>NC_140411.1:167395988-177395988 GCF_965140295.1 Lepidochelys olivacea
ACAAACACATAGTAATAGACAGTCCCTACCCACAAAGAGTTCACATTCTAAGGGCTAGATTGTCACAGCCCTTACTCAGGCATGCAGGGGAGTAAGAGGCAGTAAGACCCCACCTTTTACTTCCCTGCTCAGATTGCCCTCCACTGCAGCTAGTGTTGCAGGGGTTATCAGCACTCACTCAATATTCCTGCCAGCAAGCAAGTGCACTGGGAGGAAACTGATAGGAGCAAGGAGTAGGAGGAGCCCTGTCTTTGCCCTCACCCTTGTCAGCCAGCGTATCTGGCGAAGTGCCCAGGGGAAAGTAAGCTGTTCTATAAAAGTGGATAAAACAATTTATTCCTCCCCGAGTAGAAGAAGTGGCAAGAAATCCAATGGAGTCACAGTTTGTTCTCTGACCTGCACTGGGATCAGTGAAGCTATGTGTCTCCCCTAACCTGAGGAAGTGCTCTGTGTGCAGGGCCAGCTCTAGGCACCAGCAAACCAAGCACGTGCTTGGGGCGGCACTTTTCAAGGGGTGGTGCTCGGGCCCCCCCCTTTTTTTTTTGCACTTGGGGCAGCAAAAAACCTAGAGCTGGCCCTGTCTCTGTAGCTTGAAAGCTTGTCTCTCTGACCAACAGAAGTTGGTCCAATAAAAGATATTACCTCACCCATCTTGTCCCCTAACTTAGGGTAGATTGTAAAGTGGCAGTGTAGCCCTGAATAGACAAGTCAGACAATGAGTGGGAGAAAGTCTTAACGATTAAGTGAACCCTAATATAATAAAGTTACTCTTATTCTCATTAGGTAATGGCAAGTGATAAGAATCACTCAGTAAAAGAAGACAAGATGCCTGGAAGCATGATGTCAGTATCCTGCCATAAGCACCATTTCCTTTTGGTTGGCTTTCTTGGTTTCTGTCTTAACAGTTTTGTGAGAGGTCAAAAGAACAACACTCTGATTTTCACCAAGGAAAACACAATTCGCAACTGCAGCTGTTCTGCTGACATCCATGATTGTGATTACAGCTTGGCAAACCTCATGTGCAGTTGCAAAACCATCTTGCCTTATACAATAGATAGAGCCAGCTACCACAGTGATCTAACAATTTGGTTCACAGATACGACCGTGCTTGGAATGCTGTTGAACTTTACAGTGGTGCACTACCTGAAGCTTTCACTCTGTGGCTCCACTCCTCTACCAACAGAATACCTGGCCATTTTGGGATTGCGAAAGCTGCAAATAAACAGTGAGGTTAAGGGCCAATTTCTAGAGCAAAATTTAACAATCTACAAAAGCGGCGACAATGAGATGACAGACAAACTGAAGGTGCTACACAAAGACAGGCAAATGTTTTTGTATATTTCTGTCTTGGATACATCTCTTTTCAACAGGTATTCTTTACTGAAGTCCTATAGTGTGGAAAATGTCTCCAGCATTACAGACCACTTTCCAAGTCTGCCATATTCTGATATATTTTCAACTACTAATAACAAAAGCTACGTTGTAACATTCATTTACTGAAACATGTTCAACAACTTCAGCAGTACAGTAAGGGGGCATGTTAACCTGTCATTAGAACAAGATATGGAGCATTTGCAAGTCTGTTTTGTTTGAGCCAGAAAGGAAAGTAAGTGTGGGTCAGTTCTTACTGCACTCAAATGACACTACTCACAAAATGTGGGGTTCAAAATAGTTTGAACACAGATAATTAATTCTGTAACCTGTTTCTTAGGGAACAAAGAAAGTGTGAAACAATCAATTTTAAAAGTGATGTAACTAAGTTTTCAAAATGACTTAATTATTGTATGGTAAAGATTGAAATATGTTGATTAATTTTGTTATGAAATGTGCATTACTTGGGCATATGAAAACATGACAATGTACCTTTAGGTATAGAACTACCTAATAATAATAACCCATCTGTAATGTGTTTTTACACATTCTGCTAGATGTAGTAAATATGTGGAAAATGTATAAATAGTATGAATTGTAGTGAGTTTGTCCAGTTATATGTACTGAATCTCTTATCTTTTTACATAAAAGTACATGGACCTTTTTCAGTTGTAGTTTGAAAGCTCACACCATTATTTGCCTTGGAATACCATTAGGCTAGTGTATGATGAGCAATTATGTCTCCTTATGAAGGCTGTTTAATTACTCCAGTGTTGTCTTAATTTGGTTCTACATTAACACAGAACTTGGAGATACCCAGAAGTCACCTGCTACAGGACAGGCCCAACAAAGAAAATAACAGAACGCCACTAGCTGTCACCTTCAGCCCCCAACTAAAAACTCTCCAGTGCATCATCAAAAATTTACAACCTATCCAGAAAAATAATCCCTCACGCTCACAGTTCTTGGAGACAGACCAGTCCTCGCTTACAGACAGCCCCCCAACCTGAAGCTAATACTCTCCAGCAACCCCACACCACACAACAGAAACACTAACCCAGGAACCTATCCTTGCCCAATGCCAACTCTGTCCACATATTTATTCAAGTGACACCATCATAGGACCTAATCACGTTAGCCACGCCATCAGGGGCTCGTTCACCTGCACATCTACCAATGTGATATATGCCATCATCTGCCAGCAATGCCCCTCTGCCATGTACATTGGCCAAACCAGACAGTCACTACGCAAAAGAATAAATAGACACAAATCTGACATCAGGAATCATAACATTCAAAAACCGGTAGGAGAACACTTCAACCTCTCTGACCACTCAGTAAAAGATTTAAGGGTGGCAATTTTGCAACAGAAAAGCTTCAAAAACAGACTCCAAGGAGAAACTGCTGAGCTTGAATTAATATGCAAAGTAGATACCATTAACTTGGGTTTGAATAGAGACTGGGAGTGGCTGGGTCATTACACATATTGAATCTATTTCCTTAAGTATCTTCACACCTTCTAGTCAGCTGTCTAAATGGGCCATCTTGATTATCACTACAAAAGTTTTTTTCTCCCGCTGATAATAGCTCATCTTAATTAATTAGCCTCTTACAGTTTGCATGGCAACTTCCACCTTCTCTGTATGTATATATGTATATCTTCTTACTATATGTTCCATTCTATGCATCCGATGAAGTGGGCTGTAGCCCACGAAAGCTTATGCTCTAATAAATTGGTTAGTCTCTAAGGTGCCACAAGTACTCCTGTTCTTTTTGCGGATACAGACTAACACGGCTGATACTCTGAAACCTGGAGATAGACAGGCTTCATATGAATTAAAGTAGTACTGTTGGCTGCACAGATGCAGAAATCTGACAGAGCCTTTGAGGCTGGCTCCAGCAGACCCTTTTATATAGGTTACCAAAGATGAATTGCCAGTGACATACCGTTTTCACAATAAGGCAAGGTTAATTATATCATATATATACAGTATAATAAAAAAGTATCTAGAACAGCAGATCTTTACAGTCTTGTACTGCCGTTAAGGGATATCTAACAAATCTTTCCTCCTTAGCCTGTGATAACACCTGGGGGAGTGATGGTGTTAAGGGACTGGGGAATCTATTAATTAGGATTTCTTTTAAATGGGAAAACATTCTCATAACTATAACCAAAAAAGATGGCAGGGCTCCTGGACAAAGAACAGTGTTCAGCTTGTGTAATTTGAAAAGGGAAGGGGGGTGATGGTGTTGTAAGTGGTCAGAAGATAAGGAAATCCTTCCCTGAGAGAGATTTCAAAAATACTCAAAACTTGGCACAGTCTGGTACGTTCCAAAGGTGGGGGGAAAATGAAAAAATGCTCTCTAGAAGTATTTGCTAACTTTTAATACCAGTAGCTGATATCTCTGGCAGGCGTGCAAAGGTCACTCTGACCTCTAATTTCTATCTTTCTGATCTATATACGTTGTCAGACCATCCTCACCATCATGGTATCTTTAACAAGGAGCTCCTATTTTAAATTATGAAGATATGAGTTAGGCCCTCCAGATGCAATATTTATTTATATCCATGAATAGTCGTAAATACCCTGATGCCATAAGTAAATACCAGCATCATTTTACCCACTTTTTTCTCTTTACTCTTTTATTTTCTTTAGGGCTTTGTTTCTGATGGTGAGATTCAGCATTATTTTATTTTTACGTCTGAAAAGTAAAGACACATTTTCTCTTTTGTGAAAACAGATTCCATCAAAGCACTAACCACTTGGATCTGAAGCTCCTTTCTCGCTTCTCTCAATCAAGGGACCACAAGTACTTACTCATTTTTTAACTTAGTCATTACTCAGGCAAACTCCCATTGCAAATCGAGTAAGGATAGAGTATAAAACTTGAGTGAAAACTGAGTAAGAACCTCAGAGTTTGGCCCACAGAGAAGAAACAGCTCTTCGTATGCATTCTTCAATTTTATTTGCATGTAGGACCTTTCATTTATTTACTTTTAGGGAATAATGAAAAAGATGCCTATCCAAAAATGAGGCATTCTAACTTGTCCTTATAACATCCAACGACAATATGCCGTAGTGCTGAGTGTCCATAGCCACACTATACAGCTTTATTCCAATTATCTAAACATTCTACAGGGCTATTACTAGGCCTGTCAATTAATCGCAGTTAACTCAAGTGATTAACTCAAAATAAATTAACTTGATTTAAAAAAATGAATCACAGTTTTAATTACATTGTTAAACAATAACAGAATACCAATCTAAATGTATTATGAATATTTTTCTACATTTTGAAATATATTGATTTCAATTACAACACAGAATACAAAGTATACAGTGCTCACTTTATATTATTTTTATTACCAATATTTGTACTGTAAAAAAGATAAAAGTAGTATTTTTCAATTCACCTCATACAAGTACTGTAATGCAATCCAATCTCTTTATCGTGAAAGTGCAACTTACAAATGTAGAATTATTTTTACATAACTGCACTCAAAAACAAAACAGTGTAAAACTTTAGAGCTTATAAGTCCACTCAGTCCTACTTCTTGTGCAACAAATTGCTAAGACAAACAAGTTTCTTTACATTTACAGAAGACAATGCTACTTATTTACAATGTCACCTGAAAGTGAGAACAGGCATTTGCATGGCACTGTTGTAGCCAGCATAGCAAGGTATTTACATGCCAGACATGCTAAACATTCATATGCCCCATCATGTTTCAACTTGTAGATTTTTAAGAGTGCAAATATTTGTGATAAAACATAATATAAAATGAGCACTCCACACTTTGTATTCTGAGTTATAATTGAAATCAATATATTTGAAAATTAAGAAAAGCATTCAAAATTATTTATAATGTAAATCAGTATTCTATTATTAACAGTTTGATTAAAACTGCAATTAATTTTTTAATCATTTGACAGCCCTAATTATTACTGATCTGGTGAAACCAGGTTAATTGCAGACGATTGTGTGGCTACTGACAATCCTTGGCTGGGCAATGTCCCCTCCTGATCTCAAGTCCAATCTTCAAGGCACTATGTGCAGGGCCTTTATCTCTACTGCAGGCTATATGACCAAAAAGTGCCAGCCAGCGATGACTGTGACTTCAATCCTCTCGTGGCCAGTTCTCAATAATACATCCCTATTATTGATGAGATCAAACCATCTTATACCCAGTAGTCACCGCTGGCAATGCATATGAAATGCCTCCAGCCTCCCTAATGTCATGTTTAAGCAACATATATGTTTCACAAAAAGAAAAGGAGTACTTGTGGCACCTTAGAGACTAACCAATTTATTTGAGCATAAGCTTTCGTGAGCTACAGCTCACTTCATCGGTTGCATCCGATGAAGTGAGCTGTAGCTCACAAAAGCTTATGCTCAAATAAATTGGTTAGTCTCTAAGGTGCCACAAGTACTCCTTTTCTTTTTGCGAATACAGACTAACACGGCTGTTACTCTATGTTTCAGAATCAGATCCATATAAAAGGCTCAGAAGTACACAGGTTTGATAAATCCATACTTTTGTATGTAGTTTCACCTTCTTTTGGCTCCAGGGCCTGTGCAGATCCTTCACGGTTCAGAGTACTAAACTGATTCTCCTTAGGATATCTGGCTGGCTACAACCATTTGATGACAATGTACTGTCTGGACAGATGACATTGTCCACTATTTCCACAGTTTGTCTAGCAGCACAGCTATCTTGTATCACAACTTTTGCACTGACACTCTGGATTTTTGTTTTTGCCCAAGAAATCCTTAGTCCCAGGGCAGCTGCCACATGCAGGAAACTCTCTAGCATGTCTGTAAGGTCATTTGCGCCCTGGCTGAAGAGGATGATATCACCCATATAATCCAGTTTGGTAAAAGAAGTTGATCCAAGTTATACCGGTATTTGTGGAGACATGTTTATGGAGCCAATCCATTGGATGGCAGAACAGGGCTGGGGGCAGGACATATTCAGTGGTGCAAGTACAGTTGTATGGTCCAGTATGCCATACCAGTAAGATATTTATAGTTAGTATGGCGTACCGGAAAGACACAGGAGGAGCCCGCCCCCAGCCCTTCCTCGCAGCGGCATCTCCTGAATCCTCTTCCCTGGGGTCTACAGGGCTGGGGGTATGTGCACTGGGGGCAGTACAGCAGCTGCGCCGGAGGAGCTGCTGGTGTGGGGCAGCCTGGCGGCCCCATGTTCTTCTGCTCCTTTCACCGCTGCAGTTCCGGAGAGCCCTGATCTCCCAGGAACCACAGTGGCGAAAGAAGCAGAACGTGGGGCCACCGGGTGGCTCCACGCCGGCAGCTCTTCTGGCGTGGCTATACTGCCCACAGCCCTTCCACACAGCTGCATCTCTTGAGTCCTCCTGACTGGGGTCTGTACAGCAGAAGTCTCTGGCGCAGTTGGAGGACAGAATCCCCCCCCCCCCACAGGTAACAGGGGATAGATGTGGCTCATGGGGAGGGGACAGGGAGAGCACGGGGGCCCTGGGCTGGGGGTGAGGTTTAGTCATGTGGCCCCCCTTTGTCTCCCTCCCATGAGTGCAGTGTACTGGCAAGAAATGATTTCTACTTGTACCACTGGACATATCCCTGCTTCACCCCAGATCTAATGTAAAACCTGTCAGACCTATGGGTCCCTCATTGCATCCGTGCCCGTGAGTCATTATGTGGATCTTGAATTAATCTCAGGAAGATGTCGGGAACACCATTGCCTCACAGGGCCTTCCACAGGTCAGCTCTATCGACAGAACTGAAGGCTACCTTTAGGTCTACATATGCTGCTGTCAAAGGACAATTGAATTCATGATTGATCTCAGATAAAAGATGAAGAGGAAGTATAGAGTCCATTGTAGATCACACAGCAGTGAAGCCTGATTGCTCTAGTGATGCTGTTTCACAAGGAAAGGCTGGAGCTGGGCAAGTAGGACATGTGTAAAAACTTTTCCAGGAACATTAAGCAGAGTTATTGGCCTACAGCTGCTGCACTCAGTGTGTGGGACTTACTCCTTATAAAGTGGGTTGATGATCCCTTCCTTTTACTCTACTGGTACCTTCACAGTAGTCCAAGCCTGGACAAAAAGTTGGTATAATAATGCTACGCTTATGGCCTCTATGGCACACCTGATAAGTTTGGGTGTTATGCCGGCAGGTCTGGTGCATGCCTATTTCACAGTTTCTATAATATCCAGCAGCATTCAAAAAACAAACATTCAGGAGGAACAAAGGAAGCCCCCAATCCTGCAAACACTTACAATCATGCTTAACTTTACTACCATGAAATCCCATTGATTTCAATTGGACTACTCATGGTAGTAAAATTAAGAATGTGCTTTTTTAAAGGATTGGAACCTAACTCAATTCAGCAAGACAGTGAATCAGCTACAAACGGCCTCCTTTCCACCTGCCATCTCTGGGAATATACCCTCAACCTTCCTCAAAAAATTATTTCAAATAAATAAATAAAGGGCTTTTTAGTTGATCTTGCCAACTCCCATGATTTTATCATGAGTCTTGAAATAATTGGTGTTTTCTTAAAGCTGCAGATCCTAGAGTCACATGTATACATGAGAATTCCAGCTTTCATAAACAAAATCAAATTTCTAGCCTTCCTGATTACTGAGAAAAGCGTGGAAATATATCCCCAGTGTATCCTAAAGGCTCACAAGCCAGAAGGCAAATAAAAAGAACCTAAAATGCACTATTAATCTTCATCTCACTAATTTTCACCCAATTTCATGATGTTTAGGTCTCACTCATGATATGGAGCCTTTGGGGTTGCTTCATAAATGCTAAGGGCTCAGTTCTGAACTGTAGCTGAGTTGAGAGAGACATAGCTCTTCATGAGCAAGCAAGAGAGACTAATTCAGATTGGTTTTCTAGGAACTCCAGCCACCTCCTCTCTAATCAAGCGTATTAAGGTTGAAAGCACAAATTGTTTTTGGCTGATTAATAATCCTGAGGCAGGACACTTCTGTCTTAAAAATTCTCAGAACTGGTTTATACAAAGTAACTCATTTACGGATGTTAGTACACCATATATAAAAACTGATATAATCAAGAAAGTCTAATAGATTATTAGTGACTATATGTGAGGGTCTGCTGCCCTCTAGTAAAAAGGCATTGAATAACAAAGTAATTAAGTATTACCATAACAACATCTTTTAAAATGGAAGCATGCAGTACTATTAAATATGAGCTCTGGCTTTGGTGGGAAGGTTAATATGGAAATAGGAAAGCACATAAGTCTTCCAGATACTGTAACTTAAAAGAAAACTGCACTTAGTTTTGCTCAGAGTAATGTTCCGAATAAAGGTCGCATAATAAAATCCTCAACCCTATACCCAGCTGAGCACAAGAGAACTCTGATGGGGAAGTAGGGAGGAAACCTTCCTCCAGCCCATGAGAGAGAAAGGAGCCGCAAAGTGGAGTTAGCTGGAGTAGCCTCTGCAGTCCTCATGCCCCTGTTCTGGAGACACCAAAGACTTGAAAGTCAAGTCAATCAACCTGCTCCTTACCCTACCCTGTTTCTGTTGTGCCCTAAAAAAGCTGCTGCCTTAGGAGATGCCACATAGCTGGCCTCCAATGCAACACATGTAGACACCATGTAAGCTGCAAACTCTATTAATGCCACAGTTCAGGACCTGTCTCATCTGCAGGTGAAAGGGAGGATTTGGGCCACACACAAGCACCACTATTTCTGGCTCCGTCTTGAAGCAAATAATGTATCTTTGTGAAACAAGTATCGGGGTCCAGGTAAGGTGCCTAAGAAATTGTAAACCACTTTCCAGGCTTTAATACTGATTGAACAATTTGATGAAAACCTGTAGTGTTTAACAATGTATTTTCATGAAAAGGTTAACGTTTACATGAGATTCTCTATCTGGCTCAGTTTGCTGCATGTAAGGAAAGTGGCTGCCATAAAGTCTTTCAAATTAATGTGTGCTTCTCATTCATGGGAACATCAAAAAATTAAATATATCAAAAAATGGACACTGGTGCAAGAGCTATGGAATGGTTTTCCTGTCACTCAGTAGTTCAGACATAACCTATGAACAACACTATAAATTTAGAACAGCACAGAAATTAGTTATATAGCACCTTTCCTATTCAACAGGGTTTACAAAGTATGAGTTAGATGCTGGCAATACAGTGACTGTGTAAGCAAGGGGATTCTGGGGGAACCTGCTCTTCTGAGGGACCTCGTCCGCCTCTAATTTCAGTCTCTTTAGCTCTCCATGCTGTCCATCATCTTTCAGTCTCTCCCACTGATTCTGTCCCCTACTTCTGCCACTCCCTGTACCCATTCTCTCTCCACTACCTCAATTTCCCAAAGTCTCTGCCCCCTTTTTCTAGTATTCTCACCTTCCTTGCCAGCAGAACACACCAGGGCAGCCAGGTACCTCTGCCTCCTCCTCCCAGCTACCCTAGGCTTACTTGGATCCAAAAGAGGGAGTTGTGCGAGCAAAGGGAGATGGAGGTAGGCTGCCTGCAATTTCTCTACTATAGAAGCCAACTGTGGTTGGAAAGAGGATCTGCTGGGAAGTTCCTGCAATCTTGCTAGATGCCTGATATCCTAGGAGGGTTGCAGGGATGCCTTGGGAGCTGCTAAACAGTGTCATGTGAGTTGCTAACTCTTCTGATTTTAGATGCTTTGTTTCAAATTGTATTATTTTCTGATTTCTACCAGCAAACTCATGAATTTTGCTTAGTTAAAATGGCTGCCATCTCTTATTACTGCCAGTGGGAAGGACTGACCAGGGTGCCCTCAGTTCTGATGAAACCATTTCCTGACTACTACCCCTAATAAAGATGACCCCCAATTTCCATTTTTTTCTAAGAAGACAGAAGCCAGGCTGTCTTCAGGGAGGATGGCTATTCTTAGTGCTTACAGCTGATGAATGGTGAGTAAACATGGGAAGGGAGGCTGCAGGGAGATTGAGGAGGGAGCACTAGGGGATAGGAGTCTTGAAGGGTTACAGGGTTGAGGCAGGAAAGGAAACTGAGGGAGATGCAGGGAAATGAGCACAAGAAGGGATACAGCAGGGACACATCTTGTGCATTTATAGTTGACCCCTGGGATGTTTTAAGGCCTACTGAATTTGAACTCTGGTAGGACTTGTGTATGATAAATATATGACCTTGTCCCAATATCTTTATTAGTGGGAGACTTTTATTTTGAAATTTAAACTATAACAGGGGGAATTAACCTCCCTCTTTGGCAGGAGAGGCTGAGACCCAGAAAGTGTAAACAGAACATACTCCTGGGGAAATTCTGCACCACTGCATATGCGCAGAATTTATATCCCCTGCAGATTTCTTTACTTCGCTGCAGAAAAATGACTTTCTGACAGGGAAGCAAAGGGAAGTCACAAGAGCGGTCATACAACCCTCCCCAGCAATGTGTTTCAGGAGCCCAGCAGAGAGATAAATTACTATGGGGCAGGAGGTGGGAATGGGGAAGACCCCACTGGTGGCTCCTACCCTGCACTGGATTCAGCTGCTAGTCCCGGCTGGGCTGGGGAGGACGGAACAACTTCTTCCCTTGCATGGCATCTGGGACCGAGTCAGACCCACCCCATGATTTCTCCCCTGGCTGAAGGAAGCTCTGCAAACTCCCACCCCCCACTATCCCCTGTTTCCTGCACCCATTGCTCCTCAGCTTCAGGGGGAGGGATCCCTGTACAGGGAGCTGCTCCCCCCTCTGCTAAACCCCAATGCATCCAGACCACCCCCATATCCAGACTCTCACTCCCAGCACTCAGAACTCTGTCCCCCATGAGCCCCATTCCCCCCACACCACCCTGATGAGTCACCTGGATCCCCACCCCACTGAACCCCAACCAACTGCATCTGGATCCTCCCACATCCCCATCCTGAGCTCTATCCCCCCCACACCCAGACCCTCCCTGCTGAGCCCTAACCAGTTTCATCTGGACCCTCCTGCACAGCCTGATGACCGTTGCACCAAGAACCCCCCCCCAACAAGCCTCTTTGCATCCCGAGCCACCTGCACCCAGATTGCCCCACACAGAGCCCTCTCAAACCACACCTGGCTCCCCCTATACTTGAATCCTGCCTTGCTGAGCCTGCCCGCCTACACTTGGTGCACCTGGCACAGAGGGGCAGGCCCAGTCCTTGCGCGGTGTCAGGGTTAGATGCAGCCACACCGCTGAGTCTGTGTCTGGGGGGGGGGGTGGCCTGCACTGTGACCACCTACCACTATGCAGCCAGGGGCCCCAGTGCTCCCCACTGCCATGCTGGCGCCTCCACCAGCCCCTCAGTGACACAAACCCGCAGAGGTCAGTCCCTAACGCCCTAGCCAAGTCATGGGCAGCGCCGAGCGCCGCGGGAGTCAAGTTTCCACCGTCCTCAATAGCGCTTCCGTCGCGCCGCCCGCCCAGCCCCCCGAAGCAACGGCACCTGGGCCGCCACTGCCGTCACGTGATCGCTCCCCCCTCACCCCCTTGTTTCCCCGCTCACACAAGATGGCGGCGGCTGTGCAGTCGCGGGTGGGCGCTCTAGTCCCCCGCCCTCTATGGTTGCGCGAGGCACGCTAGCCCGGCGTGGCACTCTATGGTGTGGCGCGTCGTCGCTTCGCCTGGCAGCTGCTGGGGGCGGCTGGGCGGGCCAGCAGGTGGCGCTGTGACTGCCCGGTTATCATGCTCCGGGGAGGGGGAGCTGGGGCTGGGCCGCGACGCGCTGCTGCGGGGCGAGTGTCTGGGCTGCGCGCTGCCGGGCCCGGCGGGATGTTCCGCAAGGCGCGGCGGGTGAACGTGCGGAAGCGGAACGACTCCGAGGAGGAGGACGAGGAGCGGGAGCGGGACGAGGAGCCGCCGGAGGCGGACGGGCCCGGCGAGGCCGCCATGGCCCAGGCGGCCCCGCTTCTGCCGCTCCCCACCGGCTGCGTCCCCCTCGCCGTCCCCGCCCTGACGGGCTGCGGGGCGGGCAGCGGCCTAGGCCCGGGCTTCGCTCCCGGCCTGGCCGCACTTCTGCCGCCGCCGCTGCCGCCGCCACAGCAGGGGAACGGGCTGCCGGGGGCCGGGCGGGCGCGGGAGCGGGAGCGGAAGCGGCTGCGGGAGAACAAAGAGGCGCCGGCGCCGCGGGCCAGTCTGCTCAGCTTCCAGGACGAGGAGGAGGGTGAGTGAGTGAGTGGGGCCGGGCAGTGGCGGGCAGGCGGGCGGGCCCCCCTAGCTGCACCTAGCCAGCCCCTGGGTGGCCGGGTCCCCGTCGGGAGCTCGCAGCTGCATGACGGTTTCTGCTCGCGCGGGCCCCGGCCCCCCAGCGTCGCTGCAAGTCAGGAGAGTCGGTGTTAGGGGGGAGGGGAAGAGGCCTATCGGGTCAAATCTCTTTTCCCTCTCCTCCTTCCTCCCGATATAGGCCCTGGTTCTTCCTTCACGGGGCCACGTGTGACTCGCAACTTACCTGCTGCGATTTGTATTAAGGCAAAATGTTGAACGTGTGGTTTCCCCCAATAAGGACTAAGTGGAGAGGAAAACTAGCACTTAAAGAGGGGCCATCACAGCGATTCACAGTATATTGTTTGGGTAATAAAATGAATGATAAGGTGTCTTCAATTTTTGATTTAAAAATTATATAAAAAGTGCACATCCCTTCTTTTTTTTTTTTTGTTTGCCTTCTGTTTTTGAGCCTTTAAGATGCAACGAGGGGCTTATTTTTATATTCTTCAACTGGGATAGTTAGGTATGTTTTTTAAAATGAAAGATGAGATTCTCATATATTGATAAAAAGAAAAGGAGTACTTGTGGCACCTTAGAGACTAACAAATTTATTTGAGCATAAGTTTTCGTGAGCTACAGCTCATTTCATACAGACTAACACGGCTGCTACTCTGAAACCTGTCATATCTTGATGTGATTCCAGGAGTTTGGGCTTCAAGAAGAACACCTGTTATCACAAGGCTTATGATAAAATTATGAGCGTTTTTGCACTGAAAACATGCAATTGTAGTGCCTACTTTTCAAAACTTTTATGTTAAATTTTGAATTTAGATTTGTGGGATACTTTTGTTAGTAACTCTACTATGAAGTTGTGCTGTGCACCACGTGAAAAGACTTGACAGATGGAAACTATTTTTGTGAGTTGTAGCTGACCAATCTGTTCCCAGGTCACTTAATGTTTTCTGATTTTCTTTGTTAAAGAAGCTGAAGAAGTTTTTAAAGTGAAAAAATCAAGTTACAGCAAAAAGATAGTAAAACTACTGAAGAAAGAATACAAAGAAGATCTCGAAAAATCAAAGGTTAAACCAGAAGTCAATTCTCCAGCAGATGGTAATTGCAAAACAACTACTGCTAGTAACTTGTATTAACTGAAAGATTAAATACTGTTCATAAAAATGAGTTGTGTTAGAGATGCAGTGTCAATTCTGCAGGGAGACTGAGCATTTTAATACTTAGATTGCTCTACGTATTCAGAGCAGTCTGTATAAGCATTAAGTTAATCCTCATAAGCACCCTTTTGGCGTAGATGGAATTTATCCCCATTTTATGGTTATGGAAATAGATATGGAGAGGTGAGGACAGTTACTAGAAGGCTACACAGTGAATCCTCATTAGAGTTGGGATTAAAGCTGACTAGTTCTTGACTCTCAAGCCTAGACTCATTTCTTTAAATCATGCTGTACTTCTGCTTTCTAACAGCTAGAGTTTGGATCTGCATCTAGCACACTTCTCTGCCAGGATGCCCTCTCAACACAGGTGTTAAAAGGAGAGCATTAAAGTGAGGGAGAAAATTATTGAGGGGGTTGGCAGAGTTGAATTCCTTATGTTGAGATCCTGTGTTAGAAGAAGTGACCTACATCTGTGTGTTCCAAACTAAGGACTGGATCAATGAGCATGGGAAGGTGAGGCAGAGACTGAGATGAGAACAGGCTGGAAGAGTGGTGGGCAAAAAGCTCTCTAACCATTTGAGTACACATCTGTAGAACCTGGAATAGAGCCTAGGGTTCCTGAGTTTCACCATTCCTGCTGTCAGCTAATAACTGAAGCCTACTGGCAAAAGTGTGTGCTTCATCTCCCTCTAACAGCTGGACCACATACAGGATGGCAACCTACTACTGCTATCAGTTACTGTTAGCTTAGGTGGAGCATCTGTGCTGTGAAGGTTCATGGCCAGCTGATGAATAATGTGAGACTCAGTATGGTTTCAAATGATGGAATTTCTGTTTTTTCTGTTTGCTATTTTAAAAAAAAAGAAATTATATAAAAAATTCCATTAAAGGAATGTTAGTTATAAAATCAAGCACTCAAAAGTGAGAAAATGCCAGAATGAAGGTTGCATGTGTAATCTTCATTTGGCCACTGTATGTATCTTGTTATGTCGTTTATGATCATGTAATTAAAGACTAACTTTGCTCCCGGAGATCTCAGTGCACAAAATGTATGTTGCTCAGGGAGTCAATCATGGTTGTGTAGGACCCCTGTTGTCTTTAGGACCCCTGCCTCACTTGTGGCAGAAAATCTGGGCCTGCCCAGGGATGGGATGTAGAGAATGAGGCAGAGGACTGCAGGAAGTAAAAGGATGGTTTTGTAGTTGAATGGAACTGTGAAGAACTGGATTCTATCCCTGCCTCTGCCATAGAGTACCTATGTGATGCTGGGCAAGTAATCTAAATCAAACTTTTCACAGGTGGCTACTGTATGTTCCTCCTTTTTTTTTTTGGTGTCCATCTTGTGGCAGTTGGGGTTGGATTTGCAGAAATGCTGAGTGCGCTTAACTGCAACTGAAGTCAATGAGATCTGTGCTCTGAACAAATAAAGAGCTATGAAACGTTAAATTCTTGGAAAATTCAGGACGTGGGCATCTCACATTGGACACCCAAAATTAGTGTGCATTTCTGATAATGCCTCTGTGCCTGTTCCCCTTTTGTAGAATGGAAATAATGTTGCCTTACAGGAGTATTTTGAAGATGAATGTAAGTTTGTGAAGCTCTCAGATGTTACAATGGTGATTGTCATAGAAAAACCTCTGTTGAAATTAATAATTGTCTTCAAAGCAGTGTTTGAGTGGTGTGCAGTAAATCAGGTCTGGGGTCACACACTGATTAATGAGAATAAAATAAAATATTGGATAGCTGCTCATTCAGTGAGTACTGTCCATCTTGTGCAATGAGTGAGGCAGGGTTCCTGTGGGGGGAGGGGGGGAAAAAAAGGTGTGTGTTCAGTCATTGAAGACTGTCATAATGCATATGTATGCAGGGCTACAATATGGTAGGTTGCATAGGCAGCCTTAATTCTGGCATTTCCTGGCTCTCTGCTTGACTGTGTGAACTTAATATTTAATGTTTTCTTGGGTGCATTAGTCTTCCTATCTGAGACTGGTCAGACTGTATAGTGTGAACTTGAGAAGATTTCAATGTTTTTTATTGAAGCCACAACATATGTTCTTCTCCTTGTAAGTTCAGTAGTTAAAAATTAATTGCTGTCTTAAACCTAAGCATATCTGGTGGTATTCTTTTAAAAGTGCTTTTAAAAAATGTTCACAGAAAGAAACCGATATAGACTTTTCTCTTACAGCTGAACAGGCCATAGAGAAAACAGGACAGGTTAAGGAAGCAAACCAAGAAGATGGGACTGCGAACAGTGAACAAGGTGAAGAAGAGATGGAAGTCGAAAGTGAGAAGGAAGAAGAAAAACCTAAAACCGGGGGAACTTTTTCAAGTGCTTTATCATCTCTGAATGTTCTCCGTCCAGGTTTGTACTTTATAGTAAATCTAGTTTAGTGGGTTTGGAAATGCTGTCTCTAACATTTGTAATGTAAGTACTGATATCCAGTCAGCTGTATGCACTCTTCCCAAGCTTAACTCCTACACACCCTCGAACAGTGACTAGAAATGAAAATTTAAAAGTAAATGGAAATGTCCACTTTCCAAGGTTCATCCATATTCTGCTGGCCTGTGGAAGAATATAATTGCACACTGTTTTTGAAGAACTAGGAAAACTGAACTGATTCATTTAAGAACTAAAATAGGACCATTTAATTACCACAGTATCAAATAGCAGAGTTTAATATGCTGAAAACAAAGGCTGTAACAAAATGTTTTGGTTTTTTTAAGTTAGGTATTTATATGAATTCCTTCAGGTGCCAAGTTCGTGGGGTGATATTTCAAAATGAAGCATAAGTCAAACTGGAGTCTCTGGTCTTTAAAAAACTAAATACACACCCCTTCTAGTTACAGCATTTGTTTTTCTAAAACTTTGAAATATTGAATGTCCTCAAAACTCACCTCTATTTTTGATATTCTGGTAATTTTCCAAGTAACCTGTCTTGTGGTGTAGTTTGGCATTTATCCTTAATTTAGGCACTAGAAAATGTTCTTACACTTTTGACCCCCTATTTGAGTGTCTTGAATGCTGTTAACTTGGTTAAATAGACTAGGAAATATTAAGGGCCAAAGAAATTAGTCTGAAGTATTATTCTTCATGAATAATAATAACTAGCAAATTTGCACATAAGGAAGCTTTCTGTCTGGGGAATAAGGTTGTTGCCTTCATGCTCACAATCCACAGACAACCATGGATCCATCTTAATTCCCTCTTAAAATAATGTAACTTGGGTACACACAGCAGACAGACTGCTTGTACAGATTTTTCAGACATGTCTGCCACCTTGTTTCCCTTATTCACCCATCTTTCCTTACTATCTTTGTCCTACTCTGTCAAGTTCTATGGTAATCTCTCTTTCTGAAGGGACTAAACTTTGAGCAAAATGAGAGAAGAGCTGCTCTCAGTTCTTACCTCCTCACACAGCTCCAGACTCTATTAAGAAGCTACCCTTTCTCTGGGAGCACCTCCCAAGGGGAATCACCCTCTCTCCCAGCTAAATGGGCTGAGGGTAGCAGAGTAGGTACTTTGTTCTGCTGTTGCTGGCTGTTTCTGGGGGAGAGATGTCCAACCGGGACTTCTGGCTACATACCAGTGACTCCAGGAGGGAGCCCCCAAGTGCTTACCACAGAGGCTGAGGGAAGCAGAACAGAACCTCTTATGTTAAAGATATTCAAGGCACTGTCATCAAGGATGGACTATGGGAAGTTATCTTTTGGAGGGGAACTTGATGGATTTGGCCTGCATCCAATTTATTTTTTAACATTTATTATCTGCATTGATAACTGCACTATGAGATGCCTTTTCAGAAAATGTAAATTAAAAAAGAATCATGCAGGAAGGGCTTTCTACAGCATATACTGTTCACTAATTTCTGAACATGATGTAAAGGTAGGAGCATTACATTTAATGACTCTAAATCATTAAATGTGTGCATTGACTATATATTGCTGGTTCAAAACTGTATTTCTTACATGCTACCAGAGATTTTTAGCTTCATGAACTTTGAGAGTATCTGAAACATAACAAAAATCATGTGAGATGATGATGATCCATTTAAATACTGCACTGCTTACGAAGAAACAAAAAATACGTTAGTAATTGTATTGTGCCTACACAGCCTCCAGAGTCCCAATCTTGTTTAGCACTACTGTAATACAAATAATAGGAATTCTAGATTGAGGAACCTTGGATTGCTGTTTTATTGGAAGATTAGTACCATTTGGACTCCCCTAGTCATCAGGAACACATGAGCAAGGGAAAAGAGCTGCCACCAACAATAGTTTGTCTAAACTTAGACAAGAAAGTTCAAGAAAGAATTAAATCTAGAAAACTATCCATTTGGCTATATCTATTATATGCAAGAGGTGACATTATGCTGTATGTATGCAGCTTGTATATACTGCTGCATTTTCTGAAAGCCTGTGAAATATCTTTCAGGGCTTGCCTATCAGAATAGTTTCTTTTGGATTTTTTTCTCTGGTTTCCTTAACAGGGAGAAAATATGTTTGCCCTTCTTGCCCTTGGAATGTATTAAATAAGGCCTGAAACATATATATTTTTAAACTTTCTTCTGGTTTTTTTGTGTGGAATATCTTGTCTTCCCTGTCTTTGCCGGAGGACTCTTAAGTTCTTACGAGCAGAAGAGGCCTCAGTGGAAAGGGCTCAGTGGAAAGGGCTGAGAGTGCTTTAACCATTAAAAATCTTTTCTGCTTGGATTCCTCTGTTTTCCTTACTGATAAGAAATACTGACGGGTTGGTGTGTCTGCAGTACCATTTTTCTCAGCTGATATGGCAGTAGACAAGTAGCAAAGAGTCTCACTGAGTTCGGATGCAATCATTGGCTGTTTAACTTTGTAAACATATGTTTCCAGGAGAAATCCCAGATGCTGCTTTTATTCATGCCGCTAGAAAAAAGCGTCAAATGGCTCGGGAACTTGGGGACTTTACGCCTATTGACAATGAGCCAGGCAAAGGCCGCCTTGTTCGAGAAGATGAAAATGATGCCAGTGATGATGAAGATGATGATGAGAAGAGAAGAATAGTATTCTCAGTGAAGGAAAAATCCCAAAGGCAAAAGATTGCAGAGGAAATAGGTAAAATGTTTTTGGAAGGATGATAGCATACCTAATAAATATAGAAACTATTTTCATTGTAGGTTACTCACCCTGACCTTTACAAGCCCTTAAACAAAATGTTCTGCATAACTAATAGCAGTTTTGGT
This sequence comes from Lepidochelys olivacea, assembly GCF_965140295.1. Lineage (NCBI taxonomy): Eukaryota > Metazoa > Chordata > Testudines > Cheloniidae > Lepidochelys > Lepidochelys olivacea. The sequence goes on from NC_140411.1 coordinate 167,414,934, forward strand.
TTACCATAATCCACATTGTAGTTTGGTATAGAATATTTTATTTGAACTCAATGTCATAAAACTTTAATGATCCATTTTAAGGAATTATGGTAATGTAGAATCTAGCTAATAAACACATTCAGTTTGCACACAAAAATGGCCCCTTTCTGCTTTTGAGCAAAGCTTTAATAGCACAGTGCTTTTCTGAAGTTTCATGAAAACTTAATTATACAAAATATTTGTGGTGAACTCTTAAGTATAAACTAATTAAAGCTATGCATGTCAACTGAACAAAATGTATCGTGCCACATTATTCTTTTGATTATTTACTAGCTAATGTGTAAAATGAATTTACGGCGGATCTTGGTCATGGAAGATTAGCAAGGTTCTGGCTTGTAATAAGCATTAGGTGTTTTTTCTTACTCTAATGATTACGTAAATTTAACTATTGGAATTCGGAATGAAATATCCTTGGTATAAATCCATTATCTCCATTTTTATCTTGTCTGTTCATTTCCTTTGGGTGCCCAGGTATTGAGGGAAGTGATGACGAAGCTCTCGTGACTGGGGAACAGGATGAAGAACTCAGTCGATGGGAACAGGAACAGATACGAAAAGGAATTAACATACCTCAGGCATGTATTCAAATAGTTCAAAAAAGATGGTATATTTTTTGGGAAAGGTATAGGATTTTTAACCTTTCAGTGCATATATTGACTAAAACTTCCCCAAACTCAAAGCAGTATTATGCTGGTTGGTATAATTTGATCTGATGAGATTAATGGTGTAACTTTAATTTATAAAGTCCTCTCAGATGGAAATAGGTGGTGTCTTGCTCCTGCTTTCTATCCATTATGGAAGAGTAATGAGCATTGTCGTAGCATTGACTAGCACTTATTAGCTAACTAGGGCCAGTAAGTAATGAAGCTTTGAAGTGAACTTTGTTTCTATTCTTCCTGTCCAGAAGTTGTTAGGCATGTATGGCCTGATACTACTGAGACTAAAGTCAATTGGAGGTTTTTGCCACTGATTTCAGTGGGAGTGATATCAAATCCACACTGGAAAGACATGCTAATAAAATCTAAAGCCTTAATGAATGTACATGTTCATCCCAGATGTACCAATGCCTGAGCCTACTTTTGACTAGAGCTAGGGGAAATGTTTTGGCCAAAAAATGGAGGTTTGGGTTGAATGAAAAAATTTTCAAATTCATGTCTGATTTACCAAACTCATTGGGGGGGGGGGCGGGGGGGGGAGGGGGAAACATGAAAAAATGTAAAGGGGGGGAACTCCCCAAAACCTCAGAACATTTAATTTTGACACTTTTAAAAACATTTTGATTTTTTAATATTCAAATCAACTTTTCATTTCAAAACTTACTAGCTTTATTTTTTTAAATGACAATTCATTTTGGATTCAACGAAAACTTCGTCTGACTCAGAATTATTTTTTTTATTAGTACAGTCAGCAAACTGAAAACTCATTTGTACAGCTCTGCCTGTGACCTCTTGGGAAGACTCCGTACCTGTGTAGGATTATGCCTTGTGGTAGCTGCGATTCGTGGCTTTGAGCAATGGTGAAGTAGCTGGCCCAGAGTTGGAAGGGGACACTAGTTGGCCTTGAAAGCTATTTTCTAAAATTAAAAAATATTTGTAAGGGTTTTCATGGCACGTTGTTAATCTGTATTAACAGCAAAGATTAGTACAGTTTAGGATATTTAGTAATTGGGTGTTGCAGGCTTGCTGCATTCAGTAGTATGCCATGAGCTATTACTACAAATAATGATAACCATGCTAAGACATTCTCCATGGAAGAGATTGCTTCTGTTAATTACTGTAGACCATAATTCTGTGAACACATCTTCGCTCTGTTTGTTCCCATCTATCTTTCATTAGGAGGTTATGAAAAGTGATTCATTTTAATAACCATTTTGATTTGAATAACTTCTGTCTGTGCATATAAAATGTCAAAACTAAGTTACAAAGTAATGTTTTTAAAAGGAGTGACATTAGCATTTTGAGTATTACATGTCTTCTTTCTATAGGTTCAAGCAAGTCAGCCTACTGAAGTGAATAATCTGTACTACCACAACTCTTACCAGACAATGTCTTATGGTTCATCGTATGGCATTCCTTACACTTACGCTGCTTATGGATCATCAGAGACCAAGTCTCAAAAAACAGATAATACACTTCCTTTCAAAACTCCCAGTAATGAGATGACTCCTGTTACTATTGATTTGGTAAAGAAACAGCTTAAAGACAGGTAGGGCAGACCATCTTTTTTAGACTTAAAAGACTTGTCCTCTAGCTTTCTATTCCCTCAGGCACCCTTTAATCTCGAGCAAATGCAGAATTTCATCGCTGGAAAACCACTGACTTGGCACATCATTTAAAAAAAACAAAACAAAATGAAGATGACATTGAAACTTTGTTCAAAAGTCTGCTTGGATTTCTTCTGTGGAAGTGAAGCTTTTAAAATGTGGCAAATTGATCTTGTTGAAGACAGATCTGAGTTGCATCTTCTGGACACTGAAAAAAATCTTGTAGTCAAGAATTGAAAACAGTGAGATGTTTAGCTTACGAAGTAACATAAAGTGTGTAAATCAGATTTTTTTTTTTCCTGAATACATAACCATCTTACATTTTAGGCTAAAATCTGAGGGTTTTTTAGGGCTTAAACATTGTAATCTCCTTGTTAGGTATCAAAAAGATCCTACTGTATGAACAATCCAATTGCAATGAGACATATTTTAGAATGAACAGCCCACACTTTTTGTAATGTCTTCAAAACTGGTTTGTATGCCCCTTGTCGTAAAAACTTTCCATTAGCTGAAGTGCGTCTAGTCAGTGCAGTATAATAGAGGCTGTGTTATAGATTATATTTCTTGCTAGATATAGCATAATGCCTTTGCTTCTATTTTAATTTCTTAAGACTCAGTCTTGCAAGGTTCTAAGCGCCTTTGACTCCTGTTGGGATTAACAGGAGTTGACTGTACTCAGGACCTCGCAGAGTCTAGCTTATGTAACTTACACTACTCTCCTTGCTGATAAGAACTGGAGAAGGGAGAAAGCATTGACAAATCACAGGTAGTGAATGTACCTTGAAAATATTTTCCTTATAGAGATTTGGTACTTGTGCTCTCTCACTCTGAAACAGATTAATATCTTCAACAGTTTGCGTTATGTAGAGTTTACGATGTAAATTTGTTATCTATGCATTGTCCCTCAGGTTGGACTCAATGAAAGAATTGAACAAAGCCAATCAGCAGCAACATGAGAAACATCAGCAAAGCCGAGAGGACTCTACCAAGGCAATTGAACGATTAGAAGGGTCTTCTGGGGGTATTGGTGAACGGTATAAATTTTTGCAAGAAATGCGAGGGTATGTCCAAGACTTGCTTGAGTGTTTCAGTGAAAAGGTAAGGATGCAAAAACATTAATCTCTTTTCAATAAAACAGAAGTAGGGAAGCTTAGTACAGGCCAAACCCATGCCTCCTTGTACTTACTCCTGCGGCCCCCACCCCCCAAAATATCAAAAAATCTGAGAGCATACTCAACAGAAGGTTTGGTTTTAGAGGTGATGAAAAGTCACTTTTTCATCATACTAAGCTTGTAAAGAGAAGTCTCACTTTTACAGTATAACAGATCTCTGGTGTACTTCCAGTTGGAATGTAAGTGCTGACTTGACTGAAGTGTGTGTGTGTGTGTGTGTTTTTAGAATGGTTTAAGAAATTGAATTTTTTTTTAAATATTTACTCAAACACTTCCATATACGCAGATTGGATGCCATGTTAACGGATAATGTTAGTATCCATTATTGGTGAATTGTTAGATTGCATTGGGGTAAAAAGGGTTGAGGTGCAACACTGACTTTTTCTGGAAGCATTTAATGAGTGCCATATAACACACTTCTACTTTTTGCTGTAAATTTTCTGCTAGTAGCTTAAAAGATTTGGCAGTGTTCTGATATCTATTTGGCTGGAAAAGTTTTAAAATCAGCATAGTTGGCTGAAGATTTCAGAATTTTTTAGCTTTTTTCTTTTTAGGCTACTCTGTTGTATACTTCTAACTTGGAAGAATTAATTTTATTTCCCATTTAAGATAATTGAAATATCCTTTATACTTCCAATTCTGTAAACATTAGTATTAGTTAATTTGTATGGTAATCTAATCCAATTTACTGTAGTTAAATTTGGTGAAAAGATAAGATGCTAACAATCTTATGGGTGATGCGTACATTACACAAGTAAATTGCAATACAGAGGAGAGAGTGTTGTTGGAGGCTTTCACTCCTCTTTTCCTGAAAGTGATTTCTATTTTATACGCGATAGGAAGCTATTTATTACATAAATTACATAAGCCACTAGAATGGAGTATTTAGGATGGGGAAAGTGGCTGTTTTTACTTTTCTATCTGTAGGCTTCCCTTCACACCTACCACACGTTCAGGTTGATAAAGCAATTGATTCTTACTATAGTGAGATTAGCTGCTGTCTGTTGCTGGTGGAGCTTTCAGAAAATCCCCCATCTGTACTCTGAATCTTCACCACTATGTATCAAGCAGAATGCCTCTGAACAACCTCTGTGTAAGCAAATAAATTGGTTAGTCTCTAAGGTGCCACAAGTACTCCTTTTCTTTTCACTTGAAACACGTTACTCTCGCTAACTTTTTCTCTGAACAGAACAATGCCAGTTGAGACTTCATCTGATCTTTTTAATGTTAACAATCAAACCAGTGATCAACCATTTAGGAAAAAAATTGGGAATAAGTAACTACATGGTTTTCAAAACTGAGCTGTGTGGAAGGTGGACTGTGTTTTTCATTTGATCCACTAGCCATACTAAATGCTGCTTAACTGAAGAAGCAAAATTTTTGAAACTGTAGCATTGTTAGCTGACTATATAGGTAATGAAGTTGACAATTTATTACTGCCTCATTTTGTTGTGTGTCTAAAGTACAATCCAGATAAATTATGAGCTTGGCTTCTCTTCTCAGACCTTGTCTGTATTCAAAATTGCACCAGTTTAAAGGTGTGACTTTTTTTTTAAACAACTGCAAAACAGTGTGGACATTTAATTTGTTTTAAACCAGGTTTATTAAAAAAATAGTGTCCACACTGGTTTGCAGTTTAAATCAGTCTTAAAAACCACACCTTTACATTGGTGCAGTTCTGAATATGTAAAAGACACTGGTCTACACTAAAAAACTGACTGACCAGTAATGGACCAAAACCAGTTCTGATACTAACAGTTCAGTTATTTTCAACATTGGTTTAGGGGATCTGTTGCTGACAATCACTGGCAAAAACTGGTCAGTTTCCTACTGTAGATGGAGGTACTTGAGATTTGAATTTGTTAAATCTGCCTTCCTTTAGTATGTCATTGTCTGCTCTAATCTCTCTCTGGATGTTCTGTAGATGACTTATTAGGGGGGAAAAAAGGCCTTGTGCCTATATAAAGAAATACTTTCAATAAGTTGCCAAAAAATTACTTGTAAACTAAGCCCTTGATTCTACAATTGACTGCACCCAAGCATACTCCTGTATCCATACAGAGCGACTTTGGCTTCAGTTGAAGTCCACAGAGATACACATACACAAAGTAAACTGTAAAATTGGGGCCTAATACAGACAATTTGACTGTAATATTTAAATACAGCATGAAATCTTAAGTATTCTCAAGGTTCTATGTATTCCCTAATTCTGTGGCCACAGAATTTGCACTGAAATCCACTGCCTGTTTTTTAGAAATCTGTAATGTGTTACTACAAAGATCTGTAACCCCTCAAAAGGTAAAACTGTGGGGCAGCATAAAATAACAGACTAGAGGCAGCCAGACTGCAGAATTTTCATATTAGGTCATTAAAACCTCTTTAATTTTATTTTCATGAAATTGCAGCAGTAGAATTTCCTGTCTGAATTTAGAGATGCAGAATTTAGATTCAGGTTGCTCTGGGCCTTGCGTATCTCATGTTGGCTTTAGTTTGTTTTAAATTTACAATAATGCAGTTCATTTACCACTCCCCTGTAGAAAACTTCAGACTAAAAATTTTATTAAAGCAAATGTTAAAAAAATTATATAGTGCACAAGTTAAGAAAATAGCATCTGTACATCTGGTTATAGTGCTTAGATTATCCACAAATACAAAGTTTGTCTTAAAAGTCATAAGATACATATAATGCATAATCAGCAATAACCCAAATTTAGGTGAATAAATTTAACAATACAGTTTAGATACTAGAATCCGAATACTTGAGTACATCACTCATGAAAAGTTGTAGAGAGAGATGGTTGTGGAAAGCAAAGTTATATCAATGAGTGAACATTGTCCCTCCCTAATTGAGATATTAGGGTAGGTTTACTACTGATGCATTTTGTTCTATAACACTGAAACTGGTGAGGATTGTGGTTAGTCATTTTCACAATGCTGGCACTAGGGGGAAACTTTGCATGAATGAGCACAAATGGGTTCATGACAATACATTTTTCTTCAGAAAGAGATTGAGCAGAAGGATGTGGAAGTTCTAGTGGTGTATAGACTTACTCCTGGAATAATGAGAACGTTTTAGTTCTATAAAATCTTGTCTCCCTTCTATCCCTGTACCTCTCCCCTTTCTGAATTTACTTTTTTTTACTTAGCATATTTTTAAGTATCAAACAGGTTTAGATGTGTGAAATACAATTCTTGCATAACACTGAGTTGCAACCTATACTGTAGTAACTGTTACATAGGTTTTAGAATAAAGTAGAATTGTAGGACTGGAAGGGACCTTGAGAGGTCATCTAGTCCAGTCCCCTGCACTCATAGCAGGACTAAATATTACCTAGACTGTCCATGTCAGGTGTCTATCTAACCTGCTCTTAAAAATTTCCAATAATGGAGATTCAACAGCCTCGCTAGGCAGTTTATTCCAGTGCTTAACCACCCTGACAAAGTTTTTTTCCCCTAATGTCCAACCTAAATTGCCATTGCTGCAATTTGAGCCCATTGTTTCTTGTCCTATTCTCAGAGATTAAGGAGAACAATTTTTCTCCCTTCTCCTAGTAACAACCTTTTATATACTTGAAAACTGTTATCATGACCCCTCTGTCTTCTCCTCTCCAGACTAAACAAACCCAATTTTTTTCAATCTTCCCTAATAGATCTTAGATAATTTTAGTTGCTCTTTTCTGGCCTCTCTCCAGTTTGTCCACATCTTTCCTGAAATGTGGTATCCAGAACTGCACACAATACTCCAGTTGGGGCCTTATCAGTGCAGAATAGAGCTGAAGAAGTATTTCTCATGTCTTGCTTACAGCACTCCTGCTAATACACCCTGGAATGATAGATTTTATTTTATTTTTGTAACAGCATTGCACTGTTGACTCATATTTGGATTGTGATCCACTATGACCCCTAGATCCCTTTCTGCTGTACTCCTTCCTAGGCAGTCCTTTCCCATTTTGTATGTGTGCAACTGATTGTTCCTTCCTAAGTGGAGTACTTTGCATTTGTCCTCATTGAGTTTCATCCTGTTTACTTGAGACCATTTCTCCAGTTTGTCCAGATCATTTTGAATTTTAATCCTATCCTCCAAAGCACTTGCAACCCCTCCCAGCTTGGTATTGTTCTCAGACTTTGTAAGTGTACTCTCTATGCCATTATCTAAATCATTGATAATGATATTGAACAGAACTGGACCCAGAACTGATCCCTGCAGGACCCACTTGTTATGCCCTTCCAGCTTGACTGTGAACCACTGAAAACTACTCTCTGGGAACAGTTTTCCAACCAATTATGAACCCACCTTATAGTAGCTCCATCTTGGTTGTATTTCCCTAGTTTGTTTATGATAAGATCATGCAAGACTGTATCAAAAGCATTACTAAATTCAAGATATACCACATCTACTGCTTCCTCCCTATCCATCAGGCTTGTTACCCTGTCAAAGATAGCTATTAGGTTGGTTTGACATGATTTGTTCTTGACAAATCCATGCTGACTGTTACTTATCACCTTATTACCTTCTAGGTGTTGGCAAATTGATTGCTTAATTATTTGCTCCATTATCTTTCTGGGTACTGAAGTTAAATGGCCTGGTCTGTAATTCCCAGGTTGTCCTCGTTTCCTTTTTATAGATTGGCACTATATTTGCCCTTTTCCAGTCCTCTGGAATGTCTTCTGTCTTCCATAATTTTTCAAAGATAATTGTTAATGGTTCAGATATCTCCTCAGTCAGCTCTTTGAGCATTCTAGGATGTATATCATTGTTGTCCCTGTTGTCCTGAGGACATCTAACTTGTCTAAGTAATTTTTAACTTGTTCTTTCCCTATTTTAGCCTCTCCTGCATTTTCCCTAACATTCACTGTTAGACGTCCAATTGCTACTAACCTTTTCGATGAAAACTGAAACAAAGTCATTTGGCACTTCTGCCATTTCCACATTTTCTGTTGTTCTCTCTCCCCTCCCACTCCCAGTTGAGTAACAGGCCTACCCTGTCCTTGGTCATTCTCTTGCTTCTAATGTATTTAGACTGTTTTCTTGTTACCTTTTATGTCTCTAGCTAGTTTAATCTCATTTTTGTGCCTTGGCCTTTCTAATTTGGTCCCTACATACTTGTGTTGTTTCTTTATATTAATCCTTTGTAATTTGATCTAGTTTCTACTTTTTGTAGGACTTTTTTTTGTGTGGGGGAATTTCAGATCATTGACTTAACCAGGAGATCTTCAATGTTAAGGGCCAAATCCTGCATTGTCTTCCATGGATAATTACATTGAGTTCGCTGAATCTACTTGCATAACTAATGCTCACACAACTAAAAGTTTGCAGAATCATGCCTTAATACTATTTTGGTTTAAAGCACAGGAAGAATTTTAGGCAGAATGTAAGAATTCCTTGTCCTAGCTAACCATCAATTCAAGTTAACACCTCTTGTGTTACATGCAGTGCTATAAAATCTGGAATGATCACAGATGATCAGAATCCTGACTGTGCATGTCATCCAAGTGACGGCAATTCCCACAGCAGAGTGCCCCACAATGCCATGCTGTCATTGGGATTTAACTAAGTTGGGTTGAAGAGTGCCACCTGCTGATTTGGTGCAATCACTTCTTGCAGGAGCTAGGTGGTCTTTTATTCTAAGACTGTTGCCTTCATGCTGCTTAGTTTGTGAGACTTTAGAGGGTCACAAAACAAGGAATGGCTTTCAGCCATCCTACTACCACAATTAACACAACACTGTTTTTGGCTCTCTTAGAAGGTAAAGATATTGGCCATTATACCTTGCTTTTATTGTATAGATATGGAAAAGATGTGGGAGGGTGAGACTATTCGTGGATGTCCAACTGTATAGTTAGTTAAATTGTATTGTAATCTTAATAATCCCAGTATTGATATATCACCAAACGACACTTTGGAAATGTAGGTTAAAAACTGATGCAAATGGAGTGAGATACTGTGCAGAAATCTCTGCACATTGATGTTTTTCCTGTTTTATTTTTTTGAGAAAAGCGTGTAACAATTAACCAAATGTTAATGGATTAAAGGATTAAATACATATGATTTTTAAAACTATAACAATGTAATAGGTAGTGAGAGCCATCAAAGTTGATCACCAGCTGCAATATTGTGGATGTAAAGAGTACTAACTCCTAAATTTAGTTGGTCTCCAGAAGGAATCTATTTTGAATGTATTCAAACACTCATGCACAAGTTTAGCTTTTCTTTTGATGTTCAGACACTGATTGGAGGAAACCTATGGGGACATTTTAAAACATTCTTTCAACTCTTTAGTGAAAATTTGTAGAATAAACTGCTCACAGGAAGAAGCTATTCTCTTTATGAACAGAAACAACAATAATGCTAGGATATGTACTTTACCCTTCAGTTAACACTACTGTTTGGTTGCATCCATTTTTGAAAAGGAGTCTTGTAAATCTGAGTTCAGAATTTATTTAACTCTAGAAAATCTTTAAACTTTTTTGTATCCATTTGCAATTAGTTCAAGAAGCTGTTCTGACCTGTTGGTGCTGATGTTCTCAGGCCAAGAATGCTAATGTGAAGAGCTGACACTTTTTTCCCTTGCTATCAAAGAAAACCTGACTTGTAGTTCCTTTGGGTACCTGCAGTGGCCATTTCAGCTACAGTACCTTTAGTGTTAAGCTTTGTTGGAGGAGTTTTCCAAATACTGACTCCAGTCCTAGGTTAGTTCAGAAAACATTTTTCTGAAGCCATTCTTTATTTAAAAAAACAACAAAACCTTGGATTTTAGGTAGCAGTAAAATGTTAGAGCTGAAAGATTTTGGACTAGACATATCTCAGAGGTAAGGAGGCCATATCTTAAGTGTTTTAATGCCAGATATGAATAAATTATAGGAGGTGTCTTGCCAAATAAACTGAGAATTACTGTCTATTGTATTTGAATAGAAATATGGCCAGTTTTAATTCCTTGGTGCCAGGAACTGGGATCGCCCAACATAAGCTATGATGCTGCTGTCCAACACAGTAAATTCTAGTTGCTGTAACATACCTTTACTTCTAAAGTAATTGTACAACTGAAATACATTAGTCATATTAAAAAGTGAGTAGCAGATCATCACTGACTTAAACTCCAGTCCTGCAAAGATTTACCCAAGTGCATAGTTTTCCTCACATGACTCGTACCACTGAAGTGAAAATTATGCTCTTGAGTAAATTTTTTCGGGTTTGGAGCATCAGTTGGCATACACAATAGCATGTGGATGATGTTTCAATGATAAAATTCCGTAATAGTAAGTGCGCTATCAATCATTGGCATTGATTTAGTAAGTTCAGTATATGTTTTGTTTCTGTACTGCTAATTGTCAGTAGCATACTTTCTCAGTAAATTAATTTTGAATCAGCATCTAGTATCTACTGTTGTAAAAGTGAGTTCTGTTAATTGTAAACAGTAGCACAAAACATTGCTTACAAGTACATACAGTGAAGACAGTCCCATGGAATACATTTGTGGCATTTATACTCTAGTTCTGCATCTCTTTAAATCAGCCATTAACTTACTGTTCAGGCTTTTCACACTGCTGCTTATCAGTGAAAACTACTTGTACAACTTTTGTACTATAACTGAAGGCCATTATCATAAACTCTGTCAAATGCATGTATTGGCTCCAAAGATATCAGCTGGTAAAAGAAAACAACTGATGTATCTAAAAACCGCAACAGCCTACATTGCATCTTGGAATAGTATGGTACCCCAGACAATTAGGCACCTGAAGAGTTTGATATTACGTAGTGTGTTATATTTTTACAGGTGCCCCTGATTAATGAACTCGAGTCAGCAATGCATCAGCTGTACAAACAGCGAGCTTCCCGCCTTGTCCAAAGACGACAAGATGATATTAAAGATGAATCTTCGGAGTTTTCAAGCCATTCAAGTCAGTCCATCTTGAAGGTTTTTATTATTCATTAAACAACCTTGTTTACTTAGTATGGTTTAATTTAAAAATAAATACTGCAGAGCATGATTGACTTAAAACTTATCTTTTGTGATGACTAGAAGCAAATTCAGGTTTAAAGTATTCTGATCTGTTTTGTTTAAATACTGAGTCATTCTTACTCTTGAGACTTCATCTCTCCTATCTGCTAGTCTTAACTATATATATGTGTGTTTTCTCTCTTTCCTAGCATTCAGGATATTTGAGAGTAGTGATGTTTGGCATGTAACTGTTTCCCTATGTCAGGCTCTCTTTTGACCTACTTACGTTAATGTAGATACAAAATTCATGATACATCTACCATTGATTTCCAAACAGGACTTTTAAAATGTTGATAACCTGAAGACTTTTTAAAAAAGTACAGTTCATTCTGTTAGCAATAAGTGTTACATTTCAACAGTGTAAGTTTAAGACTCTTAGAAAAGAAAAAGCATTTCAAAGCTAGGGAGGCTTTCTTCTCTTAGCCAGATTTAAGTTGTAATATTCAGATACTAACTCTGTAATATTATAAATACTTTATACACAATAGAAAGCCTCCTTTTGAGACCACTGCTCCAGAAGTGGAAATCAATTTAAAAAAAATTGGTCAGTATCTCTGTTCTGGTGATCACTGTTAAATGTGTAAAATAAGTTGTGCAAAAAAACCAGATACTCATATTATCTATATTTTATTCCACATACTAATGATATCATGTAACATTTCACTCAGGTGCTTTTGAAAACTTTCCTGAAATTGGTAGATCTGGTTTCCTGCTTTTAAGGAGATTTCCATTTAAAAAGTTTTTATTGCCCTCAGTTTTTTTTTTTGAATATGTAGAAAACATGTCCTGTGGGCAATCAAAATTCACCTTCGTCCCCGCTTTCTGGTATCCACATCTATACCTATTATCCATTTGTCTATTTAAGAACTATCGAAAATGGATTTTGTACCTAGTTACAAAACTACATTCTCCTGCCCACTGCAAGTCCCTTTTGAAATAATATTCAGCATGTGCACACAGCCTAATTAATTCTAAAGTTAAAATCGCTCGCCCTCTTTTGAGAGCTTAGTTGAGCATAGGCCTTGTGCTGGCTCTCCCATTTACCCTGGGTGCATTGCTTTGAGGCTTAGGATATGCCAAGTATGCTCTGAGCAAATTACTTAGGGAGCCTATAGTGGGGCATGTTGGATTAGAATGTTATTTGGGGGATGGGAAGAGTCCAGATACTGTCATAAAGGGGACGCTTTATCTGAAGCATGGGAGTCCTGAGGATATATTCTGGTAAATAGATATATTCCTGAAATGTTTCAGTCCTGTCGTCCTCTCCACTGGGACTGGTAATGTGGTCAGTCAGTTTCTCGGTCAGAGGTGCACAAACACATCAACTTGACAATCAGCTCACTTTACTACTTAAACCAAAAAATTATTACCTTTGGAAGGGACTTAAACACATTCCCCAAATGTTTACTTTACTCTGTCTTGTTACAGTCTGTAACATAACCTTGACAGATGTAACATATTGAACAAATTACAACTTCTCCCATGCTCTAAAGCAGCTGTTCTCAAACTGTGGGTCGGGACCCCAGAGAGGGTTGCAGCCCTGTTTTACAGGGGTCGCCAGGGCTGGCTTGGACTTTCTGGGGCCCAGGGCCAAAGTCCGAGCCTCGACACTGGGGCTGAAGCCTAAGGACTCCAGCCCTGGGTGGCAGGGCTTAAGTTACAGGCCCCCTGCCTGGGGCTGAAGCCCTTGGGCTTCAGCTTTGGCCCTCCCACCTGAGGCAGTGGAGCTTGCGTTTTGGTTATTGGCTGTTCCCCTGGGGAGGCAGCAGGGCTCAGGCTTCGGTCCCTCGTCCTGGGGTCATGAAGTAATTTTTATTGTCAGAAGGGGGTTGCGGTGCAATGAAGTTTGAGAACCCCTGCTCTAAAGCTTTCCTTTTCTGAAAGGATTTACCATTTCTTAAATAGGAACACTAAGACAAACAATCATTAACATTCTTAAATGATGAATGATTTGATAACCTGGTTTGGTAAGAATGCATAACTTTATTTTTGTGTAGTTTGAGGCTATTGTTGAAATCTTGTGATGTTTATTCTAGTGGGTGGATCTGGTATCAAGTAATACTTGTGAGAATTTATGGCAAAGGTTAGACAAGCTGGAGACTTTTGTTAATTTCAGTCAATGGCTTATCACCGGCTTCACTGATTAAGAGCAGAATTTAATGTAGCTAATCAGAATGATCTATCATGGAATTGCTGTTTTTTTTTAAAAAAAAAAAAAATGGAAAAAAACGTAGGCTTTATTTCCTAGGAGTTTCAGATATATATCAAAACCTACACGTAACTTAGTGAACTTGATTTTGTTCCAGGGAGCAAGACTAGATGAATAGGAGTCAGATACTGAATCTTTGTTACAGGGCTGCCTTTCTCTTCCCTCCCCCTCTTCTCTGCTCACTCACTGTGTTTTTAAAATGTTGCATGCTGAATGCTATATTTATAGCAGCAGTACAGTTTTTTTTCATTTTTGTTGGTACCAAGCAGTTTAAACATTTACTGCTTTAGGCCACGGAGTGTTGATAACTTGTGAGTACCAGTATTAGAGGGGAAGACTGAAGTGTGATGAAGCCAAATTCGTATTTGAATAAATTTGGAGTATCTTCAATTTGAGATTCCAACTTCCATCACTACTTCTCTCAACCTGTAGTAGCTACAGATTCAAACATTTGGGTTTGTCTGTTTTTAGCTGCTTCAAAATACTGGACAACACATTATTCCCTGTTACTGTAGATGGAAGTGTTTTAATTTCAACCAATGTAATCTTGCAGGTAAAGCACTGATGGCACCGAATCTTGATTCTTTTGGACGAGACAGAGCACTCTATCAAGAGCATGTAAAACGGCGGACTGCGGAAAGGGAAGCTAGAAGGTACAGTACTAAGATTTCCTGATTGTATTGGGGTAGCACCCAAAGGCTCCATGCAGTATCATTACATCAAGCAGGGATTTCCATAACATGTAGGAAAGCGCTGTCCCCACTCTGGACAACTTAGAGACTATTTGCTTTGTGCAGTAATGAAGAGAACATTTTAGTTAAATGACAAAAGTACATATCTGGTTAGTTACAGTTCTCCTTCCAACAAAACTTGCTCCTTTCGTCCTAATCTCTCTGTCCAGGCGCCTCATGCCTCAGCCCACGTACTTGCCAAGGATATCCTCAAAGAAATATTCAGGCTTAGTATGTGGAAGCAGCCAATCAGATGGTGCTTGCTAAAGTTACTGAAAATGCCTATAAGACACTCCAGTCTTGCTGCAGTCCTTACTGCTTTCCCCTAGCTCCCATGGTGAGGGATGGAGAGGCTATCTTTACTTTGGCTCTCCTGGGGTCAGGAGTAGGACCAGCATGGCTAAACTATTGTTCATTTGTACAAAGATCTTAATGATTGGTTTATACTGTAATTGTATTGCTGCCTTATAGAGCCCGTCGTAGGCAAGCAAGAGAACAAACTGGGAAGATGGCAGATCACTTTGAAGGCCTTTCTAGTGATGATGAAGAAACTTCAACAGATATTACTAATTTCAACATGGAACGAGGTTAGAAAAGTCACTCACTTATTAACTGAACATGGAAATCCTAAAAAAAAAAATGCATATTACACAATATGGATTTTTTTCTAGACTTAGAATGACAAGATAACAGAATCACAACAGTGATTTGAAGTTGTTTTTTAAAAAAGCATTTAATAAGAATATGGAACTTGATGGGGACAATATCAACTCTTAAAACGAAGTTTAACAGACCTGTTCTAAAATCATGTACAAATTCAATTTATTCTATGGAGATAGTCTAGCTAAAATAGAGGAATTGCTCTTCCTCCCTTCTTGCAGAACAAACTTGCATAGTAAAGTGTAACAACATGCCTCCTTCCCCACGTCACCATACAGTTTTGCACAGATTCAGTGCTTTATTTTCTTTGCAAGTCTGAGTGGTTTCTATTGCATTATGAAACACATGCTCCCTCTAATGACAAGAGTTAAACATTTAAGTTTGTGTGGATTTTGGCAATTCATTGTTCAGTGGGACACACTTGAACTCTATCTTCTAAAAAAAAAATACATATATATATATATATATATAGGGGTGATTTTTGGCAAGATATTCTATTATCCCCAAGAATTCTGAAGTTGCAGACTTTGGTAGGTGAAAGACCATGTCTTTTCTGAAGTTCTGCATAAGTGTCTATAAGCTTATTGACAATTTTTATGGAGCTATGTTGCTATGAGCTAACAGTTTGAAATTTAATATATATATTTTTTTTGTATACATGTAACTAAATGAGCTGTGTAGTGACTTAGGCCTGTAAGCCTATAACCCTAAAATTTCCATTGTTTTAATTGGCTGTGGTTTCACGAAAACTGCTACCCGTGCATAAGAATAATCTGTTTGAGTTTTGTGAAGTGTCTGTTTGTTTAGGTTTTTTTGCAGGTACAATAAAACTTTTGTTAAAAACAATATTAACCTCAACTATCTAGTTAAAAACTTAGAACCTGAACTGCTGTTTTAACTTGGCTTCTTGTGCATATATGAGATTTAGAAACAGATACTATGCCTGCTCAGTATCTATTAAAGACTTTTAGTATATTCATATCATACACACCATAGATTCATTTTGGATTGCAAGATGCACAAATGGCATACATATAACTGGGATATAATGGCAGTTAAAGATTGCTGGGACAATTTAATATGTTCTTAGTTTAGGTATCACTGTTGTGGGAGACCAGTATAAAAGATACAGTTATATGATGCTCCACTTTGTAACGCCTCCCATTTGTTTCTCTTTTGGAACTGAAGAGCTATAGGAAGGGCCCTTTGAAGTTTGTCTCTTTATATTCTTGATGCTCTAACTCTAAACATTGCTTACAACAAAGAGAACTAGAGCTGCAGGAAGAAGGAATGACTAAAATGAAGAGAACGTAATTGTGTAAGAAAAGGGGTGAGAGGGAGTAAAAGGATAAAGCAGGAACTTAAACAGCTGCTAGGCTTGTAAACTATTAGTACAGTAAAAATACAAAAAAAGTTCCTGGTAATTGTAATGTTCACTAAATGTGATTTTTTATTATTATTATGTGATATATATATTCACATTATCAACAGTTCAATTCGCTCTAAGATCCACATGTCCAAATCCACACTTTCTGGAACCCTCATTTGACTGGCTAGTGTTAAGGATGCCCCATCACACTTAGAACGTGGCACTTAGTTCTTCATTTTCACCCTTATTTATCATTATTGATACAGTCCCACTTCTGGCTACTACTGAAACAAAACTGGTGGTGCTACCAAAGCTTACTAGATCTTAATATAAAACATATCTGCATGATAAAACAGTTTACCAAATAGACACTTACAGCACCCAGGCACTGTTTGTGTTGCAGTGAGGGAAGAACAGAGGACAAGAAACTAGAAAACTGAATTTTTTTGTTGCTTTCGTCAGTTTCTAAGCTGAATCTCATTTAATTTGCTTGGGTAAACCACCTTATGGGAGCTCTTGTAGACAATAGAACATCAGCTTGTTACCTAGTTCTCTAAACTTTTTCCCCCTAGATCGCATTTTGAAGGAATCCACCAAAGTTTTTGAAGATGTACTAGAAAGTTTCTACTCAATTGACTGCATTAAATCACAGTTTGAAGCCTGGCGTTCCAAGTATTTCTCCTCTTATAAAGATGCTTATATTGGCCTCTGTTTACCAAAGCTGTTTAATCCTTTAATAAGACTTCAGCTCCTTACCTGGGCTCCTTTGGAGGTAAGATACTGTTACTCAAATTAAGTGAACTGTTGTGCATTTAGAGCATCATTTTTTCAAAACAAGGTGAACTACCCTTCGGTTCTTTTCGAGTATGCCACTCTCAGGTCTTGGGCCTCAAGCTCTCAAGATTATAAGGGTGTAAGCTCTTTAGGGCAGGGACCTTGTTTTTGTTCTGTATGTACCACATCTAGCACAATGTGGTCCTAGTCCATGGTTAGGGCTCCCAGGAGGTATGGAAATATAATTAATAACCTTTTTTTTTTAAATGGAATCATATGATTCTTCCATGCTCAGACTGGGCTTTGGGCTGCTGTCCCCTGTGGTTAGCACAGCAGGTCTGACTTAAGTTCAACATCTGCAGTTCTCTTTCCTTTGGGAGCAATGACAGTGGTATCCAGTAACCACTTCTTAAAGACGTAAACTTCTTAAAGCAAAGTATTTATTTAGAACAAAAGTACTTAAGGGAAAACAGATCTTAAAACAATTTAAACTTGTTTATTGTTGAGTGTACCTTCAGAATAAAATGAGCTATTTTATTTCCCAGTTAAGCATATAGGTATGTTGAAAACATGCCAAATAGCTTTCCACTTACAATTTTTAATGATTTGGCTATTCATTTCACTTACGTTAGAATATAGAAACAGGGCTGATGCCAGGAAGGGGATAGGTTATAAATAATGTTAATAGATGTCCCCCAGTATCTGTCTATGTGGAGTAGAATTACAAATATAATAGTGTGTGGACACATGAGACATTTTGGTGCTCGCAGGTTTAACCATTTATGTTCCATAGGCTACAAAATGGGCATATAAGAAAACCACATTTATATAAAATAGGCCTTTTTCATCAGGATTCTGTAGTTAGTGTGGTATCACTAGTGTATTCCATGCTGGGGTTTTGTACAGAGTGGTAGTCAATGATTTGTATGCCACCAGTGTAAGAAAAGAAAATACTTTACATCGCTCTGAAGTAAGTGAATACTATCCCCATTTTGTTAATGGGGAAATTAAGGCAGAGTGGCTTACCCTCAGTCATGCAGAATCAGTTGCAGAAATGAATAGGCCCAAAGTGATTTGTGCTTAACTAAGCTATTTTGGGCCAGATAAAAATGCAGAGAAGTCTGCATTGAATTCCGTGTGAGTAAAGCACCTTTGAAAATCCCATTAGGTGCCTAAACACCTCTTAAAAATCTGGCTCTTTTTCTAATGGCTAATGTGCCTAATGTGCCTTTAGGATGTCTAGGATACTTGGCTCATAATTCCAAAGCTATTGTTTTCTTTTTAAAAGGAGGGAAAAAAACTTTGGCCTTCAAGTGTATTATGCTGATGTTTTAGGATGGCTAAATAAGTTGTTCAGGCTCTTTAAAACTCCTGTTGGCCTCAAACAATGTTTAAATGTATGGGACTAACGTCTGTCCTATTAATTTTAATAGGGCAAGTGTCAAGATTTTGAGAGCATGTTGTGGTTTGAATCGTTGCTATTTTATGGCTGTGAAGAACAGGAGCAAGAGAAGGATGATGCTGATATTTCACTATTACCTACCATTGTAGAAAGAGTTGTTCTCCCTAAACTAACAGGTATGACTTAAATGCTATTTTGTAACTTTTACAAATATTAAACCATAGTAAATACAGAAGAACAACTTTCATGTGATTTAACTGTCTTAATACCTACTTTTTGAGCACCTGCAAAGAAAACTGTGTAGTAATTCTTAATTATTTTTACTAGTACTTGCTGAAAGTATGTGGGACCCTTTTTCTACAACACAGACATCTAGGATGGTAGCAGTTACACAGAAACTAGTAAATGGATACCCTTCAGTGGTAAACGCAGAAAACAAAAACACACAGGTAACATTTTTTTCCTCAGTCATACTAGTTTGGAAATCTATTTTATAGAATTTCTGCAGCATAATGAGAAACATTAGACACATTGGAACAAGAAAGAGAATCTTACAACTAATGGATGTGCCAGTGCCCAGTTCCGTAGTGCTAAAGACCCACTGGAGCAGCTGGGGGAAGTAAACTAGGAAGGATGCTAAGCCATTTGAGTCTGTACAAAATGTACAATAGGATTTGAACAGAGTGATTCAAAATGTACCAAACTTAGTTATGGGGCTATAATTTCACTTTAAGGTTCAGTTGGAAACGCCATTGCTTCTGTTTTCATAGCATATTGTATTGCTAGAACCTCTAGATTGAGTGCCACGTAATTCATTTGCTTGTCTTTTATGACAAAAGAATGTCTTTGACAGCTTACTGATATTTTGCAGTGTCATAGCTGTATACTTACAGTATAGAAGTTAACGGAGTATGAATGCAAACCTTAAAATAGGCGATAACTCCCAGCAGAGTTGTTAGATTAAGACTGTATAAGACCCTGATCCTGCAAATTGTTAAAAATTTGTTTAAAGTTAAGCACAGGAATAGCTAAATTGACTTCAGTTCCCTTTAAACTGAAGTCCAGTATTTTTACTGACTTGTTAATTGTAGCTATTCCCAATATTTGACTTCAGTAGGACTACCCGCATACTTGAAGTTAAGCATGTTTATGTAGTTTGCTGAATTGGGGCTTAAAGCACTTTGCATTTTTAACTTCTAAAGAGGCCTTTAATTTAGCTAACAACCAACGCAGGACTGCAAAAATTTTTAGCATTTTCATCTCTTAACTTTTTCAGACACTCTTGAAGGCCCTGTTACTAAGAATGAGAAGAACGCTAGATGACGATGTGTTCATGCCATTGTACCCCAAAAAGTAAGTTGCTTGTTTAAATGTGCAAAACAGCCATAAACATCTTGATTGGCAATACCAGTTGCCTTTTTGTCTTGCATATGGTAGCTGAGGCTTTTTATAGCTCTGGGCTCGTTCTTGGGTTTGGGTTTTAGCGATTTTTTTTTTTTCAGGTTTAATAACATACTGTAAGAATGTAATGAGGCGAAAATGATGAAAAAAGTTATTTGAAACTTTGGAATTTTACTGTAGTCTGTCCTCCATTCATGAAAATAAGAATAATCCACAACCTTCAGACTGAAGTTTTTATGGTTACCTATTAAACAAGTTTAGAGAAATCCTTTTATTTTCCAGCATCTTAGAAAACAAGAACTCTGGTCCTTATTTGTTTTTCCAACGCCAGTTTTGGTCCTCAGTGAAGGTAAGCCAACAAAAATATCTGATGAGGCCTCAAGCCAGGTACTGCTACAATAAAATACACTTAAATATTTTAGAGAATTACTTAAAAATGCATATGGTGGAAGGGAGGTTGTGGGAAACTTTTGAAAAAAATTTAGCTTTGTAGACTAATGAAATTACTATATTCGGTACTTTGAGTGGGGTATATAAGTACAGATATAGTGAACATTTGTAATTTTAAGATAAATTTCAATTTTAAGTTAAAGTAGCACTGTAAGGTTTAAAGGAAATTCTCTTCTGACAAAATTTCATCCCCTTTTAAAACCATCTCTTATACAAAGAACAGAGAGCTTGGACAGATCACTTTGTAAATGATAACTATTTTAAAATTCTGCATTACATATTTATTTGACATACAAAGCAGATCAGTCTTGATAGTCCAAATGACCAAAAAATAAAATCTGACAAAATCTAAAAGCGTGCAGGCAAAATATAAACAGGGTAGCTGAAATGAAAGGTCTTGGTTGGGGACAAAGGACAGAACAGCTACTTTGGTTGTTTATTTTTAACTTTTAAAAAAAGTAGGAAACATCAAACTCATTGTGCACAAGTGACACATTTATTTATCCCTTTGGCTTTCAGTCACTGCTTGCTCCAGAGTTCTAGAACAATTGTAATCTTGGTCTACTTGAGGCAAGGGGGTAGAGAGAAGATGGAGGAAACTCCTTGTCTTCACATATGCATAGTCAGAAGGTGGCCCTCTTTTTTTTAATCTTTAGCGACTGTTGAAATTAGACACAATGGTCGCTTGCCCTTTCATTTGAAATAAAGTATATGAACTCAACAAATATCCAAACTTTACAGACTTCTGCAAACAGTAGTAGATCTAGGATTTTCCAGTGGTGGGTGTAGGGACTGAATTGGGGAGAAATGGGATTGTTTCTCCAACTTCTGGATACGTTTGAAAATCTGTTCATATACATAACAATACTTGTAACATTTTGGCAACAAACATTTCAATTTAAAAGCGTACAATTGGCCACCCTTAAACCTTTCTTTCTTTTTTAATTTTTATCTTGGGTGTGAGTGGGTGTGTGTTCTAGAGGAAAAACTGGGCATGGCTCTCAGTTCTCAAACATTAAAATGAAAGTGATTTGTAGAAGACCAAAATTGGTCATATGTTCATGACCTTGCTTTTATTTTAAAATAAAGTAAATTCAGCCGCATCTTGAAAGCAATTTTCATAAATAACCCCCTCACTTCATTATGCTGTGGTAGGAAAGTGTCATTTTACAGATGGGGAAAATGGCACAGAGTAATTTTGACTTGACAAAGCCATAGAAGTCTGCAAGAGTCAGGATTAGTATTGAGTTCCTGGCCTTTCCAGTTCTGTGTTAAACCAGGAGACCAATGGTGTCCAACCTGTGGTCTAGGGTGGTGGTTTTCAAACTCTTTCTGGGGACCCAGTTGAAGAAAATTGTTGATGCTCCTAACCCAACGAAGCTGGGAATGAGGGGTTTGGGGTGTGGGAGGGGGCCCTGGGCTGAGGCAGGGGGTTGGGGTGCAGGAGGGGGTCAG
This sequence comes from Lepidochelys olivacea, assembly GCF_965140295.1. NCBI lineage: Eukaryota > Metazoa > Chordata > Testudines > Cheloniidae > Lepidochelys > Lepidochelys olivacea. Next base: position 167,436,859 of record NC_140411.1, read on the forward strand.
GGCTCTGGGGTGGGGCCAGGGATGAGGGGTTTGGGGTTCAGGAAGGGGTTCTGGGTTTGTGGGGGGGCTCAGGGCTGGGGCAGGGGATTGGGGCACGGACTTACCTCCGGCAGCTCCCAGTCAGGGACGCAGCTGGGGTGCAGAGGCAGGCTTCCCGCCTGTCCTGGCATCAGAGACCGTGCTGTGCCCCAGAAACAGCCAGCACCAGGCGTGGCTCTGGTGTGCAGGCATTCTTCCCAGCTCCCATTGGCTGGTACCCGGCCAGTGGGAGTGTGGAGCTGGTGCTCGGGGCGGGGGCAGTATGCAGAACCTTGTGGGCCCCCTGCCTAGAAGCCGGCCCCGCAGCTGGCTGCTTCCGGGGCACAGCGCGGTATCAGAACAAGGAGGCACTAGCCTGCCTTAGCTGGGCAGCACTGCTGATGGGACTTCTAACGTCCTGGTCGGTGGTGCTGACCAAAGCCATTAGGGTCCCTGGGTGCTGAGCAAGGCAACCCAGTGCCTTACATGCCACGACCCAATACTGGATTGCCACCCGAACTTGGAAAAACACTGATCTAGGGGCTCTGAGGCTGATCCCCGAGTTCTGACTGACAGCCTTGACAAAGGGTCACACACCTTGCATGATACTTCCATTTGACAGCCCTGTTACTTATTCTGTACAACCTGTGAGAAATCTTAGCAAACTGCGGAAGTGACTTGTAATATTGGTGCCACTGGTTGCCAGGAGTTACTGTGGCACCTGCTGAGCAGGCAGCCAGGCCTCAGTGCTTCCCCTGCTGGACCAAAGTAGGGAAGGAGCATAGTAGTGGCAGCAATGGCAGCACATCGAGGCAACAGAGAGAAGGTGAGGGGCCTACCACTGATCCCAAGCTCTAACAGCTATCTGCACCAGCTTTCCCCCAGGTACTCCTGCAGAACTTTACACCCAGACAGCCCCAAGTCACCTACCACTGAAACCGTCCCATACTCCCAAATACACTCCAGCACCCATTTATCTCCCCACAGCAACAGCTGTCAAGTTTAGTGGAGCTGCATGTCCTCTCCTTTCACTGTTTGGGACAGATTGTGTTGACTGTAAGTTGAAGTGTCTGGTTATGTTAAAATTTGCAAACATACAAAATAGCTTATTAAATCTACATAAAATGTCTCATACTGAGCAGCACAATTTGACAGCTATGCTGTTAAGAAAACTGATATTTTTATACCAAGAAAATTGATATAAAATGTTGCTCCCTGTAACCTTTTCAATGAAATGTTTTGCATCATCCTGCTGCTACAGGGAGGAAGTAGGAGCAGGCACATCCTCCCAAACTGTCTTCCACTACTTTCTTTGAAGCCCCAGCTGGAGCTTTTGCATGAATTGGGAGTGCTCTGAATTGCTGCTCTCATGCTGCAGGGTAGGGTGGGGAGAGTAGCCCTGCTTTCTTGCCAGGCTATGGAGCTCCAGAGAACAGGATCTGGAGATTCACTAGCTCTGCCTGTGCTTAGGGGAGTACCTATCAAAAAACATCTCTTAAACCCCACACAGCCACTGACTGTAGCACAGGAGACTAGAAATCAAGGAGAAGCTGAGAACCAACAGCTCCCTTATTCTCTGTGTCAGCACTGGTCTGCAAGATGCTTTAATTTGTACCAGCTGGCATTGGTTCCCTGTGGTCCATATTCCAGTTGGAGATAAAACACTTAGCCACTCTCCCCTGCACAACATGCCTTCTGTACCAATGGCTGATGGGAGTCAAGTGTAGGCACTACCCATGCTGTCTGTACGATAACGGGATTTTTCCCATGCCAGGGTTGTTTGCAGGTGGTACAAAGGAAGCAAGAACAGGGCAGCGTCTGCCCCAAAGTACTGATTGTGGTTTGGTTTTGTTTTGTTTTTTGTTGTTCAGCCCTCAGACTGAAAAGTTCGGACATCACTGCACTAGACAACACTTAATGGACTTTATACAACAAACTTGGGCTGTAAAAACCTTGATTTGTTCTTGTTTCTTTGTATATATTTTCCATAGAATGCTCTGTAATCATCATCTTTGTACAAATCCCATGTTGTTATAACACTGGGAAGAATGACATCTCACTGATTCTCTTTAGTCATGAAACTGAACTAGAAGTTATCTTCTTTTACCTCACTCTGATCAGTACATTTAAACATGTCTTTTTATCTTCTTAAAAATTATTTTTTTTTCTTGTTTATCAATAGTTGCTTATGTTTTGCCTTCAAATATTCAACACTTCCATTGTCTCTGGTGTCTTTAGTTACTAGGAAACTTTCTCCAGTGGTATGGAATCCTTTCAAACAAAACTCTACAGGAGTTATCGATAGATGGCCTGCTAAATAGATATATCCTTATGGCTTTTCAGAATTCTGAGTGTGGAGATGACAGCATTAAAAAAGCTCAAAGTGTAAGTAAAATGGAACAAAATATACTTAGAAAATATACATTAAAAACATCTTCTAACTCTCTTGAATTTCCAGTCAAGTAAAACGTATATTTGGAGCCCTAGTGGGAGACTCTTCAGTTTCCTGTGTTTAGCCTAAGATTTCGAGTGTTGCCCATATCTCTTTATAAATAAAACAGTTACTATGTTTTCATAGCAGACAACTTTTTTAATAAAAGATACATTATATGAAATTAGAAATTCTGCTTATTGCTATCCTTGATATTGCTGGTGATTTTTTTTAAAGATATTGATTAGTATGTGTTGCTAGCATCTTAATTCTCACATTGGTCTTTAATATGTTGTTATAGTACCCTCAAAGTGTAGGCCTTACCATTGCCAATACTGGCATCTTGATGGCTTTCTAAAACATATTAGACCGTAGGTATTAGTCATTTTTCTTGACTTTTTGCTGTTAACACATTTTCTTCTTCCCTCATCTCTAGGTAATTGCTTGCTTTCCTAAACAGTGGTTCACTAATCTAAAAGGGGACAAGACTATTTCCCAGCTAGAAAACTTGTGTAGATACCTTGTTCATCTGGCTGATACAATTTACAGAAATAGCATTGGATGCTCTGATGTGGAGAAAAGAAATGCAAGGTAATTTATTTTGAATCATGTAATGCAATAGTATCTCATGCTGCTGATATATACAACACAAAAGCACATGTGCCAACAGACATACGTACGTGTGTATGTGTGTATATATAAAATTTTTGAGGCGTTCCCCCCTTTTTAAAGTTTAAATAGGATTTTTAATATGGTATCAATGGCTTTTGGGGATGGCTAGTGTATTGTATAAAGGTTACATTTAATCTGCTCCCATTGTGTAGTTCTGCTCTAAACAATTAATTGAAAAGTGGCATTTAGGGATTTTGTTTGGTTTTGCTGGTTTCTTTACAAATTTGCTGATGCAGCTAATTACTTGCCATGCAAATTCCCGCCACTGTCCGCAATAAAGATTTCTGTAATCCAGGTTGTGCTCTTGTCTTAAACACACATGGACAACCCACTGGAGAAATTCCTTACATTCTCAGATAACATTGTTTAATCCCTGCTCATGAGAATCACCACACCTAAAAGCATAAATGGGATTAGACACTTAAATGCCCACATGTGGCTACTAGAGGTGAATTGGAGGAGGTGAGGAGAGAGATTCCAGTAGAAAATGAAAGTCTTTCAGTAGCCATCCTAGTTTATAAATTGGTATCTTCTTTCTAAACTAGCTGTTTGTCTGGCAAACTCAAACTGGAACTGTGGATTAATACTGAAAGGGTAGATGGATATTGAGCTAAAAGGATTTCTTCCTGATATTCTAGTTCCAATTAATTTAGTCGTCTTTGCTCTGTGCCGATAATTTTTATTAAGTATATGGAAGTATACAATAAATCCCAAACTTTCCTGGTAACAATTGTGCAATTGGCCACTGATCTATATTAACTTCATTTTACAAAATTACATAAATGACCTTACTTCCCTTTGCAACACAGCTATTCATCTAGGCTCCTCTGTCCCATAGTCACTGGGGAAATATTACTCTAGTACATTGTTTTTGCTTTGAAATAGAATCATTAATTACTTGTGCCAAGAGGGAAACAAAACCTCATAACCCATGTTTGCATCTGTTTGTCGGACACCACTTCATAGTTCAATTTGATAGTCCCATTTAGGGTAGATTTTGGATTTCTGTAGTCATGAACATTTCTTTGGATAGTTTAAATTTCATGTCTGCATCTTGTTTCTTTTGTGGGACTTTTAAAATTTTCCTACCAGGCTTGTACCTCCTGGATTGCTAGGATTTTGTTTACTGTGAATCTGTTGTTCCTACCCAATCCAGATCAATCTATTACGAATGTGTAACAGTATTTTTATCACTTGAGGCATGCACAAAAACTGCTAATTTTTTAGATGTTTTGGTTCAAGCTCTGTGTGTGTGTGTGTGTTAAAGGAAGCTGTGACTGACTTCCTAACACCACATGTGACCCAGTAGTTTTTTCTGAGACTGTCCAAATAAGCCAAACATAGGCAGCTTGTCTTCCCTTCCTGTTTCTAGTATTGCCATCACCAAAAGAGACTTTTTTGTTTTCATATCCAGAAACACACTAATTTCAATGAGCCATATTTTTAAAAAAAAAAAAAAGTTATCCACAAGCTGGCTCACTTGCTGTGAGAAAAAAGAATAAGTAGTGAAACATTTCTAAAATATTATTTGACTTGTGCAAGGTTTTGATTTCTAGTTTTATTAACTTATTTTTTTCCTTCATTTAGGGAGCATATAAAACAGACAGTAAAGCTTCTAGCAAGTATTCGAGCGCTGGATCATGCTGTGACAGTTGCAAATGACCATAATGTGAAAGAGTTAAAGGTTTTAATTGAAGGGAAATAACTCTTAGATGACTCCTTTTGAGCTTTAAAACCATTCCTGATGTGTAATTTATGTACATATGTAAAGTTTTCTTAAACTGTAAAATATTGATCCTTGTTTTAATACAAAGTGCATTGTTACATACATCATCCTTAATAAGTATTGATTTCTTTAAAAAAAGAAAAGGAATCCAGGAAGACCATCTTTCCAGCAGTCAGACTTCCCTTAAAATCTCTCAACACATTGTTTACAAAAATATTTTGTACCCCATGATAGCTAGTCATCTACTCAGTTAATCGTCCCATGGTTAACTGGAGTATGTGTAAATATATAATGTGTAATATACAGTATGCTTATATTTATACCACCCTGTTACTTTCACACTGGATATAGTGGTTTTCTGCTGTTGAAATAAGTGTTTCAGTTGCTGAAATTCACTTCAATAAACTGACTGCATTATTGGTCAAAAGGGCTGGCAAAATATACGAGAATCATTTGACCTAAATAGTAAAGAAGCTTTCACATAGCACCTAACATTACAAAGTAGCTGTGCTTCACTCAGACTGAAATAGCTTAACTTTACATCTTGTATTCAGAGTTAATATGGATCTTTCTTCAGACTGTTTTAAAAATCATCATTAGCATAGTTTTTGATGCAAACAGTAGTCTGATGACTTAAACATGTGGTAACTTATGTTTTTTAAGGTAAATGGCAACACTGTGTGATGGTGTGTGCCTCCTTCTCTCTTCTCTCCCTCCCCACCCCCCCTCATCTTGAAGGGGGCAGCATTTCAGTCATGGATCCTGGACTCTCATCCCTTGAACAACTCTGCTAAATCTACTATTTGTGTTCTATTGCACAATTTATAATATCTTTGATGTAGATGTCAAATATAGTTGATCACACATGGATATTTCTAGAGGTGTAAAAGCCAAACAAAGGAAACAAAGATTTCTTATGAGTCAATATAAATATCACACAGTGAATATTCAAACAACTTTAAATTTAACACTTCCTGTCAAGTAAGACCACTTTAAAAAATGGACTAGCTTACAACACAAAATGGCCTTTTAGGTATAAGAGGTGTTTTTTGTCAGAACACTAGTGACATCTTGGAGTCCCAGGAGCACTAACTTGCAGTCACTGGCTTGGACAAGCTATTTCCAGGTGTGCCCTATGTTAGTTGGGAATTGTAGCAATAAATTGGCATACTGAGTAACATTATAATCATATTTTATGCTCATGTCATGTGGTATAAATGAGGATATTAAAAATGTACAATTTGTAACATGCACACATCATTTGGAAACCAAACAATTTGTTTGAACTTGGGCTGATGGAGCACATTCTGAGTATCTGCTTTTAAGAATCCTTCCAATAAACTTGTCTGTCATGGAGCTGTCTCAGTGAAACCTGTGAAGCTTATTTTGTTTATTCTTTGGGAGTGAGGTAAAGGAAGAAATCTGCATGCTTGTTGACTAATTCTTTAAAAATGGAGGAAAAACTTGAATTGGAAGGAGGATTTTGAAATATACCAAGGCCATATTGTTTTGAGATGGGATCTCTTTATATTATTAGGATCCAAATCCACCTTTCATAGTGGAATTCTGGTTGCAGTCTTCGTTATGGAGAGGCTATACCTCTTAATTACACACACCTGCAGAGCTGCAGCAAGAACCCTGGTCCTGCAGTTCCTAAATTCAGAGTTTTATGACTACTGTTATTGCTAATTAAAAGCAACAGCCATGAATATTCAGGGATACTTTATTTGCTATTGAGTGTAAATACCTAACATTTTTCATTACTGCAACTGCAGAAAACATACTTGACTCCTTTTAAAATCTTGTAAAACTGAGTGCTTCGAATTCCATTTTAATCAAAGGGGTTTAAAGACCTTACCAGTGTAAGTATATTATTTTATAATACATTAGGATAAAACTATTAATATTCAGTCAGCTCCAGTTGAGGTAGAGCACTTATCCCCAGGAGCAAGACTTCCTGGATAATTGAATTGTGGGGTTTAACAGGCATTATATGAATGTTATCCAATTTTCTGTGGCCAGAACAATGGCTGCAATTTAATACCTTATCTGGAAAAGGAATTCTTGCAAATTCAAACACCTCCACTGTGGGCTAGAATGTACTGTGGCGGGGGCAACGTGGGGAAATGTAGACAATTATTTGATATGGCCTCCATGAATATAATAAAACCCACAAACCAAACCCAAATAGCTGTATGAGCTATGGCTGAAGCACTACTATATTATCTTGTGAAGGAGGCAGCGAGAAGCAGAGTAGAACCCCACCAGTGCGTCTGACTGGTACTTCTAATGGAAGACAAGATCTGTAGGAACAGCTGATTTTATTATGCCCTATGAGGCTGTACTCTGTTTTGGCCTTGCTCTGCTGTCCAACTGTGTCCACCTCCACAGTATAAATGTTGCAGAGGGGAATTTTGACTCCTAAGGGAAGCAATATCTCACTATGCTCTTTACACTTAACTTTCCCTGACAGGGCACATGCTTCACAGAGCAACTACGCTCCCAAACTCTAACCTTCTGGTTGTCTTTATCCTCCCTGGAGCTAAGTTTCTATTGAGGGAGTGGCCACTTTTCCTCTTCTCTCCACCCACTTACTCCTGACTGTACCAAGTAGCAGTAGGAGGTGTTATGCCCCTTAAAAAATAAAAATGCAGGCTTGCTGCTGACCACATTAATACAGTACACAGATTTAACCAGTGAAATAATCAGGCTGAACATTTTCAAGACAACTTTATTAGAAAGCTGCTGCTACTTACAAAGCTACAAGTTACAGTATCTTACATCAATTCGGGTTGTCAATAGCCCTGTAAATATATTAAAAATAACTTTTTTGGGTATGACACACACCTGCTTTTTCATTACAGTACAGTGATTTTTCTTAATAGATTGACAATTATAAAATGGCAGTTTATCCATATGAAGTTAACTATAGCTAACTTACATCTTTAAAGAACATCAGTTTGTGCTGGCATGCTAAAAAGGCAAAACAAAAGGAGTAAAGGTCATTCTAACCTCCTTTCTTAAGATGCACGTAGGAATGAAATATTTGAAACTTTGCCAAACTTTTTAGTTAGTGAAGGATGCAGAAACAAGTACTATGTTCAATTTCTGTTGCTGGAGGATGCAGTGAAACAACTGTATACTTTTATACTTTTTTTTTTTCCCCATAATGTATGTGGCAATTTTAAGAAAATCATAGAATTTGACAAATGCAAAACACTGAAATCCAGCTATTTATCATTTAAGGGGCTGCTTGATAACAGGATTATCCATCTGCCCCATGTTGGTAGTGATCAAGTTGCTACATTCCGATGGTTTTCACTGCCAGCTGATGGCCTCTATGAAATGAATTTTAGGGTCTCAATCCAGTTTCCTGTTTCCATATTACACTTGCCACCTTCATTGTTGTAGCAGAGAGAGCAAGGACTGAATGCAGATTGAGATGGAACTTTTTCATATCTTCAGGAGGACCTTTTGAGATTAAGATCGCTGTATCTGGAGGATAAGTGCAGAAGCTGATAGTGCTGATTTTCTGTTGACAAATAGGGAATTTAAATTTGTACTGCAGTCACCTTTACAGAACTAAAAATAATTTGAGCTTTATAAATACTTGAGCACACAATTCAGCTAGAGAGAACCTTATTTGTTTAAAAGTGTTGCATCTTTAGTGATAAATTAACATTTCATTCATGTAGCATTTATCTCAATGCACTTCATAAACTACGTATCTTTATGCAAGAATCATTTACTCAGCAATTCTATACAGCTATTTCTAGGGTGGGATATAATTGCACAGCACCATAGTTTAGGACATGAAATAGGACAGTATTCAATTAAAATCGCTAGCTGGATTTAAGAAAGTCCCAAGTAAATAAATACCAAATTGGCATTTGGCCAGAAAAACCTGCACTCCCTAAATTTTCCAGTAAATGTTATGGGGTCTCTAGTGACCACAGGTCATTAGACCCTCAATTTTAAATTAACTGGAGGACTGTCAGGGCTGCTGGACTATTAAATCAGTCATGACTTGGGGCTAGGGGGAGATGATGTCCTGTTGAATTACTAATTCAAGCACTTGAGTGATTATTGGATTATTCTGAAAAGGAGCCTTTTGTAAGATTAGAGCAAAGACATTAGCAATAAGAAAAGGACCTAGCACCCAAATAACATAAAGGGAAGTGAAATTTGACATTGAAAAGTGGGGGGGGGGGGAAATTTAGCATGCGATCTTTTCTCTCCTTCAGGTACCATTCTTTGCATGAGTTCTTAATCTGAGATTTCTCTCTCATTTACCCCAAAACTCATTCCACTGAATCTTTCAGAATGTTAGAGCCTCAAAATTATTTTAGGGAACCTGCATGGAAACATGCTGCTATGATGTAACAATGCTTTTGTATGAAGACTTTAACCTCATTTAGCTATATAATGTTGCAGTGTGCTACTACTGCATGATATAAATTTTGAAGTTATATTTTTTTTCTTGAAAGGTAAACAATTAAATGTGGCAACCATACCTGTCCATTTCATAGTCACTCAAGTGGAAACTAAATATCCCATGATCACGTTTCTAAAAAATGGGGAATAAACCCAGTGTCTAAGATGGCAATCTGGTTTTAAATTTAAGTGCACAAATTAGTCATCATTCTATTTTAGAGTTAATAGTTGAGCCATAGGAGCCTGAGAGAAATGAGAACTATGACTAGGAGGCTCCATAAATTTGTAGCTGCAGATAGAGGGATAGTCATGTTTTACCTGAAACTGAGCCTCATGCTAGTCTAGTAAAATGGATGTTTTGTTACGAGAGTTGAGCATCTTTCTGCATCTAGCAAACCTCAAAAATAAATTCTGCAGTGGCATTAGCTGTGTTAGTTGCATTAGTGTGTTTCCATTAGATTGTTTAATGGCATTTAAACATTTCTGTATTTATAATTTTAAACCTGTCATTTAGAGTAAAGATGTACAAAATACATTAATCAAAGTAGAATAATAGCAAAGGGGCAAAATGAATAATAATAAAAAGGTTGACAAATTAAAAACCTGATCCAACAAATCACATAAGAATATACTCTGACTTCAGTAGGACTACTCATCTGCTTACAAATGTGTGCTTAGATGCTTTGCTGGATTCATGCCTGTGAAATCTGGTAGGGCACTCTCCATTTTGACTAGTGTTTGATGTATTACTATAGCTGCACAGAGATGCCCCAGCTAGGATTGCACACCATTTAGCTTAATGGCAGTTCAAACACTGAAGGCTTAGCTACACTTGTGAGTTAGAGCGCATTAAAGCAGCCCTGGGCGTCCACACTGGCAAGGCACGTAGAGCGCACTGACTCCGTGGCTAGAGCGCTCCTGGTAATCCACCTCGGCAAGTGGAATAACATTTGATGCGCCCTGGCTGGAGCGCCGCAGCGCCATTGTGGACACCCTAGCCTGTTAATGCACTCTGATTGGCCTCCCAAAGTGTCCCACAATGCCTGTTCTAGCCACTCTGGTCATCACTTTGAACTCTTCTGCCCTGCCCTCAGGTTACCAACCATCAGACCTGCCCTTTAAATTCTCTGGAAATTTTGAAAATCCCCTTCCTGTTTGTTCAGCCAGGTTTGGAGTGCTCTCAGTGAATCTTTCCAGGTGACCATGCCTCCATGCTCCGGGCGATCCCCAGTATGGAGCAATGGCGAGGTGCTGGACCTCATCAGTGTTTGGGGGAGGAAGCTGTCCAGTCCCCAGCTGCACTCCAGCCGTAGGAATTACTATACCTTCAGGCAGATATCAAGGGACATGATGGAAAGGGGCCATGAGCGGGATGCACTGCAGTGCAGGATTAAAGTGAAGGAGCTGCAGAATGCCTACTGCAAATCCCACGAGGCAAACAGCTGCTCCGGTGCTGCCTCCACGACCTACCATTTTTACAAAGAGCTGGAAGCGATACTTGGGGGCTACCCCACCTCCACTCCGAGCACCACCACGGACACCTCAAAGTCCAGTGCAACAAGGCAGGAGGAGGAGGAGCAAAGCAGGAGCCAGGGTGCTGAGGAGGAGGGAGACACCCAGGCATCCCTAGATGCATGCAGCCAGGAGCTGTTCTCAAGCCAAGAGGAAGGTAGCCAGTCGGAGCAGCCGGTGCTTGTGGAAGGACAAACACCAGAGGAGGTTCCTGGTAAGCGGCTTTTATTTTGGGAATGAAATTATTCGGTGCGGGTTCTTGGGGCGAGAGAGGTTAGGGCATGCATGCTTAGATGCAGAATAGGGTGTTGATGTGCTCTCACATATCGCGGTAGTTGCTCTCAGTGATCTCTTCAAAGGACTCAACCAGAAGTTGGGCAATGCGCTTGCGCAGGTTTCTTCACAGAGCCACTGTGGTCCTTGTCCCAGTCAGGCTAACATGTCCGCGCCACTGTGCTGGGAGGGGCGGGGGGACCATTGCTGCACAAAGGCAAGCTTCATATGGGCCAGGGCAGAAGCCACATTGTATTAGAAGACTGTCCCTTGCTTCCTAGGTCACCCTCTGCAGCGAGATATCTTTCAGGACGAACTCCTGTGGTAAATGTGGGGAGAGTGTTCAGTATAGGGGCCCCTGCAGCTGTTGGCCCTCCCAAAGGCACAGAAACCTAGAGGACAGTACGACCATGAAACAATCAGTCCCCCTTGACCCAGTGCTTACTCACCATTTTGGGGCTCCCATGGGTTATGTTCGCTCGCTTGGGGACGGGCAAATTGTTATTGTGTAGACTGTGCTTGCCCTTAGGTACTGGGAAATCATAGCTCTGTCTGGTGTGAACAATGCTCCCTCTGTTAAGTGTTGCATTTTGCCCAGATGCAACCTTGAGATCTCAACCGTCCGTGTTATCACCGGCTGAAAGACTCCAACGAATTAGGAAGAAACCACGTAAAAGCAAAGAAGACATGCTACATGAAGTCATGCAGCAGTCCCTTAACGAGAATAAAAAATTGCAGGAGTGGAGGGAAAGCGAAAGGAGGATCCGCCAGCAGAATGAGGAGCGCTGGCACAAAAGCACAGAGCTCCGGCAGCAAAGCGCAGAGCAGGGGGTGTGAAAAATCACCCTCCCTGAGCACAGCAAGTCTGAGCGCTTTAAAGTGCTAGTGTAGACAGGCTCCCAGCGCTCGGAGCTAATCCCCTTGTGGAGGCGGATTACCAGGATTGCTGGGAGAGCTCTCTCCGAATGCTCACACGCGATCACACTTGCACTTCAAAGCGCTGCCGTGAGAGCATTCCCGTGGCAGCGCTTTGAAGTTTCCAGTGTAGACATACCCTGAGTCCTTTGAGTTTACCAGGATTACTCATGTGTAAATGTTTGCAGGAGAAGGGCTTGAGAACAAGTGATAAATGATGGAAGGGCACCCAACAGACTTCTAATTTATAGTGGTAATAATTTTTTTTAATAAAGTGCATGCCAACCTTCCCTAGCCACATATCACACCACCAATAGACCTTGAGGAAGACAGGTCTTAAAGGACATTGTAAATGTGGTTGGACGTGGCCTGACCCAAAGCCCACTGAAATAACTGGGAGTCTTTCCCTTGACTTCAGCATGCTTTGAAGCAGACTCTGGGAAGCCACTCTGGACGTGAGGGCATCACCCCATTAGGGGGCAGAGGACAAACTTTCCATCACCCATGAGTAAGGATAAGATTATACCATGGAGGTCACAGAATCCATGACTTCCAGAGACCTGTGACATTTTCTGCTTCAGTCCCAGGGTGGCATGGCTGGAGCTCCCAGCTGCTGCGGGCGGTGGTGAGTGCTGGACCCCCGTCCCCATTTTGTCAGTTATTTTTAGTAAAAGTCAGGGACAGGTCATGGGTGTCCCTGAATTCTTTTTTTATTACCCATGACCTGTCCTATCCTTGACTTTTAGTAAAAAGTTACTGCCCAAGTTTTCTCAGCAACCACCGGGCCAGACAGCTGTGGTGGGTTTTTAAGAAAAGCAGATTCTCCCCTGATCCCAGGACTCCAGGAGACAAGGTTTTAAAATGGGAAGAGCTGTCAACATTGCTGTAGGCTCCCCTTGTTCAGGCTGGTTTCCCAGGCCCCGCAGGCCTCAACCCCCAATCCAAGGCTGGGCAAATACCGCCCAGCCCTGACTCCCACTCACCTCAGGGCTCAGCTGGCCTGAGGGGGCGGGTTCCTGGCACAGTCGCTCATTTTAGACACAAATTTACCTCATATTCCCCTCCCCCTGCGGCGACCACCCCAGCCCCCCGAGTGTCCCCGCGAGAACTGTGAGAACTGTGGGGCGGCGCTGACACTGTACCCCCCAGGTTCTCTCCACAGGTACCGTTGCGGAGAGTGGACCAGATGATATGTCTGGGGCGAGAAAGCAGAAGGAGACTCCGCTGGTTGGAAGGCATGAGATGCGATGTCCTGAGGTTGGGGGTTCCACGACCACCACTCCCAAGAGGAGAAGGCGGGTGGTGGTGGTCGGGGACTCTCTTCTCCGGGGGACTGAGTCATCTATCTGCCGCCCTGACCGGGAAAACCGAGAAGTCTGCTGCTTGCCAGGGGCTAGGATTCGCGATGTGACGGAGAGACTGCCGAGACTCATCAAGCCCTCGGATTGCTACCCCTTCCTGCTTCTCCACGTGGGCACCAATGATACTGCCAAGAATGACCTTGAGCGGATCACTGCGGACTACGTGGCTCTGGGAAGAAGGATAAAGGAGTTGGAGGCGCAAGTGGTGTTCTCGTCCATCCTCCCCGTGGAAGGAAAAGGCCTGGGTAGGGACCGTCGAATCGTCAAAGTCAACGAATGGCTACGCAGGTGGTGTCGGAAAGAAGGCTTTGGATTCTTTGACCATGGGATGGTGTTCCATGAAGGAGGAGTGCTGGGCAGAGACGGGCTCCATCTTACGAAGAGAGGGAAGAGCATCTTTGCCAGCAGGCTGGCTAACCTAGTGAGGAGGGCTTGAAACTAGGTTCACCAGGGGAAGGAAACCAAAGCTCTGAGGTAAGTGGGAAAGCGGGATACCAGGAGGAAGCACAGGCAGGAATGTCTGTGAGGGGAGGGCTCCTGCCTCATACTGGGAATGAGGGGCGATCAACAGGTTATCTCAAGTGCTTATATACGAATGCACAAAGCCTTGGAAACAAACAGGGATAACTGGAGGTCCTGGTGATGTCAAGGAACTATGACGTGATTGGAATAACAGAGACTTGGTGGGATAACTCACATGACTGGAGTACTGTCATGGATGGTTATAAACTGTTCAGGAAGGACAGGCAGGGCAGAAAAGGTGGGGGAGTAGCACTGTATGTAAGGGAGCAGTATGACTGCTCAGAGCTCTGGTACGAAACTGTAGAAAAACCTGAGTGTCTCTGGATTAAGTTTAGAAGTGTGTGCAACAAGAGTGATGTAGTGGTGGGAGTTTGCTATAGACCACCGGACCAGGGGGATGAGGTAGATGAGGCTTTCTTCCGGCAGCTCACGGAAGCTACTAGATCGCATGCCCTGATTCTCATGGGTGACTTTAATTTTCCTGATATCTGCTGGGAGAGCAATACAGCGGTGCATAGACAATCCAGGAAGCTTTTGGAAAGCGTAGGGGACAATTTCCTGGCGCAAGTGCTAGAGGAGCCAACTAGGGAGGGCGCTTTTCTTGACCTGCTGCTCACAAACCAGGAAGAATTAGTGGGGGAAGCAAAAGTGGATGGGAATCTGGGAGGCAGTGACCATGAGTTGGTTGAGTTCAGGATCCTGACGCAGGGAAGAAAGGTAAGCAGCTGGATACGGACCCTGGACTTCAGGAAAGCAGACTTCGACTCCCTCAGGGAACGGATGACCAGGATCCCCTGGGGGACTAACATGAAGGGGAAAGGAGTCCAGGAGAGCTGGCTGTATTTCAAGGAATCCCTGTTGAGGTTACAGGGATAAACCATTCCGATGAGTCGAAAGAATAGTAAATATGGCAGGCGACCAGCTTGGCTTAATGGTGAAATCCTAGCGGATCTTAAACATAAAAAAGAAGCTTACAAGAAGCGTAAGGTTGGACATATGACCAGGGAAGAGTATAAAAATATTGCTCAGGCATGTAGGAATGATATCAGGAGGGCCAAATCGCACCTGGAGCTGCAGCTAGCAAGAGATGTCAAGAGTAACAAGAAGGGTTTCTTCAGGTATGTTGGCAACAAGAAGAAAGCCAAGGAAAGTGTGGGCTCCTTACTGAATGAGGGAGGCAACCTAGTGACAGAGGATGTGGAAAAAGCTAATGTACTCAATGCTTTTTTTGCCTCTGTTTTCACTAACAAGGTCAGCTCCCAGACTGCTGCCCTGGGCATCACAAAATGGGGAAGAGATGGCCAGCCCTCTGTGGAGATAGAGGTGGTTAGGGACTATTTAGAAAAGCTGGACGTGCACAAGTCCATGGGGCCGGACGAGTTGCATCCGAGAGTGCTGAAGGAATTGGCGGCTGTGATTGCAGAGCCATTGGCCATTATCTTTGAAAACTCGTGGCGAACGGGGGAAGTCCCGGATGACTGGAAAAAGGCTAATGTAGTGCCAATCTTTAAAAAAGGGAAGAAGGAGGATCCTGGGAACTACAGGCCAGTCAGCCTCACCTCAGTCCCTGGAAAAATCATGGAGCAGGTCCTCAAAGAATCAATCCTGAAGCACTTGCATGAGAGGAAAGTGATCAGGAACAGCCAGCATGGATTCACCAAGGGAAGGTCATGCCCGACTAATCTAATCGCCTTTTATGATGAGATTACTGGTTCTGTGGATGAAGGGAAAGCAGTGGATGTATTGTTTCTTGACTTTAGCAAAGCTTTTGACACGGTCTCCCACAGTATTCTTGTCAGCAAGTTAAGGAAGTATGGGCTGGATGAATGCACTATAAGGTGGGTAGCAAGCTGGCTAGATTGTCGGGCTCAACGGGTAGTGATCAATGGCTCCATGTCTAGTTGGCAGCCGGTGTCAAGTGGAGTGCCCCAGGGGTCGGTCCTGGGGCCGGTTTTGTTCAATATCTTCATAAATCATCTGGAGGATGGTGTAGATTGCACTCTCAGCAAATTTGCAGATGATACTAAACTGGGAGGAGTGGTAGATACGCTGGAGGGGAGGGATAGGATACAGAAGGACCTAGACAAATTGGAGGATTGGGCCAAAAGAAATCTGATGAGGTTCAATAAGGATAAGTGCAGGGTCCTGCACTTAGGACGGAAGAATCCAATGCACCGCTACAGACTAGGGGCCGAATGGCTAGGCAGCAGTTCTGCGGAAAAGGACCTAGGGGTGACAGTGGATGAGAAGCTGGATATGAGTCAGCAGTGTGCCCTTGTTGCCAAGAAGGCCAATGGCATTTTGGGATGTATAAGTAGGGGCATAGCGAGCAGATCAAGGGACGTGATCGTTCCCCTCTATTCGACATTGGTGAGGCCTCATCTGGAGTACTGTGTCCAGTTTTGGGCCCCACACTACAAGAAGGATGTGGATAAATTGGAGAGAGTCCAGCGAAGAGCAACAAAAATGATTAGGGGTCTAGAACACATGACTTATGAGGAGAGGCTGAGGGAGCTGGGATTGTTTAGTCTGCAGAAGAGAAGATGAGGGGGGATTTGATAGCTGCTTTCAACTACCTGAAAGGGGGTTCCAAAGAGGATGGCTCTAGACTGTTCTCAATGGTAGCAGATGACAGAACGAGGAGTAATGGTCTCAAGTTGCAGTGGGGTAGGTTTAGGTTGGATATTAGGAAAAACTTTTTTACTATGAGGGTGGTGAAACACTGGAATGCGTTACCTAGGGAGGTGGTAGAATCTCCTTCCTTAGAGGTTTTTAAGGTCAGGCTTGACAAAGCCCTGGCTGGGATGATTTAACTGGGAATTGGTCCTGCTTCGAGCAGAGGGTTATACTAGATGACCTTCTGGGGTCCCTTCGAACCCTGATATTCTATGATTCTATGATTCTGCAGGCAGGGGCGGCAAGTTATATGGGCTCATGGTGCCCGGGCTCCACCAATATTCAGGTCCCGGCTCCACCAGTGTTTGGGGCCAGGTCTCTCCCCCGGCCCTGCCTGCCGCTGTCACACACCTCCCCCGAGTGTTCCCCGGCCCCCACTTGCTGCCCCCGCTCACCGCTCCAGAGCCTGCAGCTCACGCTGACTCTGCTCTGCTGGCTTCCAGCATCAACTGCTGCTGCAGGGATCTAGTGCCCCTGTCCACTGGGGCCAGGGCAGGCTGCCGTTCCGTCCTAGCCCTGAGCCTCTCCAATGCCCCAAACACCTCATCCCCAGCCCCAGACTGAGCCCTCACATCCCCTCACACCCAAACCCTCTGCCCCAGCCCTGAGCCCCTCCCACACCCCAAACCCCTCATCCTCAGCCCTCACCCCTGCACCCCCTCCTATCCCTAAACTCCATCCCAGAGCCTGCACCCTTCACCCCCACCCCTTGCCCCAGCCCAGAGCCTGCACCCCTCACCCCCCCTGCACACCCACCCTCTGCCCCAGCCAGGAGCCTGCACCCAAACTCCATCCCAGAGCCTGCACCGTGGACCCCTCCTGCACCCTAATCCCCAGCCAAGGGCCTGCACCCCAGACCCCCTCCCCCACCCAAACTCCCTCCCAGAGCCTTAGGCAGGTGGAGAGGCAGAGTTTGGAGGGAGGGCCGGTGGGTTCTGGGCACCACCAAAATTTCTACAAATCTGCCACCCCTACCTGCAGACTGAGGCGCGGTGCGGGGGGGGGCACCACACCCCGCAGGGATGTGGAGGGGGGTGTCTCGCGCGCCCCTCCGCTTGGAGGCTCGTGAGCGCCTACATACGTGACAGCGAGGCAACGGCCCCAGCTCCCTGCCTCGAGCACCCACCGCCACGCGCAGCTCAGCTCTCCCTCCTCCCCCACGCCCCCCTCCCCCACTTCCGGCCCCGGGCGGCGCAATGCGGAAGAGATGGTCGGTCCAGAGCGGAAGTGAGGTAGCCGCTGTCGCCGGGAGCCGCAGCAGGAGGCGCCCCTGGAGGTGGCGGCGAAGCCGGTGAGGGGCTGGGGCCTGCGGGGGATGGGGCCGCTGTCGGCAGGGGCGAGGTTGCGCGGCTCAGCCCCGGGTGCGACCGGCGCGGGGCTGAGGGAAGTGGCGCCGCAGCAGCTGCACAAGATGGAGGATCCTTGAGCATCAGCGACACCCGCTCGGCCTGTCTGTCTGTCTGTCTGGTGGGGGAGGTATTTGGGTCTGTCTGGGTCCGTCCGTCCGTCCGTCCCCGGGGGAGGGGCAGGGCCGCTTATCTCCCAGCTCTCGGGTTTGCCTGTCCCTGCCTTGGGGGCTCTGCGTCCCTCCCCCGCGTGAGCTGTTCACCGCGCACGGTCCCCGGGCATTATCCCAGGGAGCCCCGAGGGGGCCGGCCCGGGGTGAGCTTGCCAGCGTCTCGTCCCTTCCCTTCCCCTCCCCGCCCCGCCGCTCCGGCCCTGCCGCTCTCCCTCCGCGGCCCTGGGAGGGGAATAATCCGAGCTTGGGCTGCCGCTGCTGCCCGGCGTCCCATCCGAGCATGGCAGCGTGCTCTGTGCCCGCTGGCCCCCTGTGAGGAGATCGGTAAATATCGGGCCCTTTCGAGAGAAGGGAATTGAGAAATGGAGAGGTCCAGGCGGTACTGCTAGGATAAAAGGTAACCCAGATGCTTTTAAAAGGCCTGATCCTTGTTACTAACAAGGCCTTAGATTGCTAAAATAGAGTGTTCTTTATTTTATTTGCTTTTCCCCTTTTGTACTTTTCCCCCTTTCCTTTTTGTTTTGTGTGATTAAAATTAGCCTAATGACTCTGAGTTCACTTTTATTTATAGTCTCATCTTCTGGTTTCTAGTCAATTTCACTAGCCCAGTGTCATAATGATTGAGTCATAGTAAATACTATAGGGGAAGGTTTAAATCCAAACAAGCAACAACAAAAACCTGCATCCATTAAAATGACAGTAGTGCCAAAAAACATGTCTGTCATCAGTAAGTTTTGTAAAAATAAACCGCTTTTGGCCTTAAACCACTGGCAGAGTCCCTTTGGTCAGAGTCACTACTAGAGCTAAAAATTGAACCTGTCTGGGCTCCTAGTCACCCACTTTCATCATTAGGTAGTTGTCACTCTTTTTGTTCAGTGTGGTATGTTTGTCAATGACTCCCTCTTATCCAAGAAATCATAGTCTGTTAAATAAATGTATGTGAAATGTTTTTTGCTAACCTGGTGAAATCTGCAAATGAGCTCTTTTAAAAGTTGCTTATTTAGGTGCTTGTGTTCTAAAAGCCAACTCATTGTAATGCTTGTCTATAAATTATCCCTTGAATACATTTTTCTGAGCAAACTGAGCTTTAGCCGAAATCATTAAGTCCTTGTGTGGGTTCTGTCTGTCTTTCTCATGACATGACATGTCTTCACCCTTCTTTTCCACACCACCCCCAATTAGATACTCTCTTAAAATACCTGAGTGAGGCTAAGAATTGGGACTGCTTTGCAGTGAGAACCCTGAAGGTACAGGAAGCTTTCACTAACATGGTCTTGTATTGGACAGGGCTGCCTCTGATAAAGGAAAAATGGCTTTCAGCAAAGGATATCGTGTCTATCACAAACTGGATCCACCTCCATTCAGTGTGATAGTGGAAACCAGAAATAAGGAAGAGTGCCTCATGTTTGAGTCTGGAGCTGTGGCTGTCCTCTGTAAGTCCATATGTTTTATTAAGTACAATGTGAAAAGTTGACTGACATGAAAATGCATTCTATCAAGTTTATTTTTATTTTTACTTAACTCACAGAAGATGACTTGTTACATCACATAGTCTGTTCTTTTCCTAGTGTTAGATGATTCTCTTTTATACAGTAACTAGTGTTCAGTCTACTTTAAAATGAGTAAAATGGCAAGGTTTTTCTACCTGCTTAAGAGAGAATTCTACAGTTTAAATGACTTTATTGTCAGTTTGTGTTGCCTGACATTTATCCTACATTTTTCCTGTATTAATTTAATCCCATTACTCCTAGTTATATTTTGTTCATCATAATACAAATTCCTCTTCCTCTGAGAGTACGACATGCTGTTATTTTTCAAACTAATCAGCTGTATTTCCTCACAAAAATTCCATATTTCTCATTTCTATTTATTTTCTAAATTTATTTGTTCTCTCTGATCTCTGATGGTTTTCATTTCTTCATCTTCAGTTTTGTTTGTATTATTGCTTTGTCTTGTTACATTCTATAATAATATATTGTCCATTTCCGTTTCTGAGCCCTGTTAAGAAATCACAAACTTGCATATGTGCAGTACATCTTAGATTACTAGTAAGTAAAATTTTTTTGAAGAAAACTATTTTTACAAAGCAGTTGCTTTTATAAATATTCAGTGAAGATCATATAAAATGATCAGTGTAATTTTCACATGAAAATATTCACTGATTAAATGATTCAAAAACAATCTCTTATGAGTGTTTGGCATCTGCAGAATGACTTTTAGTAGATGCAGTTGTAGGTCTATAAGCCATTTCAAGGCCTCTTTTGTGGTATGGTGAGTATCATCCATTTCACTTTTGAATCCATGTTTGGGGCACTGAATTATGATGTGTGTGATGGTTTGGATGTTCTCATGTTGAATGTTGCGTGAAAGTAAGTCTTTGATTTTACACTTGTGCATCAAGTAGTTGTGTCTTCCATGGTTTGTTCAGATGCAGCTCGATGTGGTCCAAAGTCTGCATGGCAGGTTGAAACCGGGAGGGCGGCTTGTTGGGTCATTAATAATAAGCTTGGTTGGAATGGTAGATGGGGTCCAGATGTCGTTCCCAGGCCGGATCCATAAACATGAGGTGGTCATGAGTTTTCATGATTTCAGGCATTGTTGGGGCATGTTATCCATAATCTGCCAGATGGGAACATCTGGGTAGTTTTTGGTGCATTTAAGTTCTTGTGCTGTGGCTATATCTCAATGGATAACTCAATGGATGTTTGCCAAATACAAAGCCATGGTAGAGGTGTTGATTTTGGAGTTCCCGTGATGATTCACATGGTCTGATTCAGCTGCCTGTCCACAAGTTGGGTATGGAAACTTCTCGTCTACACCAGTGCACGGTACTCTGCAACTGAGTATGCCAGGGCCCAGGCCAATGTTTGTTGCACTGGGGCAGCTGATCCCCAGCTTGTTCTCACTAACTTCTGAATAATGTTGATGTGAGTCTTTGCTTTAGTTTAGAGGCTACTTTTTAAAGATAGTCATGAAAGGTGAGTGTATGGTCAAGAATGACACTGAGATATGTTTGCTTTGGGTCATAATACACAGTTTCACAACAAAACTCAACTGTTAGTGTTTTGTGCGATTCTGTTGTCAAGATGGAAAGTAGAGACTACCTATTTGCTCCGATTTGGTCTCAGCTGCCACTTGCCTCCATGATCTTAAGGTCAGATGTAAAGGTCACTTCAAATTCTCTAAAGCTATGGGCCTGAATTGTGAATACCAAATCATCAGAATACACAAACGTCTGCGCTATCATTTCAGGCATATCACTCATGTATATATTGAAGAGTGTTGGAGCAAGTACAGAGCCTTGTGGTAACCCATTATTCAAAGTGAGCAGCTTGCTGGCTTGACGTCTGAGGTATATGCTCATGGTATTCAGCAGCCTGAAAATCCACGCACAGAGGATCTCTTTGGTCTGCTTCAGTAGCAGACAACCCTTCCAGACTGTCATATGCTGCTGACAGATTGATGAAAGCAGTATTGGTCTTGAATTTTTAATGGAATATAGCTTTGATTTTGTAGTGAGGGCCAGGACCTGGTCACAGCAACTTCTGTGCAGTCCAGCTTGCTGCTTGGGTTGGTTTGTGTCCACAGTGGGCCCAATTTGGTTTAGAATCATATGCTCCATCACCACGTAGGTGGTCCTTGAGGGAGATTAGCCTGTAACTAGAAAGGTGATCTGCAGGTCTTCCAGGCTTTAGGAGTGCAATAACCTTGGCTTTTCTCCACACACGGGGGAATTCACTAGTCTTCAGGATGTTGGTGAACAGTTGCATCATCTATTTCCATGCTAGTGGACTCAGGATGGATACCGTCTTTTCCTGTTGCTTTTCCCAATTTCTTGGCTGTATTGATCTCCTTACTTGTGAACGGTCCAGACCATTGAAATGCTGGAGGGCATGTGGATGTCACCTGCCAAAGTCAATGGTGGACTTGTCTGCAATACTGTTTGTTCACTGGGTGTTTTAATGTCCACAAAAGTTGAGCAGTGAGGGCATTGGTTTTTCATCTGCAGCCTAGTGGCATGTGGGGATTTGCAGCCCCCAGGTGTCTCAGCAAGTTCTAGGCATTTCTGCTCGAGTGTGTGAAGTTTAGACCTATGCATTCAAGCCATTGTTTCTGCCTTGCTGGATCCAGTGATGCCAGGAGGACTTTTCCAATTTCTAGGTCTCTACAATCATCATATTTGTGGCGGAGCTTGTGATGCTGTGTACCTCAGGGGAACACCCTGTACCCCCCCATGTTCATCCCTATAATATGGTTGTGTGGTATCCAATGCATTTTGTCATGTCGGGTGTCTTCGGAAGGCTCATGATGCACTGAGCATTGTTGTTACAGTAATGTTATAGGTTGTAATTTTATGTACATTGTTCTGAGACTGAAAATGTGTCCTCATAGCTTAAAACAAGCCCAGGCAAAAACTCTCCAGGAGCAGAGGCCCAGGCAAAAACTCTCCAGGGGCATTTCACGTCTCATCAGGGCATGTATGGGACAAACCCAGCCCAGCCTCACAGGGACAAAGGACACTGGCCTAGGCAGCAACAAAGGATCTGTTGGACTCTCGAGTGAGTCGCCCCCCGCTTCCTTTGGTCAATTTGGGACTACGATGAGGTAATGCTCACCTGAGTCTGAAGCGGGGGGCACAAAGCCAAGAGGGAAGAAAGAACATGATAAAAGGGAGAGAGGTTTGCCATGCTCTCTCTCTCTCTCTCTTTCTCTCCCACCTCCATCTACAAACACCACCACCAAGCGACTGAAGCACTGATCAAAGGGGAGAGCCTGGCTGAAGAGCAACGAGCCAGCCTGTGGTGAGAAGCATCTAAGTTTGTATGGGTTAAGATCAGCTTAGAATGCATTTGCTTTTATTTCATTTGACCAAATCTGACTTGTTGTACTTTGACTTATAATCACTTAAAATCTGTCTTTGTAGTTAATAAATTTGTTTTTTTATTCTACCTGAAGCAGTGCATTTGGTTTCAAGCATGTCAGAGATTCGCCTTGGGATAACAAGCCTGGTGCATATCAATTTCTTTGTTAAATTGACGAACTCATATAAGCTTGCAGCGTCCAGCGGGCATAACTGGACAGTACAAGATGGAGGTTCCTAGGATTGTGTCTGGGACCGGAACTATTGGCTAGTGTCATTCGGTTGCACAATCCAAGCAGCAGCTGGCCAAAAGCACACATTGGCGTAGCTGGGAGCAGTTTACATGCTAGAGGCTGTGTGTGAACAGCCCGGGAGTGGGGTTTCTCACAGCAGAGCAAGGTAAGGCTGGCTCTCAGAGTCGAGGATTGGAGTGACCTAGCAGATCACCAGTCCAGATAACACCAGGAGTCTCTGCGGTGGAGATTAAGAGTGCAGTAAAACGGTCAAAAGTCTTCAGCGTTGGAAACTGTGGGAGATTGTGTTGTCCACGGTCATAGTAAGAGCGGCCCAGTCTGTTTCTTTGACGTTCAGGCGTTTTGAGTAGAGAACATGCCAATATCGTTCAGTATTGGTCAGGGCTGGCTGTTCTGGAATTCACTGAAGATCATCTGTGATGCAGGTATCGGTGTGCCTGTATCATCTTTAGAGATGAATGACAGGTCAGGGCAATATCGTCTACCCCAGGGATCTCAAACTCAAATGACCATGAGGACCACTTGAGGACTAGTACGTTGGCCCGAGGGCCGCATCACTGACCTCCCCACCCCTGCTGCCTGGCCCCGCCCCCACTCCACCCCTTCCATGAGGCCCCACCTCTTCCAACCCCTTCCCCGAAATCAATGTTTGGTTGCATGGCTGGAGTCTGCCCGGGAGCTGCAACTCTGGGCGTGAAACTGACACCGCAAGGAACTGAGTTCTCAGAAGCTGCCCTTAAATCCCAGATGCTGGCCCTTCTCCCCAAATGCTTGCACTGCCTCATGGCCCTAGTCCCCTGAAACCCTCTCCCCGCACCTTTTGGTCTCTTACCTCCAGTGGTGCATGTAGCTCAATCATGCAGCCTGCCCTGCTCACCTGCCACCGCAGTCCTAGTGCTGGAGAGAACCTGGATTCCGTGTTGTTGTTTTGATTCTGTGATTCCATCCGTGTTCACGTTAATGAGGATTTTATAGAGCCCCGCTGTGGTAGAAAGTCCTCCTTTGCTCATTGCAGGCAACTGAAGAGTGGAGACAGCCTCCCACTCACTTCCCTTGTTGATTCACTAGAGAGGTGCAGGGAGGGAAGTCATCTTCCTGATCAGATTGCTGCTCTCACTATAATGCAAAAATATTTCATGAGAACTCTTATTTTAAAAAATTGAAATGTATAAGTGCTTTTATTTACTAAATGGGATATAATTATATGGCAGCCTCCAACTAAACTCTGAACACAGGAGCTGTAGATATGCTGATGTTTACTGCTAAAGCTCTGAGAGCAGTGGTTTTCAACCTGTGGTTCACAGACCTCTGGGGGTCTGCAGACTATGCCTCAGATTTCCAAAAGGTCCATGCCTCCATTTGAAATTTTTTAAGGGTTCCCAAATAAAAAAAGGTTGAAAACACTGTCATAGAGCAGCAGTTCTCAACCAGGGGTCCACAGCTGGAGTCCTGGCTCTCCCCCCACTGGGCCCTGGAGTTTTTATAGTATGCTGGAGGTGGGGCCTCCGAAATAAAAATGTTGAGAACCTCTGGTTTTGGGAACCTTAGAGAGAGCATGTTTGTGGGCTCCCTGCAGAGCAATACAAGAGAGTGTGATCACTTCATGGTAATGAATGATTAGAACAGGGGTTCTCAAACTGGGGGCTGGGACCCCTCAGGGGGTCGCAAGGTTATTACATGGGGAGTCACGAGCTGTCAGCTTCCACCCCAAACCCCGCTTTGCCTCCAGCATTTATAATGGTGTTAAATATACAAAAAAGTGTTTTTAATCTATAAGGGGGGTTACACTCAGAGGCTTGTGATGTGAAAGGGGTCCAACTGAAAAGCGTCTGAGTCTTTTAAACCCTTTCAGGTGGCATTTTAAAGGTAAATTGGATGGAGAAGGTTAATACTTTTATCCCTTCCTTTCTAACTGGGAGGGTGATGGGCTTCTGCTAAGATGGCATTTAAAGGGGTCCAGTAGGTTTGCATACCTTTCTTCTGTTCCAAGTTCAAATCCTGTTTCAAAACCTGTGTGTTCTGGAAGATGCAGTGTACTGTGAGGCTGGCAGTACTGGAGCTTGTAAATTTCTTCTAATGCTCAGTACATTTCATTTGAATGTGTAGTGTAGGGGTCGGCAAACTTTCAGAAGTGGGATGCCAAGTCTTCATTTATTCACTCTAATTTAAGGTTTCGCATGCCAGTAATACATTTTAACGTTTTTAGGTCTCTTTCTATCAGTCTTTAATCTATAACTAAACTATTGTTGTATGTAAAGTAATTAAGGGTTTTAAAATGTTTAAGAAGCTTCATTTAAAATTAAATTAAAATGCAGAGCCCCCCCCCCCCCCCGGTCTGGTGGCCAGGACCTGGGCAGTGTGAGTGCCACTGAAAATCAGCTCACGTGCCGCCTTTGGCATGTGTGCCACGGTATGCTACACCAGGGGTAGGCAATCCTTGACACTACACGTGCCCAAGAGTTATGGTTATTAATGGAGTTGTGGAGAACATAAAACTACATTTCCTATTGCTGTGCATTTTAGATCCAAGCCACAACCATGTATTCATGTTTAATGTATCATAATTTGGGACTATGAGGGAAAAATCCTTTTCTACAGTTTATTCTGCAGTGCTGCCTGCTATGAATTCTACAAAAAGTTACTTTGTCAGTAGCACCCAGCAAAAGTATAGTGTGTGCTTTCTGTAGTTTGAGCTGATGCTGTACTGGATTTAAATGGGAATGTGCTTTTGATTTGGCTACACCTGCTAGTTGTTTCAGCTACACTTTCCAGTTGTTTAGGCAGCTTTTCTTTAGACACTCTTGCAATGAAAAAGACTGTCCTTTCTTCTGTTTCCCTGGCTTGCATGGTGTGTGGAACATCTAGAAGCTTCTGGATTGGAATGGAGAGCTTTTGCTTATTTCCTTCCTTGTGACTGGAGATTTGGAGCAGTAGTGCATTCCGTAACTTCCCCCCAACATAAAGGGTGCACAATTGCTGCTATTTCTGAAAAATTAAAAAAATATACATTTTGAGGAACTGCTGACTTGTGGATAAGAAGCCTTCAAAAGAGAGAATAAAAAATGAAAGTTGAGGTCTGGAATTGGATTCTAGTTCTCTTCTGTTTTCAGTTCAAGGCTCACCTCCAAAGCTTCAAAAGATTTTGATCCAGCAACTTCAGTGACCATCTCTATTCATGACTAGTCATGACAGCTACACTTTCCTTGGACAGAGCTGCTTGCAAAGCCCACGACAAAGAGCTTGAAAGATAAAACATTCTTAGTTAAGAGGGTTCACCTGTAGAATAATTTTCTGAAAGATATCTGTCTACTTGATACTCTTCACAATATGCTGCAAGATGCTTCTTTTTGACAAAGCATTTGCACCATAACCAGGATAATAATTATAGATGACTTCTAGAAATTTTATTTTCCCAATAGGTGTTCTGTTAATCAGGAAGGGAAGAAGAGTAGAAAACTCCAGTAGGTCTGCTAAGTAACTAATAATGCAGTTTTATTTTTGGAGGGAAGGGCTCAGATCTGTGTTGTACACTATAGAAAACAAGAGGAAGAAAGATGGTTAGTTCTTAAATTGAGACATAGTTTCAAATTCTTAGGAATCAAACAAGACTATTTAACATTAGGTCACTTGTTCTGATTAAATAATGAAACAGTGATAACTTAAAGAAAATAACTTCAGATTCAAAATCTATATCTGGCAGCTTCATGAATCCAGATTCATTTTGTATCTACAGTTTAGAGGGATTAAATTATAGATGCAGCCAAGAGGAAGAGAAATACTTTGCATTAATGGATTTTCCCCCTCGGACTTAAATGTAACTATTCAGAACGAAGAAAAATGTTTCTTTGAGGGATGAATTAAATAAATAATACAGGTGATGAGTCTATGCACTGTGAAGTTATGGATGACATAAATGTATTTTTTCATGTGATTTTGATAGCTCATTTTAAAGAGCTCCTAAATCAGTTAGTTCAGGGGTGGCCAACATGTGGCTCCTTACCTAGGCACTGATTCTGGGGCTGGAGCTATAGATGCTAACTTTCCAGTGTGCTGGGGGATGCTCGCTGCTCAGGCCCCTGCCCCTTCCCCTGAGCTTCTTCCCTCTTTCCCTCCCATAGCGCATGTGAAACAGCTGATTAATTTGGGGGAGGGGAGCAGGCCCTGATTGGTGGGAGCTGCCGGCAGGCAGGAGGCACTGGGGGCTGGGGAGCAGATGCGGGGCTACTGACCTATTACTGTGGCTCTTTGGCAATGTACATTGGTAAATTCTGGCTCCTTCTCAGGCTCAGGTTGGCCACCCCTGAGTTAGTTAATGGATTTTGATGTTGGTCTGCTTGAGATTAGTGCTTAAAGTTAGAATCTCTTGCTCATTTTATATAAATTTAATTCAAAATTTGGGAATATTTGCTTGAGTAAGATCCTTTGGTCCATTTTGTCTTTGCTCTTGTTTTTCCTGGTGTTTTTGTCTAATGAAAAGAGCTGAAAACAAAAACAAATCAGTAGTAAGTGTGGAACTGTATGTAGCTTTCTCAACTGTGGTTTTTTTAATTGAATAAAATGCTAATATGTGATAGTAATTACTCTTCCCGTCCCTTTCCAGTTATTTGTCTTAAGCTATTCCTTACATACATTATGGTAATTCTAAGAAAAAAATTGTAAATATCTGATTGTATCTTATGCACAATCTATCGTTGTATTGCCTTTAAAACTTTTTTGTGAATGCTTTTCTCTTTTTCACTGTACGATGTCTCTGCACCATTGTTTTCTCTAACTTTATACCATATACAGAGTTTGCTTTTTTACTTGTACAAAGCATTTTAAATACAGGCTGTATGAAAGATAATAAAATCCAGAGGGATGAAAATTATATTAAGAGTTAAGGTTTCATGGCTAAACTCCCCAGTCAGAAAATGACAGTTAAGGTTGTATACAGAACTTCAATCTTTCCCCTTGTGTGGATTCATTATGGTTAGGTTTGGCAGAATTCAATTTTTATTTTTTTTAAATAATTTTGGTGGATATCAATATTTGTTTTTAAGCATTTTTTTCAATTTTAAATTTTCACAGGTGTGCAAAACTATGGGGGGGGGTCAGAATATTTAATGATTGTAGATGTTAAAGTTAAAACTTTATAGCTGTTGAATTGTCATGTCAGAATATACAAAATAACATTAAATCAAACTCTGAATTCTCAAACAGCATTTTTCTTACTTTACCTATCTGTAAATTTTGATGGTCATTGGTGGCAATTTTTTTTCCGTTGGTTTGTATGTGTACCATGAAACTGACATTTACCAATAAAAATCTAATCCCTTCCAAGCCTGATTATGGTGCAGTATTACATGATCCTGTGTTAGGTTTGAAATAACACAATATAAAAGTTTGTTTATAATTCCTTAGATGCAAAACGTGCAGCATCTCTTAATATTTTCTTATGGTTTTCTACTTAGATTATATTTGTCATAATGTTTCAGCGTATTTGTATTATCTTAAATATTTTATATAAATTCCTTTTTATTTAAGGTATGTGTTCTAACTTTATAAGAATCCATGTGATATACACTTTTCAACCAGCCATTCAAATTTGCTTAGGTACAATGCAGAGGATAAGGCATTTAACAATAAAAGTAATTTTGGTGGCCTGTATGTTTCATCATGTAATCTGACAACTAGACCAAGAAATCAAAATTCCTGAAGAGATGGTTTTTGTTGATTGTGATAATATAAAGTAAAAACCATGTGGTTGATTTGCATATTCACTTGTCTGATTGTGGTTTTGTTTCCACTGTAGTGCACAGTAGTTGAAATAATTTAAATTTTCCAGATTAATGAACTGTAAACTTGAAGTGGTATTATTCAAACAGGTGTCTTTTTATGCACTTGTCTCCGATGTATCTTTATTCAGAACTCAGTGTTTTTACTGGTTTTCAGCATTAAAATGTAATGGCTAGGACCTGAAAATATTTGGGGGTTTTTTTATTTTATTTTTTTATTACTGCATTGAGATCTTTTTCCTATTTGACTCACTCCTCCTCCCCACAATCTCAAAATGTGTGTGGGCTGTTCTATCATTTAAATGTCTCCGCAATGAATAATACCACCACAGTGTACTGAACTATGAAAGTGAAACTAAAAATCATGCCTAATTAGTTCAAGAGTGAAGATACAAGCTACGCTCCAAATTGCTCAATCTGTTATTTCACTCTTTTAAGCAAAGCATTAAAGATAACCTGCAGATATATTCCTTAATGAAACCCATCCTGCTCCCACTGAAGAGGAGCAATGTTGCCAACTCTAGTGACATTTTTTCTAAAGCCTCAGCTCCTTGAGTCACTTAATTATGTTAGAACCTCTGCTGTAATTCAAAAACAAGTGTTTCTAGTCCTCATAATTACAAAGACAAGCTTGAAAACATAAATCCTAAAGGCTCAAAAACCTGAAGATGCACAAAATGAACCCTAAAATTATTGCCTTGCATAATGACAGGTTTCAGAGTAACAGCCGTGTTAGTCTGCATACGCAAAAAGAAAAGGAGTACTTCCGATGAAGTGAGCTGTAGCTCACGAAAGCTTATGCTCAAATAAATTGGTTAGTCTCTAAGGTGCCACAAGTACTCCTTTTCTTTTTCCTAAAATTATTAAAGCTCTCATGATTTTTTGTAGTTCCACACATAATTTTATAAACCTTTTGAGGTAGTAATACTGTGAGTTTTGCCATTGACGTAAACAGGAACAGTACTTGGTCCTAAATGAACTAGATGCAAGGGTAAGAGTTATACTTTTTATGGCCCCCAAAGTATCTATCTTCAGAAACTGTCAGCCCCTTGCTACATAAATATAATGCTGCTTACCTAATTTACTATAGACCTCTTTCATCCTCTCCACGCCCAACAAATTGCATGGAAATAAGTTGTATATTTGTAAACTGCAATAGGCTGCTCTGTGGGCCCAGTGGCCTACTGCTTAGCACACATGATATCCAGCCCCTTGGTTCCCTGACCAGGCAATTGTGGTTCCTGGTTCCTGATCTTTGGCCAGGAATCTTCTGGCGTCCACTTGCATCTGGGCTTCAGCCCTGAAGGGAATATGGTAAGGGGACCCCGGCCCTCCCTTTCAACTGGGTCCCAGCCCAAGATCCTGTAAAAAGCAACTACCACAGGGTCCTTCCAGCACAGTTGAAGTTTACTGCTCTGCGATATTTCCTACTTACATCCCTTCATAGACTATCAGGATTGGAAGGGACCTCAGGAGGTCATCTAGTTCAACCCCCTGCTCAAAGCAGTACCAATCCCCAATTTTTGCCCCAGATCCCTAAATGGCCCCCTCAAGGATTGAACTCACAACCCTGGGTTTAGCAGGCCAATGCTCAAACCACTGAGCTATCTCTCCCCCCTCCCTTCAATTTGGGGTAGTCCATACAGTCTGTAGAATTATATAAACTTGTTTTGAGGTCCAGAAGGAGGTAAGAGGCAAACCAGTTGAAAGTCTCTGGGTGAAGATGAAAGGGGGATGAGGGTGGAAAACATAGGTGGCATGATGGTAAGGGTCTACCATAGCCCACCAAATCAGGAGAAGGAGGTGGATGAGGCATTTCTAAAACAAATAGAAATATCCCAAATAAGAGACCTGGTAGCGATGGGGGACTCTAACTACCCAGACATCTGTTGGTTAGCTAATACTGCAAAACATAAAGTCTCCAATACATTCTTTGAATGCTTGTTGTATCAGAAGGTAGAGGAATAACCAGGGGGACAGTCATTTTACACTTGATTCTGGCTAACAGGGAGGAATTGGTTGCAAAACTGAACGTAGGATGCAATTTGGATGAAAACTATAATTAAATGATGGATTTCATGATTCTAAGGAAAGGAAAGTGTGAGAGCAGCAAAATAAGGACAATGATCTGGATAATGGTGTAGAAAGAATGCTTATGTAACCTGCGAATGACACACAGCTGCGGGGGGAGGGTTACAAACACTTTGGAGCACAAGATTAAAATTCAAAACAACCACGACAAATCTGAAATCAACAAGATGAAATTCAGTAAAGACAAATGCAAAGTAGTACACTTGAAGGAAAAATCAAATGCACAAATACAAAATCAGGACTAACTAGTTAGGCATCAGTCTAGCTGAAAAGAATCTGAGGATGGTAGTGAACCACAGATTGAGTCAGCAATTTGAAGCAGTTGCAAAAAAGGTAATATTCTGAGGTGTATTAGCCGGAGTGTCATATGTAAGACACGGGAGGTAATTGTTCCACTCTACTTGGCACTGGTGAGGTCTCAGCTGGAGTAGTGTGTCCAATTTTGGGCACCACACTTTAAGAAAGATGTTGCCAAATTGGAGAGAGTCCAGAGGAAAGCAACAGAAATGATAAAAGGTTTAGAAAACCTGACCTATGAGAAAAGGTTAAAAAAAACTAGGTATGTTTAGTCTTGAGAGAAGAACGAGGTAAGTCTTCAAATATGGTAAGGGATGTTTTAAAGAGGACAGTGATGAATTGTTCTCCATATCCACTGAAGGCAGGACAAGAAGTAATCAGCATAATCTGCAGCATGGGAGATTTAGGTTACCTATTAGGAAAAATTTTCTAACTACAGTTAAGTACTGGAATAGCTTATCAAGGGAGGTTCTGGAATCCCGGTGATTAGAGATTTTTAAAGAACAGGTTAGACATCTGTCAGAGATGGTGTAGGTATACTTTGTCCTGTCTCGGGGAGGGGTCTGGACTAGATGACCTCTCAAGGTCCCTTCCATCCCTTCGTTTCTGTGAGTCTGTGATTATGGGGTTGAGTGGGTTTGAAAGTTCTTCAGGGTGCAACTGCTGCTTCGATGGCAGCGAAGTGACGGTGGTCATTATTGTTGAAGAAATTCATTGTCTTGAGTCTAGTGGCCTGTTTTTTCTGCCACTGTGCTTGTTCTGTTTCTTCCCGCTTTTTCTGTTGTAGGTCATCAGAAAACAGCAGCAGTTTGTTTAGGTGATAGGATGGGAAAGGGTGCTTTGGTCTGGTGCTTGAGTAACACTAGTAACTGAAAAACTGTAGTACTTCACTAGTTCTATTTCCCCCCCCCCGCCTTTTGTGTCTTGGTTCAAGGTTGACTTTTCTATAAGTAAGTCTTAAAATTTGGCAGTGTTCGCTATTTTAAGCACTGACTTGCTAAAGCTTAGCAAAGATAGCAGGCATGTTGTTCATCTTCACATAGCAACACAAGTAAAATATATTTTAATCCCCAGAAGACAGAGTGGCTGTTGTTTTAAAATGTCACTAAATGCTGTTAGGAGTCCTTAAGAATAGTGATATAATTGAATGTTGTAACTTTCTAAGAGCTTCAGATACCTTAAGCATTATTGCTGTATTTTCTTTAATTTCCAGTTCAGAGTGGAACTGTTTTCAGAGCTACATTGTTAAGTCAAAAGGGTTTTTTTTTTTTTAGAATAGTGACTTTATCTTCTTTTTTTATAGCATCTGCAGAGAAAGAGGCAATCAAGAGCACATACTCCAAAGTAATGGATGCATATGGACTTTTAGGTGTATTAAGGTTAAATCTGGGTGAGTTTAAAAAAACAATGAAAAAAGTGATTATTTATTACTTGGAGAGAGCCTCTTTGTCCCTGTAAGAAACCTCAGTGTAACATCTTCAGGACAAGCATTATGCCTCCTTTAGTGTTTGTACTGTGCCTAGCATGTTGTGAGTATTACTAGAAACAAAGAGTAAACAAAAATAACTTCCACTTTCACAACCCTTCTTGCTTTCAATAATACCCTCCCCCTGTTTGCAATCTCTTGACTACCATAGGGGAAGTTGAGAGCTCACAAATTAGGGGTGCATGTGTATACTTGTTCAAGAAGAGAACACCAATATCTTCCAACATCACCCACATGGCAAGGTTCACTGTACTGCCTCTGAATTCAATTTTCACTGTTTAATGAACAAAGTTAATCTTAACCCAAAACTAGATATAGTACTGTGTATAGTTGTTTTATGACTTGTAAAATTATCGTATTGCTATTGCAAAATATTCATGCAAAATAGAATACCAAAAGGAATTGCCTTGGTTAAAAATTAAGAGTAAGTAAATTTTCCAGAGCTATGGAACGAAGCTTGGTGGATGTAACCATTGGCTATATTGAAATGGTAAATAGGGTTTAGGATGGGGAAAAAGGCTGAAAATCACTAGTTGTCTTTAAAATATGTGTAATTAGAATTCATCGCTCAACTATATTTTTGGTTTTACAGGAGACACTTTGTTACATTATCTGGTTCTAGTCACAGGATGTATGTCTGTGGGAAAGATTCAAGAATCTGAAGTTTTTCGAGTTATTTCCACTGAATTCATATCATTACGAAGTGACCCTTCAGATGAAGATCGTATTTCAGAAGTGCGCAAAGTTTTGAACTCGGGGAATTTTTATTTTGCATGGTCTGCTACTGGGGTCAGTTTAGATCTTAGTCTTAATGCTCACCGTAGCATGCAAGAACACACCACTGACAATAGATTTTTCTGGTGAGTTGATAATGCATTTTGCCAGGCCTGACATAATGTAATGCATGTAAAGTGTGTGTGTACATGTTGATCTACGGCAAGTTTTGATCATTGACTCTGTCCTGAAAATCTTGATTGTTAAAATGGGCTCATATATAATTCCATGTTATTTTATTTCAGACTCCTATAAAAGTGAGCTTGAACATTTTCTACAGTAAAAATCCGACACAGTTTGGGGTGTTGTCTTCACTAAAAGATCAAGTTGTGAAAACTCACAATATTTTACTTTGATCAAAACGCTTGTTACGATGTAACATTTTGCTTTTTGTGTTGCCTGAAGAAACTGATTGAACCTCTGTAAAATGTATCATTGCTTTTCTATCGAAAACTGGTATTGGATGGGAGATTCCAAAGGGCATTTCTTACTTCTGAGCACTGTTTCTAAAACTGTGATACTCCCTCTGTCGTTTGGAAGCTACATGTTGCTTTCACTCTTCGTTTGCAGCTCTTTATTACATGGTTTACTACATTGTGTTCTTCCTTGTAGAAGGAAGTTTTAAATAAAAGGTATGTGGCTTTTTATATATGAAATTCTTGATAAAACAAGTACTATTGCTTTCGTTTCTGCTGAGACTGCAAACAAATGGGTCAGTTAGTGCCAATGATGAGAAATTATGGACAGTATTACAACTCTTAAGAGTAAACCTTAGAATTTTTGAAGGTTAGTATACTTGTTCTTATGATTCTTAGGTGAGGTTCTGCTTCAGTTTCTATTCTCCCCTGCCTTTAGCCTTCCTTTCTTCCATTTCTGATGCTGCATGAATATAGGTAACCCTCCTACAGCTACTGAAAGACTCAACACTGCTCCATTGACGTATGTGCACATTAGAAGAGGTGAAAAGCTACTTGTTTCCCGCCTGCTGTAACTTTTCCACTGATGTGGCACCTTCAGCTGAGAGCAGCTCTGTTTCTGTGTCAGTTCTGTCCTACCCTTTGCCACTCCTTCTTGGGAACTGGGGATAGAGGGATGACAAGGTAGAGCTGTAGTGTGAGGTCAAGCATACAAAACATGGGGCGGGGGGAAATCGGGGCTTTGGGGAGATGGGTCAGACCAGGAATGTCTCCACACACATATTCCAGTAGAATTCTTCTCTTTGCGTGCCAATACCCCAGGAAATTGGCTTTGGCTATATGAATAGGCTAGTAATTTAAGGCTTAAGATCACCATGCTAGAGGACCATCAAGGTAGTTGATATTATTCAAATCATCTTGGTTTTAAATTTTCTGTGCATCCTTAACTTTCTTTTTTATTCAGATCACCTGCTTTTTGTGCCTTCAGTAGCTAGCCAGTAAATCACTAGTTACAATGTGAAATAGATTAAATGACCCAGATTTGCATATCCAGAAAACTAAACACTAAAAATCAGTTTTAAAAAGTACTATTCTGTATACACATTTTAATCTTGCCAAGAGTTTTGTATATAAAATCCATTTGTCAGATTCCCCGAAGAAAAATGTTGTTTAGGTTCCCAATCTCCTGTTTCAACAGAGCATATCTTTGTACTGTATTGCAAAATAATACATACCCAACCCACAGAATTTTTGAGGTTTCATTAATAAATACTTATAAATTTCTCTGGAATGCTTGCTAAAAGTCAGGTATGTATTTTGAAAAACAATGGTGACACTATTAAAATAAACAACTAAACTAAAAATAAACCACTAATGCATTGAGAGTGTTAAGAGAAAAGTTCTTAAGAAATTATTTGTGGTTACAATAAAATATTCTGAGAACCATCTCTCTTACTGACCGTATCTTTTTTTGCTATTCAGTAAACTTTCTCTCTTTTTTCATAAGTGAATCTCTCACTCCAAAGGAGTACAAAAGCCCAACACTAGCTGCAAACTATAATCTTATTTACCAGATACTGACAATTTATTTTTTTTAAAGTGCTTCCTGTTGGCTCACAGACCTGTCTAGTTTATGCTTTTTTCATTTGAGTTGTACTTAATTTTAGAACATTGTGAATGTGATGTTACAACATGTCAGCACTCTGCATTATTACCTCTCTTTACCTTTTCTCTCCTCTCGTCCCCTATCCCCACTTATACAAACCCTGCTTCAGTGTTTAGAAAAGTTGTTTGAATTAACTAATGAAATGCTGCTATTATCATTGTGACTGTCATATTAGTAATTTAAAATACTACTTTAGATATTTTGTTTTATGAGAATTCTTATAGTTCTATACTATTGCTTATAAAACACTTACTACTGTAATTACATTATGTTTTTGTTACCTGTAGTTAACACTGAACATTACCTGGAGTATGACTAAGTGAATTCATTTTTTGTTACTCCTTTAGTTTTATACTTCATACATTAATACAGTAATAACACCAAAGTTATAATTTTTGACTTATATACCTATTACAAAATCCCATAACCAGTAGTTTAACAACCTGGATTACACTTCATAATCACCTATCCCGTTGTTTGGATCAATGAATTTCATCATTAGGTTGTAGTGTTGACTAACTGGCAGTAAACTGACAACATCATAGGGTGCTTCAAAGAAAACAAGCACTGTTAGCTTAAGCGAACATCATTTGAACAAAACTGAGGTGCCCCAAATACTGATGACACTCCAAGAAGCCTGTTGAATTATTCTTTCATTTCAGGATCTCTGACATGGTAACATGTTCCACGGTTTTAAAATAAGCTTTTTGGGGGTGGGAAACTGTCCCAAGAAATTGTTAAAGGAGTACACGCAGATTTTTCAGTTTGTAGCCAGTCCAAATTCTGTCGTGGTTAGCAGTGTACCAATTGGTTATTGGGTGGCCTATATGAAATGAGTTGGTGGGTCACACATGACACACAAAATAGCCCCACAGTTGGCATTCTGGTTTTATTTCTCTGAGACTGACTGAATGACCATGAAAACTCTACTTGCTAATCCATGGTTTTCACATTACTAGGAAAGGATAGGAGAATCTGCAGTATTAACCGAAGATTCTGGGTTGTCAGTTTTTATGTCCATTAAAATTCACTATGCACAATTTTGTCCTACAAACATCTAAGCTACTTTCTAGAAGGTTTTGCTACGTCAAGTATGTTTAAATAGGAGTAGTGGATGAAACTGTGCATCTTATGGAAAGCTTTCCTCTTTACATTCCTTATACTGAGTGTGGAATTTCAGCAGTTGCCTAAACAAAATGAGCCATTTTTTATTTCTCTCTCATTGTCATTAATTTGAGTCCCTTCTATTTCTGATAGGAACCAATCACTGCATTTGCATCTTAAGCATTATGGTGTGAACTGTGATGACTGGCTATTGCGTCTCATGTGTGGAGGAGTAGAGATTAGAACAATTTATGCAGCTCACAAACAGGCAAAGGCTTGCCTCATTTCACGACTAAGCTGTGAACGAGCTGGGACAAGGTTTAATGTACGGGGAACAAATGATGATGGTCATGTTGCTAATTTTGTTGAAACAGAACAGGTATGCTATATTATTTTAACTATATTGCCCATCTGTCTGTACTCAATGTGATAGTAAACAACTTATGGCTTTTTGCTCCAGGGCAGTAGATCGTGGGCCAGATTCATAGCTAATATATGTTGGTGTTCTTCCTTTGAAGTCAATGAAGCTAAGTCAATTTACACTGAGGATTTTGCCCTAAATTTGGAACTATTACTATACTGTAATTCATGAAATTATAGATTATTCTGTGGTAGAAACTTTTGATTGCATTGTTATGAAGAATCTGATCCCGCAGTTGTATACATGTGGGTAGGTCATAGCTGGGTGAATCTCTGTGCTTGCTTGTGCAGAGTCCCATTGGCTTTGACACCCAGGTGCAGGATTGGGGTCAGTATGCAGTCAAGTTTCTTGAACCATATTTTTCCAGTAAGCTACTTATTAAATGATAAATCGCAGTTTATTTTTATAACATTTGAAATTTATTGCTTTTAACCTAAGGCTAAATATTAACACTTCGAGGAAATCTTGGAGTTAAAGTAACTCATTACTTGACAATGTCATTTTAAAAACATGCATCTCATAATGGAAATAAAGTAACTAAACCATCGTAAGTCCCAAATTTAACTTTTGTGTTCTAAGAACTTACAGAAACAAGGAAACGTTCAGGTATGTAATAGGAGTGAATTTTGAATACTGAAAGAGAAATCAAAGCTTCTTCGCAAACTTTAAAAGAGCCTTATGGGACGTTTTAAAGATGAATGTGAAATGGCTCCTAGAAACTAAATTACGATAATCAGGTTAAATATTTTTGTCTGTTTTTCCAAGATTCTTACATAGGATTGTGTGTAAGAGAAATAAAATGGAAAACTTAAGTCTTATGTATGCTTTTTGTCTAAATGTTACCAAAAATATATATTAAAAAGTGGGTGTGAAATTAAAAAGTTGTAAATATACTCTGCCTTGCTGTCTTAAAGAAATCTTTACAGAGAAACACTTTTTATGAGAACTTGGAGCAGGATTTAATTTAAAAAGAAAAATAGCCTCTTTCTAAAACCACATTAAACTTGTCCCTGTGGAATAGTCTATCTTCTTACTATTGAATACTTACTTATTCAAGTTGTGCATTCTGAGGCATCAGACACACAGGTCATTTAATATGAATTTTTTAAAATAACAAGTATTGTTACTCCTGCTTATACTATGATATATGCAACGTGTTTAGATGTATTTTATTCACTGTGTTTAGATAATGCAAAAAAGACTGCTTTGTTTCTGCAATTCCCCAGTAAAATTACTGCTTTTTCTCAACAGGTGATATTCCTAGATGACAGTGTGTCTTCCTTCATACAAATTCGTGGATCTGTCCCATTATTTTGGGAGCAGCCTGGTCTGCAGGTAAGTAGTTAAGATAGGGGTTTTAGGCCCTGTTGCACTGTTATCTTTTTGGCTGAGCTCTAGATGAAACTCTTCTTTGGGGGAGAGACTTTTGCTTCTTGACTGACTGGAGGCATTGCTATTGAAGATACTACTTCTTACGGGACCTGAGTGCACCATCTCTAATGCTTAGTTTCTTTTGGCCTAGAAGTTTTGAGTTCTTTGATTTTTAACATGATTGCTTCTTGGAACAGGTTGTTCTGGAGCACACAAGCGGAGAGGCTACTCTTGGTTTTAGTCCTAAATAATACAAAGGAGTCTGTTCAAGGAGTAACTATGGGTGAGACACTAAGTAATAGTGACTACAATATAATTAAGTCCAACATCTTTGGGAGAGGAACTGTACGAAAATCTAGTACTGTGACACTAAAATAAAAAAATGAGGACATTTAAAAATCCTTAGATGCAGCATGGCAGCTACATAAGCATACCGTAACAGTCACAGAAGGTTCGTGTATCCCTAAACAAAAAAGCTAGAAGTGTAGTTACATGACGAGGTTCAAGAGGTTGCATCAAAAAGGTGTTCTTCAGAAAGCAAACATTAATGAACCAATAGAAAGAAGCACATATTATGGAAGGAATAATGTATGACAGAAATAGGATTAAAAGGGATTTTGGAGAGCAGATAGCCGAACACACACACACACACAAAAATTCAAGTATGTAATTAAATGTACTCTTCTTGTCAAAGGTGGGATCCCATCGTGTCAGAATGTCAAGGGGATTTGAAGCAAATGCACCGGCTTTTGACAGGTGAAATAGTGGCATGCATTTTTCTTAATATGCTGTTCTGATCAGGTAGTTTGACCGATTTAAAGCTGTAATTCAGCAAAGCATGTGAGTAGTCCTTTTGAAGTTCAGTGGGCTACTCCTGTGCTTAACAGTTCATCTTGTAATCTTTATTTGGCAACTTCTATATTAAAATTGGAGTTTAGAATTTCATTTCATACTTGTATATAACAATTGGCCAAATGTTTCCTCTTAAGTAGAATATTTGCTACCATTGAACTACATAAATAGCAGTCCATTGTCACTTGGTATCAGGGGGCTGGATCACTTCCGTGAGAGAAATTCTAATAAAATGCCTGCCATGATAAATGTACACTGTACTCTAGACCTTTATTCAGAAGGGGTTGATTAAGAGAAGATGATGATTTATATTACCTTGTTACTAGCCAAAAGGTGAGTAAGGATTTTTTTTTCTTCTGTTAACAGGCATTTCCGAACACTTAAAAATGTATATGGCAAGCAAATTATTGTAAATTTACTTGGGGCAAAAGAAGGGGAGCACATGCTTAGCAAAGCCTTCCAGGTCAGTATTATGATTATCGCATGCCCTGTATGTTCTCAGAATTGGCTTATGCCTTAGGCGGGTGTTAAATAGTCATTAGAGAATAAAACAGATGTATTATACAGTAGAGTAACTGCTTATTTTTAAAGTAAATCTGTTCCCATTTTGCTCAGTTCAGGATCCCAAAAGCTCACAGAGGCATTTCTTAGGATATATACAATTAAATGGATTTTAAAATAGTTTTAATGACAATCAATATGTCTGAGCATGTTAGCCAAAATAAGCATTCTTTTAAAAAGTTATAACAGCAATACGGCAGCCTGTTGATAAGAAATTGTAAATTATCTTCCCTTAATACTTCTTTATATCTAAAGGAAATAACTTCTGCATTCTAATGTTAGTATATAGGCAACAGACATTTTGGTATTTAATACTGAGTGTGCTTCAAGTAAACTATTTTTTCTCCAAAATACTGCTCTAGTAATTCCTGGATGTATTTTTAGACTATCGAGAAAAGGACTTCTTGAACTTCAAATGACTACATCACTTGAGGCTTAAAAATAATTTCATAGTTTAATTGAAATTTAAACTTTTAGCACTTATTCAGAAGACCAGCGTTTTGGTTGTAACTAGGCAGTCTCAAGATTTCTTGCTGCTGATTTATATAGTTGAATAAAGATTCTCCTGGATTCCAATTAATTAGAGAATAGCCTGTAATATCAGTCCAGTTTCTCTCATATTATCTTTTTTTCACAGCAGAGATAATTTTCATTTCAGTAATTATCTCTATAATTACTTACAATTAATTTGTAAATAAATTATTTTATATTACCAATTTAGACTATGAAATCACCTGAAAGATGCTCAGTTATATCTATAAAATATATTTAACCTTAAAATAATACCAAGAAAGAAATTCCAATAGAAAGAAAACTAAGCTGAAGATGACAGTATTGTGTGTCTGGGGTACAGAAATTTTATTTCATTGTAAATGTCAGTTGAGTTATTTTTTTAATCTAATTTTAATATAGGATGCTGTTAATACAGTATAAAGTTTATTTTGATCATCCTTTTTTACATAGTACTCTTAGAGAGAATTGTAAGGAATGTAGGAGCTGCCTTAGTGGAACAGAAAAATGGTTAGTTTAGTCTATTTAACAGTATCAATACCATGTTTCAGGGAGCAGCATAAAACTTTGAAGTCCACCTCAGTAGTGTGCTGTGGGAAAATGTTTTCTTGGACTCAATTGTTGTTCTGTAGATACCCTACATAAGAAGAATTTTGCTAGTCTTTATTTTTATTCTACCTAGGTTTCTCCTAACTACAGATGCTCTTCATTTAAATGTCCATTGCTTCTTTTTTGTTTGTTCCCCAGTATTACCAGGATACATTTATATTGATTTAAGAATAATAGGCATTGAATTTTGAATAAGTTTAAAAAGGAAACACAAATTTTCTTCTTATAAAAGCCATTATTTACGTACGATGACAACTATAGTATTCGTTCACTACTTCTACCGCTGGACTTGCATATTAATAGTGCTGGAAATGATGTCCCATTTAATTGGTATACTGTCACCAGCTGTGATCTCAAAATGGGCATTTTTAGTTAAAAGTGTTGCAAGTGTATTTTCACTTCTGAAAAAATTGCATTTATCTTTGACTACTTAATGAGCGCGACTTTTAACATTCCAGACTTCTGAACAACTTCACACAGACAACTTAGTCGTCTCTTTTCCAAGCTGAACAATCACAGTCTTTACTCTCTCCTCATATAGAAGCTGTTCCATACTCCTAATGATTTTTGTTGCCCTTCTCTGTACTTTTTCCAATTCTAATATATCATTTTTGAGATGCAGGACCAGAACTACATACAGTATGCAAGGAGTGGGTGTGCCCTGGATTTATATAGTGGCATTATGATATTTTCTGTCTTCTTATCTATCCCTTTCCTAATGGTTCCTAACATTCTGTTTTCTTTTTTGACTGCCACTGCATGTTCTTGGCTAATATTATTAACTAAGTTCCAATGGCAAAGTTAAAATTTGCTCTTGGTTAAACTTCTAAACTCCATTAGAACAGTAGAGTTGTCCAAATGTGACTGAGATCACAATTTGGTTTGCAGACTCTTTTATTCTTTAGTGGTGATGTGTGGGCAGGAAAGAACCCAGGATGACTTTCAGATTTTAGGACGAATTTTCAGTCTGGGACATTGAAAAAATAAAAGCCATTGTTTTACTTGTAAGGAGAGCAAATTTGCTCAGAAGGCATTGAGACAAAAACATGGAACTCCCCTTCAGTGCCACTTATACAAAGTCACTTTTCAGAGCAGATTGGCTATTTAAGATCACAAATAAGCTATGTGTAGAATTAAGCTGCAAAGAAACAGTCTATGTCCTGGGATCTCAAACTTTTTCAGTATGGGTCACATGGGTGCATCTCTTGGAGTCACTCTCACATTTGCAATCCTGCAGGCTTCCTCCCCGTCTTTTTGTGATCACATAACATGTGGCAACTACAGCAATTGTTTACATGCAAGAATAATATTAGGAAATCAGTTACTATACTTTAGCTGGATTTTTTTAAATGTAATTTAACAGCTGAAAACAAGGAGAGTAGCCATTATGTGACCAACCAGCTCCCCACAGACTG
The DNA here is from genome assembly GCF_965140295.1 of Lepidochelys olivacea. NCBI lineage: Eukaryota > Metazoa > Chordata > Testudines > Cheloniidae > Lepidochelys > Lepidochelys olivacea. The sequence continues at coordinate 167,479,380 of NC_140411.1, forward strand.
TCACTGGTCCATGGGCCACTGTTTGCAAACCTCAGTTCTAAAACCAGACAACTTGTCAACGTATGGTTTTTTTTTCCCTGCCGTGGTTGATGAGCTTACTAATACCTTAACTTGTGGAAGAAGCTGCAATACTTACACTGCTTTAATGATGTTAAAGTAGAGGGTAGAATGTAAATCTGATTCTGGTTTTGGAAATTAAAACACCAAAAATTCAGTTGTAATCATTTAGAGTCTTGTTTATATTTTATTAGAATGATTTGGGTTAGTATATAATAAAGTGTCTCATTTTATTAGAAAAAGTGATAATGATAAAGATACTGAACAAATGGAGTTAATAACTTTCTTAACATTGGTGGCATATTTGGCTTATACTAATCCAACACCCTGTTTGTTGCTTGGTATATTTATACTTTTTCCTCTCTCTTTCCTGATATCAGAGCCACTTGAAAGCCTCTGAACATGCTATTGATATCAAAATGGTGAACTTTGACTATCATCAAATGGTTAAAGGCGGAAAGGCAGAAAAACTACACAGCGTGCTTAAACCTCAAGTCCAAAAATTCTTAGAATGTGGATTTTTTTATTTCGATGGAAAGGAAGTTCAAAGGTTTGACTATATGACTTCTGTAACTTTCCTACAATCAGAATATGATCGTAATTTAATTTTTCACTTTTAGTCACAAATATAGAAGAAAAATATTTCTGGTTGTTTGTGTGAAGACACTGTTTTTATTTATCTAGGATGGTGACCTAAAACTGAAATATGAACCAGTTATTTTGTGCTTATATGTCAATGTATGCCATGTTTTCTTGTTTCTGAATAGTTTCTAAATGTCCAGGGTGATACTAAATTCATACCGGTATTAATGGAGGCTTACTTCAGATTCAAGTCTTTGTTTTGAACTCAACCATTTTGGCTTATTTAATGCAATAGTCCTTGTTCCTTTTTAGGATAAGGAAGTAACTTTTGACAGGGAGAGCAGAACCAGTTTTCCCTGTTCTTGGTACTAACACTGTCTAAATTATCTTTGGTGATGGAGCATAGCACTTAGATTTAATGACTGACAACTGTTTGCCAATGGAACTAATTCCCTTAATTGTTTCTGAGCCTGGGTTTCCCACGTGGTTGCGGAGGGCTGTCCACAAAAATTGCCTTTTTTTTTCTACTGAATAATAAAATATCCTAAAATCTACTCCAACACACGATCACATTTTAATATCTTATTAGCCTTAAAGCCATATCAGTTTGAGAGTTTCTTTTTAAAAAAACTATAATTTTTGCCATTGAGAGAACTAGAATTAGAAGTCTGTCTTAATTGTGATGTGTGGGTAAAAATGATTTATTAGATTGTCCTCTTGGAAAAACAAACAGCCCTGTTTTTTTCTCTCTGTTTCTGTCTTGTCAAATTAGATTTACTACTACCCTCTTTATTTTGACCAGTGCAGTCTTTTTTGTTTACTACAGTAGAAGTAAATATGTATTGTCACAATAAGTGTCCATTCTAGCATAATTAGGAGATGGAAAACAAAATAAAACCCAATTTAGAGAGGTTTGTTCTTGGAGGATTATAGATATTCAATTGTCTCCTAAGATACATTTTTCCAGTTTTACCAAAATATTGTTTGTTTTAAGCTTTATTAAAGATAAACAAAATGATTGACAACACACATTTATTTTTTTTAAAATACCTTCTATATTTGTCAGCTTCTTAATAGTTAAGGGAGTACAACAGAGCTAAGACATGTTAAGTTATGACTTGCAGTAGGTATACAAAATAGTTTTTTAAGTTGTGCTATAACTTTTTAAAATCTGTTCATCCTATTTGTTTTATCTCTTCTGAGTAGGTAAATTGTTAATCTAATATAGAAAATAAGTCTCTTCATTTTTCTTTTTTCTTTTATTGTGTCAACCAGATTTCTATAGTTCTTTTTTTTCCCAAAGATAGTGTTGAAATAATGTATTGGATGCAGTTTTATTACATTTACAGTTTACTACAGTCTTACTTTAATTTCAGCAAATCAGGGCACTTTCCTAATGCTTTGTTTTCTAATGTTTGTTTTGTTTTAACTAGAAGTGAGTACCCCTGAAATACTTAGAAAATGCATGTTGTATTTCCTGGGTTGTTTAGAAAGAGAGTTCATTCCAGCATTACACTTCAGAAAACAAGAACCGCACCAAAAAATTGAAGGAAGACTTTGTTTTATTTGCTGGAGATAAATTGCTTTTGTCTAAAAGAGAGATGTCAGTTTTGTTACTGTTGGTGGAGCTATAGCAGCCAACGTTATAAATGTATTTTTATAACAAAAACATTGCAATTACAGTGCCTTGATTTACTCGTCTCTTTAAGACCTTGGTGTCCTTTGATGTTCTTTGTCTTACTGAGTCATTTCAGTGTTTCTCTTTATTTTGTTGTACTTGGCACAGATATCAAAATGGTACTATCAGGACAAACTGCTTGGACTGTCTGGATAGAACAAACAGTGTGCAGGCTTTCTTTGGCTTAGAGGTAGGAAAATAATGTAGATTTCTTGATGTAGAACTTGTAAACACTGATTGATTCTGATGCTTCTGTAATACTTGAATGATAAAATTGCCATAATTGTCAATAGGCAAGATTAATTACAATATGCTCAAGTTATGAGTTAAAATCTGATTTGTAGCATGGCCCTGTAGCTCAGTGGGCTAACATATCTTGGTAGCTCTCAATTCGTAGTACTAAATTGTGGTTATATCAGTTTTAAGGAAAGTATATTCTGGACCACTACCACTGATGTATTCCCCTTTCTTTGTATGTCCATCTGTTTTTCCTTTCAGTTTCAGGCTTGCAATTCCAAAGGAGGAGTACCGCAACAATCCCACACAAAAGCACTTTATTACCCATAGCACTTGCTGTGAGTTCAACTAAGATTCCTCAAATTGAACTTATAGTAAGCACTGTGGATAAAGGTCTTTGGTGCATATGCTACTGTCCTAAATGGTTACCAGTACTGCTGTCAAGGAAACATCATTAGTCCATGAGTTTTGGATTACACAGAGAATGTTACGGTTGGGCCCCCAGCAGGGTGGATTTGATTTAAATCACTAGTCAGGAAGATTCTATTAAATCATGGATTTCTACATAAAAGTGCATTCTTGTTGGTTGTTATAACCTTAATACATATTCCTCACGACTCTGAGAGATGAGACCCAAACTGGGTCTCTTTTACGGCCTGCTGCCATTATAGGTTTTCCCTTCTAGTGAGAGAATGGTATGGTAGATCTCAAATCAATGAAGGCTACACTCAGAAAGACCTCAAGACTTCTGGAATATGCTGCTCAAACAGTTTCACCTTTGTTTCTACTGCCTGTCCCTCCCTTCTCATATTTATCTCCAGACTTCTTCTCCTTGTCCAGATCTATTCCACCCACAACAATCTTCTATTCATTGAACTTTTTGAAACTTTGCAATTTTAGAGAGAGGTAAAGGACTGACTGTGTACACAGAGGGACAATAGGGTTGAAGTTTTTTTTACTGTTAACAAGCATGTTATCTCTGGAGACACAAATCCACAGTTTGAGAACTGCAAAACTAAGCATCTCTGATGGTATTTTCTAGACTTAGCACTGAGTCCCACTGGGTAGATAGAAAGATTAACCTAAATAAGCCCCTGGAATCCCATAAGATTGGGTCCGTAATCCATAAACTATTGGAACTCATTTACAAAATTTTTCTTAAACATTACATTAATATATTGTCTCATACTATAGAATTAGAATTTATAATCCCTATTCCATGATGAGATATCTTTGAGCTATAATGTATCTTAATTAAAATAATCTTTAGATAGGTTTTTTCCTCAACAAGCATTTTATCAAAAAAATCCGATTTAAATAAAAAAATCTGATTTTTTAATTTTTTTTAAATAATTGATTTTTATCCACCCTGGCCCCAAATCTGTGGTTGTGAATTCATTCTAGAATTCAGTATTTTCCTTAAAATTGTGCTCCAGGATATCAGCTTTAATATTTAAAAAGAAAAAAAAAAAAGTTTCTCATGTTCAAGGTTATAAAGCAAAGCTTGAAAACATGAACTGAATGTAAACTGATGCAGTGATGCTTGACAGCCTGAAACGATAGCTTTGAGAGATTTGCCGTGCTCCACTCATCTTAATAAATGGTTAATTCTGAAACCTAAACATGAAAACCTGCAACATATTTAAAAATAGAAATGTGTGGACACTGAAACTAAATTAATATAAAAATAAACAAGACTACTGTACTTAAGATATTTTTTTCTTCTAATTTAATAAAACCCTCCGATTTTAACATTTTATATGAAAATTCTGCAGAATTTTGAATGGAAAGCTGTAGAATCCAGTGACTTTGAAGCAAAATTTAAGTCGAATTGTCTGCCAAATACATAGAGCTTTGATTATAGTAGTTTGCCTGTACAATGATGTTCTAGTCAAATAGTCCACTGAATTGAAACTTTATCTGATTTTTTGTTTTCTTCACTGTTAACGTGTCCCATCCATAGGTAGATGGTGGATCTAACCAAAGCTTGAAAGATCTAAGGTTTTGTAGTGTTTCAGCTGCCTGTACTGCAGGGAATTATTACAATGTTCGTGTTATAGAACTCTGAGAAATAAAGGGAAAAACATGCCAGTTGGGGTCTGTTATTAATATATATTAATCTTGGTTGGTTTTGGAGTTCTTCTCTTTCTGTATGACTTAATTCACAGTGTGTACTGTAAAAAAAGAATTTGATTACTTTAAGTATTCGTTCATCCATATATCTATCCCATATTGATCTTGTAATGGAAAAAATACAGAGATTGTATCCTTAAAGAAGATCCTTTTTGATCCTAAATCTGTGTCCATCATAGTTTTGAGCTTGACAGTTCATGGTAGACGGATACTCAGGTTCTGAAGTAGTCCAGCTGGGTGAGCTAGGAAGACCTGTATGGAATAATCATTTCTCATGTTTTATATGCATTTCAGTTGTCTGTTCTGTAGAAAACAGACATCTGACACTCACTTGAATCAAAATATATAGTAATTTTATATTTACAGGTCTACGTTTTGTTCTCTTGTACCAGTGTAAATCTGGAGTAAAGTCACTAATTTCATTACAGCAGAAATGTCCAACTCATTCTGTGTTGAGGGCCACATTACCTTTTCAGTTAAAATTCATGAGCTGGGAATATAAAGCTCACCAGCAAGAGGCAATTTTTTCAGTCTTCTCCAACTGTTGAATGAGCCTCTTTAATTGTATTTAAATGAAATACTTTTTAAAAAAATCTTTATTTAAGGAAAATTTTAAAAGATAGTGCATGCAGGAAGCCTGTTTTTCTCTTCTAATTAGCTTACCTCTAGTTCCCGCTCTGTTTCCATAGCCACATTGTAGTTTTTTTCCTCCAACCGCTGCTCCACTTTGGACATTTCTCTTCTCCCTTCACCCTAACCATACCACTTTAGGATTCTTCCCCAAATCTCTTTTCTATTTGCATCCTTCACAGCATTGCCAACCCCAGGTGTTCAAAAATCATGATTACTTTAAAAATCACAACATTTAAAAAAAAATCCTATTTGCCTTCTGTTCTTTGAACATTTAATGTTTGTTTTCAAGCTTATATCCATATCCATAAGCATAAGGGCTAGAATCTTTCTTTTCCTTTCTTTTTTTAATGAAAGAAATTCCCATGTGATTGCATGACTCCAGAAACTGGGACTTTTATAAAAATACCAGATGTCATGAGACTCACGATAAAATTGCAAGAGTTGGCATAATTCTTTCCCTTCTTCTGGGGATTTGTCCTACCCCATTTGCTGCTCTCCCTGCTTCTTTGGGAATTTTTCTCTACTCTCTTTTCTCAACCTCCTTTCCTTCCCCCACCCCTTTTTCCTATCTCCATGAGTTCTTTCTCCCACACAATTTGGAAAATGTCCCCCCTTCTCCTTTTTGGTATAGGCAGCGAGTGAGGAGAGAGAACATAAAAGAAGCTGCTTCCCCAAACCTGGTATTGGGTAACAGCAGCTGGGTACAAGAGGAAGTAGATATCCAGCTGAGTCTGTTGCAGTAGGGTTCAGTGATTACATCAGGGGTTGGACAGCAAAAGAAATATCTGTTCCTCTGAACTTTTATGTGTGGCATTGTGGAGGTGGCTGTGGCGTCTATAAAAATTGCTGCTAGGGCCCAGTCAGGCAGATCTCCTCCCACTTTATCTCCAAATCCTTCCCAGACCTTTTCAGCTATACCTGGCAGGTAGACGCCTTTGAGAAGGCTGTCTAGACAGAAAGATCCTAGGAGCTAGATCTGCCTGTGGGACATACATGTCTGACACGGTTTTAAACTAGTGCAACTATAACTTATAAAGCTTACTTGATAAATTAACATTCTGCCTACAGTGACTACAAATCACTATTCTTAAAGTTTGCTTCTTGACTCTTAGTAGAAATTTGAGGGAAGATAAAGTGAACCACAAAAGACATTGCTGTCTTACTCATTTTAGTATCACAGAGCTCTACATCCATTGCATTCTGTTAGGAAAGGTCAGTGATACTTTGAGACTTAGCTGTGGCTCTGATAGGAAGAATGTAGAGTAAACTCCATTTCGATACTAATGCAGAATTAAACACCTGGAAATAAAAGATAAGGTTATGATATTACCATGACATTTTTAGATTAAAACATTGAAAGACCACCTATATCTAACTAGCTTTTTCTGGTTTGACTTTTTTTAGTATGTTATACTGCTGTGAAGGACTCTAACATGATATAGTGTCATTTTCTCCTGAATGCAGAGTTAAAGTAAATGCTTTTTTTTTTTAAAGGGAGAATTTGACAATATATATTTTAATGTATTCACTTCATGAGCCTTCTCTTGAACTGTTGCAGATGCTAACAAAACAACTGGAGGTTTTAGGGTTAGCTGAGAAGCCTCAGTTGGTTACTCGCTTCCAGGAAGTTTTCCGGTCCATGTGGTCTGTGAATGGTGATTCCGTCAGTAAAATATATGCAGGAACTGGAGCTCTTGAAGGAAAGGCTAAGGTAAAAGCACTTTTTAATAATAAACATTTTAGCAGTATTTCAAGTGAGTGTTTCCTTTTACCATAAATGCCATTATTGTGAGGGTTTTCCTTTTTTAAATGTACTTTTGTAAAAAGTAATGGTGTAATCAAAAAAAGATAAAATTGCATTAAAATAAAAAATAAGTCCTACTTAACAAACAAATAATGTTTCAGTAACATCTTTCTCAGTATGAATTTTCCCCCTATTCCTGGTTAGTACTCTCTTTAGAGAGTGGAGAGGCTTAGAGAAGACACCCAGGTCAATTCACATTGCAGCATCAGAAGATATATGTTCAATCCACACTAGTTTCTTTGCATAGTTTGTTTCCTCTCTGGGCCCTTTCCTTCAACTGCATTAATTTCATCCAACATATCAACTTTCAGTTGAACATATTGTGAAATAAAGTAATAATTCTTGTGTTTACTCTGGTTGGTCTTTTCTTATCTCTTCTGTTCACCATGTTAATTTGACTAGATCATGGTTTGTGTTCCTTCAGCTGTACCTTTTCTAGTTTTCTGGTTACTGGGAGGAAAAAAAACAACCAAACAGTTCCTTTTCTAGTTTTCTTTGTCTCGTAATGTGCAATTTTGTGCTGTTTCCCGTGTATGGTTCATTTTATTTCTTCAGCCTATTTTGTCCCAGTTAATACACAAGTTGTTCAAATCACCAAATGCTATTTTTTTTCTTTTCACAAATGTTTTTTCTTTCTTTTTCTTATCAGGTGATATATAGCAAATTTTGAACCATAACAGTTATACCCCTCTCTTAATTCCTCCAATGTGTCCTTTTTCTCTCTCATGCAATTCTTCATGTACAAGAATACTCTTCTTTGCAGTCTCTCAGATCTGCATTTCTATCTTCATTGTGTCATTAATATTTAGACCTTATTTAACTATTTTGTTTTTCCACCATACTTCAGTTAATCCTCCATAATGTCAGAAATCCTGTGTACATGTAGCTATCAATAGCAATAGGCTGCATAAAAATTAGTTAACTGATAGATCAGATTCTGCCTTTTAGATTGATACATGCAAGTCCCATTGATTTGGGAATTGTTTATGTTCCTCTGAGGGTAGAATTTGGCCCAGTATTTTTAATTCTATTTTCTGTGCTAGCAGTGTGACCCAGACCCTGGAAACTTAAGGGTTTCTCCCTGTTTCCTGACTTTTTTCTCCTTACGACTTATATGTTTGTTTGTTCAATTAAATTAATGCTTCTCTGTCATGCTTCTGATTATTTAGCATTTCATTCACTTTGCTGGTTTCTGTATAGGCACGCTATATCTTTTTCCTGTTTGCAAGTTATAAATATTCCTTGTACAAGTTACCTTCTTTGCTAGTTCAAAAGTACTCTTTGGTCAGGTACAGCTCATTCTGCCTGGTAAAGGTCCATCTGTTCTAAAAGAAACAGTAATACGCACAAAGCACTGCAATATATGACATTATTTTTGGTAACACTTCTCGATCCCGCGTGAACTATCATCTGCTTCAGTGGTGTGTTGTTAATATACATAAAAATATTGCTGGTAGGTTTCTATCCTGACTTCTCAAAGCTTGTTTGTAATCTGTATAGTTGTCATTTATATGTAATTTTGATTCTCCAAGGTCCAAGAGTGCTTAAAAGTTTAATAAAAAAAAAAAAACCCACAAAAAAACCCCACCACATTTTAAGATATGAAAAGATTCTACCTTTAAATTGAAATGTATAAATATACAATAGATAGATAGAAGAATCTCACTTTAAGGACTATTATATTCATTTAAATCTAACACCTTAACTACTCTTTCTTTTGCTTTCTCTGGGTTCCTTTCAATTAATTGCCTGAAATGTGAATGGTGAGTGTTTTTTTAGATCATGTCATACATTCTGTACATTGTCTGATAGAGAGGAAACAGCCTCTTATTATTAAAAAAAAAAAAAAAAGTTTACCACAAGAACACTTCATCCATAAGTTTTTAAAACCATGATGCCAGTTCACTTCCTTTTAACCTTGACAACAGAATAGCTTCTTTTGCTATTCTATATTAAGCTCCACAGACCTAAATAGTGGGATGATTTTGAGCTTTCTTAAAACTTTGTTTTTAAGTATAGTATGCTGTGTCCTCTGCAAATAATTCAAGCCACAAATTTACAATTCTGTAGAGAATATAATCCCATGCAACATCCATAAAGGAGTATAGTCTACATGCAGTACTGACTGTGCGTACACCACTGAATGAAATGGCAGGCATGCCTGATATGACTATATCATCCTCTCATCTCAGCTGACTCGGGCTTGGGCTGTTTAATTGTGTTGTAGATGTTCAGGCTCCAGCCTGTGCCAAATGTGTCTGCTGCAGTTAAACAGCCCCGTAGTTAAACACAGATATTTCATAACATTAATTGTGAATGCATACATCCCTATATATATATATATATATATATAAAAAATACAGTATTTATAAGAATGTTTTGGTTTCATGTGCTTGTTCATCTCCCATTATTTGGGGAAAAGCCCAAAATTCCATCGCATGGTCTAAACATTGCACTGTGTGAATTTATTTTGAAGACCAAGAACTTAGGTAAAACTAATATTCTTCTCCCCTCTTTTACTGGAATAATTCGGTTTTTAAATGTGCCTTGACATCTCAGAATTGTTGTGTGACTTTTGCGGAAGGAAAAAATTACATAATGCAGACATATTACGGTAAAGCCGGAAGTTGGAGTTATTTTAGCATTTAAAGTAAATCAACTCACTAATGGTAAAAATTAGAAATTGAAATTTCAAAATATGTGAATGAATATTGCCAGTGTTTTAGGAGTTATTTCCAGTGTAAAATATTTTATAATCTTCCTCCCTAACAGGCTGGAAAGCTGAAGGATGGTGCTCGTTCTGTGACCAGAACAATTCAAAATAACTTTTTTGATAGCTCCAAGCAGGAGGCCATTGATGTTTTGTTATTGGGGAATACCCTAAATAGTGATTTAGCAGATAAAGCACGGGCTCTCTTAACCACCAGCAGTTTACGTGGTATGTGCATTTCAGGATTTTACTCTATCTGATAACTCTTGATGCTAATAAAATTACGCAGATTCTGTTTCTAAGCATTATTTAAAAGAATAAATGTCAAATAATCTGTTTATTTAAAAGTATAGATTCTTACGTTTTCCTAATATTGCCAGGCTGACTTGCAGTGATGGTTTCTGTGCTACTGATATGGTGTGGTTAGTTGTAGAGGTGGGATGGTACAAGGGATAAGTATTTGTAAACTACATTTTTTAGAAAATAACTAGGTTTGTCAGACAAGTACTGTACTTTTAATAGACAGCTTATAGATGTAATTATTTTTCTCAAACTTTGTTTTATAGCAATTAAAAACCCAAGTAATTACATATCTAATTTGAGAAACCAGAATTCCTGGTTTATTAAAACTTCCTACCTTTTTTTTTCCAGTTGAGAGCTGGATGTCTTCATCTATCATGTCATATTCATAGTGAAGGGAATTCCCAGTATGAAAATGTATTCCCAATAAATTTTGTTAAATTGTTTGGAAAACACCTCTTTTTACAGTCAAGTTTTATTTCAGAATACTAGTGTTTATTGCAATGTCAGTTTTCTAAGGCATTTCACTGAACAGTTAAAGTAGTGCATTGATTAGGGGAAAAATAAAGTTATAAACTCTGGATGGTTTATTTGCTGCTTGAAGCCCTGAAAATCTTCACCCCTTAGCGCCCTCTTTTTTTGCCCTGTTTGATACACAGCAAGACTCCGTATCATTACAATTTTGTGTGCAGCTGAGGAGTGTTAGATGAGTCTTCTAGAGCAATTCAGTGTCACCCTGAAACTGACTGAATGTTGTTCTGGATTGACTCTGCTTGTTTCTTCTCAATCCTGCTGCTGAATGCAAGCTGTCTGTTCAGTGCACACAGATGCTGTAAGCCCAAGGAACAAGAGAGTCTGTTCAGAAAATGTGGATTTTTTTTTTTCACGTGATCATGTGGCCTATTAACAATAGGGTTACCTGGCCATCATGCGAATCATTTTAAATTAAAGGGTTCACCAGAATAGGAACATTAGTTAATGACCATTGTGGAGCTTTTTAAACATCTAGATGCAAGTGTTGGGATTTTTTAGCACACATAGATATGTTCGAACTGATAAAGCTAAAAAATTGTTACAAAAGTTATATTTCAGAATATATTCTCATAGCACTACAGTTTTTAAAGCATAATTGTTTACTAATTTCTTCTTGTTTTCTTCTTGCTGCATCCATAGTTTCAGAGCAGTCATTGCAATCAGGTATAGTATAGTAAATTTAAGCCAGAAACATCTGAGCAATTATTGTTCTTCCCTAGCTTCTTCTTGGGTTCCTGATTAAGAATTCGCTCGTTCTCTGTTTGTGTAATCTTAGGCAAGAAACCAAATCTGCTTTGCCTTCAGATTTTCTGGACTCTGCACTTATGTACCTACCACAAAGTTGGGGATGGTTGTGTAATATGGGGAAAGTGGCAATAAAACACATTTAGTTTGTGTGGGAGTGTGATGACAAATTTAATGGCTATTTTTCAGAGACTGCTTCTTTCAAGTTGCAAAGGAAACTTTTGTTTTTAGTCAAAACCAATATTTCAGCTAGGATAAGGAGTAATATACAGTAGCAATATATTTAGAACAGTCACAGTTTTAAGTACTGTTAATGTCGGCTAACTTGCTTTTAAAGGTTTCAGAGTAACAGCCGTGTTAGTCTGTATTCGCAAAAAGAAAAGGAGTACTTGTGGCACCTTAGAGACTAAGCAATTTATTTGAGCATAAGCTTTCGTGAGCTACAGCTCACTTCATCGGATGCATACTGTGGAAATTGCAGAAGACATTATATACACAGAGACCATGAAACAATACCTCCTCCCACCCCACTCTCCTGCTGGTAATAGCTTAACTAAAGTGATCACTCTCCTTACAATGAGTATGATAATCAAGCTGTGCTGGAAATGGCCCACCTTGATTATCATACACATTGTAAAGAGAGTGGTCACTTTGGATGGGCTATTACCAGCAGGAGAGTGAGTTTGTGGGGGGGGGGGGGGGGCGGAGGGTGAGAGAACCTGGATTTGAGCTGGAAATGGCCCAACTTGATTATCATACCTCATTGTAAGGAGAGTGATCACTTTAGATAAGCTATTACCAGCAGGAGAGTGGGGTGGGAGGAGGTATTGTTTCATGGTCTCTGTGTATATAATGTCTTCTGCAATTTCCACAGTATGCATCCGATGAAGTGAGCTGTAGCTCACGAAAGCTTATGCTCAAATAAATTAGTTAGTCTCTAAGGTGCCACAAGTACTCCTTTTCTTTTTGCTTTTAAAGAATATCTCTTACTGGTTTTGTGTTCTTGCACACAATTAACTAAGTTCAGAATATGTCATAGGTAAAGATCTAATTGGTTACCCACTCTCTCCACTGTGAGATATGTGATGTATTGTTCAGGCACAACTTTCAGTTATACATTACACTTAAAGCTTAGAACCCTACTATTTAACAATAATACATTGTAATTAGATATATGATTTCTTCTATCTGAAGGATAAAACACAAAACATTTTACAAACGTTAATTAACATTAAGCCTCACAACTCCCTACAGTATTATTCTTGCTTTACTGATGGGAAATCTGAGGCACAAGAGACCTTCAACATGTCCATACAGAGACTTAGCATACAGCAAGCTGGGAGATAAACTTAGAGCGCGCTAGCCTGCTGTGGATCCTGTTGCCATGTGGACCTTGCTGTCGTGCACTAAAAGTTCCCTAGTGCACGTGACCAGGGTTCACATGGCCAGTGATGTGAAGCAGGCTAGTGTGCTGTAACTTCATACCCTAGCTGGCTGTACACTGAGTCTCCGTGTGGACAAGCCCTAAGTGACTTGCATAGTTTTACACATTGAGTCATCTGCAGAATATAAGAGAGAGGCAGAAGATATGGTATGGGAACTGAAGGCTTCAGTGAGTCTTGTAACTCTGCCCGGCCTCAAGAACCTGACCCTGGAGGTGGAAGTGTACATACAGTCATCTTGTTCATTAACTACCTAAATGCAGTCATCATATTAGTAAGTTGTGCAAGACATGTTGCCGACTTGGTAGGATTATCCTGTAAAGTGCTTACATATATCTACCACAGTACTGTTTCTGCATAGAAGAAATATTGTGAATTCACTTGAATATGCAGCCTCTGAAATGGGGCTATTCCTGAATATGTAAACAGGTGATGTCTATACTTCAGTAAAACACCCATGGCTGGCCCATGTCAGCTGATTCTGGCTCTTGAGGCTTGGGCTATAAAATTGCAGTGTAAACATTCATGCTTGGGCTGGACCCTGGGCTCTGGGACACTATAAGACGGTAGGGTTCCAGACCCTGGGCTCCAGCCCAAGCCCAATTGTCCACTCTGCAATTTTATAGCCCTGCAGCCCGAACCCCGTGAGCCCAAGTCACCTGACACTGGCCAGCTGTGGGTATTTTATTGCAGTGTAGACATACCCTTAATGTTTAGTAGCCGTCAGTATTCTCCAGTGCTTGATACACAGACAACAGCCTACTGCTGTTCCAAAGCTAATCTGGCTACTCCTGTAGCTCATTTGCATTGATAATGTGTGGCAGGGGTCATTGCAGTTGCACATGCCTTTTTTTCCCCTCTTTTTAAGAACTCAGAAATTACATATTAAAAATCCCCATTAAAAGAATGTTAAGATTGCAAAATCAGGCACTCAGCATTTAGGAAATGCAAGAATTAATGGATAGTAATGTAAAATGCTACTATATGTAAAGTACAGAATAAAGACCTGGTGGTGCAGCCGTGTTATTGTCAAAACTCCCACTGACTTGGCTTGAGAGAGAACTACATAATCAAGCTGACCTCTTATAATTTAAATCTCCAAAATACCTTGACTCATGGGTGTGATGGTTTGCCTGTAAATTAACAGATCATAATGTTATTAAAATGTCCTTGTGGATTATGAAAGTAAGACACTTTTGCAACATTCTGAGGAGAAGGAAGAGGGACTACACAGTAGTATATTTGATTGGGTAGGTGCAGGGAATAAAAAGGTTGGATTTTATCTTTAACTTTTAAAAAATCCTTAGATTGTAATTGTTTGAATGATTTGCTAGTATACTCATTTTTATCTGAAAGCCACTTTCTACTGTTGTGCAAGCAATATAAATATAATAAAGTTGTGCTGTTCTTAATCTGTTTTATATATTATGGGACAATTTAGAGCACTTGCTATCTGCCTCTTGTGCAATGCACCATCTCCCTCTTCCAGAAACCCTTCTTTAAAACAAATTACTCACCTGTAGAGATGTTAAACTTTTGTTGGACATCTAAAAAGTTTGTACAACCATTTCTGGGCCTTAATCTTACAGAGCTTGATCCAACACCGGTTGAAGTCAGTGGCTTCAGTGGAGCATCCAGCTCCACATGCCCTTAGTCCCTGGGTGAGGAGAGATTGTAGACTTAACCAGTGAGAAAGTCCATAGTATTGTTCAGCAGAGACCTTTTGACCACCTTTGGGGCATAAACCTGAGTGTCTCTAGATTAAGTTTAGAAGTGTGAGCAACAAGAGTGATGTAGTGGTGGGAGTCTGCTATAGACCACCCGACCAGGTGGATGAGGCTTTCTTCCAGCAACTTGCGGAAGCTGCTAGATTGCACGCCCTGGTTCTCATGGGTGACTTTAATTTTCCTGATATCTGCTGGGAGAGCAATACAGCGGTGCATAGACAATCCAGGAAGTTTTTGGAAAGCATAGGGGACAATTTCCTGGTGCAAGTGCTAGAGGAGCCAACTGGGGGGGAGCTTTTCTTGACCTGCTGCTCACAAACCGGGAAGAATTAGTGGGGGAAGCAAAAGTGGATGGGAATCTGGGAGGCAGTGACCATGAATTGGTTGAGTTCAGGATCCTGACACAGGGAAGAAAGGTAAGCAGCAGGATATGGACCCTGGACTTCAGGAAAGCAGACTTCGACTCCCTCAGGGAACGGATGGGTAGGATCCCCTGGGGGACTAACATGAAGGGGAAAGGAGTCCAGGAAAGCTGGCTGTATTTCAAGGAATCCCTGTTGAGGTTACAGGGACAAACCATCCTGATGAGTCGAAAGAATAGTAAATATGGCAGGCGACCAGCTTGGCTTAACGGTGAAATCCTAGCGGATCTTAAACATAAAAAAGAAGCTTACAAGAAGTGGAAGGTTGGTCATATGACCAGGGAAGAGTATAAAAATATTGCTTGGGCATGTAGGAATGAAATCAGGAGGGCCAAATCGCACCTGGAGCTGCAGCTAGCAAGAGATGTCAAGAGTAACTAGAAGGATTCACCAAGGGAAGGTCATGCCTGACTAATCTAATCGCCTTCTATGATGACATTACTGGTTCTGTGGATGAAGGGAAAGCAGTGGATGTATTGTTTCTTGACTTTAGCAAAGCTTTTGACACGGTCTCCCACAGTATTCTTGTCAGCAAGTTAAAGAAGTATGGGCTGGATGAATGCACTATAAGGTGGGTAGAAAGTTGGCTAGATTGTCGGGCTCAACGGGTAGTGATCAATGGCTCCATGTCTAATTGGCAGCCGGTGTCAAGTGGAGTGCCCCAGGGGTCGGTCCTGGGGCCGGTTTTGTTCAATATCTTCATAAATGATCTGGAGGATGGTGTGGATTGCACTCTCAGCAAATTTGCGGATGGTACTAAACTAGGAGGAGTGGTAGATACGCTGGAGGGCAGGGATAGGATACAGAGGGACCTAGACAAATTGGAGGATTGGGCCAAAAGAAATCTGATGAGGTTCAATAAGGATAAGTGCAGGGTCCTGCACTTAGGATGGAAGAATCCAATGCACCGCTACAGACTAGGGACCGAATGGCTAGGCAGCAGTTCTGCGGAAAAGGACCTAGGGGTGACAGTGGACGAGAAGCTGGATATTAGTCAGCAGTGTGCCCTTGTTGCCAAGAAGGCCAATGGCATTTTGGGATGTATAAGTAGGGGCATAGCGAGCAGATCGTGGGATGTGATCATTCCCCTCTATTCGACATTGGTGAGGCCTCATCTGGAGTACTGTGTCCAGTTTTGGGCCACACACTACAAGAAGGATGTGGATAAATTGGAGAGAGTCCAGCGAAGGGCAACAAAAATGATTGGGGGTATGGAACACATGAGTTATGAGGAGAGGCTGAGGGAACTGGGATTGTTTAGCCTGCAGAAGAGAAGAGTGAGGGGGGATTTGATAGCTGCTTTCAACTACCTGAAAGGGGGTTCCAAAGAGGATGGATCTAGACTGTTTTCAGTGGTAGCTGATGACAGAACAAGGAGTAATGGTCTCAAGTTGCAGTGGGGGAGGTTTAGGTTGGATATTAGGAAAAACTTTTTCACTATGAGGGTGGTGAAGCACTGGAATGCGTTACCTAGGGAGGTGGTAGAATCTCCTTCCTTAGAAGTTTTTAAGGTCAGGCTTGACAAAGCCCTGGCTGGGATGATTTAATTGGGGATTGGTCCTGCTTTGAGCAGGGGGTTGGATTAGATGACCTCCTGAGGTCCCTTCCAACCCTGATATTCTATGATAGGTAGAGCTGGGCAAAAAGTTTTATCAAACTTTTTCTGCAAAAAATGTAGATTGGGTGATATCAAAACATTCTGAAGGCTCAAGTTGGTTTTGTCAAATTGTCTGGTTGGAGGGGAGGAGGGGGACCTAAAAAAAAAGTCCAACAAGTAAAAATGTTTTACTTTTTGTAAATGAAAGGTTTCCATTTTTTGATTCAAAATTACTTATTAGTTTCAAAAAATCCTTTCATTTTAAGTCAAAGTTTTAAAATGGTTTTTCAGTTTTGTCCGAGTGAAAGTTTAGTTTGAGCCAAACTAATTTTTTTTATTTTTCGTAATTGCCGGCAAACCAAAACCATTTGTTGTTCACACTGACCTCTCTACAGATTCTGCAAGGCATCCTATTGAACGCTTTGCCTAAAGCAGTGGTCCCAAACTTGTTCTGCTGCTTGTGCAGGGAAAGCCCCTGGCAGGCCGGGCCGGTTTGTTTACCTCCCGCGTCCGCAGGTTTGGATGATTGCAGCTTCCACTGGCCATGGTTCGTTGCTCCAGGCCAATGGGGGCTGCTGGAAGTGGCATGGGCCCAGGGATGTTATAAACATGCATATTGAGAATAAACATACACAGTAATTTTACTGTGTAGCAAGATATTTGAAGTATCTTAAATATTTTTTGTAAAAATAGTCTGAAATGTCTCCAGAATGTACACTGCAGTTAAATTACTTTTTTTTTCCTGAGATATAATTTGAAAGGTTTGTGGAGTGAGGGAATAAAAGACATTTTTATTAAAAGAAGAAAAGATGGAGGAGATATAAATGTTGATAGGGAGCTATGAAAGAAAATGGGTTCATTAAATGTTTTGGGAATGAGAGGCACAATCTCACATTTTTTATTTGTTTTCCTTTTCATATATTTTAATTTAGAACAATAGTCATGTGGTTTAGAAATCTTTCTGGTTTAAAACATTGTTGATTTGATTTCTGTATTAAGTATGCTGCTAGCAATCCCCTGAAAAATTAAACCCCAGTCCTGTAAAAAGATATACCAAAACGGGCTCCTTGCAAAATCAAGGGCTAAGTGATCAAATATTTAATTTTGTGACACTTTTAAAAAGCTATGTGGTATCAGAGCACTGCTTTTTAAATCTAAAATAGCCACTGTAAATAAGGATGCAAATTTGAGTTGAATAGATGAGAGAATTGTGGTACTTTTCCAAAATATGGCTAGTGGTAGCAAGTACCACAAATATGGCTACTTGTTACCACTTGCAGTAGATTGTGCAGATGTTCAGAATATGACCGTGCATATGTTGATGGGTTCCTTTGGTCCGTCTCACCCTCTTCGAGGTTTGGATGCTCTCATTGGCTCTACTAGGCTTCTTGGGCTTGGTTTCCCTTCAGAAAGGCTCAGATACTTTGCTTGGCTTCCCTTCAGTGGGATTTGGATACTTCTCTGGCATCTGTTGGGCTCCTTGACTTGGCTTTCCCTTCATGGGGTGTGGATTTTCCACTAGTCTGTTTGGCTCCCTCTAGGTGGGCTCAGATACCTTAGGCTCTATTCCTCCCTCTGGTTTGTTGGACCCCACAGCCCAGGGTGGGGGAAGGAAATCAGAGGTATTCTCCCAACTACCACCCATTTGTGGTACTCAGAGGAGATGTCAGTTAAGTACTTTGGGCATATCTTGCATAATGGTAATCATCCCTCTCCTTTCTTAATGTTTTGATCAGCAGTGAAATAGTTAAACTCAGATAAACTATATTGGTTTACACTCAGTTGACATTTTGAAGATTTTCTTCCAAACCATAAGGGCTAGAAATTTACTGTGGGTTTTTTCTCTCCCCATTTGAAAGCTGAGATTCTGGAACAAAGATGGAAGCTTAAAAAATAAGAACTAGCTCACCAAACTGCCATGAGTTGACTCAGTCCGATCTCTGAATAAATGGATTGTGATCGGTTGCCCACTGTTTCTCAATGGAGTACAAGGCTAAAGGAAAAATACAATCAGGCTGTTTGCTTTTTGTAATTTCGACAGCACGCATGCACCAGGATAGTGGTGTTACAAATATGTAAAATAACTATTAATTGGTAAAGCATAATGCACATAAGACTTACTGTTAACCTGTTGCGTTTTTTTTCTCACTTTGGTTAAAGGAAAACTGCTATGTTAATATAAAAGTATCTGGGTCTTTAATCTAATTAGGGAGAGGTATTGTTCACTCTAAAAGAGTGTCTTCATATATATACAATTAATCTAACAGGAAGATGTCACATTACTGATGTATCTAAGAAACTTAGTCCTCCAATACCATGGCATCAGAGCATCTCGCTGTCAGGAGTGGCTAACGACCATGAGTGCCAACCTCAGGGAGACTGTCAAAAAGTAGAGCAGACACCCCAAACTGGCTCTTATGTTCTATAATTAGATTTCCCCAATCCAATAACAAGTGTGAACTCCTAAACCATGCAGTCACAGACAGTCCCCGTGGGCATTTGAGTATATCTTGCCACCCAGGGAAGCTGGACTATGTGATAGATGGTCACTTTACACCAAAAGTCACAGTAGTGTTCTAGTTACTCCCAGTCCCAAAGGACTGGTTGCTTACTCCAGGTTGTTTGTACTCGGATCTCTCCCCAAAGACAATGTCTATAGCCAATCCTGTTATAAATTAAGTAAAGGTTTATTAACTAAGAAAAGAAGTTATTTACAAGGTTAAAACAGGAAACACACACACAAATAAGTTAGTCTTAGATTTTAAAAGATAATATGAGATTCTGTAATAAGCAGCTCCATATGTCCTTTAGGGCTGACCCATGCTAAGCACCATGGGGGGTCTCTTGATTATGTTTAGGAATCTTTACCACTCAGAGTCCAGACAGCGTGAAGATCTGTTTCTCTAAGTCCTAGGCTAGTGCCCTACCCATTGGTGAATCTTTCCTCGTCTGATATGGAGTTGGATTTTGGGAATTCATCTCCCATTATACACACACACACAAAATCAGATTTGTAAATTTCTATTATTGTAAATTAGTATGATTAATTTATAAGTGCCTAACCAAAATAAATAAATCTATTAAAATGATAGGGAAGGTAAACTATTTGTATAGATGTATTTATTTAAACTCTCCACATTTAATCAAGGTAGTTTTAAGTGTTACAAATTAACAAACCTGAAAGTCGTCTTTTGTGTGCATTTAAGCGGGAACTGAATTTCATTTATTAATCAACATAACCAGAGAGGACTTCATTTTGGGATGAATCATTGAAAATGGTGATTTCCACTGAGAGAAATCATTCACAGATTAGAGACAGTGCAAAGTGATAATTTTCTAAACAGTTTTAGAAATATCTTATATTTTCTTTCTTAGCAAAATTAAGAATTTAACTCTAAAACATTACAAATTACTCCAGTTTTGCTTTATCAGCATCCAGCCCACCCAAGTAACGTTCTTATTTTCCATTGTGAAGTGCATCATTCTTTTTCAATACACTGCAATTTGCTTTCAAAGCTGTTAATTTTCTGTATGCATGTGCATGGATTAGTTGAGTTTTCTTTATGAAGAGAAATGTGTCTTCTAGGATCTTGTTCTGTTGAATTTGTTAGTCTTCTTATGCCGGCTAATGCATTTTAAACTTTTTTTACAGCATCTGTAAAAGCACTAAAGGGTATGTGTGAAAATTTTTATAAGTATTCAAAGCCAAAAAAAATTCGAGTATGTGTTGGAACATGGAATGTCAATGGTGGGAAGCAATTTCGAAGCATTGCTTTTAAAAATCAGACACTCACTGACTGGCTTCTAGATGCACCAAAGTTAGCTGGTATCCATGAATTCCAAGGTAGGATATGTATTCTCTTGATTTGATTAAAACCTTGGATCATTTAGAAATAAAAATTGGTATATAAGGTCTTTGTTTGTTATAAAGGTAATTGTAAAGAACAAATAGCATCTTTTTATACTTAAATACAGATCGAAGAAGTAAACCTATTGACATATTTGCCATTGGATTTGAAGAAATGGTTGAATTAAATGCAGGAAACATTGTGAATGCAAGGTAAGTGGTATCATTATATACAAATATTGTTCATCTGGTACAAGTATAAAGTTTCAAGTTTTAGTAAATATTCCATTACGTTTTAGGAAAATTATAGCATTTTAAAACACTTGTGATTCCTTTAAATAACTTTTGGAAGAGGCAACTGGTACAGTGACAATCTTCCAAAAGACATGTACCTTTCCCCAGAAAAAACTGGAAAGCAGTGACCACTGGGGCCAAATGCAATATGCTCTCACAGATCCAAATAGTCAATACAAGTACATATCTAGAATTGTACCCTCACCAGCCCTAAGACTTTGTTTCTTCCTATAATGCTGTTGAGCCAGTTTTATCCCAGAAAAATTCTTCTTCTTTCAGAGTCTTTGTACATCCCACTTCTGGGACAGCAGCTTCTAATGTGAGCGTGTGGAGCCCTCTTTCGAAGCGTTGTCGGAGGGGGTCTGAGGACACTAGGCAAGGATGTATGTCAGATGCCCTGTTTTACATAGGGAAACACATTCCTCCAGCCTCGCTGCTTCTTCACCACTGCAGAGAGCAGAAGGAACTGTTGGTCATGTCCGGGGCTATTCCTAGTTTGCATTTAGCTGTTTTATTCCTTGTATATAGTTTTCCTAGTGTAGGTTAGTAGGGAGTTATATTTTTTCCCAAGTTCTTTCAGAGTTCTCCCCAGCACTGGGACCACGGTCATCAGCATGGACTCTAAAAAGAGTTTTAAGAAGTGCACATTGTGTCCACCTTCAATCCCAGAATCAGATGCACATGTTCACTGCCTTGGATGCCTGGGCAAGTCGTACTCTATTGCGTGATAGGTTGATAAGTAAAGTCAGAACTGGGATTGATTGATAGCAGCCATCACCACCATCGACAATCGCCTGTTCTCTTCTCTAGGTCTTCCGGTGAACTGGAAGAAATTCCTCTTTGACTCACTCTCCGAGGATGTTTCTTGGTGCAATGCTGGCCTTATCACAAGCCAGAACATTCCTTCTGGAAACAGATTCCTCTGCATCCAGCAGGCCCGTGTCATTCTAAAAAGGTTTCCAAAGCAGACCACTTGCTTCTTTCAGAGACTCCTGGAGCTTGTGGCATTGACACACACCATTTCTATCACCTGTCTGCATGTGAGACTTCCGCAGCATTGGGTAACTCAACTCCATGCCCCAAATAGAGACAGGCTGCAAAGGACTGTCTTGATTCAAGTGTTGCTGCAGTTGAACTGGTGGGAGTCCAGGGATGGTATTCTCTGAGGATTGTCTTCCTGTTCCCACCTGTGATTCTAGATTATCTGCTTCACCTAAAGTCTGAAGGACTCTGCCTGTTCCTTGAAAGTCCATCAAACAACTATATATATATACCACCAGCACGTTAAAAAGAAGATTTGAGTTTCTCACCTTACAGCTGTCAGATTCTTAAAGGAACTTGTTAGTTGCCTTTCCTCCTAGAAAGGAATCTTCCACTTCCTGGGACTAGAATCTAGTTCTATCAAGGCGATGGAGCCTCCCAAGAACAACTTTCCTTGAAGACAGCTTTCATTTATTGCCATTACCTCAGCAAGGAGCGTTAGTGAGCTAAGAGCTCTGATGGCCAGTTTACTGTATGAAGTAGTCTACAAAAATTAAGTGGTGTCTACACTTCACCTTTCTCAAAGTTCTTCCCATCCTGTGTTCTTCCTTAGACTCCATTCGCAGCTTTTATCTTGAGAACACAAAATCCTTTGGAAAGTCAAACAGGTTACTTTCAGCAGATGAGGAAAGATGCCCGGGAGAATTTACCTCAATCCAGAAACTGTTTTAGTGAATTAGGAAGCACAAAAATGCTTTTACAATATAAATGGAGTGCCAGTGCCTGGAGGATTAAGGGTCCTCTGCATATGGCCACTGCTGCCTCCAGGGCTTTTCTAGGCATCTTCCAACATTGGAGGTTGGTAGGGCAGCAACTTGGAGTTTAGTCTATACCTTCAACATGTATTATTCCACAGACTAGACATCACGCTCCAGTGCCCATTTTGGGATAGTGGTGCTACAGTCCATATTCGCTAAGAACTCCTTGCTCACTGTTCATCAGAGAGCGCACAGCCTAGAAGTTTAAAAAAAAAAAAAAAAAGTTATTTACCAGTAACTCCTGCTCTTTGACAGCTGCCTCTGCGCATTCGCATTTCCTGCCCATCTTTACCCCTAGCTTGGTTGTGTGTGACTAGGATATCTGATGTAAGATGCCATGCAAGAGTGATTGGTCTCTCCTCAAGGGATATGGCTTTAAAAGAGGGTTCCACGTGATCTCTTCCAGAAGTATTATAATCTCTATTTCTGTTCAGCTGGCTACTGCAGCACTGGTTTTGTGTTACAGCTGGAATGAGAGCCGAGGCTTTTGGTTGCATAAAGAAAAAGCTTTCCAGTCATTGCCTTGAGGGGGAAAGCAGTTCAACTGAAGTAAATGGAGTGACAGCACATTTACACTGGTGTAGCTGAGTTCAGAACTGGACATGGTGCTCTGTACTCACTGTTGCAAATTGTTAAGCAGTGATTGCCCAGTAAAATTCCTGTGCCTGGGATTTGTTTGATCCTTTCTTGACCCATTTGGTTGCTGACAAATAAAAAGACAGCGACATCATTATGCAGGTCCAATTCTTTTTAGGCAATGTGAGATGTATTTGATACAAGACTGATCAGTAGCAATCACTGTTACACTGTGACCCTAGAGCCTCTGGCCTCTCCCAAGAAGTTCAGAACAGACCTGCCCTTCAAAAGTTGTGATTCTTACATCTCAGTGGTCTTCCTGCTAAAGAGGAACTTTAGTGAGACTAACTCAACTGCCCAATACTTGGGCTTCTCCTAGCTGTTTTAGTGAAAGATCAACTTCCTGAAAATAGCCAAAAGCAGCTTCCACTTATACAGTTTCCATCTCATTAAAAAGGCTGTCAGAAAGCTCCTCCCAAACAGTTTCATGTTTCAGACTCTCTTCCTGCTGCGAGACCAGTGAAGAGACTACATGATTCAGTTCCACATCAAGCTACCTCCTAACCTCCTTTCTCCCTTCCTTTTTCAGGGATCCCTTTTAAAGAGATGAAGATGTTGCTTCTCTCCTCAAATTCGGAGTAATAAAAGAGATCCCTCAGTATTGCCTGGGGAAAGGGATTTTATTTGGATAATTTTCTCTTCCTTATCATAAAAAAAGAAAAGGGTGGGGGAACATTTTCTAATACTTTAGACTGGAGAAATCTGAATGAACATGTGAATGTTGTATTTTCATATTGTGATGCGGACTGCTGTTATCCTTTCCCCAAATTAATAAGATTGGCCCCCACTGTGGAGGCAGGCACGATATCTTGCTTATCTTTTTCCTCTGTAAAATCTATTGATTCCACTCCATTCCTACTATGAAAGCCCTTGTTCGGGCCCGGCTTGTTTCTCCTGCTGACAACTGCAATCTCCTTTGGCCTACTGGACTTGCACTTTGCCTCCCGCTCATTCTGTACAAAATGGAGCTGCAAATGTCATCCACTTTGTTCACCACTCTAACCATGTTTAATCTGTCTTCAGACCCCTTCATTATTTCCCCTCATTTCCCACATAAAGTTAAATGTCTTGTCCTGCCCTTGAAGACCATTGGCAATCTCACTTTTGTCTACTTCATTATTGTGTTTTTGTTTTTTCAAGGATATTGTATGAAATATTATTTAAATGCAACACACTGTAGATATGTAGGTGTCCTTTTTTTTTTTAAACTGCCTTTTTTATCTCACTGGTAGCACAACCAATCAGAAGCTGTGGGCTGCTGAACTGCAGAAGACCATCTCAAGAGATTACAAATATGTGCTGCTGGCTTCTGAGCAATTGGTGGGCGTCTGTCTCTTTGTGTTCATCAGACCCCAGCATGCTCCTTTTATCAGGTGAGTGAACAGACAGCTGTACTAAAATTGGTATGCTCACCAGACTGCTTTATGCTGCAAAATAAAACTCAACACAAGTGGTTTGCAAAGTGTTCATATGGCTTGACACCAGCACTTAAGAAAAGCTGTTACGTTTCCTGTTAAAGACAGTTGCTTAAATTCTGTAATCTTAGATATGGAAATCTTGTACCTTGCCTGCAAGACTTGGAAAGCATCCATATGTCCATGCCTTATCTGCTCAAAAACAGTTGATGTCGTTAAAACACTGTGTTGCAATGTGATGTTCATATTACTGATGATGAAACTATGTAAACATCCAACACCCTGTCATTATTTTGTACTTCTCCAGTTTCATTTGGTGACCGTTAGAACTCTGTTTGAATGTCACTTATTGCTGCTAAATTTTGTCATTGATTTAAGGTTTAATAATAAATATTTAAATTATTTTTTAGGGATGTTGCTGTTGATACTGTAAAGACTGGTATGGGAGGAGCTACTGGTAATAAAGGCGCAGTAGCAATTCGAATGTTGTTTCACACGTCCAGTCTTTGCTTTGTCTGCAGTCACTTTGCTGCAGGGCAATCACAAGTCAAAGAGAGAAACGAAGACTACATAGAAATAGCCCGAAAACTCAGTTTCCCAATGGTAAGCAACAATGCTGTTCAGATTCCATAATAAAAGAAAAATTAAATCCTTAAAGCCATTTGGGCAGCTGCTGAGTATGTGATACTTCAATTTTTAAAATGAGTCTAACAAAGATAATCTGTTAACAATCAAGAGCATTACTCCTAAAACTTCAATATGGTGTACTCTGCCTTGCATCCTATAGAAATTTTAAACACAAAGTAAATATTTGCAAATTTGAACAAATTGAAAAATGTTTTCTTGAATTCTAAGCTGTAAAAAAAAAAATCCAAGCTGTGATCACTAATTATAGTTTAGATTTATAACTGTGCCTACTACCTTAGTATTAGTATCATGCCCAAATTAGCCTTCAGTAGTTTTCTGTGGGATTGTTTGAAGAGAGGGTTCCTTCCCCTTCGGCTTTCTCATATTTCAGCCGTATGAGATGGCCATATTTCAGTTTCTCTACAAGATGCTCAAACATGTATTGTCTCCACTGACAATTTCCAAGACGTAAATCAGGTTGTCTTAAATTGAAAGCAGACTAGATTGGGAAATGATATAAAGAGAGTGGGAAAAATCAAACTCCAAAAAGAGAGGTACAAAAGACTCACCTAGTTAATTATGCCCTTGGCTTTGTTACAAAATATTGTTTGACACCTAAAGATCTTTCATAGCTGGAAAGTCTACAATCTAACCTGAACAGCAAAGCTGCCTTTCTCTCAGCGTATCATCTTAGTATGCCAAATGGTCCCAGGGAAGTGGCTCTTTGTTCTTCTTAAAAACCTTTTTGTGAGGCAGAGGTCAGGTTTCTCATTACAGCACCTTTTGAAACCAGAGCAGAATGATAAAATCTATTAAAATTCAGTTCAGATAACTCTTGCATAAATGTCAGACTGTCATCTCATGAAATATTTTTTTTCTCTCATTAATGTTCTGCACATGAGACTCTCTGGTTATCATATGGTTCCATCCAGATGATCAGTATCCACAAATATGTGTATTTCACCCACCCCACCAGAAAACACCCATGCAGATAGAAATTGCATTGATTTTTAAGATTGAAAAAGATCATAAAGTATAACTCACGCATCTATATTGTGACAAAGTTCCTCGTCTACCTTGGTGGGTCTTGCGCTTATTGGTGGATTTGCTTGCCTTGGAGCTTCACAGCAGCCCTCAGTTTGGCCATTTTCATGAACCCACAGTCCAGGACAACTCCTCCTGTGTCTGACCAGGAGTTGGGAGGCTTGAGGGGAACCCGGGCCCGCCCTCTACTCCGGGTTCCAGCCCAGGGCCCTGTGGAATACAGCTGTCTAGAGTGCCTCCTGGAACAGCTGTGCGACAGCTACAACTCCCTGGGCTACTTCCCCATGGCCTCCTCCCAACACCTTCTTTATCCTCACCATAGGACCTTCCTCCTGGTGTCTGATGATGCTTGTACTCCTCAGTCCTCCAACAGTCCACATTCTCACTCTCAGCTCCTAGTGCTTCTTGCTCCCAGCTCCTCACACATGCACACCACAAACTGAAGTGAGCTCCTTTTTAAAACCCAGGTGCCCTGATTAGCCTGCCTTAATTGATTCTTGCAGCTTCTTGATTGGCTGCAGGTGTTCTAATCAGCCTGTCTTAATTGTCTCCAGAAGGTCCCTGATTGTTCTGGAACCTTCCCTGTTACTTACCCAGGGAAAAGGGACCTATTTAGCCTGGGGCTAATATGTCTGCCTTCTATTACTCTCCTATAGCCATCTGGCCTGACCCTGTCACAATATATAGATTTCTGTCACAAGGTTGTTTTTAATTTCAACATGTATATTGTTTTTCAGGGAAGGCTCCTCTTTTCCCATGACTATATATTTTGGTGCGGCGATTTTAATTATCGTATAGATCTTCCTAATGAGGAAGTGAAGGAGTTAATTCGCCAGCAGAATTGGGATTCCCTTATTGCAGGAGATCAACTTGTCAACCAGAAAAATGCTGGACAGGTAACTCTTTAGAAAATGGTACATTTAAGAGTCCTTTATTTTTCATACTGTAACTCTTATTAAAGCTACTTCATGGGGGTGCTTGTGCAAGATTGTTTATGTATTGCATTGTTAACTTGTCACTTTTGTCAAGTCACCAGTCTGGAATAGGGTGGAGTGGAAAAACAGTCAGTCGGTTGCTTGTATCAGTTGCTCTGAAGAAATTGTTAGTAGTGCAACTACAATGACTAGCTTTAAGAATGAGATTTTTGATGTCCCTTATAAAAGAGAAACTGCATTGTCATCCTGCTAATAGTGTTTGGAGCATATTAAAGAGAAAACAGTAATGGTTATCAAAGGCAGTTGTCACAGCACAGGATTTTTAAGAGAGCATAGTAAAGTCTTTTTTGGTAACACCACTGGTCGCATTCAAATTATGTAAATAGAATGAATGTATTTGCTGTCTCCTACTTCATGACAAGAGCAAATAGACAACTGATAGCAGCTGCAAATCAAATTATGGCTTTTTTAAGGAACACAAAGATTTTAGGGGGTTTATTGTAGCAAGGCTTCTGACATCAACTTTTTTTTAGCAGGTCATAGTTAAAGGGACACTGGCAATGTAAAAATCATACTCCTGTGTGAAAGTGTTTTATCCCAATTGTTAAAGTATCAACACATACTATAGTTGAAACATTAAACACACATATTTTTTCTGTTTTTTTTTTTTAGTTTATTTTGTGCGCTTGGCAACACTTTATTTCTAGGTAGTGTCTACTTTATTGGAGTTAGCTTTCTCTTATTTGTGTAGGTCTTTTGCACAGCAAGAGTGGAGAGAGAAACATTTTATAAAGTGTTTTTTATTCTTTAATAAAGGAATATTATAAAAACAAAAATTGCCCACCTCTGAATTTCCCTGACAAAGTAGCAGAAACTACTTAAATTGGATTTCGTTTTGTTTTTTTTAAATTAACTAGATTTCAAGTTGATTGTGTCCCTTCAAAACAAGAAAAACCGACAAATACTGTATTTATGAGGTCAGCCTTTGGCTAGGGGATCAAAGTTAAATTCATATCTCAGGGTTCCTCTAACGTTATTGAGACTGCCAAACGCAAAACCAAGTTCAAAGTAGCAGTTGACTCAGTTCTTGCTTATGTAGCATACATTTTACCAGTGAGAGAGCTTCTCTGCCTTTTAGGGAAGTAGATTAATTGGTCTTATTTGTTATTGGGGAGAATTTCAAAAGTGCCTAAGAGATTTAGTGATGCTTAATAGGACCTATGCTCCTAAATTCTATAGGCATTCTTGACAGATTTCAAAGAAATCTCAGAATTTTCCTTTTCTTGTATTTTTGTGCGTTGATCAAGAATACAACAGTATTATCTTTTTGCACTTATTGTATTTCTGCTCTTCCATGTCTCTTCCCTTAAGACATTAAGACATTTTTGGTTTTAGTAACTTGTTGGGAGACATTGATGGGATGCATCTTCTGTTCAGGCAAGCACCTCTCGTGTAAACATTTCTGCTTAGAAATATAGATGTTGCTATAATGGGATAGACCGCTCTATGTAGATCAGTATCTAGTCCTAGTATTTGTTCACACAGAGCCAGCAAAGTGCACCACAAGGATGTGATTTGTAGAATGCTTAGCATGTTGTGTTCTAATTGTCCCATATAGACCCTGCTGGCGCACTCTAAAATGTACCTAGTTCATGCTGAGGTAGTTCTGTTTCATACAGGACTACATTAATGCAAACTACATACCTTTTTAGATGGTGCCAACAGAGTCTACATGGGCAGTTAAAGCACAGCACATTAGTGGCTTTATGAATCACACCAGTCTGGTATGCTTTGCTGTGCCATATAGACAAGTTCTTAGACTATTGCTGATGCAGGATGCATTCAAAAGTTAGAATAGGAAGATGGATTCACATTCTTCTGAGAGACGTGCTTGGGCTCAGTCTTTTCCTACCATTGAAAGAAGACAGAGTTTTGATTAATTTCCTTAAGTTTTCCACAATGGTTTCCCATCTTTGTCTTTTAGTATGACTCAGAATGTCTTTGTTTATGCAGATCTTTAGGGGATTTTTAGAGGGAAAGATAACTTTTGCACCTACATACAAATATGACTTGTTTTCTGATGACTATGACACCAGTGAAAAATGTCGCACGCCAGCATGGACAGATCGTATTCTTTGGAGAAGAAGAAAATGGCCATTTGACCGATCAGGTTTGCGAGTTTACTTAATTTTAATTCAATATCAATTTAAATTACTTATAGTAACTTTCCAGCAGTATTCATAATTCCTAAAATGTTTCAGGATTACTACTGAATTCACACCAGAAAAAAGTAATTGTTCATTTTGTTAGATCATTTGAACAAGAAAGTATATATAGCCCTCGTTCTTCTTTATATGCCTGCCTTTGCCTTTGTTTTTGTGTGCAATGTTGTAACATTGCATGGCAGTAGCCAGAGTTCAATATCAGTTACTGGCATTTGTGTAAAGTAAAAGAGCCTCCAATTTCCCCCATCCTGTTTTCAGTTTGGTTTAATATCTAGATTTTTATTTTTTTTTAGCCTGTCCATACAGTCACTCTTTTTTTTTTTTTTTTTTTCTTTTATGCTTATTATAGCTGAAGACCTGGATCTTCTGAATGCTAGTTTTCAGGATGAAAGTAATATCCTTTACACATGGAATCCTGGTACTTTGTTGCACTATGGAAAAGCAGAGCTGAAAACGTCTGATCATAGGTTTAAACTTTACTTTCTGTATTACTCTTAACCATTTAAAATGTAATGCTTTTGCTTTATTATTGTATTCCTCAGTCACTCTGATGTTTTCTAACTTTTCATATATATGTATGTATATTTCTTTAAGGCCTGTTGTTGCACTGATTGACATAGATATATTTGAAGTTGAGGCAGAAGAGAGACAGAAAATTTATAAGGAGGTGATTGCTGTGCAGGGACCACCTGATGGTACTGTAATGGTCTCCATCAAAAGCTCTTCACCAGAAGAAAACTATTTTGATGATATTTTGATTGATGAACTTCTTCAAAAGTTTGCAACCTATGGTGAAGTTATACTTATAAGGTTAGAACAGTTCTATTTACCATTTAAACAATACTCTTTATTATTATTTATCAACTTTCCTATAAACTTTCTGAACTGATGTTCTTAGGATGCATTTGTGTTTTTATTTACTTCATTGTTAGAATTGAGAAAATGTCTAAATTCAGTCTGTTTAAATTGTGGCCAATGATGAGAGCAATCAATATTAGTGGGTTGGTTTATTTTAAAGGGCCTTATTCCATCCTCCATCCAAAAGAGATGGGGAAAAAAAAGTAAAGCCAAAAATTGGTGGTGGGTTCTATTTCTACCCCTCCCTTAAACTTAATTTCAAAATATTAACCTTTGGAAACTAATTCCTAGATGCATTTCCCACGGAAACTTATTTGGTATCTAGTTGGCCAGTGGAGGGTGGGCCAT
The DNA here is from genome assembly GCF_965140295.1 of Lepidochelys olivacea. Classification (NCBI taxonomy): domain Eukaryota; kingdom Metazoa; phylum Chordata; order Testudines; family Cheloniidae; genus Lepidochelys; species Lepidochelys olivacea. The sequence continues at coordinate 167,510,008 of NC_140411.1, forward strand.
ATCATGGCTTGGGAGAGAAATATAATCTAAATATGCGCTTAGATAGGCTCTGTGCAGGAAAACTTCCCAGCAACCAAGGGGAAATAGATGGGGACGTTGGTGGGCATAGAAGGACCTGAGAGGAGAAAAGACCTTGTGCTGAGTAGCATGGAAGAAGGAAGAGAGACATGTTGTTATATTATTTCATTATGCTAAGAACAGTTCCATTCATCTTCAATGTTCAAAGGGTTGAAAAGATACTATTTTAAAATAGGATCTAGCAAAAGTCACTAATTTAACACTGGGGACAAATGTGGTGAAAACTGATAAGCAACTAAGTCCATCTGTAGTCTCTCTGGGATAGGTGGCAGATGATAAAAACAGCAATTCTTACAAAACTGAATATAAGGGGAAATAGAAGATACAGAGTAGAAAAAAGTCAGTTTGTACTTTAATCTTGTTAAATAATGAGTACTCAAACAGGTCAGTTTGACTTCAAGTGGCATCTTGACAAACCTGAAGAAGGAAACCAAAATCATGGTTGTTGGCAGGGAAGTGAGACTTAAAAGATCTAGAGGAGTCCCTATATCTGACTTTTCTCTTGTCTTCTGTTTTGCTTCCTTCTTTTCGCTCCCATCCACTACCCACTGGCTGGTGGAGGGTGGATTTGTCATGTGCCCTGCTTAGTTATCTGTTGGCAACCTGGATGCATCTTTGGTGGCAACTAATTTATCAGTTGCCAAAGAAGCTGTCCAGCTTAGTAGTGATACTTTATCAATGGAGACAGCTGAAAAGGGAAATCATGGGGCTCACATAACCTAATCTTATGATCATTTCCTTTTGTAGCCTTACCATGTATATATTGATCTGGATACATCAGTGAATGAGGACAGACATGGATGGATTTTAAGCTGCAGGCCGCAACTTTATTAATCTCAATGCTGGGAAGGGTTGCGCACCACCCTGTCACCCATACTTTCACATACCAGAAATTTTAAGTGGCTCTAGGGCAGCACCTAGCATATGACCTGTAACTCCATAAACTCTTCAGCCTACCACAGAGTGGATAAAAATACATGATTGTTTTAATTTTAAAAGATATTTTATTTAAATACACTTTTCTTTTTAAAAATAAACCTTTAAATCTGAAAGTATGAAAACCTATGTTAAGACCTAAATTTACTGTAATCTATTAAAATAATTTAAATTAATTAAAAAATATTATTAAGCAGAATGTGTTTGTTGCCCAAGTTTTAAAGCAAGTCAAGCTACTGAACTGGTGGAAGTCATTGGATAAGCACCTGGAACCAAGAGCTAAGTCCATTTTTGACACCAGTAGCCTCTTCTGCAGGTACAAAGAGATAATTGTCTTCATTTCAGTTTATTCAGCTAGTACAGTTCAATGTCTAGTTCACTGAAAGTTGAGATAATTAGGAGTTATAAAAAGCAGGAAACCTTGTTCTTCTTCGAGTGCTTGTTCATGTCCATTCCACATTAGGTGTGCACGCGTGACGTGCATGAGCGTCGGAAACTTTTTCGCTTAGCGGCTCCCGGTGGGGCCCCTGCGCCATGCATATATACCCCTGCTGCTCGACCACCCTCCAGTTCCTTCTTACCGTCCGTGGCGGCGTTGGAACAACCTCTCTCTTTTGTATGAGAGCAGTCCCTTAGCCTTTCTCATAGATAGCTGTTATCAGTGACTTAGCATACCTTTGTTGTGGACACTTAAGTGATTAGGTGCTTGGAGGCTTTCAGCACCCGCCTCGGGCCACAGAGCATGCCACAGGCCCATAGGTTTAAGGCTTGTGCCATGTGCTGCAAGCCTATGCCAGTTAGTGACCCCCACGGCTCGTGTCTATGTTGCCTGGTTGAAGAACATCAAACTGAGCGGTGTAAGATTTGCAAGGCGTTCAAGCCAAGAACAAAGAAAGAAAGAAAGACTTTCGTTTGAAGCAATTGTTGATGGAAGCTGCATTGTAGCCACCGGGCCCGGAGCACCTGACGTCTGCTCTGGCTTCCTCGGTGCATAGTGCCCTGGAGCTGTTGGGAGACCCGGCACCGGATAAACACCGAAAGCTGTCAGCCCCAGAGCGCCAGACTAGGCCCCAGCATGGCTCATCCTCCCCAATGCGGCCCATGGCGCAGCCAAAAGGAAGGTGCGAACGTTCCCCGCATAGGAGGCCGGCGCCTTCGAAGGCCCCGAGCACAGATAAGAGTGGGAAGGCCGCTGTCCCGGCGCTGGCACCGGTGGCTTCAGCACCATATGTCCCACCAAGCCCAGGCCTAAGTGAGCTCAGTGCAGACAATGGGCTCGAGGACTTAATGGATCAGCCCTCCACGCCTGGCACCTTTGAGGCGGCAAAGGACCTCATTCAGCTGTTGGCGACGAGCCCCCTCCCGTACAGGGAGAATCCTCCGGCACCCATGCCATGGGTGCCATCGACGGGTAAGCCGGCAATGGTGTGCTGTTTGAGGACACTGCCCAGGCATCGCTCCCGGAGTTGGTCCCGGTTGAGCTCCACGTCTGCGGACTCCCAGTTACCTGCGACTCAGAAGGAAGTCGCGGTACCGGGAGTGGGTTGGCTCGAGGAAGTAACGGAAGAGGGACGACGCTCTGCGGCACCGATTAGAGACTGGCACTGGGAGGAGTCGAGACAGCCCTCGCTGGAGGTCTCCCTCAGATGCCAATGCCGATCCTGGTCCTGAAAACACCGGTGCCGTTCCCTGTCCCGGGTATATCGGTACCGGTCTCGCTCCCGTTCCGTTAGGAGCCACTCGTCGACCTCCCGCTGGCAGAGATCATCGGCACCGCCGTGGCCTTCACTGTCGGCGTCGCTGCAGTCCGACGTCGACTCTGGCCATTACAGTTACTCGCACTGTGCTCCAGACAGCAAGGACCCTTAGACGGGGTGGCAAGCCCAATGGGGGCCACCAGGTCATTGGCCCTTCTGGACTCCTTGGACCTATCAACAGCGCCAGTGGGCCCTGTCCAGGGCGAGCTACTCGGTGCAGTGGTCCTGGTCCCCGCACCAATGCCCAATGGCATCGGAAGCTACAGTATCCAGGCCTCCAGCATCCCCTTAGGATTAACCGGAGAGACCAGCACTGAGTCTGGTGCCGCCCCAAGGTCTCCCGCCCCGGCTCAAGCCGGAGGCCCCTCCCATGGAAGAAGGGGAGCAGGAGGACCAGCCAGAGGGGATTGAGCAGCTGCTAATCTCCTCGTCATCCCCAGATGAGGCGTGTCTGGTCCTCCACCCATAGACCACAGAGCCCACCAGGAGCTACTGTGTAGGGTCGCCCAGAACTTGGGGTTGCAGGCTGAGGAGACGGTTGAGCAGGAGGACCCCATTGTGGACATTTTGAGCCCCGAAGGTCCATGTAGAATGGCGCTCCTGCTCATTAAGACCATCCAATCGAATTATAAGACTATATGGCAGACCTTGGCCTCCAGTTCTCCAACAGCCAAAGGTGTGGAGCGCAAGTACTTTGCCCCATCAAAGGGCTACGAATTCTTGTTCTGCCACCCAAGTCTGTGCTCCCTGGTGGTCTCGGCAGTGAACGAAAGGGAGCGCCATGGACAACAGGTCCCGACACCTAAGGCCAAGGAGGCAAAACACTTGGACTTTTTTGACAGAAAGGTGTACTCCTCAGGGGGCCTTCAGTTGAGGATTGTTAACCAGCAGGCCATCCTCAACAGGCATAATTTTAACTCCTGGGCAGCAGTGGGGAAGTTTAAGGACAACCTCCCACAAGGTTCCCAACGGGAGTTTACGGTCCTGGTGGACAAGGGCAAGGCAGCAGCTAAGACCTCTCTCCAGGCCTCCCTGGATTCAGCAGACGTGGCGGCCAGAAAAATTGTGTTGGGGGTGGTCATTAGGTGCTCGGCTTGGCTGCAGGAGTCAGGCCTGCCGCCTGAGATCCAGAATACACTTCAGGACCTCCCCTTTGAAGGGTCCAGGCTCTTTTCGGACCAGACAGACACGAGGCTGCATAGCCTCAAGGACTCGAGGGCTACACTTAAGTCACTGGCTATGCACACCCTGGTGGTGCAGAGGAAGCCCTTTAAGCTGCAGTCTCCCCCTCAGCACCAGTACCAGCCTCGTCATAGGCATGAGCCTTACTGTAGGCGAGGCAGGGATAACAGGATGGCGCAATAATAACAATAATGCGCCAGGTCAGCACAAATCCCAGCCGGGCACTAAGCCAGGATTTTGAAGGTGCACTTGAGGACAGCATACCAGACCAGTCACCGGATCTGTCCCCTTGTTTCCTGAATCTCCTGGCCCGTTTCTCCCATGCGTGGTCCAGCATTACGTCAGACCGTTGGGTCTTACGCATGGTACGGAATGGGTACTCGCTACAATTCTCTTCCCACCCTCCTTCCCCGTCCCTCCTCAGGGACCCCTCTCACAAGCATCTCCTAGAGAAGGAGGTTGGCTCACTGCTAGAGGTGGGGGCGGTAGTGACGGTGCTGCACGGCCTAGGGGGGAAAGGTTTCTACTCCCGGTACTTCCTCATCCCCAAGGCCAAAGGGGGCCTTCGTCCCATTTTAGACCTGTGCGGGCTCAACAAGTTCCTGGTCAAGGCAGGGTTCCGCATGGTCTTTCTGGGCACCATTATCCCTTCCCTGGATCCGGGAGGCTGGTACGCTGCCCTCAACATGAAGGACACATACTTTCATATCGCCATCCACCCAGCACATCGGCGGTTCCTGCACTTTACCATTGGCCAAGAACATTACCAGTTTGTGGTTCTCCCGTTCGGTCTAGCCGCGGACCCACAGGTATTCACGAAATGCATGGCGGTGATGGCGGCCTTCTTACGGAGGCAGAGGGTCCGGGTTTACCCGTACCTTGACGACCAGCTCCTGCCAGGTCAATCCAAAGCGGAAGTGCGGGGCCACTGAGTGGAGGTGGCCCTGAGATTGACCAGGAGCCCCAGCTCGCAGAACAATGTCCCCAAGTCCACTCTCGTGCCCACGCAGAGAGTAGAATTCATAGGAGCGGTCCTGGACGCGGTGCAGGCCAAGGCAAGCCTTCCAGTATCCCGATTCCGGGCCATCCAGTAAACGGTGGCCTCCCTGGGCTAGTTTCCAACAACAATGGCCAGGTGCTGCCTGCGGCTGCTGGGCCACATGACAGCATGCACGCACGTGGTCAGGCATGCCAGACTGAGACTCAGGACTCTGCAGGCGTGGTTCGCTCGGGTGTACCGCCCAGGCAGGGACCCCCTGGACTTGGTACTGACAGCCCAAAGGGATGTGCTGGACTCCTTGCTGTGGTGGCAGTCCCAGCCTGTGGTTTGCGAAGGCATCCCCTTTGCCACCCCACAACCAGACCTGACGCTGGTGACAGACGTGTCAGACCACGGATGGGGGGGGCTCATCTGGGGGACTCAGGACTCAGGGCTTGTGGTCCGGAGCAGAGCGGTCACTCCATATCAATGTGAAGGAGCTCAGGGCGGTTCGTCTAGCCTGCCAGACCTTTCACGCCACTCTGACTGGTCACAGCATGACCGTTCTGACAGACAACACTTCTGCCATGTTTTATATAAACAAGCAGGGTGGGTCCCTTTCCTCGTCGCTCTGTCACGAGGCTCTCCTCCTTTGGGACTTTTGTATAGCCCACGCCATTCACCTCGAGGCATCGTATCTCCCGGGGGTGCAAAACGAGCTGGCAGACTACCTCAGCAGGTCGTATTGCATGCATGAGTGGACGCTCTGACCGGACATCATGCTTTTGCTCTTCCACAGACGGGGGTTTCCCTGGGTAGACCTGTTTTCCCCCAGGGCCAATGCCCAGTGCCCACGGTTCTGCTCGTTCCAGGGCCACAGCCCGGACTCAGTCGCAGATGCATTTGTGATCCCTTGAGGAGGAGGCTTGATGTATGCTTTTCCCCCCGCTCCCCTTGGTACACAAGGTCCTGCTCAAGGTACACAGGGACAGGGGGGCGGTGGTCCTCATCGCCCTGGCGTGGCCCCGCCAGCACTGGTACACAATGCTCCTAGAGCTGTCATTGGAGGCCCCGGTAGTCCTGCCCCCTAATCCGGGACCTCATCACGCAGGACAGCGGGCGGCTTCTCCACCCCGACCTGCAATCAATACACCTGATGGTGTGGAAGCTCTGTGGCTAAATGCCTTGGAGAGCCAGTGCTCCATTCCTGTGCAGCAGATTCTGCTTGGCAGTAGGAAGCCATCTACCAGGGCTACCTATGTGGCCAAGTAGAAGAGGTTCTCGTGTGGGTGTGAGCCCCGACAGGTGCAGCCGTGTTAGGCCCCAGTGCAGGCCATTCTGGAGTACCTCCTGCACCTCAAGCAGCAAGGGCTAGCCCCATCCTCACTCAGAGTGTACCTGGCGGCCATCTCCGCCTTCCATTTGGGGTTTTCGGGGGGCTCGGTGTTTTCCCACCCAGTGGTGGGACGGTTCCTTAAAGGATTGGAGAGGATGTTTCCGTACTCACCCCCCCCCCCCCCCGTCCCTCCTTGGAACCATAACTTGGTCCTCTCTAAGCTCATGGGACCCCCATTCGAGCCCCTCGCTATGTGCTCCCTCCTCCACCTTTCCTGGAAGATGGCATTTCTGGTGGCCATTACCTTCAGCCAGAAGGGTGTCTGAGCTGAGGGCTCTCACCTCTGAGCCACCGTAGACAGTATTTCACAAGGATAAGGTGCAGCTCTGACCGCACCCCAAGTTCCTTCCTAAGGTGGTCTCGCAATTTCATTTGGGCCAGGACATTTGTCAGCTCGTGTTTTTTCCCAAAATCCCATATGGACCCAAGTCACCGCAGCCTACACACCCTGGCTGTCCGTTGAGTGCTGGCGTCGATTTGGAGCACACCAAGCCCTTTTGTAAATCCACGCAGCTGTTCGTGGCCATAGCCGAGAGGATGAAAGGCCTCCCGGTGTCGGCGCAGCAGATCTCTTCTTGGATTACAAGCTGCATTCAGGCGTGCTATGAGCTTGCATGTGTTCCGGCCCCGGCGGTTATGGCCCACTCGACCAAGGCGCAAGCGACTTCCACGGCTTTCCTGACACAAGTCCTGATCCAAGAGATCTGCAGAGCAGCCACCTGGTCCTCGGAGCACACCTTCACGACCCACTACAAGGTCAACCAGCAGGCCAGAGAGGATGAGGCAGTTGGCAGAGCGGTCCTCCAATCAGTTGTTCTGTGACTCCTACCCTCCTCCAGAGGTAAGCTTGTGATTCACCTAATGTGGAGTGGACATGAACAAGCACTCGAAGAAAAAACAGTTACTTACCTTCTCATAACTGTTGTTCTTTGAGATGTTTTGTTCACGTCCATTCCACCACCGCCCTCCTATCCCTCTGTCGGAGTCGCCAGCAAGAAGGAACCGGAGGGGGTCGGGTGGCAGGGGTATATATGCATGGCATAGTGACGCCACTCAGGGGGCCCCGACAGGAGCCGCTAAGGGAAAAAGTTTCTGACGCTCATGTACACGACGCATGCACACCTAATGTGGAATGGACGTGAACACCACATCTCGAAGAGCAACAGTTACGAGAAGGTAAGTAACCTTTTTTTTTCTTCTTTTTCCAATCTACTAGAGATTGAGATCTACTAGTATTAAAATCTTGAACGTGACTAGAAGCAATCTGTTCAATTCACTACCTACAGATTCCTTTGTTTAATAAATCAGTTAAGTTTTGAATACAAAAATGCAAAACTTCTTTTTTCTTCCACATTTAAGATAATTTTATTTAACTAGTTAGTTTTAAAATGACATTTTTATGAATTTTTAATAAAATTCTAATTTACATCCAAACAGCTTATAACAAATCAAGTAAAAAAAAATATTAATCTGTTAAAGAAATCCATCATTCACCATTTTCTAAAAATATAAGGAAGTAAAAATTAAGACTATGAATGAATTGTTAAGCTATACAGCTGCTTAAATTGATATATGTATACCAAACTTAGTGTAAAGGCAATATTTAGTTGCAAAACAACTTGTTTTAATTGCCAACCAATGAGAATAGTTAATTTCTAAAGAAAGATTTAAAGTACCAATGCAAAGCATGATTAAAATCAATTATTTAAATCAGTCTCCCGCTTGCTGATTGAAATCATGATTAAAAGTGGTGATTTAAATTGCTTTGATTTAAATCCATCCACCCTGCAGCCAGGTGTAAGATTCTTCTTGCACAGATGAACCTGGATCAGAGCTTTATATCGTGAAAGTCTGGGGTGAAATCTTGGCCCCAATGAGTCAGTGGGAGTTTTGTCCTTGAACTCAATGGGGCCATGATTGTTTCTTCTGCTAAGTTCTTATGAAAGGGTGGGGATAAATCTTACTCGTACAATAATGGTACATGGAAATACTGAAGAAAGTATATTGAAATGTGGTGAGGAGATTCCCCAATTAATATTAAATATAGTACTCCCTCCAGGCCCTACACACATTTTCTGGCTTAGTTATCAGGGTTGACCAATAGTAACCTAATGCATTACCAAAAATACAAGGGTTTTTTTTTTTTCCCCAAGCTTGATCTTATCAGAATCAGCAGCCCTACCTACCACCCACCCACCTCAATAGGGGGAAAACTTGATGGGAATGGTGGTGATTGGGAAAGCCCCAATAGAAGGGGGGAGGGAGAGAAGAGAACACATGTTGGGGGGAAGGGGTTGCAGGAAAATGCAGGGGTGACCCCTCTTTCCCCTTTCATTAATTTAAACCCTAGCCTAGGCCATGTGGGGCCTCTTCTTGCTGTTTTAGCAGCCCCATCCCCACTCCCCGTAACTGTAGTTTTGGAACTGTGTTCTGCAAGTGCTGTGGGTCTTCCCATTTTGGGGTTCAGGAGGGAATTTTTTCTTCTCTTGGGGCCAAATCGGCAGAGGCCTTGTGAGTTTATTCACCTTCCTCGCAGCATCATGGAAGCACAGTTAAGTAGTTTTAGTAATAATATGTGGTAGGGATCTCAGTTCATCACAACTTTCAGTTGGATCCATTGTAATTAAAGGCTAAAAGGGATCATTCCAACATTTTTTTACTTCTGGGATTTTGCTGATGGGCCTTGTGCCCATGGGATAGGGGGGGAGACCTTGTGGCTTTCAAATGCCAGCATCCCCCTTTGGAACCTCTGTCCCCCTTATAGGGTGAGGGGGGAGAAGGATGCTAAAAGGATTCAAAGGAGTGAGCTGAGTCCTAGGGCCAGGATGGTGTCCCCATTAGATTTGCCAAATTTCTACTTGCACAAAACCGAATACCCTCACCCCGCTCCTGCCCGGCCCCTTCTCCAAGGCCCTGTCATGCCTCCCATTCACTCCATCCCTCTGTTGCTCACTCTCCCCACCCTCACTCACTCACCCATTTTCACTGGGCTGGCTCAGGGGGCTGGGGAGCAGGCTCCGGGGTAGGGCCAGAAATGAGGAGTTCAGAGTGAGGGAGGGATTCCAGGCTGAGGCAGTGGATTGGTATGCGAGAGGGGTGAGGTCAGGGATGGGGGGTTTGGGATGCAGGAGGGTGCTCTGGGCTGGGATCAAGGGGTTTGGAGGGTGGAAGGGGGTGAGGGTTCCAGCTGGGGGTGCGGGCTCTGGGGTAAGGCTAGGAATGAGAGGGTTGGGGTACAGGAGGGTGCTCCGGGCTGGGATCGAGGGGTTCAGAGGGCAGGCGGAGGAATCAGGGCTGGGCCCAGGTTGGGGTGCAGGCTGCGGGCGATGTTTACCTCAAGCAGCTCCCAGAAGCAGCCTCTGCGCCGCATGGCTCCTGGGAAGTCCCAGCCTCCATGTCCCTGCTCCGGCTCCTACGCAGAGACATGGCCAGGTGGGTCTGGACGCTGCACTGTCCACAGGTGCACCCCTGCAGCTCCCATTGGCCAATGGGAGATGTGGGGGCAGCGCTTGGGGCAGGGGCAGTGTGTGAACAGCTGCTGGAGGGGGGACGTGGCGGCTGCTTCCCAGGAGCCACACGACGTAGAGGCTAGCAGAGAACGTGCTAGCCCCTCTGTGCAGCGCCATCAACTGGACAGTCAGCGGCCCGGTCAGCACTTCTGACCAGAGCTGCTGGGATCCCTTTTCAACTGCATGTTCCAGTTGAAAACCGCACACCTGGTCACCCTAGTCTCCATTGAAATCACAGGGAGTAGCTTGTAGGACCAGAGCTGTAGTCAGATCCTGCAAAGTGTTGAGAGCCCTTCCAGTAGGAGGAGTGGAGGGAAGTCAACAACTTGCAGGTTCAAGCCCTCCCTTCCTTCTTATAGGTTCTTATTTGTTCTCACATGCCATAAAGCCCAAGACATATGTAAGGAAAAGGCTTTGATAATGAGTTGATAGTAAAATCAAACTCTCTCTCTAAAATAAAAATAAAGCAAAGAAAATTGCATCTAATATATTGTACTCATACAGACAGATAATACGATTTAAATATGCCACAATATGATTTAACTTTGAGTACTTTAGGCAGATATCTAATAATGTGCCACTATGTTTCCTAAGAGGGAAATAATAATTGTACTGTATGATTTTCATTTTTACTGTGTTTTGTCTTCTGGTTTATAGTAATGACAGATTATGGAAACTATGAACTAAATCAGTAGGCTCATTTTTAAAATGGAAAATTTTAATTTATTTTTACCTTGATTTTTTTTATTGCTTCATTTAGAAAGGTTTATAAGATAGTCAATAGATGATAGATAACAAAGTTGTTCAATCATATTTTGTCATTTCAACATTTGTCAATGTACTTTGAAGGTTTGTAGAAGACAAAATGTGGGTAACATTTTTGGAAGGAAGCTCTGCTTTGAGTGCTCTGAACCTGAATGGTACTGAGGTAAAGTACAAATTACTGAAATTATCTGTAGTGTGCTTAAATGTAATTCTTTAAGTACGATGTGGTTTTCAGCTGCTATACCAGTTGTAAAAGCGCCTATATCTAAGTAGATCCCAGGCCAAATGGATGAGATTCTTTGGCTTGTGACAGAGGAGGTCAGACTAGATGATCATTTAGATCCCTCTGGCCTTAAAATCTATGGTATCTTCACTTCTATTATTTTTTCTCTGCAAATGAGCTCACTTTTTTATAGTTATAAGAATGCAAAAAAGAATGAGCTTTTTTTTAACTGGTTTATGATACTTTTCTTTGTGATTATTTGCCTAAAAAACAAACAAGTGTCGTGAGACTACAGTGTGGACTAGGTTCTCATTTTTATGGTAGAGTATATTATTAATCCAAAATTTAGCACTCCTGTGCATAGGTGTTGGAACTAGGTGTTCAGGGGGTGCTACAGTACCCCTTGGCTTGAAGTGGTTTCCATTATATACAGGGTTTACAGTTTGGTTCAATGGCTCTCAGCACTCCCACTATGCAAATTGTTCCAGCACCCCTGCTCCCGTGGGGCAATCCTGACCCTATTGAAGTTGTTGGGAATTTTGCCATTGATTTCATTGGGACGAGGATTTCACTTGTGGTACATAGTAACATCTATGCAGGTTTGTAATTGGCTAGATCCCTAATAAGATTTTGATCTTGTAATGTGATCTTTGCAGGTAGACTCTTAGACCTTTTGAAGTCACTGAGTCTCCACACAGGGAGTAGGAGTTCAATTAATGGGTCGGACTGCAGGATTGAATCCTAACATTGTGTCAGTACATATTACAGAATTGTCATGATTTGCTTAGCTCATAAGTAAGGCTGACTGTCATGACAAAAAAGGGAAAATAATGCTTTTGTCAGAGTAAAGAATGCAAAAGTCATTTTAATTTTTTTTAAATGCACACAATAGTTTTACATTTATTTTTCATTAGAAAAGTATTATGTAGTTGTAATTAATAGTTAAAAAGCAAGTGAAGATGTCAAAAAAGAAACAAATGGGTCAAAACTCTTGGAACACACTTGCTGTGTAGAAGGAAGATTAGAATGAAAAAGATCATGCCTTTTCATAAAAAGCTCCCAAAAATCATTGTTTTGTCACAAAAATCCTGAAAAACATAGAACCTTGTTCATAATATTCTGTATAGCAGATTGTACTTTCTGTGGGTTTTTTTTTAATTTAGATCCCTGATTTTTAGTGCTTAGTTTTTAATTTTTGTACTTTGCATGTGTCTTTTTTTAATCATGTGGAAATTCAGGTTTTAGGAAGGATCATAAACATTAACTTGAAAAACTCAGACTGGATCAGAAGTTTGGAAGAGGAGATGAATCTAGAGAAGATGGTTGGATTGCCTTCATCAACCAGCTCCACTTTGCTTTGTGAAGATGCTGAGGTTTCTGCAGACTATGATATGGAAGGTCTGTTGAATCAAATTAACTTCTTTACATCCTAGATATATTACTTAATTAAATCTATATATCTCTTAAACAATTTATTTTAACTTTATGCCAAACAATCCAAGGATGATAAATTTAAAAATCAGAGATTCTCCAGCAACATATGCAGAGTTTGCAGAGCAACATTAGTTTTGGTTTCAGTTTGCGCTGTATCTGTGCTGGTGGCTTTGATAAATTTGCCACCATTTTTTTTCTAGATTTCCTGGGTATTGTTCAGAGGCATAGGAGGCACTGGGAATAAAAGCTGAGGTTTTCAAATGGTTTTAGTTAGGGTTATCGATTAATCGCAGTTAACTGATGTGATTAACTCAAATTAATTGCAATTAAAAATTAATCACTATTAAAATTGCATTCTTAAACAGTAGAATACCAACTGACATTTATTAAATATTTTTGGATTTTTTTCTATATTTTCAAATATATTAATTTCTATTACAACACAGAATACAAAGTGTACAGTGTTCACTTTATATTATTTTTATTACAAATATTTGCACTGTAAAAATGATAAAAGAAATAGTATTTTCCAATTCACCTCATACAAGTACTGTAGTGCGATCTCTTTATCGTGAAAGTATAACTTAGAAATCTAGATTTTTTTTTTGTTACATAACTGCACTCAAAAACAAAACAATGTAAAACTTTAGGGTCTATGAGGCCACTCAGTCCTACTTCTTGTTCAGCCAATTGCTAAGACAAACAAGTTTGTTTACATTTACGGGAGATACTGCTGCCTGCTTATTTACATTGTCACTTGAAAGTGAGAACAGGCGTTCACATGGCACTTTTGTAGTTGGAGTTGCAAAGTATTTATGTGTCAGATATGCTAAACATTCATATATCCCTTCATGCTTCAGCCACCGTACCAGAGGACATTCTTCCATGCTGATGATGCTTAAAATAATGCGTTAGTTAAAAGAGCTACAGCACTCAACCCAAGGTTTAAGAATCTGAAGTGCTGACCAAAATCTGAGAGGGATGAGGTGTGGAGCATGCTTTCAGAAGTCTTGAAAAAGCAACACTCAGATGCAGAAACTACAGAACCTGAACCACCAAACAAGAAAAACAACCTTCTGCTGGTGGCATCTGACTCAGATGATGAAAATGAACATGCATCGGTCCGCTCTGCTTTGGATAGTTATCAAGCAGAACCCGTCATCAGCATGGATGCATGTCCTCGAATGGTGGTTGAAGCATGAAGGGACATATGAATCTTTAGCATATCTGGCACGTAAATGTCTTTTGAAAGTATGCAACCATTCACTGGAACACATGCAAAATCACATACTGGTTCCAGTTCAGTTAAATGTTTTAACTGGTTTTCCTCCTTTCCTATAGCTTTGATAAAATGTTAAAAGGATGAATTTTGTTTAAAACTGTTTAATGGTGGACCGCAATTAGATTATGTAAACACCATTGACACCTTTGGGTCCATTTATTCCATCTACATTAATACAACCTGCCTCATGGGAGATCATCATCCCATCATTACGTCCAAAGCCAAAGATCCCCACAGAAGATCTGTGGCACACTTTGGCTGTTTGAAGAGCACTAAAGATGTCTTTCAGGTACACAGAATTGACAAGAATATTGGGCTCCTTGTTCATCTGTTTTCATCCAAAGTGCTAAGGACTCAGAGTACCCAAACTATCCCTAGCCGGATGGATCCAGTGCTCTTGTTCCAGATGGAATCAAGGCACACGCCACGAAATCTGTGGTGACTTCACGGGGAAGGGTGTGTGGCAGCACAGAACTGCCTCTGGAAATAGGAGGGGAATAGTCCGTCTGTAGCAGCACCTTCCACAATTCTGATAGCAGAAAGAAAATGCTCAGGTCAAAGATTTACCAGTCCTCAATACAGAAGATTTTACTTTCCGAGTCATACCAAATTACACTTCATTTAACATCACATGGTCCCTTTAACAGGAAAAACACCGTAAATAATAATGCCCCACAACTACCTCAGAATCCCTCACTCACCCTTCTATGAAACATCTTAAAGGATAGATGATCCTTAAAGCAAGTTATAAAGATTAAAAAAAAATCCAGGTCTTGACAAGCCAAGGAGGTAATGGGGTCAAGGACTTCTAACTGAGAATGCTCTGTCTGGTGTTTCCTCGTTTAAAACTACTTAACTGTTGATTTAAGCACCTTGGCAGATTGCAGTTGCTGCAGTATCACACATGGTACTGTGCCCAAACTATTTACAGCTTTATAGATTAAAAATACCATCTTAAATTCCACCTTGAAATTAATGAAGAACAAGTGCAGATCTCTGAGTACTGGTATGAATTCTCTGCATGAAGCACTGTTGTGTAAGTAGACAGCTGTGTTTTACACTATTTAAGTGTCCTAATTACTGTAAAGTTCTATGCAGAACATACTATTGAAAAGATTCATACACTTCAAAAAGAAAAAAAAAAAGTTTAAGACCTCAGACACCTGTTGCAATATCCCACAGGGACATGAAGGCACTCTAAAGTCTGTCATAAATGATGGAAGGAGTGAAGGGACCTATGTTATCTAGCAATACCTTCAGAACAAAAAAATCATAGCTACATAGTTTTTTCCCCTTATCTTTGGCGTATGACTAATATATCTGGTGAAAATATTTCCCAGAATTCAGCAAGCTTTTCTCATTCCCAGCTGATTTGATATATTTTTCTGAGTGGGAATTATTCATTTGTTTTGGGACAAGGGCTCCTATTTTTAGTAACCTTTGGGTTATAGAATTACTTATTCCCCAGTTAGATAGATGTTTCACAATTAGCTTCTAGGTCCTTTAAGTACATACTTAAAGATTTCTTCAATAGAAATTTAATTATTTGCGTTTTATGAGCAGAACCTGGTCTTCTCTGGTGGCCATCTGAAAGGATAGGCTTTGTATACAATCAAGATTTTAGATAGTGTGATTTTCCTTTTGTACTTGGCATTTTCAATATGCGCAGAGTTTGAGTATTTCCAGCTGCTCTTGAAACGTAGGATTTTTATGATTTCATTGTGAAAAGTAGACATCACAATAAATAACTTCCATGCCTGGAGACAGTGTGGATGGGACAAACATTTGTAGATCCCTTTTACTTTATAAACTTTTTTCTGTTTTTGTAGGTGATATTGATGACTATAGTACTGAAGTGGAAGAAATTTTTCCTCAACATCTACAGCCAGGTACAAGTTCTAGTCTTCGAACCTCACCAGGCTCTTCACCTCGTTCCAGTCCCTGCCAGTCACCCACATTGTCAGATGGACCACTACCCACCCTTCCAGTGAGACCAAGTCGAGCACCTACAAGAACTCCTGGACCACCTATATCCTCAAAATGTATGTATTATATTACATAAGTCAGACAACTACATCTCATTCTAGTTACCTACAATTTGACCTTGAAGAATACAGTAAATATTAAACTAGTTAATAGGTGTTTTATCAGGGTTACATATTATTCAAGGTCAAATTGTAGGTAACTAGAATAAGTGAAGTAATCTGTTTTATACCTCCAGTGAATAACCCTGTGACATGGTGTATCAATATATTCCTCATTTATTTTAACCACACTGATAAGATAAGTGTTTCTCAAATGCAGCCACAGCCTCCTAGCTGTCACTGAGGGACAGCAAAGCAGCAGCTCCTCCCCCAGGGCTGCCTGCAGGGGTTGGTCCCTACCCTCTTCCAGAGCCACAGACACTGTAGGAGCAGGCAACCAGTGTGAGTTCCCCACCTTCCTGAGTGCAGTGGGGCTCAGGGTTCAGGCATCTGCCCTGGGATGGTGGGCTGTAGGCTCGGTCCCCCAGCCGCAGGGTTTTAGGTTCCATCCCTGGACTCACCCCCTGCCATCACCTCAACCCCCGCTGTCTCCTCTGCCCCCCCCCCCACCTCATCATCTGGGACTTAATTTGTCCCCCAGCATGCCAGAGCTGACTAAGTCTGCTGTGAAAAGTGATATTAACAAATATACAAATACCACTTTTCACAGTAGCGGACTTACTAACTAGCAATCTTAAAATTAAAATAATAATAATAATAATCAAAACATGCAGAGCACCTTATTTTTGTTTCTATTCTGTTTAGGTCCAGTAAAGCATAGAGACAACTATACATTATTTTTATTACTGAATCTGCAAAAAAAAAAACCCTATATAAATAAATTACGATGATTTGGGACATGTATATGTGCATATTTATTTTTTTTCCTAAAGTTAATTAAGTTACTTTAGGAAAAATTCTCAGAGCAGCCACCAGCAAGAGTTGGTGGCAGCACTCTGAGGCCGCCAAAAAATATGTTGAGAACCCCTGGATTAGGTACACCTCAATTTAGTGAAAAGTGGATTTATACCAGTATAAGGCAAGATTGTTGCATGACTAACTTCAGCTTGTAGGAGAAAGAGCTTTGTGTATATGATTTTCAGTTTAAACAGCTTTGTCTTAGTGATAAGAATGGGAATAGGGAACTGTAATGATATTTTGGCACTTTAAAAAACATTGCCACACCAATTCATTTTTAAACTGTTTCTTTGTGTCACTGTAATGGGAGGTAGTTTTACAGTGATCATGCTTATCTGACAGAACACCCTCCAAATTTCCCTTTCTTAAAGGAAATAAGCAAATAAATAAAGCCTGGGTTGAAATAGAATGGAAATGTATTTGATGAAATGTGGTTTATAAGAATCTTTAAGGTACCCAGAAAATACTTAATGATCAAACTTTTTGGCAGATATCATTCCTAATCAACATGTGAATTAATTCACACTCTCATCAAAGTCCATTCCTCTTATTCTTGCTCCCTGGAAACTTCAATGCCACATGACAATGCAACACGACCACAGTGTGTATATCCACAGTTGGTGGTATTGACAGAAACCTTTACAAAAAACTTTTCAATAGAAAATCTTTAGCACTTCACTTGATATTTTTTTTTAACAAGGTCATTAAATATATGCTGATTTTCTTGATCAGGTTCTCCAGTTGATTTTCAACCAATTACACAACAGAAAGAGTCTACTCAGAGCTTAGAGCCTAAACGTCTTCCTCCCCCTCGCCCAGTGGCTCCACCTACACGGCCTGCTCCACCACAGAGACCACCCCCACCATCAGGTAATGTAGTGATGTATACCACACAATGGACGATCTTTTGATGTACAGTTTTATTTAAGTCTGTTTGATTTTATTTATTTATTTATTTATTTATTTTGGCCAGGTGACTTACTGACTTTTTCTTTACAAAATGTATTCGATCCATTTAACTAATTTTAAAAATTGAATTTTTTGACTAGATTTTACATATCACAGCTACTTTTTATGATTACTTTTTAATACACAATTGTGCTAATTTTTTTGAGTTAGGAATATCGTCTTCCTATGGATGTTTGTATTTAACATTTTCATTATCTACGGCATTTTAATGTTTCTTAAGAACTAGTTCTTAATCTTTTGATTTTACTAATTTAATTCAGATGTTAATGATATTCCTGTTAACTTTTGAGTAAGTACAGATTGCATATGTATGTTTAATATGGTAAAGCTAATCACTTTAGGGAAAAGTATATTTAGATAAATTGGAAGTGTAAGCAGTAGAGCATTAAGAGAAACTGGATGTTGAGAGACCATATATGAGCCATGTAACAACTAACCAAAGTGACTCTTGATGCTTGTAACTTTCTTATTCTTTTTTCTCCCCTTTTTTTATACTGATGCTTTTTCTTTAATGCTGCGTACATTTCTTATACTATAAGGGGGTAGGAGTCCTGCACCTGCTAGAAAAGAATTTGGAGGTAATAATTTAATTTGGTTTTCAAACATGACTAATAAATAGCACAACTTCTATGGCTATTAATATAACAGTATATTTATCCTGAGAATATTTAATCTGATGCTTCCCAAAGGCAGAAGTTGATGATGTGTTGTGGCATATATTCAGTTACTTCAAAAAAGAATTCCTTTAAAAAGCAATATATCTTTTTTTCTGAGAGCCCGTAAACTCTATCTTCTCTCTAGAATTACAGTTTAATCTTAGTGGGCAGTAAGTTCTGGACAGCAGCTACTACTACTTGATGAGTAAATAAGGAGCATGACAATATTTTTCAACAGTTATTGACATGCCATAGTCCTGTCAGTTAAAACTGGTCCTGATCTTCATAATTTAAACTTAGTCAATATGCAAAACACACTTTTAAAAAAATAAAAGCTGTCTTAACTTCAGACTAGCTTTTTTTTTCTCCATGAGGAACGTTGTAAAAAGGAGGATTGTGGTCAACTGATAGTCATGCAGGCAGGTAGTAACATTTCACAGATTAAGACTAGTTCATCCACAATACCTTCTTTTTGTGGTTTAAGGTAGAAAAACCAGTAGAGAAAATTATTTACTTTTATATTATTTGAAAAAATTTACTGTAAAAAACAAAGTTAAATGGAAATTAAAAGAAACAGTTACAAGAGTGAAATGCATGCAAATTGCATGAAAACTAAAAAAAAAAACCAAAACATTATAGAGGCTCAAACTAAATGTATACCCCAAATGAGAAAGGGGGGGGGAGGGGAAAGTACGAGGGCCAAAAAAAGGCACCATAGCTAAATAACTGACTGAAAGAGGCAGAGAGAGTGAGAGAAATCTTTTAAAATTTGGAAGTCACATCTTACTGAGGAAAATAGAAAGGAGTATAAACTCTTGAAAGTCAAGTGTAAAAATATAATTAGGTAGGCTAAAAAAGAATTTGAAGAGCAACTAGCAAAAGACACACAAACTAACAGCAAAATATTTTTAAGTAGATCAGATGCAGGCCTGCCAAGCGATCGGTGAGGCCACTGGATGATCAAGGTGCTAAAGGAGCACTTAAGGTAGCAAAGCCGTTGCAGAGAAGCTAAATTAATTCTTTGCATTGGTCTTCACTGCAGAGGATGTGAGGGAGATTCCCACACCTGAGCCATTCTTTTTTGGTAACAAAAAGGGAACTGTCCCAGATTGAGACGTCAATAGACGAGGTTTTGGTACAAATGGATAAATTAAACAGTAATAAGTCACCAGGACCAGATGGTATTCACCCAAGAGCTCTGAAGGAACTAAAATATGAAATTGCAAAGCTACTAACTGTGGTATGTAACCTGTTGTTTAAATCAGCCCCTGTACCAGATGACTGGAGGATAGCTTATGTAATGCCAATTTTTAAAAAAGGCTCCAGAGGTAATCCTGGCAGTTACATGTCAGTAAGCCTAACTTCAGTACCAAGTAAATTGGTGGAAACTTTGGTAAAGAACAGAAATATCAGACACCTAAATGAACACGATATGTTGGGGAAAAGTCAACATGGCTTTTGTAAATGGAAATCGTGCCTCACCAATCTATTAAAATTCTTTGAGGGTGTCAAAAAGCGTGTGGATAAGGACGATCCAGTGGATTTAGTATACTTGAACTTTCGGAAAGCCTTTGACAAGGTCCCTCATCTAAGGCTCTTAAGCAAAGTAAGCAATCCTGGGATAAAAAGGAAGGTCCTCTCATGGATCTGTAACTGGTTAAAAGATAGGAAACAAAGGGTAGGAATAAATAGTCAACTTTCACAGTGCAGAGAGGTAAATAGCGGGGTCCCCCAAGACTCTGTATTGGGACAAGTGCTGTTCAATATATTTATAAATGATCCTGAAAAACAGGTAAACGGTGAGGTAGCAAAGTTTCCAGATGGTACAAAATTACTCAAGATAGTTAGGTCCAAAGCAGACTGTGAAAAATTACAAAGGAAGCTCACTATAACCAGGGTGACTGGGCCAACAAAATGGTAGATGGAATTCAGTATAGATAAATACAAAGTAATGCACATTGAAAAACATAATCCCAACTATACATATAAAATGATGAGGTCTAAATTAGCTGTTACCACTAAAGAAAGAGATCTTGGAGTCGTTTTGGATAGTACTCTGAAAACATCCGCTCAATGTGCAGCAGCAGTCAAAAAAGCGAACAGAATGTTGGGAATCATTAGGAAGGAGATAAGACTGCAAACATCAAAATTCCACTACATAAATCTATGGTACACCCACAACTTTGAATACTGTGTGTAATTTTGGTCACCCCATCTGAAAAAAAAGATATATTAGAGTTGGAAAAGGTACAGAGAAGCGCATCCATATGAGCTTCCATATGAGGAGAGATTAAAAAGACTGGAACAGTTCAACTTAGAAAAGAGACGACAAAGGGGGGATATGATAAGAGGTCTATAAAATCATGGTGTGGAGGAAGCGAATAAGGAAGTGTTATTTACCCCTTCACATAACACAGGAACCAGGGGTCACCCAATGAAATGAATTGGCAGCAGGTTTAAAACAAACAAAAGAAAATACTTCTTCACACAAGGCACATTCAACCCTTTGGAACTCATTGCCAGGGGATGTTGTGAGGGCCAAAAATATAACTGGTTTCAGAAAAGAATTAGACGCGTTCACGGGGGAATAGATCCATCAGGGCTAATAGGCAGGATGGTCAGGGACGCAACCCTGTGCTCTGCGTGTCGCTACCCTCTGACTACCGGAAGTTGGGATTGGATGACAGGGATGGATCACCTGATAATTGTTCTGTTCATTCCCTCTGAAGCATCTGATACTGGCCACTGTTGGAAGACAGGATACTGGGCTAGATGGACTATTGGTCTGACATATTATGACCATTCTTATGTTCTTATGAAGATGGCTATGTATACATAAGTATTCCTAAATAAATTTGATTTCAGAACTTCAGGTATAAAATAGCTGAATTGGAAGATAATTCTGGATATTCATATATGTGTGAACATACTGTGTGTCATACTCATTTTCAAATTTCCCTTGTTACTTCCACAAGAGATTCTTGAGTGAGAGTTAAAGTTAACATGTATCTGCTTGCAAGAAAGCACATGTTCCAGAAAAGTAAAACTACAGACTTTTGGTGAGTCTTACAAAACAGGATAAATGTTGTACACAGTACATAAGTTAACAACTCGTATTTTTATTGTATTGAGCCATAGATATACGTAGCACTTAAATACATTTGAGGGGGGAGGATGAGGAAACATTTCTGTGGCAATTTTGATTTTTTTGATTTTATTTTTTTTAAATGGCAGCTGTTTGAAACTTTTCCTGGATTTGGAATGTTAGAATAAATAATGGGAGAATGGATTATTGAACAGGTGGGAGGTGGCTAAAGGCATATTAAAATTGCATTGGCTGTGCAATTCATCACATGGCTATAATTTATACATGCACACACAACTTTTGTGTGTGTGTGTGTGTTTACAGATCTATTATTCACATTTATCTCTAAATGTATATTTTAAGGTAGAACATTGTAGAACATAAATCCTTTCACTCAATTTCTCAAGTTTAGATAGGTATAAGAAAGAGTGTTTGGTGCATCAATCAAGCTGTCAAAATCCAGTTTTGCTCTCATTTGGTAATCTGTAGTTTAAGATGAACCATTCTGGTTTTAGTTTAAAATAATTACAATTTTAGAAAGCAGCTAATACGTGTTGCACTTTCTGCATATTATTATATGGTTCGCTTGTATCATATGTCATTGCCAAGTATTTTTCTGTACAATGACAGAATCCTGTCTATCCTAGCTCCAGCTTAAACTGTGAAAAAACTAGTGTCACTCAATGAGCATTGCAAATTATTATTTTATTCATATGTAACTAGTAAATAAAATTGTCATGCCGTCTTTCATTTCTCATCCTGGCCATACATTCATCCCATTCTTTCTACCTTACTCGTCCCTTCTCTACTTCCCACGCACAGCTTCATGCCTTCTGCCTTGCTGCTCCATACACTTGGAATAGACATCCTCTGTATCTTCCTTCCAATCCTTCATAAAGCCCGTTCTTCAAGCAATTCCTCCTTTCTTCCATCATGGTCCAATCCTGTGACACCTCTCCTTGAACTGTTGTCCTGTGTCTCATGTTGTTTCTTTCATCTTATTTAGAGTGTGAGTTGTTTGGATCTGATCTATATTTATAATGCATGGTGTAGGTGGTACTACATACTGTAAAAAATATTGCAGCACATGGTATACAATAAATATCGTTCATAGATCCATGCAACACATACACTGACACGAGTTAAGGATCGCTTTCATGTCCTCTCTAATTATAAATTGAGGTACTGGTATGCATGTAAGTTGAATCCTTAACATAATTTTAAACATAGACACCTTATGTGATAGTTTTGCCCATAATAATGTTGTTTTTTTAACCTTTTATCTCAGGCACTTTACCTCTTCAGGGTCTGTGGCACTCCTCCTTGTGCCCCTGTATGCTTTGAAGTCTCCTATTGGGACTCAGCTTTCCCACAGTGTAATTATGTCTCGCATCTTTATTAGGAGTAGGCTAGAACTCAAGGGTTTTTTTTGGTCTTCAGCTTTTAGATATTTGCAAATGAATAATGCTTTTGCCTGGAGGTTCAAGCTATGATTGTCATTGAGTACCTTATAATAATAATTTAATAAATAAAATTAGCTTTCAAATCTTTGGAGTTCAGGGTTCAGTTAGCATATTTTGTAGTGCCTTACATATTTATGATTTAGAAACACATCAAGTAATATCTTACAGAATATGAAGAAAGTTAATGATTGTGACTTGTCACCATTGTATAATATTTTTTTCCATTAGCAATACCAAGTTCTGTACAGAGAATATTTCTGTTTAACAGTATAAAGGGCTAAAAGTTGTCTTTGTCAGTTTAAAAACTATTGTTAAGATGGAGTTAAGTTTGAGGGTATGTACCAGTAATGTACAGTGAATACATTACAGGGACGTTGCCATTATCCCAAAAACAAATATTATAAAACCAGGAAATTCAGAGTTAAGGTTTATCTTAAAAGAAATACAAACACATTAAGGTATGGAGAAGCACAGTTTTATATACCCACACAACCTTTACTCCACCCTGTGATGATGTCATGAAATAACCAGACAGTTAAGATCAGTGCATAATGTTTGTACTCCTAGATTAGGTTAAATAGATTTCAAAGACCCATTCCATTTTTTAACTTTTTCCCCTTCTGATGTGTCTATGGAGCAGAGTTAAGGTTGTCTGGATGCATTAGGATATGGCAATCATTTTGAAAATAGGTAATTCTTTGTGGAATTCTGTTTAAAACAAAAAACAAAATTCTGCATCCTTTACTGAAGAAATTTTCAGTAATGAAGAAAAATGGCAAAAAAGACCATTAAAAAATAACCAAAAAACTTTGACATAGGGTGCTGAATTTCTGAAAGGAACACTTTTTTTAAATTTTCACTCAAACTAATTAACAGATTTACTTTAAGTCTCAGAAAATTCATTCAGTACTCAAGAGTAAGTGCTGTAATTTGGAGAGGATATACTGAATTCTTCATATATAACCAAGTGGCTACACTTTTAAGAGAGAACTTAACTCAGCCTTAACTATAGACTAGGGACTGGCACTTCCATAATTTGGCTGTATCCGCTGTTGCTGTGCTAGGATACTAGCGCTCTCAATGCTATTTCCAGAGTGTTGGGACTGCTGCTATGCTAATAGGCTCACACTGGGGGCAAATATATAATGAAGGAATTTTGGGGGCAGCCAGTCTGGTAACTGGAAGAGAGAAAGATGGGGAGAGTAATTTTGACACTAGACAAAATATGTTTTTAAAATGTTAGGAAACAAACTTAAACAAGCTTAAAGAAACCCCAAAAACCCTCTTCTTAAGGACTAGTGGAAAGTGGACATTGACTAATGTGGCACCAGGATACTGTCCTTAATCAAAACGGTAATTTGTTTGTTGTGAAAAATAAACCCACAAATTTCAACATTCTATCAGTAATAATTAAAGTGGTGGTGTTCCTTGGAAACAGGGCTGTGAAGGAAATGTGAGAGACTAGAAGAATTTCAGTCATAAGGCTCTCTTTAAGACAGTCAAAACAAATGTCAAATGGTATTTTCCTCCACACTGCTATAAAAAAAAATAAAGAGGTGCACAAACTACAATAAAAGTGAAAAGTGATACTTTAACCCAAAAGACCGATTTTTTAAGAGCTTTTTCACCACTGTTAAAATAGAAATCCTGGTGTAACCTTAATTATTAACATCAAGGGTAGCATTAGTGGTGGAGTTGGAGTCGTCTGATCCAGGGGTTCCCAATATATGGTTCCCCACATTATGATCTTTTAATTTTCAGTGTTTTAAAATCCATGTGTCTATTGGTATGCCACCACAGAGTCAGGGGTGTACTTGCTGTACATTTGGAGTTATTTAGTCCAAAGATTTCTCAAATTCAACCTCCCACAGGGAGCTGATTTTAATTCAGATTGCTCTAAAACTCACATGCACAGTGAGATTGTTTTGAAAACTTGTATTCCACACTAGGAGTGGAGGTAAACATTGGGAGAAGGGGGAGGAGAACACAAGTAAATGAACAAGTCAGTTCACGCCTCTGCAGAGTGCAGAGTCCCTTCCTCCTGCACTAGCCCCTGAAGTTGAGTATGGAGTCTGGGGCTTTCCTCCACTTCTCCTTTCTGCCTCCAAATGGTAGATGTGTTCACAGCCCATCAGTTACTGCCTTCCTCGCTCCCTTGCTGAAGGCGAGGAGGGGATAGGGGAAGAACAGAATTGGTAGCTGCATGGCACTCAGGTGTTCCCAGAAAGCCTTCTTTTGCTCCCCAATCATGCCCTCCTCTCTACCACACCTTTCTCAAAAAACTAAGGGAAATTCACTTCCTTAACACAGAATTATGGTTGGTAGCAGTGCCCTTTCCCCTTCCAGAATACTGAGTGCACCTATACTTAAACCTCTGAAAACCAGGAAATACAGGATTAAGTTACACACCAGTCCCACCCACAACGTTAACAATGCCCACTTTGAGTGAGTCTCCAACCTGCTCCTCGCAGACTTTTGTAGCATCTGTCCTTTCAGATGCTATGGAACACTCTGGGAATACAGCATATGGGTACAGAGGAGAAACCATCAGTGTGTGTCTTCACTAAGGCAAAAGTTGAATTTAACGCAGTCTTAGTGAAGACTAGCTGGCTCTGCCTGTCCTCCACTTGACCACTGACATCTACTAATGAAAGGGACTATATAAGAGCTAGGTGGTAATAATATAATATTTACTCTGCACAAATCACTCTACAGGTCCCAGATGTAACCATCCCTTGATCCATATCCTAAGGATTACCTCTGGAACATCACCTGCACTTGGGTCTGTCTTGTAGTGCAGTGTTGTGTGCCACCAGACTACTATTTTCACAATCCAAATAACTCAGAAGAGAAACAAGAGTTCCTCATGCCTTTGGGCACAGCCACACCTCTCCTCATATTTTAGTGTGAACTGTGGGAATCTACTACAAAATATAGCTGCCCCTAATACAGCGAAGGGCAGTTGGTGTGCATACAAATGAATGAAATAATACAGTTTTGAAGAACACCCTATACCTGGTAAAATATCACATGTACTTTAGTCATCTACATAGAGAAATTGACTGGCAGAACTAACCCCCTGTGTGGACACTTTATTCCAGAGTAAAAGTGACTTTATTACGGTATAATTACTCCCACATAACTATAGCAGCATAATATAATTAAGATATTTTGGAAGAGTGCAAGGCGCTGCCAGTCAACTTTAATTGTGCCTTAACAAAATTTTTAGGCCGTGAATATAGCAGAAATTTAAATTCTCTTTTAACAAAAATGTTAAACTGAAGCCATGTAATATTTCTATATATTAACTGAATTGTTGAGTTATTACCAATTAGTGTGACTTTCTTGTGCTGCTGCAAGTGGTAAGAGTGCAGTATGGTTAGGCCATTTAAAAGTTCCTTAAATATGAAAGCTCTTTTGTATGTTATGTCCTGTACGTTTCTGCCTTTTTTCAGTCTGCTGCTTATCCTTATGCAATATACAGCTTCTCTTCTTTCTCTGAAAAGGTCTTGGAGCTCCTCCCAGTCCTGGGGTAGCAAGGAGAGAAATGGAAGGTAACATAATGATTTTTGTGTGGTAGAAATGAATCTTTAAATTAATATATGAATGACATTAGTGTCCTCACTGCTTAAAGACATTCTTGCTGTTTAAGTCCATCAATTTGTTGTGTAACTCCTAAACTTTTATCCTTCTATAGTATATTTTTCCAGACTGTCTTCTATTTAATTACTTGCATTTGTTGGTTGCTTGCAACTTTTATGTTGTGAGTCAAAATTCACTTATGAAAGATTAAGTGAAAAAATTAAACCATGGTACTGAAAACTTTCAAGATTTAATCTCAGAATTGTTTAAAATAATTCAGAAGGGTGTGTGTATGTGTGTGGGGGTGGATTAAGGTGAAATCTTTTAAATAGGTGCTTATATGTATCTGTTCTAGGCAGAAGACTTAGGAATAAAGAATATTTTAT
This sequence comes from Lepidochelys olivacea, assembly GCF_965140295.1. Taxonomy (NCBI): domain Eukaryota; kingdom Metazoa; phylum Chordata; order Testudines; family Cheloniidae; genus Lepidochelys; species Lepidochelys olivacea. The sequence goes on from NC_140411.1 coordinate 167,536,632, forward strand.
CTGACTAAAGCAGGGCTCTAGCAAGTTTGTTTTTTTTTCTTTTAAACAAAGAACTGAATGTCATATGAACTTTCAAGGTAGTAATTTCCACTAAAATATTTTAGCACACTGAAAATAAGTATTGCCACAGTGGGAGGGGCTAACTACCCTGAGTACATGCCCGTTGTCTCGAATGGGACCCTACTCGGGACAGCTAGCCCCTCCCCTGCTTGTGCCGTCATGGCTACGCTCAATCTTTAGCTTGCATGAGTTAGCATGGGCATGTCTACTCAAACTGGAAGTTGTACCTTCCAGCTCTAACGTCGACATACCTGAAGGCCGTGTCAACACAAGAAAGCTTACAGCGCCATAGCTGTACCGCTGCAGCTGTGCTGCTGTAAGATCTCCTGTGTAGCCGCTCTGTGCTGATGGGAGAGAGCTTCCTGTCCACATAATTAAACCACCCCCAACAGTGGCGGTAGCATGTCTCCCAGCAACGTAGTGCTGTCCACACTGGCGCTTCTGTCAGTGTAACTTACGAAGTTCAGAGGGTTATTTTTCCCCAAACCCCTGAGCAGCATCTGTTGGTACAGCTTAAGTGCTAGTGTAGACATAGCCTTTGAGAGCAGAATTTATCTGCCAATTAGAGCAAATTTAACCAATTAAGAGCTGTCTGTTTTGAGATTAGACACACCCATTATTGGGAATCCTTCAAGTTACCACAGCTGACATTCTAACTGGGATCTTCATGATTAATAGGCAGTAGATCTGTCACTAGTGAGCCTCTCTCCCTTCCGGAATTCAGAGGTAGGGGTGGGTGGGTGTCAACTGGAAGTAAATTTTTTTTTAACATATTTTGCACTTCATAGTTTAAGTGCAGCATTCAAGGCTGATAATCAGAATCATCATTCAAATGTTGACCTCATTGTCAAAATGTTGTGTCCAATAAGAGGAGGAGGTTAGATCCAGGAATCTGTACATAAGTTCTTTAACTCACTGAACAATGTACAGCTACAGACAGACTTTGAGACCATGTTTTTGAATCAGATACTGTTCCTGAAACTCATCCTTTTTGAAGACATAGCTGCCAGAGTTGCTGCATAATATGTTATACAGTACAGCAACTTCCCTCTAACAGAGGCAGTCTTAACCCTAATATCAATAACATAGGCAATATCTGCAAAAAGAGATCTCACACACACAGGTTTTTTCATCACTAATGCAATCCTATTGTTCCCATTTCTGTTATAACATACCGTTATTGCATAATATCAGTTTGCACCTGATCTGTCAATGAAAATCTCTTTTGTGACTGATTTTTCTTCATGCTTCAAAGTTCAAAAAAGCCCTGGAACACAAAGAAAAGATAATTTAGGTAATACAGATAACTGTTTGTTTTGCATTAATTATATTACAGAAAATGTCAACTTAGAAATATGTCCTAAATCAATGGTCTCTAATGGCTTTGTTACAGTTCGTAGTCAGCCTCCACCTTCAGCTGGATTCACAAGCACAGGAACTGTTGGATATAGTGCAGCCAGACCGGTAGGCATTCAAACTTTAAAGAATTTTCCTTTTGAAGTTTTTACACTGTATTAGTTGAGAGGTTTTCTTATGAATGGTGGTATGGACGAGAGATGTGTAAAATTGAGTCGATATCTTACAAGTTGTGTGAGGAGACAAAATCTTAAATCATATTCCTACTGTGTTCAGACTGTAAATACACCAATAAAGATTTTGAGCTGACTGTGTATTGCTTTGGACCTTTATATAGTAATTTACACATGCAAAGTATATGTAAAACTTTATCAAATAAGAGTGATTGCATTTTATGGCCACTTTTAAATAACGACACAATGTGTGAAGCAGAATCAGACACTTTATAGTTATTTTGTATGTTTTATACTCTTGTTTAAAATGAGATGATTTGGAAGGATAGGATTTATCAGGGCTTATGTGCATTCTGAAGTCTACAATTAATTGATGTATAATGGTGGTTGTACCTTGATTTTAATCAATCTTAACACTTTGCCTGGGATCTTTGTATTACTGTGAAGGCCTTGGTTGAATGAACAGTAGCCTTTTGTTCCTCTTTGTGCAGTGTTAGTGTGACCAAATGGAAATACTGCATACAGTTTTCAGTAGTTCAGTTACTTCTCTACAAGTAAGAAATAAAAAAAAAATAGAGGGTCAACAAAGCGCAATAAATATGATCAAAATTGGATGGAATGACCTATGAGCAGGAAAGCTTGAGAGCTAGTAGTCAAAGGACTAAACTTGCTAACCAAAGGCTGATGTGAAAAATTGTTGTTGGAGCAACAACTGACATTCAAGGGTGAAGCTCAGCCCATAGCTGGTGGTAGGTTTCAGATAAATTTGAAGCAACCCGCATCTCTGGCTCCTAGAAGGGAAAATGAATACTTGCAAATTCTTCATTTCTTCACACCTGCCCCAGAAGCCACCTAACTGTGAGAGGGACTTGACTGCTCTGTCCCATTCACCAGCAGTGAGCTGGCAAATACTTTTTCCAAGAGTTGCCTATGGGGAAAAATTAAAAGGCTTTAGATATTGTGGCAAAGTCAGACTGCACAGCGGTAAGAGTGGTGGAATCCGTACTAGAATGGTAAAAGCTCTTTTCTCCATGAGCTGAAAAGAGGCTACCTCAGGTCAACTAGGGATGCCTGAGTCCAGTTAAGGGCTGCCTGTGACCTTTAAAATCCCTTCTTCTGGTGAGAAAGACGTGAAGAGATGAGACACGATCTGCAGCAGGGAGAAAAGGCTTCTCCTGGGTGGAAAGCGTCTCTCCTCCCAGCAAGCAAGCTAGCTAACTGTCTGTTTGGGGAAGAACTGGCACTAGCATCACAAGGCAACATCCCAGAGAGGGGACAGGAAAAGGTATTCCCTTGTTCTAGTGTGAATTTTTCTTTGGTTTGGCTGAAGAGTACTACTCCCATGGCCTACTCTGAAGCCTACCTTGTAAATATTGGGGGGGGGAATACCCAAGTGAGGAATAAAACCTCTCCTTCGTGAAACTGATTTACTCCAGGTCCTTCCACCACAACCACCCCACCCTGACAAAGGGGGAAGATGCTGAGCCCAACAAGGCAAAGGAGATGCCTTGCCACAACATATACATTTTGTTAAAAAGACTGCTAAGAGGTGATAGCTGTCTACAAATATTGGAAATAATTGTTTAAAGCTTTGCTGATGCGTCTCACAATACTTTGCAAAATATCCTAGGAAGAACCTATATAGTATTTACTGGGTTGCGGAAGGCTTGTATTTATTAGGACATTTGCATGAAAAATGGGAGCTCTGTTGCTTAGGAGATCTCTGCTCCTTCTGTTTGTTCCTCACTGCAATCACAACAATAGCAGTTTCAGAGGAAAATAAACTGCAGTAGCATATTCTAGATAGAATATTTTTGTGTGCGTTTGAGGCATTAAGTGTCCATCAGTTTGTGAAAGAAAGAAGTTATGGAATGAACTTGTTAAAGGGAATTTAGGCTAGATATAAAGAAATATTTTTGAAAATAAAAATCACTTAGGCTATATTTTGGTCTTCTATAGGAAGTTGTAGGGAATTCCACCAAAAGAGCCGTTTACAAAATGCTTGGAGATAAACGGGGGTTAAGATGTTTTTTTCTGTATCGGTGTCTGCCAATACATTCTATTTCCTAGTGAACTGATGAGGAGGGAGGCAGATCCAGACCAATCACTTTTTGGCTTTGGAGTTAAGCTCTGTCTCCTTAGATTCTTGGATACTTACAGCACTTTATCTAAACAAAACGAAAGGCAGCAAAATTGAAAATGTACTTACATGTCTAAATTGATTCCTTGGGCTTTCGCTGTCTATTAGAGAATGTTGTCTCCCTTCTCTAAGGTACCTCAGCAGTGCTCCTCCTTGGATAGGCCCCCAAAATGACTGACAAGACAGAGGCCAAGGCTAACAGTCCTGAGAAATTGCTTAGGGCATGTCTGCATGGTAGGACAATGCACGCTGTGGGAGTGTGACTTCTAAAGCACTCTCACATGTTATGCATTAATTGGTCCACATAGACTACTGGTGCGCACTAGGGAATTTTTAGGTAGTATTCTTTGAAACAGCACTATGTTAAAGAGCGCTAGAGAACTATTAGTGCATACCTGCAGAGTTTACATGGAACAATTAAGGTTTAATATGTTAATGCACTTTAGAAATCACACCCCTCTAGTGCACATTACCCTACTGTGTAGACATGACCTTAGCCTGCATAGATCTCCTCTTAAGAGGTACTGAAGGGAATTTTTGCCTTTGCTGCAAATAACTCCAAAGTTTTCTTCCATTATCAATACAGCACAAGAACTCAATAGCCTACCACCAAGTCAGCACTTAGGTTAGATCCCCATGTCCTAGGCAGGAGATAATCAGTTCTGAGATCTCTTCAATCCACATAGATTCATAGATACTAAGGTCAGAAGGGACCATTATGATCCTCTAGTCTGACCTCCTGCACAACGCAGGCCACAGAATCTCACCCACCAACTCCTGAAAAACCTCACCTATGTCTGAGCTATTGAAGTCCTCAAATCGTGGTTTAAAGACTTCGAGGAGCAGAGAATCCTCCAGCAAGTGACCTGTGCCCCATGCTACAGAGGAAAGCGAAAAACCTCCAGGGCCTCTTCCAATCTGCCCTGGAGGAAAATTCCATCCTGACACCAAATATGGCGATCAGCTGAACCCTGAGCATATGGGTAAGATTCACCAGCCAGATACTACAGAAAATTCTTTCCTGGGTAACTCATCTAACATCCCATCACAGGCCATTAGGCCTAATTACCATGAATATTTAAAGATCAATTAATTACCAAAATCATGTTATCCCATCATACCATCTCCTCCATAAACTTAACAAGTTTAATCTTAAAGCCAGATAGATCTTTTGCCCCCACTGCTTCCCTTGGAAGGCCATTCTAAAACTACACTCCTCTGATGGTTAGAAACCTTCGTCTAATTTCAAGTCTAAACTTCCCAATGACCAGTTTATATCCATTTGTTCTTGTGTCCACATTGGTACTGAGCTTAAATAATTCCTCTCCCTCTCCGGTATTTATCCCTCTGATCTATTTATAGAGAGCAATCATATCTCCCCTCAACCTTCTTTTAGTTAGGCTAAACAAGCCAAGCTCCTTGAGTCTCCTGTCATAAGACAGGTTTTCCATTCCTCGGATCGTCCTAGTAGCCCTTCTCTGTAACTGTTCCAGTTTGAATTCATCCTTCTTAAACGTGGGAGACCAGAACTGCATACAGTATTCCAGGTGAGGTCTCACCTCCTTATCTCTACTGGAAATACCTCTCCTGATGCATCCCAAGACCGCATTAGCTTTTTTCACGGCCATATCACATTGGCGGCTCATAGTCATCCTGTGATCAACCAATACTCCAAGGTCCTTCTCCTCCTCCATTACTTCTAATTGATGCGTCCCCAGCTTATAACTAAAATTCTTGTTATTAATCCGTAAATGCATAACCTTACACTTCTCACTATTAAATTTCATCCTATTACTATTACTCCAGATTACACGGTAATCCAGATCTTCCTGTATGATATCCCGGTCCTTCTCTAAATTGACAATGCCTCCCAGCTTTGTATCATCCGCAAACTTTATTAGCACACTCCCACTTTTTGTGCCGAGGTCAGTAATAAAAAGATTAAATAAGATTGGTCCCAAAACTGATCCTTGAGGAACTCCACTGGTAACCTCCCTCCAGCCTGACAGTTCACCTTTCAGTAGGACCTGTTGTAGTTTCCCCTTTAACCAATTCCTTATCCACCTTTCAGTTTTCATATTGATCCCCATCTTTTCCAATTTAACTAATAATTCCTCATGTGGTATGGTATCAAACGCCTTACTGAAATCTAGGTAAATTAGATCCACTGCGTTTCCTTTGTCTAAAAAATCTGTTACTTTCTCAAAGGAAGAGATCAGGTTGGTTTGGCACGATCTACCTTTTGTTAAACCATGTTGTATTTTGTCCCATTTACCATTGACTTCAATGTCCTTAACTACTTTCTCCTTCAAAATTTTTTCCAAGACTTTGCATACTACAGATGTCAAACTAACAGGCCTGTAGTTACCTGGATCACGTTTTTTCCCTTTCTTAAAAATAGGAACTATGTTAGCAATTCTCCAATCATACGGTACAACTCCTGAGTTTACAGATTCATTAAAAATTCTTGCTAATGGGCTTGCAATTTCGGGTGCCAATTCCTTTAATATTCTTGGATGAAGATTATCTGGGCCCCCTAATTTAGTCCCATTAAGCTGTTTGAGTTTCGCTTCTACCTCAGATATGGTAATATCTACCTCCATATCCTCATTCCCATTTGTCATGCTACCATTATCCCGAAGATCCTCATTAGCCTTATTAAAGACTGAGGCAAAGTATTTGTTTAGGATATTGGGCCATGCCTAGATTATCCTTAACCTCCACTCCATCCTCAGTGTTTAGCGGTCCCAGTTCTTCTTTCTTTGTTTTCTTCTTATTTATATAGCTATAGAACCTTTTACTATTGGTTTTAATTCCCTTTGCAAGGTCCAACTCTACTTGATTTTTAGCCTGTCTCACTTTATCCCTACATGTTCTGACCTCAATAAGGTAGCTTTCCTTGCTGATCCCTCCCATCTTCCACTCCCTGTATGCTTTCTGCTTTTTCTTAATCACCTCTCTGAGATGTTTGGTCATCCAGCTTGGTCTACAACTCCTGCCTATGAATTTTTTCCCCTTTCTCGGGATGCAGGCTTCCGATAGCTTCTGCAGCTTTGATTTAAAGTAATCCCAGGCCTCCTCTACCTTTAGATCCATAAGTTCTTCAGTCCAATCCACTTTCCTAACTAATTTCCTTAATTTTTGAAAGTCAGCCCTTTTAAAATCAAAAACCCTAGTTGCAGATTTATTTTTGTTAATCCTTCCCTTCAGTTTGAACTGAATTAGCTCATGATCACTTGAACCAAGATTGTCCCCTACAAGCATTTCTTCTATGAGGTCCTCGCTACTCACCAAAACCGAATCTAAAATGGCATCCCCTCTAGTCGGTTCAGCAACTACTTGATGAAGGCATCCATCAGCTATCGCATCTAGGAAAATCTGGCCTAGCTACTGACCAGAAGGAAGATGTGTTGGGGAGAAACCATTGAGGCAAAGTCCTTGCTAATCATAAAGTTGAATCTGAGTCATCTATCCTCCACAAAACCAGAAATGTAGATACCTCATTGTGGATGCCCTTCATACCACATTAGCTAGTGAGAAAGCAAAGACCCTGCCAAGAGAAAGCAGAGGTTATTTTAAATCTTCAGTTGTTGTTTTTCCTGGACAACTACTACTGAAACAACCTTCCTGCTGCCCCAGACCTGACTAGTGCAAGGATCTTGAGGTAATTTTTCAACAATCTGGCCTTCATTGTTCCATCAGAAGTGTTAAACTGGCTGTTTCCATTTCTGAGGAAACAGAAACAATTTGAGCCATGGGAGAAATCTTTTCCTGTCCCTTTTCTGGCGCTGACATGAGACTGTTGCCATTACTAACCAAAAAGGGATACTCCAAAGAAGTTGTTAAAACTGGCTGGCACCCAGCAAAGATTCCACCAATAGTTCCTATTCCAGGAAATGGAATAAATCAGATCAAAATTAACATTTTGTACCACTTTTTCAAAAAGAATTAAATTTGGGGCTAAAGGCCAATTCCTGGAAGGTCCACATCTTGGCAATTGCTGGCATAATTCAGTAAAACAAACCAAATCTCATCACTTCCTATCTGTATGTGATGGATTTCTTAAAGACCACCATCTGAACTTCAGTCCAAAACTAGTTGGTTCTTAGAGCCCTAACCCATTAATCATTCAAATCTCAGAGCTCAATTTCCTTATTTTCCTTGATTTACACGGCCTTTCTGGCAGCAGTTATTTCTGCTATAAGACTTACAGAATTAGAGACAGCCACAATGTCCTATTATTGCTTATTTCACGAATACTGTGTGGTTTTAAGGACGGCTTCAGCCTTTATTTCTATTCTGTTCCGATTCAGAGGAGCCTATATAGGTTTCCTAAGGAAAACAACTTCTTTTATAGATCTTGGAATATCATCCTAAATATCCAGTTCCTAAACATCCAAAGGAAAAGAAGTGGGCATGTTTCTTGGGATGAGTTTTATTCTAACAAAACTTGTTTCTAAAAACTACCTTGGGTTTTTTGGGTGTGGGTTTTGGGTTTTTGTTGTTGTTTTGTTTTTTTGCCACTTGGCAGTCAAAAGGAAGAAAACTATACGTGTTTTTTATTTTTTGATGCTTGGTGGCTTAAAGCATTTAAAAGTCAGATGGACTTAACCCAGGTATACTGGACCAGGGCCATTAAACATTGTCTTCTAAATCTAGTAAATGTATTAGGCTAGATCAAGGGTGATATCTTCTTCTTCTTTTTTTAAAGACACAGTTTGTATGAGGAATTATGTGTATAAGTTTTTCCAAAAACGTCCCTGGGTCATTCTCACTGTTGTTAAATCTCACAGGAGGATTGGCAACAATGGATAAACTGGGGACAGAAAACATTTGCTTTATGTGATCATTCGTTTTCTTCTGGTATCCATTCTTGGTAGCATGACTCACACCACATGCAGTTTATAGGCATGTGTGTTCTTTCAAATTAAATTCCTCTTTGGAATAGTTTCATATTTCTCCTTTAATGCTCTGCTCTACAAGTTCATCAAAAAAGGATATCCAATAGCCTACATATTTACTGGCACTCTTTGGTTAGGCAGAATGTCCCCATCCTTCCTGGAGACACTGTACCTACATGTAAGATTTGCAAAAATGGGTTCTAAAGAATAAATCCCAGGTCAAGCATAACATTTTCTGCACTGCACATCACAGGTCTTCGGGGCATGGAATGCATTATTACTGGGGTTTGTAAAGGGCTTGGTAAACTTTTATAGTGCTGTATAAATGGTTTACAATGATTGCTTGTTAGGTCTTTTCTATCCCAGAGTATCTCTGATTCCGGAAAATGGTGATTCTTCATTTCCCATCCTGCAGTACTCCTTTGCTTCTGTTTAGAAATGACCTCTGAGTGGTTTTCAACTCCACCAAATTTTTATTAGCAATTTACCAATTCTGACAAAACTATTACTACTTTCAGAATGACATGAACATATATTTCTTGAGACAGAAGAACAAAGGTTTTAAGCCACCTATGTGACTCCCACTTCTCTGGGTAAAAGACTGTCTTTTTGTTACGTGTTTGTACAGTTCTGAGAACAGTAGAGCTTCTGGTCTATGACTGGGGGCCCTTGGCATGGCTGCAATACAAAAAAAATCATCAGTCATTCAGCAGGAGATCACGTTAGTTCCAGAAGTATAGCTAAAGTATTTTATTTTTACCAATTATTATTTCAGACTGTTCCACCCCGAGCTGGAGTTATTAGTGCACCACAAAGCCATGTCCGTCCGTCTGTGGGGAGGCCAACACTTGAAACCCAAACCAAGCCAGCTGAACCGCCAAGAGGTAATGCTATACTTTAGAAGAAAAGGAAATGTAATCTACTGTTTAATGGCAAATCTAGGTTGGCTGCCTTATTTACCCTATCCAAACCTGTCCCACCCTTACCTTTGATTTGCTTCCAACTGAAAAAGCCATTAGTTTTCTGTGAAACAAGACGATTCTTTCATGTAATAATGTATGGCCATTCCTCATAATTAAGGCTGTGAGTTTGTCACGAAGGTCACGGATTATGTGACTTTCCATGACCTCCATGATTTCTGCAGCAGCCAGTGCGCCTGGCTCAAAGGCAACTCAGGCAGCCCCTGCGCAAGTCACACCGGCCGCCGCTGGAGCAGTCTTGGGCCCCGGTGTCCCCCTTCCCCAGAAGCAGAGTTGGGGGGGAAGGGGCATGGGACAAGGTGAGGAGGGCTCTGGGCAGCACTTACCTGGGGGGCTCTCTGGAAGCAGTGACATCCCCTCACTCAGCTCCATCCTAGATGGCCAGGCAACTCCATGCACTGCCTCCGCCCAGAGCACTGGCTTCACAGCTCCTGTTGGCCGGGAACCAGGGCCAATGGGAGCTGCGGGGGTGGTGCCTGCAGGTGGAAGCAGTGTGCAGAGCTTCCTGGCCATGCCTTCGTCTAGGACGGAGCTGAGCAAGGGAAATGTCACCACTTCTGGGGTGCAGGAGTCCCAGGTTGCGCGCCACCCTCCCCCAGCTCCCGTGGGGCCCCCAGGAAGGCCGTTGTCCACCACCCCCACCCCAATTTTTAATCATGGGTATTTTTTAGTAAATGTCATGGACAGGTCACAGGGGCTGTGAATTTTTGTTCACTGTCCATGACTTTTACTAAAAATATCCATGACTAAAACTTAGCCTTACTCATAATGCATGGAATAATCTAAGTCAGCAGCTAATGCCTTAAACTGCACTTAGAAATAAACTAGCAGCCAGTGTAGATCATGGTGCCTCAAGTGTAATGTGCTTTTAGAGGGAAAATACTTAAGAAGTGTGCTGCCTCATTTTGCCCTGGAAATAGTACTACCTCCTACCTTAGATGTATTTCACAAGTAACTTTTAATGTGCCAAGAGGAATATGTAACACATTGTGTGTTGTGGTAGCCTGGTGCTCCTAATAGCTGCACCACTAGTGTTATCTTGGGATATTCAAAAGCACCTAAGTGATTAGGAGCACACGACCAATTGACTTTCAATGGGACCACCTTCAACCTCCATCCTAAACTGACTGATAAAACTGTCTTAAATATGTATTGTTCAGAGTGTACATCTGTACAACAGTGACTTTCAAAATACATTTTATGTTTTACCTTAGTTATCTAGATATCTATTTTATTAATCATTTTTATGGAGAAAACATCCAGAATATATTTCTAATAAAATGCATTGTAAATGTATTTGTAGTGTCACCTTTGCTTCCTGAACCACTTAAACCTCAGGCCGTAGTTCCTCTTCAACCCACCATTCAGCCACCATCTGTTCAAAAAATGCAGGAGCCTCTTATGCCTATGATGATGCATACATCTCAGACAACTTCTCCACAGAATCTGGAAGCACCACCGCAACCACCTCCTCGGAGTAGGTCATCCCACAGCTTGCCTTCAGAATCGGTTACTTCACAACAGCAAGTAAGTGTACAACTGAATATTTTAGTGTTGTGCCTTAACACAGCCTACCTTGACTTAACATCACAGATCACAGAAAAGCCCCAGAACAAAAAAAAAGTACCATTAATGATTAAACTTCTGATACCTAAGCACAGCAGGATAACAGCACAGCAGTAAGATAACACTTAGGTGATTCTATATTGTCCTTGTATACTGAAAATGTAAACCCTGAATATTATTTTTTTAATTTCTTGAGAATTTTTCATTTTGATAGTTACCTAAAATATAAATTACGTGTTCTTACATCTTGTCATGTAACAATAGAATTGTAATCTTGTACCTTTATATGAAAAAATGTTTTCCAAAATTGAATACATTTCACAATAACACAAATGTGTACCTTACAGACTGGGCAACTTAATAGATACTTTTTCTTAAGAGATCTCTCTAAATCTTGCACAGAAATACTTGGAGCTTCATACTGGAGCTAATTCATTTCAAGGTGGGAAAGCTGAGTCCTAATTTTAACTAAAGTACATTTATTCTGTTTAATTCATGGTGTTCATTAAAATATACAATACTCCAAAATAATTTGACATTTTAATTCAGTAACATTGAATGCTCTGTTCTGTGTACTAGCTAAAGTATAATTTAAAAACAAACCCTTTGTTTAAGAAAAGCAATAATTCTTCGAGGACTGTCCCTATGGGTGCTCCACTTTAGATATTGTGGCACCCTGCACTTCTAGTTGGAGACTTTTGGTAGCAGTGCCCTGGTTGGCCGCACCCTTATCTACTTTCATATTGCTTTTATTCTCTGCCCTTTTCTCAGTTTAATTTCCCTCGTTGTTAATCTCCCTTCATTTTTCTTTTGTTTCCCATTTAAAAAAAAAGAAAACCTCTCTGTTTTTCTCCCCGCCTCAGGCTGATAGTTCCTGAAGAGGAATTAGACTGGGACTATTCCCATTCTGTATTCAGCTAGCCTCGGACATGCCTGGCTCGCCAGGTTTCAAGTGCTGTCTGACATGCAGACTCTCAATACCAGTGACAGATGGCCACTTGCAGTGTGTCCGTTGCCTGGGAGAGAGAGACTTTACTCATAGATTCATAGATTCACAGATATTAAGGTCAGAAGGCACCTTTATGATCATCTAGTCTGACCTGCACAACGCAGGCCACAGAATCTCACCCACCCACTCCTGCGAAAAACCTCTCACCTATGTCTGAGCTATTGAAGTCCTCAAATTGTGGTTTAAAGACTTCGAGGAGCAGAGAATCCTCCAGCAAGTGACCCATGCCCCATGCTACAGAGGAAGGTGAAAAACCCCCAGGGCCTCTTCCAATCTGCCCTGGAGGAAAATTCCTTCCAACCCCAAATATGGCGATCAGCTGAACCCTGAGCATATAGGCAGGATTCACCAGCCAGATACCCAGGAAAGAATTCTCTGTAGTAACTCAGGTCCCACCCCATCTAACATCCCATCACAGGCCATTGGGCCTATTTATCATGAATAGTTAAAGATCAATTAATTGCCAAAATCATGCTATCCCATCATACTATCTCCTCCATAAACTTATTAAGTTTAATCTTAAAGCCAGATAGGTAAAGAGTCCCCACTGCAAGAAACTCACAGCACGGACAAGAAAGGCCAGGGACTTCCAATTCAAACTTTTAATGATGGAGGGATCCCTCTGACCTGCCTCTGACCCTGAGTCCAGGACACCACCTCTCCAGTCGTCACCTGCAGCTGCCTCAGATATGGGGTCCTTTTCAAAAATGGCTGCTAAGGACCCTGGTCCTAGCAAAGCCACAAAAATGCCTCTCACTCCTCACCACACCAGAATTCCCCTTTTAAAAAAAAAAAAAAAATTAAAAGGCAATCCATGACTGCAAAAACTGCCACGGTACCAATGGCACCCAGAGCGCCAGGCCATGAGGCAATGGCATCGTCCGCTCCGAGGAGTGAAAGACCCTGTGCGGTCTCACTCTTGCAGCGGCAAAACTAAGCCTTATAGCTCAGTGTGAAGGGAACAGAAACCTCAGCCACAGAGCAGCGCTAAGGCGCCACCTGCTGCACCAATACAATATGACAGGTCTGCGGCACCGACAACACTGGTTCCTAGCCTGAGCTTGCCTGCGCTGTCGGCACTGAGTATCCTGGTACTGCAGCAGTTTGTCAGCCCTGCAGACCTCCTTACTGCTTTCACCCCGGGAACTCCACTCTTTGGCACCGATGGCACCCCGGCCAGATCGGCGCTAAGTGTCATCATTATACCTGCTGGCTTGGCCCCTCCTCTCTCCAGTGATGAAGAGGAGGAAGTGGAGACAGGAGTGGACACATCTCACCACTCCTCTCCTAAACCTGGACCTGCTCAGCCACAGGGCGTGGATAGGCAACCCCCACAATGGGTGCCCCCTCCCATGGCCTTCCTGCCGCAGTGAGCATACTGGAACCCCTGGGCATTATACAGAACCCAAAAAACCCAGCCATCCAGTCCATCCAGATCCAGGACACAGCAATCGTGTCTGCCATCTGCTCCAGCTTCCCCAGAACTGCTGGAGGAGGAAGTTGAGGAATCTGCAGACAGGCCAGAGGATGTTCCCCTCCCACCTACTCAAATCCTCACTTCGTCTCCGGCCGACACAATAATGCCACACACACACCCACGTTGGGAGATGACTTTAAATACTCTCAGGATTTATTTAAAAAAGTAGCAGATTCATTAGACATCCCACTGGCTGAGTTACCAGAGACTCAACACAAGCTGACAGATATATTGCAAGCTTCTCAGTCAGCCAAGTTAGCACTACCCATTAATGCTGCCATCATGGACCCAGCAAAAACTGTAGGACAGACTCCAGCCACAGCCCCACCTTCGTGTAAGCGATCTGACAAGAAGTACTACATGCCGGCTAAAGGAGCTGAGTTCTTGTTTACCCACCCTACTTCAAACTCATTGGTGGTAGAGGCAGTTAATCAAGGGGGGAAGCAATATCAAACCAAAACCAACCCTATGATAAAGATTGGAAATGCCTAGACTTCTTCGGCAAGAAAGGCAATTCATCAGTGACCCTCCAGTTTCGCATAGCAAACTACTCTGCATTACTGGTTAAGTACACACACATTTTTTCTTAGATGTCATCTTTTATTGAGCACATCCCATCTGACAAAAAATAACTATATAAAGCCGATATAGCAAAAGGCTTCCTCATCGCCAGAACTGCCTTGCAGCCTTCTCTAGATTCTGCTGACATGGCGGTTCGCTCCATTACCACATCTGTTGTCATGTGGAGGGCTTCATGGCTCCATCTCTGTGGCTTCCCCAAGGTGGTCCAGGCGACAGTAGAAGACTTACTTTTGAGGGGCAAAAATTGTTTGCAGAGCACGGACATCTCCTTACACACCCTGAAGGACCCTCGTACAACATTACAGATGCTTGGTATCTATATCACTGTGAACAAAAAGAGAATCAGCAGATTCTACAACCAGCGATTCCGTCCTGACCCATACGCTCAGCCTCAACAACATTATGATCAATTCTGCAAGCAGCGCCCAACGAGACACCGTCAGACGCGGGACCAGTCGTCTACGTCTCAGCCATCCACTTCTAGGCAATTGTTTTGAAGTGTTGGTCAAGGACACGATAGCCCCATATTCTCCAATCCCAGAGTCACCTCTAATCCCCAGCCCATTTGGGGACTGCCTTACATTCTTTTACCCAGTCTGGAGAATCATCATTACAGACAAGTGGGTTCTGGAGATTATACAGAAGGGCTATTCATAGAATCATAGAAGGTTAGGGTTGGAAGGGAACTCAGGAGGTCATCTAGTCCAGCCCCCTGCTCAAAGCAGGACCAATCCCCAATTTTTGCCCCAGATCCCTAAATGGCCCCCTCAAGGATTGAACTCACAACCCTGGGTTTAGCAGGCCAATGCTCAAACCACTGAGCTATTCCATCCCCTTTCTTTCCGTTCCATCTACCCACCCCCGTTCCTCTTCAGGGACCGATCTCACAAGCACCTCTTACAGCAGGAAATACACCATCTCCTGCAATTAGGTGCTGTGCTGAACCGGTACTGGTTCCACAGGGCTCGGGGGTTCTACTTGCATTACTTTCTCACTCCGAAGAAAACAGGTGAATGGAGGCCCATTCTGCACCGACACAAACTAAACAAGTTTGTGAGAACACAGCACTTCAAGATGGTAACCCTAGCAACCATAGTTCCAGCATTAGAGAAAGGAGATTGGCTCTCAGCCCTCGGCCTGCAGGATGCTTATTTTCACGTCAATATCCACCCCACGCACAGGAGACTCTTACGATTCACTCTTGGCAACCTACACTATCAATACAAAGTACTTCCCTTTGGCCTATCTACGGCTCCCAAGGGTTTTTTCCAAAGTACTGGCTGTGGCAGCAGCACATCTTCACACGCAGGTTGTGACCATATTCCCCGATGTAGACGACTGCCTGTTAAAAGCACCGACTTATGACGAGGCAGTTCACGCCACTCTAACCCTATTTACAAACTTAGGGTGACAAATCAACCTACAGAAATCCACCCTGACCCCAACCCAACAACTGGACTTTATAGGGGTATACCTCAACTGTGTCACGGCATCAGCATGGCTACCCCAACAATGGTTTCTTGCCTTAACAAACCTAATCACAATAGTAAGACACAGTCCACAAACGTCCGCCAGAACATGCCTACAACTTCTAGGACACATGTCGGCTACGACGTTTGTCGTGAAACATGCCAGCCTGCATATAAGAAGTCTACAAACCTGGCAATGCACTGTATACATTCCTCACAGACATTTGATCAACAGATGGCTTACAATGTCCAGGAGAGTGAAAGACTTGCTCGCATGGTGGACAAAACAAACAAATGTCCGCTCAGGCGTTCCCTTCCAAAAGTAAACCCCATCAGTCACTATCACCACGGATGCCTCTCTGGTAGGATGGGGTCACACTTGGCCCACAACACCATCCAGGCCGGTGGTCCCTACAGGAGTCACATCTCCACATAAATATACTGGAGCTCTGACCAGTTCGAAATGCCTATCATCACTTTCTCCCCCGATCCACAACAAAACTGTCCAGATTCTCATGGACAACTTGGTGACTGTTTTATATAAATCGCCAAGGAGGGGCCCTCTCTTATCTTTTCTGCACAGAAGCAGTCCACCTCTGGCAATGGTGCATTTTCAACAACGTAGACATCACAGCATCCTACCTACCTGGAAACCAGAATGCCACAGCAGATGACCACAGCAGGAACTTCTCACAGATGCACAAGTGGGAACTGGACCCACAAATTCTGCAAACTATATTCCGACAATGGGGATTCCCCTCAATAGACCTCTTCTCCACGACCCACAATGCCAAATTCCCACAATACTGCCTCCAAGCAGGACTGGGACATAACTCTCTCTGAGACACCTTCCTCCTCAAATGGGAAGCCCCACTCCCGTACGCCTTACCCCCGATCTCCGTGTTGAGTCGTATCCTACACAAGATCAGACCAGACAAATCCAGGGTCATCTTGATTACACCAACATGGCCTGGACAAACATAGTTCTCTTACCTGACCCAGATGTCTGTCAGATCATGAATCCTTCCCCTCCTGCCTCACCTACTGACACAGGATGCAGGATGCCTGCATCACCCTAACATTCCAACACTTCGTCTCAAGGCATGGCTAATCAATGGATGACAGAACTCAAAACAAACTGCTCCAAGGAGGTCCAAGACATTCTACTTAACAACCGATATCACTCCACATGAGAAACATATGCACACAAGTGGAAAAGATTCTCCATTTGGTGCTGAGACAAGCAAATCATTCCACAATCTGCCCCGTTACCCACTATCCTTGAGTACATATTGACACTCAAATCAGGCCTCTCGACTAGCTCACTCAGAGTGCACTTATCAGCCATCACCACCTTTCACAACAAGGTAGATGGACTCCCCATTTTCACCCATCCACTCACTAAGCCCTTTTATTGAGAACACTTATCCTACATTAAGGGACCCGACCACCTATGTGGGACCTCAGCCTGGTTCTCCGTGCCCCCATGGGCAAGCCCTTTGAACCGCTAGTGACCTGCTCGTTCCTACACTTATCCATGAAGGTCGCCTTTTTAGTAGCTATCACATCAGTATGAAGGGTGGGAGAGTTGGGTGCCCTAATGGCTCAGCCACCTTATACCACATTCCTCAAGGACCAAGTAATCCTATGCTCACACACTAAATTCATACCCAAGGTTGCCTCTCTCTTCCATCTCAACAAACCCATTTACTTAGCTGTATTCTTCCCCAAGCCACACGCCAGCAACAGGGAGGCATTCCTTTACATTCTAGACGTCCACAGAGTGCTTGTGTTCTATGTAGAGAGAACAAAAACATTCAGAAAATCATCCAGGCTATTCGTATCCACAACAGAACGATCAAGAGGCCAAACCATTTCCAAACAGAGACTTTCTAAATGGATCTTTAATTGTATCAAGTGATGTTACCAAAATTACAATTTGAAAGCTCCTTCTGGACTTCGCACACATTCCACTAGAGCTATGTCCACATCCATAGCCTTTCTCAAATATGTATCCATCACTGATATTTGTAAAGCAGCTACCTGAGCATTGCCCCATACTTTCACCAAACATTATGCCCTGGAACAGCAGTCAGCTACAGATGCTCACTTCAGTCTATCGGTGCTCTCCACTGTACATACATAGGCTCCGAAGCCCCTCCTCTCCACCAAGGGGCACTGATCTTCAGTCACCTAAAGTGGAACACACTTCGAAGAAGAAAAGGTTACTCACCTTGTGCAGTAATTGAGGTTCTTCGAGATGATTGTCCCTGTGGGTGCTCTACTACCCACCCTCCTCCCCTCTGGTTTGGAGTTTCAACTCGATCCTCTGTGGGTAGAGAAGGAACTGGGTGGCTGTTGGCTGCGCGCCTGGGGTAGCTGCTCGGAGCAGCGTGAGCACGGCCAACCTGGGCACTGCTACCAAAAGTCTCCAACAAGAAGCGCAGGGCACCAAGACACCTAAAGTGGAGCACCCACAGGGACAACCATCAAGAAGAACCTCAGTTACTGCACAAGGTGAGTAACCCTCTCTTTTTAAACATTTATTTAAAAAAAAATTAAAAGCACATTTGCAGTACACTGTGTATGCACAGAAGGCTGAAATTCTTCCCTAAGCTATAAAATACTAAAGATCAATGTTGGCAATTAGGGACTTCGCTTCCAAGTAATCAGATACTGAACCAAATTCTCCACTACCTTAAAAAGCATCAGTGTACTTGTGCCCATTTACACCAGCAGTGAATTTGGTCTCTTAAATGTACAGTAATTCTCAGTTGTTGGACTGCTTACTTTGACTGAACATCAACAAATAGGCATTGAAACATTCTTTTAGAAGAAATTTTCTATGGAACAGGAAATTAATGCTTTGTGTTTATGTCAACATTCTAGATATTTTTTCACATCAAAGAATGTGTCAACCTTAAAAGCAGTTGCACCAAAGCACTTAAGTATGTGCTTAAATTGATCCCTATTCAGCACAGTGCTTAAGCATGCTTAGGATTAGGGCTGAATGGGTCTTTGATGGGTTAAAGATTTTAAATTCTAGTTGAAAGCCTATAAATATCACCTTTCCTCTTCCTTCTCCTGCACTTCTCCCTGCCTCTGAATCACTCCCTGCATTGAGCACCTTTGGCTGCTAATTTTTTTCTTCTCTGATGGAAACTTACAACAAAAAAATAGTTTTAAAAATAACCAAAACTTGATTATCACACTTTTTGGAGGGTTTTTTTTTTTACATAGTAGTTATGACAGTTTATCTCCATTTCACAGTATGAATGGACTCTACAAATATACTTAAATGATTAAACAAATGTCTCAGAACATCAGAGCTTCTGCAATTCTGTATTCAGAAGTAGATATGAGTCTGCTGATAGAGGCACCTTAGCTGCCACAAGAAGTACTACAGAATGTATTAAATGTTCTGATTAAATATTGATTCTGAAGTGTCATTTTCAAAAGCCTTATTTTTAACCTTTCTGATGTAGTTTAAAACTTGAAATTTTTTGTGAAATATGTGCAGTGAATGTCCTTACCAAATGTTATTCTAAAATTATCTGTATTAATCACAACGGAAATTTCAGATGTCTATTTTGATCTTAAAGTATTGTTCTCATCTTTCATTTTTCTTCTCTTTGTAGAATTTAATTATAGAGTGGAAACCATGACTACTTCATTTATTTAGTATTATTTGTCAACATACAGTCTTCTGAAAGGAGTTTTGGATTGAAAATATTAAGTTGACGTTCGTCTTTTGGAAGTTTATGGGTCCAGATCCCACTCTCTGATTAAAGATTACTGAATTTTTGTGCATTTGAAAACCTTAAAACTCTTGTTGTCTGTCTTTATAAAATTAACTACTGTAAAAATATTAATTGCATGGGTTCTATAACTAGAGGGGTAATCAAAATGTTGCAATATAAAAAAGTACCTTTAAAACTAAGGTGAAAATGATCATTTTAAATGTAAAATGACATTTTCTGATAGAATGTGAGATTTAACTGTTATAGGCCCTCTCTTGCTAAATGAACTACATGGACTAAGTGCTTGGAAAAAGTATTTTAAAATGATCATAGACTGCTCCATAGGATGTGATAACGTCAAAGTAATAGCTGACTTAAATTAACCAGGTAGTATGTTGTTGAGTCTTCATGATCAAATTTATAAAATCTTATGCTCCAGCTGAAATTCTACTTCAACAAAATTTTAAAATTCAATATACAGGGTATTAAGTCCACTGATATTCTCATCTCGTATCTGTTGTATACATAACATCAGACATTTTTCTTCACACGTAATATAGTATTTAAAACATTTTGGATAATAAGAATTATTAAGGTTGGTGAGGTACCTTGGATTTTTCCTCTAATTTTTTCCTTTGATGTCTTTTTTTTTTCTTTCACAAGCAGGAGCAACCATCAGGGTAACAGGTACCTGATTACTTACCAATCTTGTATGTGATCTCCATCTCTTCTAGCAGAAAAGATGTATGAGTCTTTTTTTTGCTTCATACATCTGCAGTCTCATCCACATTAAAAACCACTTGTCCACGTACTAAAACAACTGTCATGCCATAAAGTTTGCTTTTTCCTTTCTTAATAGATGAATATTGACAGAAGGAGTCTCTTAGCTTTATTTGCTAGCACTATAGTGAAAAATTGACTTCATCATCTTTTATGAACCAATTAAAGCCTTACACAGCTTGTTTATTTTGTAGAGCAAAATAGAGCTTTGAAGTAACATGAACTATTACCTCAAATTTAATCTTGATGAAGCTTTCAGAAAGTTTTTTTAATGAGAAACAGATTTTACCTTTTCAAAGTCTAAACAATAGAATAGCTGCTATCCTGGGAAGTAAAATATACTCATATAAAAAATTCAGTTCTTATATGTGAATCAGTGAAAGACAGGAATTTGTTTTGAAGACCTCTGACCAACATTACTTCAATATTTCTAGTTAAAATTAAAGAATAATTGTGTTGTAGTTGATCTTGGACATCATAAAATTAAATTATTTGCCTGATCAACATGGGACTCAAGCAGATTCTGTTGAACTGTAGTTGACTTACATTTATCTTATAGTTAGCTTTACCATTTTTTCTACATTCCCCATGAAAATTAGTAAATGTATGTAGTCTAATGCGATTTTTTCCCCCAAATTACTCCTGCAATTTATGTAGTGTAGTTCAAGATGCATTATATTTAATTACAAATTTATATCTGTATTAGGCCAGATCTACACTAGAAACATTTGCAGGCAGAGCAGTGTCAGCTGAGGTGTGATTTATCTGGAAAATTTCTATGCTGGCAAAAGCTCTAGTCTAAAAGTGCTTTTGCTGGTATAGCTTCTTTTGCTTGCCTAAATGGAATAAGCTATACTGGCAGAAGCTGCTGGTGTAGCTATACTGGCAAAACTTTTAATAATAGAGTAGGCCTTAGACTTATAAAGCACATGATCCAATAATTGTTCATTGCTGCCTACTGAGTGTGTTGCTTTATAAAACAATTCTCAGGAGTCAGAACAGCCTGAAAGTACTTATAGTAAATAAATAACACTGAGATTGTGAGATAAACGAATGTAGATTTTTTGTAAGCTAAATTTTAGTTGATGATTGCAATTAGTGTCGTCATTCAACAAAACTTTCACTAACAAAATAATTTTCATGTTGTTAATTCCAAATTAAGGCTGACATAGCTATATTAAAAGTTTGAGTTGCTTATGAATTTGAGAATCAAGAACCTTGAACATAATTCCTTCACTTTAGTTAATTATGGAGCATAAAACTATCCATAATAATAGGATTAATGTAACAAATCTCATATTTGAGCTTTTTTTAGATAGTGTTAGAGAGAATGTGACGGTTATACTGTACACACTTGGTCACACAAGGAAATTATAAAAGAAGGAATGTTTTTTCATAAGTTTTTAAAAGATGAGGAAGTTGCATGGAGAAAATTATTATTCTTCTCATTTGGTCATATTCTAAACAATGATAACTTGCTATTTAAAATACATTTTCTTTTTCTTTTTTTTTTTTAAAGGCTGGTGATCATCACTTCATGTGCAGAGAAATGAGTGCCTTAATTTAGGCTTTTTTTAAAGTAAAATATGTACTAATAACACTAATTTTCCATTCATTGTGATACTTAAATATTAATAACATCACCCTTTTTATAAATTGTGAATAAACAATGACCCCATAGCACTTAAAACGTTTTCTGTGCTGTGTTATCACTTGTTTAGAATATACCGTATTTGCCCCAGTTCTTCAAATGGTAAAGTGTAATTTTTATAATTTATTAAATGTGGTGTACAGTAGTGCTTTGATTCAGATAGTTGCATGAAATGTATTCAAGTTGCATCAGCAAATAAGAGTAACATTTTTATATTATTTACAAGAACTAAGGAGGTATTTGTCTTTGTGCACTTAGCAAATGGGATTTTTAAAAGAATGTTGCCTAGAAAACAAATAATCATTATTACTACGTGTACACTGTATACATTATAACTAAACTGCATTGAGGCTTCTGTTTAAGTCCCAAAGCTTGTATTCTTGCCACAATGGAACAATGAGAAATGGGAGATGGTAAGGATCTTAAAAGCAAACTGAAATGCTACTACTGAACACCTTGTTTTCTTTACAGATTAAAGCAAATGGAGTCTATGGCATTAAACTTGAAACACAGTTAAACAATGACCCTTTTGAAGATCTGTCATTTAATCTGCTTGCTGCATCAAAGGTTCAGACATCTGTTCGAATATCACCTGTTCCAACTTTAAACCAAAAGGAGTTGACTTGGTTGCCTTCTGCAACACAAAGCAATGTTAACAGTTTGGATACTGTAAACTGCATGCCAGCTATGCCTCCTAATCCAGCCTATAGCAAATCCCAGGAACATGTACGCAGTTCTCCAAATTCATTGGTTACCAGACTGAACAGCACAAATCCTTTCACTGAAAGAACAGTTAATGCTGGAAACCCGTTTAGAACTGAAATGCAAGAACCTGAAGTAACTTCACAGCTTTTAATAGAAGGACCTGCTGCTTGTAACCCTTTCCCCTCTTTAAATCGTCCAAATCCTAGTAAAGGCAAGCCTATGTTCTCTATCAGTGCTTTTGAAGATAATTTTTATTTGCAAAGTAAATCTTCTATCGTGAAAAATACAAAACCGAAAGGATGGGTAACATTTGAGGAAGAGGAGGATTCCAGTGTAAAACTGAAGACGTCCTCTGAATGTGTTACAGAATTCAAGAGAGTCCGTTCCAGGAAACCTACTGGTTTTCCAGATTTAGTGGGCACTGAACCAGATATATTTCCTGGCTCAGACTTTACCTTTGAAAATGACTGGAATTCTGCTGATTCCTTCTATATGCTGCCAGCAAGAAGACCACCTGCACCTCCTGTACCATCAAGAATAACCCAGACTATATCCCCTACAGATCCTTTTGCCTTGTTAGCACCTAAAGTGTCACCAACACAAGATTTTACAGAAAGATAGACATTCTAAAATAAAAGAGATTTTAAGTTTGTTGCTAGGTGTATCCAAAAGAATAATTGGGCATTGAGGTTATTCTATGTGCAATAATTTATTGTCAAATGCACTGAACCTTAACTCTATTCATAGCAACCACTGTTTGTGTACAAATTTTGAATATGTATATATGGTAGTGCACAAATGAATTGTCCACAATTAGATAAATTTAGATGTAGTAATATTGAAAGGATTAGTCGTTAATCCTCATAGAATGTACAACACTCTTGGAAATTTAGTTTTTGTTTATGAAGCACTTTCATTTCTGTTCTTCTCAGAGGAATTTTAAAATGCTCAAGAGACTTCCAGCTGTTAGACCCCTCCAGTCCCTTTTTACTGTTTGGTAACTGATATTTATAAATATTTACCAAAGAGCAGCAAAGTTTAATCAAAATATTGAATGTGGACAGGTACTATTTAGAAAGTAATTTATAACAGAGGTTATGTAGATTAGTAAGACTTAATTATATTTAAATTTGAGGCACAAACTAAAATAGTTACTTTCAAAATACAAATAAGACCTCATATACTAATATAGTAAATATTAAATTTATTGAGTTTTTTGTCTACTAATTTCCTCCATTTGTTGATGTAAACTTAGAATAGCTATTTAATATTCAGTTTTATTCATTTATTCATCATTCTCTTAAAGGCTTTTTTTCCCCAGAAATTGGAAACTACTAATATTACAGAAGTCTTTCTCTTCACCCTTTAAAAAATAAATCCCATTTTTCATCTTTTGCTTTGATGTTTAAAACCAGGCTCCCGCTGTAAAGATGTGGGTGAGGAAATAAGCAATTATGCAGTGACTTCAGGAGTGTGTTTTGGGCACCATTTTGCCCAGTTTCATCCCTCTCTACTAACTGCTATAGTTTCAAAACCTTGCCTTCAGCAGAGAAAGCAGGAGAGCAGCAGCCCTCTGAGCTGAACGGTACTGTTCTATCAGCCTTCTGTTTGTGATAAATCAGCATTCTTCCCTCCCCCAGAGGTTGTAAACACCATATTTGTGCTGCTTTGAAGTCAGTGGAGGCTACATCTTTTCACATAGGATACTGTAAACATGCAACTGGTCCTGTTTCTATAGTTTTCTGAAGTTCACGATATTTGCATAAAATGTGGTATTTTGGTATCTTGAAGGAATTTAAAATAACAAGTGTTGCTAAAGAAATCTTTATGTATGCTAAAGAAATGGTAATGTTCCTTACCATTCACCGTATCTTTTATAACATGACTTTCATATAAAAAGTTGTGTACATTCATCAAAAATGGAATGCATCAAAATTTTGTTATGAGATGTACTGGGGGTGAGCCACCATACACACCTGCACTTATTGGCTTAGCAAACAATTTATGCTATTTTTGCAACATTTGTAAGTGAATCATAGTTACTAGCATTACATTTATAGCTGCAAAAGAATATGACAATACTACTTCTAAATTCTCCAATACTATCAAAATATTCCATTCAGAAATAATCCACTCTTCCTTTAACAGTATAATTAGGAGATGCTGTTGGATAGAAGTTACAGTAGTGAGTTTTATATTGTGCTTTTTTTCTGTTCAGGTCATTAAAAAGTTCCTGTAAATTTTAAACACAGTACCTGTGATAAACTTTGTGCTTCAATATGTGAATTAACTAGTTTAAACTGTGGCTATTAATATCTATGTGATTGGTGGGTTTGGTGTACAGTCTTACATTAGCAAAACAATTTTGTTTTGGAAACTTTGCTTGTGCAAATTGCAGCTTTGTGATAAATATGTTCCTTGATGAATATTTAATTACAGTGCTTACAAACTGCTGTCTAAAATGTACTTAATATGCAGCACCTCAACACTTACATGGGATTAAGGAGTTTGACAAAATACTGCACAAAAAGATGCTAAAGTATATAATACAAATAGCTAACCACTCTAATGTGTATTACTGGAAATAATTACTACCAAAAGTACTAAAATACTGAAGTAAAATTAGAAATGCTAAACGTATTTTCATGAATTGTGTTCCCCATAGTAAATTGCTCTGTTAATGTGTAACAATTTTATTGCTTGTGGCACACAACATTTATGATGGTATACTTTATAAAACTGCAGTATTAAAACTCGGTGGCATACAACATTCCATACCTATCCTGTGAAATGCAGTAATGTATTACTGAAGTAAATATACCTGTCTTTAAGAAATTTATCTTTATTCTCTTTTATTTTTGGTACTTACATGGCCCCTATTACCATGGTATGTGAGTGCCTCATGATCTATAATGCATTTATTCTCTCAGTACCCCTGTGAGGTAGGAAAGTACTGTTATCTCCATTTCACAATGGGAGAACAGAGGCACAGAGAATAAGTGACTCAACCAAGGTCACAGGCAAAGCAGACAGTTGGATCTCAGGCCAGGGGTGAAAATTCCACACCCCTCGGTGGCATACTTATCTCGACCTAACCCTCTGGGTGGACAGCAGTATGTTGACAAAGGAGCTTCTATCAGCATAACTACCATCTCTTAGGAAGGTGGATTAACTACCCCAGTGGGAGAAGCTCTCCCGTTGGCATAATAGCATCTTCACTAAAGCACTATTGTGGCACAGCTGTCGTGCAGTAGCGTTGTACATGAAGACCAGTCTCCAAAGTCCGAGGTTAAAACCCTAACCACAGGATTGCCCTTCCTCTTCTAAATTAAAGGGTAATGTCGACCGCAAATAGAGACCCACACAGAGATCCCTCCTGCTGCTGCTTTTTAGCTGGGCCAGAGGACAAGCAGCTTCCATTGCTGCTATTGCGTCTACTTCTGAAGGAGGAACAGCCACTGCCCTCACTAAACGGCCCCTTCACCATCAAATCATTCTTCCATTCTCTTACATTTCCAATTCACCTTGAATTGATAACTTTAAAATCTACTTTTCTGAATTAGTAGTGTCCTTTTAAAACATATGGTCATTTTCTGATAATCTTAGTCACAAGACTTTTTACCCATGGATAATTAATTTTCACAGTAACGTGGTGAATTGCTTTACATTATGTATATTAACAGATCTGGAAGTATAAAGTAAGTGCCCAAATTTGCAATGATCTTGGATCAGATAGGCACCCCCTCTCAGCTTTTGTAAATTATCTTAGAGGTGCAGCTATTTTAGTTTGGAGTGTAGATATTTTTCCCACCAGGATCTTGTCTATTCACAGTTAATGGGCATTGATCCCTTTCATAGCCAGACTGAGACTGGCCGCTGTGCAATCACTTTGGATGGCTGCAGCCACCACTGGTGTGTTGAGGGCACTAGGAGATGTGCTATTTCTTTACGGTTATATTCCTTTCTGTATATGTTCTGAGGTAACTCCCCACCCCTGCCCACTGTAGGCAGGGTAACTCTCGCCGTACAATACATGCCTGGAAAAAGAGAAACCCCTGAAATTACCCTCTTGACTGTTCCCAGTACCATGCTGTCTGGGCTTCCTTCTGCCATTTTAAAAAGTATTGACATCTTTTATTAAAAATCAAGAAAAAATATTGCAGAAGGCTTTATATTCACACTTGTCTTATTGCTGGCCTGCTGCAGTGGCACCTTTACTAGTAAAAGTGCTACTGTAGCCGGGACTCCAGTGTTTCTTCACCACATCATCACATGCGGCACAGAGAAATAAAAATGTCTGGCCTGGCCTACACCACTCATTCCACTATTGGTAGCGCTGCTATTAAACTAGCAGCAGCCAAAGAGCTGTCAATTCCCAGGACAGGATGTGCAGCTAAAGGCTCTGTCGTTTCCACTGCTGCTTCAACCCTTGCTGTGGTCCCAGCACCCTGGGCCTTTAAGCTAAACACCAGCTACCACAAAACCCCTGATAAAATCCTGAGAGTTGGTAACACAGCCAAGGTTAGCAACAGAGGCAACTTCTAGACAATGTGTGTGTCCTAGCCTGGGCCGCTGGGACCCCTGTCCTGTTGGGGCAGTTTGTGGCTAGGGTGCTTGGGGCCTCATCCCCCTCAAAGTGTGCAAGAACATATATAATCTACATACACAGTAAATACCAATTGTGAACAGAGCAGCTCCATATGGATTTCCTGTGCTGCTTGTGGTTGGTATTTAGTAGTAGGGCAGTGCTTCCATCTCTACTGCCTCTGTAACACCTGCCCAAGCTGTGGCTTGAGCAGTAGCCATGATCACAGTGCCCCCTAACTGCACTGACAATCATCATGACTATGGCCACCTCTTAGGTAGATCTCTACAGGGCAGTGGTGCTGAACCAGGGGTATGTGTACTCCTGGAGGTTCGCAGAGGTCTGCTGGGGGTACACCAACTGATTTAGTATTTGCCTAGTTTTACAACAGGCTACACGCAGTGGTTCTCAAATGTTTGTACTGGTGGCCCCTTTCACACAGCAAGCCTCTGAGTGAGACTCCCTTTCTAAATTAAAACGCTTTTTTATATTTAACACTATTATAAATGCTGGAGGTGAATTTAGGTTTGGGGGCTGAGGCTGACTGCTCATGACCCCCCCTCCCCATGTAATAACCTCCTGACCACCAGTTTGCGAACGGGGGGGGGCTACAGGAATAGACTCAAGGGGGAGAAAAACTTAATGGTTGCTCTTGCTTCACTGCCTCCCCTAACGACAAGGCTCACACCTGAAAAACAGGCTCAAGGATCACACTGAAATGGAAGTACAATATTTATATTCCAATTGATCCTTTTTCATTTTTGCCATACAATTATAAACTATAAGCAACTTGCCCGTAACAGCGGGCTCTGACACTTTCGCACGTTTATGTCTGATTTTGTAAGCAAAAAGTAGTTTTTAAGTGAGGTGAAACTTGGGGGTGCTCAAGGCGGGTCGGACTCTGAAAGGGGCACAGGCGTCTGGGAAGGCTGAGAGCCCCTTCCCCAGGGGCTGCGGCGGGCAGGCGCTGGGCAGCTCAACGCTGCAAGAGCGGCGGGGGGCCGCTAGGTCTGGGGGCCCGCCAGAGCTCCGGGGTTGGGGGGGGGGAATCTTTCGGGCAGCGTCCCCGGGGCGCGGCGGCGGAGTCTGGGGGGGTGGCCGGGGTCTGGGATAAGGGACAGCCCGCGGGAGCGAGGGGTAGCTGGGCGCGGGGCAGAGGACACAGGCGCCTGGGCTGGGGGAGCTGCTCGGCCCGGCCCGTGGCTGCTGCAGCGGGAGGTCGCTGGGCCCGGGGCCTGGCGGGTATCTGGGCCGGAGCCACCCCGGGCCTGGCACGGGCCGCCCCTGTCCTAGGCCGAGCCGCCTCTGCGCCCCGGCGGGCGGGGCTGGTTCCTGCTGCAGCCCCGGGGCTGCTGCCGACTGATGCCGCCAGGGCTGGCCCTTTAAGAACCGGCTCTGCTGGGCCTCGCGCCCCGGCCCCGCCTCCAGTCGGTGGAGGTCCCGGGTCGGGCGCGCTCCCCTGGCGCATGCGCTGAGGTGCGGCGTCGGCCCGGCCCCAACGTTCGCGGAGGCTCCTGAGCTGCGGCCCGGCGGGGTCAAAGCACCGCCTCGCCCCCGCCTCCTCCCTGGCGGTTGGTTTCCAGGGACGCGGCGGTTGCTGTGGCTGAGAGGCGGCGCGCGAGGGGGCTCTGGCCCTTCCGGGGAGCGGCGGATCGGACACGCGGCCGGCTCGTGCCACTGCGGAGCGAATCCCGGGCCCCGGGGCGGGTGAGAGACTGGGGAGGAGCCAGGCCGGGGGGAAGCCCAGTCCCGCCGTGCACCGCAAAGTGCGCACACCGCCCCCTCCCGCCGCAGCACAGCTCCCTCCCCCCACGCACCCCTATGCCCCCTCCACTGCCCTCACACAGCAGCCCCCGTGCGCCCCACATACAGACCCCTCATCCCCTCTACACCCCACAGGCCCCCATAGAGCCCTCTCGCCTCTACGTCCCGTCCCCGCACATAGAGCACTTCTTAGTTGTGACAGGAACATTTTTGTTTAATCATAAACGCATAGATTTCCCTGTCTCTCGTCCTCCTTCCCACTCCTGTCTGCAGCTAACAGGGAAGTTACTTGTCCCTTATTAAAATGTTGGTAGCACACCATTGCCTGGTTCTCAATGCTTTTGCCCTGAGATTTCTCTCTCTCTCTCTTTGATCTGACAGGAAATTGGAGCCAACAACTCCCATCTCCTTTCGGTCTCTGCAGAAATGGTTCAGCTCCATGTGAAGCGTGGCGACGAGAGCCAATTCCTGCTGGAAACAACATGCGGCATCTCCGTGGAAGACTTAACACAGCAAGTCACCAGGATCTACAATCGCAGGCTCAAAGTGCAGCGTATTTGCTCAGGTACTAGCCAAATCCATACACCACACAAGCGACCAGGGAATTCTATCTCTTGTACTTACGTAGCCCCATAACCACATCTGAAAGCCTCAGAGCTATTCATGTGTAGTAGGCAAGTACTGCTATGCTCATGTCACAGTTGGGGAACTGAGGCACAGAGAGAGTAACTAAGTTGGCCAGGGTCATACTGGAAGCCAGTGGCAGAACTGGGAACAGAGTAGAGCTGATTGAAAATCATTCCAATTAAAATTTTTGAACAAAAAAATATGCTTTTGTAAAACTGACATTTTTGGCAGGAAAATGTTGGTTTTGCTGAAAATCAAAATGAGGGGCTCTGTTTCCCCCCATAGCTTTGGGAGCTGGAGAGGCAGCTTCTTTGACCCCAGAGCTTGTAGGGAGGGCTGAACTCCCTGGCTCCCCTGAAATGAAATTTTTGTCAAAAAACCCATCCTGGAAATTTTTTTGCATTTTTGATGTTTCATCCTGATTCAGGGCAATGTTTTGTTTTGTTTTAAATGTTTTTCATAGAAAGGGATTTCTATTTTTCAGGCATCTCAAAAATTAATCATGGAAAGGGACCCTCATGGTAGTCGATGATGATGATACTTTAGCCAGGCCAGAGGAACAAGCAGCCTCCATTTATCTTTGCCACCAGTGCTCCTGAATGAGTAGGAAACAGCAGCCATGTGCTGTCCTCACATCTAGCTTCTGGATCAGCACTTGTACCCATTTGTATGCATTTCTCTTAGCTGGCATAATTCTGTTGTCACTCATGGGTTCTGTGTTGCTTTTTGCGTATTTCAAAGTAGGGTTAAAACCCATTTCTTTATTTTAACATATACTATTTTGATGCCTCATGTTACTTTACAGTCATTAAAACAGTTGTTAAAACCTCTCAGGCCTGCCTTAATGTAGAGACAACATTTCAGTATAAAAATCAGGATATCCTAATGTAACTACATTTTCCAGAAGCATGAAGTCTAAAAGTTGGCAAAGCCAAATTTCAATACTTTGGTGTTTTAGGTTCTCTTCCCACATCAGAAAAAAAAAATTATTATGAAACTGTATATCCTAATAAAGTATAATTGTGCTGTTTTTCAAATTTGTTCGTTTAGTCAAAAAAATATGAAATTAAACAAAGGAGATTTAGGAATTATCGCTAGAAAAAGGTGGTGGCAGTAAAACAGCAGGTGGCACTAGTGTACACCTGCTTACAAAAGTTCCTCTTTGCAGCTCTTTAAAAGCTGAAACTTAGCCTGTTCAAATAAGTGCCTTTGACTTAACATTGTTTTCTGCTTCTAAACTCTGACCTTGTTTTTTAAGAAATGGAGGAGCTGGCAGAACATGGTGTCTTCTTGCCTCCTAATATGCAAGGACTGACAGATGAACAGATTGAAGATTTGAAATTAAAGGATGAATGGGCAGATAAATGTGTACCAAGTGGTGGAAGTGTCTTTAAAAAGGATGAAATTGGACGAAGAAATGGACATGGTAAATGCATCTTAAACATGCATATCTCTGTATGAGCATAACTAAGACATAGCTGTATGAGGAATTTAAAATTATTTGATATTTTGACTAAACGCTGTTGAATTTCATAACAACAAACCTCTAATTTAATCTCAAAGCTCTTAAACGAGAAATCAAGTAGATGTTAGTGTATAGTTAAAATTATCCCAATTGCAATATCTGTCAGCCAGTCCATTTCCTGTAAAGTACATAATTATAAAGTTATTTATAAAAGGAGATTTTTTTAAAGGCAGTTCTAGTAGTATTGGGCAGCAATTAAACTCATAGAAACTGCTTGCTTGGCTGCAGTCTCACAAGAAATGAGACTTGAGAAATGAGACCACATCAGGTCTTGGATTTAGACTGGATTTAACGTTGATATTAATTATTCAAGAGTGAATAACACTATACTGCTTTTCCTCAACATGTATTTTAGATTACATCAAAAAAAAATGTGTTGAACAATAAGGTTGCAAAGTCAGGTTTCAGAGTAACAGCCGTGTTAGTCTGTATTCGCAAAAAGAAAAGGAGTACTTGTGGCACCTTAGAGACTAACCAATATATAGTCTCTAAGGTGCCACAAGTATCCTTTTCTTGTTGCAAAGTCAAGTACTCAGAAATTAGGAAATTTCAGAATTAAGGTTGCCTGTGCAACCATTATTCAGCCCCTAGATATAGTTATTAATAAGATGACCACATACTATTTTTTCCACAGGACCCCAGCCTCATTTAGTGAATGGGTAGATACTTAAGATTTCTTTTTCTCTTCATTCATTAGATGGTCTTAGGCCTTATTTAACGTAGGTTTCCCCCTCTGTTTCTTTTCTCTCCTTTTCCCTCATCTCTCTTCATTGAAATCAGGCAGCTTCCTCCTTGTTCTCACTGCCACGGTGCCAACAGTGTAATCATTGAGATCACAGAAGAGACAGTTTCCTTGTTCTCAGTTTCTGTGCCCCACACCATAAATGACCTTTAGCAAAAGGAAGGAGCAATGACCCTTTTGTTTTTAATTTTATTTTCTTCTTTTTCTATTTTTTAAAGTTACGTTCATGTAACCACATTTTACATTAAAGGTCAAGAAATTCGAAGCTCTAGTTCCCATAAAAGCGTAGCTCAGAATTTTTTCACAGTATAGAATGAAGAAAATAATATATACAATATGAGCCAGAGCTAATACAGGAGAGTCAAGCTTTATATGTTTCAGTATAGCAATAGCATTTAAAAGGCAAAGCCCAATCAAAGTGACCTTCTGGGTGCATGTCATAAATCTTACCCTCGATTGTAAAATAGTGTTTTTGTTTCTTGTTTAGAGTACAATCAAGAAACTTGATTATGAATTTGTAGACTTATAAATAGTGAAACTAAGTAGCATGCCTTCTGGGTTTGTGATTTAGTAGTGTTTAAATTAACTTGCTTACGGTAGATTATATATGGCATATGTAGGCAGATTTTTATAGCAAGAAATATTAATGTATTGTATTAAAGATGCATCTATTGTTTTTAAGCTCCAAATGAAAAAATGAAAGAAGTTTTAAAAAAGACAGTAGAGGAAGCTAAAGCACAAATATCTAAGGTAAGATTTTAAAGTGACGCTGAATCTTTCAACAGTGTTATGGATGCTACATAGCTCTTCTGTTTTTCAAAAATAACAGATTAATTTTTCATTTGAGTGCAAAGGACAGTAATTTCAAGTAACAATGTAAAATAATTTGAATAGTCTGATAAAAACTGTGAAACTCCAATTCATCATTTTCTTAATGACTTGTGGCAAGATTTTTTCAGTGAGTTGCAGAATCAGATATTAAACTCTGAGTGAATGCTGGCATCACAAATTTTGCATTAAATAATTAAACCACATTTCATTCCACTCACATGCTCTTCATTTTTTATTTGTTATTGATACATTCTTTGAGTGAATGCTTGTCAGGTTTTCTAGTGGAAAAATTAACTACATTCAGAAATTTGTAGATTAATATTTACTCAATTATATGTAAAACTACAGCACACTATATTAATGAGCAATAGGTATTTTAAAGTAATTGAAATGAGGTGGTCTAGACTCGATGACCCAGGGGTTCCTTCCAGTCCTGTTATCACTTTTTCATAGCCTAGATGATTTAAGCCCCGATCCTTCCGAAGCTTATCCACGTGCTTTAATTTAACCACATGTAGTTACACTGAATTCAATGGAATTAGGCATGTGCATATGTCTTTGCAGGATTGAAGCCTAAATTATTCAATTCCACTTTAAGAATAGCTATATATTTTATGTTGACACACTACTTGTTTATGACATAGAAGCACAAATGCAGTAATGACTTTTTATTCATATACTTTTCCTTGTAAATCATGGCTCTTTGAAATTCTTCTAAAGTACATAAGTTGACAGAGAAATGTTGCAAACAATGGGGATTTATATTACTGTTTTTTAGTCCCATTAGATTTAAAATGAACATGCTATTTTTTTAGGTTGGGGGCTATTCTACATCTATAGTGGCATTATAGTGGCGACCCCCGCCCCCTCCCCCCCGTCGCTCACTCTTTCCCACCCTCACTCACTTCCACTGGGCTGGGGTAAGGGATTGGGGTTTGGGAGGGGGTGCAGGCTCTGGGCTGGGGCTGAGGGGTTTGCAGTGTGGGAGGGGGCTCTGGGCTGAGCCTGGGGCAGGGGGTTAGGGTGCAGGAGGGCGTGAGTGCTGCAAGCTCTAGGAGGGAGTTTGGGTACAGGAGGGGACTCCGGGCTTAGGCAGAGTGTTGGAGTTCAGGAGGGGGGTGCTGGATCTGGAAGGGGGGTCAGGGCTGGGGAAGGGGGCATGGGGTGCAGGACGGGTTATGGGGTGCAAGAGGGGATATAGGGTGCTGGCTCCAGGAGGGAGCTCAGGGTTGGGGTGTGGCCTCTTGCCGGGCAGCACTTGCCAACCGGGAGCCGTCGGAGGTGGCAGAGCGTGGCTGCCACTCCCAGAAGGGGCCAACGGACCCCTGGGGGGCACATGGCTCTGCGTGCTGTCCCTCTCGGCAAGCACCGCCCCCACAGTTGTCCAGGCCAATGGGAGCTGCGGGGACGGTGCTTGCAGGCAGGGGCAGCGTGCGGAGGGAGACCCCTGGCACACACACCTTAGTGACAGCCACGCTGTGCCACCGGAGACCGCCATCGACCTGAAGAGCCTTTAGGATCAACCGGAAGAGCCTCTTGGATCGACTGGTTGGTGTCCACTGTGCTGGAGCATGCTTGCAACTTGCTTACTGTATACTCTTTGCGTCGTGTTCCCAGATGCCATAATGATTTCTCAGGAACCTATAGGATTTTTGGCACAGATTGGAGAGAAGATGGCTGGAGAGCCATCTGTAACCTGATAGTCATTGCACAGAAGACATTATGAAGGCACACTGTTGCACTGACTTAGGCAGAAATATAATTTATCCTTGTCCATGGACATTGCCAGGTACCTTCCAGCTGAAATATTTGTTAGTGAGCAGTTTGATTAATCATGATTGACTCTTCACCCATCCCTCTCCCTGTTTGTTCCTTCAGTTTGTTGATGTAACTCTTTTATTTGTAGTATTAAACTAGAACTCAGAATTGGTCTCGGAGTCTATGACTAAGAGAGTCAGGGGTCCCTGAATTCCTATCATGTTCAGTTCAGTTTCTTATTTTGATGTCTCTAGTGTTTTGGGTTCCACGTCTGCATCACTTGACTCTGATTCATTTTGGTTGGTTAAAGCAGTTGATGTAGCTATAATATCGCTGCCAGGGATTATCAGTGTTCCACTTAGTAAGGATGTTGACCATTTTCAAACATGCAGATCTTGTCCTCAAGGATTTGCCACTTGATAGTAGGTTTTTGCCAATTGTTGTCCAGTCTCCTACCTCCCCATTTTCCATGATGTGATTTGAAAAACAGTGACCATTCTCTACAAGGTTTAAGCACTACTGACATCTTACATGTGTTCCAGTTTGGGTTCAGCAATCCCCTTGTAGTGACCCTGCTTACGAGAGCCATGAATTATGATCTCCTCATTTTAGTTTACAATGTTTGGCCATTCTGGTCGTGCTGGACATCTCAGCAGCTCATATATATGAGGCCTCTTGGCAATATCATTTCTAAGTATGAGATAGATTATTAGTATAGTGCTGAGATGCAATTTTGTGTCCCTTGCTAAATTGAATCCTGCAGATTTGGTCTCTGCTCTAGAGGAATGCCTGCATGAAATTTGCTGCTAGAGACTGTATTTTAATTTCCTGATCATAACTATTACATAGCATTGCTGTGTTTCACCATGGAGGATGCTGCATGTAAGTAGTGGATTGAAATTAGTCATATATTGTATTTTTGTGAAGTGCCTTGGGTTGCTTTTGAATGAAAGGTGAAAACATGTTTTTTATTTGTATATACATTATTTATAGCTAAGAGCCTTAAAATATGGTCAATTTACTTGGGTTTGGAGGTAAATTTGTTTTCAAATTATCAGTCCATAATGATGAAAATGAACACATACAGTACTTTTCTTGCCAAGTTTGATCTTACAGATTGGGTGGGGAGCAATATATTGTACTTGCCAGCTAATGAGGCTAGTAACGGCCACAAGGAGGCATCATTCTTTTAGTCTCCTTTTTATAACTCCCTGTATTGAAAACTTTGGCGAGGCAAAATTCATTAGTGAAATATAAAAGTTTGTTTCAGCTGCTTCTTGTTTCTTCTAATCTGTGCAGTGATTATTCCAATCATATGTTTGCAGTGTTGGAGCTGTGACAGTCCCAGGATATTAGAAAGACAAGGTGGGTGAGGTAATATCTTTTACTTAACTGACTTCTGTTGGTGAGAGAGACGAGCTTACACAGAGCTCTTCTTCAGGGCACCAACAGAAGTTGGTCCAATAAAAGATATTATCTCATCTACCTTGTCTCTCTATTAAGGTCATACAGCAATTAAGTGTCTGTGCTGCTACAGATCTCCATATGAGCTGCTCAGAGTGCTAAGCATTACCTTAAGAGCAGATCCCATTTGTGATTTGCTCATTCTTGTCTTTCATTTGCAGGTGCTCTTTTATCT
Source organism: Lepidochelys olivacea (assembly GCF_965140295.1). Lineage (NCBI taxonomy): Eukaryota > Metazoa > Chordata > Testudines > Cheloniidae > Lepidochelys > Lepidochelys olivacea. The sequence goes on from NC_140411.1 coordinate 167,572,692, forward strand.
GAAGTCTCAGGTCTATACGACCCCTTCTCTAACCCTCATTTGATTTTTACTACTTTTTAACTTTTGTCCATGAATCACAAATAGTCAAAATAAGAAATTTCCCCCTCCAGTTTCTGCAGTCATCGGTACGCTTATTTGAGTGCCTGTGTTCAATAAACACCTACAGCAGAAATTTTATTAAGTTGTGTAGCAGGCATTTAATGGATATTTGAGATTTCATTCCTTTGCCAATAAAAGCAAATAGAATAACAAGACAAAAGTTTACTGCTATATGCAGCTGTTTTATGAATCAGGATAAAAGAGAACTGAGAGTGATTTGCTCTGACATAAATATCTGTTTAGCCAGTTGGCTTCATTTAAATATCACACTGTTTAACATTGTGAACTGATTGCAAAACAGATGCTTTCCTCCTAACTTAATTACTTTGTTTAAATTTTAACAATGGCTCCTGTCTGTATCTCAGAAACAAGTTCAAGCTAATGTATGTGTTAATATGGAGATGGTGAAAGATGCACTGGACCAGCTCCGAGGAGCTGTAATGATTGTTTATCCGATGGGATTGCCGCCACATGATCCAATTAGAATGGAGTTTGAAGATAAAGAAGACTTGTCCGGAACTCATGTATGTAGTAACATATTTGGGTTACATACAGTGATTTGGTTCAATTTATGCTCTCCTAGGAAAGGAAGGAGAAATTCTTCATTTTTATATGACTGTAATTATTTGATTTCTTGTACACATTCTGATTTCTTGTTGGTTTCTAAATATTTTTGTCTCTAATGGTTTTTAAAAATACATGAAGTGTCAATAAATTAATTTAAAAATAAGATGAACAAACATATATTCAGTTAAAGTGCCCCATACTAATGTGAGTTCATGTAGTTTTATTTGGTTGTCCACTTGAAATAGCTGGTATCTTTATAACACCACCTGTGAGAATTAAACATTTTGAGTGATAAAACGGGAGTCAGAATTGAGGAGAATAATACTGTATTGGAGAGACCAAGACAATACAGATTAAGATCAGAGGAAGAAAGATATAGCGGTAACCCTTTTTTAATAAGGATAGAGGGTAAAATTAAGGGAATTTTAAATGTTAACTGAGCTTGTTGTTGTTACTCCCAGAGGGAGTTGTTACTCCCTTGATGTTGTTACTCCCATAAACTGACTATGGAAGGTTGCTGCAAGAGTCTCTGTTTATGCAAAAATTACTAGTGTTGTATTTTTTCTTGCAAATTATAATTGTCACAGGCTGGACTTGAGGTTATTGAAGAGTCTGAAGCACAATTGTGGTGGGCAGCAAAGGAGTTAAAAAGAACAAACAAACTTTCAGACTTCGTGGGCAAAAATGAAAAAACTAAAATCATTGTCAAGCTACAGAAAGTGAGTATTACTGTCAATCTCTACTTATGATTCAGTGCTGACTTTTTTTACAGCAGAGAATTTCTAATTGATTTAGAAAATGGATCTGGTTAATTTCAGCTTGGGTCTCTCAAGGTTATAAAACCAAGACTGACTTAAAGGCTTCAAATACTATAAGTCTTCTGTTTTTATTAATTCCTTTAGTCAGCAGTGAAATCCTGCCCATACCCCCAGAATATACTTTTGAAAGAACAACCAAAAATTGCAGATATTAAGGTTTGCATTAGACTAAAAATTAAATAAAAATGCCATTTGATGGAAGTTGAGACAGAACATTTGTTCTTCAAGTGATTGTCCTCATGGATTCTCTTTCTGATACATGTGCATCCTATGTGCAAGATCAGATTCTTTTGGCCACAAGTGTCCGTTGGGGTTGCATCTGCACCTTGGATGCCCTCACCGCATCCCCTCACACCTGAAGTCATAAAGGATGGAGTGTGCCCAACCATCCCTCCATTCCTTCTTACTGACTGTGGCTGCTAGACAGAACCCCTGGAGTGTCTGCTTCCTTGTCTATTGTGTGACTTTCCTAGTCTCTGTGTGGGTGGGTGGGTGTGTGTGTGTGAAGGTAGGTAATGTGGTAAGCTTAATTTTTCCTCTTTTTATACCTCTTTTTTTCTTTTCTTTTCTTTTTTTTTTAAGTGAAACTTTATTTGTGCTAGGGACTTCCCTAGTACCAGGATGTAGCTAGGATTATGGCTGAAACAAAGCCCAGAGGGTTCAAAATTTGCCTCTCCTTTGATGAGGCTTTTCTGCTCAATGACAGCCACTCAGGCTGCCTTTTTTGTCTTGGTGAGGGGCACATCATCCCTAATAGATGCTCAGTGTGTTGCTTCTTCACCAAGAGGACACACAAGGTGAGAGAGGCCTGTCTTAAACTCTTCCAGAATACTCAGTGAGAGCTTCCTCAGAAACAGAGAAAAAAGGGCTTGAACATTCTTCCTCAGATAACGATCCTCTGAGCTGTGGCTCTACTCCAACCTCGCTTCAAAGAGATCAAACCCTTCAATGACCAAGACTGTCAGCTAACTCCTCCTCCTCCTCCACCCAGTCATGTGAAAGGCATAGGCAGGAACATTGTTCCCACAGTGACCACAGGCCTAGGTCCCTTTTCCCAGGGCCTAGTAAAGTGAGGCAAAGATTTTTTGAGGTCACTCACCCTAAAGGCACTTTACAGCCCAGGTTGAGTCCTTAGATGTCTTAGCAAAACCTGGTAACCAAGTGCACATGGTAACCTCTGATACAGCTGTCCACAGTTCACTTGGTACCAACTTCTCAGTACCAAACTGCATGAGTATTGGCACATGTGGTCCTGGCACCATGACTGAGGAGCTGACCCCTGTAGTGCATATGCTCCTGGTACCAGCTTTCTTAGTACTAAGTATCAGAGGGGTAGCCATGTTAGTCTGGATCTGTAAAAGAGTCAGAGTCCTGTGGAACCTTATAGACTAACAGACGTATTGAAGCATAAGCTTTCGTGGGTGAATACCCACTTAGTTGGATGCATGTCTTGGAAATTTCAAGAGGCAGCTATAAATATGCGAGCAAGAATCGGGCTAGGGATAACGAGGTTAGTTCAATCAGGGAGGATGAGGCCCTCTTCCAGCAGCTGAGGTGTGAACACCAAGGGAGGAGAAACTGCTTTTGTAGTTGGCTAGCCATTCACAGTCTTTGTTTAACCCTGAGTGGTGGGGGAACTGTTAGTCTGAGCTCAGGATTAAACAAAGACTGTGAATGGCTAGCCAACTACAAAAGCAGTTTCTCCTCCCTTGGTGTTCACACCTCAGCTGCTAGAAGAGGGCCTCCCCCTCCCTGATTGAACTAACCTCTTTATCCCTAGCCCGATTCTTGCTCGCATATTTATACCTGCCTCTGGAAATTTCCACGACATGCATCTGACGAAGTGGGTATTCACCCACAAAAGCTTATGCTCCAATACGTCTGTTAGTCTATAAGGTTCCACAATACTGTTTGCTGCTTTCTTGGTACCAAAGTTCTTCTCAGTACCAAGTGATCTTGCAGTGAATACACAACATGAGTCACCATTGCTCTTCTCAGCCAATAAAACATCTTTTGCTTCATTGTTTAGTAGTACTACTACAGTACGAATCAGCTCTTCAGCTGCAGTAGTGGGGGAACTCAAGATCACCAGATAGGGTAGCTCAAGTCCTCTCCAAGAGATCTAAATGATTTTTACACATACCCAGATCCTGGATCACTGGGAGTGACATCAGCAGAGACCCACAAAGATAATGATGGAAAACAAAGATCCCAAAAAGCTAAATTTATTTGGCAAAATGATTTATTCATTATCAAGTCTGTAGATGTGCATCTCAAATTACCAGGAGCTTCTGTCAAAATCTGGTTACCTTAATTTGGAAAAGGTAACACGATTTATAGAGAAACTCCCTCAAGAACATAGGGAGGAACTGAAATTTATTGTCTGAAGGACAGTTCGTAGCTTGAACATCAGTATAGGTTGCATTAACTGCTTATGATCTGGCAGAACTCTCAGTAGCCACTTCCATTGCCATGTGCAGGGCTTCATGGCTCCAGTCTTCAGGACTACCAAAAGAAGTCCAGATGAAGATAAGGGATCTCCCTTTTGAAGACTGTGATCTGTTCAGTGTGCATATTGCAGTCACATTCCTGGCCCTGGAACAGTCTGCATAGTGGAGCTGCCAGCCCAGAACCACAAACCACTAGGAACAGCAGCACAGTGAAACTGAGTAGAATGTCAGTTTCGTATATTTGGTTTTGGAAACGCCATGTTTTGGTGTTTCCTAAATGAAATTTTTGATTCACCAAGAAATTTTGTCAACTTGGTTTCATTTCAGTGAGGAACAAACCCAGATTTCTGGTCATATTTGTGGATATTATACCTTAAGTATTCTACACATTAACATCCTGGGCCAAGATTTTCAAAAATAAGTAACTAAATTTAGGCGCACAAAGCCATATTTAGGCACTTTAGTAAGCAACCTGTCTTTTGAAAGTGCTGAGCAGTCATCTGCTGTCATTGAAATAGCCTATTTTATCATTTGTTATGTAGGCCTGTTTCTGGGATGTGCAGAGAGATTTATCAATACTATTTAATTTCATACTTACATGTTATATTAGCATTTGTACCATCCTTAGTATCCAAGATTAAAGATGAAATCTAAGTATACTTCTGTTAAAATGTAAATTTTAATTGCTTCTCATAGATTAAACTGTTTGTGTCATGAATACAGTGTACATAGACAAACTGGTTGAACATGGATAAAACTAGTCTTTGAATTCAAAATTCAACATAATTGGGGGGGAAAAGCACATCATGTGCTTCACAAATTTAGATACTAAGATTGTTATGCGTATGAGGACAATAGTGAGACATCTTTGAGAATCTTAGAATTGTGGAAGAATAGAATTTAAACAAGACATTTTAAAAAATGTTTTATTATTGGGTTTGTTTTGTAACCTTAAGAATTGCACTATTAAAGCCAATGACAACTTTGCCATTGACGTCAGTGAGTACAGGCTAAAGCTTTGTGAAACATTTTAATTACTTTTATAGTAGAAATTTCAATATTTTTAAGTTCATAAATAAAATAGACAGAGGCCACATCATCAAGCTCACAACTCCCTTGACTTTAATATACCTGATTAGGCCCAAAAGTGGAGGAATATTTCTCAGTTAAATTAAACCTTAACGTTGATTCTTCTGTCTTATAGAAAGCCAGGAAACTTGACGACTTACTGTTTGAGGAAATATTTGTTTAGCACCTTAAGATTCTTGTGTACTTATTTTTTTGTACTGAACGTACCATCATGAATAATTTTTATCAATTTACTTTCAGAAAGGACAGGGTGCCCCATCACGTGAACCTGTGATAAGTAATGAAGAGCAAAAACAGATGATGCTGTATTATCACAGGAAGCAGGAGGAACTCAAGGTAACAAGTGATTCTACTGTGTTACATGACACAACAAATAGAGTGAAGCAAATATAACTAAATCTCTTTTCAGTTATTTCATAAAAGCTTCTTTGTTAATTTTATTTGAAACAATTTTATTTGCAGAAATTAGAAGAAAATGATGACGACTCCTATTTAAATTCAGAATGGGCAGACAGTCATGCTTTGAAAAGACAGTTTCATGGTGTAAAAGATATTAAGTGGGGACCAAGATGAAGCTCTCCAAACAGACTTTGCCTCTTTAGAAATAAATAAATAATTGACCCACCCTTGTTTTGGAAATGACAAGCACATTAGTAAACCTCAGTTAGCATTTGTGGCAAATGTTGAAATTTCCAGTTTCTTAGTAGAGGTTCATTTTAAGCTTGAGTTTTTCAATGAAAATGTCACATTGCTATTAACTGTCTATAGCAGGACTCTTCTGTAGTATGACTATGTAGATTAAACATTGTAAATTTTCATAATTCTGTTTTTACAAATGTTTGTAACTGGAATAATTAAATCTTAAATTATTTTGCAAGCAGCATTCATAGCTAATAAAAATAATTAAATGGTTGTGCTGGTAGCCTTAAAGTTCTCCTTTATTTTGAAAATCAGTTTTCATGTGTACCATCTTGAATCAATGCAAATTCAGTGGTGTTAGCTATTTGTTTGTATCTTAACCCCCAGGTTAATTTTAAACTGTCAGTTTTTAAATGAATGGATTTTTGTTAGCAATTATTTAAACAAAGTAGTTTTGTTTGAACACCGATAAAATGAAACTTTTTTGGTATGCTTCAGTTTCACTCCACATTTTCCTTATTTTCCACTTTTTTCTTTTAAAACTGAAAGCAAGGAACTGAGCGCAGTTAATAGTATCTTGTTTTCATATATCATCATTTTCATGTGTAGACTAAAGGAAATCCAGTTGTAAATGATTAGCATCATTTCTGAATAGGATTGAGACAATGCAATAGCTGTGTCTATGTGAAGGTGAAATTTTTAAGATTGTAAAACAAGTTAGGCTTTGGAAAAAGTTACAGCGGTTGTATCAACATCACATTTTTCTTTCAAACAGATACTTTTTATTTTAACATTTATTATAAAGGTGGCCAGTTATAATTGAGTTTCCATTATAAGCTTGATTTTGGCCCCTCTCTGAAATCCCCACAAATACTTATATTGCTCTCAAAGTTTATAGCAGTAAGTCTGGGTTCAAGATACAGGGTGGTTGGGGTTTTTTTGTTTTTTTTATCAGATTTAAAGTGAACTGGACATGGGGCTTCTGAATTATGGCACCTTCAAATAGGAATGTTCACGAGAGTTCACTTGTTGCCAAGTGGGAGAAGAAAAGGAAGATTCTGTTAGCTGAAATCCAGTGCACAGTACCAAAGACTATTTGATTACAATCAAATTTGAAAATGTAATAACTTTTTCAGTAGGCAAATTGCTGTGGATCATTGGCTGACAAATGTAGGTGTCAAATGATGGCTGGAGAGCTGTTCTTTCATTTGTTTAACTAAAATGTAAAAGGAAGTCTAGCCCTTCTTAACTTTCAGTAGATAACTCAAGTCATTTAGGGGGGCTTACCAATGGGAGAAGAATATTTTTCACCAAAACTGAAGTTAAGACAACCTGTTTGTAAATTAACCCACTTTAAAGGAAAGTAGTCTCCACAGTAACCAATTTTTATTGAGGAATGTTAAGTATGTATTTAAATATGCCAGCAAAAAGAATAGAGTACGTCTTTACAATAGTAACAAAAATTGTAGATTCTCAATTCCTTGTTCTTTTTTTGTAAAACAAAATAATATACTGACGAAACTAGAACATTTAATTCTTGAGTGATGGAGTCTGTGTTACTGGCAGGCACTCTTTAGCAAAATCAAAATTGCATAACTTTCTAGCTTTAGAACAAAATGAGACACAAAATCAGATTAACTAGGTTAATCTACTCAATGGGAAATAGGTAAAGTATGACTCCCTTCTATGATGTCTGTCTCTCTCTCTCTCTCTCTCTCTCTCTCCAGTTCCCTGCTAGCCTTAGTTCTCTTCTCCTGCACAGCTTCCTAAAATGCTCATTTCCCCTGGCTCTTAGTGGTTCTGTATGAGGTGTGTTAGGGGAGGAGAGCAGCTGGCAAGAGCTTGGAGGCATTGAGGATTCCAGCAGAGCAAAGGGAATATAAAAAGGGACATGGGGGGCAGCAGAATGTGGGACATTCATAGAAGTCATAGAATATCAGGGTTGGAAGGGACCTCAGGTGATCATCTAGTTCAACCCCCTGCTCAAAGCAGGACCAATCTACAATTTTTGCCCCAGATCCCAAAATGGCCCCCTCAAGGATTGAACTCACAACCGTGAGTTTAGCAGGCCAATGCTCAAACCACTGAGCTATCCCTCCACTATTCTTGCAAACTTTAGGAGGTTCCCCTATCTTCATGATCCTTACAACCCCATCAGATCCTATCCTTCCCCCACACACACCAGAAGTTTTAATATTTATTTAGACTTGTGCATACTAAAAATGGTCCCGTCCATACACTCTAGGTGCCCTTGACATATTTTAAGAAATACAACAAAATTATTATCCAGGTGTAACTACAGTGCAGCAGTACAATTAAATATAATCCAATACCAGCAAACCAACACAAAAGCTTACCCTCTATCAATTCCCCACCCTTATCATTTTCCATTGATTTCAAATGCCTGGGGAAAAGGATGAGCTTTGCAGCATGTGCTGATCTTTGTTATTCATGCTATTTCAGACTTGAGGAAATTAAATTCCTCTTCATCACTCAACATGCTTGGGAGCTTTATTAGGCCCATTCGAAGCCTAAATAGGGGCACTGGGAGACTGATAAGATTGCACATGCTCATGTGTCTGATCATCCATTTTAGCTTGTTGGAGGCTAACTGGTCTCCTAAGGCTTGCAGTAGTTGGGGGCTGCATCCCTCCAGGAAATATCCCAAAATCTGTGAGGTTGTGGAGGCATGCATCTTCTAGTTTATAAATTACAGATTACAAAGCCAGAAAAGACTACTAACTTGTCAAATGGCTGCTGAATTTGCTTGGGTGGAGCCCTGTTTCAGTATGCACCACCTAAGGTCTCAAGGAGTAGGTTTCCCCTCATGCATGTCAAGATATCCATAGGAAAGCAGGGCAGTGCATGTCATTTTGAAGACATCAAGGTCCCCGGAAGGGAAGCCCTCACTCTTGTGCACCTCCTAAGGGAGAGTCTTCACACAAAAGTTGCACCAAATTAATTTAAATGGGGTTAGCTAAACTGGTGCAACTTCTTGTGCATGGGCCCTTATATCAGGTTAGCTTGCATCTGTACATTCACCAAGGCATGCTAAACTGCTACAAACCAGGTTTAAAAAGACAGGAATGTCCAGACACAGTTGTATTAGTTTTTAATTAATTGTTATAAAATCACACCTTTAAGCTAACCAATTTATTTGAGCATAAGCTTTCGTAAGCTACAGTTCACTTCATCAGATGTAGCTCACGAAAGCTTATGCTCAAATAAATTGGTTAGTCTCTAAGGTGCCCCAAGTACTCCTTTTCTTTTTGCGGATACAGACTAACACGGCTGTTACTCTGAAACCTTTAATCTGTTACCACTTTGATTTAAGCCTGGTGTGTATACAGTTATTGACTTATAGGGGAGCCAAGGTTGATCAGCAACTTTTGAAAATCAGGCCAGTTTTATTTAGGTGTCTTATGTTCCCAGGTTTGACATATTGGGCCACAGTCAACATATGGTACCACTGTCATATTCTGCATTCCCTTCTCCCCCAGATGATATGATGTGCGTGTCACTGGTTTAGGTACATGGACATGGAATGGCAAACCGAAGACAGGCAAATAGAGGGAGTTTGCCTGCGAGGACTTTCCACAGAGTTGTTTTGCCTTTCAGGCTTCTGTGAGTGGTAAATACAACATCTGAAGAGGCTCTTAGAAGGAAGACATTATGCATAGGGAGCGATCAGCTGTTGTGATCTGCACAGGCTATGCCATGTTTGTCTTTCTCCCAGAGGATAGATGCAACTTCATCTGTACGAAGTGCAAGCTGTCTCCATACTGGAAGAGAAGGTTAAAGGACTAGAGACCCAAGTATCAACGCTGCGTTGCATCAGAGGAAAGGAAGATTTTCTGGATAGAAGCCAGTGTCTGGTACTGCAGGCACAGCATGCTGAAGAATCCGAGAGGGCAGTGCAGAATGGGGAAGAATATTGGCAGCATGTGACCTCCAGAAGAAGAAGAAAGAAGAGAACCCAGATAACCCCAATGCAGATAGAGGTAAGAAACCGTTTTCAGACTCTCTGCATGTGTACTACGGCAGAGAATGGTTTGGAAGAGTTATCTGAGGGAAAGGATCAGAAGGAGACCCCATCGACTGGAAGGCATGGAATGCATTGTCCGAGGGAAGGGGTTTCCATGACCACCACTCCCAAGAGGAGGAGACAAGCGGTGGTGGTCAGGGACTTCCTCCTAAGGGGGACGGAGTCATCCATCTGCTGTCCCGACCGGGAAATTTGAGAAGTTTGCTGCTTGCCTGGAGCTAGAATTCAGGATGTGACGGAGTGTCTGCCGAGGCTGATCAAGCCCTGGGACTGCTACCCCTTCCTACTTCTCCACGTGGGCAACAATGATACTGCTAAGAATGACCTTGAGCGGGTCACTGCAGACTACGTGGCTCTGGGAAGAAGGATAAAGGAGTTTGAGGTGCAAGTCGTGTTCTAGTCCATCCTCCCTGTTGAAGGAAAAGACCCAGGTAGGGACCATCGAATTGTGGCGGTAAATGCGTGGTTATACAGGTGGTGTCGGAGAGAGGGCTTTGGATTCTTCAACCATGGGATGTTGTTCCAGGAAGAAGGATTGCTAGGAAGAGATGGGACCCACCTAACGAAGAGAAGGAAGAGTATCTTTGCAGACAGGCTTGCTAACCTAGTGAGGAGGGCTTTAAACGAGGTTCGCTGGGGAATGGTGACCTAAGCCCTGAGGTAAGTGGGATACCAGGAAGAAACATAAGGAGGAGGGTGCAACAGGGGAGACCTCCTGATTCATACTGAGAAAGTAGGGCAATCGACTAGATATCTCAGATGCCTGTACATGAACACAAGGAGCCTGGGAAACAAACAGGAAGAATTGGAAGTTCTGGCACAGTCAAGGAACTGTGATGTGATTGGAATAACAGAGACTTGGTCGGATAACTCACATGACTGGAGCACTGTCATGGATGGGTATAAACTGTTCAGGAAGGACAGGCGGAGGAGAAAAGGTGAAGGAATTGCACTGTATGTAAAAGTGCAGTATGATTGCTAGGAGCTGCAGTGTGAAACTGGAGAAAAGCCTGTTGAGAGTCTTTGGGTTAAGTTTAGAGGCAAAAGCAACAAGGGTGATGATGTGGTGGCTGTCTGCTATAGACCAGGAGGATGAGGTAGTCGTCCAAAGAAAGCCTCGTCTAACAGAAGTTTCCAGATCACAGGCCCTGGTTCTCATGGGGGACTTCAATCACCCTGACATCTGCTGGTAGAGCAATACAGCAGTGCACCTGATTGAATAGTTGCAATATGACACAAAGAGAAGGGATTTTCCGCATATTTCTACATTATCGTTTAAATATTCCATTATATATAGGACCCTTGATTTTTGTTTTTTATTTTATTTAATTTTTCCTGGGAATTTATCAGTGTTTATTACCACAACAACAAAAACAGGTGAAAATCAGTCCAAAAAACTATTAATAGTTTTTCTGGGTAAATATCTGGGTTTATTTTGGTGGCTGGAAAGATAGGAAAAAAGCATTCAGTAGATTAATGCTTTAATTAATGAAATTCGCCGTGGTTTGCTGAAGAACTAAAACAGAACTCAGAACACAATGCCACCTCTGAATGTAAGAAAACAAGATCTCTAATCCCGAAATAAAACTTTTCATTTGAATAAACAGTTTACTGCTGTAGACGTAGAACTATTAGCCTATAAATACTTACATTTAATAATTGGGCCACAGCATTTGCAGCGCATACCTTCAACTTCATCCTTTTCTCCTGTTTTTGTTTTTTTAACCCTTTTTAGAATACTTCCTTGTGTTCTGAAACGTATTCAGATACAGTTTTTTGGTTTCTTCGTATTTTAGTTTGTCAAATCTTTAAATAGCATCTGCTAACAGCTTGAAATGTGTACGTGGTGGATGTGAGATAAATCACTACATTCAGATGCGCACGCACTTCAGAGCTTGCGTGCTTGCCTGTTTATGTATCGTGTGTATCTTCTAGATGAGTGGTTCTCAAACTTGTTTCGCCGCTTGTGCAGGGAAAGCCCCTGGCGGGCCGGGCCGGTTTGTTTACCTGCCATGTCCGCAGGTTCGGCCGATCGCGGCTCCCAGTGGCCGCGGTTCGCTGCTCCAGGCCCATGGGAGCCGCTGGAAGGGGCGGCCAGTACGTCCCTCGACCCGCACCGCTTCCAGCAGCTCCCATGGGCCTGGAGCAGCGAACCGCGGCCACTGGGAGCCGCGATCGGCCGAACCTGCGGACATGGCAGGTAAACAAACCGGCCCGGCCCGCCAGGGGCTTTCCCTGCACAAGTGGCGGAACAAGTTTGGGAACCACTGGTCTAGACTGATACATAGCCTTATTTCAACAGGCAGCTTTGCATATACACACAGACTAATGTATTATCATAATACATATAGCTTATACAATTTATTGTATTTTCCTAATGAAACAAGTTATTTTTCATATTTGAATTATACAAAAGTAGGGTGAAAATTGGAAAAAATTGAATAATACTTTTTGTAAAATCCAGGCATTTTTCAATAAAAATCAGTTTAAGCTGAAAAGGAAGGGGCTTAAGAGTTTTACCCAATGATAATATATAATTATCAGGCTACATCAAAATGTTGATTGAGCTCACATAGCTGGAACACAACACAGTACTTGTGCTACTTAATAGATTGTTAATGGTCTTTCTACTTTGACCATCAATCAGTAGTTGTATTTTTAAAAATAGTTCTTCAGTCTCGCATATAAAGTTCAATTGAACATTAATGGAAGTTGTTTGTCTCAAGAACACACTATGTAGACCCTATGGTCTTCAAGTCGGAATGAAAAATGTATTGTCCTAATTGTTTAAGAAAAACTAATTTGGAATTATTTTAATACATTCAAAGAATACAGTAGGTTATAAAAGTTGCTAATATCTCATTTCTTCAGATGAACAGCTGCGACTTGTGATAACCTGTTCACATAGATCATAAAAAGTCTTCATACTAGAAACATAAAATCCATGCTTGGTGTTACTTGCAAGGGTGTAGTGCAGGAAAGCTAGAAGTTCAAAAGGTGTAGCCATATTTGATTCCTTAGTGCCAACAGGATCACAAGCCACAATGGTTTGGGAACATTCATGTTCCATAGCGTCAATTATTGCATGAGATAGTTTTAATCTGAAGTACGTTTTCTAAAACTTCAGATAATTGAATTCGCAAATGAATAATTCACCATCGCTGCACATAGATCTATTTTTGCCTTTTTTCTAACAATATTTTAGGTCTACACAATGTACTGGGGGGGAATTGAAATTATTTGTTTCTTTTTTTGAGTCAGGAAAAAAACACATGAATTGCAGTCCCATTACAGTTGATGATTTTAAAGTATTTTGTAATTTGAGAGTTCTATAAAGTTTTAAGCACAGTGTACCATGTATCCAGAAGAACGTTATAGCCCAAAGGCAATGCCTTTGTACGGCTCTACGCTAAAATAATTCCTCAAAGGGATTGTCTGTGCTTCATGGTATAAAAGGAACTTTCTTTAGTTCTGTTGTCATAACTGCATTGAGATCAGTGTCCCTGGCAAGATGTTTCACAAATGTTTTGGATCAGTCTTAATGGATGCCTGAAAATAGCGCAATGACTCCATTCTTACAAATAGGACTTTCATCTTAGATCAACGTTCTTTTGAATAGTTTGTGCTGTTAGTTTTCAGGCCTATAAATAACTGAAGTCATTGTTGGCTTATAGCCATTTTACTCATTTCTATGATACTGTGAAAGTATAAGGGAGGAAGAGGCGACATCACAGTCAAAATATGAATAACGGTACAATAAAATGGTATCTGCACTCTACACATTTCTGCATTTAAACTCGAGAAGATTGTACAACTACTTTGTCTGCTTATGATGGCAGTTTTTCATTAGCAGTGCTAGGGTCCTTTTTGCCAAGAACACTCCTCATTACACTTGGCAAACTTATCAAAGAAGTCGAAGAAGCTCTGCTATAGTTCCATGTCTCGTTGAGAGTTGTCACTTCAGTGGAACCCTAACAGAGATGTTTTAATTACCATTGTATGCTAGGAGCTCAGGGAGCACTTGAAATGATGCCTTTGATTCTGTTGTTTACAATATACTATAATTATTTATTTATTTATTTTTAAGAAAAAGCAAACAGTCATTGAGCTTATGGAATAAAAGTGTGAATGATTTGGGGGTGGGGCTAAAGGGTTACTGTCAACTTGCAATCTAATGATGTTTTAAAAATGAGTTAAGCGATTTCAGGCAATATACTTGCCCTTGCATCCCCTTGCTAATTTTTATGATTTTACAAGCAGATTTTCTCTTTTGTTGTGTTAGTGTGTCTGATCTTTCACTGTTGCTGGGTGCAAAACTCACAAAAATAACAGGGGAAATTGACAGTTGGCACAATGGAAGGCTACACCGCAGTCAGCCTTGCTAAAAATAAATGTAATCCAACTGGTGCATTGAAATAAATTAGGTTAATTTTTTGGTTTAGCTGCTTTCTCTAACCACTCTTCCTCTCAAATAGTTGAGTTTAATTGTGGGTTTGCTCAGTGACCTAATGGAATGCACTGCCATTTGGGAGACCTCGATTTAATTATTTCCAGTCTCTTATTCTTTGAGCCAGCAAGAACTGGAAGCATGGCAAAGATGATGAATTCAGCCCCTAAGGAGATGGGCTCTAGTGAGCAATGGCTCTACTTACTGAATGGGGCTGACAAACTCTGAAGGGACCCCTGCCAAGTTCTACTTGCCCAGAAAATTGTGGAGATGATGCTAGCTATGAAGGTTGGTTGAAATGGGAAGAAATGAGCAGATCTTCAGGATCCTTACAAGGGCATGAGGGACTCAAGAAGAATCAAAATGCAGGAGTTTTATCTGCTTTGTTTTACACACAGTATTTCAGGATCAGTTTAACTTGCCACTCTATTGACTGACAGATAATTGCCATTCATTCAGTCAGAAACTGGGTGAAAACAAAGGGTCCGAGTCTCATCTCATACTAGTTTATAATGATGTAACTCAGCAAAACTATCTCTACCTTAAGTGTAAGTGAGAAGAGAATTAGGCACAAAGTATCTGAGTGTGCAACGTTCCCACCTCCGTGAAATATTTTCGGAAACTGTAAATAGCAATATGTCTCTCTCTGGGATCTCCAAGAGTAGAAATAAAGACTTGTATTCCTAAAGCTCCTGCTTCCTGTCCCCATCAGGATGCTGCAGGACATAATAAATGGGCTAAAACATAATAAAAAAAACCCTTTCCTCAATAAAGTTAAACAAAATTAGTGTGGGGGGAGGGTTCCTGTGTTTTTACCATAAAACACCTACCTGTCTCTTTCAAGGACTTGACTTGTTCTCATGTTGTACTGAAACAAGTACATACTATACAGCAGTTAAAATGTTTTGGACTTAGAGGAAGTATATAGCAAAAATAGGAAATTTGGCACTTCCTTAAAAAACTGTAGCGATTTTTTTATATATATATTCCAAGAATCATGAGAGAGATTTTTCAAGAGAGGGTAAGTAATAAAAGCCATGTATAATTATATACTATACTTAAATTATGCATTTAAAAATTCCTAGTTGCTACATTTTAGTGGGGTCTTATAAGTTTTCTTCAACACAAAAATGCTACTCGTTACTAATTTTGAGTCTTTTGTAGGGCATTGTCTCTTCTGATAAGTGTTTTGGTACCTCAGTGTGTTATGCTGGATTGGTTGGAAACATAACCCATAACATTTAAGAATTAATCCAACAGTTTTTCCATACTGCAGTAATCACTTTTGCTTTTGGTACCCTCTGCTTTCCTGTCTTTCCCTCAGCACCACTTTGCCTCCCATTCAGAGCAAGAATTGCTTCCTCTTCGTTTATCAATTCTGAATAAAGTTAGTCCTGATTTTGAGAGAGTGGGGAAAAAACACAGGGTAAGGGGAACTCCTTACGGACCTCAGCTGACCTGAGGCATATTTATTTTCTTCCCCAGAATGCTCTGCTTATCTCACAGTAGTAACTGCAAAAAAAAAGAAATATGGGAGAAATGGATAGAACTTAAAGCTTTCAAAAATTACAGCGGCAATTAATTAAAATCTCTCCAGCTTGGAGGGTGAATGATTTAGGATTATCTTCATCATTAGTGTATCATGGCTTTGAGGGGCCATCACTGTCAAGTTTAAAAAAAATATATAACAGAAGTCTTTGGTGGTGACTAACAAACACTTTCAGTTTCTCCCTACTCTGTGATTTTAATAAATTCTGTATAACCTTTGTTCTGTGATAAGAATTGTTAACAGATATTTGCTATTGCATTTAATCTGAAATCATAGCTTTGTTGGGTAGTGTGAATGTCAACTTGAATTCTTAGGATCAAATTCTGCCCTATTTCATCGTCTGTACAAGCCTACTGGAGTCACGGGGATTGCATGGGCTGTAACTCAAATCAGAATTTGGCTCATAGTCTATAAAGAGTTGAATATTCTGCCATTCTCTCTGCGCTTATCTCCATTTTTTTTTATCCTTAGGGGAATTCCTTGTTTCCTAAGGATTAAGGAGGAGTTGCCAGGAGCTCTGTGCTGGGGGGTTGGAGGGTGTCTGATGCCAAGAGTCTGGCCCAGATCAGGACTTGAATGAATCCCAACCCCCATTTCCTCATCCACTACAAAGCCTTCTTTCCTCTGAATTTCCTTTTGGTAGAAGCTAGCTCACACTTGCTGTCCCTCTCGACCCTTTCCGCCCATGCTGGGAAACTAGCAGTGGGGTGGAGAGCACAAAGTCAAACAGCGCAGAAAAGAATCAGCACATTCTTGGTGGGTGGTGTGTACCTTTAAACAAACAAACAAACAAAAATGAGCTGCCATACTAAACTGAAATTAAACTAGTGTGTATGAACCATTTTGCATGTGCAGTATTTCAGATATTCATGAGTGTACAGGTATTAAGATCAACTAGCCAGAGGTGTGTATATCGGAAGGTACAATCATTCACATACACCTGTGGTTGTTACAACTGAACGTATGTACATTCATTTCTTGTAGCAACAGGTATATGCATCGGAAGGTGCAGCCATCATGATATACACACCTGTCGTAAGTGTGTGCATTAGGTTGGTAGCATAATCAAATATAGTCATCAGTGGTTGCTGGCAGGGTTAGTTAACATACCTTATTTTAATTAGGTAGCCTTCTCACAGGTCAGTGTAAACAGGGTCATGGATACTAGGATAGTAGCAGACCTTGTCTCCTAAGGTTCTGTGCGTATCAAAGAACACGGAACCCAGTTCTTGTAAGGGTTATGTGGAGTTTTAATGGTTTAACTTTAGGTTGCTAATATTTGCACAGCCTCAAAAAAAATACTCTTTGCTTCTGAGTTAGAATTTCAGGTTGATGGCAGTTGTGCTATTGATGTGGTGTTTGATGTGGAAAAGCAGAAGCCATGTGACTGTTTACAAAGAACCTTAGAGCTCAATCCAAAATTCACTAAAGGCAGTGGGCAGATTCCCGTTGCCATCAATGGGCTTTGGAGGGGGGCCTGTGAGAGCCCTAGAAAATCTATGCTACAAGACGTCTGCTTCACAAACGTTGCAAAACTGCTTTCATTGTGTGGTTGAACTGATCACTTCCAAGCTTGTCTGTGCTCAGCCATGTGACTACGAGAAAGGTTACACAAGGTTTCTACGGGTTTGATTTTTAAGCTTCACAATGTTTATACTGAAGTCAAGTCAGTTGAGTGGTTTCTAAACCTCTCTGT
Organism: Lepidochelys olivacea; assembly: GCF_965140295.1. Taxonomy (NCBI): domain Eukaryota; kingdom Metazoa; phylum Chordata; order Testudines; family Cheloniidae; genus Lepidochelys; species Lepidochelys olivacea. Next base: position 167,590,091 of record NC_140411.1, read on the forward strand.
TTTCATTCCCTACCTCCCAGGCACTCAGATTTTTATGCTTTCTTAAGTGCTTCAGGTTCTCACTTGAGAATAAGGAAAAGCTCTAAACTATTTTAATGCTGCACCACACCTTCTTTATTGTCTTCTTCTTCATGACACCTTTCAAGCGGCAATGCACAGCTCGGCTGATCACAATAGTGTCTTGAAAACCACTGCAGTGCAGCTTCGTGCTTTTGGCTTCAGTGTCAGACAACTGTTGTACACGCACCAGCTGAATGGATTTTGATGAAAGGCCTGGCTTTCAAAAGGATTCATTTTCAACCTCTTTCAAGCCTGGCACAGGGATTTCTGATAATAAACTTTGGGCTCCTGGGTGGCCTAGTTATTTCAAAAGAGCAAATTATAGATTTAAAACAGATCCCTGCAAACTTTGAACAAAACCTTCCCACTAACTTAATATTTCATGTTTGTTGTAATTGAATGCAGTGTTTTCAAATGTAAATGTCATTCACATAGACAGGCATGTAATATAACCCTAATATGTAATACCTTCAAGACACACAAAGTCAGCCAAGTAACTTGCAAGCTCTCCTTCGTAATATTTTCTTCTTATGCAGTTCCACTGAGTAGCAGCATGGATTGTACGGCTGAGACTTCATCTTGTTATTAACGCTGGACCATCCCTCCTGTAGTGATGCTGGTGACCTATGCCACATCGGTTAATTGTGTCTCTGCCTTTAGCCTGCAAACAAAGTAGATATGGGCTATATTTCTACTAAATTTTTCAGCTTACGCATCCCCCTGCTAGCTAACGAGTCAATTGCTTTTTCACATTGCTCCTGCAATGGTAAAACAGGATAGGAATGGTACTGAAAGTGGCTCTCTCAGTACAGACCATTTTATGTTTAATTACCCTACATTGTTATTTGCTATAAAAATTGTAAGTCATTTGTTATAGTATCTGTCAGGGTTCTCTCCCCACTCTGAACTCTAAGGTACAGATGTGGGGACCCACATGAAAGACCCCCTAAGCTTATTTCTACCAGCTTAGGTTAAAACTTCCCCAAGGCACAAATTCTTTGCCCTTGGAGGGTACGCTGCAAGTGATTTAACAAAGAATCAGGGAAAGGACCACTTGGAGTTCCTATTCCCACAGAATATCCCCCCAAGCCCTTGCACCCCCTTTCCTGGGGAGGCTTGAGAATAATATCCTAACCAATTGGTTACAAAGTGATCACAGACCCAAACCCCTGGGTCTTAGGACAATAGAGAAATCAGTCAGGTTCTTAAAAGAAGGATTTTATTTTAAAAAAAGGTAAAAATCACCTCTGTAAAATCAGGATGGAAAATTACAGGGTAACAAAAGATTCAAAAACACAGCAGAACTTCCTCTAGGCTTAGTTTCAAAGTTACAAAAAACAGGAATAAACCTCCCTCCAGCAAAGGAAAAATTCACAAGCAGAACAAAAGATAATCTAACTGGCCTGGCTTTTACTTACAATTTTTGTAATATGAGAGACTTTTAGTTTTCTGACCTGATGCTCTCTGCTTCCCAAGAGAACACACAAAACAAAGCCTCCCCCCAAGATTTGAAAGTATCTTCTTTCCCCATTGGTCCTTTTGGTCAGGTGCCAACCAGGTTATTTGAGCTTCTTAACCCTTTACAGGTAAGGAGGAATTCTAGGCTACCCTTAGCTGTATGGTTATGACAGTATCTGTTACAATTGTTCCTCATTTATTTTCAGTTTCTTACACCAAATTTTGTTTTCAGCATGAGCTATAACATCAATGAAACTGAAATGATCTGCTCACTGCATCTTAGTTCTACCGAAAACAATCAGGAAAAAGCAATGAACTCAAAGGTGTCATGAAGTTTGTGCTCAAATCAATTGGTTAGTCTCTAAGGTGCCACAAGTACTCCTTTTCTTTAAACAATAAACAATACAGTACAGGGAAGCAAATGAGAGACTTACTGAAACTTCACCCAATCTACTGGCTGTGAAGATTTAGATTTTAAATAAAAATGAAGTAGCAAGTTGAACTCAAATTGTAAACAAGAAAGGGAAACTTCCCCCAAGCAGGAGTGAGTCATGGTTTCCAATCTTATGCAAAACAGTCCTTCCTCTTCTACACCAGGCAACCCTGATTTTCCTTCCCTCATCATCACTTGTCACACTGACTTCAAACAAATGTATCCCTCTAATGTTTCATTTAAATACTCACACTTAAATACTTGTATGTGAGCACATTTTCAGGGTGCAGCTCAACAGAGACAGCGGTGGATTGTGGAACAGCTGCCCTTTCTGATCCATAGAAGTGCTTTTACCCAGTTGAGGCCTTTGGATGTTATCATAATTTAAATATTTACACTTGATCTAAGAATCTGATATGGCCCCTGCCACCATCAGATCTGAGCCACCTCACAACCTCCCTGTGCGTGGGAGTGTGCTATTATCCTCATTTTGTTGATGGTAACCTGGGGCACAGACAGAACTTATCCATGTCACACAGGACGTGTGACAGAGCAGGGAGTTGAACCCAACCCTTCCAAGCTCTAGGCTACGGTCATAACAACTGGATGATCCTTCTAGTCCCACTAATACCACCAATACTGTCTCCAAGGAAATACCAGGTCCTGTAGTGTTCCCTCACATGTTAAATAGACTTTGCTGAAATCCATGCTTATATACACAGCTGAACAAACCATACCCATCTGCCAATGCACAAGGCCAGAATTTAAAGCAGCAATACTTACCCTTTGACTCTCAAATCACATACCTCTCCCTACGTCCTACATTCAGCAATGTTCTTAGGTTTCAGGATCCTTGGTGGTTGCCATAAGGAAGATAGAGCAGTTTAAAGCACATGCAGTCAATAGTGTTCAACATACAAAATATCCTTGCATAGGAAAACGTGTGGTCAAAAGTCAAACGCTTATGGAAGAAGTCAAAGCGACAGCAGTCAGAAGTGTCAGCAGGGCTCCTTCAACTATGCTGATGCTAAGTAAAAGTCTGGGCTGAAGGACTAAGCCCTGAGCTTTGGAATGATGTCAAATGCAGTCACATACAGGGCCAAACAAAGAGTTGAAGGAAACCAATCAAAGGCAGAGACACCGAAAGGTTGGGAAGTAAAAAGGTTTGAAGAATGTTCAACTGTCATGGAAAAGGTGATGGGCTGAGGGGGTTTCATTTCTAAAGTAGCCTAAATCAGTGGTTCTCAAAGCCGGTCTGCCACTTGTGCAGGGAAAGCCCCTGGTGGGCCGGACCGGTTTGTTTACCTGCCGTGTCCACAGGTTCAGCCGATCATGGCTCCCACTGGCCGTGGTTCGCCGCTCCAGGCCAATGGGGGCTGCGGGAAGCGGCAGGGGCCGAGGGACGTGCTGGCTGCCCTTCCCGCAGCCCCCATTGGCCTGGAGCAGTGAACCGCGGCCAGTGAGAGCCGCGATTGGCCGAACCTGCAGATGCGGCAGGTAAACAAACTGGCCCGGCCCGCCAGGGGCTTTCCCTGAACAAGCGGCAGATCGGCTTTGAGAACCATTGGCCTAAATTACATGTGTTAAGGAAGTGTGGGATGCTGAAACTCTTCAGTGGGATAAGGGCCCAAAAGACTCTGGGGCTGCTCTGAGGCAGTCTTTATGCATTGCAATACAGCAGAAAAGGAAAAGGTAAGCACACTGGCCAGATCCTCAGCTGGTATAAATCAGCATAGCTCTACTGACGTCAATGAAGTTGCACTGATATATACATATATAGCAGCTGAGGATCTGGCCTCCTGTCTTTAGTCCAAACTTTAAGCTGTTCCTGGGAACTGGTTTTAGGGCTGACTCAACTAACAACAATGAAAATGTAAACCTGGGTCCAAGCTCTCTCCTTCCGCTTGGCTGCCTGCAGGATTTCCCTGCACACTCATCTCTCTCTTAGGCCAGGTCTGCACCTGAAACTGTTCTTGCTAGAATACTGTCTCTTAATGGGGATGATACGTAGAGACATTTTTAAACTGGCAAAACCATTAGTGCTGACACAGTTATGCTGGCATAAAACGCTTTTGCTGGTACAGCTTATTTAGTGTAGCAATTGGTGTAAGCTGTACTGCCAAAAGCACTTTTTTGCCAGCATTGTGTGCCTCTGCACTAGGAAGTTTTGCTGGTATAGCTATACCAGAATAGCTGGAGCCAGGTATCTTTCCTAGCGTGGTGCAGGGTAGGCCTTAATCTGGTCAAAGAACTATTCCCATCTCTTCATAGGCAGGGTGAAGTTAATGAACCACAGCTGGCTCCCTGAGTCAGCTGGAATCAGTCAGCATTCCCTGTGGGATAACACCTACTCGCAGGGTCGGTCAACAGAAAAACCTGGCCTTATTAGGCTAAAAAAAAAAAGTCTTTCACTTTGCAGTGCACATTGAAAAGATCAAGTAATTCACTAAATCTTTTCCAAACCAAAACCTGTGAAAGGAATGCATTAACCATAATAACTGCTGTGGAAAGGGGGCTCTCACGTCCCAGCGAATGAAAAACTAGTCCTATCTCAAATTTACACTGTATTGCATGTTTAACACAATGTGCATAATTTGGAAAAGTGGCCTAGCTAAATGAAGTAGGCTAATGTCATCCTTTCCCATCTCCTTAATCTGTGTTCCTTCCCTTAACAGGACACTAATCAGTGTTCAGATTTTCCAGTTCAGCAACTGATTGCTGCTAAGCCAGCTGAGCAAGTCCCGCTTCTCTTTTCTAATTTTTTTCCCAAACTCAATTTTGAGTTTAAAACAATCCCTATTTTTTTCTTTCAAAGGATTCATACAACTACATTGTACCTGGGGGCTTGAACAGGGACAGCACAGTGATCTCATAAGTATTACCACTAGGAAGTGACATTTTTCCTCCTTTTGTTCTGCTAGGTCCCTACAGACTGCCGTTCAATTATTGGAGACATTCTACTTAAAGGCAGGAAGGCTGCATTTTCAATGTAGATAAATTTCTGATTTAATTTTCTGTGTGACTGAACTAAATCAAATATGATTAGTCCATGAACACTCTTGAAGTGAAGATTATGACCCTTATCAAAGAGCCTCATGGAGAATAACTTGAAATCAGATCAGCAGGCTCTAAAAATATACTTTGATATAAACATTAGCAAAAATGGCCACAATACTCACAAAAATACTTGTCTAACATGCTACCAATCCTAAGGGGAGGTGGGGGTGGGATTTATTTTGGCTCCTATGAATTAAAAGGTTGCTAAACTCAAGGACAGACATACGTAACAACTGAATATGCCTCAGGTAAGTGCTTTATCGCATTTTTATCTTTAATCCTTTTTTCAGCAGTACATGCCACTGAAGGTCCTGATGCCAGTTTACACTTCTTACCCATGCATATCTTCCCTGCGAGTGAATTTTTTTTTCCATGGTGAGGGCATATGTTCCTGTTACCTGCATACAGAAAAAAGAGCCCAACTGTGAAGCTCCTACTCATACTGAATAGCACCTTACTCTTGCTATTGAAATCAATGGGACTACTTGTGGCGTTAAGCTTCAGCATACATTAGGGACTCGTCACCTAGGCCTGTGTGCATTCTGCATGAGCATCAAGGTGGGGTTTGGCTAACCATGGCTCTGAGCGAATACACACACTTTTGAGAAAAAATATGACTTCACTGTGGCTTAACTTCAAGGGCTCCCACACTTTTTACCTCTTTTGCATACAACCCTATTGAACCAAACCTGTTAACCTGCCTAATGCTAGCAGGGTTTTAGCTCCAGCTATACTGAGCTCAATTATATTTACTGGGGGGGAAGTTTGAGTTGGGATGGGTTGGAGCAATAGCAGAAGGGCCTTAGGGAGCCCTGGATGGTTTTGTCTAGCTCCACCTGCCTTATTAATAATACAAATATTTTACATTGCTTTAGCACATGGCAGTTCCAAAGTACTGTAGAAGCCTGTCCTAATTAACCTGTTAACTAATAAATGCCATGTCCTTATGGAACACAAATACCTAATCCTGTATTATGCTGCTTTATTACTTTTCTTTCTGCAAAGGTGTATGTTTTTCACTTATGTACAGGAATTCATCTTCAACTAGTCAATAAAGAACAACAACGAACTATAAATACTTGCAGAATTTGTTCCACACTGGGTTATGTAGTCAAGGGTTTGAAACAGTCCTTTTATTATTGATATATTTTTTTACTTTACAAATAATTATATATAGTTACACGTGTCCCTTCACAGAAGGTACATTAAAAACAAAAAGCTTGGATCATCCAAAATAAACACTTTGTTGTTCATTAATATAAAACGGACTGATATTTCTAGTAAGAGACATATCCAAACCACTGTTCATCCAAATTTCTTGCATTATCTGTTCTCGGCGCTCTATCCTTTCAGCCAGTTCAGCTGCTTCTGTTGAATTATAACCCGAGTAAGAAGTCCTATAAAACCCTGTTAGCTCATTTGGCAAATCTGAATCCAAAGAATCTTCCTCTTCTTCATCATCACTGTGATCATCTGCTTTGTCACTTTCCAGCACTGAATGATCTTTCATTCTGTGCAGTTTTGGGAAGTCGTTAGTGCACGACACATGTATCACCAAAGCGCACAGTGTGAAGACTAAGCCAATACACACACTAGACACAAACAGGAGAGCAGCTCTTTCAGGGTGATCTAAAATTCAAAACAAAAAGCCAGACTTAAAACATCTGTAAACAAAAGCTGAGAACGGATACAAAAGTCAGCGGTCATTTCCAAAGAGCCCTACATGATGTTGGGTAAGTTTGGCACTTCGTTAGCCTTATCTGCCATGCAACAAAAAGTCTGTATACATGTAATCTAAATCCTGTCTAGTCAATTTCTTTAATTACTGTGCAAAAAGACTTGCCCCTAAAAGTATTAGGCTGTGTGTTATGAATAGTTTACTAGCACTCTTAACAACTGGCTGGTGGCCATGCCACCTTTTCCAGCCCTCTTGCCATAGTGGGCATGGCCTGGGAAAAAGGGGGCATGGGCAGAGAGCTTCTGTGTTCTGGTGAACTCTGGTTGCCAGAATAGTCCCTTGGGCTGTTGCAGCCTTCATGACAAAGGGTACATCTACATTTGAGCTGGGAGGTGTGATTCCTAGCTAGCGTAGGCGTACTCTGCTCTAGCTAGCATGCTAAAAATAGCAGTGCAACCAGGGTAGCCAGGGTAGTGGCTCTGGCTCGCCGTCTGAGTACATACCTGCCCAGCCCCCCTGGATACATTTAGGGGTTAGCCCCCAGATACATGGCTGCTATCTCCAGATACACAGCTATATTTAGTGCTCTAGCATAAGCAGCACTCATGTGGGTACATCTATCTCACCTGAGAATAGCACCTGTGAGCTCAAATGCCACTCAGGACCAGACCAACACGTGCAGTCTGAGTATCAGGGAAACCCAAAGGTATCTTACCCATTTGCAGCTTTCCCGTCCCCCAAGCTGTCACATGCCAAATGGCAAATCCTGATGATCTGAGCCATAATCTGCAGTCACTCCATCTCGGGCTGTGCTCTTGTCAAATGTCATAAGTAAAGGCCAGAGAATGCCAATGTACAAGGGGGTGCAGAGGGGCTACCCAAACCTCCTGATTCTGGTATGTCCATTCTGGTTCACCAAAGAATGTCATGTGAGGTCTCAAATAAAAGCTGGTGTCACACTGGTCAGCAATAGCATTGTGAAATGAATGTACAGATAATATGTAAGGAGTTATGCATAGATACTAAAAATATGTTCTTGAGTTTGTGTCGAGAGACTAGTCACCAGCATAGGTGAAAAACAGGTTCTCTCCAGAAAGGTTTATCTATCTGACTGTTCTCATGTAAATTAAGTGTTGTATGTTTCACAGTGGGTCTCCTATAACCAGTCTCACCTGAAGGCAAATGAAGGATTGCAAGAATTTTAAAAAGAAACTAAGCAGAAAGGAAAAGCAGTGGGGGGAGGAGTGGAGCACAGAGAACTCCATCTGCAGGTACACATCAAATGTTTACTCCACTATATTTGGGAGGGAAAGAAGACACCTGGGCACCCTTTACTGAGGAAGAAAAGGATAGCACTTTTGCTTCATGAAAAAAAGGAACCTCAATCAGGCTAGATTGAAAATGCTGCTGTGAATTTTGGGTGAGATAAGCTTCTTTAGATAGAAGGTTAAGTTTAGTCTCTAGAAAGTGTGTTATGATTTTGTTTTATATGTAACCGTTTGTTTCTGCTACCCATTATCACTTAAATCTCTGTTTTTTTATAACAAACATTCTTATTTTCACTGTACCTACATCTAAGTGCTGGGGTGTAAAGAAAAATGCTGTTCTTAATTGAATCTTACACGCTGGTGTACTGTTCCTTCGGGAACAGCAAGCCTGGTAATGCTGTGAGTGTTCTGTGAATAAGGGGCTGGACACTGCTGGGAACACTCTGAGAACTCAGGAGACTGGTGTGTGCCTGTCCCTACGTGTACAACCAGACTAAGACCTGTTGAGGCCTGGAAGGCACTGCTTGTGCTGCCAGAGGCTGTTGGTTTCAGGGAGCTGATGCACAGCAGGCAGAGACGCTGCTTCATGGTGAAGGGCAAGTGACGGCAAGGTGCCTCACAACCCTGGTGTAATGGGGTTGACATCTACCTCTCACAAATGCCCTCTTTTGGTATGGTATGTCTGCAGTCTTTCCATTTATGGTGACCCATCAATAGTGTCTCAGGTGGTCCGGCTGAGTCACACACACTGTCTGTATGTGAAACAGAACAAACCCTTTCCAGAGTACACAGTCTTTAACTTGCCCCAGGCATGGTATAGGCCATATCCTCAAGGCTTCTTCGCTGGAGACACTGTCTTCCTGTGGCCCTCCCTGGGCTCAGTCCTTACTCAGTCCTAGCAGTCATCCAGGAGATCCTTCTTTGCTCCCCCGGTCCCAGCCTGCAGACTATCTTAGGCTCAGTTCCAGCAGCGAGCCAGGAGCTCTCTCTTGCTCCCCTGGTCCCTTCCCACACTGAGCTGTCCATGGTCCTACTTCTCTTTCAGACAGTCAGGAACACAGTTCTCCCTCCTCCAACTCCAGGCAGTAACTGACTGATGCTCTGTTCTGCGGCTCCTTTTATATGGTCCTGCTGGGCCCTGATTGACTGCTCCCTGAAGCCTCTCTCATTGTTGGCAATTTCTCCGCAACCACTCTTGGCCGCTTGGAGGACTTCTCTTCTGCTCCTCTCTGAGATGGAGTGTGGCAGGACCCTGAGGCCTCCAGTATTTGTATGAGAGACCTCTAAAGCAAAGGTGTGCTACAGGAAGGTGTGATGGTGACTCAGTAGGGAATACTCTTGTATCTGATTCAGTAGTTAATGTCTTTCCCAGTACAGTGCTAGGGGACACTGTGTTGCAGCGGTGTCATATTTCAAATGTTATGTAAAACTAAAGCCGTAATTGCTTGTGCTCATTTACAGATTCCATGACCTCTTCTGAAAGAGTAGAAATGTTGGCTCCAGGGCTGCTCCCAAATTTCAACTTGTGGTGTTATAGTCTGTCTACCTACATTTTTTTCTCAGTTTTCAGTTAGCTGGTGATATTATTGATACGAGCTGGGTGATACCTTGTTATGGGTTGAGTTGAAAGCCCATTGAGAGTGGTAGGTGTGAACTCATCCTTCATTTAATATAATTGTAAGCATAAGCCCCACTGAAGGCAAAAAATGTGTGTGAACCCATTCAGGAGTTTTTGGCTGAATGCTGTTTTGGGTAGGAGTGTGTGTGTAGAAGAGAGTCGCTGTAGTTAATCCACCTCCCTGAGAGGCAGTAGCTAAATCAATGGAAGAATTCTTTTGTCCTAGCACTGTCTACACTAGGGTTTAGGTCACTGCTAGGTTTAACTACGTCACTCAAGGTTGTGGATTTTTCACACCTCTGAGTGATGTAGCTAGGTCAACCTAACTTTTCAGTGTAGATCAGCCCTGAGAATGAGAGACAACCTAAAGGAGCAGCTGAAAGCTGAAGGTGGCTGACTCTGGAAGAACCCTGGGAAGAGATTTTTGGGTTATGGGTGCAGGCTAAAAGAGTGCTCTTGGTGCTGGGAGCAAAAGAAGCTGTTTCTTGCTATTTGATCCCCTTTGCATTCAGAGACACAGGATTTTGTACATTCTTTGTAAATAAACAAAACTGGATCAAAAAAACTCCTATTACCAATTTCTACTTCTAACTGGAATATCTATAGGGCCCCAAACTTTGACTAGCCACTCAGATCTAAAAGGGGCAACATTATCTTATATTTATTTTCCTAAATCCTGCTTTGTAGGGTTGCTGGGTCAGAATTCCCACATCGCCAATGGTGGACACAGACTGAACATCCAACTAGACCATCTTAAAGATCTAGCTAGAGGTTGATCTGGGTGGCACTCTGCAACAAGACCACGTCCCTTTGGGATTTGCCTTGATGATTGGTGGTGGTGGTGGTGGCAATGGGTCAGAATTCCTGTCATGTGCCATCCCAGAGGTGGCTGAATTTTAATTGTGCTTCAGTGATCCTTGTATACACGGACCAAAACTTCCAGAAATGGATTCCTAAAGATAGGCTCCTACATAAGTGCCTAATTTTCAAAAGTGCTGAGCACACAGCGGCTCCCATTGAAATCACTCATTTTAAAAATCTTGGCTGCAGCCTCTAAAAGAGTTTGGGATCCTTCGGGATGGAACATATTACATAAATGTCAGTTGCTATGTTATGATCGTCTCACCCTCCCGGCAGCGTGGTAATGCTCTACCAGCACAGTTACTAGAAGTAACAGGATTACCAAACACAGTACAAGGAGGGGGAAAAAACCCAACGTTTTCCTACCTCTAACGTAAGCAAATGTAGCCAAAGAGTTGCTAATAATAATTCCATCTTTCTTTGGAAGCCTTGATTCCCTGGGGTCAATGTTTATATCTGTAATGTGAAAATACAAGACAAATTCAATTACAGTATGTTACGCTTGATAATGCTACTAAATTCTAATTTTTCATTCAAGTTCTTTAAATCCAACAGGTCATCTAACTGAACTCGTGGAAAAATGTAGGACTGACAGTGTTATAGTTTCAGGGACTTTGCAAAACATTAGACCAAACCCGTGATCTACAAACAAAAATATAACGGACAGTTAGAAAACTACGAAGTTGTTATTAAACAGCAGCTATGACCAATCCCATTTAGTGCCTGAACCAAAGCCCAATGAGGCCAAAGGAAAGATTCCCAATTACTTCACTGAGCTTTCGATCAGACCCTAAATGAATCACTTCCCAAAACAATCTCTGCAGTATCCTAGAAATGGTGGCAATAGAGCCGAGGTGGGCAAACTACGGCCCACGGGCCACATCCGGCCTGTGGGATCCTCCTGCCCGGCCCCTGAGCTCCTGCCGCAAGAGTCTAGGCCCCGGCCCGTCACCAGCAGCCTCAGCTCACTGCTCCGCCGGCGCCGTGCTCTGGGCGGCAGGGCAGTGAGCTCCTGGGGCAGTCCAGCGGCAGAGCCCGGCCTGACCCGGTGCTCTGTGCTGCGTGGTGGTGGCATGGCCCGGCTCCAGCCGGGCGGCATGGCTGTAGTGCTGCCAGCCACCAGTGCTCCAGGCAGTGCGGTAAGGGAGCAGGGAGTGGGGGGTTGGGGTTGGATAGAGGGCAGGGGAGTTCAGGGTGGTGGTCAGAGGGCAGAGGTGTGGATAGGGGTCAGGGCAGGAACAGGGAGTTGAATGGGGGCAGGAGTCCCGGGGTGGGGGAAGTAAGGAAGGAGAGTGGGGGTTGGATGGGGCGGCGGGGGGCAGGGGTTCCGGGGCAGTCAGGGGACAGGAAGAAGGGGTGGTTGGATAGGGCAGGGGTCCCAGGGGGAAGTCAGGAATGAGAGGAGGGGTTGGATGGGGCAGCGGGGGGCAGTTAGGGGCAGGGGTCCAGGGGCGGTCAGGGGACAGGGAGTGGGGGTTTGTGGATGAGGCAGGGGTCCCGGGAGGGTCGTCAGGGAACAGAGGGGGTTGGATGAGGCAGGAGTCCCGGGGGGGGGAGCAGATAGGAGGTGGGGGCCGGGCTATGACTTCCTCCCCTAACTGGCCCTCCATACAATTTCCGAAACCCGATGCGGCCCTCAGCTCAAAAAGTTTGCCCGCCCTTGCAATAGAGGATGTGTGCTAGCCACACCATTCATTTTCTCCGCTGTTCACAAAATTACATTTCAGCCTTACTCATACATGGTTATCCAGTCTGAAACAATCATATACTCAATGTTACTGTTCACATCTCTTGACCACAGTTAAGAAAGATGTACAATAGTTATGGATAACAACAATGTGCCCATGTCCCAGTGATGGAAATGTCAAAATGCAATATGTTTAAAGTTCTGTTTAAAGTGACTTCAGTGGCTTAATTAAAGATCACAGCTCATAGTATGTAGTGTAAGGGGATGGCTAGAAGATAACTCGTTTTTTATGTGCAGTTTCCCCTCTACCTTATTCCAATCTCAATTTAATAAATTAATAGACAAGAATGAAATATGCTAAGACATTAATAAGATTATACTGTGCATGGCTGCTTCCCAGGGAATGAAAGTGACCAGACTGAGAAGCAGCTGAGGAGAACAGCGATGAAAATGAACAGTACAAGTGTTGCTACTCTGATTCTTGAGGAAATCTTGTGTATATAAACACATTGTTGATCAAGGTTGCTTTTTTCAGAAAATCTTTAGCTCTGTAGACAAACAACCACATCATGTAGCTTGTTTGGTTTGAACATGCAGTTTCAGGCAAATGACTTCTCCACACTTTAAGGCACCCCTTTAAATATTCAGAAGCGCTGGCAGTGAACTACAGCGCACATTGGGCATGTGCGTTCTGGAGAAGAGACAGAATTCCTGGCTGTGCCTCCTCAAAAGGTGGACATAACGAGGCAGCGATTGGCACACTCGGGTCCTGAAGAAAAGGGGTAGCTCCTCACTTACCAGAGCCACTGAGCATCTATTGAGTCAACAGATTCTTCCACAGGAATAGGTGTGGGAAGCATGTCCTCACCCCTCAGCTGCAAGCTTACCAGCTTCACCTCTCAAATTTAGGACCAAATCTTGCAATCCTGGCTCGAGCCAACATCTTATATATATTTTACAGGCATTTGGACTGCTGGATTTGGCCCACAATAACTTATTTAATATCAGGCCCTAGAATTTTGCCTTTGTTCCTGAATGGATTTCTCATTGTGAAATTCCCACATTACAGTATCATCAGAATCTAATTGTGTAGAACTCATTCTATTGATGATAAAACATCTTTTTTTTTTTTTTTAGCATCTTTCAGCGGTCAGAGCCAGTTTTAACACATGATTTTACTATTTCCCCCTCTTTATTCTAATACAGCTATGTCCATCTGTGATCAGACATATTTCCTATTTTGACTTAAAGACAAATGATGGTAATAAAACCATAAAAATTACCATATTCACCGTCGTTCTGCTTCAGAGAAGGATTTAGATTAGAAATCATTGGATCAACTGCTGTAAGTATGATTTTGGGAACTAAAAAGAAAAAAGAAAAATTGTGCACTGTCAATTTTAAGAACATTACGCTGTCTGAGCTGTTATCTTAATCACACTGCAAATAAGGAAAATTCACTATAAACTATGGCCCAGAATAATAATCAAACCCATCATTAATCCATTTTAAATGTGCACAATCAACACCTTTATGATTACTGTAACACAAAAGACCAGGGCTGTAATTTTCTGCAGGCCTCGTCCACTAAAGAACATTCATACAAAGGCTCTAGTCCTGCAGCTGAATTCGCACAGGCAGACCCTTGTGTCTGCATGCAGCTCAAGTGCAGCCAATGTGGCTGCATGAGGGTGGTAGGGTCTGCTCTTCTGGGTTGGACTGAAGGAACAGGGCCAGAGTTTGTGCTCCCAGAGCCACAGTTACCGAAAGAGCTAAATTTCTCCTGTTAATAACAAAAGATTAATCAAATGGAGAGCAGTTTTCTTTCTTTCAGGGGCAAGATCTTTCTTTTTCTGCTGCTTTTCTTACGTTCCTACTTGTAGTCAAAAGTAATAGATGCTAAAAGAAACAAGTTCTTGTTAAATCCCTTAGCTCCAGGTGAGAGCAAGGGTCTGGACTGCTGCCAAAGATCTGTCTCACAGGGCATGGTTTCCATAAGACATAACTATCCAATAGCTAGATCCAGCTTTCGGGACCAAAAGGAAATGCCAATGAACAGGAAATAATGAGGCATACTTTTGATAGACCTTAAATTGTGCCAACCGCTGCTTTTGATGAGGAGAATAGATCAAGTCTGTAACGGTCAGTAAAGAAAAGTTTGAAGCTCTGTGTGACGTGCTCTGTGACTTTCCTGAGGAGAAGTTTTTGTTCTACTTCAAGTGGTGGACTCTACTAGTATTCCGTTGTGGGTGTGTATGCACTCCATGTGCCAGAGAGCCTGCAGTGGAATACAGAGACCACACAACTTGAAGAACTCCAGTTACGGTAAGGTAAATAACCGGAGAGTGTTCCAGATGGAATGAGCTCTTAGGCCATGTCTACACTATGGTGCTGCAACTGTGTTGCTGTTGTGTAGATGCTTCGTACAGCGACAGAAGGAGTTTTTCCATCACTGCAGTTAATCCACCCCTCTGAGTGCTGGTAGCTACATCGAAGGAAGAATTCTTCCATTGACTTAGCCAGAGCTACACCGGGAGCTATTTCAGCTTAACTACAGCCTTCTGGGGTGTGAACTTTTCACCGGAGTGACGCAGCTAGGTTGATCGAAATTTTAAGTGTAGACTAAGCGTTGGTCTGAGTGGCCAGAGAACTGTTTCCTTTTAATTAACTTATTGTTCTTCTGCATTTTAGTGGATTTAATTTGGAAGCTTTCACACTTTTCTTACAGGGATTAAAATGATCTCAAATGAAGGCACATTGTGTACATGTTAAGAGCTCACAAATCCTGTGTCAGATGAATGGGTCCTTCAGTTATACTGATCTTGGCACCTATTCACTGTACTATACAAAGACAGACTGATGGAGTTTCACACGCATTTGGAAAATGGAAGACATTTCAGGTATGAAACTAATGTTTGCCAATAAACTGTGTAAAAGAAGATTGACAGGAACAGAGTGAAGTCCAGTCCAAGGGGTTGAAGTACAGTTTTACTCTGAAAAATCTGAAAGATCTGAAAGAGGACAGAGTTGCAGCTAGCCCTGAAACTGGGACAGATATTGTCTATGTTAAAATCCAAATCTCGAGTGAGGAGAAACCACCAGCTCAGAGAGGAGGAGGTGAGAAGAAATTCTGAGGCAAAATCAGGAACATCTCTCAAAGTACATAGTTAGTGGATTTACAATTGAGAAAGCCGTGTATTTCTGAACAGAGGCATTCCTTACCACTGTGTTGTGCTATCAATTCAGTTCTGTTTGGCTTCAACAGGCAAATTGCTTTAGCAAAGTAAAACTTGATATACTGCCATAATCAGAAATTTCTATGGAGAGGTTTGCTTTAAAAACATACTACTGTACCTATCCACTGGGAGTCTTTTATCAACAGGAGCTCCCACCCTGTGTGTGGAATTTCAAGAATTCAAAACTCTTCTTTTCTCATGGCTACTAGATGATCTGTAAAATAGTTAGAGCTGCAAATCACTTGCTAATGCTTCAGATTGCACAGTTTAGTAGTGTTTGGCAGAAAAAACCTGCAAAATGTGCCAGCAACACAGAAGAATGTTATCTACTACCTGGTTTATGTATCTTTGCAAAACCACTACAATGATTAATAGTATGAGTTATCTTATCACATACATACCCCTCAGCCCACAAATAAAGAACAAGGTGTCATAATTATTGTTAGCGTAATTAAAGGGAATTCCAGTAACTCACTTTTATAAAAGGACCAACAATACAGAATTTACTGTCTAAGCATATTATGTATTAGCTCCATGGCAAGCCTCCAGCTCCTTCTTCATAAAAATAAACATCAATCTTCATAATTCCTCTCACCTGAAGGCTAACATATGAGGGTAGATTCTTAAAAGCTCTAAAACATACCTTTAAAAATCCCCTATTGTGCCTGCAAGGAACCTGCCTTCTAGATAATCCATAGACGATCATTGTTTTCTCTGATCTTCAGATATATGGCACTGTACAACTAAAATAAGAATCAATCCCAATATGGCTACTTATTGCCAACCATGCAAGTAAACTCTGAGTACTGCTTATTTGGGCCTCTCCAATGGGAAGACCTGCCAGAGGTAGACTCAGAAAACTCCACAGTGTTTCCCCATAGAGTTAATTTGGCATATTCCCCACAAGGAGGGGAGGAGATTGCAGCTGCAGAGGGGAAGGGGCAGGGTGCACAGCTTTCAAATCTATGAAGTCCAAGGATCTCTGGTGATATTGCCAAGAGTTAACACCTCCTTTCGACTGGAAGCACAGATTGCTGCGATTGGCTTCACCAGTTATACCAGTATCTTACCTCAGTGCTCAGGCCAGGGGGTAAGAAAAAGCAGGCATGGGGGGAGTTAATGATACTATTGCAGTTTCTGTAGTGTAGCAGTAGGGGCCTGATCCAAAGCCCTCTGAAGAAGTTATTGGAAAGACTTGGATCAGGCTATATGTAAGCTGCCTACAGGAGCTAGCTACTTCCCTTCTGGCTAGATGCCACCCTTACCCAGCTGCCAAAAATGCAGAGCCCCAGTTATTTGGTGCTCAGGTGCAATGACATGTGCAGGCTTCTAGGGGGCACAGACCATGCTCCCTCTCTGGTCTGGGGGCTTTTCTGCCCCACACACCGACCAACTGTTGGGAGCCTCTGGTGTTTTTTGAGCAGAACCATTAAAATAAACCCACTACTGGGCAAGAGCAGTTATTGATCAGGACATACAGGAGAATGAAAACACAGACACAGGGATGGAATTTAAAGTGGAAGGATGTTACGTTATTCATTTTTAACTTTAATGGAGTGGGTTAACTCTCCCCACCCCCAATACCAAAAACATATTTGGGTTCAATGTGGGTGTTAACTGACCTCTATGCCAAATATCTAATGTTCAGGGTTGGACCTCTTCAGCCTCTCCCCTAGGATTCACCTCTCCCCCAATCCTCTGGCTCTCTTCCCTTTGAGGGAGAATGAGGGTACAAATGTGGGCACCTGTCTGTGAAGACTTATGGTCTCCCCATTTTTCACCAGCATACTCTTATTCACCTTTGGGAACTGGCCCCTCTGAGCCTCTCACCCACACTGGCCACTGGTTGCAAGCTGTGTCAAAATTACAAACTAATTTATAAACCTACAACTTTTAAATCTTATCTTTGCTCTCTATTTACCTAAAACTAGGCCTCCAGGATGCTGCTAAGAAGGTGGAAAAACCCACCAGGAACCTTGTCAATCTTGCCCTGAGGGAAAAATTCCTTCCTAATCCCAAAACCCGGCAAACAGTTCAACAATTCAAACTATACCTCCACAACAGAACAGGAAGCAGCAACCACAGCAGAATTGCTACTGCATACTGTGGCCTTGGCTACACTTGT
The DNA here is from genome assembly GCF_965140295.1 of Lepidochelys olivacea. NCBI lineage: Eukaryota > Metazoa > Chordata > Testudines > Cheloniidae > Lepidochelys > Lepidochelys olivacea. The sequence goes on from NC_140411.1 coordinate 167,607,572, forward strand.
GAGTTACAGCGCAAATTCCCCGTCCACACTGGCAAGGCACGTAGAGCGCACTGACTCCGTGGCTAGAGCGCTCCTGGTAATCCACCTCGGCGAGTGGAATAACATTTGATGCGCCCTGGCTGGAGCGCCGCAGCGCCATTGTGGACACCCTAGCCTGTTAATGCACTCTGATTGGCCTCCCAAAGTGTCCCACAATGCCTGTTCTAGCCACTCTGGTCATCACTTTGAACTCTTCTGCCCTGCCCTCAGGTGACCAACCGTCAGACCTGCCCTTTAAATTCTCTGAGAATTTTGAAAATCCCCTTCCTGTTTGCTCAGCCAGGCGTGGAGTGCTCTCAGCGAATCTTTCCAGGTGACCATGCCTCCACGCTCCAGGCGATTCCCAGTATGGAGCAATGGCGAGTTGCTAGACCCCATCAGTGTTTGGGGGAGGAAGCTGTCCAGTCCCCAGCTGCACTCCAGCCGTAGGAATTACTATACCTTCAGGCAGATATCAAGGGACATGATGGAAAGGGGCCATGAGCGGGATGCACTGCAGTGCAGGATTAAAGTGAAGGAGCTGCGGAATGCCTACCGCAAAGCCCGCGAGGCAAACCACTGCTCTGGTGCTGCCCCCGCGACCTGCCATTTTTACAAAGAGCTGGACGCGATACTTGGCGGCGACCCCACCTCCACTCCGAGCACCACCATGGACACCTCAGAGTCCAGTGCAACAAGGCAGGAGGAGGAGGAGCAAAGCAGGAGCCAGGGTGCTGAGGCAGAGGAAGACACCCCAGAATCCCTAGATGCATGCAGCCAGGAGCTGTTCTCAAGCCAGGAGGAAGGTAGCCAGTCGTAGTGGCCGGTGCTTGGGGAAGGACAAGAAACATCAGAGGAGGTTCCCGGTAAGCAGCTTTTCTTTTGGGAAGGAAGTTATTTGGTGCGGGCTCTTGGGGTGAGGAGGGTTAGGGTTGCATGCATGCCTAGATGCAGAATAAGGCATTGATGTGCTCTCTCACATTGCAGTAATCTGCCTCAATGATCTCTTCAAAGGTCTCAGCCAGAAGTTGGGCAATGCGCTTGCGCAGGTTTTTTGGGAGAGCCACTGTGCTCCTTGTCCCAGTCAGGCTAACATGTCCACGCCATTGTGCCGTGAGGGGTGGGAGGACCATTGCTGCACACAGGCAAGCTGGATATGAGCCAGGGCAGAATCCACACTGCAGCAGAAGACCCTCCCTTGCTTCCCACATCACCCTCAGTAGCAAGATATCTTCCAGTACGAACTCCTGTGGAAAATGTGGGGAGAGTGTTCAGTATAGGGGCCCCTTGCTGCTGTTGGCCCTCCCCAAGGCACAGAAACTTAGAGGAAAGTACGAACATGAAACAATCAGTCACGCTTGACCCTGTGCTTACTCACCATTTTGGGGCTCCCGTGGGTTATGTGCGCTCACTTTGGGAAGGCCAAATTATACTATTGTGTAGACTGTGCTTGCCCTTAAGTAAGGGGGAATCATTGCTCTGTCTGGTGTGAACAATGCTGCCTCTGTTAAGTGTTGCATTTTGCCTTTACAGATGCAACCTTGAGATCTCAGCCGTCCCTTGTTATCACCAGCCGAAAGACTCCAAAGAATCAGAAAGAGGCCATGTAAAAGCAAGGAAGACATGTTGCACGAAGTAATGCAGCATTCAAGTAACGAAAATCGAAAAGTGCAGGAGGGGCGGGACAGTGAAAGGAGGATCCGCCAGCAGAATGAGGAGCGCTGGCACATAAGCGCGGATCGCCGGCACCAAAGCACGGATCGGCTGATAAGCATAATGGAGCGCCAAGCGGACTCTATCCAGGTGCTCATAGCCATGCAGACGGAGCAGTACCGCGCTGGCCTCCCCCCCCCCTGCAGCCCTTGTCCCAATACTCTTTCCCTTGTGCCCCCATGTCACCTCCAACCCACTTTCCCCAACATCCAGGTTCTTACTGCCACCAGCTGCCTCCAACACCTGTAGCTTCACCACCCAGCCCTGCAAACTACGACCCTTACCCAGTGCACTCAACCTCCATCACCATGCATTTTAGCCAGCCTGAAATGCAGCACTCATTGCACAGCACTCCAGACAGGACATATGCAAATCTGTGATTTTACCGTTCACCACCCCATCCCCTTACCCTTTCTGTTTCCCAAGCAGTTGTGTTTCTTTTCAATAAATGAATTTTCTGTTCAATAAATGGATTTTTTGGGCTTTGAAAACATTCTTTATTATTGCATAAAGTAAAAGAGACCTTAGCCCAGGAAAGAAATAGGCACTGCAAGTCAGCTTAGCCAACAGAAATTCCTACTAACATTGGAACCACTGCACTTCACTCCTGTGCAGGGCACCAGACATTACTGGTGGCTTCAGCCTCAAATTGCTCCCTCAAGGCATCCCTAATCCTTGCGGCCCTGCGCTGGGCCCCTATAATAGCCCTGCTCTCTGGCTGTTCAAATTCAGCCTCCAGATGTTGAACCTCCGACTTCCATGCCTGAGTGAATCGTTCACCCTTGCCTTCACAAATGTTATGGAGGGTACAGCACGCGGATATAACCACGGGGATGCTGTCATCGGCCAGGTCCAGCTTCCCATACAGAGAGCACCAGCGGCCCTTTAAACGGTCAAAAGCACACTCCACAGTCATTTTGCACTGGCTCAGCCTGTTGTTGAACCACTCCTTACTGCTGTCAAGGCTCCCTGCAAACTCGTGTCATATGCGTTACTCGCGTTGATATCGTCAGAGTCCTCACTGTCAGTTTGTAGCTTAAGGAGTAACTTGACTGCCAAACGTGATGCACTGGCGAGACTCGTCAGCATATTCCTCAGCAGTTCGGGCTCCATTCCCACAGACCAAAAGGGAAGACAGAGCACGCAGTACAAAAAACATTGAAAGATGGCGCCAAATGTGGATGGAAACACAGGGATTGCTGGGATGCGAACTGATGCATAATAGGGCATTGGCCCTGCCTGCCCCCTTCCCACAAGCCAAAGCGCCAGAATGGGAAGAGGTGCTCTGTGGGATAGCTGCCCATAATGCACTGCTCCCAATGCCACTGCAAGTGCCGCAACTGTGGCCATGCCAGTGCGCTGTCAGCTGTCAGTGTGGACAGACTGCAGCGCTTTCCCTGCTGCACTCTCCGAAGGCAGGTTTAACTCACAGTGCTCTACATCTGCAAGTGTAGCCATGCCCTGTGAGGGTGAAGGGGAGAGGTAAGAAAGACAGTGCCCATGAGCAGCCCCGGCCTATGTACCCGCCTCCTTGGGCAAGTGGAGGGTCCAAGGCTCCCCACAGCAACCCAGCCCCCCTGGGTGGCTCTTACCACAGCCCAGCTTTGGCTTCTGGCCTCGGGGCGGGGGGAGAGGAGGAGCAGGGGGTCCCATTGCAGGTGGGAGGTGTGGGGGCCCAAAAGTTCTTTGTGCCGAGGGCCCCAATAAATCTTAATCCACCTCTGGCTGCAGGGGTGCAGCTGCACTGGTGCTCCACTGTAGTGCTTTGGTGGAGATGCTACTTCTCCAACAGGAGAGCTTAGTTAATCCACCTCTGAGGGTGTGGCTACACTGGAAACTTCAAAGCGCTGTCACGGCAGTGCTTTGAAGTGCGCGTGTGGTCACATGCAAGCACTGGGAGAGAGCTCTCCCAGCGCTTCTGGTAATCCACTTCCACGAGGGGATTAGCTCCAAGCACTGGGAGCGCAGCTCCCAGCGCGCTGAGCCTGTCTACACTAGCGCTTTAAAGCGCTCCGACTTGCTGCGCTCCGGGGGGTGATTTTTCACACCCCTGAGCCAGCAAGTTAGAGCGCTATAAAATGTAAGTGTAGACAAGCCCTGAGAGAGGCAGTAGCTATGTTGGCAGGAGAAGCTTTCTAGTCAACATAGCTCTGTCTACACCGGGGGTTAGATTGGTATAACTCTGTCGTTCAGGGGGTGGATTTTTCACACACTTGAGCAATGTAGTTATACCAATGTAAGTCTGTGGTGTAGACCTGGCCTGAGACTTTACCCAGAGTAAGGAAATTCTCTGTAGGGGGAGGAACTTAGGTGTACCCATGTGGATCATATTTCAGGATCAGTGCCTTTATACAGTGCTTTGATTATGCTGAAGTGCTTTATAAAGGCTAACACAATACAACAGTGGATTTTCTTTACTTAGCTCTGCTGTAGATGAATTATGTGGAGCACAATTTAATATCTAGTGCATTTGTCAAGCACATATTTTAATTATTGCAATTTATGTTCTGTAGATCTCTAGCTGTGTGATTGTACCTACATCTCAGGTATTTTGGCATGTAGCTATAATAGGTTACAGATACTAACAGGAAGGCCAGGTTTAAGAATCCAGCTCTGGGCATGTGCGCTCATATATATATACACAACTTTGCATTATTATGCTCTGTAAGTAGAATGAGGTCTTCAAAATTATCACATATTTGCTCTTACCACATGCATAGCTGACATTAAGATATTTTTTCACTCCAGGCAGGCACGGACTTCCAAAATGGTTGTTGTTGACAATAATTTTACACCTTTGTTTCCCATAACACCTCTTTGATAATACTTCTAAAGCTGTATAGGAGAAACAGTCTGAAAGAAAAAAATTTGAAATGTTGGTTATATACATATACTTATGTTATCAAAGACAATATCTACTACATGCGTACTTATGAACCTGAACCTGTCATCCATATTCAGTCAAAACTCCCATTGATTTCCCTGAGTAGGACTGCAAAATTAGATCTTAGGTTTATTCATTGAATATAAACCTACGTTGCTAACTTCTACATTTGCCTTGCATTTGTTAGGAAATGGGATTTGTATATTTCTGTTGCAGGTCAAAAATGTGCTCCCAGTTTCAATAACATGCCATGTGCATTAATTTTATAAAAATAAACTCATCCACCTGGATTTTACATTGAAGGTGAAATGAACTGAATAGGAAAGTTTATGTACTGTACCTACCTGCTTTAATCTACTTCAGAAAAAGCAGAATATCTTTAAATGCTATTAATTTCTCACATGTACTAAACACAAATCCAACAGGAAAAATGCATTTTTGTCTTGTTTTTTAAATACGAAACCTTCTGAAATTGCAAGTGAGAAGAAGGTCATTGTTTTCTGGAGCTCTCTGCTCCCAACCAATATTATTTCATTTCCTTTGTGGCTTTCTATGAACGATGGATGCTTTCTTTTTGGAGTCTCCAGCTGGGGACTTTTAAGAGGTAAGAAATATATTTCGCTCCTTTTGACCACAAATGTCAGACAAAGAAGGCAGCTCGTTATCTTCTTCCTCTTCATTTCCATCTGGGTTGGCTAGTGCTACTTTAGAAGAAACATGCTAATGATCACAAGGAGTTAAAATAGGATTCACAATAGATTTAACACAAGGCAAAAATCAGTCACCTTTGAAAAGAAAATAGAGATTTCATATTGAGGTTTTTGACAAAAATAAAAATTCAAAATTTGAAGTCCAGAGATAGAACAAATCTGTAATGTATCGATTGAATTCTTTTAAATGCAGACCAGACTTAAGCAACTATGAGTAATTTGTAAACCTGAGTAGCTAGTCTGCGGATACTGCATTGTTTTGTTTGTTTTTGGTAAATGGCTTAGTGACTGGTAATCTTGAGATACATATTCCCTTGAAAGCAATTCTTAGCTATAAGAAAAAGCTGGTGACTCTTAACTCCAGCACTTTTGATGCGAGTCAGAAAACTATAAGAAACAAAATACTTTAGTTTGCAAAGTCTTCTGACCACATTACATATGAAGTCTGTCATAGCGGAATTTTATAAACTCAAAGCTGACAAAGAGAAGGAAGAGTTTTGATTCAATGACTCAGCTGTTTTAGTCTCCCTTTGGTGAGCTTGAACGCTGGAAGACAGAGTAGATTAGGTGGACATTTTTAGGACTCTTTAGGCAGCAAAATAGTTTATCTTGGCAAGTAAGAAAGAAACTAAAGAACATTCTGTAGAGGAACTATCAGATGATCCATACAGGAAGTGCTCATGATAATAATATTGTTCTTGCAAGTTTAATTATATTTTCTACAACCTTTCTTGCTCTGCTGTTAATTTTATTTATATGAATGGTGTCTTATATGAGGCTCAAGCCATTGGCCTGCTTATTTCATTCAAGTACAATGATATAATGAGAACATGTTTTATTTCAATGTTTTTAGGTGTTGGTTCATGTTGCTGTTCATGTTAATAACTCCTTTTAGTCCATATTCATGTTGACTTTGGGTTAGGCTCCTCTACCTGAGCCATTCTTGGCACATCACATAGATTGATAGGCTCTTGGCATCTAAATGTTTTGGAGGAAATTCCAGAATCTGCCTGATTTCATGTTGGGTGGATCCATTCAAACCTTTCATGCTAATTATTTGTCCTTTTTTTTCTTTTACAGGAAGGGGTAGTTTTTCTAGGCTTTACATGCAAAGTTTTATGACTAAAGAAAACTATTTAATTGTTCCCCATAGGCTAGCCAATGTTTAACAGCTAAACAATTCAGTTCAAAATGTTCTACAACTTCATGCATACTTTTTGTGTGTGCTTGTTATCTTTCCAGTAATTCCCCACAGTTAGAATGCTGGCAAACATGTGGTTCAGTTGGCAGGAAGTCTGTATATTTAATATTAAAGAGTACATTTTCAAGAACAGGCTCAAAATGTGCCCCTGCAATTTTGCTCATGCAAACCTCCCCAAGCAGAAATTACACAGATAAATCAAAGAGATGCCTAACCAGGTGAGCTACATATGCTATTCTCACATTCAAATTCAGGTTTTTGAATACACAGAATAGCAGGTGCAACTTATGGGACTGGATTGAAATATCTTTGACAATTTGGCCCAAGTGAGTGAGTCCATCCTTTTCTCGATTGAAGAGCCAACTTGTAGTAGTTGGTGCCTAGTTATTCTTCTTCCGCCATGTCACACTGTATTTTGGTTGTCTCACCTATTTCCTCTCTCTCTCCACTGTCCATTCTGAGCCTTTTTCTCTCTGTGTTCTTTTTCCCTCCTGTAGATTTCTAGTAGTTTTGCCTTCTATCCTTCATTCTCGTTTTTGTTCTTTACCTCGTTTTTTCATGCTAGCCCTGTCATTCCACTCTGTCCTCCTCTTGCTCCAAATTCCCCCACTTCGGTCTGCCATTTTTCCTCTCTCTCTCTCTGCTGCCACGGCTATATGTTCTCTCTCAGGCCTTGTTTCACTGCTAAAAAAGGTATACTTTATACCTCAGGGTAGCTAACATGTATGAGCTATCCTAAAGTAAAAGCATGGAGACTAGCCACTTTAGCTTTACTGTGCAGTAAACTAGATGAAGTCAATTCTATATCCCCAGTGGGGTAGGACCTCAACTAGTTTACCTCATGGTAAAACTAAAGTACCTTGTCTTCACTGTACATTTACTATCAGCATTTCTCAAACGAGGCCACTGTGGCTGCATGCGGCTACCAGCAGATTTTTTTGCGGCCTACAACAGCCTCCAAACCCTGGGCAGAGATTGGGGGCAAAGCAACAGCCTCTCCCTGCAGCACCCAGCTGTTGCTCCTGAATAGCTGTTAGCAATGGCAGCGAGATGCACTGCCTTGGTGTTTGTGCTGGCATCGCCAGCAGGGATTGGAGCCCTGCACTGCACAGCCTCCTCGGGGGCTCCAGGCAGCACGTCTGGATACACGTGGGGCTGGTGTGCACAGCGCTGGAAGCGGCTATGGTGTTTGGTTGCTGGGACGCTCCCTCGGTAGCTCACCCACTCCCACCGGGCCAGGGCCTGGGGAGCCTGGGATTCCACAGGCAGTTGGTGAGTTCCCGACTCACCTTCCCCAGGGTGGGCTCTTGCTGAAGGGCCACAGGAGGCAGGGACAGAGAGACGGGTTTGTCAGAGCAGCCACCAGCATGAAGTGATGGCCACACTCTAAGGCCACCACAAAATTTGTTGTGGGAACCCCTCGCTCATATGCATTTGTGAGCCTAGATCCCCCTTGTTTTCACACCCTACACACTACTGCAATAATATTTGTGCAAAATATGCCTTGTGAGGTGCAATATGAAAGCTAAGAACATGCTGGTTATTAATATAATTTTACAAAGCATATGTTAACATTATATGTAAAGTTAAGAATTCCATCTGCATGATGTTACTAGAACATGTTTAAGACCAGACAGCATAGCCTAGGTAAAAGGTGATAAACTAGTCTGTCCTAGACAAAGGAATGTGGGTTTACCTCAATTTACATATTAGCAATAAACAAAGCCATTGAGCTAAACTCAAGAGAGAGAGAATGAACATAGCTTGTGCACCCCAGAGAGACATAGGAGACTGAATCCCCAGTATGACAAAGGCATCTTTTTTGGGATATAAGGAACAGAGGGAGACTCCATCTTGATCCTTCACCTTAGGAGACAATGAAACCAAAAATTTGATCTCTGTGATGGATCCTAGCCAGTAAAAGTCTGGAAAGGAGATTGTGGGTGAGAGAAACCGTCATGAACAAAGATTATCTTGCTAGATTAAGTTTTAGTCTTCTATATGTGTGTTTTCACTTTTATTTGCTTGTAACCATTTCTACCTTTCCCGCTTGTACTTGGCGTCACTTAATACAAGCTCTTTTGTTAATAAACTTGTTTTGCTTTCATTATCAATCATCAGTGCTGGGTAAGTTCAGTGAAGTGTGTGCTTCCAGAAAGCTAACAGGCTGGACTGTTTTACTGTCTCTGTAAAGGCAGCAAACCCAAGGCTTTCTCTGTGAGGGTCCACTGAGAGGGACTGGTTCCTGCAGAAGGACAATTTTGGGGCAAATTTGGGGCTGGAAGGGTACTAAGGTCAGCCTGCAAGGAGTAACCAAGTTGAAAAAAGTCCAGGTGAGGCTTGTCGGCTGCTGGCAGACTGATGGGGTCAGAGTGCTGGACCAAAGCTGCCCAGCCACAGGGCACCCAGGATTACAAGGCAAACGGTGACCAAACCCCTCACGGGCCTGTGTGAACTCCCAAATGTTACAGCGTTACCTGTCCCAAGGTAAAAAGCACACATTTGTAAGGAATGAAAACAAGGCCTCTCTTTCCCTGAATCACTAGTGCTACAGGGCTCTTTGCAGTATGTCTCTTGTCACAAACTCTAGAGGGATCACCCTCATCTAGCACCACTCACGGGAGGGGAAGAATAAGCGTAGCTTAATGGAGGTCTGGAATAAGAGAAGTATTCCTAGGGGAGAAGGGTTAGTGGGCAACATGCAGGTGAGTCAGTCAAAGATACATAATAAATGCAATGTATCATATTACCACATCTGTGATGGGTAGATGTATGTATAAATAAATATGTTCACTTGTTGTTCAAAGGGAAAATTTAATAAAGTCAAAAACAGTCTAAAATATATCTGCCTCATCTGACCTGTATATTACATTATATTTGAAAAATTCATTTTTATGTCCATGTTATTTAATAAGAAAAATTAATCAACTTTCCTTCAATAATGGAAAGCAGAGAATAACACACCCTTCAAATGAGAAAGATTAATTCAAGACTGTGCAACCTTATGATATTTCTGGCAACAATGCTTTAAACACAGTAGGTAGACTGTATTCTGCAAACAGGATCCATTTTCCAGCTAAAGAGCATTACTTCAAAAAGAGTTTTTCTTTGAGGTCCCAGTTCAGCATGGAATTTAAACAAGTGCTTAACTTTAAGCATATGAGTGAATAGTCCCATGAACTCAATGGAACTAAAGTCTGTACATAAAGCTAAGCACATGTGTAAGAGTTTTCCTGAACAGAGCTGAATTTAAGCATGGACTAAGGTTTGAAGGTAAGCACATACTATTCTTTTTTTCTGGAATGCCTTAATGCTTAAATTAGATATGTGCTCGCATAGGTTGCTGAACTGTTACTTAAATGTTTGAAATGAATTGCTTGTGAAAGGTGGCTGATCGATGGAGCTGGAGGCTGAAGTCTTCCATCCACAGAACACGTATGATATAGAAAGTAGCAGTATAATCGTCTCCACACTGCCAGTTTACCTCACCCTTCTCTGAAGGGAGCCTCTCTCTCGAGAGAAGACAGTTAATTCTCCAGGCCTCTCTGCTGAGATTGCCAGCTAGGTGCCAATAGTGTTGGGTGGTGGGTTTTGTGAAGCAGACATTTAGCTGAGTGGAACTGAGGAATATGGGGCCTCAAAAAGGGGTTTAATACAGCAGGAAAATATCGGCTCTGACCTCAGTTATTTAACGAATTAGAAAGTCTTGTTTCCGGAGGAAGGGCTCTTTCAGCTCGTAATTAGCTTTAGTCAGAAATGTTTTGGAATGCAAATTACACCTAGCCGCTGTAGGCATAAATCGTTCAGGATTTAATTAGTAGCAATTCTTCTGATTTCTTAAGGCTTCTCACATTTCAGCCTGTACTCTCTTTTCCCTTGCACACAAACCTTGCAATTCCATGGAATGGCCAGAGCTGGCTGAAGCAGCAATTTTAGCCAAGCCTGTGAAACAATGTTCCGTCACTCCTTACTAATTGCTGTCCAGTACTATCCCACTGCCATGCACAGAGCCGGTGTAGCAATTGTGGGGAGGAGTTAATGAGATGGGTTTTTGGGATGCACCTCAAAATTAGACCAATTTTACTTAGATTGTAAGCTTTTTGCAGGCAGGGACTGTCTTTTTTTGGTCTGTGTTTGTACAGCCCCTAGCACAATAGGTTCTTGGTTCATGACTGGGGGTGCTAAGTGCTATGATAATACAAATAATAATAATTAATACATGTGTGAATGGGAAGAGGAGGTCCTTGCCAACTTCCGACCACAGAAGTAGAGCCCAGCTGCTTGTTCCTTTCATCCCTGATTACTGGTTTTCATGACTTTATGTTTTCAAGGGTGTCTCCTCAATAAAAAAAAGAGCTAGTCAGGACTTGCATTTTAAATAGTGTGAAATCTCTGCTTTCAGTTTATCAAACCAGGCTGGCTCATGCTTTGCAGAGCCCAAGGTCACTCTGGGAATAGGAATTGACTGGGGGAAACAATGCAATTCTGGAGCACACTAATGCTGGAAATTCAAAAAGAAGGACAATAACATCGCAATTTATGCAGGAGCATATTACATGGGGCCCAGCTTGTGCATCAGAAGACACTCAGTAATATTGTTAACTGTAGCAAATACATGGAATACATTGTGACAGGTTTCAGAGTAGCAGCCATGTTAGTCTGTATTCACAAAAAGAAAAGGTGCCACAAGTACTCCTTTTCTTTTTGGGAATACATTGTGTTCATGAAACATATTCCTGATACCTTTCAGTTTCAGATCCAAGTATGTGAGTAAACAAAGCACTAGATCGGGTTAAAAATACCACTTATGACTGAAACCATTCCTTGGATGTAAGTTCAATAATGAAAGACTGATCTCTCTCTTTGCAGAGAAACCATTTATGTGATTGTGTAGACAGCATCAGTCTCCAACAGGATTATCTCATGTTTTGGTCCTATGTTGAAGTGGACCCGAGTTCAGAATCCAGCCCTTATGGATTTAGCAAAATTTGTATCTATCTGATGCACAGAAACTTGCCAGCACAAGTGTGCAGGACAGACACGTGGTTCCTTATTCTTTGTGGGGTGATAACAGAGTACTGATAAACTAGAATTTGTTGCTGCAAACTTCTTAAATGTTTATCACTGCACTTTGCAGAAATCAGCTCCATATGTATATAGATTGGTTAAAGGGACTTCTTATTTTATTTTAAACTACAGTACCTAGAATACATTTTCAAATAATTCAGAAATCTAAGCTTCCATTTAAAAAAACACAAACCAACCTAAGTTGTTAACCTTTATGGTTGCAAGGATGTGGACATTACCTGATACAACTGTGTCTGCAAGAGTCTGCAGACAACTTGAAACAAATCACTGTGAGGGATGCGATCTGCCCATCCAACTCTGGAGGTCAATGCTGAAGCCTAATGAGAAGTTTTAAATATTATCATTGTTAACTATTTTACTGCTAATCATTGAATTGGGGATTGGTCCTGCTTTGAGCAGGGGGTTGGACTAGATGACCTCCTGAGGTCCCTTCCAACCCTGAGATTCTATGATTCTATGATTTCAGCAGAAACTTCTCCACGGTGGTTGGATGTAGCAGCAGGCATTTGGGCAAGGTGCTGTGGGACACGCTATGAATAGCTGCTGGGGTGGGAAGTGAAAAATTCAATGCATTCCCCTTCTCTGCAACTTACAAATGTCAAGTCAACTCCAGTAGCCAAAAGAGGAAGGGAAAGAGAAGATGTATCCTGTCCCCATATCAAAAGCCTCTCCTGCCTTTTGGTGGCAAATTTACATTTAATGTACTGCATGAGCCACACAAAACAGCATAGGCAATAGGAAGCTCTATTTTATATTTCTGATCTCATACATCTCGGAGAGTGTTGCAATTCAAATGCAAAATACAGCACTCTGAGATATGGTGCAGATTTGTGCTAGTCCCAAGGCCTAACCTTCATCAGCTGCCTACAGCAAAATCAGCATCAAGATTGATTCCAGCTGCTGGAGACAGCAAACAACAGTGCTGATGCTGCAAGAAAGTTCTTTTCCTATCTCTGTCTGCTGCTAGGAGGAGGCATAAACCAAGGCACCTAGGCTAGTACAGGAGGCCATTGAAGGAAACCACTCCTTTAAATTTTTAGTCACTGGAGGAAGTAGGTGTAACCCCACAAAATCTCAAACTGTTGTCCTCCTAGTGAAAGCCTTTATATGTTAATGAAACACAATACTGCACAGCTAGCATCCATAGAGTTGAGTTGTAACCTGGGTTTACAGCAAGAGCAGTTAACCAGGTGCTCTCACCTCAGAAAGTGTGAATCCTAACTTCATAATTAAATTCAGGGGGAGAACAGATCAAAGAGGAACTGTCTGGAAAATAAATACGTAGGAGTGTGGATTGGATTTCCTCCTCTCAGTAGTTCTGCTTGGATTGCAATGACAGTATTTTTTGAAGGGAAACATAGTGAAATACATGTATAAACAACTGAAAACAAGAAACAATATCTCTTTTAGAACTAGGGCTATGCAAACTGATTCACATAAAAGGAAAACTGGCCCCCAATTTTTGCCCATCTCTCAAACTGTTTTTGAGGTTCAAAAGGTTTGGTTAATAACTCCTCATCTCTTTCCCTCTCCAACTCCCAGCACTGAGATAGGCGGGAGGGGATTCCAAAATGGCTGCTGCTCTCTTCCTGCCTTTGAATAACACCACTAATCTCCCTCGGGTATTGTGGAGCTCTCTCTCCTCACAACTTTCTTAATCTCTTTCCCTTTTTACAGCTTTCCCATGATTGTGGGTATGCAGCAGTTCCTGGCAGTCTTCTAGACTAGGCCCTGCGCATTAAGTATTTTCCCCACTTCGTTCATGGTGAGAAATGCTACAAGAGTGCTCCATGTCTATGTGTATGTAAATAATTACTTAATACATAAATTACTAGTAGATGGCACTCAAAAATAGGTTGCATGGTCCCTGGGTTTTGTAGGAGCAATAAGACTTGTGTACTGTAATTTGCTTCCCTTTACATAGCTCTGTACATCAGCTCTTGACAAGAAGTGCTTTTGAATTTGCAGCAAAACAGTTGAAGGTTTCCTTTAATACATTGAATAATCCCTGAATTGCTGGTATTTAAATGTCTAGCAATTTCCTAGATTTTGGTTGCATTAAACTGTTCATGATTTCTGGAAATTAAAAGTGAGTAGTTAATAATGGGTATAATTACAACGGTGTATGTGTATTCCTTGAGCTGCCTGCAGTGATTTGTACTTTTACTTTTTTAGGGGGTGTTCTCATCTCAGTGCACAGAGGGTTACACGTGGAAATCCCTCACACCAAGAGGACAACATACCCCTTATTATGTAAGCTGCAAGCTTTTTGATGATTATTAATGAATAAATGATTTAGGGCCAAGTTCTTCCCTTAGCAACATGTACACAAAGCCCACTTACCTCAGTGGGAATTGAGCACACATATCCAAGGTCATAATTAGGCCGTTAATGCTTCAGGAAATGTATGTGTATGATCAATAAGGGAGAATAGATGTAATCTGTGTAAAAGTATTTTAGTATCTTACCTTGAACATTTCAGCTAGGGGCTATCTATTATGCACCAACCCTTCTTTCAAGTACTTTCATGTGTTAATAAGAGTAATTTATGAATTTAGGAGTGTTTGTTGACCTGAAGCTTCCTTGCACGCTCTATGGTAACCTATGCTTTGGCACAATGCTTTATTTTCCTTTGGCTAATAAATTTTCTCTATTACATCTTGTTCCCATTCACATGTTACTAGGAATTTAAAAAAAAAAGAAAAGAACAGAACATGTTAGAAAAGACAATGCTGTACACGGAAACAAACTGCTACAAACTCCCGTACTGGCTGATCCCAGTTACAGTATCTTAAAAATATTGGGCACCATGAAGGTACCTATAGGCTTGGCAATTCAGAGCCCTGACATTTCTGGGCTTGCTGCATCAGTTATGAATGTAAAAAAAAAATTGCTTGAGCCCTGGCACCTTCTTCATTACAAGTTAAGCACTGCTTTCCTCCCTCATTTTTGAACTGACTCTACTCTTGGAACACATGAAGGGTAAGATTTTCAAAAGCACTCAACGCTAGCTTAACTCTGCTCCTATTGAAGTCAGTGGGCCATGACCTTCAAGAGGCAGAGTTTGGCCAATGCTTCTGATGTCCCACTGAAGATGTATGGGGTATAAACACTCAGGCTTCAAGGCATAAGCCAACATCTGATTAATGGAAGCTAGGAAGAAACTTTTCCTATTCCATAATGGCCTTCTGCAGGGTTTCTTGCACCTTCCTTTGAAGCAATTGGTGCTGGCCAATGTTGGAGACAGAATACTGGACTAGAAGGACCAGTGGTCTGATCCAATATGGCAATTCCTACATTCCCTTGTTAAAGGCATAGGAAACTAAGCTGCACTGGTAAGCATGACTTGGAGCATTCCCATCAACTCAGCTGGCCCCAAATCCTCAGAGGTCCTGACCACCTGCCACTCCTGCTCAAGTAGTGCCTTTGGAGTTGGCCCTGAGGGGGGCTCATTCCAAGAAGCAGAAGTGGCAATGCAGAATCAATAAAGGGGCTCAGCAACTCAAAGAATCAGGGCAATAACATCTCCAACTTTGGAACAAGAACAACTTTAGATCTCATTTTCATCCTTCAGGGCTGGGGAAACTAAACAAGAACAGAACATTCAGCATGGCCTAGAGAATTCTTATCTTGTATTTATGTATGAGAGAGTACACTTTTTGCATCTGTTTTTAATTCTTAAAGCTTTATGTACTTTATCTGGGCCCCATTTGAATCAAGCCTCTGAAAATCAGTCAATTGGCTTTACAAGTTTAGGGAGAATTTAGAATAGTTCCATAATAGCGTCAGCTCTAAGCTGCGTCTTGTAATGAGTTACTTATCAACTCTATTCAATGGGATGAAGGTCACCAAAACCTAGATTCTAATTAATTCAGTACCCAACACCACTGGCAGTTTGACCCAGTACTGAACAAGGGTGAAACCCTGGCTCCACTGGAATCAACTGGAGTTTTGCCATTGACTTCAGTGGGGGCAGCATTTCACCTCAGGTAATTTCTTCCCTGATGTAAACTAAAAAGTTCTTATGTCTGCACTATGAGGCAAAGAAAGTAATTGTAGGACTAAAGGTCTTAGGGCTGATCTGAACACAAACGCGTACAGAGATAACAACAGGTGTCAATTAAAACTAATTTAATTATTGTGATGCAAGTCAGTGTGCAGGCACTCTGCTGTTTTTATTAGAAAATAAAAAATTAATTGAGCCAAAATCATTTTGTTATCGACTTTAGCTATATTGACTGTAGCCTTTTTTGTTCTGCCATTAATGTAGCCACACACAGATGTGTACTGACACAACAAAATCAGTTTTAGGAAATCAATTTCATTACATCCGTGCAAGTTTGCATGTAGACTGGGGTTCCCAGACTTTTTGCTGGCATGACACTATTTTGATGAATTATTTCCTCCCAGAATCCCAGACAGCATGGAAGATGCCATTTTGAAGAGCAAAACGGCATCCTCCACACAACATGACCTCGCTTGCACTGCCGATTTGTAGTACCACCAGAGGATCTGGTCCATTTGCATAAAAATAATCATAAGCTTTTATCTGTTTTATTGGTATTGATCTTTTTACTGAGTTTTTGTATAAGCATTGAATATAATTTTCAGCTAATACACTTTTTAATAGTACATATAAAGCTAAATAGAAATATTGGCTTGCAGACAAATGGTTTGGTAGACTAATTATTGATCCCCTCTTCACGTTGTAAGTATCATATTTCTCACTCTTGGATGAAATACACCTCTGTGCAGAGGGCCAGCACGAATTCTATGCATCAGTTAAATCACACTGAACCCCTCAATACAGGGCTTCAGTGGGACTTGAGTGGTGCACAGATCTTGTGCTGGTCCTCAGAGTGAAATTCTCTCCAAACATCTTGAATGTCATCCACTGAATAGCTTTCATTTATTCAGTGGCTTGTACTCACCTTAAGCACTCACATCGCTACAGTTTAAGGTTATCTAGCTTAAAGGCAGCTGCAGTAATATACTTTAAATGGTCTATTTCCTGCCATGCATCAGCTGAGTTTATGCATTTGTTATTGACCGGTTATTATTTATTATTTACAGTAGCACCCACCACTGGCCTTCTTTCTATACATTTGAAAGGGGTATAGTCACTGCCTGAAGTAGTTCACAGTCTAAGGACAAATACTATTATTTATTTGTATTACAGTAGCATCTATAGGCCCCTATTATGGACCAGGACTCAGTTTTGCTAGGAGCTATACAAACACCGAACAAAGAGACAGACCATGCCCAAAAGACATTACAATCAAAGTATAAGACAAGAGCCAACAGTGAATACAGACAGACAGGGAGCACAGGGCAAGGATAAGACAAGCATTATAAGCAGCTGTCACAGCACATTGGCTGCCTAACCATTGTCAGGAGCAGACAGCGGTTAGGGGAAAAGGGAAAGCAAACAGGGATATTTACTACAAGTTAATTAGATTCACAACAGACATCAGGAGTAGAACTTTTAAAACTATTGCTGGACCATTTTCTAGACTGCAATTATTATATCTCAGCTACACTTCCGATCTCATTTTTGTTCCTCAGCCTGGACACTGTGTTTTAAAAATACTAGTTCTCATTAACAGCTGAGTGAGATGCTATTCCAAAGAACAGTGGATCTTGCATATCAACTTTTCTATCTGTTTTCTAAATTTCCACATTTCTTTTAAGAAGGCTGCATAAACACACTAAAACTTACCAAACTGAGGGGCATGGCCCACTTCTGTAGAGCAGATGTCCTTCTCACGTGCTAATCTGCCATATGTGGCAGAATAGATGTTAAGAAACTTTGACTCTTTACAGTGGAGTTTCAGTTCTTCGTTTTCACACGCTGATTTGGTTTTATGTTCAGCTAAAATAGAAACCAATAACAATGTTATATTATGAGGTGGACCGTTGGACTGTTAATGGTTAATTAATGAAATGTGGCATACCTACAAGGAGGAACTCAACCAAACAGCGAGGGGAAAGTTAACTCCTCCTAGATGGTTCCCTCATTTTAAATTAATTAAAAAATAATTTTCCCAGTCTTCTCTCCCACTGGCTCATCTTCTATGACCTGCTTTATAAAAATACTCATTAAAATAAATCTAATCTCTCTTTGCTTCTCCAAAGGACATGGCCACATTCTCCACTGCTTCACTGTTAAGTGGCTCAGCCCACACATTAATAATATAGATGGTCTGCATCACTTGGTGCCACAGCATACAGCTGAAGTGAGCGCCAAAGAATTTGAGGCACTATCGTATAAGAATGGTTCGATTTCAAATGTTGGTCTCAGCCATAACCATTTAACTCCAGTGAAGGCAATGGGTTTGCACAGATATGACTGAGTGTGGAGGTTAGCCCATTCTGTTGAACATCTTTTAAAATGAGTCATGAAAACAGGAAAAGGGGGTTACACAGCTGAAAAGGGGGGAAGGGAAACCTTATTGTTATCAGGGATGTTGACATGAAGTACTAAGATCAGACTGGAGAGAGGAAAACTTCATATCTATTCATAAAACAAACTTAATTGTTTCATCTGAAATACAAGAGACATAAAATAGCTTTGATTTCCTTGGGAATAATCCAGTTCCCCACACAAGAGCAGACAGAAAGTAGTCACTTTTAAACATTCTTTGTATTGGCTCACTGATTATTAGTTGTGTAGAAGTGCAAACGGTGCTGCACAATAGGTAAGTTGTGTGAAACAAACAAAAAAAGTTCTGATCTGGGGGGCTAACAGCCTAAAACTATGTTCTGTGTCCGTACAGCACCTAGCACAATGGGATCCTGGTCCATGACCGAGGTTCCTGGAGGCAACTGCAATACAAATAATAAAGAAACCAGAAGCTGTTATACTACAGGACAAGCCAAACCAGTTGCCTAGGATAAGAATATAATGAAGATTTTTTTGTAGCTATACCATACTAATAAAGAAAAAATAACATTCCTAATGAGACTAAAAACTACATAAAGCTGACCTCTAAGAATCTGGAAAAGTACTCAAGCACATGCTTGAAGACAATGGGTACATCTACACAGGGATAAAAGACTCCTGGCATGGCTATGGTTGGCCCAGGTCAGCTGACTTGGGCTGTGAGGCTAAAAAGTGCTGTGTAGACATTTGGGCTCAAGCTGGAGTTTGAAGTCTAGGACCTTCCACCCTTGCAGTTTCCCAGAGCTCGGGTTCCAGTCTGAGCCCGAACAGCTACACAGCAATTCTTCAGCCCTAGTGCCGGAGTCAGCTGACCTGGGCTAGATGGAGGTTATTTATCCCTGTGTAGACAAAGGGGCTTGACATTATGCATATGCACAAGAGTTTTCCTGAATATAGGGATGTTTTCCAAAATCAGGCCTAACTAAGAATGTTAATATCATACTGAGAAATATAAATCTTATGTTGAGATAGATTAGATTGTTTGCACTCACCTTGAAACCTATTATTTAAAGTAATTCTGCAGACAGGAAACTCCATTAAATATACTTTTAGGTAGCTTTTGTAAAAGTCAAATCACAAAGTCAATCATAGATATGAAATATCTGCACTACAGTAGATGAAAAATATCTAGTGACTTTAAAAAAACAAAGAAAATCCCAATCCACTGAGATCCATAAAATGAAAGAGCTTTTTAATGACACAGACCTTAATATAATATCCAGGATACATACAAATATAACAGATAGAAATCCTGGAAAGTAAGTATGCAGGCATATATTTATTTTTCTGAAGACAGGTTCACCTATTAATATCGGTGATGGGAGTCAATGTGTTGGTGCTATTTCAAAGTTAGTGATTCCTTATCTGAGCTTCCTGTCCTTGACTTTGAGGTCCTACACAATTCAGTCTCCCTTCACCTATTTGTTTCTTGTGTCACCCCGTCCCTCCCCTCTCCTGTTCCTTATTGCCAGTCTTGATGCCCTGTTTCCTTGCTCCTTTCACAATCCCCCTTGTGCTTCGATGATGCTCCCCCTATACACGGAATATCTTCTCTGTGCGGCAAAGTCACTACTCTCTGAAAATCCAAATGCCTTCTTGAAGACCCATTTCCACTATACAAAAAATTAGCCAGCAAATAATGGCTCGGTGCTGGGGAGTTGGAATTCACTCTTATATTTAATAAGACAAAACTTAAAAAAAAAAAATCCAGCCTCTTGATTGTTGTTTCCCTGTTCTCCACCCTTCCTATTTTTCTCTCGTGTTTGTACGAGTGCCCATTGAGGCAATGACTGTCTCTTTACATTTGTTGTCAGAACCTACCCTCATTCGAGGTTCTACTGAAGTATAAATACTTTATCATGTATATTTATTCTTTCAGTTTTTTGTGTATACTTATTCTTACATGTCCACTGAAAACAAATCTCTGTTATGCACAAAAACTGGTTATGGCTGAACTTCAAAAGATTCTGAGGTTTTGTTCCAGCTATCTAGGCATTTTTTCCCACACTCATCACCATGGTATCTAGCCTTTTGGCATTTGTATGCTTTTAATACAAACCACTTCTTGTGAAAAATGGCATAATATTCCTCTCTAAAGTATGAGCTTTTCCACCTTTTTTTTTTTAACTTTGTCTTAGATTCTGACAAACTCTACGAGCAGTTACATTGGTAGCAAGCATGTGAATATTGCAGACAAGATGGAAAGCTAAGATAAAGTAGAAATACAATTTGCTATTAATCTTAAAATCTGAAAACTTCACGTAGATTTATGCACAGCTTTCTGCACTGGCATTATAACCAAAACAAATGAAACACACACACAAAAATGAACTTGCCTGTTGTAGAAATTACTTACTAGGTTTGCATTTAAAGGAGACAAGGAGGTATTTAGTGGTTCCTGGACATAGATCAGGTCCAAAAACCCGACTATTGACAAGGAGTTGGCAGGCTCTCTGGTTCTGGCATTCATCCAGTACTTTCTAGAACAACGGGCAAAAAGGATAGTCTTGAAAACAAGATATGAAGCTATACAGCAACCAAAACTCTTAGCTGCATTTTGCTCTATACATGAAAGAAATTATTCAGTGGCACTGTTGTTTTTTTTTTGTCATAGATGCATTTAAAAAAAAAAAAAGATATATGACAGGAATAAGACCATGTCTATGCTGAGCTTTGATTGGTGGCTGAAAATCCTGGGTGAGTTCATTTGAAACACAGTTCAAACTAAGGACTTGATGCAGCGAGGTACTTAAGCACATGAGTAGACTCAAGAGGGACTACTCGTGTCCTTAGAGAGTTAGGCACATGCTGAAATACCTTCCTCAATTAGGGCCTAAATCCATTTCAGACATAATTTGGTTAGCCGATGTAGATGTGACCAAACTACTTAAAATCTATTTTTAAAAAAGTCAGACCTTGATCAACATCAGTTTGTTTTTCTAATAATATCCTGCTATTCCTATTGTGCTGCTCCAGCAAGTAATCAGTAATTGTAAGGGTGAGAAGAGTAGAGCAGAAAGGCTTCCAACGTTATAACCATGTTGTCAACTAGAGCTGCTCTGAGCAGAGTGAAAGAACATGGTGATTGGCAGGCCAGAAGCTGTTTACAGCAGCACTTACACTTTGCTTCTGCTGCTGGAGCTGTACCAGTGGTAGCGATGGTGGGAAATCTTAAGGAAAAAAGGATAGTGTAAACCAGGGATCGGCAACCTTTGGCACGCGGCCGACCAGGGAAAGCCGCTGGCAGGCTGGGACAGTTTGTTTACGTGCTGCATCCGCAGGTTTGGCTGATCACAGCTCCCACTGGCTGCAGTTTGCCGCTCCAGGCCAATGGGGGCTGTGGGAAGTGGCACGGTCTGAGGGATGTGCTGGCCTAGGGGAGCAGGCTCTGGGGTGGGGCTGGGGATGAGAAGTTTGGGGTGCAGGAGGGTGCTCCAGGCTGGAATCGAGGGGTTTAGAGAGTGGGAGGGGGATCAGGGCTGGGGCAGAGCGTTGGGACGTGGGGAGAGGCTCAGGGGTGTGGCCCCCGATGCAGCACCCCCTGCACACCACGCGGCTCAGCCCCTGACCCAGCACCCCGGCTGGAGGAGGGCTGAGCCACTTGGTGTGGCTCAGGGGCCGGCTTAAAACGGCTTGCGGGCCATAGTTTGCCCACCCCTGGTCTATTTTCTAGTCAGAAGGAGCTAAATTCATCCTTGGCATAGCTCTACCAACTTCAGTGGATTTACACCAGGGATGAATTTAAATCAGGTGTTCAAATCACAACAATTGCACTAATTGACAGTCCCGTTTCCACTTTCAGAAAAGATGTCAATAGCTGAACTATCATAATCCTTGGACACAGTCCCTCCAGAACAGAAATGATGCACATTGGCAGCACATCACAACGATCCTATAAAGTTCTGGCCCCTTTTTTCTTTTTTGTGGAGAAAAAGGACTGAAATCCAACACTTTTTGTGAACATTACATTCCTATTAAATTGTTTAAAAGGGAAAACAGGACTCAGAACTCAGTTTGGTCACTCAATTCTTCTTTTAAAATATTTCAAGTCAAATCAATAATCTCTACCACCCTGGCACATCTTCATTGGAATTGCTCAGGAAAGAGTCAGTTAAACAAAATCAGGACAAATTTAGCTCTTGAACAAGTGGGCATAACTGACTCCCATTGAGTTCAATGAACATTGCATCTGTTTACACCTGAGCTGAACCATCATCTGTAAATCTCTTTATAATGGTATCTCTTTATACAAAGAGTGCACACATTTTGCACTGACTCAGCTGTGCAAAAACATCCAGCTACTTATATTATCATAATTAGATTGCATTATTAGTCAGGTTATTAACATATTGCGACAGATCTAACTTTGCCTTTATCCTTTCACTAGGAGGCTACTGTATAAAATGCCAGCTATTCTTTCTCCTTTCTGTAAGATAATACTGTGCTTGATTATGCAGATCTCAGACTCTGTTCCACAGAGAGGGACAGAATGAGATCATCAGAGTTCTTTTCCAAGAATTCAGTTTACAGTAAGTGTCTTTTCTATTTGACAGAGTCAGAGCTTTCTGGGATGCAAAAGCCAGACACTTATCTTTCATATCTGTAGTTTTGAACAGTGAAAAAAGGAAAATATCTGTCAAAGTTAATATTATTTTACAATGCAGTTGTCAGCTGAGATGTGTAGTGTACTCAAGAAAAATTGTCCATGGAAACCTCACAGAGACCCTCAGGACTCAAGAACTCAAAGTAATAATGGGTGTCACTCCACTGAAGTCAATGAAATGACATCAAGGATGCATTTGGCCCCCACATTTTTTTAGTGGACAGCTGCACTTTCACATGGCCCCAAGGTCATTCATGGAATGCCTTTAGATGTTAGTTGCAGTACAGCATGGACAAGCCACGTTTTTAAAAACTCTCTGTCACAACACTGTTTTTATGAAAGGATGTTATACTAAATCACTTATTAATACTATTATTAATGGATGGAATGGAAATTCACTGCTGACATGAAGCAATGGAACAGCTGTAAGCACTAAGGCCGTGATTCTGCAAAGCACCCCTGTTCTGTAGAGCTCTTAAATGCATCTTTACTTTAAGCATATGTTTAAATCCCATTGATAATGCTTTGCTGAAGCATAGCCTAACAGCGGAACTCTAGACCTCTTTCCTGTGATGAAACAAGCTCCTGACTATACTCGAAGCGTGGGCTTCCTCAACTGATGTAAAGAAATTCCCATGTGTAGGGAGCCAGGGTGGCTCCCCTCCGAACCAGAGGGTAAAGCGCCTGAGTGGGCGGGGCCAGACCAAGCTTCCGCCAATCCCCGGAAGGGGAAGGGTGGGACAGGAAGTACAAAGGGCGGGGCCCTCTGCCCAGTGAAGAGAGCACCAGGGAGGGAGACAGACACAGGCTGCTCCGTCGCGATCCTGCTGCTGACCCAGGCGAAGCCCTGGGCAAGGAGGAGCCTGACCGGGGGGAAGGCCTGTGGCAACCGGGACTGCCAGCCGCTGAATACCCAGAGGACCTGGAGGGACCTGACTACAGCCCGGGCCAGCGTGAGTCCGATACCGAGGGGGAGCGGGAGTGGCCCGCAGCGGAATACCCAGATGAGACGGAGGGACCGGAGCGACCCGCCTGAGAGACCGGGTAGGAAGTAGCCCAGGGGCCGAACTACTCAGTGGGGTGGGTATGTTTGGTCAGCGGGCGCAGACGGCCCCGCTGACCCAGCGGCGGGACCTTCACCTCCCGCCACTGTCAGGGCCCTGGGCTGGAACGCAGTGGAGTTGGGTGGGCCTGCGTTCCCCTACCCCGGCGCTCCCCTGCCTGAGGGGCGCACCACTGACTCGTGCCGGCTCTCCCCTGCCTGAGGGGCGCGCCACTGACTCGTGCCGGCACACCTTCCCCGCTAATTCCCCAACCCCCGGAAGGTGTGGCTGAGGTCTGCCAGTGAGACCATAGCCTCCATCGCCCCTAGGGGCTCGGAGGACCAACCGAAACATGTCACACCATGACAGCAAGTAATGAACTGCAGTGTAAGCCATACTCTAGTCTGTATGTGAAGCAACTCTTAGGATATTACTGGTAAACTTCAATATTCCTGTCAAATTTATGATAAAGTAGGTTGCTGTGGCCAGAGGGTTTTGCTCAGTCTTGCCATGCGGGTGATCCAGGTTCAAGTTCTGTTATCTGACACTCTGGGTGATTAACTTGGCTCAGTGTGTTCAACTGCTGGGGTAAGGAGTGCCTCATGTCAGGGGTCCTTGAGACTGATTAAGACTATTCTGACCAGATCTGCTTGGCTAAAAGGATGGGTGTTGTAGGGCCTCGAAAATGGGGGTTAGATGTGAAGGTTAGTGTAGAAGGAACCCTGAAAATCTTTTACAAGCCTACAGGAATAATAAAACCTATTCACCTGATATTTCTGCTGGTCTAATTAGTGCTTCCAAGTGTGCCATTTTGTGTTATATACCAGTTGAAACATTGTGGAATTCACTTAACATTGTGAATACTTGGCATTTTCATAAAATATGGGTCACAAAATTGAAATCCGATCTAAAACATTCTGCTTTTTAAAAAACATCTACAATATGTGTTACCTGCAAAGTGGTAGACGCCACACAGTTTAAGGGGTCTTTCATCGCGGTTTCAGGCTGCTGTGTACTACACATTTGGTAATCTTGCCCGTAAAATGCTGATTGGACACTTATTGTTGAATGTCGAGGACACTGCAGGCTCAAACGATCGCCATCACAGGCATACACAGAGTGATTTTGCAGAAGTTTGGTTAGGTAACCTAGAAAATATTTAGCTATGTTACAATTAGTACAGGCAATGATGAACTCTTTAGGTAATATGAAAACCGTGGTCATCTTCTGGAAAGGGCATAAAAATCAGGATTGTAAGCATGGCCATACCACATGACACTATGAGCTTATCAGCCTTTACAACCTAGCCAGGATCAGGTCGCAAAAATATCCAGATGCTACAGGCAATCTTGTTGGTGATCCAGTAGGTGACACCCTTCCCACTGAGTCAGTACTAAACCAATGCTCCAGTAGGGGGCACTGTGCTGCTGGAGATGCCATTTTTCAGATGAGACCTGAAGCTAGGTTATGGCAACTTGTGGTCATTAAAGATCCCAAGGCACTTTCTCAAAAGTCCAAGGTGTTATTCCTCAGTTTTCTGGTCTATTTCCCCCTGCAGTCTCAGTTGGATAAGGTATTCTTTATTTCCTGTCCTAAATTGAGGTGTAATCTTACTGTACTGTTAAATGGTTGCTCTGTTTCATCCAAGTGATGGATAAAGTGATTCTCTCTGTATAATTTGCATATCAGAGTCTAAAGTAGTTCAGGATCCTTCCTGATGAGAGATACTGTGTAACTGTTAGACATTATTAATTGTTTGCAGTGCTGTAGCTGTGTTGGTCCCAATATAATGAGAGACAAGGGTGGGTGAGGCAATCTCTTATTGGACCAACTCCTGCTGGTGAAAGGTACACATTTTCAAGCTACATAGAACTCTTCTTCAGGTTCTTCCACCATTAGAACTTGGTCCAGTAAAAGATATTACCTCACCTAACTTCTCTTAGACATTATTAATAAAAGTTGGATATACTAGTCTGATGTGCAGGTAGTTTTGTGTTTGCTAGTATATAACTACCACAGATGAAGAGGTGGAAATTCATATGCTGCTGTCATAACTACAGTTGCCAACTTTCTATTCACACAAAACCAAACACCCTTGCCCTGCCCCTTCTCTGAGGCCCCGCCCCCTCACTCCATCCCCCCCCCCTTCTGTCGCTTGCTCTCCCTACCCTCACTTGCTCATTTTCACCGCACTGGCTCAGGGGGTTGGGGTGCAGGTGAGGGTTAGGGCTCCGACTGGCGGTGTGGGCTCTGGGGTGGGGACAGAAATGAGGAGTTCAGGGTGAGGGAGGGGGTTCTGGGCTGAGGCAGTGGGTTGGGATACAGGAGGAGGTGAGGGCTCCGGCTGGGGGTGTGGGCTCTAGGGTGGTGCAGACTCTGGGGTGGAGCTGGGGATTAGGATTTGGATGTAGGAGGGTACTCCAGGCTGGGACCGAGGGGTTTGGAGAGTGGGAGGGAGATCAGGCCTGGGGTGGCGAGGTGAGGGCTCCAGCTAGGGGTGCAGGCTCTGGGGTGGGGCTGGGGATTGAGTATAGGAGGGTGCTCCGGGCTGGGAGAGAGGGCTTCGGAGGGCAGGAGGGTGTTCAGGGCTGGGGCAGACGGTTGGGGCATGGCAGTGGGTGAGGGCTCCGGCTGGGAGTACGATCTCTGGTGTGGGGCTGGGGATGAGGGTTTTGAGGTGCGGGAGGGAGTCAGAGGTGTAGACTCTGGGCGGCACTGACCTCAGGCTTCTCTCAGAAGCAGCGGCATGTCCCCCATCTGGCTTGTCCCGCATCTGGCTCCTACACATAGGGGCAGCCAGGGAGGCTCTGTGTGCTGCCCTGTCCGCAGGCACCACCCCTGCAGCTCCCATTGGCCGTGGTTCCCAGCCAATGGGAGCTGCGGAGCCAGCGCTTGGGGTGGGGGCAGTGTGCGGAGCCCCCAGGCTGTCCCTAGGCATAGGAGCCGGAGGAGGGACATGACACTGCTTCCAGGAGCCACACAGAACCACAGCAGGCAGGGAGCCTGCCTTAGCCCCGCTGTGCCACCCTCCAGACTTTTAACGGCCCAGTCGGTGGTGCTGACCGGAGTTGCCAGGGTCCCTTTTCGAGTGGGCGTTCCGGTCAAAAACTGGACACCTGGCAACCCTAGTCATAACAGCTGCATTCATCATGTGATTTCAGGTAATATGCATGACCATGTTCCCTACTGTCTTAAAATGCAGCAAACTCCTGCATTTTTAAACCTTCAGCATCACACATTTGAAAGTTAATGCATGTTCAGTACTCAGCATCCCTAAGTATTTTTCTTCTCACATTTAAATTTAAAAAAGAAAATGTTATAAAATAAAATTAGGGGAATAATTTAATGAAATGGCCAAGAAATCAGAAACACAGTTGTTTTTTTAAGAAGAGTTGTTTGACTAATGGCCCATTTGCTACATTTAAAATTTATCTCTAATTATCTTCTGTTTTAATTATCCATCTTAACACACCCTTATGTTGATGTGTATACAACAATGGTATTTAAAGGAGCACTTGGAAGGTTGTAAGCCTAACATTTGAACTTTTATCTTGAGATGGCCATGACATTCTATATATTTGCTCCCTAAAAAAAATCAAAACCTACAATCCTATAGCAATAAAATAGTACATATTCTTGACAAAAACATCCACAACATTATTAACAGAGTGACCTCTTCCAGTGAGTTATTTGTTTTAAACTGGGAGAAACAGAATTTTTAAAATCAAGCTAAATAGCACAACAGAGTCATTTTAATTCGTCAGTACACAATTCAATTCTCTACAAACAACTTTTAAGAAATTTCAGGGGAAAAACAGGAAATCCCTTACCATAATAATAGTTGAATACTCTATGTTAGTATAGTCTGATATTTTTTTCCACATTTAGATTTTGTTGTTGTTAAAATTAAGGTTGGTTGTTCATAGATGATACACAGATTTGGTGAGTTTAGGCCACATCTAGCAGCTAACCCCACTTTTTATGTTCTGATCTACTTGGGAAATTTGAGAACGCCAGAAAGTAACTGTTACAAAAAAAACTACTACAATTCTGAATCTGCACCATTAAAGTTAGTGGGAGCTTTGTCACGGATGTCAGTGAATTTAGGATTTAAACCCTTACAGAGCTCCACTTGCAGCACTAAATTTGGAGTGAGAAGAAGGAAGTTTAATTATCAGCCCATTTTTTCACATGCTTATAAATCTGAAAATAATTACCCTTTGGGTTAAAAATATTCATTCTTGTTACTAACTCAAAAGCATTTCTTTCTGTCTTCTTTCTCTCTTTCTGCAAGTTTGGGAAAATACAGTTTGGCCATTTTTGAGTTACCAGAGCACAACAAATGGTGGATTTTACACATTAAGAAAGTTACTCAGAAGCTTTCTGTGCTCTTATATCTCAAAAACAGCTTTATTTTAAAAGTTCCCATTTGTCATGGCTCTAGATGTCAATAAGCACACACGCCTAAGACATGATTAAAGAAGTCTGGTTTAGGAATAATCAAATTGTAAGTCTCAACAGAATGTGTTGAACATGCACAATATATTATTTTGCCACTGTTTTTTTTAGGCATGCACACTGAGGTGTGAAACTGTGTAGATAAGTGGTTCTCTGCATGCTGAGACCTCTCTCCTGTTTAGCAACATAAGGACAGGGTGGTGACGAACCCCAGGTAGATATCCTCTGCTTTTAATTACCAAATTTACTTTTACCAAAATTTAATTTTGTCATTTTTCATCAAAATTTGAAATGAAAAAAAATTGGGGGGATGACAATTTTTATTATTTTTGGTGTATTTTTCAACCAACTCTGAGCTAGTCAAATTCTTTTTCATTTCCATGACCATTTTTTTCAAAATGTGCATGAATTATATTTAAAAAAATTTTAATCATCCCTGTTTGCCTGATTTTCAAAAATGCTGACTCCAATTCACCAGAGGCTCCTCTAAGGAAGAGAGGCCTGCTTGATGTTTGAGCCTGTTCATTTGTTTTTCCTTTCCTCCTAAACCCTGGAAGGAGCAAGCTCCAGCGGACCCCAACCAGAGGGCTGAGTTTCCATTCCCAGACCTGGGTGACAAGAGACTGAGTTCAGGACACCATCGAATGCCAGGGAGGTGTGGTGGAGGGACTATGCCCATGAGAGTCCCACGGACTTTCAGTGAGGTTTAGGCTCTTCTGTGCTTTGATCACTTTTGTAAATGAGAGTTAGGTTTCAAAGGCAAAAAAGCGCTTTTGAAAATATTAACCTATATTTATGTAGGGATTCACCTTACTACTGAAATGCAGCCACCCCTGAGACACATGAGAAAAGTTACTGACTATAACAATTGCACCTCTAGAAAGACAGGAATTATAATATTAAAGAGTGTTACACACACAAAAGGATATTCTCATATGCTGAACTTCTAAGTCATCAAGTTTCCTTGATTTGTCATCTCTTTACCCACTAAAAATAGCCAACAGTCTTGCTTTGGTATTTCCTGAAGTTTTATTCCCCTAGTCTTGTTAATTTTGACTTTTTTTTTCACCCTTAGAACTCACTAAGGGCCCAATTTTGCTTCCATTGAAAGCTCCATTGACTTCAGTGAGAGTAGAATCAGAGCCTATGGTAGAAAACCCCTGGGTAGAAACAAATCAAACCTCTATATTTAATTGCCCTAAGGATAGATTTCATAAAGGAATAGATGGCTTATAGACGGATATATGGGACCCTTCACATCTAGGTCACTGCATCAAATCTAATGTAGGTTAATGGCCAGTAAAAGCCACTGCTATCTGCTGGCTGTGTGGTGGCTTATGTGAAATGATTTGGCATTCTTCATCTAATTCCTAAGGACAGACATCTGAACTGACACCTTCGTTGGCAATCTCACCATACCAGCCAAGGGCTGTATGGACATGAAGACTCAACTACCTTCTCATGCCTAGAGTTGGTAAGTCCAGAAAGTCTGAGGCATGAGGGAGGAGAAAGTTTGTACTGTCTTTATTGTAAGGTAAACAGAGGGTATAAGGCTGCCAGGCTGTCAGTCTGGCATCTCCCATAGCACCAAAGACATGGGGAGAAATCCTGACCCTGTTGAAGTCAGGAGCTCAGGCATTTACTTCAGGAAGCCTAGGATTTCACCACAACCTTGCAGTCCCTCACTTGTGTGAGCTGTCCTTTTGAGGTCAGCGAGGCCACTGACACGAAAGTGTTTTCAGGATCAGGCTCTACATTCCTTTTTAAAACGTTCTAATTAAACAAGAGCTTTTCTCTACTCAAACTGTACAGAAATAAAGTACCTTCCCTGCCAGAGACATTTCTCTGTGGACCCAATGCCCAAAGGTGCTGAGGCCCCCTGAGTGGTGCTGGGCTTGTACTGAGGATAGGCCAAATTCCCATTTACACTGTAAAAAGAAAAGGAGTGCTTGTGGCACCTTAGAGACTAACAAATTTATTTGAGCATAAGCTTTCATGAGCTATAGCTCACTTCATTGGATGCATGCAGAGCTGTAGCTCACGAAAGCTTATGCTCAAATAAATTTGTTAGTCTTTAAGGTGCCACAAGTACTCCTTTTCTTTTTGCGGATACAGACTAACACGGCTACTACTCTGAAATCTGTCATTTACACTGTGGCTTCTTTGCACCACTCTAACATTGTAAAGGGGCCTTAAATGTAACTTACTGCTACTTTAACGACTTTTTACACTACCAGAGTGGCGTAAAGGAGCCATAGTGTAAACGAGTATCTGGCCCAACATGCATTGTGGATGCTCAACACCATGAAAGGTTTGGTCCCATAGCTGTAATCATTTCAATCCTTTAGGTTTTAAGTTACTTGGAACCAAATGTGCTGTGTACAAAAAACAGCCCAGTATTCCCTAAAGAATATCAGTGATGTTGTGATTTGGATGAGTTCCCTGGCATCTTAACTGCAACTTTGATCCTGCAAATTCCTAATCCAGGATCTAAGCACCTTTCTGCAACAACCACAACTATTCAGTTCTAAAAATGCTTTTTAAAAAATCTGCTCTGATTTTATATAAGCAGGTGCATTTCTCTCAGAAAATAATGGTAAAGGGACTGACACGAAAAGAAATCATGCTCTCCAGCCTTCAAAGTGGCATTTAAAATGCTTGTATATTTGCACACAATAAAGGATAAAAATAGTCATGGAAATTGGCTGCTAACCTTTGATAAGAAAAGTGGTGACGTACTGGTATCTGGATTGTTTCACTCACATGGTACTATGTAGACGTGCATTTTGATTATTACACAGAGTGCTACACACACAGCCTTGCACCTCTTGGAGGGCTATATTGAGACTGAATGTCTCGCCTTATGGAACGGGTGGTGCACATAGCAGCCCTGGGAAGGGATGGTGCCTCAAAGCCACAATTATCTGCCTCCTTCTCCTTAGCTCCAAGAGGAAATAAGTCACTGCAGTCCTTTACAAAATGCACCGTACCTCCCCCTCATGCTGACTCAGTATCACTGATTTGTGCCTGGGGGGCATGGCTCTGCACACTCGCTCATGGAGGGGAATAACATTCCCAGGAAAGCTGCTGTCTCCCAGGTGGGCCATGCAGACAGTCGCAGTTTCCAATTGCTTCCTTCAACTTCCCCAGGGAGTGTGACTTCATAACACGTCTAATGCAGGCCTGTGCCTCAGTGGCACAATGTGCTTCTATATTGTTTACATAATCCTGTGCAGAGACCAATTTTGCTAAAGGCAACTACTTCAACCAAAGGGCAATGTCAGGTTAGAAAAAATGTCCTTATCTCTCTAACTAATAACAGCTGGGATTATTCAGAGAGAACGTTTTAGCAATTGAACGGACTTGCCAATATTTATGATGTCTGTTTACTTTTCTGCAGTTCTCTGGGCTGGGACAATGAAGGTAGGCAACTGGTCCGTTTCATGTTGCTTTACAGTCAAGTTGTTTCACTTTGGGTTCTGATACAGTCTCTGCAGCATTGACTGTATTATTACAAACATTTCAGGGGAACGTTTATTTGTGTTACAAGATGTCTCTTTTTTGTTTAATATGATGGAAGTATTTCTATTGGTCTTATGTTCTATAAAAGTATATTTTAAAAACACATCTAAACTGGGAGCCATAGCTAATCTGACAGGGATAGTATTGCAGAACCCGAGCATACAAAACTCACAAGTCAGGCCCCCCAAAATCATGAGATATGCTTAAAAAAATCAAGATTTTAAAAAATAATAAATGTTGGGTTCTTTTAATTTGTCTTCTAGTTTTTGAGCCTTCAAGCGTTCACATTTTCAAGGTTTTTTCTGAAACATGAGAGCTAGAAACTTCCTTTCCCTACCTTCCCGCCCCCCACAAATGAAAGTAGAGATTCCTTTGTAATAACATGACTCCAGCAGCTGGGGATTTAAGGAAAATGACTTTTCCTATTGGCTCAAAGCATATAGTTATAAGCATTATATGGGCTACACTGTGAACAAA
This sequence comes from Lepidochelys olivacea, assembly GCF_965140295.1. Lineage (NCBI taxonomy): Eukaryota > Metazoa > Chordata > Testudines > Cheloniidae > Lepidochelys > Lepidochelys olivacea. Next base: position 167,639,731 of record NC_140411.1, read on the forward strand.
GTAACCTAAAAACCTGTACTACCCTACTCAGAAGTTAAGCCTGAATCACAGCATCATAAATTGATTTATAGGTTCAAAGATTTTTAAGATCAGATGGAATCATTGTGATCACCTAGTGTGACCTTCTGCGTAACACAAGTCAGGAACTCAATGCAACTTTTTACTAGGACTCAAAAGACACATGAAATCCAAGCTGAATCCTTTCTTCCAGAATTGACCGGCTTAGTTACAGTGTCCACTGTGCTGACAAAGAACTCTGACTAAAATTCACTACACAGATAAAGCATGAAATACATACAGATTGAGCTACAGTATTATGTTGTTGTTATTATTATTATAATATTATTATTAATGATTACCATAGCGCTTAGGAGCTCTAGTCATGAGCCATGACCCCATTGTGCTAGGCTCTGTAGAAACAGAACAAAAAGATATCCGTGCCCCATAGACTTTACAGTCTATATGATTAGAGACAACATCTGGATGCAGACAGATGAGGGAGCACAAATTAATAATGACACAGTATTGGCCAGCATGATACAGTGTGGTCTCAGCACACCAGCAACCTAACCATTGTCCAGTTTTTTGTAGGCATCACGGCAAAGGAGAGTTTTAAGGAGGAATTTGAAGGGGGACAACAAGGTAGCTTTGTGGATATTTATGGGGAGCACCTCCCAAGCAAGAAGGGCAGCATGGGAGAAAGCACAAAGGTGCTTGTTTGCAATGTAACAAGTCAGCAGTGAAGGCTGCTATTATGGGGCGAGTGGAGGCAAGCATCAACACCATGATGATGGATGAGATGATGGGTAGGGGTGATTGACTGTGAAGGGCCTTGAAAAAGACAACAAGCAGCTTATGTTTGATGCAATTGAGAAGGGGGGAGCCAATGGAGGGATTCAAAGAGGTGTGAGACCTGGTCAAAGCAATGGACTAGGAAAACCATCCAAAAGTGGCAGAAGGTCGCTTTGAATGGGAGGGGTGGAGGCGCACATGGAAACCTAAATGTACTAACATGGGGAGTGGGAAGACTTAGAGGGAGTGGGAGGAAGTTAGGATGTCAGGGAAAGTTAGGATGGGTGCTCCGTGTGGGGAGAGGGGGACAGTCGGGGTGCCAGGGAAAGGAGGGGGAGCAGGATGGTGCTCTGCACGGCATGTGAAGGGAGCTACTGAAGATTTTGAGGAGGGAGATATCTGGCACCAAGTTGGGAAGAAGGGTCTTGGTGATTTGGGCCTGAGGTAGTTGCTCCCAGCCCTGGCCTGATTACCCAGGTTCCTACCTGCTCCCCAGGCCAAGCCCGGGTGCTGCAACAGCTGCTGTAGCCCCCCCAGTCACACGCTTGCATCCACACCCAGCAGTCTCATAGCCCCACCTGACCTGAGCCATGTTGAGCTTGAGCTGACAGCTAGACATCCACGAGGGGATGTCTGAGAGAGAGGCCTCTGGTGTATTGAGGACTGTGTTGCAATTTCAAGCTATCACTGTAGAGTGTCAGAAATGAGTGAAGGGTTCCTGGTCCTGCTTGCAGGCTAGGGAACTCTGTAGTGAAGTGTGTGATCTGGGAGCAGCAATCAGTCTGCAGCCAGACAGCCTAGAGGAAGGTGGCTGAGTTGGTTTAGGGAGCAGCCTGCTTTGTCACTCTGTTTTTTGGTTCTCATATGTTACCTGCATTCTAAGAAATAAAGCAGTGTTACACTTTTGTAAGCAGTATTTCTTGTTTGTTTGACTTTTCTGTGTGTATGCTGTGAACGTAACTAGGCCAAGATTTTAGTTTGGACAGAAGGAGACAATTCTGGAGTAGAGAGGTAGATCTACAAGTTAGTATAGAGATGGTAGTTAAATTTGTGTTTACAAATAAAATGACCAGAGATAAGGTTTGGAGGAAGAAGAAGAAGAAAAGAGGACCAAGATCAGAGCCTGTGGAATCCCCTCAGACAACTGGAGGGTAGATGAGGAGGATCCTCCTCAGGACATGCTGAATGAGTGACTAGAGAGGTGAAAGGAGGATCAGGAAAGGACAGTTATACAAGCCAAGAGAACAAGACCTCAAGAAGAGCATGGTTGATGATGTCAAAGGCAGCTGGCATGTCAAGGAGAATGAAGGTGGGGTACTAGATCTGAGCTTTAGCTAGGAAGAGATCATTAGAGATTTGGCAAGTTGGCCCCTCACTGTCACTTAATGCAAAGAGGACATGGCACTGATCAACCATAAAGACAATCCCAGCCCCCAAACCCCAACCTTGCTTAAATAGAGTTAAGATTGTAAATAGATCTCTCAATTTAAAATAACATTCTTAGAATGCTGTAGCAGTTAATTAAAAAAAAACTTTGAAAGTCAGGAAATTCAGGGAGAATTTTATTTTTAAGTTTGAAAGTCTGGAAATTGGAATGTTGTAGTTTACAAATGTAAACATCAGAAAGTCTGGAAGTACTCAGTTAAGACTCCAGTGCATCATAAAATAGCACAAATAGTGTAATTGACAATACATTGGAATTCATTAGTTTGTTCTTATCCAGAACAATATCATTTCATTTGGGATTAATTCATCTCTGTGTAGGTGGCCAGCATAAGACCTGTGCACCACTTATCTCTCTCGAAATAAGGTTAAAGTGATGCATAAGCTTTGTGCAGGCCCACTGCACTGGGGTGCATTTCACCCTTAGTGAAGAATGGCACTGTCAGAACATAATCATGAGTTCTGAGGATAATACCTGGCACATATTAAAAGCAATCTAACTGTTTACTAATAGAATGCCTTTTTATGAAGAATGCATTCTGCAAACATTTATTTTTAGAGCCTGAATATGAAAGGCCCACAGAACTTAGCAGCTCTCTGAATCAGGCCTTTATATAAGTTTATTGTATTGGCTATAGTTCATAGTTCAATTTAGCTTGATTAGCGTAGTAATTTGTTCTCAGTTTTTTAAGAGATGCTAATTCATTTCAGATGAAAATAGACTGAAATACCACACATATTATTACTGGAGTCCCAAAAAGCTAATCCATTTTATAAATCTCCATCAACCCCTGCAGCTTTTCCAAGAATTGTGCCAACAGCCAGTAAAAATTGTATGGGCAGGTTTGACAGTCTCAGAAGAGGAGAACTCTCCCAGTGATGACTAAGCCACTGATAAACTCCACTACAAATTAGTCAATTCTTGAAGAATTATCTCTGGATACTTGCTGTTCCATGGGTGAATTTTTAGTAATAGCTACCCAGCAACACTTCCTTTATTGATATGTAGAGAGACAGGGTGAAATCCTGGCCCCATTGAAGTCAATGGCAAAACTCCCATTGACTTCAAAGGGGCCAGGATTTCTCCCACTAAGTTACCAGAAAGTGACTGATTCTCAGCTGGTCTGCAGTGATAACTGCTGCCCCACAAGGACACTGCAGGGCTATTTAGCAGTGTTAGATAATCGATTAATATTGCTCCAAGAATTATAATTTCTGTACAGGCGGCTTGACCATTTCTAATGGCTCTATCCAGCTAACACCACAGACGATGTACTGCAGCTTCATCGCTTTGCAGTGATGAAATGAAAGTGGCTAAGGTTTACTCAGCTCGGCTTCACTGTGCTACAATACAGTACTATTGTAGCATACAGTGATCTCCACTCATGATGTCACAAAACAGTTTTCAGAGAAAGTTAAATCTTCATTACCATAAAACAAAGGATTTAAGGTGAAATTTGAAGTGGGGAAGTCATTCAAGGGGATAAATGAGGGGGAAAGGGCCATAAAAGGGGCAGTACAAATGAATGAGTGATTCCCTACATGTGGAGGTAAAAGAGAGGAAGACAATAGTGGAGGAGATGAGTGAAATAGACAGGAAATAGGCAAGCAAACATAGAGAGGTAGCATGAAACATGTCCATGGAGAGGCAATATGAATTGGATTTAGAAAAAACTATGAAGCCATCAGAAATGACAGAGGGTTAGTTTATTACACAATGTTTCTGCTTCCTGGAGTGAGAAAGTCATTTGGCTGCAGAGTTCTGGACACCTGAAGTTTGAAGAAGAGGCATTTAGGAAGAATGTAAAAGAAGGAACTACTATACTCAAGACATTAGAGGACTGATTTTCAGACTGAGATTATATGGTCAAGTGTGTGACAGTTTACTGCAGGAACTACCACATACACGTGTGTAAATCAAAGACTTGAGTGTGTGCACTGGATAGCTATATGGATAGTTGCCATCTAACTCTGTGGGTATGAAAATCCCTGCTTTTGTGCATGCACATGCTTGTTGTACATATGCAAAGGAGGTGGCAACTGAGCAGGCTGAAACTGGCATGCAATCTTGGTCTGAAAATCAAGAGGGAAAGAAAGTTTGGGGTTAGAGACAGCTTCAAGATTTCTGCCCATCAAAGCAAAGTTAAGGTTCTGATTACGGACAGTGATGTCTTCATATTGGTCTAGATAGAGCCTAGCATGTTGTAGGCACTGCTGCAATACAAATAATATATATTAATAACAATAATGAATGATAACAGTCAGGCATATAGAGGAACTGAGTGTGCAGTGTAAAACCTCCCCCCAGAATAAAAGAGAACCAGTTATAGAAGTAGGCTTTATGCAAGAAGAGAGTGCTGGAGATGGCAGCAGTGTGTCCAGTGATAAAAGAAAGCTTTGTCTAGTACAGGTTTGGCAGGTAAAATGGGACTGCTCCTCTCATCAGCTTCTGTTTCCAGGAAAAAAAATTAGTAGTGGCAGACATAAAGGGCCTGATTCATCTCTCACTTATGCCAGAGTAGATCAGTTTTACACTGGTACACATGGAAAAGTGAGAGGAGAATCAGGATCGATATGTGTACATTAACTCTTTTGATTGTGATGTATGCAGCGAGGGACCATCCTTCCCATTGCCTATAAGTTAGGTAATATTCTTCACAAAGGGGCCTCTCACCTAGCAAAGAGTCAATGTAACTCTTATTAGTCCATCACCCAGGTGTCTTTAAGCTCTTTCTATAGGTATAGAGGGTTCTTTTTAATATTAAATCTTAGGACAGAGGGGGAAGTCCTCCGTGAAAAAACATTACGTCAAAGAATTCAGAGCAATCCAATTAATCTGTTCCATAATTTGCTTCTTTCTTCCCCCACGTTCCCCAAAGCCGTTTTCCAGGATGCATAGTTCAAGTCACCCTAAAAAGTCTTAGTCTAATAGTCTTATTCAATGGTAATCTTCTTTGGAAAGGGACCTTGGGCCGACTCCACACTCTGTACAACACTGAGCATAATGCCAGAGTGTCCACTTTGCTAGATTTTATTTTGGCATATACTCATTAGCTTCACTTAAATTTTCCCATTTCCTTAGTTTTTCAGATATAATTCTTCCCCCCCTTCTCCCTCCCCCCCCCCACCTCTCCACAGCTTGCAACATGGAGCTATAACTCTATCATTTTGTTTTCACTGTGGATTGTAAATATTTCTGGAATCCCTATGGAGTCCCCCAGAGCAGCGTGGGTTGGAGATTCCCATTCCCACAGTGGCAGCATGAGAGGCTGTGCTGTCATGCAAGGGAAAGAATGCTTGTATAATCATCTTATTTTTAATTTTAGACATTGTGCCAGCAGTTGGTGTTATCTTAACCCTTTGTAATGGGCAGATGTTTGCTTTGAAAGCACAATGGTAAACTGGCGACCTTAGAATTCTCTGTTCTCAGATGTCTAGTCCAGAACTCAGCAAAGTTGCAACCAGCAAATGCTAGTTCCAGATCTTAAGTTCTGACTGTGTTGCTTTGTTAGGACCAGATCCTGAGTGTTTTGCCATTGACCTCAATGAGGGCTGGAGCAGCAGGCCCTTCACAAGCAAATATTAAAAATAAGTGTTTTTAATACCAGCACTGTTTGGACACTAATTTTAGAATTAATACCATAGGTGCAGCAATCCAAGTAGACTCTAGTGATGAAGATTATAGTGACTAGCTACAGTAAAATATTTTATCAACATGCATTTTCCTAAAGGAAAACACTTCTTTTCCTTTATTTCATGAACATGTCTTGTGGACCATAATTATCTGACATATCATAACTCTGATTACATATCAAACTTCAATGGCCAAATTAATCATGGGTGTGACTCCACTGAAGCCAAAATAGAGGATCCAATGGAGTTACATCAGGAATGAACTTGCCTCAAGACCTCAATCTTACCCTCAAGTATATGAGGGCAGGAGCTCTGGCTAGAACCCTGGTAAATAAAAGATGAAAGAAATACATAGCTGGTGACATCATCTTCTGAAGATTGAGGAAGGGGCCAACCATGCCCAGGAGATAGCAGGAAACCACTACACCCAAAGATTTTAAGTAGGTGGATCCTGGAGTCTGGAGAAAAATATTCCTTTAAAAATTTGGGTTTGTGAACTTGAATCTCCATGCAATCTTGCGGGGGTCAATCCCTCAAGAAACACAATGCAAGGTTCAGTTTGCAAACACCATTGTGACCGAAACCCTGCGGGGTTTAAACAGTCCTAGTTTATTCACATGACATAGAATCTAAAATTCACATGACATAGGATCACATGAGTTAGAGGTGAGGAATGGGATCACTTAATCCATTCCCTTGCAAGGGTGGCCTACAGTTCCCTCAGCAGAGGAGATGTCGGTTAACAGTACAGTAGATCAAGGCCAAAAAGCTATCTGCATGGCTGGATTACTTTCATTAGCGCAGCAATTGGCTTCACATTTTTTTACTCAATTCAACTTTAGATTGGATAAACTGAAAGACCAAAAATTCTGCTGTGGTCCAAAAATGCAAAGTGATTCTGAAAATCTAACTCGTGTCTTCCAGCATGTGAACAAAGAAAACAGAGGTAAATAAATAAAAAAATATATTCTACAGTTCTTTAGGGCCCTGATCCAAAGCCCACTGAAATCCTTGGGAATTGTTCCACTGACTTCAATGGATTTTGCACCAGGCCTTATGTTACAACTTATGTTTTAAAATTAATTCTAAATTAGTGTCCAAACAGTGCTGGTATTCTTTTTGTTGCCAAAAGCCGCACAATGGATCTTTTAAACAACTCTCTTAAAATGTACAGAAATTCAGATGAAGTGACTCACAATGCTGAACAAATAAGGCACCACCATGCCTAGTTGTGCCTCTCGAGTTCTCTCTAAGACAATAGAATATTTTTTCTATGTTTGACAAAGAAAAATATTTTAATTATAATTGTTGATTGGCTGGAAGATTAAAAAAGTCTGATAGTTGGTGACTGATTAAAGTGGTTGGTTATAAACCTAGAGAACGTTACTGAGAAATGTGAAACATATTGCATAAAAAATGGGATTAGTATTTCTTTGGAATTAGCACCCACTTTCCTTAATAAAGCTGAGGTCATCTGAAAGTCCTATCCCACTGAGAAGTTTATCAGCTTGAATTGTAGTATAAAGGCAGGGGGACCTAATCAACAAATTTATTTTATTAAATTTGTTTTTCCTTTGACATACAGAATATACAATTTGTTATGTGCCAACAATATGCTCAATGCATTAGAAGACACAAAAATAAAGCAAGTTCCTGCCTCAAGGAGTTAACAGTCTAAAAGGCAGACTCAAAAAATATAGAGATGGGCCTGACACAAAACACCCACATCTAACTAAACCCTCACATTGGGTGTATACCTCTATTTCACAGAACCAAATCCCAGATCCTTAACCTCAGACCAGCTCAGACCAGAACTCTGAAGTTTGCGTCCCTTTCTTATTGACATGGAACAAATGTTTTCCTTTAAATATAGGAACCAACATTTGCATCTAACCTTTTCAAACAATATCAAGAAATTACATCTCTTACCATCTCTCTTAATATTTTGGTGAGTTCCAACCATCACTTACCACAACACGTCAATAGAATTTACTCAATGGATTTATACAGGATTCAATCTCCTGCTAACATGGTAAGTCGACAAAACAAATGCTGCATCACTGTGGCCATCAAAATTCTTACCACTTTATTAAAAGCCCCAAATAAAATGGCATTCACTTGCTTTCTTTGTGTTTAGGAGAATCTGGATTGTGTTAATTAATGGAAATTAATGGAAACTTATTGTGCAGGAGGATTGCATGGTCAGCTGATGTTTCTTGAGTGTTTTTGTCTACTTTTCATTGACTCCATTTGCTCTCTATTATTGGGGTAGAAGGCCAAGCCTGATTTGTTAAAGCAGTGATTATTTCTGCCTGAACTGTTCTTGAAAAAACAGATGTCTTTGTGAGTGGACTAAGACAAAAAGGGTTGGAGCTATCAAAACTATGGACTGCTTCTTTTGCCTCTTCAACCTCCAAAATAATTCTCCAACCCAGGTATAAGATCCCATGATTACTCCCTTTTGATGTGTACACATCTTGAGGTTCCATTAAGATTCTTTTGGTTTTCTATTACAGGCTTACTTCTTGGAGGCTACACAGAAGAAATGGGTTTTCAGAAGAGATCTGGATCAAAAGAGTGTGGTTGATTGATGAACTGGGGTAAGTAGGTCATTCCATATATAAGAGTCAGATGACCACAACCTCCATGAAACCCTTGTGACCCACCACAATTCCAGCATTCTGTAATGAGCAAAGAACTAAGTATTTGTGATGGTGGCTCTCAAAAATGGGATGATTTAGCATAATAGAAAGTCTTTGCTTTTCTACGTGGATTTTGACCCATTCTCAGATATGAAAGTTGCAAGTTACCACTGAAGGAAATAATATGCGTTTAGGCCAATGGTCCCCAAACTCTTCACAGTCACGCTCCCCTTATCCCTGTCTGCGCCCCCCACAGGGAGCCAGGCAGGGAGCAGGGCCGTAGCTCCTGATCGGGGGGGGACAGGGGTAAGGGGGCTGAGGCTGGGGCCACAGATGTGGGGTGGGGCTGGGGCTGGGGCTGGGAGCATGGCTGCGACTGGATGTAGGGCTGGAGCAGGGCTGGGGTTAGAGTGGGGCTGGGTGGTGCTCCCTCCCCTCATGGGGGCTGGCCCAGGTCCTGCCATGCCCTCAAATATTGCTCTGTGTCCCTCTAGGGGGGTGTGCCCCACAGTTTGGGGACCTCTGATTTAGGCCCTGATTCAGCAAACCATCCCTATTCAGCAAAGCATTTAAGCATAGGCTTAAAGATAAACCCATGCTTAAGTGTTTTGCTGAATAGGGACGAATTTGTGTATGTGCTTAAATGCTTTGCAGAACTGGGGCCTTAGACTTCCTCTGGTGAATAGCTAAGAGGGAAGAAAAGAGCTCTCTAGCCATGGGCCCAATCTGGTTCCCATGGAAGTCAATGGAAAGGAAGAGTCTCATTAACTTTACTGGGCATTGGATCAGACCCTACATTTGTTTCTCAAGCCCTTGGCATTCAGTTCCCAGTGTTTAAATATATGGATGGGATTTCACTAAAAAAATGGCATTAGGATAGCAGACATCAGAACAAATATTCTCTATTCTGCAGTTCACGGTACATATAGGATGCAGCATGTTTGCATCAAACAATTGTTAAAGAAGTACAGACTATGTACATCTTTAAACCAATGTATCTTACATCTCCATGTGGACAATTTCTACATGAGATGTCCTGTTTCAACAATTTGCGACATTAAATTTTTTGATACTCAGCCTTCTCTACCCAATTAAGTGGTTTAGAACCCGGCATGGATTTTCATGACATATATTGTTCAGATAACACTGTTCACAAAATTAAGAGATACCTAGAAAAACTCTATTTCTGTATTTGAAAGCCAGACTAAGGAATACTGTGGGAAGAAGCATATGTGACTACATAACCCTAGAGGGCTTACAGAAAAGGCAAAAACATGTCTAAACTTGATTTGTGGTAACAAAGTGCATGGAGATTGAAATTCCACCCACAGCCATAGATGACAATGTAACTCTTATGAGAAGGAAAGGGACAAATCCTGTGTACATTATATTGCCTTCATACTGTGAGGTGATCCAGCAAAAATATTACATGAACGGAATTTGGGAGAAGAGGATTGTGAATGGGTTCACTGTCCGCCACCTAGGGGTTGCTGCCGCTGGCAGCCACTCCACCTAGTGGTTGCAATAGGATGGGTCAGGGAACCCACTCCCTCCTACTCCACCAACTGTCAACTCAGGACCCTGTGAGGCCTGTCCAGCGTCTTTCACCTTGAGGTGCCTTAAGTTAGCCTTCCTGGGCCACCTCCTACCTCCCTCTTTCCCAGGGCATGTGGCAGTTTGTCCCTGCAAGTGCTACCTCGAGGCTTGCCTACCTGCCTCCGACCCATAAAAGCTGCTGCTCATCAGCATGCCTTCTCCCGGTCTGGATCTGGCTACGTTGTCCTCCTCCACAACTCACAGAGTGGGTCCTTCTCCCTGCCCTGTCTACGCCCAGTTGAGCTGTCTGGCTCCCTTTTAAGCCCCACCTCCAAGGGAGCAATCTCAGCAAAGGTGGAGGGGCAGCACCTCCTGAGCTCAGAGCTGCTCTTTAACCCTTTTCTGTCCAGAGAGGGGTTTATACACACTATCACACAGCCTCCCCCCTCAGATCCAGTGTTGGGGTATTGTCTTGCAGACCTTGCACATCTCCCCCACCCGCCCTCACCTCTTGAAAAAAAGTCTGTTTTTATGGCCCTTCCTAGCCCTGCAACATATCTGGAAGCTGTAAGGTTGAAAGGAGAGGTACCGATGCATGATCCTGGGGTTGGCAACCCTCGCAGAGTGTAGCCACCACAGCAGTGCATGGTCCATCACTAGGAGACAGGGGTTCCCCCACAAATAATATCTTAAGGTGTCCACAGTCCATTTGACTGCCAGGGCTTCCTCCTCAGTGACCGAGTAGGATGTTTTTTGTAGGAACAGTTTGTGGCTGAGGTACAGTATGGGGTGCTCCTCTCCATCAATGTCCTGGGAAAGAACTGCTCCTAGCCCTACCTCGGAGGCATCCATTTGTAGCATAAAGCTCTTGATGAAGTCAGGGTGTGCGAGCACTGGCTCTTGGCTCAGCTGCTCTTTTAGCTCACAGAATGCCTTATTTCAGGCCGTGGACCATCTCATCTTCAGGCTGGTGTCCTTTATTAGATCGGTTGGGGTGCTGCAATGGTGGCAAAACTGGGCACAAAGAATCTGTAGTACTCAGCAAGTACTCAGCCTAGGAAGCGATGCACCTGCTTTTTTGTGTGAATGGTATTGCACATTGCTCTAGGGCCTGCATTTTGCTGACTAGCTGCCTTAGACGCCTGCCCCCAACTAGGTAGCTCTGATATGTCATCTCCCAGCTGGCCAGCTTGCACTTGGCTGGGTTAGACATTAACCCTGCCTCCTGGAGGGCCTACAATATCACCATCACATGCCTTAGTTGGTCATTCCAGTCCTGACTATAAATGTTGATTTCGTCAATGTGTGCAGTAGCGTACTGCCCGTGATTCATTAGGCACTGAAAGGTGGCCGCAGCCCACATAGGCTGAAGGGCATGATCTTAAATTGGTATAATCCAAACAGTTTGGAGAAGGTGGCCTTCTCTTGTGACTTGGCAGTTAGGGGAATCTGCCAGTAACCCTTTTTTGGTGAAGGGTAAAATATGCCCGATGCCAACTCTATCCACATATTTATTCAAGTGACATCATCATAGGACCTAAATCACATTAGCCACGTCATCAGGGGCTCATTCACCTGCACATCTACCAATGTGATATATGCCATCATGTGCCAGCAATGCCCCTCTGCCATGTACCTTGGCCAAACCGGACAGTCTCTACACAAAAGAATAAATGGACACAAATCTGACATCAGGAATCATACCATTCAAAAACTGGTAGGAGAACACTTCAACCTCTCTGGCCACTCAGTAAAAGATTTAAGGGTGGCAATTTTGCAACAGAAAAGCTTTGAAAACAGACTCCAACAAGAAACTGCTGAGCTTGAATTAATATGCAAACTAGATACCATTAACTTGGGTTTGAATAGGGACTGGGAGTGGCTGGGTCATTACACATATTGAATCTATTTCCTTAAGTTAAGTATCCTCACACCTTCTTGTCAACTGTCTAAATGGGCCATCTTGATTATCACTACAAAAGTTTTTTTTCTCCTGCTGATAACAGCTCATCTTAATTAATTAGCCTCTTACAGTTTGCATGGCAACTTCCACCTTCCGTGTGTGTGTGTATATATATATATATATACACACACACACCTACATACATATCTTCTGACTATATGTTCCATTCTATGCATCCGATGAAGTGGGCTGTAGCCCACGAAAGCTTATGCTCTAATAAATTTGTTAGTCTCTAAGGTGCCACAAGTACTCCTGTTCTTTTTGCAGATACAGACTAATACGGCTGCTCCTCTGAAACCTGTCATATATACTTGGGGGTCCGCAGTCTGTTTAGTAGCTCATTGACCTGGGCCATAGAGTATGCATCATACTTCGATATAGCATTCATGCTCCAGAAATCTATGCAGAAGCAGATTGACCAGTTGGTCTTCAGTACCAGCACAATGGGGTTCCTCCACTCATATGGGACTCCTCGACTACCTCAGCTTCAACATTGTCTGCAGTTCCTAGTGGACTACCTCCCATATCTTTCTTGGCAGGAGCCAGGGGTTCTCCCGGACCTTTTTCCCTGGCTGGTGTCTATGTGACGTGCCAGGTGCATACGCCCTGGCAGCATAGTGAACACCGCGGGAAAGGCTTCCAGCTGCAGCAGTTGGTGGCACTCTTGCTCTGGCTGAAAGTCTTCTCCTGGTGGAATCAGTCCAGTGCCTTGTCCTGGGGGCCTCTGTGAACCGAGTTCCAGCTCGGGCAGAGATGATGCTATGAGGAGGCTCTCCCACTCACACCAGGCTCTTAGCAGGTTGACATGGTAAATTTGTATCACCTGTCATTTTTTGGGCTGACGTAGCTCATAATTAACTGCCCCTACTTTCCTCAGCACCTCAAATGGGCTTTGCTATTGAGCCATCAGTTTTGACTCTGAGGTCAGAAGGAGCAGCAGGACCCTATCCATGGGCCTGAACTCTCTCATCCAGGCCCCTCTATTTTAGGCTCATTTTTGGTCCTCATGGTCCTGCAGCAGGTTTTCCCAGGGAAAATGCCCTTAACCTCTCCAAATCCTCTCACAGGCAGATTATGTGTTGGACCACACTGGGTTTAAGTGGTGGCTGCTCATCCCACATCCCCTAGAGGAGGTCTAGTACCCCATGGGGTAGTCTCCCGTACAGAAGCTCAAATAAGGAGGACCCTATGGAAGCTTGAAGCACCTCACGGATAGTAAAAAGGAGGGATGGGAGTAACTGATCCCAATGCCGTGGGTCCTGGGCGATGAACTTCCTCAGCATCCCTTTTAGGGCTTTATTGAAGCACTCCACTAGCCTGTCTGTCTGAGGGTAATAGACTGACATCTTTAGGACCTTAATCTTTAAGAGATTACATAGCTCTTTCATCTATTTTTGATGTCATGTTGCTCCCCTGATTGGTTAAGATCTCCTTTGGTATCTCGACCTGGGTGAATAGCTTCCGTAGCTCAGGGCTGATGTGAGTGGCTGTGCTAGCTCAAATGGGGGTGGCCTTGGCGTAGGCCACTAGCACTTGAATGCACTGGTACCCGGCTGTCGTCTTCTCCAGTGGCCCCACCAGACCCATGCCGATTCTTTTGAAGTTGGTCCCAACCACCAGGAGAGTGATGAGCGGGGCTTTCAGGGGTATCGCGGACCTGGTCAGGTGGCACTCGGGGCATGACACACAATTAATCTTTGACATCTCCATGCATCCCCAGTAAAACCTAAGGGTTACCTAGTTGAAGGTTTTCTCTTGCCCAGTCGGACCCCCACAGAGTATTGTATGTGATGGCTCTAGCACCCGTATTTCTCCTGTTTGGGCATCCTTGGCCATCCAGTACATTCTCTCCTCCCATAGCTCAAAGTGAGGGCATAGTTGCAGCAGCCATGGGTCTGCCACTTTCCGGTTCACGCCTGTGAGGTGCTCATATGCCCGGCTCAGAATCAGGTCCTCCTTCTGAGCACTTATAAAATCTATTTTGGCCATCAGCAAATCCCAGTCTTCAGTTTGTGGGGCCTTCTGCCTCCCTGGTGGTCGTTCCTGTTGGGACAGGCTTTCTTTGGAGTCCTCTTCATCCCTGACTCAAGCTAGGTTTCCTGACCCCAGGTCCCTCCCTGGGGGTATTCTTCCCTCAGCAGGTTATTAGCCCAAAATTTTATCATCTCCTTAAAATCTTCCAGGTCTTGACCCAGAATCACCGGGTAAGCCAGTGCAGGGACTACCCTGACCCACACTTTCCTCGAGTGTTCACTTATTGTGAGCTGCACTTCCCTAGTAGGGCATGGGGGTAATGAAAGACTTTCATCTTCATGGACATACTATAGACAGATGGTGTATAGGTGGTCTCCCAGCCTGGCTAGGTATACTCGGACCATTGTCTGGCTACACCTAGAACCTATCAATGCCATCATGGCCACCCCATTAACCTGCATTTTGTCTGGTCCTTTCTTTCTGGCCTGGGTATCCGCCATCCAGACCTGCCCGTAGGAGTAGTCCATGTAGGGGAACTCTTGACAGAAATGGGCTGGCCGTTCACATGAGAAGCAGGGTTTGGTCAGGGGGCTCACTCTATCCCTTCCCAGCAGTGGCCGTGGGGTGTCCCCAGGGGTTCCCCCATCAGGGCTGGGTTTCTCCTTGGGGTGCTTGGCCCCCTGGGCCCGGACTCCCAGGGTCCCATCCAAGCTGCGGCTAGGTTGCAGGTCAGGGTAGAATCCCGCCTTCACGGGGGCATACTGCCCTCAGGAGTCTCTGGGTGTCCGGGGCAGGGACACCCTGTGTCTAGGGCCTTCTGATCACCACCCAGTTCTTGTGGTGCCACCTGCCCCCAGAAAGTTTTCCACCAACCTAATTGCATTGGCCAAGGCCCCGCTGGTGTCTTAACACCCATTCCAAGCTGCTGGGGGGGAGAATCTGTGTAAATTGCTCCAACTCTACTGGTTCTGCAATCTGCTTCTTGGTTTGCTCTTCGAGTTGAAGCCACCTCCAGCAGTGTTCCTTAAGATGCTGGGCCAGAGCCTGCAGTTGGGCACCCTGGGAAAAATCTTTCCCAGAAGAAGCATTGCCAGTGGATTTCGGTTGTGATATCAAAAACATGTGAGATGGCTGCTTTGACCTTGGTGTAAGTCTTGGGTCTCCACCGCGTCAAGGCTGTGGTAAGCAGCTTGGGCGGGCCCTGTAAGGTACAGAGAGAGCAGGATAGCCCAGTGTTCTGGAGGCCATTGAGCTAAGGTAGGGACCCTCTCAAAAATGACCAGGAACACTTTAAAAAAAAAAAAAAAAAAAAAACACAAACCCTACCCTCCCTGTTCTACCTAAAATGTCATTGTTCTTTTGTACATCTTTCCATTGTATAAGCCCAATTCTGTGCTCCAAACCTTTGCATATGCAGGGAGAATTAGGTCCTGTGACTAACAAAGTACTGAACAATTTCCAGGTTAGTATTGACAGCACAATTTAATGTATTTAAAAAGGGAAAGGGTAAATGTACTGTTGTTTCATGCAGGCTTTCACAGCAGGCTGGGAAGTGATTAGAGGAAGTCACCAGAATGCCAGGAGAAGGAGGAGAGAGACACAGCCCAGTTTGGGGCTGCTGAGGTAGAGATCTGATGCTAGAATCACGTAGAGCGAAAGGATCAGTGAACCAAGAAAGTATGCCACCTGATAATCTTAGTATAAAAGCTCAAGATCTGTGAAGAGGAGAAAAAGCTTAAGCAACTTTCCTTCCAACTCCGTGTGCATCACTAATCTCTCACTACTGGATCCAACTGTACATAACACTTAAATGACCTGTTGACTCTTTCCATTTCTTTTGCTGTGACATGGTTTTCAAAAGGAAATGCACACCAGGCCATATGGAGATTTTGCTGTTAGATTCACCTTCTCCAAAAAGTGAACATGCATGTGGATTACAAAACACGGAGAGCCAGCTCCTCAGCTGATGTAAATCAGCACAGCTTCTTTTAACATCTGTCCTTGAGAGCAGAGGGGATACGTGGGCGGGGTGGGGGGGGCATCAGCAAGTACAGGTCACCTCTGCCAGAAAGAGATTGTTTTGTTTATTACGAGTCTTTGTGCCAATAGTGTACTGTCTCTTTAAAAGAGGAAGATTTGTTTTCACAAACTCAACAAGGCTTAAGAAAATCAATTGTGTGCTTTTGTTGAGGAAGGAAGGGAAAGTATAAGGAAAGTCAGCAACTTTAGAAGCCCAGTACTCATTTTTGCTGTTGCATAGCCTGTAGCCCTTAACAGGTATATTAGTTTTAAGCAGACTCAAGATGGCATTTACAGGTTTCATCTTACTTCTTGAGAATTTTCTGACAGCTTTTGGCCTGCACTACCTGTTGTAAGTTTCACTAATTCGGAACTAGTGAAAAACCTGCTTGGATTGTTCTGGATAGCATTCTTTTTTCCCTAAAGGGATCAGTAACATTTTGATTTTTTTCCTTTATCACTACGGATTACATCCCTGCATTAAGAAAAAATGTGAGCAGATTGTAATGCCTACAAATGTCACCAGTTCCTGCTGGCAATAGATTGGAATTTAAGAGGCTCTTCTACATTTTACTTACACAGTTGTCTGTATGGCATATTTTTAATGCTGGATTCTGGGTTGGGAGGGGAGGAACAGTCTTGATTCCTTTAATTTATTTGGATAGCTCTATGAACAATGAAATACTGAATACATAAGTACTTTTGAAATTTATCTTGGATTTTCTTATCTAAATAACTTAATTTCAACTTTGAATAGTCTTTTGTGAGAGGATCTTGGGATATTTTTAAATCAGTTGCTATTAGAAATGAAAATATGAACTCTATTATTTCTTACTTATAGACAGTTACATTAGTAACTCCAATACTACTACCAATAACTGGGAGTCAAGCCACAAAACACCTAAGAGTAAGATAACAAAGTATTTAAAAGCCTTTTACATGTGAAAAGGAATCTAAGGGTAGTAATGTAATATATACTTCTGTACTTTTGTTCTCTACAATTTAGGTATGCTTGTTCAGGAATAGGATTTTGAAATTTGAAACAATAGCACAAACAATTTTTTCTACATTTGAGAAAATAAACATGTCTGCACAACCACCCACCAACATTTTAAAGAGTATTAACATT
Source organism: Lepidochelys olivacea (assembly GCF_965140295.1). Lineage (NCBI taxonomy): Eukaryota > Metazoa > Chordata > Testudines > Cheloniidae > Lepidochelys > Lepidochelys olivacea. The sequence continues at coordinate 167,656,862 of NC_140411.1, forward strand.
AACTATGTTAATATTTATAATAATGTATTAATATTATTTATGAGGTATTAACTTTGCCCCAGTGCACTTGATTAGGATTTGGAAAGTTACACTCTGCTTTTTACTTGTGAGGTTTACCTTTTGCCATAGGAGAAAACATTGGCTTACAGTTTGGTAAGGTTGCAACTATGAGGGGAATACTAAGCATATTATTAAATACACAAAGGCAAACAGCTGATCTTCTAAGTACTTTCATAACAACAAAGAAATGACTTATGTCATGTAACAAACAGAAATAGTAATCTTCAATAGAAATGTTGTCCCTTCTTTCTGCTGAAAATAAGCAGCAGCATCTGTACAATTTCCAAAGCTGTTTAAATTTTGCATTATGAAATAGTTCCCTTGCATTATCAGCCACATGCCATTTTGATGGGGGACTGGTATGTCCACTGGTCTCAGAACTGACCTTGTATGATCTCTCCACTTAGGGCCTGATTCGAAGTCAGTGAGACTCTTTCCATTGACTCTGGCACAGGCTCTTACTTACTACCAAAATTGTGTTCTCATGGTTTTATTTGAAAAGAGATTGATAGTACTGAATGGTTAAAGTTGTCACACTGCTTCCCATGCCACTTCCCGGAACCCTTAACCCCCTCTTCCTATGTCCTCCTCTAAGTAATTCTACAGCACCAGAAGGTCTGAATCATGCTCTTATTAACTTTTGTGGTGTAGGCCTAACAACCTGTCAGGACTGGCATGATCTTGCTTGATGCTATAGAGTTAATGGGGCTCTCCTTTTAACTGATCTGTGTTGGAGAGGTAGCCAGTGTTCTCCCTTTGACTAATCTTTGCCCTGGGTCTAAATTTGGGCTTTGTACAGCTAACACCTATGCCCAATGCAGGCCCAAATGCTAAAACTAAACCCCTAATTGTGATTTCCAAAGCAATGGTACCAGTTAGAAGTTTCACTGATTCCAAAATCATCCTTTATGACCTGAATCGCTCAAATGGAAAAATGTAAGTCAGACAATTTAGCCAAAGTAAAATGTCCCTGTCTTTTCATCTATCTATCAATCATTATACCAGAGCATGCACCCTAAGCCCCAGCATGCACCCTAGTGAGGAACCACTCCAGGATGCACCATAACCCTGCCCCTGGGCATATGTTCTACTCATGAGCCCCTCCCAGACATTCCCCTAACTACTCCTAGTCACACACATCCTCGCTGGGCACACACCCTGCCCTAGCCCTGTGCACATATCCCACTGAGCTGAAAGCTGGGCACCCTAATCCTGGCCATGCACCCTGCTGATGAGCCAGTGCTGGGCACGCACTGTATTGAGGAGCCCCTCCTAGGCACACTCCCTGATCCTGGCCATGCACCCTGCTTGTTGGGCGGGCAGGCACGCTACCCCCCCCCCCCAGTGCAGGCTAGTGAGGTGCCCACCTGTTACTGAGTGTCCCTGTCTCCCCCCAGCCCTGGGCATGGCCATGCTGCCTTACCTGAGAAGTCTGTCAGAGCCTCGATTTCTTTGGTCCCCACCAGGAACACGCAGTACAGGAGATTGAGAAGCAGCCCGGGCTCTACCTGTCTCCGGCTTGGATGCTGCCCAGCATCCAGTTCACTCATGGTGCGGGGAGGAGCGGGCGGGGGGGGAGGGGGGTGGTCGGTCTCTGCAGCCCGGGAGAGTCACATGATGAACCCAGCCCCCAGCTGGCAGCGCATCCTCCCCAGCGGCCACCTCCCCTGCGAGCTCCGCCGTCCTTCCCGGGACCAGAGCGCGCTGCCCCCAGCGCCAGCGGGCCGGAGGGAGCCGAGAGCCGCCGCGCAGTTTCCCCCAAGAGGAAGTCCCAGCGATTACTGGTCCCTGGCACAGCGCTTTGCCTGCGTGTGTGTGTGTGTGTGAGGGGAAGGGAAGAGCCTTTCCCCAAGGCACGGCTACCGTGAGAGCCTGCGGGAGTCAATCCCGAAGTGCCCCCCCCCCCCGCCCTTCTCTCCACCCCCGGCTGGGCATTTCTAGGGCCCGGCACCTCCCTCCTGATCCACACACATCGCTTCTTCCTCAGCGCTGCTTCCTAGTCACGCTGTGGCGGGCCGGCTAACCCACCCGTGCCCCCGCCTGTCTGACAGGACAGCCCCTTCCCTCACCCGCCCACGCTTTACCTGGCGTGGGTACATGCCCCGCCGGCGTCTTCACCGCGATCAGTCACGCCTTCCCCGAGCCCCCCGTGGCACCGGCGTGAGCGCCACACTTTTCTTCCTTCTCTCCTTCAGACTTTTTGACACGGTCATTAGCAAAGCAGAAGCCGCCAAGTCCGTTGGTCTAACCCAGCAGATCACGGCTTTTCAGCCTGTTTTATGGGTCTCTGAGGAAAACCCAACCAATCTACAGATTTCCTCCCAGGCTCAAAACTCAGGATGGGAGGATGTCAGCTGAAGTGTATCTGTTTAAAGAAACAATACCAACACATGTATCAAAACAATCTTGTTTCCCTGATTTCTCTCCTAATTTAGAGATCCTTCTCTTAGCAAATATTTTATTGCTTCATTTAACGTCCAGTTTCGCAGATAGAGCCCCCCCCCCCCGCTTTTTGTCCCATTAAAGTTTTAAATGTGCGTTGGGGACATATTAGGGGGACTGCAGTCTCTTTTGCAGGAATAAAAAAAACTAGTGGAAAGTAAGGGATCCAAAAACTGCCCTTACAGTTCTATACTGCCTTCAGATGTTCTTTCCAGTTCTTTTAAGCCCATCAGTAGGGAATTGCTGAAAATGGCTTAGCCTGTGCGCATCTCCTTTTGACATTAATGGAACTAATTAAGTAATAATTAAGCGAGGGCACTAGTTCTCCAGTCCCTTTAAGGCTTGTCACCATGAAGGGGGATAGAAGCAATATTGGAAATATAAGGATGGATCTGCAATCAATTCCCTACACTGGGGCTGTGTTCAGAGATAAATGTGAAAGTGGGAAAGCATGAGCATTTAACAGTTTGTAGCTTAGTATGCACAGTCACTTTCTGCAACTTATTTATTAGATGACATTGGTGAGTATGTAATAGGAGATGGGACCAAACTAGCGCTGCAGATCATATTCCAATCCCACACCTCAATCTTTGCAGGGGTTTAGACCAGATCCAGATTGAATTTCTCAGCTCTGGCATATCTCTGAAGTGGGCCAGACTGGAACATCAGATCTGATCAGTTTGAACTTTGTAAGAGTTTGTATTTGGCTCTGAATACATATCCTAATTTCAGGCCCATCTCTAACAGAAATTTTTCTTTCTTTCTTTCTTTCTCGCACACACATATAGAGTACACCAGCTGATTACCACATACATAATATTCATGCTTTCCTGGTCTTGGGCAGATAAAAGCAAATTAAATTTTGCAGTAACCTGCCTGTGGTTGGGAGCACTCCACTAATTTTTACTGAATTCAGATTAAAAAAGATAAAAATATGTTCGTGCTAGCCTTGTATGAAAAGCGTTAATGGTGGTTGGTTGGTTCTGAAGCAACTACCTGTAACTGAACCAGTGCGTTTTGGAATTTGCCTGACTCCCTACCTTTCTTTCAGTTGACTGACTGACTCAACAACCTTGTCTACACTGGGATTTTTTCCTACAATTTTGCACCGTGGATAGCACTGGTTCAGCTCTGCTGCTGTTAGCAATGAAGGGAGTGATAAGATAGGCGAGGCATGGGTGGACATTGATGTTTTAAGTACCATTTTTTTTATCCCTCCACCTGTTAAGCCAGGTGCTTCAGCAAGCATGAGTCCAATGTACTAGACTCAGAGGGAGACATTAAAATGTCTAAAATAACCTAAAATAGCTTTTCTATATTTAACAATTTACATTTTTATGGTTTAAAATGTAGGGACCTTCCTGGGCTGTATGTCCCATTGGGAAACTGTGAATCTTCCCTTTCCTTTGAGATAAAACTCACATTCTAGCCCTATAAGCAGGGCTTAAATTCAGCTGGCGGTGCCTGGAGCAGAGCTTGAGTAAATATTTTCAACCCACCTTGAGTTTTTATATCATGTTGGGGGGGAACCATGGGGGGCTCCAGGAAATACTTTGAGAATGTAAGCCCTGCCTATAAAGTTATGAGAAAAAGGACCTTAAATCCATCAGTGGTTCAGGATTGAATCTGGTGCACACTAGCCCTCAGGCAGACAAAATTTTGGGGAGAAGATCCTCATGTATGAGGGGAGAAGGAAACACTTCTCTGAAAAGTTGCTTTTTAAATATGGCAGCTGTTTGAACTGCTAAGAGGTTTCGAATATTGCAGGTAATCTCAGAGAAGATGGATGAGTGGGCAGAGGGCAAGGTGAGGTAGTCAAAGATGTATAACTTCAGATCTATGTTATGGCTGTGCAAGTTATCATATGCATATCACCACCAGATGTGTTTGGGGGAAATCTATCTGCCTATCTATCTCTCTGGATAGACAGACATATACATATATCAGCCCCAGGTCAGGAAAGCATCCCTATTCTAGAAAGCATTTTAGGACTTGAAGTCAATGGGACTTAAGCACATGCTTAAAAAGTTAAGCATGTATTTAAGTGTCTTTCCTGAATCAGGGCCATAGTTTGTTAGAGTTTCTCTCTAACCTTTTTAGTGGGACTTCATTATTGCTATTGATTTTATTTGAAGGAGTTCAGATCCTACATTGATTGGTGACAATATAAAACCCTAACATAGATAGTTAGAAAGTAACATTTACAGAATGTATTTTCTCCTTTCACTTCTGGTAAATGCTTTGCCTATGAAAGCAGTTTTTGCCAGCTGACAACATCCACTAGTCAGAGGGAGAACACAGCTTATGTGTTTGTTTACACACTTCCCAAACCCATGATGCTGTAATTCAGACCCATACAAGTGGAATGACATCATCTTTTGCTCTCCTAAGTGATTCCTTAGGAGCAGCCACACTTGAGTCCATTTATTCCTGAGGACAGAAGTTAGCATCTTCTGAGCTGGGTACTCTGACTGCTCAAATCAGTTTACTCTCTTTTGCTCTGGGGAGAACAGAAATAATTTCATAATGTCAGAAATGTGGAAAACTTACTGTTTGTATGAAGTTACCATTGGAAGTCTCAGAATAGCAAGGCAAGAAACATACCAAACCATGTCTACGCTTTATTCATTTTCTCTGAACCTCTGCCAGTCTGCCAATTTGAAACTCATATCACAGTTTACTGTATGGAAACTCAAATAAAATTAGTGTTGTCAGTTAGAAAATAAGCCAGCAGTGTGGAATAATAGAAGAATCTTGAATCGGTTAGTAAATATTAGACTATTAGTAAAAAGTTCACAACCAGGCAGATTTATAGCGCCATGACACTACAGTTACTGCACTGGAGATATTTTAGTTCTAAAATCCCTATTTTCAGGCACATACAACTCTTCCCCTCAAAACAATTGTCTTAGAGCTGAATCTTTTCATGCTCATTCTCAGCTGCAAAAGTGAGGTTTTTGAAATGCTTAGTAAAATTCTGTTATTTTAGAAAATTCTGAGCATGAAAAATTAAAAGATTTTCCCCACCACTTAGGACATTTTTAAACACTTTGTTTTCTTGCACTCTGACACAGATGAAATCTACAAGAGAGTTCTAACAACTGGACTGCCATAGTCCGTTGGGTTTCTATGGCAATGAATGTCAGACCAGTTAAAATAAAGTAAGTGCTTTAAAATAATTACTATATGGTGGTTATTTAAAATAACGTGTCCCATATTTACTGATTCATCCTCCATTTCTATGGAAACAAGAATAAAAAAGGTAACCAGTAACAGAGAACTCTCTTTTGTATATTTCAGCTGTGGCTGTTTTCTGAATGCTGCAAGTTCTACTTTTCATATAGTACTAAAGACTGTAGGATCTAACAAGGTCTTCAAGTCTGCAATAGTTTGACTTTGAAAACAACAGGCCAAATCCTGCATGCTCTAGTCAAGAAAAATTCTTATTGACTTCAGTGAATCTTGACCCAGGGGTTTTTTTAAAAGCAGGGGAAACATCTTAGCATCCCCCCGCCACAACTCCTTCACAGAAGAAATGATCTCCGATGTGACAGAGAAGACAAAGTTATCTAACACAGTGGTTTTCAACCTGTGATCCACAGACTTATGGGCGTCTGCAAACTATGTCTAAGATATCAAAGGGGTCTGCACCTTTATTCAAAAAATTTTAGGCGCCCACAAGTGAAAAGAAAAAAAAAAAAGACTGAAAACCACCGATCTAAAAAGTTCTGTGCTTTGTGGTTAAAGCAGTTCCCTGCACTGTCGGCTTCTTGCCCAGCTAATCATAACTTTCTAATGACCATGCCCACTCTGTAAGAAAGCAGTAAGACAGAACAGGGTGTGCGTTCATATCAGTTAGTTAAACCAATCCCCTTCTCTTTGGTTCCCTCTAAATCCCATCTTTACTCCCTCATTGTAGGGAACTTCCCCACCCTCCCATCACACTGCCACCATCACTGGCACCTCTCCTGTAATCGGATTTTTTTTTCTGATAGCACCCACAGCATGCACGGCACTATACAAACAGAAAGAAAGGCACAACCACTGTCCCAAAGAGTTTACAATCTAAAAGAACAAAACAAAAAGGAAGAAAGGGGTAAAACATAGATATAGAGAGGTCAAAGTTTTGATTGTCCATATCTCAATAATTCAGAGCATTGATGGTGTAGATCATCCCCAATTGCTCCTCATTCTAGCTATTATTAGTCAAAGCATCTCTTGTGCCTCCGTAGCAGTGTGCGTTCAGGAGGGATCAGAATGCAGGGAAAGTATGTGCCTTGCAGACCGGCTCGGAAGGACATCAGTAGGAGCTGCTGGGACCCAGCACATTTGAAAATCTGCCTACTCGTTGGTGCTCATTGTGTCATTGCTTGTATGTGCACTGATGCTCTTTTCCTCTGGACTGCAAGGGTTCAATGATGAATTTTGAGGAGATAATCAGTTTACAAAGTCAAAGTGGCTAAGGCTTCATGGTAATTTAATATTATTCTATTAAAATAAAGTGGGTTAGATTTTGGTATTTGTGTAAGCTACCCTTTCTCCTTTTCCTTTGTAACTCAACTACTGTGCGGAAGATGCCAGTGGGCAGAGGGGCTTATTCTATTAATTACAAGGGATTCCAATTGCTTCATCTTATACTGCTCCCTGCTCTTCCAGGTTTGCTCACTTCATTTGCTGGTCCCCTGTCATCTTCCTCTGCTGTCCTGATCTTCCCCTCAGTTTTTGTTTTCTGGGCAAGCAGCCCAATTCCCAAACCATTCTGAGTCCTGGCTTGAAATCCTAGCATGTCCACTGCTGCTGACACTACAGCGAGGTTGGTTGCTTTGATATTGATATGGTTCAAGTGTGACAGTGAGGAAGATAAACCCCCATAAGTCATATTTTAAAATGCAGTTCTTTAGCTATTTAGAAAAGCGCTGCTCCATTTGAAACAGCTAAAAGACTGATTATATTATATTTAAGATTAAAACAAGTGGTGGTTTACCTACATTGCTGCAGCTGCTAATCCTTGTCAATAACAGAAAACCCAGCTTGGCTGCATTGGCTCAGCAGTGGAGACCCATTAAGAATGTAATCACAGGCTGGCACTCCCAAAGGGTGAAATTTACCCCAGTTCCTGGGCCCACACAAGACCTATGCACTTCTTAAGCTCTGTGTCAAAGCCAATGTTTTCAGAAATGACTTCTAACTGGGTGCAGGGCAGGGCTAAAATCATCTCAGGCATGATGCTCAGAAGTGCTGAGCACCTACAGCTCTTCTTGGAAATGAAGGTGCTCAGTACCTCTGAAAATCTGCACCTAGGTGACTGATGTGGGCATCCAGAATTGGTGGGCACTTTAAAAAAGTCAGCTTTAACATAGGGCTTATCCGATGCCTGTGTAGGGCCTCTTCATGGGGGTGAATTTCACCCAGTATGCTACAGGAGCTGGAGAGCTTACCCCAAAGTACAGATGGGAGTGGTGGAAAAAGAGGATAGTGTAGGTGTGAGTGGAGAAAACCAGTGACAGAGGAACAAGAGAGCAGCAAAGGAAAAGGAGGTCTGGGTTGAAAACAACTCTTACAGTTAACAGCATCTGCCTTGCCCCCGTTCTCAATGACTGCAGCAGCTGCTCAGGCACTCAGGGGAAAGTAGCTAATTAAAAACTATTTTGAATAATATATTTTATAAAATGGCACATTTAGTAGCAGAAATTTTGTAGAATTGTGCACTGATCTAGTGGCAAGGTGATGGGGGCTTATAGTTGTGACGTAACATGAGCTTTTCTCAGAGATACTGTAATGAGGTGGGGTTTGAGCCATCCTAAGACAATTGTTAACTTAAAGTTGAAAGTGTCTCTCATCTCATCCAAAACACCTTAAAAGAATATTATCTATTTTCCACATTGTACACCGCTAAAGCTTTTTTGAGTTAAAATATTTTTTTGAAAATATACTTTCAATTTACTTACAACAAAACTTTAAGGTGGCATTAAGGTTGTTGCCACCCAAAAGAGAGTATTAGCACCAGCTGTTTTACTGAAGAACTGAACAATATACCTTTGAGTAAATATTTGCTCTGCTGCTTCAAATCCTGAATAAAACTGCTAAATATTTTATAAAAAACAAACAGAAAGGGAGGACCGCAAGAGCTCCAGAGCTGCAACTCGGGGTTTTTTGGTAACATTATGACAGTAGAGTTTGAATGGAGAATGAAGGTAAGCATAAGCCACAGGATGCCACTTTAGCCTTGTTTTGCAAAGTTCCTTTTTTTTTTTTTAAAGTACATAGACCTAACATTTTAATTTATTACCCTACATATTTCCCCTTCTTTTCGCATCCCAAACCTTTCCTTTTTCCTCCTCTTTTCTTTTCTCCTTTTCTTATTCCACCTTGTTCCTTCTTATTTTGCCCCACCAACCATTTTTCAAAATGTTACCAGGCTGTCCTCTATGGAAATTAACCCATATCTCCATCCTAAAATTAAATTTCACTTAAGTAGCTGTTGACATTGCTCTCTTCGTGACCAAATATTTATTTTTATGGGATTATCTAAGGATGACACGACTGGCACAGAAATAAAAAAATATTAGTGCTTTTGGTTTTTATTAGTTACTTTTAAATATAAATCCCCCCATTTTGGACAGAAATGTAACTTAATTTTTGTATTCGCCACAATCATAATGCAACATCATGTCTTCTATATATCTCAACCTTGGTTTAGCTCCCTATGTTTTATATCGACAGTATATTGAACCAGATCTTTCTGTAAAATGGGAGAGCAAAAGCAATAGCTCTCTCAGCAGAAGAAGTGAGAGCAACTGAGAGGGAGTGTCAATGTAAGAGAAATAGAAATATATCCCTACAAGTGGTATGATCAAAAATAATAAATGCCTAGAACTAGAAAATTAAAAATTACCTAAGAACAAATGTCTTATAAAAAAAAGACCAAAGCCACATAGTTATAATCTAGCAGGTATTATGTCACTTATCCCATGCACCAAACTCTCACAATTTCCACCTTCTTTAAGACTGAAGAAATAGGAAGCTTTTTCTTATTTTTTTTTTATTGTTTCAATGAAGGGATAATTTTTTCCCCCTACACTGCATCCCAGTATCTATAATAAACCCTTTGGGCCTACTCCTGCAGTCCTTGGACAGTCATAACTCCTACTGACTAAGCCACAGAACCTTCAAACAAAAATATGCTTAACTTTAAGCACTAGAAGTGAGTGAGATTTACTGACATGACTGGAGTTAACCACAAGCCTAAGTATTTGCAGGGTTGGGGCCTTAAACAGGTGTTTTGACTACCTCAGCACTACAAGATCTGGCTCTTAATCATCACTCAAAAGCCAGAACACTGGAAGAAGGTTACAATTATTTTAGTCAAAATCTTGGCACGTCAAACAGTCATGTGTAACTTGGCACATCAAACAAACAGTCTCTACTTGTGTAAAATGTTGTTTTATTGAAGCCAATGGAGTTATGGCAATTTACACCCATTGAGGATCTCCGTTGCAGTCCTGTACCCACTGAAGACAATGGGACTTCAATCAACCTCAGTTGGAGCAAGGTTGGGATCTATCTGGAACAGAGGAATAAAAATACTGTCATTTTGCTTGAGGTATTCCTGAAGCAAATATATATGGATAACCGAGTCAGCATGGGGAGGGGAAACAGAGTAGAGAAGCAAAGAGTGAGTTGACTCCTATTTATAGATAAGTCCATGGTCTATATTTCTACATTCTAATGTATTGTGGCCATAGTAGGAATTTACAAAGCCTCCCTTTGAAGTAATTTTGTGTTCGGAACACCATGCAGGCATGATAATTTAACCTTTTCAACCTTAATAAATTTCAAAGAAACAGGTTTGCCATTAAAGAGATTAAAATGTGTGCCAAAATGGCAAAAGGCCCTCCTAGATGTATTTCTTGGAGTAATCCATTGCTTTTAATTGTATTTTAGTCCTGCTGATGTACTGTGGAGGGAACTATAAGGGCATGTATTGTGTATATGACAATGTGTATATAGCCATGTGATCTTTACACGTGTTAAAATTCTTAATAGAATACTTCAATAATAAAGTTTATCAGAGCATTTCTACCAAGCACACATAACCCATTTTTTAGATTAACTGTAGAAGAAGGAATGTTGAAAGGGGTATATTCCTAATTGATTCACAGTATGAATGAACCAAATAGTCCTTCACAGACTTTCCAGGATTATAAAATCATATGTTTTAGCACAGGTTTCTAAAGTTGGGTGCAATAGCCCAAGTTTTTAATGTGATATGGTGGCTATTTTTAAGCAATGAGCACTTATGGCCTTGCAGTGTTATATTCTGGGAACTGTGTAGTTCTTCCAGTCTCTGCTTTTATAAAATGCCTAGGACACATGCTGTAAAAATGTTTCTTTGTTTTCTGACTGGATGTGGATTATTTTAAAAAATTAACATTCCAATTATTATTATTATTACCGTAGTGTCCAGGAGCCCCAGTCATAGGCCAGCACCCGATAGTGTTTGGTGCTGGACAAATATAGAACAAAAAAGTGATCCCTGTCCCAAAGAGTTTACAGTCTCAGTATAAGACCATAGATAACAGATTGATACAGACTGATAGGGGAGTACAAGGAAACAATGAGACGATATTAGTCAACATGATCAGAAGCGGTATCTGAATCTAGAAGACGTCCTGGAATTGTAACAGTGTTTTAAGGGAGTATCCTCACCTGTATTTCTTCATAAACAGACAATAGTACATTTTTTTGCCATCAGATCTTGTATGTTTCTTGATCCTGGACATATGCTGATGACTCACTGGCATTTTTGTTCTCTCCCCTGCAGAGCTCCCAAGCTCCCAACCCTAGCAGCTCAAAAATAATCTTTGGGTGATAACCCAGCACTGGAAATTTCAGGTGCTGCCCTTGCACCCCTCCATCCCCTCGAAAAAAGTAGAGCGTAAGGGGAAAGAGAAGGTGTATTGGAATAGAAATAGATCATCCATTTTAATAGGTTGCTCAGTAGCTTTTATATTCCTTAAAGCAGTGGTTCTCAAACTTTTTTTCCCCCACAGACCACTTGAAATTTGCTGAGGGTCTCAGCGGACCCCTCAATGATCTTTCCAAATGTTGTTTGTACCATTAGCTAACTATTGTAAAGTGCTTTGGATAAAAGCGCTATATAAAAAAAACTTAATAATAATTAACATTTTTTTGTTCTACAAAAAAAAAAAGCACACAACTCATATTTTAATATCAGTAGTCTTACCTTTCTAATGCGATGGATGTGCCCTCTCTCCCCTGCCACAGCAGCCCCTGAGCTGGGACTGGGAAGGAGAGCCATCTCTCCCTGACAGCCGCAGCCCTAGAGCTGGGGAAAGCTGCCTCTTTCTCTGGCCAGTGCAGCCCTGAACGTCTAAAATTTCTTCTCATCCCCCTGCCCCCTCCCACCTACCCTCTATTCCCCTCAAGGCCACCACCTCACCTAACATGTATGTCTTCTCCAGTGTCCAGGCACCTAATTAGTGGAGCCACGCCTGCACAGCTCCACTAATTAAGTGGGTGGCTCTTCAGTCTCTCGTGTGTGGCCTCCCAGGTGCATATTTTAGAGGGAACTATCCATGGACCACCTGAATGGAGCTCGTTGAGAACCTCTGCCTTAAAGTAACAGTTGGTGTATGCATGGATGCAGTGTGTATATAAACAGGTTGTATGAACAGAGCCTGAACAAAAGTTATCTGCAGACAAAAGTGAAGCCCTTACTTAATAGTCAGAAGTCTTTTTTTTTTTGCCAAGGGCAGCATGCTACCATATACTCTTGTATAGTGTATAACCCTGGGGGGAAATCATTGTTTGGAAGAATCTAATTTGTGCTGCTAATGTTGTTTAACTTAATTATCCTGTAAAGAAGAGAAATGTAAGTATTCTACATTTATCTTGCAAAATTATTATTCCAGACTCACATTCCTTCAGACTGCTCTGATTCATGCTGGCATAACCTGTAGTCCCATGTTCTTGATCAGGGGTTCTCAAACTGGGGGTTGGGACCCCTTGGGGGTCATGAGTTTATTACATGGGGGGGGGGGTCGTGAGCTGTCAGCCTCCACCCCAAACCCCACTTTACATCCAACATTTATAATGTCGTTAAATATATTAAAAAGTGTTTTTAATTTATAAGGGGGGTCACACTCAGAGGCTTCCTAAGTGAAAGGGATCACCAACACAAAAGTTTGAGAACTACCGTTCTTGATGAAACCAAGACAAAACCCTGGTTTCAGTATAATTCTGGGAAACAACGAAATCAAATCACTCTAATTATGGTGTTTCCCATGTTAGACAGGTTCTAAGAACACAACTGGCATAACTGACTTATTATTAGAATAACATCTTACATTTGTAATCATTTTCATTTTTATAATGGCTTCTACGCAGAAATATCTGAAAGTGTGTTACAGACATTAACAAACTGATATGCATACTATGCAAAGAGATCACTGCAAGCAGCACTGATATGGTTGATCTCTGGGATTGAATGTGGTGACTGACTGACACCAAGCAGTAACTATATACAATAGTCCATGACAGGAAGTAAACAGTATATCTAACTGAGCTGTAGGGGGAATGTTAGGAACAGCAGCAGCATCACCAGTGGTGGACACCTAACTGGGAGGTGGGAGAACGACTCTGAGATGGGGGAATTCCAGGGTGGGGGGAATCCTCAAAAGATAGGAAAGGGGGTTGGAGATCCAGGGATATGGGAAATACCAGGAGAGAGAAGACCAAAGGGATAGAGAATTTGGGAGGAAAGGGAAGTGAGAGTGTTTACAGTGGTTCTCAACCAGGAGTACTGCGTATCCCTGGGGGTACGCAGAGGTCTTCCAGGGGGTACATCAACTCATCTAGATATTTGCCTAGTTTTACAACAGGTTACTCAAAAAGCACTAGCAAAGTTAGTACAAACTAAAATTTCATACAGCAATGACTTGTTTATACTACTCTATATGCAAATGTACTTACTGAAATGGAAGTACAGTATTCATATGCCAGTTGATGTATTATATAATTATATGGTAAAAACAAGAGTAAGCAACTTTTCAGTAACAGTGGGCAGTGACACTTTTGTATTTTTATGTCTGACTTTGTAAGCAAGTAGTTTTTAAGTGAGTGAAACTTGGGGTACGTAAGACAAATCAGATTCCTTAAAGGAGTACAGTAGTCTGGAAAGGTTAACAGCTACTGGTTTAGGAGACCACAGGGAAGAGGGATAATGAAAATGGAGAACCAAAGGTTGGGGGAGAGGAGTCCCAGAGAAACAACAGTATAAAAGAGGGAAATCCCAGGAGGGAGAGAGACTAGTAAAGATGCAGCTATGTACAATAAATTGGGATGGGGAAAACAGGAGTAGAAGTGCCTACATTCTTCAGGTTTCTTTAGAGGCTCACATACTACAGTGATGAGAGTTATTAAAACAGATAGATATTTACATGCCAGTGAAGTAGTGATGACAGATGGAATATGCCCCCTGCCCTTCTTGTATGGTTGTACTTAAGAGAAAGAGATGTTCCATCTCCCTAATTTAGGGCCCAATTCTGCTGCCCTTCTCTTGCTGAGTTGTCCAACTGAAATTAGCAGGATTCCCTGAGGAATAAGGCAGTACTCAGTATCAACCCTGCCTTTAGGGATTAAGATTAAAGCAGCCTGTACAAGATGTCTCTCTGATGAAATACCAGACACACATTTTTGTGATAACCTTTCCTGCAAGGATGGCCCTGCACGTCTCACTGAAGAAGAATGAAACAAACAGACACCCACTGGATTCCACTGATTTTTTGCTGCTGTTGTTGGATTAGCCAATACCCAGAAAGCAGGATCTTTAGGGGAATTTCCCTTGTGTTCTCAGAGTCTTGTGAGGAACGTTTTCTTAAACTTCCTGCAATTGCTTACCCTGGTGGGAGGTGAGCCCTGGCGGGGCCAGCCCGCTGGTGTTTTAACATCATACCAGAACTGCTCTGACTGCGAGCACACGTTGGGCTCCTGCTGGAATCACAGAATCTCAGGGTCGGAAGGGACCTGAGGAGGTCATCTAGTCCAACCCCCTGGATCAAAGCAGGACCGATCCCCAATTTTTGCCCCAGATCCCTAAAGGGCCCCCTCAAGGACTGAGCTCAGAACCCCTGGGTTTAGCAGGCCAATGCTCAAACCACTGAGCTATCCCTCCGCCCCACCCCCAATCAGAGGGCTAGGCACGGAAGGCCTAACGCTGCAGTGGGGGCCTAATTCCCTGCCTCCTCCCGGGCCTAGGTAGATGTGCTTGGACGGGAGGTGGGTGGCCTAGAGGGGGCTTGGGCGTGCAACAGGGGCATGGGGCTGGATGTCCAAGGGGGTGTAGGGAGGGCAGGGGCGCGGGCCCCCCTGGGGCTGGGAGACAGCCGGGGGCTTCTTCAGCCAGCGCTGGGCGGCTCGGGCGCTGCCGGGCTGCAGTTTCCAGAGGACCGAGCAGGGAAGCGGACGCGGGCCGCTTCCGGGAGAGCACAGGCCGGGCCAGCCCGCCGCGTGTAGCCGCCGTGCGCAGCCTGGAGGCGGCCGCGATGGGCGCCCCCAAGCGAAAGAGCCCCGCGCCCGGCCCGGCGGAGGCCAAGCGAGCCCGCGGCGCGGAGGGGGAATTCACGGGCACCCACTTCAAATCGCTGCTGCGGGACCCCGAGACCGCGATCCAGGGTGAGCCGGGGCGGGAGCGGGGCTTGGGCTTACACGTGCTTCCCCCGGGGGAGCCTGCCGCCGCCGCCGCCGCCCTTGAACTGGCACTGGCTGGGCTCCAGCGTGGGGCGCCCCCAGGCTGCTCTTTGAGTTGTCCCCGGCCATCGCCCCCCCGTGCTGCTGCCTTGGCACTCTGTGCTGAGGTCCTGCTGCGCTCGCCGCCTGCCCCGCGTTATTTCCCGGGCATCGCTGCTGTGTCCGCGCACCCTGCCCTGCTCCCCTCCCCGTGCTGCTCCAAGCGCCTTACTGTTCCCAGTCATGTTGCTTTTATGCATGATGGGCCGTCCCTGCGGGGAGGGGGGATTGAGACCCACACCTAGGAGCTTGTTTAGTGCTGGTGCCCCAGTGATACATGAATTATTGTTGTATTTGTACTGTGGATCGCTCGCTGTTACTGTTCACAAAGATTTTGCATTTTCTCTCTCTATATTACTTTTTCACTAGGCAGTCTTGGATGTAATTGGGTGCATTATATGTATTTTCTATAGTATACAAGTATTCCTGTAATTAATGCAAAAAAAAAAAAAAAGAGAGAGAAAGGAAAGAAAAGGGGGGGCCTTTTATTGCTCTCCAAAACTATTTTGCAGTTTTTGCATGTTTAAATGAGCTTGAAATGATATGAAGTAATTCAGTGTTCAGGGTAGAAATATTCTTGGATAAATTCTGTCCTTTGTGGGGATTTATTCAGTGAAGTGTAGTTGGTTGCATTGTGCATTTGTAACTTGCCCATTCTGTATTAGTGGATGTATCTTTGGATTGGCAGTAATATGCCTAGCACTCAGGTGAATATACAGGAAGAAAGAAAACGTTAACAAGTAGATGATATTGGTCTAAGTTTCTTCCCACACTGAATGTCACATACTCCGTATCAGGTTTCAGAGTAACAGCCGTGTTAGTCTGTTTTCACAAAAAGAAAAGGAGTACTTGTGGCACCTTAGAGACTAACCAATTTATTTGAGCATAAGCTTTTGTGAGCTACAGCTCACTTCATTGGATGCATACTGTGGAAAGTGTAGAAGATCTTTTTGTACACATAAAGCATGAAAAAATACCTCCCCCCACCCCACTATCCTGCTGGTAATAGCTCATCCAAAGTGATCACTCTCCTTACAATGTGTATGATAATCAAGTTGGGCCATTTCCAGCACAAATCCAGCAGGAGAGTGGGTTTGTGTGTGTGTGTGGGGGTGTGTGTGTGTGTGTGTGAGAAAACCTGGATTTGTGCTGAAAATGGCCCAACTTGATTATCATACACATTGTAAGGAGAGTGATCACTTTGGATGAGCTATTACCAGCAGGATAGTGGGGTGGGGGGAGGTATTTTTTCATGCTTTATGTGTATAAAAAGATCTTCTACACTTTCCACAGTATGCATCCGATGAAGTGAGCTGTAGCTCACAAAAGCTTATGCTCAAATAAATTGGTTAGTCTCTAAGGTGCCACAAGTACTTCTTTTCTTACTCCGTATCAGACACTTCTCCCATGAACCTGGGCAAATTATAATGCAGTGTGCAGAGTTTGTGAAGCTGGAATAAAGGTTATATCTGTCATTTGAAAAGCATGCTTTTGATTACAGATGTAAATGCTTATTTTCTTTCAGGTTTAGAAAACTTCATCTCCACAGCTAAGACATTATCATCTACTGAACTATATGATGTAGTAGAGGGATATATAAAAATTTCTGTGGAGTGTGCTGAAATTTTCAGACTTTTGGATGGTGAAAGAAGGCCTGAAAGTGAAGTAAGTTGTCCACATGCATTGCATTTGTAATGGACAGCAGAGTGTGCATTGAATAGAACATTTAATAATTGTAGTATAAACACAGAATAAAAGCATTTATTTGGAGATCTGAGGAACAGAAAAATCGGTTGTTAAGTTGGCAGTGGCGTTATAACTTTGTCATAAAACGTAAAGGCGTCCTGCAAAGCCTCTTACATGTGCTAAACCTAATGTATTCTGAATAGTCCCATTGAAGTCAAGCTCTGTAGTATTGGGGCCTTTGAATTTTGTTAAGAAAATCTTTTATAAAACTCAAGACCAACAGAAAAATTTATGCACACTTGCGCACACACAAATCTAATAAAAGCATTTGTTGTTAAATAAACAAGCTTTCCTTTGTAGAGTTTGATATCCAGCTATTGCAGCATTAAGAACCAGAAGGTAAAACTTATTGTCTGAGCTGAGAGAAATGCAAAACATAAACAAGAGTGTAAATAGTGACCAATATACTGGATTTATAGAGCTCTCTTTCCGCTAATTATCTGAGGCATTATTAGTAATTTAGGTAAAGAAGTGTTTGTTTACAACGGATTAAAGTTGATAGAGCCCCTTTTAACTTTCAATAAACAATCTCTTTAATAAAATATCCTCTCTGTCTGCATAACAGCAAAACTATGTATACATCATATCTTACTTTGTTAGCTGCTTGCTGTGTAGATATTCTTCCACTTACTAATAAAACACAGAGTTTGAGATTTGTAAGGCCCTGATGCAGCAGGGTTGTGTGTGTATGTAGGGTTTCACTGTGAGGAGCTCAGTGCAGTATTGGGCTTAGGTATAGTTTTTGAGCTCTGTATATAATGGCATTACAGTAGTACCTCAGAGTTATGAACACCTCGGGAGTTGAGGTTGTTTGTAACTGAACAAAACGTTATGGTTGTTCTTTCAAAAGTTTACAACTGACCGTTGACTTAATATAGCTTTGAAACTTTACTATGTAGAAGAAAAATGCTGCTTGTAACCATCTTAATTTAAATGAAACAAGCCCAGAGTTTCCTTCCCTTGTCAAATTTTTTTTTTAAACTTTCCCTTTAGTTTTTAGTAGTTTACATTTAACATAGTACTGTGTTGTATGGTATTTGCCTTTTTTTGGTCTCTGCTGCCTGATCGTGTACTTCCAATTTCAAACAAGGTGTGTGGTTGACTAGTGAGTTTGTAACTCTGGTGTTCGTAACTCTGAGGTTCTACTGTATATTTGAGTATTATTTTCCATTCTGTCCATGTGTGCATCCTAGTATCTTGTTTCCTTTATTGAATGCTGCTGCACTATGAGCAGATGTTTTAATTGTGCTGTCCATATTGAGGCCTAGGTCTTAATCTTTACTGGTTACAACTACTTTAGAATACAGTAAGTGTGTGAGTAGTTCAAATGATTCTCTCTGATGTACTTTGTCTTGCTGTTGTCAACACTAAATTTCATGACTTTTGCAGCTGGAAACAAGGAGAAGAGTTGGTACCATGTGACCAGCCACGTCTCTGCTGCTCAGTAGTGACCCATAGACTATAGTATGGAAGCCTCTGTCCAAGCATATTATTTCAGTGTTAACCATCTGGAAGAGAATCAGTGTGTGTTACCTTGAGTTTCACATTTGGAAGCATTTCCTCTTGTTGCACAGTTACTTATTATTTATTATGTTTACTGTTCTAATTTTCTAATTTATATTTGCTTGTATAGGGATATTGGAGGAAAGTAATGGCAACAATGTTTTAAAATATCTCTGAACTTTGCAGATGCTGTTAATTTTTCAAGCTTTGGAAGCCATCTTGTTGAGAACAGCAAGTGACCTGTCCCATTTTTCTGTTGTGGGGATGAACATAGTAAAGAAGTTGATTAATAGCTACATGAGATTAATCTATGCTGCTTTGTATTCTGAAAGTCACCGGTAAGCCTACTGCATACCAGAGGGAGAACCTGTGTTGGTTGCTCTGACACAGTCGCAATATGCTGCCTTGGGCCACCATCCTGCAAAAAGACCTAAGCGTGTGCTGAACTATTTGCAATGTGCAGTCGCACTGACTTTGGGAGGACTGCTCACAGTGTATAAACTTAGGCACATACATATAAGTGTTTGCAGGAATGCTGCAGGGAGTAGTGCTGCGCTTGACTTTAGCTGAGTCTGTAATTTTCCATTCTCTTCCTCTGCTTGCTTTGTTTACCCTAACTACGTTATTTGTGGTATGAAACTGCTTGAGGCACAGAGAGAGGTTTCCTTTTCTATTGCTCACCGAAACTGAGCAGACTACTGTAACTCCTCGCTTAACATTGTAGTTATGTTCCTGAAAAATGTGACTTTAAGCAAAACAATGTTAAGCAAATCCAATTTCCCCATAAGAATTAATGTAAATGGGGGGGTTAGGTTCCAGGGAAATTTTTTTCACCAGATAGAAGACCTACACACACACTATAAGTTTTAAACAAACAATTTAATACTGTACGCAGCAATGATGATTGTGAAGCTTGGTTGAGGTGGTGAAGTCAGAGTGTGGAAGAGGGTGGGATATTTCCCAGGAAATGTCTTACTGCTAAATGATGAACTAGAACAGCTGAGCCCTCAAGGGTTAACACATTGTTAATGTAACCTCACACTCTGCAAGGCAGCACAAATGGAGGGAGGGGAGCCAGCATGGCAGGTAGAGACACACACCCTGTTTGTGAGAGAGAGAGATGCACATTGCCCCTTTAAGTATGCTGACTCTAAGTACATTGCCTTTTTAAGTAGATCAGCAAGTGACCCTGACCCTAACCCTAACCCACAGCCCCTGCTGCCAGCATGCTCCCTCCATCCTGAGCCCTGTCGTGTGTGTCCCGTCCCCCCCCCCCCATGGAAGATGGGGTAAGCGAGGAGCAGGAACAGGGGGGAGTGGAACACCCTGACATTAGCTCCCCTCTTTCCCAGCCCCTGTACAGCAAGCAGGAGGCTCCTGGGAGCAGCACATGGCAGTGGGGAGGGACAGCTGAACTGCCAGCAATTGATAGCCTGCTGGGTGGCTGCCGCACAAGGAACTTAGGGGAGCGGGGAGATAATAGGGGGGCTGCTGGTCCACCCTGATTTCAAGCCCCCACCTGATTCTAGCTCCAACGGGCTGCTCTTTCTGCAAGCAGTGGACAAAGCAGGCAGCTGCCAAACAACATTATAAGGGAGCATTGGGCAACTTTAAACGAGCATGTTCTCTAATTGATCAGCAACATAACAATGAAACAACATTAACCGGGATGACTTTAAGTGAGGAGTTACTGTACCATGCTGATGGCAAGAAATGTTGAGTTTGATTGTTGCTTCTTTTTCCTAGTCTTTTTACAAAATATTGTCACATTTGTAATAGAATTTCTCCATCAGCCCAACTTTTCTTAGATACCTTTTCCTGTCTCTTAAATGTGACAACTAATTTTTTTGATTGAATTTATTTTTTAATTTATTTATAACCTAAGTCCACAGGAGGTACTTCAACAACCATTTCTTCTGCCTTGTCCCTCCATGGCAGTTGAGGTTTGGAGGGTGGTTCTTGCTTTACATCCCAGTATGTCATTTGGATGAGGGAAGGTGCTTATTGGTTCAGGGACCCTGTCTGTGGCATTCAGAGCTCTTTGTCAGCTCTGTGTAAGCATGAAAGCTTGTCTCTCTCACCAACCCAAGTTGATCCAATAAAAGATATTACCTCACCCACCTTGTCTCTCCAGTATCCTGGGATCAACATGGCTCCAATAACAGTACCAACAAAATAATCTACCCTCATAGTAATGACCCCAAAATACAGCTACTGGAGAAATCCTTCCAGAGCTTGCCTAAGGGAAACTGCTCTGTTGAATTTCAGATAGGGTGTTTTGACTTTTAGTAGCTACATTGGCCAAATGGTAAGGCGCAGGGGTTTGGCAGTCACAAAACAATTATTTTCATGTGCCAGTTGCACCAAACAGGTATAGAATATGATTAGAATAATTTGCTGAGAACATGTGTTGTCCAGCTGAAGCATAAAGAGGTCATGTTGTTGTGGCATATGAAGGCAGGATCTCTGCTTCATATGCATCTCCTCCTCAAGGTTTTTTATGAATGATAACGTTTCAATATTGGAACTTTAGGGCTTGATCCTGCAGCCATTAATAATGACATGTCTTCGCACATCAGTAAGGTCTGCAGAATCAGGCCCTTATGGCCCCAGTTTTGAAGTTAACAGCAAAATCCTGTTGACATCAGTGGATGCAGGGATTGGAGCCTTCATTTCTTGCGCTCTCCCCCTTGTTCTGGAAAATCAACATCCAGCCTCCCAGTATATTTGTGTGTGTAAGCTGAGTAGATAGGAACAATGTAGATGTAAATTCCTTTGTGCCTACTCCCTCTACATCAGTACCTCTGACTTTTTCCTTTCGTTACTCAGACTTCCACTCGAGTGAGTAAGGACTGAATATAAAATTTAAATGAAAACTGAGTAAGGACCTCAGGGTTTGATCCAGTGACAGGAACACAGCTCTTTTTCTGCATTCTTTAACAGAAAATAATAATACAAACAATTCTGTAGGAATGAATTAAGGCCCTGATCTTATAAACAGTTATGTTGGTGCTTAACTTTCCTGCCAGGGGTAATTCCAGTGACATTGCTCCCCAGACTAAAGTTAAGCACATGCATAAGAATTTGCAGGCTCAGGGCCTTGATCTGAGAAACACACATTTTAAAACAGGCAATATGAAAATAAGATTGGCCAGAATTCTGTGTGAATTAGGAAAAAGTCACGTGCATTTTGCCTAAATTAATAACAGTGGTTGCTTTGTAAAGATGCTGGATCTTGCATTCCTTATTGAGCCGCAGCTCCCATGGACTGTGAGAGCTTTGCATGCAGCAAAATACAGAATCAGGTTCAATGTGGTTAGAGCTTAGCTTTCCTCACTGTGTTTGCTTACTCACATTGGGACAGACTCAGAGTGCTGCTCTGTGCCTGCATTTCCCACTGACTTTGGTGGAAGTTGTGGCTGGATGATTTGAGAGGTATAAATTCTCACATTATAACGTCTGTGTAACCATCATTCCTTCAATAACATGCATTTCCCCCCTATTTATTCATGTAGGATGACTCGAGTATGCCTCACCTTGCTGTCGGCCATGGTGGCACAGGGGCCAGACTCTGCAAGGGATGTCTATAGCCATTTTGATTTTAATAATAAATTCCTGCCTGGATTAGTGAAGAAAAGAGATAAGAAGGTAAAGTGAGCAAAGTTTCTGCAGGGGTCAGATGATCTGGCATGGAGGTATCTTCGGTTTACTTTTGCGAATTTTTAAAATAAACTTGCTAATGCGACTCCACTGTATTTTCATGCACTACTGCTTCTCCACCTCTTCCTTCCCCTTTTCTGTCTGATTGTTATACAAGATCTCCCATAATGACAGACACTTATAAACATCCATGACCCCTGGGTGTTTCCCATTTAAGTGAATGGGAAACTCTTCAGAGATCAGCGCTAGTACCTATTATAAACATAGTCCTGGCACCTGGGAGTTGCTCATTTCATTTCCATGCCTGCTTGATCTCTGCTACCCTGGTGAAGTGGAGCGCCTGAAGATTATAATGCCATGGGGAAAACAGGTTGAGTTTTGCTGCCATAGTATTGGGTGGCTTAGTTTGTTATGAAACTGCATCATGGCTTATTATGTGGTTTGGTGGCCATAGGACAGAACTGCCATTAGACAAGACCTTTTAAGGCTAGAATGGAATGAAGGCAAAGGCAATGTTTTAATGCTTTTAATTTATGTTTCAGAGGGGTGGAAATTGTCCAGTTCTAAAATTAGCAGGTTAAATCCTGGCTCTGTAGAAGTCAGTGGGAGTTTTGCCATCAGTTTCAGGGGGGCCAGGATTTCACCCAATATTTATGAAAAAGCTACACTCTGCTTTGGAAATTGTAACTAATGGTTTTAGGGGAAAATAGGTTGGGGTTTTTTTTATGTTAAATTATCAGGAGTGTCAAGTCTGGTGTTCCCTGGTTTTGCTGTTTTTGTGAACTCTCACATCTTAATTGAAGGTCTTGGGTGTTAAATCTTTATCCAGGATATTCATTTAACAATGTGTTCATTAGTCATGGGAGTAAATTAGATATTATTAACCAAAACAGAGTTTCAGACATGCCTGAAAATTCCTCCTCGTCTCAGTTGTTCAGATTTCACTCCATTGTGATGTCCTCATTTCACTAGTTCTCTAGTTGTAATAGTGTCTCAGCGTAGACCAGACCTGAATTTCTAATGTAAAAATCAGGCAGAAAACTAACAAACTCCCAAAATCTTTCATGTCCCCACTGCTATTTCTTTTCTTTCCCCCTTTTTGCAAATCACTTTTAAAGGGGAAGTTCTTTCTCATTGTACTCCAGTAATTATATTTTATTTGGGGATTTTTACATATAGTTTAAATGACATACACTAACGCAGTGGCTCTCAACCGTTCCAGACTACTGTACCCCTCTCAAGAGTCTGATTTGTCTTGTGTACCCCCAAGTTTTCACCTCACTTAAAAACTTTCAAAATCAGACATCAAAATACAAAAATGTCACAGCACACTGTTACAGAAAAATTGCTTATTTTCTCCTTTTTTACCATTTAATTATGAAATAAATCAATTGGAATATAAATTTTGTACTTATATTTCAGTGTATAGTATACAGAGCAGTATAAACAAATCATTGTCTATGAAATTTTAGTTTGTACTGACTTCATTAGTGCTTTTTATTTAGCCTGCTGTAAAATTAGGCGAATATCTAGATGAGTTGATGTACCCCCTGGAAGACCTCTGAATACCCCCAGGGGTACATGTACCCCTGGTTGAGAAACACTGCACTAACAGGCTAGGGATTTCATTTTCCAGGTGGAAGTTAAATAATTAATCCTTAAAAACAATCATAATTTACAGTCAGATCCTGTGGCCTTTATGGAGACAGAACTCCTGTCGGTTTCAGTAGCATTGCCAATACAAATTGGTCCTGAGCAACAGCACCCTATTAGTCTGGTCCTTGGGTTGTCTTATGAGACAGCCAGTTGTCTTGAATAGCGCAACAATCTGTGGTGGTTTGGTGATATGCGCAAATGGGGATTAGGGTGTGACCACCAAACCACTTATCATTTGTGACCTAGGCCAGGTATTCAAAATTGAAAAATTAGTGAATCAACCAGCCTTTCTAACTAGATGCTAAGATATGAAAGGTTAATAGCCTGTGATTGACAAACTCATGTCGTTTTTCAGATTAATGTACTGCGGATGTGTTTATATAAAACATATCTATACAACTTATTACATATTTTATGATAACCAACTGCTGCTGTAATAATTTTGCAATTGTGTACAAGCTATATGCTAAAAGTGTCTTTTTTAATTTTCTTTTAGGGGAAACCAGATGTCCGTATGGCATATATTCAGTTTGCTCTCTCCTTTTTAATTGCTGGTGACAACACAATCCTAGTACAAGTGCTAGAGTTAAAAGGTACTTCACAGTTACTGCTTTTGTTAAAGGAGTATCTTTTAAAGGTGATGTTTGAAAATATGAACCAATTACATAGCATTGACAAGACAAAGGAAATTCATTTTTAAAAATTGACTTTAAATAAGCTTATGCTTTCCAAAACACTTGGCTGTACTGGCTGAAAATAATGGTGATGGTATTGCTTATGCTGACTGCAAAGAAACTGCAGGATAACTAGGAAGGCCTAGATGACCCAGTTAATGATAAATAAACTTATACTACCTTCAGAACCACAAAGATCAGAAGACAGAGGAGACTTCATGGCTTTAAAAGTTGTTCATAATGTAATAACATTGGATGTGCTGCCTTCTTTTAAGGTTAAATATTTAAAAATCAGGCAAGGTCTAGTTTTTGAACACAGTGAAATTAATTCCTGTGTAGACAGCCTGTGCAAGGCCCATGTAAGCCCTCTGAATGGATTGTTCTTGGGTCAAATGGCCACTGTCTCTGGCCGCTGGACCCCTTAAGCCCTTCCTTTGGCTTCTGCAGGGAAGTGCCATCAGAGGGTGATTGTACAACCCCCAGATATTGAGGAAGGGGTGATTGTACTAGCCCCGTGTAGAATAGCTCACAGAACCGCAATAGAGACAAAATCAGGGTTTTTAGCTAATTTAGGGTCTACGTCTGAAAAGACTTATCTACGCACTTGGCTTAACGTACTAAGAACTGGATCCAATGCTCATTGAAGCTAAAGGGAATACTCCTGTTGATTTCAGTGGGCCTTGGATCAGACCCTATAATTAATCCCATTGACTTCAATGATTGTAGGTCCTTCAGGGCTGGGGCTGTCATTAACTATATATTTACACAGAGCCTAGCACAGTGGGGCTCTGACCTGGTTGAGGTCTCTAGGCGCTCTAGCTCAATATAAGTATTAAATAATAATAACTGAGCTAACTGGCTAATAATTCTTACAATAAGTATTTCATAAAAGGCAATGTCACGGCAGTTTGTTTATCACTGTATTATCTATTCACTATGCATGCTAATACTGGTATTTTTGTTCGTCTTTAAATACAACACAGAGATGAGTGACATGACATTGTAGACAAACAAGTACAAATCCCCTGAAATTAATTTCATATTCAAATGTTGCTTGTCTTCAGATCACGACTCTAACCTTTGAAATATGTTCTTAGATTTCATTCCAGATATTCTTAGGACTGGATTAAAGGAAGATAAAGTTTCTGCTATCAATCTTCTGCTTTCCACGCTGGGAACAAAGGTCTGATATGCCCTTGAAATGGCTTTGTCACTTGCTTTCTGTTTCTCTTGCTACTGAAGACAGCTTTACAACGCAATCCCAAAGAATATACACCTATTTATTACTCTGGCACTGTGCTGCAAAGGATCATCAGCATTTCTGTTGCTGAGCTTGTTCATCGGGGGTTTATATGTTGGCCATAAAATTGTCTCAGGGCTAAAGTTTGTAATGTGATATTTTTTAAGTAGAATATTAAATGAAATAGCCAAGCTGCTGAATTTAAGAGCTAATTACTGCTTGTATGTAACGTTTCTCACACATCCCATCTCATTTACCTCCTGGAGAAGTGGGGTGGCATATCCACAATAAGTTATTACTCTTACTTTGAAAATCTAGCTATTGAACACACTGCCTCACTTCCAGAAGGAGTAGAGATTTTGTTGCTTTCATATTGGGAGCTGTTGGGGCAAATGGGGTGCAGAGAATTGCGCTTGTCTGGTGGGTGAAGCACCTTTACCCATAGGTTCCAATTAAAGACATAGTCTTGATGTGGTTCTGTAGCATCCCTCATCCTGACCTCCTGACTAGAGATAACTGTTGTGGTCTGGATCGGCTTGCTGTTGACACTGGGAGTCTCCTGATATGGGGCTAGTGATGTTGTCTGCCAGGCAAAGCTGTTTTTTGATGGAAAGAGGAAAATGGTGGTTTTTATAATGAAGGTTTCCAGTAAAAACCCAGGGCTGCATCCAGGAAAGCTGCTGCAGGGAGGACTACTTTTCATGTGCAACGTAAACCCATTGAAAGAGAAGGGAGAAGTTGGTTCTGTGATGGGGTGTCATGTTGTCTGGTTCTATTATGGGGTGGGGAAAGCAGATTTAAGTTACATCAAGGCTGCTATGGAAGCCTGATAACAGAAGTAATTGAGAATTGCTGTAGAATCAGTTGTCTTCAGCTGCTTTGGCCACATCCCCTTGTGTATCAGCAGTTTCCACATTTTGAGCTCTATTGCCCCGTCTGTCCCTTTTCCATATGGAAGAAACCTAACAGGAAAGGGTAACTGACCATATAAATGAAAACTGTGCTTTTGCTTACATTAAATTAAACTTTAAAAAAGCTAGCATCATGATTGCAAAATCAGGACCTTAGAAATCAGGGAGTTCCAGAAATGAATTTTTCTCCTGCATTGTTAGCTTATCTGTGTTGCATATCTTATTCTGGTATGTATCATGGTTGTGTTAATAACATCATACATGAGGTTTACAATTTAACAAGGAAAACAGGAATAAAAAATGAAGCTACAAACAAGCCTCAGCTATCCAAATCTTGCTTAACCAAAACTCTTGGTTCTCCAAAAGTCAGATGTGTCCCTGAAGGTGTGATTGAAGCTCAGGTCCTGTAGAGCTGCAGAAGAGTCTGATTCTGCAAAGCTTATGTCTTAGCCTGGAACAAACCAGTCGCCATTGCTAACATCTGCTTGGTGCATTCAGTGGATTACTCTGGTAACAACTCTTGCCAGCTTCCCCCAGTGGATTTTGTCAGGCCCTGTATTCAGAGTAGAGCTTCCAACATACACAAACTCCACGTATAGCTAACACTCCCTCCTCTACAGGTTCCATAGCTAGCAAGCTCTGCCAGTTTTTCTAACAGCTTTCCAGTTCCTTGTCTGGAGCTAATGGGGTTTTGGCATTTCAATGGTTAAGGCAGTTCCTTAATATGCTCTGACTTAAAGTAGATTGAAACAGGAGAGGCTGCTCGCGGTACACTAGCCAAGAAGGAAGAGGAGCAGTGGGAGAGGGCTGCTTCCCCAAGCCAAGGAGAAAAGGGGAAACACTTTTGTTCTAGTAGAGGAGAGGGAGCTGCGCAAAAGCAATACGAGTGCAAGGTGTGATGGAGATGATTATTTTCCATTTTGTTGTAATTTGCAATACACTAAAGACTTTCTTTTTATTGTTTTCAGGTGGTTCAAAATAAAAGTATCAGTAAGACGCAGAAGGTGCGCTTTTTTACTGTGGAAGTATTAGGTCACATTGCGTCTCTTTACCGTTGGAATGGGATTACCGATGTCAGGACTGAGGATGTCAAGGTCTGGTAATTTCTTTTGTGAGATGTTTCTCCTGACTCCCTTTCCTGTACCTCTTTCCTCACTCTCCTTGCTTGAATCTGTGCAGCTCACAAACAGGAGAAATAGACAGGTGGGCTAGGGCTCCCCCTGTTTATGATCCCAAGAAGAGGAGAGCGAACCAGGCTATACGCTGCTTTAAAGAAACCAACAAATGACTTCCCTGGGCTGGACTACTAGTGCTTCAGTTCTAGGACGAGTGGCAGTAGGGCTGCACCTTTTTTCTGATTACCTTCATGCTGCTTTGGGGGCTCTCTTTTCTGTCTCCCAATTTCTGGAGCTCCAGAGCAGAAGTGCTGCCTTTGGGGCATGTTGATACTTCAGCGTTCTTCTCTGCTTGGCTGTCGGGAAGAATTTGCTCCCTGCATTAGGGCAAGATGGAGTAGGAGAGAGCAAAGGCTGGAATGTGCAGTGCCTCTCTCGATACCCTTTCCACATACCCAGTCTCCATACATCAGACTGGGCTGACTCTGAAATAATGCCCCAGAATAAAGAGCAGTCTCGTCTCTCGGCCCGACTCTGCTCTTGCTTCCGTCAGCAAATGAAGTCACGCTTGTATAAAACTGTCTTTAAGGAGTTAAGAGTCATTCTTCTCAAACCTAATACCTGCTAGCACTGCATTGAAAAGGGGAAACACTTTTGTTCTAGTAGAGGAGAGGGAGCTGCGCAAAAGCTTTGTTTTTACTCTGCATAACAAGAATTGCACCTGTTGTTATCTTTTAGTTCCACTTTTGTGTAATGGAAATATCTGAGATGTGGGGTGTCTAAATTGTCTTAGTGCCTTATGGGAAGCTTATGGAATGGAATGAAAGACTCCCATTGCTTTTGATGGACTTTGTATCAGGCCTTTAGATCAGTATCCATAGATTTTAAAAGACCAACTCTCTCCATGAAAACTTCTACCATTAATGGGCTGTCGCTTTGTCAGCTCTTATCCTGGTACTTACTGTATATTTAGTTCAGCTTATAAGAAGCCTGTAAACTCCTGGCAAGGACCTGTTTCCATTAAGTGTTTAGTACAGAGCCATGCACACCTATGACTATACATGCGTTTCAGCTGTGAATTATTCACACTGTTGCTGTGTGGATCAAACTGCTACTTTGTCAGTGATTTCCCAGCAATAACTTGACAATGAATTTTACATTTGCAGAAGTCTTAAACTCTGCCATATCAAAAGAGTTAAAGTAATAAGTCATTGACCTGGTCTGGTCTCTCATTTTTTTGCTGTATCTGTAATGGAATTCATGCTTTTTTCATCCCTAGAGAGTTAGCATGTGCAGGACATTGGTAGCTATCCATCTTTCATGTGCTGTATTAAAATTGCTCTTGGTGTGGCCAACATCTTGACCCAGAATTGGTCCAAGGAACATGTTCTTTGTTTTGTATGCTTCATGCTGATAGCGTCTGTGATTTCTATGACAGCTTTCTTGCACTGATTCTTAGTAGTAAGGCTGAAAGTAGACGTTTTAAATTAATTTTGAAATCTTAATTTTTATGGTGCCAGCATATTGTTTGGCCATAATCCCTTTATAAAAGTGAGATACTTACATCTCTATTTAGCTTCATTTTTCTCTTTGTTCATCTGTTCATACACCCTGGTTCTTTTTACTGTCCCTATTTCTTGCCAGAAAGCCCAAGAAATGCCCTGTAATTAATAAAAACATTCCCAAGGTATGCAATTTGAGTCCTATGAATAGAAGGAATCCTATATTATTGAATGTGTTTAATACACAGGTTAAAACTTGCCTTGTTAACGTAACCAAAATATAAAATGAGTGAGGTAGGAGTTGTCTGTGTATAAATCAAGCTGTATAAAATACAGATAAAAGTGAATTTGTTTTAAGATTTTCTTTTCATTAAACTAACAATTAAAATGTTTGTTTTTCACAATTCTCGTGTACTTTGTAGGTTACTCAAGATCCTGAAGAGGCAGGAAAGGTCATGGTAAGAGAACTGGTTCATAACTTCTTAATGGACCTGTGTTGTTCTCTGAAACATGGCATTAATTTCTATGATCGAAGCCTTGGCACGTCTGGCAGGTGAATTACCAGTGCTTTTTTGTCTCTCTCTCTCTCTATATATATATATATTTGGGGGGTGTTGGTATTGGGTTTCCAGTCTGTATTTCATAGATTTTTACAATGGCCAGATTTTTAAGGCCATTCTAGTCGTCTAGTCTGACCACATGATAACACAGGCCATAAATTTTCAGTAATTCCTGGATTGAGCTCAATAACGGGGTGGAACTAAGGCATATGTTTTAGAATGACATCCAATTTCAATTAAAAGATTTCAAGTAATGGAGAATCCACCACATCCCTTAGCTATCTGTTCTAATAATTACCCTCCCTATTTAAAAATGTTTTCCATTGGAATTTTTTAAGCTTCAATTTCCAGCCATTGGATCTCATTATACTTTTGTCTGCTAAATTAGAGATCCCTCTAGGATCAGGTAAGTATAGACTGCAAGGGTTCTTATAGACTCTGATTAAGTTGCCTCTTAACCATCAGGTATTTGAGAAGTTAAATAGATTAAATACCTTAAGTCTTTCATTGTAAGGGGTTTTTTCCAGACCTCGGATCATTTGTTAGCATAAAGTAACAGAGATGAAATTGTTTAATGTAGACCTTGCCATGCCGAAGTATCTGTTTTAACTTACTGCTTGTAGAACTACATACACATATCCTTGTCCCCCTAAATGTAACGTGAGTTTTGCTATGGACTTCGGTGGCACCGGCATTTGGTTCATAACACCTGACCAGGTTTTTCATTGGTCTCTCAGTCACTGTTGGTTTACTGGATAAAATACTTATACATCCAGTTTATGAACAACAGGGAAAATAATCTAAACTTCTGTGTGTCCATGGAGGGAGGCGGGTACAGTGATGTAATGCTTCATTGTTAGACAAACCAGTGGCTGAAGTCCATTTATAACTCTTATATTCACGCAAATTGTTTTCTTGCTTTGGAGGAGCAAAATTTGAAGAGCTGTTCCCTTGGCATTTACAACATTCTCACTTGGCTCGGGTTCATTTAGAAGAAGCCATCTGCAATGCCACGACTGAACAGATTTTAAAATGAAAACCAGATTTTAAAAGAACCTATCTTCATAAGGGGGGGGCTACAGAAAAATATTTTCCAGTTTAATATAATGCTATAATTCTATGTTTTCAAGTTTATGAAATTTGGTTGGAATATTTTTTGGAATGTCTCAGTGATACTGTGTTGATGAGGGTTCTGTTTTAGCTACAGTACATTATGTAAGAGACCTTCAGCTATATTCTGTTCTTAGTTACACCAATATAAATCTAGAGTGACTCTATTAATGTCAGTGGAGTCACTTTGGATTTACACCAGCAAAAATGAGAGGAGAGCAGAATTTGACCTCTTGCATTTTAACATTATTAATACTGGAGTTACCGAACTAGTGGAGTACTTAAAAATATTAAAATTGTGACCCCTCCCGCCCCCCACCAAAATTTGTTTTTGTAGAGGAGGAAATTTGGTGCTTCTGCGCTTTCTGCTGAATTTAAAAACTGCTACAGAGGATGAGATGGTTGCTGATCTTATGGTGAATATTCTTAAAGTGTGCCCAGATTTACTGAATAAATACTTTAAGGAAACCCAGTATTCCTTCATTCCCAGACTGAAGTCCACCTGGTTAGACAATATCAAATTGCTAAAAAAGGTAAGAGAGAGATGAAAAATGTGTGCTTTCTGTATATGGAAAAGCCTGGTTTTGAGGCTTTTTTTTTTTTAAAAGATAAAAAAAATTTTGTTTAAACAAGTACTATTATTTTGTATGATTGTGGAAGACAAATGACAGAAAATTCAAACACTCATGGCCTACCGAAAGCCACTTAACAAGGAAATTCGGTGCTATATTGGATAATTTGCCCTTAACTCCACCTGTTACAGCTGGGTCTTGCAGCACATTCTAAGTACTGTACTGTTAGTCCGGTGCAAAATTCACTGCTCTTGAAGTGCCATGCAATACATGGGCCCAGTCAGTTTTATATTGTGGAAATAATTTTTTGTGTGTGACTTCAGATTGAAGATCTTGGCCTGAGCTGGTGTAAATTGAAGATGCTCTGTTGACTTCAGTAAAGCTAAACTGATTTGCACCAGCTGAGGATCTAGCCTCTTATTTGAAAGAAACAGTAATTTGGTGTCAGAGGAGAATGTGCCTAAAGTGAGGCTCTAGTGGATGAAGGTGTAGTGTGTTCCCAGCTGTGTACACACCCTGGTTAGTGATGTTCCCTCACCAAAAAGGCAGCAAGGCACTTACCTTAAATAATTCATTTATTTTAAAAATCAAACCAGATCCGAAGGCCCAGTTACAGAGAAGGTAAACTTTTGTGGTTTAAATGACCTAAACAGGAAGGACAGGAGGGTTCTGAAATACCTTCAGAGATTGATGTTCTGTGAGGAAAGAAGAGGCAGGGTGCTGTAAAATAAATGTTGAAGATGGTAAAGAAAAAAGTCACACCCTGTTTTCTGGGAACGCTGAGGAAAGTGAACCATGGCCGGAGCCATGGCAGCTCTGAGAGGTGTAGCTGTAAAGTGAGTGAGAAGGTCGTTTGGTAAAAGGCCATTCTGGGAGTAGAAAGAGGTACAAACTTTTAGCTAAATTGGGAACGAGAAGGAGTTGGCATTACAGTCTGTGAGAAAAATCCCAGTGAGGATTTTGGTTTTCAAGACACAACAACAAATGGCTAGAGAATCCTTTTGTACTTGCTGTATACTCCTTTGTATTTTTTTATCTTAAAATAGCTGAGTGGGGTATACAGTGCCATCTGTTGAATAGAGCAGGGCTTCCAAGGATAATAGGCAAATTTTTTGCAGGTTTCCTGTATAACCGAACATAAAGTTGATGTATTCTCTGCAGGATATACTACTACTCCTTAGTAATCCTCATTGCAGAATGACTGTGTTTTAAGTATGTATGCTCTGTGGTTAACTTTCGAGTGCCCTTCTCTTTCCGTGGAACCTGACATTTAGTACTGTCGTTAGTAACATTTGACAAAAAATGTTGTGTTTGTAATGTGTTCTATAGAATTGGCTGCAAATCTGCACGATTACATCAGTCTTGGTTAAACTCTCTCATTTTTATTTCAGATCTATGAGGCTCAACCAGAGATTTCCAACTCTTTTAAAACTGCAGAGTTTATTCCACTCCCTAGATTGCTTTCTATGGTGATGGTAACAACAGTTCCTGTGGTGTGCAATAAAACTATGTTCACCCAGGGATTAAATGTAAGCGTTTTATTGTCTCTGGGTGGCTTTTCCCAAGCAACCTCCCTGGGGTTAAGAGTGTGAAAGGTGATCATCCAAGTAACTTAAAATCAAGTAATTATCAGTTTTTATGCCGAATGCTCCAAATAGTGACCCCAATTCAGGAAAGCACTTAAACATGTATTTAAGTCGCACTGATCGTTGCTTCTGTTAACTTCTTGTAAGCTACAGCTGTGCAAATGCTTACTGGTTGTAAGGGCTGGTGTTTTTTCTTCTACTGCGTACAGTGAGAATGCATGCGGTAAAAGAACCCAACCTACGTTTTAAGAAAAAATTATTTTGTTTACAAATTTCGACATATACGCCAAAATAAGTAGTTTGAATACAAAGCATAGGGAAGAAGCACTGTAACTTTGTTAATTCAGCTTCTCTTTCTTTTAGTTACCCAGCAAAACAGTGAAACACACCATCTTGTCCCTTATGTCAACTATTTTGAGAAGAGCCCTGAAAAATATTGAGCACTGTTTGAATGAGGAAATATGGCAAAAGTCAGAAATCTACACTCCATTGATGATGCAGGAATTTGTCCAACTGTACAGAGAAGCCCTTAGCAAGGTACAAAATAGAAAGTATTAACAACAAGGGGCCTAGAATTACACATTTGCAACAGATAAGTGCTCCAGTGCACTGGGGTACTCTGCCCCTGATTTATTGTATCCTGGGATCCAAGCACATAAAAGTTCCTTGGTATTTTATAGACATTTTTATTAAGTGTTAATAACCAGTGCTGTAGTACAGCATGGTAGCTAATAAATCTGGTCAGTGGAAATGCCAAAAAAATTCTGTTCTAAAATGAATTAATAACATTGGCAGCTGGTGTGCTAGTACTGAGGAAAACTATTAAAATTAAGAGCAGCTTTTTAATAATTTGGGGCCAAATTCTACACTCCCTTTAAGTAAATTGTAGTCAGTGGAGTTCATCCAGATTTACACCCTGGTGATCTATAGCAGAAACTGGTCCTTGGTTTGAAAATGTTTATTACATTGAAATCCAGACAGCCAAAAAATGCTAAGCACTTGGTAAACTTTTCATATCTGTTTTAATACAGTGTTCTTCTTTCATATGTATGTTCTCTGCAGAGCTGAAAATAAAAATCTGATTTCAGTATGTATTCATATTGCATCGTATAAGCAATTCTCCTCCTCAGTGTTAGGAATATTTGCAACATTACAGCATTGTGCAGCACTGAAGAGCTTTTGATTTTTTTCTCACATATATATATATATATATATATATATATATTGCCTTTAGCTTTTACCCGACATGAACAGCATAGTGGCAGTCTGGCAGTCACTTCTAAAACAAGAGAGAGAACAACATGATGGGGAGAGAAGGGAAGACACCATTTCCATTGAGGAGGAAATGACTGAGATCACAGAAACCAATGAACAGCACGGTAGGAAAATATTTGTAGGCATAACATCCTATATGTATATAAACAGTTGTGGTGAAATCCTGGCCCCATTGAAGTCAATGGAAGTTTTGCCACCATTTCATTGGAGCCTGGATTTTATCCTTGGTATTTGGTATGCAGTCAGTTGGGTCTTTTCACAACGACCTTTGTCTATAGCTGTGTTCCAACATTTTTTAAAACTGAGTCCCTCTACAGGAAAATGAAACCAGTCGTGCCCTCTGTAGCCTAGCCAAATATTGCTAATGGCCTACATGTCTTAATTGATATGTCTTCTGTGCACCCATTCTTACTTTGTGCCCTCCCAGGGTGGCATGTCCCATGATGAGAGAAACGCTTGTGTAGCTCTTCACAATATGAAACTTCCTCTCCTTTCATCGCAGTTTTGTGAGCAGCGAAACAGTTAATAATATTGACACTTAAAGTATCATGACTGGCCTCTGATTTAGCACCTATCGTAACAAACTGGGCAGTTCACATCTAAAAAGCAGTTGTTTCAGGCTCTCTGCAAACTCAGACAGGCTCTGCTGCATCAGTTACTCGCAGGTCATGTTTTCAAGGTTTTCTTTGCAGCCATTACAGCTAGAGATTTCATTTTTAAAAAACTGTAAATTGAGAGTGTAGATAACAGTTGAGAGATGTGTCCTCATCTTCCCATCTAGTCTTTCACACCTGCTTGGGGGCGAGGGGATGTTCCACGTTTTGGGAAATGCTGGCCGACGGGGAAAAAAATGTTGTAAAGAATTGGTCAGCTATTTTTACTCTGTATTTATTTACTTCCACTAGCAGCTGTACAACAATTTGCCTTTATGCAGCCTCACATCAATTCAGCTGTCAATAAACCAGAAAAATAGTTTAGGCTGCTGAAATGCCTTTTGCTTTTAAGTGGATGGCTGCTGTGTGTGAAGGATGGTGTTTGTTGTACTTGCTGCTCATCTTACGGACACTCAGTGGTCTCCTTCTAAAGCTTCATCTTTGGAGATTATTTTTTAAAAAACCACAGCAGGGAGAGAGAAACCTTAGCTGAAATAAATAGTGATACATTTCCAGTATATACTGCATATCCAACACCAATGTACCCAATGTCAATGACAAAAAGCATTTGTATTGGTTAGCTGGATTCTTTGTTTTCCTATTTCTTTCTGACATTCAACTTTAGAGATTGATGGATGGTATAGAGTGTATGCTTTTTAAGGGAAGAGGTGGTATCTTCATATATGTGGGGCACTTTACAGGCAGATTCAAAAATCACAGTTCCCCATGTAAGAATTTGATAAACTAATCCAGATTTAAAAGTGTAAATATTTATACAGAAAAAGAGGTATGCACCTAGTTCTGCTTCTTTTTATTAGTCAGCTGGACAGAGCCTAGCTCGTAGTGGATGCTACTGATAATACAAATAATAATTCACAGTGTGGGTTAGAGCAGTGATACTCGGACCTCTGTGGTTCAGGAGCCAAATTAGCAATCAACGTTACCCAAAAAAGCCACAGTAGTATGAATGACGGGAAATATTTAGTATGTGTCTATATTGAAATATACCATAATAAAATATATTATTCTCACAGCAAATACGTTAATAACTTAGCGCAAGTTGATAATTTAATTAGTTGATAACATAGTAAAAACCTCCTGACTGGTTAATAAGTAAATCGCACAGTGTTTTAATATTGTGTGCTGCAAACAGGAGACACATTAAAGAGCCACTTGTGGCTTGAGAGCCTTAGTTGAAGTATCACGGTGTTAAAACATTGCGAGATTGTGGGTTTCCTTTGTATGAAGGAAAAATAAACTAATTCTATCTGTGTTCAGGCTCAGATGATGCAGAGACCACTCTTCTGAAAGCTGTGTTACTTCAGGTCATATGCCTTTGTCAGAAGGTTGTTCCCCATTTGGTAGCTCAGAGCAACTTTGATTTCAGCAAACTGCTAAAAGGTATGTTAAGGGTATTTAAATGTTCTTCAGCTGGCTAATGAAATCATTAAAAGCCTCTAGCAGGAGAGGTTGATTGCTTTTCTACTTAGTAAAAAGGAACAGGAGTGTTCTCAAAAGAGTAACCTGTTTTAGACTCTCCATTACATTACCATTTCGTTTTGCTGTTTATGCAGGGCATGGCACTTCACAAACAAATGTAAAATGGCAAGATCGCTGCTCCAAGGATTTAGCTTTAAAACTATACATATTAAGGGTTACAGGGGTGTTGCTGTCTGGAGTGGTTAACGACTGTAAGTGACAGCCAGACTGTCAGAAAAGCAGGGCAAGCTGGTGCTATGTTCTATAATTAGATTTCTCCAACCCCGTAACAAATGTGAATTCCTGTTTCACTGTAAGAGTGCTACCATGGAGTCACAGGCAGTCCCCTGGGGCACTCCAGTCTATCTTGCCACCCAGGCAAGCTGGATTTAGTGATGGATGGTCACTTACATCAAAAATCAAAACTATTCAGGTTGCTCCCAGTCTCAAGAGACTAGTCACTTACCCCAGATCAGTTTTTACCTTAGATCTAACACCAAAGACAACCCTGGTAGCCAATCCTGTAATAAACTAAGGATTTATTAACTAGGGGGAAAAAAGAGAGGGTTATTTACACTTTAAAGCAGGCAACTTATAAGCACAAATGAGTTACAGTCTGTGGTTCCAGAAGGTGACAGAGATGTAGTAATCTGTCCATTTATGTCTTTTAGGGCTAACCTAGGTTGACTCTGGGGAATCTCTGCTTTTGTTTCTTAGCTCCAGCCCTTGTAAGAGTCCAAACAGCAAAGAACTAACCATTTCCTCTTGAGAGCATCTTTATGTGCCCTTCCCCCAGAGTTTAAACTGATGGGACAAGAGCTCCTGCATATAACTTCTTCATGGGTGGATTGGGCAATCCACAAAGTTTCTGTCCTACAATGGCCTGGATAATCTTTCTTGGTGGGTGGGGGAACCACTCTTCCTGCTGAGGCTCACAAGTTCATAGCAGGCATTTTTAAAATTTATAGAACAAAACTTTCATATTACCTTACAGCATGGGTTACAGACATTAGAAGTAAGATCAATGTGCGGAGCAATTTATAAAGATTTTATAGAGTCTAAACAGATTCTTACAAGTCTAACAACTATCTTGAACAATACTAATATATAGGTCTGGTTTCCAGATATGAATTTGTCAGTGCTCAGCTGATGCCTTCAGACTTGGCAAATGCTGGCACCTGGTCTGCCAGCGTCACAACAGGAAAAAGATATTTTTTTCTTAAATTCCATATATATTTTGTCACATCCACTCCTATTTTTAAATTTTAAAAATAATCTTCTAATCTACTTCTTGATGTTGTTTACAGAAAATTTACTTTCAAATATCTGGAATTTCTAGGTGCCTAACTCATAAGAACATAACATAAGAATGGCCATACTGGATCAGACCAAAGATCCATCTAGCCCAGTATCCTGTCTTCTGACAGTGGCCAATGCGAGGTGCCCCAGAGGGAATGAACAGAACTGGTAATCATCAAGTGATCCATTCCCTGTCGCCCATTCCTAGCTTCTGGCAAACAGAGGCTAGGGACACCATCCTTGCCCACCCTGGCTAATAGCCATTGATAGATTCATTGGACCTATCCTCCATGAGTCTATCTAGTTCTTTTTTGAACGCTGTTATAGTCTCAGCCTTCACAACATCCTCTGGCAAAGAGTTCCACAAGTTGACTGTATGTTCTGTGAAGAAATACTTCGTTTTGTTTGTTTTAAACTTGCTGTTTATTAATTCCCAGTGACTTTCAATGGGATATGGGCGTCTAACTCCCGCAGGCCCCTATGACAATCCCAACCTAAATAAATTATTTTAGAACTCTTCATATTTGTAACAACATTGCAATCTCTTAAAGGGACAGGGTAATTCATTAGAGGTTTAAAAAAAATCACTTATCAATGCAGTGGTCTCTTCTGGAAGTGTCAAAAGTAACCCTTTCTTCTTCTACTGCTCTGTTTTGTCAATCATGCTTCCTTCAGTCCAAGAAAAGAGGGATGGAATTCTACATGGTGTTGCTTCTGAGGGAAGATCATAATAGGAGATTATTAACAGTAATATGAGATGGTTTGAGTTTGTCTCCTATGTAACAGTTGCCCAAGGAGTGTTTCTTTGTGCAGCAAAGCTGAATAGAGAAGTATGTAAATTTTCTGTACTCCACAGAGCTAGAATAATTATCTTTACTATGTACAGTCCCTTGTTAGGTATATAAGAGTAAGAGTTACATAAATTAAAAGTTTGTCAAGAAAAGAAGAGCCAAAAGTCTTTAAAATAAACACACTAATGCATGGGCTTGCTATTCCCCTCTTCCCCCTATCAGAGCGCACTGCAATGGTCAGTGTATTCTGTGGCTGCCTCACAAAATCACGTGCCCTGTGTGTCCCAGTATTTTTTGCATCATAATGGATTGATTTTTCCAAAAAACTAAAGGAGGGACATGTATCTTGATAAGGCAATGACCCCTTGGTATTGTGTTTAGTTATAATGTGACAAAAGGAATAAAATTTTAGCACTTCACATTTCGTGGCAGCAATGTACATTTAAAAATTAGTCACAAAACTCCCATCTTCCTGCACAGAATTGAGCAGTCTGCCCGTGAGACTGAAGACAGGCAGTCTATTTTTGACTTGTAACAATCTGTATGTTTAACAGCTGATCCCACTTTATTATTTGGTTTTGCCGCTGGTGGAACTTTGGAGTTTTATTAGTTCTGCTATCTTTTTTAAATGTGCTGTCCCATATACAAATTACACAATACAAGAAAAGAGAACACTGAGCTCACCCCATACCAGAGTGGAGTTAAAATATGAGGCAGCTGCCACAGTGCGGAATGTATCGCCAGTACGTCTGTGCTCAGTGAACCAATGGTAGCATCACTAGTTTTGTGAATTATATGGGTAGAATTTGATCTCTGGTTAATTTAGGAAAATTAAGTATCCTGTCTCAGTCTGTTTTTTGCTTTAGGTGAAAAATACAACTTGTTGCAAACAAATGATTAAAAGCTACTTTTGGTGAGATGTAAGCCCAAAGTTCACTTGTGGTTACTAAATATGCCACAGCACATTTTGTAACAGTACGGGTATAATTCCTCGGTCAAATTCCATGTCAGAGTCTTTGCTAAATTTCCCACTGCAGTCTGAAATGCACCTGGGTTTTCTTTTTCACTTGCTGTGGAAAACTACTGTTTGCGGTTACTACGTGATAATCCGACGGGCTGTGTTTTCAGGGGTGGGCCTAATGATCCCTACAGTGTGAACTGGGTGAGGTCGTTTGGATTGTGTTACTCAGGAGGTCAGACTAGATATTAATCATGGTCCCTTCTGGCCTTAAAATCTATTAATTTCTTGCTTGCTCATTTCATAAGAGTGCTTTGAGGCTTAAATAATGGATGTTTGTGAAGCTCTCTGAGGTCCTTGCATGACAGTTCCTCTAGAAATGCGAAATAATATTATTACTAACTGTTTTCCAACCCCAGGTATTGTCACTGAAAAAGGGTTGCGAGAGGCGATCCCTCCTGTTCTACAGCACCATATACTGAAGTTGGCCCTGGAACTGCCGGCAAATAAATTTGCTTGGTTCAGAGTACAGGTAGGAGAATTGCAGATGTTTATCTGTTTCTTTTGCCAGTTGCCCTCATGTCTTTGTCTCTGATGCTGCATGTCTTTAGTGCCAGTCCTATCATTTCAGCATCTGTTTCTATTAGGCAGGATCCCCTCTTTATTGCAAACAGGAATCATTGGCTCAACATCAGATATGCAGAGTCCCAGCCTAGGGCCTTTTGTCCATAGGAATAGATATTCCCTCCTCTGCTAAGAAGGGTTAAAATGGGCATCCTAAAATCTGTTGCTCCCAGAGGCAAGAGTGAGAATCTTCTGGACACTGAGGATGAAAAGATTGTGGCTGCAAATCAAGGAGATGAGCAGGATGCTAGGGTGCTGCTTCTAAACACCTGCTGAAGAAGAACCTTACCCTAGGTGGCTCCTTGCTTATGCAAGTAGAGTCTTTCACAAACTCCCCTCTCTTCTCATTTACTCCAGGCACATATAGGAAGAGAGCCTCCTACAGCTGGCTGGAGAAAGGATTTGAACCTGCCTTGTGAGAGTTGGCAGTGGGGGAAAGAAGTGACTCAGTGCTGCCCTGGTTGGAACCCCCCATGATAACAGAGTCTCCATCATATTCAGCCAGTCATAGAGAATAGGGAAGAGACTTAAGAGGGAGCAGGAAAGATCTTTGAAACGGGCAAAAAAAAACCCAAAAACCCTTTACTTCTTGCCAGTTTCAACAGCAATGTAATTTTTCTGTTTTGCACACTACTAGTGTTAGGCAAGTGCTTAAAGGAAAAGTTAGAAGGCCCCATTCAACAGTGATGCACAGGGTTTTTGTATTTTTCACATTGAGTTGGTCAGAAAAATAGAATAAGCAGTAAAGTAGTGCACATTTGTAATAATTTGGCACCTGTCAGAACAGAAGCAACTTACACTGGTTTCCCTTTCTTCAGGAGCTAAATTCAGCCCTGGGATAAAAGGATTTATTTCCCCTTGAGTCAGTATTAGTGTGATGTCAGGATTATTGGTGATGAGTGAAAGTTAAACAGTGTGGTGAAGAGACTGCTCTATTTAGACCCTTTTGTTAGTTGGTTTTCCTATTAGACACACTCTTTCCACTGCTCAAAAGCTATTACACTCCTCTTGCTCACCCACTAGTTGCAGAATTTGTTCAAATCACGCTACTTCCACTTGGCCAGCCCAAAAAAGCTATGGCCTGCAAAGGAGTTTTTGCTATTCTGCTGCCTCAGTGTAACTTATTCCTGTCCGTGTTACCACACAAGGGAGTTTTAAACCCATTACTCTTTTAGGATGTCTTGGAAGCAGAAAAGGTTCATGGTGAAAGATCAGTATTTTATTTACTGATGAAAATGTTTGTAACAAGTAACCATTCACAACTGAAAACATCAACAAAACAACTGATCATCAAGGTAAGTGTTTTTTGTTGGCCTCAAATAATTAAACACATTTATATAGCTTGTGCCAACAGCAGGGTTTTGATGTTGATCACGCAAAGGTTGTTTTTCTAGCACTTTGGTTTTAAAGTGTCTCTAATTTAATTTGACTGTAATTATTCACTCCTTCCTGTGTGGAGCATGGCACACAGCCAGCCTGTACTGCTCACATGAAATAGTCCCATTGGCCACAGTCTTTTCTGGGTAGCAGTAAATATTATTTACCCTTTAAAAAACAAATTTTGGCACCTAAATAGAA
This sequence comes from Lepidochelys olivacea, assembly GCF_965140295.1. NCBI lineage: Eukaryota > Metazoa > Chordata > Testudines > Cheloniidae > Lepidochelys > Lepidochelys olivacea. The sequence continues at coordinate 167,698,666 of NC_140411.1, forward strand.
GATGCCTGATTTTCAGAAGTGCTGAGGGCCCACAAATCCCATTGAAGTCAATGGCAGCTGCAGGAGCTTGGTGCCTCTGAAAATCAGGTCAGTTCTAGTTAGATGCCTCAATATGGATTTAGGAGCCTAAATTAAAAAAATCTGCCCTAGGCATTCCTAGGCCATGACTCTGCAATCAGGTCCATGCAGGTGGATCATTGTGGCTGTGCATAGCCCCAGCAACTTTCGGGACTTCTGCACAGGTCCAGGAACTTGCCCCAAACCAAACTGATATGGCATGTGATTACTGTTATCAGGTTTAATCACAGGTTGCATTCTGAAAGCTAGAAACAGCTGCTTTTATCAGAGAAATTACATAAGGAGTTCTGTTGTATAGTTCATGGCAGCCACTGAGATGCACATGAGTCTGTTACCCACTAGTGTGCTCCTCCTGCCCATGGTACTAGCATTGGCTGCCACTGTCAGGAAAGCAAGGTGCCAGATCACAGATGAATTTTTAAGGACTTAAGCTACAATCCAAAGCCCATTGGAGCTAGTGAGGGTCTTCACACTTTGTTCAGCGGCCTCTGGATTTTAATGCTTGCATGGTAACACCACGTCTGGGGCAGTGGAATTCAGTACAAAGGTTTAAAGACAATGAACCTGCTCCCAGCGAGGACAGTGAGAGAACTCCCATAGATGTTATAGGGTTCAGGATCAGAGCCAGAAATTTGGGACCCAGTAGAATTTCTCTTACAGTTACTCTTGGCAGCTGCATAGGAAAAGCCTGGTTCGAAAACATGGAGTCCTTAATGGTGGTGGGTAAGCTCCTCTTGTGTGAGCCTCTGGTGCTTAAACATATTTACATTTAAAAGCAATAGCGTGGGTTTTTTTGGTAGTATATTTGGTTGATGAGCAGAGATTTGGGCTGCCTGATTCACTTTCTCCTTTCAGTTTGTTCTATTTTCTTTGAAAGGGAGACATAAGTGGCGAGGTCAGGACAGTTGTATCAGTTCCAATGGGCTTTTAAAAATTCTTAACTTAAAAAAAAAAGATTTTAATGAGTCTTTTTTGCTTTATTTTTTAACATAATGGAATATAAATTGCAGGAATGTTTTCAAATTTTGCATTCTGTTCCTGCCTCTTTTCATGAGGGCTGAAAGCACTGTTCTTTTTTGAGAATCTGCCAGAAGTAGTTAATTATTTAAGAGTGAATCATTTTTTTGGATGAATTGTCGTGTCAGATTCGTGTAATCAGAGATGCTATTTTTGTATCTGCCGGTATAGCACACAGAGTGAAAGCTGAACAAACTGAGCCCTGAAAGAGAACTGTTTTCAGTATATCTTTTGCAAAAGACAAAGCTCATAAAACTGTATAGAAGCTTGTTATTTGATTTTTGGTACAATAGTGTCCTCTCTCTTTCAGTAACCTCAGTTAGTTTAATTATTACATGATTACCTGTGCTACTATTTTAAACACAAAAGGTCTGATTTTGCTTTCACTTAACTCTGGTTTAACTTTTTTGACTTCAGTGGAGTTAGAACTTGCCTACACAGTTTTTGTACTGCTTTCACTATATTGGCTGGCAACTGATCACCAGCGTGGATGCAGTTGTAAAAAGGACCTCGTCCCTATAGCTTGTTACCCACCATTTCTGGGAATAACCTATACGGCACCTTTTCAGTGGTAAAACTATGTCCCCATTAGGGGTTTACTGATTTAATCATTTTGATAAAAAAAACACCCATAACTGAAATAGTTTAATCAGTACAAAAACTGTGTTTAGATCAGGCCTGAGTTGCTTTTGATTTATACTGCTGTGAGATTGCAGTCAGGCTGTAGTTTAGCCAGATCCTTGCTTCCCCAATGTTACAAACACTTTAGTCCTGCAGACAGTTGCCCTTATGAATAACTTTACATGTACGAGTAGCTTCATGTTGTTCAACTGGATTACTCGTGTGCATGATATTAATTGTGTGTGTAGCTGTTTGCAGAATCGGGGCTTAAAATGCATAGATCCAAGACAGTAACTGCAAGACTAAGAACAAATTGGAGTTGTATCTGAGTGCTGTATAAAGCTGGGCAAAAAAAAAAAAAGTATGTGTTGGGAAAAGTTTTGGAGGAGAAGACAGCTGCTTTCAGCAAAGGGGACAGCATGAATATAGACATGGGGCCTGATTCTCATTTACATCAAGGCCACTTTACACAGCTTTGGCAATGTAAAGTGGCAGTAAATAATATTTACATCCACTTCGGGGCCCTTTTGTGGAACTGGGGTGGTCTGAAGCAACACTGGTATATGTAAGAATCAGGCCCCTTCTGTCAGAAATTAGAGAGGTTGGTGTTCAGCAGTCTGCTGCTACTCTGTCTTTAGTAAAAGAAATAAAAATGAAAGCTGCTGTGCAAAAAGCTATAAATAGACACTATTTCTTTTCTCTTTCATGCTGCTTTTCCGGCTAGGTTTTGCATGACAGTGGAGTATTTGAGCACACGTGGAAGGAACTTGTACTGTGGCTGGAACACTTGGATAATACAATAGAAGACAAAAAGGAAGCCGTGATTCAGTTTTTGGAGAGGGTAATTGTTCAAATTACTTAGATAAACAATGTCAAGAATAACATTAATGGGACGCTAATTACTTTGCTGTTATTGAGGAAAATCCTTTCAAAGGCTTGTGAATGAATTCTGAGAAAGGCTGTGAGTAAATCCTTTACACAGAACTCATATCTGTTGTCCTTGGTGAAGGGGTGGATGAAAAGGCTTGGGGGGAATTGACTTCCTGTAGGATGTATTGTTACCAGAGCAATGCTGGCATGAGGAGAAAAGAGGCTAAGGTTATTGGGCATCCCACCCGCTAGGCTCCTTTGAAACTCCCAGATAAAATTAACTAATTCCAATAAAATCTAATCTTTAAAAGAAAACATTTCTTTTCCTGCTCACCTTTTCCAGATGTTAAATTCCCAAGCCCTTCCTTTTGTTTCACTTAATATCCCTATAACTAGCATTTTCTGTATAGAATTGCAATGAGCATGCTTGTTCATGGGTCTATGACTGACTTTTATCTTGGTTCGCAGATTTTAATGAAGTTGGTGACAAACCCCTATCCATACACAGATAAAGCCGCCGACCTTGTCCAGGAAGCCAGTATGCTCCAAGTCAACTTATTTAAACAAGACGTGGACAGTGTTAGCATACCCATCTCTCACATTGATGGTATGTAATGATCCCAAAGTGATGTCTGCTCCCTCTAATCTTGCAGTCCTTAATCAGGCAAACCTGCTACTGATGCCCGTGGAAATCTTGCCTGAGTAAGGAACTACAGGATTGGGCCTTTTAATTGTATTCAGCTCTGTAAGTAAAAACTAAATGGCCAGGGCGTCTCCTCACACCAGAAGGTAATCTGTGACACAGCTTTGCAGTTTTAAAAATGCAAATAAAATCTTACTTTTGATCTGCTTTCAGTTCAGTGTCCCACAGTACCAGTTTTTAATCAAAGTCAAATCCATTGCATTCATGCTTTCTTTTAAACCACAGGGCCAGCTCCCCCTGCATATATGAGCAAGGGGCAAGGATCGTACCAGAGCCCCTCCCACTTCTTGTGTTCACACTCAGTAGGCAGCTGGAATCTTGCTGCTTGCGCTCTTTAGGCTAAATCCTGGTCCCATTGACTGCAGCATCAAAATTCTTATTGACTTATTTCATAGAATATCAGGGTTGGAAGGTACCTCAGGAGGTCATCTAGTCCAACCCCCTGCTCAAAACAGGACCAATTCCCAATTTTTGCCCCCTGATCCCTAAATGGCCCCCTCAAGGATTGAACTCACAACCCTGGGTTTAGCAGGCCAATGCTCAAACCACTGAGCTATCCCTCCCCCTTCAGGGACTAGGATTTGGCTAGCTGAGAATACAGACATGGGAATGTTAGTTCCACTTTGGGAATTCAGGGCTCAGGAGAATGAACATGGCTCACACACATCCCCCCCCCCTTTTTTTTTTAAAGAGTATAGCAGCTGCCTCCCCTGTATGCGCTCCCGTCTCCTCCAGAGGTGCTCTGACTGCAGATGTTTTGGTGCGATGCCTTCATCCACTTCTGCTTGTGCTATTTCCCCTTTCTCCATACTTCTCTTAATGGGGCATCAGCTTTGAAAGCCACCCACAATGTAAACATGCTATGAGTGCCATCAGTTTTACCATCATTAGGAGCCAGATATACCTGTCTTTCACCCTTTGTCTGATTTGTACCGTTAATGTATATTCAAAGAGACATCTTATTATCCCTGGGTTGTTGGACCCCCAAGCTGTATTATATTGTTCCCTTTCACTTGCATACAGCACTAACATTGGATGCTCCCTTTATTTTCTCCTGAATTACCCATGCCTTTAAATGTCCTTTTATTTCCTGTGTACTTGTATCCTAAAAGTAGTGTCTCCTTGAACTCAGAACCCTAACATTTTTTCATTGGTAACTAGATGTCCTGGATATGGTTGATGTCCTTGTGGAGGGCAGCGAAGGCCTAGATGAAGAAATTGGATTCAGTTTAAATGAAGACATGATTCTACACACTTTTCCATTCAGTGCTGTTGTCCCTGCTGCGTTAGAAGCCAGGAATAAGTTGTTGCTTCACACTGAAAATGAAATGGGTACTTACTGTGTTTATATATGTCCCTGAGAGTGGCTAAAAAGATTCACACTGTATGTGGAAGGGGGGGAATAGTTTATCATTTTCATGCAGTGGTTACTCTAGTTATTGTGTATGAAAATCAATGAACCATATTGTACTCTCTGCTTCTACAAGTGGAGAAAAAACAGATCCAAGGAATCCTAGCTCCGAGAAGCATTAAAGGGTGCAAGATGCCTCTACCCTCTTCTGGCCCCAAGGAAGATGCACAGGGTATAGAATCTGATCCATGAGGGCAGTATGAAGGTGATGACTGCTCTTTACAACATTAGTCCCACCACCACCGACTCTGTGGTACTCTTGTGGGAAAGCTACTTTGGTCATATCAGAAGTAAAGAGCCCACCTATCCTCTGATGCTGTGGAACCCACATCAGTGGCTGAGGAGAGAGCCAGAGAAGGGAGCCCCTGTAAGTACAACTCTGCTGACAAGGGGCTGGGAACCAGGGCAGAGGCAAAGTGTCTCAGCATAGACAGCCCTGTCTTGAGAGGCCCCCAAGATTCTTGCAGCATAAACCTTTACTTCCTGTTTCTTTTGTGAGAGAGGAGTGCATGCCTTCCTCCCTTGCTCCTGAGGTAAGAACATATAAAAAAGTCACCCAAAGGAACTTCCTGGAGTTCCTGTCCTTTTTATGCAGTGTAGCCATGTAGGAAGCAATATTGCTCACGTTAATTTGTGGCCTTATGGAAAATGTAGAAAACCAAACCTCCCCTCCCCCACCTTCACCCCCCAAAAAAGCTCATTTGGGGGAAGAATGATGCAAGTTCATATTCTAAAAGCACCCCGTTGATACTTAATGACGACTATGTTACAATAGCCGTGACTGGGAAAAGGAAGTGCTTAAGTGAAATAGAGCTGAATGGTTTTAAAGGATTGTGTTTGGTTTAACAAATAGTGGGAAACTCTCCCATTGAAACCAGTTAGTTGGGACTGGAGAATTGGACCCATGGGGGAGGGAATTAACTTTTTTTTTTTTTTTTTTTTTAAAGAAAACTTCCATTTTAATCCTTGACTGACAGCATTATTTTTTGGGGTTCATTGGGAGCATAAATGATAAAATGGGCTAAACTCTGCTCAGACCTGAATTTATTAAGGTTGCACTGGGTATAACTTTAGGACAGAACTTGGCAATATGTGGTTAAATGGTAGACTTAAGGTAGAAGTGCTTTTGTTTGTATACAACTTCAAAGAGTTAGAAATTTTAGGTATAAATTCTTACTGACCCTGCTATATACGTGAGGTAGCCACAATGGGTAGTTATTGGTATAATTGTTGTGCACAGATCAGGATTCTCTCCCCATGCCCCATCCGCAAAGCTGGCATTCTCCAGGTCCTGCACATGGTGAACTGGTGAGTAGCCCGAAGGATGGGGTGTCCAGAGTGATTTACGGGCCAAGATATGCGTATTTGTGCACAGCTTCCCCTCTGAACTGCACTTGTGTATGTAGATTATGTCTGCTTCTATGTGCAGCTGTGCTGGGGCCTATGATCAGCCAGAACACAGGTATAATATAACACTGCAAAAAGCACTTAGTTTTGTGCCAGGTTGGGGGTTGAACCCAGTAGCAAGCCTGAGTGTAATCTGGCACCATTTACCTTACTAAGAACTACAGTATGTAGGATTTTCACTAGCACCTCAAGAAATTAGGAGCATAAATCCATTTGACATTCAGTGGGATTTGTACTCCTTAGGCATGCACTTGTGAAAATCCCACGCTGTGGTCTCAAAGTGATTGCTATCTAAATACGGCTCAGTTTAGGTGGGTGAGAATGGTGTTGTGGCTAGAGTTACTCTGTATACTTACCCAGATTGTTACCAGTGAGAGAAGCTCTGTCTCAAACCTGTTGTTTGCTTTTGTAGGAGGAAGTATAGTGGAGTATCTTGTTGCTGTTTTTACTGATCTCCTGCACACACAGAGAGATCCCCTGGCCCTCTGTCTGATGTTTCAGCTCTTCGATAAAGAACTCCAGTCACTGAATGCATCTCAGTATCCTCAGCTCTACCAGTTTAACCAATACTATAGTCTCTGGATACCACAGCAAGCTAAGGAAATCTTGGTAAGGGATGCATAAAATCATTTGATTGCTAGCTTTAGGGTTGTTAAAAGACCAGTAGATAGTAGAAGGCTTTCATTTCCACTCTGCAGTACATCTAGGCTTTTATCTTCCAAACCCAAGTTTAGGCATCCTCGTTTTCTAACGTGTTGCAGAACCTTACTGGATTGAAGGGTGTTGGAGACTTTTAAATGAGGTGCAAATACGTTTTAGCTGGTGCAGGGTCGAACTGTTAATTGAATCCTTAATTACTTTTACATTAGCAGCAACTTCTTATTGAATTGCAACAATAATTTATATGCAGAATCATGTTTAGCAAGTGGCAGGAAAGTTACTTACATGCACCAGTGGCCTGGGTGTCAAAAAAAAGTAGGGAAATAGCTGTAATACCTTGACAATGGCCATCTTATTATCTATCTATGGCACTTGTGGCCCTCACTGCAGTCGTATCTGAGCATGTCACAATCTTTAATGTATTTATCCTCACAAGGCCCCTGGAAGGAAGGGAACTGTCCATTTTACAGATGGGGAGCTGAGGCATAGAGAAACTAAGGGAGTTGCCAGAGGTCACACAGGAAGTCTTTGGTGGAGCAAGGATGTAAAGTCGGTCTCCAGAGTCCAAGGCTAGTGCCCTAACCATTGGGCAATCTTTCTTCCCCAGTGAGAGCATCACCGCAGCTCCTGTCATGGCATGAGCAGATCAGCCAAGACCCTGTGAAGGGAGTGCCTGCAATTCCAGGCAGCCCTGTGGTGCCCGCCAGGAGTGCTAGGCTGCTGCGAGTTCAGATCCTGCTAAAAACAGATTTTTGCATTTTTGCTTTTTAAATGGATTTGTTATTTATTTGTTCTGTGTTAGTTAGAACTATTGCAGGTGTCATACTGGTGTGAATAAATAATGTTTATAACTCCTAATATGTAATTAAGTTTAATTATTTCAGATTCCTTTCGGAGCAGGCAGTAGTAGTGTGAGTGTCCCTTCCCCAAATGGGGAGGCAGGTGGATGAGGAGCATCCCTGCAAGGGCAAGGAGGAGAATGGTTGTGGGTGCTTCCCGTCTCCTCCAAACAGGAGCAGCTGGTGTGACAGTGATTGAGATGCAGGGCTAGATAGGAGCGGGGGTTAGGAGTACGCAGGCCATCCATGATAGAAGCTGCAGTGTTGCTCCCTCAGCCAGCCAGAGAGCCTATGAGGGACACTTGGATAGAAGCCTTCGGCTAGCATTGATCTGTATGCTCTGATAACAGTACAGCAGTATTGCACTGTGGTTGCAGGGCTGGGCCCTGAGAGAATGGTTCTCTGCTTGGTTATGTGCCTTAATGCAATGGGAATCGTCCCAGCCTAGATGCAGAGCACAATTTGGCCCTAAGAGTTTGACATACACATTCTGACTTTTTTTTCCCTCTCCGTATTACTTCTATTTTCAACAGTTGAAACAAACTGAATGCATAAGCAGGGAGCCCATCCTACCACCAGATTCTTCGTTCTCCTCCTTGCTGAAGAATGCCTTTGAGAGAGGTGGCACTGTCCTGCTGGAAGATGGTGTCCAGGCAAAGCTGAGAGTGGCAGCTTCCCAGCTCCAACTTCAGCAGCTTTTGCTAGCAGTCAAGCACGTGTTGCTATACCTAAAAACCACGGTGGAGAACTTTGGCAGTGTAAGGAATACTTTGGGTTCTAAGTATGGCATGCTGAAGTGGTGCAAATGTACTTTGGTTGAGTAGCCTCTCCATGTGCACAAGCCCCACTGAAGGTAGGGAGCAACTCAGGAATCTGGCCCAGATTGTAAACCATTGTATCCCTTGTTGTTGAGACTGGCTGCCTTTACAATAGGATTCTTTACAAATGTGGTGTGTTGTATATACTGCAAATGAATTGCAGCTTTCTTTCCGTCTCTTGTTGTCTTTATATCAAGACTAGTTGCCTGTTTGGAGGATATGCTTTAGTTGTGATTAAATTCTTTGACCTGTATTATGTTGGAAGGACACTAGATGATCTGATGATTCCTTCTTCCCTTAAAATACATGAATATTGTGTTTAGCCCCCCGGAGGCTTTGATCAGGATCCGGCCGCTATTTTGGGAGCCATTGTATATGGTCCCTGCCCCAAAGAGTTTACAATTTAAGAAGATATTAATTTAAACCTGTTGTTCGTGCACAGTTTTCTTCCAGCCTCCTACACTTTTCTCCTCATCCTCCAGTGTGTTTACTTTCACAGCTCAGTAAAAGTTCTGGTCCTCGCCTTCTCGGTCTCTACGTGGACCTGCTGAGCAGCTTGCTGTGCCGATGTGATCAGATGAAGTTGTGCAACCAGCAGACACAAGAAGGGGCCCAAACTGAATCGGATCTCTTTATGGATTTAGAGTCTGTGGCCACAGTGGAGTCTGCAAATGACAAGGTATAAATAGGCTTGGCAGAATTCAATTTTTATTTATTTTTTTGTATAATTTTGAGAGATAATATCAATGTTTATTTTTAAGCAATTTTTTTTCAATGTTTATTGATTTAAATTTTCACAAATGTGCAAAATTGTGGAGGGGGAGGGTCATACAAGAATTATTTAATGACAGTAGACATTGAGATTAAAAAGATTAAAGCTTTATAACCCTTAAAATACAAATTGTTAATATCACATGCCAAAGTACACAAAGTAAATATTGTCAAACCTCAAGCAGCTCCATTTTTACTTTGCCTATCTGTAAATTTCAGTTATTATCAATGTCAGTTTCTGTGTGTATGGTGAAATCAACTTTTAGCAGGAATTACCGATAAAAATCTAATCCTTCCAAGCGTAGGTATAAATCCCTTGGTATACTCATAATGAATGCTGCCATATTAGTCAGCACAATTAAATTGGACTCTAGTAAGTCTTTCATCAGTTTTGGAGAACTGTTTACTGAGGCAAAACAGACAAATGGCTCTCGGGTGCAAACTATATTAACTAATTGTCATTGGTAGCTGAAACTTTTAGCATAGAGCTGACCTGTATTCTTAGTGAGACACACAGTGTGATAGAAGCTGAAGAAAGAAGGGGGGCTTCAGTGAATGCTACAGTCTAATGTGGAATGTGAGGGTTTGACTCTTTCTGGTATTTATTCGTGTTAGGTTGTTCAATTAAGATTAAAGGTGATGCCTGTCTGATAGGGAAACATGCAATCACTTGCTGAAGGGCTGTGCAAGATCTGCACACTAAGTGGAAGCACTACTGTAGCTTTCTGCAGGGTGACGGGCGGGATGCAGGTGGGTTGTCGCCACATGAATAGTGGGCTTCATACACAGTGTTCCACAGAAGGGTCTTTGCGTCAGGCACAGATAGATTAATGCAGAGGTGTGCCATTGAAGGAGGTCTGGGAGAGGGACCAATGGATCTATGAGAGCATGCATCCAGAGTCCCTAAACCAGTGGCTCTCAACCGGGGGTATGCAGAGGTCTTTCAGGTGGTACATCAACTCCTCTAGATATTTGCCTAGTTTTACAACAGGCTACATAAAAAGCAAAGTCAGTAGACACTAAAATTTTATTCAGACAATGACTGATTTAGATACATTTTAGTGTATAGTATGTAGAGTAAGTACAATATTTATATTCCAATTGATTTATTTGATAATTATATGGTAAAAATGAGTATGTCAGCAATTTTTCAGTAATAGTATTCTGTGATGCTTTTGTATTTTTATGTCTGATTTTGTAAGCAGATAGTTTTTTAGTGAGGTGAAACTTGGGGTAAGCAAGACTGATCAGACTCCTGAAAGGGGTACAGTAGTCTGGAAAGGTTGAGAGCCACTGCTCTAAACTACCACACAGGTGGGTGGCTGGGCAGCAGCCTCTACTATTCTAACCCACAGGCTAGAATAGTGGCTGTGGAAGGGGCTGCACTGCAGATCTACAGCTCACTTGTATGTTGAGTGAGTGAATGCTGTTTATCCTTTCCTTTTGAACCCTGGCACAAAGTTTCAATGCCCACATTTTGTGGAGGGGGGGGTGAATTTTCCCCATAGTGTTTAGTTTTATCTGATTCCTGGATTTGAGAAGATTAGAATGTCGTGTATCTAGTTGATGAAACCTGTGATACCTCCCCGGGAACATAGTTAAACTTATGGAAATGTACAAAGTTATGTTCTGTGATAGGTAAAGTGGTGTCTTTTCCCTCACATGAGAAACTCTTGATTTAGGACTAAGACATTCTGATGTCTGTGTAAAATTTTGCCACAGACTTTGAAAGATTCAATCATGCTTGTCTGAGTGAACAAATGGAGAAGGCATTTGGCTTTATCCCAGAAGCAGCAGAATAGAAATTGAGATGAGTAACTTTTTGAGCTATTGTTTAATGTTTAGAATCTTTTTTTTTTAACCACAGAGCAAAGGCTTTTTTTTTTTTACCATACCATAAACATTGAGATAAACATAATTGTATGTACCTGTATGTCATTAATTCTTTTGACCAGTAATAGGCAATTAATGTCCAAAACTACAGGTTATTAGGTTTCAGTAAACATGCATTATAAGTAGAAGTAGATAAATTATTTTAAATTATCTTTTTTGTGATCTCTTCATAACTGTGTATGTTGTAGGTGCTAGAAGATATGCTCATGTTGATCTTCAAACATCCTATATTGGAGACCTGGTTCTTGGCTTTAGAGCAGCATTCTCTTCCCCAACACAACTTAAACCCTGTCATGGTGAAGCTTCTGTCAGCTCATGTAAATAATGGCATCCTTCAGTTACTGAAGGTGAGTGCTCCAATGTTGCAAAATATGAAGCACATAGACACGCTATCTAAGTATTTTGAAGCCATCACTAAAAGCGTCTTGGAAGAGTTACGGGCCAGAAGAAAAGAAAAGAACAAGGTATCTCCCAAAAAGTCCCAGCAGCTGGAGGCTCTGCAGCAGTTACATGTTTATATGTATGCGGCTCAGTTAAAAGAAGTCACACTAACCATGCTCCAGCTTCCTGAGGCAAGCCTGACCATTCAAAAATCTGAAAATTCCCCTAAAAAAGAGAAACATTTAAGCTTCTATGGGAAGACACTGCTGCAGCTCCTCACAGAAAGCTACCAAAGACAGACCATTCAGGGAGAGCTGCTGTTATCAACAGAGCACATTAAAGGGGTGGGGACTCTGCTGTCAACGTCAAACAGTGAGGATCTGGAAAAAGTCTTCCTTCAGGCTCTCTCTCAAGAGCCCCTCTTTGCCCATGCGGTTGGTGTAGATGTACACGATTACTGCCTTAATCACATGACTGAAACTGCCCTTGCCATTGTGGCTTTGCTGATCCGGCATTGTAGGACTCATCTGCTGCAGTTTGAGCTGTGGTGTCTGAATTGTGCAACTGGAAAGTACCTAAAGAAAAATATGGACATCTTTCTTCCACTCATCAACGTGTATTTGCAGAGTAGAGAGCAGTATGACTTTACACGGCCATCAAAAGGTAAAACCAACAACTGATCAATATTAATGATGTAAATATTATCTGGGGATTTTTAACTGTTCTCATCAGAGTGTTAAGATAAAATGACGTGTCTGTCATTGGGTGCATTGGGAAGAGCATTTTCAGGGAATGAAACTTACATTGGCCTAAGGTCTGGGTGAGTTCCATGTGGCTCTTTAGAGCACCGCTGTGGCTCTCACTGAATCCAAAGATATGATTGGCGCACTTCTTGTTCTGCTTGATCTCATGAAGAGCAAGTAAAGTATGGATAAACAGGAGCAGGCCTCTCCCTGTCTGGACACAAGAGGCAGCATAGACATGGTATTCTAATCAGATGACCCAGAGCTCGCTCCCTGTTTCTTCAAGATGACAGGTGGGAGACAGAGAGGAGAAACCTTTCATTGCTCCTATCTCGCAGGAATGGGTGGACAAGAAAGCAGCACTCTCTGTCTGATCAGAGAGTGAGATGGGGAGGAAATACTGTGCTGAATGGAGTAGTAGAACGCTAGAAAGTAATCTTGGTGTAGTGTCATATGCTGGGTGGATAAAAATCAATGACTTTTTTAAAAAGAAATTTTAAAAAATTACTTATTTTCTTTTAAATTTAAATTAAATCCATTTTTGTTTTTTAAAAATAAACCTCCTTAAAATGGAATTTGAAATGGACAGTCTATGTTAAGGTCTAAACTTACTATATCATCTATTAAAAATAATTTAAATTAAATTAAAAAAAAAAAGAAGCAATGCATGTTTGCTGTCAAAGTTTTAAAGAAAATCAAACCACTGAACTGGTAGAAGCCATTGGCTGAGCACCTGGAACTAGCGGTGTTGAAGAGCTAAACCAGCTTTTGACAGCAGTAGCCTGCGCTGCAGGTGCAGAGAGAATATTTCCTTCATTGTGTTCATCTAGTTCAGTTCAATGACTAGTTCATTCAAAGTTAAAAAACAGATTGGGCGTTGAAAAATATGGAAAGCTTGTTCTCCTCTTCCAATTTATGAATAAAAACTAGGTGTGAGAGGATGAGGTCTATTAGTTCTAAAATCTTGAATAATATGGCGACCAGAAGCAGTCTCTTCAATTCCCAAACTACAGATAATAGTTTAATATTAAAACTATTCCTTTGTTTAATAAACCAGTTAGTTTTAAATGAAAAACTTGTTTTGATTAAACTTTACTTTTTCTCAGTATATCCAGCACAGTTAGGGTCATTTTATTTAACTGATAAAATAAAAATGAAAACTCTGTTTTTGGCATTTATAGAATTCCAGTTTTGTTTCTTGAACAGAGCTTGACAAAAATCACAAGTAAAAAATTAATCGTCTAGTACATATGAAATGCATCATTCATCAGGTTCTAATATAATAAATTATAAAAATTAATAATATAAATAAATGTATGTTAAGCTATATAGTTGCTTAAATACATGTGTTTTGCCCTGGTTAGCAAAAAGTAGTACCAAATTTATTGTAAAAACTAATTTTAGTTGCAAATCAGCATGTATTAATGGTTACTAACTAATGAGAACCAACTTTTCTTTGGGAAAATAACTTAAAAAGTACAAATGCAAAACACACTTAAAATGATTTAAATCAAGGTTTCCTGCTTGCTGATTTAAATAATGATTAAAATCAGTGATTTAAATCACTTTGAATAAATCAATCCACCCTAGCCATGAGGTTTCATTGTCATTTTTGCATTGTGGTGTTGCTTCAGTATGTGAGAGATGTGTTTCATGACAAGGCAGTGCAATGACATTGATCACTCTGGTCATTTTGTGGCTTTCTGCTGTTCTTTTTGATGGCAAAGTGGCCCTGCTCCTCTTTGTGTTCTCATCGCCTGGCAGAGTTAACCTCGTAACTCTCCATCATATAGTAGCAGTAATTTCCCAAAGGCAACCTAATAAGTTAATTGAAAGCATAGTACAAAAATTAATAGGCATGCTGATGAGTACCATCAATCAGCAGGAATCCCAGCAACAGTTGAGTCATTTACCTACATCCCGAATGCAGTAACATGACCCATAACACTGAATATGCTCTGGCTTCGGGGTTCTCACACTTCATTGCACTGCGACCCCCTTCTGACACAAAAATTACTACACGACCCCAAGAGGGGGGACTGAAGCCTGAGCCCCACTGCCCGGGTGGGGGGGGGCCCAAGCCCCATCGCCCCGGGCAGGGGGGAAGGTGACAAAGCAGAAGCCCAAAGGCCCCCCCCACCTGGGGCTGAAGCCTGTAACCTGAGCCCCCGCCACCCAGGGCTGAAGCCCTCAGGCTTTGGCCCCGGGTGGTGGGGCTCAGGCTTCAGTCCTGGGCCCCAACAAGTCTAACGGCAGCCCTGGAGACCCATTGCAACCCACTTTGGGATGCCAACCCACAGTTTGAGAACCATTGCTCAAGCTCAGCCAGAATATGGACTTCATGCAGGAGCTTTTTAGTGACATTCTGTGGTCTGTGTTTATGCAGGACATTGAACTGGGTGATCACAGTGATGCCTTCTGGACTTAAAAATCTATGAATCAGTCTGTCTGCACCGTGAATGGAACAGCAGATAATGAAAATCAGAGACATTTTATGATTATTCTTTAGACTATTATTGCAGTAGTGCTTAAAGGGCCACAACCAAGTTGGGCCATGTAGACTCAAATAGAACACTGCTAGTTGCAGTTGCCCCGGGCTCTTCTTGAGCCCTGTACAGCTGTTCAAAGCATAACACATCTTAAAATCTGTCTAGATACTTATCCAGTTTAGAATAAACCCTATTGATCTAGTGGTTGGGTGTGAAATGTTGGAAACTATCCATTTCAGCAGAATTTTATCTGTCATGTTAAAAAAAAAAAATGCTAGCCCTGGGGGTGGAAAAATAAATTTCCAAATATAAATCAATACAGTGATGCCTTCCTGAACCTCAGACAGTTCCAGTAGCTCTGCTGCTGCTCTGAGTTTTCCCAATCAGCAGCAGAATTAACTGACACAAATCTGGTCAGTGTCACAGTGGCATTTCAGAAAATTAGGTGCTGCAATTAAACTAACCAGGATCATACCTGTTTCATTCTCCTACTGATAAGGAAGGTTACAGGCAACAGCAGAGGCAGACCTGCTGTAGCTGTCGATGGGGAAGGATGCTTGTCTCTGGAAAAGGTATAAAATAGTGGAGAATCCTCAGCAGCAGCAAACAGAGTCTGGGAGGGGTAGAGTAGCAGACCCAGCTTACAGGAGGTTCAAGAGAGGTGTTGCTTGGTGAAGGGCCGGAGGAGGAAGAGAACGCTTTCCCTGCCTAGTGGGTGTTTGAAAGAGATACCAGACACTTTACAGAACGTTTGTCTTTCAAACACTTCCTAGATCTGTTACTGTCTCAAACTGTGTGCGCTTTCTCACAATAGGCCCACAGTCTGTGTTCTATCATTCCGTTGAACACATAAAGCAGTTTGAGTTGAGAGCGCTGCGAGAGAGCTCACAATGACATCCCTGTATCTCTTTGCACTCTTTCTTCCTACAGTCTCCTCAGCTGTTGTACCTGTCTTGAGAGTAGCTTTGTGGAAAGAACTGTCAAAAATAATTCTAGATACAGAGCCATCGCAAGAACTCAAAGCCGTGAAGTTGCAAGTTTTTTCCAAGCTGGTACAGTCTTCAGAAATTGAAGCACTAACTCATCTAATTGACCAGTTACCTGGAACTCTTGAGAGAGCAGAAAATTACGAGAGGTAGGCAAGTTCTATTTCCAGATTTTGCATTTTAAGTAATGTAATGCCTGGAATTGTCATTTTGTTGCATAAAACATTGTTATAGACACTGTACATGAACACACACACATGATCTACAATGATAGTCCCTGCTTCAAAGAACCTACTGTCTAAGTGTGATAGTATTTTTAAGCCTAGGTATCCTTCAATTTATGTAGATCATTTAAAAATATTTTTAAAAATCTCAAAAGTCCCCCAAAACTTTAAATAAAACATTCCTCATTCATGAAGATGTACAATGGTTCAGTGATATTAAATGTGTGTGGGGAAATATCAGGAATTCAAAGCCTGGTGTTTTCTCCATTTTAATTTAATTGGTGTGCTTTAGAAATAAACTGTTTATAGCACAGCAGAATAAAGCTACAACAGCCTCACATATCTTGCTGGGAAAGGGAGCCACAGCACAGATACTCATATTAAGTTTTATTTAAACTTTGGGGAACTTTGGAGCCATTTTTAAAGTTAACATTCAATAGCATAATAAACATAGTGACAAAAAATATTGTAAGGACTTATGCGTTAAGGTCTGGTAGTACTTAGCTGGGACCAGTAAAAATACTTTCCTGACCAGTACACTTCCACAAGCTCTGTTCTTGGGCAAGTGATCGAAACATTTTCTATCCTGCTTAAGCTGATGGCTGGGTTTATAACAGATGTGACAGTACTCCTCTCTGGGGGAACATGAGGAAAGAACTGGCCATGTAAATTCCTAGGTGACTAACTTATTACATGGTTATCATGAGCTTTAGAAGAGAGTGATTCTTTGGTCATCTGGGGCTTAGGTGTCCCTATGCATAAAATCAAATGATTACAAATATGTGGAGAAAATCAGGGTAAAATTAACACAAACAAAAACATTCTTCTAACATTTGAATTTTCTGCAGTTGGATTGTGGCAGATTCCATATCGAGAGTGCTGGAGAACTCTGCTGAGGAGTTGCACTCCTGGAAGAAAAGCCTCTTGGCAGCCTGTATAAAGTGGTTAATCACCACATATAACATCAGTAAAGAACAAGAAAACAACCAAGGAACAGAGAGTTCCATGCTGTTGAGGCTAGAAGAGTTATTGGTGAGACTCCTTTCCATTTGCTTTAATCTAAACCTTGATTGTATGGACTTTTCTTACTGCAGTAGAACATTTATTGTGCTTTTATATTTTATATTATGTAAATGAAGTTGTTGCACTTGGTTTCTTTGGTATTTTGTGTGCAGCTTGTACAGTATGTAACTGGCCTTGCAAGATCCTAATGCAAAAGAATTTTGGGTCTTGTTGGGAGAAGTGCTGGACACTTGCAATTACCATTGAAGTTAGTGGGATTTTGAGATGCTCAGTACCTCTCAAGATCAGTCCCTGATGGTATTTAAAAAGAGAGAGAGAGAGAGAGAGAGAGAAAATGCTGTAAAAGTAGAAGTGTTCTTACAAAGTGCATGAATCTGCTCCCACTGAAGTCAACGACAATCATCCAGTTGACTTCAGTGGCAGCCTGGTAAGTTCCTAATTATGTATTCCTTGGGCACCTCAGATTTTCTTTAGGTGTGTAAGGAATACAGGATCAGGTCCTAAATAGTAAAAGGAAAGGATGCTTTTACAGATACTGGGCTAACTGCCCCTGTTATCCCTTTGGTCTCTTTGTGTGCACTTCCTCTCAGGCCATCACCTTTCTCTTGAGGTGTAAATACACAATTTTCCCACTCTCAGACAGGGCTCTGGTACTAACGATGATTACCTCAGCAGGTCTGACTTGTGGTGGGCACCTGCAGTGCACTTCTCTCTAGGAGCTATGACCCATGCTAC
Source organism: Lepidochelys olivacea (assembly GCF_965140295.1). NCBI lineage: Eukaryota > Metazoa > Chordata > Testudines > Cheloniidae > Lepidochelys > Lepidochelys olivacea. Next base: position 167,716,335 of record NC_140411.1, read on the forward strand.
CTTGTGATTGGACAGCTTTATTAAGCAAAGTATTGTTTATTTAGAACTACAGCATTTCAGAGAAAAAGATCTTAAAACATGCATATCTAGCTTACCAGGTGTCAATCCAACTTCCACTTGGGATCCTGGTAGGCCTAAACTTCCTACAGACACCCCCAGAGCCCTCGGGGCAAGTGGCATAATCTGTTCTCTTAACCCCCAAACTAGTTCTTCTCTCTACTTCAGGGACAAAGTCTTGAAATCCTGTTACATTTTTGTCCTCCTGCCCTTTGCAGGCAACATGTAACTTTTTAACTGTTAGCTACCAGCACTGGCAAAACAAGACTTGCAACTTAGTTGAATGTAGCCTCCGGGAAACTAATAGCTTTCCCCATTGTCTTTCAAGTGTGTGCTGGAATGTTCTTATCCAGGAGCTATTGTCGTCTTCCTGGAGACAGCTCCCATTGACTTAAAGCAATACGGGCATATAATAAACATTCCACTAACCCAGCATAGTTCTAAACTGTATCTGTATGACTGTCACACATGGTATTCATTAAAATTATTACATAGCTGCTCCATGTCCACTGTAGATCCCACCTAAAGGTTTTCCACAACTGATCTACAGATAAACTCAAATGTACTGTATCTTTGTAATGTTCTGTTACCTAAATTGACTAAAGATCCCTCCTCCCCCTGCAAAATGAAGTGTTAGTTCATAACAGTAGTAAATATGGGTACTGCATTACAGTGGTGGGCTGCTACATTAACACAAGCTAGAAACTTCTGTTCTAAGGAAGTCAGAATTGCTGCTGTCTCATATTAGCCAATGTGATTTGGATTATGCTTCTGTTTGTAGGGCCCGGTTATATTGCACGTATTGTAACATCTCACCTATTCCTTCTTGCTGAGCTGTAAAAAAAAATAAGGGCCCAGTTCTAAGAGGTGATGAACACCCTCAAATCCCACGCATCAGCGGGAAAGGAGAGCACCTCACAGCATCAGCCCTTTATTCTTTTGGGTCCCAGGGAGAAGGAATAGGTGAGAGGAGGTTCTGATACTTGCAGTGTAATTAGGCAAGGGAACATATAACTTAAAACGAAAGGTGTGATTAATATTTGAAGTGCTGTGGTATGAAAAATTCCTTTGCAGCTGAAGATGGAATACCCTGTAGTCTTCCCCCTCCACCCCTGACACGGAGTTTCTTTCTGGAAGAAGTTGGCTGCAGATGCCATGTTGTCCCAACTTCATATCTGTAATTTTGCTCTAAAAATGTTTTGCTTTTACATTATTGCATTTCTCAGGGAAATAGTTCTGAGTCTTTGAAATTTTGTGTTTATCTAAAGCAGGGATCAGCAACTTTTGGCACGTGGCCCATCAGGGAAATCCACTGGCGGGCCAGGACAGTTTGTTTACCTGCAGCGTCCGCAGGTTTGGCCGATTGCAGCTCCCACTGGCTGCTATTCACTGTTCCAGGCCAATGGGGGCTGCGGGAAGCGGCAGCCAGCACATAGCTTCCCGTAGCCCCCATTGGCCTGGAACGGCGAACCACGGCCAATGGGAGCTACGATCGGCTGAACCTGTGGATGCTGCAGGTAAACAACCCATCCCAGCCCACCAGCGGGTTTCCCTGATGGGCCGCGTGCCAAAGGTTGCCGATCCCTGATCTAAAGTAACAGCATAGGCTATGTCTACACTGGCACTTTTGTCGGTAAAACTTCTGTTGGTCAAGGGTGTGAAAAAAAACCCACCCCTGTGCTGGTGTGGACAGCACTATGTTGGCAGGAAACGCTCTCCTGCTGACATAGCTACCGCCACTCCTTAGGAGTGGTTTAATTATGCCAGCAGTAGAGCTCTCTCCCACCGGCACAGAGCAGCTACATGGGAGACCTTACAGTGGCTCAACTATGCTGCTGCAAGGTCCGTAGTGTAGACATAGCCTTAGACCATTGCTTGAGAAACATGGGAAGACTAGCGAGTACCAGATAGTAAAAAAGGCATTAAGGCTTGACATAAGCAGAACAGTTGTATTTTGCTTTTGGTACTTTTTAAACCCTTGAAACTGGTTGGACTCTGCTATCGTGGCTCCAAAGTGTTCAACAGAAAATTGAGGTCTTGATGTTCTATGGAAACTTTGCTCTGCTTCATATTGAATGTTACATATCACTACTTGTTGTTTACTACCTATACAGCATTTTGTTAATGAAGTGGTTCCGGCTGACTGGCACAGTCTTGTGAAAATGGGACTTAAGTAAGTAATTTTGTATTGCTGTTGAGATGGAGCAAAGATGGAATAGGCACTCTGTAATGTTTGCTGGGCCACATCCTATCAGTTATGGCCTAATCCTACAGTGTACTAAGCACATCCTAAAAAGTACTAAGTGCCCTCAACTTCTACAGAAATCAGTGGGACTTGAGGATGACAGTCACTTTTTAGGATTAGCCCCATTGATAGGCACAATCTCCATTCACTTCAGTACAACTCCATTGACTTCATGTACAACTGAGGCCAGACTTGGCCTTCAGTTAGTGTGGGGTAGCAAATTACTGGAACTGCTCCTACTTTCTTAGTTAAACTAGTGTAACCCATGATTTTTAATTTAAAATATTCCTTGTTTACTCTGGTATGAAGTCAGGATTAGGCACTTTCCCTTTACCAATGAAAAAGAGAAATGAGAAGAAATAAATAGTTTGGGGGAGTCTTCTTACCTTATGTGGAAATAGAAATGTAGGGCTGAGGGATTACTATCAAATGAAGGTTTTAATATAAAATTTGTGAAATGCTAACCTGTAGTAAAGCCTGTAGAGCAGATTGCTGTTCTGGCTGAAATAGTCCTTTCTTCTGAAGTTTAAGATGTGGCTAGTTCACAAACTGAATGAAATATTGGGCTATGTTTTTTTATTTGCTTTCTATGCTGTGTTTCACTATTTTGAATAGCAAATTTGCCTTTGGTTGAAATCTGAGTTTCCTCTGATCGTTGTTTTTGAAGGTATCGCTACAGAGACCATGGATTTCTGAAAACTCTTAATGCTGCTGTGCAATTGTTGTACACAAAAGAGAGCCCGCTTAGTCAGAGATTAGTCAAGCTCTCCAGGCTTTACATGATGATCACGCAGCACTCTTTATTTTTGTCAATCATGCTGAGGTCAAGAGAAGAAGATAACACGAAGATTCAAACAAGAGGTATCTCTCTTTCTTTTCTTCAGCTATATATAGTAATAGTGTCTTGTCAGTGTTGTTTTCCATCCATCCAGTTACCTACTCATCTACATATTTACCAAGCTACTAAAATAACTCCCAAATTGTTATTACCATTTCATTTCAAAGCCTGCCTGCTCTCCTCTGCTTGAATTTAAATGTTGTATTTTTCCTCATGAATGCCAGTTTTAAACATTAATATCTTTTAAAAGCATTCTTCGGTATTATTTCTTACTGATGAAGACTTGGGGTGAAATCCTGGCTTCACTGGAGTCACTGGAAGTTTGCCATTGATTTCAGTAGGACCAGAATTTTGACCTTGATGTAGATTAGATCAAGGAGGTAGAAATATTATTTGGCTAAGTATTTATTTAAGCAATTGCTTACATAAGAGACGTTAATTTTAAAATAGGTATCTGTGTTGATATAGAGGATTTAATATTGCTCTTTGCTGGTTGTATTTCAATTTTTAATTTCTTAGCTTGTGTATTTGATAGAACAATCCTCCTATGAGGAATCTAGTTCAGTCCTAACCTGAAGGAGGTAGCAAGGTCTAATGGATAGAGTATTGGGCTGGGAGTCAGGAGTCCTGGGTTCTATCCTTGGCATTGCAGCTGAGTTGCTCTGTGACCTTGGGCAAATCACTTACCTGCTCTGCCCTTCAGTTTCTCCAACTGTAAAATGGGAATAACATGTAGCTGCCCTTTTTAAAGAACTTTGAGATAAATTGATAAAAATTGCTATGTATGAGATGATGATGAAATTCTAAGTAGAACAGGTTGATGACAAATGTGTACTGCCAACACTGATAGTCATGAGCAAAATCTAGACAAACTTCAAGGCTTTTAAATGCCTGACAAGATGAGAAAGCTCCAGTGATGCAGTAGGAGGAAGGGATTGCCTATATTTTTCATGAAAGTATATCCGTTATTCCATGCATTTGTCAGTTAGACAGTATTTCCATAGGACAAGGAGACTGGCTCTTTCAAAAAAGCTAGCCTCAATAATTCAGAAGTTTACTGTCATGAGTTCATTCATCTATACCTCTATCTTTCTCTAACTCTCATGAAGAGGTTGTTACTGTTTTGCTTTGATTTATGATGTGGATGGCAGGTAGGGGAGAAAGGATGGGCTTTTGGCTCAGGCAATGGACTGCAACTCAAAACATGTGGGTCCAATTCCCAGCTTTGCCTCTGACTTCCTGTTTGTCCTTGGGCAAGTTTGTCCTTAATTTATTTGGGCATTAGCTCCTCATCTGTAAAATGGGGATGGTAACACTTCTGTATGTCACAGGATAAATTCACTAAAATTTGTTATCCAATCAGATCTTGCAGTGATGGAGTCTGTGTAAATACCTAGATAGGATGGTAAATACCAGGCTGGCTTCTACAGAGGTTGTTCAAGTTGAAGCTACTGTATCCTATGTGGCCTACAGCACTGATAGAGAAATGTTTTGCCTATGTTGTGTCACAAGTGTAAATATTAATGCAAAGTCTTAAGGTGTTTGTTTAAATGTTCTCTCTCTGGCTACCATCTGATAGAGAATGCAAAAACTAAAAATAAAATTTCGTATTTGTTTCAGAGGCATTAGTGGATGTATTGTCAACTATAGTGAAACTCGATCCCTCAGTCTGTGAGAGCAGCCACTTTGCTGTGTTACTAGGATCCTATGGTGCAACACTGAGTGGTGTCGGTAAGTGTATTGGACTGTTAAAGATATTTTCTATTGGATCTTTTTTTAAAATTCTTAATGTATGTCTTACTGATTTTTTTAGATCAGAAAATATTACTGCTTCTTCAGTTATATGAGAAGAATGATCTAAGTCTTATCAACTTTAGGTAAGTTGATTGCCGCCTTTTGTTTTGCTAGCATATGTGCTATATAAGCAATCTGAAAGTTAATATACACTTGGCACCTTTTTTTTTAATTGAGGACCAAAACTCAGGATGGGAATAAATTGATGTTGGTGCACGGTGCTGGATTAATAGAACCTGGGCACTATTCACAGAGCAGGTGCAGAACAGCATTTCAGCTCCCCCTCGTGCCACTACACTGGTGTAGAGAGGACCACACTGGGGGGTGAAAGGATTGCTTTGTCTCCCAGTTCTTTTAGTCCTTGGTCTGCTGCTCAGCCAGCCCACTTTGCAGTTATAATGGCTCTGCTGCCTTTAGCATTTTGCTGCTTATTCATTCTGTTTATTTTCAATGCACCTTTCTATCATTTCACCTGCATAAGCATTGCTAACAAAGTGCATACAAAGTACAGATTCAACCTATGTCCAGCCCCCTCGCCTCCCATCTCCAACAAACTAAGGGCTTGTCTATACTTGAAATGCTACAGCGGCACAGCTGCAACACTTCAGTGTAGACGCTACCTAATCTGACAGGAGGGGCTCTCCTGTCTCTGTGGCTACTCCGTCTCCCTGAGAGGGGTGGTAGCTACGTCGATGGGAAGAATTCTTCTGTCAACCTAGCACTGTCTACACAGAGGGGTTAGGTTGGTTTAACTACGTCGCTCACGTTTGTGGATTTTTCACACCCCTGAGCGATGTATCTGGGTCAGCCTAACATTTTAGTGTAGACCAAGTCAAAGACTCTCCTTTTTCGCACCTATTCTACCCCATCCCACCCATGGAAAAGCCTGTGGGAACAGATAAGCCTTGTCACCTGTCCTGAGGGTCAGCATATTTGAACTCAGGTGAAGTAAGGACAGAAGTTCCAGAGTCAAGGACCCTGCCACTAGTCTCCTGCCTGTCAGCTGCTGTGTTATCACAGGGGCAAAGAGTGGCCTCTAAGGTACCTAGTACTGTAAACCATCTAGCTCATTATAGGTGAGAAACAACACTTTAATATTGCACTCTGAAGTAAATTGGTAGTCAGACACTTAGATAGACATGGTCCCTGCCCCGGCATGCAGGAAAGACAGACCAATGCAAGGAACATGCTTGAGAGTGGGATTCAGCAGAGTCATAGTCAATCATTGATGGGAGCCTGAATAGCTTGTAAGCGATTAGTGGCATTGTCTTTGTCGTCTTATGACTTCATAAAGTGCCTAGCGCATTGTAGGCCCTATCTAAATAATAATCAATAAGCCACAGCACAATAAGTGGATTTCTAAGGAGAGGGTGGAAGGGCTTGGTTAAGGGGGTCATGGAGGCATTTTGGTGCTGGCTTGAAAAAACTAATTGAACTCCAAGACATTCTGGGGTTTGTATAGTTTGATCAAGTCTCGGTCAGTGTGTGAGGAGGTGGTGGTGGTAGGCACTGACACAGTCAATAAATCAGTCTCCTGAGGCATGTACAGACTTTGATTTGTAGGCTGGGAAGTGGCTAAAGGGACACCATCAGGCTGAATTTCGAAAGCCTTTGGATGGATGAGAAAGGTGTTGCCAGGGAAACAGATTCTAGTTTCAAGTTTCCACAGGATAATAAGTACAAGTGAGGGGAAAATTTAAATACTAAGTTATATCCTTTATAAATTGAATCCATCTCCATAATTGCCTTTCTCTCCATGCTAATTATCTGTTAACTAAGGGCTTACTTTTAACAATATTTAAGGATACTGTTGTGGGGACCGGCAGCTGTGGAACATCACAAGACTTGCAAGAGTCTGGGGAAGTCACTATGGCAGCAGCCAAGCATGGAGGAAACTTTGTGTCTGCTAGATAAAGAGAAGATGATGAAGACTATCTTACATTTCCCTCAGCATCGCCGTCTCCTGCCACCAGAGGTGCTTTGGATCAACTATTGATTATTCTCTTTTGATGTGGAAAAGCCCCTTTCCTTTTAGTAATTTATTAATCGTGCTGTTGTTAATGTGATGTAGTCCACTGTTTTGCATTGAGAAATATGTAACAAGGTGGCTAAGATTAATTAGCTGGTATCATTTCACAGAACATGTTTTTACTGTTCTGTTTCCAACTGTGCCAGTATTTTTTTTTTTTTCCCAGATTAATTTCAGTGTAGGACCACATCTTGCCTATAATTAAAGCTATGCAACACCACTGAATTTAATGAGGCTGCCAAAGTATAACCGAGATCAGAATTTGGCATTTAGTGTCTCACCACATTTGACTGTCTAAACCACATCTGTGCATCGGCACAGTTGCACTGGGTTCTCTCGTTTAGTCTCTCGCATAGTTTGCTAGCTCTGCTCATATTGGTCAAGGACAAACATACTGGAACCGTGGCAGCAATAGCCATATTTAAACACAGCAGTGATTAAGCATGATTCCATGCCTTGTATTTGCAGGGCTTTAATGTGAGCTGCCATGATGATATTGTCAGGGCAGTTTGAAATCAAGCTGATTTAAATTCAAGTAGTAGCTCTCTATTTTGGATTTTGTTTCAGGAAGGACAAGTGCCATTGTATAGAGATAAAAGTGAGAAGGATCTTGATGATTTCTACGACCCCTGTTTTCTACTTCAGCTCTTCAGTGAATTGACCAGACCAGGTAAAGTATATATTCATCTCACATTTTAGGCCCAACTGTCAGGAACTGCAAACATACATCTGAAGGAAGAATTCAATATTATTACAAAGAAAGAGTTTACACCATATTTGAGAGGAGAGAGATTATGATATTTGCACTTGCTCAATATTGCTTTTCTACTTTAATATGACACAATTTCCCTGTACACCCAACTGCTATACTGCAGAAAGGGCTTTGTGTCTGTTTATAAAATGTTTAAAGATCAAAGTGAGACATTTATCACAGTGAATTTACCAACCACTTCTCTCCTATGTCCATCATGATGTTCTTTTCTGGGTAAACTTTGGATTGCTATAGCTGGCTTTTGTTTGCTGTAGCAATAACATCTTCTCAAACAAAAGGCAATCTGATAATATAATTGCTTTGAAAGGTAGAATAAAAAGTGCAGATGAAGAGAGAGGAAATATAAACCTGAGGAGTACAGTATCTGTGTAGGTGGAAACGAGGGAGGGGTTGCTGTTTTAAGTTGGTGTTGCAAATTGACCAATATGCTTTTGACAGTAATAAAAATATAGAGTGTCATCCTGTGTATATTTTAAAAAAAAAATTAAGCTATAGAAATTCAGGATGCCCCTTGTGTTCTAACAGGATCAGTGTTAGATGGCCTCGTATTTTTGGCTGTTATTGACTAACAGGCGGGATTTGAAAAATGCCTGTGTGACTTAGGATCCCGAGTCCCAATATATTCCTAAGTCACTTGAGCCTTTTTTGAAAATATCACCCCTACTGTTTTGTGCCTGCTCCCTGCACTTGCTGTACAGCATCATGTGCACAGATGTTATGTAGTGTATCGGTACATATTTATAAACCTACAAATGATTACTGCTTGCTGAGTAAAGGCCTTGAATTGTGCAAGTACTCAGTTCTCTCTAACTTTAGATCTGATAAACATCTTATCAAAAGCTTTCCGACTGTGGTTCCCAAGGTTCTTTAAACAAACTGGATGTCATACATACATTTAACTTTTTTTTTTTTTCAATAGCTTGTTATTTCACATCAATTTCTTGATTGCCTTTTCCAAGGGCAGCTTGGTTGAAAATATTTCCATGCCATGCGTGCAGTGGAAGAGGAGTTTCTAGATAAATCCTTATATGAGTTACATAGATTATACCCTTGAAATAAGGTTTTATTGTGGGACATGAACATGGGAAATTATCTTTTGTTGTTCATATATGACAGAAGTGCCCAGAGACTCCACTCTGAATTGGGGCCCCATTGTGCTAGACTATGCACAGGCATATAGTGAGGTGCAGTCCCTACTCTAAAGAGCTTCTGGCCTCGCATTTGCACTTCAGGCAAGAACTCTGGATCAGCCACTGCTAAGGGGTGGATAGAGAACCCTTCACAGACTGGTTGGCTTCAGATCATTCTTCTGAAGTGTGTGTTAAACGCACCAGGAAAAGTTCCTTTCCTTGGGCTCTACAGGCACCCTGCAACCCAGCCCAAGTAAGCACAGCACATAGCCACTGTACCCCAGGAAGAGGGCAGAGAACAGACTGTGAGTGAGAATCGAGCAGGGAAGGAAGTGCTGCCAGCTATCTTCTGGCGCCCCTGGTGCTGAGGGAGAGGGGGGAAGAGCCAAAGGTCCTCCAATTTCCTCAGAACCTCTGTGAGAGCAACCTGGCCGCAGCTGCTGTTCCTGCCCTGCACAGACTCTGAAGATGTGGACATCCCATGCGGAGGAGTTGGGAGCATGAAGAGCCCCCTCTGCACAGCTGTGCATCCAGGATCATGACTGAGCCCCTTATGAGGGGGAAGACTGAGGCATTTTGAGTACTGCCAATTCAATATGATGGATCTAACTTAGCCAGGAGGCTCGTGGGGAAATGTACAGGAATTGTTAGTGCTGAGAACAGCTGTTGACTCTCTCCAGCAGATGGTTTTGAAATGCGTTTCCAGTGGTGCTGTTGCACAGGTTGTTACCCTGTCATGTGGGATAGAGCTGGCCAGGGTGCAGAGTGGGGCGGGGCAGATTCTACCATTGGCTGTCCCACCTTCAGCAGAGCTATGTGAGCCGAGAGACATGCTAGCCAAGAGGCAGAGATAGGGTGTTCTGGCAGCTGAGGAGGGAATGAGCACAGCTGTTGGGATGGGGACATAGATAATCTGTGATTTTTGGGGGCGAGGAGGAGGAATTGCCATGGCAAATATAAACCTTTAGTGATCAAAGGGCTAGGAACGTACTTGGTTTAGAGGGAGAGCAGAGCTGGTAAACATTCACTAAAGGTTTCATAGGGGTTATAACCTATGTGGATGTTGCCACTAAGTAAAAAAACATTTGTTATTCAGCTGGGAAAAAAATACTCCTATGCCTCTGTTTCTCCTTGAAGATTAGCATAGACAACAAGCCTGGAGTGTTTACATCAAGTTGATGTGGAGTTATGAGTGGATAGAAATGCCACCACTTTTTCAAAACCTCATTAAAAACGTCTTGATTAACCTCAAAAATCCCTTAAAAAAATTCAGCCCCAGGTGGGGCGGAACTACACAAGAGAAATTTTATGCAGAAGGTAGGTTTATTCAGAAAGTTAAAGGGGGCGTAAATTGGGTTTAAATTAGAAAGTGCCCTACATGTTAAAATCACTAATGGGCCTATATTGTAATTCAAACTAGTAAACTAGATTCTGTGCCCACGGCTAGTAGCTTAAGAGGGAGGATCCATGTCTTATTCTGGTATCCTTTTCAGTAAAAGGATGCTTTTCTTGGAGGTGCTTTTACTCACCCCACTGTTTCTTCGTTCAGACGCAGGATATGGGGCGTGTCCAAGAGGTTTGCTTTTTCCCTACAGTTAACATTAATCAAACATTGAGCTCCATAGAGTCTTCCCAGAACTTACTCGTAACTTTACATGGTCTTCCACTTACAGCAATGTCCTTCCCAAATAATGAGCACTGGATTGTGTCCTGCTGCTCTGTGTGCAAGAGGGGCTTGGCACAAGGAGCCTCCATCTCCTCGTGCAGCCTTGGGGCACAGATTGTGTCCCTGCATGTAGGAACTGCTGGACTGCTCTCTCTGCACGCTCTGAAGTACATGACACTCCGAAATGAGCAGGGCCATGGCCCAAACTGCCCCCTTTCCCGCCCCGCCCCCCATGTCAGAAAAACTTTCTGAAACTCCCCCTTGAGCAAGGCAGCTCTGTGCTAACTCTAACTCGAAGCTGTGCCATAAAGGGACAACTGCCCTGAACGTGCTACAATGAGTACATCATTCCAAAAATGACAAAATCTACAGAGGTACAGCAGATTGCAAGGATTGAAATCTAAATAAGGCAATTTGAAAATGTAATACCTCTTGATTTTGGGGGTGCACTCTTATGGATAGGTGCCCATAAACACTGAAACACTGTTATATACTTGTTGCACAAGGCTACAATTCCTAGCTACAGAGTTGAAGCCCAATTCAAGACCCACTGAAATCAATGGCGATCAAAAGAAGAGAAAAGATAGCAAGAGATAGAAAAGGGCTGGGCAAGAGTTGGTTTATTAGTTAAATTCTGCCCCTGTTCTTTGAATTATTCTATAGCCTGGTCTTCCTTACAGTTGCTGTTTGGCAAGCTAAGAATCGTGAGCTGAACAAGCCACTCTACCTGATCCCAGGCTCGGCCAGCTTCGTGCACCAGGCAGAATTCTTTGAGTTGTCTTTGAAGATGAGCTTTGGTGCATCACTGCACACCAGGAACTGGCCAACATGACTTCAGGGAAACTAAAATGTTCCTGTTTAGATGGATGTGTGTGTGCAGAATGCCCCTTCCTAACTTGCTGAGTGGATTGTTCACCATGCATTGCTACAGTCAATTAAATGTACAGTTTCTAGTTCATCTTTCAGAAATTATGTTTTTAAATGAAGTTAATGTGAAGAATTGCATTGCCACATGTCCTTTGTAGTGTTGCTTTTACAAATGTTAACTTATTTCCTTTCCACAGAGTGTGTAGTGGCATGCCATACATTTGTGGAAGTGAATGCTTTGGGCCTAACAGTAGCTGCCCTTAGCAGCTATGATTCCAATATGCGAGCAGCAGCGTATTATATTCTGGGTTCCTTTCGTTCTCACCTGGAAGGAGCTCGCTTTCGAGAACAGAGACAGGTACAAATGTTCTAGATTTAATTTATCCATGATATTAGAACCTGCTGTGGTAGGCACATTAGGGCAAATTCATTCCTCGAAGGGACCCATTCACCAGCCTCTACTTTCCACTTGCCCTTGGTTGGGTGAGTAAACTGGTTTCTCAAGCCCTGATTCAGTGTGTAGTATTATTAGTCTGTCCTCAAAGATGGGATTGTGTTTCTCGCACACTTTCACTTGTCCCAGAGTTAGCAATTGCCATCTATAGAAATGTGTACTTCAGAGTTGACTGAATTCATATAATGTTTTTTTAAAAGATCTGTTATCCGCTTTCCTATTCTATTTTCTTCGTTCTATGTTTATTATGATTAGTGAGCTTCAAAAAAAACCAAAAACCATTTGGAATTCTTAGAACAGTCATTCTGCTGGGATTGTGGCTTGATTTTTTTACTTGTAAAATACAGTTAAGGCCTATTTTCTCACGCTCCCATTGAGGAACGTCCTGCTGTATTAGCTGGTGATGAGTAATACTAGAGCTTTCTTTTCCTTTTTCTTGTGCTACAGCTGCTCTATGTTATGGATGTTGTGCAAAATGGAATCAGACAACCGAATCTCAGGTTTACTTTCTCTTTGACCCTCTTCGTTGCTAGAGTGGTGCAGCAAATGCTGAAGCCAGGTATTGTAGATTAAATTGTGTGTTCTGTGGCTTAGCTTCTGGGGCTAAAGCAGGGAAAACAACGCTGCATAGAACGATTAGCTTCAGTGACACTGTAGAATCAAAGCATACGGATAAACATAGAAACCATGAGACATGCTATAGCACGGTTGCCACTCCAGCGTTTCCCCTGGAAGCCAGATGTAGTGATGCTGCAACTCTACCGCAGGTTCCTCCACTGTCCTTTTACCGGCTCCAGCTGCGGGCGTGGCCTGGCCCGACCACTTTACAGAGTTCGGCTCTTTGCAGTGCCTTAGAGACTCTTACAGAAATGCCAACACAACTGTATAGCCCAGCCAAGCTCAACAGGCCACCTCTTCCTCACAGGCACACCTCATCAGCTACAGATTTTGAGGGACAGGCTCCTGAGTCCCAAACAGCCACTGTCCAGGGGCTGGCGCTCTTCTTGCCTCACTCAGGGACAGAGGTGGTGCTAGGCATTTGGGAGCCCTAAACAGGAATATTCTCCTCTTCCCCAACACATGCTAAAAAAGCAGATGGGGGTCCCCTTGAGCTGCTTGGGGCTCTAAGCAATTGCTTAGTCTGCTAATGCCTAGCACCGGCTCCGCTCAGGGGTTCAAGCATGCAGGTCATCACAGTTCCTGTCTTCAGTCAGGCTTCTTGTCATCCACAGGACAGCCTGTCTGCTGTATTCCCTCCACACCAGCCTCCAGCTGCTAGACTTCCCTCTTTAAACTTCTCTTTCAGGCTTAACAGCCAACCCTGATGTAGCAGAGTTTGACTAATTAAGCCTCAAATTGCTGCTTAATCCTTTCCAGTCAGGGACAGAGTTTATGCACCCTATCACGCAGGCCTTCAAATGTTTTGAGGAAAAACCTTCATTAGAATCTAAATCTTGTGCACTGACTTACTGGAGGAGTGGAAAGTGTCGTGCCTTGTGTGCAAGTGGTTGCCAGTTCAGATCCCGTCTAATCTGTTGCAGAGGAGATGGATATTCTCTTCACAAATTTTGGGCTCAATTCAGGAATAATGGGGTGAAAATGAATGGCTTGTGTTATACAGGAGATTAGACAAGATGATCTAACGGTCTTTTCGGGATTTAGAATCTATGTGTGTATGCCTGACTTAGTCATGTGAATAGCCTGATCTCTGTGCAAGCCATGTGGGATATTTGCATGCTTAAATCCAGGCATTAATGCGTGCATCTCCAGATTTGGCCATAATACAAAAGTTAAAAAATGTGGTCTGTGGAGACCTGGTAATTTGTATGATGCTGGCTCTCCTCTGTGTTTACATCTAAAAATATAGGAAAATACTTTCCTTGTATTACTTTTCCATTTGGTTAGTTACTGTAATTGACACAAGAATGTTTATAGGATCATATATGGGAGGAGAGGTGGTCTATAGTATTGCAAGTAGGATCAGAGGTGTCCACTAAACAATCTCTTCTAGGCTGTGGTTCACACTGTGGAAAATGTTGGAGAATCCCTGCCCTAAATGGCTATTTTTATCAAATATATAAAATGTGGAATAGCTGCATAATGTTTCAGTGAAGTGTTTCTTCGGTACCGATGTTTTCCTGTAAGTTAAAACCAATGATTGCATGGTCTGGAATTTGTCCATGATTCTGAGTTTGCTTTTCCTTTGACACTCTTCACTGTGCTTAGAATCCTGTATTTTTTATGAGATTCCCTGGGGCTTCTCTGTGAATATCACTGTGGGGTTTACTTTTAACTCTGTAGTAGATTTTTATTTCTGAGTGAAGGGTAACTTTGGAAGTATTGAGAATTGACCAACGTTAAATATTCATGTGATCATCTGCTTGGGGCATTCTCTGGTTGTGTATTTTTGTTTTAAGGAAAATTAAGGGTGATCAACAATACCTTTACTGTTACAGTATGAGAACATCATACTTGCCACAAGTGAAATATTTCTGACATCTACGGAGGCAATACAAGGTGTAGATCCCACTTCATCAGTGAGGTTGTGAATGTGCACACTTAAATTTTCCTCCTCAGAAATAACCACTGAAATCTGTTCACAGAGGAGCACATGTACACAAAGATAAATAAATTCCTTCTGTCACATCAGTATTTGGACTTGAAGAAAGTACCGGGATTTTATCAGCTTTTCTACAGCTTTGATTTTGAGGTAATGTGAGATTCATGTCCTGTATGTTTCATAAACCTTCAGAGAGCAATATATTGCCTGGCCTAGCTAGTATTATGACTTGAGGGTGTTAATGTCTAGCAATCAACCAAAAAATCCCAGAAATTTTCTACTCAACATTTGTAATTATTTACTGGCATTTTTGTTTCATTTTTATTTTCATATAAATATTTATTATCTCTATTGTGGTAGGGCCTAGTGGGCCCAATTAGATTCATAGATTCATAGATATTTAGGCCAGAAGGGACCATTATGATCATTATGACCATTATGATTAGGAATCAAGGCTCCATGGTGCCAGACACTGTGCAAACACAGAATGAATATCTAATCCCTGCCCTGAAGAGCCTACAGTGATTGTCTAACCTAGTTATTAATGCTGAATTCAGTGAAAATATTTTAGAAATAGCAACCTTGTAAGTTTTGTGTCTGATCACATTTGCCCCGTTGACCCATTATTCCTGCAGAAATCTGTCTGTTGGTTACATTTTGTGGTGGTAAAAACTGAAAAGAGGAAGTCAGGAAAAGTTGATGTTGCCACTTGTAGGAAACCATATTGTTTGTGCTGAGGCTTTTCCCAGCATGCTTTAAAATCGGTGACTATGGTACTTCTTCTGTGTGGTTTCCAGCACAAAACAGAACGTGAGTGGGTTCTTGGGCTTCTTGGAGAAGGACTGCGAGACAAGCACTGCTATGAGCTGTATGACTATCAGAGGATTTTCCATGTCATTTTGTGCTTCTTCAACAGTCCACTGTGTGATGAAGCCTCCCAGGTAATTAAAAGAAGAAAAATGTAAAACTTCAAGCAAATTAAGAAGGGACATGTAGATGCTCTTCTTTCAAACTTACTGTTATTCAATTCTATGGGGGGAAATACCCACTTACATCAAGACTATGTGCCACAGTCTCATCATGGACCTGCACCATTTTTCACCAGCTGACAGTAATGGTCAATGGCCTTATCTACACCAGTGACACTAACATTCAGAACTCTAATTTGTGCACTTTCAGTTGCGTAGTTGGGCCTTTGTCCTTTTTAGGATGGTTCATAATCATCAATTCCACCTTCACTGTACCCTAAAGTTATAATATTAATAGCTTGCTTTGTTATTGAGTCTTTATACCTGAAATGCAACCTGTTTATAAGTTTGTCAGAAATAAAGGGCTCAGTCCTATAGGTGATTGAATTGTTCCTCCAAGACATGGGTAGATACGGAGTGGCCAGCTGACACAGTGAGCTAATGCACTAGTTTTATATCCTGGGGAAGCAGCCAAACAGAATTTAATGAGGTCAGTCTAATTCCTTCATTAATTTTACCTATCTCCAAATAGAAGCATATTGGCGACATACTTTCTGTGATGAGCATCTGGTCCAATAACAAAGGGGCCATCCTTACAATGGAGAAAAGTGGAGACTTATGTCAGTATTTTTAAAACTGAGTGATTCTGTTTCCTCAATTTTTGGACACCCAACTTGAGTCATCTTAAAGAAGCCTAACTTTCAGAAAATATGGAGCATCCACCCTTGGAAAATCAGGTCCTTTATGGTGTCTCAAGTTGGGTGCTCAGAAATGGAGGTATCCAAAATCACTAGTTGCCTTTGAAAATCTTGACCTAAAAATAAAAAAGTATCTTGTTGCCTGGGCACTGCTTCTCTTTAATGATTCTAATATATCTGCCTAAAAATTAGAAAGTCTGCTGTCCTTTGGCTGTTCTGAAGAACTTGAAATGGTTTGTTACAGTGTTTGCCTTTATTAGATTAGATACTGTCCACCAATTTTTCAAATAGTTCACGTTTTTTATTTCAGTATTATATTTACTTCTGGATGAGTGGGTATTTTAATAGCTGCCTCTATTAGCTATCCCTCTAAAAATACATTTTACAAACATTTTTGTTTACTTATATCACAAAATGCATAACGATTGGCGGTCCAAGTAGAGGAATGTCATAAGTGATGCAACAATAACAAATACCTTGAACTCCTAATAACAGTGCAATCCAGGCACTTTACAAAATCTCAAAACACTATATAAAAATTAACTCATTATGCCTCACAACACTCCTGGAAGGTAGGTATCATTATTGCCATTTTATAGATGGGGAAACGTGAGATGTACTGAAATTAAATAGCTTGCCTCTGGTTACATAGCAAAAGCTAAACATAGAAGCCATGTCTCCTGACTACCAGTTCTGTGCTTTAACTTCTAGACAGACTTCCTTTCTATGGCCCTATTCAGCAAAGTACTTAAGCATGTACCTAGCCTTCAGTAGTCCCATTGACTTTTGCTTTGATGCTGCTTATCTGTTTAAGTTCAGTGAGGAACGGGTGTCTACGTCTCTGCGATATATCATCAAAACTAGTGTCTGTGTGGAAGGTTATAGGGTGCAGTCTGGCATTCTCCCTGTCTTGTCATTGTTTTCCTTTGAATAAAAGCTTACCAAACAATTAGATTCCTATTCTATCATTCCTAAATGTTTATACTAGTGAACTAGCCCACAGCTATAGTTTATTGAAATAAAAGTATATTTTGTTTTCTGTTTCAGAGTCACATTCTGGAAATACTGCAAAATGCTGCATGTATCACTAAAGCTGCCTATCAACTGATACGAGACCATAGCCTCTTAACCTGGATATTATATATTCTGGAGAAGAGGTACATAAAAGGGGGATGTTGTTGTAATGAGAAATAATTGTACTCTTTGTGGAGTATTTGTGCAATTGAAAATGAATATAAAAGGGATTATTCACCCATCTGTATGTGTGAAAGAGACTTACATAGAGGTATCCCGTGAGTACTCGTGGTACTTCCACACATAAATGCCATCCTTAGGGTGAAAGAACTTGTTGAACCCTAAAATGTTATCTCGTGTTGTTTAAATTTTGGGGGTTGTTTTTTTAGGAGTTCTCACAAAGGTACTATCAAGATGACATATTAGGATAGCGCATTAGCCGTTTACTTCTTCAAATGTTGCTTAGGCACCCAATCCTGCAATGACCTCTGCATGGCTGTTAATTTGATCCTCTATCCTGAACTGGCTGTAATCTCAATCTCTCTCTCTCACACACACAATTTTTACCAGCTACAGGATCAGGAGAATCTGTGCTAAAAACAGACTGAGCATGCTCCCAGCCCCCACCTCCAGATAGATTTGCAGAGCATAAACCCTGTAGGTTTTTCAAGTGCCCAGAGCAGGGCACAACTATTTATATCCCTTTTAGGCACCTTTCTTCACACCTGTCTGGAAGTGGAAGCATGGATTTGGCCCAATATGCACAATACTTATTTTGTGATTAGATTAGAAAGCATCTTGCTTGCCTATGATCAAGCAATAGGGGTATTGTTTCTAATTATGTGGGATGGGTCACTGACCTCCAAGGTAATGAATAATTGACATAAGAATAGCTTTTGTTGTGTTAATAAAATGCAGACAATTGATTGATGATCAACAGTGCAGACGCCTATAATAGATCTTTTAATGGAAAAAGAAAGATTGATTGACCTGTCCTCCTAAAGCAGTGGTGGGCAACCCATGGCCTGCAGGCCGCATGTGGCCTGTCAGAGTAATCTGCTGGCCGGCTGTGAGACAGTTCGTTTACATTGCCTGACGGCAGGCATGGCCGCCTGCAGCTCCCAGTGGCCGTGGTTCACCGTTCCTGGCCAATGGGAGCTGCGGGAAGCGGCTTGGGACAATTTGTCCAATTTGTTTTTAAAAGCTTCCAAGGATGGTGACTACTCCCTCTCCTGGAAGCCTATTCCAGAGCTTAACTGTCTTTATAGTTAGGAAGTTTTTCCTACCATCCAGCCTAAAACTCCCTTGCTGCAGATTAAGCCCATTGCTTCTTGTCCTGCCTTCAGTGGACATGGAGAGCATTGATTACAGTGCTTTTTATAACAGCCCTTAACATATTGAAAGAGTATTATGTTTTTCAAGACTAAACATGCCCAGTTGTTGTTTAACTTTTCCTGATAGGTCAGGTTTTCTAAACCTTTTATCATTTTTGTTGCTCTCCTCTGGACTCTCTCCTAAATTGTGGCACCCAGAACTGGACATAGTACTCCAGCTCAGGCCTCACCAGTGCCACGCAGTATGGGAAAATGATCTCCTGTGTCTTACATACAACATTCCTGTTAATACACCCCAGCATCATATTAGCCTTTTTGCAGCTGCATCACACTGATGACTCATATTTAGTTTGTGGTCCACTGTAACCCCCAGATCCTTTTTCAGCAGTACTACTGCCTAGGCAGTTATTCCCCATTTTGTAGTTGTGCATTTGATTTTTCCATTCCTAAGTGAAGTACTTCGCACTTGTCTTTATTGAATTTCATCTTGTTGAATTCAGACCAATTCTCCAATTTGTCAAGGTCATTCGGAATTCTAATCCTGTCCTCCAAAGTGCTTGCAACCCCTCCAGTTTGGTGTAATCTGCAAATGAAAAATCCTTAATACAAACCATAAGAGAGACTCTTGTTTTAAACATTAATTGATTTAAAACAGATGGTGGCCGTTGCGTAGTTTTCAGTTTTATGGATTGCTTTGGAAAATTATTCAGATTTAATGAAAGATATAGTTGAGTCAAAAATCACTAGTTCTATTTATGGACCTTTGCCAGAAAGCTCTGTCAATTCCTCATAATAATAATAATTAATATGTAGCTCTCATAAAGCGTTACAAAAGAGGTGACTTGTCTGAGGTCACTCAGTAGGCCACTGGCAGAGTGGGGAATAGAACCTAGGTCTCCAGAATTCCAGAGCAATGCTGTATCCACTAGGCTACACTGCCACCCATAGAAGTGTTTTTTATTATATGCCATCCAAACAGGAAATGTTGGGCATTCTCAATGTATGGGTGAAGCTTGGCAACCAAGGTCTCAATCCTGCAATGAGTTCTACCTGGGTAGAATCCTCAACCCACTTGGAGCTCCATTGAATCCAGGTCTGCCTGCATGTTCAGGGCCCCAAATGCCAACATGCATCTCCTTCTAGGAGATGGATTGGATGGTGATCGGGTCAGTTTCTGCCTTCCACAAAAGCATTTTTGTTTGTCTTTCAGGTTTCTAGAAAACAAGGTGCTAACCAGTGTAATCTCCTTAGTCCACACTCTGTGGATAACAAATTTAGGAAACAAAGGAAGGGCGATGCCACTTCAAACTCCTTGCAAAAAAAAGCCGCAGGAGAACCAGAAGTTCCTTCCTCTTCAGTTTATAAATGAGTTTCTGTATGTTTTGATCATGCTTGTTAAACACATTCGGTAAGTCTTTTCCAATCAGGTTTCCAGGCTTATGTGATCACGTTGTTATTCAGTTTGAAATATATTAGGCCAACATGAATTCACCTAATCTCTGATAAATTAGCCCTTTCCCCTTAATTTTAAATGGTGATAAATGAACCCGAGGGGAGAAACTTCTGCAGAAAGATTTTGCTTTTAAAAATATTAACAATGAAGTGGTGACTGTAAGGTGACTCATGTTCTAAGTACTGGATGTGTAGTTTTTAAAAGGGCAGCATTATGTAATTTGTCCTTTTCCTGCTAGATCAGAGCCTAAATCCAGCACTTCAACTCCCTGAAAAGCTTCAAGCTCACTCTGCCTGAGCAGTGGCCACAGTCTGGACAGCGAGTGGCGCAGTCTCCATGGATGGGTTCTGCTGGGCCCCTACTTGATGTTTGGGCGACATCCTCAAAGATATTTAGACTCCAAACTCCCACTGAAATCAATGAGAGCTAGGTGCCTAAATACCCCTGAGGAACTGAGGGTTGGTCCATACCTTCTGAAGACCCCACTGACTGGGTTTGCATGCATTACCTGATGCAGCGTTGGTTAGCGAGTGGTCTGTGTGGGAGAATCAGGCTCGGGCAAAGTGGTATAGGGAGGTATAGGCTAACAATGCAAAATTTTCAAAAATGACAAAGTGTTTCAGGTGCCTGAGTCACTTTTGAAAATGTTACCCAGAAAATTTTTTCTCCAGCTCTGGCAGTTCTTCCCCTGGGGAAGCCTGTCTGTGTGCTGGCAGCAGGAAGGGGGTTGGGTGCAAATTTCCTTGGATCTGGACTGACTACCAGCTGCCCGACTGACAGAGAAAGAGGATTTATTACTATTATTTATCACTTGTCTTCTCTGTTTAAATCATAAGCCCTTAGGGGCAGGGAGTGTGTCTGTTTGTACAGCATCTAACACAGTGGGGCACTGAGCTCAGCCTCTAGTTGCTACCATACATATAATAAATAGTTATAGTCATCGTTAAGCTTTTTAAAGCTGACACTAGGGAGTTAGCTCCATACTCGTGAGTATGTGGCTGACTCGCATAGTTGGCTTTGAAAAATCCTAGCCAATAATAGTAGTTGTGCGAGATATAGAATACAGATGTAATAAAAAGACAGTCCCTTTCTCAAAGGATTTACAGTCTTCCCCGATGTCTTTTGACATTTATGCTGAGAGAACAGACAAACCAGGTCACGGTGAGCAAGGAGAGATGACAAGGAAACTGGTGATGTTTGGAACAATAAGCAGTGGTGTAATTTCACCATAACCATTCATTCAGATGGGTGTTTGTCACATCATGAAAAATAAATTTTTTGTTCTTCCCTCTTGAAGTTTGAAAACTAATGTAAAATAAATACTTTTAGATGAAGCACCAGAGCATTTCCCACACTACTGTGTGCTCTTTGGCTTCTACTGTTACCTTTTCCAGGCTGCAGGTAATCTGCAGAGCAGATTTTTGGTGTATGTGGGGTTTTTTGTCTGTCTGTCCCATCAGACACGAATGGAGAGAAGCAGCAGACATTCAGTCAGAGTGAGATTAAATGTCTCTTGCATTCTAAGAAACTAAATTTAAAAAATCAGAGGACTTTAAATAGCCGTGTATTTAGCTTTTTTCTTAGCTTTTGGTTAACATGTAGAAAAATATATTTTGTGAATTTTTTTAAAATCTCCGTTTCCTTTTTGAAATAGGACCAACTTGGATTTTGCCACGGTCACTCAGTTTTTCAGTACGTTCAGTTCTGTGCTAGGATACCGAGCTACCGTTGTTGAGGCCTTCAGACAAATGGGCAGATTTACTGTAAATGAGAGTGTCCTTTCAAACAAAGATGTCCTCATGCTCTTGCATAAGTGGAGCATCATTGAAAGAAATCTGCAGCTCCAAGAAGATGTGCAAACAATTGCTCAAAAATATCAAGTCAAAGAGCTGCTTAGTAAGTATTAAAAATGTTGGTTTAAAAGCACATCAGTTGCAGTGATTTTTAACATTGTTTAAACAAATAAAAGTGGATTCTGAGAGCTTTTAGGAACCCAGATTTCCAAAGGAAACCACTTTTAAAGTAAGAAAAAAAATCAGTAATAAATCAAGTATTGTGGTTTGTAAAAATATATTGTATTATATTTTCACATGAAAGTAAATGCCGTTTTTAAAAAATCGTGTGGAGGCTTAGTCATCAGCTTGCCATAATAAACTCAAAGTGTTCAAAATATTCTGTCTGACAAAATGACATAATGACTGTGGCAGATTGTGTGGACAATATTTTCTGGAGTTTTGGCAGCCTGTTTGTATCTGTTGCCTGTTCTGTTAGTGAGTATAAGCCTTGCAACAGAAATATCTGATCAAGAAGCCAACTGGTTAATCAGCTGGAATGATGAAATTCTGACCCAAACAGTTTTGCTGGGTGGTCTCCTCCATTTAATAAAGTTGCAGCATTTGCAGCCAAAGCCTTGCAGTGTTCTGAGAGTGCATGAGAACCTAAAAACAAAATTGATTTGAAACTGGGTATAGGGAAATTGACTAGTCTATTTTCATTGTCCCTGCTGAGAGAAATACAAAAAGTAAAGGAACAGCACAATGAGTGAAAGGCAAATTTAAACTTTTTACCGCTCTTTCCATTTCAGTAATATATAAAGATATTGGGGCGAGAGCGGGAAGAGGTGTATATTTTTTTTAATCCAGTACAGCAGGATCAGCGATACTGTAGTTTTTACAGAATGTGTTGTCACTTAACAAAATGTGTACAATATATTAAAAGCCCATCAAATTTAAAAAGATGTCAAAATATTTTTTTTAGGTATTTCTAGGGATTCTGTATATTTGCCTGTGCCATATTATTAACATACACACACACACACACACACACACATACACACATAAAATTTTAGTTTAGTGAATTATGTTTGCATTTGTTACCATTTCTATAGTTAAAGATCAATTATTGTGTCCAGTTTCATTCTCAAGCCCTCAGCAGTTTATAAGACAGTCACAAAAATTCCCTTTGACATGAAATGTTGCTGTTAAAATCACCTGCTGGGGTTGATATTAATTTTTTTTTAGTAATCAAAATTGGTTTAAAACCATTTCATTTATTGCAAAATAGCGATTTCTGATGACTTTCCAGCTTTTTCAGAATTAGGATCTCTGACAATACCCCATTCAATACTGATGCAGTAGAATAAATGCATTGCTGCTGTTTACAAGCTTTACTGCTTTGATAATATAACTAGCAATGAATTGAACTGAAAGTTTCACATAACCTTACATGAAAGTCTAAGCTTTCACGAGATCAGGGCCAAACTACATCCTGTGGATGTGGGGCCCAGTGAAGTCAATGGAAAGACACCCATTGGCTTCACTGAGCTTTGAATCAGGGCCCTAGTGAAATAATTTCATCCTTTGCAATTAGAGGCTTTAATTCAGCAAGGTACCTAAGCATGTAACTTAACTTTTTAGGTACTCAAATACTTCCATTCACTTAGGTCAGGTTGTTGAATCAGGCCAGAAGCATGTTCTTTGCAACCTCCCAGCAGCTGTAATGACACAAGGCCATCCTCCCTGCATTATAGTGACAAGAGAGGTTTTTGGAGGGCTTGAGACTTGTTTTTATTTTTCCCATTTACAGAAAATATTAAAGAAAAGAACAAAGGTCAAGTCCCATTTCGCCCTTCATCTCGCCATGTTCGGAAAATGGATGTGGTAGAAATAGAGGAAGAAACTGACTCAGAGCTGAAGGTCTCAAACTTAGAGAAATGCAGAGACCATCTGGAGTCCATATTGGTTCATTGGGAGCCTGTTTATCCAGCCCCGTTTGCTAAACTTCCAGAGGAACGGCTTGAATCTACTGATCCAGAGAATGAAACTATCAGTCTTACATGTGCAATTGCTTACATAGTAACCAAATGGCTAGTGAAGTCCATGGTGGATCATAGCCTCAATATACAAAATGTATTTTTCACTCTCAAGTGGCTAAACAGTAACATTTTGCCACACCCTCCGGTAGTGCGGGAGATTCTTAGGGATGCCACACTGAAAAGTAGTATCTTTAAGCTTTACAACAGAATCTGTGAAGCCAACAAACAGAAGTCATCAAACATTGAAGAGCTCTGTTTGTTTAGTACAATCATGCTTCACTTTCTGGATACTCAGGGATTGACTAACGCCAGTTGTCATAAGGTGGTGAAAACGTTCTGCCTGTCAGCAATGAAAGAGAAGGACGAGATCAAGAAAGGTAACTTGTCCTTTTTTTGTTTACACTCAGTAACAAGGCAGAGGAGTAGATAACAGTAGTTGTGAACTTAAATCTTTTTCATTCATCAAATGTTTTTGAAATCTGTCTTCGCTAAGATGGAGGATCATCACTTCAGAAGGCTATCTTTTTGGGAAAGATTTGGCTTATTGGTCATTAATTAATATAGAATATGGTCTTCACCTCACAAGAATATTTGATATAATATTAGTCCCAGTCCCCAAAAGAAGCTGTTGTCTTGGATTAAATTTGCCTTGCTGAATTATATACATGAATATCTGAAGTTGTATTGGGAAAATATTCTTGCACCAAAAGTCACATTAGAGGTTCTGATTTGCATGACACCAGTTCTGTCCATTTGTTGACAAAAGTGGTTGCTAAGGGTATAATTAGCTATATTCAAAGATGTCCGAGGTTTCCACTAAAAAGAGGGTATTTTCTATTAGAGGTGGGAAGCGGATGGTCCAAGATGAGCACAAAAAATTAATATCACCTTAAAGGAAAGGATTAGCGAACTCTAGCTTTAAAAACTGTTTTGAAAGGGAAAGTTTGGTAAAATAGATTTTCCATGTTACTGTTTTGAAACTGAAGAGTATCTATTCTGATTCCTTTTTTCCTCACTTTTGTTTCACAGCTTCTTGTGTATTCCTGGCTTCTGTTTACATTGGGGACATTTGGCTTGGAGCACAGGAACCAGATATGTTTATAAGCCATGTCAAATTGATCTGTGGTGGTACAGATGGTAAATTAAATGGTGATGACAAGAAAATGCACAGACAAGCGGAAGAAGCCATGGTATCTCTTTGCAAAGACATTTATTTAGCTATTTTGGGGCATTAATTCTCTATACTGACTCGTACTCAAAATGTCAAACCTATGTCATCACTGCTGGTAACCATGAAATCCTCTTTGAATTGTACTGTGTACAAATCTAACTTGTTTTTTCCATACACTTCTACAAGCCCAGAAAAAGAGAGCAAGACTTAAAAGAATTCTGTACATGGAGAATCTAGCAGTAGAATATTCAAGCAGTGTTTGCTCTTTCTTTCGCAGACAAGGGCAAGGTGGGATGCTGGAGCTATGATGTAACTTATACTGCAAACATTGTTTAATTTCTAAAATACTAAAAAGAAAAATTGCTGATTACTGCAGTGCCTCCAAACTCATTTTCATTTCCCCACTGGCCAGAGAACATAAGTCCTAGCCATCAGAACCAAGGAGGAGACATTACTATGGCAAAGACCTATGTTCTCACACTTCTGAAGAGATGAGGGGTGGTCTTCTATGTGCTTATCTGTGTCCTAACCGCTGCTTTTCCAGAGAGTGGGGATGAGTGTTTCTGAAGCAGACCCAACTTCTGCATCATAGAGAGAGAAAAATGTGAACCTGAGTCTCCTGTGTAACAGTGACATGCACTAGGTTACTCCTGACTAGGACAGTCTAAAGACTCAGAGGTTACTCCTGACTAGGACAGTCTAAAGACTCAGATTTCAATCGGATAATGATTGGTCCTTCTGCCTGTTTTCTCAGTAAAAGCATAAGGCTTTGGTACTGCTTCACTTATGTTAAATCCAAGTGTTGCTTTCTTCAAATTAAGACAAAAAAAAATAGTATAATTGACCAAAACAAGACCTAAATGAATTGTTCCTCATCAATTCAAATTGTATTCTGCTGCACATTGTTCATGAAATCTAATTAAAGATTTCTTGAACAAGACCTGGAAGGGGCAATTTAATGTACCATTTCAGATATGCAAACATGGAGGTACTGCATTTCAAGCTCTGAAATGTAAAACAGGGTTTTTTATAATGCCTCATATGTGCTATGCATAGGTATAGATTTGTACAGATTTCTAACTCAAAGTGAAATCAGATATACACACTCCATTTAATGTTTATAGAATCTGTTTTTAATACAAGTGTAACATTTCATGTTCACATCATAGTATGGCATTATATTTTATATATTAATATATTCTGAAATATAATTTATTTTCTTGTAGTTTTTATTCATAGTATCAGTCTATTTGAAGATGATTTTTAAAAAATATAAAACCATTCTCTTTGCTTGTTCAGTGAAAATATATTTTATTCCAAAGGGCCCATCAGGGGTTGTGCAGTCATATAACTTAGGCCTAAAATTTGACAACCATTTAAAATGATGGGAATGTTCTTTTCAATTAAAAAAAAAAAAAGCATTTTTTTTTTTTTTTGAAAAAGAAAGTTCACTGTTGCCAAGAAGTAGGATATTAAAGCCATAGCTGCCATTTTGGTGTGACATACCAAAAATAACGTGTGAGCTGCACCCAGCAACCAAGAGAAAACTTTATTCTCAGACCTTTATGTAGTGCTAACACAGGGATCAGCAACCTTTGGTATGTGGCCCGTCAGGGAAATCTGCTGGCAGGCCGGGATGGTTTGTTTACCTGCCACACCCACAGGTTCGGCCGATGGCAGCTCCCACTGGCCGCAGTTTGCCGTTCCAGGCCAATGGGGGCTGCGGGAATCGGCAAGGGCTGAGGTATGTGCTGGCCGCTGCTTCCCGCAGCCTCCATTGGCCTGGAACGGCGAACCGCGGCCAGTGGGAGGTGAAATCAGCGGAACCTGCGGATGCGACCGGTAAACAAACCGTCCTGGCCCGCCAGCGGATTTCCCTGATGGGCCGTGTGCCAAAGGTTGCCAATCCCTGTGCTAACACATTGCTGTTGTTTATGCTGGTACAGAGACACATTTCTTTTTTAAATGGTACTTTCAAAAACATTAACCAGAAGGAAACTCCTTATCATGTAAATGAGCTGACAAGTTAAAATTATTACAGTTTGGCCTGTGAAGGACATACAGTTCACATAGACTTTTATCAGTGGGGCTTATCCAAATCTTCATTTGGGCACTTTTAAAAATAAGGGTTGATTTCCAGCTGGTGAGCTGCAATCTGTTCTACAAATGTGGTAATTAGGTACTTTTAAAAATACTGGGTAAGTGGCCAAACATCTTTAAAAGTTCATATGATCTGTTGAATGATTTGTTTTACTGCCCCACTATAAATGCTTTCTGAGTAAACGGTTTATGTGGGCACTTAATTTAACATTTAAAAATATATTAAAAAGATAAAAACAATGAGGAGTCCGGTGGCACCTTAAAGACTAACAAATTTATTTGGGCATAAACTTTCATGGGTAAAAACCCCCACTTCTTCAGATGTGGAGTTTTTACCTACAAAAGCTTATGCCTAAATAAATCTAAAGGAGTACTTGTGGCACCTTAGAGACTAACCAATTTATGCCATAAGTACTCCTTTTCTTTTTGCGAATACAGACTAACGCGGCTGCTACTCTGAAACCTAAATAAATCTGTTAGTCTTTAAGGTGCCACCGGACTCCTCGTTGTTTTTGTGGATGCAGACTAACATGGCTACCCCTCTGATATTAAAAAGATATAACAGCAATGTCAATAAAAAACAAATGCAATGAATATACCCAAGAAAACTAATCTACATTTTGAACCAAGGAGCTGCACTACTTTAAATAAAGTAAGTCACCAATTTTGGCCCTGGTCCTACAATGAGAACTGTGTCGACGGATCACCACTGAAGTCAATGGGGCTTTTCATGAGAGGGTCACCCTTAGTTCTCATTGTAGGGGTCAAAGCCTTTAAAGTTCAGTAAAGATGTGATCCCATTGTCCATTGATGGATTCTGTGGACTTTGAATTGGGTCTAAAAGTACTTCCCTTTGTGTACCGTGTGTGAAATGGATTTCTAGTTTTTAGCAGCAGTTTAAATCTCAGGATTTAAAGTAGACCAGGAAAGATGTGGCTCAATGGTAGTACTTCAGCCCTGGGGCATTCTGACTGGTTCAGCAAGGGGTTGCTGAAGTAACAAGAGAAAAGAATTTTAGGCGTCTAGAGTGGAGGTTTCTTAATAGGCTGATTCAGTAGAAATTAGGATCCTTTGAGAGTCATTTGGCATTAAGATTTTTTTTTTTTAAGGAGCTCAGCTTGATTTTGAAGCATATAAAGGGACTGGACTTGAGTCCTACTGCTGTGGAGTTTGTAGCCTACAGAAGGGGGTAGAACTCTAGCAAACCATGAAACCTGGCAAACCACGAGGAGGAGCATTCACCTTCAGAAAAGTATGTGAAGAAAAGTCCACACTGAGAGGATTGGTAAACTTGAGATGCCCAGAAATTGGTGTAGGTAGGAATGTCACCAGAAGGGAAGCTATTCTTCCCCAGAAGTATTTAGCATTTTTTAAGGGGTGGATTGCATTTTAGTATATTTAATATTAGTTTGTTTTCCAGGTTAGGTTTATTCTGTATATAATGCTATTGTTTTCTTAAAGTAATTTAAAAACGTATTTTATTTCCTTGTTCTTTGGACTTCGTATAAAAAATAATAATCCATCTTAGGTTTCCATATCACACTGAACTGTTACATATAATGTCAAAGAAATAATAGAGTATAAGTAACTTCAGTGGGTCTGTGCTTGAATCATGCCACATTGTAACTAAAAAAGAGAACACCAGTTGATTGAGTGATTAACATACTTCAGCAATCCCCTTAGAATCCATCCATTGCGAATAGTTCTTGATACCAAGTAGATCTCTGTCACAGGCTATCATTAGTTAGTGAGGAGGATATCCACCAGTTCAGACTGAAGGCCTGAGCAGGTCAATTGGTGCAATGATCTGTTAGCACCACTTAAGCAGAAAAACATCCAGGGTGAAATCTTGGCCCTATTGAAGACCATGGAATTTTGCCAGGATTTCATCCCAAATATTTATTTATTATGTCAGCCATGAACCCTGCCAAGTATCTCATGCAGTACTCTCCAATCTAATAAAAGAGGAGCACGTCTGAGGAAAAAAGGGGGAAGGCTGCGGTGGCCATATCTATTTGCCTATTAGAAAGTGAGGTGCTTTGACATTTCCTTGCTAATAACCTGCCTTCAATTCCTGCAATCATTTCCACATTCACCCACCTGGTCCATGACTCAGTGTGACTCAAGCCACTTTAACCCCTGGTGTTTCTGAGTCTATTGCTGATAGATAGACTTGCTTTAAAAACTATTCTACAGTACTATTTGCAGTATCACCAACCCCCAACATTAAATCATGACGAGATTTTTTTTTTTAAAGGTTATGTTGTCTGGTCTCTCTGATTTTTGAACTGCCCTTGTCCATCCCCAGTGTGTGAGAGACAATTAGAATTGCCAATTCCCAGATTTGTAGCATATGGTGATTCCATGGCCTGCTTGATGGTACGGAGCTTCCAGCTTCTCTCCAAACCCCACAGTTCTAATTAATTAATTGACAGGTTTCAGAGTAGCAGCCGTGTTAGTCTGTATTCGCAAAAAGAAAAGGAGTACTTGTGGCACCTTAGAGACTAACCAATTTATTTGAGCATAAGCTTTCATGAGCTACAGCTCAAATAAATTGGTTAGTCTCTAAGGTGCCACAAGTACTCCTTTTCTAATTAATTAATTCTGTGTCCCACTCAGCCCAGCAATTATTTATGCAACCCTTATATCAGTACTGCTCCCTAGCCCCCACATCATCTTGTCCTTGCCAACCTCGCCTCTGCTCATCCTACAGCCTTAAGAGTTCTTCACCCCTCTCCCCCAGGCCCTTCCCCCTCCTCCTTCCTAGGCCTGGGGGTGGGGAAGCTCCAGTGGTCTTCACCCACCTTTTCCTTCCCAGGCCTGCTGTTGTAGGAATGGAATGGGAGGAGGAGGGGCGAAGACTAGACTGACCCATTGTTCACAGGAGGAAAGAGGAAATTCCCTCCTTCTTAATCCTGTCCTGTAAGAATGGTGTCGGCTGCTCCCTCTCACTCTTACCTGACCCAAAAACCTACCTGGCTCCTGAGAGCAGGAGGAGTGAAAGTTATGCCTATCTTCTGCATCAGATCTGATTGGCTGCTCTTCCCCAGGAAGCAGGAAAGTTGGAGGGGGTTTTACTTTTCCTCCAGACAGAGGGTTGGAGTTTCTCATATCATCACCAGACTGGCTCCAGCCCTGGCCAAAACCACTTGGATTGTGAAGAAATCCCGAGAGTTGGTAACACTGCAAGTTGTTGCGCTAATAATAAAACAGAAGTAAAAGACTACAAAGTTTTCATCTGACACCAAGGTAGCAATCAAATAATGGCAGAGTTTCAGTGTTAACATTTTCCTTCTGGTCATTACTTTGGTATTAAAGCAGACCAAAAATTGGTTTATACAGTCTTTCAGAGGGCTACCGGGTCATGATTAGCATCACTTGCCAGCTTTATTTACAAATACACTTCAGTTTGTTTTTGGTAAGAAATGCTGCTTTTGACCATTTATTCTAAACAGAGCAGGTAAACTTTTTTTAAAGTAACCAGATATTTTTAAATATAAAACAAAGTAAATAAAACACATTCTGTTATACTTAAAAGAATAGCTGAATTTGAAGCTGGTGGAGCCAGGTGCAATTCTCTGCTCTGCAGTCACAAGGCTTTTAAATTTGATATTGCTCTGAAAGTGGCCAGATAATGCAATGTGCTAAGATGAGGTTGGCAATGAGAAGATGAGCTGAGGACAGGCGCCTGAGGAAATAAGATTGATGACTATGGTCAGGATGCAGTTCATAAGGAATAAGTATTGCAGGAAAAATATTTAAATCTAAGCTGTCCAATACCATCAAAGGGTTCTCTTCAAATTAATAAAATCTTTGATCCTGCAAAAATTTACACTTATCTCCATGTACGTGAACTGCTTAGCTGAAGATGATATCTAGTGCATAAAGGCAAGCCCAATACATAACAGTTTGCAGGACTGGAATCTACTTTGGTATTCTACACCAGTGGTTCTCAACCAGGGTATGTGACCCCCAGGGGGTAGGCAGAGGTCTTCCAGGGGGTACATCAACTCATCTAAACATTTGCCTCATTTTACAACAGGCTACATGAAAAGCACTAGTGTAGTCAGTACAAACTGAAATTTCATTCAAACAATGACTTGTTTACACTGCTCTATATACTATACAGTGAAGTACAATATTTATAGTCCAATCAATTTATTTTATTTGGTGAAAATCGAGAAAGTAAGCAATTTTTCAGTAATGGAGTGTTGCGACACTTTTGTATTTTTATGTCTGATTTTTGTAAGCAAATAGTTTTTAAGTGAGGTGAGACTTGGGGTACACAAGACAAATCAGACTCCTGAAAGGGGTACAGTAGGCTGGAAAGGTTGAGAACCACTTTTATATACCTCTACTTGCCGGAACAGCCCCTGCTCACAGCCACACTGGAGTAAATCAGAGTAATATACTTGACAACACAAGAGTTGCTTCAGATTTACAACCATGTAACTGAGAGCAGAATCTGTCCCTGATTATTTTTTTAAGTTTTTCTTACATCCAGTACATTAGTAACTTGACAATGGTCAACATTTGCAAGATCTGGGATTATTCAGCACCTCTAATAATCAGCAAGTCTAGCTAGGTGCCTAAATGGCTTGAGAAGCCTAACTCATTAGGCATCGAGGTTTGAATATTTTGAATTTTAGCCTTAGTTTTTAAAATTATTTTTGTTCTCTTTTTCAGGGCTAATTTAGTTTAATTTTACACAGCTACTAATAGGTATCAAGAGCATTCTTGTGTCTTCCCACTCTGATTGGTTTTTAAGGAATCCATTTCCAGCTGTCACTCAAGCTGAGATACTTCCATGAATTTCCATGATACTTCCAATTTCATCTGAAAAAGAATTACGTAGTTCAGTAGCGATCAAGTCTGAATTCGGGCTGCTGAGATGATCACAATGCAGCCGCTCAACATTGGAGCTACTTTCTTCCAGATGTTCTATCCGGTTCCCTACAAGCACTTGTCTGTAATGTGTGGAAAGGGAAAAAAAAAGCGTTGTTAGAGAGGACTTCAGTTTTGGAGACATGCTCCAGATCTTATGTAAATATAATTAGAGTTTATAAACATTATAGATTATTATATTCTAACACAAAAGGTATTGCATCCAACATGAGAACTGTTTTGGACCTCATGATGATGGATAAAGATGAGTTAATTACTGGACTGGAAGCTAGTTGGTTGTCTAGGCACTCGTGATCATCACCTGATTACATTCAATTTGGTTGCACAGAGGACAGTCCCAACCACTAATCTATATACTCTTGGTGCTTCAAAAGGGCTAATTTCCCCAAACTGAGGGAAATTATGAGCAAAATTGATTGAGAGGAAAATTTTAGACAAAAGTGTTTGAAAACTGGGAGCTCTTTAAGAAGAGTTTATTAGATGCCCAAAAGCCATGATTCCACAATCAAGAGGACGACTTTGGCTAAAAGATCCTCTGAGTTCAGTGGCAAAGCAAAGGCAGCAATAAGAAATAAAAAAAGAACATATAACAAATGTAAAAAGGGAAAAATAATATCAATCTATATAAGCTAGAAGTTATGACGTGTAAAAAAAACAATAAGAAGTTAAAGACAGCAGCGAAAAGTCCATGGCAGTCAGAGCTAAGTAAATTAGTTAGGAACAATTGTTAGGAACAAAAGAAATTCGAGCAATGGCATAGGCCCATTACTAGGTAAATATAGTGTGATTGTTAATGATGATGCAGAAAAGGCAGAAGTTTTCAATAAATATTTCAGTTCTATATTTGGAAAGAAGCAGGATGATATTCATATCACATGAGGTTGATTAAGTATTTTCCAATCTATTAGTGACTAAGGATGATGTTAAACAACATCTAGTTGGGATAAACATTTTTAAATCAGCAGTGTAGATAACTTGCACCCAAGAGTCCTAAAAGAGTTGGCTAAAGAGAACTACGGCTTGCTGATGTTAAATAAATCTTGGAATATTGGGGAAATTCCAGAAGACTGGCAGAGTGCTGATCTGCCAGTATTCAAAAAGGAACAAACTTGATTTCATTATTTCATGAGATTATGAATGTGGCTGAAAAAGGTAACTGTGCAGATGTAATATACTTTGATTTTTACCACACAACATTTTGATTAAAAAATTAGCATTAGACAATAAAGCATACATTAAATGGATTAAAACCTAGCTAATTGCTAGATCTCAAAAAGTAGTTGTCAATGGGGAATCCTCATGGAATGGCAGTGTTTCTACTGGGGTTCCACAGAGAAAGGTAGTGGGCCTTCTATTAAACATTTTCATCAATGATCTGGAAGTAAATATAAAACCATTACTGGTAGAATCTGTGGATGACACAAAGAGTGGATGAATGGTAAATCATGAGGACAAGGCAGTCATACAGTGGAATCTGGTTACTTAGTAAACTGGGTCCATTCAAACAAAATGCTTTTTTAATACAAGTAAATGCAAAGCTATACAGTTTAGGAACAAAGAATGCAGACTACACTTACAGAATGGGAGACTATAGCAGTGCCTGTGAAACAGGTTTAGGGGGCATAGTGGGAAAGTAACTCAACAGGAGCTCCCACTGTGATGCTGTGGCAAAAAGGGCTAATGTGATCCTTAGGTGTATAAACGGGGGTAGTGAATAGGGGAGGGAGAGAGAGAGAGTGTAGATGATTTTACCTCTGTATATGGCATTGTTAAGTCTGATACTGAAATAGTGCATACAGTTCCGGTATCCACATACAAAAGAATGTTGAAAAATTGGAAAGGGTGCAAAAAAGAGAGACAAAACATTATTCAAATGCTGGAAAAAATGCTTTACAGTGAGAGACTTAAAGCCTATCAGCTCCATCTGCTTATCAACAAGAAGATTGAGAGGTGACTTAATTACAGTGTATAAATATCTTTACAGGGAGAAAATACCACTACTACTAAAGGACGTTTTAATCTAGCAGAGAAAGGCATAACGAAGCTGGCTGAAAGCTGAAGCCAGACACATTCAAATGAGCAATTTTTAAATTTAAATAAATTCTTAATGGTGAGGGTGATCACCCATTGGAACAAACTACCAAGGGAAGTGATACATTGTCCTTCTTTTGATGTCTTCAGATCAAGACTAATGCCTTTCCGGAAGATATATTTGGGCCAAATACTAATTATGCTTTAGTCAAACAAATCTTATTGTACTCAAAACAGGGCTAGCTGGATGAGATGTAATGGCTATGGCTGTGAGTTTGTCACGGAGGTCATGGATTCTGTGACTTTCCATGACTTCTGCAGTGGCCACTACGGCTGGCCCGGGGGCAGCCTGAGCAGCTCAGGCAGCCCCCAGGCCAGCCACACCAGCCACTGGTAGGGAAGGCTTGGCGACCCCCTTTTTCCCTCCCAGCAGTGGGAGGGGGGTGAGCGTGCTGAGTGGTGCTTACGTCGGGGGGCTCCCTGGAAGTGGCAATATGTCCCTCCCTCAGCTCCTAGCAGATGGCTCCGCGCCTTGCCTCCCCTGCAGCTCCCACTGACTGCAGTTCGCAGCCAATGGGAGCTGTGGAGCCGGTGCTCGGGGTGGAGGCAGTGCACGGAGCCCTCTGGCCGCACCTTCACCTGAGGGGAGCCGCGAGGAGCCAGGTAGGGAGCCTGCCAGCCCTACCAACTGCCCCCTCCAGCAATAGCAGGGGTCCTGGACCACACACTGCCCCCTCCCCAGAGAACCTGCAGTGCTCCATGGGCTGTTTCCCACAGAGCACCAGCAGCGTCTCCCAGGCCACCCCAAGATTCGGTCAGGGGTATATAATACAAGTCATCGACTAGTCATGGGCCATGAATTTTTGTTTACTGCCTGTGACCTGTTCATGACTTTTACTAAAAATACCTGTGACTAAAACATAGCCTTAGTAATGGCCTGTAATATACAGGAGGTCAGACTAGATTATCTAATAGTCCCTTCTGGCCACAAATTCTATGAAACCCTGGGCTGGTATGGCTGGCTATGGGATTTCAGTGTTACTGGATATATTATGCATAATTCTACAGAAACATTTTTCTTAGCCTGCCTTCTCTGTGAAAAAAATAAAACAGAAAAAATTAAAGAAAGGGATCCGGATTCAAAGTATGTTTCTACCCAGAAGTATATTCATATTTTAGTTACCATTGCTGTCTTGTTCTGAAAGATGGTGAGGAAAGGACTGAAAATATTAGAAACCAAGTATTATATCCTTATTAGGCCTTGAAACTTAGTGCACTTCCCTAGGAAATCCAAACCCTTCCTTTCTACCCTCTATACCTTGTTGCAAAGTCTGAAGCACCGATTACACACTAATAAGTTTCAACAATATCTTGAAATACCAGGGAAGGAAAATGCATTGGTTTAGAGGAAGAAGGGGAAGTATTATAGTGAGAGCTGTATTTTTATTTTCGTAGATTTTGGGGGAACCTTTATATGAATCCTGGCAAGAGTTTTCAAAAGTCTTTGCAGGCTGCGATCCCGAAACTGACAACCAAGGGCGTGCTGCCGCACCTGCTAAATCCAACTGAAGTCAGACTGCACACGGACTGGCAATTGCAGCATCAGGCTCTTAATATTTAAAAACAGTGAAATTGTTCACGACACTTTAGTAATAAAATCAATGGTGTTTTGTGGTTAATATTAATGGAACATTATGTCACCTTTTGATGTTCCCCAGTACCACTTTCCTCCTACACAATTCCCTTTCAGGACTGCACCCCTCTTTAAAAAACATTGTTATTGCAGGTAGCGCTGTCTTATAAGACTGTTTTCCTTAGTGTGCAAGTAAACCTTTGGTCTCGGGAAGACATGCTGTGCTGCTGTTAACTTTTGTTTTGGGTAGAGGGAGCTGTGCAAGTAACACAAGAATTTCCCTTCATCTCCGATTACAGTAAATTCTTGAGGCAGGGTTGCCCCCTGAGAACTTGGCTTTGGTGTTGGCTGAGATTCCTGAAAGAAGAGATTGCCCTGAAAACTGTCTGACCACCTCTGTTCCAGGATTGATGTATATGTGCAAATAAAACAAGTTACTCTTAATGCATACCGAGGTGCCATATCACTGATTTCATCTCCACTGGGAAACCAGCCTGCAAGGCCCTGGATATCTGCTTTTGCTCACAGAGAGAGAACATTTCTGTATTAATTAGAAGCTTTAGGCCCTGATCTTGCAACTGACAGCATGCAGGCAAACCCTACACCTATGTGGAGATATCTGCTGACTTCAACAGAGCCCCACTCAGGCAAAGGGGTATGTCACACCCATCCAATTGCTGGACTTGGGCCCTAAAGAATGTTTTCTGCTACCTTTTCTCCTACCTAGTGGCTATTTTTTTAACCTTACCCTAATGATCTAGCAGTGGCAGCAGGAAGATCTTTGTCCTTAGCGTTACCAATTCTTGTGATAGTTGGAAAGAACTGGAGTATATGGTGAAACAGAATGAAAACAGGTAGAAAGTAAATCAAAAAAGGGCAGGTGTGTTGGGCTGGATAGCCTCTCCTGTTCCTAAAATTTCTTACAGTATGTTTTAACATCTAGAAAAACAATACACAAGATTCAGAGTAACAGCCGTGTTAGTCTGTATTCGCAAAAAGAAAAGGAGTACTTGTAGCACCTTAGAGACTAAGGCTCAAATAAATTGGTTAGTCTCTAAGGTGCCACAAGTACTCCTTTTATTTTTGCGAATACACAAGATGAACTTCAAACTCTAAATAAACAATCCATCATCCAGTGTTCCTTTCAGTTATTGACACCTATAGTTTGTATAAAATGCCCCTAGGGTTTAATTGGTTACCATAGCACTTTCAATGGGTTACATCGGAATTACTAGTTACACTAGAGATTAATATGGCAATATTGTAATACTGCACAATACATGTCCTACGTGTTCTCTCTCAATGGCACAGTATAAAAGTTCACCTAATGTTTAGTCTTTTCCGTGTCAGTCTTGTAAGTACTCTGTTTACAACGAGGACTCTCTCTTTCCTGGGAGAATATTACTTGTGTACAATTTCTCCCGCCAGTTCTTTAGGCACAGTAAATTAAAGGGAATTTGCCTCTGTAACCATGTAATTTTATGTTGGATGTGTTTCTTGTATTCAGTATGTCTTATTTGGAAATTAGTTTGCCTCCTGCTTTGCAGTTTCTTTGGGAAAGCTGCCTGTTTGTATTGTTGTTACCTTTTGTTAATGTCCCAAAGGCCTTAGCATGCTGATATATTAGACTGTATTATTACTCCCTTTTACTATTATATTACACTATTGTTTGTGTCTGCTTGTTTGTGATCTAAGCTGGAACTTCTCTCTGCCTAACGGCTGAGCTGAATTTTTTGCCTCCTGATCAGCTTATGAAAAGCAGTGGGCACAGCCTTCCAGATTCATCCATGTTTACACAAAGTTGTTTGCTCAAAGAAACCAGCAGCAAGCAAAGTAAACTAAACATGGACTGCATCAAATAAAAACCTTACTTAAGCAAAGTTCAAAATCTCCAGTAATGTTAGGTCTACAACCCCACTAAACAAATCAGTGCTATGTGTCAATGGGCATCGCTTTCGTTTGGTCTGTGTCACAGTCACAGAGGTTAGAGATGGAAATGAATGGCTAGATCACCTAGTTCTCCTACTTTTCCTGGAGAGTTCATAGAATCATAGAATATCAGGGTTGGAAGGGACCTCAGGAGGTCATCTAGTCCAACCCCCTGCTCAAAGCAGGACCAATCCCCAACTAAATCATCCCAGCCAGGGCTTTGTCAAGCCTGACCTTAAAAACCTTGAAGGAAGGAGATTCCACCACATCCCTAGGTAACCCATTCCAGTGCTTCACCACCCTCCTAGTGAATTTTTTTCCCTAATATCCAACCTAAACTTCCCCCACTAAAGGAACCACTACACTCCCGGAAAACAAGCCACCACTGCACGAAGAGGGATGAAAGGGCATGCAAAAGCCTAGGATTGAACCAGGGACCTTTAGATCTTCAGTCTAATGCTCTCCCAACTGAGCTACCTTAGCAACTACAGAAAGGTAAGGTGACTTGCCCCTGGTCACACAACAGGTTAGTGACACAGCTGGGAATACAAACCAGGTTTTCTGAATCTGAGTCCAGTACCCTGTCCACTAAAACTTACGTTTTTTTGATGTAAAGTCACTTTTCACTGACTGGGAACTGAACCCAGGCTGCGGCAGCGCCAAATCCTGACCACTAGCCCACCAGGGAGGCAACTGTCCCCTACTTTGTCAAGTCTAGCTTTAAATTACTCAAATGATGAACTGCATAATGCTAACATGAGTCCATTTGTGATCTCTCTCAGTGTATCCTGGTATGTCACACAGGCCCATGAGACGGAGAAAGCTATTATGCTCTGCTGTGTCACTAACTCAGAGCCTGACTCTAACACCAAGTAGTACCTTGTTCTGCAAGCAGTCCCTTTGAAATGGGACATCTCATACATAAGGAATTACCCAAAGTGAGTAAGGGTGACAAAATCAGGCCTTTGAGCATCAGAGGCTACTAATGAGTAAACCCAATTTAAAATGCAGCCTTTCACTTCCAGGCTGACCAGGACTGTGAATACTACAGAGGCAACATACTCAGCTCCAGTTATAAGAACATAAGAACAGCCATACTGGGTCAAACCAAAGGTCCATCTAGCCCAGTATCCTGTCTTCCAACAGTGGCCAGTGCCAGGTGCCCCAGAGGGAATGAACAGAACAGGTAACCATCAAGTGATCCATTCCCTCTCACCCATTCCCAGCTTCTGGAAAACAAAGATTATGGTGGGCAAGTGATTCAAGTAATTTCACAGCAACCTGTCCAACTTATTACAGACCATCCAGCTGGTCACCGACTACATGCCACTTCAATGGCTTAATGGTATGAAGGACACCAATGCCAGAGTCATGAGGTGGTACCTTTCACTCCAGCCATATGACTTTCAGGTCATTCACCAACCCCGAAAGGCCCACGCAAATGCAGACTTCTTTTCCCGGGTAGGAGGGGCAGATGAGGAGGAGGGGCCATCACCAGACACCCTCTTAAAAGGGGG
This sequence comes from Lepidochelys olivacea, assembly GCF_965140295.1. Classification (NCBI taxonomy): domain Eukaryota; kingdom Metazoa; phylum Chordata; order Testudines; family Cheloniidae; genus Lepidochelys; species Lepidochelys olivacea. Next base: position 167,755,314 of record NC_140411.1, read on the forward strand.
TGTGTGTGATGGGGTGTGCGTACCCTGCACTGGGACTGCGGGGGTTAACCCCTCACTGTGGGCTGAGGAAGCCATGTCCCATGGCCCTACTGGGCATGCTCAAAGTGCAACACCAGGATAAGAGGGAGCAGCCTGGCTCAGTCTGGGTGGACTGGAGGGGAAGGAGGTGTGTTGCTGGCTCCTGCTGAAGGGCTGCGGGCACTTCATGACGCAGAGGCCAGCTAGCTGACAGCAAACCTCAACCCCCCAGTGTCTGGACATGACTGAGGGAGTGGGAACTATGAAGCCACAAGATGCAGAGAAGTGGGTAGGAAGTAACCCAGGGAGTCTTTGTGTGGAGTTGGTTGGACAACTGGAGGCTAGCATGGTGTGTTTCAGCCAGATCCCTGCTGAGCTGGTGGCAGGCAACCCTGCCACTGACGGGGCCCTAGATTGGGACTCGGAGGAGAGGGAGGGTCTGGGTCCTGCTATCCTGGCTGTCGCCCACCATGAGGTGGTGGTCCATCCTGACGGTGACTGACTCTGGCTGGTAGGTCGCATAGCCCTGAGCCTGGGGGCAGTGATTGATTCCAACCACTAGACTACGCAGCCATGGCTGGGGATGCGCAGGTGTGACCGTGGGCTCAACCTGCAACATGGTCTAAGAAATGCTGTATGCAGAGGTAATATCACCCTCATAGTCCTACTTAATATTTCCCTGTTTATCCACTCTGTTATCACAAACTCTTAACCACAGCATCACACTGGGAACCCTTGTTTAGTTGCTTGTTCACCATGATTCCTAACTCCTTCTCAGACGCTGCTTTTCAAGATATAGTCCTCCACCCTGTACATATGACCTACATTCTTTGTTTGCATGATATATGACTTTGCATTTGGTTTTATTAAAATGCAAATTATACGATTGCACCAGCTCATCAAGCAATCCAGATGGCTCAGAACAAGTGGCCTATTCTCTTCATTATTTCCCAATCTTTGTCTTGTCTGCAAACTATCAGTTGTGCTTTTATATTTTCTTCCAGACCATTGATAAAAATATTGAATAACATTGGGCTGAGAACTGATCCCTTCCATAGGCCAGCTAATAGAAAAACATGTCATGCTTTATGCACTGATATATATAAAATTAAGAATGTAGTCATTCTGTCATTTCAAGGTGAGTCAGGGTTGTGACAGATATTGCAACCTATGCAGTATCTTTGGGGACCATTTGATTAAATTTATGAATGGTTTAGTATGATAGTGTTCTGCTCTATGGTGGAGGGTTACCACAGGTCTCCAGTGGGGAGTGATTAAGGTGAGCCACTTAAACTGTAAACAGCCCCCGATGTACCATCCCCTAGGGGTGGTTCTTGCATATACTGGCTCAAAGTGGGTTTTCAGAGACTAAGAATATATAAAGGCTGAGGTTAAATGGAATCACTGTCTTCCTTCTGATTCAGCAAATGCACAGGACCTTTGGTCCTAAGCAGACCCCAAACCTTGCTGAAGGGTTGGAAGGGATGTTGGCCTACCAGACTCACCATGTGGAAGGTGGGTGATTTCTGGTATGTTTAGTAAGCATGTAGAACTTGTGGTTTTTTATATTTGTTGTGTTGTCTCTGTAATGGTTTTGCCGTGTGAATAAATGTATTTTGCTTTGGAAGATCTGCATGGTACTTGTAACTGCTGGTACACACTGGGCATTGTTCTCCAAGAGAGAGCACAGACCAGGTGCTGGCATTTAGGTAGACTGACTTGCTGAGGATACCACAGAGTATGTCAGGGGGCTGTACAGTCTTTACATCCCAGTCTGAAGGAAGTGGGACAAGGGTCCCTGCTCAGAGACTAGTGACAGCTGGAAACCTGAGACCTCATTGGGCACCCCTGAAGTGCGACAGAGGTGGGATACAAGTGCAGTTACTCTGAAACTGAACAAGTGTTACATGCTGATTATAACGTGAATTAAACATATCATCTGCAGTATAACAGCCTTACTTACTTGACTGGTGTTGACCCAGATCGGGACATGTAGAGCAATATAAGGAACAGAAACCCCACAAATGCAGCAAGCCCAACCCAAAAGGCTATGACAATTGAATCTGTTAAAAAAGAAAAAGAAGCATGCAGCATCAACAATAGAGTATCAAATAAAAAATGTGCAGAGAAAACTGATCTCAAAGCATTTTATACCATTTAATTAATTAAATTTTACATTACCACTGAATGGTATTATTCTCGCTATTCATGATGGGGAAATTGAGGCACACCTTGATTAAGTGACTGCCCAAAGTCATATTGCAAGCCACTGTATAGTGTATCTGGGAATGAAATAAAGCAGGGATCGGCAACCTTTGGCACACAGCTCGCCAGGGTAAGCACCCTAGTGGGCTGGGCCGGTTTGTTTACCTGCCACGTCCGCGGGTTCGGCCATTCGCAGCTCCCACTGGCCGCAGTTCGCCGCTCCAGGCCAATGGGGGCTGCGGGAAGCGGCGCGGGCTGAGGCATGTGCTGGTCGCTGCTTCCCGCAGCCCCCATTGGCCTGAAGCGGCGAACCGTGGCCCGTGGGAGCTGTGATTGGCCGAACCTGTGGATGTGGCAGGTAAACAAACCGGCCCAGCCCGCTAGGGGGCTTACCCTGGTGGGCCGCGGGCCAAAGGTTGCTGATCCCTGAAATAAAGCAATCCTAATTCTAGCCCCCTGCTCTAATCACTAATGTGACAGCACTACATATATCTTTGGAAAAGCAATATATTACACATAAGAAGGTTTTGAGAATTTTATCCATTTGCAGATTACACAACTCAGTTCCTATCACAGAATCTTGGAACTCCAGTGTATGCACCTGTTATTTTAAAGGAAAACTGCACCCATATTGCTCAGCCTAACAGTCTATGAAGCAAATTCTGCCCTTAGATGCATGAGTTCCTATTGAACTCAATAGGAGCTCTGTGAATGCATTCAAAGGATGGAATGTGATCCTTAAGAAACTCTTGCCAGCCAAGAATTTTAAAATTGACCTTTCAGAGCCTAAGGATGGAGGGAACAGCTTGTTGAAAAGTGCTAGGCTCACAAGCGACATCAATGTGTCAGTCCAATGGAAAATTCTGTACCGTAGCTTGAGTTTTAGCACGTGCTTGACTGTCAGAAGTGTGTTTTTAATATTTAGATGGCATTTCTAGGACTGGCTGCTCTCTTCTGGGGTCAGTGTGGAACTGTGCTACCCAGCCTTAATATCGTGAGGTGCCGGGGCAGAACATCTGTGAAGCGTAATGAATTTATAAGCAGACGTTAACTTCTGTTGAGGTGAAAAACAAGGGTCATTGACTCAACAGGCAAATGTTTACTAAGATAAAATAAATGTTTATCTCAAAGAACAAAAAACTGATGTTCATTGAAATAAACTCAATATGTAGGATTACGTGCTTCAACTGAAAACACTTGGAATATATCAGCAATTAGAGCCATAAATTAATTTTACATGGGGTACCCATTTTATTCCCTATTAAACTATCTATCTAAAGTTAGAGCTCACCTATTTAGGATTCTTATCAGGCAGTTGAGATTTGGCCACACTAACTAGATTTGCGTCACTGACTAACAGGATGGTGCAAAATGATGGCAAGAAAATTCCAAGCCTACTAGAGTTTCAACTCATTTTGGTTTGAATTTTGAAAGCAAAATTCAACCCAGGTTTAAAGAAGGAATTGCCAAGTGGAGTCAAGGCTCAGAGTTTTGACTCAGATTCAGGATGCTGTACTGCTCCTTCAAAAGACCCTTGCCAGGCTCTGAGGAGGTATAGAACACCTATAATGCAGCCCCCTGAAGACTAAAGTTGGGGAAGCAGCCATCTACAGCACCTGAAGATGCCAGACATGTGATAAACAAGCCATACAGTGCCCCAGAAATATTAGACTGCAAAGCGGGGATTATAGAGCACTGGCCTGACCTGTCTCCCCAGTAAGTCTTTAAAGTAAGGAGGGAGGCTCTTGTATTGGGAGGAGACAGAGTGTTCATACTCCAAGCAAACCTCAAGGGCTTGAAATGATGAAAAACAGTGTGAACTGCATCTGGTGGTTTGCAGTCATAAAACTCAACACAAACCAGAACTAGAGGGGATTGTCCAGCTTTAATAAGAAATAGTGTTATTCATGGAGCTCACTGGAACCAATCAAGGTACAACTATTTACATATGTAATGGAGGATAACATCACTCTGGATCTCAGGGTGGTATTTGAACTTGGGAGATAAACAGTAGACGTTTCCTGTTTTCAGCCTTTCACCAATTGGGATTTTCTTCTTTTCTTTAACAGATTTTATTCTAACAGTTGATAAAAGATTTTTACATGACTATATTTTTCACCTGCCTTTTTATAACTCGATTACAGGGTCCACTTAATTCATTATTATTAGTAGTAAAAAATGGGTAAAACTGCCCAATGCTATTAATAGAAAGAAAAATCTTTGAGTAATTCTCTGAAGTGATGCATCATTCCTCTTGTCCTCATGGCTGGCTTCAGATTCATCAGCAAGAGAAACTCAGCCCTGTAATGTTCATATTGGACCAAAGGAACAAAAGCTGGCATTAAAATTGACCCGCACAGGAGAAAAAAATTGCTTATTTCCTTTTTTGCTTTGTTTGAAGTTGAAAATTCAGGTTTAGTCCACTCTAGAACATTGGCGAATAGAAAACTAGTGATATTATGACATCTCACAAGAGACTGAAGCTCAGATGCAGCAATGCACTTAAGCCTGTGCTTAATATAATCCTGCATACGAGGCCCATTGGCTTCAAATTGGGTGCTCTACTGTCCCATTTTTGCTGATCCAGCTGTGCAAAGGGGACTTACAGCTGGTTTATGGCAGCAGTTGAGGGTTCCTTTAGTCTAAGGTAATCCTCAACTTTGCCCATCCTTCCAGCACGAGCAGAGTGACCTTTCCAAGGCAGGGCCAGAGCACAATGGGGCCTTGAGGACCATTATCTGCCAACAAGTTAGTAGCTGTGTCAGACCAGGGCAACTGCCCCAGTGGTCCAGCAAGGGCATCCACTCTCAGGCTTTCAGCTCCCAAGCTCTTGCCTCTCTTGAGTGGATACATGCATCCCTGCCTTCACTGTGTTATTCCCAGCACAGAGTTGCTCACACACTTGTTTTCTTTCTCTTTATAGATTGTTAACAGGTGTGATTGCTACACTTATAAGTTACCCCACAGCACTTCCTATGCAAGCCTACTTTATTCTTAAGGTAAAAAGCATTTCAGAGAAAATATTAAAAACCATAAAAGACCCTACATACATGCTAATATGTTTACCACAGTTCACTCTAACAGGGATTCTGGCAGGAGCACTCCTTTAGTTTCCTCACCCAAGGAGATTCCTTGTGGTTACAAGTTCATCACAGCTCCAGCTCAGAACAAGCACCCAGACCATCCAACCCTACCCTAAGGATTGGGGTCCTTTGTGGACCGGGGTCTTGTCCATTTGCTAGAGCAGGATGAAAGGCCTGAGCCAGTTTAAAACTAGGCTATTTATCCAAATAGCCTTTCTTTGTCTGTTAGCCCCTCAAGGTCTATGCAAACCTCTCCAGAGGGGTGGCTTCAAAGGGCTGATAACAGAGGAAATACATTGGCATCCCCCTTCCTACTAGAGAAGGTACCATATAATTCCACAAGAATCTTACACTATTGCATTTTTAATACAATGTACACAAAGGTATTAAACCTAATTCATTAAGGTTTAAATTAATTCAATACAGTTTACTTAGGATATAGCAAGATACTGGCAGTCTGTCACAGCAGTTCTCTATCCTGTGCAAGGGTGGTTCAGCCTCCAGCAGTCCCGAAAGTCTTCAGAAGAGGCTGAAAACAGATGTAAAGCCACCTATTCCCCAGCCCTTCCCAGGTGCACCAAACATTGCTCTGCTCCACCTGGAGGTTAACCCCAGGATTTTTCAGATGTTACAGTTTCAATATTATCAATTACTTTGCACTACAGAGAATGTTTCTTGTATGGCTGTTATACAAATAAGCAGAAGTCTTTCAAGACTATAATTTATTCTTTGTAGACTAGATCATTGATGACAATATGAAGTTTTTTGAACCTTTAATATTGTACTTGTATATATTCTAACATTTCTTTGGTAACAGTAACTTAAACAGGAACCAATAATGCAATAATATATTTGTCTTTTGTCACTTAACCATAAATTCCACCTGTCTGATACATATCAGTTTTTAATTCATCTCTTGTGAATTTATCCTTTTGGCTTCCATAGGATGAAGACATGGAGTTACACTAGGAATGAATTTGACCTATCATGTTAAGTAATAATTTAAGATTTCATTAATATTTATTACACTCAAAATGGAAATTCTAATTTTCTGTAAGTGGAGTTATTATAATTGGATGAAATGAGTGACATCTTATTTCTTCATCAATTGAAAATAAATATCAAAGGCTAAAGGAATCTACTTCCATGGCCATACTGTATATATGATTCATACAAGCACTTGGTCTTAGGTTTGCACAGCACCCAATGATGCCCATTATAATGCATTATTTTTGTTATGGTAATAAACATCAATATGATTAGTTAGACATGAATGTCAGATAAACTGTGTGTGTTCAGCTTCTTGTTACTGATTAACCAAAATTTAACTTGTTTCTCCATTAAGATCTAAAAACTTATATAAATTTTAATGCAAGCCTGGCATTCCATGAAGAAAACCACTATTACTGACAAAAAAAAAATCTATATGGAGTAACAAAAGATTATTTTGTTACTCTATTACGCAAACAGTTAGGAGTACAACAAACTACTGATTAACATCTCAGAATAGGCTTCCATTTAGTAAATTGTTTTAAAAAAAATTTCTTTCCAATTAGATGGGTTAATATCAAAATCTCTCAAATATATATACTGTACAGTAAATGAAATAATATTGCAGTATTAGTATCAACTACCATTAGAACCTAATAAGTGTTGTGAGCATTCGGAAATACAGAGGGTCATCTATACAAATTATGCATATATATAACCCACTATAGTCTATGTTACAAAGAGAAACATGATAGTGAAGATATAAAGGGAGCTTATTCAACATATTTTATTCTTATCTAACTCTTAACGTACTAGATCAGCAGCTGTTACTATGCAATACTTACATTTATTAGCCTTCAGCTTCCTTTCATCTACAGGAACTGGATCCAAATAGTCCCAGTAATATTCATAAGACCAATAATACTCAGATGAGTTTGTTCTGATAGCCATTTCAGTAGCGCATTTCAATCAGCTCAGAACTCCAATCTAATACTCTTTTATTTTCCACCACACTTCAGTTTCCTCATATAGAGATTGCATAACTGATGCCTGTGTAAATCATTCTGGAAGTCCTCAGATCCTGCAACTCAAGGACTGCTTAGATACCATTTAGTAGAAATGAATGTCAGACTATGACAGACACCTAATAGCAACATCTGGGGCTGGTGGGCAATTATGTACTAGCTATTTTGCACCCTGCTTTGTATTGACATGGATGTCCAATAAACAGTAACAGAATGGACAAAAGCCAAAATGACTTATAAACTATTCCCAATGAGTAACTAGCATCTGTGAAGCCCTCAGCATGAAACAGATTCTTGACCCCTGAAAAGAGCTTTCCTAAAAATTAATCATGACTCTATGACACACATACCCTAGAGGGCCCGATAAATTACTCCTTAAAAAAAAGCCAGTATTGGAACAGCTGGACATAATGTATCAAATATTTTAAATGATTTGCCTTAACACCAGCCACCCCCAACAAATGATGTAAAAACAGGCCCCTGGCAGGATGTAAGTAGAAGAGATTCAGTGCTTTCAACAGTAATCTTTGAAATGCCTACACGAACACATATGTGCATATGCAAAACATTTTATCAGAAGAGAAATTACCAACATTAACAGGAAGACAGATCCTCCATCAGTTTTTACATGTATTCCTGAGAACTACACCGTACATCATAGTTATCCTAATCAGAGATGGCTGTTTATTCAGGCTAAGGTCCCAGAAAACTTCATCTCAAAAGACACAATATTTGGTGATAGGAGTTTGATAGAGACTAAATGTGATTTCTGAATAGTGCCAGATTTCTCCTTTTGATATCTGTGTAGCATAGGGTCTCTACCATTATCTCTAAAACAGACTGACTGCAGAGGAGCATTTGTTGTCAGCCTGAAGCAGGAATCACAAATACAGCAGTAGGAGGCAGATTAGTTCAAATTAAATCTGTCAGTTTCAAAAGTATTACAGCTACTTGTTTATCTTATGTACTTATATAGTCCCCATCACCACAGTAGTTGAGCACCTCACAATCTTTAATGCATTCATCTTCACAACACACCCTGAGAGGCAGACAAATAACATTATCTGCATATTGCAGATGGATAACTGAAGCCCAGATTCATAAAGATATTTAGGTTCCTAACTTCAATTGAAATCAATGGGAGTTAGATGCCTAAATACCTTTGAGGATCTGGGCTAGAAAGACTAAGGCCTGGTCTATACTTAGATCAACCTAGCTAAGTTACTCGGGGCTGTGAAAAATTTCATGCCTTGAGCACTCCTAGTTTGGTCAGCATAAACCCTGATGACAGGAGTAGGTCGAGGGAGAAATTCTTCCATTGATCTTCCTACCACATCTTGGAGAGTTGGATTAATTACATTGATGGAAAACCTCCTTCTCTTGATGTAGGAAGAGTCGACACTACAGCGTCACAACCACAGTGCCTCAGCTGTGTGCTGTAGCATAGGCATTCCGTGTGTGTCTTGCCCAGAGTCACACAGGAAGTCTGTGGCAGAGCAAGAATTGAATGCACACCTCCCACAGCCCAGGCTAGAACTCTAACCACTGATCCATTCTTCCTCCGAGACTCTCCCTACCAGTTTTTGTGAGTTTAGTCATAACTGTCCTATCTTTAAGATGTTTTCTCTCTCCTGCTGCTTTGTGAAAGACCCACATAAACAGGGGGAACTGACTGAGGAGAAGTAGTGAAAGTGACTTTCAACAAAGCTGTATCAAATGCTTGAAGTATGCAAAAAAGTAAAACAGAATTATTTTCCCGCTAACATCTTTAGTTACAGTAAAGTAGTTCATACAAGAGAAGGCAAAATCAAAATTCAAAAGTTTGATTCTGAAGTTGTGTGTTCCTTTTAACTTGGTTTTCTTCTGGCAGGCCTGTTTTTCCCCCACCCAATAGTAAGGCTCTTGCCCCACTAAGCAGTTACGACCATGCGAAAGTGTGCACAGACCATTCTTCAAATAAGTCAGAGGTCACTATTTCTATGTGCATTTTAGTGCATGTTAGCTTACATTCTGCTTAGAAGGGAAAATAGAGAAAATAACCTAAAATTTACATTGCATCATCAGCCCCCAAATGCCAGCTTATTTGGAGGAAAAACTTGAAAAATGTTTCCCTCCCCCAACCCCCCAATGGCTTGCTCACAGCTCTTTCACGGCTCCCTGCTTTCCTCCAGTGGCTCCCATTCTGCTCCTGGACCCACTTAAGGAATGGCTACAACCTTATGGCTTGTCTTCACTGGCAAGTTTTGTCGCCAAAAACTGTCTTTTGGCGACAAAACAGCGATAGCATACACACTGCAATGGGATTTTTGAAAAAAAAAAAAAAAAGCCCAGTTTTGGCAACAAAAAACTTCCACTCCTGCGACAGACTTTTGTCTTTTCCCCTCCCTTTATTGTCGACAAACAGCCACTGTAGACACCACGCCTTTTCCCCCCGATTTTATTGGCCTCCAGAAAGTGTCCCACAATTCCCATGCTACCACTCTGGTCAGTGGTTTGAACTCCATTGCCCTGCAGCCAAACCACCCCTCCCCTTTGCAAGCCCCGGGAATTTTAAATCTCATTTCCCACTTGCTGGCTTCCCATGTGAGCATGGCTGGCTATCACACCAAATGGGCTCCCGCTTGGACCACCGCTCAGCTGTTGGATCTGATCAGTATATGGGGATAGGAGTCTGTTCAGTCGCAGCTGCGACTGACCCGTAGGAATCGGGACACATATGGGCAAATTTCTCGAGGCTTGTGCGAAAAGGGCTATGATCAGGACACGCAGCAGTGCAGAGCGAAGATACAGGAGCTGAGGCAGGCGTACCATAAGGCAAGGGAGGCAAACCATCACTCCGGTGGTGCACCTAAGACCTGCTGCTTCTATAAGGAGCTGAATGTTATCCTCAGTGGTGACCCCACCTCCATCACCGATAGCCCTGTGGATACTTTGGAGGCAGCAGAAAGGGTGGGTAACCCAGAGGCTGAAATTCTGGATGAAGAAGTGGAGGTAGAAGAGGATGTGGAGCTCCCAGTGGGGTCGCTCGGTGGGGCAGGCAGCCAGGAACTTTTCTCCACTCCAGAAGTGCTCAACGGGGAGCAAGAAGCAGATGAGATGTTGGGTAAGTTGCTGTGGCTTGTGTAGGGAATCGAAAAGTGGAACGTAGGTAGTGTTTTATGTGAGCTGGACATTGCCCTGTGTAGCTAATCTGCATGCCCAAGCAGGGTGTCGATGGACATCGAGACCTGCAGGGAATCCTCCAGAGAGAGACTCTGGAAAGTTTCCAAGAGATACTTGTTAATCCTCCACCGCAGATTCCAAGGAATTGCAGCCTTGTTAGTTTCCCCCATTGTAGGAAACGGTACCACGCCATTCAGCAATCACTGGAGCTGGGACCAAAGCAGCACACAGCTGAGCTGCATACAGACGGGGGTGAAAGCATGCCGTAGTTGTGCCCTGGTTTCCCTGCTCACCCGCAGCAGTGAAATGTCAGCAAGCAGGTTGGCCGCCTGTGGAAAAAGTGTGCGATAATTTTAGAATGAGTTCCCTGCAAAGCTGCCCTGCAAGCCATGACCTTTTTGTCCATATGCACAACCGCCTTCCCCCCACTCCCGATACTCACTATGATTGGGGTGCTCGCGGAGCTATGTGCCTAGAGTCAGTGAGAAAGTGATTGCTAAGTTCCAAAAGGCCCTTGTTACTGAAATGTTTCAATCATTTGAGGGATTGTTACATTCCAACTTCTGTGCATTGCCCTCAGCAGCCGAGACCTTAAGGAACACACCACGCACCCCTGCCGACTGGCTTTGGCAGATAAGGAAGAAGCCGAGATGCAGCAAAGAAGACCTGTTCAGGGAGGTGCTGCAGTGCGATGACAGACGCACCAGGGAACGCAGACTGCTGGGAAGCCAATGTAGCATTTGCTAGGCAAGCGACAGAGCAGATGATAAAAGTGATGGAGGATCAGACAGAGCTGCTCAAGTCTTTGATACAGCTGCAGACTGAGCAGATCAGCGGTTGACCTCCACTGCAGCACATGCACATGTACAATTCTTTGCCAACCCGCCCCCCCATGCCCACATGTTCCTTTTCACTTCACAGCCCTCCTGAGTTTCCCCATCACTCCACCCCCTCTCACAGCTTGGACAACGATAGCTGGAGCTACACACCGTTGTGAGGTTTCACCCTTTTTAACAATAAATAAAGGCTAAGGTATTTAATGGTACAGCGTTTTTATTCTGTGTTCTACAAAAGCGTATAGCAATTAATTCACTCTCGGGAACAGGCTTCTAAAGCATTTTGTTGCATGAATCTAGGGCCCTAAAATTGTACATGGATGCACCCAGGAAGCAACTCCAAAGCAGACGTGTTACTGCCCCTCATTGTCAAAGTGGTTCCTCAAAGCCTCTCTGATGTTAATAGCAGCCCTCTGGGCTCCTTTGACAGCCCTAGGATCCGGCTGTTCAACTGCACAGCCAAGCGCTCTGTCTCAGTGCTCCACACCTGTGCAAACACTTCACCCTTAGATTCACACAGATTATGCAAAGTGCAGCATGTGGCACCATGGAAATATTATCCGCTGTGAGGTCTAGCCTGCCATTGAGACACCTCCAGCGACCTTTTAAATGGCCAAAGGCACATTCGACTTCCATGCGGCACCTGCTCAGCCTGTTGTTAAAACCCTCCTTGCTGCTGTCCAGGTGCCCTGTGTAAGGTTTCATGAGCCAGGGCTTTAAGGGGTAAGCTGGGGTCTCCCAGGATTACTATGGGCATTTCCACATCCCCCACTGTGATCTCGTGGTCTGGAAAGAAAGTCCCCGCCTGCAGCTTTCTGTACAGGCCACTGTTCCTGAAGATGCATGTGTCATGCACCATTCCAGACCAGCCTGCACTGATGTCCATGAAATGCCCCATGTGATCCACAAGCACCTGCAACACCATGGAGAAGTATGTTTTCCTACTGATGTATTCTGAGGCAAGGTGGTCTGGCGCTAAAATTGGAGTGTGTGTGCCATCAGTCACCCCGACAATTAGGGAAACCCATCTCTGCAAAGCCATCCACTATTTCATCATGAACATTTCCCAGAGTCACAGTCCTCCACAGCAGGATGTGATTTATTGCCCTGCACACTTGGAATAATACAGTTCCAACAGTGGACTTCCCCACTCCAAATTTATTTGCAACTGACCGGTAGAACTCTGGATTTGCCAGCTTCCATACAGTGAATCATAGAATATCAGGGTTGGAAGGGACCTCAGGAGGTCATCTAGTCCAACCCCCTGCTCAAAGCAGGACCAATCCCCAACTAAATCATCCCAGCCAGGGCTTTGTCAAACCTGACCTTAAAAACTTCCAAGGAAGGAGATTCCACCACCTCCCTAGGTAACGCATTCCAGTGCTTCACCAGCCTCCTAGTGAAAAAGTTTTTCCTAACATCCAATCTAAACCTCCCCCACTACAACTTGAGATCATTACTCCTTGTTCTGTCATCTGCTGCCACTGAGAACAGTCTAGATCCAACCCCCTTTCAGGTAGTTGAAAGCAGCTATCAAATCCCCCCTCATTCTTCTCTTCCGCAGACTAAACAATCCCAGTTCCCTCAGCCTTGCCTCATAAGTCATGTGTTCCAGTGCCCTATTCATTTTTGTTGCCCTGCGCTGGATGTTTTCCAATTTTTTCACATCCTTCTTGTAGTGTGGGACCCAAAACTGGACACAGTACTCCAGATGAGGCCTCACCAATGTCAAATAAAGGGGAATGATCACATCCCTCGATCTGCTGGCAATGCCCCTGCTTATACATCCCAAAATGCCATTGGCCCTCTTGGCTACAAGGGCACACTGTTGACTCATATCCAGCTTCTTGTCCACTGTAACCCCTAGGTCCTTTTCTGCATAACTGCTACCGAGCCATTCGGTCCCTAGTCTGTAGCGGTGCATGGGATTCTTCCGTCCTAAGTGCAGGACTCTACACTTGTCCTTGCTGAACCTCATCAGATTTCTTTTGGCCCAATCCTCCAATTTGTCTAGGGCCCTCTGTATCCTATCCCTACCCTCCAGCGCATCTACCACTCCTCCCAGTTTAGTGTCAACTGCAAACTTGCTGAGGGTGCAATCCGCACCATCCTCCAGATCATTAATGAAGATATTGAACAAAACCGGCCCCAGGACCGACACTTGAGGCACTCCACTTGATACCGGCTGCCAACTAGACATGGAGCCATTGATCACTACCTGTTGAGCCTGACAATCTAGCCAACTTTCTGTCCACCTTATAGTCCATTAATCCAGCCCATACTTCTTCAACTTGCTGGCAAGAATACTGTGGGAGACCACGTCAAAAGCTTTGCTAAAGTCAAGGAATAACACGTCCACTGCTTTCCCCTCATCAACAGAGCCAGTTATCTCGTCATTGAAGGCAATTAGATTACTTAGGCATGACTTGCCCTTGATGAATCCATGCTGACTGTTCCTGATCACTTTCCTCTCCTCTAAGTGCTTCAGAATTGATTCCTTGAGGACCTACTCCATGGTTTTTCCAGGGACTGAGGTGAGGCTGACTGGCCTATAGTTCCCAGGATCCTCCTTCTTCCCTTTTTTAAAGATGGGCACTACATTAGCCTTTTTTCAGTCGTCCGGGACTTCCCCCGATCGCCATGAGTTTTCAAAGATAATGGCCAATGGCTCTGCAATCACATCTGCCAACTCCTTTTGCACTCTCGGATGCAGCGCACCAGCCCCATGGACTTGTGCTTGTCCAGCTTTTCTAAAAAGTCCCGAACCACTTCTTTCTCCACAGAGGGCTGGTCACCTCCTCCTCATGCTGTGCTGCCCAGTGCAGTAGTCTGGGAGCTGATCTTGTTCTTGAAGACAGAGGCAAAAAAGCATTGAGTACATTAGCTTTTTCCACATCCTCTGTCACTAGGCTGCCTTCCTCATTCAGTAAGGGCTCACACTTTTCTTGACTTTCTTCTTGTTGCTAACATACCTGAAGAAACCCTTCTTGTTACTCTTAACATCTCTTGCTAGCTGCAACTCCAAGTGTGATTTGGCCTTCCTGATTTCACTCCTGCATGCCTGACCAATATTTTTATACTCTTCCCTGGTCATGTCCAATCTTCTACTTCTTGTAAGCTTCTTTTTTGTGTTTAAGATCAGCAAGGATTTCCCTGTGAAGCCAAGCTGGTCGCCTGCCATATTTACTGTTCTTTCTACACATCGGGATGGTTTGTCCTTGTAACCTCAATAAGGATTGTTTAAAAAACGGCCAGCTCTCCTGGACTCCTTTCCCCCTCATGTTATTCTCCCAGGGGATCCTGCCCATCAGTTCCCTGATGGAATCAAAGTCTGCTTTTCTGAAGTCCAGGGTATTCTGGTATTCTGCTGCTCTCCTTTATTCCTTGTGTCAGGATCCTGAACTCGACCATCTCATGGTCACTGCCTCCCAGGTTCCCATCCACTTTTGCTTCCCCTACTAATTCTTCCCGGTTTGTGAGCAGCAGATCAAGAAGAGCTCTGCCCCTAGTTGGTTCCTCCAGACTTGCACCAAGAAATTGACCCCTACACTTTCCAAAAACTTCCTGGATTGCCTGTGCACTGCTGTATTGCTCTCCCAGCAGATATCAGGGTGATTGAAGTCTCCCATGAGAACCAGGGCCTGCGATCTAGTAACTTCCATTAGTTGCTGGAAGAAAGCCTTGCCCACCTTATCCGCCTGGTGATTGCAACATGCTTCTCTACCAAAGGGCAGCTCTCATTCTAGTGTCCTTGAGCAGCAGGTTGGGGGCCAGTTCAGCACATAGCTCCATGAAGGTTACTTTACGCATCCTAAAGTTCTGTACCCACTGGTCGTCATCCCACACGTGTATGACAATGCTATCCCACCAATCAGTGCTTGTTTCCCTAGCCCAAAAACGACCCGGTCTATCGTATGCAGCTGCTCTGTGAATGCCAAAAGCACTAATAAGTTGCTCCTGTTCTTATCATATTTGGGTGTCTGTGATTCATCCTCTGCCAGTAACTTTGTGAGTAACTCTGCTGCCATGCACGATGTCCACATGACAGTTAACAAGGCATAGGAGAGAAGTGTGGGATCCATCCTCTCTCACTGCAGATGCTGGTGTGCAGTACTGACTGATGGAAAAACAGCATGAAAGGAAAGCCAGAACGGTGCGAAAAGAAGCCAGAAACCATTGGAGGGCTGGGACACAAAGCGGTACAGGGCGGGACATTTTGCACATCCCAGGATGCGCTGCACTCCGTTTCTGCCTTCCCACAACACTTAGCAACAGATGGTGCCACCAGGTACTGTGGGATACATACCCACAGTGCATTGCTCACGTTGTCGACAATGGTGCCCTGAACGTGGACACGATCTGTCAACAGAGAGAGCAAATGTAGACTCACTTTCGCAACTTTGCTTTTGTAGTTTTTTGTGTGTCAACATTAGTTCCATCGACAAAACTTACCAGTGTAGAGAAGCCCTTAGATTCTTCCTACCTTTTTCACACAAAATTCACCTTCCACCCTTGGAGACTGACTTCCTCCCTGAAGGCTGCTTCTGAGCACAGCTGAGAAGCAAATGTAGTGGAAAGAGCTAGGAGCCTTGTATCTGAAGGTGGCAGGGTTGGGAAAGATGCTGCTGTAACAGGATTACTGCTGTCTGTCCAGTGCTGTTAATATTTGACAAGAGACAAATTACCTGGGTGAAACAACATCCCTCCTAAAAAACTTCATCACAATCCCACACACTGCTCCTTCCCAAATCCTTCAATCATTCCAGCCTACACTAGCTCTCCTTCAGCAATGCCTTCCCCTTCTCCAGCACTACATGAAGCCTCTTCACAATAGCTCCCATAGCTGCCAGTTGATAGTGGCAGAAGGTGGGGTGGGCTGCAGCCTCTGCTAGCAGCAGTATATTACATGCGGGAATGTCTTGCTGGCTAATCTGGCCGGATGGGGGTCAAGTCCCTCTGGCCATGCTCTGGCTATTTAGCTGGGTGATAGGGCCCTTTCGGCTCTTGAAGTGGGCAGAGCTCCCCTAGTTCAGGTGGGGCACAGTCTCCTTAGGCTGGCTGAGGAGGAAGGAGGCCCGTGCTCTATCCCAGTAGCAACTCTTCAGCCCGCAGGCCTGCAGAAATCAGCCCAGAGGGAGGCAGGCCGGCTACCGCGCCCACAGCTTTCCCACTGGCTGCGCTCGGGGTTTCAATTGCCAAGCCACACAGAAGAGATGCAGACCCCCCCCCCCCCGGTGGCAGACGTGAGGGTGGGAAAGGTAAGGCCTGCCGCCCCAGCCAGCCCCCGGCGCTGCGCCCACACGGGGTGGGACTCGGGAGAGCCACCGCCAGCGCCCCGAGCAGACTGGAAGCACGTGCGGGCGGCGAGCAGCAGCCCTGGCCGGGCAATCCGTGCTGGGCACCCCCTGCAGCCTCCCCGCGCCCCGCACTGCCGAGACTGGCCGCTCCCAGCCTGCGCCCGAGCCGCCCCCGCTGCCAGGGGGCGCGCTGTTACTCCCGCCCCCACACCACGCGCCGGAGCCGGGAAAGGGCGGGGCTCTTCTCCGTCCCCGCCCTTCGGAGACAGGAAAAGGGGGCGGGGCTTTCCTGGCGGGGCTTCCTCTTTGTCCCCTCCCTTCGCGGGAGGGGGGGGGGGCTTTGCCCGGGGCAGGGCTCCGCGCGTGCGCGTCGCTTCCGGTTCCGGCGCTGGGAGCGAGCGGGCGGTTTGAAGGCGGGGGATGGCGGGCGCGCAGTACGTGCCGCCGGGCGCGGGGCTGAACGCGTCCCTGTCGCTGCTGGAGGCGGAGAGCAGCCAGGGGCCGGCGGCGGCGGCGGCGGCGGCGGCGGGGGGCCTGGAGGAGCCGGAGGAGCTGCCCATGGTGTTCCTGTGCGCCGGCTGCAAGCGGCCTGTGGGGGACACGCTGGGCTGGGTGGCCAACGACGAGGAGACCGGCTGCGTCCTGCTGCGCAGTGAGTCCCCCGGAGCGTGCCCGGCTCCGACCCCTGCCCCGCCGCTGCCCGAGCCCGAGCCTGTTCCCGCGGCCGGTGGCCGTTAGTGACGGTTGGTCCCCGTCTGTCTGTTGCAGGCGCCTCCCCCAACGTCTCGGTGGAGAAGGAGCAGAAACTCTCCAGCCGGCCCGGCGAGTGCGGATGGTGAGTGACCGCGGGGCGGGCTCCGGCAGCCGGGGGCGCCCAGGGAGACGGGCACCCCCGAGTCAGGGCTGGGGTACGCCCGGAGCAGCCCCGCCTGATCCCTCGGGCGGGTCAGCCTGCACGGGCGCCGCTTAAGCCGGCGCCAAGCGGAACCCCCCGCCCCGCCCCGCCCCGCCCCGGGGTCCGCTGAGGGCTGGTTTCGAAACCGCCGGTAAAGGTGCGGCGTTGGCCTCGCTGCTGAAGAGACTCTCCCAATCCGAAGGGTTTGTGGCTCGGTGACTTCAAAATTGCCCGCTGCAAAGCATCTTAACCCGGGAACAAAAGTGGAAAAAATTTTGTTCAGTTAGTTCATAATCAAAAAGGCCCAAAAAATCTCAGCTGATTAACAGGCAAACTCGCCTGTAAAAACCCACATAGGGCAAGTGCAAAGGATCTTGCCGAATATGACATGAAACGTAGATACTGCTTGGGAGGGAGGCAGGGAGTTAGGAATAACCTAAACCAGACCACCCGTTTGGAAGTCAGTCTTATCTAGGATAGTCTAATGTGCTCTGCTATAGAGATGAGGAATGTTCTTTGCTAAAACCATGGTTAGGGTTCAAAGGTTGTATATTTGGAATACAAATGAAACAAAGATATATATGAATCTAGTCTAAGACTGGGAGTGAATGAATTAGAATCAATTTAAATGTTTTCTAAAGAAGTGGTTACATATTTGCTTACAGTATGATTGAAACTTTGTTCTGCTCTGGCTGTTCAATGACCCTTGGGAACATCTACAGATGCACCCCAAAACATCTTGACTACAAGCGAGACTTATTTTGCTTCAATGTTGACTCTATTGAAAGGTAAGGATGAGACCTAAAGGTCCAAGTTGTCAGATAAATATGCTAATTGGTTTTTGCCTTTTAGACTGAGACAAATAGTTTGGGATCATTACTAACACTTTTAGCAATCAGATAACTGTGCAAAACTTGTGTTAGGGTGAGGATGGGGGTGGGTATTTGGAGAAGGTTATGGATTACTTCTCTAAATTCCTTTTGTTCAAGTGCAGTGTTTTCTGTTAATGTCTCCTATATCACAGCACTTAAGTTGTGAAAACATTCCATGTACAGTATAATATTGCATAAGACCTGATATTTACATATCTTGGATGTTCTTTTATATAATACAACTCACAAGTGCATAAAATTACACTAGGTACCCAACACAAAAGCCAGAAGGTACCTCTACTTCCAATCTCATTCCAGAGACACTGCACATAGATACCACAGTGATTGGTCACTAAGTGCGAATGGATTCAGATCGATCTTAAGTAAAATTTGTTCCATTTAACCTCAAGGACAAAGTGAGCAGGATGACAATGTGGTGGTGAAATGTAGGTGTGCTGATGCATTGGCCTTATGCTTAAAGCCAGAAGTTCAGGTGCTGACATAGCTACAATATTTGAAACATGTTTTTCATTGTGATAAATAGTTGATTTAAAACATTCTTCAGTATCTAAATCCTGGATTAAGTTGTTTAACAGTGTGGACTGATTTTAAATCTCTCTTAATCTTGTTTTGCATTTGTACTTTTAATTCTTTTCCTAAGGCACGGTTCATTCTCATTGGTTGCTAACCATTAAAACAGGTTGATTTGCAACTAAATGTAGCCTTTATGCTAAATTTTGTGCATTTTGCTAACTAGGAGAATACGCTATCTATATGTTTAACCAGTTATAGCTGAATATAAATTTATTTGAGAGTTCATTTTTTACTTGTGATATAAGCATTATTTCTGTGGAAATTCAGTTAAGATGCACAAAATAGATTTTTTGAATTCTTTTAGTTAAATAAAACTACCTTAAATGTGCTGGATACGTAAGAAATTTTTATTAAAAGAGTTTTGCATTTACAACTAACCTAGTAAACAAAGGAAGTACTAGCTTTAGTTAGTGAATTGAATTGATTTGTTCTGGTCACCATGTTCTTCATGAGTTTAGAACCAGCAGTTCTTCTTTGAGTGCTTATACGTGTCCATTCCCACATAGGTGTGTGTGTTTTCCCCGAGCACTGTTGCTGGAAATTTTCCCCCAGCAGTATCCATCGAGTTGGGTCTAGACCACTCTGTTGCTGCGCACACATGATGCTGGTATAAAGGGCCCTGCCAACCCCATTTCCCTTCTGTTCCTTCTTACTGCCTGTGACGGTTGGCTGGAATCCTTCATTGCTCTTAGGCAATTTTCTCCTATTGGTTTTTCGTGCCTCTTTTAGTGTAAATAGTTATAGTTTTAGATAGCTCGGATGCGTCCGCACTTAACTTGCAGGATTGTCTGCCTTGCTAGTGTCGGGGCATCCCAGGTTTTAAGCCCTGCACTTAGAGCTGTCTCAAGTGCCTGTGGGCAGTTCATAGGAAAGACCGCTGCCAAATCTGCAAACGCTTCAGTCCGTAGACCAAGAAGGACCAAGTGGCCCAACTGAAGGTCCTCATAGATGCAGCCTTAAAGACTGGCTTCGGAGCTGCGCTTGGACCCAGCACCAAGCACCTCAGCTTCAGTGTGGAACATTTTTCCATTGACCTGGGACTCTTGGCACCTATTGCCCTCCCCCTGTGCCTAAGAAGAAATACCGCAAGCACCAAGAGAAGACCAGGTCTCCGGTGTCAAAATCGATGGGAGGCAGGGAGAGAGCAAGATCCGCTCTGGACTGCTTGTCTCCCCTGGCACCACAGCATCAGGTGTTGGCAAGTCCGATGCTGCTCTGACACTTACAAAGGAGCAATGTCAGAGTAGACAACATACTAGCCAGTTTGCGGTGCCGTCAACTCCTGAGGCGTTCACAGCAGTCAGGGACCATCTCACCCTACTGGTACTGGGATCCCCGGAGGATCAAGACTCTGTACCACCAGTTCCACAAAGAGGCAGGGAGCCACCCCCTGAATCTCACCTGGTGCTGTGACCACTGTCTAGGCAGAAGCCCCTGTTATCAGCCACAAGATTGCCTCCTCTACTGTCTCTGGTTTCAAGCAGCACGACATTGCTCTGGTCTCCATACTACAGCTCAGAGCCTTGGTCAGGCTTGAAGGTCAGATCCTATTCCCCTCTGTGACATAGTTGACGTTGCGGCTCTCTGGGCTTTTAGTACTATACTATGGTCCCATGTTCCACAGTACCACCAGGAGCATGGCCATAGGGCCATGACGATACAGTGGCCCTTTTGGAACCCTTGAGGATTTTCCTTCCTCATGGCACCCCCTCAAGACACTCATACTCCATTGTTTCGGAGGTGAGAGCACCCCCAGCATTGTGCAGGGAGACTCCGGTACCGAGCCTTGGGAGGAAGCCCACTGGGCCTTGGCGGACACTGAGGAAACTACGGAGGCTATGCAGTCGTCCTGCACCTCTCCAGACAAGGCATTAGTGACACCAGGGGCCTCCCATCCACAAGACAACAAATCCTCGTACTCCTTGTGAAAGCGGGTAGCCTCCAACTTGAGTGTCCAAGTAGAGGTGGTCAAGGTGGTTGCGCATAGAAACCTGGACATCTTATCACCAGTGGGACCCTCTAGGATGGCCCTACCTCTACATGATGCCATCATGAAATTGATCAAGGCACTGTGGCAAACCCCTGTCTCTCTGCCTCTGACAGCGAAGTGCACAGAGCACAAGTATTTTGCACTGGACAAGAGGTCTGAATTCCCTTTTTTCTCATCCTCACCTGGGATCCCTGGTGGTTGTGGCTGCCAATAAGAAGGACCACCAGGGAAAGACTGCTCCTATGCCTAAAGCAAGGGGTCCAAAGAAACTGGACTTGTTTGAATGGAAAGCATATTCCACAGGGTGTCTTCAACTTTGCATAGCGAACCAGCAAGCCTTGCTGGGTTACTACGATTTTAATATGTGGGAGTCCATGATTAAACTCAAGGACCTTCTCTCACAGGACTCCATGCAGGAGTTTTCCTCCCTTGTCAAGGAAGGGAAAACTGGCTCGTGCCTTTCTGCATGCTGCTGATTCTGCAGCCAGATCAATGGCTACTGTGGTGACAATGCAGAGCAGTTTGTGGTTGCAGTCCTCAGGGCTACCTGAAAAGGTGAAAGAAATGATTCAGGACCTCCCATTTGAGGGAACATCAGTCTTTTTGGAGCAAATGGATCACAGGCTGCATGGCCTCAAGGACTCAAAAGCAACCTTGAAATCCTTGGGACTTTACGTGCCACAGGGTCGAGAAAGCAGTACAGGCTACAAGACAGGCTGCTACTTCTGTCAGCCTCCTACACAGGGCCAACGTAGGAGGAAAAATATGGTGTTTAGACTCAGACCTCCTCCCCTGTCTTTGTCAGCAGGCCTCACTCAACCTGGACCCAGGCACTCGGGATCTCTTTTGAGGAGATGTTCCAGGTTGGCACTGCTATCCCCCCTGCATCGGATCCAGCTACCCCCCCTTATTTTCCAACCGCCTTTCCTACTTCTCGGATGCCTGGACTGAGCTCACGTTGGACCGCTGGGTCCTTAACAATAGAACTGGGTTACACCATCCAATTTCTATCTTCCCCTCCATTCCGTCCCTCTTCAGGGACTCTTCTCATGAGCATCTGTTGCAACAGGAAGTCCAGTCCCTCCTTTGCATGGGAGCCCTAGCAGAGGTTCAGGTTCACATGAGAAGGAAGGGGTCTTACTCCATTACTTCCTAATCCCAAATCCACAGGTGGGCTCAGACACATTTTAGACTAGTACCTCAAGAACTTAATGTTCTGCATGGTCTCCTTGGCCTCCATCATCCCCTCGCTGGATCCAGGGGACTGGTATGCCGTCCTCGATCTAAAGAACAGTTACTTCCACATTTCAATCTTCCACTGCCACAGATGCTTCCTAAGTTTTGTAGCGAATCAAGCCTATTACCAGTTCCCGTGCTCCCATTAGGCCTGTTGGCTAATGAGTCTTCACCAAATGTGTGGCAGTGGTAGCAGCTTTAAAAAAAAAAAAGGGGGGGGGGATTCAACGTCTTTCTGTATCTCTACAACCGGTTAATCAAGGCCTGCTCCAGAGATCCCATCCTGCCTGGGGCTTGAGCCTCATCCTATCAAAGCTCACTGGGCCCCTGTTTAAACTATTAGCATCATGCTCATTGTTACACCTTTCCTGGAAAGTGGCCTTCCTGGTGGCCATCACTTTGGCCAGAAGAGTTGTGGAGATCTGGGCCCTCATACTGGAGTCCCCATACACATTCATTGTTAAGGACAAGGTACAGCTGTGGCCACACCAGTTGTTCCTTCCAAAAGTTGCTTGACTACAGTGGAACTGTGAGACAATCGCTGGTATTCTACCCTAAACTGCATGCAAATAGAGAAGAACAGCGTCTCTACTCGCTGGACGCCTGGAGGGTCTTAGCTTTCTATGTGTAAAGGAGCAAGTCGTTCCGCATGTCTTCTCAACTATTCATAATGATAGCAGAAAGAAAGAAAGGTCTCTCCATCCCTGCATAGAGACTTTCTTCGTGGATTACCTTGTGTATCCAGGAATTTTACAAGCTCACAGACATCCCGCCCCCGGCTATCCTTATAGCTCACTCTACAAGATCCCAAGCTGCCTCCATGGCTTTCCTAGTGCAAGTTCTGATTTAGGTCATCTGCACGGCAGCGACCTGGTCGTCCAGTCATGCAGTAACGATGCACTATGCCATTATTCAACAGGCTACAGAGGATGCTGGCTTTGGCCAGGCAGTTCTGCAGTCAGCCTGTCCTTAAACTCCAAATCCGCCTCCTGTATAACTGCTTTTGAGTCACCTATGTGGGAATGGACATGTGCAAGCATGCAAAGAAGAAAAAACAGTTACTTAACTTTCCGTAAGTTGTTTTTCAAGATGTTGCACATGCCCATTGCAAGACCCATCCTCTGTCCCCTCTTTGGAGGCGGTCATCAAGAAGAACCTGAAAGGGAGCGAGGTAGACAGTGCCCTTTATACCAGTGCCCTATGCATGCAGTACCAGAGGGCACTAGAGCTGACCTGATACCAGTAGGGGAGAAATTTCAAGCAACTGTACTCAGGGTGCGCATGTACCTACATGGGAATGACACGTGCAACGCATCTCGAAGAACAGCAGTTACAGAAAGGTTAGTAACCATTTTCTCATTCTCTTATACCTAGTTTTTTATTCATAGGTTGGAAGAGGAAACAGTGTCCTTGTGTTTTTTGTTGTTGTTTTTTTCAACTCCCAACTAGTTTCTTAACTTTGAACGAGTCCGTCATTGAACTGAATTAGATTGATAAACTGAAATGAAGAAAATGTTCTCTGCACCTGCAGAAGAGGCTACAGCTGTTAAAGGTGGTTTAGCACTTCAGCAGACTGTTCCAATATAAAGAACAGGAGTACTTGTGGCACCAATTTGTTAGTCTCTCTAAGGTGCCACAAGAACTCCTGTTCTTTTTGCGGATACAGACTAATACGGCTGCTACTCTGAAACCTGTTCCAATATACTTATCCAGTGACTTCCACTAGTTCAGTGGTTTGAAATTCTTTAAAACTTCACAGCTTACTATTACTTTAATAGATCATAGTAAGTTGAGGCCTTAACATAAGTTAAGGGAGGGAGAGATAGCTCAGTGGTTTGAGCATTGCCCTGCTAAACCCAGGGTTGTGAGTTCAATCCTTGAAGGGGCCATTTAGGGGCAAAAATTGGGGATTGGCCCTGCTTTGAGCAGGGGGTTGGACTAGATGACTCTTCCAACCATGATATTCTATGATTTTAAGTAGTCATAATTAAACATTTTAAATTTTTTAGTTAAAATAAACCAGTATATGACTTAATTCTGTTTTTATTTTAAAAAATCAATATTTTACTCTGTGATTAATAGCATGAGTTTTTTTGATCAGTGCAGCACTTCACTCTGTCACTGTCATAGAGAGCTACTTTTATTGCTAAATGGTCCTTTAAGTTGGCTTCCTTGTTTTGCATTATGACTGACAATCATGTGAACTGTAACTCTACTATATTAGTTACATCCTAGGATCGTCAGAAAAACAAGCTGTAACTGATGATGAACCTTTAACTCTTGAAAGTCGAGCTGGCTTAGAAGAGGCAATAGAAAGGGTAAGATTTCATTTTAAGTAATTCAGGGTTAACTACAATTGAGGAAGATTTACAGCCAAATCAATAATAATCCCACTTAATCACCTATGAGTTCAGCCAGAGTGATCTTAATTTTTATGCATATTATCATGTTTCATTTTTAGACAGTTAATTATAGCCTATTGTGTGTATGTAGTTCAGAATTTCCCTCTAGATACAGTTTTTACAAACAAACTTTTCACTGTTGCATTTTTGGATTTCTGACCAGCTTGGTTTGAAGCCATAGAGTAAAATAATTGTACTTGAAATATTTTTCCAGTGTTATACAACAGAGACACAAAATATTTTTAACTATGGAAATGCCTTCTTTTGAGCCTGTAGTCTGGGCTCCTATCATTCCATAATCTTGCAGCCAGGACAGTATTGAAGAGAACACATGAACAAAACTTCTGAGAGAAGCTAAACTTGTGTTACAAAAGATGAACACAGTGAAACTTTCAGCCAAGTGTCAGATAACTCTAGGATAGTTGTGGTGGCTACATTGCTATAGTAGTTGTCAGAAGTAACTGAAGCTCCAAACATTATGTATCCTCTTACTTTTAGAGAGGATGGTGAGTAAAGATTGAAAACAGAAATGTAATGGATCTCCTGTGGTCAATACTAGTTATGTAGCTATCATTGAGCTAGCATTATGGTGTTGATTTGTTTTGTCTTGTAAATTCATATTTCTGGGAAACTATTTTTTCCAATTTATTTAACAGGCAGAAACTATACTGAAAGCACTGGAGGCAAGACTGTCTGTAGTTGAATCAAGTTTTGCATTACGTCATAACAGCTGAAAGAAACTTCATGTATGTAGCTTATTAGTGGGAACACTTCATGGAAAGCTTGCTTTTATAATCTCCAGAATCTGTTGGAGTGCTGCAAAAGCCTTCCAGTGAATAGCGCAAAAACTGCATCACTGACTTGTGGGATGATGTATGTGAAATTGAAATATTCCCTTCTGCTGACATCCATGCTACCTTTATGTATGGGGTTTTTTTCCTGTCTCCCGGCCCATGCTCTGGGCAACTTCTACCTAAAAGGGTAGTTAAATAGATTCTCCTGAAGCAGACTAGTGCTGTTTGGATTTCAGCTGGCATGACTCGTATCATGGTATAATTTGGGTAGGACTTTTGCCAGTATCTGAGAGAGTCATCCAGAATTATCTGCTGAACTGACATCTATTCAATTTTCTAAAACTAAAGTAACAAGCTAACCCTGAACTTTCTTAAATGATGATTGAGTTGTTCATCATTTTGTTTTATTTTTACAGCCTTCCCTTGACCTGTGCTGCTAGGCATTGAGCAGTAGGATTTAAATGTAGCAGGTTCTGCATTCTAGCCTTGGGCTGGCCAGAATTTATTAACTTTCTTTACTGGAGACTTTAAAAACAAAACAACTTTGCATAGAACATCTTGGGGGAAAAATGCAGTTATTGTGGAGCTTAAAAAAATATTGTGAATAGCCCTTCAACCTTGTTTGAGATGAAGAACAAGTTTAAAATGTATGCTTAAATATAAGCTAAACTCAGTACATATAGTTAAGTGCTCTAGTCTGAGTGTTAACTGGTTCTGATATCAGTTTTGTAATTGATTTTTATTTAAAGGGTTGTGTTCTAATATCTTGCAAAACTTAGAATTAGTTTATAAATTTGTTTATGAAACAGATACTTGGACAATCAATGTAAAATGTTTAAAGTCTTGTAAATACATTTCTAATAAAAATAAAGAAACTAGATCAATGATTTGCTGGCTTTCTTACTTCAAGACTAGATGCACTTTCTGTCCCTTGAAACTTTGTGCAAATTGTCAAACTACAACATTTTTGTTTCCAGTATAACCTAAGCTGTGGTAGTTAACACAGATTTGTCAGCAGGCAGCGACACACTCTATTCATAACCAATCAGTGAAAGCAAATCATGCTGTTTATCTCTCTCTTTCTGTTTCTCTTTCAAATAAACGAACACCATTTTATCTGCAAAAGGCTCTCTGATAAATTGAATATATAGATTATAATTAGGCTATAACTAATTTGTGGCTGCATTGTGTAATGTACAACTCAAATTAACTGCTTCACTGAAATTATTTCCTAGTAGGAATTGCTGTACAACTTCTCCAAACTCTAGTGAAATTTATTTTCCTTCAGCATTAGCCATGTAAGATTTTTTTCTTCTGATCACAACAGTTTTATTTTTCCCTTACCCTTTTAAATACTCTTCTTGAGTTATCAACTGTCATGGCCCCATAGTGATTATTTTTGTCCCTCCTCAGTGTTATTTTACTGAAGTTGAACTTTGTGTCTTGTGATCAGATAATCTTTTAGATGCTGCTTCAACTGCTTTTCTGTTTGTTACACTGTTGGAGGGCATGTGCCCAATGCACTCTGGATTCTTTAGGCCAGCGTGGCCTGAGTGTCTTTTTCCATCCTACCTGATGGCATAAAAAGCTGGGCCACCCCAACTGCCCCTCAGTTCCTTCTCACTGCCAGTGGTTATGAGTCAGAACTTGCAGTGTATGAGTGTTTCTCTCTGGTCTATTCATTGTATTCTAAATAGTTTTAAACCTAAATACCTAACGTTAATGATTAACTAACTGCTAGCTTTTGATATTTCAAGTGTTTGCTTTCTACTTTTAAGAAGAAGACTTTTTCTCTTTGCCTGTGAGACTTCACAAATCTCTAGACTTCAAAAATTGCCCTTCATGCAAGGCAGCAATGCCTCTTAATGATGGACATACCAGCTGCTTGTGAGGGGGCTACACACTTTTTAGCTTCTGTAGGCTGAGTTTATTATACACCAGGGGCTCCTTGCATTCCTCAATTCCACCCCACAAATGCCCTGTGTACCACCCTCCGGTTGTCCTCCTGCCAAGGGTTCTGTGTACTTATTCCCCATATAACGGGGACCAGCATTTTCTCCCTATGCCCTCCCCACAATTTTTTATGTGGGAGATTAGTATGGTGACACCCTCACAAACTTAATTATTGAGAGGATGAGCAGAGGTGAGATGGAGTATTGTTATGCTGGAAGGCATTAATGGGTGCCATCAGTCAGTTTGATCTATAGACAGTTGCAGAGGTGCTTGAAGCTATAGGTGTGCTAAATAGATAGCAGGAGCTTCAGATGTCCCCCATTTTTCTACAGGTTTTCTGTCCCCCCCCCCCCAATCATCAAGATTCCAGCCATTGATGCTTAGACTAGTACATTCCCTAAAATGTTGGAATTAACCGGATTTGGCCGTTCAAGGTTTATCACATTATATACAGACAGAAGAAATGCCACAAGTTGAATGTAAGGCCTTCAGAAGTTTAGCCAGTTTTTGTTTTGGTGAGGGACACTTCTGTAAAGTGTCCTCAAAAGGAACCCAAAAGGCTAGAGAATTTCACCTAGATTCATAGATACTAAGGTCAGAAGAATGAGCACAGACTCAAAAGGCAAGAGATCTAGACCCACTAACTTAATCAGACTTTATTGAGGTAGCGTTTTCCAGTCAGTCAGTGTTGCCAGCTGCTGTTCTGCTGAAGTGTACAACTAACAGCCTAGATTCAGACTTGCATATGGATGTGTATGTATACTATCCCCTGTAGTTGAAATTACATATTTTATCGGTGATCAACTAGTAACTCCATCTTCAGTTAATTAGTAGTCAATGCAACAGCCAGGTTAAAGGTAATGACTAAAGAAATTTTTCTGTTTAGGTGTAAAACAACTGTTTTAGTACATATGAACACTCAAAATCTTAAACATTGTAGTTGTGAGTTAAGATCCACGTATGTCTCTATTTAAAACTTACAGCTATCACTTTCAGTATACTGTGAACCATGCTATGTAGTCTCTCTGAAGTTATGGTATTGCTCATTGCTTGATAGGCAGTATGTGGTGTTGGGCAATTGTTCCTGCATTGTTTTAGTTCTCTCCTGCCTCCTCAGTTTCTCTCCCTGAACTCAGGATAAACAGTAAGCTCAGCTTTATGAAGTGGGTCATATTCAAAATTTACTACTCTAAATTTCTTGCACTTGTCCTATGTGCTCATGAGAACATGTCAGGGATGGCCTAGGTATACTTGGTCCTGTCTCTCTAGTGGGCTGGACTTGATGATCTCCTGAGGTCCTTCCAGACTTATATTTCTATGATTGTCATTTATCCTTGATCAGCCCAGAAAACAGTGTACAGTTGACAGAGCCGTGATTCAGCTTAGGCATGTTTTATTTTGTAGTTCATCTTGAGTATATGCATCTAAACAGATATGTCAATAGAAAAACTTCTTTACAGGATCTAAGGATTACATATTGAGATCTCAGTCTCAGAAAGTGATCTGGTCTGGAATACAGGTAGTGAATGATATATTCTGGGAAGGAAAAGTGATAAAAGTAGTAATCAATAATAGACACTTAAGGTATCAGTGATGTGGCCCTCAGGCCAATGTACTAGTCCTCATGTGGCCCTCGTGGTGATTTGAGTTTGAGATCCCTGGTTTAAAGACTTCAAGTTACAGAGAACTCACCATTTACAGTAGTTCAAACCTGCAAGTGACCTGTACCCCATGCTGCAAAGGAAGGGAAAAGACTCCCGTCGTCTCAGCTAATCTGACCAGGGGGAAAATTCCTACCCAACTCCACATATGGCAATCAGTTAGACCAGGGGTTCTCAAACTGGGGGTCGGAACTCCTCAGGGACTCATGAGATTATTACATGGGGGGGGTCATGAGCTGTCAGCCTCAAACCCAAACCTCACTTTGCCTCCAAGCTTTATAATAGTGTTGAATATATTAAAATATGTGTTTAATTTATAAGGAGCGGTCGCACTCAGAGGCTTGCTATGTGAAAGGGGTCATCAGTACGAAAGTTTGAGAACCAGTGAGTTAGACGCCAAACACGTGGGCAAGACCCACCAGGCAGTTACCTGGGAAAGAGTTCTCTGTAGTAACTGAGAGCACTCCCCATCTAGTGTCCCATCTCCAGCAGTAGGGGATTCTTGCTAGAGGCAGTCGCAGATAGGCCACTTGCCATCATACCATCCCCTTCAAAAACTTCAAGCTCAGTTTTGAAGCCAGTTAGATTTTTTTTTGCCCCCCCCCCCCCCCCTTAGAAGGCTGTTCCAGAACTTCACTCCTCTGATGGTTAGAAACCTTTGTCTAATTTCAAGCCTAAACTTGAGGTTTATAGCCACAGTGGACAGCAGCAGCAGGGGCTCCCCGGCTAAACCAGCCCGTCCCCCGGCAGCCCCAAGTAATGCACAGCCCATCACAGACACGGGAGCACCTGCCACTCCAGCCACAGAGGAGAAAGCCAGCAAGCCAGAGGAACTGGCTTCAGCATGTCCAAGATGTGTTGCGTCTGTGTGTACGGATACTTAGACACATGTCGCTGGGTCAGCCCCTCGATCACCTTTTGCATTTCTCGTTCCCACAGGGACACACAAATACATGCACATGCATTAGACACACGCACACAATTCCATTCCCGCCTGTCTTGGCCTAGCAAGTTGCACCCACATGACCAAAAGGGAACAGAGGCTGAGCCCTCAGGGTCCCTGTGCAAGATCCCAACAAACTTTGGGACAGGCGCCTGGCTCTGTAGGCCAGCGTTGACTCCACAGCAGGCCCAGCACTGCAAGCCTCAGACAGGCACCAAATTTGAACCCCACACATGGCCCCATTGGCCTGGCTGGAGCTGCCCTCCCAAATATAGAAGTCACACTATACCTCTGGTCAAGAGCTTCCCCTAGCCTCCTTTCTTGCCCATGTGTTCAGCATCTAACTCAGTGGTTCTCAAACTTTTGTATTGGTGACCCCTTTCACATAGCAAGCCTCTGAGTACGACTCCCCCTTATAAATTAAAAACATATTTTAATATATTCAACACTATTATAAAGGCTGGAGGCAAAGTGGGGTTTGGGTTTGAGGCTGACAGCTCATGACCCCCCAATGTAATAATCTCATGAGTCCCTGAGGAGTTCCGACCCCCAGTTTGAGAACCCCTGGTCTAACTGATTGCCATATGTGGAGTTGGGTAGGAGTTTTCCCCCGGTCAGATTAGCTGAGACCACGGGAGTCTTTTCCCTTCCTTTGCAGCATGGGGTACAGGTCACTTGCAAGTTTAAACTACCGTAAATGGTGAGTTCTCTGTAACTTGAAGTCTTTAAACCAGGGATCTCAAACTCAAATCACCACGAGGGCCACATGAGGACTAGTACATTGGCCTGAGGGCCACATCGCTGATACCTTTTCATACAAAGATACAAAAGCCACCCCCGCTCTGACTCTGGCCCTGGCCCACCTCTTCCCGCCCCTTCCCCAAAGTTCCCACCTCAACTCTGCCCCCCTCCCTTCCCCAAATCCCTGCCTCCTCCCCTAAGCACGCGGCTTCCCCACTCCTCCTGCCTCCCTCCTGGAAAGCTCTAAGTGCCACCCAACAGGCAGCACCCCAAGCTGCTGGGGGGAAAAGAGGAGGAAGTTGGGGGTCAGGTGGGCTCCTGGCAGGAGCCTGTCCTGGTGCATTAAGATAAGTGCACTGAGCCTCGCCTCCCTGACCACAGCACCCACCCATAAGGTTAGCCCTGTCGGGGGGCAGGGGGGAACACCTCCCACACACTTTCCCCTCAAACTATACCAATGATGTTAACTGCATAAAGAAGATAAGTAAGGGTAGATTACACATCTTCATTGTTTTTGAATAAATAGAGCTTTGAATATTCACTAGGAAATAGTGACAGATGCGTAGCATGATATCACCTGCTTAAAAGTCCTTAATGCGCTTACACAAGAAAGAGAAGCATACATTAACTTAGATGAGGTTGATGCTCTAGTCTAAACACCTTGGAGGAGGGTGGGGAATAGAATGGCGAATTTGTATTTCAATAAAAAGTGCAATTACCAAGCAGATGATTCCTGAAGCAGATCTTGAACATTTTCTTATCACCATACTTTAACAAATTTTGGAGCAGCAGTTTTGTGGTAAAGAAATACTGATTTGCCCAGATCCATAGCAAATGCTATTTTACTCTGAGGTTCTCAGGTTTGTCCTATCATTGCCTTCCTGATTTGTTCCTTATTCGATTAGCTGCCAGTGTTGACTGCAGTGTTGGTATCTTTAAAGCTCTGGTTGGTTGGTTGGTTGGTTGGTTGGTTTTTTTAATTCTCACTATTACCCTGCCCCCATTACGACTCCAATGGTGGTGTGCCAATAGGAGAATTAGTATGGAGTGCCTGCTGGCATATTAACCACCATGGTATTTACTTCTGTGCAGAGAAGGTCTGGAGGATGGCTCTGGCTAAGCTGTCTAATTGGCCTACCACCATGAAGAAATTTTTAGAAAAACACTAGTGTAGACAAAGTCAAGGTAACCATTGGAGCAGTGTTTTTAAAATGAATGATTAACCTTCCTGTAACCCATGTTGTACTTTGACCTAAGTGCCTGTATGAATCTCGCTTCAAAAGGCATTAGGACAAATTCAAACTATCTGCCAAGTATAGCTAAATATCCTGAAGAATAGTAGCAACAGCTGGTAGCTTTGACTGTGATGTAGCTGGGGTCATAATTAATTGTCATGGAACACACAGTTAGGGCTGAATCTTTTTGTTCGCATAAAAATTTCAGGGTCACCCTAATGGGGCCCCTTCAGATTGACCTCACTGTCAAACTCATTGTTTTTTAAACTGCCAAAGTTATTTTTGCTACAGCCTCATAACCTACCCTTTGAAGGTCTGTCCAAAATAGGCAGTACCCAAAAAAGTGGTTCTTGGCTAATAATTGAAATAGTTTTAGCTCTTGGCTTCAGGCATGAAAGATTTAAAAGTTGACCTTCTCAACATTAGATGTAAACTCTCCTGTCTGGAATAGACCTTTTTCAGCATATTAACAGCAAGAAAGAGACTGAGCTGGATACAAGCAAGTAACAAGCATTCGTGGATATGTGTTCTGATGTGAATAGGATCAGAAAGAACACAGTCACAGCTGGTTGTGCAATAAGAGCTCTAGAATTAGCAGGTAGTGGAGATGCCCCAGAATAGACCTCCAGGAGCCAGCAATAGTAGTGGCCCTACCAGTGTAACTGTTGATGCCAAGATTAAGGGGGGGGCAGGAATCCTGGGTTCAAGGAAATAAATTGAGGGGACAGGAGAGGAATAAAATAAGAAAAGAGGCAGGGTGAATCCTGGCCCCCTTGAAGTCAATGGCACAACTTCCACTGACTTCAGTGGGGCTAGGACTACACCCAGAGAGAGTAGGAAAAAAGAGGGGCGAGGTGAAAATTGGGATGAAAAAAGGGGCACCTCTAAGGCTGCATTTACACTAAGGAAGTTCGGAGAAAAAATTCCCACTGATGCCCAGCAGTTTCACTGAACCCTTGGTGACATTAGCCTAGAGGGTCCCAAGGGGTGGGCATTGTTTTTCTAACAAGACTTATATAGCCTGTCGTGAAAGGGAAAGGCCTGCACTGCAAGAAGTTTGCCAGAACAGAGGGGACAAAGCAGCAGAAAGGAAAGGAAAGGAAATTAGTAAACAGTATACGAAAAGAGAAGAACAAGAGGGGAAAAACGCTGTGGGAACAATAGGAGAAAATACAGGCTGGAATTCTGAAAGACGTGTAAAGGAGGTAGGCACCTAAATCCTTTTGAATTCCAATGAGAGTTGAGCAAGTAATGCCCTACGGTAGTGGTCCCCAAACTTTTCAGGGTTGTGAGTGCCCCCCTTACCTCTGTCCGCACCCCTCCTCAAACCAAGGCCAGTAGTGGGCCCAGAGCTCCAGGGGGTGGGTGGGAGACACAGACAGTGGTAAGAGGGCCAAGGCAGGGGCAGGTTTGGGCCTGGGACCAGGAATGGAGCTGGGGCTGTGGCTGGAAGCTGGGCCGGAGCAGGCCTGGGAACGGAGCAGGTCTGAGTGGCACACGCTCTTTGCCCCCGCTGGCCTGGGCCCTGCTGTCTTTCTCCCCCCCGCCCCCCGAATGTTCCTCCATGTTCCTCCATGTTCCCCCTAGGGGGGCGCGCTCCACAGTTTGGGGACCTCTGCCCTAAGGCCTTGTCTACACAGGGAAAATGACTGGTGCAGTTATTGCTGAATAAGCTCAAAAAGTGAAGTAAAAAGAAAAGGAGTACTTGTGGCACCTTAGAGACTAATACATTTATTTGAGCATAAGCTTTCATGAGCTACAGCTCACTTCATCGGATACATTGAGCTGTAGCTCACGAAAGCTTGTGCTCAAATAAATTTGTTAGTCTTTAAGGTGCCACAAGTATTCCTTTTCTTTTTGCCAATACAGACCAACGGCTACTACTCTGAAAGTGGAGTAGTTATTCTTGAATAAAAGTGACTTTTATTCTGCAATAGAATGTCCACATGGGGAGCTATTCTGGAATACTGTAGCTACTGCATAATAGCTTATACCGCGATAGCTATGCCAGTAAATTTCCCCATGTAGACAAGGTTTTATGTTCCTTTGAAAATCTCAGCCAACAGATTTAAGAGAAAAACAGAATCACAGGAGAATAAATTCTATAGCTGAGAAGAAATGAGAAAGATAAAATAAAATGAAACAATTGGAAAAATTCATACTGAAGAGATCATCAGTGTGACGGGTTAGATCACAGAAACCCCCCTGGGGCTGCCAACTGATGTGCATATCTCACTACCCGAAGCTGGCCAGGCCTGGGTGTAACGTAAGAAGAAGAGGGGGAAGGGTGGACAGGAGTTCTGTCCTGTGCACACAGGTCGTCCAGGGTCCGCTGTTGATCTCCGAATTGCTCCAGCTCTTAGGAGGGTTTTAAGTCCTGGGCTTCTTTGGGGGTGTTCCATTTCACGACCTCTGTTCCTGGTGCTCTTTGCGCCAGTTCAAACCGGCTTTTTGTGGTCTTCTCCGCTTTCCCAAAACACAACAGCTCCAGGGACGCGAAGCTCTGCTCCCCCTGCTCATTGTTTCGCCAGTGTTTTTTATTTCTGCAGCCCTGGTTCAGTGTACTTTTTTTTTTTATGGCTGGCTGTGGCTGGGTAAGAAATAAACACAGCTTCAGACTTTTTGTTTAGCACCGTGACCTTGGACTGAGGCCAGCGTTTTATCGTTGGACTGAGCTTGCTAGCTACAGTGTTGAGTTAACCCGTTCTCTGCTTTCTTTCTCCTTCCCCCTTTGGCCTCTCACAGCCTGCAAAAAAATCTTCCACTCCCACCTTTGACCCTTCCCAAATTGCCTTGCAATGCAATATACAGTGCTGATTTGCCTCCCCCAGGGGACCCCCTGAGGGGGGGCCCTTGAGATGTAACAGCTTCTGCCTGAGAGAGCCTGTCAGGGAGGCAGTGGCAGCCTGCTACCTGCCCAGGCTTGGCTGCAGGGGGCAGGGGCCAAGCATGCCAGGGGATGGAGGAGGGGCTCCAGCTTGCTTGTCCCCGGCAGCAGGTCCTGGGCGGAGAGCTGCCTGCTGCTGCCCCAGCTGCCAGGGAAAGGGGCCGATCGAGCTGGAGCCCCGTCTCTCCCTTCTCCCTCCCCCCAGCATATTTCTGGCTCACTCAGCCCCTGTCCCTGGCAGCTGGTGCAGCAGCAGGCTGTACCCCGCCTGGGTCCTGCTGGCAGGGACAGGGGCCAAGCAAGCCAGAGCGCTCTCTCCTCTGGCATGCTTGGCCCCTCTCCCGTGCAGCCAAGTCCGAGCAGGGAGCAGGCCTCCGCTGCCTCCCAGCCAGGCTCTCTCAGGCAGAAGTGGTTCTGCCCTGTCCCTGCCCAACTGCCAGGGAGAGTGACAAACATGCAGGGAGAGGAGCAGGGAGAGAAGGACAGAGCCCCTGTCCCGCCCCAACCCTGGCAGGCCAATCCGGAGGGGGGTGGGGCACTTGATCCTCCATTCCCCCCAACGTGTCACCTGTGAAAGAGACAGTTAAGAGAGAGACTTGATCACAGTTCAAAAGTACCTATATGGGGAACAAAAAATTGATAATAGAGGACTCTTCACTTTAGCAGACAAAGGTATAACAAGATCCAATGGCTGGAAGATGGAAGATAAGCAAATACAGACTAAAAATAGGTGAATTTTTTAACAGGGCAATTAACGTTTGAAACAACTTACCAAGGACTGTGGAATCTTCATCACTCGAAATTTTACAATCAAAATTGTATGTTTCTCTAAAAGGTATTCTCTAGTTCAACCACAGCTATTCGATTTCAAGAGGGAACTAATTCAGGGAAGTCTTATGGTCTGTGTTATACAGAAGGTCAGACAAGATGATCACAATGGTCCTTTCCAGCCTTAAAATCTATGTATGTTCTGTGCTCAGATATTGTGGATGTTTAAGTTCTTGGTGCATTGATGATTTTCTAATCTAGATACTATTTTTGGCTGTAGAGCTATAGGGACCTTCCCCCCTCCCCTTTTTTTTTCTTTTTGAACTGTAAATAATCCTTTCCAGGTTTCTTCTCTGAGGCCATGATTTTCAATAGTGGCTGCTTAAAGTTAGGCTCTGAAATCCATATTTAGGCACCTGAATATAGAGCCTGATTTTCAGAGGTGCTGAGAACTCAGCAACTCCAAATTAAGTCCAGGGGAGTTGCTATGTGCTCAACACTTCTGAAAATGAGGTCACTTATATAGGTGCCTAAATATTCATTTTAGAACTTAACTTTAGGCAACTGTTTTTAAAAATCTTGACTCTAATGTTTCAACTTGTTAATAGTGTGACCCACTCAATATCTATCTGATTGGCTAATGTACCTGTGGTTTTCCAGACTTCTTGAGACCAGTACCTCTGATCTGAGAAGGGCTCTAACCTGCCCTTAACTGGACAGTGACTTCAAGATCTCTCATGTAATGTAAATTTCCTTCTTGACAATTCTTACCAGTTCTGTTATTTCTTAGTTGGAACACAAGGGGGCATATTCCACCATCTAATTATTCCCTTTACGGTCTCACAACCTTCCTGTCGCCATTCCCTGAAGTAGATCGTACAGTTGACCTGTTTTTCACTGGAGGTATTAGCTCGTCAGACTTGCAGCCAAATCCAAACTGATAACAGTATGAGTTATTTAACATTTATTTCCAGAGCTGTTTTCATTTCAACTTCAAAAATTCCTTAAGAGATTTCTTCTTAGCAGAGTTAATGAGGATTTCTTTTTTTCTCAGTAAATTA
Source organism: Lepidochelys olivacea (assembly GCF_965140295.1). Taxonomy (NCBI): domain Eukaryota; kingdom Metazoa; phylum Chordata; order Testudines; family Cheloniidae; genus Lepidochelys; species Lepidochelys olivacea. Next base: position 167,791,962 of record NC_140411.1, read on the forward strand.
TTCTGTTTGTTCATGACTCAGGTTCATTCTATACAGCACTGCTTTTCTTGCCTTCTTTTCTCTTTTTGCTCAATGATGATTTGCTGGGCTTATTTGGGGATTGCCAGCTGCCCTGCTTTGTTACTAACTAGGTAGGAGATGCAAGGTTTGTTGAATGAATACCATTTAGATTCCAGTACTATTATGACTGAGCCACAAAGGAGAATCCCCTGGAATCTCATCTAATATTAACCCTAGGAGTTCTTTATGCAGGGTGGACTATTATTCCTTTGATGGCTTCTCTAAAGAACATTAACAGGCATAATAAAGATTTTTCTAATCTTTAAAGTAAAATGAGACTCACCACTATATTTGCTGCAAATGTGTAAGATGTTACAGAAGCAACAAAATGTACTAAGCACACATTAAATCTGTGTGTCAAAGAAAAAATGTCTATGGTCTGACAAACAAAAATGATTTACCCCTTTTTACAGAGAGAAATAGGCTGAGGTAGGAATCATGAACACTTGCCTGTTAAGGCTTTTACAGATAGCCTGTAATCTGGTATTCTCTGACAGAATTAGTCTGCCATTTAGAAAATGAAGCTCACAACCTAATTTTTGAATGACTACACTGTACACCATTAACCACTGAATAATTAACATTTCTGGTTGGATGGCAAATCTTGAATAGTTCTCTGAATGAATATATTCCTCACAGAACTAAAATATCAGCCCACAAAACTTCAGACAATTAAGTATCGGAGCGTAGGACTAACAATAGGCTCCTCATTGCTCACACTTAAATTGTTTTCTTCATTTTTCAAACCACCAGTTTCTGGGACTTGCTTTAGTCTTCTTCCCAGCTATGAGTAACATGCACCCATGTAAAGGCCCTCAATTTAAGCCAGAATCCTTGCAAATCCATGTCTCCCTAAAACTTTTGATTACTGCCCTATAGGCCATACATAAGTAAATATCTAAGTTATGTCAGGACAGCATAGCATTACAATACTGATCCGAAAGAGGGGCTAAGCTTATGAAGTGTCAGAGTTGAAAAGGAATTAGCAAACTTTGGAGGAGGTTTATTTAATATTTACTTGCTTAGATTTATGTGCTATCAGAATTCATCTTTTTTAAAGTCTGTGTAAACCTCACCCAAAATACATAGGATTTTGGACTCGTAGCTACATAAATTCCCTATATAATGAAGCTGCTAAATTCCAGGAGCAATAGCTGTTGCTTTATCTATTACAGAGACCTGTTAGAAGCAAGTGGGTCCCTATTCAAGTACTAACCAAGTCCTTTGGGTAATTGTAAAGGCTGGGTAACTGGAGCTGCCTTTAGAATCAGAACTTGCAGTCAACATTCCAGCCTAATCAGATGCGTTGCTTGACTTCGAAGTTAGTAAACCCATAGGAAAGGAAGCAAAGTTCTTTCCAAAGGCTCTATTCAGCAGAAGTGATCCACATTGAGTCATCCTGTCGAAGATAGTTGGACCGTATTCCTCCTGGGCTGCTAGCCACTCTCCTTGGCAGAAATGTGGCTGGGTGTGTTTACATTTGTAATTGTCTGTCTTTGCTGCTTTGGGTCGCAGATAGCCACATGAGGGTGGAGAGCTCTTGCAAAACATTTCTCTACCTCTTGTGTTAATTGAGGTCTGGTGCAAAGGAATGAAAACACACATGCACACCCATGCACAAATAAACTTGTGTGGTCACAGCAATTCGTTGGAAAGATTTGAAAAAAGAAAACACCCAAAGGTGCTCTTGCATCATCCTGAAAAATCCATGAACATGCTTTTTCATGATGTCCAGATTTCTAAAGTAGTGGTAGAGTGGGTTGATTTTCACCTCTCTAACTGAGAGTTCCTGAGTGTTGGTCCAGCTTTTGATTGTTTTGGTTCATGTTTTGTGCCTTGCAGCCTCATTCTTCCTCAAATCTGTCCTGAAAATCCACATTTTCTTCTTCGGGTACTTGCTCATATCGATTCCAGTTAGGTGTGTGCATGCCACATGCACAGTCGTTGGAAAGATTTTCCCCTAGCAGCACCTGTCCGGTTGGCTGTGGAACCCCCTGGAGTGGCGCCTTCATGGCGCTCAATATATGACCCTGCCAACTTGGCGCCTCCTCAGTTCCTTCTTACCGCCAGTGATGGTCATTGGAGGTGGCTTGCTTGGCAAGTTCTCCTCATTTTTCCTAGCCTTTCAGTTTAGTGTAGTTTAGCATTAGTTTTAGTTTAGTTTTAGTTTTATTGTAGTCACTACTGTTAGCTGTTGGGAGTGGGGGTTTCCCCTCCATCCCGACCACATATTCCCCCTTGGGGACAGGGGGCTTGCCTAAATCTCAAGGGTTCAAACCCTACAAGTCCTGTGTCAAGGTTCCTTCCCCACTCTGAACGCTAGGGTACAGATGTGGGGACCTGCATGAAAAACCTCCTAAGCTTATCTTTACCAGCTTAGGTCAAAACTTCCCCAAGGTACAAAATATTCCACCCTTTGTCCTTGGATTGGCCGCTACCACCACCAAACTAATACTGGTTACTGGGGAAGAGCTGTTTGGAAATGTCTTTCCCCCCAAATACTTCCCAAAACCTTGTACCCCACTTCCTGGACAAGGTTTGGTAAAAAGCCTCACCAATATGGTAAAAAGCCTCACCTCACTAGGTGACTACAGACCCAGACCCTTGGATCTTAAGAACAATGAACAATCCTCCCTACACTTGCACCCCCCCTTTCCTGGGAAATGTTGGATAAAAAGCCTCACCAATTTGCATAGGTGACCACAGACCCAAACCCTTCGATCTGAGAACAATGAAAAAGCATTCAGTTTTCTTACAAGAAGACTTTTAATAGAAATAGAAGTAAATAGAAGTAAAGAAATCCCCTCTGTAAAATCAGGATGGTAGATACCTTACAGGGTAATTAGATTCAAAACATAGAGAATCCCTCTAGGCAAAACCTTAAGTTACAAAAAAGATACACAGACAGAAATAGTTATTCTATTCAGCACAATTCTTTTCTCAGCCGTTTAAAGAAATCATAATCTAACACATACCTAGCTAGATTACTTACTAAAAGTTCTAAGACTCCATTCCTGGTCTATCCCCGGCAGAAACAGCATATAGACAGACAGAGTCCCTTTGTTTCTCTCCCTCCTCCCAGCTTTTGAAAGTATCTTGTCTCCTCATTGGTCATTTTGGTCAGGTGCCAGCGAGGTTACCTTTAGCTTCTTAACCCTTTACAGGTGAGAGGAGCTTTCCCCTGGCCAGGAGGGATTTCAAAGGGGTTTACCCTTCCCTTTGTATTTATGACATCCTGCAATAAGCCCATGCCAACAGGCGACGCCCACGACGTTTGTCTAAAGTGTCTGGGGGAGGCACACCAAGTGGACAAGTGCAGGATTTGTAAAGGTTTTAGCTGTAGAACAAAAAAGGAACAGGACTTCCATTTAAAGCAGCTCCTTATGGAGGTGGCTTTGAGACCGCAACCCACCTCGGCACGGCAAGACCCGGCACCGAGTTCATCGGTGTGCAGCACTCCAGCATCTATAGCAGAAGCTGCATCGCAGAAGGACTCTGGGCACAGAGACCCACGGGCCGAAACTGGTGGGAATGGCCCAGCACTGGTCCCATTCCCCAGCGCCACAGAAGTGAATCTCCGACTCCAAGACCCACTCCTTTGGAGCCGGCCAGTGGGGCGTGTCCCAGGGAGGAGCACCCAGCACCAAGAACTTTGGAGCTGGCACCATCGACTTCGGCCCTATAAGGGGGGCCATCCAGTCCAGTGCCGTTGGACTTCCCGAGCCAGGTGGTCGAGGAGGTGGAACTGCCATCCACCCTGGACACCTTAGAGGCCGCGAGGGACTTGATCACCATGACAGCGCCATGGTCCCCAGTATTCTGAGACAAGCCTCTGGTGCCACAACATGCATTGTCCTTTGGCACCGCCAATGGAGGCAAGATACCACTTGGAGACCTGACACTGCTGTGGCTTGCAACACCGCTCAGACTCGCAGCACTGCTCCCAATTGCAGCACTGATCTTCACAGCACCGGTCCCCGTCACGCAGCAGGTCCCGCTCCCGGCACCGGTCATCTTGACACCAGTCGTCTTGATATCGGCCAGCGTCTCCATGTGGACCCTACTCCCGGCACTGCTCCAGGTCACAGCACTGATTCCCAGCCCAGCTCCACTCAGCACCGCCCTGGCCATCACAGTCCTGGTCCTCATCTTTGGACTTGGAGGTGGTATCTAGATACTCAGAGTGGAGATGGCATGGGTTGGCCCATAGAAGACCCGAAGTCAGTGCAGGTCTATGGCCTGCGCAGTGGCAGAGACCAATGCAGTGGCCATTTTGGACCCTTTGGGCATACCACCAAGTCCAGGGCACCCAATCCAAGGGTTCCCGTTTGGTGGTATCCAAAGCAAAGGTGCCAGAGGCATCAGCCAGTCGTCCCACCCCTAGGGGTGCCGAGGTTGCACTGATGACACTACCTCCCCCGAAGCCAACCCCCGTTCCCGGGCCAGACCCCAGGGTAGTTGGTCCAGAAGAGAAGGCTGTGCAGGAGGCCCCTAGGGACTAGAAGGGTGAGGAGGACCCATTCCCCTCTTAGCCTCCTTGTCGTCCTGCCCGGATGAGGTAGTTGCGGGGACCTCCACCTCAGAGCCACCCTCCCCCCAGACAGCCGTGCCCACCAGGACCTGTTACGCAGGGTGGCACGAAATATGGGTCTGCAGACCGAGGCGGTGGTAGAGTCAGAGGACCCTATGGTGGACATCCTAGCCCCGGAAGGCCCATCAAGGGTGGCTCTATCTCTCATTAAAACTATCCAGGCCAACACAAAGACCCTTTGGCAGACCCCGGCCTCCATCCTGCTGACTGCAAAGGGTGTGTAGAGGAAATATTTTGTTCCCTCTAAGGGGTACAAATACCTCTACACCAACCCGCAACCCTGCTCATAGGTGGTGGCTGCGGTGAACAAGAGGGAGAGGCAGGGACAGCAAGGTCCCACACGTAAGTCGATGGACTCCAAGCGCCTGGATCTGTTCAGGCGTACGGTGTTCTCCACTGGGGGTTTGCAACTCAGGATTGCCAACCAGCAGGCAATTCTGAGTAGATACAGCTTCAGTTCCTGGAACTCTACACTAAAATGTAGGGAGCTGGTGCAGCGGAGTCCAGGGCGGAGTCTGGAGCTATTGTTGAGGAGGGCAAGGCAGTGGCACGGACCTCTTCACAGGCCTCACTGGATGCTGTGAACTCGGCGGGGCGCACCTTGTCCTCCGGAATTGACATGAGGCATAGCTCATGGCTGCAAGCCTCGGGGCTTCCACCCGAGGTCCAACACACCCTGCAGGACCTGCTTTTTGATGGGACAGGCCTGTTTGTGGAGCAAACAGACTCCAGGCTGCACAGCCTAAAAGACTCCCGGGCTACCATGAAATCATTGGGCATGCACACCCCAGCAACCCATCGCAAAGATTTTAAGCCACAACAACAGCAGCAACGCTCCTATCCTCCTTGGCCGAGGCAGGATTTCTATACGAGGAGGGATAGGAATGGCAGGCACAAGCCTTCCCATCCCCTGCCCGGGCAGGGCCAAGGCCGACCAAACCATCATCAGGCTCAAAGCGGGCCCGAGGACAGCGCACCTGAGGACGGTGCAATAGCCATGACACTGGATCCTTCCCTTTGTTTCTTGAATTGTCTGTCCCACTTCTGCTGTGCTTGGTGCCAAATAACATCAGACCACTGGGTTCTTCTCACAGTAGAGTGGGATATTCTCTCCAATTCTGCTCCTCCCCTTCCACCCCTCTTCCGCGTCCCTCTTCAGGGATCCTTCTCATGAGCAACTCCTTATCCAGGAGGTGCAGTCACTCCTCGCCGCAGGGGCAGTGAAGGAGGTTCCTCAGGAGCTAAGAGGCAAGGGGTTCTGCTCCTGATATTTCCTAATCCCCAAAGCCAAAGGGGGTCTCAGATCCATTCTCAACCTGTGAGGCCTCAATCACTTCATGAAACTGAAGTTTCTCATGATCTCCCTGAACACCATCATTCCATCTCTGGATCCAGGAGACTGGTATGCCACCCTTGACCTCAAGGACACTTCCTTCCACATATCCATACGTCCAGCGCACAGATGGCTCCTCCTGTTTGTGGTCAACTGCAACCATTACCAATTTACAGTCCTCCCCTTCGGCCTGTCAACAGCCCCCCCGAGTATTCACCAAGTGTATGTCGGTCGTAGTGGCCTTCCTTCGTGAAAGGCAGGTGCAGGTATACCGCTACCTCGATGACTGGCTGCTTTGGGGGCACTCCAGGGACCAGGTGGAACAGCAGATTTGACTAGTGAAATTCACCTTCGATGAACTAGGTCTCCTCAATGAGAGCAAGTCGACCCTGATACCAATTCAAAAATAGAATTGATCGGGGCAGTGCTAGACTCAACTCAGGCTATGGTGTTCCTGCCGGAGGCCTGGTTTCAGGCAATCTCGGACATCATATGCAGTCTCAGACAGTACCCCACCACCACAGCAAGGGGCTGCATGAGGCTACTTGGCCACATGGCATCTTGCACGTACGTGGTGCATCACGCCAGGATGCTACTCAGACATCTCCAGGTGTTGTTCGCATCAACTTTTCACCCAGGACGCGACAGACTGGATTCAGTGGTCACCCTAGCAGTGCAGGTTCTCCAGGCCCTTGACTGGTGGCTCAATCAGCAGGAGGTGTGCAAAAGGGCCCCCTTTCACAGGCCCCAGCCTTCCCTGTCCCTGGTAACAGACGTGTTAGCGCTGGGTTGGGGCACTCACCCAGGTGACCTGCAGACACAGGGCCTCTGGTCCCAGGATGAGCTCTCACTCCATATCAATGTCAAGGAGTTGAGAGTGGTGTGGCTAGCATGCCAGACCTTCCAGGAGCACTTGCAGGGTCAGTGCGTGGAAGTCATGACAGATAACACAACTGCAATGTTTTATATAAACAAGCAGGGTGGGGCCCGTTCCTCTCCCCTATGTCAGGAAGCCCTCTAGATGTGAGAGTTCTGCATAGCCCACTCCATTCACCTGGAAGCAACATATCTCCAAGGATCTCAGAACGAGCTGGCGGACTACCTCAGCAGGTCCTTCCGCAACCATGAGTGATCCATCCGGCTGACATCTTCCAGAGGTGGGGAACTCCCCACATCGATCTCTTTGCCACTTGAAGCAACAGGAAGTGCCAACGGTTATGCTCCTTCTGGAACCACATCCAGGGTTCCATTGCAGACGCCTTCCTCCTGTCATGGTCGGACCATCTGCTGTACGCATATGCCGTTTCCGCTCATACATAAAGTCCTGCTCAAGAGCTGCAAGGACAAGGCAGCAATCATACTAGTAGCGCTGGTGTGGCCACACCAGCACTGGTACACCACACTCATGGAGCTGTCGATGGACGCCCTGGTCACGTTGCCGCTGATCCTGGACCTGATCATCCAGGACGACGGTCACCTTCGTCACCCCGACCTCCAGTCTCTCCACCTCACAGCCTGTAAGCTTCATGGCTAAACCCCCTGGAGCTCACATGCTTGCAGTCAGTCAGGGAAGTTCTGCTCAGTATCAGGAAGCCCTCTACTAGGGCCACCTGTCTGGCAAAGTGGAAGAGGTTTGCGATCTGGTGCTCCCAGGGCCACACTCCACCACTGAAGGTCCCCATTCCTCTCATCCTGGAATACCTGTTACACCTCAAGCAGCAAGGTCTTTCTGCTTCTTCCATCAAGGTACACCTTGCAGCTATCACTGCATTTCACCCAGGAGCAGCCAGGTGCTCCGTCTTTGCCAACCCCATGGTTGCCCACTTTCTCAAGGGCCTGGAGCATCTGTACCCACAGGTTCATCAGCCAATCCCTACATGGGACCTCAATCTGGTTCTTTCCAAACTGATGGGACCTCCCTTTGAACCATTGGCAACTTGCTCACTCCTGTATCTATCATGGAAGGTAGAATCATAGAATACCAGGGTTGGAAGGGACCTCAAGAGGTCATCTAGTCCAACCCCCTGTTCAAAGCAGGACCAATCCCCAATTTTTGCCCCAGATCTCTAAATGGCCCCCTGGGTTTAGCAGGCCAATGCTCAAACCACTGAGTTATCCCTCCCCACAAGAAATGTAGCCTTTCTAATTACCATTACTTTGGCAAGGAGGATCTTGGAGCTCAAAGCCCTCACTTCTGACCTTCTATACACAGTACTCTTCAAAGACAAGGTGCAGCTCAGGCCTCACCCGGATTTCCTTTCAAAGGTCATGTCCCAGTTTCACTCCAACCAGGACATCTTTCTGCCTGTGTTTTGTCCCAAACGTCATGCGAGCAGCCAGGAGCAGAGGCTCCAGTCTCTGGATGTTTGATGGGCGTTCGTCTTTTACATCAAATGCATGAGGCTGTTCTGAAAGTCGAACCAGCTATTCGTGGTGGTGGCAGACCGTATGAAAGATCTCCCGGTCTCATTGCAGAGGATCTTTGTGGATCACCTCATGCATCCGCACCTGCTGCGAATTAGCCAACATTCCAGCCCCAGCTCTCATGGCTCGTTCCATAAGAGCACAGGCCCCATCGATGATGTTCCTGGCCCAGGTGCCGATTCAAGAGATCTGCAGGACGGCAACATGGTCCTCGGTGCACACTTTCGCTGCTCACTACGCCATCACCCAGCATGCTAGAGATGATGCAGCCTTCAGCAGAGCAGTGCTCCAGTCTGTCGTACCATAGCTCCGACCCCACCTCCGAGGTGGGGCTTGGGAGTCACCTAACTGGCTACTGGAGCCTACTGATAGCTGCCTTGTTTATGTATAGATACTATATCTCTATATTTTTTTAGGCAGGGATCCTTTTTGACTTGGAACCATCAAGTCATGCATATTGCTCCTTATGTAACCACACATTCCTATCCCTGTCATCCCTCCTGCATTCCCTCCTTTTGTTTGTTACACCCACTTCCATTAGACTGTAAGCTCTTTGTATGTTTGTACAGCTCCTAGCAAAATAGAACCCTGATTCTGACTGGAGTCACTTGGTGCCACTGGACCATAGATATAACAACATCAGCAACAACAAACATGACTATGTTATTTGACATGGCCATACCAACAGTCAGAAACATCAAAAAGAAACAGGAAGAGAAGAGGGTGACATATGAAGAACTCTGCCACGAGGTGGAATGATTGTGGAAAACTAGAACTAAAGACAATCCCAGTCATTGGAACACTTGGAATGATCCTACGGGTATGGATGTGCAGCTCAAGAACATGTTAGGAGTGCAAGATATCATGATCAGTGACCTCCAGAAGACAGCAGTGCTCTTAGGTACTGTGAGAAATTTAAGAAAAGTCAAAGGAGAATGAGTGCATTTGAGCACCTAAAAATGCAGGAATTTTGTGGAGGGTTTAACAAAACTCCTGGCTACCCAAATCTACAGACAGTTTGTGGTTGGGATTTTTTGGTGATTTGGGGATAAATTTTAGTAGCTTTCCACTTTTTATGCTTAAATATCTTGTATGTTGTGAAGGCTATTTGTTGTAATACTAAGAGATAATAAATAACATTGTTTTGGGTTCAGGAAATGTCTGGTAAGAACTATTTCCACACACAACTCATGTTAATGTGTCTAATGTTAGCAACATTGTATGGAACCTGACAAAATAAATTATCTTTATTTATTTTCCAGGTTTATTTCCATTACCCTGGTGAGAGGGGAAAAAAGGAAATCTGCTATTAATTATTATTTAGCATGAGATTCAGAAATCTCTGTTTCACAGACAGCAGGGACACACATGTGAATTGTATCTGAAGGGCAAAAACTTTTACAGCTCTAAAGGGTAAGCAAAACTCTCTGCAGGTTCACAAGCTCTTCAGACATTGTATTTCTCTCCAGTAAAGAGTTGTCTACTTCCTTTAGTCATGTTAACAATGTTGACTTCAATACTTGTGCCTCTAACCTGCTGTCTGTCTACTTGACGTATGGATTTCTAATGCATCCAAATCAAGGATGCCAGATTCTCAGCAGAATCATTCTGCCTGTTAAGGAGCTACACTGATTTATAGCAGCTGTGAATCAGGCCCATTGTATCTAGGGCCTGATGCAATGCCCGTTAAAGCTGTCACTCCAAGGCATCTCTTCTGTTGTCTGATGGAGTTTTTCTCTCAGCTAGATTTATAGGAAAGCCTCATGGAAAATCCCCATCTGGTCAGAAAGAGCTGGTGGATTGCTTCTCATCCTTTTCAATCACCTGGGTAGATGCTTGACTAAACTGGAGTAAATGGAGATATAAAATGGACACCGTCAAGAAAATAAATCAAATACATGTGTGTGCATGTGCAGGTGTATAATCATCAATATATATTAGAAGCCAAGCAATATATCTATGAACTAACTAACATGGTAGGCCAGGTGGGTGAGGTAACACAACTACACCAACCACACTGCATATAACACGGTAGGTCCACGTTTTCAAACATGGGTTCCTAAAATTAAACTAAAGAAGAAAAGGAAAGCCCACGAAAGCTCCTGCTCAAAGAAATTGGTTAGTCTCTAAGGTGCCACAAGTACTCCTTTTCTTTTTGCGGATACAGACTAACACGGCTGCTACTCTGAAACCTAAAATTAAACTATGATCCTCTAAATCCTGTTTTGGCAGCTGAATAAAAGTGGCCTGGTTTTCAAAGGTGTCAAACATCCAGAGCTCCCTCATTCACTTTTCTCTACTTCAGCTATTTTCTTTAATCTTTGTATTTTGCCCATTTTAAATAGTGCAACTAGGTGCGTGGATTTTGCTTTCTGTTAACAGTCAGTTTCATTTTCTGATTCTGGCACTGTTGTGCACCGTAGCCTGTTAGGTAGCCCTCTTCATGCTGCTATTGAAACTAATGGGAATTTAACCACTGACTTCAATGGTAGCAGGATTAGGTACCAAATCTGTTTCTACTCTGTTGAAATGAGCTTCCAGAGTGGTTGCTCATGCAACCATTGTATCCATTTTGGTGTCTGGCACAACAACAGAGCTTTCTTTCTTTCTTTCTTTCTTTCTTTCTTTCTTTCTTTCTTTCTTTCTTTCTTTCTTTCTTTCTTTCTTTCTTTCTTTCTTTCTTTCTTTCTTTCTTTCTTTCATGAAGGAAAAGAATAATTAGAACTACACTGAATTAGGAAAAGGGTAAGGGCACTCTTAAAGAGATTGTTATTGTGTAAGATAATATTTTTACATTTGTTGACTTCTTTATGTTGTAAGAAAACTCAAAGCAAAAGAATCGGAGCAAAGAGGTATAAGTCACTGGAAAGGAGGGAAAGGTGACACATAATATAACAGGTTTCAGAGTAACAGCTGTGTTAGTCTGTATTCGCAAAAAGAAAAGGAGTACTTGTGGCACCTTAGAGACTAACCAATTTATTTGAGCATGAGCTTTCATGAGGTACAGCTCACTTCATCGGATGCATATCGTGGAAATGCATCCGATGAAGTGAGCTGTAGCTCATGAAAGCTCATGCTCAAATAAATTGGTTAGTCTCTAAGGTGCCACAAGTCCTCCTTTTCTTTTTACATAATATAACGCGTCAGCCAGCAGAAACACCACTCTGAGCCACTTACTCTCTTCCTATCTTCCAGGATTTCCCTGTTTCAGCCATTCTATCTGGAATTTTTCCAAGACATGGAAAAGATGGCATCCTTTGGATGTTCTTTTTATTATTATTATTATCAGAGGTTCAGCACAGGTCTTTCCTTCTCCTTTCAGTCAGATGCTCTCAGAGTTCAGACATAGAGCATTTATAACACAATGAAGCAGCAGCAGCAAAGATTGCTTAAAGAATTATTCTCTCACTTCCAGCCTTATATTCATTTGCAGCAATTCTCAGTGCCATTCATTAGAGGTGTGACAAGAAAGTGTCAATTATTTTATTGTGAGCTCACTGGGCAAGAACTGGAGCTGCACACGGTAAAGCCAGGCTATTAAGGTAGACCTGTAGCAAAGGCAGGATCACAGCTCTTTGGATCTCTTTTTAACAGCTCACTTTAAAGCCTCACTTTTTCACATGAATTCGACCAATTCTTGTTCATGGTTTTTGTTTGTATAGTTACAGGTTGTATTTGTCTCCTAACATAAAACTAATGTATTTATTATAGTGTATTTATTTATTGCCACCATAGCACCTAGCAGCCCTAGTCAAGGACTAGAACCCCATTGTGCTAGGCACTATACAAACACAGGACAAAAAGGTCCCTGCCCCACTAAGCTTACAAGATAAGTGGAAGACAAGAGATAATAGGTGGAGACAAACTAGGGTTGCTAGGTGTCTGATTTTTGACCGGACTGCCCAATTGAAAAGGGACCCTGGCGGCTGCAGTTGGCACTGCTGACTGGGCCATTAAAAGTCCAGTCAGCAGCACAGCGGGGGCCACCGGGCTAAGGCAGGCTCCCTGTCTGCCCTGGCTCTGCACAGCTCCCACAAGTGGCCGCGAGGCGCATGGGCGGCCAGGGAGGCTCCACACCTGGCCCTGCCCCGAGTGCCAGCTCCACAGCTCCCATCGGCTGGAAACCGCGACCAGTGGGACCTGTGGGTGCGAGGGCAGCGCGTGGAGCCGCCCTGGCTGCCCATGTGCCTAGGGGCCCTGGGGACCTGGCGGCCACTTCCTGGGAGCCGCGGTAAGCGTCGCTGGGAACCCACACCCTGAACCCTCTCTCGCACCCCAATCCCCTGCTGCAGCCCTGAGCCCCCCTCTTCAACCCAAACCCCCATCCTCAGCCCCACCCAGAGCCCGGACCCCCAGCCATAGCCCTCACTCCCCTCCCGCACCCCAGCCCCTTACCCAGCCCAGTGAAAGTGAATGAGGGTGGGGGAGAGTGACAGAAGGAGGGGGATGGAGTGAGTGGGGGTGGGGCCTCAGAGGAGGGGTGGGGCAGGGGCAGGATTGGGGTGTTCGATGTTGTGCATTTAGAAAGTTGGCAACCTTAAGACAGATAGACAGGGAGTATTAGGAAACAACGAGACAACAGTGGTCAGCATAATAGGCAATGAGTTTGGCACACCAGCAGCCTAGCCATTGTCAAGATTTTTGTAAGCCTCATGGCAAAGAAGCACTGAAGGAGCGATTTGAAGTGGATAAAGAGGTAGCTTTGTAAATATTTATGGGATGCTCCTCCCAAGTGTGAGGGTCAGGGTGGGAGAAAGCAACAAGGAGCTTGTTTGAAAATTTAACAAGTGGACAATGGAGGCTGGCATCATGACCAATAGTTGGTTACCTATGCTAGCTTGACTTCTCATTTGTCCAGCAGGATGGCAGGTAATTAATTCTGCAATCTGGTCTCATTTCCTCCTGTCCCACATTCCAGAAGGAGTAACCAGTAGTCCCTGGTCTACACTAGGACTTTAGGTCGAATTTAGCAGCGTTAAATCGATGTAAACCTGCACCCGTTTACACGATGCAGCCCTTTATTTCGACTTAAAGGGCTCTTAAAATCGATTTCCTTACTCCACCCCTGACAAGTGGATTAGCGCTTAAATCGGCCTTGCCAGGTCGAATTTGGGGTACTGTTGACACAATTCGACGGTATTGGCCTCCGGGAGCTATCCCAGAGTGCTCCCTTGTGACCGCTCTGGACAGCACTCTCAACTCAGATGCACTGGCCAGGTAGACAGGAAAAGAACCGCGAACTTTTGAATCTCATTTCCTGTTTGGCCAGCGTGGCAAGCTGCAGGTGACCATGCAGAGCTCATCAGCAGAGGTGACCATGATGGAGTCCCAGAATCGCAAAAGAGCTCCAGCATGGACCGAACGGGAGGTACGGGATCTGATCGCTGTTTGGGGAGAGGAATCCGTGCTATCAGAACTCCGTTCCAGTTTTCAAAATGCCAAAACTTTTGTCAAAATCTCCCAGGGCATGACGGACAGAGGCCATAACAGGGACCCGAAGCAGTGCCGCATGAAACTTAAGGAGCTGAGGCAAGCCTACCAGAAAACTAGAGAGGCGAACAGCCACTCCGGGTCAGAGCCCCAAACATGCCGCTTCTATGATGAGCTGCATGCCATTTTAGGGGGTTCAGCCACCACTACCCCAGCCGTGTTGTTTGACTCCTTCAATGGAGATGGAGGCAACACCGAAGCATGTTTTGGGGACGAAGAAGATGATGATGATGATGATGAGATTGTAGATAGCTCACAGCAAGCAAGCAGAGAAACCGGTTTTCCCGACAGCCAGGAACTGTTTCTCACCCTGGATCTGGAGCCAGTACCCCCCGAACACACCCAAGACTGCCTCCTGGACCCGGCAGGTGGAGAAGGGACCTCCGGTGAGTGTACCTTTTAAAATACTATACATGGTTTAAAAGCAAGCATGTGAAAGGATTAATTTGCCCTGGCATTCGCGGCTCTCCTGGATGTACTCCCAAAGCCTTTGCAAAAGGTTTCTGGGGAGGGCAGCCTTATTGCGTCCTCCATGGTAGAACACTTTACCACTCCAGGCCAGTAACACGTACTCGGGAATCATTGTACAACAAAGCATTGCAGTGTATGTTTGCTGGCGTTCAAACAAAATCCGTTCTTTATCTCTCTGTGTTATCCTCAGGAGAGTGAGATATCATTCATGGTCACCTGGTTGAAATAGGGTGCTTTTCTTCAGGGGACACTCAGAGGTGCCCGTTCCTGCTGGGCTGGTTGCCTGTGGTTGAACAGAAATGTTCCCCGCTGTTAGCCACGGGGAGAGGTGAGGGTTGAGGGGGTAGCCACGTGGTGGGGGGAGGCAAAATGCGACCTTGTAACGAAAGCACATGTGCTATGGATGTAATGTTAACAGCAAGGTTTACCCTGAAAGACTGTAGCCACTGTTTTATAAAATGTGTCTTTTAAAATACTGTTGTCCCTTTTTTTTTCTCCACCAGCTGCATGTGTTTCAGTGATCACGGGATCTTCTCCTTCCCAGAGGCTAGTGAAGATTAGAAAGAAAAAAAAATGCACTTGTGATGAAATGTTCTCTGAGCTCATGCTGTCCTCCCACACTGACAGAGCACAGACGAATGCGTGGAGGTAAATAATGTCAGAGTGCAGGAAAGCACAAAATGACCGGGAGGAGAGGTGGTGGGCTGAAGAGAGTAAGTGGCGGGCTGAAGACAGGGCTGAAGCTCAAATGTGGCGGCAGCGTGATGAGAGGAGGCAGGATTCAATGCTGAGGCTGCTGGAGGATCAAAGCAGTGTATGATTGAGCTGCAGCAAAGGCAGCTGGAGCACAGACTGCCACTACAGCCCCTGTGTAACCAACCGCCCTCCTCCCCAAGTTCCATAGCCTCCACACCCAGACGCCCAAGAACGCGGTGGGGGGGCCTCTGGCCAACCAGCCACTCCACCACAGAGGATTGCCCAAAAAACAGAAGGCTGGCATTCAATAAATTTTAAAGTTGTAAACTTTTAAAGTGCTGTGTGGCATTTTCCTTCCCTCCTCCACCACCCCTTCTGGGCTACCTTGGTAGTCATCCCCCTATTTGTGTGATGAATGAATAAAGAATGCATGAATGTGAAGCAACAATGACTTTATTGCCTCTGCAAGCGGTGATCGAAGGGAGGAGGGAAGGGTGGTTAGCTTACAGGGAAGTAGAGTGAACCAAGGGGCGGAGGGTTTCATCAAGGAGAAACAAACAGAACTTTTACACCGTAGCCTGGCCAGTCATGAAACTGGTTTTCAAAGCTTCTCTGATGCGTACCGCGCCCTCCTGTGCTCTTCTAACCGCCCTGGTGTCTGGCTGCGCATAACCAGCAGCCAGGCAATTTGCCTCAACCTCCCACCCCACCATAAACATCTCCCCCTTACTCTCACAGATATTGTGGAGCGCACAGCAAGCAGTAATAACAATGGGAATATTGGTTTCGCTGAGGTCTAAGCGAGTCAGTAAACTGCACCAGCGCGCCTTTAAACGTCCAAATGCACAGTCTACCACCATTCTGCACTTGCTCAGCCTGTAGTTGAACAGCTCCTGACTACTGTCCAGGCTGCCTGTGTACGGCTTCATGAGCCATGGCATTAAGGGTAGGCTGGGTCCCCAAGGATAACTATAGGCATTTCAACATCCCCAACAGTTATTTTCTGGTCTGGGAATAAAGTCCCTTCCTGCAGCTTTTGAAACAGACCAGAGTTCCTGAAGATGCGAGCGTCATGTACATTTCCCGGCCATCCCACGTTGATGTTGGTGAAACGTCCCTTGTGATCCACCAGAGCTTGCAGCACTATTGAAAAGTACCCCTTGCGGTTTATGTACTCGCCGGCTTGGTGCTGCAGTGCCAAGATAGGGATATGGGTTCCATCTATGGCCCCACCACAGTTAGGGAATCCCATTGCAGCAAAGCCATCCACTATGACCTGCACATTTCCCAAGGTCACTACCCTTGATATCAGCAGATCTTTGATTGCGTGGGCTACTTGCATCACAGCAGCCGCCACAGTAGATTTGCCCACTCCAAATTGATTACCGACTGACCGGTAGCTGTCTGGCGTTGCAAGCTTCCATAGGGCTATCGCCACTCGCTTCTCAACTGTGAGGGCTGCTCTCATCTTGGTATTCATGCGCTTCAGGGCAGGGGAAAGCAAGTCACAAAGTTCCATGAAAGTGCACTTACGCATGCAGAAGTTTTGCAGCCACTGGGAATCGTCCCAGACCTGCAACACTATGCGGTCCCACCAGTCTGTGCTTGTTTCCCAAGCCCAGAATCAGTGTTCCACAGCATGAACCTGCCCCATTAGCACCATGATGCATGCATTGGCAGGGCCCATGCTTTCAGAGAAATCTGTGTCCATGTCCTGATCACTCACATGACCGCGCTGACGTCGCCTCCTCGTCCGGTATCGCTCTGCCAGGTTCTGGTGCTGCATATACTTCTGGATAATGTGTGTGGTGTTTAATGTGCTTCTAATTGCCAAAGTGAGCTGAGCGGCCTCCATGCTTGCCTTGGTATGGCGTCCACACAGAAAAAAGGCACGGAACGATTGTCTGCCGTTGCTCTGACGGAGGGAGGGGCGACTGACGACACGGCTTACAGGGTTGGCTTCAGGGAGCTAAAATCAACAAAGGGGGTGGCTTTACATCAAGGAGTATTTCAGGCAGGACTTCACGGAGGGTTCCAATAAGAAATGGGGCACCTAAGTTATTGTTCTTATTGGAACAAGGAGGTTAGTCTGGCCTCTGATTGATACATGGCTAGATTTACCTCGCTGCACCTTCTCTGTGAGTGACTGCAGTGTGATCTAGAGGAATGAGTCCCCTAGATGGGGGAAGGGGGAAGCAAATGAGTACAAAACAAATCTGGTCTATTTCTTGTTTTGATACACTCCATCTATCTTTTACATCTTTGGCTGGCAGCAGACGGTGCAGAAGGACTGCAAGCCATCCACATCTCAGGGCTGCTCGGCAGAAGACGGTGCAGTAGGACTGCTAGTCATCCTCATCTCTTGCCTTCCTGCCAGAAGATGGTACAGTACGACTGCTAGCAATCCGTATCGCCTGCCTGCTCACCATAAGATGGTTCAATAGGACTGACTGCAGGACTAAAGAGAATGACCTGGTCAAGTCACTCCAAATTTAGTCCCTGCCCCCATGTCTGCTCAGGCGCTCCCAGCCGACGTGGCCAGGAGCACCTCGGACACGACGAGGACGACTACCAGTCGTATTGCACCGTCTGCTGTCAGAAGGCAATGGGTTGCTGCTGCTGTGTAGCAATGCAGTACCGCATCTCCAGCACCCATGAGACATACGGTGACGGTGAGCTGAGCGGGCTCCATGCTTGCCGTGGTATGGCGTCTGCACAGGTAACTCAGGAAAAAAGGCGCGAAACGATTGTCTGCCCTTGCTTTCACGGAGGGAGGGAGGGAAGGGGGGCCTGACGATATGTACCCAGAACCACCCGCGACAATGTTTTAGCCCCATCAGGCATTGGGATCTCAGCCCAGAATTCCAATGGGCAGCGGAGACTGCGGGAACTGTGGAATAGCTACCCACAGTGCAACACTCCGGAAGTCGACTCTAGCCTTGGTACTGTGGAAGCACTCCGCCGAGTTAATGCACTTAATGCACTTAGAGCATTTTCTGTGGGGACACACACACTCGAATATATAAAACCGATTTCTAAAAAACCGACTTCTATAAATTCGACCTAATTTCGTAGTGTAGACATACCCTAGGAGCGGCAAAGAGTCCTGTGGCACCTTATAGACTAACAGACGTATTGGAGCATAAGTTTTCGTGGGTGAATACCCACTTCTTCAGATGCATTCTTCTTCAGATGTATTCACCCACGAAAGCTTATGCTCCAATACGTCTGTTAGTCTATAAGGTGCCACAGGACTCTTTGCCGCTTTTACAGATCCAGACTAACACGGCTACCCCTCTGATACTTGTAACCAGTAGGAGTGGTTCAAGAGCGATCAAGCCTTCAAACTCCCGGAAATTAGGCACGGATATAATTTTATGGCTCCAGAGTAATTATCAAGATTCAAAAATCTAATAATAGTAATAATTAATAATAAATTAATACTTTGCCTTTATATCATGCCTTTCATCCAAGGAATTCACAGTGCTTTACGAAGGTGGGTAAAGAGATCAAAAGACAGTGGAACTGAAGGTTTAGCTCGTACATTTCTAGGAGATTTTTAGAGAGAAGAGGCTGCTTCTGCAGCAGCACATCCCAAGTCTAGTGTTTCCTAAATGTAAGTGGGGCGGGGACCAGATTGAGGGAATTGGGGCCAAAGCTTGGTCCCGTTAAAGTCAAAGGGAATTTTGTCATTTACTTCAATGGACTCAATATGTGACCCTTCATCGCTGGACAAAGAGGTTGCTCCCAGTTATGGGACTGATAGTCCATCTATTTCATCAGAAGCAGGATTGGGTCCTATAGTAGTTTCATACCAGTCCTGGTTGGTGAGTGCACAGAGATGTGTTGGCATCTCCTTCAAAGAAAGCCACTTGCCTTTCCTCCCACTTAGAGGTAAAGATTGTGGGCATGCCCAGTAGTGAGGAAGGATGGCCTTGTGGATGAACCGGATAGGGATTCAGGAGATCTGGGTTCCCTTTCCAGATCTACCACCAACTTCCTATGTGACCTTGGGCAAGTCATTTCACCTCTCTGTTCCTCAGCTGTAAAATGGGAATAATAGTACATCTTTGCCTCCCAGGAATGTCGTGATGTTAAATTCACAAATGTCTGAGATGCTCTGGTGATGAACACCACAGAAAAACCTAGATAATAAAGTCATTATCATTACTAATGAGATGAAGATCAATTAAATTACATACACCAGAAAACTAAAGCACTATCCTCCAAACTTTCCCAGTTCAACAGCAAAGGTATTTTGTAAAGTATAGTGCATCCCTCTTTCATTCAGTAAGTCAGCCTTGAGATTTTTGGGAATCAGTCCAGTTTAGTGACAATATCTTACAGGCAATACCAAATTTTTCATACTAGTCAAAACGAAAGGAAGGAAGTAATTTTGCATAGCAAAACCCAACAATCTCCAGCAATTCTCTTGAAGCAGAACTCACTCTCATTTCCTCTTCAGACGTTTGATTCTATAACCGCTCAAGCCCAATGTAACACAAATCAATTCTCTTTACAAAGAGTGGCTTATACTCTCTCAAAAGAAGGAGGGAGGGGTCACCAGCCTTTAAAGGTTCATATCTGTCTTTGGAAAATGTGAAGTTCCTGTTAGCTGAAATAGCTGGGTTAGTCAATAAGCTAAATAAACAACACTCATCTGGAAAGAGTTAGACAACCCATCAAGCAGATGGGGGTGACGAGCTGTGCATTTAGTGTTACTGTGTGAACTGAAATGTTCTGCAGACAGTCTGAGAGGAGTTCCCTGACCCCATTTGTTCATTAGGATTGAATAGAGGCTCCTGTTGTTTGTCTTCCGTCACATTGACTCCAGCTGCTTGAAATAAACAGTTTGCTTTCCTTTCTGTATTTTACACACACACACAAGTCTGTATTTTACATACACAAACAAACACACACACACACACTTTCTCTCATAATCTTTGTTATGACTATACAGAAACCCCATCACTGGCTTCTCTTAGTTCACACTGAGAGCAAAGCCAGGTTAGTTACAACATTGTTCCAAAGCAATTGGCAAGTCAACCACTATTTTTCAACATGCCTTGAAGTCAACAGGCCAACTGGTGGGTAATGGCTTGTCTACACAGGGAAATTGACTTGCCTAGCCATTGTGGAATATTATTCCACAATAGTTATTCTGAAATAGCTCCCCCCTGTGGATACTGTATTCCAGAATAAAAGTGATTTTATTCCAGAATAATTACGTTTTATTTGACAGAGCACTAATTATTCCAGAATAAAGGGACTTCATTCCAGCATAGTTTGTTCTGCAATAGCTACTCTGGTCAATTTCCCCATGTAGACAAACCCTAAGGCTCTGCAGATGCAGGCTTGTGCTAGCCAGAGACTATGCTGGTACTTTCAGCCCAAAGGATTTCCCACTGAGCTAGGACACAGCAGAATGCTCTGTAACTATTTTGGAGGTTTATTTTCATAGTTATGGCTGGTTTTGTTTGGTTTATGCAGCTGTGCATGCAACAATGGTCCTCTTGAACTTCTATTTGTTTATTTATTTTGAGTATTTCAAATTATTTCCATGCATTGATTGCAGGTTAGTTTTTGTTTGGGTTGTTTGTTTTGTTTTGCTTTTTGCATTCTTCAAAGAAATTGATACTTGACTCTTTTTGCACTTCATGTATGTTTTCCTTTTGAGGGGCCGTGCAGTGCCTCTTTCAAAAACCAGGTAACAAAATCTAAGGCCCCTTATCCTTCAATGAGCTTTGTTTGGTGGATCCCTGCCTCACCCCACTCCATCCCAGTGAAGTCTGTGTGGGCACAGGGGTCCTTCTGTGTGGTGCTCATTGAAAGATTTTTCAAGTAACAAAAGTTAAAGTACAGCTTGGGCCTCATCGTACTCCTACTGAAGTCAATAGGAGATTTACCATTGACTTCAGTACAAGCAAGTTAGGCCTGGCAAGGGTATGAATAAAACTGAGCCTTGAAAAACTATCTAAACAAAGATTCCTGGCCAAACAATAATAATAAGAATTCTTTATAATCAAACAGAGTGTAATCTTGGTGCTATTAAATATATAATATGTAAATAGTAGAAAACTCAGGTCAGAAAAACTGGACAGTTAAATGTTGTCATTAGTTCCTGCTCTCAGTAGAAGCCTCCGTAAGTATTCAACTGGAACATGCAGGCCCTTGGGAAGCCACTCACTGAAACTGAAGCAATGAGATCAAGGGAATGCAGTGAGTCCTAAAATCTACAACCAGATCCTCAGGTGGTGTAAATGAGCCCAGCTCCCCTGATGTTGATGCTGCTTCCCATTTACACCAGATGAGAAATTAGGCCCATGAGGGGCAAATAACTGACTAGAAAGATAAAAGATAAAACTGACTAGACAAATAAAACCACTGGGAGATGATCTACACTTCAAATTTACATCGGCACAGCTGCCGTGCTCAGGGGTGTGAAAAATCCACACCTCTGAGTGCTGTAGCTGCACCAACCTAACGCCCCATGTATATACCGCTAGGTTGACGGAAGCATTCTAGCTACTCTTAGCCAGGGAGGCGGAGTTCCTACAGCAACAGGAAAAACCCCTTTTGTCACTACAAGCTGTATCTACATTACGGGGTTATAGGTAGACTCATAGATATTTAGGTCAGAAGGGACCATTATGATCATCTAGTCTGACCTCCTGCGCAACGCAGAATTTCACCCACCACTCCTGCTATGCCAGCCTTGCTATGGTGTTGCAGCATAGCAACCACGCCGGCGCTATGCTGCCGTAGCCTTCTGAGTGTAGAGCTGGCCTTAGTTATGTGTAAATCAGAAAAATAGAATGAACAAAGGGTTCATTGAAAGTCTGCACATTCAAACCTCTCTGCTGCAGAATTCGTTTTCTTGTTGATTCATGCCTACTGGCTGAAAATCAAATACAAATATCAAAGTTTCATGTAGCTCTGTAGTTAGTTTCTTTTGTTTCTTAAATGCTATCAAAAATAAAAATAAGGGGGGAAAACCCACGGTTGTTAGAAAGTGCTCTGTGATTACACATAAACCCATTTCATTCAAATATTATTTTCCTTTCACACCTCTGAAGCTTTTCTCCTTAGGGCAATGTCATTAGCATATAATTAAGGCGCCAGCTCTCTCACATTTTCCTGCATGTTGAATTGGGTGAGTTCTTGGAGTTTCTTCGTATTCTTTTCTTTCAATCTAAGATCAAACAGTTATGTTAATTAGTCACTCCTTTCCTGGTTCTATTTATATGTCATGTAAAGAACAGGACATAGTAAAATCTTCTTGCAGTTCACCATAAGGAAAAGATTCCGTTTCTCTTTGGAGTCAGTTCCAAACATACTCTTGCGGCAACATTATATTTATTGTTCTCTTGGGAAAACTTCTATATGATGTCCTACATACTGTGTAAAGCTGCAGAAGAAAGCTATTGTATACCAGTAAGAACTTTTCCCCCATCTTACTGAAAAACCTCTAGTCATGGATGGTGGATTTTTTCTGTCATATCATATCAATTTAGAGTTTGACTATCAAGGGTTTTTCGTAATCCAGCTGCCGAGATTTTCCTGAAATCAGAGAATGACGCAAAATGACTGAAGTGCTGTGTTAAGGTTATACAGCACAGTAAAGAAATAGATACTTTACAGTAAAGAACTGAATAGTTCAATAAACTAAGGCAATGGCAAGTGGTCCAAAAGGCTACTTCACCTTCACCTTGATCGATCGGTCCTTCAGCCCTCATATAGATTGCGCCAATCAGAACATGTCTTCAATACTTCTCTTACCCTGGCCTTCCTTCTCCATGTGCAGCCAGGCCTTTTCAAGATAAAATCTTCCCATCTCTTTGGAGGTCAGTCGACTGGTCGTTTCAGTTCCCGCGGGTACCACTTGGTGACAGCTGCAGTCCATCGATTGTCAGTTAGCCTAGCTATATGCCCTGCCCATCACATTTTATTGTTCCTGATTTCAACAACGACGTCCTGCACTCCACTCTGCTGTCTGATCACTTCACTGGGGACTTGGTTGCGGATTGAAATCCCCAGAATTCTTCTTTCCATCACCATCTCCATGACAGACAGTTGTTGCTCCTCTGTCTTTGTCAGCTCTCTTCTCTCTCAGAAGCTACTTATTGTTCCTAAAATGTCTGGTTACTTTGGAGCATCTTGTTTTTGAGAACCAGCCTAGCTAGGAATTGGGACTGTTTCTACTTACTGGGGAAAATGATGGCCTGGCTTCTGTGCTTCTCTGTGTGCCCTGGGCATGTAATTAAAAGAAGCCTGGAGGCCCCCCACAAAGGCCTTCATTCATACAGTGGATGAGGGGCAGGGCAACTGATAATGCAGAGCAGTTCAACTGGAAAAACAATCACCCAAACCATTCCTCAGGCTAAGTAACATAGGAGGGCACAGCTCCACCCCTTCTTAGTGTCAAAGAAAAAGAAAAGAGAAGAGGCTGTTTGAGTCCCAAAGAGCTTTTCACTGGACTAAGAGGAAACATTCCACATGTTTTTCTTTTCCTTTCAGTACTTTGGATTACTCACTCTCTTGAGATCTTTGCATTAGGACACCAATTCTCCCTCTTTGCCCATAGTACACAGGCATCTCTTCACTGGGGAGAACTGTGGAAAATGCAAAGTAATTGAATGCTACTGGTTTTAAAAAGAGGAACCTTCCCAGGGAATGGATAAATCCCGGTTTATTAGAGACTGAAGGGCGCAGAGCATTTGAAGACTGTCTGTGTTGGCTTTCTGAGCTGTCACCCATTCCTTCATTATTTGGCTCTGGTGCCCCAGACATTGCAAGAAAATCAACATTGATATAAGAAATCCCGCCAGATGGGGATCTGGGATGCGGGCTCGGGAGCACTAGGAGACTGCTACGCTGAAAGAAGCCCTCTTCCATCCACAGCTGTGGGTTTTGTCAGCATAGCTACATTGCTAGGAATGTGGTTTTTCACACTCCTGACCGACATAGCTATGCTGGTATAAGTTTTAAGTGTGGACCAAGCCTCTGGTTATTGTTTCTTTGTACACAGTCAGGGTATATCTACACTGGCAGAGTTACATCACTGGCAGTTACATCACCGCTCAGAGAGCGCTGAAGGGAAACCGCTGTTGTGTGCTCACACTGTCAGCTGCCTGCGCAATAGCATGTTCATGCTTTGTGGCACTTGCAGCGGTATTCAGAGCAGTGCACTCTGGGCAGTTATCCCAAAGAGCATCTCTTCTTCTGCTGCTGCTAAGAGTTGTGGGAAGGTGGAGGGGGATGCGGAGCATCCTGAGTTCTGTCCCAATGCCCCATGATGCATTGCTTCGCATCCAAGCTATCCCTGTGCTTCCGTCCGCATTTGGCACCATCTTTCAACAGTTTGTTTACTACACACTCTGCCTCTTTGGTCTTCAGGAATGGATCCTGCACTGTTGACCAGTATGCAGCTCGCTCCAGCACGTCAATAGGGCACCTTGACAGCAGCAAGGAGCAGTTCAGCAACAGGCTGAGCAAGTGCAGAATGACTGTTGAGCGTGCTTTTGGCCATTTAAAGGCCCGCTAGCTCTGCCTATATGGGAGGCTGGACCTGGCTGATGACACTATTCCTATGCTTATAGCTGCATGCTGTACGCTCCATAATATTTGTGAAGGGAAAGGTGAAAGCTTCACTCAGGGCTGGACCACTGAGGCTCAGCGCCTGGAGGCTGAATTTGAACAACCAGGGACAGGGGCCATAAGGATCAGGGATGCCTTGAGGCAGCAATTTGAAGCTGAAAGCCACTAATATTTGTTGCCATGCTCAGGAGTGCAGTGCTTGTAATGCTAGGAGGTGATTGTGATTGGTGCAGACGATGCACTATGAAGGTTTAAGAAAATTGCCTGTTGCTTTGCAGGCTCTCTTTGCTTTCAATTAATGGAATAAAGATTTCTTTTAAACCAAAACAATTCTTTTATTAAAAAACAACAACCGGAGGAGAGAGACAAACAAAAAAACACATCAGCCCTGTGGGGGGTGGAGGATAGGGGAAGGAAGGGTCCCATGAGGAGGTGGGGTCCCAGGGACGTTAAAGATTTGTGTATGTCCAGGTATCATATGCAGCCTTGTCCTTTGGAGTACAGTGCAGCGGGTACTGTACTTCAGGAGGGCTAAACTGCAGAGGGATGGGTGTTGAGTGCAGTGGGTACTGGGAGTCCGCCATGCTGGACTGTGACGGGGGGGAGGGGGGGAGTGGAATGCTGTGGGTACAGACTGAGGCCAGGAGGTTGATAAGAGTGTGTTGGTGTCTAGGGGGCGCATGGGAAAGAGTTTTGTGACAGCGGCTGCAGGGGAGGGCGGGCACGGAGCTGCTTGGTTTGCAGAGCTAGTAGCGCCTGGAGCATGTCCACTTGGCGCTCCATAACGTTTAAGGGCCACTCCGTGGCTTCATTCTGGCGCGCTGCATTCTCCTTTCGGTGCCTCTTCTTGCTGTCCCGCCACTCCTTCAATTCCTGTTTCTCGGCCGCGGAGTGCATCATGACATCACGCAGAAAGTCCTCTTTAGTTCTTCGTGGCCACTTACTAATTCTGCGCAGCAGTTCAGCCAGCGATAACGAAGAGGGAGGCTGGGCTCCCAAGGTCGTATCTGGGAAGCCAAAATGCAACATTTTACAGAAGCAGTATTGTTTGCAACACACAGACCACTGATGTAAAACCACTATTCACATACCTGTCATTAACTGGCTGACCCCAGGCAAGCACACATGAGCCACAAGACCCCCAATATGGTGAGTAACCGCAGGGGCAGTGGAAATCAGTGTTCCGGGACCATACTTTACACTGGGCATTTGACTTTTGGGACGAGCCAGCACTATGGGGGGGCCCTATAATCATTACTGTCCCCACATTTTCCACAGGCTGTGTTCATTATGGAAGATAACTCGCTGTAGAGGGTGAGCAGGGAATCAAGGGAGGGTCTTCTCCAATACTGCGGCTTCCGCCCTGGCCCTTCTGTGGCTCACCTGTTTGCAGCAATGGTTCCTGGCCCCACAGTGATGGCAGAGTGGCATGGGAAAGTTACTCTTAATGGGACAAGAAACAAAGCAGCTCTGCCAAAGAACCTGGGGCAGTGGATTGCCCAGTATCTCCACGAGAGTTTCCTGGAGATCTCTGAGGCAGATTCCTGTGAAGTGAGGGAGTCAATCAACACTCTGTTCCGCTGTTCAGGCTAGACGTGCAGTGGTATGCGCATCATGCAGACCCAAGACTGCTTTCTGCAACCCTCCTGCCCCCAACAACTTGCTTCAGCGATTCCCAAAATCGAAGCCACTTACCAGGGGGCTCCTCTCCTGTTTGTGCTTTGCCAAACTCCAACAGCTGTGACTGGCTAGCCTCCTCCAAGGTAAAGAAGAGCTCCTGACTACATGGCCTTCTGACCTCTGAGTCGTCCTCTGCCTCCCCCTCCACATCTTCGTCCAAGATTTCCTCCTCCTGGCTCCGTCCATTCTCGACTAGCCCACGAGCAACCGAAGTATCCACAGGGGCCTTCGCAATGGAGGTGGCGTCACCACCGATTATCACATCCAGCTCTTTGTAGAACCAGCAGCTTGTGGGCGCAGCACCGGGGCGGCGGTTTGCCTCCCGTGCCTTGTGGTAAGCGTTTCACAGCTCCTTCACTTTGACCCTGCACTGCAGTGTGTCCCGGTCATGGCCCCTTTCTGTCATGCATCGTGAACTGTCTGTAGGTATCATAATTCCTACTGCTGGAGTGCAGCTAGGACTGGACAGCCTCCCCTCCCCAAATCTGATGAGGTCCAGCAGCTCGGCATTGCTCCAAGTGGGGGATCGCCTAGTGCGTGGAGCAGGCATGGCCACCTGGAAAGATGTGCTGAGACCACTTCACATGTCAGCGAGCAAACAGGAAGGGGACTTTCATAATTTCCAAGAAATTTAAGGGGCGGGGCTCACGGTTGGTCACCTGAGGGCAGGGCAGTAGAGTTGAACCCCATGACCAGAGAGGCGAGAACAGGCATTGTGGGACACCTCCCGGAGGCCAATTGCAGGGCTGTAAGCAACGAGGGTGTCTACACCGGCACCGTGGCGCTGTAGCCCGAGCACAGAAAGCTCTGCGCCTCTCGTCAGGGTGGGTTTTTTAAGTGCTGCAACTGCGCAGTTTCTGCGCGCTAAGTGGCTTGGCAGTGTCTACACTTTGGGAGTTATACCGCAGAAAGCTGCTTTCCTGCGCAGAAACTTGCCAGTGTAGACAAGGCCTATGTTGTTCGGGGAGGTGATGTTCTTATACCAGCAGAAAAACTTCCGTTGGTCTGTGCAGCATCTACATTAGGGGGCTATTGCTGTGCTGGCAGAGGCCCTGTGGCTGACACAGCTTGAGGTCTGTTCTCATTCTTTATACCCCAGAGCACGCACATCCACAATAACAGCCGGCAACTAAACTCCCTCTTCTATTCCGGCTCTCCCAACTCTTCTTTCCCCCTCCCCAGGGCAGAGTCTGCATCGTTCTCTTTCCGCTCCCCTAAAGCTCTTGTCATCCGGGTTAAACATACTGAAACGTAATTGCCTCAGCCAATCTGAGCACAGAGATGCTGGACGGTCGTTGTGTATACTCATCTCCCAGTTATGCAATTCCCTACATTCTGAGTGTTTAAGGGATCTGGGTTGTATAATAATTGTACGGTTATTTCTTATTAACTGTACAGTGTGCAAATGCCTGTATTCTTTGTGAAGGCTCTTGTTAGCCAATCAGAGTGAAGAGATTTGCCTAACATTTATTTCTCAGTCACTGCAGTTAATTAAGTATCTCTTCTCTCTGACTGACCACTTACCTGAGAACTCCATGCACACATAGCACCAACCAACATGTCCCTCTCCACCTCTGAACCCTTCCCCACACTGTCACTCCCCTGCATTCCAGAGATTTATTGTAAAAGGGCAGTACTTTTAGTCGGAGAAAGGGAGTGCTAAACCCTCTTCCAAGAGCAAGGAAGTGCAACTGGGATTAATTGAGAGCTGCAGATGCTGTGAACCTATGAAAATCAGGCCACTTTCATTTAGGTGCCTAAATATGTGTTTAGGAGTTTAATATTATGCACACAGGTTTAAACATTTTGGCTTGTGTGTATATGTGCAGAGATAAAAATCTTAGAATATGACAAAAGATTGCTATTCACATTACATTTTCAATGCAATCAGCAAGCAAAATCCTCTTTGTCTCTTTCCTCGCCTGTTTCTATAAAGGTCTCTTTTTGTTCACATCCCTATTGTGATTTAAGGCTGTCGTATGGCTCTGACAGCATGAGAAGGATTTTCAACAGCAACACTGCTGCTGGTGGTCCTTGCCCATCTGATACAAGCAACTTAAGGATGAAAGAGGCCAGCAGGTGAGGTTATGGCGAAACATCAGCAGATGCACTCTCCGGGGAAGTCCTTTTTTGTGACCTCATGCAATTGACATCAGTGGAAGAAGGGCGAGCAGGAGAGGAGAGCTTTAAGTGGCATTACGAACTCATGCTGGTGATGTCAACAGGAACAGGCTCAGGGAGTGCAGAGATTTTATTTTTATTTCTATTTTTTTGTGAACAAAGAAAACAACCAATGAGATGAAACTCAAAATTCAAAGGGTTGCCTTTCTACAAAAGATCATTACCTTCCTCATGAATGATATGAGAATGCGTTGTAATTTCCAGGATAACAAGCTACTGTAAAAGAAAAGATCATCTTCTTTTAAACCCACAGTTTTTCTAAAAGTAAAAACATTTAGATTCAAGGGCTTCCAGAAAGAAAAGACAATGCATGTCAGTATCATTCATCGGCAGTAATTACATTAAACATTTCTGCTCTCATGGAGTGTGTGCTCTTTTGAACAAAATCAGTGATAGAAACACATTGTGTGGGGGATGGGGAGGCAAATCAAAGTTTGCTAGAACATTTAGAAGTCCAGTTGCATGTCAGAGTTCCTCCTGCATTGTGTCTGTTCAAAGTTAAGTCACATTCTCATTTCTGCAGGAACACCTCAGGATCTGCAGCCAAGAGAAAGACATCTCAGACCTGGTAGAGGAGATGCTGTCTACAAGGCAGCCAATTATGACTTTGAGTGGTCCAGCTGATCACATCTCATCCTTTTCCAACCCTTAACATGCCCCCTATGGTTGGAGACCATTGTGAGGAGACGATTCACACAAGAGCCAGTTCTGTTGGCTTTATGCTGCTGGGACATCTCTAATCTGGCCAGTTACAGCCAGTATCCAGTTCCTCTGTGTCATCTGAGCTCTTAATTTGGTTGAACTGCCAGGCTTAACATGCATGTTGGGTGGTGAGATCCTGACACAGCATCCAACATACTAATGCTGCATCACAACATTGCCTTGTAGTGTCATGCTTAAAACATCTCTGAATGTTTTTTTTCATGCTGTAATGATATCTGGGGAGGAGCAGCAGCAGCAGCTGCTGCTGCAGGGACACAGCAGGTGGACAGTCTGAGCTCCGAATCTCTTACTAGCAAGGTGTGCACCACCACACCAGATGCCTCCTGCCCTGATCAGAAAGGATGATGGGGTTTAAATTTATGTGCCAGTTATTAAACTGTGTCCTTCATGCCACCCATGCAAGCTGTGGCCTTCTTGGCCTTCCCAGGGCTCAGAGCTGCCATGACCTCTAGCTCATTCATCATGGAAGAAGTTCAAAATCATCCATACCCAGCACCCTCAGAATTGTTTATGAAAAGTCTCTGCTCTATCCAACTTGTGTTATTTACCTCTCTTACCTATCTCTGCTCCACCCAGCACCAGGATGTTGGAGTCCATCTCAGAAACTCTGAGACAGATTTTCATGCCTCACGCTTTCAAGCGCATCTGCTAATGAGTCAGAACGTGTTTTCTCTGTCATCAATTGGTGTTCTCAGTGCTCAGCAGCACGCACCATTTCACATAAGACAATGTGATGCCGATCAATCGCCTTCCCCAGGTGTTAGTAAGTATTATGGCTGAGAGTTAGATTCGAGTATCAGACGGGCAGCGTTTAGGTGACAGGTATTGGAGTACAACTGCTGCTCAAAATCGTCAGTTTAAAATAATTATGGGTTCATTTAGCAAGTAATAGGTACAGTAGAGGGAAGTATTGTGGCTTGACTAGAACAGTCAGACTGGCTTGAACTTGTTGACTTGACTTTTTAGTCACACAACAAAGAACCTGTCTTTGAAGCAGCTAATCATTGTCCTATTCAAAGCAATTACTTCTCCCTTGCCAGTGAGTACATACAGGAACTCCTCACTTAAAGTCATCCAGTTAACATTGTTTCATTGTTACATTGCTGATCAATTAGGGACCATGCTCATTTAAAGTTGCCCAATGCTCCCTTATAATGTTGTTTGGCAGCCGCCTGCTTTGTCCACTGCTTGCAGGAAGAGCAGCCCCTTGCAGGTAGCTGGTGGGGGCTTGGAACCAGGGTGGACCAGCAGCCCTCCTAGCACCTCCCTGCTCCCCTAAGTTCCCTGTGCTGCAGCCACCCAGCAGGCTATCAATTGCTGGCAGTTCAGCTGTCCCTTCCCTCACTGCCTGTGCTGCTCCTGCCCTCTGCCTTGGATCTGCTCCCTGAGACTCCTGCTTGCTGCGGGGGGTGGGGTAGGGGGGGAGGGAAGCTCATGTCAGGGTGTCCCCCTCCCCCCTGCTCCTGCACCCCACTTACCCCATCTTCCATGGAGCAGGGACACAGCATAGGAGAGAGGGAGCTTGCCCTGGCAGCAGCTGTGGCTCAGCTTGCTGATCTAATTAACAAGGCAGTGTTCTTAAAGGGGAAATGCACATCTCTCTCTCTCTCACGCACATACACAAGGTGTGTGTCTCTGTCTGTCCTCCCTCCTTTCCTGCTGCCTTGTAGAGTGTAAAAAGAAAAGGAGTACTTGTGGCACCTTAGAGACTAACCAATTTATTTGAGCATAAGCTTTCGTGAGCTACAGCTCACTTCATTGGATGCACACGGAAGCTCACGAAAGCTTATGCTCAAATAAATTGTTTAGTCTCTAAGGTGCCACAAGTACTCCTTTTCTTTTTGCAAATACAGACTAACATGGCTGTTACTCTGAAACTTGCAGAGTGAGAGAGTTAACCCTTGAGGGCTCTGCCAACTGCAAGTTCATCATTTAGCAGTAAGGCATTCCCTGGGAAATATCCCACCCTCTGACTTCTCCAGCTCAACCAAGTTTCACAATCATCATCACTGTGTACCAGTATTAAATTGTTTTTTTAAAACTCATACTGTGTGTGTGTGTGTATATATAAATTTCCCTGGAACCTAACCCCCTCATTTACATGAATTCTTATGGGAAAATTGGATTCACTTAACATAGTTTCGCTTAAAGTTGCATTTTTCAGGAACATAACTACAACATTAAGTGAGGAATTCCTGTATTTGTTTGTGTAGAGCTGTACAGAAGATTGGTGACTGCAGACAATTACCTAGTTAAAAGTTTGATGTGGCAGGGTTAGAAGAAAATCCATGGAATATACTTACTGCGTATAAATTACGGCCACCAGGTATCTGAGTTCAAACGAATACAGTAACATTGGTATCATTGGTAACATATTATTCTCTGAAGAATACCCTTGTGTAGATGCAGTTGGGAATGGAACAAAACACTTTGTATCATTCCTCTGGCCCTTGGGCCATGCTCCTGGCTGCCTTCTGCCTACCCCAAACATTTTGCTATATAGGAAAATAATATTTCTGTGGCAGTTTTTGAAAGCTGTATGTTGATATAGTCAGTTAGTCCCTGATAGTCCAGGTAACAGTGGGAAATGCCAACTGAGTGATAGTGAAGAGGGGTTGGATGTTAAGTTGCCCTTTGTTGATGATACCACAGTGGGGTTACTTCACGTGAGATCTTTTTAGGAGTCTTTTGCACTTGGGAATGTTGTTGACTGTAGAGCAACAGTTCTCCGTCTCTGGGCAGTCTCCACTGCAATGACCCTGCTGGAATAACTGGGTCTCAGAAACTATTTTCCTAGCTGTAGGGTAAAGTGCTGTATGTATGCATTTGCTGTCTTATAGAAGAAAATTGGAAAGGCTGGAGGGTGGGAAATTGAGACCTAAAATGAAGCAGTTGGAGACAAAACTCCAAGGGCCAGATTCTCTAGGTGATGTAAATTGGAAGCGCTCCACTGAAGACAACTCCATTGAATGGAGCTATGCAGATAAAGACCAACTAAGGATCTGGCTCCAGCACTCCATACGGAGCTCACTAATATTTTGGGCTGGGATTTTGAAAAGGAAGTTAGGAGCCCAACAGCCATTGAATTTCAGTGGGTACGGGCATCTAGCTCCTTTAGTTTCACTTGAATATCTGAGCCGTAATTTATCATTTGGGCTAGGTGGCTATTGATAGATATACTCTACCTAGGTTATTTATACCATGCTCATCTCTGCGGTGCTTGAGCACCTTATAAAGTCTAATGTGTTGTTTGTTATTGTGGGATGGCAAAATTAAAGATTTGGGATTTAGATTTCAACTGGAAGGTGGTGATATTCCCAGATAGTCGAATGAGGGCTCAGGATTGGTAAGGAGAGCCTTTACCTTTTAGGTCACTGGCTCAAATTTGGTGTGGGTCCATGGTGACTGAAAGTTGCTGCTGTTTGAGCTTCATTTCTGTTCAGTTGTCTGTATGCAGACCCCTATGTGCACCACAATCCAGAAGCCATGAATTTAGCCACAGAATCTACCCCTTGCTGCAGAATTGGGCTCCAAAATCAACGCTTTCCCTTTGTAAGAAGCTATGGGCCAGATCCTCAGCTGGTGTAAATTGGCATAGCTCTGTCAAAATCAATAAAGGAGCTGAGAAGCTGGCCCTACATTTTTAATGGAGTGGGTCAAAATCTTTTGAGTGAAAACTTCTTTGCAAATGAAAATTTCCTGCCAACATTTGTATTGTTTCACAATTTTCTGGGTTTTC
Organism: Lepidochelys olivacea; assembly: GCF_965140295.1. Classification (NCBI taxonomy): domain Eukaryota; kingdom Metazoa; phylum Chordata; order Testudines; family Cheloniidae; genus Lepidochelys; species Lepidochelys olivacea. Next base: position 167,824,947 of record NC_140411.1, read on the forward strand.
TTGAAAAGCAAGAACGTTTCCCTGACATGAACAGTTTTCATTTAAAACCTTTTGGCAGCCTGTGAAGATCTTCCAAATGTGAACCAAATGCAGACTTATACAGTGATGTCTGGCTGAGTCTTCAAACAGCCTAACAATAACTCTGAGAGATGTGGCCTGTTCCATTCATCTCAATGGGAGTGTTAACTTTGGAAGCTACTGATGACAATTTAAATGTTACCATTATCAACTGTTTTCCTGCTCACCATTTCATCAGAAACATTCACTTTATATGCTTGTCCTAGATATACTCCCCCACCTCCCCAAATAGCAAAAGCCCCAGCTGTCCCCTACCCAGCTGCCCAAACCTCCTGCTTCCCCTCCCCCCACCCCGGATAACTTGTACATATATTTTCTACACAAAATTCAGCAGCACATTGAAACGGAAACATTTAGGGGCTACACAAAATGAGTTACATTAAATAAGACGCGGGATGATGTTCTGATTGTGTTCATCATTTTCATACTTAATTCCAAACACCCGGCCCCATTTTTAATTTATCTGGTGCTGCTGCAGAATTTCCAGTCTGCTGCACTGGAGTTGCACAGAATTTAGGTCACACTTGCCAGGCCTGGTCTCTATGAAATGAGTTAGCTTTTTCCTAATAGACAGGGGCACACATCACAACTAGTGCCCTGGTTGGCAGTCTTAGCAGAAAGGCCAGTAATTGAAGATAACCAGCCTAACCTCTCACCCCAGAATCTGGGCCCCTGAAGATCAGATTTGAGGTACTTTGGCAGAGAATGCATCCCCTGCCACAGTCTGTGTTGTACTTGTTCTGGGGACAAAAGCAGGTCTGCAGTGGGTGTCATCTGGCAACTTTCACAAGTAACTAGCTTCCATTTTCATTCTATTAAAAAGCAAAGTACACATTAGGATTTGCTCCCTACTAATCAGTCCTTATAGTATTCAGCCACTTATAAACACTATGTCCTTAGCAAACACATTCTTTACTACCATGTACATTTGCTTCAGGTTTAGTTAACATTGGTTTCTACTTCCAGTGAACATATGAGACCCGAAATATTTCCTTGTTCCCTGACATTTCACATCTCCCTCATCCCTTTGAAGCACATATTCATGTAGAATTTGATTAAAACGGACAACTGAATTTTGAATCCTGTCTGTCTCTAGGATCTGGAGCAGGAAAGAAGTCACCAGTGCAGGGATGAGCTATCTAGGGCGCCAGATGACCTTTGTGTGACCCTGATTTGCAATCAACAATTTTGAGAAGTTCAAAGCACATCAGCTTGGAGCTCTGTAAAATCCATCATTCTGTTGATCAGCCTGAACCCACAGTACAGTGTCAAGAAGAAAAGGAGTACTTGTGGCACCTTAGAGACTAACCAATTTATTTGAGCATGAGCTTTCGTGAGCTACAGCTCACTTCATCAGATGCATACCGTGGAAACTGCAGAAGACATTATATACACACAGAGACCATGAAACAATACCTCCTCCCACCCCACTGTCCTGCTGGTAATAGCTTATCTAAAGTGATCATCAAGTTGGGTCATTTCCAGCACAAATCCAGGTTTTCTCACCCTCCGCCCCCCCCCCCCCAAACTCACTCTCCTGCTGGTAATAGCCCATCCAAAGTGACCACTCTCTTCACAATGTGTATGATAATCAAGGTGGGCCATTTCCTGCACAAATCCAGGTTCTCTCACTCCCTCACCCCCCTCCAAAAACCACACACACAAACTCACTCTCCTGCTGGTAATAGCTTATCCAAAGTGACCACTCTCCCTACAATGTGCATGATAATCAAGGTGGGCCATTTCCAGCACAAATCCAGGTTTTCTCACCCCCCCACCCCCATACACGCACAAACTCACTCTCCTGCTGGTAATAGCTTATCTAAAGTGATCATCAGGTTGGGCCATTTCCAGCACAAATCCAGGTTTGTGCTGCCGTGACCCCCCAAAGGGTTTAGCATCATGGGAACTATGACTAATGCAGTGCTGGGAGTCACCCCGCGTGGCTGCCTGTTGAGAGGGAGGAGCTCTGTATACAATGGCCTGGCACTGTCTCATGATTTTTAACACAACACGTTGACAAGTGAAAAGCAAATGGTTGGGAGTGGCCTGTTGTGTTAGAAGAACTTTGCCCTGTCATGAAGGTTTGATTTTTAGCCTTAGCTCCTCACTTCTAGGAGTTGAGTATCAATGTTGGTTTTTAGATTTGCAGGGGAGGGACGCTGTAAGTTACCTTCTCCCGATGCAAGAAGGGGAGCATTCTATATAGGTTCTTATATCCCCTCCTCACCATAATATCCTACAGATGAGGATAGCTGCTGTGTTTTAAAAACAGACTCCTGGGACATTGTCCAGGACCGTTTCTCCTTGGGACAGATTTAAAAACCCAGGGACTGTACACAACCTCAGCCAGATAAAACACTGTCACTTCATCTGAGGCATAGCAAAGGAGCCTGCATAACACAACTGTTTCCATTGTAATCCTGTCCCTCGTGTGCTAAAGGGGAGTACATGCCATTAAATCCATTTTTTGGAGTGGGACACCTCCTACATGTGAAGTCAGCGGCAAAACTCTTCTGTGTGAATAATGTCATGCCCTGAAACTCTCACTGTTAACAAGTTGGCCATTGATATGACATAGTTTCATCACAGATTGTGCTAATACTAATTAAAATAGAATCTAATGATACACATTTATTCCATGCAGCTGGTAAGCTCAGACACTGAGGATTCCGCTACTCCACTTCATCAAAATTGTATCAACAAGGTTGAAGCTTTAGGCTCAACAAAATATTGGCATCATATTGAAGTAGAAGCTGTGATAGCCACTTGAGACTTTCAACTGAATGGTTCAAATAATATTTTGGAATAGTTCTAAAATGGCCAGGAAGAAAAATGAACCACCTTAAAAGCCAGCTCAAGTCCACAGGTGCACCTTTGTTTCTCTGGCTCCATTTCTTTGCATCTAACTAATAAAGTGTCAAAGCATATTTCTGAGTGAGAAAAGAAGAGGTTTCACATATGTTAGTGAAATAATTACTGTGCAACAACATATAAGTGGCCTCTGTTAAGTCTGACATAGGATTTCCCCCATAAAAACACACCAGGAAGAGGAACAAATATCTTATAAAGCTTATCCGCTTTGTACACAAAACTAGCTCCAGAACCAGGACATATACACTCTAGACAGGTTAGACCCAGAATACAAGCACACTAGCCACCCATGTTCATTGTCAATACGTCTTATATGTCACATGTGCAGCTAAGAGTGGGATTGTGGAACTGGTCCAGTTAGCTAGTGACTCTGTTACATGCTACCATGTTGCTGATCCAAGTTTGCCGGGAGTTAGATGTTGGGCAGTCAGCTGCCATTATATCTAGTCTGAGCTCCCATCATGATTGACACCAGGGATTCTTCTTTCTCTGATGGGTCTGCTTTACCCTGATCTCTACACTGGAGTTAGGCGATATTATAAGGAACAACTAGTTAATGTGCTTGTGTGCCATTGCCCTCTACTCACTGGAAACAGAACTACTCAGCTGTGTTCCATTGGCTTTACAGTATGAGGCCCTAGCCGATATTCTGCTTTAGCTCCAGTCTCTTCTTTTAATTTCTGAAGACCTGAGTTCTCTTGTTGCTATTGGCACGAATTTGGATGTATTCATAATGTGCTGCACACTGACAATTGTGAAGTCCTAGGGGGTCTTAGAAAGCAGCTTCCAGTGAAATGTTTTCATTGGTTACTACCACAATTTAACATAAAATATAACTATGGTGGGGAAGCTTCAGAAAGGCTGAAACTGTTAGACTTCTTCTGGACCTCAGTTTTGGTTTTACCAGCAGCTGATATTTGAGTAATTCTTATTCTAACAATAATATGGCAAAATATGGCTAGTTTGCAATATTGTCTGGTGACATTTCAGGAAGTCAGGCATCTATCATTTATTGCAGGCTTTCAACTACAGTGCAACGTATTTCCAGAGCTGTTGAAATAAATGCCACCAATGTGAATATCCAGGTTAGGAACCAAGAGATGAAGGCTTAAGCCCCTGAGATATTTCATTGCACTGGTCTTATCCGAGTGCTCTTTGCAACATTGATATGAACTATATAAAACTCTCCATCTATGGTCTTGTGTTATATAGGGAAGAGGAACTTCTGACTGTAGGTTACAAACTGATATTTTTTCAGTATATGTTTGGCAAAAAGTAGCAGACTTAGTGGCAAATGTTAGTTTGTATAGTATAGAAAAGAGTGAAGAATTATTTGTGTGATTCTTGTCCTTGCATATCCTCATTCTTTGGCTTCATATTGTTCCTGGGACACTATTACAATGGGAAAAGTGGGGGGAAGCTGAATTTGTCTGCCTATGGTGAGAATATTAGAAGCCATGCAAATACCATCAATGCAAACATTGACTAATTCTTTGCCAAAAAATATCCCCTAAGCTTGAAGAAAAATACATTCCAAAGTCAGGAAGTGATATTCATAGCCTTTATATTCTATAGTGATATAAGCCTGTGCTATACTTAATAGCCACTATGGCCCAAACACTTGGACGTAACTTTATGCCCATTGGGACTACTTACATATGTAAACAACTAGGCCCTATGCTGGTAAGATTCATTGATATACTCCATAGCACTTGTAGTATGATCTTTGCAAGCTACACTATAAAGTTCTAACTATTACTCAATGTAAAATAAAATATTAATGGTATTTGTATTATGTATTTGTATAATATCAAAAGCAGTGGTCCAGGAACAAAGGTCCTAGAAGCATTAATAATAGCATCACAATATTTCCTGACATTTTCTAAAAAAAAAAAAACAAACAGTGGAAGTTCCCCACAAGAATGAGAATGAGGTAGACAAAACAGCTACGCATACTTTAATGTGTTTCCATATTTTATCCTGAAAACCCCCCAGCTATGTTATGCCCCTTCCTTTGGCCATGAGAACTAATGCTGTAAATCTCCCTGTTTTCATAATCCTTTAGTTATCTTGTTCCAGAGTTGTACAAAACAGCACTGTCTGTATCCAACTTACATAGCCCTTTATCAATACATTCACCAATAATAGGCAAAAGATATCTGAGAGACCAGTAAAGGGTTAGTATCATCAAATGCTGCCAGTAAGTCTAGTGCCTTTGAAGGGACCCACACTGGACGTCCTAGAAAGTCAGTTCAACAAAAGTAAGACACCTGGAGTAATGACAGCCCTTAATCAGATCTTTCTATTTAGATAGCACCCATCTCCACACTATCTGAGAACCTCACACTATGCCTCTCACATAGGGAAGTATTGTGCTCAGTTTATAGCTGGGCAACTGAAGCACAAAGAAATTCAGCAAGATGTCCAGAATCACAGATGAAGTCCCTGGCAGAACTGAGAATTGAGCCCAGATCTCCTGCGTGCCACAAGACCATCGTCTCCTTCCTAAGAATGGCAAGGAATATTAACAGCTTGTGACGTGGTGTACTTGCCCCGCACTGGAGATGAAGAGGTTAAGCCAGCACTCCTAACAGCAGAAACTATGCCCCCTCGCCTCTGCTGGGCATGCTCCAGCTGCTGCTTCAGTGTAAAAGGGAGCAGCCCAGCTCATTCTAGGTTGACTGCTGGAGAGGAAGGACGCACCTTGCAGGCTCCAGCCCAGGAGCAGCTAAAACTGGAGACCATAGGAGCCAGAGGCATTGAGACCCAGGCAGATATCTGTGGACACCCAAGGTAGGTTGGAGCTGCTGGGAGCAGTTCCGGCTGAGGAACCTGGAGACCCCAAAGATGCCCAGACTGCAGCATCAGGGAATATGGTAAGAAGTAGCTGGGACCTGGTGGAGTGGGAAGGCCTGGTTTGCACTCCCCTCCCGTCCCCTGCCCAGGTGGTAGCTCACTTCCCCTACTATAACCATTAGGTTGCATAGCCCTGCTAAGGAGGGCAACCTTATTTACTCTGGCCACTAGGCAGCATAACTGTGCTGAGAAGGTTAGCAATACTCACTAGGCCATATTGCATGAGTGAAAGGGTGATTGTATTGGCTCGGGCTACTAGGCCGCACAACTGTGCTGAGGAGGTCAGCCATACTGACTGGGGCCCCACGTCACTCAGCCTGAGTGAGAAGGTGATTATATTGACTCCAGCCATTAAGCTGTGCTGCCCTGATGGCAAGGGTGACCATATTGACTGTGGCCATTGGTCCATACTGCCCTGACATCAAGGGCAACTGTATTGACTCTGGACATTGGGCTGTACTGCCTTGAGGCTAAGAGCATGCAGGTGGACTTAACCACAGGGGCACAACACCTTTGCCCTGCCCCAAAGGAAGATGGGGTGTACTTGCCCCATGACACAGCTCTTGATATAAACTAGTCGGAACAGAGAGAGTTAGAATACAGGGAGCTTCTGACATGTGAACCAATATGGCCACAGACTTCAAAAGTGATTATTTGGGATTCTTCAGTTTTTGGTTGCCTGACTTGACACAACTTTAAGGGATATGATTTTCATCGTGGGTACAACTTTCTGAACACTGGGCCTCTTTAAGGTATCTCAAGTTGGGTACCCAAAAGTGGAAGCACTCAAAATCACTAACTTCTGAAAATCTTAGCTGACATCTTTACTTTGCAGATATCAGGGCCCTGAGACACAAATGGGCCTTCTAGGCTTTCCCACGATTCTAACAGCCTGCCTATGGAATGATGGAAACCTTCCCCCTCACCCCACACATTTCTTGAGAAGTGGTTAGGTTGTTTTGAGGAGGCAAGTGGGTGATGGCTTGGAGGCATGATGAGGTAAATATCTGGTTGAACAGCCCATTTTAGATGCTTTGCTTTTTTTTTTTTAACATCTAGAATGTGGGCAGATCAGAGAGCATAGCTGAAGGTGCTGGAGCCGAGGCAAGGTTCAAGCAATTAGAAGAAAGGAAAGGTCAAAGGATATGCTGTTGTACCAAGAGGCAATCTATCTGTGTAGATTGTTGGGTGGAAGGGATTAGTACAGAGAAAGACAAAGGAATTTTTTCCTGACTTGAAAAGGATTAGAAACTTATTCCCAGTAGAGACAACGTTCATCATAATGCTTCACAAGAGGGAAGGATGTAACATACCCAAGGAACAAGCCAAGTCCTGGACTCATACCAAATCAAAAGGAAGTAAGACCAGGCCATAGAAACAAATCAGGATGAGACAAAAACTCTCTGAAGGGAGAAGAGGACTCAGATTTCCACGGCTGCGCATCATCTACAGTGCTTGCCACAAGATACTGGCTTGCAAAATAATGCCCAAAGGTGACTAATGATAAACTGAATTTGACAAAATCAAATAGTAAACAAGGCTTCATTGGGTGAGGCTGGACTGAGTTAAATTCTCAGCTAAAGATCCCTAAGAGGCTGCCATTTGATTTCAGCCTTGCTTGCACATAGTCATGGGCACCATTTCAGATTTTAGTGGGGGGAGAAACTTTAACCATGATTCCAGGGGCTACTTAGGCACTTGAAAACTCTATTTTTTTTTTTTTTTTGGCAGATAACTTAACAATTAGCTGACAGGAGCACTATATCTTTTCCCTATATAAAAGAGAAAAAATTAAATATTAGATCCACTCAGCTCTAATACTAATATGTTCTGATGCCTTGTGGCAAGTCACTAAAGGGACACTGGTTAGGTTTAAAACTTGAATGTATATTCTTACTTTGTTACTAACTCTGCAGATAGAGAGAGACTCCATCAGGAATCCTGGGTTCTATCTCTGTTCTGGGAGGGGAGTTGGGTCTAGTGGGTTATAGCAGGGGGCAGATACATCTGTGTTCTATATAAGAACATCAGCCATACTGGGTAAGATCAAAGGCCCATCTAGCCCCCTATCCTGTCTTCCAGCAGTGGCCAGTGCCAGGTGCTTCAGAGGGAACAGAACAGATCATCAAGTGATTCATCCCCTGTCGCCCACTCCCAGCTTCTGGCAAACAGAGGCTAAGGAACATGCAGAACACGGTGTTGCATCCCTGCCCAGCCTGGCTAATAGCCATTGGTGGACCTATCCTCCATGAACTCCCTATACCGGAAACCTACTGACCGCTATTCCTACCTGCATGCCTCCAGCTTTCACCCTGACCACACCACACGATCCATTGTCTACAGCCAAGCTCTGCGATACAACCGCATTTGCTCCAACCCCTCAGACAGAGACAAACACCTACAAGATCTCTGTCAAGCTTTCTTACAACTACAATACCCACCTGCAGAAGTAAAGAAACAGATTGATAGAGCCAGAAAAGTTCCCAGAAGTTACCTACTACAGGACAGGCCTAACAAAGAAAATAACAGAACGCCACTAGCTGTCACCTTCAGCCCCCAACTAAAACCCCTCCAACGCATTATTAAGGATCTACAACCTATCCTAAAGGATGACCCAACACTCTCACAAATCTTGGGAGACAGGCCAGTCCTTGCCTACAGACAGCCCCGCAACCTGAAGCAAATACTCACCAACAACCACATACCACACAACAGAACCACTAACCCAGGAACTTATCCTTGCAACAAAGCCTGTTGCCAATTGTGCCCACATATCTATTCAGGGGACACCATCACAGGGCCTAATAACATCAGCCACACTATCAGAGGCTCGTTCACCTGCACATCCACCAATGTGATATATGCCATCATGTGCCAGCAATGCCCCTCTGCCATGTACATTGGTCAAACTGGACAGTCTCTACGTAAAAGAATAAATGGACACAAATCAGATGTCAAGAATTATAGCATTCATAAACCAGTCGGAGAACACTTCAATCTCTCTGGTCACGCTACTACAGACATGAAGGTCGGTATCTTAAAACAAAAAAACTTCAAATCCAGACTCCAGCGAGAAACTGCTGAATTGGAATTCATTTGCAAATTGGATACTATTAATTTAGGCTTAAATAGAGACTGGGAGTGGCTAAGTCATTATGCAAGGTAGCCTATTTCCTCTTGTTTTTTCCTACCCCCCCCCCCCCCGATGTTCTGGTTTAACTTGGATTTAAACTTGGAGAGTGGTCAGTTTGGATGAGCTATTACCAGCAGGAGAGTGAGTTTGTGTGTGTATGGGGGTGGGGGGGATGTGAGAAAACCTGGATTTGTGCTGGAAATGGCCCACCTTGATTATCATGCACATTGTAGGGAGAATGGTCACTTTGGATGAGCTATTACCAGCAGGATAGTGAGTTTGTGTGTGTGGTTTTTGGGAGGGGGGTGAGGGGGTGAGAGAACCTGGATTTGTGCAGGAAATGGCCCAACTTGATTATCATGCACATTGTGTAAAGAGTTGTCACTTTGGATGGGCTATCACCAGCAGGAGAGTGAGTTTGGGGGGGGGGGGCGGAGGGTGAGAAAACCTGGACTTGTGCTGGAAATGACCCAACTTGATGATCACTTTAGATAAGCTATTACCAGCAGGACAGTGGGGTGGGAGGAGGTATTGTTTCATGGTCTCTGTGTGTATATAATGTCTTCTGCAGTTTCCACGGTATGCATCTGATGAAGTGAGCTGTAGCTCACGAAAGCTCATGCTCAAATAAATTGGTTAGTCTCTAAGGTGCCACAAGTACTCCTTTTCTAGTTCTTATTGTAACCCTGCTATAGTGTTGGCCTTCACAACAACCCCTGGAAAAAAGTTCCACAGGTTGACTGAAAAAATACTTTCTTCTGGGCTTTTTAAACTGCTGCCTATTAATTTCATTGGGTGACCCCTAGTTCTTGTGTAGTGTGAAGGAGTAAATAACACTTCCTTCAATTTTTCCACACCAGTCATGATTTTATAGATTTCTATCATACTCCCCTTAGTCATCTCTTTTCCAAGGTGAAAAGTTCCAGTCTTTAATCTCTTCTCATATGGAAGGTATTCCGTACCCCTCATCATTTTTGTTGCTCTTTTCTGTACCTTTTCCAATATATCTTTTTTGAGATAGGGTGACCAAATCTGCACACAGTATTCAAAATGTGGGCATGTTATGGATTTATATAGAGGCAATATGATATTTTCTGTTTTATTATCAATCCCTTTCCTAATGATTCCCAACATTCTGTTCACTTTAACTGCCACTATGCATTGAGCAGATGTTCTGAGAGCACTATCCAATCTTTCTTGATGGGTAACAACTAATTTAGACCCCCATCATTTTGTATGTATAGTTGGGATTATATTTGCCATGTGCATTGCTTTGCATTTATCAACACTGAATTTCATCTGCCATTTTGTTGCCCAGTTTTGTAAGATCCCTTTCTAACTCTTTGTAGTCAGCTTTAGACTCAATTATCTTGAGAACTTTTGAATCATCTGCAAATTTTGCCATCTCATTATTTACCCCTTTTCCAGATCATTTATGAATATGTTGAACAGCACTGGTCCCAGTACAGACCCCAGGGAACACTGCTCTTTACCTTTCTCCAGTCTCACCATTTATTCCTACCCTTTGTTTCCTATCTTTTAATTGGAGTGCCTGGCAATGCTTTCAGGGTCATCTAAAAATCCTTAATTTAATGACAAGCCTTTTGTTATCTTAATCACCCTGCCTCTAGTTATAAACAAACCCCCTGCCCCAAAGGCAGAAGCTGGGAGCAGCACAGAATTCATCACATATCACACTCAAGCTGTGTTGCAGTTGAGAGCTCCATCTGGGGCTAGGCGGGCCGCTGGAACAGTTTGTATAGTGGGAGTGCTGAGAGCCATTGAACCAAACTGTAAACCCTGTACAGTAGAACCGCAGTTACAAACACCAGAATTATGAATTGACCAGTCAACCACACACCTCATTTAGAACTGGAAGTACACAATCAGGCAGTAGCAGAGACCCCCCAAAAAGCAAATACAGTATTTTTAAATGTAAACCCCTAAAAAATAAAGGGAAAGTTCAAAAAAAAAAAAAAGATTTGGCAAGGTAAGAAAACTGTTTCTGTGCTTGTTTCATTTAAATTCATATGATTGAAAGCAGCATTTTTCTTCATAGTAAAGTTTCAAAGCTGTAAATCAATGTTCAGTTGTAAAATTTTGAAAGAGCAACTGTATCGTTTTGTTCAGAGTCACAAACATTTCAGAGTTATGAACACCCTCCACCCCCGAGGTGCTCGTAACTGAGGTTCTACTTTCTACGATGGAAACCACTTCAAGCCAGCAGCACCCCCAGCACTTCTAGTTCCAGCACCTATCTGGCTAGGGCATGCGCTGTGATGAAACTCAGGGGAGGGGGCTCTAGCCCCTCCCATGTCCCCCCTAAATGCACATCCTCAGTTACTAAAGGTGATTACCTAAGTCAGGGATTCTCAACTTTTCCATAATGGGACCCTTTCTTCATACCAGCACTCTCATCCAGACCTCTCCAATTTAGCAATACGTCAAGGGCAAGGTGTTTGCAACTCCTTGATAGCTTTCATGACCCCTAGGTTGAGAACCCTGACCTACATTATAACTCTGAAGGTATTATACCTTACTCAGAAGTAGCTGGCACCGGCTTCTATGGGAGACGGGCCACAGAAGTAGGTGAACAATTGTTCTCTTTCAGTATGGCATTTCTTAATAGTATATTGAGGCATGCCTAGCCATGCCTGTAGACCATTTCCCATAGCAAAGATGTTGGCTTGCTCTGGATGGAGAAGCTTACACTAGCACAGGAATAATGTGTTTGCTGTCTACTTGTGATTGAGTGCTACTGGGGAAACCATGCACTAGCTGATTTAAGTGCCTTCCAGGGTGCAGTACTTCAGTTTCCATGCTGAACTATTCCGGTGTGGGTCAGATGTAATCAAGCTGAGGTGGGTTTGGAACTTCTCATAGCAGATGGAAGTGCGTTTGGTAGGTAACCTGGCAGACTTCCCAGTGTAATCTCCCCCAGTTGAAAAGAGGGTTTTTTATTCTACTGCATTTACTTGAAGGCTTTTTATGTAAACACTGATTTTTCCTGACTAGTATAAGTGGCCTACTTTAAGTCTGTTTCTAAAAAGATTTAGAGTTACCTGCCAGTCTGGGTTACACATCACAGAAGCATATTTAAAGAACTTTTTCTGATTCATTTTGTTCAATATCTGGCGAAATGCTGTGAAATCTGTAGTGTGATGTGCACCCATAGCTCTAATTATTCTCCCTGGTTATATTTAGTTCATCATCAGAGATGAACACATGATCACTAGACAGATCTGTTTTCATTTGTTATACTTGGCATTCATGGACAGGCTGCTGCAAGATGTACCACGCAATGTGAGTAATGCAATGGAAATCAATTAAAGGGTAAAAAACCCAAAACACCCCATCTTTTGTTATATGAAATACAGCTACATTCCAGCTGCTGTTTCTTTGTAGCTAATTCATAGAAAACAAAAGCTTCCCCATTACCTGGGAGCTTTAAGCACTTTCCCAAGGGAAGTTAAGGAATGTTTATTGTTAAATCAAGATGGTATTTTACCATACAGTGGTTAAAATCCCTTTACTGTAGACACAAGTGTTTGGCTCCCCAATAAACCTTATATCTGAACATTCTGTCTATCTGGGTACTGATATGAATGGATTTATCCTCACAACAGTCATTTGGGATAGGAAGCTTATTAACCCATGTTACAGATGGGGACCCTGAGGGAGAAAGAGGTCAAGTCATTTGCTTAGTCACAGTCTATAGTGAAGCCAGGAACTGAATTCTGATCCCCAGACTAACTCCATAACCACAGACCACATCTACCTGCTACAGATGGAGAGTAGCGAAAAAATCAAAAGTCCTGCCCTAACATAAACATATCCATCCGTGATGGTGAGGTTCATAGGACATCCACGCCACTAGAAGCACCTATCATGGGACTTGTGCCGTGGGCCCTCTGCACGGGGGTGAGTTTCAACCTGAAAGAAAAGGACCATGGAGAAGTTAATGAAATGAAGTGAGGATTAAATTAAGGCAGTTGTGGAGGTAGTGGAAGTGAATGTAAAGAGGATGAAACATTCAGTGCACTACTAGGAGGGTTGCTCTCCCTGTGGTACAAAAAACCAGGACATCCCTGAGCTGGGGATAGGGAGCACAGGGGTTGGAGTGGGGGGAATAGGAGATGACTCCTAGGAGAGAGAATGGGGGGCCTGCTGGCCAGGAATAGCTGCCACCATGGTGAGGAGCAGGGTGCTCTGGATGTGCTGCCTTGAGCTCTTTACATGGCCCTCAGCAGCTTGTTGGTCAGGGAGGAAGCAGCAGGAGCTGCTTAACAGCTCCTGCTGGGGAGCTGCAGAACAGCTGAGAAGGAGGAGGAAGGTGAGACCACCCAGCAGCAACACAAAAGGGGACTCAGCTGACAAAAAATGGGACTTTTAATGTCCCGAGAAGACTTACAGTTTTCCCGGGAGGGCTATCCCAAAAAAGGGACAATGCTGGGGAAAATCTGGGCCTATGGCAACCCTAGCTACTACCAGATGGGTCCATGAAAAATGCTGCAAAGTGCAGCTCTAGATAGAACAACCTACAATTCAAGAGTATTTGGATCAAGGTGGTTGCTTGAACCAGGCGCAAAATTCACATGCGGGTCTTGGTTCAGATTTCAAAAACTGCCCCCATCCAATCCAACCCCACCCCCAACAAACCATCAGGTATTCTTATGGATTTTAATTTAGGCTCATCTCTAAATAGTCCCTTGTCTCTACACTGTACTGAAGGAACATATAGGGCACTTTAGGGAAGAAACATAGCCATTCTGAAGCACTAATTGTTCTTTTTTTGGATGAGAAGTGATCTAAATTTGTTTCAAACTGCAAGGGGAATTTTATAAAAAATACTTTGCACTTATGTACTGAAGCACTTTCCTTCTGAGGCTCATAGCAGATATACAAACATGAGCCCATGTAATTTTGCACCATCCCTGAGAGGGGAATTACTACAGCTGTAATAAGTTTTCACCCTCATTTGACAGGTGAGGAAGCTGAGGCACAGAGAGATTAAGCTATGTCTACACTGCACTTCCACTGGTAAAACTTTCATCGTTCATGATGTGACAAACACACACCCTGACCGACAAAAGTTTTACTGATGAAAAGCGCCTGTGTGAACAGCACTTTGTCGGTGGGAGAGCTCTCTTGCCGACCAAGAGCGGCTACACTGCGCACCAACAGCAGTGCTGCTAAAAGGTGACTTGTTCAAGGCCACACAGGTAGCCTGTGAAAGAGCAATTAACTGTACCAGTCTTATGCCTCGAACGTAAGACCATCCTCCTGCCTTTTAGGGACAGGGAATTTAATTACTTCAGTTGGAACAGGGATCAGCAACCTTTAGCATGTGGCCCATCAGGGAAATCCGTTGGCAGCCTGGGCTGGTTTGTTTACCTGCAGCGTCCACAGGTTCAGCCGATCGCAGCTCCCGCTGGCCACAGTTTGCTGTTCTGAGGCCAATGGGGGCTGCAGGAAGTGATGGCCAGCACGTCCCTTGGCCCACGCCACTTCCCGCAGCCCCCATTGGCCTGGAGCGGCCAACTGCAGCCAGTAGGAACTGCAATTGGCCGAACCTGTGGACGCTGCAGGTAAACAAACTGGCCCGGCCTGCCAGTGGATTTCCCTGACAGGCCGCGTGCCAAAGGTTGCCGATCCCTGAGTTGGAATGTGGCAACTGCATCAGGGATTCCTACTCCTACACAAGAGTGTCAAAAATAACGTAGGACTTGTCTACACTTGAAACACTACAGCTGCATAGTTGTGCACTGGAACAATTTGTATAGTGGGGGTGCTGAGGCATTGACCAAACTGTAAACCCTGTACAAAACAGAAACCACTTCAAGCTGGGGATAAGGCAGTACCCCTAGTTCCAACACCTATGCTATTGTAGTGCTTCAGTATAGACTTTACCTACACGGATGGGAGGGGTTCTCCCACTGGCATAGTTAGTCCACCTCCCTGAGAGGCAGTAGCTAGCTTGATGGAAGAATTCTTCTATCAACCTAGTACTGTCGAAGATGGGGTTAGGTCGACTTAACTGTGTCGCTCAGGGGTATGGATTTTTCACACCCCTGAGTGATGTAGCTGGGTCAACCTAACTTTTTAGAGTTGACCTGGCCTAAGGATCATCGGTGTTAAAATTCAGTTTCAAATAGCTCCTCCTCTTACCCTCAGGTTCTCATTACCCAGAAGAATACAGCTTATCGCATTGCAAAATTGTCTTTTCTTTCTCAACAAGAAACCTACAAACACACACCAGAAGCACCACACCGCTTATGGTAATTTCCATCCCATCTATCTTTCGTTCTCTACATAGTGTTTTGTAAGCAGTCCTTCGGGATGGAGGTAAATTTTCTTGTTTTCACTGGCTTTCCCCCACTCATTTTATTTTCCCAGTCCTGGTGACACTGTTTGGTATGTGTTATGGACACAAGCGTGTATTGCTACCATGTCTGGAAGATGTACCAAAAGCTGAGAGTGACATCAGTCATCAACAGTCTCGTGGCATAAACAATAACACTACATGTACACAAACAGATTTCTATTGCCTTCAAGAAATATACCAGCTCCTTGCCTGGATACTGCCTAAGGCTCCAGGAAAATCATTGTTCGGAAACCGACTTCTGCTTATTAGAAGTTTGTGCAGACAGAGACTTATAATTATACTAGTGGAAATGGAGCACATTCATTCAGTGGCGGGAAAAGTGGTATTTTCCCCATCTTATATACTTGAATGCTTGAGGGAAAATGCATCCAACCAGATCTGCACATATGCCAGCATCAATCAAATGTAATTTGGGGCAGTGCTCTACAAATCCATGCACAAAAGGTCCTGGGTAAAATCTCAGATTGCCCACTCATACTCTAGCCTACTCATTTTATTACTGAATCATCTCCTTCAACTGTGGTTTTTAGTTCTGCCTCATTTGCAGACAACTCCAAGACACCATGTTTGTATGACTAAAATTTCTGAAGTGCATGATGCTAAAAGTAAATAAATGATTTAAAAAAAAAATCAACAGCAGATGGTCCAAAAGGACGAAGCTGAATTTAAGGATTAAGCAGACCATAATAAAAGCTGTCATTACAAGTTGTCATGATTCGAAAGTTATTTATTAGCTTTAAACAAACATTGTTCCCTTTAGATATCAAATGTCAAAAGTTTTAATATGAAGAAACCATGTATTCCTCTCCCAGCCGTTCCAGTTTCAGGCTGCCAGCTGTATTATCACATCTTTTAAGAGCTGCCAAGGAGCCTAGTGTTAACATGCCGTATTAGGCATATTCTATTGCCAAAAGAGGCCAGATGAGGCCAGATCATTCTAGTAATTGGGCCTACTGCCTTTATATAGTATTATGCATGCTTTTGTTGATCCTAAAATCTTTGTAGTACATGGTAAGTGCTTGCCTGATATTTACTGAAATAATTCTGGAGTAAATTGCTTTAGTGTTATGAAATTTGCCTACAATCAGAGTAGGATCTATTGCTTTAGTGGTTGTCTTCTCAAGATCCTTATAGCTCAGGGAAAACATTAAGTGGCTGATAGTCCAAAGATTTCTAATTTCACAAAGGGTTTCTCTATTTTTGAAATATTATCCATTTTTTGCTTGGGAAGGATGCATGAGATTAAGTCCAGTCTGTTTTTCGTTGACCCATCCAATTACAGCTACAATTGGAATCTTCTTCTTTAGGAAAACCAATCAAAAGTGATTTAGACTTTAAAAAAATCAGTCGTTTTACTTGCCCTATTGAGCTGTTTGTTCATATGCAGCTCCTTTGACCGTGTGAAATGTTTACAAAATGTTTCTTTATTGCATTATTCTACAACAATGATGAGGGTGGAGAGAGAAAGTGACATAAGCTCTTTCTTGTAACTTGACCATAAATCGAAATTCTCCATCTGTTATGTGCATGTGTGGCCCCTTTTCAGGGTACATAAAGGATAAAGTTTTCTTTGCTGTAATTGACAAGTCAGGATTCTGGCCAGCTATACATGCACACCATTCAGCAAGGATCAGGGAAAGCAGAGGGAGACGGTTATAATCAGCATTCTGACTCTTATACTTGTTTGTTTTCATTTCATTAATGTATCATGAAGACAGAATAAAAGATAATGCCCCAAAGGGAAATATTTTAAATTCAAACCCCTTTGCATCACACAAAGTTACATTTCTATTAAAGAGACAATAGTAAGGTTAATAGGTGCAAAATCTGACCTCCTTTAAATTCCCCCTGCCCCCACCAAGCAGTAGGTTAGGTCTGAAAAGATCTATCAGGCTTCGAGAGTGAAGGCTGAAGTGATTAGAAAGCTGAGGGTGGACAAACTTTTGAGTGTGCTCAGGGACTGCTGCAGGATCAGGTCTGTTTTTGTCTAGTGTTGAACCCACTCAGGTGTCAAAATTCCAACACATAGAAGAATGTTGCTCTTGTGAGCTGGCAAGGGATTGGAATCAAGAAAAGAGCCTGCAGGACAGCAACAGAAGGGATGTATATGCTCATGACATGTACCTCCACAACAAAGTATGGATGCTGGAACTATTGTTTGGGGTGCCTAGTGCATCAGCTTGGATTTTAAAACTGTTGTAGGAATTACTTTGGAGACTAATAAAGGATTTTCCCCCTGTATCAAAGGGACATGTAGAATACAAAATAAAGTTTTATGGAATGCCACATTTTAGTCTCATCACTTAATTTTAATTGTATTTATTTCAGTTTATGCAGAGTGCCTATCACAGAGCTTTAACTACTTGATGCTGTGGCTGATTGAAAGCTGATAAGTATTTTCGGGGGGGGGGGGGATTTTGTTTGAAATTCTCTGTCGAATTTTTTTCAA
Organism: Lepidochelys olivacea; assembly: GCF_965140295.1. Lineage (NCBI taxonomy): Eukaryota > Metazoa > Chordata > Testudines > Cheloniidae > Lepidochelys > Lepidochelys olivacea. The sequence continues at coordinate 167,842,722 of NC_140411.1, forward strand.
CAATTGCTAAAAAATGAAAATCAAACATATTTCATTTTTTATCTCCCCTTCCCTCTTTTGTTCCGCTGAAAGGTGGTAGTGAGGGGGGTGGGGCGGGAAGGGCAAGAAAAGCAGGAAAAAAAGAAACTGAAAAATGTTCGTTTTTTTTTTTTTAAAGGGATTGACACTTTTGGATTCAAGATTAAATGGGTTTTTTAAGTTTTTGTTTTGCTGAAAAATTGGGAAAATTTCAAATGACGGAAAAATTTCTGAAGTAATTCAAGGCCATTTTTTGTCAAAGCATATTCAGCAAAATATTTCTGACCAACCCTATTTAAAATTACATAATCCATGCAGAATAATTAAAATAGCAAGTCCAGCCTGAACTAATCCCAACCAAGATAACAAAATACTAATGCAACCAGGCAATCACATATGAAAAGAACACCCCACTGTCCACTGAAAACCCCATCCAACCCATACTTTCAACCCTCCCCAAACAAGTAAGAAATTAAACCAGGCTTGCTGCATGTTCTGAAAGTCAGCAACTTTGGCTATTTCAGAGCAGAGGAGGGGTGGAAGGCAGTGATTCCCAATGGGTAAGGCACAAAAGTAGGACTCAGGAAATCTTGGTACTATTCTCCACTCTGCCACAGACCTGCAATGTGACTATGGACAATTCTCATTTCCTCTCCAAGCCTTAATTCAGAGCAGAGCAAATGGGATACAGTCAGTGTACGGAATCTGGAAGGGCCTTTAACTTCCTCTATTCATAGTGCATACCTTGCTACGGTTTTTAAAAATAGCCTTAGGAAATATCTGTGTGCCATTGCTTTGGGCTGTTTTTTAAATACTGATGATCTTAATCCCATTTTATTATAAAGCTTCCTGCTTTCCCCTTCTATGATGGACTCCATATACGTGCATTTTGTTCTTTTCATTGCAACTGAAGTAAACCGTTCTTTTTTTTTAAATTCACTTTTACATAGTCTTCATTCTTAGCTTTTTTTGCAAGGCTATAAATGCACTGACATCACCACATGTCATATTACATGGGTAAATTCTGATGCCACCTAGGATGTGATGAGCAGACAGCATCACACTCAAGGTCAGCACCAAGATGGGCGAGGTGTTTTACAAGCAGGGTCAGCGAGGTGAGGTCAGCGAGATGAGGGGAGGAGCCTGGTCAGTGAGATGAGGGGAGGAGCCTGGTTCTACTGTGAAATCCTGGCAAGTCTAAGTACTGGAAAAGTTTGTGAATCTCTCAAACTATCTAATGATCCAAAGACTGTGAGAAAATAAGAAGGAACTGGAATCTTATGAAAACAGAAAAGGAGTACTTGTGGCACCTTAGAGACTAACCAATTTATTTGAGCATAAAACTCTGAAACCTGGAATCTTATGATGATTTGAACTAGACTTCAAGGATCTGAAATCAATGGGAGTTAGATGCCTAAATATGTTTGAGGACTTGGGCCCATCAATCCACACAAGACTCTTACACTGATTTTCCTCCAACTTTTACTAAATGAAAAACAATGTGGCTATTATGTTAAGTGGTCTGGAAACATCCCCCAAAGGCTTTAATTTCTGGCAGGTTTCATTAGAGTGTAAGTGAAAGAATGAAAAAATTCATTTTCTGCCAGTTTCTAATATTCTTATATCCATTGTCTCTTCAGTAGTTATTTTACTTTTGTATACTGTTCTCCTTTCATAACATCTTGCATTGAGACAGTATTACAGCTAATATTTTAGAAATAAAAGGGTGGTACTAAAAATAGCATGTAATTACAAATCAGAGCTGGTCAAAAATTCTCAACTTGCAATTTTGACAATTTTTTTGGTGAAGATTCTTAATTTTCCACAAAAAGAGGTGGGGGGGGGGCAATATTTTCTGTAGAAAATGTTGTGCTATTTGGTCCTACCTGGTTTTAAAAAAAGTTGAAATTCAAAACTTCAACAAAAATTTCTATTGGAATTTTAAACTTTGTTTGAAAAAAGGGATACATTGTCCCTGAAAATGTTTACTAAAATCTCATTCTGTTTTTCAACCAGCTTTTATGCACTATATGATTTTTGAATATTGACGTCAGTCCTTTCCTCCCCACTGGTTAGTAAATTTGGAGGGAGTAACCAATCATCTTGAAAACTTCCTATACTAGCTATCTTTTGCTTCCATGTTTCAAAAAAGGACTAGACAACTTCAGCTGAAAACTTCAATTATCCTTTGGATTCCAGTTTTTTATATACTCATGCTCTACACCTACAAACATTCTCCAGGGGAAATCACAGGATTTGAACTTGTACCCCCCCCTCCCCCGCCCAAAAAAACCCCAAAAAAAACAAACAAACCACGTTTCTTCATGGTAAGCCAAAGGAATAGTTCTAATACCTTCCTAAGCAAACAGAACAGTTTTATAGAGTCAGCTCTACCGTCTTTCAAAGAAGGCAGTGTCACACATACACACAAGTTAGTTTATTATATACTTTCTTGGTAAACCAGGCCTTAGCTCCAAGGAGACCGTCTGAGCTTGAGTGCTTCCAGAATCACAGCCCAGGATCTGGGCCCATGACCTTTAGAAATATGTAGACAAAGATCAAGGTTGTGGTCTGTTTTCCATAGCTCTTGTTGCAGCTGTTCAACTCTCCAGCTGTCTACAAAAAACCTGGCACCTGTATTTTTTTCAGTTGACCGGTGGTTATAGCCTATAACTTATACTATAATTTTATAGACCATTTGCCATTCCCCAGCTGTTGTTGTAAAATCAGTGCTATAGACTGCAGAAGATGACTTCTGAAAGCCCACTTTAAAAAAAAATCATGTTAAGGTAACATTTTCTTTTCATTAAAAAGAAACAAACTGAAGTCAGAGGCAGAAATAAAATCTCTGGTATGAATAGAATGTTTGGGTTCCCAACCTTTTAGTAAGGGAACAACTTTAATTAAATTTAGTTAAGCCTCAACCATTCTTCTGTGGTTGACATCAGCTGTATATTGCATGTCTCTAAACAGCTCTTCTAAACTACACACAGGCTGCTTTATTTACAGTATAGGGAAGGATCAATTGGTTTCCATTTTGGGGAGTCGGGGAGTAAGGAATTTTTCTTCTTAGGGATCTTTCTCTGTAGAGTCATCTTTATAATTTCATTAGGGCTGGGTGCAATGCGCTCAGCATATGTCAGTCTTTTCTCCCAATAAAATATATGAATTCCCCTGCCTGCCCTAACAGCGAGACTTGAAAAATCCCTGCTGTTCATCAGACATAGACAGCAGCTCTTTTATAATAATTTATGTAAATGCTAATCTCAGCAGGAAGAAAAGCAGTGTATGCAGCTAAACCTAATGTACACATAAGATATTGCCAAGATGGAAGGGGGATAAAGTTGAGGAGGCTAGTCCTCATAAATAATACAAGGAGACAGTGAGTAATGAAAGGTTCAGTATTAGGTGGTAAAAGAAGACTAGGTTGCCCAGTGTGTGTGCGATATTTCTTTGCGAGGTTCAAGAGGACTAATGATTTGCCTGGGAGCACCCCAGAGGCCTAAAGTAAAGAGACGAAAGTCTCAAATTACACAACAGGAATGCCTCTGGATTATAAAGAGGAGCAATAATAGGGTCCAAAGGGAGGCCCATCCATTTCTCAGCAGGAAGTGACAGGCTCCTGGACTCCCTAGAGCACTCTGACCAAATCGGAAAGAGCACTCAAGACTGGTGAGGAAACTGAGACAAGGAACAGTGTGTAGGTGTTTCTTATTTTGCACAGATCTGTATATTTCTTGTAATGGCTAAGTAAAGAATGACTGTTTTATAAATCCTTCTGCAAAGTCTGTGTCAATTAGTTTCAATTGTCCCATGTCCCTGAAAGGGTAAATTATACATCAGCGTGCCCATAAGGGTGGAGCTCTTGGGAGGTTGTGCTTAAGTTACTCAGGAGTCTCGGGTAAGTTCAGCTCTAGTCTCGGGGTCTAGGGCAGCTGGACCACAGGGTCCCACTTCCAAGAAGGGTTATTCGACAATCTATGCCCAGCGAGTGAGCCTAAAGGCCAAAGAAGAAGACAGAGTTTTAAGCTTACCCAAACTAAAAGGCAGTTAAAAGCACCCCGGCCCACTGTGTGGGTTCAGAAGAAGCAGTCCAGTGAGTGGCCAGCTGGGAGGTGCTCAATCAGGTCTGTAGCAATTACTTTCACACACAAACATCAAACAAAAAATAATATTTGTCCTGGAATAAAGATGTCTTTCCTTTCATAATCTAATTCCACTTCCTGATTGATCATTCTGAGCACCATGTCTGTGGAATTTATGTTCTATATCTGATGTGTCTGAAAAATTTCCCCAGTATAAAAGTTCAATTTTAAAATACTCTATTGCATTAAACAAACAAACAAACACTATCCTTTGATTTTGAATGCTAGCATTAGCAACTGGAAGGGTTGTAAAATAATCAGGAGTGTGCATAACTTTTTAAGTTAAACTCTTTTGTTTGCATGATCAAATAATGGTCACACTTTATATTGAGGTATATTTATAAATAATTGAGAAAAAGTTAATTAATCATTTATAGATTCATGATTAATAGGTGTTTTAATAAATGGCTAATCAATAGAATCCAACAGGTAAACAGGTTGTTTAGAACTATGGTTTTCACTGATGTGCTTTTAAACTATCTATACCAATGGTTCTCAAACTTTTTTCACGGCCCACTTGAAAATTGCTGAGGGGCTTGGCGGACCACTTAATGATCTTTCCAAATGTTGTTTGTACATTAGCTAACTCTTGTAAAGTGCTTTGGATAAAAGTACTATATAAAGAAAACTTAATAATAATAATAGACTTTTTTGCTGTACAAATAAAAGCACACAACACATATTTTAATATCAGTAGTCTTACATTTCTAATGCGATGGATGTGCACTCTCTCCCCGCCATGGCAGCCCCCAAGTTGGGGCTGGGAAAGAGTGGGGGTCTCTCCCGGCAGCCCCCAAGCTGGGGCTGGGGAAAGTCGGCTCTTTCTCTGGCCACCGCAGCCCTGCACATCTCAAATTCCCCCCACCCCCTCTTCTCACCCCACTGCCCCCTCCCATCTACTCCCTACTCCCCCCCAAGGCCACCACACACTTACATGTGTGTCTTCTCCAGGGTCCAGGCACCTAATTAGAGGAGCCACGCTTGCACGGCTCTATTAATTAGGTGGGTGGCCCTTCAGTCTCATGTGCGGCAGCAGGGGCGCACCTTAGAGGGAACTATCCGCGGACCACCTGACTGGAGCTCGCGGACCACAGTTTGAGAACCTCTGATCTATACCATTTATATCTGTATCATGCTTGTAACATCAATTACTCATTTTTAACCATTTGTAAACTCTTTATAAATGTAGCCTTAATATAAATTTGACCCAAATAATTACTAGAAGTATGTACAACTCTGTTTTAATAGCTTCAAAATCTTAAGAAATCTATTTCCTAAAAACAGAGAGAAGAAAATAACTCTGTTATGCCCATACCTTCTGTCTTTCACCAAAAACTTTACCAAATCATTCTTCTGCCAGTTCTCTCGATTACTTCACTGAAAAGCACCATAAATTGTTTTCAAAAATGTTCCCTGTGTATTATAATATCCAATATTGATTCATGTCATCTAAACATTCTAGCTTGTGTCTGAGTAACTAAGGATTTTTTAATGTTTATTTCTAAAGTTGAAAAGTTTAATTGTAGCCCAGAGCACAACACTTGTGGAAAAGCCTGAGGTTTAAGCTGTTATATTTTTCAACCCCATACTGCTTTAAGCTCTTGGAAAACATATTTCACAAGCATACTGTTTTTCTTTCACGAAGGCTGGGGAGTAAAGGTTATGCAAGGCTACTTTGGAGTTAAATAAAACATTTTGCTTTTAATAGGCTGACGATTTATGGGCATTTCGGTAACTGAATAAGCAACTCTTCAGATTAATGCCTCTATTATCAACTTAAATATTTTATTTTTAGAAAGGGATCTTGCTCAAACAGATTGAATACATTCTCTGAGTGAGACACTAAAGTGAAGTCCCTTTGGTCTATATCTGATATTCTTCCAGATAATACTTAAAGAACTCATGGGGATAACCTCATTTTCCTGACCTATGTTTATTCCTTCAGTAAACCAGGTTTGAATGTTCAAGACCCTATGTACTGTGAAGTACATAATGGGTGATCAGTTCGCCTACATAATCAGAGCTCTATGGATTTCTAATTTATGTTTTGTAAAGTATAGGAATAGCTTGATGTCTAAAATCAAATTTTTGTATAATCTATTGTAATCTATAAACTATCAGACTGAAATCAGACTATTGTGCCTAATTTTGAACACCGTAATATATAAAAAGAACATAAACAAGCATGAAACAGTACAGAGGGTGGGCACTGGTGAGCTTGGGTGCCTCAAGCTATTTCATGGATCTGGAGTTCACCAGAGCACGCAACAGCCCAACCCAGCACAAGGATTTCCCTGAGTTAGTGGAGTCCATAGATGGGTCACTCCATAGACGGAGTCCATAGATGGGAATGAGTGAGGTACTGTCAGGAATCAGGGCCTGCCGCAGAGCCAGTCTCCAGGCAACCTAATGAATGCAGTTGGCCTGTAATAGGCTGCCTGATTCGCTATGCCAGCTGGTTGGTTGGAAGAGTCAGCTGACCCACTTTTAAGCTCAGCAGCAACAGCAGTTCAGCAGCTGCTCAAAGTATTTGCCCATGGCTGTGAGAGCTCTTGTGCCTTCTTGTTCCAGTCCTGCTCCTGCCTTGGCCCCAGGTACTTCCTGAGTGAACAGCATCATTATATCCTGCATCACATCCCCAAAGACCTACTAATAGTAATTGGGCAATTACACCGTTCTCCCAGGTCAGTTTGAAATGAAAAGGCTTGTTTGTCCTTGAATTCAGTGTAACTGTAGCTGAGTTGGTCCCACGGATATTAGAGAGACAAGGTGGGTGAGGGAATATCTTTTAATGGACCAGCTTCTGCTGGTGAGAGAGATGAACTTTTGATCCACTCCACTAACTTTTGATCCACTTTTGATCCACTCTTCTTCAGGTCTGGGAAAAGTACTTCCAGAGTCACACCAAAATGCAAGCGGGAACAAATTGTTTGGCATCTGTAGTTAGCACATATTTAATGTTCCACGTTTTTGTTTTTATTTGTAAAAAAAAAATAAATTCCAGGACTTTTTCAGTGTTTATTTTACAAACATTAAAACCAGAAAACAATCAGGTTAAAATAATTTAAAAATTGGGGAAAAAGAAAAACAAAAATCTTGTATAATATACACATTTTACTGCAGTATAATTGAAACTTTTTTTATGTACAAAGGTATTTTTTGTCTCTCTCACAGCTAGTAGTTTTTCCAGAAATCCTGGTTTGCATACACTCGCATAATTTTCTTCAACCTATCCTCATTTATGTTGAGCCTCTTGCTGTCTTGAAGGTAGTCCAACTTTGAAAGTAAGCACTCTTCATCAATAGATCCCAGTGGTATACACTTTGCTGAAGTTGGGAAGTGTGTCCTGATGACTGTTCTGGTTTTACATTGTCAGGGTTAGGCATGTTCATGTAAGTAGTAAATTCTCCTTTCAGATTTGAAATGTCATCTCTAGTGGCAAATGGTTGAAACACTCTGGCATAATGGTCATAGTCTGCTGCAAAATTCACCTTGAGGAAGTTGTGGAAGAAAACAGAGTCTTCACTCTTAGGTTGGAAGCAACAAAATCAGAGACAGCTTTATTCGAGCAATTGCAAGGGAAGAATACAGCTGACAGAGAGCATCTCTGCCTCAGTTTCTCCGAAATACAAGCAATATCACACAAGCAGTTATACTCTTTTGTGGCATGCATTAATTGAAAACATCTACATTTTGTTTATATTATGTCCTGTCTAATCCAGCATTTTCTCACTTTCACTTCTCAAAACATAGTTATCTCAAGGTTAGGTCACACTGACTCTGCGCTGCTGTTTTCCTACCCACTTTTGACGTAAGCCCTGCTTCTACAGGTCCCGCGATATTAGGCTAAGACTTAGCATAAAAGTTGCTCTATTTCTAACAAATTAAAATTGCTGCACTTAAACCCTCTCTTTCTTTCCTGTTTCCACAAAGGGGTGCAACACCTGGATGACATTCCAAAAAGAATCTTCAGAACCAAACGTGTCAGGGTTCAATTATGCGCCACAATTGTCTTCCATGTTTCACGCAGCATTGTGTTGAAGGTTTTGACCCCTTTTTTGGTTTTCTCATGTTCCAGGGTGGGAAGGATTTCCAGAAACAGCTGGTTTTTCTCACTGTATGTTTCTCCTGCAGCTTTTGTACTCAGTTCAGATGAGATTTTGTTTGTCAGGATCTGGTAAATGTCTATATTGGTAAACGTGTTGACAGTAGTCGGAGGAAACTCCAATGTTTTCTGCGTGTCACACAGTGATTCCAAGTTTTCAACAATGAACATTACCTTGGCGTGCAGAATCTGGCGGTCATTTCGATTATTTGCCAGTCTCTTCAGAGTTTTTGCTTTAGAACCAACAAACTCAGGAGAATCTAGGAGATGCATTAGTACAGTCCATGTGTTATTTACATGCCAGGCAGCAAAGTACAAGTTCATCCACTGATGTGGCACGACAGGCATAGGTAATCAGCAGTCAGCTCTGCACTCATTTTGCACTGTGTAAAACAAAGCCTTCAATTTGTTCACATACTTGAAAATGATCCCAAATCCAATGATGCAAGATTTCATGTCTTTCATTTCTTATATAGCAGTAGCTGCTGATGGTGCAGTGTTAATCAGATGAGCGGGTTGAATTTAATCTCCCATGCAAACTTAGCCATGTAGGAAGCAGAATCTGTGTTAGCTGTGGCCACATTTTCCCCAGTTAGTTGGTACATCTCAAACATGTCAGTTATTGCTGCATCGACCAAACGGATGTCAGCAGAGGGGATGAATGTCACGAAACAATGCGGGTTTATTTCCTTTGAAATAAAAAAATGAAAACACAGGGTCAAGAATTGGATGGTCCAAAGCATTGGGAGATTTGTCAAAAATCAGACAAGACACCACATTTCCATCAATTTGTTCCATGAGTTTAGATACCAAAAAATCATTGTTTTTTTTCAGATACTTATGAGTGATGTTGTCTACATTAGGAAGGGTTTTTGCTGCTGGACAGTATTGTTGCACAAAGTCACCAATAAGCCCCTCTACAATTAACAGCAGTTGTTCATGAAACAAAGAGCACACACAAATTAATTGACACAATTGTGCTGTGTCCTCTCTTTCATTAAAGCCCTCCTGAAAGCTCCTGATATTGCCTGTTTCTCCTGAAGCTCGCTGTCTTCTTTGAGCTTTTTGTGTCACTTGTTTGGACCCACTCCTATATTCTGTCAGGGTGAGGACTGACCTCACTGCTGCGGTACTTGCAGCGCAAGCTGTCCTCCTCACTCCCATCTTTACTTGTCTTGAAGATTTCTAAGCACCGATTTTCTTGTTGGTGTTCATGCATTTTCACCCCATGTTTACCTTTTAACCTTATCTTTATCTGTGGAGGATTGATTGTTTAATCACTTTGCTGCACTAAACGGACGCAAAGAAATAGGCATCCAGCATCTCTATGTGAGCCAGTCATAGCACGATATTGACATTGTTTGATTTTTCCGATCTCCATCCTGTGTGTGTTCTGTGTTTCACACTGTAGAACGGCTTCAGTCTCAGAGCTGCAGGACACAACAATTGCGTAAAGCATTAGTGTTTAACAAAAATTGTACCCTCAAAAAATTGAGTGGATTGATAAATGGGTGTAAATCAGTAAAAACTGAACTCCTTTAATTAAAAACCCTGGTAATTTATCAGTGAAAATCGGTAAAAACTGAAAACGTGGAACACTACACATATTGTAAGGGACCATTTGACGTAGAGTAGCCCATTGTCCTTGAGTCTGCATTTATTTATCTTTAAAAAATGTGCCTGCTTTCACATTTCAGGGCACAGGTAGTTCACGTAATAAGACTCACTGGGACATTTTCTCATTTACATTAATTCCCCATTCCACTGCTCTGGCAGTGTAAAGGGTACCTTACAGTAAAAGTAAATTACATATTCACCACTTTATGTCCCCTTTACACTGCCAGGATGGTCTAAAGGGGCTTTAGTGTAAATGAGAATATGGCTTACTGTACTTACACCAACAGGCAATGCCTCAAATTAACTAACACATCCCATTCATCTCACCCTCAGGAAGAAGCTGAAAAATGGACTAAATGTCAGGCTACTGGCAGAAGTGAATTCCAGTGTTGAGCTTATACTTATCTGTCTGTCTATTAGAGATGATTGGGAACTGGAATTTCCATTTCACAAGAAATTCTGGGATGACAAAATGCATTTTCATTGTAAATCTGCACAAAATGTCAAATTTCAAAATTTTTTGGGAATGTTGTTTCTCGTCAATTGAAACATTCCATTGTGACATTTTTATTTTATATTTTTTAATTTTGTGCTATTTTATTTTTATATTTTTAATATTATTATAGATTGCCAGCTGTAGTCTTTTTATGCTGAAGTGTTTGTTCAGAATATCACAATTTATTTTTTAATATGTCTTTCATGATGTTTCCTCCTCATGCAAGATGCACATCATATCTTCAAACTCTGCATAATATCTACACACACACATCTATCTATCTAGTGTCTTTTGTGTGTGTCTGGAAAATCAATTACATACTGTTTACATTACATTCCCCCAAAAGTTTCCAAACTTAACAAACATAATTATTATGGAATAAATCATTCCACTATGCAGTCATGCATTATAGGAACTCAGTGCTGGAGATCCTTTTCAGGCAAAAACTGATTGCAGACAGACTTTAGGCAATGAAAGGGTATAACACATGAAAAACCACATTCTCACAGAAATACGTACAATACTGTAGGAGCTATGCAGATGAGATTGGGTTTAAGTGTATGCATTTTCAAGAGGAAAATTGGTATAAGGCTACATTTTCAAACAGTATTTCAAAAAGTGCCCTTGGAATTTTTTTTATCTATAAATTCAATTTACATGTGTACTGTCCCTGTCTACATTTGTGCAGTTTTGTGTTTTCTTCTGTCTGCTGATAATCTTTGAAAGGATCAAGCTTTGTACGTTGAAAATACATAAAATAGGGTGAACTTGGCCCGCACTAAAGTCAATGGGAGTTTTTCCACTGACTTCAGTGGGGCCAAGATTTCACCCATGAAGTTTAGAAAACCTGAATGTTTTTTTAAAACTAGGAAGTGTTTTTCTTTCCCCTGCAGAGCTATAAAATTTCTCTTTACTTTTTGATGTCTCTATTTATGTTTTTTAAAAAGATATTGCATTACCTCAATAGCAAAGAAATGCTCCAAAATGAAAGAGTACATAAAATGCCTGGTCTACTAATGACCGGTAATTATCCTTTTGTTCAGAAGAAATTGTGATTACACCAGAGCCTAATGGGTAGCTTATTTTGAGAAGAAGCAGACCCTGGTCAAATTTCCTGCATTAGTGCACATACAAAATGACTGAGTGACTGGCTGCTTCCCAGTTCCTACAGATTAATTTGAGTAACTTTTACTGAAGTGACAAAGAAAATGGGTTGTAAATTCGCTTTACCACCAGCTTCCTTCAGTGCACCCATCTTATAATTTTGTTCCTTTTGTACATCTTCCTTGAAGATGGCAAAACTAAAAAGAGTTGCTGCTGGTCCCCAACTTGGAAGGATGTTGGTCTTGCCGTGACCCAAGTCTGGGTCTAGTGGTCGGAGGTTATTTCTCTGAACAGATATAAGATCATTATTTTAAATGATCCTGAACAGCAACAACAAAAAACCTATAAAGCTATAGCAATTAGAATGGGCATATGTGGTGTGGGTTTATAGCTAAAAACCACTCCGTGTTTCGTTATTAGAAAGTCACTTGACAAAACTAATTTCTGAGCTATACTGGTTGGTTCATGTTTATGTAACACTGCCAGACCCTGATTGTCGGAAAGGGGGATTGAACCTGGGATCTCTGAAGCTAAATGCATAAGCCTCTACTGCATGAGCTAAAAGCCACATGGCCCTTAGCTAAGACTGTAGCAGACTCATTAATCTCTATGTGATCTCAGTGCCACTAAAGGGGACAGAACACCATACCCAGGAGGTGTGTGGATTATATTTACATGGGTTCCAATTAAAATGGATACCTAAATGAATGTAGCTAGAGAAACATCTTCACTGCAAACTTAATTCAGGCTCTTACTTAGGTGTTGCCCTAACCCCACTCCCACCTGCACACAAAAACCTCTGCCCCAAATTTGGTGGTGCTTTCAACCTGAGCTGGCTGGCTCAGGTGGGGCTGTAGGCTAAAGCCCAGGTTCTATTTTCACTTAGGCGGGTACCCTATGATGGGGTGTCCACCCCATATTGGCCTGTAATGGGTTAATGGAGCCCTAGGGAGGCTACACAGAAAGCAGCCAATAGGAGAGGGGCTTTGAGGAGCAGCCAATCAGGGCCAGGCAGGCCCATATAAGAAGAGCTGCAGGGCAGAGCAGGTTCAGTTGCTCCCTGAAACCCTTACAGGTAGAGGAAAGCCAGAATGCTAGACAGAGCAGTGCTGCTAGCAGGGACCAGGGGAGCTAGGGAAGAGCTGGTGGCTGGGACTTGCAAGCTGTGGCCCTGAGGTTTAAGAAGGTACCGGGGCTGTGGGGAAGGGCCTAGGAAAATAGACTAAGAAGTTGGAAGGAACACAGCACGTGGCTTGTGGTTCTCAACCAGTGGGCTGCTTGTGGCCCAATTTGTACACAGCTGTGGCCTAGCTGAGTGCTTTAAATAAATAAATAAAAATTTGCTGCTCCTGGGTCCTGGAAGGGGTTGGGCCTGCTGAGGGGGAGATGGTACCACAGAGCCCTGCTGGAGCGCCCCCTGCCAGTAGGGAAGGTGAAGCAGGCTGTGCTGGGGGAAGAGGTCAGTCGACAGCCTGCCGTTTCCTCCCTCCATGCTGCAGGACATGCTGTAGGGTTGCCAGGGTGGGGGGAGGTGCTGGTCATCAACCCATGCCAGCCATGGGTGTACTTTGGGGCGGGCATTGCCCCCCACTTCCCCCTGACCCCTGATTTCTGCAAATGCTGAGCAGGGTTTGCTTTGTTCAGCTTGGGGGGAGGAGGAAGGTTCTGTCCTTCCCATGCTGCACCAGCTCACTTGGTGCCTCTACCTGGCTGAGCCGGTAGCTCTGGGATGCTGTCTCCTGGGTCCTAGTGCCTGCTGTCATCCTCTTCTACCTGTACTGGGTCCTGTTTCTGTATAATGACGAGTGCCCGTGTGGAGGCAGGGTGAGGCAGGAGGGAAAGAAGAGGGGTGGGATAGAGTAGGAGGAAGAGAAAGGGTTGGGGAATAAGGAAGGGGACAGTGGGGAGAGGATAGGGGGCTGGGGCAGGGGGAAGAGAAGGAGAAGACTGTGAGTACCACTGCTGGGGGAGCGCTGCCTCCTCGCTTCCGGGTGTCTGTGGCAGAGGCGTCTGGAGAAATGGGAGGGGGCATGTGTCCCCTCACTAACCACAGCTACATGTCACCTGTGCGGGATCAGCATACTCCGGGCTGCGGCATGCCCTGGACTGCCTGCAGCACACAACGCATGCCTGCCCGTCCCCTGCTGGCCACGTCCAGACCTGGAGCTTACAGCCAGAGCAGGAGGCTGCGCTGGAAGTCCCGACTCTGAGGGAAGAGCTGGTGCAGGGTGGAAATTTGTCCCTTGGGTGGCTTCCCCTGGCTCGGTGGGTGGGATTGCCCTGCCTCTGACTGTCTGGGAGTAGGAGTTGTGGGACATGTGTCCGACTGGACAGCCACAAATGGCAGGGTGGTGTATATATTGTGTGGATGCGGCCCACATGACCCACAGAGAGCTGCATATATGGCCCACAATGGCGAATAGGTTGAGAGCCTCTGATCTACAGGGTCCCTGGGCCGGGACCCAGAGTAGTGGGCAGGCCTGGGTCCTCCCACCCACCACTGAGGAAGTGACTGGACCGGTAGACTGCGGGACTATCCCCTAGCAGTGGGGGAGCACAGAGCGTGGCACAGCCGGAGGGCTGTGTCCTGAAGAGGACACTGCCATCCTTGGAGTGACACAGGTCCAGGAGCAAAAGTGACAGCAGGTGAGACACCACTGAGAGTCGCTAGTGTGGTGAGTCCCACCCCCATCGTATATCCACTCTGTCGTGTGGACAGAGGTTAAATCCGTCAAGTACTGCTAGTCCCCCAGTACCTTCCCATAGTTCCCCCAAGCCCCATGAATCCAGAAGGGCAAACAAGTTGTCCCACAAGTCACTACAAAATAATTATATAGCAGCTCAGTGTACCGCTGCACAGAGAACCATAGGGTATGCCACCAGCAGCGTGTCTACACTGCAACGTAAGCCCAGAGTTCTAATTCAGGTTCAAACCTAACCCCCCTTCTATGGATGCACAAAATCACGCTAATCCAGGGCTCAGTCCCAGAACCCCACTGGGGTAGAGCTTGACTGAGTCAAGCTGGGAGCCAGAGTTCAATCCCTATTGCCTTGCCATGTAGATACAGCTCCACTGGACCCTTGCTCTGGGCATCCACCAAAAGTATCCCACAGGACAACTTTGTTTTCTGGACAGTCAATATTTGGTGGGCAGTCAGGTTTTTCCACACTTCACCCTGAACAAAGGGCTAGAGCTGCTACATTTTGAGAAGGCACTAGGAAGTCTGGGATATGGGTGGCTGGGCTTGGGCCTGTATAATGCAGTGTACGTTGGGACCCAAGGTTCAGTGATTCCTAATCTGGGGCTACAAATGTGTAGATGCTCAAACCCTAGGTTAATAAACCCAGTGTCTGCTAATTCAAGTTCTACTAACTAGTGGGCTTGCACTCCAGTCTAGACATACACCAGAAGTTCTAGTAACACACACAGGGGAGCCACACCATGTAGAACTCAATAACTCAGGTGTGACTGCTCACACCTGGGCTAGTCTAACCCAGGTGCTCAGCCTTGAGTGCCAAACACCCAAGTTAGCTCTGCACTGAAGACATACCCTACATCCATCCACTCATGGGCGGAGGATACTGGAAGCTAGTGGCTCAGCACCCTCAAACTGTGTGGGTTGCTGCCACAAGTTTCCAGGATTTTTTTCTCGAAGACCTGAAATTGTGGTCTATCTAGTAGGTTTTCAAGGACTCTTACCCCCTCAATGGCGAATGCTGTCAGAGGGAGAGCTGGATGCAAAATGAGAATGTATTTTAGTTTAAAATTTTAGAATTTTGAAGTTGTTTCATTTCAAAATATTTAAAAAGGACCCTTTGTAGTAGTGTGATGTTTTCTGATTAAAATATGACCATATAGATCATTGTTGCAACCACTGTTATATATTTGCAGCAAATATTGTACAAAGATTGTCGAGTCAGATGTCTATGAAAAGGTTATGATTTGCTGGTTATGATTATGCTATCTGTATGCATGTATCATTTTTGTATTTAAAGTTATAAGTATTGGCTCTATACCTGGATTTCAAATGTTTGCACCTGGGGTAACACCCATGAAGTAATCAGCCAGATATGCCATGTAAGATATCTGCAAAAATGTCATAATTTGCCAGATATGATAATCTTGTTTATATGTTTGTATCACCTTTGTATTATGAGTTATAGATGTGTATGTCTGTATTTCAAACGGGCGCTATGCTTCTGGGTGACGCTTCCAGACAGTTTGGCATCAGCACTGCCTAGCCTGCTTGATGCCGCATTAAGGACCATCAGCAATACAACTGACCCATTGAGAGAAGGCAGATACACCTTACTACTCAGCAAGGCATACAGGGAAATGCCTATGGAGAGAACGCTTAAGGTTTCCAATCCATGTGCTGGGCAGGTTGTGTTTGAAACAAAGGAAGCACAGGCCGCATGGCAAGAGACTATAAAAGGCAGCTCTATCTTCTCCATTTCGTCTTCAATCCTGCTTCTTACCTCTGGAGGAACTTTGCTACAAACTGAAGCTCTGAACAATGGACTGAATGACCCATCCAAGCTGTGGATGTACTCCAGACTTGACTTAAACCCGCAGTTTATTCCATCACTGCTACAAGCCTGAGCCAAGAACTTTGCCATTACTGTATGTAATTGATTCCTTTAACCAATTTTAACTCTCACCTTTCTTTCTTTTTATAAATAAACCTTTAGATTTTAGTTAATAAGAATTGGCTGTAGCATATATTTGGGTAAGATCTGAAACTTTCGTTAACTTGGGAGGTAATGTGTCCGATCCTTTGGGATTGGTAGATCCTTTTCTTTTATACGATGAAATAAGATTTACAAAAATTTTCATCGTATTTGATGTACCTGGATGGAGGCCTGAGACTGGATCACTTTAAGGGAACTGTGTTGTTTGGACTTCTGAGTAACCAGAAAGGTAATAAAGAAACTGTTTTATAATAGAACTGGGAGTAACCTCTAGAGGTCATCTAGTCCAGTCCCCTGCACTCAAGGCAGGATTAAGTATTAACTAGACCATCCCTGACTGGCAATTTTTAAGAGCAGGTTGGACAAACACCTATGATGGAGATTCCACAACCTCCCTAGGCAATTTATTCCAGTGCTTAACCAGATGATCAGACAGAAAGTTTTTCCTGATGTCCAACCTAAACCGTCCTTGCTGCAATTTAAGCCCATTGCTTCTTGTCCTACAGAGATTAAGAACAACAATTCTTCACCCTCCTCCTTGTAACAACCTTTTATGTACTTGAAAACTGTTATCATGTCCCCTCTCAGTCTTCTCTTCTCCAGACTAAACAAACCCAATTTTTTCAATCTTCCCTCATACATCATGTTTTCTAGACCTTTAATCATTTTTGTTGCTTTTCTCTGTACTTTCTCCAATTTGTCCACATCTTTCCAGAACTGGATACAATACTCCAGTTGAGGCTTAATCAGCACGGAGTAGAGCAGAATTATTACTTCTGGTATCTTGCTTACAATACTCCTGCTAATACATCCCAGAATGTTTGCTTTTTTTGCAACAGCGTTATATTTAGCTTGCGATCCACTATGGCCCCCAGATCCCTTTCCGCAGTACTCCTTCCTAGGCAGTCATTTCCCATTTTGTATGTGTGCAACTGATTGTTCCTTCCTCAGTGGAGTACTTTGCATTTGTCCTTATTGAATTTCATCCTATTTACTTCAGACCATTTCTCCAGTTTGTTCAGACCATTTTGAATTTTAATCCTATCCTCCAAAGCACTTGCAACCCCTTCCAGCTCGGTATTGTTCGCTAACTTTATAAGTGTACTCTCTATGCCATTATCTAAATCATTGAAGATATTGAACAGAACCGGACCCAGAACCAATCTCTGTGGGACCCCACCCATTATGCTGGCTTGGTGAATCTAAGCATTGAAATATCCACTAGCTCTTTGGGGTTTGGCTGCCCCATTCTTTGCAGTTCACCCTAATTGAGTGACCACAGCTGGCTTCCCCCCTAGAACCCTGGTCACAAGTAGTTTTGAGAATTTTAAAACTTTTTCTACAATTATTTAAATTTTTTGTCAAAGCTTTGCAGTCTGCTCAGGACACCCAGAACTATAAGCCACTGTGCTGCACCTCTACCTCAGCAAGTGAGAGCTTCGACGAGGCTAAACTGTGTATCGGCTTCCCTGACACACCAGCCTGCCTGCCTTGCGAGCAAACTCTTCAAGTCTAACCCTTGCCTTGCAGGTAACAATCAATGTACCCAAGTTTCCCAGAGACATCTCCCTGCGGTGTCCAGTCCCTCTCACTGGACACCCACGGAAATTAAGTTTCCTGCCTCCAAAGAGACGGAGCACACATCAGCCTGTTTGGTTAGTTGAAGACTCACACTTTACTTTAATACACAGCACTGAGCTGGTTTTGTAATAACATAAAAATAAGGTTTTTTTAACAAAGAACAGAGACTAAGCAATAGAAAAATACAGGTACTGTTACAAACAAAACAAAAACAAAACATGCTTTCCAGTGACTAAACCTTAATTTTAGCAAGTTACAGTCTTTGCTTAAGTAGTTTTCTTATTCACATCACGTTACCAGCATCTCTAGCCCTCCAGTCAGAGGGGGAATCCACGTTCCTTTCTTTAGAGTAGGCTTGATGTATGCACTGCTTCCTAAACACATTTTAATACCATATTTCCAGCACACACACAACTCTCTCTCTATACGACTTGTACATATGACACACTATTTTTGGGACCAGCATGTCACCAGTTTACATATAATACCTTACATAACACCTTTTAGATGCATATTATGACAATGGTGTGTTTGGATAGTGAATGTGTCAGGCCTGATACGAGTTACAGTATAATGGACTGTCTGCCAGTGGGCATTGAGGCGGTCTTAGGATCAGAAATGGTTATCAAATTTGTTTACCAACATCTGGGTTTTCAGTAAATGAAAAATTTTCATAAGCATTTTGATAACATGTTTTGTAGCAGTTTTTTCCCCAAAAGCTCCCAAATTTCAAAACTGTCAGGAAGTTCTTACTAAAAATGTTGTTTTTGCCAACCGGTCATTTTTCAACAAAAACTTTTCATTTATAAAATTATCATCATCACTCCCATTGCTCATCAGTGAGCAATCAACCAATTGTCTCCACCCCGACCATTGTGTGTCAGTGCTTGAGTCTCCGCAAAGTCCTTTCCTGTCCACTCTTTTATGTGGTCAATCCATCTCTGCTTCTGTCTACCTCTTCTTCTCTTCCCTTGTAGGATGATCTTGGATAGGCCAGATCTTGTTACATGGCTGTACCACTTCAGCTTGCACTTCTTCATGGTTGCCAGGAGATCTTCATATGACCAGCACATTGGGTGATGATGTTGCTGATCTCTTCATTTACCAACTCTAATTACAGGTCTTTTGATAGCACATAGATACCATTCGTGTAACAACTCTTTTTAACCTGGGTTGGCTTTGCATTGTGGAAAAGTATAGGAACTGTACTTGCCATCATGAAGATTCTACAGAATTTGGGCTACCATTAGCTCAGCATAGAGGCCCACTACTGTCCAGAAGGATTGTGTGTTTTGGGGTAGTTGCCATTTCAGATGCTTCCTCAGTTGAGTTATCATGAGGGCTAGCGGTCTAGGGACAAAACAGGTGCGCATCTTTGCTATTTGTTTCAGTGATTACACCTTTGCCGTGATGCCTACAAATCCCTGCTCTCTGCAATTGGTTGGGCAGGTGACCTCTTGTGATTTCTGACACCAGTGTGACTACTAATCATGCGCAAACACTTTTCTCTTCCCTTGCCTTCTTTTCCTCGCTACCTCTCCATGCCCCATGTGTTTATTCACTTATTGCATATTGTCTGAATCCTAGACTATAAACTATCCAGGGCAGAGTATGAGAGAAACCACATTGATGTTATTTGTTCATACAATATCTAGTACTGTGGGGCTCCAATCTTTGTTTGGGGCCCTTAGGCACTACCACAACAGAAAAAAATGCAATCAATAAATAAATTAAAGGCAACCATTGGATAGAATCAAGAAATTTCACAAGCTTCAGTATTTTACATAGAAAAAGTTTCTTTTAGAGAATTGTTGCTGCAGTTTCTTATCTCAGACTCTGCCCCCTTGCACCATCAGAATACTAAATCCTAAAAATTTTATTCAAGTTAATGTTTAAAATCAAATTGACACAAGTTAAGAGGAAAGGTACTGTACATCTGAGGTCAGCTTTGGGTCATGAGGGATTACAAGTGTCGGTTACAAGTTTCTTAAGATATATACGTAGCACATAACCAGCATAGACCCAGATTGGTGTGCGGGAGTTTTTTAAAACGTCAGAAATCAAAGGGACAAGTGGTCCTGAATCTTCAACAAGCATTTCCTTAAGTGAAGTAAGTGTTAGTAACAGAAAACAATTTTAAATAGTCTGAATAAAAAAAAAATCACTTCCCCGTCTCAATTAATCAAGATTCACTTGCATGTTTTCTTTGATATCATAATCCTACTAGTTCTCAAGGCATCGACAGACTCTGCCAGGAAAAAACAGATAGACAAGACCAGAATTTATGACTGAAAAAACAAGCAGAAATAAAGACTTTGAAACCCCCAGCACCTTTCAGACCTTCTTTATATAGCCTAAAACCACATTATTCTTTCCCTTGCTGGCTGTGTGGGGACTCCTTTTTGTTTTTGTTCCAGGCCAATGCTACAGACCACAACCTCAGAGATGGGGAGGCTTTTATTGGGCTAGCAGGGAAAAGAAAGCCCTGGGTCCCCTTTAAGGACTCTGTTGTCCTTTTTACCCTCCCCTTCCTAGTGAGGACTGTTTCCTCAGTGGTTTGGGGAAAGGGAGTGCGAGCTCCTGGGCTAGATAGAAATGTTTGGCAGAAGCTCAATGGTTCCCCACTACCGGCGGGGAAGTGCCACCCTTGCCTGGGGTGCTATTCTGTATCCAAGAGCAGCAACTCCCACTATTGGGATTAGCGTAGGATTGCATTATTGGGTTTAGCAGCGGGCATCATACTAGTAGGCTCTGGGGACTAGGAAGGAATTTTCGCTCCCTGCCAGAGAAGTCTGATCAGGTTGAGGTTTTTTTTGCTTTCCTCTCACCAATCCAGGGAACTAGTGGATAGGTCTGACATTACCCAGGGTACAATCTGGACCAATGAACAGCTTTGTCCCCTCAGTTCTCCAGCCTGAGGTGCCTTTTACCTGCCCTAGGGTTAGGTTTCCTAAGCTTTCCTGTGAGCGCTATCACTCCTGGTCTGCTCACATACAGCTTGGGGTTAGGGTTAGATTTCCTATTGGTAGGGCCCTTGGAGTTAGGGTTAGTGTTCCTATGGGTAGAGGTCCTCACCCAGGTTAGGGTTCCTATGGATATGGGTCCCCACTCTAGGGTTAGGGTTCCTGTGGTACTTGGTGATAGGTTTAAGGTTCCCATGGGTAGGTGTCCTAGGACTAGGGTTATTGTTCTTATGGGTAGGAGTCCCCACCCTTGGGTTAGAGTTCCTATGGGTATGGGTCCCTTTCTTAGGGTTAGGGTTCCTATGGTTGGGGACTTGGGTGAAAGCTAGGGTTCCCATGCGTAGGTCTCCCCACTGTAAGTTGGGGGTTCCTATGGGTATGGGACTTCTGGCTAAGATTAGGGTTCCTGTTGGTCAGGGTCCCTGCCCTAGCTTTAGGATTCCTATGGGGGGGGGGGGGTCTCCCCGCCCTAGGGTTCTGGTTCCTAAAATTAGGGGTCTATGCCCTAGGGTTAGGGATCCTATGTTTAGTGAACTTGCGGCTAGGATTAGGGTTGCTATGGGTAGCGGAATTGGGATTAGTGTTATGGTTCCTATGAGTCGATCTCCCCACCCAAGATTTACGGTTCCTATGTGTAGTGCTCCTCCCCTAGGGTTAAGGTTCCTATGGGAAAGGGACTTGGGGCTAGCATTAGGGTTCATATGGGTAGGGAACTTGGGGCTTGGGTTAGGATTCCTAGGGGAAGGTCTCCCCACCCTAGGGTTAGAGTTCCCATGGGTAGGCCTTCCCACGGTAGGATTAGGGTTCCTATTGCTAGGGGACTTGGGACCAACATTAAGGTTCTTATGGGTAGGATTCCCTGCCCTGTGGTTAGGGTTCATAGAATCATAGAATATCAGGGTTGGAAGGGACCTCAGGAGGTCATCTAGTCCAACCCCCTGATCAAAGCAGGACCAATCACTGATTTTTGCCCCGATCTCTAAATGGCCCCCTCAAGGATTGAACTCACAACCCTGGGTTTAGCAGGCCAAAGCTCAAACCACTGAGCTATCCCTCCCCCTAACCAGATTTTTTACTAGAAGCAGCACCAAAAATATTGATGGGAACTCACTTTCACTGATAAGAAATATGAGACTGGTTTTTGCAACTCAATTAATCTGGCACCTGTCCTCAGCAATGTACAAATCATTCCTTATTCAAACAGCAGATCATACTTTAGCAGTTCCTATCGGTACAGCTCCTCACCCTAGGGTTAGGGTTCCTATGGGTTATGGATTTGGTGTTAGGGTTAGGGTTCTTATGATAGGGGAGTTTGGGCTAGGGTTTGTATATTTAAGTTTTGGGGGCTAGGCCAATGGGTTAGGGTTCCTAAGTGTAGGGCTCCCCATCCTAACCTAGGATTCCTATGGGTATGGGACTTGGGACTAGGCATAGGGTTCCTATAGGTAGGACTCCCCACTCTTGAGGTAGACTTCCTATGGGTAGAGCTCCCTATCCTAGGTTAGGGTTCCTCTGGGTAGGGCACTTGTGGCTAGTTTTAGCATTCATATATTTATGGTTCTTTTGGGTAGCAGAGTTGGGGCTATCATTAGAGTTCCTATGGGTAAGTTACTTTATGTTAGGGTCAGGGTTCCTTTGGGTAGAGGACTTGGGGCTACGGTTAGGGTTTCTATGAATAGTGCTCCCTGCCTCAGGGTTAGGGTTTCTGGGTTCCTGGCTTCCCTCCCCAGGGTTAGCATTCCTCAGCCCCCAGCTCCCCACCCCAGAGTTAGTGTTCCTCGGGGCCCAGCTCCCTGCCCCAGAGTTAGTGTTCCTGTAGGCCCTGTACATTGAACTAGGGATAGCATTTCTAAGTGTAAGCTGAAGAACTGGTTCCTTCAGTCGCTCCGGGTCTTCAGCAGCACTGAAGGGCTCACCGCCGAAGTGCCGCCGAAGACCCGGAGCGAGTGAATGGCGTGCTGCCAACATGCCGCCGAAGACCTGGAGCAACTGAAGGACCTGCCGCTGCAGTGCTCTTGAAGGACCGCAGGGCCGCTGGGTGAGTAGAGCTCAGGCAGGACGGTCCCGCGGGCCACATGTGGCCTGCGGGCCGGAGTTTGCCGAACCCCTTTAACAACCGGTTCTAAACCGGCTGCAAAATTTAACAACTGGTTCACATGAACCGGTGCGAACCAGCTCCAGCTCACCACTGAGTGTAGAATACTTGGAGATATAATTCAAATGGGTATGCCTCCCTTCCCTAGGGTTAGGCATCCTATGGGCACGGCTCCCCACCCTAGGGATAGGTTTCCTACGGGTAGTGTACTTGTAGCAACAGTTTGGTTACCTGCAGGTTGGGCTTTCCGTACTAGGTTTACAGTTTCATTCTGGTAGGAGACTTGTCCCTCCTGTAGTCCCATCTGCTCTGTTTCTAGAATCTCTTCCATTGCCAACAGAAGTTTTCTCCCTCAATTCCTGTGGTCAATGGGTTTCCAGCAGCTGGGATATGCATCCCGACCCTGGCAGCTTGCAATCCTGCAGCCTTCCCAGCCTGAGGCTACTGCACGTGACTGCTCTCCTCCCCTGTCAGCTCAGACTGACTTGAGCTGCTGCCTTTTGAACACTCCTGCCACTGGGAGCATGCCCAGCAGAGGAGAAAGGGCATGGCTTCCTGCATCCAGGGAAGCTCTTTAACCCTTTCCTTGCTGGTGTGTGGTTGTTACACCCTGTCACACTAAGGGTAGTGCTCCCTGTCCTAGGTTTTGGGTTCTTATTAAGATTAAGATTTATTGGGGCCCTGGGCACAAAGAACATTTGGGCCCTCCACACCCCATTAAGAACACGAATGTATCAAAATGCATTAATACTAAGACTGTGTTGTGTTCACACACTGCCTTAATAATAAAGCAAATCATATCCCAGTTTATTATGCCTAAATTAACTCCTTAATTTTTCCACATAGAAAATGAATATGGCTAGATATTCTCCACACAAAGGTGTTCACTGTTAATCTGGACAACAGCAGTGTTACAAGAATCAATCATTCACAGGTCCACAAGCGGGTTTTTCCATCTCCCCTAATTTTCTTAAACCTGACCATTGTGCACCCCCTCCCCCTCCCCTCTCCCCCTCCCCCTCCCGATCCTGTTACAGACCAGGTTTTCTACTGTGGAAGCAAAGATGTCTGAAAGACAACAGTCACAATTCTGGAACATAATTTAATTAAAAGACATAATCCTAACCCAAGGTAAAATTACTTTATTATGCAGAACTTTAAATTTCGGCCAATGGTGAGAACCGGTTTAAAACAAAGTTTGCAATTGATCACAAAAGCTATGAAAAAATATTGAAAGAATCTGATGTGTGCCAAAGTGACTCTTGCTTTCTGCCAAAGGCAATTCATGTCAAACCATGAGAAAGTTTACATTTTACCAATTAAGTTTTAGGACTAACTGTTTCAGCTAATCAGAAACTAGCTTATATGTCTACATTAAATCACACTTTTAAGAACAGGTCAGGTTTTGATTAGCCAGAGCACACAACAGGATGTTTGGTTATTACTAAGCCAATATAAGAAAAGGAGTACTTGTGGCACCTTAGAGACTAACCAATTTAATAAATTGGTTAGTCTCTAAGGTGCCACAAGTACTCCTTTTCTTTTTGCGAATACAGACTAACACGGCTGTTACTCTGAAATAAGCCAATATAGTTTTTCCAATAATACTGCAGAGAGAATATTCATCACTCCATTATACCAATGCCTCATCATCAGTGTAATGAAGAGAAAAAAGTCACTGGAACTGAAGGTTCTCACATGATAAATTTCTCCCACTTCCATAACTATCTGGGTTTGTCCTTTATGTTTTATTCCCCAACCAGCCTTAGCTTTGACATTCACATAGCAACAGATGACCATTAGCCTGTGACAACAGTTGATTCCACTGATCATCTTTGTTAAGTAAATTTGGGTGGGCCACAAGTCATTTGTGAAATCCATAGTTGAGTGAGTTGGGTCTGGAAGTTATGGATCAGTGTGAACAGGGTCACATCAGTCTATGCTGGATGAGGCAGGAACTACACATAAAGATCTTACAAATATGGTCTGGGGTAAATAGCACTATCATCTCTCATCCAATGCTAAAGTGGGAGAACTATACTATGGAAGGCCTCATATTAGCTGAGCAGGTGGGCAAATAGTGCCATATCACAATGTGCATGGGAAGAATCCACACTAAGATTCCCAAGGTTGTGAACCACGTGCACGGGGTGCAGGTGGGCATAAATTGGGCTACATCATGACTTATTAGGGTGGGAGCAAATAATGCTGTACTGCGTGATGCAGGGATGGGGCATCCAGAGGCCTTGAATCTATGGATAGAGGCATACAAACCCAAACAAAGCCCCTGTCTCACCATATATTTTGCAATCATCAAAAGACACAGGAAAAAAACTGGAAGAGGAGAGGAGAGAATAAGTCACGCCTGGGAGAGAGAAGTGATTGAACATGGAGAGGCAAGGAAGAAGTGATGGGGCGTCCCACGGTGTGTATGTGGGGAGAGAGGGTTGGCAGGAGTTCCATATTTCTCTCCTTGAACAGGACACCAGAGAGTTCCTCCCTGCCCCTAAGCTCCCTGTGTGCTTGTGAGGATTGCATTTCCCTGGGGTTTGCCCCGTGGGTTGAGGTAGCAGGGACTTCCCTGGCCAGGCTGTGGGGGGGATTTCCCCTGTTCCCCCGGCTGTGGGGAGCTCCCTATCCCTGTAGCCTCCACACTCCTCTTACTGTCTATTTTCTCTAGGTTGCTGATGTGCTGTAGGTCATAGCCCGTGTCCTCGTGGCTCCAGCCAGGAGTGGGCATTCCTGTGCAGCTTGGGGCTGGAGGAGACGCAGCAGGAGGTGGTGTTCCCCGTCTTTGTTCGCCACCTAGCCCTGGCCAGCCAACCAAGTGTGAGAGGATGCAGGGGGAGCCCATCACCAACGGCGGCAAGAAGCCATGGACAGCAGCGAACAAAACAACAAGCAGGAGAGGAAGAGACTGCAGCTGCTGCTGCTCCCTCCAGCCACACTCACTGGCTGATCCCCTCAGCAGCTCATCCAAGAAGCTTTGCCCCAGACATGGCCAGCCTGGCCAGCAGAGCAGAGGGTGCAGCAGCTAAATCATCCTGACCTAGCATCATTTTTCTGGGGGCCCAGACTCCTTGTATTAGTGTACAGACATCTTAGTTGTTGCTGCTTGGCTTTGCCCGCACTCCTCATCCAATTAGGTACCGTCACTCTAATGGCAGTATGGCTTACGTGACTTAACTTGTTTGGTAATGGCACTCTTTCCTCCTAATGTCCATTCTCCCACCCACTGCTGTTCCATTCTCCACTGCCATATCCTTTATTTGATTTTCCTCCTGCTCAATGATAGAATCAGACACGGAGATTACATGAGCATCTCCCAACCGTCTCCACCAAATGCCTAGTTTAAAGGGGTTCGGGGTGCGGGGTCATGGAGGTGCTTACTATGGCTCCCACAAAGCTGCTGCCAGGTCCCTGTGGCCCCTAGGCGCATGGGCAGGCAGGGATTCTCCACATGCTGCCCTTGCGCCCATAGGCACTGTCCCCTCAGTTCTCATTGATCACAATTCCCGGCCAATGGGAGCTGCGGAGCTGGCACTAGAGGCAGGGTCAGCACATAGAGCCTCCCTGGCTGCCCATGCACCTAGGGGCTGCAAGGACCTGGTGGCCGCTTCCAGGAACTGTGTGGAACTAGGGCAGGCAGGGAGCCTGCCTTAGCCCCAGGCCCCCGCTGCCCCGCTGCCCGGATTTTTAACTGCCCAGTTGGCAGTGCCGATTGGAGCCGCCAGGGTCCCTTTTCAACCGGGAATTCCGGTGGAAAACCAGACACCTGGCAAACCTAAACCAGCATGACCTACTTTGTCATTCCTATATATTTTGTACCCTGATATTACAGTGTCCCATTGATTATCCTCAGTCCATCAAGTTTCTGTAATGCTTATTATATCCTCATTTAACACCAGATAATCTAGTTCACCCATCTCAGTATTTAGACTTCTAGACTATGTAAGAACTTGTACATTTTGATAATGTTCAGTTGTTTGCCTTCATGTATTATATTTATATAGGACTCTATTACTTTTGACTGTTCCTCACTAGCTCCTACCTGTACTTTACCAACTTCTTTCCTATCCTCTTTATTAGGATATAGAGTTCCCCTTTTAATAAAGGTTTCAGAGTAACAGCCGTGTTAGTCTGTATTCGCAAAAAGAAAAGGAGTACTTGTGGCACCTTAGAGACTAACCAATTTATTTGAGCATAAGCTTTCGTGAGCTACAGCTCACTGTAGCTCAAGAAAGCTTATGCTCAAATAAATTGGTTAGTCTCTAAGGTGCCACAAGTACTCCTTTCCTTTTAATAAATTCATCCCTAAGGAACATCTCTGCCTGAACCATGCACTCCTCCACACCTGTTGGCATTCCCTCAGCCCTTAGTTTAAAAAATCCTCTACAACCTTTTTAATTTTACTTTGCAAAAATCTGGTTTCCTTTTTGATTTAGGTGGAGCCCATCCCCCCTGTATAGGCCATTCCTTCCCCAAAAGGTTCCCCAGTACCTAATAAATCTAAATCACTCCTCCCTATACCATCATTTCAGCCATGCATTGAGACTTTGTAGTTCTGCCTGTCTCATTGTCCCTGCACTATTTCACAGAATGCTACTATGCAAGTCTTGGACTTTAAACTCTTACCTAGCTGCCTAAATTTGGCCTCCAGGACCTCTTTCCTACCTTTTCTTCTGTCACTGCTAAGTGCATGTACCATGACCACCAGCACCGGAAATAGGAGACAGACTTGTTGAAAGTCTCTGGGTAAGGATCAAAGGGGTAAAAAGCAAGGTGCTGTCATGATAGGGGTCTACTACAGACTACCTGTAACCAGGAAGAAGATGTGGATGAGGCTTTTTTTAAACAACTAACAAAATCATCCAAAGCACAGGACTTGGTGGTGATGAGGGACTTCAACTACCCAGACATCTGTTGGGAAAAATAACACAGCAGGGCACAGATTATCCAAGAAGTTCTTTGAATGTATTGGAGACAATTTTTTATTTCAGAAGGTGGAGAAACCTATTGGGGAGAGGCTGTTCTAGATTTGATTTTGACAAATAGGGAGGAACTGGTTGAGATTATGAAAGTAGAAGGCAGCTTGGGTGAAAGTGATCATGAAATGATAGAGTTCATGATTCTAAGGAATGGTAGGAGGGAAAACAACACAATACAGATAATGGATTTCAAGAAGGCAGACTTTAGCAAACTCAGGAAGTTAGCAGGTAAGAGCCCATGGGAAGCAAGTGTAAGGGGAAAAACAGTTTGAGAGAGCTGACAATTTTTCAAGGAGACATTATTAAGGACACAAGAGCAAAGTATATCACTGTGTAGGAAAGATAGGAAGTATAGCAAGAGACCACCATAGCTTAATCAGGAGATCTTCAATGATCTGAAACTCAAAAAAGAGTCCAACAAAAAGAGAGAATATTCATCACTCCATTATACCAATGCCTCATCATCAGTGTAATGAAGAGAAAAAAGTCACTGGAACTGAAGGTTCTCACATGATAAATTTCTCCCACTTCCATAACTATCTGGGTTTGTCCTTTATGTTTTATTCCCCAACTAGGTCAAATTACAAAGGACGAATATAAAACAACACAAGTATGTAGGGACAAAATTAGAAAGGCCAAGACACAAAACAATATTAAACTACCTAGAGATATAAAAGGTAACATAAAAAACCTTTCTACAAATACACTAGAAGCAAGAAGAAGACCAAGGATAGGATAGGCCCATTAGTAAATGGGGCTGGGGGGAAGAGAATAACAGAAAATATGTGAATGGCAGAAGTGCTAAATGACTTTTTTTCCAGTTTTCACCAAAAAGCGATTGGATGTCTAATATAGCGAATGCCAGTGAAAATGATGTAGTATCTGAGGCTAAAATAGGGAAAGAACAAGTTAAAAATTACTTAGACAAGTTAGATGTCTTCAAATGAACAGGACCTGATGAAATACATCCTACAATACTCAAGGAGCTGACTGAAGAGATATCTGTAACAGTAGCGATTATCTTTGAAAAGTCATGGAAGATGGGAGAGATTCTAAGGGACTGGAAAAGGGCAAATATAGTGCTGATCTATAAAATAAGGACAACCCAGGGAATTACAGACCAGTCAGCTTCACTTCAGTACCTGGAAAAATAATCAAGCAATCAATTTTCAACCACCTATGTCCTAGGAGATAATAAGGTAATAGGATAATAAGGTGATAAGGAATAGTCAGCATGGATTTGTCAAGAACAAATCATGTCAAACCAACCTAATAGCTTTCTTTGACAGGATGACAAGCCTGGTGGACAGGGGGGAAGTGGTAGATGTGGTATATCTTGACTTTAGTAAGGTTTTTGAAACAGTCTTGTCTGACCTCATAAATAAACTAGGGAAATACAACCTTGACAGAGCTACTATAAGGTGGGTGCATAACTGGTTGGAAAACCGTTCCCAGAGAGTAGTTATCAGTGGTTCAAAGTCAAGATGGAAAGGCATATTGAGAGTGTCCCACAGGGATTGGTCCCAGGTCCTGTTCTGTTCAATGTCTTCATCAAT
This sequence comes from Lepidochelys olivacea, assembly GCF_965140295.1. Classification (NCBI taxonomy): domain Eukaryota; kingdom Metazoa; phylum Chordata; order Testudines; family Cheloniidae; genus Lepidochelys; species Lepidochelys olivacea. The sequence continues at coordinate 167,872,082 of NC_140411.1, forward strand.
GATTTAGATAATGGCAGAGAGAGTACACTTATAAATTTTGCAGAAGATACCAAGCTGGGAGGGGTTGCAAGTGCTTTGAAGGATAGGAATAAAATTCAAAATAATCTGGACAAACTGGAGAAATGGTCTGAAGTAAATAGGATGAAATTCAATGAGGACAAATGCAAAGTACTCTGCTTAGGAAGAAACAATCAGTTGCCCACATACAAAATGGGAAATGACTGCCAAGGAAGGAGTACTGCAGAAAGGGATCTGGGGTCTGTAACAGGGTTCTCTCATCACTCTGGCGCCTCCTGCTGGCTGTCGTGGGAATTAGCTCTGACTGTTAGTGCGCCCTCTTCTGGTGGTGCCCTGCCCTAGGACCCACATCGCTCCAAGGTCCGCAGCGTCCTCTTCAGTGACGCAACAGTCCGGACATGTCACACACTGTGCTCCACCCTTCTGAAGGACCTGGAGTCTGCTGTTCAGCCACTTCCCTTAGTGCCTACCACAGCAAATTGTCTGGCTACTTCCTCGTGGCCCCAGCATCCTCTTTACCCTTGCCTCAGGACCTCAACCTGCAAACCCCAGCCAGGAGCTGTCTCCCACTCTCCTGGTCCCTGCTAGCAGAGCTGCTCTGTCCAGGATGCTGGTAGTTCTCTTAGCCCTCCAGAGACACAGTCCTTCCTCCCTGGGTTCCCAGCAGAGAACTGCCCTCCTCTGCCCTGCAGCTCCCTTTTCATATGGGCCTGCTTGGCCCTGCTTAACTACTCCCTTCAGCCCTTCTCTGATTGGCTGTCTCCTGTGCAGCCTCCCTAGGGCTCTATTAATCCCTTAGAGCCCAGTGTGGGGCAGGCGCCCCATCACAGGGTCATAGTTGATCGCCAGCTAAATATGAATCAACAGTGTAACACTGTTGCAAAAAAAGCAGTCAGCATTCTGGGATGTATTAGAAGGAGTGCTGTAAGCAAGACTTGAGAAGTAATTCTTCCGCTCTGTTCTGCACTGATAAGGCCTCAGCTGGCATATTGTGTCCAGTTCTGGGTGCCACATTGCAGGAAAGATGTGGCCAAATTGGAGAAAGTGCAGAGGAGAGTAACAAAAATTATTAAAGGTCTAGAAAACATGACCTATGAGGAAAGATTGAAAGAATGGGTTTTGTTTAGTCTGGAGAAGAGAAGACTGGGGAGGGGGACATGATAACAATTTTCAAATACATAATAGGTTGTTACAAGGAGGAGGGAGAAAAATTGTTCTCATTAACCTCTGAGGCTAGGACAAGAAGCAGTGGGCTTAACTTGCAGCAAGGAAGGTTTAGGCTGGACATTTCTTCCTGTCAGAATAGTTAAGCACTGGAATAAATTGCTTAGGGAAGTTGTGGAATCTCCGTCATTTGAGATTTTTAAAAGCAGGTTAGACAAACATCTGTCAGGGATGGTCTAGATGATACTTAGTCCTGCTTTGAGGGCAGGGGCCTGGACTAGATGACCTCTTGAGGTCCCTTCCAACCCTACAATTCGATGATTCTTTAAGATCTGCTACCTTCACATCTGGCATGCGGGTCTCCTGCTCATCACAAACCCAACTATCTACATTTCTAATAATCGAATTCCCCAAAGCTTATGCTCAAATAAATTTGTTAGTCTCTAAGGTGTCACAAGTACTCCTTTTCTTTTTCCCATTACTACTGTCTGTCTCTTCCTAATAACTGTAGTCCCCAGCCCCTAAGGGATATCTTCTGTGTGAAAAGATAACATGACATTATCTGAAAGATGGGATTGTTTCCTTGCACACCTGCTTGACACTGTCTTGCCCCAAGACTTTCATCCTCCTTAACAACACAGGGGCTGTTGGATAGGAGGTGGGACTGCTGTGCTATGTCCCTAAAAGTCTCCTGTGTGTACCATTGTCTCCTGTGTGTACCATTGCTCCTCCAGTTCAGCCACTCTGGCCTCTAAAGCCTGTCCCCTGACTCTGAGGGCAATGAGTTGCTTGCCCCACATGCACACATAAGCTACTTGCCCAGGAAGCAGAGAATCATAATGCTGCACTCAGGGATTTTTTATTTAGCCTAAATTTAGGGTATGCTTGTTCAGTGTATTGCTCTGTCAGTTGCTTTAATAGGTGGTCTGACTGACTAGTAAACTAGAATTGAAAGTAAAAGTAGGGGAGGACATCCCCTAAAGAAGGTGGGGAACAGAGTTGGGCTCTTAGTATCTGCTACAATAATGTGCCAATGCAAAAAATAACCAAAAAAACCCAAACACAAAGCAAAAAACAATAATAATCAACATGGCTTAAAAGAGGAAGCACTTTAGACCACAACCAGCCTTGGCTGATTTGAAGGAGAATGGGAATTATGACTGCCTACACCAGGGCTGAATTTGCTGTGTATTCATTATGTCCTCAGCACACTAAATCCCTTGTTCTATCACTCAAAATTGCCTCCCTCTCACCCCAGGTAAGTGATCCAAGTGTCAGTCACAACCATCTTTGGGTTGGTGTAGCTGAATCTGGATCTTCTTAAACCCAAAGGAGTTATTTGAAGCTCAAAAGTGACTCCATAAGTTCTTTCCTATTGAGACAATAGGCACTATGAACTCCTTTTCAAGGAGATCTGTATTGTCTAAATTCCTCCCTAAAGTGTCTGAAAACATTATCAGGTTGGGATGGTCCGCAATAAAGACTTTGGACAAGATTTTTATTTACTGTAGGGCCCCTTTCCACCACTGTGGCAGTGTAAAGGAACAGTAGTGTAAATGAGAATCAGGCCCTACTCTTCTCTATAGGACAACACTTTCTGTATCAGACTTAATTGATTTCAAAAATGTATGAGCTGCATATTTTATCACTTTTGCCATTGTATTATTAACTCTTACCAGACTACAAATTACAAACTACCTTGAAGGTTACCTTCTGCAGGATTGTTACTTTTCAAGACTGCAATAGGATTTATCATATATATACGCTCTAGGGTTTATTTTCTTGGAAAGAACTATTCATTTGCTTGTGACCCACCCTGCCTAAAAAAGGACTTTACTATTTATTCAGTTACTAAAATAACACTGATTATTTGCATTTCCACTACTTACAGAGAGCCTTTGCCTCCGTTGGAAGCCCTAGTGGGATTTAACTTTTTCTTTTATTTTCCAGAACAAATGAATTCACGCACGCGCGCACACATACACGCACCCTGCCTCCTCCTCCTCTCATTAAAGAAGCAAACACTGAACATCCATTTTGTTTATTTTAAAAAATATTACAAATGACTTCTGAGTAATTCTAGTTGTTCAGTAGATTTGTGGAAAGATTCTCTTTCCCATAGAGGCACAGCTGGACCTGAGCCATTTCAAAAACTTACTGTAAGAAAGACTCTACATAGCTGGGGAGGAAGTAGGAATTTTACAATGAGCTCTTGTGCATTAAGCAGGTTTGTAATCCTGAAGGGAAATCCAGGCCTGTGAGCCCAGAAGGGGCTCAGTTGAGATCACAGCTTCAGTGGGCTTTCACTGACTTCATTGGGGCATTTCTCTAGCTGCACAGTGTATTTCATCTAGACATATTCTCCACTGGGAACTTTTCTAATATAACCATGCTTAAAAATCCTCCATGGAATTGATGGCTGGATTGCAATCCTGTTACAAATGTAGAGTATGATGTGTAATACTGTGTGGAGGTGCAATCTAGCAAAATGAGTTTGCGCTGTGCTCACAGGGCTTGATCCAAAGCCCATTGAAGTCAATGGGAGTCTTTCCATTGACTTCAGTGAGCTTTTAATCAGGCCCATGGTGAAAAGCAGAAATCATCTGGGTATGCTGGAATAGCATGTTTTCTTTCTGTGAGTGCTGCATGATTTGGTGCCCAAAAATGTATCTTGCTGCAATACTCTGAGTATCTCACTGCAGAACAACTAAACAAAAGGCCACATCCTCTATAAAGATTTGTGCAGGACATCAAAAGGTTTCATTTCAGTGCATTGGCAGGGTTTTACAACACATGCCATGTCTAAATCGTAACACTTTGGCTTAAAGCCAGCTAAGCAAAGAGCAAATCTTTCCTACAAATGACATCTTTGGACGGGTATTTGAATCATAGTGAGCAAAATGCCAGTTTCAACTACAGGAGAAAATGAAAATAAATTTGTGATGTAATGTATTTGCTGGCTGGTTTTATTACCCCTTGAGTTCTTATAACAGGAGACAGCAGCTCATTTCAATTCAAAATCTAGTGGGGCCTTGGAGCTTCAGCGTGCTGGGTGCTCTGCAGGAGTTGGATTGGCTAGAGTAACAGCATGTGGAGATGATGATTTCATAGCTTTATTCAGCACAGCATTTGATTACAGTGGCTCTAGCTTCAGTGCATTATCATCTCATATAGTTCCCTATCACATTATACTTTGAGCCTTGTGTCATGAATCCACAGGTCTAGTGCTCTTGAACTCTGGAACAGCCCCTGGGAGTACCCCTTCAGTGTATCAGCCCTCGTTTCGGGTCACTCTCTTTCACTAGGTTAACCCCCCTTGGCTTCACCTTCTCCAGGAATTGAACCTCGGAGCCTTCAGAAAAGAAACCTGCTCCTTGCTCTGAGCTCCCTTCCGCAAGTCCACCTGAGTTGGATATCTGAGGAGACTTGTACACCCAAAGGGAGCAATGCACCCCCAAATTCCTTAAACTGGAGTGACTCTCAACCAGCCTTGTAAAAGCAGAAGAATTTATTAGATGTCTTGAACACAGCATAGGAAGTCCTTAGTTAACATATTTCAGAGTAACAGCCGTGTTAGTCTGTATTCGCAAAAAGAAAAGGAGTACTTGTGGCACCTTAGAGACTAACCAATTTATTTGAGCATGAGCTTTCGTGAGCTACAGCTCACTTCATCGGATGCATGCCGTGGAAACTGCAGCAGACTTTATTTATACACAGAGAATATGAAAAAATACCTCCTCCCACCCCACTGTCCTGCTGGTAATAGCTTATCTAAAGTGATCATCAGGTGGGCCATTTCCAGCACAAATCCAGGTTTTCTCACCCTCCACCCCCCCCCCCCCAAACTCACTCTCCTGCTGGTGATAGCCCATCCAAAGTGACAACTCTTTACACAATGTGCATGATAATAAAGTTGGGCCATTTCCTGCACAAATCCAGGTTCTCTCACCCCCTCACCCCCCTCCCAAAAACCACACACACAAACTCACTATCCTGCTGGTAATAGCTCATCCAAAGTGACCATTCTCCCTACAATGTGCATGATAATCAAGGTGGGCCATTTCCAGCACAAATCCAGGTTTTCTCACATCCCCCCCACCCCCATACACACACAAACTCACTCTCCTGCTGGTAATAGCTCATCCAAACTGACCACTCTCCAAGTTTAAATCCAAGTTAAACCAGAACATCTGAGGGGGGAGGGGGGTAGGAAAAAACAAGAGGAAATAGGCTACCTTGCATAATGACTTAGCCACTCCCAGTCTCTATTTAAGCCTAAATTAATAGTATCCAATTTGCAAATGAATTCCAATTCAGCAGTTTCTCGCTGGAGTCTGGATTTGAAGTTTTTTTGTTTTAAGATAGCGACCTTCATGTCTGTGATTGCGTGACCAGAGAGATTGAAGTGTTTTCCGACTGGTTTATGAATGTTATAATTCTTGACATCTGATTTGTGTCCATTTATTCTTTTACGTAGAGACTGTCCAGTTTGACCAATGTACATGGCAGAGGGGCATTGCTGGCACATGATGGCATATATCACATTGGTGGATGTGCAGGTATACGAGCCTCTGATAGTGTTAACATAGAGAACAGAAAGTTACGTCATAGCCGGGTCAGCCCCAGAGCTCTTTAGTCCCTTTTAATCCCAGTCCAGGAGCATCTCCCCTTCTTCCAGCAGCCCACACTTAACAGCCCTACCTGGCCTCTCCTCAGTCTTTTTCCTTGTTCCCAGGCAAACATTGTCACCTGGCCTTCCTCCTTAACCCTTTGTTCTCCAGTTGGTCACACCCAGCTGGCTTCCTAAGGAGGTAGGCAATCCATAGTCATTAGTTGCTAGGTGTCAGATATCTGGGCACCTGGAGTGGCCATTGTCTTCTCGGACTCTCCATGGTAATGGGGGCCCAGGGCCCAGGCAGCTAGGCATCAGTCACACCCAGATTTCTGGGTCTCTGCAAAGAGTAAGCAACCTTTTCCCACCACTTATTTAACCATGACCATATTGGGGAAACTGAGGCACACACAATATTCACACAAAATATTATGAAAAATTCCCACTCTATCACACCTTGATGTGCAGCCCTGAAATGTAGCATCTACACTCCTCCAAGACAAGGTGCTTTGCTCATTCTCTCTCATACTCTGTTTTCCTACTGGAGGGAAGACAGCTTGACTGCACGTCACCAGTGAGGGAGGTAGAGATACTGCTTCCTTGGCCACTTAAATGGGCCACATCCTGCTATGTTACAGAATCATAACAATTTATGGATAAAGTAATAGAAAGCAGTATACACTGTATGCTATTAGCTGTGGCTCACAAGAATGCTGACATCACCCTTACAGGGAACTGGGGTTACCCGTCCACACAGGATATAAAGTATGCCAGAAAATCAAATCTAAACAAGAGCCAAAGCACAAAGAGGATGATAGTGAGGAGCTTCAGCACTTGAACAAGGGAAGACCCTCTCCTTGCTGTCACCCTGAAGACTGAAAAGGGGAAATTCAAGCAATTTCACCACATTCACTTGCAATGAACATCATCAGTGAAGGCTGCAAGTACTGGGAGAAGGAGGGTAGTAATCGGAAGACCTTCTTCACCCTAATATAGAGGAACAGCCGAGATCCAGAGGCGTTGTGGCCTCTGGCAATGGCTCCAGTGTTCTTGCTGCTAAATGAAAGGGAGAAGGCAGTTCTGCAGTGCCCAGAAAAAACATGGTGTTGAAAGCTATAATTAGAAAATGGTCAGTCTCATCACAGGGATTAAATGTCCCAGCTGCTTCCAATTGCATCAGGCTGAAATTTAGCAAACAAATTTTTGAGGCCAAAAACCAAACATTTGCAAAGCATTAAGCTGTCTCTTCAGTGTAGGACATGGCTTCCTTCATCTTTACCTAACTGCAAAACTATAATTGAAGAATAACTTAGTGGGGAGTTAATTCTTCCAGCAGGCAAGGCCCCCCTTGCTACTTGAAATGCTTTAGGTCTGCAACAGCTGATTCCACACCTCAACTTACCCATGACTGCATTTTTGCTATACTGCCATGAAGCTATACATGCAACTTAGCGGAGAGCAAATTTTCACATCAAGACCACATGAAACCTGTCATTACAAGCCTATGAAGATGACATAAGCATGTCATTACTATGACATAACAATGTCAGTGCAAATGCAAGGAGACAGCATTGTGGTATCAAGTCTAAAAGACATGGGGAAATTAAGTTTAAATATATTCAGGGCAAATTCAGACAAGATGTTTGGACTCTTGGGATCCAGGCACCACCGCAGGACACTACCAGGAAGCAGCAGGGAATCAGAGGATGTGCAGGAGGCTATGGTAGAGACAAAAAGAAAAGGAGTACTTGTGGCACCTTAGAGACTAACCAATTTATTTGAGCATAAGCTTTCGTAAGCTACAGCTCACTTCATCGGATGCGATGAAGTGAGCTGTAGCTCACGAAAGCTTATGCTCAAATAAATTGGTTAGTCTCTAAGGTGCCACAAGTACTCCTTTTCTTTTTGCGAATACAGACTAACACGGCTGTTACTCTGAAACCTATGGTAGAGACATGATTCTTAGGCCTGATCTACACTACACAGTTTTGTTGAAAAAAGTCAGCTTTCGTGGACACAACAGTGCAAGTGTACACACTGAAATACTTATCCCACCCATAGGAGTTGACTCCGTGAGTGCTCCGGGGCTCAAGTACCCACAGGGTGGGAGGAGGAGGAGGAGGAGGAGGAGGAGGGAGGGAATAGGGGGTGCTTAGCACCCAGAAATCAGAGCTTGAGTGTGGAATCTGATGAGATCTGTGCTACTAACAACTTCTGATCTTGGGGCAGGGAGTTTGTTTATAAACAGAGTCAGGGTGATTAAGACAACAAAAGGCTTGTCATTAAATTAAATTAAGGATTGTTAGATGATCCTGAAAGCATTCCCAAGCACTACAGTTAAAAGATAGGAAACAAAGGGTAGGAATAAATGGTCCATTTTCAGAATGGAGAGAAGTAAATAGTGGTGTCCCCCGAGGGGCTTGTACTGGTCTGGAATTAGGGCTGTTCCACATATTCATAAATGATCTGCAAAAGGAGTAAACAGTGAGGTGGCAAAGTTTGCAGACGATACAAAATTATTCAAGATAGTTATGTCCAAAACAGTCTGCAAAGAATTACAAAGGGGTCTCACAAAACTGGGTGACTGAGCAAGAAAATGGCAGATGAAATTCGATGTTAAATTCAAAGTAATGCACATGGCAAAATATAATCCCAAATATACATACAAAATGATGGTGCCTAAATTAACTGTTACCCATCAAGAAAGAGATCCTGGAGTCGTTTGCAGTACTAAGTGAGCTGTAGCTCACGAAAGCTTATGCTCTAATAAATTGGTTAGTCTCTAAGGTGCCACAAGTACTCCTTTTCTTTTTTCAAATTCATAAGAACCCTTCTCACTGCGCCTGTATCATCCTGAATTCATTCTCCAGCTTCAGAAGACTTAAAAATTATCTCCAGTCATCAATGAGAGAGATGTAACTGAATAATGTAGCTGTCCTTAATGGGCATCAAAACAATACCAGAGAACCTAGATGTAAATAATATTGCTAACAGTTTCAGAAAGTGACAGTGAGACATAATGTCTTTAAACTGGGACGTTACTGAAGACAGCTTTTAGATGATTGCAATGATTTTAATATACAGTAATTCATGATAATGTAATTATATTGTTCATAACAATTGAATCATTATGAAAATAGTAAAGATACCAATGATAGACACATTCAATAACTAGAATATGAAAGAAGTGTATAAATATGCTGAAAACAGCCTCCCCTCAAAACTGGCAGAGTGCCCCCCTCCCGCCGCAACGCAAACACCTCTTCAAAAGCACTCACCAGCAAAAACAAAAGTCAGCGCCTATGCTCCCACGGATGTAACTCCCCTACTACGGCAACATCATAAAACCACCTCGATGAGCTAAAAGAGCTTTTGGCGATGTAGTTAGAGTGACACAGCATCAGTGTGCCCCCTGCGCTTGGTTATGTCACCCTAATTGGCCTCCAGGAGGTGTCCCACAAGCCCACCTTACACTGTGGTCAGCAGTTTGAAGTCCACTGCCCTGAAGGTACACAGATATGTGCCACTCCCCCATTTAAAGGCCTGGGAATTTTTGAAATTCCTCTTCCTGTTTGCTCGGCCCAGCTGACCATGCCAGTTTTCCACAGCAGACACTCTCCCGCGTGGAGCACACCAAACCTGTTGGATCTGCTGAATCTATGGGGAGAGGAAGCTGTGCAGTAACAGCTTCACTCTTGCCATAGGAACTGTGATACTTATGGGCTGATTGCTAGTGGCATACAGGAGAAGGGGCATGAGAAGGACACGCAGCAGTGCTGTGTTATGGTCAAGGGAGGCCAACCATTGCTCTGGTGCAGTGCCAAAGACATGCCCTTCTATAAGGAGCTACACAGCGTCCTTGGCGGAGACCCCACCTCCATTGCCAACAGCCCCGGGGTACTTTGGTGGGACTGGAGGCAGCAGCCAGTAGACTCAGCCTCGATAACCAAGTGGCACATGGGGATGTAGAGCTGGAGTACAATATGGAGCACATGGCCAGATTTCTCTTGGGGGGCCCAACCCTGTGTCCGTTGATGCTAATAGGTGGTTTGTCATGGACTTAAGTACTTTGAGCAGCCAGAAACAAACAGCAATTTTAGTCTGAAATCTAGAAACTTTCTGCCACTTTTCCTAACCATTTCCCAAGTTCATGTTATTGCTGTTCCTGAATACAGTGTTTCTCAAATTATCAGTAGACATCAGAGAGGATTTCTTCACAGTGAGGCCAGCCCTTTGAATATCAATCTGCCCTAACTAAATCAAGAAGTCTAGTCATTTCAACATTATTTTACTTAGTCTCATCTTCCCACCCCAGGTGATATTTCTAGTTGATTTAAAAGACAACTAGTTATGCTGAGTTTGAAAATAATTTCTTACATCAAATGGAAAGGGAGTTAAGACCATTATCTTTGATCTGTAAAGCTCAGTTGAAATTAGACTGAACTGTTTCTCCCATCATCTGGGTGCATGAGAATTTGAGGTATAATTTATTGGCGGTGTACGAAATGTTGCATCCCGAAGACAAATGCTGAGTTTTTCTATTGAAGAAGAAAGGTCTTCCCTGAAAGGCAATTCATACTAAAAACTCTTTACATAGGGGGGGAAATATCTATGGTTCCTTATTGAAACTCACATCTTTTCTCTTTTTGCAGCTTGTAACTGAGTTGTTGAACAATGCAAAAACACAGGCAATCTAATAATGAGTTTAAAAAAAAATCTCAGTTCCATGGCCTAGAAGACTTGCAAAAGAGAGTTATTGTAATTCCTCAGACTAGTAGTGCACATATGTGTTTATGGACAGGTGAATTTTGGTGAGGTAATTGCTTTTCCATTTCTTCAGCTGCATGGAGTTCATGCATCTGAAGAAGTGGGTTTTTTACCCACGAAAGCTTATGCACAAATAAATCTATTAGTCTTTAAGGTGCCACCGGACTTCTTGTTGTTTTTGTGGATACAGATTAACACGGCTACCCCTCTGATACTTGCTTTTCCATTTGCAATAGCAAAGTAAAAATAACCAACATGTTTTATTCTTGCTGCTCAGTTTTTGTGTTTTAAAAGAAGAGTCATCCCATTTAATGAAAAAAAGATATGTGGCTCTGTACACAAAAAAGTCTGAAAGCACCTGTTAAATGAGAATGCCTTCTCTGTCTCCAACACTGACTTTTAATTTGAGTAAACAGCTGGGAGAAATTTTTCAATAAAAAGCATTTTTCAGTGGGAAATGCAGATACTGGTTGATTAAAATATTTCACAAATTTATGTAGATTTTGGTGAACTGATTTTGTTTAAAAAAACAACTAAAAATCCAAAAAAGTAAAAACATTTTGTTTAGACATTTTAAAAACAAAACATTTTGACTTTTTCATTTTGAAAATGACCTTGAATTTTATTTTAAAAACCATTTTAAAAGAAAAAAAGCTTTAAATGGAAACAAAATATTTAGTCCAACCCCAAATGCAGTACTTTTTGACTTGACAATTCACAAACAAAATTTTTTTAATTGTTTTCAGGTTGACCCAAAACTTTTTTTTTTTTTTTTTCAATTTTTCAGAATTGCCAGTGGACTGAAAAGTCCATTATTCACAGAACTCTATTTGGGTATTTATTTAATTTATTTTTATTTTTCATCCTGAAGAAAGTTCACCATCTTCTCCACAAAAACATAGATTATCTTGCATTTGTCAACATCAGATATGCCAGTGTGTTGTCTGTTAACCTGGCCTTGTTAGGTCCCTCTGAAGTTCCTCCCAGTCCTCTAATCACACCAGGCAGTTATAGTCTTGACTAACCCTAAAGCATTTTGTGTCATTTGCAAATTTTGCCACCTTACTTCACTGCTTTCACCTTTTTCAAGAGCTTTAATGAATATACTAAATCACACCAGTCCTACTCCAGGACCTTTGGGTTGTCATGATGAAAACTGACCATTCATTCCTACTCTTTCATTTATGTCGCTTAGCCAGTTGCTAATCCTTTTTTAATAGCCTCTTGTGAGGGATTTTGCCAAAGGCTCTTTGCACATTCAAATAAATTATATCAACTGTTCCCCTTTAGCCACTATTTTGCTGACACTCAAAGAATTTTCTTAATTAAAGGGATGATTTTCTCGGACACAAGCCATGCTGGTTTGTCCCTATCATATCATATTTATCTAGGTATTCTATAATTCTGTTTTTATGAAAATTTCAAACAGTTTGCTTGGTATTAAAGAAGGCTCACTCACCTTCACAATTAAATCTAACTCCTTTTTTAAAAACAGGTACCACATTTGTTATTCTCCAGCACAGAAGTTAATAAGAGATGACTTTGTGGGAACTGAGGGTGTTTAGCACCTCACAAAAGTGCTTAGCACCTTGCAGGATCAAGCCCTAAGACTAGTATTGGACCATTGATGTGCAATTCATAATATACATAACACTAGGGGACAGAAAAATTGTGCACAGGAATGTCTTAGACTCATGAGAAATGCCTCAGTGAAGTCAACTCATTGATTGATGCTTTTCATCAAGATACTCGATCTTATTTTGTCTCAGAAATGACCATCAGTTCTATGCAGATAATGCTCAATGATACAGCTTTGTTAGTTCACTCTCTAGTGTTCTGTCTTCCATGTATCTCCTTGTTTTGACTCTGGACATATTCTGCTACCCTTATTCATAGCAGTATCTTAGTCCCCAAGAAGTCTCACTGAAAAAAATGGGACCCTGTGATGTTCCCCCACGGTGTTATCTGGATGGGTGATCCACTCCAATCCTCAACTCTGGGAGCCAGCCTTACCCTGCTCTGCTGTGAGAGCCCCCATTCCTGGGCTGTTCACGCACAGCCTCTGGCATTTAAGCTGCTCCTTGGATTGTGCAATCGAATGACACTAGCCTCTGTCTCTGGTCCCAGACACAACCCTAGGAACCTCCATCTTGCAGTGTCCAGTTATGCCCGCTGGACGCTGCAAGTTTATATGAGGTCATCAATTTTAACAAAGAAATTGATATGCACCAGGCTTGTTATCCCAAGGGGAGTCTCTGACATGCTTCAAACCAAATGCACTGCTTCAGGTAGAATAAACAAACACATTTATTAACTACAAAGATAGATTTTAAGTTATTATAAGACAAAACACAACAAGTCAGATTCGGTCAACTGAAATAAAAGCAAAACGCATTCTAAGATGATCTTAACACTTTCAATGCCCTTACAAATGTAGATGCGTCTCACCACAGGCTGGCTGGTTGCCCTTTAGCCAGGCTCTCCCCTTTGATCAGTGCTTCAGTCGCTTGGTGATGATGTCTGTAAATGGAGGTGGAAGAGAGAGGAAGAGTGTGGCAAACGTCTCTCCCTTTTATCATGTTCTTTCTTCCCTCTTGGCTTTGCCCCCCCCCACTTCAGAGTCAGGTGAGCATTACCTCATCGCAGTCCCAAACTGACCAAAGGAAGGGGGGTGACTCGCTCGAGAGTCCAACAGATCCTTTTGTTGCTGCCTAGGCCAGCATCCTTTGTTCCTGTGAGGCTGGGCTGGGTTTGTCTCATACATGCCTTGATGAGGTGTGAACTGCCCCTCTGCTCTTAGAGAGTTTTTCCCAGGGCTTATTTTAAGCCATGAGGATACATTTTCAGCCTCATAACTATATACATGAAATAATAACCTATAACATTACTATAACAACAATTACTATAACATCACTATAACAACAATGCTCAGTGCATCATAAGCCTTCTGAAGATACCCAACATGACAAACTTTGCATTAGATACTATGCAATTATATTATAAGGGTGAACATGGAGGTGTAGGGTGTTCCCATGAGGTACAGAATGTCACACCTCCCCCCTAAGTTTACTGCAAGAGGGTTAGTCACTGACTAGCTCGAAGGCAGTTTGTGTTATAGTTCTCTTGGCATCCGACCATTAAGGCCATGAGGCAGTGTGCCTCAGTTTCCCCATTCACACACAGCAAACCAGGTTTTTTATGATTTCTCTGCTGTGATAAGCTTTAAATCTGTTTACAGGTATTAACTGAGAACTAGTGTTACCATAAGGTTTAACATCAGTAACAAAATTCTTATCTCAAAACTTAACATTAATACCAATTTTTTTTATCACAGGTGTGTGTTTACAAGTATCTTTATGATACCACACCCTCTGTTCAGATATTCTAGTTTGAAGTTAGTTTGTTTATTACCCATGGTGTCCTTTGACTCTCTCCCCTGTAATCAGTCAGTGGCTTTTCTTCCCCTCCAGTGTTCCCCTCTGTGTGGGCTCTTAATTTAATCATGTTTCTGGAATTTTGATGCCTCAGGATCTGGCAAGTTAGGTGATCAGGGGGATCCTGCACATTGGCTGGCCCTTTGGGGAGTGGTCTCCCAACCCCAGGACTGTACATATGCAAAAAATCCAGCTCCCCTTTGGGGTACCCTGTATTTTCCCCCTCCCAGCACTGAGTCCTTCCTTGCCTCCTAGAGGGTTGTGATCTGTGCTCTCTGGGCTAGATGTGTTTACCCTTTTGTCAGATGCACCTTTTCCCAGCAGCTTTCCCATAACTGCTCCTTGTCTCTCACCAGCCTGGGGGAAAACACCCTCTTCTCTGTCAGTTGGGTCATTTGTGTTCTGACAAACTACCACTGGCAATTTCCTGGTCTCAACTCCTCTGCTGTCACAGGTTTGTATCTGCATCCTGATGTAAAGAGACACAGTTACTTTCCAAAAACATATGAGAAATAGCATCCTGAAAAACGGGGACCTGGATTGGGGTACCCTCTGCCGCCCCTTTCTCTGTCCTTGAGAAGTCAACTGTGTGACTGCTCCCCTCCAGGAGGTCAATTACACAGTTTGGTCTCAAAACCTGGGTCACAGGCTGAGGCTGACCCAGCCATACTCCTTGTGTTCTGGTATCCTGCCCCAAGTGACTAGTGAGGAGACATTCCTGTACCCCAACTATTCTTTCCCCATTTTCCTCCTCTGGGCCCCCTCCTAAGACACATTTCTCTGTGCTCCCTAGGAAGGGCTCTATCTCTTGTTCAGCTGCAAAGCTCTGCCAGCTAACAACTGGGACCATTTCCTTAATCACTGACAACACCTCTCCTGCCCTTCGCCTGAGGGCATGTTGCCTTCTGCTGGAAAGCAGCTAGTCTCAGCCCCTCCCATACTTGGCAGCACACTGCTTCCCTATGTTACAGAGTCACAGGAATTGTCACCCACCTCAGTGGTTTCTGAAATCCCCTGCCCCTTCTCTGGGCTCTCCTCTGGGACACATTGGTCTATGCTCCCAAGAGCTGGTTTTGCCTCTGGTTCAGCTGCGACCTGCTGGCAGCTAATGACCTGGACAGTTCTCTCCTGGGCAGGCATTGCACCCTCATCCCTTCCCGATGTAGTGTTGCCTCCATCTGCAGTGCAGGAGTTGGTCTCAACCACCTTCCCATCTGGAAGCATGTGGCTTCTCCCTGCTGCAGAAGAATCAAAAAGACTCTCTCCCATTCTCTCAGCAGTTCCTGAGACCTTATCTTTTCCCTCTGGGGTCCCAGCATAAAATTTCCTCCTGCTGCAGGCAAATACTTTAACCTGAGCTACATGGAAAAAAATCATAACCAAGGAGCAGGTCAACTAGGAGGTGTTCCATTACCCCCCCCAGTCAAATCACTTTCCAAACCTTCCCAAACCACATGGATTTTAGTTAGTGATACAAGGAATCTGCTTTTGCCCACCCCCAAAATCTCTGCCATTTGGCCAGGTAATATACTGGCCTTTGGGACCACACTCTGCTTAACCAGAGAGATCTGGGCCCCTGTATCCCTCTGCCCCAAGTACTTCATGCCATTAATTTGGACAGCCTTAACATGCTCCATATCTGGTTCTGCAGAGGCTAACCTCACAAAACCAATATGATAGGTTTCAATTGCTTGGGGGGTTTCTGTGTTGAGGACCGCAGAACTTACATGAGCTACTGGTTGACTGCTTCCTCCTAGCACAAGGCATTTATTCCTCAGGTGCTCAGTGGAATTACACCAATAGCACCTTTTGGGCTCTTCTGCTTTTACAGGAGATTTGGGATGAGGGTTAGAGGAATGTTTTTGAGTAAGAGAATGTTTAGCCTCCCAACCCCCTTCTCTCTTCCCAAGGGCAAAATAGGATCACCAGTTTTAAACCCCTCTTTCTGTGGCCTGCCCTCAATAAATGCCTGAGTCTGTTCGAAGGCATCAGCTAAATAATCCATCTCTTCCACAGACTTTACATCTTTGTCCCATAGACACTGCTTTACATCAGCCTTACATATGCCTAGGAAATGCTCTTGAGCAACAAGATTTAGCAGTCCTTCAAAACTTGCTACCTCTTTACCCCTCACCCATTTTCCCAACAAATCTTTCATTTTGTTTACACATTCCCCATTACTCATATCAATATCCCTCTGAAGATTCCTAAATTTAACTCTATGTTTCAGGGCTAATCTGAAAAATTCGCAAAACAGTATCTTTAAATTTACAATAGTCTAAAGCATCTTCAATAGACTTTCCATTCAATACATTTCGAACTTTACCCATTAATTCTGCAATCAGGGTAGGAACTCTCTTATCATCAGAATTTCATGTATTACACACAGCCTTTGAAAGTAGTCAGATATTCAGCAATATCATCCTCTTCACTGTATGCAGGACATAAGTGTTCCGATTTTTGAACTGATGGGAGTCACTGGGGTCAGCAGGTTCTGGTTCTGCTTCTCCAGCAAGTCCAGCTGGTGTTTTCGCTCTCTCTCTCTTTCTCCCTGCTCTCTGACTCTCTCTCTCTCTTTTACTCAGACTTAAAGTCCTCTGCCACAAAGCTGGGAGTGAGCTTTTGCCTAACACTTTATTTTTCTCCCAGACCTCCCCTATGGGTAAATAATCCCATCCCCAGGATTGTGACAGAATCACCTTGATCTTGTCTTTAATTTTTAATTCATGCCTTTCTTTCCATCACAGCTACTGTAATTCCCTCTTGGATACTTTCTTAAATCTGTAGGGCAAAATCATGGCTGTACCGAAGTCTGTGGGATTTTTGCCATGTCTCTAAATTCATAATTACAGAAATGCTGTTGCCAGGCTACTCTTGCCTGCAAGGAATTGGGACAACATCACCCTCATTTTCTGTTCACTTTTATTAACTTCCTATCCATGGATCTCTGAGTTCCATTCAGAACTGTCTGCATGATTTTCACAATTCTTAATGGGCTTGAAATACTTGAGACTTCAAATAAACTACCAACTTATTCTGCTTCTCCAGTTTTAGCCTCAGCTCTCCACAACTCGGGGGCTATTCTTTGCTGTCAAGTCACTGAGCTCCCTACTCTGTTCTAAATAGAATACTAAAACCTTACTCTTTTCCATAGAGCATGACTTCCTTTGTAAAATGTTTTGATACAGTTGTAGAATACAGCTATAACCATAACTATAACAACTGTAGTCAAGACTGCAATATGGACCTAACCTAAAGTCTACTGAAGTCAATAGAAAAGGAGGACTTGTGGCACCTTAGAGACTAACCAATTTGTTTGAGCATAAGCTTTCGTGAGCTACAGCTCACTTCATCGGATGCATACTGTAGAAAATACAGAAGATTTTTTTATACACACAGACCATGAAAAAATGGGTGTTTATCACTACAAAAGGTTTTCTCTCCCTCCACCCCACTGTTCTGCTGTGGGGAGAGAAAACCTTTTGTAGTGATAAACACCCATTTTTTCATGGTCTGTGTGTATAAAAACATCTTCTGTATTTTCCACAGTATGCATCCGATGAAGTGAGCTGTAGCTCACGAAAGCTTATGCTCAAATAAATTGGTTAGTCTCTAAGGTGCCACAAGTACTCCTTTTCTTTTTGCGAATACGGACTAACACGGCTGTTACTCTGAAACCTGAAGTCAATAGGAGTCTTTCTATTGACTTCATTGGTTTTTGGATCAGGTCTTACAACATTCTATCCTTTATTGGACAACTTCTGTTGGTGAAAGAGACAAGCTTTTGTGCTCTACAGAGTTCTCCTGTGGAGCTTGAAAGCTTGTCTCTCTCACCAACAGAAGTTAGTCCAATAAAACACATTACCTCACCCACCTTGTCTCTCCAATATCCTGGAACCAAAACAGCTGCAACAACACTGTAAACAACCCTTTATCCTGCTAGTTATAGAGCTGTGGGTGATTTTCTCCTTTAAAACAAGTACTTTGAAAATTAATATATAAAAAACTAATTTGAGACAACATTAAGGTTTGCCTAGTGAAGCTCCCAAAACCAGTATTCTCCAGGTATAGTCCATGATACTACATTATAAAAAAAACACCACCACAATATAGCAGTGTTTTGATCAATTCCTCTAGTAACTAGTTTTGATTAGTGAATCAAAAACCATGAAATTCATCCATGTAAAAAACTATCATGCGTCTTATGCACCATGTCAGCCATCAAAACAGAGCTTAAGTGGGATTTAAGTTATGATAGGCCTTGTGCTGGCCCTGGGCTTGGAGGGGGGCGGGGATTTGAATTTCACCCATTATGCATAAATCAAGACTACATGTACAAACATAACCCTTTCCCCTTGTGTGTATGTATTGTTACATAGTCTTTTAATTTTAGTCACATTTTGTCTTGGATACAAATGTGGCTGTATGGTTGGAGAAATAGTTGTATGACATTACAGTGTAATATGTGAAAATAGTACTGTATCTGACCAGATCATTAAAGACCCTGTATGAAACCAATAACAGTTTTGCCACTGACTTCAGTGGGGCGAGGACTTCCTCTCTGTCCTAATGCATGTGAGTAAGGGAGCAGAGTTCAGTTTGTACATTGAACCGTAGCAGAATTTTGAGTACTTACTTGTGCAACAGTAACAGTCTTTAACAAAGAAATTTTGTATTTACATAAAAATATATTGGATTATGTTGCATGATAAATATTTTTTCATATTTCTGCACACCTTTGCTTAACAGGCCAAATTTGTGTCTGCACTATATCCATTGGATTTGCACCAGGGATGAATTTAGCCCAGTAATTGTGTATGAAGCTGCTGTTGTGAAAATGACTATTTTGGCATGATTCCATAGTGGGCTATTATGGGAGAGGCCAAATCAGCATATTACATGACATAAAATGGCACTGCTTTGAAATGGATGTTTGAATTAAATGCAGTTTCTTGTATCATATTTTAAAGTCCCATAGAGCACATTTATTAGAGTAAAACACAACCATGTTCACTGGCGTACTTCAAATGAGTTAGATATTCTATGTACAAATGACCGAAACTCCATTCACTGTACACTCCTGTGTGTAATTTACACATATCACCTGAAGGTAATCAGATTAAAACACTTACTGTGCTACAGTGAATGGGTCTTAGAGATTTATTAACATAGTTTCTATACATTAACAGGATTTTCTCTCCATTACTTTATAAGCCAATACCTTTAGTACCATTTGCTTTTTCCAGATGGAATATAGGAATTCCCATAACAGATCACACCAGGAGTGCATCAGTCCTGTATCCTGTTTCTGACAGTGTCCAGAACAAGGTGCACAAAACAAAGTAGTGGATAATTTTGGAATATCCTGTCCATAGGAAAAGCATCTTCCCAATGTCAGCAAGAAGCTTCAGCTGGAAGTTGGCTGATGATCTAAAACATGAAGATTTATATCACTTCTAAAAACATTTTTACATCTTGTCTCATGTAACTGTGAACATTCTCATTATCCATATAAATGTTGAGTACTTTTATTTTCTTACTCCCATTAAAAAAATTGCTCTTGAAAAATGGATTCTCTTTTAAATTAGAGGCTTAGGGCCTATGGTCATGAAAAAAAGACAGAAAATAAATGTAGTGATTGCTATGAAAAAGTCAACATTTGCCAACAGATACCACCCACAGTGAACCCACATTTACTACAGCTATCTCCTGTTCTAAATGTCAGAGAAACAGTGGTATTCTCAAGATACCACTTTGTGGTAACTGTTGGCAAGTGCTGCCTTTTTCATGGGGACTGCTGTAATGTGGGTCTGTGGAATTTTCAGCAAATGAATTCTGTGCCTATATTTTATCTAGTTTCAGTTCATTTCCTTTATATTTTTAAAGCAAAGCGATCAATATTTCAAAGTGATGTTATCTTTATAGGTATCACTTTTCCATAAGTAATGTATAGAAAAGGGAAATGGTGGTCCCCAGAAGTCTTTATTAACATTCCAAAGAAAATAAATTATAATTAGGAATAACATTAGCTTGTTGAAATTCTACCAACAAAAAATATGTGGAGTTCTCGTTTTCATAAATAAATTACAGCTGTTCTAGTGATTCCAAAGAAAAAAGCTATTAAAATAAAGTGGGCAGT
The DNA here is from genome assembly GCF_965140295.1 of Lepidochelys olivacea. Lineage (NCBI taxonomy): Eukaryota > Metazoa > Chordata > Testudines > Cheloniidae > Lepidochelys > Lepidochelys olivacea. The sequence goes on from NC_140411.1 coordinate 167,892,216, forward strand.
ATTAGCCCAAACAAAATACATACCATACTTCCAAGTTTTGGCTGAGTTCCACAGCCAGTCCCCTCCTTTTCCCACAGGCTGTCAATTAGGCAGTGATTGCAAGAGTTACAGACTTGATTCTGCTCTCTCCGGCACAACTCCATTGACTCCAGTGGCGATATTCCTGAGCCACACCCATGTGAGCAAAATGAGACACAGTGTTTTCAAGCTTTGTCTTCAATTAATTTAGGAAAGAGGCAGATCCACATTTTTAGCTCATTGAAAACAGGCAGCCTGCCCCTAATTGTAAGTTCTAACCAGTTCTTATGCATTAACAGGGGAAATCAGAGAGGAAAACCATGTTTGAATTTTCATTAGTGCCCCAAACTCAGGATTATGACCATGACCTGTTTCTATTTTATTGAAATTTATATTGTTCATTCACTCTTGCTATGAACTAAGTAAGTTTAAAAATACACAATATAAAACCCTTGCCTGATGGAATTCCATGGAAGCGTAAATAATGTCTTTCCAAAAGGTGGCTCATAAACAAACATTTTAATTTAAAACAAATTTAAGGTCACAAAATGACTGTAAAGCTAATATTGACATAACTTTGCTTCTTAGGCACTCCCTCAAAGCCAGAAAATTCCCTTTTTGTGTCCATTTCTGTCCACCTGCAGGGGTCTCAGCAAGAAACTGATCCGCTTTGGTCAAAGAGTTACATACAAATCCATTCATAACCGTTCAAACAGGAAAGCAGCTGTTCCCAGGCACAGCTTTCCGCGGAGGGGGTGGGTGCTGGTGGTGGTGGTAGTGGTGGAGGAGAAACTCCTCCCCTGTGCCTTCATGTCAAAGGCCTCTGCTAGCTAGCACAACCAGCATTGGAAATGAGCTAGGACAGGGGTGGGCAAACTTTTGGCCTGAGGGCCACATCTGTGTGGGGAAATTGTATGCAGGGCCATAAATGTAGGGCTGGGGCAGGGGGTTGGGGTGCGGGCTCCAGCTTGGCGCTGCTTACTTAGAGCAGCTCTGGGGCGGCAGTGGTGCTCAGCAGCGCTAAGGCAGGCTACCTGCCTGCCCTGGCCCCACACCACTCCCGGAAGTGACCAGCATGTCTGGCAGTGGCTCCTGGGGGTGGGGTGGGGCAGGCTGCTCTGCTGCATGCTGCCTTTGCCTGTGGGTACCACCCCCAAGCACCCATTAGCCGCAGTTCCCCGTTCCCGGCCAATGTGAGCTGAGGGGGGGTAGTGCCTGCAGGCAAGGGCAGCATGAGGTGGAGCTGCCTGGACCACCCCACCGCAGGAGCCACAGGGATTTGGTGCCGGCCACTTTCCGGAGCGGCACGGGGCCAGCCCCGCTGCACCACGGGGCTGACAATCCCATGGGTCTAATTGAAAGCCCCGATGGGCCAGATCCAGCCCATGGGCCATAGTTTGCCATCACTGAGGTAGTAGATGGCTACTTTCTGCCACTGAAAACTTATTTAGATTTCAGATAACAAGGGCTGCGTAGAAGTGGAGGGAAAGGGATTATAGTACTGTCTCTCCGGAAACTTTGTGATTTGGCACATTCAGAAAGATTTTGCTGTCAAAAGCTCCTCTTTCACCAAGCAGTTAGCAAACCATAGGTCTGATTCTATGAGGTGCTGTGTCTTCTCAAATGCCATTGAAGGCAGGGTGCTTAGAATCTCACGAGATTGGGCCTCAAACTTGAGACAGTAAAATATCCTTTATTCTGGTGTAACAGAGAATTGGTATATATATCATTTCTGCTATGGCAACCTCTCTCAAAAATCATTTATAGGACTGTATCAACAGGCTTATATGATGGGGAGCTTGTACTAGTATAAGGTGGGGAGGTAGTGGAGTGGGTCGGGTGTTTGCTGGTGTGAGGTGGCTGCGGGCTGGAGGACTGGTCTCGGACGGGGTGCGGGTGCTGGTCTGGAGGAGCTTCTCCTGCCTCCTTTTGCCTGCACAGGACTCAGGTTGGGGTAGTGCCAATTCCAGAGGCTCACAAGGCTGTGGGGCCAGTTCTGGAAGTACCATTCCTCTTCCCTCAGAGTTTAGCAGTGTGGGGTAGAGAGAAGAGGGCTGAGAAGCTGCCTCAGGATTGGCTAGGTAGAGGGTACAGGCGGGAAGAGAGAGGAAGTGAGCTGCTGTCTTCACTTCCACTGAGACCTACTAATCATATACATATGTAGCTAGGCCTTGCATATTTGTATATAGTCATCTCCGTTATTTGGAACCCAAATGTGTGCGTGTGATTTCCACACATTCTTAATATTGCATAGAGAGTAAAGACACAATACAGATATAGTCAGTACATACGACAGATTAAAAGAAACAAAATCAGATTTTCCCAATCAAGTATCCAGTACTTGTTAGTTGATGTAACAGGCAGAGACATCAGGTTTTACCAAACATTTTCTAGGCTTTGTTTGTATTTTCACTACTAAAATGAGTGAAGGTAAAAGAATCGAGCTGTTAGACTTACAGGGAAAGTTTTCTACAAAACCACTATGCTGAAGTTGTCAAAGCCTTCATTAAATAACTATTCAAAAGGAAATTCTACATTTTTTCAGTGAAGCCCTAAGTAACTTTTATCCTGATCTTTTCTGTCCACAATCCAAAGCCTTCAATAAATAGCAAACAGAGTAAGAATACATGTTGATGAGAAATCCTCACTTCAGTCAGCTGCTGAAGAAGTCTGCTTCCTACAAAGAAATTTGTATGTACACTGCATACAGAACTACATTCAAGTAACACAGCAAACAAACAAAAAAAAGGAATTCCTAGGCAGGATTTTGAGTAGTTACTTCTTTTTTCCATACTTGCATGCTTGTACATACAGGCCCCAGTGCTGCAATGACATGTACATATGCATAACTTTAAGTTAACTAAACTAAAGTTATGAACGTGTAACTTTTTACAGGATTTGGTACTTTAATTTTGCACATCTACTCATATACTGTACTTACCTTGCTATATCAAAGCTGGAAATCTAGTCCAATCTAATAAAGAATCTTAGGAGCAAGAACTGTGTTAAAAATTATACCAAGCTTTAGTGTTAATGATAGACTTATTTTTTAAAAAGTAAGTTTAATAACTTTTTGCTTTACATCTATACACTCAATTTTAATTAACTTTTACTATCACTTTAACTCCAGTCATATGAGTCTTTAATAGGAATCGAATTAGTGAAAATACCATATGTCACCATAACATGCTAGGCACTCTCATACAACGGTGGGGGAGCCACATATGGATGGATAAACAGATAGATGAATAAGTTGGAAGTCACACACAGAGGGTGAAATCCTGACTACTAAAGTCAGAAGGAGTTTTGTCATTGACGTAACTGAGGCCAGAATTTCACCCAAAGACTTTAGAACATTCAGTTTTAGTGGTACATGCCAACCACAGGTAAAGGGGAGCATGCAGGAGTTGACCGCCTGTCATAAGTTCAATAGTACACATTGGAGGTAATACTGATTCATATACCTTGCTAAGTACACCCAGAGAGGGCAGTATTGTGTTAGTGAAGAGATGGACAGAGAGTATTCCTGAAAATATCTCTTTATCATATGATAACTTCTTTCTGCAACCCATCTGAATTTTGGGACTCATTTAGACATTGGTATGTACCACCAAAGGTGGTAGTTGAGTACGTGTGTTGCTTCCAGCTAATGCATGTAATGAATGCACAGTTATTGGTATGGTTACATACAGTTATTGATGTTAATTTTTAATCCATGTGTCAGACAGAGGTTTGGAGAACAAAAAGTGGCAAAAGATTTGTGGCAATTTAGTGTGGTCTTGGCCGGTAACAGTAGTCCTGGAGCTGATTAGTAGCCCCTAAATGGAAAATGAGTGGTCTTGGACAAGGGCCATTCAGCGTAAGGTTAGGAAATGTTTGTAATCTCCAGTTTAAACAAATTTCTATTTTTGGTTTGTGGTTAGTTCATTCCTTGGGTCAGCTTAAATGTCCTCTACATTTTCCAAAACCTGAGTGATTTGATTCTGTACCCAATAGTTGCACATGGCCTAACAGAAAGGATATAAAATTCCCATCAAATTAATAAGCGGGGGAAATCAAGAGTGGGTCAAGGGAAGTGCCAAATAGAAAGGCACAAAAATCATGAGGAAAGTTTGTTTTCGATCACCCATACTAGTGTATATTGAGAACCTAGTAATTACAAAATAAAGTGGGTTCAGCTTGTTTTTCAACACATAAAACAAATGCAATAATTTTTTTCTATTGCAAACAAGCATCTTGTCTGCTTACCGAGTGCCCACACTAGCTGGCATCAGTCCATTTTGGCACTCTTCAGCGAGAGAAATTGCCTTCCTGTGACCAACTACCATGCTGTTACCTCACTCTTTCCTCTCCATCCCTACCAAACTTTTATTGATGCTCAAAAGAACAAAGACAAAAGCCCCAATCTTGAAAACATTTACACACATGCTTTACATTAAGCTTGTTAAGCCTTCCAAGTGGGTACCAGGCATTTATGCCTGGATCTTTGTATTTGCAATCACATAGTATGTGGGTCTTTAAGCAGGGTGTCCTGGAAACCCTTCAAATGTTGGAATATTTGTTTAAAATATTGTCTTGCTAACTGCACTTAAAACCTATTGATTTCACAAAGCTTTTTGTTCATGGTCAAAATCTGTTTCCACTTGAGTTGTGCAGTGTTGTGGTTCACATCATTGTATTGGCACTGTAAGTCTTCTCCTCCCAAGTCATGGAGTTCTAGGTGTGTTTCCCTTGATTTTAAAGATTTTAGACTTTGGAAATAGACCATCAGACCTGGCAGGGCTCATTTGTATGTGCTCTCATGGAGCCTAAGCCTGTTCCTACTGGAAGTCAATTAGAGTCTCCAATGACTAGGAGTTGTATTGGGGCCATGAAGAAGTATGGTGAATAAAAGGAAGAATTAGAAATACTAGAGAATAATCAGAAATGCAACATAATTGACATCACAGAAACTTGGCGGGATAATTCTCATGACTGGAATATTGGCCTAGAAGAGTACAGCTTGTTCAGGAAGGGCAGGTGGGGAAAAAGGGAAGAAGTGTTGCCTTGTATATCAAAGACGTATACACTTGCACTGATGTTAAGATAAAAGTGGGAGGCAGACCTGTTGAAAGTTTCGGGGTAAGGATAAAAGGGGTAAAAAATAAGGGTGATGTCATGGTAGTGGTCTACTCTAGACCCCCCCTAATCAGGAAAAAGACGTAGATGAGACTTTTTTTAAACTACTAATGAAGTCACCCAGACATCCGTTGGGAAAATACGGCAGATTGCAGATTATCCAACAAGTTCTTGGAGAACTTGAAGACAACTTGAAGACAACTTTTTATTATAGATGGTGGAGAAAGAAACAAGTAGGGAGACTATTCTGGATTTGCTTCTGACAAACAGGGAGGAACTAATTGAGAATCTGAAGGTGGAAGGCAGTTTGGATGAAAATAATCATGAAATAAGAGAGTTCATGATTCTAAGGAATGGTAGGAGGGGGAAAAAGCAGAATAAAGACAATGTACTTCAAAAAGTAAGACTTTAGCAAATTCAGAGAATTTTCAGAGATCTTATTTGATCTGAAACTCAAAAAAAAAAAAAAAAAAAAAAACCAAGAGGGGGAAGTAAGTAAAAATAGCAAAGGATGAATACAAAAACTACACAAGGGACAAACTTAGAAAGGCCAAGGCACAAAACAAGATTAAACTAGCTAGGGATATAAAGGGTAACAAGAAAGCATTTTACAAATACATGGGAAGCAAGATGAAGACCAGGGAGAGGGTAGGCTCATTACTAAATGAGGAGGGAAAGACAATAACAGAAAATACAGCAATGGCTGAAGTATTAAATGCCTTTTTTGTTTCAGTGTTCACCAGAAAAGTTAGCAGTGATCGGACGACCAACAAAGAATATCAGTGTAAATGGGGTAGGATCTGAGGCTAAAATAGGAAAAGAACAAGTCAAAAATTACTTAGATAGCTTCAAGTCAGCAGGGCCTAATGAAATAAATCCTAGAATACTTAAAGAACTGGCAGAAGAGATCTCTGGGCCACTAGCAATTATCTCTGAGAACTCGTGGAGGATGGAAGACATAACAGAGGACTGGGAAAGGGGAAATATAGTGCCTATCTATAAAAGGGGGGGAGGAGATCAGGAAATTATAGGCCAGTAAGATTAGCTTCGGTACCTGGAAAGATAATGGAGAAAATAATCAAATAACCAATTTGTGAGCACTCAGACAAAAATAACGTGATAAGTAACAGTCCACATAGAATTGTAAAGACCAAATCATGTAAACCAACTTAATATTTTTCTTTAACAGGGTAGGGGTGGAAGCAGGAGCAGTCATAGATCGACTTTAATAAGGTTTTTGATACTGTCTCACATGACGGTCTCATAAACAAACTAGGAAAATACAGACTAGACAAACCTACTATGAAGTGGGTGCAGAACTGGCTAGAAAAAACATACTCAGCATATTTATCAATGGTTCACAATAGAGCTAGAAGGGCATATTGAGTGGGTTCCCACAGGGATCTGTCTTTGGTCTAGTTCTATTCAATAGCTTCATAAATGCTTTGGATAATCAATTGCACAAATACAAAATTGGAAATGACTGCGTTGGAAGGAGTACTGAAGAAAAGGATCTGGGGGTTATAGTGAATCACAAATTAAATATGGGTCCAAAATGTACCGCTGTTGCAAAAAAAGCAATCGTTCTGCGATGTATTAGGAATGATGTAAGCAAGACACAAGAAGTAATTATTTCACGCTACTCAGCACTGATAAGGCCTCAACTGGTGTGTTTCAGTTCTGGGCACAACATTTCAGGAAAGATATGAACAAAATTGGAGAAAGTCGAGAGTAGAGCAACAAATAAATTGGTTAGCTCAAATAAATTGGTTAGTCTCTAAGGTGCCACAAGTACTCCTTTTCTTTTTGCGAATACAGACTAACACGGCTGTTACTCTGAAAAATGATTAAAAGTCTAGAAAACTGACCTATGAGAGGGAAGATTGAAAAAACTGGGTTTGCTTTAGTCTGGACTAGAGAAAATTGAGCGGGGGTGGACATGATAACAGTCCTCAAGTACATACAAAGTTATTATAAAGAGGAGGAGGATGAATTGTTCTCCTTAACCACTGCGGACAGGATAAGAAGTATTTGGCTTAAATTTCAGCAAAGGAAATTTAGGTTAAACATTAGAAAATACTTCCTGTGAGGACAGTTAAGCACTGAACCAAATTACCTAGGGAAGCTGTGGAATCTGTCATTGGCAGGTCTTAGGAACGGGTTAGACAAACACTTGTCAGGGATGGTCTAGATAATACTTAATCCTGCCTCAGTGCAGGAGACTGGACTAGATGACCTCTTGAGGTCCCTTCCAGCCCTACATTTCTAGGATTCAGTGGATTAAAAGTTTGTGTAAGCATTTAAACATATGCAAATAAGCTGGTAAAAAGTCAGAATCAGCCTAACACTGGGGTAATCCCTGACATACAGAAATCAGCCTAAATTTTATTTAACGAGTATAGGCATCTCATAGAGACTCATAGAATATCAGGGTTGGAAGGGACCTCAGGAGGTCATCTAGTCCAACCCCCTGCAGGGCCAATCCCCAATTTTTGCCCCAGATCCCTAAATGGCCCCCTCAAGGATTGAACTCACAACCCTGGGTTTAGCAGGCCAATGCTCAAACCAATCTCCTTGCTTATAGACATGTTGATGTATTGATTTAGCAGATTACGTTGTGGATCGTGTGTTATTACACATTACCTGCATGATGATTTCTGGACTGAGGCTTATATTAATAGATCATTTTAGTGCATGTCATCAGTGGGAGTGGCTGTTTTAGATACTGTACTAAACCTATAGGGAAAAAATAAGCCATTTTCAATTCAATACTAATTTTTCATATTTGTGGAGCTGTGTGTCAAACTGAGATTTCCAAGGCCATAGGGGACTGAAGATTTGCAGTTAAAATAGGTGTACAATTGAGCTGAAAAAGTTTTGCTTTTTAAATGAATAGCACGTGGGAAGTTCCTATTTGTTTGCTAATTCCAAATCCATGTGTTAAGCACTGCAGGTACTGTGGAAGGAAGAAAGCCCAGTTCAGCTGGCATGTATAAAACTGGACTAGGTATTAACAGTCAAAAATAAAAATGCCAGTCAAATTAATTCCTCTCCCCCACCACTGAACACTTCCAGATTAATATGGACAACGTGTTCAAGAAACCATTGCTGACCTGTGGTGGGCTGATTCTGATCGGAACATAAGAATAGCCATACTGGATCTGACCTGTAGTTCATCTAGCCCATAATCCTGTTATTAATTTAATCTCAGTGGCCAGTATCAGATGCTTCAAGGACAATTGAAAAAACAACCATGAAATGAACAATGGTGGGATAACATACTCATAGGGGCAGCTTCCTTCTGGCTCCATTAAGTGCTTAACCAATGCCCCGAACCATGAGTGTTTAAAATTCTTATATTTTTCTGTCACTGGATTTTCTCCATATCCATATAAATGTCTGATCCTTTTCAGAATCGTGGCCTCAGTAATACTTGCGTTAGTGAGCTCTTTCGGCTTATTATGTGTTGTATAGAAAAGTATTTCCATTTATCGGCATTAAATCTGTTGCCCCTCAATTTCATCAAATTGTCCTCTTGTTCTTGTATAATGAGAAAAAGTAGATTCCTTTCTGTATATCATTCATAGATCTCACATCACTGCAAATCAGAAGTAACTCCTTTGAAGACCACCATTCTTCCATTGTAAATCTGTTGTGAAGAAGATAAGAATGAGGCTCTCATATAGGAGTTGAGGTCAGTTCAATGTTCTCTTCAGTCTCTGCTCTGGACAACAAGTCTCTTCATTGGTTTGGAGAGTTAGTCCGCATTCTGCATGGATCAGAACTGAGTTTTTGAAGTGAGGTTTATGTATCTATGCAACCTGCCTAAACAGACTGAGGAAAAGGGAGGGCACATATTTGCCTGGTTACTCTGTACAACACTGAGACATAAACACAACCTGTGGAGGAGAATCAAAGGCCAATTTGTGTTAGAAGACAGTTTTAGATATTGACACCATCAATCTTCAGATGTCAACCAGGTGTTTATAGAGGTTCTGGAAAAGAGTTTGAAAGTACACTATAATTATGCATTTGGAGTGGAATAATGTTATGATAAAATCATTTTATAGAGGTTCCAAACACCTTAAATAGTCACTTTGTGCTATTCACCCAGAACATTAATGACTCTAATCTTGATTTAATAGCCTCAAAAGGGGCTTTAAAAACAGACCTAGGACAGAGAAGTCAAGCACCAAGGTTTTATTTCAGAATTCTATGGCCTAATGAGGTAAAGAAACCAAGAGGATTGTAAAAAGAAAGGCAAAAGACTGAAATAGATGAATAACTTAAAAGTTGGCTGCAGATCTGTATGAATACACCACAGCCTAATTCTTAACTTTGTATTTAACTGTTAATGATTTTTTTTCAAAATAGAACTAAAAAAATAGGTGTTTTCCATTCACAAAGAAAAAATACATGTATTTTCAGTCCAGATTTTATTTTAGACTCAGGTCTTGTCAGTCTTAGAAAAGCTGTACTCATGCAACTAAGCTGATTTAAAATCAATCTAGTTACACTGGTGCTGGGCATGGTACTGTATGACATTTTGATTAAAAACTAGAGCAATATAAAATTACCATGGAATAAATTCAATGGATTAAAAACTAGCTAACTGATAGATCTCAAAATGTAACTGTAAATGGAGAATCATCATCGAATGTATCCGTTTCCACTGGGGTCCCCAAGGATTAATTCTTGGCCCTAGGCTATTTAACATCTTCATCAATGACATGGAAAACAACATAAAATCACTCAAAATTTGTAGATTCACAAATTGGGGGAGTGGTCATTAATAATGACGACAGATCACTGTTTCAGATTGATATAGATAGCTTGGTAAACTGGGCACGAGCAAACAATATGCATTTTAATATGGCCAAATGTAAATGTATACTTCTAGGAATGTCAGCCATACTTACAGAATGGTGGACTTTACCCTGGGAAGCAGGGACTTAAAAAGATTTGGAGGTGGGGGTGGATAATCAGCTGAACATAAGCTCCCAGTGTGATGTTGTGGCTAAAAAAGCTAATGTGATCTTGGGAAGCATAAACAAGGGAATCTTGAATAAGAGTAGAGGTTATTTTACCTCCATATTTGGCACTGGTAAGACCATTGCTGGAATACTGTGTCAAGTTCTGGCACTCACAATTCAAGAAGGATGTTAATACCTTGGACATGATTCAGAGAAGAGCCATGAGAACTATTAAAAGATTAAAAAGCATGCCATATAGTGATAGACTCAAGGAGCTTAATTTCTTTAGCATAGCAAAAAGAAAGGTAAGAAGTTACTTGATTACAATCTATAGTACCTACTTGGGGAACAAATATTTAATAATGGGCTCTTCAATCTAGCAAAGGTATAACACTATGCAATGGCTGGAAGTTGAAGCTAGACAAATTCAGATTGGAAATAACGTATAAATTTTCATTGATGGGAATAATTAACCATTGAATCAGACCCCTACCTGAATCACGGGATGATCTTCAAATAATGGTGGCTGAGTTGCAGACAAGACATGGAAAATCACAGAAAAGTAGTAATGGACCTTTATTAATAACAGTAATTTGGAAAGGCCACAGCAGACCTATTTGTTTAAGAAAAATTTGCTGTAACAATATAAACACTCAACTACTACATTATGCCTGTGAATTTTTTGATAATCAGACAATTTGGTGCAACTACTGGGCTGTAATTAGGATGGGGCGAGCGGGGCAGCCACCCAAAGTGCAAAGCCTTGGGAACGGGGGAGTGGAAAAATAACAAAAAAAACAGTAGGGGGTAGAGCCCTGCAGTGGGCATCATATTGCCACCCTTACTTCTGTGCTGCTGCTGCTGGCAGCGACACTGCCAGTTGGGCAGTTAGAGAGCAGCAGCTGTTGGCTGAGCACCCAGCTCTGAAGGCATCACCCCGCCAGCAGCAGCATAGAAGTAAGGGTGGCACTACCATGCCTGCTGCAGGGCTCTACTCCCTACCAGTTTTTTTCGTCATTCTTCTGCCCCTCTTCCCGAGCTTTGCACCCTGGGCAGCTGCCCCACTTGCCCTGTCCTGGTTACAGCCCTGCCCAAAACTCTCCAACATCATTTAATGTACTAATGGGGGGGGAAAGTGTGTGTTGCAAACCTCAAAATGTATGCAAAATTGTGGACTTTGCAAAGTAAGCTAATTTAAAACAAAACTGCAGTGGAAGAAAGTCAAGGAAAGTGTGGGCCCCTTACTGAATGCGGGAGGCAACCTAGTGACAGAGGATGTGGAAAAAGCTAATGTACTCGATGCTTTTTTTGCCTCTGTCTTCACGAACAAGGTCAGGTCCCAGACTACTGCACTGGGCAGCACAGCATGGGGAGGAGGTGACCAGCCCTCTGTGGAGAAAGGAGTGGTTCTGGACTATTTAGAAAAGCTGGACGAGCAGAAGTCCATGGGGCCGGATGCGCTGCATCCGAGAGTGCTAAAGGAGTTGAGCGGATGTGATTGCAGAGCCATTGGCCATTATCTTTGAAAACTCACGGCGATCGGGGGAAGTCCCGGACAACTGGAAAAAGGCTAACGTAGTGCCCATCTTTAAAAAAGGGAAGAAAGAGGATCCTGGGAACTACAGGCCAGTCAGCCTCACCTCAGTCCCTGGAAAAATCATGGAGTAGGTCCTCAAGGAATCAATTCTGAAGCACTGAGAGGAGAGGAAAGTGATCAGGAAAAATCAGCATGGATTCACCAAGGGCAAGTCATGCCTGACTAATCTAATCGCCTTTTATGATGAGATTACTGGTTCTGTGGATGAAGGGAAAGCAGTGGATGTATTGTTTCTTGACTTTAGCAAAGCTTTTGACACGGTCTCCCACAGTATTCTTGCCAGCAAGTTAAAGAAGTATGGGCTGGATTAATGGACTATAAGGTGGATAGAAAGTTGGCTAGATTGTCGGGCTCAACGGGTAGTGATCAATGGCTCCATGTCTAGTTGGCAGCTGGTATCAAGTGGAGTGCCCCAAGGGTCGGTCCTTGGGCTGGTTTTGTTCAATATCTTCATAAATGATCTGCAATGATCTGGATTGCACCCTCAGCAAGTTTGCAGATGACACTAAACTGGGAGGAGAGGTAGATATGTTGGAGGGTAGGGATAGGATACAGAGGGCCCTAGACAAATTGGAGGATTGGGCCAAAAGAAATCTGATGAGGTTCAACAAGGACAAATGCAGAGTCCTGCACTTAGGACAGAAGAATCCCATGCACCGCTATAGACTAGGGACTGAATGGCTCGGCAGCAGTTCTGCAGAAAAGGACCTACGGGTTACAGTGGATGAGAAGCTGGATATGAGTCAATAGTGTGCCCTTGTTGCCAAGAAGGCCAATGGCATTTTGGGATGTATAAGTATGGGCACTGCCAGCAGATTGAAGGACGTGATCATTCTCCTCTATTCGACATTGGTGAGGCCTCATCTGCAGTATTGTGTCCAGTTTTGGGCCCTACACTACAAGTAGGATGTGGAAAAATTGGAAAGAGTCCACTGGAGGGCAACAAAAATGGTTAGGGGACTGGAACACATGACTTATGAGGAGAGGCTGAGGGAACTGGGATTGTTTAGTCTGCGGAAGAGAAGAATGAGGGGGGATTTGATAGCTGCTTTCAACTACCTGAAAGCGGGTTCCAAAGAGGATGGATCTAGACTGTTCTCAGTGGTAGCTGATGACAGAACAAGGAGTAATGATCTCAAGTTGTAGTGGGGGAGGTTTAGGTTGGATATTAGGAAAAACTTTTTCACTAAGAGGGTGGTGAAGCACTGGAATGCGTTACCTAGGGAGGTGGTGGAATCTCCTTCCTTGGAAGTTTTTAAGGTCAGGCTTGACAAAGTCCTGGCTGGGATGATTTAGTTGGGGATTGGTCCTGCTTTGAGCAGGGAGTTGGACTAGATGACCTCCTGTGGTCCCTTCCAACCCTGATATTCTATGATTCTATGAAGCTTATTATTGCAGAAATAGCGGATTCTGCAGTGTCGCAAATGAAGTAAGACCTTACCATTGAAACAATTTACAAAGGGTCGAGGTGGATTCTTGATCACTGCAATTTTTAAATCATGATTGGATGTTTTTCTAAAAGATATGCTCTAGAAACTATTTTGGGAACATTCTATAGCCTGTACTATACATGAGGGCAGACTAGATGATCCAAATAGTTCCTTCTGGCCTTAGAATCTATGAAAGAAGACATGGATTTCTGAACCCAGAAATGAGCCAAATGAAGTGAAAGATGGGAGCTCTGTAGGAAAACCAATGTGGAGCAGTCACTCCCCAGAGTAGCAGCAGTATTAAATGAAAGGCCTTATTTCCGTAAGGTCTGGTTGATCAGGGCAGGCACAGAAGGAAACCAGCCCCAGAGTCCCACTTGGGTAAAGGACTGGGAGGAAATCACACCTGACTTCCTGCTGCCAGCCTGCCTCACACTGGAAGGAAAGAATGTCACTCCACAACAGGAGTCTGGAGCCCAGACTGGCAAGAGCTCTGGTTAAATAGAAAGATGCAGGAAAAATTCTGCCCCAGATTTCCTGTGGCCAGGTCTCTGATAAATATGTTCTAAGAATTATTTGGGGTAAGTTCTATGGTCTGTGTTATACAGGAGGTCAGTCTAGATGATCACAATAGTCCCTTCTGGCTTTAGAATCTGAATCTACAATCTAGATGAATTTAAACCAGTTTAAGACTCTCTTAGGGCTTGTCTACACTTACATTTTATAGCACTCTAACTTGCTGGCTCAGGGATGTGAAAAATCACCCCCCTGAGCACAGCAAGTCTGAGCGCTTCGAAGCGCTAGTGTAGACAGGCTCCAAGCACTGGGAGCCGCACTCCCAGCGCTCGGAGCTAATCCCCTCGTGGAGGTGGATTACCAGGAGCACTGGGAGTGCAACCACACTCGCACTTCAAAGCGCTGCTGCAGGAGTGCTTTGAAGTTTCCAGTGTAGCCATGCCCTTAAATTCAGTAAATTATCACATTAATTTAAACTGCTTTAAGCAAGATTTAAACCAGTTTATAGGCATCTACATTATTAATTTGCACTAGTGTAACTTAATCAATTTTAAATACTAATAAAGCTATTTTTGTTAGGGGCGTGATTTGTTTAACTGCTACAGTTATACTGGGGTGGACCCCTTAGGGTGGATACACTAATGCTAGTATAAAGGTGCCTTATACCAGTGTAGCTTATTCCCCTTCCCGCACACGAATATGCTATTCTGGTATAAGCACCTATATATCAGTATAACTCCATCCACGCTAGGAGGGTTGTACATTAACCCAATATAGTTAAAGCAGTGCAACTTTACTGTGTAGACGAGGCCTTAGCTATACTAGTACAACTTTTCTAATATACACAAGCCATAACCAGAAAAAAAAAGCAGACCCCACAAACAAAAACAAAAACCAAATATAAAATCTCTATGAAAGTGCACAGTGTGTGTGGTGCTTCATTTTACAATAAGCTGCAGCAGCTCTGATAGCAAAATTGCTACAATCTCTGTGCACAAGCAGAGTCCTTGGAAATTTTGATGGTGCAGTAGCCAGAAAAGAAAAGCAGCCCTGTTTCTTAGCCTGGTCTACGCTACATCAACCTCTTTGTGCACATGTCTACAAGCACATTTTTCTCAGACTGATGTAAGTGCCCATTACAGCAATGTAGAAAACCGCTTCCCAAAATGGCATGGTGCCGTGGTTGACATACTGAGGTCAACGCAGCATGAGTGTAGACACTGCATAACCCATGTCAATCCTAACAATCCTCCAACAGCTGTCCCACAGTACCCCCATTCCCTGAAACAGTGATTACTCCATTCACAGTTTGTCAACTCCACTGCCCAGCTGTCAGAGACCAGGAGTTACATCACTCCTTTAAACTCCCCCATGTATTTTTTAAATGCTTTTTCCCCCAATTTCCCACCTTGGCAAGCACACCTAGCAGTTCACCCTTGTTGTGTGCAACTGGTCAACAACCATGCCAGCTCCATGCACTAGATGTCCTCCCGCTTGGAGTAGAGAGGAGGTACCTGATCTCCTGGCCTGTGGCAAGAAGAGGCTGTGCAAACACAGCTATGGTCCAGCCATAGAAATGTGGACATCTACAAACAGATTGCATGGGGGATGCAGGTGAAGGGGTATGACAGGGATCAGCAACAGTGCCCTGTGCAAGTGAAGGAACTATGCCAGGAATACCACAAGGCCAGGAAGGCCAACCATATATCTGGTGGAGCCCTGCAGACCGGCCACTTTTACAAAGAGCTGCTTACCATACTTGTTGGAGATTCACCAGCACCCTGCAGACCACCATGGATACCTTGGAGGATCCCAAGACAGAAACCCAAACTGTCAATGGCAAGGAGGAGGAAGGGGAAGATGCAGCAGGGGGTTCCAGCTATGCTGCCATGCAGGACCAGTTTGAGAGTGTGACAGTCTAGCCAGTCCCACCACGTAAGCCTGGATGGGCCTGATGAAGGGGAAGGGAACTCAGGTGAGTGTATACATGCATTTTCCCTTTCAATGTTTTAATTTAAAGATGCCATCCATCCAGCCCATCCCCAAGTTCACAAGACAAAGGTATGAACTTTTCATAGTTCTACTCGTATCAGAAGCTGTAGACGTATAACAGACAGAGGTAGAGTTGGCATCTTCTTTTCATTCCCCTGTTGGGTTTGGGGAATGGTCATGCAGAGCAGTTTATGGACATAGGAATATCCCTTTTCGCCACCTGAGAGATCTCAATGAAACTATCATGGAGGTATTCTGCAATCCTTTCACAAAGGATTCTAGGGATGGCTGCCTTATTTCTTCCTCCATGATAGAACGCCTTCCCGTGCCACTCTGTGATGAGCTCATCTGGCACCATTGCAGTAAACAGGTTAGTGGCATATGGGCCCAGGCAGCTTCAGGATGCCAGTAACACCTGTGTTCTCGGTGCCTTTGAGACCCTCAGGAGTGAGATATCAGCTAAAATCACCACTGCCCGTAGAAAATAGTGCCAATATTCTGTGCCATTGCTCTGTACTCATACCCATAGAGCAGGGACTAAATTTTTTTAGCTTCAGTCAACAGACCAGCCTTCCCCCCTTTACCCCTGGAGGGCCAAACTCACCATGGCTGGAGAGCAGTGCTGTGCCAAGGCACTCTAAAGCTGAAGTGTCAATAAAAGTGTTTGTGGGAATAAGGGAAGGGAGTTTTGAAACGTATCTTTCCTTTGCTGTTGTAACTTTAAATCCAATGACACATCTGTGACGCTGTATGGAACACGGGAGACCATTCATAATAGAAGTGATACCAATATTATAAACGAACAGTACTTACCAGTGCACAGTTAGCACCTCATAATTCATAGCTGCAGGAAAACATTTACAAATGTACAACAAGCACCACACAATTCCTAGATGCACCCAAAACTCCAGGTCCAAGGTACAATTCAGCACAGAACAGTACTGTGCTTGTAACAGGGCTTGGAGCCAGGCAGTCTAGTGGTTAGAACACTTGGCTTTTGGCCTCCTGTTTGGCTGAGGAGCCTCTGTCTTCAAAGGCAGGGGGAGAGAGAGGAGGACTCAGGTCCTTCCTCCCCACCAGGTCCTAGCCCAGGGCCCTGTGTGCATCAACCTCTGAAAGACAGGGCCCTCCCAGCAGGGAGTCTATATCCTCTGCCCTGGGCTACTTCCTACCAGTGCCTGTTCAGTTTGGGGCATAGCCCCTATTGTTCAGTTTACTGAGTGGCTTGCCTCCTCTAGCACCCTCTCATGGATCTTGGGTAGAGTCCTGCCACAGTCCCAGGCTCCTTCAGACAGGGCAGCCAAAAGTTGGTGAGGCCAAGTCCCTTAATGTCCCTGGGCCTTGCTCACTCAGTTACCTCAGGTGCTAGAGGCTCCTGGGTCTCCTCCACAGTCTCCCTTGGCTGAGGAGACAGTGTCTCCTCCCAGGTGGCTACCCTGGCGGGCAGTCTAGTGCTGCTTCCCCTCAGGAAGGAGGCAGCTAGCTCCTGCTTCTTCACCACTCAGCCCCACCCTGAGCCAGGTTCCCTCCTTTTCTCCCACCTCCAGGCCTGGCATTGGCTGCAGGTATGATGGGGGGGGCTATCTGGGCCCAAAAGGCTCTCTTTAACCCCTGGTGTGCTGGCAGGCAGTTTCTCTGATTCACCACAGTGCTCTTTCAAAGCCTTCCTCAACTGCACAGCTCCATGCTGGGGTCTCGTAATAGCCCTTGTGTCTGGCTGTTCAAAGTCAGCAGCCAGCTGCTCCACCTCTGCCCTCAGAGATTCCTTCAGGAATCATTACTATCCCACAAAACACTGTGAAAATATCCCCAAAGGCATCATGCCGGATGGTGGTACATGGCATACTGAGATACCTACCCATGGTGCATTGCATTTTACATCTACACAACCACTCCTGGCGAATATGTGCAGTGCTGACACAAGCAGCCAAGAATGCACACACACAAGCGATATACAAAGTTCAGTGGCTGTACACTGACATACCTTGCATCAACCAAAGTTCGTAGTGTAGACATGGCCTTCATTACATACATGACAGCAATGATGGAATGTAGCTCTAGAAATCTTGTATTATATAGTAAACTTAACGCTGCCCATTTGCTTTTATGCATTAAAATAAGGCTTTTCATTACATGATTATACAACACTGTGCAATGTCACATATTAATTAGCAAAAATACAACACTAATAATAATAGCGAAACATATTCTACCACTACATAAGAATACTCCTGTGCACTTTCAGGAATATCTTACATTCACGCCATTTTTTTCATACTGTGTATTGTTTAGCTATACAAACAAAACAGGCCAACATATGCATGCACAAATGGTGCGGGTATTTTAAGCTCAACTAGTTTTCTTTAAGCACAGGGGATAGCACTAAAAGGAACAACTACTCCAGCAAAGCATTATATAAAGGTAATGTACTGATTGATGCCATATGTGTGTCATCTCAAACCAGTGAAGTAAATCAAACATAAGCAATAGGCACTGTGAAATTTTGAAACTGTATGTGGAAACAATAAGACAGGAGGGCTGCACAGCTTCGGAGATTTTTCAGCTGCTCCTAACAGTCCTTATTGTTTTTAGTTAACATCCTTGCTTTGTTTAATGGTCCAGAAGACCTTTGCACACAAATTATCACTTACTTTGCAATAAGTAGCTCATATGCCAGGTTTTCATTTTTCCCTTAGTAGAAACTTTTTTACCTCAGAAGTTAATTTAATTGAAGAACACCTTCTTGTGGAGTCTTGAATAGATTTCAGGGCCTGGAAGGGTCTTAGTCCAGTTTTTGGAGCAACAATTCCAGGATATCCCCTGAACTATGGTTAGAATTAGATCTGACAGTTCCTCAGTCCTAACACACAGCACACATTAATGACTGCCATTTTTTAATGAAATCAGTTAAAAGAAAATTAGATTCAACAGCGATCCTGTAACTCGACACACTGAGACCTTTTCGCTCGGCTCTCTGATTGATATAAATGTTGTACGCTTGGAGCTATTTTTTATATAACTCTGCCTCTTTGCCTGTTTTCCAGGGATTAAGGATAAATGGAATCCAAATGCACCAAAATTTTACTCCCATCCCCATGACTGATTGCTCTCACTATATGCCATCTCAGCCCATCCCAATCTGTATCATCGCTATACATCAACAGGCAATGTGGTATATGAACACTTCATTTCCCTTGTCTCCCCCAGCTCCTTTCCGAATTAACTGTCTCCCTCCCATGCCTGAGGCCTTGATCACCTGAGTCAGGCAAACCCAGCTCACCCTACCAGGCAGCTGAAGGCCAACAATCACTGAGCATTGCATTACCCCTTGCTATTCCATCTCACTACTCTGTCCAGGGGCCTGGATCACCACCAGCATAAAGCTTAATCCACCCTTTCCATTTTCTACCTGCAGTTGTAGGTTCTCCCCTCTCTTTGGGGAGCAAATATGGGCTAGACCGGTTCTGGGGCCCACCCTTTAGGTCTGAACAGTCTGGATCTTTGGGGAGGTTCAGCTCTGGATTCAAAATGTGTGAATGGCTTCTGTCTATATAATGGGCTGATCCCAATTACGGAATCCCAATGCATCAAAACTGCAGAAGTTCAGCTTTGGAGCTGAGCTTTGCCCTGGCTCCTCTGCCTACAATGAGCTGCACCAAAATGTCAAATCTAAACACCCCCCAGGATCTGGATCTGAATCTTGAAGCAGCTTGTTATAAGAATAGCCAAATCATTTTCTTTCCCTATAATAAATAAATAATACATAAATAATCTAATAAAAACGCTCTCCACTTTGACTGCAAAGTAAAGTTTGTGGTTTGAGAAAATTTTATGAGAAAATGCACAATATGTGTGCTATCTGTTTATTGTCTCTAAGGCTCTGGGAATAATTTTAATAATTTAAATCAACAGACTTACCAGCCACCTGCATAGAGACTCCATGTGACTAGCATCTTCTTTAGACAGCAATAAACATTCTCAACACAGTAGTGATTAGTAATTAAACAAAGAACACACACAGAGAGCAGCTTTGCTTCAGTATGTGGAGCTCATCTTATAGCTAACCAGTCAGGGCTAATTTTGTGGACAAATTAGGCCATTAAAATTCTATGGTAAAAACTTTCAACCTAACTGGATTGCACATATCCACTTGCAGACTGAAAGTATCAGTCAGATCAGTGTAGTTCTGAGCACCACACCTATCTCCCGTAGCAAGCCCTAAGCAGGCACATATTACAGGACTCCTTGGAAGGGATTCTGCCCTCCTACTCCAGGGCTCCTGTACCACCCCATCCTCCACATACTCTACAAAATGGCATCCTCCATGAAGTGTGACCTTGCACCTACATTGTGTGTGAGGTCACACTGCACAGACAGAGGACACAATTTTGCTTTTTAAAATGGTATCCTCCATGCTTTCTCGGGACCTGTGAGTTCATAATTCATTAAAATGGGGTCAGGCTGGCAACCAGCTTGGGATTCCCTGCTCTAGAGAAATTAAGGGCCCTTGTTTTCCCATGTTTAAAAAAACTAAACTTCCAAGTCTAAAATCAGTGGCACATTATGGGTCAGATCCATGTTGCCAGTGAGTCAGTGGGGGGTTTCCTATTGATTTCAAGAGAAGCAAGAGCCGAGCACTTCTTCTTGCCAAAAAACAAACAAGGTCTGGAATAACCTTAGTATACTACAACCTCCACCTTCTGTGTAAATCAGGAGACATCAGGCTATGCTGCAAATCTTTAAGGCTGGCTCTGTGAACTTGTGTGTCTCCCTAATGACAATGATGACATGATCTCCTCCTCGTCTTGGAAAAATATGCTACAAAGTGTATTTGTTCCAGGAACACCCCATGTGCTTAACATCAGCTGTTCACATCGCTTCCCTAATTAACCTGAGTACTGCACCAGAAAGATCGTCATGGGCTTGGTGTACACACATCCAGCATACATTACAGCCACTGACCCTTCTACATGTCACTTTGTTGGCTGTACATCTTACGTTCATAGAGCATTGAGAAGGCTACTGATAATCTCATAAACCTCCACTCCCTACAAAATACCATGCTGTGAGGTTAACTGCTTTGTAGTGTGTTGGACAGTATGCTGTTTTTCATTTCTGGGAGACAAGTAAAGGACTTGACTGCTTTCCAAATAATGCTGCAGCACATAAATTAACTGGAGTGTAGAGCATTTGGCAAAAGGAATCCCCCATAGCAAGAAAATAAACACACTGTCCTGTAGCCTCAAAGTGTATCAGAACTAGAGGAAACATTTAATATGCATGTGATTCCCTACAAAGTAGTTATTGCTGAAGGAAACATAACAACTAGCCAGAGCTAAGCAGTGGTGGCTAGGGGAGAGGCATGTTAATCTTACTTTAATGATTTTTAGAAAGACATGCAATTTCAGTAGTCTTCAGTCACTCGGGATTACACTGGATTGGAACATCACTGGAATGCTGCTCCAACTCTTTAATAAGAAAGGAGATTGTGCTAGGCTTATAAAAATCTAATCATGTTGTATTTGTTTCATTGTTTTTTAAATGTTTGTTGTGGAATTGGTTTTATAGGTGAGATAAAAAAGGTGCGAATTTTTTGTTGGTGGCTGTAATATTTGTGATGTTTTCTGACTGGCTCCCAAGCTCCACCTAAAGAGGAGTAAGGAAAGGAAAAGGAAAAGTGGAAGAGTGACAACTTTAGGAGTAGATCTACATTAGGTATAGTGCACTGGATCTTTATGGGGTTACAACCTCCTTTAGCCCACTCATCTTGCTGAAACAATATGTTTTATACTTACCCATCTCTGCTGATAACAGTGATGTGGCCCTTTATGAAGGTCTCTATTTAACCACCAGTGCCAATTCAGGAATTTCAGATATAGTTTCATCATTCCATCAACCCTGACTATTTCTGCCAACAAGATCATGAAACAACAGGCACTTGAGTCTCTAAAAATAGGACTGCACATATATGTAATTTTCCCAGTTCCCTCTTGATTTCTTTGCTAAACAATGAATTGTATTATATTAGACTGAAGGAGTTTCCTTCTTTCCTCCTCTGAGGTACCATTCTTCTGGTAACTGCAGAACTAACAGTGGATATTTTTACACCTATGTGTCGTACCTATCAAGCTCAGGAAAATATTGGGCTGTGAAATAGAAGTAATAAACAGGCAGCAGAAATCTGCTAGAGGCATCATGCAGGCATTGAAGCATCACCGAGGAATATTAAAAGTTTTCAAAAGTAACAGAAAACACTCAGAGGCAGAGACATTTGCTGGAGGCTACTGCTAATTGGTTTGCATAGCAACGCGCTGGGGACACCATCCCTTAACTTATATTTACATACAAGGTAGCTTATTGCAGTCTCTGGGGGACTGAAACAGGTTAATGCATACAACTGAGAGTACTTTATAATCTGTACAGTCACAGTTTGTTTGTTTTTTAATAGTACAACCCATTTGTTGTTATGCTACCACTATGGGGACATGCAGAAGGTGTATTTACACCATGGGTTCTCAAACTGGGGGTCGGGACCCCTCAGGGGGTCATGAGGTTATTACCAGGTGGGTCATGAGCTGTCAGCCTCCACCCCAAACCCTGCTTTTTCTCCAGCATTTATAATGGTGTTAAATATATAAACAAGTGGCTTGCTGTATGAAAGGAGTCACCAGTTCAAAAGTTTGAGACCCACTGATCCACATAATTAATGGGACTGTTGCAGATATGGAGCTGCTTGGTAATCATTTTGAACACTGTATGTTGACCTAATTATTAGGATGTTTACTGTATGAATATGTTGCCTTAATTTAAGAGTGGGAAGCATGGAAAAACCATCAGGAAGATAAGATAAGCCACCAGCTAGCAAATTCTTGAGGGTGGTTATGGAACAATGGAAGAGCCCTTGGCTCTTAAGAGTCTGACTTGACTGGCTGATCCTGCTGAACAGGTTTTGACAAACAAGGCCAAAGCCTAGGAACTGACAAGACCAAAGAGACTCTGGCTGGAGCAAAAGGGACACTCCTGTTCTGTCAAGAAGAAAGGTTCTTGCTGGGGAGCTGTGTGGGGGAAACCATACTACCACAGGCAGCTGCTGGGGTGTCTGAGGAAGGTAGGCCTTCCTCGTCTGTTGCTTTGACCATGTCATCCCTCTCTCTGCATTCTTCCACTGCCTCTCCTTTATCTCATCAATCATTAGCTAATTGTCTTCACTTTCAAGGCCTTTCATGGCCTATCCCCACCTACCTATCATCTGTCATTCACTACTGAGATGTCAACTCCCACCTCCAATCAACTCATGATAACAGCCTCCATCACCCACTTGTTACATTTTCAAACACTTTTCTCCCATGCTGCCTCTCCACGTACCCAGGAGTGTGTGTCACATTTTTACCTCCTGCCTCCAGCATGGGGGAGTCTTGCCTGTGTCTGGCTGGATGTCCACTCTCTAACACCATCAGCCTTTCTGCCACTCAAGCTGTGCCAGCCCTGTCTTTGCCTTGAAGGTTAACAATAGGTGCACCCCATTCCCAAGTCCCTTTCATGTATTCCCCTGTGATAGCCAACCTGACACTGGCTACTCACAGACATTCCAGATCCTCTGCACCCAAAGGTGCAGTGTATCCCAGTTTTACCTTAAGCCACCACTCCTGTATAGCACACAGCACTTGTGAGTGCTTATAATAAAACAAAAGGGTAAAGATTTACCTAGAAATGAAAGAAAGTGATGGAAACAAATGGTTGCAATAGAAAACAACACCCAACTCTGAGCCTACACTTATGAATAATTATCTTTCTTACCTAATAAAGTAGATTTTCCACCCCCCAAAGTTCAGTCTCTTACAGAGCTGGCTATTTCACAAGAACCAGGATCCAAACGTTCCTGAAAACACTCCCACTCAGCAAGGGTTTTTCTCAGTGAATGGATACAGAGTGCTTCTCCCTCCTTTATGTTACACTGAAAACAGCCTATTGTTTCTATTCAAGAAAGGGTGAACCCATGTCTTGTTAAGTTCTGTTTTACCTTCAAAAGGTTTTGATTGCTTGCAGTTGCCGCTGATGGTTTCCCATTCAAAGTCTTAGTATTACGCAAAGCTAAACAATTGAGCCTGACATTGCATCACCAGCTAAACATGGTGGGGATGACAACTCCTCCACTGCCCAAATGAGCCATCACTGAGGGCAAGTTTACACTTATAATGCTGCATCAGTGCAGCTCTCCCATTGGCATAGTTTCCACCTCCATATGAGGCGGTAGCTATATTGGCAGGAGAAGCTCTCCCATTGACATAGTGCTGTCTACATGCAGGAGTTAAGGTCAGTATAACTACGTTGCTTAAAGGTGTGGATTTTTCACACCCCTGAGCAATGTAGTTGTGCTGATGTAGGTCTGTAGTGTAGACCACCCAAGACACGTTATGCCCTGGTAAGTAATTTTTCCTCCAAGTGCATAAAGCATATTTTCAATATAAATACATTATTCCTTAAATATTATCCATCATACATCTCACAATGATTATTTTCAGAGTAGCAGCCATGTTAGTCTGTATCCGTAAAAAGAAAAGGAGTACTTGTGGCACCTTACAGAATAACAAATTTATTAGAGCATAAGCTTTCGTGAGCTACAGCTCACTTCATCGGATGCATACAGTGGAAAATATAGTGGGGAGATTTTATATGCACAGAGAACATGAAACAGTGGGTGTTACCATACAGACTGTAACAAGAGTGACCGGGAAAGGTGAGCTATTACCAGCAGGAGAGCGGGGCGGGGAGGGGGGAAGGACCTTTTCTAGTGATAATCAAGGTGGGCCATTTCCAGCACTTTACAAGAACAGTACAAGGGGAAATAAACAAGGGGAAATTTACTTTGTGTAATGACCCATCCACTCCCAGTCATTATTCAAGCCTAAGTTAATTGTATCAAGTTTGCAAATTAATTCCAATTCAGCAGTCTCTCATTGGAGTCTGTTTTTGAAGTTTTTTTGTTGAAGAATTTCCACTTTTAGGTCTGTAATCGAGTGACCAAAGAGATTGAAGTGTTCTCCGACTGGTTTTTGAATGTGACAATTCTTGACGTCTGATTTGTGTCCATTTATTCTTTTACGTAGAGACTGTCCAGTTTGACCAATGTACATGGCAGAGGGGCATTGCTGGCACATGATGGCATATACCACATTGGTAGATGCACAGATGACCGAGCCTCTGATAGTGTGGCTGATGTGATTAGGCCCTATGATGGTGTCCCCTGAATAGATATGTGGACACAGTTGGCAATGGGCTTTGTTGCAAGGATAGGTTCCTGGGTTAGTGTTTTTGTTGTGTGGTGTGTGGTTGCTGGTGAGTATTTCCTTCAGGTTGGGGGGCTGTCTGTAAGCACGGACTGTCCTGTCTCCCAAGATCTGTGAGAGTGATGGGTCATCCTTCAGGATAGGTTGTAGATCCTTGATGATGCGTTGGAGAGGTTTTAGTTGGGGGCTGAAGGTGATGACTAGTGGGGTTCTGTTATTTTCTTTGTTGGGCATGTCCTGTAGTAGGTAACTTCTGGGTACTCTTCTGGCTTTGTCAATCTGTTTCTTCACTTCAGAAGGTGGGTATTGTTGCGGTTCAAATACAAGACAGAACAAGGCTTTAAGCAAGCAAGCAGGCTGGTCTGCTGACGGGCTGGTCTCCTGTCAGCTTTCCACCCTCTCTTTTATTCTTTCTCTCCCCCCGCGCATTACATACTCCAACAGATAAAAGGAATACACTGGCTTTGTTTAATATTCTTATTTACCAATATCTATCAACCGCATTCCTTGCTCTCGGGCCTTGAGCCCAGTCCTGGGAGGCTTCCCACGGTTCATGTCATCTGGGCGAGATTCCAAGGTTCATGCCCTTGAGAGGAGCTGTGTGTGCACTGCTCCTACACAACACTCCTGGTGTGCCCTGAATGTTGCCAAGCGCATGAACCTTGCATGAATGCTACATCCCCTCCTTTTTTGTTTATTTGTGCTCGGCCATCTCATGATAGCCATCAATTTGCTTTTGCAAGCCAATTAACTCCCGGACAGACAAGGTCATAACTCGTGGAGCCTGCCAGGGCGGGTCTCAACAAAGCCTTAACAAAAAGGAAATACATTGCACACAGCAACAGCAAAAAATAAACCCAAGAAGGTAAAGTGTATTTGGCCGGGCCCCAATTAGCCATGCTAGAGTACTAGGAATAGAGGTTCGCGTAAGCAGCGAGCATCATCTCATTCCCTATTTCCTCAGGGTGATGACATACTGGAATAAGGCACGTACCTAACAATTCTTCAGCTGCTACAAAATCAGATAAACAAAAGTGGGTAACATTTGCTATTGAAGCCAATCTTTCCCATAGGTTATATGTCATTCGGGCCCGTAACGGAGGAGGCGCTCCCGAGTCAACCCCTACAGGAAACAGCAGGCACATAAGGCACACAATCAATACAGAATTAGCAGTGATTTGGGCGAGAATGGCCACAAAGAGAGTCTCAGGAGTCTCTGGCTGTTGATATGCTGCCAGTCTTCATTGAGCCACGGCAACCAATGCTTTCACTGCTCCCCATGTCACAGGCTGGCTTGGGACACTACGTCTCCTCCGTCTTCGTCCCACCATTGTCGACCCAGGAGGCACCGCGTTCTCCTCCAAGGTCAGCTGAAACTCCGGTATGGGGTTCGACAGCCCCTGGTGCCACGCCATGCTGTTTCAGTGCCGGTTGCACACACCGGGCCGGAACCCACAACAGTCCTGCAGGGAGAGAGACAGCAGCATATCCCCAACCCCAAGTAATTAAATGGTTGGTACTGGGCCCAACCATTGCGGATCGGGCAGCTGACGGTAATAGACACGCGGTCTTTCCAGTACCTCGGACTTATGAAAATGCCAATCCGCGGGGGTCTGCTGATCTGTATTCAGTGTTAAATTATTTAAAGTAAACAAAAGGACATGCAATTGTTGCTGAATGTCTCCTAAGGTTCGGAGACGCAGCTCCCCTTGTTTTAATTGTTTGTCAAGCAAGGTTTTTAGCATGTGATTTGCACGTTCAACAATGGCTTGGCCTGTGGAATTATAAGGGATCCCGTGTTTGAGACGGACATCCCATTGGGCACAAAAGGTGGAGAGGGCTGTGGAGCAATAGGCTGGGGCATTATCCGTTTTTATCTGGCTCGGGCGACCCATAACAGCAAAACAGGCTAGCAAATGATGAATAACTTTGGAAGTGGCTTCCCCACGCTGTGGGGTCGCCCAAAGGAATCCCGAATAGGTATCAATGGAAACATGTAAAAGCGAATAGGGGCGGAATTGTGGCACGTGAGTGACATCCATTTGCCACAGCTGATTCGCTGCGGTACCTCTGGGGTTAACGGCATAAGAAAAAGTAGGGGCAGCAGCGGCACAGTGGGGGCAGGAACGAACAATAGAACGTGCATGATCAGCAGGAATGTGAAATTGTCGGGCCAAAACAGAGGAAGACTGATGAAAAAAGGAATGGCTTTCAATGGGGTCAGAAAAAAGGGAATTTACCTGACCATGTAACGTGCGATCAGCACGCGCATTGCCTTCAGTGACCAGCCCAGGCAGAGGGGTATGACTGCGAATATGAGCAACAAAATAAGGGAAATTACGAGTGGTGATGAGATACTGTAAGAACAAAAACAGGCAAAGAAGGTCCGCATCGACCTGAGGGGTAATGAGGGCAAGGGGTAAATGATCAATTATCTGATAAACATAATGGGTGTCCACAATTAAATTAAAGGGACAATCAGCAAAAAGTTGAAAGGCCAAAATAACAGCAGCCAGTTCTGAGCGCTGCGCGGAAAGCTGAGGCAGCGTAAAACGAGAATGCCAACGAGGGGGGGTCACCTAATTGATAGGTGACAACACCGCGATGTGGAGAGCCATCACTAAAAAGAGTGATAGCTGAAACAATAGGTCGAGAGCGGCTAAGACCATGTACGATTAGTGGCACCTTTTGTGTAATCACCAACCGAGGATCTTTTGGGGGATTATAAAAGATCTCTCCCACATAATCACAAAGAGCAAACTGCCAGGCCAAGGAGGTGTGATACAAGGAATCAAATTCACTACGTGATAAGGGGAAAACAATGGCAACTAAATCAGTGCCCGTGAGTTTCACTGCACGGTGGCAGGCTTTATGAACAAGGTCGGAGAGGGCGTCTAAATAAGGATAAATGTTCCGGGGAGGAATGGAAGACAAATATATCCACTCTATAATAGAGACGGCTGTGTCTATACGAGGTACAAACAAAGCCGCAGTAGGCGTATGAGGGGTGGCAAGGAGAACTAACCGCAGGGGACGAACCTCAGTGAGTCTATCCACAAACTGCTGACTCAACACTGCATTGATCTGTCGAATGCAGGCAATGTGCTCCTCAGTGATGGCAATAACTGCGCCCGGTGTCTGAGCTCCACGTAGGAGCTCGAACAACGGCTGCAGCATCGATGTGGGGAGACGGAAGTAGGGTCGAATCCAATTTAAATGACCCAAAATTTGCTGTAATTTAACGAGGGTTAGGGGTTGGGGTAGGACCACTTCCGGGAGAACAGGGGCAGCATAGGTTTGTAAAACCTTATGCCCGAGATATTGGTAGGGATAAAAGCGTTGAATTTTTTCTGGTGCCACTAACAGGCCATTTTGGCCGAGAATCTGGGACAAATATTCAAGCTGTTGTGCTGTGACCTGGGGACCATTAAGCAAAATATCATCCATGTAATGGTAGACCTTTAGTGTGGGGTATCGGGCACGAAAAGGGGCGAGGGCCCGAGCCACAAAAAATTGACACAAGGCTGGACTATTTTGCATTCCCTGGGGCAAGACCTTCCACTGATACCTTTGAGAGGGTCACTGATTATTATATTCTGGCACCGTAAACGCGAATTTTTCGCGATCTTGTGGGCAAAGGGGGATTGTGAAGAAACAATCTTTTAAATCTAACACACAAAGCTGATCGGTTTGAAGAATTAAATTCGGGTTTGGCAACCCAAACTGCAAGGGGCCCATGGGTTGGATGCGTTTATTTATTTCCCTTAAATCGTGTAACAGCCGCCATGCACCAGATTTTTTCTTAATAACGAACACTGGGGTGTTCCAAGGACTAGTGGAGCTCTCCAAGCGCTGTGCATGCAAATGTTGTTGCACAAGCGAATGAAGCGCTTTCAGCTTTTCTAGGGAGAGGGGCCATTGGTCAATCCATACGGGCTCTAAGGATTGCCATACCAATGGTAATGCGGAGGACAAGGTGGGTAGGGGAGGGTTTTGGGCCATTATATATTAATATCGAGGGTGGTGTCCAGCTTTACAAGTAAGTCACGGCCCCAAATATTGAGGTGGACAGGGAGCACAAAAGGGTGGATTGTAGCAAGGGCATGGCCTCCTGGTTTAGAGACCGTGACCCAAGACAAACTTTGGCGCCCGGGTTTGCTACCCCCGATCCCCCACAACTCTTTAGAAGGAACTGTTGGCCAACTGACCGGCCAGTCCTGATCACGAATCACCATAACGTCAGCTCCAGTGTCCACCAGCCCTGTAAAAGGAAAATTATTTAAAAGAAGTGTTAACTGAGGTTTCGAGGGGTGGAGCGACATTGTTAGAGCAACAAGTTGAGAGGACGTGTCATGAGACGGCAACTGAGACAGAGTCGATCCAAAGCCGCCTCCGCCCCGGGCTCGATCCTCTGCGGCTGGCACCTGTTAGGGGACTAAAATCAATTGTGCAATTGACCGTCCACACGGGAGCGACTGCGGAAGATGGGTCCACACCTGAACCTTAATAACGCCGGTGTAATCGGCGTCAATGACCCCTGGGATGACAAGAAAACCCTGTTTCCCAGCGTGTGAGTGAGGGAGAACCAGACCCACAAATCCGGCAGGGAGAGGTCCCGTCACCTGTGTAGGTATGGTGCAAACCTCCCCTGGCAACTGAAAATCAGCGTCCTCCTGCATAATCAAATCAAGCCCTGCACTTCCGGCAGTCGCCGCCCTCATGGAGTCTATGGATTTTAAGGCAGAGGGACAGTTGTCTGAGTGGGGAACACCCCCGTTTGGCCCTGGGTTCGGGGGGGACCCGTCGTGTGGTTTCCTGACCCGCTATGACACTGATTAGCCCAGTGATAGTCCTTCCGACACTTGGGGCATTTCTTTGAGGGGCGGGCGGGCGCCGTCGATGAGCGGCACTCCCACTGAAAGTGACCCTCCTTACCACAGTGATAACAACACTTCCCCTCCTTCCCACTTTTCCGCAGGGCGGTGGCCAGAACCCCAGCTTTATGTGCTTGGGTTCCGATGTTTTGGCACGCCCGCAGCATGTCCAACAGCTCTAGAACGCCAGCAGCTTGTGCTGCCTGGAGAGCACGGCGGCAATCCTCGTTCGCATTTTTAACCACTATTTTTAACAGAATCTCCTGAGCTGCCGCAGGGTTATCCACCTGTCAGAGGATAGCCTCCCGCAATCTGTTGGTAAAATCCATAAAGGACTCTGATGCACCCTGACAGATACTGGCAAAGCTTTTGGTAGGCTTGCCTGAATCCGGGACCTTCTGGAAAGCATGCTGGGCGCAGGCAGAAATAATGGGGAAGACAGCCTGCTGGAGTTGAGACTGCATCTGAATGGTAGCAAACGGGCCCTCTCCTGCTAACTGCTCATAAGTGACACCTTGCGCTATATATACCTGGGCTTGACGTTCCGCCATCTGCCGATACTCACTAAGCCAAATAACATACTGACTGGGCATCAGCATCATGCGCAACAGCGCCTTCCAATCTTCAGGGATCAGGGTGTACCCAGTACCTAGCCCTTCAAGGAGACCACCTACATACGTGCTAGTGAGGCCGAACTCGCGAATCGCTTTCTTTACCTCTCTGATCACCGAGTAAGGCAAACTGACCCAGTTTGCAAGCTGGTTGCTCTGGCCATCATCCTGCCAGGTCACCGAGCAAACTGAGACCAGATCAGCTAATTCCTCTGCTGTAAGATCTGGGCGAGTCTTCGCTGAGTGAACCATTTGTTGCACCAGCGAAAGCCCCTGAGCAGACGCAGATGACCCCCCGGGGGCCCCGGAGCATGGGGCCCCACGGGGGGATGGTGACCACTCACCGGCTCCAGAGGGGAAGACAAAGGAGGCGGCAGTAATTGAGGCACTGGGGGCAAAGCAGGGGGAGGGATGGCTGCAGAAGCGGACGGGGGTGGCAAGATCGGCAGCCCCTCTATTGGCGCGAGGGAGGGCCTTTCCGAGGTGACACGCTGTATCGCGTCGCGGCAGAGGTGCCAGGCATGTAGAGCCTGCACGGGCGCCTGAGGCTCTTTGTGCAATGTCTGGCCCAACCGCTCCCAGTCCGCTAGCTTAAGGGTTCTGGCTTCAGGGTACCACGGGCATTGGGCACTCACCTCCTGTAGCAGGAGAGTGAGTTCTCGAGTGGGGCAATCATGCTGAGCCTTACACAGCAAATACTGTAGCTCATTGCGGTGTTGCACTTGCAAAGCAGAGAGGGAGCTTCCCATACTTACCACGACGAAAAATACTCACCGGGATCCGCAAAGCGGATGAGTGACGCATCTGAAACCCTTGCCGGGCGAGGTGAGTGCTGAGGGCCCCACGTTTGGGCGCCAGTTGTTGCGGTTCAAATACAAGACAGAACAAGGCTTTAAGCAAGCAAGCAGGCTGGTCTGCCGACGGGCTGGTCTCCTGTCAGCTTTCCACCCTCTCTTTTATTCTTTCTCTCCCCCCGCGCATTACATACTCCAACAGATAAAAGGAATACACTGGCTTTGTTTAATATTCTTATTTACCAATATCTATCAACCGCATTCCTTGCTCTCATGCCTTGAGCCCAGTCCTGGGAGGCTTCCCACGGTTCATGTCATCTGGGCAAGATTCCAAGGTTCATGCCCTTGAGAGGAGCTGTGTGTGCACTGCTCCTACACAACACTCCGGGTGTGCCCTGAATGTTGCCAAGTACAAGAACCTTGAATGAATGCTACAGGGTATTGTAGTTGTAAGAACGCTTGATAGAGATCTTGTAGGTGTTTGTCTCTATCTGAGGGATTGGAGCAAATGCGGTTGTATCGTAGAGCTTGGCTGTCGACAATGGATCTTGTGGTGTGGTCTGGATGAAAGCTGGAGGCATGTAGGTAAGTAAAGCGGTCAGTAGGTTTCCGGTATACGGTGGTGTTTATGTGACCATCGCTTATTAGCACCGTAGCGTCCAGGAAGTGTATCTCTTGGGTGGACTGGTCCAGGCTGAGGTTGATGGTGGGATGGAAATTGTTGAAATCATGGTGGAATTCCTCAAGGGCTTCTTTTCCATGGGTCCAGATGATGAAGATGTCATCAATGTAGCACAAGTAGAGTAGCTGATTTGAAGGTATACATTGTCCCCAAATGTGAAATAGTTATGGATGAGGACAAAGTCACAAAGTTCAGCCACCAGGTTTGCCGTGACATTATCGGCGATAGTGTTCCCGACGGCTTGTAGTCCATCTTTGTGTGGAATGTTGGTGTAGAGGGCTTCTACATCCATAGTGGCCAGGATGGTGTTTTCAGGAAGATCATTGTTGGATTGTAGTTTCCTCAGGAAGTCAATGGTGTCTCGAAGGTAGCTGGGAGTGCTGGTAGCGTCGGGCCTGAGGAGGGAGTCTACATAGCCAGACAATCCTGCTGTCAGGGTGCCAATGCCTGAGATGATGGGGCGCCCAGGATTTCCAGGTTTATGGATCTTGGGTAGCAGATAGAACACCCCAGGTCAGGGTTCTAGGGGTGTGTCCGTGCGGATTTATTCTTGTGCTTTTTCAGGGATTTTCTTGAGCAGATGGTGTAGTTTCTTTTGGTAACCCTCAGTGGGATCAGAGGGTAATGACTTGTAGAAAGTGGTGTTGGAGAGCTGCCTAGCAGCCTCTTGTTCATATTCCAACCTATTCATGATGACGACAGCACCTCCTTTGTCAACCTTTTTGATTATGTCAGAGTTGTTACTGAGGCTGTGGATGGCATTGTGTTCTGCACAGCTGAGGTTATGAGGCAAGTGATGTTGCTTTTCCACAATTTCAGCCCGTGCACGTCAGTGGAAGCACTCTATGTAGAAGTCCAGTCTGTTGTTTCAACCTTCAGAAGTCCACCCAGAATCCTTCTTTTTGTAGTGTTGGTAGGAAGGTCTCTGTGGGTTAGTATGTTTGAAGGTGTGTTGGAAATATTCCTTGAGTCAGAAGTTACCTACTACAGGACAGGCCCAACAAAGAAAGTAACAGAATGCCATTAGCCATCACCTTCAGCCCCCAACTAAAACCTCTCCAATGCATCATCAAGGATCTACAACCTATCCTGAAGGATGACCCATCACTCTCACAGATCTTGGGAGACAGGACAGTCCGTGCTTACAGACAGCCCCCCAACCTGATGCAAATACTCACCAGCAACCACACACCACACAACAAAAACACTAACCCAGGAACCTATCCTTGCAACAAAGCCCGTTGCCAACTGTGTCCACATATCTATTCAGGGGACACCATCATAGGGCCTAACCACGTCAGCCACACTATCAAAGGCTCGTTCTCCTGGGCATCTACCAATGTGGTATATACCATCATGTGCCAGCAATGCCCCTCTGCCATGTACATTAGCCAAACTAGACTGTCTCTACATAAAAGAATAAATGGACACAAATCAGACGTCAAGAATTGTCACATTCAAAAACCAGTCGGAGAACACTTCAATCTCTTTGGTCACTCGATTACAGACCTAAAAGTGGAAATTCTTCAACAAAAAAACTTCAAAAACAGACTCCAATGAGAGACTGCTGAATTGGAATTAATTTGCAAACTTGATACAATTAACTTAGGCTTGAATAATGACTGGGAGTGGATGGGTCATTACACAAAGTAAATTTCCCCTTGTTTATTTCCCCTTGTACTGTTCTTGTAAAGTGCTGGAAATGGCCCACCTTGATTATCACTAGAAAAGGTCCTCCCCACCCCAAACCTCTCCTCTGCTGGTAATAGCTCACCTTTCCCGGTCACTCTTGTTACAGTCTGTATGGTAACACCCATTGTTTCATGTTCTCTGTGCATATAGAATCTCCCCTCTATATTTTCCACTGTATGCATCCGATGAAGTGAGCTGTAGCTCATGAAAGCTTATGCTCTAATAAATTTGTTAGTCTGTAAGGTGCCACAAGTACTCCTTTTCTTTTTACACAATGATTATGACTCTTAACAAATTACAAGCTTTCTGTCGCTACATCGCATGTCACTCTTTATGGATAAATAGCTTGTAAGATATGCATTTGGTGTGATGAGGTTGTCTGGTCTGAGGTGAGTGTTGAAAGAACAGGAGACCCTTTGCCAGGGGGTCCCTGTGTTGCATCCTCACTCTTGGGAAGAAATCCCCATAAATATCTGCAAAGCTACCTCGTTTCCATCTTCAAATCCCTCTTAAAAACCCTCCCTTGCTATGATGGCTACAAAAACACTTGATAAATGTTAGGCTGCTGCTGTGAGAAACCACTGCCTCTCGTGCTGACCAAAAGTCTCTCATTGTTTCCTTGTATTGTCCTGTCAGTCTGTCTGTATCCATATGTTGTCTCTTGTCTTACATTGAGATTGCAAGCTGTTTTGGGCAAGGACTGTCTTCTTGTTCTGTCAGGGCAGCACCTAGTACAATGAGGTCTTTGAAGGGACCTTGATAGGTCATCTAGTCCAGTCCCCTGCACTGAGGCAAGACTAAGTTAGTATATTTCTATAATTCTATGACTAGAGCTCCTAGGCACTATGGTAATACAAATAAATAATAGTTAAGTGACCATCACAGGATGGGAGCGCTTCAAGTAAGATAGGCATGCCGCATGTGTTTAGATTGCTGGTTGTTTCAAAATCCTTATTTTTAAGTGCTTTGTTCCTATTGTTAAAATAAACAATACTTTAGTTTAAGAAGGCTGTCTGGTCACTATATTCACCGCTGGCCAGAGACTTCCAAAGGGAAGAACTACAGGTGCTGACCCTCGTGGGAACTTCTGGATACTGTTGATACACAGTGTACTGTAGTCCAGGGCCAGGCTAAGAATGGGGCAATCACAGGATTCCACCCCAGGAAAGGTAAAGAGATAAGACCTAATACCTGAAGGAGTGCACTCAGAGAGACCAGCAAGCCCTGTAGCTGTGTCAGGGATCATATCAGTATAACCTGGCCCTGAACGATCAATACAGTAGATTTTCAGCTGAGGTTGAGGAGCACGCAACATGGCTAGGAGTGACAACTTCAAAGGTGTCTTTAAGTCAGTGGTTCTCAAACTTTTGTGCTGGTGACCCCTTAGACGTAGCAAACCTCTGCGTGCGACCCCCCCCTTATAAATTAAAAACACTTTTTAATATATTTATCACAATTATAAATGCTGGAAGCAAAACAGGGTTTGGGGTGGAGGCTGACAGCTCGTGACCCCCCATGTAATAACCTTGCGACCCCCTGAGGGGTCCCGACCCCCAGTTTGAGAACCACTGCTTTAAGCCACCTTTGTGTCCTCCCAGTCCTGAGCTGTTCTGCCTTGGTCAGGTCCATGACACAGGTTAGAAGAGCCTGAAGGCTGCTTTAAATTGCACTTGCTGCCAATGGCCCCAAGGGGCCATTATGGCACCTGAGGCTTTCCAGAGCACAAGAATGTTTCAACTAGTCTCCCTTTCCCTTGGCCACATGCTTGGCAATGGGGTGGCGAATAGCCCCTCTGCAAAATTGATCCTCCAGTGGCCAACTAAGTCACTTTAAATCCACTTTGCACCCATAGAGTTGTGCAAAGCTCTCTTAATGCAGGGGAGAACCTGGTGCTATATTTTCATATCAGTGCTATATTTCATTCCATTTCATTTCATTTTTATTTCATGTATACATGTATACATTTTCATTTCATGTATACATACATGGCTAGACACATACACAGATATATATATCTGTGTATGTGTCTAGCCATATATGTATATATATATATATAATTTTCTTTAAATCCATAGGTTTCAGAGTAACAGCCGTGTTAGTCTGTATTCGCAAAAAGAAAAGGAGTACTTGTGGCACCTTAGAGACTAACCAATTTATTTGAGCATGAGCTTTCGTGAGCTACAGCTCACTTCATCGGATGCATACCGTGGAAACTGCAGCAGACTTTATATATACACAGAGAATATGAAACAATACCCCTCCCACCCCACTGTCCTGCTGGTAATAGCTTATCTAAAGTGATCATCAGGTGGGCCATTTCCAGCACAAATCCAGGTTTTCTCACCCTCCACCCCCCCACACAAATTCACTCTCCTGCTGGTGATAGCCCATCCAAAGTGACAACTCTTTACACAATGTGCATGATAATCAAGTTGGGCTATTTCGTGCACAAATCCAGGTTTTCTCACATCCCCTCCACCCCCATACACACACAAACTCACTCTCCTGCTGGTAATAGCTCATCCAAACTGACCACTCTCCAAGTTTAAATCCAAGTTAAACCAGAACATCTGGGGGGGGGGGTAGGAAAAAACAAGAGGAAACAGGCTACCTTGCATAATGACTTAGCCACTCCCAGTCTCTATTTAAGCCTAAATTAATAGTATCCAATTTGCAAATGAATTCCAATTCAGCAGTTTCTCACTGGAGTGATGTGATGTGATGTGATGTGATGGGGGGGATGTGAGAAAACCTGGATTTGTGCAGGAAATAGCCCAACTTGATTATCATGCACATTGTGTAAAGAGTTGTCACTTTGGATGGGCTATCACCAGCAGGAGAGTGAATTTGTGTGGGGGGGTGGAGGGTGAGAAAACCTGGATTTGTGCTGGAAATGGCCCACCTGATGATCACTTTAGATAAGCTATTACCAGCAGGACAGTGGGGTGGGAGGGGTATTGTTTCATATTCTCTGTGTATATATAAAGTCTGCTGCAGTTTCCACGGTATGCATCCGATGAAGTGAGCTGTAGCTCACGAAAGCTCATGCTCAAATAAATTGGTTAGTCTCTAAGGTGCCACAAGTACTCCTTTTCTTTTTTTAAATCCATAGTATATGTTTTAATCAAGAAATAACATCAATCAAGATATTATCAAGACACTATTATTTGTTTTTCTGAAAATACAGAAAACCAAAAGAAAGCATGTCAGCAGCTAGTAATTATTTTTTCCAATATCTCCTCCTATTGTCCCAAATGGCAATTAACCTGTGGAAATTTTTCTTTGTGCATGGCAAATTAACCCTATGTTGGATCTCAGTGTATCTAGGAAAGCAAGAATGTTTTTCTTAGAATCACAGGGGACAGAGCAGGGTAGAGGTGGAACTGAACTGCTTGGAGAAGTAAAGTTCATGCAATGTGTGGTGCTATGCTCCACTCTGTCGAATACACATGCACTAATTATTTGAAGTGGTGTTGGGAAGTACATATCCAGGTAGAATGTTCATACCCCTCCCAAATGCCTTGCTGCCAGCAACCTCTCCACATGGGCAATGGGTACTTGGTGCTTTGGGGTGAATTCAGAGTGAGTGGCTGCCCAGAAGGGGAAGGAGCTGTTTGCAGCTGCTCTAGGCACAATGTTCCCCTAGGGAACCCTCATTTTTGCAGCAGAAACACAGTGGACATTAATAGTGCTCTGAGCCACATATGGCCTCTATACCTTTTGGCGGGGAGTAATCATTCACAGGCACATCAGACTTCTGGGAAAGTCATACTGTCAGGCTAGAAATTGCACCAGGCTCCATGCTGCATCTAGAAGACCCAAGACCATGGGGCTGTCAACAAGATTTATTGTGGGTCTTCGTGTCTATGTAGGGATACTTCTCTAATACCCCTCTCCTGGCAGAGGGAATAATATATCCGCTTTTCCAGTGTTGAAATGATGGAAGTTTTCCCCTTTCGTGTGTTTTCCATAGAAGGGCATAATGATACCGATCCACCAAGCACTTAAGTACATGCTTAACTTTAAGTGTATGAGTGTAATGGGATGACTCACTGATTAAAGTAAAACCGTGATTTTCTTGATCAAAATCAATCTGGTCCTTAGCTAGTTTGTAAATGGCAGCATTATGCTGCTTAGGAGGATTTAGACCTCTCACGGGACATATTACAGACATGCACTAAGGTTTTACACTGTCCTCACTTTTTGCAGAATTTGAACAAAAAGCATGGTGCTGGGATGTGGCTCTTTCACTTCAAATTACTCAAAGGTTGTTGCAACAGTTCTCAGGGTACCCAAGATTGTGAGTCACCTTGCTACCCTCTGCCTCCAGTGTGAGGGAGTCTTGCTTGTGGTAACTGGGTGTTAGCTCCCTAATATCACCAGCCTTGCAAACATTCAAGCGCTCTCCCCCCAGGCAGGGCGGGCAATAGGGAAAATGGCAGCCTGGGTGAACTTGTATTTTGGCAAACCCCCCCCACCCCTGGCCCCCATGGGCTCCCTCCCCATCACCTCCGGGCCCTGCTGCCTCTCCCCAGTGCTTAATTTGTACTGAAAGAGGTGCCAGAGCTCCAGGTCCATCCCTAGCTATTCTGGGGCCCTACGCAGCCCTCCCGCAGGAGGAGGGGGAGGGGCCTCTGTGCGGGAGGGAGGACTGGCCCCAGACCTCTGCGGGGGGAGGGGCAGGGCTGGCTTGGGGGACGGGGGGAACAACCCCCCACCACTCACCGCCGGCGTGGCTGGGGCTGGGCCGCTGCACTTCCCGCCACTGGTGAGTGCAGGCCCGGCCCTGCTGCACTCCTCAGGGGAGTGGGAGCGGGGCAGAGGTGGAGCAGGGGAGGGAAGAGATGGGGCTGGGGTGGAGCAGGGGCGGGGTCCCTGGGGAAGAGGCGGGGCAGGGGCGGAAGCAGCAGGCAGCTGCGCAGGGCACCAGGAAATTTGGTGCCCCAAATTTCCTAGTGCCCTACACGGCTGCATACTTTGCATATGGGTAAGGACAGCTGTGCAGAGTTCTGCCCCAGCACAAATTAAGCACTGGCTGGGCAGCCTGATCGTGATGGCTGCTGGCCAGGCGCTCAGCTCTGAGGGTATTGCCACTCTTACTTCTGCGCTGCTGACGTGGCTCATGGTGCCTAGCGCTCATCCTGTTGCTCAAGGCAGGCTTTGCACTGTCCCTTGGGGGGGCTGCATCTTGCCAAAGCCCATGGCCCTCCAGCCACTCCTGGCTCACCAGGAGCACCATTTCAGATTCTGGGGAGGTGAGGGGCAACTTTAACTGTGATTCCGGGGGGCTACTTAGGCACCTGAAAACTCTAGGGTTTTTTTCTGCTAATAACTTAGGAATTAGCTGACTGTAGCTCTGTATCTAATTCCTATATAAAGAAATAAAAAGTATATACAAACTCCAATTAAAGCCACATTTTAAGTTTATATGTAAATTTAAAACAATCAGGAGATAATGCAACAAGATATTCCCGATCCCAAACCTTGAGGTATCAGTTCTGGAGCTTTAACATAGATATCAGAAATAAAAGCCTGATACTTCGTACACTATGTTTAGTAGAGTGTTACCAGATTTGCCCGTTACTTTGGGGTATGCTCATTTATTAGGGTTACTCTTCTTGGGGGGGAGGTCTGTAATTCTATCAACGTACTGTTTGTGTCGCATGTGTTCTCATGCAGAGCTCTACTTCTCCCTTCTGCAAGTTCCCTCCCAGTGGAGCTATCCTGCAGGACCTAGGTTCCCCAGGACTGCGTTCCTCCAGCCCCAGAATCAGACGAACCCACACACACATTAACAGAGCGCGTCTGAGAGGACCAGGTTAATCAGCACTCCCAGGCTGACCCGTTATATGTCCCTGGACTCAGCCAGCTGGGTTGAGCAGCACCTCCACGCTGTCACCCTCATCTGTCATGGGCACCGCACCAGAATAGAGTACACCTGAGCAGGCTCTGTCAAGCAACACTTTCAAGCTGCCACCCTCGTATGCCTCTAATGCTAGATTTGTTTATGAGTAAACTGGAGGCTCAAGGGAGTATACCAAAGTTGTTTTGTTCAGGCTAGACAATGGGAGCTGATCATTCCTGGCTATGGGCGGTGTTCCTTCGCGGGAGCTCACAGTGCAATTAGGCAGCTTCAGTATTTTGGATACCAATAAAGGATTTATTACTAGAATTGGTCTGATAACTACTGCAGGTGTGGTTTCGTTAACATCTGGAGCAGAGAGCAGTGCTTCCCTGCTTTTCCGGTCCCAGAGTTCAGTGCAGTTCTTGCCTTGGAATCTCTGTTCTCCATTCTGTATGCTAATGGAGATGCCTCCCTGTCCCATCTTTGATGCAAGTGAGGCTAGGGGAGTTGCCTTAATCCTGTCACCCTTGTCCGGAGGGATTGAGGTGTGTCTCCCACTGCCTTTTCATTGCTTTTTGTAAGTCTTTCTTTTGAACAGCTTTGGTTCAAGCAGAGACTGGGGCCAGTGGGAGCCAGGGAGGTCTTTTGTGAGTCAGACAGGCTGGGTACTGCACCCTGGTTCCCCAAGAACACAGAGCTGATAGGTAACAAGTGATAAATAAAAATAAATAAAAACTGCTTACTTTTTCTAACAGACACACTCTGTGTTACTGTCATTATCTACTCTCTTTTAGTCGATTGTTTTTTACTCCACTAAAAATGTATTTACTTAATTTTTTCTCTTTTATTAAGAACAGGAATTTATTTTTCTAATTATTTTGGCATTTATGTTTACCGATCACAATCATGTACGTGACTCACTATCATTTGACTCCGTCATTGCTATTAGTATCATACTTGGAACCGCATTTATTTTCATACAAATTTTAAGTTATTTTACAGATATAACTTAAAATACAATTTGAAAATAAGCGACCTTCATCTGCACAGTGTCTAACGTTAGGTGGTTAGCTAATTTTTTTTTAAACTGGCACTGCTAAGGTGAGTACAAGCTAAATTTACATTCTAAAAGGATACTGTTATTTGATTGTACCATTTTAAATAATGAGTGACAAAGCACAAGATGGTAATAAAAGTAATAATGATAATTACTCCAGCCAGGACAGGTTAGGCATTTTAGAACTCACTACTCCAGAATTAAATTTAAACAGAAGAGAGAAATAAAATTATGAAATGAGGGAGTGTGAGACACAGTGTGTGTGCTGGGGGAGTGTGAGAGACAGAGAGCTTGTGTGTGTGTGAAAGAGAGAGAGACAAAGTATGTGTTAGGGGAATGTGAGAGAGACAGAGTGCGAGTGTGTGTATGTGTGTGTGTGAGAGAGAGAGAGAGAGAGTGGGTGTGTTGGGGAAGTGTGAGAGACAGCGCGCTCTCTTTAAGCATGGCAACACTAGTCTGAAGGCTTGTTCAGTCCAGCAGCACTGCCAGCTGCTCCCACTCATGACCCAGAGGCAGCAGCACAGACTCCTGTCCCCTTACCCCAGTTCAGTGGTACATAGGTGGGGGGATGGGGATAAACCAACATCAGCCCCCGACCAGCTCTGCACAGCAGACAGCAAGCTCCCGGGAGCAGCTTGGCTAGGGGCGACTCCAAGCCGGTGGGGAGGAGGCAGGAGCAGCGGCTCCTGCAGATGGCCGCAGAGCAGCGGTGGAAAGAGTGACAGGACACCCATGCTCAGAAGTGCCCCCCTGCACTCTGGCTGGTCACCCAGCCCATCCACCCCTAAGGCTGGCCCTGCCCTCCAGCTATGCCAGCCCTATCTTTGCCTTGCAGGTTAACAATAGCTGCACCCCAATTCCTGAGTCTTTATGAAGCGTTCCCCTGTGGTATCCAACCCGTGACCCTGGCTACTGACAGAAATCCCAGATCCTCTGGCCCCAGAGATGCACTATACCCCAGTTTACTGGTTTTACCTAAAACTACTTTGGTCTCTATTCCTAGACAGGGCAATCCTCTGTCTCTTGAAATGGTCCTTGTTTACCTCCAAGTGGTTCTGATTGTTTGCTGTTGTCTTCGATGGTTTTCTCTTGACTCGTATGTAACAGGACAACGGTAGACAATTGAGCCTTGCATTACATCATCAGCTAACCAGGTAGGGGTGGCAACTCCCTCCTGCATGAGTAGGCCATCACCAAATATTATCACTTCCTGGTGACTCCTCTTAACAGTAAAACCATATGGACATAAGCTTCAATATAATTCCTTTATTTCTTAATATTACTCCTATATACATCACACCATGAATATGAACATCAATACATTTCCAGC
Source organism: Lepidochelys olivacea (assembly GCF_965140295.1). Classification (NCBI taxonomy): domain Eukaryota; kingdom Metazoa; phylum Chordata; order Testudines; family Cheloniidae; genus Lepidochelys; species Lepidochelys olivacea. The sequence continues at coordinate 167,934,032 of NC_140411.1, forward strand.
TTTCAATAGAGACCATCAGGTTACCTTTTACAGACACATATCCTGTAAGATGTGTTTGAGGTAATGAGTTTGTCAGGCCTAAGATGAGAGTTGTTTGCAAAGAACAAGGGATCCTTTGCCAAGAGGCCTATGTGTCACAGGTGTATCTCCCACCTGCAAATATGTGAGCATCTCAGGAAATTTACCATGAACCTGAGCAATAGACGATAAACAAGAAAGAAGAATCATTAAAATACTTAGCATTTCTGTAGGTAGCGCTTCACATCTATCTCCCAGGCATTGTACAAAGATTAACTAATTTTCACCATGACATTAGGTGAGTATTATCATTATTCTCCAGATGAAAAGGTGAGACACTCAGTGCCGATGCTAGCCCATTGGGGGCCCTAAGCAAGAATATTTTGAGGGGTCCCCAAAACAACACATACTAATAATTAACAGGGGACCATCTTTAGCTGCTTGGGACCCTAAGCAGTTGCTAATCTGTTTATGCCTAGCACTGGCTCTGACTGAAAGAGGTTAAAAGCTTGATTTTCAGAGTTGATGTGTGCCCAAAACTTCTCTTTAAGTCAACTGCTGGTCAGCACCTTTGAAAAACAGCTGCTAAAGACCTGATCCAACGCCCAATGAAGTCAGTGGGGGATCAGCTGGGTCAGATCCTAAGTGACTTGTGCAAAACCAAACATGGAGCCACAGTGTTTCACATGCGTTATAGCTGGCCTTAGGCAGCTTTAATAGCATGACCATTACCTACTCAGTATGTGGCCCTCAGCTTTGCTGTCCTTGTTCTTGAACAAATTCTAAAGCTTGTTAGATACATAGTTTTTCTTTCCCATCAGCTACACGTGTCTTCCCCTTCAGTTTGCTTCAGCACAAATAGTTATTGTGGGCCTACAAGAGAACTCTGACTGTCTCTTAATGTTTAATACAGCTGGTTGAAAATTTTCAAATGGAAGATTTTTCCATCAAAAATACTATTTTATTAAATCAAAACATCTTGTGGAAACTTATCAATTTGGTTGAAATTTTGAATGGGAAATTATTGAAATGTTTCTTTTGGATAGGGCCAAACTGTTTTGTTTCAACTTTGTCATTTAAATTTTATATTGTATTATAATTTACAGTGTAACATAAAACCCTTAACAAATATATAATATAATAAGTCAAAATTATAATATTAAAACAAAATATCTCAACTCAATTAAACCAAAACATTTCAATCAGGTCAAAATTTTGGAATATGATGTTATGAAAATAATAATAAAATAAGAATAATAAAGGCAGAGATCTCTACTTTTCATCCAGATGCAGCATGAAATGAAATCTTGGAATTTCCCGTGGAACGGGAATTCCATTTTTTAAGACACTCTAATATTTAGGTTCCCTTATGTTCCCCTTATAGTATCCACAGAGTATGATGATGGAAAATAGATTCATGTATTTTATTTATTCATGTTTTAGGAACCCTGGTGTTTGAAAGATCAGTGCCATGGAGTAGCTGAGAGTGTCAGGGAGAGTTGTTATCTGGGGAGTTGGAGTAATTTGCATTCCTCATTATGCAATCTCTGAGCATTTTACAAGTGTGATGAATATAATTGGCTGAATAACTGATTAATTCAAGTTCACAGGAAAATGAGCCAGAGGCCCCTCACACTGAAAATCACATACCTTTTGGCAATTCAGAGTCTCCTAGGCTTTCCCAGCAAATACTAAAATATATTTGTGGGGAATGGGATACTTAACACAATTTATTGTCATAGATCAGGAAATGAGGGTAAGCCAATTATTATTACCCTAGGCAAGCATTTACGGCCAGCTTGTCACAGGCTCTTACACAAGTGCCTGAGGGTGACAAGAAGTCGGGGGGGGGGGGGACAGATACAAGAAGTCTGTTCCCCTTGCACAGCCCATTCAAGCACCCATCTCAATTGCATTGCCGTGTGTGGTGGAGCACAGGAACTGCTCCTTTCGAGCACCCCAAAAGTGGGGGTGGGGAGGTGGCAGGGCCACAGCCTTGTCCCCCCTTCCTGTCAACCCATGGACTGGGCCTGTGCATAGCAAGGAGCAGGTTGCACCATCCAGAGACAGCCTGCGCACCAGGCTGCTAAGGGAGGGATTGTGACTCCCTGAGACCCAACCCCTTCCAGAGCCCCTCTTGGGGCTTGGGGCTGACACAGCTCCACACTATGCCTCACTCAGACCAGAGCAGAAACAGCACAATATGGCCTATACATTTACCAAGCCTTCTTAGGCAGTGGGTATAAGAGGCCACCGGGCCCACTGCCTTTGGAACATGCCACCATTGAAAGGGTGGGCGTCCCAGCCATGGCCCTGCCCATGCTCCACCCCAAGGCCCCACTCCTGTTCATCCTCTTCTCCCCAAGACCCTGCCCTCCCTCCACCTCTTCCCATCCCCGCTCCGCCTGCATGGGGGCCTCAGGGAGGGGCGAAGAGGCGCAGGTGGAGGGGGGCTTTGGGAAGGAGGCTGAGCGGAACTGGAGGTCGAGCATGGGGAGGGCTTTGGTGAGGAGGAGGCCGAGTGGAGTGGGCCTTGGGGCAGGGCCATAGTCCGGGTGCACCCAGCCTCCCCAAATGAAGGAGTTACTTGCTACCCATGCCAGCCTTTTACAATCCTAGAAAAGCCACGCTCCTTGCCCAGAAGAGCATGCAAATCCAAATGAGACAAAAGAAACAAACAAGACACAGGTCTGGGAGAGAGGGGCCTGAGGATGACTGATGAGGGGTGGGAGGGAGGAGGGATTGCTTGAAGAGGGAGGTATGACCTAATAGAACACAATGGGACAATTTTTTATCCATCTATGCTGCTGCTTTGCGTGACCTGTGGCAAATCCATTCAGCCCTGTCTGTGCCTCTGGGAAATGGGAATAACAATACATAGATGTCTGTGGAAACCTTGGTAATTCTCAGATGAAAGGTGCTCTGTTAGCATCAGTATAATCATTTATTTTTATTAGCATGGTAAGAAATCCATCTCCTAGCAACAGAACAGTAACTCTCCTCTCCCTCCTCCAAGCTCCCAAGTACTCGCCCTCATCTCAGCTTTCCAGCAATCTTTTCAGCTGGGGCAAGTTTGCAGCTCATGACTGTTGGTAATATTACCCCAAACCTACCCTGTCCTGGACATTCACAGCTGGTGCCATTTCACTCCCTTCCTCCTCCCCCACTCTCCCCCCGCATCATTGTTATCTTCTTGCAGTTCTTTCTTTCCCTTTTGTCTTTTCTCCTTCACTTCTTCCCTCCTCCATTTCCTGCTTTATCTCCCTTTGTTCCCAAGCAATTGTGCATTGAGGCTCATGACCCCCAAGTCCCAACCCTTTGGTTGGGTGGTGGGATTGTGACATCAATAGTCATTCAGCCAATCACCACACACAACAGTTTTACGCAGTGTAGTTGTAGAGTATTGGTCCTAGGATATCAAAGAGACACAAGGTGGGTGCGGTAATATCTTTTATTGGACCAACTTCTGTTGGTGAGAGAGACAAGATTACGAACTGAAATTGGTCCAATAAAAGATACCCACCTTGTCTCATACACAACAGCTGACATTTGATCCTGTTGGATAAAGTGCCAAAAATGTCTTCAATCTTTTTTTTTAATCAACTAAATCTGTGGTCCGAATTTTTTATTTTGCATGTATTTATTTTAGATTACAGGAACAGCTGCCAAAATATACTATTTAGGTGACATCTCACTCACCTAAATCCAATCAGATCTGTAGGAGTAGCTGGCTTCATATATGTGCAGTACATCCAGACAAACAGCTGGACATTATTTTTATAAGCTAGGGAAAAGATTTGTCTTTATTTTACATACTAGTGTTTGGATAGTCAAATTACTCATTATTATGATTTTGGCAATTTCATTAGCCAGCATGGTGCTTTAGACATATACAAGGACAATGACCCTACCCTGCAGGAGCTCACAATGTAAATTAAACAGATAAAATATCAAATAATGACAACAGACCAAGGTCAAGGGAGAGAAGGAAGGAAAGGAGACAACCAAAAGACATGGATAAAGAGAAAACTATTCTTTATTTTACATGGTCAGCAATTCCTTGCATCTGTTCTTTTAGCAATGTACCTTTTATCTGTCTAGTCTTGTATCTAATCTAGTTGGTTTCTTGTTTTGTTTCTTTAGGGGAGGGAACAAATCAGAACCTCATATCCCAGTCAAGCCCAGAATTTGGAGAAGTTTGGATTTTGATCTGATTCTGAATCCAAATGTTGAAATCCCGACCTATTTCTATGGGTAGATCCCCAGCAGGTGTAAACCAGCATTGTTCCATTAAAGTCAATTGAAACAGCAATTGCCGCCTTGTGAAATAATGGGTGTCATTCTTTATGGACAGATTCTCAACTAGTGTAAACTGGGGTCATTCCATTGACTTCAATAGAGCAACACCAGTTTACACCAGCTGAGGATCTGGCTACAGTGTTTTTGTTACTTTAATTTTTTTGTAATGATCAGATACACACACACAAAAACCCCAAAGCCTGATTTTAAGGAGGATGTACCTACAGTCTAAAAGAAAGAGAGACCTGCTCTCTTGCTTGTTATTCCAAAATGCTGGAGGGAGCAAGGACTTGGACTCTTCTACCCTTTGGGAGAAGAGTCCAATGCTAGCTTTGGCTTCATTGCTGGAGAAGGGCAGCTCATCGCCAATAAACCAGAATGGTCCCTGTAACTTCTCTGCTGATGTCCGGAGGCTGACACTTGACAGGAGAATAATGCATAAACTGGACATTTATTGCACAGTAAAACCCATGCTGCTCCCTTAAATAGTCATTAAAGGGGGGATTGTTGGAAATCAGCATTCAATACATGTCCAGCCAGCCCCCACGTAAAGGACAGTGAGGGAGCAGTCATGCATTGCAAATGTTTCTTGGGCGCAATACCATGAAGCAAACCCACCCTTTATACCACACAAAAGATCTCTGGGGGGTGGAGGGGCGGGGAACACTCACAGAGCTACTGATGTATCTGTCCATTGTGAAAAATCTGTATAGAGAACGTTTTGTTTATCCTTTCCAGGAAAAAAATTTCTTCCCTTTTGTTAATTATCCTGTCACATGCAGGAAAACAGGCTCTTTATTTTATTTACATAGTTATATCAACATTTTTCAATATTTCCTATGTTCTTAGATGGCATCCATCAATCTTAAAGATATTACTGCTGTGCTGTATATCTTTGGTTAGAAGCCACGCTTGGTTAGTGACTACACTCTTGTTTGGTGCTCTGGCAATGTCCAGATCCTCATCACATTCTTTCATCCCCACCTTCTGCATCAAATGTAATATCCCCCACTCCTCACTCTTACAACCCTCAACAGTTTAGCTCCAGTCTGTATTCACTCTTATCCCTTGTCACCATTACCCCACCCTTAGGTTCTTTGCTCCACCCAAGCCAGAGAATTACCCCCATCCCTCTCCACACACTCTCCTCCCTATATCCTTCCTTCTCATACAATCCCCTTCCCTGAGCCTGTCTCTCATGGTTCCATCCACTCCTCCATGTCACAACTCAAAGGAGACTTCTCCCAGAAGACCTATAAACCCCAGCACCCCTTTTCCCTTACTCATCACCAGATAGATTACAGGAAATATTGCTGAAAAAACCCCAAATTGTGTAACGAGCAAGACTCATGCAAAGCTTCACTGCTTACTCACATTGCTCTTTCCTGCATCCCTTCCCATCATCTTCTATTCATACATTCTCCATCTAGATTGCCACTCTTTGGGACTTTGACTCTGTCTTCACATTGCCAGTACAATACCTAGAACACTGTTGGTGCTCTACATATAACAGGAGCAAGCCAGGGGAAAAGAATTCCATTGAACAGAAGACATGCATATTTCCAGAATCCCCTTGCCACAACACTGCTACAGGAAGCATCTTAATGGAAGCTAGGGCTCCTAACTGAAGATATACAAAAAGAAAAGGAGTACTTGTGGCACCTTAGAGACTAACCACAAGGTGCCACAAGTACTCCTTTTCTTTTTGTGAATACAGATTAACACAGCTGCTATTCTGGAACCTGAAGATATACAGTGTATACAACTCAACATCAGAACACTCATTTGAGTTAGGGGCATGATGATTAATCTAGGGGTCATCAGTAAGACTTAGTTTAAGCTTTCTGTGTGTGTCCAGAAGAAATATTACTTTAATTTTACTTCCAAAACTGGCCAGAAGGCATCTTAAATCCCCACAGCAGCTCCTCATGGGCTGTGACTTACTTACAGAGCACTAATATAAATTGGGGAGAAATACAGAAGAGGAACTCTTAACAAGGATCTTACAGACTGCACAGAAGACAGATGGGATGATCTACCTTCCATTGGAATCAATGCAAGTTTTGCCATGGACTTTCTTGCACGTGGGACTGGGATGAGCAGTTCCGGCACTAGGCCTAAGCAGACTAAGCAACTGCTTAGGGCCCTGAGCAGCTCAAAGGAGCCTCTTATTCACTTTTTTAGTATGTATTGTGTGGGGAGATATTCCTGGCTTATAGACCCCAATGGGGTAGCACCACCTCTGGGATTGGGAAGAGGCATTTGCCCTCCAGATATTAAATCAAACCTGCAAAGGTGAAACTGGAGTAGAATCCAGGCCTTCAAAGGCAAAGTCAGCACCATAGTGAACTCTCTTGGTGCAATATAGACCCAGCCCATGCAGTGTAGGCCATTCTCAGTGTTAACAGGGTTGTCACTGAGTTATATTTATCCACATGAAATCAAGTATTGCTGGGGGACGGGAAGAGAAGTCTTGACGGGCTTGAGGGAAGCTGAGGGAGAAGAAAATTGTGACTCATTCGGATGCCTGGAGTTAAAGGAGGTGGTTTTGAGACTTGAGAGTAGTGGTTGGAAGACTGGGAAATGCTGATGGTTGGTGATGAGAGCTAGAGTTTGCACTTGGTTGATGGAAATTAATATATAATATTCTATGGTCATGGAAAGTGCGAGGAAGTGGAAATCAGGACCCACTGCATGGACCCTGGTGAAGGAGGTGTGTGGGTGAGTATTGGTACCAGACTGAAAAATGCTGATGAAAGGAAATTGGGATTTGAAGGGTATCTGGAGAAGCATGGACTTTGGACTTGCCAGGAAAAGGGAATCAATCTGAATGGGGTATGGGAAGTCCTGGGAGAATAGGTACAGAGCCAGAAAGTTTGAAAATGTTTACTGATTGAAGCGTAAATGTGAATACAATATAAAAATAGTTGAAAACCTGCATGCTTGCACTTGTTAATGGGGCATCAGCCATCTTGGGTGACACAGCAAGGTTTGAAGCAAGTATCTCCAGAGCCGAAAGCATGAATTGCTATAGCTTGAGTTAAAGCTTGCTAGTTGGGGCTGCAGCTAGGGTTCCCAACCCTCCAGGATTGTCCTGGAGTCTCCAGGAGTTAAAGATTGCTCTTTAATTAAAGATTATTTCAAGATTATATAGTGATTTTCTCAGTCCCTGAAAAATCACAGAGCAGGTCCTCAAGGAATCAATTCTGAAGCACTTAGAGGAGAGGAAAGTAACCAGGAATAGTCAGCATGGATTCACCAAGGGCAAGTCATGCCTGACTAATCTAATTGCCTTCTATGACAAGATAACTGGCTCTCTGGGTGAGGGGAAAGTGGTGGACGTGTTATTCCTTGACGTTAGCAAAGCTTTTGATATGGTCTCCCACAGTATTCTTGCCAGCAAGTTAAAGAAGCATGGGCTGGATGAATGCACTATAAGGTGGGTAGAGCGCTGGCTAGATCGTCGGGATAAATGGGTAGTGATCAATAGCTCCATGTCTAGCTGACAACCGGTATCAAGCGGAGTGCCCCAAGGGTCAGTCCTGGGGCCAGTTTTGTTCAATATCTTCATTAATGATCTGGAGGATGGCGTGGATTGCACCCTCTGCAAGTTTGCAGATGACACTAAACTGGGAGGAGTGGTAGATACGCTGGAGGGGAGGGATAGGATACAGAAGGACCTAGACAAATTGGAGGATTGGGCCAAAAGAAATCTGATGAGGTTCAATAAGGATAAGTGCAGGGTCCTGCACTTAGGACGGAAGAATCCAATGCACCGCTACAGACTAGGGGCCGAATGGCTAGGCAGCAGTTCTGCGGAAAAGGACCTAGGGGTGACAGTGGATGAGAAGCTGGATATGAGTCAGCAGTGTGCCCTTGTTGCCAAGAAGGCCAATGGCATTTTGGGATGTATAAGTAGGGGTATAGCGAGCAGATCAAGGGACGTGATCGTTCCCCTCTATTCGACATTGGTGAGGCCTCATCTGGAGTACTGTGTCCAGTTTTGGGCCCCACACTACAAGAAGGATGTGAAAAAATTGGAAAGCGTCCAGCAGAGGGCAATAAAAATGATTAGGGGACTGGAGCACATGACTTATGAGGAGAGGATGAGGGAATTGGGATTGTTTAGTCTGCAGAAGAGAAGATTGAGAGCAGATTTGATAGCTGCTTTCAACTACCTGAAAGGGGGTTCCAAAGAGGCTGGATCTAGACTATTCTCAGTGGTAGCTGATGACAGAACAAGGAGTAATGGTCTCAAGTTGCAGTGTGGGAGGTTTAGGTTGGATATTAGGAAAAGCTTTTTCACTAGGAGGGTGGTGAAGCACTGGAATGCGTTACCTAGGGAGGTGGTGGAATCTCCTTTCTTTGAGGTTTTTAAGGTCAAGCTTGACAAAGCCCTGGCTGGGATGATTTAGTTGGGAATTTGTCCTGCTTTGAGCAGGGGGTTGGACTAGATGACCTCCTGAGGTCCCTTTCAACCCTGAGATTCTATGATTCTATGATCATGTGATGAAACCTCCAGGAATACATCCAACCAAAACTGGCAACCCTAGCTGCAGCATGCAGGGAGACCTCTAACACACTCTCACCAGTGGATTACAGTAATATGTACCCAAAAAATGCCAGACAATCAATTGGGCTTTAGCATCATTGAAGCCATGGTAGCAGCTCCAATGTATCAATTACTTTGTCTTTAAAAGAACACAAACACACATTATCCTTCCAGCTAGGTATATGAACATAGGAGCTGCCAGCATGTTGCTACGTGGGAATCAGGAAGGACCAAGACACCAGCAAGTCTGTTCTTATTTCCACCAACAAATATAATCACAACAATAGACTTGTATAGTTTTGGAGAGATAAATTTTGATCTGAAAACCGATTTTGTTTAAATTCTCAGGGATTTATTAGAAAGAAAGCTTAGTGTAAAAACATTTAAAAGAGTATTTCAAGGATGTCAGTGTCCCTTTAACTAGAACTACAGTATAATCCTCTATAATCACAGTATAACCCACACTTCTACATGGGAAGCGCAAGTAACTAATTGGTTTTATAATCTGGCTGTATGCTGAGGATTTGATTTCTTCATACAAAAAGTGTCAAAGGTAACTGAATAAGGTCTTAACTGGACTTATCAAAAATGACACTTTTCTAACAGGCTACATCCTAGAAGCCACAATTTGAGCAGAAATGGGAAATACTTAATCAAAATGTAGTGGAAGGCAGCTGTCAAAATAAGCAGACCCTATGCTTTCCCAGATAGTCCACAAAGATACAGATTTAAGATACTTCTTTGCTTTCTAACAGATCTCATGGCTATTGATTTACTGTCCTTCAGTCATCTTAATGAAGTGCTCATCATAGCAAGACAAAACCACTAATTAACCAGTGGACCTAGGTGGGCTTCAAGCCCTTACTTTCTAGAATGAAGTTTAAACTTCTCCTTCAGTACCTGCTAGGAAAGCCTAATCTCTTCCTGAGTTGCCAGTCTCAGCCTTTTCATTACTGAATCTTTTGGTACAGGTACGGTAGACTTGAAAGATGGCTCAAGTGTCACCTTCTGTGACGTCAGTACCTCAAGGTGTGAAGAAAGTTTCCATGGCAGTGTCAGACTTTTTTTTTTTAATACTTTGATAGTCTCCACCAAATTCAAGATGGACAAATCAAAGAAGAATGAAAATGAAATACAATGTGATTCCACAAAGGCTACAGAATGTCCTGTCTCTGACAGGGGGATACCCATCTCCAGACCTTTATATCCTAGGGGTTCTACTCTGACTTTTTATTGACCTGTCCAAGTCATAATCCTCTGTTTGTGATATTTCAGTGAATTGCTATGGAGATTATTGCAATGTCACAAACAGAGGACGAGGGCTTCAACTTTCTAATACGCCGCCCAGAGGCACTCTTAGGAAACAAGAATATTGCTTTCATGCAGGTGATCTTAGTAATAACAAATGAAGGGAGAAATTCTCTCTTCCCTTCCCCATCACCTTGAAAATATGTGCACAGGCAGAATCATTTCTGTGAGGCATTAGCTGCTTATTCAAGGCCTGATCTCAAATGGTGCAGAAGTCAGTGTGGGTTGGAAGTATTCAGAACTTCCCTGGATCTAGTTTAAAGTCCAAAATGCAAGGATACAATCTTTCCCTAGAAAAACACTGAAAAGGTTGGTCCCCTTGTTGTCTTTTACGCACATGACTGTACCATCCCATTTAAATTATAACTTCAGACCACCAGCTAGCCTACCTCTTAACTCAGGGGCTGGGGCAGGAACATCTTTCATCTCTCCACCTACAGCTAGGAGAATGAGTTTTCTCGTGAAAGGAATCTAAACTACAAAGCTTGATGTGCACATACTTTTGTATTACAGAGAACTGAGATTAGAATTTAACTTTGAAATTGACTTATTTCCTGCAGACTCAGCCTGAGCAATAGGTCAGCCTGTTGCCAATGAGTGCACACTGCAGAACAGTAATCAGCTCCAAGCAGTTTAAACTGTCCTTCTGGAGACTAAAGCTAAATGTGTCGTCTTTTCCATTTGGACAAGAAGGCTCACGTCTGAGCTAAAGAAAATGCTGAACATCCACAGGATTTACAAGATTAGTGACTTACTGTGCCAATAAATTTTAAACTTCACGCTAAACACACTAGGAAGTCCTCCACCTCCCCATCCCCCTCTATATAAGTAAATCTGACATATGACCCGCAGGAGTGGGAGAGCTCTAGATATGCGTTACAGTGTATGAAAAGCAGATGAATCCCCTCTGCACTACAGCAGTCTCTGAACAGCTGAAACTACAGTCTGACAGGCAAGGGTGATGAATAAATGCATCCAAAGGCCCCATGGCTATGTAAGTCAAACATTTCATAAGCAGGTGCTTCTGATTTAAAGCCATCATCACTATAACATATGGAACTTGCAGCACTGTCAGCAATTGGGATACTTATCCAACCAGTTGAAAGATACAGAAGGGTCCAGATAAATTCAGGGATGCAATGTTTACATAGATTACTATGAAAGGGGCTTTGAAGTCTGTTAATGAACTAGCCTTAAACTATTGAAGACACTGAGCCTCATTCAGCACATGGGCCTCATTCAATCCTTGGATAATTTCCCCACTGTAGAAGAATTTCCCCCAGTGTGGCAGAGACTACACAATATCGACATAACAGCTTGGAATGTAAAGGGGCATGGTCAGAGCACTGCTGAGGTCTGGCTATGCTGAGCTCTGGTTGCTGTAAAGGCCCCTTGGGGCATATACAGCCAGGCACAAGGTAGAGCAGACCCAAGGTGTCTCTAACTTGTGTAGGGGCTGAATCAGTCACAGGGCAATCCCAGACTAAAGTAAATGTAAAGGAGGTGTAAAACCACCTTTGCCTCCCATCCTTTTGGGTCCTGCATCAAGTTCAATGTGAGTCTACTAATGAAACTGGCCCATTGGCTTTATTCAGCAATAGGCAGCAAACCTCAAAAGCTTTGATGGTTCAGAAGAGCACCCAAAATGTAGATGTTTATCCAGACTCTTATAATCTTGTTTCAGAGTAACAGCCGTGTTAGTCTGTATTCGCAAAAAGAAAAGGAGTACTTGTGGCACCTTAGAGACTAACCAATTTATTAGAGCATAAGCTTTCGTGAGCTACAGCTCACTTCATCAGATGCATATCGTGGAAACTGCAGCAGACTTTATATATACACAGAGAATATGAACCAATACCTCCTCCCACCCCACTGTCCTGCTGGTAATAGCTTATCTAAAGTGATCATCAGGTGGGCCATTTCCAGCACAAATCCAGGTTTTCTCACCCTCCACCCCCACACACAAATTCACTCTCCTGCTGGTGATAGCCCATCCAAAGTGACAACTCATTATGCAAGGTAGCCTGTTTCCTCTTGTTTTTTCCTACCCCTCCCCCCCCCCAGATGTTCTGGTTTAACTTGGATTTAAACTTGAAGAGTGGTCAGTTTGGATGAGCTATTACCAGCAGGAGAGTGAGTTTGTGTGTGTATGGGGGTGGGGGGGATGTGAGAAAACCTGCATTTGTGCAGGAAATAGCCCAACTTGATTGTCATGCACATTGTGTAAAGAGTTGTCACTTTGGATGGGCTATCACCAGCAGGAGAGTGAATTTGTGTGTGGGGGTGGAGGGTGAGAAAACCTGGATTTGTGCTGGAAATGGCCCACCTGATGATCACTTTAGATAAGCTATTACCAGCAGGACAGTGGGGTGGGAGGAGGTATTGGTTCATATTCTCTGTGTATATATAAAGTCTGCTGCAGTTTCCACGATATGCATCTGATGAAGTGAGCTGTAGCTCACGAAAGCTTATGCTCTAATAAATTGGTTAGTCTCTAAGGTGCCACAAGTACTCCTTTTCTTTATAATCTTGTGTGTCTGAAATATGACGTCCCCCCCTTCATGGTATTTGAACACTTTCTACACATGCAGAGGCACAACATTAAAATCATCAACCGAACATTTTCAAATCTCAGAAGAGGTTAGGGTTGGAGCTGGGTTGAAGATCTGGGTCAGTTCTGATTTTATCTGAGTCCCTTCATCCAACCTCGGTTTCAGTCCTACGGTAGGTCACCAACAAAAGTAAGTTACGTAATAATTTTTGAATCCCTAGTCTATGCCACAAACTAGCCTAAATATAAAGGAATAATATGATCAACAGTCTTGGTTTAAGACTGCTCAGCTGGTTCGAGCGGCGGCGAACCAGCTGAGCAGCGGGGGACAGCAGAGCAGCTCACAGCAGGAGTTTGCCTGGGAGTTCGCCTGGAGTGAGCCCAGTGAGGCTTACGTCTTGCAAACTGCTCTGAGGAAGCTCATAGTAGGAAGGTGATATGGAAGGGGGGGTTCAGCTGTTGTGACCTGCACTGGATGTGCCATGTTTGTCTTTCTTCCACAGGACAGAAGCGACTTTGTCTGTACAAAGTGCAAGCTGGTCTCCATATTGGAAGAGAAGATTGAAGGTCTGGAGCAACAGATAACAACCCTGCGTTGCATACGAGAAACAGGATTTTCTGGACAAAACTCAGGATATGCTTCTAGGGGCACAAAGCTCTACAGATATAGAGCAGGTTGCACAGAGGAGCCAAGAGGCCAGTGAAGAAGCTTGGCAACATGGGACCTCCAGAAGAGGTAAGCGGAATGTCCGGGTTCCAGTAACACAGACACAGGTAACTAACTGCTTTCATGTTCTCTCCACAGGTACCGTTGCGGAGAGTGGACCAGATGATATGTCTGGGGCGAGAAAGCAGAAGGAGACTCCGCTGGTTGGAAGGCATGAGATGCGATGTCCTGAGGTTGGGGGTTCCACGACCACCACTCCCAAGAGAAGGAGGCGGGTGGTGGTGGTCGGGGACTCTCTCCTCCGGGGGACTGAGTCATCTATCTGCCGCCCTGACCGGGAAAACCGAGAAGTCTGCTGCTTACCAGGGGCTAGGATTCGCGATGTGACGGAGAGACTGCCGAGACTCATCAAGCCCTCGGAACGCTACCCCTTCCTGTTTCTCCACGTGGGCACCAATGATACTGCCAAGAATGACCTTGAGTGGATCACTGCGGACTACGTGGCTCTGGGAAGAAGGATAAAGGAGTTGGAGGCGCAAGTGGTGTTCTCGTCCATCCTTCCCGTGGAAGAAAAAGGCCTGGGTAGGGACCGTCGAATCGTCGAAGTCAATGAATGGCTACACAGGTGGTGTCGGAGAGAAGGCTTTGGATTCTTTGACCATGGGATGGTGTTCCATGAAGGAGGAGTGCTGGGCAGAGACGGGCTCCATCTTACGAAGAGAGGGAAGAGCATCTTTGCCAGCAGGCTGGCTAACCTAGTGAGGAGGGCTTGAAACTAGGTTCACCAGGGGAAGGAGACCAAAGCCCTGAGGTAAGTGGGAAAGCGGGATACCGGGAGGAAGCACAGGCAGGAATGTCTGTGAGGGGAGGGCTCCTGCCTCATACTGGGAATGAGGGGCGATCAGCAGGTTATCTCAAGTGCTTATATACGAATGCACAAAGCCTTGGAAACAAACAGGGAGAACTGGAGGTCCTGGTGATGTCAAGGAACTATGACATGATTGGAATAACAGAGACTTGGTGGGATAAATCACATGACTGGAGTACTGTCATGAATGGTTATAAACTGTTCAGGAAGGACAGGCAGGGCAGAAAAGGTGGGGGAGTAGCACTGTATGTAAGGGAGCAGTATGACTGCTCAGAGCTCCGGTACGAAACTGTAGAAAAACCTGAGTGTCTCTGGATTAAGTTTAGAAGTGTGTGTAACAAGAGTGATGTAGTGGTGGGAGTCTGCTATAGACCACCGGACCAGGGGGATGAGGTAGATGAGGCTTTCTTCCGGCAGCTCACGGAAGCTACTAGATCGCATGCCCTGATTCTCATGGGTGACTTTAATTTTCCTGATATCTGCTGGGAGAGCAATACAGCAGTGCATAGACAATCCAGGAAGTTTCTGGAAAGCGTAGGGGACAATTTCCTGGCACAAGTGCTAGAGGAGCCAACTAGGGAGGGCGCTTTTCTTGACCTGCTGCTCACAAACCGGGTAGAATTAGTGGGGGAAGCAAAAGTGGATGGGAATCTGGGAGGCAGTGACCATAAGTTGGTTGAGTTCAGGATCCTGACACAGGGAAGAAAGGTAAGCAGCAGGATACGGACCCTGGACTTCAGGAAAGCAGACTTCGACTCCCTCAGGGAACGGATGGCCAGGATCCCCTGGGGGACTAACATGAAGGGGAAAGGAGTCCAGGAGAGCTGGCTGTATTTCAAGGAATCCCTGTTGAGGTTACAGGGACAAACCATCCCGATGAGTCGAAAGAATAGTAAATATGGCAGGCGACCAGCTTGGCTTAATGGTGAAATCCTAGCAGATCTTAAAATAAAAAAGAAGCTTACAAGAAGTGGAAGGTTGGACATATGACCAGGGAAGAGTATAAAAATATTGCTCGGGCATGTAGGAATGACATCAGGAGGGCCAAATCGCACCTGGAGCTGCAGCTAGCAAGAGATGTCAAGAGTAACAAGAAGGGTTTCTTCAGGTATGTTGGCAACAAGAAGAAAGCCAAGGAAAGTGAGGGCCCCTTACTGAATGAGGGAGGCAACCTAGTGACAGAGGATGTGGAAAAAGCTAATGTACTCAATGCTTTTTTTGCCTCTGTCTTCACTAACAAGGTCAGCTCCCAGACTGCTGCGCTGGGCATCACAAAATGGGGAAGAGATGGCCAGCCCTCTGTGGAGATAGAGGTGGTTAGGGACTATTTAGAAAAGCTGGACGTGCACAAGTCCATGGGGCCGGACGAGTTGCATCCGAGAGTGCTGAAGGAATTGGCGGCTGTGATTGCAGGGCCATTGACCATTATCTTTGAAAACTCGTGGCGAACGGGGGAAGTCCCGGATGACTGGAAAAAAGCTAATGTAGTGCCAATCTTTAAAAAAGGGAAGAAGGAAGATCCTGGGAACTACAGGCCAGTCAGCCTCACCTCAGTCCCTGGAAAAATCATGGAGCAGGTCCTCAAAGAATCAATCCTGAAGCACTTGCATGAGAGGAAAGTGATCAGGAACAGCCAGCATGGATTCACCAAGGGAAGGTCATGCCTGACTAATCTAATCGCCTTTTATGATGAGATTACTGGTTCTGTGGATGAAGGGAAAGCAGTGGATGTATTGTTTCTTGACTTTAGAAAAGCTTTTGACACAGTCTCCCACAGTATTCTTGTCAGCAAGTTAAGGAAGTATGGGCTGGATGAATGCACTATAAGGTGGGTAGAAAGCTGGCTAGATTGTCGGGCTCAACGGGTAGTGATCAATGGCTCCATGTCTAGTTGGCAGCCGGTGTCAAGTGGAGTGCCCCAGGGGTCGGTCCTGGGGCCGGTTTTGTTCAATATCTTCATAAATGATCTGGAGGATGGTGTAGATTGCACTCTCAGCAAATTTGCGGATGATACTAAACTGGGAGGAGTGGTAGATACGCTGGAGGGGAGGGATAGGATACAGAAGGACCTAGACAAATTGGAGGATTGGGCCAAAAGAAATCTGATGAGGTTCAATAGGGATAGGTGCAGGGTCCTGCACTTAGGACGGAAGAATCCAATGCACCGCTACAGACTAGGGGCCGAATGGCTAGGCAGCAGTTCTGCGGAAAAGGACCTAGGGGTGACAGTGGATGAGAAGCTGGATATGAGTCAGCAGTGTGCCCTTGTTGCCAAGAAGGCCAATGGCATTTTGGGATGTATAAGTAGGGGTATAGCGAGCAGATCAAGGGACGTGATCGTTCCCCTCTATTCGACATTGGTGAGGCCTCATCTGGAGTACTGTGTCCAGTTTTGGGCCCCACACTACAAGAAGGATGTGGATAAATTGGAGAGAGTCCAGCGAAGGGCAACAAAAATGATTAGGGGCCTAGAATACATGACTTATGAGGAGAGGCTGAGGGAGCTGGGATTGTTTAGTCTGCAGAAGAGAAGAATGAGGGGGGATTTCATAGTTGCTTTCAACTACCTGAAAGGGGGTTCCAAAGAGGATGGCTCTAGACTGTTCTCAATGGTAGCAGATGACAGAACGAGGAGTAATGGTCTCAAGTTGCAGGGGGGGAGGTTTAGATTGGATATTAGGAAAAACTTTTTCACTAAGAGGGTGGTGAAACACTGGAATGCGTTACCTAGGGAGGTGGTAGAATCTCCTTCCTTAGAGGTTTTTAAGGTCAGGCTTGACAAAGCCGTGGCTGGGATGATTTAACTGGGATTTGGTCCTGCTTCGAGCAGGGGGTTGGACTAGATGACCTTCTGGGGTCCCTTCCAACCCCAATATTCTATGATTCTATGATTCTAAGAGAAACTGAGGAAAAGGATAGCAGCGGGGCTGCAGGTGAAGATGGAGATCAACTGTCTTTCACTCTGTTATCTATATTGTGACACATGCAAACATGCATGTTTTCCATTTCTATTTGGCTTGTGGCCATTTTGGCTTAGCTCCTCAAGGTATTAGGTGCCTAAATCAATGGAAGTTGGGTGCCTAAATACCTTTGAGGTTCTGGGCCTTTATGCTTTCTTTATTCTGGTTGTACTGGGGTGGCAAACAGAATGATGTTGCCCATCTGAATTATAAGAAAGAGAATGATTAAACTGGAATATGGCCTAAATTCTGCGCTGGTTTACACCCAGTGCATTTCCATTGACTACAGTGGAGCTGAACAGTTTGTGAATCAGAGTGCAATTTGTTCCAGTGTCTTTATAATTGGGATCCTTTGCCTGTGCTGTGCTTAAAGTGGTCTGAACAAGATGGCAGGGCCTATCATAACCTGGAGGCAGTAACTTTGGTAAGAGAGTGCTTAAAGTGAGTCCTTGAACAACCCAGCTTGATTTCTTTTCTGAGTCTGCAACCCCTTTCACTTTAAGCTCTGGGTTTTTTCACAATCTAAACATTAAATCCTTTCCCCTGTGCACAGCTCACCTAAGTGAACATATTTTGCACAGGGGAACTCTGTGGGTGAGAGGATTCCCAGTTGACGTCATTCTGCAGCCTCTATTACAGCCTCAGAACTCCCTGGAAGATTTTTAGTTGGTGGAACTTCATGATTTCTGATCCGCTGGCCAAACCTTTACCCGGCCCTAAATCCACCCCCCTCCTCATCCCATATTACTATACTTTTAGCACCAAATGAAGCACTGCTTCATTGCAGACAAGGTACGTGGATCCCTTTGCTCAGGCTGTCTCTGCATCCGAACTCCCCAGCACAGTGGCTCCACATAGTTTTGCTATCTTTAGGGCCATGTGCACTCAGGCAGGGTTGGGCAAGATTTGCCCATAAGGCTGAACAATTGGTACTAAAATGAGCAATAATGACCCAGTGAGACAGCATTATCTGGAAGATAATGACTGGCTGGGAAAGTTCAATGCTCAAGGCAAAGTGGAGAAATCTTACCCAAACCACTTCTTAACTGTCAAGAAAACCTCAAATTGGAGGAAGCAAATCCCATAAAATATTATTTTTCTTTCTTCTATCTGTTGTTCTGACTGCTGCTGTGGATGTGAAGGGTTTCTCTGTTAATGACACCAATCTTTTTCTACAAGTTAATAGCCAGTACAGTAAACAGTGGGAAAGCAGAACTTGCATCTTCTGCTGGGTTTATAATACAGTAACTCCCCACTTAACGTCCTCTCACTTAACGTTGTTTCGATTTTACATCCCGGCTCCCTTACAGAACATGTCCGTTTAAAGTTGTGCAATGCTCCCCGAGAATGTCATTTGGCCTGCTTTGTCCACGGCTGGCAGCCCCCGCATCAGCTCCACTATGCCCCCCCAGCACCTCCCGCCCTCCGGTGGACCCCGCGGATCAGCGCCTTCCCCCTGCTCCCCCCGCCTCCTGCCCGCAGCAGTCAGCTGTCTTGCGGCATTCAGGAGTCTGGGGGGAGAAGCGAGGATGCAGCGCGCAGCATCCCCCCTCTCTCCCCTGCCCGCAGCAATCGGCTGGGTTGTGATGTTCAGGAATCTGGAGGTGGGAGGAGCGAGGACGTGACATGTGGAGCAAAGGGGGAGGAGGTGGAGCGGGGGAGGAGAAGAGGCAGGGTAATGGTGGGGGCTTGCGGGGAAGGGGTGGAGCAGCCTGGCCTAGGGTTGAGCCCCCCCCTGGCAAAGTCAGTGCTCTGCTTGGGAAGCTGCTGCAGCTGCTGCACAAGGTGCTTCTCCGAGCCGACGGCACCTTCAGCCTCCTTGCCTGCCTCATCGTCTGCAGTGCCAGTGGGCGGTGCCTGTGTGGGGTAAGGCGAGGGCACCTCCCAACGATAGTACAGTACCTGTATTAAATTGCTCCTTTAAAATTGTTTAAAATGTATATAATGCCTTTTGTCTGGCAAAAAAAAATTCCCTGGAACCTAACCCCCCCATTTACATTAATTCTTATGGGGAAATTGAATTCGCTTAACATCGTTTTGCTTAAAGTCGCATTTTTCAGGAACATAACTACAATGTTAAGCAAGGAGTTACTGTATGCCTTAAGATGGATCCTGCTGTGCCTTTGATTTACGTAGCCACAACCAAGATATATGGACCTGCCCAGCAAAGCCTGTCATAGGATGGGTTAAAATTAGATCTTTCCACTTAGCACACAGAAAATAAGCCCAAACCAGACAGAGCTACTTCTCCCTTTGCTAATAAAGTCATCAACTAGCAGTGATCGCAGAGCGGGAGGTCATATCCTTATATCATTTACACTCAACAATAAATTAACAGGTTTTTTTCTTTCCCCTTGGACGCCTGCCTCTCTGGGAGGTGTTACTCATTAACTTTTCTCTGCTGGCCTCCATTTCTCCCTTAGGCACTACTGATACTGTTAATGTGATGGGTGACTCTTGGTGAGTTACTGACAAGTATGCACACCATGCCATCTGCTTAAAGTGTGGTTCTACTCTAGAAAGAGTCTGTAAAAACGGCACCTTCTTACTCATCAGATCAGCTCCTTTGTGTATTCAGGTTTCAGAGTAACAGCCGTGTTAGTCTGTATTCGCAAAAAGAAAAGGAGTACTTGTGGCACCTTAGAGACTAACCAATTTATTTGAGCATAAGCTTTCGTGAGCTGTAGCTCACGAAAGCTCATGC
The DNA here is from genome assembly GCF_965140295.1 of Lepidochelys olivacea. Lineage (NCBI taxonomy): Eukaryota > Metazoa > Chordata > Testudines > Cheloniidae > Lepidochelys > Lepidochelys olivacea. Next base: position 167,953,959 of record NC_140411.1, read on the forward strand.
TCAAATAAATTGGTTAGTCTCTAAGGTGCCACAAGTACTCCTTTTCTTTTTGTGTATTCAGAGTCATATGTGCTGCCTTCAGGGACAATTAAATGTTTACTCCCATTGAACTTGCAGAACTAACTGCTAAGAGTGAGAGTTAGCTTGAGTCTAATCCTTATGTTGCATCATCAATAAAATTGGTCCTGCCATTGGAATTGGGCAGCCCATTGAAGTCAAGGAGGTTGCTGCATAGATGTAAGAGCTTGGACTGAGGGACCTTTATTACTGCTGCTAATACATAAGGAAGAAAGAATTCAGTTGGACTTTCAGATCTCAGGCTGAGTTTGCAAGGCTGGCTGTAGGGAAGTACATGTAAACAGTGCAGAGTTCGCATGGAAATTATTAAGATACATATATAAAATTTGCTTGCCACAATGCCAGTTTTAGTCACTGCACAGAGCACTAGAGACCACTGGTACCGACCACCACCCAACAGAACAAAATCTTCAGGTCACAATTGGACCTTGCCTCCAATCCAGCCTCCAACCTGATCTCAAATGGTCCAGGAACCCTGTCTGCATGAAGAACTAGCCCCACAGTCAGCTGAAAGCTAACACTAACCCCCCACCTAACAATAGAAGAGATACCTATTCCTTCTTCCTTCTCTCATTGCCAAATGGAGTTGATAAAACTAACAGCTGGGTAAGTTAGAATTTCGGTTGCAACCCCATCAACATCATCTAACAAAAAGGATTTAAAATAAAAGCTGGTTTTGTAATTTGTAATTTTGCTGAATGCCTAAGTTACTAAATAAGAAGGCTTATGTCATGCATGTGGTTATTAAGAAGTTAAGCCTTAAACCGTAAGTAAAAAGCCTGAAGATTTTAGCAGTAGCCATGGGGTTCCAAGTAAAATCTAATTAATCCATAAATCACAGCAAATTGGTGGCTTCTACTGGGACAAGTGATTTAAGCAATTTACTTTTGGGGTGGCTGACTTCTCACTATGGAAAGCACGCTGTGAGAAAGTACGTGTTTCACTTCTATGAAACTGTTTTGCACTATTGCTTTTCTAACTTAGTCTTTGGAATGTGGTAATTGGTCAAGTGCGAGAAAGAAGCTGGGAGAGTGATGATGAAGGCCCTAATTAAAATATTAGCGTTGATGACTGTCCCATGTCCATTAAAATATTCTCTGGAGTTTATTCCATATAATCTTCATGGGACAGCTAGAATTCCAGTCTTCTATTTCCTGGGCTTTTAAAGGGACACTGCACCTATTTTCTTCAAACTAATATATTGATCTTTCAAATGAAAAAAAATACCTCGCAGTAGACTGTTTCTAACACCCATTGAAGTTACTTGGGAGTCTTTCCATAGACTGCAGCTGGTATTGGATCAGACTCAGTCAGATCAACTCAGAAATGGATTTGAAAACCCATTTGATCTAATCATTTGAAAAGTCATACTTCTCAAATGAGCAAAATCTCTTACCCAGTTTTCACTTAATTGTTTTCCACTACCAAGAGAGAGGAAATTGTTTATCTTTAGGGCTGTCAATTAATCACAGTTAACTCACGCGATTAACTCAAAAAAAAATCACAGTTTTAATAGCACTGTTAAACAATAGAATACCAATTGAAATTTATTAAATATTTTGGATGTTTTTCTACATTTTCATATATATTGTATTCTGTGTTGTAATTGAAATCAAAGTGTATATTGTTTTTGATTATAAATATTTGCACTGAAAAAATGATAAACAAAAGAAATTGTATTTTTCAATTCGTCTCATACAAGTACTGCAGTGCAATCTCTGTCGTGAAAATGCAACTTACAAACGTAGATTTTTTTTTTGGTTACATAACTGCACTGAAAACCAAAACAATGTAAAACTTCAGAGCCTACAAATCCACTCAGTCCTACTTCTTGTTCAGTCAATCACTAAGACAAAGAGGTTTGTTTACATTTACAGGAGATAATGCTACCTACCCTCTTCTTATTTACAGTGTCTCCGGAAAGTGAGAACAGGCATTTGCATGGCACTTTTGTAGCAGGCATTGCGAGGTATTTATGTGCCATATATGCTAAACATTCATATGACCCTTCATTCTTTGGCCACCATTCCAGAGGACATGCTTCCATGCTGATGACGCTCGTTAAAAAAATAATGCATTAATTAAATTTGCTACTGAACTCCCTGTGGGACAATTGTATGTCCCCTGCTGTTTTACCTGCATTCTGCCATATATTTCATGTTACAGCACTCTCGGATGATGACCGAGCACATGTTGTTCATTTTTGAAAACACTTTCACTGCAGATTTGACAAAATGCAAAGAAGGTACCAATGTGAGATTTCTAAAGATAGCTACAGCACTTGACCCAAAGTTTAAGAATCTGAAGTGCCTTCCAAAATTTGAGAGGGACAAGATGTGGAATATGCTTTCAGAAGACTTAAAAAAGCAACACTCCAGTGTGGAAACTACAGAATCCGAGCCACCAAAAAAGAAAATCAACCTTCTGCTGGTGGCATCTGACGCAGATAACGAAAATGAGCATGCGTGGGTCCGCACTGCTTTGGATTGTTATTGAGCAGAACCAGCCATCAGCATGGACGCATCCCCCCTGGAATGGTGGTTGAAGCATGAAGGGACATATGAATTTTTAGCACGTCTGGCATGTAAATATCTTGTGACACCAGCTACAACAGTGCCATGACAACACCTGCTCTCACTTTCAAGTGACATCGTGAACAAGAAGCGGGCAGCATTATCTCCTGCAAATGTAAACAAACTTGTTTGTCTGAGTGACTGACTGAACAAGAAGTAGGACTGAGTGGATTTGTAGGCTCTAAAATTTTACATTGTTTTATTTTTGAATGCAGGTTTATTTTGTACATAATTCTACATTTGTAACTCAACTCTCATGATAAAGAGATTGCACTACAGTACTTGTATTAGGTGAATTTAAAAATACTATTTCTTTTGGGTTTTTACAATGCAAATACTTGTAATCAAAAATAAATATAAAGTGAGCACTGTACACTTTGTATTCTGAAATCAATATATTTAAAAATGTAGGAAACATCCAAAAATATTTAAATAAATTGTATTCTATTATTGTTTAACAGTGCAATTAATTTTTTTAATTGCTTGACAACCCTATTTATCTTACATATATGTGGGGATTGCTGCAGCATATACAATATTACATGCACACGCTCACACACAACCCCCTGTATTAAAAGAACACTATTAAGGTTGAAAAGTCAAGCACTCAAAAATTAGGAAATGCCAGAATTAAGATTGCCTGTACAACCTCAGTCCCCTTGTGTGTATGTATTATGGTACAGTCTTTAATTACATGATCATATACTATTTTTTCCACAGGACCCCTGCTTCATTCAGATTTAGATATTCAAATACAAATTTTGAAATATATTTCTTTATGAACTAAGTCTGCACAATCATTCTGGTACTGCTTAGGATCTTAATCTTATTTTTTTAAACAAGCTTTGCAGCTCACCTTTAATCAAGGCAGTTTTCCTTATTCCTTCTCTCGGGGGCATACCATTGCCAAAGCATTAGCAAGCCACAGCAGAGAAAGTCAAATTAATTCCTGGTCACATTTTGCATTCTATCCTTCTGTCCCTTGGAATTGTGTTAGTTGTCTGTACCTAAATAATAGAATGTATAATATTAAAAGTTTCTTTTACTGCTAAATATTTAAAGGACAACAAGTGATCTAACCTATCTCCCGCCCACCGTGAGTCTGCAAGTCATTACAGTGAAAGACAATTGTGTGTAATGAAACCATGTCCATGGAAAGATGTGCAAATGATAACCCATTTGTCTTTCAAATCAAATGCTTAAGAAGCTCTGTTGCAGAAAACTGCTACAAATAATACACTCATTTACTGCTGAGGGAGCATGTTTTTCTCCTTGAAAAGAGATATTAAATGAACCAGCTCCCAGGATTCCTCTGAATTATCCTTACTGAGTCTTCAGTGTGAGAGAAGAAAAACAAATAGTATAAGCAGGGGGGACTTACAGACCACAGAAGTCACAAGTACTTTATGATTTTGCCACACATTGTTATATTTCTGCATACCAAGTGATTTATATGTTTTATTCCAAAGAACTATGATGACTGTTTAGTAGGAAAAACACGTGTCTGCAGTGTACTCAGTAGTTTCATTGTGCTCTGGAGTTGAGATGGGGGAAGGAAAACTGACCAGATGAGGAAACTAAGCCCTGGTCTACACTAGGAGTTGAGGTCGAATTTAGCAGCGTTAAATCAATTTAATCCTGCACCCATCCACACGACGAAGCCCTTTTTTTCGACTTAAAGGGCTCTTAAAATCGATTTCCTTACTCCACCCCCGACAAAGGGATTAGCGCTGGAATCAGCCTTGCTGGGTCGAATTTGGGGTACTGTAGACGCAATTAGATGGTATTGGCCTCCAGGAGCTATCCCAGAGTGCTCCATTGTGACCGCTCTGGACAGCACTCTCAACTCAGATGCACTGGCCAGGTAGACAGGAAAAGGCCCGCGAACTTTTGAATTTCAATTTCCTGTTTGGCCAGCGTGGCAAGCTGCAGGTGACCATGCAGAGCTCATCAGCACAGGTGACCATGATGGAGTCCCAGAATCGCAAAAGAGCTCCAGCATGGACCGAACGGGAGGTACGGGATCTGATCGCTGTATGGGGAGAGGAATCTGTGCTATCAGAACTCCGTTCCAGTTTTCAAAATGCCAAAACATTTGTCAAAATCTCCCAGGACATGAAGGACAGAGGCCATAACAGGGACCCAAAGCAGTGCCATGTGAAACTTAAGGAGCTGAGGCAAGCCTACCAGAAAACCAGAGAGGCAAACGGCCGCTCCCGGTCCGAGTCCCAAACATGCTGCTTCTATGATGAGCTGCATGCCATTTTAGGGGGTTCAGCCATCACTACCCCGGCCGTGTTGTTTGACTCCTTCAATGGAGATGGAGGCAACACCGAAGCAGGTTTTGGGGACAAGGAAGATGATGATGATAAGGTTGTAGATAGCTCACAGCAAGCAAGCGGAGAAACCGGTTTTCCCGACAGTCAGGAACTGTTTCTCACCCTGGACCTGGAGCCAGTACCCCCCCGAACCCACCCAAGGCTGCCTCCCAGACCCGCCAGGCGGAGAAGGGACCTCTGGTGAGTGTACCTTTTAAAATACTATACATGGTTTAAAAGCAAGCATGTCAAAGGATTAATTTGCCCTGGCATTTGCGGCTCTCCTAGATGTACTCCCAAAGCCTTTGTAAAAGGTTTCTGGGGAGGGCAGCCTTATTGCGTCCTTCATGGTAGGACACTTTACCACTCCAGGCCAGTAACACGTACTCGGGAATCATTGTACAACAAAGCATTGCAGTGTATGTTTGCTGGCGTTCAAACAACATCCATTCTTTATCTCTCTGTGTTATCCTCAGGAGAGTGATATCGTTCATGGTCACCTGGTTGAAATAGGGTGCTTTTCTTAAGGGGACATTCAGAGGTGCCCGTTCCTGCTGGGCTGTTTGCCTGTGGCTGAACAGAAATGTTCCCCGCTGTTAGCCACGGGGAGGGGGAGGGGGGAAGAGCTAGCCACACGCTGGGGGGAGGCAAAAGGCAACCTTGTAACGAAAGCACATGTGCTATGTATGTAATGTTAACAGCAAGGTTTACCTTGAAAGAGTGTACACATTGTTCTATAAAATGTGTCTTTTTAAATACCACTGTCCCTTTTTTTTCCCCTCCACCAGCTGCATGTGTTTCAAGGATCACAGGATCTTCTCCTTCCCAGAGGCTAGCGAAGATTAGAAGGTGAAAAAAACGCACTCGCGATGAAATGTTCTCTGAGCTCATGCTGTCCTCCCACACTGACAGAGCACAGTCGAATGTGTGGAGGCAGACAATGTCAGAGTGCAGGAAAGCACAAAATGACCGGGACAAGAGGTGGCGGGCTGAAGAGAGTAAGTGACGGGCTAAAGAGAGGGATGAAGCTGAAAGGTGGCGGCAGCGTAATGAGAGGCGGCAGGATTCAATGCTGAGGCTGCTGGAGGATCAAACTCATATGCTCCAGCATATAGTTGAGCTGCAGGAAAGGCAGCTGGAGCACAGACTGCCGCTACAGCTCCTGTGTAACCAACCGCCCTCCTCCCCAAGTTCCATAGCCTCCACACCCAGACGCCCAAGAATGCGGTGGGGGGGCCTCTGGCCACCCAGCCACTCCACCCCAGAGGATTGCCCAAGCAACAGAAGGCTGGCATTCAATAAGTTTTAAAGTTTTAAACTTTTAAAGTGCTGTATGGCCTTGTCCTTCCCTCCTCCATCCCCTTCTCCCGGTGCTTCTCTCCTCCACCACCCCTCCTGGGCTACCTTGGTAGTTATCCCCCTATTTGTGTGATGAATTAATAAAGAATGCATGAATGTGAAGCAACAACGACTTTATTGCCTCTGCAAGCGGTGATCGAAGGGAGGAGAGGGAACCAAGGTGTGTGTGGGGGCGTTTCATCAAGGAGAAACAAACAGAACTTTCACACTGTAGCCTGGCCAGTCATGAAACTGGTTTTCAAAGCTTCTCTGACACGCACCGCGCCCTCCTGTGCTCTAACCGCCCTGGTGTCTGGCTGTGCGTAACCAGCAGCCAGGTGATTTGCCTAAACCTCCCACCCTGCCATAAACGTCTCCCCCTTACTCTCACAGATATTGTGAAGCGCACAGCAAGCAGAAATAACAGTGGGAATATTGGTTTCGCGGAGGTCTAACCGAGTCAGTAAACTGCTCCAGCGCGCTTTTAAACGTCCAATGCACATTCTGCACTTGCTCAGCCTGTAGTTGAACAGCTCCTGACTACTGTCCAGGCTGCCTGTGTGCGGCTTCATGAGCCATGGCATTAAGGGGTAGGCTGGGTCCCCAAGGATAACTATAGGCATTTCAACATCTCCAATGGTTATTTTCTGGTCTGGGAATAAAGTCCCTTCCTGCAGCTTTTGAAACAGACCAGAGTTCCTGAAGATGCGAGTGTCATGTACCTTTCCTGGCCATCCCACGTTGATGTTGGTGAAACGTCCCTTGTGATCCACCAGAGCTTGCAGCACTATTGAAAAGTACCCCTTGCCGTTTATGTACTCGGCGGCTTGGTGCTCCGGTGCCAAGATAGGGATACGGGTTCCGTCTATGGCCCCACCACAGTTAGGGAATCCCATTGCAGCAAAGCCATCCACTATGATCTGCACATTTCCCAGGGTCACTACCCTTGATATCAGCAGATCTTTGATTGTGTTGGCTACTTGCATCACAGCAGCCCCCACAATAGATTTGCCCACTCCAAATTTATTCCCAACTGACCGGTAGCTGTCTGGCGTTGCAAGCTTCCACAGGGCTATTGCCACTCGCTTCTCAACTGTGAGGGCTGCTCTCATCTTGGTATTCATGCGCTTCAGGGCAGGGGAAAGCAAGTCACAAAGTTCCATGGAAGTGCCCTTACGCATGCGAAAGTTTCGCAGCCACTGGGAATCGTCCCAGACCTGCAACACTATGCGGTCCCACCAGTCTGTGCTTGTTTCCCGGGCCCAGAATCGGTGTTCCACAGCATGAACCTGCCCCATTAGCACCATGATGCCCACATTGGCAGGGCCCATGCTTTGACAGAAGTCTGTGTCCATGTCCTCATCTCTCACATCACCGCACTGACGTCGCCTACTCGCCCGGTATCACTTTGCCAGGTTCTGGTGCTGCATATACTGCTGGATAATACGTGTAGTGTTTAATGTGCTCCTAATTGCCAAAGTGATCTGAGCAGGCTCCATGCTTGCCGTGGTATGGTGTCTGCACAGAAAAAAGGCGTGGAACGATTGTCTGCTGTTGCCCTGACGGAGGGAGGGGCGACTGACAACATGGCTGATAGGGTTGGCTTACAGGGAAATAAAATCAACAAAGGGGGTGGCTTTGCGAGAAACTGAATGGTCCCCTCAAGGACAGAACTCAAAACTGGGTTTAACAGGCTGTTGATTTCACAGAGGGAGGGAGGGAGGAGAAAATGAATACAAAACAAATTTGGTCTATTTCTTGTTTTGAGCCACTTAATCTATCTTTATACATCTTGCTGGCAGCAGACTGTGCAGTACGACTGCTAGCCATCGTCATCTCCTGGGTGCTCGGCAGAAGATGGTGCAGTATGACTACTGGCCATAGTCTTCTGCTGGCTGCTGATTAAAAGACAGTGCACTGCCGGTAGGACTGAATCACCATGAGATGAAACAAGGGAAATGACCCGGCTGAGTCACTCCCATGTTTGCCCAGGTGCCCGGTTAAAAGAGCACCCAGGACTACGTCAACGACGGCTACCAGTCATACTGCACTGTCTGCTGCCAAAAGGCAATAAACTGCTGCTGTGTAGCAATGCAGTTGTCTGTGTCAAGGAGCTAGTTACAGCTCCCTGATCCTAAGTCACAACTCCTGCCCCAATACGAGGAAGCAGCAATAAGATGGGACACTGACATTAGGTCTTTAATGGCCCCCATGCTAAGTGGAGGCCTAACATTGTGGAACTATGCTCTGCCCTACCCTGGCCTTACCCTTTTCCTCCACAAAAAGGCTCCCGTTACCAGCCATAGGTGCAGATCCTGCTGTGTGTTGGGAATCTGAAGGCAGATTACCTTAGTGGTGCACAAGGGCCATGAACTCTGGCCCACAGATTGAAATCGTTCTTTTAATTTGCATTATGCCATGTTATGTCAAGATAAAGTCTGGAACATTAAGTGTGGAAGTATGGAGGCAATGTTGGCTTTAAGAGCAGCATTTCCTTTAGCACTCATGTTCCCTAGTATTTTACTATTCATTCCTGGGAGAAAGTGAAGACCAAGTGCCTTAGAAACAGATGCTAAACAGCCTTCTCTGCCTTGCCGAATAAATCTGACATTTATTGTTATAGGTTAGGCAAATCTGGACAAAGTCACCATACTGTATATTTTCAGCTATGGCGCAAGTTCATTATGGACTTGATGAAAATCCCTTTGAAGTCAATGGAAAGTTTTCAACTGATTTTAAAGGGCTCTGGATCAGGCCCTATGACAAAAAAAAATGTTGTGGGAATAACAACCAAAGAAATATTCTGAATGAAATACTAAGTTTGACAGCCAGGCTGTATGGACCAATCCAGCAAAGCGTTAAGCTTACACTAACTTTAAGTATGTGAGTAATCCCACTTACTTACTGTCAATGACGCCATGCTCACAGTAGATGCTGATCCAGCAAAGTGGATCAGCACACATGCCTAAGTATAAATCAACAAGACTACCTATGTCCTTCAAGTTAAGCATGTGCTTAATTCGCTTCTTAGTTGAATCAGGGCCTATACGCACCAGTCAACTGCAGGATTTAAAGCAACAGCTTTTGATGGGTGAAGTTAATGTAAGTGATAATCATCTAGATCCCTTCATTTTTTGTGTAGTGTAGATATTTGCAATGTAAACATTTAGGTACATATGCTGCTGGGTGGCCTGGCACACAAAATCAGCATTCCATTGAGATCTCATTTAAAAAACACATATATTTAATAACGATAGTAAATACACTCTTTGCTAAAAAATGAGAAAATGGATCAGTCGTTTTTTCCTGGAATTTACACTACTATAGTTCTGTAACTTTCTTCTGTAGTTACTGCAGACTGATGGTAAATAGCTGCTGGCTAAATTGGATACATATTTATGCTTACCAATGTAATACTCATATATTCTATATAAATATAATAAAATAATAAAAGATTTAACATTTTTTGTTTTCATTCTGTTACTTACATATATTTACTGTGAGTTCACAAAAATACACTTCTCTTTCCTGTCTCCCCCAATCTTCTATTGGGTTTCAAAGAAACCTGAGTTTATAGTTCAAGTTAGTATTTGCAACATATTTAGGTACACAACTCTGAAGCATGCAAAGGATTCTTCTCACTACACTGGACTTGAATGCAAGCATTTTCATGTTCTTAGTGTAAGTATGTTGTTGTTGTTTTTTTAAAAAAAAGATACCTGATGGTTTACACAAATGGCAGCGGTAAAATGGACCCAGAAGACGCACAGATGCTTGATGCAAATAAAATAGGACACTTTGAAACCCAAAAATGTGTAAAAATGCTTTTAGTTATATTTAAAAATACCATTTGAACTATCTGGGGGACATTATATATCTATATATTTTCTAGTGCTGGTCTGACAGCCCCAGAGACTTGAACCCTCTGTACATCAAACAGAGCAAGGCTCCCTATACTGACGTACCACATAACTTTAGCTGTGACCTGAACGGCTCATCTCCAGGGGTAAGAAGGTGTTTCCTCCTCCATGCCCATTCAAGTCCTGATCCTCTGTTGGCATTGCCAGCAATGGTTCCATTGCTTTGGTTGGCATTGCCAGCAATGTGGGGATTATTTGAGTGAGAGGGCTATCTATCTCATCAGTAGCTGGACTAACCATTACCTCAGGTCACATAGGCCATCAAGCAGGGGTAATAATTTAGGAGGCAGTGTGGCCTAGAGAACAGGGTGCTGGGTTGGGTGTCAGGTCATCAGATTTCTACTCATGGCTGTCGCTGACCTACTGTGTGACCATGGGCAAGTCACTTCACCTCTCTGTGCTCCTATTTCCCCACCCGCCCTTTGTCTTTTCAATTTAGACCAAAAGCTCTTCAGAGCGGGTAAGGTTTCTTACTATGCTTTTGCACAGAATCTGACACCATGGGGCCCCAGTGTCAGCTGGGACCTCTACTGCTACCGTAACACAAATAATAACTATGGCCAAGAAGATATGGGTTGGATTCAAAATGATGATCTTGAGATGAAGGTCCCCATATTTCATTACCAATCCCCGGAGCCATTTTTTTTTTGCTCTTTTTTCTGCCTTGTCTTTTAAAAAGGCATTAGAACCCATTGACTACATGTGGAGGGGGCGGGGGGAAGGAGAAGCACATACATAATTGGTGGTTACCTGCCACTGACCCGGGTTAGTGATAGAAGTTATCAAACAATCCTGTACACACAACTCATATGCCAGCACAGTACAGACAAACCACAAAATAGTCTTTGGTTAAATCGTCTAAGTTTATAGCAAATGGTTTGCAAAAAAATTAACCAAAAATGTTACCCCCTTTATTCAGATGTATTGTTTACTTAGGAAAAGAATGCCAGTGTGTAGAGTATGTTGCCTGTTAGGAAAGTTAATCTTCACATCTCAGAATACTACTAAATTTTTGGTAACCACTGCATTACCATCCTTGCAGTCTGAAATGACACTGGTGTGTCCTTTTAACTCTTTTAAATTTACTGCAGTCTCTCAGAGAAGCCTTCACGTATGGTCAATGCTATTTTGCTAAAACAGAGGTTAATGTAATTCTCCCGTTATGTCTTCCACAGAATTAGTACAAATACAAAAGTCAGAGGTGACTGGATTGTTTAAACGACCAAGTTGCAGTTTTGACTATTGTTTTAATCATCCACTTGCAGACCTGTCTTATGAGTTGAGCAGGAAAATGTCAATTTGACCAAACTAGTTTTAAAACAATGTTTCTTTTCCAAAATACCTCCTATAAAATGAACATTTTCTTTAAGAAAAAAAAATTCAACTATTATCTAGTTTGTAAGATTAACAGTAAAATCTGCTTTGACAATCAAAGCCTTCACTTGCTCTGAATGTCTAGAACTCATGCTGTTATCCAAGTTCCCACTGATCTGCTTTTCCTTCTTGGTGGAGCCTGTTCTTGAATTAGAAGTGTAGCTCTTGGTCTCAACAATACAATCTCTAGTGTTTTGCTTCTACTTCAGCCACATGAACAATACCTGTGTCAGTACGATACGAGACCGACTGTAGTCTCAATCACAGTTCCTAGCTGGGACCAGCAGTCACGGCAGCAGAAAGCCAAGGGCAAGTTTATTAATGCAGGTAACACTGGTGAATCAAGCTGTTATGCTTGCTCTTCTTTTGATGCTAAAAATTTTAATGTAATACTAGATTATAGCATCTCCTTATGTAGATTTTCAGTAGATCTTTTAAGACGCATTTCACTGTAGAGTCAAGCCAAATGAATGTCACCTTTGCTAAATTTTCTTAACAGCATTAAGTTGGGCCCTCTTCTTTCAATTTCAATAACTAGAACCCATCAAAACATTACAAGTAGACCTTTGATTTGCCAGGCTGGCTGCTATAATATATTACATAGGGAGACCAACATGCCTGCAGTTTTCTCTTCTTCTATAACATTTGAAGCCCTAGAAAGCAGCACTGCAAATCCTGGCTTTCAAGAGCGTCAGATTAACACTGGCCGTTCACAGCATCTGCTGCATTAAATGAAATCTGTGCTGGGTTCATTTGCTGCAACTGAGGCATTCTTGCTTCCAGCGACTTGTCAGTGGTTGACTGCATTGTCTGATTCCTTTTCCGTAACATCTGTCCAATCCCCATCATGGGGAATCTGCCTCTGCTTTTAACACAGTTAGGGCTCCCCAAAGGATTGGAAAGATTATTTGAAGCTGGCTGAGTAGGAGACACGACTTCTTCTCTCAAAGGACTTGTCTTTTCTTCATATGTGAAAGAGACTTGAGTGCCATGAACTGGAGTTTTGGCAGGAGATGCGCTTCCAGGCTGGAAAAGTGGAGATAGTGTCCTTTCACTTGAGCTTTTATAACTAAAATTCACTGGTGAACTTAAAATTCTATACTGGTGAGAGGGGGAAATCTGATCTATTTGGTCCTCTCTATCAACAGATTCAAAAGAATGCACAATATTCAGGATCAAAGGAGCATCCTTTGTCTGACTTCTGATGCTTGCAGACTCTTGCTGAGGAGAATCTTGCCTCTTAAGGAGTCTAGGTGTCCTTGGAAGAGGTGGCTGGATTTCCAGATATTCCAGAGAACAGGAAGTGACACAGCCCGTCTTGGTTGCCATGGGTTCATGGTAAGGGCTTAAACCACCGGTAGAATCTACAGAACAAAAGGAAAAGAAATTAGAAAAGTGAATGACATTCTCTAATACTTGCTCTGGCCTAGGGCAGAGGGTGTTTGACCTCACATTCCACAGAAGTTTAGCTGGCAGGATGGATGCAGCATAAAAACCAAATGGCCTTGCAGCATATACTCAGTGCAGTATATGGAGCTGATACTCTGATTTTTATTTTGTACTTACATGGTTGTTCTGTGGGTTTGTTACCTGCCAGTGATGTCAGTGGCAGGACAAGTGCATTGACTTAGTAAGAAGAGGGCTTGAAATATGCAACCACATGCTGATGATGTCTTAATCGTTTGAATTAATCATGAACTTCTGAGCAAAGTCTAGGAAGTATGATATTTCCTTTTTATTTTTTTTTAAATCTTATTAGAGCATTGCATGATTCTTAGCAGGAACGGAACACTTTACCTATCAAATGCCTAGAGATACATGTAATAATAATGAGGTTAATCCTGAAGTATTTACTCCCATTGGACGAAATGTGTCCTCAGTTTCACAGGTCTACATATAGAATAACAGCATTCCAGATTTACACAGTTATAGCTGGAAGCAGAATTTCATTTGTTGACTTTAGAGGGAATTTTGCCTCAGAAAGGACTGAATTCAAATGGAATAAGGTTTTCATGATCTGGCCCAATAATAAAACAATAGTGCAATCATGAGATCTCCTTGGTTTTCGCTGAATGTTCGCATCTACCTACACCAAACTGATTGTAACTAGAACCAATGTGAGGCAACACAAATTTTTCTTGTGTTTGTGAAAATCAATCCACAGAGACTCTTTAGCTGGATTCCCCTTGATTTAGAGGAGAGAGGATTGGCAATAAAGCACTCTCCATAAGGATCCCATGCTTTAAAATATCCTTAGTCTGAAATAGCTCAGGTCTGCTGATCTTCAGGACACACTGCAAAGTTTATATCTATTTCTTTGGGACATTAGGAAGGGAGGAGTCTGGGCAGGGGGCTGAGATCTGTGGGTGGGTGTGAATGTTCATTACTTGTGTTGAGTTTAATCTGGAATACATTGATGGAGTTTTGTCTGATTGGTCTGCTTTCTGAAGCTGGTCAAAACGTTTTGTCAAAATATTTGTCTGGTGAGTAGAAAATTTTCATTCTTATCAAAATCTGGAAGATTTTCAGATTTTAGTTTCAGAAAAGGGAGAAAGAGAAAGAATATAAATGGAAAAAATAATTTTATTTGCAAAAAAATCTATTAAAAATTTCAACAAAATTAAAATTTGTCATTACTTTTGAAATTTTTCATGGAAAATATGTACCATTTCTGACCAGCCCAATGGATTACTGTTACCTTATGGCAGACAGTGCCACGGCCTGATAATGCCCTTTATTGGACTTTTTTTTTTTTTTTTGTTATGAAACCTAAATAATCAAATGAATAAAATGTCAGATTACGGGAAAGCGTATGATAAACACAGGTTTAAATTTATGTGTGTCTCCACAAACATCTGGGTCTAACCTCTCCCAAACACATTATTTACTCCCTTCTCTCACTGCCACTCCCCCGAAGTCCTTGCTCCATATACACACTATCCCATTTTCCCTCTTGAATGCTCTTCGCTTCAATTCCTTTGTGTTGTCACACCCTGCAGTGCTCCCTCCCACCTATTCTCTCTCCAGCTTGCCTCCCCTCCAGCATAATTAACACTTTTTCTTACCTCTCTCCCTAGTCCTACATATTTTGCTTTCTCCCTTTGTTTTTGTTTCAAAGGTTTATTGTGGTTTGGGGTTTCCCTCCCCTTCCCTGTTGGCTGGCTGTTTATCCTTCCTTCATCACCCAGTCATTCCCCTCTGTTTTCTCCAGCTGCTCTTGGTTACGGGAACTCTCCTCCTCTGGCTCAGTGGTTGCTTTCCTTGCTCCCTTCTACTCCACTCCTACTGCATTTCATGGGCAGCAAAAAGAAATCTCTTTGTCAGGTTCACTCATCTGCTGACTAAATCAGCAGGGTGCTGGGGAGGGTGCTGTTGCTTTTAAAGTGCTGGTATAAAATAAAGGTGATTTTGCATGCATTTATGTGTGTAGAGGAAGGAAGACTTTAAACAAAGCCATGGCAACTCTATCACAAGGCAAATCAGAAGAGACACAAAACCAAGAGTTCATGATTATCCAAAATTGTCATTGTGTCTTTCAGAAATTGTGTTTAAGCATGATTTTTTTGTTCAATCCTCTCTTATTTACAACTTCCTTCTACGTGTGGTAGATAGTGCACACACACCCCCATACCCACACAAAACTCTTTTACTAACCTTTCTCGGGAACACCAGTCTTGGTGATTTTTCGCTCTTTCAGCAGTGCCTTGGGGTTCTGTATCTGTGCAATAAGGCAGGAGGACGGCTGTCTGTAAGAAGGTGAATTTTTCTCTGTTTTCTTTGGGAGTGGGCGGTGGAGAAGCTCCCCTTTCTTTTCTTGTTCTTTTTGCTTTTTGTCCTTTAAGTTATAAAACAAACAAAAATAGTTTGGTTTATTTTAGAAAGTTTATGTGCCCTAAGAACAAAACGAATTATCTAGCTTATCTAGCTGAATTCAAAGATTTAACGGGAATACATCTGGCTACCCAAAATAACTAAATCTTCCATGTAACATTTTCTTCTGATCTGTTAAACATGATTTCATGGCTCTCATCTACATTGAAAACTCATGCAGTGTGAAAACTGTTTTCAGAAACTCAAACAAAAGAAAAGCTCTTTCTTCAGAGGCCACTCAATCCTCTGACATTTTAAAAAGTGAGTTATGAAGCTTTGAAGAAGTTTAAACTTCCAAGTCATTTACAGTCTGTCTGGGCCCTGACCTGAAGAATATGGACCTGATACTGCAGATTTAGGGCCTGATACTCCATAGTCTTGCACCTTGCATAGCCACATATACCTGTGAAAAATGAGTCCAACAGGATATAAAATACTGCCATTCAGATTTGGTAACATTTTAAAGCTGTTACGCAAAGGAGTCCACATAAGATGAACGAGAGTCGAGAATTAAGCCCGTAGGCTTCAATCCTGCCATGAACTCTGTGTGCCTGACTAGCACTCACTGCATGATTGGGGCTTTGCCCTTTAAACATGACAGAGCCATACATCTTAAAACAAACGATTTTATATCAACTGACAGTGGGGGGTGGGAAGCACATACTGACCTTTAGGACTCAGAAGGTAAGTAAAAACACCCTAATTTTCAAAATTTTGTTTTAAAATGTAAATGAATTAGCATTTTTTCTAACACAAGGGGCTTGATTCTGCAAGGCACGGAGAGCCTCCACTCCCTTGATTTTAGTGGAAGCTTCAGATGCTATTTTACCTTGGAAAAATCAGGCTCCAGATTTGCAATTCACATTTAGATTTAGTTGCTAGACTGCAAGAATCTTACACTTTCCTAGGAAGACTTTGCCTGGTCCAGTTTTGGACCTATCTGTTCTTTCTTTCTTTCTTTCGGGGGGAGGGGCTGAAAAAAAGTCGTGTGTTGTTTTTGAAGCAACACTCTTCACGCTGTTATAAACTCTCTATTTAGCCACCTTTTTTGTTATATTCAATTGAAAAGTCTGTAAAACTACAAGTCTTTTTTTAAAGAAATGCTTCAGAGCTCTTTCCCCCATTAAGTCTTTACGTATACATTTTGATAGATAAAATATTAACTAAAAGGAGCCCATCTTAAGATTTCATTATAAAAAAATATCAATGGTACCAGCTGAGCACTCATTTCATTGCCATCCCTACAGTAACAAATCAGTACTCACGTAATAGAGGAAAACCAGTTCGGATGAAGAAACAGACATTTGTTATAATAACCCCTAGAAGATTTGAAACTAACAACTATAAGACCAACACATTAGGAAAATAGGTGGGCAAAGTCCATTTTAATCATTCCCATGGCTCAGGTACTTCATTGTTGCCATCCATGGACCAAAAAAAGGAGCTCTCAGATTTTTCCCCATGCTTGCTGCCCTTTGAACTTTGGAAGGTTAAATACTCCTGAGGAAGGGCATCAGTGACTCACAGAAGAACAGCACTCTTTAGGCTTTATGACCTATTACAAGGCTGTAAAGGAGGAATTTTTAGGGCTGGCAAAGAGATCTTTCTTAGAATCTAAAGCATCTCTGAAAATCTCTACTGAGCAACAAAACCTCTTTCACACAGGCTGTGGATTACGTGCAAACAATCAGATTAACTCCTACATGGATAATGCATTGCATGTGGTTTTAGCTGCACATCTCTCATTCGGTCTATTCTGTCAATTCTTTGAAGCAGATACCTGGCCTTCTTGCATATCTGCAAAATACCATGCACACACATGGCACTATATAAATAATAGATCATAAAAATAAAGTCAATGGGAGTTGTGCAGTTAATTCCCTGCGCATCATGTTGAATAGTTACATGAGGCTCTGCAGCTATGATGCCAAGCCCAGCAGAAATTGGGCTTCTTTCAGAAGCATTTTTTAAAGGTACTTGGGATGAGAGGACCAGATGGTGAAATATCAACACAAAAAGGCCATCAAGACTCTCAACAGCTATTTGGTATTTTGAGGGAAGGATTTGCATTTTGGTTGATACAGCCTCAGCGAGAACATTTCCATACAGCAATTATTTTTAGTCTAGTGGTACAACAGACAGAGCTAAACCAGAACTCTGCCCTACTCTGAAACACATTCCAAGTGACCCTGACATTATATTACATTCATGCTGCTGTAACATTTTCATGGAGCAGTAGCACAGCTGTCTTGTACAGACTCAAGTACCCATGTGAAAAGGAAACCCACATATCCTGTGTTATCAGTGAGTTACTTCATCCTGGCGACATGCTGGAAATGGTCTTTTAATTATTTTTAAAATTTATTAGGACTATTTCCTCTAAAAAGAAAAAAAACCTGAGTCCCAAGGTGCCAAATGCCATTATATTTTGAAAAGGAAAGGAAGATTTTCTTTAGCGGAGCTATAAATGTTCAGCCTTCAACATACTGTATACATCCAGCTCACACAATGAAAGAGCTGTACCAGTAAGCTATACTTGGGAATATTTGGCATTACCTCATTCTATGCTATTTCCTGTCCTGACCTCAACCCCAAAAGCTACCCTAATCCCAGCAATAGATTTAAAAGGAAGATAACTGGTGTTTATATTGTCTTTGTCTGTTGTTATGATAGGACCACAGCACTAGCTCTCTGTGCTAGAATTCCTTCAGCTCCCTCCAAACCTGAATCTGACTCCGGCAGCTACTTTGCATGGGGAGCATCACACCCAATCCAGCTTCCAGGGATCCCGTACATGGGGCACTACTTTAGCACTACTGTTCCCAATCCCCCGAGTCCTCCCAACACCCCTTCTTGCTTGCCTACACACCTCTGCTAAATATAAATATGAAACAAGGCTTTAAAAGACCCTATGTGGGTAGGGAACCTGTATCTTGGAGCTCTTTGCACCCCAGTTCACAGCTGTCTTAGCGACACCACTGCAGAGCTTGCTGCTAACTTCCCCCTCCAGTGAGCCCTATGGGAAAGGGGACTTGCCATGCTAACAGCTACAGCCCTATTACAATACTTCCTCACTAGCAATATGGGGCACTACGAGCCACAACCACTATGGTCACAGTCACTTACATTTGCATTTTTTACATTGCTGCTAACGTGATGTGGAAGAATTTCAGCCAGGTGCTGCAGAACCTTAGGAGACGTCTGCATGGCATCTCCATGGCAACACAGCTACATCATTTATCTAGGGACTAGTCTCCCATGTTTCTCTTTGGAGCTGAAAGGCAGACTGAGAGGGATGCTGATACTTGCAGCAGTGGTGGAAGAACAGTCAAATTGGGAGATCCCAAATAGCCTAACAAAGGTTAGTTTGTAAGTAAACCTTTCCTTCTTGAGAGAATAAGGGGATGGACCCTGGAAATTTCCCAAAGAATCTGAAAAGACACCCAAAGGATGTCTCCATCACAAAGCATTTGTTAAGAGTCCCTATAGAAACAGGTTTAGTTATAGGCTAGTGATTATTTTTAGGTAGGTTACTTCTGAAGCATTTCTTTTTCTGTTTCAGTGTGCTAACAGTTCATCTTCTGTTTTAGAATATTATTATTTATTTGTATTGCTGCCCAAATGCCCCAGTCAGGATTGGGCCCTAGTATGCTAGGCACTGTACAAACACATAGAAAGACTACCCAAGATTTTACAAGCTAACTTCAGTTTCTATAATCTGTCATCTTGTATGTACCAAGGCCCTGCTCCTGCAGGATTTGAAGTTTATGGGATTACTCATGTGCTCAAAAGTAAACACGTACAGACATTTTTGCAGGCTTAGACAGTAATTTTTATGTTACAACTAAGAATATATTTGATATGTCTTTTTCCCTCATTATAAGACAGATTTTAATATTTATAAGGTACAGTAATTTAAGAAGGGAGAGAAGAAGGCTTCCATGTCCACCTTCAAAACATGTTGCAACAATATCATCGGGTCTGTCCACAAACAAACGCTGACTGTTTCAACTATCCAGGTACTGTAAATGCGATACAGCCCACCTAGTGTGGACACAGCTATAGTGTTATAAAGGTGTATATAGTTATTCCTGTGTGGGAAGGTGAAGAAGCTATATCAGTATAACTGCATCCACACTACTTGCTGTACCAGTATAGCTATTCCAGTTAAAAAAAAAAAATCACACACCTAACCAAAACAGTGATACTGATATACATAAAACTTTGTCTCCAGACCAGGCTTCAGAGGGAATAAGCAGCGACCCCTTAGCCATGAGAATGTATACTGCCAAAATAGGCAATTGTGGTAGCACTGTCATTAGATCTTAATTTTTCGTATAGAAGTCATACATCAATTCTCTGGTGGCAATTGGCTTTTAGGGCTGCAGAAGCAAATGCACTTCCATTTTAAAAATAACACCAAAACAATCTGTGTGTTTCTATCGTTGCACTATTTGCCAAATAAGTTTTCTTTCACTTGTGTAGAAATACAAGTTGTATGTTCTTATATATTACTATACATACACATATACACAATACACACATGTAAACAATAAGCTAACAGCTAAATTCGCACTCAGAAACACATAAGTGGCTCCCAGTGATTGTACTGGGAACCTATGTGTATACAGAGAAGAATTTGGCTCTAAAGAGTCCTCAGGCACATCTTGAAATATATTTGCTCAATCTATCTACAGCTGATATGTTTCAAATAAAGTATGTGCTCTTTATATAAATAAAATGCAGCACGTGCTTTGCCCTGATACTTCCATCTGGCTTGCAATTCAACTTGTCTATTAAATTGGTAAATGCATTTTTAAAAAAAAACAAACAAAACCAGACACAATATAAATGTGCCCATGTAATTTTGGGCTTGGAAACCATTTTTAATAATACAGTGACCATCACCATCATAACTGTGAAAAGCAGCTTTAGAAAGAGGTGATCTTTTGGGAATACTGTAATTTATCATATGGTTGTTAGACCTGCACAATGCTTGCACCACTGTAATTCCTCCCTTCGGCAAAGAAAGGAAAGGAGAAGGAAATCCTAAAATCAAAGGGCCCTGGTATCTGGAGTGGATTCCTTTAAAACCCAGGCAAAAAGGATAGAGACAGGCAACACAAAAGCAACACCTTCTATCTAATGAATGAACAGTATCTTTGTGATCACTGAGAGGGAACCATTGAGTGTAGGCACTCCTCATCAGTCAGCGTCCTAATTTACATGACCCATGTCTTCTGTCTCCAGACAGAACAGTACTAGCAGATTGCAGAACACAATAAAACCAGAGTGGCTTTTACCAATAGTGTTTTTTTACACTCCTAGGTCCCAACACAAGGATGAAACACAGTTCTTGAGGGCAGAGAACATTTGTACAGTGCCTAGTACAATGACGTGATTAGGAATTCTAGGCACTAAAGTAATACAAACAATAAATAATCATCAAAGCCACTGGTATGCAATGATAGGCCCAGACAGGCATTTCTTACACAGAGCTCTCACTGAAGTTTGGATAGTAAGACTGGGCATATAACAGGCCAGCAGTGTTCCTGTGAAACCAGGACTGACCTGAGGGGCGGGCGATTCGGGCAGCCAACATCCAGGAGTGCCAAATCCCCATTTGTTGTCTTGTTCCTTTTGCTTGCATTTGTTTTGTGGGGAGGTGGGTGTGCAGAATGAAGTGATGAACACCACAGTTTTCTACCCCGGGCCACAAAACACCTTGGGCCAGCCCTGCCTGAAACATTTCTCCTCAATGTTAATAAACATTGATGCAAAACCAAATATGTTCTGGGCTTGGGCTGACATTTTTTGGCTTTTGCTTGACTAAAACGGCAAGTTTTCTAGTTTTTTTTAATCAAGTCTAGAAAAAATTGAAAAAAAAAAAATCTTCACCAAAATTTTTCATTGGGAAAAATACCCATTTTTCAAACAGCTCTGCTCACAGCCTGTCAATGAACCTGGGCTGAACATTGTCTAATTTTTGAGTTACATTGCTCAAATGCAGTGAAGGCTGTGACCGTGGGCAAGTTACTTAAGTTCTTGGTTCTTTGGTTTCCTATTTGTACAATGGGGATGATAATACTCCTTCTACCTCCCAGAGAGCTCTATTCTTCCTCAGAAAGATACATGCAGCACCGATTGCCTTCAATCATGCAACACCAGTTGCCTTCAATGGGAGCTACTTGTATCTTGGAGTTGGAGACTAGCCCTCATAAATATTGTGAGGCTTAATTTATAAATTCTTGTGAAGTGCTTAGAGAGAATCAGCTAGAAGATGTTGTAGAGGAGCTACGGTGGTTTTTTTATATCCCTAAGAAAATTTCACACAGCCCCATGCAGCCTGTATTACAGCAGAATATATCTGAGGAGAAACACAATAGCTTTAGTGATTAGCAGTTATTATGAACTCATCAGTGTTGGGAGTGTTCTCAAAGTCAAATTGTGGGGTTCAGAATACCTAGATGGACAAATGGAATTTGCTGTCTAGAATATTCGCATCTCTAACTTCTATTCTTCACTGTCACTGAGATTCACATTTAGGCTTACTTGTTGGGGTATTATTCTGACCTTTCTGTCCATTTGTTCTGTGCAAGCAGATCAGTCACTTTTTTAATGAAGATGCCCAAATGAGTCATTTGGTAACTTTCTCTCTTGTAAGCAACTTTCCCTATTTCTCTGGGCTTGGAATTATTTCTGTTTTCCCCCCAGGGCCAGAAACCCATCAACTGTATTCACAATCAGTGGGAAATTCTTAAATTCAGTCCGGTATCAAAGTATCATTATAAAAGGCTCTACCTCATAGGCATCTTGGTTCACCTTGTATTTTTCTATCTGGTATAGCTGGTTCCTATAGCAAACGTTGTCATGGACATCTGACTTCTGTTGAAGAGGGGAAAAAATAATGTGAGATAATTTGAATCAATAAAACTGATAAACTACAACCTGCTGGGCCAAATTCACTGTGGCTTTCAACAGAGTTGCACCGGCTTATGGCAATGATGGATTTGACCCATTATATTTAAATATCATTCTTGCTCATCTGCAAATGGCCAGCGAGACATCATTATTAAAACATCTGAATGGTCTTTCTAATATAACTATGCTCTGAGGAGGAGTGAAGAATCCATGGCCATTCATCAGACAAGGAATCCCTCTGAGATAAAACAGAAACTAATAAGTTGAAAGGAAAAACCCATAAAACCCTGCCCCCTTATAAGCAGCCTTGTAGATGCTTACAGCTTCCTCACTATTTACATCTCAGACCCAGCTTGTGTCTCGCTATGCACAGATGCCACGGGAGGACAGAGTACGAGGTGCCTCAGCCCCTTGCATGCCCCATACACTTGTACAGGGGCCACCCATTATGTCGCTAGAGAGCACGAAACTACCCGTACTGGCAGTGCTAGGCTCCCTTAAGCAGGCAGGGAGGGGTAAGCTGAGGTGAGGTGGGGGCAGGATGATGGCCCCCCTCCCTCCTTAGCCAGCATAAAAGAGTGCACAGACTGTACTCGTTCAAAGAAAAGTGTTAGGATGGCTACTCCAGTGCATGCTTCCCCACTGTTATGGGCTCAAATCACAACTATGTGGACTACAGAATTTTGCATTGTTTTGATGTGAAAATAGGAGAAATTTGCTGGTTTCAATGGCCCTTTGCTTTGAATCCAAACCTCAAAGTCAAACATGGGAAGGGGGGCAATGCAATGGAGAGGTAGAAGTGACCCTAAAGAGAAACTGCAGAACTGGAATTAATTTACAAACTGGACACCATCAAATTAGGCCTGAATAAAGACTGGGAGTGGATGGGTCACTACAAAAACTAATTTTTCCCCCTGCTGATACCCACACCTTCTGGTCAACTGTTTGAAATGGGCCACCTTGATTACATTGAACTCATTAGCACTACAAAAGTGATTTTTCCTCCCTTCTTGTCAACTGTTGAGAATAGCCCACTTCCACTTTAATTGAATTGGCTCGTTAGCACTGACCCCCCCACTTGCTAAGGCAACTCCCATCTTTTCATATGCTGTGTATTTATACCTCTCTACTGTATTTTCCACTCCATGCATCTGATGAAGTGGGTTTTAGCCCACGAAAGCGTCTGCCCAAATAAATTTGTTAGTCTCTAAGCCAAAAGGACTCCTCGTTGTTTTTGCTGATACAGACTAACATGGCTACCACTCTGAAACCTAAGAAGACTGACACCAAAGAACAAAGAAAAGTGTTTGCAAGAACCCTTACAAAGTGAAACTGCCAAATTTCACACAACCCTAGTCATAATCTATGTGAGGGAGAGCCTGGGCTGCAACTGCACTGTCAGTCTCTTAAGTCACTTATTGCTCTTCTCATCCCCAGAGTAGACATCTGTTGATGCCAATGGGAGGTTTGTGCAGAAACTGAATGCAGAATATGCAATAACAATCTTCACTGCAAGAAGCCTGCAATGCAAATTGGACAGCAGGATTTTTGACCCAAGGTCATATGCAAGAGCTATTTGGTATTAATGCTTTGTGCCATGGGCCAAGAGGGTCAAAAACTAATCAACAAACTCTACATACATATTATTTTTAAGTACCACTTTTATCTTAAAGTTTTCACTTCACAACAAACACACACATTTTAATGGCTATTCAACTGTCCCACCTCTCCTGCCAAGAATCACATTACATTAACGAATGTTTCTTAATAACAGAATAATTGTATCTAAAGAGCATAAACCCGACAACTCTAGGACAAAAATAAAGCCTTACATGGCAAGGATTTTGTTTCTGTAAGCCAAAAGCCTTCCCAGGAGCCTCTTTGTCCAATGCCTACATTTGAAAACCATGTACATACAACCTACAAGCAATTACTTCCCATGCATGGGAATTCTGATCTGAATTAATGTTATCTATTTACCAGCATTATCTCCCTTTCACAACTAATGTTATATGAACAGTGAATCTCAAGGGGCTACACTTCACTAAGTTAAAGACTCTGAATCAAATGTCAGTGCGTGGGAAAATTTTTGTATATTACAGCACTCTTTTTATATTTATTATATAATTATTAATATTATTATTAATTATTATTATTATTGTTGTTGTTGTTGTCATCATCTTCAAGAATCAATATCAAGCAATACTTACTCTCAGGCCTGTCAAATAGCGCTCTAGTTTCTTATTAAGTAGAAAGTAGATGGCAAGAGTGTTGCTTGCCCTATTAGAGAGGACAGTGTTGATCACATCGCTGTTCTTGTAACCCAGCTTTTCAGTCATATGGAGCAGCACACTTTGGCTGAGGTCTTCTAGGTGAATTCTACACAAAGAGAGACCGAACAAATTATTCTTACAACCCTCCAGATGAGACATTAGAATGCTTGTTAGCAATGAGGACACCTGCAGAGTATGCGCTAGAGATCTGAAGGCCATTATATAGCTAAGTAATGTAAACATGACTAGCCTTACGTTCTTGTGAAGGTAGCTCTAGTTCAAAAAGCAGCCAAAAATTATTTTAGCGATAAAGAATACCTTCTGATACTTTAACTCAGCATACACTCTGTACTCAAGGATTTTGGATACAGTTTTCTATGTGGCTTTCAGCCCTACCACCCTACACTGTGTTCCATTCAGATCTGACAAACTAAAAAAGGTCAAGGCTAGTTATTACTTGGATGGTAGATTGCCAAGGAACAGCTACAGTATGCGCTGCGGGAAGTGACACTGATCATTAAATAGATGGCATTCTTCCCTCTGAGTCAATCGTGAACCAATGGCCCAGCATGGTGTTAAGAGGCACTGTAGTGCTGCAGATGCCACAGTCTGATTAACACATAAAACCCAAGGTCTTGACCACTGTAGTCATTAAACATCCCATGGCTCCTTTTGGAGGAGAAGAGCTAAAATCCCGCTCAGCTAGCTACGTTCTGCTTACCTATATGTTTCTGTTCTTTCCATTAGATACGGTACTTCTTCATCTGCAATCGTTAACTGTTGCTTGGGTGTTTCTCCTTGCATTAAGTAGCTAGCTAGAGTGTTTCATCCCACAGATCGGTATATTTCAACAGTAGGTGAAGAGAGCTATATGTAACATTTCTATAGCAGTTTGTTAAATCTGTAGAAGTGCTTTGAGGTAGAAGGCACTATATAAAGCTAAGTTATACATAAAATATGTGTGTGTTTGCGCACGCTCTCAATAATGGGCTTATCTGAGTTGAGGAATGGAGGGCAATAGCCTTGTGCAGTTATAACAGTGCCTTTAACAGTACATTGGAAGGTCAAATTTCCCAAAGAGCTCATTTAGGCTTCTAAATGAATTGGCCCGACTTCCAGGTGTGCCCAGCACCCAGTAGCTCCCATTATTTTCAAAAATCATTGTTTTTAAAAAAAGCTATTCCTTGTTCCAATAGCTATTTTAGCCACTTATTTAGGTGCCTTACTAAGGACTGCTGGGTGCTGAGCTTTTTAAAAAAATCTGACCTCTACTTTTAATAGGTTCATCATTTCCCATCTCACCCCCTGCACTGGTATTTTTAATGTCTGTTACATTCAGCCGTTACTGCACGTGAGATGGGGTTGGCCATAGCAGGACTCTAAATAATATTCAAAATCAAGTCTGGTAAATCTTGACTAGCAAATGTTTACTTTTGTTCAACGTGCTTATTAAAATTAATTTTGTACTTAGGGACTGCTTTTAGGGGTTTTTTTAAAGAAATTACTAGGCAAACTGTATCTGCTGCTGTATGGTAAGTAAGTCTATCTTCGGATAGCAAAAAGAACCCAGGCAATTGTTGCTGGAAGTAGTCTGTAAAATGTAAAGTATTTTTTGTCTTCAGAGTATTTCTTTAATAAACGCAAGCTTATAAAAAGCCAGGCAGAATTATTTTATGAGAAATCTCCTGCATCTCAGTTTTATACCCTCCCCCTTCCCACTCCTTCTACCAACTCCCTATCTAAGGAGCATTTAGTGATGCCCATAAAAGGGCAGAAGGGGTACCCGTGAGTACAATACATTGCTTTTTGTTAGTTCAATAAAAATAGTGGTTGGGATGAGAGTGGAGATTTCTTGGTGATTAGGCGGTGGATAAGAACTACGGTATATTTCCTGCTCACACACTCTGGCTTACATCCAGAGGAACTCTTTCAAAGTTGAATTTAATTGTGTTACTCCAAATTTACACCAATTTAAATGAAAGCAAAATACGGCCCTAAATATTTACAATCAAGAGGATTTTTCTTATCACACTATTGTATAGCAACTTGTAGGTAGGTGAAGTTTGGGACCTAAGCTAGTTAAAAACAAAAAAGCACTATAGCCCAAAGATAGAAAGGCAATAATCTACATGACTTTAATCCTATGGAACTCCACTGACTTCAGCACAAAATGTGGGTCAAAATACACAGGGGTCTAATTTTCTGATTTTCCAGAGACGCGAGTGATGAGAAAAAATGATTCTGTACATACAGTAGAACCTCAGAGTTACAAACACCTCGGGAATGGAGGTTGTTTGTAACTCTGAAATGTTTCTAACGCTGAACAAAACATTATGGTTGTTCTTTCAAAAGTTTTCAACTGAGCATTGACTTAATACAGCTTTGAAACTTTCCTATGCAGAATTAAAATGCTGCTTTCCCTTTTTTTTTTAAAGCAGTTTACGTTTAACTCAGTACTGTTCTGTATTTGCTTTTTTTTTTTGGTCTCTGCTGCTGCCTGATTGCACACTTCAGGTTCCAAATGAGGTGTGTGGTTGACTGGTTAGTTTGTAACTTTGAGATTTTACTGTAATATTTATTGTAAGAGTGATTTTTCTAAAAAAGGGATATCCCTTTAAACTAGACTATGTACAATACTTCCCTTCCCAGCTAGTTCCATTGCCTTCAAGACAGAATGATTAGTGGGCACTTGAGAAATAAAGGACATTGCACTGCTCTTTTCTTTAACATTTTAGACTCTAGCTTCCTTTACAAGTCACCTAAATAATTATACATACAATCAGTTACACCTGTGAGCAAACTCAGAAAGAACACTTCCAATACAATGTGACAAAGTGCAACTCAAGTGCATGCCAGGGATTTAAAAATATATATCAATATAAAAGTGCATCTTGCACGTGCAAATGGAAAAGAGTTTGAAATCAAACGTATTTCAAGCCGCCCTTGTGTTGTGTTTAGTGGAGATAAGACTAGGAGTGAGAGTATTAAGTTACCCACACAGCTCTCAGTTACAGTTACATTTGCTTAACAGATGCCATGTTTAGTAGATTGATTAGACTCATTATGACAGTGATTTAATTAGCATAATGACTCATTCAGTTTACACTTATTTTCCCTTTTTTAACACAAAATGTTCATATGTACCATACTTTAGTACAGTCCAATGCACCAAGATTCCTCAAATCTGCTGTGTGTGTTTTGTGTTAGCTCAATTAGATTTGGTATCGGGACAAAAATGTTGAGACAATGACTCATCTCATTCTCTACCACATCCCTTGTAAACCAACCACTTCTTTATTCCTTCTTTATAGTCCATCCATTAATGTAGCCAATCACGTTTCCCTGCACCACAACTCTGTGTTCCCCTGTATGCCAGCCTAACGATTCATTGTTTCACCAGCCTAATGATTCATTGTTTCACCAAATCTCTCTTATGAACTTCCATTCCAGAATAAAAGCCCTCAGTCTCACTCAAGTTTGATCCTCCCATTTTCTGAGAACTAGAAGCTGCTATTCTCTATGTGACTCTAGGCTTGCAATCCCTGGGCATAAATAAACCCACAGCTGGTGCTGAATTGCGTTTTACACAAAAGCTATTGCATTTTGACTAGTGGCTACATCCACAAAGGGGATTTAGACTCGTGATTGCAACACCTAATGTTTAGATGCCCTGCCACATAAAAGAATCCGTAGGTCTGAGGTAAGTACCCAGGCCTCCTGTGCAATGCATGCGAAGAGTTAGGCATCTAAGAATGGTATTCACAAAAGTCACCACGCTGAGCTGCTTAAGCAAGCCAGTAGGAAATGCTGAGAAGAAGGGTGTGGCCAAGCCGCTCAAAATCAGATAGGTGCCTAACTGTAGGCTGGTGGGATCTGCCTGTCTCCACTCAGGATTCTCCCCACGATCCGTCTCCTGGAATTAGGCACCTAAACCAAAATCAGATCTGCTCTTTTCCACAAAAATAAGGAGGAGCCCCCTATAGCCTTCACCCAGAATGTCAGAGAGCCAGATTCAAATCTTCCCCTCTGCCTGATCTGGAATGAAGGCCTGGGCTACACTTGGGCGGGGGGGGGGAAGAATCGATCTAAGTTACACAACTCCAGTTATGTGAATAACATAGCTGAAGTCGACATACTTAGATCTACTCACCACGGTGTCTTCACTGCGCTGAGTTGACAGCTCATGCTCCCCCGTTGACTCCGCCTGCGACTCTCGCTCAGGTGGAGTACTGGAGTCGACGGGAGAGCACTCGGCGGTTGATTTATAGCATCTAGACTAGACACGATAAATCAACCCCCACTGGATCGATTGCTGCCCGTTGATCCTGCAGGTATTGTAGACAATCCCAAAGACTTGAACCAGATTCTCACTGTTCTGGGAGGCGGGGGGAAGGGGCACAGCTAACCACTTAGCTACAGAGTCATTCTCAGTCTGTGCCTGGCCCAATGAATGTTTAAGTATATTGTACAAAAACTGAACAGCTTAAGCAAGAGAGAGCCCCACCAGGGAGTGGGGAGACCTGGGTTCAAATGCCCATTCCATATCAGGCAGAGCAGGGATGTGACTCTAGACCTCCCACACCCTAGGTGAACATATAAACCACTGAGCTATAAGGCACAAGGCAAAGGGGAGGGGAGGCGGGACACACACCACCCACTCCTCCTCTGATCGAATGCTTTGTGTGGGGCTCAATCCGACAGACAGCCTTTGGAAACACCTACTGCATCAGGCAGTATGGATTAGGTGATAGCTAGACACCAAGCAACTCAGCAGTGTCAGGACATAGCTGGCACTGCACATGTCCACTGGCCGAAACTTAGGTGCCATAGGAATTTAGGTGCCAACAGTGTAAGCAGCAGGGGGTTGAGGATGTAAATTTTGGACTTAGGTGCGTCAAGTGACATTTAAGCTCCTAAATCCCTTGGTGGATCAAGCCCTAAGTGTATCAAAAATAGCACTCTTTTTTTCCTGGCTGCATATGCATTTTGCCATGAGATCTGTCATCCACCTGACCCTGGTCATATGTCTCTGTGTCTGTTGAGGTGTTCAAGATTAATACTCATCTAAGCAAGTTCATCTAACTCTGATCCTTGCCATAACGGTTACCATAATAATGTTGTATTTATCACACAGAATCTGAGCTGGAGTTTTAGAAAGGCAGTAACTTCCAGTGACATAGTAATATCACTCCAACAGCAAACAAAGGGGTGCCAAGACTGATGTACAGTGGGCTTCCCCCATCAATTCTGAGAAGATCGAGGAGTCAACTAAGTATGTGGTCTTGATCCTGGGTCACCATGCAGCAGTATGGCATCTCTCTGCTAGTTTAAGGAAGTAATTTTGACTTTTGCACTAAGAACTCCCTCAAAACTGATACCATCTCCCATTTATTTCAGGCCCAGTCCTGAGCAATCCGTACTCATGTATGTAATCCCAGTGAGTTCAATGGGACTTTGTTATGTGAGTAAGGGTATACAGGATCAAGCCTCTAATGGTTTAATGTGTTCTCACATTTGCGAAGTATTGTATTCATTACAATACCTGTTTGGATACGTGACATTATGCGGTGCTTTCCCAGGGTAATTCTCATTAAGCCAACGATTTGCTAAAGCTTGCTGGATGTTTGGTCTCTTTGCAGGATCTGGCTCTAGCAGAGATTGTAGAAAGTTTATGGCCGCTGTGAAGATATTAAGAAAAGATGACAGCTATGTCATATGCTTTACAACTTAACTTAGCAACTGAGTTACTATGGTAAGTAACCTTACCAAAAATATACTATCAAGCAACGGTTTCCTTTATGATATGCTCTAATGTCCCTGAGAAAATTATCTGCTAAGGAGTTAATCCATATGTAAAATAAATAATGTTTTATAGAATCATAAATGAGAAGAGGGAAAATTATCTGTGTGTGCTCTGAAGGTAACCTTCATGCTTCCAGGAAAAAAACCCAGCACGGTGAGAGGCATTTGTTCCAAATTATCCCCAGACCCTGACTCTGGTCAGATAATACTATTCTAGACAGGAGGATCATAACATGCACCAGATCTGATTTTACATTTTAAAAAAAGGAAAAAATCTTTGATACAAATCTAATCTAGAGACTACCCTGTGCAACATATTTCAATAGCAAATTGTGTGGGACAAACAGTAAGAGAAGTCATCTGGAATTTTACCTGTCTAGAGGTTTGGCCCAATATTAAACATGAGAGATGAGAGAATGTAGCCCCAGATCAGTAAAACACTTTAGCACATACTTCAGTCCTATTTACTTCAATGGGACCTAAACACATTCTTAAGTGCTTTCCTGAATCAGGCCCTTAGCATTACAATCATTTCTTCATTATTTAAATGTTCCCTCGGCAACAACATAAGGGTTTCTTCCTTATACATCCCTTCAAAAAATCAGCAGAAGTATAAAGTTAGAGGCCCAAGGTGCAATCTAAAAAAGGAACTGCATGCCTCTGGAGCAGGGCTGAGCAGCCTCAACTCCCATTAACTTCCAGTCAGCACCAGTGCTCAGTATCACACAGCATCAGGCCCAGGGGACCAAATTAGTTTCTCAGTTAAAATGGTGCATCCATACTGAAATCAATGATAGGACACGCTGACCCAATTAAAATAGAGCAGTAAACTTAGTGGGCTCATTTCTGTTTTCAGATATGAACCCCTGTATTTCCATTGACTGCAACAGAGTTGCAAGGGAGTATCTAAGGGCGGAAGTGGGCCTATGTGACTCCATTCCTTTCAAAGTTTTCCATAAAAGAATCTCAAAGTGTTTTACAAACATTCGTTGACATCATGCCTTTAAAGTTGTTAGTTACAAGGAGAGAGAAAATGACTGGCCCAAGGCCACACAGGAAGCTGGAAACTTATCTCCATTTTGACTAGTCCTATATTTTAATCTCCAAACCATCATGACTAAAACCTGCCTTCTGCTGGTGCAATCTTAAGGAATTTAATATGCTCTCTAAAATTCTTCATGGAACAGACACAGAAACCTAATGTTGGAGGAGTTTGGGGTTTTTTAAGATTTTGTACACGAGATCACCCAAATGCTTGCAGTCAGCCTCACATACGCAGAAATTGGACACATCATACACACCACAGAAGCCACCAAATATAATAATGTGGCTAGCACACATGGGCTACGTACTAAGGTAAAAATAGTCAGCCGAGCTGCAAAAGAATTCTGGATGAATTCCATAGCAAACACCAAAAACATGTACTCTCTTCTAGTTTATAGACCATTAATGTTGGGTCAGTGGATACCACCCAATTGTTTTATGCCATTTTTGTCTTTTACAACTGAATCCATCTTTGCACTAGAGTAGCAATGGCATATCCTCTTCACCATCGTCTCAAATGCTTTACATGGACTGCCATTTACACAGTAATCAATGGGCATCTCAGGGGCCAGAAACACAAATGACAGGCTTCGTTATTTTTGTACCCTCCCTTGTGTTTGGAGAGCAGCATGTTTGCTCTCTAGGCTGGGATGTAACCATTTGAAAAGGGCAAAAATGTTAACTAAAGATAAAGTGTACTTGCCTTTAAAAGGCTCTTGTCTGCAGTCATGTTGTTATCCAGTCCCCTCCCTTATGTACATCACTGGTCCTTTTTGAGCATGCTCAGCTCAGGAAGTCACCATGAAGCCTGGTCTATGTGGGGTCAAGAAGAGGAAGTGTGTGCCTATGTTCTAAAGCAGATCAGTGGACAATGGATGACTAAAGTGTGAATTTTCTGTCATATTTTTATGCATGGCAGTGACTTTCTGACTTAGTATTGCTACCCAGGGGGTGCAGGAAGTTAAGATGCTCCTGGGCCATTGCAGGAGACATGAGGCATTTGGGATGATAGGAATGGCTCATTCAGCGCTGACTAGAACCAACCCATATCAAGGAAGGATCCAGAAAGACAACAGGAACCCCAGCTACTGAACAACTGACACTTAACAGTGAGAAACTTCAGCAGATGGAACATGTGAACTCAGCAGCGCTCCCCAGGAGGAGGACAATGGACCAAAAGGTGTCAGATGTCTGCGTTAAGAGCTGAGCTCACAGAGACAAAGGAAGCTCTCGCCTGGGACTGAGAATGGACAAAGACAGAGAAAAGAAACCCTGATGGTTCCTATAGCAGGATGGCTCAAGGGAGCCTGGGTGTGGGCTACTGTCTTAACCTTTGCTTCTCTATGCCAGCTAAGGACTTCCCAGTGCTGCATTCCAGTTGACTGATAAACCCTAGTCTGTTTTGAAAAGATTGCCTGGTGTCACCGCAAATACTTGCAGAGGTGCACTGATCCCTGAAGAGGGTGCAACCCTCTCTGAATAGGAATCTTTCCCAGTTGGACTTGCTGGACAGAGCTCACAGTGAGAAGCAGGAGTGCTGGAGCCCAAGGGTTGAGTCTCAGGCCTGGTCTACACTGCGGGGGGATCGATCTAAGTTACATAACTTCAGCTACGTAAATAACGTAGCTGAAGTCGATGTACTTAGATCTACTCACCGCGGTGTCTTCACTGCGGTGAGTCGACAGCTGACGCTCCCCCATCGACTCCGCCTCCGCTTCTCGCTCCGGTGGAGTACCGGAGTCGATGGGAGAGCACTCGGCAGTCCATTTATCGCGTCTAGACTATACACAGTAAATCGACCCCTACTGGATCGATTGCTTTCCCTCAATCCTGCGGGTAATGTAGACAAGCCCTTAGAGGCATTGAGGCCATGTGGTCTAGCACGTTGAATGGGGGACTGTTTAAAAGCTGGGCCACAGCACAAATCCTGTAGATTTGTGACACAAGGAAGGGAGAGATTTGTATTATATAAGTCAGGAGGAGGTTCTGTAGGTGCTGAGCCCTACCAACTTGAGGAGCCTCTGTGTTCAACATCCTACAGAAACCAAATATCTCCTGGACAGGGCCCTGAGAGACTATCCAATTTAGACAGGCCTACTGTCAAGAAGTTTACATTTGGCAGACGGAGAGAATTACGATTATGCAGTTACCAGGTCACCTAAGCATGAATCAAATTTTTGTAGAGTTATTTCTATCTTCATAAATCATTAATTACCATGGGCTATTTTAGCTTAAATCTCTCCTGACTTTTCCGTATTTTCATACAGCAATAATATTGCAGTAACAGCAGGGAAAGATTGGAAATCTGTCCATAAATCTTTTGGAATTTGATGTTATGGCTATTCCATGAGCGTGCTGCAAGCCCCATGTCACGTTTCTTAGATAAAGAATTCTCTATTGTCAAGAACAACAAATCCATTGTTCTTCTGTTTTGGCTTATGACTTTCCATTTTTCCCATTTTCCCAATTATAAAATGCACCTCCCAACAGATTCTGAACACAGTTACAACAACAGTGCACAATGCTTATTGAAAGTGTTATGTAAATAAACTCAGTCTCCAAATGAGTTCAATTCCCTATAAAAGCTCCCTTTTCCTCCAGCAAATGACTGACTAAGTGGATGAGACTTCTGCCATACTATAAAGATCAAAAGATTCAGGCTGAATGAAATGAATTCCAGAGCCAAGAACCCTCCACTGAGATTGCTCTGCATCTAGTATCTAGAAAAAGTACCTCAGCTGATCTTAAGTGTTGTGATGGCACAGATGGAGAGAGGCAGTTTCTCAGTTAGCCAGGATCCAAACCCTACAGGCATAAGTAGGGCCCTACCAAATTCACAGCCATGTAAAATGAATCATGGACCGTGAAATCTGGTCTCTTTGCATAAATCTGTTTTTTTGTGTGTACTTTTACCCTATACTATACAGATTTCATGGGGGAGCCCAGCGTTTCTCAAACTGGGGGTCCTGACCCAAAAGGGAGTTGCAGGAGGGTCACACGGTTATTTTAGGGGGATTGCAGTATTGCCACCGTTACTTCTGCACTGCTGCCTTCAGAGCTGGGTGGCCAGAGAGCGGCGGCTGCTGACTGAGGGCCCAGCTCTGCAGGCAGCAGCACAGAAGCAAAGGTGGCAGTACCCTACCAGGCCATTCTTACTTCTGTGCAGCTGCTGTGGCAGCGGCTCTGCCTTCAGAGCTGGGCTCCCAGCCAGCAGCCGCCGCTCTCCAGCTGCCCAGCTCTGAAGGCAGCGCCGCCACCAGCAGAAGTAAGGGTAGCAGTAATGCAACCCCTCCACATAACCTTGTGACACCCCCCCCCCACACCCACACACACTAACTCCTTTTTGGGTGGAGACCTCTACAATTACAACACCATGAAATTTGAGATTTAAATAGCTGAAATCATGAAATTTACGATTTTTAAAATCCTATGACCGTGAAATTGTCTAAAATGGAAAGTGAATTTGGTAGGGCCCTAGGCATAAGATCTAACACCATGAATTGTACGGAAAAGCAAACATGAAGCCAACAGATCAATCTTTGGAGGTAGAGCATGTTACATATGAAGTCAGATGCAAATAAAACTGTTATATCATTCCCTTGGTCCATGCTGAACAAAGTCGCTGAGCTAACAAAGATATAACTGAATTACCCAGCCAACAGTTGTCTATATACACAAAGCTGGGGCTTCATCTATGAAATCAAGGATGGTGCTAATCTGGTTAGCCAATCACCTTACACTTGGCAGAATTTTCTTTCTGTGGTATAATTTTGGGATAATGTTTGTTCTCTTTACAGTTTCAAGACCAACATCACTGGAAATTTAGTTTCTCTTTAAATTTCATTCTGAGACCAAGCTCAGTTTTAAAAAGTTGTAAAATGAGTTTTATTAATAGGAATACAAACATTCTTCTGTTTTGACACTGAGAAGCCACATTCCTTGCAGTGGTCAGAAACAATTTGGTTTCTATTGTTTTTAGAGAATGCCGAATGTGAATGTCTGCCTGGTGAAATTATGCATAGAGTTGCTGTCTGTACTACTGACCACATGAAACAAGCTAAGGCAATTTCATACCACTGAGCCATAAGTTAGACCCAATTTTTAAAACCCCTTATAACTGTATTAGCAATAGAGGTCATTATATGATGCAACTCATTTATGGAATTTTAATTATCAGTTGCTCAGCCGTCATAAATGCTAACACCTCATTTTCTGCTTCACAGGGTTTGCTTAATGGTGCATACGCTTACACACCCTGGAGATACTGTCTGATAGGCTTTACAAACAATCGTTGGGATGCAGTGATTAAAAGGTAAAATATCAGTGAATTTATGGACTATCAGCTGTGAAAAACTTAGAATTCTGTAACATAAATAAGTTGTAATAAGCAGAGAGAGGGAAAATAAAAGAAAATGCGATTAAACTTGAATGCTCTGCAGCCGTGGTTCCCAAACTTTTTAGTACTGCAGTTTACTTACAGATATTTTAAAACTTGGTGGCTTCCCACAACCAAATACCTTTGTTTTTTAACCAACTCAGGACACTAGATTCAAGAGAGACACTACAGTCTGGACAGTTTGGGGACTTTATTCAACCACATACAGTTTGTTTAATGATATAATCGAATCTAATCCAGGTTTTTAAAACTATAATTAAAAATATGGATTTTGGGGTGTGTTTGGACATAGTCCAAGATTTTAGTGAGAAGATTGGGTCTGTTTCAAACTGCACAGTTGCATGATGTTTGGTTGACTCTCTGATGGCACCGGACATAACTCATTTTCCAATTTAAATTATTTCTGTGTTTAATTTTCACAGAAATCATTGCTGAAAGCCCAGACTCACCGAGTATGTTTACACTGCATTTAAACACCTACGGCTGGCCTGTGTCAGCTGAGTTGGGCTTGCGCAGCTCAAGTTGCGGGACTGTAAAATTGAGGTGAGACGTTCAAGCTCTGGGACCCTCCCCCTTGTGGGGTCCCAGAACTTGGACTCCAGACTGAGCCCAAATGTCTACACCACAATTTTAAAGCCCTGTAGCCCGAGCCCTGTGAGCCTGAGTCAGCTGACATGAGACAGCCATGGGTGTTTAATTGCAGTGTAGACGCACCCACAGAGATTAAAGGAAGCAGCACTTTTATAGCTTCTACTGAGTTTTTCATGCTCTCCTTTAACAGAATTCTTTGCTTTGTTAGATTTGAAAACTTGGTCTTCAGTGTGTGATCAGTTGTCCATTCCAAGAGATTTTCTTGAGCTCAGAAGCTTGAGGTTGGAATGGAGTCAAGTATCTGGAGATTCATGTTCAACTCCAGAAAAATATTAATCCAAAAGGGAATACAATCCAGACACGAGTTAATATCTGGTCTAAGAGGTTTTCATCACTTTCACTCTGTTCTTTTTAAAAGTCTGATAACACTGGAAACATCTTGGTAACTCTCTTTTAAATGTGGCATCTTCAAAGACAAAGCTTCAAGAATCCCCTGATTTTCTCTAGTATATTTTCTCAAATATATCTAGTATACTTGTATTCCTTCCTTGAAGTATTAGATTCAATATATTCAATATGCCAGATATGTCCACCAGGTAAACTAACATAGTCATGTCCATATTTATACATGTAATCTGCAAGGTCTGTTTTCCGAAGGAGGAAAATTCTGATTTTGTCACACAATTCAAGGATACATTGTAACATTTTCCCATGTGACAACCACCTAACTTCAGTGTAAAACGGAAGCTAAGTGTGGGCAGAGCTCTTTGCTTCACACAGAATGTTGAAACAATGTGTTCACTGCCCAGGATTTTATAAGTAGGGCCCTCCCAAATTCATGGTCCATTTTTGGTCAATTTCATGGCCATAGGATTTAAAAAAATCATAAATTTCATGATTTCAGCTATTTAAATCTCAAATTTCATGGTGTTGTAATTGTAGGGGTCCTGACCCAAAAAGGAGTTGTGGAGGGGGTGGTCATAAGGTTATTGTAGGGGGGGGTTGCGGAACTGCTACCCTTACTTCTGCGCTGCTGCTGGCGGCAACGCTGCCTTCAGAGCTGAGCATCTGGAGAGCGGTGGCTGCTGGCCGGGAGCCCAGCTCTGAAGGCAGAGCCACCGCCAGCAGGGTAGAAGTAAGGGTGGCCTGGTATGGTAGTGCCACCCTCACTTCTGTGCTGCTGCTGGCAGGGCGCTGCCCTCAGAGCTGGGCACTCGGCCAACAGCCGCCCTCTCCAGCAACCCAGCGCTGAAGGCAGCGCAGAAGTAAGGGTGGCAATACTGTGACCACCCTAAATAACCTTATGACCCCCCCTGCAACTTCCTTTTGGGTCAGGACCCCCAATTTGAGAAACGCTGGTCTCCTCCCGTGAAATCTGTATAGTATAAAGTAAAAGCACACAAAAGACCAGATTTCACGGCAGGAGACCAGATTTCAGTCCGTGATGTGTTTTTCATGGCCGTGAATTTGGTGGGGCCCTGCTTATAACATTAATGATTTAAACATTGAGGGCCTCATGTACTTCAGGTTGCAACTTCTTTGAGCCAAAGTTTGGTGATGAATCATGCAGTGTGTCCAAATTGCTGCTTGTGTCACGTTCTTTACTTATGCTTCAAGCCCACTGTTCTTTCCAGCCATGGCTGCTGCCCCATCAGTGCATAGCCCCACACACATAGACCAGTTGAGACCTTCATCTATGATGAATTAATTGAGGATTTTGAACATTTCTTCACCAGTTGTTCAGATTGGGATTTCTTTGAGGAAGAGAATTTCTTCAATACTGTACCTACTTTGACAAATCTTCACATAACACTGAAGCTGAGCCTGAAGCTTGTCTATGTCTGCAGATTCATCAAGCTGCAATGCAAAATATTAACTCTTCTTTAACTTGTTCTATCAACTGGTCCTGGACATTCTCTGCAAGAGCATCAGTGGGTCGACGGATGGTATTATTTGGCATAGGAATGGTTTGCAGTGTCATAGCTGCATGTTCCCCAATCATAATTCTACACGTGTCTATTGCTGCTGGAAATCAATGGGACTTGCCAGTAGTGTGTGCTTGTTTGCATTTCGCAATTCACGTGGCCACACCAAAAGATGATTCTACGGCTTTCTGAGGAACAGTTGCTCCTTTAGACATTACTTTTTTTTTTTTTTTGGGCCACTTTAATTCTTCTGGTTTCTGAAGGAAAAAATCACAGCTCTTGTTTACATATTCTGGGTGTTTGGTTTCTAAATGTCTCTAGTTTCCCAGGCCTTGCACTCTTAGTTACGAACACTTGAAAACAAATGACAGGCTTGAAATGGCTGTGGATTTTCCACAGTAATAGCAAGACATAAAAATCCAAACATAACGTAACTTGTCATATTATCTACTTTGCTTCCTTTTCTGTTTAACTTTATGAAAATCATCTTCCTCTTCAGCCCAACGATTGTTACATACAGGCTGAGCATTTAGCAAAAATCATTCCATTATAAAGACGAGATGCACCTATCTCTACCTCAGCCCCCTTACCCCATGTGCTAGGGCTGATGCTGCTGGCCTCTCTTTGTCCTCCGCTCCAACTGTAGGCTTTCAGCTGAGAGACTTCCAGCTGACTGACTCCTCCAGCAGGAAGTCTCTCTGCAGAAGGCTCCCTGCAGGAAAGAAGGGCACAGCGGGTGTGTCTATGCTACAGCTGGGACAGAGTCTCCCAGCCCAGGCAGACAGACTTGTGCTAACTTCGCTACAGATAACTTCGTTGCAGCATGGATGGTTGCTCAGGTTTGCCACCCAAATCCAAGCCCACCTGATCACCTGATCGGGTGCTAGCCCAAGATGCCACCAATGCCACAACATCTACACTGCTATTTTTAATGTGCTAGCTTGAGTTTCCGCGAGCCTGTCTACCCAGGCTGCAAGGCTTACTCCCAACTGTATTGTAGATATACACAGAGAGACTCCCAGCCCTGATAGCAGCATCAGCATAAGAAGCAGAATCCTTAGTTAAACCACAGGTGATTTTTAAGGCAAGTTTAATAGTCTCTTAACTAGAAAACAAAAAATGGGTGTAGCAATTCCATTTTTCTCCCAAACACTCATGGGATCCTCATGAACCCTTTGTGGCTCTCCAAGGGAAGTATGGCTCACAGTTTGGAAAGCATTGTGTTGATGAACACCCTTTTGGAAGTATTCCTGTAGTCTTCACTTCATCTCTCTATTCCCAAAGGAAAGTATTTGAGGTACAGAAGAAGTAAAGAGAGAAGCCAAGAGTCTCTGTGAGGTTGCTGTCAAGCTCTTTACCCATGGAAATATTGTTCATCTAAAACCAATACCAGGATGGCTCTGTTGTCTAAGAGGCCGAATGAAAAAAGGATTCCTAGAAGGAAGATTGAACACCAACTTCAAATTCTGGCCCATTGTTGCCATATAGTTGCTTTGGGTGCTCATGGTCACTGAAAATTTTAATTTTTAGATAGATGATTTGTTATCTTTTGCAGATTGAAGTGGCTGCTCGTTTGATGTAACTGACTTTCTATTCATGAAATTATATGTTGACACAACATATACTGCACAGTTAAAGACAATCTTCTGCAAATAATTTCTCCTCAGACCGCTACATGCATCAGAAAAATACTTAAACCGTTCGTTACATGGCTAAAGAAAAAAGGCTGTCTCCCTAAAGAGTTAACAAATTCAATAATTTGCCAAGCAGAGGAGCAGAACAGCTGTTGTCTACTGACCCACAGCCTAATAGTGGCAAGAAAAATGTCATCTTAAATCACGGTTTGCCAAATCAGTGAATGTACAGGTCCCCTGCCTTAAATCAAGAACTGAGGCATACCTTTACGTACAGTAGGGTAAAGGCTAACAGATTTAAGTCTGTTCCATTAATCTTCTATCTCTGAAAGCTCAAAGTAACTACTGTAACTCCCACTGGATAAATGAAATGTTACTTTCGCTGTAGAGACTCATGTCAGATAGCTACAAATTACACAAAGATGCAATTTTTGGAAGAATTCCGATCCTTACAATGAAAATGAATAATGGACAAAGCCCACTGGTCCAAGTACACCAGAAAATACCCAGTAAGAAACAGACCTGCATTGGCAGATGCCTCTCTGAATCCCGGCTTTGTATGATTTTAGCTCCACATCCTGATCCCACTGAGGTCAATAAGAGCTTTTGTCATTGACTTCAAGAGGATCAAAATTTGGGATCTCATCCAGTACAGCATAAAGCAGTTATTATAAACTTACTCATAACCCAAGTACTCAGTGGAGCTTTAGAAAGTGGACTAGAATATAAAAATGTCAATTTAATGCACAGAATCCTACCAGAAAGACTCTGGAATGGAAATAGCAAACACTCTAATTGTATCAGATAGATACTGAGACTTGCAGCATCCCAGCTCACTCATAAAACACTAGCACATGAATCTTGGGCAGAAGAGGAGGGCCACACACAGGTCTGGGATGAACAAGGAGCAATGCTGACAGACTCCAAAGGGAGCCTTCTTTAATTCTCCTCAGTCAGAAGACAGAGGCTGGGATTCAGGGCCTGGAAAGCATGGATGGAAGGGATTTAATAGTAAACAGTGGTAATAATACAGTATTTACCACTTCTACAAACTTGCAATAACTAGGGGGATTCTCGGGCACACAGAAATCTCCATAGGAGCAAAACACTTTTACAGTGAGTTTCTATAGTGAATGGGAAGTAAACGCTGTAAATGTAGTGCTTCCATGCAGACCCTACCTATGCCAATGGAGGGATTCTCCTAAGGGTGAAGGTGTCCACCTCCTTGAGAGGTGTGGATTTTTCACACACCTGAACGATGTAGTTATACTGACCTAATTTCCTAATGTAGACCAGGCCTAAGTGAAATTCACCTAAATACCTTCACCTATACAAGTCTGATTGTGAACACGAAAAGTTCCAACCAACTGCACATTATGAAGGAACAAGTACGATTACATTTGAAAAAGCAAAACACATTCATACATTACACACGTTCATAGATTCCAGGCCAGAAGGGAACATTATGATCATCTAGTCTGGCCCCTGTATAACACAGGCCATTGAATTTTACCCAGTGATTCCTAAATGCAACAAATCATCTAAAATAATGGCTCAGTGATCGTGGGCACCTTCTACTGTGAGGAAGGGAACCAGTGGAAAATCCATACCTTACTTGTGCTTCCAACATGTTCTCTATCTGCATTCCTTATCCACCCTTGAATGTAGGACCTAGCTGCTCCTCCTCTGCAACTGCCAACATGCCTTCTCTCCCCAACTCTACACAGATAACTGCAAAAGGAGCACCTACTCAACATGTCCCTAGATCAGCGCAAACTTTTTGGCCTGAGGGCCACGTCGGGGTTCCAAAACTGTATGGAGAGCTGGGTAGGGAAGGCTGTGCCTCCCCAAATAGCCTGGCCCCTGCCCCCGACTGTCCCCCTCAGAACCCCGCACCCATCCAATCCCTACCCCCCCGTTCCTTTGCCCCTGACCGCCCCCTCCCAGGACCCCCTGCCCCTAACCGCCCCCCCAGGACCCCACCCCTTATCCAACCCCCCGCTGCTCCCTGTCCCCTGACTGCCCCGACCCCTATCCACACCCCCACACCCTTATAGGCTCCCCGAGACTCCCACGCCTATCCAACCCACCCTGCTCCCTGACTGCCCTCCCAAACCTCTGCCCCATGCAACCCCCCCTGCTTCCTGTCCCCTGACCTCTATCCACACCCCCGCCCTGACAGCCCCCCCCCCCGGCATTCCCATGCCTATCCAACCCCCCCCTCGCCCCGTTCCCCATCCCCTGACTGCCCCCACCCCCAGAACCTCTGTCCCATCCAACCGCCCCCTGCTCCCTGTTCCCTGACTGCCCCCCGGGACCCACTGCCCCTTATCCAACACCCCCCCCCCACCTCCTTACCATGCCGCTCAGAGCAGCATGTCTGGCAGCTGTGTCACCCGGCCAGAGCCAGCCACGCCGCCGCACTGCCCGGCAGGAGGCTGCGGGGGAAGGGGGACAGCAGGGGAGGGGCCAGGGGCTCCCCAACTGGGAGCTCAGGGGCTGGGCAGGATGGTCCCACAGGCCAGATGTGGCCTGCAGGCCGTAGTTTGCCCACCTCTGCCCTAGCTGGTATGCTGCTAATCTGTGGGAGGCAGTCCTTGCTTACAGCCCTCCCCGCTGTTCACCATTTTCCTGTCCCCTTCACCATTTTCTACCTTCACAGTCCCTCCAATGACCTGCACAGATTCAATAGTCCCCCTCCCAGCTGCAGCATCAGACCCACTTCCTAATCAGCAACCGATCCCCAATCAGGATTCTCCAACTGCATATCCTTACACTCTACCCACTACCCGTCACCCAGCAACAATCCAGTACTACTCCCCCTCGGTACTATCACCCACTTCTCCCTAGTTAGTGTCTTGACTATCCTAACTCCCACACACAGAGTACTGATCCTCCAATTTTCAACTCAACGCTCCCAATCCCCACCACAACATTCCCATGCTGAGAGCTGGTGAAGGTTCAGCAAGTCCCTCTGTCCTCCAACCTGTCCCTCAACTAGCAAAGGTGGGCAGTACCTAATAAAAATATATAAAATGATGACTGATACAGAGAAGCAGGTTGGGAGCATCTGTTCTTCATCTCTGATATCTCAAGAACAAGGGAACATTCAATGAAATTAAAAGGCTGCAAACTCAGAGCTGATCAAATGAAATATTTTTTCCCACTGTGCATATTTTGAATGTGGAACTCATTGTCACAGGAGGTTGAAAAAATTAAAATTCTGTCTCAAAATACATGTGTTTGGAGAATAAGAGGAAAGACCAAATTCTGTCCAGGCAAATAAAACCTAAGAAAAAAGCAGGGTTTTTGACACACGCTGACACAATTTGTACTGAAGTTTAGCAATGATACTGTTGCAAATGGCAAGGATCTACTGTGGGAACAAATATTTTATTATGATTATTAATAATAATAACAACTAATAATTTTGTAATCTAACTCATTTGAATAATTTGAA
This sequence comes from Lepidochelys olivacea, assembly GCF_965140295.1. Classification (NCBI taxonomy): domain Eukaryota; kingdom Metazoa; phylum Chordata; order Testudines; family Cheloniidae; genus Lepidochelys; species Lepidochelys olivacea. The sequence continues at coordinate 167,997,476 of NC_140411.1, forward strand.
ATGAAAAATAGACCAAACACACCAGAAAAAGCAGAGCAACTACACAAATTCCTCTCCACAATATTGCAGCATGCTCATACCTCAGATTCACTGCAACATTGTCCCTCTCTACCTTGTGTTCAGAAAGCAAAGCACTATGTTATTGTGAGACATGCAGATCTTTCTTTAACTATAATGAAAAAAATACCTACATTCTTTCACAGTTAACATGTTATGCTAGTGCAAAATCTTGAAATCCACAGTTAAATGCAATGGTTCCACCTGAATGAATATGAATAGACTTGGGGATGCTGTGCTGATTACCTGTGGAGAGTTGGGCAGGGAAGGGGTTCATTTCTTTGTCCACCATTTTCTGGTACAAAGCTCTCAGACTGAATGGCTCCACAGTGAAAGGTAAAGTCCCAGTCAACATAGCATACATATTCACTCCACTGAAAAGAGAAGCAGAGAAGAAACAGTTAAGGAACTAAAACTATGCCATCAGGAGTGGGGAAAGGCATGTAGAAAAGCATAGATGTTGTACTTATCTGCAATACTTTCACTTTAACGGTCAACAACTGTAAAACTAATGTGCAACTTTCATTTTTCTAGGGTCCTTAGAACCTTGGAATAGGAACCTGATTTCACTGCTGCTCTGCATGTGGAATAGTCACTGATGTCAGTGGGAGTTTCATATAAAGGTCCCGATCCAGAGCCAATGCCACTGAGAAGACTCCCATTGGATTTCGGTAGACTTTGGATCAGGCCCACAAAGCAGCTATATAACAAGAGCTGAACAATTCTTGGTATTAACTCCCCAAAACTGGCCAGTTCACTGATGAAAACTCGGTTATGCTCCTTCTATTTCTCCTCACTCCTAAAAGGGCCTTTAAACTGAATTCCCTTGGAGAATTTACTTTTTCCATTTTGCTGGCAATCTCAGTAACTCGTGCACAGCATAGAAATGAAGTCACAGAATCATAGAATCATAGAATATCAGGGTTGAAAGGGACCTCAGGAGGTCATCTAGTCCAACCCCCTGCTCAAAGCAGGACCAATCCCCAATTAAATCATCCCAGCCAGGGCTTTGTCAAGCCTGACCTCAAAAACTTCTAAGGAAGGAGATTCCACCACCTCCCTAGGTAACGCATTCCAGTGTTTCACCACCCTCCTAGTGAAAAAGTTTTTCCTAATATCCAACCTAAACCTCCCCCACTGCAACTTGAGACCATTACTCCTTGTCCTGTCATCTTCTACCACTGAGAATAGTCTAGAATCATCCTCTTTGGAACCCCCTTTCAGGTAGTTGAAAGCAGCTATCAAATCCCCCCTCATTCTTCTCTTCTGCAGACTAAACAATCCCAGCTCCCTCAGCCTCTCCTCATAAGTCATGTGTTCCAGACCCCTAATAATTTTTGTTGCCCTTCGCTGGACTCTCTCCAATTTTTCCACATCCTTCTTGTAGTGTGGGGCCCAAAACTGGACACAGTACTCCAGATGAGGCCTCACCAATGTTGACTAGAGGGGAATGATCACGTCCCTCTATCTGCTGGCTATGCCCCTACTTATACATCCCAAAATGCCATTGGCCTTCTTGGCAACAAGGGCACACTGTTGACTCATATCCAGCTTCTCGTCCACTGTCACCCCTAGGTCCTTTTCCGCAGAACTGCTGCCTAGCAATTCGGTCCCTAGTCTGTAGCAGTGCATTGGATTCTTCCGTCCTAAGTGCAGGACCCTGCACTTATCCTTGTTAAACCTCATCAGATTTCTTTTGGCCCAATCCTCCAATTTGTCTAGGTCCCTCTGTATCCTATCGCTACCTGCCACCGTATCTACCACTCCTCCTAATTTAGTATCATCCGCAAATTTGCTGAGAGTGCAATCCACACCATCCTCCAGATCGTTTATGAAGTGCCCTTGGGGCACTCCACTTGATACCGGCTGCCATCTAGACATGGAGCCATTGATCACTTCCCATTGAGCCCGACAATCTAGCCAACTTTCTACCCACCTTATAGTGCATTCATCCAACCCATACTTCTTTAACTTGCTGACAAGAATACTGTGGGAGACCGTGTCAAAAGCTTTGCTAAAGTCAAGAAACAATACATCCACTGCTTTCCCGTCATCCACAGAACCAGTAATCTCATCATAGAAGGCGATTAGATTAGTCAGGCATGACCTTCCCTTGGTGAATCCATGCTGACTGTTCCAGATCACTTTCCTCTCGTGTAAGTGCTTCAGGATTGATTCCTTGAGGACCTGCTCCATGATTTTTCCGGGGACTGAGGTGAGGCTGACTGGCCTGTAGTTCCCAGGATCCTCCTTCTTCCCTTTTTTAAAGATGGGCACTACATTAGCCTTTTTCCAGTCGTCCGGGACTTCCCCTGATCGCCATGAGTTTTCAAAGATAATGGCCAATGGCTCTGCAATCACAGCCGCCAACTCCTTTAGCACTCTCGGATGCAACGCATCCGGCCCCATGGACTTGTGCACGTCCAGCTTTTCTAAATAGTCCCGAACCACTTCTTTCTCCACAGAGGGCTGGCCACCTATTCCCCATGCTGTGTTGCCCAGTGCAGCAGTCTGGGAGCTGACCTTGTTCGTGAAGACAGAAGCAAAAAAAGCATTGAGTACATTAGCTTTTTCCATATCCTCTGTCACTAGGTTGCCTCCCTCATTCAGTAAGGGGCCCACACTTTCCTTGGCTTTCTTCTTGTTGCCAACATACCTGAAGAAACCCTTCTTGTTACTCTTAACATCTCTTGCTAGCTGCAGCTCCAGGTGCGATTTGGCCCTCCTGATTTCATTCCTACATGCCCGAGCAACATTTTTATACTCTTCCTTGGTCATTTGTCCAATCTTCCACATCTTGTAAGCTTCTTTTTTATGTTTACGATCTGCAAGGATTTCATTGTTAAGCCAAGCTGGTCGCCTGCCATATTTACTATTCTTTCAACACATCGGGATGGTTTGTCCCTGTAACCTCAATAGGGATTTTTTGAAATACAGCCAGCTCTCCTGGACTCCTTTCCCCCTCATATTATTCCCCCAGGGGACCTACCCATCAGTTCCCTGAGGGAGTCGAAGTCTGCTTTCCTGAAGTCCAGGGTCCGTATTCTGCTGCTTTCCTTTCTTCCCTGTGTCAAGATCCTGAACTCGACCAACTCATGGTCACTGCCTCCCAGATTCCCATCCACTTTTGCTTCCCCTACTAATTCTTCCTGGTTTGTGAGCAGCAGGTCAAGAAAAGCTCTCCCCCTAGTTGGCTCCTCCAGCACTTGCACCAGGAAATTGTCCCCTACATTTTCCAGAAACTTCCTGGATTGTCTGTGCACCGCTATAGTGCTCTCCCAGCAGATATCAGGATGATTAAAGTCACCCATGAGAACCAGGGCATGCGATCTAGTAGCTTCTGCGAGTTGCCGGAAGAAAGCCTCATCCACCTCATTCCCCTGGTCCGGTGGTCTATAGCAGACTCCCACCACTACATCATTCTTGTTGCTCACACTTTTAAACTTAATCCAGAGACACTCAGGTTTTTCTGCAGTTTCATAATTGAGCTCTGAGCAGTCATACTGCTCCCTTACATACAGTGCTACTCCCCCACCTTTTCTGCCCTGCCTGTCCTTCCTGAACAGTTTATAACCTTCCTGACAGTACTCCAGTCATGTGATTTATCCCACCAAGTCTCTGTTATTCCAATCACGTCATAATTCCTTTCCTTCACCAGGACCTCCAGTTCTCCCTGCTTGTTTCCAAGGCTTTGCGCATTTGTATATAGGCACATGAGATAACCTGCTGATCGCCCCTCAGTCTCAGTATGAGGTAGGAGCCCTCCCCTCACAAACATTAGTATATTATAGTCAGTATGTTATAAGGTCAGTCACACTCCCTAGCATTAGTGTGGTTAGATACAGGGAAGGCTAGGCACTAACTATATATATTTTTTAAATTAAAAAAAATATTGGCACAGGGTATTTTTGCAGGTAAAGGTTAAGGGTTTAGAAGAATGGCAGGCTTCTGATTGTCTGCATTCCAATCACAGTAAGAGTTCCTGCATTCCACAGTGCTGGTAACCCCCACCATCCCTGATGTAGATGGATGACCCTGTGCAGGAGTGAGAGATTAAGTAGCTGTATGATAGTTTAGTTCTGGATCTCCTCAGAGCAGGGACTACAAATTAGGTTCCAACTTGTAAAGCTCCTAAAAAGTGGTTAGTTGTAAAAAGATATGACTGGATCAAATTCAGCCCTGGTGCACTGACATCAATGGAGTTATATAAGAAATTAACCCATTCTACCCATTGTACATAAGCATACATTTGACTGTTTCTCTTACTGCTATGTATATCTATGGTTTATCCCTCTTAGCAGTAATAATAACTAGATAATACTTTACATTTTCAAAGGGCTATAAAACGTTAATTAATGAATGCTCACAGTTCAGGCATGTAAGTTTTATGATCCCCATTTTACTGACAGGGAACCTGAGTCACAGAGAGGTTAAATGGTTTGCCTGAGGCTGCACAGCCAGTCAGTAGCAGGGCAAGGCTAGAGCTCCAGACTTCTAGTGCTCAGAAAGGCACTACCTCATTAATGTTTGACCTTATGCCATTTTTTCCCACCTCTTCCTGCTCGTAGACTACAATTGTGTTTATTTCCAACCAGGAGAAGAAACAAGGTTCTATATATACAGCTGACACCACATACAGGGCAACAGGAAGGCAAACAGAGGAGTGCAGTACAAGCCTTTCCAGTAATGCCGACACATACATCGGCCCCAAACATCCTTCGCATTCCCCTACCTCCAGCAATGGAGTCTTTTGTCTGCACTGCATGGACATTAAAAATCTCACAACATTTCTTGTATTTGTATGAGAAAAGGCTTGTCCAAGTTTCCTCAGCTGAAATGTCTTTTCCCTTTACTATTATGCTCTTTATACAGTGATCCGGGTAGCTTCCAGCCTTCATGCCAGAGCTGACTGTACACAATATATGGATTTAGTGGGAGCATTTGGAGATCCTTTGGTGTAAAAGGAACTACATACAGTAGATTCTATGCCCTTCAGTGTAGAAACCATATCTTCTTCTGTGTTTGGAAAGTTCTTAGCACATTTTCAGCTCCTCCAAATCTAAATAATAAATATAAAATATAATAGAGTCCATTTTCTAATCCAGACGTCCCCCAGGCCATAAAGCAGTGGGTCATGCTACTCCTAGAGAGTTTGGTTGATCACGGTAACCAAACACTTTAATATATCTGATATGAGCTACAGTAAAAAAATAAAAATAAAAAATTAGCTGTTACAAGCTACATAACTCACATGGACCAAACGTCTATTTTGGGACCATATTTTTTCCTTGCAAGAAGTTCTGGGGCTGCATAGGCCGGGCTGCCACACTGCGTGCTGAATGGATCAGAGTAACCCAAGATACCCGCACAGTTGCTCAAGCCGAAGTCTGTGAAAATGAAGGAAATACTAGATCATACACACACGTTCACACACATATGCACTGAAACATTAGTGAAAAGAGCACAGGTTTTCCAGACATATGCAGTCTACTGCCATAAGAAGAAATCGTCCTGAAAAAGAAACTTTCAAGAGTTTGCTGTCTTTATGGATTGAAAGAGTAGAAGCTTTTGTCAAGTAATTTTTTAATTTATCGGAGAAACAAAACTTAGGATACTTTCTGTTGTCAGATGCACACTTGCAACTGCGTGATTTCAATGGGTGTTGCATGAGCACAGCTGAGAGCAGAATTTGGCCTGTGTGTTCATGTGTATGGGGCAGAAGATGACCTTAAGATTGTCCAATATTTTATATTATTGCAAAACGTTGCTAAAAGGCAAAGTCTAAATGTTATGGCTTCAAACTTTTCCACTAAATGACATAAATGAGCTGTCAACCTTAACAAGAGGTTTTGCTTTCTAGGGCTGTGGTGGTAATATATAAACACAAGGTTGCAGAGTCAGCACTCTGACTCTAAAATGGCAAATAGGGGAAAATATGGGAGGAAAAAAAAATTGGGTTTTTTTTGTTTCGGTTTTTGTTTGTTTGAAGTAATGTATTTGTAGCCCTTAGTGATATCTGATCTATCCATGTAAAGTCTCCATTTCCAGTTGAGTGTTTTTATTTGATTCATGCTTCTTACAAATTCCCAGAATGCATACAACACATATGGATCTCAGGGTGATTTAAATGAAATCAGTGTAGACAGGAAAACTGAATAATGCCTAGGAAAAAATAAAATTATAAAGATTACCATGTGAGCTGAAGTGTCTAAGTGAATGCACATGAATACTTTCCACTTGACTGACTATTTGGGAGGAAGGCAAGCACAGAATGCATGTACACTGCCCTACATTTGAGCATTCAAAATGTGCCGGAGGGAGTCTGCAGGAGCACATTGTTAAAACTGAAGGAAGGGTTGGCACTATTCCTTGCCTCTGATGGAATCCTACCCTGTCTGGATACTGATTAATCATCCCTGCCAGAGATGACTTATCCCTCGAGTTTATACAAATACTTCTGAATATTCTTGTTGTTAGTGTTATTATTTTGTGCATAGACTGGACCAGATTACTTCTGGTCTACATTTTTGAAGAAGCTCTTTGCTAAAATATTGGTAGTATATGCAGTGGGCTTTTAAATAAATATTTACTTTTAATCTTAATGAGAGAATGTAATTGGCACAAACACTGATAATTGTAATGCTGGTATTGTCTTTATCCAATATCTTTTGTAACCTTTGCTGTTTGCAGAATTAAGATCAAAGACCATGATTGGTTCCTCAAAGTAAATATTATGGCATGGGGAAACCCCCCCACTGTTCCTGTTAATGCTCAACCAGGGAACCATCACATTACACTTCTATGCTATAACACCTTCAGGAACACAATACTGAGCTCAGCATATGGGCTACTGATTAAACTAGACTGTTACAGTGATGGGAATGTTACTAAATAACAGGGCCATTAGTACTCTCAGACATTTAATATAAGAACTTATGGGATATTTCAGCTCTTGTGCAAGCAGGCAAAGCTGCAGCAACTTCAGTGGAGTTGCATCCACTTACACAAGAGCTGCTTTTGGCCCATTATTTCTTGAACAGAATGCCAACCTGTGGTACCAAGAATGCCCCAAGCCCCACAACTAGCACTACGATTGTGTCTTTATCAGATACCTGTGATCAAGGGCTGCTGGCTACAGAGAAGCACATTTATTTCACCAAGACCTCAAAAACCCACTTCCCAGATCTGAGTCTTAGCAAGCAGCTGACAAGGGCGACACTTCATGCAATAAAAGGAATATATATAACAGACTATAACCAATGCACCTAATACAAATCACTAACAACTTACTTTAAATCATCTTAATACGGAGCAAAGAAGAACTGACAAAATCAGAAGCCATCATTTTGGCAGTGTGATGCAGAACAGGAGTCAGACTCAAGGAATTAAGCTCTCATTTGTATGCATGAGTAAGCAGAGGCGTTCTGTTACTGAGATAACTTGTATTAAGTTCCTTGGGGCAGGCACTGTCTTTGTCTGTGTTTTGTATAATGCCAAGCACACTGGCACCTAATACAGAATATAACTCTTATGTTGGTCAAAGTAAAAAAAAAAAATGTTTTGGTTAATTGAAGACCAATGACCTAATACATTCATCTGACTTTGAAAGTTCCTGTTTACTCATGCATTCTAATGGGAACTGAATTTCCAGAGTCCTATTCCACATCAGACTGCAGTCCCTGCCCCAAGGAGCTTAACATAAGTTACCTCTGCATATTCATGCATACAAAGGAGAGCTTAATTCTCCAAATCAGACTCATTGCCACTCAGAAGCCCTTGCTGGGAGCCATCCATTCAATGACAGCCTCTGCTGAGAGACCTTCCATAGTTATGGAGGTATAAAACATTTCATTATCATGTATCATCTAAATGAGAGAGTGCACAGGGGAGCCAAGAGGGGCAGATTCTCTTGTCCACTGAGGCCATTTTGTGCTGCACAAGCAACACACGTCAGCCTTCAACCAGCCAAAGACAGCTGGTGGAGAATTTCCCCTACACAGAAGAGTTCCTTTAAGGGAAATGTGAGGGCATGGCCGGGGCAGGACAGGGATCTCCACTACACTCAATCCTCCACTTGGTGTAAGTTAGAGCTGCCTCTGTGCCCTAACCTGGACCAGGGCCAGGGGTTCTGAATCAGGGAGCTGCAACCAGTTCCCCGTGGTCCCTTTTCTCTGTTCCACCCAAAACGTAGTTCCAATGGAATGACGAATCAAGGCCATAAGGCAGTGGTTCTCAACCTTTCTTCATTTGTGGACCCCTAAAAAATTTCGAATGGAGGTGTGGACCCCTTTGGAAATCTTAGACATAGTGGGTCCGCAGACCACAGGTTAAAAACCACTGCCATAAGGGTTTCAGAACAAAATTTTCAGAAATGCTTGTCTGCGTGTTGTAAGAGGTATGACAATTTCCCGCAATATCCAGGACAAAACTTACTGAATTAAGTTTAAGTAATTTAGGAGCTCATTGTATTAAAAATGTTTGTGTTGTTATGGGATTGTATGTAATTTGCCTAGGACACAGGACTAATTCAAACCTTGGGAAGCGTTATAAGCTTCAAAGGACTCTTGGGTTAAGATAAGAACGAGCTGTTAGTTGAGTAGGTTTCCTAGGAAATACTTGGGAGGAGGGAAATGCAAATGCCTACCTCCTGACCTGATCTTTTGAGTTTTACCATGGGGATGGGACCTGTGTCTATAAATCACCTATTCCCAGGATCAAAGGGCCCAAACGAAATAAAGGAGTAACTCACAGATTCATGGGAGTGCTTGTTCTGAGCTAAAGGAGTTATGAACGGGTAACCACAGGAAAACCCCGGGGTTTAAGTTTGAAGGACTGTTCACCAGCCAGAAGCCTTGTTAGAGTGAGGGGGTGATCTCTGGTAAGCTGATTAGTATGCATGTAGGTTCTTTTATTGTTTTTAATCCATTTTCTCTGTAGTGCTTTTACCTTAAGAGTAAATGTGCTTTATTAGAAAGAGCTGTGTGATAACTAATGTGGCAATTACACTGTGTACTCTTTCTAAAGAGAAAAGTAAAGCAGGCTGGCTTAGACGCCTCACTTTGCTAGGGAATTTATAGTGAAGGCAGGGAGCTGTGTGGCCGGGAAATACCCTCGTCAAGAGGAAGAGAGACACATGTCTCCACCCAAAAGAGTCAACAATTTGGGAGCCAGAAGCCTGAAAGTGGACGTCCTTGCTGGACGATAGAGGGGGAATACAAGTGCAGTTGCCCTGAACTGGTGTCACTAAGGTATCAGGACCAATCACTACAGGTGTCATATAAAGAATTGTTCAGAGGAGACACATTAGCCAACAATTGGTGGATAACTTAAAAGATAACTCATATCTGTTTTGGATTGCTTCATCAAATGGTGGCCTTCTCAAGAAAATTAAATCAAAGGATTTCCTTATAGAATAGGAGAACCTGAAACAAGAGCTGTTTGGATTGACTGTAAATCTGCTTTTACTTTTAGTCTAATAAACTATTAGTCTAATAAAAAGCTCTTTATGTTCTATAACATATACAGTTGGACAATGGGATTTAATTGCCTTGTTTTAAAAACACATACTGAGCACAATCTGCTACTGTTAAGATGTTGTCAGTTGTGAGGACTAGAGGACAATTTACTTTAATGCTAGCTAATCTAAGGAAGATCTAAACATCTCCTTCCCTATCCTTTCCACACCACCCACCTTACTTATGCAACTGAAGCAAGTAAGACTGTGGAAACAGTTTGGAAAATTTTTCTTTTGTTTTGGCACACCAGTTTTATATTGTATATGAATCATCTGACTGTGTCTGTATTTGGATGTCAAGTGTATGTACTGTTGGGTAATCAAACACCGAATAACAAGAAAGTTATAGAAATTCTTTAAATCCATCAGATGTTCTCATTACAGTGTTACAAACCATCTGGTCTCACTTAGCTGCTAAACTGAGATAATGGGTGGTATCCATCATTACTGATGAATGATTCATGGTAACATATCAATATCCTCTTGACCTGCAATTGAGGCAATGCAACATTTTGTTTTGCTATTATCTTTCCAGAGTTACTTGATTCACTAAAATGTAGTGACTAACAAGTCATGGCCATTTTTCAAAACACCGAATTCCTAAGTGGATTTTGGATATTTTAAAATATCCCTTCTTGTTTGCACAGAGATGTGTATCATTCATCTAGATGACCTGGCGCACCTTTTGACCTAAGTTTAGTCAACACTTTTCATCAAGTATGAGATGACGAAACCTCTCTTTCAAAGACAGAGTGAAAGAAAGAATCTGGCTTCTAAGCAGACAACTAAAGATACTGCTGTTATAAAATGTGTAGGCATGGAAATAAATATAAACAGATGTTCTTTAATAAGGGGCATATTTTCCTTTCAATGCCCACATTAACATAAATGGGAGTTACACACAGGCAGTGAGAAAAGAATATATTCATAGATGATTAATCTACAATGTCTGCAGGACTTGAATGAATTAAGCACTGCATACAATGGGTGCCTTAACACAATCAAGAGTCCATTGTTGATTTTATTTTTTTAAACACACTTCTAAATCAATTTCTCATCTGATTTTGGAAATGAGTTTACTGTATATAAACAGATGACCAAATGTTGCCAGCTGCTGTGTGCGCGCACAGCTCCTGCTGACTTCAGCAGAAGCATGTGCATCTGGGGGCAGAATCCAGCACTTAATAAATATAAAATTAACAGGATAAAACAAATGATTTTTGTGGGGTCTCTTCAGTAATCCTTATTCTGGCAATGCTCCCACTGATTTCAATAGCAGCTTTGCCTAAGTAAAGGCTGCCGGATCAGGCCTTTAATAAATAAATCTGAATTCACTGGAACGTTTTTCACGGGGTGCTTTCAGCAACAGCTTGGATGCTATTTGCACTCTCTCAGCATCTCTCTGTAACACCATTATGTGTTGTCACGTGGAGGATTGTGAGGACTCAAAAATTCCCTTTATATGATTGCACAGATTTCAATTATTGGAATGGTCAAAAGAGTTTCATACCAATAAGCTTGATATTGTTGTCTTCATCTAGCAGCAGATTTTCTATCTTCAAGTCTCTGAAAGAAATAAAATGTTTTGGGTGAGCATCTGAAATGATGAAACAACTTTTAGTCATTCTCAACTGTTTCCTTACAAGAGTCAGAAATAGTGATCGATGTTATGAAGTATGGAAGCAGTGGACATGGTTCCATGGTTAAAGTTGAGTTTAGTTTGACACTTAAAGCATTTTCTTACATAAAAAGAGGCCATTACCCTCTGATCCCACTGAGGATTACCAAAAGAAACTACATCATCTGCTCAAGAAACTCCCTGAAAAAGCACAAGAACAAATCTGCACAGACACACCCCTAGAACTCCGAACAGGGGTATTCTATCTGCTACCCAAGATCCATAAACCTGGAAATCCTGGACGCCCCATCATCTCAGGCATTGGCACCCTGACAGCAGGATTGTCTGGCTATGTAGACTCCCTCCTCAGGCCCGACGCTACCAGCACTCTCAGCTATCTTCGAGACACCACTGACTTCCTGAGGAAACTACAATCCATCGGTGATCTTCCTGAAAACACCATCCTGGCCACTATGGATGTAGAAGCCCTCTACACCAACATTCCACACAAAGATGGACTACAAGCCGTCAGGAACAGTATCCCCGATAATGTCACGGCAAACCTGGTGGCTGAACTTTGTCCTCAACCACAACTATTTCACATTTGGGGACAATGTATACCTTCAAGTCAGCGGCACTGCTATGGGTACCCGCATGGCCCCACAGTATGCCAACATTTTTATGGCGGACTTAGAACAACGCTTCCTCAGCTCTCGTCCCCTAATGCCCCTACTCTACTTGTGCTACATTGATGACATCTTCATCATCTGGATCCATGGAAAAGAAGCCCTTGAGGAATTTCACCATGATTTCAACAATTTCCATCCCACCATCAACCTCAGCCTGGACAAGTCCACCCAAGAGATCCACTTCCTGGACACTATGGTGCTAATAAGCGATGGTCACATAAACACTACCCTATACCGGAAATCAACTGACTGTTATTCCTACCTACATGCCTCCAGCTTTCACCCAGACCAGACCACACCACACGATCCATTGTCTACAGCCAAGCTCTACGATACAACCGCATTTGCTCCAATCCCTCAGACAGAGACAAACACCTACAAGATCTCTATCAAGCGTTCTTACAACTACAATACCCACCTGAAGTGAAGAAACAGATTGACAGAGCCAGAAGAGTACCCAGAAGTCACCTACTACAGGACAGGCCCAACAAAGAAAGTAACAGAACGCCATTAGCCATCACCTTCAGTCCCCAACTAAAACCTCTCCAGTGCATCATCAAGGATCTACAACCTATCCTGAAGGACGATTCCTCACTCTCACAGATCTTGGGAGGCAGATCAGTCCTCACTTACAGACAGCCCCCAACCTGAAGCAAATACTCACCAGCAACCACACACCACACAACAAAAACACTAACCCAGGAACCTATCCTTGCAACAAAGCCAGTTGCAAACTCTGTCCACATATCTATTCAAGGGACACCATCATAGGACCTAATCACATCAGCCACACGATAAGAGGCTCGTTCACCTGCACATCTACCAATGTGATATATCCTATCATGTGCCAGCAATGGCCCTCTGCCATGTACATTGGCCAAACCGGACAGTCTCTACGCAAAAGAATAAATGGACAAAAATCAGATGTCAAGAATTATAACATTCAAAAACCAGTTGGAGAACACTTCAACCTCCCTGGACACTCAATTACAGACCTAAAGTCACAATTATTCAACAAAAAAACTTTGAAAACAGACTCCAAAGAGAAACTGCAGAACTGGAATTAATTTCCAAACTGGACACCATTAAATTAGGCTTGAATAAAGACTGGAAGTGGATGAGTCATTACACAAACTAAAAACAATTTCTCCATGCTAACTTTCCCTGTACTGTTACTCACAACTTCTTGTCAACTGTTTGAAATGGGCCATCCTGATTATCACTACAAAAGTTGTTTTTCTCCTGCTGATAATAGCCCATCTTAATCGATTACTCTCATTAGTGTTGGTATGGCAACCCCCATTTTTTCATGTTCTCTGTATATATATATCTTCCTACGGTATTTTCCACTGCATGCATCTGATGAAGTGGGCTTTAGCCCACGAAAGCTTATGCTAAAATAAATTTGTTCGTCTCTAAGGTGCCACAAGTACTCCTCGTTCTTTTTGCTGATACAGACTAACACGGCTACCACTCTGAAACCTATAAAGAATACAGTGTCTCCTCTCCAAAGTTATAGCCCTTACCCTTTGGGCCTTAAATATCTACATCTCATTTCTTCTTTGTCTGATAGTCTGTACACACAGACTTTCAGAGAGGCTGTCATATGCTTAACAACCAGGTAGATACTGACCACTGGGAATTAACAGGGGCAAAGCACCAGGAAAAAGGTTGATCTGGTATGAAATCAGCAGAAGCAAACAGAATTTCATGCAGTAAAGTGAATTGTCCAGTACTAGACAATACTACATCTCTGAACAGGGAGAGAAATGATTTGGAACTTAAAAGGAAGTTTTAGGATTAAGACAAAGTATGAGCGAGAAAGAGGTAAGATTTTTAAAAAGGAGAGAGAATTGCTAGATGAAATGAAAGCTGAAAATCAGTGAAAAGCAGACAAAACGCCCACAGAAGGAATAAAAAAGCCACAAAGGTAATTAGAATAATGAGATAAATGAGAGAAAGAATAGAAAGACTAAAAATACATGCAACTAAAGACATGTAAAAGAAATAAAGTTTAAGAAAAATAAAAACAGATAAAGTAAAAGTGTCATAGACAGAGAGAAAAATAAAGTAGCTAAAAATAGACAGGCTGTACCATAGAGTGCAGTCAGACCTGGTTAATCCATGCTGTTTACCCATATATCTGCATTCTCAACAGATTTACCAGTAAGTGGTAACTGATCTAGTAGTCCACATGTACCACTAATTTTTTAATCTGAAAGTTTTTTAAAATGCAGCACTGTGAACTAGATCAGTATACCTCTACTTAGGGCTTGCCTACACTTCAAACGCTAGCGTTTCAAGTGTAGAAACTACCTACGGCGACAGGAAGGATTCTCCCATCACTGTAGTTAATCCACTTCCCCAAGAGCAATAGCTAGGTTGACGAAAGAATTTTTCCATTGACCTACCACTGCCTACATGGGGACTTAGGCTGGCTTAACTACATCGCTCAGGGGGGTGGATTTTTCGTATTCCTGAGTGACGTAGCTGGGTCAAACTAATTTTCTAGTGTAGACCGGCCCTTACCTGGTGAACAATTCAGCATTATGACAGTGGAAATGATTATTGCCTCTTTTATACCTGACAGCTGCTCTATTTCTTTTTAATCCTTCTTTGAAATAAAGAACAAAAACCCAAACCAGTAAAATCAGAAACCAATGCAACACCCACCTCCCTACCAAATCAAGCCAGACACCCACAGTCATTTTTGCTTTCAGGGATGTGGACTCTGAGCATGTGAATGAGTAAGCCCACTTGGTGTACAATGACCCTGTTCAATATGCATGGAGGAGATGCATACACACCCTTGGCATCAGTCTTTTTGACAACAATGTAGCAAATCTGGAGAGGGGTACATTTGGAGAATATTTTAAAAGGAATATGGTCAATAGAAAGTGGTAGTAACTGAGGTACGGTCCCCTTCTTGTCCCTATAGTCTGTTTATATTTCAAAGGGATAGTTCCCAACAAGGATTTTTTTTCATTAATATTCCATTTTAGATTATTACAAGCATATCACTTTTAAAAAGTGATTGAAGTGAGTGGGGTTTTACTAAAGGAGATGCTGGATCAGGCCCAGTGAGTGCATGTTTCTTTTTTTAACCTCAGTGGATGAACTCAAAATCAACAACAAAATGACTTTTAAAAACATCCAGCTTATTATCTACCAACAAGTGAACTTTGGCTCCAATTAGTTAGACACGCCTTTCTCATCAAGTAAATTATGTCTGAGGTGCTGCAGAAGGAGGCAGAGTACCCCAGAGGAGCCTTGTCTACACTATATCTTTTGGCTGGAAGATATCCCACCATTGCTTATGCTGTATGAGTGTTAGCATTAACATAGACAAGGCACCCGCCAGCATTTATACCACACAGACCTACTCTAAGCAGCTTTAGATAACATGGTGCTTAAGGCTCCAGGCAGTCTCTGGCATTTGACCTCTGATGCTTCAATGGAGCTGCAGTGGTGTTAGTAATGATGGGAAATTTTTCAGGAAAAGAGCCACACAGTCAGTGTGGGGCCCTTTCCTAGCAGACAGGGCACTTACAGAATAGAATATTAGTGAATGAATAGGTCAGTGCCTTGGGAGAGGTGGAGTTGACATGCTATTTATCTCTGTTTGATTACAGCTGGTTTTATGCCTGGCTTGGGCTCACCCTCCAGGAACAGGATTGACTGTTATTGCATTGAAGTTTCTTTATTGTTTTCTTTTGCTCTGCTCTGTTAATTCTGCTTTGAGTGAATGTGTGTGTCCAAATTATATCTTCAGCTGAGAAGGTTCATGATAATTCATTTGAACTGAGGACACTCAAAGCTGTATTTGTAAGAGAGAGAGAGAGAGAAAGTAGGAAAACGTATTGTGCTGATTTACAGAAAGTAAAAAACAAAAATAAAAACAAACACACATCTAATCTACTCTGACCAAGGGTGCTTTTAAAATGGCCAAGACACACAGCGCATATACAACTTATGGAGGGACACAGAAACCAATCTGGCCCTGATTGAAATCAATGGGACTACCCAGCGTGTGTAAAGTTAAGCACATGCAGAAATCTTTGCAAGATCAAGGTCAATGTTGCAATTTTTGCGACTTTTGCACTTTTGGCATGAGTTTCACGCTTTCTGGTGTGTTGCTTAAAGTCTAGGTTCCTGGAGTGGTGGCATAAGATTATGGAAAAATATCAGTTTTCATGTTTTGGTTTGTTTCAAGTTTCCAGCCTTCATGAGTGAAAAGCTTGAACACATGGCCTGGGTGCACCCTCCAGGTTCAGAAACCAGGAGACTTCAGTAAAAGAACCCAGCATTCTTTTTTGAAATCTCCTGATTTTGCAGGGGCTGAGACAACACTTGGTGCTGGCAAAACTGCTAGTTACTAAGGTCTAGAAATGGTCAGACCTTCAGCACAGACCAAGCTATGTTACTGTAATACCGAGAAATAGAGTATATTTATAATTTTCCTGCGCTGTGAAACTACGAACATGCTGTCATCATTCCCTGGTTTTGAAAATACATTTCCTTGTTTTGGTTTTTTTGTTTGTTTGTTTCTTGCATAACTTTAGGGCCAACTTTTGATATCCTTATTCCAGCCAGTCTATAAAGCCAAGTCTTTAGTTGGGCAGCTTAAAATAAGTTTATAAATATTCACTACCATTGCAGGTGTCACACAGCAAAACTCAGGCTTCTTTTGCATTTTATTTTTATGAGAGGTGGGGGGAAGGGAGTCAATGTGTTTGCTGGAAGCCAATGTTTTGTTATCAGCAGGCAGCTGCAAAGCAGTAGTAATGGTGGATGCATCCTGCATTACCTTCTCCATCACAAGATAAGAAAAGAACCAACCCAACACTAATCCACGCACCCTCAACCACTTTATAGCCACAAGAAGAGCTGGAGGTGAAATAGGCAGCAGACTGCATGGATCTGTGTCAGTTATAATGCTTATATACATTCCAAAGAGACCATTTTCGTTACCAAATAATATTCATTGTGCCCAAGACCATTGAAGTCAATGTGGCAGTATCAATGTAAGTGAAAAGGGAATTTGGACTGACATCCTTAAAGCAATGCTTAGTTTGTTAATGACATTGTGCTCCAACAGAGAATGACTAATGGCAACTTTGAAATATATCACAAAATAGAAAGACAAACCAGCTTTGCATTTCAAAAGGACACATTCTTTTCTAGTGCAAAGATTTGTCATAAATATTGCACCAGCCACCAGATTACTTGTACTTAAAATTAATAGGATGAAAGTTATCAAAGCTAACACAACAAGCAAGGGGTGTCAACGCACGAATCTTACGATGTCCTAAACAACCAAATCCTAGGACTCTACCTCTACTCTTTCTCAATGTGCTTTTTTTTTTTTTGGGGGGGGGGGGCAGTGGATGAAAAAATATAGATACTCCATTCCCATCCATATATGTTTCTCTTGTCTTCAACAGTTCTGATCTTTTTAAATTGCACAATCCTAACAGAAGGTCTGAATATATTTCCATGAAGAAAAAAGATAGAAAAAACAGGGTATACAGAAAGCTATCTTTGCTCCCAGTACATTATTAAATTCCTTTCTTTGACATTCTGACAGTAATTGCACTGAATAGGATTGAATTTTGTTAAAATTACTTTTAAAAGGTTGTTGAGAATTTCCTGTGGGATGCTGTTGCAAGCACCCAGGCTTTCACTTCATTTTCTTTGTTGTCCTTACGCTCCCAAGGGGCTTAATGTTCATCCTGGTTTTTGACAGCATGAAGGCCTGTGTAAACACCCTCTGAAAAGAGAAAGCTTCACCATATACTGCCATTTGGGTTTGTTTTCTTCTGTCAGAGGGAAAGATAAAGATTCCTATCTGAATCATATTTGAGCTTGCTACTTGCACAATTTTAACAACCAACCAGCTCTTCTCATAACAATGATCCACAATTTTTTTACACAGTTATATTTAGGGTATATATTATCTTGTATTCCTGTAGCGGCTAGAGAGTTCTCAGTGCTGGGTACACCTTCAGGAAAAGAGTCCCTGCACTGAGGAGTTTACCATCTACATCCTTCACAGTCAGTATTGGCCTCAGAAAGGTGTAGGAAAAGCATGTGTCTGTGGCAACACACATCACTTACAATACATATACACAAGCAATTTACTTATCTCTAAAATAAATGAGGCTGCTTGGAGTTTCTGAATTATAAACTGTTTGCATGTCACCATACTCTTAAAAGACACATTTCCTTTGAATTCAGGGTCCCATATCTGATCCTGAGATCAGAGTGATTTCTCACCATACCGAGACTTTATCATAATCAGTGGAGCTCGGTAAATAATATCCATCAGATAGCTTAGCTGAGTTTCATTATAATATTTCAAATATGTTATTTAACTAATTTTTTTCACCCAGCTTACAGAACCAGGAAAATAATTTGTGACTATATTCAGTAAATAATTTAGCTGACAAATTTGGTGAATTTTTGGAACAAAATATTCAACAATTTACTTATTTGCTTTAAATGCCCATCTCCATTCAAGAGGATGAATGATCAAAAGAACCAGTTCTGAAAGGGGCACCAACAATGTCAGCCCACATTAGATCCCAGCGGCTGTGTTTTCTTTATCAAACAGGGAATGTGAACACCCACAGATCACAGAATAGATTTGAGTGCAGCTATTTTTGAAACAGTTTTAAAAATAACAACAACAACAACAAGAGAATATTGTCATTGCATTCAGGGTGAGAATGAATCAGACTTCTGCACTGATTCTTTCTTGCTTGCTTTCTTGCTTTTTTGATGCTTCTGATTGAGCAGTCTATTTTCAGAGCTTTTGTAGCCCAAAGCCCAACAGGCTGAATGACAACTCCAGAGGCAGCTATTAGCATTTCTCTTTCTTATGCAAACAGAGATCCAATGCAACAAATTCTAATTATCCTTCCAGTGGGCTTTCTTGTCTCTTTATGATACTCCAAATATCACATTCTTAATGAAAGACAAGATATTGAATAGTTAAGCCTCAACAGAAAATACTTACAACTATACTGACTGTGATCCTGCCAAATTGTATCAGTTAAGCAGGTTTGGACTTGGTCACTACTTGGAGTACTTGGTCACTACTACAGGAGACTTCCAAGGAAAAGTTATAGGCAGTATATTGGTACTCGTCATGCAGTAGGTGGCACTTTTTCTTCTAAGGAAACACTAGACTAATGTCATGGGACAGATCATGCCCTCCAATAACTGCACGTCCATGCATGGAGCTCAGCCCCTCCATGTAGATGGGAATTTGGGTGGTTCCAGGGCAGCTCCCCCACTTTCCCTAGCCCCTCTGGAGAGTTCTCTGCGCAGAAGAGTCCTCCTCCTTTCAGTCCCATGAAACCTGTCTGGAAAAGTTAATATACCCCAGGTCATATCTCCCCTCTTTGGGGGCACTGCAGCCAGATGGTGCATAGCAGCATGACTCCCTTTGATGTGTGATGGTGAGGAGTTGAGAGAGGGGAAATGAGGCCAGAGCCACCACTGAGTCTCTTCATGGATAGCCTTGGCCTCCCATGAATCCTTGAGATCAGCTAGGTTTTGGAGCAGGAGAGGGACACAAGGGGGACACAAGAGGACAGGAGGGGCACACAAACCCCTCCCCCTCAGAAAAAGATGACACAGGAATCTCAGTGAGGAAATCCTTGCAGTTTTCCTCGCCCAAAGCCCCCACTTGAGACTTTTATCCTTGAAGGGCACAATGTGGACCTCAATGCAGTGTGAAGGGATACTGTGCTGCCTCAATTCCTGCCTATACTTTTAGAAAAAAAATTAAAAAATCAAGGCCCAGACCAATTGTGGCACTTTTCACAAGGGCAAGGACAATACTCCATGTTATGGCTCTATTTCAACTTGAGTCAGTACATTCAATTTACCTAATTATTGCAATGGAACCAGTAGAGGAAATAACTTTTCCCACACTTATTTATATTACAGTAATGCTAGAAACTTCAGCTGAGATCAGCCCCATTGTGCCAAATGCTGTATACACACACCGTAAGCCCCAAAGAGACTGCAACACAAATAGACAGGACAGACAACAAGTGGGAGAAAGGAATTATATTTATCCCCCTTTTGACAGATGGATAACTGAGACCTAGAAACACTAGGGCCCAGATCCTCTTAGAAGCTTATATACCTTGGAGGGCCTGGGTCTAAGTGACTTGCCCATGGTCACACAGGAAATCTGAGGCAGAGCCAAGAATTGAACCCATACGTATATTTAACAAGATCATCCTTCCTCTCTAACAGTGCTCTGCTCGATTCTTTGCAATGCTCTTGCCATGCCAATTCTGGATTTATCCTCAGAAGAGATTGTGACATGGACTGAAATGTGCCAAATTCTGTGTTTTTTTTTATTTTTAAATCATGTGGAAGTTTTGGGAAGCAACACAATCTAATGGAGTGAGTAGAGAAGTAGGAACTACCATGTTCTAATTCAGTTTTAACTACTAGCTCAATGTGAGACTTTGGGCAAGTCAGTTGACCTCTCTGTGTTGCAGTAGCTCTATCTTTAAAGTGAGACTATACCTACCTACCTCCAGGGATGGCTGGAAGACAACTTATATTTGTACGGTGCTTTGAAGATGCAAAGCTCGAGCTATAAAGAGTAGAAGTAGGGCCCTGCTTCAGCAAAGTACGTGCATAACTTTCAGTGTGTGAAATCAATGAGACTACTCGTGCTTACTTAAGTTGCACACATACTTAAGAACTTTGCTGGGGCTCAAGTGGGCAGATGCTCACTATTGTCTAGGATAAGAGGAACATCAAGATTAGCTACAAACCTGAAAAGAAAATTTTATATCAAAGTTTAAAAAAAATAATAAATATATAAATTATCATTTAAATGCTCCTGGGTAAATTCTCACAGGCAGCTATTTCTACCTTACCTGTGAACCACCCCGGCCCGATGAAGATGCTCCACTGCTAGAATAAGCTGCCTGATATATTTACGTGCTTCGTATTCTTCCAGTCTTTTTTTCTCATAGATCTTGTGCATTAGATTGCCTCCAGGGCACAGCTCCATGACAAGGTAGTAGCTGTTTTCAGTTTCCAATATATCCAGCAGCTGAGCTATGTTGGGATGTCGGATCATTTGCTGGATCTGCCCCTCGCGTCTCAGATTCTTGGTGACATAGGTATCCTTCTTGGCTCTCTTCTTGTCAATAACTTTCACTGCCACCTGATAAGAAACAAAGGAGGCATGGTTGACATCATACAGACCAATGATTTATTAGCTCTGACCTTGTACAAATAACTTCAAAATAAATCAAGGGATGTAAGTACCAACTGATAAGCTGTTTGGGGCACAACAGCCAAGCACAGAGAAATAGCTGTTCTTTTTTCCACTGAGACCTAATTGCTTTCCCAGCTCCTTTTATGGGATGACAGACAAAAGTTGATGCAAAAATATGGCTATCAAAGGGGCGAAAACACTTCTGTTAAGCAGACTTGAAAGCTTAGTCTGAACATGCTGTACTTAGTCTTCTTCTTGTCTATTTGCTCAGAAGTTTTTGAGGATCAGATTTACATGCAACCATGAATGTGACCTTTGTAAGTGATTTAGACATGTGTATGGCATTGGGCTTATGTTTTGAGATGTCACAATTCCAGCACAAGTTTCTTAAAAGTTAACCAAACAAGGAAAAGTAGCTGGTTATGTACTCCAAAATAAATATATAAATAAATAAAAATAAAAAAGAGCACCGCTTCCAGCCCCTGGTCAACCTTGACAATCTCTTTAAAAATATACACTTAAAACCACTCTCTCTATTACCTCCACAACACAATAACCACTTGTGTCTTCCATGAACAAAAGCCTTGGATGCATTCTATGATGCCACTGTTTTACACATTGAGAGGCACTGGTTCTATTTGTTGTGTTGGCAGGTTCATTGTAGTAAAAACCCAGTCACCCCTTTAGTTGCTTCGTGTTTTTAGATATTTATTTAATTCCTAAGCTTTCCCATTTAGACATAGGGCTGCAGACTTCCAGGTCATTAGTACCAGCCAATGATTAAACAACATATGTCAGCTGAACAACAAAAGGCTATGCTCAGTCCTTCCCTCATGTTCTACATTTCCTCTGCAACGACAGGAGTCCTTTTAACTCATGCACTGAAATCAAGTAGCTCACTAACCATTTCTACTGCGACACTTGTTAACTTTTCAGAAAAAAGAGCTTAGTGTTTTTGCATGACAACAAATTTTATACGTAGTTTATTTGAAAGGTTCCTGTCTACATAGGGCCAAATTCAGGCAAGCGTGTGAAATGTGGCATCTGTACCCTCAAAGTGGCATACACATGTGCCACAAACAGCATTATTGTGTGCCTGTATGAGAGTCACACGCAACTCTTGTGTGCACTACCTTGCCTTGTCTATTCCTATTAAGAGCAGAAATAATCAATGCAGGACAAGTATCTGAGTTTTACTGGACTAGTCATTAATCCAGACAGTAATGGTAGTGAAAATGACCTTCCTTCTGCCTCCAGCTTAGCAGGCAACTATGTCCATCCCTCCTCCGGGATGATGATCTAGCCATAGTAATTCATACTTTCAACTGCCTGCCAACTAAACTATTATAACTCATGGTAGTTGGGGCTGATGATTAAGGCAACAAGTATACTGTACCTTGTACAGGTTTCAGAGTAGCAGCCGTGTTAGTCTGTATTCGCAAAAAGAAAAGGAGTACTTGTGGCACCTTAGAGACTAACTAATTTATCTGAGCATAAGCTTTCGTGAGCTACAGCTCACTTCATCGGATGCATGCAGTGGAAAATACAGTAGGGAGATTTTATATACACAGAGAACATGTATTTTCCACTGCATGCATCCGATGAAGTGAACTGTAGCTCACAAAAGCTTATGTTCAAATAAATCTATTAGTCTCTAAGGTGCCACAAGTACTCCTTTTCTTTGTAGCTTATACAGATCACATAAGATCACTTTCCTACCTGGAAACAGTGCCAAAAACATATCCTCCAATGGCTCCAGGTTTGCTTCCAGTTTCAATACAAAGCCCTAGTACAAATATTCTCAACAGGTTTGGACCCTTCACAGAAGTCACCTCTCTGTTCACAAATTACGAAGACAGCTGCATTCCTCTGAGATGATGCAGCTAACAAGCTAACCGTGCCCAAAGTGAAGCTCTCAAGAGCTGAAAATAATATAGTCAAAGGGGTTCATTTGTGAAGCCAGCTGCTGGAAGAGGTATGGATAAGCCAAAGTCTAACCATTGTTAGAGTATATTTCAAGATATGCAAGGGCTGCACTAATCAAAGACAGGGAATTACAACAACATGATGGCACAAACTAGAAATATATACTATACCTGAGAGAGACAAATATTAAAGTCCACTAGGGACAAGTGTGCAAATTTTAATTACCGTATTTGGCTGTCAGATACTATGATGATGGACCACCGAGAAATGCCTAAGATATCTTAAAACTTTCTTTCTCTGGATCAGCATATGGCTTATAATTTCAGCCAGTGGTTCTGCTGGTTCCCACAGTCAACCGCTATGTGTTCTGCTTGAGGGGAAAAGACTTCTCTGTATTGTTTTACTTAAGTATGTGTGTGATCCAGGGACCTCTGGGTGCCAACTGGCAGAGGGCATGGGGGTCGTAGGGATCCCCTATTATCTACATAGTAGTTCACCAAAGAATGTCACGTAAGGTCTCCAATGAAAGCCTGTGTCACACTGCTCCTCATAATCATTGTGAAATATAAGTACAGATAATATGTAAGGAGTTATGTCTATATACTGAACATTATATTCTTAAGGTCTCTGACTTGGGGCTGGTCACCAAAAGGTGAGAAACAGGTTTCTTTCAGGCAAGATGTGTTTATGTATCTGTCTACATGTAAACTGAGTATTGTATGCTTCACAATGAACACCGATTTACTGTCTGAGCAAAATGCTAATCAAGTGATTGCAAAGTCTCCAGGGGAGAGTCTAGACAGGCAAACACAAGCAACAGGGTATAACCCTGTTCGCAAGTAATGACAATGGATTTTTGGACTATAACTGTAGGGACAGAGACATATTCTGGATCTTTTCCTTGAGGAGGCAAGAGGACAATGTGCTTGTTTCATGAACAGAAGATCACAGCCAAGCTCGCCTGTAATACACTGGAAGGATTTTGGGTGAGCTTTTGCTCTCTATGACAGGACAATGTCTTGTTAGTTAAGTTTAGGCTCTAGAAAGCATGTTATGATTTGATTTTATAAAAAAACTCTTTGTTTCTAATATTTCTGCTTGTAGAGTGTGGTCACCCACTCCTGTCCTAAAGGACTTGAAATCAGGCCTGGGAGAGGGCTGCGGCTGGGAGCAAGCAGTTCCCAAGGTGACTGGGGGAAGCAGGCTCAGGTGTGGCCACGCCCCAATCAGGGCTCAGCTGGCCCTTATAAGAGGGCAGTGGGCCAGGAACAGAGAGTCTCCTTTAGCTGTAGAGGGAGATGGGCTGGGCTGGGCTGGGCTGGGGAGTGTAGTGTAGTGTAGTGTAGTGTAGTGTAGTGTAGTGTAGTGTAGTGTAGTGTAGTGTAGTGTAGTGTAGTGTAGTGTAGTGTAGTGTAGTGTAGTGTAGTGTAGTGTAGTGTAGTGTAGTGTAGTGTAGTGTAGTGTAGTGTAGTGTAGTGTAGTGTAGTACCTGAGGTGGAGAAGGGCTGGGGAAAGGCCAAGGGAGCTGGGGAGCTCCAGCCTGGAAACCCTGTAGGCCTAGTGTAAGGCCGGATAGGTACTGGGGTTACAGGGAGCAGCTCAAAGGTAGGCAGAGGAAGCAGGTCCAAACTCCCCTTGCCTGTGATGATTGGCTTATACAATGCAGTCCACCCCAGTATGCGGGGGCTCAGTGGAGACTGGCATTAGCCAAAGGCTGAGGTGGGAATAGTGGGTTGGGGTTCCCTGGGGAGGGGAGACCCAGAGACTGGGGGGGGTGCTGGGACAAAGGGGCACCGGGATCTGGGAGGGACATGAGGGCCAGTGGCAAGTGGGACACTGGCCTGCAGGAGTGCTCCAGAGGCTGGAAGAGCTAATTCCCTGAGAGACCAGCAGGAGGTGCTGCAGGGGTGAGTTGCCACACTGTGACATTGCTTACCATTTGAATCTCTGTTCTTTATTAAATAAATGTATCCTTGCTTTCTCTATAATCAAATCTAAGTGCTGTGTGTTAAGTGGAGCCAGACTCTACCATGTAACTGGTAAGCTGTGGAGTACTGTACCTTTGGGAATAGAGGACCTACACATATTGTGAGTGTTCTGGAGATCAGAGGCTGGCCACTCCAGGGAGATGCTCGGAGGACTCAGGGCTTGGAGTGTGCCTATTGTTGACCTGCGAAGAAAGAGCAGGGCCTACAGAGGCCTGGAAGCCAGTGCTTGTGTTGACTGTGGCTGCTAAAGTTGAGGAACTGATCCACAGCAGGCACAGACAAAGCTTCCTCACACGAAGGTCAGGTGGTAGTGATATGCCTCACACAACCCTGGGTATCCCCAAGAAGTATCACAAACACTTTTGCAAATGCTTTCTCACTCGCTTGTGAAGATGGTATCTTGCCTGGAGCTCCAGAAAATATAACACAGCCTACATTACTTCCACATTAGGAGGGGGTGGTGGTAAGGTGTATGGGGGGGTGTTTGTAATTATTGTGGGTGGAATACTTTATTGTTACAAGGGTTTTTTTCTCTGCATACTAGGCCATATGTGGTGGGAACCATAGTGGCCTTCACACCATATAATAATATTAATAATGGATATAAAGAAATGCTTATTTCTATCTTGAAGAAAAAAATAGACCTAGAAATTTGTTGCTTTCTGCCTTATTCAAAAAGTGCTCTAAGCCCACTTCTTAACCAACCTAGAGAACATTGGCTTTATCATTCTATGCTATGATAAATAAATGCTTTGAATTGTTAGACTAGAATCATGAAAATTGCTTGTAATTAGATTAAATCACATCACTAGGTATAACTAGCCTCACATTAATGAAATAAGCAGATAAAAAAGGTTAAATTCATTAACTTTTTTTTGAGGGAGTGGAGGGGGAATACTATGATCTGAGAGTTTTACAACAAAAATAGACCCAAAAAAGACCTGACTACTGTTCTCACAGCCAAAATTCCCATTTAATTCAAGTTCATAAGAAACTGAAGAATTAAGCACTAAGTTTGACTTAATCAGAAATAACTACTGACCTTAAATTATCTGGATAAATTATTCACGTAGGAGGCTGACTTTAAAAAAAAAAAGTTGAATAGCTATAGTATAAAGATACAGTGAAGTGCTGCACAGGTGAAACGTATAGCCTAGGACTGTGGCAACACTCCAATAAAGGTCTGGAAGCTACATTCCTGACACATTAACGTCAAATGAAAGAAAAATCATTTCATTGTAAGATAACAACAGAGAAATCAGATCTTAACAACTTTTAAAAGCCTGCGGTGATTCACCAAGAAATCTCTACCTAATGAGATAAGAGCAATAACACAGACTAGTGTAAACTATTCAAACAGCAAACTACAAGAGTTAGTCAGCTAAGGACAAACAAATTCATTGATACAGAAAGATTATGTGCTGGTTTGTATCATACCAGCAGGAAACAACATCTGCAGAAGAAAAGATGCTGGTATTTTTCATAATTGAAAGATACAAAGTATTAACCACATGGAACATAAATCTGTTGCCTGAGGCGTATTGTGAATCATCTCTCACTCCTATCAAGTCATCCCTAATTCATTGAATATAAAGGCACATTGCTGAGCACATGTGTAACTCCCACATTCACTATATTTGCTATGGGGAGGCAGAGAAAGCCATGTGAAGGTGGGACTCCTAGACAGCAACTTGGCCATATTCTTTCACTTTTATTTAGGAATTTGGACCCTGATCCTGCACCATTAAAGTCAATTGGAGCTTTGCCACTGACTTCCGCAGGTGCTGGATCAGACCCTTGGTATGACTGCACACCACCTATTCAGACAGAATTGTAGGGTTGTTTTAAGTCCATCCCTTCATTCTGGGCCACCTTTCCCTCACATTTAAGTTCTATCCGCTCCATCCCGTCCACACTAGTTGCCCCCCTTGCATTTGGCCTATAATGTAAGAGTCTAACAGCCATGGCTGATGTAAAGCAGACAAGGGAGGCACTGGCAGCTTTGTTTCAGCACCACCCCCACACGAGTGAGAGAAAAAGAGAGAGGAATAAGGAGGACTGAGTCACCCAGCTCAGAGGAAACTACCACTACTGTTTTTTCTCTTGGCTGGGGAGAGAGTGCATCCTCCTTCCTAGCACCAAGTTACTGCAAAGGGCACCAGAGAAATACCTACATATATGGTGCTTTGCTATTAGATGCTTCCATTATTCTCCCTTGGTTTGGTTTTCCCCTGGCATAAGGCGTCCCTGCTAGCTCACTGTAAAGAACATTAGGCCAAGCAAGCCCCACGCATTTTTCCCTCCCGTCTGCACTGCAGAAGTCCAGTCCACTCTAAACAGTGACACCCCTGCAAACCCTCTGCAGCCTGCTGCCCCACCCCAGCCACAGGCTGCTAGAATGCCTTCCTGCCCAGAGGCCAGCTTCTGACCTCAGGGCATACACCTACTTCAGCAGGGAGGTCAAAGAGCACAGCACTGAGACACTCTGTAGAGGAAGTGGAAAAAGGAGATGTGGGGAAGAGAGTCAAGAGAAAAGGAGACTCAGGATGGGGAAAATGCAAATGGCACAGACTGCGGGGAAGAAGGTGGCAGGATTTATGGCTCCATGGGAAGAAGGAAAGAAGGCCCATAGGGTAAAATACACACAATCTGAGTGAACAGGCTATGTGCCGCAAAGAGGGGTTGCAGGGACAGAATCTTTCTCTCTGCCAGTAGCGGTTCTGCAGCCCCTTTTGCAGAAGCTATTACAACTCCTGGGCTGAAACAGGGGGCCCCCAATACCTACACAACCCCTACCTGGAGGGGTATGGCTAGTGCAGGAGTTCTCAAACTGGGGGTCATGACCCCTCAGAGGGTCACAAGATTTTTACATGGGGGGGCGCGGGCTGTCAGACTCCACTCCCAAGCCCTGCTTTGCCTCCAGCATTTATTATAGTGTTAAATTTTTAAAAATTGCTTTTAATTTATAAGGGGGGGGGGTGCACTCCTTTGTGGTTTGTGTGAAAGGGGTCACCAATACAAAAGCTTAAGAAACACTGGGCTAGTGGATGTGTGTAACTGTGACCCCAGCGGCTCCACCCTGGCACCCACCACCTGAAAGGATACTTTTAAGATGCATGTGTTAACATTTCCTAAAGATCCCCTGAAATGGGGCGAGAGTGGGACTGCTCAAACAGCCATTTGGAAGATACCTATCTAACATCTGGAATCCAGTGCAGGTCAGTGCCATTGGTCTGGGGAAGAGGCCCAAAATAAAATTTGACTTAATTTTATACAATCATGATCTTGCATCAGCAACACCTGATTACATAGCGCCTCCCGCTCTCACCTGTTTCCATGAACAGGGCAGGCCTGGCCAAAGGGCAACAAAGTCTAACCAGCATTCACTGAAGTAACACATTTCAATCACTGCCACCAGAAGAGAGAGATGGAAAGAAATGGGGGAGCACTGAGCAGATACTGCAAGCAGTGATCAGCAGAAATGAAGCCAGCAACTGATGGAGGGGAAAAAAGAAATGACCACATGGACTGTTCAGAAACCTGTGTTTAAATAAGCCTGCACACACTTAAAAAGAAATAACAGAATAAAATACACACCTACCCTGGCATCTGGGTATTTTCCTATAAAAGTTCTAGCTCTCTTGTCTCTTGTTTCTGGCTAGCCCATTCCTTTTTTTTATTGCCCCTTTTACTCTATTCTTTTTTCCTGTGTGGCTCTCCTTCCTGTGTTTCTTTCCTTTCCTTAAAGAAAAACCCCATTGGTGCAAGGGGTCAGCAAGGGTCCCCTCCCATGAGGTAGGTTGTTTTTGTTTTGATATTTTATATAGAGAACATACATGTTCCTCTTGCCCCCCGCATCCTCATATTTTACTATGTAAAAGAAAATTGAAGGACCAAACTCTGCTCTTGGTTAAACTAGGGAGAATATGGAATTATCCTATTCACTACAGTGGGGTTACTCCATATTTACCACAGTATAGATAAGCAGAATATGGCCCTACATATTCACTATACACCATTCCCTCCTCCCCCCTCCCCGCCATGTTGCAAACCTCACCCACCTATAAAGGAAAAGGCATGTGCCACAGATATTAGCTAAATAACAAAACAAATTTAAGGTTTCAAAATCTACTCAGGGAAGGTCTTTTCATTCTATTTTATTTATTTGCTCTCTCAAACCTTAGACTGGGAGCTCTCTGAAACACTGTCTTTGTGTTGTTTGCACAGTGCCTAGCACAATGGAGCCCTGATCAGAGTCCTTAAGGTGTATCATGGCAGAAATCTTAATAAATAATAAAGCAAGAGATTAAAGTGAATCGGTAGAAACAGTAGTTCTTGACATCCCACACTTCACTTCTGGTTAAATCTTTGCCATGTAAACAAACAAATGGTTTGGGTTACTATGTGTTTTGAGATACACAGATGAGTAACAGGCCATATTTGGGTTTCAGTTTCTCAGAATTATATTGTTAGAATCACTCGCTTTCCTGAAGTTTGTTCTGTGCTGTGACACATCATATGAGTAAATTCTGCTTATTGGGATTGTGGCAATAAAATATTGTGGTGAGTGTGTATTGAGGACGGCGTGTAGTGGGAAAGGAAGGGGCCAAATTAATCCCTAGCTTAACTGGTCCTATTGAAGTCAATGGAGTTATATCAGGGACAAACTTGGCCCAAAAGTTCTTTGTCAGAAATGCTCCTCTTTGGTCATATCTAAACGCCATACAACAGTTGTTGTAAAGATAGCACTGAGTATGCCTGAAATGGAAGTGCTCTCACAGCTTCCTTTGTCTCCAGTGTATGTGTCTGGGGAGGAGAAGAGAGGCTTTTCTTTCCATCCTACCTTCTCCTTCCTCCCCACCCAATCTCCCAAAGTGTGGAATGCTTCTGGGGGAATGTCTTATCCTACAGATAGGTCTTGCATTTAGATTTGAACACAGTCAGGCTTCCTCTGATCTCACCTAATCAGGTGTTCCACATCCAGTGCCCAGCTGCTCAAAATGCCTTGCCCCTACATCAGAGCATCTTGTCTTGGCCCAGTCTAGAGTCCAACAAAAGTGTCTTATCCTGGGCCAGTCTCACCGTTTCCTGATTGAAATCCCAGCACAGAATCTACCAGGTTGTGAGGGAAGCATGCTGTCTGGATCAGGTACTACCCTCTGACACCAACCCAAAGCCCAGCAGTTGAGCTATTACATAGTGTTGGAGATGAGGAACTTCCACGTGCTCAATGGATGTATGCCAGAAAGCCGTTCCCTCTCCCCGACTTTCTGGGTGCGCCAGCCACTATCATATCTGGCTATTGTTTGCTCCCTTCCTTTTGAATCAAACAGTGAATTGGGGGAAAATGGGAGCCAAAAAGTTGTGCTTCTGTTTTTGAAGACAAATATTTTCTGGGACAGTACAAATGCACAGAGCTAATTAGGTATTTTCCTAACTGTTTATTAACTGTTCTATGCTAGCATGAAAGCAATATAGCTCTGTTTAAACAAGGGGCTCAGTCTTATTTAGAGACAGATTTTTCTTTAAGCCAGTTCTATATAAACACCCCATGATGCTAGCAACTTGCTGCCAAAAAATTTGTATTCTTTATGCCTAAACCTCAGTCCTATTTCGATAAGTAATTCAAGTCATGGCATCTTTGAAATGTCCTGCTGGTGGGAAACCAAATGTTGGACCCCATCACAAAGTAGGATGCTAACAAAAAAAATTTAAAAAAAAAAAAAAAAAGACAATCTCACTGCAGAGTTGATCTCCAAATACATACAAAATTGCTAGAAGGCATTAATATTTTTAGCAGCTAAAGCTTTATCTGAGATGTTTTTACACTAAAAATGCCAATTCCTCTACATAACTTTCCATGACAAACCTCAAAGACTTGCTTCAGTTAAGACACGCTCTCATTCTACCTGAATAAGTACGTGGAACCTCTTATAAAACATTCCAGTGGCTAGTCAGTAACACTCTGCACTAGTATATGGAAAAAACAGGTTTGGTTGTCAGACAGGAAGGTGTAATGCACATCAATGGAAGCATATTCTACTGGCTGCAGAACACGAAATCCCTGGAGGGACTGGCCCTGAGGCTGGGGTCAGGGTGTAGTGGATAGGGTCTGAGGTGAGATGCTTAAGAGTCTCCCCTCTACCAAAAGAAAAACAGTGGCACACTTAACCCCTGATCCTGTAAAAACTTAAGCATATGTTTAACTTTACACTTGAGTAAAAGCAGGTTTCAGAGTAGCAGCCGTGTTAGTCTCTATTCGCAAAAAGAAAAGGAGTACTAGTGGCACCTTAGAGACTAACCAATTTATTTGAGCATAAATTGGTTAGTCTCTAAGGTGCCACTAGTACTCCTTTTCTTTTTGAGTAAAAGCGCGCACGTGCATTTGCAGGCTAGGGGCCTAACAAAGTAAAGATAATTTTGAATGACTCTCCCCTTTATCCCACATACTTTATCTTATAAGTTCAAATAAGAGTCAAATCTTGCAGTCCTTTACTGAGGCAGGACTCCCACAGAATTAAAAGGAGGTATGTCTTAGTAAGGGCCAAATAAGCATTGTAGGATTTGGCCCTAAGTAATAAATATAACTTGAGAGAAGAAACTTCATGGGCTGCAGTTATGGGCTGATGTAGATGTAGCACGGCACCCCCGGATGGTTTATGAGAAGCAGAGAACTAGGTCCTCTAGATCTGAAAGTACGAACCTTTACTGACTGAGGTAAAATACGCAGCTCTATAGTGGCTGGACTTCTTAGAGGTTTGAGTCAGTTTAGAGGGAAACAAAGAGGCCCACCGTGTAAGCATAGACTATATTACAAACATTTATGTAAGTTCATCTCCATTTGTATTTTTTAAGATACACATAAAGCATGTCTTTGTGATGTATGCCCTTTTTTGCCCTGTGTATTTTCTTTGGGCTACATATTTTACATCACCTGTAGCTTTGCTTTATATTTAACACTACTTTAACTAAAAAAAAATCTGACAAATTTTCAGGATTGACTAGTGATTTTTGGGTGTCCAACTTGAGACATGTTAAAAAGGCCAGATTTTTAGACTGTAGGATGCTCAGAGCTTTCTGAAAATCAGGCCCTTTTAAGGTATCTCAGGTTGGGCACCCAAACACTGAGGCACCCAAATTGACTAGTTGTCACTTTTGAAAATGTAGGTAGGTCTCTGTTACTCAGATTTTTCTTCAGTAAAATGGCTACTGCTTTCAACAAATGAATTGGAAGCATCGAAGGATTAGAAAATGTCAGATTCATTAAGTTTTGGGTCTTTACCATTTGTTCTAGTAGACTGTTCAGGCTCTGTGGTGTCTTTAGTTACTTGTTGCTAAATGTTGTCTTTCAGATGACAGGTTCTAAGGTCTTAAAAGATAGGTGTGCAGATTCATGGATTTTTTTTTTTTCAAGCAAATCCATTACTGAAATTGACTGACATTGCCACTGTTTGAACAAAAAAGAAAATCCTTTCATGTAAGCTGCCAAAATGTGAAAAGTGTACATCCAGCTGTGACTGCTCTGTTCTCAAGAGATGGAATTCAGAGTTTTGCTGTATCATAGTAAGACTTCTTGCCTCAGGGCCCCAATTCAGTAAGGTACTTAAACACATGCCTAACTTTAAGCATGTGAGTAGGCCCACTGAAATCAACAAGAATACTCATGTGCTTGAAGTCAGGCATGTACTTTAATACCCTGAGGTTTATAGCACACAATTCATACAGCATTATTAACTATTTGTGTCTGTAAATTTTAAAGTGGCATATTTTGTGAATCCCTTTACTACAATTTTCTAAGGGATTTTTCGACCATCCTGTGTAACATCATATTTTTCCTAGCAACAAGTCTCCTTAATAAATATTAGTGCTTTATGTTTTTATGCATCCTTCAAGTTATGATTTCTGAGGAAATTGCAGACAATCCTTAAAAGTATCAACAGAAAGTTAACCAACTCTTTATTCACCCTATTTACAGGTTAGCTGTTCATTTCAAGGAAAACAGAGATAAGCCAGGCCAACAGCAATCTGCAAAAGCAGACTTGTCCACAAGTATAATCACTGTCTGTTTCGCCTCCACTCTGATGGACTGACAAATATCCACGAATATGTGGATCCGATGCAGGAGCAATGAGTTGCAATATTTTGGTGTCACATAGCCAGTGTATGGCCCAGTAGACTGGAAAGCAGTATTTCGCGCTGCTACATTGTAAACCTGGGTATGAGAGGGATGATGTGACTCTCCATGGACAAGTAGGATTTCAAGAATCATGGAAGAGATCTACTCAGTCTTAGACAGAAAGAAGGTCGTTCCATTGACTTCTCAGTCTCTCCTGGTCAACCGATGAATGGGGTGGCCCTAATGGTGTCCCCAGTGACATCAGCAAATTTTCACCTCTTGGGTATCTAAGGCTATATACAAGAAGACTAGGATTAGGCAGAGATGGATGGAGGTCAAGAAGGAAGAAGGCCAGAGACAAAAATAAATGATGGCTCCATAATGATGGTAAAGACTGGACAGGAAATCCTTACCAGCCTGTCAAAACCAGCCTTAAGCCCTAGATTAGGCAAAGCAAGGAGAAAACACACACTTGAATGTCTGAAACAACATGATTTGCCTGGCAATTTAAAGTGTTCATCAAATATCACTCTCCAAATATTGAATATTTTTCAAAGAAAGATTTCTCCCCATACATAAGGTGAAGCTCACATTGCTATAATACTCTGTCACTCAGCAAGAAAACTAGTTGGAGCACAAAGTATAATCAAGTCAGAGGAAAGGAATTTTCAGGGGCTGTTACACAAATGAATGAGGAGTGATATGTGATCACCATGGCAGATGGAAAACTTGTTAAGGCAAG
This sequence comes from Lepidochelys olivacea, assembly GCF_965140295.1. Taxonomy (NCBI): domain Eukaryota; kingdom Metazoa; phylum Chordata; order Testudines; family Cheloniidae; genus Lepidochelys; species Lepidochelys olivacea. The sequence continues at coordinate 168,031,382 of NC_140411.1, forward strand.
TGTGGTCCCTATTCTGTGTTGACCAAACTGATTGCTACACATGACTGGTCATGGGGGAAGCCAGTGTGACAACTGTTACAAAACAGAGGTCCTCTTGAACTAAACCTGGCCCTTTTAAGTTGTAAGAACAACATAAAACAGCTATGTCTAAAATACAGCAAAGCGTCGTTTATGCCTCAGTCACAAATGAACCATATCCTACACAGCTGTTTCTGATAAAGTAAAACTTGCCTTTTTAATGCTTACAATTTTGTCTGTCATAGTGAGATGGATGAGGCTCTCAAGTTACATGTAGGGAAACAAAAATGGAGAACTGATACCAGATAATAATGTTGCGTTAACAGCAACCCTCGCATGAGAGCCCCTGCTTATGAATCTTCTAATATCCACATTCATGGACTTGTAATACATTAAACTGTCCCAGTTTCACATTTCAGTGATGAAATGCATAACTAGGTATGCAGAAAAGTCAGGGTCCCTCATATAATAAATGGTTTTAATACTGATGTAGCTTTATAGTTTTTCTAGAGGAAAACTTACACTTACCAGAGCAATAAATGCTTCTGCTTTTGATGCACAGAAGGTTTAAGTCTCAGCACCATTATTTGTGTGGTGTTATAACTTGAGTGACAGAAAGTTCACAAATGTTGAGAACCAAGAGAAGTGTTTCAAGGCAGCACAATGATTCCATATTCTGTGTCTCACAGCTCCCTGGATATCACACACAGAAAACCAAATATGGAAGATTTATATTTAAAAAAAAAAAAAAGGGGGGGGCAGATAGCCATGAAACTTTATTTGTGTATTACTCTTTTCTAGTCTCTTCATTTGGAAACCTTTTCCAAAGCAATAACATTTCTGATCCTATACTAAAAGAAAGAACAGCATTACATGATCGAAAACTAAAAATCATTTCTAAGGACAGGGTAAGGGAGTGAAGCATTCATAAAAAAAGGAATCTTTAGTAAGTGCAACTTCAGCTTTCTGTTTATTTTTTAGCAGGTAGTCCTCTTCACAGGCCCTGTTAACCTCTCATAGGATCTTTACTGTAGAGCTGGTCCACACAGTTTTTGTATTGTTTTAGCTATATCAGTTTAAAACAGGTCTGATTAAATTAGTACAAACCCCTAGTGTGGACACACATTTTTACTGGTGCTCATACTGAGATCAGTGATTCCAGGAAATATACCAAAATAAGCATTTTCATTCACTTTATTGGCACTTCCTGAACCAGCCAGCTAGAAGAGTCATAGGCTGTAACCCACTGCCCACCAGCAGACAATATTGTTTCAGAAGGCATTAGGGAAAGTGTTTGAGACACACTACAGTAGTTAGGAGATGGTTCCAACTCTAACCTTTATGACCATACAACCCTCAGCCTCTTCCTGAGGTTGCTACTGATGGGAGGGATAAGAAAGCCAATGTATTTATTTACACTATTTGAAATGTTTACCCTCAAAACATTAGATTTCAGCATCTCTATCTTGTTTGTGATTTGATTTCAAAAAGTGTTCAATGGAGGTGGACAGAGGTTGTCCAATGCAGCTTTAAATAACCCTAGTACTGAATCTTCCACCACTTCCCACGGGAAACAGTTGGACAAACAAATAAATCGTGCTGTTAAGAAGTATTTTCTGAAGGCCAATGCAAGTTTTCCTTTGCTCTGTTGTATCCCTTTATTCCTACTGAAACACCCCAGACTACCCTGCATAATTCCTCTTCCACCTTGGCACTGACACGCTTCAGATAATTGTAGATATTCCCTTGAAAAACTTGGAGAAGGGTGTAATCAACATAATAACTAACATCATTTTTTATATTGCTGTTTATACAACATGTAACTACTCAGTTTTAGATAGACTATTACAATTCACTTGTTACAGGATGGTTTGTCACAACAGTTAAGTGGCTGCTTGACTTAGGAATTTACATCATCCCCCTAAATAAGATAAATGCTATACACTATTACCTTCCATTTTCCTGAGTTTGGGATAACCACACAACTTGCAAAGGGAAGGGGGAATATAAGTAAGTTGCTTTATGTCTTCTGAAATGTATGAAGATAAATAGAAGCATCCCATTATTCACCAGTGCAAAAGCAATCCCGGTATAACTTCAAGAGCATATATCCGGGATGAATAAGGCCCATTCTGAGACAAAGAGAGCAGGACACACTTTAATTAACAAGACATTTATATTTAACATATGCCACCAAAACCAGGCACACAGCTTTACACTTTATTAAAAATGTTAAAAATACAAAGCTTTCAAGAGCAAATACAAGGACCCAGATGTGAGAATCACACAAAAACTTACACCTGGTGTCAATTTAATCTCAACACTGGATATTACCCCCATTTGCCACCAATAACTAAAATTATGATGGTATATATGAGAAGCAAGCACTACTGACATGCACTGTTAGCGATGCCTTTAAAACTGCTGAATGTAAACTTGAAAGCAGATTATCTCAAGAGGATAAGCAACTGCCACATGTGCATCAATTCAGATCATTGCAGAACATGTGAGAGCTACAGCTGAAAAATATTAAAACAAGCTTCCTGGAAGACAGATTGGAATAGTGAGCAGCCTCTCTGACTATTAAAGACCATTTTACTTACTCCAAACATGAAACATAGAACAATAGGGGGTTAGAAGGAAGAGTTCAGCTTTGTAATAGGCTCCTGTTGAAACTAGTTATTTTCCAGATGAATCCATTGCGAGCAGTTGATTACATAAGAAATAATGAACAGGTGATTGAACATCAGCAGCCTGGTGTTTATCCTGCCTTATGTTAAAATCCTTAAATGCTCCATAACATGCGTTACGCCACACTGTGTTGACAAAGTGCCAAATCCTACAGTCCTCATTCAAGCAAAACTCCTACTGAAGTTACTGTAACCTTGACTTAAAATCCTTCCAATTATATTCTAAATAAAATTATTTGATAAAGTATTTCACATTTACATAAGCATTTGTTCAATAATTTAAATAAAAATTACATACAAGAAAACTACATTAAAAGAACATTATTACAACTGAAAAGTCAAGCACTCAAAACCTAAGCAGAATTAAAATGATTGGTGAACATTAATTTGGCCCCCTTGTACATCTGTGTTATTATACGATCTTAAATTATACGATCACCTAGAATTTGTTCCACAGGACCTCTGCTTCATTCCATGCGCAGAATGGCCAGTCCTCACTTAAAGAGCAGCTCTTCAATATTTTGTTTTAGCCTAAAAGTTTAATGTATACGTGGCCCAACACCACAAATCTTGCTCTGACAAAAGAATTATTAATTTCCTCATGGGTTTTTCTATGGTGCTCATCACTGCAGTATCTGAGTGCTTCACAAACATTTATGTCAGGTATGTGATTTTTCCCATCCCCTGCCAAATTCCAAGTTCTTGCTCCAAAGAATGGGGGCTCTAGAGCTTTTCAAAGAAAAGGTCACCATAATTTACTAATATGGGTCTGGAAAGCTGCTGGGAATACCCAGAGCTGTGAGACTCTGTGCTACCCCTCTCAGCCTCAGTAAGTGGGAGCTTTGTGGCACCTAAGCTATGTGACAACTGCCTGACACACCAGCTTGTCTGCCTTGCCAACAAACTCTTCAGGGCTCTCCCAGCCCAAACCTTGCCCAGTATATAACCATTAGTGAACTCCAGCCCCCGAGCTCCTCAGAGATGTCTCTCAGCAGTGCACAGCCCTTACCATGGTGCAATAACAAAAGCGATTAAGTTTGCTGCTCCTTTAAAGACATAAATAATGACTTGTTGCCTTGACTGGAATTAACAATCACTTCCATACAATCAAAGCACTGGGTTGGTCTAGATAAAAAGTAAAAAGGTTATTTAATTAAAGAGAGATTGGTTTTAAGGAAATTCAAATATACAGGATAAAGATAGAAGGGGTTAGAAAAAAACAGTAGCTCTAATGGCTAAGAGCTAACTTAACAAGCTACATTCTTTATTCAAGCTGGTTTCCTCAGCAGTCTTCCTTTTCCAGCAATGGCTGATTAGCTTTTGATCAGGAGCCCCACAGGGATTCCCAAGGCACTAGTTTTCCATGTCTCCTCAGGTGAAGGATAACTTAGGGGAGGGTCACTCCCTCTCTTTTTATAGTCCCATAAACCTTTGAAATACATTCTTCTGAAATGTATCCCCAGATAAAGTTCCTTTCCCTGTATGGGTGTGGATGCCATGCTGTCTGATATATATTCCATGCTGTGTTCTCCCCCGCTGGTGAGCTGGGGTACATGAAGCCAGTCAGGCCAACTGATACTTACTACCAGAGACCAGAGAGGCAGTTGCCTCCTGATACACGGATGCTTTTAGGGTCACAATGGGGAAAATAACATTTTTTCCTATCCCTGTTCTCAGAAACATCTGAATCATTTTGGCTGAAACTTCCTCTCAAAATATCATCCTCAGGCAGACACCCAGAATGGAAAAATTTCATCCCGAATGGTTAAAATAGCAATCCCCAAACTTTTGAGGGTCATTTTCCCCCTTACTTCTGTCCATGCCCCTCCCCTGCCCACCCAGAGCCAGGAGCAAGGGTCATGGCTCTGGGCGGGGGGAGATGCTGGCCCTGGTCTCACTCCCCTGGACATTCCTCCGTGCCCCCCCAGGGGGGGGGGCGTGCCCCATACTTTGGGGACCTCTGGGTTAAAGTCTGGCAAAGTTCTACACAACCGAAAACAGCATCTCATAATGGAAAGCATTAGGGAAACGTAATATTAGGTAGCATTACCAGCTCTAGCTACAATAAAGAATTAACCTGTCATGAACTGTTCCTTAGCAGCCCCACACCTTATTTTAGGTACTTCTTCTGTCTTTGTTATACTCCACTTAGGTTCTGATCCTGCAAACACACAATTGCTTAGTTTTACTCATGTGATAAGTTAACGGGACCACAAGGTACATAAAGTTGAGCACATGAATTCTTACACAATCAAGGCTTTAATTAAATGGTAAAGTCCTCAGGATAAAGAAATTTCTTTAATTACTATGTAAAACATCATGTACACCTATGGGGCTATATACACTGAACATTGTATATTTCCATTTATGAGATGGGGGAATTAAGTTTTGCTGCTTTAACTTAAGCTTTTACAAAAGAAAAGGAAAGATTTCTCACAAGTGGTAGCTTTTAATGGAAAAAAGAGTTCCTGGAAGAAGGTCACTGTACCAATTTTACAGTAAGTATTTTTCAAAACAAGCTCTTCTACATCTATAAAATTTTAAAAATGTGAGAACCCACTGACAAATAAAGCCACTAATTGAATGTTCATGGTGAGAAACAGAATGCATCTAGAAAACTAACGTTATACACGCAGCACTGTGGGGAAAAAGGCAGAAGAATAAGCCAAATTTCTAACTAAGGATCTGTGCCCTAATGCCATGAGTCACTAAAAGCAATGAGTCTTGCCAACTCTCACAATTTTCAGGCACACAATATCTGGGGGTTTTCTTAAAGCCCTGCCTCCAGGAGTCATGTGATTATATGTGTTCCTCAGTTTCATTTTTAAAAAGTAAGTTTCTAGCCAGAATGGTTGAGGAGAAAAGCTTGAAAACGTGACCTGAGTGCATCCTAAATGCTCCGAAACCAGAAGGCAAAGAAAAAACCCAAACCATATGTCAAGGTTCCTCCCCCACTCTGAACTCTAGGGTACAGATGTGGGGACCTGCATGAAAAACCTCCTAAGCTTATCTTTACCAGCTTAGGTCAAAACTTCCCCAAGGTAACAAATATTACCCCCGTTATCCTTGGAATGGCCGCTACCACCACCAAACTAATACTGGTTACTGGGGAAGAGCTGTTTGGACGCGTCCTTCCCCCCAAAATACTTCCCAAAACCTTGCACCCCACTTCCTGGACAAGGTTTGGTAAAAAGCCTCACCAATTTGTCTAGGTGACTACAGACCCAGACCCTTGGATCTTAAGAACAATGAACAATCCTCCCAACACTTGCACCCCCCCTTTCCTGGGAAATGTTGGATAAAAAGCCTCACCAATTTGCATAGGTGACCACAAACCCAAACCCTTGGATCTGAGAACAATGAAAAAGCATTCAGTGTTTTACAAGAAGACTTTTAATAAAAAATAGAAGTAAATAGAAATAAAGAAATCCCCCCTGTAAAATCAGGATGGTATATATCTTACAGGGTAATTAGATTCAAAAACATAGAGAACCCCTCTAGGCAAAACCTTAAGTTACAAAAAAGATACACAGACAGAAATAGTTATTCTATTCAGCACAATTCTTTTCTCAGCCATTTAAAGAAATCATAATCTAACACATACCTAGCTAGATTACTTACTAAAAGTTCTAAGACTCCATTCCTGTTCTGTCCCCGGCCAAGACGCCTACAGACAGACACACAAACCCTTTGTTTCTCTCCCTCCTCCCAGCTTTTGAAAGTATCTTGTCTCCTCATTGGTCATTTTGGTCAGGTGCCAGCGAGGTTACCTTTAGCTTCTTAACCCTTTACAGGTGAGAGGAGCTTTCCCCTGGCCAGGAGGGATATCAAAGGGGTTTACCCTTCCCTTTATATTTATGACACCATATTTTAAAAAGCTCATGGTTTCAAAGCTAATCTCATGACTTGGGGGGGCGGGGAGTCTGACTCTTTACTTTTGAACACTTGGGGTTGGCAATGACTCATTTGGGTGCACAGCACCTTGCTTGAAGCACTCAACACCTGTAAGAACCAAGCCCTAAATTTCTAAAAGATGGCAACAATGACTGGGGAGACGGTACAACTAGGAGATGCACTGACTCAGCACAGCTTCTGCTGGCAATACTCGTAGAATCTTGGCCATCAATGAAAGCTCCCCTCCTTTGGACGGAATTCCAAGACGTTGCAAGTAGTCAAAGAGTGACTCCACAACCACCCCTGCCTCTTTGAATTTCTCCTGCAGTGCAAGTGATCACATCCAGTGGGTCTGACCCAGCATGTTTAAAACTGAACCAAAAGTATTGATCTCTGAAGGACACTTGTAGTACAGAACAAACAGGTTAACAATCTAAATGTATAATATTTGTAGTATTTGACACAGAGTCACAATCTTTCGCTGGCGTAAACTGGTACAGCTCCATTGATGTCAATGGAGTTGTGCCAACTCACAGTAGCAGAGAATCTGACACAATGTATTTGCAGGTTTTGACATGTATGGTCTTCAACACAGAGGCAATGGTTTTGAGTATAATCTTACATTCTCCAAGACAGAGATACTACTGTATCAGAACATGAGTGTGCACACTTTCCTTAGAAAGCTAGAGACCACAGGCCAGATTTCCCATTGCTTCCTGTTCTTGTGCATAGTATTCTGACATCAGTCCCCAGTGCAATTTTACACCAGCCTGCAACAGCTGGGGTCCAGGATGTTTTGGCCAGGCCCATTCCCTCCACTGGCACACTCCCTAGATCATTTAAAAAGAAAATTGGTTCATACTTTTTTTTTAGCATAACTTGCTGTTCTTTGGAATCTCATTACAAAGATGATTTTTTTAAACTGATATTTTAAGCAAGACCTGGGTGTTGTCAATTTAAAGATTTTAAAGGCCAGAATGAACCATTAGATCATTTAATCTGACCTCCTATATAAACACAGAGCACAGAATTTCACACATTTATCCCTGTATTGAGCCCAATAACTTGTGCTGGATTAAAGCATTTCTTCCAGAAAGGCATCCAGTGGAGACTTGAAGATTTAAAGACTTCAAGAGATGGAGGATGCACCACATCCCTTAGTAGTTTGTTACAATGGTTAATCACCCTCACTGTTAAAATTTCTAATTTGAATTTTTCTGGCTTGAACTTCCAGCTATTGGTTCTTGTTATCTGTTTCTCTGGTGATGATCTGACATTTAATACAGGTCTATGCTACAATGTTTTGTCAGCATAGTCATGTTGGTCGGGGTGTGAAAAAACCCACGTTAGCATAGTTCTTGTAATGGGAAATTATGCCTCACCAACCTCTTAGAATTCTTTGAGGAGGTCAACAAATATGTGGACAAGGGTGATCCAGTTCAGTTAGTGTACTTGGACTTTCAGAAAACTTTTGATAAGTTCCCTCACCAAAGGCCCTTAAGCAAAGTAAGCTGTCATGGAATAAGAGGGAAGGTTCTCTTGGATCAGTAACTGGTTAAAAGATAGGAAACAAAGATAGGAATAAATGGTCAGTTTTCAGAGCAGAGAGGTGTAAACAGTAGGGTACCCCAAAGATCTGTACCAGGACCTGTACTGCACAACATATTCATAAATGAAAAAGGGGGTGAACAGTGAACTGGCAAAATCTGCAGATGATACAAAATTACTCAAGATAATTAAGTCCAAAGCTGACTGACAAGAGTTAAAGGGATCTTGCAAAACTGGGTACGAAAATGCAGATAAAATTCAATGTTGGTAAGTACAAAGTAATGCATATTGGAAAACATAATCCCAAATCTAGATACAAAATGTTGGTCTAAATTAGCTGTTACCGCTCAAGAAAGAGATCTTGGGGTCATCATGTATTGTTCTCTGAAATCACCTGCTCAATATGCAGCGGCAATCAAAAAAGCTAACAGAACATTAGGAACCATTAGGAAAGGGATAGATCAGGGATCGGCAATGTTTGGCACGCAGCCCGCCAGGGTAAATCCCCTGTCAGGCTGGGACAGTTTGTTTACCTGCTGCATCCGCAGGTTTGGCCGATCGCAGCTCCCACTGGCTGCAGTTCGCCGTTACAGGCCAAAGGGGGCTGTGGGAAGTAATGTTATAGGTTATGAGGCTGAAAATGTGTCCTCATGGCTTAAAACAAGCCCAGGAAAAAACTCTCCAAGAGCAGAGGGGCAGTTCATGCCTCATCAGGGCATGTATGGGACAAACCCAGCCCAGCCTTACAGGAACAAAGGATGCTGGCCTAGGCAGCAACAAAGGATCTGTTGGACTCTTGAGAGATTCACCCCCCTTTCCTTGGTCAGTCAAGGACTACAATGAGATAATGTTCACCTGACCCTGAAGCGGGGAGGCAAAGCCAAAAGGGAAGAAAGAACACGATAAAGGGAGAGATGTTTGCCATGCTCTTCCTTTCTCTTCCACCTCTATCTACAGACATCACCACCAAGCAACTGAAGCGCTGATCAAAGGGGAGAGCCTGGCTGAAGGGTAACCAGCCAGCCTCTGGTGAGAAGCATCTAGGTTTGTAAGGGCACTGAAAGTGTTAAGATCAGCTTAGAATGCGTTTTGCTTTTATTTCATTTCACCAAATCCGACTTGTTGTGCTTTGACTTATAATCACTTAAAATCTATCTTTTTGTAGTTAATAAATGTGTGTGTTTATTCTACCAGAAGCAGTGTGTTTGGTTTGAAACATGTCAGACTCCCATTGGGATAACAAGCCTGGTACCACATCAATTTCTTTGTTAAACTGATGAACTCATATAAACTTACAGCGTCCAGCAGGCATAACTGGACACTGCAAGACGGAGGTTCCTAGGGTTGTGTCTGAGGCAGGAGATATTGGCTAGTGTCATTTGGTTGCACAATCCAAGGAGCAGCTTACACGCTAGAGGCTGTGCGTGAAAAGTCCAGGAGTAGGTGTTCTCACAGAAGAGCAGGGTAAGGCTGGTTTCCAAAGTCAAGGATTAGAGTGACCTAGCAGATCACCAGTCCAGATAACACCAGGGGAACATCACAGTGGCACAGTGAGCAGGGTGTACGTGTGGCTTGTTACTCCAAATGAAGTTCACACTTTAAGCACTGATATTTGTGATTTTAAGTGAGTCTTAAGTGCAATGGCTAAAAACAGTCAGGAAGAGGTCAAAGTTTTGTTATTTTCTGTTTGTTTATTTCGGGTGAGGGAAATAAGCACAAGAAAGCAGAAAAACGACTACCAGTGAGGCAGCTACAAAACTAGAGCTGGCCAGACTGGAAGCTGCAGAGAAGGAAAAGGATAGCAAGTTTCAAATGTGGCAGGCAGAAATGAGGCTCAAAGAAGCAGCTGCGGCCAGGGAAACTATGGAGGCGGAGGCAGCCAGAGAGGAGGCTACATACAGAAGGGCCATGGAAGAAAAAGAGAGTGAGCGGGAAGAAAGAGAGAGAGAGAGAGAGCGCACGCGCGAAAACACCAACTGGACATGCTAGAGTTGCAGAACCAGAACCCCCCAATTGCAACAACTCCCATCACTCCAAAAATCAGAACACTTATGTCCTGCATACAGTGAGGAGGATGATATTGCTGAATATCTGACTACCTTCGAAAGGCAGTGCGTAATATATGAAATCCCTGATGATAAGAGTTCCTACCCTGCTCGCTGCACTACTGTGATGTTCTCCTGGTGTTATCTGGACTGCTGATCTGCTATGTCACTCCAATCCTTGACTCTGGGAGCCAGCCTTACCCTGCTCTGCTGTGAGAACCCCCACTCCTGAACTGTTCACGCACAGACTAAATATAAGGGAGTAATTCTTCACACAATCCAGTCAACCTGTGGAAATAATTGCCAGGGGATATTGTGAAGGCCAAAACTATAAGTGGGTTCAAAAAATATAAGTTCCTGGAGGATAGGTCCATCAATGGATATTAGCCATGATGGTCAGGGATGCAACTCCATGCTCTGGATGTCCCTAAACCTCTGACTACTAGAAGCATGGAGTGGACAACAGCAGATGGATCACTCAATAATTGCCCTTTCCTGTTCATTCCCTCTGACACATCTGACATTGGTCACTGTCGGACAACAGGATACTGGGTCAGATGTACGACTGATCAGACCCAGTATGGTCATTCTTATGTCTGTCTCACCCAGAAAAAGACTGGCTGCAATCTACAGCCTCTTCAAGTGTTTGCATATGGAACAGTAGGGTGGTGTTGGGATATGTAGGTGATACGAGAGAGATAGAGACTTACCCTCTTATATACTGAATCTCCCAACATCCTTCGGTTTCAGAGTAGCAGCTGTGTTAGTATCCACACACACTTAAATGTAAAAGGATGTTAATATAGCAGCCTATGTCTTTTCAGTCACAGTAAATTCTTGGCACATGATTGCCTTGGCTGCTCTAGAACAGACAGTGTAACTGCCTCTCTGAGTGAGCCTCATTTAGACTCTATGGAAGCCAAATAGCACTTCTATGACTCAACACCTGCTGAGAAAATCTAGAGCCGTACTATTCCCTATACGCCTATTTCAATCATTCATAAGCACTTCAAAAGGTAAAGCAGGCCATGAAGTTCAAAAGAGAACGTGCCTGCTACAGTAGCATGTAATTTTGTAATCTGTATGCAGAGCAATCTGTCATTGACAGATGACAGATTCTACAGGACATACTATGCAGGTGCTTTTTACAAATACTTGCTTCATTCACGGAGTACCTGCTGAGGGTTAATAGGAGTTTCCAGCTCTCTACAGAGTGCTTGTTCTTCCCACGTATCCCACCCCTGCGTTTCCAGGATTCTAAAATAAACAAATGCTAACTTGTGTGCTACAAAAATGTATTCTGAAAACAGAACTTCCCGTGAAAAGGCCACCTCTAATATTAGTCATTTTACCTCTATGGCAGAACCTAGAAAACTATATTTTTAGTAGCTACTTCCCACTGGGTAATCAGCATTGTCATGGAAAACACTTGATTACCAGGACCTAAAAATGCACCTTTTTAAGATCAACAATATCTCTAAAGAAACCAATAAATAGGTTTTTCAGTGGGTTAGGAATCAAGCAACTCAATTTCTGCAACTACTTCTGTAGTGCCTAGATCTATCCCAGAATGAAATTAAATGTAATTTCAGCTCAAGTTCCTTTATATAACCTTCAGCACTAAAACATTCTCTAGCCCTAATATATTGTCATTCTGTGATATGACACAGAGGCTTTCATATATTTTATTAGAGTACATAATAGATCATCCAGCCTCCTCAATCTACTGAAAGTACAAACAGTCTCACTCAATTATATTCAAAGGGACATAGCCTTTTCTGTCTGCATTAATGCCATAAGGAATAATATCTTGTGAAATCTATTTCTGGCAAATTTTCATTGCTCAGTGGCTGGCCATTCTGAGTCTAAAGACACTGAGTTTGAGACTACCTCAGAAAATACCATGAGTGAGCCTCCTATCATTCATTGAACGACAATAGAGCTAACTCAACAAGGATTTCATCATCACAATTTAAGAATAAATCTAAATTAGCACGCTACCAAAAGAGAGACTGCTTCCTTAGAAGTAGCAAGAAAGATTGTCAGAACTGAGGAATCTTACAAATCAATCCTTTCCCAAAAAATTTTCAGATTGTAGGCTGTGATATTTTCATCTAAACAGCAATGGGAAAAAAATAATCTGTTCAGTATTCTCCTGTGCTCAGCTTAAATGCATTTACGTGCATTAAGCATAACCACTCCTTTTTCAAGACCAGAAAGTAATCACATGCCTGTTATTATGGAAACCTTAAACCACAAAAAGAACAGTAAAAGGTTTGACCTAAAACCCTCAAAAAGTAAAGACATTCATAGCTAAAGCTGTAAAATTTAACCTTAATTCACCCTGTTGTGCCTAGGCATTTGCAAGAAGTACAGGACCAAAACCAGGTTATTTTACTCACAAGTGTAGTCCCATTAGTTTCAGCAAGACTACTCTAGGGAGTAGGGTAACCAGACAGCCTGTGATATTTTATTACTTTGGGCCAAATCCTGAAGGTCCCTGCAACACCTACCGATGATGGGGTGAGGTAACCGCAGAGTTTTGGCATTTACTTTGTATTGCCTTGATCTTGTGCTATAACACAATTGCATCTGAACCTAGTTGGGGCCTCATTAATTCAAAAATGTAATGCCTAAGTACATACATTTATTAAACAATAATATGTATTAACTCCTCCAGAGCTATTGGGTCTCCTGCATCGTGCCTCTTTGGGTACCTTAATTTACTTGGAATTTGAAAGACTGTAATAGGCTCAGGTTGTGCCAATGCAGCCACCAAATATTAGCACTAAGCGTTCAGATTTTTATGGCATTTTTATTGAAATTAAGTCAGTGCCCTTGCTCAATAACTGCTTTAAAAAACAAAATCGACTGTCAATTTATTTTTCCTTTTTCTAAAATATATTAAGGGCACTAATCAGCATCATGGAATCATAGGCCTGAAAAATGTCAGTTTAGAAAAATACAGCAACTACCATGATCCTGCAAACTGTTCCACATGAGAAGACCTTTATTCCAGCAGGAGCCTCTCTGAAGTCAGTGGGACTCCATCTACAGGCACACATGTCTGCCCACACAGATCAGCTTACAGCTTTGAGCCCTAAATTATTTCTTTTTTAAATCTACATGGGCTAAAAGGTTTTACACAATGGTCTTCTGGCCGAGTGAGAGGGCTGTGCACTGCCAGGTAGAATATCTGGATATTAGTCCAGACTCCAGACCCAGCTCAACATTCCCTCTTAACTGTACAATGAGACAAGTAAGATGTCACACCTAGTGAACATTTCTTGCTAAGCAATCAGAAATGCAATTTGGAGGGGCAAGGGGAAATCAATAAAGTAACTGTCATATAGAGGCTGGTCATATGTGCCTTAAAATAGAGCTCCTATTAACTTCAATGTGGCTTTGGCTGTCTGATCTGTGTAAGGAGTGCAGTATTGAACCCTTAGTCGTTTAGGGCAAGATTCTGGTACCCTTATGTTGAGTAGTATATTGCTCCTCAATTTGCCCCACTGCAGTCACTGAGAATTCTCAAGGAACTACTCAATATAGGGCTGGTAGATTCCAGCCCTAAAAAATTAAGGCTTGATGAATGAATAAATTAATCTGCCTCTTAATATATTACCAGGCACGTGGGGAAGGACATTGACATAGCAACAAACTACTTAAGTAAAACTTCCCTTTTTACTAACCCATCTCCTGTGCACTGGTGTCATTCCCTTCCCACTTTTATTTCTCCTCCCCAAGTGATACTCTCTTCCAATCTCATTCATGGAGGTGCTTGCTCTAATCTCCTCCCCAAAACCCCACACACCAAGCAAAGGAGTCCAGGAAAGCAGATGTTTGTCTCTCCCACCTCATGCTGCAGGCTGGGCACTGTGTAAGCTGGCTGGAGGCTACATCAGAAGTTCAGTAGAGGAGTATGAACAGGAGAGCTGCGTGTTCATCAGCTTCATATAGGGGCTGAAGTTCAGGTCTGGGGTCATGTGTGCACCTGAAAGGGAACAGTGTTGCGGCTCTTTGTTCCCAGGGCAAACAGTAGATATGAGAAAACTGATCTGGCTAAAGTTCAACCTTTTGGGGGTTCAGAGAAGTTCAAGTAACTATCATTTTTATTATTTCCATACACTCCTGCTCTTCCTTAGTTTCAGCCAGAAATAAAAAGTGGAAATGCTAAATATCACAGGAATTTTCCCTGTACTTCCAACTCCAGTATTCCAAAATGTACTCCAATTCTCATCAAAACATTCCAATTACTCAGGCAAAGAGGTTCGCGTCAGTTTTGGATAATAACTTTAGAGGCTTACTTGACACAAGCCAGCCAGGGCTTAGAATGCCAGGGAGGTGGAATGCTCAGCCTCTAAAGAAAGATGGATGTCTTGAACACTCAACACCAATGCTTCTGTCCAATCTGAGGGCAACACTGACAGGCTCAGAAGAAAGTCACATCTAGTTCTCCACTGTATGAAAGATGCTGATCCCAGAAAACAACTTGGGGACTCAAGGTTGGGGGCCCTGACAGGTGTAAAGCAACTTGCCTGTCCACAAATAAGGACACTAGCCCACATAACTGAAAAAGCTGTTTCTCCAACACTTTTCACTGTTTGTTTCTTTTGTTATAATTGCTGTTATTCAAGACAATAAAAAAACTGTGGGTCTGGAAACTGAGACAGCGTGGCCAATGGTGGGTCTCTCTCTTTTTTTTTTTTTCTTTTTTTTGTTAACAGACTAAAGTAAATATAGCAATCCAGAAAAGGGAAGTGGGAAGGGCATGCATGTGTAGGTGTCTTACATCTAATCCTCTGGTTGATAAATTTGTTACTGAGGAGAAGCATGAGGTTGGTAACAGAAGAGAGCAGGGAAGGAATTTTTTTGCACTCCTATATCATAATCACTAACCCTATTATTGTTCCCATGGTGAGTTTCAGGGCAAGTCTCATGTTAAATTTCAGCCCATAACAAATTTCTTTTACAACTGGAGTTAAAAACTTGAGCACAGGAATTTATAATGGAAATTATGACAATCTTAATGATAGCTGCATTTACAGTGCCACTAAAATTAGAGTACATTATACTCTTGTCATTTGCTTACCGTGATCTAACTGGTTAAAATAAGCTGTCAAACCCACTCTGAACAACTGTAGAGAAAACCCTTTTTAGGATTTTTTAATCCATTTTATTATTGTTTGTATTTGTTTTCATTACAGTAGCACTAAGAGGCACCAATGCAGGTTGGGGCCCCATTGCATGAAGCACCATACACAGTAAAACAGCCATTGCCCCAAAAGAGTGTACAGTCTCAATAGACAGTCGAAGGCTAGGAAGTGAAAAAGAGGCTTACTGAGATGAAGTGACTTGCCCACAACCCCCAGTAGCAATGCTGGGACTAAAACCCAAGACTCCTGAAACTCCATGTAGTATGTTAGCCACTAATTCTCAACCCATTTACCAGTATGGGCCGCATATGCAGCTCTCTGTGTATTATGGGGGCCACATCCACACAATGTATATTATACCTGTATGGCCCTGAGGATGTCACATGGGTCGCAGCTGTGTGCTGATTGGGCCATGGGTTGAGAGCCACTGCATTAGACCACTGTGTCTCCAAAGTAAGCCTCCATTTTTGTTACTTAACTATATTTCTACAGGCTGCTTGTAAAAATTAAAAAGATTTTAAAAGGCTTATGTGAAAACCTTCCTTCGAAAGACGTTTCAGGTCGGTGTGGGACACCAACAGTCATTTTTTCATCACTTGTTGCACATAACTAGAAAGGCCAGATTATATCAAAATTAATAGTTTTGCATTAGCTGGAAGGTGCTCCTTTTTGGGGTGTTTGCCGCCATATCCATTTTATCAGGACACATTTTATGCAATAGCCCAATACACCTATGATGAATAATTCCTTTGGCTTCATGGAGTTACGTCAGGAATAAATTCAGCTCAATAAGTCCAATGAGGGTTATCACAAAGTGTCCTGCATTAGACAAGTCTGGGTGTTCTCCATTGACAAACTGGCGAGAAAAAGGCAGAGACTTATGGGCTCAGAAAAGGACAGACTAATTGTATTGCATTTTGTCAACAAGCTAGTTTTTCTCCAATGCTCCTAGTACTGACAAACCAAGTAGTTACGTTCTTAATAATATTAGTGACCTCATGTCTGATCGCTGTAGGATCTGGAATTGGAAAAAGTACAAAGAAAGGCAACAAAAATTATTCAGTGTATGCAAGTGCTTCCATATGAGGAAAAATTCAAAAGACTGGGACCATTCAGCATGAAAAAGAGATGAATAAGGGGGGATATGATAGAGGTCAATAAAATCATGTATGGTGTGAAGAAAATGAATAAGGAAGTTTACCCCTTCCCATAACATAAGAACCAGCGTTCACCCAATGAAATTAGTAGGCAACAGCTTTAAAAACAAACAAAAGGAAGTACTTTTTCACACAACACACAGTCAACCTGTGGAACTAATTGCCAGAGAATGTTATGAAGGCCAAAAGTATAACTGGGTTCAAAAAATAATTAGGTAAGTTCCTAGAGTATAGGTCCACCAATGGCTATTAGCTAAGACAGCCAGGGACCCAACCGCCGTGCTCTGGGTATTCCTAAACCTTGGACTGCCAAAAGCTGGGACTGGATGAGAGGACTGGATGGCTCAGTAATTTCCCTGTTCTATTCATTCCCTCTGAAGCATGACACCAGCAACTGTCAGAAGACAGAATACTGAGCTACGTGGACGATTGGTCAGACCCAGCAAGGCCATTCTTATATTCTTATGCTAAAAGATTCTGTATAAGATAGTAATAAACAAACAAAAGTGAGTCTCCATGAGATGACTTCATCTCTTACTAATGTCCTCTAAAAACTAAACTGCTACACCTTCCAGTGTGTGACAATGTCAACAACTTCTAATCATAAATACAGTCCACCCAAAAAACCCTAGCTCTCATTTCAATAAGCAAATAGTATCTGTCTTGCTTGAAGACACACGAAATTACACAGAGCGGCCAATATTGCAACAGTTTAAGAGGCTGTGTTCTTTACCACAATGTTTAAAGCATATTTATAACTAAAAGCAAAAGGGGAAGATAGAGAATTGAATAATCTATATTGTATTATAGTGATTAAGACATTAAAAAAACCCAAAATCTATAATTATCAAAGATCTTAGTTTATTGACAAACTGAAAATACTATTTTTGTGTTGAATGTTTAGAGAGTCAAACTAGTCACAAAGTTCAGTATACTATAAATTCAGATATTTTCTTTTCACTGTCATATAGAACCACATTTATTTTTTCTTAGGCATAAAATGCTATCTATCAATGGAAGTGACCCCTCAGAGGTTTTGCACCTCTGGGTGCTGGATTAATAGCCCTCCTGCAGACACAAGTACCCATCTATCTAAATAGTAGAGCACAGGCATAATGCCCAGCCAATGAGCCTCAATCCAGATAGAGAGACTGCCTCTAGCAAAAAGGACAGTTTAATCAATTGCTGTCCTTTCAATCACAGGTAACTTCAGTCCTAGTGGGAGCATCTCTCTGCTCAGATTGCCAGCAGTTATACCAATTGGGATGTGGGGAGGGAGTGGCGTGGCAGACCCTTATCTGCTCCCTGCAGAACTGGGAATACCAAATTCATTTCACATACCGCAACCAAATCCCAGGAACAAATACAATCTGCAAGAGAACTGTCCACAAACATGCAAGCAACAAGGAGAGGGGGAAGTTGCCTCAGTTCGCCCTTAAATAAGTGGAGTTGACCCAAAACTCAAATGGAAAAGTGCATTCTCCTTGTGAGCGGCTAGCAGGAGAGCTGCTCTCCAAGTGTGGAGGGAAGCTGCCCATGGGCGAGGTGGAGGGGGGAGTGAGGGGAGGAGAATTTAAACACAAATACAGTAACACTGCGGTATCACAACTGTAAATGGAAGCCTTTGGGGCCACAGCTATAGGGAGACTGCAATACTCCTTGCCAGAAGAGGGGCTGGTTTAAGAGGGATCTCCTCCGGGGGGGAGGGGGAGAGTAAACTGGCGGAGCTGCCCCTTCTAGTAAGACTGCGGGGAATGGAGTGGCGCCAGCCCTTTGAGCACACTGGAATGAGATGAGAGTGGGGAGTTGCCCTCGGGAGTCTAGTTGGTTGGGGTGCACAGAAGGGAGCTGTGCCTATGCCCAGGGTGGGTGTGGCTGGGGAGGGACAGTGGGGAGCTGCCCCTGTGGTTGGGATGGGGTGTTCAGCGGTGAGTTGACCCGTGGTGGTGGTGCACAGTGGGGAGCTACCCAGTGGTTAGGGTGAGTGTGGTGGATGGATAGTGGGAGCTGCATCCGGGACCGGGGGTGCATAGTGTGGGGTATCTCCCCCCGGAATCGGGGTGCAAGGCGGGGGGGGACTACCCCCGTGGAGCGGGGTCGTGGGTGGATAGTGGGGGAGCTCCCCCCGGGATCGGGGTGCATGGCGGGGGGAGCTGCCCGCCGGGGAGCGGGGTCGGGGGTGCATAGTGGGAGAGCTCCCCCCGGGATCGGGCTGCATGGCGGGGGGAGCTGCCCGCCGGGGAGCGGGGTCGGGGTGCAGCTTCCCGCCGGGGAGCGGGGTCGGGGGTGCACGGGGGGGAAGCTGCCCCGCGGGGAGCGGGGTCGGGGGTGCACGGGGGGGAAGCTGCCCCGCGGGGAGCGGGGTCGGGGGTGCACGGGGGGGAGCTCCCGCCGGGGAGCGGCGTCGGGGGTGCAGCTTCCCGCCGGGGAGCGGGTCGGGGGTGCACGGGGTGGAAGCTGCCCCGCGGGGAGCGGGGTCGGGGGTGCATAGTGGGGGAGCTCCCCCCGGGATCGGGGTGCATGGCGGGGGGGAGCTGCACCCTGGGGAGCGGGGTCGGGGGTGCATAGTGGGGGAGCTCCCCCCGGGATCGGGGTGCATGGCGGGGGGAGCTGCCCCCCGGGGAGCGGGGCCGGGGTGCACGGGGGGAGCGGCCGGGGCTGGGAAGGATGGGTAGCTGGAGGGAAGTGGCGGGGGAGCGGAGGGGTCGGTACCTTCTCGCCGGTCACCACATGCAGCCCCTCGCGCACTTTGGCGAAGGACCCCTCTCCCAGCTTCCTGCCGATGAGGTAGTTGCCGACGCGCTTGGTGTGCTGGAAATCGCGGAGCCGCTCCCGCGCCCCCGCTGCGCTGACCCAGGCGGGCAGGAAACTTCCCTCCGAGCCCAGCGGCGGCTTCCTCGGCTCCCCGCCATCGCCGAACCCCGCCGCCGGCGGCTCGCTCAGCAGCCCGTCGCCCGCCGCCGCCGGCATCCTCCCGCCCCGGCTCCGCTTCTGCCCTGCCCGCCGCTACTGCCGCCGCCGCCGCCGCCGGGCACCTTCCCTCGGCATCGGGGCCAGTCCCGCCCCTGCAGAGTCTTCCCCCCGCGGCCAGCGGCGGCGGGCGCCCGCTCCCCGCTCTGCGAGCCCCGCGGAGAGGCTGCGGCCAGGCGCTCGCCTCCCGAGCGCACGTGGGGCCGGCGGGATGCTGGGGAGGGGGCTGCTCAGGCGCCTGCTTGAGGCAAAGAGAAAAGTTCCTCCGACCAGCCGCGGGCTGGATTGCGGGGTAGGTGGGGCGGCCGCTCCAGCACGATCCTCTCCGGAGAGCGCCGGCGACAATGCAACGTGCAGCCAGCCCAGCAGCTACTGAAGGCGAGCGTGCAAGGCTGGCACACAGCGCATCACGTTGAAGAGCAAGCGAGAGCCAGCTCCCGCAGATCAATTGTCTCCAGTCCCCGTGCAAGCCGGTTTCCCGATTGGGTCTGTCTCGCTTTACCCCTCCCCTCTGTCTGTGTGTGTCTCCCTCCCTCGCTCTGTGCCGAGAGAGGTGCTTTCTCTTTGCTTGAGGCGCCCTCTCGGATGGGGGAGGGGGGGAGCCTAATTCCGTTTGAATGTGCAGTAATTTAATCCGATCACACGCGGCGGGAACAGATGTGATCTAAACTCAGCACAGCAGCCTGAACATTTTCAAACCCTGGTCGCCCCTCCTTCCCCCTCTGCTAGTGCAGGGCTCTCAAAACAGAACACCCCCAAACCCCTCTCCCAGAGAGAAAAGCCACCTGAAAGTCATGACAGTGCACCTCTCTCTGGATAATTAGACTACAAATCCCAGCTCCCAGCCGGATACAGACATTCGACGTGGTTCTTTTTCTGGACATGTATGTGTGTGGTTTTATTTTCTCGTTATGTTTTATTCTTGCTTGAGAATATTTGTATCCTGCGCCGCTTTCCCCACCTTTCTACTTGTGAACACTTCAGGGTGGGTGTGTTTTTCACTCCTTTGTTGGTGGAATGTGCTCCAGAGCTGAGATCGTGACAGCTCTGCTATTGAGTGCATGAATACCCCCCCCCCCACGACGTTGTTAAAAAATCCTGAGAGTGCCAATGTAGTTCCTATGCAGCTTTTCGATGTACCACCCTTTTGCTTCAGTTCAAATTATTACTTTATTTACAGGGGGGTTCTACATTTCTAAGTTCTCTACCCTGATTTTGTTGTTACCAATTAATTCAAAGTTGCATTTTACAACATAACTTTATTTGGTATAGTTTCTTTCCTATAAACTGTATCCTAAAATGTTTTTCAGTGCTTCATAATACACCTGCCTGCAGTATTAGGTAAAACAAGAGGGCAGACAGACATGGAGGCATGGGTTCTGATCCCCTGCCCCCTTAGTGGAGCGTGGAGAGAGGACAATCCTTTCTGTAGAGATCTTCCTCATCCCAGGCAAAGGGAGAAAACGAATCAGACTGTTCCATTCTCCTCCCTTCCCCTCTTTTGTACACAGTATGTGCAGGTATTTACAGAGGCAATCAGGGACATATACAAGGGAGGATAATAGAGTCTAGAGATTTAAAAGACCTGAGGTCCTGATCCTAAAGCTAAGCACCCCTCAACTTACACTGAAGTCCCTGGGAGTTGAGGACATTCAGTACCTCACTCAGGGGCTGAATTCCTGTGTACACATAAAAGCCCTTCCTGAGCTGGCCCAGAAGGTCACTGACCTCTTCTCATTTAAATTCCTACCTAAACCTTCCCTGTACCATGACACCCACAAGAAATCAAAGATGTTTCTCTTTATTTACACTTAAAAAGTCAAAATAGCTTTGCTCCACCATGTACACTAACCTTTGCTAAGTAACTGAATAATCTTTTAGTTGTTACCCCAGTGCTTCCTCCAGTCCATTTACACCCTGCTGTTTTGCTGCCCCCTATGTTGTGTTATGTGTCTGAAACTGATTTGTAAGCTCTTTGCCTCAGAGTACAAATAAGAAACTGCCCCAATTTAGCATAGTATTAGAGACTTTGAAATAATGAATACTGAGAAAACCCTTCCCCCTCTGTGTGCAGGGTAGAGTCATTCCCCAAACAAGGCTACATCAGATATTATATGATTGGTGAAAAGATAAGTTTTCAGCTGAGATTTCAAATGAGATGGAAAAGTAATGAGGGGAAATATGGACAGGAACTGAACAGAAGGGTCTAACACCAATAGAGCTTATTTTGATGGTTTCCTTTTGGTTTTAAAATATACACACATCGCATGCTCTGGATACATTTACAGTATTACAATATACCCGAACAGAAAATAACAATCAAATTACCCACCAGCTCTCAATTCCCACCCCTTTTCCAGAACTATATCCTTCCCTTAAGGAAAAGTCTGGGAGAACAAATGGCTCTTTCAGCTTGTCCTGAAGTTTAACACTTTCAGGCTCTGACATGCCAAACCAGGGAACAAATTCCACTGCAGATGATATCTCACCAAGATTGACCTGCTCATGCCCCCTTTCAGTTAAACCAAGAGAGACGATATCTTGAATGCAGCTAGTTAGCTCAACTGTGGTGGTATGAAATAGGAGAGAATCTGTGTGACAGTCCACAGAAGGTGTCAGTGCAAGATGAGCAGAGGAGCAGAAAGGGAGTAGAGAGAAAGATAAAGTCCATGGAACAGGCAGCAGTAAGTTCATGGAGGGTTTTAAAAACAAGGAAGATTGATATTCTCTGCCCATGCAAATAATCTGGCCCTGACCAACTTTCCACACTTCAAACAAACCACACAGCACTCCCAGTTCCTCCCAACCCTAGCAAATCACATGGAGCTGATAAACTCTCCCTTCCCTTTCCCCCTCCCCCACTTCAGATATAAGTGTTGTAGCTATTCCCTGACTTGGAGCATAAAGTGGGAATGCTTCAGGACCATCCTCTTCATTCACACCAAAAGTGTTAAGCCCTGCTTGCTCCACCATTGGGAACAGATTGTCAGGAGGAGGGACACCTTCCGTGACTGACACCAGGTCTACACTAGAAACTTTTGCAGGTATAGCAATGTTGGCTGGAGCTGTGATTTTTTTGTGACATTTTTATATTGGCAAAAGCCAATGTGGATGTGGTTATGCTGGCATAGAAGTGCTTTTGGCAGCATAGCTCATTTTATTTGGGCAGCTGTAATAAGGTATACCAGCAAAAGCAGTCCAGTGTAGATGAGGTTAGACAAGGCCTTAGGGACTTGCTGTGTTCAGGGAAATGGCCTTAGGAAACCACTTCCCAGCTGACAGCAGGCATTAGGAGAACTACCCACTATCTGAACATGTGAGGAGTACAGCTGACCAAATAACTGATTTTTTAGTTTTCTGGCCGTTCTGAAACATCTAAAAAAAGTGGTTCCGTTTGGGTCGAATTGAAACCTTTCTGAATTTTCAGCAAATTGAAATGTCAGAAATTTTTCATTTTGGGGTCATAGAAAACATTTTGTTTCAGGCATTTTTAACATAGGCAAAGGCAACGAACAACTACACACACAGAATTGGAAGAGGATGAAGAACCTCCCTCCTAACTTCTAGCCCAGTCGTTAGAGTACTCACCTGAGATTGTCACAGACCCAACCCAGAGCAGGAAGCAGAACCTAGATCTTACTACTACCAAGTGAATACTCTTACTACCAGGCTAGAGGGTATTCCAGAGTGAGGCTCACTCAGTCTCTCTTGGGGCAGCCGTTCCACTTGAATAGTGGAGTAGTCATTGGGCCAGAAACAGGCAATTGCCAGGTGTTTAGAGCACTTACCTGGAAAGGTGAAGACCTAAGCCCTGCTCCAGAATGGGGATTTGAACCTGGGTCTACATCCCAGGTGAGTGCCCTAACCACTAACCTAAAGATAATAAGGGTAGAACCTCTCCTTCCTCCTCAGTTTTGTAAATGGCACCTAAATCAATTTGTTAGTCTCTAAGGCAGTGGTTCTTAACCTTTACTGCAGCCTGCACCCCTTTGGTTCTCAAAATATGTTCTCGCACCCCTTATCAAAAACCAAATTTGTTCTTGCGTCCCTTATCAAAAATCGTTGAAGTTGGTCAGTTCTTTAAACCTAGATATATTTTTGTTTGTATATTGCAGTAATCGTTAAAAAATGTATAATGTTAATAAATACATAGGTGTGATTAAACCAAGTAGTTGTACTTACGTGCCTGTGCTTAATTTGTGTTTTCGATGATTTACCTTCTAAAAAAATCTAGCATGTCTCGCACCCACAGAAAGGGCATCTTGCACCCCTGGGGGTGCATGCACCCTAGGTTAAGATCCATGGCTCTAAGGTGCCACAAGGACTCCACGTTATTTTTGCTGATACAGACTAACACGGCTACCACTCTGAAACCTAAACCCCTTTGTGACTGTAGCCTAGAAAATCAAAGCATTTAGTTTTGGAAATGCATCAACATTTCTGAATTTTTTTTTGTTTTGATTGAAACAATTTGCCAAAATCAACAAGAAATTGCAAAATGTTTCAGTTGACGTGAATCTGCATTTTTTTGGCAAAAAAGGTTTCAGCCAAAAAATTTTACCCAGGTTTAGTCAGGAGCATAACAGGTGGAAAACCCATCTGGCCATTGGGATACACTTTAAGGGAGGGGCATATATTACTGTGTTTGTACACACAAGATAAAGATACATGTCAGCTAACATGTATGTAGCTAACAAATGTAGTTTTGGTCACTGTGGATAGAGAGTTCAATAGATGTTAAGCATATACAGTCATTTAAACTTTCAAAAATATTTTTTTTAAATGAATGTTGCAGAGACCATGAGAGGAACCCTGAAAGGACCTGGTGACTGTTTTTAAATTTTACTAAACTTGGGAACTAAATAGCTTGACAGTCTCTTTTTAAACAAGCAAGCCTCTCACCTCTCTCTGGTTTTTATCCTATCCAGCTGTGCCCATCAGGGTGCAGTCTGGATGTAAGGGGATTGCTGGGATCAAAGGCTGCATTTATTTCTGTCAGTACTTTAATTTAAATTAAACTCCTGTGTGCTTCAATCTGAGCTGTAGTTGTCCTAGGTAATGACATTTTCTGACTAACTGTTGAAATTACTAATGAATTAAAGGTACCAGCGTAGTTACAGGTTGAAAAAGGTGTTATAACCAGCTACTAAAAATAAGTAAGATCCAGATTTCTTCCCACAAATGCAAAGAAATTCAAAGTTGTTTGGTCCTTCACTAACTTCATTGTTCTAAAATATTGCAGTAGAATATGCCTCAATCAGTGCTATGAGATCTTTATAACAGCTAGGAACAACTGGGTCATTTAGGCCTCAGTCCTGCAAAAGGAACTGCATGGGTCAGAGCAGACACCGCTGCAGGGTCAAACCCCATGGGAGCCTTAGCACAAAGTTTAATCTTTAACCTCTTAGCTACTTCATTTTGCTACACTTGTAAAAGCAGCATTCTAAGCACTTTTATCTAGCAGTTGAAGCAGTAGATTGGATGCTGGGACATCTAGATTCTATTCCCAACTCTGCCACTGGTTCTTTCCATGACTTTGGCTGAGATATGTAGGCTTTCTGTGCCTCAGGGTATGTCTACACTGCAATATAAGCATAGGCTCAAACACAGGCTTGAGCCCAAACCCGCCCTTCTAGCTACACAGAGCTCTGTATGACTTAGACCCTGACCCCCAACAACGCGCAGGATGGGTGGGTTCAAGCATGGGTCCTGCTAGGACTCAGGCCCAAACTCCATTATTTTGCAGTGTGGATGCAGCTTGGGTCTATGCCCTCTGGACTCGGGCCCTAAGAGTCTGCCAATGCTATCCTACAATCCTACTGATGGTGTTGTTTGTCCTCTCTATTGCAAGGGTAGTCAATCAACTCCCAAGAAATGGTAGCAAACCCCGCCCCCCCTTGTTCAAGTACAGTAGCGTCCATTTTATTCTGACCTCTGAACTGCAAACACAATGAACCTTCTCCTGCGTTTGAAATGTCCACCTACCAGAGGAAGACCTTTGCCAAGTGTGCTGCTTCCTGGTCATGGAGGTTATGGTGTATCTCTGGTGCGAGGCAAGCAACAAGCGTGATTTTACTAAGAGCACCAGGAATGACTACACATACCAAGAGACAGCAAAGAAGCTGGCAGTGTTGGCGATTCACTGGACCAGTGCAGGAAGAGGATTAAGTGACTCAAGACTGACTACTGGAAAGTTAGAGATGAGAACTGCACCTCTAGGAACTCACCAGCATCCTGCCCCTTTTATGCAGCGTTTGACTGGGTGCTGGCTACCGTGCTCGGGCTGCCAATTTTGGTTGGATGTATTCCTGGAGACTTCATCACATGACATAATCTTTAATTAAAGATTAATCTTTACTCCTGGGGACTCCAGGCCAATCCTGTCGCTGTGGAGTTCTTTGCAAGTCCACATTAGTGTGTGTGTTTGCATGCAGTCATAAAAGGCTCTATCAGAAGCCATGGGGAGGCAGTAATCCATGTGGACACTAACAGAGCATCCTGCTGATTCCTCCAGGAACTTTATCCCAATCCTGGGTGCTGACAACTGCAAACATATGCCCCTAACGGGAACTCCAGAGAGATAGTCACATTTTAGGGAAGGGTGTATTTTCCAAGGCCACTGTGGTAGCTGGCCAGCCCTCTCCACTGTAGTTGTGCTTTTCAGTTACCATAAGTTTGAATAGTTTGGTGGCATACATGGGGCTAGCTTGCCACCAGAAGCTGGGAATAAAGTCTCTCTTTGTCATTCAGGAACCACAAGAATTGTTTTGTCCTCCAAAATGTGGAATGCCTGAAATGATAGAGAAGGCTTACATACTACACCACAGCCACCCACTTCCCCCAGAGTGGTCGCAATTTTTAAACAAAATTGTGATTTTTAACTTACCATTCTGTGGGCACTCTTTTCATTGTGATTAACCCAGTTCTGTTCACGGAGTTTTTGGGATCTGAAGCATTCCTCTGACAATATACTGACATTCAGTTTTGCAAAGTATCATTTTTTGTCCCTGAGATTCTACAAGGATTGGCTTGTTGTTTTTTGTTTGGTTGGGGGAAAGCAGGTTGTGCTCTTGCACTGAACCATTTCTAAATAACGGAGACAATAATGCTCTGTTTTATGTCTGCTTGCAGGCACCTCTAGCTCTACTGGCCATTGTACCCAGTAGATCGCACATACGCCAGCCAAGCCTGGGTCACCATAGAGTTATGGACCAGTCCAAGAAGAAGTGATTTCCATGATGAACTTAGGGTTGACATTCTGAACATGGCCAACAAGCATGTACAATGCCAGAAAGAGAAGGATTCATGGCAAGGGGAGAGGCAAGTAGAGAGGCACAGGCAGGCTGCAAAGCCTGAGGACAGAATTGCAGTGTGGGAACAGGCACTTCCATTGCCATTCGAGGAACGTCGGTTGAGGGAAGATGACATAGTGCAGCAGAAAGACCTGTTTGAACAGCTGCTTTTGCTAATGGCCACAAGAGTGCAGGCTCCAGCTGCCCCCACACTGTGGCCTGAGACTGAGTCACCTCCGCGGTACCATGTGCTGCATACCAGGAACACTCTGGACAATTCCATGTTTAGGTGGCCTACGCAACTGGGACTTAGCAGCTGGACAGGGCACATCTACCCCCCTGCATACTTCTACCCCTGCAATGACCCCCACTCTTCTGCATACTTCTATCCCATGCTGTCCCCCACACCCAACTGCATGCATCCGCCCCGGCACAGACCCCTCCCCTGTGCAGTCCACAACCCCCCTGCAGGCCTCCAGACCCATGCAGCAGCGGTAAGTGCATGCTAAACACACAAGAAAGGGAAAGGAGAACATGCCAGGGGACACACCTAAAATTAGGGGATTTTTTGATTGCATTGTTTGCCCTGTTCAGTGTTTGGTTTCTGCATTTTGTTTTATTACTAGTTGTGAAGTTGGTTTGTTACTGCTATTCCAGTGTTCTAGTGGCAACTGGCTTGCCTGGCAATACTTTAATATCTTTATTTTTGTAATACAAGTAAAAGCTTTTATTTTATTACGAAAATTTATTGCCATCTCTGCATCACATCTTATAATGTGTACTTTGAATAATAAAGATAAACACAGGATAAGGCACAATTGGCAAGTTGTATTCAACCACAATACCTCAGTACATCTATATTTGCAAAAAGAAAAGGAGCATGAAGTGGGCTGTAGCTCATGAAAGCTCATGCTCAAATAAATTTGTTAGTCTCTAAGGTGCCACAAGTCCTCCTGTTCTTTTTTCAGTACATCTGTGTACATCAGTCACTAATGAAAGTGCACTGGTCCCCCACCCTCATTACATTAACAGTCATATCATCCAAAATAAAAATGTGGGACAGTCACTGCCCCCCTAGTCTCTACGTACACTGACAGTACCCCTTCCCATTTCATTGCATGATGTGACAATACCTCATTTACTGTAAACATTGCTGTACAAAAACATTGACAAACATACTATTCTCCCTCTTCCATTGGCCCATTCCAGTCCATACTGTGGGAGCACAGAGCATCCTTGATGTCTGTTGCCCAGGTGCATCCTGTTCCAGCTATGATCAGTGCTCTTTCTGGCTGAGTGTATCAGTTCAGCAATCCACTACTGTCATAGGATGATTCAGGGGCAAATGGCTCATCCTTGGCTTCACAAAGATTGCAAAGAGCACTGCAAGCCACAATAATGCAGACAGCACTGATAACGCTGGAATCCCAGTGGGATTTCAATCTGCCAAACGCACATTCACCCACCATTCTGCACCTTCTTTTGCCAGGGCCTTTGAGCTCAGGATGTAGTTTCAAAAGACAAAGCAAAAGGGGGTACATGGGATCCCCAGAATAACGATGGGGACAATAACTCCATTTATGACCATGTCATTTGGTGGGAATAGTTTCCCCAGCCTATCCATGAATGTGGACTGCCAACCAATGGAAAACTTCGGCATCATGAACCTTTCCAGTGCAGCCCACACTGATATCCGTAAATCATCCACAAGGACCTGCATAATAATGGCATATCCTTTATGGTCCATGTACTCATTTGCTCCCTGAGGAGGGCAAACTATGGGCACATGAGTCCCACCAGTGGCCCTGGTGTAGTTTGGAAAGCCCATTTTCTCAAAAGCAGCAATTACTTCAGGAATATTATTTATGCCCCCCCACCACTGGGTACATCCCACACCTGACCACTTCCATCCTTTCCACCACTTTATCCACAGTTGACTTTCCAACACCGAACTGATTAGCAACGGACCTGCAACAGTCTGGGATAGCTAGCTTCCAGACAGTTATAGCAACCTTATTCTTAACTGATATGGCCACCCTCATGTGTATGCTGTAATGCTGGAAGGTTGGGGCAAGCAAGGCAGGTTCTGGACCCATGGATGGTCATCCTAGGTCCGTATGACAATGTGATCCCATCAGCCTACACTTATGACCCTGTTCCAGAAGTGCCAGTCAATGTAGGGGACATCAGCAGCTATATTGAGAGTCATGAGACACATCAGCCAGTTCAAGTCTTCCATCTGTATCATCTTCCTCCTCCTCTTTCTGTTTCATCATTAGCCATCACGGACTCGGTGGGTCAGAAAACACTGCCAAAGTGTCCACCAGTATCTCATGGAATCTCTCCCCGATTCCTGAAACAGGAGCAAAAGCCCAAGCAAGGGAAGTTCTTCCTCCATGTTGCTGGCTCCGGTTGCTGGGAGTGTTCAGACCAAAATGATGGCTCAGCAGAATGTGTTGGTTCTGCCACGTTGAACCACAAACAAAGGGCGCCTACATCACCACATTTTGGGAGGGCAATAGGCAGTCTGGGATATGGTTAGTTGAACTTGGGTCTGCATACTGCAGTGGGGATGCTGAAGCACCAGTGTGGGGTGCGGACTTGAAAATACTTATCCGAGAGTCACCAATGAGTGTGGATGCTCAAGTCCTAGGCTTTCAAATCCAGGGTCTTCAGATTCAAATCCCATTAACTCTGAGCTTGCATTGCAGTGTAGATATACCTTCAGTTTCCCCATCTGTAGACAAGGCATACAATAATAGCTCTTACTTGCCTTTCTAATCTGCTTTGAGATCTGAGAGTGAAGGAACCAAATACCTAAATCCCTTTGAGGATCTGTGCCTGTGAGTGCAGACAGTGAAATCCTGGCCCTATGGAAGTCAATGGGAATTTAGCCATTGACTTCAATGGGACTAAGATTTCACCCCAAGTATTATTAAAGAGACACTCACTTCACTTCACTTCTTGACTCCTTTTCCCATTTACATGGGGGCAGATGTGCCCACATTCTTCACCACTCCTCTGGTCCATGGACAGGTTCATAGATCTTTGAGATCCAGTTCTTTGCTCTTCAAACTTCTCTTGACAGAGTGTTTCCATTGTTTCCTTCCACATCCTTTCTTGCTGTCTTCTTCCTCCTATGCTTTTCTTTGCTAGCCATTCTTTCCCCATTTTTATCATATGTCCAGCGTGCCTGAAACATGCTCTCTCCAGCCTATCACTGAGAGTACCAAGTTCATTTTCCCTCTAATTTCTTCCATGCACACTCTGTCTACCCTCCACTTGCCGTCAATTCTCCACAGTATATTATTAGAGACATTGTCAAATTAAAAACTATATGCTGAAAACTTTACTGATATTACTAACATCTTATATTATTAAAAGAGGAAAGAAATTAAAGTCAAGTTGTCGTTGTTTGCTGTCTCTTATTTCTTTCAGCATGGACAATGAGAATCAATAAAGTCATTTTTGTTTATTGCTAATTTTTCTTTCAACTTTTCAGTGCCGTACTGTTTGGGCTTCAAACACTGCAGGGGGAATGTTTATTTGTTTTGCAACAACTGTTTTCTTGAATTTTAAAAAACAATTTTGGAAATATTTTTGTTTGGGTTTAGGTTTTATAAAAGCTTGTTTTTACAGCATTTAAATTCTGATCTCTGGTCCAAGTTTAAGTTCATAGGATCCTCAACTTATTGACACTTCCTCAGTGACATACTAGGTGCATGGTGCAGCACCAGAGGTATTTTTGCCCTGCATATTGTGCTTAATGAGGACAGCAATGAGGAATTTAGCTCTTTTGGTATTTTATTGATGTGCAATATAAGATAATGGTATTACCTGTATGCTCATACAGAAATGCATATGACAACAGTCCTCTGACATTTGATATGATATATTTACAAAGAGGCAGCTTTGCATACCCTTACTCAAATTGAATAGTACCTCACTCCTTGATTTCAGTGCTAATACATAAGGAATAAGGAACTTACTGTAAGTAAGGGTATTAGAATCTGTCCTGCAGATTCACACACACAGCCACATGTAATCTATAGCTTCAGAATCCATTCTTGCTTACTCCTTGTCACAGAACTGTGCTCCAGAAGTGAAATTTTAATTTGAAAAATGTTATCAACCAGATTCTAATCCCATTTATGCCAGTGTAAATCTGAAGAAATTCCATATGAACTGTGAGATGGGTTGGATCATAGAAACCCCTTTGGGGCTACCAACTACTGGACTACTTCTGACCCTGCTTTCCCTGCCAATTTGGGACTCCCGAGTCCTGCCTGGTTGTGCCAGACACACTTGCCGGCTACAAACACAGACCTAGGTCAGAACCACATCCCACAAACAACAGGCTTAACTGAAAGCAGTGTAAGAAGTGTTCCTGTCTCTAACACTCAGATGCCGAACTCCCAATGGGGTCCAAACCCAAAATAAATCCATTTTACCCTGTATAAAGCTTATACAGGGTAAACTCATAAAATGTTCGCCCTCTATAACGCTGATAGAGAGATATGCACAGCTGTTTGCCCTCCCCCCCAGGTATTAATACATACTCTGGGTTAATTAATAAGTAAAAAGTGATTTTATTAAATACAAAAAGTAGGATTTAAGTGGTTCCAAGTGATAACAGACAGAACAAAGTGAATTACCAAGCAAAACAAAATAGAACATGCAAGTCTATGCCTAATACAGTAAGAAAGCTGTATACAGATAAAACCTCACCCTCAGAGGTGTTCCAGTAAGCTTCCTTTTACAGACTAGTCTCCTTCTAGTCTGGGTTCAGCAATCACACTCACACCCCCTGTGGCTACTGTCCTTTGTTCCAGTTTCTTTCAGGTATCCTTTGGGGGTGGAGAGGCTATCTCTTGAGCCAGCTGAAGACAAAATGGAGGGGTTTTCCAGGGGTTTAAATAGACTTTCTTTTGTGGGTGGACACCCCTCCCTCCCCCTGTTTAGAATCCAGCTACAAAATGGAGTTTTGGAGTCACATGGGCAAGTCACATGTCCATGCATGACTCAGAACTTACAGATAGCAGCCATTGTTCACATGCTTCCTTGAATGTCCTCAAGTAGACTTCTTATGTGGATTGGAGCCTTCCGAGATCCATTGTCCGTTAAGTGTTTCTTGATTGAGCACTTAATTTACACATTCCTTTCTCAAGAAGCTGACCAAATGTTTTACTAAGGCTACTTAAAATCAAGCAAGTACACAGCCAATATTCATAACTTTGAGTA
This sequence comes from Lepidochelys olivacea, assembly GCF_965140295.1. Classification (NCBI taxonomy): domain Eukaryota; kingdom Metazoa; phylum Chordata; order Testudines; family Cheloniidae; genus Lepidochelys; species Lepidochelys olivacea. The sequence goes on from NC_140411.1 coordinate 168,063,393, forward strand.
CAAAAATGACACATGCATACAAATAGGATGAATATATTCAGTAGATCATAACCTTTACAGAAATATGTTACATGGCATATGTAGCATCAAACATATCCCAGTTATGTCATATATGCATTCATAAGCATATTCCCATAAAGCATTATGGGGTCCAACGTCACAAACTGTATTTACACCAGGCTAAAAAATGAAAGGAAAAATCAGGCCCTGTGTTTCTAACCCTTATGGTTATGAAGAAAACCTTGAGCACACAGAGTGTAAAGTAAAAAGATACACTGTTTCCTTTCTGAGTTTGCAAATAGCTTGGAAAAAAATACCTGAGAGGTATGAAATGACCTATTCATCTCCATGGTTTGTTCATTCCGAAATCTCAAGATAACATTAAATGTAAACATTTTAAACCATTTGATGATGATTTTAACAGAAATGTCTAGGTAATGGGTTTACCCCACAATTCCACACAACCTGCCCAGGTGGCAAAAGCCCCAACTGTCCTTATGCAGCCACCAAAACCTCCAGCTCTCCCACACCCACAGCCCAATAACTTCAATGGTGCAATTATGCATTGTCAATACAAAAGACAACAGTATGTTGAAAACATGGAGACACTATAAAAACAAATCAAATTTAATATCAAAGTAAATAGCAGGGGGCTGCTGATTGCATTATTAATTTTCATATTTCATTAAGTTAAAGTATCTATGTAAACATTTAAATTAAGCTGCTGCAAAACCTCTAGTCTGATGCATCAGAGTATCATAGAATACAAGGACCTTGAATTTAAGTTCCATTAGCCAGAGAGTAATTTGTATAATTATGCATATATGTGTACATTTCATGATTTTGGAAAGCCCTTACATATTGGAAACAATATGAGAAACAAAGGAGACCTTAAATGTTATGGCTCATTAGAAATTTTTATATTTAACTTATTATAAGTTTTATAACAATATTAAAGAAAAATAATCTCTCACTCAAATCCAGGAAAGTTGACACAACAAACTAATCTGACATAAATATCAGAAATTTAAAAACATGGATGGGCAAATTCTGCTCTCAGTCACACAGTGACCTTGCTGAAGTCAATGGAGTTGCGCTGGGAAAAGCGTGAGGAGTGTTTGGGCAGTGTTATGTATGCAGACAAAGCCATTCCAGTTTATTTTCTGGGTCAGTTCATGTTGTGGTACTTACACATTGGTAATGTAGATATAGGAGCATAGGTGCTGACTCTGTGGTTGCGCAAGTGCTGGGGCACCCAAGGGGAAAATTAGTGGGTGCTCTGCACCCACCTGCAGCCAAGCTCCCCTCCCCCCGCCCCACCTTCTCCTCCCCCCAGTGCGCCGCATCCCCCCTCCTCCGCCTACCTCCCAGCATTTCCCGCCCAGCCTGCCAAACCCCTGTTTGGCAGCATTAGCAAGCTCCGGAGGTGGAGGGGACGAGCGGGAACATGGCGTGCTCAGGGGAGGAGGTGGGGAAGAGGCGGGGCCAGGATGGGGATTTGGGGAAGGAGTTGGAATAGGGGCTGGGAGGGGGTGGAGTTGGGGCAGGGACTATGGGGAAGGGGTTGGAATGGGGGTGGGGAACGGGTGAGAAGAGGTGGGGCAGGAGCGGAGCCTCATGGAAGGGGTGGAGTGGGGGCAAGATGGGGGCAGGGCAGGGGCAAGCACCCAGGGAAAAGAGGGGAAGTCAGCGCCTATGTATAGGAGTACATTACAAATCAAATTTAATATCAAAGTAAATAGCAGGGGGCTGCTGATTGCATTATTAATTTTCATTATATATATATGGGCATATTTAAACACACCATAAAGCTAAGGAGGAGCAGATATTTGAAAAAAAGCTTTGGGTTTAATGCTGGTGCTGAACTGAAGTCTAAGTGGTTCTGTACAACTTATCTCTTAAAAATATATTCATGGGTCAGAGGACATGCAAGTGGCAGACCCACCACAACACAGTGTCACTGGAACATGAATGCCTGCGGTTTTTTTGTTTGTTTGCTTTGATTTGTAAATCAAAAAAAGATCCCAGCCTAATACACCTTTTCAGGACCTAGTTTGGGTTTGTTGACTCAGTATTTGGGCTGAGCCACAACCAGGAGGCACCTTTCATATTCCTGTACCCACAGCCACAGCTGATCTTTGAATTTCAGTACTTCAGCAATTTAAATGCTTTTTCTAACAAATTTCCCAAACCCATTGTTTACATAGGGGGGAAAAAAATCTATAAGCAAACCAAGTGATTCGTTCCTGGGCTAAGGATCTACATGCTTCATTTAAAGCCTGAAGCAAACTTTTGTAACTGAATTATAAACTCTTGGAAAACAGAGTTTTATAATGGAATTGCAGCTAGATCCCAGTATATTTGAACTGTGTAAAGACAGTTACTTCGGCGGTAGGTATGTAGAATTAAATGCTTAACTCAAAAATGGATGCATGACAGCTGGTCTGGAGTATTTCCACTTTAGCCCTGCTGCATACCCTTCTCTACCTGTTTCCTTTTCTGCAGGCAATAGCAGCCAGGTGATTCATGTACCGCATGCCTGTAAAACTAAGCTGGCTCTTTATTAAGAGAACTATTTACACAGAGGCTGCAACTTGTGCCATGTGCATACAGACTAACTTCCTGGTGCCTAATCCAAACACTTCCCTCCTGTGCTCTTCCATTCAAGTTCCATATAGGTTGCTGTACCAGGAGCGTACAGAAGGAGTGAACAGGTGCTATCCAACCTAGGGCAGAATGTAGCATAGCCAGTGTGCTATAGTTGGTTGCCTGCTTTCATATTGGGAATTATGAACCAAGAGATCACTAGGGCACACAGCAAGTAGGTCTGCATGTCCCTGTGCAGGACTGGGCTCTCCCCAAGTTTTATAGTGGTGCAGGAGTGCCATTTATTCACTGTTTACCCAACAGACATTTGGATTCTTGTTGGCTCATAATAAATCAGATTTGTTGTCTGTCAGCCAGGAAGACAGCACCTTATCCATGAAATTATATTTAAATCAACTAACACTACAGATTTCTATCTGGTATGAAAAAACAGTAAATAATATTTAGCTAATCATTGGTTTGATTGTTTTGCACAAATTCCAAAATATAATATATATCTATACAAATCCTATTAATAAATTCAGTGTTAAGTGAGAATTTAGGACACATTATAGTTTTTAATCAGATTATAGCCCTTGAAAGGAATGCAATCTTGTTCTAAGCTATGAAAATTCATCTTGGTGCTTTGAAACAGAAAACATTAATTTTCTCTGTGTCTTCTTTTGTATACAGATAGACTTGCTGCACGATTATTGTTAAATCTCATTTGCAAGTCACGGTTAACTTGCTGCAGTCATATCTCTCTATGCAATTCTCCCAGGTACTGAAACCACGAGAAAAATTTGGAGATGAGGGATTCAATTATGAAGTGCACGGTTGATTTTCAGATGTGAACATTTCTGCATGCACATGGGACTCTGCCTGCTTTGAAGCCATATTTTACAAATGACATTGGCTTATTAACAAAGAATGTAAGGCAAGGTTTAAAATATGAATCATTTCCATGTGATTCAACTAAGTGCTGAAATAGTTTAATTTAGGTGGGATTTGGTATATTCAGTTTATGTTCCTAATAATTTACAGTTAACAAACATGACAGTAGGGGACTATTATTAATTATATATATATATATAAAACACAGGAGTGTATGGTGCTTTACAAATATAAAGTTAGATGTGGGACCAAATCTCAATTTCTTTATTAATGAGATTATTCTTACTGGCTTTCATAGAGTTATTGTGCAAGTAAAAGGGAAAAGTTTTGGCCTCTGTTCCCTGCTCCAAGTAGTTATGCAAGGAGGAATTAAAGGAGGAAAGCAGGAGCAGGCAGAGGCATAGTTGATCAGCAGTGGAAGTGTGGACAAATGTAGTACATTTTAAAAGAGGATTTGATGAAAGAGAGATGCCACACAGGAAGAAGGAGGCTGTGCCAAGTACAGGGGGTGACATGAAGGAAGGCACGAAGACAAGAGCAGAGGAAGTAGACAAATAGATCTCCAAGGATCTGTAACAGCTTTCAGGATGGGCCACAGTGAGCTTCCTATAGGATCTGGAGTTCCTCTTGGAGATGTTCTGAGAGCAGAAAGACATCCTCCACATTCCCAAGAGACTTTGGGTCCATTAAAAATGTTTCCAATAGTGAAGTGATATCTGTTTATTCCATCACCTTCCATTCATATTATTGAGAGCCCATGTGTGGGGACATCTTGATACCAGGCTTGCTGTTTTCTCTATCCATTGCCTTAAAGGGAGACTAACTAGAATGACCTTGAAAAGAGAAAAAACGTTTGACAAGAAGTCCTTTATTTGGCCAATGTGCTTCTATATTCCTTTAAAATTTTTTTTTTTTTTTACTAAGGGCTTCCTACCACAGAGGCAAACTCTTCTGTTTAATGATTCAGTGATGGTATAATCCTGAGCATATACTATATCACAGTCTGTTGTCATGGAAGTGATTGTGAGATGGTTTCTCTGCAGCATCAAGAGAAGATGGTCTAAGAAGTATAAACAACACCAGGATAATTAGCATACACTCTAAAATCATTGTGAAACGTAAGGTAAAATAATTTTATTTTTAAATGTATTTCTCAGACACTGAGTACCTGTACATAGTTTAAAAATAAGATACACAATGTACTGACCAAAGTCAGTCTTAATAGACTCCCCCAGAACAAGCTACATATAAGCATCTCTGCCAGCCCCTCAGGCAAAGCCCTGAGAAAACAGATAGGCCTTATACTGTGCCCTGACAGTCAATAAACCAAGGGGGGAAGTAAATTCCAGAGCTGAGTATTCTCCACCAAGAATGCACTGCTTTCATTCACCAGATGTTCAAATGCAGGGCATGTCAACAAAAGCACCCTGACTGGTCTCAGCTGTCATGATTGTCCACAATGGCAGAGGCAATTCCTTAGGCAGATAGGACTCAAACCGCACGGGGGTTCATCAGTCAAAATCAGTACCCAAAATTGCTCCCAGAACCAAACAGGAAGTCAAGGTAGATTTTGGAGGAAAATTTTAATGTACTCTCTGTGGCTAGCATTACTAAATAAACAGGGTATCTGCATTCTGCACTATATATATATATATAGCTTAGAAGTAGTACTCCTGGGTAACTCCATTTAGATACAAATTTGATATATCTGAAAGTTTTCTCCAGTATGAAAATCCTTTTTTAAAGTATCCCTTTTTTTACAATAGCTCAGACAGACCGTTTAAAGTACTTTCTCACAGAGCTTGTTGGCATCCTGCTCCGAGCTGCCAATGGTCAAGTCACATTGTGGTCTGCATAGGGATCTTTTAACGTTTGATGATTTTCTTTTATATATAGCCACCAGTCTACTCAAACTCTAGCTTTCTGGCATCAGTGACTAAGACTGCCACAGTGTGGTAGCAGCAAGATTGTGAAGCTACTCAGGATTTCACTACAGCAAAACCTGGCCAAAACCACTTAACTCATCCCTTGTTTGCCGCTTACTCAGCAGAAAGTTTACTCCCATCTGCGCTCTGGCTCTTGTCAGGTTGTTTGTTTTTTATTTTATCCCCTGAAGTAGTAGCTATAAACTTCATTCTCTGTAGAAATCCAGAAATTCTCAAATACTGTAATTATCCCATTCAGTTTTTAGAGACACCAATGGCACCAGAAATTAAAACCTGTGGGACAATATACAATTTAGAATGTTTGGTCACTGTCTCCACCTCCATAACCCAAGGTTGATTAAGGAACCCTTTCCCCAAGGTTTTGTTAGCATCTCTCTCATTTTTACAAGTAGAAAGAGATGGGTTTTCCTAACCTTGTCTTCCTTTTTGTCCCCTGTGTGGCCACTCGGCCCTTTCCTACTCACATGGGGCAAGAGCAGGATTTCTGCTGAACGCTCCTAGGAGAGGGTGAGGAAGAGTCACTCAATGCTGGCAGCATGGAAACTGAATGGACATTAAAATGGATGGCAGAAAACCAGATTCAGCAGAAGCAACAACAGTTTCTTCAATGGTTGGCTGCCCAGCTGCAACAGCAGCAGCCAATTGCAGCAGCAGCCATGGAAAACAGCTGGTACAGCAAGCGGCTGCCGCAAGGGCAGGCTGCAGTCCTAGATACCACAGACCCATAAGTACTACCAGATGTGTCTTGCTGACCACTTAAACAGCGGGCAATCCAGCAGGCTTCATATCTGATGGGGTAGCCCAGGCTTGGAAGCTGCTGTTGCTATTCTGGACCGCCAAATATCAATGAAGAAATGTACTGAGATGTTTTTGCAAGCAGAAATATCTGCCTAGAGTCTGTTGCTATGTGGTGGCCCAGAAGCTACAAGGTAAAATGTTCAGAACCATCAAACTCCCCATTTTCAAAAGTGACCGGTACATCGTAGCCTAACTCTCACTGAAAATCAATACAAATGAGGCTCCCACGTACCTAACTGACTTTTGAAAATGGGACTTAGGTGCTTTTGAAATTTTTACCACAGAAACTATGTTGGTGCTTGCTAACACCTGAGCATGCAGAAGTGATTACGGTGGAATAATGGTTCACATGGATTATTTCCATCAAGAGGAAGTGACTGGATCCACAGGCATCAAGCAAGCAAACATCACCTTGGAAAGTGGGGGAAGCTATGTTTATAGATCCTTCCCCAGCCAAACTGGAGTTGGGGTTAGAAATAACTACTGCTCTGATAGTAGGAGAAAATCTAATCCCTGAGCAGAAAGCCAAGACTGTCCAATTAATGGCAAAACTTTTGCACTGTGCTTTTGGCGCTGATAGGATGATCACATGAAATAAATCACCTTATTGAAAAAGAGTGTGTAAAGGAGCTTACCACTTCTCATGGAAAATGCAGGAGTTTGCAAAAGAACTCCAAAACATTCCTGAGTCAGAAGTCACTGAGACAGGTATTAGCAAATGGTAAAGCTCCATGGTCCTCATCCCAAAAACCTCATGGGTCCAGGAGGTTCTGCATCACCTTCTGCCACATTCCTCCAGTACTGATCTGTGGCATGTCTTCCTCTGGCATTCTATTGTGGCCACCTAGCCTCCTCCCACTGTAATGCCATGAAAAATGCTTCATATTAACACTACCTTGCATTGCCAGCTGCACGCATTCAAAAATCATGAGTCAGGGCTCCCAAAATCATGGGATTGGCTTAAAACTGTAGATGTTTAAAAAATTATAAATGTTAGGTTGTTTTTATTTGATTTCTGAGCATTTAAGGTACGCTTGGGTTTGTGGCAAGAAACTAGAAAAGAATAGAATAGAATAGAAAAGAAAAAAGTTTGCATGTGGAAATGAAGCTTTGAGAAAACCACCAAATAACACAAAACTTGCAACAATATTGTGAATATTGGCAATAGTCCCTAGCCCTCCTATTGTTTCATATCTCAGGGTTAGATACTCAACGTTCAGAAAGAAAGTTAATTTCCTTGCATTAACTGCAGTGTCTCCATGTTTAGAAACCTACATTTGCTATGAGTCAATGACCCTATAAAATTTTTTCTCTTCATTTTAGGGTAAAAGGTCATTGTACAGAATAATATTTGATTATTACACAGCCTCTTATCTCTTGAAACATCCCAGGGCACAGTCCAAAGCAATGAATTAACATACTAAAAACAAAGAGGATATGAATGAGTTTTCTATGTCTGAATTTGTATGCCCATCTGTTTCTACATATTACATCAAATCGGCTGGTGACAAATTTACACCTTTTCTAACTACACCTATGTTCAATAGATCTGATTCATGTGGATTCTCCTTTTAAGAACAGGTTAGACAAACACCTGTTAGGAATGGTCTAGGTAATACTTAGTCCTGCCATGAGTGCCGGGGACTGGACTAGATGACCTCTCAAGGTCCCTTACAATCCAATGATTCTGTGATTCAGTAACTTGTCAAAAAATACTCATTTTCCAGCATTAAAATATTGTGTCTGTTATTTACATTAGAAGTTTAAAAATGGATAATTAAATGCAAAAATTTACATGGATGCAGCTTAAAGTTGGGGATTTAAATGCAGAAAAATCAGGAAACAAAAAGAAAGTTCTCACAGAAAATTTACTTCTGACCCATTGCACGTGTCATATGTAGTATTTGGATTGTTGTTTATGCCATTAAATGTGGTCCATAATACATATGACCCTGCAAACATTTGTTCACGTAAGTCCTTACTCATGAGTATGCCTGTCAAACTTAATTGCGCTATTCATGTGAGTGAGGTTTTGCAAAATCAGGCCCTAAATATGTACAGTATGACCAAATTAATGTTAATGTGGAACCTTAATTTCTAAATTTCCTGACTTCTGTACATTCAAGTCATGACCCAAAGCCCACAGAAGTCAGTGGAAAGACTCCAAATGGCATTGAATAAGGCCCTTAAATTGTCAACCTAATTATTACAAGGAGACTTTTTAAAATTTGATTTGCCTTTTTTAAAAAAATAAGAGCCACAAAACAGGAGAGAGGCAGAATAAAAGAGAGAAGGAGAAGAGAACTGTGCTGTGTTTGTGTATGTATTTGACTGTAATATCACACAAAGGCATATTTGAATATGTGGAGACAACCGGTTGGTTGTTATAATGCCCATAGATAAGGGTATTATTATAATTCCTGCACCTGATCCTGTAGAAAATGTACTCTTCCCCAGGCAAAAGCACTGATGGATGGGTGGGCTCTGAGGTATCATGAAAAGTTTGGCAGATGAGAGGTATTAGCCACAAAACCTTTGGCTTTGTCATCACTGCAAAAAAGCATGTTCTTAACTCAAGCTAACTCTATTTTATTTGCTGTAGTGAAGACAAGAGGGGAAGTCAGGAGGGTGGTTTATGATGGAAAGGGATTAGGAGGCTGGTCATGGTCCCATCAATAGATTTACAGAGGGAGGGAATCAGTCTTGTAATTGAAGTTAAGAAGTTGGTACTGTAAGAAGAGGTTGGTAACTGTAGTGAGGGCAAGTGGGGTGCGGTTGGGTTTCTTTGATGGTATGATGCTAAGAACCCCTCAGTGCCAACTGGCAATGGGTTCACTGACAGGTCTGACAAACTCATTACCCCTAGCTCCCTGCTTTCTACTTAACAAACCATACTTGGTTTAAGATGAAGTCGCATACCATATTTCTAGTAACACTGCTGAACAAATTCTCAAGGCCCAGGGCTATTTCTTGTATCTTTTTAGGTGAAAAGAGAGAGAAGAGGATAGGGAGAGATAACTTGGGGGTGTTTTTGCCCCTCACATTTATAGCCCAGTCCCCCTTTGAGATATGTTTTCCTGAAGGTTACCCCTCAAAGCAAAGTTTATTCAAATAATAAAGAAGGCAATGTTGTCTGGTAGTGAAAAAGGATGTACGCTGTTTCTTCTCACCTCTGTTTGCTGAAGTAAAGATTTTTTTTCTCTTGTCTTCCCCCGTTAGCTAGCTGAGGACCCTGTTTACAACTTATATGTAAACTGAGGTAAACACACATTCCTTTGCTCAAGACCTGCTTAACCAGTTCTGCCTAATCGGTACTAGATGGGTTTGAACATGTGCCATCAACATCATTCAGGGAACATTCAAAATTTTACATATAATGTTGCTACATACATTTCTTCATGATATTATTGACCAGTGAATGATTAGTTTTCAAATGACACCTCTCAAGGCATATTTTGTACTAAGATTATTACAATAATGTGTAGGGTTTGATTGTAGGGGTGCATTCGGTCATAGTGGCTAATAGGCTGGTGTTATCAGGGAGCAGACAACCAGTTAAGCATCAGCAAGTCTCTTTTGCAGGAGGCAGGGGGGCAACAAGGTGACTCGCAGGCCTGGGCACCCTGAGAACCATCACAGATTGGTCTGAACATATTGGTGTATTTGAATATCCAGTCAATAGGTACACAAGTTCTTGTTCTAGATGACCCAAAATATGATGAGCCGTTATAAGTGTGTGAAACTTTGAATAGATATTTGGGGAAAAGTGGGGAAGGCTAGATCAGCCTTGCTTCTTCTGAAAGAAGGAAGATATATGGAAGATAACCGTTCTAATCCTCCTTCCCACAACCCTTCACCCCATATGCACACTGCTCACATGGCAACTGAAGGAGCCGAGCAGATTTGGTGGAATTTCTGCTCACCATCTCAGCCAAGTAATTCAAATTTCACACATTCTTAGGTGCAATGCATTCTGTAATACAAATCATCAGAGCAAGTAAAATTTTAGTTGAACGTGCAATATGATGATCATCAGTTTATAAACAGACCAGAAGGTGTGATGGCTGGCCATGGTGTGAGGCAGGTCCTGTTTTTCAAGGCAGATGCTTCCAGATAAATGCATTGTATCATGCAAAACTATTAGCCCTTCAGGCCTAGAGTTGCCTAAGCTTTAAAATCACTGTTGATGAAAAGCGTCATCACCATGACCTCGCTGGCTGAGTTTATAAGGAATGCTCAAATGCATGATTCTTGGAAATTTTAGTGCCCTGCTGGCCCATAAAAATGGAGTTGGATTGGAACATGGAGATATGGTACAATGTGTGCACATGCATATTCAACATCATGAACAGGTATACAGTTCCAGCAAACCTGAAAGCCCCTCACATAAATAGGAAGACTCTACATGACAGTCAAAATTAGAATGAAAAACCAATCACCTGTCTGACAGAGCCAGGAAAGATTATGTAGAAAGATTATGAGGAAATATCTATTTATTAAATACACTGCAGCATTTTCAATCACTTACAGTTTTCAGTTAGTATACGTAAGCATTTTATGGAAAAGCAAGTCCCCTGAACTATTATAATAACCTACCTTAAGAACACATACAGATTAAAAAAAATAGAGTTTTGTCTAGAAATAAACAGAGTAAGTATTCTTAAAGGGATCAAAAGCAAATATGATTATATTTAAAGGCTGATGTTCAAAATGGGCCAAATTCTACAAACCCTTACTCATGTAAGTAGCCCTGTTGAAGTAATGGGACCACAGTACGTGTGTGCACAAGGACTACTGCTGTAAAGATTTAAAGGATCCAACTCTATGTGTGAAATCCATTGAATTCAATGGGAGTTAGGCCACTGGCTTCAACGAGGCCAGGATTTCACCAATGTTTCTAATTAATAAGGAATATAAAAAGAGATTCCAGCAAAGTTTCACAGTCAGCACAATAACAACAAACACAACAACAACAAAAAACCATCCTGCATTAACTTGGAGTTAAGGTTGTCATCCATTTCTAAACAACACATTACTAAAAATAAAGGAAATCCTGAGATAAGTTTATCTCCCAAACTTTAGAAATAATATATGCTTACATAATATTTCAATCAATACACTTAAGTACAAATAAGAAACCAAAAAATTACATAGCAATCTTTAACTGACCACAATATGAGTTCAACTTCCCAGTACATATAACTATGTTTGATATGCTTACATGACACCTTTTCTGAAGAACTTTACGTTCATAATCATAATTTTACATCATATCTCAAATCCATATGTAAACATTTCTTACTGAAAATATATATTATATAAATAAATATATAAACACCACACCATGGCCAGAATTTTATAAATACTAATAGTAGTAAAGTCAAGCATGTCTCTAAGTGTTTTCAGGATTGGGGCCAAAATAATTATTTTAGCTACAAGAAATGCGCTACATAAATGTATAACAAATTAAAAGATAGAAGTATCTGATTTACATTTGTTTCATGAATTTTAAGATAACTTTATATTTCAGATTTTATACTACGATTTTCACATCTACATCTATGATATTCCTACACAAAATAATGCAATTAATCTTGAATTAATGACAGATTTTAGGAGGATATCCTAACAACACCTCTGACATATAAACTTCTTAATTGTTCCTTGAAATACAATATTACATCTCTGAAAATCTAGTGTCTCAAGTTCGGCACATAAAAATAAAGACACAAAATTAGAGCCCACTTGAAAATATGGGCCCAAGTTCACAGAGCAAGTGGCAACATTGGGAATAGAACGTAGGAATCATAGACCCATAGAATCATAGGACTGCAAGGAACTAGTCCAGTCCCCTGCACTCATGACAGGACTAAGTATTATCTAGACCATCCCTGACAGGTGTTTGTCTAATCTGCTCTTTAAAATCTCCAATGATGGAGATTCCACAATCTCCCTGTGTAATTTACTTCATTGCTTAACCATCCTGACCGCTAGGAAATTATTCCTCATGTCCAACCTAAACCACCCTTGCTGCCATTTAAGCCGATTGCTTCTTGTCCTATCCTCAGAGGTTAAGGAGAATAGTTTTTCTCTCTCCTCCTTGTAACAAACTTTTATGTACTTGAAAACTGTTATGTCCCCTGTTGGTCTTCTCTTCTCCAAACTAAACAAACCCAGTTTTTTCAATCTTCCCTCACAGATCATGTTTTCTAGACCTTTAATCATTTTTGTTGCTCTTCTCTGGACTTTCTCCAATTGTCCACATCTTTCCCAAAATGTGGCACCCAGAACTAGACACAATACTCCAGTTGATGCCTAATCAGCGCAGAGTAGAATGGAAGAATTACTTCTCGTGTCTTGCTTACAATACTCCTACTAATACATCCCAGAATGATGTTTGCTTTTTTTTGCAACAGCATTACACTGTTGACTCATTTTTCCTGTGATCCACTATGACCCTCACATCCCTTTCCGCAGTACTCCTTCCTAGGCAGTCATTTCCCATTTTGTATGTGTGCAAATGATTGTTCCTTCCTAAGTGGAGTACTTTGCATTTTTCCTTACTGAATTTCATGCTACTTTCTCCAGACCATTTCTCCAGTTTGTCCAGACCATTTTGAATTTTAATCCTGTCCTCCAAGGCACTTGCAACCCCTCCCAGCTTGGGATCATCCACAAACTTTGTAAGTGTACTTTCTGTGCCATTATCTAAATCATCGATGAAGATATTGAACAGAACCCAGACCCAGAACTGATCCTTGCGGGACTCCACTTGATTCAGCCCTCCAACTTGACTGTGAGCCATTGATAACTATTCTCTGGGAATGGTTTTCCAACCAGTGATGCACCCACCTTATAGTAGCTCCATCTAGGTTGTATTTCCCTATTTTGTTTATTGATTGCCAATCCCCTATTCTAACCATATTTCCTATATCAGTGTAACATATCCTAGCCTTTTTCAAAGAAGCTTTCTGATTTAAAAAAAATCCGCATTAAATTATTTTATATGAGGGAGATTTTCAAAGGCACAAATAGCTGTTAATTGCCATTGGAAATCAGCGTGAGTTAGGTGCCTAACTGCCATCTATGCCTCTGAAAATCTACCTCAATACTATCAGAAAGAAGATGGTCACCACAGCTTTGGAATCTTTCCCAGAAATAGTTTCCGTACAGGTGGCCAAACACTTTTAGATTTAGCAGTGGGATTGTAAAATTACTAGGGCACACGTTATCACAAAGATCATTTTTAACATGGCATCCTATATTTAAAATTATTGCTCATAATAACGTATCTGTCACACTAAACCTCTAACCACATTCCCTTCTCTACCCTTGAATGCTCTTCTGTCTTCAGTAAATCAAGATGATCTCAGGGTATGTAAAGTCATATTTTTCTTGGTGCTAACATTTCTACATCTCATTTAATACTAGATAATTTGCAGTAGCTCACTCAGCAGCAGCTTCAAGCAGCATTAGGAAATGAGGCAGCCATTCAGGAGATCCTTGTTTGTGATTGGTTACATGACCACACTAATGCCTGCATATTAATATAATCCAAACAATGGGTTATGGAAATTGGTATTAGTATTTAGTTGCCTGGCAACAGCAGAGTGGATACAGAAAACAAAGTATTGCTATACTACTATAGTGAGCTCTCAAAAGACAGAGCACTGCAAAATAAAAAGACAAAATATACAATTATTACTCATTTTAAAATGTAAAACTCCTGAAAAATCAAAATTATTACTATATTTTCATTAGACACAAAGCTGAGGTTAGGGGGAGCTAGATGCTTTAGGTGAGAGGAAATGGGATTATTGAGCCTCTCACTTCCAGATCTTTGTTCAAATCTAATCCAGGAGCCCTGTTCTGCATTTCTTGAACATTCAGAATTTTAATTCTAGTTATGGAGGTGTTTAGCATAAGCAATGCCAGATCAGGCCCCAGGTCAACAGTTACCAAAAACTGTTACTTATCTGATGGCTATTTGGTGGTCTATGTGGTCTCAGTCCAAGTGTCCTCAGGAAAAAATTTCAAAAGCACCTAAGCACTTACGAGCCTATGTCTCATTGAAAGTCAGTGGGATTGAGTGCTTTAGGACCAGATTTTTCAAAGGCATTGAGGTACCTAAAGTTGCAGTTCAGTGGCTAGTGGGATTTTCAAAAGCAACTAAGCAGGTTAGGTTCGTAACTCCTATTGAAAGGCACTTTTGAAAATTCCATTGGGCACTTAAATGCATCTTTAGTCACTTTGAAAATCTGAATTTGTGGCTCTTTTGAAAATGGGATTTCGGCACCTAACTGATTTAGGAGCTTTGAAAAATTTGTCTTCAAAACAAAAAACTGCCACTGCTATAATTGGCACACTACTGGCAATCTCACAAAAGGCTCAGAGACTGAACTACCATCTCACCTGTGCTGATGGGCCTTCTAGGTCAGATGTGTGGTACACTGGAAGAAACTGTGCACTTCTCCTGACTATATTTTAGCTTTTCTGTGGAAAAAATATAGGATATCACTCTATAGCAGTGTCTATCTGGCATCTTGCATGAGCATTCAATTCATATGCACACAATTTTTTTTTCTTCAACTGAAGACCGTCTGCATATATTTTGTAGAAGGCTATGTCACTAATTAAAAAATTCAGCTCAAGAGCATATTGTCACTTTGACATGCCTATTTCCAGTTAATGGAACTGGAAGTTACACTTGTCCATCCTACCCTCGGAGATGAAAATATACCCTAAACCTGGGCTTTCAGTATGTATTGGTGTTCATTAATGTTTTATACTTTATTGGCTGTTTTGCACTGAAAGGTATATATTGTGATCCTTAGGTTAACAGGTCCAGAGAAAGATTATAAAACTTTGCAGTCATTTAGCACCTTCTAGCTGGGGTTCTCAAAATACTTTATGAACATTGGTGAATTTAACAATACATAACCTCAAAAAGGTAATCTACTAACCACATTTTATGGAAGGGGCACTGCAGCAGGGAGTATGTGGCAGGGCTGTGTACAGAAATCAGGTCTCCTGTCCCGCAATCTATGCTAAACTCATAATTCTATTCTATTCTGGTTCTTATACCACCCTCATCACTGTAGTATCTGAGCTCATTCCAGGACTGCATTAATTATAGCAGACTTGAGGACTGAAGGATCTTAATGGCTTGACAGTAATTTGACACTTTCACTTCAGTACAAAGTGCTCCACCTTTGCTGTTCTTATAAAAAATGATGCAGTTGGGCTGAAGGAAGTCTTTGAAAATAAATCAGTGTTAAAAAAACATGTGTGGGGGCAACAGCATGGGTCACCCCATCCTGGATCCTGTAAACCAGGTGAAAGGGCCAGAGCAGTGCTAAGGGGCCCTAAACACCTTGGTTCCTACCAAGGGAGAATTCTTCTGGCACACCACTGTGATAGAAAGTAATAAATCTGTCCTGCCACCACCCTGGGGCTAGCCCTGGTGTAGGAGGTGAGAGGGGCATGCCAAGATGGTACTGCAACATTTCAGAGATTCCAGGCAGCACTGCAGCCCACAGCACAGTCTGGGCAGGCTATTGTAATTTAGGCAGGAATCCCTGGTTGCCTAACGTATGCTGTGAGCCCTGGATCAGACCAGGATTGAGAGGATGGAAAGGTGACTGCCACCATACCTTAGCCCCCCACTGTTCCTAGGTTGTGAGCTCTGTACTGGGCCTCTTACTGCTGGTCTATATACAATAGCACTGCTTTAACTATCCCAGTATAGTTAAAGCAATACCAGCCTCCTCTGTCTTCTTTCCATAAGCCAAGACAAATAAACTATGCTGGTATAACTATGTCCACAGTAAGGACTGTACCAGCATAATTATTTGGGTGGGGAAAAACTACACCCCTAACTGACTTAGTTGTACCAGTCCAAAATCTGTGTTTAGACTAGGCCTTACAGTTGCAGCCCAGAACCTTACCCAGGGTGGTGAAAGCACTGGAAACAGCTTTTAAATTCTATTTTTTATTGACAAAATTTTGAACTGACAGTCTCCTATATGATAATTTCATTATTTTAAAAGAATAAACCTTACTGTAGAAAGGAAAATACAAGTTTCTATGTGGAATAACACATTCCTGGACTTTGAAAGCAGGGATTTAGCCATCTGACCAATGTACTACAGGCAGAAGTGATATTTTATCTTGTATTTCACTGTATGCCTGAAGTGTGTCTATCTGTAAAATGAATAAGTATACTTACCAGACTCACAGTGCAAGTAGTACACATGTTTATGTTCACACAAGCGGATCATGTTTTAGGCCACGATCCTACAATTAGATCCAGTGTGGTAGACTTTTGCACTTCTTCAGACTCCCTAACCTTCAATGGCACTTCATGCGGTGCAAAGGGCAGGCTTGCACAGATTAGCTTGCCGGTTTGGGATTTAATGCACATGTGTATAATATAGTTTATACTTGTGTTCCTGTTCAAAAAGTTATTTTTGCACAGATATAAAATTTCAGTCTGAAATAAATTACTTAAACCTTCGTGTCTCCTTTTCAGTGTGTACTCAAGTGCCATCTACTGGTCACCAAGGGGAATTGCCTCAGTACACAGAAGTGGAAAAATGAAGTTTAAACACATAAGCACAACTCTTCATTAGTTTATAGAATTTAATTATGAAAAGTTAAACTAATGTAATGACAAGAATTATTGTGCCAGTGTTGTTTCCCTGTAGAAACCAAAGCAAATGTTAAAGTCCCTTTCATGGCAGTTACTCTGATAAGTGGAATTTCAGAAAATCTGACGTTTCATTTGCTATGCTGTCGCCCTGATGCAGCAACAGATCACGCTACAAAATTAAGTAGACTTAAATTACCCACTGCAGTAATTAAATTGGCTCTTCACATCCACACTACACTCTTCTGTCTGTGGTATGCTTCCTCACCAGGAACGCTTGGGGCTCTGACACCCAGAGCCCCGCCACCCAGGGCTGACAGCCCCAAGCCTCAGTGTCAGCCCCAGGCAGCCAGGCTCCAGGTGTCAGCCCAGACGGCTTCCGGCTGTCAGACACAGGTGGCGGGGCTCCAACTGCTAGCCCCTGGCAGCTGACAGCTGGAACAGTCAACGCACTGGCACAGACACTTTGTCAACTTAACTGCATCGACCTAAGTGCTAGGGAGAGTTATTAGGTCAGTGTAGTGGGCAACTTACATCAGACAGAGCAACATTGTAGTGTAGATGATGTAAACTGCCTTACATCGACCTAACTCTGTAGTATAGACCATGTGGACAGACTGCTACCGCTGCGTGAAACCTGACAGGGCTACACCGAGGACAGCAGTCTGCCCACATACAGTCCACTGCAGGATCGGAGTCTATATGATAACATAACACTTATTTTATATGCCCAAAACAGAGAAGAATCATTGTCAATTATCCTTTTTTCCCCAGTTATGACATCATTTTAAATACAGCATACTGTGTGCAACTTGATTTTCATAGAACCTTGCTGATACCACCCAAGTCTGCAGAAGAGAAGAATGAGGGGGGATTTGATAGCTGCTTTCAACTACCTGAGAGGTGGTTCCAGAGAGGATGGTTCTAGACTATCCTCAGTGGTAGAAGAGGACAGGCCAAGGAGTAATGGTCTCAAGTTGCAGTGGGGGAGGTTTAGGTTGGATATTAGGAAAAACTTTTTCACTAGGAGGGTGGTGAAACACTGGAATGCGTTACCTAGGGAGGTGGTAGAATCTCCTTTCTTAGAAGTTTTTAAGGTCAGGCTTGACAAAGCCCTGGCTGGGATGATTTAATTGGGGATTGGTCCTGCTTTGAGCAGGGGGTTGGACTAGATGACCTCCTGAGGTCCCTTCCAACCCTGATATTCTGTGATTCTATGATTCTAAGTGACGGTTACAGGAAGAGCTTTGTTCTACTGAATTGCAAAATCTTTATGTAACCATTTCAAAAGTTAATTAATTGGACATTCTCTCTTCGTCTTTAATACTGGATGGCCATGTTCCCATAACAAATCCAGCATAGTTGCTACTCTCATGATTTTATTGCAAATCTCATAATATTTGGTGTTTTTCTTAAAGTCCCAGCATCTGGAGTCTTAGGATTATGTGAGAATCTCAGCTATCATTTTTAAAAAAATATTTAAATTTCTAGTCTCCCTCATTAAGAGGAAAAGCTGGAATATATGATCTCTAAAGGCTCAAAAGCCAGAAGGCAAATAAAAAGAACCCCGAAATTATTATTTTTAATTATTTTAAGCCATTCTTGTGATTGGGGGAGGGACCTGACTCATGAATTTTGAATGCCTGGGATTGGTAATGCTGAGTAGGGGAGTTCTTAACACAGTTCCAGTACACCAACCAACCATGTACATAAATTACACACAAACAAAATCACTTCAAAAGTCTCCAACCGTTTTGCCCCAGAAAACGGTGTGTGTTCGTTATTGTTTTTAAGTAGAACATTCTGTGTAATTCACATCTAGACCTGAAACATGACTCTCTTTAGTTATTGTTCATGATAATCACTGTGAGGGGTTGTCACCCATTCTGGGGTGCCACCTGATATACTAGGGTTTCACTGAGCCTGCCTGCTCCACCAGCCTGGGCTCCCTTACACTGTTTTGTTGAGCCAGGCTCTACGGCATCCTCCAATACACACACACACACAGGTAGGGACACACTCAGATGTAGAATCACAGAGTCCTCAATCAGCTCTCCATGGGAAGACTCAGCTAGGAAATTGCTCAGCATTCAAGTCCACACCCCCTCTGGAGAGTAAAGCCAAAACTGTATTGCCTTGCACTGCACAGAAGTCTATACAGCATAAGCTCATGAAATTCGCTCCCTCCCTCAATGTGGAGGACGATATACACAGGTTTTTCCCCCCCTCCCCCAAGTTATGAATTACACAAACTGGTTTTAGAATAAACAAAAAGCAAGGTTATAAACTACAAAGGATAGATTTTGACTGATTAAAAGGAATAGCAAACAGATCAAAGCACATGTCATAAATATAAAGGGAAGGGTAAACACCTTTAAAATCCCTCCTGGCCAGAGGAAAAACCCTTTCACCTGTAAAGGGTTAAGAAACTAGGATAACCTTGCTGGCACCTGACCAAAATGACCAGTGAGGAGACAAGATACTTTCAAAAGCTGGGGGGAGGGAAAAAACAAAGCCTCTCTCTCTCTGTCTGTGTGATGCTGTTGCTGGGGACATAACAGGAATGGAGTCTTAGAACTTAGTAAGTAATCTAGCTAGATATGTATTAGATTCTGTTTGTTTAAATGGCTGAGAAAATAAGCTGTGCTGAATGGAATGGATATTCCTGTTTTTGTGTCTTTCTGTAACTTAAGGTTTTGCCTAGAGGGATTCTATATGTTTTGAATCTAATTACCCTGTAAGGTATTTACCATCCTGATTTTACAGAGGTGATTCTTTTTATTTCTATTAAAATTTTTCTTTTAAGAAACTGAATGCTTTTTCATTGTTCTTAAGATCCAAGGGTTTGGGTCTGTGGTCACCTATGCAAATTGGTGAGGATTTTTATCAAACCTTCCCCAGGAAAGGCAGTGTAAGATTTGGGAGGATTTGGGGGGGGAAAGACGTTTCCAAATGGACTCTTTCATAATAATAATAATACCGGTTAAACATTTGGTGGTGGCAGCAAAAGTCCAAGGGCAAACAGTAAAATAGTTTGTACCTTGGGGAAGTTTTAACCTAAGCTGGTAAAGGTAAGCTTAGGAGGTTTTCATGCAGGTCCCCACATCTGTACCCTAGAGTTCAGAGTAGGAAAGGAACTTTGACAGCACATTACTCAGCAAATAAAACAAAGCATGCAAACTAAGCTTAATACACTAAATTAACTGGTTAATAGTAACAAATTCTTACCCTAAATGTCTTTTATACAGGTTGCAGAGTTTCTTGAAGGTAAGCTGCACTGCTAGCAGCTTAAATCTCCAGATATTCCTTTCACAGGCTAGACCTTTATCACCTGGACTCAGCCTCTCCCCCCAGTTTAGTTCCTTTGTTTCTTCAGGTGTTTTCAGCAGTCTTCCTTCTTGGGTGGGAAGGCAGTGGAGAAGAGCCTAGATTAACTCATTCCCCAAACTTAAATAGGATTTGCATATGGCGGGAATCCTTTGTTTCCCAGCTTGACCCCCACCCCCTTTTAACGGAAAAATACTAGAAGTCCAAGATGGTGTCCAGCACCCAGTGACATGATCACCTGACCCTGCAGCGTCAAAGCAGCATCCCAGGAAACTTCTCAGGAAGGAGGGAGATTAGCAAAGAACTCTGATACCTACGGCCAGATTGCTCAAGAGGTACAAAAGGGACACACAGCAGTGCCATTCTAAGATCAAGGAGCTGACGCAGGCATACCAGAAGGCAAGGGAAGCCAACTATCACTCTGGTGCAGTGCTAAAGACATGCCGCTTCTATGAGGAGCTGCATGCCATCCTTGGCAGCAACCCCACCTCCACCGCCAAGAGCCCCGTAGATACTTTGCGGGGATTGGAGATAGCAGCCACTAGAGTCAACCCCAAGGACGAAGCAGTGGACAAGGAGGTCGACTTGGAGGAGGATGTGGGACAGATGACAGGCCCGTCCAGTGGTGTGGTGAGACAGGACCTCTTTTTGATTCCAGAAGGGTCTAGCCAGTCCCAGCAGTCCAGCTCTGGTGTGCCTGAAGCAGGAGAGGGGAGCTCCAGTAAGTACTCATTTGCTTTGATAGTGCACAGATACATGAGACAGAGGTGCCCTTTATTTTGTTACATGGTGCACATGGGAGAAGGGATTGAAATTAACACTAGGTATTGTTTGCATCTGCTTCTCACTCCCCTGTGCAGCTACGCAGTAGGGGCACTGCGGAAAAGTTTGTTAATGCACACCAAGATCTCCTGGGAATCCTCCCTAGAGATCACTAGGAAACTTTCCTGCAGATACTCTGCAATCCTCTGCCGAAGATTCCTGGGCAGAGCTGCTTTGTTTCTCTTCCCCGTTGTAGGAATCTTTGCTGTGCCAATTGGCAATTACTTCTGCAGGAACCAAAGCAGCACACAGGCAAGCAGCACACAGGCCTGATCTGAAGCCGCACACATGCGGAAGATACCCTTGCATCTTCGGTTACTCTCAGTGGTGAGATTTCAGCTTCAGTTGCCCCTGCCTGTGGAAAAATGGTGCCAGTGTTCAGAATAGTGGCCTAGGCGCTTTTACTGATCCACTTCTGAAACCACCCTGACACTTTGCGAGCGTGCACACACACACACGGGCTGAACTCACCATGTTTAGTACTCTGTCTGTGGTGCGTGCTTGCCAAGGGAAAGTGAGAAAGAGATGTATGTAACTTTTATAATTCAGGACTGAGTGCACACAGACAATACTGAATCTGTGTATTGTTTCTTTGGCTTCTTTCTGCAGCTGTGCCCTTGAGGGACTACACATCAGTGGAACGCCTCCATCAGATAAGGAAGTGAACAAGGAAGACATGTTTTGCGAACTGCTGCAATCATTAGATCAGGCCGATAGCAAGCATAGAACATGGAAAGAAACGAAAAACTAGAACTGGACATAGGCGCCGACTTTAGCTGGCGCCAGTGGGTCCTCTTGCCTCCTCCCCTGGGCGTGCCGCATTTCCCCTCCTCCCCAGCAAGCCTGGGAGGGAGGGGGGAGAAGTAGAGCGGCGGCGCACTCAGGGGAGGAGGCGAAACAGAGGTGAGACGGTGGGGGTGTTCAAGAAGTACCCCTTGGGGGGACACAGGAACCGCTACCCGCCCCAGCTCACCTCCGCTCCGTCTCGTCCCCTGAGCGCATTGCTGCCGCTCCGCTTCTCCCCCTTCCCTCCTGCTCCCAGGCTTGCCGTGGCATTGGAGCAGGAGGGAAGGGGGAGAAGCGGAGCGGAGGCGCACTTAAAGGAGGAGGCAGAGATGGAGCAGAGGTGAGCTGGGGGGGCTGCGGGGAGCTGCCGGTGGGTGCTGACCGGTGCCTATGGAAATAGATAGCTAGGAGAGGAGATGGGGGCAGGAGGGGATGAATCAGAGATGCTCGGGTCTCTGACTGCACTGTAGTCGGAATAAATGCATGCTTGACGCCCTCTGCAGCCCATACAAAACTGCATTCCTTGCTCTCCCCAAACACATTCCTTGCACGTTCCCGGACATGGGGATATTTTGCATAATGACAGCTAGACTTACACCCAGCTGTGAGATCCTCATTTCAGAGAGGTTTCAGAGTAGCAGCCATGTTAGTCTATATCCACAAAAAAGAAAAGGAGGACTTGTGGCACCTTAGAGACTAACAAATTTATTTGAGCATAAGCTTTTGATGAAGTGAGCTGTAGCTCATGAAAGCTTATGCTCAAATAAAATTTGTTAGTCTCCTAAGGTGCCACAAGTACTCCTTTTCTTCATTTCAAAGAGTGCTGCTCACTGTCATGTCCCTTGTAAGAAAGGTTAATCTGGGTATTGGAGGTTTTTAATAAAAATTTAGTCTTGCAAAGACAGTGATTCTTTATTGTGACCTACACACATTTGGTTGCAGCAGAAATTCATATATAATGGCAACTGGCACATTTGCCAACTACAATTAATGCTCAGGCAGGAATCATTACAAGGGTCATTCAAGGTGGCAAGTAAACAATGCCTGGCTGAATGCATTACAGAAAGACACATTACTGGTACTCATTGTCAAAATGCTGCTTCAAAGCCTCCCTGATTTGAATAGCCCCCAGTTGAGCCCCTCTAACAGCTCTGGCTCTTCAAAATCAGCCACCAGGTGGATCCATCTTGATGCTCCACCCCTAAGGAAACATTTCCCCCTTGGCTTCACAAATGTTATGCAAAGCACATAAGGCTGCTACGACCAGGGGAATATTTTCCTCACTGAGGCCTTTTCGGCCAGTTAGACAACACCAGCAACCCTTTAATCTACAAAATGCACATTCTACACCTGCTGAGCCTGTTGAAGTGCTCCTTGCTGCTGGCAAGGCTTCCAGTGTAAGGCTGGAGTAAGAGGTAGGCTGGGTCTCAAGATCAGTAGCAGCCTTTCCACATCCCCTATTGGAATCTTCTGGTCTGGAAAGAAAGTCCCTGCATGAAACTTTCTATACAGGCGAGTGTTCCTGAAGATGCAGGTGTCATATACCTTCCCTAACCACCTTGCATTGATGTCAGTGAAATGACATCATTGATCCACCAGCATCTGCAATACCATAGAGAAAAAGCCCTTTCGGTTGACGTACTCCATCACAAGATGGTCTGGGGCCAGAATTGGGATACGCATGCCATCTATCGCCCCACCACAGTTAGGGAATCCCATTGCTGCACAGCCACCATTTCCTGCATATTGCCCAGAGTCACAGCCCTTCGTAGCAGGAGGTGATTAATGGCCCTGCATGCTTGCATCATCGCAACTCCCATGTGGACTTCCCAACTCCAAACTCATCTGTGACTGACTGGTAGCAGTCTGCCAGCTTCCAGAAAGCAATCACCACATGCTTTCCCACAGTTAGGACAGCTCTGATTCTGGTGTCCTTGTGCCTCAAGGTGGTGATGAGTGCTGCACACAATTCATGGAAGGTGACTTTGTGCATAAAGAAGTTCTGCAGCCACTGCTCATCATCCCATACCTGCATCATAATCCAATTCCACCACTCAGTGCTTGCCTCCTGAGCCCAATAGCGATGGTCCACTGCGTGCAGCTGCTCCATGAATGCCAACATCAGTCTTGAATTCTTCCTTTCTATGACACACAGCAGGGCAGGCAGCATGGATTCCTCTTCAGATTTGCAGCTCATGAAATGCTGCAGGATCAGTCGTGTTGTGTTCATAACACTCATCACAAGACAGGTGATCAATGCAGGATCCATGCTTTCAGGCACAGATGGTGGGCTCAGAGTTTACAGGGGCAGTTGAAAAATGGCACAAAACATAGTTGAAAGCCTTTGGAATTATGGGACGGAGAACACTGCCTCCTGGGGCAGTGATCCTGTCCCCACGATGCACTGCAATCCATTCCCAGAACTCCTAGTGAGAGAAGGTGGCGATTTGCACAATGGGATAGCTACCCATAATGCACTGCTCTATTGGTGCTAAAGTACCAAATGTAGACATGCTCTGCCAACACAAGGAGTGTTGTGTGAATATGCACAGTGGTTTATGATTGTTGACTTAATTTAAGTTGACTTAACTCTGTAGTGTAGATGTGGTTTAAGACTGAATTCATACTATTTATTGGTAATCTTGATGGTGTGACATCTATGTGAGGAAAGATCAGAGGCTCAACCGTGGTTGCAAAGTTTAAAATGAACCGTTAAACTAAACATTGGATATATGTAAGCTACATGCTCAATGATTAGATACACATTAGCTGAGTTCAGGAGACCCAAAGTCTCTTCAACAGCTAGAAAGAAATCAAGCTACTTATTTAATACTTTTTATATATCCATTATAGCATTATCTAGGCACACAACATAATTTATAGTGCTCACAACAGACAACACAAACAGCACTAAGTCCCCACTGTCTCAACCAACTGTAAAACCCAACACAGAGGGACTAAATCCTTGACCAAAAAAGACACACTTTGCTCCATACACTTTGCAAGCAAGCAGTCTTTGGGAGACCACTAGAGACAGTAAGTTTTGCAGTTGGAGAACCTTACGTGACAACATCACAGATCTAGGGTCTGTCCACAAAAACAACTTCTCTGATCTCAGTCATAGTAATGGTGCATAGGGAAAGAGGCCCTCTATAGGGTAGCCAGCTTACAAAGCTTTATGGATTAGAACCCAGGGCTTTAAAGTAGGACTAAATACTTGGAACAGAACTTGAAAGCAACATTGCATGCATACTGATTTTGACATTTACTTTAGAAGACAGGATTTCAGGAAATCCTGCTCAAGAACTCCATACCCCATCAATTACACCCGTAAATGAGAATATGACAGTGATGACAATACCTCAAGTGATAACTGCTCTTTATCTAATGATTCATCAGAGTAACAATCAAAGGCAAATATGGAGAATCAAGGAAAAACTGGTGATAATCATAAAAATGTTATTTTCACATATCATTTTGTCAATAATGACTTACAATGGTCATAATGATTTAGAAGACACTAAGGAAAGCTTAGGTTGGCTCAGCACCTTGCAGGATCAGGATCTACTAATGTTACTTTGCAAAAAAAAAAATTTATAAGAACTGTACATAATCATGTATCTGCCAAAGGTAATGTAAATTGAAAATCAATGAGGCAGAAAGTTGCATTATGGTAGAAAACAACAGCAAAGACGCCGAAGGCAGAGAACTATTTCAGAAATAAACAAGCTTGAGTAAAGAACTCTGGCCCTGCAGCTGCTGATGAAATGTGAGTAAAAGTCATGAAGCATCAACAATTTTTCTGTTACATCAGATAACTGTGATTTATATATAGCATACTCACACCCAGGTATCTATACATCTATTCTTTAGTATAGTCATCCCTTTGCTAATAATATGAGCATGCAGACTGAAACTGTGTTAAAATAACCCATGTACATGGGTGAATAGAGGAAAAAAAAGGGGTGCTTCCAAAGCACAGATGAAAACTATATCAAAAAAGGAAAAAAGTTAAAACTATAAAATATATGGCATTAAAGTCATGTAAAATGTTCAGTAAGCCATACTGGATTTCAAGCTCTTTGAGGTACAGACTGTAATTTATTATATGTTTGTATAGCACCTGACTCAGTGTGTGGCCCAACCTGATTATGGCCTTTAGGTGCTATCACAATATAAATGTTAAATAATAATAAAACTACAGTGAGCTTTTTGCACACAGACTGGGTCATAAGTAATGCAGGCATCCCAAACTCATGCTGATAAAACCTTTGTGCTATACCATATGATCATGTATTCTATATCTGTGTAATGTATGTGACACTCTGGTTACTTTTTCCAGACCTGAAGAAGAGCTCTGTGAAGCTCAAAATCTTGTCCCTTTGACCAACAGAAAGTTAGTCTAATAAAAGATATTACTTCACCTTCCCTGTATTT
The DNA here is from genome assembly GCF_965140295.1 of Lepidochelys olivacea. Classification (NCBI taxonomy): domain Eukaryota; kingdom Metazoa; phylum Chordata; order Testudines; family Cheloniidae; genus Lepidochelys; species Lepidochelys olivacea. The sequence continues at coordinate 168,089,637 of NC_140411.1, forward strand.
CTCATATATATAATCTACCATTCTTGATGTTTTACATTTTGGTCCTGATCCTGCAAACCTTAACGTGCATATTTAACTTTATACACATAAGCAGTCCAAAGACTTCAGTGGAACTATTCTCATGTGCAAAGTTGAGAATGTGCCTTAGAGTAAGCAGGAACCAGACCATAATGTTTTGGTCTATTCATATCTTTGAAACATATAGGAATTTTTTTCATTGTTGACTTCCCAGCTTATGGCTGCCTAGGTTGCTTAGCTAAAGATCTTAGCCTAAGCACAGGGCCTCAGACTGTCACAGTAAGAGAAGGACCTTACACCGGCAGACAGTGATTTTGATTCTTTTCTTTTATACCTCTATAACTAGCTAAGTGATAAGAATACACCTAAATTCTTAGAGCGTAAGCCTTTACACACAGGCCTGAATATCTATATCCTATCAGGTTGTAGAGGATGTTTTAAACTAAGAGCTGGGGGAACACCCAGAGGTGTGATGGAACACAGGGCTCAGGCGGAGACATCCCTAGGGAATGAATTTATTAAAGGGGGAACTCTATATCCTAGTAAAGAGAAATTAGTAAAGTACAGGTAGGAGCTAGTGAGAAAGTCAAATGTAACAGAGTCCCATTTAAATAACACATAAAGGCAGGCAAATGAACATTGACAAAATGTACAAGTGCTTATATACAAATGCTGCAAGTCTAAATACCAAGAAGGGGGAAAGTACAGTGCCTGGCATTAAATGAGGATTTTGATATAATAAGCATCATGGAAATTTGTATCCTGATGATAATCAACTGGACATGGTAATACCAGGATACAAAATATATAGGAATGACAACTTAGGTCATACTGGTGGAGGAGTGGTACTATATGTGAAATAAAGTAACAATCTTAAATGAATAAAACTGTACCATGAAATCTCTATGGAGAGAAATTTCATACTTGAACAATAGGAGTACAGTGGTAGGAATATACTATCGACAACCTGACTGGGATGATGACATTGATTGTGAAATGCTCAGGGAGATTAGAGAGGCTATAAAGAAAAATTTCTAGACACATTAAATGACTGCTTTTTGGAGCAGTTAGTCCTGGAACCCACAAGGGAAAAGCAATTCTTGATTTAGTCCTAAGTGAAACACAGGATCTGGTCAAGATGTATACACAGCCAAACCATTTGGTAATAATGACCATAATGTAATTAAACTTAACATCTTTGTAGGTAAAAGAATACCAAAAAACACAAAAACAAAAAAACAAAAAACAACCCCATCACAGTAGCATTTAACTTTAAAAAGGGGAACTACACAAAAATGAAGGCACTAGTTTGATGGAAATTAAGAGGAGCTGTCACAAGGGTTAAATGCCTGCAAGCAGCATGGGGACTATTTAAAAACACCATAATAGAGGTGCAGACTAAATGTATACCCCAAATCTGAAGAGACAATGAAAGGACCAAAAGAATGCAACCAGGGTGAAACAGCAGAGTAATGGAGGCCAGCAGAAGCAAAAAGGCATCCTCTAAAATTTGGAAGTCAAAACCTAGTGATAGGTAATAGTAATAGGTAGGACCCCAAACTCTGGCAAGTGAAGTGTAAAAGTATAATAAGGCAGACCAAGAAAGAATTTGAAGAGTAATTAGCTAAGAACACAAAAACTAACAGCAATTTTTTTTTTTAAAGTACATCAAAAGCAGAAAGCCTGACAAAGTCAGTGTGGCCACCGGATGATTGAGGTGCTAAAGGAGAACTCAAGAAAGACAAGGTCATGTTTTGGAAGAGTCAATATGGCTAATGGGTAAATCATGAATCACCAATCAATTAGAATTATTTGCGAGTGACAACAAACATGTGGACAAGGGTGATCCAGCTGATTTAGTGTACTTGTAGTTTCTGGAAAAGGGGTGGGGGGTAAACAGTGAACTGGCAAAATTTGCAGATGGTACAAAATTACTTAAGATAGTTCAGTCCAAAGCTGACTATGAAGAGGTACAAATGGATCTTACAAAACTGGGTGATTGGGCAAGAAAGTGGCAAATAAAATTCAATGTCAATAAGTGCTAAGTAATGTATATTGGAAAACATAATCCCAACTATACATGCAAAATGATGGGGTCTAAATTAGCTGTTACCACTCAAGAAAGATCTTGGGGTCATAATGGTAGTTCTCTGAAAACCTCCACTCAATATGCAGTGGCAGTCCAAAAAGCAAACAGAATGTTAGGAACCATTAGGAAAGGTATAGATAATAAGACCAAAAAAATCACAATGCCACTATGTAAATCCCTGACACACCCACACCTTGAATACGGTGTACAATTCTGGTCATCTCATTTAAAAAATGATATAATTGGAAAAGTTGCAGAGAAGGGCAATGAAAATGATTAGGGGTATGAAACAGCGTTCATACCAGGAAAATTTAAAAAGACTGGGACTGTTCAGCTTAGAGAAGACATGACTGAAGGGGATATGATAGAAATCTATAAAATTGCAAATGACATGAAGACAGTGAATCGGGAAATGTTATTTACCCTTTCCTATAACACAAGAACTAGGGGTCATCCAATTATATTAACAAAAGATATTAACAATTCTTCACACAATGCACAGTCAACCTATGAAACTCGTTGCCAGGGGATGTTGTGAAGGACAAAAGTATAACTGTTTCAAAAAAGAATTATGTAAGTTCCTGGACAATAGGTCCATCAATGGCTATTAGCCAACATGGTCAGGGACACAAACCCATGCTCCAGGAGTTCCTAAATCTCTGACCGCCAGAAGCTAGGACTGGATGATAGGAGATTAGGAGATAATTTATAATTGACCTTTCTCTTTATTCCCTCTGAAACATCTGGCATCGGCCACAATCAGAAATGGGATACTGAGCTAGACAGACCATTGGTCTGACCCAGTATGGCCATTCTAATGTTCTTAGCCTTCCTTCATGCTCCCCAGCCTGGTGGTGGCCTGCCTCCTTCACAATCCAAATCTGACCCAACCCAAAGAATGTCAAGGTATTTTCATACCTGACCCCAACACCTGTAGTTGGGTTCTACAGGGTTTGGCACAGATTGCAAGCTTCTAGCATCCTGTTTTGATTTGAAAACTTCAAGAAAGGGGAATCTACCATTTCCCTTGATAGTTTGTTCTCATTTTTAATTACCTTTCCCTTTGCCCTATGCCTTTCAAATATACATTCCGTTTTCATGCCACACTTGCTGAATCTGTAGATGAACTACTATCCCTCAAGGTCTGTACAGAGAAGGTGGGTGAGGTAATAACTTTTACTGGACCAACTTCTGTTGATGAAAGAGACAAGCTTTTGACCTTACACAGATCTCTTCTTCAGGTGTGGGAAAGGTTTGTACAGTCAGGGTATGACCTTACAATTCAAAAGAGCAATGGGTATGCAAGGGTCTCAGAGAATCACTACTGCTCAACCAAGCATTCAGAAATCACAGGTCAGTCCCTCCACCCCCAAATGATGAGATTAATTATTTTAACTCATGATTTTTAAGCCAATGTTGGGTTCTATTTACTTTCCTTTTGGTTCCCGAGCTTTTAGAGTGCTCCAAGTCAGCTTTTCTCTTCAACTCTGAGAGCTAGAAAGTTGCTTCAAGAAAGAAAGCTGAGATTCTCCTGTAATCCACTGACTCTTATGTGCTGGGGTTTTAAGAAAACACCATATATCATGGCACTCACAATAAAATCATGATAGTTAGCAACACCAGAGCATCATGATGAAAAAAAGAGACTCCATTAAAAAGAATACTGTGGGGCAGGAAGAACATCCCACTGTCTCTCTGAATAAACTCTGACTTCTCCAATACTCTGGCATCACATACTTTGCTTGGTAACCCTACAAAGACATCCAACAGAAAGTCACAACGATTCCTCAAAGACTTACAGCGCTATTGAATCACAGCCTTTGCTGACCATGTACTCATCATGACTTGGCACACAAAACGGGCCTCCAGCCTAATTTGTGAAGCCCAAAACGTACAAATCTCTCTCTGTGACCCTGGGCACTTTGCTCCCCTTACTCACAGCCCCCTGCCGTCTTTGGAGGTATTGCCATGCACGCCTCCAGCCCAGCCCCAGCGGTTCCCCAAATGCTAAACCCATTGGCCAGTATTCATCTGGGTAGTCACCTTCCTCGGGGCACTTGCCGGTCTCTGGACACCGGGGCCAGCTGCAGGCACAGGCAGAGCGCCTTGTGCCTTCGGGAGCGCGGAGGCCACTGCCTTGCACAGGGGCTCCCTCCTCCCTTTGCTGGGCGGGGGGGGAAGAGCTCTCTCCCCTTCCCTTGGGCTAGGTGAACCTCACCCCTTCCTCCACCTGGCAAACACCCCGCCCTGTGTGCGGGCGGGAGGGGGAGGGGGAAGAGAAGCGAAAGATTTATCTCGCCCCGCTCCGCCCCTTTCCCCCTCTCCCCGGGGGCGGGGCCCTTTCTGACATGGCGGGGCTCGAGATAGTAACTGGGGGGGGGGGGCGGTCACGTGGCGTCCTCGCAACCGCGCCGCGCGCGCGCTCTCTCCTGTGGGTGGCGCGGGGCCGGGAGGCCTAAGCGATCCCAGGGTGCTGTGCGCGGCGCGGGCTCCCTCCGCCATCCCGCTGGGAGAGACGGTCTGTGCGGAGCCCGGCCAGTGAGACGCCGCCTGCGCGCAGAGCTCCGCCGCCGAACGGACATGTTAGCGCGGAGCCCCTGAGCGGGACCGAGCCTCCCGCCTCCCGCCGCGGGCACCCGCACCAGCCGCCGCCAACATGGAGGCCGTGAACGCCTTCAACCAGGAGGTGGGAGCCGGGGAGGGCGGGGGGAGGCCGGGCCCGGCGGCCAGAGATCGGTTCTGGGGGTCACGAAGCCGCTATCGCGGCCGCCTGCCCCGCTGCTTCCTGCCCCGGGGCGAGGGAGAGCCGAGGCCCGGCCCAGCAGAGGCCTCCGCGGAGGCCCAGGTAGCGGCCGGCCTGCGGCCTCCCCTCGCTCCCGAGGCTGTTCGGGCCCCGTGGGTCTGACGGAGGCCGGGCGGCCCAGCGCTCCCCCGCCCCAGGAGCGGCCAGCGCCGCGTTCCTTCGGGTGAGGCCGGGGGATCCCCGCCCCCTCTCTGCCGCCCGCCCAGCGCGCGGGCCGCCCGGGAGCTGGGGCGCGCGGCCGGGCCCTCGCGCCCAGGCGTTACCCCGGGCGCGCTGCGCTGCGCCTCGCGGGGGCCGGGTGGTTCACAGCCGGGGCGCCTCCTTCCCTGCCAGGGCTGGGGGAGGACGCGACCACGTGAACGCGGGGCAGATAGCACGGGCTGGGCAGCAGCAAACGAAGGGGCTGCCCACGATCGAACAGGAACTTCTCCGTGTGCGGATACGGAGCGGCGTGTGGGGAAAGGGTCAGGTGACAAGCCCCGAAACGAAGCATGTGGCGGGTGGGGAGAGGTTGGGACCAGCCTCCTTTCATGAGGCATGGAAGGCCCTTGTGCCATCTCCGTCACTCTTTTCTTTCGGCTGCTACTGGTTGTTGCAACTCTGCCTGATCTGAAAACTCTCTAGCTGGGCAATAATATACCAGCGATTGTGTCTTCCAAATTGGACATCAAAATATGCCAGATCCTGATGTCTAAAGTTTTTATTCCCACCTAAATTTAAAATGAATGTGTAGTTGGAGCTAACTTTAAATAAAAGTTTTGGTGCACAGGATGTTCTTGCAAATCATTCTAGGTGTTAATTGTAGCGTGTGTGTTCATTGCAAGTAACCTGCTAAATGTAAGCACATCTTTAATGTAAGGTTTCCAAGACTTATTCCAGAATGTTTAATGCATTTTGAAGGTTAGTGTGCTGTGAATGGTTGCTGAACAGAAACAGGAAAAATGGCAGACTGCTCTCCTGTGACAAAGTCATGCTGTGTAAAGTTCATTCTTTGCATCTGCATGTCAGTTGCACTAGACTAGAGTATCAGTATGAACACAATTACATACCTACTTATCCTCTACGAAATAACTGACTTTGTATTTTTCTTTCTATAGTATGATTTTTCTATTCCATTCATGAGATCTTTACATTTTGAAATGATACAGATAACTCCATAGCTAAGGAGTGAATTTTGAGTGTGAGTTTTAACCAGCACTTTTAAATTGACACGTTTCTTATTTTGACACAATTGGCAGTTTGAGGGCTTTCCATTTTCCACATTTCAGGCAAGTGGTGGTGTTTTTAAACAGAAATCTACTAAGTTATATTAATTGGGGTTAGATTGCACATATTTTGTGCTTTCTATTCTTATTGGCATGTAGGACAGAAATCACCTTTACCTAGCCAAATATCAGTGGAGATACTAGCAGTGCTTACCACTTCATTCATCTCATTATATTGCTTCCTTGTACGGCTTAACTTTACTGATATTGGACAAAATGCCATTCATATGGCATATGAATAACTATATTCATATTCACAACTATACAAATTTTATTTGCTGACCCAAATGATTTAGGTAAATGTGTTAATTTAGATAACCATCAGTATCTCTTGATATTTTAAGTAATCTCATTCTGATGTATTCAAAATGGGTATGTCTTAAATAGCACATCTGGGTGCCCAAGAAATAATAAATGTATGATGCCTGACTCTGTCAATATTTTACTTCTGGATACAGAATCAAAAAGAGTACATGAAATTCTAGTAACTCTGCAGAATTTCAATTTGATAACTTATGTGAAGATGAAATTGTATTAAAACATGTACCCAGTTGAGATTTTAATATGATTTCCCTCACAGATGGCTTATTCTCTATGGTTCCAATTCTGCAGTCACTTGTGCATTTGCTTAACTTTATGCTCAATGGGATTTACTCATCTGTTCAGTTCAACATTTAGTTTCCTGGCTTTCTTTAGATGCCCACAAGAAATTAGTTTATATATTTTGAAAACTAAATAAAAAACTCAGCTCTTAATCCCTTCTCTGAACTTCGCAGTTTGACCTTTCCTCTGTATCTGTATCTGGATTGTAAACTCATTTGGGAAAACACTAAATTTTCTACAGCAGTAAGCGCATCGTTCGTGCTAAACAAACAATTATTATGCCTACTATATTTTTACTCATATTTTGAGCACATATTGCCAACTGGTGGTATTTGGTAGCCCTGTAATGTAGTGTATTACCCGTCAGATAACTAGTTTGAACCAGGTACTCCTGAAACAATGAATTAGAATTTGTGAATTTTGTTAAAGTATACAGTTTTGTAGTTAAATATATAGTGAGCATAACTAATGGGTAACATGTTGAGGTGCAAAATCCTACTAACACGTTTCTTGAGAAAACCAGTATACCAAAAAGATGACCTTGACACCCATGTGAGAAAAGCATGTAATGTTTCTTTTCCAGTGTTCGCTTTGGTTATATTTTGGTTTGGCAGTGTACGCTTAGCTTTGCTAAGTTAACTAATTTTTTTTCACATTCGAATTGTAAAAAATTAGGGACCGGTATTGCTTATTATAGGCCTCTGCACAATAAGGCTATGTCTGCACTAGAAATGCTGCAGTGGCGCTGCTGTAGCACTTCAGAGTAGACACGTGCTACACCAACAGGAGAGGTTCTTTTGTCGCTGTAGTTAATCCACCTCCCCAAGAAGCAGCACTAGATTGATGGAAGAATTCTTCCATTGACCTAGCACTGTCTATACAGGGAGTTAAGTCGGCTTAATTATGTCACTCCGAGTGACGTAGCTGGGTCGACCTGACTTTTTAGTGTAGACTTGGCCTAAGCTTCTGTGTTCAGCTTTGCCAATGGAAGTAATATAAGAGCCAACAGACTGATAATTGTGCATTGTTATAATTTTATGATTATGTTAAGAACCAAGCGGTGTCATCACTCACTTCTACATGTGACTCGGTGGTGTACCCAAAGTCAGTAACACCCCCCAAAAATGAAGAGAATGGATATTCGGGTGGGCATTTTGTCTTTGTCTACAACTGTAGCTCAGTTCTTTATTATTGATGCATGGGCAGTTGACCAGACGATTGAATTTTTGATCTAGTATAGCAATCTTATACTAATGACAGATCTCATTTTGCAGTGTCAGTATACCTCTATCTTTTCCTCCCAATCTTTTCCCTAGTCACTCACCTGTTATCAGCTAGCATTATTTCCTTACATGAAGAAAGCAATATTATAACACAATGCTAGTTCTGCTATAATTAAGGTTAGAACAGTTTTCTGTTTAAAGCCTGACTCTTCTAAATGCTCTAAAATCCACATGGTTACTTGGATTGCCTTGTAATTTGGTTTGCTTTGTGGTGATACAGAGTAGAGTAAGTGATCCAAATTTGGGGTAATTTGATCATGGGGGATACTGAGATACAATCCCTTTCCCCCCCCCCAAAAAAAAACCAAAACAGCTTTTCTTAAGGTTGATGGAGTATGCCAACATATTTTTGTTCAGAGTCAGGGAACTGATCGTGCCCCAAATGGTCTCCATTGCAGGACATGTACTTCAGCTATTGCAGGGCATCTACTGCTCCTTGAGGGGAGCAAATTGAAAACAGTAGCAAGAGAGTTCAGCGCTCTAGTTAGGCACATGCCTAACATTCAGGCTTCCTGGCCGGCAAGTTTTCACTACAGCTGGGTAGCTAAAGCGGATATGCAGTAGCCATTGAGCCAGACCTACACCCAGCTATGTGAGTTCAAGTCTGACCTAGAGCAAAAATCTGAAAAAGGTTGTAGGCCTGTTGCAAAAGTGTGTCTGTCAGGTGTGTTTGGCGAAATGTATTGAACCAGAAAATAAATTATGCATGCACATGCTTACTGGGATGGTAGTGGGGTTTGGGAGCTGAGGAGTGGGAGGGATAGGGAAGAGGGGTTTGGAGCTGCATTGAGGGTGGCAGGGGTCAGACACTGGGAGTGGTGACATGGAGGTAGGTGGCACAGCAAGAGTGAGGGTTTAGGGTTGGGGAGGTGCGGCGTATCGATGCTTTACAATTAAGATCGAGATGATTGTTTGAGTGCTATAAAATCCACATATGTACTTGCATTGGCTTGACTTTTCCTGTGCTTCATGCGGGTGTGAGGTGGAGATAGTGAATCAAATTGGGGTCTGAAGTTCTAATGGCTCGATGGGATAACAAGCGGAGGGTGAGCTGGAAATGGTGGAGGGGCTATATGTTGCAGGGGTGTTATCCATCTCCCCCCACACACGCATCAATTTTCTCACAGGTCCTTAAGGTTACTGTAACCACTGTGTAGTAAAACTCAACTTTGGGGGGCAAATAACATGCAAGACTTCTTTCACTGGCCCTGTTAGCAGTTACGCACTTCAAACTTTTTAGAGCATGACCATTATTCCCATTCCACAATAACAAAGTGGTAGTTCCACATTGACAAAGTTTTTGTCAGTGATTTATGTCTGCGTTCAAGGTTTTAAACTTGGTACAGAAACGTGGGTTTCCTGTGTTCTGTTCCCCCAAGTCCATATTAAGAGAATTCTCTGAGAGATCCTGCACAGTATTTCCCCAGTTAGTGCAGTGGTTTATGGAAACTGATGCAGTCCTAGTTATTTTATATGTATGGAAGAGCAGGAGAGGCACAGTTGCCAATCTGATGCTAGGAGGAAAGACTAACATTGCTGTTCCTCTCTCCTGGCCATTTTGGTTCACAAGGCAATTGAAGCTCATGCCTTTGTTGCTCCTGCAGAAAGCATGTTTCCCATGTCTGCAGGGGCAATAGAGTGAAACAGACTAGGGGTTTGTCTACACTGCATCTCAGTGCAGACTATAGGGGTGTGAATTGCAGAGTACACCAAAGAGTATCTTAATGTGACCTAAAAGAAAAGGAGTACTGTGGCACCTTAGAGACTACCCAATTTATTTGAGCATAAGCTCCGATGAAGTGAGCTGTAGCTCACAAAAGCTTATGCTCAAATAAATTGGTTAGTCTCTAAGGTGCCACAAGTACTCCTTTTTCTTTTTGCGAATACAGACTAACACGGCTGCTACTCTGAAACCTGTCATTAATGTGACCTAGATATTTTTTAGTTTGCGGCAGTAGCATCCACATGGGGCAGTTAGAGCGCAACTCTGGTGCACTCTGCCGTTCATGGCCCTATAGTCCTGTATTATGGCACTGTGTAGGCATAGCCTGGGACCATGCTAGTGCTACTCTCCAGATAGCCTTAGGGGTTATTCTGAGTGCATAATCAGGAGCAGCGATGTACATTGAGGGGAGAGGGGTGTATGGGAAGAGGAGTAGAAGATATGTGCACAGTTCGAAGGGTATGGTAGTTGCAGTACATCAGAATTTTGGATTCAGCTTGGTCCTTCATTTACTGTACTACCAGGACTGAAATTATTTCAGCAGTAAATTCATCCACAGGGGTAAGGAAGATGCTTTGCATTGCTTTAGTGGCAACTGCAGAGCAACTGAAGGAGCAGTATCAGTGTGATCCTGAAGGATCCCATTCCCTCTGAACAAGAGACAGAGAACAAGAAAGGTTGAGAATCCTGTCAGAGGCTAGCAGAAGTAAAAAATGGGGAAGTGAAGAGAAGCAACCTTCAAGGAGAGTAGGAGTCTTACGAAGGGAGAAATAAATTAATAAATTGATCTTAGGAGGCAGATAATGTTTCAGGTTTTGAGCTACTGAACTAAGTAGCTCAGACCAAAACTAAATAGTCTCCCACATACTTTTTCATTTCCATTTGAAAGTGTTTATAAAGATGTTTGCCCCAAATGAACTCCTAACTTTGTAAGTTTATCCTTCTAGTCAGCAGGAATACTTTAGTGGACTACGTCTCATGTATGCTAGACTGCCCTTGGTTTACCTTTGGACAGATTAGACTGTGGCTTCATCTTCCAAAGAATCAGTTTATGATGGTCTCTTACCCTTGGCAGCAGCTAGTAGTTGCTAAGCTTCACAGCTCACATGTCAGAGGCTGATACTAATGATGGATCCTCTGAGCCACAGCCCAAGGGCAGAAATTTTGTAGGAATTCCAACATTTCTCTTTTCTCAGTAGCTCTGGGGATTTGTGGTAGGGTAAGGACCAGGCTTCTGTCCAGCAGGTAGACCCTGGACCCATTCATTTTTTATGTTTGTCTCTAGCTAGACCTTTTCAGTCTGATAATCCAATAGTATTACTGGTACTTTGTTAGCATAAGTGTATTGTTATTTTCTTCTTTCTTTCCTTCCTCCTCCATCCCTTCCTGCAAATACTCAGTTAATTTTGCATAGGCATATGAGCAAATACCTAAAATTGTATTTGAATAACCTATAATTTTGTCATTGTAAAATATTTCTAACTGTAATTCAGATGTATTCAACACACTTGTAGAAAAAAATCTGTTCTTGGATTCCTTATGTGCTAATTTTTATGAAGACTTCTTATTTATATGTTTAGAACAAGACTATGCAAGCAGTCAAGCAAGCAACAGCATAGTACTGTATAGGAATGCATACTTTCTTTAATGTCTCAGCACCTGATAAGATGTAATGTAGTAGGTTGATTTTTATTACTAAAGGTAAAGATTTTTCAGAGGTGCTCAACACCTATATTGCCTTTTGGCTTCAGTGGAGTTGTGTGTGCTTAGTTCCTCTGAAAGTCAGGCCCTGGCTGTGCATGTAGAAAGACACTCTTCTTAGTCTTAGGGTATGTCTACACTACGAAATTAGGTCGATTTTATAAAAGTCGATTTTTAGAAATTGATTTTATACAGTCTATTGTTTATGTCCCCACTAAGCGCATTAAGTTGGCAGAGTGGGTTCTCAATACCGTGGCTAGCTATCCCACAGTTCCCGCAGTCTCCACTGCCCGTTGGCTTTCTGGGTTAAGCTCCCAATGCCTGATGGGGCAAAAACATTGTTACGGGTGGTTTTGGATACATGTCGTCAGTTGTCCTTCCCTCCCTCTGTGAAAGCAACGGCAGACAATCGTTTTGCGCCTTTTTTCCTGAGTTACCCGTGCAGATGCCATACTCCGGCAAGCATGGAGCCCGCTCAGCTCACCGCTGCTGTTGTGAGCATTGTAAACACCTCGCACATTATCCTGGAGTATGTGCAGAACTGGGCTAGGAGACGCCAGCACGAGGACGATTATGTTGAGGACATGGACATAGACACAGACGTTCCTGAAAGCACGGGCTGTGGCAATTGGGACAGTGGGGCTGGTTGATACAGTGGAACACCGATTCTGGGCCCGGCAAACAAGCACAGACAGGTGGGACCACATAGTGTTGCAGGTATGGGATGAGTCACAATGGCTGCGAAACTTTCGCATGTGTAAGGCCACTTTCCTTGAACTTTGTGAGTTGCTTTCCCCCGCCCTCAAGCACAGGAATACCAAGATGAGAGCTGCCCTGACAGTCAAGAAGTGAGTGGCGATAGCCCTGTGGAAGCTTGCAACGCCTGACTGCTACCGATCAGTCGGGAATCAGTTTGGAGTGGGCAAGTCTACTGTAGGGACTGCTGTGATCCAAGTAGCCAATGCAGTCACTGATGATCTGCTATCAAGGGTAGTGACTCTAGGAAATGTGCAGGTCATAGTAGATGGCTTTGCTGCATGGGGTTCCCTAACTGTGGTGGGGCAATAGATGGAACGCATATCCCCATCTTGGCTCCGGACCACCTTGCCAACCAGTATGTAAACCGCAAGGGGTACTTCTCAGTGGTGTGCAAGCACTGGTGGATCACGAGGGATGTTTCACTGACATCAACGTGGGATGGCCAGGAAAGGTGCATGACGCTCGCATCTTTAGGAACTCTGGGCTGTTCGAGCAGTTGCAAGAAGGGACTTACTTCCCAGACCAGAAAATTACCATTGGGGATGTTGAAATGCCAATAGTTATCCTTGGGGACCCAGCCTACCCCTTGCTCCCATGGCTCATGAAGCCATACACAGGCAGTCTGGACAGTAGTAAGGAGCAGTTCAACTATAGGCTGAGCAAGTGCAGAATGGTGGTAGAATGTGCCTTTGGACATTTAAAAGTTCGCTGGCGCTGTTTGCTGACTAGTTTAGACCTCAGCACAACCAACATTTCCATTGTTATTGCTGCTTTCTATGTGCTCCATAATATCTATGAGAGTAAGGGGGAGATGTTTATGGCAAGGTGGGAGGTTGAAGCAAATCACCTGGCAGCCGATTTTGAGCAGCCAGACACCAGGGCAATTAGAAGAGCACAGCCAGGCACGCTGCACATCAGAGAGGCTTTGAAAACCAGTTTCATGACAGGCCAGGCTACAGTGTGACAGTTGAGTGTGTTTCTCCTTGCTACAAACCTGCCCCTTTGTTGATTTTAATTGCCTGTAAGCCAACCACCCTCCCCCCCTTCGATCACAGCTGGCAAAGGAAATAAAGTAACTATTGTTTTGAAACCATGCATTCTTTCTTTATTAATTTAAAAAAAAAAAGTGAGAACTGACGGTAGCCTGGGTGGAGTGGGGTGCAGGAGGAGGGAAGGACAGGGCCACCTTGCTTATTGTAGCCACACTACAAATAAAAATTGTTTGAATGATAGCCTTCTGTTGCTTGGGCCATCCTCTGGAGTGGAGTGGCTAGGTGCCCGAAGTCTCCCGCGGCTCCCCCCCTTCCCCCTGTGTTCTTGGGTGTCTGGGTGAGGAGTATATGGAACTTGGGGAGGAGGGCAGTCGGTTATACAATGGATGCAGTCGGGGGCTGTGCTCTTGTTGGCTTTCCTCCAGCTCCAGCAGACGCTTCATCATGTCCCTTTGCTCCCCCATTAGCCTCAGCATCGCCTCCTGCCTCTGCTCTTTGCGCTCACTTAATGCTTTCTTGGCGTCTGCCACTGAATGCCTCCATGTATTAAGCTGTGCCCTATCAGTGCGGGAGATCTGCATGAGCTCAGAAAACATGTCATTGCGACTGTGTTTTTTTCACCTTCTAATGTGCGATAACCTCGGACAGAGATGATAGGGGGAACATAGAAACATTTGCATCTGGGGGGAGATAAAAAGGGAGAGTAAAATTTAAGATGATACATTTCTGAGAACAAAAGGGAGACTCTTTCACAGTGAATCAGTCAATTCATAGCAGACAGCACATGTGCTTTAGGTACAAGGTCGCATTTTGCGTTTTATATTGAGCGCCTGCCTGTATGGTGACACATCACACACGGCTGGGCAACAGAATTCGGTTTCCAGGCAGCTATGGTAAGCCTTTTGGGACACGTGGTTGGCTTCTTATGCCTTCATAACATGTGGGAATGGTTTCAGACTGCAGCGCCATCCTTTCCTATAGCAAGCAATGCTGGTTGGGCTTCACATTTAAAAGGAGGGGCTGCGGTTTTCAGGTGCATATGCAGCACACACCTCCCCCCAGCTGCCGCATGGCTGTTCTCTGAGATGAGCCCTTCACTCCTCCCCCCTGCTGATTCTCCAGGATGATCCCTTTTAGCCAAGTGCAAAAAACCCAGCATGAACAGGGTCGTTTTACTATTCCCTTACAAAAATTCCCCTATTTCAACCAAGTGACCATGAATGATCTCATTCTCCTGAGGCTAACAGAGAAAGATATAGACCGAATGTTGCTTGAATGCAAACCCAGGACCATTCACTGCCATGCTTTGTGCTGCAATGATTCTAGGCTACTTGCTACTGGCTTGGCTTGGTAAAGTGTCCTACTGTGCAGGATGAAATAAGACAGCCCTCCCCAGAAACCTTCTGCAAAGGCTTTCAGAGTACCTCCAGGAGAGCTTCATGGAGATGTCCCTGGAGGATTGCCGCTCCACCCCAGGCACGTTAGCAGACTTTTCCAGTAGCTGTACTGGCCGTGAATGCACCCCAATTCTTCAGGGCAAATCAGACATTAAACACTATTGTTTTTAAACCCTGTACTGTAGTTAAAAATGTGCACTCACCAGACCTGCCTTCTCTTGAGGGTTGGGGATCCCGCCTTGGGAGGGTATTGGCTCCAGGGTGATGAAAAGGTCCTGGCTGCTGGGGAGAACGGATTCACCACTTGCCTGCTGCTCATCCTCATCCACAAAATCCTCCTCCCTGTTGCGTGAGACTCCCACTTGCAGGTGTCCATGGACAGTGGTGGGGTAGTGGTAGGGTTCCCCCCCAAGAATGCCATGCAGCTGATCATAGAAGTGTCATGTATGGGGCTCTGACCCGGAGCAACCATTTGCTTCCTTTGTCTTTTGGTAGGCTTGTCTGAGCTCCTTAACTTTCATGCGACACTGCTGTGTGTCCCTGTTGTAGCCTCTGTCCACCATGCCCTGTGCGATTTTGGCATATATGTTTGTATTTCTTCTTTTTGATTAGAGTTTGGCCTGCACAAATTCTTCTCCCCGTACAGCAATCAGATCCAGTGTCTCCCTTTTGGTCCATGCTGGGGCTCGTTTGCGATTCTGGGGGGACTGCATGGTCACCTCTGCTGCTGAGCTCGCCACGCTGACCAAACAGGAAATGAAATTCAAAATTTCCTGTGCACCTGGCTAGTGCATCAGAGTTCAAAGTGCTGTCCAGAGAGGTCACATTGGAGCACTCTGGGACAGCTCCGGGAGGCCAATACTGTTGAATTGCTTCTGCAGTACCCCAAATTCGACCCAGCAAGGTTGATTTTAGTGCTACTCCCCTCACCGGGGAGGAGTACAGAAGTCGATTTTAAGAGCCCTTTAGGTCGACGGAACGGGGTTGGTAGTGTAGATGCATTCATTTTAAAATCGACCTAATGCAGCTAAATTCTACCTAACCCCATAGTGTAGACAAGAGCTTAATGCCAGATGCCCAGTTTTCAGCATTTGCTGATGACCAATTAAGTAACTAATGTTGATGTGAAGAACTATTAACTCAGAAGTTTGAGACTTGTCACATCAGACACAGATCTCTTTTTCTGAAAAGTGGGTAATTGTTTGAGCTCCTTAAAGCAGTTTGCAAACCTTCACAGCTTCATGTTTGTGTGCCATGGTATTTAATATGGGTGGAAGCTACTGAACCTGAACAGGGTTCTGTTCAATAGTATCACAAAACTTATATTTCTCACATTTGGTATTTCCCAGAAGATATAGATATATGTGGTACTTGTATTTTTTAAAGATCATGCCCAGCCCAAAATATATATTTTTTTCTTGTCTTTGCAGACTTCAGTTTAAAAACATTCATTGTTTACCACTATCCTTTGCCCTAACTTCATATGAGGATATTTGGTATTTCTTCCTCTGTTGTTCCTTGTCAAAATATAAAAAAAGTGGACTAGCTTTATCATTGTTTCTGGAATTGCCCCCCACTTCCTTGCTCTTTGATATTCGGTTGTAGTTGATGTACTCGTCTGTGTGGGGAAGACAGCTTTCAAAGTCTGCTTCGTTATATTTCCTTGATGAGTTGCCTTAAAATAAAACTTCCTTGTGCTAGAGAAGGTGATTTGGAATTTGTGGGTAAGTGGCAGTATACATGGACTATGGAAGACCTGCTTTTGGAGAAATTTTTTTCAACGTGTTTGTTGGAAAACTTAGACTCATTTAGGAACATTTTTTGATAGTCTGCTGAAGATATCTATATGTTGGACTGTTTTCTTTTGGCCCTAAACAAGGCTTGAAAAAAATCACCAGAAACTTAGTAGCCAGTAGTGAATATCAAAGTGGGGGTGGAGGGTTCAAAGGCAATATCCTGTTGACAAAGGCCAGCTGCTGGTGTTTAAGGCCTTATCTACACTGCGGAATTGTCAGCAAAAGTTATGTCGCTTTAATTAAACCGCTGTCGCTTGTCCACACTGTGCTCCTTATGTCGGCAGAGCACATCCACACTAGCAGCTCTTAGAATCATAGAACTGGAAGGGACCTTGAGAGGTCATCTAGTCCAATCCCCTGCACTCGTGGCAGGGCCAAGTATTATCTAGACCAGGGATCAGCAACCTTTGGCACATGGCTATCAGGGAGATCTGCTGGCAAGCCGGGACCATTTGTTTACCTGCAGCTCCCACTGGCCACGGTTCACTGTTCCAGGACAGTGGGGACTGCGGGAATCACTGGCTGTCACTGTAGCGTCCGCAGGTAAACGAACTGTCCTGTCTGATCCCTGATCTAGACCATCCCTTACTGGTGTTTGTCCAAGCCGCTCTTTAAAATCCGCAATGATGGAGATTCTACACTCTCCCTAGGCAATTTATTCCAGTGCTTAACCACTCTGACAGGAAGTTTTTTCTAATGTCCAACCTAAACCGCCCTTGCTGCAATTTAAGCCCATTGTTGCTTGTCCTATCCAGAGGTTAAAAAGAACAATTTTTCTCTGTCCTCCTTGTAACAACCTTTTTATGTGCTTGAAAACTGTTATCATGTTCCCTCTCAGTCTTCTCTTCTCCAGACTAAACAAACTCAGTTTTTTCAGTCTTTCCTCATAGGTTATGTTTTCTAGACCTTTAATCATTTTTGTTGCTCTTCTCTGGACCTACTCCAATTTGTCCACATCTTTCTTGAAATGTGGCGCCCAGAACTGGACACAATACTCCAGTTGATGCCTAATCAGCGCAGAGTAGAATGGAAGAATTACTTTTCGTGTCTTGCTTACAATACTCCTACTAATACATCCCAGAATGATGTTTGCTTTTTTTTGCAACAGCATTACACTGTTGACTCATTTTTCTTGTGATCCACTATGAACCCCAGATCCCTTTCCGCAGTACTCCTTCCTAGGCAGTCATTTCCCATTTTTATGTGTGCAACTGATTGTTCCTTCCTAAGTGGAATACTTTGCATTTTTCCTTACTGAATTTCATGCTATTTTCTTCAGACCATTTCTCCAATTTGTCCAGACCATTTTGAATTTTAATCCTGTCCTCCAAGGCACTTGCAACCCCTCCCAGCTTGGTATCGTCTACAAACTTTGTAAGTGTACTGTCTGTGCCATTATCTAAATCATTGATGATGAAGATATTGAACAGAACTGGACCCAGAACTGATCCCTGCGGGACCCCACTTGTTATGCCCTTCCAGTATGACCGTGAACCATTGATAACTACTCCCTGGGAACGATTTTCCAACCAGTTATGCACCCACCTTATAGTAGCTCCATCTAGGTTGTATTTCCTTAGTTTGTTTATGAGAAGGTCATGTGAGACAGTATCGAAAGCCTTACTAAAGTCAAGATATACCACATCTACCGCTTCCCCCATATACAAGGCTTGTTAAGCTGTCAAAGAAAGCTATCAGGTTGGTTTGACACAATTTGTTCTTGACAAATCTATGCTGACTGTTATCTTATTATCTTCTAGATGTTTGCAAATTGATTGCTTAATTATTTGCTTCATTATCTTTCCAGATACAGAAGTTAAGCTGACAGGTCTGTAATTCCCCGGGTTGTCCTTATTTCCCTTTTTATGGATGGGCACTATATTTGCCCTTTTCCAGTCTTCTGGAATGTCTCACGTCTTCCATGACTTTTCAAAGATAATTGCGAATGGCTCAGATATCTCCTCAGTCAGCTCCTTGAGTATTCTAGGATGCATTTCATCAGGCCCTGGTGATTTGAAGACATCTAACTTGTCTACCTCATTTTTGACTTGTTCTTTCCCTGTTTTAGACTCTGATCCTACCTCATTTTCACTGGCATTTACTATGTTAGACGTCCAATCACCACCAACCTTCTTGCTGAAAACCGAAAGAAAGAAGTAATTAAGGACCTCTGCCATTTACACATTTTCTGTTATTGTCTTTCCCCCCTCATTGAGTAACGGGCCTACTCTGTCCTTGGTCTTCCTCTTGCTTCTAATGTATTTGTAGAATATTTTCTTGTTTCCTTTTATTCCCTACCTAGTTTGATCTCTTTGTGTGTGTTGGCTTTTCTGATTTTGTCCCTACATACTTGTAGTGTTTGTTTTTTATATTCATTCTTTGTAATTTGACCAAATTTCCACTTTTTGTAGGACTCTTTTGAGTTTTAGATCATTGAAGATCTCCTAGTTAAGCCAGGGTGGTCTCTTGCCATACTTCCTATTTTTCCTGTGCAGTGGGATAGTTTGCTCTTGTGCCCTTAATAATGTCTCTTTGAAAAACTATCAGCGTCTTCGGTTGTTTTTCCCCTTAGACTTGCTTCCCATGGGATTTTATCTACCAGCTCCCTGAGTTTGTGAAAGTCTGTGTTCTTGAAATCCATTGTCTTTATTGTGCTCTTCTCCCTCCTACCATTCCTTAGAATCATGAACTCTACCATTTCATGATCACTCTCATCTAAGTTGCCTTCCACTTTCAAATTCTCAACCAGTTCCTCCCTATTTGTCAAAATCAAATCTAGAACACCCTCCCCCCAGTAGCTTTCTTCACCTTCTGAAATAAAAAATTGTTTCAATACATTCCAAGAACTTGTTGGATAATCTGTGGCCTGCTATGTTATTTTCCCAACAGATGTCTGGGTAGTTGAAGTCCTCCATCACCAAGTCCTGTGCTTTAGATGATTTTGTTAGCTGTTTAAGAAAAGCATCATCCACCTCTTCTTTCTGGTTTGGTGGTCTGTCGTAGACCCTATCATGACAGCACCCTTGTTTTTTACCCCTTTTATCCTTACCCAGAGACTTTCAACAGGTCTGTCTCCTATTTCTATCTCAACCTCAGTCCAAGTGTATACATTTTTTAATACATAAGGCAACACCTCCTCCCTTTTTCTCCTGCCTGTCCTTACTGAGTAAGCTGTATCCTTCTATACCAATATTCTAGTCATGAGTACTATCCCACCAAGTCTCCGGGATGCCAGCTATGTCATAGTTTTGTTTATTTACTAGCATTTCAAGTTCTTCCTGCTTATTCCCCATACTTCTCACATTAGTATACAGACATCTAAGATACTGATTTGATTTCCCCCCTCCCCTTTCTGTCTTGTCTCTCCCTTATTTATGTTGTAACAGCCCATGCTCCCCCCATTCTGACCCTTCTCTCAGGTCTCCATGTTTTTGACTTACCTGTGGGCTTTGGTCACCTGCCCCTGTTGAACCTAGTTTAAAGCCCTCCTCACTATGTTAGCCAGTCTGTAGCCAAATATGCTCTTCCCTTCTTTGATAGGTGGACCCCATCTCTGCTTAGCAGTCCTTCTTCCTGGAACAGCATCCCGTGGTCAAGGAAGCTGAAGCCCTCCTGGTGACACCATCCTTGCAGCTAGGCATTCACCTCCAGGATGCATCTGTCTCTGCTGAGGCCCCTACCCTTGACTGGAAGGACTGGAGAGAACACCACCTGCGGTCCCAGCTCCCTCACCCTTACTCCCAGAGCCCTGTAGTCACTTCTGATCTGCTGAGGGTCATACCTCGCAGTATCATTAGTGCCCACAAGGAGTAGCAGCATGGGGTAGTAGTCGGAGGGCTGGATGATCCTTGACAATCCCTCCATAACCTCTCTGATACGGGCCCCTGGCAGGCAGCAAATCTCCGGGGATGCCATGTGATCCTCCCAGCCTTGGGGGTACATGGCTTCTCCTCTTCAACCTTTGGAGGTGATTCCTCATCACTCGTTGCCAGGGCAGCATAACGGTTCTCCATCTCCATAGTGAGTGGGTTGGGAGTAGGAGTGGAGCACTGCCTGCTGCCAGAAGTAACCAGCAGCCAGTGTCCTCCCTGTACCAGAGCCTTATCCTCCTCCCCTGGTGGCATGACAGCAGTCCTCACTAGCTAGATAGCGACTCCAGCCTTGGAAGTCTCCATATGAATACTGTCAATGAATTCCTTGTTTCATGGATGCTCAGCCTACCCACCTCCTCCTGTAGCTCTTCCACCTGCTTGCTGAGAGATTCCACCAGCAGGCACCTCTCACACTGGATGGTCCCTCCAGCCTGGCTTTCTGAGAGTGGGAAATGCAGGCCACAGTCTGAAAATCCACACCAGGATCTGGGTAGAGGCATCCATGGTTAGGTTCTCTGTCTGGATACAGGCACAGGTGGAAGAGACAGGAGCAGTGTTGGCACTGGCAATGCGGCCCTTCCTAACCATAATGATTATATTATGACTCCCTCTCTCCCCTTGGTCGCTTAGCCTCTGGCTTTTAAGGCCTTCCCTCCAACGTCAGACCTACCTCCTCGTTAATCATATAGAGGGAGGATGATCACAAGGCTGATCAAGGATGCTTAAGGAACAAAGGCTCAAACTGTCCCCAAACACACAATCCCATTTGACCCAGTTGACCATGTAACTGAAATAACCTGAAAGAAAAAGAAAAACACACACAGCCAAACAAACTCACTCACTCCAAGGTTAGCACTCACACCTTGTTCGTTCAGCAGGGGGATCTCCTTCACCCTCTCTCAAACTCCCCTGTTCGCTAGCATCACTCTTGCATCAACACAGAGAGCAGTGCTTTGTGGGTAGCTATCCCACCGTGCAACTGGCCACAGGGTGCTTTGGGAAGGGTTTGCAATGCCTTATGGGGCAGGTACAGCATCACATAATGCAGGGTTTTCAGTCATGTTTCTATGGGCATCCTACTAGATTGTGAGCTGCTTTTCAACTGAAGGTGGGTGGGTGTGTTGGGGGAAGAGACAAAAACAAAGTGGGTGTGTTGGTATGCTGTCTCTTTAAGTTCAGACAGCAGCTTGAGCAGTCTCTCCACCCACCCTCCCTCCCCCCAACAGCAGCCCGTACTGCTAAATTTTAGTTTATTCCATCCCAATGGCTAGTTACAAATTGTAAGTGCAGTTTTTTTTTTTAAATAGCTTGTCTTCATTAATTTAGACTTACATTTAAATTTGATCCATATCTTTCCACCCCAACTTTCCCCATGTATGCACTTTCAGAGTCCCCTTTGGGAATATTGCTTTTGGTGTCCTCATCACTTTCACTCTGTTCGTGCTGTCCGCAGCAACACAGGCAGTATTCCCAAGTCCTCTGCCCAGCCCTGCTTTTCTCAAGGCCCTTCTTCATTTTTCTTTCTCATGGATTATTTTACTAGGCCTCAATTCCTGCTTCTCTTGCTCCTCAGATAATGGCCCCATGTTACCAACTCCTACCTCATATACTGCTTCATATTTGGTTTCCCACTTCCTACCCGCTGTGTGCTTGCCTGCTTCTTGGATCCTTCTCTGGTTCCTAGCTGTATCACATCAATCTCTAGAAGCAGTCTCCTGATCTTTGGTACTGGCTCCTGCCTCTTCTTGGTCCATGGCTACCTTCTGCACTCCCAGAGTTCCTTGTTTTTTTATTACACTCCTGAAATAACCGCTGTTCCTGAGTACAGTGTCTTGATGCAGGCTTCTTTTGCACTCATGATGGGAGGCTGGTTGCTTTCTCGGCTGGAACAACTCCTCCTTGGTCTGTGGGAAGGAAGAGGTGGCTCCTTGTAACAACACTGGCTCCTTGTACTCGTTTTTTTTTTTCCTTCTGTCAGCCTCCCGGCCACAGCTGCCTCAAGGGAGTAGAATCTGCTCTTAGTGTTATACCAGGAAGGGCAGGTGTGAGGATCACAGTTTAGAAATCTCCATGCTAATGGTTACTTTCTTTCAATATTTTCATGTTAAAGTTCAGGAGAATTAGTGTTGGCATTCTCTTTGTTCACCTGACAGTGACTTCAAAGAAGGAATGTGTAATAATTTCGCAAAAAAGAGAATGAGCTTCAAAATAATAAAGGGAAGGAACACATTCATCATGTGACGCTAACTAGCAGGTGACATGAAATGTTTAGTTAGCCATACTAATTCTTCCCGGCAGCCAGAGATGGATGCTCGCTTGGAGTGTATCTGTTGGTTTGAAATGTTGACTGGTTAAAGCCAATCTGGAGCTGGAATTTGCTGTGTGTGGAAGGGTCATCCAAACTCCTGGGTTAAAAATTATCTGTCTCAAAGGGTTGATGATAACACAGAGAGAATGGATTCAACAGCTGTATGTGGTGGCTGGCTCTTCTTCTAGCTCCTGAAGGAAGATACTGTTGAAAGAAAATAGATTCCTAGTCCAGAAAGTAGTTAAGGAAACAAACATGTACTTGTTTGTTCTTCCTGTATTCAGTTATTGACAATGTTGGGTTTTTTTTGTTTTGGTAGCTATGCTGAAAGCTTGGTGGTTGTTTTCTGTGCCTGCACGTATTTAGTCCATAATTTTGTTAGTTATTTAACTAAACCTATTTACTTTTGTTTTTTCTTTCCCTCAGTAATTGGAAAGAGAGGAGAAATCTGTCAGCCTCTTAAATCAGGGCTATTAAACATCTTACCAGGATCTCAGACTTTAACAATTATACTAGAAAAAAGGGCTAATATGGTGGCTACAATTCTATTTTGGATTAAACTGTCCAAAAGAGAATTCTCCTTGTTCCTTTGTTGTGTTTGTCTAATGGGTTCTTATTGAAGATGATGATCCTGATATCAGGCCTTTTTAACTGATATTTCCTAGGTCCTGATTCCTGTATTACACAGCCCTGAGGAACAGAATCATTTCTATAATAGCTCATTTATTTTCTTTCTTTTTTAAATATAGCTGTATTTTTTACCTTGAACTCTCCCATGTGTATAGGATATTTTGAGACTTGCAGGTTTTTTGATTACAGGAATCATGTCAATTTCACACTGTTGCCATAGTAAGCAGCAACTTAAGGGCCTGTCTTCATTGCCCCATAGTTCAGACTAAGGGGATGTGACTAGCAGGGCACACCAGAGTGCTGTGCTATAATTCCTCTGTGTGGGGTGCTGCGGATGTGAACTTGCAGGCTCTGAGTTTGGACATCCAACCTCAAGACAGTATAAGTTTGCGTACAGATGGGGGAGTTAAGTGCAGCACTTTGGTGTGCTCTGATATTCATATCCCCTTAGTCTGAACTCTGGGATACTGTAAACATGCCTTTTAAATAGCAAGGGCAGTGTAGGGAAGGAGCAGCAAACATTCATTTTAATAGACTGGGAGATCTAGAAATGGACTTAATGACACAGGGCAGGAGCTAAAAGGGGGAGGACAAAAAGTGGTGGTGCACCTATTCTTAGGTTGGAGGGGGAGCAAGAGTGGCATTTCCTCAAAGTGTATGTCTGTGCTCCAGTATAAGACACATGGCACAGCCTGTACTGGTTGGCTCAGGCTGTGGGGCTGTAAAATTGCAGTGTAGATGTTCAGGCTTGGGCTGGAGCTTGAGCTCTGAGACCTCACAAGGAGGAAGATCTGAGAGCCTGGGTTCCAGCAAGCCCAAACATCTACACTACTATTTTTAACCCCACAAGCCTGAGCCAGCTGACCTGGACTCTGAGACTCAGTACCATGATTTTTTTTATTATTATTATTTATTTATTGCAGTGGGGCCTGGGAGAGGAGGATAGGCGGGAGGGAAGGATCTTTTGGATCAGCCATGTGCTGTCAGAAGTGCTAAGTAGAAAATAGAAAGTGTATCAGGGCCTGCCATCTCTTAAGATGGTATAGTCCTTCTAGTGAGTTATTCTTTGAAGTGAAATAGCTTATTGTGACATAGATGTTGTATGTGTTTCTAGACTTCAGTATAGTTATATAGCAAAAGCAGCACAGTTTAGTGCTGGTGTGAAGTAACTGTTGGTTGTTTCTCTTCTCTCTTCTGCACCTGTTTTTACCCCCCTGGACAGTGGTTGTCTCTAGGGCTTCACTGTCTTCAGAGTCTATAACATTGACTCCCCCAGACTTCTGAAGTACTGTTGTGTCGGCAGTTGGAGAATTCTACTGTGATTAGGTGGTGGGTGGGGAGGAGTTGACACAGAAGGGGTGAAACAGCACAAGGAGAGAAGATGCTTGAACTTCCTCTCCTGGATCTCTTACTTGCTTTATAGTCTTGTTCAAGTCCCTTAGGGCTTGTCTACGCTTACAGCGCTGTAGTGACACAGCTGCAGCGCTTATTGAAGATGCTACCTACCTACACCAACAGGAGAGCTTCTCCCATCGGCGTAGGTATTTCAGCTCCACGAGAGGCAGTAGCTGTATCAATGGTAGCTCGCCCATCAACATAGGAACTGTCTACGCTGTGAGTTAGATTTGTATAACTGTGTTGCTCAGGGATGTGGATTTTCCACACCTCTGAGCAATATAGTTATACTGATGTAAGTTTGTAGTATAGACCCAGGCTTAATCTGGGTTTATAAATTTCCCTCTATACAAAATTGAGATAATACTACTCTGCCTTTCAGGGTAATGCTCATCACCTTAAAGAGGTAGAGGACTCTGTGTATGTTTGTTAAATACCTTGACTGTAGGAGAAAATGGTTCCATTAAGTTTTTAACCTTTCACACATCAGGTGCTGTTAAATTATAGAGATGCCAGTTGTTGATCCACATTTTAAGGTTGAGTTGATTTTGTACTTTTAGCAGTTTGAATCCCTGCTTTATTATGCACGGGGAATACCATGTATCTTCCCCAAATTTACAGAACGTTTTGGGTGCTAATGAATTTTCTTAGAATTTACAAACCCATTACAGTTAAAATTAATTTTAAAATAGGTATTTAAAGAAATTTAACAGTCAGGCCTATTTTTGTCTTGAATGGTGGTGTTAATAGAATAACACTGACAACTTTTAATGTACAGTAGTTAAAACAGAAATGTTGTGCTTAGATTATATTTGAACAAATTAGTTAATCCTGTAAATAAGGCTCTCGAGATGCCTCAATTGGTCATCCAAAGTCACTAGTTACTTTCGAAAATCTTGGCTCTGATTTCTGAGGAACTTATAAATAAATTCCCCTCTGGGTAATATTAGATGAAGAGTAGTTCAGTGTATGAAAATTTCCAAAGCAATTGATGCAGTTAGTTTTTGTGGTAGTATCTCACCCTTATTAGTGCAAGAATGTTAAACAGAGGTATTTAGTATGTACGCTGCTGTACCTATATGTAACAAGATGAATAGGAGATAGGATATTGGTTTGTGATGGTCTCAATGGTTAAAAATTTGTGTGCATGGGAAAACATTTTTTGGACTGCAGAGCTATGTAGAAGTATAAACTGCAAGATCAAGCTCAAACTGCTGATGATCAGGTTAATTAACTTTAAGTCAAACTATTCCCTTGGTTTCAGATTGTTTCCATTAAATAGTTTAGAATTTGGGAATTAATGTGTACCTAGTTTCATAACTGGTAAGTCAGACACATGAAATCTTCTGACAACAGCAGCTAAATCCATGGATGGGGCTTTAAAAAAACCCAAAAACCTGACATTGATTGTACAACTTCAGACATTGGCTTTCAAGTCAGTAATTGCATTGTTGAAGTGGCTAATTTCTTGATTTTAGGCCTTGTTATAACATGAGCTTGGTTGCATGGCAGTTGCCAAGAATCTGCATTGACTGTTATGTTGACTGACTTGCTTGCTTCCTTCAGAATTTTTTTTAATATTTATTTTCTCTGTTTAGCTCTTTTCACTCATGGAGATGAAACCTCCTATCTCCCGAGCAAAGATGATTCTCATTACTAAAGCTGCCATTAAAGCTATTAAGGTAAAGAAAAACGGAAATAGAGCACAAATTCAGACAATACTAGTAGCATTATTTTTGGATTGTACTTGATTTCTAAAATATGCATATCTTTTACATGATCTCTAAAATTTTATAGCTTGGTAAAGATTTCTTTTTTTTTGTTTTTGGAGGTTTTTTTCAAAGGAAAGTGAATGAACGTTCTTTATCTTGAGTTATGCTGCAAATATCTCTGCAAAACTGTAACACAAACTTGCTTTTAAGAAAATGACATTTTCTGATGTTATGGTTTGCAGTCTTGTCATGATTTTGTATCTGATAAAATCAAAATGTTGTAGCATGCAATTACATCCCATTGCATCAAAATTAACAAACAAATTTAAAAACAAAGGAAAAAGTAGTTGTCACAATAGTACTGCCTTCATTTAATGTATGTGAGATGCTTCCAATGGCAAGGTCAGTTTTCTTCATGCAAACTTTTAAAGGAATGTTTGAGATATGAAGTGCATCACATACTAGAATATATTTGTTTTCCTAATTGTTAATATGTACAAATAATTTAAATACCTCTGAAATCATACATCACTATAAATCAGATCATGATTAAATAGATCACATATCTCTTTTCCAGCTCTACAAGCATGTAGTCCAGATAGTAGAGAAGTTTATCAAAAAGGTAAGTGCTTTTATAGTATTTTTAATATTTACTTAATGGGATACTGGGCATTTAAACATCCACAGCTCTAGTTAATAAAAAATAGTGATAGTAATACTACAAGTATTACCTAAGGCTTTTTTTTCAGCTTTTTTTTTTCTATGTGCATGTGACAGCAATTTGTATATAGTCAATCATTTCCCTCTGTTCATGCGAGCCTTTCACACAGCAACAGGAGATGAAAAAAAGTGTGATTATAAAACCACAGAAATTGTCAGTGGGATTTAAGGATAGATATAGTGCTTGAAACGCAAATTCTTCTAATTTTTCAAGTTGATTTTGTCTCTTTACTACTACTGTTATGATTGATTGTTTCCAGAAAATTTAACCTACACACCTTGGCGCCTGGAAACTTAGAAAAATAGGTTAAATACATCACCATCCACAAAAGTAGACCAAGAGGCATGTTAATTTAAGATCCATTAGACAAACAGGAAGAAATAGCAATATATGCCAAATGAAAAAAGGCAACATCAGAAGGATAAACACTTTATTTTCAAGCATCTAATTAATTCTAAATTAGTGGAAGGAGACTGAAGAGTGGGTGAGAGCTAGCTTGATGTCCCAGTGGTGGTGGTCTGTATTGGAAGGTAAGAGAGGAGTTGTGTTCAGGTCCCAGATCCTGCTTTTTAAGGCAGCAAAGGAGACAGTGGATCTTTTCTACATAAAGAGACACAAACATCTTTCCTCTATTCCGCCCTAGGTCCCAAAGTATCTCCTTCCTCCCTACCTCTGCCACCAATTAATTTTAGTTATAGAAACATTACAGGACACAATGCTTATGTAATACATGGAAGTCATCTCTTTTTTTACATTCTTGATTTCTACATTTGCCCATTTAAGTAATTTGCATTTCACAGTATCTACTGTTTGTGGTCCTTCTTTCTCCAAGTTATTCCAACCTTTTTTATTACATACAACAGAACTAACTTTTTGCATTGTTAAGATCAATATCTCATACACTACTTCCTCCTATATATTTATTATCTTAACTCATTTCGGTCCCCACGTTGGCCCCCTCCCCAAAATTAATTAGTATAAAATTGATTTAAATAGTAAAACTTTTGTTGCATCATGTGTATAAATAGGTTTGCTGCAGTTCATTCTTTTTCCTGTAGGTTGTCTTTCAATTAGTGGGAAGGTCTAGATAGCTGTTGTTCATGATTAATCATATTTTAAGTATTTGCTTTATGTGAGTGCTTTTACTCAAGTTTAAATTGTATTGCCATGCCAATCTATCTCAAAGATAAATATTTTAGCTACTTTGTTTATCAGGATACACGTTACTAACACATTTTGCTATTAGATTTAGTAGTGTTAGACATAGCTCCTTGTACAGCCCTATAGTACTGGTAAAAAGAGAACTGTAAATAGTAGAATTCAAGTTTTCTATTGGGACCTGCAGGAAAACCTTAAGTACAAGGTGCAGGTTGCTTGTAGCGATTCTGAAACCTATTGGGGCATTAGGGGGTTTACGCTGTTAGTACTGTATATGCTAGCCTGCAATAACTGGGAACAATCTCTTTTCAGTGCAAACCAGAATATAAAGTCCCTGGATTATATGTTATTGACTCTATTGTTCGTCAGTCTCGTCACCAATTTGGAACAGACAAGGATGTTTTTGGGCCAAGATTCTCTAAAAATATAACTGCCACATTCCAGTATTTATATCTCTGTCCGTCTGAAGACAAGGTATAGCTAAAACTTCTTAAATGTTGTGAATTGCTGAATTCTTAATTGTGTGTTTCTGCTTATATGAAAGCTAATTTGGTGGTTCTCTGCCTTGACTGCAATGCCATAGTCGTCTTTGTGTGGATAGTGGTAATATTAGAGGTAATACTTCAGCGGAGGTCCTGATGATGAAAAA
Source organism: Lepidochelys olivacea (assembly GCF_965140295.1). Taxonomy (NCBI): domain Eukaryota; kingdom Metazoa; phylum Chordata; order Testudines; family Cheloniidae; genus Lepidochelys; species Lepidochelys olivacea. Next base: position 168,118,511 of record NC_140411.1, read on the forward strand.
TCTTTTTTAACTTATTCTGTTTGTTGTGTTCATGCCTTTGTCCAGTTGGAGACCATGCCAAAACTATTTCCTTTTCAGGCATCCTTCTTGTGAGGGACTTGTTGCAGTTAATTGGATTGGTAGCTGAAAGAAATGCAGATAGTCTTATTTTTTTCCCCTCTCCGACTTCAAAATTCTGTTCTAGCATTTTCTTTTCACTTCCTTTCACTCCCTTTTGTCAGACTTTCCCACTTCACTGCTGCATTTTTGTTGTCTTTCTCACCTTTTCTTGGCTCTTCTCTGCCTTCCCCTTCTGGGATTCTTCCAAAGACCACATCAAACTCTCCTGAATAGCCGTATGACTGGATGCAACTCTTAATTGTCTTTTGGTTTGCCAGAGGAGTTTGCTAGAGAGTGGCACAAACTCTTTCAGTGTATCAAAAGAAGAGGGGGGGTCTAGTAGTGTGGATCCTGCTAACCTGTGTAACAAGGAATCAGGCTGCGTCTAAAATTTGAGCATGCTGCTTCAAGACCGCTGATCCAGTTACCGCTTTCTTCTTATGTGCAAGAACTAAATTTAGAGCTTATGCGTTCGGAATATTTTGTTCTATATTAATACTTTCTGTTATTTGAACAGAGTAAGATAGTTCGTGTCCTGAACCTTTGGCAGAAAAATGGAGTGTTTAAAATAGAGATCATTCAGCCTCTCCTGGATATGGCAGCAGGAACTAGTAGTGCAGCCCCGATGGCAGAAAATGCTACAAATAATGAAGGTATGAATGTCAGTACAACTAGTAAATTAAAAGTTATGGAACCAATGACTTGTTGTTATTTGGTACACTAAGGTAAAAGTACCTCATGTTTGTAAATCAAGTTCACTAACGCACTTCAAAATTCACTTTTATCACAAAAATTATATAGAAGAATATGAACACGTTCTGAATAAATGTTGGTTTTGTATATTTATACATATGTTTTTTGGAAAAATATCAAAATTTGAACTGATATGGCTTTGGGTCTTTCCATACAACAGATTACACCTCTACCCCGATTTAACACTCCTCAGGAGCCAAAAAATCTTACCATGTTATATTGAACTTGCTTTGATCCACTGGAGCGCGCAGCCCCGCCCCCCGGAGTGCTACTTTACCTCGTTATAGCCGAATTCGTGTTCTATCGGGTCGTGTTATATTGGGGTAGAGGTGTATGTATAGACCTATTGGGTGTTGATAGTAATGTTCCCACTAAAAATGACTCCCTTCTTAATTTTCTTCTTGTATCTGTGAGACTTATTACTTCCCAGTGTGTAGTTCCCATGTTCCTTCTTTAAGCACCTGATTCAGTAAAGTGTGGAACATCTTACAATGGAGAAACTTCATGCCCTAAAGTATATTAAAATATTATTACCTACACAGCATATTTTTAGTGACTAGTATTGTTGCAACACAAAAATCTTGAGGCAAGGTTATTTAGACTGAATAACTCATTGGTGCTAGCCATAAAATGCAAGAAAATAATTGTCACTCAACACCCCACCTATTCTCCACTCTCTGGTTCCCCTTCTCAATCTTTTCCCTTCTCTGTACTATCTCCTTCCACCATCTGCAGCACACATCTCCATCCTCATCCTGTATAACTAGATTGTACTTCTGACACCCCACCTCCCCAGTTCTTGTATTTTGATACAGAGTTGGTGTTGAATGATATGCAGTATTGTACATGGCTTAAATTGGTATAAGTGAGGCCTGGTGTCAGCTCACAAGATTTCTGTGAAGTGTGTTTTCAGTAATGTTTAGGAAGACATCACCTATTGTCACTTTTCCTAAACATACAGAAAAACAGATCTGAGACACATCACTTGCTATGCCTAATAACTCACTGAAAGCCTTGCAAAACTCACCCTGAGATGTGACCGGTGATCTGTATTTTTTTTCTTTTCCTGTACTGCCACTGGTAACTAGCAGACCAAACTCCTTTCCCTCGGATTTAGCTGTGCAACCTTACTGATTTCAGAGGGATTTCATAAGTGTAAGAGAGGGAATAATTTGCCCCTGCAGTAAACAATTCTGTTAATGCATTACATGGAATAGAATTCAACTCAGTCATAGCACTGCGGAGCCTATCCAGCAAAGAGTAAAAAATAGTAAACTTACTTTTGTCCCATAAGTAAGCAGTGTAACTGAATACACGCCGTGAGCAAGTCTTGAGATGTAACTTTTCTGAGCAGAATCACGCTCTTGGAAACATTTCAAGATTAAATATTTTGTAATGTTTCCATTTGACTTCTGGGAAAACAAATTTTTCAGAATGTTGTTTGCTTTCCTTTTCTGTAAGTCAACACTGCAGTTATTTAAAGTGTCAACAGATCCACAGGTTCATAGAAATAAGTCAGGCATTGTGATATGCAATATTGTTGTAGCTGTGTTGGTCCCAGGATATTAGCCCCTCAAAGTGGTAATATCTTTTATTGGATCAAGTTCCATTGATGAGATAGAGAAGCTTACACAGAGCTCTTCTGCAGGTCTGGGAAACTTACCCAGGCCTTGTCTACACTACAAATTGAGACAACCTAAGTTAGGTCGACATACTGTGGTGGTTCATGTCCACAGTATACTACCTCTGTCAAAGGTGCATGTCCTCACCCGGAGTGCTTCCATTGATTTAACTTTTTGGGGGCACTAACAGCTGGAGCCCCTCTACCCGCCATGGAGCTGACAGCCCACAGGCGATGTCAGTAATGTGGTGTCCACATGGACACTGCGTTGCACTAACTACATCGACCTAAGCGCTACGCCTCTCATGGAATTTGAATTATTAGGTCAGTGTAGTGGTGACTTACATTGACGGAAGCAATGTTGTAGTGTAGACAGGGCCTGAGTAAGTTTTCCAGACCCGAGGAAGAGCTCTTGGAGCAACTTCTATTGGTGAGACAAGCTTCCAATAAAAGATTATTACCTCACCCACCTTTTCTCTCAGATATTGTGAAGCAGGTATATTTGCGTCATTTTCCCACTTAAGAACAGTATAGTAATATCTTTACTGTATTTAATTTTGTATTCAACCATAATAAGGAATCTATTAGAGTTTTCACTTTTTTTCTGATACTTAGTGTTTAACTGTATCCCTTAATTATAAAAGGATTGAAGTTGTTTATATTATTTCAATGAAAAAAAAGTGCATTTCCCAATAAAATGTATTTATATGTTTACAGTGTGTAGAAGTTGTGGATGAAAAGTATCTGTTAATTTATTTTCTACCACTAAAACATTTGTGTAAGAATTAAGTGCAACGGATAGGTACTAAAAAACCAAAGTCCTAAACATAGCTTTTGCTATTAGATTTTCCTTAAATTCCTATGAATATATTAAAATATGTTGAACTGATCACATAAGTTTATTAAACACATTGCGAATGTGTCCTTTCTGGAAGTAGTAGTATAAGATGTTTTTGCATTAGAGAACTTAATCTTCTATATGTGAAGTTTGGTTTGTACTACTGCTAGTTCCTTCTACAGCAGTATAGGAAATATATAACAGGAAAGAGTTGCTCATAAGAAATAGATTAAATGAGATTTTTAAGAGAAACTAATAGCCATAACAGATGCTGTAATCGTTTCTACATGGCTCTGTCTTAGATGGATGAATCATGAAAACTATATTGTTTCTCCTTAAATAAACCATTGGATAGGAACCTAAAATAAATCATTGAATGAAAGAATTATTAATAGTCGAACTTAAACTTTGCAATTGAACTTATTTTACAAATGTATTGATATACAGTGTTTGGTGCTATTTCAGTAGGTAAGTTTTCAGCTTCAACTCCTCTAAAAAAATTGTAATACTATCAATGGAACATTGGGTGAAAGTTTCATGCACTGCACTCCCTCCTATGAGGTCCAATATTCATAGTTTTCTGTCATTGAATACAGAGCATGCAGGTGCTAGATAGTAAATGGGATACCTAAAGGAATGTTAGAGCATGTTGTCAGGGCTAGTTCACAGTGGTATAAATCGGAATACAGATGCATTGATTGGCTGAATTTAATGTACATCAGTGATTCTTTTGAGGGGGATAGGTAAGTTTACAAAGTAATGAGTATTTATCTCTTCATTGGACGGTAAAATATTTTATATTACACACGTGGACTGTTAATATCTTATATTGTAGTGGACTGGTTTTCAATGTTGTAATTCTCTTGCAGGTTCACCACCCCCTCCAGCAAAGGTTCTATCTGAACCCACCCAACTCAGTGGTAATTCAGTACCTACTGTATCACAGTTGCCTAGTTCTGATGCCTTTGCAGCTGTAGCTCAGTTATTTCAGACAACACAAGGACAACAGGTAACAACTGTATTTCAGTTACACTTGTAATTTTAATTCTCACACAAATCACCTAACTTAGTTACAGCAGTTGCTTCTACAGCCTTGATACAAAATCTGTAATACTGTACCCCTCCCCTCCCCCAAATAAAACCCTTAAAAATATGGAATTTAAGAGTTAAGGTAACTTATTTGAACATTTGATGGTCTTTATGAGTAAAACATCCAGTTGACAATATTTTTGTGGAAAATTCACTGACACATTCCAATAACCTTCACTGTTAAATTATCAATGTAATGAACAGTGTATTGCACTTATTATCCAGAAACCCTTTCTCTGCTATGTTTTTCTTAGCACCCTTCATGAAACATTTGCAGAGTGAGCAGGATCACTCAAGCATCCATTTGCTTCTGAAGTACTAGGAGGGGGCCTGTGGATCATATAAACTTACTCTACCTAAAAAGAAAAGGAAAATTTTTTAGTTTCTAAGGTGCCACATGTACTCCTTTTCTTTTTGCGAATACAGACTAATACGGCTGCTACTCTGAAACCTTTCTCTACCTAGGTCGTTGGATTAGATTTTATATTCAAAACAAGCTCTCTGAATTCACTCCTGCCATTCATTCTTTTTAATTTTGATAGGTTTTTAGACTTTAGATGCTTTGGAAAATCAGGTTAAGTTTTTCTTGATGACACCATATTTCCCTTAAGGGGAGAGACCGCCTTAATCCACTGAATATGCTTTTGACCTGAATTACTCAGTTTGTAAATCCTCCTCTGAATTAGAGCAAACAAAATTTCCAACCTGGATTTATGGCAGTATTCACTCTGTTCATACTGTTCTCATATATTTGTCATGGCTGTGTATATTTGCTTTCATCTACAACAGACAACCCCTGTGACTAATAAATTGCATGTAGGGCATTGTTCACCTTCTGCACTAGCAGCCATTTTACTAATTTTACTGGGGCTAGAGTGCAAAAACTAAACCAATGAGCTCTGGTGGGGCTTGTAAGGAGAATCTATTTTTAGGAGGAACATAATTGATTGTCTCAGGGGAGGATGAGCAGGGCCAAACATATCAAGAGGGCCTGTATGAATCTCCTTCTGCTTCCTAGTGACTTCCCGCCCAACAAATCCATTGCTGGTACCCATATAACGATCAAGAGTAAACAAATGAGTGCTATACCTGCACACAAGTATGTCACCTCCTCTTAAAACTAACCACCTCGCCTAGTATACATTTTGATATCTGTATCTGTCTTAACATTCTGTCTGTATTCTGATAAGAGTTCAAAAATATTTTTTTAAATAGAAAAACTCATTTTGATCTAATATCTATTCTGTTAAGCTTCAGCAGATTCTTCAGACTTTTCAGCAGCCTCCAAAACCCCAGTCTCCAGTCATAGATAATACTGTGATGGCTCAGGTTCAGGCTATTACTGCTCAATTGAAGACTACGACAACACAACCACCAGAACAAAAAGCTGCTTTTCCACCCCCTGAGCAAAAAACGTCTTTTGATAAGGTAAGTCCTTTGTTGTTGTTTGCATTTATAATGATCATTTTAACATAGTAACTAATAGGAAGATGGAAATACAGGAATTTAAGTTCACCTTTGAGAGTTGTCAATGCAGATCCCCAGTTTTGGGATGTGCCTGTGCCCTGCCCCAAAGCCAGGGACTCTGAAAAGCTCTGGTTGTTGGGGGCCACATGGACTTCACCTTGAGCTCTGAAATATTCCAAGTGATGTTTTGTGCGAAGGGGTGTGCACCCACCCCCAAATATCCAACCGCTAGAACAAAAAAATCAACTCCCTCTGGTCCCTTGACTTCCAAATCACTGGTTTTCTTGTTTTCCTGTATTAAGGATAGACCTTTTGCTTTCAAAAATTGAATAAAACTGGTTTTGAACAGTTAGATCTATTCTTTAAGTAAACTTTACTTTTCTTCGAATGCTTGCTCATGTCTATTCCATTGTAGGTGTGTGTGCTCACCACATGCACTAGTGTCAGAAGTTTTTCTCTCCGTGGTATCCATAGGGGACATGCTCTGGCGCCCTCTGGAGTGCTGTGCATATGCCACAGTATAATGGGTGCTGCTGGCTCCCCCCACCCTCAGTTACTTCTTATCACCAGTGATGGTGCTGGAACATCACCTTACCTCAGCAAGCTTATTCCCCTTAACTGCTTGTTGTGAATTTTGATGTATATAGTTGTTGAAAAGTTGTTAGTGTTTAGTTCCCTTCCTGTAGTTTAGTGTTAGTTTGTAGTCCCTGACGTGACTTCAAACCCTGTGACTGTTGCAGAAAACCTATACCAGTCAGCGACCGTAACAGTAGCTGTTTGAAGTGCATGGGAGAAACCCACATTAGTGACAAGTTTTGCATTTGTAAAAGTTTTAAACCTTGGACCAAAAATGGAGTGGGACATTCGCCTCTAATAGCTCCTTATGGAGTCAGCACTTACACCAGCACCAGAGTCGTCTAGATTGGACTCCACTGCTAGCACTGTGGCCTTGGTGCGGAGTGTGCCACCAGCGCCCGACTGCGGATCGGCATTGATCCCCCTCCCCAGTACCAGCTAGAAAGCAAAGAAAGGCTGGGAGTGGATGTTCTCTTGTCCCATAAAGAGAAGGAGAGGGCCAGAGGGGAGCAAAGACCCGTGAGGGGCAGCTCTTCACCTCCAGATGAAGGTCGGGCCACAACTCCTGCTGAGCGGCCTAGCCCACTCCAGGACCAGCCCGCCACCCCATGAAGCGACAGATGCATTCGGCACCTGGTGGTGCCATCCACACCAGAGGCCTTTCAGGCTGCAATGGACATTGTCCCTACTGGTGCCGGCCACAGAAGTGTTCCACTTCAGGGGAAAATCTGCCTTGGGACCCTTCCAACAGTCCCCATCAGTGTGGCACTGCTCCTCACCACAAGGAGTGTCCTGCCAGCGCTTACTTGTGCAGAGCCATCACGTCTGGTCCACCCATCAGAGTCCTGGACGTCAATCCCCAGACTCCAGGCAGTGCTCCTCGGGCTCGAGGAGACAATCGCCAGTGGAACAGCGCAGACCCTCACAGATGCGGCACCCGTTCCCACTGCCCCAGAGCTGGGAATGCCCAAGCCGCTCTCCCAGTGTACGGCACCACTCCAGCAGTGAGAGCCACCAGTCCAGGGAGCTGTTACCGGTCGCTGGAATGCCAGTACAGTTCGCCACAGGCATGCCGACGATCCCCGGCGCAGGGGCCCACTCACTCCTGTTGCTACTCAACTGATTGCTCACTAAGCATCAGGTGTAGATCGCCGGGTTACTTTCACTGATCTGCCGAATGCCACCACCAGTTACTGGGATTGCGGCACAAGGGGTCATCACCCTCATGCAGATCCTCAGTGGAGCTCCGAGGTCAGCAACAATGGGACGGGGTAGGCACATGGCCTCAGCACCGTCCTGGTCCCCCAGATGTAGACCTTCCTTCTCGGGGCCCGCCCTTTGAGCCTATGGCTTCTTGTTCCATTTCCCATCTGTCGTGGAAAGTTGCTTTCCTTGTAGCCATTACCTTGGCAAGGTGCGTATCTGAGATTAAGGCCCTCACTTCGGAGTGTCCATATATGGTATTCTACAAGGACACGGTCCAGCTGTGACCTCATCCGGCTTTCCTGCCTGAGGTGGTGTCCCCTTTTCATGTCAACCAGGATATCTTCCTCCCGGTGTTCTGTCCGAAGCTACGCTTGACCAATGAGGAGAGGCAGCTACACACTTTGGATGTCCGGCACGCCCTAGTGTTCTTCCTGGAGCGCACCAAGCTCTTTCATAGGTCAACCCAGCTCTTTATCACAACAGCGGACAGGATGAAGGGTCTCCTGGTGTCCTCGCAGAGGGTCTCGAATGGGATCACCACCTGCATCCACACCTGTTATGAGCTGGCTCAGGCCGAGCCACCACCTATAATGAAGGCCCATTCGACCAGGGCTCAAGTGTATTCGACAGCCTTCCTGGCGCATGTCCCTATCCAGGACATCTGCAGGTCTGCGATGTGGTCTTCGGTACGCACATTCATGACTCACTATGCCATCACCCAGCAAGTAAGAGATGACTCTGGATTTGGCAGAGCTGTGTTGCTTCTCCGGTGGTACTGCTTGGGAGTTGCCTACAATGAAATGGACATGAGCAAGCACTCGAAGAAAAGACAGTTATCTTTTTTTCTTAACTAGTGTTCTTCGAGATGTGTTGCTCATGTCCATTTCATGACCCACCCTCCTTCTCCATTGTCAGTTTCCGGCAAGAAGGAACTGAGAGTTTGGGGGGGGGGAGCCAGCAGTGCCCCTTATACTGCTGCATGTGCGCACCACTCCAGAGGGCACCAGAGCCGGTCCCTACGGATACCACTGAGGGAAAAACTTCTTGCACAGGTGCATGTGGTGAGCACACACACCTACAATGGAACGGACATGAGCAACACATCTCAAAACACGAGTTACGAAAAAAGGTAACTGTCTTTTTCTTTGCTCCTTGAGTAAATATCTTCTGCCTTTAGTTCCCAGAGTTGCTAAAATTTTATAGTCAGACATTTCTATCCTTAATGTAATAGAAATATTTTAGCTGCTCACTATAAAATGTTAAGAAAAGTGGAGTTGGCTCAATGTAACTTTTTTCAGAAGCTGCTAGATCGATTTGACTATGATGATGAGCCAGAAGCAGTAGAAGACTCAAAGAAAGAGGATTCAACTCAGTCTCCTTCCATTTCTCAACCACCATTGTAAGTTTTGTGATGTGTGGTAAAATCAAAGTAATAAGATTCATATGAATACAAGAAAGCTTCAATTAAAATTCTAGGTTATGACAATATAGAAATAAAGAGTCTGTAAGTTTAGATATTGATGATTGTTTGACTACATTATTTTTATTTCAACGGTACTGTGTACGAGTTTGGCATGTCACAGAATTGGGTGAAGAATCTGTTCTGTAAGTTATCTAACAGCTCATCTAGTTATAGGTACAAGATTTCAGTTTTGTATTTTTTAAAGCTGGATATTTCAAGACATTTTTTTTTAATAAAATTAACTTGACTGCTTTGCTGGCTGTGGAAGGAATACAGAATTGTTAAAAGAAAATTGAGTTTGCAACCTTAAGCACTCAGAGTTAAGTGCATCCTTCATTCGTGTGCAACTTCAATTCGGCCCCTTTGTCCATACGCATTGTGGTAGTCTTAAATTACATGATTACATACTTTGCCTATAATGGCCCTGCCTCATTCAGTGCACAGGCTGGATGGTGCTCAATGAATTGGTAGTTACTAAGTAGCTAAACAAAAATATTGAATATGTGGCCTCATGTCTTATTTGTCACACACGACCCAAACGTCGCACTGAATGCAGAACTGTTAATTTCCTCATAAGCTCTTTTATGGTGCTCGTCTCCATAGCATCTGAATGTTTCACAAATATTAATGAACTGCTCTTCACAACACCCTTGTGAAGTAAATTGGTGGTAGTATCCCCATTTTACAGGTAGGAACTAAGGCACATAAATATTAAGACCAAAACTATCGAAAGTATCCACTAATATTGGGTTGTACCACTTGAGGCCATATTGAGCCTGATTTTTTTCAGAGCACTTATTGTATTTATAGCATGTTAAATGTTTAAAATACAGCTCCCATGTTTCCTGATTCCAGTTGCAGTTGAGTACGTAGCATTTCTGGAAATCAGGCCCCAGCTATCTCAGGTTGGGCAGACAGAAAACGAGAACTCACACTGAAAAGTTTGGTTTAAATGACTTGTCTTGCATCCCACAGGAAATCTGTGGCAGAGTCATGGCAAAGTTATCAGTGAAAATGTGGTCTTACAATGCAAAGTTTTAGGTAGCCTTAACTAAAGAAATCACTTCCAGCTCTACCGATAATTGGATGATTGGTTTCTATGAGTATTCAGCTAAATTTTTGTCTAAATTTGAAGCAGCAATGAGATTTAAATATAAAACCAGAATGTTTACATATTAACATTGCCTTGCTGCTGCAGAGTAATTATCTGTTTTTTAGTGGATTTCCAGGAGAAGGTATGCAACAGCCAGTGTATCCACAGCTCCCAAATATAGACCCATTTCAACCGCGGCTGATGGGAATGCAGCAAGATCCAATGCATCACCAGGTAGCTTTGGATTACTCTTAAGATTTATTTCCTTTGAAATTTGTTACTTTTATTAATACATGTTTAGAATGTCTGCTCTTCATACGGAATCATTTAGTATTTTTGATGCATGGAACTGGAAGGAAATCTGTTAAATATGAAAAAATAATATTTGTATACACCATTAGTTTTGGTAAACTATTTATACACATCCATAATTTCATGTGTGGTTCCATTGACTTCAATTGCAGTACATACATATGGAAAATTAAACGTGTTTGCAACATCAGAGCCTTGTCAGTCCCCTAGAGTAGAAAATGTTTAGAACTAAGTTGCATTGTGAATGCATGTTAATGTATTTTACATATTCTAATGACATATTGCATGCAAAATTTTTCAGTTGACTTTTGAAAGGGGCCACACAACTAGGGAGCTATATAAATGCATGTATGAACACAAATAGTTAATGTATATATGTGCTTTTTCATATAAAACTTGTAATGCTGCTCTGAGCAAAATATGTGCAACTTTCCATTAATCAAGCCAAGCTTATCATTATTGTTAAAGTAGTAATCACTGAGACTGAAAATGAACCTTTTTTTCACCCCCTAAAGGTCCCACTCCCTCCTAATGGACAAATGCCAAGTTTTGGACTTCTACCTACCCCACAGTTTCCTCCCATGACTCAGCCTGTTATACCGCCAACACCAGCAGTGCAGCAAACTTTCCAATCTCCTTTCCCAGTACAGAGTGAACCACACATACAGAAAACACATCAGCAGGTGAGGACTCTTGCCATTCAATACAATTTTAGGCTCCTAGTGGTTTAAAAGCACTAGCAAGCAATCTGTCAGACTATTGAAGGTAACCATGCCCACAGACATTCATGGAGACAGCTCACTTGATAGAAGTTTAGGTGCCAAAGTGCTTCAGTAGACACTGCACGACAAGTGTTGTGCCTCTGTGTAGCAGAAGCAATGCTTACCTTTTTCCTGCTTCTCTTTGGGAAAAGCCTTGGATTTGGATCTTGCCGCCAGTCTGTTTACCTCTTCTCATCTCTCCCTCCTCCCCCATCAAGCTGCAGGAATATTCTCTCTCCTCAAAGTCCTTGCAGCAATATCAGTCTGACTCTAATTCTGGAGGTAAACTATATGAATGGGTACTTGTGGCACCTTAGAGACTAACCAATTTATTTGAGCATGAGCTTTCGTGAGCTACAGCTCACTTCATCAGATGCATACCGTGGAAACTGCAGAAGACATTATATACACACAGACCATGAAACAATAACTCCTCCCACCCCACTCTCCTGCTGGTAATAGCTTATCTAAAGTGATCATCAAGTTGGGCTATTTCCAGCACAAATCCAGGTTTTCTCACCCTCCGCCCCCCCACACACACAGACTCACTCTCCTGCTGGTAATAGCCCATCCAAAGTGACCACTCTCTTTAAAATGTGTATGGTAATCAAGGTGGGCCATTTCCAGCACAAATCCAGGTTTAAAGTGGCTGGCTTCTTCTAGAGAAGTGATCAGTGAGTGAGAAAATTCTGACTTACTTTATATAAAGTTCTTAAATACAAGAAGTCAAAATTTTGCCATCTCTAAAATGGATTCTAAGGCTTTATCTATGAAAGACTTTTGAAGGAACAATTTCACTGAAGAACCTAGGGATAAGACTTGAACATTCTCTGAAAGGAGATGGATTGAATTCTCAGCAGCCTTGTGTGTACTTATAGCCTGTGTAGGCACCTCCAGGGCTTCCCTTTCTTTTATTAAAGACAGTAAATCCTCCAAATGGAGATCCAAAAAACAATGTCATTACAAAAAAGAGGCTCTGGAGTCTGTACCAAATTTTCTCAATTTGTGATGCAGCCTGTGATATCACAAGATTTTCTTCATGCTCTTTATTCTGTTCCACCACAATAGCCAGGATATACATTCAGTTGCAGTTCTGGGACATATGCTACCTTCAGAATCTGTCTGGTTCAGGCTCCCTTTATAATCACAAAAAGTTAATTGTTGAGGCCTTGAATGTGAACAAGCTTTCTGTGCACAAAGACAAAAATGATTGCTTTCTTCAGGTTAAGAACTTTAGGGGTACTGGCAAATGCTAGAAACAATCCTTTCTTTCCGCTGGAGAAAGACTACTTCTTAGGAGCCACTAAGCAGTCGGAGTGTTGATTCTGACTTTGCCTCCCCATCAGAGCCAGCTTGCGAAGGTTTCTTCTGTCAGCTTGGGCTAAATCCACTTGGGACCCCAGTGTGTGTTGGACATTATGCAATGTGACTACCTCATTTTTATCCCCTCTAACCAAATTTCTTGTCCCTAATCTGCTTCCCTTCAGCCCAAGAAAATGGGCAGCTCTTTAGGACTTGGTTCACCACCAACTGTCCCTATATGCAATTTCACCTGCAACACCCCCTGAAGAGGCAGTTTGATATTTAAGATTTGCCTTGGTTCCCAAAAATAGTGATGGAGGTCCATCCCAATCCTGGTCCTGTTTCCTGTAAATTCTGGCAGTAAGATGCATGCTTGTGGATTGTGACCCTTTTTCTTCGTTCAGGACATCCAGCAAAGGGGTTGTTTATGTTGTGAAGATATTAAAAAAAAAAAAAAAAAAAATCCCATTCTTGCTTGTTTCCATTAATCTATCATGTTTCTAGTACCTGTAATTATTGAGATCACCACCATTTTCAGTATTTCTTCCCCTTACCCCCACCTTTGGCTTTTTTGGTCAGTTCCATGTTTGTTCCCAAGATTTTAGTGGCTGTATTTACCTTCCTCAAATAAGAGGGTATATACATTTCAGTCCCTTGGATGACAACCTCAGGTTTTGGAGCAAACAGAAGGTGATTCAGAACTCCTGGAGAATGATCCAGATTCTTCAAGACACTTTTGTGACCATCTGGAACAAATACTCCTCATCATTTTTGTGGGACTTAACACACCTGAGATTCAGGTTCTGCACACACCTTGAAAGGGTCATTCTTCCTGCAGACTTAGATTGTAAACTCTTTGGAGCAGGGTCTGTCTTTTTGTTCATTGTTTTTACAATGCTAATACAATTCCAGGATTGGGGCTCCTCGGTGCTACAATCATGTAAATAATAAAAATACAGTGACAAATCGAACAGTTGGTTCAGAGACTACACAAACACCCTGCTGCAACTATTTGGCAAGCCATTCATCTGGAATTGATGATTTATTGCTCACCTACAGCTGAGTGAACCATCCTTTACAGTAGGTTTTTCCAGGCATTTCTTCTGTCGATAAGATCAGTGCCTGGTCTCTCTTCAGAGATCACCTTCCTCACTGAAGTGTTTCAATCCCTGAGAAGGTGGAACAAATCTAGAAACAAGAGTGAGGAAAACTTCTGTCTAAAATTTCTACTGTCTGGTTTACTAGGGTTGCCTACCTGATCAAGTGCAAATGGGAGGAAAAATAGTTCCCATGAGAATTCAAGAGGAGCATTCGTTATCTGGGATTGTAGGCAATTGGGAAAGTCATGAGACACATGGCTCCTCACAACTGCTTCCTCTGTGATTTAGGGTGAGACCTACCCCCCCACCCTACTGTTGCAGAACACATTTTGAGTTTAATAGTTTCAGCTTCATATGTTCTGGAAAAATTAAGGTTTCAGGCTGTGTGCTCAGAAGAGAGAAAACTGAACAGCAGAATGCTTCAGTCTTCCAAGAATTGAGGATTCTGCTGATCAGTTTATTTGTTTCAGGCATCAATAAGCTTGACCTTTGCTACTCCTGTAGCTCTGAGAAAGGCAGGTGACTTCATTCAGTTGGCCAGACTAGATGAACATAATTATATTTTTTTTTTACTCTGGGTCTGTGGTTGCTTGATAATGAGAGACTAGGTCTGTGGTTGGTTGATAACATTTCATCTACCAATTCATGGAAATGACACCTTGCCTTCCTTGTAGGTATCTCTGACCAGAGAGACCTGATAGTAGAAAAATTCTGAGAAAAGGAATATGGCGAGGACAGTGGAAGATTGGGAGGCATGGGAAAGAGCAGGATGGAGTCATGCTCCCTGCTTTGGAATGGAGAGGGAGGAGAAAGCGTGTTAAGCATTTAAACCTCAAGTTCTTAAAATATGGATAAGACTCCCCCCTACTCTCCTGTCATTCCATTATATCATCTGCAACCCCCATAATCCACCCAGTATAACTTCCTCCTATAGACTTTGCTTAAAGTCTGCAGGAATGGGGAGCCCCACATTGGGCCCCATAAGACATTTCAGAGCAGAGTGCCCTTGTGGCAGACTGGGGGGCAGGGGCACATGAGGAGTTCTCTGAGTAAAACAGACAAAAGAAAGGTCCTCTCCCCTCTTTCCCTTATGAGAGAGGAGAATCTGTGTGAAACCAAAGGCAAAAGTGACCTGGATATCAGGCAGTCTTTCTGGATTCAGCCCTTTGGGCTTAGTCTGTCAGCAGGTTTGTTGTCTTTCAATGGGGGCTACCTCCAGGTCCTCCTCTTGGGGTGTGAGCTGCTTTGTAAGGGGGCAGTTTCACTGTCTCCCTCTCAGCTGGCCTGTTCCTGCTGTCAGCAGTCTCTGAGGTGGAACAGTCCTCCTCCTGTTCACCGCCTTTTCCTGTGGCAGGTTTTCTCTTTTTTCTCTTTTTTAAGCTCACCCTTCCAGACAGAACAAACCTTGCAGGTGTGCCTCATTTGTGCTGAACAGGCCCAGAAGAGCTCGTTAGTCTCCTCCCCACAAGAGTGATTTAATCTTTTGGTGCTCAATTAAAAGAAAATGCTCAAACAAAATACTTAAAGTTTATAAGTGGAGAATTTGAATTGGCAGTTAGAGCAAATATCTTTTACTATTAGGGCTTACTGTTGTAGAACACATTGCGAGACATAGACCAGGTGACTTTGGACATTACTTGTAACAACAATAGGTTTTAAAAAAATCAACAAGGGTTTTTTAGCTTGACTGTCATTAGTTATTCATACCCCATTCTTACTGTAGAAACATTTATTATACCTAATATAACATGCTGAAATTAACTAAGCTTGGAGAAAAATCAACAATTTAAAAATTGAAGTTTTGTCTGAGTTTTTAAAATGTTGATGTATTAATAGTATTTATCACAAATGTATTGTGCTTATTAAAATTTTTTGCACTGGTGAATAAAACAGTAAAATCTGTTTTGGACAAAATCATATCATGGTTTTAAATTCATAGTTAGATATCTAGAATCAATTTCATGTAACTTGTTTGGTAGACTGAGTCTAGTCACAAACTGGAATAAAATTAATACTTGCGGTAATTACAGCAGTTTAACTTGTGGGGCATTTTAGGATATGGAGGTGGAACAGCCCTGTGTTCAGGAAGTTAAACGACATGTTTCTGATAACAGAAAATCAAGATCTAGATCGGCATCAAGGTAAGTTAATGTAATTTTTTCTAGCACTGAAAATATATGTATGCTATTTCTTTATATATATATTTAACTTTAGCATATCTCATCAAAAGGATTCAAAGTGCTTTACTAAGTGTGTGTTGAGAAAGGATAGCCCTATGGTTAGTGTGGTAGCCAGGGACTTGGTGATCCTGGGTTCATTTCCCTGCTCTTCCTGGGTGACCTTGAGCAAGTCACTAAGGGCTTGTCTAAACTGGGAAATTTACTGGTATAATTTACCACTATAGGGACAGCAGTATAAATCCCTATGTGGACACACTTATTCAGGAATAAGAGTATGCACAAAGGATATATGGTATAACTATGCTAGTAAATTTCCTGGTGTAGATGAGTCCTTAGTATCTTTATGCCTTACTTCTCCATGGGTAAAATGACCTCCTTACCTCACAGTGTGTGTTGTGTTGATAAATAAATTTAAAGATTGTGAAGTGCTCGGATACTACAATAATGGGGGACCAAATAAGTAGCTGCAGTAGATACATAGGGATCACTCTTATATCTCTGAAGTGCAGCTGCTACTTGACTGGAATGAGAGTCACTCAGAGCCATCAACATCACATTTCTCCTCTTCTGGTAGAAGTGAAGAATAACTTCTCCCTTTGCAGTTACTGGAGAAATCTTAAATAGACAGAATGTCATTATTTAATTTGTACCAAGATTCTAGAGTTCTCAACACTGTTTTTACAAAAAGATCCATAGGCTCTTGAATGATTTTGTGGGCTGTAGGTTTTGCCTATCAGAAAGACAGCGTATCACAACAGAGTCATGGGATACTGGTTCCACGCTGGCTAAAAGCCATCTGTATGTATGTGGCAAATCCACCTACTAAATTACCAGGGCCACTCCTTTGCAGCACTTTACTTGGGTTTTTTTGGAGGATTACCTTGAAATACCTGCCAGGCCTAGGTTTGCTTAGTTTAAATAACAGTGTAAAATGGTATTGTTCTTCTTTGAGTGCTTGTTCATGTCGATTCCAAGTAGGTGGGCATGCGCCGCATGTACAGTTGTCGGAAGGTTTTTCCCCTGGCAGTACCTGTTGGGTTGGTGCCCCTTGGAGTCGCGCCTTCATGGCGCTGCATATAGGGCCTTGCCAACCCGCTGCCACTTCAATTCCTTTTTACCACCCATGACGGTCATTGGAGCTGCGTGTCTTCTCTTGCATTCTCCTAGTGGTTTCTGTTGTTGCATCTATAAATAGAGTAGAATTAGTGTTTTAGTAGTGGTTAGCTTAGTTTCTGTTTGAGGGGGGGGGTTCTCACCCCAATTTGTTTCCCCCTTCCCAGGAATTGAGGCATGTGGGACCTGCTATAAATCTGTGTCAAAGGGCAATCCCCCCAAGTCCTGTTTGAGGTGCCTGGGGAATCCCATCAGACAAATTGGTGTAGGATTTGCAAGGGATTCCGTCCTAGGACTAAAAAAGAGAGGGACTTCAGACTTAAACAGCTCCTCACGATGGGAGCCCTTTGTCCCCAACTGGCACTGGGCCAGCCAGACCCGACACCCTGTACCTTGGTGCGGAGTGCGCCGGCCTCAATTAGAGAGGCTATGGCGCCAAGGAAGGACTCTGCACCTAGAGATCCTTGGCACCATTATTCTCTGGCACCGAAGTCCGCCCCTTCTGTGACAGCCCAGCACCGCTCTCACTCAACAGTGCCTCACAAGAGATACAAGAAAACTGACAGAAGGCGCTCGCTCACGGTGAGCGCAACTGGAGAGAGCGCTAACCGCGTGCGTCCCATGTCAGGGCACCTGGCGCCTATCACACCTCCAACTTTGGGCCTGTAGGGGGTTCTGTCAAGTCCGGTGGCAATGGACTCCCCCTTAAGGGAGTACCACACAGAGGAATTGGAGCTCCCTTCCACCCTGAACACATCTGAGGCGGCCAAGGACCTGATAGCCATGATAGCACCTCAGTCCCCTGCCAAGAGAGAGCATTGGATACAAGACTTCCGGCGCTGCCCAGAAGTAAGCCAGCCACAATGCAGCACCTATCGCCTGCACCACTGTGGTCTCCATGTTCGGAGTCAGTCATCAGACTGAGGTGGAGTCATACATCTCTAAACGTAGCCAGCACTGATCAGAGCAGTGCCATTACAGGCAGGAGACAGGGCAAGCTCCCCCCATGATGGCAGGTACCCGCGCAATGGCGCTTTTGGACCCTGTATGTATATTACCAGGCCCAGGGTTCCTACTCCAGGGGGTCCCAGTCCATCGCCTTGGAAGCATGTGCTCCTCTACTAGCCAGGGACTGCTTACCACTGTGTGGCACCAAAGTGGGTATGGAGTTTGGCGCAGAGGTCGGCACTGGAATCTGCATTAGGGCCAACCCCAGCACTGAACACGAGGACCCTGCACAGGGTGAAACCCGCAAGCCTGAGGGTCAGGAAGGCCCGGTATCACCCAGGGTGTCGTCATCATCCTCCCCTGACAAGGTAGTGGCAGGGTCTTCAACTACCCCATTGAAGGCTGCCCTGGATGCGGCAGACTTGGCGACGCGAACCATGTTCTCCACTATCTCCATGAGGAGGAATTCATGGCTGTAGGTGTCGGGCCTCCCTCCAGAGGCCCAACAAAGAATACAGGACCTGCCCTTTGAAGACTCTGGATTGTTTTCGGAGCAGATAGGCTCCAAACTCCATAACCTAAAGGATTCATGGGCAACATTGAAATCCTTGGGGCTATATACACCAGCCACACAGAGAAAGCACTTTAAGCCCCAACCTCTTCGGTGTTTTTATCCTACACAGCCTAGGCAGGACTACTCTAGGAAGCGGGGCAGGAACAATAGACATAGGTCTCCCCAGTCCCCACCCAGCCAAGACCAGGGTTCGACAAGGCAGCCCTCCAGTTCCAAGCACGCCTTTTGAGGGTGCACCTGAGCGATGCACCAGACCACGTCCTGGATCCTTCTCCCTGTTTCTTGAACTGTCTATCCCACTTCTATTGTGCGTGGGCCCAGATAACTTCAGACTGCTGGGTGCAGTGCACAGTAGAATTGGGATATTCTCTCCAATTCTGTTCCTTCGCTCCCTTCATCCCCCTTCCCAATCCCTGTCCAAGGACCCCGCTCATGAGTAACTTCTTATACAGGAGGTGCAAATGCTCCTAAGTGCAGGAGCAGTAGAGGAGGTTCCTCAGGAGCTAAGGGGAAAGGGATTCTACTCCCAATATTTCCTAATCCCGAAAGCCAAAGGGGGGTCTCAGACCCATTCTCGAGCTGCAAAACCTCACAGATTCATGAAACTGAAGTTTCACATGGTATCTTTGCCATCATCATTCCCTCCCTGGATCCCAGGGGACTTGTATGTTTCCCTCGACTTGAAGGACACATACTTTCATATATCGATAGTCCTGTCCCACGGGAGGTTCCTCAGGTTCGTAGTGAACCGCACTCATCAGTTTACAGTCCTCCCCTTCGGCCTGTCAGCGGTCCCTCACGTGTTTACCAAGTGCATGGCAGTTGTCGCTGCTTTCCTGAGGAGACGGCAAGTGCAGGTGTTCCCATATCTCGACAACTGGCTTATCAGGGGCCACTCCAACGTGCAGGTAGAGGCGCATGTAAACCTAATACGGTCAACCTTTGACAGACTGGGTCTATTGCTGAACGTGCCAAAGTCAACCCTATTCCCTACTCAGAGGAGAGAGTTTATAGGAGCAATCCTGGACTCCACTCACGCACAGGTATTCCTACCAGAGCCTCGCTTCCAAGCCATTTGCTCTATCATAGAGGACTTAAGGCTTTTTCCCACCGTGATGGCACAGAGCTACTTGAAGCTGCTAGGTCACATGGCCGCATGCAAGATTGTGGCTCAGGCCTTTCTAGGCTTGGCTGGCATTAATGTACCAACCAAAGAGAGACAATCTGGATAAGCTGGTTTCACTCCCTCTTCTGTTATAGAGTTCCTCCTATGCTGGCTCAATCCTCAAGCGGTATGCACAGGGGTGCCCTTCTCCAGGCCCCAGCCCTCAATGTCCCTAGTCACGGACACATCAGCGTTGGGGTGGGGAGCACATCTAGGGGCCCTCAGGACTCAAGCAGAGCTCTCACTTCACATCAATGTCAGGGAGCAGAGAATGGTTCGCCTAGCCTGCCAAACCTTCCAATGCCATCTGGAAGGCAGATGCCTATCAGTCATGATGGACAATACAACAGCAATATTTTATATAAGCAGACATTGTGGAGCATGCTCCTTTCCCCTATACCTGAAAGCCCTCAAGCTGTGGGACTTCTGCATAGCCCACTCAATAAACCTAGAGGCATCTTACCTTCCAGGATCCCAGAACAAGCTGTCGGACCATCACAGCAGGTTCTTCCACAACCACAAGTGGTCCATTCGCTTGGACGTTGCGAACAGCATCTTCCAATGGTGGGGGGTTCCCCAGATAGATCTGTTCACGGCAAGACTCAGCAGAAATTGTCAGCAGTTTTGCTCCTTCCTAAACCACAGCTGTGACTGGATCATGGACACATTTCTCCTTCCCTGGAAGGACCACCTGTTCTATTCGTTCCCACCCTTTCTGCTCATTCACAAGGTCCTGCTTAAGGTCAGAAGGGAAAGTGTGTCTGTCATACTGATAGGTCCAGCTTAGGCCTGTCAACACTGTTATATCACGCTCCTGAAACTGTCGGTAGACACGCCAATCGCCTTGCCTTTCGTGCTGAACCTAATCACCCAGGTCCACGGATACCTCCAGCATCCCAACCTCGTGTGTCTCCACCTCACGGCATGGAAGCTTCATGGCTAAACCCCATGGAGCTGGTATGCTCAGAGCCTGTTAGAGAGGTCCTCCTTGGCAGCAGGAAACCATCCACTAGAGCAGGCGTGGGCAACCTACGGCCTGGGGGCCACATCCGGCCTTTCAGACATTTTAATCCGGCCCTCGAGCTCCAGTTGCAGCTTTATCCGGCCTTTCTTCACAAGGTGGTATCAGTTTCATACAAGCCAGGACGTTTTACCCTAAGCCACATGCCAACAGCCTAGACGTCAGGTGGGCTTTGGCTTTGTACATCAAAAGGACTAAACCATTTAGTAAATCAAACCAACTCTTTATCGCAGTAGGGGACAGAATGAAAGGCCTCCCGGTGTCGTCCCAGAGAATTTCGTCATGGATCACGTCCTGCATTTGGGCATGCCATGACTTCACTAAGGTGCCAGCCCTGGCAGTGACAGCGCATTCCACAGGGGCTCAAGCATCCTCAGCTGCTTTCCGTATAGGAGATGTGCAGGGCCGCAACATGTCATCGATCCACACATTCACCTCGCATTATGCCATTACTCAGCAGGCCAGGGACGATGCAGCGTTCGGCAGAGCAGTGCTTCAGTCACCGATTCCGTGAGCCCCGACCCCTCCTCCTACCATCTGCTTGGGAGTCACCTACTTGGAATCAACATGAGCAAGCGCTCAAAGAAGAAAAGACAGTTACCTACCTTTCTTAACTGTTGTTCTTCGAGATGTGTTACTCATGTCCATTCCAAGACCCACCTGCCTACCTCTATGTCAGAGCCAACTGGCAAGAAGGAACTGAAGTGGCAGCGGGTTGGCAGGGCGCTATATTCAGCACCATATAGTGCAACTCCAGGGGTCTCCTGGACTGACCTGATAGATACCACTAGGGGAAGAACCTTCCGACGACTGTGCACGTGGCGCCCATGCACCTACTTGGAATGGACCTGAGCAACACATCTCAAAGAACAACAGGTTATGAAAGGTAGGTAACCGTCTTTTTCACTGACATTTCTATTAATTTTTTAGTCATTAACTTGTAAGAAAAGTTTTCCTCACTAATAGCTGTAAGTACGTTCTGTGATATAATAGATACTGGATTTAGTGCCATAATACAAGAGAAAAATAAAAGTGATAGAGGATATCAGAAGTTGAAAGAATAATAAATTACAATAAATTTGTAGCATAGATAAAGTATGTTTAATCACTTAAGTTTACTGTTGGTACAAATACTTATTTGGGATACACTATGTATTGTTATGTATAAATGTCTAGTGTGTACGCACACTAATGCTTGATTTCAAAGTTTAAAAAAATGCAAGTGTTGAACTTTCACTCACGATGAGTCAAACAGATTTTTATACTGTGTGTTTTAGGCAAAGCATTGTATGTTAATATTTTTATTTAAAACTAGATCTCCAAAAAGGAGACGATCGAGGTCTGGATCTCGATCTCGAAGATCGCGTCATCGTCGCTCTCGTTCCCGATCTCGGGATAGGCGCCGACACTCTCCTAGATCTCGGTCGCAGGAGAGGCGTGAACGAGAAAAAGAGAGAGAACGCAGGTCAAAAGGCCTTCCTCAAATCAAATCAGAAACTGTTAGTGGTGAGTGCTCGCCTTTGCTCATTTTACTTTCAAAGGAAAGGAAGCTTTAGTGCAAAATTGTTCTTATTATAGCATCATTTCTCAGGTACTCAAGATTTTCTCTGTAAACAGGTGAATTTTGTGAAAAAGTGAGGAAATTTCTTTTAACAGTTTGAGTTTTGTGAGACTGAAGAAATGGCTACAATTCCAGATAAACGTTACACCTAAAACAGTTGAAATTTCAAGCATGGAACTTGGCTTCTAAAACCCTTAACTAGACACAATTCCTTTGATAGGTTTGAGAGATTTGTGGACAAATTATAAATGAGTGAAAAATCACTTTTGAGCATTTTCAGAGGGCCCAAGTATTTTGCAATGCATGTTGTGTGGTCAATATGACAGACTGGTGGGAGGGGGAGAGAGGGGATGAGGGACTGCTGCTTTAACTGTTGCTGCCTTAGTTTGAATGAAATAACTCTTACAGAAACATGCCAAAATCAAGATCGGATGTTTTTCTAAGAGATGCTCTAGGAATTATTTTAGGGAAGTTCTATGGCCTGTGTTATACAGGAGGTCAGACTAGATGATCATGATGGTTCTCGTCTGGCCTTGAAATCTTTGACTGATGTAAAGCCTCAGACAATGCACTTTCAGTAAGTGCTGGTGCCAGAGAGCTCTCAGTGCTTGAAAGTCATCCCATGCTGCTTGAGATTCTCATGTTGTCAGCACCACCAGGGCTGACTTCTTAGTGCTGATGGTGGTCCTAGATTTGACTTGGTTGCTATTCCCTTTTGACTGTGGAGATGTGTCACTGTGTCATGTGTCGGTGCAGTTAGGCCTGGGCTGTCAGATGACCTTGAGTTCCCTCTGATCTCTACCATCGAATATAGGAGGAACTTGGAGGTGAGGGGAAAAAACAAAGACCTGGATCTGAGGGAGGGCGGGGGGAAAGGGGAATGTCCTCAAACTGCAGTTGCATCTCCTGAGGGCAATTTGTCAAATGAACACTGGATCTCCTAAAGATCAAGGGAACTCTCTTGTGCCAGGATTGTTGCCTCTTCCCCTACAAGGGCCATCTAAAAGGCCAGACAAAGGGACGAGTCTCCTCCATGTCAGTCTCAGTGCTAAGGATTGCCTGGGTTAAGCTTGGTGCCATCTGGGTTGGGCTTTGAGGTGTGCCTGAATGCACCCTGGGAAGAAATAATCTCAAACCATAATGGGATTTGTCTCTCCTCCTATTCCAAAGTTGTTAGAGTGAATTCATGCCATCTCCCTTTTGTGGGTCCTGTTATACTTTGATAGTGCAGGCTTATTGGGATACCTCTGTACGTTCGGATTTCTCCAGCTGTGTAAAGAGGAAAGCCAAGTCTGCACCCATTCTTGTTCTTTGGCTTCTCCCAAGAAATCTGCAGTTCTCACAATATGTCTGCCTCACCAAGTTGAGCAGCCTGGTTCCTCTTCTCTACTCTTCAGCACTGTAGATCTGTCTGAATCGGAAGGACTTTGGCATGGAGGATGTGGGAGCTGATACTGAACCTTGTGTTGTCTACAGTTCTAGATTTAAAAAAAAAAAATGGAGATTTTGTCTACGTTTATCCTGGGGATATGAAGTAGTTCCTGGAGTCAGTACACAAAATAAAAGATCTTGAATTTAGTGTCAGACCTGGAGAAGACCTATCCTCTTTGATATCTGTGGGTAAAGGCTGAAGCAGGGTTACTTTGCCTGTTAATGAGGGACTTCTTGACTAGCCAGACACATCTGGGCAGCGCACTTTCACATGTTTTTATTATTAGAGGTGAAAAGACCTACCAAGTGCCTCAGGTGCTTCTTTTCCAACCCCACTCCTGATTTCATTGTCATGTCTGTTGCTGCTGGGAGAGCCAAGGTGTCTAGGGTTAGCCATTCTACACCAGCTTGCAGGGGAGTGGAAAAAGATAGATGCCATGAGTCAAATTCTGCCATACTTACTTTTGGAGTGGTGGTTATGGAAGCCTGTATTTTGCACTACCTCTGTTCCATTTTTGGCCTAAAGAACAAAGTTAATTGTAATAAATTTAAACACACTTCTTGTCTACACATCCCCTGACACTATTCCTTCCTGACTTTATAAAAAAAAAAAAAGCAAAACCCTCTAATCAATAAGTGTTTCCATCTACTAACCAGAGAAGGGAACCACTTAAGAGGAGGGATCTGTCATCCATTCTAATTGATTTGTCCTTTCTGCTGGAAGGGAGGCCTCTTATCTCGTGCCTGCCAGGTATCACCTTGCTAGCAAGATCTTTCATATATGTATTGTCACCTATCTAGAATCTGTCACCCTGGCCTGCAATTGAAGTCTGAAGCATTGGGAGTCAGTATTTGCCTTGTTGGGGTTTATTCACCATGATTTGTTGGGATATCCACAGGTCTGCACTGACACAGCAGTAAAAACAATTTTTCCCCCCTTTCTATCACAAATTTTAAAATTCATGACTCTTTAAAATTCCAAATCAACTAAGTATTTATTTATAATTTGGAAATCTGTGCATGCATTCTAACAATGGTTGTGCTGTAGTCATGGCTAAACAGAACCCTGAATTCAGCTCCAGGCAGGTAAGAAAAAAGGAAATAACTTTCAGATGTTTTTGTTTTGAAAGATATTTACTTTGTAATATTATAAACATTTGAATTATAACAAACAAAAAAACCCAACAAAAAAGCTTCAATTTATCTTTAATGGCCATTTTAACACAGCCTTTATATTGCAAAAGTACAATTTAAAAGTGCTAATAGTCAAGTCCTAAGTGTCAGACTTTATTTTTCTTCTAGTATGTAGTACTACACTCTGGGTAGGACAACTAGACAAAAGAACAACTCAGCAGGATGTTGGAAGTCTTTTAGAGGAGTTTGGCCCGATTGAATCTATAAATGTGAGTATAAATAGAGACATACAAGCAAAGGTCATGATATGCCTTTGCTATAAAGAGGCCTTTTATTATATAAACAACTCATTCATTTAAAACTTTTTGTTTCAGTGTTCATTCTCAAGATCAACACTTACCTTTTTCTCTATATCATCATCATTTTTGAACTGTTGCCACTGTTAATTTGTGGAAAATATGAAGTGGTTGCTACAAGAGACTTGCTTTTAAAAGCATCGTTGTTCTTGGGGTTAACCCGGAAGAGTACTCCAATTTCATGAGCACCATGCTTTGTCTAAGGAGACCCAAGCGAAAGATGGTGGATGAGGAGCTTAGCTGCGGGATGCTTGCTGCACAGCTGTTGTCCTCCATTCTCCTGCCCTAAGTTTGATTGTGTGGAGACCCCTTGATTGCAGAAACTTTGTTTATGTAATATTCTGCTAGTACACTTTTCTTCCCACTTTGTTTAATCTTACAGCAGTATCTCTTAATTTTTTATTATTTTGATTTAGTTTATGGTCCTACTAGCAGTGAAACTTAAAAAATAAAAAACAAAAAATCCATAATTTGGCCTTAGCTTCTCTCTGCTACCTCTCACTTCTCAAAACAAATTAGAGGAAGCTTTGCAAAAATAGCTTTTAAAAAATGACTATTTTTTAAATGATTACAACCATTTGAAGAGAAAACTGAAAGCAGAGGTGTTGGTGGCAATTTGTAGTTTTTAGAAAAACAAAAACAAAGTGCTAATGTATTAGAGGAACTCGTCTCCTGCAACCATTAAAAATGCCATGATCTTGGAGCTAACTTATGTATATGCCATTCTCAGCCATATTCAGGATGGAGTACTTTTCATCAGCATGTTCCCTCACGTGAAATATCTACATTGTGGCATAAGCACTTGTCCCCTTGCTTACCAGGCTACACTCTCTTTAAACAGGAATTTTAGATGGATAAATATTAATGTCTGTCTTGATACTAGTTTAAAAGGATATCTATTAATAAGTATTAGATCTGTTTATGCCCTCTAAATCATCCAAAGTACTCCCTGACATGCAAGACTGTTGTTCCAGCCTACTTCTGTTTAATTATACATAGGTTACCTTTTGTTTTACCAAGTGTAGCAGCTTAAATAATGTTGTTCCTATACATGTTGTAACAGATGATACCGCCTAGAGGATGTGCCTACATTGTAATGGTTCACAGACAGGATGCTTACCGCGCCCTACAAAAACTGAGCCGAGGCAACTTCAAAGTCAATCAGAAATCTATAAAGGTACTACTTGGAAAAATTTCATAATAGATTCAGTTTTAAAGCTTACAGTAATCTTTAAATTTAATATTTTATATATAGCACGGTGTTCAGTAACATAGGTGAACGCCCTACTTAGTTTGGTTATTGGTGAGCATTTGGTACATGGAAGTTGATGGAATTTGGATCCTTTCTCCTCTTCCAGGTCACTAACAAGGGTTTCTCTTAAGCTGACAAAGGGGTGCCTGTCTTAAATTCCCTTTGTCTTGTAATCTTTGTGGGGAAATCCTCAAAGAAAATAGAGTACTAAATAAAGTGAAGCTGATTCAGTAGTGGCATTCTTTCTTCTGAATCAGTATTAAATCAGTGACCCAATATCATTTTAGAGCGTTAGGTGCTGTCTTCTTGAATGAAACCGAATTGAAGTGCTGGCCATTTGGGATCATTTAGAATATATCAAAATCTTTTAGCATCTTTTACAAAATATACAGGAGAATTAGCCCAGACAATTTGGTTAAATTCCAGTATTTATAATGGCCTAAATTTCTCCTGCAACTCCAGTTGGACACAGAATCCTTCTGTTGCCTCTTGACCTACGTTGTGATGCTGAATGCTGTTTAATGTTAAGTGCATATTTTCTGAGTACTGAACAAAAAAGTTAAAATGCAGCTGGGCTCTGACTGTCGTGGTTTTTTTTTTTTCCCCCCCTTCTTCTTAAGATTGCGTGGGCTTTAAATAAAGGAATTAAACCAGACTATAAGCAGTATTGGGATGTAGAATTAGGTGTTACCTACGTACCATGGGACAAAGTGAAGCCTGAAGACCTTGAAAGTTTTTGTGAAGGAGGAATGCTGGACAATGAAACTCTTAGCCCAGGTAAAATACACAGATTTTTTTAAATCATCTTCAAATGAATTATTTTGGGTTGATTTAAGTAGAGCTGTGAATGGTTTGTTTCAATAGAAATCACTTTTGTTACTTACGAACATGTTAATATTGATTGTATAGAAGTATTTTATTTGTCTTGACCTGAACTATACCCATAGACTTTTGTATATGTGCACGTGTACTGAAAATGCAAGTTTTGTTAAGTTTATAATAGGAAAATAGTGATAGATATTGTGGTAAACCACTTAATAGGAATTACCAAGTCAAGGTTCAACACAAGTGCTGTGATAGCTTTTATTACTAACTTGTGGTTTAAGAAGTGCCATGTGACCAAAACTTACTTCAGAGTTGGAAGTTATTGTGTCTGTTTTTGTGAACTGGTGATAGGAACACTAGACTTTTGATGATTCTGACAGTTTAGCCATTGATGTGCGAGAGAAACTTCAGGGGCCAATCAGTGTTGTTTCAACATTCTTCATTGTTCTATTCAATTTTTAGCTAGCTCTGGGTCGTTTTTCTCCCAAATAAATGCTTTAATAAGCAAAAAAGCCAAGAATACATTAAAATGAGCGATAATATATGAAAGCTTATTCAGAGATAATCTGGGATAAACTTCACATCAGCTTTACTCAAATTTTTTTATTTCCAGTAACCTGAGTGATTTCAGGCATTTTGTATCATCTCAGCCACTATTTCAGTCTCATCTCAGTGCAGCATTTCTGTTAATAGTAAATCAACACTTGTGTTCCATCATCAAGAATGGCATTCTAAATCTCTTGTCTTTTCTCTTGC
This sequence comes from Lepidochelys olivacea, assembly GCF_965140295.1. Taxonomy (NCBI): domain Eukaryota; kingdom Metazoa; phylum Chordata; order Testudines; family Cheloniidae; genus Lepidochelys; species Lepidochelys olivacea. The sequence continues at coordinate 168,146,506 of NC_140411.1, forward strand.
TGTTTTATTCTTTTTTGTATTTAATATCTGGACTGTTTCTGCATGTAGTTTTTTGCCTCCTTCCTCTTGCTTTTTCCTCTGCTTGTTTCTAAGAAAGCATTGATTGGCAATAGGGAACACCCCCACCACCCTCCCCCATATGTCCTCTTTCCATTATAAAATGAGTTTGGAGCTATAGCTAATGCTCCTCTAGTGGTGCTTGACTAGTGTTTTCTCTTTTTGTTTTGCTCAGGAGTGTGTTGTACCGCAAGGTAGTAATACAATATTAGCACTCCAAACGTAGTGATTATCAGAGGGAAAAGCTGCCTTCGCCTTGCCCTGGAAAAACTAATTACGCCTACTGACTACAGAGCTTGTTCCAAGCACAATCCTATTGTTTTTATTATTGTTGCCAAATGTGCTTCAGACCCCTTTGCAGAAATGCAACAGCAGTTCTGAATGCAAAGGTCTGAGTCACATCAGCTGTTAAATGTCTATTAGAAGAAATTTTTTTTATTTTACTTGCCACACTTTAGTGGCTGCTTGTTGTACAGTCTGTATTTACAGCGATTTTCAGTTTGTATTTTCAGAAACACCTTTACATAGAATTTGTTTATAGAGACAGCTGGCTGATTCTTTGCAACATAATCTTCACATTGGCTTTACTTAGCAATCGATAGTGACTAAATATTCATACTCTTTCAACTGAACTGTTTCCATTTATTTCCTGTAGAGTGGAAAGGAATTTCTAAGAAATCCGAAAATGAAGTAGCTCAAAATGGAGGTGCAGAAACTACACATAATGAACCAGTGTCACCTATCCCTAAAGCATTGCCTGTTCCAATTCCTGTTCCCATACCGGCACCTATAACAGTACCTCCTCCACAGGTAAGATTGGTTACTCTTTTCTTTCCATTTGCTGCTGGATAGCTGCAACTAGAAACATATTTAAATCACAGTTCAACACGTCAGTTCATGAATTAATCATAGAGATGGGAGGGTGAGGGAAACAGAAGTCAGAGTATCTCAGGTAGTGTTTAGCCTTTTTTATTCTGGTATGCCTGTCTGCTAACTGGTAACCCTGGCAATGTGTGGCACAAAATAATCTTCTTTTTCCACGTCCAGCTTCTACCTGGTACCAACTGCTTGAATCTTTTTTACCAAAAAAAGGCAGTGCAGCTTCAGCCTTGTCTCACCTCCCAGCTGAGCACACCTTAGCAAAAAGCAACTGGTCTGAGCCTAGCTGCTGAACTAAGTCTCAATGATCGTAACAAAAGAACTTTTAAAAACCACAGAAGATGAATATGAGGTGCAAATCCATAGGTCCTGTGACATTGGCTTAGCTAAGATGAGGAAACAAAATTGGAAAAATATTAATTCAAAATGCAGTATTGGGCAATGACCAGCAGTGGCAGATTTCCTGAATATGTTAGTGGATAATGTGCTTGAGTATATCTGGCAAATCTTTACTTGATTCTTTCCGCTACCTTGTTTTTATCCCCTTAAGCTTTGGTCCAATAAAAGTTACTGCATGAGTTTTCTTAACCAGATGGGTTGTAACCTTTCAATCTGTTAGTTTATCACAGGCTGCATTAGCTAGTTCCATATGCTGTTAGTTTATAACTTTCCTTGCTATTTACTTAAAAATAACAAATACAGCCCTTGTAGAATTTGAAAAAAGAAAAGTTTTCTGTACTTCACTGAGTTAGTCTTTGAGTACTTCACTAAAAGATTAGAAATATCCATTGTTACGGTGCAGTAATGCTGCTTCTTTGAGTAGTTTGTCCCTATGGGTGCTCTGCTTCAGGTGTGCATGCACTGCAAACACCTTCAATCCGAGATTTCCATTAGCTGTGTCAGTTCAGCCCGTGCATCCACCCTGCACAACCTCATACCCCACCCCAAGGCTATAGGGGGCTGCCTGGGTGAACCAACCTCACTTCCTTCTCAGCTGCCTCAGCAAACTCAGCCTAGGATCTGAGAGTTGAGCTGGGTCTTCCCTTCTTGTGCAGTTGCCCTGTTTTGTTCATTCTCTCTGAAGCACCTGGCATTGGCCACTGTTGGAAGACAGGATACTGTCTTAGATGGACCATTGGTTTGACCCAGTATGGTTGTTCTTAGGTTCTAAGGAATACCGTTCAGTTAAATCAAGAGCTATCATGGGCCTCCAGTGCTATTAGGAGTAAAAAGTACCCTTTTTTGGCTGCTCAGATACGACAGAATACATGACCAAATCGTATCCTTATTCATAAGGTGACATTTTTATCTAGTCACTTTTCAGAGCAGAACTGCTATTTAATGTAGTGGTGCTTTGTGTGTTCTCCAGTGTTTTGAGTAAAATCACAGCCGTCTGTGATCACTTAGTTTTGAAAGTAAATTTTGTTACTTTGTCTTGTCTAACAAAGTAAGCACAGCAGACTATTTCTCACCAAATGCATGTGGTTTTGAGGCTAACTCTTCCCTCCTTCCTCTGTAGGTTCCACCACATCCATCGGTTCCACCACATCCATCAGGTCCTCCTGTAGTTGGTGCACTTCAGCCACCTACTTTCACGGCTCCTTTAGGGATCCCTCCTCCTGGGTTTGGCCCTGGTGTACCACCACCTCCATTTTTGCGACCTGGATTCAATCCAATGCATTTGCCCCCAGGTATATTAAGTACTTCCAGAGAATATACTTTGATTTAAACATGTAACCATTTAAAAGTGTCTGCAATAAAACTGCAAAAATAAAATATGATCTAAGAGTACATAGTGTTAAAATTTGTCAATTTTTGTGTGTGTTCATATAGGTTTTCTTCCTCCTGGACCGCCCCCTCCTATAACCCCTCCAGTATCTGTTCCTCACACTCCAGGAATAAGCATCCCAAATTGTAAGTATGTGTGTATACATTGATTAAGGGAACTATAGCAGAGGTGGGCAAACTACGGCCCTTGAGCTCCCGGCCAGAGAAGCTAGCCCCCGACCTCTCCCCCATTTTCCTCTCTCCCCTGCAGCCTCAGCTCCCCATGCTGCTGGCGCTCTGGGTGGCAGGGGTGCGAGCTCCTGCCAGACAGCGCAGTGGCATGGCTGGCTCTGGCTGGGCGGCGCAACTCAGGGACAGATTTACCAGTAACCACAGGGTGCCCTGGCACGGGGCCCCCCAACAACAGGGGGCCCCAGGGCCAGGCACTCAGGCAGCTCAGCACTGGTGCACCCCCCATGGGGTGCAGGTGCGGGGGGACCTGCACTGCGGGGGCAGGGGAGAGCAAGGAGGGAGGCTCACCTGCAGCCTCAGGGGAGCAGGCAGGAGGTGCGGGTGGCGGGAGCACAGCGAATGTGGGTGGAGGACTCAGGAGGAGCACGGGGTGGCTGCGCAGCCGGTCGGAGAGAAGAGGCGTTTTGAAGGGGAAAGCGTGCTTCTCTGCAGCTGTCCGTGCTCCTCCTGAGTCCTCCGCCTATGTTCGCAGGGCCACATTCCAAAAGGGGCTTGATAGGGGGTGAGGTCCTGGGGGGTTAGTGGCGGGGGATCCCAGGAGGGAGTGGTCAGGGGACAAGGAGCAGGGGGTTGGATGGGTTGGGGTTCTGAGGGGGGCGGATAGAGGACGGGGGCCAGGCTGTTGGGGCAGCACAGCCTTTCCTACCCGGCCCTCCATACAGTTTTGGAACCCCGATGTGGCCCTCAGGCCAAAAAGTTTGCCCACCCCTGGACTATAGAGAGAAGGAATTAGGTGTATGCAGGAAAAAGTACATCTAGCTTTTCATATATTAATGTAATTGTTCCTCAGCTACGGTGGCTGGCATAAATGAAGACACTACAAAAGACTTATCTATTGGAAATCCCATTCCAACTGTGGTTTCTGGATCAAGAGGGAATGCTGAAAGTAGTGATGGTCCCAAAATATTTGGGACTGTTCCACCACCTGTAGCACCTACTAACATACCTCCACCTGTCACCCAACCTATTCCACTTCTTGGTAAGTTCATTTTATATTGTTTGCATAGTTTTCAATTTATGCTCAGTTTGTGTACTTTTAAAAAAAACCCTGTTTCTTAAACTAGGATGTTTATGCTGCTTTCCTTGCCGTCTATTTAAAATTTACGGGAAACTAACACAGTTCAGAGCAAACTGTATACTGAAAATTCTGTCTTGTTTATGTATGGCTAACACTGGCCTTTTTATACATTTGGCTTGGTCTAGAACAAGCATTTAAACTTCAGTTTTTGTCTTCTGTTTCCTGATAAATGGAGACCATATATTGTTAACCTACTTCTAAATCTAGGATAAAGTTTGGGACTGACTGACTCAGTCTAATGTTTAGACTGTTCCAGCAATCATTCAAATAAGACTTAATTTAGCAGTTACCTTTATGACATCCTAGTGTTTGGTCATATGACATCTGTGCTCTAAGCTTGAATTTTGTGTGCATGGAGGAAATTGTACACATTCATTGAAAGAATGCTGTTTTCCTGAAAATAAATTTTAAAAAATCTGAACACTTGGTATATTATTTTTGTCTACAGAAATGCTAATTTTATATATATTGTCTTGATCCAGGTCTGCTGTATGCAAAGCTTTAGTAACTGCCTGTGGTACATGATCTCTTAAGTGTTAAATCTTATTAAATATTTACATTGTAGGAGAAGAGATTTGAAAACACATCAGATTTGTATATACCAAAGTTGGTTTACTTGATTTTTTTTTTTTTTAAATTACATGTGAATACCTGCAGATTTTAAAGGGAATTTAGTTTTCTGCAGGTATGTTAAGACTGTCTTTCATGTACCCCTTACTTGTTTCTACCAGTATGGGTCATTTTACCACGTAAACACTCAAAAGTCTGCTCTAATTTTCAGGTTGATTAAAATAAAATAAAATACTTATATTGCAGCAAACCATCTTTTAAATTTGGTTGTGGGAGTTTACAAAGAAGAGCTTGACATGAATGATATAAAAGGATAACATTATTTAATATAGTTTCCAGAAATTTGCTGAGTACGTTACAGAAGTAGAAGGGACATGGACCTTACTCTGAAAATATCTCATAGTGGACATGATGGCCAAAATATTTAAAAGCGATTTGTGATTTTTTGGATGCCCCCTCTTGGAAGCTCAAAAATTGAGATAACTTGAAGAGACTTGATTTTCAGAAAGTGCTGAGCATACACCCTCTGAAAATCAGGCTGCTTTAAGGTGCCTCAAAGTGGACATTCAAAATCAGTGTTCAATTGTGAAAATCTTGTCCAGTGTGACAAGTGGGGGATAACCAACTGTAGGGAAAGTGTGGCTTGAGAAAGGATGGTGGCTATAGTGATAACTTGGTTATTCAGTCAAGGCACGTGGACATCTTGCGGTCTCAAAAAAAAAAATTTTTTTTTGTGGTTTTTTTAAATAACTGACTTAATATAAAAATGTGTGGGGGGTTTTTTGTTTTTTTTTTTAAATCTGTTTGGTAATGGTACCATAACTTATAACCTAGATCTTACTCAAAACTATTAAATTTATTAGAGTGTTATATAGTTTGCTGTTTGACTTTGTACATAAGGGACTTTATTTAGTGAAGTGAAAACCAACTTCATGAAGGAAAATAAATTCAAGTGACATTGTCAGCTTTTAAAAAAAATCAAAACATTCCTGAATCTTTTTAATTGCTGTGTTTACATGTGAAAGAGCTTACAGAAATTGCATCCAGTGAAATGAGCAATAGCTCACAAAAGCTTATGCTCAAATAAATTTGTTAGCCTCTAAGGTGCCCCAAGTACTCCTTTTTCTTTTTGCGACTATAGACTAAGACTGCTGCTACTTTGAAACCTTAGAGAAATTGACACTGAAAATGGTTTTCTCCATTTTTATCAGTTTAACCTCATACATTGACAGTACTTTGCATACAGGAAAGCCTGTGATGTTGACCTTTCAGTCAGATGAGTTTATTCCAACATTCTGGATATTTACTGAGCGGAGGGGGAGAAGCATTTTTTGAAAAGTGATCGTAAAAGCAGAAATTTTCAAGCAGGCTTGTTTCAGATGCTATACCTGTCCCTACTTTGCCACTATTAAAAATGACTATTTCAAGTTAATAGGTGTCCCTTTCACGTTGGAGATTATATATACCAAAGAATTATGCAAGAACATGCAGATGAGAGACAAAAAACATCATAGGACCAGTAGAAATAAATATATACCAAGAGATGCATGCGTTTTACAAATGAAAAGTCAGAAAATTAACATCCCTGTGGATTTTCAGTTAGTAAATACAACTGAAGTTCTCGCACCCTTAAAAAAGGAATATTCAAAGTGCATTACCCCTAGAGGGTTGAGTTCAGTACTGCTGTGTGAGAGAACCAGACCTGGTCTCTTGTTCACTAGATCAGCAAAAGACTGGGTGGGAGGCAGAAATTGTTCTCCTTCACTTAGGATAGTAAGGTAGAGTTCCTTGCATAACTCTTCTGAATTATTATCGAAATGGGAAGGATATTAGAAGATAATACAACAGGCTGTATATAGTCACCTTCAATTAGGTATCCATTGCCATGGAGAGAAGCAGGCCAGGGGCATCAACCACGTTTGACAATAGAACCTTTCATTCTTGAATATGGGGTGTAGCTATTTGGATAGACATTGACAAATTCCACACAAAGCCCTGTCCAGCTTCTCGTGGGCCTTCAGAATTGAGAGAAGTGGGGGAGCAAATAGATGGAAAGATTTTCAGATCTTTCAAGAGCATCATGAAGGTCCATCTGAGGAACTAGGGGTGATCTGGGATGGGGGGGAAGAAGGGAGAAATGATCTTCAATGATGAGGACAACATAAAAGAACATATCTCAGCCAGCTGAATTTAAGGAAAGAGGATTGTTCTGACAAGATGGTCATAAAAGTCTAACCCTAATAATCTTGCCTGGGAATACTTTAAATGTAATCTGTATAAAGGCAGAGTCGTCTTCTAATATTTTTGTAACTTAAAATGAAGCTTATTTATTTGTTTGGTTTATAAAAAACATGTATTATTGTATATAGAGTTCTAAATGGATTAATTACTGTAAGTTTCCTTATGCTGTTTTACAGTGATGTCATAGCTATGTTTTGTTCTGTCATCCCAGTCACCTTGGATGTAAAATCTGCAGTGTAGTTCCCTTCTCAACAGACACAGTTTTGGTTCTGATTACCTTTATAGTCGCATTGTGTCTGAACTTTTTGTACAACATTAATTCCTGAAAGGACCCTTTTGTGCACTGAGAGTCTCTATAATGATTTGAACTACCTGAAGCTCTTTGGCTGTAACATTATACTTAACCAAATAATTCACCTTCAGATGCACAGATTATTTCATGTAGAAGATAAAAAAAAGTAATCTTGGAAGAAAAATTGATACACAGCCCTAATTCTAGTAGCACTGTGTCATTGTACCGCTGTGTTCAAGTGCTGATAACTCAGCTTTAAAATGAAAAAATACATTTTTGGTGTGATATCTACATCTGAGAGCAGTTTTTAATAACTTTAACAACCAACCACATTTAATATAAATTCTCCAGTTTAAAACACCCATGACTCTTTAGCCAATACAGTTGCTAAAGTGGCTAAATATTTCCACCTTTTCAAAAGATCTTTTTTGGCATGGAATATCCGAAGCTCTGGTCACTTAATGTTGGGGAAATAAAGTTTTACAACCATGTCAGGGTAGCTTTAATTCAATGGATGCTCCTGATCACATCTACTTTCATGATAGTATTCTCAATCTGAGCAAGACTGTAGAAACACAACTTCACTTTGATGTCTTTGGTCTCATCCAAATTGTTCATAACATAACTTGGGTTGTGGTGTCATAAATTCTCATATGCAAAGCAGATTTTTAGATCCTGCCAGAGATCATTGATCTGCCTCCGGAAAGAAATGGTGGCCTTGACTCACTAGGTGGTACTTTATTATTGAACAAATGCTCTAACTTTAGTAGGCATGTCACTATTGAAAATACCTTTGAGATGGATGTTAAAAGGCTCTGAGCTGGGTGTTTTTATGCTAATTAAGATATTGTGTCACACTTGGTACAGGTAGAAACGTTCTGGTGACCTATCAAAATTCCAACTCTGGCACTTGCATTCTAGCCTAAAATAAATTGCCTCCTGTTTCCATTGAGTTTGCGATAATCAACTTCCTGATAATATCAAATGTGTGGTGCATATCTCTTCTCTCACCTTCTGACAACCTTCAGTGAGGTGTCTGCCTATTAGTGTAATCTATGTTAATAGAGGAAAAATAAAGTAAAACACTCTGAGAAAAGATGACACTCTATTTTGAGCTAAATAGCAGCAGTGAATGTGTATTACAAAGTGGCAATGAGGAGAGGAAGTCTGTGGACTATTTTTAAAATTTACACTGTGCTGGTGACATAACTGTACTGCTAGGCTTTTTTTGTGAGAACTCATTGTTACAAAAATACAATAAACATTTTATTTTTCCCCTTAATGTAGTAGCAATACCAACTCTCAATACAAGTGACCAAATGAGAAGTATACTAGAATCATAGAATATTAGGGTTGGAAGAGACCTCAGGAGGTCATCTAGTCCAATTCCCTGCTCAAAGCAGGACCAACACCAACTAAATCATCCCAGCCAGGGCTTTGTCAAGCCTGACCTTAGAAACCTCTAAAGATGGAGATTCCACCACCTCCCTAGGTAACCCATTCCAGTAAAGGAGGGAGAGTTCTCAAACACCATTCCTGTAATTGAACTCTGCCTTAAATCAGTCACATGACATGCTTTGATTTTACTAACAAATGTTTTATAAAATCAATAACATAATTTATGTATTGGTAGCCAAAGCTTGATACAATAACCAAGATTTGAAAAAAAGATGCCTAAAATTAGGCTCTGAAATTTGTATTTGGGCACTTAAATAAGTCCCATGATTTTCAAAAGTGCTGAACATTCAGCGACTCCCATTGGCTTCTGGGGAAGCTGTTGAGTGCTTGGCACTATAGAAAATCAGGCCAGCTATTTTGGTGCCGAAATATGGATTTACAGCCTAAGTTTAGACGTACAGGCTTCTTTTAATCTTGGCCTATGTTAATGGAGGCGATAGAAAACTGAGAAAAACAAAACTTCTTGATTTCAGACATGGACTCAATCTTGAAAACACAAGAAACTATGTGAAGTGAAATTGTGCGTACAGTTATAACGAAGGAAATAGTGACTTTGGGAGGAAATGACTAAGTTACATCATTTAGAAATTTTTGCTATGCAGCATCATTTTCAAGGATTTCATGACAGTATTTAACTTTCCAATTTTATGGGGAGCAGTGTTAAGATCTTATCAGAGATTTGCAGTGCAAAATCTGATAGTTTTTGGAAATTAAACATTTTGAAATCTTAGCAGCAGCCTCCATCTTAAACATTTGACCTGCTGATGGCCTACCAACATCCCAGAATTTTGAATCTCAGTATTTGTATGTCATCCTAACAGATCTCCAGAAGAGGGTGTGTTTTGGAACAAAAATGGATAAAGTTACACTGGATTTTGGACTGAATATTGTCCAGAATTTGGTTTTTAAAACAAATTGTAATATTTTTCAGCTACTTCAGAGTTACAAATGCTAAACCTGCCAAAAAGAAACGTGGATTTATACAAACTGCTGGGAGGAGATGAACAGAAGTGGAATTACATTGACCTAGAAATCTAGCTTTATCATTCATTACAAGTATATTAAAAATTGCTATATTAACTGTTTTAATATATTATACCTGACAAACCATGGACTAAAGCTGCTTATACAAAACAAGGCAATTACAGCATTTTGAGGCATAGCTCATCTATGAATGAAGTCAAGTATCACAATAGCAGCTTTTGATACTACGTGTAACACTTCTTGACAGAGGCAACATCCATATTTCTTGTTGAAAATGGTTACAGAACATATTTCAAATACATTTTGTTGCTGAGCTCTTTGTGTTGTACACTTTTAAAAGCTCCTGTCACCTTAGTATATATTGCTGGTAAAAGCTGTGGAGGCGATTAATATTTTTTTTTGTCCATATGTGTTGCATGAATGACACCTGACTCCTCACATATTCCTCATATAATAACGGCAATTAATGTCTGTTATGAGTACAAGCCATGTTCTAGCTAAGAGGTGCAGGATGAAGCATGTAGTAAACCCATCTGGAGAGTTACAAATGATTATATGTAACTTAAATCAATTATTAACAAAAAATTTACAATAAATTTGTGAGGTTAAGAAGTGATTTTTCACTATTGTCCATAGTCATGGATGGGCAAGTAGATCTTATTCCAGGGCAAGTAAATTTTCATGACTACTCTACACAATTACTGGTGGACACTTTTTAGTGTGGGTGGGTTTTGTTTTTTGTTTTGTTTTGTGTGTGTTTGGTTTTTTTTAACTCTCATGTTGCTTAGAAGGTCAAATGTCTAGTGGGAGCTTTGGTACTTCATTTCACATTTGATGATAAACAGTTTGACATAGAAATCCTGTTTCTACCCTAAAGGATTACAAAGTAAATTATACCAAAAGTTGCATGTACAATCAGGGTAGTGTTTTAGTTTTTATTTAGTACTTGTCAGTAAATTTAGATACGTAATTTATAGACTTTGGGCTTAGAGTAAAATTAGTCTAATGCTTGAGTCAATTCAGTAAAGAAATTCTATATCCTAACCTTGTATGGTGCAAGGCTAAATAATCCGAGATGCTTCACTTACAGTGAAATCTATTCAACTACACTGGGATGATGAGCTGGTCCAATCTGGAAAGAAAGGAACGTGCTGACCATTTTATGTTCTTATGACGTGAGAAGTCTGGGGGTGGGATAGACACCACTGCATTTTCCGTGTGCAGAGGATGAGAAATAAATGAGCAACCAATACTTCACAATGGAATTAAAATTTTTCTTGTCATATTAATGTTTCTAAAGTTTGTTTCAGTGTACTCTCATCTATCCTATGCCAAATATAAACCCAAGGCATCTACCTGCCTTTTAAAATTCATTACATCACCGATTTAGGTCGGGTTTTTATTTGTCACATTTATTCTCTATGCGGTAACTTTGCCTCACAATATAAACAACCAACCTTAGACTACACAGAGACACTGGTTTTATGGCTCATTACAATAATTTGTCGCATACACTACTGCCTGCTAACCCTTAATTGCGCACTTCATTTTAAGTGGTCCTGAAGAAGAGTTTAGTGAAACTCAAAAGCTTGTCCCTTCCACCAACAGACATTGGTCCAATAAAAGATATTACCTCACCTACTTTGACTCTCAGGCATTCTTTGACATTTAAGAAGAGTAAAATATATATTAGCATACATTGACTATGTGTTGAGCATTGTACGAATATGAGAACATGGAGTCTCGTGAGCTTACAGTTTGTTCATAGAAACAGTAAACCAGGTCATAATAGGCACAACTACAAGAATGATATGGTGAAGAAGTTATCAAAATACCCTTCTTTGGGAGACAAAAAAAACAAAACAAATCAAGCTAGCTTTTACTGGTGGATTCTTTAGCAAGTATGTCACATTTGAAACTGTAGTTAAAGTATCTGGTTGAAGAGGAAGGCAAGAAGATGGATGACCGTATCATGGACCAGTATAAGAGCCGGCCTCTTTATCATTCCCGCAAGTAGACTCTTGCTATCTAGAGCCTTTAATATCCATGCTATAAGCAAGGAAGATGCCATAGTGCTAGGTGTCAGAGATGGATGACCCTAGTCCTAAGGAATGTAATCTAAATTTAGTTACCACAGCTGGAAACAAGACTGTGGGTACTGTGAGATGAGATTGTTCTTGGGAGAGCATTACACACTACTGATTATTAAATATGTCATGTTTACCGGTGGAGTGGGGACAGGACTAAATATAGTCAGATTCACACTGAATTGAGTAGATACTGTAGCTGAAATGGAGTTGAGGGATGTGAAACGGGGAAGAGGTCACTTGATGTGTCTTTTCCCCCTCTGCTCGCAACCGTGGCTTTAAAACTCAGGCTGCCTGTAGTGGTATTCTAAAAATGTAATACCTGGCTTTTGGGTAAGGTTTCTGATTATTTCCCTGCCCTGGAAGAGAAGTCTCAAACCATCTATAGGTTGCGTTGTTAGCTTTATGTTCACTTCCTCTAACTTTCCTGTGGCAGTTTTATGAATAAAACCTATTATCTTCATGATAAAAGTTTAAAAACAAAATAGTTAATGAGGCCAATTAAGATCAATTTACATGTATTATGCGGAATGAAATTCTGCCAATATTCTGGTTAAAGTTGAGTCCTGGAGGTTCCTTTCCCTTGAAGTAAAAGCATTCTTGTAAAATGTCTACTCTTTTTGTATGTGTATCAGTTTCTAGCTGGAAAGAAGTATTTCCAGACAAGCTTCTCAATGAGCAGAAAACAGAAGTGACTGAAATGAGTTCTAGAGCTGGGTTTCTAGATATATTATAAAAGCTAAATAACGGGCCGGCCATGTTGTCATCTGTAAACAAATGGAACTGTGCAAGATAAACTCCCATAGTACATGTTTTAAATACTTGGCTGTTACTGTTCTTGCAGTCTGCTCTTTGAGTTTTGGACTCCCAGGTACAGAGCGTTTTGGTGTAAACAAGCTCAGGACGGAGCCTGCCAGAGTGGGGTATTCTCAATTTTCATACTTTTTCCCTTATACCTGATCACAGCATTCAAATAGAGCCCATATTTAAGAATGAAAAACAGTTGACCAAGACTGCTATAAAGTAATTTAAAAGTTAAAATTTGGCTAACACTTGGCAGTTGCCACCTTAAAGAACAAAGTAAAGTGAATTGTGTCTAATCTCATCTCCTGCCCCAGCCGCCTGGTTCTGGCCACACCCCCATCTCAGGAAGTTATTCTGTACCTGCAGCCCCTCCCCCATTCAGAGACTCTCCCTCCTACCTAAATTCTAATCCTACCTATTTTCAGTTGGGTAATAAGTTAACTTTTCTCCTGCTACTTTAACTACAGTTTGCAGGCTGGCTAGTGGGGAAGGTGCTGAAGCAGTTGTGAAATCTGTGGAATATAAATTGCTAGGAAGTTGGAGGTGTGGCCAGAGCAGTGCAGGGCGGTGGGGATAAACAGCCCACTTCAGTCTCTCTCCTGGTCAGTAGCAGCTGCCAGGCTTTGAAGGTAGACGACCGTATGAAAAACAAAAATACTATTTAGTATTAACTATTTTAGTGCAAATGTATCTACACAACCTCGGTTTAAAAAATGGTGTTTTCTTTTACAGTGTTCAGTATATGGCAGATGTGTATTTATGAGACAAACTACAAAGAGTAAATAAAATGCAAATACTATGAAAGCAGTTCTGATTTGTCCAGACTTCCTAACCCTACTGTTTTTCATAAGCTTTATGGGGGTAACTTTCATAAGAGATTCTGAGGTTATGATCTTTTTATAACCAATTAACATTTTTTTTTGGTTTGCAGGTACTCCAGGGGTTACACCACCTGCTCCTGTGATCGGGCTACAGGCACCATCTACTGGCCTCCTTGGTGCACGGCCTGGTTTAATACCACTCCAGCGACCTCCAGGAATGCCACCACCTCATCTACAACGGTTTCCCTTGATGCCACCTCGGCATATGCCTCCCCATATGTTGCACAGAGGTCCACCTCCAGGACCAGGGAGCTTTGGAATGCCTCCACCACATGGAATGAAAAACCCTTTTCCACCACCTGGCCACTTTGTCAGGCCTGGTGGGATACCAGGAGTTGGAGGACCAAGTGGGCCTGAAGATAATAGAGATGGAAGGCAGTTTAGGAATGATAGGCAGACATTCACTCCTAATAGAGACCAGGAAAGGTTTGGAAGGAGGTCTTTTGGAAACCGGGTAGAAAATGAGCGTGAGCGCTATGCTAACCGCAATGATGATAGAGATCATGAGCGACTTGGTAATCGCGAAAGGAGAGAATGGGGAAGAAGAAGCCCTGAACGTGATAGACATAGAGACTTGGAGGAGAGAAATAGACGGTCCAGTGGACACCGAGACAGAGAGAGAGATTCTAGAGATAGGGAGTCTCGTAGAGACAAGGAAGAAAATCGAGGAAAGGAAAAACCTGAGCTGACAGACAGGGCAGATGGTGACAAAAACCATGAATCTCATAGTGGCAAAGTGGAAAATGCAGACATTGTTTCAGAACTTAATAAAGGGGAGTCTGAACCTACAGGTATAAAACCTGATGAAGAGTTAACATCTGAGGCTACCTCATCTGTTGAGCAAGCCGAAAAGGATACCGGCTCAGTTGTAGAGGCTCCTCGCTAGAGACTGGAATTTATCAAAAACGTGACAGTGACATTTAATGGAGTGTAGAGCTTTAGAGTTGTACAGTACTGCTGTATTATATTTGCTTCTGCTATACCACAGCCCCTCAGTAGTTTGTGGGGAATTGTAAGCAATTTGATTGCTTCCCTTCTATTTAAAATAGCGTCAACATAACACAAAATACTGAAGATATGAATATTACCCATTTTTGCTGTAACTTTTTTAAAGTTTTGACTTTAAAAAGTTTACCAATCAGAAGTAGAAGTGCTTTCTATTTTTTTTTTTTTTTAATTTAAGAAAAGGTAACGGTGAAAGCTCCTCAAAACAATAGGGATGTGTTTTTAATAAACTCTATTTTCGTAACAAACTTTAACGTGTGCTATTCTTCCTACACTGCACTGAAGTGGAAAAGGATTGTTCAACATCTTAAAGTTTGAACTGTTAATGCTGTACTGGAGTCTAAATTAGACTGTTTTGTTTATAATTGTTAAAAAGAAATACATCTGTTTGTGTAGCTATTCACAAAAGCAAATTTTTATTTGTAATAGTTATTTTGATTTTTAGATTGCTGCATTTTAATGATCTACTTGACCATACTAGGTAAAGGTTAGTGGTTTTAAAATGTTATTTGAAGAGGTAATTGTTTAAGTGTTTTGCAATGCAATCAAGGTTTTATTTTTTCTCCAATTGGTTCTATAATAAATGTTGCCCTAATTAACCTTTAAAAATACTTACTGACAAAGCAGACCACTTCAGAAAGTCTGCTCTGCTTGTAATGTTATATTAAGATTGTGTGTGGTGGGCTGGGGAAGCACCAGTTCAGCATCTTTTGTACTTGTAATTCATTAATGCTTTTTGGAAAGGGGGGTGGGAGAGAAATCAGAGACACCAAATCACCAATTTAAAATGCTAACCTATTTTTTTTAAGTGGGGATGGGAAGTGGTGGTGGGGATATTCAAGGATTTTTTTAAAATGCTGTCTGTTCCTTCACACAAGTCTAGCCAATTACTGTTGTTTGTTTATATTAAAATTGCCTATCTCCTGTACTCTAGCAAGAGGTAGGCTTAAACTTTTTGCCCATGTGGTGGTGTAACTATCAAACTACCCATTCCTGTATTTGTGGAAGTTTAACTGTTCTTTCTCCATCTGACAAATTATTTTTTGTAAAATAAACTACAACAGGGCAAGTACTAATTCTAATAGCCCTTCTGCTGCAAACAGTTTAGAGGCTGCCAACAGTAATCTGAACCAAATCCCAAAGAATTCTGCATCTGGAAGCTCTTTCTCCTTGATTACCCCGTGCACAAAAAAATGAGGCTTATGTTACAAAGAGGTTCATCTGAAGCCTGTTACAGTATAAAATGTAGTGGAAAAAATTGTATGACTTGTCCATGTTCAAATGTTTTTTTCCCCTGGGGGTAGATGTGCTCTGCATTTTAAAGTTGATTTTTCTTAAGTGAAGGGCAGCTGCTTTCTTACATCAATACTTTTTCATAGCTGGGATTTTTTGGGAGGGAGGTAACAGTAGGGGGAGGATTGGGAGGGGAAGAGGACATATATTTTTGTTCTTGCAATAGCAGAATAAAGAGAAAAAAACTGTTTACATACTTGCAGTGAACTCAAATTCCATGTGTTAAAATTTGTGTATCTAATGTTTGTTCTGTGGTGGGCCACTGGACTGCACCTTTTTTTAATATATAACAGGTATTTGTCCAAGTTTAAAACTGTCTTAGTAACAACTCAATTCTATAAGGGAGGGAGGTCTTCTGATAAAATGTATCTACTCAAAGCCATGGAAACAAGCATTTATGTACTATAGGTTACATGAGTCACCTACACTTCCACCATCTCCATTTAGAAATCAGATTTTCAGTCAACTTCTTAAATGGTTTGCAATGCCATTTTTTAATGCCCTGTATGCAATCTTTTTTACATACTAAAGGTAAATATGGTTTGTGTGGCACTAACATAGTGCCTAGTTGGGGCTAGCCTACTTTCATTAATATTTGTTTCCAGTTTTCAGCTAACCTTTGAATTCCCCCTGAGGATGCATGTAAGGTTACACTTAAATCTGTGCAACCAGGCATTGCTGAGAAGGTGCTGAACTTTTTCTTTTCATGAACTCAAGCAACTGGAAAGGAGTATTTTGATTGTAAATGGAACCTGTGCCTACTAGTCCTCCCTTTCCATATATACTATTCTGTTTGGTCACTTCACCTGAATATTTAATTATAGTGTAGAATTTTGTTTTGAAAGTAAATATCTGGCCCAGTACAAGGCAGTTACTCTATAACAAGTAGGATAGCCTGTAGTGAGATGTGCTGGGCAAATTTCCCTGCTACCATGGATCAATCCACATCTGCAACACTACAATGCCTAATACAGAGTTAGCTTTTTTAGTAAGCCAACTTCAGTTATTTTTACAATGTAGACAAAGAATATCTTCTCCCCTCCTGAAGTAAAATCAAACTTGCTTTTAAAGGAAAGGGTTATTAGGGAAGATAGCAGTATTGGTACACACCTTAGTTCAAAGGTTCAGCCTCCAGTGGTTGAGTAATGCTAAAACCCTGAAACATCCACTCGTCAGTACTGCTGGCATAGACAAGGCACTATGTAGAGTAACAGAATGGTAGGGTTGTGTGAAGCTTGTACATGATTATTTGCCCCCTCTAATCCATGACAGCATATGTTTTCTACAGTTTTGTTGCTATTCAAAGAACCATTCTGTTTGTAATTGATTACATGGGAATCTAGGGGCTAGAAGTGCCACCAACTACTTCTACAGCTCATGTATTTAAAATAGAGGAATGTTAAGATTTAAATTGAGACAAACAATTGTATTTAAAGAGTAGTATATACCAGGAATTACTGGGCCCTTGAAATGCCTAGTTGCTATAATATACTGTATATAGCAAAGTAAATCACTACCTAGGGAAGAAAAACCTTACATGAATTTCAGGTGCTATAGGCACCATCCATATGCTTAAGTGCTGCATTGCCATTTTACCAAAATGACCTGGGCCAAGCCAGCTGGGTTGGTAATAAGTGAATGATCTTCCCAAGCCATTTCAGCTAGTCAACCAAATTAGTTCAAGAGGTATGATACACTTTTAGCAAATGCATTATCTTATGGATAAAGATCCATAAGACTAGTGCTGCATAATACTACACTGCTAAGCAGGTAAGGCTGCCAGCATAGATGATTGCCCTTGTTCTCACTACCACCTCTGTAACTGAAGTAGCAACATAAAGCCCCTCCCTGTGCTAGGATAGCATTATGTTTGTTTTACTTTACTTCCCTCCTACCCTAAAATGCTGCATAGCTACAGCTTGGGGGAGAAAGAAATTTTCTACTGAAGTTATATTCTTTCCAGGTTTGATACTTAAGCCAACTCCTTCAAGTTTTGAGCAACTGTGTGGTCCCTTAAATCAGAGGCAGGGTTAAGTTTTACCCTTAAACTGTCAGAATTGAACATGTTGTATGGCAATTTTAATCAGTTTAGTATTGCTACAAGTGAATAGTCAGAAAGGTGTGCCCAGCATTTGGTTCAATAATACTGCCTTTCAGAGGGGAGGCTGCAATTTTTTTTTTTTAAAAGATTGGAGTAGTAAGACAGTTTTGTTCAGATATTTCATTGAGATTTAGTGTTCTGGTCTTCCAGAATGGAATAGAGAAGTGAATCCACATAGGGAACCCTATTTACATGATCAATGGTGCTAGGGGTTGAAAGAATGACTTCCAGTGCAGCTGTTACCCTGGTGTATAACCATGTCCCTTCATTATAGAAGGTAATACTAACAGTAAAACCATGTTCTAGGCCTTAAGGAACTGGTGCACTTAAGGTTTCAGGAACTGGAAACCACTGCATACATGCAAGTTGCTGTTGACCCTATCCATCTTTAAGGGTGTTTTTTTAATCATACAGAGATTACTTTAGAATAGATTAACAGAAAACTACATATTTCCATCAACATTTTAATTGCAGTACACATACAAAATTAAGTCATTTATACTGTTCTAGCCAATACATACTGAAAATAGCAGTAAGATTAAAGAAAGCTTTTGCCAGAACAATGTACATTGCTATATAGCCTACTTATCATTTGCACTTTAAGTGCTTCTAAGTAGTCAATATTTAGAGTTTAGCTATTCCAACAACACCACAAGCCAGACGACTACCAGCATTGCCAGTTTTTAAACTCTCATCGTTTCCTCCTTTACCCAAGTCATCTTCTTTCTCGTGGACCTAAAGGGGAAAAAATGGATTAAGAATTAACCCCATGTTAAATGGCAAGATATTAACATTTCAACCTTTAGCCATGCGGCTTAAGTGATTAAATGGCAGTACTCCCTCTGAATTCTAGTTCACATCACCAAAACCAGTTAAGCTTTTGCCATCTAGTTTAATATACTGAGGAAAGATCTACTTCACTCATGTTGCTGGAAACAGTGTCTTAGAAGTTAAGCACTTCCAGATAAGAGTTTGATTAGAGTGAGCAAGGTTCAAATAATTCTGTGCTGAATATTAAAGTGCACCTAACTTGACACTCATGCTGAGTAATTATGAGCATAGTATTGCCTTAAGTTTAGATTGGCCATAAGAGTAAACTCCAGTTCAGTTCTTATTTGCAAGCTGAAGTGCCCATCAAGTTAAAATCCAAATTTAGAAATACAAGCCTTAAAATCTTGGCACCATTACCCAAAATGGGAGTGTTAAGCTATTTAAGATTCAAATTCATCCCTGTAACGGGGACCCAAGCCAACAGGAAGATTTCAATAGCAAGTAGTAGGTTAAAGCATTCATAGCTAGTACCTGTGCTGTAAACCTAATGGATGGCACAAGTCATTTCTCTGCTTGGTCAAACACTGATGCAGGCCAATAAGAGCAGTAGTGATTTTATAGCACATTCACAATCCAGTGATGCTACTGCATCACACCAGTTACCTTGCATAGTATACCTCCTGAACAAGAAAATTGCATTAAAGTACAGTAGTCTACAATAGAGATCCAGAGTCAGTGTTATGGCACTAATTAAGTTGCTGCTAACAGAGTTAGCAGTTTTACTATTAAGTCACTTTATAGACCCTTGTTGCTAGAGTGCCTCTTGTCAAATCCTTCACTGAATCAGATTACCTGTAGTCAAACTAGTTACCTGAAAGCCACACCTAAATACTAGAGGAAGCAAAGCAAAGACACCAGATCCAGTTTCCTCTAGCCAACTGTCTTTAGTATCTCACCCACTGAATGAGACTTGGCAGGAGAGAGTTAGAAAGAAGCAAAAATTAAGTGAAGGGAGTGATTGAGTTTC
Organism: Lepidochelys olivacea; assembly: GCF_965140295.1. Taxonomy (NCBI): domain Eukaryota; kingdom Metazoa; phylum Chordata; order Testudines; family Cheloniidae; genus Lepidochelys; species Lepidochelys olivacea. The sequence continues at coordinate 168,166,053 of NC_140411.1, forward strand.
AGAATCTAGCCTGCCAGAAGCCAGGAAGACACTTGCAGAAATCAAGTAGTTGGAGTCAACTGCGTGACAAGTCGCACCAATCAATCATTAAATGCTTTAGGTGACAGCAGAACTCCATGTATGTAGCTCAAGGTCTCCAACATGTTCAGCTTCTCCCCACCTCTTCCTTTAAGGTGGATCAAGATTTTCCAGTCCTTTGATGTGCAAGTAGCTTTTAACCTTCCATGTTGAGACTGGTATCTTCTCCCCTCACACATAAAAGCCTTCATTATGCAACTCGTACATCAAGTTGGCCATGACTCATTTAAAATGATACTTCAAGTTTTGGAGCTACAGTTCATGCAAGAGAACAACTGCACATGTTTTAAAGTCATCCTTCAACATGACTTACACACAGCTACAGCTGCTTGTTAGGTGTGTTCACACTCAAATTCTGCAAAGCTTCAGATAATTTCATTAAACAAAAATACAATAATCTGCAGTCTGAAGTCATGACACTGTCCCTGTTTTTAGATTCTTGCTGGCAAAAGCAGAATTGTTGCAGTAGTAATCTATAGAGAAGACAGATTCTGAAACCCCAGAAATTTGTTTGAATTGAAGAATTAATTAGTTTAAGGTACCCAGAAATGCTAGTGTTGACATTTAGCTTGTCTTTAGACACCCAATTTCAATTAATAGTTCAGTTAATACTACAGGGTCTATTTACAAACTGTGACTGATTCAGTTTATTTGGTTCAGATTTTTCAGTCAAAGAATGGTAGATTCTGTAGTACAGGTACACTGTACTAGATTTCAGTCTCAAGACTTTAATACAGATACTAGTCAGCTGATACTTACCACCATGGTGCGTCCAATAATGGACTGCGATCCCGTAAGAGAAATTAAAGAATCTTTAATACACACTTCCGCCACACCTTCTTTATTAGCAATCACATTGCCAAGATCGCCAACATGCCTAGAATGCACAGAAATAGAAGTCATTTGAGTCTTGAGACATTAAGTCTGAATCATTTGCCAGTAGAAAAGGTATTAGCTTCTCCATGTAGTGAGCAACATGGTGTTAGATTCCTGTTTTCTTGTTTAATGCAAGTGACAACAACTTTTGTACCAGGTTTTGAACTGAAGTATGAGTAAAACATGCCACCTAACCCCACCTTCTCCCCAACTTAAGTCCTCACACTATTTAAAAGAATCAGATATTGAAGGATAAGGGAAATCTGCCAACATGTTTAACTTCAGTCCCAGGCAGAGCTCTGGAGACCACAAAGTATAGCTACTATTTTGAACTAGGACAGGTGGCAGTCCAGCCTACAAAATCTTTTCAAAATGCATCAAAACTCACCAGCTGGTAAAGTTGATCTGCCCACACTTACCATACTGTAACATTTACTATGTACTCAAATGTTATTAATCTTAAGTAGGCAGAACTGTAAACTGGCTTACGGACAAGGGCATAAGTAGCCACACTTTTAAAGCTTTTGATACAGTACCACAATATTTGCTGTGAACAGCTATTTGAATCAAAGTAAGCTGCCAGCTGAGAGGAAAAAAAATTAGTAGGTACCTCAATGATCTGGAGTATAAAAATTCATGACCATTTGCGCTATTCTATTCTTAGGAGAAGTGCCCTTATTTGGCATTTTCCAGGGCTCTACCCTACTGTGGAACATTCTCCCCAGCTTGTGTTTCCCATTATTATCTGATTCTCAACAACTGGGACATGCATTCATCAAGGCGGGGGCGGGGCAGAAAGGACAGGTTAGATTTGCTTTTGTTCTTTAAAATCCAGGATTTTCTAGAAGAAATACTCTTGGTGAATTTATGTACATTACTCATTTAAATTATACCCAATGTCCAAATCAATTTGAGATTGTTAGTGTTTGGCTGTATATTGCTTGTACTAGCATCATTGCCTGTACTATTTCTTTTCTGACATCTGTATTTTATGAATTGCAAAATAAACTATAGGCAAGACACCAAGACTTTGTGCTTGCTCTAGTTACCCAGGAATTTGAAAATCTGGAAGTCCACACTGAGATATAATTTGGAGACAGATGAATCACTACTGACTAGTTGTTAGTCTAGTCTGGTATTCTGACAGCAGCCAATATCAGAAGCTTTTAGAGAGAATGCTTAAGTCAATCATTTCTCCCCCCCAATGCTTTTTGCTGAATCCTCTAGAGTTTTAGTTTAGAGGCATACAATTTTCCTTTAAAATTGCTATGCTAGTTTTCCCCCAAAACATCTAGAAAGTTTTTAAATGGTCCTTGAAAGAAAAAAATCCACTGTTAACTTGATACTGAAGGAAGGCTCAGAAGTCTAGTTCTTCAGACTCCTATTTTGTAATCTTTTTCCAAAGATGCTTACAAAACTGACTACATAAGCAATAAAAGTTTATGCAGGCCATTACAGTCAACACTTAAATGCTGAAGTTAATCACACTCACTTCTACTAGAACTCCTGTTTACTAGGAGTATGGGGCATTCCCCAACTCCCATAATAGCCGGATATTGCAGTTTCCAATCTACAACTGGACTGCAGTGGCTGAAGACTGAGGAAGGCCAATGGCAGAGGGTGAACTTTACACCAGTTTCAGAGGGACAGTTGGTGATGGCGCAACTGGTGTTGAGACCAGCCTCTCTAGCAGAGATCCATAGAATGCAAAAAAAGTTAAACACTGATGCTCACCGCTCGTTATCCTGTGGTCCACCATGGTTTTTGCCATTAGGATTGAAGTGAGCACCTGCACTGGTACATCCTGTAACAAGTTACAGTCTTCAGTACAAAGTTACTGCATAACTGAGTATTCTTTCTGATCCATAAATGTACCTGTTTCCCCAGCAAGATGCCTTATATAAGTTTAATACAACTCAGTAGCTATTTCCTGTAAGAATAATGTGACACTTTCCACCCAAAGATGGATAAATGACTGTTGCCCTAAACACCCACTAGAGTTTATTCAGAAGAGATGCTTCTTTGAGAACTTCCAGAGCTCTTTATCCATGGTATGTTAGAGTATGGTCAGGACAAGCTTCCTCAGATTGACTCACTGGAGATTTAACCTTCCATATCTACATGGGGCAATCTTAGCTTCAGCTGAAAATGATACTTTGAAAGTCTATCCACCCAGTAGTGGGCGCAGACCAGATAAACATTATCCAAATTTGAGCTAGCTGATCTCATGTTCCATTCCATTGCCCAACTGCTTTCAGATTTAAAGCTACTGTGTTAGAATATCGGTAGCTCAGATGCAGCGGTTATATACCATCAGTTTCTTGAAGTGAGATACTGCTATTAGCAACTAGTGGACAGACCCTCATTTTATATTGCTTGCCTTTTATTTCAGTACCCAGAAACTGAATTTACACAGGAGTTTGATTCCAGTAGGAGTATCACTACAGTAGTTTTATAGGACCACAAGACATGGTATTAAGGACAATCATGTCCAGTAAAATAAACTTAAAAGGTGTCAGAATACAGTTTAGCTATAGCAAGAGAGCCCAGACAAGAACCCTACCATTTGTGTTATCTCCAAATTCATGAACGTGGAAGCCATGTTTTCCTTCAGTCAAACCTGTAATACTTCCTGAGAGCGTTACTGGTCCATTACCCTTCAAATGGAAAAAGAAAGTTATTTCTCTGTTAGTCTATAACAACTAGTTGAGGACTTGTAGAGTTTTAAGGCAGCAGATAAAACTGCAACAGAGGCTTTCTAATGAATGGAGAGATTACACCTTGCAGTCCCATAGTTTGTACAGCACTTTGTAGTTGTGAACAACTGATGCAGTAGTTATGACAACTGACTTCATGAAATATAGTCAGTCCATCCAGCAATAGCGAAGACTTATTGATTCAAGCCTCAAATGAAGATATAAAGCAGTCTTTTGACCTGACCTCTTACGTAAAGTAGGAAAATTGGTTTCTGTATTATAATTCCAAAACAATCGCTGTTCAAGAAAAATATTGATCCCAACAAGGTAACTTAAGACCCTTGTCAAGAGCTATGTGCCTTTTCAAGGGCGTGTATACACTTCACCTTAAAAATACCCTGTTTTCATGCTTTAAACTCTGCAGCTTGCAGTATAAATATGGTGATTTTCCTTTATGTTTAGTCTGGAAGTAATCTTAATTAGCCTAATTTTTTTCTGGAAATTTATGTAAAGGATATTTTAACCTCTGGATCATCTCCTCTGTTTTCAGCCCTCTTAGGTAGGCAGTTTAGTAATTTCTATCTGCAGAATTTCCATGTAGGTGCTACTTTTGATAATTATGATTGAAGACAAGAGTTTAAGCAGTATGCTGTACAAGAAAGGTTTTCCATGGTACTGAATACTGCTTAACTGCTTTAAACCTGCACAACACTTTCAAAAAGATGAGCCTGGGAGTTTAAAATCACTACTTTGCTAAACTAAAAATCATGGACTAAACAGAGACACCAGATAAGCACCTCCCCCCACCCCTTTTTCCCATGACTGTGCAGGCATTGCAGGCTACTCTACCTTGAACGGTCCCTTACAACAGAGCTTCTTAAGCTATTTCGCCCCCCCCCCCTTCCCCATGTGCACGCAGATCAGTAGCTGATGGCTCACAGACCGGCACCGGTCTACAGACCACCACTTTGAGTAGCACTGCCTTACAATATGTGCTCACTATTTATGCTAATCAATCTGTTCCACCTTGCATTTTGCTGTCACCCTTCCCACACCTGCAGAAGAGCTGTGTGGCTCAAAAGCTTCTCTCTTACCAACAGCAGTTGGGCCAAAGATATTACCCCACCCGCCTTACCTCTTTAGTTTAATAGGTCAGTTATAAAACTACGTTTCCCATGCACTGTTTTTAGTGGCTCTGTTTACCAGGAACCATTGTTATGCACATTACTATTTGAGTAACACTTAGGGGTCAAGTAAGGAGCACTAGCACACACAAGTCTTGCCAAGTACTGGTTGCGCTGAGCAAGATGATCTCAGAGCAACACTGGCTCGGCAAGGTGTCATGGCTGCCCTGCCCCTCATTTAGGGCAGTGCCAACGGCATCGTGCCAGCACAGACACAGTAGTGGGGGTATCAGTGCCCAACTGCAGAGAAGACTCAAAGCAAAGTTATTCCCAGTTTTCCATACTATTACATAGTTCAGCCCAAAAGACACTTCACATCCAGAGTGACTAAGGCTATGTCTACACAGCCACTTTCAGTGCTAAAACTTTAATCATTCAGGGGCGTGAAAAGACACACCCCCCAGCAACAAGTTTTAGTGCTGAAAAGCACCAGTATAGACAGCGCTTTATTGCCAGGAGCCACACTCCCGGGGATAAAGCTACTGCCTCTCATTCAGGGTGGGTTTTTTTTTATTATTCCTGGGAGAGCTTTCCCGCAGCGATAAAGCATGTCTGCACTGCCCACATCACAGTACAACCACACTGTAACGTGGGCAGTGCAGACGTACATTAAATGGTCTACAACTGGTGTAATAACTAGTTCAGGAAACAGCCTTTCAGCAGGTTTAGGAACTTGAAGCTTACGTTCAACTGCTTTTTGCCACAAATATGGAGGTAGACAAACTGAATACGATTCAGTCAGTCCTCCCAATACTGTCCCCTATGCACTGGTGGCTTTGCGAAGTCTTCCAGAACGCACAAAGGTGAGCGCAACCTAGATTTAGGCAAGTGCGACGGAGAACACGGGCAGAACTTGAACCGGGTTAGCAGAGCCAACGTAGTCACACTGAAGCACTTGCGCTTTAGCCCGTGCAGTCACAAGTGGTTCAATTCTCTAGCGCAGAGAAGCCCTTCAGCTCTGTCCCCGCTGATCCCGAGTGGCGGGAGACTGGCTCCTGAACGCCATTTCAAGCGGTAACAGGGGCCGCGGTGGAGGTGGCGCTTCAGCAACCGGACTCCCAGGGCGTCCTTCCCTACTCCCCAGGCGGCGAAGCTGCTCAGAGACAGCTCTCAAAAATCAAATCTTGGACGCCATTAAAAGGAGGCGGGGAGGGGAAGAGCTCGTACTGTGGAGCAGCCCTTCCATGCCGCCGCCCTGGGGCGCCAACGCCTGCCGAGCCACCGCGCACTGACCTCTGTAGCCGCGCAGTCTCCTCTTCCGAGCACTGCCGGTTGCATCAGAGCGGGCAGCGGCTGGCCGCGGGCCAGCGCCCCGTTCCCGCCGGGGCAGCGGCGCCTATTCCGGCCCGGCCCGCCCCGGAGAAACCCCGCGCGGCTCGCTCCGCCCGCAGTGACTCAGCACTTCCCGCCCGCCCCGAGCCGCGCAGAGCCCCCGCGCGCTGCCCAGGGCTCACCCCGGCGGCACCCCGCAGCCTTCTCCTCCCCCCGCCCCCCGGGATGACGCAAGCCCGCCCCGGGCCGCGGACAGCCCCCCTCCCCCGTGCCCGACCTGCTGCTCGAAGTAGATGACGCCCTTCACGGGCTCCTTCACAGGGCCTTTCACGGGGTCCTTCACGGGGTCCTCCCCCTTCAGCACGCACACGGCCTTCACCGTCGCCATGGCCCCGCTGCTCAACCGCGCTGCCAGGGACCGACGACCAGCACCACAGCCAGCGCCTAAGTCCCCACCCGCCCCCCTGCCGCGCCACTTATAGCAGCCCCACCACGCCGCCTAGCCAATCACAACGCTCGCCTGCGCAGCTCTGCCCGCCTCGGGAGAGGCTCAGCCAATCCAGGCGGCAGAATCCACTACCCGAACCCACCAATCGGGAGAGGGAGCGCTGTCGCCCGCCCCATTCTTAATCAAGGGGCAGCCGCCCGTCACTCTGCGGCCGCCTTTCTAGGTGAAGGCTGAAGGGTGCAGGGAGGCCGGGGGGGCATGACAGACGGAGTATAAGAGACCAATGTGGAAGCAGGGTTGAGGGCTAAGGGGGCATGTACCTCTAGGTAATCCAGCCTCAGTCCTGCGCTCAGGGAGATTAGTGGCTAGATTCTCCAGGCAACTCCCATCTTTTCATGTATTTATGCCTGCTCCTGTATTTTCCACTCCATGCATCTGATGAAGTGGGTTCTAGCCCATGAAAGCTTATGCCAAATAAATCTGTTAGTCTCTAAGGTGCCACAAGGACTCCTTGTTGTTTTTACCTCAGTGTGTGTCCCTGGGTGCCCTCCTTCCATTTGGGAGGTGGCAGGTCTCTTTCTTACCTACCTTTGGCTGGGTGTAAGGCTGTGATCCTACATTACAAATGGCTGGAATTTGTTGCACACAGCAAACTGAGCTTTCTGAAGCTTCCACAAAGAGAATATCAGATCTTCAGGGCTTGTTACATAAAAAAGGTTACAAGCTTGAATACAGGGTCTTTTATAAAAAATTACCTCATCACTACACTTATGTTCTTATACCCCCTCAGCCTGTGGAGATGGGGCTAAATTGCAATTATCCCATTTATATTAGAATAAAACAAGAACTCTGTTTATTGATACTTTCATAGTTTGAATATCAAGTTGCAGTGGCGGAGGTTTAGATTGGATATTAGGAAAAACTTTTTCACTAAGAGGGTGGTGAAACACTGGAATGCATTACCTAGGGAGGTGGTAGAATCTCCTTCCTTAGAGGTTTTTAAGGTCAGGCTTGACAAAGCCCTGGCTGGGATGATTTAACTGGGAATTGGTCCTGCTTTGAGCAGGGGGTTGGACTAGATGACCTTCTGGGGTCCCTTCCAACCCTGATATTCTATGATTCTATGATAGTTAGACAGCAGCTCATCAGGCCCATCTATCCCTAGTTGGAGATAGATTTTATTATTGTTCTTAGCTGCGTACCTCTCATCCTGCTTCTAGTCAGACCAGGGTTTTAGCAAGGCACATCTCATCCAGCTTCTAGGCTTATCTGCTTGCTAATAACCCAGTTGACACATATCTCCAATTCTCATAGAACCTTTTGGTCCCATCATTCCATTACAGCCTGAAGTCAAAGCAGCCCTCCTCCATATCAGTTTCACCATGAATATCCATGAGATGTAAAATTTTGCTCATACTATTTTGAAAAATCTCTTACTGCCTTAAAATTGTCAAAGAGAAATGAGACAAAGAGGACATGACTCAGCCAACTTGGGAGGGAGGCAAACCAGCATCTTAAGTTTCCTTGAGTTTAAAAAAAAAAGGCATTGTACTGAATGAGGGGTAGCAAGTAAGGCCTGAAGATGATAGAGGACAGGGAAGATAGGGTCTAATCCTACAGTCCCATGTCAGCAAGCACTGAGGGTGATAAGGGTGCATTCAATCTCACAGGAGACATTGAAAGTAGTCTGGCTACATCCAGGCAGAAATTCTGAAATGTAGAGAAAGGGGTTTACGAACACCATCAGAAAGCAGAATGCAAGGGCACTTGCCACTGCATGGTAGCCTGGTGTGAACAGCACTGAAATGATCTGATTCTCCATTGCCCTACACCTTCTGTAGTCATTTACACCAGGGATTCTCAACCTTTCTCTTTCTGAGGCCCCCCAACATGATATAAAAATTCCCCAGTCCACCTGTGCCACACCAATGTTATGTTTTTCTCCATATCCAGTAGATTAAAAGCCAGGGCTGGCATTAGGGGGTAGCAAGCAGGGCAATGGTGTGGGGCCCAATGTCACAGGTGGCCCTGCAAAGCTAAGTTGCTCAGGCTTTGGCTTTAGCCCTAAGTGGTGGGATTCAGGCTTTGGTTTTCTGCCCTGGGCCCCAGCGAGTCTAACACTGGCCCTGCTTTCTGGTTTATTTTAGCAGACCCCCCTGAAACCTGCTTGTGGCCGCACAGGGGGCCACAGACCCCTGGTTGAGACCTACTGATTTACACCAATGCAACCTAGGTATACAACAAACTGGGACCAGGATTTTACCCATAGAATTCAATGGCATAACTGCCACTGACTAGAAGGGGTGAGGATTTCATACTACCATTTTTCCAAATATTTCTTGCCAGAAAGGTAATAGATACTGACTGTTACCACTCTAATACCAAATTAATAGTGTTTTATAATGAGCATACAGTCAAAGAACCATTATGTTTGGCAACACAAACCATTGGAACTTGCCAATCAGTGGAAAGTACTGGAACTAATATCCCCTCATTTTGGAGTTTGTTCAGTTGCTTGTCAAGTGCTTCTCTTACAGCCTATGGCCTTGCTTTGCAGAACTCAGACACCCCATGGGCTTTTAATGTTTCATGGTGGTACTCATTTAACAAAGAGGTCCTTTATCTCACACCCTCTTACACATAGGTAAATATACGTGAACAAGAACAAATAAAAAACACAGAGTCTGATTAAAAATACCTTCCTCACTCAAGCACTCAGCTTTCACTCCCTTGTGTTTTGTAACGTCACAATTTCATGCTGCCATAAAATCTTCCAGGGCAGATAAGACCTGAATTTCTACTGTTAAAAACAAGCTGAACCACTTGTTTCTGCTTCATTTTACAAACATTTCTACATCATGAACCCAGAAGCCTGGGTTTTTTTCCCCTCTTTGAAGCCACCTTTAAATGACTCTGTGACAGAGTAGGATATATCTGTATCTAATTATGATTTTCATTTTGCATTATGAGTTCAACACGTTTAAGCTTGCCTGAAGGCAGCCTTGTACTGCATTCCAGATAGTTGTCCTGCCCAGGAAAGGCATTTGCCAACTCATTGATTAGCCATCAATACCACAATCTAAGGCCAGTGACTCTGATTGTTTTCTAACTGCTGGACCAGCCAGCCCCATGGAATAATGTTATTACTACACAGGGGCCCACAAGTGAGGCAAATGTGACAAAGGAGAGATGAGGGCTTCCCAGCTCTGCTGAAGCACATGGACCAGAGACAGAGGCTGTACATAAGAGCTGGGTCAGCTCTGTGCAGGGAGTCAACCATTGCCACATGTAAGAGAAACATGCAGGAGAGAGCGGGCCGAACAGATTCTGCCCAGCCTGAAATGCAGGCAAGATTGAGATCAGACCAGGGGAAGTCTATCTCAGCCTCAGGATTGTTGTTGTTCAAAGATTTGTGAGGCCATGTCTACACTACCAAGTTTTGTCGACAAAAGTGATGTTGACATCCAAAAGTTGACACAATAAAAATAGGAATCTCATGCTCACACTCGCTCCCTCTGTTGGCAGAGCACATCCACAGTGGGGGCACCATCATCAACAGTGTGAGCAATGCATTGTGGGTACCTATCCCACAGTCCAGCTCGACACCTTCTGTCGCTAGGTGTTTTGAGAAGACAGAACAGATCACAACGCATCCTGGGACCGGGCTCAATGTCCCGTGATGCATTGCTTTTTGTCCCAGCATTCCATGGGCTTCCAGCTTTCTTTCACAGCATTTTTGCAATGGCCCTTCTTTGCTGTGCACCCGGCATCTTTGTGAGAAGGGATGTATCCTGCACTTCTCTTCTATGCTCTGTTAACTGACACGAAGACATCATGGAGGGCAGTGCAATTTATCATGAAGTTCCTAACTGAAGAAGACTTGCAGGTGCCCGACTTTCTGTGTGATATGGATAGGAGAAACTTTAGGTTGTTTTTGGCATTCACAGAACAGCTGCATAGGGTAGACCATCACTTTTGGGCTCGGGAAACAAGCACTGAATGGTGGGATCATATCATCATGCAGGTGCAGGATGACAAGCAGTGGCTAAAAAACTTTTGGATGCAGAAAGCCACCTTCCTGGAACTGTGTGTAGAGCTCACCCCAGTACTACAGTGCAAGGACACCAGAATGACAGCTGCCTTATCCGTAGAGAAGTGTGTGGCAATAGCTGTGTGGAAGCTGGCGACTCCGCTACTGCTACTGTTCAGTCGCAAATCAATTTGGAGTAGGGAAGTCGACCGATGGGGCTGTGTTAATGCAAGTGTGCAGGGCAATAAATCGCATCCCGCTACGAAGGACCATGACTCTGGAAAATGTGCGTGAAATAGTAGACAGTTTTGCAGAAATGGGTTTCCCTAACTGTGGAGGGGCAATAGATGGCACACATATTCCAATTTTGGCACCAGATTGAGCACCTTGCAATGGAGTACATCAATAGGAAGGGGTACTTCTCCATGCTGTTTCAGGAGCCTGTGGGTCACCATGGGTGTTTCACTGATATCAACGCAAGGTGGTCCGGGAAGGTGCATGTCACATGCATCTTCAGGAACACACCCTGCACAGAAAGCTACAATCGAAGACTTTCTTTCCAAACCAGAAGATTACAGTGGGGAATGTTGAAATGCCCATAGTGATCCTGGGAGACCTGGCGTACCCCTTGCAGCCATGGCTCATGAAACCTTACATGGGACACCTGGACAGCAGTAAGGAGTGGTTTAACAACAGCCTGAGTAGGTGCCAGATGACTGTGTGCCTTTGGCAGATTAAAGGCTCACTGGTGATGTCTTTATGGCAGGTTAGACCTTAATAAGGATAATATTCCCATGATCATAGCTTCATGCTGTACGTTGCAGAATCTCTGTGAAGCTAAGGGTGAAAGGTTTGCTTGGGGGTGGAGTGCTGAGGCAGACCTCTTGGCTGCTGATTTTGAGCAGCCAGATACCAGGGCTATCAGAAGTGACCAGAGGGGAGCAATTTGAATCAGGGAGGCTTTGAGGCAACACTTTGAAAATGAGAAGCAGTAATGCATATCTCCGTGATTGGTGCTGCAATGTTACATTACATGTAGTTTTCCTAGGATGCAATGGTGACATTTGGGGCCTTATATGCCAGTAAGCAAATGATTAGAATGCCTGTGCCTGTATTGATAGTGCCTGCAATCTCAGTTTATAGAAAACAAATAAAGCTGAGTTACCTTTTGAAAACTTTGCTTTTATTGTACAAAAAACAGCACACACAAAGATGCTTGGTGGGAAAGGAGGAACCAGGGAAGGGCAGACTTTCACAGCTGTGTGTAGGTCCAGTTATCATTGTAAAAGTTGTCTGAGGGGGTGGAGTGAAGGGGAAACCAAGAAGTTCCGGAAAGTGGAAAGGAATGTACAGGCAGAATTGGGGGTGGGTGGGGTGGGAGAGGGCATAGAAAAGTGTTCTGAATGTGCTGCAGTCTGCAGCATTATCAAGGACTTCAGCATCTGCGGTTGCCCCTCCATTACTGTAATCATCCACTCAGTTGCGTCCTTAACAAACTCCTGATTCTCTTTTCTGTCCTGCCATTTGGCTTCCCAGCACTCCGTGCGTTCCCTTTTCTCTGCATTGGAGCACTGCAGGACCTCCCGGAACACGTCTTCTTTGCTGTGTCTTGGGTGATTTCCTATCTGGCAGAGACACTCAGTTGGGATGCGTGGGGTGTTCCTGAAGGCCACATCTGGTGAAGCACAGGGGACAATGCACAGAAGCAGGATTGTTAAATTCACACACAGCATTGAAACATTTCAGTTAAATACACTTTTTGCAACATTGCAATCACTTTCTCACTGACTCTTGCCAGGCACTCATCTCTGCGAACCCCAGAGCATGGTGAGTGTTGGCGGGGGCAGCGGGACGCTCCATATGGAAAAAAGAGCACACACTCTTTACAAGGTCATGGTGCAGCATACTAAGAAAAAATTCTCACACACTTTTCCACAGGTGGGGGTAATTCTAGCAGACATCTCACTGTTAAGGGTAAGCAGGGAAACAAGGGTACATCTACTCCATGCTTGTGGCTTCTGTCCTGCTCCCTATGCTGCTTGCCTGTGTGCCATTTTGGTCCCTGCACAAGCCATTGCCAAATGGTGCAGGAAAGTTTCCTACAATGGGGGAAGGAACAAAGCTGCTTGCCACGGCACCGTCAGCAGAGGATTACTGAGTATTTCCAGGAAACTTTCCTGGAGATCTCTATGGAGGATTCCATGAGATCTCGGTGTGCATAACACTCTATTCCGCTGTACTGATTAGCTACACAGGGAAATGTGCCTCTCACAAAAACACAGCCAGCCTTCCACATTTCTACACCCTGAACCCATCCCCACACTACACAAATCACAGCCACTTACCAGAAGTCTCATCTCCTGCTTCCTGCTCGCCGGAGAGCAACTGCTGAGACTGGCTAGACACCTCTGGAGCGGAGAACAGTTCCTGGCTGCCTGCCTCACTGGGTCACCCTGCCGGGAGCTGCACATCCTCATCTAACTCCAGCTCTTCATCAATAACTTCATCTTCTGGGTTAGGTCCTCTTTCCGCGGCCTCCAAGCTTACAGGGCGGTGGAGGTGGGGTTGCCACTGATGATAGCGTCCAGCTCCCTATAGAACTGGCAGATCTTAGGTGAAGCACCAGAGCAATGGTTTGCCTCCCTTGCCTTATGGTATGCCAGCCTCTGCTCCTTTATCTTCACTCTGCACTGCAGCGTGTCCTGATCATAGCCCTTTTCGCACAAGCCCATAGGTTTCAAAATTCCTACGGCTCAAGCGCAGCTGTGACTGCGCAGCCTCCTCTCCCCATATACTGATCAGATTCAACAGCTCAGCAGTGGTCCAAGCGGGAGAGCGTTTGGTGCGATAACCCGCCATGGTCACCTGGGAAGATGCAATGAGACCTCCACACTTAGCTAACAGGAAATGGAATTTAAAAAATTCCAGGGTCTTCTCAAGTGGGAAGGGGCAGATGGTTGTTTACCTGGCTGCAGAGCACTGGAGTTCAAACTGCTGACCAGAGCGGTCACAATGGGCATTGTGGGACACCTCCAAGAGGCCAATTAAAGTGATGGAAATCAAGTGTGGTGTCTTATCTATGCTGGCACTTTGTTAAGAAAAATTTAGAGGAAAAGCATGTATGTCTCTTGTTGGGATGGTTGCATTTTGTCACCAAAAATGGACATTTTTTGTCAACATAAGGCAGTTTTTGTCATCCAAACTTGGTTGTGTAGACAAGGCCTAACTTTCAAGTGCTTATGAGTAAAGTGACTGTGGTTAAAAAAATTCCGCTGCTCAAACTGTGTTCCTGGCTTTCCTGCTACATTGTCCCTGCCCCGAGTTGCCCCGATGTCCCCCCATACCTACCCGGAGCTGCCCTGGGTCAGCCGCAGCCATGTGTACCTCTCCTTCCCAGACCCCAAGCTGCTGCAGGGAAAAAGCCTCTAACTCTTGCCGAAAGAAGCTTTTGATATACCCATGCAGGTTCTGGGGCCGCTGAGGAGCTGGTATTTGCTACTCAGCTTTCTAGGTCCATCAGTAATCTCCCTGGAGTCCAGAAAGATTACTGATGAATCCAGGAAGCTAAATAGCACATACCACCTCCTCAGCCACCCCGGAACCTGCATGGGCATAATAAAGCAAAAATTCCCCCCAAAACTCCGCAACCAGGGGTCCAGCAGCAGCACCTGGGGAGGCAGAGTCTCTCCTAGCCTATTATACCTGCCACCCATGCTCCTTAGTATTTCCCATGTCTCATTATCACACTTGTGACTTACAGCCTGTTTCAATACCATCTCCCTTAACGCCCACTCCTGCATAAAATTGCTGCCTTCTTTCTGAGTGTGTGTCACCCAGCCTCTTTTATACCCCTCCTTAAAAATCAAAAATTCTTTCCCTTAGCCTTCTACTGATGATCACTTTGCCAGTGCTGTCTCTTACAACTTAATCTTTTTTCTAATTTACATTTCAAGTCCCTCAGGACAAGGGCCTTGTCTTCCTAGATGTATGCAAATTGTCATTCACACCTATTTTGCTATATACTGTGACAAAGCTCCTCCTCTACCTTGGTGGGTCTTGCGCTTATTGGCAGATTTGCTCGCCTTGGAGCTTCACGGACGCCCTCAGCTTGGCTGTTTTTCTGAACCCACAGTCCAGGTCGACTCCTCCTGTGTCTGACCAGGTGTTGGGAGGATTTGGGGGGAACCCGGGCCTGCCCTCTACTCCGAGTTCCAGCCCAGGGCCCTGTGGAATGCAGCTGTCTAGAGTGCCTCCTGGAACAGCTGTGCGACAGCTACAACTCCCTGGGCTACTTCCCCATGGCCTCCTCCCAACACCTTCTTTATTACTGCCACTGCTACGTCCACCGCCCCCCCAGATTCTAGGAACGCCCCCCCCCCAGCTGGCCGAAAAGGCCAGGGCAGGAAGAAAGGAAAGGGCCCCGCTAAAACCACTAGGCCCTCCATGGCAGGGGCTGCCCCCACCGCTGTGGCCTTGTCATCGACCGTGGCGCCCCCCCCCCGCTGTTCCCTCCACCAGCTCTGCGAACGTCCCTCCCCCGGCCCCCAGGACATATGCCCGGGCGGTGGCAGGCTCCCCCCTGCCTGCCGCCTCGTCATCTTGCCCACCCACTGCCTCCACTACTATCACCAGTGGCTGGGGCCCCTTCCCCACCTTGACCAGGAGGCACGGTGTCCGTTGCCTCCTGGTGCCCGCCTCGCCCCACGTGGAGACATACGTGCAGGCGTTGGTGAAGGTGGTAGGACCCACGGCTATTGTGGCGGCCTCCAAAATGTATGGGAAGGTCGTTTTTTTCTTAGCTTCGGAGGCTGCCGCCCAGGAGGCGGTGGAGAAGGGCCTGGCGGTGGGGGGGGTGTTTGTCCCCCTAGAGCCGCTAGAAGACCTGGGCATTCGCCTCGTCCTCACCTCCGTTCCTCCCTTTTTACCCAATGCTGCCCTGTTACCCGCTCTCTCCACCCTGGGGAAACTTGTCTCTGTCATCAGCCCTCTCCTGCTGGGCTGCAAGGACCCCACCCTCCATCACGTCCTTTCGTTCCGCTGGCAAGTGCAGCTTCTACCGCAGGCAGCAGTGCGTAACGGAGAGGCGCTCGAGGGGTCCTTCCTAGTCCCCTACCAAGGAGCCCGCTATCGGGTCTTTTACTCCACCGGAGAGGCCCGATGCTACCTCTGCCGCTCAGCGGGGCATGTCCGCAGAGACTGCCCTTTGGCCCAGGGGAGAGGGGCACCCGAGACCCCCGAGACCCGGCAGGACATCGGCCCCGTCGTTGCCGATGCCCCTGGCCGCCCGGCACCTGAAACCAACCCTCCTCCTACTCGATCCACCGATGCTCCCGTCCGGGCCCAAGAAACACCTTCCCTACAACGCCCAGGCAAGCAAGGGAGTCCCACCCTTGCTATTACCAATCTGGTAGAGCCTATGGAGGAGGGTGTGGCAAAGATATTACTGGGTATAGGAGAGGGCCCGCCCCAAGGAGAACCCCCCGCCCCTCATGCTACCTCACCGTTACCCCCCCGAACCTCTGAACCATCGCCTCCGCCCCCCGACACGACCCCTGCTAACCAACCCCCAGATGACGCTATGGAGGGCTGGACCCTAGTCCAGGGGAAGCGAGGCAAGCGGAAGGCTCGAGTTCCGCTGCACCCATCGGATGCGGAAGCCCCCCGGAAGACCAGGAAGGGAGGCACTGATATCGAGCCTTCTGCTACGGCCACGAGTGAGATCCATCCGCTGGTGTCGGGAGGGGAAGACAGACTGGCATTGGAGGGCAGAATCCCCCCTCCATGAGAGACCCTCCCCTCCGAGACCCCTGAGGAAGTTCCTTCTGCCCGGATACCACCCGAACCCCCCGCAAATCCCGAGGCGACCGTTGAGGCGGGCCCTAGAGGAGAGGCCCCCGGGGTAGCAGGAGTTGGCCTCTCCTCCGTGTATGCAGAGATTGAGGCCCTAGATTTGACCCCGGTCACCCAGGGAGAGGATGATCTACTGCCGGCTGGCCTCGATCTGGGTAACCTCACCCCAGCCCCCCTTTCCCCCTGCTCTCTCCCCCTAATTGCCTTCCCAGGCGAGCGCCCCGCAAAAGGTGGTCCACCACCTGATGCCATGGCCACCAAGACCACCACGGAGCCAGCGCCTAGCGTCACTGGGAGCCCCCTCCCTTACCCCTTAACCCTCGACTCTGCTCAGGGGGCACCTTTTTTTAGCTGCTCGCCTCATAAAGTCCAGAGCCTTGCCTCTGCCCCTGCCCCCACCCCTGTCCCTGCCCGATTCCCCTCCTCCTGCAATGCTAATGCCGCCTCTGGGGTTATTTCTTTCCCGCCTTTTGCAGATTCCCCCCAGGGAGCAGTCTTTGCACTTTCTAGTCGCGACCCATTAGGAGTTGCAATTTTTTCCCTGCCATCCCCTTCCACCCCAAGGCATGAAATGGATTTAATAACCCCAGCCTGTCAGACGCCCCGTCGGTGGTCCGCACCTTGTCTACCCACCTTAGCGGACCACGAGGCTGCATTAAGAGCCCCACTAGGGAATACCCCAGAAATCGCAAACCCACCCCCCCATGAGCTGCGGCATGCACTACGGAAGTTCCTAGAACACACCCATGGCGCCCGCAATAGGGTACAGCTGGCTCTTCAGCTATGGGGGGACTTTGATCAAATTCTCCAGGCCACAAGGGCCCATATACAGGAGGGCAGAGGGCAAGGAAAGCGCGGTGCTGCAGCCTACGAGTGGGCCCGCGGCTTCCGAAAAGATCTACTCATCCACGGGATGGGTCACGGGTTGCTGCGCAACCCGCCGGGGGCCACGAACACCCCCACCTATAAGAACCCCCCACTCCCCCAGCCCTCTGCATGACGCCTCTCATTATTGCAACCTTGAACACCAGGGGCTGTAGGATGGCTCTCCGCAGGTCCCAGGTGCTCTCTTACCTTCGGGAAGGGGGGTACTCTGTAGCTTTCCTGCAGGAGACCCATACGGACCCGACCGTCGAGGCCAGGTGGCGGCTGGAGTGGGGGGACGGGGTATACTTTAGCCACTTCACGACTTGGCAAGCTGGAGTGGCGACCCTGTTCTCCCCCACCCTACGGCCCGAGGTGCTAGGGGTCACTGAGGCCGTGCCGGGCCACCTGCTGCACCTTTGAGTCCGTATGGAGGGGCTCGTGGTCAACCTTGTTATCATCTGTGCCCCTCAAACGAGCCCAAAGCGGCCACAATTCTATCAGCGGGTGTCCGACTTTCTCGGCACCCTAGATTCGCACGAGTGCCTGGTCCTGGGAGGAGACTTTAACACCACCCTCGAGGAACGGGACCACTCAGGGGCCGAGCCGAGCCCAGCCGCCGTGAACATTCTTCTAGGAATAGTCGAACATCATTCCCTAGTGGACGTCTGGCGTCACCATCACCCAGATGACACTTCCACGTTCACCTTTGTCCGGGTGGAGGCCCTTCAGTCACACCAGTCTCGATTGGACCGTATTTACTTATCCCGTTTCCATCTTTCACAGGCCCACTCCTCCGCCATTCGGCCGGCCCCATTCTCCGACCATCATTTAGTCACCATAGCGGTTTCCCTCCGTGCAGAGAGACCGGGGCCGGCCTATTGGCACTTTAACAACAGCCTGTTGGAGGATGAGAGCTTCGTGACGTCTTTCCGGAAGTTTTGGCTGGCCTGGCGAGAGCAGTGGCGTGCCTTTCCCTCGGCGCGGCGATGGTGGGATCTCGGGAAGGTGCGCGCCAAGCTCTTCTGCCGTGACTACACTCGGGGCACCAGCCGACGGCGAAATGCGGCGATAGAGCAGTTGGAACGGGAGGTCTTAGAGATGGAGAGGCGCCTGGCCGCCAACCCCGAGGACCCGTCCCTCTGCGGAGCGTGCCGGGAGAAGCGGGAGGAGCTCCGGGCCCTCGAGGACCACCGGGCCCGAGGTGCCTTCGTTCGGTCCCGCATCCGCCTCCTTTGGGAGATGGACCACGGCTCCCGCTTCTTCTATGCCCTGGAGAAAACGAGGGGGGCCAAGAAACACGTCACCTGCCTTCTTGCAGAAGACAGCACCCCCCTCACGGATCCGGAGGAGATGTGTGGGAGGGCCCGTGACTTCTACACAAGCCTTTTCTCCCCGGACCCGACCGATCCTGACGCTTGCGAGGTGCTCTGGGAGGAACTCCCCACGGTCAGCGTGGGCGACCGAGACCGGCTAGAACTGCCTCTCACCCTGGCCGAGTTCTCGAAAGCCCTCCGTTGCATGCCCACCAATAAATCTCCGGGCATGGACAGGCTGATCGTGGAGTTTTACCGCGCGTTCTGGGACATCCTCGGCCCAGACCTAGTCACTCTCTGGGCTGAGTCCTTGCAGAGCAGGGTCCTCCCTCTGTCGTGCAGGCGAGCGGTGCTCGCCTTGCTGCCGAAGAAGGGGGACCTCCGCGATTTACGAAACTGGCGTCCCGTCTCACTCCTTAGCATGGATTACAAAATCGTAGTGAAAGCAATCTTGCTGCGGCTAGGGTGCGTGATGGCGGACGTGATCCACCCAGACCAGACCTATACTGCCCCGGGTCGCAGCATTTTTGACAACCTATTTCTAGTCCGAGACCTTTTGGAACTCGGGCGGAGAGATGGTCTGTCGTTCGCCCTCCTGTCTCTTGATCAGGAGAAGGCGTTCGATAGAGTAGACCATGGGTACCTCCTGAGCACTCTGCAGGCGTTTGGATTCGAACCTCAGTTTGTGAGTTTTCTCCAGATGCTGTATGCCTCTGTGGAGTGTTTGGTTAGGCTCAACTGGACCCTGACTGAACCGGTCAGCTTTGGGCGAGGAGGGCGGCAGGGGTGCCCCCTCTCGGGCCAGCTGTACGCTCTGGCGATTGAGCCTTTCCTCTGTCTCCTCCGCAGGAGGACGACAGGGTTGGTGCTGCGGGAGCCGGAGCTGTGGCTGGTCCTGTCGGCGTACACCGATGACGTACTCCTCGTGGTCCAGGACCCGGGCAACTTGGCGCGAGTGGAGGCATGCCAGGCCGTCTATTCGGCAGCCTCCTCCGCCCGAGTCAACTGGGTCAAGAGCTCTGGCTTGGCGGTGGGGGACTGGCAGCAGGTAAGCTCCCTCCCACCCGCGCTTCAGACCATCCAGTGGAGTGTGGGTCCACTGCTCTATCTCAGCGTTTACCTTTCCGCCACGCACCCTTCCCCGCCGGAGAACTGGCAAAATTTAGAGGGCGGGGTGATACAGCGGATCCGGAAATGGACGAGGCTACTCCGATGTCTCTCCCTCTGAGGGGGAGCACTGGTGCTTAACCAACTAGTCCTGTCCACGCTCTGGTACTGGCTCAACACCCTGGCCCTGGCCCCGGGTTTCCTGACCCACCTCCGGAGATTGATTCTACAGTTCTTTTGGTCAGGAATGCACTGGGCCCCTGTTGGAGTTCTTCATTTACCCCTGAAGGAAGGAGGGCAGGGCCTGAAGTGTCTGGACACTCAGGTCCGCGTTTTCCGCCTCCAGGCCCTGCAGAGGCTCTTTTATAGTGCAAGTAGTTAGGCATGGAGCATACTGGCACATGCCTTCCTGCACCGCTTCCAAGGGCTCCGATACGAGCGGCAGCTCTTTTATCTTTGTCCGAGAGGTTTTCCGCGAGACCTCTCCGGGCTGCCGGTCTTCTACCAGGACCTCCTCCGGACCTGGAAACTGTTTCTAACGACCAGGTCCGTGGCAGCTACCGTGGGAGCAGATCTCCTCACGGAGCCCCTGCTACACAATCCCCAACTCCGTGTGCAGGTGGCGGAGTCCCGTTCGGTGCGCCAGAGGTTGGTCCTGGCGGAAGTCACAAGGGTCAGAGACCTCCTGGACTATGACCGGAGAGACTGGCTGGATCCCCTGACGCTCGCTCGGCGCATGGGGCTCTCCAGCCCTTGTATCCCCCGGCGCGTACTTCAGGAGGTGAAGGCCACCTTGACCCCTGCTGCTCGGGCTTATGTCAACCGAGCCTTGCGCGAGGGCTTACCCCGCCCATCCTCTACCCCAGGCCTGCCGGACCTTTCCATTGGGCCCATACTGTGCCGATCCCAACAAACCCCTCACCCTTTCACTGCAAGCTGGCTGCATGAACTGCAGCCGGTCAGTTTTCAAATCGCACCACGGAATTATTTATACACACTCACGCTTCACACCCTTCACACCCACACCCTGGTGTCCCGCCCCGATACAAAGTGGCGGGACCTCCTGCCACCCTTGGAAGGTGAGCAACCTCGGTGGGCCAGCCTGTATTCCACCTTGGTCCCTAGGCCCGTCGGGGACATCAGTTGGTGGCTCCTTCACGGAGCTGTGAGCACGGGCGTGTTTCTGACACGGTTTACCCCCATCCCGGATACTTGCCCTTTTTGTAATGTGAGGGAAACCCTGGCGCACGTATATTTAGAGTGTGCCAGATTGCAGCCCCTTTTCCGGCTCCTCACAAATATTCTATTGCGCTTTTGGCTTCATTTCTCCCCTCACCTTTTTATCTATACACTCCCCATCCGTGGCCCCACAAAATCACGAGACCTCCTGGTTAACCTCCTCCTAGCCTTGGCTAAAACTGCCATTTATAAAACCAGAGAGGGGAGGTTGGCCCATGAAGTGTCCTGCGATTGCAGGGCCTTTTTCCGATCCTCAGTACATTCACGTATCCGGGCAGAGTTCCTCTGGGCAGCGTCCACCGACTCCCTTTACACCTTCAAGGAGCGGTGGGCGCTTTCCGGGGTTCTCTGCTCGGTGACCCCGTCCGGTTCCCTCCGTCTGACCCTTTGATTGAGGGGAAGAGCGAGAGACGCCAGCCCCAGCCGTTGCCGCTGTGGATACCATCATTACTGTCATCTAGGAGGGGTCCTATAATACATGGGTGCCTATCCCCCCCACCCGTAAACTGCCCACCCCGCAGCCGTGCCCATCTTGCCGGGCACTCTCAGGAGAGGGATAATCGGTGACACTGGGCGCGGCACTAGGTAACTCGAGGGGGTGGAAGACCACGAGTGTCGAGGAAGCCCCCCCGCTCTGGGCCCAGGCTAACCTGAACACTTCTCCCTCCTGAAAGCTGCTGTGTTATACCTTCTGTTTGCGTTGTTTTGTTGCATAGTTTGTTTTGTTTCCTTTGGTAATTCTTTGTAAGTGTTACAAATAAACTTCTTTTCTGTTTCAAAAAAAACAAAACATCCCTGTTACCTTACCCAGGGAAAAGGGACCTACTTAGCCTGCTCTCCTGCTGCTGCCCTCTGGCCTGGGCTTTCCTTGCTTTTTGCCCCTGCTTTTGGCTTCCCCCCCGGACCGGGCCAGACGCTCTCCCCCTTTTCTTTTCTTTTTGTTGTTTTTTTTCTTTCTCTGCTGTTGCTAGAGTGCCGGCCGGCTGTTAGCCCCCCCCGCCCGCCCTCAGACGCTGCTGCTGCTCCAGCTGAAACACCTCCCCCGAGAGGGGGGGGGCCTGCTGACCCACTCCCCGGAGAGGGGGAAGTGGAGGGACCCAGACCCAGCCGCTTGCTGTTTGTGGACCCGTATTTGGCCGAGAGGAATTTTTATCATCTGCTCCGGCATCCCTGGAATTTTGCAGCTGCGGAGAAAGTCCGGAACAGAGAGAAAGAGAAACAGCCGTCTACCAGAGGAACACCGCCCAGGGAACTTACAAATCGCCATGGAGGGGGCCCAAGACTGAGTAACTTTCGAACTGTGCTCTCGTGCGGGGGGAGGCTTTGACTGTGTCGTGACTGTGTTTGTAGGGACACAGGGGGTGTGGCACGGAGCTGCCCCCCGATCCATCTGTGTCCTCCCAACCCCCACACTACCATCTTCACAACTGCCTCCTCCACCGTCATTGCTGGCTGTTTAACATCTGCCTCTGGACTCAGCTGCTCGCCCTGATTCCACCGTGTGGGCCAGAAGCACCAGCCAACCAAACAGGACTCTCTGGACAAGCGTACGGTGGTTCATGTACCCCCTCCCGCCCCCCTGAACTGCCCATCCCACAGTCTGTCCCTTTTTACCTGACCCCAACTCCTGTTAACCACCTGCCACCGCCCCCGCTGGGGCATCAGCAACGGAGGGCACCGGGGTGACCTCCGCCACTGCCATGCCCACCGCCTCCCCAGACTCTAGGGGAGCCCCCCAACCGGCGGGCAAGGCGAGGGCAAAAAGAAGGGGAAGGGCCCCACTAAAACCACCAGGCCCTCCGTGGCAGGGGCCACCCCACTTCTGTGGCCCTGCCAACGACAATGGCGACCCTCCCTGCTCCCCCCTCCACCAGCTCTGCGGGTGTCCCTCGCTCACCCCCCAGGACGTATGCCTAGGCGGCAGCAGCCCCCCCACCTGCCACCTCGTCATCTCTCCCTCCCACCGCCTCCGCCACCATCAACAGCAGCCGGGGCCCCTTCCCCACCATGACAAGGAAGCATGGTGTCCGATGCCTCCTGGTGCCCGCCTCACCCCATGTGGAGACCTACGTGCAGGCGTTGGCGAGGGTGGTGGGGCCCTTGGCCATTGTGGCGGCCTCCAAAATATATGGGATGGTTGTCTTCTTCTTAGCATCGGAGGCTGCCGCCCAGGAGGCGGTGGAGAGGGGCCTTGCGGTGGGGGGGAAGGGGTGTTTGTCCCCCTAGAGCTGCTAGAGGACCTGGGCGTCCGCCTGGTCCTGACCTTTGTCCCTCCTTTTCTCCCCAATGCTGCCCTGTTACCTGCCCTTTCCACCCTGGGGAAACCTGTTTCTGTCATCAGCCCTCTCCCGTTGAGCTGCAAGGACCCCACCCTCCGTCACATCTTTTCCTTCCGCCGGCAAGTGCAGCTTCTATTGCCATCAGCAGCGTGTGACGGAGAGGCGCTCGAGGGGTCCTTCCGGGTCCCCCACCAGGGGGCCCATTACCGGGTGTATTTCTCCACGGGGGAAGCCCGGTGCTCTCTGCCGGGCGTCAGGGCATGTCCGGAGGGACTGCCCCTTAGCCCGGCAAGGAGGGGCATCTGGGATCCCTGAGACCCGGCAGGACATCGGCCCCATCATTGCCGACACCCCTGGCCGCCCGATACCTGAACCCACCCCCCCTTTCAGACCACCACTTCTCCCACTCAGGCCCAAAGGGCACCTCCCCTACAACGCCCAGACAAGCGAGAGAGCCCCGCCCTCGCTGCTGACAATCTGGCGGGGCCTATGGAGGAGGGTGTGGCAGAGATACCACCAGGCATGGGAGAGAGCCTGCCCCAGGGAGAATCCTCCCTCCCTTATGCCACCCCACCGCCTCCCCCAAGTCCCTGAGCCATCGCCTTTACCCCCTGACACGACCCCTGCTAGCCAGCCCCCAGATGATGCCATGGAGGGCTGGGCCCGAGTACAGGGGAAGCGGGGCAAGCGGAAGGCTTGAGCTCCGCTCCTTCCTTCTGATGCAGAGGCCCCCCAGAAGACCAGGAAGGGGGCACCGATGCCAGACCTTCCACTTTGCCCACGAGTGCATCCCATCCACCGGTGTCAGCCGAGAAAGACGTGGTAGCACCGGAAGGTAGTGTCTCCCCTCCACGGGAGACCCTCCCCTCCGAGGCCCCCGATAGAGCCCCTTCTGTCCTGACACTACCCGAAGCCCCCGTGAACCCCAAGGCAACCGTCGTGGCGGGTGCCAGCAGGGAGAACCTCGGGGCGACGGAAAGTGTCCTCTCCTCCATGTTCGAGGAGATCAAGGCCCTAGATCTGACCCTGGTCGCCCAGGGGGAGGATGACCTTTTGCCAGCAAACCTCGATTTGGGCGACCTCACTCCACCCCTCTTTTCCCCATGCTCCCTCCCCCTAACTGCTGCTTCTGCTCCCACCTCTGAGGAGCCCCTGGACTCCTCCATCGACCCGGCCGCTGATGGCACCCCACTGACGACCACCGAGCCTGCTCAGGTGACAGCCGGAGCCATGCGGCCGGGACACGAGTCGCCAGGGGCACCCCCTGTTGGTGCAGAGTAATCGATTTCCTTCCCGGGCGGGGGCCCAACAGAAGATAATCCACCTCATGATGCTGTGGCCACTAAATCCACCATAGAGCCTGCGCCTGGTATCACTGAGAGCTCCCTCCCCAACTCCTTAACCCTCGAGTCTGATCGGGAGGTGCCACCATCCAGCTGCTTGCCTCCCAAAACCCAGACCCTCACCTCTGCCCCTGCTCCTACCCCTATCCAATTTACCTCCTGCAATGCTTTGCCACCACCGGGGCTGTCTCCTTCCCTTTCCCAACTGATGACCCCTAGGGAGCGGCCTTTGTGTTCTCCTGCCCAGACCCATTAGGAGCTGTTTCCCTGTCCCCACTCTTATTTATACACTCCCTATCCATGGCCCCACAAAGTCACGGGATCTTCTGGTCAACCTCCTCCTGGCCCTAGCTAAAATGGCCATCTATAAAACCAGAGTGAGGAGGTTGGCCGATGGAGTCTCCTGTGACTGTGGGGCCTGTTTCCGATCCTCCGTCCGTTCACGTATCCAGGCAGAGTTCCTCTGGGCAGCATCCACTGGCTCCCTTGATGCCTTTGAGGAGCAGTGGGCGCTATCCGGGGTTCTCTGCTCAGTGTCACCGTCCGGTTCCCTGCATTTGACCCTTTGACCACACTCCTGTCCCTGTTATTTCATTAGTTGTCCCCCGTAATCATTTGGAGTCCAGGTCCTGTGGATCCCCCTCTTAGGCTGGGGGGGATCCTTTAGCAGTGGGCAGGCTTCGCCCACCCACTTCCTGGATCCCAATAGTATTACTCTCCTGTAGCTATCTGGCCTGACCCTATCACAATACATTTTAAACAATAATTACTTCATAGTATGTGGCAAATGGCCTAGTGTGTCTGACTCTTATCTTTGATAATGTTGTCAGTTTGTCTCGTGTGTTGGAGGATAAACAAGGGCAGAGCTTGATAAGTCTGGTAATTGCCCGGCACTCAGTGGGGGGGAGGTGGGAGGTGCTGTGGCTGCTCGCCCTGTGTTCGAGTGGTGGGCCATGCACCGCTGGCCCTCCCGGTGCTTGGGAGTGGGGATGGGGGTTGGCAGCTGCAGGGACGGGGGGCTCTAGCAGGGGAAGGGGGCAGGGGAGGGTGACGCTGGCCATGGGCTAGCCTCCCCTAGCCAGCGGTTCACCTGCCACCCATGGTTTGCAAGCATAGTTGCAGGCAGCTGCCTTCCAGAAAAACTTTCTGCAGTGTAACAGCACACAAGAATGCCACTAGTCACATCCAGGTTAAAATATCTCAACCCTCTCCAGCAAAAAACTAACATTAACTCCATTTTTACAGCCCTAGACCATACCTCTGCCATGAGCTAATATTCTGTCAAATCTATCTAGGTGTTTATGCCACATTCATTACTGAGATATATAAGTGCTTTATTATAGCATAGTATCAAACCTATTCTAACAGATTTAGGCTGTTATTCCCCTTCACTTGGTAATGGCCATAGGCTAAAAGAGTTATGTTATGAAAGGAGTTGTTCTGGATTTATTCCAATATAAGTGAGCTCAGAATCTAGCTAAGTGCCTAAACAGGTCTGATTATGAAACACAGGCAAGCGTGGATGGGACATATAATCTCACTAAGCTTTAGGAATAACAGAAGGATTTACTTTTAATATGCAGTTACTTATTGAATATTGTAGTGGGGCTCACTCACTCTTGGAGTGTCCCTTTGCATCAGAGGCAACATCCCGTGCCATCTTTGGCTCCAGTTCCTCCTGCCGCTGCCTGCCTCTGGCCCCAGGTCTTCTGAGTCTCAGCCCTCCGGCCAAGTCACCTAAATTCAGACCCCTTCCTGGGTATCATAAACCAGTCACAACAAAAGTTCCAAATGAAACTGACTAGTTGTTCTTTTCCCCTCTTGGACTGCTGAAGTCTTTCCTTCTTTACTGACAGACCCTATCTGAGGACTTCCCTTGCAGAAGCCTTCGCTGTCTTTGTTGTCTCTGCCTACATATCCTAATGTTGGGCTTCTCTCAGCCAGAGAGACCTGTCTCCTCTGCCATCTCTCCCTCAGCTGAGCTCCTTCAATCTACTTATTATGGCTTAGCTCTGCCCCCTCTGTTGGAGAGCAAATTAGCTGCTCACCTCCCCAGGGGCAAAGCATACATAATAGGATGCATTGGCTAGCCTTGTAGGTGATGGGGGTTAAGCTCCATCTCACACACACACACACACACCCTCCAAGGTAGTATGCATCAGGGTATTCTTTCCCCTTCACTGTACTAGGCCTGTAGTTTCTCCAGCTCTTCCTCTAAGTCATGTCTTAGGTAAACAAACAATGTTTGTCCTCCTGCACATCTTCATCACATTCTTTCCAGTATTCTCTATTTTGGACTTCCATTTGTAGGGCCTCGACTGCAACAGTTAATCTTTCTCAAAGTTCCTGAATCTCTCCATGCATGGTCTGGCTTCCCTCAGTTGCCCTTGGGGTGGTGGGTCAGGGTCCACAATCAAGGCAGCTTCTCCTGTATCCTCATTCAGGATGTTCATTCTCCATGAACTCACCCAATCAGCTTCCTGTTCTGCAGGGGCCTGTTCTCAGCTTCTAGAGGCTGGAGCTCCCTTGTCACATGTTTCCCTGGCTTGCAATCTAGCTAGCACCCGCTGAAGCTGCTGCCGACAATTATTTTCATACACCAAGTCTAGTCTTCTCTGAATCAGGTCTTGCTCTTTTTTTGGCCTCCTCTGTTATTTTCTGTCATGAGAATTTCACCTCCTCCAGCTCTTGGTTTATCATGTGTAACTGTGTATCCTGGCCTGTAGTCAACTTGGCATCTCTTGTTCGACTCTCTTGACTAACTTCCCCCAGTCTGCTGAGTCCATTCACCCCAGCCCTGCTCTGGGCTGCCTGGCCCAATAGCCCATGTCTGAGTAAGGGTCACCTTATGGTTAACTTGTTCTCTCTCTCATCATAGGGCTGGGAAATTAGGCCAGTCTCTGCTTATAGTTATGGGCCAGGGGAGGTCTTTTACTAAACTAACCTTCAGCTTGTTCCTCTGACCTTGCATTTCTATCTCTACCTCCACTGTTTGTAGTCATGTCACTCTGTGCGCACACACGATATGCACCTGCCAATCTATTTTCACTGTTGGGAGACTACTCCCTTGAATTAGTGTGTGCCCACACCCAGAATCAATCGGTCCTCTCATTTTGTGTCCAGCCACATTAGCAGTTATTTGTAGGCTGGAGTGCACCCCCTACCGAGGGAGCATCCCTAGCTGCAGCCTGGGCTGTAGTAACAATCCAAATAGCCACACTCCGTGAGTGGGCAATCCTTTCTTATACAACCCGGTTGACCACACCAGAAACACACCACCACATTTTCCTGACCAGTCCCCAGGTGCCTGTCTCGGGTATCCAGTGACGATAGAGGGACCACTCCCTCTTCTCGTTTCTTAGGTACTAGATAGCCCAAGAACTTCTCCCCCTCTATGTCTCCCTTGCCATCCAAGGGTCGGGGTTCTCAGTCACCTTGTGTCCCTTAGAATAGAATAGCCACTTGAACTAACTTCATTTGGGTGGTTCAGTATTATCAGTGGAAGTCAGCTGAAATCTCCAGATACAACCAACAGGCAAAACCTTTAGGAATTGTTCTAATATTACAAGGTCCGCCACCTTGTCTAATGAGTTCATGTGGGGCTGTAAGCACTGCATGGCCAGGTGATATAAACACTGTGCTGCCACTCCAGGGCATGTGCACGCAGGCACACACACACACAAGGGAAAGGCTTCATCCTAAACTGGTGCTGGTATGCTTCCAGGGTCAATCCCAGCCTATCCAGAATGGCTTCTTTCTCAATTCTATAGGGCTGTGCCTGCTCATCGGACAAAGCTCAGTAGGCCACTTGAGCTTCTCCTGAGAGGAATGGGTCCACTTGAGCTTCCCTGGAGGATTTGCCCCACCCCGCTGCCATTGCTACCTTCCACAAAATGTGCAAGAATGCCTCTGGCTCATCACCTGGACCCAATTTTGCCAGACCGGATACCGTTCTGGCAGAATTGTCTTCTCCTGAAACTACCCGGGGCTCTGGGGTCCACTTTTCTAGGCATTGCTGGAAACATTCTTGCTGAGCCTGTTGAGCCTCTTGCTGTTGTTACCGCCCTTGTAATAGATGCAACAAAAGAGCATATGTGCTGGCCCCTGAAGGACTGCAGACTATATCCTCCATATTCCCCAGAGGGAAAGAAAAAAAAAGGTCTTGTCTGCTTCTCACCTTTAAGATAGTTGGTATCTTCCTCTGAGGTGGGATACCCACAACCCCACTTCTACTACCAATATGTGGCAGGGTTCTCTCACCCCCTTCCTTTGGTGTGGGATGTTGCCACTATCTTTGGCTCCAGCACCACCTCCGGCTGCCTGTCTCTGACCCCAGGTCTTCTGTGTCTTAGCCCTCTGGACAAGTCTCCTAAGTTCA
Source organism: Lepidochelys olivacea (assembly GCF_965140295.1). NCBI lineage: Eukaryota > Metazoa > Chordata > Testudines > Cheloniidae > Lepidochelys > Lepidochelys olivacea. The sequence continues at coordinate 168,195,013 of NC_140411.1, forward strand.
GATCCCTTCTGGGGCATCATAAACAATTCCAAACAAATGTTTAAATGAACCTGAATAGTTCTTCTGCCCTCTTGGGTTATTTAAGTCTTCTCTTCTCTACTGAAAAAAGAGCAGGAGTACTTGTGGCACCTTAGAGACTAACAAATTTATTAGAGCATAAGCTTTTGTGGGCTACAGCCCACTTCACTGGATGCATAGAATGGAACATATAGTAAGAAGATATATGTATACAAATATAAGATATATATACACATACAGAGAAGGTGGAAGTTGCCATACAAACTGTAAGAGGCTAATTAATTAAGATGAGCTATTATCAGCAGGAGGAAAAAAAAACTTTTGTAGTGATAATCAGACCCTATCTCAGGGCTTCCCTTGCAGGAGCCTAAGCTGCCCAGTTGTCTCCATCTCTAAACTATGGCTTCTTTTAGCCAGAGAGACTGATCTCACCTGCTATCTCTCGCTCCACTGAGCCCTGGTCTACACTAGGGCTTTAGGTCGAATTTAGCAGCATTAAATCGATGTAAACCTGCACCCGTCCACACGATGAAGCCCTTTATTTCGACTTAAAGGGCTCTTAAAATCGATTTCCTTACTCCACCCCTGACAAGTGGATTAGCGCTTAAATCGGCCTTGCTGGCTCGAATTTGGGGTACTGTGGACACAATTCGATGGTATTGGCCTCCGGGAGCTATCCCAGAGTGCTCCATTGCGACCGCTCTGGACAGCACTCTCAACTCAGATGCACTGGCCAGGTAGACAGGAAAAGAACCACGAATTTTTGAATCTCATTTCCTGTTTGGCCAGCGTGGCAAGCTGCAGGTGACCATGCAGAGCTCATCAGCAGAGGTGACCATGATGGAGTCCCAGAATCGCAAAAGAGCTCCAGCATGGACCGAACGGGAGGTACGGGATCTGATCGCTGTTTGGGGAGAGGAATCCGTGCTATCAGAACTCCGTTCCAGTTTTCGAAATGCCAAAACCTTTGTCAAAATCTCCCAGGGCATGAAGGACAGAGGCCATAACAGGGACCCGAAGCAGTGCCGCGTGAAACTGAAGGAGTTGAGGCAAGCCTACCAGAAAACCAGAGAGGCGAACGGCCGCTCCGGGTCAGAGCCCCAAACATGCCGCTTTTATGATGAGCTGCATGCCATTTTAGGGGGTTCAGCCACCACTACCCCAGCCATGTTGTTTGACTCCTTCAATGGAGATGGAGGCAATATGGAAGCAGGTTTTGGGGACGAAGAAGATGATGATGATGATGAGGTTGTAGACAGCTCACAGCAAGCAAGCGGAGAACCCGGTTTTTCTGACAGCCAGGAACTGTTTCTCACCCTGGACCTGGAGCCAGTACCCCCCGAACCCACCCAAGGCTGCCTCCTGGACCCAGCAGGCGGAGAAGGGACCTCCGGTGAGTGTACCTTTTAAAATACTATACATGGTTTAAAAGCAAGCATGTGAAAGGATTACTTTGCCCTGGCATTCGCGGTTCTCCTAGATGTACTCCCAAAGCCTTTGCAAAAGGTTTCTGGGGAGGGCAGCCTTATTGCATCCTTCATGGTAGGACACTTTACCACTCCAGGCCAGTAACACGTACTCTGGAATCATTGTAGAACAAAGCATTGCAGTGTATGTTTGCTGGCATTCAAACAACATCCATTCTTTATCTCTCTGTGTTATCCTCAGGAGAGTGAGATATAATTCATGGTCACCTGGTTGAAATAGAGTGCTTTTCTTCAGGGGACACTCAGAGGAGCCCATTCCTGCTGGGCTGTTTGCCTGTGGCTAAACAGAAATGTTCCCCGCTGTTAGCCACAGGGAGGGGGGAAGGTTGAGGGGGTAGCCACGCGGTGGGGGGAGGCAAAATGCGACCTTGTAATGAAAGCACATGTGCTATGTATGTAATGTTAACAGCAAGGTTTACCCTGAAAGACTGTAGCCACTGTTTTATAAAATGTGTCTTTTTAAATACCGCTGTCCCTTTTTTTTTCTCCACCAGCTGCATGTGTTTCAATGATCACAGGATCTTCTCCTTCCCAGAGGCTAGTGAAGATTAGAAAGAAAAAAAAACGCACTCGCGATGAAATGTTCTCCGAGCTCATGCTGTCCTCCTACACTGACAGAGCACAGACGAATGCGTGGAGGCAAATAATGTCAGAGTGCAGGAAAGCACAAAATGACCGGGAGGAGAGGTGGCGGGCTGAAGAGAGTAAGTGGCGGGCAGAAGACAGGGCTGAAGCTCAAATGTGGCGGCAGCGTGATGAGAGGAGGCAGGATTCAATGCTGAGGCTGCTGGAGGAACAAACCAGTATGCTCCAGTGTATGGCTGAGCTGCAGCAAAGGCAGCTGGAGCACAGACTGCCACTACAGCCCCTGTGTAACCAACCGCCCTCCTCCCCAAGTTCCATAGCCTCCACACCCAGACGCCCAAGAACGCGGTGGGGGGGCCTCCGGCCAACCAGCCACTCCACCACGGAGGATTGCCCAAAAAAAAGAAGGCTGTCATTCAATAAATTTTAAAGCTGTAAACTTTTAAAGTGCTGTGCTTAAAGTGCTGTGTGGCATTTTCCTTCCCTCCTCCACCACCCCTCCTGGGATACCTTGGTAGTCATCCCCCTATTTGTGTGATGAATGAATAAAGAATGCATGAATATGAAGCAACAATGACTTTATTGCCTCTGCAAGTGGTGATTGAAGGGAGGAGGGGCGGGTGGTTAGCTTACAGGGAAGTAGAGTGAACCAAGGGGCGGGGGGTTTCATCAAGGAGAAACAAACAGAACTTTCACACCGTAGCCTGGCCAGTCATGAAACTGGTTTTCAAAGCTTCTCTGATGCGTACTGCGCCCTCCTGTGCTCTTCTAACCGCCCTGGTGTCTGGCTGCGCGTAACCAGCAGCCAGGCGATTTGCCTCAACCTCCCACCCTGCCATAAACGTCTCCCCCTTACTCTCACAGATATTGTGGAGCACACAGCAAGAAGTAATAACATTGGGAATATTGGTTTCGCTGAGGTCTAAGCGAGTCGTAAACTGCGCCAGCGCGCCTTTAAATGTCCAAATGCACATTCTACCACCATTCTGCACTTGCTCAGCCTGTAGTCGAACAGCTCCTGACTACTGTCCAGGCTGCCTGTGTACAGCTTCATGAGCCATGGCATTAAGGGGTAGGCTGGGTCCCCAAGGATACATATAGGCATTTCAACATCCCCAACAGTTATTTTCTGGTCTGGGAATAAAGTCCCTTCCTGCAGATTTTGAAACAGACCAGAGTTCCTGAAGATGCGAGCGTCATGTACCTTTCCCGGCCATCGCACGTTGATGTTGGTGAAACGTCCCTTGTGATCCACCAGAGCTTGCAGCACTATCGAAAAGTACCCCTTGCCGTTTATGAACTCGGCGGCTTGGTGCTCCGGTGCCAAGATAGGGATATGGGTTCCGTCTATGGCCCCACCACAGTTAGGGAATCCCATTGCAGCAAAGCCATCCACTATGACCTGCACATTTCCCAGGGTCACTACCCTTGATATCAGCAGATCTTTGATTGCGTGGGCTACTTGCATCATAGCAGCCCCCACAGTAGATTTGCCCACTCCAAATTGATTCCCAACTGACCAGTAGCTGTCTGGCGTTGCAAGCTTCCACAGGGCTATCGCCACTCGCTTCTCAACTGTGAGGGCTGCTCTCATCTTGGTATTCATGCGCCTCAGGGCAGGGGAAAGCAAGTCACAAAGTTCCATGAAAGTGCCCTTACGCATGCGAAAGTTTCGCAGCCACTGGGAATCGTCCCAGACCTGCAACACTATGCGGTCCCACCAGTCTGTGCTTGTTTCCCAAGCCCAGAATCGGCGTTCCACAGCATGAACCTGCCCCATTAGCACCATGATGCATGCATTGGCAGGGCCCATGCTTTCAGAGAAATCTGTGTCCATGTCCTGATCACTCACGTGACCGCGCTGACGTCGCCTCCTCACCCGGTATCGCTTTGCCAGGTTCTGGTGCTGCATATACTGCTGGATAATGCGTGTGGTGTTTAATGTGCTCCTAATTGCCAAAGTGAGCTGAGCGGCCTCCATGCTTGCCTTGGTATGGCGTCCGCACAGAAAAAAGGCGCGGAACGATTGTCTGCCGTTGCTCTGACGGAGTGAGGGGCGACTGACGACACGGCTTACAGGGTTGGCTTTAGGGAGCTAAAATCAACAAAGGGGGTGCCTGTACATCAAGGAGTATTTCAGGCAGGACTTCACGGAGGGTTCCAGTAAGAAATGGTGCACCTAAGTTATCGTTCTTATTGGAACAAGGAGGTTAGCCTGGCCTCTGATTGATACATGGTTTGTTTTACCTCGCTGCACCTTCTCTGTGAGTGACTGCAGTGTGACCTAGAGGAATGAGTCCCCTAGACAGGGGAGGAGGCAAATGAGTACAAAACAAATCTGGTCTATTTCTTGTTCTGACCCACTCCATCTATCTTTTACATCTTTGGCTGGCAGCAGACGGTGCAGAAGGACTGCATGCCATCCACATCTCATGGCTGCTCGGCAGAAGATGGTGCAGTAGGACTGCTAGCCATCCTCATCTCTTGCCTGCCTGGCAGAAGATGGTACAGTACGACTGCTAGCAATCCGTATCGCCTGCCTGCTCACCATAAGATGGTTCAATAGGACTGACTGCAGGACTAAAGAGAATGACCTGGTCAAGTCACTCCAAATTTAGTCCCTGCACCCATGTCTGCCCAGGCGCTCCCAGCCGACGTGGCCAGGAGCACCTCGGACAGGACGAGGACGGCTACCAGTCGTACTGCACCGTCTGCTGCCAGAAGGCAATGGGTTGCTGCTACTGTGTAGCAAAGCCGTACCGCATCTGCCAGCACCCAGGAGACATAGGGTGACGGTTACCTGAGCGGGCTCCATGCTTGCTGTGGTATGGCGTCTGCACAGGTAACTCAGGAAAAAAGGCGCGAAACGATTGTCTGCCCTTGCTTTCACGGAGGGAGGGAGGGAACGGGGGCCTGACGATATGTACCCAGAACCACCCGCGACAATGTTTTAGCCCCATCAGGCATTGGGATCTCAACCCAGAATTCCAATGGGCAGCGGAGACTGCGGGAACTGTGGGATAGCTATCCACAGTGCAATGCTCCGGAAGTCGACTCTAGCCTCGGTACTGTGGAAGCACTCCGCCGAGTTAATGCACTTAGAGCATTTTCTGTGGGGGGACACACTCGAATATATAAAACCGATTTCTAAAAAAACGACTTCTATAAATTCGACCTTATTCCGTAGTGTAGACATACCCTCAGTTCCTTCAGTCTACTTATTATGGCTTAGCTCTACCCCCTCTGGCCAGGAGCCAATTAGCTTCTCACCTCCCTAGGTGCAAAGCATAACTAACTGGGTGCATTCACTAGCCTTGCAGGTGATGGTAGTTAAGCCGCATCACAAATATCAAAAGACCCTTTCTGGAAGACAGATAAGAAAAATCAATGGTGCTAATCGTATTTCAGGATGTAAGAGACAAGGTCATTGTGATACTGTTTACAGTATTTTCTATCAGTGTTTGTTTTTCATGCATTACACAAGAAACACAAAAGTGTTGGCTAACATAACTACTCTTTTATAGGTTTCAGAGTCCTACAGCCTCTTTGTTACAGCTAGACTCAGAGGGCTCTGCGCAATCTCTGTAGGAACCCTGGCCACAAGGAAACATTTCAGGGTGAACTAGAGGCAGGATAAGATTGAAGCAGAGGTAGGAGGGATTAGATTAGGAGTATGAGGAGGCACTGCCAGGGCAGACCTGTGTTCCCACTTCTTTGTGCCCCTGCAGAGGCCTATACTGTGCCTATTGCAGTAGAGGTTCAAGTTAGGGCAGCCTTTAGTGTTGATCAGTGGGGCTACTCACACTACATAAAGGCAAGCACAGATGTAAGTCTTTGAAGGAGTGGGATTCAAGTTAGCCCTAGCTGTTGGCTCACTTGTCTGTTTGAAAGGCTAATTTCTACAAATTAAATTGTTAACGTGTGATGTAAATACACAGAACTCTTGCTAATAAGTTTCTAGACAAGTGCAAAACGTCACGCAAAACAAAAAGCCCTCTAACTTCTGTGAAAATACATGATATGTCAAAAATAAAAAACCTGCAGCACGTGAACTTGAGATTTTGGTTGAGATTTGACAAGAACAAGAAATTAACAAGTTCAAAGTGACAGTTCCCACAGCAACCATAACTCTGGCCCCTAGTGCAAATGTATAGTATTTTCTATTTGTGACAACTCTTTTGGCTGAATATATAAGTGTAATGTGGCTGAGTAATGGCTGCTGTGGGAACCATAATTTTAAACTTCCTGAATTTGTGTATATATACTCTCCATCATCAATATTATGGTCCATAAAACTGAATTAACATAGCATTCTTTACATTATGTAAGAAAAAACCAAAACAATGATCTCAGTGAATAACAATCCTTTGTATAGGATCATATTTCATTAAACCTGCATCTCTCTTTGAATGTTTGATCACTGTAATGAACACCGGCATGCTTATTACACTGTGCAGGAATTTAGGCAATCACACTTTGGGGCCAATCTTCTTCAAAGCACTGAGTTCAAATAACAGGAGATCTCTGTAAGGTAAGCGGAATCCCACTCCCAGGCCACAGTGTAGGAATGGAGTCAGTCTATGCCCACTGCTCCAGCCTTAGGGCTGCAGTGGGCTCTGGAGACCTAGAGTCCCTGTTCTGCAGGGGGCAATGGTCAGATCAGCTAGTCCCACTTCTTCCCACCTCAGTCTTCTGTGCAGGGAGATCCTCAGGAAGCTGGACTCCACAGCACAGGCACCGGCTTCCTCATTTCCCTGGGGGTGCTCGACCCCCACTCTGCCCCAGCCCCCACCCCCACTCCACCCCTTTCCCCAAGGCCCCACCCCCTCCCTGCCTCTTTCCGCCCCTGCCCTGAGCTCACCCCCCTTTGCTGCCCCCCTTCCCCCCAGCGCCTCCTGCACACTGCTGAACAGCTGATCCACAGTGGGCGGGAGGTGCTTGGAGGGAGGGGGAGAAGCTGATTGCCAAGGCCGCCAGCAGGTGGGAGGGGGAGGGGATGATCGGCGGGGCTGTCGGTGGGTGCTGAGCACCCACTATTTTTTTTTATGCGGGTGTTCCAGCTGCACAGAGGAATCATACCAATTTTCCTGCACTGCAAGCCACCACCATCTATGCAGAGAAGGAAGAATTTACTTTTTAGTTCATTTGCTAATCTGTAAGGAGAACAATGCGCTGCACATAAATCACCACACTCTGATCGAGATTCTTTCCCCACAGGGTCCTGTGATCGATCACAGGGGACCGTCTGAATCTCCATCATGTGTAATGGCTGCTCTGCCTCTGCGTCCTTTTGTTGCTTTGGACATGTCATTTGCCCTCCCTACTCCAGCCTTCCCCATCTTTTAAATGTGGGTAACAACCCTTTCTTACCTCACAGGGGGTACCATGAGGGGTAATTAACTCAGTTCATGATTGTCAGCGTTTTCAAGATGCGAAGAGCTGTACATCTATTAAGTGTGATTACAGTAGAAACTCAGTGATTGGGACTCCTTAGTGAACTGCCTGTCACTCTAATTAAGAGGTTGTGCTGATAATAACCAATGTATCCATTTAATTAAAATAATACCAGACTGAAAGACTTTACATGAAATAAAATACCAGACTAAAAACAATATTCACTGCAGTATGTCTTTATTTCTCCTTTTAATGACTGAGCTGAGCAAAGAGTGAATCTGTCTGCTTTCAGTTCCTTGCCCCTCAGTACACTGCAAGCTGAGCAAACTCAGCTTCTTGAATCGTGTAAATTTTAATGAAGATCTTAGTGTGCAGTATGGGAGTGGCAGTTGTAAGTTATAAAACAACCCTCCTGGGTCGCTGCTGCCATACACAATATGAGCGAGTTCATTACAGGTTAACATTCAAAAGAGCTGGAGTTTAAACACTTCATGTAAGGCCAAAACCTGCTCATTTTACTCCTGCAAGTAGTTCCAGTGAAGTCAATGGGATTTTCTGCAGGAGTCAGGTGAGCAGGATTTAGCCACAGTAGCAAAACTCTTGCAGCTAGATTAAGAGTGGCACATGCATGTTGACTCTGGGGCAAACAAGTAACATCCCCCTTGAACTGCTTACAGTAGAGTACAGGGACTGGCCATTCCTGCTTTTCCCTTTGGGAGCAAGAAGGGTGGGGAGGAGGTGGGGCCATAGTCTTGGCCACACTAGCCCATGGTGTGCAGTCAACAAACCAGCAGAGTAATCTACTCCATCCTCTGATTACTATTATTTTCATTTGCTCCAACTGAGATTGGAGCTGCATTGTGCTAGGCACGTAAAAGAGATAGTATGAGACGTCCCCTGCCCCAGATAATTTATAATCTGCACAAAGGGTGGCAGGAGAAACAGGCAGAGAGAAGTGGAAAGACTTGCCCATGGGCACATAGCAGGTCCAGTAGAACAGCTGGAAATAGAACCAAATTCTTCTGGATCTCAACCCAGTGCCTTTGCCACTAGATTGTCCCTGGTGTGCCTCCTGGGGTACTTGAGCTCTGCACAGCTCCCTCACAGGTCTGTGGCATAAAAGCCTCAATCTAACCTATTTATATGTTGACAAGTGCTTGTTGTAAGCTCTATATTGGTCTAACATAAAGAGATTTTAAAGATTGAAAAGTGAGCACGAAACAGTTATCCAAATTATGACTTTTGTTACTAAACGCTGTAATTAAGATTACATGCTCACAACGGGTCAGGATTCTATGATTTCTCTGGATTTTGTGGGAAAAGTCATGGTCCTAACATAATTTAAAAGGCCTTTGAAGAGAGCTGCTTCCTTGGCAAAGAGTGTTTTTTTTATACTGCTGCTATGGAGCTGCACTGGCAGACATCATAACTGTAGTTTTAAATGCCTTTAAATTATGAATGACATGTTATTTAATTATTTTAAAGAGTTTTTAATCCCCCAAATAAAGAATATTTGTATTAAAATAAGGCAAGCCTTGACTTTATGCTATTCTTTTTACTGTAAATGTGTGATTTTTGCCTTTTTTTCTTCCTGATCTAACACTGGCTTTTTGTATAATTTACCATGACAAACTACTAATTGTGACTGTAGTGAATCTTCCTGTAACTCACCTCTACCACTGACACAGTTTGGAAGACGCAAGAAGTCTCCCAAGGAACAGTGACAGACAAAGAAGATCATTACAACAAAGAGAATTGTTAATCGCTGCATTACCAACCCCAAACTTTCAAAACTCATGAGATTTTAAAAAAAACAGTATTTTTAAAATTCTTTTTACTTGCCTTCAAGACTTTAGGGTAAACTGGGGCTGGAAAGCACTTTCATGCTTTTCTCTGTAACTATGTGGGTCTGAAACCTTACCTTTTTAAAACAGAAAGCTAGGATTCTCACATATTCACATGAATGCAGGAGCTGGGGCCTAAAGACCTTATATATTATCAGGAGTCTCACAAGAAAATTGTGAGAGTTAATACTACACTGGACTTGACTCAGCAAAACCAGATTGAAAACGACACATATTTCTGAGTTTTCTCTCTGTGGATTGGATGCAGGGATTGAGTCTCCATTCTTAGCTCTGTAATTTGCTTTTATTTTTCTCCCTCTCTCCCTTGGTGTGGATTATCCTTGTCATGAGGCTTCCCTGCTAGCTCACTATAAAGAGTCATAACCCAAGAAAGCATAACTGGTTCGTCCCTCCACTCTGCACAGCCAAAGTCCTGTCCAGCTTCTCACAATGTTACCCCCATATGCAGGGCCAGTGCAAGGATATTTTGCACCCTAGGCAAAACTTTCACCTTGCGCCCTCCCTCCCCTTCTCCCTCCCCTCCCCTCCCCCCGGACTCACACAAAATTGACACAAAGTATTAGCGAAATGATGCAGCAGCAATTGGCAGAGTCTTAGATCTGAAACAACTCAACAAAAATAGTTGGCCTCAGTCGATAACCTCCGAAAACTAGTAAACGTAGCATGATAAACAGCCTGTCAGAATGGGTAACGGCTGCACGCGACGAGAAAAATGGGCGTCATGCCACTTTGTACTGTAGCGAAGCAGTAAGCTTATCTCACCCACCCACCCCAGCCACTCTCCCCAGAACACAGCCCTCCCCAGAGTCCCCCTGGCACACAAACCCCCTGCCTCCCTCCGGAGCCTGGCAAGGCACACAGCGTCCCCCCCACCTCCCCCCAAAACCTGGACCAGCGCACTCCGCCTCGCTCCACAGCCCCCTCCCCGGCCGGCTTGGCCTGCTGGTCCCCCACCTCACCCCCCAAAGCCTAGTGTAGCACATAGAGAGCCTCCCCAGCCAGACACACAGCCCCCCCCTTCACAGCACCCAGCCGGACACGCAGCCCCCCTCGACCCCTCTCTGCTTTCTCCTGCCCTGGCACACAGTACGCCCCCCTCAGCCCTGCCCGGCACATGGCTGAGTCCTGCTCCCATCTCCAGAGCGTGGCACACAGCCCCCTCCGGCCCAGCTCGCCCACGCCTCAGCCTGGCTGGCCCACGGGACCCTGCCCCCAGCTCCAGAGCTTGGCATACAGCCCTGCCCCCGCTTTCCCCTCCCACAGGCCGGCCAGCCACGCCACGCCGCCCCTCCCCCCAGAGTCTGGCACACAGGGTCGTCCCCCCCCCACGCCGAGCCCCCAGCACCAGCAGGCCCCTGCCTCCCCATCATGGGACAGAGCCCCCCAGGCAGCACATGGAGCCCCCTCCCCGGCAGCCCGGGTGCCCAGCGCTCCCTCCCCACCGCCCGCCTCACCTCCTCAGGTCCGGGGCAGCCGGGGCTGGGCACGGAGCTGGCACCTGCAGGGGGAGAGGCGGGGGAGAGTGATCAGCGTGGGGGGGGGTGTGACCCCAAGCCTGCCCCTCCTCCGCCCGGCCGCCTCCCACCTGTGAGCTCATCGCCGCTCATCCTGCTGGAGACCTTTTTGGCGCCCCCAAATCTTGGCGCCCCAGGCGGCCGCCTAGTTCACCTAGTGGTTACCCCGGCCCTGTCCATATGCCATCTGTAGCTTTCCTCCCCAGCTGGCTTCTAGAACTCTCTGCCTAGGGGCTGGCTTCAGCGCACGTGTCCCAAGAGCACAGCACTAAGACACAGGACATGCAAATGGAAGGAAAAGAGACTCAAGAAGTGAGAGAGAATGGTGGCTGGGGGAAGATTCAGAAGAAGAAGATTCAGAAGATTTCATTGAATTTAGACTCAAGATGAAGCTGTAAGGAGGGAATTCAGGAAGGAGAGGAGCAGCACAGGAGAAAAAGAACAGGGATGAAACACAGGAGAAGAAAAGGAACAAACTGGGGAAAAGGAACAAGAATTAAAAGCAAATCCTTATAAAAATAAATGATACAGTAGCCACTCCAAATGCTGTAATATCACCACTGTGATCTGATTTCCCTCTCACTCCAGTTCTACACTAGTGTCACTCCATTGACTTCAGTGGAGGTATTCCTTATGTACTCTAGTGTAAGTGAGAGGAGAATCCCATAGAATCAGATTTTCAAAAGAGCTCAGCTCCCATTTAGGAACACAAGCATTGCTATGCTGGATCAGACCCAACGTCCATCTAGTCCAGTGTCCTGGCTCTGACAGTGGCCAGTACCAGATGCTTCAGAGGAAGGTGTCAGAACCCTGTTGTAGGAAGTTGTTTAGTAATCTACCTCTACCATACCAGATCTCAGCCTAATCTCTAGCAGTTCACGACTGGCTTAAGCTCTGAAACATGAAGTTTAATACCGTGTCCACAATTTTATCATTAATTACGATAATTCTGGATATTCTTAAAATCCATATAAATGTCCAGTCCCTGTTTCAATCCTGCTAAGTACCTGTCCTCACGGAGTTCCTGAGGGTATGCCTACACAGCAACGCTACAGCTAAAGCCACTGTAGACACTTATTACAGCGACACAAGGGGTTCTCCCATCGCTGTAGTTCATCCACCTCCTCAAGAGGCAGTAGCAAGGTTGACAGAAGAATTCTTGTCAACCTAGCGCTGTCTACATGGGGGCTTAGGTCGACGTAACTACATCTCTCAGGGGGGTGAATTTTTCACACCCCTAAATGAGGTAGCTAGGGCGACCTACATTTTAGGGGTAGACCAGGCCTGAGACAATGAGTTCCACAGTCTAATTACACATTGTGTGAAAAAGTATTTTCTTTTATCCGTTTTGAATTTGCCACTGTATAATTTCATTGAATTTAGGCATCAAAATAAGCACTGAGATTTTCAAAAATGCTCGGTATGCTGGGTCCTGAACTCTTTGGAAAATCTGGCCGTAAGTGGCAATGAAGCTGCTGAGCACTTTAGAAAATCCGTCTCTTATTTAGGTGCTGTGAGGGGGGTGTAAAAGCCCCACACCAGAAAGGAAGGTGTTAAATAGCAGACATGGGCTCATTTAGTCTTACCCCACTACATCTGGGTGTTGTGAGGCCTGGGAGGTTGACTTAAAAGGAGGGAAAGGACTGATGGGGAAGAAGAGTAGACAGGCAGCTCCTGTGTGGGGCAAGAAGCTGGGCTGGGGGCAGGAGCTATCTGGTGACTGCAGCCTGTTCGAACCCTTTGGTAGGAGGGTGAACTGGATTGTTGGTTTGATTGAAGCCCAAGAACATTTTGTTGGATGTTGCTGCTTACCCCACCCTTGGAACGTTCCTCCACGCTCCCGTAAGAGGGCACACCCCACAGTTTGAAAACCAATGTGCTAAGGTTTCTGAGCTGTACCTATTGTCTCTTTTTCCTGCTATTTCTTTCATCTTCCGCCACCTGCCTCTTCTTCTAATCTGAGCTCTCTGTCTTTAAAGCCTTCTCTACAATCATGGTTTGCCCTGATGACAGCCATCAGAGGCCAGCTATCAGGGTAGCTACAACTGCATCATCCCTTGGCCGAGGCAGTAAGACATTAGCAATTCTGTCCTGTCTACACAAATTGTTTGCACTGGTGCAGCTACACTGGTGGCTGCACCACTGATGGCAGTATCTAGGGAAAATCCCAGTGCAGACAAGCCCCAAATGAAGGTCTCTTGTTGCCAATGAAGAGAGGGCAGGCAGCCATTATCATTCTGCAGCATTTGACACGGTGTACCAAAAGAGATTGCTGCCTCACCTAGATAGCAGGGATCCAGGGTAGTGTGCTAAAATGATATGAGCCCTTCCTGGAGGGACACACTCAATGGGCAGTGATGGAGAAACTACACCTTCATTGCTAGGCCCCTCACATGTGAGGTCCCAAGAGGATCAGTTTTCTCTCATGACCTATTCAACATCTGTGTGCAACCAGTAGGTGAACTAATAAGACAACACAAACTCAAGTGCCGGCAATATGCAGATGATGCACAGCTCTTACCTAACCTTTACCACGTATGACGACACCACTTCTACCAATATGGCTCAGTGCTTGGATGAGATCAGTTCATGGATGAGGACCAACTGGTTGAAGTTGATCCCAAGAAAGACAGATTATGCTGGTGGGCAGAGGAGTTTACAAGATACGGTGCAGTCTCTTTTGGTTGAAGGTAAACACCTGCAGTTGGTCAATTCAGTCTGTAGTTTAGGTGTACTCTTGGACTAGAAGACTGGAGTGACAGAAATGGGATGAAATTCAATAGTACAAAGTGTAAGGTCATGCACATAGGGTCTAATAAAAATAATTTCTGCTATAGCTGGGGGCTCATGGCTTGGAAGTGACAGAGGAGGAGAGAGACCTGGATATGTAGGTTGATCACAGGATGACTATGAGCCACTAATGCGATGTGACTATGAAAAAGGCAAATGTGATCCCAGGATGCATCAGGTGAGGCATTTCCATTAGAGACTGACATATTAATGCCACGGCATAAGGCCCCGGTGAGAGCTCCTTTGAAATACTACATACAATTCTGATCACCCATGTTCAAGAAAGATGAATTTAAACTGGAACAGGTGCCGCAAAGAGCTACTAGGAAGATCAGGGGAATGGAGGGCCTAACTTATGAGAGAAGAGTGCATGAGCTTGGCTTGTTTAATCTAGCAAAAAGAAGGCTGAGAGGGGATAGGAGTGTTCTCTCTCTAAATACATACGGGTGGTAAATACCACAGTGCATAAAGAGCTATTTAAGCTAAAAGACAATATTGGCACAAGAACAAATGAGTATTCACTGGCTATGAACAAATTCAGGCTGAAAATTAAAAGGTTTCTAACCAACAGAGGGGTGAGATTCTGGAACAGCCTCCCAATAGGAATTTTGGGGGACAAAAAAACTTAATTAGTTTTAAAGGAGAGATGGATAAATTTAGGAGTGCAATTGTGTGACAAGGTTGCTTGTGATGGTAGGGTGCAGGGCTCAACAGCCCTGGGCCTCACTTTTGGTTTATATCTTATGTTCCTAAAACTTAATGCTTCAGCGTTTCAGCCAGCCACTTGCAAAAGTCAGGAAGGGATTCTCTCCCCTGCCCCTACAGTGTATTTCAGGGTTGTTTTATCTCCTTCCTCTGAAGCATCAGGGATGGTCACCAAATGTTCTCTCTCTCTCTCTCTCTCTCTCTCTCTCTCTCTCAGGTACTTGGCTGGCTGGTTCTTGCTCACATGCTCAGGGTCTAACTGATTGCCATATGTGGGGTCAGGAAGGAATTTTACCCCAGGTCAGTTTGGCAATGACCTGGGGGTGGGTGGATTTAACTTCCTCTGCAACATGTAGGTGCAGGTCACTTGCAGGTTTTATCTGGGTATATCTCCCTTAATCATTTCTTCTGTCATTGTAGGTGGCCTCAAGCACTGGTGCACCTCAGTCCCTCCTATTCTTTGCCTGTGGCACATAATAGTCTAGACTCTGTCCTGTGGACTGTAATATTTTAGTCTAATTTCAGTTGTTGGGTTTAGTGTGCAAGTATATAGGAGGTCAGACTAGATGATCTGATGGCCCCTTCTGGCAGTAAACTCTACGATGCCTCACTGACTCTAAGATCTCACATAGCAGCCTCCATCAGTAATGCTTTCTACCATCTCCAGTTGGCTAGCAGACTTTGTCCCATCCTGGCAGACAATGACCTCACCTAATGTATTCACACCTTTGTCACCTCTTAGCTGGACTAAAGTAATGCACTATACCAGGACAGGAAGCCTTCAAAGATTAAGAAACTCCAACTGGCACCAAATACTGAAGTGCATATCTTCAGCAATACAGGCTGTGGCGAACATCAAATCTATCCTCCATTCTCTACATTGGTTTCCCATAGAGCGCAGAATCAAACTCAAGATCTAGGTCCTTATCTTCAAGGCACTAAATGGCATGGGGCCAGCATATCTAAAACACCATCTAAAGCTCCCTATCAAGGTCGACAACTCCACCCTTCTGGCACAATGGAACTTGCTACAATAAAGTAAAGCTTGTCTGTACAGGAGACAGCACTGTGTGTGTGTGTGTGTGTGTGTGTGTGTGTGGAGCGGGGCGGGGCGGGGCGGGGGGGGAAGGGAGGGGGATATATATATTTGACCACTCCACGAGCTGGTCAAAAATCAGTAAATTTTTTTCTGTTATCAAGAATTTCTGAAGTTTTCACACACAAAAATTGTTGAAATTTTGAATATTTTCAAGCAGCTGTGCTTACAGGTATTATTGTGGTTATTGGAGGCACTCATACGGTTAAATAAATGTAACCAAAACAGTTGGAGGGATGATATTTGCTATCAGAATGTAAAATGGAATGAGAGCTATAAAGTGCAACAAAGCTTGTGCCTGATTTCATACAAAGACTTACATGTGACTTCATTTACTGTAAGGAAAAAGTGAAGTGAATGTTCTTACATTTTAGCGAAATATTTCTCCATAAATAGAGATCCTGCGGATATGCAAGTTCAGTCATAAAAATAGCAGATGTGCTCTTTATGCAACTTGACATATTTTGTAAGAATGGTAGTACCCTACTATTTTACATGCAGTGTCAACTAGATACACTTTTCTTTTATTCTGGCTGTAACTGCTGTTGCATTATTGCTATTATACCACTGCAGATCAGTAGACGTCTGCACTATGCCTTCAATCTGCCAAAAGCAGGCAATCTATCACCCACGGAGTGTATAAGTGAGTCAGTGTCTCTCCTGGTCTATGTAATCTGGTAATGGTTTGGTTTCATACCTATGGCAAACGTGGGTGTGCAAATTCCCAGTGGAAAGTGAAGTAGAGTTAGTGTCAATACTGTTGGGTAGGAATAAAGTCCCCTTCAGTCCACTCTTGAAATGTCTAGGGCTTGTGAAAACTCTCGCATCATGCCCTTTGCCTTCCCTGCGTACATATTCTGGAACTGACTACAATAATCCTCTCAGGCTTCCCTCTCCATTGAGTAGGAACCCATTCTTTCAATGTACTCCTGAGTTTGCAGAGGTTGCGAGATACAGAATGGGCACATAAATTCCATCAGAAGCTCCTGCACAGTTCCAGAATCCCAATTGTTTAAATAGCCCAATGTTCTCTGGCACATTGCCCATCTTGATCACATGCCCCTGCCATGCAAACCTTCTAAGACCACAGTATCCATTGTGGACTTGCCAACTTCAAATTGTTTTTCCATTAGTAACTACCCGGGGTAGCCAGCTTTCACAAGGCAATTGTCATGCCTGTTCATAGCAAATGAAGAACTCATCTTGGTGGTCTAATGCAACAGTGTTAGGCCATCTTCCCACAGAGGTACAGAAAAGTCTCCTTCCTCATTCTGAAGCCCCTGCTGTTCATCCTAGGTCTTGAGAATTCTTCAGTCTCGTCAGTCTGTGATCGTGGTCTGAACTCAAAGGCAGCACTTCAGCATGAGATCTAGCCGCTGAAGTTCAGCTGTCCCTTCCAGGGGTGGCAAGTGCACAACAGGTTTTATAATGACGCATTAAAAGCACTAATCATCTTACTCTCTAGCTCTTTGTAGGTATTGCTGGAACATCCTCCACCTGCTGACCCCAGCTGCTGCCTCATACTTCTTGCAGCTTCTTTTCAAAAACTGCAGCAGGAACATTTCTTACAAAACAAAGAGTGACAGCTGAATGTTTATCTGGGCTTAATTTTGGGAACAAGAGTAGAAAAGGGCACTGGTACCTAGCAAAAAAACTGAGGGATTATTGGACTTCAACCTCTTCTCTCACAATTCCCTAGGGTTCCAGAAGATCTTTCAAAATCTCCCAGAAGCCATCGTTTCATGTAGCCATGACAGGTACTGAAAGACACCCAGAAAGCAGTGCAATTATAATGGGTATACTAGAGTACAAGTGTGGACATGAGGCAAAATTTTAACTGAAGTGGCTTGGCTAGTAAGGGGCTACTGCACTATTGGCATTAATATCATTGCTGTCCCATAGGGTCAGTTGTCAGGGGAGGCTCACTGAATTGAATCCATCCCTTGCTACTTCAGGAGCAAAGGGAGAATCTGATTGGGTGATGCAGTCCCCTTCCAAATGCTAACTATTTCACAGAGAATCTAATACTGAAAGAATTTAGCAAGATTCCAAAAGGATTCCAATCTATATGGATAACAGGAATATCTAGATTATAATTAGTACTAACATCTCTGATGACATTTTTATTATTCTAGTTCATGACAAGTAATCAAGGGAGGAGGGAGACACAGGAACAGGTCTCATGGACTGCAGACATTTGCATCCAACTTCCGCCTCATCCAGAGCTGAAAGTAAGCTCGTACACCCCAGGACAGCTTATGGGCAATCAGCAGAGGTGAGTTATATGGGCTTCTGGCTCCAGCAATATTGAGAGCCCGGGGGCCCAGCTCCACCAATGTTCGGGGCCGGGTCTCCCCCCTGGTCCCACCTGCTGCCCCCCCATGCCTCCCCGAGTGTCCCCTGGCCCCCCCTTGCTGCCCCCACTGGGGATGGGTTTGGGGTGTGGCTGGGGATGAGGGGGTTGGGGTGTGGGAGGGGGCTCAGGGCTGAGGCAGAGGATTAGGGTGTGGGGGGGATGAGGGCTCTGGCTGGGGGTGTGGGCTCTGGGGTGGGACAGGGCTGGGGATGAGTTTGGGGTGTAGGCAGGCTGCCCCGGGACTGGAGCCAGAGAGAAGGACTTCCCCCAGCCCTCTCCCCACCGGCAGCAGCGAGCTCTGGGGTAGGGCCCCCACTTTCCCTCCTGGCAGCACACTCACCCCCAGCACTGTCATTGCACATGCTCCTAGGGCCCCTCTCAGGTCCAGGAATCTCCCTCGCCTTCCCCGGGGTGGGTGCCATAGAGGTGGGGGGCTGCCATCACATGTGCACCTTGTCCCCTGCTGCTGCCCCTCACTGTAGCCTCACTGGGGGTGAGGGGTGGGGCTGTCCCTTGCCCAGCGTGGGGCAGGAGCGGTGACTGTGGGCATGGGGGGCAGCTGTACTGGTGGAGGGTCCCACTGGAAAATGAAAGGGTCTGAGGGGAAGGGCAGGGGAAGGGCAGCCTGCCCTGCTACTTGTGCGTGGGGGACACTAGGACCCTGCGGTGGCAGTTGATGCAGGGAGGCAGCATGGAGCTGCAGGGGAGAGACAGGGACGCTCTGCTCTGCGGGGTGGAGTTCGGGGCGGGGGGAGCAGAGTTTGGGCAGGGGCAGGTTCTGGGCACCACCAAAATTTCTACTAACCTGCCACCCCTGCTGGCAAGAGCCAGTGCACCGTGCCAGGGCGGACTGGCTTCCCCAGGTGGCAATTTAAAGGGCCTGGGGCTCCCAGCAGTGGCTGGAGCCCCAGGTCCCTTAAATTGCCGCCAGAGCCCTGCTGCCGGAGTCCTGGGGTAGCAGTGGCGAGGCTTGGGTGGCGATTTAAAAGGCCCACAGCTCCTGCCGCCGCTACTGCCCTGGGCCCTTTAAATCGCCGCTGTAGCCCCACTGCCGCTACCCCAGGGCTCTGGGGACGATTTAAAGGGCCCGGGGTGGTAGAGGCAGTGGGAGCCCCAGGCCCTTTAAATAGCCCCCGGAGCCTGCCAGAGTCCTGGGGTAGTGGCGGCAGGGCTCCAGTGGCTATTTAAAGGGTCCAGGGCTCCTGTTGCCTCTACCCCCCCCGGGCCCTTTAAATAGCCACTGGAGCCCCGCTGCTGCTACCCCAGGGCTCCGGCAGCAGGGCTCCAGAGGCGATTTAAAGGGCCCTGGAGGGTAGCGGCAGCCGGAGCCCGGGGCCCTGCTGCTGGACCCCAGGGGCTCCGTCAACAATTTAAAGGGCCCAGGGCTCTGCTGCGGTAGCAGCAGCTAGAGCCCCGGGCCCTTTAAATGTCCCCCTTTAAATTGCCCCCGACTCCCAGGGCTCCCAGCCATCTCTGCAGCTGGGAGCTCAGGGGGTGAGTTAAAGGGCCCGGGGCTCCCAGCTGCTACTACCACAGCCCTAGCCCCGGGCCTTTAAATTCCGGGCCTGGGGATTTAAAGGCCCCGCCTCTTCCAATTGAGGCCCTGCCCCCTCCTCAGGACTCCAGAGTACCCACAAGTCCTTTAAGTTACTTTCACCCCTGCCCTCATCTAATGCTCAGTAATCTTGCCCCCCAAACTGCAGTGCTCTTCATCCATTGATTTTATATGGGCAATACAGTTGTATTGTCTAGGCTGTATCAAACGGTATTGTTTGAGTGGTAGTGTGTGGTCAGTTCATACAGCTATGTTTTGTTATATAAATTAGGTCAAGTGTGTTACCATATGACAAACACTAGATGGCACCATTGGCACAGGTTTCATTCACACAGCTCAGTTACTCTTATGAGCACCTTCAGTCTAGTCATTGGTTAATAATGACTTTTAAATTATAAGATTGTCCTTCACACAGTTCCTGGATGCTGAACAAGAAATAAAATATCTGTGCCCAAAGGAAAACTTGCATCCACCATTTAGCTGTACAGCATTCCTATAATCACACCTCCTCAACGAACCCTGAGAAAATAAATGAATCTTCTGCCGCAGGTCAGCGGACTAGCAGCCAACTTTTCTAACGTATTGGCTTTGTCCTGGCTCAGTTTTTGCCAGCCCATCTGGAGGCACTTCAGGCCTGATTTTCAGAGCCACTGGGTATCTGCAGCTCCCATTGACTTGAATTAGGGTTGTGGTTGCTCTGCACTTGTTGGCCTTAGGCTCTGGTGAACCTTCAGGGACGTGAGTTCCATATACAGGGGGATAATGTACTACATTCAGCCCTGTAAATGGGGTATGCTCTGTCCTCATCCTCTGATGCCCCAGAAACATCACTGACCATGCCAGTAGGTAGCAACTTCACATGAATGTATTTATATTCCCATCACCAGTACAGTATTGTGCAGAAAAGTATTTACAGTGTTTCTATCCCTTTTGCATGGGGCCAGGGAGGACCAGATGTCACCTTTTCCTTGAGCTCATCAAGCAGCCTGATCAAAACTAGCACAGGTGGTCCTCCCCAGCCTTCCTGTATCCTCTTTTATGCCCCTCCGCTGATGGCTATCTGGTTCATCTGCTCTCCCAGACGGATCAGCTAATTAGCTGCACATCCCCAGATGCTCAATAGGTGTTAGCTCCCAGCACTCTGTCAGAAGCCCCCAGACATTCAAATATAGGGACTGTCAGCAAATGTGCCCCAGCTGAGCTCCACTTCTGCTGACATCCAGAACCCCAACCTTGTGAGGTTTCATAGGTCAGGCGAATTCAAGCTAAAACCTTAGAGAACCTTTTCCTCTGGCAGTCTTGCTACATTAAAAGTCTATTATAGTTATCAATTACTTTGCATTCGAGTAGTGCCAGAGACCCCAATCAGAACTGGCCCCTCTTGGTGCAGGGACTGAAGTTCCATGGGATCAGTACAGAGGGAGGAGACTCCTTACTCCACACACAATGTGTACATGCATAAGGCTTAGGCAGATTCTAGACACAAGTGTCTGGTTCATATTGGGGCTTGCACGAGAGCTAGTTGGCTGACGCACAACCCTGATAAGATGGTAGTAATGCTGGCAGGCTGGAGGAAGCAAACAGAGGCAATGATGTTGCCCGTTCAACTCAACAACAGGGAGCTTGCATTTTTTTTCTTTATTTGGGTTTGCAATTTAGAGATCTTGATGCGATCTTTGGCTGTTTAATGATGTTCTAAGTGGAGGGGCCTAACCTGTGAAATACATCTTCCCTTCTCCCACATCCAGTATGACTGGAGAGGAGAGGGTGGCTGTTTATGAAAATCCATTTCATAAGGAGTAAAGAGGTTAAACACTTCTATTCTGAGAAGATATCAGAAAGCCCTCAAGTTACTGCAAATGATTGCATTGATTTCTGTAAGGACAAGGACTGGGCAAATGAATTTTAATGTTCTGGAAAATAAGTCACAAAGGTCTAGAGCTATGAGGAGTTACCATAAACCCCAAATAAAAGGAAGTATGTAGCTGCATTGCCAGGAACAGACCAGAGGCTATATTATGACTCAGAGTCATGGGTTAGCACCTGTTTCCAATGTGCTCTGGGGCGGAATAAGCTGTGCCTTGCCCCTCCACATCAGATCAGCTGCACTTGCTAATGAATTGATAGGTGGAGACAAGACCCTACCCACTCTCCATCTGTGCCTGCCCATTTCGCACCAAAATATGGAGGATGGAGAGTAGTGGTCTTGTGGTGACTACTTTCCCCCCAGACAGGTGATATGGGTAGCCTGTACAGATGAGCGGGGGAGACTTACACCCCTTACCTTCTTGCATGGGCACATAAAGAAGCTTGCAATTGAGCTCAGAGGGTGAAATTCACCCCTGTGAAGTGGAGCCAGCACAGGCCTGTGCTTATTTAAATCCCACTTTTGGCCTATTTGGAGGACATATGTGGCACACAGGCCTTGTACTGTCCCTCTGCCCACAGGCCTTTGGGATGAAATCCACCACTGTGCAGAGGGCTAGCACGAGGCGTGGGCACAGCATAGGTCCCACTGAAATCTTCAAGAGAGGCCTCAAGTGGGAGTTCAGTGATGCATAGGCCTGTGCTGGCCCTCTACACAAGAATGATTTTCACTCAGACTGCATAAATCTCCTCCCCATCCATCTGTGCCAATGCACCATAGTCCTGAAATACGACAATCACCCTAATCTAGTCCTGGGCCACTCCTGAGCAGAAACTGCCATCAGAGCCATCCCTAGGGGGTGCGGGGCCCAGGACATAGGCGCCAAGTTTCTAATCTGCCGGGGCGTGCTCCCCTCAGCTCTGCCCAGACCCCGCCCCCACTCCACCCCTTTCCTCAAGACTCCACCCCCGCCCTGCTTCTTCCCACCCCTCACCAATGTTCCCTCTGATTTTTGACAGGCCGTGTGCACAAAAAATTTCTTCTGTGCAAATTTTTGACAGGCCATGTGCGCAAAAAACTTTTGTGCAAATTGTTGCGCTTCTGTGCAAATTTTTGTGCACGTGGTGTTTTGCCGTGTGCGTGGGGTTTAGGATCTGTGTGCATGCGCACATGTGCACAGCTTAGAGGGAACAGTGCCCCCAACCCACCTCTTCTCCACCTCTTCCCGTCCCCATCTACTCCACCCAATTCCACCCCCTTCTCTGAGCGCGCTGCGTCCTCACACCTCTCCCCTCTTCCCCCAGTGCCTCCTGACACCATGAAACATCTGCTCTGCAGCAGGCAGTAGATGGGGGAGAAGGAGGAGGAGATGTGGATCGGCAGGGCTCGCCCGTGGGCAGGAGGCACTGGGGGGAGGGGGAAGTTCTGGTAGGGAGGATCCTCATCGCCCCCCAACACACCTGCCTGCCGCTAGCGGCTCGCCTCCTTGTTTGCCTCCTCACGTCGTCCACCTCCCACCTCCTCAGGATTTTATAGAAGCACAGGGCCCCCCAAAGTGCGGGGCCCGGGGCGGTTGCCCCGATTCGCCATACCCAAGGGACAGCTCTGATTGCTCTACAGTGGCATGGGTTTTGTCCTTGCTGTTTCCTTCAAGATTTGTGTTTTTTGCAGAGAGGATGGCAGGAAGGCTGGTCCAGTGGTTGGGGCACTAGTCTGGGACTCTGTCACATGCTGCGATCTCTGATTCAGTTTTAGGCTGAATGTATCTGTGCTCACCTCCCCCTACAGCTCATAGAGAACTGCATTCCAGAACCTCCCTACATTCCCCTCCCATACATTCCATGTATCTTCTGGGTCTGCAGAGGTACCCAAGGCACTCCATGGGAGATTAAGCACACTGACAGCCCCACATACACCCAACTGTGAGAGTCTTATTGTTGTATGTGCTTTTGAATTCCCTGTTCCTTCCCCATTAAAGATACTTTACCATGTATGTATAACGTTTATCTCAGCATTACATAGGTTTGTTTGCATAGCTGTGGAATAAAAATATACTTATGGAAAATGAACAAATGGTTATTGTTCTCCAAAACATGGTGACTGACACGATCAGTCACAGACAATCCAGCAATAGGTGGATTTGCATTGTTATAGTAACAAACACACAGAAATCACTACAAGGTGCCAAAAAACAATGCCAGGCTCAACACATTACAGCCATACACATTACTGTGGCTCATTGGTAAAATGTTACTTCAAAGGCTCCCTGAGCCGAATAGTTCCCTGGTGAGCACCTCTTATAGCCCTGGTATCTGGCTTCTCAAATTCAGCAGACACCTCCACCCCTGGGGAAAATTCTCTCCTTTTGCTTCATAGATAATATGAAGCGCACAGCAGGAAGCTATGACCATGGGGATATTGTCCACACTGAGATCTGGGACCCTTCAAACAACTAAAGGCACATTCAACAGTCATTCTGCACCTTCTGTTGAAGCTCTTCTTGCTGCTGTCAAGGTGGCCAGTGCATGGCTTGATCAGCCACGGGAACAGGGGTAGGCTGGGTTTCCTGGGATCACTATTGGCATTTCAACATCCCCAATAGTAATTGTCTGATCTGGAAAGAAAGTCCCTGCTTGCAGCTTTCTGTACAGGTCTGTTTTCCTGAAGGTGTGTCCATCATGCACCTTCCCTGATCAGGCCGTGTTGATGTCTGTGAAATGACCCTAGTGATCCACCTGCATTTGCAATATCATAGAAAAGTAGCCCTTTCTGTTGATGTACTCTATGCCAAGGTGGTCTGGGGCCAAAACAGGGATATGCATGCCATCTATCACCCCACTGCAGTTAGGGAACCCCATTGCTGCAAAGCCACCCACTATTTCCCACACATTGCCCAGAGTCGCAGTCCTTCGTAGCAGGAGACGATTAATAGCCCTTCACGCTTGCATCACAGCAACCCCCATGGTGGATTTCCCGACTCCAAATTGATTTGCGACTGATTGGTAACAGTCTGGCATAGCCAGCTTCCACACCACTCAATTCTCCACTGTGAGTGCAGCTCTTATTTTAGTGTCTCTGTGCTGGAAGGCTGGGGCGAGCTCTGTACACAGTTCCAGGAATGTGGCCTTGCGCTTCCAAAATTTCTGTAGCCACTCCTCATAATCCCCCACCTGCATAACAATGCAATCCCACCACTCAGTGCTTGTGTCTTGAGCCTAGAATCAAAGGTCCACCATGTGCAGCTGCTCCATGAATGCCAACAGCAACCTAGAATTGCTTCTTTCTATGACACTCAGCAAGGTAGACACCAAAGCATTGTCACCAGAGTCACTACTCATGAAATACTGCAGGATCAGGTGCATTGTGTTCATAATGATCATCATTATACTGGAGAGCAGTCCAGGATCCATGCTTTCTGAAAGAGATGGTGGGCGTGCAGGTTACAGGGGATGTTTAAAAGAAGCATGAAACGTACTAGGATGCACATTGAATGATGGGATGGAGAAATCTGCATCATGGGATGCTGACCCTGATCTCAAGAGGCATTGCGAAACCTTCCCAAAACACCTTGCAGTATATGGTAGCAAATTGAACAGTGGGATAGCTACTGTGACAGGCGTCGGTCGGTCCTCCGAGCCCCTAGGGGCGATGGAAGCTATGGTCTCACTGGCAGACCTCAGCCACACCTTCCGGGCGTTGGGGAATTAGCGGGGAAGGTGTGCCGGCACGAGTCAGTGGTGCGCCCCTCAGGCAGGGGAGCGCCGGGGTAGGGGAACGCAGGCCCACCCAACTCCACTGCGTTCCAGCCCAGGGCCCTGACAGTGGCGGGAGGTGAAGGTCCCGCCGCTGGCTCAGCGGGGCAGTCCGCGCCCGCTGACCAAACACACCCACCCCACGGTGCAGTTCGGCCCCCGGGCTACTTCCTACCCGGTCTCTCAGGCGGGTCGCTCCGGTCCCTCCATCTCGTCCGGGTATTCCGCTGCAGGCCACTCCCGCTCGGTATCGGACTCACGCTGGCCTGGGCTGTAGTCAGGCCCCTCCAGGTCCTCTGGGTATTCAGCGGCCAGCAGCCCTGGTTGCCACAGGCCTTCCCCCCGGTCAGGCTCCTCCTTGCCCAGGGCTTCGCCTGGGTCAGCAGCAGGATCACAAAGGAGCAGCCTGTGTCTGTCTCCCTCCCTGGTGCTCTCTTCACTGGGCAGAGGGCCTCGCCCTTTGTACTTCCTGTCCCACCCTTCCCCTTCCGGGGATTGGCAGAAGCTTGTCCTGGCCCCACCCACTCAGGCTCAGAGGGTGGCTCTTTACCCTCTGGTTTGGAGGGGAGCCATCCTGGCTCCCTACAGCTACCCACAGTGCACTGCTGTGTGTCGATGCAAGAGCTGCTATTGTGGATGTGCTCCACCAACACAGAGAGCATAGTCTGACATGCAACAGCAGTTTAATTACAGCGGTGGCAGTATGTTGATGTAACTTAGGTTGATTTAACATTGTAGTGTGGACAAGGCCTAAATCCATAAAAGACCATGTTGACATGCTGACTTTAAAAAAAAAAGATTTATAAAACTTAATTCGTATTTAATTGGCAGCCATGTTTATGGTTCTTATCACTCTAGAATCTCAGCACCTTTCACATTAAAGGATTAAGCTTCACAGTACCCCTGTGAGGTAGGTGAGTATGATTACTTCTATCTTTGTATACTGTATGGGGAAACTGAGGTACAGTTAATGTACGTGCCCAAATCCACACAAGAAGTCTGTGGTAGAGGCAGGATTAGAACCCTGATCTCCCAAATGCAAGAGATGCAGATCTGTCCCAATAGATCATCCGTCACCTTTCATTTCCCCTTCTACATGTAAACAAGATCTTCTCTTTCATATATAGGAGTTTATCTTGAGAGTATCTAGCTTTCTAGAAATCTGATTATTTCTTAAAATGCCACTTGGATGTTGTAGACCATGCTGATGCTCCATATGAAACCAGCATTTACATACACAGCACTCTATTTTTACTCCATTAAAAAATGATGCATTATACCCCAATACTGACCTTTACTATCCCTCCTATATTAATCATGATTCTCTTCTGAAAGGAGAAAGCCAGTCATGCAGAATTTGGGCCACTTCCTGCAGTGGTTTTGTGATATGACCACAAGGGCAAATGTCCCCTATGGGATGAGATTGAGAACAATAAATGCATTTCTGCTTGTGACCTAAATCAGATCTGAACCCAGGTTTCCAGAAGTAAAAGATTAATGCGTTAACCCATTTAATCCTTAGCATCAGATGCGTAGGGATAAGCAAACAGGACAAAAGCAAATATTTAATTTTGTTGTAAATAATGTATTCTTCATCCACACATTAATAATAAAGTTCACAAGATCTCTTTAATACCCTAACACAGAAACATAACTGGGGATAGGAGCAAGGGCTATAGAGTCCCTGTTCCTCTACTTATGACATTAGCAATCAAGCCCCCAGGAAAACTGTGCCTTTGCCTTTATCCAAAGCACCCTATTTGCACACATAGCACTTCAGATTTATGACTGGCACTGTGTTTTTCAAAGAGTAGCATAGAGTATGGTGGACTCTAATTCATCTAATGCACACCTCCCTAGATCAGCATCTAATGCACACCTTGTATAACCCTAGATCAGCTTCTATTATTATTGCTAATATCAAAAAGTTGTAAAGAGAAAAATAGGACTTTCTTTTTAATTCAATATGAGAATATGATTGATATTTTGCATACTCAAAAATAGGGATTGTCCCTGCTACAGGCTATTCAGCAAGGGCAGCTAGCTTGTATGTATGGCTCTCATGGTTTTGAAACCAATCTGAGTTCCTTTTAATTAAGAAGCAGAAAATTCAAAGATTTTTTTTCTGGATTATAAGAAGCCTGGAAGACAATGAGCTTTGGGGTTGTGGGAAAAATTATTTTTTTAAGGCACAGGCAGAATTGACAGCAAAATTAATAAGAGTGGGCGAAATTCATGCTTGTGCAAAGGACCAGCACAAGACAAGTCCCACTTAAGTCCATTTTTGAGGGCTTAGTTGGGATTTAAGTGATACATAGTCCTCATGCTGGGTTGTTAACCACAGGATTTAATTTGACCCTATATGCATAGGACATCATGTCCTTCAAATGACACTGCTAACATTTAAAAATTAGTTTTCCAAAATTGTTTTCTTGGTATTTTTTCAACCATCCTGGTTAAACTTGAAGCATATTTTCTTACTGAAATGACCTCCCCTCTTCTATCTCTGAGGTGCGGTTGTTTGTTTATTGGAGGTCTGCTCAGGGATATTAGATTTTTCTTCTCTCAGAAAAAGAATATCAAAGCATGCATTTGGGAAAACAACAAAATGCCACACCTATAAATAATAGATTTTACAAATGGATAGAGGAGGGATTGAAAAGAAAGTACATCAGATTTTATTTTTACTAGCCTCGTTAAACAAATATCATCTCTTGTGTTTACAGTCATTGATCTAGCGTCCTCACAATAAATTCTTATCTGTCTGGTTGTGCTTTGAAAATCTTTTTTTTTTTTTTTTTCTGATTCAGCTGCTTATGGCTGGCCCATACACCTATCAAAAGATTCTGATTTTTGTACATGTCAGCAATGACTTTGGTTTTTCAAATTCATAAGCTGTTCACCAACTAGCTTGAATGAAAGGTCATGTAGATTTCTTAATGGGAAGACGGTTTACTTCTTGCAAATTACCTGAGCATAAGTTTCCTGATGTCATGCAAATGGGGTTGAGCAAGTGGAATTTTCTGTTTGTTCCCTTGTTCTGCTTCCTTTTAAATTTTTTTTAAGGAAACAAACTTTTTTATTCACACAATTACTGTGAGCCAAAAATAAAAACTAGTATTGAGGAGGTGGAACAGAGGTACAGGAGGAAGGTGCGCAGTACAACAAACATACAAGCATGCCAAAACAGTCTGACATATAACATGAAATATATGGCAGAACGCGGGTAAAACAGTAGACATACAATTCTCCCCCAAAGGAGTTCAGTCACAAATGTAATTAATACTTCTTCTTCTTTTTTTTTTTACGACCATCATCAGCATGGAAGCATGTCCTCTGTAATGGTGGCCGAAGCATGATGGGGCATACAAATGTTTAGCATATCTGGCATGTAAACACCTTGCAAAGATGGCTACAAAAATCCCATGTGAATGCCTGTTCTCACTTTCAGGTGACATTGTAAATAAGAAGCAGGCAGCTGTATTTCCCGTAAAAGTAAACAAATTTGTTTGTCTTAGCGGTTGGCTGAACAAGAAGTAGGACTGAGTGGACTTGTAGGCTCTAATGTTTTACATTGTTTTGTTTTTGAGTGCAGTTATGTAACAAAAAAAATTTACAATTGTAAGTTAGACTTTCACGATAAAGAGATTGCACTACAGTACTTGTATGAGGTTCATGGAGAAATACTATTTCTCTTGTTTATCATTTTTACAGTGCAAATATTTGTAATAAAAATAGCAATATAAAGTGAGAACTGTACATTTTGTATTCTGTGTTGTAATAGAAATGAATATATTTGAAAATGTAGAAAAACACCCAAAATATTTAATAATTTTCAATTGGTATTCTATTGTTTAATAGTGCAATTAATTGTGATTAATTTTTTAAATTGCAATTAATTTTTTGGAATTAATCGCGTGAATTAACTGCGATTAATCGACAGCCCTACTACATATGTATAAATGAGTTATTGCAATCATATCTGCTCAAACAAAGCTGTAACCACACATATCTGACTGAAGAATATATCTAACATACCTATACAGCTCCCACTACTCTAGTATCTGAGTGTCTCACACTCCGTAGTGTGTTTATTCTCACAACACCCCATGCAGAAGGATGCTATTATCTCCATTTTATAGCTGGAGACTAAGGCAGAGAGAGACTATGTGACTTGCCTGAGGGTATACACAGGATGTTTGTGGCAGAACTGGGAACTGCAACCCATTCCCAAGGTCTCAGGCTGGCATCCTTAGCACTGGCCCATTCTTTCTCTCAGGGCTTGAGCCTATAAGGTGCTGAATACCTTCTATTCCCAATGAAATCAGTAGAGGTTGAGGGCACTCAGCACCTTGCATTATGTTTTAATGTCTTTTAGTCTCAAATGGTTACTAAGTAAAAATTGTTACCTGAGTTGCCTGTGAAAAGTATTTGATTTGAGAAACTACATCAATTTCTTCAGAATTTTATGTAGAAAAATTGAAGGGATGCAGTCAACTTAAAAATTACAGTTTTGTACAAAAATTTGTACTTACTATTGTAACAAATAACATTTAAGTTGACTACAACTGAAAAACATTAGAGAAAATGTTTCACTCAATTTCTTTGTCAACTCACTTTCTGCATGTGACAGCACCTTCTGTGCAGTCAATTTCATTATTTCCACTACAGCCAGTCAGTTCCATCTGTTTTGTGGGTCCTTCATACAGAAATGGGGACAGGAAAAAATTGGGGGGGAAAGGAAATGTGAATGTTAAACCCACAAAAATTAGTAGGAGGACTCTAGGGCAGGTGTAATACCTGAAACTACGTCTTTTTATTGCCTAACTTAATATTGTTACAGTAAGAATGGAAGCAGGACAGTCATTTGCAGGGACATTTACTCCCACCCTCAAACGTAAAGTTTCTCACACCTATGGAGAGCTGAAATATAGCTGTTCAGATATGTCAATTTTCCGCTACCTGTGCACCTGAAGCAGTATTACTGCCTTCTAGAAGGCTTTATTCCTACTGTGACCAGAGCCAGCATGTCTGTCAGCACTATATTTTTAGGTTTTCAGACGGCAGAAATAAACAGGCTTTGAAGATTTGGAATCAGTGGGATTTTAATTGTTAGAGATGGGGAAGACTATTTTTCCAACTGGGTTGTCACACTCACCAAAGATTTCCATACTTTCAAAAGCTGGCTTCCCTTAACAACTGCTTTCCCCAATGAAACTACTCCACATTAAAAAATTAGGCTTTTTGATACTGCCCTTAGTAGTCTTTGCTCAATTATATCCCATTACTCTTCGGCCTGGCCTACACTTTAAAATTAGATCAACCTAGCTACGTCTCTCAAGCCAGTGAATAATGTTGTGCCTTGAGCAGCACAGTTAGGTTGACCTAAACCCTGGGGTAGATAGATTCTTTCATTGACCTAGCTACTGCTTCTCAGAGAGGTGGATTAACTACAGTGACAAACCCCTCCCATCTGTCCTGCAGCTGCATTATTGATATGGCCTTAGTTATACCTGTGGACCACAGAACAGGTAGAGTCAAATTGTCAAGTGCAGTGCAAGTACTTTTTCAGACATACCATCTGGTTGTAAAACTGGTTTAACTGGCCCTATAAAGATCATCCCAAGTCATTGGGAGTCCTATGGTGGTGCAGAAGCTCTTATGTCAGCAGGTAGGTGGGTGTGTTTGTGTGTGTGTGTAAGGGAGAGGAAGTATGGTTGAAATAAAGAGAGTGTGGCCAAGAAGCAATTTGCCACACAAATCTCCAGTTGCAGTTTTGGCCCACTGAGTCTTTGCAGCTAAACTCTGGTTAGAGCAGCTGTTACCAGGGTCCAGCCCAATGGAGTACAAAAGCGAGATTTTCAGTAGCCACTTTTGCACCATCCTCTTGGCCAAGAATGGCCCTAGATGTTTTATCGGCCAGGGTGGAAAACTTTTTCAGACACCTCCAAAAGCCCCCAAGAAAAAAAAAGCAGAGTTTGGTGCCACCCTGGAAATTGGCACATAGGGTGACCACCCTGCAAGCCCACCTCTAGAACTGGCCCTGATTCTGACTTCAATATGTTTGCAGGATCGGGCCTTTCTTGATGTTCTCTATCCTTCTAATGATTTGAGAGTTTACCTCACCCTCCTTAGCTGTAATTTAACCATACTATGCAGTAATTAATATTTTAAAGACATGTATGTGCTGAGTGCTATTACATATTTAGCTGTTCTAATCTTTCCTTATCAGCAGAGCTGGTCATATCTTTTCATTCAAAATGTTTTGCTATGGAAAAGAGAAATGCTCAAAATGGAAATTTCAGTGGGAAACTGTTTTCAACAAGATTTTTTGGGCTTTCATAAAAAAAAACCCTGAAAACCCTAAACTGAAAGATTTTGGCAGCTGAAATTTTCACTTTTTCGAAGAAAACCTGAAAACTTTGAAGTAAAATGATGACGAAAATGAAACCTTTTTGTTTCTGTTGAAATTTTTCATAGGAACAAAAAACATTTCCTGACTAGCTCTACTAGTAAGTCAACTCCTCCAGGCTTTTAATTCTTTTTGTTGTTGTTCTCTGCATCCGTTCCTATTAGCTAACATTCTGGGTTCAAGTGCTGAGATCAGTGCACAGTATTTAAGACTTAGCCTCACCAGTGTCATATGCAGAATCGTGCGGTATCATGTCCCTAGTGTATGACATGACGTGTCTCTGTATGCAACTTTAAACTGCACTAGATTCTTTTGCTAATATATTGTATTACAAGCTATTATCAAACGTGCATTATCACTGTTAGGTGTTTTCTTTCTACTATTTCTATCTTCCAGGTATCTCCAAAAGGGCCCTAGGAGTGATAATGGGTAGTAAATGATATAGGAACCTGCGATGTGGTGTGACAGACTCTGTGTGTGGGAGAGCGAGACAATGATAAGGAGGGCAGGGTGCACAT
The DNA here is from genome assembly GCF_965140295.1 of Lepidochelys olivacea. NCBI lineage: Eukaryota > Metazoa > Chordata > Testudines > Cheloniidae > Lepidochelys > Lepidochelys olivacea. Next base: position 168,226,927 of record NC_140411.1, read on the forward strand.
GGCATTTGGGATTGCCAAATTCTAATTGTTGCTTTGGTTTTGTCTTATATCTTGTTTACTGCTGAGTGATCTTCTTTGGATGTGTATATATTTAATATCATATTCTGGTAGTCTGGGTAGTGGCTCCATGTCAGAACCAGTATTCATCTGCCCTATATTGCCCTCCTCCTGTCTTCTTTAAAATGACTAAAACATTAATCTCTGGGTTTTTTCCCCTCCCCAAACTATTGCTGGTGAAAGTGTCTGTGGGCCATTTTGTTTTGTTTGTGCATGGTAGGGGTCAATATTCTCACTTGTGAAGGAGAAGCCAGCATAAACTGGAGCAGTTTAAACCAGTGGTTTTCAAACTTTTTTTCTGGCGATCCAGTTGAAGAAAATTGTTGATGCCCAAGACCGAAAGGAGCTGGAGATGAGGGGTTTGGGTTATGGGAGGGGCTCAGGGCTGGGGCAGAGGGTTGGGGTGCAGGGGTGAGGGCTGCAGGGTTGGGCCGGGAATGAGTTTCAGGGTGCAGGAGGGGGCTCTGGGTTTGGGGCAGGCGGTTGGGATGTGGGAGGGGGTCAGGACTCTGGGCTAGCGGTGCAGACTCTGGGGTGCGGCCGGGAATGAGGGGCTGGGGTGCAGGAGGGGGCTCCGGGTTTGGGGTGGGCTCAGGGCTGGGACAGGGGGTTGGGATGAGGAAGGGGGTCAGGGCTCTGGGCTGGGGTTGCAGGCTCTGGGGTGGGGCCAGGGATAAGGGGTTTGGGATGCAGGAAGGGGCTCCGGGTTTGGTGGGGGGCTCCAGGCTGGGGAAGAGGGTTGGGGTGCGGGGGTGAGGGCTGTGGGGTGGGGCCAGGAATGAGGGGTTCACGGTGTGGAAGGGGGCTCTGGGCTGGGGCAGCGGGTTGGGGTGCGGGAAGGGGTCAGGGCTCTGGGCTGGAGGTGCAGGCTCTGGGGTGGGGCTGGGGATGAGGGGTTTGGGGTACAGGAAGGGGCTCTGGATTTGGGGGGGCTCAGGGCTGGGGCAGGGGATTGGGGCGCAGGCTTACCTCGGGCGGCTCCTGGTGAGCAGTGCAGCGGGGGTGCTAAGGCAGGCTTCCTGCCTGTTCTGGCACCACGGACCGCTCTGTGCCCCGGAAGTGGCCAGCAGCAGGTCCAGCTCCAAGGCGGAGGTGTGCAAGTGGCTCTGCACAGCTCTCACCCGCAGGCACCGCCCCCCCAGCTCCCATTGGCTGGTTCCTGGCCAGTGGGAGTTTGAAGCCAGTGCTTGGGATGGGGGCAGTGTGCGGAGCCCCGTGGCCCCCCACACACACTTAGGAGCCGGACCTGTTGCTGGCCGCTTCCAGGGCGCAGCGCATTGTCAGAAATGGTAGGGACTAGCCTGCCTTAGCCATGCAGCACCACTGACAGGACTTTTAGTGGCCCAGTAAGCAGTGCTGACCAGAGCCGCCACGACCCGTGCCTCATATTCCACAACCCAGTACTGGGTTGTGACCCGCAGTTTGAGAACCACTGGTTTAAAACACACTGTGTAAAATTCCCTCCCACCTTGCTCCCCAAGGTAGAGTCACCTCTGGAAGAGCGCAGAAAGTATTTAAGCCACTGACCTCTCCTGGTAGCTTTGCTGAGGGAGGGCAGCTGTCAGTTCCACTGTGGCCTCCACAGAAGTTCTGTCAATGGAGACCGCTCAGTGCTGGCCATGTGCCCTTCCTGGCCAGGAAGGGGAGATTATGGAGCTTTCAACCACCGTAACTTTTTCTGTTGCTGGGGACCTTCTCCCACAGTCTTTGCTAGCTCAGTCCCATAGTAAACTTGGGCCATTGTCATCCTCTTTCATCTTGTAATCCTCATTTTCCTTCCATGTGATATTTTCTGAAATCACAAATCTAAGTGAAACGTATTATTAGTCACACAACTAAAAGCAAGCTTGTGTGACCTTAAAGGCATAAAGGTTACAGTTATGATCAAATGTATAGATGGACAGACATCGCCCATTAATTTATAAGCAGGCAGAACTCTGAAGACCTGGTTTTACATTGTGTAACTAATAATAAGCTTTACTGAACACAGGATTCAATTTGAGCTAACTTAAAATTACTTAAATTTTTATGAATGTTTTGAAATGGTCACATGATTGACTGAATTTTCCTAATCCAGGGTCTTATCATTCTATCAATTTTTAAGACGAATTCCCCACTGAAATCAATAGGAAATTCTGCCTAAAAATCAATGCCATGAGGGGATCCCCAAAAGAAACATTTACTTCAAACGTACAGTGTGACAATGTCATGTAGAAACCTGACATTAATCAATGACTTGAAGAAGAAAAATGAGGTTTTAGGCTCTGATTTCATTAAAAAGCAGCACACTGACTGGTCAAAGTGTATTTGAGATTTTGTATTTTTTTAAAACATAGAATGCTCCTAATTGGTATGGAGTTTTAGAAAATAATATATTCATATACATATGTGTACAATATTTATTAAAATATTAAAGTTTTGGTAAATTTCAAAATATTAATAGTAACAACAATAATAATTTATTTGGAATTGCCCATCTTGATGTTTGAAAGGGGAACTCTCATTTTCATTTATTTTAAAAATATCTTTATGTAGTTTAATTATTATTGTAAAACACTTCCTTTTAAGAAACAAAATTTATTGACTGATTTTAAAATGTCCCTACCCAGCTCTCAATAATTAATTAATGAAAACATACAGTGTACAAATTGGACCAATGTCTACAGCTAGGTGTTCTCCCAAATTCTTATGAAACAAAAGCTGTCCAGTTAACATTCAGATAATGGATTGGTTTAATTTCCATCAAAATGTTTGACTATGCTGAAAAAATATTAAAGCAGCAGACAATCAAGGGTTGAGATGTCACTGCAGAAAATCAGTTCAATCCCTTTTTATTATTATTATTGGATTGTGTCTAAAGATAATTCAGATTGCTATTTGTGCTTGGGTAACTCAAAGAGATTAATTTTAAGAAAGTGAAACTTGGCATATATGTCATCCTCAGTGAAGAATATCTGCTATGCCAAGTTTGGGAAAGAATTTCAAGATGTGATAACTGAGGGAAACTAGCATGCTTTGTGTGCACAGTACACTTTTTCCTTATAATTTTTGCGCACAACGAGTACAGATAACTATAGCAGTGCTGTTACCCTGCTCTGAGAAAAAAGGCTAGGCTGATTGGGGAAGCAGCCACAGCTGGGGCCACGCCCTAATCAGGCCACACCTGGCCCTGTTATAAGGGCTCAGGGAGGAGCTAGGCTAGTCTATTTCTAGCTGTAGAGGGAGAAGGACCTAGGTGCTGGGGAGAAAAGGGTATATAGAGCAGGGCAGAGCTGGGGAAAGGCTAGAGGAGTTGGGGAGCGTTAGCCTGGCAATGGCCTATGCAGGTCCTGGGGCTGAGAGGTGTAGCCTAGACATAGACATAGGCAGAGGCAGCTGGTCCAACCTCCTTGCCAATGATGAGTGACCATGATAGACTGCAGTTTGCTCCAGTGAGTGGGGGCTACATGGTGACTGGCAGTAGCCACTGAGGCAAGGTAGGGGTAGAGGGTTGGGGGTTCCTCTGGGAGGGGAGACCCAGAGTGTGGTGCAGTACTGCTGGGGCAGAACCCTGAGGTAAAGGGGCACGGGGGCCTGGAAGGGACATGGGGCCTGAGGCAGGTGAGACACTGTCCAGCAGAGGGTGCTCTGTAGCTGGATGTGAGCTAATTCCCAGGATGACCAGCAGGAGGTGCTGCACTGGTGAGTCTCACTTTGCTACAGTAGCCATTGCAGATGCCTTGGCATTTGTTTATCTGTTATACTTGGAATAACGCAATCTGGCTTCTGTTTTTCCACTAGTCAACCAACCAAAAATAACCCCAACAAAATTCCTTTCATACAGAACTAATTTTAGCTACATGACCAATCAGAGTTGTGTGATCTGGTCATTTCAGAAGCACATTCAGCCAGTAAACCATGAGACAGAAGCATTACATCATCAACGCATTTCTCTGGGTGAACAGAGCAAGAAGTGTGGATTTCAAACCTAACTACTGAGGGCTTATTGGCATTTCATTGATTACTATCCATTTAGATGTCAAAGTCTGGGTAGCAAAACCAGTAAAATAAGCCCACATGTATTTGATCCAACATGTCAATAAAACATATAACTTAAATTAATGGTTACAAAGTATGATACACACAACCCCTTTTGATGCATCCAGGCATGCCACTACTATGAAGTATTAAACATACAACTTGCAACCTTAATTTAGCTCCTCATTCTTCCTCCAAGATTCATAAATGGTATGGTATTTCTCAATGTTTATCATGTAACGGTTTTAAGAACAAACAGGATGATTTTTAAAATTTGAATTTATTTTTATTCAATATTATTGAATTACTTACTAAAGTGCTAGCTGGTGGGGAGGAGGGGGCAAAAGACCAAAGTGTCTTAAAGATGTGAAAATAGGATTTAGAGATCATTTGTGTTATTCATTTATTGGTAGCTCTTCAGACCCTAATACCTCGAGACTCTTCTTTATGATCTTACTGCTATGATTACAGATGTGAGCATGAGCAGCAGGATCAGGCCCTTAATTTTGTTTAAATTATATATGATGATTTCAAATGAATTGAGCAGTACGGTCGGGAGGGAGACATGGTTCTATACCTTGAAATTGCTTAAGATAGTCTTTCTAAAGCCATGTCTATACATACAGTGGTGCAGCTGAGTGACATAGCTGGGTCATCCTAATGTTTTAAGGTAGACCTGGCTGGTCTGTGTCTATGCTGGGGCTTTTGTCAGCATAGCTGTTGGTCTGGGGTGGGGAAAAAAATCACACTCCTGACATACCTGTGCCACTAAAACTTTTAAGTATAGACCAGGCCTCAGTCTTAACTGTTTCTTACTGAGAGTCAAACAAGATTAAATCCAAATGATGTCTGTTTATATCATGGTTGGTGCACAGGGAAGAAAGGGATCCTTTCCAAACCATCTTTCTTCTGACAGGCATGTTGGTTGTGTATTTTGTATGTTTTCTATATTTTCCCATTATTAATAACCTTCATAGACCCCTGAAAAACCTTTTCTTAAAGTTTTTCAATTTAGTGAAAAAAGGCATTTGCCAGTTTCTCATGGCATGCAAGCAAATGTCGGTCATGTTCTCGTTTTCACCATAAATGATACATTGTTCTTATAATTTAATTTTATTGCCATAGTGCCCAGAGCTTCTAGGCAGGAGTGACACTGAACTCCTTGCCAGGCTGGCTGTTCCCCACTAGAACACCAAATAACAGCTGTCCTAGGTAAAAGCTTAGTTTTGGTTGCAGGTGATGTATTTTAAGGGGTACGTTAAATAAGTGTTTAGAGTCTAGTCATTCCTACCAATAGGCTGCGGATGCTTTTAGCAAGAGGTTCCCAGAAATATTCTCTTCAGGCTGCTCCCACACTACAGCCATGGGCTCCCTGGCCGCACACAGCGGGAGGATGGAAGAGAGGGGGACTGAGGAATATATTACTTTGTCTCCTGGCCACCGCCGGCACAGAGCCCCGGTGGTACCAAGGGCTGGGCTGGGCGCCGAGTCGCTCTCCCTGGCAGGGTGCCAGCGCGCGAGCCCGGGGCAGAGCTGGGGGGCCCAGCGCAGAGCGACGCCGGCTGCCACCCTCCTGTCCCAGGGGCGAAGCGCGCGCCCCCTGCAGGCGGCGCTGCCGCAGCTGCCCACGTGTTACAGGCTGGGTCTGTTTACTGCCCGCCCCAACGGGCCGAGAAGGCGGGGCAGAACTCCCTGCAGGCAGCCAATCCCGCAGGCCCCCCGCGTGGCGCGCGCGAACTTCATCTTACCCCTCCCTTGGCTTTGACTGGCTGCGGGGGCACGTGAGATTGACAGGCAGCTCCGCAGCCCTGCCGGCCGGGGGGCCGCTTTTGTGACGGGTTCCCCCAGCGTTCGGAACGCCGCGCGGCACGTGGTCGGCGGTAGAGCCCCCTGCCCCCTTCCCAGGGGCCCCGCCCCTCCTCCCCACCTGAGCGCCGCGTGCGCTATTGTCACCCAACCCAACATTCCAACTCCGAACGCCCCGCTGTTCGCCGCCGGCTCCCCCCATTGGCCCGCCTGGCTCAAACTGAGCGGCGGGGCAGCCAATGGCGCTCGGTATCCAAGGAGCCAGCTGGCCCCGCCCTTCGCAGCGCCTGCCGTAACAATATGGCAGCAGCGGCTATTGGTAGGGACGCGGTGTGAGTGGCGGCGGCGGCGGCGGCCGCAGCAGCGGCTCAGGCTCCTTCTCACTCTGCGCGCCCTTCTCCTGCGCCCCCCTCCCCCTCGCAGCTGGCTCAGGGCCAGGCCGGCGGCAGGACGGAGCCATGGCAGGTAGGTCGGGGGGCCGGCGCCGGGCACCTGGGCGAGCCGGGGATGCACGGGGGAAGCTGCCCGTATTGTCCTGCCCCGCTGCCCGCCGCCGCTCTCCGGGTCCTAGCGCTGGCGGGAGCGGGCTGCCACCGTGCCGGGCATTGTGCGTTTCCCCGGGCTGGGCTCGGCGGCGGCGGCGGGGCGTGCGGGGAAGGGGGCCCGGCGGCGAGTGAGGAGGCTGGAGGACGCCTGGGTCGGATGCAGCAGGGGAGGCTGTTTGCTCCCGCTCTCCGCAGCGGGAGGGGAGCGCGCTCGGTCGTGGCGCGGGAGGGGGGAGTTCTCGGCTCCAGTGTATCGCCGAGCCCGGAGCCGCTTCCCGCGACGCCAGCCCGGGGCTCGGAGGGGGTGCGGACTGCGGGGCGAGAGGCTTGCCCGTAACCGCGGGGTTGTCCGCATCGTGCCTGTGCACGGCTGGAGCTGGCAGGTAAATATTTGCCACCGTGACAATGGGATCGGGGGATACCTTGTTCGCAGAGGGGGACTGGCACAGATGGAGCTGAGTGAGCGGCGCAGAAGGGAAAATGGCTTTACCCCCCCCCCTCTCCCCCCACCCCGTAATCCCTTCCCCTCATTTACATCCGAATTGCTCAAAGATCAAAGCCGACATTTGTTCGGGGCTGTTTGGTGTGGCGGGATACGTCCTTTATGTGTGTGGTTCTGCGGGGTGTACGCGCCCCGGGCATTGTGCGTTAGGATGCCTATGGAGGACTTTACCACTCGAATCACCATGCCACTTATTCATTATGCTGCTGCAAGCTGCCGGCGCCGTCCTCCTGTCCCGCTCGCTGGGGCCTGCTTTTGTTTACAGTCTTCAGCTGTGGGCATAATCAGTGAATAGCATTCATAGTGAGAGCGCCTTAACTCGGTCCTCAAAAGTGGTTGACCAGTTGGTAAGAGATCCTTTACTAGTTGTCAATTTCTTAAGCTCCCTTTTGAGAGCGGATGATGCAGAGGTATGCAAATATGTATTTCAGTGAGCTTGATCTTAAAGATTTTGGACCATGAAGAATAAAGCATCTTGTTTCAGGGTCTGCACTGGATCGTAGTACCAGAGGCCACCCTCACAAGTTTCAGGATTCCAACTTTCAAAATGACTGTTTAAAAAGCTGTCAGACTTGTCGTCTTGCTATAGGCTTTTTTTTTAAAAAAAATTGTCTGTCTAGCCATGCAGTCAGGTAGGATAGCACTACTTTGAGACCTGTATATAAGCGTGAACATATTTGTGTGGGTTTCCTTTGTGATTTTTACTTGTCATATGTCAATGAATACAGTCTAAATCCCCTTCTCTCTTTACCTTTGAAAAATCCCATACAAAATAAACATTGTAAAAATCATAACTTCAGTATTCTGTACGTTGTCTGATTACTACATGGAAATGCTAAAACTGCAGTTAAAGTGTATACTTTGACACCAAGTTGTTTAGTGATATTGAACAGAGAATGTGTGCTGCTGCACATGGATGTATTTGCTTATCTAGTTTCTAATGAAAAACTTGGGAGACCGTAAATGGATTACTCCAAGGGATGTGTAGTGGTAAAATGGAATTATGCATGTGCATGATTTGGGGGCAGGGGGAAGGTGGAGTAGACCTCTGAATGTAGAAAATGCATCAGAGAAACTATATTAAAATCTAGGAAAGTCAAGGTTCTAAAAAAGCTGAACTTCACTTGTTTTGCTCTAGGAAAGTTATTCCTAATTTATCTTTTTATTTTTTTGTGTAAAAAAAAAAAAACAACAACAAAAAACCAAACAAAAAAACTATATTTCAACATTAAGGCCCCGATGCTGCAGACACTTAAGAATGTGCTTAAATTTAAACATGGTGAGTACTCCATTGAGGTCAATGGGACTATTCACTCTGTGTAAACCTAAGCATGTGTGTAAGTCTTTGCCAGATCAGGATCTAAATAAGTGAAAATGACTTTTACGGTCTGCTTGCTCAGCCATTAAATTAGTTAGCACTTACTTATGCACATAATCTCAGCCTTAAATGGAACTGCTCGCATAAGTATAATCTTGAGATTGCACAAGAGGGTCCTTAATTTCTCTGAGCAACTGAAGTGCAGTGTTTTGCATAAGGTCACAAAGAATTCAGGAATGAAAACTTTTAGAGAAGAGTTGACTTTTCTTTAGTTTAGAAGCCCCTTCCCACTAATATTTCTAGTTCTATAGTAGTTTTCATCTTCACCAGCCAAATTGGAAAATGCATATTTAATAGTTGTCAAGCAGTTCTTTACATCCATAATACCAAAAACTGTAAATTTAAAATTAGGAAAAACTCGATCTGTTGAGTGATTACTTCTGGTGCCTAACTTGTGATAAGAGCACCTATTTTTCTTCCTGTATTATTGAAAAGCTTCTGCCAATTTCAGTGGCACTTCAACAGCATGATATAATTTATCGAATGAGGCTTAGTTTCATCTTAACTTTACAGGCCCTATCCCCCAGAAAGCTGGTTTCTGGCTAAATAGGAGGAGGAGTCCCTGTTCTGAGTATTTGCTCCTTGTTAGTGTCCATGTAAAACCCTAGTCTGCCCTCTCCCTAGAGCAGTAGTTGTCAAACTTTTGTACTGGTGACCCCCTCAAATAGCAAACCTCTGAGTGCGGACCCCCCTTATAAATTAAAAACACTTTTTAATATATATTTAACACCATTATAAATGTTGGATACAAAGCGGGGTTTAAGGTGGAGGCTGACAGCTCGTGACCCCCCATGTAGTAACGTCACAACCCTCTGAGGGGTACCGAACCTCTGCCCTAGATGGAGTCAGTTTATTCAACTAGATTGCTCTTCTTATCCTATTACATATGGCAGTTGGGCTCATAAGGAGGCAGTGTAATCTAGTGGATAGTTTTTTGTCTACTTAGATTGTAAAGTCTGTCCTGCCTGCAGGGATCATCTCTTGCTATGTGTTTGTACTGTGCCTAGTATAATGGGGTCCTCATCTTGGTGAGGGCCTTGGGAACTACTAAATAATTGGAATGACTAAATGTGTTTCTCAAGAATGATGTTCTACATTGCTAGGAGCAAGGCCACTACAGCACTTTTTGGGTAGGAGGACCTTTCTCTGTAAATTGTGAGGAAAGCAAGGATTTCACACCAGTTGTGTACAGAAGAGGAGGAATTTCATATACAGGACTTGTCTCTCTGTTATGAGGACGGACACACACACACGCTACTCTAGTCCTGTTAAGGCTGTAGGAATCCTTGTAGGCAGCATAGCTCAAGGAGAGTTCAGGGACAAGTTAGGGTAGGGAATTCTACTGAATTAGGCATCTGTGGTCATGGGGTTTAATGCCTTCTCCAACAGCATAACTTCTTACTCTCGTGGCCTTTTGTTGCCCTGGTTTTGTATTAATGATCTTGACTGATGTCTTTGTATCATTAATAGCCATATTCTGGTTTCCTTACTCAGCCATTACAAAGGTAAAACTCACCTTAGCTTTCATGAAAATATGACCTGAGTAATGACTAGGGGCTTCAGAATTTGGCTCTGTGTATTCTAACAATTATCAGAGGGGTAGCCGTGTTAGTCTGTATCCACAAAAACGAGGAGTCCAGTGGCATCTTAAAGATTCACAGATTTATTTGGGCATAAGCTTTTTTGGGTAAAACCCACTTCTTCAGAAGCATGGAGATTATGTTAATCTTTAAAGTGCCACCAGACTCGTAGTTTTTTATTCAAACAATGCTGACTATGTTTTGGGTTAAAATAAGCTGACAAACTGCCTCTTTAAGAAGTCATTTAGGGTTCACTGATTAATCTGTTAGAATGGATTTCTGTAAATCCTGATTAATCTATTGAATGACCTAGCTCTAGGGTCCGTTTTTAGAAGAGGGAGACACACTTTTTCTGATGTGTTCAGAATCCTTTGTTGTGGCTATGCGGCATAACCATTCAGTAATGCAGAATAATCCCTCATTACCTTACGTGATATCTGGTCCAAGAGATCACTACTTTCGGAAGTTAAAAACTGCTTGATACTGGATTTAACAGCTATTCATTGCAGTATTCACTAATTGATAAGATACACTACACTATCAATTATTCGAGAACTAGGTGTTCCTGCTATAGTGATGAGCATGGTATAAATAACTAGATTGACAGAACTACTAGATTTTTAGCAACAGGATTCAAAGTTATGGTTTCCACAGCAACTATTACTCAGGCCCCCTTTCACATATGCAATACTTTCCATTTCTTATTTGATCTGGTAAAAGCACAAGAAACTAAATACTCCTCCCTGCTCACATTTTGCTTATTCCTCCCACTCTCCTTTCTACCTCCTTCCTTTTTATTCTCTCTGCCTCCTACTCCCACTCTGAGCTTCATGCCTTCTTTTGTGCCACCTCCTACTCTTCATACCGCAGTTGCATGTATGCCTTAGAAAAATCACTACTTGTCCAAGTGCCTTTTGTCTTCCTTCAGATCCTTCCATTATTATAGGTATCTGTTTCTAGCTGTACTTGCACTGTGCTAGGCACTATACAAATGTATAGGAAGCAGCAGTCTGTCTTATTTTTACATTGTAAATCATTCATTGCAGAGCCAAGGGCAGGGAGTATGTAATACCCATTCCGCTTTACCTGGTGCCTTCCTCACCAGTGGTGGCTTCACACTGTCCTGTACCTGAACTGTTGCTTTGTGCCTTTTGTCTGAGTTAGATTATAAAATCTTTGGAACAGGAATTATGGTCTTGTTTTGTAAAGTTTGTCATGTAAACTTATGGTGTTGTATAAATATTCCCATGTGTAGTGTGAAGCTTAATGCATATATGCAATGTGGCTGGGAGATGGTTTCCAGAGCCTCTAAACTTTGAATTTTGGATGGTTTTGCCATTTTAACTCTAATGCAATGTTAGCATATTTAATTTTCCTGTTTTTAAAAAAGAATCTTTAAGAAGAGTTTAAGTCACTGGAAATGCACTTGCATTTATCTGAATATGTATAAACTTTAAGTGAGCAGATTTTCAGTCTTTCAAATTTACTTCTGGGCTGAGAACAAGCATTTTGGGGACTGACCTTTTTCATATTTTTGTTACATAAACCACTTAAAAATAAAAGCATAGAATGAGTGCCATCTCAACCATAACTATAATAACTAATGAAATAAGTGCATTCTAGCAAGAATGAATAAAAATTAGTAAGCTTGATGTGAACCAAAAGGTAGCCAAGTCAGTCAACATCTTTTCTTTTCTATGCATATGTATTCTGTTGATGTGGCTTGTTTTACAGTGTACTCATTCCCTTCCAGATTGTCGTCGGCCTACAATTTTAGCTACTAGAATGGGGGAGCATGATTCTTCTCCCATGAGTTGATTTTTTTCTAAATGAAATTTAAACCCAAATCATCATCTTTGATACGCTTCCCAGTTATAGAAACCAACTGCTCACTGATTAAAACAGCAGCTGGTAATGTCTTGAAGTAGGCAGACCAGTTTAAATACCTTTGACTCTCAACTAGATGTCTTTGAGCAAAATATATGGATTATAGTCTCACTACAATGGGCCCAAATTTAACTGCATTGTGCAGATTAAGAATATGAATTTATTTGCAAGGCAGCAAGTTACTCTTCAATAGCTATTGTCCACCCTGCTTAGTAGGGATATTGCATGTTGGGTGAGATAGCAGAGGCCAGTAGTAATAATCCACCTGGGAGAAGAGCTAAATATAGTCTTTACTAGAGTAAGGGCCATGTGTTTACTTCCTTGTGTATTCAGAACCCATCATTGCAGAGGGCACAATCCAACTTCGTTGGCGTAGTCTTTCTGAGTGAAGGTGCTGATGTTGGTAGACAATGTGTTTCTATCTTGGCACTAGCACGTTTAGGTTTGCTTCTTTCCATTGCAGTCTGCAAGTACACCTCTTTCTCTTCTCTCTCTGTTAACTTTAAAATGCCTCAAGCCAACCCTTATGAGGAGCAGACTATTGGGGCTGAAGCCTGAGATAGCTGGAATGAGATCCCTAATCCATTAGTAGGACCCTACCAAATTCACAGCCATGAAAAACACATCATGGCCTGTAAAATCTGGTCTCCCCACATGAAATCTGGTCTTTTGTGTGCTTTTCCCTGTACTATGCAGATTTCATGGGGGAGACCAGCATTTCTCAAATTGGGGGTCCTAACTCAAAAGGGGGTTGCAGGGATCACAAGATTATTTTAGGGGGGTTGTGGATTGCAATCCTTACTTCTGCGCTGCCTGCAGAGTTGGGCAGCTGGAGAGCAGCGGCTGTTGGCCAGGTGCCCAGCTCTGAAGGCAGTGCCCTGCCAGCAGCAGCGCATAAGTAAGGGTAGCAGTACTGCAACCCCACACTAAAATAATCTTGTAATCCCCCCCTCCCATCCAACTCCTTTTTGGGTCAGGACCCTACAATTGCAAATTATGAAATTTCAGATAGCTGAAATAATGAAATTTACTATTTTAAAAAGCCTATCACCGTGAAATTGACCAGAATGGACTTCAAATGTGGTAGGGACCTATCCATTAGTATTAAAGAAACTCAACTCTTATTTTAAGCATAAATGTCACCATTGAGGAGTGGAGGAGAATGAGAGGGACTCATCACATTCCCAGGGGCAGATCCTCCGCTTCTGATGTCAGTTTGTCTCTGACAACTTACACAGCTGAGGTCCTGATGCCTAGTGTCTTCCCAAAATAATAAACTGAAAGAGGGTGGTAAAAAGTCATTGGGTAAGGGTCAGAGGATAATAGGTCCAAACTTTTTATAAAGATATATACTCTAAACAGACAAATCCTGTCTCAAATAGAATACGATTTTAAAAGAGATGAAGATAGACAAAGGGTGAGAACAGGTTGTGTAAATTTCTTAAAGATCTCCAGGGATAACTGCAGAAGTTCGAGTATCCGACTTCCCTGCTTGCCTAAATAGGCAAGGAAAGTAATCTCTTGCATATATGCAGAACAGTTTTCAGATATATTAATCTAGCTTTAAAAAACCCCAAACACTTCTTCAAACAAGGCACAATATCCATTCATCACTGAGGTCTTCATATGTATCAACTTAGAAGTTTAAAAAAACCAAACCATTTAAAGTTCTATCTTCAACCGAAAATCCTTCTTTATTTATAAAAATTAAAGCCCCAAATGCAATAATACAAAAGTAACAATTTCAGTGCTTTGAATACTATAGATACTTAAACTAAGGGCTATCTACCCTGTGAACATAAGGATTACATTTTATCATGCAAAAAGGTTACTGCTTCATAGTATTCAGTACATCTTTCTGTGTAATTCTTCCTCCTTCACTCTCTGTTCCAACCCTTATTACAGTTTTCCTCCACATAGTTGGATAATCTAATCAGCTGAACTGATTTTAAACAACCCAAAACAAATGCACACTAGTTTTTTCTTAATCCAGAAAAGTTTCAGCTCCAAGCAACTGAAAATAGTTATAGAAATATCATCTCAAGTAAAATTAGAATGTCCTTATTGAAATACTATCATGAATTTGAAAGATGGTTTTGCCTTCATTATTTGAGACATCTCCTTGAGCCATGGTTTATTGACAATTCTATTTTACATCAGGTAATCACATTACTTATTGAAGGACAGTGATTTTTTTTCCCCTCAGAACATTAGACTTAATTTAATGCAAAGTAGTTCTCTTACACGTTGACGGAGTATCTTATTACAGCAATAAAGCTTTGGAGGAAATGTCCAACAATAAGTTGAGAAATGTATTCTCTGCGAAGCTTCACTCAAAGCTAAAGCTCTAAACTGTCTTTCTGAAATGCAGCAAGTGTCCCAAAAATGGTTTCACTTTCTCATAAATTCCACTGTTAATTCAGAAGCGTTCGGATTCTCTTTGGGGTCACTAATTCTGTGGAAAGAATTAGTTGAAAAGTAGAGTTTAATGTCTGAAGTTTCTGGGTGCCCTTTACAGCCTGTTTCTAGCTGCAGTGAGTCTGTAGATCTACTATAGGAGTTCATACATGGTGGTGGCTGCCTGTTCTAGTTGGATATAGCAGTTTGAATATCCAGTGTTTCCATGGCTTTCCCTCAGTTCACTTCCCTGTGTCTCAGCCATTTGCTTTTTTCACCTGCTCACTGCATACTGATGGTACTTGGTCTTGGGTATAGCCAGGACTCTCTCAGTTCACACAGTACATGCTACTCCATCTCTTTGTTTACAGAAAGACCTCCATGTTACCCTTACTTCAGCAGAATGTTGTGCATGAATGTTGTCTGACTTCTCCAGACTTAATCTTTTTCTCTCGTCCCTAGTCTGCTTTTTCTCCTATTGAAGTAGTTTTCTGTGAGGTTAACTTGCCTTAGGAGTGATTAGAAGTGAATTGATTACCTGGATTGCAACAACACTTTGTAGGTTTATTTCACTGGAATCTCAAGGTCTGGAATGTTTTCATTAATCTTTTCCTAATTCTCACTCCCCTTTCTCTAGGTATACTTCTCCTGCATCCCCATCCTCTAAATGCTGGTCTGTGGAGTCTCCTCGATGCTTGGTTAATATATTGCCTGGCTTTTTTCATCTGGTGTCGCAGGCTGTCTTCCATTCAAGCTTCTAGGCTAATGGAAATAACTGGCAACTAGTGGTGTCTGTGTCTTTTTAAAAAACTATTGCAAGATAGAAAACTCTAGTTCAGCACCATCCTTACTTTTGAAGATTCAGCTGCAGCCTGCTAGGAGAAAACTTAAAGGGATACAGTCCTATTAGAAACCATGTATTTTTGCATTGATTGTACAGAGGAGCCTTACTGCAATTTGCAAGTAGAAATTTGTTTTTCAACTGCCAGCCTTGCAGAAACAGTGTAAGACCTGAATGTGAAGCTGTGTTCATTTTGGCTTGTGCAGCATCACCAGAAATATTCTCCAGATGAAGTTCTTCCCTCCATTATAGCTATGCAACTGTAAGCCGTTCAGTGGGATTGCACAGGTAGAATAAAGTGAATAATGAAAAACAGGGTCCTACGAAAGGAACTTATCAATGCTGCCCATGTGCAAGCTGGAAGAGAATCTCAGTCACTGTCCAAGAGCAGTGTTTCTGTAGGGCTGACAGCAGTAGCATAGCGAAATCTCTTGTTAAAGTAATGGTATATAATCTGATATCAACAGGAAGTAGGTCTGCTGGGTAAAAAGATACTTCTAAATACTAACTCTTCAGACCAGAACCACACGGTAAGTAGGTGGAGCTCTCATCCTGTTAATGCGATAGTGTACACATCCTGATACTATCCCCTTCTTCAGGGTTTTTCTGATAATAGAAACCTTGGCCTATACTTTGGCTTTTTCTAGAGTTTATCCTTACCTGTTAAGCCCTGTTAAGTGAGGAAACTATCTTTACAGCATTATTAGCTCAAGCTATAATTTGAGTTTTGCCCCTAACATGATTTCCATCCTCCACATAAACATTTGAAGCTCCACTTAAGTGGTTCTTTCAGCTTGAGCTAGCTGGCTGGTCAGAGGGTGTAGGTTGAAGCATGTCTCTTGCTGATTCTGGAGCTTGTAATGCACTGGGGATGCAGCAGTTGAGTTACAACTCATCAAATTCTAATCCAATTACTCTGAGTTCAATCACTCAGTGTAGCTCCTGTTTTGCAGCATGGTGATACTTAGGGCATGTCTACAGTGGCTAAATTACAGCACCAGCAGTTACAGCACCACTTGGAGCACAGAAGGGAAACCGCTGTTGTGTGTTCACACTGACAGCTACCCGCACGATAGCGTGTTCACACTTGCAGCGGTATTCAGAGTGGTGGACTCTGGGCAGCTATCCTACAGAGCACCTTTGTGTCTTTTGCTGCTAAGACTTGTGGAAGGTGGGGGGTGGGTTGTGGGGCATCCTCGGTGCTGTCCCAATGCCCCATGATGCATTGCTTTGCATCCCAGCAGTCCCTGTGCTTTTGTCTGCATTTGGTGCCATATTACAAAGGTTTGTGTACAGCACACCCTGCCTCTTTCAGACAGCAGGAATGGATCCCGAACTGTTGGTCAGAGCAAGAGCATACTGGTCAACATGTCATGAGTGGCAGTGGAGTTATTTCTTAAACTACAAAGGCAAGAGGAGTGTAACATTGATCTTGCCACACATAGTAGCTATGACACTAGATTGCTTGTGGTATTCAGTGGTGCTGACCACAGTGGAACGCCACTTTTGGGCTTGGGAAACAAGCACAGAATGGTGGGATCACATTGTGATGCATGTTTGGGATGATGAGCAGTGGCTGCAGAACTTTCACATGAGGAAATCCACATTCATGGGACTGTGTGATGAGCTAGCCCCAGCCCTGTAGCGCAAAGACACAAGAATGAAAGCTGCCGTGTCACTGGAGAAGCACGTGACAATTGCACTGTGGAAGCTGGCTACTCCAGACTGATACTGATCGGTCGCTAGCCAGTTCGGAGTGGGAAAGTTGACTGTTGGAGTCTTGTTGATGAAGTGTGCAGGGCCATTAATTGCATCCTGCTCCAAAAGACTGACTCTGGGCAATATGTGTGATATTGTGGATGGCTTTGCACAGATGGGCTTCCCTAACTGCCATGGGGCAATAGATGGCATGCACATTCTGATTCTGGCACCAGACCACCTAACCCCAGAGTACATTAATCACAAGGGGTATTTCTCAATGGTTCTCCAGGCGCTTGTGGATCACCAGGGGCATTTCACAGATATCAATGCAGGCTGGTCCAGGAAGGTGCATAATGCACACATCTTTTGGAACACTGGCCTGTTCAAGAAGTTGCAAGCAGGGACTTTCTTCCTGGACCAGAAGATCACCATGGGAAGTCAAAATGCCCATTGTGATCCTGGGAGGCCCTGCCTACCTCTTAATGCCATGGCTTATGAAGCCATACACAGGGCAACTTGACAGCAGCAAGGAGTGGTTCAGCAACAGGCTCAGCAAGTGCAGAATGACTGAATGTGCTTTTGGCCATTTAAAAGCCCGTTGGCGATGCCTATATGGGAAGCTGGACCTTGCTGATGACAATATTGCTATGCTTATAGCCGCATGCTGTAACCTCAATAATATTTGTGAAGGGAAGGGTGAAAGCTTTGCTCAGGGCTAGACTACAGAGGCTTAGCATCAGGAGGCTGAGTTTGAACAGCTAGCGACCAGGGCTATTAGAGGGGCACAGCGCAGGGCCATAATGATCAGGGATGACTTCAGGCAGCAATTTGAAGCTGAAAGCCACTAATATTTGTTGCTATGCTTGGGAGTGCAGTGCTTGTAATGCTAGGAAGTGATTGGTGCACATGATGCAAAAAGGGACTTAACATAATTATATGTTGCTTTGCAGTGCTTTCAAACCAGCACAAGTCTTTTTATTAAAAGACAACTGGAGGAGAGAGTCAAACAAAAAAAATCATCAGCAGGGAAGGGGACAGAGAATGGGTCCTAAGATGGCTACAGATTTGTGTATGTCCAGGGATAGACCCAACTTCCTCCTTTGGAGTACAGTGCAGCGGATGCTGTATTTCAGCAGGGCCAAACTGCAGAGTGCTGGGTGTTGAGTGCAGTGGTTAGTGGAAGTCCACACTGCTGGACTGTGAGGAGGGAGGAGTGGAATGCTGTGGGTAGAGACTGGAGCTAGGAGGTTAATAACAGTGTGGGGTGCATGAGAAAGTTTTGCGACAGCAGCTGGGGGGGAGGGGGAAGCATGGAGCTCCTCAGTTTGAGGAGCTCGTATCGCCTGGAGTGTGTCCACTTGGCAATCCGTTATGTTTAAGAGCTGTTTCTGGGCTTCTTTCTGGTGTGCCATGTTCTCCTTTCGTTCCCTCTTCTTGCTGTTCTGCCACTCCTTCGATTCCTGTTTCTCAGCAGCAGAGTGCATCATAACCTCAAGGAGAGAGTCCTTCTTGGCCGCTTTCTAATTCTGCACCGCTGTTCTGTTGCTGACAGAACAAAGAGGGAGGCTGGGCTCCAAGGTCACCTCTGAAATTTAAATGCAACATTTTACAGAAGCAGTATTGTGTGCAACACAGACAACACTGATTCAGTGCTTTAAAACACAGCCAGTACTCATACCTGTCACTAACTGGCTGACCCCAGGCAAGCACACATGAGCTACAAGACCCCCAAATGGTGAGTAGCCCCAGGGGCACAGTAAATCACTCTTCCTGGACCCTGCTGCACACTGGGCACATGGTTCTTGGGGAGAGCCAGCACTTGGGGGGTGGGGGGGCGGCAGATAATCATTCCTGTCCCCACATTTTCCACAGGATGTGATCATTATGGAAGATACCTTGCTGTTGATGGTGAGCAGCCAATCAAAGGAGGGTCTTCTTCCAGCCTGCAGCTTCTGTCCTGGCCCCTGTACAGCTCGCCTGTGTGCAGCAATGGTGTCCCCATGTCCCTCCCCCTCCATGATGGCATACTGGTGCAGGGAAGTTACTGTTAATGGGGCAAGAAACAAAGCAGCTCTGCCGAGGAACCTGCGGCAGCGGATTGCCCAGGAGCTGTGTGAGAGTTTACTGGCGATCTCTGAGGGAGGCTCCCATGAAGTGAGGGAGTCAATCAACAGCCTGCTCCGCTGCTCAGACTAGGCGTGCGGTGGGAGACAAGCCTGCTTCCTGCAACTCTCCTGCCCCCAACAACTCGCTTCAGCGATTTCCCCAAATCAGATTCACTTACCAGGGGCCGCTGCCTCCTGTTTGCGCCTCGCCAAGCTCTGACTGTGCGACTGGCTAGGCTCCTCTGGTGTAGAAAAGAGCTCCTCACTGCGTGTGTCTCTGGCCTCTGAGTCCTCCTCTGCTTCTGGGTCCCCTTCCCCCTCTTCGTCCAAGATTTCCTCCTCCTGGCTCGGTCCACTCTCGGTTGGCACACAAAGTAGCCACAGGGGCTGTCAAGGTTCCTCCCCCACTCTGAACTCTAGGGTACAGATGTGGGGACCTGCATGAAAAACCTCCTAAGCTTATCTTTACCAGCTTAGGTCAAAACTTCCCCAAGGTACAAAATATTACCCCCGTTATCCTTGGAATGGCCGCTACCACCACCAAACTAATACTGGTTACTGGGGAAGAGCTGTTTGGACGCGTCCTTCCCCCCAAAATACTTCCCAAAACCTTGCACCCCACTTCCTGGACAAGGTTTGGTAAAAAGCCTCACCAATTTGTCTAGGTGACTACAGACCCAGACCCTTGGATCTTAAGAACAATGAACAATCCTCCCAACACTTGCACCCCCCCCTTTCCTGGGAAATGTTGGATAAAAAGCCTCACCAATTTGCATAGGTGACCACAAACCCAAACCCTTGGATCTGAGAACAATGAAAAAGCATTCAGTGTTTTACAAGAAGACTTTTAATAAAAAATAGAAGTAAATAGAAATAAAGAAATTCCCCCTGTAAAATCAGGATGGTATATATCTTACAGGGTAATTAGATTCAAAAACATAGAGAACCCCTCTAGGCAAAACCTTAAGTTACAAAAAAGATACACAGACAGAAATAGTTATTCTATTCAGCACAATTCTTTTCTCAGCCATTTAAAGAAATCATAATCTAACACATACCTAGCTAGATTACTTACTAAAAGTTCTAAGACTCCATTCCTGTTCTGTCCCCGGCCAAGACGACTACAGACAGACACACAAACCCTTTGTTTCTCTCCCTCCTCCCAGCTTTTGAAAGTATCTTGTCTCCTCATTGGTCATTTTGGTCAGGTGCCAGCGAGGTTACCTTTAGCTTCTTAACCCTTTACAGGTGAGAGGAGCTTCCCCTGGCCAGGAGGGATTTCAAAGGGGTTTACCCTTCCCTTTATATTTATGACACGCCCCCCAAATCTCAGCTAGGGTGAAACACTGGCTGGGATTTCTTCCTGGAGCTCTAGGAAAACAGAGTTAATAAGACACATGCATCTCTAAATATACTACCAAGTACATAAAGACTAACAATATTTTCCACATCTCAAGGACGATTTTAACCAGTTGATTCTGGGAAACTTTCAAGGGAGAGTGCATCAGCCACTTTGTTAGAAGCTCCTGAGATGTGTTGGATGTCGAAATCAAAATCTTGGAGAGCTAAACTCCACCGAAGAAGTTTTCTGTTAGTTTCTTTGACGGGGTGAAGCCACTTTAGTGCAGCATGGTCGGTTTGCAGGTGGAAACGCCGTCCCCAAACATATGGGCGTAGCTTTTCCAGAGCGTAGACAATGGCATAACATTCTTTTTCAGTGACTGACCAGTTGCTTTCCCTCTCAGACAGTTTTTTGCTGAGAAACACTACAGGGTGGAATTCTTGATCAGGTCCTTTCTGCATTAAAACTGCTCCCACACCACGCTCGGATGCATCTGTGGTTACTAGGAACGGTTTGTCAAAGTCTGGGGCCCTTAGTACAGGGTCAGACATGAGTGTCGCTTTAAGCTTGTTAAAGGCCTTCTGACACTTTCCGGTCCACTGAACAGCATTTGGCTGTTTCTTTTGGGTTAGGTCTGTCAGTGGGGCAGCGATTTGGCTGTAGTGCGGTACAAATCGTCTGTAATAACCGGCCAAGCCTAAGAAGGATTGAACCTGTTTCTTTGACTTTGGGACAGGCCACTTTTGGATAGCATCCACTTTGGCCTGTAGGGGGCTGATAGTTCCTTGACCCACCTGGTGTCCAAGGTAAGTCACTCTGTTTAGGCCTATTTGACACTTCTTAGCCTTAACAGTTAGTCCTGCCTCCCTTATGCGCTCAAGGACTTTTTGTAGATGTTCCAGGTGGTCTGCCCAGGAATCCGAAAATATGGCCACATCGTCAAGGTAGGCGACTGCATATTCTCCTAATCCCGCTAGGAGACCATCTACAAGTCTTTGGAAAGTGGCGGGTGCATTTCGCAGCCCGAAAGGGAGTACATTAAATTCATACAGCCCGAGATGTGTGATGAAGGCTGACCTTTCCTTGGCAGATTCATCTAGCGGTACCTGCCAGTACCCCTTGGTTAAGTCCAAGGTAGAGATGAACTGGGCCCTTCCCAGTTTCTCTAATAGTTCATCTGTGCGTGGCATGGGATAGTTGTCTGGGCGAGTTACAGCATTTAGCTTACGGTAGTCCACGCAAAAACGTATTTCCCCATCTGGTTTGGGAACTAGAACCACTGGAGATGCCCATGCACTTTCAGAGGGGCGGATTACCCCCATCTGTAACATATCCTGGATCTCCCGTTCTATAGCAGTTTTAGCTTGAGGAGACACCCGGTAAGGTTGGACCCTAATTGGGTGAGCATTACCTGTGTCAATGGAGTGGTATGCCCGTTCAGTCAGTCCTGGGGTGGCTGAGAACGTTGGCGCGTAGCTAGTGCACAGCTCCTGGATCTGCTGTCGCTGCATACGCCCAAGGGTCATGGAGAGGTTCACCTCTTCCACACCACCAGCACATTTCCCTTCGTAGTAGACACCTTCAGGCCACTCAGCGTCGTCTCCTCCCTGGGCTGTAAACTGACAAACCTTTAATTCTCTGGAATAAAAGGGCTTTAGAGAATTAATATGATACACCTTAGGCTTTCGGTTGGAGGTGGGGAATGCTATGAGATAATTAACAGCTCCCAGGCGCTCCTGGACCACGAATGGCCCTTCCCACGATGCTTCCATTTTATGGGCCTGGAGCGCCTTTAAGACCATGACCTGGTCTCCTACTTTGAAGGAACGCTCTCTGGCATGTTTATCATACCAGGCTTTTTGCTCTTTTTGAGCATCCTGTAAGTTTTCTCTAGCAAGGGCTAAAGAGGTTCGGAGGGTGTTTTGTAGGTTGGTTACAAAGTCCAGAATGTTAGTTCCTGGAGAAGGTGTAAATCCCTCCCATTGCTGCTTCACCAACTGCAATGGCCCCTTAACCTCACGGCCATATACAAGTTCAAATGGGGAAAACCCTAAACTGGGATGTGGTACAGCTCTGTAGGCAAAGAGCAACTGCTGCAATACTAGGTCCCAATCATTGGAGTGCTCATTTACGAATTTACGTATCATGGCCCCCAAAGTTCCATTAAACTTCTCCACCATGCCATTTGTTTGATGATGGTAAGGAGTGGCAACCAAGTGATTTACCCCATGAGCTTCCCAAAGGTTTTTCATAGTTCCTGCCAGGAAATTAGTCCCTGCATCTGTGAGGATGTCGGAGGGCCAACCTACCCTGGCAAAAATGTCTGCTAGTGCCTGGCACACACTTTTAGCCCTGGTGTTGCTTAGAGCTACTGCTTCCGGCCATCGGGTGGCAAAATCCATGAAAGTCAGTATGTACTGCTTTCCTCTGGGTGTCTTTTTCGGAAAAGGACCCAGAATATCCACAGCTACTCGCTGAAATGGAACTTCAATGATGGGGAGTGGCTGGAGAGGAGCTTTGACCTGGTCTTGGGGTTTTCCCACTCTTTGGCACACCTCACAAGACTGGACATAGGTAGAAACATCCTTGCCCATTCCCTCCCAGTGGAATGACCCCCCCAAACGGTCTTTGGTCCTGTTCACCCCAGCATGGCCACTAGGGTGATCATGGGCTAAGCTCAAGAGCTTGGCCCGGTATTTAGTTGGAACTACCAACTGTCTCTGAGGATGCCAGTCTTCCTGGTGTCCCCCAGAAAGAGTTTCCTTGTATAAAAGTCCTCTTTCTACAACAAACCGGGATCGATTAGAAGAGCTGAGAGGCGGTGGGTTGCTCCGTGCCGCCGTCCAAGCTCTCTGGAGGCTTTCATCTGCTTCTTGTTCGGTCTGGAACTGTTCCCTTGATGCTGGAGACATCAGTTCCTCATGGGATTGTGGACCTAGGCTTGGTCCCTCTGGAAGCGATATAGGGGATGGAGCTGTTTCTGTTGACTGTGAACCGCTCTCCGCTGGTGTACTATGTTGGGATTCAGGCTCCGGCTGAGCCTCTTGTGTCGGGTTATCGGCTGCTGCCAGTTCAGGTTCGGTGGGGCCCTCTGGTGTTGAGGTTGCAAGTACTGGATTCAGTGCTGACACGGGGTCTGGTGTTGGTTGTTCGGCTGGTTCCGGTTCTGGGACTGGTTCCGTCTGGGTCTCTGGGACTGGATCCACTACTGCTGTTGCAGACATTGGCCTGGGGTCCAGGTCCATCACCTCTGACTGGGTCCTGATAGAAATTTCCGGAACAGAGCTAGGCCTCACGGCTTGTTTAGCCTGGTTGCGGGTGACCATTCCCACCCTCTTGGCCTGCTTCACATGATTGGCCAAGTCTTCCCCCAACAGCATGGGGATGGGATAATCATCATAGACTGCAAAAGTCCACATTCCTGACCAGCCCTTGTACTGGACAGGCAACTTGGCTGTAGGCAAATTGAAAGAGTTGGACTTGAAGGGTTGAATCGTCACTTGGATCTCTGGGTTGATTAAATTGGGGTCCACTAAGGAAGCATGGATAGCTGACACTTGTGCTCCGGTGTCCCTCCACGCGGTGACCTTCTTCCCGCCCACACTCAGTTTCCCTCCGCTCCAAGGGTATCTGGGAGGTATCTGGGCCTGTGGACCTCTGGTGTGATTCCGGTGCAATGAACTGTAACCTGTTGGGGTTCTTGGGGCAGTTGGCCTTTACATGCCCCAGCTCGTTACATTTAAAACATCGTCCAGCTGACGGGTCACCGGGGCGAGGTGGGTTGCTGGAGAACGGGGTGGTGGGACGATAAGGGGTCTGGAGGGTTCTTTGGGAGGTAGGTGGGGCTTTGGGCGGCCCCCGGTAATAGGGGGTGGTCTGGGGTGGTCCCTTCTGGTCTCCGCTCCAACTGCGACCAGTTTTCTTCTTCTCTGCCACCTCCACCCATCTGGCTCCAATCTCTCCTGCCTCAATTACAGTTTTGGGTTTCCCATCTAGGATGTATCTTTCTATTTCCTCAGGAACACCCTCTAAGAATTGTTCCATTTGCATTAGGAAGGGCAAATTTACTGGAGATTCAACACTTGCTCCTGATATCCAGGCATCCCAATGTTTTACAATGTGGTAGGCATGTCGGGTAAATGACATGTCTGGTTTCCACCTTAGGGCTCTGAACCTCCGACGAGACTGCTCGGGTGTTATCCCCATTCTGACTCTCGCCTTGGATTTAAACAGTTCATACTTGTTCATGTGTTCTTTAGGCATTTCAGCTGCCACCTCAGCTAAGGGTCCACTGAGCTGCGGCCTCAGCTCTACCATGTATTGGTCAGTAGAGATGTTGTACCCAAGGCAGGCCCTTTCGAAGTTTTCTAAGAAGGCCTCAGTATCATCACCTGCCTTGTAGGTGGGGAACTTTCTGGGATGGGAAGTGGTACCTGGAGAAGGATTGCTAGGGTTTGTTGGTATATTCTGCTGGGCCTTTATCCTCTCCATCTCCTCCACATGCTTCCTCTCTTTTTCCTTCTCCTCCTCCTTCAGCCGCATGAGTTCTATCTGTCTTTCATGTTCCCTTTGTTTTTCCTCAGCCTGAAATTTGGCTAATTCCAGCTGTAGTCGAGCTGAGGATTTGGCCATTCTAACCTCTGTTTTTAACTAACTTTACACCCGAGGTTTAGAAATAAACAAACAAAACTTGGCTGTAAAATTTTGCTGTGCTGGAATAGAATACCTATTCTCTGATAGTGATTGTCAGCCTACAGAAAAAGACAATTCCCTTGTCTCTGCTCTGGGCCCAAATTTAAGCAAAAAACCTCCAACTACTTGGAAACCTGCTTACCCAGCCCAAAGAAGAAAAAAAAATATCTTTTCAAACCTGTGCTCCTTGTAAAACAAAAAAAAAAATCAAAATCCTAAAAAAAACCCTGCCACTTTTGTCTCCAGGCAAATGGGTAGAGCACACACCCCCTATTTACTTTTAGGAAGAAAAGAAAAAAAAAAACCTCTGGGTTGGAAGACTGTGAATTTCCCTGCAGGAGTTAAGTACCCTGCCTCCAGGCAAAGAAAACCTGCAATTCACAAGATAATCCCCTTTTGTCTCTGCTTGGCCACAAAGCAGAGAGAAACCAAGCTGCTTTCAGTTTCAAAGCTGCCTTCTGGACTTCCTAAAAATTCCTTTTTAAAATCTGTATTTCTAGTTCAAAAAATCTCAACTGGATCTCAAAATGATTTCAGGTTAATCCCACCACTGTGCCACCATGTCAAGGTTCCTCCCCCACTCTGAACTCTAGGGTACAGATGTGGGGACCTGCATGAAAAACCTCCTAAGCTTATCTTTACCAGCTTAGGTCAAAACTTCCCCAAGGTACAAAATATTACCCCCGTTATCCTTGGAATGGCCGCTACCACCACCAAACTAATACTGGTTACTGGGGAAGAGCTGTTTGGACGCGTCCTTCCCCCCCAAAATACTTCCCAAAACCTTGCACCCCACTTCCTGGACAAGGTTTGGTAAAAAGCCTCACCAATTTGTCTAGGTGACTACAGACCCAGACCCTTGGATCTTAAGAACAATGAACAATCCTCCCAACACTTGCACCCCCCCCTTTCCTGGGAAATGTTGGATAAAAAGCCTCACCAATTTGCATAGGTGACCACAAACCCAAACCCTTGGATCTGAGAACAATGAAAAAGCATTCAGTGTTTTACAAGAAGACTTTTAATAAAAAATAGAAGTAAATAGAAATAAAGAAATTCCCCCTGTAAAATCAGGATGGTATATATCTTACAGGGTAATTAGATTCAAAAACATAGAGAACCCCTCTAGGCAAAACCTTAAGTTACAAAAAAGATACACAGACAGAAATAGTTATTCTATTCAGCACAATTCTTTTCTCAGCCATTTAAAGAAATCTTAATCTAACACATACCTAGCTAGATTACTTACTAAAAGTTCTAAGACTCCATTCCTGTTCTGTCCCCGGCCAAGACGACTACAGACAGACACACAAACCCTTTGTTTCTCTCCCTCCTCCCAGCTTTTGAAAGTATCTTGTCTCCTCATTGGTCATTTTGGTCAGGTGCCAGCGAGGTTACCTTTAGCTTCTTAACCCTTTACAGGTGAGAGGAGCTTCCCCTGGCCAGGAGGGATTTCAAAGGGGTTTACCCTTCCCTTTATATTTATGACAGGGGCCTTCACAGTGGAGGTGGGGTTGCCACCAAGTATAGCGTCCAGCTCTTTGTAGAACCGGCAGCTCATGGGCATGGCACCAGAGTGGAGGTTTGCCTCCCGTGCCTTGTAGTAGGTGTTCCACAGCTTCTTCACTTTGACCCTGCACTGCAGTGTGTCCCGGTCATGGCCCCTTTCTATCGTACATTGTGAAATCTGTCTGTAGGTGGTATAATTCCTACTGCTGGATACAGCTGGGACTGGACAGCCTCCTCTCCCCAAATGACCATGAGGTTCAGCAGCTCAGCATTGCTCCAAGCAGGGGATCACCTGGTGCATGGAGCAGGCATGGCCACCTGGAAAGATGCACTAAGATCATTGCCTATGTCACCAAACAAACAGGAAGGGGACTTCCAAATTTCCCAAAGGAATGGGAGGGGATCACAGTTGGTCACCTAAGGGCAGGGCAGTAGAGTTCAAACGGATGACCAGAGACGTGAAAACAGGCATTGGGACACCTCCTGAAGGCCAATTGTGGCTATTACAGTGCTGTGGTGTCTACACTGGCACTGCAGTGCTGTAGCCCCAGTACAGAAAGCTTGTACGCTGCTTGGGGTGTTTTTTTAAGAGCACTGCAGCCGTGTAGTTTCTGTGCACAAAGTGGCTTGGCAGTGTACACCTCAGGAGTTACAGCGTAGAAAGCTGCTTTGCTGTGCAGAAACTTGCCAGTGTAGACAGGGCCTTACTTGTGCTAGACTAGCTTGAGTGGAGTAACTCAAGCTAGCTGTTGCAATGAAGACAAGCTCTGCAGGAGATGCTTGCTTTATACTCCTGAATTTGAGCAAATAAGACACACCTGGTCTGGGTTCTCCGGATAGAAGATGCAGAACTATTCTGCTGACTAGCACAACACACTTTTCACAAACTTGAGGCACTACTTTATCAAATGTATAAAGGAACATACTACATCTTAGAAAGTTGCAGTTTAGGGACAGTTTCACCAGTACAGATGAAAATGCCATGAAGGCATAAATAAGGATTAAGTAACTTTCTTAGCTTTCCATTCCTGAGAAATGTAAAGGCAAGAGTTATAGGTCAAGTTGATGTTTTCCTGACAACATGGGCAGATATGAAATGAGGCGGTAAGTTGGGTGGGATAATGAAGTTTTCATTACTCTTCTTGCTACTTCAGGTTTTAAGGCAAGTTTTGAATGTTTGGAGCTGGGGGAAGTGAGTGAATGAAGGATCTGATGAGATTGAAGGAGACCAGTCAGGAGAGGGCTGAAATGTTGGATCATATATAGAATTAGATAGAATTTTCACAGAAGCAGCACCAAAGGTTGAATTAAAACATGCTGTGAGCAGATCGGTTGGAATAGATTGAGGGGGTGGGGTGGGGTGGGGCAAAGATGGCACTGGACAACATTAGGAGAGTCCCTTGCCATCACCAAAAGGAATGGTTAGATGGCATATGTGAAACCAAGAGCAAGGTTTGTGGGATTGGGACTAACTGACAGCAGTCAAGAAAGCTGTCATGGTTTATAGTATATGTAGGTCAGGAGGATGAGTGCACCAGGGTTCTGAGATTGTAAAGCACATGTAGGAGGACAGACTCGGGACTAAAAGTTACAAGTGGGAAGGTTTTTCTGGGTAGGTGGGGAACAAAGATCTTGTCTCATTCTCTTCTCAGCAAAGTCTTTAAGGGGAAAACAGCAAGTGAATGCAAAAATTCCCTTTGCACTTCTTTCTGAGGTGATCAGTGTTCCCTCTAATTTTTGACAGGCCGTGTGCACAAGTCTTGTGCGCAAATTTTTGTGCGTGCAGTGTTTTGCTGTGTATGCAGAGTTTAGGATCTATGTGCACACGTGCACAGCTTAGAGGGAACAGTGGTGGTGATATGGCAGGACTTCTGAGGAAGTTGGGGAAGGTATCAGACACAGTAGGTATCTGGTTATTACTGTGGCACACAACAGTGGATGAGTGTGTGGCAGACAAGATGAGACTTTTATTTATTGAAAGACTGGTGTTTGAGAATGTCTTAATATCCAGAAGAGGGTAGAAAGCTGTAGAAGGATCAGTGTGCAGGGCTGAGAGGATTGCAACTGCAGAGGGGATTGTTATGATTTCATGTGAGATCTCAAATAAAAAAAATAAAAGAATAGGAATTTTCTCCAGGGAGGTGAGACAGGATGGAAGAAGAGCAGGGGGCTCATTGCAGAGTAAATGCTAGTGCAGTTTCATAGATTCATAGATATTAAGGTCAGAAGGGACCATTATGATCATCTAGTCTGACCTCCTGCACAAAACAGCCCACAGAATCTCACCCACCCACTCCTGCAATAAACTTCTCACCTATGTCTGAGCTATTGAAGTCCTCAAATCATGGTTTAAAGACTTTAAGGTGCAGAGAATCCTACAGCAAGTGACCTGTGCTCCATGCTTCAGAGGAAGGTAAAAAACCCCCAGGGCCTCTTCCAATCTGCCCTGGAGGAAAATGCCTTCCCAACCCCAAATATGGCGATCAGCTGAACCCTGAGCATGTGGGCAAGATTCACCAGCCAGATTTCCAGGAAAGAATTCTCTGTAGTAACTCAGATCCCACCCCATCTAACATCCCAACACAGGCCATTGGGCCTATTTACCATGGATAGTTAAAGATCAATTGCCAAAATCATGTTATCCCATCATACCATCTCCTCCATAAACTTATAGAGTTTAATCTTGAAGCCAGATTGGTCTTTTGCCCCCACTGCTTCCCTTGGAAGGCTGTTCCAGAACTTCACTTCTCTGATGGTTAGAAACCTTAGTCTAATTTCAAGTCTAAACTTCCCGATGGCCAGTTTATATCCATTTGTTCTTGTGTCCACATTGGTACTGAGCTTAAATAATTCCTCTCCCTCTCCAGTATTTATCCCTCTGTTATATTTATCAAGAGCAATCCTATCTCCCCTCAGCCTTCTTTTGATTAGGCTAAGCAAGCCAAGCTCCTTGAGTCTCCTTTCATAAGACAGGTTTTCTATTCCTCAGATCATCTTAGTAGCCCTTCTCTGTACCTGTTCCAGTTTGAATTCATCCTTAAATATGGGAGACCAGAACTGCACACACTGTTCCAGATGAGGTCTCACCAGTGCCTCACGTTGGCAGCTCATAGTCATCCTATGATCAACCAATACTCCAAGGTCCTTCTCCTCCTCTGTTACTTCTAATTGATGTGTCCCCAGCTTATAAATAAAATTCTTGTTGTTAATCCCTAAATGCATGACCTTACACTTCTCACTATTAAATTTCATCCTATTACTATTACTCCAGTTTACAAGGTCATCCAGATCCTCCAGTATGGTATCCCAGTCCTTCTCTAAATTGGCAATACCTCCTAGCTTTGTATCATCCGCAAAATTTATTAGCACACTCCCACTTTTTGTGTCAAGGTCCGTAGTAAAAAGATTGGTTTCAGAGTAACAGCCGTGTTAGTCTGTATTCGCAAAAAGAAAAGGAGTACTTGTGGCACCTTAGAGACTAACCAATTTATTTGAAGTGAGCTGTAGCTCAGGAAGCTCATGCTCAAATAAATTGGTTAGTCTCTAAGGAGCCACAAGTACTCATTTTCTTTTTTAGTAAAACGATTGGTCCCAAAACCAATCCCTGAGGAACTCCATTGGTAACCTCCCTCCAGCCTGACAGTTCCCCTTTCAGTGTCACCTGCTGTAGTCTCCCCTTTAACCAATTCCTTATCCACCTTTCAATTTTCATATTGATCCCCATCTTTTCCAGTTTAACTAATTCCCCATGCGGTTCTGTATCAAACACCTTGCTGAAATCTAGGTAAATTAGATCCACTGCGTTTCCTATTGTCTAAAAAAATCTCTTACTTTCTCAAAGAAGGAGATCAGGTTGGTGTGGCACGACCTACCTTTTGTAAAACCATGTTGTATTTTGTCCCATTTACCATTGACCTCAATGTCCTTAATTACTTTCTCCTTCAAAATTTTTTCCAAGACCTTGCATACTACAGATGTCAAACTAACAGGCCTGTAGTTACCTGGATCACTTTTTTCCCTTTCTTAAAAATAGGAACTATGTTAGCAATTCTCCAGTCATATGGTACAACCCCTGAGTTTACAGATTCATTACATATTCTTGCTAATGGGCTTGCAATTTCAGTGCCAGTTCCTTTAATATTCTTGGATGCAGATTATCTGGGCCCTCCGATTTAGTCCCATTAAGCTGTTTGAGTTTCACTTCTTCCTCCATATCCTCATTCCCATTTGTCATGCTACCATTATCCCTAAGGTCCTCATTAAAGACTGAGGCCAAGTATTTAGATATTGGGCCATGCCTAGATTATCCTTAACCACCACTCCATCCTCAGTGTTTAGCGGTGCCACTTCTTCCTTTTCTTATTTATATGGCTATAGAACCTTTTACTATTGGTTTTAATTCCTTTTGCAAGGTCCAACTCTGCTTGACTTTTTTAGCCTTTCTCACGTTATCCCTACATCTTCTGACCTCAATAAGGTAGCTTTCCTCACTGATCTCTGCCATCTTCCACTCCCTGTATGCTTTCTGCTTTTCCTTAATCACTTCTCTGAGATGCTTGGCCTACAACTCCTGCCTATGAATTTTTCCCCCTTTCTTGGGATGCAGGCTTCGGATAACTTCTGCAGCTTTGACTTGAAGTAATCCCAGGCCACCTCTGCCTTTAGATCATAAATTCTTCAGTCCAATCCACTTCCCTAACTAATTTCCTTAATTTTTGAAAGTCAGCCCTTTTGATATCAAAAACCCTAGTTGCAGATTTATTTGTTCTGTTCAGTTTGAACTGAAGTAGCTCATGGTCACTTGAACCAAGGTTGTCCCCTACAACCATTTCTTCTGAGGTCCTCTCTGCTCACCAAAACCAAATCTAAAATGGCATCCCCTCTTGTCGGTTCAGCAACTACTTGATGAGGGAATCCATCCGCTATTGCATCTAGGAAAATCTGAGCCCTATTATTATTATTACTAGCACTTGTCCTCCAGTCTATATCTGGGAAGTTAGTCTCCCATGTTCATGCAGTTTCCATTAGTATTTACTTAATTAAAAACATTAGAGGGCTCTATCCATATCCAAATTAGATCCCGGCGGTCTATAGCTCACCCCAAGTACTATCCCAGGGGAGGCTCTAGTAGTTTTCTTCCCCAGTGTGATATTTGCCCAGACAGACTCTGTCTTATCCATTCCATCGCTTCTTCTTTCTTTACATTCTACCTCATCATTGATATGCAATGCTACTCCACCACCTTTACCTTTATTTCTGTCTTTCCTAAACAGCACATACCCTTCAATACCTGTAGTCCAGTCATGGCTACTATTCCACCATGTTTCTGTTATCCCCATAATATCTGGTTTCACTTCCTGCACCAGTAGCTCTAGTTCCTCCATTTTGTTACCTAGGCTCCTCCCATTGGTGTACAAACATCTTAATTTTGCTGTTTGGCCTCGCTTACATTCTTTACCCGATTAGGCATGGACATTCTACAGCCAGTATGACCCATTAGACTGGTATCCACACTGTTAGTAGTTATGGACATGATATAGCATCAGTAGTGCAGAGGGAGGTTTTATCCAGAGTCTAGTGATATTTTCAAATTTTGTGGTTTAACTTCAGACTAGAGATGCCACTGCTACCAACACCAGTTCTGGGGAGGTGATTTCAGAATCCTTGTAGCAGCGGGAGAGGAAGTTATGGTCTTCTGAGCACAAAGGAGGTGAGCTGCTTAAGTACAGGAGAGTACAGATGGGTAACCATGCTGGAAGAGGAGACTGGAGTGATTAAGTGTTTTTCAGATAGTTGGTCAGGGTGAAGAGATTTAATGCAAGGTCTGGAACATGAATAATTCTTGCGGGAAAGTTGTTGTTTTGACAAAGTGATCATATGGAACACATTGATACTTATGGGGCAGGCCCACTAGGCAGCCAGTGGAGATACCAGAACACTATTGTCACATGCTGCCAATGAGACTCATCACTTGACAAAAGGGATGTCACTTTCTGCACCAGCTTCCGTTTCTGAGCTGTTGTCTGTTCTTGAAATAACAAAAGCATGGAGTATTGCAGAGGGGGAAAACAGGTGCAGATATGCGGGGGAGGGAAGCCTTCCTCCTGACTGTCACTATTTGACTGTCCAACAGATCCTCCACTTGTAAATTTCGTTGACAATCAGGAGACCATACCCTCAATTGGAGGGGCTGATAGAAGATCTGGCAAGGATTGGTTTTGCCACAACTTACCTATATCACCTCACCCTTATTCATTCTCAAACAGGCCCTAATTGCTACCATGCAGTGAGAATCAACCAGTTGCTCATAGGCAGGGAAAAATGGGGAGAGCTGAGTATCATCTCCATCTTAAAAACACTTAATTTCATGTCTCCTAACAGCCCCATCTGTATACACATTGAGCAAGATAAGTGATGATAGAGCCTTTAGAACAGGAAAGCAGTTCCTCAGAGAGGAAGGAATAAGGCTAGGGTTAGGGCTGCTTTAGGGCAGCCTCATCTATTCTTCCTCAGATCCATAAGCCAATCAAACCCTGTCCCCACGTGATCAGTAGTATTGAAGGCAGTTGGTCGATCCAGTAATATCTGCATGGACACCTGATCCTTATTTGTTGCCAGGAGTAGATCATCACTGGCAGAGTGAGGTTTGGAGCCAAATTGATACAGGCTGTGGAGTTCTGAGTTGCCTATGGTCCCTGAAAATTGTCACCACAATCATCTTCTTTCTTCAGAAATGATTGTCCGCACCAAATGATAGTTTCTTGAGCAAACTTTGCTCAGTTTGGTCAGGCACTTCTCACATGGCTTCCATAGATTTTGCTACATTTACTAATTACATATATTGGTGTTTAACTTAGGGATTTCTTCTTACCTGTTCCTTATCGTCTACTGGAACTTTGAAGTTAGAGTTAAACCCTATGGGGAATGGAAGAGCTCCCAGTGACTTCAGTGGTGTCAGAATTTCACCCACAATTTTCAGTCTCTGGCATCTCACTTATTTCTGTGTAAAGACTCACAGCCTATAAAAATAAGATTGTGGATTAATTGCGGTACCTAGCAGATGGAGAAATTGATTATGAGTAAAGACACTCCAGCAGTTGCACATACCTGCCAAAATAACTAAGTGGATACAAAAATCAGACAAAGTTGGTTTTTGTATAAATTCTTTCTTGAGGTTTGCTGAACTATGAAGATCACTTTTTAAAAATAAGGTGGGCTATTAGTATTGATTTTATGTTTAACATCAGTTGGGATGAACTAATCTAGAATTAATGTGGCAGTTTATGTAGTTCAGGATAAAATGATTTCTTTGCATCACTTCTGAATGTAGCTTAAACAGTTATAGATTTTTCATTAGTGGATGAACAGAATATTTAATTAAATGTACATTAAGCCTAAAATACTTTCCAAGAGTCTTCATTAGATCCCTTTTATTTCTTTGCTGGAGATAAGATGCAAAGAGACATGAAAGTCATATTAATCTCTATCTGATCTGTTTCTTCTTGGAGGGTATTTTGTATGGCAAGACACTTATAAGTGTCTTGTCTTTGGTAGCAATTGTGGTTTCTAGTTCAGAACAAAGCTGTCTAGTGAGTAATGATTGTTGACAGTTGACAACATCAGAGACTTCTATTAATGACTGGGATATGAATTCACCAAATTGCAGTTAAATTCAAATTATAGATTTATAATTTTAGCTGTAGGGCTTATCACACTAGCATATTTTATTTTTGTCTGTTGAAGGTCTTACTTAAACACACAAAGCAAGGAAATGTTGCATTTTTCACTGAAACAGCATTCTCAACACCAGTTTTCTTGCTCATCCACACTGCATCCTGGTTATAACTAAGTATTGCATTGCATGGGATATTTAAACTTGCTCACTATTTGGAAATCTCTGCTACACTAAGGCACATGAGGTCCCAAATGCCACCCTTATTCAACCCAGTTTACTAGGTGGATTTCAGTCACCTGTGTAGCTGCATGAGTGCAAATGTCCAGTCTGGACAGGTAAAGCTGTTTGCACGTTCTTCAAATGGAGGTATGCTGCACTGGTGGAAACTGGTTTGTAGGAGACTTTCCTTGTCTAGCCTGGGGATTTGTACTAGTACCAATGGCTAACTGGGGCAAATATTATAGACAAGTCCTCAGATGTGAATTTTCTTACTTCTTGTGTCTTGTAATAAGACCATTAATGCTACTTGAGCATTTTTTGTGGTTTAATTTTCTTATTAATGGTGGGCATTAAAATAATAACTTGAATGCAACTGTCTGAGATGCTGCCTGACTCAGTGATTAGGGGTTTAAATTGTGGATTAGTCGTAATTATTCTTCTGAAACCATTGTAGTACATTGTTAGTGTGCATGTGTCCATATTTTTTTAAGTATGTATGTATATATCACTGAGTAGAGAAATATTTACTGCGTTTACTTTTTTCATAAATGAAATAGTGTAGTTTTAAATTTCAAACTTAACTAAAGGCTTCAGTTTTCTTTATGGACCATGTTTTCAAAACGTAATTTTAAATGAGCCTTTTTTCCACATCACTGGAGAATTTGAAAGTAATTTTTTAATTTCTACTTTTTTGTAAGTTCAGAATTACCACTTTTTTAGTTTTAAATTAAATTTTCTTCCTGGACATATGGTATCACTGTGAAACCAACATGCCAACTGGGCAGAGGGTCTTGGAATGATTTTTAGATAGCTATCTCAGAATAGAGAAACAGCCTATATATAGCTCATCTATACGGTGAGGTAATGTGCTCTATGGGGGTGTGACTTCTAAAGCATGCAAATAAGTTGTGTACTAATTTGTCTGCGTAGAACCCAGTGGTGCACTTTAACAGTACTGTTTCAAACGGCACTACATTAAAGCGCACTAGGGAACCTGTAGTGTGCACCAGTAGGGTCTGGGTCTACATTGTCCAATTAATGTGCAACCAGTTAGTTTGCTTTAGAAATCTCCCTTGCCCCCCATAGAGAGCACTACCCCACTGTGTAGACAAGTCCCAGGAGTGTGGCTGCAATAGTAGAAACATGCACTAATGTTTAATGTCTGACTGAAGTTATTTAGAGCCTTGGTAGCAGTGATGCAAACATTAATCAACTTAAGTTGCACAAGGTGAGCATTATTATGCCCTTGCTTATTACGGTGACTTCCAATGGTACAGTCAGAATTGTGGCCCTGTTATGCCAAGTGCTGTCCAAGTACATAGGAAGACAAAATCCTTGCCCTGGAGAGTCTCCTATGATCTAGTGATGGGTTAGTGCTTATGCACAATGTGGGGAGTTGACTTGACAGTGTCTAGGTTTTCCGAAACAGGACCCACTTTCAGCCTCACGATACAGTAGTTTATCTGTCCTTTGAGCCTTCTTCCTCTTCAGTGTGTGGTGGGGCTGGGTCCCTTGAGAATTACTGGCACCCAGTGCTGACTTACACCTCTTATTTAATGAAGCTGCTGGATGTGTCTACACCAGGCCGATCCTCTTTCCTGGATTTCAGAGCATGCACTGCCCTTCATCTTTTTGGATGTAATTCTAGTGATGTCACCACAAAGTCATCAGGCACATGATGTGCAGAGGAGCTAGCATGAAGAAAGGGCAACAATCTATAGCAGTGGGCACCAACCAGTCAATAGCAATTGACTGGTCGATCCTAGAGGATCTCCCAGTCAATTGCAGTCTCTGGCAGCACAGCAGGCTGCTGCTAAGTCAGGTGCCCTGCCTGCCACAGCCCTGGGGGCAGAGGGGTCTCCTCTGTGCTTGGCTTCTGCCTGCAAGCACCGCCCCCACAGGTCCCATTGGCCACAGCTCCTCATTCCTGGGTCTGTGGCCAATGGGAGCTGTGGGGGTGGTGCTTAGACAAGTCTCCCCCAACAGGGGTGCGTTGGCCCCTTCTGGGAGTGGCATGGGGCTGGGTAGGCAGGGCGCCTGCCTTAACAGCAGCCATGCTGCACCACCAACCAGGAGCTGGTGGAGGTAAGCGCTGCCTGGCAGGAGGCTGCACCGTGAGCCCACTTCCAGAGCCTGTACCCCTCACCTCCCTCCTGCACCCCAACCCTCTGCCCCAGCCCAGAGCCCCCTCCTACACCCAAACTCCTTCCTAGATCTTGCATCCTTCATCTTCTCCTGCATCCCATCCACTATCCCAGGCTCAGCCCAGAGCCCACACTCCCTCCTGAAACGCAACCCCAGCCAGGTGAAAGGTGAGTGAGGGTGGGGGAGATAGGGCGGGGCCTCAGGGAAGGGGCGGGGCAGGGTAGATCCTGGGTTGCCCTTATATTCTAAAAGTGATCTTGGGCATAAAGGTTGGAGACCACTGGTCTATAGCTTCATCCAGGAAAGATTGCAGGTTGAGTCTGGATGTCTCACAACAAGAATGAAATGATCTGAACCATTTAAAGCAGGGGTGGGCAAACTTCTTTTTTTTGGGGGGGGCCCTCAGGCCACATCGGGGTGCAACACTGTATGGAGGGCTAGGTAGGGAAGGCTGTGCCTCTCCAAACAGCCTAGCCCCCCTCAGAACTTCCAACCCCCTCTGCTCCTTGTCCTCCGACCACCACCTCCTGGGACCCCACCCCCTGTCCCCTGACTGCCCCCAGGACTCCCTGCCCCTTATTCAACCTCCCCACCCCCTTACCATGCTGCTCAGAGCAGCAGAAGCTCACAACCCCACCACCCATGCTGCTTGGCAGGAGCTTCAGGCCAGAGCGCTGGCAGTGTGGCACGCTGAGGCTGCAGGGGAGGGGCGGACAGCAGGGGAGGGGCTGGGGACTAGCCGCCTGGGCCAGGAGCTCAG
This sequence comes from Lepidochelys olivacea, assembly GCF_965140295.1. Classification (NCBI taxonomy): domain Eukaryota; kingdom Metazoa; phylum Chordata; order Testudines; family Cheloniidae; genus Lepidochelys; species Lepidochelys olivacea. Next base: position 168,264,085 of record NC_140411.1, read on the forward strand.
GGGCCAGGCAGGACAGTCCTATGGGCTGGATGTGGCGTGCAGACCGTAGTTTGCCCACCTCTGATTTAAAGCCTCAATACAATTAGGGTGGGCCATTCAAGACTTGCTGGGGACAAACTGCCACGGAGGCATGTGTGTGGAGATGCTTATCAGCTCACTGATTGCATCACTCACTTGTGCCCTTAGACCTAACATGGCTAATTTAACACCCCTGTGGCTTGGTATACTCTCAGATCAGCATAACTACATTGCATAGGCGTGTGAAAAATCCACACCCCTGAATGGCATAGTGTAGAATTCTTCCATCAACCTAGCCATTCCCTTTCATGGAGGTGGATTACCTAACCCAATGGAGGGCATAAGTGTCTATACTGAAGTGCTGCAGTTATGCCACTGTAGCATTTTAAGCGTAGACAAGCCCTCAGTCAAACTAGTGATTAAGCCTGTGCCTGGCTGAACAGTGTTGTGATAAACTATGCTTGTGCTCCCTGCCCACAATAGTACTCACAATAAAATCTAGACTTAAATAAATCTGAGTAGACCGGCTTTTTTGTTTGAAATGTGAATAGGCCCTTAAATGCAGCAGAATTTCTAGGTGTAGCTTCCAAAAAGCCATTCTTAGAGTGGAAGGCTGCATGGAAAAGATTGGAAATCGGAGCAGCTAATAAAGATTCCATTTTATAATTAGGGTATTTTGATTTCTGGTCTAATTGGTAGAAGAAATGATTTTGCTATTTTTTTCAGCTGTGAGGAAGTAACTCTGCTCTTACATAAAGGCATCCTACATCTGTGGAAAAGCACAGGGCTATGATCAACGTTCAGCTAATAAATTGGGAAAACTTCTACAATATCCTTTCCAGTAAAGGAAACTCTAAATGTGGTGGGGAAGGGGATAATGGGGGAGGGAATACAGCAGCCGACTTGTGTGGTAGGTACATTTCTTGGAAGTAAAGTAAATAAAGGTGCTCTGAAATGACGAGAGCTGCTGTACCTTGGTTTCAATGTGTATTAAGTTATAATACACACTTTCTGTATAACCAAGTTGATGTTGTGAAAACACTGAGCCATGAGTCTAAGGGGCTGAGACTGCCATTGAACTACTGGAGGAGAATCCACACATTAAATAGCTTTATTCAGCTTTTGAAGTTGTACCAGAAGAGACTGTGTATGCATCGGAATCAACCTTTGTTCTGATGTTTTCCCTTTAGGGTTGGAGGCCTAGGTTGTAATCCACTGTATTCCTGACTACGGGGAGGTGAACGCTTACAGTACCTGTGGTGTCAGGGTAATTTTAATGAACTGTTCTGCTAAACCACTTAATCTGGATTGTTGCAGTACAAGCGCCTTCTTTTATGACTTAATACTGGGTTTGTATTAGTCTCTAGGTTATTTACTCTTCCTTTTATATTCCACTGCCTGGTCAACAGCCTCTTTTCATCAGACAGTCTTCAGATGGGACAACAGGGCAACTGCCCAAGGCCCTGAGCATTTGTCTTTGCTGACATATGAACAACCAAATGATTTACCTACCTTACAATGGGTCCCTGCATGCCACTAGCTTCCTACTTCCCCGACCACCCAAAATACGTTGGTTGTGTAGTGAGGTTTTTACTGAATTCTTGTGTGTGCATAGGGCTGGCTATTGCTATACCCCAGTGGGCAAAATAGATTCATTGACAGGGAGGAGGGAGCCAGGAGAGCTGATCTTCTCGAGCAGCTGCTGTATTAGGCCAGCAAGGTATATGTCTAGCTGTGATTATAAATCTCCAGTTTAATATCACCAAGCAGCATTTTTGTTTTAACCAGACCATACCAAGAGATCTGGATTCTCTGTGATCAGTAAGAGGTTTTTTCTTTTTCTTCAGAGTGATGGGGTCCTTTTCATTCTATTCCCATTTTTAATAGTTGAATACTTTCAGATCTGCTCTAAGGGGCAAATCTGGACCCCATGTTAAGCCAAAATGGACTTGTGGGTGTGGCACAGGAGGGATGTGTGGGGTGGAGTGGGGAAACAACCCTCCAAATTGCACAGCTGCTCCATTCCACCCCTTACTTCTGACAGTGTCAGAGGAACACTGTAGAGCAGGGGTTTGTGGAATCCACAAAGCATAGCCTTCAGATTGTGAAATCTTACAGCTATCAGGGAAAAAACCATCATCAGAATGCCTAAGATAGATATGGCAGTAGGGGCTAAGGAAATTGGCCTTAACACATATGGCTGTTCTTCCCCCCACCAGAGACCAGAAAATAGAAGCCTGTTTTTAGCAGAATTCTGATGCTCTCAATCATAGCAGAATTTGTCCCATCTACCAGAGCAGTTGTTGCATGGTGCATGGAACTCAGAGGTCAAGGCAGGGCTGGCCATTAACTCTTTGTAGACCCCCATGGCAGACTCCCTCATCCCACCCCATCATAGAAAGCTAGGCAGATAGTGATGGATTTCCTCCCCCATCCACTCTGCAGAAATAGATTCTTAGTAAATTTTCTGGAAGAGCAATTTGATCCTGACTGTTACACATCTTAAAGTGGTGGTAGATACAGCTAAAAGGTACAGCTTCCCTGTCAGGAAAGTCCTCATGATCTTGTGGGGGGTTCTCTCTCAGATCGCTTGCTGAAAATCCAGTTAAGTCTCTTCTTTGCTTGCTAGGAATCATTGTCAGAAGTGGAGATGGCAGTATATGAAATTTCTCCAGAGATTCACCCTCTCCAAATGGCTGAGGTCACAAAAGTCAACAAATAGTTAAGCTGCAGTCCCATAGAGGCAGCTTATTCCTTGTTGGGAAGGACAAAAGAGGAGGTTCATACATGGTATCTCTCTGCCAGTGGAACAGGAATGAACACCATAGTGAATATAAGTCTCATGGGTTGAGGATCCTACTTGGGGACCCATACAACACAAGGTCTGTGGTCCATAGAGCAGTAGCTAATGGAACTCCAAATGCTCAGTCTTAAGGGAGCTACAGCTAGCTCTGCAAAACAAACACATCCTTGTTATGTCAAATAACCGAAGTGCAGTAGCCTGCACAAATGGAAAAGTGACCACAAGGGACATCAGTCTGTTTCAGGATGTATACAGACTGTTCCAGTGGGTGCAGTGAGGTATCCAGACAACAATCCAGCTAACAACTGATAGCAACAGGGTGGATTGGTTAAGCAGGATGAATGGTCTCTAAACCAATTAGTTTGCAACTCACTTAAGAAAAGCCATGGGCAGGCCAAGAACAGACCTGTTTCGGTAAGCAAACAAAATTCCAACAGTTTTCCATAGGCCTTCACTGGAAAACAGTGGCAGTGAATACTACTCTCACAGGTCTGTCCAGCCAATTTTATACCTTTTTATGTTTTGTTACAAACAGTGCAGAAAATCTGGAGAGGGACAAAGTCCTCCTGCTTTCCTCCCCCACCTTAGTGGCCAAGAATGCTTTGCTTTTTGGACCTGGTAAACCAAACAGAGCAGACTTCTCTCAAGCCCAATTCAGGATCCAGAGCTCTGAGCATAGCAGTGTAGCTGAGTGGAAGTCTTTGAAGAGGGCTGGATTATTTGACAGTTTCCTAGTAGCTAAAACTTCTGTCGTGTGTTCTATTTCAACTCCTGGGGCCAGCTCCAATGCTGGTGCGAGGAAAAGGGTATAAATCTGAGGAAACAAGACAGATCTCCTATTGGCATGGATGCAGATTATGTATAGAGGATAGGTGGATGCCTTGCCTCCAGTAGAACAGGAATGTCCACCACAGTGGACAAGTATGTACTCTTAAGTCAATGCTTTCAGTTCCTTTGGATTCACAAACTTTCCTGTCATTGAAGAAAGCAGCAGAAATTTTAATAACACCTAAGAAATTTGTTTGCCCTACATGGAATCTGAATGTGGTACTACAAGCATTAATGTGGGCATTATATGAACCTCTAAGTTCAGTGTTATTTCCTTACCATTTATGAAGGATCAGCAGGCCTCCTATCTGAGGGGGGGGGGGAAACATAACTAAGCAAAATTTTCCTTTCCAATACATCTTTGTATTCAGGCCTCACTCAGTTCCACCTAAATTACTCCTGCACAGTCAGGCTTAGACTCAAGAATGTTAGAGAGAAGATGAAATAATGTGTCCACTCCCCCGTCCCCCAATCTTGGAGTGGTCACTACTCTGCTGGTGTTACAACAATACATGTATAAATTCCTAGGAGATCTTCATTGCCAGACTTCTCAGATTCTCATGCATTGCCTATGTCAAGTCCAGTATTTAGTGAACTGAGGTCTTTTGTCTTTGTTTTTGCACAGGTAGCAGTAAGTGTTCTAATAAGTGTAGATACAGCAGAAGTGTTTATACCCTCAAAGGCTTTGATGCAAATGTAAAATCTTCTCAACACCTTTCTTCCTTCCCATGAGTACTTAAAGCCTTCTTTAGATTGTAGGAGGAATTGTTATGCAAGACACTAGATCTGTGTAAGAGGAAGTGTCTGAACCTGCTTGTACTTCAAGGGCAGACACTGTATCTTCCTCCTTTATCCCCTTTAAAGATCAGCTTTTCTCCTTTTTGTTTGCAGGAAGCTTCAAGCTTCTTTTCCATATCACAAGCTACAGGAAAAGAGGCAATTATTTTTGTATTATGGGCAGCAAATCCTTATGCCTGGCAGCAATGTCCAACCACCAAATACTTGACAGGATGGTGAAGGCTATTTGGTCTCATAGTGTCTCATAATCTCAGTCAGTGTGAAATTGGATGATTATATCTGCCATGGCTCCTTATTCCCACCCATTCTGCGAACTAGGCTGTGTTGACAGTAGTTGGACTGGAGAAATACTTTTGCAAACATTTGCACAATGTAGTGCACCTGGAGATTTGGAAAGGCCTTGTTAGGAGGTCTTCCTTAAAACACTTATCTATAGTATTGTTGGACACTTTTGGAAGGATGAGGGGAAAACTTACAGAATAGGTTTTTTTATGGAATTTATTTTCTCACTCTCCTCACTTATATTTAACCAATTCAGTCTCATCTTAACAGGAGATGATATACTTTTCTTTCATCTCGGCCTTTTGCCCTCAAACCCTCTCTACCCCTTTTTCATTAAACCCTGCTATGTTCTGCTAGTGGTTTTTGACATTTTTTCCCCAACTTTAAATGGACAGTAAGAAAAGCAATGCATTTTCCTGTCTTGCACAATCACCGAGTTGAACGCTGCCAGAATTGCATCTCCTTTCTCATCCCTCTGAAGGTGACTGGAGTGTTAAGAGCTAGGAAGTGCCAGAATTTGGTCTATTTTTTTTCAGAGTAACTGTGTAATATATTTCTGCATACAGTGTTTGTGACAAGTGTTGCTGGTTTTTGTTTTTAACGTCGTGGTGTACAGGCAATAAAGATATGGCTAAGTCTATAGACCTGAATGCTCCAAGTTGTCAGACTTTTCTTGATTAAGGAAAGCTCAAAATAGAAGCATGTTCTGCAATATAAGACCAGAACCCAAATTCAGTCTTAGTATAACTGGGTAAAATTTCACTGAGATCTGTGTGGTTACAGTCACTTACCAACAAAGCTTAACTTAGCCCTAATTTTTTTTCTTTCAATGTGTCTATAATAGTGTCACTTCTCAGGGGATGCTCTTCTTCTCCTACCAACCATTAAGGAAATGATAAAGAACATGTCTATCCTTTTTAAGCTCTTTTTGAAGAGACTCCAATTTTTTTTCCACTAACGTGGGCCACCATTTTCTGTTTATATTTTGCTTCACTTAAATCAGGTAGGTAAGAGCCGGAAAGTCTTTTAAACAGTAAACTAACTTTAAACTGTAAAATTCAAGAAATGAAAATGGCACATGCCAAAGAAAAATGCCAGTGTATGTAGTTTTTTTATTAAGGATAACTGTTGAAAGTGAACTAGAATGTTCTCTTTTAAAAATGCATAAGATTATTGAAGAGCCATCAAAATAATTCATATATAGACTTAAACTCTATTTAGAGTAATAGTTGAACTCTCTCCTCTCCTTTAAAACTCTTCATAAGTTTGTCCTGGCATGTAGTTCTGCTCTCAGCTTACTCCTTCTTACCAGAGGCTTGCCACCTTGCTGCCTTTTTATGGCTCCTTCTCACTCCTGTCTTGGTACCACTTTGTGCAGCACCCCAGATGCCTAGAATAGACCTCTGGTATATGCCAAGTTCCCTCTGTCTTCACCTTCCAGAAACAACTAAAACCTCACTTTTCACTTTAGGCACGATTGTAATATAAAAATAAAGGCCCTAACTGAGATCAGAGCCCCATTGTGTTAGATACCAAACATACTTAAAGACAGTCCCTGCTCCAAATAAATTATCTAAATAGGACAAAGTGAGGGGATGAAGTGACTTGCCCAAGATCACACATTAGGTCAGTGACCAGAGCTGGGAATAGAATCCAGGCCTCCAAATTGTATTCTGGTGTCCTGTCCACAAGACCACACTGCTCATGTCCCACTCTGTGTACTGGCAAAATGTGTTTCATCTGCCTCTAGTGGCAGGTCCATCTAAAAGATAACAGCCTTCTACTGGTACCAGTCGCTCCATTAGCTCAAGTGGTAAGGGACTGTGCTATGGGTCAAAGATGCCTATCCTGCTTATGACTCAGTGGGGCGGGGCCTAATATGATTCTATTTGATGGAATGTTTTTTTCTTTTTCAATTTAAAAAAGATCAGAAGATGAAATTATAAAAATCTACATTAAAAATGCATCATTGTTGCAAAGTCAAGCACTCAGAAGTAGGAAATACCTGCATTAAGGTTGCCTGTGCATGTGCATTATGGCATAGCCTTTTATTTCACGATCAATACTTTTCCCCACTGCCCATAGGATTCCTGCCTCATTCAGAATGGTTCCTTCAACATAGGCTTTTTGTGTTTTTTTTCCTGATATATAATGTATTTATACTATATAGTTCCATTTTAAGCGACAGGTTTCTTGAAACCTTTCCCTACCAAATTAGTCCACAGAAGAACAGAAAGACACCCTTGTTTCTGCTATCCCTTTTTACATATCCCTTGTGGCTTTATGGAAATGTCATTTCTGTAACCTCCCAAGTGGTATGAATCCGAGTTTTAGATGCTAGAATGATTTGGGATATGCTTAATGCTTTTAGCAAGAGCTGATCCTCTTCTTTCCAAAAATCATCTTCATTAGGTTAGAGAAGAGGTGGTTGTTCTAACTTTAAATTCTAAAGCTGTATGTAAGGAAATCAATACTAATTCTCATCAAGTGGCAAAGAAAGGAGCCCTGTCTGAGTACTCCATTTAGCAGAAAAAGCGTCTTAAGATCTTTTCAGCTTCTTCACTGAAAAAGCAGACTAGCTCAGTAACCAGCATTTCTACTTGATAGAATGATCTTTCCAAACCAGCTGTTGCTTGAGTAGCTGAAAATCTGTCCTTGCTCCTGTCTTCAACATGCTTACTTTTGGCACTGCCATAGACTTAAAAATCCGTCACTGCTCCTAATTGACTTTGAATCCTGTATCATCTTTTCTATTCTTCCCATCGCCAAGGAGCAAAGTGGTTTTACTCACTCAAGCAACACTCCATTCACAAGGACTACAGGATTTTGAGCCCAGAGTAATTTGGCAAATGAAGGGACCAAATTCATTCTTAATATAACCGCTTTTAAATCGTCGGAGGGACTGCAATCATCATGGTTACATCACATGTGAATTTGCCCCAAAGATCTTAAAACAAATGCCTATTTGGATGCTCTGTTTTGCCTCTTGCTTTTCCAGTGTGATAACCTGGTCAGTGGTGGAGCCTGAAAGTCTAGTTCTGCAGCTTAATATGTTTAGGAATATTTTCCCCTCATCAATCTGAAAAGCAAACTAAAATTGAAAGTCAAACCGGTGATAGGTGAAACCAGAAATGTCACAAGGAGCTGCTTTGTGCATATGTGTGTTTTTGTTTTTTCTAAACTGCAAAATGTCCCCTTACTCCAGCAAATGTTCTCTGTACCCCATGCTATAAATGTCCAGTTTGGCCTGTCTCTGTGGCTAGGCCTATAGCAGGCTTTGCCCCTCGTTGCCACTCCATTGGTGGAAACAATAGTGGGAAGACTAGTATAGGTAGGGCTTCAGGTGGAACTGGCAATTACTACCTTGAAACCTAATTTGGAACTCTGATTTCTTGTAGACCCTCTCCTGAATCACTGAGTTTATTTATAATCTCTTTGCTTGCCCTGGTAGCTGTTCTTAGCACATCTTATAGTACATCTCTGACCTGTAGTTAAGTCTTTAGGTAGGATGGAGATTTTCTGAAATCTAAGGCTTGGCTGTCCTTTCCAGTTTCTTTTTGATGAAGAGGTGTTGAGTCCTTAGTTCCACAGGCAAATGAATTATGTACGGGATACTAATATGATAGTATTCTTCAGCAGTCAGCCCAGCTTAGCATGTGAGGGTGAGCATGTGTGTATCTTTGTCCTCACTCTCCTGCTCCGTTTTTCTGAGCAGTTGGACTTTTGAGAATGGCTAGAATCAGAGCAGAATGCTCTTCAAAATTCTCTATGCTGCCTCTGGAAAAGAAAAGTAGATATGATGTGCTTGTTACATGTATCTGTGAACCAAAACCAAGCTTGTATGTCAGATTTTAGTCCTTCAAGCTATGTGGGTGATGAACTCCCTCCCTCCCTCCTCTTTTTAGGATGGAAGTGGGTTAATCCTAATGATCCCTTTTTTTGGTCTTGTTCAAGTTGTCATTATAGGGATTAGAGAGAGGAGTTGTACTGATGGAAATGCAAACTGGCAGTGAGAATACAGGAGCCAGTTATTTTTCTAGACAAGATGTCATGTATCCCTACATGTGTTAAAATATTTATCATGACAACACAGAATGTGGAATGCTTTTTATTTTATTCTTTTGGTATAATTTCCTTTTTTCTTTGATTCTGCTATAATGTTTTGGGCTGAATGGCTTCTCTCTAAATGAAATAAATATGAATTTTTAACTGTTAGCCAATTTCCCCTCTTTCCCCTCACCCCCTTCTACTGTCGTTAAAAGCTTACTCCATGCACCCTGGTGTGTAACCAAGTAGACTTGAGGGAGCGTTTCAGCTTCTGTAGTGTCAGAGAAAGGGAAGGAGTCCAGGCCCAGCATTATAACTTCATCTGCAAGGAGGGGTTAGATTATAAAGATCCTGTTGCAATCTGAGGCTGATAGAAATTGTTTTGTAGTATTGTAAACTGCTACTAGATCAGGTAGATCTAAAGTTCTCAAATCAGCCTGTGCACATGATAGACATTACATTTTGTATACAAACCATACTGTTTACACTTTTGTTTTTCTGTTTCCCTTCCCTGATCTGTCGGTCCATCCACACTTAGAGTTGGGCAGAGATGTCTCTTTTTTTGCATGTCTGGAAAGTGCCTAATGTATCATGAGTGCTACCACAAACAGAGGTAGATTAGAACAGCCAGTAAGGGCTGTGACAAAGTAAAGCTCCCCTTCTCTGCTTTGCTCAGGCCACTTCTGTAAAACCGGAGTACGTTCATAGTGTAGAAGTCAATTTTTGGGAACAGCGTGTATAAAGTTGAGTGCATGTGTCAACACGAAGCACATTAATTTGGCAGTGTGTGGCCACAGTACCGTGGCAAGCGTCGACATTCCGAGCAGTGCACTGTGGGTAGCTATCCCACAGTTCCTGCAGTCCCCACTGCACACTGGAATTCTGGGCTGAGCTCCCAATGCCTGATGGCACCAAAAATTTGTTGTGGGTGGTTATGGGTAAATATCAGTCAACCCTCCCGCCTTCCTTCTGTGCAGGCAACAGCAGACAATCATTTTGCGCCCTTTTCCCTGGATTGCCCAAGCAGACGCCATAGCACAGCAAGCATGGAGCCCGTTCAGCTCACTGCAGCAGTTACGACCATTGTAAACACCTTGCTCATTATTGTGCAGTTTATGCAGAACCAGCACCTGAAAAACCAGGCAAGGAGGCGATGGAAGCACAGTGATGAGGACATGAACACAGATTTCTCTAAAACCACGGTCCCCAGCAATTTGGAGATCACGGTGTTGCTGGGACAGGCTTATGCCTTGGAACACCAATTTTTGGGCCCGGGAAACAAGCACAGAGCGGTGGGACTGCATAGTGTTGCAGGTTTGGGATGATTCCCAGTGGCTCCAAAACTTTTGCATGTGTAAGGGCACTTTCATGGAACTTTGACTTGCTTTCCCCTGCCCTGACGCGCAAGAATACCAAGATGAGAGCAGCCCTTACAGTTCACAAGTGAGTGGCAATAGCCCTGTGGAAGCTTGCAGTGCCAGACAGGTACCGGTCAGTCGGGAATCAATTTGGAGTGGGCGAATCTACTGTGGGGGTTGCTGTGAGGCAAGTAGCCAACGCAATCATTGAGCTGCTGCTATCAAAAGTAGTGACTCTGGGAAATGTGCAGGTCATACTAGATGGCTTTGCTGCAATGGGATTCCCTAACTGTGGTGGGGGCGATAGACGGAACCATATCCCTATCTTGGGACTGGACCACCAGGCAGCCAGTACATAAACCGCAAGGGGTACTTTTCAATGGTGCTGCAAGCACTGGTGGATCACAAGGGACATTTCACCAACATCAATGTGGGATCGCCAGGAAAGGTTCATGACTCTCATGTCTTCAGGAACTCTGGTCTGTTTAAATGGCAGCAGGAAGAGATTTAGTTCCCAGACCAGAAAATAACCGTTGGGGATGTTGAAAGTCCCCCTAGGTCTTGGGGACCCAGCCTACCCCTTAATGCCCTGGCTCATGAACCCATACACAGGCACCCTGGACAGTAGTCAGGAGCTGTTCAACTATAGGCTGAGCAAGTGCGGAATGGTGGTAGAATGTGCATTTGGACATTTAAAGGGTCGCTTGTGCAGCTTACTGACTCGTTCAGACCTCAGCAAAACCAATATTCCTATTGTTATTGCTGCTTGCTGTGTGCTCCACAATCTGAGAGAGTAAGGGGGAGGTTGATGCAAATAGCCTGGCTGCTGAATACACACAGCCAGACACCAGGGTGGTTAGAGCACAGCAGGAAGCTCTGTGCATCAGAGAAGCTTTGAAAACCAGTTTCATGACTGGCCAGGGTACTGTGTGACACTTCTGTTTTTGTTTCTTCTTGATGAAAACCCACCCCCTTGGTTTCCTCTAAATTCCCTGTAAGCCACCTGCCCTCTCCCTTCAATCACAGCTTGCTTGCAAAGGAAATAAAGTCTCTCTCATTTAAAAAACATGTATTCTTTATTAATTGATTATAAAAATAGGCAGATAACTCACAAGGCAGCCCGTGTAGGAGGGAAGGAAAAGGCCACTTTAAAACTTGTTGAATGCCAGCCTTCTGTTGCTTGGGCTGTCCACTGAGGTGGAGTGATTGGGTGTCCAGAGTCACCATCGCCTCCTCCCCATGTTCTTGAGTGTCTGGGTGAAGAGGCTATGGAACTTGGGGAGGAGGGAGGGTGGTTAAACAGGCTGCAGCGGCAGTCTGTGATCCTGCTGTCGTTCATGAACCTCCACCAGACGCTGGAGCGTGTCTGTTTGATCCCACGGTAGCCCAAGCATTGCCTCATTCCTCCTCTGATCTTCCTGCTGCCACCTCTCCTCATGTTCATTGGCCTTTTTCCTGTACTCTGCTATTGTGTCCGTCCACACATTCTGCTGAGCTCTGTCAGTGCCGGATGGCTGCATGAGCTCAGAACGCTTCATCATGCGTGTTTTTTTTTTTTTTTTTTTTTCCCGCCGCCTTATCTGAGATACTTTGGGACAGAGGAGGGAGGCTTGAAACATTTTCAGCTGCTGGAGGGGGGAAAAAGGAGTGAAGTATTTAAAAAGATACATTTTACAGAACAATGGCTATACTCTTTTTCACGGTGAACAACACTATTCACATTACATAGCACATGTGATTTTGGTACAAGGTCGCATTTTGCATCTTATATTGAGTGTCTGCGGCTTTGGTGTTAGATCAGACACAGTGCCGGGCAACAGAATTCGGCTTGCAGGTGGCCATGGTAAGCCATAGTCTTTTGCCTTCTGCAACCTTCATAACAACAGCAGCGCCCTCCTGTCCCATACCAAGCAAAGCACATTGAGTTGGCCATTTAGTGCTGCGCTTTTCCTGTTAATGTGCAGCAGCAGAAAAAGACTACCCCTCACCACATCCAATTCTCTGGGATGATCGCTTTACCCCTCCCCCCACTGCATGGCCGGTATCAGAGAAGATCCCTGCTAGCCAAATGCAAACAGCTCAGCGCCGGTGGTGCCCACACCCCCAACCGCGTGGCTAACTGCAGGAAGGATTTCTTTTCAGCAACAGGCAAACAGTCCAGTAGGAACAGCCACCTCTGAATGTTCCCTTAATTAAATTCCCCTATTTCAACCAGTTTACCATGAACAATATCTCTCTCCTGAGGAGAACAGAGATAAAGAACAGGTGTTGCTTGAATGCTAACAAACACTGGGACCATACACTGCCAGGCTTTGTCATGCAGTGGTGCTAGATTACTCACTACTAGCATGGTAAAGTGTCCTACCATGGAGGACAGAATAAGGCTGCTCTCTCCAGAAACCTTCTGCAAAGGCTTTGAGTACTTCCAGGAGAGCTTCATGGAGATGTCCCTGGAGGATTTCCGCTCCATCCCCAGACACGTTAACAGACTTTTCCAGTAGCTGTATTGGCCACAAATGCATCCCGAGTCCTCAGGGATACTTAATCATTAAATGCTTGCTTTTATAACATGTATTGTATTTAAAAAGGCACTCGCCAGAGGTCCCTTCTCTGGCTTCGTTGGGTTGGGAGGGTGTTTCAGTCAGGGTGATAAAAAGATCCTGGCTGTCGGGGAGTATGGTGTGCTGTGCTCTCCTCAAGCTTCTTCTCCTCCTAATGTTCCCTGTCCGCAAAATCCTCAGGCATGGCAGAGAGTACCCGATCATCAGAGTCCACTGACGGGTGGGGTAGTGGTGGCAGCCCCCCCTAGAATTGCATGCAGCTCAGTGTAGAAGCGGCATGTCTGGGGCTTTGTCCCAGAGTTCTGTTTAATTCTTTGGCTTTCTGGAATGCTTGTCTGAATTCCTTAAGTTTCAGGCAGCACTGTGTTGTATCCCTGCTGTAGTCTCTGTCCCTCATGGCCTCAGATTTTTTTTTTTTAAAAATGTTTTGGCATTTTGTCTTTTGGAACATAGTTCTGATAACATGGATTCCTCTCCCTATACAGCGATCAGATCCAGTACCTCCCGTTTGGTCCATGCTGGAGCTCTTTTTCAATTCTGGGACTGCATGGTCACCTGTGCTGATGAGCTCGCCTGGCCAAACAGGAAATGAGATTCAAAAATTCCCAGGGCTTTTCCTGTGCACCTGGTCAGTGCATCTGATTTCAGAGCACTCTCCAGAGCAGTCACAATGGTGCACTGTGGGATAGCTCCCAGAGGCCAATACCTTCGAATTGCGTCCACACTAACCCTAATTCAAAATAGCAATGTCTATTTCAGCGCTTGTTGGGGAGGGGTACAGAAATCTGTTTTAAGAGCCCTTTGTCAAAAAATGGCTGTGTGGACGGGTGCAGGGTTAATTCGATTTAATGCTGCTAAATCCAACATAAACTCGTAGTGTAGACCAGGCCTCAGATTGTGACTCCAGGCCTTGGAAGGGGAAAAAGAGCTAATTTTCTTATGCCCTTGAGTGTTTTGGGCTTTGGATCAGGTCTTACTAAGGACTTACTAAATTAAGTGAAATTGCAAATAATATGAAACTAAAAAAATCTTGTAATTTGAAAGTACTTATCTGACTTTCATCTTTAAGAATCAGCTGTAGTTTTTAATCATACATAACAGTGAAACTATTTTGCAATGTTTGCTGCAGATTCAGTAGCAAAATTCTATAATGTGCTTAATCAAACAGATTGCTATCAAATGGATCCTCCCAAAAGACAAGTTTTACTGACAAAAAGCGCTGGTGTGGACAGTGTTTTGTGGGCAGGAGACGCTCTCCTGCCAACAAAGAGCAGCTACACTGCATGCTTTACAGTGGCACATCTGTTCTGCTACAGCCGTGCCACTGTAAGGTGCGCAACATAGCCTAAAATTTTTGGAGCTTCTGAATAAGTCTTCCCACAATATGAGCAGCCGCATTTAATTTGTATAGCCCAGATAAATGTTTGTACTCACACTGGAATAGTTACTTATGCAAGTGTTCCCACTGACAGAAACAGGAATATTTAAGTGAGTTAGTGCTCATTTATGTAAGCAACACCTCCCTAATCAGGATATGGAATATGCATGGAGTAAGATGCTACTTAGTATGGGCAAGAGAGGCAGAATCAGGACTAAATAGGCATTTTCACTGGGTTTCTAGTTTGTCATTCACTTCTCTTCCACAGAGATGAAGAGATGTTTTTTGGGGGGGTTAATATTTCATAAGAACAGCCATACTGGGTCAGACCAAAGGTCCATCTAGCCCAGTATCCTGTCTTCCAACAGTAGCCCATGCCACTGCCCCAGAGGGAATGAACAGAACAGGGAATCAAGTGATCTGTCCCCCATTCCTAGCTTCAGGCAAACAGAGGCTAGGGACACCATCCCTGCCCACCCTGACTAATAGCCATTGATGGACCTATCCACCAAGAACTTAACTAGTTCTTTTTTTGAACCCTGTTAGTCTTGGCTTTCACAACATTCCACTTCAAAACAACAATAATAAAAATTAGCAGCAATGCTCATTTCCTGGGACTAAAATTCTTGTTTCAAAGAAACATCAATTACTTTAACACATTCTTTCTCCTTGACTTGACTCTTAAACATTTCTATAAAACTCCTACATATATTTTTCCTGCCCTGAATCTATTTATGCATGAAGTTAGAATTAACACAAACAATGCTTTCCAGCAAGACTTTTATCAGTTAAATTAATACGATGCGACATGCCATCAAAATACATAATTCTTGGCTCTTTTCTAGAGCACTTTAATACAATACGCCTCTTAATTAAAAGTTCAGAACCATCCCCCCAAATTATTATACATTGTTTTGTGGTCACTGCCTGCTGCAGTGTGGAAAGATTCTTAATTGAAAAGGTTTTACTCAAAGAAAAAGGACGGGTCCTGCCAAGTGCTGAATGGAGGCTGTGAAGAGCTGGGTGCACTCCACTCCCCTCCCATTTAAGACACTGCTCAGCTTCTTGTAGGAGGTATTTAGCACTTCCCTTGTTTGAGTCCGATGGTGACAAAGGTAGGAGGAAAATACTTGTCTGCTTCTGTCATGCTTCAGAATTACACAATCTGAAATGGCAGTGTTCCATGATGGTTTACTTTATGCTCAGCTCATTTTCTGTTTTCAACAGTAGACCCTTTATCTCTTGCACTGTTCTGTCCCACTCAAGGGCCAGATCCAAAGCCTGTTGAGGTCAATAGGATGCTAGGTACTTCACATCCCAGTCCTATGATTTGGTCTGCAAATCACTGCAGGCAGAAGACTCAAACGGTAACCCACTGTTAGTCTATAAGTATCTGTACACATGAGTACATGTGGCTAGGACTATAGCTTGGTGCTAACATAATCTTCTATCCTGCAAATGCTCACCAGTGGCAGAATTCTCAATAATACCACATTGTGCAAAATTCTTGTATTGCAGTAGGACAGGGAGCTTGAATTGTAGGCACCACATTCTCAGGTGTGTGTTCCACAGGACACAGCAGCTGCTGGGAGTGGGGGAAGGCAGCAAAGACCTTCCCATGGCATCTCTGATCCCCGGCCCTCTCTTTCCCAGACATACTAACTCTTTATCACAAGATATGTGACTTCTAAGTAAAATTAAGCCTCTCATGATCCTGCGAGAGAACTCTCTCAAAGCTCAGGATTTTTTTCCCCCAGCCCCACGAGGTGGGGCTCTGGCCGTCTGCCAGGGAAGTGGCAGATGGGACCCCACTGCAGCCCCCCCTCCCCCAAGCCTGGGAAGAGTGAAGAATCTTAAGAGAAGCAGTAGTGAGGCTGGGAGGGCTGAACTATGGCCTGGGAGCTGCAGAGGGGCTGAAGTGAGGAGGTGGGCTCCAATGCGGTGAGGGGCTGAATTAATGGTGGGTGTTGAGCAGATGGGGTGAGTGCTGGGTGAACAGAGGGCAGTCAGGGTCATTGGGGTAGGGGGATTGAACTGATGGGCTGATGAAGGGGGTTGGGCAACTGAACAGAGTAGGGGGCTGAATTGAGGGGAGGTTGGGTGGGGACAGAACTGATGGGGCTGGGGGGCAGGATTAATTGCTGGGCAGGATATGGGCAGATGTGGTGAGAGCTTCTCCAGCAGGGGTCAAAATCACTGTATACTGCATAGGTGCTGACTCTGGGCGCTCCAGAGAAGCGGGGATGGGGCGCACTTGGGGAAAGGTGTGGAACTGGGCAGGAAGAGGGTGGGGTGGGAATGGAGTGGGGTCAGGGCCTAGGGCTAAGCAGGGGTTGAGCATCCCAGGGGAAAGGAGGAAGCTGGTGCCTGTGTTATCCAGTACATGTGGGAGAGCTCAACAATCAAGAGACTGACCTAAAAAACCACATCCTTTTTTAAAAAAAAAACTCATTTTTTTTCAGGGGGAGAGGGCGAACTCATGAATTTTGATCTCTTGAAGTTGACAACACTGCTTTCCTCATTCCCCTCCAAGAAAAGAGAGGCATCTAAGGAAGAAAACTGCTGGTTCCTGGGTTGTTTTTGTGTAGAGGGGGAGGGAGCAGACCAGCCTCTGAGTTACTGGGCTCTTCACAGGCTGGGAGCTCCACTCCCTCCTTCCCTGATCCTTTTTTGAAAAATGTAGTAGGCCAGCCTGTGCCCTTCAACTCCTCCCTCTGCCTCCCTGCATCCTGGCTCCCTGGAAAAAGGTTGTTTCCACGACAAGGTGCTCTGTCAGAAGCTCCTGTTCCTTGGAAGAAGGGAGAGGAGCAGCTCCGCAGACCTCTGAGGACTAGCAGCAAAGGCCCTCTGGGTGACAGGAGTGTAGCAATAATGGAGCCCTGCAAGGAGCAAGGGCCAACCAGAATTAATTATATAGGGTGTGGGCAGCCTAGGCAGGGACCATCCATTTTTTCCAACCCTTCCCCTGGCGTGACACAAGAAACCAAGGCAGGGGCTTCCTCACCTACCCCCCTTGACTCTAGGGATCAGCCCCATCTTTGACAGATTGCAAGCCCTGTTTGTTTAATTTGCACAATGAGGAAACAGTCTTAAATACAGGTTGTAGAATTTAAAAACCAGTAAAATTAAACAGTTATAGTATGATGCACAATAGCCCACTTGTTCTGCATTTTATTTGTCACATTAGACGCTTTGAAGATTGAAAGGTATGCACATGAGTAACTGAACTCATGGGCAATCCTATTAGTTCAGCAGGCCTTATTCATATACTTCCTGTCACCCAAATTTTAAGTGTTTGCAGGGGTGGGATCTGTTGTGACAACTGGGTCTATAGTACCCCAAGCAGGCAAGAATTTTACACACAAATTTGGCCTACTTTTAATAACAAATGTTATAAACAGGTGCAAGAAAACTAGAAAAACTAAATTGGTCCAAACAAAAAGGCCTACTGATATAACTCAAGGACTGTTAGTTTCATACTTGGTAAACAAGAAAATGTGGATCCAGAAATTAGTGAACCAAAATTGATGTCAGATGCTGGGCCTAACTGGGAGACAAAGAATGAAGGGATCAACTATGCCACCCTCTCTTCACCCCCTGTTTTTTGGGGAGATCTCAAAAAAGAAACTTTGAAAAATATTGTTTGCTCTCGACTCGTCTAGTCCCAGCTCATCTCATTTTTCCCAACCCCAAGATGGAAAGAGCAGACCAGACCAAAGGATTTTCTTCCTGAGAGGAAGGCTGTCAGGCCTTTCTTTTATTTAAGGAACTTTATTCTTCAACTGAGTCCTGAAGTCCTATGACTTCCAGTCCTCACCCCATAAGTGGGGATATCTGATTGTCGGCACCAGAGGCTCCAGTCAGAGGCATGTAGAATTCTGTTTTGTCTCCATTTCCTTTCTGTCCAACTATTCTTCCTTCTGTTCTATCTCTTTCTCTTGGCTTTTCATCAGATCCTGAAATCAACTGTACTGCATACATCAGCATAGCAAGATGAGATGGCCCATCCAGATCCTCCCTATCTAAGGAGAGAGGACCCAACAAGATGACATCCCTGACAGGGATGCGAGCCAGGGTCCAAGCAACAGGTGTTGAGGCCAACCTGCTAGCACAAAGCATCCATTCATGACTGACCAGCTGCCCAGAGGTCCAAGAGCAACAACAAAAGCTGTATTACACCCCCCCCCCCCCCACCTTTTCTGTTCCCTCTCTCCTCAAACTTATGTCGGTCAGTCTCTTTAAAATAGAAATGGATATCCTTCTTGCATCAAGACTGAGAGTAAAATTAACCTTTTCTTGTCATCAAAAGTTATTCGTGAAAATAAGAGTGATATTTTGCCTCCAGAAGGCAAAATACTTTAATAGTAGGGCTGTTGATTAATCACAGTTAACTCACATGATTAAATCAAAAAAATTAATTGCAATTTTAAAAAACCCCCCACGATTAATCAGGTTTAATCCCACTGTTAAACAATAGAATACCAATTGAAATTTATTAAAAGTTGTAGGATATTTTTTTACATTTTTGAATATATTGATTTCAATTACAACACAGAATACAAAGTGTACAGTGCTCACTTTATATTTTTGACAAATATTTGCACTGTAAAAATGAAAAACAAAAGAAATAGTATTTTTCAATTCACCTCATACAAGTACTGAAGTGCAATCTCTTTATTGTGAAAGTGCAACTTACAAATGTAGATTATTTTGTTTGAGTGCAGTTATGTAACTGCAAAAAAAAAAATATAGAACTTTAGAGCCTACAAGTCCACTCATTCCCACTTCTTGAGCAGCCAATTGCTAAGACAAACAAGTTTATTTACATTTACAGGAGATAATGCTGCCCGCTTATTTACAGAATAAATAAGGTGGGAAGAGGCAGGTTGGGAGGTAAGGCCTTAGGGGAAGGAGTAGAGTGGGGGCAGGGCCTTGGGCAGGGAAGGGGTCAAGCACCCCATGGCACATTAGAAAGTTGGCACCTCTGGTTTTCTGATGGGTATGTTGCAGGAAATGAACTGCTTTAAGCAAAGTAAACACTTTAAAAATTGCTCTGAAAAAGTAAATCATGAAACAGTGTGTATATTTGTGTGTTGTATCTATGCTGGTTCCAGGATATGAGAGACACAAGCTGGGTGAGGTAATATCTAAATGGAAACTCTACAACATGAAGAAGGAAACCAAACTTAACAGCATCTACTTCCTGGGCAACTGCAAGAAACAAAACTTCATCCCCAAATGACTCCTCATGAATAATCCTCTGACTCCTACATACAAAAAAGTTGGTCCAATAAAATGTTCTCTCACCTTGTCTCTCTGTTAAACGCATTTTAGAAGAGCAAATTTCAGGATGGTGTTTGTGACCGCCACCGTCTTGGCTGACGCATTGGGGACTGGCCTGGGGACTGCCTGAGCTAATAGGATGAGGTAAAGAGCTCTAGCAGGGGCTGTAACACTTACATATTCTGTTGATCAGGCCCAGAGGGGGACCTGTGACACACCCTGATCAGTGGGCTACATTTACAAATCTATTTCCATAGAGTTTTTGTATATATCAGGTGCAGCAGTGTTTTTTCTTCTAGCTTCCTATATATTTATATTTCAAGATTCTCTTTTTCCCTGAAGATGAGCTCCATTGAGCTTGAAAGCCTGTCTGTCACCCACAGAAGTTGGTCCAGTAAAATATTACCTCACCCAACTTGTTTATCATATCTTGGGACCAACACAACTACAACAACATGGCAAATTTCAAATTGATTGTTTTAATATTTTGTTCCAGTATCTTTGCAGGTATAGCAGTTAGGCTGTGAAATCAAGATATATCATGTCTACTGCTTCCCCCCATCCACTAGCCCAGTAATCGTCAAAGAAGGTAATTAGGTTGGTTTGGTATCATTTGTTCTTGAGAAATCCATGCTGTCTATTCCTGTAAAGAAAATCCTTAACTATTGCAATGTTGTACTTGACCTGCTCAGGAAAGTCCTGATCCTGCAAGTTGCTGAGCAACTCTTGAGAGGTGCTGAGAAGTCTCAGTTCCCATTAGCTAAAATGGGTGCTGAGGATGTGCTCCATGGCAAAGGAGGCACTCTACGTCTTGCAGGATTGGGGCCTGAGCCACCTCACTTCCATTGACTTCAGCAGTTGAGGGTGCTCATAGTCTCTCAGTATAGAGCTATAAAACTTGCCTGTGGCATGTGTATCAATATTTTTAGCTATGTAGAAATAAAGTCCTATATATTTAGCCTTTTCTTCATTGCTTAATTTCAACAAGGCTCTTACTCTTTCTGAATTCTTGCTGGCTGGTGGGATATGCTAACATCTTGGGACACATGCCTATTTTTCTTTTCGTGGTATAACCATATAAAAATGAGCACCTTGGCACATCATAATCGCAACCTAAATGTCCAGCGAGCCAGTCTGCAATTTGGCAAAACAATAGTTGAAAATAGTGGGGAAATTGTTTGGTATTTATAGTAGTCTGATATATAATCACATTGCTTTTTATTCTTTTAATCTGTGACCACCACCAATAAACTGAATATTCACTTTAGATGAGATTATGCTGTGGAAAGAGAAAGCAAATTTAGCTTGGAGGAATTTTACATTTTTAAGAGGTCCAATTGCTATAGTGTGTGCTACACTATTTATAGCATAGGCCTGCTGTAAATACAAGACTGAATTCATGCTTGGTGTTGATCTGCAGCTCTGTCTTCCTGCCTCCCACCTCTGTCCTCAGCCCTCAAGTGAATTATGCCTTGTGTTCAGTATAGAGCCATCTGTTTCCTTATATACTCTAAACTCACCTTTCCACTCAGGTCAAAATGCAGAAAAAATACATGTGGTGACTGACTCTTGTGTTTGCAAATTTTGCTTCCAGCGAAGGATCCATAGTTTCTAGCAATGTTGCACTGGTAGAGACCCTGTAGAATATTGCCTGAAACTATGGAATACCAGATGAGTCGGGTTTTTGTAAGAGAAGTAGATGCATAGTAAGATTGACTAGAGGTCTACGTGAGTGGTTCAGTATTGTGACTGGAGTTAGACAAGGGTGTGTTGTCACCAATCCTCTTTGCATTAGTAATAAACTGGGTGAGGAAGTGGGCAACAAAGGGCATCATAGCTGGTGTAAAATAAGATTGTGTAACTCACCTCTACTAACTCGACTTTGCAGCTGCTGATGCTTTACTAAGTATGACATAGAACGGAATGATTGCCCTTACAGCAGAGGTAGAACAAGAAGCAAAAAAATTGGATTGAAAGTAAATGCTGAGAAAACCAGGATCCAGAAGGTAGGAATTTGGACAGCAGATGCAAAGGTGTATGTGGATGGAAAAGAAATCGAATGGTAGAGTTCTGCTATCTGTAGACTGACATTTGAAGGTGGCTGCAGTGAAGATACTCATGTGTGATTAGGAAAAGCAAACACCACTGTTGGAAGGTTGAATAACATAAGAATGGCCATACTGGGTCAGATCGAAGGTCCGTCTAGCCCAGTATCCCGTCTTCTGACAGTGGCCAATGCCAGGTGCCCCAGAGGGAATGAACAGAACCAGGTAATCAAATGATCCATCCTCATGTCACCCATCTGGTCAAACAAAGGGTCTCCACACCAAACTACAAGTCAGAATATACCATGTGATTGCTCCATAGAGTAGCCTGTTTGGTACAGAGACTTGGCTGATGACAGTGGCTCACAAAAAGAGATGGGAGGCTGCCCACCACAACTAGTGGGTGACCATAATCCATGGAAGAACTGAACTGCCTGATGTTTCAGAGGCACAGGAGGAGAAGGCAAAAGGATCCAAGGAATTGGACACCTCAGAGCACAAGTTTATCAGGTGTCAATCAGTGTGTGCTTAAAAGATAATGGGCAGATTGGATTGTTTTTTGGTTAATGTTGCTGCCTCATACCTGTAGGTTTCTTGTCTGCCCCCAAGCTGACCCTGGAATAAACATTGGAGTTGAATTTTGTTTAAATACAATCAGTTGGAAGATAAAAATTCAAAGGATGTCTCAACATCACAATATGTATTACAAATGTTACTGTTTTATAAGGCTAAGCGATTACATTAGCTCTTCACAGATTTACAGAAGAACATTGTACACGTGAATGAGCTTGTGGGGCTCAGTAATTCAGTTGCCTCCTCCTGGATGAGTGCTTACTACTGAGTGGCCCATTGAAATCCATAGGATTATTCAAGGAGACAAACACCAGGTAGTGAGCATTTGCAAAATCTGAACACTAGCAGGTCGGGAAGCTTACATTGCTAATGAGCTGCCTTTACAAGTGAGTTGGTTGTTCAGTCTCCATACCTCAGTCACCTATGCTTTTGTTAGAGGGAGACCTGCCCAGTAGGGTACTTCTACACCAGGGGTGGGCAAACTTTTTTGTGGCCCAAAGGCCACATTGGGGATGTAAAACTGTAGGGAAGGCTGTACCTCCCCAAACAGCCTGACCCCCAGGAATCCCACACCTATCCAACCCCTCCCTGTTCCCCATCCCCTGACCTCCCCCCAGGAGTCCCTGCCCCTTATCCAACCCTGCCCCACCACTCCCCACACCTTTACCATGCCCCTCAGAGTGGCAGGACTGGCAGCCGCACCACTCAACCAGAGCCAGCCACACTGCTGTGCTGCCCGTGCGGTGGCATGGCTGCAGGGGTGGGGGACAGCAGGGAAGGGCCAGGGGCTAGCCTCCCTGGCCAGGGGCTCAGGGGTTGGGCAGGACAGTCCTGTGGGCTGGATGTGGCCTGTAGGCCATAGTTTGCTTACCTCTGTTCTACACAGTAAAAAAGTTGAGTCTACATGCAATGAAGACCTGTGATTCTGGCTTCCAGCGTTTCCTCTGCGGGGCTGAAAATAGTGTAGATGTTTGGGCTTGGGCAGGAGCCTGAGCTCTGGAACCTGGTGAGGGGGAGGACCTCAGAGCCTGGGCTCCAGCCCACACCTGATCATGTACATGGCTATTTTTAGCCTTGCAGCACAAACCTGAGTTATTTGATCCGGGCTCTGAGACTCACTGCTGTGGGATTTTGCTGTGGTGGTACAGAAGTAGCCTAAGCTTCACTGAGGCAACAGTATTTAACTGAGCAGTTTTCAGGTGGTAAAGAGTTTAGATCCCACTAACTTGGGCCTGATTCAAAGCAGTGACTGAAAGATTCTCACTTTACATGTAGAAAGTGACTGGTGATGAGATACAAGAAACAGCCCAGCTACATTGGCCTGTTCTCTGCTTCACAGAGCACAATGAAAAGATATAGTGAAGTGCAGTCCTAATCTTCTGTGCAATACTAGGGATTGATTTACAGTTACCACTAGGTATTTTTCTCCCTTACCCTTTCCAGAATTTCCTCCTGGTGTGTAGAGATGAGAATGCTACTGCTAATATCCTGTTTCTTCTGCACCATCTCAAATTTACATTGTAAATGAGAATTTATTTCTGCATTGATATCTTAATTAAATCATTAGTGTGAATCTTATTGCTGAAGGGTGCTGGAGTAATAGCTCTGGAAACTGAAGTGCGTTCTCCACAGAAAGGGTACAGCAGCAGTGCAAGCTGCTCTGCCAATAAGACTCAGCCTTTTAACTAAGTGTGTCGGGGGTAGGGAGAGGAAGAATTGATCTGCACATTTTCTTGGACCTCACCTCTCCTTATGAGACTCCCAGCAAGGGTGCAAATTGTGCTGATGGCTTCCTAATGTGGCCCTTGTTCACTTGGAAGTGTACTCAGACCAACATTATTTCACAGAGCATTGAATGGCAATGATTTTCAATCACTATTGGCCTGGGCAGGATTTGAATTGACAGCCTAGAGGCAAGGGGCCCTAGATTCCATTACCAATCCCCTGAGTCTCCCAGCTCCTACTCTCCTCTTTAAAAATTATTCTTTGAGCTGTTCTTTGTTGCAGTAAAGAATGCTAATGGTTGCACAGTCTGTCTTCTGAAAGTTCAGCGTGTGCCAAATTGAGGTTTTTACTCCATTTCTTCACCACTTTTACCAAGTCTCTTGCTCAGGTAAAAATGCTGTTGACTTTCCTGGCAGTTTTATTAGAGGGAAAGCTGAATATAAATGGAGTAAGGACTTCAGGATTTTGGACCAGAGTGAGAACTCTCTCTCGCTGCATAGAACTGAGATGTTTGTCAGTTAATCTTGTAATTCAAGGGTGATTTCTCAGCCTCTGGCTAGGGATGTCTATTTTTTGGAAATGTGACTTGACTATACCAGGATGAGAGAGCCTGATGGCAAAGCCCAAACTGGCTCATCCTGGCTGGATGTCATAAGAATTTTTAAAGTTTTATTTTTAGGGCTTGATTCTTGGGTGGATAAAGTAGAGAGGATGAATGGCTGCTGACTGCCAGGAGAGGATCAGGCATATAGTTTTACAATGCCCTCACCATCCCCCCCCCCCAATGATCCTGAATAGCTCCCCCACATCATCCTTCCCCTCTTCCCCTTACACTGGGTTAGGGATGTAGTTGTGTTGCCTCTACCAGTTTTATGCCACTGGAGGATTCTCCTGTGCAGGGGATATTTTTCCACTGGCCGCCTTCAGCTTTGTTAAGGCCATCAGCTGACCTTAAAATCCAGCCCTTAATATTTAAGTAATGACATTTTTTCCCCCCACAGTATTTATTTCCCCTCCCAAAAACCCCCAAAGAATTTGAATTCAAAAGTCTTATTTTCAAATTTGACATGATCAGATTTGTTTACTGCCTGGTAACTTACTGTGTAAAGCAAATTAGGTCTTTTTTTAAAAAATTATTTTAATTCTTAAGTAGAAAGTTTCATGACTCACTCCTGGGATCCTGATGCTGTCAGAATTCCCAGTGACTTCAACAATCAATACTGACTTCGTGAGTTGTTTCCATGAGGACTGCAGGATTGGCCAGTTAGTGACTGCAACACTCATTTGTTGCAGTAAAGAATGCTAATGGTATTGCCTGAATTGCTGTCTTCCTTTGGAAGTGTATGCATTTTGGAGTCTTTTATGGTTCACTCTGACATAATTCTGCAAAGGCAGCTAGGCCTAAAATTAGTTCTACCAGCTGTCTGTTGGATTGTGAGCATGCATGTATGCTTGAGGCCCATGTGCTCATGCATATTGCACTGCCCTAATGTTCTTTCTGTCTGCCTGTCTTAGAACATAATGGAACTTATACTCCAGGAACTTCAGGGACCAAGATTTTTGTATATTTCCATGTCTTAGCTTGCAAGAATGAAATAGACAAGCGGAGCCAGGTCACTGAGAAACCCAGCATGTAGGGTTTTGTTTGCCAGGTCAGCTTTGTGACCGAGAAATTTTAGTAGTTCTGCCGTGTTTATTTTGGGGAACTAATACATAAAGGTTAGAATTTTTAAAAAAATCAGAACGATTGACCGACAAGGGAGTGACACATACACACTGCATATCTTTGTGAAAACATACTGCAAACCCAGGTTACATGCTCTGAAATCCCTTTATGGTAAAACTATCAGTGAAAAGGTTTTAGAGGAAGCAGTCAGGTTACACCAGGGTCCTTGATTTTGTGTAATTTCATTACACTTAATAGCCTTTTTATGGCTAATAATCTGCCAGCACTTACTTGGTTTATAATCTGTCTCAAAATAACTAAAACGTACTCCAAATGCTGATTTTAATGCAGAACCTGTGTATGAAATGCAGTGGTATATATTACTATGCTGGGCATACACAGCTTTAGGTTTGAGCTTTTATGAAGAATGAAAATCCTGGCTCTACTGAAGTCAATGGGAGTTCTGCCGTAGACCTCAACAGAGCCAAGATTTTTTCCCCTAAATGCAATGTATCTTTCTTAAAGATACACATTAGAGCTGATTGAAAAATGAGAGGAAAAATTTTTTGCAATTTTTTTGTTTGAAATGTTTCGATCAGCTCCAATACTCTGATCTTAAGAAATTTGTTATCATGACTGCATTTGGTGAAAGATTATTTGGCTTTTAAATGAAAGAATGATTTTTAGGGTCCAAACTACGTGTACGTGTGTGTGTGGTTGCCCCAACTGCTGTCTGGTTTCTCTTTCACAGTCCTAAACTAAAGCAAATATATTTATACAGGTGTGTGGAACTGGTACACTGCCTTATTGTGAAAATTAAACATTTTCAACTACTTGAATATTCATTCAAGCACGTCGGTACGTTTTCCCCCAAAAGGCCAGATTCTTTGAGCCTACCCATTAAGGACTGATTTCTATTAGTAGAACATAAAAACAGAACTGTGGAGCTTTGCTGTCTGCATTTTCTTCCCTAGCTTCTTAATTTTATGATTAATTTAGTTGCCCAATTTTACTTCCATTGAAGTCAGTGGTATTTTGTCATTGATTTCAACTGGTGAAAGATCAAGCTTCTAACAATTAACCTTAAAATGTGATAGTAGCTGTTTATGATGGAATACTGCATCATTGAGAACTAAACAAACACTTGCATCTCAGCAACCTGGCATAATATACAAATTCCAAATTTTTTTTTGCTCACTATCTTTTGAGCAGTCTTCTACTTTTGGCCCAGAGAGTAAATAGATTACAATTTGCTTTTTAAAAACTGCTGTTTTCCCTATTAAAACCTGGGTTTTTGAACATTCCTGTAGTTAAATGGACCCCTGTCATGCACATAGCTATATTGATCTTAAGGATGTAATCTGTAATTCCTAGTTACTATATGAAGAGTTGCTATTCATATTGGATTGGCAGACAAACTGAACGGTGGTGGTTGGTGTAGGTTCTACTAGCTTAGAATTATTATGCCTTAGAAAAGTGTGTGATTTCCTGCTCAGGTAAGTATGAAACTTACTATTCATCTTTATTGAATGAGAAATTCAGGGAATGTATCACATAATGCTAGTGGCACTTAACTTACACTGAAAGTTTTAGAATGAAGAGGGCAGTATAACTTGGCTGAAAAGACTGTAAACTGCTGTAGTTTTCAATGTTGTAAAGGTGCCTCTAAGAATTTTTGATGCATGGTAGAATAACACTTAATATTACATTTTAAAACAGACCAATATATAACTACTATCTTCCCCCCCACCTCAAAACCAGTCCATATAATGGTCAAGACTCACTTTGTTGACTCTTGGCCATTGCTACACTACCTTTTAAAAAGTATCTGGAGCAAATATTGGTTGCTTAGCAACATACTCCAGTCTAAGAGTGTTGGAGAATGGGTCAGTGATTAACAATTATGTACAATCAAGGTTAAACATGCAGGGCAATCTGCAACATTACCGCACTGACAACTGGAATATTTCAGCAGTATGGTGTCTGAATTTATGGCAGTTGTTGTAAGTAAATTTATAATAGTTGTAGTTTTGACCTCATGGACATGAATATTTGAGTCTAGTTTCATGAGATAGGGTGGATGCCCTTTTCTATATCAATATATTGTGGAAAGATATCAAATAATTTGCTGAGTAAAGTAAGAACGATCTATATTTTAAGTAAATTTCTTTCCGAGGGCCTGATCCTTCAAATGCTTATGCAAGTACCCGGATGATGTAACTGGGTCTACAGGAGCGTGAAAGCTATTTTCTTCAGTGAAGAGTGCCCCATTCTGCAAATATATGAATAATGAAAGGAATATGGATATTTTACTCAATCACCTACTTGAATGGAAACCTATTATTCACCCAAACAAGAAAACAAACAAAATGCAGCATGAACTCGATGGATCTGTTGTCTGAGCCTTACTTTTGCAGCATTTACTTCCATTATCCTTTTGTAGTTCTCCTAATGTGGATGAAGGAGTCTTTAGTAGTTCTCCCCCTTTTTTACTATATAAAGGAAGGACTAGTTTGATTTTTCTTTTTGCTGGAATATGCATTAGGAGTATAAATCTTTAACATGGTAGTAAATCTTTTAGACTTTTTTATAACTCTAGCAAAACTAATGTTTTTCATTTCAGAGAATCATTGACTTTAATTGCCTAATCAGTTTAAGGTCTTTACCTACTTTTCATTTGTGTTTAATTAGTGCTCCCCCTTCCCCAGACTCATGACAGACTTGTGAAGTAAGAATTAATTGATAACACTTTTTACAGATCATATGAAATAGTTATGAGACTCTTAACTGAAGGTAATTTATATTCCTAAGCACTAATGCTGTATCATTCTGTGAAATAAAAGCCATAGGCAAGTGGGCAGCCCTCTTTTTTCAGTGTACTTGACATTTCTCTCTCCACCCATCTAGTAGACTTCTTTTAAAAACGGGGGGAAAAAAAGTACTAGTGATTAAGATGTCTTACTGGCATGTCATGTCACTCACTAGTCATCAGTCAATCAGAAAATCAGCTAAAATTTTTCTTTAATAAAAATACAAGTTCTTACAAATACTTTCCTTGTAATATTTCATGCCTTAAACACTTTAAAACCCTGGGTTGTTTTGGGGTTTGTTCCTATCAAACACTGGACAAAACAGTGATTTATTTATATATATAATATATATATTATATCTTGGGATCTCTCTGGATTAAAAGACTTCTACTAATTGTATCTGCATATATACGGACCACTTTTTGCATCACTGAATTGCAACTACCTCTAGTTGCATGTAACAACTCTTTATCTGCACGTAGCAACACTACACAACAATTTTTGGGTTCGTAGAATGGGAAATAAAACATAACTTATCCAGTTAAAACTACAGGAAAAAATTGTAGGTAGGCATCATGTAATTACAGAATGCTGTTGGAATTTGGCAGGAACAATGGTGTTGATACCTCATTTCTTGCAAAACCACTCTTCATGACCATATATACTCAGGACTTAAGATGGCAACTCGAGCAATACAGCAGGATGCTAGGAGAAATCACTGAAGCATTAATTCCATGAGGACTCAAGCACCATCTTCTGAATTGCCAACATAACTTCTTGCAGAACTTTGGACATCTTTTACAATGTACTGATTAGACCTAACTCTGCTTGCCTTAAGGGACTTGACAGGACCACAGCTGAAGGTTCAGAGGAAGAGAGAGTCTGGAGGTCACTATCATGCATTGGCAAGGAGGAAGAAATGGATAATCAACAGTTTTTTTCTCTTATATCTGAGTGTATATTCTTGAGCTTCTGTCCAGATGGTTCCAACTGTTCTTGTTGGTGTGGGTTTATGGAGCTTACCTACATGAGTAATTTTATTCACATGAGAAGACCCATTGACCCCAATGGAGCTATCCAAATAAGTAAAGTTACAAGCATAAGTAGCTGCAGGATTGAGCCCCAAGCATTGGCTTTCACTCAGAATCTTTGGATTTTTGTATGAGTGTACTTTCTCCGAATTCAATGGAAATGCATGGATAGAAGTGAAGGGAGAACTTGATTTTGTGTTGAATTGTATTTATACACAAATCAGAATTTAACAGTTTATACAAAATTAATAACCCAATCAATCCTTCACTTGGACAGCAGAGGATATAGCATGTAATTATTTATACAGGAACATAAAACATTAGGTTTTATGCTCACATATGCGATTTAAAGAGGCTATCAACTGTTACTGAGTAATGGATACTCAAGAAAGACTAGGGGAAAAATATAACTGAAACAACACACATTATTGCCAGAGCTAGTTGTCACACTAAGCACTTTATTGTTTTACAATGCGGTACCAATTCAGCCTCATTAGTTTGTATCTGATTCTTAATTAATGCTAAATATATTCCAACACAGATGGTATTTAATTGTAGTGTATAATTTTTGTACATTTTCAATAGTGAATATCCAATTTCTGTTACTCTAGCCTTTGTGATTAAAAACAAATGTCTATCTCTTTTTATCAGTGGATCTCAAAGTGCTTGACAGAGTATAATTATCCTCATTTCTCAGCTAGAGAAACTGAGGCACAAAGGTGATGCTCACTGAGCAGGCCAGTGGCAGAACCAGGAATAGCATCTAGGTCTCCTGAGTCACAGGCCAGTGTATTCACTAGGCCACACTGCAGTGTTCTCTGCTGTCAACTTTGTACTATATTATAACTTTACCTGTTCTTTTGCAAGGAGCTGGTGAATTATTCTGAAGATTTGTTAACATTGCTTTGTTACAACCATCTCTTCAGCAACCAAGGAGTGTTGAGTCTTCAAAGTTTTTGAAGTTTGTTTTAAATTTTTTTTAGTGTTGCCTCCTGCTGCTGCTAACTTGAGGGAATCTGGATTGGCTGCCTTCTCAAGATGTTGGTCTTCCTACTAGTAGAACATATTGTGGCTACCTGACAACTTCTTGGTTATCACTATGCCCCTGCATGGTGGTAACTTACGGTTCAGGCTTTTTAATTTTAGAGAGAGGGTGGAGAGATTAGGCTCCACTAGTGTTTTCTTTTTTTTTTCTTCTGATTAATCTATTTATATAATGTAGCATAGTATCTATTCTGCAGAAATCACAGGTCAAATAATGCCCCACTGACTCGTATAACATGAAATAAGCACATGTAAAGGATTTTCCTGAATATTCTGTATGAATTGATTCTTGTTTAGCCTTTTGCAGATATGCTGTTGTCTCCCCTGTCATATTCAAGTAATTATGATCCAGAACTTTAAGAGCCAAAGTCTACCTTCTCATGGAAGTGCCTTCAAATGGGGAATGCATGTATGTTGCAAAAGCAGTATTATAAAACTATTCTGGGAGGCAGTGGCCATACGTATAGGCCCACCATACAGATTCTTAGTGTTGGTGTTTGCATAGCTGTTATTGGTGGGTCGGTCAGGAGCTGTATTGTGTGACAAACATGCAGCCCAAGGCCCTTGACCTCTAAGTTCCTTTGTGGCACCTGTCACTGAGGGGCTGAAAAATAGTTTGTAGGTTTGGGAGGGGGCCAGGGATGGGGCAGGAAGCTTATTTCAGTGCTTCCCTTCTGCTGACAATCTTTCTGGCATTATACCTACATATGCAGTATTAAACCATCACAACTTTGTTCTCGTCTGGATTGGTGGGAAACTAACACCTTGTAATATAAAAATAAAATGCCATTTGTTGCCTTTCTGTGGTATATTTCAAAAATAATATTTCCCCGTGTGCATCTTTAGTCTTTTAAAGAAATTCCTGTATTAAGATGTAAAGGGGAATTTAATTCCCCTTTATAAGAGTTTTAAATTGTTTTGTTAAAGCTCCATTTCAGTTTTAAGTAGGTTTAAAAAGAAATCTTAATTGTGTATTAATTTGGTTTGTCAAAGTACAATTGCCAGGAATGAGGTAGGAAACTAATTTAAATACAGCATGTGTAATGGAGAATCTAATTTTCAGAATTCTGTAGAAATAGAACTGGAGTAGTTAGTGCTGGCTTCAGTAATTAAGAGAGTTTTTGATTTAGTCTTGAATGCTAATTGGCAATGGAAATTGGAAGGTGATATTTTGTTTGCTATGAAATTGGTGATTCTCCAGACCTATGGCCTTTGGCATGTATATTGGGCCAAATTGTTTACATGAATCTATAGGATTCTAGTTAGCTTATTTGGATCCAGATTTTCATTTGCTTTTGGTAACCACAAAGATTATGAAGAAAGAGGTTCTCCGTTACCTTGAGGACTCTGGATCAGTCTTTGTGTTGCATAAAACAGGCAAAACACTCTTCACCCTAGTGAATAGCAGTGATGTGGGATGCTATATGCTAGGTACAGAGCAGGTTCTGCTGCCTATGTCCTGCCTATGAAGCTATTCCCTGCCCTGGTACTAAGGGCATGTTTGTGAGCGCTGCAGGCAGAATGGGGAGTATGCCATAGGAGGGAGGTGTGGCAAGGGGCAGGGCTAGGAGAGAGCTGTACCTCCATGCTAATGTCTGTAGAAGCTAGTACAATGCTGTACAGGGTATAGCTTTTTCTTAGGTTTTCCCTAACTTGTTTAAGGGGTGGAAGTGGCCCCCAGCAGCCCCAAAATAGCTCTGCAGCAGCACAGAGCTGAATCTCCTGAAATTTGGTTAAGATGAGAGACTTTAACCCAGTTAAAGTTCCAGCACAATAGCAAGCAACTGCCAGTAGATGTCAAGCAGAATCCCCTGTCCCAAAGCGTCTTGCAAACAATCAGCATTTGTGCTGTACTACACTTAAAACGTCCTTCCTCAATGTTATCACACCAAAAATGAATTCTGCTTATGTATTGAGTCCACAAAGCTTGTTGGTGATTCAATAAATTTTGAGACCATCTATAGATTTAAAATTGCCTTTTAATTTATCCACTAAAACAATCAATGGCAGGGAAATGATCTACAGAGACAATATGGCTAGGATGCTGTTATCTTTAAAAACCCAGGATGTTTGTTACTGCTTCAGTTTCTACGAAGATAGCATAATGAGTGTTATAATGAAGACCGCATAAAAAGGTGAACATGCTGATAGTTATCAAGTATAATAGGCCAACAATTTTACCTCCCTATTACAAATACCTATTTTTCAGGATTATGGAAGCTATTGTTTTGTTTCATTTTAAATGAAACCCCAGCAATTCCTACCTTCTGGCCTCCCAATGTCAAAACTGACTTGATATTTATTCTTGCACCCTGGAGTGCCCTCCTGAAAAAACACCTAGTGGAGCAGTTTTTTCTAGCTGGGTGGTTTTTTATTATTTTTATCTGGAATCCCTCTGTCCAGAATGCAGCTAGGAAGTTGAATATATTGGCTTCCTAAGCTTGACCATGTCCTCTTTTGATGTAAATAAAAACTATTGGAGTGTGAATAATAATGGTCTGTTTTAACTGAGGGCTTGTTAAAGGGGACTGTGCTCTGTGGCAAGCTATTTGGCCTATAGATTCACATCCTGGCTTGCTGTGCACTAATATCCCATGTAGACAAGCCATAAGAGAGCTTCCCTTTGCAGTTGCAATATTTCCCACACTACCTTGCAGCTATGCTTCAGCTTTGACCTATGGGACCCATCTGTAGGGTGAGAGGATAGAGTAGTGTTCATGGGGCTGATCTTGCAAGGTGCTGAGCACTCTCTCTATTCCCATTGCAGTTGAGGATGTTTGGTGCCTTGCAGGATCAGATCCCATGCCTCTTCAGTCTTGGCTTCTCTAATGCAGCTGCCAGCAGGGTTACAGATGTGGTTCTTGTTGATCACCAGCTGGGGTCGGATTTAAATCAGTGATATAGGAGCAAAAAGTCCATGTTCTGTTGCCAATCCCCGGGGACCTAGATAGTTCCCCAGGTGATGCATCTAGAATGGTTTGCTGTACTCGCAAAGCCAGAACAAATGAGGATTAATTGTTTATAGTTTTTCATGGGCTAGATTTGCAAGGGAGGGATGTTTTTAGGGGGTTTCTTTTGTTTTAGAGGATATTTTAACAAGAAATCAATGGTGAAACATCTTCTGTCCTATTTTTCTGACCCTCGGGAAGAGGGTGAATCAGTGGGCCCCTTGCTTCTCCCTAGTTGACAGAAGAAAAGTGCATCCAGGGTGACGTGATGTATTTGAGCCTCTGCAGAAATCTTCCCTAGCTGGTGGGCATTCAGTTAGGCTGGCTAAGCTTCTGCTCTAGGATGCCATGTTAGGATGGTAATGAGGGGTGCAGTGAGATAGCTTTTGATGTGAGATTTCCCTTTAGTTTTAGTTCTTTGATACATTGGTATTAGGGAAGGCAATTGTAGGTGGCTGCCTAACCAGACTACTTGTTCACTTAGCAGCTACCCGGTAGCCCTTCAGAATTGAGACCAACCTGTAAGATTTAATAGCCTGAGGGGTTACGTGGGCTGACGGCCCGAGAGGCTGCTTTCTCCTGGAGAGGCTCCCATGGAATCATAGCAGACGGTGGCATTTCTCACAGAAGCGTACAATAGTGGCATAAAAGAATCAATCTGACCCTTTTTCCTTTTTTTTTTTTTAAAAAAAAAGGGAGAATTTTCAAAGCAGGTAGTATGGTGAGGTATCAAACAAGATGTGTGGCTTTTGGAAAATGTTAACCTTGCAAGAAATACAGATGTTTGCTTTTTGTAGTGAAGTTCTTCCTTTAAAAGTGTGCTCTGTATCTTAGTAAAAGCATCTTCTTGCAGCGTCCATGGTAAGTGCTCTTTCATCGTAGAGTAACAGACAATAACATGGTTACATAAAACCAGCAAAATGCCAGACCTAAACTGAAGGTTGCCCCTGTCAGCACCATATTTGTGTGCTTTGGTCTTTTCCCAAAGCAAAATCTACTAGAAGCACCAACAGACCTGTGGCACATTTTTAATTTAATGCATTGGCTGTATACCTTTCGTTATCTGAGTAAAACTGGACTTGGTTTCCGCCTAGTCTCTTGTGCTCATCACAGAATCGTTGCATGAGTCATCACAACAGATTCCCTCTGCTCATGAGAGGTTAATCACAGGAACAGTGCAGGTCCGGTTGAGGTGCGCTAGCTGCACTACATGAAGAACTACTCCAGAATTTGTTTGCACGGTCTTGATATGATCAGTTCATCAAATTCTTACTCTCTCTCTCAAACCTCCATACTCTCCCAGAAAACCAGCATTCAGAGACGAGGACTTGTTGCTGAGTACACAAAATGTCTACTTTCTGAGTTTTCTGAAAAAATCTAGGTGGTTCGTTGCAACTTAGTGGGAGCCTGTCCCTGTGTGGTCATATAGGTTTCCACTTTGATTGGAAATAGGTTCAATAGGGTTTATGGCATGTTAGAAGATGTAATATGTAAAATCCATTGAGTACATAACATCATGCAATGAGTTATAGTTAAAATAAACCATGCTGAGGAAATTCATGAAGTGTGTTACTTCATCCCCCAACTTGCTGCAATAGCTAAATGCTCTAGGCACGTATGGTATGTAAGATTAGCCACTGTTCTGAGACCCATGCACCGCTGCCAGTAATAGTGACTGAATGACAGAGTATGAGGTTCTGAATTTTTTTTTTTTTTGTGGTATAGAATTACTAAAGTGTGTAGGAAATAAACCCACTTTGTGTGGGTCTTCAAAACTGGGATATGGCACTTTATTTTGATAGCAAACTGCTGTTGCTTCCTTTTTTACCTTATGAAGCAGATGTACCTTCATCTAAAGAATTATTTGGGGCATTTACAAATACCATCACCAGCCAGTCATAAAAAATTTGCTAGATCTCACTAACAGCTGGAGATCTAAAGCTAAAAAAGATGAAGATGGGGATGGACCCATCACCAAGGTTCAGGAGCAACTCCTTAGTGAGAAGCATAGGTCTCCTGCCCCTCCAGTGCCAGAAAGGGAATGATGCTGGGATTCCTTTTGGTTGCTGTCCCTGGATCCTGTATCTTTCATATTAGTATTTGATTAGCAAGTGTCTAATAAATATGACCCTCCCACTTTAGCTGCTGGAATGGTAAAGGAGCTTTTTATATTTTTCTGCCCACCCCCTATAAAGTCTTTTGCCTTCACTCAAGGTTTTGGCATTTGGGTATGGGAAGAGGAGAAGAAACAGGTCTCCAGTACATTAACCCTCTCCCTATTTAGCCTCCATATTTTGGGAGGCAGGGGGAAGGGTGGGTGTTGGAAGCATCTTCCCCATGAATAACTCTAGGCTTGCAGCTTTCTCAGGTTACATAAAGATGACATTTTTGAGGATTTCTCTGGTGTCCACAGGGTTCTGAATAGTAGCTATATGCTGCCCACAACCTTGTTAACTCTACCTTGTTGCTGCTTGGTAGCAGATGCAGCTGTGAGCAGCTGCAGAAGCACTGGAGCGGTCTGCAGACTCTGGAAAGACATCACTGAATTGCTTCACATTTGGAATGTTTCCAAGGTGGAAGCTTCATTATTTTAAATGAAAGCTGAAGTTCTGTAGAAATGGATGGCATGTTCCCTCCTCTCTCCAAGGGAAGCTTCCCCTTTGCCATGAGTGAGTGGTTTTTCAGGCCTTACTGACCAAGAAACCGCTAATACAAAATAAAGCTATGACATTTTATATTGTAGCAATGAATCCGTCAGCCCTAATATTTTCCACTAGTAAAGTGCCCATGCTAACAGATACATACTGTTGCAACTGAATAGATGGTCCTTGTCAGAAATCAATGATTTGTTACATTTGACTGACTGCAATATTGTGGAAACTCCACACCCAGCATTTAGATTTAGTGCAATGATTAGTGTAATAGAAAGTTTCCAATTATTAGCTAAAATGAATAGTTTTACTATTCTTTGTGCTTGAGCAAAGCTGTGTTGTGTTATGTGGTCAGGGAACAGCCAATGTACATTTCCATTCAGTCTCATAGAATACATTGAAATTGGTCAATTAGTTCTTTCATTTTAGTAGGGTAGCTTATCTTCAACATGGGTCATAAAAACTCTTAGCCAGAGATTTGGATTGATTTTTATGAAATTTCAGAGTTAATAAAATTTCATTTGAGGTAAAACATGGCTTTCTGGCCTAGCTTCTGAGTCCAGGAGCCCAGAGTACCCAGAGGTCAGGATTTAACAGAGGCTGTTGTTTCCATTTGTAATGTTTGCACCCCACTGGTGTAGCTTGTCACATGCAATCTGTGCAAACTTGTGTAATTCTGATCAGTCTGACATATGAGTTATATAGCTAGCTGGATTTTTATTATAAAATGTGTTTTTTGATGTATGGTAAATATCATAAAGTGGTTTTTAGGTGTAATTTAGAGGAATATATTTTGATAAGTAAAACAAATTACAAAAGGAGTGTACTAAGCTTCTCTAAGGATTTCAGTGTTGTGTCTGCAATATGAAATCTGAGCTTCCTTGGAAGACTGCGGTTAAGTTGACAAACTTAAAGATGCAAGTTATTTTAATGGCTGTTGATGAAAAAATTAAAGCACAATGACATAGTTTATTGCAGGGTCAGCATCTAGGCAGGCAGACTGAAGTTAATGGGGGTCTGTTCTAGTGCTGGGGTCAATCCACAGACCTCATTGTAGGATTCAGGCCATTGTTGGCGAACAGAGTCCCTGATTCTGCTGTGTTTTTTTACTTACTCTGAGTGTTTTACTCTGAGTAGCTCCATTATCCTGCCACTCTTACTCACATGGTACCTTATACTACAAGCAGCTCTGTCAGTCATGAGTAGCACTATTGTCAATAAAGTACTACCTGAGTAGGAGTGGCAGAGTCTGGTCCAAAGCACTGAGTAATGCTAGAGTATTTCTACAGCTGCTTTTTAGTTTTTCATGCAACTGAACAAGGTTGGCTTGTTTGTTATCCTTTTTCTGTGTTGCTGGATTAAGTTGCTGTTTTGATGTGTGTAATTACTCTGACCAAAAGTAACAAAATGAACAGGTCCGTTCATGCTGAGCATTGATAGCTTCTGTGGTTATTTCTTTCCCCCAGAATTGAAGCTGTGAAGTGAGAGATGAAATTTGTATTTCCTATTTCCCAGGCTGGTGTTGTAATTGTTGTTAGGATCTCTGTTTACATAGATCCAAGATAGATTAATGCTGCTTTTAAATTAGAGTAATTGTCAAAAGTCTGGAGAAGTTATGAGTAATCAAAAATATTTCACATGGGAAGCAGAAGTTTGCGGGGACCATACAAAGCCAAATTCCATAAAATAGACAAATATAACTCTACAAATCCTGTGCGTTAGAAAAGAACATAACGGCCGTAATGGGTCAGTACAAAGGTGCATCTAGTCCAGTATCCTGTCCTCCAACAGTGGCCAGTGCTGGGTGCCCCAGAAGGAATGAACAGAATAGGTAATCATCAGGTGATCCATGCCCTGTTGCCCATTCCCGGCTTCTGGCAAACGGGGGCTAGGGACACCATCTCTGCCTATCCTGACTAATAGCCATTGATGGATCTATTTTCCATGAACTGATCTAGTTTTTTTGAGCCCGGTTATATTTTTGGCCTTAACATCCTCATGTTGACTGTGCATTGTATGAAGAAATACTACTTTTGTGTTAAATCTGCTGCCTATTAATTTCATTTAATGACCCCCTAGTTCTTGTGTTATATGAGAGAGTAAATAACACTTCCTTATGTACTTTCTCCATACCAGTTATGATTTTATAGACCTCTATCATATCCCCCCTTAGTAATCTGTTTTCCAAGCTGAAAAGTCCCTGTTTTATTAATCTCTCCTCATATGGCAGCCATTCCATACCCCTGATCATTTTTGTTGCCCTTTCCTGAACCTATTCCAATTTCAATCTTTTTTTTTAGATGAGGCGACCACATCTGCATGCAGTATTCAGGATGTGGTCATACCAAAGATTTATATATAGGCAATGTGATGTTTTCTTCTCATTATTTATCCCTTAATGATTCCCAACATTCTGTTTGCTTTTTTGACTGCTGCTGCACATGGAGTGGATGTTTTCAGAGAACTATCCCCAATGACTCCAAGATCTGTCTGGAGTGGTAACAGCTAATTTAGACCCCATCATTTTATATGTATAGTTGGGATTATGTTTGCCAATGTGCATTACTTTGCATTTATCAACACTGATAAAGGTTTAACTTTTCACATAGTCAAGTATTAAAATAACAAAAAAGAAACTTTGCCCTCCTTTAACATTTATCAACCCCTAGTCTGCATCAAGGAATGTTGGAGAAAAGGGAGCAAGCTATTGATTATTTATATTACAGTAACACTTAGAGGACCCAATTGAAATTGAGATACCATTGTAGTGTAGGTGCTCTACATACACAGAATGACAGACTGTCCCTTCCTCAGACAGCTTGCAATCTCGGTACACAAGACCGACAAAGGGTGGGAAGGGAGACAGAGGCTTGGTGAGGTGACCTGCTATGTGATGTTGGGCAGGTCAGTGATATGGGTTCCATTCCCAGCTGTCTCTTGACTCCCAGTCCCTTTATCTGCTAGACCAGTAGTTTTCAAACTTTCTGGGGACGCAGTTGAAGAAAATTGATGCCCGTGACCCAGTGGAGCTGGGGATGAGAGGTTTGGGGTGTGGGAGGGGCTCAAGGCTAGGGGAGAGGTTGGGGGTGAGGGCTATGGGGCGGGGCCAGGAATGAGGGGTTCCAGATGTGGGAGGGGGCTCTGGGCTGGGGCAGGGGGTTGTGGTACAGGAGGGGGTGCAGGCTCTGGGGTGGAGCCAGGGATGAGTTTGGGGTGCAGGTTCCTGTCCAGTGGGAGTGCAGAGCCAGTGCTTGGGGCAGGGGAAGCACATGGAGCCCCGTGGCCCACCTGTTGCTCGCTGCTTCCGAGGTGGTTTGGTGTCGAAACAGGCACTAGCCTGCCTTAGCTGGGCAGCACCACCGATGGGACTTTTAACGTCCTGGTCAGCAGTGCTGTCCAGAGCAACCCAGTGTCTTACATGCCGCGACCCAAACTTTGAAAAATGCTGCGCTAGAATGGGCTACAGCCTAAAACAAATCAATAGTGTCATAAGACCAAGCTGGTCTTTTTTTTCTTTTAAATTTGATAGATCACTTCAAATTTGAATAGAACAAATTGATTTAAAAGAACAAGTTAAAACTGCCATCCGGCAAATACTGTGTGGGCTCCTAAGTGCCTAAGTCTCACTGAAAGCTGCCCCTAAGGGTATGTCTTCACTACCCGCCAGATTGGTGGGCATTGATCGATCCAGCGGGGATTGATTTATCGCATCTAATCTAGACGCGATAAATCAACCCCCGAGCACTCTCCCGTCAACTCCTGTACTCTAGCGCTGCGAGAGGAGCAGGCAGAGTTGATGGGGGTGCGGCCGCAGTTGACTCACCGCGGCGAAGACACCATGGTAAGTCGATCTAAGTACATCGACTTCAGCTACGTTATTCACGTAAGGCCACCCCCCCTCCCCCCCCCCAGTGTAGACCAGGGCTAAGTAGAGTTACGTGAATAATGGATTTTTTGGTTTGGTTAATTTTTTTTGGAGGGGGGAAGGAATTTTTCAGTGAATTGAAAAGCTGAGGAAAATCTTGAGTTGAAACTAATCAATGTTTTGGTAATGTCAAAATAAATGCTGTGAATGACAACGGGTAGTCATTGGGCCGGGGAAAGAGACTAAAGCAGTTGAGAGCGATTACTTTGCAAGAGGGCTCCCAACTGTTTCATGTTTCCAATGTGGGCTTCCAGTCTGACCAGTGATAATCACCCTCAACTGTGAAAGGGGTAATTCAGTCTCCATGGCCTCTGGTGGGATTGCCAGGAGTGGAGCCAGTTGATGTCAGTAATTGTTAAATTTGTTCATTTAATGCATTTCACCCTGTTCGTGATTTCTGCAACATTTGATTCTCTCATGGATTGAAAATTTTAATTTCATAAGTAAAATAAGACTATATAAAGTTAGTTTTTATGAACACTTATTTTAGTGACATTTATTTATTAGCAATGAATCTGCTTAAGTTTCATTAAATCTTACTAGGCGTAATTCATGTGACTATGGAGAAGTATCTCTGTCATCAGAGTCTCTCATTCCCAATAGTTGAAAGCATAATTAAACTTTCTCAGTTCTCAGTCATAAGGGAGCTATTCTTTTAATTACAGCATCTTTCTTATGCCATGCAAAGCATTCAGCCTACAAAGAATAGCTTGACAGTTTACTAAATTTGATATGCATGCTTTCTTACTATCCCCTTTTTCTTAGATACAATGCTGACCAGAAGAAATGACTGAGACGTATAGTACTACTGTACCCTTCACTTTGGCTGAAGCTGGTGAATTTTTTTTAAGTATTAATAGCATCAATAGACTTTTTTAGTGAAGTAGGACAAAACCACATCAGAAGTTACTTTCTTCCCCATCTTTGTCCTATTAACGCTCTCAAAAAGCAAATTTTAGATGAAAGTGCAGTATTTGGGGGAAAAATGTAAAGAAAATTGTGATTTCTCTATGAAATACCCATTTACATATCTGGAGAGTGAGTGTGTGTGTAAATTGATACTTTAAGATGTTAATTATGGCATAGTAATTCCCCAGATGCCAAAAGGGTGCCTTATATGGAGCTCCTAGGGGACTACAAGCAAGGGATATGCTCTTGTGGTTAGGGGATTGGACTAGGATTTCGGACATCTGGTATCACTTCCTAGCTCTGCAACGAACTTCCTATGTGACTTTGGGCAAGTCACTTAATGCCTCTGTATCTGTTACCCTCTTCTGTTAGATGGGGATACTAGCATGGGGGAATGGTGTGTGGATATGTGCATTAATATTTGTGAGGCATTCTAATTCCATGGGGATTAGGCCTGGATAAGTACCTCGATGTAGGCACACTGAGTTAAAACACGCCTATGTACTTTTCATAAAGGCTCATCTGGCTTTTGAGTCAAGTCCTAAGTAATTTTCTGTATTATGTAATATTTCTGTGTTTCTTTTTGTGAAACTAGCAATTTTCTTTATAGATTAAAAATGCACATCTTACGTAATTATCCTTATGATAGATACCATTATGATCCTTCCCCATCTTGATTTCCCCCCCTTCTAATTTGCAAAGCAAATTCTGCTTCGTGGGTAGTGTGTGTCATTACAAGCGTTTTCCCTAGCAACCAGATATTTCTAATAGCCCAAATCATTGCCAAAAATCTTGAAATGTGGCAGAGCATCTTTGAACCCCAGGATGTTACAGTGCAGCCTCTCTGATAAGCTAAAGCCTACAGTTTCTTTCAAATTGAATAAAAGGTTTACTGAACTGTAAGTAAAATTGATTCTGTGAATAGTTTATGGTTGTTTGAGCCATAAGAGAAATTCCTTCAATGCTTACATATTAAAAAAATGCTTGTGAAGCCAAATGTTTCTTCTGTGTATCCATGTGTATGATTTCATTTACAGCTTCCTGTCTGAAGAGTCATCTGCTTGATGAGCACCTGATCTTGAGAGACATGTATTGCCTTGATAAGCCATGCTGTATTTGATATCTACATAATTGTTGCTGTTGGACCCTCTGCATCTCCTGGAGCAGCACACTTTATGCTGCAATACAGGATGAGCAATTAAGGTCTTTCCTTTTGTGCAGAATAGGTATGTATGGTCTTCATTATGTTCATTTTGTGCCTATTAACAGACTTTGGTTTATAGAGAATATTTAGGGTATCTTGGGAGTGTGGCCATTCTCCCTTCCCCATCTCTCCATTTAAAGAAACCCCCAAGTCCTTTCTTTACATAGAGCTGCAGAAATAAGAGATGCAAAAGTTTTATTAAGTCACTATTTCATCCTTTGGCATTGCAGCATTTCCCTTTACAGTTGATTTTAATTGCTTCCCTTTGGAAGCTATTTCAGTCTAATAGATTTCACTGTTTTTTTCCTCCTAATATTCAGCTTAAATTTTCCTGTGTTTATTTCATCTCAGTTATGTCCTTTTGTTCCACTTTAACAATTCCTTTCCGTCCTTGGAGTTTAGATACTTTTACAGTATTTTTCCTTGGATTGTTTTTCCTTGCAATACAACTAACGAATTTAAGCAAACATCTTTTAAATTAGCTGGCATCGCATCATAAGTTTGTTTGTTTATAACTTCCTACCACAGGAGTAGTTTTCAGCCCTGTAGTGAAACAGTAAACAATTTAATTAAAATAGAATGTCATAATTTTCATTTTAAAAAAGTTATCCTAAAAGATGTGACAATGAAAGCACTACAAATGAAGTTTTCTTTATCTCCAGAATGTATTCAGGATGCGCAATACAAGCTTCCCCACACTATCTTGTCTATATGCCATAACTCTATTTTTTGGTAAGACACTTTATCCTGCAGCAAGGACTTGTTTGCACTGAGAAAACGCATCATTATGTTAAAACATGATTTTGCCCTTAGTGTGGACAAGAATAGTTATGTTTAAAAAAATCTTACTGAGATGTGGTAGGTACCAAGTTTTATTTAACATTGTGTTAAAGCACGTGGCTAACACGTTTTGTAACATGATGTTTCCAATGGTAGACCTAGCCTAAGAGGACAGTTCAATTTCTGTACACTTTACTGAGATGGCCGATAATAGCATCAGCTGGTGCCAATTATGAGGGTGGATTTCCTGATTTAGAGAGCTGCCTAGCAGGAACTGCATCAAGAACCTAATCCTAAGCCATCTGAAATCAATATGCATCTCTTCATTGACTTCAGTGGGCTTTGTATCAAGCCCTGAGACCACTAACTCATTTCAAACTGACCACTGAGTCGTCTTCAGATGATACAAGGGAACAATAAATATGTGCCTTAATTTTCCTTGGTGTATCTAAAACACAGAAATATAAAATTTTCCATTATGGATCATACATAGCATTGCTCCTTTGAGGCTGAAATCCTGCACTCAGCAATGACCACTACTTGTTATGTAGAGGAAGGGGGAAAAATGTGCAATACTCTACATGGTTTAAGGTTTCCTTTCTGACTTGTGATCATATCATACCTTGAAGCATGAGATTTGTTTATTCCTGGCTTTGCCTGCATGACCAGAAATGTTCTTCTGTAACGTAACATTCTCTATCTGTCCCTTCCTCCTCAACAGAGGTGTGACCTCCAAATAAGTAAACACAATTTTGTATGTCGATTAAATATATCACAGAAGTATGTATTTCAGGATCAGAAGTTGTAGATTGTTGGTTAATGTAGAAAACGAGAAGCCACTAATAACATAATGAAATGTCATACTTTGATTCACTTTTATAAATGTGGTAGAAAAATGAGAAGCAGATGTAAAATTTGCATCAAGTCAAATAGTTAAATTCTAGTAGTTAGTTAGTTCATTCTCCAGGGCAATCCTGCCATATGTGTTCAGTTTTCAGAAGTTTGACTGTATACATCATCTGCTTTTAGTTCCAAACAATATAACATTTATTACTGAATTGAGAACAAGTTGTTTTGGAAAAAATTCTGTAAAGAGTCAAAAGCTGTCTGTAATTTTGATTTCTGCTATGGTATCATTGCTATATACAGTATATGCCATCTGGGTAAAAGAGGATGGTAATGAATTTGTATAACACTTAAGTGACTAATTGTCCTAATGATATTCATTGTGATTACAATCTCCAAGGAATATTACAAATACTTTTCTACTTGGGAATACAACTAGCTTCTTTGGTTCTTTTGCTGGCTGCCCCATTCCTCCTGCCATGTACAGAAATCCTGTAAATTGTTTAAAAGTGGGGACCATCTTACAAAACTTTGCTGGGTAATTTAGTAAGAACACAATCTTTTCTCGTTGTAGGTTTTACTCTTTGGGGAATTCTGCACCAAAAAATTAAATTCTGAGCGCAATATTTTAAAATTCTGCACATTTGTCAAAATAACACTATATAATCATGCCAGTTTCAATTACTTTGGTAACTTATTTCAAAATACCTGTCCAGCAAGTATGTCTGTAACAATACGGACACTCACAAAAATTCCCCCAGGGCAGAGAGTTAAGGAAACCCCTATGACAACCCAGTTTCTGTTTCTCTGCTCCTCTCCCCGGGGGCCAGACACTTACACCCCCCTCTCCTCCAGAGCCCAGGGATCCAGAGGGAGAAAGAGGCTGATGCTGGGTCCTAGGCTTGCACAGAGTTTCCCATGCACCACCGCCTCCTTCCTTCAGGGCATGCTGGGAACCCTCCAGTTCCCTCCCTCTCCTCCCCTGGGCTTGTGTTCTATTTGTGAGCTGGGCTCTGCCGGGTACAGCATCCCCTCGTGGCGGACAACATCTCTGCAGCCCATTTCTGTGGGAGGAAGAAAGGAAATTCTGTGCGCACAACATTCATTTTTGTTAATTTCTGCATTGTGCAGTGGTGCAGAATTCCCCCAGCAGTAAATTTTGAGATCCTATTTCACTGCCTACATCTAAGCATGTGTTTTATTGTGTATGTGGAAGCATGACTGGGACTTCTTTTTTTTTTTTAAATTTCTTTTGGTTCCATAACTGCATACCCAGTGTGAAGGTCTAGCTGTGGTCAGGTTGTGGTGTG
Organism: Lepidochelys olivacea; assembly: GCF_965140295.1. Taxonomy (NCBI): domain Eukaryota; kingdom Metazoa; phylum Chordata; order Testudines; family Cheloniidae; genus Lepidochelys; species Lepidochelys olivacea. Next base: position 168,308,908 of record NC_140411.1, read on the forward strand.
CAGATCCACGCTCTGGGAACGCATGGTCAGAGATAAATAACAGCTAACCCCTGTATCTGCTTAGGGGTGCATTCCCGAGCACCTTCTGTGTGGTGCTGGGTGTCTATTGTTAATGAAGGGCTAGCAGTATCCTAGGTACTTTACCGATAGATATGAAGACAAAGTTTCTGACTGGACAAACATGCTGCAACATACTCAGTGACAGCAACCTGGCCTATGTGGCTGTGCAGGTATCTTAGGAGGACTAAGACTCTCACTTCCATGCCCCTGTGCAGTCTGCCTAGATCTTGGGTGAGAAAGGATAGAGATGCTGTGTAGCTGCTATTCTCCCTACCACAGTGGGGCAGAGCGGGACAAATAGCAGTCACATAATGGGATCTTGGCTCTAGTTCCAGCGCACTGTCTAGAGACATTTTAGGGAGTAGGAGGTTACGGGTACGTCTACACTTAAATCACGACAGCAGCGCAGTTACAGCTGTAGTACTTCAGTGTAGATACCACCTATGCTGACAGGAAGGGTTCCCCCATCAGCACAGTAATCCACCTCCCTGAGAGGTGGTAGCTGGGTTGATGGAAGAATTTTTGTCAGCCTAGCACTGTCTACACCGTGGTATAAGTTGGCTTAGTTATGTCACTTGTGGGGGGTGGATTTTTCATGCCCCTGAGACACATAGGTATGCTGATGTAAGTTCCCTGTGTAGACCAGCCCTACATGTGTTATAATCTGCTTGAGAGAGCAAGTACTGAGGAAGAATTAAGGAAGGAATCGGATGCTCTGAGGTGTGGTTCCTCCCACTGCTTACACATAGCACTGTAAAAAGAAAAGGAGTACTTGTGGCACCTTAGAGACTAACCAATTTATTTGAGCATGAGCTTTCGTGAGCTACAGCTCTATAAGGGTGCCATACAAACAGGAGGCAAGTGGGAGCAAAAAGGAGCAACAAAACCCAAAGCATTGCAGTTGTGAAATGGAGCATGTCTTGCAATATGCACAATTAAGAATATTTCAACTCAATTTTTTTGTAATACATTCATTTCAGTAGCATTTGAGGGGACTAATCACCAAAATGGAAGTAAAACAAAACCAGTATTTTATTTTGCTACACTGATTTGGCTTTCTCCTGTGATGTGATCGTCCCCCTCTATTCGACATTGGTGAGGCCTCATCTGGAGTACTGTGTCCAGTTTTGGGCCCCACACTACAAGAAGGATGTGGATAAATTGGAAAGAGTCCAGCGAAGGGCAACAAAAATGATTAGGGGTCTGGAACACATGACTTATGAGGAGAGGCTGAGGGAACTGGGATTGTTTAGTCTGCAGAAGAGAAGAATGAGGGGGGATTTGATAGCTGCTTTCAACTACCTGAGAGGTGGTTCCAGAGAGGATGGTTCTAGACTATTCTCAGTGGTAGAAGAGGACAGGACAAGGAGTAATGGTCTCAAGTTGCAGTGGGGGAGGTTTAGGTTGGATATTAGGAAAAACTTTTTCACTAGGAGGGTGATGAAACACTGGAATGCATTGCTTAGGGAGGTGGTGGAATCTCCTTCCTTAGAAGTTTTTAAAGTCAGGCTTGACAAAGCCCTGGCTGGGATGATTTAATTGGGGATGGGTCCTGCTTTTGAGCAGGGGGTTGGACTAGATGACCTCCTGAGGTCCCTTCTAACCCTGATATTCTATGATTCTATGTTCATTTGCATGGATATTTCTAGCAGGACTAGATAAATTTTTTTAAAAACCCATTTCTCTTCTCCCTGATTTATTGTTCAGTTCCTGTATTTTGTCTTTTGAAGGGGTGTGTGTGTGTGTAATTACTTCAAAATCTTATAAAAATAAATGAGGGTTATGGTGAAGGGAATTTGGATGTTTATCCACTACCTGATAGACAAAAATGTACTGTGCTTATCTCCCTGATGAGAGGATATTGTCTATTTTTGTTACAATTGATTAGAAAGCAACTTTTTTTTGGTTCAAAGTGCTCACTTTTATTCTTGATAAGGCAAAAATTAGAGTGCTGGTAGACTAATATAGTGAAAGACCAAAGATGTGAATTCATAGAATCAGTGTTCAGCAAAGCTAAGAGTTGAGATTGGGGAGGGGAGGAGTGGACTTACTTCTATACCAATTACATGATGAGTCTGAGAGGCTGTCTGATGTGGACATTTGGAGTAGACTGCCCATTGGAGATGGAAGACGATTCTGGAGCTGTAAGCTGCTGCCTTGCATACTTGTGTCAATCACTTACGCCTGTGTGAAGTGAGTGAAAAGCTACCACTGTAAGTGAGAGGAATTCTGATTTGGTGCTATTTTGCACTCCCTTTGCACAGCTGTAAAATAACACAAATGGCAAGACAGGGCAGACTCTGCCCTCATTTCCTTCCACAGAGAGCACATTAAACTAAAGCTACAGGAAATCATCTTAGACAACACAATAGGAGGCTTCTTGACCAGAGGTCATTTCCCGTGACACTTGGTATCCTTGTGGTATTATGAGCAAAATACAAAATGAGTGTTTTGGATACATCTGTCAATAAATGAAGAAACTACTGATCCTGTAATATTTTTTTGCACTTAGCTTCTTTCTTGAATGAGTTCAGCCTTATAGGTATGTGATTGCTATACTTGATTGTAACTGAGAGGGCTAATATTGTATCATGAATTTTGTGATGAAAGTCCTATCAAGTCTTTGTAAAATAATTTAAGTATATAGAGTTTTTAATATGGTATGTTTCACTGTCTTCTGTGTTAGGTATATAATGGAATATCCTTTCTAGCTGGTTTCAAAGGGGGGGGTTGTAGGGGGAGAATCCAAACTCCTATGGAAACGTGGAACAATATGTTAGAGAACAATAAAGAATTTAAAAAACCCCAAGCTGAACTGAATGTCTCAGGCATGTAACTGATACTAAAGAAAAATTGATTTCTGTGGAACTACAAAATTCACTTCCTTGGCTTTTGAACTAATATAAGCAACTAAGTTAATTTTCAAACTGTGCTCTATTTTCCAAAATAATTCCTTGAGCATGTCTTTTAGAAAAACATCCAGTCTTGATTTAAAAGTTGCCAAAGAAGAACCTACCATAACCCTTGGTAAATTGTTCCAATGGTTAATTACTCTCATTGTTAAAAATTTACATCTCATTTCCAGTCTGAATTGGATCGTGTTTATACCTTTTGTCTGCTAGACTGAAGAGCTGTTAAATTATTAAATATTGTTCCCCATTTAGGTACTTGACTGTAAATAGATTGAGCTACTTGAGTCTATCATTATAAAGGCATGTTTTCTAATCCTTGAATCATTTTCCTGGCTTTTCTCTGAACCCTCTCAAATTTATCAACATCCTTTTTGAATTGTGGACCCCAGAACTGGACACAGTATTCCAGCAGCAGTCACACCAGTGACCATTTGTCAATCAAGATTGGATGCTTTTCTAAAAAATATGCCCTATGAATTATTTTGGGGAAGTTCTATGGCCTGTGTTACACAAGAGGTCAGACTAGATGAACACAATGGTCCCTTCTGGCCATGGGATCTATGAATTTGTGTTTGGAGGAAAAATTATCCTGATCCAACTTTCTTTTATCCAGTATGTTGATTTATCAAGCTGAGTGCATGCACAAGTGTTTGCAGGATCTGGGCTCTGTATTAAAATACTTCAGAAGAGCTCATTACTAAGTACCTAGTCCTGCTCCCATAATGGTCAAGCACAGAACTCCCAGTGGAGGCATACTTAGTCCTTGTGGAAAGGGTTAATTGGAAGATATTCTCAAGTGAGTCCTTGTCTCAGGAATGAAATGCCTTTATACATACTATTCCCTGGTATGCTAAATCATAGATTTGGTGATCTTTGGGTCATATTGCAAGGCTTATCTATTCTTCCAGGCCCTCTTGAGGTAAGGGGTGGCAGGAGAGAGAAGGATTTAATGAATAGGAGGATGTGGAGGCGCATCCGAGTTTGGGAGGCTTTGTAGTTTTTGGACCTGGTCTATTTTAATATTGGATTTTAAAAACAATTTGTATTTGTTATCAGAACATTAGGTAATCTCATTTTTAACATAAAGGACCCTCGAATTCACTTCCCCATTGTTTCCCACAGTTTTAATGTCTTCACTACTTCTCTTTTGTCAGTCCAGTTGTGAAATGTTTTGTTTTAAAATCAAACATACACGCACACAAGGCCACATTATAGAAATATTTATGCATGTGAGTAATTTTATGGGGTTATTCACGTACATAAGTGGTTACAGAAACAGGGCCTAAAGTGGCTGGTTAAGAATCAATATTCTTGCCATTGCATGTTGTGTTTTTTGTTTTTTTTTAAAGTGTAAATTATGTAGTGTCAGGCACTTGTATCCAAACTCTGCACCAAAATATGCTTTACTCTGAAAAAAAAAATCTCCTTGTGTAGGTAGTTTGTCCTTTAAAGAGAGACTTAAAAAAGAATACAGCTTTAAAAAACAGCTAAGAGAAATAATAGTAAATTTTAACTTCAGCTTTTGATTTTAAAAATCTTTCTCCTTCATCTGGGTCTTTTGGGCTGGCCAAGTCAGAAAGGAGCAAGAGGATGTACCGGTCTCCTTTGAGCACTCTGCATCAACTTGAAAAGGAACTCTTATACTCTTTTTTAACTTTTTTCCTAAAATGAGATGCAAACAAATTAGTTCTGCCAGGTGTAGGAGTGACATTTCAGAATCCCACTGACAGCTGGATTATCAAGTTAAAAATCATCTCTCCCATGCTGGAACTAACTGAATAACTCTCCTTTTTGTCAGGTTTCAGAGTAACAGCCGTGTTAGTCTGTATTCGCAAAAAGAAAAGGAGTACTTGTGGCAACTTAGAGACTAACCAATTTATTTGAGCATGAGCTTTCGTGAGCTACAGCTCACTTCATCGGATGCATACTATGGAAACTGCAGAAGACATTATATACACAGACCATGAAACAATACCTCCTCCCACCCCACTCTCCTGCTGGTAATAGCTTATCTAAAGTGTTCATCAAGTTGGGCCATTTCCAGCACAAATCCAGGTTTTCTCACCCCCCTCCAAAAACCACACACACAAACTCACTCTCCTGCTGGTAATAGCTCATCCAAACTGACCACTCTCCTTACAATGTGCATGATAATGAAGGTGGGCCATTTCCAGCATAAATCCAAGTTTAACCAGAACATCGGGGGGGGGGGGGGGGTAGAAAAAAACAAGGGGAAATAGGCTACCTTGTATAATGACTTAGCCACTCCCAGTCTCTATTTAAGCCTAAATTAATAGTATCCAATTTGCAAATGAATTCCAATTCAGCAGTTTCTCGCTGGAGTCTGGATTTGAAGATTTTTTGTTGTAAGATAGCGACCTTCATGTCTGTGATTGCGTGACCAGAGAGATTGAAGTGTTCTCCGACTGGTTTATGAATGTTATAATTCTTGACATCTGATTTGTGTCCATTTATTCTTTTACGTAGAGATTGTCCAGTTTGACCAATGTACATGGCAGAGGGGCATTGCTGGCACATGATGGCATATATCACATTGGTGGATGTGCAGGTGAACGAGCCTCTGATAGTGTGGCTGATGTTATTAGGCCCTTTGATGGTGTCCCCTGAATAGATATGTGGACACAGTTGGCAACGGGCTTTGTTGCAAGGATAGGTTCCTGGGTTAGTGGTTCTGTTGTGTGGTATGTGGTTGTTGGTGAGTATTTGCTTCAGGTTGGGGGGCTGTCTGTAGGCAAGGACTGGCCTGTCTCCTAAGATTTGTGAGAGTGTTGGGTCATCCTTCAGGATAGGTTGTAGATCCTTAATAATGCGTTGGAGGGGTTTTAGTTGGGGGCTGAAGGTGACGGCTAGTGGCATTCTGTTATTTTCTTTGTTAGGCCTGTCCTGTAGTAGGTGACTTCTGGGAACTCTTCTGGCTCTATCAATCATGCACATTGTAGGGAGAGTGGTCGCTTTGGATGAGCTATTACCAGCAGGAGAGTGAGTTTGTGTGGAGGGGGCGGAGGGTGAGAACCTGGATTTGAGCTGGAAATGGCCCAACCTGATGATCACTTTAGATAAGCTATTACCAGCAGGAGAGTGGGGTGGGAGGAGGTATTGTTTCATGGTCTCTGTGTATATAATGTCTTCTGCAGTTTCCACAGTATGCATCCGATGAAGTGAGCTGTAGCTCACGAAAGCTCATGCTCAAATAAATTGGTGAGTCTCTAAGGTGCCCCAAGTACTCCTTTTCTCCTTTTTGTATAGGTTTTAATGAAATCACCCATGTGGACAGGGCCAGAACAAAGCACATGCACCCTTAAAAGGTGCCTGGCCCTTGTGCTGGTGCTCTGTGCAGTAGTGAAATTTCACCTTCTGTGAGCAAGTACCATGTGATAGCTCTCTTTTTAGCAGTTCTTTAGAAGATGCAGTTTAAATTGGTGGTGGGGGGAGGAGGGGTGAAAGCCCATTTTTAATAAGGGTATAATAGAACAAAAAAAATCAAACTCCAAAATCTTGCCCCAAGCTGAGTTATGACCTCAAAAAGGTAGAAGTATCAGACTCCATGAAGTCCACTAGGGATTTCTCTATTGATATTATGTAGAAGGTGCTTAGATACTATATTGATGAGTGGCAGTATAAAACCCTAAGATGTATAACACTTGCCTGTTACATAGTGGTTTTCATGTGTAGATCTCATAGACTTTGCAAAGGAAGACTTTTGTTAAGGGGCACCTGAGACACAGGTGAAATGACTTTCCAAAGGTCATGCAGCCAACTAGTGGCAGAGCCGGGAGTAGAACTTAGATCTACTGATTCCCAGTCCAGTGCCCGATCAACTGACCATGCTGCATCCATTTTTTAAAATTCTTTTGTTTTTAATTTGTGTATCCAACTTTATGAATGTATTTATAATGGTGAGTACTGAAAATACATCATTATAAAATAGGGGCAGTAGTATAGTGGAATAATATTATATGAAGTTCCTTTTGTGTTAGCTATTTCAGTGTGCAATACAAAATGATGAAGCATTAACCTAGCTCCATAGATATACACGTACTCTGAGAGAGTCTCTGCCTTGAGTAGCAGTCTACCATAGATGAGACAAACACTGGACAACAATTTTAAAAAAGGAAGGATCTAAAGAAGTTCATGCAAGTAGTGGGTTTGAGGGAGGAGTGAAAGGTTGTGTGATGGGCAGGAAGAGAGAGACTGTAACAGATATAGGGAATAGCATGACAGAAGGCTTGGAGCCAAGGCCAGTAGCTGGAGGCAAAGGAAGCAATAACGAGAGATAATTGGGAACAGCATAGGGAGGAGTAGGATGGAAATGGGAGCAGAGATTAATTCTGTCTGTCTGATACTATATTCATGAACTGTAAGGCCAAGAGGGGCCATTATGACCAAGTTTGACCTCCTGCATAAAGAGGCCATGGATCCTTCCCCAATAATTCTTGTATCAAGCCCATAACTTTTGGTGAAGCTTGCTAGAGCATTTCTTTTAGAAAGAAATCCATCTTTGGCTGAAAGACTTCAACTGATGGAGAAGTCACCACACTCCTAGATAAGTTATTTCAATGCTTTAAAAAGTTGCATTTAGTTTAGTAATTCTAGGTATCTATGGAAATGCCTATCACAATGGTGTTGATGTGTAGCTTTGTCAATAAGGATGAGGAGTCTCAATCTGATGTCCTAACAAGTCAGGGAAGAGATTGTTATTGACCTGTTTTGGTAGCACCTAGAAGTCAGCCAGCTTTGAGCCCCATTGTGCTAAACATTGTGCAAATACATACTAAATGAAAGTCCTTGCCCCAAAGAACTAGTGGGGCACGGGCGAGAGGGGTATGATTTGGGGAATACAAGGTAATTGGAGAGGAAGATTACTCTAGCAGTGCTGTTTTTCATTAAAGCAGCAGAATAAGAGAGGCTGAGGCTAGGGATGAATAGGAATCAAGGCAAAAAATCAACTTGTGGACAAAGTTGATTCTCTATGATGCTCCTGCCCCTCCACCAATACAGTTGTGCTCCACAGAGATGGAGCAGCTGGGTACACCCAGGGTCTGGTGTCAGGCACTGGGAGCAGAGTGTTTCTAGTGGCAGGACCCTGGCTGTGGAACTCCCTGCGTAAGAACTGAGGCTGTACCTAAGCCTGATGGTGGTCAAATCAAGGTATAAAACACATATTCATTGAATCTTTCCCCAGAATTAATAACTATCAGCAAATGAACAAAAGCCCTCCCCATTCACTGTGCTGCTGGTCTTCCCTGGAAGAACATTGAGAGGGAAGTGCTATTTTTTTTTCTTGTTGTTCGATTTTATGCTCCTTTAATATTGTATAGTGCTCAGGTACCATACTTATAGATGCTATATTAGAACATAAGATCACTAGGAACTAAGGAATTGGAGAAGGGTTGGGAAGAAAGATGAGAAGCTTCTTTTGGGAGAAATTGGGCGGTGGTAGTGGGACATTTAGGAGGGAATGGCTGATGGATAGTGGGAGATGTAATCTAGGGCAGAGGATCAGAAGGTGGATTTGGGAATCCTCTGCCTGGAGGCATGTGTGTCAGTTGAAGCCGTGGGAGTAGACACGTTTGCCTAAAGAGATGCTATAGAGGGATTGATAGGTAGAGGAGCCACCAAAGTAGTGGTCAGCGAGGCAGAAGAACACAGCTGTGGCAATGTGGGGAGGATTGGAAATGATGGAGTAAAGTGATTGTAGGCACATATGACTTGCCATATTGGATCAGACCAGTGGTCCATCAAGTCTAGCGTCCTGTGATAAAGGCAGCAGAGATCAAAATGATAAAAATAGAGAACTGTCCCTTTGGCTTATCAAGGGTATCATTATGCTTTTGGGCAAGGCCGTGTTGAAGTAAACAAGGCAGAAACTAGCCTGAAGTGAGACCAGGAGGAAATTGGAGTAGATTGAATGAAGGGATTGGGTGTGGACATTGTGCACAAGGGTTTTGGAGATGAGGAAGAGGATAGGACAGTGGTTAGAGAGGCGGATACAGACTAACATGGCTGCTACTCTGAAACAAGTAGTTGTTTTTTTTTTTTAAACTTTTTTTTCCAGACAGGAGGACAAAGTATGTGTGTGGTGGCTGATGGAAAAGAGCCAAAAGAGAGGACGAGGATGAGAGAGAGGCAGGAACTGATGAAGTTAGAGATTGCAAAAGGAACACCTTTGAGTCAGACTTGGATTCAGGAGGAAGGGGGAAAAGAGCAAAACAGGTAGAGCAATCCTTAACCTGACGACAAGGGAGTGGTTAGAATATGCTGCTTAGAAGAAAAGGCTAGAATTATCCTTAAACATACATTGCCATTTCTTCGCAGTATATTGGTATTAGCAGAACTAGAGCATGGTTAATTGAAATGGTTTACTATGTGGCTAGGTAGTATGTTAACATGGCAAGATTTGCTATACTCCATGGGTATTGTATAAGCCCAAGGAGTAATCTGTTACTACATTTGGACAAATAAATAAAAATTATTCCAAGCAAATTTTACACTTGTTGAGAGAACAAGGAAAACGAGCTGCAGGCTACAGCTCAGGCGGATTCCCAAGATTGCTTGCTCGCTCTTTTTATTTTTTAATCAGTCATCAGAAAGGAATGTTTTTCATTATCAGAAATTAAGTCTTTTAATGAGTGCTCTTCTAATGGTCTTTACTTTGTTCATCATTATTGTTAGCTATTAACTGTGTAAAGGATACAGTGCAATGTTAGATATAGGCTAGTACAGTAGTTCACATCTCTTAATTTAGAGAGAAACAACACAGAAATATAAATATATCTTGGATCCTACCCCTCTTAAATTTCCAATCCTCCTCTTTTCAATTTTGAAGTGCTTGGTGGCTCTTGACTAGGGCTTGTAATCACTACTGCAAAACAAATAAATTAATATTATAATACAGTGCTCATAGAGAGGTCTGTCTGCACCACCAATATTCCCTAAATCAGTGGTCATCAACCCGCGACCAACTGGTTGATCCCAGCTGATTGCAATCTTCGGCAGTGTAGTGTGGCTGCAGCTAAGGCAGACTCCCTGCCTACCCCCAGGGCTGCAGGGGTGTGTTGGCCTCTTCTGAGAGTGGTGTGGGGCCGGGGTAGGTGGGGAGCCTACCTTAGCCTCGCTGTGCCTGGAGCAGCCAGAGGTAAGTGCTGCCCACTGGGAGGCCACACCTCATCCCTGAGCCCCCTCCTAGAGCCAGCACCATACCCCTTTCTGCACCCTGAACCCCCTCCTGCTCCCCAAGCCCGGACTCCTTTCCTAGAGCCAGCACCCTGAGCCCCCTCCTGCACCCCAACACTCTGCCCCAGCCCAGAGCCCCCTCCTGCACCCAAACTTCCTCCTAGAGCTTGCACCCCTCACTTCCTCCTGTACCCCTGCCCCAGGCTCAGCCCAGAGCCCCCTCACACACTGCAAACCCCTTGGCCCCAGCCCAGAGCCCTTACCCCCTTCCAAATGCCAACCCCCTGCCCCAGCCTGGTGAAAGTGAGTGAGGGTGGGGGAGAGTGTAGGGGATGGAGTGAGCGGGGCAGAGCTTTGGGGAAGGGGTGGGGTAGATCTTGGGTTGCCCTTAGATTCAAAAAGTGATCTTGGGCATAAAAAGGTTGGAGACCACTGCCCTAAATTGTAGTTTGAGAACCACTGGAATAGCAGATTTAGAGGGACAGGTTGATTTTCTCATAGAGATAAAGGGATAGGGCAGGTTGACAAGACTTGGCTGGTTTTAGGTTTAAGAATGACTTCAGCATGAGTCCTCAAAACAGTGTGTTGGAGCCACAGTCTGGGGGAAATAATGAGATGGTGCAAGAGACAGTGATTCTGTAACTTTACAGAGATACAGCAGTAAGAGGGAGAAGGTCTACTTAGAGGTTTTAGGTTCTGGTTAGAAGTCTGAGTGATTCAGAAGATGTAAATGTAGAATGGGGGATATGGCTGCTGGAACAGCACACTTAAAATGGACAACATGAAAGTGCTCAGGGCACTTTAAAGAGGATGCAGATATTTTGCCTAGAAATAGAGACATACACGTGGTGTGCACAATTACTGGTAGAAGCAATGAGTTTATGAATCCCATCTTGGAAGAAAAGAAGATTGGACAGCTGGTGCTTTTCAGAAGAGAAGAAATCTGCAGGCAGGATTCTGGAAAGGAAAGCAAAATAGAATAAACTCCCTTCCCAGTAGTGCAGTGTCGGGGGAATGCCCTCAGTTCTCACAACCTCCCACATCTTTGAGTGGTTATGACTGGTCACTGACTTTCTCCCTTACTCTGTCGCTGTACTGTTCTCCTCTCCTCCTGGTCCAGTCTCTCTGTAGCCCTTTCTTGAATGGAAGCTTGGATCTCTTGGAGTCTGTGTTTTTTTTTTTTTTTACACTGGTGCTTTGCTCTTTTCTGTGTAGGCTATTATGACCCCATCACCATAGTATCCAAGTGCCTGTTGTTAGCAAAAATGGCAACACATTTTGCTGTCTTCTTCCCATGAGGGAATGGAGTGGATCCATCAGTTGTGTGAGTTGCTCTTTTGACAGTGTCATTTAGTGGTAGCATGCTGGGATAGACTCAGGAAAATAGCATTTTCCGTTTTCCTTTTCACCACACTTGAGAGGTGTGGTGTGGTATTAAGAAACTGAACTGCAGAAGAAGTTATTGATATTTTAAAAAAAAACTGCATGACCAGCTCCTGCTTTCCAGATCTGTGGTGAGATAAGAGAAGCATTTGAATGTGACTTGTGTACAGCCTGAAATATCCACTGGCAATGGAGAGCTAAATCTGTTCTATACAAATACTGGAAGCATATGTAACAGGATTGCTGACTTGGAGTTACAAGTTTTCAAGGATAAGTACAGTATGATAGTACAATCATATCAGACATTTTTAAATCAGAAAAAAAGACTGGGGATTTAAAAATAGTAGTCAGAGGATTGTTGGATTTTGCATTAGACTTCCAGAGTACTGGGAGAAAAGAAAAAAGGCTTTTGTAGGCATAACAAAAGAGCCCTTAAGAAGTCTAGAACTCTGATTTGGGGAATCCTGACTGGAGTAAATATGAAAACTTTATAATCTGAATGTTGCAATGTGTTAATGATTTCCATATGGATAATATACAGGCAAGCAAAACAGTTTTTTGTTGACTTGCTAGAATTTGGATTAAGTGACATGGGGAAAATTGTTAGATTTCCTGAATATTTTTATTGTGTGTCTTGTGTATTACTATCGATTCTTTGTGGCAGGGCATCTCCTCTGTCTCGCCAGGCTTCATTCTTCCCCCTCTGATGGTTGGAGAGCCTGGAGTAAGTCAGCTGCATGCCGGATGGTGTTTGTTAAAATAAAAGAAAAAGGGGATACCTTTTCCTACCCCCTCTCTGGGGGAGTGTGTGTGTTGCCTTGTTGTTAGGGCTGGGGTACCAGTCCTTCCCCCTAAACAGGCAGTCAGGTTGATTCCCTGGTAGGGAGGAAAGCACCTATCCACCCTGGAGAAACCTTTCTTCCTGCTGCCACTAACCCTGCAGCAGCTTGCCACCACCCCCTCCCACCCCCCTCTGCAAAGGAGTTTTTAAAGGTCACAGGCAGCCCTTATTTGGACTCAGGTATCCTTGTTGACCTGAGGTTTAACCTATTTTCAGTTTATAGGGAAAGGGGTCTTTATCATTCTAGGGCTAATATACCTGCTTTCCACCACTCTTACAGCTGTTCAGCCTGACTTTGTCACATGGGGTACGTGTGCGTGCGTGCGCGCGCAACCTAGATACAGTTTCCTTCACATTTAATCTTCACACCTTTCAGTTTCCTCAACAAATGAGGCAGGGGTCCCATAGCAACAGCCTCATTCACTACACACCCCTAATCCAGCCCCTGCACAAGTTCATCCTGTGCACTGAAGAAAATAAGGGTCCTGTGGACCAATAGTATGTGGTCATTATAGGGGAGCTGTTAGCGTTGCCTGTGCCCAAGGTTACCTGACTCTTTCCATTATAAGTAGGGCCCTACCAAATTCACAGTCCATTTGGTCAATTTCACAGTGATAGGATTTTCAAAATTGTAAACTCATGATTTTAGCTATTTAAATCTGAAATTTCACAGTGTTGTAATTGTAGGGGTCCTGACCCAAAAAGGAGTTGTGGGGGCATCACAAAGGTGTGTCTGTGTGTGTCTGTGTGTTGGGGATGTTGTGGTATTGCTACCCTTACTTCTGTGCTGCTGCTGGTGGCAGAGCCGACTTCAGAGCTGGGCAGCTGGAGAGCGGTGGCTGCTGGCCGGGAGCCCAGCTCTGAAGGCGCAGCCACCGCCAGCAGCAGCGCAGAAGTAAGGATGGCCTGGTATGGTATTGCCACCCTTACTTCTGCACCGCTGCTGCCTGCAGAGCTGGGCCCTCAGTCAGCAGCTGCCGCTCTCTGGCCACCAGGCTCTGAAGGAAGCAGTGAAGAAGTAAGGGTGGCAGGGTATGGTATTGTCACCCTTACTTCTGTGCTGCTGCTGGCAGGGCGCTGCCCTCAGAGCTGGGCCCCCAGCTACTGCTCTCCAGCCATACAGTAAGGGTGGCAATACCACAGCCCCCCTAAAATAACCTTGTGATCCCCCCTGCAACTTTCTTTTGGGTCAGAACCCCCAATTTGAGAGAAGCTGGTCTTCCCTGTGAAATCTGTGTAGTTTAGGGTAAAAGCGCCCACAAGACCACATTTCACAGTCTGATGTGTTTTTTCATGAATGGGAATTTGGTAGGGCCCTGATAAGACCCTGTTTTCATTTGCTTATAACTTTGCTAAACTTCAACTATTTGGACTGAAATTTCTCATACTGAGTTTCTGCCTCAGGCTTAACTTTTTTTGGAAGATTTCAGCTACAATGAGTTAGCCTTTTCCAAGAACAAGGTAGGGGAAAATACATAGTTTGCACACGTTAAAGAAATTCTTACAGTCATGTAATTGGTAAACCTCTGGGGGGGAGAAAAGCATCTTTAGTTCACATGTGATCAGTAGAGACTCTTTTTAGTTTTTGGTAGCTGAGTTCCGTAAAGATTATGGTCTGCACTGAGCACGCTCCATCCGTGGTGCGGGGGCTGAGCAGGACTTTACTAGGCTCCATGCTTCTGGCAGCTGCAGGCTGCTGTGGTGCTTGGGACAGGAACAGAGAGCTGCAAGCAGGGCCGGCCTTAGTGAAAATGGGGTCCTGGGCAAACTTGTATTTTGGTGCACCCCCGCTGCTTAATTTGTATTGAAAGAGGTGCCAGAGCTCAGCACTGACTGGGCAGCTGGAGAGTGGTAGCTGTTTCCCGGGTGCCCACCTCTGAAGGCAACGGTACCCCCAGCAGTAGCACAGAAGGAAGGGTGGTGTGGTATATGGTGTATTGCCACCCTGACTTCTGTGCTGCTTCAGGGGCTCGTGGTGGTGTGACTGCATCTTGCCAGAGCTCATGGCCCTCCTGCAGCCCTCTGGCCACTCCTGGCTCAGCATGTGCATTTTGACAGGAAATACCACACATTAATAACACTACGTGTGTATCTGAGAGAGGTGTGTGTGTGTGTGAGTGAGGCAATCTGTGTTGGGAGAACGTGAGAGAGACTGTGTGTGTGAGAGACCGAGTGCTGTCATTTTAAGCACAGTACTCATTTGTTCAGACTTGTTCTGTCCAGACTTCAGCAGCTCTGTCCCAGAGGCTGTGAGGGAGCAGCAGCACAAACTCTTGTCCCCGTCCCCATCCCCTGTCCCTAGTTTCCGAGGTACTGGGGATACCCTCCTTTCTGCAGAGGATGCAGGAGGCTCTGGGAGCAGCTTGGCCAGGGGTGGGGGTAGGAGCAGTGGCTGCAGACAGCAGCAGTAGTGGGAGGAGGGGCACCCTTGCTCCAGAGACACCCCTCTGAGAATGCAGCATGGGCATCCCTCCGCTCTGCACAGCCGGCATGAGGCTCCCTGGAGCAGCTTGGCCAGGGGCAGCTCCAAATGGGGGAGGTGGCACGAGCAGCAGCGGCTGCAGAGTAGCAAGGGGAGAAGGGAAACCCCTGCTCCAGAACCGCCACCGTAGCAATGCGTCCTCTGGGCTGTCCCCCTGATAGCCCATGCTTAATCTGGGCCTGGCTGAAAGAGAGTCTCCTCTGTGCTCCTAATGCTTCCCTGAGGGTGTCTAGGCAATGTTTAGGAGGAGGAACTTACATCACACAATGGCAGACAGCTAAAAAGTGATAGTTTTTTTTAAAAGTATGTACATACAAATGCTAGAATTCTAAATACTAAGATGGCTGAACTTGAGTGCCTCGTATTAAATGAGGATATTGATATAATCGGCATCACAGAAACTTGTGATCCTGGTAATTACAGGCTGGTAAGTCTAACTTCAATACCAGGCAAATTTGTTGAAATTATAGTAAAGAGCAGAATTATGAGACACATAGATGAATATGATTTGTTGGGGAAAGTGAACATGTTTTTTGTAAAGGAAATCATGCCTCACTAGTCTACTCGAATTCTTTGAGGGGGGTCAACTAGCATGGGATAACGGTGATCCACTGGATATAGTGTACTTAGATTTTCAAAAAACCTTTGACAAGGTCCCTCACCAACAGCTCTTAAGCAAAGTAAGCTGAGAGAGCTTGAGCTGTAGCTCACGAAAGCTTATGCTCAAATACATTGGTTAGTCTCTAAGGTGCCACAAGTACTCCTTTTTGCGAATATAGACTAACACGGCTGTTACTCTGAAACCTGGTTAAAAAATAGGAAACAAAGGGTAGGAATAAGTAGTCAGTTCTCAGAATGGAGAGAGTAAATAGTGGTGTCCCCCAGGGCTCTGTACGGGGACCAGTCCTATTCAACATATTCATACATGATCTGGAAAAAGAGAGAAACAGTGAGGTGGCAAAATTTGCAGATACAAAGCTACTCAAGATAGTTATGTGCAAAGCAGATTGCAAAGGGGTCTCACGAAGCCAGGTGACTGGGCACCAAGATGGCAGATGAAATTTAGTGTTGATAAATATGGGCAGTGTGTGACTCCTGCATTTGGGGAGGCTGGGCACAAGCACTGGAAGCTCCCTAGAAGTGTTGGGGGGCCACTGGTGCCCATACACTGGCTCTGCCTCTGCCTCCTTCTCCATCCCGGGCCCTGCTTGGCCTTCTTTCCCTGAGGCCCCACCCATACTCCACCCCGACTCTGGTCCAGGTCCCGCTCCTGCTCGGCCCCCTGCCCAGAGGGCCCTCCCCGCCTGCTGCTTGTGCCTCTCTGCCACCTTCCCTAAGGGCCCCCCTGCCCAATGGGTGCTCGACCTGCCCTTCTCCACCCCTGCACCACCCTCTCCCTGCCCCAGTTCCACCCCTTTCCCCCAAGTCCCTGCCCATACCCTGCCTCTCTACTGCATCTCTGCTCCTCCCCCTCCCTCCTGGAAAGTCCTAAGCGCTGCCAAACAGCTGTTAGGTGGTGGGCAGGAAGCGCTGGGAGAGGTGGGGTGGGGGTGGGGGGAGCTTGGCTGCTGGTGGGTGTGGAGCACCCGCTAATTTTTCCCCGTGGGTGCTCCAGCCCTGCAGCATCCACGGAGTCGGCGCCTATGCCCCCTACCTGTTGCTCGCACCTCTCCATTCCCAGTGGGTGGGCCCTCAGGGGAGGGGGTGGAGAGGCGTGGGTGGGGGGCCTCTGAGGAAGAGGAGGAGCGGGGACAGGAAGAGGTGGAGTGAGGTCGGGGCCTCAGGGGAAAAGGTGGAGCGGGGCGGGAAGAGAAGCAGCATAGGCAGGGCGATGGGGAAGAGGACAAGTAGGAGCAGGGCCTCAGGTGGAGTGTTTGTGGGGCCACGGCTTGGTCACCTTTTCAGCAGTGGTGTTCCAAAGGCGGTGGGCTGGTGCGCCTCCAAAGGGAGGTGCACTGCATCCTGTTTGGGGAGGCTTAGCCTCCCACGGCCTATTATACCCACTGCTCATGTTGATAAATGCAGAGTAATTCACATTGGAAAACACAAAATGATGGGGTCTAAATTAGCAGTTATCACTCCTGAAAGAGATCTTGGCATCACTGAGGATAGTTCTTTGAAAACATCCACTCAGTGTGCAACTGCAGTCAAAAAAGCGAACGGACTATTGGGAATCATTAGCAAAGGGATGGATAGATAAGATAGAAAATATCATATTGCTTCTGTATAAATCCATGGTACGCCCACATCTTGAATACTGCATGCAGATCTTGTCACCCCATCTTGGAAAAGGTTCAGAAAAGAGCAACAAAAATGACTAGGGGTATGGAACAGCTTCTGTATGAGGAGAGATTGATAAGACTGGGACTTTTCAACTTGGAAAAGAGATGACTAAGGGGGGATATGATAGAGTAAATCATGACTGGTGTGGAGAAAGTGAATAAGGAAGTGTTATTTACTCCTCGTAACACACATAGTGGGGGTCACCAGATGAAATTAATAGGCAGCAGGTTTAAAACAAACAAAAGAATCTATTTCCTCACAGAACACACAGTCAACATGTGGAACTGTTTGGCAGGGGGTGGATTGGGGGAAAAGAGACAGAACTGGGTTAGGTTGTGAAGGAGAAGCACAGAAAGATCTGTGCCTTCTGGAACACGCTTTCCTCCAGTGCCTGGAATGGAACCCAAGATTCTTGAGTTTTGCCCTTCCTCTGCTGTTTATCAGATATCTATGAAACCCACTGGCAAAATGCATGTCTCATACCCCTTAGATTGAATGCTATGAGTCTGGCAACATTATAAACTGAAAACACCACCTTCTACTGGGAAGTATTAGAGAACTATAGATGTTGTTACCAGCTCTGCTTGCCTCCTTCCCTGCCCTTGGCACCCAGAGTAAGAGAGAGATGCCTTTGTATATATATAATATGAAATCTAAAGAAATAATTTTAATAATAATAATTTATATTTTAAAATGGCAGCTGATACTTATCAACCCTAATTAAACTCAACTTTTGCCAAACAAAAATCCCCTCCCCTCCAACACTAGCTCCCATCAAGTTCTTCCTTCTCGTAAAGCATACGATAGGACCCATTCAGTTTCTAAAGTTGAACATCTTTACAGTGAATTTATCAGTTTCTTGGACACAGCTCCGCTAGTAGAAAATAATGACCAGTGCAGACCAATTCAGAGGATTTTGGATCTTGTAAATGACATGGGGCCTGATTCAAAGCCCTTGCGTCCACTGAAATTCTCCTTTGACTTAAATGGATTTTTGATCTGGCCCTCGGTCTAGAATTTGAAATTGCAGTTTAAAGTGTGAGGAGGTTCAAAGAATTATCTTGCTCTCCCTGTCGAGGAGTCTGGCCCTGACTGTGCATTTTCCAGACTGCCTGGAGCTTGCTACCATGGGTGAGGAAAACCTGACCTGCAATAACAATGCCTAGACCTGCTCCTTGTGCTCAGTGAAACAAACCCTGGGACTTAATGTCTTTAGTCTAGGGGAGTGAGCAGGTTCTGTGTGGGCTTGCAAGCCAGGAGCAGATGCTCATTCTCCCTGTATATGAAGCATGTTGTACCAATCATAAATTCCAGATCTGGTGTTTGCTCCCAGTTTACTGCTCACTGAATGGGTGACTGGGCCCCTGTGTACTGGACACAACATGCAGTACGGTGCTTATTGGTTAATGAGGTGAGGTATGTGGTTCCAGGCCAAGAGCAAAGTCATTTTTGAGGAAAGAATAATGAGGAAACCTGACAGCTAAAGCAACACTGAGTCCAGTGGCAGCCTAATAGGATTGGTGCCTAGATGCTACAGTGATTGCACTGAAAATGTCTATAATTGAATGGTAGAGAAAGGAGTTGCCTGGAAAAATGTCAGCTGGGCCTTCTCAGGCTTCATTTACTAACGTTAATCTTCATGGTTGCAGACCTTGTTAAAACATGATTCAAATGTGGCTCTCACTGAAGTGTTTCCTGACGTTTGGCTGGCTGGTGTGAATGAGGCCACTAAAGGCCAGACGAAACTTGAGCGCTTTTCTAGAACTCTGTCACACTGCTCCTCCTCTTCCGTACTAGCTGGCCAAATGGTGGTAGAAAATAGCTCAGTGCAAGCTGTGTTTTAACCCGATTTTCAACCATTTCTCTCTCCAGAGTGTAGACAGGGCTTAAATCTTGCCCGGCTTACTCCAACACTTACCTTGGGCTTGATAATGATGAGTGATAGGCAAATCTTTCCTTCTTTTAAAGAAGAATAAAGGGGTTGGTGGAAACCAAGAAAATAATGAGAAAAACTGAAAGTCTCCAGGACATGGCACTCGAGTATTGAGAGTAATACAAATGGCAGAGAGAGCAGTGAATTGGGTACAGCTACAAAGTTAGCTATAAGTGCAGTTTATGTAGTGGCACATGGTGTTGCTAATGCCCACTCCTTGCACAATAAGTGTGTGGTTATAAAATGCACTTTGTAAAGAACTTTATAGAGAACTTTTTAAAGCTGTGGGATTGGCAGAGACTGAGATGTTACAAGCCTTCAGCTGGACATTGCAGCATGGTCAGTGCTCTTGTTAAGGTTAGATATAGACTTTTTTTGGCATCGTAAGAGCAGTGAAAGGAAACACCACAGAAAGATACAAATTCTTGCACTCAGGTTAACTCCTGGTTAATTTTTGCAATTTCAGCTGCAGGGTCAGGTTCTTAGCTGGCATAAATTGTGAATAAGGGGAGCTGCCAGACAATGGTTTAATAAAACAAAAACAGAATCCTCCTATATCAGGGGTTCCCTCTTGAGTCTGGGATTCCACTGTGGTAACTCCCCATGTGACTATGACCAAAACGCCTGCTGCACTGTGGTGGGGAACTCAGCTGTACTACCACAAGTAACAGAATGTGGCAGTGTGTTAATTCCAACCTCAGCATTTGCTTTACCTCATTCTGTTTTCTGTGGCATGGTGACAAGAGTGCAATTTTCAAAAGCCTGCCCATTTTATTTTTAGTTCAACTAAGTGGATTTCCTGCAACTTCTTACCTTTCTTTATTAATCTAGCAGACAAACACACTGATCATTTCATTGTGTTTTTTTTTGTTTAAACATCCTTTATTTTATTGATTTGAATTTCATTCTGGTTGTCCAGCCAGCGCTAGCAAATAAATGGAAGGAAACCTTGCTTTAGGAATTACAAGAGGAGAGGAGACGCACCTGTTTCCACGAGTGGAAAATATTGTGGGTTGTTGAGAGTGTAGTGGGGAGAGGAAAAGGTATGTTAGAACATAAAAATGGTCCATACTGGGTCAGACCAAAGATCCATCTAGCCCAGTATCCTGTCTTCTGACAGTGGCCAATGCTAGGTGCCCCCGAAGGACTGAACAGAACAGGTAACCATCAAGTGATCCATCCCCTGTTGCCCATTCCCAGCTTCTGGCAAACAGAGGCTAGGGACACCGTCCCTGCCCATCCTGGCTAATAGCCATTGATGGACCTATCCTCCATGAACTTATCTAGTTCTTTTTTGAACCCTGTTATAGTCTTGGTCTTCACAACATCGTCTGGCAAAGAGTTCCATCTGTTGACTGTGTTGTGTGAAGAAATACTTCCTTTTGTTTGTTTTAAATCTGCTGCCTATTAATCTCATTTGGTGACCCCTAGTTCTTGTGTTATGAGGAGTAAATAACCCTTCCTTATTTACTTTCTCTACACCAGTCATGATTTTATAGACCTCTATCATATCCCCCCTTTGTCTTCTCTTTTTCAAGTTGAAAAGTCCCCGTCTTATTAATCTTGCCTCATATGGAAGCCGTTCCATACGCCTAATAATTTTTTTTGCCTTTTTCTGAACCTTTTCCAATTCCAATGCATCTTTTTTGAGATGGGGCGACCACATCTGCAGGCAGTATTTAAGTTGTGGGTGTACCATGGATTTATAGAGAGGCAAATTTGATTTTTTCTGTCTTTTATCTATCCCTTTCTTAATGATTCCCAACATTCTGTTCACTTTTTTGACTGCCGCTGCACATTGAGTAGATGTGTAACTAAATGTAGATTTGGGGCCCATATCCACAGCTTCATTGAAGTAAACTAAACTATGCCAATTTACATCACTTGAGGATCAAGCCTGGAGTGCTTTGTCTGTGGGAACCTTTGGTTCATATACTCTGGAATTCATTCCATATGACACAATTCACAGTTTTAAACATTTCCTTTTAGAACTGTTGCCCTGATCAGTACTGCAGACTTTGGCATTATTGTTCTTCACTGTGACATATTTTAGTTGCATGGCGGTCTGACCATAGCTAGATATTTGGCATTATTAACCAGTAAAAGACTGTTCATATTGAATTATGAATATATAAAACAGTGGTAGGATTTTTAATTGGCTGGCTATTAAGAAAGCAGGTGCTTCCTTTCTGGGTTTAAGTTACTAAATTCATTAGGGCATTTCAACCTCTTGAATTTAAATTCTCTGATCATAAAGAACAATGCCATTTTCTCAGCTCTAGAGACTGACATTTGCTTACAGAAATTAAGAGGTGCCTGTAACATTAGGCTCACATTTTCTTCGTGTAATGGGAGAGGTCAAGGGGAACTTTCTACATTGGTGCAAGTTCTTCCACTTAGGTGGAAATTGCTTTGGGGGTTATGAGGGAAGCATGTTTAAGTCTGCTTTGTTTTCTATCAGGAGTTTGATAGTATTCTGTA
Source organism: Lepidochelys olivacea (assembly GCF_965140295.1). Taxonomy (NCBI): domain Eukaryota; kingdom Metazoa; phylum Chordata; order Testudines; family Cheloniidae; genus Lepidochelys; species Lepidochelys olivacea. The sequence continues at coordinate 168,330,477 of NC_140411.1, forward strand.
ATTTATAATGTCAGGAGTCAGGACCAGTGATGCTTTGAAAGCACTTTTTTGTTGCACTCGGTTTAAATAGAAGAGTAAAAATTTCCTTTGCTTCTCCCTATGCAAATTGCTTGTTTTGAATAACAAACAGTTTTAAACAAAAAGTCCTCATCAGACAATTAAATTCACCCAAAACAGTTTTATGATATGAAGCTATGACATACAGCTGGAAAAAATGATCACAGTAATTCTCATTTTGAGAATTATTTCTAGGTCTTCATCAAATCACATTTCCAGTTGCTGACATTGCGTGGGTGATAGTGTATTTGCTAGGGAATAATGATCTTCTGTTGCTTAGTCAAACATTAAGCTTTGTTTATTTAAGTGTGGTCATCTTTGGAGAGCTGCATCATCATCTTCTGTTTATAGTCACTTGTTGATTGAGAGTTAGTCTAACCCAAATTTGGCCCAAAATTTTAGATTTTTGCTGACTACATAAGATAAAAAGTGAAGCTTTGACAAAGCTGAAGATCAATAGAAATGTTTCAATTAATTAAAAGCATGTCCAGAGAAACAGTTGCTCTTAAACAAATAAACATTCCTTGAGGATATTTGCAACTCAAACATGGCAGTTCTGAGAACTTGGAGTGAAACTAACTGTAAACAAAAGTGAATCTGACTTAATTAAATTTTGTTGCTCAAGCAAAATATAAACAGCAATAAATAATGAAAAACAACTTGAATTTTAAAAAATGTTCCTTTTTTAATAATCTGAGGTGAGGTTGGTAATTTAGATAAGGAAAAAAGAAAAGGAGTACTTGTGGCACCTTAGAGACTAACCAATTTATTTGAGCATAAGCTTTCGTGAGCTACAGCTCACGTCCGATGAAGCTCACTTCATCGGATGTGAGCTGTAGCTCACGAAAGCTTATGCTCAAATAAATTGGTTAGTCTCTAAGGTGCCACAAGTACTCCTTTTCTTTTTGTGAATACAGACTGACATGGCTGTTACTCTGAAACCTAGATAAGGAAAGTTGTTTAAAATACATGTCTAGATCCTCAGCTATTATAATGTGTTATAAGTCCTTTGAAGTCAGTGGAGCTATGCTGATTAAGACCAACTATGGATCTTGCCCTTGAATTTTAAGTTGACCTTTTAGGTTTCCCCCATTTATTTCCAAAAACCAAAACAGGACAACTAATGTGTCTGTACCTCCCTTCTTATTTTCAAGACATTGTTCTGTTGGGGCAGCCACCACATGCTTGTTAGACTTTTTTTTGCATAATGCTTCACTTCTTACCATTCCCTCTCCTTTTGTCTGTTTTGTCAGGTCCCCGCGCCCCCCTCCCCCCCCCCTTTTTTTTTTTTTTTTTTGCTTCTTTGTTTTGATCTGGTCCATTTATTCATGGTTTTCATTTCTATGGTAGAACATGAGTCTCCACATTGTGCAGAAGTGGAATGAGTGCTGTTGTTTTAAATGTTATGACTTTTGTCATACAAAGTGTTTCAATGCATATAATCACATGAGCAGATGCATCTTTTATCCAAGGCAAATATATCCACAAATATTATAGAATGATGACATCACTAAACCTGGATTGCCAGTCACTAATCTTTACAAAGATACAAAGCTGACTTAAAAAACAAATTCTTTCGAGGCATCATATAACTTGCAGTACCTAGGACAACCCACACTTTTTAAAGCTCTCCATCCTGCTTTCATTATTCTCCACACTTCCTCCATGTGGTCACTTTAAATTGCGGCCAGCTGGCTTATTTATCATGTATGTTTGTTTTAGTGCTTCTAATTTTTGACCTTTTGGAGAACCAGACAAAAGCTGTGGCTTATGCAAATGTACAAGTTTGCAAACAGCCCACTCTTAGGAAGGGAACATACTGTAAGGTAAGGCACAAAGAGACTGGATTCTTCCCTGAGTGGATGAGGAGTAATTCTGTAGAGCCCAGTGTATATAAATGAGACCAGAATCTTCCCTATGGTGTTGTGTGCTGGTTTTGTTTTGTTTTAAATTTCAGTGTTGCCTTCTGGTTTTATTTCAGAGACCAGAATGGTATCTTTCTCTAGATATTCTCAAACAGAGAAGTCTAATGTGTTTCATCAATTTCTTAATGAGTATACAGTAAACCAAAATGTCACACTTAATAATAAAGACAACAAATAACTATTTGAATAAAAATTGCAATGTTGCAGAGAAATAGGATGAGATCTGTGAAATGCAGATGTTGGTATTCAGCCTAATGCAGCGTAGTCAATAATTTTTTGTCAAGGTCAAAATTTCTTGGTCAAGGTATAGTTAAGGTCCAGACTCCAGAGAAAATAATTATAATAAAAAAACCCAATATTAAGTAAATAAAAAGATTTTCTGTTCAAAAGCATCTGGCTGTCCAGATTTGGCCCATGGTCCGCCTATTGACTACCCCGGCCTAATAAATCCCCTGAAATGTGTGCATCTAAGTAAAGAATCAGTTTCAGGGAAACAATTTGTGAAGTTAGATGCTATTTTCAAAGGGTTTCCATGGTGCTAGATAGAATGTAGTTTACAATGGATAATGATATGTTTGTCATGTAGAACATGTTAATGCTGCCAGCGGCAGCAATCTGAATGATTACCTTGCAACCAATATAAAGCTGACATCTGTAGTTATAAATGGGTGCTTTAGGAATTTATTTAAGATACAGAATGATAGTGCTTTCAAAAATAAAAGTGAAAGAAAATAGGAGACTTTGGCCATTAGCAGGGTTGTTTTTCTTTTCTTTTAAATCAAATACTGACTAATGGCATGATACTCAGAGGTGCTGAAGCCAATGGAAGCTGCAGATGCTTAGCCCCTCTCAGCACTAGGTCCTGAAATTAGACTCCTTTTTATGTGGGAAGTGAGAGATTATGGGTAAAATTTTCAAAAGCACCTAAGTCACTTAGAGACTTGGTCTCATTTTCAAAAGACTTCCAATGAGATTTAGGCTTTTCAGAGCCTAAGTCACTTTAGTAGGCTCCTAAGTTACTTATGTGCTTTTGAACATTTTACTCGTTGTCTCTCATTGACCTGACACACAATCTGATAACAGTTTACATAACAGGGAAGTGTGTCAGAGGCCTCCCTGTACCTAAAGCAAATTCTGCTACATAGAAAGGTCATTTTAATATTCGTTTTGAACAATCTGCAAGTGCCATCTCTTCTTGTGCACATTCCTGCATTTTCATGGCTGCAATGAATTTAAAGATGCATGGGTAATACAACTACCTGCATTTCCTTTTGAGGATTCACTTATTATCTCTTGAGCACTTTAATTGGGTTGCTGCATCAATGGTTGTTTGGGAGCACTCCCCTGGGGGAGGGAAATCCTTTTACAGGAAAAGGAAATTCCTCGGCCTGCGCCGCTTCCCGCAGCCCCCATTGGCCTGGAGCGGCGAACCGTGGCCAGTGGGAGCTGTGATCGGCCGAACCTGCAGATGCTGCAGGTAAACAAACCGGCCCGGCCCGCCAGGGGGCTTACCCTGGTGGGCCGCATGCCAAAGGTTGCTGATCCTTGCATTAGACACTCCAGCCTCCTGTGGCTGAGTCTACTGTGGGCCTGAACCTGTGCCATTGAAGTTAATGACAGCAGCATCAAGCCCTGTGTGCCCAGAAGCTCTGGCCCAACCTCAGTACCTGAACTCTGATCTCTCTCATAAACAATATCGGGAGCTGTCTCCGGATTGCCAGACTGGTTTTCCTCTAGTGTCTGTCTCACTCAGTCCTTGCGTAAGGAACTCCCTCATTTAAATTACAATGGTTTCCTAACCTACTGAGCAGAGGTGTGACAATAGAAATTGACCCAGGGTCTAGATGTATTTTCATAGACTTTAAGGCCAGAAGGGACCATCATGATCATCTAGTCTGACCTCCTGCACATTGCAGGCCACAGAATCTCACCAACCCACTCCTGTAATAAACCTATAACTTCTGGCTGAGTTATTCAAGTCCTTAAATCCCACCCACTCCTGTGATAAACCTATAACCTCTGGCTGAGTTATTCAAGTCCTTAAATCATGATTTTAAAGATGTCAAGTTACAAAGAATCGATCATTTACTCTAGTTCAAACTAGCAAATGACGCATGCCCCATGCTGAAAGAAGGTGGTGAAAAAATCCCCAGGGTCTCTGCCAATCAGATCTGGGGAAAAATTCCTTCCTAACCCCAAATACGGTGATCAGTTAGACCCTGCGCATGTCAACAAGACCCACCAGCCGGACACCTGGGAAAGAATTCTTTGTAGTAACGCAGAGCCCTCATCTAATGTCCCATCTCCAACCACTGGAAATATTTGTTACTAGCAGTAACAGTTGGGTGACATGCCATGGTAGGCAATCTCATCATACCATCCCCTCCATAAACTTATCAAGCTTAGTCTTGAAGCCAGTTAGGTTTTTTTTTTGCTCCCATTGCTCTCCTTGGAAGGCTGTTCCAGAACTTCACTCCTCTGATGGTTAGAAACCTTCACCTAATTTCAAGCCTAAAACTTGTTGATGGCCAGTTTATATCCATTTGTTTTTCTGTCAACATTGGTGCTTAACTTAAATAACTCCTCTTCCTCTCTGATATTTACAGAGAGCAATCATATCTCCCCTCAGCCTTTGTTAGGTTAGGCTAAACAAGGCAAGTTCCTCAAGCCTTCTCTCATAAGGTAGGTTTTCCATTCCTCTGATCATCCTTGTAACCCATCTCTGCACCTATTCCAGTTTGAATTCATCTTTCTTAAACATGGGAGATCAGAACTGCACACACTATTCCAGATGAGGTCTCACCAGTGCCTTTTATAACGGTACTAACACTTCCCTGTCTCTACTGAAAATACCTCACCTGATGCATCCTAGGACTGCATTAGCTTTTTTCACAGCCACATCACATTGGTGACTCAGTCATTTTGTGGTCAACCACTACACCCAGGTCTTTCACCTCCTTTGTCGCTTCCAACTGACAAATCACCAGATTATAGCAAACATTTTTGTTCTTAGTCCTGAAATATTTTCTTCAAGTCACGAGATATAGTGTTCTTAGCATAACTAGGTTTACAGCATCTGATTGCTATTTCAGTCCAAGTAATGGAATTGATTAAATCAAACCCTATTATTGCTCTGCAGTGTACTTCTGTGTTCTTCCTCTCATTACAAGGGTACATTATTATTTCAGACCTAAATGTACTCCTACATAATATGCTGTTATTTCACTGTCTGTATTTTCATCACATTTTTAAAGGGGAAAAACATACAAACTTATACATGGAAGCATCTGTACTGATATATCCACTGTATCGATGCCTCCCTCCTAAAACTGGAACAGTTACTGCAGATAGCATGTCAAACTTCCAATTGTGTTTAATCTCAAATCAGACTTAATATTCAAGTAACATACAAAATTATGGAAACGGAGGAAGAAAGAAAAAGAACAGACGACCTCTAAAATGAGGGGAAAAACCAGGGTGGATTGATTTAAAGCAAAACAATTTAAATCTGATTTTAGTCATGATTTAAATCAGCAAGAAGGAAACCTTGATTTAAATCAGTGATTTTAATTGTGTTTTTCATATGTACTGTATAGTTATTTTCTTAAAGGTTGATTCTCACTGGCTGGTAATCATTGTTGATTTGCCTGTAAATATATACAGCCTTTGCATTAAATTTGGTACCTTTTTTGCTAACCAGAAGGATTATAACTATATCTGCATTTGTTTAGGCAACTATATAGCTTAACATACATTTGTTTAGATTCTTAAATTTTACATTTTTTTAATATTAAAAAATGGTGAGTGACACATTTTATATTTACTAGATTCATTTTTTTATTTGATTTGTGCCAGACTGCATTTGGATGGAAATTGAAATTCCATTGAAAATGTACAAAAACATAGCATTTTAAAATGGTTTTTATCAGTTAAATAAAATTATCTTAAATATGCTGGGTAATAAAAAAAATGTTTATCAGAGCATGTTTTGCGTGTATAACTAACTGATATATTAAATAAAGGAAATATCTGGAGTTGGTGAATTGGACTGATTGTTTCTGGGCACCATGTCCTACAAGATTTTATAACTAATAGATCTTATCCTCCCACTTATATTCATGAACTAGAAGAGGAAAGTGGCTTTCTTGCTTGTTCTACTGACATTAAATTTCTTAAATTTGAATTAACTTGTCATTGAACGGAAGAAGTTGAATAAACTAAATTAAGAAAATATTTTCTCTGCACCTGTAGAAGAGGTTGCTGCTGTAAAAAGCTGTTTTAGATCTTCAGTAAACTCTGGTTCCAGGTGCTTAGCCAGTAATTTCCGCTAATTTAGTGATTTTAATTTTTTTAAAACTTCAGCAGCCAGCATGTACTCCTTGAATATTATTTTCTGTTTCATTTAAATGATTTTAATGGATTGTAATAAGTTTAGAGCATAATATATATTGTTATAATTTCAAATGCTCTTTTAAATACATTTATTTTAAAAAAAAGAAAATGTATTTAATTAAAATCCCAAAGTCCAGTTTAAATAGAAATCTGATTTTTAAATAAAAAAGAAATCCAGTTTTTAAAAAATGGGGGGGAACCCCAGTTTATTATTCCACCTGGGAAAAAAGTGGTCAGCAATTTAAAAACTACTATGATATTCAGGGCTTGTTACCAGTATAAAAATCAGAGTCTCTCTGTTCATGGGCTTGCATAAATGGTTAAACTGTATGGGAAATCTTAGCTCAAAAGTGGCTCAACAAAGAGGAAATTATGGAAACGTGCTCTCCCAGCATTCAAAACAGGAGTGTCCATTCAAGTATGCACTGGAGATCAAGTTGCAAAAAAGTCCTGAAACTCTAGGCCCAATTTTAGATCTTACTAATACGCACATCGAGTAACTTTATGCATGTGTATATGAATAGTCCCAGTGAGTTCCAGTTATTCATGTGCTTGTTTTTAGGTTTGGGGCTTTAATTTGTGCATGGCCATAATGAACCATATCCTTTCAACCCACTTGGTCTCTATGGGAGATGTGGGCATTTTCCAAATGCTGGCTGATTGCAATTTTGTGTACACTTTATTCTTTTAAAGTTACTGACATCAGAAATGCAAAAAAAAAAAAAAAGTTGAAACTGAGGTTTATAGACAAACTGCAGAATTTCAGGCTCTACTCCTGCTCTTGTTCTGCTTGTTGTGCGTGTCCATGTAAATGTTTACCACACGTTATGAAAGAAAGCCATTGTCAGAGCAGTGTTTTGCCATCTTGTTTTTCAGCTTCTCTTTCCTGAACAGAACGAAAAATAGAATTTGAATGATCTGATTCAGAGTGTTGACTTCCTGTAACCTTGGGATTTTTCTGATTAAGATGCACTCATGGTATTCAGTGTTCTAAATGTCAGATCTATGCATGTCCCTTATGCATGAAACACCCTCCCTGCTCATGTCCATCAAGCTATTTAAATCCCTCCTCAAAACTTACTTTTTCTGTGATGCCTTCAATAGGTGAGTCATTGTGAGTCACTGTTTTAAAAGATAAACCAGCCAAAAACAAAGGGCCAAAGCCTCTTCTGGAGTAAATCAGCTTTATTCTACTGACTTTAATGGAGCTAAATTGATATTCCCCAGCTGAGGGTCTGGCCAGCTAATCTTAACAACCGAAAAGATGTGTGCGTACCTAAAATGAGTAACCACATAGGATGTTGAAGTAACCCTTGTCTTCATTCAGAACCTGCTCTTTCTCCCTCACTCATTTTGTCACATCTAAAATTTACATTGTAATCGCTTGTGAGCATGGATGGTGTCTTTCTGTTCCTATGAAGTACCTACCATGCTTTTGGGCCCTATAAATTAATAGTCTAAGAGAATCTGTTCAACACTGTTTCTTTTTATACAAAACTCTGACAGTTTGTTTCCCTTTGTGGAGTCCTTGTCAATTTAGGGCCTCATCATGATTCTACTGAAGTCAAGGGGCATTTTGCAATTGACTTGGATGGATGTAGGATCTGGCCCTTAGTATCCAAGGAATCATTCAGCTAGAAAAAACTCTCTCATAATCTGTTCAAAGACTATAAGGATCCTACAGCAAGGTAGAAGGTTTTACATTAGTATAGGCTTAATATTTCACAACAGCACATTTTGAAGACAGAGGCTCCAACTTCTCTTGGTGCCGGTGGGTGCTCGTGCCCCGACTCCACCCCTGCCCCGCCCCCATTCCAACCCCTTCCCCAATGTCCCCGCCCCAACTCCACCCCCCTCCATGCCCCTATTGGACCCTTGCCCAAATCCCAGCCCCGGCCCCGCCTCCTCCCTTGAGTGCGCTGCTTTCCCGCTCCTCCCCACTCCCTCCCAGCACTTGCCACCACGAAACAGCTGCTTCGCGGTGCAAGGGCTGGGAGCCAGGGGGAGAAGCAGGATGCGGCGGTGTGCTCAGGGGAGAAGGCGGAGCGGGGGCAGAGGTGAGTTGGGGCGGGGGGGGGAGCTGCCGGAGGGTGCAGAGCACCCACCAATTTTTCCCTGTGGGTGCTCCAGCGCCTATGTTTGAAGACAGATTATGTCCTAAAATTATAGGCCTCTACATTGTGACAATTAACTGTTTTGGTTAACAAAAGGCTCGTACTGTACTTCTAATATTTGGGGATTATTTTCATGGGCGAGAGAGAAAGCTGATACTAAAAAGAAAAATGAGACTTTGGTTTGTAAACTGTACCTTCCTGATATTGTTGTGTTTGTGTTTCAGAAAAGTAATTTGGAAAACCAAAAGTTTTAAGGGAAAAACCACTTAAAAGAAACTGGAACAAGGAGATTAGGAAAGGAGAAAAGACGGAAGATACTAAGGAATAAAACAGATGGTCAGATCTTATCTTTAAATCTCTCTGAGAGATATTTGGGAGATGTAAGGCCCAGTTCCACAAACGCTATCAGTTGTAGTGTGTTTTATAATCTCGAGTAATCCACTGAAGTCAGTGGAGCTACTCCTTGCATGAAACGCTATAGGCCTATCCAGAGACTCCCACTAACTTCACAGGACTTTGGGTCATGCCAGTGCGAGTGATATTAATAGTTGTCAGTTCAGGGCAACTGCATCTCTGTTCTCCTCTATCTATCATAGTAGGATTGGGTCCAAAGGAAGTAAACTTTGTGCATGGTATGCTTGTTATGCATTGTTTTCATAGAATCCGTTTGGAAATAGATCTAGGTTCCTTTTTGTTTACTATCTGGCTACCAATAATTAAGAAAACCCAAAATGAATTGCGGTTCATATCTATAAAAATGAGAATGCACCACATAAAGTTGCACAATAAACATCAACATCCTTTTTCTTTATCTATTTAAAAACAAAAAAAACAATGACCCTAGAATTTTAGATGTAGGCCTGTCTGTTTTCTTGTTCCACATACAGTAGACAATATATTAATAATAGCTGACATTTCTGTAGTGCCTTCTAAATGAAGATTTCAAAGTGCTTTACTGATATTGATGGAATAAGCCTCACTGCACTCTTGTAAGGATAACAGCAGCACAGAGAGGTAAGCTTGTAAATCTACTTTTCTTTGCTAGTTTGCTTTCCCCCTCATTCAGTCCATTACATCATCCATTTACCTCTGATGTGAAAATCACATCACTTGGCTATGAGCTGTCTAAAAAGTGACTTAGGTTGTGATGACCGCTGCACCCACACTGTGAGGGAGGAGGGCGGGGGGTAGGGCGAGAAAGGGGGGAAAGGGAAAAGATGTCACTATCGTCATAATGTCCCAGTTCAGTAAATTGTTGATAGGGGAAGACAGAGGAAAAAACTGTTAGTCCCGCTTACCTGTGACGTTTTTCATCGTTGCAAGCTAGAGTTTTATGATAAAGTAAGATTTTCCACTTAGAGGTAGAGATTTCTGCCAAAGCTATGTTGTATATTAAAATTGTGTAGAAGGCAAAGCCAAAGTCTTTGAGTTTAAATATTTATAATCATGAAATGCTGATTGCAGTGCATAAATAGAGCAGATAATAATAAATAATGTAGTGGTTTAGGTTGCCCCTACTATTAAAATCAGCACAGGTTTATCATTAAAATTTTGATTCGCATATTAGGCTGGATCTCTCCCCCTTTTCGGTAAAACCATCTAAGGGGAGGCCCTGGGCATCTGGCCTATCTCTGTTCCCTGGGGACTCCGACCCTAGTCTTTGGCTGCCCTAGGGGATCCTTGGCATAGAGGAGGCTCCATGGGAAAGGGCACACTTAGACCTAGGCTGTAATCTCTGTTGGGCATGGTAGGAGGAATAGAGAGGGATAATGTCTGTTCCCTTCTCAGCCCAGCCCTTGGCCTACTCACTCCTCCCATGGCCCTTCCAGTCCCAGTCTCCTTTCCCCATATGGATCCTCAGACAGATGAGTCCTCTGTTCCCTGTTACATTACCTGGGTGAGAGGTGTTTTTCTTTAAAGGAGGCCAAGTAGGTAAAGAATGGCGGAACTCTAGAATGGAATTTTTGGTTTTACATAATACCTTGCAAAACTCAATTTGTATCCTAGAGGCTTGGCAAAGTAGTGCAGTAAGTTAAATACAAGTACTGCTGTGACTATGTAGGCAACCAGAGCAGAAATTCTGCGTCTGGTAAGCATCGGTGCAGTTCCGCAGGGTGGTGTAATACTGTAGTAGTCAAGCCCTGTGTGTTCAGGAGTAGCTCATGCAGAGCCCTAAGGGTGGCTAAAGAGAAAGGGGTTGATTCTGGTTTCAATGGGATTAACTCCATTTGAGTTAAACAAATTACACTGGTGTAAAATAGCATGAGATCGGGTTCAGGCCATAGGTTGGTCTGCTCCCTGTAAAGTCATTTATGCCAGTGCCAGAACAGTACCAGATCAGAACAGTAGTATTTTATATCCGTTTCACATTGGTGTAGACGAATATACAGACCGCAAGCCAGCAGTGAATTGGGCCCAGAGTGTGTATGTTGGCTGAAGCACTGCGATTGTCTCCTGCTTTTTTTCAGATCTGCTACTGAATCTTTAACTTGCACCTGGACAGCCAGCAAAATCTGACAGAAGGGGATCTCTGTTTAATATCTTCAAATGCGAACCCACATGCAGGAGCAATTATTCTGTGCTTAATGTGCTAATGTAATAATACGAGCGTAGCAACATCTCATGTGTAATCTAAGGCACTTTTGTAATCTGCCATTTATTTCAGAAAGATATCAGAGGCAAATGACAGCAACCAAACCATCTGTTTCCCAAGTGCATGGGTTCTCAGCCTGGAAGTCACAGCCACAAACCCCCTTTTTTTTTTTTTTAAAGGGGTAGATAGACTCATAGATATTAGGGTCAGAAGGGACCATTATGATCATCTAGTCTGACCTCCTACACAATGCAGGCCACAGAATCTCACCCACCCACTCCTGCAATAAACTTCTCACCTATGTCTGAGCTATTGAAGTCCTCAAATCATGGTTTAAAGACTTTAAGGTGCAGAGAATCCTCCAGCAAGTGACCTGTGCCTCATGCTGCAGAGGAAGGTGAAAAACCCCCAGGGCCTCTTCCAATCTGCCCTGGAGGAAAATTCCTTCCCGACCCCAAATACGGCGATCAGCTGAACCCTGAACATATAGGCAAGATTCACCAGCCAGATTTCCAGGAAAGAATTCTCTGTAGTAACTCAGATCCCACCCCATCTAACATCCCAACACAGGCCATTGGGCCTATTTACCATGAATAGTTAACATGATTTTGGCAATTGATCTTTATCCCATCATACCATCTCCTCCATAAACTTATCGAGTTTAATCTTAAAGCCAGATAGGTCTTTTGCCCCTACTGCTTCTCTTGGAAGGCTGTTCCAGAACTTCACTTCTCTGATGGTTAGAAACCTTAGTCTAGTTTCAAGTCTAAACTTCTCAATGGCCAGTTTTTATCCATTTGTTCTTGTGTCCACATTGGTACTGAGATTAAATAATTCCTCTCCCTCTCTGATATTTATCCCTCCGGTATATTTATATCGAGAGCAATCCTATCTCCCCTCAGCCTTCTTTTGGTTAGGCTAAACAAGCCAAGCTCCTTGAGTCTCCTTTCATAAGACAGGTTTTCCATTCCTCGGATCATGTAGTAGCCCTTCTCTGTACCTGTTCCAGTTTGAATTCATCCTCCTTAAACATGGGAGACCAGAACTGCACACAGTATTCCAGATGAGATCTCACCAGTGCCTTGTATAATGGTACTAACACCTCCTTATCTCTACTGGAAATACCTCGCCTGATGCATCCCAAGACCGCATTAGCTTTTTTTTCACGGCCATATCACATTGGCACCTCATAGTCATCTTATGATCAACCAATACTCCAAGGTCCTTCTCCTCCTCCGTTACTTCTAATTGATGCGTCCCCAGCTTATAACTAAATTCTTGTTGTTAATCCCTAAATGCATGACCTTACACTTCTCACTATTAAATTTCATCCTATTACTATTACTCCAGTTTACAAGGTCATCCAGATCCTCCTATATGATATCCCGGTCCTTCTCTAAATTGGCAATACCTCCCAGCTTTGTATCGTCCGCAAACTTTATTAGCACACTCCCACTTTTTGTGTCGAGGTCAGTAATAAAAAGATTGGTCCCAAAACCAATCCCTGAGGAATTCCACTGGTAACCTCCCTCCAGCCTGACAGTTCCCCTTTCAGTATGACCCGCTGTAGTCTCCCCTTTACCAATTCCTTATCCACCTTTCAATTTTCATATTGATCCCCATCTTTTCCAATTTAACTAATAATTCCCCATGTAGCACCGTATCAAACACCTTACTGAAATCTAGGTAAATTAGATCCACTGCATTTCCTTTGTCTAAAAAAATCTGTTACTTTCTCAAAGGAGGAGATCAGGTTGGTGTGGCGTGATCTACCTTTTGTAAAACCATGTTGTATTTTGTCCTATTTACCATTGACCTCAATGTCCTTAACTACTTCCTCCTTCAAAATTTTTTCCAAGACCTTGCATATTACAGATGTCAAACTGACAGGCCTGTAGTTAACCAGATCACATTTTTTCCCTTTCTTAAAAATAGGAACTATGTTAGCAATTCTCCAATCATACAGTACAGCCCCTGTGTTTACAGATTCATTACAAATTCTTGCTAATGGGCTTGCAATTTCATGTGCCAATTCCTTTAATATTCTTTGGATGAAGATTATCTGGGCCCCCCGATTTAGTCCGATTAAGCTGTTCAAGTTTTGCTTCTACCTCCAATATGGTAATATCTACCTCCATGTCCTCATTCCCATTTGTCATGCTATCATTATCCCTAAGATCCTCATTAAAGACTGAGGCCAAGTATTTAAGATATTGGGCCATGTCTAGATTATCCTTAACCTCCACTCCATCCTCAGTGTTTAGCGGTCCCACTTTTCTTTCTTTTCTCCTTATTTAGGATGTTTTTCTGTTGTAGCATGGGGTCATGGTATGGAAAACGCTGAGTCACTGTACTAAAGGATCTTAGGAGATAAACACTGTTAATGCTAGCCATTTGGAGACTGTATGTATGTGTGTTTATCCCTTGTATTATCTGTTATACACCAAACTATGTTAAAAACATTATTAAAGTCGCAAAATCAAGCGCTCAAAAGTTAGGACATGCCAGTATTAAGGTTTCCTATAATTCCTGTAATTTTATTTTAGCCTCCTTGTGGATATATATATCCACATAAATAAATAAAGATACAGCCTTTAATTACATGACCTCATCCTATTTTTCCATGGGAAGCCTGCCTCATTCACACACAGAATGGATAATTTTTATCCTCAAGGTTCAATGTGTGGCCCTAGGCCTTACGTACTGCACACTATTTATTTAAACCCTTCTATGAAGACAGAATTATTAATTTCATTGTGGGCTTTTCTATGGTACTCATCACTAGTATCTGAGTGCTTCACGAACGTTAATTAATCTTTGCTATGCACCTGTGAGGTGCTGGGGCATTATCTTCATTTTTGAGGCACTGAACAATTAAAGTCAACAGTTTGCAAACTAATTTTGGATGCCCAATTTGATATGCTTAGGACCTGATTTTTTTCAGAGAATTTAGCATTATATAGCACTTATTATGTTCTAAGCAGTGCTTCCATTGACTTCAGTTGAAGCTGTGAATGCGCTGCACTTCTGCAAATCAGACCCTAGGGTATCAAGTCCACTACTCAGAAAATAAGGAACCCATATGTAGCTGAAATAATTATATGGGGCAATAGTCTGTAGCGGGGTTTCTCAACCCGTGGGTTGGGACCCAACACTGGGTCACCAGAATGTTTCAAAGAGTCACGTGGCAGCTCCTGTTTCTCCTGTCCCACAGGACTGGCTGGGCTTGCCCTCTTTTCCAGGCACTTGCAACCTCTGGGGTCCCAGTACCACTCAGGTTTGGCCCGGCTGTCATGACGATGGGAGTCTGGGTAGGCCAAATTTGAGTGAATGGCACTGCAACCCATGAGCCAGGTCACAACTCCACTCACACAAAGTTGGTCCAATTGGGGGGCGGGGCCAAACCTGAGCAGTGCTGCAACCCCAGAGATTGCAGTGCCCGGAGCAGAGAGCCAAGCCTAGCCAAACTCAGAGCATGGGAGCTGCAGGAGCCACCACTGTGGAGTGAGTGCCAGGCAGGAGCTGCCCGAAACCACCTCAGGTCCTCCACCCCCAGACTATCTGCTGCGTCGTGACAGCAGGTCATAAACATTTACAAATGGGTTCTGAGCCTGAAAAGGTTGAGAATCACTGGTCTATAGCATTATAACTGAGTTATAATCCTCCCTCTGATACTCTGACTTTGTGAAAGTCACTTAACTTCCATTTAACCATCTGTAAAATGAAGATAATTCGTATCTCACTGGGGAGTTGAGAGGGTTAATTTGTTAGTACTGTAGTTTTTGTAAATCACTTTAAAGATGAATAGTGTTACATAGATTATTGCAATGACATCTGATTATGGTGCTTCATTTTCCTTCTCCTGTAAATACAAGGACAGTTCTGTTCATGTTATTCATGCTAGTGACATTGGAGTTAGATGCACAGGATTTGGCCTATAAATAATCTCTTTCCTCCTTTGTTTTCTAGTGCTGGTGTTTTCCATTAAAATGACACTATTAGATACAAAGTTTTCCATTAGTGACTCTAGTCTAACTCGAACTCACTTTCACTCTTGGCAGCCAGCCTCCCCTAAATCTAAATTATGTGATGGAAGAGCCTTCTGCCTAGGATATAATGGGACCATTTGTTGTTCTGTTAATGAAACTTCTCAGTGTTACTCAAGTAAAAATCTCTCAAGTCCTTCCTTTGCTGTTCAGGTGGTTCAAATAACATCCTTTGCATGGGACAGTTTAAAGCCTGTAAGTGCTGCTTTTCAGAAGCAGTCAGGGCTGCTCATTTGTGGATCTACAAAAAGACTGTGGTCCTGATTTTTTTTCTTCTCACTGTTGTAAATCAGGAGAAACTCTGTTCAAATCAGTGGAGTTGTTCAGGCTCAAAAATCTCTGTAAATGAAAGGTCCTGTATGTAATGGGCCCAATTCATGAGGACATTTTATTAAATATTCCTTATGAAAAGTTTATTAAAGTGTGAAATCTCAGGTGAAGTAACATTGTGTCATGTTTTGGAAAATAAATGTTTGAAGCAGAGTGGAATTTAGGAGTTTAGCTTAATTTTCACTTTGTTTTTTTAGGCAAATGGTGATGAGCCATTTTGTTTGGGTATTCTCAGTAGGAGCCTGATGCAAAGTCAATTGAAGTCAATAGAAAGACTCCTGTTATTGACTTCAATGGGCTTTGGATCAGACTCAGTGAAAATTGATTATTCCATCTCTCCCCCTTTTCTTTCTTTCTTTCCTTTGTGTATCTGTTTTCCTCACATCATGCTGCTGTACTTCATGCTGGTTTATAGCACCTTCTCTTTGGTTTGGCAGTATGCTGTGAAATTTAACAGTGGCCAGTGTGCTTTCCCGTGAAATAAGGCTTGGAGACTATCCGGTCTAAGAAGTTGGTCTTGTTAAGGTTTGGGTCTTAGGGCTCAACCTGTTAGATGACCTGCGTCCCCTTGTTTAACACATTGATGCAATGGGATCCAGAGGTTGTAATTCCTATTTTTAGTTTTTCAGAAATCTTGACTGTTAATGTGAACCCTGCAATATCTGTCATCTGAAAGTGTCTTCGCCAATGCACAGCTTGTCCCTCTGATTTTAAAATGTTGTCCTGGCACTACAATTAAAACCATTGGCAGAGGTTCCAAATCAGAATAACCTAGAATGTAGCATGAGAATGACTACAATTTTTTGGCTGTTTCAGAGACAGTTGGCAGAGATACTTGATTTAAATTCCTTGGATAAAATGCTCTTTGGTGATTTGCAACCAGAAGTAGAAACTTTGATTATTTTTTTAAGCTCTCACTTGTTTTGTATGCATACAACTGTAACACACGATAGTTGATAGTGGTGCTGTTACTATTTGTGGGTTGCTATTGGTGAGTCAGTTCATCTGTAGTTCTTGTGCAATGTGCTGACCACAAATGATAAAAAGCTTCCCCATTTGCTGGACCACATGATTGTAACAGCTGTACATATCCATTAGATACGTGCATCCTGGAGAATATATATTATTGTGCAGTTGTTGCCAAAGTCTAGAAACTCAAAGTGTGTGTGTGTGTGTGTGTGACAGTGAGAGAGAGAGATATATTAGCTATTGTGGATGTTTCCTAAGAGCCTGGTGACTAAAGGGACTACATGGAAAGCTCTCAGTCCTGCAGACCCTTATGCATGTGTTTTCACTTTGCACATGCGGGTAATCTAATTGATGCCAATGGGACTGTTTATGTGTAAAGTTTAAAAATGTTCAGAGCATTTGCAGGATCGGGGCCTTAGTTTTCCATGGCTTCTAATTACAAAATAAATGAAACCACTATAAGAGATAAGGGGCACAATAAAACACAGATTTTAAAAGTAATCTTATCTACCCCATTGCTAGTGCATGTACAGATTTGTCTTGTTTGTTTGGTAGGAGAAATTCAATTAAGCAGGAAAGCATGCCAGCTCAGTGCCAGACACCACTCCCTAAACCTAATCAGATACCCAGTGCTTACAACTGCACAGGGCAGCTGAAAAGTATCAGTATAGTACAGTAGTCTCCAACTTTTTTATGCACAAGATCACTTTTTGAATTTAAGATCAACCCAGGACTTACCCTGCCCCTTCCCCGAGGCCCCGCCCCACTCACTCCATTCCCCCCTCCCTCTGTCACTCACTCTCCCTGACCCTCACTCACTTTCACCAGGCTGGGGTAGGGGATTGGGGTGCAGGAGGGGGTGCACGCTCTGGGCTAGGGCTGAGAGGAGTTTGGAGTGTGGGAGGGGTGCAAGCTCTGGGGGGGAGTTTGGGTGCAGGAGGGGGCTCTGGGCTGGAGCAGAGTGGTGGGGTACAGGAGGGGGTGAGGGGTGCAAGCTCTGGGAGGGAGTTTGGGTGTGGGCTCACGGCTGGGGCAGGGGGTTGGGGTGCATGAGGAGGTACGGAGTCTGGTGGGAGTTTGGGTGCAGGACGGAGCTCTGGGCTGGGACAGAGGGTTCGGTTCAGGAGGGGGTATGAGGTGCAGACTCCGGCCAGGAGGTGCTTATCACAGGCAGTTCCTGGTTGGCGGCGCAGCAGGGCTAAGGCAGGCTGATTGCCTGCCCTGGCCCCACACCGCTCCGAGAAGCAGCTGGCATGTCTCTGTAGCCCATGTGGGGGGGCCAGGCAGATCTGAGTGCTGCTGTCCCCGCCCCCCAGCGCCGACTCTGCAGCTCCCATTAGCCTGGAACTGTGGCCAGTGTGAGCTGCGGGTGCGGACAGCGCGCAGAGACCCTCTGCCCCCCACCCCTCTGGGGCCGCAAGTGCCATCCCTGCAGCTCCCATTGGCTGCAGTTCCCGGCCAATGGGACCTGTGGTGTTGGCGCTGGGGGTGGGTGGGACAGCGGCAGTGCACAGAACCGCCTCCTCCCCCCACCCCCTGGTGCCACTGTAAGGACATGCCAGCCACTTCTGGGAGCGGGGCCAAAGCAGGCATGCAGCATACCTTAGCTGTGCTGCGCTGCTGACCTTTCAGCAGCTGGAGATCGCAATCAGCTGGCAGAGGCTCCAGGATCTACCAGTCGAACATGATCAACAGGTTGGTGACCGCTGGTCTAGTGTATATGTGATGACTTCTTGAGAAAAAAATCCCGTGGATCATGAGCTTATAACTGTAGAAGCAAAAAGGGTACTGTTTGTGGCTGTACAATACCTGCCTTTTAAAGTTTTCTTCCTAATCCCAAATAGAAACTTCAGTCTGAGGTATCTGGTCTCATATAGCTTTTAATGTCTTTTTTTTAAAAAAACAAACCCTTTGGATTGTCTAGAGCTATTTTCAGTTTTTGTGGACAATAGAAAAGTGAAAGTGTCGCTTTGGACTCTAAATTTCACTTCTCTTCTGGGAAGTGATTCTGAAAGTGGCATCACCGGGTTCCATCAGTACTTTCTCCATGGCTTTTAGATGAAATATATCTAGTTTACAAGTGAAGAGGAGTCTTAAAAAACAAAAGACTTCTAACCCTGAAAACTCAGCCTCGGTTCTGATAGCTTTAGTTGGGGATTGGTCCTGCTTCGAGCAGGGGGTTGGACTAGATGACCTCCTGAGGTCCCTTCCAACCCTGAGCTTCTGTGATTCTATGAGAGTGAGGCCGATTCTTTCCTTCTCTCAGATCTTCACTGAGGACGAGGCTGCTGTGGGCCAAACTCTTTGCCTTCAGTGATGTCTCTAGCAAGGTGGCAGAGATGTCATGGAAGATTGCACAGGTGTTACGGAGGGTGTCACCTGAAGGGTAAATGGCTTGCCAGGTGTAAGTGATGGCATAATTTGATTTGGCCTGCAGCACTTTATTGCCGGCTGTGATGTACGGTTAAGGAAAGAACCCTGCGACTAGTGAAACGCAGTAAACATGGGCTTAAGGAATTCCTAGCTGTATTACTAGCTCTTGCCAAGGAAATTAAATAATCAATCAGGGTTTTTTAGTTATATAAATAAAAAGAGAGTAAGGCAGGATGAGGGTGGGCCACTTTGCAGTTGTGGAGAGGGACGAGATTAAAGATAAGCTAGGTAGGGCCCCAAAATTAAATGAGTACTTCGCCTTGGTTTCCAATAGTGATGATGCTGTGGAACATGTGCATGAAGGCAAGTGTGGCTGATGGAAATGAGCGTCTAGAATTGGAAATTACCACATCTGAGATGGAACAGAAACTTAGATAGATTTATTAAAAGTCCTTGCTGCTAAATCAACATCATCATGTGCCAGTTCTTTCAGTATTCTGGGATGGAAATTCAGGGCATTATGTTCTATTTGGGGGTAGTAACATACGACTGGAGAACAGCTAGCGTTGGGCCTATATTTAAGAAAGGGGGGGAAGTGTCATCTGGGCAACTACAGACCTGTTAATCTGACCTCAGTAGTATGCAAGGCTTTAGACCAAACTGGCAAGGAAAGAATAATTAAATTCAGAGGTAAATGGTAAAGGAGATGTAATGCAACATGGGCTTACCAAAGGTATCATGGTTACCTGATTTCCTTCTTTGAGAAAATACCTGATTTGATAAATAAGGGAAGTGCAGTAGATTGAATATACTTGGACTTCAGTAAAGCATTTGTCATGGTACCATGTAAAAAATTAGTAGATAAATTAGGGAAGATGAGGATTAGCATTATAAGATGGATAAGGAACTGGTTAAAAGGGAGAAGGCAACAGGTGGTGCTGAAAGGGGAATTATCAGAGCTGAGGGAAGCTACTAGTGGAGTTGCTCAAAGATGGGTCCTGGGACCATTCTTAGTCAATATTTTTATTAATGACCTTAGTACAAAAAGTGGCAGAGGACTAATGAAATGTGTTGATGATACAAAGATGGGAGGCACCATCAATACAGAGGAGGATCACAGTATTACACAGGAAGATCTGGATGACCTTGGAGACCGGCATGGTAGAAATTAGATAAAATTCAGTAGTACAATGTGCAAGGTCAATACACCTAGGGTCTAATAGGAAGAATTTCTGCTACGAGCTGAGTACTCATCAGTTGGAAGTGGTAGGGGAGGAGAGAGATTTGGGTGTGTGGGTCCATCACAGGATGACTATGAGCGACTAGTATGATACATCTGTGGAAAAGGCAAATGTGATCCTAGGAAGGATGAGGCCAGACATTTTCAGTAGTAATAGAGAGGTATTAATGCCATTGTACACGGCACTAGTAAGACCTCATTTGGAATAAAGCGTATAATTCCGGTCAGCCATGTTCAATAAAAATGAAGTAAAACTGGAACATGTACAGAGAAGAGCTGCTAGGATGTTCAGGGGAGTGGAGGAGACTCTATTTTATGAGAGGTTTCTAAAAGAGATTGGCTTGTTTAGTCTAGCGAAAAGAAGGCTGTGAGGGGATATGATTGCTCCCTATAAATATATTGGGGGTGGAGGGGAGTTTAAATACCAGGGAGGTTGAAGAGTTTTATAAACTAAAGGACAGTGTTGACGCAAGAACAGATGGGTATAAACTGGCCATGAACAAATTCAGGCTGGAAATTAGAAGAAGTGGGGTTCTGGAGCAGCTTCCCAATATGAGTTGTGGGGGCAAACAACTTAATTTAGTTTTAAGAGAGATCTGGACAAATTTGTGGAATTGTATGTCAGCGTTGTGTATGATAATAAAGGCAGCTCTCTCTATTCATGGGGCTAACTTCTGGTTTGTTTTATGTTCCTGAAAACTCATGCTTCAGAGTTTTCAGCCTGCCACCATCTGGGGTCAGGAAGGAGTTCCCCACAATGTATTTTTGAAGGGTCTTTTTTCATCTCCTTCCTCTGGCGCATCAGGGATGGCCAGGGCTGGAAATGGGTCATTGGATGTGCTGAGCCAGAGCGCTGAGGTGGCACCAAGCATTCTTTCTCTCAGGTGTTTGGCTGGCTCGTTCTCTGTCACATGCTCAGGGTCTAACTGATGGCTATGTGTGGGATCAGAAAGGAATTTTCCCCCAGGTCAGATTGGCAGTGACCTTGAGGATTTTTTGCCTTCCTCTGCAGTGTGTGGGTCGCTTGCCAGGATTATCTGGGTATATCTCACTTACCTCGGGCACTGGTGCACCCTGTCCCTCCTGTTCTGTGCCTGTGGCACATAGTAGTCTAGTCTCATTCCATTGTTGGGTTTGGTGTGCAAGTGCTCGGTGGTGTTGGTGACGTGATATACAGAAGGTCAGACTAGATGAACTGGTGGTCCCTTCTGGCCTTAAACGCTGTGCTTCTCTGGGTATGCCTTCACAGCAGCTATACACTAGTGCCATATCCCGTGCCAGATGGCTTGGGCTTGGGCAGCAGGGCTGTTTCATTGCTATGTAGATGTCTGGACTTGGGCTGGAGCCTGGGTTCTAGGACCCTGCAAGGTGGGAGGGTCCCGGGCTCAGGCCCCAGCCTGAGCCTGGCAGTCTACGCAGCAGCGAAAGAGCCCCCCAGCTTAAGCCCCACCAGCCCGAGTCAGCTGGCACAGGCCAACCGCGGGTTTTTCTTTAATGTGTAGACATATCCTCTGAGATTTCTTCAATATACTTTGGGTCATTGTGAAACTGAAGTGCTGAATCACAAAGCTCACTGCAGTCCTCTTTCTGCACCGATTTAAGCTAATGGCAAAACTTGCATTGTCTTCACTGGCACTGGATTATGTCCTAAAAGATGCATGATTAGAAGCCAAATGTATGCAGGTAATAACTGCAAAAGATACGCACAGTGGGGCCATCATAACAGAAATTAAGTTTTCTGTTCATTACTCTTTTTTCTTCCTGCTTGAACACCATTTTAAAGCAAATATAGGGAAGATGCTTATGGTTCAGACTGCATGAGTAACTGCGTTAACACTTCCTTTGCTTACGGCAAGCAGACAGTTCTCCAAGCCATACACTAGTGCAGTGTTTCCCAAACTTGGGACGCTGCTTGTGCAGGGAAAGCCCCTGGCGGGCCGGGCCGGTTTGTTTACCTGCCATGTCTGCAGGTTCGGCCGATCGCGACTCCCACTGGCCACGGTTCGCTGCTCCAGGTCAATGGGGGCCGCAGGAAGCTGCGGCCAGTACGTCCCTCAGCCCGCGCCACTTCCTGCAGCCCCCATTGGCCGGGCACAGCGAACCGCGGCCAGTGGGAGCCGTGATCAGCTGAACCTGCGGACGTGGCAGGTAAACAAACCAGCCCGGCCCGCCAGCGGCTTTCCCTGCACAAGCGGTGTCCCAAGTTTGGGAAACACTGTCCTAATGAATGCAGAAAGTGACAAAGTACACAGCATTCTCATATGCTAACCCTACCAAAAATCCTAACCACTTAGCCTCAGCTCTGTAACCTAAACCACGGGGAAATTTAGTCTCTTGAACTCGTTAAAAAAGGCAGATGGTCAATTGATACGAAGTTGGTAAATAGCGTTTTGTTGAGGGGAGGCGTAGTTATTTCCGTTATTGAACAACAGGTGTCCTTAAGTAATTTGACTGTCTTAACCCCACCCCCTTGATAGAGTTGGAAATGTACAGCCTATTTAGCACTATAAAGTGAAGTTTAACACCCTTTATATCTTAACTTGATATGTACGGAAGAGAATGACTTGATCCCGAATGAGTTATTGTACTAAGAGTTACACCCAGCCATATTTTTGACCAAAGTGATGTAATTTTAACAGTGGGTTAACTCATTCATTCCATACAACCTGCCTCAGAAAAATCCTCCATATCTTTTGACCCAGAACAATTTCAAACCAAGATCTATTCACACAGTGCAGCCCAGAAGATATGAGCACCATCATTAGCAGGAGGTGTTGGAGATGGATTAGCCATGTGCTTTGGATAGAAACTGATTCCATCACAAGAGTAACAATAAGACGGACACCTGAAGGCAAGCAAAAATGAGGCCGCTCGAAAACAAGATGGCAAAGAGCTGTGGAAGCTGAGCTGAAAAACCTGGGGCATAGCTGGGAAACCATTGAAAGACTTGCCAGAAACCGACAGGAGTCGAGGAGCTTCATCGTTGCCCTGAATGCCAGAGGCGTAATGGGAACATGATGATGATGATAACTCATGCAAGTTAATTAGTGGGTGTTCAGGGTGTGACAAGCCAGTGACGTTAATTAGGGTTGATAAATGAATCTTCTCAGTGTTCAGTTTTGGCTTGTGTCTGAGTGGAGGTCATCATTGCCACTTTCACAGATGGGGAAATTATTGGTAGTTTTGTTCCTCAGTCTGTCATGGACAAAGCCACGTTGGGAGATTTTGTTCCTTTGCAGATAAATCCACTTGTTACATTCAGGACTTCTATCTGGGTGTTTAGGAGAGTATGCCAACTCCTCTCAGGTTCTTTGCCAGTTGTTGATGCATAAGGAAAATCTTGAGGGGGTTTATTCCATAAATGATATTTGGTTCACATTGGACCAAAGGAGATGAAAGGAGACTCTTCATTTTTTTCTTCTTGCCAGGTATTTAAGAGGCAACATAAGAGGATGAGGAGACAGACCGTACCTGGTATTCTTGGTATCTTTTTTTTTATCAAATTATAATACTTTTGTGAACAACCCAAGCGTTGCTCTCTAGACATGTGATCTAGATTCTGTGAAGGTGAACAGACACCAAAGCCACTGAGAAAGGGAAAAGCGAAAAAACAAAGGAGTGGTGATTAGAGGGGACCATGTCTTGACCTGCAATGATTTTGTGTTAGAAGAAAAACTATCTGCCACAGATTGTGAATTTGGGGTTCATGACACCAGTCTGACCAAGAGAAACATGGGATGTGACTATAAGAGCTGGTTATGTCCTGCTAGAGTTCCTTATATATCCGTTGTTCTTTGTAGAAAAATACTGAAATTTCAGTTAGTTAATGCCTGCACAGTGCTTTGAACACGGCAAGGTCTGGATAAATCTATTATATAAATAAATAAACTATATATGAATCCACTGTTCCTCAACATGGTACCTGAGTGTACTTTATGGAAATAGTCTATGAGATTGAAACAGTACACCAGCAGGAGTTTAAATAATGTCAAACAAAATCTGAAGTGTTTTATTTTGCATGGTGGCAACATCTCGAGGCTGGAGCCCCATTGTGCTAGGTGTGTTCAAATATGTGGTAAGAGACGGTCCCTGATCCTAAGAAGTTACAATTGGAATAGAGAAATCAGTTGAAGTATTAATCTCCATTTTACAGATGGTGGACTGAACTATGGAGAAAGTAAGGTCAGATTTTCACATGAGCTTAACACCAAACGTTCTTAATGGAAGCTACTAGGTGCTGAGCTGTTTTGAAAATCTGTCCATTAGTGATGTGCCCACGGTCACATATGAAGTCTGTGGCTGAGTGGGGACCCAAACCCAGATTGCCCGAGTCCCTGCTCAGCGCCTTAACTACAAGACCATCCTTTTCTCAACATTGTGTAAATACACTGCTATTCAGGGAGACATACCCCAGGGTTGTAAAACATAGCACATATCACCTGTGTCTAAGTACTTATGTGGCAAAGAAAAAAGTAAAAGTTTAAATGCTTGCTTGCTTATGTGTGTCATAACAAACCCATATCAAGGTGTGTATCGGAGTGTCTCCGCTTAGCTGTTTGACAATAGCATGATCCAGAGCCTGGAAAAGCCTGTTCTCTGAAAGCAGACAGACATGAACTGACAAGCCATGGTTTTGCCTTGAAGGGCTAACTGCAAGGATGTTGTCAGTCAGCTTCTGCAAGCCCTCCTCAGCTGGTATGCGTCACTTATTTTCTTGGAACGTGGTCAGATCATAACATGTCATCCATATGAATCACCTACCATAGTCAGACTTAACTGAAGGCATATCTGTGCGTTTTGCAGCAAAAAATCTCAGAGAAGAGGAAGGTTAGGGACAGCCAGGCCTAAGGTGCATGACCAAGGAAAAAGAGATTTTTGTTTCTCCCCTCATCAATCACAATTGGGCTCTGCCTGTGCCAAATAAGATTAAGGTCTGAATCAGCATAAAATATATCTGTTATGTGATTGCATCTGTGGCTTTTCCAGTTCTCCCTCTTCAGATGCCTGGCTTTTCTTTATTATTTGCTGCTTTTGTTTTAATATCATAGGTCACCATAGAAAGGTTAAATCACTGCTTTCTTTTCCACTAATTTAAACTTAACCAAAGGTCAAATTGACATGACTTACGTTGTATTTTTTTGTTGTCTGAAGCTTTCTGAAAGAGGCAGTTATAGAGGTACTTCCGATTGTTAATATTTTTATAGGAATCTTGGGTAAGCCAACGGTTTAATTACTTAGCTAACAGCAGGCCAGTAGGATAAGATGTCACAAATTGTTGTAACAGAATGCAAATTAACAGAGCACTTCAAGTGAAAAGGTGTGTCTTGTTTAATCTTTTTAGAGTTGAAAACTACTTAAGATAAAGGTTAAATAATCACTTTCAATCTGTCATCAGTGAAAATGTTTCTGCTTTAGGACTATAATATGTAATTGCTTTGTGTCTGTGAACCTGTGTGTGTATGTGTATAAACATTAGTGTCTTCTTTTTAGTGAAACTACTCTGACATTAGTAAGTTAAATCCCAAAGTGACATATAGTTCTGGATTCAGTGCCTCATGCTGGACTGTTAGCACCTGTATATCCACACTCCTCCTATAATCCTAGCTGCAAATGCTTGCTGTGTCCTGGTGAACCCGAAGAGAATTAAGAACAGTCCCTGTCATCTCCTGAATCACTCTCAACTCGCCAAACCTGCTCATTTGCTAGGAGTGTGTTAGTTACAGAAATTTAAAAATTCTGCAGGAGTCAGTCAATCTAGCTGATGGCTTTGTCCCATTCTTCCTCTAATTTGTATCTTGTGACTGATCCACTGACATTCTCTATTAGTCTTGCTCATTTTCTATTTTTCACTTAAGCTGATGCTCAGGCCCAGGTTTGTTTTCTCTCTCGCTGCACCCCCATGGATTAGAAAGGGTGTCTTCTATATTGGGCCATGATTTTTGGATTCATTCCTCCTGTCAAAAAAGGGCATCAAATCCTAACCATTGAAAAGATCTATTTCAGAGTAGCAGCCGTGTTAGTCTGTATTCGCAAAAAGAAAAGGAGTACTAGTGGCACCTTAGAGACTAACCAATTTATTTGAATTGGTTAGTTTCTAAGATGCCACTAGTACTCCTTTTCTTTTTTTGAAAAGATCTAATAAGCGTGGTAGCCTGATGACATCTGAGAGTGGGTAGGCATAACTGACATCTGATTTTTAAAGTATTTAGGTGCAAAATTATACATGCATTTAATGTCTGAATTTGCCCCAAACTGACCATTTACATATTTACTCAATTTGCATACCCATTCCTGATAATAGAGCATGCAAATTAGGTAAATTAGATAAGCTATTACCAGCAGGACAGTGGGGTGGGAGGAGGTATTTTTTCATATTCTCTGTGTATAAATAAAGTCTGCTGCAGTTTCCACGGCATGCATCCGATGAAGTGAGCTGTAGCTCACGAAAGCTCATGCTCAAATAAATTGGTTAGTCTCTAAGGTGCCACAAGTACTCCTTTTCTTTTTGTGAATACAGACTAACACGGCTGCTACTCTGAAACCTTTACAAATCAGAGTAGTCTCATAAATTATGTGCAAAAGTGTTTTTAGGATCAGGGCCTAAATCAGTGGTTCTCAACCTATTTACCATTATGGGCCACAGCCCGCATCCAATTCTATCTGTATGGTCCTGAGGATGTCATATGGGCCGCAGCTGTGTGCTGATGGGCCGCAAGCGGCCCACGGGATGCAGGTTGCGAACCACTGGCCTAAATGTATAGTATTTTGGGAGCTTTCAAGATGGAAAGCACTATTTACATGTCAGATAGCATTCTCCATCAGAGTACAGAGTCCATTTGGAAATGCAGAATAGGTCAGAATGTGTCTAATCTTCTTGATTTATGTGTCATTAGCACATGCTTTCCTGAAAAGAAAGAGAAAACGTTGATTTGAGCAGTATAAAGCGATTGACAGTCAAATTCAGCCCTGGTGAAACACCAATTGGGGTTACACCAGGGATGAATTTGATGCACTGCACCTAGTTTATTATATGTGGAGAGACTCTGACAAGGCATGAAGTAGCCAACCTGCCATTTCAGATGTTAGTAAGTCACTCTGAAAGTCTACTGTGTTGTAACAGTAGATTTGATATTTCAATTATTGGCTATTCTCACATTGTTTTACACTTGTGAATTCAAAGCACCCTGCAGAGGTGTCTGCAGGAATTTAGATCTGAGGAGCCACAGGGGGTTGAGACATTGAATGACAGAAATTCCCATCAGCCAGAGTTGTTTGTGTGAAGAATACCAAATGGAGCATTAAACTTGGGTGGGAGGGGGAAGAAGGGAGGTGAAAACCAAGGTTTCAAACACACCCAGTTGTCCCATCTCATCTTGGCATGAAACTTAACAAGTTACACCCACTGTCTGAGCCAGAAGTGGAATGAAACACTGACGCTTCCTCATTTCTGTTACGGGCTGTAAGACCTTGTGAAACACAACAGGAGAAAATGTTTGAGCTATTGATGAATGGTAAGTTACTTTTAAAAAAAACTTCTTGCTTTAATTTTTCTGATAGGGGATAGACATTACAGCAGTGAAATTCAGACTATGGAAACATGTTTGCAAAGTGTAGCATTGTTGTCTAAAATGCCATGTGTACTGGAATCTCTTAAGTCTGTCTCTTTTCACAGGCAAAGAAATGTTTTTCTAATTCATGCTAAATAAACCTTTGAGTGCTTCCTTTTCATTTTCAAAGGGTTTAGTGTTGCTCTCTAAGGCAATAGCAGAAGTACATACATTTTTTTAAAATTTTAGACTCTTTAAAACCAAATTAATTTAATGGAAGTTAGGTATTTGATAGCTAAATTCCCTTACAGAGAAAATGTAGTATCATGTTACTTATTAGAGATGCGTCCTTCCCCAGTGATCTGGCTTTATTTTCAGTAATTACAGGTTGCCATGCTCTTTAATTGTTTAAAATGAACCTTGTGAAAGGTTTCAACTTGAATAAAGCCCTGTTAGTTTCTGCACGGCACTGAAAACTTGAGCATTTGAAGGGCAATACTTCAGTAGTTTTAAAGAGAGGCAAAAAAGCTTAGATTTGATGAGGTCTCACTTGTATAACATTTCATAATATTGCAGAAACCAGGGCTACTTAAAGCTCTTCCATGCTGAGATGCCCCTTTTTCTGGTTATTTCCATTATTACTTAGAGTTATCTTACATGTCAGTTACTAATTTTAAACGTAAGTGTTTAATTCTGTTTTTTGAAGGCAGAATATGAGTACAGAACTCTGCTCCCCTGAGTAATTATGAATAGTAACCAAACTTACCAAGGTTGTCTATAAAAGCATTCAAAAGCTACCCTTTGTTGACAGTGGGTGTCAGCAGTGGGTGCAACTGAACATGTGTGAAAAAGGGTTCGACACAAGCCTAGACCTGGACCACCTTGTCCTGCACCGTTTCAGAAACGTCAACTATCGTTTATGAACTGCTGATGGACATGGACTATCTTACAGCTAAACTGGATTCAGAACTGGTTCAGATGCACTCTTTGTCCGCAATGAGTAATTTTCCTCATGCAGACAAAGCACGCATTTTTTGGTGGAGATAAGTCACATTGTAGCAGCTTTAAATATATCACTTTTGTCATTTCATTTAATACACCAGAAACCCGTTGTCAAGGCAGCTATTAATTTTTGACATTATTTTCCCATTCCAGGGTTGATTTAAACTTTCACATGCAATTAGCATTTTTGAACTGTGGGAGCAGTTTATGCAGGTATTTTTTCAATCCATTTTGAACTAAAACTGATCAGCTCTTTATGAAAATTCATAGACAATTGCTATGCTAATCATGGTAAATCATGCTAAGAAACCCAAGGCAAAAGTGTGGCTTGCTTAGTTACAGTTGCTAATTAAAGTGTATTCTTTAAAGGCTGCACATCTGTTATAAGTTGAAAATCTTGATTTGGGGAGGAAAAGCTTTATTTTTCTGATGGCTGGTATAAAAAATCTGGTATGCCACTGATTTAGAGCTGGATCCTGCAAGCGCTTGCTATTGGGCATGAGACTTGATATTTTTGCCTATTTATATCAACCATAAAGTTTCCATTGCCTTCAATGTAGACAGGATCAGGCATGTAAGACTTAATGGTGCAATAGTGAAGTCAGATGGGAATTTTGCCATTGGCTTTGATGGGAGCAGGATCAGGCCCATAATGCTTCCTCCTCTGAGCAACCACGTGCCCTGTTTTGTGGAGAACACTCAACACCTCACAACTGAGGGCCCTTTTAGTGTCCTTGAAGTGAGGCTTTGGCTGATTAGTCTGTATTGGCTCTTTACTGTGCTATGAGATAATAATGCAAGAAAAATAGACCTCTGGTAAGACTCTCAGAATGAAATATCAGTTTATTTAAAAAAAAAAAAAAAGAAAAAAAGAGTAAAAAGTCAAATGTAAAAATAAATCTCAGGGTCCATCAGTAAAACATTTAACAGCAAATGGTGCAGCACTTAATAATTGAGAGACCCTGGATTTGTGCTGGAAATGGCCCATCTTGATTATCATACACATTGTGAAGAGAGTGGTCACTTTGGATGGGCTATTACCAGCAGGAGAGTGAGTTTGTGTGTGGGGGGATGGAGGGTGAGAAAACCTGGAGTTGTGCTGGAAATGGCCCAACTTGATGATCACTTTAGATAAGCTATTACCAGCAGGACAGTGGGGTGGGAGGAGGTATTGGTTCATGGTCTCTGTGTGTATATAATGTCTTCTGCAGTTTCCACGGTATGCATCCAATGAAGTGAGCTGTAGCTCACGAAAGCTCATGCTCAAATAAATTGGTTAGTCTCTAAGGTGCCACAAGTACTCCTTTTCTTTTTGCGAAGACAGACTAACACGGCTGTTACTCTGAAACCTGTTAATAATTTTGTGTCTATTAAAATCTCTCTTTATATTATTTTGTTAAACTTACTACAGACTGTGCAGCATGTTTTAGTGAGTTTTGTGGAACAATAATCCATTACTAGATAAGAGGAATAAATTATTTATAGCTTAGAGTGTTTTAACATCCTACCATGGGGTTGTTAAGGAGGTCAAAATATAGAGCATTGAAAATGGGATTAATGCAGCTGTGCTGCAGACAGTGCAAAAGCAGAGGGAAAGGAAAAGTTACAGTAATCATATGAATATTTATATTTGAATCACAGTTCTTAAGAAATTGCACTTAAAACTTACCGGTTTCTAGACCAAAATGTATTTCCTGTGTGTGTCTCTTTCTGGTGAATAGCTAGCATTGGTTGTTAGCTCTCAAATTATTATGGAACCATGACACCTAAACAAACATGAATATCTTTCTTCTCTAGCTCAGCAGGCTTGTTCTTTGCTGCTTGTTTGGTTTCCCTGTGGGATGGTGTCAAAAGACTTTAGGAACAGTGAGCATTTATAATAAATAACAAATCTCCTTTTTCTACCAGGAGGAAGTTGTTGTTTTATTTCTGTGAATGAAGCTTCCATAAAGAACTCCTTTGCAAATGTAGTGAAAATACATTCCCGTTATTCATACGTATAGTAGTTGGTTTGAAATCCTTGTATGAAAACTTTGAGTTGATTCATTACAATGTGCTTTTTATGTAATTATTTTTTTTTGTTTTTTTAGAAACTTCCAGTTATGCTTTCACTAAGATTCTTTATAGTGCATGAATTAGAGACAATGTTAGCGCGTTTAGGCTCTGGTATTTTTTCCTTTACATGAAAGCCAGATACAGTGCCATGAGTAGCTTTAAAATAAAATTCTAAAAAGCAATCAGTGATCCAAATTCTAACCAGCATTATAGCACTATGCGTATCATGTAGTCATCAGTGTTGTGTAATTTATAGTCTTCCAAAGAGGCTGCAGAACCATGCTACCATTGTCCTTCAAAGGCTCTGTCTAGCTGGATCCTTACCAAAGTTTGAATGCATGCCATCTAAAATGTTGTAACATAGTGTGTATGGGGGTATCTAAACTACCTTATTTTCCTCCTAAAATTTCCCATGGTTGCTCTCGATAGAGATGGGAGTGTACCGTGCGAACCTAGTGTAGAGAAGACCACCAGTATTTTAACTACTGCATTGTCCAGTCCTACTAAGAGTAGGTCCAAATGACAGGGTGTTTAAATTGCTGTGCATATGCTGGTGTTCCTTTCCTTGCTGCCACTGGTGGAGCTGCCTCAGCAATGATAACTGTGTAACTTTTAGGAAAATAAGGCTATGTCTACACTATGGACCTTACAGAGGCGCAGCTGTACCGCTGCAGCTACGCCGCTGTAAGGTCTCCTGTATAGCTGCTCTGTGCTGGTGGGAGAGAGCTCTGAGCAGTACTGAATGACAACAGTGAGGAATGCTAACTATTATGTCTGCGCAGAGTGTTTGTAGAGAAGCAGGAGTCAGGGAATATTTGTAGCATGAAGGTTACTTTGCAATATTATTTTTTCTTTCCGAACCCTTAGGAACTAGTGGACCCAGTTTTGTACATTCAGATCAGTGGGAGTTTTTCTTACATAACAAGTACTGAATTAGTCCTGTTTAACAGTGCATTTATGGAGCACGTTTTTGACATCCGTATCAGTAATCTCAGTACTACTATCTTTGTCCAAACACCCTTCAGCAGGAAACAGGTTTTTTTTTTTGTTGTTTTTACAGTTACGGACCAGGCTGATGACCACACCGTGCGCTGCACTAGAGAGATCTCAGGACCTCTGGTGCTCAGGCTTCTTGAGTTCAGATGCATGGCAGAGTTGAGATGTTTTTGAGAACTGTGGGTAGTAGAATCGAGAGTGTTGGCTATGCTGCTTCCCCAGCTCTCTCCAGCCACTGGGTTCTACTTTAATCCCTGCTCCTGGTTTCTGTGTGACCTGTGGCAAGTTACTTAGGGTAAAGTTTTTTCAAAGGTGACCTCTCATTTGGGAGGCATTTATTTAATTGCTCAACTTTTAGACCCTAAGAGCCTGATCTTCAGAGGTACTGAACATCCCCCCAATGAAGTCAAGTGGAGTGGTGGAAGCCCCAGCACCTCTGAAAATCAGACCCAAAGTATCTTATGGTGTGTACCCCAAAAACAAAGGTGCCCAAAACTAACAACCACTTTCGAAAATGTTTCCTTACCCTCTCTGTACCTCATCTGCTGCATCTGTAGACTTGCACCACTTGCCTGTCATTGTAAAGCATTTTGAAACAGATAATTGTTGAAGAGCATGTAAGTGCAAAGTATTAGTATCATGAACAGGAAAGACGTTACATTCTGTTTTGTCTACATATGATACTGCAGTAGTTCGCACAGGGAGTTGATCAACCAAACAGCATAAGACTTTAAGCATAACTGCTCCCAGGTTTCCCAGGCTCCCAGGTTTCCTCATCAGGAAATTATTAGCTAATTCATTGCAAATTTATGCAATGAACAAAGTGGCTGTTCTGCCAAGCAGCTGATAACTTTAATTGGAAATGACATGTACAACATGCCTAAGATAACTTTGTTTAAAAATTACTAATGTGTTTTTAAAAGCAACGAAAGATTGTCCTTTTCCTTCTGCACAACTAGTGGTAAGGCAGCCATTAGGCCTAGGTCTAACTTTTGGTGTAATCCAAGCAAGGAAAGACAGTGTGTCCACATTTCAGATCTGAATCTGATGTGGTTTATAATCAGCGCCTGCATACTGAGTAGTCCTTTTTATCATTCTCAAAACCCTTCTGACTTTCTGAATGTTCACTGTTGCTAGTTTTGCTTCCGCCTTTTATTTCTTGATTTGCTTTTTTTTCCTATCTAGCATTCTGTAGAGATGATAGACAAAATAATTAAGGAAACAGAAGCTGACATCTACCTCCATATATATTTTAGGGTGAACTTTTATTTTTTTTATAGGTTTTCCTTCTGCATTAATCACTGCCATAATTGAGCACCTCCCAAATTATTACAAAGACTCTTGTTGGGCTCAGGGCTTCAATGTCTTAGACCGGGGTGGCCAACCTGTGGCTCTGGAGTGGCTCTTCAAAGGTTAATATGCGGCTCCTTGCATGGGCGATGATTCAGAGGCTGGAGCTACAGATGCTAACTTTCCAGTGTGCTGTGGATTGCTCACTGCTCAACCCCCTGATCTGCCCCTGGTCCTGCTACCACTTCACCCCTTCCCCCAATGCCCTTACCCCTTCTCCCGAGCCTGCTATGCCCTCACTACTCCCCACCAGAGTCTCCTGTGTGCTGCAAAACAGCTGATTGCAGTGGGCGGGAGGAGGGGGAGGCGCTGATTGGCGGGGCTGCCAGTGGGCAGGAGGTGCTTGGGGCTGGAGGGAGGTAGCGGATGTGGGGGCTGCTGACCTATTACTGTGGCTCTTTGGCAACGTTCACTGCTAAATTCTGGCTCCTTCTCAGGCTCAGGTTGGCCACCCCTGTGTTAGACATTGTCAAATACAACAGAAGAGACAGTCTCTGCTCTAAAGAGCTTGCAAATCTGAGATAAAAATCCAGACAAGGCTTGAGGAAAGGCAAAGTGAGCAGGCTGATGACAGGCATGTGTCATCTTACTTTCATGCCATTTTTGAAAAGTCTATTTGTGCTAAAAATAGTTTTAGGGTTTTTCTGGATGGAGCTTGGGGAGTAGATATGCTCTAGGAATTATTTTGGGAAGTTCTATGGCCTCTGTTACTCAGGAGGTCAGACCAGATGATCACAATGGTCCCTTCTGGCCTTGGACTCTATGAATCTATGCACTTATATTCGATGTAGGGGAACTGAGGCACAGAAAGTTTAAGTGACTTGCCCAAGTTCACACAGGAAGTCTGTGACAGAACCTGGAACAAAACCCAGCTCTCTTAAATGGTCGTCCAGCCCTAGTCCGTCTTCATTGTCTTCTGGGTGGATGTGCCGCAGCACACCACTCACCACTAGTCTGGTGCCTCCCCCTGGCTGCTCTGGGGATTAGGTCACCAGGTCAATGCCCACTCCTGCTGTTGCACGCTGTCACTTTGTGTCTCTGGTCTGCAGCATCTTTCTCACGCCAGGAACTGCAGCATCCTCTTCATGACTTAGCCCTCTGGCCAGGTCACTCAGTGTTCCTCCCTTCCAGTGTATATCAAAATCTTTCCTTCAGCAGCCCTAGGCAGTCTTCTCTTTCACTGCCTCAGGTGCCACCCTCTCAGTGGCTGGTAGGGGAACCTGGGCTCACTTTCTACTCTAGATTCCAGTTCAGCCATCCTCAGCCCAGCAGTTCTGAGCTTTACTTTCCCAGCCCTTTCTGCTCCTTCATTGGACTGGCTCCGCCTGGCCCCCGCCCCGGGAGTATCAGGTCCAAACTCTCCTCCCTCTTCCCAGGGAGTGATTGCTGCCTGCCTTCTTGCAGCCTTTCCCAGCCGCCCCCAAGTATTCCTCACTCTTCCCAGAGAGTGACTGCCCTTTCTCAGCAGCAGCCCCATTCTGTTGCCAGCTACCTGGTTTTATAGGCCTCGCCTGTTCCTGCTCATCTGAGCCTGCTTTCAGTTAGCTCCCTGGCTCCTCCTCCAGGTGTAGCTGGTGTAGTTAATTGGTCTAGCTGGCCATCTTAACCCCTGTCAGTCCTGTGTGGGGTGGGCGCCCCTTCACAGTGGACTGTACTTTTCTCAACTCTTGTAGTGTCCTAAAGCACAGTTAACAGGTTGCAGATGTCAGAGATGAAAGCATAGCCACTGTGCACCAAAAAACTTGACAGCCTTGTTGAAAGACTCTGGGACAGAATAAAGCAGTGAACATAGATAGAGAAGCCACAACATCAAAGTGATGAAAGCAGGGCTAGGTGGGCTACTTTCCTTTCTTTTTTCTCTTTTTAAACAACCTAATCTTAATGGTTTTTGTAGTGTCTATGTAGGGTTTTTTTGGAACATTTTTGTAGGGAGCATGAACCTTTAGTATTTCAGCTAAGGATGGAATAGTTGATAGCTTGGATGAGGGTTTTTTAATCACAGATCTCACAATATTTGGTGTTTCTCAACGTCCTTGTTCCTGGAGTTATGTGAATACAAGAGAATCTCACTTTTTGGGCTGGGGGGGGGGGAGGGAGAAAATAAAAACTAAGATTTGACCCCATTGATTAGAGGAAAAACTTGAAAACATGACCTGAATGCTTCAAAGATCAGAAGGTAAATAAAAATAACAATGTATTATTTATAAAAAAAATTCATGATTTTAAGCCAATCTCATGATTTTTTTGGACACTTGACTCTGGCAATACTGTATAATTTTCAGAGCCATAATAAAGGGCTTGGCTCCACTATGAATTGCCCTGACACTGACCTTCCTTTTGCTGAGCAGGTTAGGCTATGTGTATGCTACGGCCTATGACGGCAAAACATATGTCGCTCAGGAGAGTGAATATTTCACCCCCCTGAAAGACATAAGTTACACCAACATAAGCATTCGTGTGCAGAACGCTGTGTCAGTGGGAGAACGTCTCCTGCTGACAATAGCTTCTGCCGCTCTGCTCGTTTTGAGATACAGGACAAGCTCTTCAGAGCTGCTGACCCTGGGTCACTCCCATCAATTTCAGTATGAGGTATGGGTGCTCAGCAAATCTGGAAATGAGGCCCAAAATTAACTAGAGACAAAAGAAAACTGACCAAACAGAAGACAATTATTGGTGCTGCATTATATTGACAATCAGATATTGAGCCTTGTCAACAGATACATAAAGTTTTAATACCTTTATAAAATTCCACATAGAAACCAGTGTATTTGAACACTAGAGGGGAAACCTTTTAGTATGTTCTGACTCTTCTAACCCACCAATTCATTACACAAATGACAATAAAAAAATCCATGCCTCCATTCTTATCTGTACAAAGGTATTATTTATCTTTTCATGTTACTCTGAATTTGGGACAGAAAAAATGGCTGCTGTCACAAAGTTCCTTGAGCAGACTGAATAATCTCTTCTCCTTGTGTTCCTGAATAATCCTTGTGTTTCCCTTTTCCCAGCGGGAAGCATCAAAACGTGGTGATTCTGCAAATCAGGCTTTTATTTATTTATTTAAAAAAAATCTGTTTCCAAACTCTCACAATCAGTTAATTAATTTATGTAGTTATTTATTTAAATAAAAAACAACTGAAAAGGGTCAATCCAGCCTCTCCACAGGATCTACTAATTCCATGTGTCTCAGTGACTTTCTAGATGTTGGGAAGCCAAAATCTTTTTCTGTGGCTAAAGAAGGTTCAACTTTCACATTTGAAATCTCATCTAATAAAACAGGCAGAACAAGAAGAGGATTATCTTCTTGAGACACCTCATTTAAATTTAATAGAGCAAAGCAGGAGGCCTGGGATTTGTGTTCCAGAGCCTCCCACCTATAATGTCTATCAACATTATCTTGAAATAATTGCATTGGAGAGGGTCCTACATTTTTAATTTGATCTCTTTTAAAGAGGTTGTGTGATCCCTTTCTGTTTTTCCTAGGGATTCTTGTAGTTTTTTTTAATTTGAGGTCAAATGGTGTAAACTTTTGATATATTGTTTTGATGAAATTATACAGTATATTTAATGTAATCTCTTCTATCTAGTTAGATATTTATGTTCCTGTAATGTCAGAGTGCCTCATACACTAATGAATTTATCCTCGCATTACTCCTGTGACATAGGAAAGTATTATCCCCATTTTACAGATGGAGAACAGAGGCACAGAGAGATTAAGTAACTTTCCTATGAATCTGTGGCAGAGCCAGGAATGGCACTAAGGTCTCGAGAATACTCATCTAGTGCTTTAATCACAGGACCCACCTTCTCTTACACTTCAGAACTAAGGGTATGTCTACACTGCCCACATTACAGTGTGGCCATGGCAGCGCTGTGACATGGGCAGTGTAGACACGCTTTATTGCTGGGGGAGAGTTCTCCCGGCAATAAAAACTCCCCACCTTGAACGAAGGGGGGTAGTACAGCTCCTGGCGATAAAGTGCTGTCTATACTGGCTTTTTTCAGAACTGAAACTTTTGTCGCTCGTGGGGGTGTTTTTTCACACCCCTGAATGATGAAAGTTTTAGCGCTGAAAGTGGCAATGTAGACACAGCCTAAATAAACTAAACCCAGTCCTCTAGGTCTTTGAGAGTCACAGACAGGGAGGATTGGAACATGGCAGCTGCACTCCCAAACCCGCAGAACAGCTAACAGAACATTGTAGATCTCAGACAATTAATAATCTCAAATTTTGAAAACCAATGCTGCAGTTAAACATGTCTGTGCACATCTTTGAAAAATGTCCTCTGGCTGTTTGACCTGACTGATCTCTGAATGCCATCATAACTTGGTGAACATGAGGAAAAAAAAACAATTGAAACAAAGTTGAGAAACATGTGGGAAAGCCTATATGATTATTGCAAGTTATTTCATGAGACTAATGACACAACGTGGGATTACTGGTGGGAAAGAACTATATAATGTTGACTAATTTATTCAACATTTCTGATAGTTAATCATCTTCGATCTAGATTGTTGCTAGCCATGCCATTGTAAACCATGAATTTCAGTCTCTGAAATCACCTCAGGCTGAAAGTGCTTATCCCAATAATTGGTCCATCAAATCCATTATTTTAAAAATTATTTTCATTTAATTGTAACATTTTATAAACCCTAAATGATTAAAGAAAACATATATGAAGGGCTTGATTCTTAAGTGTGTTAGGCATGGAAATTGTTTAATTTGCCCCTCCAAGTTACTGTAATTTCATGTGTAATTTGAGTGATTATGGAATTAATAACCAGTTATGCATCTAGCCATCTTCTGCATGTGCAAATAGCCATTTTCCTTGGGCTGTGCATGCAAATGTGCATTTTGTGTTTGAAAATCCCATATGTAAGCCCTGATTTTCAAAGGTCCTCAGAGAATTAGGCCAATTTTGAGTGCTTTTCCATGCTGAAAGTCCCAAGACTTTCTAAATAAGGGCTTGTCTACACATAATATAAAGTTTGCGGACGATACCAAGCTGGGAGGGTTTGCAAGTGCTTTGGAGGTTAGGATTGAAATTAAAAATTATCTGGACAAACTGGAGAAATGGTCTGAAGTAAATAGGATGAAATTCAATAAGGACAAATGCAAAGGAAGGAGCAATCAGTTGCACACATACAAAATGGGAAATGACTGCCTAGGAAGGAGTACTGCGGAAAGGGACCTGGGGGCCATAGTGGACCACAAGCTAAATATGAGCCATCAGTGTAATACTGTTGCGAAAAAAGCAGACATCATTCTGGGATGTATTAGCAGGAGTATTGTAAGCAAAGCATGATCCATGAATCTGGAAATCCTAGATGCCCCATCATCTCAGGCATTGGCACCCTGACAGCAGGATTGTCTGGCTATGTAAACTCTCTCCTCAGGTCCTATGCTACCAGCACGCCTAGCTATCTTCGAGACACCACTGACTTCCTGTGGAAACTACAATCCATGGGTGATCTTCCAGAAAACACCATCCTGGCCACTATGGATGTAGAAGCCCTCTACACCAACATTCCACACAAAGATGGACTACAAGTTGTCAAGAACAGTATCCCCGATAATGTTACGGCAAACCTGGTGGCTGAACTTCGACTTTGTCCTCACCCACAACTATTTCACATTTGGGGAAAATGTATACCTTCAAGTCAGCAGCACTGCTATGGGTACTGCATGGCCCCACAGTATCCCAAAATTTTTATGGCTGACTTAGAACAATGCTTCCTCAGCTCTCGTCCCCTAATGCCCCTACTTTACTTCTGCTACATTGATGACATCTTCATCATTGGACCCATAGAAAAGAAGCCCTTGAGGAATTCCACCATGATTTCAACAATTTCTGTCCCACCATCAACCTCGGCCTGGACCAGTCCACCCAAGAGATCCACTTCCTGGATGCTACAGTGCTAATAAGCGATGGTCACATAAACACCACCCTATACCGGAAACCTACTGACCGCTGTACTTACCTACATGCCTCCAGCTTTCATCCAGACCACACCACACGATCCATTGTCTATAGCCAAGCTCTAAGATACAACTGCATTTGCTCCAATCCCTCAGACAGAGACGAACACCTACAAGATCTCTATCAAGCATTCTTAAAACTACAATACCCACCTGCTGAAGTGAAGAAACAGATTGACAGAACCAGAAGAATACCCAGAAGTCACCTACTACAGGACAGGCCCAACAAAGAAAGTAACAAAATGGCACTAGCCGTCACCTTCAGCCCTCAACTTAAACCACTCCAGCACATCATCAAGGATCTACAACCTATCCTGAAGGACGATCCCTCATTCTCACAGATCGTGGGAGACAGGCCAGTCCTCGCTTACAGACAGCCCCCCAACCTGAAGCAAATACTCACCAGCAACCACACACCATACAACAAAGACCCTAACCTAGGAACCTATCCTTGCAACAAAGCCCGTTGCCAACTGTGTCCACATATTCAAGGGACCCTATCATAGGACCTAATCACATCAGCCACACGATAAGAGGCTCATTCACCTGCACATCTACTAATGTGATATATGCCAACAATGCCCCTCTGCCATGTACATTGGCCAGACTGGACAGTCTCTACACAAAAGAATAAATGGACACAAATCAGACATCAAGAATTATAACATTCAAAAATCAGTCGGAGAACACTTCAACCTCCCTGGTCACTCAGTTTCAGACATAAAAGTCTCAATTCTCCAACAAAAAAAACTTCAAAAACAGACTCCAACGAGAAACTGCAGAATTGGAATTAATTTGCAAACTGGACACCATTAACTTAGGCTTGAATAAAGACTGGGAGTGGATGGGTCATTACGCAAAGTAAAAACTATTTCCCCATGCTAATTCTCCCCCCGCCCCTCCCTCCCGTTACTCTCACCTTCTTGTCAACTGTTTGAAATGGGCCATCTTGATTATCCCTACAAAAGGTTTTTTTTTTTTCTCTTGCAGGTAATAGCCCATCTTAATTAATTGGGCTTGTTACAGTTGGTATGGCAACACCCATTTTTTCATGTTCTGTGTGTATATTATATCTTCCTACTGTATTTTCCACTGCATGCATCCAATGAAGTGGGTTTTAGCCCCACGAAAGCTTATGTCCAAATAAATTTGTTAGTCTCTAAGGTACCACAAGTACTCCTAGGTTTTTTTGCTGATACAGACTAACACGGCTACCATTCTGAAAGGCATGAGAAGTAATTCTTCCGCTCTACTCCATGTTGATTAGGCCTCAACTGGAGTATTGTGTCCAATTCTGGGCACCACATTTCAGAAAAGATGTGGACAAATTGGAGAAAGTCCAGAGAAGAGCAACAAAAATTATTAAAGATCTAGAAAACA
The DNA here is from genome assembly GCF_965140295.1 of Lepidochelys olivacea. Classification (NCBI taxonomy): domain Eukaryota; kingdom Metazoa; phylum Chordata; order Testudines; family Cheloniidae; genus Lepidochelys; species Lepidochelys olivacea. The sequence goes on from NC_140411.1 coordinate 168,370,829, forward strand.
TGACCTATGGGGGAAGCTTGAAAAAATTGGGTGTGTTTAGTCTGGAAAAGAGTAGACTGAGGGGGGATATGATAACAGTTTTCAAGTATATAAAAGGTTGTTACAAGGAGGAGGGAGAAGAATTGTTCTTCTTAACCTCTGAGGAAGAATTGTTCTTTTTTTAACCTAAAAGAAGCAATGGGGTTAAATTTTAGCAAGGGAGGTTTAGGTGGACATTAGGAAAAACTTCCTAACTGTCAGGGTGTTTAAGCACTGGAATAAATTGCCTAGGGAGGTTGTGGAATCTCCATCATTGGAGATTAAGAGCAGGTTAAACAAACGCCTGTCAGGGATCGTCTAGATAAAACTTAGTCCTGCCATGAGTGCAGGGGCCTGGAATAGATGACCTCTCAAGGTCCCTTCCAGTCCTATGATTCTACGTTTCTATAAAAGTTGTATTGCTTTAATTATGCCAGTATAGTTAAAGCAGTACAACTCCAGTTAGCGTGGACACAAATATATTGGTATCAAGGCACCTAATACTGATGTAGCTTACCCTCATATGGGAAGGAAAATAAGCCATCGTGGTATAAGGCACCTTTGTATTAGTATAACTTCACCAACATTAGGGGTTGTATTGGAAAAACTGTATCCGTAAAAAATCAGACTTCTAACTGACATTGTTGTACCAGTGCAACAACTGTGTGTAGCCCAGGCCTAAAATTCTCTATTCTACATTTATTGTATACCTAAAACTCCCTTTAAGCGCCAGAAAAATTTTGGATTTGGAAGAAATATATACAAGCGCCAAAAGATATAGTAGTAACAGCAATACTTAGCATTTATATAGAGCTTTACGCTTCAAAACACTGCTTAAGCATTAGCTAATTTTCAAAACACCCTTGTAAAATGGGGATAATAATTCCTATTTTACAGATGAAAAAACTGAGAAACAAAGAGATTAATAGAGAGTAGTGAGTGGGGAAAGGAGAAAAAATTGCATTATTTAAATTTTGCAATAGTGCAAGGGATTAATATTTCAATCTCCACTTATCGGATACCTCTTCTTAGATATTTTATTAGCTCCTGGTGGAATTAATATTGTATTGTTCTTCTGTGCCAGTGTAATATCTTTAAAGATGCTCCACATTTTTCTTCAAAGCTAAATAGGTTATTCCTTACTTTTTAATTAAAAAATGCTATATACGTAAGTGTTTTTATCTAAAAGTGTGGCAAAAATGGTTCTGGTTGGAACATTTTTATTGGTCCATGCTTAAAACAGCTTAAAGTACAACATACAAAAATTAAAATGGGAGTCCTGTTGAGTTTTTATACAGCTGTTATGGATTTCTGGTCCACAAAGTTGCATCTCCTATTCATTGAGTTGGAGTCTAAAAAAAAAAATCTATTACTTCCATGGAAATCATGATGGACTTATTGGAAAAAGCCTGATGGCCACTTCTGCAATGCTGATCTCATTGGTATGTATAGACTCTGTGATATTGACGTTTTAGATTTTCATTTATGCCGTGTCTACATGACAAGATGTTAATGCATTTGAAGGTCATTGTAAAGAACTGAATTAGCTCACATGATATTGACCACGACTTCGTGGTTATTGTAGTCCGGGACTAATCATGTTCATGTTCATTATCATGTTCCTCATCATGTCAGCTACAATTCAGTGATGAATAGTTAACATGATGTTGACTGTGATTTGTCCAGGTCTTCACTAACCATATGATTGTGGTCAACATCTAGTTTCCATACTTGATTCTTCATCACTGAGCTCAAACTCAGTAAAATTCTGTTCTTCAAGTGATGATCCCTATTGTATTCCACTGAGGGTTATACTTGTGTGCCATGCATCTGGAGAATTTGAAAGTAGTAGTGTCCATTGGTCCATGCATGCACCTGTGCGCCGCCTCATGGTTTCATTTGGGTGATAAAGCGTGGGGCAAACCAACCGCGCCCTCAGTTCCTTCTCACTACTGCCTGCTCGGAGTCAGAGCTGCTGGTGTCTTCTCGTCTTTCTCTGATGCACTTTAAAGAAAAACAACAACCTGTTTTTAGAATTATACGTGGTTAATTTTGGTTGTTTTTCAGTAGTTTTAGTCTTAGTGTTAGTTTTTAGGAATTAAGAGACACTGGGGTTCAAGAGCTGCACCTCCTGCCAGTGTTCATTCTCGGTCAGTGACAAGTACCACCTGTACTGCTTGGGAGAAACCCACACTGCATCTAGATGCAACATCTGCCTCTCCTTCCCAAGCCATACCTAGCAAGGCCGGGCTCTCTGCCTCAAGAAGCATCTCATGGAGGTTTCCATGAGGCTGGTATCTGATCCAGGTTGGGGAATCATCCCCATACATCCGTCTGAGATGTCCAGGAGTGTGCCCCGACTACAAAGATCAAGTCCGGTTATGTAGGTACCTGTACTACAGACTCTATGCACAGGGCCTAGTCGTGAAGCAAGGAAGCATGGGCATAAGCATGGCAGTAAGTTTTCCTCCAGGCCTAGAAAGGACGATGAGCCTTCCATTAGTTCCACAGAGAAACGGTGTGTTCCAAGACTCGCAAGCACAAGAAGAAGTCGTGCAAATAACCGGATCCACCAGTTCCATTCACTGAGTCATATACACCTTCCGAGTCAGTATCCCCTAGGTCAAGTGAACCATTGGTCCTGAAGCAGTCGTCCATTCCAGCTCTTGTTCTGACTGCAGAGTGCATGCCTCTGACACTGGGGAGGTTGCATAGGTGCCGACTTTCCCTCTGCCCGTGGGTGCTCGACCCCCCCCACCCCCATTCCACCCCTTCCCCAAAGTCCCTGCACCACACTCCCTTTTCCAACCCCAGGCCTGCCCCGTTCTCGGCCCCATTCCACCCCCTTCCCTCAAGTCCCCTGCCCTGCCTCTTCTCCTGAGCGCGCCACATCCCTGTTCCTCCCACTCCCTCCCAGAAAGTCCTAAGCGCTGCCAAACAGCTCTTAAGTGGCAGGTGGGTGGGAAGTGCTGGGAGGGAGGGGAAGGAGTGGGGATGCGGCGTGGTCAGGGGAGAAAGAGGGTTGGGGGCAGGGGAAGCTTGGCTGCTGGTGGGTGCGGAGCACCTGCTAATTTTTCCCCAGGGGTGCCCACAGAGTCAGCGCCTATGGGAGGTTGGTGTTGGTGCTTGGGTGAAGTGTTGCAACTCGAGGCAAAGTGGAAGTGTTTCACCTCCAAGGCTAGGCAGAGAGGTCTTGCCCCTGATGATGTCATAGAATATCAGGGTTGGAAGGGACCTCCAGAGGTCATCTAGTCCAACCCCCTGCTCAAAAGCAGGACCCATCCCCAATTAAATCATCCCAGCCAGGGCTTTGTCAAGCCTGACCGTAAAAACTCCTAAGGAAGGAGATTCCACCACCTCCCTAGGCAACGCATTCCAGTGTTTCACCACCCTCCTAGTGAAAAAGTTTTTCCTAATATCCAACCTAAACCTCCCACACTGCAACTTGAGACCATTACTCCTTGTCCTGTCCTCTTCCACCACTGAGAATAGTCTAGAACCATCCCTCTCTAGAACCACCTCTCAGGTAGTTGAAAGCAGCTATCAAATCCCCCCTCATTCTTCTCTTCTGCAGACTAAACAATCCCAGTTCCCTCAGCCTCTCCTCATAAGTCATGTGTTCCAGACCCCTAATCATTTTTGTTGCCCTTCGCTGGACTCTTTCCAATTTATCCACATCCTTCTTGTAGTGTGGGGCCCAAAACTGGACACAGTACTCCAGATGAGGCCTCACCAATGTCGAATAGAGGGGGATGATCACGTCCCTCGATCTGCTCACTATGCCCCTACTTATACATCCAAAAATGCCATTAGCCGCCTTGGCAACAAGGGCACACTGTTGACTCATATCCAGCTTCTCGTCCACTGTCACCCCTAGGTCCTTTTCCGCAGAACTGCTGCCTAGCCATTCGGTCCCTAGTCTGTAGCTGTGCATTGGGTTCTTCCGTCCTAAGTGCAGGACCCTGCACTTATCCTTATTGAACCTCATCAGATTTCCTTTGGCCCAATCCTCCAATTTGTCTAGGTCCCTCTGTATCCTATCCCTGTCCTCCAGCGTGTCTACCACTCCTCCCAGTTTAGTATCATCCGCAAATTTGCTGAGAGTGCAATCCACACCATCCTCCAGATCATTTATGAAGATATTGAACAAAACTGGCCCCAGGACCGACCCCTGGGGCACTCCACTTGACACCGGCTGCCAACTAGACATGGAACCATTGATCACTACCCGTTGAGCCCGACAATCTAGCCAACTTTCTAGCCACCTTATAGTGCATTCATCCAGCCCATACTTCTTTAACTTGCTGACAAGAATACTGTGGGAGACCGTGTCAAAAGCTTTGCTAAAGTCAAGATACAATACATCCACTGCTTTCCCTTCATCCACAGAACCAGTAATCTCATCATAGAAGGCGATTAGATTAGTCAGGCATGACCTTCCCTTGGTGAATCCATGCTGACTGTTCCTGATCACTTTCCTCTCATGTAAGTGCTTCAGGATTGATTCCTTGAGGACCTGCTCCATGATTTTTGTGGACATTTCCCTTCTCTTAGAGTACCTTCTGCCTCTGAAGACTTCAGGGCTCACACTCAATTCCATTAAGATGCACATTACAGCTATTATTGCTTTCCACCCCCTTGTGTTTGTGTTTACTCACCCATGGCCTAACAGGTTTTAGAAAGGCCTTAGAACTCATCCACCTGTTCAATCTACCGCTCCCCAGTGGGACCTTAGCCTTGTCCTCTCAATATTAATGAAATTACCCTTCGAACCTCTGGCTTCCTGTCTCTTTTCCATGAAAGTCACCTTCCTGGTAGCTGTTACTTCCACAAGAAGGATAGGAGAATTGGGGACCACGATGGCTGACCCCCCACCCTCCACCATATTTAAAAAGAACGTTTCCCTGTGTCTGCACCCGAAGTTTCTACCAAAGGTGGTATATCGTTTTCATCTCAAGCAACCTACACACTAACCTACTTTCTTTCCAAAGCCTCACACCTTGGTAGAGGAGTAGCACCTTTGCTCCCTTGACATCTGCAGGACCTCGGCCTTCTGCCTACACTGGACAAGACTATTAAGGAAGTCCCCTAGACTACTTATCACTGTAGTTGAACAGATTAAAGGGCAGGAGATCTCCCCACAGAAGATCTCTAAGTGGGGTTCAGGTTGCATTACACTCTGCTGTCGGTTATCAGGACTGTCCCCACCCCTTGAGTGAGGGCCCATTCCATGAGAGCACATGCATCAACTACGGCCATCCTGCACAACGTACCACTTCCAGACATATGTAGGGCAGCCACATGGAGTTGGGTACATACCTTCGTTTCACATTATGCCTTGATGCAAGACTCCGCAATGGATGCTTTGTTTGGCGTAGCTGTCCCCAGTTCGGTGCAGCTGTCCTCTGTTCAACCATTCTATCATTTTTCCTCCCACCCTCTACCTACATAAGTATTGATTGCTAAATCATCCTCAATGGCATACCATAGGGACCATCACTTGAAGAAGAAGAGGAGGTTACTTACCTGTAACTGGAGGTTCTTAGAGATGTGTGGTCCCCAGCTGTATTCCAGTCCCGCCCGCCCTCCCCTGTGCTGTGGATCTGTTCAATTTGCTGTGGTGTAGGAACTGAAGGCGTGGTCAGTCCACTCCATCCTTTGTCGTCTTGGAGAAAACTGAGGTGGAGCAAGGGCACATGCACGGTTCTGCAGACACTACTACTTTCAAATTCTCTGGCTCCGGATGTGTGGCACATGCATATAACCCTCAGCAGAATACAGATAGGGACGACACATCTCAAAGAACCTCCAGGTAAGTAACCTCCTCTTGTTTAAGTCAGCCCTTAGGGTGAAATGCATGCATTTACCCCACAGCTAGTCTTGCTTAAGTTTGGTTCAGTTGAAAGCAGTTTTGGCTGAAACTGAAAATGCGTAAATATTTTTTTTTTAGACATTAATCTGCTTGCAAATTAAATTTCAAAGCTCACTCTAGTGAGGGACATTTCTCTAGATGCTGAGAGATGTTAGAACATGTAGATTGGGATAATCTCTGCTATGCCTTGAGTTGGTTTGGTTTTGGTTCTTGAATTCATCATTTTGATACCTTTTGTTATACAAAATCCCCCTTCATGAATTATAGCCAATGAAGATCTATCAAAACTTTGTATACCGGAAACAGACAAGGATGTTCTCTGTGTTGATGCTATTTGAGTTTATTTTAGCATTGACTTCTGTTAATTGCAATTCAGTCCAATCCTATTGCAAAAGGTTTAAATGTGAGTTAAACTAGGAAATCTGTTCTTACATGAACATGAACTCCTAGTTTACAGATAATAGAGTATCTGTAAACAAGGTATTTTCTATTGAAACATTTTCCTACGTCTCATGTTGAATTAATTCAATGGCAAAATTTCTTAGTCGAAAACATTTTGTTTGCTAGTTGATTTTGATGGCTAGTCTTAAAATGTTGGACGCTGGGAAGTGGATTTCTACTGTATCAGTATTTCAGCATTGGATCAAGTTATTGGCTGACAGGTTAAACTGAGTGCTCTTCTTTGGGTCTCCATTAATCCTCATCTGGAAATTCAGTTGAAAATTCTAACATTGTTGATGGTTCTATAGTTTAATATACATGCTAAAGATCCATGCATGGAACTGCCCATTAAAATAATGGGGAATTTTGCATGAAAATCTATTTTTTTTTTTTAAATCAAAGTTTTTTGTAAGGTTACCCATCAGCTTGTATTGGAATGTAAAAACTGATGGTAAGATCCCAATGCTGCATAGAGTTAAGCACGTCAATTGCATGAGTAATCCAATTGAAGTCGACAAGAGTTTCACCATTGACTTTAGTAGGAGCAGAGGTAAAATAATGCTGAGTGTTTTTAAAACCCCCACCATGTATATTTTAATCATTCCTTTACAGATACACACTTTGCATTTCTGTGGAGGAAAACAAGAACATGTATTCTAGAAAACTTACACAAATTAATTAAATTTGAAGTAGATTTAGCAAGCAATCTAATACTGCCATTTTTTTCCTGTTAAAACTTTCATCAGAATGTTTCTTGGTAATATAAAAATATTCCAGAATGCAGTTCTTATCAAAATAAACTGACAGTCTAAACTATAGCTACACCTTTTCCTTTGGAAGTACCCTACCCCTGTGTTAGCATTTTCTACATTTTTGTTGTTGTTGGACAGAGAAATGTCAGGGTACATTTCTTGAAAGCAAAAGAATGAATGAATAATATCTTTATCCATTGTTCCTGAAACTTGTTATGGGCCATTTTAAAAAAAACCTATTACGTTGAGCCTAAAAAAACCCCACCGGTGCAGGTACTGTCCACTTGAAGACAGATTTAAGGAAGAGGATCAAATAAATGGGACTGCTGTGATATGCATAGGTAACATTTATATTTTTTTCTAAGAACAAATAATTTGCTATACAGCAATACACAGTTCTGTAAAAACAGAACGTAATTAACGTCACTGTGCTACCTTCAGCTGTCTTATCTCCCCTTGTGTTTCTGTAGTGTCTGAAGCGCTCCTTACCAATGTTATGATAATCATTGTAACTTTTTGTACCTTTCAGATGTTCCAAATCCTGTTAGTTCTTTTTTCTGGTGCTTAGTGTTTGAGTTAATTTTATACTTGGGTATAATGTTGTTCATCAAATTAAGCAGCAGATTTTATAAATGGCTCCAAAACAAGTGCTTTTGTTATTCTGGAGATTATAGACATTGTTTTCTGGATGCACTGTTTTAATTTATTCCAGCATAGAAGTCTCCATGTTATGCTCTCACTTAGAGCCACTGAATGACACATCACTATCCTGCATTTCAGCAAGAAGGATAGACAGAAATTATTTTAATATGTGTTATGTATACACCCACACTGGACTTGTGTAGAAGGTACAAGAGATATTTGACAAAAAAGAATAAAGAAGAGTCTGGTATTTACTAAACCCTGTCAAATAAAAGGCCTTCTAGTGGGGACATGAAAAATCCATTAACACATTTGGCCAAAAATTTCTTTCATTCCAATATATAAGCAAACGATTGCACAGATTTTTTTTCTCTGTTAGCTATGCACTTTTTTAGATGTCACATGCAACATTTTTCCTAGGCACTAATAAAGAACTTAACAAAGCTCTCTGACTAGTTTTCTGGCTTGGTTAGGGGGAGTTGTTTTCTTTAAAAATAGAAGATTACTTTCAATAAATTTTGTAAAGTCGAATGTTCTGCTGGGAAAAGTATACAAGGGGCAAACTTCAGAAACTGGAGTGGAATACGAAAGTGAATATACATTCCTGTGCATGTTTTCAGAAGGTGAGGAATAGGTTCAGACATGTTAAAGCCTGGATAAAAAGTGGTGATATAATTTCCTCTTCCATTCCCACAGCTGCCTGTAGATAAGACACACCATGCTTTTGTTTGTAACCTTTTCCCTAACTGGCCTGCTGCAGGTTCTGTATTTTGAAACCCCTAACATTTGTTTGATGAGTGTATCCTACCGTCCTGCAGCCATGCAGATCATACTCTCCATTTTGCTTTGCTGTTGTGTTTGTCATACTCAGTCACGTTTTAGTTTATTTTTTAATTTGAATTTCAATTAATTCAGTACTGTGTATCTTGCTATTTTTGTTTGGCTAGCAAGCGGTTAAAGCAACACTCCTACCCCAAAAGTGACCTATGTTCAAACACACTGCCAAAAGGCTGTTCTAGGAAGAGCCTAACTTTTTGGATAATTATTTGTTCTTACATGACTTGGTTGTGCTATTCAAGAAATCATGTTTTTGCCACATCCGACTCTAGTATGATAGTTCTGAGAAACAGTACTGTACCATAAACCTTTTTAATGCCACATATACAATTTTATATGTATTATACATATGTGATACACACACACTCCCTTCCTTTATGTGTGAATGTATATGTGGGTGTTTTATATTTTTATATATATAGAAAAACAGAAACACAATGGTGGGCAGGGGACCCCATAGGTCAAATAGCTCTCCTTGAAAGGGAAGTGATAGGTGAAAAAACAACATAATAAAATAAGAAAAAAATGGAAAATTAAAGAAAGAAAGACATCTATTAAATCTACAACACTCTGCAGTTATGGAGCCTATGGATGTCTTTAAAAAAAATTCTCATAAGATAGAAATTGAAGAGTTTAAAACTGTACAAAGTAATGCCCAGGGCCAATGAGGAAACAATAGAGACAAAAGGGGGCACCGCGAGCACAAAAATACCTCGGCCACTTCCTAGGAGTGGTGAAAAACACTGGTAGAGTTGAAGATAATAAAGCTAGACTCTATATATGGTGAATTCTCTCGTGCGACTTCCTACATGTCCCACCTCATAACAAAAGCTATTCTGTGGTCAAGGACTGGGAATCCGATCTGGGTCCTGTTCCCAGTTCTGCTGCAGACTTTGTGTGAATCTGAATAAATCACATAATCTTTCTATTCCTCAGTTCCCCATCTGTGAACTAGGGCTAAAACTCCCTACCTCACATGAATATTGTGAGTTATTCAGACACTGTAGGAATGGGGCCAAATAATTACCTAGTTGGACAGAAGAATTCAGTGGCATTAGTTCAGTTATTTGCAAGGGGAAAAACAATACATCTTAAGTGCTTGCAGGGTTGGGTGCATGGCACTCATTTATCTTTCTGCCTGACGTAAATTATTTTGTATTTCCTCCCCGGTCCTAGACTCTTTTAAAAATGATCTTGGGCCTCATGCTGACTGATCTTTCTCACCCACAATGTCCATTGACTGCAAAAGAAGCCTTGGGTGCTGAGTAACTCTCAAAGTTAGGCTTATTAGGAGAGCTTGTATGCTACTTGTGATAAGTGAGAAGCTGCAATATTACCAACTCCAAATGTTCAAAAATTATGAGTCAGACCTCAAAGTCATGCAAATTAAAAACAAACAAATAATGCGTCTTTTTATTTGCCTTCTGATGTCTGAGCCTGTAGGGTTCACACTTTCCAGCTTTACTCCGCAACCATGAAGGCTAGAAACTTCCTTTAAACAGTATTTTTTAAATAATAAAAGCTGGGATTCTCCACCAGTCACTTGACCCCAGGGCTTTCAGAGAAACAGCAAATATCATGAGGCTTATGATAAAATCGTGAGAATTGCAAACTCTGAATTTGAGAGACCAGCATGAAGTTATTTAGCTATTCCTAGGAAGCAAATTTGTTTCGCCCCATTCTCTCTCTCTCTCTTAACGTTATAATATTTTTATGAAAAAGAGCACTCTAGAATTATACAAACAATTGCGTATAAATTCAGGACTAGTGGATTGTTAATGTTATTATTGTAGGCTAATCTTGACATAAACCCATATTTGTCTTTTTTTTTTTTTTAAACCAAGGGCCAAATGCTGTACATTTACCCTTTGCTGTCCAGTGAAATCAATAAGACTACTTAGAGAGTAAAATAAATGAATAAAGGTGGTGGAATCTGGCCCCAAATTATTTCCCCAGCTGTCATTATAATGGTTTTTGTTGTATTTTAAAATTATTGGAGAATCTCCAATTAAAATCACCTCTCTTGTGATCTAATGTGCTAATAAATATCTAAATGATGTCCCATATATCAACTGAGGGAGCAGGCTTTGAGATTATTGTAGGATACATATCATTCTTATTTTAAGTGTCAAATGACTTTTTTTCTAATTTGGTTAATCATACAAGGTATCCTCTAGCTACTCACACATTTCAGACTTAATTTTGAGATTAATAATTAACCCTTAATGGCCTGTAAATCTGTGTAACATTTCAAAGAAAGGAAGCTAATAAACTATGTCTCTATTATAAATCTAAGCCCCCAAATCAAGCAAACATCATAAACCTCAGCAACAAATCACAGTTAGTGGATTTATTGTTTGCTATACCAAAAACTGTCTAAATGTCAGTATCTAATTGCAATCTTACATATGTCAGCTGGGCGGTGCATAGTGGTGTTGGGCATATTACATAGTTTGGAATTAAAGATTACTTTTCTCCAACCAAGAAGTGATCTAACAGAGTCCTCTTCTGAACATAAAGCAATGACACAATTTTCTGTAGAAGAACAACATGTTTGGTTGCTTTTTGGATGCCTTATATACATATCATTACTGTGGGAATTTGATGTGATCACAAAAGATGTTAGGTGAGATGCCAACATGGATTGATTAAAATTGTAGCAAGTGACATAACTAAAGATTTGTCTAAAGCATAACACTTTTTTCATATATTAATTTTTTGGGAAGGAGTTTGAAGACAAAAAGGTACATGGGTATACTTTTGAGAAGAATGTGTGGAAGCCAGAATAATGGTTCTCTTGTCATAGAATATCAGTTGGAAGGGACTTCAGGAGGTCATCTAGTCCAACTCCCTTGCTCAAAGCAGGACCAATCCCCAATTTTTGCCCCAGGTCCCTCAATGGCCCCCTCAAGGATTGAACTCACAACCCTGGGCTTAGCAGGCCAATGCTCAAACCACTGAGCTATCCCTTCCTTTGTTGTTTCTAGTGTGGAAATAGGTGAGGGAAAGGGTGGAGGAAAGCTAGTTACTTCACTGAAGAATTTCCAGTTGCAAGCAAGTAATCAGCAAAGTTGATCCAAATCTATGACTCTTTAAACAGCATTCTCTCTCCAAGGGCCTGATACACAAAGCCCTTTGTTGTTTTTGGAGTTGTTCTTCTTCACTGTAGCCTGAAATTGGCAGTGCTGTGGCTTAGAGCATCAGCCATAGTGTAGCAAAAAGAGAATAAACACGTTGTGCCATGTTTGAACAACTAAACCCAGGGCTTCACTGGAGTGTCCAAACAATGAAATTCCATGTAACAGGGACTGGTGAAGAAAAGAACAGTTTTGCTCTACTGTAGAACTGAAAGCACTATGACAGGTGTGAAAAGAAGCGTAATGCTTCCCAAGCACAGGTGTGTAAAAAGGAAGATTGAGGTCATGTCTACATGAATGGTTCTGCTGGCATAACTATATGCTCATCAGGGATCACACCTCTTCACACCCCAGAATGACATAGCTATGGCAGCAGAAGTCAGCAGGGTAGCCCTGATCTGTGTTATGAGACCCTCCTTAGATTTCTGCATCACATAGAGGTATCTTTGCCTTAATGGTATAATGATGTCATGCACAAGAGGTAGCTTTTCTTGAACCATATTTAACAAGATCTAAAGCTGGTTGAAAAATGGAGAAAATAAAATGTGAAATGTTTTATTGGTTTTTCCTCCTTTCTGCTTCCCCCCCCGTTTTTTTTACATTTTGCTTCTGAAAAAGGGGGTTGGGGAAGGAAAAAAAGATGGAGAAGGGGCAGAACAAAATGTTTTAAATTAAATTTTCATTTTGGTAAAAAAAAAAATTTTTTTTTGACCCAAAAAATTTTGCATTTGAAAAATTTCAACTTGCTCTCATATAATGTGAAGGGGCAGAGTGGTGAGGGGTTGCACTAGAGCCCAAGAGAGACTCTGCTAGGCTGCAGGCTGAACTTTTAAGTTTACAGAGGCTATTGCAGGTTCCCAGAACCTCCACAAGCCACCAGATGGTTATGTCTGTGTTTGATCTTCTAATAGGGATTTGAGAATTGCAATTATATGAACATGGGTAACAGCTGGAATCCTGTAAGACACTGATCTTTTCAAAAGGGATATGAGGGTCAATAGGAGACCCGTGCAAGATTGAAAAGTTTTCTTTTCTTTACATTCAAATGTAAAATCTCCTTTTGGTTTTTGTCCTGTCTTTTGAGATATTAGAAGTATTGTACAGGGTTTTCTTTTAAAGTGTGATTATGTTCCCAAAAAGTTATGGGAAAAATGGCATCACTATCCTATGCTTCCTGGTTGCCTTAGAGTTTATATGGGATTACTGACAAAAATAAACTATTACTTCTCTTTTAGCACCATAAAACAAATACAACTATGGGCAGGTGGTGCTGGAACCCTGAAGAGAGGGTGTAGAGTAAGATACTTTTGTGGAGGCTCTGACATGTTAAAGGAAGAAACTTTGATTTCAAAGTGTTTGAGAAAAAGAATAAATACAGAAGTCTGTGGTGCTATCTTTAATACTCACACCAATGTAGTGGAATCTCTCTTCATGGTATAGCACCATTTTTAAACTGGAGACTATCACTCATGTGCGTACACACACTCACACCCTCACCGACAAAAGTGCAGCAAAACTGCAACAGTCACGCCTCGATTTTATGAACCCAGCCCTTTGTTTGCTTGTGTGCAGTTAGTATGAATCCAGGATCTATTTCCACTTGGGATGTGTTGAATAATTTGTGTGTAACTTGAGAAAAGGTGAATAGGAGCAGTTTGTACATAACCATATTTGGGTATGTGTAGATTTACTCCTAAAATATGTTTTCATTTGGGTTGGGAAGAATGCCACACAGAATATCAGTAGCTTTTCTCAGATAATAAAATAATGTATCACTCTTTACATTTAAAGTGAAAGCTAGCTGTTTTTGTTTATTTTGGGTCACTTACCTGTGTGAGGCGTTGAAATAATGAAATGACACATACCCTGCCAAAAATACAAAGTCCTATGTAGATGTATAGTATCCTCACCTGATGGAACTGCTGGTAATTTACTTCCCTGGCATTTCTAGTCAAAATGAAGAATTTTTAGAACAATGGTTGTAAATGGTAAAGAACGACGGCACATGGAAAATGAATTTTAGAATTTCTTGACAAACATGAAGTACACTAATATTATGGCACCATGTAACATTTTGTTTGCTACAGGATTGTAACCTGCAGCAGCTTCTATACCTAAGAAAAGGATTCTTGACACAGACATGCAGGTAGAACAGATTTTGCTGGTGACCTTAACGAAAAAAGAACTGCATCACAGCTAACACTATGCATCTCTCCATTAACTAACTGGTTCTGTATTCAGTCAAACAGAACCTATTATGGTATTTGTAATAGCACCATCTGCTGACTTCCCAGTAATGTTTCACACCCTTCTATTTGAAGATAAAAAGAACATATCAGACCAGATGTTGCAATATGGAAATCTGAGTGGTGCAAAGGAGCCGGATTGTGGCAATAACTGTAATTGTAGTATGCCATAATTGTCATTCTCCCCTCCCACCCTTGCAGGTAGGAACGGTCTCTGCTGGCATAAAGCTGCACCAGCTGCCTCCTCACTCCAGCATAGAGGATATGTTGGGGGCAGGGAGAGTCATGCTTGGGCAGGATGGTTCACAGGTCTGCTTAGCCAGTTCTCAGCTGGTACATGGTCACTTAGGGACCATTCACAGCTGAAGTAGCTTAGAGCAGCCCTAGGCCTTTCTGACTAATACTGAGGCAAGGGCTGGGGCGAGAGAATCACAATTACAGAATCGGGGAGCTATAACCGGTTCCCTGATGGTCTCTGTCTTCCTTGCATTAGCGGATCTCCGTGCTAGTGAGAATCTAGTCCATTGAATTTATTGTTACCAGGTTTTTGAAATTTGCTATAACCCAATATTTCAAAACATTGCTACCACAGCCCACATTATTCACATAGGAATTCCTTAATAAATGTTGATGATTTATTCCCACACATGGTTTTACATCTGGCAAGTCAGGGCAGCACATTAATTGTTAGTGTCTTTCAAATTCTCTGTGGATTCTGGTTACAAAATGCTGTGTGGCCAGGGGGAAAGTCCTCCAGTTGAACAAAACTGTCATCTGGCCTGGAGATAGAACTTACTATGTCAGAACCAGAATCAGTCAAACTAAGGTAAACGTGCGATAAGAACAAATTTCTGCAGCTATGTCCCAATGCTCCTCTGTTGTCATCTGTGCAAGATATGATCTTGGTGTGAGTAGTTTGGCTTTGACAATGCCAGGTTGTTGCTGACTACCAGGGTTGTGAATGTATGTTCTTTCTCCTACCGGTAGAAAAAGGTAGGGGTTTTGTGTTATTGTAATATCTGGACTGGTGAATGTGCTCTTCTTTGATTGGTGTGTTGATATCAGGTCAAACCAGCAATATTTGGTCCTTCACTTGAGCTATTCTGCTCCGACGTGCCCTGAATGAATTATATTTATTATTCCAAATTTCAGTTATTATGGAACCACATGCCTTTCACTTTCATAGATGGGCTCCTGTTCATTCCTCATAGAATGTCCAGAACTCTTTTGCTTTAGACAGACACAAACATTTTTATTTTGGCTACTCAGCAAAGAATTTCCAGCACTGTAGACAACCAGCAAACTGTTGCAACCCTGATTGCTGTCATTTTCTTGTCCAGTACAGGTAAACTGGATATGACAATGTGAATGTATGCCTCAAATGTCTCCTCCATATTGTCATGCCCTGTCGGAAATAATCTGCTTAAGACACTAGTGACTGGCATATCCCTTCTATGTTTGTGTTTAATCACAGTCATATTTTCTGCTGGTGCAATTTCATTCATAGCTTCGGTGGTGCTGCTGCAAGAGTTTTTTTATGATGGCCTCCAAAGGCTTGTGGTTAGATGCCATTGTAACTTTTTCTCCTGTGCACATTGATGGAGGTGCTCCCTGTGAGACACCATTGCCTATATCTCTTTCAGTCTATCCAGTTTATTTCTGTGGATGTGAGAGACTTCGATGTCGAAAACCCTGACTTCCCTTCTTGCAGAGAGACAGCCCCAGATCCTCACTTGGATATAGCCACCTGAACATTTCTTATGTGTGACTGTACTGTACTGTAAGCAACGAGCTGTCTGGCAGCACCTTAAAGAGTAACAGATTTATTTGGGCATAAGCTTTCATGGGTAGAAAACACACTTCTTCCCACAGCCCCCATATCTGAGCACCTCACAATCTTCAATGTATTTATTCTTACAACACCCCACACAATAGAGAGGGGCTGTTATGTCCATTTTATAGATGGCGAACTAAGGCACAGAGAGACTAAGTGATTTGGCCAAGGATGCACACAAAGTCTGTGATGGAGCAGGGAATTGAACCCAGGTTTCCAGCCAGTGCCCTATCCGCTGAAACATCCTTCCTCTCATATCTGGGCAGTGTATCTGCACTGGCAATTAGTTGCTTTATTTTGGTGAAGGCAGAATCTTACTGGGCATCAGATTGAAACTCAGAATCTTCTCTGAGAGGTCCCCAAACACCCCCAAAACTTCTGCAAGGTGTGGAATAAACATAAAGTAAATCACCACCCTTGATACTTCGCTTAGCACAACATGACTTTTCAGTGGCCTTGTTTCAGTAACTGCTGCTACTTTAGCACTTTTTGTGTCTTACGTAAATAGCTTTTATATAGCTGAGCAAATGCAACCAAAATACTGAAGTTGCTCTGATCATGCATTTCCTTGGATTAACTTGACTCCTTTTTCTTTAGATCTCTCAAATGCCACATGTGGGGTTCTTATCCCTCCATAGTATTCAAATTTGGGTACCTAAAATTAAGTATCTAAACCCATAGTTAGACACCTCATTAAGTGGCCTGATTGCTGAAGGTGCTGGGCCATTCCAATATGAGCTATGAATACTCAGCCCTTCCTGAAAATCAAGCCACTTATTTGGGTGCTTAAATATGGATTTACAGTAAATACTTTTGATACCCATCTCTGACAATATTGGCCTTAATTTTTTTCTGTGTCTTTTAAATCTTATGTCCTCCCTTTATTTGTATAGTTATACAATGGCTTTCCATTCACATAAGGAAAAGGTTTCAACTATTAATATTAGTTTCTAAAATAGTGCACTGTCTAATCTATGTCTGCGCTCCATTTTTTACTCTATGTTCTGTATCTCTCTTACTATCTCTCATACTGTCGCAGCCTAAGCTTCATTAGGTACTGGACATTTGCGTGTTTATCACTTTAATAGCTATTCTCTTTCTATTTGACATTTTTAAAAAAATGTCTTTCATGTGACTACTTTGGTTGTTGTCTTTGATATGTTTGGCACACCGCTGTACTGATAAGTATCAGCTGTTCTCTATTCAGTTGGCACAAAAGAAAAGTATGTTTCAAGTTAATTTTAATAATAATACATAACTTTAAGATAAATGAACTAGAGCCAACTCTTATTTTACCTGCACTTTGAGGTATTTTTTTATTTTTTGAGAAATCCAATTGATTGTAAACATGTAGATGGGCCAATAGCTACCCGAACCACATCAGAGAAGGCAGAACAGGTCCTGCCAATCTTTCTCATTTCCTGCAGCTCCTCCTGTGGCTTAACATTGGTCTCTGCTTCCAAGGGCAGATTATGAAAGCCCCCACTTCCTGGGAAGGGGCACACAAGTGCCTTTTAACCTGTAGTAGGGCTCCAGGGAATTCCACTCAGTTTCCCATGTTTTACTTATAGTTTACAATTTGAAATTAGAATCCTTTTCTTATGTTGCCCTGCTTCTCTTCTAATGCATAAGTCCTTGCTGATTTACCCTCTGGGAGAGAGGGGGATTTTCCCACCATTAATAATGGGAGGAGGAGGAGGAAGAAGGGAGGGAAACTGAAAATACATAAAGATACCCCTGAAAACAATTTAAAAAAATCCTGGGAGTTACTCAGATACCACAGTACAAAAATAACGGAGCACTGAAAAGGTAGCTTTTCTCTTCACTGGCTACTTGTTCTTCTCCTCCACAGATTCACCACCATGCCCCCATGGACCCTTGTTAACACCATTTTTCTGGTTTTGTTGACTTTAACTGTGATTCAAGGATGTTAACTGTCAGTTGTTATTGAGATTGCAGGTCTCCTGAGAGGGCCCATTTTTGTTTCTATTTATGGATTTGTGTAGGAGTGTTGTTCGAGCTGGAGGAATAATTTATTTGACTAGTTTAGCTTCATTTTCTGTTAGTGAATTCTTCATGAATGGACCGTGATTTTCTTCAAATGGAGTCATTATTCAACATTTATTTTCCAAATAGCTCCCATGGAAAACATTGAGTCTTATGGCTAGATAGTGAGCAGTTTGTTGCAAATGTTTGAAATTCCAGCTCTGTTGGTCAGTTTTGCTTAGACGTCTGTCTCACTTCTCTTCTCTGGCCGGAGGAGCATATTCCTTCAGGTCAGGTGCTAATTGGATAAAAGTTAAAACATCACTTTCAATGAATATTTGCCAATATTGGTTTAAAATTCACTGTTTCCACAACCAGCAGGCTGGTTTGCTGGAATATTTACCAAAAGAAAACACAGACAGGGCATAAACACACCAAACTGAACTTATTTAAAAACCCTCTAGATCATGCAGTGCCTTACGGCCACGCTTGGAGCCTCAGTGCTGTGCATAGACTCAAGGACTTAAAGTCACCGCTCATGTTAGTGAAGGGACATGGCCTATAGTTACACTGAAAGGGTCTAAATCATTACACTGGCTTTGTACAAGTATTACACTGGCATAAAACTGGCATGGTGGTATTGAGCATGCAGCCCAAAGTTACTTATTGATATTTAATATTTTCTATTTGAAATGGCTATGTGGTGTCCTCCATCGGTCTATATAAACTGTGGAAGTTTATAATAGAATTCCTGTGGGCTTCAGAGAGTGGGGTGATGGGTTGGGCTAATTATTAGTTTGTCTCACATCTGTAGATGTACTTTTGAAATGTTACTACTTTTCTAAAATTGTCTTTGTATTATAAAATAAGGAAGTGAAAATATAATTGAAAAAAGCTTATAATTCTCATAGTCCTATTTGAATGTTTATTAGAGAAGTAATGGGCGTAATTCTGCAGCAAGAGAGATTTAGGTTGAATATTAGGAAAAAGGATAGGATAGTATAAGGATAGTTAAGCACTGGAATAGGCTTCCAAGGGAGGTGGTGGAGTCCCCATCGTTGGAAGCTTTAGACCATCCCTAACAGGGCTTTCTGTGATGCACATAATATTTACATTTTATTATTTTATTTATTATTATGTAATCCCATATTCCAAAGTTCTGCATTTCTGTTGACAGTTCATGAGCTGTTTCATTCTCCTGTATCTGTATTGGTTCTTCGGTACCAACAGGAAGTAATGGTATTTTTGTCAGTAAGCCAATAGATATAACCTTGGGTACATGTAGGTAGCAAATGTGATGAATAAATTGCTGCTATTTTTATATTGTCACCTTTCTGACTATAACCTCATTTTTAGGGACCTTACATCCAAACACACTGGGTTGATGGTTGCAATGTCAGTGGCCTGATTTTTAGTGCACACAACTTAAGTGGGAATTTTGGGTGCTCATCCTCTTAGAAATCACGTGGCCTGATTTTTCAGGATACTTTTTCATAGTCATTAAATGAATACTCACAAAAAGTTAATTTGGCCCGAATATCGCAAAGAACATTGATTTAAAGGGGGCTACACACGTGAGTAAATGTTAAGTACATGTATTCCTGTTTCCAGGAACCAGGTCTGAGACTGCAAATTTAGGGTATTTTTTAAACCAGTAGTTTGAAAAACTACATTTCAGATTTGGTGGGTTTTTTTAAGTTTTAACTTTTCCTGTAGTTGTTTACAACCGAGACATAAAGATTGAACATGGTCACTGACAAGTGTGTACTTTTGGGTCAGTAAGAGCAAGTCTATACCATGCGCATCACTGTGTTATGTCATGTCCATGAATAGGCCGTCAACACCCTGCTTGGTTCTACACTCCACTAACTCTGTAGCGTCCAGCAGAGCACTGAGCAAATGTGCTGTACACGGGAGACAGCGTCCTACAGAGGGAATGAAGTGACCGGTACTGAGGGCTAGTCCACACTAGAAGCACTTCAGCAATGCAGCTGCGCTGCTGTAGCGCGTCTGATGGAGAGAGCTCTCACGTTGGCGTGCTAAAGCCAGCTCCACAAGAGGTGGTAAGCTGTGTTGGCAGGAGAGCGCTGCCCACAGTGGCACTTCAGTCGCTATAAGTTATATTGCTTAGGGAGGTGGCTTATTCACACCCCTGAGCAACACAAGTTATAACGACATAACTTGTAGTGTAGACAAGCCCCGAGTCTCTGTTCAGAACCCAGCTGTTCCCTCTCATGGGTGTGTGTGTCCCATCTCCTTCGCCTGTGGGAAGGCATGTCCCTTCTGTGCCACTCCTCCTGGGGAAGGAGCAGACCCCATTATTCCCATGAAGACCTTTCTGCCAGAAGTCAAAATCTGCACCTGACTTGGGAATGTTGAAGAACTTCTGCTCTTGCAGAAAACCAAAGGATGAGATGAAACAATAAACCGGTAGTTGGGGTGTTTTCTAAGGTGTACTAGAGACAAAGTTAAGTATTAAACTGATTTTTGAAAAAAAAAAAAAGATTTTTGCATTTGGCAGAGTTCCTTTGAATTAGTAATAATAACTAATAGGAGCTGACTCTATTGGAAAAGAGTCACGAGATAATGATACATCCTCAAGGAAGCATATGTGCACATTCACACACATATTGCTATAGAGGTGGATAGATCTAGAGAGAGAAAGTGAGGGTAATCGAATTCCCTAAGTGGAAACACCCACTTGAATTTTTTCCCCTTTGAAAAAACAACTTTTTTCCTTTAAGTGTTCTAGTACTGAAATACTAAGAGAATTACTTGGTTAGGAGCAAAAGCTTCATATGAAACAGTCGACATTATTATTACGATTATTTTAATTCTCAGAAAAGTGACCAGGGTTCTGACCTTTTTTTGCCAAATTTCAGATTGGAGCAGATTATTTCAGATGAATAACAAACTCTTCAAAAAAACCAACTTTAGAATGTAAAAGCTGATAATACTGCACTACAGTTTAGTTTTCTTTGAAAATAACTTATCTGTGGCAAATATAGATACAGCAGAGGGAAAAAAACCAGAAGGTAAAACTTTTTTTCTTAAAAAATAAAGCATGTTAAATATATAATTATTTCCTACACATGAGACTCAGGTGGAAGGACACTTGCCTGTAGGACCTTGTTTTCCATCAAGATTCCAGCCTTGTAAATTATTGTCAGCTGGCATGATAATGAGTCCATTTCAATATAAATGAGCTTCATTTTATTAATTTCTGCCAGTTCCTGAGCAATACATGAACTTCTTTTCAGATCACAACCAGCAGCTTGGGGGAGTGGGGAGTATGAGGGAGACATAAAGGGGAAGGAAGAAAATTAGAATTTTTTTAATTTAAAAAAGGAGTTGGTAACTCTCATCACTTCCTTTTGAGAATCCAGCCAAGCGAGGATAAAAATTTACTACCAAGTAGCTCTAACAACATGAAGGGCATCACTGATCTATTCTGAATTCATCGTTCTTGTAGTCTTTTGAAAATATGTAAAACCCACGTAATAATTCTGTTTGCAATGCTTCTTGACGATCCACTTCTTTCATTTGCCTCTTCGCCTTGCAACTTGGCTGCATAAAGGGAAATGTAATGACTTCAGAGCTTGATCCTGCAAAGCACTGAGTACCCAAAACTCCCACGGAATTTACCGTTCTCAGCATCTCACAGGATTGGACCATAAGAACCATATATCTACTACAGCTGGGAATGAGCCTTCCAATGTGGGTAGGTGGACTCGTGCTAGCAGGGCTCGAGCTAGCGCGCTAAAAAGAGCAGTATGGACGTTATGGCTCGAGCGACAACTCCGGCTCTCAAGACCCACCCAACCCCCTGGTTCTGACCTTGGGTATCTAGCCTGAGTCTCCACTGGAGCTGCAATGTCCATACTGCTATTTTTAGCATGCTAGCTCTAACCCTGCTAGCGTGAGTCTGTCTACCTAAGCGGGGAGGCCTACTCCCAGCTGCAGTGTAGACCTATGCTAGTGTCTAAGAAACACTTGGTAATAAACTTTTAAATGGCATCAGGCCAAGGCACAGCCTAGGAGTTCGATCCTGCGTGCGTTTGTGCATGCACGCACACACACAAAGTAACTTTAGGATTATTCACGTGTGTAAGTGAGTGCAGAATCATCTCCTAGTCTATTCCTTTAGTGTGTATAGTTTACCTCACAGTATACTCTGTATGTGTACATTTTCTGTAATCTCTGACTCCTTTCTAAAATGTTCATTATACCAGTGTTTACATTGCTGTCCATTTTAGTAAATGGTACAGATTGAACTATTGTTTGTGTTTAAAAAAAAGAAGAAGAAGAAGAAGAAAGCAGGACCTCTTCCTTAACCTAATTGTGAGCCATCTTCAAGCAGAAAGAAATACAAAATAGCCATGCACAGAATTCTGAGGGGAATGTTGAGTATCTTTTATGTGGGACCCTGTTTAATTGCTTTTCTCTCTCCCAGTCCTTCAAAAACCAACCAACCAAAACCAGAAAACCCAATATAAATGTAATTTTTCTGACCTGTCACTGAGACCCTCCAGTTCTGTATCATTCTGTTTGCCCTCAGCAGTCGCTTGTCAATTTCTATAAGATTCTTAAAGTGGTAAGAAAATGAATGGAGTGCATACTGTCGGTTTGGCTTCATAAAGTGTTAGAATGAGGTTTTCAGTGATTCTGCTATTGTCTGATTATATATATAATTTAAATAGAGAATTTAGGCACTGTATTATATAATGTTTCTTAGGTAAGTGATGAAAATAGGACTTGGCAGAAAATGTCCTCCTTTCTAACCATTTTTGCTAATCCTTTGCCTATTTCTCTCTCCCCCTTCCCCCCTCACCAGGTTTTTGGCATATATTCATAGACTCTGATGAGACAATAATGGAGGCGCTGAGTGGCAGGTGCTGACAGATTCTGTGGTTCCAGTAACTGTTCATTTTGATATCATTTGCAATTCTATACATCTAAATGCCACAGTTCTCTTGGGGAAAGTTGCATTGGCTACCTGTACTGCCTTGTAAGGTATGTGTGTGTCTATGTATTTTCTTTAGGAGTTTGCTATGTTATGTATGGTTTGTGGGAGGGGGAAATTTGGAGAAACTGCATGTGGTTTATGGTTACCCCCATTTAGCAATACAAGAGCATTAGAATTTCTATCAAGCAGCTCCTTTCCTCCCTCTCCCTCCTCACCTCCCGTTTCCTCGCTGCTTTTGGGTTGCCTGCAGGGCCTTTTTGGAGTACATCCCATGCTTTAACATATTTAAAGTAGATTATAAAAAGAAATGTCTGGCTAAAAAGCTCTTAATTCAAAACAATGAAATATTCCATTGCAGTTTCTGAGAAACTCAAAGGTATAAGATTACTCTGGAACTTTAATCTCTTTTGGAAAAAAAAATCTTTTAATTGCCGAAAAATGTGTGTATCCCTTTTTAGTTACTATTGTAAATTGTTCTCATTCTATGTGTTTTTTGTGACTTGAGTAAAACTCTTTTTTGTTGGTTTGCAGAATTTATTAAAAGTTCATTTCTGTAGAATTAGTTCTTGCTGTTGATTTTATCATTGTTCTGGTCCTCACAGCCTCCAAACTCAAACTCCAGGAGAAAAATAGAGATTTGTTACCAAGACCTCCCACCAGAATCTAATTTTAAATTTGCAATCTGTTGTCTTGTGAGGTGCTTCAAATTTAACTTGGAAGTTAATAAATTTCATCCTTTCCTCTGCAATCTAAAAGTTCAGTTTGTCAAAAACTTGCGAGCTATTAAGTTATCTTTATTTTCTGTAATTACTGTCATGAATATTTTATTGAAGAAAAGGAAGAAGAGGAGAGAAAGGAAAATTAGTGTATTGAGAAAAAATTGAAATTTGAAATGGGACTTCAGCCAGTACATCTAGAAAATCCTCTTTCTACATAGCAATATTTTATTTTAAACTAATTCAAGGAGAATTCAACAATTCTATTACAGTTTTATTTCTCCATCTAATTCAGTTAGTTTACAGGGAGCGTTGTTCTCCCAGAAGCTTATTGTAGAATGTATGCTTTTTCCTTACTGATATTCTGTTTGTGCCATCAGTCTTAAGTTTTATTTTTCCAAAATAATAATAATAATTTTAAAAAATTATTGTGACATATTCTGTATTCCTCAATCTTTTGTTAGCTTTGGAAAATAAATTCAGAACAGATTTTTGACATGTTGCATCCCCTGACTCTCTGCTTTACAGCTGGTTTTAAACATTGAGACAAGTCACCACTGATTTATGTGGCATCCTGTTGCTACCTTATACAGTACTCAAATAGGCACCTTTTGATTCAGTTAATAAGCTAAAAATCGCAACTCTTGTCTTCTCAATGTGTGTGTATAACTCCCATTAATATTACTCATGTTCTAATTTTGAGACAGGTTATTTTATGACTACTTCAAACACGGTTTATTCTGACTTGGCTCAGTCCTGCATACTCTTACTTAAGATCAGCCCCTGCTCTGATTGAATTCAATGGGATTAGGAACAGGCCTATTTAAATCATTGTTACTCACTTGAGCAGTGACTCAGGGCTAATCGCACAAGCAGTGGTTTACAGGATTTGGAGATTCTAATTGTTAAGTAAAACCCAAGTGTACATCAGCTAAGCAGACAATGGTCAACTCCTTACTTGGGAGCATGATGTTTCTTGTCAGTATCTAGCACATAATTTTTTCATCATGTGAAACAGGTTGGAAAACATTCCTGTGAATGTCTATGTTCATATTCCCAAGGATGTTAGTGCTAAGAAAACCATTATTGCAGGTGCTTAGCTTTTATCTGTGTAGAAAATGCATTACTCTTTGCATGAAAGAATTTTCTAGGCATCTGTTTTGCTCACAGAATATAGGCTTATCCTCGGTTTCTTTTCTTGGCAAAAATTGTTTGTTTTAAATTTTGCATGATTGTGTCCATTAATGTTACATTGGGACTGTGGCACATAATGATCGTTTGCTGAACTGACAGAGTGCTGTGCATCAGGTTGCTCTGTTCATTGAGTAAGTGATGCGTTTCCTGGTCTCTGAGGGCCTGAGTCTCCATACATTGAGTGCTGTTAAGAACTTTCTTGCCTTTCTGCAGATTTGTGTCTTCAGTGAGAGAGCGCCTCTTTTCAATCATGTTTTAAACGTAAAAATCCTTAATTCTTCTCAAAATGACACCAAAATGGTGGTTATCTTTCTTGATAATGGGGAAGATGACAGTGTAAAGATCTGTTTCCGCAGCCAGTGAAAATCCTTTTAAATGAAATTGTTGTTAGCAAGCGTTTTAAAGTCAGTGCAGCAAAAACCTTTCCCCTAGAGATTTCCTTCTACAAGGCATAGAAGTGAGATCTGTTTTAGACCCAACCTGCAAAAACAAAGGGCACCTTTGTGCTACCTGAGTCACATTTAAAGGTTTTGGAAACAAAAGATAATGTAACTAACATTCATGTTCTGTCCTGACTAGAACAATCTAGAATAACACTTATTCTCATGACTCAATTTAAATAATAAACCCTGTTCTTCAGCGGTTGAGAACTCTATCATTTTAACATATATTGGGCTAAAATTTGTTGAATGCATTTGTTTTTCTAAACCATGGGTAAATCTCCAGCCTCATAGGGTCTATCTATACCACAATTAATAACCTGCAACTGGCCTGTGCTAGCTGGCTCAGGCTAAGGGGCTGGTTAATTGTGGTGTAGACGCTCGGGTTGGAGCCTGGGCTCTAGGACCCCGTGAGGTGGGGCGGTCCCAGAGCTCGGGCTGCATTGAGGTCAATGGGAGCTTTGCCATTTACTTAAGTGAGTCTGGGATCTCACTCTGTGTGGTTTTAATTCACTTGGTCAATTTATTTCGATACAGAGATGTCAGAATGTTTTAGGTAGTGCCCATACCCCTTTCTACCACACAGATTTTTAGCAAGTCATAACTAAAAAGTGACCTAACTGGAGCTAGTTAGTTGTATAGGGAAACTCAAAAGCATACTAGCTCCTATTCTGACCATTTTCCAAAGTATTTGCAAAAAAAATACACCCCCACCACAAGTGTTTGATAGTACCTGGAGCAGAATTGCAGTGTGAACATTTATCAGAATTGATTCAGTCCTTTCTGTGTAATCGATGTGAGGTTAAATAGGTTCTGCGCAGTAGCTGATATTGTGTATTCAGCTGGTTAATGCATATACACAATGATATTCATTCTATGAGCATCTGATTCAATAAAGTATGGCACATGATTATAATGGAGAAACCCACTGCTCTTAGCAATAACCCTCCCGCTATTATCCTGCTTTCTAGACACCATTTACTGTTTTTCTCAAGTCTAATATAGCTGCCTCAAAACCAGAAAGTCTTTGTCCTGTGATCCCTCTTAAAGAATTGTTTTTTGTCTATATGTAAATAGTTGCGCACCATTTTCTTTGCGTTTGTTTTTATTTTCATATTAAATTTTGTATGATTTTGTATTTTAATACATACGTAACTTTGCTCCTGGCCAAAGCAGCTACTTTTCTTTTTTAATTTAAAACAGAGATTATTTATTTTGTATCTATGCTGTAAATAATGCTATTATCCAGTTACAATAACACTATAATTGTCCCTTCCTGGTCTTGAGTCTGGTATCACTTATGTCAGTGTAATGCTAGTATAACTTCATTGACTTCACTGAGTTACACCAGCCTACAGGAGAAATGCATCCGGCTGTGTGGGGCAAATTCTTCCTTGGACTTATCAGCTGAAGTACACCAAGAATGAATTTAGCCATTATGTTTGCAAAAGCCCTTGCACAAAGGCATTGGTAGAACCTCATACAAGATGCATCTGTTCTGTCCTCATGGGTCTCAAGGAGCCTGGTTCCAACCCAGGTAAAGTAGTTTTTAGCACTTTTGGAGAGGACGCTGAGTGGATGCAACTCCTACCTCAGTTTTTGATGTCCAGCAAATGTCTTTACAAGTCTCATTACCAGTATCAAAAGAAGATTTAAAAAAAAAATCATTTTTTTTAATACTTTGGCACAGTGATCATGTAACCCACACAGTGGAATCTGAGTTACTGTTGTTATTTCTTATTCTACATAGACTGAAAAACTGTGGTACAGTATCTCTCATACTAAATAAAACCCAAAGAAAACTAAATACAATGGTATATTTAATTATTGTTGAGGCTTTAAAATGTATAGAAGCAAAATAATGGTCTAAAGCTTGCCTAGATGTAATGAAGCACAGACCTAGGACTGACTTTTTCAGAGGCTTTTATTAGGCTTTTATTAAAAAACCCTGTTTTTTAAAGCATTGTGCAGGTATTTAGCTGCAAAATTTCCCCTTAGTCAGCAGGAGTCATGTAGCTACAACTCCATGTATGACTTTGAAAAGTCACCTGTAGTGTTATTATAAAGTAACCTTGTCAAGGTTGCTAGGCCTAGAAATTGACCTTCCTTTCCAGGTGTGACACCCTGGCATCACACCAGAACACGTCCCCTGTGAGTGGGGATGGCCTGGAAGCACCAGTTTGCAGGATTCTGGGAACATTAGTGATCATTTTTCTCTTTCCTGTGCAAAGATTGGCTTAAATTTTTTTTCAATCATTGGTACAAAGCATTAGAATGAGTTATGGTCCTCAATGAGGATCTCCTTAGAACAGTGCTTGTAGAATGTATTGCTCTGCAGAGTTGCATTTTGATGCCTTGGGTGCCAGTAGTGGTGTTGATAATTACAAATTCAATATCATTTATTGAATTACAAATCAATATCATTAGATATTTTTTTCAATACTGTATGATGTTGCTCAAAAAGTAGAAATACAGAATCTCTCCCCTTTAACCATCCTCTGGTAGGAACCTAAATATACATAATTCTCTGTTCTTTTAGTGTAGAGCATAGGTTCTGACCCAGGGGGTCATGAACAGGTATCAGGAGGATGCAACCACCCTGCAATTCCATATTGCTAAATGAAAGGGAGTCCTGCTTCAGTGGGAGGGGATTCTGGTATGGAAATGGAACTTTAATTTTTGCAGTTTACATTATTGGCCAGTGTTGCATTGAGGATTAACTGATTTTAATAGATTTAACTGATGTGTGTAAAACTGAGATTACCAATTTACTTTCATTATAAATTGGCTCACACTCAAAACCACATTCAGGGCCAGATTCTCCTCTGATATACACTGATGTAACCCCTGGATTTAGTGACAGGTTTCAGAGTAACAGCCATGTTAGTCTGTATTCGCAAAAAGAAAAGGAGTACATGTGGCACCTTAGAGACTAACCAATTTATTTGAGCATGAGCTTTCGTGAGCTACAGCTCACTTCATCGGATGCATACTGTGGAAACTGCAGCAGACTTTATATACACACAGAGATCATAAAACAATACGTCCTCCCACCCCACTGTCCTGCTGGTAATAGCTTATCTAAAGTGATCATCAAGTTGGGCCATTTCCAGCACAAATCCAGGTTTTCTCAGCCTCCACCCCCCCACACACAAACTCACTCTCCTGCTGGTAATAGCCCATCCAAAGTGACAACTCTCTACACAATGTGCATGATAATCAAGGTGGGCCATTTCCTGCACAAATCCAGGTTCTCTCACCCCCCTCCAAAAAACACCCCCCCCTTTTTTTTTGATATATGTGATATATGCCATCATGTGCCAGCAATGCCCCTCTGCCATTTACATTGGTCAAACTGGACAGTCTCTACGTAAAAGAATAAATGGACACAAATCAGATGTCAAGAATTATAACATTCATAAACCAGTCGGAGAACACTTCAATCTCTCTGGTCACGCAATCACAGACATGAAGGTCGCTATCTTAAAACAAAAAAACTTCAAATCCAGACTCCAGCGAGAAACTGCTGAATTGGAATTCATTTGCAAATTGGATACTATTAATTTAGGCTTAAATAGAGACTGGGAGTGGCTAAGTCATTATGCAAGGTAGCCTATTTCCCCTTGTTTTTTTCTACCCCCCCCCCCCAGACATTCTGGTTAAACTTGGATTTAAACTTGGAGAGTGGTCAGTTTGGATGAGCTATTGCCATCAGGAGAGTGAGTTTGTATGTGTGTGTCCCCGGGGGGGAGGAAGGGGGGGGCTGAGAGAGCCTGGATTTGTGCTGGACATGGCCCACTTTGCTTACCATGCACATTGTAGGGAGAATGGTCACTTTGGATGAGCTATTACCAGCAGGAGAGTGAGTTTGTGTGTGTATGGGGGTGGGGGTGGGGGGGGTGTGAGAAAACCTGGATTTGTGCTGGACATGGCCCACTTTGATTACCATGCACATTGTAAGGAGAGTGGTCACTTTGGATGAGCTATTACCAGCAGGAGAGTGAGTTTGTATGTGTGTGTCCCCGGGGGGGAGGAAGGGGGGGGGTGAGAGAGCCTGGATTTGTGCTGGACATGGCCCACTTTGCTTACCATGCACATTGTAGGGAGAATGGTCACTTTGGATGAGCTATTACCAGCAGGAGAGTGAGTTTGTGTGTGTATGGGGGTGGGGGTGGGGGGGGGGTGAGAAAACCTGGATTTGTGCTGGACATGGCCCACTTTGATTACCATGCACATTGTAAGGAGAGTGGTCACTTTGGATGAGCTATTACCAGCAGGAGAGTGAGTTTGTGTGTGTGTTTTTTGGAGGGGGGTGAGGGGGTGAGAGAACCTGGATTTGTGCTGGAAATGGCCCAACTTGATTATCATGCACATTGTGTAGAGAGTTGTCACTTTGGATGGGCTATTACCAGCAGGAGAGTGAGTTTGTGTGGGGGGGGGGTGGAGGCTGAGAAAACCTGGATTTGTGCTGGAAATGGCCCAACTTGATGATCACTTTAGATAAGCTATTACCAGCAGGACAGTGGGGTGGGAGGACGTATTCTTTTATGATCTCTGTGTGTATATAAAGTCTGCTGCAGTTTCCACGGTATGCATCCGATGAAGTGACCTGTAGCTCACGAAAGCTCATGCTCAAATAAATTGGTTAGTCTCTAAGGTGCCACATGTACTCCTTTTCTTTTTGGATTTAGTGAGTTACTCTTGATTTAAACCAGGGTAACTGAGGCCCTGGGTTCATACCTTGGAAAACTTCACTGGATTGTATTTGAGTTAACAAGTGATGTTGCAAACTGATTATATTTTATTATTCATCACTGTTAAAATAATTCTTTTTAGTTGCAACACATGCTTCAGCAGATGTACATGGATCATAGATACATGATGACATATATCTTTTAGCACTACTTCTGGATGAGAGGGTCTAGATTCCTTTTAAGAAACAATCTCTTTCCTTTGTACAATCCATGGGAGCTACTAACAGCCATATTATATATATTGGTATATATATTAGTTGAAAGTTTAATATTTCCTATTCTTTAATCTTGCAGACCTTAAAACCATGGGAAACGCGGAAAGCCAAAATGTAGAGCACGCATTGTATGGAGACAAGCACGCCGGCCTGGGACGGAAGCACACATCACGCTCACTTCGCCTTTCAAATAAAACTTCTCGACGGACCAGGCATGCTTCTTCAGGGAAAGTTATCCACAGGAACTCAGAAGTGAGCACCCGATCTAGCAGTACTCCTAGCATCCCCCAGTCATTGGCAGAAAATGGCCTGGAGCCTTTTAACCAAGAAGCCAATTTAGAGGACTTTGGAAGCCCCATTTGGGTGGACAGAGTGGACATGGGATTAAGGCCTGTTTCTTACCACACCGATTCTTCTGTTACTCCTAGCGTGGACAGCAGCACAGTTCTCATGGCAGCCTCAGTGCAGAGCATGCCAGACACGGAAGAAAGCAGAC
This sequence comes from Lepidochelys olivacea, assembly GCF_965140295.1. Lineage (NCBI taxonomy): Eukaryota > Metazoa > Chordata > Testudines > Cheloniidae > Lepidochelys > Lepidochelys olivacea. The sequence goes on from NC_140411.1 coordinate 168,401,375, forward strand.
TTTACGGGGATGAGACTACATTTTTGGCTGAAGAAGATGGCAGACAGCATCGATATGCAACAAATGGGACAACTTTCATGGAAACTGCAAGCTTCAAGAAAAAGCGTTCAAAATCTGCAGACATCTGGCGGGAGGACAGCTTGGAATTTTCACTCTCTGACCTCAGCCAAGAACATTTAACAAGCAACGAAGAAATCTTAGGTTCAGCTGAGGAGAAGGATGGTGAGGGGATTCGAGGCACAGAAGCAAGCAACAATCCCCAGCAGCTGGTTGCCTGCCAACGTGCCAATTCTATGAGTGACTTGTATTCACCAAAAAACTCAGGTGCTACGATAAACGGAGGCCCACGAAACAGCTTTGGGGCTTACTGTCGGAACTTAGTGTCTGATATTCCAGATATTGGGAACCATAAGATGGCGTCAGCTACAGCAGAGGATACTCCTACCTATAGTAATTATAATACACTCCCCTGTAGGAAATCTCACTGCCTTTCAGAAGGTGCCACCAACCTACAAATCAGCCACAGCAACAGCATGCAAGGCCGAAGGGCAAAAACTGCTCAGGTAATGCAGTTTTACTCTATTCCATTTAAACTTTTGAAACTCTTTGTTTCTGTTTAACAAATTCATGTACTTAAAAAATGTTCTTTATTTAGATCACGATCACAGATGTTTTAAGTAGACTGTGGTATACTGGCAGCTTGATGTATGTTCTGTTTCCCTCCATATTCCTCTTTTTAAATAAGGGGGAAGGAGAACAAGTGCCTTCAGGACTGGGTGTACTTTCATGAATGCTCTGTTCAAAACTCTTAGCTCCATTTCAATCATAGTGGGGTTTTTTTCCACTCCTTCGAGTCATTTCTCCCTGGGAAGGATAAATCTGCAGTTTGCAGACAGATAGGAAGATTATTCTATTTATTTGGCAGTGCTTTTAGGGTATCTGGTCAAAGCTTCGTCTCTTACCATTGCTGTCATGGAACTCAAGTGCATCATCCCCACGTCACACTTTAGCTATAATGGCCAGGAGCAAAAGAGGATACTGAGGTCCATCCCACCCTTCCATGTTTCAATGCTGCTTCCAAGCCTCTCGCCAACCCGATTGGAAGTACTGAGAATTCACCTTTGCCCCTCCCCCACCCCCATCCATCAAAATTGCCCCTTGGATTGACGCTCCCTCTCTACTTCCATTGATCTAAATGTCTGAATTTCAAAGTCCTGCAAAACATCACTCAGAAAACAGTGCTCTTCAATGGGAAGAGATTGGGAGTCCTGCAGGCACTTGGTCTGCTTCGTACTCATCTATCAGGGATTGAAAAAGGAGGGAGAATAGTCACTGCACCAACCAAGGAAGAGGGTAGTGGAGGAAGCACAGCTTCCCCAAGCCAGGGAGAGCACAGGATACAGAGCTGTCGTTCTCCCCCCTACACACACACGCCCCATTCCTCTAACCCGTGGATCAGAGTTTTGGTTTGGCTCTTTATTGTGTGTGTTGTGTTGTTCTCTTTGAATGTTTCACTGTATTAGCTGTGACACATCTGCTTGGTTACATTGCACTGGCCTGGGCTGCATACAGCAGCACGTTGCATGTGGTAAGTAGCACAGTATCCCTTACAAAAATAGAAGTAATGCAGCATCCATGCCACGCATGTGCCGTTTGCAGCCACTGCAGGTGAAATATATTTGAATGCAGAGTGCATTTGGCACGCTGGCCCTTCTTTGAGGGGTGGCACAACTCCAAAATAGAAGGCTGACGATAATGTCTTCCCCACTATTTATTTGCTGTCTGTGGGCGTTGGATCGGAAGCAGAGCCAGTAGACGAAACAGAACAGTCCAAGAAGAGCCTGACCAAATGGGTCAAGCTTTGCACTAGATGGCATGCTTCGGTGACTACCCTGATTTGACTATATGTTTTAATTTTAGTAGGTATGTAGCAGGGAGCACTCATCACATCTTGTGACCTTCAGGGGAGGAGGGGGGGGGGAAAGCACTTTGAATGGGTGTGGGAGACTGACAGATTTGCATCCTGATGCTGAACTGAGCTTTTGGCTGCACACCCCTTCAAGAGAGATTAGATCTGACAGCATGAGCGAGGCTGGTCACGGTATACTGCAATGTAGGTGTTGGGATCTGCTAATATGATGGGTCAATGAGGGGGACACTAGAACATGAAATGAAACCCAGCTGAGTGACTGAAGGAAGGGCATTGGTTGGCACTAACTTGCAGAAGGTGACTGGAGGTGGGTTGTTGGTTTAGTTGGCTGTGCTTGATCAATGAAGATGTTCTGCTTCTAAATATAAAAATGACGTTCTAAAACAGATGCTGCAGCTTCTCACAGCAGAAGCTTTGTACTTCAAAATAAGCTCTAGATTTTTGGAGGCATTTTTTGTAGTATCAGCACAGAAACTCTTCACATCCTCAACAAGGCTATTAAAGATAGCACGGATAAAAAAGCAACAACAGGCAACAGAAAACAGGTTGCCATTTAGGAGTAATAAACAAAGCATTTTCTATTAATCCAAAGAAAATTGTTAGGTTCAACTTCTGCCTTACAGTTCTTTTCAGAGTGTATTTGAAAAGGAAAGCCACACAGTTGGTAAATGCTGAAGTATTTTTTTCTCCCCAACGTTCATCATGCCATTAGAATATCCCTTTGAGGCACCTAATGAAAGTAATGAATTTGAGTCTCATTTCATCGGACATAGCCTGTGACATCACGTCAGTAGCTTGTATCACTAGACAGATCTCTTCCAATTTCAGACTATTGATCGAAAGAGACTCAGCAACAATTATTTCATTAAATAAACTACAATAAACAAAATTAAAAATCTGAAAGGGTTGACATTCCCTCCAGAACCCTAACCCCAACAGCATGCAGTAAAGCTAAGGTTTATTTTTAGCAGTAATCTTTGTTAGTCCAGACTTGCCTGTGGTGAGACCCGGAAAAAGGTTTTAATATGTTGCTTTATTTATAAAAGACGGCAAAAAGGAAACCGTAATGGTATATAGAATGAAAGAGCTACTTCCTTGGTGAGTCTGATGAGATAGCTTTTGGGGGATGGAGGGAAAGGAGAATTGTGGAAACACTAGGAATCGATGAACCAGGGGACCTTTTATGGCCCCCATTACTATTGTATCTGAGTGCCTCACAATCTGTAATGTATTTATCCTCACAATGCCATTGGGAGGTAGGGTAGTGCTATCATTCCTATCGTACAGGTGGGGGAACTGAAGCCCAGCAAGACTGAGAGATTTGTCCAAAGTCACACAGGAAACATGTGGAGGAATAGGGAATTGAACCCAGGTTTCCTAAGTCCTAAGTGTGTGCCTTAACCACTGGACCCTCCTTTCTGTCAGGCTTTTTACATTATAATTGCATAAATCTTGGCACATTTTTCAGAGAATCATTTTTCAGAGACTTGCAGGTTTTCCATTCTCACCTGCCTTTATGATAACCGTGCCCAAACCCATAAAGTCCTGAAAGACTTTAGCAGGAAGCTCTTGAATACCCCAAACTCCGCAAGAGGTCACTAGGAGTTGGAGATGCTGAGCACGTGAGGGCTGAATTCTGCCATTGTTATGAATGCACATCTCCTACTGTACATTGGCAAGGTTTGCTCTTAATTTTTAACGTGATCCAAGTTTTCAAAAGTGGCTGGTGATTTTTGTGAAACTCTGTTTTGGGGTGTTCATCCTGAGACATCTTAAGGGAGCCTGCTTTTCTGAAAGTGTTGAGCACCGTTGTCTGAAAATCATATTGCTTTAAGGCATCTCAAAACAACCGAGGCACCTAAGATCCCTTTTTAAAAAGCAAAGCGATATATTTTTCAGGATAACATTTAAGTCACAAGTTCTTTTGCTAGGCCTGGCAATAGTTATGTTTTTGTGAAATGTGAATAGAATCTCTTTATCAAATTAAATAAACAAATTAAATGGAATGTTTTCAGTTTCTAGCAAAAGAAACAAAAGGTTAAACCTTAAAATTGAAACGTGGGAGTCACTTTTCTTTAATTGGGAGCTAGAATCTTTCAGCACTGGAGAGACCATTAGTTTCAATACGTACAAGCAATTAATATTCAGAAAGTGGCTTTGGGGCACCCACACAGCAGTTCTATTTTTCCTTAACTTTACAGATTCAGTTCTGCTAAATCAAGACTTCCAGCAGAGCTCTGCTGGGATCCTACTGGGCTTTTGGAACTGATGTGATGTAGGTGGAAAAAGCTTACTTGGTTGGTATTGTCACCCATTTCTGTTGACAGGAAGGCAAATTGCTGTTGTACACAGCTTATATCCCATTTGCCCTCCTTCCCACCCCCCCCACCCCCCCCCCGAGTTTCAGCTGAAGTTTTTGAGAACCCCCAAAGTGATCATTTGTTTACTGCAATCCAAATTTAATGGAGCAATTATGTTGTATCCAGCCTGTATCTAAACATGTGCTGAGATTATAACTTCTTTTTTGGACCTGTTCTAGGCAGATGGTCTCTCCCTCCTTCCTTTTGTGGATTTTCAGCCAGAATCTTAATCTTGTGATCAATAGTTCATTCACTATTGATAGCCCTTATAAATATTCCTGAAGTATAATTAGGGAGGGGAAGCAATTACCTTGAGATATGTTTTTTGTACCATCTCAAGGTGTCCCCTCTACCTGATCACCATATAAAATTTGTGGTGATACTTTAGATTGAAAATGTTAATTTTGTGGGGGATGGTGGTCGACAGCCAGTGACCAGTGAAGTCTCTGGTAAACCTGGGGCTTCTTGCACTGATGTTGGGTATTTGGTTTCAGATGAAACCCCCGGTGCTCTCAGTTTCCAGGCTGAGACTATGTCTACACTACACAGCTTTTAGTGACATCGCTGTGTTGCTACAGCCGTGCTGCTAAAAATCGTGCAGTATAGCCACGGTTTGTCAGCTCTTCTGCTGTCAAAAAACTTCTATCCCCAACAAGTGGTGTGTTGTCAGCAGGAGAGCGCTGGCACTTGTCATGTCAAAAACTTTTGTCTTTCATGGGGTGGGAGGGTAACACCTCTGAAAGTCAAAAGTTTTGTTGTTCAATTGCCAGTGTAGACATAGCCTGAGAGATAGTCAAGCCCCAGTAAGAACTTAAGCTGTCTTTTTTTCCAGCAAGTGATCACCATTTGTCTGAAAACTGTATGTGGAGTATGGACTGTTTCCATTTTTAAAAATTATAACTAATCAGTAAGCCAAGAGGTATTGGCCACATGTAGTAGCAGGATGGGTCTTTGTCCTCTTGTGGCTGCTCCACAAAGAAGTTTATATATCTGCTACTGTTTCCAGTTCATGGCGTAGTCCTTAAGTTCAAGCAGTAGAGACTCATGCTTTTAGCACTGAATGTCCTGGTTTCAAACATTCTGCTGGCCCAGGCTGGGCCATTTACATAGGCATTGAGCTATTCCTTGACTCTGGGGAATAAGAAGTCTCCTTTCAACATCTGCAGTGGATTGTTTGTTATAAAATTAAATAGGAAGAGAGTGAACAAATATCCCTCTTTAATCCTTTGCACACTGAAAATTTCAGTGCTGAACCCAAATCTTGTTGGGTCTTGGCACATTAAAAACCTTTTAGTTACATTTGAAAATACCTTTGTTTACATTTTTAAGTCTCTGCAGGGATTCTGCTAATGGACCCTAAGGCATTTCCCTGTGGAAAAGTTATAGAGAATGCAATAGGGATGAAACCAGTCGTGTTCGATAGGAATTAAATTGGGCTGTATAGAAATCACTATAAAAACATTTTATTAGAGAATGATATCTGTTCTACAGTTTTGTTTGTTTGCTTTTTGTACCATCCCTTAGAATTCTGTGCCGGGTATCTAATTTTTCATTACATTCTATAGCATGGTTAAAAAGAAAAACTGTAGAAAGCTTACAATTTTCTATTAAATTGTGTAAGACATCTCCACAAAGGATATGTATATTTCAGTCTAGTTTCATAGTCTAGTTTAATACTAGAAAGAAGATTCCAAACATATTCTTAGTCCAGCTGGAGTCAAATGAGAGAACAGAAAACAGTTATAATTTAATGACACACAGTAAGGGAGAAGTATGTGAGAAGTATAAGTTAGTGGCCTTCTCTCATCTCTCTGTCCTAATATGCACCTTGCCATTTCAAATGCTGGCTAAGCAAAATTCTGTGGTTAATTATCATTGTGCACTGAGTTGCTTCTTTGTTCATCCTAATGCTATTGCACAAAGGTCTCAAATGTATCTCTAACTGTTCTCAAAATGGATGGGACTATATAATATGTTGGGTACGACCATTTTAGATGTTTTAAAGCAAACAGCCAGAGGCCTTTCCCAGCACACGCTCATATGCCTGTGTGCTAGGGGAAGGGTCTTGGGGAAAGTTTTTTGGATCCTTGGGCAAACCTCGTAATATTCTTTTGAAAATTCTAGTGGATTCTTTTTCTCCCTTTGTTCAAAGTTAGTAGAAAGAAAATTAACAGCCATACGATCTGATCTACTTCCATTGTCATTTTTTTTAACACTAGGACTGCGCATATTTATACATTTGAAGTACTTTTGCCATCCCAGTAATTGTAATCTCTATAGGCTATATTGTATGCATCCCATGTAAAAACCACAGACAGTTGCCACAGCTGACCATCTGAGGGACTGCGCTTACTTAGCTGGATGTAATTTGCAATAGTAAGACTCTCCACTTGAGTGATTCTTCATTGAAACTTTTCTTTTCAGAATGCTTCAGTGTATTATCCTATGACCTAGTTTTCATCCAGCTTTGCAGACATTTTCCTGCCTTGTTCAGTTATGTAATTGTTCAGGTGAACTCCCAAATGACTTGCTTTGATTCTGATTTTGTTTTTCTGTTTACTTTTATTTTTTCTCTCCTCCACCCCCTCAGTGACATTTTCAAGGAATTGACTTTTAATTAGAGTAAATAAATCTAACCCTGCTTTTTACTTCATGGAGTTTGATGAAGCTTGTCACTGTTTATTTAACTCCAGCGTGGTCAGAATATCCTTTAGCTTTATGCTTAGCATTATTTCCCAGTTAGAATTTTCTTCATCTGGGTAGACCATTGTGTTGTAAGAAAGGTGAGTTTTGAGGGGCTAGTTCAGTATGTCATCCACAAGCAAAAGGGTTAAGAGCCACAGCCCTCAAGACTCTTAAAATCTGGGTGTGGAAACTTTCTGTGCCGCTACTGACAGCAAAGAGGGGACCGTCTGTATGAGTCTTTGAGGGTATAGAAAGACATTGTAATGTAGTCCTATGTACAGAGCATTGCAAGAATCAGACTTTGCTGCATTACAGCCTTATTCTGCCACCCTTACTCATGTCCTGTTGAAATCAGTGCTGAAGCTGTGAAAAAGCCACTTGTACATAAGATCCCACGGTAATGCTCCACACTGTTTGCAATTGAAGGGTCTATTGTCCTGTTATTGTGTGTTCCAGAATCTATGTTCTCATTTTTAAACAACAAAAATTGTAGGCCATATAGCTGCAAAGGAAAACTTCAGCATATGAACAGAGTCTAACCTGATGGAGCAGTGTCCTCCCAAGTCTGCAAACAGCCTCAAACAATAGTGTTCAGAGTAACAGCCGTGTTAGTCTGTATTCGCAAAAAGAAAAGGAGTACTTGTGGCACCTTAGAGACTAACCAATAGCAAATGTGAGCTGCTCCAACTGTCTCACTGGGGCTTGAGTGCTGAAGTGGAGTGGAAGCAATTTGAATGTCAGCATTATTAACTACTTCACTGCTGATCATCTTACCAGAGATATTCAGCCAGTGTGCTTATTTAACATGGGTAGCGGCAATAGGCAGTGGGTGGCGGCAATAGGCACCTGGTTGCTGACGATTTTTGCTGAGGAAGGAAAAAGAATTCAAGTCCCCCTGCCCACAATTTATAGACTAGGCCAATCCATCCCACAAGGGGAGCCGGGAAAGAGGATATGCATCCGCTTGCCATTCTCAACTGCTTTGTGGGTGCACAAAACAGCAAACCACTTCCTACGCTTTCCTGGGGCAGAAATCCCCACTGTCTCTTACCCAGCTGTCCAAACACCCAGCTTCCCCACTGACAGCCTTTCCCTGCTGTTAAGCATTGTCAGTACAAAATTCTGCAGCAAGCTGAAAGTGGAGAATGGGGGCAGGGGGCAGTGAAACATAAATTGAATTGACTGAAAAAATAAACATCCCAAGGAATATTGTACTGACTGTTACACTTTCCACATTTAGTTCAGTAAAAATCTCCATTTTTTAATTCACCAGAATTGGCCTCAGAATTTTCATTTACCTCACCTGCGTATAACAGAAACCAGGGTGGCTTGCTGCAGAATTTAGGTCAAGCCGAGTCCTTGGGCTTGGCCTTGATTATATCTTGTCACCCCTTCTATTCAATGTGATACAAGGCAACTGGGAGAGAGGGGAACATGTATAGCTGTAACGTCAGGCCGTAATCTAATGATGATGAGCTCTACCACACTTTTACACTGAATCCGTATCCTACCGTCTTTCTGCTCTGCCAGGTTATGACTGAGACTGGACAGAAACCACCTGACTGTGACTCAACCTTGTCAAGATACAAGTGGTGTTTGTTGGTATGGAAAGAATCTAGAGGAGTAGGCTAATATCTAGTTATATAAAGATTCTTTCAAGGAAAGAAAGAAAGTGCCATCCTACTGAACCATTTCAGACAGCATCAATAGGATCAGATTTGTAATGCCATCTTTCAATTTTGCAATTTCTAATTTTGTAATTTCTGAAGTACTACTGCACAAGCACATGGCATTTGATGCACAAGAATGAAGAACCGGAGCTTCTCTTAGATGTCAGCATATGTAAACTACTGGAATCTCCAAAGGCAACAGACTCAATCATTTTGTATCAGTGTGTAAAGCAAACTTAGCTTGTCATTATACCTCATTCCATAGTACTTCATAGGGCACTTCCACAGAACATATACAAATAAACCTTTATTTTGCCTTGCACTGCCAAGTTTGATCTGTGGATGCCAATTTAATTCTTTTAAGCCTAGTAGATGTCACAGATCTACATATGTCTTCTGAACATTCTTCAGTATCAACTCCCAATTGTTGGTTGAGGTGGTCTATCCAGTATTGTGATCCCATATTGCACTAATATCAGTGTTCCTCTCACTCTTAAGCAATTTATACGACATAAGCTTGATGCAGCTTGCTTTCCATTAGCTTTCAAGATTGTATTCCTCCCAGTGAGGGTGACTCACAGGGATACCTTCAAGTTTCTCTATTGCTGCTTTAAAACATTTTTTTCAAGTCTGAAAGGGATGAAATCCATAATTTACCTGCAGTTTCTGAAAGGTTTTGAGTCATTTCCTGGCAAACACATCTTCTAAAATGTTGATTGCTCGCCTGCCTCAAGTTCCTGGACAATGGATTTTTTATTAATGTGGAGGGCAGGATTATGCTACAATGGGGCTTGAGCAAAGCAACATGGGTGGCATATGATGATACACCTTAACGCTGGACAGAAGACTATCATTAGGTCATAAGGGCATCCTCTCAGTTTCATTGTGCACACATTCCATTTTAATATCTTTCTCTGGTGCTTGCCAAATTAATGCCTCTAACAAGTTATGTACAATTTTAGGGTACTGTGGAATGTTAATTGCTAATGGTTGTATTGCTAAACACAAAGAGGAGTAGAGACTGTGGACACTTCTAGTGGAAGCCTCTTCAAAGAATGAAACCCTCCAAGCACCAATGATTGGCTTGTGCCATTGAACTTGGTTCACTTGTAAAGGGTGATTCACATCCAAGTGAAGAAGGAATTGTTTAGGGATGTAACCCTCTGAAACATGAGGGTTTATATGTCTTCTGAACAAATCAAGGATTTTCAAGAAATGTGACCATGCTGTATGATCAAATCTATCTTTGGCATCTAATGAGTGTGCAGACACTACAATATCTAGTTTACTTGCTTGCTTGACATTGTATAATAGCGCTATCATACTCCCTGCTCCTAGCTTACTTCATGTGAAACCTTTGTATTTGTATGTATCAAATAATATATAATATTGTATTATATAACTAGATTGCTAATGTTTTCACTAAGTCTTGGTTTATCAGTGATTTGGTCTGTGTCTTTAACAAAGCAGTGATACTCTCACTTCATTATGCAGGACTCTTATGAAGGTTATTCTTCTTGTCTCTAGTAGGGAGTCTTCTTGCTGGTCTTCAGTCAGCATTGGTAACGACAGCTAAAGGTATTTGATCTAACTGTAGATTTTAAAAATCTGTAGTGAATCTATCTGGCTATGCACATCTTCTCCCTGCCCCTTAATAGACAACTCTATAGTCTGCTTAGCCTCTTCTAATTAAGTCTGGCGTTTAAAACCAGTGCATCCTCAGATGCGAATGTAAGGAAGTACTTCCGTTATCCTCTGCATCTACAGATGCATAGAAGTTCTGGTAAAAGCCTTGGAATGTTAGGTTAATAGCTATTGACTTGCTAAGCAGAGTACTATTTTTATTCTAGATGGCTGCACTGCTCCTGCTGGACTCTGTTGATTTCAGTTTATAGGCTAATAACTCTCCTGCCTTCTCCTCACACTCCAAATAGCAAAAATTTAGTCACAAGGGCAAACTCATCTATGTCTGTATTTGTTCGGTTCATATTCTATTCTGGTTCTGAGATTTAAGACATGAACATTCGTTCTGCTGAGCTCCTTGATTTCTCTGCCTTCAAGGAGATAGCTTGCTCTCTTTCTCTGAGACAAAGCAGATGTTCTTCCCCGGGTCTGTAGGTAGGCAAATAAAAGTGGAGAGGCGGTGGGATGGCAATACAGATTTTGGCCCGAGACTTCCAATGAACTTCCTGCATGTGGTTCCCCTGGGACTCTGCCTGGTTGCAGGTCTGCATCTGCTTAGAGGGAACTAGTTGCAGGACTGGGAGCTTAAATTGGGGATTTCCCTGGCAAAGAGTAAACTATCAGGTGCCATTCCTGCATTTTAGAAGGTTTTAGACAAGGATTTTAGTCAGAACCTAAACAAACTCCAAGAGAAACAAAAAGAAGCCCTATAGTGGTATTTGTGTGGAGCTCTAGAATAAATTTGCCAGTGGCAAATTATACTCTGTTAAAACAGCAAAAAACCATAGGCTCCAAAAGCACATGCATGGTTGTCATCAGACACCTCCTACCTTCGGTAATGTGGTCAACACTTTGCTGGATTAGGTCCTAAGTGTAGTGGTGGTTTGTTGTTTTTGTTGTTTGTTTGTTTTTTCAGTTACAAAGAATGTAGTCATGAGCTAGAGACATGAATTCCAGAGAGAACATAAAATCCCTATACAGTGTATGTAGTAACCTGTCAATTCCAAATCAGTTCACTGGTAATTCCTTTTACCAAGGAATGAAATGTGCTTCTTTGCCTTAAGTGCTAACCTGTGATCTTAGAATGCCTTCCTGTCCTTTCCTGTAACAGATCCAGAACTCTGACAGTCTCCCTTTAAGAGGACATTAGTGTCACCATAATCCTGGGTGTTAGGGTGGTGTTTGAGCAATTGTGAAATAAATGTGAGTATTCTTTAATAGAAGCATACAGTACTGTCCTTATATCTGTGTCATGCACAGCAGTCACCAGGTTCTTGGCCAAAATTTGAAAAATGGGTGCCTAAAGTTATATTAGCTCTATTAGATGATCTGATCAGTTGGAGCCATGGGTGCTAACCACCTTTGATAATCAAGCCTAACTTAAAAAATCACTTGAGTTTTTAAGCATATTCTAATATTAGGAAAATGTAGTTAATTGTTTGATTCAAGTACTGGTTTAATAGACATTTAGATTTCTAGTAATATTTTTATTCATGCTATGTAGTATGTATAAAGTTAATTCTAAATGTATTGCTTCTCTAATTTTTATTTAAGACATACAAAATAGTGTGTGTTTGTTTTTAAATGAAGTGTCACTAAAACAGTTAGTTAGTTTGGTGCCTAACTTTAATCACCCAAGTTTGACAATTTTTCTATTATTCCTTAATCAAAACCCATCTGTCCTCCACTTGATTCAGCAAACAACACATTCAATCTCTGACTCTCTCCCTTCCCCCCTCCGAAAATGCATAATGACCTTCCGTGACTTTCTGACTTTCTGCTGAACTCTTTAATTGAGACTCTATTAGTGTGGGGATTATAACATTTCAAGGTGTCATTAGAAAATTTCATGTGACACAATCAAACTGATTATAACCCTCTGATGGGAACCAGCAGACAGTACAGTATAAGGCCTGAAGGCAAAAAATCTGTCTGATGAATGCTCTTAACCTTACTGACCTATAGACCAATTGTCTTATACTGCAGACCGTTTAAGATACTCGTCTCGCTAAATGTGACATTGTAATGTCTAAAGGCGAACAGTACTGGATGAATATCAACTGGCAACAAGTTTTGATCTATTCTCCCTTTTAGGTATTCGGATTCTAAACCCCTTCAGGGCCAGAATCTCAAGGCTAGTCTACACTAAGTACACGACACTAAATACACGACGCTGTGTGCCGGAGGGAGAGAGCTCTCCTGTCGACATTATAAATCTATCTCCATGAGAGGTGGTAGCTATGTCGGCGGGAGAAGCACTCCCAGCAACATAGTAGCTATCCACACCGGTGCTTAGGTCGATGTAAATTACGTCGCTCATGGGGGTGGTTTATTTATACCCCTGAGCAATGTATGTTATACCAAAGTAAGTGGTAGTGTAGACCTCAGTTTTTTAGAGGATCTTGGGGTGTTGGTGAGGAGATATTGAGGACAGGCTAGAATCCTAAAATCATTGAGTTGAAAGGAAGCTTTTTGAACCATCTAGTCTATTCCATAGATCACCACAAGGTTATAATGATTGTTGTACAATACTCTTGAGTGTAGATAATATATTTATGCTGAGCTTCTCATCTTGTCAGTGTTTTACAAACTTCAGATAACTGGTACAACATTCCTGAGAGACATGTGGTATTATCCCCATTTACAGATGTGGGAACCAAGGCTCAGCCTTAATGTGACTTGCTCAATGACACACAGTGAATCTGTGTCAGAGCTAAGATTAGAACTCTAGAGTTCCTGGGTTTCACTTCTGTGCTTAGACCACTACGATTATGCCTCTTTTTGAGAGAACTCTAATGGTCTGGTAAACAGCATATCAAGCACAATTTTTATAAACGTTGACAAGAGGGCAAATCCCATTTCCATTAATCCCCTGCTTTGATGGGTCTGTTTTAGTGACACATCATTTAAAAACAAACACACACTATTTTGTATGTTTTAAATAAAAATTAGAGAAGCAATGCATTTAGAATTAACTTTATACATACTACATAGCATGAATAAAAATATTACTAGAAATCTAAATGTCTATTAAATCAGTACTTGACTCAAACAATTAACTACATTTTCCTAATATTAGAATATGCTTAAAAACTCAAGTGATTTTTTTTAACTTGTGCTACACAACGGTCAATGTCAAGTTAGAAATTAGTTACTTATAGGAGTCACATACTTCTCAAAAAAAAAAATCTAACCACGTGCAAAAGGTATTCATTGTTCCTTTTATAAATCTCCTGATTTGTATCCATTAAGATACCTTCAGCCTGATTCAGCACAGAGGTGTTCTAGTTTTATACTAGTTTAAAGTCCACTGAGAGAGTTGGAATTGCATGGATGTGAAACTGGTGGAAATGCTGTGACTATCTCCCACACGTGCGATGTCTGACACAGAGAATTTTAGAATTTAGATTAATAATTTGTATTTTCCCTGCACCTTTCTGCATTTTGAGATGAGATGAGAAAATCAGTCTGTGACAGTCGATTGTAAATGGGTGGTTTCTCAGCAGCACTAACTCAGATGTTTCTCTAAGCATCCCCTTATTCTCTGTGTTGCAAGGAACTGGGGAGATTGATGGTTTCCGAACAGGTGTATGGAACAGCAGTAAATAAGATCCTGACCCTGAAAGCTGCTCTGTGCAGGAGGATCTCTGCACCCACATGGAGTCCGATTTAAGTCAGTGGAGCGCTGTGTGGATGAAAGGGTACAACAGTCTAGAGCAGCTTGCAGGATTGGGGTCTAAGAAGTTACTTTATTAATGAATGTATTGAAATCAAAACTGACTGGAAGAACTGGATTTACTGAATGGGCGAGGAAGTAGTTATTCTTCTAAACAGTGCACATAGACAGACTCACAAGTCTCTGCTGATGTGCAGCAGTTATAAAGAACGAGTCCTTCCATTATAAGTTAACTTCTCATCAGCCAATCAGCGTTCAGAATTCCTCAACATTCTGACACCCTCTAGGCCCTCATACTGTTCTCATGCTATGCCAGGAGCATGCAGGGAGCAGCTGCTGCTCTGGGCACTTACGTTGCTAAGACCATCTTCTTGGGTAGCTCTCATATCAGTAGGAAATCCTTATTGGCTCATTAGATGGAAAAGTTAGTTTTCTTTCCAGTTAAATGTTCCTCCTAAGGTCTTCTCCTCTTCTAAGGAATGAGATATGAAGCTGCCCAACATACTTTCTGGGAGTAGTAAGAGTGGGAATGCCACAATTTTTAATACATATCCACCTATGGGAAATGTACATCTTCAGTTATATAAATGTCAAGTGGCAATCATAGGATGCCTAAGACATAGTCTCAGTTATAGGTGTGAATATACAATATTAGTGTTTTCCTCTCTGAACCTTATGGGTGATGACTACTTCCCCAGACACTGTCATTGCTTTTGCTGTCACATGCTTTCTTTCCTGAAAACCTCTTACCACCATTAACTTAGTCTAGGGTAAACAATTTAAGTCGTTTCCCCTCTCCCCCGCAACTTACTCTGGTGGTGGGGCACATTCTAAAACTGTTTGGTCTTTCCTAAATTGTTGCTGGAAGCCCTACTAGAATACCTATTCTTCTAGCCACTTGTCTTCATAAGGCAAATTTAAGGAAGCTCCAATATCAAGCAAAGTAGGACTGTGAAGAAATTTGATACAATCAGGAAAACTTCAGGCTCTTTTAGCCTGTTCAGAGTGCCAGGGTAGGATGATATATCAGCTACCTTCATACGATGTTGTTTCCTTTCTTTTAATCAGGATGTGAATGCAGGTGAAGGGAGTGAATTTGCTGACAGTGGGATCGAGGGCGCAACCACCGATACAGACCTCCTCTCCAGACGTTCAAATGCTACAAACTCTAGCTATTCTCCAACGACTAGTCGAGCTTTCATTGGCAGTGACAGCGGCAGCAGCTCCACAGGAGATGGGCTCCGTCAGGGAGTGTATGAGAACTTCCGAAGGGAGCTGGAAATGAGCACCACCAACAGCGAGAACTTGGAAGAGGCTGCTTCAACCCTGAGTGATGAGCAAAGCAGTGGTACCTTGAGTTCTCCAGGGCAGTCTGACATCCTCCTTACAGCTGGCCAGGGCACTGTACGGAAAGCTGGGGCTCTTGCAGTGAAAAATTTTCTGGTGCACAAAAAGAATAAGAAAGTGGAGTCAGCTACACGCAGGAAATGGAAACACTATTGGGTTTCCTTAAAAGGTATATCAGATTTTCATTATTCATTTAAATAGGCATCAAAGGGTCATAGAGGATGTAAATTAGCACAGAATTTGGCCTATAGCATCAAAATCTAGAGGCTTTGATCTGATTTAATTTTTAAATGTTTTTATCAACATGCAAAGTTCAGCTCTGATCCCTCAGTGAGCACCACTTGGGCACACCTCTGTGCCCAGATACAGCTAACTGCAAAATTGGGGCCTTAAGGTGTAATTCTTTGTGTTTTCTATCCAAAACAAGTACCTGAATGCTGACTTTTTGTTTTTAAACTACTTATTTATTTATTTATGTGGAATTAACAGGGTTACAAATCCTTGCCATGTAACTATCGGAATCAAAACAATAATCATTACAACAGTGAGCTCTTGTTTAAAGAGACATTATACAGGAATATAAACATCAGATCTCTATTTAACGGGGTGCTCCCATATTGCAAAGTGAGCATCATTACAACACGTAAGAAATGTCTTTCTTTAAATGTCTTTATTGTCTTAATGTCTTTATTAAATTGAGTGAAATCTTTGATTACACATTTAATAGATGAGGCCCGTCTACCAAATGGCAATATGAGTGTTTCTTTTATGCTTGTTTAAAAAAGAAATTATGAAACAAAAATCTATGCCAGTAGCCCTCTTACCAAAAGCCACTGGAAAAAATTGTAAAATTAGTAGGGAAGTATCAGAGAATGTTTCTGATTTTCTTTGGGGATTTTTTTAATGGCCACTCCCTCACTCACAATTGTGGTATGTGCTTTTGTCAAAATCAAGTTGCTGTGCTGCTTCTAAGGCAGAGTCTGTACTGTGCTTAAAATCATGCTAGCAACCCTTGGATCTAGCGTGGCTTCCCCGACCAGCGTGCTTTTTCTCTGAAAAGCATGTTTATAAAAGTGTTATAAACTAAATCCCTGTCTGCTGTGATCATGGAGTTGGTGCTAGAACTGAGCTAGTACCCACCGTGTGACAGCTGTCAGTCAGTGGTAAGCTCTTTGGCGGCAAGGACTGTGTCTTCGTATATGTTTGTATAGTGCCTAGCACAATGGGGTGCTGATCCTGATGGAGGGTTCTGCATGCTGTAAGAATATAAATAACTGTAGTACAATTTTAGCTCATAGTACGGACAAGGCCTTGAATAGTATGAACAGGAACAGCAGGTGTGGCCTAGTGGATGGGGCACTGGACTGGGATTCAGAAGACCTTGGTTCTATTTGTGGTTCAGACACCTGCTTTGTGACCTTTGGAAAGACCTCTGTGAGTCTTTTTCTCCTACTACCATTTCTCTGTCCTGACCAGTCTGTAAGCTCTTCGGGGCCAGGGCTCTGTCTCACTGTGTGTTTGTACAGCACTTAGTACTATGGGGTGGTGATCTCGGGTGGGGCCTTTAGGTACTACTATAATACAAATAAATAATAACAATAATAAAGAAACGGGCATACTAGGTTAAAATTGGATCTGTAAAGTAGCCTTCTGGGAATCTCTGCGCAATCATCTTAAACAGCCAAGTGGAGAAACCAAGCTCATATTTGGACTCAGTCATCCATTTCCCAGCTCTGTAAGAGCCTGTGTACACTACGAGTAGAATTGTCAGGGGACTGGTAACAACACAGCTCTATTTCATAATGTAGGTAGGACTACCAAAGGTTTTTGCATGGCCAAGTCTTGTGTACAAAATGGAACCATGTTTTAACCAGGTCAAGGGGAAAACCATGTTGTAACTAGGTTCCCTGACTAGTTTTGCTTTTTTTATGTTGACTGGCCCTTAGAGACTAGCCATTGGAAAGGTACCTGCTGAGCTCCAGAGATGAAGAATAGGTTCTGACTCCACAACTCTTGCCAGGTGGCATGTTCCAATGTTTGTAGCAGCAGTTTAAAAACAAATTGTGAGTGCCAGCCCTTCATTGCAATTGTTACGTAGGTTAGGGAAATAAAAGAAGAGAAATTCCATGGCTGAGGGAGCGGAGAGAACCCCTAATCTCCTTCTAGCTGAGGCAGTGTGACAGGAAAGGCTGGCTGTGAAGAATTGTTAAACAAAGAGCCATCTGGGAGGGGGAAAAAGGGGAAGGATGAGCATAAAGGCAATATTACTTTAAAGTGCTTTGACTCAAGTCAAATGTTTGTGTCTTAGATTGGTGTGGCTTAATAATGTAGCATTTAAACTAAGCTTTGTAGTTAACAGCTGCTAGTGTTTGGCTGCAAATAGTTTTCTGCAGTGTTGGGTTAAGGGGGTAACCATGCATCAGTTTTCACCGTGCATCAGTTTTCATTCTGACCACTTTTCAACAGAAAAGACTAGAGATTTCATTATTAAATTAAAATGTTTACATAATATTGAATAGTAGCAGAAATTGCAGAAATCCTGGAGTTACAGACTAACTATATTTTGCCTGAAAATTGTAAAGATTTTTTGCATGAAGCCTGTAAGTTATAGTCTGTCTTCACCTAAAATGCACAGGGTTTTTTTCCTCCATGTTGATAACACATTGATCAATAGCTAAAACATTGCAGGGGAACAAGGTGTTTTTGTTTTTGTTCATTAATTTTTTTTCAGTGGGGATAACTCAGTCCAATCTATTTTTTCACTTATTCATTAAAAAAACCTTGATCCCTGCCTTCAAGGAAACATAGTAACTAGTAGTTGCAAGCCAGTTTAAGCAGGGCAATGGTTTCCCTGATGGCCTGTCTACTCTATAAGGCTAACTGTGCCATATCACAGTAGTCTGGCAGTCTGAGGGGAGTCCACCTTCTGACACTGGGGTTTTTAATTTTTGTCACACTGATAGGGCAACATGGTTACAGAGCCACCTTAGAGAATTGTGTTCACAGCTTCCATCTCTACCTGTATTTTTCCATCCATGGTACAGACAAAAAAACCCAACAACAACAATAATAACCCAAACGATGTTAGAATATGGACATCCCACAGCATGCCCTGGGTGCACTATCGGGGCAGTGCACTATCGGGGCTGAGCAGGCAGGGTAGAGAGGCACCCTCGCTGGCAATCTCAGCAGTGAAGCCAAGAGTTGAATGGTGAATGAAGTATCCTCTCATACCCTTTGGCTTGTGACGTATTGCTTCTGTGAATAATCCACATCTCCAAGGCTGTTGTCCAGCACCTTCACATTTGAGGGTGGAAGAAGAAAGAGTATGTTGATGGAATGATCTCTCTTAGCAATGGTCTAAGCGTATCCTTTAGTGTCACTGTAGTTTATGGGTAGCTATATTCACTAAATTCATTCTATGGTATTGCTGGCTTTTGATGATGCGAGGAGTCAGGTCCAACTGATGTAGCGCAAGGCCTATCCACATGCAAAATCCTGCTTCCACCATCTCTTTCCTCCAAAAAGGCTCATACACACCAACCTTACTCATGAGCAGGTTTGCATTGGCTCTTTTTCTGAATCCTGCCATTCTTTTTTCTCAAGCTGGTTGCTTGGTGGGTGGAGAGAGGAGCATGTCCCAGCTTAGCTTTCCTGGGACAATGCTTGTCAGTTCACAGGCCACTGCTGTGCCTGACAGAAGCTCTTCATTGTCCTGAATGAAGGCAGAAATGAGGGCAGGTTCTGGAAAGAGAAATAGGACATAAAATTAAATGGTGAATACAGTGTTTTTAAAGAAACAAAAAAAGGCATGTGAGAGTTTGTACCAAAGGTGCTAACACTATTGCAATAAAGTATGGTTGGAAGCAAATATAGGTAGAAAGGCACTTTTAAGCATTTCACCCATGTTTCCAAATGCAGAGCAGTACATTGTCAGTAGGTGGGAAAGAGATTTACCTTTAAGACTGACATCAGTGTTACTTGGAACTGGATGGTACGTACTGAAAAACTTCCTTCTGATGTCTCCTACCAGACCAATAGATTTTAAGTAGTCAGTATGGAAGATCCATAAAAAGGCATTGCTATAGCTGCCCAAGTATATATTGATTTAATTTTCATTTTTGGAGGACTCAGAGTATTAGTGCTACATTCTTTTGCAACAAAGCGTTGAATAGATGTGGTTTTATGGTATTTAAATGTGCTGCTTGCTAATGTCTTTCTCGTGTTTTTCCTAGGATGTACATTATTCTTCTATGAGAGTGATGGCAGATCTGGAATAGACCACAACAGTATCCCAAAGCACGCTGTCTGGGTGGAAAACAGTATCGTGCAAGCAGTGCCCGAGCACCCAAAGAAAGACTTTGTTTTCTGCCTCAGTAATTCCCTTGGGGATGCATTTCTCTTTCAGGTTCGTTCTGTTCTTGGGTTACACAGAATTGTTCTTTTTAACTTTTTTGTTCATCTTGCAGACCAGGGTGAAATTCTGATCCCATTGAAATCCATGGCAAAATTCCCCTGGACTTCAGTGGGGTCAGGACTTCACTCTAGGCGAGTAGAAAGGCTGGAGTTCCTGCTCAGTAGCATTCATTCATTATGTAGAGAAAACAACCCTGAGGCGGCTTGACATCAAATTCAGGTCCCTTGTGCACTCCCAAGTCTACTATTTTATAACACGCTGTGCTCTCTGCTTGTGTAGATAAGTTTAAAGTCAACTGGTAACATGTTAGCAAATGGTTTTGCAACCCTATGAAAACCAGAACTTTATTAGTTCTATTTATTTAGTTTATTAGTTCTAACAATTTAGTGCTGTGGTTATAACACGGTTTGCTCCCACCTCCACATGCAAGACCAAGCTACAGTATATAGTGCCCTAGAAGGCTAAAACCATAGGTGTAGTTTGACTTCCGTATTTGGGAGGGCAGCTCCAGTCAGGCCACTGGGGCCACGCGTTTGGGAGGGCGGGGTGAGTGGCAAATTCTGTACCTGCCTCAGGCTTGCGTTTTGGGGGGCAACACCCAACTGAACTCCCCAAACTATGCCCATGGCTAAAACACAATCTCCCGTCACAGTAGATATGCAATTGAAGATGGGACCTTACAGAAAGATCTGAGAAATTTACATGAGCATGAGTTGTGTGAATTAGCAGGAAATATTTGGAGGTCCACAGGTTCTTTTCATTACAGTTCACAGTGTGGAATCCCACACCACTCACAACAGACTCGGCTGAACATTTCACTTTCCTAGCTCCGTGCATACCATGTTTCTAAATGTCTTGCAGATTTTGGATGTTAAAATCAGATACTTTTCTGCTTTATTAACAGTTTATAGTTTATTAGCCGTTTAAAGAAAACCTAAAACTATACAAAGGCCAGTTGCTGATCTAATTTAAAAAATAGCTCTACCTTTCAACTGACTTTGTTACTCTGATTGGTTTTTAGGGGTCCAATCCAGCATTCCTTTCACACCAAAAACTCCTGTTAGCTACGATCTGACATTCTTTTTTTTACCAAATGGAATGGCCATCCTGCATTCAGCAGTCATTTCCCAGCTACACTCTTGTCACTTTATAAGTCTAGCTTTTTGTTGCAGATTTTCTCATTCAGTGAATTTTTTTTTGTCTAGTGACAATTTGGGAATGTAAATCCTTAATATTTGATTTTCTTCGCTGATTTCTCTCCCCCTCCCTAATGCTTTCTCTTAGGAGGTGTTTTTTGTCATCTTGGCGTGCTTCCATCCAGGGGGCAAATACAGTAGTATGTAGCCTCAGCATGAATTAAATAAGCTGTGAAGCACCACCACCATCAGATCTATTTACATAAGTATAAAATCTTTCATTTGCATTTCTTTTGGAAAACCTTCCTTCTTGTAAAATTAATACCAGTAGAGGCTAAATACAGAAAAGGTCACATTCAATACATGTCTTTTGTGGCAACTCAAGGCCTTATTCGTTAAAAGCTCTGGGTCATAATGTCATAACTAGATTTTCAAGTAACTTTATATGGGAAAGAGCAAAAGTGAACCTTTTCAAAGTAAATTATTGTTTTCTTGTGACTTATGACCCCCCCCCCTTTTTTTTTTTTGGTCTCCAACATAATGGAATCCATGTAACTCTAAAGGAGCAGAATTAGAAGAAAATGCAGTGGTGGATTTGGGGAAAGGGAAGGGGAATCAGCCATAATTGTGGAAATAATTTGTAAGTTATTGACACCCTAGGGCTTAATCTGATGGACACAGAATTGCTGGAGCATGTACATTGCTGTTCAACAGTGTTTCTTAGCTACTAATAACACGCACACATAGATTCATACAACACAAAATGTTATATTACTTAGTTTAAAAAAAATACTAGGGAACTGTAGTAGATTATTTCTATCCAATGGAGACTGTAGGCTTAGAGAAAACATAAAGCCACTGTTTAATATTATACCTTTTGTAACAACCTTTCTCACTGCATTGTGTCCAGAGACATCAGACATCTCCTACATTATAATTCCCTGTTCAGTCAGTTCCTATCATGCCTACACAAATCCATTACATGTGGATGTCGCATGCATTCACCAGAAGTTCAGTGCATCTTGCAACACCACATATATTTGAGATACATGCAGCTTGTTTACAAGGTTTTTCCTTTCCACTGGAGGCAGAGCAATCCTCTTGGCCTGTGTGCTTACTAGCCCGTTCTGTATCCAAAAAACGAGTTAAAGTGCTTAACAAAAAACAGCCCCTCCCCCAAAAAAACAAAACAAAAAAACCCCAAACAAGAAATGAATCTGACATTAAAATACTATTTTAAAAGAGAAATAGGACACTTTACAATTATTATTGAACTGTAGATTACCATATAGTTGATCACACAATAAAACATACTTTCTTATTTTAATGATTTTCCTCCATCATCTGTACAAAGAATGGTTTTATACAATAAGGGCTAGCTTCTGCCATCCTGACTCTCAATTAGCAGTCTTTACTCCACAAACAGTTTGATTATTTCAGTAGCATTGTTCGCCAAATTAGGCTCTACTCATCACCAGGATTGGTGGCAGATTCTAGTGAATTCCTAAGGGAATAAGAGCTGAGTAGATTGCTGTGAGCTTGTTTAGATTTAACATGGAAATGCAATACAATTTCTATGGTATCAATAGAGGACGAAGAAAGAGGTATAACGTTAATTCTCTCAATATGGGCCTGATCCAGCTTCTGGGAACTCGGGAAATCAACCCTGTTCCGGAAAGTATGTAAGCATATGCTTAATCTTAAACACACCTTTGAGTCCCATAGAAGTAAAGGGGGATTCAGAATATACTTAATTGCTTTCCTGAACTGGGCCTCCTTGGGAATCTTTTCATTGATATTGATGAAAATTGGATAAGGTCCTTAGCAAATAATGATAACCTCTGGTGGATTAGGAAGAGGAAGTCTTCCTCTTCCTCATTGCTAGTGGCTCAAGAAAACAGATGGTGGTGATATTTATGGATAAGTAGGCTTAATTAGAACAAGGTTGTATGCTATTCACAGGTCCTTTAGCCACAAGACAAATACTCATTTGATTACTGTTAAAGGTTGACATGCAAATGAAGTCTATTGAGTCTCTTACAACATATAGTTGACTATAAAACTTTGTTTTACAATATGCTGTAAATTAGTGAGGGCTTAGTAAGGGGGTTAGGGTGATTTACGTTTTATTTTGTAAGGATGAAAAAGGAGTACTTGAAATATCTTCTTTAGCTATAAAAAAAAAATCTCAAATTAGAATGCTGGACTTCCATGAAACAGCACCCCTGTCACATACACTTGTCCAGCATTCCCCCCACACCTCCAACTACCCCCAGATATGCACACTTTGAGAGAGGCAAGTGCAAGGGATCAGCAGGGTGTGTATAAAAGTTATGTGAATTAAGAAGGGTTTAACAATACAGATTGGATTCAAAGGTGGGTATAGTTAGTTTCATGTTCCTGAAGGTGAGTTTAGCTTTCCAAAGTCTGGGAAATGCTGCAATTTTAGCTGCCGACATGAGAGGGGAAAACAAGGATTTTAAATAGCTCTCATCACCATAATATCTGAGTGTTTCACATACAGTAATAAATTTATCCCTGCAACACCTTGTGAGGTGGGGAAATATTATCTCCACTATTCACATGAGGAATTGAGGCAAAGAGTGACTAAGGGCCTGATTCAGAGCCCAAGGAAATCAGTGGGAGCCTTTGGTTAGGCCTTAAGTGACTTGTCCAAGGTCACGCAGAAAGTCCGTGGCAGAACTGGGAACTGAACCCAACTCCCCTGAGTACCAGTCCAGTGCCTTAAGTCAAGATAATTCTTCTTCATGACCTCTTTAGGTTGACATTCCTCCAGATATGTTTGCAGTGTTGTTATAGCCACGTTGATCCAAGGATATGAGAGACACAAAGTGGATGAGGTAATATTTTTTTATTGGACCAACTTCTGTTGGTGGAAGAGACAGAGACTTCACCACGCCGGAAAAATAGATTGCATCATGGAATGGGCCACCCAAATGCCCTGGAAGAATACAGGGGAGAAACCCTTTCCCCCAACTAACCCCACATCCCTAGTTTTCCCCTACCACCCCACACTGGAACCCATATGGGGTATCATCAAACAATTATAACCCATACTTGATGGGGACCAGACCCTGAAAAATATTTCCTGAACCCCCTCTTCTGGCCTTCAAACAAACCCTACCCTCACTAAGCTCAACATCAGAAGCAAACTCCCCACAGAACAGGACACAACAATTCAAAGTGGTACCAGACCTGCCAGAACAACAGACATCTCTCTACTGTTGTGGTGATCAGTAGCTCCAACACACCTTTCAAGATCCTTGGCTACACATGCCTATCACAACATGTGGTGTACCTCATGCAGTGCATCAAATGCTCCAATAACAACTATGTGGGTGAGATCAGACCATCACTATGCTCTCAAATGACAGAAAAATGACAGAAGACAAAAAACACTTTTCGCAAAGCAATCATTCCATGTCTGACCTCTCAGTTATTATCCTCAAAGGAAACGTGTGCAACACCTTCAAAAGACAAGCCTGGGAACTTAAATTCTTAACTCTGCTGGACACTAAAAACTGTGGACTTAACAGAGACACTGGTTTCATGACTCACTACAACAATTTGTAACACACCCTACTAACCCTTAATTGCCCACTTCATTTTAAGTGGTCTCCTACAGCCTGTGTGAACCCCTTGTGCTTAATGATCTGTCCAACCTCATATTTAGCTCAGGCACTCTGGTTATGTTCTCCAGACCTGAAGCTCAAAAGCTTGTCCCTTCCACTAAGAGATGCTGGTTCAATAAAAAGATATTGCCTCACCTACCTTGTCTCTTTGATCCCTCCAAGTAGGGGAAAATATATGGTGACATATTTTCCAGATTAGAATAGTAGCAAGTCCAATGAAACATGCATTCTGATCAATAGAAAGAAAATGGACCAGAAAAAAATAAGCAAGAGGGGAAGTATGTGCATGTAAACTGGACCTCTCTAGCTTTTATTGTTTGTGTGAGAAACTTACATTTCTAATGATTTATCATAATACTTTGTAATAAAACCAACAGAAAACTGAAAAGAGAGAATAGGGAGAGGAAATTTGGTCATCTATTAACAAAAGAACACTGGTACCATGTAACATTTTATTTTCAGGTTGCTGGCATCTTAAGTCTCCGTTACAATGCCATCATGGTGCAACAGGGCTGACTGAGAATCAAGCTCACAAGCCTTTTGTTTTTGAAAGGTTTATTTACTTTCATTTTTACAGTTGAAGGAATTTTTAGTGATGACATAGGCAGACAGGCGCTATCTTAGGGTTTTATACTGCTGCCCATCACTGCAGTACCTTGAGTGAGTCTTTTCCCAGCCACCTGTTAGTATTATTATAAGAAGGGCAAATTGTTCAATGGTTAAGGCACAGGATTGGTGTTATGGAGATCTTTTAATATTTCCAGCTCTTTCATTACTCGCTCTTTGATATAGTATGATAACTACTATCTGTCCTCATTCCTCTCTGTAATATACTGATAATAGTACTTACCTACTTCCCGGGGTGTTTGTGAGGATTGAATCTATTAATAACTATAAAATGCTTTGAGATCTTCATTTCGAAGTAGTTATACTTTGCTCTTGTATTACACTATAAGCTGATACTATGGCCACGTATTATTTCATTGATTTATTATTAATTGTTGCATGCCAACCATGTGCTCCACGCTGTTAGGACAGACATGTTGTCTGCCTCAAGGAATTTGCAGTCTAAAAAAATTTCATTTAATGCTAAAAAATTATTGTAGCATTACAAAAGCCAAGGAAGGTAATTTTTAAGCACTTGCTAGCAAATATGCTACAGCTGGTAGGCATAGATAGATGTGTAATTCTGAATACCGAAGGCAGGGTGCTGAGTTAAAAATGGCCTGTTTCACATGCAGTATAGAATGACAGTTTTTTATTTCTTCTGTTATAAGTGGATTTAAGGCTTTGTTTCCTGAGATCAAGGGAAGAAGAATCTCCTGAGAATTGCATTTGTTAATCTCTAATCAATTTTAAGAGAATCCTGACTTTTTTTTCCCTTCTGTCTCTTCAGACCTCTAGCCAGACCGAACTAGAGAATTGGATCACTGCAATCCATTCTGCTTGTGCAACAGCGGTAGCAAGACAACATCACAAAGAGGACACAGTCAAACTGTTGAAAACTGAAATAAAAAAGCTGGAACAGAAGATCGATATGGATGAGAAAATGAAGAAAATGGGTGAAATGCAGCTGTCCTCGGTCACGGACTCCAAGAAGAAGAAGACCATACTTGATCAGGTAATCTTGCTTGTATATCTGAAACAGATTAATATAAAATATCTTAGAGACTTGTAAATGCTGCTGCTGTTAGTCTTAAATATTGAACAAATTGATTTTTCTGTACTTAGCCTATCTAAGTATGGAACTCAGAAACTGGCTCAATTCTCTGTTTTCTCTTATCAGCTTTATAGCTAGCATTGCCATCATGACTCCTCTGTTGCTTGTACTTCCAACTTAAAGTGGACAGTTTAGCTGCATTTGAGAAACAGAAATCCTAGAGCAGATGTCTCTCCTGCTGTCACAATGGCACCTTATTTTAGGAAACAAACATATGGACCCTGCTTCATTAGACAGCAGCACTCTTAACCCAGGCTGCCAAATGTGTTTGGAATTCTACCCATAGAAGGAGGGGGCTTTTGGGTCTTTAATGTGCTGAGTTAAGGAGATTTCCCTCCCTGCAAAAACCTTTGAGAAGAGGTGAGAGGAGGGAGGGGATGCTTATCTTGCTGTTCAAATGGTTCTTTTCAAAGGCTTTAAATCCACAACCAGAGGACAGATCAGTTTTTCTGTCCCTTTATCTTCCTGGCTTTTTAGCACTCTGAAAATATTTTGTACCAGCGATTTGAATTACTTAAATGAGTCCTGACATAGGCTGATTATAGGGCTCTTCCACTGATAAGATTAATTATCTCCAGTGTACCTCACTTCTTTTTCAAATACAACACCAAGCTTCATTGATTTTTAAACTACTACTGATGATGATGAAGAGCCAGGACTCTGTTTGTGGAATCTTATTGGGTTTTTTGGTCTTCTCATATCTATTGTCCTTGATGTATAAAAACTGCCTCTTAGGAGCTATTCAGAAGAGAATCCTGGGAAACAAAGGAAATGAAAAATGGAATTTTAATACTGTTAATTAGCACCGAATCAAAGTAGCAGTTGCCTTGGGAGAAGATTTCTACCATGGACACAAAAATATTTGTTAAATTAAAAAATCAGTTAAATTAATTTTAAAACTTTGAATCATTTTTGTTTCTTTTCCCTCCTTTGAAATGCAATCAATATTGATAGAAAATTTAATTTAATGTGATTTTCCAATATTATTTTTTTAAAAAAATATTTACTACTGTGCTCTTTTTCTCTTCCCTACCACTCCCCAATCCACACTTTTTACAGATCTTTGTTTGGGAACAGAACCTTGAACAGTTCCAAATGGACCTATTTCGGTATCGTTGTTATTTAGCTAGCCTCCAAGGAGGGGAGCTGCCAAACCCAAAAAGGCTACTTGCTTTCGCAAGTCGTCCAACTAAAGTTGCAATGGGCCGTCTTGGAATCTTTTCAGTATCTTCTTTTCATGCACTGGTGAGTTTCAATGGAAGCCAGAGGTCAGCACTGCTAAACTATAAATCGCTTGGTGGTTTCACAGAGAGATTAAATTAACAAAAGCTGGTATTGATGTCTGTGGGGTAAATTCTTACTTCAACATGCAGGGATTTCTGCATCTTGGGATGGGTACATATCTTTGATCTAATTTAAAAATGGATACTCGGAAATGATTGTCTTGAAGGAAATTTGGTATCAAGTCTGTTCTTTTTAACAGTAGGAGAACCACACCTTTTATACATGTTTAATATTCATGCCAGATATACATTATACATATTGTCATTATAAACACACTGCTCACTGTTGTTACCAAAACCATAATGGGGCCCAAGAACTTCCTGTAACCCTTCTGCCTGTCAGAGCTGGCAGCAACAAGGGCCGGGTTCAATATCTAGGGGATCCATTCCAATAACACAATGCAAACCGGCTCGAGCTCCCACCCAGTGACCTGGGACAAATATATACCACCCCCGCTGGGCGCCTCCAAGAGGCAATACTTCCCCTCTCGCAAGCACATAGTCTGAGTGTAGCAAAAGCCTTTTAATAACAGAGAGAAACAATGTGGCATTATGTTGGGGAAACACCACCAACAGGATTCATAACACAACCCATGAGCAAAAAAAACCCACCCCAAGCAAATTGGGGCATGCCCTTTTCCCTTTGGTTCTTGAGTCCAGCAACCCCAAATCACCCAAAGTCCCAAAAGTCCAATGACCCAAAAGTCTCTGTCCCTGGTCAGGGCAGCCCCAGAGTTCGAAAGTTTATCTGCGGAGCTTTACCTCCCAACCTGGGTGGAGATGGGACGGGGGTAAGAGGCACCTTACGTGATCTGAAGCTGACCGCCCCATAGTTCCAAAGCGGCGCTCCGCTCCGCCAGCCGCCCCACGAACTCCTTCGCTCCGCTCCGCGGCCCGCAAGCAGCTCCTGCCATCCACGAACTGCTCCGCATCAAACTGCTTCACCAGCCTGTCCACAAGGCACTCCAGCCATCCCGTAAACTACTCCACAGTATATCTTCAGGCTCCCCCACTACTTAACACAACACTCAATGATTTCAGCTCTTAGGTGAATTCAGCTTGTAGTAGGGGAGCCCCAGTGCTGGTGCACTGTTAGCCCAAAGTGAGCTCAGCAGCCTGTAACTAGACTTCTAATGAAATCAAAATTAGCTCTGATATTCCACAGTGGAGAGAGGAGGAAGTGCAATTAGCATGTAAGGCCCTCACTAAGGGGCCCATGCCACCAAGTATTAATACTTGTCCCCAGCCTCTCTCCATTCACAGAGTTTTGGAACCCATGACCCTTGCCTAGCGAGTGCTACTTAGTTGATGGTGAATCCCTCCATCATAACAAAAGGCCACGTACAGTTCCAAGCACAGTTCCCATAATCAGGGTAATAACAATTTATTCTTCCTGCCCCAATAACAGAGACGCTGGGGATCCCACAGCAGCCAAAGTGACCATTTGGGCAGCTATGGTCTCATTCTAGGCGGGGTGGGTGTGCCTATGCAAATGAGTTCGGCCCCTGAAGTTCTTTTCCACAACTTGCCACACCTCACCACCAGATGTCAGGGTGGAGCTCATCCTGACACTGCTTACATTCCTTACAGACATGGTGGTACTGTGGGTGTTAAAGATGACCCAGATCCAAAAGTCCCTGTTCCAAATTTTGAGACAGTCTGGATCCAAACTTTGCAGCTGGTCCCCATCTCTCCAGTGGGCTGAACCAAAAGCCTGGGTGTGACCAATTCTGAAATTTGAGAAGATTACGTCTGGCTGTGAACTTTGCAGCTTGGGCCCATCTCCAATGCCTGTGAACTCATAGGGCCTGATCTAAACCCCAGTGAAGTCAATAGGAGTCTTTACATTGACTTCAGTATGTGTTGGATCATACCCAGTTTGGCAAGATCAACTTTCCCACAGCGTGAATAAGATTATTGGTCCATCTAGTCCAGTATCCTGTCTCCAACAGTGATCAGCACCTGATGCTCCAGCAGAAAATGTAAAACCTCTCCTATACTCTTTCCCATTTGGCAAACAAGCCTTCAGCTGTGTTAAAATGGTTTAAATTTAAATACCATAACAATACAGCTCTTTTAAAACACATAAAAATGTACTGCACACTGTTGCTTTTTGTTATGAATTTAAATGGCATGCCTGTAGTTTAGGCTTGGGTTCCTGGAGCTTTACAGAAATAGCTGAGCTCTGCTGTTGTCTTGTAGATGTCAGCTGTACCCTTCAATTGTGAATACATAGCTGTAGTTCAGTCAGAGGCGGTTTTATTCTTTTATATAAAAAGATTAGCATCATCATCCTGATAATTGCTGGTGAATTTATATTTTTAAAGAAGCGAGTCTTCATTTACATTTGTGCTCATTTTCTTTTGCCTCTAGCTTTTCAGTGATGAATTTTATTGCATTGCATGGAATTTAGCTAAATCTGCCTTCTCATGTTGCTTTCTCTAGAGCCCCAATTTTTGAATATGTTGTTTTGGAAAATAAAAGTTCTCCCCTTAATAATGCATCAATGGTACAGTTACATTGCTGTAATTCAAATATAGAATTGAATTGTACAAGATATGAGGCACCCTGAATTCACATTGAGTGTACTGAGTTATTATGGTGATGAGTATAATATAGAAAACTACACTGAGAGCACACTCTCTTAGGAGAGCTTGTGTAAATTAGCATAGGGCTATTAACTTCAGTAGTGTTACATTGTTTTACATCAGCTGAGGATTAGGCCCAATTTTGTTAACTAAATTGCTTTTTTTTTTTAAATTAAAACAATTTCAGATGAAAAAGCCCAAAGATTTCACTGATAGAAATGGTGCAAGCAGACAAGTTCAGAAGTCATTGTTAGGTGGGTTGTTCTGCACTGTGTTAGACAGAGGGCTTGTTAGGACTTTCAGATACAAGACAGATACTATAGGTAAACTAAGTAAATGTTCACAAGGTTTGCCTTTATGAAGCTAGAAACCTGCAACGACAGTTCAACTTCTATTTTTCCCTTACTTGTCCACTTTCCAAATGACAAACGCGATTACTCTCGGTATATCTGTTCTCTGGATGCCCAACCCAGTATTCTGTTATGTCAATTCTCATACAGTATTCATGCTTACAGTACCAAAACAACCAGTCTCTCAGCGTCTTATCACAAATCTGCCTAGGTTTCTTTGTTCTACCCATGACTGCATGCCAAATGACAGTCAGAGATTGTTAGTTTTGTGTATGGGACTCTCCTACAAGTAGGTTTCAGGAAATTCACCTCCAGGGTTGAAAGGCGGGTGTGTCCTTTTCACTTTTCCCCCAAGTCATACTTGCCATACCTCTTACACTCCTTCTTTCACAAAAGAAGTGTTTAAGTATCCTGCATCTTGGAAGGAACACCCAAGAAGCTTGTGAAGAAGCTTTGCTTCTGACTGATGATCCTTTTTTTCCCATGAGGGATTCCCTGGTTGGGAAACCTTCCCAATTACCATGTCATGTAAAGGCAAATATGTTTTAGCTAAATAGATTGTTATGGGTCAATGTTTCAAATATCCAGGCAATCGACACTTATCTAGCTTGAAACTTCATTTCAGCTCCCACGGAATTATGCTGAGTGGCTCTTGCACAACTGCAGGGCCCCAGATGACATTATTATGTATAATCACAGGTATCACTGGAGCCCCACTGGAGTATGGGGCTGGATTTTAGGGGATTAGGTAGGGTGGGTTATTTTGTTATATAGCACAGATTTCATGGGGAAATACGATAGCTACTGTAACAATCTGTACTCTCTCCCTCTATAAAATCTGCAAAACTGTGCTATAGAATAATAAACTGTCATTTCCTGAGCCTCTAGAGCTGAATTCCGTGGGGAACTGTGATGTCACTGAGTGATGCATTCTGGGGCATTACAGCAGATCAAAAGCTTCCTGAGAGTAGGGTGACCAGATGTCCCTTTTTTAAAGGGACAGTCCCACTTTTGGGGACTTTTTCTTATATAGGCGCCTATTACCCCCCACCCCTGACCCATTTTTTCACAATTGCTATCTGGTCACCCTACCTGATAGGGAGGTAGAAATGAAGACATGGCAGGGGAAGAATTGTGCCCTGAAGGCCTCTCTTACTCTGGCTGTTAGAGGAATTCAGGATAGAAAAATATACTTAGTTCTTCATCTTCCCTTTTCTTGTTTTTAAACACATTGTTCATCTTTAAGGAAATACTTGTATTTAAATACCTGACATTTGGCCTGCTAGAAATCATGAATCTGTTTAGGTGAGCACAGTGTCCACTTTACATGCAGGAATAAAGACACAGATGAAGCTCTTCAAAAGTGATTAGTGATTTTGGGTCCCTCCCTTTTTGGGTGCCTAATCTGAAACATTATAAAGGGGCCTGATTTTCAGAAAGTGCTGAGCACTCGCTCTTCACAAACCAGGACTCTTTAAAATAGCTCAAACTGGGCACCCCAAACCATTAGATACTGTGTTTTTGGATATGTAATGTTGGCAGGAATGAGTTATGTTACAGTGGGAGGCAAATAGCTGATCTGGAGTCATCAGCGTTCTTGTTGCGAATACACATTGGTTGCTCCAGAGTATTTACCATTTGCCCACTAGACTTCACTGTCAAAGCCAGTAAGCAATGGTATACTGGGATGCTGCTTTAATTTAAAACCTTATGGCACTGGCAGGTGGCAGCTCGCACTGGGGAGGCTGGAGTAAGAAGAAGAACACAGGCCATGTCCAGATCCGCCAGCAAACGGAGAAGCAGGTTTTCTTCTCTTTGGGGACTGGATACTACCTCAAAGAAAAAACAAGGGAGGCCAAGCATTAACCAGGTAGGTAGATAGAACACTAAGCTTCATTGTTATTTTCAAGGTATATTTTATTACCATGCAGAAGACGCTTTGAAAAATAACCCCAGCTCAGGCAAAGAAGGATAGCACAGTGGTTTGAGCATTGGCCTGCTAAACCCAGGGTTGTGAGTTCAATCCTTGAGGGGGCCATTTAGGGATCTGGCGCAAAAATTGGGGATTGGTCCTGCTTTGAGCAGGGGGTTGGACTAGATGATCTCCTGAGGTCCCTTCCAACCCTGATATTCTGTGATTCCTGAGTAAAAAAAGTGTTGCTTACGCAGAGCACTTTTAGTGTGCATTGCATACCCAACCTTAATCTCGCCTGTTTAATCCTTCATGGTTGTGTAGTCATCACACTTAATATTCTCTTCAAAATGAGTCATTGTAGTTGCAGATAAGCATATAACAGCTCATGTTTAAATGGTCCTGAGTGAGGTTTGAGGCTCATACCTTTTTTTGAGATGAATGGGTTGTGTTCCTATCGATGCTGTCCTTTGTCTGGAGACTGTTTTCTGCCAATCTAGGTTAGCCAGACAGCAGCAGCACATCGGTTTACAGCTGCATTTTTGTAATAGGAGAAAAATACAAAATTATTTTTTCTTGAAATGAAAGCTTAGAGTTTGTAGAATGTTGCAGCTGAGTTTGGAGAGAGCGCTGTAATGGACAACTCTTTGTATTTAGGAGAGACGATCCATGCTTCTTTTGAACAAAATCTTTCAAGTTTTCATGCTGTCCCCAGGGCTGGCTCCAGGCACCAGCTTTGCAAGCAGGTGCTTGGGGCGGCACTCAGAACGGGGTGGCAGTCGGTGTCCTGCGGCGGCAATTCGGCGGCAGCTCCTCCGCTCTTCCTGCTGCCGCGGCTTTTGGGTAGCAGCCCCGCTGCTCTGTTGCAGCAGCGGCAATTCAGCAGCGGCTGCTTGAGGCGGCAAAATTGGTAGAGCCACTCTTGGCTGTCCCTCCCAAAACTTTCCACAGACATATGTATTTCAGTGGATTAAGAAGGTGTTTCCCTGCCTTACTCTCCCAACTTCCCTAATTATAGCTTTCAGATATTGGTAGTTATGTCTCATCTAATTGCAGGAATCATAGGGTTTTCTTTTTCTTCTGTTCTCTTTTTTTGGGAAGTGGGCAGGGCAGGATTTGTTTTGGGTTTTAGACCTGTGATTTCCTCCTGTCCCTGTTGTTAAGACAGTGGTGTGGGTGGGGGAGTATTTATTGCTGAGGAATATGCCATGTAATGTGTTGTTAATAAGACATTAAATATCCACGTCATGTACATTCTCATCAACTCTTACCTTTGTCTTTCTCTCTAGTCAGTTCAGCCCAGTGATTACAAAGGGGGCAGAGTTTCACTAGACAACTAGCTGGTGCCTGATGAGCATTTTCAGAAGTTACATTTCCATTGTGTGTAACATGCTTGCTTTTAAACAAATGTCCCCAAACCAAGCAACGTCCCTAGTGCTCAGCTAGGATTCTGTCCATGCCAAGTTTCAGATGTCAGGTATGTGTGCCATAGATTGCCAAATCCCACTCCCACCTTCCCCCCCAACAGAGGGAGGTGTATTTCCCCCCTGCTCTTCCACAACCCTGAATTGGCTGAAGGAATTTTGCTCCAATTAAAAACATTAGATCTGGACAGAGACCAAGCTTTAAAGAAAATTCAGAAAGTGAATGTTTTGGAAGGTTACCAGGATGTCTAACTCTGAGGGGGTTAGGTACCTAAATACCTTTCAGGATCTGGGCCTATATGTTCTCTGTAAATGTAGGTCCCATTCCTGCTGATATTTACTCATATGCTTAATTTTAAGCATGCTAGTAGTCCTATTGACTGTTAAGGATTTGCAAAATGGGGGCTTTAGATTGTAAGCTCAGTATTGAGCAGTGACCATATCTCTTTCACATCCTGCATAGTTCCTGGCCCATCTTAGACACTACATAAAAAATAATTAATAACACAATTATAAACAAGTGAATATATGGAGTTATAGAAACTGTTTTCCAATCTTAACTCTGGGAGGCTCCTTGTAGTGCTTGATGTAATGAAATCAAAGCTGTGTGTCTTCCCTTCACCAAGATGATAAATGCTTACGCCCTATGCCCGTCTATAGTGGATTGTTAGTTTTTGCAGGTGTGCCAGTCTGGATCCATTCCAAGTTACTACCTGATCCTGCAAATACTTCTCTACTTGTGTTCTTGCTCCTGCACAGTCCCATTGTCTTAGTGTCCTTACCTCGTGCTAGATCATTGACTGTTACTTCACTAGCAAGAAGTCATGTTGCGCCCAGACTGTTGTGGTTGGAGGAGTGTTTACAAAATAAACAAATAAGCTTGCTTATAAGGATAACTACACAGCACTCTTGATCTGGAGATCTCAAAGCACTTAATGAAAGTGGGTAAGCGTTATTATCCTCATTTTACAGATGGGGAAACTGAAGCACAGAGAGGATAAAAATTGTCCAGGTTCACACAGCAAGTCACTGATGGGACTGGAAATAGAGTTCAGGCCTCCAGTCTCCTAGCCTGGCGCTCCATCCACTAGGATATTCTGCCTCCCTCTGTCTTTTTAGGAATCTGATCTTTTTCTTTTATATTTTTTGCAGTTATCATTGAAATAGATTTTGTCAGTTTAATTTACATGCTTGATGTCAGAGATTTTTTTCTTAAGACCCTATAACGTGTCCTAGTTAGAGTCTGTTTTTAGATTTGAGTGCATTATTGCATTATGTTATAAAATAGCACTTTTTGCTCTGCAGGTCTTTGGTGAAGGAGTTGATTCCGTGAAGAAGTCTTTAGAAGGAATCTTTGACGATACAGTACCAGATGGTAAGGTAAGAAAAACCTGGACATTACAAAGGAGTTCTATTAATTTATTTGCCTGCTTGAAAATAAAGCACATTCTTGCAGTGCTAGTAAGATGAGGTAGAATATCGATAGGGTGGCAGATCCTATGACAGCAAAATCTGCCTGTCATAGGTTCTCCCAGGCATGGGGGACAAGATGCTGGGCCTGCACCCTCTGTACACTAACATCTTGCCATGAATGGGGTGGAGTCATTGCAGTCATAGCTACAAGGATCCACTGGACAATCCATTCTGTGGCTAGACCTGCAGAACCCATAAGGACTATGAACCCTAGGAGGATTCCTAAACTACCTGTTTTAGTATATAACTAATTAGAGTAGGCATTAATATTGTTTATAATAATGTCATCATTTGCCCTGTGCTAAGTTTTTACTTCAGGAGATGGAGGTGATGATGCAACAGTGTACGTTAATATACAATAAACAGGCCTTGATAATGTTAATTGTAATTGGCAAAGGATTTATGTGAACCTACTGCTAATTTAGGATTATTGCAATTGTAAAGTACAGTATTCTCCACATTTAGCTTTAATACTATATGCAGCTCCATAAGGCTTTTAGCTTTCCCAAAACAACCACAATCCCCTTCCCAAGCACCCAAAGGAAAGTCAGCTATAAAACACTGTTAAACCAGTGCTAAGGAGCACATTTTTAATGTAGTGAGTAGGGATTTAGCTGTGTGACTCCATTTGCAGCTAAAAGGAATTGTGCAGCTCTATCACTTTATCAGAAATGTACCCCTAGGGTCCAACTTCAATGTACAGAAGAGAGAAAATTCAAAACGAATGCTGGGATATGCTATCCTGTAATACCTAGAAACCTTAGCACCATCAGCTGTTTTCTTTGTGCTTGGTTAGATAACTGGGAGATATGATGCATTGGAGCCTTAATTTTTAACATCAGTACTTTTTTTTTATATTATGCCCCCCACATTGCTAATACCCATAGGCATAGCTCCATTTAACTCCATAGGAATTTTGCATTGACTTAAGTGGGGTCAGGATTTTACCCATAGTGTTTGTGGTTTAAGCTTATTACTTTACACTTGTACTTGTACTTGTATAGCACCTTTCATCTGGGGACTTCAGAGCACTCTACACTCACTGCTGAATTTAACTCACAATTCCCCTATAGAGTGGATATCTTACCCGTATTTTACATATGGCGAAACTGAGGCTACAGTAGAGTTAAATGAGTTGAGCAGTGTCCTGCAGAAAGTCTGTGGTGGAGGCAGGAACAGCACCCACATTTTCTGATTCGCTATCCCGTGTATTAACCATAGATCAGCCTTTCCTGCTTGTTATATTCCATATCTCCTGGTCTATTTGTATTTGTCTGTCCCAAGAAATGGAAACTACGTGGGTATTTTAATTAGTGCTGTGTGATCACAGATACAATTTAAAAATAAAGTTTTGGAAAGGATATGAAGCCCTCATGCATCAGGGCGGAAGCCAACTTGGAACTCCTGGGGGTTAGGAAGAAACTTTCCCTGGAGGCAAGTTATCTCAGAACTGCCTACTTCAGTTTCTTCCTCTGAAGCAGCTAGTGCTGGCCACTGTTGGAGACAGGATACTGGACTAGATGACCACTGGTATAATTCTGTATGGGAATTCCTGTGTTCCTACCACCTACATATTGAACTTTGCTATAGTGAAACTCCATTTATATTGTTATTGTGATGTACAATAAAAGTCGCAAATTTTTCCGGTCCAAATTGCAATATACAAACTGCAATTCCATTGCTACTTGAGCATCCACTAAGGGCTGGTCTACACTAGAAAAGTTATACTGGTAAAATTACGTTGATTATGGGTGTTGGTTTTTTTAACAGATATAGTTATACTAATATTAGCCCTAGCACAGACACAGTTATACCTGTATAAAGGTGCCTTATACCACAATAGCTTATTCTTCTTCCCAAACTAGAGTAAGCTACACTGGTATAAGCACATTTATATCAGTAACATTGTGTCCACACTGGGGGGGAGTGAGGAGGTAGGCGTGTGGAATTGCTATTTTAATCTACACCAGGATAGTTAAAGCAGCAAAACTTTCTAATATAAACAAGCTCTTAATCTAGGTTTGTGAATAAAATGTCTTCCCTCTAACCGGGTTCCCGGGTGTATGTATAGTACAGCATACTGACTTCCTTACACTTGGTATTGAAGAAGAGATGGATGATATTTTACCATTAATGGATTTTTCTATTCAGAGGGAAAAAGAAGTGGCACTGACCAGCACCCATCAGCATAATCCTGATTGTGACATTTGGGTTCATGAGTATTTTACGCCATCTTGGTTCTGCCTGCCAAATAACCAGCCCGCTTTGACAGTAATCCATCCAGGTGACACCACAAGAGATGTTTTGGAAATGATTTGTAAGGTAAAGGTGCACTTTGAAATGAACCTTTCAGTGACAGTTTTTCATTTCCAATTTTTAGGCTTTTCATGAACAAATCTACTATACTGTGTTTAACAGACCAGTTGGACTTTAACTGTAAAATCACAATCACAGTGAGTTGTTTAGTAAAATTACACCACGTTGAATAGGAAACAAGATCCTTAAATTTAGCGTTTAGCTTTTTTAAAGAAAAGTCTGTGTTTTTGTCTGTGTTTTCTCTTAAAATACTGCAGTGAATCTATAAACTGCCTTCACATGACATCCCCACCAAGCCCTCTACAGTCCTTTCCAAGATGACACAACTGCATGCAATTCATCTCTTCTCCCAACAATGTCTCTGTTCCCTTCCCCTGACGTGCCACCCAAAACAACTTCCTGCTGCTGAAAACCTGCATGATAAGTGCTGCTGCCTTCTTCCTTCCCATTACCAGCCCCACCTGCTTCCCCAAGACAGAGCTAGCTCCTGCCAAACTCTCATGTTACCTGCCCCTGCCCAAGTGTGATGACATCACCCATTTCCCAAATTGCTAAGTAGCTCCGAGTTTTCAGGTGTCATGCACCTGCCACATAAGGTGCGTTCTGAGAGCTAAAGGAAGAACTTCAAAAAGAATATGAAGTCACTGGAAAAAAAAATTATCTGTGTTTACCCATGTTGCAGAGTCAGTTTCATTCAGTGCGGGGAAGGGGAGGAGAGAAGGGAACTACATCCATATACTGGAAACATGCATTTACTTTTCAAAAGAAATAATTTAGATAAAAAATTGGGTAAGCTTGGCTATTAAAAGCTTCCAAAGTTTTTAAACTTCCAAATCTCAGGAAATTAAGTTTATAGCTTCAGTGAATCTAACCCATACTCTCAGTGAGTATGCCAAATAATGTATTCCACTAACCAGCTAACTTGCAAACTAAAACTAACTTGCAGAAACTTAAATGCTGTTCTGTTCTGGGGCTTCTTTTTACTTAAAATATCAAGATCTATTAACAACTTAACTTTGGGGAGTTTTAAAGATATGTTGCATATGCTTCTAAAGAGCTGGAAGGTGCAAAGAAAAGCATTTGTTTTGGGTAATTATATACTGTACTCAGCTCACTGCCAGGTGCACTTCTAAAGACTGCTGCAGCTTCTGAAAGCTCCTCATTGTAGTCAGGGAGAGATGACATTTTTAAGAGAGACACATAATAGGGAAGTTGGGTGACACACTATTAGTAATGATTTATTTTTAGGGCCGATATTTTCCTTCTGGATAAGAGTGATTAACTCAGTGGGTCAGATCCTCAGCTGGTGTAAATTGGTGGAGCTCCACTGACTTCAGTTTACACCAACTAAGGATCTGGTCCATGTTACATTTTTGTGGTTTGGGGTTTATTTAGAGCTAATATCTGTTTCCTTCCTTTCCATAGTAGTTGTCAGTCTGGAAAATACTGATGGATGCATTCTTTTCTATAACATTTAATAATCAATCTCTTTCTTCTGTCTCTTGCATTCAGCTCTTTCTTTTTCCTTTTACTATCTGATCCACATCATTTCACATCAGTTTGCCATCTGCCATCTGCGAAACAGTCAAGTTCTGGTATAGTAAACATTTCAAGATCTACATTTCATATAAACCTCTTCATGTTGTAGATGTAGTTAAGACTACCCATGTCATTAAATTGATCTTCACTATTCTATCCAATAATTCAAAATGCAGTAGAATATTTGCAGAATAATGCATTCTTCTTGCTAACGCTGCTGTTTGCATGTAATCATCGTGTTTTAGGGTTTTTAAAAGTATTTTTAGTATTTGGGTTTATTTTTTAAAATAGTTTGGTTTTCTCTAAGATTTAACAAGTAATGTCATTTGGAAGCCAAGAAAAAAACATCAGTTTGTGTGTGTATTTATGTATTTCATACTAACACGTATCTATGTACATTTATATATAAGTATAGATAGATATTGGTATACTGACTGTATGTTTCCAAAAGGTGGGGGCTTGTATTTCCTGAATTGAATGAAGTGCCATTCTATAAGCCCAATGTATCTGCCAAGGCTAATACATTTTCTAAGAAATGCCACCTGGATCAAAATACATGATCAAGATTTTCCATTGACCCTTCTATTTTTTTTTTTGCAAATTATCAAAATCAGGGATCTCTCAGAGATTCCTGGGAACAAATAAGCACCACTAAGGAATGGAATACAAAAATGGTGTAGAAATTTCTGGATTTGAAAGGCCATCTACTGAAGTTGACCAACAATTTTGTTCTGTTTTCTGTCCTCAAAATCAATTAGGAGGAGAAATCTGAATTTGCACTGCTCCAAGACAATATTCTGCTAGTGGATTTTTTTTCATGGTTGCAATACTGCATTCAAAATCTCTGCATTTGCCTCAGTCCTAATCTTTGAGATGGTGGGCAAAAAGGTTATGCTTCTAATTAAACATTTCCAAAATGACCTGCATTAAGATAGATACACCTACAGTTTTCTTTGAGCCTGATTAGGAACCCACTGAAATAAGTAGAAAGGCTTTCATTGACTTTAGTGAGCTATGGATCAGGCTGTCCATGGGGAAAGTTGCTTTGGTAAGATGATAGCAGCCACAAGGATTAATGTATACACTCAGTGATTTCTATAGGATTTCTGAATAGTGTTCAGGCAAATTGAAACATCATTATAAGGATATTTCTTGGAATAGGAAGAAATCTAGTATTGCTGTTTGGAAGCTACAAACACACAGCAGTGTGGGCAGTATACCTCTCTTTGGATCCTAGACTTTATTAGATTCCATTTAACATGTCAGGCTAAATCTTGTTGGCATATCATTCTGTCAATAACTGCCATGCAGACATCTCTGATGTTGAGTGAGCTGCAGAATGTACACAAGGCACAAGAGATTGCAGAATGAGAGAGATGGCTACTGGGTCATCTATTCCATTTCTCTGTCAGTACAGGATTTTTTACCGATAGTATACTTTTGTGCTGCTTTGTCCAGTTTTGTTTTAAATGTGTTACACAATGGGGCATCTATCTGTTTCATATTGAGATTCATCAGAGAGCCCCCTAATTGTCAATCTAAATTTTCAGATCACTCTCAGAATACAAGGCAGGTGCAAAAATGTATTTTTATTGGATTTGAGGTCCAGACACTGTTTAATGTGGCAGGTTTCTCATCATTGACTTCTCTGATAACTGGTGATAGTAGATTAATCTGACCAGAAACTACTGTCTGGCTGATTTATTATTCTGCACAATTAAAACAACCATGCTTTTCGTTTGTGTGTGAGAGGTAGTTTAAATAGGCTGTAAATAAAATGGCAATCTGATAAATTGTTGATCTAACAAAAGTTTTGGTATAATGAGGATGACTTATTTAGCTATTTCTATTTTGTGGTAAACTTCAAATTGTTTTTAATTAACTGATATATAGTCTAAATTACAATGTTTGTCCAATTTGATACTCAGATAATTTCATCTGTTTAAATTAAACAGATTTAGATGTAAAGTCAACAATAGATCTGATTTAATTAGTTGTGAATAATAGTTGTTTCAAATGTGGTCCTTTTTCAGTGTGTGAAACTTTCTAGATATTCACTGTAGAGTTCATAAATGAAAAATCCCATAGACTGATATTTAAATTGTTCACACTAGCTATTCGCTGTGCATTATTCATTATGTATGATGTGTTGTTCTTCACCTAAATCCTAGGGTGTTGCTTCTGCTTGGTGATTGGTTCACTAAAATTTTTACAACGCTAGAATAACAAATAGCAAATTATGCAATTCCTGTACAAATTTTCAGATCAATCATTGTACTAAAACCTGGGGAACTTTTGGGATTTGTGACTATTTTCTAAATACAAACAGTGAATAATAGGACTCCACAAATAACAGTGAGGGATGTACTTGCCTCTTATATTTGTGAATCACATCTGGTGCTAGTCAACAGCTTATTAACTTTGCAAAGTAACTTTTGAATGCATCCTTTGTGTTTGTCATTTCCCTAATGCATTTTGATTACACACGGAGTTAACCTCAGTTTAATTTAAGCTTATTAACTGTGCAGAGGAAAGGTCATTACCATCTCCCAGGTCAAATGCCATACCCGCAGCTAACCATAACGTCTTTAAAGTGATATAGGGTGTTTCCATTGGGAAGTAATCCAGTGTGGATCTCTAGAGTCATCCTCATGCTTTTTTAAGTTAGCATACTATGTCCTGTTTACAGTCTAAACAACTGAGGTGGATATTTTATGCATAATCTTTCTTGCAGACTTATCACAGAATGCCTGAATGTTAAACTATGAAAAGATTCAGAAAGAAACTACTTTCATATTGTATCTTTCTCTTTGTTAGCCAGAATATATTTTCTTCTTTGTCTTTTTTTAAATGTACTTGCATACAGGAAGTATGCTCTAATTCCTTTGCTTTAATAATACTGTGCTCAGCATTTCTATAATAATATGGAGTAGGTGAGGATAGAATTGCCAAAAAAAAACAAAATTGAAGGTGGTACTTAGGGTAATAGCATTACCTATGAAATACCAATAAGCAGTTAGGTGAAAATTTCTTATTTGGAGGGGGAGGGGAAAGGGGAAAGGGAAGGAGAAAGAAACTTTCAGACTCTATTTAGGTTAC
This sequence comes from Lepidochelys olivacea, assembly GCF_965140295.1. Taxonomy (NCBI): domain Eukaryota; kingdom Metazoa; phylum Chordata; order Testudines; family Cheloniidae; genus Lepidochelys; species Lepidochelys olivacea. The sequence continues at coordinate 168,443,636 of NC_140411.1, forward strand.
AAAATTTTCACACCTCTTATGAAAGATAGAGAACTTTTTTTTCCATGGTGTCATCATCTATTTCTCCTTAAACATGTGTGGTTTTGTTTTATTAGTCATTGTCTTTTCTCTTTTAAAGTGTCTCCTCTGTTTGTTGCAGACATATCAGCTGGATCATTCAGCTCACTTTCTGCGTCTTAAGTTCCTGATAGAAAACCAGATGCAATTTTATGTACCAAAGCCAGAAGAGGACATCTATGAATTGGTAATGCTAATTGCTGAACAGTGTTAAATGACACTTTTGTTTACAGGGCACTATTAGCTATTCACTTGCATTAATCAAGGCAATTTTAAATCCAGATGCAATTATCTAATATTTGTAGTACATGGAGTTAGGCTTTTTGATTTTTTAGACCAAAAGTCACCTTGTAGTTACAGTGCCTTGCAGTCCATAGCAAACAGCCATGCCATATAAACGACCTTATTTGCATCCTATACAATAATCTCAACAAGTATTTCTTCTTGTAGACGGAGTGGATTTGTACTCTCTGTGTGTGTAATAAAATCACAGTTACTGGTGGCAATCACTATATTTAATGTTGAATTTGAACTTCCACTCTAATCCCCCTTTTTTCTAATGTTCCTAATTTTCAGTTTGCTCAAAGAAATCTCTTTTGCGTCAAAACATTCCATACTTAGACACCGCTCAAAGATTATTTTTTTCCCCCCTGTTGGGCCAGGGGTGGAGTTAGAGGTAAAAAGGCTCTGGAGTAACTCAAACGGTATAAAATTGCTTTCCTCCTATGTTTCAGTTGGAATATATGAATTTACATATCTCAAAAACTGCTGAAGTAAAAAACATTGGTTAAAAAAACCCCATGCCCCTGTCAGTTCAGGATGCCTCTGTTAATGGTGCCTTACTTAAGGATGTGTTGGAATGGAATAACACCCCCAACCTCCAGCACCATTATCACCCTTAAACAAAATAGAGAAATTAAATGAGGGGAAATAGCATTAATGGCATGTTAGGACTGAGAAATGAAGCACTCAAAAGTCAGGAAACTCAAATGTTAAGGAGCCAGATCCTGGCCTTCACTGCTTAGAGGGATCACAATAGCCTTCTGGGAAATCCCCCCAGTGCCAGGGTAGCATAGGGCTGATGTAGCCATCCAACATTCAATGAAAAATAAAGCCCTGATCCTGCAGTACTTACGCACAGTGCTTAACTTTAAAAATCTTAATTTGAAATCAGTGGGACTATTCACATGCTTAAAGTTCACAATGCACGTAAGTGTTTGAAGGACCAGGACCTAACCTATTAGCAGAAGGACAGCAGTACATGTGTCATATTGTATATGTGTATGCTTACTAGAAAATCTTTGTGATTATTTTTAAGTGTTTCTTGAAGAGATCCTCTTGCAATTAACATAATAAAATTGACTAATGCCTTCAGTTTGTAGTCTCTCAAATAGCTATTTACAGGGTTATTTAATATTAATGTTGCCTCACTCTCTACTTTCCTTCTGATCAACAGCTTTTAAAATGTATTCCTTTAGAAAAAGTTTAATAGAATTTCTGAGGCAGCTAAGATGTTCTCTTTTCTTTCATCATAAACCAGGTGATATTTTAATTGAAAAAAGAGATTAGAAATCTATATTTTCAAAAACATTATTTGATAATGTAAATGAAGTAATTATATTCAAACATTTTTTTAAAAAGCCCATGGAGGCTTCATTTGTTATGTGCTAAAACCTGTAACTCTGAGGATTTTTTTTTTTTTTTTAGTGTTAGGTGTGCTACAGGGTAGTTGTTCTTTTTAATTTTTTATTTGTTTTTAGTGCTTTTTAGAGTAAATAAGCCCTGGAATCTTTTGGCTGGAACCTGAACTGCTTTCCTTTCCATCTGATTTAGGCGTTACTATTCTGTAAAGTAATGCATGGCTTTAATTGGGAAACAAGGGATTGCATAGAAAAGGCCTGAGTGTTGGGTAGGAGCTAGGGAGGAGGCATCAGGAGTTACAGGAAAGCAGGGGATGGGGAGAGAGAATCAAAGCATTAGAGGAAAATGGCATCTGTGCAAGGACATGAAAGGCTTGAAAAGAGTTAAAAAAGCTACTGGAGATAGCAATGCCTTGGTCTTTTGGAAACACTGGGAGCTGAGAGGGAATCTGACTGGAACAAAGAGGAAACACTGCCACCTCGAGTTGGAGATTGGACTTGCCAGATAATGAAATGGTGCCATGCTGTTGTTCACGGTATTATAAGAGAGTATAATAAATCTTGTAAGAGGCTCTTGAACTGTCTGCAGTATGAAAGTGTAGATTATTAAATCTCTTCTTTAAGATGCCCTCTGCTTATGCTCATCTTAAAGAATGACAACTCTGGGCTCCTATTTAGTCCGTGAGGGGACACTACACGGGGGTAAAAGACCTACGGCTCGGCCACAGCCAGCCCAGGTCAGCTGACTCAGGCTCACTGGGCTCGGACTGCAGGGCTAAAAACTGCCGTGTAGATGTTTGGGTTTGGGCTGGAACCCGAGTTGTGGGACCTTGTGAGGAGGGAGGGGTTCAGAGCTCGGGCTCCAGCCCAAGCCTGAATGTCTACACAGCAAATTTTCAGCCCTGGAGTCCGAGTCTCATGAGCCTGAGTCAGCTGACCTGGGCCAACTGTGGGTTTTTTAATCTCGACATAGACATACCGCTAGAGTGCAACCCTTGTCATCCAGACCAAGCCCAAGCATACAAGCTTTGTGCAGGAGACCTATGAAGGAGGGATAAGGAGGTGAAATCTTCCCTTATAATCTGTGGAGTACCCACACAGCCACTAGCTACATCAACCCTTGGTTGGAGAAGCAGCTGTGGCCCAATTTGTCCCACCTGTGCTGGCTATTTGGGTGCTGAATCCATGCCTCTTGGACGTGCTAGCCGAGCCCCACCTCCTCTCCATGGGCCAAATTCTCAGTTTGTATAAATCATTGGAGCTGAGTTGAAGTTAATGGAGCTATGACATTTTACATCAGCTGAGGTCCTGGTTCCATGTCTTGAGAAACCCCTTGCTGAGAAAGTTGCTATGGAGCAGTACTCTGTCGTCTGCACAATGTAGCGTTCACATGAGTATTTTCGGTGCAGCCTTCCCTAATCCCACATACAACCATGCGAGTCACACTTTGTTTCTGGCCTTTTATGCTGCTCAGGACTTCCTCCTTGGTTCAGATGGCACAGTTCATATTGAGGAAAGGGACTAGAAATACTTTATGTTGTGAAAATATCCCAGTTAAGGAATCTGTAGTAAACTTGTTTCTAGGATGGCATCATTTCAATGAAGGTTATTTACGTAATTATTTAAATAACATTTTTTTAAAACCTTTGATTTAAATCAGGTTGAGGCTTTGTAAAACTGATTTGAATTTTTCTACTATTGCAGCTTTAGATGATAGTGAACAAGTTTGTAAATGTTGCTGCTTCTTTTTTTTTTTTTTAAAAAAAAGGGTCCAGTAGGGTCTCTCATTTGAATTTTTAAAAAACTGCCATAAGCAAAAATCAAAATATTGAAAATTAAGTCTCAGATCCTACAAGTATTTAAGCAGATACATAACTATACTTAAAGTTCAGCATCTGATTCTATCATATGATTCGCAAAAAGAAAAGGAGTACTTGTGGCACCTTAGAGACTAACCAATTTATTTGAGCATGAGCTTTCGTGAGCTACAGCTCACTTCATCGGAGCTCACGAAAGCTTATGCTCCAATAAATTGGTTAGTCTCTAAGGTGCCACAAGTACTCCTTTTCTTTTTGCGAATACAGACTAACACAGCTGTTACTCTGAAACCTATCATATGATTCTGTGTCAGCGGTTCTCCTCCAGGGGTCTGCAGCCCCTTAGGGGTCCGAGAGCCCTTTCAGGGGGGCCGTGGAGCTCCGCAGCTGAAACCCAGTGCCCCAAGCCCCAGCACTGAAGCTGGGAGCAGCGTGGGGGGCTGAAGCTGGTGCCCCCCCACACCCCGAAGCCAGGAGCAGCACGGGGCTAAAGCCAGCATCCCTCATCCCAAGCCGGGAGCAGTACGGGACTAAAGCTGGCCGCCCCCATCCCCAAGCTGGGAGCAGCTTGGGACTGATGCCAGCACCCCCTCAAGCCCCCAAAGCCGGGAGCTGTGGGGCTGAAGCCAGCAAACCTCTCCCGTAGCCAGGACTAGCTGGGGGGCTGAAGCCTGGAGCCCCAGCACCCCTCCGCCCCAAAGCTGAGAGCCACACTGAGAGCCCCGCTCTCCACCCGTAGACAGTCCCTAGCTACCCCCTGCCTGCACCCTGAGCTACTCCCCTCACTTCACACAGCCCCACCTACGCCACTCCCAGCACCCTGAGCTACCCCCTGCCTGCACACAGCCCCTAGCTACCCCCCTTCCTGCACCCTGAGCAATTTTAAAACTTTTTGAACTGAGTCCTCTCTTGGGAGTTATAATTTTCGGTTGCGTCCACCTATAGCCCAGACAGGCTGGGTGGCCTCCTGAGTGAGTCAGGGGGTGGAGGTGGCGCTCCCTCCCTGGACCCCGGTGTGCGGAGCTGGCTTGAGCCTCACCAGCTCTTGCCCCCTCTCCCCCAAATAGAAGTAAAACTATACCCCAAGGCCTCCCTTCCCCGCCCCCCCAGCACAGAGCCCTAAGTCGTTCCCCCCCGCACACACACACTCGGCATTTTTAGAGCATGTTGAGGGGGGCCTCAGTAGGGAAAAGGTTGAGAACTCCTGGTCTATGTGCTTAAACATTTATCGCACCACCGGGGCTAAAATTTTATTTTTATTAAAAATATTTAGTGCATAAAACCTTAGTCACCTCCCATACAGATTTGCATCAGCATTAACAATGTAGTTATTTAGACATCTGATACGTTTGCAAAGTTATTGTGAATGTTTTCTACACACAGGCCAACATTTACAAAAACAGGAGCTTACAGTTAGGCTGCTAATCCTGCATTTAGGCATCTGAGGGTGGGATGTCTTAAAAGAGAGAAAGGATGTTCCAGCGGTTAGGCCTAGGCAGTGGAGGACCCGGGTGCAATTCCCTACTCTGCCATAGACAGCCTGAGCTACCTTGGCTAAGTCACTTATAGTGCCAGATTTACAGGTTTTTAGAGACCTTGTGGGATTGTCAAAAGCTGATTTCAATGGCAGTGAGCTGCCGACTTGCTTTTGAAAATCCCATTAGGCACCAAGCTGCATTTTGAGATATCTAAATTCCTTTGTAAATCTGGCCCTTAGCCTCTCTGTGCCTCAGTTCCCCGTCTGTAAAATGGAAATAATAGCACTACCCTGCCTCACAGGGTGTTGTGTAGATAAATACATTAAAGACCATGAAGTGCCTATGGTAATGGGATGTGGGGGATATAAGTGACCTAGACAGACAGACAGAAAGAAAGAAAAGCATCTGACTGATTTAAAAGCACAAGTCCCACTGAGTTCAAGTTGCAACCCCTAGTAGGTGGAATATAGCCTGGTTGAAGCCATTTCAGTTTTGTTTACTTGTGAAAGTTTGATACATCAGAAGGTGGTGTTCCTTGCACATATCGTCATTTTTGTGTTTTGAGTTTATGGTGTTCCTAGAGTAAGGATGTTGTTGTTGATAATAAATAATAATAATAATAATTAATAATACCTAACTAGCAGGAGACTGGACTCGCTGACCTAGATGAGCATTTCAAGTGTGAAACTTTGTAGTAGAGAAATCTCTCTGTCAGATGTGATATTCTACTAACAATTAGGAAATAAATTAAAGAAATGAGCTGAAAAAATCCACTTCAGCAATTTCAGGATATAAAATGAGGAAGAAGTAAAGAATGGGCAACATGTAAACAAGAAATCGGATTTAAAATTTAAAAAATAGTTTCAATACAAATAATGATTTAAATCTGTTTTTAAATCAGAATTCTTACACACCCTGAATTTTTCCAGACTATTAAATAGAAATACCTGGGGGCCAAACCCTGCATTCCTTGTGCACTCAGAACTTTATTGGAGGATGGACATTGTTATATAACCACTTGCATGCAGGTAGTGCTAGAAATAACACATTCTCTTTTAATCACAATCCAGTGTTTCTAAAAATAAAGCAGAGTGGCTCCAGGAATACATTTTACAGGTGTGGGGAAGGCTGCAGTAAATAAATGACTGTGGTTCCTCTTTTGCGCCTTTAATTAAAAAGAAAGATCTGCTCAGAATGGTGACAAGCAGTATAACCTTTTGTAATAATGGATTTTTTAAAATATTTTGTCTGTTCAGTTATACAAAGAAATTGAAATCTGTCAAAAAATTACACGGCACATTCAAATTGAGAAGTCCGACACAGCCTCTGATTTTTATGGTAAGTTATCTTCCTGATTTGTTTTTGTTTTTCCTATCAAATCCTGGTGTAAACACGCTCTTATTTACAATTAATTAACCTTAAGGGACTGTTGAGCAAAATAAAAAAAGCAGATCTGACTCCTGTGTCATCCAGAGTAAGAGAAGCCATGAAAAGCCATCTTGCTCACATTGAAGCTGGTTGGATTTTTTTTGTTTTTTTGTTAACAAACTGAATGCAAAGCCCACTCTGGCGCATGAACTGTAGCATGTACAGATCATTAATGAAAGTTATAATTTGAGAAAAGGGAAATGTTTTCTTGTTTGTGTAGCTTCTCAGAACATACTGTGCAAAATCCTTGCCATTAAGAATGTGGCACAGAGATATGCAGCCACAGAGTGCTTTTGGTGAAAAACAGAATCTTGTAGAGCAGAACTCCCCTCTCCCAATAGCCATGTGTTATGTTAATGTTTTTGTTATAAGATAAAGTGTGGCTTTGCAGTAAGTCTCAAGTGACAGTGTGTTGTTGCACTGCTGCAGGAACAGATGGGGAAGCAGATTGTGACTCTGGGCTTGCCTACAGAGGGTGGTAGTACACACCGGTGTTTTGCAAATTAACTGGTCCATGTGAACCTTGCTGGTGTGCACTAAAAGTTCCCTAGTGCGCATTAACGTAAATGTAAAGCCCAGAGTCACAGCCTACCTCCTGGTTATCCTGTTGCTCCAAGTGGAAAGTATCCAGCACTATCTCTATGCATGATTTATCACATGTCCCCCAGTGCATTGGGACCAAGGGGAATGGACCCCTTGTCCCCACCCATTTCTGGCCTCCTCCAGTCTCTTCCTTTCCTGTGTGTGCGGGTTGTATAGTGGCCCTTCGCAGGATGCTCTCTCTTTTCTGCTGCTACCCACAACATGGGTAGTCCTCTCAGGGAAGTAAGGAAGCGCCTTGTGCCCCTTTACTTCCCTGCCCAAGCCCCCGAGACAGGTCACAATCTTGTCCAGCATAGACAGGCTTCGGATACACAAGTTTGGCATCCAGTGAAGTCTACAGAAGCCCAGTGCATCTCAAAAGCTGGAATATGCCCTTTAATATTAACACATTTATAAAGAGGGGGGAAATACTCTGTATACCATTTTAGCAAAATCTCTGTCTTATCTGTTCTTTCAACTCTTTAGTATTCAAAATTACAAGCCTTTAGATTGGCAAGATTGCCCTTTGGTCAGGCAATTACAGTATTTTTACATTTCTTTTGCAGCCTACCCCCTGGGCAGCCGATCTGCATCTTTTAATGTTTATCCAAAGATTCTGTTTTAATGAATAGAATAATTTTGAATCCCAAAACTGATTATTATACAGCTGTAGGCCATTTTGAATGTTGAGCTCTGGTGCAAAGCAGCGATACTGGCTGCTATTTGAAAACTAAAGATTTAAGACATACATATTAACTAGCACAATTATGACCCCAGGTTCAGTAATTATGTCGTGTCTGGGAAGACTTCAATAGGGCTTGTCTTTATTCCCTTTTGGGTTTATTTAGCAGCAGGGACGTAAAAAAGTGGGAAACAATGAAAACAAACTATTGTAAAATAAAATGATCAGTTGAGCTGTTTGAGGCAGGAAATGTGTCTTATGGGTGGGCCTGATCCTGCAGACAATAATACCCCCTCATAATGCTTACTGCACTCATTGAAAGAAATCACAAAACTCCTTTTGACTTTAATGGGAGCAGGATCAAGCTCTGAATAAGGCCTGGGTCCTGTGGAAATAATATTAAGTGATCTTGTAATATTAAGCCTATATTGAAATGCATGCATACAAGAGACAAGAGTTAAGGTTGCAAGTGCATTTGAATTTTTAACGCTTGACATTGCCTTTATGTAGATTAACATAACCTTTGTAATTTTAACACAGTGCTTACTTTTACAGTCCTACCAAGATCATGTGCTTAACTTTACATGCAGTGAGTAGTCCTAGTGACCTCTTGCAATATGAAAAAAAAAAACTAAGCATGTGTGTAAGCCTTTATAGCATTGGGACCCTAAACTTTGCTGTCTTAACAGAGAGATCTTTTTAATTTCCTAATTTTTTAAAAACCATAATAATTTAAAAAAAAATCTGTAGTGTGGCAACACTGTAGCCCCAAATCAGGACAGCATATAAGCATCTGTATAAGTGCTTCCATGAATAGGGATGCTGTGCTGAATTGGAGCCTATGTTAGTTAGACAGCAACAGAATGTACCTATGCAGGATCTTAAACTAGTGTACTGAATGAGGCAATGCTCTTACCATCTTCAGTGTGCTTTGTAAAATACTGCTTCCTAATTATCACGTGCTTTCACTACTGTGCTTCATTCAATCCAAAGCGAACTTACTGCATGTTTTAAAGATTTTAACGTTATGTACCAAAATTCCACGTGCCTTGTGCAGCCTGCTTGAGAAAGTAAGTGTTATCATTACTGAAATTGTAGGCAACATTAACTGTTGCTATTGCTAGCATTCCAGCTATAATCATAATAATAATGCCTGTACACTTTTAATCTTCTTACAAACTGTTAATTAATCCTGACAGTGCCTTTGTAAGGTGGGGAAGTGTTGTTATCTTCACAGAACAGCCAGAGAATCAAAGGCAGAGAGGTTAAATGACTTGGCTAAGGTAAAGCGACTCAAGGCAGACAAACCCAGCTCCCCAAGCAGAATGGTTGAGCGAATCTCTACTAAGGCCTGGTCTACAATACACAGTTAGGCCAATGTAAGCTGCCTTGCATTGACCTAGCTGTGGAAGTGTCTTCACTTAAATTTGGCTCCCGCCAACATAAGCGCCTCTCTACGCCTATATAGTAACACTACCTCCCTGAGCAGTGTAGAGTCACGGTCAATGTAATTAAGTTGACACAGTGTCAGTGTAAAAAGAAAAGGAGTACTTGTGGCACCTTAGAGACTAATGAATTTATTTGAGCATAAGCTTTTGTGAGCTACAGCTTATGTTCAAATAAATTTGTTAGTCTCTAAGGTGCCACAAGTCCTCCTTTTCTTTTTGCGGATACAGACTAACACGGCTGCTACTCTGAAAAGTGTCAACGTAGACACTGCGTTGCTTACTTCGATTATTACTGGCTTTCAGAAGCCATCCCACACTGCCAATATGGTCGATACAAGTAAGGATGTGCACCACTGACACAAGGAGCCAGGCATGTGCGCACACAAGCGATTTAATAACTGCGGTGGCTGTATGCGACGCAAGTTAGGTCGACATAATTTTGTAGCGTAGACATGGCCTACAGTAAACTCTGCAGAGTTGCCAGCTGAACTTGTCCACTTTCACCAGGTTCTCTGTGGAAGGGGACAATATTGCTTATAAACAGCTCACAAGTATCTCATCAGTCTCTTGGTCCCATTATATTTTTCCAGAGCCATGTTGTAGGCTATGTTTTCACTGCAGTGTTAGCTGATCTACACTTGAGTTAATGCCTCTGGAGTTGGTCTAGCTTGAGCACACGTTGCAAAATAACACCTGAGCTGCACAGAGTGATGGGACTAGCAGCTGGTGTGTTCTGCTACCTCGTGTGTAGCCTCGATGGGTGAGTTCAGTCCAGTTAAATGCACTGCTACACTTGAGTTAAGGGGTTTTGTGAATGGGTGGGACTTGAATTAACTCTGCAGTGAGGACAGGCCCATAGTTACCATTTCTTTTTGCCTGGCCGTTCTTCAGTTTATTCAGAATTTCTCTCCCCACTAACCTTGGTGCATGAAGTGAGCTTGACAGATTCCATTTATATTCCAAGTTGAGGAGCCCAGCTTTAAGTCTCTAAATTGGCTGTTAAGTGATAAATGGCCATATGCCACAGGCCTGTGGGCTGGTCCCTATTTTTTTAATGAAAGAATAACTTGCCATCCATAAACATCAACTTGAAGGGAGTCATAGGGTTAGAATAGGCTCCCAGTACATCTGCTTCCTCTTGACTGGTGGCTGATTGCATATCAAACAAGCAACTCTCCCTAGTATATACTGATTCATAAAAGTTTTATTTGAGAAAAAAAAAAAAACAAAAAAAAAACCTGCGGTCTATACACATCTAGGGTGCCAGGAAGTTTCAGAAAAGCAAATGTCCTTTTTTAGGCAAGTCTCAATAGTAAATAAATAAAGCAAATGTAATAAAATACATTTTATTTTATACACACATTAGAGCTGACATTACATTAATTCCTAGTAATGGATAAAGAAAATCACCAATATCAAATATAGTTGTGCCATTTGCACTCTTAAAATTAAGTCTGTGTCAGTGTTTCCATTATAAATCTCTGGTTTGCAGGTTTATAACTTAGCCATAAAAATGTGCACTGGGACTTGGTGAATAACAAGTCATGGCAGCAGCAGCCGAGAAAAGAAAAAAAGGCAGCATTTTACAAACCAGCCCAGCCCGGCCCAGGAAATTCAAAAAGTAAAAGCTGACATTCTGCTTGAACGGGCACTATTATGCCTTGTGTGAGTGTCAGCCATAACTCTGAATTTCCTGGCCTTTGTTGATTTGGGACACAAAACATAACATTGTATAAATTTTGTCTGCAAATATTCAACTTCTTGAAGTGACCTTTTGTGGCAAGACAGTTTTAAGTGCATTCCAACAATTTACAGCTGTAGTCTCCCCAAATAAAACTTAAATGATTTATGTAAACGCAAAAATTCAGTTAATCTTTTTAAGTAATTTTTTTTTTATTTAGTAATTTTCCTTTTCAGTTTTTTTAAGTTTTAATACTACCCCTAGCCCCCTGAAAAATTGGGCCCCAATTCTGAAAAGCCCATTACTCACATGGATAATCCTTACTCACATGAGTAGAATTCTTGAATACTGCTGTGGAACTACTTGGCATAAGTAAAGGATGCTCACAATAGGATCAGGTACTGCTTTAGCAAAGATTTTGCTTATTGTGGAAAACAGTGCCCTCAGATACTGCGCATGAGATGTCTCTTGTGGTTTTTATATAACTAATTCTGAAGATGTTTTAATTGTGTTGCTTGGTATTTTTGTAGGCTTTTCTCTCTCTTCTGTGGAAGAAGAAGGGTTTCGTCGGCTTTATGTGAACCGTATAAAAGAGACGGGTCTGGCTTTCAAGAAAGGTAAAAGCTACTGGAAGACTTCTACCCAAGTTAAAATAGTCTCATTATTATTATTTTTTTTTCTTATTGGTATTGCAGTAGCAGTTAGGAGTGCCAGTCATAAAAGGACTCCATTTGTGCTAGGAGCTGTACAAACACAGAACGAAAAATCTGTGCCTGTCCCAAAGAGGTGTTTGGAAGGTCCCCAGATACCTTAGCACAGTGGTTCTCAACCTATTTATCATGGTGTTACCTGGTCCACAGGTTGAGAACCACAGTGCCCCCCACATAGCTCTGTGCTCAGTGCCTTCTGCCCAGAGGCCCCTCCACAGAGTGGGGCCAGAAGCGGAGAGCTGGGTGGAGGGCAGGGACCCTGCCTCCAGACTCTGCTGTGTGGGGACCCCAATCATGTGGAGCTTGGGGGGTAGCCAGGACCCCAGCCCCATTGTGCTTGGCCGAGCAGCAGCCAACTACCCAGAGCCAGCTGCACAGCAGGGAAGCAGGGAGCCCAGAGCTTGCGGCCTTTAGCATGCAGCTGAGCTGGGCCACAGCTGTGTGCTAATTGGGCCACATGTAGCCTGTGGGTTGAGAACTGCTGCCTTAGCACATGTCTACCTCCCCATCCAACCTACGGAATGATTTGGGATTGACTACAGTATATGTACAGTCACCCTTCATTCTGAACTGCTTTTCTGCCAATCCCTTCTCTTACATAGCAGGATCACCATGTACTGCAGCGAGAAAGACAAGTAGTCCATAAAGCCACTCTAGAACTGATACTAAGAGATGAAGAAATAAAATAAATGGCATATCTTCGCTCCAGTGGCTGAGATCACTGTCCCTAGTTTTGCTTTCAGCCATTTCGGGAAGCATGGCTGCTCTGAACCAGAGATGTAACAGGGCTGAGTAGGCCAGTGAACTGACCCAAAGGGTGAAATCAGCTAAGAGGATTTCAGTAGTGTTTTTGGAGCACTCTACATCTGTTTCAGAACCATGAAAATCCTTCACTCCTTTTTCCTGTCACTTTCCACTCCCCACTCTCTTCCCATATGAATGGCCACCATCTTTCTGGCCAGGGTGTATGAAGTTTCCTGCATAATCCTTTTCCCCTTACTCAATGAAGGCACATAGGTAGGCAAACAAAAGGCTCTGGGTTCTGTGGTGCGTCAAGGCAAATATAAAGGGGTTGGGAAGGGAGGTCTGGGCAGTCTTCCTTCAGCAAGTTTGGAAATATCAAGTGCAGTTTCCTGAATTTTACAAGATATTTGAGCAAGATTCTAGACAAAAACCAGGCAAACAAAGAAAACTGGGTGCGTGCCTACTCTGGATTTGGAATGCTAAACTAAGTTGTCAGTGGAAAATTGGTCTTTTCAAAAGAACAGGGTCAACGTAAAAAAAAATCACACTTCTGCATGAACATTTGTGTACCTATTATTATAGTAAGTAAAAATTAAGATACCTATAACTGAGAGAGAAATAGGGATTATATTTCTCAGTTTGTACAGTTGATAGGACTTTGTATAGTGAGTTGACAAACTGGAAAAAACATTTTCTCTCTACTCTCTTTCAATTACAGTAATCTTAGGTGTTACTCAAAGTAATAATAGGTAAAGAAATTCAGAGAGAAGTATGTTTAATACTTGGAATTGATGATGTCCCTAAAATACAAATTCTAAGATACTTGATTATCTTTATAAACTAATGATATTTCATCCCATCTGACAAGAACCAAGGTTAGAAAGAGACTCTAAAGCCTCAGTTGCAGCATTTATGGTCACATGCATATTAACGTGTTAACACTGTAACAGGACATTAGTTAGCAGGAAAAAAACCCAGAACAATACTAAATGCTTGACCTGTTTTGTTCTTGTTTAGACTATGATTTTGTGGTCCTTTTATTTTGAAGCTATTCTCATTTGTTTCATTTTATTCTGCTGTTAGTTTTGCAAATGAGTCAGTGCAAGTATTTGTTTTATCATGCAAAAAAATAATGGCAAAGGGTGGGGAAGTGGTGAATATTATTAGGGCTGGTCAACCGCTGGGAGGTTTTTGACAATTTTTTTCCCTTTTTAATCAATACATTTTGAATTTTGCAACTTTTGGGCCAGCTTATTATTGTTGTTGTTTTTACAGCTATATGGTGCCCAACACCTACAGTATCTGGGCACAATTATATACATGTAGGGCACATCTACATTGCAGCGGGGGTGTGCTTCCCAGCTCTGATAGACTACTCTACTCTACTCTACTCTAGCTTTGCTTGAGCTAGCGTGCTCAAAACAGCACAGACAGCAGCTTGGGCTAGCCACCCGAGTCCAAAACCTCCTGGACACTCTGGGTGCATGTGTGGGCAGCTAGCCCATACCGCTGCCTATGCTACCCCTGGCTACTCTGCTATTTTTAGGGCTCTGCATACCTGAGTTGGGAAGCACACTCGCAGCTGCAATGTAGACGTCCCCTTAGAAGTATCTTTTTTTCCCCCTCCCCTAAAGAAGAACAAAGCCCCCACATGCTCCTCTGGCATCCCTCCCCCTTGCACCAAACGTAAAGCCACTTACTTAAGCAGAGTCAAATCTGGGCATCTTATTTCCTGGAGGATGCAGCTGGATTCACAATGCAATTCTTAGGGGAAGTCTTGCTGAAAGAGCTGAGTCTTGCATCCTGCCCTCATGATGGCAAGATTCAGGGTCTGCATGGTCTCCTGTAGAGAGAACTCTGTGTCTAAATAGCCTCCCCCAAGAACAGCTTGTCCTCTAACCCTGCAATTTCCTCTGTCTATCAGCCTGAGCACCCCTTTCAAGTGCAGCTGACACACAGGGGCGTGGAGCAAGAGGTGATGGTGCAGATGAACAGGATGGAGCCTGGCTAGGGGTATGAAGATAAGGACCAGGATCTTGAAATCAGCCCAATGCTGGCTAGACAGCCAGTGCAGAATATTATTTATTGTGATGTGCTCAAGTTGGTCTGCTCTGCCAAACAGCTTTCTTTTTCAGGTGACCTCCAGGGCCAGTCCAAGGCACAGCATGTTGCAGTGACCTAGCCTAATTATATTAATCAATGCGCTCAGTACCTCCAGAACAGATCACTGTGACATGCTTCAGTCTGTGGTGACCCTGGAGGTCCCCCTGATAATGAAAGCTGGTCCAGCATGCAGCTGGCTGCCAGGATGTACAAACCCTCTGAGAGTGAGGTCACATTCTCTGCTGGATCTTCAATATGCTTCCCTTTGTCTATCATCACCACCTTTGTCTTTCCTGGGCTGAGCTGGAGTCAGCTGTTTTCTCTCCAGATTCTTATTTCTCTTAGACACTGGGACTATAGCTAGTGTCCAAAATTGGATAAATACCATGAATAAATTTCCAAGCTATACATTTAGCTTTAGAGGATTTATATGACAGGATATATGATGTTTTCAGGACCAGGTAGGAGGCAAAATAAAGTCCTAAATCCAGTTCTGTTTCAGTGGGGGACATTGCCTCTTTTCCTTAGCCATCATAATGGCTTGCCCCTTTCAATAAAGTGCTCGTCAGTGTGAAGAAAATTAAATAAATGATATAGCTAATCCTGCTTTATAAAGAGAGTGTCAGTGATTCAGTCACATGTGTTCAGATGACTTTTAACGCAGGCATTGCACCATGAGAACACAAGGCACTCCAGTTCTGCCAGACAGGAGAGCTATGAATAGCTGATGGGAAGAGACAACACAATGCTCAAACCAACCAGTAAATCTTCCCAGCTTCTGTCTATTGGAAAAAGCAGTTTTCCGTCATAAAATGGCTTTTACTACTGCAAAAACAGAAACAGGGATGCTAGCAAAGGCAGAACTGGGGAAATGCCCCAAATCCCTCTTTTTTTCCTATTTGGCTATGAGCCTTATCACACCTGCCTAGTACTTCCCTAGTTCTCACCCTAAGGTTTTTGGCTAGTAATCCTTCACCTCTCCCTTTTCTGTATTACACTCACTAGTTTGTAAATACTGAGGGCTAGATGGTGGCTTACCTTTGATGGGCAAGGAAGGGCAGGCGGACAAGAAGCCTTCTGCAGAGTCCAGGTGGAGTCTTCCTACACAATACCAGAATGCTAGAAATCTAGAAGAGGAATTCTCGATACAAGGGGTCATGGTCACCTTGCTCTTTCCGTATTGCTAAAGGGGGGTGTCATCCCAGCTAAATGGAGGGAATGTGTTTAAGGGAGGGGAGTCCTGGCACTGAAAAAGATGAGATCCCCTGATCTAAGATGAATGACGTTGTGATTTTTGCCTCTCTCCCATCCCTTCCTGTGCACTGACAAGCAGAGATGGGCCACCATTACATGACTTCTCCTCCTACCCACCCCTGCAATGCAGCCACTAATGTAAAGCCACAGTCTTGCCCTAAACATTTTCTAACAAACACACTCTGCTAAATGACTCCAGTTAGTGATGAGAATTGTGATGTCTTGAAGCTTGGAAGTCTGACTTTATTGGCACAATTTACTTTAAAGTTAAAAATGTTGTTAGTGTTGATGGCAGAACATTGGACAAGCTGGTCTTGAGGAATTAATTGGTGTCTTATTTCTATGATCAATTTTCTCTCATTCTAACCCCCAGGTCAATGTGAAGCAGGAAAGTAGATTCCTGTCTGAGTTCATCTCACCACTACTACTGTCTTCACCAATAATCTGGAAAGCTTTAGAAGTCTGAATCTGTTTATAAGCAGTGTGTTCTGTAAATGCTGTGCATGGCTCTTCTCCTAGAAAATGATGTAAAGAAAAGTTGATTTCTTCACTCACAAAGGGCGTACAGTGGAATTCAGTGAATACACTGTAAACGTACCACATGGTGACAACAAGGACAATGATACTATGGTGATGGGACGCCGTAGAAAACCCTGAGATAGATCTCTTCACTAAATTCAGCACCCATCAGTGATCCCTTAACATCCATCTAGTTTCTGCATGTTTGGAATCATAAATGTTTGTCATGTCTAGACATCACAGTTACTAGCACTTCATAAATACACAGACTGAGGTCTTTGGGGTATATGGATAACAGAAACCTACTGTGTGATACTTACCTGTTACTTTCTGTTCTGCAGGCCTTAAAGCTGGTGATGAAATTGTTGAGATTAACAAAAGAGGAGCTGAAGACCTGGACTCAACCATGCTGAAAGATACCCTTGTTCAGCCTTCACTGTGCCTTACAGTGCGCACTTATCCTGAGATCGAAGGGGGGCAGAAGTTAATGCAACCACCCCCACGCCGCATGGAAAACCTGTCTGACTGGAGTGACAGTGCACTGATGTATAGTGGCAGTAACCAAGGTAACAATGTCCATTGCCGAAATTAACATGAGATGGGTTCACTTTGGTTCCAACATACATCAGTGTAACTCCATTGACCACAGTGGAGTTACTCCTGATTTACACCTGTGTGAGATGAGAATCAGGCCCTAAACATTGTGGTTAGATCATCAACAGGAGCTTCACTTAGGAATTTATGACGTGACCTGTGGTTACACTAAATTGCAACCACAGATTCTCAAGCTAGGTAGTGATTTGGTAGATATTTGGTCAGAGAAATGGGTGAGTTTTTGTTTGGCTTTTTAAATAAGACACTCTTAAGTGTATTTATTTGTTTGATCTGTTTTTGCAGAAGTTCATGTAAAAATGTGGTTAGAATAATGTAAAATGGAGTGGTTTTTCTATTTTCTTTTTCTCCTTTTCTTGCTCTGAAGAAGGCAAACATGAAAGAAGACTCCTAAAAATTGACCACGTTCCAAATTGTTAGATAGCAGATAGAACACGAACAGGCAGCAACAGTAGTTGAATGATTGCTTTTAAAAAGCAGTTTTGAAGATGAGGTGGGGATATTCATAAGCTCCATACCTGGGATTTTTATATTTGGCCACAAGATGTCACTCTTACACATATAAAATCACTTAATTTTCTTTCTTGAGGTCAAGAGCGTCTTGATCCCAGTTTCAGTAAGTTACTACCCTTCCAGTGCAGGGCATATAGGTCAAAGGAAAGGCTAGAACCCTGTTGTCAGATTTTTTTTCCCCTAGTAGGAAAACTGGGGAGGTGGGTATGGCTTTCCCTTTATTTCACTGTTGTCGAAGGAAGAGTAGGAGTATCTCAATTTAAATTGTCGGAAGCAACAAAATAGCATTTCAGCAGATGGTTCAGAGGTGCTTACAGAAGTTTCAGTAACACTATTTTACCTTGTTCAAGTGCTTGCAATTGCCATATGCATCTAAAGCATGGCATTAAAAATGTTTAAAACTGAACAACACACACATTCTAATTAGGAGGATTTTACATTAAAGTGGGAATAGGGTTTGGGACCTTCTTCAAAGGTTGAGGCTTGGAGGCAAGCATTTAGATCTCCTTCAACACTTTCCATCTCTTTAGACATCAGTGGAAGAAAGTATAAAATGTTTTTCCAAAGCTCTTCTAGCCCCTGTGCATTATTTGGTTTTTACTATCTGAAATTGGATTGAAATGTAAGTTAAATAGAGGTACATTTTATTATTATATCTGGGATTGTAGCTGTGTCTCAGATTTTTGGTTTCAGCTCTGTGACTTCTTGTCCTAAGCAATCAAGTGTGAAATACCCATTGACCTATTTATTTGTATCCGAGCTGATTATTGCCGGCTTGGCTGGCTGGATAAATCAGCTCAGTGGTTTCTATCACATGCTTTATTTATAGTATGTACACTTATATTTCTGTACTGAGCTAAAAGAAAATCCACCTAACATTGGAGTTTAATTGGGCTCAGGATCTGGCTGGACCATTATGTTTATGTGGCTTTAGATGCTATTCTTCACTGGAGCCATTTTCTGCATGTCACGCAGAGAGTGTGGGATGGAACTTTTACCAAAGGTGCTTTGGTAGATAATTCTGTTTATTGGGTCCATATTTTAGATTCTGATCCTTTTAGGAAGCCTTTAAGAATTTTGATCTTGGATATTTTTTAATTGGTGTATGTTTGGGAGTGGGGGGTTAATAGAAAACCAAACCAAAATTCCAGCAATTTAAACCCCATTGAACACACTGGCTCTTAGCTACTCTTGTTTCTTTTGTGATTAATTAGGATGACTACTAAGATTTTGATGTATAGCAAGATGAAGAAGAGGTACATGTTTTCCCCTGAGGGGTTCTATGTGCCTGTTACAGAACCACAAAGATTTCCTCCTCTCACCTTTTAATTTTCTCCCAGGTTTTAATCTTCTATTCGCACAGCACAGCCATTATAATTTTGTTTAAGAAGCACTTGCATGCTAGGACTCCCTCTGGAGACTCTCAACATTTTCCCTGTAATTAGCTAAAATGACCAGTCAAGGCCCTCTCCCTTCCCCGAGAATAGTGTCTTGCCTCTGCAACACCCAACTTCATCCAGTCCAGGGAGTGAGAGAATGGGGACTCATCAAGCCCTCGGATCGCTACCCCTTCCTGCTTCTCCACGTGGGCACCAATGATACTGCCAAGAATGACCTTGAGCGGATCACTGCGGACTATGTGGCTCTAGGAAGAAAGATAAAGGAGTTGGAGGCGCAAGTGGTGTTCTCGTCCATCCTCCCCGTGGAAGGAAAAGGCCTAGGTAGGGAGCGTCGAATCGTGGAAGTCAACGAATGGCTACGCAGGTGGTGTCGGAGAGAAGGCTTTGGTTTCTTTGACCATGGGATGGTGTTCCATGAAGGAGGAGTGCTGGGCAGAGACGGGCTCCATCTTACGAAGAGAGGGAAGAGCATCTTTGCCAGCAGGCTGGCTAACCTAGTGAGGAGGGCTTTAAACTAGGTTCACCGGGGGAAGGAGACCAAAGCCCTGAGGTAAGTGGGAAAGCGGGATACCGGGAGGAAGCACAGGCAGGAATGTCTGTGAGGGGAGGGCTCCTGCCTCATACTGGCAATGAGGGGCGATCAACAGGTTATCTCAAGTGCTTATATACAAATGCACAAAGCCTTGGAAACAAGCAGGAGGTCCTGGTGATGTCAAGGAACTATGACGTGATCGGAATAACAGAGACTTGGTGGGATAACTCACATGACTGGAGTACTGTCATGTATGGTTATAAACTGTTCAGGAAGGACAGGCAGGGCAGAAAAGGTGGGGGAGTAGCCCTGTATGTAAGGGAGCAATATGACTGCTCAGAGCTCCGGTACGAAACTGCAGAAAAACCTGAGTGTCTCTGGATTAAGTTTAGAAGTGTGTGCAACAAGAGGGATGTAGTGGTGGGAGTCTGCTATAGACCACCGGACCAGGTGGATGAGGCTTTCTTCCGGCAGCTCACGGAAGCTACTAGATCGCATGCCCTGATTCTCATGGGTGACTTTAATTTTCCTGATATCTGCTGGGAGAGCAATACAGCGGTGCATAGACAATCCAGGAAGTTTTTGGAAAGCGTAGGGGACAATTTCCTGGCGCAAGTGCTAGAGGAGCCAACTAGGGGGGGCGCTTTTCTTGACCTGCTGCTCACAAACCGGGTAGAATTAGTGGGGGAAGCAAAAGTGGATGGGAATCTGGGAGGCAGTGACCATGAGTTGGTTGAGTTCAGGATCCTGACGCAGGGAAGAAAGGTAAGCAGCAGGATACGGACCCTGGACTTCAGGAAAGCAGACTTCGACTCCCTCAGGGAACGGATGGCCAGGATCCCCTGGGGGACTAACTTGAAGGGGAAAGGAGTCCAGGAGAGCTGGCTGTATTTCAAGGAATCCCTGTTGAGGTTACAGGGACAAACCATCCCGATGAGTCGAAAGAATAGTAAATATGGCAGGCGACCAGCTTGGCTTAATGGTGAAATCCTAGCGGATCTTAAACATAAAAAAGAAGCTTACAAGAAGTGGAAGGTTGGACATATGACCAGGGAAGAGTATAAAAATATTGCTCGGGCATGTAGGAATGTTATCAGGAGGGCCAAATCGCACCTGGAGCTGCAGCTAGCCAGAGATGTCAAGAGTAACAAGAAGGGTTTCTTCAGGTATGTTGGCAACAAGAAGAAAGCCAAGGAATGTGTGGGCCCCTTACTGAATGAGGGAGGCAACCTAGTGACAGAGGATGTGGAAAAAGCTAATGTACTCAATGCATTTTTTGCCTCTGTTTTCACTAACAAGGTCAGCTCCCAGACTGCTGCGCTGGGCATCACAAAATGCGGAAGAGATGGCCAGCCCTCCGTGGAGATAGAGGCGGTTAGGGACTATTTAGAAAAGCTGGACGTGCACAAGTCCATGGGGCCGGACGAGTTGCATCCGAGAGTGCTGAAGGAATTGGCAGCTGTGATTGCAGAGCCACTGGCCATTATCTTTGAAAACTCGTGGCGAACGGGGGAAGTCCCGGATGACTGGAAAAAGGCTAATGTAGTGCCAATCTTTAAAAAAGGGAAGAAGGAAGATCCTGGGAACTACAGGCCAGTCAGCCTCACCTCAGTCCCTGGAAAAATCATGGAGCAGGTCCTCAAAGAATCAATCCTGAAGCACTTGCATGAGAGGAAAGTTATCAGGAACAGCCAGCATGGATTCACCAAGGGAAGGTCATGCCTGACTAATCTAATCGCCTTTTACGATGAGATTACTGGTTCTGTGGATGAAGGGAAAGCAGTGGATGTATTGTGTCTTGACTTTAGCAAAGCTTTTGACACGGTCTCCCATAGTATTCTTGTCAGCAAGTTAAGGAAGTATGGGCTGGATGAATGCACTATAAGGTGGGTAGAAAGCTGGCTAGATTGTCGGGCTCAACGGGTAGTGATCAATGGCTCCATGTCTAGTTGGCAGCCGGTATCAAGTGGAGTGCCCCAAGGGTCGGTCCTGGGGCCGGTTTTATTCAATATCTTCATAAATGATCTGGAGGATGGTGTGGATTGCACTCTCAGCAAATTTGCGGATGATACTAAACTGGGAGGAGTGGTAGATACACTGGAGGGGAGGGATAGGATACAGAAGGACCTAGACCAATTGGAAGATTGGGCCAAAAGGAATCTGATGAGGTTCAATAAGGATAAGTGCAGGGTCCTGCACTTAGGACGGAAGAACCCAATGCACAGCTACAGACTAGGGACCGAATGGCTAGGCAGCAGTTCTGCGGAAAAGGACCTAGGGGTGACAGTGGACGAGAAGCTGGATATGAGTCAGCAGTGTGCCCTTGTTGCCAAGAAGGACAATGGCATTTTGGGATGTATAAGTAGGGGCATAGCGAGCAGATCGAGGGACGTGATCGTTCCCCTCTATTCGACATTGGTGAGGCCTCATCTGGAGTACTGTGTCCAGTTTTGGGCCCCACACTTCAAGAAGGATGTGGATAAATTGGAGAGAGTCCAGCGAAGGGCAACAAAAATGATTAGGGGACTGGAACACATGAGTTATGAGGAGAGGCTGAGGGAGCTGGGATTGTTTAGTCTGCAGAAGAGAAGAATGAGGGGGGATTTGATAGCTGCTTTCAACTACCTGAAAGGGGGTTCCAAAGAGGATGGCTCTAGACTGTTCTCAATGGTAGCAGATGACAGAACGAGGAGTAATGGTCTCAAGTTGCAGTGGGGGAGGTTTAGATTGGATATTAGGAAAAACTTTTTCACTAAGAGGGTGGTGAAACACTGGAATGCGTTACCTAGGGAGGTGGTAGAATCTCCTTCCTTAGAGGTTTTTAAGGTCAGGCTTGACAAAGCCCTGGCTGGGATGATTTAACTGGGAATTGGTCCTGCTTTGAGCAGGGGGTTGGACTAGATGACCTTCTGGGGTCCCTTCCAACCCTGATATTCTATGATTCTATGACTAGAAATCCAAGGGTAGGTGTCCTAAAGCTCAGCAGAGAGCATTGCCACTAGGTTAGTAGGATGCCCTAAAGGTTATTTTTTATCCATAATTTCTTGAGGCATTCCCTACTTCTCTTCTGCATAGTGAAACCATATGGCCTCCATGTGGAGATATGTGAGCTACTTCTTCACGTACTAGATTTTGGGGGCGAGGCTCTAAATATTCTTGTTTTGAATGAGATTTTAGCATCAGAAGACATAGGACACACCATGCAAAATACAGGGACAACCAAGAGCCTTACAAATCACTTAATGTGGTGTAGGGGGTAAAACAGGTATATCACTATTCTGAATGAATACATTGATTCTCCAATTATGAAACAGTTAAGTGTTCCTGACCAGTCTATGATTTGTCACTCTGCAAGCAGGGAAACCAGAGCCACAGTTACCCTAGGATCTGAAAGATTCATATGTTGTAAAAACAAACTGTTCACTGCATGATAAGAATCTCCATTTTTTTTCTGTCTTCCTCTTTTGCAGATTCCCCCAGTCCAAGTAAATTTGGATTTCAGAGCAAGTTAAGAGTAACAGTGACCTTAGTTTTGTCTGGGTTCTTTTTGTGAGGCAGACTTCTAATTTGAGGTGTCATGTTGGATGTTTAACATATCCTTACTGGTTCTTTACATATCCTTACATGGTCTTAAAGTTTCAGTAGGACTTACTGGATGATGATCTGAAGATTTTGCCCATTAGGCAGTGACGAGGTAAAGAAATGAAGAGCCAGAGGAACAGAACACTATTGCTGTTACAACCCTTATTATGTTCAACATTGTGAACATAAAATGTCAGAGGAAGTTTCTGGTGATTTGGTCTGTTTCTGCCAGCTGTGTTTAGAATTTTTGTTCCTCGGTCTTCCGAAACCGTTCTTGTATCCAATTGTACTGCTCTTTAACCAGTTAGAAAGCAGCATTGTTAACACTTCAGTTTTTAGATTGTAAAGCTCAGGGACCCACTTAAAAATTACCATTTTTTTCTGTAAAACCTCAACAGCTTTATTATGGATATACATATAATCTGAGTGTGCAAGTTGTGTTATCATTCCCCCTTCTGGCTCTATGCTTATTAGCTAGCATTACAGTAGAACCTCAGAGTTACTGACACCTCAGGAATGGAGGTTCTCCATAACTCTGAACATTATGGACTTCTGCCACGGGGGTGGGGGGAGGAGAGGGGAGGGTTGGGGCTCTGGGCAGGGTCAGGGCTTCTGACCCTTGTGAGCACCAGGGCTCAGACTTTAGATCTTCAGCCCCGCAGCTCCATTCCTGGATTCTGCCCTGTGGGGGCACTGGGGCTCAGGGCTGTCCACGGCTCCAATCCTGGTTTCAGCCGGGGTGGGAGGTACGCCAGGGCTCGGGGCTTTGTGTATGGTGGGAGTGCTGGGGCTGAAACCAGCACTCCCCTCATAGTTAAAGCCCCGAGCCTCTGGCACCTACCGCAGGGCCAAAGCTCTGACCCCCAGTGTTCCCAAGGGTAAGAAGCCCTGACTTCCACCCCCTGCCCGGAGCCCTGACCCCCCCTCACTCTTTGACTTCAGCCCTAATCCCCAATCTGGCTAAAGCTCCAAGGGAGTAAAATATTTGTTCCCACCCCCCCCCCCTTTTTTTTTTTTTTTTTTTTTTTTTTTGGTCTCTGCTGCTGCCTGATAGCTTCCGGTTCCAGAGGATGTCCAGTTGACCAGTCAGTCCGTAACTCTAGTGTTCATATCTTTGAGGTTCTACTGTAGGTATGAGAATTCTGTGCTGGACCTGGACCTTGACAGTTTCCCTTTAATTTAATTTTTTTAAAACCAAACTCTTCTTTTGCATTGGGTAAAACAAACAACAGAGCGAAATCTCTCATAAACAGTCCTAAAAAGGACAGCTATTTTTGTGGTCATTGTTACCCTGCTTTGGCAAGGTACTTAAGCCCAACTTTTAAGCATCAGAGCAGTCCTGTTGATCTCAATGGGATTACTTGTGCTTAAAGTGAGGCACGTGCTTAACTACCTTGCTGCCCCTTTGCTGCTTTCTGGATTTGTCTTACTAATTCCTTCATAAAAAGTGAAGCCACTGTGCTGTTTTCATTAACAAGTTGTATATGCCTAGCCTGTCTCCAGTTATAGCAAAAGAGAACTTAGTACATTGTCCTTATAGAGCTCCATGAATAGCTAAATAAAGATTTACAGGATATGAAAAAAACAATGTAATGAACCAACAGTAAGGGGACAGTAACTGCAATGTATTTAAATAACTATTATAAGAACATTCAACAATACTGAGTTCAGTGGCAATGTATAACTACCAGCAGATAACCCTATGACAGCAGATATTGAGTTTGGCAGCCTAAGACTTTTGAAATACTCTATGCACATGCATTGTGTGACTGTTCATTAAGATGTAAGTAAATGGTTGCTGTCTGTATTGGGTAGGAGTGTTTATACTGCAGGAAGTAGATTAAAGAGGTGTCTTACTAGTAACAGGAAAAGAAGCACTGATATCTATAAAAGGCATGCTGTTCGTTGGCTTATGGTGAGAAATAACTGTGGGCTGCATTTCGCACTGCTTCTAATGGATAATTAATCATAGTGGACAAACAGGCTGCTCAAGCCAAACTCATTATATTCTACACATTTCCCTTTTTTTAAAATGGATATTTTAGGGGATTTAAAAGTTTTGTTAGATATTAGTAAAGGAGTTGGGAAGTAATAAAAGTTATTGGACTAAGCTGTAGAAATGAGACGCTCAGCAGAGATTTAATTTCTTAGAAACCAAACACTTCCACAAATGCATTTCATTATCATCTATCTTAACCCATTAAAGCCAGACCTTGTCAAGATGTAGATCTTAGATTTTTCAGCACAGTGGAGATAGGCCTCCATGGGAATCTCCCATATGGACCTCCTCTCTGCTATTTTTGAACATTTTAATTCAAAGGTCACTCAGTTCCGTACTGGTTTCTACAGGTTGGTGCAAGTTGGAGCCAAACCAGGAGGGTCATGTTTTCTGAATTTGGTTCAGGTATAACTCAGGATGGTGAAAATCTTGCAAGATCTTGCAGAATTTTTGCCGGTTGTGACTAAAAGCTTGACAGAAGCTGTCAAGGTTCCTCCCCCACTCTGAACTCTAGGGTACAGATGTGGGGACCTGCATGAAAAACCTCCTAAGCTTATCTTTACCAGCTTAGGTCAAAACTTCCCCAAGGTACAAAATATTACCCCCGTTATCCTTGGAATGGCCGCTACCACCACCAAACTAATACTGGTTACTGGGGAAGAGCTGTTTGGACGCGTCCTTCCCCCCAAAATACTTCCCAAAACCTTACACCCCACTTCCTGGACAAGGTTTGGTAAAAAGCCTCACCAATTTGCCTAGGTGACTACAGACCCAGACCCTTGGATCTTAAGAACAATGAACAATCCTCCCAACACTTGCACCCCCCCTTTCCTGGGAAATGTTGGATAAAAAGCCTCACCAATTTGCATAGGTGACCACAAACCCAAACCCTTGGATCTGAGAACAATGAAAAAGCATTCAGTGTTTTACAAGAAGACTTTTAATAAAAAAATAGAAGTAAATAGAAATAAAGAAATCCCCCCTGTAAAATCAGGATGGTATATCTTACAGGGTAATTAGATTCAAAAACATAGAGAACCCCTCTAGGCAAAACCTTAAGTTACAAAAAAGATACACAGACAGAAATAGTTATTCTATTCAGCACAATTCTTTTCTCAGCCATTTAAAGAAATCATAATCTAACACATACCTAGCTAGATTACTTACTAAAAGTTCTAAGACTCCATTCCTGTTCTGTCCCCGGCCAAGACGACTACAGACAGACACACAAAACCTTTGTTTCTCTCCCTCCTCCCAGCTTTTGAAAGTATCTTGTCTCCTCATTGGTCATTTTGGTCAGGTGCCAGCGAGGTTACCTTTAGCTTCTTAACCCTTTACAGGTGAGAGGAGCTTTCCCCTGGCCAGGAGGGATTTCAAAGGGGTTTACCCTTCCCTTTATATTTATGACACGCCCCCCAAATCTCAGCTAGGGTGAAACACTGGCTGGGATTTCTTCCTGGAGCTCTAGGAAAACAGAGTTAATAAGACACATGCATCTCTAAATATACTACCAAGTACATAAAGACTAACAATATTTTCCACATCTCAAGGACGATTTTAACCAGTTGATTCTGGGAAACTTTCACGGGAGAGTGCATCAGCCACTTTGTTAGAAGCTCCTGAGATGTGTTGGATGTCGAAATCAAAATCTTGGAGAGCTAAACTCCACCGAAGAAGTTTTCTGTTAGTTTCTTTGACGGTGTGAAGCCACTTTAGTGCAGCATGGTCGGTTTGCAGGTGGAAACGCCGTCCCCAAACATATGGGCGTAGCTTTTCCAGAGCGTAGACAATGGCATAACATTCTTTTTCAGTGACTGACCAGTTGCTTTCCCTCTCAGACAGTTTTTTGCTGAGAAACACTACAGGGTGGAATTCTTGATCAGGTCCTTTCTGCATTAAAACTGCTCCCACACCACGCTCGGATGCATCTGTGGTTACTAGGAACGGTTTGTCAAAGTCTGGGGCCCTTAGTACAGGGTCAGACATGAGTGTCGCTTTAAGCTTGTTAAAGGCCTTCTGACACTTTCCGGTCCACTGAACAGCATTTGGCTGTTTCTTTTGGGTTAGGTCTGTCAGTGGGGCAGCGATTTGGCTGTAGTGCGGTACAAATCGTCTGTAATAACCGGCCAAGCCTAAGAAGGATTGAACCTGTTTCTTTGACTTTGGGACAGGCCACTTTTGGATAGCATCCACTTTGGCCTGTAGGGGGCTGATAGTTCCTTGACCCACCTGGTGTCCAAGGTAAGTCACTCTGTTTAGGCCTATTTGACACTTCTTAGCCTTAACAGTTAGTCCTGCCTCCCTTATGCGCTCAAGGACTTTTTGTAGATGTTCCAGGTGGTCTGCCCAGGAATCCGAAAATATGGCCACATCGTCAAGGTAGGCGACTGCATATTCTCCTAATCCCGCTAGGAGACCATCTACAAGTCTTTGGAAAGTGGCGGGTGCATTTCGCAGCCCGAAAGGGAGTACATTAAATTCATACAGCCCGAGATGTGTGATGAAGGCTGACCTTTCCTTGGCAGATTCATCTAGCGGTACCTGCCAGTACCCCTTGGTTAAGTCCAAGGTAGAGATGAACTGGGCCCTTCCCAGTTTCTCTAATAGTTCATCTGTGCGTGGCATGGGATAGTTGTCTGGGCGAGTTACAGCATTTAGCTTACGGTAGTCCACGCAAAAACGTATTTCCCCATCTGGTTTGGGAACTAGAACCACTGGAGATGCCCATGCACTTTCAGAGGGGTGGATTACACCCATCTGTAACATATCCTGGATCTCCCGTTCTATAGCAGTTTTAGCTTGAGGAGACCCCCGGTAAGGTTGGACCCTAATTGGGTGAGCATTACCTGTGTCAATGGAGTGGTATGCCCGTTCAGTCAGTCCTGGGGTGGCTGAGAACGTTGGCGCGTAGCTAGTGCACAGCTCCTGGATCTGCTGTCGCTGCATACACCCAAGGGTCATGGAGAGGTTCACCTCTTCCACACCACCAGCACATTTCCCTTCGTAGTAGACACCTTCAGGCCACTCAGCGTCGTCTCCTCCCTGGGCTGTAAACTGACAAACCTTTAATTCTCTGGAATAAAAGGGCTTTAGAGAATTAATATGATACACCTTAGGCTTTCGGTTGGAGGTGGGGAATGCTATGAGATAATTAACAGCTCCCAGGCGCTCCTGGACCACGAATGGCCCTTCCCACGATGCTTCCATTTTATGGGCCTGGAGTGCCTTTAAGACCATGACCTGGTCTCCTACTTTGAAGGAACGCTCTCTGGCATGTTTATCATACCAGGCTTTTTGCTCTTTTTGAGCATCCTGTAAGTTTTCTCTAGCAAGGGCTAAAGAGGTTCGGAGGGTGTTTTGTAGGTTGGTTACAAAGTCCAGAATGTTAGTTCCTGGAGAAGGTGTAAATCCCTCCCATTGCTGCTTCACCAACTGCAATGGCCCCTTAACCTCACGGCCATATACAAGTTCAAATGGGGAAAACCCTAAACTGGGATGTGGTACAGCTCTGTAGGCAAAGAGCAACTGCTGCAATACTAGGTCCCAATCATTGGAGTGCTCATTTACGAATTTACGTATCATGGCCCCCAAAGTTCCATTAAACTTCTCCACCATGCCATTTGTTTGATGATGGTAAGGAGTGGCAACCAAGTGATTTACCCCATGAGCTTCCCAAAGGTTTTTCATAGTTCCTGCCAGGAAATTAGTCCCTGCATCTGTGAGGATGTCGGAGGGCCAACCTACCCTGGCAAAAATGTCTGCTAGTGCCTGGCACACACTTTTAGCCCTGGTGTTGCTTAGAGCTACTGCTTCCGGCCATCGGGTGGCAAAATCCATGAAAGTCAGTATGTACTGCTTTCCTCTGGGTGTCTTTTTCGGAAAAGGACCCAGAATATCCACAGCTACTCGCTGAAATGGAACTTCAATGATGGGGAGTGGCTGGAGAGGAGCTTTGACCTGGTCTTGGGGTTTTCCCACTCTTTGGCACACCTCACAAGACTGGACATAGGTAGAAACATCCTTGCCCATTCCCTCCCAGTGGAATGACCCCCCCAAACGGTCTTTGGTCCTGTTCACCCCAGCATGGCCACTAGGGTGATCATGGGCTAAGCTCAAGAGCTTGGCCCGGTATTTAGTTGGAACTACCAACTGTCTCTGAGGATGCCAGTCTTCCTGGTGTCCCCCAGAAAGAGTTTCCTTGTATAAAAGTCCTCTTTCTACAACAAACCTGGATCGATTAGAAGAGCTGAGAGGCGGTGGGTTGCTCCGTGCCGCCGTCCAAGCTCTCTGGAGGCTTTCATCTGCTTCTTGTTCGGTCTGGAACTGTTCCCTTGATGCTGGAGACATCAGTTCCTCATGGGATTGTGGACCTAGGCTTGGTCCCTCTGGAAGCGATATAGGGGATGGAGCTGTTTCTGTTGACTGTGAACCGCTCTCCGCTGGTGCACTATGTTGGGATTCAGGCTCCGGCTGAGCCTCTTGTGTAGGGTTATCGGCTGCTGCCAGTTCAGGTTCGGTGGGGCCCTCTGGTGTTGAGGTTGCAAGTACTGGATTCAGTGCTGACACGGGGTCTGGTGTTGATTGTTCGGCTGGTTCCGGTTCTGGGACTGGTTCCGTCTGGGTCTCTGGGACTGGATCCACTACTGCTGTTGCAGACATTGGCCTGGGGTCCAGGTCCATCACCTCTGACTGGGTCCTGATAGAAGTTTCCGGAACAGAGCTAGGCCTCACGGCTTGTTTAGCCTGGTTGCGGGTGACCATTCCCACCCTCTTGGCCTGCTTCACATGATTGGCCAAGTCTTCCCCCAACAGCATGGGGATGGGATAATCATCATAGACTGCAAAAGTCCACATTCCTGACCAGCCCTTGTACTGGACAGGCAACTTGGCTGTAGGCAAATTGAAAGAGTTGGACTTGAAGGGTTGAATCGTCACTTGGATCTCTGGGTTGATTAAATTGGGGTCCACTAAGGAAGCATGGATAGCTGACACTTGTGCTCCGGTGTCCCTCCACGCGGTGACCTTCTTCCCGCCCACACTCACAGTTTCCCTCCGCTCCAAGGGTATCTGGGAGGTATCTGGGCCTGTGGACCTCTGGTGTGATTCCGGTGCAATGAACTGTAATCTGTTGGGGTTCTTGGGGCAGTTGGCCTTTACATGCCCCAGCTCGTTACACTTAAAACATCGTCCAGCTGACGGGTCACTGGGGCGAGGAGGGTTGCTGGAGAACGGGGTGGTGGGACGATAAGGGGTCTGGAGGGTTCTTTGGGAGGTAGGTGGGGCTTTGGGCGGCCCCCGGTAATAGGGTGTGGTCTGGGGTGGTCCCTTCTGGTCTCCGCTCCAACTGCGACCAGTTTTCTTCTTCTCTGCCACCTCCACCCATCTGGCTCCAATCTCTCCTGCCTCAATTACAGTTTTGGGTTTCCCATCTAGGATGTATCTTTCTATTTCCTCAGGAACACCCTCTAAGAATTGTTCCATTTGCATTAGGAAGGGCAAATTTACTGGAGATTCAACACTTGCTCCTGATATCCAGGCATCCCAATGTTTTACAATGTGGTAGGCATGTCGGGTAAATGACATGTCTGGTTTCCACCTTAGGGCTCTGAACCTCCGACGAGACTGCTCGGGTGTTATCCCCATTCTGACTCTCGCCCTGGATTTAAACAGTTCATACTTGTTCATGTGTTCTTTAGGCATTTCAGCTGCCACCTCAGCTAAGGGTCCACTGAGCTGCGGCCTCAGCTCTACCATGTATTGGTCAGTAGAGATGTTGTACCCAAGGCAGGCCCTTTCGAAGTTTTCTAAGAAGGCCTCAGTATCATCACCTGCCTTGTAGGTGGGGAACCTTCTGGGATGGGAAGTGGTACCTGGAGAAGGATTGCTAGGGTTTGTTGGTATATTCTGCTGGGCCTTTATCCTCTCCATCTCCTCCACATGCTTCCTCTCTTTTTCCTTCTCCTCCTCCTTCAGCCGCATGAGTTCTATCTGTCTTTCATGTTCCCTTTGTTTTTCCTCAGCCTGAAATTTGGCTAATTCCAGCTGTAGTCGAGCTGAGGATTTGGCCATTCTAACCTCTCTGTTTTTAACTAACTTTACACCCGAGGTTTAGAAATAAACAAACAAAACTTGGCTGTAAAATTTTGCTGTGCTGGAATAGAATACCTATTCTCTGATAGTGATTGTCAGCCTACAGAAAAAGACAATTCCCTTGTCTCTGCTCTGGGCCCAAATTAAAGCAAAAAACCTCCAACTACTTGGAAACCTGCTTACCCAGCCCAAGGAAGAAAAAAAATTTCTTTTCAAACCTGTGCTCCTTGTAAAACAAAAAAAAAATCAAAATCCTAAAAAAAACCCTGCCACTTTTGTCTCCAGGCAAATGGGTAGAGCACACACCCCCTATTTACTTTTAGGAAGAAAAGAAAAAAGAAAAAAAAAAAAAAACCTCTGGGTTGGAAGACTGTGAATTTCCCTGCAGGAGTTAAGTACCCTGCCTCTAGGCAAAGAAAACCTGCAATTCACAAGATAATCCCCTTTTGTCTCTGCTTGGCCACAAAGCAGAGAGAAACCAAGCTGCTTTCAGTTTCAAAGCTGCTTTCTGGACTTCCTAAAAATTCCTTTTTAAAATCTGTATTTCTAGTTCAAAAAATCTCAACTGGATCTCAAAATGATTTCAGGTTAATCCCACCACTGTGCCACCATGTCAAGGTTCCTCCCCCACTCTGAACTCTAGGGTACAGATGTGGGGACCTGCATGAAAAACCTCCTAAGCTTATCTTTACCAGCTTAGGTCAAAACTTCCCCAAGGTACAAAATATTACCCCCGTTATCCTTGGAATGGCCGCTACCACCACCAAACTAATACTGGTTACTGGGGAAGAGCTGTTTGGACGCGTCCTTCCCCCCAAAATACTTCCCAAAACCTTACACCCCACTTCCTGGACAAGGTTTGGTAAAAAGCCTCACCAATTTGCCTAGGTGACTACAGACCCAGACCCTTGGATCTTAAGAACAATGAACAATCCTCCCAACACTTGCACCCCCCCTTTCCTGGGAAATGTTGGATAAAAAGCCTCACCAATTTGCATAGGTGACCACAAACCCAAACCCTTGGATCTGAGAACAATGAAAAAGCATTCAGTGTTTTACAAGAAGACTTTTAATAAAAAAATAGAAGTAAATAGAAATAAAGAAATCCCCCCTGTAAAATCAGGATGGTATATCTTACAGGGTAATTAGATTCAAAAACATAGAGAACCCCTCTAGGCAAAACCTTAAGTTACAAAAAAGATACACAGACAGAAATAGTTATTCTATTCAGCACAATTCTTTTCTCAGCCATTTAAAGAAATCATAATCTAACACATACCTAGCTAGATTACTTACTAAAAGTTCTAAGACTCCATTCCTGTTCTGTCCCCGGCCAAGACGACTACAGACAGACACACAAAACCTTTGTTTCTCTCCCTCCTCCCAGCTTTTGAAAGTATCTTGTCTCCTCATTGGTCATTTTGGTCAGGTGCCAGCGAGGTTACCTTTAGCTTCTTAACCCTTTACAGGTGAGAGGAGCTTTCCCCTGGCCAGGAGGGATTTCAAAGGGGTTTACCCTTCCCTTTATATTTATGACAGAAGCTTTGATGAGATTTTGGCACTCTTGAACCCAGGCCCAAAGTCAAGTATGAATTGTCTTCAAATGAGAACTAGAAAGCCTGCCCTAACATGCCTTCTTGGCCCAACTTTAATTTTTAGCAAAACACTCATAGTAGCAACTGCACTAACTTTTAACTTTCTGTGAACTTCAGAATTGAATTTTCTGATATGTCTAGTAAATTTCTTAAAATACATCTCTATTTCCAGATAGCATAATGAATTCCACTTCAGTGCACCCACAGAACAAAGAAATAGACTTGATGGGGCGATTTTGAGCACACTAATCACTACAATGGCTTGCCATTCACTCTGAATCAGAACACCCGAACAGTCACCCATAAACTTATCACTCAAACCCCCACTGAATACAGCTGTGAAATATCCACAGCATAAATCTGTTTTGTAATCAGTGTGTGCTTTCTGTTTTCTTATTTACAACATCACAGCTACAGTAGTGCCAATACTGGTCTAGGCTGAAAACATTACCAAAATTTTAACTTTTATACAGAAGAAAACTGTGACCTACATAAATAGAAACATTTTACAGAAAATACCTACTAATTTAAGAGAGCTGCTCATATCCCCTTTGAGATCAAAGAAATAGATAATAGGTTTTTCCAGCATGTTGCATATAACTAGAGCATAATTTTTTGTTGGACTGCTGAAAAGTTAAAAGTGGATTACTAATGCCACACACACACACAAAAGGTAACATGGGATATTCACAATGTTTTTTTTTCCCGTTGATATTCTTTGTTGTTGTTTCATTGCTTATTGATAGATTATTCTTTAGGTAACTTATATAATGTAAAAACCCATATGCTATAAAGAACAATCCAGACTATATATAAATAGTAGCCCCAATTCATGCAGGTGGATTCTTGCATCTGTGTGGCGCACTGCTGATGTTAAATGGGGCTTCGTGCAAGCAACACGGGTCTGTCCATGTTAATCTGATTTGCAGGATTGTGACAACCTTGAATGAACTTGTAGTTATGAGTTAATGGGAAAAAAAGTTAAAATCTAGACACAAATACTCAGCTTCTCTGGACTGCCTGTTTAGTTTGGCACAAAATTCCAGTGCAGCAGCACTCAAATTAACTTGGGATTAGGGAAGATTTTCCTGTCTCTGGTGCTGTTCATTCCCTCGCTGAATACTGTTAAATTATTTCTGTTAGGGATAGTTTTTATCCCAGGCTCATAATGGTGCTTCTGAAAAGCAAATGAGTTACCTTTAGATTTATGTGAGATCCATGAATGCCATATATGAATAATTTTCTTAAGGAGGAAACTTCTGATAGACCTCCATTCTCCCCTCCAGTTAGAACACCGTAACTGTTCATTCCCCTGTTAGATAGCTAGAAAGCTAACTTACGTAAAATTTGGCTTTCCAAGAGGCATAAGACAAGTTTACTTAAATTTCTACTCACAGCTACATGAGTCAAAGGCCCTGCTCCTGCACACATTGCTTTAAGTACATGAAGTAGTCCTTCAGTGGGACTACGCATGTGCTTAAGTGTTCAGGGTCTTGGGCAGTACCTTTAAAGGAATCTTTATGGGCTGTTGTATCAAAAAAGTAGTTCTAAGACTGCCAAGATATAGATTAATGCAGTTACTTTAGTATATTTCATACAGAAAGCTGCAATTGTCAATTAATAGCAAAACTTAAAAAAATCCCTGTAAAAAGTATTTTTGATTCTAACATTAAAAGAGAAACTTAATGTAAAACTATAAATTGTAATTTATTTAAATCTTCCAATGTAAGGCTGTGTGGAGGAAATATTAATTAAGGCCTTGATCCTGCAAGACTTACTCAACTTTACACACAAGTAGTTACAATGAGCTCAGCGGAATTGCTCAAGTAGAAAGTTAAGCACAGGCCTTTGTAGGGTTGGAGCTTTATAAAACCTAATCTCAACATAGAGCTTGGCTTTAACTGTGCATCAATTTTTGTGGCCTCTAACTTCAATCAGGCCCATAACATTATGTGATTAGTGTTTATCGTTTAATCAAATTTCATATGTGGCCATGAAACCTTTGTGCTCAAATCCCTGTTAGGCCCTGCTCCTGCAGTGAGCTGAATGCTGGTAGGCCCCTGGGCATCCAAGGAACCACTGGTACAGATGCCTGCCAAGCTCATTGCAGGATGAGAACCTGATTGTTCATGAAAACTCATTATTCACTGCTCTAAACTTTTCAAATTTTGTGTAACCTACTATTTTGTTTCCACATACATGTCAATTTTGACAGGGCACATGCTTTGCAGTGAACAAGACACCTGTGCTGAGGCAGCTCCAGAAGAAGCAGAAGTGCCTGATTTGGAGTCCTCTGATGAGACGGATGGGATGAGCAAGGTGAGAGATTTTCATTTTCACATTACAAAGACCTAAAGTGCAGTAGAGTCACAGCTGACGTGCTGACTTCACAGCTGTGCATGATTAGAGCATCTTCCTTAAGAAAATGTTGATCTTACTTTTAAGGTGTTTACAAGTGATACAGAGTGTAACAAATTATAGCCTGGATTACAGCACATCAACACTTGTGGAGTAAGAGCTGTGTTCTGGATCCATGGGGGGTAAAGTGTAGACCTGGTTCTGATCTTCTGTGGTGTGTGATAATGCTTTCACATATTAAAATATAGCTACTCTGTCACTTCCTCCCCTTGGGCAGGTGAGCTGAATGTATTTCCAGATTGATTTATCACATTTTCCTCTCCTGTCCTCTTAAGTAATTTCCAAGGTGTGAAGCACCAAAATTATATTATTGCCTTAAATCAATAGTATAGTTTACATGTTAGCCGCTTAAATGCAAAACTAATTACAGCCAATCTACCTTTGATTAAAGCAGAACTCTCCAGATGAAGTGAGCTGTAGCTCACGAAAGCTTATGCTCAAATTAAATTGGTTAGTCTCTAAGGTGCCACAAGTACTCCTTTTCTTTTTGTGAATACAGACTAACAGGGCTGCTACTCTGAAATCTCCAATTATAGTTAACAGGCTGCACAAATAGATTGCTAATTGCTGTCTATTAAGGGATGAGTTCTGGCATAGTTTGGTAGTTTGTTCTAGCTGTGGTAATAGTGAATACTGCACAAAATGATCTGTGGAGATTAGTGTTCTCTGAAGCTGAATCAAGTACGTATGGTAAGATTACTTTAAAAGGGCTGGCTGTTTGTTATATTTTAAGCACTTGCTGCATAATTGATGCTGTGTTAGTAACCCCAGCTTCATGGAATTCACTGAGCAGTGAGTATAGACTATGTAGGACTGATCTCATTGATTCTCTGTGTCTCCTCCACCCCCCTCCACCCTCGCGCGCCTGTGTGTGTGTGGTTTCCCATCATTTTGTTTTAGCTGAAAATGTGTCTTGGTGAGTCATAAACCAATCCTCAAATACCACTATTAGATTATCATAGCTGAAAGGACGGAAAAAGTCCCTGGCCTCTTGTTTCCTGATCCCTTATGTCATACTAGCTTGTAGCCTTTCCTTTGATAGACAGGAGAAAGCATTCCCATGCATGAAACATACAGAGAACTTGTATGTAAAGAAGAAGATTATCTTAAACTGCGTCTCTAGATTTTCCTAGGGAATCATTTTATAGTAAGTATAAAATTATATTTTTCAAAAGTGGGGGAAGTACTAGTGTGTGGTTTTTTTGTTTTTTTTTTCTGTTTAAGTGTGGATACCTGCATGATTTGTAATGAGGTCTGAAATGAATGTTTCTTTGCAGAAAAACAGTCCAAGTATTAACAGTATCTATTGCTAACTTGGCTATGGATACTCTTGCTGTGGTTGGATTTTCTGTAGCTTTTAAATGTTTTATGTATGAGCTATGTAAGAGGCTGCGATGTTCCATTTCACACTTTGCTTACATGAACCATCAGCTGCCTAAAGCAAGGTATATGAATTCTATGATCAGCCCTGTGCTTTGGCTGTGCTAAGGAACTGTGTTTTAGTAGTTATTACACTTATGATAAGAGAGTAAGAACTGTAACTAACCTGTAAACTTAATGAGTCCACACTTCTAATGCAGTGGAAATTTAATTTTCTGTAAATGAAACATTATCACCTGGTTTGCATTTTCTAATATTTGGAAATGTGTATCTTTGAAGGAGCCTCTTACTATACATAAGTTATGTGATGCATGGGGGAGAAATTTTGAGTTCGGTGTCTTTGGTTTTTTTCCCCTTAAACTTTTGATTCAAGACCCTTTTAAAAAAAAAAAAGGGGGGGGGGGGCAGGAAGGGAGGGGTGGGGAGGGGAGGGGTGTGTGTGTGTGTTTCAATACAGAATATTCTTCCAGTGACAACCAAATATATCTTTTAACTTGATAACTCTGCTTTCTCTGTTTATACATAGAACTCTGTATTCTTTAATTCTCCTGTGCTCTTGAATTTCAACAAAACTTAAAAATAGTTCTGTTAAAGCCAGAGAGAATGCTAGTAAATGTGCAGCTTCTGAAGAAGCAGCACTGGAAAGGGGGGCTCTGACTTTTGTTCCTAATTCCTTTTATAGTTTTGCTTCGCTTTAAAATATCTTCTGTATCACTGGTCATTTGATTATCTGACGGTAGTGTCTGTTAATCTCCTCTGAAGGTACCCTCAGCACACGTTGTCCTCCTAAAATCCCCTAGAAGTCATTTGCAGGGTAAGGCAAAAAAGGTGCCTTCTCCATGGTATTGCCACCTCCTTCCAACCCTACTGAGATTATGAATCATGCTTATGTCATCAGCCTTAACTTGCAATGGCTGTCTCTACACAGTGAAATGCACCTGGAGGAAGTGGGGAAAAGAGTTTGAAGGCAGTGGTCAATGGAGATGCTATATGAGCGTGGCTACTATGAGAGTTGACTGATAGATCTGGTGTTTTTAACACCTAGGGTTTTTTTTTGAGATTCTAATGTTTCTTCTTTCTTTTAAAAGTTAAGGTAGACCATGTACAGCTGACTTTTAGTC
The DNA here is from genome assembly GCF_965140295.1 of Lepidochelys olivacea. Taxonomy (NCBI): domain Eukaryota; kingdom Metazoa; phylum Chordata; order Testudines; family Cheloniidae; genus Lepidochelys; species Lepidochelys olivacea. The sequence continues at coordinate 168,481,021 of NC_140411.1, forward strand.
AACTCAATATTCCCCCAATTGTAAAGATGTAAACTCCTATGCTTATCATTTTTTAGTTTAAAAAAAAAAAACACAAAACAAAACTTGCACTAGAGAAAGGCCAAAGCCCCTCTAAGCCAAACTCCTTTGAATTTCAATGAGTTGTGCACATTTATAGACTGTCTACATGAGCACTTTTTGTCAACAAACCTTTTTTTTTTCCAGTCAGGGATGTGGAAAAAACTCCCCCAAGTGACATAAGTTTCACTGACAAAAGTGTTGGTGTGGACAGCGCTAGTCGGTGGCCGCTCTCCTGCTGATGTGGCTACCGCCACTTGCTGGGGATTGTCTCCTTATGCCGGAGGGAGAGCTCTCTCCTGTTGGCATAGAGCAGCTACACAGGCAACATTACGGCGGCACAGCTACCGCTGTGAGGTCTGTAGTGTAGATTTAGCCTCAATTTCTAATCCAAGATCTGTATAAAACTTTAAACCAGTTCCAAGCAACATCTCTGTCAGTCATCCATCTCTAGTTTAACAGGATACTATATAGCTGACTCACTAGTGTAAGCTTTTATTTAACAAAAACTAGCCTTCGTAATTATCTGCTTATTTGCTTAGTGTGCTAATTTACATAAAATTAACACACTTGGTCTGGAGGTTAAAACTGTGAGAGGCAGGTTCTCAATATCACAGCAACAAAAGCTTAAGTATTTTGCACATTGTAGCCATCATGACACAGGACTTGATGTCATTTACAGTGGTGATCAGGTCAGTAGCGCTTTGTTTAGTGATCTGCCACATTCCCCACTTGTGGATATGTTTAAAAAAACTAATGAGTTGAAATGCTACTGGATGTTCATTTCCTTTTTTCTAATTTAAGATGTCTCTTGAAATTAAAACTAATTACCTTGCAGTTGTGCTTAAGGTACAATGCACTAATGACTCTGTATGCATTTCATTTACCAAAAGTGTTCTGTGAAGATGAATCTTCTTTTGCAGTGTTAATGAAAACCAAAATTATCTATGGATACAAATCCCTCAACACATGTACAAGTTGATGTAAAAGGATTAAAATGGGGACTTTTTAAAAAGCAACTTAAGCTTTACCAATAATTGGCTTTTTAAAGTTGTCTAATTGGTGTGTGCAGTCTGCCCTGATGTTTAATAATCTTATGCAGTACAGGTTGTAGCCAATCAGCTGATACTAATCCACAGGCAATAGACATTTATATTCCAGTGTCAGCTTCCCCCTCTGCTTGTTTCAGCTGTTTCTTGCAGGAGTTCTCATATGACCGTTTCATGAAAGGGAGTCTTCAAAAGTGACCTCACTAGTTAGAGCTGAGAATTAAATTCTCATTGATCTATTGAAAGAACGAGACCTACAGTAAATGACACAGGAGCAGAGTCTTACAGAAATGCAGTAGCTGGCCTCTCATGAAAATACAGGAGAGGATGTCTTCTGTGCTTGTGTGTCAAGTAAGCAGCATGGAATATCAGGAAAGAATTTCATATTCGCTAAATATGGAAAGAAGTTTTGATTTTTTTTTTTTTAGTGTATTGGTTACTGAAAGTGCTGAGTAACAGAATTTTCACAACAATATCTTTCTATTGATGTCAGCTTTTTGGAGAGTTAAATGTAAACCCAGGAATAAAGGCATGGAGAGAGCCTGCGATTCTCTTTATCACATGCTGCATTTGGTGAGCAGATCTACTGTTGTGCAGTATATCCAGATTACATTAGGCTAATTGCTTAACCTCATGCTGTAGTATTTTTAAGAGGGTTAGAAATGTGATACTAAGTAAACAGTAATGCTTATGCCTGCAGAGGGGTTTTTTAGAATATGCAGTCTCCGTAACAATCGAGGCCAAGCCTCACTGGATTTGCTTGAAGTTTTGTTTGGATTTTGGAGAATTTTTTTTTTAACTGAATTTGTCCATTATTGGGTAGAGGTGTTGAGTGCCCTGAAAGATTACACTTGACTACACACTCATACCTATGGTTTTTAAAATAGGGACTGGCAGGGGAAACTGTACTCCTCTCTCAATTAGAGGACAATCAGGCAAAACACCAACTGTTTCAATGATCTCAACATGCTCAACTTTTGAGGAAATGCTCCTTCCCAGGAAGGATGTGAGATTAGCTCACCTGCTGAGCTCTTTGCAGGCTGGGGCTGGTTTTTGTTTAATTGGTCTGCACAGACCTAGTGCCCTATCCCACAAACCCTTGTTTGCACCAGTAATTCCATCAAAGTCACTACTTGAGATCACTTTTGTGAGTGCAGGTTTGCAGGATTGAGCCCTAAATATGATGCAGTAGTTTCCTTGACTTAAACAGCTAGCTCCCTTTACCTTCCAATTCCATATCTGTTCCCTACCCATCACTGGGGTAGTGAGAGACCAGTTCAGGGTGTGTTAGTTTACCTGCCAAATTACTCTGTTCTCTTCCCTTTAAATCTCTAGGCAAATGGATAATGGCAACATTTTAATAAAGTGTTTATGAAGTTTAAGTAAAATCTGCACTGTATCATAACTAACACTATTTTAGCTGACTATAAAGTTTGCTTCTTTTGGGCTGTCACTATTTACTTAAATAAAAGACATGGGCAGAGAACTCCTTTCTAAAGGTGCATGCAAAAAGATGATATGATGCTTGTGCCTTGAGCAAACGTGAACAAGTTCCTGAATGTCAATGGCCTTCAGATTTGTAATGTGTCTCTTGCAATTTTAAATAACTTGTATTTTTACCAGATTTAAAATATAACTTGATGTGAGGAATCCAAATCACAAAGTAGAAGTGCTGCTAGCTGACACCTGACATGACTGAAGCTTATGACTGGTCAACTTCTATATGTGAAGGGGGGGAAACAAGAAAAAATCCATGCCTTATTGTGGGCCAGTCTTTTGGAACATAGGAATTGTTACACCACCCTCACTAGAATAGTGTCAGGCATTTAATCTACAATGAGCATGTCACTTAAATGAGCATTTAAAATTGCTATGTAGTAGTTCATGATATTAAAGGCTCTCCCTGTTCTTTACGTAGTCCATCTTTTCTAATGACTTAATGTGAACAACTTCTATGAAAGGCATGATAACCCGTAGTTAAAATGTTGCAGAATGTGTGGGGTTTTTAAAAAACAAAATTACTCTACTTTATAAAAGCTTCAAAACCACTGAGACCTCAAGTTCTAGAACTGTAATAAGTTACAAATGTAATTGTCTTTTTGTAGCTGTACATTTCCTATACTCTGCATGCAAAAGTCACAGCTGATATAACACAGTATAAATAGTTTGTACTTATGTATGTTACTGCCTTGATAGAAATAACTTATTTCCAAATGAGATACTGAAATGGAAGTGGGGAAAAATCAAATTTGTAGATGTGGCTTTTCAGTTTTCTTAAGATAGGTAGAAATGTACATTTAGGTATGTATGTGGCCCCAATCACGAAAGACTCTTTAATGTATTTATCCTCATAGCACTTCCCTACATCACAGGAGTGGTTTTGTCTCCATTTTACAGATGTGAGAGACAAAGAGGCTAAGGGCTTGTCTTCACTGCACTGTTAGCTTGAGCTATCTACTGAGAATTAACTCCTCTGGAGTGAGCTAGAGTGAGAATAGTCACACTGCAAAATAACACTTGAGTAATAGTGTGTTTGGATTAGCAACAGTAGCAGAGCCCTCACTGCATTACTTGTTTGAGCTTCAGCAGCACTGTAGCTTCAATCCACACCCCCTGATGGGCCAGCTACCTTAAGTTTAAAGCACCACTTAATTCAAGGTAGAGATTTTTTGGCATGCCCATAAGTCAGGTTGGGGTGACCTTTGAGAAATACCTCCAGCTAATCCTGAAGTGAAAACCAGCCCTATGTGACTTTCCCAAGGTCACACAAGAAGCATATGGCAAAGCAGCCACCCAGGTCCTAGGATAGTGCCCTAATCACTGGACCAGCCTTCCTCTCTGAGAAACTTACTTTATTAAATACAGTGACCCAGAATGGTCTAACCTTAGGCCTGCTTCACCACTTCTCAAGCTGCCAGTTCCCGACAGCCCTGATTCAACAAGGCACTTCAGCATAAGCTTAAGTTCCAATAAAGTCCTAGAATGAAATCCTGGCCCCAGTGAAGTCGCTGAAAGTTTTACCACAGACTTCACTGGGGCCAGGATTTCTCCCCAAGTGCTTTGCTGAATAGGGGCTGTCAGGCTTGATCCTGCCCCAAGTGGGGCAGGATCAAATCCTTAGTGAGCATAGATGGTGTGAGGAACAAGAGAGCCCACAATTGATAGCATGATTTTGGTGCAAGATAATGGAGTTATTTATACAACTATATTTAATCAGCAGTAAAATACTGCAGGGTCAGAAAGAGAGATTAGACTACCCAAAAGGAACTGAATTAGAGGTAAACTAGTCCTACTCTCATAATTCTGGTAGAACAGATAAATTGCTACTCTGTTCCATACCTACTTGCTCTAAGTTTAGATCTCAACTACTCAAGATGAATGTTATTGCTGTAATAATCAAACTCCAATCAAAAGAGTTTCTTCAGCCATTTGTATTTCCTGTAAGTCAGCTGTAAACTGTTGATCACTTAAATGTGCGTATTAAAGAAAATGTCACCTTTGTATAATTACTGAATAAGTAATTACTGATCTAATACATAGCAGTTTTATGCTTAGATGGGTGCTGGCAGCCATAACGTAGCTGTGGATGAAGCAACTATATTGTTCTAGAAAAGACCTTACCAAGTGGAGATAATGCTCCTTTGGATTTTGTGGCACTCCACTTATAGAGGTGAATTAGAGGGAAGTAATAGCTGTACGTCAGTAGAATGATAGGGGCCCTTTCACCATTAGGTCACCAGTCTATATCTGGCCTCGGTCAGTAGTAGCTGAAATTCATTCCCACCTTCCAGTTGTTTGGCCTATGTTAAATGAGTTGATGCTATCCCTTCACCTCCTGGAGGGCAGGGCTCCTGCTCCTAAATGGCTTCCCTGGTTGTTCTCTACAGAGACTGTGAATGCATTTTCAGTGAACCCTTAATGCAGATTGAAGGGGCACAGAGACTGAATTACTCTGACCCCTGAGTTTCCTCCAACTCTGGATTAAGGAACAGTAAAGTGGGGAAACTTGAGCAGACACTGCCTAATATACCAGACCGTCTCACTCACTATGGATTCCTGATTCCACCCTGCCTCCTTCCCTGTTATCTCCTCTTAAACCCTTTCCTTGTTATGTTCCACCCAGGCTTGCTCCTGTTTCCTCATTCTGTCCCATATGATTGGAACAACCTCAGAATCGATGTACATCAACTTCTTCCCAGATTTCTTGCCTCAGACTTCTAAAAATTCCTACAACCCAGGGAGCATTCTAGGTTTGCCCACTGTATGCAGTGTGGATTGACTTTTTTTTTTCCTTTTGTTCCTCAAATGATGTCTTCAGCAATATAAATGAGCTTTTCTTTATAAAGCATGTTTATTGGTTGGTAATGGAGCAACACACCACAGACTACCTGCTAATACTGCAATTTGATAATGACAGAGATTTTTCCCAAAAGGACCTAAGGAAGTTTGTCTCCCAGATTTCACCCTCTATATGCAGTGACTGGAAATTAACCAAAATAAATTAAAACAAAAGACACAGGTTTTTTAATGTCAGTAAATCTTAACGTATCAACTGGAAATATAAGCTGCATTCTTAGAATTAAACTGAATAATTTAGAACAAGTCAGAATGTTTTAGAAACACTTTTTTCCCCCCTTTTACTGGGATTTTTATAGGCTATATCTAAATATAAGGCAGTGCCAACACCTCTTTCCCGTGAAAATAATCTGATTAGGACCCACCTGCTGTCTTATACCAAGGTGAAATGAAAAAACAATAGATGTAGAATAGTCAGGCTAGATGACAACAGCATCCGTATTATCCTTGCCATGATCACCACACTTTACAAGACATTGTGCCATTCTTTCTCCCATGGGCCACACTTATTACACTCCTCCATTTGGTTTGTGTTCTCCTTTAACACTGTCAGCAGGCACAGAATTGGACAAAAGCAGTTTAAAACAATGGTGGGCCACTTACATCAGCACAACTGCCGGTGACTCTACACTAGTGGTAGTGATGGTGGGGATATTTGAGTAAAGAGGCTAATAAAGATATCCATAAAGATATTTGTGCAACTCTTGGGCATCACTCTGCACAGGTGTAACTGAGTGGAACTTTGTAAACAAGTCTGAGGCTCAAGAATAATAGACTGACACGCTCTCCTGTCTCTGCAGTGATTACAGGAGGTAAAAAGCATAAAAAATTCACTATGAGCAGATATGACTTAGGTGTTTTTTTTATTTTTTGAATAAAACTGCACTTTCCTGAAGGTGGAGGGGAAGGGAAGGGAAAGTTGTGAACTGTACAGGAGAGGGGATGAATCCTACAGTGATGAAAATGGTACAGTTACGCAATGCTTAATTTTTATTTGAGGTTTAGTTAAATAAATACCCCTTGCACAATGCTTAGGGCTTGCATACATAATCTTATAAAGACAATTATCACTCCATCTTTTGTAGAGCTGAAGGGAGATGGAATAGAGAGGGAGGAACAGGAGTGACCCCTCCAAACCACCATTTCCCCAGGGTACACTCGAAGACCCTCCAGCATCGGACCTGGCATTCAATAAAAAGGCCAATAAACGTGGCATCTGAATTGCAAGTTACGAGCTGAGGGGCAGCCACACTGAGAATGCCCTGCTTGTAGCCCTCTTACCTTTAAATCTAGGACTGTTTCTTCAAGTGCCTCAGAGGCTCATACTGTCCCAGTCTATTCCAACATATTAAACTGATCCCTCGTTAACTTGAATATTTGAAGAACTAAATTACCATTATATTATTTATTCGTCTTGCGGTAGTGCTTAGAGGCTCAGCGTCCCCCCCACCCCCAATGCTGTATGTAGTAACTACAAATAGTAAAGATGTGTATGCCCAAAGAACTTTTGTCTAATTAGATACAATCCATATGACAAACAAAAGGACACAAGTAACATCAATAAATCACAGGGTTAGGCAGCTAATTGCATGACTTGAAGGTTTTGTTGTTGTTTTTTGGTATTGTGGAAGCATTTAACGCTCCCAGTCATGGAGCAGTACCCCACTGTACTAGATGCTTCACACACCCAGTGCAAAGATGGTCTCTGTCCCAAAGAGCTTACACTATAAGTCCGCTTAAGCATCATGACATGGCGGTATTTTCAAATCTAAATTTTAGACATTCTTAAGGGTTCAATTAAAAATAAAGTCCGAGAGAGTCTCAGGACATGACCAAACACCACATCTGTGTTCTACTTGGATGTTGTTATTCCTCCCTCTTGTCCCCTGTTCTTCCCTTTTTCTTTTAGAGTTGAACTTCTTTAGCGCAAGGACTGTCCCTCCATTAGTGTTTGAACAGTGCTTAGCGTGTTCTGAGTGCTACCAAAAACAAATTACAAAAAGGCACTTTAAATCATTTTTAGCCACTCTGTTCTGTGATCTGAGACTTCTGTTTTGTACTTGCTCATACTTTTTGGGCCAGGGACTTGTTAGTGGTCTGACACAATTCCCTTGCTGTACAGTTGTGGCACTTTCTAAATATACTTATTTTACAGGCTGTGGTCATTATGTGATATGTCACTCTGAATTTCTAAGAACAATGCATCTGGGGTTCTTCATAACTGGGGGGTCCTGATTCTCAACTGGTAGAGAATGGCAGCTGCCCAGAGCCAGGTGTGGTCCCTCATCCTTGGCTCTCCAGGCCCCAATGATAAGGGACGCAGGTGTCGTAGGAGGTAACTATTCCTCTACAAAAGGGGAAATTTCCAGTTTAAATCTCTGGCTGCTTTAAGGTCACTTTGCACTGTGTATGCTGTGGACAGTGAACTTGGCAGACTAAAACATCCAGCCCAGGAGGATAAAACCTCCGATACAGAAGCACAGCACACTTCTTAAAGTTACATTAGAACAAGCAATATGGACGTGGGGTATACAGTAGCGTAGTTAGAGTTCAAATAGCTCTTACTTGAAAACAACTCGGCGTAATGTTTTCTCTTTTTAAAGAGTACAGAACAAGTTGCTGCATTTTGTCGCAGTCTACATGAGATGAATCCTTCTGATTTGAGTTTGCATCCTCAAGAATTTACAGGGCCTCAGCTGTCCATCATGAGACAACTTACAGATGCTGATAAACTGCGCAAGGTTATTTGTGAACTGCTTGAAACAGAACGCACCTATGTCAAAGTAAGTCATGTTTTGTCTACGTTTTACCTTTTCCTTCCAGAGTTGAACTTCTGTAAAGCTAAAGCTCTGCAATATTTTTTGTATCACAAATAAAAAAAAAAAACAAAAAAAAAACCTAATTGACTAGACTAGTGGCAAGTTACCTTTTACTGTAGGGCTTCTCCTCAATTTTAATAGGAACATCTAAAATACACTAGATATTTTAAAACTGAAACAACTGAATAAAGAGTTTTTTGAACAGTGGCATGAATTTTATTTGGTTGGGATACAGAGAAATATTTTCAGATGAAATCGCGTATCTAGATTAGATTACTTAAAAAAAAAGTTGTGCAATTTTAGTTTTATAATGTCTTAAATTTCACTAAAATAGAATATACTCCTGTCTTATACAAGACATATGAAAGACCTAGAGACTACATCAATGGTGTTAAGGAGAGGATCTTTGTCACTGTAGCAGTGTGAGAGAGATACTTGGAGGAAATGATATTAAAGAGTATTTTATTTATTTTTGTGTTTGTTTTAAGGACTTAAACTGTCTAATGGAAAGATACCTGAAACCTCTACAAAAAGAAACTTTCCTCACTCAAGATGAGGTACGAGAACTGTTGCCATAGTGCTGCCAGATTGTTTTTGTTTGACTCTTATTGTGTGATGTAGGACGGAATGGAAGGAGCTGTGAGGGTTAAACTTGCTTAGGAACATTTTTAAATGGACTGACACTGAGTATAAAAATACTGATCAGTGTTGTCTGATCTTCTGATAACCGCCACACTAGGCTGTCGGAGTTTAAGGCTATGTCAACCTAACTTGTCAGCATACAGCCACCGCAGTTATTAAATCGCTTGTGTGTGCATATGCTTGGCTCCATATGTCGTCAGTGCATGTCCTCACCAGGAGCGCTTGTATTGTCAGCATAGGGCACTGTAGCATGGTTCCTGAAAGCCAGTCACAGTGGACATAAGCAACACAGTGTCTACACTGACTCTGCGTCAGCCTAATTACTCAACCGTGACTCTGCGCTGCTCGGGGAGGTGGTGTTACTAAATTGGCATCGAGAGGTTGAGGCAAGGCAGCTTACATTGTCCTAACCCTCTAGCGTAGACCAGGCTGAAGAAAAGCTAAGTGCTAATGTTCTGTAAATTGTGACCGGCTGGAAAATCGACTAAACTGAGATTTTTAAGCATATTAAACTTTTCTCTTTTATTAGCTCGATGTTCTCTTTGGGAATTTGACTGAAATGGTAGCATTCCAGGTGGAGTTCCTGAAAACTCTTGAAGATGGAGTGAGGCTAGTGCCAGACCTGGAAAAGCTTGAAAAAGTTGACCAATTTAAGGTAAACATTTTATTTAAAGTCTGGCTGTGTGTCTAAAGCAAACTTAAATAAGGTTTATGGCACACTTAGGGCATGTCTACACTTGCAGATGTAGAGCACTGTGAGTTAAACCAGCCCTCAGAGAGTGCAGCAGGGAAAGTGCTGCAGTGTGTTCACACTGTCAGATTCAAGCACACTGGCGTGGCCACATTAGCAGCTCTTGCAACGGCCACAGAGAGCAGTGCATTGTGGTAGCTATCCTAGCGTGCAAGTGGCTGCAACATGTTTTTCAAATGGGGAGCGGGGGTTGGAGTGTGACAGAGAGTGTGTTGTGTGTATGTGGGGGGGGGGGGGAGAGTGGGTTTTTGGGGTCTGAGAGCATGTCAGCATGCTGTCTTGTAAGTTCAGACAGCAGCAGACCCCCTCTTCCCCAGCCTCTCAAGCAACATTCCACACTAATGGTTGCTTTGTCCCACAGCAGATAAGCAGCCGGCTGCCAGAAACAGAGCTTTGAAAGCGCATATCCACATTCCTGCAGCGATTCCAAACAATGACAAGAGTGGCCACTTGACTTAAGGGGATTATGGGACATTTCTGGAGGCCGATCAGAGTGCAGTAATGCAACACCTCATTCATGCTGATGCTGGGGCGTTTCAGCCGAGACACACCAAGCGTTATGCTTCTGGTGGAGGTGGATTACCAGGCGCGCTCCAGCCGCAGAGTCTGGGCGCTCTACGTGCCTTGCCAGTGTGGACGGGTCGTGAGTTAGGGCGCCCGGGGCTGCTTTAATGTGCTCTAACTCGCAAGTGTAGCAAAGCCCTTACAGTACAATATTTTTACACTGGCAAAACATACTGCAGAAGTAGTCCTCTTAACCTTGTATCAAACCAGTTTGACTACCATGACTCTTATTTCGTAAGAACACATTTTAAGGTTTTTACATGAACTTGTGTTACCTACCACCATGACTCCTTGAAACCAGAATATCCTACTGTAGCTGTAGTTCATGTTGCATAGATCAATGCCACTCGGCAAAAGCATGCAGAGTTAGATGTGATTTTTACCTCTTTGTTAGATTTCATGTTTCAAACTCTGAGGAAAATCTAGTGGCAGAAGTATAATTGCATAAAACCTTAATACTGACAAGTCTAAATTGCCAGTTCAGGGAAGCCACTGGGGAAATGGTTTTGAACTGTAAATTGTATTCTGTACTCAGCAGGCTCTTAATGCACATATAGGCAGGAATGGCAAACTATTGAATGTAATGCTGTTTTTTGAATCTTAATTTCAAGTACTTTGAGGGGAAGGTAGAAATATTAAGGGGAAGAAACCCAAACTGAATTAAAAATAAACGGGAAAAGACATTGTGGGGAAGGGTTGGTTACTAAATGAATGAATACCACCACCACTGTAATTGGATCAATCTATAGTAAGTAACTAATGTAGTGTTGAAATTAACACAACCCAATGCATCTCCTCCTGGTCCTTTTGCTCACTTCAGCACTGACCTTGATAAAAGGACAAGATGTCTTGGTGAATAATAATCCCACTGGGTTTGCTCCTCCAGGAACATGGATTAATTGAAGAGCTTGTGGAAGAAGTCTCTCTTTTTTTGGTTTTGTTCTTGATTGACTACTGCCAATTTAAAATGAGCATACAACCTACTGCTATGGTTAATCATTAGAAAATAATTTTGTTCTTTAACTAAGCATACTGAAATGTAGTGCTGGGCAAACTGGACTTTCATTGATGAATAGGTCTTGGCTCCTGCAGTCCATGTCTTGCTTATGGACTCAAAAATGTCTTTGTACTGAAACAAATTTACAGGATCTATCAAATCTGTGTACTCCACGTATTGCCATACAGCTCAGAGATCTGAACCCTCTTCGAGGCAGACTTGGAGCAACTAGTCATTCCATATGCATAGTCAGCGCTACATCCTGAGCATAAAGCGTTTTGACTTCGTGAGATAGTGACTTTTACACAAAGATCTGGCCTGCCTTCCATCCATCATTATATTCAAAAGCAGCATTGTATGCTCTTTGGCCAGGTTTCCAAGACGAACAAAAATAGCCCAGCACTCTGTACTATCAAACCCTCCATTGACACGTGAAGGGTTGCACATCCCGATCATACCTGATACCATCTGCGGAGCTGCCCCAGAGACTTGTGTATTTGCAGGGTTGAGCCAGATCTGAGCTGCTCTACACAAAGCCTGGTGTGATGCCATCAACCATGGTTTCCCTGATTGGTGCAATGGTCTGTAGTAGACTCTGCATGTTGTTTCTGAAGCATCTACAACTACATTCTCACAGTAATCGGTTTCTGCATTGAACTGATGGGGGAAGTGAAGTGACAAAGAAGTGTATCCTCTTGGAGAGGACTGCCCTATATATATTTTTGTTTTGTTTTTTCCCCCCACCACATGAGACTCATATTTGTTCTCTTTACGTTGGACAGAGATAGGAATAAATTGTCAATATTATGTTATCTACCTTTATAAAAGAGTAACTCAAGTAGCTGAACAGATCAGGTTCCCTAATAATAAAATGAGACTTCAGGAGTAAGTAACCATTGCTTTCTCCATGGAAGTAAACGCATTATGAATCCTGTAAATGTTGCTGCATAAGAATTTAATGGTGCATATGAAATCAAGATTATAGGCATAGACTTAATAGATGATGATTAAAAAATATTAACATATCTAGCAGTGATGAATAATTCCTCCACCCACTTGACACTCTGCAGACGAAGGGGGGAAATAACTAATCCCGCACACTCTATAAACACCTAATATAGCTAGGGTTGGCAGAATTTGACTTTTTATAACTTAATGGATAATATCTATTTTAAGTATTTTTTTTTCAATTTTTCTTCTATTTCTAATTTCAATTGTGCAGAATTATGGGTTTTAAGCTTTTAGTTTTTTCCAAAAACTTTGAATTTATTTCAACATCCACAATTGTGGGGAAATTATGGAGGGTCAGATAATTATTTAATGACAGATCTTGATATTAAAAAAACTGTCCATATTATATGTTCAAAATTTTAGCTTTACATCACTCAAATTCTCAAGCAGCATTTTTCTGACTTTGCTGATCTGTAAATTTCAGTTATCATAGATGGAAATGTGTTTTCATTGATTTGTATATACAATGAAAGGCCACGTTCATCATTTACTGTTTAAAAATCTAATCCTTCCAAGCCTAAATATGGCCCCAGAAGAAGGATTTTGTGGGGGAATAATGAAATAAATGGGACTTGGGAGATCAGAGTTGAGTTCTGCTACATATTTCCTGGGTGACCTTAAGCAAGGTACATAACGTCTCTCTGCACTGGTTCCCTAGTTGTATAATGGACCTAATACTTGTCTATTTAGATTGGGGCAGGACTTCCTTACTATGTGTTTGTACAGCACAATTGGGCCCTGATCTTGGCTAGGCTTCTGAGCATTTCTGTAATACAAATAATATTCGGGGAGGAGAAGACAAGTCTCTGCTCTGAAAATAAAGCTGTCTGAGGATGGGGGTGGAGGGAACAGACTGCAATATACATAATATTGATCACTTTCAAAGATACATATTTAATAGTTGGTGTATAGTAACTAAACAGATTACAGAAATTAGTTTTTTGCTCATTAAACATATTGAAGTATTTACGTTCCAAATAAGCCCATGGAAAAAAAAATTAACATAAAATTATATATACAATACGACACATTCTAGATCAACACCAATTTAAACAGGAAACCATCCGTTCTACAGTAGATTATACAGAGCAGGTAGAAGTCTCTTATTCAAGAATCTCTGACCTATTCTATTCTATTCTTCCCTGGCTACCTGCTGAGGAATTCCCCCTCACCTAATCTTCTGATCCGTTTCTATTACTGACTGTTCCTAGACAGGATGAGAACCTAGTGTAGAGGGTCAGGAACATTGTAATCACGTGTAATAGCCATAAAACATGGCACAGAAGATCTTATTCTTTCTAAGTGGTCTGATTTCAATAGTTTTGTCAAAAGGAAAACTAATGTGTTTTATGCACCTTTTTTATTTATTTATGTATTTATTTTTTTATAATCCTAGAAAGTGTTGTTTTCCTTGGGTGGATCCTTTCTTTACTATGCTGACCGTTTCAAGCTGTACAGTGCCTTCTGTGCCAGCCACACTAAAGTTCCAAAAGTATTAGTAAAAGGTGAGATCTGCATGCGTTATATGTATTTTTTCCGAACACTCTTTTGATGTGGAAAAGTGCCATTGCAGGATGGAGCAAGTGTTTGGGTCGTGTGTGTGTGTGTGTGTGTGTTGGAGAAGGCAGGTTGAATAAGTGTGCCTTTGCACTTGGAGTGATGCTTGTGATACCCACAGGAACTAAGGGCTATGTACCACAGAAGTCCGGCTAATGGCCTATGTTAAAACCCAAAGAAACTTGGCTGGGAGCCTTCAGGAAGGGAGTGGAGGACAAGGAAAATCTTCCTGTTGCTTCCTCTGCTGTCACTATTCTAATCTGGGTCAGCCTGTGTGGCCCTTTTTCCTCCCTTTCCATGAGGTGCTGCAGAAGATCTCCAGCTCCATACCACGCTGAAGATCTGCTGGGCCCAAAATGTCTGTGGAGCTTCAATGTGGCTGCCCAGCGGGAGTGACTTGAAAGTAACCTTGAAAGTGTTAATCTATTAGTGGATTCAGTAAAGCTTCATATAATTATATTTTTATCTTGGATGGTAGGTAGACTAGCAGTTCCAGTTGCAGGAACAGCATAATTAGAAAAAATATGCTCTTATTTTTCAAGGAACACTTGATGGCAGATAAATAAGCCAGAAGACTTCTGGTGTGTGTGTGGTTTTGGTTTTTGTTTTTTTTTTAAATTGTAAACTCTATTTACCATGCAGACAGATGCTGGCAATCCCCCTGAATACATGAATAAATTATTTGCTGCCAGCCACTTTTTATGTTCTCTCCTGGCAGCATGTAGGTTGACCTTATTAAGGACACAGGCTGGGTATCTTTGGCTGGTGGCCTTTTAAAATCCTTGTATCTTTTGAATTGTAGACTCAGATTTGGAGCAAACAGGTCTCCAAATCTGAATCTTTAAAAGTCTGGTAGAATGTATAGGAATGGCAGCATTTTCATATGACGTTTTGGGTGGTCTGATGACCTTCTGATTGCAGTGGCAGTGCCTTTTTTATTTTAAATTGTAATAACTTTATTGTATTGGTAGAATGGTCTACTAAATGCCCCATTTCTCGTGGAAACAGTTATTCTTATGAAGGGAATACTTGCTGTACAGCATACTCACATTTTTATAGTATCTATTCTTGGACAATCTCTCGGGTTGGGAGCAGTAGAAAAATAATCCATTCTCTATTATGGGCAGAGTAACGGAGGCATGGCACAGTAAGTTATCTAGTCTGTCTAAAATGTATTGCAGGTATAAAGTACATTAGTTCCACAGGTGTATTTTGTTCTCCCTCCTTACAAATATTTTTGATGTTTGTGCTGCACTTCTAAGTCTGGAAAGTAACAACAGAATGCCATTAAAGATGCACGTAATATTCACAAGGCCTGACATACCTCTGCCACTACTGCTGTGAATTCTTATAAATAACAGTGACCCTTTTTGATTAAACTAGTGGGAGGGAGAAGGTTTGGTGGGCTTCATACCACTCTATGGTACTAGAAATCATGTTAGAGGATGGTTAAATAAAAGATGTTTATCTTGGTATGATGTTCAATCATGAGTAACTTCTCTATGTCATAAAGAGAAAAGGAGTCCTTGTGGCACCTTAGAGACTAACCAATTTATTTGAGCATGAGCTTTCGTGAGCTACAGCCCGATGCATGGGATGCTAACTATGGCATGTGATACTAACTAAAAACCTGAACTGTATAAAACATGGTATTGTATAGTTGATCAAAATGTGTATTTCTCCACAAACCACACTTATTCTAGGCAAATGAATTTCACCCTCTAAAAAGTTACTTCATAATGGCAGATGTTTGGGCTAATTAAAAACCATTTTTAATTTTAACTTCTAGCTAAGACAGACACTGCTTTTAAGGCATTTTTGGATGCTCAGAATCCTAGACAGCAACACTCCTCAACACTGGAGTCTTACCTTATCAAACCTATCCAGCGGATACTAAAGTATCCTCTTCTGCTGAGGGAACTCTTTGCTCTGACTGATGCAGACAGTGAAGAACACTATCACCTTGATGGTAAGGTGCTGAACTATGGAACAGTGTTTACCTGCTAAACTGAGGGGGGCGGGGCAAGTTTCTTTCCCCTCACTCCTTCCCTGAAGCAACTACGTAACTAGTTATTTTCCACTTGCTTTTTCCTCTAGTGGCCATAAAAACAATGAACAAAGTTGCCAGCCATATTAATGAAATGCAAAAAATACATGAAGAGTATGGTGCAGTGTTTGATCAGCTCATAGCAGAACAGACTGTGGAAAAAAAAGAGGTAAGGATTTTATTCTTTGCTTTCTTTATTACAAGCCTGTTGTTCAGGAGTCTCTTTCTTCTGGTATGAATTACAGCATATTGTTACAGCTGCCATTACAAATTCCTTTTTCTGCATTGTGTCTGGCAGGACACGCTAAAAGTTCTTCTTAAAGGTATGGTATAGTCTTGGAGACCAGTACATCGAAAAAATGCTTCAGCAGTGACTGGTGATTTTTGGATGCCCATCTCAAGACTCCTTAAAGGGGCATGATTTCCAGAAAGTGCTGAATGCTTACCCTGTGAAAATTAAGGCACATTTCAAATTGGGTGTCCCAAAATCGCTAGTTACTATTGAAAATGTAGACCACTTCTTTTGAACTCTTTCAAGGTGGAACCTAACTATGGAAGGTTGGTGGGACTAAGGTATGAGATGGGGATTCAACAAAGCAGAGGAGAAGGGAGACTACAGCAGCAGCCTGGGGGAATGGTGAGGAGAGTCTTGATGAGAAAGTGGGGCTGGGATGGGAGGGGTGAGCTTCAGCTGCAACTTGGAGGTAGTGGAGGTCAAGCAGGAGAGGCAGTTGTGCTCATGGAGGAGGGTAGTCCTGGAGGTAGCAGCACTGTGAAGGCTGCAGGTGCAAGCAGGGTTGGACAATTGGTGTTGAGAATAGCAAGAGGTATGTGGAGACCAGAGTTGGGTCTGGTAGGCAGGAGTGAGTGGAAATGCTATACACCTGGACTGAGGAGCAGTCTTGTGTGCTAAACTTACTGACATTTAAGCACAAGTGAGGCTGGGTTATCCTTGGGCCTAGAGGTCCCACCAGTTCAGGGCAGGGGGACGGTGTGGAGAAGCAGGCACTGCTGTTACCCATGTTATACCCTGTTCTGTGGCTAAATGGAGGACTTAAATTTCCAGAGATGTCAACTTAGCACTTCTCACAAGTGCTGAATTCTCAATTTGTGTGTTTACGGGGAAAAGGTGGAAAACTGCTTCTAGATGTGGGAAAGGGTGAGTGTTAATGAAACTGACTTGTTGCTTCTGGAGATCAAAGTGAAAAATCTAGTTGTCTTGACTACTTTATTGTATATCTGCCCACAAAGATTAGCACCGTTACTCGTGTTTACTCAGGAAATACATAGGACTTGCAGGTTCTAGTCATATTCCTTGGCAGAGCTGTGTACAGGAGGCTAAGTTGTGTACGAGAAGCACTGTGGCTGGCTTCAGCTAGTAGAAATGTTCAATTCTTTTACGTTTAATGTGCTCAAACAATATAAAGAGGAACTGAAACAGGGAGAGAGAGACAAACACTGTAAGAGTTCAGAGAGATTTTTGGCTTCTTCCTTGTGAAATTAAACCTTCCTACGGATTTTGAATGGCTGTACTTTCAACACTAGGCTGTACCTAACTTATGCACAAAAATTAGGGATTTGATTGCATGTCTGATCAGTTAGCATTTGGCACAGTTAGCATTTTGCACATAATTGCAACTGCTTAGTCCTGACGGAAAATCTTGCTCCAAAAATTTTCTGCTTTTTAGGGTAAAATTCATCTAAATCTACTAAAGCACTTAAAACCCTTTACACTGGTGCTTTTTGTATTTTCATGTGTTTATGGTTGGCAGGTTGCAGACCTTTCCATGGGAGACTTACTTTTGCATAATACAGTGATCTGGCTTAACCCTCCTGCATCACTGGGGAAATGGAAGAAGGAACCTGAGTTAGCAGCATTTGGTATGTACTCTGGTGATTATTTCAAACACAAATAGGATGGCAGATTTTTACTTGAGCAGAGACACTAAGACCTGTGACAAATGTACATAGAGAATGACCGTTACCTAACAGTGTTCCTGCTACATCATCTAAACTTGAAAATTAAACGCACAACGATTTGCCCCTGAATTTAAAGGGCCAAATTCTGCTCTGTTAGTGATGTAAATCTGGAGAAATTCAATTCAAGCAACTACTGTAACTGAGTAGAATGTGGCCCAAAGTCCATAAGAAGTGAGTAGCTAAAACCTCACTCTACGCGTTAGCAACCCTCCTCCCCTTGATTTATTAGTATTTGTATTTCAATAGCCTAATTCATGCCACTTCACTTCCTTGCTTTTAGTTACACCTAGGACAGTGATACTCAGACTGAGGCTCTGGCAGCGTTAAGTGGCTCTGTAATGTGGCTCTTTGCAGCACATATTAAAACTCTGATTTAATTATGGATCAGGATGCTTTTACTATGTTGTTAACCAATTGTAGACTATTTGGTCAGTCATGTTGCTGCGAGAATAATAAACAATGAATTCACACTATTATGGCTTTTTTGGGTGATACTGATTGCTAATTTGGCTCCTGAACCACTGAGGTCTCAGTATCAATGATCTAGGGTTGTTTGGTCGTTGGCTTTTTTGCGTGGTTTTTGTTTTAACTCCCCCATGTAGCCAAGCGGCTGTCTGGATCTAGCAATTTGCTGATAGCACTTGGAAAGCCAGTGGCTGCTAATTATTCAATATTACCATTGTAAATAAAAACCCTTCAGCTACCCACTGAGGATGTCCCAACACCAGCATGACAAAGGTACCACTTTCGTTCCTGCAGTTGTCACTGGTGAAGAGCTACCCAAGCTCTTTGTCTTTCTATTGTGTATAGACTGGTCCTGTGGTCAGGAAAATGACAGAATATGCCTCCACGATGAAAGTGATTGACGTCAGCTCAATGATTTGGGGGATGTGTATTCATTTTCAGTTATTGTGCAAAGAGTTTTTAAATCATCTTTATAAAACCTCAAGATCCAAATATTTTAATTCTAAAACGAAGGTTGTCTCTCTGGTCCACTGTGGAAATTACAATTTCATTCCTTCACCTGATTCTTTAAACCCAAATTCCAACATACTTTCCCATAACATGTGCATGTAACATTCCAGCTATAACTGTGTATTGACTCCTATTTATAGGCCACTGTCACAGACATCAGTAGTCCAAATAGGCCACTAATCTGTTAAATGTAGTGTCAGCCCTCTGACTCCCGCATGCAACTAGGCAGGGACTATCTCTTTTTGTTTGGGGTTTTTTTGTTCCGTTTTTGAATGTGCCTAGCTCAATGGGGTCCTGATCCATGATTGGGGGCTCCTAGGTGCTACTGCAGTCCTAATAATACACAAACCACTCAGTGGGCTTAGCCAGATGGGTTTAAAAGACACAACAAAATATCTTATTTTAGATGGAATCCTGTAATTTGCTAACATATTGTGTATGAATAATAATTTAAAGAACAGTTAACTTACGAATTCTGTAACATCAAAGCCACCTGAGAAATTAACTGTTGTGTAAATTCTTCTGGTGGTGGTGGGGCGAGAGGGGGGGAATAATACAGGAAGATTGAGTCTTTATAATTATCCTCTTGTTCTTTCCCCTCCTGGCCCCTGATTGAAACAAAGACTTACCAGGAATGTTTGTGATCTTGTCATGATTAATGGTGTGTGTTTGACTTCTGCGTGTGCTTGGGCTTTGCAGGAGGCAAGGGTACAGGGACCATTACTGACTGTGTGGTTTTTTGTTTTTAATCTTTCTCTAGTGTTCAAAACTGCTGTTGTCCTTGTATATAAAGATGGTTCCAAACAGAAGAAGAAACTTGTAAGTTTTGTTGCTACTTTGACTACATATTTGGGGATCCAAAATGAGCAAGGCCAAGACTTTCAAATTATATTTAGCCACTGTTTAATGGTTTACATGTACAAATATTGATTAGCTAATCTTTTTATGTGGTTGTGCAAGTAGGTTATAAAGATTTTACAAGCAGGTAGTCACCAGTCAGGAAGTTGCATGTTTAACCTTTCTCCCTTTGCAAATAGGGATTTGACCCGTGTCAGTGCGAAATGGAGTCAATTTTATGAATTTGTTGAGGTGCCAGTTAGATTTTAAAGCTGCAATCAAACAACTAGCTTTGCCAATTTGATAAGCCAATATTGGGATAGAATTTAATTAGGATAACCCGTTCTTATTGAGTCCAGGGAGGGAGCACTAGTTTACTACCTTTTTAACAGTAGGTTCTCTTCAGAACAGCACTTACCTTGGACAGAATTTCTCAAATCAGGACATTTGATGTTCTTGCCTTTATAAACTTGTTGACTGGTTACCAAGAACCACAGACGTATGTATCAGCAGTTCATCAATCCAGAGTAGATTCAACTAATACTCGGGGGCATGTACTGAACACAAAATACACATGCAATCAATTGTCATAGAACAGTATTGAGGTCAAGCAGTTATACCAGAAAACAAACAGTACAAATATCCAAAGTGGTTTTTTTAATTGCATTCACTTATAATCCTCCATTGTCCGTTCTTTATCTCTAATACACTTGAAGTAGTTCCCCAAGGAACAGAGTTGCATTTTGCCTTAAGATAATCTTAGAAATATGGTCCCTGCTGTTTTTAATGTTTGATATGAAATGGACTAGTTTAAGCAATTATTTCTAGCATTTTAAAGGCATAGTTTAAAACACTCTCTAGGCCAAAGTACTTGTCCTAAACCAGGGGTCTCAAACTCAGATGACCACGAGGGCCCCATGAGGACTAGTGCATTGGCCCGAGGGTTGCCTCACTGACACCCCTTTGCCCCCACTCCACCCCTTCCATGAGGCCCCTTCCTTGCCCCCATTCCAACCCCTTCCCCAATAGTTACATTAAAACAATTTTATCTTCAAAATGAACAAAACTTCTGGAAACCATTATCCTTATGAAGGGAATACTTGCTGTGCAGCATAATCCAAGAATAACTATTCTAGAAATGTGAATGGTCTTTTTTTGGGATGGGAGCAGTAAAAATCATCAATTCTATAACTAATCTAGATAGGTTTATAACCTGCTGCACCATGCAGCTATCTCGTATGTTTAAAATACTTTGCAAATACAGTGTACGTGTATAACTTACATAGTGCCATAGGTGTATTTGGTTCTGCCTCCTGACTGGTTTTTTTAATGTTTGTGCTGCACGTTAATAAAAGTAACAACAACAAAATGCCATTATTGCCTTATTAAAGTGTCCATAATAGTGACAAGGCCAGACATGCCTATGACACTAGTGCTGTGAAAGCTTATAAATATGCAGTGTGATCCTTTTTGATTAAATGTGGGGGGAGGTGGGCATCATACAGCTCTAAAATAGCAATGGCCCTGGTAATGTGTGAGAGGGTGCTTAAATAAAAGATGTTTATGGGGTATGATTGTAGTTGGATATCTGATGCTCATTCATGAGTAACTTCTCTATGGCATGATACTAACTAAAAACTCGAAGTGCATAAACATGGTACTGTATACTTGTCTCAGTGTTCATAGCTAAAGGCGGAGAGAGAAATTCCATCCCTGTGTCATTGAGACTCTTGCGTAGTAAGGACTGACAATAGTTCTCGTTTAAACATCGCATTTCTCATTCTTGGAGTGATAAGATTCTTTAGCTAACATCTCTAAAATATGGATTGTTGGCTGCCTACTCTGCACAGAGGCAGGGTGACCAGTGTGCATCTTGTAGCCCAGTTCTGTATCCTTGCTAGGATAGAGTGTTTCCTTGATTAAAGGGCAGAGGGAGCTTTGTGACTAATGTATTCAAGGCACATTTGACCTCTCTAAACTTTACCCCTTCTGAAATCATGCACCATACAATATCTTTCTTCTGTGTGGCCTTCATCAGTCACTGTAATGGCTAGTGAATGTAAAACATGGTCTTCAATTCTGGACTTTGGTTTGTGCACACATCACCACCACCGAGTAAATGTTGGTTGTAGGTACAGAGACCTCAATCTAGCTAAACGTTCAAATGTCTCTTATTTGGAATCAGTGGGATTGCATATGCATAACTTTAAGCACTCAGGCCATAGTGCAGTGTTTTTGGTCCAGTAGCATTGGTTACTAATGCTGATTCCCAACTGTAGACACAATAGTGTAGACACAATGTTGGTGTGAGGCTTTTTTTGAGTGTACAGGAATTTTTGGAAGGAGGATAGAGTGGACAGGTCTATTTTGTGCACAATGATCATCTTTGACTTGTACAACGTGCTGTTCCTTGACTCATGGATAGCAATTAAGCAAACTACCTACAGGTAGTGTTACCTGATGATATTTGAACCCAAAACTATGGGTTCAAATATCCTCAACTTTTTTTAGATGGTTTTAGGAAATAAATTAATGGGGGACACAACACCTCTGATAAATGATAGGTACACGAGAGTGCTTTTATTTAAAATGTTTTGTTCGAGTCTAAAGCACACATTTAAAAGAGCAATAGCCTGGGTAACTATATCTGGGGTAGTCTAAAGTTTGAGATGGTGTTAAGTGGCCAGCCTTCCTTTTGGCCACTGGGGAATTGGATGTCAGTTGGTTAGCTTGGCAAAAAAATTTTCATTGCACATTTTGACTAATTTTTGTAGAGGTTGCTTAAAACAAAGCCCACAATTTATAGTAACTCCCAAAGGGCTAACAATTTTTTAGCCTTAGCAAAAAACATATAACTTATTTGCAAAGTAACTTCTAGCAAGAAACTTATGGTCATAGACACCCACATCCAAGGTTAGCTATTTATATTTTTTTATGAATTTATTTTTTATTAACATGGCAGCTGTTTTGTTTGCTTAGGCAAACGTCAAATTATTCCTGACTACGTGGTGGTCTTGCTTTCAGGTGATGGTGGGCTGAGTACACAAAATGGCTGTGGTTATGTCTAGTCCAGCTCTCTTGTAACATTAGTGCTAAGTGCTTTTTTGAGGTGTTGAGAACTGATCATTGTGGCATAATGACAGTTTGTCTATACTTCCTTCCTGTGACCTAATGTTCATGAAACTTCTTCACAGGCATTTCTGTGGTTCCCATCACCAAAAAATACCAGGCCTCTGAATTCCTAGTGTAAACTTTCCTGATTTATTTTTTGATCCAGGGAGGCTCACACAGGGCTTCAATTTACGAAGACTGGGACCCATTCCGTTTTCGTCACATGATTCCCTTAGAAGCTCTGCAGGTTCGCGCACTGGCAAGTGCAGGTAATGTTGAAATGTATTCAGAAGTCTGTTAAAGTGCCCATCTCATTTCTTACTAGCCAACAAGTGCTCTTTATGGGAGTTGGGGTGTGTGTGATGGTTTATATAACCAATAAATAAATACAAAAAACACTGACCTTTTGTTTCTCTCCTCTTCTGCCTTCTAGGGGTTGTAAGAAGAGAGAAAGTAAAAGCTGTACTTGAAAATTGTGGGAAAACTCTCCAAGAAAAGAGTTTTGGTTTTCAAAATTAGAATTTTTTTTGTGGAAAATACTTTGTTTCAAATAACACAAACACTCACTCTGGCCAAAGTCCATGTAACCACTTTGCTGTTGCTACCAGAGAAAATCCTTAGGGCTCGGTGTATGTGCTTCGGGGGGGGGGTCTGTTTAGCTCAATAAAGCCTGTGTGGAAGTCGATGCAGCTGCAGAACCACATAGGCTGTGAAGATGATAGATAAGTTCAGAGTTAACAAAACTAGGTGTATAATAGTTGTTTCAGGAATTTTAAAAATCTTTAAATTGTGGAGGGTTGTGAAAAGTCTTTGACCTTTAATGGTTTAATTTTTATTGTCAGGTATGTAACTCTGTGTGACCAAGTGTAGGAGTCATAACCAAGTGTCCGTCTGCTAGGATTTGTGATCAACCTGTGTTCTGGGATACCTTTTAAATTTAATAAAACTGTTTCTCATGGTTAGAGAGTACTTCTCAATTCTAGTTGAAATTACAACACTATGTGACCCCATATATAATTAAGTAGTCTAACGTGGTGCAAAATGTTCTCCATATCTCTCTAGATGCAGAGACCAATTCTGTGTGTGAGATTGTTCATGTTAAATCTGAGTCCGAAGGCAGACCAGAGAGAACATTCCACCTCTGCTGTAGGTGAGCGTGCTTCCATGTGTTCTGTTCTAGCTGGATTTCTAGATGCTAGTCGTTCTTAAAAGAAAGACAGGCCACATGATGATAGCACAGGAGGCTTACAACTTTTTCTAGCTCTACCAGCGAAGGATTCTCATTAAAGAGAATAAAGCCATATTTAACCAATACTGAAGCTTTACAGGAATATTAATTTTTTTTCCCTTTGCAAATTTGCTCCCAGCGATTGAATTCTGTATGGAAATTTGTTTTTAATGCTGCATGCACTGTAATTGAGCATTTGTCAGAATGCCAGGCAGCTGCTGAAGTGTCCAGTTTGGTCAATGCTTTCCATGCTGGCAAGGCACGACTCCCACTGTTAAGGGGCTTAGTACAAATTACGATGCCATGTTAAAATATTATCTGTAATAAGGGCTAACCCTCACTTCAGAATTTTGTTTACCATTTTTAGTTGTTGTTTTTTTTTTTTTGAACTGGTAGAAGTCCCTGCTGAGCTGATATTAAAAATAGTTCAACCTGTTGTCTAGATGAGATGCGTGATTTCTTCTCAGTCTGTCCAATGCAAGCACACAAAATGTGAGATTACATTAGCTACCATAGGTTTGCCAAATAAGTGAGTAGCCGGCATCAGAGAAAAAGGAAGAAGAGAGAGGTAGATAGTACTTCCATAATGCAGAATGCTTGTTTCCTTGGACATGGGTTTAAACTTGCACAGATTTAAGAATGCAAGATGTACATTATAAACTTTGATTTGAAAACTTTATACTAGAATGAGAGGGAAAGACAGGCAGAGCAATTCACATTTTCTTTCTGTACTGGTGTTGATTTATCTTGCTCTGTCACATACTTGCAGGAATTATGTATCTCCTGTGAGCTTGTGCCCTAACTTTTTTTTGTTTGTTTTTCCTGTTTTCAGTTCCCCAGACCACAGAAAGGATTTTCTGAAGGCTGTGCACTCCATTCTACGTGATAAGCACAGAAGGCAGCTTCTTAAAACTGAAAGTCTGCCCTCATCCCAACAATATGTTCCTTTTGGAGGGAAAAGACTGTGTGCTCTAAAAGGTGCAAGGCCAGCAATGAACAGGGCAGGTACTGTAGGGATGCAGACTTTCAAGATCCCACTGACCCCAGCACTACTGTAGGTCACATCAGAGTTGTAATATTTATTACCCATAGATGAGGGTTAGTGTTGCATCTGACCTGCCTTCACATCCATATGAGAGCCTTAACAAGTACCACTCTTCACTCAAGGTTCAACATCTGAGCAATGATCCTTCTGGTATAGGAGACCCAAATGGGACTCCTATCAGTTTCAATCAACTGTATGTTTTAATCTGCCAATTGGGTTGCAGTTGAATAAAGCTTTGTAGCAAAAATATGTACAGGATTTCTAGAGATGACCAGTAGTGGCTTAAAACAAAACCAGCTCCCAAAGTGTCTTTAGCTCATCTCAAATCTTCAGCGGGGTTTGAAATGACTTCTGCTTCATGTGTTCCCCATTTCTCCTTTTTCACCTCTATTGGGAGTGGGCATTTGTTTGTCCTCATCAGATCTCAGAGGTGCATTTGATTAGTCAGTCTTAAAATGTGGACTTCATTTTCAGTTGACTTCTGGCAAAACACAAACTGCTTTTCCCTGTGATTTTTTTTTTTTTAAGAGTTTGGCAAACACTAATCGAAGGAGGGAAGAAACTTGCTTCTAAATATACTTTTCCTGCTCATTAGATCCAGTAATCCAGATAACCAGGCTTTTTGTTCCTCCTCTATAACAAGCAAGCCACACCAATAACATTCACAGTGTGGCTTCTCACAGAGGCTAGGGAAGGATTTCACACATTTTAAGATACCTTTTGTGCTGCCTTTGAATCTAATTTGTACCACAGTGCTTTAATCATCCCATGAGGCTCCATATGCTTGAAACGTCAATCTTCTTTTAGGTGGATTTGTCTAGTCATTCACATGGTGGATGCGTGGGGGTAACCCCCCTGTGCCCCTTCTCCCAGGCCTAGCTGGGCCCTTACTTGTAAATTTTTTTAACCCTAAATGCTCAGCTGATTTACTTGTGTTTTCAGACTCAGGATAATGATACTTTTTCCAAAGATGAATGCATTTAATAGATGTGTACTGAAGGTGCCGTCAGTGAGGGGACAAACGACAATCTCTGAATCTCAGCAGCCTACAGTGGAGATATTGTGTGCACATAACACTGAAGTTTCTGCAGATCCTTAATCAGGAGAATTCATCCTTTGCTTTGTCTGACAAGCCTCGTATAAAGATATTTCAACATGGAAGATGCCAGAATGCTATCTGAACCAGTCACAAAACTAGCAGACAGGTCTGATGCTGAAGATGGAACTTCTGAAAGCAAGACTGTTATCCTAGAAAATAGCCCAGCAACAATGGAGCACTTGCACCTACGTAACGAGTAGGCAGCAACTCCGGTGTCGCCCAGCTCCATCTCACTGCTTGGAACGATTCTACATCGTTCCTATGGAGGCACCACAATATTTCCTGGTCAGTTTTGGGACAAGCTGGGTTATTGCAGTCTGTTAGCCCCGGGGCACAGCTGGTGAGAAGCTTAGCTCTACTCATGCTTTCTCATGCTGGCTGCCTGCCACCCACTGAGGAGGAACAGTAATTGTGGCCCATTATCTCAATTTGTGGATCTAAGAAGCAGAAACTTTTTACAGCTGGCAAAAAAAAAAACAAAAAAAAAAAACCCCACCTCTTTCCATGAGAAACTAAGTAAAGCATAACTTATGCATGCATATTGATAGGGAGGAGTAGGTCATGCTGGGAAATTCTGATAGCTGGTGCCAAGGGATGTTAGGAGAGGGCAGTTGAAAGACTAGTTTTTTAGAGAGACATTTTCACCTTGTGTAAAGCATGTGGGATTTTATCTTTTGTGTGTGTGTGCAGTGTCCGCCCCAAGCAAGTCTCTTGGGAGGAGGAGGCGGCGGCTGGCCCGAAACAGGTTTACCATTGACTCGGATGCTGTCTTCGAAAGCAGCCCTGAAAAAGAGTCCCAGCAGTCCACAGCCAGTGGGGACACTGACCGCTGGGTAGAGGAACAGTTTGACCTTGCTCAGTACGAGGAGCAGGAGGACATCAAAGAAACTGACATCCTCAGCGATGATGATGAGTACTGTGAGTCTACGAAAGGTATCACGATTGACAGAGAACTTCAGGAGCAGTTGCAGGCTGCTTCCATCACAAGCAGCCAGTCCCATCTGGCAGAGAGAGCACGGCATGCAATGAGCACGCATGCTGCCAGACTGACTCAGTTGAAAAAGCAAGCTGCACTGTCTGGGATCAATGGCGGGGTGGAAAGTAATAGTGAAGAAGTCATCTGGGTTAGGCGTGAAGACTTTGTACCTAGCAGAAAACTGAACACTGAGCTCTAAACCTGTCACTTTCTCATTAGCTGGCATGTGTAGATCTACCCCGCTCCCTCCCCCCAATAAATGCTGTGGAGCATGATCCCTTAGCTTGCACACACAGTTTTGGCAGCTGAATTGCTCTGAAGCTGTGCAGACACATTTTAGGAACTTTACAAGGGGGGACGGGGAGTGTAAAATTTGAAATAAGTTGGAGTCCTATCTGTATATTACTAAGGGCTTTTAAAATTTTATTTATTCTAAAATGGGATACATAATATCACTGGAGAATAAGTTACTGTTGGCATCTTGCATATGTGCAACTTAAGTGATAGCACAATGAACAAAGAGGCTTTTGTATCTGTGAAATGTCAATCGGAGGCTCATCTCCTTAATGAGGAAACTGCCTTTCTAATCTGTACAGCTGCAGTGTTCTTAATCTTTTCCCTCTTAAGACTATACATGTATTTTAGGAGTGTGTGAGGAAAGGTTTGGGATTTATGTTGTGCTGCGTTCTCTTGGTGTGTCTGGTCTAACTTATTTTCAGTGCTGGAAGCTCTAGCTTTACGTAAAATTTGATAAAGTTGCCAAACTCTTGAAAGAGATCCAAATTTAACACTTGACTTTTTTTTGTACTTTTTATCTGAGATGCAGAGGCACAAATGGATAAGAATGTTAGTGTTGCTTAGGATATGAGGCTAGCCTTTTTGCAGAGGGTGCAGTAGGCTAGTTTTTATATATTAAAATATCAACTGGAAAGCCCTGCTTAGGGATAACTGGAATTCAGTTACGTTACAAATAATGTGACTGAATTACAAAGAGGGCTAAATTAATCCATGACTTCAGTGGAGTCCTATCAGGGATGAATTTGGTCCATTATGACTGACAACTTTTGGGTGGGGGTGAAAATTTATGGCCAAAAAACTGACCTCATCCAACTCTTAGTGCGGATGAAACTAGTGTATATATAAATTCCTTTGTAAAGGCTTTTTCCACTGCAATACACTATGAACAAAGTTCTAAATAAGAAAACCTCTCAAACCTTTTTATTTAAGTATCTAAAACAGGGTAAAAAATCTAGAGTTTTTTAAGTAGACTTCCAAATATAAAAGAGAAAATATAGCACTTTTAATTTTTTTAGATTTATATAGCTTTCCCATTTTCACTTTCCACATACAAAAGAGGAAGATAACAAAATTTTCTTGGTATCTATTGATGTTTGACACATTAGTGGATACTTTGAAACCTGGCATTTTATATATAGCTTTAGGACTATATTTTATAAGATCAGCTGTGACTATATTTTGAAACAACAAATTGTTCCCCAGAAACATCAACTGTCTTGTGTCCC
Organism: Lepidochelys olivacea; assembly: GCF_965140295.1. NCBI lineage: Eukaryota > Metazoa > Chordata > Testudines > Cheloniidae > Lepidochelys > Lepidochelys olivacea. The sequence continues at coordinate 168,509,645 of NC_140411.1, forward strand.
AGCCTGCATTTGCCCCCTCTTCCCGTCCCAAAAGCTGATACAAGAAAACTTTCAAAAGACTGTCTTCTGATTTTTCTTTTCCTAAAAGCTTTAGAAAGATTTCTATACTCTTTTATCATCACTTCATTGTTCTATATCATCTAAAGTCCATTGTGTCCCAATTTAGTAGAAAAGCAGAGGTTTTAGCTGTCCTACTGGAATACAGTCAGTTGTGAAAGACTGGAAAGTCTGGTGCTTGGGAGGGTGCCATTGTTCTTGTACATAATGTCATGACATGTCTCTGTCAAAGGTTCTTGTATATTTCTTTTATAAGCTGAAAGAAGGTCTATTTTTATGTTTTTAGGTCTATGAATGGAACGTTGTAAATGCCTGTCAAACAATAAAATACTGAAAACACCTGAACAGTGTGGTGGTGGTGATGATGGGTGGGGTGTGACTGCACCAAGCACATCCCTTTCACTTCTGCCTTGATCAAAAAGAGCAAGCTGTAACCAAAACCCAATAAATGGATTTTAGCTGTTAAGGACGGCTTAATACTACTCCGGCAACCTGTAATGGTTTGGCTTGGCAATCAAAATTATTTTAACAAATTTTATTTAAATTTTCAGTTGTGGGAACTTATGAGTTGCACAACAATTATTTAAGATTCTAAGTTAAACATATTGTCAAAATACACAAGGTACTAGCCTTACATCACACTCTAAGTTCTCAAGCAGCACTCACTGTCTAGCTGTAAACTTCAATTGTTGAAAAAATATTTCCATCAAAATTGATGTGCACAGGGAAATTGAGATTTAGTGTCATGCTGATAAACATCCAAGCCCAGTATAGTATATCCTCCAACTTTGCTCCTTACAAAGGTGTATGTGCTCAATTTGAGGATCTTGGTTCAATTTCACAAACAGTTTCCTTTTGTATAAAGAAAAGGTTAGTTGGTTTTAGATAAGGAGGACTTGTGGCACCTTAGAGACTAACCAATTTATTTGAGCATAAGCTTTCGTGAGCTACAGCTCACTTCATCAGATGCATACTGTAGTAGATCCACAACTGCAATTAAAAACCTGCAGCTGGCCTGTGCCAGCTGACTTGAGCTAAAGGGCTGTTTAATTGCTGTGTGGAGGGTATCACAGATCAGGCTGCAGCCCACCTCACATGGTCCCAGAGCCTGGGCTGTAGCCTGTGTCAGGTGGCACAAGCTAGCTGCAGGTTTTAATGGCAGTCTAGTCGCACCCTCTGAGCCCTGGGGCTGGACACTGACTTTAGTGTCTCTTACTACTTGATGCTGTTGTCTCCACTCTTGGCCAATTGAGTTTGTGGCTATTATGTTTGGTAGACCAGATTATACCTTTCTAAACAGTAAACCACGTTGCCTGTGCAAGATAATCAATTACAGAGCTTGAAATAATGCAAGCAGGTAGATATGTTTCACCATAAAAGCACATACATGCCTCTAGCTTAATCTTTAAAACTTGCAGTAGTGTTCTGGGTAAGGATAAGTGTAGCTACCCCCTCTCTCCTCAGAATTCTAATATGACCCAGGAATGCAGTGATGCTCTTAGAGAAGGAAGTATGCTGTCAGGATCAAACACCAGTCCTTAGCTTGCCACATGAAGTTACCTCCTGCTGTGCATACTGTGCCAGTGAGTGACCTCATAAGTGGAGTTCAAAGGGCAGAGATGGAAGCTGTGATGTTGAAATTCACTAAGCATGTCTTGAAACTAGAAACACTTGTGCAGGAGCTGAGCTCATTCTGTGCCTCGATCACCCCTGCTATGTTCAAAGGACCATGCTCTCTTGAACAGTTAAGGTATCTTAACTAGGGGGGAGGGATAGCTCAGTGGTTTGAGCATTGGCCGGCTAAACCCCGGGTTGTGAGTTCAATCCTTGAGGGGGCCATTGAGGGACCTGGGGTATTCTATGATGATTATATATGATTTATCTCCATACACATTTCTTACCTTGTCTAGATATAAAGTTGTTTCTGCTTTAATCAGCTGGGTGAAAGACCAGCCTACATCTTAGTTCTGCCTTCAGTGCCCTTCAAACAGTGTTGGGATATATTTGCTGGATAAAGTAAACTCCACAGCTGAAATCAGCCTTCTCCCCCCATAACATAGGAGCTCCTTCCTCCAACCGCCACATGAGCTTCTACACCAATCTATGGCGCCTGTGCCAAAGGTCGCATGCTGCTGCCCGCTGGGTCCCAGCCACCAGCCCTGCTCAGCCTGCTGCTGAACCCAGGCCAGCAGCAGGCTGAGTGGCCAGGACCCTGGCAGGCAGCAGCATGCCATCAAAAATCCTGCCTGCCCCAGCCAGCTCTTCTCTGCACCACCAACCCCCCCACCCGGGGGCAGGGTGAAGAAGCTTGGTCTGTCAGCAGCTGCAGGGCAGGCAAGGTCCCCCAGCGTGCTGGGTTCCTGCCCCTCCTGCTCTCCCTCGCTGCCACCCATCAGCTGATGGCCCTCAGAGCCACCACAGCACACTCAGTGCTTCGGGGAGGAGGCGGAGACTGGGGAAGAGGGGTGAAATCAGGACATATCCCGTTCAGCCCACGGTGAGCTGCTCTGGGCAGGGAGCACCCCTGCACCGCCCCCACAACCCCAGCCCTGACTCCTGCCCCAATGAAACTTTCAAAAACTACTGTAGCCTGAGACAGAGTAAATTTTCAGGCCAGTTAGTTTGGTGAAATTATAAGAGTCTGAAAAGGGGTTATAACAGGAAGCATCAGGCAACCTTACTATAGGGGTTTTTACCACTTCTGATAAAGTGTGTGTCTGTCCAGATGTTTGGAAATGGACTAGCCTACTCTCTCTTTTGGGGAAGACTACAGCTGAGAAATGACGTTTCTGAACTTGGTTGTTCTCCTTTTCACCAAGGATGTTTCATGAATAATACCCAGCAGCTCTATGGCACACTCAGGCCAGGGCAACACTACAAACTTGTAGGCGTAGTGATATTAGTTAGGGATGAGGAGGTTTTTTTTGGTGACATTTCCATATTGGCAAAAGCCCTAATGTAGTCAAAGTGTTTTTGCTGCAACAGCTTATTTCGCTCAGGGAACCAGTATAAACTGTATTGCCAAAAAGCAACTACACAAGGAGGGTCTGTTATAGCTACATCAGCAAACCTTTTCTAGTGTAGACCAGGCTTAAGTCACAGCTTGCATAACGTTTTACACATAATGAAATCTTACAGCAGCCCTGAGACGACTGAGAGGGAGAGGTTAAGTAGCATGCCCAAGCTCATGCAGCAAGTCTACGGTAGACTGGGATGAGAATTCAACTCTTACAAAAGACTCCTATTTTGTTTCTGGCAGTAGACCATGCTTCCTCCTTATTAATGTAATGGAGGTAATTAACTGCAGCATGAAGCCAATTTTTGTGGCAGAATAACAAACAGAGCAGGAGAAAAGTCTCCCTACCAATCCTAATATTGTTTGTCCCTTTACATATAGCTTGGAATATGAAGGAAATTTGTTTTCTCTTATCAACTTAATGACATTTCAGGAGAAGGGACTGATTCACAGGATAATTGAAACCAATTAAATACCTTTCACTTGACCTGCAAAATAAATCCTCTTGTTTTTGCAGCTGTTTACCTCCAACTCACAGGTGTTTGAGTGGCTGTAGGCAGTTGCATGGAGATCTCATCCACAGTGAGACCGGCTGAAATAAGTTTTTCTTTTTGAAACAATAGCTGAGGAAACCATTCTTCCATCAATGAAATACAGAAAGTGTTCACTGCTCCTTAGTGTACAGTGGAAAAATTCATAACTTTATGTAATGTAACAACAAACAGTCATCAAATGAATAGGTAAATAAGAGGCAGAAGCACAGGGATAATGTTCCCACAGTAAACTATGTCTATTTTACCTGGGCTCCAGGCTTACCCCGCACACTAAAGGGCAGAAAAATATGAGGATTTGACAGACATTTGAAAGCAGGGATACAAGGCATGCTAGGCTGTATCAGAAAAGCAGCAAATAGAAATGCATATAAGGGAAGGCAGCAGCATAATCTTTTGCCCTTCTCTAAAAACGTTAAAATATTTTCTAACATGGTACAAACATGTTCAACACAATTATTCCTTTAGTGTAGACAAGGACAGCAATGATTAAAAACACCCTAACTGATCCTGGTTAACACTAGGAATCTTCCCAATATATTTTAAAACACTGCTTGTGTCCCTGTCAGCACTAGTCATTTTTAACATTATGTTAGTTAACACATGATGCATTTTCCCAAAGTGAGATCGCCCCCGCTCCCCATAGATAAAGGCAAGGCGGAACTCTGATTATTAACTCTAGTTATTAACCCCCTCCTTCCTCTAAACATTAGGTAGGATGTTCAAGCTCAGAATTGTATCAGAAATTCAGACTTTTTTTTTCAATGAGGCAAATGACAGAAAAATCCTACAGACAAGGGCCTATAGCATAAGGTGAACAGAGGGATACTAATTCAACTCATCTGTTTCTGAAGAAGTGCAAAAACTAAAAATGTAACCAAGCTTTGAAAAAAGAAGTTCAAACCCATCAATGCTACATCCCACACTTTAGAGGTTTTCAAGGTCAGGCTTGACAAAGCCCTGGCTGGTATGATTTAGTTGGGGATTGGTCCTGCTTTGAGCAGGGGGTTGGACTAGATGACCTCCTGAGGTCCCTTCCAACCCTGATATGCTATGATTCTATAAACACAGAGTTATATCAGTGCACCCAAAAGTTGTACATCAAGTACAGTGGCCAAAATTTTCAACCGTGCCCACCGTATCTGGGTGTGTCAAATTTCGGGTGTCCAACCTCAGATGTCTCAGTCTGATTTTCAGAAGTGCCGAGGACACACAACTCCTGATGAAGTCAATGGAGGGTTTTGACCTCAGCACCTCTGAAGAAAACCAGATCTCTAGCTATTTTAATCTTGACACTGAAAATTAGAGGGACAAACTTTTGAACATGCTGGTGTAAGTACCAACTGTGAGACAAACAATACCATTATTTTTGTATTTCAAGACAAATCCTATGACAGCAAACCGTTTCCTAAAGATGACAAAATGCTTGAGGGGGAAGGCAATGGGAAAAGTAACTGGAGATTAAACACTGTCAGGGGAAACTGTGTGAGAAAGGTATATGGCTGGTGGCTACTTTGGCAAATCTCTATGTTAATCCAGAGGCAGGACAAGAGAAGGTACATGAATGAACTGCATCAAAATGGGACACACTGGATGTAACAGTCAGTGCTTTGCCTGTTCACTCCAATAAAACTGGTATCTCTTTTAGCAAGTATAACCTTTACTTCCATGCAGGGGTTAGTGCTAGCTGAGGAATACTGAAACATTCTAGTTGAAGCGAGGTTGGGATGTCAGTGCAGTAGTACGGTCAGGGACCCAGAGAAGCATACAGGTAGAAACCTGAAGAAAGGAGGAGAAGAATGCTCCAAGAAGCTACAAAAGGTGTGAAAAAGGGGTTTGTGTGGATGCTAGCACTGTGTGTATTTCAGTACACTTGATCTGACATTTGTGGCAAAACTCCTCCATCCCACCCACGTCTGTGGCATGTCAGCACCCAGACCTGCAACAACTTCCAATTTCTGTAGTATCATGTAGTAAAAATTAAATGCTTCTGCGACCCAACCATGTATGTGTGTGGAGCAGCATTAGAATGGAAACTCACCTGGAATCAGAGACAGTATTTTCTCCTGCAGATAGACACACTTCTAACCATACACATTAAATTAGCTTGTGGTCCTCTCTACCCTGCCCTCTACTTGGTACCCAACAGAATGTGCAGTACATTGTAAGTGTCTGTCTGTTTTCAATGGTCTTGCCTTCTGGAGGTTGAAGGCTTGAAGATATAAGCACCAGTACAACTGAGTTAAGAGGGTCTTCTTTAGTTCAACTGCTAAAGTTGTGCTAAAGCCGAGGTTATGATTTTGATTCCCTGCACTGCATCTGTGCAATTAGCCGATGATCCATATACAGCAATGTGTTGCTATAATAGCTAACTACACTATTCAGAGGGGAAAATTGTTCAGAATGAAATAGGTGTCTTGAGGAAATAAGAAATTATTAGAAACAGCATATGAAAATTAAAGCGCAAGAAGGCCTGAAATTAATTAATCTTAATGCTGTAAGAACCTGAGCAAAGCCAGAAACTGAGAATCAAAACGCTGCAGAAATATCTGAACAGAATATTAAATATGAACTAAATTGCATCTGAAAGGAGAGGTGGGTGCAAGCAGAAAACTGTTTGTGGGATTGAAGTGTGGAGGGGAAAACAAAACATTCCTCAATGCTGAGCGTTCAATATGCAGATCTATAATTTGTAATTTAGATTTATCTCTAAATGAAAGGCATACACAACCCTGGATTGAAAATAAAACACCCAGATACCACTCTATACTGGAATTTAGTCTGTTTCCCCAAATCTGGACAAGGGCTACACTCAGCTCCAGACCATCAGTTTCACTCTCCTGCTTCTCAGGACTCTGACAGCTAGTCCTTACAGGAAGTGTTCATGTTGCACTTCATACAAAAAGCCTTCAGGGTCTTTCAAGGCCAGATTTACCACTGTGCTATCCATCAGTGTACCACTGAAATCAAAGTATAAAACTGAAGTAGCACAGTGGGGAAGCAGGCACTCACGTCATTTTAAAAATGCAGCCCATACGTACATTCCACAGCAATCTCCCTCTCAGCCTAGTAGGGGGAAAAGATCTATCTTATTTCTCCAGTCATGCTGAAAGCTTTGCAACTCTTGCCAATGTAGCTTAGCAGGTATGTGATACAGTAAGCCAACTTCGTTTGTTCCCGAGAATGAACGTGCTATCACTCACATGTTCTTTAGACCAGCGCTTGGTTTTCTATGGCACATCATGCCTGAGGTACTCAAAGCATTTTGTAACAACAGCTCATGAGTTAGAAAGTGGCAGTTCCGTAACTATGCAGGTGACTGGGGTACATATTATACTGAAATAGCTCATATGTGCAGTCTTGGATGCTAGAGCCTGTTTTATTGATACTGATATTGACTTCTAGACATGACAACTGCATTATTCCTTTATACTTCTCTGGAGTGCTCAAGGGCTCTCTCTAATCTCTGTCAAGGTGGTATTTAGAGATAGAAGGTACTTCATTTTATTAACTACTCTCTTCAAAAGCCCCTTCCCTCAGACCCAGTAGTCCGCTGCAACATCAGCCTCACCTTTGAGCCCAACTCCCATTGTGGGACTTAAACACTTGATCTCCTGATGTAAGAAGTATCAGCGCAAGCAAACAGAATAACCGGCTAAAAGGAACAGTGGATTCAGCAGCTACTTAGCTATTCAAGGGAAGACTAGCAAGTAAAGAGGCAATTCTGTAGACCAGGGGCAGGCAAACTTTTTGACCTGAGGGCCACATAGGGTTTCTGAAATTGTATGGAGGGCCGGTTAGGGGAGGCTGTGCTGCCCCAAACAGCCAGGCGTGGCCCAGCCCCCACCCCATATCCGACGACAACCCCTCCCCCAGCCCCCTGACAGCCCTCCCAGGACTCCTGCCCCGTCCAATCCCCCCTGTTCCCTGACAGCCCCCCTCAGGACTCCTGCCCCATCCACACAGTCCCTGGAACCCACCCCTGACTGCCCCCTGCCATCGCATCCAACCCCTCCTCTCATTCCTGACTGCCCCACCCGGGATCCCTGCCCCATCCAACCACCCCTTCTCTCTGTCCCCTGACCGCTCCCAGAATCCCTGCCCCAACTGCCCCCCGCCACCCCATCCAACCCCTCCTCTCATTCCTGACTGTCCTACCTGGGATCCCTGCCCCATCCAACCACCCCTTCTCCCGGTCGCCTGACCGCTCCCAGAACCCCTGCCCCGACTGCCCCCTGCCGCCCCATCCAACCCCCCGTCTCCTTCCTGACTGCCCCCCCGACCCCTGCCCCCATTCAACCCCCCTGTTTCCCGCCCTCTGACTGCCCCACCCCTATCCACACCCCCGCTCCCTGACCACCACCCTGAACTCCCCTGCCCTCTATCCAACCCCCCTGCCCCCTTACCACGCTGCCTGGAGCACTGGTGGCTGGTGGCACAGCCGCACCGCCCAGAGCACCAGGACAGGCAGCTGCGGCTCTGCCACCCTCCTGCCCAGAGCATTGCGCCAGCAATGAGCTGAGGCTGCGGGGGAGGGGCTGGGGGCTAGCCTCCTGGGCCAAGAGCTCAGGGGCTGGGCAGGAGGGTCCAGTGGCCCACGGGCCGTAGTTTGCCCACCTCTGCTGTAGACACAGCAATGTATGGAGATGGTAGATGACCCAACTGGTGCTTTCCAGCTCTAAGATCTCTGAATTTATCACTAATGCTAATTGTCTCCTACCTCACGACTGGTAACCATTCATCATATAAGGATAAGCAGATACCAGAAGATTTGGCTGAATAGCTGGGCAAAAACTAGCAATACAGCTGGTGTCTTGTTCTGACTAAGTTGTGGGACAGGCTATTGATGGGGAAATTGCCGAAGTATATTTATTTATATATTGCAAAAGTTTTAAAATAATGCTCAGATTAGATGTTCCATACCCAACTTGAATTAAATATGTGTTTCATACTTTGCCCACTTTGCTCTTGGCTCTGATATTGGATTATTGTAACTGTAACCCTTCCGCCAGGTGGAGTCAACAGGAACAAAGGCCGGGTTCAATGTCCAGGGATTTCTCTTAACAACAGAAAATTGAGCCGGTTTTAGGCTCCACCCAGTAATCTGGGAATACTAAACACCACCCTTGGGTGCCACTGAGAGGCAATACTTGTCTCACAAGCACTGAGTCTGTGTACAATAAAACAAAACTTTTATTAAAAGGGAAAATGAACCCAACATTAATTTGGGAAAACACCACAACCATCATTCAGAAGCACGTGACCAGAGGCAAACACCCACCCCACAATGTATTGAGCAGCGTCCTTTGCCTCAGTTTTTTGACTTAGGCTGGGGAAGTCCGACAAACGAATGACACTTAACACACCGCTCCCCTCTCCCTCGGCGCTCCCCACTCGCAGCTGGTAGTCCGGGCTTGGCAAGGACCCAGAGTGCAGAGGTGCACTCACAGAAACGGGGGCTGCCTCCCATTCTGGGGGTGTGGGGTGGGGCATTGAGCAATGCCTCTGCTGCCTCCACCACAGCAACTGCCTCACAGTTGCTACTATGCCTCTGCTACTGCTGTCCCTCGGCCACCATGTCCCACGGGCGTTGCTGCCCGCCAGCTCTCTGCTGCCACGTCATGTGCTGAGGTTTTGCCACTTACCCCCACTCTGAGTGATTTCAGCAGGCCGTGTGGAGCCTCACTGCCAGTGCAGCTGCTGCGTTGGGGACTGGTCCTGCTTTGAGCAGGGGATTGGACTAGATGACCTCCTGAGGTCCCTTCCAACCCTGAGATTCTATGATTCACTGGTCCCACACAAGGTCTAAGGTTCAGTCCTGAGACTTGCTGAGCAGTGAAGACAGCTCTAGGAATCACCAGCTGGAAATAAGGACTCTTAACTGAGTCTAATCAGCTCTGCCATTAAACAGTGGCGAGGGGCAAGTCAAAGGGTGTCTACAGCTCTTTAGGCAGCATACACACCGCAAGGTAGGAGCACCTATCCCCACCAACTCTCATCTTCAGTAGGACTTGGCGTTCCTACACCCTGCTTAGCAAGTGAGGTTCAGGTTAGGCTGACCCCCTCAATCAGAACAAGCTAAGTACAGTTCCGTGGCCTTTACTCATACAAACATTTCATTCCCCCCACATTCGACTACTAGAGTGATTTGTAACCATCCCAAATGGATCATTTTGGCAACGCAGCTCCATCTGCTGGGCAGCTAGGCAGAGTATGTTTGCTGATACCTGTCAGCTCTGTGTTCTTGGGGAACCAGGGTGCAGTACCCAGCCTGTCTGACTCACAAAAGACCTCCCCTCCCCCACACAGCCTCTGTTTGAACCAAAACAGATCAGAAGAAAGCCTTACAAAAAGCAACGAAAAGGCAATGGGAGACACACCTCAACCCCTCTGGACAAGGGTGACAGGATTAAGGCAATTCTCCTAGCCTCATTTGCATCAAAGATGGGACAGGGAAGCATCTCCATTAGCATACAGAATGGAGAACAGAGATTCCAAGGCAAGAACTGCACTGAACTCTAGGACCGGAAAAGCAGGGAAGCACTGCTCTCTGCTCCAGATGTTAACGAAACCACACCTGCAGTATTATCAGACCAATTATAGTAATAAATCCTTTATTGGTATCCAAAATACTGAAGCTGCCTAATTGACCTCCCTCGAAGGAACACCGCCCATAGCCAGAAATGATCATTTCCTATTGTTTAGTCTGAACAAACCAACTTCGGTATACTCCCTTGAGCCGTCAGTTTACACACAAACAAATCTAGTGTTCTCCCTTGAACCATTGTTCTTTCCCTACAAAAACCCCTACCCATGCTCAAATAAGTGCTCTGATGCCTGGATCCAAAATCTGAACCAGTTCCATTGGAACTTCATCTTCTCCTGACTGATCGTGCTGTGGGCTCTGCTTGTCTCCAGCACTCCGGACCCTCAGCTACCACCACCACCTGGGAACCCCAATCGATTCAAGCTTTACAGAGTGGTGAGAATGCAGCTCTCTCTCTCCAAGTATAGCTTTCTAACCCTGACTTGTGTGATCAGGTATAGTTTTCTAAACCTGACTTTCATGATCAAATTTAAGTTAGATTTAATATTAGAACTGTTTTGTTTGTTTGGCTCCCCTTTTATGGTTATTACCTGGCAACAAATAACTTTCATGGTTAAGCCGGTTGCTTCCCTCTCTGCAGCAACGCTCCTTGTACCTAAGATAAAGATCTCTGTAGCACCCAAAAATCCTGTGGGCTTTGCTCATCAAGTGGGTGACTACCAGAACAATTGTAACGTGAAAGTGGGGATAGGGACGTGCTGAACCTGGGGCATATGAGGGTGGCAGCTTGAAAGTGCTGCTTGACCCAGCCTGCTCAGGTATACTCTATTCCAGTGCGGTGCCCGTGACAGATGAGGGTGACAGCATGGAGGTGCTGCTTGACCCAGCCGGCTGAGTCCAGGGACATATAACGGGTCAGCTTGTGAGTGCTGATTGTGAGAGTCTGCTCAGAACTGCTCTTAATGTGTGTGTGGGTTCGTCTGATTCTGGGGCTGGAGGAACGCAGTCCTGGGGAACCTAGGTCCTGGAGGATAGCGCCACTGGGAGGGAACTTGCAGAAGGGAGAAGTAGAGCTCTGCGTGAGAACACAAGTGACACAAACAGTACGTTGATGGAATTACAGAACACCCCACTCCCCCCAGAAGAGTAATCCTAATAAATGAGCGTACCACAAAGTAATGGGCAAATCTAGTAACAATGTCTATGGAAACACAGTCTGCTCCTGAAGACTCCCCACCCCCACCCCTAATGCATCACTAGATGTTGGGGGGTGAGCTCATTCAGACCCTGCTTCCATAACATTTCTATGCAAAGATTGATATTGAAGTATTTTATCAGGTGCACAGCCACTGACACACCCACTGAAAAGTAGTGGCTCCAACATCTCTACGAATCCACATACTGTAGGAACAGCATTAGAAAGTCACATGGTGTGCAGTACATTCCATATGGAATGAAAGGTATTTACACAACAATACTGGTGACTGCATTGAGAAAACATTTCTTTTCTACTGCCAGAGGATGTCACTGTTCCCTTAGAAATACATATGCAGAAAGAGCAATGATTTGGTTCCAAATTGCCTCGTTTTTTTAAAACAATAGGATTACTACTTTGATGACAATTTAAATATATATTCTATTTGCTTTGTTAGCCAGCCAAACACCATATTCCTTACTGGCAGAGGGCGGTATGCATAGATACAAAAGAACTATCAGTGTGGCATTCCGGAAGGGAAAGGGAGGGAGGTATTTGCATTTGACATCATTCAATGAGAAAAAGTAATGTCTAGGGATAGATTCAGATTCAATTCTGTGCAGTGGAGATTAAAACCCTTTAATTAATGGCTAAAGGGGTATTAGAGGGTTCAGCATCTTCTCCTTTCAGTCACAAGTCACAAAAGGACTGATCCTGCTGGGTTTACTCAGTCCTTGAAACCACTGGACATTTTACTTGAGGATTTTGCTGCTAATATCAGTTAATATTTTTGCTGAGCTTGCTGGAGACTGAAGTAAGAATCCTGCCAGGATTTCAGGAAATGGTGGCACATGATAGAGACTAATGCATTAAAGATTATGATGTATTCAGGCCCAGATTTGACAAAGGATTTAGGCATCTAAATACCTTCGAGGATCTTGGCCTCTGATACTCCAATAATTGGGGCCTGACAAAGAATCTTGGATATATATTAGAAGGAGCTTACAATCTAAAGGGACAAAACAGAAAAAGGATTGGAGAGACAAGCTGTCAAGGTTCCTCCCCCACTCTGAACTCTAGGGTACAGATGTGGGGACCTGCATGAAAAACCTCCTAAGCTTATCTTTACCAGCTTAGGTCAAAAATTCCCCAAGGTACAAAATATTACCCCTTGGACAGGCCGCTACCACCACCAAACTAATACTGGTTACTGGGGAAGAGCTGTTTGGACGCGTCCTTCCCCCCAAAATACTTCCCAAAACCTTGCACCCCACTTCCTGGACAAGGTTTGGTAAAAAGCCTCACCAATTTGCCTAGGTGACTACAGACCCAGACCCTTGGATCTTAAGAACAATGAACAATCCTCCCAACACTTGCACCCCCCCTTTCCTGGGAAATGTTGGATAAAAAGCCTCACCAATTTGCATAGGTGACCACAAACCCAAACCCTTGGATCTGAGAACAATGAAAAAGCATTCAGTGTTTTACAAGAAGACTTTTAATAAAAAATAGAAGTAAATAGAAATAAAGAAATCCCCCCTGTAAAATCAGGATGGTATATATCTTACAGGGTAATTAGATTCAAAAACATAGAGAACCCCTCTAGGCAAAACCTTAAGTTACAAAAAAGATACACAGACAGAAATAGTTATTCTATTCAGCACAATTCTTTTCTCAGCCATTTAAAGAAATCATAATCTAACACATACCTAGCTAGATTACTTACTAAAAGTTCTAAGACTCCATTCCTGTTCTGTCCCCGGCCAAGACGACTACAGACAGACACACAAACCCTTTGTTTCTCTCCCTCCTCCCAGCTTTTGAAAGTATCTTGTCTCCTCATTGGTCATTTTGGTCAGGTGCCAGCGAGGTTACCTTTAGCTTCTTAACCCTTTACAGGTGAGAGGAGCTTTCCCCTGGCCAGGAGGGATTTCAAAGGGGTTTACCCTTCCCTTTATATTTATGACACGCCCCCCAAATCTCAGCTAGGGTGAAACACTGGCTGGGATTTCTTCCTGGAGCTCTAGGAAAACAGAGTTAATAAGACACATGCATCTCTAAATATACTACCAAGTACATAAAGACTAACAATATTTTCCACATCTCAAGGACGATTTTAACCAGTTGATTCTGGGAAACTTTCACGGGAGAGTGCATCAGCCACTTTGTTAGAAGCTCCTGAGATGTGTTGGATGTCGAAATCAAAATCTTGGAGAGCTAAACTCCACCGAAGAAGTTTTCTGTTAGTTTCTTTGACGGTGTGAAGCCACTTTAGTGCAGCATGGTCGGTTTGCAGGTGGAAACGCCGTCCCCAAACATATGGGCGTAGCTTTTCCAGAGCGTAGACAATGGCATAACATTCTTTTTCAGTGACTGACCAGTTGCTTTCCCTCTCAGACAGTTTTTTGCTGAGAAACACTACAGGGTGGAATTCTTGATCAGGTCCTTTCTGCATTAAAACTGCTCCCACACCACGCTCGGATGCATCTGTGGTTACTAGGAACGGTTTGTCAAAGTCTGGGGCCCTTAGTACAGGGTCAGACATGAGTGTCGCTTTAAGCTTGTTAAAGGCCTTCTGACACTTTCCGGTCCACTGAACAGCATTTGGCTGTTTCTTTTGGGTTAGGTCTGTCAGTGGGGCAGCGATTTGGCTGTAGTGCGGTACAAATCGTCTGTAATAACCGGCCAAGCCTAAGAAGGATTGAACCTGTTTCTTTGACTTTGGGACAGGCCACTTTTGGATAGCATCCACTTTGGCCTGTAGGGGGCTGATAGTTCCTTGACCCACCTGGTGTCCAAGGTAAGTCACTCTGTTTAGGCCTATTTGACACTTCTTAGCCTTAACAGTTAGTCCTGCCTCCCTTATGCGCTCAAGGACTTTTTGTAGATGTTCCAGGTGGTCTGCCCAGGAATCCGAAAATATGGCCACATCGTCAAGGTAGGCGACTGCATATTCTCCTAATCCCGCTAGGAGACCATCTACAAGTCTTTGGAAAGTGGCGGGTGCATTTCGCAGCCCGAAAGGGAGTACATTAAATTCATACAGCCCGAGATGTGTGATGAAGGCTGACCTTTCCTTGGCAGATTCATCTAGCGGTACCTGCCAGTACCCCTTGGTTAAGTCCAAGGTAGAGATGAACTGGGCCCTTCCCAGTTTCTCTAATAGTTCATCTGTGCGTGGCATGGGATAGTTGTCTGGGCGAGTTACAGCATTTAGCTTACGGTAGTCCACGCAAAAACGTATTTCCCCATCTGGTTTGGGAACTAGAACCACTGGAGATGCCCATGCACTTTCAGAGGGGCGGATTACACCCATCTGTAACATATCCTGGATCAGTTTTAGCTTGAGGAGACACCCGGTAAGGTTGGACCCTAATTGGGTGAGCATTACCTGTGTCAATGGAGTGGTATGCCCGTTCAGTCAGTCCTGGGGTGGCTGAGAACGTTGGCGCGTAGCTAGTGCACAGCTCCTGGATCTGCTGTCGCTGCATACGCCCAAGGGTCATGGAGAGGTTCACCTCTTCCACACCACCAGCACATTTCCCTTCGTAGTAAACACCTTCAGGCCACTCAGCGTCGTCTCCTCCCTGGGCTGTAAACTGACAAACCTTTAATTCTCTGGAATAAAAGGGCTTTAGAGAATTAATATGGTACACCTTAGGCTTTCGGTTGGAGGTGGGGAATGCTATGAGATAATTAACAGCTCCCAGGCGCTCCTGGACCGTGAATGGCCCTTCCCATGATGCTTCCATTTTATGGGCCTGGAGTGCCTTTAAGACCATGACCTGGTCTCCTACTTTGAAGGAACGCTCTCTGGCATGTTTATCATACCAGGCTTTTTGCTCTTTTTGAGCATCCTGTAAGTTTTCTCTAGCAAGGGCTAAAGAGGTTCGGAGGGTGTTTTGTAGGTTGGTTACAAAGTCCAGAATGTTAGTTCCTGGAGAAGGTGTAAATCCCTCCCATTGCTGCTTCACCAACTGCAATGGCCCCTTAACCTCACGGCCATATACAAGTTCAAATGGGGAAAACCCTAAACTGGGATGTGGTACAGCTCTGTAGGCAAAGAGCAACTGCTGCAATACTAGGTCCCAATCATTGGAGTGCTTATTTACGAATTTACGTATCATGGCCCCCAAAGTTCCATTAAACTTCTCCACCATGCCATTTGTTTGATGATGGTAAGGAGTGGCAACCAAGTGATTTACCCCATGAGCTTCCCAAAGGTTTTTCATAGTTCCTGCCAGGAAATTAGTCCCTGCATCTGTGAGGATGTCGGAGGGCCAACCTACCCTGGCAAAAATGTCTGCTAGTGCCTGGCACACACTTTTAGCCCTGGTGTTGCTTAGAGCTACTGCTTCCGGCCATCGGGTGGCAAAATCCATGAAAGTCAGTATGTACTGCTTTCCTCTGGGTGTCTTTTTCGGAAAAGGACCCAGAATATCCACAGCTACTCGCTGAAATGGAACTTCAATGATGGGGAGTGGCTGGAGAGGAGCTTTGACCTGGTCTTGGGGTTTTCCCACTCTTTGGCACACCTCACAAGACTGGACATAGGTAGAAACATCCTTGCCCATTCCCTCCCAGTGGAATGACCCCCCCAAACGGTCTTTGGTCCTGTTCACCCCAGCATGGCCACTAGGGTGATCATGGGCTAAGCTCAAGAGCTTGGCCCGGTATTTAGTTGGAACTACCAACTGTCTCTGAGGATGCCAGTCTTCCTGGTGTCCCCCAGAAAGAGTTTCCTTGTATAAAAGTCCTCTTTCTACAACAAACCTGGATCGATTAGAAGAGCTGAGAGGCGGTGGGTTGCTCCGTGCCGCCGTCCAAGCTCTCTGGAGGCTTTCATCTGCTTCCTGTTCGGTCTGGAACTGTTCCCTTGATGCTGGAGACATCAGTTCCTCATGGGATTGTGGACCTAGGCTTGGTCCCTCTGGAAGCGATATAGGGGATGGAGCTGTTTCTGTTGACTGTGAACCGCTCTCCGCTGGTGTACTATGTTGGGATTCAGGCTCCGGCTGAGCCTCTTGTGTAGGGTTATCGGCTGCTGCCAGTTCAGGTTCGGTGGGGCCCTCTGGTGTTGAGGTTGCAAGTACTGGATTCAGTGCTGACACGGGGTCTGGTGTTGGTTGTTCGGCTGGTTCCGGTTCTGAGACTGGTTCCGTCTGGGTCTCTGGGACTGGATCCACTACTGCTGTTGCAGACATTGGCCTGGGGTCCAGGTCCATCACCTCTGACTGGGTCCTGATAGAAGTTTCCGGAACAGAGCTAGGCCTCACGGCTTGTTTAGCCTGGTTGCGGGTGACCATTCCCACCCTCTTGGCCTGCTTCACATGATTGGCCAAGTCTTCCCCCAACAGCATGGGGATGGGATAATCATCATAGACTGCAAAAGTCCACATTCCTGACCAGCCCTTGTACTGGACAGGCAACTTGGCTGTAGGCAAATTGAAAGAGTTGGACTTGAAGGGTTGAATCGTCACTTGGATCTCTGGGTTGATTAAATTGGGGTCCACTAAGGAAGCATGGATAGCTGACACTTGTGCTCCGGTGTCCCTCCACGCGGTGACCTTCTTCCCACCCACACTCACAGTTTCCCTCCGCTCCAAGGGTATCTGGGAGGTATCTGGGCCTGTGGACCTCTGGTGTGATTCCGGTGCAATGAACTGTAATCTGTTGGGGTTCCTGGGGCAGTTGGCCTTTACATGCCCCAGCTCGTTACACTTAAAACATCGTCCAGCTGACGGGTCACTGGGGCGAGGAGGGTTGCTGGAGAACGGGGTGGTGGGACGATAAGGGGTCTGGAGGGTTCTTTGGGAGGTAGGTGGGGCTTTGGGCGGCCCCCGGTAATAGGGTGTGGTCTGGGGTGGTCCCTTCTGGTCTCCGCTCCAACTGCGACCAGTTTTCTTCTTCTTTGCCACCTCCACCCATCTGGCTCCAATCTCTCCTGCCTCAATTACAGTTTTGGGTTTCCCATCTAGGATGTATCTTTCTATTTCCTCAGGAACACCCTCTAAGAATTGTTCCATTTGCATTAGGAAGGGCAAATTTACTGGAGATTCAACACTTGCTCCTGATATCCAGGCATCCCAATGTTTTACAATGTGGTAGGCATGTCGGGTAAATGACATGTCTGGTTTCCACCTTAGGGCTCTGAACCTCCGACGAGACTGCTCGGGTGTTATCCCCATTCTGACTCTCGCCTTGGATTTAAACAGTTCATACATGTTCATGTGTTCTTTAGGCATTTCAGCTGCCACCTCAGCTAAGGGTCCACTGAGCTGCGGCCTCAGCTCTACCATGTATTGGTCAGTAGAGATGTTGTACCCAAGGCAGGCCCTTTCGAAGTTTTCTAAGAAGGCCTCAGTATCATCACCTGCCTTGTAGGTGGGGAACTTTCTGGGATGGGAAGTGGTACCTGGAGAAGGATTGCTAGGGTTTGTTGGTATATTCTGCTGGGCCTTTATCCTCTCCATCTCCTCCACATGCTTCCTCTCTTTTTCCTTCTCCTCCTCCACATGCTTCCTCTCTTTTTCCCTCTCCTCCTCCACATGCTTCCTTGCCTCCATTTCCCTCTTGTGGGCAGCCTCTTGGTGTTGTTCTGCCTCCCTTTCTTGTTCCTTCTTCAGCTGCATGAGTTCTATCTGTCTTTCATGTTCCCTTTGTTTTTCCTCAGCCTGAAATTTGGCTAATTCCAGCTGTAGTCGAGCTGAGGATTTGGCCATTCTAACCTCTCTGTTTTTAACTAACTTTACACCCGAGGTTTAGAAATAAACAAACAAAACTTGGCTGTAAAATTTTGCTGTGCTGGAATAGAATACCTATTCTCTGATAGTGATTGTCAGCCTACAGAAAAAGACAATTCCCTTGTCTCTGCTCTGGGCCCAAATTAAAGCAAAAAACCTCCAACTACTTGGAAACCTGCTTACCCAGCCCAAAGAAGAAAAAAATTTCTTTTCAAACCTGTGCTCCTTGTAAAACAAAAAAAAAATAAAAATCAAAATCCTAAAAAAAAACCCTGCCACTTTTGTCTCCAGGCAAATGGGTAGAGCACACACCCCCTATTTACTTTTAGGAAGAAAAGAAAAAGAAAAAAAACCTCTGGGTTGGAAGACTGTGAATTTCCCTGCAGGAGTTAAGTACCCTGCCTCCAGGCAAAGAAAATCTGCAATTCACAAGATAATCCCCTTTTGTCTCTGCTTGGCCACAAAGCAGAGAGAAACCAAGCTGCTTTCAGTTTCAAAGCTGCCTTCTGGACTTCGTAAAAATTCCTTTTTAAAATCTGTATTTCTAGTTCAAAAAATCTCAACTGGATCTCAAAATGATTTCAGGTTAATCCCACCACTGTGCCACCATGTCAAGGTTCCTCCCCCACTCTGAACTCTAGGGTACAGATGTGGGGACCTGCATGAAAAACCTCCTAAGCTTATCTTTACCAGCTTAGGTCAAAAATTCCCCAAGGTACAAAATATTACCCCTTGGACAGGCCGCTACCACCACCAAACTAATACTGGTTACTGGGGAAGAGCTGTTTGGACGCGTCCTTGCCCCCAAAATACTTCCCAAAACCTTGCACCCCACTTCCTGGACAAGGTTTGGTAAAAAGCCTCACCAATTTGCCTAGGTGACTACAGACCCAGACCCTTGGATCTTAAGAACAATGAACAATCCTCCCAACACTTGCACCCCCCCTTTCCTGGGAAATGTTGGATAAAAAGCCTCACCAATTTGCATAGGTGACAACAAACCCAAACCCTTGGATCTGAGAACAATGAAAAAGCATTCAGTGTTTTACAAGAAGACTTTTAATAAAAAATAGAAGTAAATAGAAATAAAGAAATCCCCCCTGTAAAATCAGGATGGTATATATCTTACAGGGTAATTAGATTCAAAAACATAGAGAACCCCTCTAGGCAAAACCTTAAGTTACAAAAAAGATACACAGACAGAAATAGTTATTCTATTCAGCACAATTCTTTTCTCAGCCATTTAAAGAAATCATAATCTAACACATACCTAGCTAGATTACTTACTAAAAGTTCTAAGACTCCATTCCTGTTCTGTCCCCGGCCAAGACGACTACAGACAGACACACAAACCCTTTGTTTCTCTCCCTCCTCCCAGCTTTTGAAAGTATCTTGTCTCCTCATTGGTCATTTTGGTCAGGTGCCAGCGAGGTTACCTTTAGCTTCTTAACCCTTTACAGGTGAGAGGAGCTTTCCCCTGGCCAGGAGGGATTTCAAAGGGGTTTACCCTTCCCTTTATATTTATGACACAAGCTATCGTCATCACTTCCACTTTACAGATGAGAGAGGGACTGAGGGCCACATCTTCAGCTGTTGTATATCAGCATAGCCCCCTTTGAATTCGGTAGATCTGGCCTAAGTGACTTGCTCCTGGTTTCCAGTCCCCAATACCTTAGCCATCCTTTCTCTCTTGCATATTAATATGTTGCACGTGCACAATGCTTTCTTACCGATAAATCTCATAGAAAGGTGAATCAGAACTATTTTATCATTTTTTGCCTTTTTTTAAACAGACGACGTAAAGAAGGAATAGATTTTACACCTAAAATCTTGAAAATGCCCCTTAATTAGCTCCACACATTGTGTTACTTTTGAAGTCTCTCTGATGCATTGCATTGTTTTAAAACCATTATTCTACTAAATTATTTACTAATCTATGTGCTTTAGATACTCAAGAAAATTTTTGGTGGGATTCTCATCACTGTGTTAGACTCAAGCTGTGTGATTGCTGCTTGGCTGAGTATGTAAGCCTGGCATTGTTGGAGAAGTTCGCTTTGAGAATTGCTACACAATCCTTAAAAATTAACAGCAGTGGGCACATTAGAATACTGTTGAGAGATTTAAAATAAAATGACCTGTACTGGTAATGAAGAAGGGGGAGGGAACTGAGAAGAATACTCTGAATTATTTAAGGGAAAAGACAAGGGCAGCAGAAAAGGAAAATGGTGTTCAAGCTACCTAATGGGTGTCAGGAAAATAAGAAGGTATATCAGGAGCAAAAGTAATAGTGATGAGCGAGTAAAGCCATATGTTATGAGGCGGGGATGATGTTAAGGATAACTCAAAAATGAGACACTGAGCTGTGTTTCTTTGAACTAATAAATAAAGAAATTAGAACTATTCTAAAGTAAGACTTTGGCTTAGTAGCTGTTGATAAAAAGCAGAGAACGAAATACTTTGAAGGTCAGTACTCCGATGAAAATCTCACTTTGAATACTGTGGCCAGTGGTGACAACCTTCATCCTGGAATGATATAGACCAATTGGAGAGGGAAGTGGTTCAGAGAAAAACAACAAAAATTATTAGGAGCTGGAAGTTAAGTTAACAGCTAGGGGTCAGATCCTCAGCTCTGAACTCAATGTAACCATGACAATTCACATCAACTGAGGGTCTGCCCCTAAATAGGAAGTTTCTATAAGCCACAACAGCATGGCAAGAGGAAAAACAACAGTCTACAAGCAATTGAAGGATATAAACACCAAGAGGGAAGAATTATGATTTAAGGTGGGACAAGACAGTATAACAGGGAGAAATGGGATGAATAGGAGAAAAGAGATACATAGTGCAAGTATCGGGAAACACACCCAAACAGGGCAATCCTATTCAATTGTGGGGTAGTTACCTTAAATGAAAGCACCATAACAGGGGGGTGTTTTAACTCCACTGGGCTAGTGCTGAAGAATATACCATATGGAACAATCATATCTGGGGTGGGTAACTGTCTATGCTTTAATAGGTCTTTTCCATCTTTAATTTTTATGATTGCTATAGCCCACATTTTCATCATCTATTAATTCAGTTCTGTAGCACAGGGAGATCTGTAATAGTTCTCAAATCAACAATCTACGGGGACCCTGGTCTTCAGTCTCACTTCCACTGGCTCATTTTATGAGTGGGCTCTAAAGAGGTAACATGTAAAATCAGCTGGCTAATGGCTCCCTCTCGACAATCCCATCTCTGCTTCTTTTTTTTTAAGTTTAATTTAATTTTAGCATATTGTAAAAGGTCTGATATGACAGCATGCTAATATATAAGCACATAATATACAATAATGCTATGTAAGGAGTGTACTTGGCATGAATCAAAGAAGCTAAAATATTAAAAGCTGTTAACTAATCTTTGCATCGGAGCACATTGTCAGCATACAAAGGTTAACCACACATGGAGAAAACGTGACTGATGGGCTGGGCAGTATGAGAAAGAACATGTGTCATTGATACATTAATCCCCAAATTCATGATATGAACTTACAGAGGTACCATAATAAAAATAATATTGTTTTTTCATTTTTGCAGAAAATGGAAATCTGTATGGAACATTGAGAAATCCCACCATCTTCTGCCACTAATCTTAGTGGGAGTTATTTACATCCTGGATGGGAGAATAGAGCTCTCTTGAGGGAAAAAGATAAATGGACTGAAATCTCTCATTTACTCAATATGGGGCCTGATTTAGCAAAGTACTTAAGAATGTGCTTAACTTTAAGCCCATATGAAAGTGCTTTGCTGAATTAGGAATATAGTAACCTCCCTTTTAGTTGGTCTTTTGAAATCAATGAGAATCAACTAAGAATGAGCAAGGAGCTTACTTGAGGGAGGGTGGAGATGAACAAAATGACTTCCCCGACTGACTACAGAAGGTTCTGTGAAGGCTAACTCAGTGTGCTCCCAACCTCCATTTGGCTAAGAGCACTCCCTCCTCACAACTCCAGCCCCACTGTCCCAGGGACAAGAGATCAATTTCCTCCTGCAAGCTATCACTTTCATATCCTTGAGACAGTATCACGTGATGTGTGTTTCTGAAAAGTACTGAAGTTTGTCCATAATGGGGCAACACTTCTGTGCTAGGTTTATATAATTTAATGTAATTAAGTTAGAGCCTGAGGGCGCTGTTTATATTATACAATATAATAGCTGGACGGAAATGTGAGCTACAAGCCAACAAAACAATACTGAGCACAGGAGAGCATCTCCAACTCCCAAGAGCTGGCTTGACAAAAACTCCACGTCCCTCTGAGCTTGCTGAATTATTTCAGCATGGAATTGTTGCTACTGTACATTAGGTTAGAGTGTTTCCACATAAGAGTTTGCATGCTGCACAATTATTTCAAAAGCTTCCCATACAGTATGATGGTAACACTGACAGGCATCGTAGCCTCTGGATTTGAAATGTACTAGGAAGACTGTTGTCACGCTGCAGTGACAGGCCCTAATACAGACATTAACTGTCCAGTTCCCAGTTGCGGCGGTTTCAAAATGCCTTCCTAACAGCCACAATTTGAAAAGTGAATAAAATACAGATGGCTGTTAAATTATAGTTGGGTGACACTTAGGATAACTGTGGTTCAAGGAAATCTTTCCCATTGTAATTTCTTCATTTAGTATGTGAATAAACTGATCCTACTGTAGTGGTGGTGTCACTCAATTCAATTGTCATTGGAGAGGAGACTATTACATTGATAAAATCTCATGAGTCTCTTCAAAGCAATGAGAAAACCTGTGGACTTTCCTCTATTAAAAGAAGAGGTAAATGTATGCATGACACTCTGTCAATGTCAGACTACCTTTTTAAACAAACAACCCCTTTTCTTCAAAGCAATCTGGGTATTCAGAGCTATATGGGAGCTGTCTTTCTATAGAAATAGGGAATTCCTAGTAAAAGTAATTAATTTTACCCTATCCCCAGCTGTTGTCCTTTTTCTCTTTACACAGAAACTTTAGCTGATGTGTAGAAAATACCTACAGCTCAATTCTCTTGCTAGCTCACTTTAAGGCCATGGTGATCTGTCACATAATTGAGGGAGCCTGTGTCTTCAGGGAAAAAGGAACCCGAGTTGGTATTTTGTTCTGACAATTGTCTTTTCATCAGGTGAACACCAGATCCGACATACCTAGGTAACAGTATGTACTATATTCTTTGAATTTTTCTTGTGCCAGCAAAATTCTGATTTGGTACACATTCGCTTAGCAGAGCAAACAAACAGTTAAGGGCACTATCAAGGCTGTAAGCAGGTGTGGAAGGATTAGATTTTTATTGGTAAGCTGATAAACATTGATTTCACCATACACACGCAAACAGATGAAAAAATATTTCCCTCAATGATAATCGAAATTTGCAGGTAAGCAAAATGAGAAAAATGCTGCTTGAGAACTTATTAAAGTTTGATTTAAGGATATTTACTTTGTATATTTTGATAGATGTTGAAAATTTATGTTTTAACATTTATAAAGCTTTAACTTTTTGAATTTCAACATCTACTGTCCTTAAATAATTAGTCTCCCCCACAATTTCCCACAACTGTGAAAATTTAAAGAGATAAAAATGGAAAGCAATACTTAAAAACAGACATCAATATTATCAGTTGAAATTATAAAATAAAAATAAAAACTGAATTCTGTCATGCCTCATTGTAAGGCTTATTAATAACAGCAACAAAGCAGAAAAAAATGCAGAACTTAATGTACGCCTAAAGGTTTTGACTGTTGGGTAAAAGGCCATACAACTGTATTATATATTAAATCAGTGTTTCCCATAGTTTCATATTTTACACTCTTGGGTCTTAATAATCCCATCTATTCTGTCTCAGTATGGTTTCAAAATTGCATCAAGTGCTTATTTAAAAAGATGCAATGTTTCATTTTCCAAAAACTCTTCAGTGGGAGTTGCTGGGTAACTAGCACCTTTGAAACTCAGGCTGTTTACTTAGTTGCCTACCTATAGTTTTCAGAGCCTAACTTTAGCTACCCCTCTTTGAAAATACCGGTTTGAAAACATCGTGCTTTTTTTAACAACACACATACATCTTTACTTTACCAAAATAAAATGTTACAACAAAACAATAACCTGTTTTTTCCTACCTTTCTTTTGTTTTACATCTTTGTTTTGATTTGTCTTTCAAAAAGTATAAAAAATTTAGACATTTGTGGTGCATGTGCACCCACATATAAAAACCAAAACCAAAACATACCTTTGAGGACTATCCACTGACTGTGCCAGAAACTGAACATTTAGGCTCAGTATAAAGTACTTTGTCTCACTTGAAAATCAGTACATAAGACCAACTGAAGATACCAAGTTCTCCGCACCTATATAAAGTAAAATCTGTTCACAGATCTGCAGTGTGGATATCTGAAATGTCAATACGGGCCAAAATGTCCAAACTTGAACGCATGAATTAGTGGCATGTGTCTGTGTCTGTGTGATATTGTGGCAATAGCAGATTTCTGTAAAAATGTATTGACTTTTTAATTTAAATAGATTAGCATTTATTTTTAAACTAAGCTATCAGAGGTGATGCACTACAATGATGTCATAGTGGAACTGTCACATCCAGCTAGATACATGATGTTTTGAATGCAGTTTTATAATCAATTCTAAATGTTCTGGTGTCAAATATGGTGCATTTCTACTCTCAGCAAAATCTATTAATATTAGATCAATATAGTGCTGCCATCTTTTGACCGTGTTCTGCCATAGCAGGGGAAGTTACATATTTTTATTTTATGCCATAACATTTTATTTACTACACAATCAAGAACGGTTTCAGTTTCTGGGACGGTAATGTTATATGTTAGAAATTCAATTTAGTTTTTACATTGAGGATGAATGATATCAGGGCTCAGATGCAGCAGATCTGATGTACAAGATGAATGAAAAATAAACAGAAAAAAATAGAATTTAGAGACAATACACAATTAAGACTGATTCTTTTTAAATGCACCACTATTCAAATGTTAATTAGAGTAATATCAACATGTATTTCAGAAAATACTTTTCTAAGATTTCTATATTTTTCAGGACTTTCTGTGAATATTTCTTAGGAAATCAGGATAGCACTAGAGACAGAAACAAACTATTCCAGAGAGCATCAAAGAAGCTATGAAATTAGAGATGGAAAAACCCTGTTATATTATCTAGTGCAACTAGGTAACATGGGATGGCTTCCCACATGCATGTTCGAGTGCTTTGTATAGAACAGGTTTCAGAGTAACAGCCGTGTTAGTCTGTATTTGCAAAAAGAAAAGGAGTACTTGTGGCACCTTAGAGACTAACCAATTTATTGGAGCATGAGCTTTCGTGAGCTCCGATGAAGTGAGCTGTAGCTCACGAAAGCTCATGCTCAAATAAATTGGTTAGTCTCTAAGGTGCCACAAGTACTCCTTTTCTTTTTGTATAGAACAGTTCCCAAGGGCAACAAGACCAGTGTAATTCCATTTCCAGAATTCTATGTTCCTCTGGGTATGTAAGGAGCAAGATAAGAGCAATCAATCCCATACAACTGTCTAAGAAAAGTGGCTCATTAAGCAAAAATACCAAGTGAACTATCACATCATAATTCCTATGTCTTCCCATGTGTTCAGAAAGTAAGGCTATCTTGGCTGTTTTTTTATGCAAGCTAACATATACTATATTAGGTGTGATTTTATCAGTACACTGGCAACTCAAAGAAGAACCAAGAGCAAATATATTGAAGGAATAACAAACACTAAATAATAAATTGCAAAAATTCCTGCCAGTGAAATAAAAGCAATAGGAAACCTAAATACTATAGCATATGTTCATCAGGTGTTCAATCCTGCCAGGTGCTGGTTCCTGGTTCCCATCCAGCATTTCGGCATGTTCTTAAGTATAGTCTTATTGATTTCAGTGGGATTACTCATGTCCTTAAAAAGTTAAGCGTATGCTTAAATTATTTACCAGCTCAGTCCCAGATTCAGCAAACAAAAGTAGAGCAAAAGTGGTAATTTACAAACTGCTCTAAAGCAATTCAACAAAGGGCCAAATCCCAGTCTCACTGAAGTTGATTATCTTCCAGAGGAATACGATTTGGCTTAGAGAAAGAGAACGGGTTTATTTACGAACTGAAAAAGCAGCTGAATATTCCTTACTCATTGCAAAAACAAATGGAACACAAAATTGATAATCACAGACCCATTAATAATCCAACATTTCACAAATATCAGACCTGGATTGTGTGAAGTTAAACCGTTGCCTTTTAGAAAACTTAAGGAAAAAAAAATTAGCAGCCAGAAAATTGAAAATTGGACTGAATAGAGACACCAGATTTACAGCTTATTACAACAATCTATAACCCACTAACAACCCCCACCCCTGATAGCAGCCTTACCTCTCCTTCCCTTCCTTTCCCCCTATGACTAAAGGGGTGTTAACAGGCCACTTCACCTTGAATGGTCCCTTAAAATACTTTTTAACTACTTACGCTAAATAATCTGTTCTACCTTGTATTTTGCTATGAAACTCCGAGGCTATGTCTACACTACCACCTACCTCGGTATAACTTATGTCGCTCAGGGGTGTGAATCAGCCACCCCCCGGAGTGCCATAAGTTACACCGACCTAAGCGCTGGTGTGGACAGCACTATGTCGGTGGGAGAGCTCTCTCCCATCTGCTTAGAAAGGCTACACCAGAGAGCTTACAGTGGTGCAATGGCATTGGTGCCGCTGTACCGGTGTAAGCTCTCTAGGTTAGCCATAGCCTGAGTAAATTTCCCAGACCCGAGGAAGAGCTCTGTTAGCTTGAAAGCTTGTCTCTCTCACCAACAGAAGTTGGTCCAATAAAAGATATTATTATTGATAGAAATATTTTTTCTTCGGCTTGTGTGTATACAGGGAATTTATTAACAATTCCCAATAAAAATCGAATCCTTTCCACTCTACACACACAGTATAATTGATTTTAACTGTAAGAGTCCATCAGTTAATCAATCTCACTCTTGTGCTTTGTATCCTGCCATGAAAGCAGGTAAAGAAGCACAGCAGTTGTTCAAAAACTGATGCTATCCTACAAATTTCAGGATGAGGTAACAAACCTGCATGGACTACCAAGAGAACACTGGAAGATAACTGCTTTCTCAAATCAATGAGCATGGCTTGCAAGATCCATACCCAGGTATATATTTTAGGTTCTTTTATGGCCCCATTACCAAAATATCTGAGCCCCTCACCATTTTTAATGTCATTTTTCTCCCAACACCCCTGTGAGGTAGAGCAATGCTATTATCTCCATTTTATGGATGGGGAGCTGAGGCTGCACAGCATGACCAAGGTCACACAGGAAGTCTGTGCCAGAGCAGGGAATTGATCCTACATCTCCTGAGTCCCAGGCTAGCCCCAAAATCACGAAGTGCCATCTGTCCTCATCCTCACAGAGCCCTTACAAATATGCCAAAAAGGCATTATAAACTGGGTGCCAACCACACAGTACTGTTAAGAAAGTATAAAATAAAATCCAAAAGCAATTGATTTTAAAAAAAACTAACAAAATGTGTACGTTCTACAGACCATAATATCCTCATTACCTTATTTAGCAGAACACTGAGAGCTAAGGCCCATATTTTAAAAGGTATTTTGGATGACTAACTCCCAGCAGCCCAAACTGAGCTGCCTATGGGCTGTAGAGGCATACAGGATAGCTGTACTGGCATCTGCTATGGACCAGCCCTCCCCCAGTATTCTTCAGAATGAAGCTTGTGAAGATAGTTAAGTCCCAAGCAGACTGCGAAGAGCTACAAAAGGATCTCTCAAAACTGGGTGACTGGGCAACAAAATGGCAGATGAAATTCAATGTTGATAAATGCAAAGTAATGCACATTGGAAAACATAATCCCAACTATATATATAAAATGATGGGGTCTAAATTAACTGTTACCACTCAAGAAAGAGATCTTGGAGTCATTGTGGATAGTTCTCTGAAAACATCCACCCAATGTGCAGCGGCAGTCAAAAAAGCGAACAGAATGCTGGGAATAATTAAGAAAGGGATAGATAATAGGACAGAAAATATCATGTTGCCGCTATATAAATCCATGGTACTCTCACATCTTGAATGCTGTGTGCAGATGTGGTCACCCCATCTCAAAAAAGATATATTGGAATTGGAAAAAGTTCAGAAAAGGTCAACAAAAATTATTAGGGGTATGGAACAGCTACCATCTGATGAGAGATTAATAAGACTGGGACTTTTCAGCTTGGAAAAGAGAAGACTAAGGAGGGATATGACAGAGGTCTAGAAAATCATGACTGGTGTGGAGAAAGTAAATAAGGAAGTGTTATTTACTCCTTCTCATAACACAAGAACGAGGGGTCACCAAATGAAATTAATAGACAGCAGGTTTAAAACAAAAAAAGGAAGTATTTTTTTCTACAATGCACAGCCAACCTGTGGAACTCCTTGCCAGAGGATGTTGTGAAGGCCAAGACTATAACAGTGTTAAAAAAAGAACTAGACAAATTCATGGAGTATTGGTCCATCAATAGCTATTAGCCAGGATGGGGAGGGATGGTGTCCCTAGCTTCTGTTTGCCAGAAGCTGGGAATGGGCAACAAGGAATGGATCACTTGATGATTACCTGTTCTGTTCATTCCCTCTGGGGCACCTGGAATTGGCCACTCTGTCGGAGGACAGGATGCTGGGCTAGATGGACCTTTGGTCTGACCCAGTATGGCAGTTCTTATGTGGGCCTTGTAAGACAATCTGCAGCTGTCTTACTCAGTTCCTACGCCATGGGGCATTCTCCCTTGGCCCTGTCTGGGATTTTACGGTCTCTTTATGCTGCTGTGGCAGAGGGAGAGTACCTCCAAATATCTCTCCCTTACATCTTGCTCCTGTTTTATCTCTCACTTTGTCATTCTGCCTTAAACAGTTAAGTGCTTAAGTGGGCCATCGGGCCTCCTGACACGAATGATTTTCACTTTCCCTGTAGAAGTTATGTTACGATTTGAACCTCTGGTTTTTAACAGTCTTGAAAATATACATGTGAAATAAAGGAAGTATAATTCCATTGACTGCAAAATGTGTTACTTGTTTCTTTAAGACAAATGAGACATGGATAGCATACCTCATATGGAATCACTGAGCCACCAACCCCCTTATTTATACCAAAATATTTACAAAATTATTTCTTATTTGTATTACATTAGTATTTACAAGCCCCAACCAAGATCAGGACCTATAATGATTAATAGTTATTTGTACTGTGGTAGCACCTAGAGCACCCAGTAAGGGACTCCATTTTTCTAGGCACTGTACTACTACATAACAAAAAAACAGGCCCTGACCCAAAGAGTGTGCTGGGCACTGTACAAAGACATAGTGAGAGACAGTCCCCTACAGAGTTCACAATAGACGAGGCAGACAAAGGGGAAAGGCACAGTGACTTGTCCCAGGTCTCAAAGGAGTTCCCTGGCACAGTGAGGAATTAAAACCCTGTCTCCAGATTCCCAGTTCAGTGCTGCATTCACTAGAGTCTGCATTCACTAGTGACTGGACCATTTTGTTGAAAAATCTTTCAGCGTTGACAAGTTTATGTCAGCATGAAGGATCTTCATGGGTTAAACACTAAGGCATCAAAGCTCATTTGGATTTTGTCAAATACATAAAGATATTAGACCAATGCCTTTTGTTCCTCAGCAGAACGTTTTAGTTAGTGAAAAGAATTAATTGTGTTGCCATAACGCATTTATTGTTTCAACAAAATGTCTGTCTGTTTTCACAGTGGATAAGTGATTTGACAAAACTAATGCTGCATTCAGAGGATTCTCATATCACTGAATTATCCAGCAGATTAAACGCCACTAGTGTAAAAGAGAACATGCAGAAAAATGAGGAGTCAATAGCCAAGAAGCACTAATGTTAAGGAGATGTATGAGCCAGTTGTATTTCATAAAGAACACATGAATGTTCTTCGTTTCCAGCTGTTCTTATCATCAGAGGGTTTCTGTCCCTGCAGAGGTAAGTGGGCCACAGGCTCAGAAGACCCTTGTCTGCATGGAAGAAAAGCACTCACCAAGAACAGGTCTGAATGTCTGTAAGGGTTGGGCAAAAGAAGAGTAGGCTCAGTTTGGGTTTGCATAGGAGTTTCTTTCCTGCCAACACTGAACACCTTGCTACAGGTCCAATGGCCAAACTATGGTGCTAGAACCAGCAATGGTGAACTGTGGGAGTGCTGGATCTCTAGGTAAGAGACAAGGTCAACATTATAGTATGTGGGAAATTAAGATGCAAAAGGTAGAGATGATTCAGACAGTAGGTCAGTCAGAACTCTGCCTCCACCTAAAACCCACTTGTGTTTCCAGCATTAAAAAAGAGCCACATACCTTTAAAACCCCTGGGCATCTCCTACCCCCAAACTGACAATATTCACATGGGATGACTTCCATGATGGGGAGGATGCTGCTATTCAAGGCTCTTCTTTCCCTTTTCCATGTGTACTGGACCATTTTGGATGGTATCCATCTGACTTTTCTCCCACCTATGAACACAGTATATGTGCCTAGCTAAAGCAATGTCCTTTGCTTTCATGGGCACTTCACTCATCCATTTTTTAAAATATAAAAACTTTACAAAGCTAGATACAAAGAAAGATGTAGGTCCTCCACTTAGTGGGGAAGGAAAGCTAATAACATCAAGATGACAGAGATGTTTAATGCCTATTTTGCTTCAGTCTTCACTAAAAGTTTAATGGTGACCAGATTCTCAACACAATTAATATTAACAACAAGGGCACAATGCTTTAGGAAAAATGTGAACAAATTGGACAGAGTCCAGAGGGGAGCAACAAGAATAACACAAGGTTTAGAAAATCTGACCTCTAAGGAAAGGTTAAAAAAACTGGGCATGTTTGGTCATGAGAAAGATGACTGGGGGTGGGGGGACCTGAAAACAGTCTTTGAATATGTTAAGGACTGTTCTCAACGTCCACTGAAGATGGTCAAGAAATTAATGGGTTTAATCACCAGCAAGGGAGATTTAGATTGGATTGTAGGAAAAACGTTCTAACTATAAGGGTTGTTAAGCTCGGAAATAGGCTCCCAAGGGACACTGTGGAATCCACATCATTGGAGGGTTTTAGGAACAGGTTGGACAAACAGCTGTCAGGGATGATCTAAATTTACTTGGTCCTGCCTCAGTGTAGGGGGCTCAACTTGATGATTTCTCGAAGTCCCTTCCAGCCCTATATTTCTATAATTTTATATAAAATAAAAGTTAACACCTAGGGATTTAAGACAATAGAATAGATTGTTTCTATTCTCAGTTAAATTTGTGACAAAGACTGAAACCTGGAACAGTACAGATTGCTGTCTTATCATTTGGTATTTGGATCAAGTGAAAATATACTATTCTGTGCATTTTCATGCATTATTCCTAATACAAGTTTGGACCCTGGTGTTTAGAAAGAACTACCTGCTTCTAAGAACAGGAATTACTTGTATTCTATAAGCTTAATGCACTAACAGAATGCGCTTAGATACTATGGTGATGACCAGTGTTCTCTGTAATTTTTCCCACGCATGTACAGAATGAATTTTGTTATGTGCACCAATATGAAGGTGATGTATGACACATCACCTCCATATCAGTACACATAACAAAATTCATGTGGCGGGGGTGGAGTCGAGGGGTTCAGAGTGTGGGAGTGGGGCAGAGGGTTGTGGTGCTGGAGAGGGAGGGCGCCAGCTGCGGATGAGGAGTTCAGGTCTGGGGCAGAGGGTTGGGTTGGGGGTGAGGGCTCTGGGATGGAACCAGGGATGAGGGGTTTGGAGTACAGGCTGCCCACAAGAAAGGAAGGATCAAACCACTAAACTCATTTTCACCTGGGCCCTTACCCAGACTCTAAGTTCAGGATGTGAGAGGTGAAATGCCAAAAATTTAACTAAATGTGCTACTTTCCTTCCCTTTGTATTCCATTTGAAAAAAAATCAAGAATTGTGTTCCTTCCAAAGGAGATTGTTAAAGGCAAAATAATTTTCTGCTAAAAAG
This sequence comes from Lepidochelys olivacea, assembly GCF_965140295.1. NCBI lineage: Eukaryota > Metazoa > Chordata > Testudines > Cheloniidae > Lepidochelys > Lepidochelys olivacea. The sequence goes on from NC_140411.1 coordinate 168,541,813, forward strand.
CAGACATTCTTAGAATTTTTGAATAGAAACTTAAGAAACCAAGCAATCCCTGAAATTCTCCCTTGGTATCATAAATGTGAGGAACATCAGCACAGGAAAGCATCAGAGAATCCCTGGGCATCTGAAGAAGGTAATTAACAAGCAATGAAGTTGGGACACGGCAGAGAGAAAGAACTTCCAGGCCAAAGAAACACACGTCCGTGGAAGCACAGAGAGCTGGGTGTCTTAGAAACAGCATGAAATGAGGCCTTGAATCTAAAGAGATGGGGCTCTGACATTTCTATTTTTGAATACTTGGATGGTGCTCAGATAATACAGTGAGGCGGGTCACATACGTAACTAGGCAAGGTCAAATACTGACTGAACTGTACAACTAGACGGCTTGTTGGGACACATTTTTCTTTTCTATTCACATGTAGCCTTGTTAGTCAGAAAATTCTCAATAATTTTAGCATGAAAAACACATTTTGCAGTGGAGAGGGAGGTTATGCTGGTTTGTATTTCTGCTTCTCTGATCTGCTTCGTTTTTTTCCTGTAAATTTCTTTTAAAGTAAAGAGTGAGTGCGCTTGTGTGTTTTCCAGGTGGACTTGCTGCTATTATTGCCCTGGGGAAATAAAGTGTCAGAAAGTAAACAGAGCCTATTTATTCACCTGTCTTCTAAAATGAATTCTCCTCTGCTCAAGAGCTGACACCATTTGTAAGCAGTGCTCTTCTTGCCTGATGAATGCTTGACTGCACCAGGTCTTAGATCTGATAACAGAAGGCAATGAATCTCTATGTGGAGAAATAATTGCAACTGCTGATAAAATGAATTAGAAGAAATTAACTTGAGTTAGTTGAATGTAGATGAAGGTTTCTATCTTCAAACACCACAAGATGCAGCCACAATTAAATCCGACATAAGCATTAAGTGAAAACGGGAATGTGAAACAAGTATTATTATTACCATAATAAAGAAACAGTGCTGTAGGTACAAGAGCTCACTATGAGCTTGGGTTGTGCAGGGTTGTGTCAGAGTAGGCATTGGCGCAGCTGTTAGAGTTCTGCATTCTGCACAGCTGAGGCGTGTGAGGCAAAAATGGCTCTAAGCTACCTTTCTGCTTCCCCTGAGCTTGGGACTGGCCCCTGGCTCAAATTAGATGAGCTAAGAGCCGGCAGGGTTTCTATCCCTTGCACTTACACTGGATTGAACTCCCTTTTAAATCCCGTTTTTTCAGCCCAGGATCCCTGAGCCTCAACTTCCTCCTACCCCCACCCCCACCACGCTCTGAAACATCCCAGACTGCTCTCTTTTCAGAAGAACTGAACGGGATCAATAACATCAAGGGGAATCGCACCCTTTTCACTGAGGCCAGGGTGGCCTTCGGTATTGTAAGCCCTAGTATCTAAAGACTTTGGGATATATCTACACAGTGAAGGCTTCAATGCAGGCAGTACAAGCCCAGCACAGACCCCGGTTACCTGCTGGCTCACTAGCCCCCTCTGAAGCTTGCACTGCACTGCATTCACTGCTATTGTTACTACCAGCTGGATTCAAGCTAGCTTGGATAGGCTAGCCTGTGAACAGCTTTTGCTGTACAGACATACCCTTAGAGGGATGGAATTCTCTGCATAGAAGGGAAGGGGAAAAGCCAGGTCTGGCTAGCTTCATTTACATAAGTTATAATGTTGTGTACCCATAATTCCACCTACTGAGTTTTGTTGATTTGGTTGGAATTTGTTTTGATTGCAAAAGGCATAATAGATTGTTGTACTTGTACTCATGAAAAGGACACAGGAATTGTGCAGAATATGCCCTGGAGCAAGCGGGGGGTCACCGTAACCATATGGGTAGTGGAATTTGGTTTGGTAACAAAATCCAAGTTGAATAAGTTATAAAGGCCACAAGAGAGCTCTGTCCTTGGATACTAGCAGCAGTGCCTCTGTCCAAGTGTTCTGTTTTGGTCTGGGTTCTCTACGTGGAGATTTGTGCCCTGTGGGGAATGGAAGTGAAAGTGCACAGCTGACTTTGAAGTGAGCCCCTACCAGATTGGGGGTGGAGCAGAACTGGTTTCACAGCCACTCCTGACTGGATCAGCAGTGATGTACCGCTGACCCTGCAGCACCCTGACAGACAGCAACAATTCTGAGCTGACTTCAGAGGTTGGAGGAACATTAGGACAATTAGTGTTTGGAACTGTGGGGTTGACTAAATTTCTGATGTCCTGATTTGGGTTTCTCATTTTCTGCTAAATGTGTATACATGGTTATCATGTTTATTTTGATTGTTTCCTCCCCTTTCCCCCAAATAAAAACAGACTTGTGTTCCATGTTGCCAAGGGCTCTATGTGCTTGTGGTTGGGAATAAACTCACCTAATAAGGTAACAGAAATTATTTGTTTTAATTTTCCAGTGCCCGAAACAGGAGTATGGCTCTGGATGGAGGCTTTGAGCTATAGTTTTATATATTTTAGAAAAAGACCCCTAGACAGATTGAAACAGGTTCTTGTTGTTGCTATTGGTGCCTGTTAAAAAGGTTACAGTTTTTATATAGAGCTTTATACCATCAGAGTCATGCCTGCCAACATCTTATGACAAAAATCAGTAGATGCCATTTGCATAACATTGCATACATTTGCATAAAATACCACAAATTCACATGAAGTACAGCTGGTACAAAGGAGTTCCAGCTACTTCCAAAACATCAGTTAATTAATTCTGTGCACCTCCAGCCCCATATCTGATTCTCCCCCAGCCCCACATCAATTAATGATGCACCTCTAGCACTCCAAAACCAATTAATGCAGCACCACCTAGCCTCACATCAATTACTTTTATTCTTCTAACCTCCCATCAATTCTGTACCCGGCAGCCCCAAATCAATTAGTTTTGTGCTCCCCCTAACTCTAACAGCTGTGCCAATGCCTACTCTTATACAACCCTGCACCACCCAGCCCACAATCTTGCCTTCAAGTACACTTCTGCTTTTCCTGCTGCTCTGGAGTTTCTTCACCATGTCCTCCTAGGTTTAGGCAGGGGCAGCTTCAGGGGCTCTTCCCCTACCACAAAACTCCTAGCAGTTCCAGAGTGGGGAAGAACTTTGACTGCCACCTCTGATTGGTTGCCTTCCCCAAGGAAGGTAGGGGAGTTGGGAAAGCAGCCAATTGGAGGCCTTTCAGATCCCCTCCCCCCAGCAGACCTGTAGTAGGATAGAATACCAGAGTTGGAAGGGACCTCAGGAGATCATCTAGTCCAACCCCCTGCTCAAAGCAGGACCAATCCCCAATTTTTTTTTTGCCCCAGATCCCTAAATGGCCCCCTCAAGGATTGAACTCACAACCCTGGGTTTCGCAGGCCAATGCTCAAACCACTGAGCTATCCCTCCCCCTACATATGAAAATCCAAAGTCTATGGTAGGGGTGAGCAAACTTTTTGGCCTGAGGACCACATCTGGGTATGGAAATTGTATGGCAGGCCATGAATGCTCACAAAATTGGGGGTTGGGGAGTGCTCCGGTTGGGGGCGCGGGCTCTGGAGTGGGACTGGGGGTGCAGGAGGGTGCTCAAGGCTGGACAGAGGGATTCGGAGGGCAGGAAGGGGATCAGGGCTGGGTCAGGGGCATGGGATGGGGTCAGGGGGGCAGGCTCCAGGCGGCGTAAACCTCAAGCAGCTCCCAGAAACAGAGGCATGTCCGCCCCCTCCTGCTCTTATGCGGACGCACGGCCAGGAGGCTCTGGCAGCAGAAGGCAGAAGGGAAAGGCTTCAGTTGCTTCCCGCTGCCATAGCCTTTCACTGCAGTGAGGAGAGGCTCTGGCAGTGGGGAGGCAGAGTGGGCAGGGCTGAGCCTTTTCCCTGCTGCCTGCCTGTCGCCAGAGTCTTTCATAACTGTAGGAGAAGGGCTCCAGCAGAGGGGATCTGCTGGATCCTTTCCGCACTACTGGAGTCTTTTTCTGCAGCAGGGGAAGGCTCCTGCAGCGGGAGGCAATGGGACACTATATGGCTAAAAACGGTAGTACAGATGGGAGGCCCAGCTGTGGCCAATAGTGAACGTGTAGTGAACTCTGGCTACATATCCACATCCTTAAGGTGTGTTTTTACTGGCTTAATCTATGCCTCACCATCTACACTGCTCTGTATACCCACGCTAGGGGGACTAGGCACGCGGGTGCACTATACACCGCCAAAAGAACCCTGCAGCGCAGACACACCCCATATGAAGGTGTGCCGGTAGCTCAGTTCTGCCCGCCTACGCTAGCTTTAATTTAGCCAGCGCGGGTGGCAATAGATAATAGCATAGATGTGGTAGCACAGGCTTCAGGATGGCTAGCAACTTAGATATGTACCCAAGGTCCCAGGAAGGCTTGTACTCTGGTTGCTAGCCTGTGCCAAAGCCCAGGACACCACATCTACAATGCTATAGTCACCCACGCCAGCTAAGTTAAGGCTAACCGAGGTATGCCTACTCGTGCCACAGTCACATCTTTTACTTGAAGTGTAGACACACTATGAGAGGCAGGCCCTGGGGCCTGTAACTCACTTCTTGTATCAAGATATCTATTGCCTTTTTCCTAAGAAAGCACAACCACCATAACAACAAAGTAAAGGCTGCTGCTTTATGACATGCCCAGAAAAGATAACAGCATGAAATGGCATTTGATAGAATAAATAACCCCAACAGTTTCAATTAAAAAAAACCCAATTCACAGCAATCTGCAAATCATCTTGTGTCTCAGTGCCATCTCCGAGAAGGTCATGGCATTCTCAAACTCTCCTAATTAACGAGGTACACCAGCCGGCCTAGGGCTACAGCATACCCGTAACTGAGGCCAGGATTTTACCAATGTGTCCTGCGTCTCCGAATCTGCTGATGACAAATGGAACTTTTTTGGAGGGTGTGGCACTCCGAGGACTAAGGGCTCGTTGACACATCCAGCATTGCAGCGGCGCCGCTGTAGCAGTTAGCGAAGATGCTACCTACACTGACGGGAGCGCCCTCTTGTCCACATAGTGCCGTCTACACCAGGAGTTTGGTCGGTATACTGTTAGGCTGACATATGTCTGTAGTGCAGAATAGTTAAGTTAATACAACCGGACTTTCGTTTGTTATGTTTACTAAAGTGTTTCTTGAAAATAGTAAAAATGAATGGCATTAGTTTCCATCCTTTGTAGTGTTGGCAAAAGGTGGCACTTTACCAGCCCCAGAAATTGAAGTACACTAACCACAGCACAGCCCCAGGCAGGGTGAGAGCAACTGAGGGTAGTTCATTTTTATATCTATCCACTTAGTAGCCTCTCTTTTAATACTCTTTATTAAGGATATTAACTGAGTTGGTAGCTTTATGAGGTGGACATTTGTCCATTAACAAATCACTATTTCACACATATTCCCTGACAGCTATCAAATGGTCACTACTGGCCTGAGCTATATTTGAACCAGCAATATAAAGGTGAAATGCTTCCCTAACTCATTGCCAATTTCTTGAGGTATCCAATGCAGTGTATCTGTCTGATAGATTGTATACCAGCTGACCAACTCAAACAGTGAAAGGGAGGTATACCTCAGAAATGCTAGTATAAACATTGATTTTGTGAATGCACAGTCTACTCTACAGTGTTTAGTATTGCAAAAAGCAGACATCAAATAGAAAATATTGTCATTCTAATTATTGGAAGGTTAGTTTACTGTAACGTTTTCATTTGCAAGAAATTTAAGGAGCAGTTCCATGTTTATGCAAGCACAAAAGTCTACAACCAATGCACACAGAGACAATTTCCCCTTTAATTAAGGAGATGTACAAAGGTTAATCTGAGATTCTAGCAGCTAATTCAAGTGTACACTTCCTACATGCTTACATCATGTTCTTTGAAGAGAATTTACAGGAAGATTTTAAGAGTTGAGGTTAAAGTTATTTGGCTGAAGATATCTGATTTAATATCAAGTGATGTATCCTTTGTTTTATGGTCCTTTTACATTTTCAGAGTACAACCTTAAGCCTTAGAGGTCTGTTCTTGTGACAGTACATCTATGACAAAAGGAGTACAGACTTCTTAATGGTCTCCCAGAGCTGCTATGGATCCTTACTGACCACTAAGCTATTGGCCCAGTTATACCTGATGGTTCATTTTTACAATATAGTATTTGTAACATGATTATCCTGTGTCTTCTTAAACTGTAGTAGGTTTTAATACTAACAAAATCCCCTCTTGAGATCCAAATAGGATTCTTTCTGTGAAACCTTATTCTGCAGTCATTAAAGTGAGGATTATTAAAGTCTATTTTCCCACCCAAAAATGGGGAAACAGTTCCATATCCTTTCCAGAGGGACACCACCACAATAAAGGTTTCACCATATTAATAACAGCTATCTGTATTATATATGATGGCACTTCTGTTACTTTATCTGATTTTTAAGATGCCCCTGTGCCATTGGCGGGAGAAAGTGTTTTGATGTGAGTTTTCAAAGTATCAAGAGCATGATTTTTATGACTCTCACCCATAGCAAGTATTTAGGACTGAAAAAAAATCTCTCAGTTTGACCTTGTGGCCTTTCAAAAACAGAACATGCCATTGTCATTCTCTTCACCAGATGCTTTTAAATTCACCACCACTATCCATAGTTTCAAAACAGCCTAAACATGTTCTGAAAGCATTAGTCTACAGGGAGTAGAATAAACTTTTCCTACCCAGGGATTACAAAGTCTCACAGCTTCAAGTGGATACAGCGTTGCATTTTTAACAGATATAAAGGCACAGTGTTTTGTTTTTATTGGGGGGGGGCGTGGAGGCAGAGAGGGAGAGATGATCTCTCTCAGTCCTCTCTTGACAATGACTCTGGAACTGAAGGGAAGATGAGTTACAAAGGAAGCTGGGAAAACGTATCCCATTCCCAGTGGTTGGCAGTATAAGGAAAGAAAGATACACTTAAATGGAATTATTACATTGGCTTAGAAACAGATTGGCAATATACAGAGTATCTATAAGCATGGTATTTCAGTGAAATAAAACACTGGAAATGGAAGCATCTATTATGTACCACTATAAGCACCTGTTTTCATCTCTGCCTAGAACAAGAAGAAATTAACACTGGATGATGTTTGCATGTGTGATTATGTTGTATGGAGACTTTTAAAGTACTCTGCCCCTCACTAGCTCCTGCTACTAGAAAACAAGTAAGAAGCTGCAAGGAGGTGTAATGTGTTGGAATCTATAAGGCTGCTTTTCAACTATGGATTACATGCCCTCTAATCTCTTTAGAATGCCTTACATGCTCATGATATACTGGTTATGATTTTTGTTGGTGGTGTCTCCCAAATCCAATTAATTTAATTAGAATTAGGATTTTACATTCAAGAGAGATGATGTTTATTATGAAGTAAAAGGGCAGGGCAAAATACCCATTTTTAGCTTCAGTATAAATTAGCTGCCAGAATTCCCAACAAGAATTCATTTGATTGAAACCAACACGAAAAAAACATTTTTAAATGTCATAAATGGAGTCAGTGAGGGCATGTACCAGGTAACAGAAAAGGTTAACTGGGACTTTGGAGGAGTGAAGGGGAAGAAAGATAGAATCATTGGCTCTCTGCACTGTTCATGTTGTGTGACAGTCAGAATTTGGGAGGAACAGCAATACTTTGTAGGCACATATCTGAGAAGCTGGTACACTTCTCCAGTATACTTTCCCGCAGTGCATATAGCAGTTGGCATCAGCTCTAACGTACCTTGGTTCCATTTATTTAATTCAAAGCAACATGTCATTTATTGCCTGACAAGTAACCAAGTATCTCCTTCAATGAATTACAATACACCATTAGTTACTATTTGCAGGACAGGTGGGTTGGATGAACAGAAAGATTGCCGAAGCAAGTTTTGCAGGGACTGGTGCCAGGTGCCTAGGGCAGGAGATGCCCATGGCATGTGTAGTTTGATGATGTGGCTAACTGGACAGGATGCTGCATAGCGTGCTTCTCAAGGCGGTGTGAAGATTATAAAATGTGTAGGAAGATTGCTGGCCAATGACTCATGTCTTGTGCTTACTAGTCATTGTGATGTGACTTAATGGTGCTTTGCACTATGATAATAATATTAAATTAGTTATTGTAGATGCCAACTGCGACATACATAGCTGCAGAATCAGTGCTTCATCTTACATTCCTTTTTATCAACAGAATAGGGTATCAGAGAACTCACAAAATAATGAAACATGGCTTTTGTGGGTGAATTCAAAACAACAGAATGTTATGTTAGTCACAGACATAAGCTAAATGCAAGATACACAGAACTGAACAGATGTGTTACAAATAGAACAATGCTTACAATAGAACAAATATTATTGCTGCATGTGTATGTTCCCCCTGTGTGCCGCCCTCATCCTCCACAGACAGCTGGCACAGCAGACCTCAAGCGAACTGCCCAATGACCACAAGATTTGTTAAGGGATGAAGGCACCCAGTCAGGTTTATTGTTGACGAAGCATGGTACTAGTATCCCACAGACTTTACCGGACCACTAATACACGTAGGCCCGTAACAACTGACCAGCTCAGTGAACGGTGGGACTTTCCGTTTCTCCCTAGGCCAGACAAGATACTCCCTTTGAGATACATCTTTATACCCCGATAAAAACAAGTTAGTACTGCCCCCTGACATGTCTAGTTATTTCCCATCACCTTGTACATACTGGTTTGATTAAAACATTTCTATTATGGATTGTTATCCTGACCGTATCTTTTAGGAGGGGTCAGTGTGTTCCTGTTCTCCTTGGGGAATGTTTTTGTACCATCCTTGATAGCGGGATGTTCTGGTATCACTTCATATCGGAATGTATTTGCGTGAGCACTCTGTGACTAGCACATTTTAGGTATGTGTATTTCTGCAATATTAGCCCTGTTCTTGACAGATTCTGTGAGCAGGTACTTCCTCATACCAGGCTTCTGATACAAGGGCTTAGGTCTTGGGCTCTCTTCCTACTAGATTAGTGGCTGTGGCATAAGAGCTGCACTAAATTGTGACAAATTGATGGCTTTTAATCATCAAAAGGGACAGAAGGAGTGCTCTATCTTGTTGTCAGGTTAGAAGCTAACCTGGGTCCCCACTAATTTAGACCATATGCTTTAGAAAAACACAGCTTTGCTGTTGTTACTGATGTGAGTTAGGTATAAGTTTTGCAGATAAGGGTAGTAATATGCAGATCCATCACAGTACTTATATTTGGTTTATTAGCAATGTGTCGGTATCTGGCTTCACTGAATGGCTTTGGGCAAGTTGAGAATAATGTAATGCTAATAATCAAGACAAAATGCCTCACATACAAGTTTTACGAAACATGTTGTCCATTTAAATTCTGTAAGAACTCTTGCTGAAAAGTGACAGGTTTCAGAGTAACAGCCGTGTTAGTCTGTATTCGCAAAAAGAAAAGGAGTACTTGTGGCACCTTAGAGACTAACCAATTCCTTTGAGCTCAAATATTTATATATTTATTTATTTATATATTTATTTGAGCTCAAATAAATTGGTTAGTCTCTAAGGTGCCACAAGTACTCCTTTTCTTTTTGTTGAAAAGTGTGGATGAAAACAAGAACTTAAATAAGGATGATAATCATAAAGGTTCCTCCTCCCCACCCCCAGCCCCTCTTTACACTGGATAAAATGGTCAAAGTACTGTAAAAGGACACTACAAGTCCTAGATCCAGCCAGGGAATGCATCTCCTAGCACAGGTACTGTGGCAGACAGCCATAAGACTGCATTCTGAGGATCCCCTCACAAGTCCTGGTGTAAGAGGAATGTTAGGAGTAGGGCTGGAGGGGGACTGCAGCATGCAGAGCTGCAAAGCTTCCAAGCAGTGCTGTGGCACTTAGACAGCTGGGAAAGGCTGCCCTAATTTAGACAGACCCCCCAGGGCTGTTTGTGTTAGGAGGGCACAAAAATTATTTAAAGCCACCATGGACCCTTTACTTCTGAGCTGCAAGTTCTGTGTTGTGCTTGTTAAAGACTCAGCACAGAAACTCACCTAAGGTTTTTTATCCTATGAAAGCCCTGTGGAGGATTCCATGTGGCATATAGTATCAAATATTTCACAGATGTTGGACATTAATCTATTTCTTGTAATGATAAAAATGTTCAGACTGTGGCTATGAATATTCTTGATTTCCTTACATGAACTATGTTTCATACCTTGTTTTTTCTGCTTCAGTAATAATTCATGTCTTATAAAAGTCTATAGTGGACCTATTTCAATGCTTTACATTGTAGATGGGTCACAGGAAGTCTTCATGTTATATACTCAAACTTGACATGTGCACAAGGGATTTTATGTATTTTATTTCTTTATTGGAGGTATGCGCTTATGAAAATTAAGCTTTATTTTACAAACTGCAAAATATTCTCAGCTTCATTATCTAAATCAGTATCCCCAACTTTTGCAAACTGGGTGCTGCTCCAGGAAAATGAAACTATGAACTAAGGAAATTGTGAAATAGGTTTTAAAGTCATCATGCATGGCTACATTAAATATAGAATCCTGTGTATTAGACTTCATAATCACTTCCCTTCTTCCGTCATGTGGCCCGAGATGCTGCATTGCTATTTCTTTTCTCAGAAAAAGAATGAAATAGAAATAGATGTCCATTAATAATGTTAGAAACTACACATCTGAATTCTGCAAAAGAAGGTGTAACTGGGACAGGGTATAGGAATGAACAGATTATGAAGAATTATGCTTTATAATATTCTTGCATATCTTTAAATATGGTGAAAAGCAGCTTTCTGTTCAGTAAATTCTCTTTAAACTAGGAATGTTATAGTCCTGAAAAGCTAAAGTAGATTTGTCTGCATCACATAAAAACTCTTAAATTAATCCTCAGCCAAAATCTAACCTTTGGAAGGATAGCTAATGTAGGTTTTACATGGACTGTCATGCATCAACATAGATGGGTGAGATAATATCTTTTATTAAACCTACTTCTGTTGGTGAGAGAGACAAGCTTACAGAGCTCTTCCTCAGGTCTGGCTCAGGGTAATCTTGAAAGCTTGTGTCTCTCACCAACAGAAGATGGTACAGTAAAAGATATTACCGCACTCATCTTGTCTCGGATATCCTGGGCCCAACAAAGCTACAAGAACACTGCATATATCAACATAGTAAATGATTCATCAAGAAATCAGCAGTGAAATACAGTTCTGTACTGTTTGAAGTACAATACATATAGCTGTGGACTACAGTGTGTTAAAAAAATTCATGAATTAAAAAGTCAATTGTTTCTGGCCTTTGTGGTCCATATCTGACTAGCTTTGATCCATGATATATTTTCAGTCAGAACTGTTGTTGGCTTTTAAGGCATCTCACTAGAAATCAGACATATGATGCTCATGCAGCAATCAGAAATGTTAGAGGCAGTGTAGGGACTAGCAGATAGAGCAGAGGCTTGGGAATCAGGAGTCACTGAGTTTAAATACAGACTTTGCCCCTGACTTGCTGTACGTGACTTTGTGCAACTCACTTCACCTCCGCCCCAGTATCCCCCTCTACAAAATAAGAATGATGATACCTACTCCTTTTGAGGATAGTTGGTTAATGTCTGCACAGTGCTTTGAACAAGCAAAGTACTATATAAATATTAAGCATTATCATCATCAGTGTTTGTGATTCAAACAGGTGGCTCCTAGATTCTGGAATACATGTGAATTTCAGACGACTAAGTGAGACACTTTTATTTGAGATGATTTATACTGACAAACTCTTACAGTTTACAAAGCAGGGGGGGTTTTCCAGAAGATGAGATGTGAATTAGCTTTGGATACTGCCCTTAGCTGTGGCACATTATCTGCTCACATGTGCAACGGCACTTTTGCCTTTAACCAGCTGTTGCCAGGTCACTTACATGATAACTTGGCCTCTAACCTCACAGTTCGTCTGAATAGTTGAGGAATACCTGCTGCTATGGAAACAGTACTCAAATGTGCATAAATCATTTCATGTCGCTCTTCCCATGTTTCTGGAGTTTTGGGGCACCACTTCTTAGGTAAACTGAGGTGGGTAATTTTCAGAAGTCTAGTTAATATAGTGAGTTTATTTACACCAAAGAAGGCTTCAGGGCACATCCAGATTATAAGGAAGAGTTAATATAATGTAAAAAAAACCTCCAGGTATATCTGGAATAAGCTTAAAGGAGTCAATGGAGGACACACATCTCAAAGAACCAGTGTGATGGGTTGGTTCAAAGAAACCCCCTTGGGGCTGCCAACTGATGTGCCAAGACTACTTCTGCCCCTGCTTTCCTGCCCTGGCAGCTTGGGACTTCAGTGCCCTGCCTGGTTTGAGCCAGACCCCCTAGCCTGCTGCAAACCCCGACCCAGGTCTGAACCACGTCTCCTAACAGCTGCAGGCTTAACTGAAAGCAGCTTAAGAAGTGTTCCTGTCTTTCACACTCAGATGCCCAACTCCCAATGGGGTCCAAACCTCAAATAAATCAGTTTTATCCTGTATAAAGCTTATACAGGGTAAACTCATAAATTGTTTGCCCTCTATAACACTGATAGAGAGATATGCACAGCTGTTTGCCCCCCCAGGTATTAATACATACTCTGTGTTAATAAGTAAAAAGTGATTTTATTAATAAATACAGAAAGTAGGATTTACGTGGTTCCAAGTAGTAACAGACAGAACAAAGTGAATTACCAAGCAAAATAAAATAGAACACACAAGTCTATGTCAAATACAGTAAGAAAACTGAATGCAGATAAAAACCTCACCCTCAGAGGAATTCCAGTTAGCTTCCTTTTACAGACTAGTCTCCTTCTAGTCTGGGTCCAGCAATCACTCACACCCCCTGTAGTTACTGTCCTTTGTTCCAGTTTCTTTCAGGTATCTCTTGAGCCAGTTGAAGACAAAATGGAGGGGTCTCCCATGGGCTTAAATAGACTCTCTCTTGTACATGGAGACCCCTTCCTCTCCCCTATGCAAAGTCCAGCTCCAAGATGGAGTTTTGGAGTCACCTGGGCAACTCATATGTCCATGCATGACTCAGTTCTTACACGCAGCAGCCACTGTTCACATACTACCTTGAACATCCTCATGTGGATTGGAGCCTTTCAAGATCTATTGTCCATTAAGTGCTTCTTGACTGGGCACTTAACTTGCAAATTCCTTTCTAAAGAAGCTGACCAAATGCCTTACTAAGGCTATTTAAAATCAAACAAGTATACAGCCAATATTCCTAACTTCCAATACAACGATACATGCAAACAAATAGGATGAATAGATTCAGTAGATCATAACCTTTCCAGAGATATGTTACATGGCATAGGTAGCATAAAACATATTCCAGTTATGTCATATATACATTCATAAGCATATTTCCATAAAGCCTTATGGGGTGCACCGTCACAACCAGTTACTGAACAAGGTGAGTAACCTTTACTACTTCAAGTAGTGTCCCTATGGGTACTCCATTTCAAGAGACTCCCCAGCAGTATCCTCACAGGGAGGAGGGTACTTCAAAATCAAGACTGAAGACAGTAAAGCAAAACCAAGTACTGCATCATACATGATGATGTGGACCAAGGCATAGTTTTTAGAAAAGGTATGCACTGTAGCCCATGTAGCATCTCTGCATATCTCAGAAACTGGAAGGTTCTTGTGTAATGCTGTGGAAACTGCTTGGTAGAGCATGCTATAATACTTTGGGGAAGCAAAGCACCAGCTGCACGATAGCAAGCAGTAGTACAGCCAGAGATCCACCTCGATAGTCTCAGTGAAGAGATCATGGACTCCTCTGACCTTTCTGTGATGGAGACAGAGTCTAGGCGATTTCAAAAATTGCTTATTCCCATCCAGATAAAAAGCCAATGCCTGTCATACATCTAACACAGGAAGGGAAATCTCCTGCTGAGAGAAAAAAAGCAGGGAGGAGGGGGGGAATGGGGAAGGGAAACTGAAACCACTCACAAATAACTACTACTAATTAGAAACACTAAACTAACTAAACAACAACTACAAAACACGGTGAGGCATGCACGAGGTGAATGTGCCAGAGCTCTGTCTCGGCCTAGGCAGTAGGGAAGGAACCAAAAGAGATTCACCCATGCATCTCTATACACGGCACAAGATTGTAGAAAGCATGTGCACAGGCCAAATGGACACTGCTAATAGAAAATCTCCGATCAAGGACTTGAGAGGCGCATGTGCATCTGAAGTGGATCACACATCCCGAAGAAGAACATTTATTACTTGTGATGATGCACAAGCAGGAGTGAATCCAATTTGGCTTTCAATTCAGACTTTTATTTGCAGTGCTAGCAGTTTGGAAATTTTTTTTTTTTTAAATTTGTGACCTGAGCAAATCTGATCTGGAGTCATGGTAATAATAATTAAGCCACAATATTTTTATAAAATAGCTTTTCAGATTAGAGCCACACAAAGTTCAAGGTGGGAGAAGTTTTTCTGGAAAAAGAAATTGAGATAAAAATGGTGAGGTCATTTTTTGACATTAATATAGTTTTAAATATACAGATTTCAACATTAACCTGCAAGTATCTTAGGATACTGCTTCTTAGCTTGTGAGTCTTTATGAAAACTTGCTTTCTCATCTGCATTTGCAATGAAGGTATGTTTTATTAATGCTTTGGGACAGAAGAACTATTATAGCATATTGAAAGAGAGTCATATACCAGGTGAGTAATAGGTGCCTTGTTTTCCAGAGCTGTAATAGGAGTGGAGTTCTTAACTTATAGTGCTTTATGTTACAAGTGAAGTTAAATTAATAGTCTCGCATTGATATTGGAAAAAAATATATAACCATTTCTCCCCCCTCTGGACAGTTTAGCACTCTTTTAGCTGAGATGCTGCAAGTGAAATCAAGTGAAAAATTGCCTATCATTGGTGACTAATCACTGGATATACATTAAGTTAAAGGAATTTCATGTCAAACAATTCACACTTGTGAGGTTTTTTGTTTCCCCCCCAAAATATGGGAATTTTTAGAGCTGTAACAGCCTGATTCAACTCCCACTGAAGTCAATGGGAATTCTGGTATTGACTTCAATGGTAGCTGGATCAAATGCAAGGAAGGAGACAGGTACAATTACAAAGGTATATTATGAAACTTGCATAATACCCTCCTGCTCTACTGGTATGTCTGGACCAAGTCTATACTTATTATTAACCTAATTACTTGAGCAATAAATTCTTTTGTTTGTCTTAATGGGCATCTATACCGCTGTGGGGGTTTGACCTTCATGTCTGACATTACCATTACTATACCTAAATAAATCATGTTTAGGCAAACTTGCCAAACAGGGAATTCACCTTTTATCTGTTTTCTCTAAACAAGACTTCTGCAGAAAAATAGTAATTCTTCACAGCCTTCTCTATTTAAAGGGCATCATTTATTCACAATTATTGCACAAGTTGAGATACCACAGTCATTTCTGATACTAAATAATTCTCTTATCCTTATGGCCCTTATACTTTTAGTATACAAAATAACTGCTGTGTACCTCAAGTAACACTGTATGATAAATGTGGTTTGATATTTACTTTTTAAGTGGTGATAGGTCAGCTTAGAAAATGTTAGTGTAGGTTTGCTAGCCTCTATATGAACTCCTGAACCTGGTCCTAATTTTGAGTGTATTTTGAATTAATAATCACCTGTTTCACAGGTTACATTAAAACGTGTTTGCTCCCATACTAACAGTAGCTTTACAACACTGTTTCCAAAAATTTGATATTGTTCTGACTAAAACGGACCACCTACCTGCCTCAAACTCACCACGAAGAGAAAATATGTTATGACAAGATCATCTCACAGTTAAGGTGACAGAATAAAAACTCTATAGAATCCCCAAAAATCTGTAAAAGTGCTTGTGTTGGCTTCTCCATTTTTCCCCCTCTTTAAATTTATATTTCAGTTTGCT
Source organism: Lepidochelys olivacea (assembly GCF_965140295.1). Lineage (NCBI taxonomy): Eukaryota > Metazoa > Chordata > Testudines > Cheloniidae > Lepidochelys > Lepidochelys olivacea. The sequence goes on from NC_140411.1 coordinate 168,557,706, forward strand.
TGTCAGTGCCCATTGGGATATACACCCCACATTAAGTGAGTGTTATCCTGCATTATACTTACTTTGGGATTTATTCGAAGGAAAACTGTTAAATTATGGTGCTGAATTATTAATGGGCCATATGGGCATCAGGCTTGAGAGATAGGAGCTTAACAAGAGCACAGGAAAACAATATTTTAGATCCTTCCTGCCTCTTCTAATGCATAATCCATAAATTTCCCTACTCTGAGCATGGGAAAAGAACTAAAATATTTAAAATATGGTGGTTGAGGACATTAGGGGGACAATACATTATTTTTTTAAAATGTCTCAGATAAATTAGACAATTAATTCAGCTCATCAACAGATTAATTTCTTGCACAGAACTCTTTTAAAGCAACTACATTTGTTAATAGTCTCTAGACTGAGAGAAAGAAGCAGCAAGAGATACAAACCCTCTCATTTCCTGCACAGTTATATGCGTATTCCCCATGGATACTCATTGCAACTGTTCTCTCATCAGTGTCATTGTATATATCAGTGTTCAAATAATCTAATAATTTCACATTTGGGGACAATGTATACCTTCAAATCAGCGGCACTGCTATGGGTACCCGCATGGCCCCACAGTATGCCAACATTTTTATGGCGGACTTAGAACAACGCTTCCTCAGCTCTCGTCCCCTAATGCCCCTACTCTACTTGCGCTATATTGATGACATCTTCATCATCTGGACCCATGGAAAAGAAGCCCTTGAGGAATTTCACCATGATTTCAACAATTTCCATCCCACCATCAACCAAGCCTGGTCCAGTCCACACAAGAGATCCACTTCCTGGACACTACAGTACACAAATCTTGGGAGACAGGCCAGTCCTTGCCTACAGACAGCCCCCAACCTGAAGCAAATACTCACCAGCAACCACACACCACACAACAGAACCACTAACCCAGGAACCTATCCTTGCAACAAAGCCCGTTGCCAACTCTGTCCACATATCTATTCAGGGGACACCATCATAGGGCTTAATCACATCAGCCACACTATCAGAGGCTTGTTCACCTGCACATCTACCAATGTGACATATGCCATCATGTGCCAGCAATGCCCCTCTGCCAAGTACATTGGTCAAACTGGACAGTCTCTACGTAAAAGAATAAATGGACACAAATCAGATGTCAAGATTTATAGCATTCATAAACCAGTTGGAGAACACCTCAATCTCTCTGGTCACTCGATCTCTGACCTAAAGGTCGCAATATTAAAACAAAAAGACTTCAAAAACAGACTCCAACGAGAGACTGCTGAATTGGAATTAATTTGCAAACTGGATACAATTAACTTAGGCTTGAATAGAGACTGGGAATGGATGTGTCATTACACAAAGTAAAACTATTTCCCCATGTTTATCCCCCCTCCCCCTCCCACTCCTGGGACGTTCCTGTTAATTGCTGGAAATGGCCCACCTTGATTATCGCTACAAAAGGTTTTCTACCACCCGCCCCCGCTCTCCTGCTGGTAATAGCTCATCTTAAGTGATCACTCTCTTTACAGTGTGTATAACACCCATTTTTTCATGTTCTGTGTGTATATAAATCTCCTCACTATATTTTCCACTGAATGCATCAGATGAAGTGAGCTGTAGCTCACAAAAGCTTATGCTCAAATAAATTGGTTAGTCTCTGAGGTGCCACTAGTACTCCTTATTATTTCTCTTAAGCACCAGATTTGAAATTGTTCCGACTAAAACTGACCACCTGCATGTGGTGGGGTCCACATTACAGTCAAGCTTCTAGAGCTTTCACAGGCACCGCGATAAAGATAATTCTTAAAAATATTGTATTTCTCAGTCTCTTTCCACTAGCTGTTTTATAGTAGCATCTTGGAAATGCACCTCACATTTCTCCCCATCACATCCTTGCCAGCTTTTAAAGCATGAATGAATGAACGTGGGAGGCAAAGGTCTGGATCTGGGGTGGAGGTGGTGACTGGGTACACCCAGCGGGTATTTGGGGGTGAGAGAAAGTGCATCTTTTGGATCTGCAGGGGAGGAGGCGGCCCTTCTTCAACCCATTGGGGGTTGTGGAGCAAGGAGAGGACATACTTCCTGGAGGCGAAGAGAAGACATCCCTTGGGACTTGAGTGGTAGAGAGACACGCCCAAGGGGAACAGGGACAGAATGACACACTTGAGGTTTGGGGACAGTTCTTCAGATGGTCTCAAAGAAAACGTGTTGCTGTCCCTCTCTTTAGTTTCCCTAAAGGAATTCTAGCACAAGACTCCAACACAACTGAATGTCAAAACCCTCAAAGTTCTTGTACAACTGACCCTGTGTGAAGAATCATCACTACCTATGTTCGAAAAAAACAAATCAATGCAAAAACTAAATTACGAGGGATTGAAACATTTTCTGGGCAAGTTCAGTATTGCCCACGTTCCTATAGTCAGTGAGGAATTCAAACAAAAATAGGTGAATGGCCCATCAATCAGAAACAATTTTAATAGGGCTTTCAATTAATCACAGTTAACTCATGTGATTAACTCAAAAAAATTAATCGCAACTAAAAAAAATTAATTGCAATTAATTCTACTTCTAACAATAGAATACCAACTGAAGTTGATGAAATCAATATTGAAAATGTAGAAAAAACATCCAAAAATATTTAAACTACAATACAGAATACAAAGTGCACAGTGCTCACTTTATATTATTTTTTATTACAAATATATGCTCTGTAAAAATGATAAATAAAAAATAGTATTTTTCAATTCACCTCATACAAGTACTGAAGAGCAATCTTTTTATCGTGAAAGTGGAACTTATAAATGCATATTTTTTTTGGTTACATAACTGCATTCATAACAAAATAGTGTAAAACTTTAGAGCCTACAAGTCCACTCAGTCCTACTTCTTATTCTGATAATCACTAAAACAAACAAGTTTGTTTACATTGACGGGAGATACTGCTGCTTGCTTCTTATTTACAAAGTCACCTGAAAGTGAGAACAGGCGTTCACATGGCACTTTTGTAGCTACTGTTGCAAAGTATTTACATGCCAGATATGCTAAACATTCGTATGGCCCTTCATGCTTTGGCCACCATTCCACAGGACATGCTTCCATGCTGATGATGCTCTTTAAAAAAATAATGCATCAATTAAATTTGTGACTGTACTCCTTGGGGGGAGAATTGTATGTCTCCTGCTCTGTTTTACCCACAATCTGCCATGTATTTCATGTTACAGCAGTCTCGGGTTGACGTCCCAGCACATGTTCGTTTTAAAAACATTTTCACAGCAGATTTGACAAAATGCAAAGAAGGTACTGGTGTGAGATTTCTAAGGATAGCTACAGCACTCAACCCAAGGTTAAGAATCTGAAGTGCTGTCCAAAATCTGAGAGGGACGAGGTGTGGAGCATGCTTTCAGAAGTCTTAAAAGAGCAACACTCTGACGTGGAAACTACAGAACCCAAACCACCAGAAAAGAAAATCAACCTTCTGCTGGTAGCATCTGACTCAGATGATGAAAATTAACATGCATCAGTCCGCACTGCTTTGGATCATTATCAAGCAGAACCCATCATCAGCATGGAAGCATGTCCTCTGGAATGGTGTTGGAAGCATGAACGGACATATGAATCTTTAGCACATCTGGCATGTAAATATCTTTGTAACGCCAGCTACAACAGTGCCATGTGAATGCCTGTTCTCACTTTCAGGTGACATTGTAAACAAGAAGCAGGCAGCATTATCTCCTGAAAATTGTAACCAACCTTGTTTGTCTGACTGATTGGCTGACCAAGAAGTAGGGATGAGTGGACTTGTAGGCTCTAAAGTTTTACACTGTTCTATTTTTGGATGCAGTTTTTTTGTGTATATAATTCTACATTTGTAAGTTCAACTTTCATGATAAAGAGATTGCATTACAGTACTTGTCTGAGGTGAATTAAAAAAACAACAACTTTTTTGTTTTTTACAGCGCAAATATTTGTAATAAAAATAAATATAATGTGAGCACTGTATAGTTTGTATTCTGTGTTATAATTGAAATATATTTGAAAATGTAGTAAATATCCAAAAATATTTAAAATAAATGGTATTCTATTGTTGTTTAACAGCGTGATTAATCGCAATTAATTTTTTTAATTGCCTGACAGCCCTAAAATTTACTTCATAATTGAGAAGTTGCCTCTGCTTTCTCCTTGCTCTCTCTCAAACTGTCATAAAATCCACATCCTGACCAAGAAACCCACATCACACAAACTTACTTGATGGGTGACCCCTTTTCCATTTCTTCCCCAGCACCTTCCCTCACTCTTGTTGACTCTCCTGCTCATTAAGTCTTCTAGTGGCTACCTCTCCTCTTCACCTGGCCCCTTTAACGAATGCTCCCTCCTCCTTTGTTGTTGCCACTGATGAAAACCTCTAAACAAACCAGGGTTGGGTGGAAAAGGAAGGGTCACTTTCTGACTGAAGATCATTTTAATATTAATAATGGCGCTATTAGTAATTGCCTACAATTAGGAGAAATGGACTGAGGAGAATGTTAAGAAAGAGTGGGTTCAACAGTGTAGGAGTCCTCAGAGCCCAGGTGTGATTACTTGCCGACCTAGGGGCCACGATAGGGAATCCTTAAAAGATGGATGGTGACACAAAACAAGGCCAGTAGAGCAGAGGGCAAAGCAAAGAGGTGGCGCCGGTAAAAATAAACCACAATTAAGCATAGGAGGATATTGATTTCTACCTGGACAAAGACTGTCAAGTCCCCTAGATTCAGGGACGTGTGAAGCCATCCCTCCTGTACTGTTGCTGCTCTAGTTCCTGCCTGCCCAGGCAGCACTGTTTCCGCAGGAGCCATGTTTTCATGGGCCTCCACCCAGAACTGCGCAAACCCTGCTCCTTCTCTAAGAGAAGTGCAAGTGTCAAGCTGAACCATCAGGTAGGGCCTGCATGCCTCAATATGCAGCTGCTCCCAGGGTCCTTTCCTGTCCCAAATATATGCAGAGTTCTGACCCTCTGCAGCTTCAGTGGTTGGAAAGGGCCATTTCCAGCGTGGGTGATATCTGTTGTGGCCAGTGTCCTGTTACCTCTCCCACCACCCATAGTACCATATTCCTGGCCTGCTTGCTCTACAGATGCAGAAGAGGAAGGGATGTGCCTGAAAAAAGAGCGTATGCCTGAATTTTTAAGCACCACTTTCTTCTAGGTTTGAGTCAGACTCCTCATGTTATGGTGATGTGGAGGGTGTTGTCTTTTTTTAAATAACTGAATATTTACTGAATGGACTTTTCACAATGCAGAAAAGCATTTACACTTATTCATAGTGTTGATTATATTGTTTTCTGAGGTCCCAGTTACACTCAATTTATTGCTGATCTCCTAATACCAAGCATTCATTTAAAACATAAATGCCTTTTCAATTATCAAAGCTATTGTCAAAGAGTTCCCGCTTGAACTTCCATTGAACTTAGAGTATTAAAACATATTTAGCCCAATGGAGGCTATAAGGTACACTTTCAGGGGCATATTACAAAAACAATGATCAAAAAATAGCTTCCAGAAATGAAACTATGTTGAAATGTTCTTACTGCTCTGATATTGTATCTAACAAACTAAGGTAAAGTTATCCTAGAAACCAGGCAGATAAAGCCACTCTGTTCAGTTATGACCACAGTTTGCATTAATGAGACATACATGCAGAACATTTTGAAAAATCGATTTTAATGCCAGATATCACTGATTTATCTCACATAAATAACTGGGAGAATGTTTCATTTCCCCCAGTAATCCTTTGTCCAGTTTGATAAAGTGTTCTTCTGGAACATTACACTGGGGTCTGATTGTGGCTGGGCTCTGCACGGGTGCACAAAAGAGGTGTAAGTAAAGGCATTGCACCTCCTTGTGCTCCCATTGGGGTGATGCATGTCTGCATTGCTCCCAGAACAAGCCTACGGACAAAAATCAGAACAAATCCCCTGCTCAGGTTTCAAGTATGCAGAGCTGTGTACAGTAATGAGAAATTATCCTGATTCCTTCAGTAGTAAAGAGAGGAATAAAACAGAAAACAGAACAAAAATCTATTAAAAATCAATGCTTTTAAAAACATGCCCAATTTGTTTCTGCAGGTGCAATAGCCAAAACTAGCATTAGCAATATAGTTTTTATTGATTCAGAGAGAGCAATGAGTAACATGTTATTGATTGATTGTTAGATTTCTGCAGCACTAAATGGAGTAGGAGAGATGTGGTTCTGCTCCTGTTCTCATTGAAACCTTTGGCAAAACCCCCATTGTCTTATTTAAACACAGATGGTCTTTTCCTGAAGAAATTAGTGCATGTGGCCTTGCAAGGCTGGCAAGCCCCATGAGCGCACATGTACTGGCTGCAGAGCAAGTCAAATTAACAAGAGTAAAAGCTGGCCTGCTGCATGAGGGGAAGAACTACACCTAGCTTGGGAATGAGTAGTTTATGTAAATGATTTCACTATTGTGTCTTCCATATCCACTGCTGGTGTTAAGCAGCCTGAAAGAATTGCTTCAGAGCAAGACTTGTAAGTAGTTCTGAGGGTGACTTAGAGAAAGGGGAGAGGATCAGGTCCAAGACTGGTATTTTTGTCAGTGGGAAAATAAAGAAATTACCTTGAGATGGGGGTGAGGGCCTTTCCCATCTCTCAGTCATTGTTGTATGAGGGCTTGAGGCCCCACCTTTGCACAGCTACTATGTAAGGCATCTTCCTCTTCCCCACCCCATGTTTATAGCATATGGGAGGAGATTCAAGAAGGATATTGATAAATTGGAGAGCGTCCAAAGCAGAGCCACAAGAATGGTTACAGTATTGGAAAACATGGCTTTATAGTGATACTCAAGAGCTCAATTGATTTAGTTTTAACAAAGGGAAAGTGAAGGGGTGATTTGATTATAGTCTGTAAGTATCTACATGAGGAACAAATATTTGATCATAGGCCCTTCAGTCTAGCTGAAAAAAGTATAACAGTCCAATGTCTGGAAATTAAAGCTTGACAAATTCAGACTGGAAATAAGGCATAAATTTTTAAAAGTGAGTATAATTAACGATTGGAGTGATTTATCAAGGATCTTGGTGGATTCTCCATTGCCGGGAATTTTAAAATCAAGATTGGATGTTTTTCTAAAAGATGCGCTCTAGAAATTATTCTGGGGAAGTTTTATGGCCTGTGTTATGCGGGAGCTCAAGCTAGATGATCACAATGGTCCCTTCTGGCCTTGGAATCTGTTAGCCCTGTGGCTTCCTCCTAGTGGAGCTCCATTGTAGACTGTCAGCCAAGGACATTACTTAGGCCCATTCAGAGTTCAGGCCTTTTAAATGTCTTCACACTCTGACTGACAGTTGGACAGGGAAGAACCCATCTCTGCATAGGACATTGCAAGGTGCAATTAATATGATTGGTCTTATCCTCAAATCTGTAAATTCATCCTCAGCACTGTTCAGGCCTAATTGGCTGTGTAAGACCAAGTTCAGCAATTTTGCTCCCCATTCTGAGGAATTACCCAACTGAATAGCAAAGCTGGTTGGTCACACAGGAATGGAGAAAATAAATTGAGGGCACACTTCTTTGTGAGGTGCATAGCAGGCACTCATAGGTGCCACATCCTGAAACTCTTGAAAGGAATATGCCTCCCTCTGGGGCAGTCCAGCCAGAGAATGCCCAGTACTATGGGCCATGCCTGAATGGCACAACAAAAGCACTAAGTGTTTGCTAAAAAGCTGTCAGCAAGACTCAGTACTACAGCAAAAATGGCAAGGTGGAATAGGTGTGTGCCTGAACCTTCGGAAGAAACTTTGAACGTATTATAGTGTGCGCTAAGCTGTCAAGTTAAAAACAACTCCGAGTTTAACGACTGTTTTTTGGGGTGATCTGTAGGCAGAAAGCAAAAAAGCACCCAGTGCGTAGTCTGATTTATCAGCTCACAGCATCTAAAATAAAGCAAGTCAAAGATCGTGAAACCCTTCTATGGACCCAATTATTCAGTCTGCTAAACAAAGAATTCCATTGCCTGTTAACACATCCTGAAATGTGAAACAAAAGGTATAACAGATATGCTGCTCCCATCTCTAATTTTAGATGTAGTTCTCCAGACAAGGTGTTCCTTAACACGTATTCATTGCAAAGTGACAATAGAGAGGCAAAGTGAAATGAAAACCCCATGACTCCCTGGAGAAGTAAAACACGTTTCTCACTGGTGGTTTTCTTTTTTCTTTGGGTAAATAAAGGCACCACAGGGCAGACAGACGTTATTATAGAAGTGTATGGATTGCCAAGTTGCAGTTCAGCACAGAAAGATTGCACTATTATGTGGCATATATTGTGGTAGAGGAAAAGTATGGTAGGAGGTTGGGTTCGGGTAGAGGATGGGAGAGAATCACCATTATTTTCATCAAAGGTGGGTAAGGGGTGTTCTGGTTTATGGGAAGATCCAGCTTGCATATGAAGACTAGCACAGACTGGAAATGAGGGATTCTTTCATATAAAACAAAATGATAGCAATTACTTAGGAGGCCTGGCTTTAGAGACTAATGCAAGTTTGTCATGGGTGGAGAACTAAGGAGTTGATATACACAGAAATTTTTAACATCCTAAAGATAGCAAGGATGGCGGCCAATTCCACTTTGAAGAAAACCGTTAAATGCAAGACACATGAACCAAAACAACATAAGCAGTAACAACAAAACCATCAGGAATATAAAATAGGAATTAAACATTGTGCATTTATCCAGTATGCCTTGGTGCTGCCAAATCAAAAGCTATTCATGCCAATTTTTTTAAAAGGATGTATGCTGTTGACCTATAGAAAATATTGGGGGGGGGGGAGAAGGTATGGTGGTGATGTCAAGGTGGAGAAGGCAGCCACCAGGAGGGAAGTAATGAGCACAGAAGAGGAGGTGAGCCACCAGGCCAGAAAGGTAACAAAAATTCCTAAGTTTTGTGGGGGTGGTGGAAGGAATTGAGGGCATGGGTGGAGGGAGGCACCACCAAGGGAAAAAGCAGGTGAGTCCTCAGGGAAAGAGGGAAAGGCGGAAACAGAGGAGTGAAATGAAGAGGCTTAGGAATACTCACGTGCTCTGGTTCCAAAATTCCCCAGAATGTGAGGTGGTTTGGTTCTGAGAGTTTGGACTGAGTCCATCTTTATAATAATACTTAGCACATATTATAGTATCTTCAAAGCCCTAGAGAATGGCAATTAATCCTAACACCTACCCTGTGAGGTATGTTAGTAACTATTATTATTCCCAGGAAGGGGGGAAATAAGACCTCTAATGTAATTGTAAAAGTGTCTATGCTGGCTGCTAAGTGGTGTTTGAAAGCATGTTAGCCAATTCAGTTTTTAAAAAGCACCTTTTCCCCCCTAGTTGTAGACAGGCCCAAGAGAGCCAGATTCTGTTCAGTTACACTGGCCTTGATTTAATGAACCCAATCACACAAGCACTTCACAACACACAGGTTAAAACTGAAAAAAAAAAAAAACCCACAAAAAACACAAAACCAAAAGGAAACTGTCAAACACAATCACAGATTTTACGTAAGCAAAGATGGTGATGAGCAGGAGGAAATTAAACTGCATTAATTAATGTTTGTAAAGTTCTTTGGGAATTGCGAGCCTCAGTCAAAACGTGCTACAGAAATATAAAGAGTTATTATTTGCTACACGCCTGTTCTCTGACCCATTCTTTATCTGCTAGATCCTTGTTACTATCAACTGGTGGAGAGACATGGTACAGAAGCAGCTCTTGCCTAGACTGGAAAGATGTGACACTGCAGTGGAGCTGGTTATGAATGAGTGGGACTGTTTCTGCTTGCAGTATATATGCTGAACTGGTTTTTCGTGATTTGCACATTACGTAAAATACCTTGAAGGAAGAAATGGACGGCTACAATGCACCTGGGGAAAACTCAAGACTAGTACACATATACAGACACAGTAATAATAGCCTTGCAAGAAAGAAAATGCTGAACAACTGGTCTGATATCAGAACTTTACTTTTCTGTAAAAACACAGATAATTTGAATTTTTTAAAGTGCTATTGATTTGAAGCCTGATTTTCTGAGGCGTTGAGCAACTGCCTGCCCCTCTGGCACCAGCTGGAGCTGTAAGTGCTTACTGTTTCTGAAAAATCAGAAATCTTTACATGTTCATGAACAAGAAACATATTACACTTATTAGAATTTTCCCCTATGTATTTTAAATATTTTAATTAGTAGCAAATAAATGACAGGGATTGAGGTGCTAAGTGGCGAAGAATGAGCTCAATGGGCAGCAATGGAGAATCTCCAAACCACCAATGAACTGAAGCCCAAACTACTCAAAGGACACCTAACAAGCTTCAAACATCTAATTAAACAGTTGCCAAGTTAAAAAGACATCAATGACTCCCCTGGCTTATTTAGAGGAGAAAGGTGATGCTAAAATGGTACAGCTGTTATTTGTCAAAAAAATTCTGATCATGAGATGGTGCAAATGTTCACTCAAAAACAATTCTAGTTTCTGGAAATTCAACACCTGACCTGCTTTGGGTACTGCTCCATGTCAGTCCCATTCGCCGGAGCACAAGAAGGCTAATAGTTTTTTCTTTCATATACACACACAACTGACTTATTGACCTCTTCAATGAAGAATGAAGAGCGAATGAGAGAATGATCTGGGAGACACAATTTAATGCATCAGGCAGAAAAGCTGAGCATTACTTTAAAATATGCTCATTCTTTAATATATTATGAGAAACTCAAGAAAAAAAAATACATATAGAACACATGGCATCTTTAGGCAGCCTTATATAGCTAATTCCCCCATTATGCTGGAAACAGTGATTGCAGTGCACCGATTCTTGTCGTGTCCTAAAGTGCTGGAATTCTAGCATAATACCCAGGAACAAATCTGGATGATCATTAACTGACACGGACTCTCTCTCATATATATTATATATAACGTCTTTCTGCTCTACACCTCCCTCCCATAAGCAAATAAGGACATTTGATATGTTTCTTATTACAGCTGCCAGACCAAGCTGGCTCAAAAGTGAGATCTCCCCACACACTCTGCTTAATGGAGACAGCACATTTAGGAAAGCAATTCTGAAGACTATATAGGAATGGGGAACTCACTCCAGGGATATGACAAGATGGCCAATAAGTACCTCTCAAAGTTTGCACAACTTCCTCTATGTGTTAAAGAGCTATGCCTTTTAGGGTTATATGAGCCCCCATGGGAAACGTACAACTAATCTAAGTTATTTAATTACAGTTTAGGGTTGTTTTCAGTCTCAACATTTTTTGATATTGCCCTAAGTTACCAAAAACTAAGTCCCTTCAGTGTTTAAACTAGGGGAAGTGGAGAGTAAAGAGCTACGTGCAGTCTTTTTCCTTGTTTTTACCCAGGCCACTAATAGTAAGAGATGGGGGTTTGCCTTACTATACTTTAAATCTGAGCCTTGTGTCTTTTCATACTTCAAAACTGCTGATCACAAATGGAAATTTTCAGTATGGGCATGGGTACCATTGACTTCAAATGGGACCAGAGTTAGGCAAATGCTGAATACTTTTGAAAATTGCAGTGTACAAATGTAAATGATTTGTATATACTTTTGTTATAATTAAATATATAAAGTTATTTAGGATAGTGGTTAGCTAGAAAGTCTGATTATATATTTACAGGTACTCCTGACATTTGAATTGGTACCTAAAATTATCCTTCATTTGTAATTGCATCTTTGACTATACCAATACAAGAATAAGCATCAAAAATAAGTACCAAGAATTATGATTTTCATCCTTTCCCATATTATGATTGTAAACAATCAGATTTACTCCAGAACTCCTCGAAATGAGATTGCTCAACTCTTTCTTCCTAAACAAGTTTTAAATAAAATAAGGCAAAAAAATGTAATGCTGCTAAAATTGTACAAAATCTGGTTTCCTGATGGAGACACAGTTTTAATCATGAATTTATCTGGCAAGCTTTAATGATTCTGTATGTTAATCAATAAGGTGACTAAATTGTATTTCAACCTTTTCCGTGTTCTGTAAATTACTATTTAAGTAGTCTACAAGAAAAATCAGTCCTGTTGCTTGTATCATATTTGGTTTACTTACTCGTACATTGGTTTTTTACACAGACACTCATAAAATTTGAGCAAGAAAATTGAATAAGATTATAAGCATCAACAGAACAAACTCTCATTGGTTGACTATCCCCTGAGGCAGGGGTGGATTAAGACTAGTTGGGGCTTGGATCCATAATAAATTTTAGAGAGCCCCGCAAAAATTTCAAACCACACACTTAATTTTGCCACAGCTTTTTTCTGAAATACTCCTCACTTTTGACACAATAATAGAGTCACAGAACTGGAAGGGACCTCGAGAGGTCACCTATTCCAATCCCCTGCACTTGTGGCGACACTCAAGGGTACGTCTTCACTACCCACCGGATTGGCGGGTAGTGATCGATCTATTGGGGATCGATTTATTGCGTCTCATCTAGAAGCGATAAATCAATCCCCAAATCGATGCCTGTACTCCACCTCGGCAGGAGGAGTAAGCATAGTCAACGGGGGAGCCACCGCAGTCGACTCACTGCTGTGAGGAGAACCAGGTAAGTCAAACTAAGATACTTCGACTTCAGCTATGTGAATAGCATAGCTGAAGTTGCATACCTTAGTTCGGACCCCCCCCCCCCCCAGTGTAGCCCAGGCCTAATTATCTAGACCATTCCTGACAGGTGTTTGTCTAACCTGCTCTTAAAAATCTCCAAAGATAGAGATTCCACAACCTCCTTAAGCAATTTATTCCAGTGCTTAATCACCATGACAGTTAAACCTCCCTTGGTGCAATTTAAACCCATTGCTACTTCAACTATCCTCAGAGGTTAAGAAAACAATTTTTTCCTCCTCCTTGTAACAACCTTTTACATATCTTTTACATACTTGAAAACAGTTATGACAATATGACATTCCTTGCTTGCCATCTGCTAAGCATGATCTCAGTGACAGATGTCTAAAATTATAGTAATTCATTTGGTTCCTACAGTAATACAATAGGGTTCAGTGGAATTACTCTGGATTAATACCATTATAAATGGGACCAGCATCTAGCCCAGTGAGAGTCACTGGCTTGGCAGCTCCTTGGAAATGATGCTTCCTTGACTGCTAGGAGTTGTACATGGCTATAGTTTACCATCATAAATCTAGGTTCATATCTGCAGTGTCACTACTCATGCTAAGGTTACATACAGATGTCAAGCCAAATTCTTCATTCGTTACACTGGTATAAATCTAGAGAAACCCCACTGACTTCACTGGAGTTTCTCTGAATTACTCTGGGTTTTTTCTGTTGCTTCTTGCTTCTGGCTCCCCCGCACACCCACCCCACCACCTCCTAAAATTCCTTTAGTGCTAACATTTTTCAGGATTGCTCTCAGCCCAAAGGTGAATTCTGGAGGGGGAGGAAGGTGGGAGGAAGGGGTGGAAAGAGAGAAACCTGGCCCAAGTCTGGCCACTAACTCCCTGCTAGGAACAGGAATACCCCACTTCTAACAGGAGGGCACTATCCTGTCTCTTGCACTCATGGTACCATACCAGAGAATCAAAGACCCTTAGGGAGAGAGAAGGGTGCCTGACCAAGTGAAAAGGACTGAGGTAGTCAAAGACAACCTTAATTAATGAAGAATACTAGATTATGCCTATGTTTTGCTATCAGAGATAGCAGAAATGGGTTCAACTAGCAGTGGTGGATATTTAAAAACAGAGGTTAAAATTGTAAACATATCTAATGCCAGAGAAAAAGCAGGGAAAGCGGAGTATTGTGGGTACAGCATAGCCTTGCTGTGAAGCAGATGTCTGCAAAGTACTGCAGCAAGTTTCATTTGAGTAGGCTTGATTAAATAGCTCTCAGACTCAAAAAAAAAAAAAAGGCATTGGGAACTGCAAGCAAAAAAGGGACACCACCAGGATAACTGGGCTTTTCAGAGAAAGGTACCCAACGCCATTGGGTTAGGTAAGTGCAGAGGTAACAGCTGTGATTTCAGAACATAAGGGAAAGGGAATAACTAAATATAGAACTTAGAAACAAATCAGCACTCAAGGAATGAGAGGTTGGATAAGGGTGAGATATGGTAGGCCTTTCAGCAGATAAAAAAGATAAACTCTATTTGGTGTATGCATTTTGCTGTGACGCTGGGAGCATCTTTCCCAGACCTGATGAAGAGCTTTGTATGGCTCCAACAGAAGTTGGTCCAATAAAATATATTACCTCACCCACCTTGTCTCTCTAACATTATTTGGGAGCAGGTGTCCTTGGCAGCACAGAACACTGTAGGTGATGAGCCACAAGCCACTTAAGAATATAGAAAACCACACTGAACAAAAACGAGGCAAAGACTTGTATAGCAGCAAGGAATTTCTCTCTCTCTCTCTCACACACAGGAATATAAAATACAATCTGTATGCAATATTGTCAAGTTAACATTCCTGTAGGATCCTTGACTTTTGAATGTCTTGGGTTTTTGAATAATTAGTTTTTCAGACCTAGTATTGCATTATTGTAATTTTTTCCATTTAATTTCTATAGTATGTTTTAAAGAAGAAAAAAGGAACCAAGGGTGAGAAAAAAAATAAGAGGTGAATGAGAGAATATTAATCTCCAGTGAGCAGTATCATTAACCTGTCTTTGGAGATATTATATGGCAATCACTTCCTCAACATATGGGGCAGCTTCACTGCCCGTGTTAAAGATAGACAGAAGGCCAAATTATTTTTTCACTGGTATAAATCAAGAGAAATCCCATTGTATTCACGGGAGTTTCCTCTGGATTTTCCACTGATGCTTTCTGTTGCTTCTGACTCCCCCCCCAAAAAAAATTCCTTTCATCCTGAGATTTTCTAGGATTGTTTTCTGCTCAAAGGTAATTTTTTGGGGAGGTGCGGTGGGGGGGAGGGGGAAATCTTATCAAGATCTATTTAGTAGTTCTTTTTCAATTATGAACTTCAAATTATGTTTCTTTCCAGTTATTAGAAAATTTTTCTTTTGGATATGGATAGCTCAGAAATGGTTTTACTTTCAAAGCTGAAATTCTCTATGGGGCTAAATTAGGGATAGTCTCTTAGTTCAGCTTCAGGTGGGGAACTATTTTTCTGCATTACCTAAAAACTCCACTCTATACCTCTTATCCTGTAACCATTTAAGTACATGAATACCTGTACATACTTGAGTACACATGTTCAACTCAATGGGACTATCCACATGTATAAAACTACGCAAGTATATAAGTATTCCTAGGAATGGGGCCTTTTATTGTTCTATTATACACTTTAAATTGTCTTTTACAGTTCTGGTTATCCTCTGCTAAGACATCTGTTTTAGTTCATGGTGTCAGGTTTTCTTTTTGATTTAGTTTATTCCTTGATCCCATCATAGCAGTATTTTCCTCGAAGCTTCAGAAACATTAATACAAAAAAAAGCACCGTCTCCCAAGTAACCTACAGCAACCCTGTAGCAGTCAATGTATCTCAGCTTTCTTTCTTGCACTTTGGCTAAGCAGATTTCTGAAGCAGATAGAATCTGCAGCACAAGTAGCTGCAGCCATGCATGTAAAAATATTGTGTGTCCTCTCATTACAAAGACCGGCTTATTTCCCTGACACATGTAAAAAAACGTTTATACAATAAGTGAGGGTTAAACCTGAGGTTTGGGGGTTTTCTAGAAGGAAAGCAGAGCATATTTATCCTCAGTGCCTTTTGCTGGTTTAGACAAACCCAGCCCTGTCTAGTCTTTTATTGGTTTTGAAAGCTGTTACACCTGATCGGTCAGTTTACCTGTTTGAGTCAGTGGAATTTTAAAGACAATGAAATGCAGCTGAGTACTAGCCAGCATACACCAGATTTAAGCTGGTCTGAAGTAGCAGAGACTGCCTATTTAAAAGCTTCTTGGCACAATCAAGATCTATTTTGGAGGAGCATCTCTTCAAACAAAACTGCTTTAGGAACTTGTTGTCTTGCCTTGTCTCAGACGGAAATATGGCCAGTAGTGCACTTCAGATTGTTGGACTGGTAGTTGGAGGCATTGGCTTAGTTGGGACTTTTGCAATCACTGGCATGCCTCAATGGAGAGTAACTGCCTTCATTGAAAACAACATTATAGTATTTGAGACCATTTGGGAAGGACTATGGATGCACTGCATCAGACAAGCCAACATCAGGATGCAGTGCAAAGTCTACGACTCCCTCTTGGCACTCTCACCTGATCTACAGGCATCCAGAGGACTGATGTGTTCTGCTTCAGCACTCTCATTTCTTGCTTTCATAATAGCCATTATGGGCATGAAGTGCACACAGTGCACTGGGAACAACAAGCAAACCAAGGGTCACATTCTGCTGGCAGCTGGAGTCCTCTTCATCCTATCTGGTATTGTTGTGTTCATCCCAGTGTGTTGGGTTGCCAATACCATCATCAGAGACTTCTACAATCCAGTTGTCAATGTAGCACAAAAACGAGAACTTGGGGAGGCCCTCTACATAGGCTGGGTATCTGCATTCTGTCTCATCTCCGGGGGAGCAATATTCTGTTGCTTCTGCCGTTGTAATGAGAAAGCCAGAAACTACAGGTTCTCCGCGCCTTCACATCATACATCTTACAAAACTCATCATATGCAAAGGAAAACTGAAAGCTCATATTCCAAAAGTCAGTATGTCTAGCTGCTTCTTGGTCTTTTAGCTCAGCAAGTCAGTCGTTGTGAACGGACTTCAGCGTTCACATTGAACTACAAGTAGGTCAGAGGAAACTTTATTTGTATTTCATACCTTAACTATAGTAGCCATCCTTAAATTCATAGACTATGGTTAAATCTATGAACTCTATCATAGCTAATACTGCAACACAGACAGACAATGTATTATGAAGTTTTATCATGGGGGGGACGGGGGGAGAAATCACACCTTTATCTTTTTAGGTGTTTTAAAGTTTCAATTTGCTTTAAAAATATTTAGCATCCATGTAAAAGTGAATGTTTAATTTCTTTTTAATAGTTATTTGGAACAGGTTTTGTGTTTATTTGGGGGATATGTTTCATATGGCAAATATTACAAAGGGGCTTAAATTAATCTATTGTGATATAAAATACAGATGGATTGCTGGAAAGAAATGGAGCAAACCCATTTTTTTCTGGACATAGGGGAATAAGGCTGAATAAGAATAATAAAGTACTTGTTTAAAAGAACAACAATAGCGAAGGGATTAATACATTGTAAATGAAGGGTAATGTGAAGAATTAGCTCAGCAGTGAGAGGGAGGTCAAAATGTTTGAAAAATGTCCCTTATTTCAGAATGAAAATTTCAGGGTAGACACACTGCTCTATATTTACCTAGAAATATTTTTACTGTAAAATAATATCTATTTTGAGATGGTGAAAGGTCAGACTGGTTTGTTTTCAAAAGCGACAGTATTCTACAATGATTCCTCTAAGCACAACAATTTACAACATGGTTATAACAATGTTCTGGATCTTTACTGTACAATACGATCTTTTTTTAATATGGGTATTTAATATAGCCCTCAAACTGCAGTGACTCCTGTGTGGGAAGACCCCATCTGCACGAAGTCGCACTGATTTCAATGCAGAGGTCTGCTCATGTGCAATTTAGTGCAGAACTAGAGCCTGAAGGGGTAAAAAGAAGGATGTTTCAGTGTTTTATTCACTGTTCATTCGCAAAATGCAAACAAGATTTCTAATAATGTGACTGTATACCCCCTTATGGAAAATCAGGGAATAAGAATGAATCCAATAGAAACTAGATAGGGTCTATAGAAGTTACCCTAAAATCCCTACTGAAATTAACAGAGAATGGTAGATGTTTTTAACCCAGCGGAGAGGGTGATCTCCTGGCTCCACTAAAATTAGTGGGATATTTATCTTTGACTATAGTGGGACCAGAATTTCGCCTGTGGAGTGTGAGATCCCTGTTTTACAATTTGGATTGGTTTAAATATTCTGTGGAAAGGTTATAATACAACCCTGTTTGTATTATCGTTCTCTACCCTTAGGATATTTCTAGCTGAAAAATATCAGGCACCAAATTCTTCTTTAATTTACACAGGTACAACTTCCATTGAGCTAAAGAAATCCAAATCCTCATACTGGTTTAGAATGGTCTATTTACAGTTTTAGGTTATGTCTTTTAAGCTATGTCTAAATACACATATTTCTATTTTGCCTCATTATTTTTAAAGGTGATCCCTGGCTATGTACATACATGATGTGTGCAATACATATGTGCACTGCATATGTTATACTGTACAGCTTGCCTGTATTTCTATTACACAGTTTTGTTTATATTTGCAAACCTTCTCTTATTTGTGGGAAAGGGCTGTTGTGCTGATTTACTGCACTATATGAATGTTGTTCTCTGCAGAATGCATAGCTTCAAACTTTCATGTATTTTGTAAAAAAGTATTATGTCTTTCTGCGTTAGCACCTTGTTCTTACACATTCACCCATTCTGTTTCATGGGTTGTACCAATGAGTATAATAAAATCATTTGTTGAGTTCGCCCCTTTTAATTAGGACGCAAGGTCCTACTCAATAGGGTGTATATATTCATGTACTGTTCATCATGTACACTATCATGTGACATAAGTGGTGCATACAGTAATTATCTATTAAAGTAAGAATCTTAAATGCAACAAATAGATAAGTAACTTTTTGCTTGCAATACAAAAATGTTTGTATACTTAGTATGCTCATTACAGTTATTTATAGTACTGTATATAACATTTATTTGTGGCAGCACAAAACATTCCAGGCACTGTACAAATAGACATAAAAAGGCAGAGATTTTCAAAAATGCTTACAGGATTTGGGAGTGCAAGTCTCATCAATGGGACTTTAATGCTTTTGAACTTCTCCCAGAGAATCCCTACATCAAAGCGGATTACTATACAAGTATCTATATGCTATTTGCCCCCCACCACACGTACAACAACATTTATCATGTATTCAGGACAACCAAAACAAACCATTTCAGTTCTGAAGAGAAAAAAGTCTGTTCATTTAAAACAAATCTTTGGCAGTCTGGCCAGACGCCCTCACAGAAGGGAATATATCCAGACATACTTGTGAACCAACTGTATTAGGAATGAAATTACTCCCATCCACAGGAGACTGCTTCCTCAGTCAGAAGACCCCTACACTCCAAGAGGACAGCAACAGATTGCAAAACCTGACTGCCCTGTTCTTAATGCAACATTAAGTTTTATTTTGCGTAAATGTAGCTAAGTGTTAAAAAGCCTGAGCTTAACGTATGGAAATGCAAAAAAGAGTTGAAAATCAGAACAAAGTTGTGTGAGCTGAGCTCATACTCCTATAAACTTAAGCCAAGATTTTCCACAAGAGGTGCCTAAATTCATGTTTAATCTCAGCTCTTTTGAAAATCAGGGACTTCTTTAGAAACTTAATTATGTATTTCAGGCACCAGTGTTTTTAAAATCTTGGTCTTAATTAATAATGGTCTCAAAACTAGGGCTAGTCAAACATTTTCCATCAAAACTTCAGTGGAAATGTTTGACTTTTTGTCAGAAAAAGGAAAACTAGAAAACTGAAACTTTATAGCAAAAAGGTGAAAAATTTTATTCTGAATTGTTGCCACAATAACTCAGAGGAGTTGTAGTTTGGGTGACTCTTGCCCCTCTACAGACCAGACTCTTGAGCTGGACTACAATTCACATGATTCACCACAGCCATAGGACTTCTATGAGGCACCGTAGTGGCTTGGGAAGTGGAGAGAACCATACTGCATCATGGGATATGTAGTCTACACTGAGAGACTGGGAGACACTAGGTCACCATGTCTGAATCAAAATTTTTGTTTTTTAGCTAAAAGTTTTGGTTTCTGATTTTTTGGCAGAAAAGTCTAATTTTTATGCAGGAAACCTCCCCCCCCCCAATTTTCCAACCAGCTCTACTTGAAACACCAAAATACGAGGATTCTTTCCCTTTTCCTCACTCAAAACATTTGGATAAAAGTTATAACAAATACACTTAAAATAATTTTGCTTCATTGTTTTTCAGATTTGAAATACAAACTCCATACAGCTTTACTGGTAAACTTTCAGGTACTCTATCCTATAATAGCATATGCTTTACTGTTTACAGATTGAAGAGATTATTTAGAAAATAGGATGCTTGACACCTATGAATAAAATTCCTGGCTCACCTCTGCCCTGCACCTTGTACATTTATTTATGTCAGTGTAAAGTGGGAATAGAACATTACCAAATCTGTTGGCTAGCACTTTAGGCCTACTTTGCATTGGTATAAAGGACTACACAAAGTGCCAGATGATGGAGAATAGGGCCTCTTTTGGCTCAGGTGAGTGAATGCTTAAGATTTAATTCAATGATTTATGATTCAATAAATAAGTCCTTGTCTATACTGAGGGTTTTCTAAAATGCTCCCACTGTTGCTCTAGTGGTGGAAAAGTCCCACTGATGCACCCACTATTATACACTTCTTAGATTAGATCACACAGATTAGAGCTAGATGACAAATGGTAAAATTGCTGGTGACAGGTGTGTACTAGTAACCCCAGCAGCAGAGCTGTAGTTTCAGAAAAGCCTTTTTGTGCACATAGCCATGTTTGAAGCAGAACCATAATGGGTTACTAACAGTCAATTGAATAAGTTTAATTTTATCTCTTTATATAGATGCACAGGCACAACTGTACACCCGAGTCTCAATCATGTGGTACCTTGCAATTCTGTATATGAACAAGTTACCCAATGTTTACTGGGAAGTTATCAACTTTCTACAAACCTATTAAGATCACCTGTATATAAAGGGCTGGATAAGCTGTAAAACAGTCTGGACTACGCTCAATACCTGTCCAAGCTTTTCAGTGCATGAGGTGTATTTATGTGTAAACACACACACACACAGATTGCTTGCCTCTTCCTCCTCTCCCCACAGACTATACAAAAGTCAGTCACAACAATCTGGCTCAAAATGTTTTGTTGTGTGATGACAGATTTAGGATACCCTTTCATTTTATAAACAAAACAGATTACTCTGGCACAGTGGTATATAACTCACCTAAAACAAACTAAACTAAAGACATCTCTTAAATGCTGCTCCTCAATCAGATGGACATATAGAAGAATATTTTCCTGCAATACCCTCAGATCTGTAGCCTCCCTTGTGGTTTCAGCATGCTTGTCATGCAACAACTGAAATGACCACAAAGGTTGCTTGTGCAAATAAATTAAACATACAAGATCATCATCATTTAAATTAACATTGAAGAAGAGTTGGCTAAATAATAATACCTTTAAGCTCTTTGAGCTGCTGTACTGAGATATATTTCAGTAAGTGCCTTGATTGGAAGTCAGTACTTATAGGGATAATTTCATTGCGCCAGCCAATTTGTGTCTGTGATATAGAATCATTCCTAGATAAAGGTAGTTTCTTGGAATTATGACGTTATACACAGCAGGTAAAAGGTAATGTGAGCAACAAAGTTCCCCTTAGAATGGCCCTGTCCCTTTCCTTCCTAGATATCCCTGGAGAAGAGGGTTGTTGGGACCAGAAGAGTTGTTCCCTTACACAACTTCAGACTCTGTATGCCTGGAAGCTTTCACACACTTTTGCTTATGACAATGGGCCTTTTGGGGGACATAGACTCCTTTCAGATACATGTATTCCTTTGTCCTCATTCTCATTCCCATGGCATGTTCTGTCACACAAGACGATGCAATGGCACTTCACCAAATGATGTCAGCACCCACGATAACATACAAGTAACAGAACCAGTGAGGACTCCTCTCCCTCTATTCTGATATATTTAAGCTGCTACAAATAAAAATCCCCAGGACCACCCTCCTTCCATTTTCTGGTTAATCTTTTCTACTTTTCTCTCACTTTCCGAACGCTATACACAACACTAATAATTAGTTGTGACTCAGATACCATATCTTTCTTCTCCCCATAATGATATCAGATGTTAAGTATTATATTCTGTGGTACAGTCTGCAAAAATCAAGGCAATTTCAAAGTTTTGTGACAGATGCCATGGATGATAAAATATCAGATTCAGATTCCAGCACAGTACACTGTGTGCTGCTATCTGGTACCACTAAAGGACCAGGAATGTCATGGAAATGTTTCTTTGTTGACTCCAGGGTACCCAATGCTGATTAATTCTTTTGTTCCCATTCAACGTACAAGGGTTTGCTACTAGCAGACTGGCTTGCCAGTGTGAACCATCACATGCAATACAGGAAACCTGTGTAAGGTCATGGAAGAAGGAGCCCATATTTGCCACTTTGAGAAACCACAGATAAAGCAGGACTCAATTAGGTGTCTCATTCTAGAGAGCAAATAGGGCCAAGTAGCCAACCAATGTGGATGCACTGGGTTCAGGATCAAACAGAAGCACACTTAGTCACAAATAGTATACCCAGCTTTGGGTCCAACAGGTTCATACAGATTACGGGAGCACTAACAGATCCAGTGCCAAAGCCGAACTAGCTTGCCGTTGCTGCGAAATGCTGTTACTTCAGGTTCCAGCACCAGCACAAAGTCCACAGTGTTTTGTGGTAGTTGTTTAGCCTGTGCCATCACGACATGACCGGCACAGCCCGTGCCATTATGTACTGTAACGTTCTGATCTATGAGTAAAACAGTCTTATTTTATCACAGAAAATTTCAGTTAATTAGTCATGCAGTACTAGTCTGACTGTATACATTGCTGCTAATTCTCATAACACCACTCAATATTGCCGTGCAGGTTCTCCCTCATTTTATTTTCAACAGCAGAATGTGAATTGTTCAATCAACATATTCTCAAAATGTATACTGTAGTTACTTTCCTACCTTTAAGTGTTATCTGTGCCGACCATCACCAGAATCCTTTGGTCTTCTGTTCTGAAGCAGTAAGATGGGATGTCTTCTAACATATCTCCCTTTACGAGGACCTTTGCTCTCCACACTTAAATACCAAGGTGACAGGTGCCTCATAAAATGCCTAAAATAGATTAGACTAGAAAGATCTCAAAGGTATTGAATATTTTGTCCAGGGCACAAAGGGATCATCCCACCACTGTCGGAATGGGTCTGGCCTTGGGAATTCTGAGAATCCCATTTCCATTACCATTTTTTGGTAGCATTTTTGTTTTTAGGTGTGTTAATGAGAGAAGAAGAAGGGGGAAAAAAAGACACACAGAGTTCATGTAATTAATTATTACATCTCTTAGGATGCTATCTATGGTTCAGTTCCAGTTCAGCTATTTGTATGCATGCACTGAACAACACCTAGTCTCTCTCCTCCCACTTTTTGCTTTTCCTTTATTCCTTTCATTCCCACAAGGTTCAACTAACAATAATTATCCTATCATTGGACAGTACGTAAGTATAGTTGGTGTGGTAACATCTGTTTTACACACATACAGTGTGATGTCATCTTCTTTAGGTGGTAATAATCTAGAAAAAGCATTCAAATATTTAAGATGTTTTGGATGTAATGGCTACACAAAATGGCATGTGATAAATTACTCCCAGAAAAACTTGAGAAAAATGTATGTCCCACACAAGTCATATTCTGATCACCAGAGTGTAGTTTTATGCATGACCTCAACAGCTGACTCTCCAAAATCACAAGATTGTAACACTTACCTTTAGGACAATTCCAGTAGATATTATGTTATCAGGGCACTGGGCATGATAAGTCAGAGTTGGGTATCTACTAGGTTGGCTGAAATTTTTTGAATAACCATTCCCCCCCCCAGAAATAGCCTTTTAATACCATTGTTGATATTGTCAAGAAAAATGTTGATATTTTTGAAAAAGAAAAAGATTGTTCTATTTCAAAGTCTGTAAATTTTTGACTTTTTTGGTGATAAAATAAAACTCAAGATCTAAAGATCTATTGTATAAGCAGAGAAGCAGTAAAGAAACCAAGATCCAAGCTTATTAATGCAGGCTCCATATCTAGGCCTCTATTCAGAAAATCCATTTCTGAGAAAGTAGTATCGTGCTTGAAATTAGAACCGGTGTCGTTTAATGCTCGATGTACAAGACTGGGAAGCAGCAATCTGGCTCCTACATCTGACCTCTAGCCTTAGCTTTGACACACCCCCCCCCTCTGAGGCTTTTTAATGTCCCTGCCTCACCTTCCACATCTGTAGAATAGGGACAGTAAGTCTCATCTACCTCATAGGCCTGTTGTGAGAATTAGAGTATGTTCAAAAAATGCTTAGAACTTCAAGAGCAGTATACATGTGTTAAACATTGTATCTCCATCAAGGAGGTTTTAGGTCACCCTGTGGTTCCTGCTGCTGGACTCAAAATTATTTGGCCAGTGCCCCCTACAGACTTAACACATAGGTACGTAATACCCATTTTCAATGCTCTGCTCACTTTACAAAGCACTATTTCCAGCCCCTCCTTGGTCTGTTAAAGTGGTAGGCTGAGAGAGTTTTTTCCCTTATAAGCCAGTTAAGACAAAATCATTTTATTATGGATTTTATCCTTAAATACTTTATAAACACCTTTGGCTGTAACTAAATTTAAAAAATAAATATAAAATCAAGGAATGCATTTGATCGTTCACACATATATAAAGCTGACAACTCAACAATTATTACAGATTGCTTTTAGACAGCACTTTATGGGCCAGATCCTTAGGTGGTGTGCATTGGCATAGTTCCACTGCCTTCCGTGGATACACTAATCTAAAACCAGCTGAGGATCTGGCCATGTATATCAAAGAGCTGAACTAACACAAACTAATTAATCGCCACAAGACCCAAGCGTAGCTACATATTATCAACTCCAGTCAGGGATGGGAAAATGAAAGAATAAGAGAGGTTAAACTCCATGCCCAAGGCAAACTAGTCCACTGGCAAAATTACAGCTCAGGAGACCTGGCTCATAGTCCTCTGAGAAGTCCAAGTTATATATTGTAGGAGGTATCCATATCCACTAATCCATCCTGTCAGTGTTGTCCACTTAGAGAATAGGCAAGCACTATAATATGAATGAATAATTAGTGCCTCGTTATTTTGTTGGAGAGCTTTTCTCCCATGCTAGTGTCCACTAGAAGAAGTTATTGTAACAGAATACACTCACCTGCTAATAGGAAGTCACAGAGCGGTTATTTCCTGTCAGTGGCCTTTCCTTTGAGACTCAAATGAAAAAGCTATGAAATGATGCCAGCTACTTGTTTTGATGTCCTTATAAATTATGCATCTGTTTAAGTAAAGCTTTGATGTTGATTACAGCATTTTAGCCTACTGTACCTAATTCCATGATTATACTTTTACATTGATCAAAACCAGGAGTCATGGTTAAAGAACTACAGTAAGTACCTGTTAGTTTTTATTTTGGGGTTTGGGTTTTTTTGTTTGTTTTAAAATCAGATGTTTTTCATCTAGGGAAGAGCAAAAAGCATGTAAGCCCCACCTTAAATGCAATTCTAGCTTTCATCATAGAGATAATTGTACTCATCTGAGTTATGCAATATTTTACATGACAGAAATTAAGTCCTGCGCTGACACCTCATGTTCTACGTTTCAACACAGATGCAGTTTTGCTGTGGAATAATTAACTCTGTAATTAGCTTTCTATAATGGGAACCCTGACACATACTTAATAATAACGTCACTAAGGAGCAGTGAAGTCAAGTACGATATTCCTAGATACACCCTATCTAGCCTCTCATTGGCTGGAAAGCTGTTGGGCCTGATCGTGAAGCGCTTTAGTCAGAGGTCTTTCAAATATCAAAGCAGATAAATAGCAGGTCCTTCTACTCAGTCAGCAATGGACTGCTGCCTATTTGAACTTCAGAAATACAAACGGAAACTGCTTCAGAGTCACTTTGGCACACAAGCAAACTATTACAGGAAAAAGTCTTTGCTGCTCTCGATTTTATCTCCAAGAAACCCTGCTTTGGAAACACTTTCCTGTGGACTATTTTCTGGTGCACCTGTCTCAGAAGGAATATGGCTTGTTGGCCACTGCAAATCACAGGCCTAATACTTGGAGGCATCGGCATGATTGGGACTTTTGCAATCACTGCCATGCCTCAGTGGAGAGTGTCTGCTTTCACTGAAGGTAACATTGTGGTGTTTGAGAACATTTGGGAAGGACTATGGATGAATTGCATCTATCAAGTCAACATCAAGATGCAGTGTAAATTCTATGGCACCGTACTGGTACTCCCACCTATTTTAGAAGTATCCAGAGGACTGATGTGTTTTGCTGTGATACTATCCGTTGTTGCCTTTCTGACAGCCATTATTGGCATGAAGTGCACTGTGTGTGTTGGGGATAACAAGCAAGTCAGGAGTAACATTCTGCTGGCAGCTGGGATCATTTTTATCCTTACTGGGATTCTAATTTTGATACCTGTGTCTTGGACTGCCAGCAACATCATTGGAGATTTCTATAACCCAGCAGTTCATGCAGGATTGAAACGAGACTTGGGAGCTGCCCTGTACTTAGGCTGGATGAGCTCAGCATTTCTCCTGATTGGAGGAGCATTATTTTGTAGCTTTTATAGGTGTGCTGACAAACCCAGAACATGGAGGTATTCATCACATTCCTGCCATAGAACACACAAGTTTGAGCATGTGGAAATGAAACCCCCAACCAAGCACGCTTACGTTTAGCTGTTTTGTGATCATTTTGATTTGTACTGTTGGACATTAATGCCTATTTTGAATTGTAAGTGGCTAAAGTAGGAACTGTTTGGTTCATTTGTAATTTAGCTATATATTTTTTATTATTATTTTTTATCATTAGGCTTGGAAGGACTAGATTTTTGTCAGTACATGTCAGTAAACGCTCATTTCACCACACACACACAAACCAATGAAAAGAATATGTCCATCAGTAATCATCAAAATTTGCAGATAGGGAAAGAAAGAAAAATGCCACTTGAGAATGTATTAGAGTTTGATTTGAAGATATTTGCTTTGTATGTTCTGACATATGATATTGACAATTTGTTTTAATGTTATAAAACTAACTTTTTGAACCCCCGTGTCTACTGTCCTTAGTAATTATTGTCTGACTCACTCTATTGTCCGACACCATCTTTGGTGCCTCCAGGCATGGCTGCTGACAGTTTATGTTCTGAGCAGAGAGGTCTTGAACAAGCAAATCTTAGTCCCTCAGAACATTCTAGAATTGTTTACCTGGTGGGAAACCAAAGAAACTCTGTGCGTAGGGGTCCTCTTTGATCCTCCATCTATCACAAAGTCACTCATTATGAATGCCTCTCTACTGGGCAGGGGAGTGCACCTGAATAGCCATGTGGCTCAGGGCTTTTGTATTCTGCTGGAGTCCAAACTGTGCACCAGTCTCTTTGAACTTTAAACAGTGCCCAAAGCCCGCAAAATATTTTTACCTTTCATCCATACTATGCATGTCAGAGTTATGACTATGGGGTGTACGACAAACAGGGAAGAGCAAGGTCCACCCCACTCTGTGTGGAGGCAATCAAACTCTGGAATTGGTGCATCGGACATCAGATCACCCTTTTGGCTGTGCACCATCTGGGAGCAATGAACACATTTGCAGACTGCCTCAGCAGGAATTTCCACAATAACAAACGGGAGCGCCAATTCTCAGTGGTAAAGGATATTTTGCTCTGCTCAAAGTTTTGCCTTGACTGGAAGGATAGTAACTGCAGCATGGGGCCAAGAGAGTGTGGGGGAGGGGAAATGGAGGATTCCTGGGGTTCTGGCATGAATTGTGGAGGACCTTTCTAAAAGACTTGCTTTTCACACACCAGCTAAAGACAACTGCAAAAATCAATCCAATTCACACAACAGACATACGTTCAGTTTAGTAAGAAATGGCCTCACGTAAGGCAGCACTACAACGGAATCACATTTTCAGGAATTAAGAAATCCAGGGGCAAATGCTACTCTCTTACTCCAGCTCTCAGAGACATGGAGACCCAAGGTTATATGCTACACGGAAAGGACAAAACACAAGCAACACCTGATTAAAAGTACAAATGACTCAACTTTTCTGAAAAAGAAAAACACAGAACAAGCATCAAATGTAGATGTGTCAAGGTCTTAAAAATGTAAGAATGGCTATACTGGGTCAGACCAATGGTCCGTCTAGCCCTGTATCCTGTCTTCTGACAGTGGCCAATGCCAGGTGCTTCAGAGGGAATGAACAGAACAGGCAATCATCAAGTAATCCAGCCTAGGTCATCCACTCCCAGCTTCTGGCAATCAGATGCTAGGGACACTCAGAACATAGGGTACATCCCTGACCATCTTGGCAAATAGCCATTGATGGACCTATGCTCCATGAACTCATCTAATCCTTTTTTCAACCCCATTATAGTTTTGGCCTTCATATCCCCTGGCAAAGAGTTCTAAAGGTTGACTGTACATAACTTAGTATGATTCCCAAACAGGTAAGGTCCTTCATGAACATCAACGAGGAACTGTACTTTGACTATGTCAGTGAATAAACAGAACCGACCACATGGATGTATTTACTTTTAAGATACTACATTCACAGTCCTCTTCTCCCTCCCACCTTGTAACTATTGTGAACTTATGACCAACTCTGTATGTTATTACTAGGTTTTTAAATGTCAATATTAAATACTGAGTTTAAATGGATGGTCACATCAAGTTATTAAGTATTTTTGGGATTACAGGAAGAAACAGCTTTGGAAATGACAGTTAACAGCTGAGAAATTTGTATATATTTAAAATAAAAATATGTATATTTTGCTCTTTTTCCTTGACTCTTGCTCTTTTTTATTTTAAAGTGAATGAATATTTTTCTTTATAGCCAGTGAAAGGGTGCTTTAATCTCCTTATCGCCAGTGCTTTCCTACTTCAGTCTTGTTTTATTCATTAGGTCTCAGGATTTGCTGTATAATAAACACAGGTGCTCTGATTCCTTGGGAAATAAAACACTCAAAACTGATTTACTGACAACTTCTAAGATTTGTTTGTATGAAGCTGCCTGGAACATGACTAAATTTCAAAAGCTGATTCTGAAACATATATTTATTTCAAGGATGGGGAAAAAATCCGGAGAAAATAAGGCAGTTATTAAGATATAACCAAGATAACCAATTTATGGAAAAATGTATGACTTAGCAAAATATTTGCTCATCATGAAAAGAGGGATCAGTCAGGATTTAAGTCAAACTAATGCATACTTTCTTTGATGTTCTACTGGTATGCATAAACAAAATTGTTTTGGAAAGCAACAATGAAGTGTGTAACAACTCCCATTAAAGTCAATGGAAAGACTCTCAGAGACTTCAATAGGAGGTGGTTTAAACTTAATCAATAATGATGCAGTCCAAGAGTAAGAGGAGTCATTTCTTTTATCCCCCTCCTTTTTTCCTGACACACAGAAACACCCCAGTTTGTGCATATATTGGAGGTTGCAAAAAGAAAAGGAGTACTTGTGGCACCTTAGAGACTAACCAATTTATTTGAGCATAAGCTTTCCATCCGATAAAGTGAGCTGTAGCTCACGAAAGCTTATGCTCAAATAAATTGGTTAGTCTCTAAGGTGCCACAAATACTCCTTTTCTTTTTGCGAATAGACTAACACGACTGTTACTCTGAAACCTGTCATATTGGAGTTTGTTTACTGACTTGGGTCAGATAGTCTCAGTACAAACTCTAGAATAAATTGATATTACACGACTACTTTAATAAATGCTTGTAGAGTAAAAGCAAATAAGAAACACCCTTTTAGGAAGAATATGCTTAGATAAAACGTCAGGAGAGGTCAGCTCATGAGCTTTCGAGGAGCTGAGTTCTTACTGCATTCAGCACAGTAAACCATGTAAAATACATTTTCCCCCCCACAGCCACACTTTCCCTTCTCCCGTCTCTGCCTCCTCTCAATTCAAGTAGATCCAAATTCTTTAATCCAATATTAATTCTTCCCTTCCTCCATAATTCCTGTTTATTTTCCCTTCCTCCAACAGATCATCTTGCCCATGGTGCAGACTCAGCGATTTATGTAGTTCTCCATTCCCTTACCTTAACCTGCATTTTCCCCTCCCTCACTCTCAATCTCTCCCTGATCCACAAGCCCATGCTCTTGCTTGCAGTCCCTTCTTGATGTATCAGTTTCCCCTTGTTTCTCCAGCTTGTGTCAGGGCAAGACATACTTGCAGGGGCATCCCTAGTTCAGAGATCTCTTTGAATTCAGAAAAAAAAGAAAAGGAGTACTTGTGGCACCTTAAAGACTAACCAATTTATTTGAGCATAGGCTTTCGTGAGCTACAGCTCACTTCATCGGATGCATACTGTGGAAAGTGAAGTGAGCTGTAGCTCACGAAAGCCTATGCTCAAATAAATTGGTTAGTCTCTAAGGTGCCACAAGTACTCCTTTTCTTTTTGCGAATACAGACTAACACGGCTGTTACTCTGAAACCTGTCATTATGCAAGGCTTTGAATTCAGAGTATACCTCTGACCTAAAGGAGCCTGATCACACAAAAGGTCTGAATTTTGCAGCTCGTTTGGATACAGACCTGCTGAGAGAATGATATCTTGCAACTGGAACATCAGTAAAAGTAGAAAGAAACTACTGGGCTTCAGAGGAGAAATTAAAACAAGGGGGAAACAGATTTCTTTTTTGTATATGTATCCAGCGGATTGTGAGGGACTCAGCTGATTGTACTAAGAAGGTGGAGCCCAAATGGGCTAATTGAAATACTTATCCCCAACATTTACAGTCCTTAAAAATAGTGGATTTAGTTCAAAGAAAAGGCTGAGATTTTTCCAGGTTCTTATTTTACTACATTTGCCATCACTCATAACAGGCTTCTCGCTCGCTTTTGTTCGGTCATATGAACAATGAAAAATTCTAAGGTATTGTTCAGGGTGCACGAGTGATGGAAAAGTAAACTTCCACCTATGTTTATTTTTCTTGCTTCTTAATGGGTTCAGACAATAAGACCTGCAAACTGAACAAGTTCTGCTAATAAGACAAGTTTTAAGGAGAAGTGCCATTTTGATCAAGGATATTTCACTCACTCTGATACTAGAGGGCTCAATTCTCACATTATGATGATTGCTGCTGCGATGAGGTAGCAAAATTACAAAAACTAGATTCAGTTGATGTGCTTTGATAAGGTAAGTGACAAAATAATCCCAAAACGCCTGAACTTGCAGTAATTAATCATAAAATATACACACTATGACTATTTGGACAGTATCTGAATAAGCAATATCTATGTGAAAGCCACCATTGAATGATTTTATCAAACTGGTCCCTCCAGCATTCCCTTTTTAAACATCTAAATTCATCTAAAAAAGTTACTACAATTTTACTGACAAATCTGACATCATCCCTTGGTGCCAAAAAAAAAGGAGGGGAGGGAGAAAGAGGCGAACAGCATTTTAAAAATAGAAACTGCAAAAACGTCAGGTGGGTATTACTCCCTGCATTAGTCTAATTGAAAGATACATTAAGCTTTCTAAATCTGTGTTGCCCGTTTTTGACATGTGTCCTTAATTTGTAGTCTTTGTCTTGGGGTTTTGTGAAGTTATCCCTGATTACCACATGACAAAGATGATGGGTAAATTAGTGTTTCAGTTTCTATCAAATGGATGACTGACTGACAGACTGATAAGCAATGTTTATTCATTAAAAGATTCACACTGTAGTGCCAGATGGTGCTGGGAGACAAAAATACTCCTACACCCCAAACAAACATTTGCTTGCATACTGTCACATATATCCTGAAATTAACAAACTGGCAGCAAAAGCTTCACGTGTAAATAGAAAATTCTATTATTAACTAAAATATATTTTTTTAAAGTCCCAGACTTTGTTGGCTAAATTGGTTTCTGGTCTCTAAAGCAATCTGCCGCCCTTACTCACATTACACAATGCTAGACTTACAAGGCTGTAAATGCACAGCGCTCAGAGGAACTCTGCAGGGAGCAGTTCTATAAGTTACTGGGTCCTGAAGGGGAATAAGAGGAACTGCAAGAAAGACAGATGCTGGTGCTAAAGCCCTCCCTGAAGCCATCAGGATAAAGAAGAATTATGATGGCTGCCTATGCAAGGCCCCAGTTAGATTCTCTTTTCCTCCCGCGGCCTGAATTAGCTTGCGAGCTTTGTGACAAGATGCAGGTTCTGGGGTGTGCACAGACTGACAGTATTGGCTCCAAAATTGCTTTGCTGCTGACCCCAAGGGAATCCTAAACTTAAAGCCAGGAAAGTGGAGAGCTAGCTCATGTTGGAGGCACAACAGTGATTCTGGAAGGGAGATGGGTGGTGAACTCTTTTAGTGCATTTCCAGTCTATTATGCAGGATGGGTCTGATCGAACAGCCTTTTGCCAGAATCTAAAATGGCCGACAGTTACCTCCCCACTTCTGGCTCTCCAGAGTGTGGAGAGACATTCCCCTGCACAGTTCTACATTTGTACATGTACATAACACACACAGAGTTCTATTTGTATTTGCATACAATTACCCACTGCGCAGGCATACACACAAACATGCTTTTGTATGGCTATCGATGAGCCTATTTTGGGACATGGCTTCCTTTCACATACACTCATTCTCATGTCCCCATTCTTATCCCGATACTATGCCCCCTTACACAAAATGATGCAGTGGCACTTCACCATGTGATATCAACACCTATCACAAACATACAGCTTCTAGAATTAGTGATCTCCCATAGATCAAAGCAGCCATTTTAACAAGCACAGGACACCCCTTAAAAAAACGGGCACAAAGATGAGAGTGAGAGGAAGAACATTAGAACAGCCTACCCAAGAGAAGTAGTGAAGACATTCTCATTGGAGGTATTTAAGAGTTGATCAGCTAAAACACTAGTATGAGTAAATATTAGCCCTACCATGTATGATTTTATACCTCCCTCATAGGCTATCACAATCCAGTGAAGAATTTTGCCAAAGCAAATCTGCTATTACAATGAACTTCCTCCAAGAACAGAAGTGCTTGTGTCATTTCCCTTTACTTCCCCATTCTTTCCCAGTGCCAGCATCAACTCGCCCCTGTACATGTTGCATATCCGAAAAATCCAGTTGATGTCTTAGTGTTGAAAAAAACACAACACAACAGAGTAATTATATGTTAAGCTTTTCTGGAGTATGCTGTGCCTATGGCAAATTATCAGAGGAAGGCCAAACATTTCTGTGCAATGCATTGTGCATAATACTATGAATCAGACATTCCTGTAACACTGGGATGATGTTCCTAAAAGGTACGATTTCACAATAAATACCATGGAATGAAAAATGTCCCTGTGAATTTGATACTGAGTGAAAGGGTATTATATAGAGTGTAAAGGACATAAGGTTTGAAGGTAATAGTTATGGATGATTTACTTCTCTTGTGTTGGGAATGAGGGTCGGATCCAGAGCCCACTGAAGTCAGTAGAAAGACTCCCAAAGCCTGTAGAAGTCAATGGATCAGGCCCTCATAGCACTGAGCATGCTAATACCACTTACAATTGTTTGCGTTCAGCTCTAACTGACACCACAGATGTTTGGTCAATAGCTCAGTATATAATAAGAGGAGAACAGATTGAAATTGCCTGTTGAACTCTGCTTTTTGCCCACTTTTTCTCCTTCCTCATCACCTTTCTGGGATATGCACCCCCCTCAGCTTGTGGTAAAGTTACTGATGTGCATATTACATCATGATTTTACATCATTTACAAAAAATGGGCTTTAAATTATGTTTGTAACAGATCTAGCCAAGCTCCCCAGTTGGATGCCCACCAGAGTGCATGAGGAGACCCATGTGCCCACTGGGTCCGATATGCTTTAAGCCTCCAGAGTCTGTACAGAGTCCAGGCATTGCTCCTTGTTTGGGGTTTCTAAGCATATTCTTGAATGCTAAGAGCCTGTGGTGTCAACTGTC
The DNA here is from genome assembly GCF_965140295.1 of Lepidochelys olivacea. Lineage (NCBI taxonomy): Eukaryota > Metazoa > Chordata > Testudines > Cheloniidae > Lepidochelys > Lepidochelys olivacea. Next base: position 168,591,613 of record NC_140411.1, read on the forward strand.
CAGCCCCTGGAATCAATGCTGACTATGCCTCGCTCCCCCTGCTCCCCCCCCCAGCCTAGACTCTCCTACAGTTTAAACACACCCTCTTCCAGAACTCTAGCCATGTGGGTGCACTGGACATACAGCTTACTACTTCAACTGCATGCAACAGTGAAAACCAACAGGCACAGAGACAGATTTTGAACAGGATTCTAAACACCACTGCTCTCTACTTAGCAAACACACCTATAAACGATAGGTTTCAGAGTAACAGCCGTGTTAGTCTGTATTCGCAAAAAGAACAGGAGTACTTGTGGCACCTTAGAGACTAACAAATTTATTTGAACATAAGCTTTCGTGAGCTAAATCTGAGCTGTAGCTCACGAAAGCTTATGCTCAAATAAATTTGTTAGTCTCTAAGGTGCCACAAGTACTCCTGTTCTTTTTATACCTATAAATATTTTCCCACCTCAGTTTCCTCACCACTCTGGAGAGTTCTCTGGGTTTAGGCAGAGTCCTCTACTCAGAACCATAGAAGATTAGGGTTGGAAGAGACCTTAGGAGGTCATCCAGTCCAACCCCCTGCTCAAAGCAGGACCAACACCAACTAAATCATCCCACCCAGGGCTTTGTCAAGCCGGGCCTTAAAAACCTTTAAGGAGGGAGATTCCACCACCTCCCTAGGTAACCCATTCCAGTGCTTAGTGTTTCCTAATATTCAATCTAGACCTCCCCCACTGCAACTTGAGACCACTGCTCCTTGTTTTGTCATCTGCCACCACTGAGAACAACCGAGCTCCAACCTCTTTGGAACCCCCCTTCAGGTAGTTGAAGGTTGCTATCAAATCCCCCCTTACTCTTCTCTTCTGCACACTAAACAAGCCCAGTTTCCTCAGTGTCTCCTCATAAGTCATGTGCCCCAGCTCCCTCATCATTTTCATTGCCCCCCGCTGGACTCTCTCCAATTTGTCCACATCCTTTCTGTAAGTGAGGGGCACAAAACTGGATGCAATACTCCAGATGTGGCCTCACCAGTGCCAAATAGAGGGAAATAATCACTTCCCTCGATCTGCTGGCAATGCTCTTACTAATGCAGCCCAATACGTCGTTAGCCTTCTTGGCAACAAGGGCACACTGCTGACTCATATCCAGCTTCTCATCCACTGTAATCCCTGGGTCATTCTCTGCAGAACTGCTGCTTAGCTAGTCAGTCCCCAGCCTGTAGCGGTGCATGGGACTCTTCCATCCTAAGCACAGGACTCTGCATTTGTCCTTGTTAAATCTCATCAGATTTCTTTTAGCCCAATCCTCCAATTTGTCTAGGTCACTTTGGACCCTATCCCTACCATCCAGTGTATCTACCCCTCCCCACAGCTTAGTGTCATCTGCAAACTTGCTGAGGGTGCAATTCATCCCATCATCCAGATCATTAATAAAGATGTTGAAAAAAAACCTGGCCCCTGCAGCTCATAACTTCTCTTCCAAAACTTGGACCCTTCTCTGACCTGCAGTTAGACAGGATGCCCTGCTTCCAAAGACTGCCTGTCTCTTCCTCTCTCCTGCCCAAAACATCCTATGAGGTTCTATGAGTCTTCCTCTGGTCTACCCAGCCTCTGTGGTTTTTAAAGGCAAGCATCAACACCTTAAGGTGTTAAAGTCATCTTGCTCTGAAACCTTTAGTGCATTACCAGTCTATGATGCAGGATGGGTCTGATTCAACAGCCTTTCACCAGAATCTACAATGGCCGAAAGTTACTTCCCCTTTTTTTGCTTTCCCCAGTGTGAAGTGCATTTGAAGATTTTCCACGCTCCACAAACCGGCCCCAGCAGAGAAGTAGGAGAAAAACCGGTTCTCCTAGCTTTCAGCTAACCAATTGTGCCATTGCACTTTCACCTGAGCAGGTGGCCACTAAGTTCTATTGAACCATTATATCTGGTCTAGGAGGGACCTGATGCAGTCCTTGTCAGCCAAAGGTGGATTCTACTTACACTGAGGCAGTCTAGGATATAACAATTTTCATAATAACTTGGATAAATAAATTGGATACAGTTAACTTAGGCTTGAATAGAGACTGGGAGTGGCTAAGTCATTATGCAAGGTAACCTATTTCCCCTTGTTTTTTCCTACCCCCACCCCAGACGTTCTTGTTAAACCCTGGATTTGTGCTGGAAATGGCCCACCTTGATTATCACACACATTGTAAGGAGAGTGATCACTTTAGATAAGCTATTACCAGCAGGAGAGTGGGGTGGGGGGAGGTATTTTTTCATGCTTTGTGTGTATAAAAAGATCTTCTACACTTTCCACAGTATGCATCCAATGAAGTGAGCTGTAGCTCACGAAAACTTATGCTCAAATAAATTGGTTAGTCTCTAAGGTGCCACAAGTACTCCTTTTTGCATAATAACTTCGTAGCACCAAACAGAATTTGTAAATTGTTACCTTTCAAGTTCAGTGTGTAACTGGTGGAGTAAAATGGTTCAAAATACCAGTTTCTCAAAGATTAGAACAATACTGTCAAGCACTTAAATTTTAATTTTTTTACTCCCTATGTATTTATTTCCCTTGTCGGAGGCTAAAATTCCTTCCTAATTTTTCTTTTTGGATACAGTGTCCCCTCACCCCAGCCTGGGTTTCTAACGGATCTTGATGCTGACATGTTTTCCTGGGTTATTTATGCATCATAATTATCACTGATATCAGCATAGCTATGGGAATAGTGCTAGTCAGTTAACTTCAGCTGCATGGCTGAAGTATAAAAAAATAAAGTTTTGTGAGGAACCTAGATAAACACTGGCTGTTGATTCCCCCCCTGAAACATCTCAGCAAGAATGGATATTTTTTATACCAAGGTATTGTAGAATATCTTCTGACAGTATTGTATAAAGCTCTCAGATCTAGGATTTTATTAATCTTTGCATCACATTTAAAAAAAAACTTCAATACATTTATCATAGAAGTTATGTCTTTCTTTCTTTGCCTCTGAGTTTTGCACAGTTGGCCACATAAAGAGGCATCTGTCACTATCAGCAGAATGAAACAATAGTGTCTATGCTTTGGAATAATGTAAAATTGTTCCTGCAGTGCAATTTGTTTAATTAACATAGTATTGGGGGGGGGGGATCTACGTATTATCACTTAAACCAGTAAGAAGTAAAAATGATCCGTTTTCTTTGTTTAAAGTACATCATCTATTCATGTAAAAAGTTGCTAGCTTTATGACTTTCATAAACCTGTGATTTATATGAGACGTCACTTCTTAAAGGTTTACCATTACAGAAAGAACAATCAGAGGAGTGAAGTTTTGGAATAGCCTTCCAAGGGAAGCAGTGGGGGCAAAAGACCTATCAGGCTTTAAGATTAAACTCAATAAGTTTATGGAGGAGATGGTATGATGGGATAACATGATTTTGGTAATTAATTAATCTTTAAATATTCATGGTAAATAGGCCCAGTGGCCTGTGATGGGATGTTAGATTGGGTGGGATCTGAGTTACTACAGAAAATTCTTTCCTGGGTATCTGGCTGGTGAATCTTGCCCATATGCTCAGGGTTTAGCTGATCGCCATACTTGGGGTCGGGAAGGAATTTTCCTCCAGGGCAGATTGGAAGAGGCCCTGGAGGTTTTTCGCCTTCCTCTGTAGCATGGGGCATGGGTCACTTGCTGGAGGATTCTCTGCTCCTTGAAGTCTTTAAACCACGATTTGAGGACTTCAATAGCTCAGACATAAGTGAGAGGTTTTTCGCAGGAGTGGGTGGGTGAGATTCTGTGGCCTGTGTTGTGCAGGAGGTCAGACTAGATGATCATAATGGCCCCTTCTGACCTTAGTATCTATGAAAAATAATGCTTAATATATAAACATTTTTGGAAGTATTGTTAAACCATAAAGGTCAACTTATTAACTGATTAATTATTAAAATGCAATCAGGAGGAAAGAAAAACTATTTACTAATGTTATTCTAGAACTGCTGAAAAACTGTTTTTGTACTGCTACATGAGGCTTATTTTTCTTTTTTCAGTTTAGTGATGAATGAGTCATCAATCCTTAATTTAGACAAAAGTAGGAAAAGCCAATCTCCTTGTTACCGTAAAGTTCAAACTATGTATGGTCCTTAGCATGTATGGTTCAGACAATGATTATATTTTCTAGGATAGCTTGAAAAAGAAAATAACTCTTATAAACTCATCACCTCATTGCAAGATCAGTGACTATGCATCTGCTTCAATGAATTCAAATTGCTGCTTATTTTTTCAAACTGTGTTAATAAAGCAATTATGAGCACAGGAAGTACATTTATTGATGTCTAAATCTATAAGCCGTCATAATGACTGAAAAACACAAGTCATCACTTCTGGTGGCTTGGTAAAACAAAATGAATCTACTGCCCCTTTCAGCACTAATTAAAGTTATTGATGTATATATTTTTACCAATAATTAGTGGAACACATCGCTTCTCCCTTTGTTGTCAAAACCATAAATGCTTAGGTTCCTCAAATTCCCAGTGAAACTATTTATTCGTGGAGGGAGAAGGGGATATGTTCCTAGACTACTCTGACCTTTTCTTTTGTGATTCAAACTACGTGATCGGGTTAGTCACACCCTACCATTTATTTCTGCAAAGTATCTTCTATACAAAAGTATCAGATAATGCTTTGTGGTTTACTGCAATCTATACATAAAAATAAAAGCAGAGTTTGGTGGTTACAATATATAATACAGGTAGCAGGAATAGGTATGGTGGGACAAAGATGAAGAAGGGTAAAAATCTGTATTATGGGGACAGCAATTGAGCAGAGAAAAACTGGAATGTTCAGAAAGTACAGAAAAAGCCATACTAGCATCATTTGAAATATTGTATTAGCCATACAGTTCTGTACTTGAAACCTCAGCACAAACACCGTTTGGCAAATAACAGACAAGTTCTGAAATGCTGCAAGCACCTAACTGAGAAGAGTCTGCCGGAAAGCAGGATGGCCTAGAAAATGATGCTAAGCACAAGGAGTGTCTAATATGCAGCACTTATTTGGTACTGCACATATATTAATTTATGAATCTGCACAACATCCCCTTTGATGTAGGAAAGATTTTTCATGCCTGTTTTACAGATGGGGGAAACAAATAGAGTTTAGGCTCCAGTTCACCAAAGCATGTAACCATGAGCTTCACTTTAATTATTTCAATGGAAATTAAGCACATGCTTAAATTCTTTGTTGAATTAGAGCCGAAGGGCCAATTTTCAAAAAGATATTTAGGCACTTAGTGGGATTTTCAATTTAGGGCCTTTAAAAATCTGGCCCTACGTGACTTTCTCAAGACTAGTCAGCTAGTCAGTGTAGCAGTGAAAGGAATTCGTAGACTTAGACTTTAACGTTAGAAAAGACCACTGTGATCATCAGGCCTGACTGACCTCCTGCACATTGCAGGCCACAGAACCTCACCCACCCACTCCTGCAATAGACCCCAACCTCTGGCTGAGTTACTGACGTCCTCAAATTATGGTAAGACTTTAAGTTAAGAAAATTCACTATTTACACTAGTTTAAACCTGGAAGTGATCCATGGCCATATGGCAGAGGAAGGCAATCCCTGATCTCTGCCTATCTGACCCAGGGGAAAATTCCTTCTGGACCACAAATAGTACTCAGGGAGCCAGATTCTCAGCTGATGTAAATCACTATGGCTCCATAAAACCAAGGGAACTACGACAATTTACCCAGATAAGGATTCGGTCCAGGAATTCCTAGTTCCTAGATGTATGGTCATAATCAAGCTACAGAGCAAATAGATTTAACATGATACTTGCTGAATAAATCTGTACAATGACTTATTTTGAGGAAAACAATTTGCTTTCAGGTGTTCTGTGAACATAAAAATACAGTCAGCCCAGGTCTACACTAAAAAGTTAGGTCAACCTAGATATGTTACTCAGGAGTGTGAAAAATCCACACCTCTGAGTGATGTAGTTAAGACAACCTAACCTCCAGTATAGACAACACTAGGTCAATGGAAGAACACCTGTCGACCCAGCTACCACCTCTGGGAGGTAAATTAACTATAGTCATGAAAGAACCCCATCCTGTTTCTGTAAGGAGTGTCTACACTGAACGCTAAAGCTGTGCCAGTGTAGCGGTTTAAATGTAGACATAGCCTAAACTCGTCTAATAAAACATTTGTGCTGCGGAATGGGTTAAAAACTAGGTAAGAGATAGAAAAATGTATAAAAACAAAATAGTTAATTTTCAACATGGAAGGAGGTTAACTCTGGGATGCCCCCATAATTCCTACTAACACTGGTATTTGTTAACATTTTTCTCAGTGATCTGGAAAAAGGGGTGAGCAAGAAGGTAGCAAAATGTGCAGATTACATTGAAGTATTTAGGATTTTTATGACTAAATAGGATATGAGGAGCCTAACAAAGCAAGGGGAAATTCTATGTAAACAAGTAGCAAAGTAATGTACATCGGAAAGAACAATTTGAACTACTCATATACATTGCTGGGATTCAAATAAACATATTAAACACTCGTCATAGGGCCAAATTCAATGACCAATCAAGTCAATGGAAAAACTCCCATTGACTTTAGTGGGTGTGGCTTTTGTCTTCTGTTATGGCTCTTCGGAGCACAGAACCTGTTTCCATATTGGAAATTATTCCCCTATTCTGTGTTTTTTCTCTCTCAACCAGTTTTTAAAGTCAGGATGGAAATTCTTTGCTCATGCTATGACTATCTAGTTTCCCTAGTAGCCACTTGTGACTATCAAAAGCTTTGGAAGGTCCAAATAAATAATAGCTGATTCTTCTTTATGAATTCATTTATTTTGGCTCAAAGAATTATCAGAAACTGGAGAGGCATGATTTTCCTTTCAGACACCACTGAGGTTTGTCCCCATTAAAGGATGTTCTCATCAGATACTATAGTGATGGGCACCATCATAAGAACCTAGATTGGTAGGATAGGTAAATAGGTGTTTTGAAATTCTAACATTAATTCATTCATCAAATTTACCTGATAATGTAGTAAAACTAATTGGCCTGTAATTCCCAGATCATCCCTAGTTTATGTACAATATTGACTAATCTTCAATCCTCAGGTATAGTAGCTGATTTTAATGATAAATTAAATATTTGTGTTAGCGGTTCTGTCACTTCATTCTTAATTCACTGCAGGATCTTGCAGGAAAAATCTGCTCCTGGTGACTTCTTGCAATTTAAAATGATCAATTTATTTTAGCACCTCTTCTGACACTTCTGACTCTGACAATACCTTATCTATATTATTTGCAAGCAGTAGCTCCGGGGGGTCTCTCTCCAAACTCTTTGTGGCAAAGATCGATGCAAATAAGTTATTTACTTTTCTGCAATATTCTTTCAGACTGCAAGGTCCTTGAATGGGCCCTTTTCTCCCTGGAACTGAAGCAGATTCATAGACTTTCTTGCAGAATACCTGCTTCCAATATAATTTAAAAGTTTATTGTTTGGGGGGCTTGGGGGGTTATGTCTTTGGCAATTTGCTTCAAAATGCCCTATTAGCCTGCCTGATTTCCATCTTACATTGTACATCTGCTTTGATGTTAAGGTATCACAAATGTACAATACACACTGAGCATTCGTTTAGTCCCTGATATTTCTGAAGTCTTTTAACACACAAAAATACAATCTGCTTTCCTTGTGACAATATACTGTATATAGAGATTTGAGTAGCTATACTTTTTTTTTTTTAAATATGCAAGGCTGGCTTTGTGTGTATATATATATCACAGGAACCTTTCCATTTATTTTAATTAACTCTCTCTGTGTTTGGCCAAAGATTGCCTTTGTCACTTTCCTGGGAGTAACAGGTCTATTAACATGCAAACTAGCAGGTCATACTGCTCTTGGAGCAGAATTAAATTCATATTAATGTTGAATTTACACTAGTGGGCCCTTTGTACTCTGAGAAAAATATAGGTTTTACTTATGGCTCACTACAGAATGCCAAATAAAAACTGGATTCAGTTACAGAAGGGAAGATTGATAGTGGGCAGACTGGTTATCAGCAGAGGCATTCATAAAAGCCGTGAGTGTAGGAGGGGAATGGATCTAGAGGGAATGAAACCTTGAATGCCCGAGAGGAAAAAAAAACAATTTATATCCTAAAGGAATCGTACAAGAAAACAGGATCACCTGACTTGGATATTAGCATAGAAAAGGTGCTGCTGTGAGAGCTGGCTAATAGCGCTTCGTAAAATAAGCTTGCTTTACAAATGCATGTTAGTCATTGCTGAAAATACAGTGTATGGGTTTCTAACATATCTGCAACAAAGAAAAAAACAGATTAGATTCAAATCAGGCATCTGACCCTGATCTTCTGTATCTAAACCTAACCCTCAATTGCCCACTTAATTTCAAGCGACTGCCAAAATCATCCGTTACCCCTTATGCTTAACAATCTGTCCCAACTTGTGTTTGGCTCAGACACTCTGATTTCCTTCCTTAGACCAGAAGGCAAGCTCTGTGTAGCATTGAAGCTTGTACCTTCCACCCACAGAAGTTGGTCCAGTAAAAGATATTGCCTCACCTCCCTTCAATATGACAGGAATTTTCAGAGGGCAGCTAAGGCACAGCATTGCCCACTCTAGGCAGGTTATCGTCTCTCCCCCCCAGATGAAAACACAGACAGGCATCAGGGTTTTCAAAAAGAGCAAGGCTGACTGGAAAGTGGTACCCACACACAAGGGTGTGCACAGAACAGTGTTAAAGACACAGCCTTCCTTTTGGCAGATGCTGAAATGGTAAATGAGGCCACTACTCGGATACATTTTCAAAGGCCTTGTGTACAATGGGATTTCTGCACCTGTGAAAGTGCAGCTGCAGACACAGTTACACCAGTACTGCACAATTTGCACTGGTGCAGTCTATACCAGTTCCAAACGGGGACATGATGCGCCAGTGCAGTTCACGTTGTACTGCTGTAAATCATGTTTACATTAAGACTGTATCTTAACTAGGGGGAAATTGTGTTTTTAAAATTAAGTCAAGTTACTCAAGCTAGGTAAAATTACTGGAAACACCACTTGGCCACTTGTGTAGCCAGTCTGACATTTTAAAAGTTGTGTAGCACCCTAAGGGGGAGCCTAGGTTAAGAGAAGATCAGCTAATATGATTAGGATTTAAAAGGCACGTTTTCTCCTAGCCTAGACAAACCCTTGCTGCTAAAATCCCAGTAGAAACCAAGGGTACGACTACATTAAAAGTGCTACAGCTCCGGTACTTGTAACTTTTTTGTTCTTAATATAATGTTCCCAGATCAAACTCATCCTTGGTATAATTTGTGCTAAATTTAATGACAAAAAGGAAAAACCTTTGGCCCATGCTATATTTGTTTTTGGCTCAAAAGCAAAAACCTAATTCTCTGGAATCAATTTTCCGCCTACTATTTTCCTTGTCACTGAATTCTAGTCACTGTCACAACCATGACTGCTTGCTGGCTTCTAGTATTTTTAATAAATTGTACTGAGTTTCATGTCATGTCACAAATTAGATTATAAACCACTTCATCAGGAATAAAACAAGTCTGGTATTTAATTACATCGGAAAGAAAGAATGAGGTGATTCAGATTGGAATAACCCATTGACACATCTAGTATTGGCTATTTCCTCATAATTCAGTTTAAGGGTGCTAATTTGGGACTTACTAATGTAAGTCTGTGTGGTCTACGAAATACAGAATTTCCCAAGTTATTATGCAAATTATTTTATACAGAACTAATTTTAATAAACACATGATAAGAAGTAATAAACTTGTTCTTTAAATATATGTTACTCCTTTTTGATCTGAGCGGCTAGCCAAAGTTCAGGACCCTGGGGATATCCTGTTTGGAAGCAGAAATTGATGGAGTCTGGTATTTTCTTTGAGGTAATCATGTTTGTTTACAAGGAATGCACAAAGTCCTGTGTTCTCAGAACGCAGGAGAAACCAAGAACAAAAGGAGCCATTTCTTAGCTTATAGCCTCAAGCTTCTTTAGCCAACACAAGGCTCAAAAATTCTCTAGCTTTTTGCAGAATCACACACTGTGCTCACAAGCTGCTGCCTGGCTTCCTTGCTTTTTACCTCTGCCTCTCTTCCCAGTTTGTTTGTGTTCTACCTTCCTCCCCTCCCCTCCCCTCCCCTCACACCTGGTTATAATACCCAGTGAAACTCCCCACCATCATGGGCTAGTTCTTGGCCAGATTCTGTTAGGCCTTGTGTTAAGTGTAAGAAAAAGTTACAGGTCCACAACTATCTTAAATGAAAAGAATATCCACACATCGGTTTGAAAGAGATTTTAACTCATGTTATAATAAGGTTTTGCCCAGCTCATAACATACATGAGACTCTGCTGCCTACTCTGTATTACCACCACTTCACTATGGTAAATAAATGTCATGTATCTTTTTAAATGTTACACAATGAAACTTGTACAAGACAGAGCCCTTATTAGACAACTTCCTTTCTTACCTTGACCTCCTCCATACTGTCGCATCCCTCCCAAAAAAGAAAACAAATTAATGGGTACAATTTTGTTCCTACTTTGCTAGAAGACCCTTAGTCATGATTTAGGGCTGGCCGTAACTCTGACCCCTTCTTTGGATCTTTCCTAGTGCAGCTGTTCCAGGTCTAAGGCCTCAAGCCTCCACCTCTCTAGGGCTCAATCCCACAATTCTCTCACTTAGACCAGGGTGCTGGTACCCTGTGTATCAACTGTGATTATGACCTGTTCGGGGGTACTTGATTTGGTACCTGTGGGTCCCCCCTGCAGGAGCTGTGATCAGTGATGAGGACAGTGACACAAACAAGATTTTCTTTTAAGAAACCTGTTTTAATCTTAACAGTAGAAACGCAGTGTAAGAAAAGGATTTTTAAAACAACAAACAGGGTATCTGCATATCTAGCTTACCTAAAAGCTTAGGTAAGTGTATCTTAACCCCAGATACTCTAACATCCAGAGTCTGGGGGTCAGACTGTTTCCCAACAGTCTCTGTCTCCCCCTTAGCCATGTGATTTCCCTTCCAGACAGTGTCTGTCTTTAAACCTTTCTGAGCTTTTTGATCCTTCTAGCTCACAGGGACCTGTGGTAAACTCGTGTTTGGCAGGCCCAGAGAGGAGCCCAGCCGGGCTTCAAATGAATTGCTTTGCATTGTCCTTCAAGTGTTTGAAGAGAGAAGAGCACATTAGTATACCTCCCTTTGCTCAGGACATTTCTTGTCCTGCCTACACAACAGCTTCTGGCAGCTCCAAATCTGCAGCACCCTTCCGTTAGGTAATGGAGTTTTACAACCCTTGAATGGTGACTTCAAAACAGGTTTCCTTGCATAGTTATTTTTACCATCTAATCTGTGTGTAGTGCCCCCTCTCCTCCCGGTTACCTTCTTTAACGCCAATCTGCTTACAGGTTTGATGGACAGCTCTGGGTTCTTCTAGATCCTGCCACCCACTCAGCAGGGTGTATCTTATTTATTTTTTCCTATGAATTTATTTGGCGGTGCCTCTACCCCCCTCGCTCCTTCCTGGCGAGGTCACCAGGGCAGCTTGGGAGGAAAATTCTAACCACAGGGTAACCCCCACTTACTCGCCAGATAGTTGGAGACTCCCAAGAAGCAACACAAACAAACACAATAATTATATTAAACAGGAGACAAATATAACATAACAGGGTAAAACACTATTCTTAGGATCACCGGTGCACACACGGATAACACCCATGACTTTCCCCAGTCATGTGACTGGATGTAGCAAATTTAAGATCAGTGTCCTGTTGGTACATGTACTTCGTTGGGGCCCTTGATAAACTATGACCATGATATCTTCTCTGCAGTGGTTCAGCAATGTGGCCGACTGGGTTCAGTACAGCCCAAGGACTTACAAGTGGGAGGAGGTGGTAAGTTCCTCTACAGGTTTAATACACAGCAGGTTATAAAATCCCCAAACCCTTACTCCCTGGCTGGAGGGCACAGTTCAGCAAGTAAGGGTTCCCCAAAACCAATTACCTAACTAACTAAAAGAGGGTATACTCACAAACTCCATGAATGATCCTTAGGTTCAGAGATGATTCTGGACTCCTCAGTCACTGCAGAGGGGCTGATCTCTGCTGGCAGGGATCCTCTTCAGGCAGGAGTCAGGCTGCTTCTGGTCCCAGATTTCCCCTCACCACAAAGGGGTGCAAGGCTCAAGGAGCAGATTACACAATTATACTAAACTCCAAACTGTAATCTCCTACCCCAGCATCCAGACATACTTACAGCAGGCAGCAGCCCTGGACTGAGCTGAACCATGTGGTGACTGGTCTCACCTAGGGAGCTGGAGGGCTAACTCAGCCTAGCTGTGGAGCTCCCAGCAAAACTCTACAAACTGGGGGTCATTAGTGGAGAGGGAAAGGCCCAGCCGAGGGATCTTGCTTTCAGGTCCCTAGAGGGGGAACCCTGCATGCGGGCCTGGGACTCACCAGCTCCCCCTTGCCCTGGCTGGCTCCAGACAGATTTAAAATTGACTTATCCCCTTTCCTGATCTCACTCCCTACTGGTTGCCGGGCAGACTATGAGTCTGCCTTGGCTCCCGCTCCCTACCAGGGACAGTGTACCTCTCCCTGAGCGGCCAGCAGACAGAGCCCCAGGAATCTATGTAATCTCCTTGGGGGTTACATGTGTAATTTTCATTTGGGTCCAACTTTACTAATGACTGTTGGGAGATGTGGAACCCTAAAATTTCTATTTTCTCCTCTTCAAGTCAGCAGGAAAAAACACAGCTGCTAACTTTGCAGCTAACAAAATTAAACTAATTGTTGTTCTTATTCTTCACTTATTATGGTAGCATCTAGAGCTCCTGATCAGTGACCCAGACCCCACTGCAATATGCCCAACACCAAATGTTCAAAACACATTAATCAAGCCTTGAAAAATCATGAAATGGGGTTTAAAATCATAAGATTTTAAAATATTAATACATTTGGAGCTTGTGAGGGGCTCAACCTTCTCACATGTCCTCAAGCCCTTTCAAAGTGCACTGGATTTAAGAGCTTACTCTCTTAGCCTTTTAGCTCAGTTCCCACTCATGTCATATTCCTGCCAGGCTTGATAACAGGGCTCTAGGGAGTCCAGTCTTTCTCTAGGTCACAGAGAAGAGAAACACACTTACATTGGTGAGGCTTCCGTCAGCAGTCTCATCGCAGTCCTTCAGAGCCTGCTCCTTGCCACTAGACTGCTAACACAGTATGGTCCTTAGCCTCTCTGGCAGCCACCCCCTTCTGTCTGGCCTGCAGCCTCTTATCCCAGCTGTTGCTCATCAACCAAAGGACCACAGCCAAGAAAGCAGCTACTCTGTCCTTTCTCACAGGGTTCTTTTTTATTTTCCTTCTGGATTTTGAGCCTTTTAGGTGAATTCTGATCATGTTTGCCACTGCAACCACAAGGCCTAGAAACGTAGTTTAAAAACAAAACAACAGATTCTCACATAATCACTAGACCTGAGAACCTGGGGCTTTACGTACAGCATATATGGCAAGAGTCATGGTGAAAGCACAAGAGTTGACAATACTTGTTTGTGCTAGGCACTGTACACATATATAACAAAAGACAGTCCCTGACCCCAAACAACTTACAATCTACAGCTTTGCTTCCTGTGGTTAATGACTAGAAACTACAGCTCATGGGTCAAACACAGACTTGGGGAATGGGGGGGGGGGTAGAGGGGTCCTTTAAAAAAAAACCTTTAACTGTGTTTTTGACATAACGCCATGTCTGGCCTAGAGAAAAAGGTGTTTAATACAGGTTAATTATAGTGTGACACTGGGGCTGAATTAGCCTCTGTGGAGCAGCTCCGAGGCTGCTCAGTTGCTTGGAGGAAGGTGGGGCCTGTCATGTTTCTCTGTACCAGATATGGTCTGGTCACAGAGTTTGGTTATACACACCAGTTGTGTGATATTTTTAAGGTCAGGCTTGACAAAGCCCTGGCTGGGATGATTTAGTTGGGGATTGGTCCTGCTTTGAGCAGGGGGTAGGACAAGATGACCACCTGAGGTCCCTTCCAACCCTGATATTCTATGATTCTATGTTCACCATAAGATCCTTGAATGCTCTGCCAGGTGTGGCAGAGGTTTGTTTAAATCAGGGGTTCTCAACCTTTTTCTTTCAAAGGCTCCCAACATGCTATAAAAATGTTACACCCCAGTGAGGGAGAAGGACGCTCCAGGCTTCAGCTGGGGGGCTCCGGTCTTCAGTCATGGGGAGACTTCTGCCCTGCAGGGCAGGGGGACTCAGGGCTTCTGCCACTGCTCAGGGCTCCAACCCCATGGGGTACCGGGGCTTGGGGCTAGGGTGACCAGACATCCCGATAAAACGGGACTGTCCCGATATTGAGCAGTTTGTCCCGCTTCCCGACCAAAGTACGGTCGGGACGCCATTTGTCCCGATATTTTGTTTCAGGCGCTTCTTTTTTTCTTTTTTTCCTCCTTCCTTAGGCGGCAGTGACAAGCAGGGGGAGCGCTTCTTCAATTGTAACACTAACCCAGCACGTACGGGTCTTTGGCGGCACTTCGGCGGCGGGTACTTCTGCTGGGTGAGTGTAACAAGTGAAAAGGTGCTCCCCCTGCGGTGGTCCCAATATTTTGTATTTAGCATCTGGTCACCCTACTCAGAGCTCCAGGCTTTAGCCCCACGGTGTGGCGTGTGTGTGCCGGGGCTTCTGCTCCACAGAGCTCCTGGGCTCCGGACTTCTGCCCCTCACGGTGCTGGGGCTCAGGACTCTGAGCCTCAGGTGCCAGGTACCAGAGCTCCGAGCAGCACTACTTGGTAGAGCCCCTGAAATGGCTCACAGCCCCCGTGGGCAGTGGCCCCCCAGTTGAGAACCGTTGGTTTAAATAAGGTATTTTACACACACAGCACCACCTAATGGCTGAGCAATATCATACAGTTTAATATTCTATTACAGGGACTAAGAATTTTTTCTCTTGTGTTTCCTCCTTGGGCTGGGTTTGGGACTATATGGAAAGTTTTCTTTCACTGTTAAGTGGGATGAAATCCCACATTGTTAACCTTAAGCTACATGAGCGACTCTGATTTGGGAGAGCACACAGCTTGGAAGTAGTTAGCTTCTTCTTGTGGACTGTGCAATGCAATTCGTGCTGAGGATCTCACTGAGGTTTGGAAATTTTCAGTCATAGACTGTTTCTTGCAGAAATAATTTTTAAATCAAACTCTTGAAGTTCTTATACCAAAAGGTATTTTCAATGTGCTGACAAGTCGAAAGGAAGGAACTAATTTCATGAGTAGGGCCCTACCAAATTTATGGTCCATTTTGGTCAATTTCACAGTCATAGGATTTTAAAAATAATAAATTTCATGATTTCAACTATTTAAATCTGAAATTTCACAGTTTTGTAATTGTAAGGATCCTGACTCAAAAAAGGAGTTGTGTATATGGCAGTGTCTCAAGGTTATTGTAGGGGGGGGGTTGCGGAACTGCTACCCTTACTTCTGCACTGCTGCTGGTGGCAGAGCCGACTTCAGAGCTGGGCAGCTGGAGAGTGGTGGCTGCTGGCCGGGAGCCCAGCTCTGAAGGCACAGCCACCGCCAGCAGCAGCGCAGAAGTAAGGATGGCCTGGTATGGTATTGCCACCCTTACTTCTGCACCGCTGCTGCCTGCAGAGCTGGGCCCTCAGTCAGCAGCCGCCGCTCTCTGGCCACCCAGCTCTGAAGGCAGCAGTGCAGAAGTAAGGGTGGCCTGGTATGGTAGTGCCACTCTTACTTCTGTGCTGCCTTCAGAGCTGGGTGGCTAGAGAGCAGCAGCTGTTGGCTGGGCGCCCAGCTCTGAAGGCAGCGCCCCGCCAGCAGCAGCACAGAAGTAAAGGTGGCAATACCGCAACCCCCTAAAATAACTTTGAGGCCCCCTGCAACTCCCTTTTGGGTCAGGGCCCCCAATTTGAGAAATGCTGGTCTCCCCCCATGAAATCTATATAGTATAAGGTAACAGCACACAAAAAACCAGAATTCACAGTCCGTGACGCATTTTTCAGGGATGGCTCTGTCTACTCACGAGGAATAATCCCTTCAGTCAAGGCAAATTTCTTTTGAATGTATTGTGTTTGCTGGTAGTGAACACTACTCTTAAAGTTGAGAAGAAATTTCTGTTCTCAAGCCCTAACATTTCCATTGCTCATATGAGTTTTCTTATATAAGGGTGGCATATATCCTGCTACACAGGATCAAAAGCTTGGTAAAGGCTTTTTTAAGGAATATTCATTTACTAGTTTTTAGCAATATTTTAATACTTGGTGAATGGGTTGGATTGAAACTGGAGCTAGGGACACGTTTACAGTGCAATAAATATAATGAGCAATTTTGCCTTCAAGAGTGATCTCCAAACAGATCAAGCTATTGCAAACCAGAAGATCTGTTTAATACATCCTCATGACTGGTTACTATTCCCTATACATGAAGACCGAGGACAACTGTGATGCAGAAATAAATGAATCTTCACTGAAATCAAATTATTTAATCTTAGTTTGAAAGTAAAATATCATTTGCACTTTGACACTAAACTAATGGGCTTAATTTTATTTAAAAACTGTCTACCCCCCCCCCCCCCGTGTTCCAATGTGGTGACATAAAATGCCTGGAACTTTTGGTGAGACAGTAATTCAGCAACAAGGCCTTGGGTAAAATTTTCAAAAATGACTTAAGAGTTCTATTTTCATAAGTGATTTATGGAAGAGATTTTCAAAAGCACAAATGGCAGTTAGGAGCCTATGTCTCATTGAAAGTCAATGGAAGTTAGGTGCGTAACTGTTATTTATGCCTTTGAAAGTCTTCCCCATAGGCACTTAGGACCCTAATTCCATTGACTTTCAATGGGACTAAGGCTTCTAAGTCATTTAGGTGCTTTTAAAAATGGAATTAAGGCTCCTAAGTCATTTAGATGCTTTTGAAAACGTTACCACTTGTCCACATTGGTGTTTTTATAGCAACCAGTACAGCTACACTGATTTAGTTGCACTGGGGTAAATCCCTAGTACACACAGGTTCATCAGAATAAACTGTAACTTGCAGTGGTGCAGCTTACTAGGGTAAAAACCCCAGTTTCGAAAAAGGCTCCATGAGAATAAATAAGGTGCCATCTTCCCCATAACCAGTTACTGTTACTTTTAACCCTTTGTATAACTATTTATGGGGGTGGTATCTAGGCTGAATGGAAAATAAAGCAAATCCTTTACTTTCGTAGCACTGGAAACATAGATGATTATTGAGAAGGAATGAAGAAAGAGGAAACTTAGATATAGTTCCATTTTAAGAATAGGTGAGCGGAACGGAATAGTTTGTTACATTTCACCAAACTGAAGAGGAGTACTTGTGACACCTTAGAGACTAACCAATTTATTTGAGCATGAGCTTTCGTGAGCTACAGCTCACTTCAAATTTATTTGAGCATGAGCTTTCGTGAGCTACAGCTCACTTCATCGCTGCATCCAATGAAGTGAGCTGTAGCTCACGAAAGCTCATGCTCAAATAAATTGGTTAGTCTCTAAGGTGCCACAAGTACTCCTTTTCTTTTTGCGAATACAGACTAACACGGCTGTTACTCTGAAACCTTTCACCAAACTGATAGTAATTTGTCAGACATGTGGCAGACCTGCACTGGCGTCTTTGTTTAAGATTAGATGTCCTACTTTCCTGATTACAATGAACTCCTGATTTGCAATTCTGAATTAAGCTAATTGCTTTAGCAGCATTCCAAACTGGGGTACAATTATGGAGCTGGGCACGCATTAACAGTGGTAATTTAATTTATGTGTTCATTTGTTACACAAGTAAAGATTCTTTTCAGCATTGCTGGTAGTGACATTTTTTGCCTCTAATATGTATTGGAGGCCACATTCATAAGATATACTTTTATGAATAAAACATTAGCAAGCCAATTGTCTATTGGAACAAAGAAAACAAACCTTGCCTTTGGGACAGGAAACTGTATAAAAATGGAGCTGCATTCAACCTTGCATAAAAACAGCTTATGCAACATGGAAAAAGTGCTTTCTAAGGAAAGTATTTAGTTTCACTGGTACTCTTAAAGTACCTTTGGAAAATATTGTCTTGACTGTTGACAAACTGATACAAGTGCTAATCAGTTCAGGATAGAAACGTCTTGTAAACAAACCTCTGCCCCAGCTACACATTACACAACAAGGAAGAAATGCCTGTAATGACCAATGACAAGATAAAATTATTTTTATCGACTAGAATTTTCAAAGGGGCCCAATGAGATTATGTGCTCAAGTCCAACTAAAGCATACAGTCAAAAAGGGTTCAGAGCACTGAAATGGGCTATTTACTTGGAGGTAGATAAATATCTGCACACAAACTTATGATACGGTATATCTAGTCTCCTTTACTAGAAAGAATGTCCATTTTGAACAGGAGTGCTAAATTACAAAAGGAAATTTCATGCTTATTGCTCACAGTTGTAGCACAACTTTCAAAACTCCACCTATTCAGCAACGTTTCTCAAAACGTGTCAAGATAGGGCTATGCGTCTACATTGTAACAATTCCACAAAGATATTAGAATCCTTTGCCTTGAGGGTCTCATTTACAGTCACCCACACGTTAGATAAAGGGTATGTGTCATTCCAAAACATGTTGGGATCAGAGTTTCTGGATTTATTTCTGCCCTCAGTTACGTTGATGTTAGTCTAGTATAATTCCATTTACTTATATGAATGATCTGGGGCCTAATCCAATTCCCTTTGAAGTCAATGCAAATATTTCACAGGAAAGACTCCTATTAACTTCAAATTGCTTTAATTCATGTCCCAAGGCTGTATCTGGTTTTGACAAAATGCAACCATTTTAAAATCTATTTATTGAAAGGGAACTTCTGCTTTTGAGACAGTAAGTGAACCAATGTGTTAACAATTGGCTATGTTCCCCACTTGGGTGGCCTTAAGTAATTAACCCAACCATGTAATTAACTTGGACAAGAGATGCATTGCATTTATAATGGACAAAACATATTATCAAAAAACCCCAACATATGCCAAGTAAATAAGAAAACTTTCAAGGATCTAACCAAGGACACTACATGAACTAAACCCAAAATGGAGCACATTTCATCCTGAAGGATCCCAAAGTGCTTCACAAGCTTCAGATGCATCCCATGAAGTGAGCTGTAGCTCACGAAAGCTTATGCTCAAATAAATTGGTTAGTCTCTAAGGTGCCACAAGTACTCCTTTTCTTTTTGCGAATACAGACTAACACAGCTGTTACTCTGAAAGCTTCAGAAAGTGAAATAAATGAAATAAAGACACCATAGCGTGTGCTATAGTGGTCAACTGACACATAACACATAGCCACACAACAGTGAAAATGGGGAGAAAAGAAATTATAGCCAAGGACACTGGGGAAAACCCCTGCTCTCAAAAGGACCATGGGATCTTTAAAGTCCACTAAGAGCAGCGGAGACCTCAGTTTTTAAGGTCTCATCTAGAAAGCGCCAAAAGAGTAAAGCACATAAAATTAAGGAGTGGGAATGACTCTTCATATATTCCAATGGGACCATCAAGGTGGCTGGCATACCAGCACTGATAAGGCAAGTAATTGCTGCTCATTGATTGACCAAGATCAACTGGATGCACTGAGCTGCCTCTCCTCTTTGTTTGCAGTTGCACTATCACAACTAAGGAGGATAACAACACATTAGGGTGTTTCGTACAATTAGTTTCCTGAATTTTAGACAAATATCTTCCACTTCCAGAAGAAAGATAGAGCCAGATGTTGATTTCCCTATGAAGGCAGATTTAAAGTTATGTTGTGCTGTGTCGGAAGCAGCCGTTCAGCTTTGCCTTTCCTGGTTTTCATAAGTTTGAGATTTATTCTTTTCCCCTTGTAATGCGAACACGCTTTTTGGATATACATGGAGAGATCTGAACTGAGCATTTCCTGGTTTTCTGTTGTTTAAATTTGTGGTTTTGAAGTCCCGTGTTTCAGAAGGGTGTGGAGATCAGAAGAACTGGGGCAGCAACTTTGATTCCATCTCAACATAGTTTTTTGTAAGTGATAGCTATCTTGGGAGAATGAAGGATTTTGGTGTCCAAATTCTCAAACATGCATTCCTATTTCCACATGTACTTTTGTGCCAATTCAGCTAAGCCATATTAATTCCTCCATTGAAGCACACAAATGGTAGCTGTGCATGCATCTGTTTGAGAATTTGGGTTTGGTCAGAAACATAGGAATTATCATATGGGGTCAGACCAATAGTGCATCTAGCCCAGTATCCTGTCTCTGACAATGGCCTGGCCAACACCAGCTGCTTAAGAGGGCAATCACTGACGAGCCTCCCAAAGGGGTTATGTTCAGAGCTAGTGTGCACCATTTATGGCATAACACAAGATAAGAGGCAATGCAGAACTGCAGGGGGAGTGGTAGGAGAAATGATTCCTGGAGTTCATGGGCACGAGGTGGCAACACAGCCCCTACTACACCCATTTATAAATACACCTCACTTCCTCCTGCTGTGCAGTCAGCCACCCGATGCAGCCTCTTTCCCTACCTCTTCTGGGGTGCCCTTGTGGTAGTATGGAGGGAAACGTCCCTGCTCTCCCTTGAGTGCGGAGGCTGCAATTCAGCCTGGCCCTTACGTAATCCATTGAAAGAGGTGGTGGTTCTTTGTACCATCTACCTCAGCTCTCGACTCTGTACATCTGCCTAAGGGCCAGGCAGACTTTGTCTCTAAATAACTTGAGCAAGATCACAGGGAACCAGTGGCAGTCAGGAACAGAATCCAGGTATGACTTGTCATTTCCTGCTCTAATCATTAGACCATACCAACTCCTAATGAGAGAGCTTCCCTTTCCAGTGCTATTAAATTGGCCTATTTCAGAGTACTACATGAACCAAAAATGTAAAATGGCCCCCAATCTCTCTTTTAAAACTGGCTGCATGGTAACACAAATTATACCAGGCTCCATGTGCTGTTTCTCTCTAAAATTATTCGTTTCCCTCATTGGGATAAACCATCAGCCTTTAGCCTGATAATTTCGCCACTTTGGAACTGGATTATTGCCTCATTAAAGTGCAGCACTATCATCATCACTTAAGGGAGGTACAAAAATGATCTTTAGCAAGATTAGCAGCCTTTATCACAGTTTTTCCCGTTGGTTAATTGTATCATCTTGTCTAGTATTTCCATAATTAATCTGCAATAAAATGAAGCACAGTGGGACCACTGGTCCTTTACAAGAGCAAATTCATCATCTATTAAATGAGCCTTTTCAGCATGTTTTTTGCATATCTATTTGGAAAAGGAGCTTTTTAGTTGTGAAGAATCTTTGAAGGAGGCACGGAGTAGAGTTGTGTTTATGAACAAGTCATGCATCACTGAAGTCAGAGCAAGAATGTACTGTGCATCCAAAGACAGAGAAAAATGAAGGGAGAGAGAAATCCATGCAGACATGGACGTGCAAACTGCTTTATAAAAAATCAGAGGGGTAGCCATGTTAGTCTGTAACAAAGTAACTGGTAAGGTAACTCCCTTCTCTTCAAGTGCCAATATATATTTATGCCTGTATCTGTAATTTTCACGGTCATGCATCTGAAGAAGTGGGGTTTTTTACCCACAAAAGCTGATGCCCAAATAAATCTGTTGGTCTTTAAGGTGCCACCGGACTTCACATTTTTGCTTTATAAAGGAAGCTAGTAGTGGTTTGACAAACCTTTTTGTATTTATGAAAAGTGGACATCTGAAATATTATCTTGAGTGGTGAGAAATAAACTGAATCTGAAGGGAGTTGCAGATTTTCTCTAAAAGATAACAGATCCAGCCTAGTATAGCAGCAACCTTGAAAAAATCTTAAAAGTCAAACTTCTGCTTCAGGGACCACATTTATATGTCCCTGACACAGTTAAAACTACTGGATGAATGGTAGCTAGAGCTTTCCATCCAAACCATCTTTCAGAAATTCTCAAAGGTTGTTTACACACAAGAATGGGTTCAAGGGGGAAATCTTGACCCCACTGACTTCAAGGGGACTAGGATTTCACCTTGGAACTCTGAGGGCAAATGAGCTGGTATGGGGAGGGGTGAATGGTAGGGCCTGGCATAGGCCTTGAGATATCTGTGGAGAAATACTATCTTTTCTCTGATGAAATACACCTACTAAAATTTATTTTCCTCACCCAAGACTTGATCCAAAGACTACTATACTCCATTCACTGACAATAGGCTTTGGATCAAATATCCACCACTCTGATCATGTCAAACTAAATGTCAGTTGCCTGATACTATTCACATTTCTGAAACACCTCATGAACCAGAAATTAAAGCTTTCCCTGTGCATAACTTAGGAAAACAAGGCCATTCTTTCTGCTCTTCCTGGTTTGATGATTTTTAATGGCTTCATTTTTCTGAAGCTAGTGACATTGTACGGTGTTTCTTCTGTTGTGCGGCCTTTAGGTGCAAAATACTTTTGACTAAATACAGAGATGAAGCTTTCACACACCTTAACTGGGCAAAGGCTCAAGACAAACTTGAGAAGCACCAAGCTTGTGCATGTCACCACAAAGCAGTTGAAATTCTTCAAACAGCCACAAAGAATACTGGTGACATGCTAAGTTTTCAGTATGCTCAGAAGAAAGAAAAAAACAGGAAGATCCTAATGATAATATGAAATAGTATATGTCATCTTGACAGACAAGGGCTTGCAATGAAAGGCCATTATACTGAATAAGCTAAAATATGTCCTGAAGCAGAGAGACCACCTACAATTTTATTCAACTGCTTTGTTTGCAGGCAGAGTATGATTCTGGTATTTCAAAATGGCTGAAAAAGAGTCAAGATAAATTCGCAAGTCCAGTTGTTCAGAGTGAGATAATGGAAATCATCTCTCAAACTCATGAGGCTTATTTCTGAGAAAATTTCTAGGACATGATGCTCAATTTTTGTAGTTGAAACAACAGACTTCTCCAACAAACAGCAAGTGGTTTTATGCCTGCAGTACTTATTGATGATAACATGAATATTCATGAAGAGTTCACTGGATTGTACAATGTAGCCTGTGGCTCAGCAGCACTAATAGTATTGTTGCCGGCACCCAGTGCCGAGAGGCTGAACAACAGCTTGAGTGGTTCGTTACCCGGTGTGCTACACCCAATAATCACAACGGGGTGGAGAAGCAGAAAAGTTTATTTGCAGCTGCAAAAAGGTACAGGGAGAATAAAATCTCAAATCCTGCACAACAGAGCAGGAAGTTACACAGGCTTTTATACATCCTTTTTTCCAGCATACTTATCCAATAGCAAGCTGCTCCAAGTATCCATATAGCCAGCCAATCCAGTTCCCAGCTAGTTCCCTGATTCTCTGTATCATTTGTTAAACTATATGTTGGGAACACTGGGGCATGGCCACTAGGTAACTCGAGGGGATGGAAGACCACAAGTGTCGATGAAGCCCCCTCGCACTAGGCCCCTGTGTCCTTGCCCCACCCCCTCCTGCCTGGAGGCACTCGCAGCAGCTCTGCGTGCTAGGCCCAAGTGTCCTTGGCCCCCCCGCCTGGAGGCACACACAGCAGTTATGCTGAGAATCTGCAACAGTATGTTGCAGAGTCAGACTGCCTAAAACTAAGCAAGGCCAAACAGGGGAGATATGGAAGAACAATGCTGAATAAAGCAGCTTTATGTATAGTTTAACAAATGATACAGAGAATCAGGGAACTGGCTGGGAACTGGATTGGCTGGCTATATGGATACTTGGAGCAGCTTGCTATTGGATAAGTATGCTGGGAAAAAGGATGTATAAAAGCCTGTGTAACTTCCTGCTCTGTTGTGCAGGATTTGAGATTTTATTCTCCCTGTACCTTTTTGAAGCTTCAAATAAACTTTTCTGCTTCTCCACCCCGTTGTGATTATTGGGTGTAGCACACCGGGTAACGAACCAACTCAAGCTGTTGTTCAGCCTCTCGGCACTGGGTGCCGGCAACAGCTTTTGGCGTCCCTGGGTGGGCTCGAGGCTGCAATTTAGCCTTGCCCGGACCCCTCCTGGAGGTCGAGGATTGCGGCGAGAACCGACGCCCAGCGCGCACCGGTGAGTTCATCGGGGGCCTCGGAGGAGACGCGATTTGATCGACCCCAGAGGGCACAACGGTGCAACGCACTCATATAGTGGAGAAGCTGTTGTGGACCACGGTGAAGAACCGGTTCCTTGGATCAGGTAGGATCCTTTAAAATCCGGATTATATGCTCTGTTGGAACCTGGGGACGCCCAGAGTTACCCTGTAGGTATGGGACAGGGACAGAGCTCAGAGGTTAGGGCACGGTGTACGCCCCTAGAGTGCATTCTAGCAAACTGGAAGGTATTTGGTGCGGATCCGATGACTAAGAGCCAATTAAAACGATTCTGTACAGTTGACTGGCCTCAATATCAACTAGAGGACCAGGAGTGGTGGCCACCAGGAGGGTCAATTAATTACAACACGATCCTTCAGTTACTCCTGTTCTGTCAGAGAACAAGGAAATGGAATGAACATATGTATGCGCATTTGTTTCTGACTTTATGTACTCGACCAGATATTTTACAGCGCTGTAATCTGACTCCAACTGGTTTGGTAGCAGCTAATGTTAGTCCCCAGACCCCCACCCCCACTGTAATGGCAGAGCCGGTGTCCCCTTCGGCCCCTACACCCACACCTTGTAAGTCCCCAATGGTTGGCCTATACCCCTTAATCACTGAAACTAAAGTCGCCCGGTCTGGATCAGACAGGCGTCCTGCCACAACTATGCAGGTTTATACTCATGTGCCCTTTAATCCTGTGGATTTGGCTGCTTTCAAAGCACAGGCAGGAGAGTTTTCCACCAACCCAAGCAGGTTTATATCAGTCTTTGAGGGGTGCCTCAGTAGTCACAAGCCGGACTGGGATGATTGTAACGTCCTCCTGCGAACCCTATTGTCTGAGGTTGAAAGACAACAGGTTGTGTCCAAGGCAAGAGAGGCGGCACAGAGACGGTACGACCGGGATCGTATTAATGTCCCTGACCCGGATGCACAAGTCCCCCGAGCAGACCCCAGGTGGGATCCAAATGATCATGGGGATATGACCCGCCTTACCTCCTATAAGGAGTTGCTTTTGCATGGACTCCGTCACTCGGCTGTCCGACATAATAATTGGGCAAAGCCATATGAAGTAATGCAGGATTTAAAAGAAAGTCCAGGGGCCTTTCTACAGCGTATTCGGGACACCATTCGACAGAACACTAATGCAGACCCCGATGATCAGGCAACTGAGTCAATTATTAAGGGAATTTTTACGAGCAGAGCAGCCCCTGATATTAAGAGAAAGTTACAGAAAAAGGAGGATTTAATGGGTATGACCATGGCACAAATTTTAGAGACTGCAAACCGAGCTTATAGTCTGAGAGAGACAGAGAAGGACAGAAAGCAAGTGAGATTGATGGTAACAGCGGTACAGGCCGGCACTAAGAGAAGTGGCCGGGGAGGAAGGGGCCGTGGACGCGACCGTCCGGGCCTGCAGGAGAGACGACTGGGTCACAACCAGTGTGCCCTGTGTCGACAGGAGGGACACTGGAAAAATGAGTGCCCAAAGAGGAAAGAAAAGGGGGGTGCCCCTATGATGGCGATGGTGGAGCAGGAATAGGGGTGTCAGGGGAGACGGACCACCCTACCCCCGGAACCCCGAGTAAAGATGCGGGTGGGAAGCTCAGAAATAGATTTTTTAGTGGACTCTGGAGCGGCCCGAACTGCCGTAAATCAGCCTCTTCAGTTGCCAGTAGCAGATTCCCTTACTGTGGTGGGAGCCACAGGCAGGGACACCAAGTGCCCAGTGTATGCCCCAGCGGAATGTGCTTTGGGAGACAGGACTATATCCCACAAGCTGGTATACCTCCCTGAGTGTCCAACCCCTCTGCTGGGACGGGATCTACTTTGTCGCCTCGGTGCCACCCTGCATTTTACTGAGGACGAAATAACCCTTACCTTACCCCCTGAGAATGCCTGGATCATGACCCTTGCAGTTGAGCCCTCAGCCATGCAAGCCCCAGAATGGAGCCCGTGGGAAGACCAGGTGTACCCCCTCGTGTGGGCATCAGGGATTCCAGGAAAGGCCACCCACCAGACCCCTATTACTATTCAGCTCATACCAGGGAAAGGCCCAGTGCAAGTAAAACAGTATCCAATCAAGAGGGAAGCCAGAGAAGGTTTACAGGAAACTATAGATCGATTCCTAATGTATGGTATTCTCCGGGAATGTCAGTCAGCCTGGAACACTCCCATTCTACCCGTACAGAAGCCTGATGGCACGTATCGGCTGGTACAGGACCTAAGGGCAGTCAATGAACGGGTTAAGACTCTGCACCCTCTTGTCCCTAACCCGTACACCTTATTGGCTTCTATAGGGGGACAGTATACCCATTTTTCAGTCCTTGATCTAAAAGATGCTTTCTTTACCATCCCAGTTGCCACCCCATCACAGGAGATCTTCTCCTTCGAGTGGGAGGACCGAAAAAGGGTTAAAAAGCAACTTTGCTGGACAGTGTTGGCCCAGGGATTTAAAAACTCTCCCACCCTTTTTGGCCAGGCTCTGGCCAGGGACCTACAGGAGTGGGATAATGAGGAGGCCCTCCTTCTGCAGTATGTAGATGATTTGTTAATTGCCACTGTGGGCCAAAAACCCTGTCTTAAAGCCACCGTGAGCCTCCTGAATTTTATTGGACTCCGGGGATATCGTGTAGCACGGAGTAAGGCTCAAATTGCCCTCCCAGAGGTACGGTACCTCGGGTTTCACATACGGCAAGGGGAGCGTCAGCTTTCAAGCGAAAGAAAGGAAGCTATCTGTCAAGTTCCTACCCCAAGTAACCGTAAGCAGCTCAGGGCATTTCTGGGTATGGCAGGCTTTTGCAGGATATGGATCCCAGAGCTTGGACTGTGGGCTAAACCCCTGTACGACTGTGTAAAAGGAGCAGATCATGACCCCTTCTATTGGACCCCAGAGGCTGACAGGGCATTTAAAATCCTGAAAAGAAAATTGATGGAAGCCCCGGCTCTGGGCCTGCCGGATCTCTCTAAGCCGTTTCAGTTGTATGTACATGAACGAAGGGGGATGGTGCTAGGAGTGCTCACACAGCTGTTAGGAGCATGGAAGCGTCCTGTGGCTTATTTTTCTAAGCAATTGGATCAGGTTGCAAAGGGTTGGCCGGCATGTTTACGGGCGGTCGCAGCTACTGCCCTATTGCTTGAGGAAGCCGAGAAGCTAACATTGGGAGGGGTTATGCAAATCTATACTCCCCATATGGTCCGAGCCTTATTGGATGCAAAGGGAGGGCTTTGGCTCACCCAGGCTCGGATTGCTGGGTACCAGGCTAAGCTGTTAGAGAACTCTGAAGTCACCCTACAGCCTTGCCCCTCCCTTAACCCAGCCACTCTCTTGCCAGAAACAGAGGAACAGAAACATGACTGTTTAGAGATCATAGATGTCCAGTACTCCAGCCGTCCGGATTTAAAGGATGTACCCCTCCCAAATGCAGATTATGAGTGGTACACTGATGGTAGCAGTACTGTAATAGATGGGCAAAGGAGGGCGGGTTATGCTGTTGTGACCCTCCATGACACTGTGGAAGCTGAAGGTTTGCCTGCTGGGACCTCTGCCCAGCTTGCCGAACTAATAGCCCTGACCCGTGCACTTGAACTGTCAAAAGGAAAGCGGGTCAACATTTTTACTGATTCAAAGTATGCTTTTGGTGTGCTGCATGCTCATGCTGGCCTATGGAAGCAAAGGGGAATGCTGACAGCCCAAGGCTCCCCAGTCAAGTACGGGCCCCAAATCCTCCAGCTCCTAGAAGCCGTACAACTCCCCTCGGAAGTGGCGGTGGTACACTGTAAAGCCCATCAAAGGGAGGATCAAGATGTGGCCAGAGGTAACGCCCGGGCAGATAGAGAGGCTAAGCATGCTGCCACCCTGCCATCCCCTCAGACTGAGAATGCCCATATGCATGCCCTTATCCCATCAGTAGGGGAGCTTCCAACCCCTCAGTACTCTGGGGAGGAGAGACAGCTAACTGACAAACTCTGTCTCCGGGAAAAGGAGGGATGGCTCCATTCCCTGGAAGGGAAGGTCCTCTTACCAAAGGGCCTAATCCGGCCAGTGCTGCAGAAACTACATCAAACCACTCATGCTGGCAGGGAAGCACTTATCCAGCTAATGGGAAAATACTTTATCACTTCCGGACTCCGACCCCTGGCTGCCCAGGTACAAGCGGACTGCTTAGTCTGCCAAAAGAATAACCCCCGACCGGGACATCCTGTGCCACCAGCTGCCCTAGAACCCACTCCGGGCCCCGGACAAGTGTGGCAAATAGACTTTACTGAGTTTCCCCGGACCCAAGGGTTCAAATATCTCCTTGTTATAGTGGATCGGTTCAGCGGATGGCCAGAAGCCTTCCCATGCCGTAACTGCACTGCCAGAACAGTGGCCCTCAAGTTTGTTAAGGAGATCATTCCTCGCTTTGGACTCCCCCTGTGGATGGAATCTGACAATGGGACACACTTCACGTCAAAAATCATTCAAAGCATCTCACATGCCTTACAAATCCCCTGGAAACTCCATACGCCCTGGAGACCGCAAGCCAGTGGGGTAGTGGAGCGTACCAATCAGACCCTTAAACGGCATCTCTCAAAAGTGTGCCAAGAAGCCTCACTGCGATGGCCTGATGCTTTGCCCCTCGTCCTACTCCGTATCCGCGTTCTCCCAAAGGGTAGATTAGGGCTCAGTCCCTTTGAAATTATGTTTGGAAGGGCATGGCCCATGAATGGCACCCCGGTTCTGTCAGGGGAATGGGAGTTGGGTAATGGTTTTTTGTCACAGTATATGTGTTCCCTGTCTGCTGTTCTCTTGTCTCTTCACAGGTATACCAAGGATTCCCAGCCTCTCCCCTTGGACTCTCCTGTTCACTCCTTACAGCCCGGTGACTCTGTGCTTGTTCGCACCTGGAAAGACGAGCCTCTCCAGGAAAAGTGGAAAGGACCCTATACCGTCCTGCTGATCTCCCATACAGCGGCAAAGATCGAGGGACACAAGAACTGGATCCATCACTCTCGTCAGAAGGCAGTACCTGCCCCTTCGTCAGCAGAACAGTGGACCGTCCAACCTGCTGACTCCTCATCTAGTGACAATCTCGGGCTAAAGCTACTGTTTAAAAGACACAAATAGCGGGCACCTTAATGCTAAAATGGGCCCACCCAGGTACTGGAGACCCTGGGTTGGGAAGACTCTGGTAATAATTAATTGGGTAACATTGTTATTCTTTGTATTGGTATTTCCAAATTGTGCATATCGGGAGCATAACTCCTTTGTTTTGCTTGCTCACCATGTTGCTACTTTAACAAACCAGACTGAATGCTGGGTGTGTGCTCCAACTCCACTATCCCCCAAAACGGGAATGCCCCTTGACATGCTGCCCTTGACCCTAGCAGAATTAGCCACCACCAAAGAGCAGGAAAGAACGGACTCACCGTTCTGGAACAAGACCTCTTTACAGCAAGCCACCTATCAGGACCAGGAGTATTCAGTTGCAGTACTCACTGAGGGAGTGTTATGTTTTACCCGAAACCAATCTGATCCCTATGGGCATCCTGTGGGAAAGAGCTCCTGTGTTATTACACAGTGGGCTGATGGGTATTGGATAAAGACCAACAGGGGAGGCCAACGGTGTGGGTGTAATGGTTCCTCCCCTTTTAGGGAAACACTTACAAATAATCTTACCACAAAAAAGGGGTTTGGAAATGTAACTTGCCATCCAGTTAATATCTCCAATGTAGCAAGCCAATGGTGGGTTTGTAGTGGTCCCTATGGCGAGTGTAATTTGAACGGCACAATTAGAAATGCCCCCACTTGTACCCAATCAGGAGGATGGGATGCCCCCCTAGGGGCATATGAACTGTTTGGAAAAGCAGCCTTAAATATCCCAGGAATCCCCTTAAGAAACAGTCCTTATTGGGCCCTACAGGGTCACTATTTTGTATGTGGCCGAAAGGCTTACAAGGTGCTGCCAGCCAACTGGACAGGTAGCTGTTATATAGCTCATGGAGTTCCTCATCTTTCCATAACTGCCACACTGCCCAAAGGAAAGATTAGAAATGCCCGAGACACCTCTGTTGAGTCACGAGAAAAGACCCTGCGGCGACTGACTAAGGCATTGGCGGGCAATATGAAGAATCCCCTCACAACCGAGAAGCTGGTAGGGTGCTCTGTACTGGGAATAGTGCCACCGTTTACCGGGCCAGCCCTGGCTTGCATAGGCCGCTATACTGTAAGGCTGCAGATGGTACTTGAGAAAGTGGCCTTAGAGTTAGAGGACTCGGTTAGTGATTTAGGGTCAGCAGTAAAAACATTAAATGAAGAGGTACAGCAGCTCAGGACGTTTTCCCTCCAAAACAGGCTGGCTTTGGACTATCTCTTGGCATCCCAAGGAGGGGTTTGTGCCCTTATCGGGCCCCGATGTTGTGTATATGTCAATGATAGCAGTTATGAGATCTATGAAAAGGTGGTACAGGCTGAAGCCCATGCCCGAGCCAGAGCACAGGTTGCCTATACTGCCCCAGAGAACGATTGGTTGCAAACCTTGTTTTCAGGCTGGGGTTTGTCATCTTGGCTTGGTGGTTTATTTGGCCTGCTATTGAAACTTCTCTTTCCTGTACTGCTTGTATTACTGGTATTATGCTGTGCAGTATCATGTGTCAGGGCCCTTTTGCAAAAGTTAATAAGTCATTCTCTTCAGGGCTATCACAAAGTGCTTATGCAAAGTCCTATTGTAAAGAAATAAGTAGCCCAAGTGAGAAAACTCAGAGCCAAGGCTGTTGAGTGTTCTCAAAGGGGGGAGTTGTTGGGAACACTGGGGCATGGCCACTAGGTAACTCGAGGGGATGGAAGACCACAAGTGTCGATGAAGCCCCCTCGCACTAGGCCCCTGTGTCCTTGCCCCACCCCCTCCTGCCTGGAGGCACTCGCAGCAGCTCTGCGTGCTAGGCCCAAGTGTCCTTGGCCCCCCCGCCTGGAGGCACACACAGCAGTTATGCTGAGAATCTGCAACAGTATGTTGCAGAGTCAGACTGCCTGAAACTAAGCAAGGCCAAACAGGGGAGATATGGAAGAACAATGCTGAATAAAGCAGCTTTATGTATAGTTTAACAAATGATACAGAGAATCAGGGAACTGGCTGGGAACTGGATTGGCTGGCTATATGGATACTTGGAGCAGCTTGCTATTGGATAAGTATGCTGGGAAAAAGGATGTATAAAAGCCTGTGTAACTTCCTGCTCTGTTGTGCAGGATTTGAGATTTTATTCTCCCTGTACCTTTTTGAAGCTTCAAATAAACTTTTCTGCTTCTCCACCCCGTTGTGATTATTGGGTGTAGCACACCGGGTAACGAACCAACTCAAGCTGTTGTTCAGCCTCTTGGCACTGGGTGCCGGCAACATATACATAAAGCTGCTTTATTCAGCATTGTTCTTTCATATGTCCCCTGTTTGGCCTTGCTTAGTTTCAGGCAGTCTGACTCTGCAACATACTGTTGCAGATTCTCAGCATAACTGCTGTGTGTGCCTCCAGGCGGGGGGGCCAAGGACACTTGGGCCTAGCACACAGAGCTGCTGCGAGTGCCTCCAGGCAGGAGGGGGAGGGGCAAGGACACAGGGGCCTAGTGCGAGGGGGCTTCATCGACACTCGTGGTCTTCCATCCCCTCGAGTTACCTAGTGGCCATGCCCCAGTGTTCCCAACAACTCCCCCCTTTGAGAACACTCAACAGCCTTGGCTCTGAGTTTTCTCACTTGGGCTTGCTACATTGGAGATATTAACTGGACGGCAAGTTACATTTTCAAACCCCTTTTTTGTGGTAAGATTATTTGTAAGAGTTTCTCTAAAAGGGGAGGAACCATTACACCCACACTGTTGGCCTCCCCTGTTGGTCTTTATTCAATACCCATCAGCCCACTGTGTAATAACAAAGGAGCTCTTTTCCACAGGATGCCCATAGGGATCAGATTGGTTTCGGGTAAAACATAACACTCCCTCAGTGAGTACTGCAACTGAATACTCCTGGTCCTGATAGGTGGCCTGCTGTAAAGAGGTCTTGTTCCAGAATGGTGAGTCCGTTCTTTCCTGCTCTTTGGTGGTGGCTAATTCTGCTAGGGTCAAGGGCAGCATGTCAAGGGGCATTCCCGTTTTGGGGGACAGTGGAGTTGGAGCACACACCCAGCAATCAGTCTGGTTTGTTAAAGTAGCAACATGGTGCGCAAGCAAAACAAAGGAGTTATGCTCCCGATATGCACAATTTGGAAATACCAATACAAAGAATAACAATGTTACCCAATTAATTATTACCAGAGTCTTCCCAACCCAGGGTCTCCAGTACCTGGGTGGGCCCATTTTAGCATTAAGGTGCCCGCTATTTGTGCCTTTTAAACAGTAGCTTTAGCCCGAGATCGTCACTAGATGAGGAGTCAGCAGGCTGGACGGTCCACTGTTCTGCTGACGAGGGGGCAGGTACTGCCTTCAGACGAGAGTGATGGATCCAGTTCTTGTGTCCCTCGATCTTTGCCGCTGTATGGGAGATCAGCAGGACAGTATAGGGTCCTTTCCACTTTTCCTGGAGAGGCTCGTCTTTCCAGGTGCGAACAAGCACAGAGTCACCGGGCTGTAAGGAGTGAACAGGAGAGTCCAAGGGGAGAGGCTGGGAATCCTTGGTACACCTGTGAAGAGACAAGAGAACAGCAGACAGGGAACACATATACTGTGACAAAAAACCATTACCCAACTCCCATTCCCCTGACAGAACCGGGGTGCCATTCATGGGCCATGCCCTTCCAAACATAATTTCAAAGGGACTGAGCCCTAATCTACCCTTTGGGAGAACGCGGATACGGAGTAGGACGAGGGGCAAAGCATCAGGCCATCGCAGTGAGGCTTCTTGGCACACTTTTGAGAGATGCTGTTTAAGGGTCTGATTGGTACGCTCCACTACACCACTGGCTTGCGGTCTCCAGGGCGTATGGAGTTTCCAGGGGATTTGTAAGGCATGTGAGATGCTTTGAATGATTTTTGACGTGAAGTGTGTCCCATTGTCAGATTCCATCCACAGGGGGAGTCCAAAGCGAGGAATGATCTCCTTAACAAACTTGAGGGCCACTGTTCTGGCAGTGCAGTTACGGCATGGGAAGGCTTCTGGCCATCCGCTGAACCGATCCACTATAACAAGGAGATATTTGAACCCTTGAGTCCGGGGAAACTCAGTAAAGTCTATTTGCCACACTTGTCCGGGGCCCGGAGTGGGTTCTAGGGCAGCTGGTGGCACAGGATGTCCTGGTCAGGGGTTATTCTTTTGGCAGACTAAGCAGTCCGCTTGTAGCTGGGCAGCCAGGGGTCGGAGTCCGGAAGTGATAAAGTATTTTCCCATTAGCTGGATAAGTGCTTCCCTGCCAGCATGAGTGGTTTGATGTAGTTTCTGCAGCACTGGCCGGATTAGGCCCTTTGGTAAGAGGACCTTCCCTTCTGGGGAATGGAGCCATCCCTCCTTTTCCCGGAGACTGAGTTTGTCAGTTAGCTGTCTCTCCTCCCCAGAGTACTGAGGGGTTGGAAGCTCCCCTACTGATGGGATAAGGGCATGCATATGGGCGTTCTCAGCCTGAGGGGATGGCAGGGTGGCAGCATGCTTAGCCTCTCTATCTGCCCGGGCGTTACCTCTGGCCACATCTTGATCCTCCCTTTGATGGGCTTTACAGTGTACCACCGCCACTTCCGAGGGGAGTTGTACAGCTTCTAGGAGCCGGAGGATTTGGGGCCCGTACTTGACTGGGGAGCCTTGGGCTGTCAGCATTCCCCTTTGCTTCCATAGGCCAGCATGAGCATGCAGCACACCAAAAGCATACTTTGAATCAGTAAAAATGTTGACCCGCTTTCCTTTTGACAGTTCAAGTGCACGGGTCAGGGCTATTAGTTCGGCAAGCTGGGCAGAGGTCCCAGCAGGCAAACCTTCAGCTTCCACAGTGTCATGGAGGGTCACAACAGCATAACCCGCCCTCCTTTGCCCATTTATTACAGTACTGCTACCATCAGTGTACCACTCATAATCTACATTTGGGAGAGGTACATCCTTTAAATCCGGACGGCTGGAGTACTGGACATCTATGATCTCTAAACAGTCATGTTTCTGTTCCTCTGTTTCTGGCAAGAGAGTGGCTGGGTTAAGGGAGGGGCAAGGCTGTAGGGTGACTTCAGAGTTCTCTAACAGCTTAGCCTGGTACCGAGCAATCCGAGCCTGGGTGAGCCAAAGCCCTCCCTTTGCATCCAATAAGGCTCGGACCATATGGGGAGTATAGATTTGCATAACCCCTCCCAATGTTAGCTTTTTAGCTTCCTTAAGCAATAGGGCAGTAGCTGCGACCGCCCGTAAACATGCCGGCCAACCCTTTGCAACCTGATCCAATTGCTTAGAAAAATAAGCCACAGGACGCTTCCATGCTCCTAACAGCTGTGTAAGCACTCCTAGCGCCACCCCCCTTCGTTCATGTACATACAACTGAAACGGCTTAGAGAGATCTGGCAGGCCCAGAGCCGGGGCTTCCATCAATTTTCTTTTCAGGATTTTAAATGCCCTGTCAGCCTCTGGGGTCCAATAGAAGGGGTCGTGATCCGCTCCTTTTACACAGTCGTACAGGGGTTTAGCCCACAGTTCAAACTCTGGGATCCATATCCTGCAAAAGCCTGCCATACCCAGAAATGCCCTGAGCCGCTTACAATTATTTGGAGAGGAACTTGACAGATAGATTCCTTTCTTTTTTTTTTTCGCTTGAACGCTGACGCTCCCCTTGCCTTAGCTGTAACCTGATCCCTCTCCACCTCAGACCACAGGGTTCTCAGGAGGATATTACAGTCGTCTCAATCGGCTTGTGACTACTGAGGCACCCCTTAAAGACTGAAATAAACCTGCTTGCGTTCGTTGAGAATTCCCCAGCCTGTGTTTTAAAAGCTGCTAAGTCTATTGGATTGAATGGCACATGGGTTTAAACTTGCATAGTGGTAGCCTGACGTCCGTCTGCCCCTGGGCAAGCCACAACAGTCTCGGTAAGCAAAGGATAGAGTACCACCGAGGGGGCAATCTCCGTAACCCGAGGCATCCTACCCTTATACGGTGGGGGTGTGGGGGCCGAAGGGGACACCGGCTCTGCCATTACAGTGGGGGTGGGGGTCTGGGGACTAACATTAGCTGCTACCGAACCAGTCGGAGTCAGATTACAGTGCTGTAAAATATCTGGTCGAGTACATAAAGTCAGAAACAAATGCACATACATATGTTCATTCCATTTACCCATTCACTGACAAAACAAAACTAATTGGAGGATCGTGTTGTAATTAATTGACCCTCCTGGTGGCCACCACTCCACTCCTGGTCCTCTAGTTGATATTGAGGCCAGTCAACTGTACAGAATCGTTTTAATTGGCTCTTAGTCATCGGATCCGCACCAAATACCTTCCAGTTTGCTAGAATGCACTCTAGGGGCGTACACCGTGCCCTAACCTCTGAGCTCTGTCCCTGTCCCATACCTACAGGGTAACTCTGGGCGTCCCCAGGTTCCAACAGAGCATATAATCTGGATTTTAAAGGATCCTACCTGATCCAAGGGACCGGTTCTTCACCGTGGCCCTGCAGCTGCTCCTCCCCCACGTCTAAGGGACCGGTTTTTCACCGCCGTCCACAACAGCTTCTCCACTATATGAGTGCGTTGCACCGTTGTGCCCTCTGGGGTCGATCAAATCGCGTCTCCTCCGAGGCCCCCGATGAACTCACCGGTGCGCGCTGGGCGTCGGTTCTCGCCGCAATCCTCGACCTCCAGGAGGGGTCCGGGCAAGGCTAAATTGCAGCCTCGTCGTCCACCCAGGGACGCCAAAAGCTGTTGCCGGCACCCAGTGCCGAGAGGCTGAACAACAGCTTGAGTGGTTCGTTACCCGGTGTGCTACACCCAATAATCACAACGGGGTGGAGAAGCAGAAAAGTTTATTTGCAGCTGCAAAAAGGTACAGGGAGAATAAAATCTCAAATCCTGCACAACAGAGCAGGAAGTTACACAGGCTTTTATACATCCTTTTTTCCAGCATACTTATCCAATAGCAAGCTGCTCCAAGTATCCATATAGCCAGCCAATCCAGTTCCCAGCTAGTTCCCTGATTCTCTGTATCATTTGTTAAACTATACATAAAGCTGCTTTATTCAGCATTGTTCTTTCATATGTCCCCTGTTTGGCCTTGCTTAGTTTCAGGCAGTCTGACTCTGCAACATACTGTTGCAGATTCTCAGCATAACTGCTGTGTGTGCCTCCAGGCGGGGGGGGCAAGGACACTTGGGCCTAGCACACAGAGCTGCTGTGAGTGCCTCCAGGCAGGAGGGGGAGGGGCAAGGACACAGGGGCCTAGTGCGAGGGGGCTTCATCGACACTCGTGGTCTTCCATCCCCTCGAGTTACCTAGTGGCCATGCCCCAGTGTTCCCAACAGTATCAGTAAGTAAAGATATATGATTGCATCTAAATCTGAGGATCAACCACCATTAGAGACAATGCTGTGATGGTGCAACTAATATGGTAGGCCTAGTTTCAGGTGTAGCAACCACATTAACTGGAGTAACCATGAGGTAAATATACTCATTATTATGGCCATGCTTTGAATTTGGCATGCTAGCATACTACTGAAATAATATTATCTTAAGATATATTCTTGAAACTGTTTACAAAATCACAAATTTATTTTTTTTAAAAAATCACCCAAAGAAGGTGCTATATTTTGGGACATATATCATAAAATGTTATCACATCACCAGGCATCCATGTCCACTGTCCAAAAAGATGGACTCTATGCAGAAGCACTGGCCTCAGTTTCTGAGAATGACCTTGTACCATATGCAAGTTGGGAGGTTGCAAAGGATGCAACAAAAGATCCTGAAATGACAGCTTAAATTGGTGGCATAACAGCTCAAATGGAAACTTTTAAAAACTTTTTAAAAAACTGAACTAGATAGATGAGTCCTAAACCTGGTACACAGTCTGTCCCAAACCATGCAGGGTCAGATGTTTCAACAACCTAAGGCCAATCTCTTATGAAAATGAAACTTAATTCACTTCAGTCCATCTGATCAGATGAAAGCTACAACTTATTTAGGGAGCAAATCCACCAGAAAAGTTTAAAGTAGGAGCTGGTCAAATGCCCGCTCCTCAATGGAAGAGAAAATGTGCCAAGAAAATGCAAATAGGGAGAGGTGAACCCAGCTACTCAAATTCAGCAAAGGAATTTTATAAGAATATCTACTCTGAAGTAATTGATTTTACAATGTCCAGTATTCAATCTAGGTTTGAACAGAAGGGCAACAAAAATATTCAAAATCTTGAAACTCTCATATCAACTCCAAATGTAACAGAAAGGCAAGTTCAAGATGTGCATCAAGTGTATGGTTATGATTTCAGCCATGATCAACTGATTAGTGAGTTTTATCTGTGGCAAGCAAACTGTCAGTTTACAGAAAAACCCACTGAAGTTGGTTCAGAAATCTCTCATTGTACTCAGCCAAACCAAATGTCAGCTGTTTTCCGAAGTGGTGAAACTGATAAAAATTATTTTGGTGGTACTAGCAACCAATGCTGTAAGCGAGCATAGTTTCAGTGATCTATGCCATATTAAAACACTGCTTCAATCCACAATGGGACAATCATGGCTCAATTGACATATGATTTTACAATAAACAAGGACAAAACTGTTGACTTCCAGCTTACAGATGTTGCAGAAGAATTCATTTCACGAAATCCAAGACAAAGATCATTGTTAGATGTTTTATAAATTTCTAAGTCATTCTTTTTACTCATGTTTTAAAGTAATGCTTTAGTGAGCAGTTTTGTACCAGGACTAAATCTGTCCACTTTTATCAAAGGGAGATAAATGAGCTGTTTCAAACTCAGTGTTTTCTTTCTTTATTAATCCAATCTCTAATTTCTGGGAGGAGCTATAATCCCCAATATCCACAGTTGTCTATGCCCAGACATACACTCACCACTTTTCCAAGTCTCCATACTGGCCTCCTATCTCATTCTGCATCAAATTCAGTCTGCTCATCCTACCTTTCAAGGCACTGCACAGTGTGGCCCCTGCTTGCATCTCATCTCCTTCTGCACCTCCAGTCATATGCTGAATTTGGACAATCCAGTCAGTAGGGTTGCCAGGCATCTGTTTTTTGACTGGAACGCCTGGTCGAAAAGGGACCCTGGCAGCAAAAGTCCGGTCGGCAGTGCAGCGAGGCTAAGGCAGGCTCCCTGTGGCCCGCGCCGCTTCCTGCAGCTCCCATTGGCCGGGAATGTCAAATCGCAGCCATTGGGAGCTGCGGACAGCCATGCCTGCGGACAGTCAATGTAAACAAACTGTCTCGCAGCCCGCCGGCAGATTACCCTGATGGGCCTCATGCAGCCCACGGGCCGTAGGTTGCCCACCACTACTTTAGATTTGTACCCGGGGCTCATTTGAAGAACAACTATTGTTTTCCTTTGGATTGCACCAAATGGCAGGTGTTTTAGACACCCATGGCCCTCTTCATGCCCCATGCAAGCTCATTCTTTTCTCAATATTTCATTTCATATTACACAATCTGAACTCTCTAATCACCGATCGATATCCTTGGTGGGAAGGTTGCGGATCTCTCGAGACATCTAGATAGGCTTATGTGTAGTGCTGGGGAGGAGCCGGTGGTTATGGTACATGTAGGTACCAGTGACATAGGGAAGGACAGAACAGAGGTCCAGGAGGCCAAATTTAGGCTGCTAGGTAAGAGATTGAAGTCCAGGACCTCCATGTTAGCATTCTCTGAGATTCCACACGCAGGGCCAGTTAGACAGGCAGAACTGCAGAGTCTCAATGCATGGATGAGACAATGGTATAGGGAGGAGGGGTTTTGATTTATTAGGAACTGGGGAAACTTTTGGGAAAGGGGGAGCATATACAGGAAGGATGGGCTCCACCTAAACCAAAATGGGACCAGATTGCTGGCACTTAACATTAAAAAGGTCATAGAGCGATTTTTAAACTAAGGGCTGAGGGAAAGCCGACAGGTGCGGAGGAGCACATGGTTTGAACATCCCTTACGGGAGGATCTATTAATAGAGAATCTCTATGTCCTCGTGAGAATGAGAGGATGGAAAATGATAAAATACAGGCAGGGTCTGATCAGAAACAATCAAATAAAAAAGAGGCCCAAGAACAATATTGTCAGACATATAGATGAACATAATTTGTGGAGGAAGAGTCAACATGGTTTTAGTAAAGGGAAATCATGCCTCACAAATCTACTAGAATTCTTTGAGGGGCTCAACAAGCATGTGGACCCAGGGGATCCAGTGGATATAGTGTACTTAGATTTTCAGAAAGCCTTTAACAAGGTCCCTCACCAAAGGCTCTTATGCAAAATAAGCTGCCACGGGATAAGAGGGAAGGTGCTCTCATGGATTGGTAACTGGTTAAAAGATGGGAAACAAAGGTTAGGTATAAATGGTCAGTTCTCAGAATGAAGAGAGGTAAATAGTGGTGTCTCCCAGGGGTCTGTTCTGGGACCAGTCCATTTCAACATATTCATAAATGATCTGGAAAAAGGGGTAAATGGTGAGGTGGCAAAATTTGCAGATGGTACAAAATTACTAAAGATAGTTAGGACCCAGGCAGACTGCGAAGAGCTACAAAAGGATCTCTCAAAACTGGGTGACTGTGCAACAAAATGGCAGATGAAATTTAATGTTGATAAATGCAAAGTGATGCACATTGGAAAGTATAATCCCAACTATACATATAAAATGATGGGGTCTAAATTAGCTGTTACCACTCAAGAAAGAAATCTTGGAGTCATTGTGGATAGTTCTCTGAAAACATCCACTCAATGTGCAGCAGCAGTCAAAAAAGCGAACAGAATGCTGGGAATAATTAAGAAAGGGATAGATAATAGGACAGAAAATATCTGTTGCCGCTATATAAATCCATGATACTCCCACATCTTGAATGCTGTGTGCAGATGTGGTCGCCCCATCTCAAAAAAGATACATTGGAATTGGAAAAAGTTCAGAAAAGGGCAACAAAAATCATTAGGGATATGGAATGGCTTCCATATGAGGAGAGATTAATAAGTCTGGGACTTTTCATCTTGGAAAAGAGACAGCTAAGGGGAGATATGATTGAGGTCTATGAAATCATGACTGGTTTAGAGAAAGTAGATAAGGAAGTGTTGTTTACTACTCCTCATAACACAAGAACTAGGGGTCAACAAATGACATTAATAGGCAGCAGGTTTAAAACAAATAAAAGGAAGTATTTTTTCACACAGTACACAGTCAACCTGTGGAACTCCATGCCGGAGGATGTTGTGAAGGCCAAGACCATAACAGGGTTCAAAAAAGAACTAGATAAATTCATGGAGGATAGGTCTATCAATGGCTATTAGCCAGGATGGGCAGGAATGGTGTCCCTAGCCTCTGTTTGCCAGAAGCTGGGAATGAGCGACAGGGGATGGATCACTTGATGATTACTTGTTCTGTTCATTCCCTCTGGGGCACCTGGCACTGGCCACTGTCAGAAGACAGGATACTGGGCTAGATGGACCTTTGGTCTGACTCATTAGGGCTGTTCTTACGTTCTTATGACAGATCCTAAGCAAGAGTACGTTGACATAACCCCACTGACACAAATGGAGGTACATTGATTTAAACTAGTTAAAAACCCGTCCCATATATTTTTCAGGAATGAAACTATATATATATTTTTAACTAATATAACTTAATATACATTGGTTTGCTTGGTAGTTTTGCCTCCTTCCCAGAAAAACTGAGTATAAGAAAACATTTTTTGTTAAATGTGAAAAGAAATTGTCAGGGCCCGCAGTCCTACTCCACTCCACTCTGTAGCACCTACAGGTTTGTCATAGGAGAAGCCAAGATGGCATCTCCACCTTCCATACAGTCCCCTTAAGTCAAAGTGATGCAAAGCCTCAGGGTCTTCTTTGGTTCCTCACTAAGCTTGAACAACAACTTAGCACCAGAAACTAAAAATGCCTTCTTTCACCTCCAGCTTGCTAGGACAGTGCTTCCTCCTCGGCAGTGCTTATAACGTGCTGGGCCACATCAAGTCAATGACCTGGGAAATAAAGTTTCTACAGCTTGAGCTAGGTCACTGAGGGGCACACGTGGGTGATGGGGCAGGGGAGGGAAAGGGAACCCTCTCTGATTGGTTGCTTTCCCCACTTGCCTGCCTCCAGGGGAAGAGCAGCCAATCATGACTGCTACAGGAAACAGGCAGAGTTCTTTGCCCTGCCACTCAGCAGCTGAAGCCATTCTGAAAGAGGAGGAGGAAGGGGAAAGGGCTCAGTAGCCTCGGGTGGCTCTGCTCCCTCCTTCCCCAACCCTCCCTCCCTCCCTCCCTGCAACATCCTGCCTGGGAAGGTGGTGAAAAGTCCCTGGAGCTGCCACTGCAGCATGGAAGGGGAGAGAAGAGGACCCTGATGCAGTTGCCCCCCCAGGCCTGAGAGAGAGTGATTAAGAGCCCCAGAAGCTGCAGGGGGAGCAGAGGTGAGGCTGGGTGTGGGTAGGCAGGGGAGCACAGATGCGGGGGCTGGGCAGCAGAATAGATATGGGGGCAGAACTGATGAGGCAGTGGGGAGAATTGATTGAGGGCAGGGGAACAGGTAGATGCGATGTTGGTTTAATTTCTATGGAAAATTATAGACCTCTCTACCCTCCTCACACACATTAAGCACTGCACCTGGCCATAGTAATCCATGCATTTGTCACTTCCAAGCTCTTTATCATAAGCCACTGTCTCTGAAATTGAATGTGAATATCATGCACAGGCGCCAGCTGGTACAGAATGCAACTGCCTGCCTTCTCCATGGTTTAGGCCACTGTGAGCACATCAAAGCCCATACTCAAACCCCTCCAATGGCTCCTGGCCAGTTTCCAATGCCAGTTTAAGGCTGTGGTCCTAAGCTTCAAAGCAATTAATAAACCAAGCCCCAGTAACATTAAAGACAAAATTTTCATCATCATGACAGCTGTGCTCCTTTGGAACAAGGCAGATCACAAAGCCTAGGATGAAGCATGTGAAAGTTGGGGACAAAGCATTCTCTGTCCATGGGATTTGGCTATGGAACAGTCTTCCAGAGGAAGACCAGGCAAATCCTGACCATCTTTAGGAAACACTACAAAACCTTCCTCTTCTAAAAGGTCTTTCCCCCATAAAAATGACACTCCCAGCACACCTAAAAAACTACAATCAACAAAAAAAAATTACAGTGAAACAAAGCAACCTATATATATGCATCTAAATGAATGCAATATAAAAATCAAAACAAAAACCCTACCCCAAGCAGCATTTTTGCCTGGAAAAGGTAGACGTGCCAGAGACTCCATGAAGTTAGCAGGCTATTAAGTTTATGTGGAAGATACTCAGGTAATAGTGTGATGCTGCACTCCATAGTTGTCATAGTAATATTATTATAATATGGTTATGGCATAATTTTGATGCACGTTGTACAAGATAAGTCACCTGAGGTGCCATTGGAAAAGTTATGATTTGCTGAATATAAGTATCTTATTTCTAGGCATGTATCATTTTTGTATCTGAAGTTATAAATAGCGACTGTGTTTTTGTACTTCAAATGTAGTTACACTTGGGTAGCATGCACTAATCTAAATAGCTGTTTGTAAAGAGCCTATTCAGGGTAATGGGCCATTAGAAAGAACAATAGGCCTTAGGAGAAGCTTATCTCCCACTTGGTGAGCCTTCCTGAGAACACTCCAGACAGCCTGTAAGTAATGGTTGCTATGACTCTACGAGGTCACGTGACCAGGTCATATGATTCTGGACTCCATCTTGGGATGTCAGCATTTTTCCACAAACCGGTCTGGGAATCAAGTTTTGAAACAAAGGGTTCCCGCCACATGCTAAAGCTATATAAAGCAGGGAGTAACATCATCTGGGGTTCTTTGCTCCCCACACAAGGCAACACCTGGAAACACCTGAGGAACAAAGACTGAACTGGGGGACGTGCTGGACCCAAGGCTAAAGGGATTTCTAGCCTGCGTATGAAAGACCTGGGGATTCCAAGCTGTAAAACAAGTGCAGCTTGTTCCATAAGAATCTGCAGCCCGCCTGTCTCATCATCCAGGGTGAGAATTTGCTAGGTCATATCCTATCTCTCTAGTATCTTAGACTTAGTTTACATTTTGTTTATTTACTAGGTAATCTGCTTTGATCTGTTTGCTATCACTTATAATCACTTAAAATCTATCTTTTGTAGTTACTAAACTTATTTTATATTTTAATCCAAACTAATGAGCTTTGACTGGCATGCTTGGGGAAAATCTCTGCTTGGTTACCACAAGTGTGCATTGTTCTCTTCACATTGAGGCAGAGGCAGACCGGGTATTAAACCCATATACTTGCCTAATTTGACCAGGGCAGGACAGTGCTGCTCTGGGGTCCTAGGCTGGGAAGCTGGTGGTTAGGGAGACTGCATGTAACTGCAGCTGGGTGTGTCCCTACCTGTGTGAATGCTGGTGAAAGTGCAGGCTGGAGGGCTTTGCAGCTTGTCACAGCACAGTGTGAGAGAGAGCCCAGACTGGTGGGTCAGAGGCCTCAGTGGTACCCCAGTTCTGAGTGGCACCCCAGGGGGAACCCATCACAAATACCACCACCACATAGTTCTCACATAACACTTTTCATCTGTAGATCTCACGGTGATATGTGGCAGTATGAAACCAGTGACTGACTGACTAATAGAATAGATAGAAATTTTGTGGATCCCTGTTAAAACGTCAGTAGCACATTACTGGTTATTCTCCATATGCTTAAAAAACTACAGACTTCCTTTTCAGAAGGGATTTGGCTCCCATGCCTCCCCCCAAGGAAGAATTCAATTAATATTTGAGAAGATTATTCCCAAAGAATGCATGTTTGCCTAGGCCCCAGCAGAGATAACCTGTAACAAGATATATTTGCTAAAGCTACACAAGGCCCAAAAGAACTCTCTTTTACTGGGACAATACTTTCTTGAAATGTTCAGATATTATATCAAGCTATAATTAACCTCATTAGTCTTATAACTAATATACAGTACAACT
This sequence comes from Lepidochelys olivacea, assembly GCF_965140295.1. NCBI lineage: Eukaryota > Metazoa > Chordata > Testudines > Cheloniidae > Lepidochelys > Lepidochelys olivacea. Next base: position 168,635,789 of record NC_140411.1, read on the forward strand.
GCAAAGTGGGTGACATGCATGATATCTATATAATGGTAACCTATGAGAATGAAGTCTTGATACCTGCTTTCCAAAATGCTTGAAAGGATGAATTTGTTACACAAGAATAAGGGGCCAATCCAACACCCACTGAAGTCAATGTGAGTATTGACTTCTAGGGTTGCAGAATCCGGTCCTAAGCTCACTGGCATCCTGAATTGAGCTAAGGGAAGGCTGTACAATAAGGCTGTTAGCTGCTATCAATAGAGTAGATGGGCTTAGTGAGCTGCATAGAGTGAGAGAATAGGAGTTTGCTATTAACACATAAGCAGTGGTGAGCTGGAGCCGGTTCGCACCGGTTCACGTGAACCGGTTGTTAAATTTTTAAGCAGTTTTAGAACCGGTTGTTAACCCGCTTCCCTGCAGGGGGCGCTGAGGCTTTGATGGGCTCCAGCCGGGAAGTGATGTAATTCCTCCTCCAGCCACCGGGGGCGCTGCGCTGCGGGAGCCATGTGGGCTGCCGCCTGGCCCTGGGCATGAGCCCTGTTGCTGCTGCTGCTCCCCTGGCCCTGGAGCTCCCACTGCTGCCGGGTGGGTTCCCGGCTGCTTTGCTGGGCCTGGGCTGCGTCCTGCTGCTTTCCCCGTGAGCACCCACCACCCTGCCCGCAGCCAGCCCCTGCCTCCAGCCACCCCCGCACTCCCTGCCCGCAGCCAGCCCCTGTCTCCAGCCATCCCCGCACCCTCTGCCCTGCCTGCAGCCAGCCCCTGTCTCCAGCCAGCCCTGCACCCCCTGCCCTGCCTGCAGCCAGCCCCTACCTCCAGTCAGCCCCTGCCCTGTCTCCAGCCAGCCCCACACCCCCTTGCCTCCAGCCAACCCCGCACCCTCCTGTCTCCAGCCAGCTCCGCACCCCCTGCCCTGCCCAGAGCCAGCTCCGCAACCCCTTGCCTCCAGCCAATCCCGCACCCTCATGTCTCCAGCCAGCTCCGCACCCCCTGCCCTGCCCACAGCCAGCCCTGCACCCCCTGCCTCCAGCTAGCCCTACCCCACGCCCCTGTCTGCAACTGGCCCCATGTCCACTGGTGCCCTGCAGTTCCCAGGGCAGTAACCCTACACACCTGCAGCCAGCCCCTACCTGCAGCCAGCCCCTGCCCTGTCTCCAGCCAACCCCGCACCCTCATGTCTCCAGCCAGCTCCGCACCCCCTGCCCTGCCCACAGCCAGCCCTGCACCCCCTGCCTCCAGCTAGCCCTGCCCCACACACCTGCTTCAATGAGGGGGGCAGGGAGCAACTGGGACCCACACATGTGCACACCCTAGGGTGACCAGACAGCAAGTGTGAAAAATCAGGACAGGGGGTGGGGGGTAATAGGAGCCTATATAAGAAAAAGACCCCAAAATCGGGACTATCCCTATAAAATTGGGACATCTGGTCACCCTAGCACACCCCCAGGGAGTGGCGGGGACCCACACATGAAACGGTGCTCATTTCTAGTTCAGGCCCATCTTTTTAAAAAAGAACTTTAGGCAGGGTTAACATACATCTGTATTTTCCCAGACAGGTCAGGCTTTTTGGTTCTTAAATCGCCATCCGGGAGGAATTTTTAAAATTTAAAAATTTTAAAAATTCCTCCCGGGAAAATATGGATGTATGGTAACCCCGTTGGTACAAAAAATACATACTGGGGCACATCCCTTAAATCAGAACTTTTTATAGGGAGCTGGTTGTTAAGATTTTGGCAGCTCATCACTGCACATAAGGCCTACAATTTTTACCTTCTAGTTCCCCCAGCCCACATTAACATGGCTTTCCGTAGCCCATGATGAGAAGAGAGTAAGTTTAATTGTTTTTCTTTTTTTTTAAATCTTTTGTTCTTTCTTAAATAAACACTGGTTTGATAATCACATCAATCAGTTTGACTTGGCTGTTAATATGGGAACATATGCATTGACAAAATGTCCTGGGACACAAAAGAGCAAGAGGACAGAACAAGCAGATTCAACTCATCCAGAGATACTGAGGACCATATAAAGGGGGAAGCAAAGGGCTGTGTTCTCTGCCTGGCAATATGTCACAGATGGGGCCCAGGCTGGCACAGAGCAAGACATCAGCCATTATTAAGGATGCTGGGACCAGCTCATCTGCTGTTATATCAATGTATTTCTAGCTAGATTAGCATTTCCTACTTGGAATTTTATAGAACAACAATGAAAAGATAATTAGAAAAAACAGTAACATTAGCAATCAGGACAGCTTATTTTAGAAAGAGCTCATGGACACTTCTAGCAATCAGCTGGCAACCTCTGGAAACTTCTGAACAGTGCTCTCTATCACTATCCTCTGAAACAGAGCAATAACCTAACTGTTTTGTTTCTTTCAGTCCTTTACCAAACTGACAATACAGATACAATTAAACCTTGATTGGACCTAAGGGATGACATTGCTATTTGTCTTGGAAATTCATATCTTCGCTGGTAGTCATAAAAATATTGTTGTTTGCTTTTCCATCTTCTATAGTATCCCATAAACTGACATATTTTTATGGCATTCGGGTTCTCTTATCTTTTTAAGGCCATCTTAGCAGTTGGAAAGGCAAGGCTGGATGGGAACTCAGACTCATTCACATGCAGAGAAGAGAACTAAATCTTATATACCAGAACACCACAGCAGAATTTTTGGGGTAGAGTATAAGCAGCCATTACCTTACAAGAACCAATGTAAACTCTACTTGTCTCATAAGTTAAATCTATATCTGACAAGAGACACTGAGTCAAATCTTCAGCTGTGGTAAATCACTGAAGTCCAAAATTTACCAGTTTCACAGAGTATTGCATCTGACTGGGGGAAGTCATTAAAATGAATGGGAATTATTTTTGTATTGAAAAATTATCCTGGATTATTTGACAGGCCTCTAACTACAACAATTTTTTTTTGAGATATCACCCTTCAATTATCAGTAACATTTGTAGAAAATTGAAAGGACCATATGTTTTTCTCTAAAGCTTGTGAAGTCTTTGTTCTTACACTTACCTTCTAAGAGAATTTAAGACCAAATATCAGCTAGTTCTCAGTCCAAGCCTCTGTGGTTCCTAAGAGTCAGGACCCAGCCTCAATACTAAGAAGAGTGAAGAAATTACTTCTTACAAAATTTTTAGCCCTTATCAAAATGTACCCATTGGTTTCCTGTATCATTTTATTGAATATGTATATTGTTAACCTGAAATAAAATGAGGCTCAGTAGAAGCACTGCACCATAAGAAAAGTTAGCGCAGCACAGTAAACAGTACTCTTACATCTGCTGTAGGATGCCTTTGCATACATATTTGGAAAAGTTCTCTCTTGGTCACAGAAAGAATTAAACATGAAATACAGTTGCAACCAATTCATGAACGATTTACACACCTCCTCCTCCTCCTCTTCTAGATTTCTGATTTATTTACATAGACTATAACAAACCACATGTACCAAAATAGTATTAATCCAAATGGGTCACAGAGTGTTGGGTGGGGGAACTCTCCCTGTACTGTACAAGCTGGAGGATATTTAAAAATTTATTTTGCAACAATGCTTAGATGTCAGGGCCCCTTTGTGCTGGGCACTAAACAAACATATTGAGACAGCCCCTGCCCAAAACAGCTTACAATCTAAATGTAAGTTGAGAGACAAGTGAATACAACAAACCGAGAGGCGGGGAGTGCACATGATAGCAGTGAAAGACTTATAAACGGCATAATAAGCAGTGGTTGCAGTCGTTCCAGCACGTAAGCTGCCTAACCGCTGTCAAAAGCATTTTGCAGCATAAGTCCTGCGGCCTGAAGCTCTACAAGGTAAAGAGCAATCTGTTCCCATCTGTTGGTGAACAGGGAGAAGTACAGTTACTGAGAGAGCTTCATTTGCATAAGCTTTCTATACAGAATGCCTCCATTAACACTTCAGGAGTTACCATAACTGTACATGTGATCTTGAGAAGGCTGCGTTAAATAGACCAACATGGCAACACCCAACACTCAGAGCTTTTCAAGCTTTGAAGAAGACAAATCATAGATTGTTAGGTGCAAGGGAAAAGTGTAATATTACTAATATAGCTACCAAGACGCTCACCATTGATTTTGTCTGTCCGATCATGGCCAACCACAAGCATTTAAAAATCAAGAGATTGACTTTAAAATCATGAGGGTTGGTTTTTTTTTAAATCCATATTGTGTTCCTTCTATTTGCGTCCTAGGTTTTGAGACTTTAGGGGGCACATTATGAAGATTGGCTCTGCCACAAGGAGGGCTAGACACATAATTTTTCAAATTGAAAGCCAAAATTCTCACATAATCCCATGATTCCAGGAATTGAGGCTTTAAGAAAAAACACCAAATATCATGAGACTCACAATAAAATTACAAGACTTTGCAATACTACCTATATTGAGATATAAATTCAACTGAGCTTCATTGAAACAACATGAGCATGACAGAAACCTTCTCTAATTTGAAAACAGTTCAAACCAGTTGTTACAGAACCCCACCCCTACAACTTTCCAAACAGGAAGCTGAGTGACAATATACTGACCCAGTGGAACACCAGAAGGATACATTACATCATTAGAACTCTCTCATTGGTTGTCCAGTAATCTTGAAGGCCAGAGACTGATACCAAGTAAGTTTTGGGAGCTGACTTATCCTTTCCTGGTTTCAATTAAATCACACAGCTGTCAAGTGCATGCCTGGCACTTAAGTTGCTGATACACAATGCTGTCACTTGATTTCACAGTGCTACAAGGGAATATCCTTAGCAATGTTGGCCTCTTCTTCCATACTTGCAGCTACGTTTTTACACTAACATTGTTTCTGTAGCAGGTGTAGCCATTTTTTTAATCTTACCCTCTCCTATATCCCCTTTGCAACCCTCCACATTTGCCCCTTGATGAGTAGCACAAACATATTTCCTTTGTACTAAAATAATGTAAACAATATGGCTATTTGCATAAACGGACCAGTAAATTCCACCTATCCTCTGACATGGAGGATTTCATTATTCATTATTATTTTTAATAAAATGCACTTGACAAGGAGAGAAGGGGGGGGATAGAATAGTAATTAGATGAAAAATGTCTCATGCTATAAGTAATGCTGTGTCCACGTCATATAAAAAGAGTTTTATGAATTTTAAAGAGACTTTCTAAACCCTGAGAAGCGGTTCATCGGCTAAAAATATATCAGTGCAAATTAAATATTTGTCTGACAAGGGCAATTTTATAGTTCCTTAATTATCAGACCTAGATATCATTTAAGCCTTGTCCCTGAAAATGATCACAGAAGAACAGTACTCATTCGGTATAGTGATTTTTTTATACCTTTATTGAAAAGGTGATTGTAAGATCCTTTAAAAACATGAAATTAGTCAAGCAAAAATTAAAACAGACTACAGACAATAAAATACAAACATGTTTGCTGAAAACGGTGATCATCTTGACTTGGCACATGAAGGATTTTTATTTGACTTGCAAAAATCCACAAGTGCAATGGAAACTACTGTATTCACATGGGCTTTCCCCTGTACTCAAGCATTTGGTTGAATGAAACTCCTGGGTATTCACAAGTCCTCTACTCATTGGCCTCTGTCCTCAACAGAAAAAAATCTTTACAAAGTCTAAAGATTGTGGGTTCTGTAATTGCCTGTTCCAATGCCATATTCTCTTCATGTTACTATATTTATAGATTGTCAGGTACTGGCTTGTATGTATATATCTCTTTTCCAGACCTATTCAAGACCTAATCAAAAATATGTGTGAGAGAAAAACTTAATCACCCTTCAGTAGCTGACCTATAGAGCCTGTAAGCCTTATTATTATTAAAACTACATGCTATTGCAGGTAACAAACATTCTGAGAGCTAACATAAATTCTCCGTTAACTGATGGGGTAAAAGATCTGAGTTTTAAAAGCAGATGTTCCTGAATACAATCTTCTGAAGCCAGCCATGAATTCTCTGCAGCCAGAGTGTGAGTGGATAAACTACCGTCAAGTCTGCTATTAGAATCATTACAGAGACAATTGCAGAATAATGTTGTGTAAAGACCTTCCTAAAATTCAGTATATCACACCCTGAGAAACCCAAGAGGACAACAGAATTTGCCCTTTCCCTCTGCCTGACAGGCCACCACATACCCTAGGAGTAGCATTTTGAGAGGGGCTGCACCATGTACTGTGATTATGAAGAATTGGTTCCGATTAATCTTCCTTTTCCCTTCTGGGTTTAGATGTTATCTTCTTCTCCTTCTTCTTCAGGGCTTGGTGAACTTTAATGCTTGAATTTTGCACAATAGCTCACAGGAACTTGACATGTCATTCTTGCTGACAGCCTATAAAAAGCATGTCAATATATACTGAGGTAGTAAAAGGAAAACAAACTATCACTGTGGTCCAGGGAATAAGATGGATCCTCCAGAATGCAAATCAGTCACAGCATAAAGGAATATTCTATTTCCAAAACTGTACCTGCAGAATATATGAATCCAAGAGATTATAATTCTAACATTCTAGCTTCACTATTCTCAGGTAGAAAAAGTTCTTAGGCCTGGGATCACAAAATATTTGAAGCTGTTTCTCTGTGAATATTTGCTTAAGAGTCATTGGGGAGGGGGGCAGGGAGAGAGAGAGCAAGGAAATGACTCTATAACCTGGTGGTTAGGGCTCCCACCTGGGCGGTGGGAGACCCAGGGTCCAGTCCTCCTCTCCAGTCACTCTATTTTTCTAAACTGAAACAGCTTCAACAAGGGCGACTGAGGGAGCCCCACATCAGAATATCCAATAGCTCCGCGGTCAGAGCACTCTCTTCAGAAGAGTTGAACAGGGGTCTCCAATACATTTCTCCCCCTCTATCTGAGGGGAGAATTGAACCTCATCCCAAGTGAGTGCTCTAACCACTGGGCTAAACGTCATAAAGTGGGCACTACCCTTTCCTCCTGCCAGATTTTGAATGGGATCCAGTCCAGTAGGCAATCTCAGAACACACCCAGTGGTGAGCTGGAGCCAGTTTGCACTGGTTCGCTAGAACCGGTTGTTAAATTTAGAAGCCCTTTTAGAACCGGTTGTTCCGCGAGGCTTCTAAAGTTAACTGGCCAAAAGTGGTGCCTTAGGCGCCAACTCCACGGGTGCTCCAGCCCTGGAGCACCTAAGGGGAAAATTTGGTGGATGCAGAGCACCCACTGGCAGCTCCCCACCCCACCCCTGGCCCCAGCTCACCTCACCTCCGCTCCTCCTCCTCCCCTGAATGCGGCGCTCTGCTTCTCCGCCCCCCCCAGGCTTCCCGCGAATCAGCTGTTCCTGCGGGAAGCTGGGGCAGGCTGAGAAGCAAGCGGCGGCTTCCCGTTCAGGCCCAGGGAGGCGGACGTGAGCTCAGGCGAGGGGGGGCGCAAGGAGGGCCGCCCGTGCCGCAGCAGGTAACCCGGTGGGGGGACACGCAGGGGAACTGCTCCCCGCCCCAGCTCACCTCCACCACCCTTGGCCTGAGTGTGAAGCCGCCGCCTGCTTCTCAGTCCTCCCCGGCTTCCCGCCGAACAGATGATTCGCAGGAAGCCGGGGGGGGGGGTGCGGAGAAGCAGAGCGGGGTGGTGCGTTCAGGGGAGGAGACGGAGGCGGAGCGGAGGTGAGCTGGGGCCGGGCATGGGGTGAGGAGCTGCTGGTGGGTGCTCCCCACCAAATTTTCCCCGTGGGTGCTCCAGCCCCGGAGCACCCAGGGAGTTGGCACCTAAGGTGCCACTTTTGATGTGATCGGGGGGGAGCGGTCGCACCGCCTGTTCCCCCCCAGCTATGGTCCCCCAGCCCTAGGAGCCAGGGGGACCTGCTGGATGCTTCCTGGGAGCTGCCCCAGGTAAGCACCACCAGGACTCCCCACCTCGCCCCCCGGCAGGTGCCTCTGGCTCTTCGGGGTGGGGTGGGCACCCACTATGGTGGCCCACGAGACCCTCCTGCCCAGTTCTGGGGGCAGTCAGGGGACAGGGGAGGGGGGTGGATGGGGCAGGAGTCATGGGGGAGTCAAGGAAGGCGGGGGGGGGGTTGGATGGGGCAGGAGTCCCGGGGGGTGGGGGTGGGCAACGACCCCCTCGTGGGGTGAGGAGGGAACCCGTTGTTAAGATTTTTGGCAGCTCATCACTGAGTACACATACTCTATCTGGCCCCTCATGAGATTTAGCTGGCCGAATGCCTATCTTCCCTGGGTTGTGAATTGCTCTGGTGCGCAGGCAGGAGATAGGCATCTGGACGCCTACTGTGAGACAGAAGTCTGCATGCTCAGAGGCAGAAGCATAGGTGCCTAGATAACTTTTACCCTGGAAGCTTAGGCACTGAGTGAATTTAGGCACCTACAGGGCTCAACAGGAGTTTTATGGATCACCAAACTGGGCCTTAGCCAAGTAGCTTTGTGAATCTGGACCTTACTCTCTAGTTGGTTCTGACACTGATTCAGTTTCCCAATTGGCTCAAAACAAAAAACTGTAACTCATCTCAAGGTGGCAAAAGCTGAAAAGCTTACAATTATAATAAACTTTATTAATCCGTTTACCAGTTTCTGCATGCACTCACAAGTACAAACATGTTTTATGGAGAGAGAGCGAAACAACACACAGTCATATAGGAAGTCCAGTCTGCCAAATCGGTTGACTGAGCTAGGCCACCAAATTGTAGACTTCAGGTTTGATTTTTACAGCAGTCTCGTGACTCCAGCTGAAGTCAATAGGAGGGTATCCATTTTTCTGAAAATCAAGCCATGGTGTCCAACACTTCCTGAGAGGAGAAGGATAGTTAGGACAGTAGCATCAGACTTGAGAGACCAGGGTTTAACTTCCTGCTCTGCCACAAGTTTCTAGACTTCCTGTATGACCTTGGGCAAGTCACTTAGTCTCTCTGGGCTGCAGGTCCCCATTTGTAACATGGCGATTACATACTTTCCTACCTAATAGACGTGTGTGAGGATACAGATGTTAAAAACTCTGAGACACTCAAATGTGAATGTAATATGGGCTAAATAGTTACCAAAAAAAAAAGATAGGTCAGCACTTAAAATATGGGTATTCTGACACCTAAATGCCAATCTGAGCATCTTCAGGTGGAACTGGAGGGCTTAATTTTTAAAATCTGGCCCACATTAAATGCACATCATATGTAGATAAATACATCAGGGGATGGTGCAATATAAAAAGCTGATTGGTACATGTTTGGGATGGATGTATTAGTACACAGTTTATTCAAAGCATTTGCAGTGGTAGGTGTTGGAATGTAAGTGTCAAAATATCCATTTTGGGTATCTAGATATGGGTGTGATTTTCTTCTTTCTTTTCAGGGATATAAAACATAAATGGAATATACTAAAATATTTTATAATATTTGTGGGTTTGGATATTACCTTATTTAATATACTACATTTTGTTGGAAAAATGGAAGATAGATGTATATACTTTTATTTTGCCTTCTGTTTCTTTAAATATTCTGTGCATCTAGCTAGTCATTTAAAAAGAAATAGTAAATCTAGAACAATCAGGCAAAATGGGACAGCTTAAAAATAAAGGTATCTGGCTGCTCTAAGAGTCAAATAAGGTTTTTTCTGAGTGACACTGTTAATAGAACATCACACAACTACATCTACAAAATCAGGTAACACTTTAGCAAATTACCTGAGATAAGATCTACAGTGAATGTTAGCTCTTACAGCATCTAATCTACACTCTTAAATAAAATAGACTCCTTCGGTCTGGTTGAACTCTGTTCAGCACAGGATCTGGGGGGACATGCAGAGAGAGGGAATGGTAACGCTAAGCCACCACTTTGTTTCCAAAATTGTAGGGTTGATTGGGAGGTGGTTTGGCTCTGCATAATTAAGTTATGCTCCTGGGCACTGTTACCCTGGCTGGAGATCACAGTGTACTTTGCCACATGCCTTCCTGCCAGCAGCTACCCACAATAAGTCTTCCTACCTTGGAATAGAAGGAATGGGTGTCGTAAAATTAGCTCTGATGCCTTTACACCTTCTAGCATAGACGACTCGTGCCTCCCCATACTGGGGGGAACAATCTAAAGGGGAGGACATGTGACTGCCCTTCGTGTCTCCTCTGCCCAGTGACCCCCCCCCACCCTGTGCCCAGCCCGAGGCTGCCACTCTCCCCACCCCATGTTACCTGTGGGGGCTCTGACCTTCTCCCGCTGCGCCACCCCCCTCCCTGGCATGTTTTGCTGCTCTGGTTTTTATTTAGGCTATGTCTACACTGTGCAGCTTACAGCAGCACAGCTGTGCCACTAAAGCCTTGCCGATCTAAGGCATGCAGTGTAGCCACTCTTTGTTGGCAGGACAGAGCTCTCCTGTTGATAAAATAAAACCACCCCCAACAAGGGGCAGTGGCTTTGTCGGCAGGAGAGCATCTCCTGCCAACAAAGCGCTGTCCACACCAGTGCTTTTCGTCGGTAAACCTTATGTCGGTCAGGGGTGGTTTTTTTCGCACCCTTGGGCGACAAAAGTTTTACCGCCGAAAGTGCTAGTGTAAACGTAGCTTTAATTTAAGGGTCCTATGTCTGCTTTTCCTTAAAAAACAAAACAAACCCATGTCGTCCAAAATCCACATTGAAATCCTCACCTCTCTGTCATACTCATCTTCACTAGGAAATCTTCAGTCCTCTCCCATTGCTGAGGCTGTTTTTCCCCACTCCCCCACTCACAATACTGTACTTGCCATCCCACTCTGCTGTCCCCACTCCCACCCTTTCTCCCTGTGCCTCCATGTCTCTCACAGAAGAGGCATGAGACTGAGGCTATGCCTACACTACCACTTATGTCGGTATAAATTATGTCACTTAGGGCTGTGAACCAGCCACCCCGCTGAACGACAAAGTTACTCTGACCGACATGCCGGTGTGGACAGTGCTGTGTTGGTGGGAGAGCGTCTTCCGTTGACATAGCTACTGCTGCTTGTTGGGAGTGGATTAATTAATTTGATGGGAAAGCTCTCTCTCATCTGCTTAGGGTGGCTACACTAGGGAGCTTACAGCAGCACAGCTGTGCCTCTGTAAGCTCTCTAGTGTAGCTATAGCCAGAGCTATCAGTGATTGTTGCTGGGGCACACTGGGAGCACTGCTGTATGGATGCCATGAGTGCGGAGGCAGCCAGATTGAACAAATAAATACAGAGAAAACATTTTCAAATGGATTTTAGACTCCGATTTACCCCTCAGTCATTTGATTTGATGGAAATGGGGAACAACGCATTGCACAGTGCTTTTTAGTAAATCATAATTGCTTGCCCATGTAAATGCAGTGACTAAGTTTGAGAATTTAGTTAGTAACTAATGGCATTGCAAAACACAAGCAGGCATTTAACTGGATGACCAGACTCCCTCCTTTATGATGTCTCTCTCATGGAAGAGGGCAACAATTTATTTCTTCGCATAACAAATTAGACTGTAGAGATTGGCAGCTCTTTGGGGCAAAGACCACCTATTGTTTAGCGTGCACACACTGCTTAACACACTGGGGTTCTCGTCCCCAATCAGAAACTCTAGTGCAGGGGTTCCCAAACTTGGTTCGTGGCTTGTTCAGGGTAAGCCCCTGGCGGGCCGCGAGACTCTTTGTTTACCTGAGCAGCGGCTGCTGTTCGCCATTCCCAACCAATGGGAGCTGCAGGAAGCGGCGCGGGCTGGGTCACCGCTTCCCGCAGCTCCCATTGGTCGGGAATGGTGAACCGCAGCCACTGGGAGCTGCGAGCGGCCGTACCTGCGGACGCTCAGGTAAACAAAGTGTCTCACGGCCCACCAGGGGCTTACTCTGAACAAGCCACGAACCAAGTTTGGGAACCCCTACTCTAATGCTACAGTAATAGAAATAATAAATACTAATAAAATATCCAATGTTAAACCCAATCCAAAACTTGTGTTCTCATATGTACAGTGCAAATGCAGTACAATGTAGTGTATAGTGAAGATTTTAGGCCAGAAAGTGAATTTAGTGTCTTTTGAATGAGACATAAAAGCAAACGCTTGTGGTCATTAGCCCCCTCTCCCCCCGGGGTGTATTTCTTAAGAATTTTCCAGCTTAGGAAAATGCATCCAGTCTTCCTGAACAGCCCTTTCAATGTCAGTTGGATTCAGTGTCCTTCACTTCCTGCCCTACACTACTGTGTAGTACTTTTGTGTGGTAACCCCACATTTACGTACTGGGTATGACTGCATTTCCATAGTGGGTGTGGTGAGGCCCCACCCTATCCCTTATCTACCGCCAAGGGTGTTGTGAAACTTAATGAATGTTTGTAACAGAAGTGCATCATATTTTTCATTGTTGTTAGATGTCAGAGTACTCCCACTGTATTTTACACATATATCATTTGCAAGGAGTGGCTAGCAATTAAAACAATCACATTCCTCTCAATGACATGCCAGGACTCTATATGCAAGTAATGTTGCATTTCTGGCCTGTGTTAGCTTCAGTATTTGCTGACCCAGCTGCCCACATATCTAAAGTGACATCTTTTCATTGTGCAAATTTTGCACAACACTTCCTGTTACTTATTTAACTTTTCATATTAGATTTGTCCTTGAGGGGGCTTGTAGAACACAAGAAACAAAAAAAATTCAGGAAAGGAAAGGGTTCTTGTTGCCTCATTAGTCTTTTCTCCTTCTTGAATATGCACATATTCGCTACAGTTCTGCACTCTCATTTACATGGAAAAATAAATGCCTGTTTATTAATGGCAAAATGGTGTTAATTATAGCCTGAAAAATCCTCCTGTTTCCAGGATTAGCAGAGGATTTAAACTATCCCCTTCTGTTTGAAAGAAGTTATTACTACCTTCAAGAGCTATGTTGGCTGCTGTCATGAGCTGAGTTTGAATCTGAGATGTGTCAACAGGCCAGGTATTTGCTATTTACTTAAGATTTAAATATCTAACTTAAAAATATACACACACAGAATATTTGCCTACACAATTTCTGAAATGTGGCAAACCAGCTGAAACTCATAACGTAAAAGACCTTTAAGACTCAAGTTATTACTGTTGCATAAATGTAACTGTTCTTTTCAACTTTATTCTGTAGCTCAACAGTGACATCCAATGGTTGGTCAAATTAACCCCAGGTGTTTCTCTCCCTGGAGAGAGCTATTAAGCTGTAATTGTGATATTTATCAGATACTTTGCATATTTAAGTACAACTGATTTGTGGTAAGTTTATTGAAATATGGTAACTTTTCTACTTCAAATGTTATCTAGATCAAGCCAGGCTCCTGACTGCAGAGTACTAATTGCGGCTCAACGATTATGAATAGAAATAGAATCTGTGTGTGAAATCGTGGACCCATTCAAATCAATTGGAGTTTTGCCACTGACTTCAATGGGCCAAGATTTCATCTTCTCTTCTTGGTTTCTGGGCAAGAAGAGGTTGTGAACTTCCACATACACATGGCACATTCAGGCTCAATGTATTTGTAGCTGTTCAATAATCCTTCAACCAGTTGCCATGAAGACAAGTTTTGTTTCTTGGCTCAGATGCTGGGGTGAAGATCTCTCAAAGGGGAGCTTAAGTACATAGGGCCTGTGGTGTGAAAAGGTTTGCAAGTACACTGCTGAAGATCACGCTCAAGAAAATATTTATTTTTAAACTTGATCTCCAGGGATCAAAGAAATAGATACAAAATTGAACAGACCAAAATAAAAGATATAAAACAAAAGGATCATCAGCATCAAGTACCTTCCACAAAGAACAGTCTCTGATCAGGCTGAAACTTCCTTTCAAAGGAGATCCAACAGTTTGGGTATTTTTATGCAATTGATTGGTGTCGGGTTGGTTGAGGGCTACCCTGCAGCCACATCACGTTGGAAAAGATAAAGAGATTTCAGGAGAAACTTTGTGGGAAATGGGAACTAATGTTTGGTCAATCCACAGCTTGGAAAAAAGGCTGAAATCCTTTCCTTTTTGCGGGGGAAGGGAATAGTGTTTTTAAAAAATTACAGGAATCTAACAACAGATTGGGGAGAAGCATTAGCTATGGACCCACATTAATTCTATTTTCTCCAGTAGTTAATTTAAATATCCACAGTTTAAGTAGAGCAGGCCAAAGCTTGGCTCAGCAAATAAGGAAAAGGCAGGGCTGGTGTAACCACTAGGTGAACTAGGTGGCCGCCTGGGGCGCCAAGATTTGGAGGTGCCAAAAAGGGCTCTGGCGGGATGAGCGACGACGAGCTCACAGGTGGGAGGTGGCCGAGCAGAGGGGGGCCAGCTTGGGGTCACCCCCCCGGTGCTGATCACTCTCCCCCTGCACGTGCCAGCCCCGTGCCCAGCTCCAGCTCCCCCAGACCCGAGAAGGTGAGGTGGCGCCTGGGCTGTGGGGATGGGGGGAGGGGGAAGGCTCGGGCTGCCGGGGAGGGGGCTCCATGTGCTGCCAGGGGGGCTCTGTCCCATGGGGGGAGGCAGGGGCCTGCTGGTGCTGGGGGCTCGGGTGGGGGGGACCCTGTGTGCCAGACTCTGGGGGAGGGGCGGTGTGGTGTGGCTGGCCAGGCTGGGGGAGGGGAAAGTGGGGTGGGGGGGTTGTATGCCAAGCTCTGGAGCGAGGGGCAGGGTCCCGTGGGTCAGCCAGGCTGAGGCGCAGGCGAGCTGGGCTGGGGGGGCTGCGTGCCACGCTCTGGAGACGGGAGCAGGACTCAGCCAAGCGCCAGGCAGGGCTGGGGGGGTGCTGTGTGCCAGTGGAGAGAAGGCGGAGTGGGGCGGTGCTGTGCGACAAGCAGGGCTGGGGAGGGGAGGTGCTGTGTGTCGGGTGGGGAGAAAGCAGAGGGGGGCGGTCAAGGTGGGCTGCATGTCTGGCTGTGCGCTGTGAAGGGGGGGCTGAATGCCTGGCTGGGGGAGGCTCTTTGTGTGCTGGGCTAGGCTTTGGGGAGCAGGTGGGAGACCAGTGGGCCAAGCCAGCCGGGGAGGGGGCTGTGGAGCGAGGTGGAGTGCGCTGCTCTGGGTTTTGGGGGGAGGTGGGGGGACGCTGTGTACCTTGCCAGGCTCCGGGGAGAGGCAGGGGGCTTGTGTGCCGGGGGGGCTCTGTGGAGGGCTGTGTTCTGGGGAGAGTGGCGGGGGTGGGTGGGTGAGACAAGCATACCGCTTCACTACGGTACAAAGTGGCAATGACGCCATTTTTCTCATCACGTGCAGCCGTTACCCATTCTGACAGGCTGTTTATGCTACGTTTACTAGTTTTCGGAGGTTATCGACTGAGGCTAACTATTTTTGTTGAGTTGTTTCAGATCTAAGACTCTGGCAATTGCTGCTGCATCATTTCGCTAATACTTTGTGTCAATTGTGTGTGAGTCGGGGGGGGGGTAGGGGTGGGGACTACAAGGTGGAAGTTTTGTCTAGGGCGCAAAATATCCTTGCACCGGCCCTGGGAAAAGGTCTCAACAAAACACAGAGAGATTAAATTCTGTGACAATCCACTGAATCCTAAAGAAAATCAAGAAAAACATGCCAAGCTGGTAACTTTGGTTCATATTTGCAGTGAAACTGACAAAGTTTAACCTGACTTTTGCATAAATCTGTAAAAACAGAAATGTTGAGGACTGCTGGGCAATAAAGTGCCTCGATCTACCATTTTAATTCATTTTGATACTACAACTGCATTATCTCAAGGGTTGACCCAGGAGCTCCATTTGGGGATTCTGGTGACAAGTTTCATTCCTTTGGTTTATGAGGTTACTAGAACCCATCAACAGAATTACAATTATGGACCCAGATCTTTCTATGAGACTCCCCTACATGTTCAAAGCTTGTTGCAGGATTGGGACCTTACTGTTTAATAATGGGCCACATTCACAGATAGAGTGACAAACATATGCTAGATATATAAGACTTTTAATGTGACTCAGATGACAAAACATCTGAATATGTCCAAACACGGCTTCCTTTCCACCCTCCAGGAGATCACTCCATTTACGTTGTACATCTCCAAAACCAACACAACAAGTGACATGTTCAGCAAAGAAGCATTCAAGTCAATGGGGCAAAGCACATGCTTAAATTTAAACTTATGTGCATGCGTGCTTATGTGCTCTCCTGAATAGGGAAGAATAACTTAGGTATGTGCTAAACGGCTTTTGTGAATCTCAGCTTCTATGGGCATGAAGTATAGATAGTCATCTCACCACGCGAGGAGGCCCCTCTCTAGTCAGATTGACACACATTTAGTCCAGAATATTCTAAAATGACTGCCCATTTTAGGTTCCTCAATTTTGTGTGTCCCAGTCTAAGAATTTAATACCTAATTTTCAGAGATATGGAGCACCCACAGCTCCTGCTGACTTCACATGCATTGTGGATACTCAGCACTTCTAAAAATCTGACACTGTTGTGTTGCAAACTGGTACCCAGAATCAGAAGCACCCCAAATTAGAAGCCACTTTTGAAAATGTTGGCATCACTAGGAAACGTGGGGAAGTTTGCAATACACAGCCCATACCATACTTTTGTGGTTTTAAAGAAGGATTATTTCTCTTCTCAGGAACTTTTAGCTCTATAAAAATCAAAACGAAATACACCATCGAAATGTATAGTCAGTGCAGAAGTATTTCCTCAGATTGCTGTCCAGTGCACTTTCAGGAGGAGAGCAGCATAACTTGAAGACACATGCTTCCGTTTAATTTCTGTTTCCTTAGTTTCTCGTATACTTTGAGGCTTGATCTTTTCAAAGGAGCCTGAGAGAGCTAGGCACAATAGTATTTGGGTGCCTACCTCCCTCATCTGTCTTTGAAAACCCTGCCTTTCTTTCTCCACCCCCATGTACTTAACATCTTTTATCTATGTATATATAGCAGGGGTTCTCAAACTTCACTGCACTGCGACCCCCTTCTAAAAACAAAATTTACTACAAGACCCCAGGAGGGGGGACCGAAGCCTGAGCCCACCCAAGGCCCTCTGCCCAGGGCTGAAGCCGAAGCCTGAGTTCCATCATCCAGGGCTGAAAGTGGGGCTTGGGCTTTGGCCCCGTGCCCTAGAAAGTCTAACGCCAGCCCTAGTGACCCCATTAAAATGGGGTCATGACCCACTTTGGGGTCCCAACCTACAGTCTGAGAACCACTGATATATAGTATTTGCTATAGGCGCTCATATGTTTGTTTTATTATTCATACAGGAAAAAAGGTAGCAGGGTAAAATAAACACAAACAATCCAAAATCTATGCTCTGAACTTGGTGCGTTCTCTCTAAACAGTGAGGAACACTTGAAATAAAGAGAGTTTTTTAAAAGTATGCAAAAAGGCAGACTTTCCCCCCACCCTTTCTTTATAAACAAGCAAACAAAAGGTGCTGGAGGGCTCAAGGGGAGATGGGATACATTTAATGTAAACGTGTGATGGTCTTTCCTCATGGGGAACATTGCCTAGTGATCAGGGCTTAGGCCCTTCGATATTCACAGGAAAGTTTTGGTAGGGGAGCCCGGAACCTCCTACTCCACCAGGTGCTGACCCAGGGCCCTCTGAGGGTGACCCAAGGGTCTGACACCTAGGAAAGCCTGAAGGCTGCCCCACTCCCATCACACTACTATTGTCCAAAATTCACAATCGGTCACAGGAGGCTCTTCACAGCTGGACGTGGCATGGTAGCTCTCTCCCTCTTGGAGCGACAGCTGCCTCCACTCATGGCTTGGCCTGCCTGCCAGGTCAGCTCCGAGTCTCTCCCCTTCAGGGCTAGCCCATAAACAAAAAACAGGGAATCAACACAAACTAGGTTAATAGGTAAGAGGGGTAAATGCCTCCCAATTTGGGTCTATCAGAAGCAGGTCCTCCCTTCCCTTGGGGGATGAGGGGGGGCGAGAAATGGGACCTTCAGGCTGATTTTGGGGGAGAGAGCCTGCCTTCCCCTTGCCCTTTCCTTAGGAGCTGCAAGGTAAAGGTCCTTTCTCATCCCTGCCCTGCTCATCAATGAGCTGTTCTGGTCCCTTTTAACTCTTCCTCCAGCCTGTGCATCTCTGCAGTTGCAGTGGGATGAGGCTGGCTGAGCCCAGAGCAGCTCCTTAACCCTTTGTTGCCTGGTATGTGGTTTGTACACCCCCATCGCAAAGCGGTATTTGAAAAAATTCTTAGATGCCTAAGATGCACTACTGCCAAAAATGAATTGATTGCATTAGCCACTTTAAACAAGTAAATTAATCCTTAAATTGATTCACAATTGTGCAACATTGTCTCCTGCAGTGAACTTATGCTGTAGAAGGAGCTGATCTATGGTGTATAGTACCAAAGACCCCACAAATTGTCAGTAACAGGTGACAGGGTGACCACTTTAAGTTCCTTTCCTTGTCTCATGCCTGATACAAGTGTGACAGAATTGGCTTATGGTATCCAGCATTCTGAAATACGAAACCAAAGAGCAGTTCTATCAGTCTACGTGATCTACCTGCAGTCAAAAATACATACATTTGCTAATTGCATGATTAGAACAGCTCTTCCCTTAGCATGCTTGGGATTGATCCTGAGAAGCGCTGAGCTCCCTCAGACATCAATAAGAATAGATCACTTCCCTCACGAGGTGCTCAGCGCCTTTCAGAATCAGGCTGTATGTATCCTAGGCAGATTGATTAGTTACAACGAAATAATTGGATCATTCTGGTTCATTTGAGAGCAGTCATCAGGATTCTTTTTGATGGTCATGTGACCATCTGAGAGATAATTAAAGGAACATTGGATGTTTCATGCCTGAGAGGTTTATCTGACCCACCTAACAAAGAAAGAATAGAAATTATTTTAAAAACTCTAAATCAAAGTAAACATCAAACCATTAAAATGCAACACTGAATTAAGAAATTGTTTACTGAACTATATTGCATCCTGTGGTTTACTAAATCAAGTGTTCCCATAGTCTTCATGCACAAGCAAGCTCCAGTTGTCAACCATTACATTTATGTGCAAAAATCTTGGAAAGTAGCCAGAATGTTCTCTGATTGTAATTTAATTTTCCTCATATTAAAGTTTTACAAATTAAGTTCATTACTGTGACATGTTAAGTTTTTATATTTATTGGTAACTAGTAATCTCATATGCAGTCACAAATCCAGAGTATATTCAGCATGATGGTGGGAGGAAAGTGTGTCTCATGGTTATTGCACAGGAATGGGAGTCACAAATCCTGGGCCCCGATTTAGGAGAGCACCTCTGTTCCGCATGTCCCTACTTATATCCCAGCAGATGGGAAAAGCATGCTCTGAACCAGCACATCATCCAGTCATGCAACCATGCTCCCCTCCCGAGCCAGTGTGGTCCATTTTGGGGGTTTCTCTGATGAACTGCATAAAGCCCAGCAGAGGGGGAGGATGTTGATTCTTGGCACTGTCCAGTCTCTTCCACAGCAGACTTTCTGTCATTGGGACTATAAGTGAATTTGGGCTGTTGGTCTGGTATTAAATCACTCCACAGTGTTCACAAATGACTAGAGTTTTTTCACCATTTTGTGCTGTTTGATCTCTGTATGTCCGTTTGCCTTATCAAAGCTGGTACAGAGCAGCTCCTAAGGCAGGACCTAAGGCTATTCCTTAAAGCTGGAGTTTGCAAACTGAAATAATGCGGAATGTTTGCTGATGCATTTGTTTATCAGTCTGCCCACAGTTATAGACTACTTGTGTGTTTCAAAACTTCCGCTGTTAACAGCCGTAGTCTATGGGGGCAGTACTCCAGAGAACTAGAAGGGCACTGACTGCTTTTCTTGTAACATAATACAGAGAAGAAACGTGACCCAGACTTACTTTATCTTTCAGTTTTCAATGTTCCTTCTTACACAGGTCTGGTCTCTGGAGGCTGCCTTTTTTGTATTTGCTATGCAGGCACATGATTGTTGTCAACACCAAGCACTAATGGCATGGCAAACTTAAACCTATATGAACTAGTGTACTTGCTGGGTAACTGAAGGGCAGTAAAGCTATTGTATTCCCATAGGACGGAAGGTACTCAGTACATTACTGCTTTATGTTTGGAGGCATTTTCCCCCCTCTAGCAGGGAGAAGATGTTTACAAGCACTATCAGCAGTTTGCTAACCAGCACAGGGGACAAGCATTTTCTTTAAATTAGTACAGATAATTGTTTTCTGCTTTTATAGTTTTGTAAGTCTTTTGCACAAGTGCTCACAATGCTATAATATGTAATGAGGGTAGAAATTGCTAGCCCTACTTATTGGTGAAAATACAGAACTGAAAGACACTTCAGTTTCTGTGTGAGCAAGCATGTGTTTTTTATTTTATATGTGTGCAGCATCTAACACAATGGGGCCCTAGTCCCTGATCAGTGACTCTAGGTGCCACCATAATAGAAATAATAATGTACAATTTTGAATATTTCCAAATAAGAATATGTGAGGGAAGGGAAAAATGCATAGTCCATTGTTGAGTTTAATAATAATCAAGTCAACATTTGTAAATCTGAAAACTTATATTTGAATTTCTAAGTTTGTTCTCTGTTTCGGATAAAAGTTTTAATTTTAAAGTTAGACACCATTCCCTGCAAAACACTTTTAAAAAAGTGGGTGAATATTACACTAGTGAAATGAAGATTGATTGTAGAGTGGACGAACACTGGATTTGTGACTAATACTCAAGGGATATTTAAAGTAACCTGGATCCTATGATCTCTTGGAGTTATGACTCTTCTGGCTTGATTTTTGGTGGTTTGTATTTGTCTGAGGTTCCCCGCCCCTCCCAAAATTGGGAGGAGAAGTTCCAGCCTGCAACATCTATATTACATTAGGAGTCTCTGAAAGGATGTATTGGGCAATGTTATTTATTTCCAATAATTAATATTAAAAATGGGAATCCAAAAAGTAAAGTAATGGCAGAAACTTCTTTGTCACTGGGTGGTAACAGCCTCAACAGGGTACTGCAGATGATAACAGAAACCAAAGCCAATCAGAACCAAATGAAAAAAACAAATTAAAATTATCTAAGAAGAAATGAAGGCATCTCTAAAGTCAGCTTGAAGGAATACAATAATGAATGCACCTTTGCCAAGAAAGTTTGATTCAGCAAGCAGAGACATAAGAAAAACGGCTAGGATATGGTTGAAATACAGCTTGCCAAGAATTCAGTACATTAGTGAAGCAATAGCTCAAACAATGATGTGAAAAGGCTAAAAGACCAGGGTAGGCTAAAAGAAAATAAAATTATAAATGACCACACTAATACAATTTTTGATAAAAACAAGTCACAGCTAAAGGAAATGACCTTATTCAGGGACTACTAGCAGACTTGCTTTCACAAAACTCAAAATAATAGTATTAAAATCATGCATAGGCAATGTGGTAAAGAAGGCATGAATGTTATTCCCAACTAGGAGGGATATACAGGTTTTCATCTCCAGACAGAGATGACTAGGACTTGATAATGGCAGAAAACTTAAGTGTTATAAACAAACTTCCTTTAAGTACTTCTTTTAAGTTTAGCCTCAAATTACATTACGAAAACCATTAAAGCTCCAGTACAAAGCTGTTGAAATTTGGACTATGGGATCACAGAAAGAGTGTATCACTCAATGTGATTGTAAATCTTATAATGAAGCAAACTGTAGCCAGAGCAACACAGAGCAGTTTGAAAGGAAATGGGAAATAATAAATCCATTATTTTAAAAGCTGAAACTGATAGCTGATCACTACCATAAGATTTTTGTATCTATTTGATATAAGTAGAGCTTCACACCCTTGCTTTGATGTAAATAGTGAAACAAACAGAGAGAAAGCATTATATATAATCTCCCAATGTTATAATACTTACAATAACAAGTTTGAAAATTAGGATAACCAGATAGCAACTGTGAAAAAATGGGACAGGAGGTGGGGGGTAATAGGCACCCATATAAGAAAAATTCCCAAAAAACTGGACTGTCCCTATAAAAACAGGACATCTGGTCACCCTAAAAATAATAAAATGAAAACAATAATGTGGACTGTTAAACATGCTAAACACTACAAAGCTATTCTGGATACAGATTCAGTCAGCGCTCTGGTTTGGCAAAACATTAATATAATTTGTATTATACATTCAAAGCAATGGGCAGTAACTGGTACAAAAAGATGCAGGTACTTAACACCAAATTTGTTTTGGTACTTAGGCAGAGTGACCAGATAACCCAAAAGAATTTGGGGACTACATATAATTAAGAGTATTTGGTTCTGATGCCTGTTTACTAACAGCTGTTGAGAACATGAATAAAGCATAAAAATCATTCATTTCAGTATGACAGCGTTTTCATTTTATCTTTTGTGCGAGCAGGAGAACATTTTCATCGCTAACAAGGGATAATTGGAGCTTTTCATGGCAATGGTTGAATGAAATTATTTTTTAAAAATAATGAAATTATTTGAGAATGAAATTTTTTTAAAAAAATACTTAGGAAGAGAGGAATCACCACAAAACTTCTGCACTTGAAAGCCCCAATTTAGCAAAGCATTTAACGGGGATGGACTGCTATATTGAGGGCTGCAAAGAAAGAATCAGATCCTCAGGTGGGGTAAATCAGTGTAACTTCATTGACTCCAGCTGAACAATACCAGCTGAAGATCTGCCCAAAAGGAATTTTTCAACAGCAAAACACCATGTATAAAATCCTGACCCCACTGAAGTCAATAGCAAAATTCACATAAACTTCAATGGGGCCAAGAGTTGTCCCCATAGGTCTAAATCCTGAAGCCCTTTTTCAGTCCTTATAGAGGCAGTACTCCTATTGAAATCAATGGGAGTTTTGCACAAGTCAGGACCCATGGTAGTTTTCAGTGAAGCTCTTTTTTCATGCTAATAAATGCATAGAATAGACACAAGAGACTCCAGATCTCACCACATGAAGGCGAGAGGATGAGAATAATTTCTTTCAAAGCTAGCGTTACTGTGAGGAGCTCAAATGAGTAGAGGACAGTACCAAGTGCCATCTAAATTGAAAGCACAAAATACATGCTCGTACCAGTCCAAGAGATTTGTCAGCTGCTTCATCGATTGGGAATTTTAAATCTTGATTTAAAACTCTAGACCATGAAGAAATGAGCTTGAGGGGCTCATATTAATGAGCCTCCCAAACAGAAAGCATTTCAATTGACAGTAACTGTCA
This sequence comes from Lepidochelys olivacea, assembly GCF_965140295.1. Taxonomy (NCBI): domain Eukaryota; kingdom Metazoa; phylum Chordata; order Testudines; family Cheloniidae; genus Lepidochelys; species Lepidochelys olivacea. Next base: position 168,658,839 of record NC_140411.1, read on the forward strand.
GCAGGAGCAAAGGTTTATTTGCTGCCATTTGAGATTTGGTATGCGGTTTGTGTCGTCTTATTATTATTGTTCTTTTTTTGTTAAATTGAGGACTAATGTTATAATCAGTTTAAGGTTCATTGCTAGCAAGCCATTCAGAGTCCAAGGGGCTCCACTGCTTTATTGACAAGAGACAAACTGTGCTGGCAGCTGCATTGCAGACTTAGGTTTGCAAATGAATACCCTGACCCGAAGAGACCACAATTCTGGAAAGGGGACTATTCCTCACCTACAGTTCCAAGGTTTATCTGCTCTTCACATTGACTCCTGAGGACCAGATTCTCCACTCTCTTTACATACCCTTTGGGCTCATTCACCAGTGGATTTATTTAGCTGAGGACTCCCCCAGAGCTGGGATGTTCCCAGCTGTCAAAGAGCCAATATAGCTACCAATTCCCATACAGTGTCCAGTGTTAGAGGGTGTTTTGGGGCCATGGTTAAGTAAAAGGAGGAATGGCTGGAGTGCAGCAATCTCTTGCTGCTGTCTTAGCTCTGAGGAGCCATAGCCATTTTAGAGCACAAAGTTGCAGCTCTGTAAAGTGCCAGTGTAGACAAGCCATAAAACTGTAAATCTCCCAGAGTCAGGGGAGAAGCATTACCAAGTGTGAAATGCTAGTTTTCCACAAGAGGTATTAATTCCTCCCCAAGAAAAGAAGGTCTCCAGACATCAGACAAGCTGTTGTGGACAAATGACTTTGTTGATTGCTTCCCCCACACTCGTGAAGAGGGCATGTGGACAAGCCCTCATCCCATCACAGCTTGAACACTGGAGGAAAGGAATACAAATACCTGTTAAGGAGAAGACTCTGGAGGCTTAAAGCACATAAGAATTCAGCATTTGGATCCTTTCACAGCAGTCTGGTGTGCGTCCCATAGGGGGAGCTCAACTAGATCTGTGACAGCAAGAAGCAGATAATGAGATTGCAGTGTCTTAATTTTTCCTGTTTTTAAATGGTGTTCTCATCAGACATTTTCATCTGTGTAAATTTTTTTTAAGATAAGAGTAAAAATAATACTCTATTTTAAAACTATCCCTTTGTTTTCGTCACTTACAGTTTCTGCAGATTTGGCATACGTGTTCTTATATGAGTGGCATCTTTAAAACGTATTTTTAACTATTAGCAGGTTTTAAGTGTAATTTTAACAGGTGTGAGGACAACTTTGCATTCCTTTAATATTCATCCCAAGTTTATACATGCACACATCTAAAATAGTCACTAACTATAAAAGGGTAAACATTAGCAATGGACTCTGTGGCAGCACATAGCCAGTGGTGAGATGTGCCATGCACGTGTGTTAGAGGTGGTGAGTAGGAGTCTGATTGGCTCAATGGATTTGCATTGCCATAGAGAACCTTGGAATCTCTAGGTCACTGCTTCAAATCTGGCCCACGTTGGTAGTGACTGTAAATCCTTACCACCTTATTACAGTTTGGTGAGCTCTATACATTTAGGGCCAGCCAGATCTGGAGTTGGTATAAATTAATGTAGTTCTGCTGAAGCCAATGGAGCGTTGCCAATTTAGGATCTAACTGACGATCTAGCCCTTAGATAGATGGTAGTGTTAGTCAAGGGTATAATCAGCATTACAAATGGACATTACTTGGAAACTAAGTTGACACTCTCATCAAAGAAGCCCAGGGTTGAATGGGCACAGGCACTTACATGCCCTCTAGCCCCTAACAGCAGACCTTAGGGGAAAGGGCTGAGCAGAGCTCCAATGATACCCGCTCATGAAACTTCATTTTTGGGCCCTAAAGTCAGAGTGAGTTTATCTACAGAGAAAAAAAGATACTCTCCTGAGATGACTTCTTCCTCGTCAGTGACGGCCCCCATCATATTGACCTCTTAGCTAACATTAACTCATTTTTCGCTGGCCTTAGGCAAGTCTTAACTGATATAATATTCTGGCACTGTGAACTCTCTGCTTTTCCATTTGTAGTTCAAGGCTCTTTTAATTGACACTTGAGCTTTCCCTTGTGAAGCTACATATTTCATATTGCCAGCATTTTTCTTTTTTCAAGGGAATAGTAATAACTGTGTTTTAAGTATTGCAACTTTTAGGATTCCCCAACCTTCCACTATCTGGGTGGACTTTAATACTTCCCCCCCATAAAAAATAACTCATTCGATTTCTTATTTCCTCAGCATTTTCTTTCCTGAAATCTAATAACTTTTTATTGTTGTATTCTAGAAATATCACTGCATACAAGTAGTTTGAGGTGAATAGTTTTAAGTATCCTGCTATTCTCAGTTACTTACCACAGTGCCTACCAGAATTGCCCCCCACCGTTGGCAGTATAATAGGAATAAGTCTGTTGTCTTCACTGTACTGATAATTATAAGAAATTAAGACTTAGGTTTTTGTCAGGGATCAATCATTTCAAGCAGACACTTTTGCTTCAAATACTACAGGTAGGCACATTAAACACCCAGAACAATATGATGCATCTAAAATAGGGTACAGATTTGGGTGGTAGTTGTGTCTACTTGAGTAGTTTGAGTGTATCAAGCCCACCTTTATCTGTAGTAAGTGTTTGACAACTCCATTTGGCAGCCAATTGTGAATATAATACAATCTCAAATTCCTGGGTTCAGTCATATCAAATTATATCTGTGGCAGCAGCAGTCAAAACAGGAAGATTTACTCCAAGAGCATTTCTGCTACATACCTGTTCCAGATGGAAAATATTTTTCCAAATAGCCAGTTAGTAAACCTGTTTTCTGCTCCAACTGTTGTCTTCACAGAATAAAATCACGGTGTGCAGAAAGCAGTAGAAAGAACTAGTGAAACATGTTTGGCCTGATCCTCAGCTGGTATAATAGAAACTATATTGATTTACACCTGCTGAGGATTGGGCTTCTCAAGATCAACATTTTCAATCTAAGTTGTCAGCTAATTTTGACATAGCTCAATTTCTGAGTGCCACATGTGAGACTGATTTTCACAGGTGCTGAGCATTCACAGTTCCCATTGGCTTCATTTGGAGTTGTGAGAAATCTGGCCCTAGGTATGTCAAGTTGGGGAACAAAAAGCGGAGGCACCACAAATGAGTGGCTTTTTTTTTTTTTTTTTTTTTTTTTTTAATAAAATCTGAATCTGATCTGTTACATTTTCCAAAATGGAACATTGTGGTAATGTGAATGGGTATTGGGAAAAGTAAAATACATGTTACTTTTTCTAAAAGTTTTGCTTTTAGCAACGAACAATTGAATGAAAATGTAGAGTGCACCAGAGGCTTCTTTCTTATGGCTTTGCTTAACTTAAATTGCTACAAAAAGTATTCTATGCAGCTATTTATTTGTGATATCCTGTGTTGACGACTTTGGTTATGTATTCTTTGCATAGTGGGAACCATTCTCAGGTCTATTGAGTGAACCAGGACCTAGAAATTTAAAATCTTTCCATCCTTACTGAGCAATCTTGAATTTGTTTTTATTTCCCAATGAAGATTGCATACTATTTAGTCTTTTTTTTTTTTTTTTTTTTAAAAAGTACTATCTGTAATTCCAAATCAAACCCAACCATATTGATACAACCAAGTAAAATAGTAAGATAGGTTCAGTAAAATTTAAAAGAATAATTGCAAAAACCAACAGTGTTTCATAAGGGTTTTTAAATGATTATTCCAGTGTATGCTGATTGTGCCTGAAAGCAAACAAAATGTAAATTACACTAATACCCACACATATAATTAGGAAACAAATTTTTTTTCCTCCAGAGTGGGAGGGGGGAAGCTAAATTAAGCCCAATGTGTGTTAGGCCCGCCATTATATAAGCCACTAATCCACATGAAAACCCTTTTAAGTACCATATGGATGGTAATAATTTCCGGTACTCTTTACTTCTTAAGAACAACAAGCTGTTAACAAGGGGGCTTGTATTAGCATTTGCAGTTACTAAAGAAATCAAAACTGGAATTTCCCCATGAATGTCATCAGATCTCATTTTTGAAAAATGAAGTCAGATTCCCGGTTAAAAAGAATGAGTTAACAAAGACCATTAATTCATTTGGAATAAGTACTCCCAATCCCATTCTCCAATTTACATGCAACTGCAGAAGAATAAACTCGGAACAGGATGTTTCTGAGCATACATAAAATGCACGTAGACTATACATGTATTAGCATCTGTCTAATGAGTTCAGTGATTAAAAGAGAAATAGTTGGTACATTTTGTTCTATTTGTTTTTATGTAAGAAACATCATATAATGACGATATTTTTGATAGTATCTAATATTGAGCTCACATTTTGTTTAAAAAAATGCCACCTTTGTATTCCAGCCAACTTTGTCTGAAAACTGCAGGTACTATATTTAAATGAGAATCTAGGAAAACAGAGCCAACCCTATCTCCAACTAAATATCCTAATTCAGGTGTTTTGATGGGATGTTTCAGGTGACGGTCAGTTTTCACTTGTTCTGCTATTCTATCTATCCATCCATCCCTTTTGTGCTTCTCAACCCATTTTCTACTGTCACATTCTGTTCTCATTAAAAGATAACCCACCTTTAAGGAAAGATGAATGAAATCACCAACATGCCTAGCTAATTCCTCAATTTTGTTTTAAATCACCCAATATTTGTAAGTTCTAACAAGTCATATCTTTCAAGCCCCTCAGAGAAATCGGTCTGCTAACTGCTAGGAGACAAAACATACAGCTATGTATCTCTGGGAAAGACATTGCATGATTCCCTCTCCACTTGCATGGGCTAGAGCCTTGTCTGAAAATGTAGGATTGAACTGGCAAGCAGTACGGAGAAGGAGCTTGTTTTTTTTATTTGTCTGCAAAGAGCCATGCACACCGATGGTGCTGTAGAAATAAAAAACAACAACAATGCTTCAAAGATAGATATAGGCCAACATTTTCAAAGTTGACCATTGATTTTGGGTGCCCAGGTTGAATCACAGTGGACTTCATTTTCAGAGGTTCTGAGCACCCACTTCTCCCATTAACTTTAATTGGTGTTATGGGTGCTCAGCATATTTGAAAATCAAGAAAGAGGCACCCAAAATCAAAGGCCATATTTGAATTTTTTGGCCATTATGAATAACTATGTTAGCTGTCACATGTTCCAGTGTGGTCTTGGCATGTGGCAGTGGAACTCTCTCTCTGGGGTCTTCCAGAAGGAAAATTATTTGTTTATGGTAGTGCCTACTGTGGGTTACTGTGAGTGCTTTCTACACTCAGAAGAAGGAATGGTCCCTGCCCTGAGGAGCTTACCACTTAAAGACCAACAGACAAGTAGACCAAGATGAGGGGAAATGGGAAACAACATACACTCTTCTTTTTTTTTTACTTAACGGACAGATCAACAAGATTCATTGTAATCAGCACAGCAGAAGTGGGTCTTCAAGAGGGACTTAAATGTGAAAATGATAACGGGCCTTTGGGACGAGCGCACGAAGGTCAAACCATCCATAATGGGGAAAACAGAAGGAGGCAAGGCCATTTATGGGGGAGGGAGAATGCGAGCGGAGTGGATAGTGCAGGGGAGGAAAAGACAATGTGCAGTGGGGCAAGCTTAGCTAAGTAGAGAGAGAGAGAGAGATACATAGACATTTGTAAATGGCAACACCAAGTTTGAATTTGATGCAACAGCAGATGAGAAGCCAGTGAAACGATTCAGAGAAATCAGTGCTGTGATCAGAAACAAGAAGCCAGGAAAGTGACTTTTGCTGCAGCATTTCATATGAACTGGAAAGGGAGAATTTGCATTTTAAGGAGGCCAAAAATGAAGATGTTGCATTAGTTGAGGTAGGATATAACAAGGGTTTGAACAAGAGATTTAGTTGTGGGGATGGAAAGAAAGGGATGGATCTTTGAGGTGTTTAGAAGGAAGACAGAGCAGGATTTGGAAATGATATTTATACCAGGAACAAGGGAGATGGAGGAGTCAAAAATAACCCCCAAATTGAATGTCTGCATGATGGGAAGGATGGTGGTGTTGTCAGCAGTGATAGAGAAGGGTGGAAGCAGGGAGGGCTTGGGAGAGAAGGTAAGAGAGCTTTTTTGACCATGTTAGGTTTAAGCTGATGATGAGACATTCAAGAGATGTCAGAGGGGCAGAGTGATATGTGGGACTAGATGCAGAGAAAGAAGGTTAAGAATAAAGAGGTAAATTTGCAAATTGTCACCTTGGAGATGGAACTGAAGCAGTATGAATGGACATAATTGCCCAGAGACAGGGTGCAAAATGAGAAGAAAAGAAGAAGAAAGACAGAACACTGGTGACCTCCACAGGTAATGGGAGGGGGCAGAAGAGGACCTGCTGAAAAAGCAGTCAGCAAGGTAGGAGGAGAACCAGGAGAGGATAGTAACAAGAAAGGTCAGGAAGGATGAGATGTCAAAGATCAGTGCATGCAAACTCCCACAGTTTTAAAAACAAAGCATCTAGGGGGCAGGAATATTATTCATTTAATTTAAACTATTTGTGTTGTTGTTGGTTTTAAAATAAAAGTCCCCAAAGTTCACATTAAGGTGTACCCAAGAAATAGTTGTTAAGGGATGCAGCAGAACAGCCCAGGATCTGCATATAACTGTAGTTTAGGAATTGTCTTTGATCTACAGTAGACATCTCACTGATATCAGTTCCTACTGAGTGTGCAAATGAGGGAAATATATGGCCCCTTCATAACACCTACTGTCTCTATTGGTCTCTGGGGAAGGTATTCTAGGATCATGGGTCAGAAGCCACATCTTGTATATACTAACATAGAGATTACATCATTCAATTTAATTTCAATCACCTGTGCCAACGCAATCAACTGGCTGTTCCACTCCACGCTAAGGTGGCAGGGGTGACTACCTACCAATACATATTAAGCTTCCCTTTGATCAAAGTGTGAGAGTGCTCACCATAAACATGGATTTAATATATGCTGGAAATTGGGGTCTTTAAAATTAAATGGAATACTTCACATTATAAAGTCAATTTTACACATAGAGGAGCAACTCTGAATTCACAAGTGGCGAGACAAAATGAAGGGTTCAGAAAATTAGAGAAAAAGTGTGCATTATTTACAGGAGAAAAATGTCTCTGACATGGACAAATCATACTCTAGTTTGTGTTTCATTTCTCTGGACTGAAATATGGTGTTAACTAAACACATATCTCAGCTATCTCATTGTTTGTAATAGCAAACAAAAAAAGATACAAACTGAGACAAAAACTAGCTACTGTAGTGCATGGGAACAGAAGATGAACTGCAAAGACAAAACGTTATCCGTCATTGCTATTTACTATGTATAACATGGTCCAAATAATCAAACAATATTTACGTTAAAAAAATGAGGTTCTCATGTCCTTCTCTTTGCCGGAGAACTGTGGCAAGAACTTAGGAGGAGAGGAGCTTGCAGCTCTCCCTCTCCCCAGGACTGCACAGAGAGGAAATGTTGAATTATGATTTTGAATTTTTTCTCACACTCTCTCACACATGCAGCAGAGATGCTGAGTCAGCCTCCTCTCTTTCCCCCAACAGAGTTGGGAAAAGGGTGAGAGCAGCAGCTTTCATGAGGCATTATTACTCACATCCTCCAAAGACCCTGCGAAGTTCCTCTAGCAAAAGAGGGAAGTGTGAAGCTTATATTCCTGCTCTGTGAAGTGTAAAAAAAACAAAGACAACTGATTCGTATTTAAGGTTAGGCGGCTTTATCTATTCATCATAAAGGAACAGACATTTTTTGCTTCACAATTCACCTTCAATTAGGAGTAGTGCCTCTTTCCCTCACCTTCTTTTTGGCAGCTTATGATTCCCCTGCAGGAATAACAGTGTTGTCCATACATTTATTTACATAACACAAGATAAAAGTTCAAAAGGAAAAGTTATAGTCTATCAAACAACAAACATTTTTAAAGCTTTATTTAAACAGGTCAATAACTTCATGTCAGACTGCTATGCCAGGTGCTGTCAGGGACCTTTTCACCAGTGCATATGCCTTGCATTGTGACTACAGCATTTACCCTCCAAGGTAGGGAGTCCATTGTTTAACTCATTTCACAGAGTAGACAATGTCCTCCTCCAGGCAGAAATTAGTAATGTTGCTACCCTAATATAAGTAGTCCCCACAGATTAGGATTGGATTCCTTAGCAGAGCTGGGCAAATCACTGACTTTTTTGGTTTGTTGGCAGTTCTGAGAAATCAAAGAAAATTCATTATGGGTTTTGTCTGAAACCACTTTTTTTTCAGAATTTTCAGCAAATTGAAAAGTTGGAAAAATGTCATTTAAATTAAAGCAAGTGAAATTTGAAAATGAAAGGCTAGATTCAAAATAAGGAGGAGTACGAGATGGTGGTGATGCCCTTAAACATAATAGCCCAATGGCTAGGACACTCATCTAGGATGTTCAAATCCTTGCTCTGGAATAGGGATTTAAACCCAGGTCTCTCCCACGAGTTGCTAAAGTTATTAGGCCAGAGAGAGAATGACTCTACAAGCCTGGTGGCTAGGGCACTTACCTGGGATGTAGGACACCTAGGTTCCAGTCCCCCACTCCAATTAAGCACATGCACTCTGCCAACAGATCATAGAACACTGAGGGCCTGGATCCAAAGTCTACTGAAGTCACTGGAACATCACCCGTAGCCCTCAATGGGCTTTGGCTCAGGCCGAAAGTGAATAAAGAATAGAAAGCATGTGCTCAAGTTGACTTGTACTCTTATGTATATAAGACAATAGTAGAGAGTGAGCATAAACGTATGCTTGAGAAACACATTGTCTGTGACGTTGGACCCCATAATGCTTTATGGAAATATGCTTATGAATGTATATATGACATAACTGGAATATATTTTATGCTACATATGCCATGTAACATGTCTCTGCAAAGGTTATGATCTACTGAATATATTCATCCTATTTGTATGCATGTATCATTTTTGTATTTGAAGTTATGAATACTGGCTGTATACTTGTTTGATTTTAAGTATCCTTAGTAAGGCATTTGGTCAGCTTCTTAAGAAAGGAATTTGTCCAATCAAGAAACACTTAATGGACAATGGACCATGGAAGACTCCAAACCACATAAGAAGTTTACTTGGGGATGTTCAAGGTAGCATGTGAACAATGGCTGCCACCTGTAAAGTTCTGAGTCATGCATGGACATGTAACTTGCCCATGTGACTCCAAAACTCCATCTTGGAGCTGGGTTTCTACACAGGGGGAGGGAGGGGTGTCCACCCACAAGAGAGGAACTATATAAAGTCCTGGGAGACCCCTCCATTTGGTCTTCAGCTGGCTCAAGCCCCTCCGCCCCCAAAGGATACCTGAAAGAAAGGACAGTAACCACAGGGGTGTGAGTGATCATTGGACCCAAACTAGAAGGAGGCTAGTCTGTAAAAGAAACTTCTTAGAACATCTCTGAGGGTGAGATTTCGTCTGTAATCACTTTCTTACTGTATTAGGCTTAGACTTGCGTGTTTTATTTTATTTTGCTTGGTAATTCACTTTGTTCTATCTGTTATTACTTGGAACCACTTAAATCCTACTTTTTGTAGGTAATAAAATCACATTTTACTTATTAATTAACCCAGAGTATGTATTAATACGGGGGGGGGGGCAGCTGTGCATCTCTCTCTATCAGTGTTATAGAGGGCAAGCAATTTATGAGTTTATCCTGTATAAGTTTTATCTAGGGTAAAACGGATTTATTTGGGGTTTGGACTCCATTGGGGAGCTGGGCATCTGAGTGTTGGAGACAGGAGCACTTCTTAAGCTATTTTCAGTTAAGTCTGCAGCTTGTGGGGGACATGGTTCAGACCTGAGTCTGTGTTTGTAGCAGGCTAGAGTGTCTGGCTCAAACCAGGCAGGGCTCCGAAGTCCCAAGCTGCCAGGGAAAACGGGCTCAGAGGTAGTCTCAGCACATCAGGTGGCAGTTCCCAAAGGGGGTTTCTGTGACCAACCCATCACACTGTGCATTCAAGCTCAGTCAGCATAAAAAGAAAAAGCGTGTGCCTACTCAAATTAGGCATGTTGCTTTAGACTGGAAGGTACAATAAATGAATTCCAAACACCATAAAAGCCTGACTCTCCCTTTTCTCCCCAATATGCTGGTCCCTAGAAGAAGCTCTAGATCTAGTAGAAGTGGTGAAAGATTCTTGGAAGGCGATACATTATGCCACTACAGACAGTTCAATATCAACGTTCCATAGAAATAAGAGGTCTAAATATAAAGATTGGACAATTAAACCATTCATGATCTTAACCAAAAATTATCAGGGGATTGAAGGAGTTAGTCTAACAGAAGCTATCTATGCCTTTGCTTTGTAGCATTTAAAAACAGCAGCCTTAAGACTTTTAAAGTACAAAACACCAGGAACTAGACCAAGAAGAAATCAGTTATTCTGAAGAAACTAATGAAAAGATAGTCCCAAAGAATTCCTATTCATTCTGGGAGCTACACATTGCACACACTTCTCCCTACCTGTCTCAGCACAAGATGAGGCTATGTTCAGGAGTACAAATGTTTTTTATTCTCTGAATATGCAGATCAGGTTTGCCAAGATTCCCAGAATCATGTCACAGCACACACAGACTCAGACATTCAATTATATATAATCAGCTATTTGAGCTTGGAAGAATCACTGAAAGATGGAGAACTAAAGAGGACCACATTCTCATCTCCCTGGAGAGATTCATGTGAGCACAAACATTAACACTGTAGAGGTCACCATTTTGGGATACTACTACTTACCTCCCAAGGGTGATTATTTTAATAAGTTAATGTTTGCAAAGTGCCTTGAAGGTAACTGTTCTACAAGCATTACACATTGTTACTGATACTTGGCCTCCTATGACCAATGGCAACAGAAATTCATATTCTGCAACATTTCTATCAGGTCTTCAATTTTCTGGTCCAACTGGAACCCATTTTTACATCAAGTATCTTGCAGGACACAAGGGAATCAGTAAGGGCTAGACTGGCATACACAATCTGCCCCATAAAACGAGGGGCACACAGCTGTGCTGCCCAAGGAGCAGCATAGGCAAGGAATTGGACCTCAAAGGCTTGATTACTTCCCTGTTCCCCCTTGCTCCTGGGAGCAGTAATAGGATACTGCTCAGATTACTATCCCCACATCTACTCAGCTATGGTGTTTGTTGCATTGTCCTTGGCCACCATCTTTCCTTTTTTGGTGTCCGGGGGGGGGGGGGATGGGGATGCAGCTAATCAGGTGTGCAACACCTACACACCAGGACCCACAGTCCAAGGAGACTGTGCAGGACTACAGGTGTGGAGGGACTTTACTCTCTCATGTCCCTGAACTGTTGCATAAATTGATTCATGATCTAGCCCTAAAAATATACAGATAGATCCCTGTGTAATTCAAACCCCAAATGGGATATTAAGGGGAAGACTTCCACTTTTTCCAGGCAGTTATTTAAGGATTACATATTGATATGCTTTATGTTTATTGATGATATCTTCCTCATTTGGAAGAGTGATTGCATCAGCAACTAACTAATGCAACTTAATTACAAATCCCAAAATTATTTAGGAAATCCCTTATGATCATCATGGACTAGCAGCTACATTTAACTGTATCAGGTGCATAACACACAGTACAGTAGGAACTAGGAAGAAGTCGTCAAACTCATTTCATTCCAAGTCCATTTGGGTTTAAGTCAAAGTCACAAGCATATAACAGCACAGTGCACAGCTGCCATTTTATTACATCAAAAGGACAATATTGAAATAAAAGTTATTATGTATGACATGCCAATAAAACACATTTTAATGTATGTGAACCCACCAATGTTTGTTTTTAATGTATGCCTTTGATTAAGATGAATTCTAGTAACAACTCCTGACTGGGTACTGCTCACCTTCTCCGAATTTCAAATAAAAGGAACTGTAATGAACAAGGACACCAAAGCACTACAACAGCATGGTTCAGCAGCAATTCAACATTTCATGGATTTTTCTACATATGTTGTAAGACTTGCAGCTTTCAAGAATTCAGAGGAGCCGAAAACTGAAGAAATTATAATGAGAATGTTGTGAGCATCAGAGTCATTCAATACAGCCATATCCTCATAATGAAATGATTTCATTCCCCTTCTTATTTCACTATGGTTTTTCAGCACAGGATTTAAACACTTAAATATGTAAAGTTGTGTTTGAATTCATAGTGATGATGCTAATAATGATGTGCAGTTTTTACTACAGACAAATTCTTTTAAATATACTTGATAAAGCTTAAATATTGTTGAAACATGTTTTAAAGATGGCTTTGAAAAGGACTATTGTTTTAAGTCACATACTTTAAGAATAAAAAATACAAAGTTACAAATGAGATCCTGAAGCCAGAAGATGTTTCCTATTGTCCAAAACAAAACAAAATAAAATAAAACCCCCACATTTAAGTAACATCGGTGTTATGATACAAGCCAGAAAATCAAGAAAGGGTGATTAGGAACTAGAACTGAGACATAGAAAATCTGGGGGTTCAACTCCTGGCTCTGCTACAGGCTTCCTTCTTATGTAAACCTGGGCAAGTCTTTAATATTCTGTGCCTCTGTTTCCAACATATAAAACTGATTAAATAAATAAGAAAGACAAAATAAGGGAGAAAGTAAGTATTCAGTTTGAAACTCTTCTGGGCAGGAATGGTCTTTTATTATGTGTTTGTACCTAGGAAAACAGGACCCTAATCTTGCCTGGGGCCTCTTAAGGCTAATAATAATATCTATTTAAACATTTACACAGTGTTCCTCACTATAGTATCTACACACTTGTCAGTCCATTGCAGTACCACAATGCACTGGCTTTAAATAAGTGGCTTACATTTTCATAGGTGTTATGCTACATGCACATAAGACTCTTTAAACTAACACACACACAAAAACTGATAAGCAACATTGTGACCAAATGCTCCCCTGTGGTCAGATCCTACTGGCATAGTTGATTATTTTTGGTCCAGACTCCAGAGAAAATCATAAAATGAAAAAAAGGATTTTGGGATTCATTCAAAGCATCTGGCAGTCTGGATTTGATCCACGGTCCATCTATTGACTACCTCTGCCCTACACAATAGTGTAATAGTCTTTATACAAAATATGACTGGTAGGGTGTCATTTGAAAACTAATAACTCACTGGTCAATAATATCATGGTGAAATGTATGTAGTGACATTGTGTGTAAAGATCTGAAATTCACTCTGTATAATGCCAAAAGCACAAGTTCAAACTCATGTAGTTCAAGGGACATGTTCAAACTCACATAGCCCAGATCAGCACAATTGGTCAAGCAGGTCTTAAACAAAGGGATATGTGGTTACCACAGTTTGCATATAAGCTGTAAACAGAGTCCTCATACAGTGAGAGGGAAGAGAAAAGAGATGAAGAAAATCTGCATCTCAGCACACATAGATGAAAGAACCCAGCATGAAGCATCTTTCCTGCTAGCCTACATGTCTCCTCCTGCTCAGCTGAACAGAACTTTATGGGGGGGGGGAGCTGACCTACAAAAGTGAGGGGCAAACACTTCAGAGTATCTCTCTCCCATTCCCCCCCTTTGTGCCTAAGATGATAAAAGCAGCCACCGTTGAACTTTTGGGGAGAGGACCTCACCTGAACAGTTTGGTGAGTAACACCATTGGAATGAAAGGACTTTACTTTGAATCAAGTACAGTCTGTTAAAATGCTTCCTATCCGGTTTGGCCAACGTAAATGGCAGAGGGGCATTGCTGGCACATGATGGCATCCCCGTTGCCTACTCTGTCCCCATATCTACTCTAGCGACACCATCAGAGGACCCAACCACATCAGCCATGCCATCAGGGGCTCATTCACCTGCACATCTACTAATGTGATATATGTCATCATGTGCCAGCAATGCCCCTCTGCCATGTACATTGGCCAAACAGGACAGTCTCTATGTAAAAGAATAAATGGACACAATCAGACATCAGGAATGGTAACATACAAAAACCAGCAGGAGAACACTTCACTCTCCTTGGACATTCTATAACAGATTTAAAAGTAGCCACCCTTCAACAAAAAAACTTCAAAAACAGACTTCAAAGAGAAACTGCAGAGCTACAATTCATTTGCAAACTTAACACCATTAATTTGGGCTTGAATAGGGACTGGGAGTGGCTGGCTCATTACAAAAGCAGTTTTCCCTCTCTTGGTATTGACACCTCCTCATCAACTATTGGGAGTGGACTACATCCACCCTGACCTAATTGGCCTTATCAACACTGGTTCTCCACTTGTACGGTAACTCCCTCCTCTTCATGTGCCAATATATTTATGCCTATATCAGTAATTTTCACTCCATGCATCTGAAGAAGTGGGGTTTTTTACCTACAAAAACTTATGCCCAAATAAATCTGTTAGTCTTTAAGGTGCCACTGGACTCCTCATTAATTTTGTGGATACAGACTAACATGGCTACCCCATGATACTTGGCTCCATTTAAATGGTTGTGTATTGTTCTCTTAAAGGCACAACAGACCTGAGAGGGCTGGACAGTACAGAACACACATTTTGGGGGGAAATCCGGGACTGAGGGTGTGTTGGGGTCACCCCACAGAAGCAACCCAGGCTGGTAAAAGCCAGCCTGTAACCCAATTGTAGATGGCAGGTTGCAGTTACACACAGACACTCAGGGTGTGACTTGCATGCTGAAAGACTGTGAGAAGCCCAGGTGGGAGCAACTCCAGCATGGCATTGTTTCAGGGCAGGGGTGACACTGCCCTTTACTGGTCTGGACTGCACTCTGGAATGTCACATGGAGCAGGCAGTGGCAGTGTTCGCTTGTCTCCTGCTGGTGCCCCAGGTTGAAGCTGCTCCTCAGCTCCCAGCCCTCTTTGCTCATGCAGCTGGTAAGAGCCACCTGGACAGGGAGACCTGGCTCCATGGCTGGCAGAGCCCTCGGGGAACAGGGACTGCAGGGGAGTCCTCCTGGCACACAGCCCCTAATACCCCTCTCCCTACACCCTGAGGCTATGCCCTCCCTGCACCCTAAGCTACCCCCTTCCCTGAACACAGCCCCCGCTACCTCCCTCCCTGCACCCTGAGCTACCTCCCTCCCTGCACACAGTCCCAGCTACCTCCCTCCCTGCACCCTGAGCTACCTCCCTCCCTGCACCCTGAGCTACCTCCCTGCCAGCACACAGCCCCAGATACCCCTCTCCCTGAACCACCCCCACTATCCACACACAGACCCAAGTACCCCTGCCTGCACCCTGAGCAACCTCCGTGCCCACACACAGCCCCAGCTACCCCTCCCAGAACCCCGAGCTACCCCTCTGCACACACACTGCCCCTAGTCACACCCTCCCTGCACCCACAGCCACCCTGTGTGCACACAGTCCCAGATACCCTGCACTTTGAGCTACCTTCTGCCCGCACATGGCCCCTAGCTACCCCCTCCCTGCACCCTAAGCTGTTTTCAAACATTTTGAGCTAAACCCCCACCTTTGAGTTATAATTTTTGGTTGCACCCCACCCGCCAACTCAGACAGACTGGGTAGCCTGCTGTGGTGAGTCGGGAGTGGAGGTGGCGCTCCCTCCCTGGATCCCGCCATGTAGAGGTGGCTTGAGCCCCGCTGGCCCCTGCCCACCCCCCAATAGAAGTCAAACTATGTCTATGCCCAAGGCCCTTGCCCCATCCCCGCTGGGCCCTAGAGATTTTATAGCATGTCTGGGGGGGCCTCAGAGAGAAAAAGTTGAGAACCCCTGCTGTAAAGCATAATTTTGGTTATAGGGCATGGAAAGTATTAGTGACTTAAAGGAGTTCAATATATTTTCGTTATTGACAACATGTTACTTCACAGATTTTTCTATATTGATCCAAAATAATATTCCATTCTCAGCAAAACCTAACTCAATAATGGTAAATCAATGGATCAGGCATTTGACTGTGAAGTATAGTATTGTTTATTGAAAAGCTTAAATACACAGAGGCTGGAAATGAGTTTTTCAAATTAAAACAAGGGCCAGATTCTCTATTGTGCTGCAGCTACTTTGAGCTACGCCGGTGGCACAAAATGGCAATTAAATCCAGAACACAAACACAGGAGGAGCACCTCAGCACAGGGTCTCCCACCTGCAAGTGCAGAGGGGCACCGTGGCTAAAAGGGGGGCATGGCTTGCTGCATTTTCGCAATCCCTAGGTGCTGTATCACTCCTCTGGGGACCCTGGCAACTGCACAAGTTAGAGCAGCCTTCAGGTTGTTCTAACTTACACTAGGGGGTGACTGGAGCAGTGCACAGCGGGCTTAAGTTCAGAGGAGCACATATATGCTTTACCTTTGCACCCGTTGAGCTTGAGTTATGCAGTGTGCTCTTTACCCACAACTCAGCCTCTGGACCCAAGTTTGTGAGACCTGATTTATTAAATTAATTATGCAACCACTACTGCTTCTTCACAATTACCTTTGCCTCTGTAGTTGAAATGCCTTAAGGCCAGATTCCAACCCCCTTCATCAGAGAACCACCCTACTTCACAGGTATTCCTGTTGACTTCAGTGAAGTTACTCAAAGAGTAAAGCACTGTTTAACATGAGTGAGGATGTCAGAATCTGGTCATTATTGAATAGTTATTTTCCTGTATCTGTTTAGTCAAATGAATAAAAATCTGTTTTTTAAAGAACTCCAATTCTAGAAAAATTTTATCAAAACAATGTGTATTCCCTTCCTTCCTGGAAGTGTTTACCAGAAGAAGCTAATATAAACTGAAACAGAATAATTCACTAATGTAAAATAAATACACATACAACTTCAAGCAAGGAAAATAGATGCAGAAAACTACAACATCTTAATATGGCTAACTGGTAAATGATAAAGATTCTTAGAATAATGCCAGCTGACACATCTACGTGCATAAAGCTTTAAAATAACAGTTGGAACTGTTTCCCCAGCAGTAGGAATTAATTGTAGCTGACAAAGTAGAAATAGTCTCTAATCTCTAGTACTCGTACAGTATGTAGCTAGTGACCTTCCCCTCCCCCCAAGAAAGAAAATGTTTCTCCGGTGTTCTTTTCAATACTATAAGGAAAATTAATGAGTTCTGTGTTGCTTTTTGTGTAGGGTACCTTTATAGCCATGAAAAGACAGCTACTCTATTGTAACAGCATCCAGATTCAAAGGGAAAGATCTTAGCGCCCTAGGAAAGGTTTAGAGAACTTTTGTCTACCAGGCAAACTTCACTTGCATATACAGCTCTGGATTACGATAGACTTATTAAAAACAGACATTATTTTTGAAGATAAGTTATTAAAATAGAAATATGTAATATCCTGACATATTTTCTCTGGATGCAGGGAATAGGTAGTTTTTAAGTAAAGAACAGAGAATGGACATGCTGCTTCTAACTTCCCTTGGGGTGAGCCAACAGAGAAAAAAAATGGGATTTGTAAATGAATTGTACTAGGAGTTTCCAACCTCCATGCCAATAAAATTAGCTCTCCAATGCTGCTTGTGAGTATAATAAATCTGACATGAGTAGTAAAATTCAGGGCATGCTTAGCTTTCTTGCATTAAAAAGTCATGCTGCAGACAATGTTTGACTAGTCATAAGGCCATGTCAAAAATAGTACCCGCCTCAGGGATAAATATGAACACACTGTGTGGGTAGTTCCTGAACAATTCATGAGAAGAAAATACGGGTTCTGGACATGCAGGCTCCTGTTATATTTTTTGAAAATACAGTATATCTTTTTTAAAAGAATGAGGAGTACTTGTGGCACCTTAGAGATTAACAAATGTATCTGAGCATAAGCGTTTGTGAGCTAAAACCCACTTCATCAGATGCATCCAGTGGAAAATACAGTAGGTAGGTAGGTAGATAGATAGATATACAGAGAACATGAAAAATGGGTGTTGCCATACACACTATAATGAGAGTGATCAATGAAGGTAAGCTATTATCAGCAGGAGAAAAAAACCCTTTTGTAGTGATAATCAGGGATCACCCATTTCCAACATTGACAAGAAGGTCAGAGTAACGGGGGGGGGGATAAGCATGGGGAAATAGTTTTACTTTGTGTAATGACCCATCCATTCCCAGTCTTTATTCAAGCCTAATTTAATGGTGTCCAGTTTGCAAATTAATTCCAATTCAGCAGTCTCTTGCTGGAGTCTGTTTTTGAAGGTTCTTTGTTGTAATATTGCGACTTTTATGTCTGTAATCGAGTGACCAGGGAGATTGAAATGTTCTCCAACTGGTTTTGTTGCCAGACTGTTAGGTAGGAAGCAGATAACGATACCTAAATGGTCTCCTTTCTTAAATTTGGAGTAAAGAATAATAGTAATATGTTACTAATCTGTCATGGAAGGGCATGGGGTAAATAACATATATAGTCCTGGAGCCAGACAGTTTCCCACCAGAACAATTTTGAAGGGCTGCTGTTTGTGAGCAGCAGTAAATTGTGACAGAAAATGGGAAAGTGGTAAATCCAATAAATGCTCTTATTGGTTGTGAAAAGTATTGTTGCATAGGATACTTAATGTAGTATTTCCCAAGCTGTTCCAGGCCAAAGCCCCAGAACTGGGGCAAATAAGATGAACAAACAAGAACACACTCTTCATAAAGAGAACTCTTCATAAAGCGCACATATAACAATTGATTGAAAACATTAGTTAAAATGCAGTCCAACAGAGTCAATGCATGCTCTTGGCTCGTACATGAAACAGTATGCATTGTTCCATATGTAACCCTTCTGTCCTCAGAGTTGGCAGCAACAAGGGCTGGGTTCCGTATCTAGGGGTTCCATTCCAATAACACAATGCAAAACCGGCTCGAGCCCCCACCCAGTGACCTGGGACAAATATATACCATTCCCGCTGGGCGCCTCCAAGAGGTGATACTTCCCCTCTCACAAGCACAGAGTCTGAGTGTAGCAAAAGCCTTTTAACAACAGAAACAATGTAACATTATGTTGGGGAATCACCACCAACAGAATTCATAACACAACCCATGAGCAAAAACCCCACCCCAAGCAAATTGGGGCGTGTCCTTTCCCTTTGGTTCTTGAGTCCAGCAACCCAAAATCACCCAAAGTCCCAAAAGTCTCCGTCCCTGGTCCGGGCAGCCCCAGAGTTCAAAAGTTTATCTGCAGAGTTTTATCTGTCAATCTGGGTGAAGATGCGGGGGGGCGAGAGGGGGTTAAGGGACACCTTACATGGTCCAAAGCTGATTGCCCCACCTCTCCATGGGGCTCCTCTCCGCTCCACCAGCGGTCCCACGAATCGCTCCGCTCTGCCAGCCGCCCCCATGAGCTGCTCCAAGCATCCGACAAACTGCTCTGCTCTGCCAGCCGTCCTGCAAACGGCTCTGCTTCAAGAGCCGCTCTGCTCTGCCAACCATCCCACAAACTGATCTGCAATATATCTTCAGGCTCCCTCATTACTTAACACAACACTCAGTGATTTCAGCTCTTAGTAAGTTTAGCTCCTTTGTGATTTCAGCTTGTAGTAGGGGAGCCTCAGTACTGGTACACCATGGGCCCAAAGTGAATTCAGCTCAGCAGCCTGTAACTCAACTCCTAAAGGAATCAAAATTGGCTCTGATATTCCACAGTGGAGCAAGGAGGAAGTGCAATTAGCATGTAAGGCCCTCACCAGGAGGCCCATACCACCAAGTATTAATACCTATCCCCAACCTCTCTCTATTCACTGGGTTTTGGAACCCATGACCCTTGCCTAGCGAGTGCTGCTTAGTTGATGGTGAGTCCCTCCAGCATAACAAAAGGCCAAGTACAGTTCCACTGTCCTTGATTCACATAATCAGGATAATAATTTATTCCTGCCCCAATAACAGAGAAACTGGGGCAGCCAAAGTGACCATCTAGGCAGTGTGGGTGTGCCTATGCAAATGAGATCAGCCCCTGAAGTTCTTTTCCACAACCCACCATGACTCAGCACCAGATGTCAGGGTAGAGCTCATCCTGAATCTGCTTACACATATATGACGGGGAATATACAGCAGCTCCCTGAACATCCCTGACATGGAGACAATTACATGAGCCAGAGAAATCACTGCATCATGTACATACATGTACATGCAATTAGTGGAGTGACTGTGACAAGTAAAAATTAAATTCTGCTTGACAACCAATGAATCTGGCTTAAATCTTTCTCTATTCCTCAACCAGGAATGAAATCAGCTATGTAAAAATCTATTGACCATGTACATAGTCAAATACAATACATTTTCTTGTGCAAAAGAGGGCAGAAATCCCCTGTAATTTTTATCTGTGTCCTGTTACGACTCTTTAACATGGCCCCCAGAAGTCACTGGGAATTTGGGGTAAAACCTGATGGCAGGATTTTGCCTGAATATTTAATAAATTCACAGAAACAAGTATTTTAAAAGTACACTGCTGAGTGAGTAACTCAGGCCTCGAGATACAAAACATTAAATTAAAGCAACACAACTTGCAGATCACTCTTCTGTTTGGAAAAAAAAAGTCACCTACCATTGTTACACATATTACCTTGTAATTATAACTAGACAAGATTAGAGAATATAAATTCTCCCTATTTTTCTTTTTCAGATTGCTTATTTTGTGCATTCCACATCATTATGCATGAAGTCATTTTCACCGTTTTGTCTGCCAGTTTGGCTTTGTTTGTCAGCTTTCCTTCTTCACATGGAGCCTTTCATGTGGCAACATGGGGAGGGTGGAAGAGCTCAAGTCTGCTGCCCTTACTCACCTTGAGCAGTACCTTAACTAAAATCTGTTCTCTTACCTACGTAAAATGAAAGCATCCTCTAGGTTTGCTAGGAATATGCTGTATTTATTTGGAACACATATTTCTGGAGATTAGCAGTCCTTGAAACAGAAATCTTCTCTTTAGCTACCATATACTTCGTACAGTTAAAAGCTGACTAATTTGGATAAAGAACAGGGCCTATGATGTGCTGGGGGGAAGTCTGGTTGTATCTCATAATTTTTTTCCAGCATTAAATATACTAAAAGGACAAAGTTCACAAGTTTAAATACAACATACAGAACAATCCCTTCAAGGAACAAAGGGATCTTTTTATATGCCTATATTTTGTCTAAAAATATATGATGACCCCTCAAACCCTGTTTGTCCTGTTTGGCCTTCTTGCATTTTAGATTGTGAAGCATATGCGTGCCCTGGTTTACATGGATTTAAGTACAGGCCAGATCTTCGGCTTGTACCAATCAGTGTAGTTGCACTGAACTCAGCATAGCTTTGCCAATTTTCATAAAAGGAGAATCTGGTAATGACAATCATTTGTACTTCTATAGTAACTTCCATTATAGCATCGGAAAGTCTTTTACAAACACTAATGAATTGGGACAATAACACTACAGTGAAGTATGGAAACATTTTGTTCCTTCTATTTTTTGTTTATCCTCATTTTACAGTAGGAGAAATTGAGACCTCAAGAAGTAAAGTTTTCACAGGAAGCCTGTAGCCAGGAGTAGAACCCAGATTTCCCAAGGTCTAGTCTTTGAATGTAGATACTTCCTACTGCCATTTCCATCAGAACAGCAGCAACAACAAACGTGTACTGATTAAGTCTAATGATATACAAAATATTAGGGAGTAAATAATTTACACAGACAAAAATAATTTTATGAATTCTGACAAAGTAACAAGAATACTATGGGCCAAATGCTACCCTAACCTAAACCTCTTGTATTAAAGGGGTATCAGGCTCACAGATATTAAGGTGTTACTAAAACACTTGCTGATACTCCAAACATTTCTGTTCCAAGGAATTCCTGGCCCACTGTCATGCCGCCTTGTGACCCCATAAGAGTCCCTGGAGGTGGTGTCACTATTACATTTCACCCTAAATAAACTCAGTTCATGAAATTCCTTTCACTCCAACTTGTGCTTGTTTTTAATCACTAATTTTATATAACATGTTTAGAGGTCAAGATGATCCACTATGGTTCAGCAAGGTTTTCATAAAGTTATTTATAACCCCAATATTAGAGGCTTTAACAAAACAGAGCAATCTCAGTGAAGTCTACAGGCCAGATCCTCAGCTACTGTTAATTGGCATAGTTCAACTGAAAATCAACTACACTGAATGGAGCTATGCCAATTTGCACTAGCTGAAGATCCTGACCATAAATATTAATAGGGTTGCATCAGGGCAGACTTTGGACTCTCTGGTACTCCCTGCATTATATCTAATCTGTAGTGAATAAGATTTTTGGATCCCAATGCATTCAATTTAGTTCCAAAACACCAAAGGCGGCAAATACTGCAAGAAGACTGGTGCAACATGAATTTACTCAGGCTATTCATTACCAGATTAGTCTGTAGCTACTGATGCTAAACTCTGTTATAAATGAGCTAGTCTTGGAACTTATAAATCTCATCTATCCTGCAAAAAGGAGATGTCTCAATAGGAACACAATGTTCTTGAATGGAATTAATCCGGCAGGACATGTAGAATTTTCAGGCATCAGAAAATTGCAGCAGAGTTTGAAATATGTATTAGATATTTACAGGTGGATTTCAAGTAGATTTTGGTCAATAACAAATGAATTAAAATTCATTTCACTCTCCTTTTAATAGGGAAACCCCCTTCATTTTTTAAGATTTACTATTCCCATGTCTCATTGATACAATTCAATTTATATTTCATTTTGAAGTGCAATGGGGTCTAGCCCCAGAACAGGCTAGATCCTCAGGCGATGTTAACTGGCATAGGTCCATTTAAGTTATATGGAACTACACCAGTGTTTCCCAAACTTGGGACGCCACTTGTTCAGGGAAAGCCCCTGGCGGGCTGGGCCAGTTTGTTTCCCTGTCGCATCTGCAGGTTCGGCCGATCGCGGATCCCACTGGCCACGGTTCGCCACTCCAGGCCAATGGGGGCTGCGGGAAGCGGCGGCCAGTATGTCCCTCGGCCTGCGCCGCTTCCCGCAGCCCCCACTGGCCTAAAGCGGTGAACCGCGGCCAGTGGGAGCTGCGATCGGCCGAACCTATGGACGCGGCAGGTAAACAAACCAGCCTGGCCCGCCAGGGGCTTTCCCTGCACAAGCAGCATCCCAAGTTTGGGAAATACTGAGTCTACATGAACTGCTGAGGATCTGGCCTACTATGTTTAATACCATCAGCAAGGAGGCTTACCAAATATAACACTTCTGGGCTTGGGATAATGAACCTTTTTCTGGTATTTTCCAAAATATTTTGTTTACAATGGTCAAGGCTCTTTCTCCCCTCCTCCCATCTCCTCTTTTCCTAGGTCAAAAAGGGAATGCCAGAATTAACTGACAATATTCTCTTATACATGGTCAGAGAATCAGCACATTAAACAACAGTATTTAGGATACGTTAGTAGGAAGACTCAGGTATTAGTGATATATTCAGTGTTATGAAGGAAGTCTGTAGTGATCCAAAGGATTAAAAATAACTGTGCTGATTAATTTCTCAGCTTGCAAAGGCATTTTATTATTGCCAAAAACACTGCATTATGCGTCTCAGTCACAGTTATGGAGGTTGCCCTATATCAAATGGATTGTTTCAATTATCTGCCCGTCAGGATAATTAAGAATCATAACAACTCAGAGGCTGTGGGAGGTTGGCAGTGGATTTATCAATGACAACATCACTGGTACATATATGTTCTGCTTCTCCTGATCCTGATTTTGATTCACCTAACTAGCAATAAGCATGATTGCTAGAGAAAAAGAGAAAGGCCATGGTTAGAGCCATTTAGAGTCTTGTTACATGTAGTGACGTTAGTATTTTTCCAGCTGGTTATTTCAGCAGCTGGTGATGCTAATTTTCAGACACACTCAGCATAGAAAAATGGGGTATTTTGGCTGATATATATATGATCCTATCCTATTTTGTACAGGAAAAAGCAGTAACAAGTTTCTGCTGGGTCAAATGATTGGATAGTCATCAGCTAGTTGCAGAGAAAGCATTCATGCAGCAACACAATAGAGTGGACAGAATGCAAATTAGTCTGAAGTAAAAGGATAAAATAAAAATGCAGACAGTGCTGGAGAATATGTGGACTGTTATCAGCCCACATTACTTGCACCACTACCAAGGTTTCAGTGTCATTAGTCATATGAGAGAGACAGAGCAAAATTTATAAAGGAATTGGTTTACAGGTACAGTTTTGGTTTAATTTGTGTACTGCAGAGGAGAACTACATTAAAATTACATGTAAATTACTTATAAAATGTTATTTGTGAAGGATTTGGGTTATTAAGAGATCTACGAAAGCATATCAAGGTTGTATTGTATATAATATAATTTCATATATATAGGAACTTCAAACTAATTCTGAAGGAATTATTTCCTTAATTTGGTTGTATTTTAATGATCATTTATTTTCCTGTGTAATTTCATTTTTTGTGATTGGAAATATATGATAGCATTTTAGGGAAATATTTCAGACATGAAAATATCAAGTGCTTGATCCAAAGCCCATCAAAGTCTATAGAAGAATCAGGCTCCCAAAGCAGAAAATATCTGGATATGAAGATCTCAATCTCAAACCCCCAAGACCAAAATGATGCTGGTTGTAAGGGGAGGAACATTAAGTACTACATCAGGACACTGACCATCCCTTTTTGCCCAAAGTGATGAGAACCCTCATCATACTATTCAACCCCCCACTGACACTAGCCGACAAAGTAGCAACAGCAGTGAGTCCACAGTGAGTCCTGCTTTCTTCCCCCACTCAGCTTGCTAGGAGGCTTTGCCCACTCAAAGATCTGACCATGGCAACCTGTGCATCTGTCACCTACAGATCAAATTGCTACAAGTCATCATATCTGGGGCCGAAGTTGGAAGCGATGGAGAAACTCCAGCTCACACAGAATATGGCAACCTGGCTCATTCGTGGGACCACTCGCTATGAACACATCACCTCTATGATCCTCTAGCTCCTAATTCACTTCTGTTGCCAGTTCAAAGCCCCGAACAGGTCAAGATTGAATTCCAGTCAGCACCAAGTGGCAATTCATGATCTGCCAAGGCATACGATCTTCTCTGGCACAATGGAGCTGACAAAGCCCAGAATAAAATACGTGAGAGCAAGACACAGCACACTTTCAGTCAGTTGGTCCCAGCTATAGAACAAGCTACCTAGAGAGAGTGGGAAGGGCAAAAACCAGAATACTCCATGAAGTTCACCATGGACCTTAAGTATGAATCTAATCTACCTGTGCACCCTTTAGACACTATACCAGTATGGTGTCAAGTATCAGAGGGGTAGCCGTGTTAGTCTGGATCTGTAAAAGTGGCAAAGAGTCCTGTCGCACCTTATAGACTAACAGACGTATTGGAGCATAAGCTTTTGTGGGTGAATACCCACTTTGTCGGATGCATGTAGTAGACATTTCCAGAGGCAGGTATAAATATGCAAGCAAGAATCAGGCTAGGGATAATGAGGTTAGTTCAATCAGGGAGAATGAGGCCCTCTTCTAGCAGTACGACCCAATTTCAGCCATGGTGGAATACTGCAATAACCTCCACACTCACTGGGCATTTAAGCCAAAACCAGGAAAACAACAGTGTATAAAAATGGAGAGGGGAAAAGTTAGTTAAGACAATTCTTATTTTAAACTGGGTGGAGGTTTGGTATAATTTTTAGTTTTTCCAAACCAATTTATCTATAATGCATACTGGTAAAATGGTCTATGTAGTGCTCAGTACAATTTAGTAACAATATACTTTTAAAAAAACATATGTGTTACTGAAAAATTCACCACAAGAAGTATAAATGTGGGAAATTTGAAGAGGCTGTTTTCAGGAGTCAGTCAACATTCTGTCTTTCAATGGGGCGAATTCTGCTCTGTGCACATTCAGATTAACTCCACTAACTTCAAATGAATTTTCTGGTTTCCCTCCAATGTAGCAGTAACAATGTAAAAATGAAGCAGATTTGGCTCAAAGTCTCTATTTCTGTATATGAGGCACCAATAACATTCTGTATAGTAGAAGTTTCTTCTTTCAGAATATTTCTTATATATCATACGTTTGCAGGGGAGGGGTTTTTGGTGAACCTAGGTTGCATTTTAGACTGTAGTTTATGTCCTATAGTTAAATACTATGGCGGGGAAAAGTAGCTGCTGCTGGGGGGGGAAATTTTGCAGATTAAATTTAGACCGGTTCAATGGAGTGCATTAATGTTAGTTTCTTGAGGATTTCTCAGCAGGTGTTTCAGTGAAGAGTTTGCTAGAGTTCGGAAGGAGAGTACTGTATTGATGGATTTAAAAATATGAATGAGAGCAACTGGATAAGACAGCAGAGTTCTTCTCACGTGACATTTAAAACCTTCTAAGTTTTATACTACGTTCATTGGGAATAATTTATATTTATCTTATTGTGTGATATGATGTTTTAATAAAATAATATTTTATCTTATTGCTTTTCATCTGAGAATTAATTAAATCTCAACCCCCAAGTGAGATGGGTAAGGATTAGTATACTCAGTTTACAGATGGGTCAGTGATGCACTGCTAAAATAGAAACAATAAAGGTTCACTTGAAGTTTCTACCACCCTTGGTGGCACATGTGACATAATTAGCATTAATAATAATAATAATAATAATAATAATAATACCACCTATTTGTATTACAGTAGTGCCCAGATGTCCATTTCTGAATTAGAGCCCCATTGTGTTAAGTGCTGTAAAAATGGGATTTTCAGAAGCGCTCAGCATTGGCCTAATTCTGTTCTGACTGAAGTCAATGCAAGCGTTACTATGGCCAGAACTGAGTGCTTTTGAAAATCCCACCTCAGAATACTCCCTCCTACTTCCCCACCTAACCTCCCCTGCAAAATCCACCAATTCCATACTCCCTTCCGCAAGCCCACGAATTCTTTCATACACACGCACCAACCTTCTTGCCCCATCATGCTTACTCAGACCCAGAACCTCAATGACACTCCTCTAGGTGGTTCCCGTATTTGGAGGTGGTTCCTCACAGCCACAGTGGTGGCAGAGGCAGGCAAGCATTCTATGTCTTCTGCTGGCAGGAGGGTTGTTCCTTGGACTCTGTCTGTGGAGGATAATTTGTCAGGTGGGGTGCAGAACCTCCTGGTGATGGGATATGTTTTCTGTTTGGGAATGGGTCTCCTTAGGAACCCTAAACACAAGATTGCTGGTCAGTGTCCCTTGTCTGGTGTATGTGTAGTGGTCAAACAGTAGAACAGTACTGCCCTGGGCTGGTGGTGGTAGTGGTGATGGGAGGGAGGGATTATAGTAGAAAATCAAAGGTGACTAACATGTGGCTGAACATGCAGGTGTGGGAATCACCGACGGTGACGAAGTAGTGTTATTTGACCAGGTAAATGACAACACTGAAGGAGGAGAGTGCAAGTTTTGGGTTGAGAAAGGCTATATGGGACTTTCTCCAAAGGCATTCAGAAGCATGTGATTAGGAGTAGAGGAAGCAGATGTTGGGGATGACCCACGGTTGAGGGTTGTGGTGGGACAGAGAGGCAAAGGAATTGAGCAAAATGAATCCACAGTTGATGTTAGGGAGGAGATAGTTGCAGAAAGTGGCAGAGAAGTTGTGTATATTGATCGACTGGAGATTACAGAAGTGTTAGGTGTGGCAGCTGGTAAATTGGTTACTTTTAAGAAGATTAGGTGATGATCAGAAAGAAGTAACTCAGCTATACTGAGCACCTTTAAAAAGCGTCACCAGTTACACAGAGTCCACCCTTGCCAGTGAAATCCCTCATTTTTAAGAAAGGGAATCTCTCTGGAAATTGTAGCATTTTTCAAACCTGGGGAACCGCAGTGTGATTACAATACAGTGAGTAGTGAATTATTTGAACTATCAAGTTCTATCTATTTGAACTATCAAGTTCTAGAGCCATCTACTGTTTGCAGGTGATATAGAAAGGGCATATTTTAGTAAGAAAAAAGGACAAAAAAGGAATTATTAATTACTTCCTCTGTTTTTAAATTTCTGGCAGTTTTTTTCTATGGTATATTCATAGTAGAAGATTTTGTGGACACAAGGGATTGTTTGTTTGTTTCAGGAGCAGAATGCTGATCTGGTGTGCTATTTTTAAATGATCATATCAATTTCCGTGTTATGAGGTGCTGCCCGCAGGTTATGAAAGAACTAGTGGAGTGTGATTTATTAAGTTTCCATTTGGAGTTTTTATTGCTACTGTTTTCTAAAATGCAATGTTGACTATTATACTGCATGATGTTAGAGGTGTAGTGAAATGGTCAATGTGAATGTGGAAAAAATGTTCTTACTATAATTAGTATTAAATGACTTCTAAGACCTGAATCTACAAAGGAGACACTGTTTAGATCAGACAATGTTTAAGTTAAAGTTTGGTATCAAGGATGAACCAGGTATCAGATTTGGATTCAGTGGTGCCAAAATTTCACAAAATTTGAGCACATTGGAAGAAATTGTATGAGCTATTATCACGAGATTTTCTTTATATAGGGTAGAAATTTCATGAGGATAACTGTCTTGACATTTTGGCCACATCCAAACATGAAAATGGAGCTGTTCTAATTTTGACACTAACTTGGAACTAAAACCTTAGGAGAAGGATTTAAACCCTGGGATTCAAATAAGAATGCATCTGAAACATTAAGAGGTTCCAATTTATAGCAATATTAATATGCAAATTACACATTTCAACCATCTAAAACTAGGTGTTGTGAAAGGCAAGGAACACCAGCCTCTGATTTTTGCTAAAGAGACAGTGTTAATATTTATAACACGAATGTGTTTTACAGTTAGTCCAGGGTTTAATTAATGCCTTTCATTCTCAAGGTATTTCAAAGTATTTTACTAATGCATTGAATAAAATACTGGCAATGCCATGAATGAGTAAGCAAATGTGCCAGCCAGTATGAGCTGAACAATAGCTCAAATGCAAAAGTTCTGGGCATTGGAGCCAGTTCATTTGAGAGGAGGAACGTTGGTCAGGACACCTAGGTTTTCCTCTACATTTTTCCGAAATATGCCCAGGTGGACACTAAAGATCCTATGACATCCACCAGAGACAGGCAAGAGCCATTGTGGTTTAGACACCTTGATTTACAACCTCAACTCAAAAGGTGAAGCTCTCCCCATTGCAGTGAATTGCAGTGTCAGCATTTCATATTAACCCACATCTTGGAGTAGAACTTGAACTGTTGAGTTTCTGACCCACACAGGCAAGAATACCATAAAAAACCATACTGAGATCAGCTGAATGAAAAATGAGGGAGGCGGGGATTCCAAGGAAATGTCAACACATTCAAAACATTTCCTGTCCTTGTGTGTTTTAAAATGGTCCCTCCTTTTTCATTTTTTTAAATGTCAAAACCAGATAATTCCTAAAGAAGATTTTCAGTTTTTAATTTGGAAAATGGAACATCCCAATTGTAAAAAGGTCCCACCAATGTGACTAATCTGACCAACAACAAAAAATACAGAAAAAGAAAAAAAAAACCTGACAGAAGAGCAAACATTATTTTTTCCTCATTTAAACTTTTAACTGAAAATGAGGAATGGAAAACTTTCTAAAAATTGAACAAGTCTTTGGCAACATTTCAGTTTTTTAAGAGGGACCATTTTTCAATGTAAAGTGGTTTCATTAGAAAAACTGCAACCAGCTCTAATATTAATATATATTAAAGAACACTGTGCATGTATTAAATGCTTGAAAACACTTAAAATACAGAAAGAAATGGGCTACAATGGGACTTAAATACATGCTTAAGTGCTCTGCTGAATAGAGATCCTTTTCAGAATTAGGGCCATGGTGTATTTTTCAATCATTAATACTCTGTTTAAAAAAGGAAAATCCTCTTTATATCAGGACTAAACTGTAGAGTATATTATGTATATCTCTTTACCAGTTTGCATTTTCAGAAGGAAACAAATTTCTTCGTGAAACAAGGTATGCGGTGGAGCAGAGACACCCAGACAGGACTCTGCTGTGCCCCGTCAGGACCGCAACCTTCTTTGCACCTTGTGCCTACAGGGATTGGAAGCCATGCAGTGCAGGGAGCCCTCTACAGTTCCTTTGTCATAGCCCTGCTCACTCACTCCCGTGAGGAGCCATCTAGCAGCAGAGTGGCTTCCCCTGCAGCCAGGGGCATGTCCTCTTCCTCCTTCTCGTAGTCTTGGCCAAGGGTTTCTGCTCTATAATCTGAACCTTCACTTTATTTGAATTCCTCCCTTGTTCCGCAGCATAAGTAACATGGGGGGCAAGGAAGGGATTAGGATTAAACGGCAGTTCAGATAATAGCGTCTCAGATAAACAGGAGTGTGTCTTCTCTGACCTCCTACAGAATACAGACCACTGACTTCTCTGAATTAATTCCTCTTTGAATTCGAGCATATCTTTTAGAAAAGCATCCAATCTTGATTTTAATAAAAATCCAGTGATGGAGAATCTGCCAAGATCCCTGGTAGATTGTTCTAGTGGTTGATTAACCTCACTGTTAAAAACACGTAATTTATTCCCAGTCTGAATTTGTCTAGATTCAGCTTCCAGCCATCAGATCTCGTTATACCTTTGTCTGCCAGACTGAAGAGCCCATTAGTGAATTTTTGGTAGGGATTTACAGACTGTGATCAAGTCGCCCCTTAACTTTCTCTTTGATAAACTAAATACACTGAACTACTCGACTCTTTCAATACAAGGCATGTTTTCTAATTCTTTAATCATTCTTGTGGCTCTTCTCAGAACCTTCTCTAATTTATCAATATTCTTCTTGAATTGTAGACACCAGAAGTAGACGTATTCCAGTAGTGAATGCACCAGGGCCAAATACAAAAGTATTATAATCTCTCTGTTCCTACTCAATACACCCATTTACACATCCAAGGATCACATTAGCCCTGGGAGTTCATGGTCAGCTGATTATCTACCATGACCCCAAGTCTTTTTTCAGCATTACTGCTTCCCAGGCTAGAGTCCCCCATTCTGTAACTATGGTATGCATTGTTTGATGTATGACTTAACACTTGACCATATTGAAACACATATTGTTTGCTTCTACCCAGCTTACCAAGCGATCCAGATCATTCAGTATCCTGTCCTCTTCATTATTTACCACTTCCCCAATCTTTGGGTCATCTGCAAACTTTATCAGTAATGAATTTGTGTTTTTTCCAGTGCATTGATAGAAATGTTAAATAGGGTAGGGCCTAGGGTGAAAGTGGGCCAGTATGGGCTGGTACCATGTACCGGTAAGAAGCCCGTACCGGCCCGTACACAGCCAACATTAAAGTGCTGCCGAGGCCCTTCTGCCCCTCTCTGTTGGTGGTCCTGCTGATAGGGGCCCTATGGGCAGGGCTGCCGATGGGGGCGGAAAGGGGCAGCTGCCCAGGGGCCGGCGATTTAAAAAGGCCTGGGGCTCCTGGCTACCACTGCTGCTACTGCGATTGGAGCCCCGGGCCCTTTTAAATCACAGCCGGAGGCCCAGGTGGTGCGGGCCAGGCAACGCGGATGGGCTGGCTGGGGGAGGCTGACCTCCCCAGCCCCACCCCTTCCGCTCAGGGGCCCAGAGCTAGGCCCCCGTACCGATAAGTGTTTCATATTACTTTCACCCCTGGGTAGGGCCAAGAACCAATCCCTGCAGGACCCTACCAGAAATGCACCCACTTGATGATTTCCCCTTTACAATTCAATTTTGAGACCTATCAATTACTTGTTTTTTAATCCAGTTGACGTGAATCGTGTTTAATTTGTATCATTCTAATTTCTTAATCAAAACGTTATACAGTACCATGTCAAAAGCCTTATAGAAGTCTAAGTATATTACATAAACACTATTACCTTTATCATCCAAACTTGTGATTTCATAAAAAATAGAAGATATGAAGCTGGTTTGACAAAATCTATTTTCCATAAACCATGTTGATTGGCATCAGTTATATTACTCTCTTTTAATTTTGTATTAATTGAGTCCCATATCAGCCACTCCATTACCTTGCCCGGGATTACCCAGGTCATCCCGTTTACACTTTTTCAATACTGGCACAACATTCACTTTCTTCAAGTCCTTTAGAACTTCCCCAATGGTCCAAGACTTACTGAAAATCAACATTATGGTCCAGCAAACTCTTTGGTCAACTCTTTCTAAACTCTCAGATTTTAGTTATTAGGACCTGTTGTTTAAAAAAAGTCTAACTTTAGTAACTTCTGTTTAATATCCTTCTGAGAGACTACTGGCATAGAAAAAATATTTCACCATTTCACTGAATATATCTGGCCTTTTCCTAAATACAGAACAGAAATATTTATTGAACACATGTGCCTTTTCTGCATTGACACATTTTACCATTTCCATCTAGTAATTGACCAATACCATAGTTACAATTCTTTTTGTTCTTAAATACTTTAAAAACTCCTTCTTATTGTCCTTAACTCTGCTTCTTGTCTGCTCTTGCTTCCCTTATCAATTTTCTACCATTCCTAGCCTCTAATTAATATTAATTGGTATCAACGTACCCTTTTGATATCAGTCAATATCAATTAAAAGCTAGGAATGATAGAACATTGATAAGGGAAGCAAAGGGACACAAGGAGCAGATTTAGGGACAATGAGGAGTTATTTTATTTATATATACACATATATACACACACATACATTTATATATGGAGAGAGAGATTCTTTCACTTCCCCTCTAAGCCATGCTGTTGTTTTTTTCTTGATAAGGGCTTTTTGGGTATCTAGCAAAAAGTTCTTGAACTGCTTATATTATCATTCATATTTTTGTGCTTAATATCTCTTTCAGATTCTTTTACTCAATTTTTTTTTCAGTTTTGTTAAACTGGGCCCTTTAAAATAAGCATATAAATTGCTGGTTGGGACTTTATTCCGCCTGCACTTGATTAATTAAACCGAAGCAACCAATAATTTTTAGTTTTGTGAACAATTTCTCTTTATCTGTCTAGATGCAGTTTAATATAGAAATACCCCATGTTGGGTGCAGAACTTTTTGAGTTAGAAAATTGTCATCTATCATTTTTAGAAATCCCAGGAACATTTTAGTACTGGCTACATGAGATCTCCAGCATATGCCACTCAATTTGAAGTCCCCCTCATGCTAACACAGTTTTTTCTTCCTCAACATTATAGATAGGTGCTTAAGGAGCTGGTCATCCTGCTCCTAAATGTGATTTGGTGGTTTGTTGCAGACACCAACTAGTACTCCCAATAAAAGGTAGAAGGAGAGGGTTCAGAGCAGAGCTCTGAAGAAGAACCACAGAACCCATGACCTATCTCACCCCACCAGAAGCAGGAGAAGGCACGCTGGGTGACAGCCTATTTCTGCCTCTCTGGGAGCCTGGCACAGACTAGCCAGGCAAGGAAGCAGAAGGTACTCCCTACACAGTTACCCCATTGCCTATCACTCTTGGTGGAGCCAGGTGATCTAGGAGAACAGGAAGGGGGCTTGCCTCTGTATCCTCTGCCAAACTGGGCATGAGATCAGGTGCCAAGAAGGGGGCAGGAGGTGGCCCCCACTCTCTCTAGCTTCTTTGCAGAATTAGCAGCAGACTGGCAGTCAAGTTGAAGGAAAAGCAGCCAGAAGTGGGGACTGGGAGGTGGAGAGAGAACCCCCCATCCCACTCCCAAAAGCTCCTCTGTCAAGCTTGATAGGAGATAGCAGGGGTTGGCACTTAGCTTCAGTTGCTCCCAGAAATGTGTGCACAGCAAGGAGAACTGAAGTCTCATACTCCAAAAGACCCCTGCTGTGTCACACCCACTGATGTGCTGGGTTTGTGGGTCTTTCACACAGTAAGGGGGGGGGGAAGGAAAAACATTTAAAACAGAGCAGGACAAGATGGTCCAAAAAACCAGAGTATTTTGCAAGGCAGAATTCAGGGGCAGGTGGACACCAGAAAAGAGATTTTATTTCACTTTGGTCAAATTGACCAGTTTCAAGTTGACAGTGCTGCTTTAATCATATCCAGGAACAGCATCAGTGCCAGCCAATACGGAGATTAGATTTGCTTGTATCATCAGGATGCAAGCAAAGATTCAATCAGCTCTAGAGCAGCAGCATAAAGTACTTCTGTGTGTGTGAGAGCGAGGGATAGAGGTGGCTGAGATCCCAGTTAATCTGCTGGAGATCAGACTAGTGCTGGAACCTCTGCAACAACTCCCTTCTCCCCCTCTCTCCCTGCCCTTCCTTTCTTTTCTTTTCTACCTTTGTACTTGACTATAGGACGAATGAGCAAGACACACTAGCCATTTCGAGCGGCAACTTTCCACTGCCTGGAGCTCAACACAGAACAGAAGCATCGATTCATAATCTCTGGGAAGACCCTTTTGCAACGTGCAACTAACTGATGGAGGGGGAATGATGGGCTAAGAGAAAGAGACAGAGAGAGAGAAGTGTAACAGGACCCAAAAGAGCAGCAACAGCTATTCATGTCTAAATACCTCATAGGAAACATACACTTCTAACACTTTGCACAACAAACAAGAAACACAGAGAGAATGAGGTGGAAATATAGCCTAACTCGGAGCAGCTTGTGAGCGCAAGGAACTGGCAGAGGCTCAGCATGAATTAAAAAGGAGTGAAGAAGATGGAGAGCACCCTTCGCTGTGAGCCCCAGCTCTCTGCTATGGATACCAGCAGGGGACTCTTATTTCTCCTTCTCTACATTTTAATAGGCATCCCTCAGACTTTCCAGCAAGTGCTAAGGATCGGTAAGTGCCGATGGGGGGGGGGGGGGGAAGAAGAGGGTAAAGAAGGGCTCAGTGTTTCCCTCCCTCTGGTAACTCTTAGGGTGAGGGGTGGTGAGAAATGTGTATGCGGTTTATTGATTGTATCAATATTAACACACACACATTTGGATCGAACACACGGACTGTGTACAGTACATTCAAATGACAATATGGCCCTAACCCCCTTCAAATATTATGTATACAAGAAGCAGATCAATTTATTTTATAAACCCCATAAATCATATTTATTTATTTCTTATACACACTAATTGAAAGGGCTTCGGATTATCATGCTGTAACTTGAACTACTTAACAAGCATCATTCTTAGGTGACAGGGCACATACTGCTCGGAGCTGAAGGCTGGCTGCAGTGCACACACTGTGGCTTGTGCCCTGCCTTGCTGGTGCATTTGTTTGGAGTGCCCCAGGGTGCTTCTCACTCAGTCTCTCTCCTTCTACCTGTCTTTTGCCTTGGATCAGCACTTGCCAGCCTCTCCCTCCTTCCTGCCACAGCTGCCATCATACCAGGAGCTCTCAAATGCCAGTGAGGTGTCCCAGAAAGAGGGAGGGTGGCTGTGCCCAGAGTACTGAGGGTGGGGGGTTGCGATGAGTTTCACCGCTAAAAAGTTCCACTTAGAAAGTCTCAAAGCCAGTCAAGTTTGCTTTCAAATTCAGCTCCTGGTCAGAGGCTTTAATAGGCAGACTAGCATCCCTACACAGTGTTGTCTGTTAACCTTTGAACTGGCTTTTTCATTTATAAACCACTTGGAAGACAGGAACTCTAATGCTGTAGAATTAATTGAAGTCCTAAATGACTTAAACCAAAGTGGCTAAAGTGAGGCCCTGTGGGCTGGAAGTTGCCCCCCTCCCCCCACTGACAGCAAGTGAGATCTCTAGCCATGGGAACAAGAAGACAAAACCTACCAAACAACCGGGTAGAACGAACAGGCATCAGGGTGTTTAAAATGGTAAAATACACAATGACAGAGGATTTAATATGAACAAAAAACCAATCAAACACAACAGT
Source organism: Lepidochelys olivacea (assembly GCF_965140295.1). Taxonomy (NCBI): domain Eukaryota; kingdom Metazoa; phylum Chordata; order Testudines; family Cheloniidae; genus Lepidochelys; species Lepidochelys olivacea. Next base: position 168,694,535 of record NC_140411.1, read on the forward strand.
TTTTAAGTCTAGTCATTCATTACAATGCCAAGGAGACAACAAAAAATGATTCAGTGACCTTAAAATGCATGCCAAAAAGTAAAGAGATTTTCTTGCTCAGAATCAAAGAGCTGAAAGCTAAAACATGCAGAATGTAAATGTTATGGGGTGTGTGTATGTGAGAAAGAGTGGGGTGGGGAAGGAGTGGGGGAGAAATCCTTATCTTCCTCTGCCCCCATGTAACCTTTGCTTGGCGTGAATACACCACAAGCACTGTACATACATGTAGCCCCAGAAAACAGGAATTTATTTTTAAATAGAAAACTCTGCACCATGGAAACAAGGCTTAGTTCACAGGAAGCTCCTCTTCCTACAGTGGGTTTCTTGTGTCACTCAAGTCAGACAGTGAATACAAAGTATCAAAAGAGTTAGGGACTGGCAGAAACTGTGGGGAAAAAATAAAGGTGGAATCCCCCACCTCCATTTCCTTGCACTCTCTCTCTTCTATTTGATTTATGTCTAGCATGAAGAGGGGGGAAGGTGTGTGGAACAAGGGACAGACACATTCACAAAGGAATATTCCTGCCATTAGTCAGCTGTCTGAGGGCTTGATCCTGCAAACACTTAACCTGCTTCATACTACTCACATGAGTAGTTACCTTAAAGTCAAGGGGACTATTCATACTCATATAGAGAAAAGGAGTTTAACTTTGATAAACTTGAATAAAACAAAAATGGCAAAATACACACACATGGGGTCCAATCTGGCCACATATGGGGTCCAATCTGGCAAAATACTGAGCAGTTCCTGCAAGGCAAACGGGAGTTGAGTGTAATGTCCAAAGAGTGTAACTCTTTGTATTCCATACGTACTCAGTTATTTTGTGCATAAACTGAAAGTGAAATGGACTATTTTTGCTGTATAAACACTAACCATTGTAATGCAATGAAGCTGTGTAATACTGGCATAACAAACTGCAGTGTGTGCAGAAAATATGTGTGCAGAATTTAGAAGAAATAACAATCATCACACTTACATATGCTGGTAAATTCAAGACATGGTTCTGCAGTTTTCAATGGGAAATGGGCCTGAATAAAGAGAGAAAGATATTTTAATGTGTTAAATTAATATGCTAAACAGCATCATTATGCTTCAGAAGTATATTAACTTTGGCCCTGATCCTGCATATGCTTAATTTACTTACTTTAAAATGAATAGCAATTGAAGTAAATAGGACTACTCACAAGCTTAAAGTTAAGCATATGCTCAAGTGCTTTGCTGGATAGGGCCACAGTGTTCAGCTCCTTGCAAGATCAAGCCATGTTTCCTATGCATTTGTACAACAGCCAGAACAATGGGATCCTAATCCTGACTGGGCCCTTTGAATGCTACCACCATATAAATAAACAACAAGTACTGTATACACTTAGTAAACTTTAAATCCCAGCAACAAGTACACATACAAATACACACAATAGGAGAAAAACTATTCTTATATTGTTTTTAAATGCAGATATTCAATTTTATACAAGTGTAAATTTTGATTAGTATAGTTAGTCTGCCTATACAGAAATGGCATAATAAATATTAATCCTTCACATCCATGTACCATAACAAGTTTCTCTGTAGAATGTATCACTTTTACAGGTGACAAATGGAAATGATGTGGATGACTCCTCAATTCCATTTTGAGATAAAATACTTTCTAACAGTGAAAAACATGCTATTAAGCCATCATACTTTCTGATTCATGTTCTAGTTAATGAAGGAAAGGAAGACAGTGGTATACCATGGTGCAGTATTTTGTATCTGAATGAATACATTGGTGGCTTAATTGCATTTTTCACTGCTGGAGTGCTTTTGGATTATTTGATTTTGTTGGCTTATATAACAAATTAGTGTACTTTACTGCTTACATTTAATTACTAGAGAAAGCAGCTCATGAAGGAACATGTGACATTTAGAAATTCTAGATATTTCTCACTATCTAGGTAATTATTGCTTTTCAAATGTTGCCTAACACTTTTAACAAGAAAAGACAAATAATGGATTTCAATACAACCAATAAAACTAAATAATTACATATAAATAATTTAATAATTAAATTTTGATTTATTCTCTCTCCATAAACAAGAGATTTTGAAATACAGTACTCCACTCAGTTTCAAACAATACAGCATTCAGATTCTAGTGCATTTCTGGGCTATTCCTGTCAGGTACATTTTTAAAAGCTTTTTCTTTTGTGCAAGTTCATACGTCAAAGTCCCAGGCAATAACATCTATATCTACACGCATACACTGAACTGCATTATATAAAGGTACAGTTAAATTTAATGAATCCAATACTTCTGGTTTAAAAGCAAAGGATTTCTACTTTTTCACTGTCAACCTAACCTTTGTACCCCATTCAGTCTATCCTATGCTACTTGTATAAAATAAATGAGCATGCCCAATGTAAAGCTCAAATGAGAAAAGGAAGAAATAACAAAATTAAAAAACAAGCATGCACTAAACTGTGTCGGAACAGCTCCCAAAACAGTGGAATCCAAGAGTGAAACAGAATTATTTGTTCATTACGAGTGGACTCACAGCTTTACCATTTCATAGCAATACTTAATTGATACCATTCATAAATCCAAGTTATAAGAATATCCTTTAATGCTATGTTGAACTCTCACATGACAAATTACAAAAATATATTAATTTAACTCATTTTCCTGATTAAAATTAAACAATGGCTGAGAAACTTCAAAAGTCACTAATATAGCAATGAAGTTTGTTAAAAAGGAAGTATGTCAAATTTTCAAAAAATACTTTTAAAATGTATACTTGTCTGAAACATGGAATTAATCTCTAAAATTAATACCTCTTCAGAAGTAAATGAATAATATTTTAGGTTTCATATGAAACATTTTAGGTGCTGAAACAGACAAATTGCAATTTTCATGTAACTTTTGTATGGACTATTGTAGTGGTATCGTAATTTCTGAAACATAGGGTCAAATCCCACAAATAACTTGTTCCCTAACTGGGCAAAACACCTATTGATTCAATGCATAAGAAGAACAGATTTTGTTCCATTCTATTTAACAGAGACAGACAGACAGACAGACAGAGAGATTTAATCTCGCATATACACACAAATCAACCGAATTTACGAAATACGTTTTAAATAAAAAGTTAAAATTTTCAATGTTGATTTGAAAACATCTTCCTTTTTTATATTTATTTTCTTACTTAGTGCCACAGATAAGGTCTTTCTAATGTGATATTACTGTACTGGCACCATGGAAGGAGTAAAGGAAACTTGGCAAAAGACTACTATCACAAATATGCCTTTTTTGTAATTTGCTTGATTAGAGGCTTTGCTTGTAACATCAATGAGATGAATATAACATTGATTATTCAATAGGACTGTGTCTTCCTGTGTATTTTGAAAGTCCCTATCATATTTTTGGGCACTGCTGCAACATAAATATTAAATCATATCTACCTCTCTGCTTTGAGATGGACTTTAGTAACAAAATTATGAAACTTGATAAAGTAGTATAAATTCGTAGGATTGTATTGTACATCTATACAGAAATCAGACATCAGTTTCTTTTTGGTCCTCAGAATCCAGATGCTCAACAGTTCAGTATTTAACCTTACCATAATTCCCTGTAATCTATTAACACACTTAACAGTAAACTCTTTGTAACAAATAATTTCTTAAAGATTATTGCTTGAAAACACAATGCTGAATTATATGGCAATGAAACCCAGGTCCCCCCCACTGAAATTGGTAGAGTTCCACAACATGTAAGTCAGTGAAACATTTGGTCTACAAGCTTTGAAGGGATACTGTTTGTTAAAAATACATTTAAAAGATAAATGAGAGACCATTAAGGAAATCTAACGTCTGAGGAACACAGTCCTGCAAACCTTTACTCACACAAATAAAAGCAATGAGGTCCCCTGAGGTTAATGCATGTGCTGACCTCAGTGAAAGCACTTGTAACGAGTAAAGGTTTGCATGATTGGGTCCAAATAATTAAAGCAGAAATATGTTAAAGCTCATTGGCCATTCACTTTTTGTTCTTTATTTATGTTGGACAATGAAAACAGACCAGCCAGTTTTACTCTGATTTCTAGACTTTCATTTTCTGGTTCTTATGTCTTAGAAGAATCTTGCAATATTGGGTTGCAGATGCTGCAGGGGAATATTTAAAAACCCTGTACCAGAGCCTTCGCTGATGTAAATCAGCATCTCTGTGTTGAAGTCAATGGAGCTATGCTGATTCAACCAGCTAAAGGTCTGACCCTAAGTATTTAATGTATGAAAACAAGGGAAATCTTTCATAATTCCAGTCATCGGGCACCCTTACTCAGACTGAATAGTACCTGGCAAAAATCAAGCCCTACATTTATTTTTGCCTTAGTTTTACATCAGTTACTTGGAAATACTGTATTTCTGGAATTCATTGCTAGGGTTGAGCAACGATGATCACTCAGCACACTAACTCTATATTTGTGTGAGGACTGATATCTCAATAAATATGCTGAATGACTGCGTACAGTTGCTAGAATTTCATTATGGCTGAAAATGTGTAAACATCAGCTTGACATTTGAAGAAAATGTAAAGAGGGGAAATTTGTGTCTTTGTTGTAGTAAGAATACACTTAGGCTTTAAATGTCTGCTCCAGCATAAAAGAAATTAGCCATAGAGTAAAGACACAGGATAGTTCTCAAATGGTCTATAGCACTGTGGCATTTAGGCATTTCTGAGCTGGTCAGATTATGCAACAGGCAGCCAACCACTTAGGACCCAATTAATAGCATAAGATTGATGATAAATTGCTCTTGTAACTGGAGCAGTTGTCAAAAAAGTCAGTGGAGAACAAGAAAGCGAAGATGCTGAGACTAGAACATGGCAATTAAATTACTAGAGGCTACAAATGAATTTGCCTAAATTACACCAAAACTAGAACTTTTCCAGCAGTGTAGAAATTAAGGGAAATAAAGTATGTAGAAGATATGAGATGAAGATACTGTTAATCAGACAGATATTGTACATAGGAACAGAGTTCTATCTGGAGACTTCTTACTATTACTTTCATTTAGCCTCACGTAGGTATCTTTTCCAACATTCAAAGAAACAATATGGGTAAACAATATGGAAATACCACCAAGGAATTCTATCAGGACCCTGAAAAAAATTTAACCCTTTCCTCTTCATTTCTGGCCACATTTCTAATGTGATTTTGTTCTAAACCATGTGATGATTTCAAACATATGTAGGTCCCAATCCTGCAACAAACTCCATGCAGACAGACCCATGCACTAGCATGGAGCCCCATTCAAGTGAGGTGGGCTTTAAACAGGTTTATGGGTCTACCAATGTGCATCAGCTTACAGACTTTAGAAAAGACCCAGGGTAAACACCCAGTCCCAGTGAAATCAATGGGAGTTTTGCCGGGACGGGGAGGCGTGTCAGGATTTCACCCTATATGCTTTGTTTAAACAAAATAATTATACCGAGTTGTGGCAGAGAGAAGATTTGCATCTCTAGTTCTTGCCAATTATTATCTGGAATGCACAGTGGTAAGGCTATTGCATAAGGAATAACTCATATGAATAAATGTTAAGTTTCTCTGAATAAGCCTTTTATGCTTACAGCCCTATTTATAGCCTTTTAATGTAGCCAATTTTTCCTACTTTCTGCATATATCTCATAACAAACTTACAGTTCCTAATTTCACATACTTAGAGGACATTTGCCTCATCATCAGTCCTTGCTGTTAACTGTAAGCTGCTCCATATGGCCCTGTCTTCAGTTAACGTTTTCTATTCACTCAGCGAGTACAACCCCAATATTTTTTTTTCATTACAAACTATTTTGTACATCCTGGTCAGTAATAAAGCTTAAATCTCCCCCCACCCCTCCAAGTATTTTAAACAACTGCCTCTAATCTTCTTTTCTCAGAAAGGCTTGATTTGACTGACTGGACCATAGATTGTACTGCAGTAAAAAAAAAAAAATCCTATCCAAGAACTGATTAGTTTTACTCCAGAGCTTTGGATCTGTGACCTGCAAGCCCAGTTTGTCCTAGTTTTCTGTTGACTTTAGGTTTTAGATTACAATAATGAGTTTATGATTTTGGGAGAGGTTTAAAATGGGAATGTTGCTATTACCACTCTCTGTGCTGAAGCCAATAAAACTTTACATTCAAAAACTTATTTTCAAAACTATATTATATGCTTTTATTGAATCAAGTCACAATTCAGAGTTAAAATCACACTGTTCCAATTGTGCACATTTGTCATCAGAATCCCAGGTGCCAGAGATTGAAAGGTTTCAGAGTTACAGCCGTGTTAGTCTGTATCCGCAAAAAGAACGGGAGTACTTGTGGCACCTTAGAGACTAACAAATTTATTTCAGCATAAGCTTTCGTGGGCTACAGCCCACGAAAGCTTATTCTCAAATAAATGTGTTAGAGATTGAAAAGCACTATTAGGATGTCTTGACGTCTTACCTGCCAACCAGTGCACAATTGCTCTCTACAGTATCTTTAAGGCACCTCCTACACCTAGATATTGAATTAGTGTGTCAAAACAGTGAGAAAACCTGAATCACTTATGTTCCACTGCAATACAGGCAGGTGAGTTAATAACAGAGTGAGAACCTTAATTCACAAAAGCTTATGCTCAAATAAATTCGTTAGTCTCTAAGGTGCCACAAGTACTCCTAACCTTAATTCTGAGTTTCCTTCCTTGTTTGGTTTACATCAGGATTTTAAAATTATTTGTACAAGTTATATGTTTTATGTCCCTTAGCGTTAAAATTACCCCCAAAATCAAAACAATAAGTATTAAACATTATCTTAACATTGTAACTGTGTCCAAATTCTGCTGTCAGATAGGCACAGGCAAATTCTATTTACTTCAAGGGGAGCAGCTGTGCATATGTCACAGTGCCTGGGTTCTGAAAATGGAAGTCGCAACCAACCTCTCCTTCTCACATTTATAAAAGTTTCAGTTAGATCCTGACTAGAGAGAGTGGCGGTCCCAAAATGGAACAGATTGAAAAACACTGGAGCAGAATTTGGCCCTAGTTGTATAGATGGGTATATGAGAATGTGCATAAAACTCACAATTCCACTGAAGTAAACCTAAATGGAAGCAAAACTCCACACATCCACCATGCTCAAGAAGCTGTTCTGATACAAATATTACTATTTATCTTAGGGGCTCTGTTCCTGCTCCCCTTCAAATCAGTGTCAAAACTCCCACTGACTGCAATGGTGCACTGTCAAGCCCTTAAAATCAGTGTGATTTTGCCAGCCTTCCATATACAATATACTATTTGGTTTTTGAAACCAAAAACATTTTTTTGTCCAGTTTTCCAATTTGTTTTTCTCCCCTTTTCTCCCATAAGACCCCTCCCCCCACCCCCGTGACACATTAGCTCAGCTATATTGGGTTCTTTTTCTGATAGCTTCTGCAGTGCGTGGTTATCTAGCAGTGACTTGGGGCATTTACAGTCTCTTCAGCTGATATTTCCTCACTTCATTAATGCTTACATATCTCATGTCTGAGCTTTGACCCTCACGATCAGGGATCAAGGCACACAGAGGCCAGGAAATAGTCTCATTGGGGACATCAAAGGGACAATCAGTATCACTGGTGTTAAACATTTGTAGACAGAGAAATCAGCCCAAATTCTTTGCCAGTTTACACCCAGTGCAGTTGTGTTGACTTCACACCAACAAAGGCTTCCAATAATGTGGGTTAGGAGAAGGTACTAGTAAGATCTCAGCCACTGCAAAGTGAATCAAAGAATACCAGGGATGGATGAGGGTAATTTGTCACTGCAGAGACAGGTTTGGATTTTTATTCAAAATAGCGACCCAGCATCTCCAATGAAAATATTAACAAAATGTTAACTACAGTGTAATTTGGTGTCACTGCTAAAGGCCTGCATATTGTACAACAGAAACATTAGGCAGTGAACAGCATAATATGAATCATGATAACCTTGGAAGAAGGTAGATTCTTTGAAATCCAGGTTTGGTATAACAGCACAAGGCTTTATAAGTAGATAGCCCTGCATACCTTATGCTCATAACTTGTAAGAAGTAGAAGTCCATGGAATATGGTGATTAAGGAAGAACTGTGATTAATAATAGTAATACCTAGCTCTCATGTAGCACTTTACAACAGTGCATCTCAAAGCATAGGCATCAACTCTGTGGGTGCTCTGTGGAGCTTTCACGGAAAAAAAAGTGGGTGCTCAGCACCCCCTGGCGGCCCCACCAGTCAGCTCTTCCCCCTCCACCCCAGCACCTCCTGCTCACCGGCAAGACCACCAGCTTCTCCCCCTCTCTCCCAGCACCTCCAGCCTGCCACAGATTAGCTGTTCAGCGGTGTGCAGGAGGCCTTGGAGGTAGGGGGCAGAGCAAGGGCAGGGCACAGTCAGGGGAGGGGGTGGAACAGGGTGGGAAGAGGCGAGGCAGGGGTGGGGCCTTGGGGGAAGGGGTTGACTGGGGGTGAGGTCTGGGGCAGAGCAGGGTTCAAGCACCCCTGGGGAAATGAGGAAGGTGGCACTATGTCTCAAAGCACTTTACAAGGGAAGTATCATTATCCCCATTTTAGAGATGGGGATACTGAGGTACAAAGCGGTAAAGTGACTTGCCCAAGGTCATTCAGCAGGCCAGTGACAGCTGGGAATAGAAGTCATGTCTCCAGGGTCTGAATCCAGTGCTCTATCCACTATGTCACAACTTTGACACTTTACTGAACTATTTATAACAGATGAATATTTGTACAGCTCCCTAAAACCTGTGAAAGCGCTAAGTGTTAATTATCATTGCTACAAAAGGTCAGACATATTATTTGTCTAATGAAACAATTTAAAGACAGAAATGTGAGCTTTTGTTTTAGAACCAAAATTACTCCCAGATCCTGGTGCTAAATTGGCTGAAGATCTGGATTACTAACAGTGGGCTCATTCCTCAGCCTCCAATGTTAACAGCACAAAAGCACTGAAAAAAACCCAACGCCTACCTTACAGTGGCAGTTGAGGATTCCCCCTAACACTAGGGAGCCTGGGGAGGTGCTGAGCCAATATACTTTCAAGTAAAAAAAAAACAAAAACAAAAAAACAAAAAAAAAGAACCAAAAGTAATTTTTTTAACGCCAACCACCCTCCACTACACTGAAAAGTCTTAAGGGCTTCAAGCCAAATCGGTCATTTCTATAAAAGTTATGAATGGAAATCTCAGATTTGATGGAACATGGAAAGTAGTTTACATGAAGTAATCACTTTATATTAGTGGAAGTGCAACTTAATCTGTATTTCTCTGAATGATCTCAAGACATTCCTCATTTGAGTATGTCATGCCAAAAAACTTCATAGTAGCAGGCCATAGGGAGCAGGCAAGGATGCTGCAGCAACCGTGTAACCTAGGTATAACTCTATTTGATGTTCATGTCCAATAGGAACGTATTTAAAAGATAGGTCAGCTTTTTTTTTTTTAAAGACTACAATACTATTCTCTAGATTGACAACCATGGTCAGGTTGACCCACGAGTGAAAACACATCATGAACAAATTTAGACATCTTACATGTACAGCAAGTTAGCACTTTCTTAAAAAAAAAAGTTTGAAGCAATAAACCACTGGGGAATTCTTCCCTGTAATCTGGAGGGGGGTGGGAGGCTGGAGGTATATAATTATATTGTATGAATAAAATAATTTTGCTTTTTTGCTGGTGAATACTAGCCTTCATTTTGGAAGACTTCAGATAAGCATAACAAATTATAAATAATAATAATCTTAGATAGCTGATTAGAACTCAGGTATAGAATATCTAACACTTGACACACAAAAGGAACACTAAATGACTAAATCACAACTGCACTATTTTCTCTTGCTATTGTATAGTACTCATAGTGTTTAAAAATCAGTGATCATGCTAAGCAGGCTTACTTTGTTCATACATTTCTATAACACCACATTATTTATTTTAATATTAAATTAAACCCCCAAACACAAGCCTACACTTTATATTACACAGACAAAACTACAGTAAAAGAATGTGCTCACTAAGGCAGAAATGTCCTATGGAGAAAGTAGTATGTGATCATGTCATTAAAGACTGTAACATAACGCATATGCACTAGAGGGCTGAATTAAGGTTGCAGATGCAAACTTAACTCTGGCACTTCCTAACTTTTGAGTGCTTGACTTTCCAAACTTAACATTATTTTAATGTAGGGGGTTTTATATGTAATTTTCTAGGTTTTTAAAAAAGCAAATTGAAAAAACCCAGAAATCCCATCATGGGGCATCATGTTGACACCTAGATGGATCATCAGCAAGGTTGGAATTGTTAGGTACACTGCATAGACCTTTGCCACTTGAGCTGTTAGCAATAGTAGATTGTCATCCCCTGTGTGGGCTAACCTAGGGGAAGGGAGAGATATTTTGCCAGTGGATTTCATAGATATTTGCTGACAGTAGAGGAATAATGAGACTCAGGAAACTTGGGTTCCATTAGAGGTTCTGAAGAGGAGTATCTCTAGTGGTCACAGACCCTTCTGCCTCCCTCCCACAGCTTGATCCCTTCTTCTGTCCTATCCCCTCAAGCCTATCCTTGTCTCAGTCCTGTCCCTTCCACACTCCTGGCTTCTCATCCCAGCTCCTCATCACTGATTTACTGGCCCAGTCTTACCCACCCACCCACTCTGCCAGCTCCTATTCCCAGTCTCCAGCCCAGGTCCAGTTCTTGTCCCTTCTGTATTTAGGCTGTTTCCTCTATCACATTGCCTGGACACCAACTGGGAGACCACTGAAAGCACAGAAGAAATAGTCTCCCTGCTCTCAATGCTACAGCAGGCAGGAGTAGCAGTTTCAGGGAACATCCTGCTCAGCTCCTTCAACACTGAGCTGGAGCATGCTCAGTGCGAATGGAATTGTGAGAGAATTTAGCTGCCAAACACTAACAAGTGAGCATATAGAAACTATGATTTTTGAAGGCTTATAACTTGGCTAAACTTGAGCAGATATTCAGAGAGACAGCAAAAGGAGCATCCTGGACGCAAAGGCCACCACCCTGCCTAAATACAAGCTTCTGCTCCAAAGCATGGAGGTGTTAGAGTTCCTTAACAAAACAGTTGCAAGAACTTCTTTTTCACCCCGAACATGGGAAAAACCTGATTCTTGGTAATGGCTGGACTGTTTTGGGTCAATCTTTAAAAAAAACAAAAACAAAAAAACCAAAACCATGCCCAAGCAGGGAAAATTTCAGTTTGACAAAGTTATGAGGAACTGAAAACAGGGATCTTGGAATGGGAAATGTTGGGCAACCTTACTTATAGGCAGCTCTACCTTTGCTAGTGCAAAGCATTTGCAGATCATATATGATCAGCCAGTATGGACTTTTTTTTGAGTGAGGCTATAAAAATTTGCATTTGTTTTTTTCTTGTACAAGTTCCAGCTGTTTGGCTGCTAATGGCCAAGAAGCAATGGAAGGAAAAGTAGAAGGTTTTTTTGTTTTAACTTATCTTCCATTTGGAAATACTTCAACGCTCATCTCTCTCAGGATGAAATTCACCTGGGGTGTGGAGAGCACATGTAATGCTCTCCAGGGCTGTTTAACCCCCTGCTACAGGAGTGATCAAATAAGCGTGAGAGGTTGTTGTGGGTTCCAGACTAGCCAGCATGGGGCGGGGAGGGGGGGAGGGAGCATTGGATTTATGACTATGCTGGAAGACTTGAAACAGGCTGGAGTAGCAACTGAAGAGGGGCTGAGTTTCAGTCCTCTGACTACCTATGAGTTGGGAAAGGTGGTGCTTAATTCCACCCCTTCCCTCCTCCTCACACATAATGCCCCATGTGAAGCCCAGTGACATTGGCTTTGAGCAGGAATGTGAATTACCCTCTTTGTACTCATCTGACTAAGGCCCTGGGCTGAGATTTTCCTAGGAGCCAAAGGGAGTTAGGAACCCAAATCCCAATATAATTCAATTAGAGTTGCACACCTAAATACCTCAGACTCATTTGCAAATCCCATGCTTGGCTCCTCTGCTCCACTCTCTCTTCTACTCTGAACATGGAGTTGTTCAGCTCAACCTACCTATGCTCACTGGCACCTGACTCAGGCAAGCCCACTTCCCAAAACTTCCCTTTAAAATGATGTCTTTCTTCTCATTATCTCTACTCCAACAACTGGTATACAAAAGCTTTTAATTCTTCCATAGTTGCTTTCTTTTTCCTGTGCCAAACAACCCAAAAAAACACATCAGTGGGGCAATGCAGCTAACATTAAATGTGAGCTGATGCCTTTCCAACCATAGCTATCTTTAAAGTGTCCATATCAAGTCCAAATTGTTTACTTATCTGCTACATACATATGTTAAGGGAAGTTAAGGTTCTGTTGCTCAAGGTGCATTTTAATATACAGAGAAGAACTGCTTCAGCTATTTCATATTACATCTTCTAGCTTTATCTGGTGCTGTGAATTATATAATTGTTCCATTGAACTGACTGAAGATTATATTTTTGAATACTAGCTCCTAAAGAATGCATATTGTTCACTTTGAAATGGACAATCTGTCCTGCACCAGAGTGGCTCATTGCATCCTTTGTTGCCCAAACATTTCTGCCTAATTTAAGGTGCTAGATTACTCATGTGGGGCCATGACTGGCTGCCATTAACCCATGCACTGTCATCAGTGAGAGCTCCAAACACAGAATGAATGTGTGACGTGCCCTAGCATCTATGTGCAGAAACAACTCCAATGAATGAATATCAGCACAGATCTCCTGTATACTGTATATTGAATTATTACTAAATTATGCTGTTCCTATATGCAAACATATATTAAAAATGATTGCCATGCCATTTAACAAGAGAAATGTTTGTGAGTTGCTATGCTGTACAAACATTACGCACACACACACACACACACACACAAATATACACTGGAGATCATTCCAAACACATATTAACAAGTGGCTGGAATTGGTTCTAATTCCCCATGCCTTGTTTACAAAAAGAGGCTCTGAAAAAAGGTGTGACTGAAGTACAAACTCCGTGCAAGAAAATTCTGATGCAAGCTTCACTATGGTCTCGCTTCTGCAAGACCATTATTGAAGCCAAACCTAGCACACTTCAGGTTGTGTGTCAATTAACCTGGCCTCAGGTGCCTTTTTTAGCACTATCTGGGAGGGAAATACCAACTCCTTTGTCTGTGGCCAAATGCTGAAGCCCATTCCCTCCACTTTTGACTCACTCAGGCTCTTTGAGCATGATGTTCAGGTTTGTTCTTTTCAAAGCACCCCCACAGCAAGTACCCCAGTGTATTTGTTTCCATCTCTTGTCCCAGAAGTCTAAATGTGTCATTCACTGCAAATAGCAGCACTGCATTTATCTAAAGGAACGAATTTAGCCTTTCCCCCTGGTTTATGAACTGTCTGCAAAAAGATTATGGATTACTACACGTATTGCTTGTTTGAAATTATAAAATGGATATTTTATGTGGATACATTTTAGCCAGGGCCAGATTTAGGACAATTTGAGATCCAAGGCATGCCACAACACATGCCCCTCCCTTCATGGATACACACTTATGCCATGGCCCCACACCCACACGGAGTGGCAGCAGAACCCCCCTTCTCTCTCGAATAGGCAGGAGAAGTGGCCCTTTCTCACCCCCAGTGGCAGCAGAGCTCCCTTCTCTTAGGAGACGCATGGGGAGCAGCAGGAGTCTCCCCTTTACCCCCAAGAGATAGGAGTGGGTGCCAGCCACCCGCCCACCCCTGCCAGTACACCCTGGTTGCTGGAGGAAGTGTCTGCTCAGATTGGTGGGCTGAGCCCACTGCACTCTTCTACTGCCACACACAGAGTCCTTTGCTGGAGTGGTGTTGGTGGGCCCCTAAAAGCAGGGCATTGTGGCATTGGTACCCGACTGAGATGCATGGGGCATTTCACATCTCTCAGAGCTATTGCTCCAGACGCTACAGACTCAGCCAGGCATCATTGCATCAGTTATACTCAGGTCACATTTTCAATGTTTTCTTCCCCAACATGAGGGCTAGAAACGTACTTAAAAACAACAATTGAGAATCTGCTAGAATCACATGATTCCAGGAGCTGGGGCCGCAACTTTAATCCAACCCTGATTTCCAGCACATGGCCCTCCTCCTCACTAAAAGTCCACACAGGGGCAATGAAAGGAGTCAGCCAGATGAGCAGTTATGCAGGGATGTCCACATCCTCCTTCATGCCATGGCATTGGGCTTACATAGGCCAGCATGGAAGGTCGCAGTGCAGATTGGCGGGGGACAGGCCAGAGGAAGGACCAGGAAGCTGTAATTGCATGGAGCCAGGCAACCTGCCAGAGGGGCAGTGGCTGCTATTCAGACCCAGAGATACCCTGGTCATAAGTCTGGACTGGTGAACTTCACCTACTCAACTTCTCTGCACTCCACCTCCATAAAGTAGGGATATTGAAGGCCTGATTCTCCTTTCACTTACCCCGGTGTAAATCAGAAATAACTCCACTGAAGCCAACAACGTTTCACCTGTGTAAAACTGCTGTAAACAACAGGAGAAGCAGGCCCTCAGGCTTTTATCTAGGAGTTATTAACTCAAGTATTCAAAATTCACCATTTGAAATTCAAGCTGTGCTGACAACACATAGGGAACAGAAGCATAGCAAGTGACCAGGTGAGGTGAGTGCAACTCTTTGAATAATGTTTCTTGTCTGAATACTTGTGATGTGAATTTGAAACTGGCTTTTGAAAATCTGGCCACTTAATTGGGGGTCTAACTGGGAGCTGAGCTCTTTTGAAAATCTGACCCATCGTAACTAAGGCACTCGGAAACAATACAATTGTTTAGGTAGCTCAAAAGCAACATTTCTAAAATTGGTTTCAGAGTAGCAGCCGTGTTAGTCTGTATCCGCAAAAAGAAAAGGAGGGCTTGTGGCACCTTAGAGACTAACAAATTTATTTGAGCATCAGCTTTCGTGAGCTAAAGCTGACTTCATTGGAAGTATTTCATCAAAATACTTTTTGTCACATGTGCTATGTACAGAATACATGATGGAATGGTATGGCATTCAGGTTTTACTGGTGTCTCCTTGGGATGGCCTGCATGGCTCACCCACAATGATAAAACCTTTATACCCCTCCATCAGATTCTCTATCTATACCTGCAGTCACTCACATTCCAAGATATTTGCAAGAATATCCCTTTTAAAAGGGTTGAAATTAGCATGAAATAAGATGAAAAAGGAAACATGAATTTGTTAATAATAAGATCACTGAACCACTGCATGCATTATGCCCTGTAGCTGTGTTCTTTAAATGGGAATGTTCCGTGTATTACTTAATTAAAAAAGATTACCTCTTTAGTACTGTTCAGGGCGTTTCATAGAATTTTTTATATAGGCAGAAATGAATCCAGTTTTTCTTATTTCATTGAGACTCCTTTCACAGGGAGATAAATATGGGGAGAGAACAAAAGGAAAATTGTTCTTTATATTTTAAAGTATTTAATATGACAACCACCTATTTGAGGTCATTTATATGCCTAATTTAGTGCTAAAAGTCAATAATCAAAGTTGTTCTTATGCACTGTAAAACATGCATACCTTATTTTTGAGCAGCTAGATTTTGTGCCCAACCTTTCTCCCATTGTTGTCAATGGTCCCACTGATGCCAATCTTGCTCAGGTTTTTCTGTTGCAGACTCAACAAGAGTAAAATATAACTACAATTAATTAATTATTTAAAACAGCCCATGGAAACACTGATTTTGTGTCATCAATCCTACCCCCACCATGGTTACAAAAACGTGATCTAAACAACGAGTAAGAAAACAATCAGGTAAATATTCTTTCCTTTAAAAATTACATTGGGATATCTAATTTTTAGGGATTTCTATGACAATTGTGAGGAGCTCTTTCTCTCTCCTCTGGTTTTAAATTGCTGTTGTAAAGGTTGGAGTTTTTTAGGTGGAATATTGAGCTGATGCATGGTTCATGTGCTACCATATATTTGCAGAGCAAAAAGGAGGATTTCTTCTAGTCAGAGCAGTGGCATTCTCCAGAGGAATATTTATTTTGGGCTAATGTTTTTACAGAAAATTTCAATCCATTTTGTGGCCAAAGAGGCCCTAGGGTTGCTACAAAGTTGAAGACAGACTCTTCTATAGTACCAGAAGATCATAGTAATGATCCCTAATGACTAGACACACCAAATTCTGTTATCATTAAGGCCTTACTTAATTCATGATATTGTAGAAACTGCGGATCCCACAATGTTAGGCTTCCACCGCAATTTTGACAGTGGGAGCCCTGCCGTGCACGGGGCTGACAGTGGAAGCCCCAACCACCCCTGGCAGCTGTCAGTGCAACCCCCCACTGTCAGCACTGGGCTCCTGCTGTCAGCCTTGGGCAACCACCAGCAGGACCCCATCAGCTTTTCCAAATTACCACAAATAATAAAGGTCCATTATTACTTTTCCATGATTTTCCACATCTTGTCTGCAACTCAGCCACAATTATTTGACAATCATCCCACGATTCAAGTAGGGCTTTAGTTATCATGTATTGGCCAAACCCTGCAGGCCCTATTCATTGACATCACTGGAGATATATATGGGATGAATTTGGCCTCTTGGTTTTGCTAATGCTAGAATTTCTTGCTTTTGTGGTTTTGAGATAGATATTTACAACGAGAGTACTGTTTTTATTGCAATCCATAAAGAATGCACTCATGATGACTGATGACATTTCATGTTGAAATACCATATGTATTTAAAATATTATCTGTTCATTGTAAATTTGACCCATAATTGTAAGAGCACGGAAGAAAGTCTAATGAAAAGTGCTCATGCAAAGTTGCTGCTTTTTTATATCGTGGCATCTCAGTTGAGCTAGGCCATATTGTAAAATTACTGAGCAACAAAATTTCATTTAAAAATATCCAACATGTTTTTAAGATGCCAAACTGTAAAATATCCATAGCCACAACTGTCTATTTCTGTTCTGCACTCTTGGACGTTAAAAAGAGCCAAAATGTAAAAAAGATGACTGTCAGTCTTGCATGCCATGAAGCTCCCTAAAAACAGAGGCTTATATTTGACTCATTGACAGGTTTTAAGTGCAGAAATGCTGGCAAGCACCTCCATACTACATCATATCTAAAATCACTTTTGTCATTTTGGGCATGGGCTAGCTTGGAGAGAAGCAGGCTCACCGCCCTGGAAAGATTTAGAACCCGATTCTGCTCCACTGCAATCAAATGGAAATTTGTCATTGACTTCATTGGAAGCACGTTCAGACCAATAAAGAGCATACAGCTACTTAAAGCACATTACATCCTTTACTACCTACAGCATTCAAAACCAAATCAAACCTCCCCAACTTATAAACAATGCAATAATAAAATAAGGTGCAGTTCTTATGTTCGTTATCAGTAATTTAAGAGAGCACTACCAGTCAGTCACAGTTTGGGCATATCCATCATTAGCAGAGAGTATGGCAAGATATCTTCTGAGCCCTGTTAAAAAAAAGGAAATAGAAACATCACGTACTTTACTCTTGCCCTTTAACCTTTACCATGCATCCCCAGTAAGGTAGTTCTGGCACTAGACTTCACTAGCTATTCACAGCATGTATAACTGCAGGAATCATTCTTTGAAATGAGGTCTTCAATCATTTGTGTAAGGTCTCACAGTAAGGGAGTACAGAACCAGAAGTTTTGATTCTCCATCTTTCTCTTTAACTAATAGACCATGTTCCCTCTGGAAAAGTCATGCCAAAGCTTTTCTAATGCTGTCAAAGTGGGCACGTACATATTGCCTCACATATCAGAACACTTGCAGTGGTGAACACCCATCTCTGAAAATCAGTCCCTTAAGCCTCTCCGTGGCCACATCCTCGATCTATAAATAAGGGGGAATTTTGAATCATCTCACAGCCATGTTGTGAAAATGAATTAACCACTGTAAAGTGCTTTGGCATCTTTGGATAATAAGGGCTATAAGAACAGAAAAGGCCAGATCCTCCGCTGGTGTAAATCTGGCACAGCGCTGTTAACTTTAATGGAACGATACAGATTTACACCAGCGGAGGACCTGGCCAGTGTATTATTCTGACTGAAGACAACAGCCAGTTAATTTAATACCATTCATCCAAATTATTAAAGACCATTAAAATTCTAGATTTGTTAGCTGGAGGAAATTAATGAGGAAAGCCTCCTCCTAGCTCCCGCTTTCTCAGGCTTCTGATTTTCTACAAATAAAATGGGCTTGCTAGGTTTTTTTTTTTTTTAAAAAAAACAAGCTATATGCATAAAACACTGCCATAAATTCCCTGGTTTATAATAAGAACAGATGCTGACAGATTCAAATCACTTCAGCTACTGATGCTGCTGCAAACAGACTTTAATAATAAAAAGGATAGGATTTCTCCCTCCACCCACAAGTTCTAGAAATAGCATTATTGTATACTTATGTACGCATTACTAATGCTATCATTCAAAATAGTGGCACAGGCCGGTAATGATATAGGAAGAATATCCTGTTAGGAAAGATCTTCTTTCCCCCACTTTTGTGGGGCTTAGCACTGACCCTTAGATTCAGCAAGGGAATACCTTAAATTAAGTTAAATATAATACAGTTAAATGTCATTTTAAATTCTTCTTATCCTGTTGTGACTGGCATAAACCTATGACATTTTCAATAGGATGATTCATGAAAGATATAAAAGAATCAATAGGGATAAAAATAGGGAACACAATAACACTATCTTATCATAACTTTGCTTTTATTATATTAAACAACTTGAAAAGGAGATAGTGTTTAAACATATTCTGTCATGATACTTTTAAATTGTAAAATGAAAATCAGACAAAAGGAACCCAAATAAGGTAAGCTTTTGGGATACCATACTACCTTCTACCAGTACACAGAACTCCTGCTGCCATGAATGGATGCAGAGAGCCCATAGTTTGCCAAATATATATGACCCCAGATTTCTGTGGGACTGAACTGCCAGCTTCTGTGCAGGTGTAGGAGAATTGTGTGCCAGCTTTTTATCAGATTTGTGGCATTTATATTGTGTGCCTGCTAAATCCACTGTTCATTGGAGAGATACAGACAGCCTGAAAACTTTCTACTCTTTGAATTGAAAGCCAAAGAGGAGGTCATTCTTTGCAAGGACATGTATATTAAAAGGTTGAAATTATCTACTGTGGCCACAACTAAGATCTCTTGTTGGCTCCCAGTGCTGTGGAGCCTGATTATACAGGACTTAGGATACTGCATGTTTGAACATGTAATGGGATAGGAGTTCAGTCCATCACTGCCCTACCTGATATGGGGAAGGGACTGCAGTGGAGGAAGTATCCTCAGCACCAATTCTGGAGTAAGCACCTCTGGCTGACATACTGGAGTGGCATTGATGGGCTACGGCACGAAGCACTCTCTGCCCTGCTGAAATGGGAGTGTGTGTGAAATATGGGGACTTTGAGAATGGTATATATTGGAGGAGGTGGAGAAAGTATAAGAGAAAAACATTAGAGGGAGCTGTAGAAGAAGAAGAATGGAAGTAAAGCGATGGAGACGTTCAAATATATTTCTCCATCTTAATGATGACTTTTTAAAAACATAAGTGGATTGTTGATCTTTAAATACAGACAGCTACTGTGAGCCAGATCATGAGCTAATGTAAATCAGCACAGCTTCTCTGACTTCAGTAGAACCACTCTGACTTACTCCAGCAGAGATCTGGTCCCTTATGTTTTGTTTTATCCAATATGGAAAACCTACAAAATTAATTGAACTGCTAGATCCCTTTTTCTGGATAAACTGATCCTGAATTTATTCTGAGAGATACTGGAATTTACTGTAAAAAAAAAAATCAAGAGCAAAGGTGCAAAGAGAGAAAAGGTAAATGAAAAAAGGGACTTGAGAATTTTAGTTTATGAAGGTCAATGTGTCTGAAGTGACAATATGTCTGTCGGTCCACAAGCTGGCTTACATCAGAGGTAGACAAAATGCCAGGTTCTCCCCAATGCTCAATGAAGATGTGCAATCAAAATTGAACTGTAGCTGCCCTCACAGTACAGCACTGGCTTTCTGGAGAGATTGGATCTGAAGAGATATATGTTCCTTGTGGGGCAAGAGAGGATTAAGACTTCATGCTAGTTCTCTTCTAGTCATATTGCTAGCGCCATCAATATCTTTCTGCCTGTCTAGCCTAGGAGAGAATACAATCTGGACACAGGCAAATGTCAACGGAAAAAGCTTTGATACCAATTTCTGGAATGTTAGGTCCATTGCTGTAACAGTTTTTGCTCCATTTTACAAGCAAACATTTTAAGATTTCAAGCAGCACAGGAAATTTTGAAGCAAAATGGTATATTATTATAAAAATAGTGTAATCTGTATCTTGCACTCCTATTTCAAAATGTACCATATTGCTGATAATAAGCAAAGCCCAAAAATCAAAGAGGCCCATTTTCACCCCACTAAAAGAGATTCCTTTGAATATTCCACATTTATCTTCATAAACATCTAGCTTTTGAATCTAAAAAAAGAATGGAAGGAAAAACAGAAAGAATTGTAAGGGAGACTCTGTGATCCATTATAAGGCTTGGAAGGATTGATTTTTACCCATAAATGTTGGTAAACATTGATTTCACTGTACACACATGAACTGGTGAAAAATATTTCCATTAATAATACTCAAAATTTACAGATAGGCAAAGTAAAGAAAATGCTGCTTGAGAACTTAAGAGTTTTATTTACGGATATTTACTTTGTGTATTTTGAGACACAGATGTTGACAATTTGTGCTTTAATGGTTACAAAGCTTTCGCTTTTTGAAATCGACATCTACTGTCATTGAATAATTATTGTCTGACTTGCTCTGCTGTCTGCATAATTTTGTGAAACTGTGAAAATTTAACTAGATAAAAATAGAAAAAAATGCTTATAAAGAAACATTATCCATTGAAATTATAAAAAATAAAAATTGAATTTTGCCAAGTCTATCTACTGTTTAAAGCAGGAGACTGGGAGTCAACACGTGTGTGTATTTTTCTCAGCACTGCTCTGACTCTGTGAACTTAAAGTCAGTCATCTAGAAAATGGGTATAGCAATGCTTACCCACCTTACCAGTGTTGTAAGGCTTAATGAAGTAATATTTGCAAAGTGCTTTGATCTTGTTAGATTGATCAGTGCTATACATTATGTAGTTGTTAGCTCTGATGCTGTATAATTGCAAAGCATTATCACTGAAGGTTCCTTATACCTTTTTGTCTTTTTTGAGGGAAAGGGTATAGCGGGGGGCTCCCATCCTCAGAGTCTCAAGAATTCCTGCCCTTGTCCATTTCACATTTACTTGCCTCCCTCTCACTCTTGAAACTCTCCTTGTCACAATGTTCATCCTTTTGGGCTGGATGTTGTACCTGAAGCAAGCAGCCTTGCCCTATAAAGCTGATCACTGTGAGATGATTCAGTGACAAAGGTTCTGCTACAGGAGCTCTTTGCTACACTCTTCCCATCCCCTGTCATTGTGCTCACATGCACTGGTACACAAAGAGGATAAAGAGAGAGAAATGGGATAAAAGAGTAAAAATGTAATGCCCCACCCCCATCTAGATAAGAGTGAAGTGGCAGGTTGATGTTAATCTGTGAACTGTATTTATGCATGTTTTCTGTACAAGCTGAAGTACTTTTCACTACGCGACATGTTTAACTGCTTACAGAATTCATTGTGAAAACTGTAATTTAAGTCAAAAATATATTTCCCACACCTTGGCATATTAATGCATGCCCTAAGCCATGTACAGGTTTTGGACTGTGAACTCAAACTGCAGGTCACGCTAGCATGTTGACAAAGTAATTGAAACAACATTTCATAACAGAGTGTATTAGCAGCTAATAGGGGGTTTATCATTGATCTTTCACTATGGTTTGCTTTTGATTTTAGTTAAGACTGTAAGATGGACAATAGTTCTGACAGGAAAAAAAAAGACCAAGTGAAAGAAAGGCAGCAGGTTTCCTGTTTATAAGTTTAAAATTTCAAATAACTGGCAGTGATATAACAAATGACAGCTCTGACTGCTACTGACAGTCTGTTACTTTTGCAGTCACCTTCTAGAGCTTTATTATTTAGCACCAGATAGCACAGTTGGCCCCAATGGAAAAGACAGGTTGCTTCGGATGACAGGATCTTTACAATGGGCAATCACGATGGCCATTAGTGTTTATCCAGTGCAATAAGTGTATAAATCACAGGAAATGGCTTTCCTTTGGAGTCAGGATCTATTGTTTTATTCCTTCCCAGGAGCAAGTATTTATCCACCAAATCATCAGAGTGCCAGACAAGCTTTATGCCTAGTCCAGTGAGCCGTTACGTCTCACTGCTGAATCTCTGCAGACCACAGATAATATTTGTATTCCACACAGAGAATTGATCATCAAATGAGATACAACAGTTTGTGTGTTTAAAAAATAATTCTTCCGTACTGTCTATGAGCTGGTGGTTAGGATTATGACTGATCATTTATCAATGGGTATGAATTGAAGGCTTTTAACATTTCTTGATCCACCTGTTATGCATCATTTTGGTGGGGGAAAGGGAGAAATTATATCATTAGGATTAGGGGCTATATAGTAGCCTTGATCCTTGCATGAAACTCCCATTGATGTCAGTGGGAATTCAGAAACAAACTAAAAATAATTAGTCTTGTAGAAGTAAATCCACAGAGTCACAGCAGGTATTACCGTGTAACTGGGAGCTTCCCAGAAAATGAAGTAAGGGAGTCACTAAAATCATTTACGCTTCATTGGCACATGGGAATTGCCAATGGATTGGTGTAGTGACCCACTAAGTCCAGTCTCCAATGGCCAGGATCAGAAGCTTCACAGGAAGGTGCAAGAAACACCACAGAAGTTAATTATGGAAAGACTGCTTATATAGGAAGTTACTTCCTAACCTCTTATCAGCTAGTGATTAGCTTATCTCTGAAGGATGAGGGTTTGAAGCCCTTAGAATATATTTATTCTTATTCAATGTAATTGTAGATGTTCTCATTATCTATATAAATGTTTCATCCTCTTTTCAATCCCACAGAGCTCTTATATCATCATGGCAATGAGTTCCACAGGTTAATTATTTCTTGTATTAAACAGTATTTGCTTTCATCAGTTTCAAGTTTGGTTCCTTTCAATTTCACTGAATATCTCCTTTTTCCTGTATGATGAGAAAGGATAAACAGGACTGCACAACCAGCTCTACTCCACTCATTTTCTTTAGCTCCGTTATGTCTTGGTTCAATTCTACCTCTTAGCAATTCCTTCCCCAATGGGAGAGCCTGGGCAGCAAGTCAGCCCTTGTTCCCCTTAGCATTGTCAGATTCAGATTTTGTTGCAGTTAAACAATATGTAATTTTCCTTCAAGGAAGACAGGTGAGAAACAACTCAAAGAAAGTGAATTTATTTCCTTTTGTGTGGACTCAACAGTTGGAAGCTATCGTTCTATCCTGTCTCTCCTTTCTAACCTAGGGACTGCTCCACATAGCAAAGCTCTTTTCGTTGACACCCTGCTGTGGTATTCTGTTATTTGTAGCCAGTGTTCTTTCTAGCACCCTTCTCCATTTCCCTTGGTGAATCTTCTTGTAGAGAATACAGCATAGCATTTCTCATATAATAAGCCTGTAATGTCTTTCTACAGTAGTAAACATCAACTTCCATGAGGATAAAAATATAACATTCAGGTACAGCCATCCATCTTACTTAAAAAACAATCTTATTTGAAATTGGGCTATGTCCCCAGGTACATCAGTTACACTGAAAACTCCAACTCCCCCTTTTATCCAAAACCCTGTTTATCTGAGAAAATTCTATATCCTTTGTTCCATTCAGTAGAAAGCTTTTGGTCATATAATAAGAAATACAAGTTATAAGCCAAAGAAAGATGTTTAACAATTTAAAGCAAGGACTCAATTAAGGATGTTAGAGGATTAAAAAAAAAGATTTAAGAGTGGCCAAGGGTAAAGTGAAGGTGTTGAAACACCATTAGAAAGACAGAAAGAAAGATCAGGTGTAGGATTTTCTCATGGAATCTCTTATTTTGTTTCCCCCTCTCCCCATCTTAAAACTGCCTTACTTTATTAAGTTTAATGGTTTTATAAAATGGCAGTTTTATAAAACCATTCATGTTCCACTGTCTATTCTGCACAAAGTCATAATAGTCACAGTGATGTGCTCTCTGGCCTTGTGTGGAAAAGCTGTTTCCCCGTGGCCATATTTGGGTTTTGAAGTAAAAGATGCAGTGATTTAAACCATCCTATGGGGGTTTAGAGAGAGGCATAAAGAGGGAGAATGTAGAATTACTTAAGTGCTCTTTGAGTTCACGGACTGGTTATGTGCTTAAGTCACAGATACTTGTGTGTAATTACACAGGAGTAGAATCTGGCCCTATGTATGACATGAGGAAGAGGGCTATCTCTGGAATGTAGAGTGGTCAGGTCTGCACTTAAAAATTAGATTGACCCAGCTACGTCGCCCAGGGCTGTGAAAAAATGTTCTGATCTAGAATAGGGACTCTGGGCACTATTGTAAAAAAAAATAATATCCCCAATTTGTAGGACAATCACATAGTCACATATTTAGGGTGGGATTTTCAAAAAAGTCTTCACTGTTGATGTAACTGCTCCTACTGAAGTCAATGGGAAAATCTCCCACTGACTTCAATGGGGACAGAGTTAGGCCCATGTTAAGCACTTCTGAAAACTATAGATCTATTTTAGCATTTGAATCTACATGTTTTGTGCACTCAATATACGGGATAGATACAAAGGTGGAGTCTGCTTTTGAAAATATGTCAAGGTGTGTTTTATTGCAGGGGAACGAAATATTCATAATGACCTGCGCCAACCCACTGATTAAAGTAAGTTGCCACTGGCACTGAAATTGCATCTGTGGGCTTTACAGGTGGCCAAGAGGTTCCATCCCTATCTATGGATCCAGGAACACTGGCAATTGTCCCATGGTTCTTCCTCACCAGTGAAGAGTTCAGGGCAACTGCAGCATTGTTGAGAACACAGTTTGCAGGGAGAGAAGAACAGTTATTTAAAAAACAATATTGAAAGCTGCTTCAGGAAAAGCTAGTTGGATTTGCTTTTTTTGTTCAGCAAGGGGATAGGGGGAATGGTTTATACTGATGAACAACAGTTCTCCTGGGATCTTGACAATGGATTACATGCCTACTCCCAAAGGATTGAGCAGCCTCATCAGAGAGGAAGTGCCTTTTAAAAAGTTATTTATTTTACAGACTCAGTGAACCTGCTAAGTCGCCTTTGTTGTTGTTGTTGTTGTTTTTAAATCATAGTTCAGTACTGGGAGCTGAGCAGCTGATAATTTCCTTTTCTCCCTAGAGCAAGGACTTGCACATCTTACTGAAGAAGCAACCTTGAGGAATATAAACATACTGGAAAAATCCACTACTGCATATCCATTAAAATAAGCCATGCAATTCATTTTTACCTTTTCCACTCAGGGGATGAGGGGGAAGTCATCTTTTAAGAAATCAGGACCAGAAGAAAGTGAACTTGAACAAAAAATAATAATAATTTAATATTTACATTGCTGTAACACCAAGAGGGGGCTTACAAAATCTGGGCCCTGCTGTGCTAGGTGCTATACAAACTGGTGTGTTTCCCTAACAGCTTACAATCAAAACTGACATGTGAAGAGATATAGCATCAACTCTATTCATTTTCATGTTTTGTATTATAAGCAGGTAAAATGTCCACTATCCCCATCTGTTCTTTCCCCTAGCCGTCATTAACTGGCTAATTTCTTATAATTCCATCACCATGAAATTAATTATAATATTTACTGAATAAAAATGGCCTCTGACTAGATAGGACATATTTCATTTTGCATGGAAAATAACCCAATCCTCATGTTATTGCTATACCGAGCATCTTCTCTGTCCTTTTATTAACAAAAACATGTGAAAAAGCTACAGGCTTGACAACACCATTTTTGGTTCTAAGCTGCTTTTCCATTCTGTGGTCATTCAGCAACATTCCAGAATGAGAGACTTTTCACTCCATGGGCAACAGAAATTGTAATGCCCTTGTTGTCAAACAACCCACAATTCAGTAGAGCCCTAGGAAATTCTGGAAGAAGCCCCCATAGGATTGCATGCTTCACCATTCCCTTTCCTTTCCCCACACTGGATTTTTGGCTCTCATTATGTTTGCATACCAAATGCTTCATTTGGCATTTACCCTTCTGTGAAAGCCCAATAAATACCAGCTGTACCAATACCCAAACAAGAAACACTGAATTATGACATTTTACAATATGCAGCCTCATTCATGACTTTCATGTCTTTACACAATGTCCCATAAATGAACATGATGTATATAACGAAAAGGGCAAAACTTTGTTTTCTGTACTTTTAAAAACAGATTTAGTTGTGAATCTATATTTAGATATGAACACATATCCACAGAAGACAGGGCACCATGGGGGGATATTATGAAGGTTTTATTGTCATGAGCATGGAATGATTGCATTACTCACAAATGAGTGAGGTACGTCATCCAAAACAAATGACTGATAAATTAAGTTAGAATCACACATATGCATAGAGAGACACACCTAGGGTGACCAGACAGCAAGTGTGAAAAATCAGGACACGGGGTGGGGCTAATAGGCTTCTATATAAGAAAAAGCCCCAAATGTTGGGACTGTCCCTATGAAATCGGGACATCTGGTCACCCTAGACACACCACACCACAATGGTACCTTCAGCTGGAGTGCTCAGCTCTGAATGTACAGCCTACAAAAACCATTAGTTTAAAGATGTGTGTGAGAAGGAAATAAAATAGTTTAAAATTCTTCAGTGTGCTGGATAAAAGCACTCCAAGAAGTAACATTGAAAGCTTTTAGTTTATAAGATTGCAAAGCAGGGGCCTGTTCTTCTCCCTCTGAAGTTAACAGGAGTTTAGCCATGGATTTCAATGGCAGCAGGATCAAGCCCTAGAGTTGGACACAACTAACTTTCTACAAGGTTGTTTTCAAACTTGTAAAATTAAAAAAAACTCTAGAACTGCTCACATATACCATGCTTCAGGCCGGATGAAATTTTATGGAGATGTTTTCACCTCCTATAAACAAATACTTTCTAATGGAAGTACAGACAAACTTTGGGTAGAAGTACAACCATCAACAATACTATCCCAACAACTGATCCTCTCAAAGATGTTATGTGAATATAAAATGAAACACTGACAAAAGCAGTGGAAAAGGAAGGAGGAAAAAAGAATGAAAAATCGCAAACTGGCTGTGTTAAAGTTAGATAAAAAAAGCTAGCAACTGGAAAAGCAAACATACAGGGAGGAGGGTCACGATGAACAGAGTGAAGAACAGCAGAGAGGAATGAGCAGGAAGTACAGCTGGTATAAAACACTGATGGGCTGAAGTCCCAAGAAAAGGATCCTCCAGAGACTCAAGACTAATTTAGTAGATAAGATTGAGACTTTGTTCAGCTTTGCAAGTTATAATGGGAACTTGTAACAACAGACCACAATTTCTCAGAAGCTTTTGTCCTGAAGGAGGTAAATGAGGGTCAAAGAAAAGAAAGAATGTATTAAAAAAATCTTGGGTTAATTAGAATACTATAAGGTAGAATAACAATGAATTGAAGAGAAATGACTCTAGATCTAAAATAACCCTCTTCCCTTTAAAAAAAAAATACCAGGAGACTTATTGTAAATGTAAGGTGAGGAAGAAATATGTAACAGTCTCAGAACAGATTTGATTTGATTCTTAAAATGGTCACTAAATAATCGGATTTAAAAATTAACTGATATAAGCAATAGTGAGATTAATGGTTAAGAATCGGACAGGAAATGTGAATTTAATTACAGGGTAGAATATATTGTTTACAATACTTTAGTCTTCAAATTTCCAGCATACACCCTTAAGGAAGCCACTAACTATGCCAGGCCCACTCCATACCCTTTACACTATGGGCTAATAGGGGGTGGGGTTGGAAATATTGTAAAGCAGTTGCAGCCACTGCATGCTGCTTGGGGAGTACACCGGGTGCCAGGGTGGTGTGGAGCTTTTGCAATGGTTCTTCATCATCCTCCTGCCCCAGCCCTGGAGTAAAGGGTGTGCCAGGAGTAAGTAACAGGAGAGAAGGAATATGTGGCTGGAGTGAACTGTACGCTAGCTATTATTGGCTGTGATGTTGGTCCCTTAGGGGTGACTGCTGCAGTAGAGCATAAATTAGATCAACCTCTGAGGGTGTAAGGCACAAAGCTGCCTTTGCCTCCCACTCCATTCCTGCAGTGAGCACTGGAATGGACAAACAGAAAATTTGACCCATTGTGGCTTGCCCCATTCAGCCTATAGGAGCCCTCGAGATTTTTACTTGGGCCTTCCATGTGGAGGATGCATCTCATTCCTTCGGTAAAGTGACCCTTTCCCTCTCTGACAGCTGTGGGATGCCGTTTTAGGCATTCTATAGCTCCTTGCCCCAGGTACTTCTAGGTTTGGATTCTGAAATTCACCTCTGTGCAGAGGTGCCACAGAAGACCTAAGTGCAACTTAAGCCCTATTTTGAAGACTTAAGAGGTGCATAGTCTCTTGTGTATGACCTGTGCACAAAGGATGAATTTCACCCATATGTGATGTACCTGGCTGTGCATTGGCATGAACTTCACATTAATTGATTTGAAGAGGATGACTTAAATGAGTTTGGCAACCAGGATTTAATCTCTGAATAAGCATTAAATTCAATAGGATTTGAACCCGTATATGTGAATTAATTGTTTTGATCAAGCATGAGAATTTTGGAATGCCCATAAAATGACATCAGGGGTTTTTTTATTATTATTATTTTAACATCCAGATATTTCTCATATCATGGGCTTGATTCAATACTCATAAAAGGAATCTTTCCATTGACTTCAACTGGCATTGAATCAGACCTTGAAAAGTTTAAACTTCCTTAAGGACTGATTTATTATTGTCATGTTGCATGGCAGCACAGGATGGCCTGTCGACATTTATTTGTTTATTTATTTAAAGGAAAACTCATTGAAATGTTCGGATCACTAAAAGTCAAATACAAAGAGTTAAAATAGATTTTGCATATAAGATATTAAGGGGAGAAAGCCAGGTCATACCAGTCTTGAGCGTGTTTGTTACAACAGTTTTAGAAGCAAATAAAATAATTTGGCAGCTCTGTCCCCATGTGAACAGGGCTATAAAGATTAAGAAAGCGTGCAAAGCAAACTACTCTTGCATTACACTATTTGTTAAATATTTTAACAAAGCTCCATACAGTAGCCATAAATAAGTATTTATGCCTGTTTTAGAGAGTGTGTGTGGGGGGGTGGCAAGTGGTGATTTTTGCTGAAAAATGGCAACCGAGGTGAGTCAATAATTGACACATTGCCAAGCTGCCTAAATGTTAAAGACTGTGTGGTTATAAAAATTCACTTGCTATGTGAATATTTTTCATTTTTATGTGCTTGGGAGTTGATCATAAAACCCATGCCATTCTAACATATTGGACAGTTTTTTCATAAATTCAAAACGCCTGTCTACAGGGGAATTTATCTGATCTTCATACAAGAGCAGGGGGTTTGTTAAATGCTTGATTTACACAAGAATGAATTGTACTTTGAATAGTTATGTTGTCATAACACAAAAACTATCTTCTTCCTCTTGAACCAAACAAACTAAGAAAATAAGTCCTAGTATCTGTGGGAAGCCCTGATCTGAGCAGGTGTTTTCATAGAGACTAAATCAACTTCAGGAGTTGAAGTGATACCAAAGGAAGTCTGTAGGAAAACCCAATTTGACAGGGTTCATTTGTCAAGCTCTATAGTGTGGAACCCTTATGAAGGAGTAGGTACCGCATATCCTCAGTAACTATTTTAGTCATTATTCCCCCTATTCTAATAAAAATATGAAAAATGCCACAAGCACCAAGCTGAGAGCTACTATAAGGGGCAATTACAGGTTAATTCTTTGAAGGCAGGCGTGTTGTTTGCTTGTATTTGTCTTAATGACAGAACAAAATGGGAAATGAACAAAAATTGTGTTACGTATTTAATTCCCCCTTCCTGTCGTTCCCCCCCCCCCCCTTAAACAGACACAGAGCTCAGGCAGCTTGGAACAAAAGTTAGTTTAAAAAAAAAGTCATTCTTCTCCTCTCTGGGTATGAAATTGGAAGCCCACCAATTCTGCTGGGATGAGGAGATAGATATTATTGGCTAGATCCTCAGGGGCTGTAACTTAATGTCACATCACTGAAGACAGTGGAGTTGCACTAGCTAAGGATTTGACCCCATTTCTTCCTGAAACATACCAAGGGAGAAATTTGGGTACAGACAAAGGGGAGCATATAGCATGTGTATCCAGATCCCTTCCCCACAAGAAGCCCAATGGCACCTCAGTCCCCTATGTAAGAGCTTTTCCAGCACTTTTTCAGCTCAGTGACTAGAACAGCAGTTGTGCAGCACTCTTCCTACAGATCACAACCCCTACAAAATCTCCACATACACAAAATCTTTTTATTAGGGGCTCATTATTAGCCCATTCAGTCAGTTTCCCCATCTGTAAAATGGGGATAATGATACTTAACCCCTGTGTAAAGAACTTCAAAAATCTATGCATGCAAAGCTAGATTTTTAAATGCTACGTATTAATTATTACTACTACTACTGGCTTCATGTAACGAGTGGAGGAAGGTGAATGTTATCCATTGAGGGAACCTGCATGTTAAAATTCAGCCTGGATTTATTTTCTAATATTCTCCTTACAAAAAGCAACTGTATGCGATCAGTTTAGATTACCTTTATTTTTCGATAAGGGAAAACAAAAACAAAAATCCAAGAAAGAACAAAAGTAAAGGCTCAGAGAGAACACAGTGTGCTTCTCCTCTGTAACAAACTTCACATGGCCAGAATAGAAAATGGCTGCTATCTCCTGTAGATGGCAGATTCCTAGTTATTAAATAGGTGCAGTGCACAGAAAATAACCACCTATATTGTCACTAATACCATAATTTTGCTTGTTTTTGTCATTTGGTAAAATACTTTATCATGAAAATGCTGAGAATTCTGCAACTGTATTTTTTTTCAGCCTAATTATATCCAAATACCGTAAAACTAAGCTTTCCCTTTCTGCGCCTGGCTATGAGACTAAGTAGCATTATTCGTCACTAAAAGCTCACAGTAATGTATTATTGTGCTTTCCCTCTCTTCCTTACACACAAAACCTGTATCACCATTTCATGAGAGTCTGGAATTTTTCTGAGCAGATGTAACTTCTTTTCAGACACAGAATGAACTAGAGTGATTCATCAAATGAACCTCACAATGGACTCAACCAGGTGAGAAGCTCTCCTGTCATGAGGTCTTCCCTATGCTTTTTGAGTGAGGTGAATTTCCCATAAGAAGGCGTGAGGTGAATTAGCTATTTTCTGAGACTTCTAAAATCAAAAGGGCCAAATCCTGGGCATAGGCATGAATTTGGTCCTGATGGGTCCCATCATCCCCAGCTGACAGCACTGATTCAAAGCTGTCAGCTGGATCACATGCATTTCTGCAGGTTGCTGTGCTCCATCACCCTTTCCAGAGAGGCTACATACCAAGACATCAAAGGAGGAATGATTCCTTTAAAATGATTCTCCAGCAAAAGCACCAGAGTAATCAGCCAGCACACTGCAGTAGCAGTGCAGTGTTATTGGGATATATACATGTATGTGTGCGTGCACAAACACCCACACCCACACAGTGTGTTCCTACAAAACACTTGACAACAGTTTGGCTGCTGGTGCGCACTGCCTATCATGCTGAACAATACCGTCTTATTGTTTAACGTGTACTTCATCTGTGTATAATCATCTTTTGTCTCTTGTTTTATACTTAGTTTGTAAGCCCCAAGGGGGCAGGACTCATCTTTTTGTTCTGTATTTGTACAGCACCTAGTATGGTGGGGCTCTAGGTGCTACAATAATAAACGACAATACACATAAGGCATATAGCAGTTGGTGACAGAGTCATGGATTCTTTCTATGGGGGAAGGGTATGCTGGTGGCTGCATTTGAAGCTGCACAGCGTCTGCTGCTGTGGGATGTGGGGGTTCCCCCAGCCAGGATTTCAATTCACCTGCATCATGATGAAATTTGTGAGAAAACTGGTCTTCAGCTGGGCTAGGACTGGTCTTCTGGATTATGAAAATAGCCTTACTTGTGAAAGCAATTACATAAGACATGTCACACCCAACTGGTTTGAATGTACATAGAATGCGGTCTTATAACCAATAATCTATTTGTTGTTTTCTTGCTCCAAAATATTAATGCATTTTATAAATGAAACATTCCTTAATGCACTTTTAACCAATGACTGTAGATCAGTGTTTCTCAATATTTTGATACCAGGGACCGGCTTGCTGCCTTCCTAAACTGTGTCAGGGAGATCTCAGGAACTGGCGCCGGTCCATGGACCGGTGGTTGAGAAACACTGCTGTAGACCCTGGTGTACTGCTGTTTGTCTCAAAGAACAAGGTACTAAGTTTGGCAATTTTTTCCTTGTCCTGGTTCTTTATCAGTCACAAACTCAGAAAGAAGAAAACTCAGAAAGAGCTCTCAGAAACTGACAGCTTACTCAGCTAGAAACCAGGATAATGGCACAGTTGGCACATCCTATATTTTAGGTGACAACGTGTCCAGTTTTGTTCTAAAGGTACAGCCCATTTTAAGGAATTAATTTTCCTTTGGGACATCCAGCCACTTTTACAACATAATTACACTCATTCACCCATTACCCCCTCATGATATAAGGTTGTCCTTTCATGGCAAGAAGTTTTGTGGAAGAGTTTGAAAGGAAGAGTTTACATCTCTTTCCTTCCTCCTACTTTGTATTCTGCTCTCCTTTCATCCTATTTTTGTTGTCTCTCTCTCCTTTCCCTACCTAAGCATGTTCTTATACTTTATGCAGACTCTCTCTTGCTCTGATATCTATTTGCCCATCTCTCATATTTTGGCCCCATTTCACACACCTGCCTGATATTTGTAGGTTTCAGAGTAACAGCCGTGTTAGTCTGTATTCGCAAAAAGAAAAGGAGTACTTGTGGCACCTTAGAGACTAACCAATTTATTAGAGCATAAGCTTTCGTGAGCTACAGCTCACTTCATCAGATGCATATCGTGGAAACTGCAGCAGACTTTATATATACAGAGAGAATATGAACCAATACCTCCTCCCACCCCACTGTCCTGCTGGTCCTGATATTTGTGTTACTTTCCCCTTCACCATGTTGCTATCCATTCCACTGTGTTCAGTCTGTTGGTATCCAAGTGACATTTAATAAAGTTCTAATCACTGAACTAAGTACTCAAGATATTAATACATTTCCTTTAGCTGACAGAATAGTGCATGAAAAGCAGAGTGATGTGGATGAAACAAAAGACACTGGGACTTGTTCTCCACTGTCTTGCATCTTATATAGTCACCTGGGCAAAATGGGTCCAAACCACTACCACTGCAGTCAGAAGTGCTATTGCAGCAGATGAAGATGTACCCAAGTTACCTTTGGTCTAGCTAGCCAGTAGCAGTGAAGCCATGGCATTGCGGGCTTTGGTGCAGGCTGAACAAGCCTGCGGGTACTTACTTGGGCAGCTAGCCTGCACGGATGCTAATGCTGCCCCAGCTTCACTGCTATTAGTAACTGAGCTAGCTAGATTAAAGCTAGCTTGGGTGTGTCTACATGTGCTGCAATCACTCTTCCAATTGCACTGTGGACATACCCTTACTGATTACACAAGTGCAAGGCAGAGGAGAATCAGGCACAGGAAGTGCTCCACTAACATCTCTTGTCCTATAACAAAAAGCAACGAAGTCCAAGCTTATTGGAGCTGGGATTTCTCTGGATGCTGGAGTGAGCAAAGCAAATAGCAAAGATATTTTGCATCATTCATCAAAATCAGTTTGGAATAAAAAAGGAGTTTGTGAATTAGTGGAAGAAAGTTTGAATTTAGAATATAATTTTGGAAAGAAATATTGCAGGAATTCAAACTGACCCTTTTCAATACGGACATGCATGCAAAAAACCCATGAAAATTAGACACAAGGGCACTTGGATACATAAGAGCATCTTGTATTTTTATTCCTGAAGACAGATGTAATTCTATTCAATCCAGAGAAATTTGGGATGATAAAAATAATCAAGAAACAAAGAAATTAAAGAGTAACTAACATACATCTCATTGTAAAACTCCCTCCTCAGTCCTCTGTATTTCATGGACTTTTCAGAACAGGCTCTTCCTTCTCCCATTCCTGACCCCCTTTAAAGCCCCAATTCAGGAAAGGATCTTTATTTCAGAAAGCACCTAAGCATGTATTTAAATCCTATTGAAGCCAATGAGGCTTAATTGCTGTCCAGAATTGGGGTCTTAGGGTGTAACTCACTTGGCCTGAGTCAGTAATGCAGTTCCACCTTCAGACTTGCTAGAGGAAACAGCTCCCCACTCACCATGCATCTTTCTAGAGTTCAGGTTCTGGGGATACACAGGACCCTTATAGATTCTAGGAATCCATAATCATCTTTAAGCCTTCTTTAAATGCTCTAGTTCATTTTTGCTCTGGGGTTGAAATGATGATTGTGGCCCTGGAGGATACCCTCTTTACACCCATTTGTAAAGGTGCTTTTACACTGCCAGAAAGCAGCTCAGACAGCATGGAGAATCAAGGGCTTAATGTTCAGTATAGTCAGTGTATTACCCCTTCCCATCAAATTCTTTCTTGTACACATACTATAGCGTTTTCTGATTGGTTCAGGTCACTACCATAACTCTTGGTAAATACTGGACTGCAGTGTGGTTGGACATCTCTGCTTTGGATTGTAGTTATCATGGAACCCCTCTCTTTGTTGCATTACAGCAAGAGAGGTTGGTGGGAGCAAAGACAAACGAGGCTGGGTTCAGTACAGTTTGAGCAGGAGTAACTGATGGACCAGAAAAATTTAATAAATCAATTGTAGCATGTAAGTTTAAAGATATACATGTAAATAGAGCTAAGTGGGAACCAAAATTGCTGATTTGTCAGAAATTCTGCAATATTGAAATTTGTTTTGTTCCAGATCAGAAGAAAAGCAAATAATTTTGAAATTTACCACAAAACAAAATTTCAAAATTCTGTTTCAATAGAACTGAAACATTTATTTTTCAAATTTTGACATTTGACATTATAATAATTATAATGTATAACATTACTTTCACAAAGTCATTTCAAAATGAAACATCAAAACATTCCATTCTGAAAATGTCAAAACAGAACATTTCATCCTTATCAAAATGCTCCTTTTAATTTTTTCTTATATGAGAGTTCATCAAAATTGACACATTGCAATGGGAAGTTTACCA
The DNA here is from genome assembly GCF_965140295.1 of Lepidochelys olivacea. NCBI lineage: Eukaryota > Metazoa > Chordata > Testudines > Cheloniidae > Lepidochelys > Lepidochelys olivacea. Next base: position 168,729,982 of record NC_140411.1, read on the forward strand.
TTCAAGCTGATCCAAAACCTACTGAAGTCTTTCCATCTTTATAACTCAAAAATGGTTTTGACCACCTTGAAAAAAACCCTACTCCTGTCCAGAGACTAAACATTACAATTGTTAGATGAAAAGTAGCTATTCTGATATAGAAGAGGAACCAAAAAGGGCCTGGGTACGAGTCTAAGTCATTATCATGATTCCATTAAAAATACTCCAGGAATACAATTTAATCTTTCTTTTTCTCATATTTGTTCTCTGTGACAATGAACACTCCTACAGACAGATATACAGAATATTATTAATTCCATCTCAAGAGTCAGTTTGTTTCCTCCCAGCAACAGAATGAATGGGCAAAAGTAAGGCTCACAGAAGAGACGGGATTGCTGTTCAGACTAACGAATGATTTCTCATACAATGATGGATTGGCCTCTTAATAAAGAAACTGCTAGTTTTTCCCTTAGGTAGGAAGAAGATAGCAATGGATGTTTTCCAATCCACGCTTCTTTGTTACATTATCTATATTTTCAGATCAAGCTGCATTTATGTAAAAAACTGGTGATTAATTCTTGCTTAAAATCACATGCAGATGATATGTGTATCTGAGAAACAACTTGGACCCCTTCTTCTGTGAGGATGGGAAGGAGGTTGAGAAATGCACTCGTCTTCAGTCAAAAAATGAGCATGTTATTTTTCAGAAAAGAATAGGTGCTGTAAAATAAAATACTATACTACAGCCTTATAATGTCATTCCTGATATTCAACATTTCTGTTCTGATTTTTACTGCATAGTTGAGGCAATTCTTTATTGCAAGAAGTCTAAAATGATACTCATGAACAGCTCATACAGCTGTCATAGAACACTGTTCTGGAAAGCAGGATATTCAGTATTCATGAAGTGCTTTCTCACTCTTGCTAGACTGTATGCATGTAGATGTTTTGCATCAGGCCCCCAGTACATGCTTTTTGAATTACTCCCTAAACAGGGAATATTTTGATAAAAGCAAAAGGCTTTTTGGAAGACATTTCATGCCCCATTAGGAACTATGGGGCCAACCACTAATAAGGTTATACTGAAAGCATGCTTATTCGTGTTTTTTCTCACTGAGAAAATGTTTCTAGCCTTTCCCCATTATAAATGTTACAGTGTATGATGTGTGAATCAATTCTATCTGTGCAGACACAGCAGAATGAAAGGTATAATGCTGTGGGAGTGAAGCGTCAATGCATAATTCATATCTGACAGTGCACTGTATTGAGTTCTATCAGGCAGCATTCCATGGCAGAGAGGTCCTCAAAGGCTGTTGAAATTCATCTGCATCAGCTCATTGTGTTTCTGCTTGGGTGGCAGAATCGATAATTTAGACAGAGTGAAATGCCGTTCAGTCACGCTGTTGAAGCAGAGAGTGAGAAAGGCACAGCTCTGTTACTTGCTCAAGAAATTACCATCCAAGAAAATCTTTTGGGATATTTTCTTCTGTATCAGGGTTGTTTGTTTTGTTTTGGGTTTTTTTTGGACAAAACATGGCATTGATAGTAGTAAATGAATTATGAGCGTGAAACTGCGAGGTCTTGAGCACTCTGGCCCACTGATCAAAAGCACTACATATGCTTAAGCAATTTGCTGGATCAGGGCCTGAATGTTCAGTACCTTGCAGCAAAACAATAAAATTCTAAATTCACCTGAGTGTGTTTATAAATTGTAGCATGTAAAGCCAGATTATCAGATGATGTAAATCAATGTAGTTCAAGTGAAGTCAATAAAGCTGTTATTGTAGAATTCTGTATTTATTGTGCCTTACCAATTCCATATCAGATTTACTCAGATGAAAATAAAACATTTTTTCTAACGTCCAACCCCACTAATTCATCCCAGGTTCTGATAGTCAACAGGAGAACTTTCTTATTGTTCATGAATCACCAGTAATAATTTGGTAGGCCAGATTATGCCCTACAATTACACCTCTGCAACCCTATTATTTCCAGTGACATATGTATAACCTCATTACCCAAAAGTGGGTCTGCACCCTTATCTGAGGGCATATTCTGAAAACAAACAATGTAGTTGCAGGACATCATGTTTCCAAACTGAATACATGTGATATAGAACCAGAGGCTCAAAATAAATATGGAACCTACAGTGCCATTTTTATGAAGCCTGTTTAAAGTAGAGCCACATTTTAAAGCAATTCAGGTATTTCTGTCAATTGGAGATTCCAGTAAAATGAATCTCTTACTTACTGGCACTTTTAGCTTTCTAGTGATTTCTTTTATGCTTCTGTTCTAAAGAAATGTGATGCATCCTGCAGCAAACCATGCCAAATTATTCAGAGGCTGAATTAAAGAGCTATTCAGTAGTGCTAAGTAAAAGTAAACACCAGAAATTACTTGTCACAGTTGGAGGGAAATTAAGGGTAATTTAGACATCTTACTTTTTAAAATGAGTTATTTTTTCTTACATTATGTTGACATTCCCATAGCAAACTGAATGTCACATCACTTTCAGTGTCCTTTGAAAAAGTGCACTTCTTGCTTTGTCTTTGGAATGTAAATGCTCACTAAATCCTTCAGACTGCTGGAGCTGTAATCATATACCAATGCAGAATTAGGAGAGTCAGTTTTTAAAACGTCTGAATATGCTTCTGTGACATGAGAGACAGCCTAGTCCAATGAATAAGACACTGCTCTGGGACCCAGGACACCTAGGTTCTATTCCAGGCCCTGTTACTGACTGCTCTTTGACTTTAGGAAAAATCTCTTCACCTGGCTGTCCCTCTGCACGCCCTCTCATGCGATCTCTGTCGTCTGTTTAGATTGTAAGCTCTTTACTACAGGACAGTTGCTCACACAGTGTTTATGTAACACCTAAACACAACATTAGCTGGGATCTTTAAACACTATTGTAATACAAATCAATATGATCATACTTTTGTTATTAAAATTAGAGATGAGTCCAAAGCTGGATCTGAACACTGATAAAATTTGAATTCAAAGTTCAGCAATGTATGGACATAGGATTTTGTTAAGACTCATCTCTAACTTCATCTGCTCTAATTTATTGGAATACTGTAAGATCCATTACTAAGAGCTGGTAAGTGATGGGTCTTTATTTCCTGGCCCTACTCACTGTGTAACCTGAGTCAGGTTATACCCTTTCAGTGTGACTGGAGTTAGTACTCACCTACTCCTGTTACAAAAAGTGATACTTATCTGTAAGCACATTGACCTAGTTTTAAGAAAAGGCTCTGTCAATTAAGATATACAATCTTGAATATGAGGGCATGGGGGGGGGGGGAGACTATAGCACATTCACCACTGAAAAATCAACTGGCTTAACTTGAAAAAAAGGAAACATCACTGTTTCCATTCACTAATCATATTCAATTGGTCAGCCTCACCTGAGCTAAAACACATTTGTTCTTATATATAATGAAAGTTCCTTTCATTTTACTGCTTTCCATTTGCAACTATCTTTCTGTTAACAAATGCATGAAAGGGAAACTTCTCATAATGATAAAGATAATTATCCTAATTTGTCAAATGTAAGAAATGTCTCTGAAAAAGTAAGTCCTTTAAGTATGAACATTTTCAGTTCCAAATGGTTTACTGATGGTCCTCCATGCAATCCATGAGATGGAAGGACTTATGCCTTTCTGTCTGCTATGAATACATTCAATTTTCCATTTAATTTTAACAAGTAATCATGCATGTTGCGGGAATAGGTAATCTGCATTATAGAATACATAAATTAAAGGATAAGGATAACTCCAAATTTGACTAACTCAGAAAAAATCAACATTAAAATGACATGTAATGAGAACAATATGAAAACAACAGTGCAGTGCAAAAGTATAATTCCCTTTAGTAGCTGTGGAGACATCAAAAGAACCGGAGTACTAAATGTTTTTTCTTTGTATTCTGCCGTATTAAGATGACCCATTACATACTGTGTCATAAAAGGGACATTTTATGTTGTCTGCTGTTCTGCAGAATCTTTTAGAAACTATACACTATTTGTTAGCAGAAAAGGTAAAGAGTTCACTTGCTGGAACTTGCCAATTCTTATTTCTTCTTTAGCCACTAATTGTGAGAGTAGAATAACTGAATTCACCACAGCTCTACTTGCACAACAGATGCCAGAATATAGACTGAAACCTTCAAAATAATTTCAAATCAGTCACCAATCAGCTGTTGGTAACAACTTTTAGTCACTATTGACTTAGGATGGATTTGAACTGGTGAGTTAGAAGTGAAATATTTAGAGGTTTTTAAGGTCAGGCTTGACAAAGCTCTGGCTGGGATGATTTAGCTGGGGATTGGTCCTGCTTTGAGCAGGGGGTTGGACTAGATGACCTCCTGAGGTCCCTTCCAACACTGATATTCTATGATTCTATGAAAGGCTATATCCCATTCAAATACCCTGTCATCTAGGTCCCCTGTGTAAACCCTACCTTCTTGCCACTTGAAGGTAAACTTGCTCAGACTTTTGAATGAACTTGTGAATAGCTAATTCAATCCACCTTTTATAAATAAATTTAAATTAAAAATCCCAATATGAGATGGGAGGAAATCAGTATCCTGATAGGTCATCATCCTGCCTGCTCATATGAACCAGAATGAGTGACTGACCCAAGTTCCAATGCACAAGCCATAGTCTCTGTCAACCCGAATGACAACTACACTGCGGCTTTGAAAAATAAGGATGTGTTTTCCAGAGGCACTTGACTAAAAAGGATTATAATCATGGGTGTGGCCATATGAAACAAATGGGACATGTGGTTTCATATGATTCTTTGGATAGAAAGACTCTGGGAGAAATTAAAGGCAAAGCCAGGCATCTGTGCATACAGTCTCTGAGTTTTGACGATTATGCCAAAATCAGGCATGAGATTTGGTGTAGAAGATATTTAAACAACTGGATCATTATTAATCACAATCTGTGAGAAAAAGCAATAATTAATACTCTTGTAGGTAACTCTGGAGTGCTCATTGAGCATTCTGAAAAATACTAAATTTTAAAAAACCCACTAAGTCTAGATGGATAGAGGAGATACTAGTGTGTTTTCCATAGAAGACCACTTAAAATCAAGTACTAGAGCTGACTGCCAAATCAGTATCTGGAATGAGGCACTACAATATCTTTGTAAGTATATCTAGGAAGGGATGGCTTTCCTCAGGAGATGGCTAATGGGATATGGAGCCATTCAGTTCTGTCATTGGTTGCATTGAAATGAAACCCAGGCCAGCCATGATTGAAAGCAGTTACCATCTGATAAGTGGTTCAACAGTCTGTGTAAAGCCATTTTGGTGGTGTCCATGAATTTTACCTAAGGGAGAAGAGTCCACATCACAAATTCCCCATGCACAAGAGCTGGCGTTAACTGGCACTCTTGTGACGGCAGTCTCAGACAACATGGATTTGTTCACCTTCAGCTTGCATGCTCCTTTGGGCAGAATAGATATAGTAGTGCAAGTGCAAGCTTCACCCTGCATTAATGTCCCTCAAACTTTACTTGAGGAGACCGCCTATGAACTATACCACCATTGTGGAATAAGCTAAACCAGAAAGAGACACTTATTCTGGAATAAAAATGCCCACCACACAGGATGCCAAGATAGCTCCTATCACAAGCACTGCATATTTTTTATTTTATATATTAAAATGGTTATTGTCTTACCTTACATAGCACAAGAATGATCACTGAAGGCTGAATATTTCAAGAATATTTCAGACATTCTGGTACATATTTTAGGTGTAAACTATTTTAAATAATAGTTTTCTGTATTTAAGTAATGAGGGTCACAGACATATTAACAAAAACAACGAGGAGTCCGGTGGCACCTTAAAGACTAACAGATTTATTTGGGCATAAGTTTTGGTGGGTAAAAACCCCACTTCTTCAGATGCATGGAGAAGAAGTGGGTTTTTTACCCACCAAAGCTTACTCCCGGGGGAATTCTGTGCCACTGCGCATGCACAGAATTCATGTCCCCCCCAGAAAAATGACTTTCTGACAGGGAAGCAAAGGGAAGCCACAAGAGCGGTCATGCACCGCTCCCCAGCAGTGTGGCTGTATTGTTTCAGGCACCCAGAACAGCCAGCAGAGTGGTAAATCACTGGTGGGCAGGGGAGGGGCTGGGGACACCTCAACCAGTGGCTCCTACCCTGTGCCAGGCTCAGCGACTAGTCCTGGCTGGACTGACTTCCTCTTTCCATGCAAGGAGTGGCCAGGGCTGGGTCAGACCCACCCCCAGAGACCTCTCTGGCTGCAGGAAGTGCCTTGCCCTCCCTCCCCTGCTTCCTGCCCCCATCGCTTCTCAACCATGAAGAGGAGGGGTCACTGTACAGGGAGCTGCTCCCCCATCTGCCAACCCTCATTCATCCAGACTCACCTCATACCTAGATTGCCCCGCCAAGCCCCACCCCTACACCCAGAACCCCCCCACTGACTCCCCTGAACCCAAACCCACACCCTGACAAGCCTCACTCTCTGCATGCAGAGCCCCCCTGCACCCAGACCCAGTCGAGCCCCATATCCCTGCACCCAGACCGCCCTTGCACCCAGACCACCACCCCACACTCAAACCCCCACCCCGCTGCACCTGGACCACCCTGACTAGCCCCCGCACCCAGACTCCCACCCCACTGAACCCCACCAAGCCAGCACCTGGACCTCCCCTGCTGAGCCCCAACCACCTTCATACCCAGACCCCCGCTTCTGAGTCCCAACCACCTTCACCTGGACCCCCCTGGAGAGTCCCATTGTATCTGCACCCAAACCCCAACCTCAACGAGCCCTTGTTCATCCAGATCTCCCTCACACCCAGACCCCCCACCAAGCCACCTGCACTCTGATTGCCCCACACAGAACCCTATCACACCACACCTGGATCTCCCTACACTAAGCCCCTCCATACTTGGATCCTGCTGGGCTGAGCCTGCCTGCCTGCCTATATTTAGTGTGCCTGGAACAGAGGGGCAGGACCCCGTGGTGTTTTTGGGACAGTCCTGGTCCTTGCACTTGCAAGGTCAGGGGTAACTTTACCACCGAGTCCATGTCTGGGGCGAGAGGGGGCACAAGGTGATCTCCTACCTCTGTGCCGTCAGTGGCCTGTGCTCCCCACTGTCATGACAAATAAAATTTGCAGAATTTTGCAGAATTTTAAATTTTTTGGTGCAGAATTCTCTCAGGAGTAACAGATGAAGGATTTGGACTGGCTCATTCTCCTTAGAGCAGTATGTCACAGGTAGCTGTCCTTCTGAGTGGGTCAGGGACCCAGCCTACCTGTGACAGCATCCCAATAGCAATTCATATTTAAATTCTATCAAACATACCTATTCTCAGAATTTGAATTTTTTTTAAAACACAGTTATCAACAGAAGACAGAAGAGCTCAGAAATCATTGCCTGTAATTTTCTATTGACTAATGACAATTTATAAATGCAACATACCTTCCTCTGAAGAATACCTAAGGATTTTGCATAAATGTTCATTTTTGTTACGGCTCTCCTCCCACCCCCCACCTTGTCTGTCTCATTCACCCGTTATGTCTTGTCTTTTAGCTTGTATGCATTTGGAGGCAGGGACAGTCACTTTCTACATGTGCATACAGTGCCTAGCAAAATGGTGCACAAATCTGGTTGGCTTCTAGGTGTTACTGCAATATAAATGTTTACATAAATAATAACGTACAGCAAGTAGGACAAAAATTGCTTATGCAGCCACTGCACCTCTTAAGATTACTGACAGCGAGAGGTTGCTTCATATTTCAAGAGGGATGTACCCCCTCAGTAGGGTCTGTGGAAGGTGAATATCTTCTTCCCAGAGGCAAATCAGGCTACTTGTTATCTGAACACTATATGGCAATTGATCGCATACAAACAGAATCAGAGGATCATTTTATCTGAGCTCTTCGGACCAGCACTATAAAAGCTTTTTTAAATTTTATTTTTCCTCCATCATGGAGCCAGTATTAGTAGCCTTTTGAGACTGGAACAATCAGCAAAGACAAGGATACAATTCCTGCTATACCTGGCAAATTGTATTTAAATGCAACTCATATAAGTGAAACTCCTGTGGACATTGTTATGGAATAACACATTTAAAAATACCAACTATAAAAATACATACCTCACATGGGTTTGAATTACAAACGGAAGTCAGATTAATTGTCACAACTTTGGCAGATAAGACTTTGCACACTTGCAAGAAGAGTAGATAAAAATTAAATCAAAATAATTGAATTTTAACTTGAAATACTGCATTGTAAAGCAGTCTCATAACACATTGCAGGGTGAAATGCACATTCAGTATTTACAACTACTACTTTATTTTGGTGCCTTAATTAGCAAGGTTTAATGAATTGTAATATCTACTGGTATTGTCTGTTTTGATCAGTGCAATGGAACATAAATGATCAAATTAAATAGATGTGATTTCACTGGATATTACTATGATAGAAATAGAAGTTACAGTAATTATAGCCAAGAGAAACAAAACAAGAAATGCAATTTCTTTCTTTACAGAGTTACCAAAAAAGATACCCATAAATAACCCAAACTTTACAAAGTACTACTGAATCACTCCTAACCATCATACCTTACATTTATAAGGCACTCTTTATCCCAAAGCATTTCCTAAAAAGAAATGTCTGTGCAATGCTGAGCTACAGCAAAAAGTGTGGTAGAATATGACAGCTCTAACAACACACACCACCACTAAACAGCAGCTTAGGACAGGAAGTGAGCTCGAAGCGGAACTCCGGGGGATTTAGAAATTAGAACAAATTAGAACATGGCCATGATCCTGGGGCTAGCTTTCCTGTGCGTAGGAAAAAGTGACCTGGGGTTTTTAAATTACCTTGAATGGACAGAAGAACCTCTTGTCTCATTGAAAAACTAGCATTATGGGTAAGTGGTTCAGTACTGATTCAGAGGAAAAAGTACCATTTACTGAATCATCACATGCTTGCTTTCCCTGAAAGAACTTCCATCCAAAAGGTGGCCAGAACTTAACCTCTATAGCTTTAGAGATGTGATGAGATCATACCATAAAGCAGCATGACTGCAAGTGACAAAGGCACAGTACCATTGGGTTAGAAGGGACCGCAAGAGTCTAGCCCCTCCCCTGCCAAGATGCAGGATTTATTGTGTCTAAATCATCCAAGACAGATGGCTATCCAACCTCTTTTTTGAAAAGCTCCAGTGAAGGAGCATCCACGACTTCCCTAGTTTGTTCCATTGTCCTACTGTTCTTACAGTTAGGAAGTTTTTCCTGAGATTTAATCTAAATCTGCCTTGCTGTACTTTGAATCCATTGCCTCCTGTCCTACCCTCTGTGGCAAAAGAGAAAAATTTTTCTCCATCTTTCTTACGGCAGCCTTTTAAATATCTGAAGACCATTATCATATCCCCACTTAATATCCTCTTTTCCAAACTAAATATACGCAGTTCTTTCAGCCTTTGTTCATATGGCTTGCATTCCATCCCTTTCAGGGCTGACCTTACCACGAGGCAAACTGAGGGGGCTGCCTCAGGTGCCAGACTGTGGGGGAGCGCCACTAGGACCCAGAGTGTAGAAAATTGTGTCTGCTGCTGGTGCATATGTATTCTCTCTGCTCTAGATGCACAGAGATGGTGGAGTGCTGTGCTGGAGGAAGGAGGGCACAAGAGACATAACAGGCAGGCAGAAGAAAAGGTGAGAGGGAATAACAGAAAGCAGCAGGAGCTGCAGGGAGAGAGAGGAGGAGGAGCCTCTTATATACCTCTCTAGCACCCGCAGGAGCCTAGACTGATTAACACCAGCTTCTCAGGGAGCTTCCTGTTTCCTGCTGCTTCTCTGAACCCACTTGAGGAGAACAGGCAGTCAACTGAAGTATTAGGTGCCAGTTAGGCCTTTAAGATGCTGATATCTTCCCTCACTCAGGCCCTGCTACCAGCCTGCTTATTTGTCCCCTTCAACTGAGTGTTGAGAGCCACTATAGCTGGCACAGAACAGCACTCATAAGTGAAAGAAGAAAACGCCCCTCTGGGGCAGCATTCAGAAAAAGAAAGAAAGCAAAAGAAGCTTTTCTACCTAAGCAGGAAGGAGCTCTCCTGAGATACATAGACACAAATGTTCACAGTGAGCCTTCCGGCCCCAGTGAAGATGTGAATGGTGAGGAGATGCCTGATCTTCCAGTTAGTCAGAGTGCAGGTGACCTGGCAGCTACTGCAGCATCCATATCTCCATCTCAAATGGATGTAACCATGCTCATTCCTGAAGAAAAGTGTAGATCAGAGAAGAGTGTGGCGGAGCTGCAAGAAACAGCTGCTGCTGAGTTTAGTTCCTTAAGTCTAGATGATCCAGGACTGTGGACCCACTTGAGCAGTAGCCTGAGGGACTTTCTTGTACAGCATGGGCCATAGCAAGTGAAAAAGACAATGTTTCCCAAAGACAATGAAAATAGAAGTTTCCATCCAACACATTACTGGCATGAAATCTCTAATGATGACAAGGGAGAGGCCAAGGCTTATGTACTCAGAAAAACAGAATGCTGCATACTGTTTTTGTTGCAAACTCTTCCAGTCTAATGTTCCAGCCACACTGGGTTTTACAGGAACAAAGGGCTGGAAAAACCTGGCTAGAAATCTGGCATGCCATGAGAAGGCAGCAAATCACCAGAGAGCATTCCATAGGTGGAAAGAGCTTGAGATGAGACTAAGGTTAAAGGCCACCATAGATGATCAGCATGAAGGGAAGATTGCATCAGAGTCTCTTTACTGGCAAAATGTTCTGAAAAGGCTCTTTGCCATTGTGAGAATGCTTGCTACCCAAAACCTAGCACTGCGTGGCACTTCAGATCAGCTGTATGCACCAAACAGTGGAAACTTCCTTAAAATTGTGGAGCTGATGGCTGAGTTTGATGCTGTACTCCAGGAACATCTAAGAAGAGTCATCACCCAAGAAATGTACACACACCACTACCTTGGAAAAACAATTCAAAATAAGATCATACAGTTACTGGCAATAAAAGTCAAGCAGAAGATTGTGGCAGATCTGAAGTCAGCAAAATATTACTCTGTTATTCTGGACTGTACACCTGACATCAGCCATACGGAACAAATGACTTTAATGGTGCATTTTGTAACAACAACACAACCTAGTGAAAATGTCCCTGCAATGGTGACTGTCAGAGAGCATTTTCTAGAATTTATTGACATTGATGGTACTACAGGAGCTGGTATGACAAATGTGCTTCCTAAAAAGCTGGAAGATACGGGAATTGCGATAGCTGACATGAGAGGTCAGAGTTATGATAACAGTGCCAACATGAGAGGAAAGAACAGAGGAATGCAGACACGGATCCAAGTTAAACCCTCAAGCTTTTTTTGTTCCATGCAGCTCTTATTCATTGGACTTGGTGGTCAGTGATGCAGCATCAGTTTCTAGTGAGGCTTTGAACAAGGCATTTTAAGTTGTTAGTTCTCCTTTATTGGGGTAGGTAGCAGAGCAGTACCATGAGAGGAGTAGAACAGGAAGAAGGCAGAATTGAGGCCTTTCAAAGTTTTGGCCCAAGCAAGGAGACATGGGGGCATCATTTGAACTCCCCTCCTCAGGTGACAAAATGTTGTGGGCCGGCCCTGATCCCTTTGATCATCTTTGTCGCTCATCTCTGGATCCTTTCCAGTTTCTCTACATCTTTTCTATACAGCAGTGACCAAAACTGGACACAGTACTCCAGCTGAGGCCTAACCAGCACCGAGTAGAGTGGTACTATCATCTCCCATGACCTGCATTCTATGCCACTGTTAATGCAACCTAAAATTGCATTTGCTTTGTTTGCAACGGCATTGCATTGCTGACTCATTTTGAGATTGTGATCTACCACAACTCCCAGATCCTTCTCAGCAGTGCTGCTGTCAAGCCAGTTTTTGCCCATTCTGTTATTCTTCCCTAAGTGTAGCACCTTACATTTATCTTTGTTGAATTTCATTTTTTCAAGAAATCTGATGAGGTGCAACAAGGACAAGTGTAGAGTCCTGCACTTAGGACGGAAGAATCCCATGCACCACGACAGGCTAGGGACCGACCGGCTAAGCAGCAGGTCTGCAGAAAAGGACCTGGGGATTACAGTGGATGAGAAACTGGATATGAGTCAGCAGCATGCCCTTGTTGCCAAGAAGCCTAACAGCATATTGGGCTGCATTAGTAGGAGCATTGCCAGCAGATCGAGGGAAGTGATTATTCCCCTCTATTCGGCACTGGTGAGGCCACATCTGAACTATTGTGTCCAATTTTGTGCCCCCCACTACAGAAAGGATGTGGACAAATTGGAGAGAGTCCCGTGGAGGGCAACGAAAATGATTAGGGTGCTGGAGCACATGACTTATGAGGAGAGGCTGAGGGAACTGGGCTTATTTAGTCTGCAGAAGAGAAGAGTAAGGGGGGATTTGATAGCAGTCTTCAACTACCTGAAGGGGGGTTCCAAAGAGGACGAAGTTCAGCTGTTCTTAGTGGTGGCAGATGACAGAACAACGAGAATGGCCTCAAGTTGCTATTGGGGAGGTCTTCGTTGGATATTAGGCAGGAGTGAAAGTAAGTTAAAGGACCTACTGGTATGCGGGAGTCCTGAGCAGGGGATGTGGCCTCAACCAGAAGAGGCGTGACCTTAAATCCCCAGGCCCTTTAAATCACTGAGGAGCCCTGGGGACTCCCGGCTGCCACCGCTACCCCGGGGCTCTGGGCTCTGGCAGAGCTTTAAAGGGCATTGGGCTCCACTATGGTAGTGGCTGCCAGTGCCCCGAGCCCTTTAAATCCCTGCCTGAGCCCTGCTGCCTGAGCCCTGGGGTAGCGGCTGCCGGTACTGGGGTGTACCGGCTTACTTTCACCTCTGATATTAGGAAACACTATTTCACTAGGAGGGTGGTGAAGAAGCACTGGAATGGGTTATCTAGGGAGGCGGTGGAATCTCCCTCCTTAGAGGTTTTTAAGGCCCAGATTGACAAAGCCCTGGCTGAGATGATTTAGTTGGTGTTGGTCCTGCTTTGAGCAGGGGGTTGGACTAGATGACCTCCTGAGGTCTCTTCCAACCCCAATCTTCTATGACTCTATTATCTATAGCCCAGTTCTCCAGTTTATCAAGATACCTCTGAATTTTAGTTCTATTCTCCAAAGTTCTATCCTCCTCTATCACCCCAAGCTTTGTGTCATCTGCAGACTTGATCAGTATGCTCTCTATTCCTACATTCAGGTCATTAATAAAGATATTAAATAACACAAGGCCCAGTACAGATCCATCTGGAACCCCACTTGAGAACTTCTTCCAATCTGACATCATTCCATTAATAATTACTCTTTGCAGTTGTTTAACTAATTATGTATTCACTTAATGGTAGTTCTGCCGAGCCCGCATTTCTCCAGCTTACTTATCAGAATGGCGTGTGGGACTGTGTTAAAAGCCTTGCTGAAGTCAATGTATATTATGTCCACCACATTCCCCCTATCGATCAAACCAGTTACCCTGTCAAAGAAGGAAATCAAGCTGGTTTGGCATGATTTGTTCTTGGTAAATCCATGCTGGCTGCTAGTCATTACCCCCGATCCTTCAGGTATTCACAAATTGAATGTTTTATACATTGCTGTAGTAGCTTCCCCGGCATATGGCACTTATACTCATATTCAGGCATTATGAAGATCAAAAACTTCCTTTAATTACAAATCTTAGAGAAAACTAAGTATTACTACTGGAGAATGCATTCTTTTCTATACCAGATTACTAGTTTGTTCACTAATGAATGCATAAGGCTTATGGAGAAAAACAGGAAGCAACTGATGGTCAATCATCATAACATTAGGTACACTTATAAATACATTTAGAAATCAGAAGGAGAAATAGGAAGTAATTTTCTTCTAGAACATAAGTCAGGTATTTATATTAAGTCTCAATAGACTGGATTAGTCAAATGTCACACTGCTACTTCTAATGATGTTACCATGCAAATTCCGTTACCTAGCTTTACCTGCCAGGAGAAAAGTTACAGAGATCAATTAAACAAACCAGAAATTATCTTTCCTCTTTATAGTCCATGATTTACAGCATTTGTAATGGTGCCAAGATCCTCTGAAAATTAAACAGGTATTTGCATAAGATTAATAACTCCCTTGTTTTCCACCTAAATCACTCTAGCTTGTTTGGGACCCTGGAATTATCTAATGTCTACTAGAGAGGCTGGAGATGATGAGAGCAAATTAAAAACAGCTTAATATGTCAGAAGGGATCACCATATTTTAACATGATGCTCTCTGTATTAATAAATGAACCTTCAGCGTTCCGGAGATTAATTAATAAGATCTTGGAAGAATTCATTTAAATAGGAAAGTTGCTTACATATATTCACGAGTAAACTTGCCTGCTTTGAAAGAGATGGTAAACTTATACAGATGTATTCCAATTAACTTAGTTTATTACCTGATTCTCCCCTTCATAAGCAGTAACCAACATTGTACACTGAATTTAATCTCAGAGGCCATGTCTAAACTAGGGGAGAATCTAGGGTTAAGCACAACCAGTTGACACATTTTTAAACTCAACTAGCCCTGTCCACACTAGATGCAAGCTCCTGTTTGAAATCATTTTACTTAAAATGTTAGTGTTAGCTAATACATTTTAAAACACAACCTATTTTCCTAGTCCAGACATGACCATATTTTCATATGAATTCTTCCTTTTTTCTTCCCCATAGAAGAAATCATGGGGGTCAGTTCCTAGCATTTTTTCTTGCCTTCCCTCTCCCAGCTGGTCCCAGTGGTTTCTACTGACACCTAGAGAGGATGGCTGGGGATCCAATGACTGGGGATGCTCCCTGAAGCCAGCCACAGTGTTTAGGAGAACGCAGCACAAGTTAATAATCATAGGCTTTACTAATTTGTCCTCTGAAGGTTGGGATGAGGCCAGGGAAGGTGGAAGCCAATCCTTAGGAGCTTAGATGGCTCCCCTGTCTTGCCCAACTTGTATCCCTCCTATCCCATGAATCTTCATGGGTCCCAAACTTTGCACAGTGCCCATCAATGGGCACGCCCACTAACGGGGCGGGGGGCGGAGGGGACAGAAGGGAAGGGGACAATTGCCCATGGGCCCGGGCGATTTAAAAGGGCTGGGGGGGCCCTGGCCTCTGCCACTGCAGCTGCTGCATTGGCGGTGGCCAGGAGCCCCGGGCCATTTTAAATTGCCGAGGAAGGCTACAGGGTTCCTATCAGTAACAGGGCCACCCCTCGGGGGGCAAGAGCCTGGGACATCAGTGCTTAGTTTCTAATCTGCTGGGGGGTGCTCCCCACAGCTCTACCCAGGCTCTGCCCCCACTCCACCCCTTTCCCCAAGGTCCCACCCCCACCCTGCTTCTTCCCATCCCCCGCCCCATCTCTTCCCACGCTCACCCTGCCTCTTCCCTGCCCCATTCTGCCCACTCCCCTGAGTGCACAGTGCCCTTGCTCTCCTCCCCCACCCCCTCCTGACGCCGCAAAATATCTGATCCGCGGCAGGCGCTAGGCCCTGAGTGGGAGGGGGAGGTGCTGGTGGGCAGGAGGCACTGGGGGGACAGGGAGGGGGAGGTTCTAGTGGGGGGGCTCCTCCTCACTACCCCCGCCTGCCTGCCGCTCACCACCCCACTGAGCCCTCACCCTGCTCACCCACCCGCCTCACCTCCCCGCCTGCCTCCTCACGATTTTATCAAAGCGTGGGGCCTCCCAAAGCGCAGGGCCCGGGGCAGTTGCTCCAATTCCCCGTACCCAAGGGATGGTTCTGTGCGCACAGGGTGGTACCAGCAGTGGCGAAGGCAGCCGGGTGGGCAGGGGGAAACCCTGGCTGTGCCAGAAGAGCACGCCCAGCAGCGCAGCAGCAGCGCAGCACCACCCAAATGTCAGGCGGACCGCATCCGCACGGGAGCAGCATGTGCATGCATGCACCAGTCGCCGCACTTGGTCCGGCTCCATGCCCATGTGGCGATGCCACCCTGGGTCAGCAGCAGCGTGGGGTCCGGCTCCAGCCCACCCTGCATGAATCAAACCTCAGCCATCCCTTCCTAGGGAGCCCATTGATAGTTCTTCCCCGGGGCCCGGAATTGCCGTCGGCGGGCCTGTCAATGGGCATCCATGGACTGATGGGACGGGGGAAAACAATGTCACCCAGGAGGAGCTCCCTCCTTTCTTAGGAGCAGGCTCCCTTTTGTGAGTCCCTCAAATGTAAGTAAGTAGTATCAGTTTTCTCTCGGGAAAAATAACCTTCCCTGTACATTGGCTACAGGATCGCAGAGAGATGAAAAAAGTAGCCATTTTCACAGCTTATCTACCTTAGCAAGTGCATGTCCATGCCTCAGATGTGGATGAGGAACCTTACTTGACATAGGTTTCAACAAGAGAAAAAAAAAAGATTCAGTTATTACTACTTCAGCTCCTCAGCAATAGTTTGGGGAAATGAAGTGCTTCTGCCTCTTCTCAGCGGCTGATGCTTAAACAGGATGTTTAGCCAGATGGTATATATAAGATTACTGGGAAATTATTTTGAGATAAACCACAAGCCTGAGCAAACGAATGTAGCTCCAGGTGCATTATCTGGTAATCCACAGGAGAAGATCATTTCAGAGGAAAGCACCACTGAAGGCTAAATAGTTACAAATCTTTATTTGTTTAAAATGTGCTTGCCTAAAAGTAGGGAGAGGTCATGGAGAGGTGAAAGTTCCCTGTAATGGTGTTTCTTAGACAGGGAAAAGATGCACTAGCACTGGCAGTCAGGATGGAGGCTGAAGGGAGGAAGAAGGTGACGTTCCTATTTGACCTGAATGAAGACTGAATTTGGTTTGGGGATGAACCTTTATTGTTGGTTTGTTAAAAGAAAAAAGAAAAAAAAAAGGTAGAATTCACCCATTACTATTTTTGGGACATAAAATTAATGTGGTTTAATAAACACCACAAGATTGGCTGTTAATTCATCCATAATTAAGGGATGCAGGAGTATACGAAGCAATGAACAGCTTTTGTGGGTGATCATATGCTGAACTGAATCAATACATTTGATAGCTGTAGAAGCAGTTTATTTAGAACATTACTCTTACCCTGCATCAATGCAAAAGAGGATCCAGCAAAACAAAATATACAGAATACAAACACACACATACATTCTGGTCTCAAGTCGGATTTGAAGAGGCTTCATTTTTGAGGTTTTATTTGGTTTTAATCTACACTTTTGTCACAGTGGTGTCAGGCTTAACTGAATAATTACTTGATGTGTGTCTCACTGGATAAGTAACTTTTGAAAGTGCATTTAAAAAGTGAATCATTGTTCAGGGAAAAGAATGTATTTTACTGGACACGCTGTATTTGCAAAAGACTTCTGATCTGTGCACATGCAGAACTTGTGCACTCATCCCTTTCTGTGCACCAAAGGGCACTATAAATCAGACGCCCTGTTAAAATGAATCAGGTTGTTCACAAGGATTGCACTGTTAGTTGCAAGACTATAACACACACACACCAGGAATAGAGATGATCCTGAAAAGGGAAATTAAAATGACTGAAAGCCTGGTAGTTGTGGAGTTTCCGTATGAGGAGAGATTAAACAGAGGATGTGCCAAACTCACACCACGCCTTTGGGCACCTGGCAATAGAAAGTCTGCCAGGAGTATGAGCACACTATAGCAAGCTGCCTGCAACCCTTGCTCCACAGACGGCCCCAGAGCCAGCTTGTCACAAACTCAAAAGAGACGAAGAGTTGGTCAGGAGAAGGCAGTATCTCCTGGGAAGCAGGGCTGCAGTGAAGCCCTGGCTGGAATATAAAGCTGCCCTCCCAAGGTGGCACCCCTGGGGAAGAACAGCAGGGGTACTGGTGCCTGCCATCTCCTGAAAGAATAAATCTCAGTCAGGTGGTGCAGCTGCTGCCATGAGAACAGATGGTGCAAACACCACCTCATTACACTGCTGGCGCGAATCTGGCTACGGATTATTTACAGAAGTTTGGTCAGCAGAAAAGTAAGAGTTGATATGAGGAAAATGGATAAAATAATTACTGGCATAGAGGTCACCCGGGGGTTCCTGTTTACCCTTTCACATAAAACCAGGAACAAGAGAGCATTCAGAACTACTGAGGCAACTCATTTAAAATAGATAAAAGGGAAATTCTTTTTCAGCCACCACATTATCAACGTATCCATCAGACTCGCTGCCACAGATTATTATTTGGGCATAGCTCCACTGACTTTGGCGAGTACTACAGTATAGGGCAGGACAGTATACTACTGTACAATTAAGGTCAGAATTAAGTTTTTACAAATTGCATTATAGGAGCTTTATGAACCATTCATCATTGGTCAGTGTTGGAGACAGGTTCCTGGAGAGATTAGCTACTATTTGCTTCTCAAATGGCAATTCATAGATTATTACTAACAAAATCAGACCTCCCACATCAACCTCCAAAAATACTAGGGTTTATATTTACTACTGCATAATACACACAACTTGAAGGCCTTTACCACAACCATTTATTCCACAGTGCAAAATATAAACGGTGCCATGTAAGTGAAAACTCCTCAGCACACTCTGCTGACATTGCCAAACAAGGCTGCCACTCGTGGTGGTAACAGTTTTGTAATATCAACACCTATCCACTCAGAACTTAACTGTCACACCTACCAACTCATTTCACATAGGCCCCTGAACTTGCGATCGGTGACACAGCCTTTTGGTTTAATAACTTGAAATGGATTTGAATGGGTGACCCAGAAGTGAGAGGCTCCATAGCTCATCAATAATGTGTAATTATATTGTACATACGATGCAACACCCACATGTTGTCCTTACCTTAGATTTGGGTCAGACTCATTAATACTACATTAATGTAGTTTATTTTGGTTCCCTTTCCTTGGGCCTTTCATTTTGCTTAGTAGCATTTGGTGTTATATAGAAGAAAACGCTGTTCCTGAGGCATATGTGGACTGACATGACAGGCCAGAATGACAGTTATTTGTGTAAATATATATATGCTACACAGGAATTAACAAAAAAATATTCTTCATCTGGTAGACAGTTGCTATAAATAACATCAATATCTAATTGTGGCCACCTTACTAAGTAAACTGTTGATAAATTAGAAATGGTTCTACACTTTTATATAGCAAGGAGAATACATTAATCTGTTGTATGTTCTCAAAAGACATCAAAGCACATGTTAAACATTTGCTGCCAAGATGACTGGTAAATAGCAATATACATACAGATACTCAAGTGTAAAATTCTACTGGATGGTTACCTACAATAGCAACGGACATTAGGATAACCCTGTTTTTGTACAATTTCCAGAAACTGAGTAGCAAATTTTCCAGTATAGATTGCTATAGGCTAAATCGACTTGAAAACGAGGAACCAGGTTTTTAAGTGACTAATGGATCTGATATTTCACAACAGCACCCTTTTGTCTGCAAATTTTTCAAAATGATAGGTTATATTTCAGACGGAGAGCAGATAGGAACTATGACCTCACATTATCTTTGTAAAATGGAATGAAGGGTAAACTCCTCCACCCCCAAACCTTAAAGTTTAAAAAAGCTTCCTTGGAACTTATTTTGATAAACAATTTGAGTCTTGGACTTTCAAATAAACTTACCTTCTGCATCTCATTCTGTGTCACTTATCATGAGTGTACAGAATACACACTTTAATATATTCCATATTCCCAGAAAAACAACATTAAAATGGAATTAAGGTTGATTGTACTGATCAGTAACCTATGAGTAAACACATTATAGGGATTTTATAATTATCCCCAAACAAGCATTACAAACCCAGGAAATTCAGAGTTAAGGTTAATATCTTTAGATTTCTTTTACATTTAAAGTATGGAAATGTACAGTTAAGGCACCCAAACAATCTTTACTCTGCCCTTAAATTACTGATATGTATTCAAAACCTTAACTCCATCTTAATGTAGCCTTTTGCCATGGAATTTCCTTGGTTTGTTAAGAGTATTACAAATTTCATACACAGCCACTAAGGAAGAGACCCAAAAAGCATGTAACCATAGCCCTAACTTCATTAGTATGACAAGTTAATTTAGAATCCAGTAATTTGTATTGGTAGCTCAAATGATTTCTTCTTGAAATTCTGTGACATGTTTTATGGAGGAAGTCAGACTAGATTATCATGATGGTCCCTTCTGGCCTTAAAATCTAAGAAAAATAAATCTCAATCTATTTTTAGTACACTAGTCAAGCTTATAAAAAACTTGATTTTTAAAAAAATGTTGATTAAAATTCTGTTACATTGCCATTTTACACCAAAGTCAAGTTCCAGCAGGGATCATATTTTCATAGTCTAATATAACCCCCTAGATTTAATTTAAACATAGCATGGGGAATGGCAAAGCTACAGTTACATATAAAAGGATTAATGTATTTACAATAAAAAGAAAACATATTGATTGAAAATAAAATAGAAACCTATACAATCTCTGAATAAGGACATTTCTTGATGTTGGGACTGTATTCCCTTTATAGAACCCTTACATTTGTGTGAAAGTCATAGATAATTGAGAAAAAACAAATGTACAGGGGAGCACTGGAAGAGTTCCCAAATGCTTTCATTTAGTTTCTGATGACCAGCTATGCCAGATCATGTTAGTGCAACATCAGAATAAACAGTGTTACGGGACCAGAGATTTAATTACAGTTGTGTTGGTGCTATACCATCCACTCTACATACTTGCACCTTCAGGTACCTTCTAATTCCCTACTTCTCATGATGTATGCCATTTTTTAGTTAAGCACAAAGATTCCTTTATTAGGTGACATATTTTTAACCTGAGTGTCCAGATCAATGCATGTGCCTCTTCTTCACTCTGAAAATTAAACAACAACCTACGGAGAGTAGAACAACAGTCAATTATTGAAAGATATGTGAAACAAAACTGCAGCTTAACCAACTACTGAAGCTTATCTCATCTGTTAGGCTCTTCTAAATTCTTGGCCACATACACTCCTTTAAATCTCTCGGATGACTTTTGGCTACTACTTCTGTTCTGAATCAGCATTGTCAGAAAAGTACCTGTTTACCAGAAAATTAAGAATTTCCAGCAATGCTTATTCAACATAACAATAGATGGCAAAATTTAAACTATATTTATAGAAGCCACCCAGAGGGAAGGAAGGAAGGAAACTCAGATATTTACATGTATATATCATCTTCCATTCTCAAGCATCCAAAAGTGTTTTACAGACTGCTATAAGGATTCATCCACCATTGAAATACAGCTATCACAGCAGAGGAAAGGAAGTGGGAGCAGAGAGCATGCTCAAGGATTCTGGTGACAAAGGGGAGGAGAGAGTTAGGACAATAAGAGTGGAGATTGAAGGAAGATATTTATCCAGTTAAGGAATACAAGAGTATTCTGATAGGCAGAGGGATAGAGACCACATGAAGGAAAGAGAAGTCAAGAATGAGAAAGAGAGGACAGGAGATGGGGGGGGGGGTGAGAAACAGACAGAAGGAAGACCTGAGTTGGAAACTGGGGTGAAGAATGTGGTTGAATAGGGACAAGACAGATGAGAGTAGGGAGGACCAAAGCTTTCTTGCTGGAGGGTGTCCATTTTATTTTGAAGATAAAAAATGATCCTGGGCAGAAGAAGATGAAAAGGGAAGAAAATTTAATGAGAGTATTACAGTGCTGACAAGCATTTGTGG
The DNA here is from genome assembly GCF_965140295.1 of Lepidochelys olivacea. NCBI lineage: Eukaryota > Metazoa > Chordata > Testudines > Cheloniidae > Lepidochelys > Lepidochelys olivacea. The sequence continues at coordinate 168,751,674 of NC_140411.1, forward strand.
GGCAAGTGTTGACAGGGGAGAAAAGTGGTTTAGAAAGGAAAAGGATAGAATAGAAGGTACGTTTAAAGTGGAGAAAGGGAACACTGTCACTGGACTTTGTCCCCTGGTGCTCAGCAGCGTGAGACAAGGAGTGGGGATAGGAAACAGAGGAGGAGGAGGAAAGATGTGGATTAGAGGGACAGCGGTGTAGGAGGGAAGTAAAGGAACCGGAAGAGACCATGAAGCTGACAGAACAGAACAACAGCACAGAGAGAAAGTATAAAGAACCTGCAGGACTAGAAAGTAGGAGGCTGTGGGCTGCTGACGCTTTCTTGTTGCCATTGGAAGCCTAGGCTAGGGTTCTACAGAAGGAACCTGTGAAGCTAGGCACTGCAGAAAATACCACCCAGCAGGGCCCGAGTGGCAGCCTACATAGCCATCATTGGCTCATGCTAGTATATAAACCAGGAAGCCAGCACAGGAAATGTCTGAGCAATGGTGCAAACCGCCTGTTTGCTTCTGCTCCAAGCATTGCTTTACTGTGGACTCTAGACTCTGGCTTCTGATGCTGGTTTGTCCCCAACTCTGCTGTTTGCCTGGTGTCTACAACCTGGTGCCTGCCCCTGACTCGGCTTGAACCCAACTCCACTACTCCTCTCTTGACTGCAACTTGGTAACTGACCAGTGCGCAGAGCTTGCCCGAGGCCTGGGAGCAGCAGAGACGTCAGAGAAATTAATGGATTGGAGAGGAGAAAAAAAAGAGGTGGGGAAAAAAGGAGTGAGGAATGCTGAAAGAGAACAAAATGATGGGTCAAAGAAAGAAAACACAGCCTGGAAAACGCCAAGTTCAACAACGTGACTGAAATGGCGAGTGGGGCAAATCTGCCTAAAGCCAGCAATCAAGTAAGGTTCATGAAAGGAATCAGGGGGTAATTGACACTGAAGTTCTTCAGAATAAGGGTAGAGGGCAGTGGGAGAGAAAGAAGAGAGCCATGCATCAAGTTCCGGAAGGGAGTTAATCATAGGAGTAATATATTAGAAAATTACAGTTTCATGGCATTCACTGGCTTCATGGCAATTACTGTACACATTGAAAAAGTGTATTAGGAGTAATGGCCTTTGAATACTGTGGCCTGATATTAAAACATTTTATAGAAAACAATATTGTCATCCCCCAAAATTCTAAAATCATGAGTCAAACCCTAAAAACCGTGATTGGCCCTAAACCATGACATTTAAAAAAAGTCTCAATCATTATTTTTAATCTTTCTTTTGATATTTGAACTCCACCTGCCCACACTCCTCATGCATGTAAAAAAGAGAATTATAGACTTGCCAACTCTCACAGATTTACAGTGAAGCATTTTTGTCCTCTGCTGCAGGAATTCTTGCTCCAGGTCCCCACTAAGATCAGAGCCCCATTGTGCAAATCAAATACAAACACACGGAAGGAGAAAGTCCCTGCTTTGATGAAGAATTTACAACCTACCACAGAGTACAGTGCTGAGTTTGTGAGGTAGGAGCTGGACCAAGGGTGGGCAAACGACGGGCCGGCCACATCCGGCCCTTCAGACATTTTAATCTGGCCCTCGAGCTCCTTCCAGGGAGCATGGTCTGGGGCTTGCCCCACTCCATACATGCCGTGGCTCTGTGCAGCTCTCAGAAGCAGCAGCATGTCCCCCCTCTGGCTCCTACGCATAGGGGCAGCCAGGGGCTCTGAGCACTGCCTCTGCCCCAAGCGCCGGCTCTGCAGCTCCCATTGGCCAGCAACCACAGCCATTGGGAGCTGCAGGGGCGGTGCCTGTGGACGGGAAGCATGCAGAGCTGCCTGGTTGCACCACCGCATAGGAATCAGAGGGGGGACATGCCGCTGCTTCTCAGAGCTGCTTGAGGTAAGCGCCGCTCAAAGCCTGCACTCCCTCCAGCACCCCAACCCCCTGCCCCAGCCCTGATCCCACTCCCACACCCTGAACACCTCATTTCTGGCCCCACCCCAGAGTCTGCACCCCCTCCCAAAGCCCAACCCCAATTTTGTGAGCATTCATGGCCCGCCATACAATTTCCATACCTATAGGTGGCCCTCAGGCCAAAAGGTTTGTCACCCCTGAGCTGGACACTTGCCAAACTCATCTCATATAGAAGCTACCAAACTTCATTGGATGGAAACAACTTTCAAGCCTTGCAGTGCTGGGCAGGATTCAAACTCATGACCTACAGCTGAAATGTTTTATAGCTCATTAGCTATTCTTTGAGGCATTCAGTCCCCATAAATGCTAATATTACACCTTCCAGAACACGGCTTTCTTTCTGGAAAGATAAGGTTATTAAAACAAGTTCTTACCTTTTTAGAGCTTACACAGACAAGTCTTCTATAGCCCCACACATTCTCTCTGCCTCATACACACTGTCTGCCACATACTGTTCTTTAACACAATATTAAATTCACTTCTAATGCAATATTTTGCAATATAAAATCATTCCACCAATCACTCCACGGTCCCTTCACACACACACACACACACACACACAGTAGAATCTCAGAATTACGAACACCAGAGTTATGAACTGACTGATCAACCACACACCTCATTTGGAATCAGAAGTATGCAATTGGGCAGCAGCAGAGACCAAAAAAAGCACATACAGTACAGTGCTATGTTAAACGTAAACTACTAACAAAAGAAAGGAAAAGTTGAAAAAAAAAGATTTGACAAGGTAAGGAAACTGTTTCTGTGCTTGTTTCATTTAAATTAAGATGGTTAAAAGCAGCATTTCTCTTCTCCATTGTAAAGTTTCAAAGCTATATTAAGTCAATGTTCAGTTGTAAACTTTTGAACGAACAACCATACATTTTGTTCAGTTATGAACATTTCAGAGTTACAAACAACCTTCATTCCTGTTCTAGTGTGTGTGTGTGTGTGTGTATGTATGTTTTACACACACACACACAGTTTTTTCACCCCAGAGTGGATCATCAGCTGTTCTTGAACCCACAAACTTTAGATCCAAAGCACAGCCTGCTTCTCCTTCAATTATAGGAGTAAGTGAGGAGGGAAACATACATATCTCATACAGGTGAACACAACACATACACATTTGCAATAATGTTACACAAGTATACATTACACAGCAGTGGAATACTGAGCAACAGTATTCTTGTTTTTAATTCCTGACAGTAGGAGCAGATTGTGGTTTACTGGCTACACACAACATAGCGAAATGTACCAACATTCCAGTTTGGGTCATCTTCAAGGACAGAGTCTGGGCTGTGTGGATTTACAAGTGTGAGCCTTCTACAATTTAAGCCAAGTAATCAGATACCGTAGCATCACAGCAGTAGCAGAGTCATACATTGCTATGTAAGCTAGTTGCTAGAGGGTGACAGAGTCACATTGTGTTAGCATGGGTCACCAAAGCACAGAATTGGCCATGTGCCTTCTGAAAGACTGAGAGAAAGTGAATGAGACACTTATATTGTGCACACGCAACCTTCATGCAAGCGGGGGTGGTCTTTGTCTGGCTACCTGGAAGAAAAGGGGTGTTAGCCTTTTAAGAACTTCTTACAATGGGGAGAAGGGGCAAAGTTCACAGAGATGAACAGGAAGGGCAGGAAGCAGTTGAGGCCAGGTCAGGGGAAGGTCACTGCATTATCCCCACTCTTCTAGTCAGCGGGAAGAGCATTTATACCTCATGCAGCTCTGGAGAGGCCGTCTTTACTGGCATCAGCCTAGCAGCACCCACCTGTGAACTTGGCAAAAAGAGCAGGTTCCCTCTTGACCTGCTGTGGGCATTACACTAGTTGCCCTTTTCCTTAGGAGGCTGGGAAGAATTTTTTCCCCTCACCGCCACATTTGCAGAGGCAGGGTGGGGTTTTTATTTTGCCAACCCCAAAGCTGCTCTGGGACCTGGTGGGGTGGAATGTGTGTTTGGGGAGGGGGGGAGGGCGAGAGAGTTAAGCTATAATGGTGCAAATTATTATGTAAAACTTGTGCCAGACGTCCAGTGCAAGTACTCAGTATGGAAGGGATACAGTTAACAATAAAAGGGCTTTGAAGGAAAGCAACTCTTGAGAGTTGAATAAGAGGAGTTTGGGGCTTCTATATCTCATAGAGTGGAGAGCTAACACCCCTCCTTTTCCTAGCTCTTTTTCAGAGAGCTGAGGAAGAAGGTTTGGAGTTCCTAGCTCTGAAACAGCAGAGAGCTAACCCCCTTCCTCACTGCACTGTACAATTTGTTGCCGAGTATGCACAGATATTTTAAGTGACTAATGTTGTGACCTATTTAAACAATATCCATTGCCTCCTGTCTTTCTTCTGGCATGGCCAGGTAATAGAGACTTGGCTCTATTCCCAACTGCGCCTCAAGTGACTAGGTACAAGCTCCCAGTTACCTTATCTGTAACATGAGTAAACTATAGTTACCTCCCCTGCAGTATGAAATCTTATTTAATAATAAGGCTTGTGACGCGCACACAAATATTAAGAACAGTCAGTCAAAGAGCTGGAACTAGAACTTATGGTCTGTGGGTTCACAGTGCACCTTTCACAAGGCTAAGCACCAGCACCATGAGCATGTGACGGGTTGGGTCACAGAAACGCCTTTGGGAACTGCCACCTGATGTGCTGGGACTACCTCTGAGCCCGTTTTCCCTGCCAGCTTGGGACTTCAGTGCCCTGCCTTGTTTGATCTAAACACGCTTGCCTTCTACAAACACAGATCCAAGTCTGAACCATGTCTCCCACAAACTGCAGGATTAACTGAAAACAGCTTAAGAAGTGCTCCTGTCTCCAGCACTCAGATACCCAGTTCCCAGTGGGGTCCAAACCCCAAATAAATCTGTTTTACCCTGTATGAAGCTTATACAGGGTAAACTCATAAATTGTTTGCCCTCTAGAACACTGATAGAGAGATATGCACAACTGTCCCCCCCCCAGGTATTAATACATACTCTAGGTTAATTAATAAGTAAAAAGTGATTTTATTAAATACAAAAAGTAGGATTTAAGTGGTTCCAAGTAATAACAGACAGAACAAAGTGAATTACCAAACAAAATAAAATAATACACACAAGTCTAAGCCTAATAAAGTAGGCAACTAAATGCAGGCAAGTCTCACCCTCAGAGATGTTCCAATAAGCTTCTTTGACAGACTAGCCTCTTTCTAGTCTGGGCCCAATCCTTTCACCTGGTACAGCTTGTTCCAGCTCAGGTGGTAGCTAGGGGATTTCTCATGACTGCAGCCCCCTTTGTTCTGTTCCACCCTCTTATATAGCTTTGGCACAAGGCAGGAATCTTATTTCTCTTTGGGTCCCCACCCCTCCTTCTAAATGGAAAAGCCAAAGGTTTAAGATAGATTTCAGTACCAGGTGACATGTCCTCACATGGTCCTGTGAGACCCCAAGCCTTCATTCTTCCCAGCCTGATTCATAAGAAGGCTTGTAAGAAAACAGGGCCATCTACAGTCAATTGTCCTAGTTGATGGGAGCCATCAAGATTCCAAATCACCATTAATGGCCCACACTTTGCATAATTATAATAGGACCTGAGAGTTATATTTCATATTTCTAGTTTCAGATACAAGAGTGATACATTTATACAAATAGGATGACCACACTCAGTAGATTATAGGCTTTGTAATGATACTTTACAAGAGACCTTTTGTATGAAGCATAGTCCAGTTGCATTATATTCACACTTATTAGCATATTTTCATAAAATCATATGGAGTGCAACGTCACAGAGCGTCTCTCTGATTTTGCTTTCCTGAAACCACATGTGGGCCATAACTTTTTATGTCAATCCAAGACTGTCCACAGTGGAGATCAAAGGCAGATTACTTGTGATAAAATTGCAAGATCTGGTAACACTGAGAAAGTGTTTACTGTATTGTGCCTTACCAACAAAATTCATATAAATAAAGAATAGATTGCTTTAGACAGAGGAGATAAATGCTTTCATTCAGACTATGGTAATCCAAATTAAAATCCCAGAGTAGGAGGCCACTGGCACCTTTTTAAAGGTGTGCATTTTTCATTGCTGATACATTCCAGTAAAGATAAAATATTCTGCCATATTTTCATGAATAAAAGGTAAAACTTGATTTAAGGATAAGTTTTGTGTTTTATTTACTGCTGTGAAGTTCCATAATAAACAAGTCACACATTAATTAGATTGCAAGTTCTTTGATATAGGAACAGTGTCTCCCCATGTGTTTGGACAGAGACTTCGCAGGCACAACCAGAATATAAATAGTAACATGAAGTTCAATATTACAGGGAATCTCTCCGTGAAAATGGGGCTAAGAACTGTGTTTATGAAAAAATAATCAGCAAAACCATTTAGAGTGGAGAACATTCAACAGTGTGTATGGCAACACCCATTGTTTCATGTTCTTTATGTATATAAAATCCCCCTACTGTATTTTCCACTGCATGCATCCGATCAAGTGAGCTGTAGCTCACGAAAGCTTATGCTCAAATAAATTTGTTAGTCTCTAAGGTGCCACAAGTACTCCTGTTCTTTTTGCAGATACAGACTAACATGGCTGCTACTCTGAAACTATTCAACAGTGAGTCATTACTGCATTATGCTGGGTTAAGACTCTGTAAAACAGCATTACATAGATTTGCTATAATTGTATAATGGAGAGTCAGCACTACGGCTAGAAAAACAAAAACATCCCTTTTCCTTCAACTTTTGTTCTCTAGGATTTTGCTATTTACTAATATTGCACAGTTTTGCTTGATGTGCACTTTCCCCATCACTAGAGTAGCAGATCAGTCATGGAGTACAGATTAAACAGCAGCAGATTAAGTGATGAGTTTTTGGGGGGCTTTTTAAAAAACAAACAATTTATGATATTTCCGTGACCTTTGCAGAGGAAGGCTGAAGTCACAGAAATAACATCAAACTGTTAAGCACCTACCTGTGCCTCACCTCACTGCTCTGCCATTCACTGCACTTAGGACAGTACTGCATCCTGGTTTTGCAAGGATGCCTGCCTACAATGAGGAAGTTACAGGCACATTAAACATAACACAACATACAGAAACAATTGGATGGGGTAAAAATGTGGGTCTTCCAGAACGAGGCAGGTTGTTCCCATATGAGAGAGGGAAACTGAACGAGTTCCAAATTGCTAGTTTCCTTGAAATTCTTCTATCAGGGAGATAGTGTTCCCCTAGAAGAGGTCAGGGCCTCCACCTCATATCCAGCAAATTCCCCAAGCTCCAGGCAAATTTGGGGCATGCCTGGGAAACAATGGCTGCCTATCCAAAGTCTCCTTTGCCTCTACACTACTTTTCCACCCCACCCTCAGTGCCCCCTTGAAGGTATTTCTCCAGCAGGGGTCCTGCTGCCAGGGACTTCTCTAACCACCAGGAATTGGGCTCAGGACAGGGGGATCCATAGCAAAAAAGGGGAAGCCACACAAGTTACTGCAGATTTGGTCTGCAGTAATCTGTGCACTTTGCCCTGTGGGTTAGGGATGGGGACAAATCTGGCAGAGTGCTGCCAACCTCCTGGTCCACCCACTCCGATCCTGCAAAGCCTGTGCAGCCCCTCCAAGGGGCTTTGTGTGGAAGAAGGGAGCATGCAACCCATGCATTCCTCCTACCTCCAGAAACAGGACTTGTAGCTGCAGACTTCCTTTCTTTCACTCATGGAAGTAGAGAGGAGCATAAGTTTGGTCATATATTCCAACACGACATGGCTAACTGTAATTGGTTACAGAATATTCTGTAATCACAAACTTCAATTAGCACTTCACAGGAGCAATGCTCTAACATGCTGATTGCTTGCATACTTCAATGCTATTCTAATTTGCATTTCATTGTTCCTAAGTATGATTTTATCTTTACTTTTAAATTGCCAGATTCAAGAACTGCTAATTATCATACTTCATTTCTGTATAACATTGAGGAACTGGTCTTGGATTATTGGCACACTCAAAACTCCCACTGACTTCAGTGGAAATTTTGGATGCCAAAAGAATGAAGAATTAGCTGCATTAGAAATTTTTTTTAACTTTGAACAAATCATGGAACATGGACCCCTTCTCCTCTTTTTCGGGGGGGAGATAACGGGGAAGGATAGATTTATATTTAATCAGTTTAAAACCATCTCACTGGTTTCAAAACTGTGTACACTCCAGTGTTTTCTCTTCATTGACATAGCACGGAAAAACTTGATGGAAGAGATGGCGAGCAGTATTACCAGAGATCTAAGTCCCTCTTAGGACGTGGGGGACTGCGAGTTAGGATCCATCCACTAAACCAGCCATACTCTAACACGTCATAAGAAATCCTTTATGGTACATTCTCTACTATTTGTCATCTACCAAGAGATTTGTCCTGATGGTAGCTAGAGACCCCTCTGGAAAAATAAAAAACTTGTCTAATTTGAAAGATAAGGAAAGATAGGAGCCAGATTTCATTTGGAATGGAAGTTAGATAGGAAATTAAATCCTTAACATCAGAGGTTAGTCTGTAATGCTGGTTCTCAGTCACTATGTGTAGCATGCAGATAGCAGTGAGCATGAGCCGTCAAAGCTCAAGATAAGTTTGCAGCAGGGAATTTTCCCTCATATGAAATAAATGTTGCATTACTTGTTGAAGGGAATATATGTTTAACTTCAGTGTGTGCCAGAGAACATTCACTTGCTACTTTATCAATGCAGCATTTACATATCCATTCATCTCAATGATGAAGTGATTTTTTTCAACGAAGATCACATTGTGCTTCTCTCTCCAGATAATGAATAACCGCACACGGTTCTCAAGCTACAGTGATTTTGTGGCTGCTGTGGTGCAAGGATGAATAAATTAGCTCCATATTTTAGTTTACTGATTCAGTCACACTTTAGATGGCCTCAATAAGTCCAGCACTCCAAGAAAGCTTCTTTTGCTCACTCCCATGTCACACAGAGGGGTAGAATGAACAGGAAGTGTGAACAACCCTGGACTAATGAATTCTCCTTTTCACATAGCCTAGAACTTGTTTGATATATTTTAAATTATGCAATGCTGTATATAAATTTTATTAAAGCTACTCTCAAACTAGAGTACTACTACTTGTCCAAATGGGAAAATCATAATAGGGGGCCATCTTCAAACTGGATTTGTTTTCCTTTTTAAAAAAATACCCCATTAGTATGGCTGGAAGGGTTACTCATTCCACTATCAGAGGGATTAATATATTCCATGGCTCTCCTACCACCACTGGCAAATTCATGCTTATTATGTGTGACAATCTAACTAGATGGAGCGCTATGTGGAACTAGGATAAACTGACTAATTAAACTTTTCTACACATCTGAAGGAGGAGAGAAAAAACATTCTACAATTGCAAGTAGAAATAACTTTGAGCCATAGTGTGTTGATATAAACCAATGTTTTATTAGCTTATATACCATTTCACAACTTATCTGGGTCCTTCAGTCCTTGCTCAGTTGCTCATACATGTTGTCTCACGGATATAAATGGGACTATCACCATATATCACTATTTCTCAACATGAGGAAAGAATGTAGAACTGGGCCTCCAGTAAATCACAGATAGAATACCAATAATATTTAGATGTAAGCACCACTAAATCCACACTGCACAATGCAAAATAAGGCTAATAAAAATCCCTGACACTTCACATTCTTTTCATAGCAATTTCTTTTCATTTACTGGTAGCTATTTAATCTTTGTGACTGTACACCTCTGTCATTTAACATATCGCGTACTGCATAAATCAAAACATTTGAACAAGATAAATTATTTTTCTATTATCACAAGGAAGATTTTTTTCTCATATACACAGTAGGCACCACTGTGACAATTTTAGAGGATAGCCATAAGTTTCTCAGTGCAGAAGACAAAAGAACATGTATTTGAAGGAGGTTTTTAAACATTTTTTCCTGTAATAGTAGCCGTTTCCTGACATATACAGTAATCATACAATTACTTTTAGCTCCTATTTTTTAAGAGGGCTTCAACTCACTCTCCAATTTTGTGGAAGCAATTTTTCAGATGCAAATTACTCTATTCTAGGCAAATTTTATAGCACATAGACATCATTTGTGCAATTATTTACTATAAATTGCACTCAGTTATTTGTGGAACAGTATTGGAGGCCATTTCTGAAAATCAGGACCATAATAACTTAAAAATAGGGTTGGATAATTTGCAAATGGTGCTATAGAATAAAATCTAAGACATTTTCGATCTGTAATTTGGCAGATTAAACCTTGATACTATGCACCAATTTCAGTTCAGGCATAAAAGAGCTTCAATTCCACTGAGGCCAATAGAACTGTACCTATTTATAATCAGGGCTGAATTAGATCCCCTGGGCTTTTTCTGACACTGGATATCCGTAGTAGTTAAGTGCCATAATAATGGATGAAATGCATGAACATTAAAGGTTAGTTCCTGATTTGTGTCTAAAATGATCCCATTGAGAACAGATCACAGCTTAAGTTCCATCATTGCTCGTCATTCTGCCCTATATGGTGGGATTTCAGATAAAATGGCCCATTAGTAACAGAGAGTAAGTATGCATAAGGTGCAGTGACAGCTACCAGCTAATTTCAACAAGTGTTTAATTATGAGGTTGTATAACTGTCAATATCTATATGCAACTGTGCTCTCTAGAGTGAAAAGGAAAGTGATGTCTATTGATAGGGCTTCTAATATATAGTGCAGAATGAGCAGTGAACCATGTATACCTTTCAGAGTAGCAGCTGTGTTAGTCTGTATCCGCAAAAAGAACAGGAGTACCTGTGGCACCTTAGAGACTAACAAATTTATTAGAGCATAAGCTTTTGTGAGCTCACTATTTTCTTAAGTTAAGTATCCTCACACCTTCTTGTCAACTGTCTAAATGGGCCATCTTGATAATCACTACAAAAGTTTTTTTCTACTGCTGCTAATAGCTCAACTAAGCCTCTCACAGTTTGTATGGTAACTTCCAACCTATCTGTATGTGTGTATATATATATCTTACTATATGTTCCATTCTATGCATCCGATGAAGTGAGCTGTAGCTCACGAAAGCTTATGCTCTAATAAATTTGTTAGTCTCTAAGGTGCCACAAGTACTCCTGTTCTTTTTATGTATACCTCTGAGTAGGATGTGATCAAAGGGCCTTGAAAAGTTACTATAATGTGCTTGATTAATCTAAGGCTGGGGATCTTTATATGCAGTATTTTGAGAGTAGTGCAAGCACTAAAGGGAAAAATAAGAGTTTCCCTGAACAGTTGCACTAGGAGCCCCTTCCTGCTAGTGCACCCACAAAGAAGATAGCCATGTTTGACAGCAAGCAATGAGGAGCACAATGGATGCTAGCAATAGTGACCAGACCAAAGGAGAGCTATCTGTATGGAATGGGGTCCATGCTCCTAGTCTTCTTGCATGCCAGCAGGGACAGTGTTATTCTTAGGAAGGCACAGAATGCTTGTATTTAACAACAGAATTATTTTTATTTCAACATTACATAACACAGTGAGGAGACACACACACACACACACACACACACACACACACTTACTTCCTGGCTCTCTTAACACACCTTCATTTTATCAGAACTAATTATAACTACATTAGAAGGAATTTCTAGTAGTTAATGGAAAAAGCATTATAGGATACACAATGAGCACCTGCAACTACCAACTCAGTGGTTCTAAAGGATTATTTTTCACCCACTATGTGTCTCAACACACTGGGAAGTGATACACCTTTGCCACTTCTGGACTCTTCCTAGGGTCTCTTCTCCCATCTCTTATTTCTTTCCTTGAATTAGGTTAACTTTTTGTTTGTAGAATCACCATTTTCTCTAAGACAGTGATTTCAGAGTACAGTTAACATTACCAATCAACTGCGGCAGTCTGTAATCTGAACACTGAAGAGCACACATTGCCCTCAGCCCACCTACAGAACCCCAGTGGTATCTGTGGGAGCTGAGCATGTGGTGCAAGGGCAGTACATGTCTCAGGCATTTCAGCATTTAAAAAAGAACGACTGTTTTCTTGACAGGCAGAACTCAAGGGAAATACTGTACAAGATGTATGAGTCTGCACACAAAAGTCTTGCAATTAATTATTGCCAAGACTGAACAATGCAAGGGACGTTATTTTCTGGGTTTAAATAAAAAAGGAGACAAAGCTAACAAGCTTTTCTGAAAACTGTATCTTTCACCAAGAAACAATATCAATTTCTCAGACCTAGATCGTAATTTATAAAGTATCCTCAAGACAAGCATTGGCCAAGAAAGCCTCTTTATGAAATGCAGGAACTAACATCAAAATCTATGTCTACTTAAAAGTCAGTTCTTGCTTTGGCATTAAGTGTCCTGGATTTACTGAGGAAAAACCTCAGAAAATGGTCTATAAAAGAAAATAAGAACCACGTTGGAAAGAGGTTATCATGTCAGATCAAGTCTTGAGAATCATGATAGCGTATAAGTGACTGGAGATGAGCATAACAGCACTGGCTATAGTAGAGCGAAATTGTTCCATTCAAGTGAATAAAACTAAAGGCATATGAGAAGGATCAAGAAGAAAAGAGAGAAAGTAGTAAAGGAGGAGAAAAAGTCCTGTGATTATTCGGTCACAAAATACATTGGGAAAGACCTTTTAAGCACAAAGCAGCAAGGCTGAAAAGTTTTCCATGAAGCTGAAATCCAACCCTCACCACCAAGCAATATGAATTAAACAGACTGTTTAGCCAACATGAAGAAGTGCTTTTTTTCTTTTTTAATGTTAGTTTCATGTGTAATATGAAGCATTGTTGGAATGCACGGCCAAATTCTCACCTGATGAAATCAATACATCAGTTTACACCAACAGAGAATTTGTCTCACAGGCATTATTTGCACTGCACAAGCATCTACAAGCCCCAGTCATGAACCAGTGCCCCAATGTGCCAGACTCTCTCTTGTCCCAGAAAGCTTAGAGCGCTCTTAGATCTGAATAAAGAACAATGTAGCTTCTCTGATATTTATATTTTACTAGCACTTTCCATGTTCTGGGCACAGCACAGAGATCTAGACAGACACAGTCTCTATTGTGGAAAGCTTACACACTATGATGAAAAACTGATGAAGAGTAGGGAAAATGGATACAACGTAGCAAACAAGCAAAATGATCCCAGTGGTTATGTTAATTCCATGGGTATTCCATTTTTTTTTAACATGGTCTGAATTATCTCCAATTGCCCTGTTACCTAAACATTCTTAGTGCTTGGCCCCTCCTACAAACCCAAATTATTTTAATAATTCATTTGTATTCTTTTAAAGTTTTTCAAGCACATTTAAATCCTATCAAAAATATCCCCTTATCCATGATCCCCTCCTCGATTTCCTCGACACAGTGACCCCCGGCCTCTGCATGCTCCCCACACTGCTTGTTGAGAATTTTCCCCTCTTCACAAGTCCCCATTCTGTCAACAGCTGAGAAATTTTAAAAATTCACTCCTGATGTTAGAGCAACCTGGGATAGTGGAGGAAGAAACTGTCCTGCTATCTTCTTCACCAACAGTAGACTTCTTTGTGCTCTGAGAGGCTGGCTTCACCTCTGGAATGTACCCACCACATCCACATGGGTGTGTACTCAGGACGGCCAGCCCATATCTCCGCTGCAATTGTGGCTACACTACTCTTTTTAGTATGCTCTCTCAGATGAGATCTAGCATGGATATGTCCACACATGCCGGGAATCACACCTTTAGCTTGTAGTGTAGGCCTAACTTAAAGCTTTTTATAAACACAAATCAGAGACATTCTGGATATGTCTACGCAGCAAAGAAGAACCCACAGCAGGCCTGTGCCAGCTGACTCGAGCTCATGGGGCTGTTTCATTGCTGTGTACATGTCTGGGCTGAGGCTGGAGCCCAGGCTCTAGGACCCTGCAGGGTGGAAAGGTCCCAGCCTGGGCTCCAGATAAAGCCCAGAAGCCTACACAGCAATGAAGCTGCCCTTCAGCCTAAGCCTGAATCAGCTAGTACGGGCCAGCCATGGGTTTTTCTTTGCTGTGTAGACAAACCCTCTGAGACCTAGAGCAGTGGTTCTCAAAGCCAGTCCGCCGCTTGTTCAGGGAAAGCCCCTGGAGCACCGGACCGGTTTGTTTACCTGCCGCGTCCGCAGGTTCAGCCGATCGTGGATCCAACTGGCCGTGGTTCGCTGCTCCAGGCCAATGGGGGCTGCAGGAAGGGTGACCAGTATGGCCCTCGGCCCGCGCCGCTTCCCGCAGCTCCCATTGGCCTGGAGCGGCAAACCATGGCCAGTCGGAGCTGCGATCGGCCGAACCTGTGGACGCAGCAGGTAAACAAACTGGTCCAGCTCACCAGGGACTTTCCCTGAACAAGTGGCGGACTGGCTTTGAGAACCACTGACCTAGAGGATAACTTGCGGCAGAAAAATTAAGTTACCTCTTCTAGTATCTCAAGTGACCTTCCTTTTGTATTCAATAGGAAGTCTAAGCAAAGAATAGGCCATGCTAATTAGAGCTGGTCAAAGCTTGGAATTTCCATTTTGCAGAAAATCAGATCAAATGGGAACTAAAATACATTTTTTTAAACTTTCTGCAAAATAGAAATTCCATTTCAGAAGAATTTCAGATTTTCATTTCAAAATGAAATTTGTTTCAGAATCTATTTTATGTTTTTTCAGTTTTTTAATTAACTGTACATTATTTCATGATGTCAGTAATGGACATGTGTAACAGGACATCATGCGACATATATATCATTATGACATAATATAGTAGTCAAATATGCTCATTTTATTTTAATTAAAAAACATTAAGGGTATGTGCTGTTTAGTACAGATTGAAACATCTTATTTTCTAGATCCAAGTGTCTCCTGTTTGTGTTGTAATTAAACTGACACTTTGACCAAACAGGCCCTTAAGCTCCCTGTGTAGCTCAGTTTTCTAGTTTGTACAGCGGGGATAATATTTACCTACCTCAACCTGTGTCTGCACTATCTTTTTCCCTCAGATTGGACCTTGTCCATTACCAGTGATGCAGTTCCACTGGCAGTAGCAATGGTGGAAGCAGTACTGTAGATGGAGCAGATGTATTTTAATTACCCTGCCATCAGAGCAGGCCTACGTGACACTGTACAAAGCCAGGCCAGTGGCCTCTATCAGTGCTGCCATTGCTGCTATTGCACTGGTGGTGATGAAAAGGTTGGAAATCTAAAGAAAAATCCTTGTTTAAAAAAGGCCATTAGGGTACTTTGAGGCTAAATTAATTGTGTTGAGAACTTGAGATCCTTACACAGAAAGTGCCATATAACCAAGAAAGGCTTTTGCTTGTACCAGTTGAAGCTTTGCTGCAGTTTAACAAAATAAATAGATTTAGATCCCCCTAAATCCCATTCCGGATAGAATCAGGATCAAAAGACAGACTGGGCCAAACTTAGCCATGGTGCAGGCCAGTGGAGCTCCATTCAAGTGAATGGAATTGCACATACATATCAGACAAGAACTGAATTTGACTCCATTTCGCCCGACATGCCTATCACTTTCTTCTTCTGGTGCATTTGCTACCCTTCTCTTGATACTGTACAGTAACTTCAAGCATCTTTTGTCCCTCTTCCACTCTTTTTTTGTGTGGAATGAAATTACTGTTTTCTTCAACTTTATCAATCCTTTCCCTAATCTCAAATCACTAGAAAGTATAATCTCTTCAGTGAGATTTACAGTAAAGTCTAATTTTTTGAACTCTAAATTTTAAAGCCAAGCTGTTATTTCCACTACTCTCCACAGCATTCCCCAGGCACTGACCTGAAGGAGGGATAGGCGTCTTTTTTTCTATCTATAAGACAAAGCTGATTGATATGCACTTTTGTGGTCTACAGGCAAAAACTGGGTATCTACTGGTTTGGAATGTAGCTACCTGGTGCAGGGATTCAAATATTTTCCATTCATCCAACAAAGATTTATACACATGCTTAACTTTAAGTATGTTAATGGTTCCATTACTCTTGTGCGTGCATTTAAACACACAAGTCTTTGTAGGATCAGAGCGTCAGAATACAAACTGCAGAAACTTGGTGAAATTCTTGTTCCACTGAAGTCAATGGCAAAATTGACATTGTTTTCAGTGGGGCCAGGATTTCACTCATAACATGCAACTACAAGAAAGTATTATCCAAGCTTATTTTTATATGCTACATTTTGTCTGTCTTGTCTCCATGTGCATTAATCCAGATAGTGTCAGCAGAGTATCCTTGAATCTTTCAGATAAAATTCACACCTATATTTTTACAAAAAATGAAGCACTGAATTCATTCATGTTTGCACCAATGCTTCCCTTTTCATGAGAAGAGAAGATTTTGCTTTAACAAATGTAAAGCCAAAACAGGTAAAATCCTAGTTACCTTTTCCTAAACTTGTTTAGTTTTACGTATGGGGCATATGGCAAGATTCCTTCCCTGACACAGCAACAGGAAATTAATTTTGACACAATTTTGTAGGACATGTACAGCCTCAATGCTAAAACATTTACAAGCATCACAGGGGGCTTTCAGAAAAGAGATTTATTCCATTTTTGTAGAAAGCACCTTAAAAGGGGGAACTGGCCATTCTGAGGCTATGCACGAATGCACTAAAACTTTAACAGCTGAACCACAGTATTTGCCAGGTTAGGTAA
The DNA here is from genome assembly GCF_965140295.1 of Lepidochelys olivacea. NCBI lineage: Eukaryota > Metazoa > Chordata > Testudines > Cheloniidae > Lepidochelys > Lepidochelys olivacea. Next base: position 168,768,293 of record NC_140411.1, read on the forward strand.
TAATAAACTTGTTTTCTCACATCAGCATCCTAGCTAGAGATGAGATGTACCTGTTCAAACCTGTGGGCTCCACAGAGGGCTTTTAGAATGAGTTGTTCACTGTTGGAGGAATAGTAACATGATAATATAACAACAGGAGTAACTCTTGAGCAGAGACACCTCTGTCCCATTTATATCTGAAAGGAAAAAAAGATAAATAATACATTTTTGTCTTCTCTAAATCTCTATATCTGGGGCCATATTCTTGCCCATACTCTGTTCCCTTTGCACCTAGGTCTAGCGGACAACACCTTCAGGGTCATAGCCAGCTGACATAAATTAGAGGCTGGTGTAAAACAGGGCTGAGAATTAGGGAACTGCAACTGGTTCCTTTGTACCCTCACCTTCCTCCAACTGTGCCCAGCAGATACTGGGAATAGCAAAAAATCTGGGCCTTGGTGCTGCCAAATTGTTATGTAACAGTTTGTCTACGTGTAAATGACAACCATTGATATTATCAACAACTGATATTCAGATTATTAAAATATACGTCTGAATTTAGTGGAATCCTTTTAATTGGGGTGCCTCAGTGAACAGCAATAGAAATTCTGAGTTTAAAAAGGCACCATTTTAATGCTCCAGAGTGGCAGCACACCTATCATGTTAACGCAGATATAGACAGGTGTGAGGAGGCATTGTTTGCACTAAAACAGGGAATGAGCCTGAACCTGCCCACTGTCAGCAACAAGGGCAAGTGTGAAACATACTATATATTGGTCCGGTATACGTATCTGATGAAGCAGCAAACTAACAGCAAAGAACAAGCAGTGGGGTGAAACACTTCATATGCCTTCTGCATTTACAGCAGCAAAGGACAAAATCAAAGCTGTCAGAAGTACAAACAGGCAGAACTAGCACCAGACTGAAACATAAAAGACTACTAAACCACCCGAAGCATCTCCATTAAGTGGAATTACTGTCTCCATTAACCAGTAGTCATGAAGTATCACTAGGCTTAAATTGTTTCTCTGAGATACATCATAATTAAGTGGATTTCTTGCTAAGTAGAGTATACTCTACACTAGGGAACTGTTACCTGGGAGCAATTCTCACTGAAGTTAAAAAGAATTGCTCCTAGGTAACTAAGCACAGAATCCAGCCCTAGACGGTAACACTGACCATAGATTCTGGTTTCTTTGTATACTCAAAAGATACCAAATGGGCTTTTAAGTAAGCCCTTGAAATCCTGAAAGCAAACTTGGGTCTTTACATTTTACTTCTGGGAAGAGAGCAGCCACAGCTAAAACTAACGGAGAGAAGTATTTCCCCTCAAAGTCAATTGCACAGAATAGGAATATAGGAATTGCAATGTTGGATAGGAGCAGCAGTCCACTGAGCTCAATATCTTGTCTCTAATAGGGCCAACATCAGATGCTGCAGAGGATGATTCAGTAAATCCAGTTGTAGACAATTGGAGAATAACCTGCCCAAACAGAATGTTCTGTCATCGGCAAATTTTGTTACCTTGCTGCTCATTCCTTTAGCAGGTCACTGATTAATATACAAACACTAGTCTCAGCACAGAGCCCTGAAGCACCCTTCTGTTGGACATTTAGAATTTTGAAAAAACTGACTGTCTATTCCTTTTCTGTTTCCTGCCTCTTTGCTAGTTTCTAATCTTTGACACAACATTACGTTCACAACTGCTTAGCTTCTGTAATAGCCTTTTTGGAGGACCTTTGTCTAAAGCCTTCTGAAGGTCAAATAAATATCATCTGGTTCTCCTTTATCCACTACTGACATACACAAAAATTCTTGCAAACTAGAGAGGCATGATTTTCCTTTGCAGAAGATGTATAACATTTTAATCCAGATGTTATTCAACTCAATAATTTGAATTATCCTATTGATCAATTCTCCTGGCACTCGTCAGGGTTACTGGACTGTACTCTACCCTAGCACCTATATAAAATAAATAGAACATTTGATATCCTGCAGTTGTCTGGAATAGTAAACTATTTTAATGAGACTGCATATTTTGTTAGCTGCTCAGCCACTTCATTCTTAAAATTTCTTCAAAATTCTTGAATGCTTTCCATCTGGACCTCATGTTTACTACTCAGAACGGTACACACCTTTTTACACACCAAACAAAATTAATTTAAAATATATACTTTTTAAGTCCAGCTGTGTTCTTAGAAAGCAAATGGCCAGATCAAAATGGAAAACAATAGAAAAGTATAAAGACAGATGCAAAGGAAATAAGGGTTTCTCCTCCTCTTTCTCATATAGGATTTCAATTTCCTTCCTTCTTGGATGGATTTTCTTCTATTTACCCCCTCCTTTGTTTTTCGTGAATCATCACATTCTTGGATGAAAGTGAAGCTTGGACAGCAGAAATGCAGAGCAGTAGCTTTGAGGTGTTCTCAAATAAAAATAAAAATTTAAATGCTTAATGCTACAATTGTTACCATCTTCTAGAACTTCCACCTTCACTTTTTCTACTTCAGGAACAACATACATGGCTGAATTTCTGTCAAGACAAAATTCTTGCCAGAACACACACACACAAAAACCCATCTGTTTAGAGTTCAGGCAGGACAAATTTAAGAAATGATTTCTTGGGAGGATGAAACTGCATGTTGAAATCCTGTCAAGATCAACCAGTATTATTTCTGGCAAGATTAACCATATGACAGCAGAGATTAGAAAGAAATTAGATCCTATGAACATGAAAAACAAGTGTGTTATTGGAAAGGACAATCAAAGCAGTTAAATTCCTGACACAGCAAATCTATGCCTGTTGCATCCTTTGCATGACAATACATTTGAAATTTTAGAAGGAAAATGAAAAAATGAGAAATTACTTTTAAGGAGAAATGAGTGCAAACCAAATCATGTCAGCCCCCTGATCTCCCAGATTCAGATCTGAGTTTGCAGCTTGAATTTCCATATTGGCCCAAATCAGAAGTGTAAATATAGAGAAGGTCAGATCCAGATATTCAAGCCCCCAAAGTTTCATATCCAGAATTCTGGTTTGGCCTATTCCAAAAATATAAAGTTTGGATCCAGGATTATTGGTTCAAATACATTTCTACCTTTAAATAACCTATTGTGTTCTTATATGAATATGGACTATGTACTCTGCAGAGAGATAATGAGATTTTGTACTTTAACTGAACTTTGATATGTATAGACAATTGGTCCTTCACAGACATCAAATTGCAATATTTATTTCCTTACTAAATATTGCAATTCACTCATTAATCCCAGAACTACACATTATTTCTCTATTTCATAGACTGAATGGAGAAGAATCTGTACAGCAGGGGCAAATGAGCGTTACAACACTGAAGGCTGCACGAGCAGCTTGCTGGGAACCCAAGGTCTACACACAGGGCCTAATCCAAAATCCACTGATGTCAATAGACTCCCATTTACCCCCAGAATCATGAAATCATAGAATCATAGAAGGGACCGTAAGGGTCATCTAGTCTAAACCCCTGTCAAGATGCAGGATTTGTTGGGTCTAAACCATCCAGGACAGATATTTTAGATATAACAAATCCTGCACACCAATGGGCTTTGGATCAGGTCCCTTAACACATATGCATTTTTATAAACTTATTAAAAATAAGCACATATGCTATTTTCACTTGTAGTTCTCTCTTCTTTTATTCATAGATTATAAATCCAGAGGGATCAATTATGATCATCTGGTCTGGCCTCCTATATAATACAGGCCATAGAACTTCCCCAAAATAAGGCCTAAAGCATCTCTTTTAGAAACTATCCAATCTTGATTTAAAAATGGAGGATCCACCATGACCCTAGGTAAACTGCTCCAGTGGTTAATTACTCTCACCGTAAAAAATGTATGCTCATTTCCGGTCTGAATTTGTCTAGCTTTAACTTCTAGGCATTTGATCATATTATACCTTTTGCTGCTAGACTGAAGAGCAAATTATTAAATATTTGTTCCATCTGTAGGTACTTATAGATGGTAATCAAATCACCCCTTAACCTCTTTACAGGACTGTAAAGAACTGAGCACCTTGTGCATTATAAAAACTTGCCTCCCAGGATCCAACAGTGGCACCTAGCACTTCATAGGACCTCACAAGGACTCATTATTTGAGACTATGTTTGAGTTACTCATTTTTATCACTGAGGAATTGACTGGTTTTGCATTTACTCTACAACTGGGGAGAGGGCTTCTGTGGGACACACTTCATGGCATGATAGCTGTCCGTCATACCCAACAATGACATCACAGCATCTCATGTTCTCTCTTGTGGCTGTATAGCCAAATTTGCAAGAAGCAACATCACAAGCAGATGTCACATAGGAAAGTGTAGGCTCCCACTGAAGACTTGAGATATGGCCCTTTTTTCAACCAGTTTATTGCATCTGTCTTTCTCAATGTGTTTACAGCCTTTATTGATAGTTGCTCTCTATTCAGGTCTACTCTTGGCAGCATCTTCAAAATGATCAATATTTATGTCTCATGAGTTGAGTTTCTGCTCAAAGGTGTCTTTGAAGCATTTACATCGTTTGCCCTTCCTGAGTTTCAGCTTGCCACTAACGACTTACTTCAAGAGTCTATCATCACTCATTCTGATAACGTGACCTGTCCATCTAAGCCGAGCATTGATAATCATCGCCTTTATCCTGGTTGTTTTTACTCTCTCAGGGATGATGTTTGACTCTGTCTTGCCAGTGACCCTTCAGACTAGAGTGAACACAGCACATGTGAAATTTTTCAAGTTGCTTGATGTGTCTGTGGTAAACTGTCCATGATTCACACCGGCATAAAAGGGGTGCTATCACTGTTGCATTGTATATCATCAGTTTTATTGACAATTTGATGAGATGCTGGTTCAGTATATGGCAAAGTCTTCTGAAAGCATGGCTTGCCTTTCATATTTTGTTTGATATTTCTCAACCCAGGGACCTGGCACTTGAGGAAGTACTGCCAAGCTATGTAAAACGATTGATGTTCTTTAGTTTTGTTCCATTGGTATTTGGCTTAGTGGTAGTGTTGATGGAGCTGGTTGGAAGAGAACTTCAGTTTTTTCCATGCTGACATTGAGTCCAAACTGTTTAGTTGCCTCTGAGAGCCTGTGAAGGATAAGCTGTAGGTCACTTTCATTATGACTGAAGTAGAGCACAGTCATCTGCAAAAATGGCTTCACATGCCTTTGAGACTGAATTTTTTTCCCCATCAGTTCTGTACCTTTTGAGGGTTGTCAGTTGCATAACTCACATATGTAAAGAATATACCAGAAAAAATTAGTACCAGCACACAGCCTTGTTTCATCCCAGTAGATATGGGGAATGGGTTAGAGAGGCCACCTTCTGAGAGTACTTGAACAGGCATGTTTTTGTGGAATTGACATATGATGTTAATGAATTTGGTGAGGCACCCAAACTTTTCTAGAATTATCCAGAGACCATTTCTGCTCAGTGCTGAATCCTTCTTTTAGATCAGTGAAGACAGCATACAGTGCCATGTTTTGTTCAATGCATTTTTCCTGAATCTGCCTCACAATGCAAATCACGTCGGTGACTCTCCAACCTGATCTAAATCCACATTGAGCCTCTGGTAGAAGCTTGTATTGACAAGCTGACTGAGCAAAATACAAGTAAGGATTTTACCATGTACAGATAGCAGGGTGATACCACAGTCAGATTTGTTGCCTGTGTGTATAACTATGATTGCATCTTTGAAATCCTGAGGAATGTTCTGAGTTTCCCAGATAGCCTAAATAATTTCATATAGAGAGAACTGACAGTTTGGTCACCTTCAAGTTTAAAGATTTCAGCTAGTATGCTACCTTTGCCTGATGATTTATCTGGCTGCACTGGTTTTGATAGCTTTTTGCACTCAACAGTAGTGTGATTTCTTCATGTACGGGGTGCTGGGTTAGTTCCTCTAGCATCTATAGGTTGCCAGCAGAGGGATGATTGAGTAGCTCAGTAAAGTGCTGCATCATCTTTCAGAGATATCTCTCTTGTCCTTGATTAAGCTAGAATCAGCTGAAGTCTTTAGTGGAGCTGGTGCCACTTTGGATGAGCCATAAATGGCCTTCAGGGAGTTATGGAACAGTGTTGCATTCTTAGGATTAGTATAATGATGTATTTCTTCTGCTCTCTCTTCCTGCCAGTTATTCTGTAGAACACAAAGCCATCTTTGCGCCATGGCTTGCTGATACTTTAATCTGTCTTTTATGTTGATTGTGTCTCACTTTGCCAAGACAAAACACACACAATTCTTTTCCTTGAGAAACTTTTTGATTTCATTATCGTCAAACCATTCCTGGTGCCATGTAGAGTTTTTTCGGGGACTTGAAGGTTAAGTGACGCACAGGCCTTGTGGTCAGAGCTGGCTCCAGGCACCAGCAAAGGAAGCAGGTGCCTGGGGCGGCCAATAGAAAGGGGCGGCACTCTGTCCGTCATCGGGGCGGCACGTCCGGGTCTTTGGCAGCAGGCCCTGCAGTCCCTCTCTTCATCTTCGGCGGCACTTCGGCAGCAGCTCAACCAGGCTTGGTGGTTGTTTTTTTTTCCTTCGCCACTTGGGGCGGCAAAAAAGCTGGAGCCAGCCCTGCTTGTGGTGGCCCTCTGCACAGGGGTAAGTTTCACCCTCAATAAGGAACAGGAATAATTACTTTTTGTATGCGTGGCGAATCAGGGAAATATCTATTTTCTATAAATATCATATGCACCTCTGTTTATCGGTGTGATATTATCTTGCCTGGCTGTATAGAATTAAATCAAAGGAGGCCATAAGGAAGAAACCAACAGGGAATGAAACAATGGCAAAGATAGGGTACTATCAGAGAACGCCCAGGGTCCTTGTGGGAAAAAAATGGGGAAGCCATTAAATGGGGAGAAACAACCAGCCTGGTTTCCAATAAGTTGGCAAAGTTTATTCTTCCCAAGCAGAACCTAGGATCAAAGGGGATACTAAAACCATAATGATGCTGTCCTAGGCAGAAAGGGGGAGAGAAAAGGGTGTCAGCAGCAACAGTGAATTTCTAATAGAGTCAGTCAGATCCACCATGTTGAAGCACCTTCATTTACTCCAGATATGAAGGTAACTGGACAGAAAGGAATTTACTAACGCTGACAACAAAAGATTGAGGTTTAGGTAAGAGGAAATATGCATATAGGCCTTTATTGTTTCTACCCTTTGCTCTTTACGTTGGCGTGAATAAATAATGCCTAGCTTTGAGAAGCCATTTTGGAGTCATTTTAATCAGCGCCTGTCACAGGCTCCCAGAGGAAAAGTGTGTACAGGTGCCAAACAGTTCATCAATTCCAAGGCCAGAAGGATCATTGTGATCATCTAGTGTGTGACCTCACCTATAACACTGGCCATAGAACTTTCCCCAAATAATTCCTGGAAAAATCTCTTAGAAAAATAGGCAATCTTGATATTAAAGTTTGTCAGTGATGTAGAATCCACCCCGACCCTTGGTAAGTTCTTCCGAGGTTTAATTACTCTCACTATAAAAAAAATATGCCTTATTTTCAGTCTGAATTTGTCTACCTTCAATTTACAGCCATTGGACTGTGTTACAGCTTTGTCTGTTAGATTGAAAAGTCCATTACCACCACACATAGGTACTTACAGACTAATCAAATCACCCCACTCACCTTCTCTTTGTTAAGCTAAATAGATTGAACTCCTTGAGTCTGTCACTATAAGGCATGTTTTCTAAATCTTTCATCATTCTAGAGGATCTTCTCTGAATTCTCTACAATTTATCAACATCCTTCTTGAATTCTGAGCACCAGAGCTGGACAAAGTATTCCAGCAGTGGTCACACTAGTGCCAATTACAGAGGTAAAATAACCTCTCTACTCCTACTTGAGATTCTCTTGTTTATGCATCCCAGGATGGCATTAGCTCTTTTGGCCATAGTGTCGCACTAGATGCTCCCATTCAGTTGATTATTCACCCCCACCTCCAAATCCTTTTCAGAGTCACTGCTTTCCAAGATTGAGTTCCCCCCATCCTCTAAGTATGGCCTACGTTCTCTATTCTTAGATGTATAGGTTTACATTTAGCCATATTAAAAACACATACTATTTGTTTGCTCCCAGTTTACTAAGCGATCCAAATAGCTTGTAGTAGTGACTTGTCTTCAATATTTACCACTCCTCCAATTTTTGTGTCATCTGCAAATTTGATCAGTGATGATTTTATATTTTCTTCCAGGTCATTGATAAAAATATTAAATAGCTTAGGGACAAGAGCCGATCCCTCTGGGACCCCACTAGAAACACACCCACTCGATGATCAGTCAGGAGCGTTGTGTTTAATATGGTTCATAAAGAAGGGGTGCAGCCCAGAGATCCAGACTAAGATTGGTAGAACTCCACGGTTCCACCCAGTGGGGGTGACGGTAGAGAAACCTGTCGCCAAAAGGAGTGCACTCAAGAGGGACTAAAATTTGTCCAAATTACAGCTGGTCCTGTAACCATGTAAGTATTGTAGCAGTATGCTAATCAGACATTGGCAAACTAGTTTGCCTCTGTGGCGTGCGAATAGTAGGATACAGCTACAGCTGGCACAAACAATGTGTGATTTACAGTCAAGTGTTCTAGGTTTGATGGTCACTATTTGATTATAGTCACATATGGCACTTTGGGGTTTTGATTTTCCTCAGGGCACAGCTAGGCCCTCCACTACCATGCTAAGAGCCCTAGGAAGCTCTTTGGGGATGCGGAGGCAAAGTCCACCTCCTTCAAGCTTTGATTGGCCACAATAAGCCTCCTGACACACCTCTTTCTCCGCTGCACACACAAGCATTATCAGGTTATTGGTGTTCCCCCTGCTCCCTGCCACTTTGCCACAGGATGTTCAAGCAGGGTCCCACAGCATTCATCCCTCACGATCCTTAGAATAAATCTTCCAGGATCAATCAGTTATCTCCTCCCTCACCCCAGCCTTAGGAGGTTCATTCCTATCAAATGAGCCAAAATAGGATAAACATCCAACTGATGAGTCTAAATAGGTTCATCAGCCACCCAATTTTGGAGTAAAATGAAAACAACGCCTCAGCTGCCCTCAATCATTTCTAAGACAGCTGCCGATGTGCTGGGGGAAATGACACATTCATTTTGATTATTTGCTCTAGCTTAGGCTCTGCATTCCCTTCTTTATATTTGAATTTAACTCTCATTACGATTAATAGGAGTCACAAAGACTCAGTAGATTCTCAGGAACAGTGAGTGCATAGAACCTGATCCCAGGTCCCAGGAGTGTGCAGAGCCTGATCCAAAGGCTGCTTAAGTCAATAGGAACCTTTCCATCAATGTCCGTGCATTTTGCATCAGGGCCATACAGTGCACACCCAACTCACTTCAATTAAAACTATGCACAACTCCCATTTGCTTCAACAAGTGACATACACGTGCAGCTGCGAGTAAAACTTTACTTTTGGGGTGTAGATGAAAAATGTTGCTTGGTGTAGTTTATTAAGATGGGGGACAAAGTCACAATACATAGTAAAAGATGAATGGTGGATCCATGCCTAGGACTGGAAGTCATTGGGGAGACAGCTGAACAACAGTAGCTGCCAGATTTCGGTGGTAGACTTATGAGCCTCTCTTCGATCCACAGGTCCATTCTTTACTATCTTCTCCTGGGACCCCTGAATCAATCCTTAATCTGCCATTGATGAGACAGTGGATATAAAGGCTGAGATTTTCAATGGTCCTAAGTGATTTGGATGCCCCGCAATTTGAATTAGAACTGGGCGTCTAGCCCTCTTTGGGGGAAAAGAGGGGGTTGAAAACGTTAGCCAAAGCATACAAATAAAAAAAAATGAATTATGAATCTTATCCACTAATTTTTAAATGGCTTTTAAAGCTAATTTAAAAGTGACAGGTGACTGCATTGTAAATTGGTTACACACCACGTATGGAGGGCTGCATCTGAGTAGAGAAAATCTGGCAAAAGCTCCCAGTTTAGAGCCCTCAAGAGACAAATGGAATGTACACAGGAAAGGATCCCCATTTGAACATAAGCTGCAGGGTGAAATATAAGATTCCATCAACTAATACAAATAATTTGAGGCCAACGCCGTAAATGCCTTAGATTAAATCCTTCTCCACAGGAGCCAATCTAAATCATTAAGTGTATGTCACACAGAGCTATAATCACTAAAAGTGTCTTCTACATGTGCTTTATTTATATAGAAAATGTACTGTGGTCATTAATTTGACCATGTTTCAATAGTCAGTATCACACAAAAAACATACATGAATATGTTTAACTTAGTTGCCAAATGAAAACCACAAGTGTGCATAAATTCTATTACACAATTCATTTTAATATGCATAGTATTGGTATAAAGCTTTATTTTCATCTATTATAATACAACTTCCTGTGTGATATTCTAATACGATTGACTACCTTATTCCCAGATGCAACGAGTTTAAGGCCAGAAGGGACTATCAGATCATCTTATCTGACCTCCTGTATAACACAGACCAAAACATTTCGCCCCGTCACACCTGTATTGAGCCCAATGACTTGTGTCTGATGAAAGCATATCTTCCAGAAAGGCATCCAGTCTGGATATGAATGAGGTTTATGATTTTTAAAACTAAATATTTTTAAAGAATAAAACACCTGGCCACATAGGCCTTGTTTAGATAAACAACCATTGACATATTTGTTTCATGTCTATAGGGGACTTTCATATGAAACTCTGCATTATTACTTGAGCACCTCAAGCCTTCCTTTCCTCACAAGTCTCAGGAGGTTTGTTCATTCCTGACAACCTCCAGCAAGGTCACCAACCACTCAAGAACCCTCACTAGGATTGTGAAGCCCCTGCTTTTAGATAATGGCAGAAATAATCAACTCTCTTTTCTAAGATTTCTGCATTTTCTGTTCCAATATGTGTTGGTTTGTTTTTGCTTAAGAAAACACACAATGAGCCTGAGTCTCCTCCCATTAAAACTGCTATAAATCAGGACTAACTGCTTCTAAGTAGTAAATGGAGTTACAATGTTGGAAAACTGACGAGAGATCAGTATTGGGCCCTATGCCTGTAAAATAACTATCATATGTACAAAGAAAAGCAAGACTTATAAGTAGATAAATCAACAAAATAAACCAAAGCAGCTCATTTGGAATATCTACACTATTAAATCAAATATTTAAACAGCCATTTTTTAACCATGCAGACCTTACCAGTTTGTCCATGTATGCATTTGGTAACTAGGAGTCCAGGCAATGTTAAAATGTTCACTAATTACTTAGAAGACTGCAAGAACTGCTTTAAACTCTTTGCAGTCTTTTCCAACAGTGTGCACTGTGTTTAGAGTAATTAAAAATTCTAAAAAAAATAAATAAATTTCTCTGCATACCCAATAGCCATGATTTAAGCGCATATATACTGCCCCTTTCAAATGTATTCCTCAAATTACCAAAACCAATTGGACTATATTAAAGAATGTGCACATAGGACTCAATCTTAGTTTGATGGAAGTAAATAGCAAAATTTCCATTAACTTCAATAGGATCAGGATGGCACCTTTTGAGCCAAATACTCCCCCAAACCCAAGCATTGAGGGCTCTGGATGCAACTGAATAAACATGGTTCTAACTGTGTGGGGGAAAGCAAGCTACTTACATATTTCCTTTTAGTTCTTCAGTTTCAATACCAGTGAAAGACCGAAAACAGTCTTAATTCTAATTATAATCCTCTCTGAACTTTCCAGAAGACATCTAACACTAACATCTAAGGGCCTGATCATTGATGTCAAGGGAAAGAATTCCACTGACTCCAGTGGACTTTGGATTAGACCGCACGTATCTCCTCCGAAACCACAGAGAAGCCATCTCAAACTTGGAAATGTCAAATTTACACTATAATTTTGCTTACGGGAGGGAGAAGAGAAACACGTAGTGCAAAAACAAAAAATATATATGCTCTATTGGGCTGTCACAAAAATTGCAATTTTATTTGAAACTCATGTGTTGCTCTCCTGGTTGGTTGTATGTCGAAATTACAGCTATGTAATGGATTGTGAGGCATATTTTATGCACTATATTAATTATAAGCTATCACAGTTTCTTCTTTGTAGTAAGATGGTTTTATGGACATTTAAATTAAGTTTCTGACAATGAAGTTACAAGTCAAATAGTGCTACATTATAGCTATATCTGGTAGCTTCACCTTTTACATTTTGAATCACTTTTGAGGGGCAAGTTAATATCTCAGAGACTCAAATTACAGCAGACAAATGTTGCATACAACTTTTCAACTGTAATACTATTTTCATTTTTTAAAAAGCATTTCAATTGGCTTAGCAATTTAGGAGTAAGTGACCAACACAATTGTAAAATACTCACGAATTCAGATACTTTCTCTTATCGCCAAATTTCCACTTTTGAATAAAATATTGCAAGAAATCAGGCCCCAATTAAGCAAGGTATTTAAACATGCTTAGCTTAAAGCACATAAGTAGTCCTGCTGAAGTCACTTGGGCCCAAGGCAGGGGTTCCCATACTGGGGATTGGGACTTCTCAGAGGGTCGCAAGGTTATTACATGGGTGGTCGCAAGCTGTCAGCCTCCACCCCAAACCCTGCTTTGCCTCCAGCATTTATAATGGTGTTAAATACATAAAGTGTTTTTAATGTATAAGGGGGGGGTCGCACTCAGAGGCTTGGTATGTGAAAGGGACCACCAGTACAAGAGTCTGAGAATCCCTGCTCAAAAGGTATTTAGGTGCTTATATACCATTTAAAATCAATGGGAGCTAAGTGCCTAAATACTGTTGAGTATCTGGGTCTTACTCCCTCTGAAGCTACTCACATGCTTAAAACTAGACATGTGGAGACACCCTGCATACTGCAGCCATAGCCTGGAATCACTGTTCTGATGCATTTTGTACCTGATCCAAAGTCCAGTGATGTCAATGAAAAGAATCCACTTTAATTTTACTTAGTCACATTTCCTGGGATGTTTAATATTAAGCTGGAAAAAAAAGTATTGTAGAGAATAGTCCTGCAGGAGCAGCATGATGGATTAGATAGCCAAATAGGTCTTTTCCTTCTACTGAGCTATGATCTAATGATACATTTTGGGGACAGGGTATTGTCTAAATGGGTCGTACCTTTTCAAAAATGGAAATTTCACATATTCTTTACATATTTGCACAAGAATCATTAATATGCCCAATGGATGTTAAAATAAATGATAAAAATGCAAGAATGTTACATCATCTGGATCAGAGATTACTCTTCTGGAGAAGTTTTATAAGTTTTGCTTACAACCATGATTGATTTGTAGCATTAAATAAAAAAAAACAATTAATTTCCAAATGATAGACACAAACCTAACACTAATACCTTCTGGAGGAAAAACTATTTAAAAACTATTATTTCTCTTTTATTAAGCTCATACATTGAATCCAGCATTTTGCTCTTTCAATTAGCCCCCAAACTAGCAAGACCCAATTTGTGACTGGCTGTGCGTGAAAAACGCATTTATTATTTATGTATAGTGCAGAGTTAGGTTGGGACTTACTTCTGAATAGGTGTAGAGAATTTTATAAACTGTAAGATTGAGTCTTTTTCCTACATAGCACCAGAGTTTACCTATCATGTAGTTTTTAAACCTTTTGAGGATGACCTCAATTGAAGCCTATAAAAGGTCACAAAGAAATGTAAAAATGAAATTAAGAAACAAAGTTCTGTTTAAAAGGATCTTTAGGGATATTAAATATTAAAACGTATATTATAATGATATAACATTGATTGTTCCCACTAAAGCAAGACAATTCAGAGTTAAGGCTTCCATATCCCCCTTTATTAGGCCCATTATGCACAGGAATTACAGTATATATGATCTTCTATAGATGGTCTGACACTGCTGAGAAGCCTCTATTTCCTGTGTGAGCTGGTAGTTTTAAATCACAGGGGTGAGAACACAGTCTCTTGAAGATTATCAGAGGTTCTTTAGTAAAGAAACCAACTGTCTCACAAAGTAGTGCTCCCATAACAACTTCAGTTTGGGTTCCCATTGCAGAAGTTTTATTAAACTTGCATAGTATAACACTTTATATGAAGTCGTGATTAGGTGCAGATGCAGTGTGTTTGCCCTTGTTACTTTAGTATTCACTAATGAAGACATGAATAGATATTTCGAGATACAAACGGCCCTCAGTGGATTCTGGAACAGAAATGTTCCAGATTGGTAATTACCAAGAAAGTTACAAATTGCAGGCACCTAAATGTCTTTAACAAGAGCCAGCCACATTATTATAAAGAAATATTGGAATTCAATGTGCATGTGTTGATGAAACCTACTTATTGTAAGCATACATCAGTTGCAAAATCTGCAACCTCCACCATTAAAAGTGAAACCTCAGGTTTGCCTGCTTAAATGATATGCTTTCCAAGGCTGGGAGTCTGTCTCCTTGCTTGCCTGTAAAGCACCTACTGTACTGATGATGTTATATAAATCATAATTAAGAAACAAATTTTCATTTTGTAGCATGTGCTCATTTTGATGTATGAATATTCAAGGATGGAACTCCATTATTGCTAATAGAAAATGCATATATTGATCCATCAACACAAAAGTAAAAATATCTCCATGGATAATAGGTAAACCTGGGCAAAATCTATTTGTTTAAGCTTACAGGTGTTTTACGAACTGAAATTGGAGGCTTTCATTACAGGAACTTAATCCCTAGAGGCTTGTTTGGAGTTCTGGGGTCACATTTGTTTCTGTATTTACCTCTATCCCACTGAAATACCTGTGGGGCCAAAGAAATTTTATAATGGAAAACAGGGTGATTTGTTTATTTTTTGGTTTTGTTCCACTTGTAAGTTTCATTTTCATATCTTCTCAGTTTAAATCCACAAATTTATTTTTGTTCTTCTGGCCTATAAGGTCTGAAACGTGATGTCAATAATGAAAAGTGTCTCGTATTGACCTTTTCAACTTCCTGACTTTGTTATTCACTTGAAATCACAAAGCATTGTTAAAAAAAGCAGAAATTGTTCTGGTTGCTTGTAGCGCTCTCTTGGACTCTGTCACTCTTTTCACAAGTCTTTAGGTCTGCTTGTCACACTGTGGCAGACTCAACCATGCGTAAGTTTGGTCTCTCCATGCAGGAGTAGAGAGGAGCTCTTCTGAGCAGTTCTTGTTAACACAGCAGTAGGAACACATTCTTTGTTCAGACACTAGGCAGTATGTCATCAGAGGACCTCAAGGCACTTTACACAGATTGATTACACTCTTAACAACAGTGGTATTACACAGGGGGTGCTGAAACTCGCTATACTTCAGTAAGCTATGTCCTCCCAGGACTGAATTCTACTTTTATCTAAAAAACCAAAATGTCTCTTCCCCTACAAGAAGAGCCACCACCATTTTAGTCAGATCAGTCCTAAAGTACAGCTTGGCTCAGCTCTCTCAAATGCAGAAATAGCAGTATTTAAAATAATACTGGGTCATTCCCAATCCTCAGCCAAGCACAAGAAAGAGTAGCAATATACAACAAGTTCAGGGCCAAACCTCTGGTGGTGGTGACAGTGGGGGAGGGCGGAAGCAGCTGGCTCCACTACTTGTCCTCCCCGGCCCGATATCCTGAAGAGACCCCTCTCTGGGATTGTGTCTCTGCAGAACCAGTGGGTGGAGTAAAAAGGAAGGTGTCAAGATGCAGCATTGTTCCAACAGAGGATGACAGGATTTCCAAGCAGAAATCCACTGCTCCTCAGATCAAGCAATAATTTCCCCTATGGTCTGCAGAACCACCACCGACAGAAGGATTTTTGATTCAGTTGCCGGGACTGAGGGAATAATACATGACTTCTAAGGAAGGAGAGAGTTATGGGAGCTGTACAGAGACCATGGGCCTCTACACGGATGCTCCTGTGCTTGTGGGTCAACATGTATCTAAGCACTTTTGTAGGTTCAGTGAATCAAACGTCCTGGCAATTCCATGGAATCTAGAGGACACACTGAAAATTATTGGCAAAGTAATTTAAATTTTTAGCCAAATTATTTTATAAAGGTTTTCTCCAGTGTGAGAGTCCCTCGTTGAAACTCACAAAGCAAACAAGTTTAATCTTGTCAGCTGCTATTGATTTTTTTTGCTTTTATGCAATAACATGATCTGATAGTCGTCAGAATGTCACAAGCTAGTGTAATCTGTGTCTCCTTAAAGTTAAAATCCTTGATCCAACCACACTGGGATTTTTTTTTCTCCCTGCATGAAAATAGAAAGAGTGCATACAGTCCCTCGTGATCACAAAGGCTGAAACCTCTGTTGCAACCTGCAAGCAGCTGACTCCTGGAAGTTCACCATCAGAGAAACCTGAGTTGATAATCTCCTTATCAATAAATGTCACTGCAATTAAAGGAATTATTATGGGTGGATTTCAATGAGAAGAACAACAGTTAGGTACAATTGAAAATGTACAGAATTATTTTTCTTCCCTCTTTCTTTCCTTTTGGAAAGGATGTACTATGTGAAAAATCAGTGATCTGGGTTTATCCATGCTTTTACAGGATAAGCTCAGATTTCTGCAGCTTTAATAAAAACCTTATGTTTCTAAGCGCCTTACAGATAACAAATGGGCACTCAAGCAAAAAAAAATGTAATTTTTTAAAGAGGAAACCAAGATATTTATTCTTTAAAAATGTTGGTTGTTGAACAGCAAAGACTTCAAAGAACATTGTAGGGTATGTAAAAACCTACTTTTTGGGGGGATAACAGCATAATGAAAAGGCTGGTCCTGAAGCAGGCTGAAGCTCAGTTATGAGTTATCTGCTTTCTTCATAATTTCCCCTGAATATAGAATTGTACAGCTGCTTTCCAGTCCCAATACAACCTCTTGGCTTTATTCTACCAAAAATTATGTACCTTCATTCTTTCTGTAGATCTAGTGGCTGCACATACTATATTAATTATTTTTGGAATGTACAAGATCTTTAATGGACTATTATCATACATAATAAAGGAACATGGTAATGTACATTCGCATAGTTATAGAATCATAGGTCTGGAAGGGACCTAGAAAGGTCTTCTAGTCCAGTTCCCCGTACTCAAGGCAGGACTAAATATTATCTAGACCATTCCTGACAAGGGTTTGTCTACCCTGCTCTTAAAAGTCTCCAATGACAGAGATTCCTCAGTCTCTCTAGGCAATTTATTCCAGTGCTTAACTACCCTGTGAGTTAGGAATTTTTTCCTAATGTCCAACCTAAAACACCCTTTCTGCAATTTAAACCCATTGCTTCTTGTCCTATCCTCAGAGACTAAAAAGAATAATTTTTCTCCCTCCTCCTTGTAACAACCTTTTATGTACTCGAAAACTGTTACGTCCCCCCTCAGTCTCCTCTTCTCCAGACTAAACACACCCATTTTTTCCCCCAGTCTTCCTTCACAGATCATGTTTTCTAGACCTTTAATCACTTTTGTTGCACTTCACTGGACTATCTCAGTTTGTTCACATCTTTACTGAAATGTGGCACCCAGAACTGGACACAATAATCCAGTTGAGGCCTTAGCAGTGCAGAGTAGAATAGAAGAATCACTTCTCATGTCTTGTTTATAACACTCCTGCTAATACATCCCAGAATGAGGTTTACTTTTTTTGGTAACAGTGTTATACTATTGACTCATTTAGCTTGTGATCTACTATGACCCTCACATCCCTTTCTGCTGTACTCCTTCCTAGCCAGTCATTTCCCATTTTCTATGTGTGCAACTGATTATTCTTTCCTAAGTGGAGTACTTAGGATTCGTCCTTCTTCAATTTCATCCTATTACAGTTTCTCCACTTTGTCAAGATCATTTTGACCATTTCTCCAGTTTGTTAAGATCATTTTGAATTTTAATACTATTCTCCAAAGCACTTGCAACTCCTCCCATCTTGGTATCATATGCAAACTTTAAGTGTACTCTCTATGCCATTATTTAAATCATTAATGAAGATATTGAACAGAACTGAACCCAGAACTGATCCCTGTGGGACCCCACGCGATGTGCAATTCCAGCTTGACTGTGAACCACTGATAACTACTCTCTGGGAATAGTTTTCAAATCAGTTATGCACTCATCTTATAGTAGCTCCATCTAGGTTGTATTTTCCTAGTTTGTTTATGAAAAGGCCATGCAAAAAAGTATCAAAAGCTTTGCTAAAGTCAAGATATACCACACCCACCACTTTCCCCATATCCACAGAGCCAGTTATCTCATCACAGAAGGCAATCAGGTTTGTCAGGAAAGTTTGGGTGCAGGAGTAGGTTCTGACTTGGGGCAGGGAGTGAGGTTGTGACAGATTTCTGTTACCAATATGGCGTCAGGTGATCAGGCGTCAGGTGATCAGGTTGAAGCCGCAGGATTGTTTGTGGGGGGAAGATGACGAAATATACCAAGTGTCTGAATTTTAAAGCTTTATTGATAAAACAAGAGCGGAGAGTGATGGGTGGTCCCCACGTCACTCAGAGGAAGGAAGAAAGTGTTAGCGCCCCAAGCGCTATCCCACTTTCATACTCACACCTGCACGACCCAAAGCTGGCCAGGCCTGGGTGTAACATAAGAAGAAGAGGGGGACGGGTGGACAGGAGTTCTGTCCTGTGCGCACAGGTCGTCCAGGTTCGCTGCCAATCTCTGAATTGCTCCAGCTCTTAGGAGGGTTTTAAGTCCTGGGCTCCTTTGGGGTGTTCCATTCCACGACCTCTGTTCCTGGTGCTCTTTGTGCCAGTCCAAACCGGCTTTCTGTGATCTTCTTTGCTTTCCCAGAACACAACGGCTGCAGGGACGTGAAGCTCTGCTCCCCGCCTCGTCATCTTGCCTGTGTTTTCCATCTCTGCAGCCCTGGTTTTCTCATGGCTTGCTGTGGCTGGGAGAGAGATAAACTTCTTGTCTAGCGCCATGACCGTGGACTGGGGCCAGCATCTTATCATTGGACTGAGCTTGCTAGCTGCAGTGTTGAGCGAACCCATTCTCTGCTCTCTTTCTCCTTCCCCCTTTGGCCTCTTGCATTCTGCAAAAGACTGTTCCACTCCCCACTCACACTTTTGACCCACCCCAAAATGCTTTGCGATCCTTGCAACAGCATTAGCAACATGCAGTACTGATCTGCCTTCTGAGGTTGTGACAAGGTGCGAGGTGCAGGCTCTGGATGGGAGACACTTTCCACAGGAGGCTTCCAGCCAGCAGTGCAACAGGGCTCAGGCAGGCTGCCTGCCATGGCCCCACACCACTCCCGGAAGCGGCTGCTGCTGGCACATCTCTATGTGCCCCTTGAGGGGAGGACAGCAGTGGATCTCCATGTGCTGAGCTGCCTTCCCTCCCTCCCCCCACTCTATGGGCATGCAGAGACATGCCAGCAGCAGCCGGCCACTTCCGGGAGCGGTGTGGGGCCATGGCAGGCAGGCAGCCTGCCTGAGTGCCCCGCTGCATTGTGGGACTTTTAGCAGCCTGGAGATCGCAAGGGGGGCAGCCAAAAAGCCTGGCGGGCTGGAAGGAAATGTTAGACAGGCCGGATCCAGCTCATGAGCCGTATTTTGCCCACCCCTGATCTAGCCCATAATTTTGATAAGGAGTTACTTCCAATGCTGCTGCAAGGTAACAGGGTAACAAAATAGCATTGCCAATGGAGTCATTGTGGTAGTTTGAAAAAAACTAATTAAATTTGTGCTGTTACTCATAGCAACTCCATGGTTCTGGTGGGTGGAGTTAAGTCTGCTACTCCCATTTAAGGGGTGCAGCATATCACTCCTACCCTGCATGGCTGGCGAGTGAGTATGAACGTGCTGGAGAACTGGGCACCATGGCTGCTGTTTAATCTCCCAGTGCTCTTTCAAGGCAAGTTGCTTCTGGGGACAACATCTCAGTAATAATCCCCTTAGCACAGGCACTGCAAATCTGCTCAGTCCTTTCTCTCTTCACATTGCATGAGTACATAATAGCCAGACAAAATCTTGGCCTATCTGTGTAACTTGATAACTGGGCCAAATTCCTCCTTTGCCTTCCTTCCCTCCCCGAATCCAAACAAGTGTGCCTTCAAAATACACACCCAGCTGTGGTGGAGGTAGAATACAAAACCATGTGAATAAGATACACACTACGCCACATTTTCAATTTCTGCTTGCTTGATCTCACCACCAGAAAATAATTGAAAGCGTACGTAGCAAGGCGGTCCCTTTTTAAACTTCCAGTCACTCACAGATTTTGCACTTCTAAAATGATTCAACATGTGGTAGGCACTGCCACTTCAGGGAAAAGTTAAGTAAATCAAGTCAGCCAACCTTTAAAAGAGTTCATTAATTTGGATATTCTGGAACATGAACCATGCCAATTGAGCCTTTGGGAAATATGTCCAAACTTGCAAGCTTAATTCAAAAAGATCCCACTGGAAAAGGTATATCTTCATATCTTAATAAGCATGAACATTTAAAAAAAATACCATTTTCCATTCTTTAGAAGAGCAGAATGAAACCTGCTTGAGTGCAGTCCCTTGTTAGTATGCAGAGATCTATAAAAATCCTGGACTTGATTTACAAACAGAATATTTTGGATGGTGTAGTGTTTTATCACTTTTGTACCAAGATCCTTTTCCTCTTTTGCATACTTCAACTGGACCTTTAAACAGTGATTGTTCACTAGGGGATATATTCAGACCTGGTTTAAGTGAGTACAACTCCAGTGAAGTCAAATGAGACACACCTATTTCCACTAGGTCTGAATTTGAAATGCAGTTTCAACCAGTGTTCCAATACTGTATAAACAAACACTAAATAGGTTGCATGAAAAAAATGAAGGTTGAGTCCCTATGAGAGTTGACTACAAATAAATCAAAGTCTGAATTCAGGATGCCAAAGCACTATGGGTCTGATCCTGTGGCCAGTGAGGTTAACAGCGAAGTTCCCACAGCCCTCAATGGTGCAGGATCAAGGCCTAAATGCACATCCACAAGTGGTCATAAAAAGCACAGGGTACTAAAAATCATTAATCATTGAAACCAACGGAGACACACCCACTTATACCAAGTCTGAATTTGGCTTTGTAAGTGCAACTATGGTTATTACAGGTGTAGAGCAGTTAATGGCTCTTATTATGAGCCAGTTCTTTATATACTGTAGAGTTTCTTCAGGTCATGTCTAAGTGAAATGTGAGCCAATTTCTAGAGTAATCATATGTAAGGCAACGTACCAAAACATTAAAAACACAGGTACAATTAAATTGTCTGTTCAAATAATAAATCTCACTTGATTTTTTCCCATTAAAATATCAGTGCTTCAGAAAATCTTTTTCCTATGAAGGACAGGCATGGGAAACATTTCTGCCCTTTATGGGTTTTCCAGTAAGGGTATGTCTATGTTGCAGTCAGACTGCACATATAGGCATCCCCAGCCAGTTTTGACTGAGATAGCCACTGTGATCACACTGCTATTTTTAGCAAGCTAGCTCCATCAAAGCTAGCTTGGGTGTTGTCATAAATATAAAAGGAAGGGTAAACACCTTTAAATCCGTCCTGGCCAGAAGAAAAACCCTTTCACCTGTAAAGGGTTAAGAAGCTAAGACAACCTCGCTGGCACCTGACCAAAATGACCAATGAGGAGACAAAGCTGGAGCAGGGGGAAACAAAGGGTTCTCTCTATGTGTTTTTTGTCAGGACCAGAGCAGGAATTCAGGTCAGAACTCCTGTAAAAAGTCAGTAAGCAATTTAGTTAGATATGCGTTAGATTCTGTTTTGTTTAAATGGCTCATAAAATAAGTTGTGCTGAATGGAATGTATATTCCTGTTTTTGTGTCTTTTTGTAACTTAAGGTTTAGCCTATAGAGATTCTCTATGTTTTGAATCTGATTACCCTGTAAGGTATTTATCATCCTGATTTTACAGAGGTGATTCTTTTACTTTTCTTTAATTAAAATTCTTCTTCTAAGAACCTGATTGCTTTTTCATTGTTCTTAAGATCCAAGGGTTTGGGTCTGTGTTCACCTATGCAAATTGGTGAGGATTTTTATCAAGCCTTCCTCAGGAAACGGGGTGTAGGCCTTGGGGGCATAAGACGTTTCCAAGCGGGCTTTTTCCCTGTTATATCTATTAGACGCTTGATGGTGGCAGCAAAAAAGTCCAGGGACAAAAGGTAAAATAGTTTGTACCTTGGGGAAGTTTTAACCTAAGCTGGTAAAAATAAGCTTAAGGGGTTTTTCATGCAGGTCCCCACATCTGTACCCTAGAGTTCAGAGGGGGGAAGGAGCCTTGACAGGTGTATCTACACATTCTGCAATCACATCTCCCGATAGCAGAGTAGACATCCCCAACAGAGACTGCAGCTTTCATTCCCAAACAGGATTCTGTGGTAACTACACAAGTGGGAAGTTGTCTGGAAAGAAATCGACTTAGTGGAGTGTCTGCTTGTCCTGTCTGCCCAGCAAGGACCTTTTTGGCACTGTCCCAGTCCCAGACATATTCTCTGCCCCACACATCTTTAAATGAGGCTGCAGCTGTTGTGCACTGTGATTGCCTGTTCCCCCAGTGGAGGTTGTCATCGTCAGGGACTTCTGCCGTGCATTATGTCTGGAAAGCAGAAGATAGAATGATGGCTAACCTGGCTCAGATAGATTCCTGCATTACCTCTATTACAGCAACAGCTCCTGTTATCTGCTGCCAGCTCTTCCAATAGACATTGCCATATCCCTGCAATTATTATGCTTTAAACACCTGTATCTCAATGACCATAGAAACTTGTGGCAACATGTTCAGTGGTGCTGAGCACCCACAAATTATCATTGACTGAAAAAATCAGACCATTAGCACCTATAGATGGGATGCTCAAGAGAGCCTAGACACCAAATTCCTATTTAATTCAATGGGCAATACGTGCCTCAGAACTTTCAAAAACCCCACTGGACACCTATTTGCATTTTATACACGCCTTTAAAAGTCTGGCCCTAAGTGACATCAGGTATGTCTACACTGCAGTAAAACCATGTGCGACTGGTCTCAGCTGATTCGGGCTATGAAACTGCACTGTAGATGTCCTGGCTCAGACTGGAGCCCAAGCCCAAGCATCTAAACTACACTTTTATAGCCCCTCAGCTGGAGTCAGAGGACACAGGTCAGCCATAGGTGTTTTATTGCAGAGTAGCCATACCCTTTGGGGCCTAAGTGATGTAGGAGTGATTCTCATTGGAACATGTTCTCCTAAGTGCTTTTGAAAATGTCAGCCTACATGAAGAATATTAAGCTGAAAAAGGAGAATTTGTGAGTATTGGGACACTTCATTACAGTCTTGATAATAGCTTTAGCTATAAATCTCAGCTGTACTTCTTGTCTACCATTCTGCTTATGCCCTGGTTTTTCATTTTTAGGGGTTTTAAGTACAGCTTGGTGAGCATTTTCAAATACAGGGGTTTTAATATGTGAATCCCAGACTGAGTATGAAACTTTTGAAAATGCAGAGGGTTTAAAAAACACAAATGTATTTGGATTGTCACTTAAATTCTTCCCACTGTTCCAAGTCCCACAGCCTCTAGTGTTCTTTTATAGCCCTGGCTCCTGGAGTCATGTGAATATGAGAATCTCATTATTTCTTTTAAATGAAAGCTAAGTTGCTAGGCCTCATGGTTGTGGAGAAAAGCTTGAAAATGTCACATGAATACACTATATGGGTTCACAAACCAGAAGGCAATTAAAAAGAACTCCTGTGTTATTTTTAAATCATCAAGATTTAAGCCAATCTCATGGGTTTTGTGGTCCTGACTTATGATTTTTTAAACACTTATAGTTGGCAATATTGTTTTCCTTTAGTTCCACAGTAATGCTAAAAGACTTCCCTTTTGCTGGCATGCATCCTGTAAGTACTGTTGACATAGTAGGAGAGAGCAGAGTTTACTAGAGAAAATCTATTAAAAATATTGGAGAGAAATTCAGTGGACCCTATTATAACCCAATCCTTGCTGGACATTTTCTGGAAAGACTAGTGCCGCAAGGAGACCTGCAACTGATCACAAAAGAGAAAGGGCAGTCATGTATATGTTGTAGTACTCTTTGGTTAATTGGAGTGAGTTGTAGTTGGGAAGCATCCAATAGGTTTTGTTGCAAAATCTGGAGTACATGCACTGAAGCCAATGAATGCAGTAGCATGCTAGAGCAGAGCTTGGTGCTGAAAACCATCCCAGTTACTATTTATTTTGTCTGTGTACTGTGCAATAAACACTGTGCTTTCAGGCTGGCTTTCCTGCAGGGTACTCACAAAGGGGCACGGACTATAAAAAGCAAAACAAAAACAGATGCGTTCGTGCGTCAGTCCTGTTTTGAAGAGTCAGAGCGTGGTATAGATTTGTCTTCATGAAGCAGATGCATTTTAACACCTGTGATTTGCAGGTTAGATTACTGGGTGACTGCTTCAGTTTGGCTTGCTTTCTAGGGGGCTATAATGGAGAGTAAGAGATGGTTTAAGAGGGTTTCAGTGACTAGTCAGGTTGTCCCTTACATTTGCTAGCTGGATATAAGATTAGGAAGGAAAGTCCACAGAAATCTCTCTGCAAGTGGGGAAGGGGTATAGCTTTGAAAAAACTTTGTAAGTTAATTTATGGCTTGAAAAATGTCAGATTGATACCACTGAAAACTGACATCCCCCGTTGAGCCACAGGACAGGGTAGAATCTCAGGCAGTAGAAGTCCAAACTTGCCCCTCTGCCCTGCCCAGATGCTTTGGCTCCAACATGCACAGACACCTTTGAGGATCAGTTTCCATCATGCCTATTCAATCTTGGCCATAGTGCTAAGACTGCTACATATGATGATGTTTGTGTGACATTGAGAACTCTCCCTGGGAACTGGGCAGACAATAATACCTTTCATAAAAGAGCAACAACTTTTTGCTGCTACTGATTAGGGTTGAATTTATATCAGGTCAAAGGAGTCAAAAGCTCTGTCCCATTAGCACTCTTGAGCACCTTGGAGTGAAGCATTTTAAGAATAGGTGGGGGAAAAGACGTGATCTAGTAATGACTTCTGAGTCTTAGTCCTTGACAGCATCTTTAAGTGATGACAGATTTATCTGGTTAGAAAGACTTTTATAACATTTTTAGGAGTGCCCACTGAAGTGTGCTTTTATGGTTTTGACATTTCACTTCCTGTCGATTTTTTCTTTCAAAGGATGCAGGAGGTTGATGCCTTGTCATATTAGTCAGTTCAACTTGGATTCCCTTCCTCCTCCTCTTTGAACATCAGTCACTCATCTGGCTAGTGCTCTCGTCACTGTCAGAACTACCCTTGCCAATTAGCCACCATTTCCCTTTTATTCACTGCTGAGGAATATTTTAATACACCTGACTCTAAGGCCTGGTCTACAGTACTCAGTTATTTCAGAATTAGCCGAGTTACCTCGAAATAAAACTGGTTCCATCCACACGACCAAACCAGTTTTTTTGATTTAAAGGGCTCTTTACTCAGATTTCTGTACTCCACCTCGGCAAGTGGAGTAGTGCTAAAAATCGCGATGGCAGTTCCGGGTTACAGGTACTGTGGACACAATTAGACAATATTGGCCTCCAGGAGCTATCCTGGAATGCTCCCTTGTGACCACTCTGGACAACACTCTGAACGCCGATGCACTAGCCAGGTAGGCAGTAAAAGTCCCGGGAACTTTTGAATTTCCTGTTTGGTCACCAACAGCACAGGCGACCATCAGCACAGTCCACCATCACAGGTGACCACGCAGTCCCGGATTCACAGACCGAGCTCCAGCATGGTCCGAACTGGAGGTACTGGATCTCATTGCATGTTGGGGAGATGAATCTGTTATGGCAGAACTACGTTCCAAATAAAGGAACACAAATACGTACACTAAAGTCTCCAGGGCCAAGTCAGAAAAAGGCTACTCCAAGGACACAGAATAGTGTCGTACAAAAATCAAGGAGCTCAGGCAAGCGTACCAAAAAGCTAGGGAGGTGAACGGGCGCTCTGGGTTACAGCCCCATACATGCCGCTTCTACCGTGAGCTGCATGCAATTATGGGGGGGGGTGATGACACCACTACCCCACCACTGTCCGTGGACACCTACAAGGGGGAGTAGCACAGAGCGAGGAGGATGAGTTTTTGGAGGACGAAGAGGAGGACGACAGCGCACAGGCGGCAAGTGTGGAATCTGTTTTCTCCCCTAGCCAGGAACTATTCTTAACACTAGAGCCAATAGCCTCCCCCTACTCCCAAAGCATGCTCCTGGATGATGACTCTGGAGAAGGCACTTCTGGTGAGTGAGAGCTTGATGGGAGCCATGCAGTGGGGGGAAACCTAGCTGCGCTGGGCTGTTCACATTTAGTTTAAAGGGCTCATCCCTGCTCACAGTCTCACTGTAACCCTGCTGTGGGTGTGTGTAACTATCATCCCAGAGAGTCCACAGGCTGCCTGCAAGCTGAATTCTGTTGCCTGGCCACATGTGATCACGTACTCACACCAAAGTGGCAGGCACTTCAGTATAAGAGGCAAAATGAGACCTTGTACAGAAAGAACATGTGCTATGTACTATGAATTGCCTGTTTCACTGAGAAACAGTGTCCCCTTTATTCTCTAAAATTTATCTTTTAAAACACAACCCTCCCTTTTTCTCCTCCTGCAGCAGGTGCAAATGTTTCAATGCGGCCCCCATCTACTCCATCCCAGAGGCTGGTCCAGATTAGAAGGCGGAAAAAATGAACTCGGGATGACATGTTTGCCAAGCTCATGCAGTTCTCCCCTACTGCTAGGGCCCAGCTGAATGCGTGGAGGCAAACAATTGTTGAGTCGCCTAAAGCATTACATGAATACAAAGAGAGGGGTGCACACGATGAGAGCGGGCAGGATGCTATGTCAAGCTCATGGGGGAGCAAACTGACTTGCTCTGCTGTATGGTGGATCTAATGCGGGAAAGGCAACAAGACCACAGACTGCCACTGCAGCCTCTGAATAACTGTCCTCCCTCCTCCCCAATTTCCATAGCCTCCTCACCCAGACACCCAAGAACGCATGGGGGGTGGGGAGGCTATGGGGACCCACGCAGTCAACCCCAGAGGATTGCACAAGCAGCAGAAATCTGGCATATCCTAAATTTTGATTTGGTTTCTGGACTTGTCCTTTCCTCCTCCACCTCTCTAATCCAATACCCCCCTACCCCCATCTAGCTTCTGATTTCTCTCAATGTTTTGTGCAACAAATAATAAAGAACAGTTTTTAAACAATTGTGACTTTATTTCCTTTCACATACACACGGCGGGTAACTTTAAGAGAAACAAACAACTCTCACACCGTACCCTGGCCAGTCATGAAGTTGGCTTTCAAAGCTTCTCTGATGTGGAGTGCGCCCTGCTGCACTTTAATTGCTCTGTTGTCTGGCTATGCGAAACTGGCTGCCCCCTTACTCTCACAGATATTGTGGAGCACACAACAAGCAGCAATTACAATTGGAATAGTCGTTGTGCTGAGATCTAACCGAGTCAGTAAACTGCACCAGCGCGCTTTCAAACATCCAAACGCACATTCTACCACCATTCTGCACTTGCTCAGTCTATTAGTTGAATTGCTCCTTACTACTGTCCAGGGTGCCTGTGTACGGCTTCATGGCATTAAGGGATAGGCTGGGTCCCCAAGGATAACTATAGGCATTTCAACATCCCCAACAGTAATTTTCTGGTCTGGGAAGTAAGTTCCTTCCTGCAGCTGTTCAAACAGACCAGAGTTCCTGAAGATGCAAGCATCATGCACCTTTCCTGGCCATCCCACGTTGATGTCGGTGAAACGTCCCTTGTGATCCACCAGTGCTTGCAGCACCATGGAAAAGTACCCCTTGCAGTTTACGTACTGGCTGCCCTGGTGTTCAGGGGCCAAGATAGGGATATGTGTTCCATCTATAGCCCCACCGCAGTTAGGGAAGCCCAGTGCATTAAAGCCATCCACAATGGTCTGCACATTTCCAAAAATCACTACCCTACGCTTGATACCAGCTGGTCAATGATTGCATTGGCTACTTGCAGCACAGCAGCCCCCGCAGTAGATGTCCCCACTCCAAACTGATTCCCGACTGACTGGTAGCTGTTGGGCGTTGCTAGCTTCCACAAGGCTATGGCCACTCACTTCTCAACTGTGAGGGCTGCTCTCATTTTGGCATCTTTGCACTTCAGCGCAGGGGACAGCAAGTCAAAGTTCCATGAAAGTGGCCCTACACATACGGAAGTTTCTCAGCCACTGGGAATCATCCCATACCTGCAACACTATGCTGTCCCACCAGTCTGTGCTTGTTTCCTGGGCCCAGAATCGGTGTTCCACGGCCTGAACCTGGCCCAACAGCACCATGATCTCCCAATCGCCACATGCCATGCCGTCTGTGTCCATGTCATCAGTACAGTAATCGCACTGTCGTCCCTTCCTTGCCCGGTTTTGCAGGTACTGCACGTATTGCTGATAACGCATGAGGTATTTACAATGGTCAAAACTGCAGTGGAGATCTGATCGGGCTCCATGGCTATGGTGCCTGCATGGGTAATCCTGGAAAAAGGGCGCAAAATGTAGAAGAAGGCAGCAGAAGCTGTGCTGTTTGTTTCACGGTAGCTGAACAAAGGCTGAAAATTGTTGTCTTCTGTGGCTTTCATGGAGGTGGGAGCCCAGGACAGACTACATGGAGAAGCTTGGAAGCGTGGCAATAGCGGGAGAGCAGAGTTGGCGGTGGAAGCTGTGCTGCTCAGTTCACGATGGCTGAGCAAAGTTGAGTTGGAGAGGTGGATTCATAGTAGCAGGAGAGCAGCGGTGCACCATCTGCTGAAAGCAGTATGGCATCTGCACGCCAAAAAGTCACGAAACGATTGTCTGCCATAGCTTTCTGACGATACACACCCAGAAACACCCGCAAGAATGTTTTTGCCCCATCATACACTGGGAGCTTAACCCAGAATTCCTATGGGCAGTGGGGACTGTGGGATAGCTACCCACAGTGCACCGCTCTCACATTCGATGCTAGCCTTGGTACTGTGGCCGCAATCCGCCGAATTCATGTGCTTTAGTGTGGACACAAGACCAAATATATAAAATAGCTTCTGAAAATTCAAATAGAACTTCAAAATAATTTCTTATTGTAGACATACCCTAAATGTCTTTCTTTAGCCCTTTGCCCATAGTCTCTCAGTGAAAATGGTGAAAGGAGATGGTTTCCCACATCCATCCACAAATTGTGTGTGTGTGTGTACACGCGTGCACACAAAAGATGTGGGACCAGATCCTGCACCCATCCATTTCACACTGATCCAGCAGTGCAAAGCAGAGGGACAGCTGTCATCTCAGTGCAGCTGGGATTCCCCAGATATAAAGGGACCAGGTGACATAAGGCTGCTACATCTGTTTCTACATCACCTGTGTCCCTCCATACCAAGCATGACGGGGGCATGAAAGGAAAGAGCAGGATTACAGTGTGTTCCAGTGTTCAGTGGCTCATGAAATAGCTCCCAGGGTACTGTTCTAATCCATGGACTTTAGAGCAGCCCTTACGCTGCTCTAGGTTACAATAGTTCATCCCCTGGTGCGGCTGAGGATTAGAGTAACAGAAAAGGTGTCTTAGATCTAGGTCAAAGGATGGGGGACAATGGGAGATCTTCCAAAGAACTTGAAACAAACATCAGCCCCTTCCGAAAGTCTCCTCCATGGTTGGTGTTCAACTGCGTCATTTCAGGAGCATTGTTTATATCTAGTGTATCACTTTTTTTCTTGTAGAGCCCTCTGGTTAATTCATTTTTAAAATGTTGCACTATCTTCACTTGTATTTAATTGCAACATCTGATAAGTATGATAAAGAACCAGTTTATCACTTAAACTTCTGTTTCTCTTCTAGTTTGGAGCTCACAACAAACTAGGGTGATCAGATAGCAAATGTGAAAAATTGGGACAGGGGGTGGGGGAGGGGTAATAGGAGCTTATATAAGAAAAAGGCCCAAAAAATCAGGACTGTCTATCAGGACTGACTGGACTATAAAAAAAATCTGGACATCTGGTCACCCTACAAACATACATGATAGTGAGGTATTTACTAAATATAGGAAGGTGAATTTAGTGGATTAATTTGTTAAATTTCTTCAGAAATATTAAAAATACAATAGGATAAATTTTATTCACTATCATTTTTAAAGATGCCTGATGAAGGATTTATGGTCTGATATAACCCTTTTCACATTTAGGTCACTGGCTAGAACCAAACCCAGGTCGGTAGGGATCCGAAGTTGTTCGCACAAGAGTAGATTCTACCACTCTTACTCACACTGAGCAGCACCTTACTCTGCGAATAATCCCTTTTATTTGTATGATTAACAGGAATATATTCAAATACAGACATTATTCAGCATGAAGAAGGGTGGTGGCATCTTGTTCTAAACAACTATGAACAATCAGATAGCTGCTTGTTGGCCTCTGAAAATAATCTATTTAGTGGTCTCAGGCCAGTTTCCAATGAAAAAGCATCCAGCATTTGGTGGCTGCACATCTGATTATGAAGCAGGGTGTTTAGTTGAACTAAAGATGCATGTACAGATACATGTACATATCGATTGCATATCCAAAACAAATGCTTGCAGGCATACCCAGAGTACCTCACACACCAATAAATGCACTGGTATGTATATGGTATAAGCCATTTTCAAAAATACTTTAACACCGTTAGTGTAGACAAGACATATCTAGAATATGGACTAGAGGGGCACTTTAGCATATCCCTCTAAAATACAGCAGTATTTAAGCTATAGCCAGCAGGCTTTTAGAAATACTTTCAGAGTACATTTTTAGAGTACAACAATGCATATACAATTCCCATTGAGACTGCTTTGCAATGATATTCTAATGAGGATTCTGTCCTTTTCAGTAACATTTTTAGGGTGTGCATTTTTTCCCCTTAAAAAACAAACAAACAAACAAACAAACAAACAATCGATCAGCTTGCAGCTTTTGTGGACACTTCTTATTTGGAGACCAAAAAAGTTCGATGTAAAATTCTGCTTTAAGTATAAATGACTACTGCGAAATATATTAACTATTAATCTTAATTTCTCTTTTCAATTTTTCTGAGTGTATTTAGAAGGTGACCGATAACATCTGAAAAAGTGTTGTCCTAAATACAGATTAACTTAAATATTTCTCGTTTTCCCCATATGGACCTCAATGTAGTCATGAGAGTAGTATCAGTAGATGCCCTGCTCCTGCATGGAAATCAAGAGGGCTGTGTGCAGGCATAGGGATCTGCCCACATGAATCTCATTGAGGATTAGGGCCTTTTAAATAGGTACGTAGATTGCAAATGATTGGGCCAGAATAATGATGATGTAAATGTTCCAGTGGATCGCTCTTGGGTTCTTCTGCATCGGAGTGGGAAGATGCATGCATTTACAAATGTGCATGTGGTGTGTGAAGCACCCAAAATCAGAGAGATCAAACCATTTAAACTATTTCAGGAAACTAAAGTTATAGAAGCATAAAATATTTAGCAAGCAAGAGAGAGATGTTTTGCTAAGATCATAATAGTTTAAAGAAACCAAACGGCAAGAAAAAGAGGATGGCATACTATATAGACAGACCCTGACTTGCTTTAGCACAGAATTATCTCTGTTTGGGAGTAGGTTTAGTCAATGTTTGTATATGTTGGAAGAGGAGAAATAGTCAGCTGA
Organism: Lepidochelys olivacea; assembly: GCF_965140295.1. Taxonomy (NCBI): domain Eukaryota; kingdom Metazoa; phylum Chordata; order Testudines; family Cheloniidae; genus Lepidochelys; species Lepidochelys olivacea. Next base: position 168,799,947 of record NC_140411.1, read on the forward strand.
TGAGAGGAAGGAAGGTAAATTGTGGTTAACCAACAGAATGGTAAACTGGTTGGCAATGCTGTTGTTCATTATCAATAAGAACTCTAGGACCTGAAACAATTTTGTGCAGTCAGAGTTAACCCTGCAGTACATAATTTAAGATATCACATCTCAAGCAATTACGCTATTTTATATGGATTAGAGAGGTAATATAAACTACATATTTAAAGGAGTAGCTATCGAAATAGGTAACATTGCCATCTTGTTTTCTTTTGATAGCTTCTAGTGCTTTTACTGTTGAGTTAAAATGCAAAGCAGGTCTTAATTCCACTGTGTATTTCCCTTTCCTGATTGTCAGCTAATGACTATACTAAACCTATATTGGTGACATCAAAACTGCAAGAGATTGCAGTACATTAGCTGAATATAGTCTGATGAATAGAAAATATAAAATTTCACAAGGGGGAAATGGGAAAATATTTAACTGAGAAATCCAGAATATTCTCTAGTGCCTTGCACTAAAAAGGAATAAATTATACTTGCTAAATCAAGTACTGAACCTGGAGACTGCTGTTTAAAGGAGCGCTTTTTTTTTTAAATGGCTGTGTGTTATACATTCATCAAATCAGTGTTCCCAGAAAGCCTGAATGTGTTATTGGCATAAAAAAAGTCTCTAGAGGTTAGTATATATTCCAGTCACCCCAAATCATAAGTCTAAGCACCAGATCAGAAAGACCTGAGAACCCTGATACATACTAGCCTTCCTTCCCCCTAAACTTCCCTGTGAGAACCACCAAGGCATTCCATTATAATGTTCAGTTCCCCTCAAAAAAAACAAACAAAAAACCAAAACAGTCACACCTGTTACTCTTTAAAAGGCTCTTCCTTGGAAATCCCACCTCAAGTTTCCAGAAAGACTTAACTTCAGTTGTCAGCAGTATAATCAGGAGCAGATCACAGATTTTATTTTCTGGCCTCTGAAAATATAACAGAAGCAGAACAGAACCTAGGAACTAATATAGTTGCCCATGTGGAATGGCATGCAGCCATGATCCTATCAGATTTTACAAGTTTAAGAAGGGTTGAGTCAGTATTTGGGTGGGACATTTCCCCAAAACCACCTACCTACATGCTGCAAGAAGTATTGTGGGTGATTATTCAATAGGTAGTGTTCGCCCCTTTGAGAAACTGCTGAACCAATTCTCCAGCACAGTGCTAGTGGGCACTGTGTTGCTGGAGGTGTCATTTTTCTTGAGCACTTTTGGAACTTTTTGTAGGAACAGGGACATTAGTTCTAGTTTTGTCACCAAAGTCCAACTTCAGAAGCTGCATTTTACCTACTTACATTTCTCCCTGCAGTTTCAATATGATAGTGGCATGCTTTATCCTTCATTGTTGTGCAGCATTTGTGTGTGCTGTCAAACAGCTGGAATTTTTCACCCCAGAAGCAGCTTCATTTCACTAGTGGATAAAATGATCCCCGAGTAATGGGCCAGTTTTGCTCCCATTAAGGCCCCATTCCTCCAAGTGGCTTCATGTGGGTGGCCCCACCATGGTGTTAATACAATGTTAATATGAGAGTTAAAATTTTTCAAGTCATGAAGTGTTAAAGTTAAGGCTCCAATAGCAACATTAACTCACATTGCATACATGCAGCATCTTCCCTTCCTACCTTTCTTGCTAAATGGTTACCAGTAACTTAATATATTTCTGTTTATATTAAAGAGGTCACAAAATGTACAGCATACGTGCATGTTGCTGTAAGATCCTTGGTCTGGATCCAGCACGGTGGTGCAGCTGCTTTGTGGTGTAGTGCTGATGCAACGTGACCCTCAAGCTGCTATTGCTGATTGCGGGCGGATCAGCCCAGCAGCACAGTCAAGCCTCCAGTAGCCTAGAATCCACCTTGGCTATACCAGTATCAAGGGCATGGCCAAGGTGTTCCTGTTGATCCTTCGCTGCTATTTGAGACCCTTGGAGTTAAGCATAATAAAGCTATACAAGATCCCTAAAGAGCACAATTTAGAGCAGCTTTCACCTGCTCCCATTTACACAAATGACTTAGTGCACAGCTAGCCTAGAAGCAAGGGCACAAATCCAATCTTTGCAGTCCCTGCTCCTGAGCTGTGCGGGGTGCTTTTTGGTGGCAGCCTAAAATTTGGGCCCTTGATTTTTATACTTCCTGACTCTTATTAATTTTAAGTATCCAGACTTCTAAGTTTGTGGTTTAATATAGTCATGGCCATAATTCCTTCACAAAACCACAGCGTTTGCATTCTAAGTCTCAGTGTTCAGCTGTTTGGGGATTTCTGTGTGAAAGTCCAGCAATAAGCTTTCAAAACAGGAAAAATGTTTATTTGTCCTCTGGGCCTGGGGGAGTTTGCCCAAATTTTAACCAAAAAAATCCAAAAACCTTCCAGGCAGAGATTAAGCTTGGAAACTTTCAGCCCAAGTAGGGTTTTTATTGGAAAATTTGAAGCATCTGAAAACTAGGAATTAAAGAAATCATTCTGCAACTTTATGATAGCACGGTCTAACCAAGCAACCGATACAAGACAACCCAGATTTTACCTTGCTCTATATGGCTGGAGTGGGGACAGTTGTGCTAGGAGCCTTCCCCAAACTTCCTGTGCCAAGGTTGACCTTTACGACAGTCCTTGCACTCCCCTGATTAACAAAATGCCATGAGGTTAGCACAGCTGCTAGCTCAAGCCTCTCCAGAGGAGGTAGAATCATAACCCCACGCTCCTTTCCACTGGTCGGCAGGAGCAACAGGTGGTATAATGCTTGTACAAGGCACAATGCCCCCCAGAGGTCTAACTGAGGTAGCTCATCTCTGCTTAATGCCCTCAATGCCCGGCTGTGCCTGAAATGGGTAAAGTTCTAAGGGCAACGTTTTCAAAGTACTTAAAATCACTTTTGAAAATTGGACATAAGAGCTGCCATACTTGGTCACACCATGATCCACCTTGCCCAGTATCCTGGTTCTGACAGTGGCCCATAACAAAGTTTCTGGAGGAGCATACAGAACAGAGCAATTATGAAGTGATCTGCCCACCTTCCACTCCAGCTTCTGGCAGTCAGAGGTTTAGGGTCACCCCAAGTATGTGACTGTCCTTGACCATCTTGACTAATAGCCATGATGGACCTATCCTCCATGAACTTATCCAGTTCTTTTTGGAAACCACTTATACTTTTGGACATCACCACATCCAGAGCATTGAGTTCCAGAGGTTAGTTGTGCACTGTGTGAAAAAAGTACTGCCTCTTGTTTACATTAAAACTGCTGCCTATTAATTTCATTGAGTAACCCCTGTGTTTTGTATTGTGTGAAAGGGCAAACAACACTTCTCTATTTCCACACTATTCATGATTTAGGCTCTATGTCACTTATATGCCTTGAAATTTTTATCCAAAAGTATGTTACTTTAAAAATATTTACCTAGAACATGTGCAGCATCTTTCACAGATGTCTCTACAGATAGTGTGTAGAATATGGATTTATTCTACAGTAATATCATGGATAAAATGAATGACCCCACATCCATTAGTCTTAAAATCCTAGTTTAACAATGCTGAATACTCAGGCTATTATTGCTCATAATGTGCTTTTATCTTCCATGTATAGTGATGAATGAAGAAGTGAATAATGCTTCTCCTTTATCTCCTTGCTTCTACAGGAGGAATATTTGAAACTGTGGAAAATGAACCTGTTAACGTTGAAGAATTAGCTTTCAAGTTTGCAGTCACCAACATTAACAGAAACAGAACACTGATGCCTAATACCACATTAACCTATGACATCCAGAGAATTAACATCTTTGATAGTTTCGAAGCTTCAAGACGAGGTAATTATCTTAATATTTTAATCTTCTGTAATTTGTATGTTCTGTACAGTGTTATGCTTTTGCGGTAGCTCAGATATTTAGAGACAAAGTATAGCAGGAAAATTCAGTCTACAGCATTATTGGGAGGTAAGAGCTAAAGCTGGAAGACACTTTACTCTTATCTAGTCTTTGATAAGCTAACACCACCAAATGGAAGATGGCAGGGCCAACCCAATTCTCTTTAAAAAAATGGATTTACCATAGAATTCTGAAGAAAATGAAAGTAGGTTAGAAGAGAACAGTGAGATGTCATGTCTCATAATTAAGATACATTGATATACAGAATTCACACCAAAACTAATTCCAAGGTACTAAGAACAGGGTGAATGAAGAGGTTATCCTGAAATGTTAACACTTTGCGAAACAGCAGATGGGTTGCTCTAGTCTAACCATTTATAAAAATTGGGCTTGAAAAAGTAAGAAATATATATTCTCATCCATTTATTTTCCCTGAAAAGATGACAAGTGTCTGACACCTCATCTAACGTGCAGACTAAAAGTCAAAATCTCATCTGGGACTGTTACTTGTTTCCTTGGACACAGCCTAATCATTCATTTCTAAAAGACATCCTTAAGTATGCTAAGAGTCCATAGACAGTAGTTGCGTTCCCTGAATTCAAACACGGTCACAAAAGTTGATTGAAACAAGACTAGAAAAGAGAGCCATAAATCACCAAGGCTTGAGGATGTGCTTTGCAGTTCATTCATTAAAATAATGTGGGTTACTGTAAAAGCAAATGCATAAAATAAGTTTGCTAGAAGGCAAGTTCAGGATTTCTGAACTAGATATGCAGACCCACATCATGAGTCTTGTTAGGAACAATGACTTGCTCCTTGTTATTTATATATTTGCCTCATAGCACTCAGTGTAATTTATTACTCAACTTAAAAACAAAAACAAAACGAAAACCGGGGAGCTGCTTCAGACAAAATTATAAAATTCCCTTATAAGACAGTTCTCTGTAGTTTTTCTTGTTAATTTGCCTTTCAAATATCATTTCTGGACTCATGCATACTACATAGGTCGTGGTAGGTTTTAACAGACAGAATTTCAGATTCCATAAAAAGATCCTACCTTGTGGCTACTGAGAACTACTATTAAACTCATATTCCAAACCACATCAAATAAAAACATTTACTTTTTGTCCTCATAAAACATTGACAGCATCTTTATGATTTTAGGAGTGTTAGGATATAGATATTCAGGCCTGCCTGTAAAGGCCTATACTTTAAGAATGTAGGTGTATGTTTATCATTTAGCTAGTAATAGGAGGTATACAAGAAAGAATCTGTGTAAGGGCCTTCTCTCGCTGTGACAGTCTGAGGCCCTGTTCTTAGGCTAATGCCTTTGGCTGAGCAGCAGAGGCAGTCATATGCTGGGAAGCGCACGGTCACATCCTCACATTCCAAACTAGTCAATATGGGGCTGTTAGGAAGGTGATCAGATATATCACCTCCAGAGAAAGGGAAGAGCCTAGAAGATATAAAAGGAAATTTAGGTTGATAGTTTTCTGTCTAGTAAGAACTCACTTATCAATAGACAGCTGGGAAACCCTTATGTCTTTATAGATGTAGTTGTGAAATCCTCACTTCTGTATTGTTTTGTCATTATAGTTCCCACTTCGCTATTGTTTACTGGCATGGTCTCTGTCTGGTTCTGTGATTGTTTGTCTGCTGTATAATTTATTTTGCTGGGTGTAAACTAATTAAGGTGGTGGGATATAATTGGTTAGGTAATCATGTTACAATATGTTAGGATTGGTTAGGTACATTTAAGTAGAATGATTGGTTAAGGTATACCTAAGAATATTACTATATAAATTAGGGAAAAACAGGAAGTAAGTTGGGATTCGAAAATAAGGAAAAAGGAACTTGGATTTAAGCTTGCTGGAAGATCACCCCAATAAACATCAAATTGTTTGCACCTTCGGACTTTGGGTATTGTTGCTCTCTGTTCATGCGAGAAGGACCAGGGAAGTGGGAGAGTGAAGGAATAAGCTTTAACAGACATCAGTACCCACAATCCTTTAAGAAGGCTTGCAAATTAAACCTTGGAAAGCCATGTTTCATGCGGTGTGCGTACACAGTGCTCATTTGTAAGCTGAGAAAATAAGAAGTGCTTGATTTTCTGTCACATTGGACTAGTATCATAGAGCTAAATATTAGCAGAGAAGAGCTCAAGCTCATTGTCTTTGTTTGGATAATTTTAAGCATTTCAAGTAATTGCAGTTTATTTTGTGTTATTCAACATTTCCAACAAACAAGAATCAGATCACTGCAGGCTACATGGAATGGTTTCACCCCAACCCATAAAGATTAGAAATATTTGCAGCTAGATTTCTATCACATACACAAGAGCTGTGAATTTTGTTGCATTTTAGAATGATTAGCCTGAGGAAAAGAGGAGAGGAACAGAGAGGTGTAGAGCAACATGGGTGTGGGGTTTTTTAGTTTATCGCTAGAAATAGCATACATTATGGTGATTGGAGTAAAGGTATCCTGCTTTGATATGATTTCCAGAACAATCTTATTTTTTTTCTTATGATATCACTGGCTTGGGCCTGCTCTTATTAATTGCAATGGGAATTTTGCTATTGACCCCAGTGGGAGCAAGACTGGATCGAATATGCATTACATCATTTTGCATTTAAATTACTTAATCGCTAGAAGACATTTGCTTGACATTTTAAAAATGAATATACCAATGTGCAGCGAATCTCCATTTCTCTTTTTATTGGAAATAACGTCCCTGACCCTTAATAGTAAAAAGCAAGAAATATACAACACGAATCACAATGCCCTTGCTTCTTTATAACTCTTTGGCTTGAAATTAACAAACTAACTCATTTTGATAGCAGTTGGCCAACCTCTCCATTGTCACTCTGCCATGAAACTTAATTCATATGACATTCATTTGACATATAGGTTTTCAGTGTAGCTCTAGGTTTCTCCAGGATAACACCACATTGAGTGAGGCATTTCAGCTCAGTCTGATGAAAGGTAATGAAGTGAAACAGTCATCTTATTTTTTATTTGCTGCGAGTTGATTCTGTGATATACTGCTCATCAGCTGTGCAATGTAAAGTATCTCTAATGCAGGTGCCTTGGGGGACTGGAGAGCAGCGCGGTCACCCATTCTCAAAAGCACGCCTTTCAATACACAAAATGTACCACAAAACCAAAACTAAAAATGCAGCACGTTACCTGACTTTGCAGATCATTTACAGCTCTTTTCTCCCCTTCCTCTCTTTCACAGCATGTGACCAGCTTGCGCTTGGTGTAGCTGCACTGTTTGGTCCCTCCCACAGTTCCTCGGTCAGTGCAGTGCAGTCTATTTGCAATGCTCTTGAAGTTCCGCATATACAGACCCGATGGAAGCACCCTACAGTGGATAACAAAGATACATTTTATATCAACCTCTACCCAGACTATGCAGCGATCAGTAGGGCAATTTTGGATTTGGTATTATATTACAACTGGAAAATAGTGACAGTAGTATATGAAGACAGTACAGGTACGTAACCGTTGGGGCATGATTATATATAAAGATATTTTGTTTCATAAAAACTGAAGGTAGTAGGATGTAGCACATATGGGAGAATTCTCCTAGGATGTAGTGTAGAAACTTATCACTTGACACCCTTTTACAAGTTTTCACTTTATCAGAATTCAGAGCTGCCCATTCAAGTGCTACCACCCTTGCGGTACCAGCTGGTGCTTTGCATACAGAAAGAATATGGTTTGACCACTGCTATAAAATGACATTGTGCTTTTCATCACTGAGAACAATAATACAAAATCAAATAGCTAATCTCCACAGGCTGTGCTGAGTAATAGTTTGTGTGAGTATGCTCTAGGAATTATTTTGGGGAAGTTCTGTGGCCTGCATTACACAGGAGGTCAGACTAGATGATCACAGTGATCCCTTCTGGCCTTGGAATCTATGAATGTCAGGTTGAGAATTGCACTGATGCATAGCTGACCTGGAAGTAATTGTATGTAGAAGCTTACTGTTGAGTAACTCAAATTGAAGCCATTTTAACATGGATGATATCGGTGTCCCCTGAAATTGTGCCCTGAAATCACCAGCCTGGATAACAAGTGAGTGAGTATCTGAAAGTCAGGCTGTGCGTTCTGCAGTTGCTGCTGATGCTGCTCCCCTGGAAATGAAATTCAGAAGAATGTATTCCTCTTGTGGTGAAGTTCCCTTCCCCATGTGCATAATGTGGTACGTGGATGACACTTTCATTGCTGTACACTGGGATACCATAGAATATCAGGGTTGGAAGGGACCTCAGGAGGTCATCTAGTCCAACCCCCTGCTCGAAGCAGGACCAATCCCCAATTAAATCATCCCAGCCAGGGCTTTGTCAAGCCTGACCTTAAAAACTTCTAAGGAAGGAGATTCTACCACCTCCCTAGGTAATGCATTCCAGTGTTTCACCACCCTCCTAGTGAAAAAGTTTTTCCTAATATCCAACCTAAACCTCCCCCACTGCAACTTGAGACCATTACTCCTTGTCCTGTCCTCTTCTACCACTGAGAATAGTCTAGAACCATCCTCTCTGGAACCACCTCTCAGGTAGTTGAAAGCAGCTATCAAATCCCCCCTGAGTTTCTTCTCTTCTGCAGACTAAACAATCCCAGTTCCCTCAGCCTCTCCTCATAAGTCATGTGTTCAAGACCCCTAATCATTTTTGTTGCCCTTCGCTGGACTCTCTCCAGTTTATCCACATCCTTCTTGTAGTGTGGGGCCCAAAACTGGACACAGTACTCCAGATGAGGCCTCACCAATGTTGAATAGAGGGGAACGATCACGTCCCTCGATCTGCTGGCTATGCCCCTACTTATACATCCCAAAATGCCACTGGCCTTCTTGGCAACAAGGGCCCACTGCTGACTCATATCCAGCTTCTCGTCCACTGTCACCCCTAGGTCCTTTTCCACAGAACTGCTGCCTAGCCATTCGGTCCCTAGTCTGTAGCAGTGCATTGGGTTCTTCTGTCCTAAGTGCAGGACCTTGCATTTATCCTTATTGAACCTCATCAGATTTCTTCTGGCCCAATCCTCCAATTTGTCTAGGTCCCTCTGTATCCTATCCCTGCCCTCTAGCGTAACTACCACTCCTCCCAGTTTAGTATCATCCACAAATTTGCTGAGAGTGCAATCTACACCATCCTCCAGATCATTTATGAAGATATTGAACAAAACCAGCCCCAGGACTGACCCCTGGGGCACTCCACTTGACACTGGCTGCCAACTAGACATGGAGCCATTGATCACTACCCGTTGAGCCCGACAATCTAGCCAACTTTCTACCCACCTTATAGTGCATTCATCCAGCCCATACTTCTTTAACTTGCTGACAAGAATACTGTGGGAGACCATATCAAAAGCTTTGCTAAAGTCAAGAAACAATACATCCACTGCTTTCCCTTCATCCACAGAACCAGTAATCATAGAAGGCGATTAGATTAGTCAGGCATGACCTACCCTTGGTGAATCCATACTGACTGTTCCTGATCACTTTCCTCTCATGTAAGTGCTTCAGGATTGATTCTCTGAGGACCTGCTCCATGATTTTTCTGGGGACTGAGGTGAGGCTGACTGGCCTGTAGTTCCCAGAATCCTCCTTCTTCCCTTTTTTAAAGATGGGCACTACATTAGCCTTTTTCCAGTCATCTGGGACTTCCCCCGTTCGCCACGAGTTTTCAAAGATAATGGCCAATGGCTCTGCAATCACAGCCGCCAATTCCTTTAGCACTCTCTGATGCAACTCGTCTGGCCCCATGGACTTGTGCACGTCCAGCTTTTCTAAGTAGTCCCTAACCACCTCTTTCTCCACAGAGGGCTGGCCATCTACTCCCCATGTTGTGATGCCCAGCGCAGCAGTCTGGGAGCTGTCCTTGTTAGTGAAGACAGAGGCAAAAAAAGCTGTCCTTGTTAGTGAAGACAGAGGCAAAAAAAGCATTGAGCACATTAGCTTTTTCCACATCCTCTGTCACCAGGTTGCCTCCCTCATTCAGTAAGGGGCCCACACTTTCCTTGGCTTTCTTCTTGTTGCCAACATACCTGAAGAAATCCTTCTTGTTACTCTTGACATCTCTTGCTAGCTGCAGCTCCAGGTGCGATTTGGCCCTCCTGATTTCATTCCTACATGCCCGAGCAATATTTTTATACTCTTCCCTGGTCATGTCCAACCTTCCACTTCTTGTAAGCTTCTTTTTTATGTTTAAGATCCGCTAGGATTTCTCCGTTAAGCCAAGCTGGTCGCCTGCCATATTTACTATTCTTTCTTTAGAAGATCAGTACCACTAGCATATATCCTTTTGTTCAGTGAAGGAAGAGATTTGCAGAAACTTTTGCCTTCCTGGGAACATGGTCAAGTGTTTCCAAAGGTGGCGGAAGACTAGGAATTTGCCCTGAATGCTCCTTAAGAATTTCTGAATATTTGAAAGAGACTGGATTTGCAATGGACATGGATTATCAACTCATTCAGACTATGGTAGCAGATGTTAGTGCCCAGGTTGGCAAAGTCTAAAACCATGCTGATATAGCAACAACCATATTTCAACCAGTGCCATTCCCCTCACTAATGTGGAAAAAGATTCAGTTACTGAGAATCGTGTTAACCAAACTGCATCTCCTCAGGTAGCCTACAGAACCATTCTAACCCACATTTCTCAGAAAAGGTCCTGTTAGCACATCAGCCAGTGAAACAATGCCACAATCATCTTTACAAGAAATGTTTGAATATCATCGTCAGCAGTGGCAGATTAGCCACTGGGCCAACAGGGCCTGTGCCTGGGACCATGGCCAATTGGGAGGCCCCTGGAAAAATGGGCACCGCTGTGCACCCACCCACTCTGCCCTGACCCCATTTCCCCAGCAGACACACCAGGGGTGGGGGCAGAGTGGGTGGGTGCAGGCAGAAGTGGTAGGGAGGGGCCCCAACTTGCACTGGCCCAGAGCCCCACAAACGCCTAATCTGCCTCTGACCAGGCATAGTCTAAACCAGTGTAGACAGACTTAAAATTCTGCACCTGTTGCAGGAAAAGTTTATGTGCAACATTCCATTTACAGCTTATAGAAATTTTCAAACTGTCAGATCTCAAAACATAGGAACTCCAAGCAAAAAGGGATACAGATACATTTTTCATAAGGCAGCCCAGAGACTCAGATGAAATTACATTTCAGGGCAACACCTTTAAAATCACAAAGGTGATTCTTTAACATGCTTCCAAACACAACGCAGAGGCCAGTGGAACTGAGCTAACTAAACCACACTTGCATTTTAGACAAATGCAGCGCACACTCATACATGCTCTTCTCAATGCAAGCAAAAATAAAATAAATAAATAAAAATCAAGGCTGAAGTTGCATAGCCTCAGCTTCCAACAGCCAGTTGAAAGTAATGCCATTTTAAAGTCTTTATTCAGTCAAAAACCTCTCAGTTACATTAGTTAAGAGCTTTGGCTAAGAAAATGATTCAGGGCTGAGTCCACTACCAGCACCCAAGGAACACTGGATACATCCAGTATCTCTCTGGAATTCATATGAGCTGCTTCTTATAACACAGCTAGAGGAGGGTAGAGTCTTTAGCAACACAATCCCTGCTACCCCAGGGGTCAAGGTATTAAGCTTACAACTTTAGGGTGGGATTTAAAAAAAAAAAGTGCTCTGTGTTAGCTTAACTCCAACATCAATGGCAGAGTTATGTTAAGGTTTCGTCTTCATGGTCAGAAAGGATTGCTTTTATAGCAGGATAGCTAACCAGCATTGGCTATCACTGTAAAATCCTAGTGGGAGTTGGAGGGAGAAAGAGCACTGTATTTTTATTGTGAGGTAAAACTAGGTGAGATCAGCTATAGGTTGGTGTATAGCATTGACTTCACCTCTATAGTTTACCTCTCAGTAAAACCACACTGCTTTGTTTCCACTAGGATTGTTACAGTGGGATAGTTAATGTACATTTAGTTATCCCAGTTTTAAAAAAAAAAAAATCCTATCTTTTTTGCAGTGAAGACACAGTCTACACTAAGCGCTTTTGAAACTCCTATCATTCATCTGCCACAACTCTCCCCTCCCAAATGTGGTATTGCACTGCTGACCATATAAGACTTAATTTTCTTCTTTTCCTATTGTCTATTGAGTTCACATAGAAAGATAGGGGGGCTTTCACACCCCTATACAGGAATTCAAATGGTGTCTAAATAGATCCTTTGATACTTGTTTATCCACCCCTATTCTGTACAATCCAAGTATCTTACTATTGACCACAAAGCCCTTAAATGGGATGCTCAGAACTGATAATTTATATCATAAAATAGATGTCAAAAAATGTTATGACCACAGAATCCTTGCTAGCCACATCTGGAGTTTTAAGGTTAGGTTAGTCTCTAAGGTGCCACTAGTACTCCTTTTCTTTTAGTAAGGTTATTGTAGCTCAGCAACGTTTTGTTGGATTCACAAGACAAGATGTCAATATATTTATGGATATAGAAATGTAAATTTATGTTTCAGTCTAGCAATATATTACCCAATTAGCATTAAAAACATGAAGTGTTGCTTACTTACATTCCAGAGATGATTAATGTTAAAGAGATTTGATCTGCAGAGATATTTACAATGTAAATGAATAATCAATCATGACATTAAATAGGAGTCGGCAGAGCAAACAAGTCAAGTATGATCAATAAAAGACGCCACCTTTGGATTCTGAGCAGGAACTGCTTGGCTCGGGGTTTTTTTTAAGTTACTACACTATAAAAAGAAAAAAACTTACTAAAACTGTAGGAAAACAGCAAACCTCATTTTTTCTTAGAAATTAAGTGTACATTACCTGCACTTTTAGTCTTACTAATATTACAGTTGCACCTAGTATTGTGCTAGATACTGTACAAACACACAATAAAGTCCCTGCTTTGAAGAGCTTATATTCTTTCAAATGGACAAGACAAAGGGTTGGAGGGGGAACAGAGGCACAGAGTGATTAAGTAATTTACCCAGCAACACAATGCGACTTAATGGCCGACTTGGAAATAGAACCCAGGTCTCCTGACTCCAAATCCATTGCCCTACTACACTGTCACTCCAATTATTTCTTTGTCAGAACTCTTCAAATATTCTTCCATGGAGCTATGCTATTTTACACTAGCTGAGGAACTGGCTCCTAGTCTGAAGCACCAATCATGACATGTTTTAGATAAAACTGGACCTTAAAGATATTAGTTCAGTAAGTAGATCAGAGTACATAATTTGTGTTTGCATTTGTTTGCGTAGGCCCAGGTAACCAAGTAATCCAGATTGAGCAATCGTTCCCCCAATCTTATCATCATTCACAAATTACATCAGCAGCGATTTTATATTTACTTCCGGATTGGGCCTAGTACTGATCCCGGAAGAACCCCACTAGAAACACCACCATTTGATGATGATTCCTCAACCACAACTGCTTGTTGAAATATCAGGTAGCCAGTTCTTTATCCATTCAGCAAATGCTTTATTCATATTGTACAGTGCTAATTTCTTAATCAGTCATGCGATACTAAGTCAAACACTTCACAAAAGTTTAAGTATATTATATCTACACAGTTATCTTTATCAACCAATCTTGTAATTGCCTCAAAGAAAGAAATCTGGTTTGTTTGACAAGACCTATTCTCCATAAAACCAAGTTTACTGGCTTTAATTATAGTCCCATCCTTCAATTCTTTATCAATTGAATCCTGTATCAGCCTTTTCATTATTTTGCCTGGAACTGATGCCAGGCTAACCAGACTATTGTTACCTGGGTCATCCTGCTTGCCTTATTGGAATACATGCACAACATTAGGGCTGCTCTGGGTTGCATTCCTTCCCCTCTTATTAGTATTTATTGTGTTAAGTACCTGGTCACTATTAACCTTTTTAGTGAGCATGGAAGGAAAATAGAAAAATCAGTATTTTTGATGTTATCTGTTATTAGCTCTCCTTCCTTGCTAAGTAGTGGATCTGCACTTTCCTTCATCTTTCTCTTGTTCCTAATATATTTAAAAAAAAACCTCTTTATAATGCTTTTTGTCCCTTATTAGGTATAATTTATTTTGCATCTTCGCCTTTCTGATTTTGTTCCTACATGATTGTGTTATTATTCGGAACTCATCCTTAGCAATTTGTCCATGTTTCCACTTTCTGTATCATTCCTTTTTGATTTTCAGGTAATTAAAGAGCTCCTGATGGACTCATATTGGCGTCTTACTTTTCTTCCTATCTTTCCTTTGCATCGGGATCGTTTGCTGTTCTGCTGGCAATACTGTCTCTCAGAAACTGCTAGCTCTCCTGAACTCTTGTTCTCCTAGATTTTCTTCCCATGGGACCTTACCTACCAGTTCTATAAATTTCTGAAAATCTGTTTTGAAGTCTATTGTCTTTACTCTGTTGTCCACAAGCCTTCCTTTCCATAGAAATGATGAAATTTATCATTTATGATCACTTTCACCCAAATTGCCTTCAGATTTGCAACCAATTCCTCCTCTAAAATGGCTCTCCCCTGGTTACTTCCTCCACCTTCTGAAACAAGAGGCTGTCCCCAATGGATTCCAAAAATTTAGACACTTGTGTTTTGTCAAATTACTTTTCAAATGATGTCTTTGTAGTTGATGTCTAGGTAGTTAAAGTCCCCCATTACTACCAGCTCTTTTGTTCTGGATATTTCTGCTATTTGTTCTAGAAATAGCTCACATTCACCTACTCCTATTGATTTTGTGGTCTATAGTAGACCCCTACATAGCATGCATTTGCCTCATTAGCACCCACATATTTATAAAATAAAATTTCCTAAAGCTTTATTCTTTTCAAAAATATCACAGCACATTTGCTCAATAAAGAATTAGGCTATGGTATGTTTGAAATTTTTAAACAAACTTGATTTTAGAAAAATGTTGAGGTCAAATAACTCAATTTTTTTGGAGGTGGAGGTAAATGAAGGAAGTCCCACACCATAATACATACCATTAAATTGTTAACCATTTACTAATTTATATGCTGCTGGTGGGTTGAGTTTGCCCTCTCCAGCTAATTCTCCAGCTAATTCTCCTGGAGGATCATTGTTATATTGCTCTAAGATTAATTAATTGTCAGGGTGCCTAAAGCTTTTTATATGAGCTTTATCTCCTCTTTTCTCTCTCTTTTTTACTGTTTAAATCTAATTAAATAATTTGCCCATGTTCAAACAACTATAAACCAGGTGGTCGAAGAAGTAGTGTGTGAAATTTCAGCCAAGAGGTGATTTATTCAGAAAATTAGGCACTCTAAGAGTTTATAAAAACAGTGCCTCTTCAGCAGTAACTACAGCTTAGCACTTGCTACTTTCACATTCTAATACAATTTTAATTAAAAAAAATCAGTTAGTCCTTTTAGTCAGTTAGACACATACAAACATAATCTTATGAATGGAATGCCAAACTCCAGAGTTCAATCAACATGTATCAAACTTCAGTGAATTTTAGGTGCAAGATACAGAGCCTTGTTCCTCAACACTCCTGAAGTATTTGTTTTGACTTTTGAATTAAAACCCTATTGTGAGTTAATTCCTCCAGTTTTCAGCAAAGGGTCTACTATATTTCTAATAGCCATGGGGTAAAAAAAATACTATTCAAGTGTTCTGATAAATGGCTATATGAATCCATGAAAGAAATTAAGAATGCAACTGTTCAGGGTATAATTTCCATCCCTAGGAATTACACACAATATCTTTAAGATACAGCCTTTCTCCATCCACACAGCTAAAAATTCTCCTCTGGGTCCTCATTATTTCACATCTTGACACTACAACCTCTTCTTGTCTTGTCTTATCAAGCACCATCTTTCCTACCTAAATCCATTCAAAATGTTGCTGCAAAAATCATTTTTCTGGCTCCTTGCTTTGACTATGATATTACCCCCTCTTTGCATCCTTCCACTGACTCCATGTCAGGCATATACCACATTTCACGTTTTTTTCCCCTTCACTATTCATCACCTACCTGCACCTTACATATCATTTATGTCGTAGAGAACCACAGACCCTGGCTCCATTCCACCAGCCTTGATTGCCAATTTGTTAAAATTTTCCCAATGCAGATTGAGCTTTGAGATATTACCACCCAAAGTAACAGAGCCTGAAATTCTAAGTGCTGCATATGCCCAGCTAATACACTTTCTCCCCCAACCTCAAAACCTAGAACATCAAATTGTGATGGCATTCAAATCTCAGCTTCAAAAATTGAAGTGCAACTTCTCACACACTTTTCTTTCTAAAGGTATTTCTCTTTGCTATTGATTACTTCCAGTCACCGTTTGTGGGGGTTTGGCTGTTCTTAAAATAGCAGCTGCTTTCAGACATAATTCAGGTTTCAGAGTAGCAGCTGTGTTAGTCTGTATTTGCAAAAAGAAAAGGAGTACTTGTGGCATCTTAGAGACTAACAAATTTATTCCACTGAATGCATCTGATGAAGTGAGCTGTAGCTCACAAAAGCTTATGCTCAGATAAATTTGTCTCTAAGGTGCCACAAGTACTCCTTTTCTTTTTTCAGACATAAGTGCTTCTTCAATTTCTTTGTTCCCCCGCAGCTGCACCTTGCCCTTTCATTTGGCCCAGAATACTTAGCTACCGCTCCTAGGAACCTAGGTGGGGGAGGTCAGGGACGAAATACATTAGAAAGACCACACACATCAGTGCAAGCCTACATTTTCCACAGTACATTCTGAGGGAGTTGGGCTTTTTCCTTCACCCCTGCCATGCAGAGTCATTTTCTCCAGCAAATCCCATTCTTGCTCCCACAGTTCACTCACAACTGTAGTGTAATTCCTGTTGCTACAGAACACATTTAAACAAAGCAAGAATGTTCGAGCTCGGATATTATTGTCAGTATGAAGCTCTCAACGCACCAGAAATGTTTTCTGAATCTCCATTTTTCTTTGTTAAAATCATTTTGGTCCCAGTGGCTGAAGCATCACAGTTTGCAACAAAATACTTGAATGTTTGAGACAGCCAAACTACAAGTTTACAGCCAAATTACATAAACTCCCCTGCTTGCTAGTCAGTTTCAGAAGCCTGTGCTCCATTCTTATAACAATGAATTGAGGAGGTTGGCTGGAAGCCAGACTGTGGTCTCTGACCATGTGTACAATGATTTCCATTTGAATACTCATAATGGTTATATTGACTGTTGATGCTTAAACCCCCCCGAAAAGCACAGAACCAGTACAACAGGGGAAAAGACATTTGTTCCAATATAAGTGTGAGTTCTTGAGTGAAAGCCAACACCATACAATGTAGCAATCATCAGTTAACATCAGAGGAAAAAGTGATGCTTTATCTTGTAGTTTGCCTTGTATTAGTACAGCACTTATACTAGAGGATTATTCAGCCAAGTAGGGTCAAACACAAAGTAAATAAAATATGCCCCCTCCCACTGGCCTGCTCAGGGGTTCATTTTCATAATTACTATTTGTTAGTTTTTCTTAGTAGGTATCTCTTGCTTTTATTCCATTTATCCTGTCACTGGGACTTAAGGTTACCACCCATCCCATTTTCACCCAGACAATCCAGGTTTTAGTTTGTGTGTCTGGTTGTCATTTGAGAAGCCCTGATGTCTGGAATGGTTTTATCTGGTGGTGGGTGAAGAGGCAAAGCAGAGACCCCCTCAGGGGTGGGGCCGCTGGGGTCTGGTTACCCACAAGTGGAAAGGTGGCAATCCTAGGTGCACCTGTCACCACTGATCTGGTGCCTTCTCCTGGTCACTCTGAGGATTAGCTCCTGAGGTAGACAGCCCCTGCCATGGTTAGCACACCATTACTCTGTCTCTCCTTCTGTTCTGCGGTTCCATTGTCACTCCCAGACTGTCCGTGTCTCCTTTGTGACTTAGCCCTCCACCTAGATCACTCAGGGCATGTCTACACTGCCCGCTAAATTGGCACGGCTGCAATTGATGTAGCAGTGTTGATTTTGCAGGTCAGGTGAAGACACGCTATGTCAGAGAGTACTCTCCCATTTATTTGTGTACACCACCTCCCCGAGAAGCTAAGGGAAGTCGGCAGGAGAATGTCTCCCATTGACACAGTGCAAACCCCACAGTAAGTGGATCTAGCTACGTCAACTTCAGTTACATTTAGGGTTGCCAGGTGTCTGTTTTTCAACTGGAACGCCTGGTTGAAAAGGGACCCTGGTGGCTCCAGTCAGCATCGCTGACCGGGCCATTAAAAGTCTGGTTGGTGCGGTGTTGGCCGGAGGCTCTGTGCAGCTTCCCAGAAGCAGCGGCATCTCCCTCAGCTCCTAGGTGAAGTGGTAGCTGTGGGGGCTCTGCGTGTTACCCCTTCCCCAAGTGCCCTGTGGCACCTGTGGACAGAGGCAGCATGCAGAGCCACCTGGCTGCGCCTCCCCCTAGGAGGCGGAGAAACATGCCACCACTTTCAGGGATCCACCCAAGGTAAGCACAGCCTGCAGCCCACACCCCTACCCCCAACCCCCTCCCAGAACCCACACACCCACTCCCTCCCAGAGCCTGCACCCGACACCCCTTCCTGTACCCCAACCCTCTGCCCCAGTCCTGAGGCCTCTCCCATACCCAAACTCCCTTCCAGAGCCCAAGCCCCAAACCCTCTCCCATGGCCCAACCCCTAGCCCAGAGTCTCCTCCTGCACCCCAAACCCTTCACCCCAGAGTCTGCACTTGCAGCCGATGCCCTCACCCCCTTCCACACCCCAGCTGCCTACCCCAGCCCAGTGAAAATGAGTCAGTGAGTGAGGGTGGGGCAGAGCGAGCGACAGAGGGAGGGGGGGATGGAGTGAGCAGGGTGAAGCCTCAGAGAAGAGGCTGGGCAGGGGGAGGGGGCAAGGGTATTCCGTTTTGTGCAATTAAAAAATTGGCAACCCTAGTTATGTTATTCATGTAACTGAAGTAGCTTAACTTAGATTGATTTACTGCAGTAGTGTAGATCAGCTGCAGCGTTTCCCCTTCTGGGGTACAGGCCTAGGCAGTCTTCCCATTCACTGCCTCAGCTCTATGCCATGCCCTTGGTGATTGGTAGGGGAGCCCAGACCCACCCTCTTCTCAAGATTCCAGTCCAGGGACACTGAGCTCAGCAGTTCTGGGCTTCCTCTCTCTCTACCCTCACTGCTCCTTCCCTGGACTGCTTCTTGCTACACTGGCTCCCCTTCTCTTTCTGGCTGTACCAGCTCCAAGAATCCTCTTCCCAGGGCATGACTACCCTTTCTCAGCAGCAGACCCCACCTATAAACAAAAAATAGTAGGAGATGAATTGAAAAATACAAATACTCCAGTGCAATCTCTTTATCATTAAAGTGCAACTTACAAATGGAGATTTTTTACATAACTGAACTCAAAAAAACAATGTAAAACTTTACAGCCTACAAGCCCACTCTGTCCAACTGGTTATTCAGCCAATTGTTAAGACAAACAAGTTTGTTTATGTTTACAGGAAATAAAGCTGCTTACTTCTTATTTACAATGTCACCTGAAAAGTGAGAAAAGGTGTTCACATGGCACTTTTGTAGCCAGGTATTTACATGCCAGATATGCTAAAAATTCTTATGCCCTTCATGCTTCAGC
Organism: Lepidochelys olivacea; assembly: GCF_965140295.1. Taxonomy (NCBI): domain Eukaryota; kingdom Metazoa; phylum Chordata; order Testudines; family Cheloniidae; genus Lepidochelys; species Lepidochelys olivacea. The sequence continues at coordinate 168,819,405 of NC_140411.1, forward strand.
CACCATTCCAGAAGACATACTTCCATGCTGATGATGCTCATTAAAAAAAATGTGTTAATTAAATTTGTGACTGAACTCCTTGGGGGGAGAATTGTGTGTCTCCTGCTGTTTTACCTGCATTCTGCCATATATTTCATGTTATAGCAGTCTTGGCTGATCATCCAGCACACGTTGTTCATTTTAAGAACGCTTTCACTACAGATTTAACAAAACGCAAAGAAGGTACCAATGTGAGATTTCTAAAGATAGCTACAGCACTCAACCAGAGGTTTAAGAATCTGAAGTGCCATCCAAAATCTGAGAGGGACGAGGTGTGGAGCATGCTTTCAGAAGTCTTAAAAGAGCAACACTCTGATGCGGAAAATACAGAACCCGAACCACCAAAAAAGAAAAATCAACCTTCTGCTGGTGGCATCTGACTCAGATGATGAAAATGAACATGTGTCGGTCTGCACTGCTTTGGATTGTTATCAAGCAGAACCCATCATCAACATGGATGCATGTTCTCTGGAATGGTGGCTGAAGCATGAAGGGACATATGAATCTTTAGTGCATCTGCCATGTAAATATCTTGCAATGCCAGCTACAACAGTACCATGCGAACGCCTGTTCTCACTTTCAGGTGATGTAAACAAGAAGCAGGCAGCACTATCTCCTGCAGATGTAAACAAACTTATTTGTCTGAGCAACTGGGTGAACTGAGTGGATTTGTAGGCTCTAAAGTTTTGCATGGTTTTGTTTTTGAATGCATTTTTTGTACATAATTCTACATTTGTAAGTTCAACTTTCATGATAAAGAGATTGCACTATAGTACTTTTATTAAATGAACTGAAAAATGTTTACAATGTAAATATTTGTAACACAAAGTGAGCTCTGTACACTTTGTATTTGTGTTGTAATTGAAATCAATATACTTACAATATAGACAATATCCTAAAATATTTAAATAAATGGTATTGTATTATTGTTTAACAGCTTGATTCATCATGATTAATTTTTTTTTAAATTGCTTGACAACCCTATTAGTAAGCAAGCAGTGTACTGCATTTAGATAGTTGGGGGCAGATCCTCAACTGTGGTGAATCAGCATAGCCCTGCTGGCTTCACTTAAACTGTCCAGATTTACACCCAACTGAAGGTCTGGTCCTAAATCAAAAGACCTGAGTTTTTAAGCCCCTGGAAATCAAGCTAGGCATGTCTAATAGTATGAGAAGCAGGATGGCCTTGTGGTTAAGGCACAGAACTGGGTGTCAGGAGATATTCACTGCATCACGCTTCCTGTGCGATGTTATACAGGACACTTAACTTCACTATGCCTCACTTTCTCCAAAAAATATAATGAATGATAATTCCCTACTTCGAAGGTATTGGAAGGTACTCTGGCACTAGAGTGATAAGCACCACAGAAATGCCTATAAATAATAAATATTGGTAAGTGCCACTCATCCTAATCTACTGGATTGTAAGTGAACAATGGTGGATATGCTTATTGCCTGAAATTGCTTTCTTATTTGCCCACTTTTGAAGTTATAAAGGAACATTTAATAGAGGTTTACAATTCCAGGTTTGCTTTGTTTAACATTGATGTTTATGATTAGAGGCTGGGAAGAAAGGTTTGAATTTTTCCTAAGATGTAATTCTATTTGTAGTGTTTACGTTTCCAAGGTAAATATGCCCACAAAGGGAAAACAGCTTCATAAACCACACCAGCAAGAAAGATGACAAATGAGAAGTTAATAGCTTAACCTTTAGATAGGTGGCAGCTTGAAATATATTGGGAATGATAAGAGATTAAGTGTCAATAAATAGTCGTTTCACAGAACAATCAACTATATGATTGGTTGTCATTTTCTAGGTCTAATTCGCCTGCAAGAGCTCATCAAAGCCCCTTCTAGATATAACATTAAAATCAAAATCCGTCAGTTGCCCTCTGGGAATAAAGATGCCAGGCCTTTACTCAAGGAGATGAAGAAAGGCAAGGAGTTCTATGTGATATTTGATTGCTCACATGAAACAGCAGCAGAAATCCTTAAACAGGTAAGAGGGGGGGAAAAAAAACCCCAATAGTGCTCATTTCTCATTCTCAAAGATATAATGCCATTTGGTTTTCATTTGCTGGGAAACAATAAAACTGCATTCATGTAGATTAAGCTGGAGATCTGTTATCAGAGACCGTTGGTACAGGCAACTCATATGAGCTCAGCTGAGTTTTACGCACTTTGGCGGTGTGCAGTGCTATGTTTCTGATGAGAATTTGGGTCGCAACAGCAAAGATGATTTGCAATTGTAATTACAATTTTGTTTCTGCTGGCGTGAAAGGAATGTTTCATTATTTTTAATATGTCCTGTTTCAGTTTTTTTAACCTTATTTTCCAAATGCACAGTGACTTGCTCAAATCAAGTAGTTCTCTCCATAAAACCTATTGGCTCAAATTAAACTGAGTTACACCAGGATGAGTCTGCAGTAATTCCACTGAAGTCAACATAACTCTGGATTTACACCACTGTAAGCAGTCAGAATTTGGCCCAGTAGCTGCAACTTGCCAAATTTCAACTCTGAGCTGGAGACAAGAGGGAAAGAAAATGGCACCATAGAAAAAAAAATTGTTATGTACTATGTATTTCTACAGCACCACAGATACAGACAGGAATAAACACTAAAGATTCCTGTCCCCAAGAGACTGGATTCTCCCTGTCACTGATGTACCTTTCCTCTGTCTACTGGAAGTGGTGCCAGTCCAAGTCTCTCTCCCCTCAGCATCGTACAAACTTTTGGGGAGGCAGCCTGTTGGCAGAAGGAAGCTCATCCTTGCCCTCTGGCTCCCCCTGCTAGGGGAGAGTGGCACCTATGGAGCAGAGCTCTGTTCCACATTGGGAGGAAGGCGTACTGCTTCCTTTGAGATTAACTTCCCTTCCCCAGCCAGCCTGAAAGTAAGAAGAAAAGCATTTGTTCCCCCTACCACCATTGCAGCTATGCTGCAGTGTGGTGACTGTTGACAACGCTGAGTCTCCAGACGGGTGCAAGGTGCTCCTGCACGGTTCTGAGCCCAGGATCAGGAGTCTGACTGTATCACAGGTTGTTTTATGGCTGACACTGCCCTTTTAAAAATACACAAATCAGAAATAAAGCCCTTAAAACAGATAAGTGCAGAAACACATGAATATACAGTACAGGTAGGCCCACTGGATAAGTAAGTACAAACTGAGGCTCTGGGCAGAAAGGGATAGTTTATTTAGCCCACACTCCTTTTTTAAAAACAACAACAAAATTCCCTATCCCAGAGTGGACTAAATACCTTTAGCTTATTTTAAATAAATAAAATATAGTTGAGGCATACTTCTTCCTTGTATAGTTAGCGAGCACACTATAAACAAACAGGTAAATCAATAAACTAATTTAAACAAACTCTGACACCCTTACCTTTCTGAGTAGTCTGTTCCCTAGCACTCATTTTTTTAACATGGTACCTGCTGAGAAGAGCCTTTTTATAGTCCCTCATTAGCCTAACAAGGTCCAGCTGTTCTGACTGACTGGTCAGAATCACAGCTGTCCCTTCTCAGACCCAAAATCTGGGAAGAATGGAAAATAATTGTGACTCTTTAACCCCTGCTAGTGGCCTGTACCTTTTCTGTAGTTGCTTGGAATTTTCTCCGGAGCAAAAGAGGGGTAGAGAGCAGCTGACTAGATATAATTTCCAACTGGAACTCTGCAGGGTCAGTCCCCCTATACCAGGGGTGGCCAACCGGAGCCTGAGAAGGAGCCAGAATTTACCAATCTGCATTGCCAAAGAGCCACAGTAATACATCAGCAACCCACCATCATTCCCTGCCCCCCTCCCCCGGTCCCAGCATCTCCTGCCCACCAGCAGCCCAGCCAATCAGCGCCTCCCTCTCCCTCCCCGCACCTCCTGATCAGCTGTTTCGTGGCTTGCAGGAGGCTCTGGGGTGGGGGTGGGGGTGGGGGTGAGGGCAGGCTCGGAGGAGGGGGTGGGACAGGGTGGGTGGGGGCAGGGCCTGTGGCAGAGCCAGGGGTTGAGCAGTGAGCACCCCCTGGCACAGTGGAAAGTTGGCGCCTGTAGCTCTAGCCCCGGAGTCGGTGCCTGTACAAGGAGCCGCATATTAACCTCTGAAGAGCCGCATGTGGCTCCGGAGCCACAGGTTGGCCACCCCTGCCCTATACAGAGCATTATATTCTCTTCTGATATGAAGATGATACTTTGTTGTAATTCTAGATGTGGAGGAAAGATGATTATATGTTAGTCAATGAACTAAAGGTCAGCATAGTCAACATAGGGGGGAGGGATCGCTCAGTTGTTTGAGCATTGGCCTGCTAAACTCAGGGTTGTGAGTTCAATCCTTAAGGTGGCTATTTAGGGATCTGGGGCAAAAACTGGGGACTGGTCCTGCTTTGAGCAGGGGGTTGGACTAGATGACCTCCTGAGGTCCCTTCCAACCATGATATTCTATTATTCTATCTCTAATACTCCTCTAAAAGAGTTTGTAAACTGGAACAGGTAGAAGCGAAACTCAAACAGCTTAATGGGACTAAATCAGGGGGCCCATATAATCTTCATCCAAGAATATTAAAGGAATTGGCACACAAAATTGCAAGCCCATTAGCAAGAATTTTTAATGAATCTGTAAACTCAGGGGTTGTACCGTATGATTGGAGAATTGCTAACATAGTTCCTATTTTTAAGAAAGGAAAAAAACATGATCCGGGTAACTACAGGCCTGTTAGTTTGACATCTGTAGTATGCAACGTCTTGGAAAAAATTTTGAAGGAGAAAGTAGTTAAGGACATTGAAGTCAATGGTAAATGGGACAAAATACAACATGGTTTTACAAAAGGTAGATCGTGCCAAACCAACCTGATCTCCTTCTTTGAGAAAGTAACAGATTTTTTAGATAAAGGAAACACAGTGGATCTAATTTACCTAGATTTCAGTAAGGCGTTTGATACCATGCCACTTGGGGAATTATTAGTTAAATTGGAAAAGATGGGAATCAATATAAAAATTGAAAGGTGGATAAGGAATTGGTTAACAGGGAGACTATAGCGGGTCCTACTGAAAGGTGAACTGTCAGGCTGGAGGGAGGTTACCGGTGGAGTTCCTCAGGGATCAGTTTTGGGACCAATCTTATTGAATCTTTTTATTACTGACCTCGGCACAAAAAGCGGGAGTGTGCTAATAAAGTTTGCAGATGATACAAAGCTGGGAGGTATTGCCAATTTAGAGAAGAACTGGGATATCATACAGGAAGATTTGGATGACTTTGTAAACTGGAGTAATAGTAATAGGATGAAATTTAATAGTGAGAAGTGTAAGGTTATGCATTTACGGATTAATAACAAGAATTTTAGTTATAAGCTGGGGACGCATCAATTAGAAGTAATGGAGGAGGAGAAGGACCTTGGAGTATTGGTTGATCATAGGATGACTATTAGCCGCCAATGTGATATGGCCGTGAAAAAAGCTAATGCAGTCTTGGGATATATCAGGCGAGGTATTTCCAGTAGCGATAAGGAGGTTTTAGTACCGTTATACAAGGCACTGGTGAGACCTCACCTGGAATACTGTGTGCAGTTCTGGTCTCCCATGTTTAAGAAGGATGAATTCAAACTGGCACAGGTACAGAGAAGGGCTACTAGGATGATCCGAGGAATGGAAAACCTGTCTTATGAAAGGAGACTCAAGGAGCTTGGCTTGTTTAGCCGAACTACAAGAAGGTTGAGGGGAGATATGATTGCTCTCGATAAATATATCAGAGGGATAAATACCGGAGAGGGAGAGGAATTATTTAAGCTCAGTACCAGTGTGGACACAAGAACAAATGGATATAAACTGGTCATTGGGAAGTTTAGACTTGAAATTAGACGAAGGTTTCTAACCATCAGAGGAGTAAAGTTTTGGAATAGCCTTCCAAGGGAAGCAGTGGGGGCAAAAGACCTATCTGGCTTTAAGATTAAACTCAATAAGTTTATGGAGGAGATGGTATGATGGGATAACATGATTTTGGTAATTAATTGATCTTTAAATATTCATGGTAAATAGGCCCAATGGCCTGTGATGGGATGTTAGATGGGGTGGGATCTGAGTTACTACAAAAAATTCTTTCCTGGGTATCTGGCTGGTGAATCTTGCCTATATGCTCAGGGTTAGCTGATCGCCATATTTAGGGTTGGGAAGGCATTTTCCTCCAGGGCAGATTGGAAGAGGCCCTGGGGGTTTTTTGCCTTCCTCTGTAGCATGGGGCATGGGTCACTAGCTGGAGGATTCTCTGCTCCTTGAAGTCTTTAAACCACGATTTGAGGACTTCAGTAGCTCAGACATAGGTGAGAGGTTTTTCGCAGGAGTGGGTGGGTGGGGTTCTGTGGCCTGCGTTGTGCAGGAGGTCAGACTAGATGATCATAATGGTCCCTTCTGACCTTGGTATCTATGAATCTATGAAACAGGAGCAATTTGGCTGATTGAGCTTACAGATTTTACCACCTGTGTCAGCAGATTTTGTGATCATCCTGAACCAAGCAGTTCAGTTGACTGAGTTTACGTGCTCCACAGCTTCATGTTGTCTTAAATTTTGAACTGATAGACCTTACAAACTAAACACACTGCATCTATAGTGTGGCATTTTCAAAGAGACCCAATAGCACCTAATGTCCTTTTGAAAATCTCAGTCTAATTCTCTTTAAACCAGTGATTTGGCTGATGATGTATACAAACATGCAAGGCCTGTGTGACTCTGCTGATAAAGAGTCTATAAATTCTATTAACAGAGTGTGAAATCTTCCTGAACTTGAGCAGAGTTTACTAATTCTTCTGCCATGGCTATGTTCCAATGGTGATTCTAAACTCTATGTGGTTTTGGCAAAGTTCACAAAGACTGACATAATATTGAGGGAGTTGAAATTTTGGCCGGGGACATCCAGGTAAATTCTTTTATTAAAAGAAACATGAAATCTTTAATGTGCATGTAAAATAAATTAAAAGTATACAGTGGGCTTTATGAAAAGAAGACTGTGTTTGGGCGAGAAAAGTTTTGATTTTGTAGATATATAAATACTACAAAGCTCAGTATTCTTTAATAGAACTGGTTGAAATTTTTAAACAAAAAGGTTAAGTAATAAAAAATCATCTTTTTTTGAAACTGTTGACTTTAAAAAAAAAACTAAGACATTTTACTCAAAAAAGTTATTGAAATGGTTAAAAGAACAGGAGTACTTGTGGCACTTTAGAGACTAACAAATTTATCTGAGCATAAATAAAGCTCACGAAAGCTTATGTTCAAATAAATTTGTTAGTCTCTAAGGTGCCACGAGTACTCCTTTTCTTTTTGGGCATACAGACTAACACGGCTGCTACTCTGAAACCTGAAATGGTTAAATTTTCACTTACTAAAATAAAGTCAAAATTTGAGAAAATTTGTTTAAAATATAAAAATAGTGTTTAATTTTGAACCCAGAGAAATGGAAACAACTTTACAAATTTTGAATTTTTTCAGAATTTTATTTTTTGACCAACCTTACTTATTGGCCAACTCTTCTAAAGTTAAATATAGCAGGAATAATTTTAGGGAAGTTCTGTGTCTTGAGACATACAAGAGGTCAGATATATCTGGTATAACAGCCTCTTTTTCTGTGTCATGGCTTACCTGCTAAGGTTAAGTCTTTAACATTAACTTGCAATTTACTCTTTTGACATCAGTATAGCTGATGTAGCTTTTACTGCTAGACAAACTCTGACTGATTTTGTAGCTACTCATTTTAAATTATCTCTTCCACCACACTTTTTTTGTTATTACATTGCTTATGGAATCTGCTTATATTTTTAATAAGATTTAGGACACCTAGAAAATGTTTTATGAAGATTCCTATAGTCACTTCAACTATGTAGTGGTCCTAGCAGCAAAATAACTAATTAAGTTCTTAAAGGAGTGCTAAAACTGTGTGCCACAGTAGTAAGCACTCTAACTACTATGATAAATATGAAAAGACATTTAATTAAAATAAGTAGTGTATGCCATTTTAAAGAACCTTCCGTGGCTAAAGTATCTCTAATTATTAGGGGCCTTAACCAGCTCACAGTTTCTCCAGACTTCATGATTGCACAGGACCCAATAAGCCACATATAGCATGGCAGCTTCACAGCCTATCAGCCAATCCTGAAGCCTGGTTGTTGCATGGTACAAGGACAAAATCCAGCTCTGTGCTTAGCAACATGGGAGATCATATAAAATGAGCTCCACAGCTTCTCCTTAATGCTGCTCACTATCCTAAGACATATCTTCTTGGGGGGTGGGGGGGGAGGAGAACAGCCTGCAGCCGTTGCTTTAAGCCCCCCATATGGCTCTAGTAGGAAGGGAGGTTGAGAGAAAAGAGAAATGAAACTCAGAACTTTTAATTATTTTTAAGATCAAAAACTCTACCATTTCAGTACTCATCCCCCAGTCACTGGTTGGTAGGTGGAAGCCTGGTCCCACTTGTCTAAGACCTGGAATACACTTAAAAATTAGACTGACCTAGCTATGTTGCTCAGGGCTGTGAACAGTTTTGCAACCTGAGCACCGGAATTAGGTTGACCTAAACCCCAACGTAGACTCAAGTAGGTCAGTGAAAGAATGTTTCTGCTGACCTAGTCAGAGCCTCTGTGAGAGGTGGATTAACACCAGTGGCAGAACGAAAGCTCATGCTCAAATAAATTGGTTAGTCTCTAAGGTGCCACAAGTACTCCTTTTCTTTTTGCGAATACAGACTAACACGGCTGTTACTCTGAAACCTGTCTACACTATGGCACTACAGCGGCACAACTGCAGTATAGACATACCCTAAGTAGCTTTGGCCCTACTCCCGCTCCTATTGGAGGAATTCCCATGATTAAGTGGGGCTCTTTTCTTCCAGATCACTATCTGGGCTTGGGAGCAAGGGGAAGAGATGTTCAGATCTGTGATCCCCTTCTCTCTTACTGAACTTAAAGAAACAGTCAACCAGGAAGACGTCCTTTTCTGGTCACATGGCTCCTTTAAAATGTTTTCTCTAGCTAAATTAGATCAGTCAGCTGGGCAAAATCCTATCCCTGGGTTTAAGCCATCAGCCAAAACACTGGGCATGCTCAGTGCATCTCACCCTGTCTTTCACAAGTACCTTAATGCCATATATCATTTGAATGGAGCTGGTTTAGGAAGCAATATAAGCCAGCATCAGATAGCTGTATCTATGTGCACAGTACCCCACTGGAAGAGTGAGCACCTTCTGTGGCTGTGCATGCTGGGTGCATTGAGGAGTCTCTACATCCAGCAGACACAGAGACAGGGAGAGATTGGGCAGATTCCTAGAGGCTAAATTATAATTTGAGATATGAAGCTATACATACTTAATTTGAAAAAAATCCTTTATGTTGTGTTAACTACCATCTTTGTTGACACTCATGAGACTGAAGCGGGGACTTCCAGAACTAAGAGCATTATCCTCCACAGCTTGGGTTAAAGAGCCAGGCACTGTAACTGGTGGCTGTACAACTTTCATCCTCTGTGGATCAAGCACACAGGGAAACAAGTACCACACTCTGGTCAGCAGGTTAGAGTGACACTTAGGCCACTTACTTAAAAGGACAGGTATTTGTTCAAAGTTTTAGCAATGTGTATGACGGCACAGAGTGGAATAATTAGATACTAGAGTTATTTTCTAATTGAAGTATTTTATAAAATATAGCATTTTCTCGAAACTTATATACATTTGGAGCCAAATTCTACACTCAATTATAGCTAAGTGTGTATTCAGGAAAGGGTAAACTCCACGGATTGCAGTCGAGTTACTCAGTTCCGCCAGTGTAAATCTAAAATAGCTTGATTTAAGTCTGTGGAGTTACTGTACTCTGGATTTACATAGTATGGTTCTCTCATTCTATATTATCATAAGAACATTTAGCATTGAGGGGATGTGGGTGAGATGTATTTAATAAGGCTTATTTTTATAACCTGGGGAAATAGAGTGGTGATAATGCATCTAATTATTTGATTAATGAGTAACTTAATGCTCATGAAATTGAATAATAGCACTGACAATGAATAAGCAATATGTAAGCAAGCACTGATAATGCTCTGTCAATGTATTTTATTCCTAACTTACCATACCCCTATCATAAAATCATAGAAATGTAGAGTTGGAAGGGACCTTGAGAAGTCATCATGTCCAGCCCCCTATGCTGACGCAGGACCAAATAAAACTAGACCATCCCTGAAAGGTGTTTGCCCAACCTGTTTTTAAAAACTTCCAGTGACGGGGATTCCACAACCTCCCTTGGAAGCCTTTTCCAGAGCTCAACTACCCTCATAGGTAAAAAAAAATTTCTAATATCTAATTTAAATCTCCCTTGCTGCAGATTAAACCCATTGCTTCTTGTCCTACCTTCAGTGAACAACTGAACATGATTCTTTTTGTAACAGCCCTTAACATATTTGAAAACTGTTATCAGGTCCTCCCTCAGTCTTCTTTTCTCAAGATTAAACACACCACTGACTGGTCTATATGTCTCCAGTCTTCTTTTTTACCCTTTTTTTAAAGATAGGTTTGCCCTTCTCCAGTTTTCCAGGGACCTGACCCATCCTCCAGAAGTTCTCAAAGATAACTGTGGTTCTGAGATAACAGTTCTGAAATTTCTTCAGCTAGTTATTTAAGTACCCTAGGATGAATTTCATCAAGCCCTGCTGACTTGAATATATCTAACTGATCTAAATATTCTTCAACTTGTTCTTTCCTTATTTTGGCTTGCATTCCTTCCCTCTTGGTTTTAATATTAATTGTGTGATATATCTGGTCACCATTAAACTTTTTAATGAAGACTGAAGGAAAATAGGCATTAAGCACCTCAGCCTTCTTGATGCCATCAATTATTAGCTCTCCTTCCCTGCTATATAGAAGATCTACACTTTCCTTCCTCTTTCCTCACTCCTTATATATTTAAAGAACCTCTTCTTATTGCCTTTTATGTCCCTTGCTAGGTGTAACTTGTTTTGTGCCTTAGTCTTTCTGATTTTGTTCCCACGTTTGTTCTATTCTTTTCTACTTCTCCTTAGCAATTTATTCATTTCTCCTTTTTGTAGAATTCCTTTTTGATTTTCAGATCACTAAAGAGCTGCGGATGGAGCCATATTGGCCTCTTTCTATGCTTCCTTCACATCAGGATAGTTTGCAGTTGTGCCTTAAATATTGACTCCTTGAGAAACTGCGAGCTCTCCTGAGCTCCTTTTTCCCTTAGATTTTTTTTCCCATGGGACCTTACATACCAGTTCTCTGAGATTGTTAAAGTCTCCTTTTTTGAATCCATTGTCCTTATTCTGCTGCTCTAATTCCTTCCTTTCCTTAAAATAATGAAATCATCATGATCCCCTTCACCCAAATTGCCTTCCACCTTCAATTTCTCTACCATTTCCTCCCTGGTGATCAGAATCTAATCTAAAATGACTCTCTCCCTTGTTATTTCCTCCACTTTCTGGACGAAAAGTTGTCCCCAATATATTCCGAGAATTCATTGGAAATTTTGTGTTTTGCCATATCAGTTTTTCCAGAAATGTCTGGGTAGTTCAAGTCTCCCCCCACCCCCAATCTTGTGCAGAGGTTGCCGACAGTGCTAAATTATAAGGTGCTTTTGTAAGGTGGTTAAATATCTGTTAGGAGCTGTGGTACAATGAAACCGCCATGTTTGTGCTCAGTAATGAGGCCCAAGGAGGCGTGCAGAGGTGAGAAGTCACTGTGTTGATTCACTCTACAACCAGTTACTAAACATATTTTGTCTATTAAAATTTAACAAGGTTTACAACACGTTTCAAGAGCTATGCTTGCAGTAGTGCAAATTTACACATGGATTGCTTAAAGTCCTTGGGTTATTTCAGTGGGCCCACGTTTTCATCCCTGTGCTTTACATGTCACAGCAATGTAGGGAAATTCTGCTGCTTATTTTTATATCATTCTTTTAGAGAAATATCACAAGAAGTTTTTGAAATTTCCTGACATTTGATTTTGTCCTTTAATAAGTAAAGTACTATATGAAACTGCTAGAAAATAGGGATTTTTTTATGATTAATTTGCTTATTTATTCTAATGAAAGGTTCCTGATTAACAGGTAGTACTTGATTAATGGCCCAGGCTTCCCCATACAACTTGACAGTAAGGTTGATTTGCCATTGCCCTGTGCCTTGTGTAGTTATTTTACAATAGTGCAAAGTGGGCATGAAATGTTGCAGTTCAGATCTGGTAGCAATTTACCCCTCACTTTGCACTGATTTAAATAACTACAAAAGGTGCAAGCTGCTGATGAATCATGCCAAGAGCGCCTATAACCTGACCTGAAAGGACTATCTTTGTGAACGATAGGAGAGTTCAGTCTTCATGCACATTCATGGTCTGAAACAAAGCCTGTGGAATTCAAGGATAATCCTTCCATTGGTTTCAATTGTCTTTGGATTTGGCCCTCAGAGTCATTGGACACTTTGCTGAGATTACAAAACAGGGTACTGATTAGTGCTAGTTGTGGTTGAGATTTTTGGGATGTACACATGTGTCCCGTGGGAACTACACAGAGAAGGCCAAACTAATTTCAGGTGCACTATCAAACAGACACCAAATACGTAACAATTTCATTCACCAGTGATCAGGGCTGGGTGGTGATTTAGAGGTGAAAGGATCTTTATTTCATTACAAATTCTTAAACCATCCAGTCCCTAGCAACAGAAATTAAAAGTAGTTTTTAAAAAAAAAGGCCTCTGGAAAAACTGGTCACCCATGGCACCCACTTAATTATAAAAGTCTTAAGCAGCACCTCAGTGCATTCATAAGAACCTCCGTTGACATTGTCTAAAGAAACTGTGCACTAAATGTAGCCGGGATATAAGAATTCAAGTTAATGGGAATCCATTAAAATTAGTGGATTAATTTGTTGTCATTTTGATTCTGCAACACTCTGTCAATTTAATGTTACTGCCAATTGCAACTATAATTCAGCAAAGCCTCATCTATTCTTCGTGGCCACATTTACCTACATCTCATAACGCTGTTTTCCAGCTGAAGACCATACTAATTTAACATTTTAAGTACTGCCATCAAAGGTCAACAGAATAATCTTGGCAAATTCAACACGTAATCTCTCATATCTGACCAGTGATCCTTCTCTTAAGAAGGATTTTACCTAAATAATAGGTTTATACAGGACTAGATGACTCAGGGGATTAGCAAGGAGGGTGCAGAGTCTTTCATCTGTAATGTATTCATTCAAATTCATCACTCATTGCATAGTTGGTCAGAGATGGACATGAAAGAAATTAGCAATCTGAGTCTAGTTTCTTGTGGGCGGATGTCTAGATATTAACCCCTCACAATAACACTCATGGCTCCCATTAACTCTGTCTTTCCTCTTGTTTGTTATGGTCACTTGCTCTGTCTTTCTCTTTGGGGCAAGGATCATGTCTACCTATCTGTAAATATTAGATCTAGTACAAAGGGATCCAAACGTGACTGGGGCCTTTGGGTGCTACCATATTATTAGCAATAGTAACATATAGGAGTCCCAGTGGGACCAGGACCCATTGTGATAGGTTTTGTACAAACACTGAACAAAAGGATGGTCCCCTGCCCAAAAGACCGTATAGTCTAAATAATTATGAATAGTTGTCCATCTCTGCAGAGAAATTCAGGACTGAACTGACATAAAGGCTACACAGCTCTCTTGCCTCAAAAGTGGTCCCTTCAGCTCAGAGGGGAAGTACATAAGTAACTGCTATGGTATAAGAAAACTTTAGTGACTGCTTTCTGGATTGTATATGTCCTGAAAATAAAGACTGAAATAAATTGGCTCCATTCACGAGGACTACATTCACTTTAATAATAAAACGTAGTAGTTATTACAGAAACCAATTACTTGCAAACAAAGATTACTATACAACTGTTGAAAAAGGGTACCAAAAAGTAATTATAGTACACTCTCCTTTATTGGGAAGTTCACTTGGGAACCAATTTAACCATAAAATGGAGATAATAATGCTTACTCGCTTTGTAAAGTGCTTTGAGATTGTGGATGAAAACCATCTATTTAGCTGTCTATTTCAGGGTGTTTTTTTTTAATAACACATCACTATGGTATGTAAGTGCTATAGAACTGCCGAGTTTTATCATCTTTAATGACTACAAGGGGTGATGATTATTACTGCTTAAGATTTAGATCCTAGTGAGTACCATATGAGCAGAGGGGTCGGACTGCGTAGAGCTCATTGCAGCAATAGGGCCCAAATCTGAATAGAACAAGGGTAAAATCGCATTCATTATTACGAAAGTATAGCATGTTACACTGCAAACTGACATTCTGTAATTCTCACTTCAGCTATTTATGTATATTTACTCTCTCACTTTGAAAAGCAATGCCATTTTTTTTTAAATTCAAAAAGTATTAAATTGATTAAGCTTTATTTTTTTCATTTCTTGACTGCAATTCTTTGTTTGTGGGTAGTCCACCTAATATCCTTTGTTATAGACCTGATTCTAAGCCTGTTGAATTCAATGGGAGTCTTTCCATTCACTTCAGTGGACTTATTTGACTGGGGTGCAGACTTTGGCAGATAAAAATTCCTACTGGATCTCACTCTTTCCATCTCAATACTTATTTACTCTTTGTCATCCAAGGCAGTTTTGTAGACTGACTTTTGAAATCATTATAGTTAGTAGGTATTTGTATATACTGCCAATGGTGTTCATATTAAATTACATGGGATTTAATATTTCTATGAAGTGTATTTCTACTATGAAAAGTGATATCATTAACAGGGCATTCTAGAGTTCCATGTTCCTTCTATCTTAATGACTCAAATGTGAATCAATTTACAAGTAAAATGATGCTTGTTCTAGCTCCAGTGTCAACTTGGGATCTTGAAAGTCAAATCTGTTTCTTTTCTTCTTGTGTATAATCACCAGGGATAAATATCTTTAAGCCAAATTAAGCCATTAGTGACATCTGTGGAAAACTATTGCTGTCAATGGGTTTGCACATGTGTAACTGACTAGAACTTGTGCATCAACAGACAAGGAACAGATTCTACCTCACTCATCTTTGTTGTTTTGATTCTGCAAGGCTAAAAGGACTAAAAAGCAATAAAAACTTATTTTTGTAACGCTAGTCCACAAATATCATTCTGAACACACAAAGGGGGAAGATCTGATGATCCACTTTTCAGAATGGAACTGTACTTTAAGGGTTTGTGTAGTGTAGCATTTTCCTACTCATATCATCTCCTGGTTCACTGTTCGCTAGGTTATTCTCTCCATTCTGCCTCTAACATCTGGATTCACAAAGATATTTACGTGTTGTAAAGCTCAACATCAAACTACCTAACTTTTGGGTGCATAGAAAAATCACTGGAATCCACAAAGCTTGAGTCCAGGCTCCCTATACATTGTATGGAGAGAATTATGTGCCAAAGAATGGCATCCACAAAAGCTAGTATGCTAGATGGCTCCCCACTTAAGCTACCCAATAGCAGATGCCAATCAGAGGTCTCTTCTAAGCCACACCCCTCTCAGGGAGTTTGCTGCATAAGTGCAGGCTGGAGGGAGGTGTCTACTTCTGCTTCAGATCCAGCCATGAGCCCTCTCCTGGAGCTAGGCATCTAAGTTATTTTTTGCAAGAAATGCCAGAGGCAGCAACATCTCTCATCTTATAAGTTTTAGCCCAATAGTTAGAGCACTCACCCCGGATCTGGGAGACATGGATTTATTTCCCCCTTCTGTCTGATGGGAAGAAAGAATGTGAACGGGTGTCTCTCACCTCTCAGGAGAGCGCTCTCTCCACTGAGCAATGGGATATTCAGATGTGGGTACCTGTCAATCTTTCAGATTCAAGCTGTTGCACTTTGTATAAATGCTTAAATAGCAATTGTGCCACGGAGAGAGAGTGATTCCGTAGCCTGGTGATTGGGCACTCAGATGGGAGGCCCAGGGTCCATTCCCCCTGCTCCAATGACTATTTATACAAAGCGGAACAGCTCCAATAAGAGAGTGAGGGAGCCCCACTTCAAAACATCCCAAGAGCACTCTGAAAGGTGGAAATCCTGTTCAGATCCTTTCTCCCCACCAGACAGAGAGGGGAACTGAACCAAGGTCTCCCATATGAGTGCTCCAACCACTGGGCTAAAAGTTATAAAGGAGGCGGTTGCACTATCACCGGCCTGGTGTGCGCCCTGATCCAGGAGGAGTGCTCAGAGCATGCCCACCAAATTGGGCCCCACAGTTCAGATACACAGGGCAGCATCTATCTCACCCAGTTCGAGGATCCTGCTGGGGCTCAGGCATCTGGGCACCTAGAGTGAGGCATTGTGCACACGCCCAGTGGCAGAAACTTAGGTGCCTAGGGGGAAATTTAGGCACCAAAGGATTTTAGGTGTTTACGGAGTTAGGTGGCAACCAAGCCAGGGTTTTGAGGATCTCAACGGCACCTACATTTTGAACTAACTTCTCATTCAAGTGCCTAAGTCCTTTCGTGGATCTGGGCCTAAATGTCTTAGTATCTTATGGACCTCAGTGTCTTATGCAGATTGCATCTCACGCTTCTGCTTTTAGACACTGGAATGGGAATGCTGCGTTCATCGAAGCCTCAGGTTTGCTTTTCTCTCTCAAGGCTAAATTGAAGCCATACATAATAATTAATTTTAATGTAAATATGTAAATTTTGAAAATGTATATGTTCTTGCTTTTATATTGACTTAATAAAATAAACAGATTGTGGACTTTTTGTGGGGGACCAAATGAGTTAGAGGATTTATAAAGGAATACAGCACTAGGGACTGAATGGGCATAGAGAGGAAACTACCTCAGGCCCAGAACTGAGTCAGACTGGGTCACATTGGGAGGATGTCATGGCAAAGTTTGCATTTTTTTGCTCTCATACACAAATATGGTATATAAAGAACATCAGTCTCCAGGACTGTCAATCTGTCTCCTTTCACAAGTAATAAATTAGCATAAGAAATAAAAAAAATTCTCCTGAAATATAAATTCAATGAAGTGATTAAATGAAATACTTAACTTCTGGCTCATTTTTAGCAGTTGGAAGTGGATCAGCCATCTTGGATGCATGCTGACCTCTTTTTATTATTTACCAGCAATTTTAGGAGTACAGATTCTTTTCTATTTGTACCAAGGAATTGCGCAAGCAGACAATTGGTATACAGAGGCCTTGTCCACACAAGAGAATTTGGGCATGTTAAAGAATGTTATTAGCCCTGGTATGCCAAACAGCTATACAAACATTTATTATAAATATTCTAAAGATGATATTTATACCACTTATGTTAGCCTTGCTGAGAGCGGGTCTGAATAATGTTTATTCTGAGCCTGTGCTACCACGTTGATGTAGATGAGAAACTAGCTCTCATGTCACAATTAGTTCTCCCAACACAATCCTAGAGAAGAAAATGCACTTTTGAGCCACTTTACTGTACTGTGTGGGTGGATGTGGACATAAATGCAAAAGAAATAGAACTGAGAGTGTGGAACATCCCATTACACATGGGCCAGTACTAACGTTTTAATTATATATGATCCAATTCTCCAGGTTAGGAGAGGCACTAGTTTGGTATCATAGCTGCAGTAGCAGCCAATTCCTGAAACCTCAAAGGAAGGATAGCCCTACCCCCATTCCTGTAATGCACTAGGGTGAGAACCCCTCCGATATTTTATGGGATGCCCTTTGGCTCTTTTATTTCATTGATTTGCCACATGAGTAAGGAAAGGTTGAATCAAACCTTTGCAGAGCAACACTAAACAATATCACTGTTTGTTAAACCTTGCTTTCGGTGTAGAATTCAGCTTGAAGAAACCTAGTCTTTTTAGCAAAAGCTTAACCACAAAGTGAAAGAAGGAAAGAAAGTTTTCCTTTTATATTGTCCTAAGACTGCACTGATTTTCACACCTGAAATAAAAATCATAGATGTGGCTTCTTGTTTGAGACTTAGCCTGTTAAAACATGATATTAAATGTTCAGAAGGTTCTCCAACCCAGACCTGTGTTTTTGCACTTGAAACACAGGTAAGGAAATACTAGGAAGAATTTATTATATGCATTTGTACCTCAAATGCAGCAGTGGAAAGAATATTTTCCTTTTGCAAACGGATTTGGAGAGATTGTAGAAACCTCCTAAATATTGATTCTGTTAAGGCAGAGCTTCAAATTAAAATGAATTTCACTTGTACATGTTAAGAGTTTTGTCAATTGATTAAAAAAAAACCAAAGATGTATTGAAATGTACTAAAACTAATAAGTACCATTTTAAACATTAAATTGAAGTTTATGATGATTGCATTGTACAGCTGGGGGCAGTAGAAATGTACACTTGAGAGAAAAAACTTGTGATATGTTAAGAGAAATGGTGTTTCCCTAACGAGTCTCTTAAAATAAAGAGTTGTCCCTTATTCTTCATGTTGTTTTCCCTTATTTCCATCTAACAAAGGTGTTCACCCTCTAATGTACCCTAACCAGTTGACCAATTTAATCACATGGGCAGAAAAAGAATTCCTTCCTCAACTCACAAAGATAATTAGCTTGTGTTTAAACAAAGCTTAATTACCACTGAAACACTGTCGCCGTTTGCATAGCTTCAGACTGTATTAGCGCTTGGAGAGTTACTCCAGATCCATTTTTTTTTTTTTTGCACTATTTGCTTTGGTGACCTCCTGCAGAATTGAATGCAAGTTGACTGTGTGTTATTTAAAGAATCATTTCTTCTTGTGTCTGTCAAGTTTACTGCCATACACATTCACTGAGTGTATTTTTCTCCCATTCTAAGGAATGTCAAATCAGTATTTTCTCCCCTTCATTTAGTATGCCTTAATCACATTCCCTCCGAGGCATCTCCATTCCAGACTAAACAGCAGCACACTTCTTTTAACACCACCCCCAAATTCCAAATATCAAGCCTATTTTCCTTTCCCTAAACTTTTTCAATCTTTGTTCTCTTTCTTGAGAAGAGATAATGAAAATCTTTAGTTTTAATCAAAAATCATATATGTTGCTTCTTAAGAAAAGTGCAGTTTTCATTGTAGTCAATGTAAACTGCATTCTATAGTTCCAAGTTCATCCTGTGCTCTTCAAAAGACAGTGAAATAACCTTAATCACTGAAAGCCCCTACTACAAGGTCAACTCAGGCTGTTTCTTATTTAGAACATCAGTTTCACCTTTGACTTTCTTTTTCAACAGATTCTTTCCATGGGAATGATGACCGAATATTATCACTACTTTTTTACAACACTGGTAAGAAATACTGAGAGTTTTGCTGATAACATTGTTTCTCCTATTTCAGTGAAGACAGCTGAAATCTTGCATCTCCCTCTAAGTTTTGAGTGTTGCTACTACAGATGAAAAACATGAGAAAATTACTAAGTATTATTATTACTCCAAGAGCCAGTATTTTGTGGTGGAGATGTCCTGAAGAATCTGTCAAAATTGGCAGCACTGGCCTACACTTTCCCCCACTAATTCTTACTGTGCTCCATAAAAATAATTAAAATGAAATGTCCATTAACAAAATCACATTTGACGAAGTGCTGTGTGAAGAGATGAGTCCAAATAATTAAGTTCAGATTTGGCAGAGGAGGGGAGTGTTAGGATAGGGTTTTGAGTTAGCCCATTACTGATATGGGCCTGAAACCAGAAATTCAAGTTTGGAGCAAATCCAAACTTCCCCATTTGGGGCTGAGTTGCTATGTTCTAGATTTCAGAGTAGCAGCCATGTTAGTCTGTATCCGTAAAAAGAAAAGGAGTACTCGTGGCACCTTAGAGACTAAGAAATTTATTAGAGCATAAGCTTTCGTGAAGTGAGCTGTAGCTCACAAAAGCTTATGCTCTAATAAATTTGTTAGTCTCTAAGGTGCCACAAGTACTCCTTTTCTTTTTATGTTCTAGATGAAGCCCCATCTCTTGTTCTGCACAGTCCGTGTTAAAGCCACAATTCAGCAAAGCCTTTAAGCTCATGCTTAAATCAGTCCTTACTCAGGAAAGAACTTGAGCACCTGCCTGACTTTAAGCATGTGTTTAGGTCCAACTTAATGGGGGGTCAAGCACATGCCAACATACTTTGCTGAATCAGGGCCTATCACATTATTCTGTTTCCACTCCCTCTGCTCCGAGTTTGTCAGCTGTGCTGCAACTAGAAGATAGTCAAGGTCCTTCAGCAGCAGGTCAGCAGCTGTGGTGGATTAGGCTGGTGTGTGCTCTGTGACACCAAGTGTTTGACAAATAAAACCTATGGCTAAAAAAGTTTTATTTAATAAGGAAACAAAAACATGAAACTGCAAGAATGTTTCAGGCTTACAGAAGAAGAGCCATCATATTTCTTTTATTATATGAATATTTGAATGTTCAGTAAATATATCACACATTTATTCTTTGAAATCTAAGATTGAGATCCGTTTTCATTTTAAACCGCAGGCAAAGGAGAGAACGCAGATTAGTGGCACACAGCCTACAGTGTCGGGTGCATGCCACTTCCTATGATAAACTTAGTTATTTCTTTGTATCACGTAAACATTTATGTTGAAATGAAATCCATCCTGACTCTTGAAGTCACTCCATCGGGATGCCAAATACACATCTTGCCTGAAGGTTTAGGACTTCAAACAGGATCTTGAAAAAATTCCCACGCAACTCACTCTAATCTCCCCAAAAATACACACCACATTTTAAGACTGGATGTGGGCTTCCCTCCTTCGTCAAAGATCAGTAAATGCAACTTTAAAAAGTCAACACTTACCAGACAGTTGGCATGCTACAATATCTGAGGCAGTGCTGTATATCCCCTACGCTCAGAGCAAGGAATTGCTGTGATGTTGTAAATGTTGACACTTTAAGGGTGATAACAGTACACAGCCATGACCAGTTCATTTGTTGCTTCGCTGGTCTGCTGATACCGGCAAGATTTTGTTCTGAAATGCAAACCAGCTCTAGCAAGCACATCTCACATTTTCATTGCAGA
The DNA here is from genome assembly GCF_965140295.1 of Lepidochelys olivacea. Taxonomy (NCBI): domain Eukaryota; kingdom Metazoa; phylum Chordata; order Testudines; family Cheloniidae; genus Lepidochelys; species Lepidochelys olivacea. The sequence goes on from NC_140411.1 coordinate 168,840,412, forward strand.
ACATTAGTTTTGAAAAGTATCATGGAATTATGTCACTTACAATACTCATTCTTTCCCTGCCCTGAAAACTTCAAGTGTCTAATGCACATGGAGTTACTCTGCACTGGCCTGACACATACATTAGACATTGACAGCAAGTTACCTGTAGCTGGCAAGGCAGGGGAAAAATGGGGTTCGCAAGTCATAAAATTGTATTACTCTCCACATCGGGAATCTTCATTCCCAGGATTGAGAAGTATACTTAATTTTGGACAACCAATTCTTCATGTTGGTTTGTGATAGCTGTAGCATTATGAGAGGACTGATAAATCAAAACCAGATATTGAAGTGCAGCTTTCTTGTAGAATAGTGCTGTTGTGGGGAACTGATTTTTATGTTCCAACAAACCAGGTATGAAATTTGTAAAAAAAAGTCTATTCACAAATGTTGTCACTATTGTTTGCAGGAGTGCGGAGGGAAGAGATACAATGGAAAAAAATATACGAGCGTTTGATTGAAAATGACAAAAAACTGTATAGACTTCAAGACAATTAGTTTGCTCTAAAAATAATACAGCATCTTGGAAGTGTGTTTTGTTTTTTGTTTTTTGAATGATGATTTAGGATCTATTTGCGTTAGATCTGGAACCCTACAGATACAGTGGAGTAAACATGACGGGGTTTCGTCTGCTCAACATTGACAATCCACAGGTTACATCAGTTATTGAAAAGTGGTCGATGGAACGACTGCAGGCACCGCCCAAACCAGAAACTGGCCTCCTGGATGGCATGATGACAGTAAGTGAATATCCACAGCATGGACTTGTAGCAGATGGCTATGGATGCCTTTCCAATTCTATTCCAATCCAAGGATAAACACAGATTTTTTTTCTTAATTCCCCATATTTATCTGGATCAGTAGAGGGGAAGAAAGCAAGGGACAGCAAAAGAAGACACTTAAGAAACAAAATTGAAGTGTAATTTAGTGTCCAACATCTCCCCAAGAATTATGGGCCAACTACTGCCGCTCTTACTTACATAAATAGTTAATGGGAATAGTCACATGAGTAGGAATATAGGATAGAATTCAGTGTGCACTGTCGAAAGTTTAACCAAGTTTAAGCAGATGTAGAAGTTTCCCATTTGCTTTTCCACCTACTCCATTTTCCAAATGTTGGAAGAGAATCCACAGAGGTAAAGACGCATTTTTAAATTATTTATTTATTTATTTATTGCTTTTCTTGACCATGGTAGTGAATTTGTTCCTTTAACCAATGCTGAAGTTAGCCATGTGACAACCAGTGACACTCACGTGAATAGATGAGTTACAAAGCACTCTGACAAGGTGCTTTGCGCTTATCATTTATCTCTCTCTTGTCAAATGCACTGCAGCAGTCTCATTTCTCTAGGAAAGTTCAGAATTTGATGAATATAAGAAGTGATAAAAACTTCCAGAGAGCTATAGTATTAGTAATCTACAAGGAAAGATACTGTATGTGTAGGCAGGTAATAGCATTTTTAAATTGGAAAAGTGCCTTCTTTCTCCATTCCGATCATCTACAGCAGCACTCTGGCTTTGAAGATGTAATTTAGAGATAAGTGAAAGGTATCATCTTGTTGGAAATGGGGGTGGGGGGAGTGTGCCCCTTCAAAGGATCAAAAGAAAAAATAGAAACAATTGAATTGATTAAGTCTGATGAACACGGTTCTGGATTTTGGCATTGTTTTCCAGCATCTGATAACATTCTTAACATGAATTGAATGATGTGGGACGCGGTATGGAACCAGACTTTATTATAAAATGTTTCCTGGTGTCATTTTGAAACACACTAATCATTACACAGAAGTTCCCAGATCAACTATCTTCAGCAAAAATTTGAAAAAATTCTTTGATAGCGTCCTTACAGCAATATACAAGATGGAGTAGATAGTGTCTCTGCCCCTAGGAATTTACAATGTAAGGCCCCAGTCCTGCAATAGGATACGTGCAGGCAGAGCCATCCACCCACACAGATCTGATTGCAGGATTGGGGTATAAGACAGAGTTTAGATCTCCTCTTTTATTAGGCAGAACCTTCCTTTTCCATATGTACAAATTTGCTCAGATGTCTTGAGACAATATAAACAGACAAGGTTACTAATCAGCTGTGCTTACTTTAAACATTCATAGCAAGTTCATTTATTTAGTTTGGTAGAGACCTACAATACTGCTGTAAGAAAGGAAAGACAACTATCACGCAGCAATGAAGGCCCAACCCTGTCTTCCAGCACCACCTGCAATGTGTGCCCACAAGCCTGTGGCCCAAGGATGGAATTCCTCGGTCACCTCCAAGGACTCATGGAACATATAACCTGTGAAAGAGATCATCCTCAGCCTCAAGGGATTGCCAATTACTGCTGTAATTCATTAGACAGTGAGGAGTTGACAAGTTACACATTATCAGGAGAATGATTAAACTTTCTAATATTAATGCAAGATTTGTCCCTTCTAGTTCACAAAATGGCATTTGCATGGTGTGGGGAAAATGGAAAGATTCTCACAATGAGATACCTGGATTTCTGTGCAATCATCTAAATAAAATATTAAAATCAAAATAATGAGAAATTCAAAGGCTGAATCTCTGCCCCTGATTTACCCTATTTCACCTAACCATTGTAGAAGAGGTAGGACGCTATCATTTTTTTTGTAGAAAAACCCATACTAAGGGCAAACGTTACATGGAAACACTCAAGACAGTTCACTACACAGAATTTCTGATGTGTTCTGCTCTTCAGGCTACTCAAGAAGATCTGGAATGGCTTTAACGACACAGATGCTTTGAGATCTTCTGGGAAATGCATATATCTCAGCCTAGCCAACCAGAAATGTCTGTATATACTCCTGTTTGTTGTTGTGAATGCAGAGTAGACGTTTTTTTTTTAATGTAATGTTTTCTACAAAATATCAGCTCATTCTAGTCCACATCGACTAGCAGCTGGTAAAATGATTTTGTGATGATCACAATCATTTTTGAACTGTGAAACCTGCATAAAACTGTCACTTTTTGATTAGTGTCCATGAGGTCATAGCCATGTCTATAACACCCAAGCAATGCACACCCCGATTTGGTTTTTATGACTTTTCCATGTGGTTGTATTTTTAAGTGAATGGCAGGCAGCTGACAGGCCTACTAAGTTAATTTGTCAAGCCAGAGAACAGGTTTAGCCCGAGCAGCAGTTGAAGCTTGCACTACCCTGGCAGGATAGTGTAACAGTGCTGGCTACTAGTGGTGAGAAAGCAGTTGCAGTCTCCATGCCAACACAATGTTTGGCCTTTTCATTGAAAAAATTAAAAATTGAAGAAGAACAAACCAACTTATTTCACATAGGCCATCAACTACCATCAGAGGGTGATGATTTGCATTGCTGTAACACTGGACCAGATTCTTACTAACAATCCATTGCCATATTTTACCAACCCTCACAGCAGTACGGCCTTTCCCCACTCAAATTGCATTTCCAGGAATGTACCTGGGGTGATTATTGGGATTATGTCACAATCTGCCACTTGGTTGCTCCAGTAGATAAGTAGCAGCTCTATATCTGGCACAGCATACGTCTCCCAGTGCACTTGGGCAGCTAGGCCGGCCAGTGCAGAGCCATTCTCCACTCTCTCCTGACCACGTGCACAATGTGGGAGATGTCGTGATCCCACAGAGGTTTCTGTTCCCCCTGCACAGCTACCTACAGAATGGGTGGCCCATGTAGTGAAGCCAGGTGCCCTCTCATTCCTCAGTGCAGCCACATGATTGAGCATTAAATAGAGAAATGAACAAAGGATCAAGGGGAAGTAGAGTCAGAGAGGTAAAGTGACTGGCTCAATGTCACACAGCAAGATGGATGAATATTAACAATTATAAAAGCAGTGAACTTTGATCAACCATTTCCAGCTCCATACCCAACAGTACCAACACAGACAATGCTGCCATTGACAAACGATATATGCATCTTATTTTGAAGTAATGGTACGGTTTGACCACTATAGTGATGAAAACTGAGATCTGCTGTGAAGCATTTCCACCAGAAATCCTCAAACTCTCTAGGCCCAATTCATCCTGAGTGTAACTCCAGTGAAATAGAGTCAAACCCTAGATGAATTTGCCCTAGTCAGCCTAATTTCAAGCCTGATCCAAAGTCTATTGAAGTTAACGAGAGTCTTTCCCTTGACTTCATGGGGTTTTGGATTAGGATCTTAGTCAACAGGATCTGTTTGGAACTTTTAAAGACACTTGGCCCACAGTACAGCTGCTATTGTCTCCTGAAGTGCATCTCACCATTTATAACATTTTTGATTGTGGGAGCTTTGTTTTGTGCAGAGCCTGACCAGGGGTGTTAGGAGTGATTCCTCGTCTGCAGTATATTAAGATTAGCAAGTACATTCAGATCACATTTGATTGCCAGCAAAAGCCTTCAGTGCTGAGAAGACTGATGCCATTATAATTTACTTAGGTAAATGAAACAGACAAAGAATCAGATCTGTTAATTTCCCAAAGGAACACCAGGGAAAAAGAATAAAAAATGGTTTAGCTATGTAGTTCATATAAATGAGTCCAGTTTCTCATCTGCAAAGTCATTAGCTTTTTCTTAGGCCCAAATTTACTTCTGAATTAGTCAGTATATTTATAATAAATAATGTAGCATATTAATGAATTAATTCTGACAACATCCCCGTGAGGTGAGTAAAAATTATCCCCCTTTTATATAAAGGGATCACTGAGGCCGAGAGTAAGAGTGGGATTGTCAAAAACTCCTCAGTGACACAAGTCCCATTGACTTGCAGTAACACTTCAGGTAAAGTTTTCAAAAATGCCAAAGTCCCATTTTCAAAAGTGACTAAACACTTAAGCTCCTAAATCCTATAGACTTTTAATGAGACTTAGGAGCCTAAAAGCCTAAGTGCCTAAAGTACAGATTTTAAAGGTATTTAGGCACCTGAAAATAGAGAAGTAACTAGTGGGATTGACTGCACTTTTGAAAATCTCACAAGGCAAGTCTCTGCATCTTTAGGCACCCAAATACCTTTAAAAATCAGACTTCAAGGCACTTCTGAAAATGAGACTGAGGCTCCTAAATCACTTAGTCTTTTCAAAATCTTGCCTGATGCACTTGTGAAAATTCCACCCCAAATGACTTCCCCGGTATCACACAGGAAATCTACAGCAGAGACAGGAATAAAATGCAAATCTCTTCATTCCTGTGCCTTAACCACTAGACCACTCTTCCTTTCTCTTCCATCTGATTGTTAAATATTTTGCTCAGCAATACCTGGTAGCACAAATTAACACAAGGCATAAGAAACAAGGCCTGTCTCTTGTTTTAACTTTGGACTCACATGAGAGTCGCAGAAAAGAAGTAGCCTAATCTCTCATGAGTAGAATAGGATGTTCGTTCTGAGATGACAAAAGGGGAGGGGGAAGAAAGATGCAAATTAATGAACCCCCTTCTGTTTTTCATGCAGACTGAAGCAGCTCTGATGTATGATGCTGTTTACATGGTAGCAGTGGCCTCCCAGCGTGCCTCCCAAATGACTGTCAGCTCCCTGCAGTGCCACAGACACAAGCCATGGCGTTTTGGACCCAGATTTATGAATCTGATAAAAGAGGCAAGTGTACACCATCTGCTTACAACCAGTGTAATCCTCTCTTTGTTCTTTATTGCACTGGATGCCACTATGGAACATATTGTATGTTCTGATTTCTATTGTTAGAATATCCATTTCTATCTTGTTTTCCTCCTTTAGGAGCTTTGGTTTACAAACACAAGGCTGCTGCCTGCATTTCAATGGCAACTTTATCCCATCTTAAAAAATTAGCAAGAAACTCCAGGCACGATCAAGTTTCCCATGCGACTTCCCGTGGTTTTTTCTTGATTTATATTTATTATGGAGTTGGGGTACTCATCATTCACTAAACTGCGCTAGGCAGTAATCAAATTATGGAAGAACCATGTGCTACCATTGTAGAAACTGGGGTGAACCTTTGTAAGCAGATTCCATAGCTCTGCACTTGTTTGACCACCGTTGTCAGGCTGATTCCCCACTTGTCAAATGGGTGAAGTGCTTCTACTCTCTCACAAATTTATTTTACATTATTGAATCTGTCATAAATATAAAGGGAAGAGTAACCACCTTTCTGTCCACAGTGCTATAAAATCCCTCCTGGCCAGAGGCAAAACCCTTTCACCTGTAAAAAGGGTGTAAAGGGTTAAGAAGCTAAGATAACCTCGCTGGCACCTGACCAAAATGACCAATGAGGAGACAAGATACTTTCAAAGCTGGAGGTGGGGGGGAACAAAGGGTCTGTCTGTCTGTGTGATGCTTTTGCTGGGACCAGGTCAGGAATGCTCTTCAGAACTTCTGTTAAATTAGTAAGTAATCTAGCGAGAAATGCATTAGATTTCTTTTTGTTTAAATGGCTGGTAAATAAGCTGTGCTGAATGGAATGTATATTTCTATTTTTGTGTCTTTTTGTAACTTAAGGTTTTGCCTAGAGGGATTCTCTGTGTTTTGAATCTGATTACCCTGTAAGGTATTTACCATCCTGATTTTACAGAGGTGATTCTTTTACTTTTTCTTTAATTAAAATTCTTCTTTTAAGATCCTGATTCCTTTTTTCATTGTTCTTAAGATCCAAGGGTTTGGGTCTGTGTTCACCTATGCAAATTGGTGAGGATTTTTATCAAGCCTTCCCCAGGAAAGGGGGCATAGAGCATGGGGAGATAGTTTGGGGGGAAGACGTCTCCAAGTGGGCTCTTTCCCTGTTCTTTGTTTAACACGCTTGGTGGTGGCAGCATAGGGTTCAAGGACGAGGCAAAGTTTGTACCTTGAGGAAGTTTTTATCCTAAGCTGGTAAGAATAAGCTTAGGGGGTCTTTCATGCAAGTCCCTACATCTGTACCCTAGAGTTCAGAGTGGTGAAGGAACATTGACAGAATCTCATTAGTAAAAATCAGAACTCTTCTTCCTGCAAAGGAAAGGTTGCGTGGAGGCAGCAGTCAGAAGTGGTTGTTCGTTCCTTTTCCCCGCATCCCACATTTGGAGCCTAATTCTGCCTTCATTCAGAGAGCTGTAATTCCTATCAAAGCTATACCCATGTTGCACTTGTGTAAGTGGAACAGAACTGGCTGGCTGAGGGATACAATATACAGTAGCTGGCATGATGTGGCATGTTACTGAGATCAAGAATCTCTCTGGAAGCAAGTTGCAGCCAGAACATGAAGGTACATAGACAAGATACAGAAAGCTTCTCAGAATCTTTGAGGGCTCTTTCCTTCAAGGATTGTCATAGGTAGGTCCCTACCTATCATTCGATTATGCAGCTGCACAGGTTCCCAAAGCATTGGTTCTTCTGCTCTTTTGCTGTACTGACAACCATTTTACCTTCCTGCCCTCTTTTTCTTGCCTATTTTTTCCTGTTTTCCCCACAAGGGAAGTTCTGTAGATTTCCTGTACCTCCCTCCAAACTTCTGCCTTTAAAAAGGATAAAGTAAGGACCAGAGCAACCCCTGCCCAGGGACCGTATTTAAAAAATTTGATGGGGAAGGGGTAAGGATACTGCCATGAGCTTTACTCACAGTGCAAGAGGAGAGGAGGCATGCAGCACCTCTTGAACTGCATAGGACTCCCCAAGGGGGGAGCTGTAGCAGAAGGGGTGTACAGTAGCAGAAAGAAGCCCACACTACGTTTAGTGACCCGAAGAGCTTGCAGGAGGCTGTGGATGCCCTGCAGCATTTGGAAGTTCCATTGAGCAAAGTGCCTCACTCCAGTGGGGTTTAAAACTGCTGCATGGCAGGTCCTCTCCTGCGGAGACTGTAAGAGAGGAGAGCAGAAGGTGAGACTGTGAGGCTGTTGTAGGGGGCAGCCTGTGGCAGTAAGGGCCATAATACTTGTGAGATCAGGGGAGTCTTACAGGTGGAGCAGGCAGCCCTGCAGAGCTTTGAAACCCTACAGCAGCTCCCTGCCCATGCTCTACTCTTCCCGCAGCTATTCATGACAGAAAACTAGCTCCAAGAAAAACGTCTGTAGAAAATGTGATCTCCCTCTCCCACATATTCACTTGAAGAAAGCAGGAGCTTCTGTTAAGACACTGTTGATCTCAATCTAGGGCTTGTCTACACAGTAAGGTAATGCATTCTTCTGGGGTGTGATTTCTAAACTGTACGAATGAGTTGCACATTAATTGGTCTGTGTAGACCCTGCTGGTGCACACTAACGGATCCCTAGTATGCTTTAATATAGTACTGTTTCAAATAGCACTATGCTAAAGTGCACCAGCAGGATACATGGACCAATTAATGCATAACACATCTGCATAGTTTAAAAATCACATACCCAAAGAGTGCATCACCCCACCATGTAGACAAGCCCTAAGCGTCTAAGTCAGGCCTAAGAGTTGCTTCAACCATCACTCTTCCCATCCTCACAAACCTCATCTTAGGCTATATCTACACTACTGAGCCTACCTCAACAGAGCCCCCTAATGTAGATGTAGCATATGCCAACAGGAGTTGTTCTGCCAGTGTAACACCACCACTTCTCCAAATGACATTAGCTATGCCAATAAAAACACTCTTCTGTCAGCTGTGTCTACTCTGGGGGTTGCTGGGGGCGGGATTGGCAGCATAGCTGTGCCAAAGTAAGTTTTAAGTGTAAATCAGTTCCTTAGACTCCATAGACCTTCTAATTCATTTGTCTCTGAAGTGTTTCTGGGCTTGTTGTCCCGCACTCTCACTGGGTGGAAGTTTGCATGCAGAGGACATTATACCTTAAATTCAAATAAGGTAGTAGTTATAGTCTGACTTTGCGGTACATTTTTACAATGGAACTGAAAAGTGACTTTGTAATCAATTAATTCCGTTTCATAATTCAATGGTGCTCTGCTGCACACATTGGAGGACTTTTAGCACATAGTATAAATAGCCTGGATCATAAGCTTTGAAAACATCTTTAAACTTTGACCAAAAGCAGTGGAAGTCTCTCAGCAGATCCAGTTCAGGGTTTAATATGTTAAGCAATTCTATGGTCACATTTATCATGGAGAGCTGGCTTCTTGCAGGGAATGAGATATGTGAGTTAATTACTGATAGTTTCATGGATAATTTCTTTCATGGGTCAGTAAAACACTGATTTATGCACTTCAAGACTCTTATCTTCATGTTTTCTGGGCTAGCCAAAAAGTACATTATGAAAATGAATTGATAAGAACTAAGGCAGTAATCAATTTCACAAAGGAGGACACAACAGGTGTTTAAAATTAAATTGTAAATACACTAGGACCTCACTAATTCATGCGAAGAACTAGGAAGCACAGCCAGGATAGGGGAATTGTTCAAATTAGGGAGCAAGCCAAATCACAGTAAAAAAAAGTCAAGTAGCTGCGTAACAGTTGTGCCCATTTTATTTTCCTAAGTGCAGTTTAGTTTTAATTGTTGATTATTTGTATAGTACCAACAGTCTGAACAATTTTATAGACAGGTATGAAGACAAGATACCTGTCCTGCAATTGAAGTAGAGGATGTACAGACAAAGGTGGAAAACAACAAGTTCTATGGTTGGCGAAATTTAGCATACACCTTGGTAACACCATGTCTTTATTTGAATTTTGCTTTTAGACACAGTAAAGATTTTCATTAATTTAATTTGTTCTGACATATCAGTGGAGAGAATAAAGGTGGAAATCCTCTGACCTGTAGAGCACCTGGACTTCTGCTTCTCTCAGCAGCTGGGCAAATTAAAAATTTTTCAGTCTATCAATATTCTGTTGGAAATCAGAGTTCGAGCCACATCTTCTCCTCAGATGTGCATGAATGGGTTTCCTCATGAGCAGCATATCTGAGGACAGAATTTGGCCCCTTATTTATGTTAATCTGAATATATGCCTGTCTAAAAAGCCAAAAGCCGTGAGTGAGTATGAATTACTGTGTTAATATGATAAGGAGTCCGGTGGCACCTTAAAGACTAACAGATTCATTTGGGAATAAGCTTTCGCGGGTAAAAAAACACTTCTTCAGATGCATGGAGTGAAAATTACCGATGCAGGCATTATATACTGATCCATGAAGAGAAGGGAGTTACCTCACAAGTGGAGAACCAGTGTTGACAGGGCCAATTCGATCAGGGTGGATGTAGTCCACTCCCAATAATTGATGAGGAGGTGGTCAATTCCAGGAGAGGCACAGCTGCTTTTGTAATGAGCCAGCCACTCCCAGTGCCTATTCAAGCCCAAATTAATGGTGTTACATTTGCAAATGAATTTTAGTTCTGCAGTTTCTCTTTGAAGCCTGTTTCTGAAGTTTTTTTGTTCAAGTATGGCTACTTCTAGTTCAAGTATAGCTATATCTACCCCATATCTCTTCTAGCGACACCATCAGAGGACCCAACAACATCAGCCACACCATCATGGGCTCATTCACCTACACGTCTACTAATGTTATATATGCCATCATGTGCCAGCAATGCCCCTCTGCCATGTACATTGGCCAAACTGGACACTCCCTACATAAAAGAATAAATGGACACAAATCGGACATTAGGAATGGTAACATACATACCAGGAGAACACTTCAATCTTCCTGGACATTCTATAACAGATTTGAAAGTAGCTATACTTGAACAAAAAAACTTCAGAAACAGACTCCACTTGTTAAGAAACAGCAAATCAGTAAAGTATCCTCTTAAGCTAATAAAATCTAAATAGATAAATACAATAGATTTTTCTACCCCACCCCCCAACACAGTGTGCTCCATTCTTGCTGAAAACTAGTAACAGTAAGAGAAAAACCTCTTTATTCCTATGGATGGGGCAGGTGCTGCAAAATATTTCATTGATCTAAAAATAAAAATAAATAATTCCTTCAGATCCAAAAGGGGAGATTTTCAGAGGCACAAAGTAGGCACCCTAAGACGAGTATTATAATGGCTAGCAACGTTTCTGATGGAAACAGTCACCACGATTTCTATGGAAAAGGTTGCTTAAATTGAAGAGAGAAATTCAGTAATTTTCTAGCATATATAATGTGGCCATTACTTTTGTATCTAGCTCCTAGATATAGTGGTGTGCACATTAGAAAAGGAGAGAAAGAGGAGGAGGAGGAGACATTCCAAAGAAGCAGGGCCAGATAAAGGCTGGGGCTTTAGGGGCTGCAGCCCAGGGCCCTGGCTCAAGGGGGGCCCTGGCATAGGGGGCCCCGCAAAAATAAATAACAGGCAGCGATCTCCAGGCTGCCTGCCTGCCATAGCCCCATGTCACTCCTGGAAGCGGACGGCTGCTAGCACCTCTCCCATGGTTCCCGGCCAATGGGAGAGATGGGGTGGCGCTTGCAGGCTTGGGCAGCGCACACAGACCTGCTGCCCCTTTTCCCCCAGGGCCTGCAGAGACGTGCCACAAAATCTAATAGCCCTGGGTCCACAGGAGAGTTAATCTGACCCTGCAAAGAAGGTTGAGTTAATTTGGTTCCCCTCTTTCTCTGTCTCTACCTGTTTGACCAACACCACCCTACTTTCCAATTCCTCCCACTCCCAGCTACAGAAGACAGACCCCTCCATGCCCATCCTTATCCAAGCAGGAGACCTTCATGCCCCAGCCTGTCCATATCACCAATAGCCTGCTTTTCAGCACAAAGTTGCTTCTTGGTTCCATGCCAGGAAATCTCCTCCCACAGAAGACAATGTCTCTCACAAGCCCGCTACTGTTTTCCAGTGCAAGGTAGTGGGAGGAAGGAAGGCAAGTTTCAAGTTTTAGCTCTGAAGGTCCAGAGATCAATCTCTAGGTGATAACAAAGAAGGAGTGGCTAATATCCTACATGACATGGGAGGTTGTGACAGTCCTAGCTGTTGTTTGTGTTGCATCTTTTTGAGAGGCTTTAGGAAATCCCTCTTCTACAAATCAGAAACCTCCAAATAAAGATTAAAAGAAATTTGAAGCATTTACACCCTGAACTTTCATTTACCCCATTCTATAACAAGATTTTCCTCAAGGACTATTAGCTAGAAGAAATCTGTGTTTAAGAGCTTTAAATACAAACTCTAGATCAAGGAATAATCTAGTCTGATGGCACTAAATTATTTCAAAAATCATTAGAAAAATCTGTTGAGGATTCTTCTGAACTGAACAATCTCCTTATTTAGACTCAGGACCCTAGAAATCAACAATACAGCTACACTGGGTCACTCCAGAGACTACCAACTTTGATATTATATTATTATTATTATTTATTATAGTATAATTGCATTTATTTCAAGCTTCAGGCTCAATAGATCTGTAATAATTCTTCCCCCAAAATATGCCCCAGGACTCCCTTTGAGAAAAGTCTAGACCAAACACAATGAATGCCTGCAAGCACAAGAGCCTTCTTATCTCTGAGATTAGAAGAGGGATTTCTTTGATTTTTGGGCTGATTTATTTAAGACAAGTGGGCTGTAACAGTAATAAAGGGTTTTTTCCTCAGACTCCAAAGAAGTCCCTGGACTTCTTTTTGCAGGTATCTTTCTAACCCACCGACAAAGAAAAAGGTCTGGTAGTATTAAGTCCCATCATACTAGTTTCACTTCAGGAAAACCTAGAAGAATTTATTCTAGGTTCTTTCTGGATCCAAAGAAGACTGGTAGATTCCGACTCATCCTACTGTAGATATATGAATAAGGCGGAATTTCACTAAATTCCTAATGTGCTTACATTGTATAGAATTAAAGGAGGGTAATGTAATTAATGCAAATCATAGGTTTGTGGAAAATAGATCCCGTCAAACTAACTTGATTTTTTTAATGAGATTACAAGTTTGGTCGATAAAAGTAATCATATTGATGTAATAGACTTTCATAAAGTGTTTGACTTGGTACCACACAACATTTTGATAACAAAACTAGAATGATATAAAATTATTATAGCACACATTAAATAGATTAAAAACTGGCTAACTGATAGATCCCAAAATGAAATTGTAAATGGGGAATCATTGTCAAGTGGGTATGTTTCCAGTGGGATCCCTCAGGGATTGGTTCTTGGCCCTACGCTATTTAACATTTTTATCAAGAAGAAAACATAAAATCACTGATCAAGTTTGCAGGTGACATAAAAATTGGAGGAGTGGTAAATAATGAAGAGAACAGATCACTGATTCAGAGAGATCTGGATGCCTTGATGAAGGGCGCAAGCAAACAATATGTAGGCCATTACTTACAGATTGGGGGACTCTAGCCTGGGAAGTAGTGACTCTAAAAAAGACTTGGGGGTTGTGGTGGATAATCAGCTTGGTGCTGTGGCCAAAAGCATTAATGTATCCTGGGATGCCTAAAAAGGGAAATCTCAAGTAGGAGTAGAGATGTTATTTTACCTCTCTATTTGGCATTTGTGCAACTGCTGCTAAAATATTGTGTCCAGTTCTGGTGCCCACAATTCAAGATAAACTGGAGCAGGCTCAGAGAAGAGCTACAAGAATGATGAAAGGATTAGAAAACATGCTTTATAGTGACAGTGATAGACACAAGGAGCTGTCTATTTAGCTTAACAAAGAGAAGATTAAGGGGTGACTTCATTACAGTCTGTAAGTATCTATATGGGAAACATAATATTTAATAATGAGCTCTTCAATCTAGTGAACAAGTTCTAACACAATCCAGTGGTGGGAAGTTGAAACTAGACAAATTCAGACTGGAAATATAAATTTTTGACAGTGAGGGTAATTAGTCATTGGAACCACTTACCAAGGGCTGTGATGGCTTCTCCATGACTGGCAATTTTAAAATCAAGATTGGATGTTTTTCTAAAAGATGTGCTCTAGGAATTATTTTGGGGGACGATCTCTAGCCTGTGTTATAAAGGAAGTTAGACTAGATCATTCTGGTCCCTTCTGGCTTGGGAATCGATGAATTGTAAACTCTTTGGAGCAGGGACTGTCTTTTTGCCTGTGTTCGTAGAGTCCCTAGCAAAATGGGGATCCTGAGTTGGGCTTCCAGATGCTACCACAGTATAAATAATAATGTATCCACCTCTCCATGGACATATGCAAGCCTGAAAATCCCAGGAGGACAGCAATTAGACTCAGTACCAACATGATGAGATTATACAATGCAATGATCTTTATCTTTTGCTTGCATTTGCACTTCAGAAGCATGATTGTGATTCACAGCTTGCTGCTCAGTTGGATAAAATGGATGTTTTTCACATTCTAGAAATGCTGGCTCTGAGTGTACTTGTCTTCTGTTTTCCTACCTTGTCTCTCCTTTACAAAAATAATAAACTGTTTGTGTTAGATAGAGAGGAATATAAGTTCCCCTTAATACAAGGAAGAGAAGCAAATTATTAGTCTTGCTCCATAAATAGCAGCCTATCCTTGGCCTAAGAAGGAAGAAAAAGAACATTTCCCTCCAACTCTAGGGTAGAGGGGGACAACAGTGCCTCCCCCTAACTTCCAGCCCCCTGTGAAGGAGTAACAGGAAGAAGCCACTGGTGAGGTGACTCACCTCAGTATAAAAGTCCAGGAATCTAGCTCTACTGCTTATTGCCTCTGGGTCCTGTCCCGCAGCTGCTGATCAGCTGTTGATGGGGGTACGCAATCAGGCAGCAGCAGAGTGCAAGAAAGATACCATTTCCCTCCCAGCCGCTGCATTGACAGGCAGGAAGGGGAGAGCGGACGTTCCAGGGCCTGGCCTCCTGACAGGCAGGGGAGGAAAGAGATTCTCGTCTCTGCTCCCCACAACCACGGGTGGCTCATCCCCCTTCCCGCCCACATTAGGGGAAATGGTAAAGCTACCAGGGGGAAGAGGTCTTGGAGGAATCTGGGAAAGGTGACGAAGGGCCAGAGAGAATCTGTGGTAAGGGGATCCAGAAATTCAGTGGATGACTGGTTAAGTCCCACTGAAAATCCCAGCCTAGAGAAGCAGCTTGACAATGCCTGCAAATCACAGTCTGAGTATATACTGGGAAATTTGCCATTGGTACAAGCTTTTTTCTTCTACAAAACTGGAATGGAGGCTGACCATCTAGCCTACATTCTAACAATACCAAACTCACTCCCCCACTCCCAAAGGTGGTGGCTAGAGATGGCTGAAAATATTTGGCAACGTTTTTCAAAATGTTAGTGTTTTTTTGCACTTGTGTGGCCAGCTTACAGCACAGCCAATCTTTTTCAAAAATTTGAAATTGATGAAGATTTTTTTCAAGGAAAATATAAAAGCTTTCACAAAAAATGCTCTGCATTTTTCAACCAGCTTTCCTGGTAACTGTCCAAAAATAACCTCTCTCAAACCCTCACCAAATCCAGATAATACAAGCCTCTGAGGCTGGGGAGGATCCAAAGGGATCTCCAGTTCTGCCATGAAAAAAATGTATGCAGTGTTGTTGTAACTGTGTTGGTCCCAGGATATGAGAGAGATGAGGTAATATCTTTTACTGGACCAACTTCTGTGGGTGAAAGAGACAAGCTTTTGAGCTTACCCAGAGCTCTTCCTCAGGGAAAAAATGGTCAAGATCAGAGACTCACCTCAGTATAAATTGCTTGGAGCAGCACCAATGCCATCAAGCTGCTTTTTCAAATGTCTCCCCCTCCGTTTTTCTTGTTGCTAATAGAAAGCAACTGAATGTCTGTCGCTCGTATCAAATGGTGAAGGAGTACAAAGAATTCTCATCTCAGGGAAGAAATGATTAATAGAACAGAAAAACTTCAGCAACAGAACAACTTACTTCCAAGAGGGACTAAGCCCCCCACCCAATGGATTGATTAAGTTGGGGAAACCTGTGTGCACAGGAGTGGGAATTACCAGTCACTTTTTCACTGGATTTCACAGATACAAGGCCCTCCTCAAAATAAGTGACTTTTCCTCCAAAACCAACCCAACCTTCACCCTAAACTTGTATCAAGTTTTTCTGAGAGTCAAAGAACTTCCCTGCCCACAAATCATAGAATATCAGGGTTGGAAGGGACCTCACGAGGTCATCTAGCCCAACCCCCTGCTTAAAGCAGGACCCCAATCCCCAATTTTTGCCCCAGATCCCAAATGGCCCCCTCAAGAATTGAACTCACAACCCTAGATTTAGCAGGCCAATGCTCAAACCACTGAGCTATCACCGCCCCCCAATGTCTTTTGTACACAAAATGTCTTTTGTACATATGGATGTCCTGGCTCTGCTGGGTTCAGAAGAAGGAAGTAATGAAAATCTTGAGAGAAATCAACCTTGCCAAATTTCTAGCCAAGTTTTGCAGCCCCGGGGTGTCAACAAAGTTAAGATAAGCAATTAACATTCGAGTGCTGATCTGAGCCAGACCTCTGCACTGTTTGACATTCACACAATCACTCTGTTCTTCTTTTGGGAAAAGTGATGTGAACACATCTCCAAGCTGGCTGTTGCTTTGGAAGCTGCCCTAAGAGGAACAAAAGGTCAGAACTGGTGATCTGAAGAAGTGCACACTTCCAGATCAAGTTTCTTGCCTACTTCTGCTGGACTGACTAAGCCAAGGAGGGAAGGGCAGGATATCTAGCAGTCTGGTTTAATGGATTCAAATCACAAAAAACTATTTCCAGGAGATTCTTCCCTTGATGGCAACTAGTAGAACACAAACTAAATCTGAAAACTGAAAATATTAACAGACACACAGTGTAGTCACATGTATTGGATAGAGAAGGAAGAGGCGATTTTTCATTATGGAAATGATAAAAGGAGTTTGAAAGAGGCTAAAAATACAAAAGCACTCCATAGGGGGTGATGTGCATATAACTTTCACTTACAGTGAGTGGAACTTCCAGACCATTTAGCTGATGAGCACGTAACATTTTCTAAGAGAACAAAAAAATGTTTTCCTTAGACATGATCTTTCATCACTACAGAGGTCAGCGTCTTCAAGTGCGTCCACTGGACCTGGAAGGTCTGTAGTCATGGACTAAAAGAGAAACTAGTCTAGTACTTTAAAGGCATTACAACCATATGTGGACATGGTGGAAAACATATTAGCCATGTCTCCCGTTGTCGAATTAGAGGACTTAGGTCTGGTCACCTGAACTTTCTGCTAGCCAGAAAGCTAATGAGGCTGTTCTGGAAGATGGGTATAAGAATGCAGTTTTATAACATAAAATAGGGTAGTGTATTATCCCCCTAGAGCTTACAGCCTAACTAGTAGATGAATGGCAAGCTCCACTAATCATTGCATGACTTGGACCAATTGCAACATTTGTCTTTCCTAAGCAGTGAAGAGGAGCAATTGATAAGATTTCACAATACAGAGCCTTTTACTAGGAGTGCAACAAAGCCAGACAAGATCAAGGCAAATAATGTCTATTAACCATATTGTTTTATATACACATCACTTTAATGACATGTTTATCTAAAAAAAAAACCACCTAATACTATAACACAGTTTTGTAATATATTTCAAGGAGTTTAATATTTTGTTTCTCAGCACCACACTAAATTAAAAATCTAAAATTCTTATTCATTATTAGTATTACACTAATGCTTACTGTACCCAGCCAAGATCAGGCTGCATTGTGCTAGGCACTGTACAAATGATTAAATATTTTAAAATACATTGATTCAGTGACAGGGTAAAACCTAGGGGCTACCTACTGGCCCACCGGGGGCTTTAAGGGAAGGGTGTGTCCTCCTTCCAGAGACCAAAAGGCAAGGGGAAAGCCCCTGGGACTTCAGCCCATGCAGGCCAGAAGAAGTGCTTTGTTTTAGTGTTACTTATGAAAAGGACCACAGCATTGTCATGGATTTGAATGAAGTCTGTGAAATCTTGGAAATGGGTATAAAAAGACATTTGGTTAGGCCCCAGACCATGTGGCATTGTAAGCTGGCACATATGATTGCAGCACCACTCAGATTTGGCCTGTCTGCCCCTCGGTTTCGATCTATGAATGGGTGTCTGAGCCAAACCTGGGCGGTGCTGCAATCCTGTGTGTCAGATCAAAACACCAAGAGGGGGGAGCCAGGTCCAGCCATGCAGGACAGGAGCTGCCACTGGAGAGGTGAGTGTGGTGTGTGCTCACCCTGCAGCCCACTCTCCTCTCTCTGCCCTGGGCCTCACCTCTCAGCACCACCATTATACTCTTGTTTATGCTGATGTAGTGAAAACTACATTTGGTGATTTATCATTTTTCCCCTGACCTTTGCCATGAAATTTACTAAAAATATTTGTGCCAAAACTATAGATTCTCTTATGAGTTTTTTGTTCAACCAACAAATTGTGCCCAGGGCCAAGGGTAAGGGACAAGAAACGCTCAGGTGTGATATTTTTTCCTTATGGGACTGGCAAAATAGCCTACATACCCCAATGCAGGAAGACATCCCCATTAAGGAAGTGCTCTTAAACACATGTTTAAATCAACTGCATTTAGGAAAGCACTTAAGTCAAGGATACATAAGTGTATACTTAAATGTAAGCACAGGCTTAAATTAATCTCTAGTCGGGAAAGCACTTAAGCATATCCCTAGTCAGGAATCAGAGTGGTAGCCATGTTAGTCTTTATCCACAAAAACAACGAGGAGTCTGGTGGCACCTTAAGGACTTATTTGGGCATAAGCTTTTGTGGGTAAAAAACCCACTTCTTCAGATGCAACAATTTTAGGAAAGCTCTAAAATAAATGCTTAACTTTAAAAGTCAACAGGACTTAAGCTCTTGATCAAGTGCCTTCTTAAATGTGGTTGAATCTAGCTGAGGAGCATTTTCTACCAGTCCCCAGATTTTGGGGCAGAGGGTTCTTGCTGCAAATCCCTCACCTAGATTACACTCCCAACTACACACGATTGATTTGCCACTGTCAGAGTCTGTTCACCTGGAGTGAAATTCATCCCTTTGAAGGTGGTCAGCACAATACCTTTGCACCATTTAAAATCAGTTTAAACTTTGTTTGAAAGTTATTGTTATTCAGCAGATGAATAAGCCATTTTTAATAAATCAATAGGTCAGAGAGAAAGGATGGGCTTGCAGATAAGGCACTGGACTGGAACTCATGAGGTCTGGGTTCAACTTCTGACTGTGCCACAGACTTCCAGTATGACCTTCGGCAAGTCACTTAATCTGTCTGAGTCCCATCTGTAACATGTGGATAAAGAGTACTTTATTTCTATTTGAATCATAAGCTCTTTGGAGCAGGTACAGTGTACTACTTATACAGTGTATAAGACACAATGGAATCCCAGTCTCAAACCAGTTAATACTAACCAATAGTACTGTACCATAAAATAAATAATGATCGTTTTTATATTTTGTGCTGCACTTTGTCACTTTGGTAATGGTCATTGAAAAACGTACAATACCCTGGTTCCTAGAGGGAAGAATAACTTACAAAATTAAGCTTCTCCCTCAAATCTGAATCCACTTCCCCTTTGTATTTTATTTGAAACTAAATTTAAGCTGTCTGATTTAAGCATTCAAGACGTATCCAAGAATATCTTCAAAGGCCTTTCACCACACAGACTTTGAACCAAGGACACCTGAATTGTCACCCTCAAGTAATTAGGGATCATTTTGTCAAATTTCACACTGAAATGGCACACTCAAAACTTTTCTTCACTACTCTTGCACACCATCTAGCCCAAACTGCTCTGAAAATGAGTGTTCTTGAACAGTTCAAAGAACTTCAGCTTTCATGAGAAATCCACCCCCCTCCTTTTCTTTCACTAGCTCTCCATTTTTTTTTTCAAAACTAGGTGAACATGGTGCTCATGAAAATAAGAGTCTTGTAATTGGGGTCAGAGCCAGTGTATATAGACAAGCTTCACCACATTACTCTCCCTTCCCACTTCAATCCTAATTAGTGATATTCTTCACACCCTCTCAGTCCTGGACCTCTCCCAAGTAAAGATGCTGCCACATGTGGTGGGTTTTGGGTGGGGCAGATAAAAGAGCACCATCAAACGGTTTTTCTCTTATTCCTTGTGCTGGATTTGATCCTATCTAGAGGAAAGGTAATGTATTAACCCACTGTGCTATTTAACCCCCAAGATGTCAACTTTAGTAAAAAGATTAATTGTATGAATCACTCAGTTGATGAGAGACTTTAAGCAGCTTTTCTATTACAATTTCAACTCTAACCAAAAGCAATATCATCAGTTAACTCTGAGGGATCTCTTTACAATTCTAAAAAATCAGGGACTTTGACTTCAGACTAATAAACCAAAGGAAGATCAAACTTTCTCTTATTCATTACTGCTCAAGATGGCTTACAATGGAATTGGCTATATACTGTGTTAGCAAGTTTTGTCTTGGAGAAGTGAGCTATAGTATTTCCTGTCCATGTGTGTAGTACAGTAAACCAAGGTTTGCCTAATCTTTCAGATACCTGAACTGTACACATTTTGTGAAGTTGATAAAAACCTTATGAGAAATGCGAAAGACACGTGATTCAACAGTATATTTGAGAAGCATTTCTAAAACATGGTGTTGTTAAAAAAAAAAACTGGGGCCCATCACATACGTAATACAATACACTCTATATAGCTTTACATATAACTGTTTTACAATCAACCAAAAACAGCAAAATAAAATTGCAAGCATTATCAAATTCCAGACTTTGGTCTTGTCTGAGAAATATAGAGGATCAGATTTCCTAACATCCAATGGAAGCCACTCCAACTGTTTTCACTGGGCTTGCTGAACTACTCAGCACGGTCACTAA
The DNA here is from genome assembly GCF_965140295.1 of Lepidochelys olivacea. Taxonomy (NCBI): domain Eukaryota; kingdom Metazoa; phylum Chordata; order Testudines; family Cheloniidae; genus Lepidochelys; species Lepidochelys olivacea. The sequence goes on from NC_140411.1 coordinate 168,861,040, forward strand.
ATGCTATTTGAAGAGAGTAGTAATATAATTGATAAAGAGCTTATTCTAATATCTGTTCAATAATGTGTTGTGATGACAAATAGTAGCTCTATGGTACTAGTCAAAAAGCAAAAGTTAGGTAAGCAAAAAGCTAAGAGTGAGAAAAGCAGCTCTCATCAACTTCCTAACTATCACTGCCAATCAGATAACATAATTTATATCTTCCCTAAATGTGCATTAATTCTCATAACTTGGAATTTTATTCTGTTTTCCAGTTTAGCATTCCAAGTTTTTCAGAGCAGCAAGCATGTCTACCTCTGTATTTGTACTGCACCTTGCACAATAGGGTCCTGAACAAAGCCAGAGTAAATGGTCATCCTTCCATTTTGTATAGGCAGGAAGTGCTAATAAAAACAAAGACAAATCTGAAATGGAAAAATATTTTCCTGTTTTCTAACTAGCTCTACTTAAACCCTTTATTTAATATAGTCTGGCAATGCAGCAATACTTTGCTGTTAGAACACTTTTCACACAAAGAACTCAAAGCATTTTACGTACAATTAAGAAAGCCTCCTAATACACCTGTGAGGTAGGTATTTTTGTCCCTATCCAGGATGCAGAAAAGGAGGCAAAGAGAAGGTAAAGGTGACCTACAGAGGATTTTAAAAAATTGGCACATGCCTAGGAATGTGGAAAGATACTTTTTAAAAAGTGGATTTTATTTGCTTGCTTTCTTTTACTTTAGAAATCTTAGGAATTATTATTTCCCCCTTGATTTGGTTAGGGTCTCAGAGCCTCTGTATGGTGATCTCTGATGGGAGGAAAGTAGAATCTTTAGCAAAGATGTCCTTTCTTCAAACTCTCCATTAGGCATTAAAGAAAAATGGGGAGTTAACAAACCAAACCAAGCAAAACCACTTCAAACAGTCTCACCAAAAAATACCATCTCCTCTGAATAGCTTGGATTTCAGTCCCTAGACCTTTGATGTCATAATTTAATTAGTCTTCCTATCACCACACAGTCTTACAGGTTGCCAAGACCTAAATTTCAAATGTAATAAACAAACAGGAAAAAAATTGAGCCTTGAAAATGAGAACTTTTCGGGCATATCTGTGCATCATAAAGAAGTAAAAAGAGGGCACAAGGCAATTCTTTTTTCTTTGTAGGTCACATTTAAGTAACTTGCCAAATGCCATAAAAACAAAAATAAAAACCCCCACAACACTGGGGAAACTAGGACTAGAATCCAGGGCTGAAATCTTGGCTCCACTGAAGTTAGTACAAGTTGTACCATTTATTTCAATAGGGCCAGGAATTCATCCCAAGGCGTCGTAACTTTTAGTCTCTGCTCTAACTACTAGACCATGAATGTTCTCTTCATTTTAAGCATATAGTCATACGCAATGGCTAGATCTTCAGTTGTTGCTAATCAGCACCATTCCATTATCTTCAGGGAGGACCTTTTCCAATATTTCTATTACACAGAGAAAACTGTGCACTGTCTACAGGAAAACTGGATTTCAAGCTCCACATTTCTAAGGAGGCCTCAACCGAGTCTCTGAATTTGCATCCGTAATTTTACACAAGGAATATGGAGAGAGCCCAAATAGCCAGTTTAAGGGCCTAATCCAAAACCCACTGAAGTCAATAGAAAGGCTTCAACTAACTTCCATGGCCTTAAGATCCGGCCCTGAATGCTCAAATTCCAGCGGTACGTGCAAGCACAGTAATTGACTATGCAAAATGTAGAGGCTATTGTTTTTTTTAATGTGGCTCATTGTCAGCTTTGTGACTCTCTCAGGTCAGTAACAGTGCTATTTATAGTTATATAAATTTGCAGATGCCTAGTTATATCTGCAAGGCTTTCTGAGGAGAAGGGAGACAAAGTCATTTAGCATTTGTAACGAAAGATATATTTCACATTTCCACACAAGATACAGCTTAACATCCCTTTGGTCTGCTTTAATATTATATAATAATTCAACTGTCCTGTGACAGATGCAAAATGTCAGAAGACCTTGCACACAACTGAGTTTGAGCTTGATGTTGTGCAGCATCTCAATGATGCATGGCAAAGAGAATGAATTTTCTGTAGTGGGTGTAGTTCTAAAGCAGCATTTACACCAAGCAGTTCAGCCAGCGGTCATATTTAGTGATCCTTTGGGCTGGTTATTTTTAAAAGCTATTAATTTAAGGTTGTGGTAACCTGGACCTTAATCATTTTGCAAGTACTTAGTCACAAATATTCATACGTATTCTATATATTTCACACACACATACATTCACTCTTCCTCCTCTCCCATGCTTTTCTCAAACCACCACCACCTATGGATAAATCATGGAGACCTGCGGTGTTTCCTATTGGTGTATTACCCTCAAATATTGGATATAGTTGAGATGAAGCTTGAGATTGAAAAGGCAGTGCTTGATTAGATGCCAAATGGAAAACCAACAGACAGGTCCAGAAAAAAGTCAGGTTACACAGAATATTGGAGAACATGGAAAAATCAATAGAAAAGAGTGAATGTACAGACATCAAGTCTCTCATAAGAACATAAGAATGGTCATACTGGGTCAGACCAAAGATCCATCTAGCCCAGTATCCTGTCTTCCAACAGTGGCCAATGCCAGGTGCCCCAGAGGGAATGAACAGAACAGGTCATCATCAAGTGATCCATCCCCTGTCGCCCATTCCCAGCTTCTGGCAAACAGAGGCTAAGGACACCATCTCTGCCTGTCCTGGCTGATAGCCATTGATGGACCTATCCTCCATGAACTTATCTAGTTCTTTTTTGAACCCTGTTATAGTTTCTCTGTGAAGAACCCACAGTAAATATTCTGGGGATAATTTAAGATCTTAGAAGTAAAGATTGCTTGATTACATTTTTATATTGCTATGGCATTTTGAAGAAGCTGAGATTCTGAAATCTAAAAACCCCCCACTACCGATGACTGTCATTGTAATATTAGTCTCACAGAGAGTACGTCTAGATGGCAATCACTGAGTGTAACTGCAGTTCAAGCCAATGTGCCTGAGCTAGCTTGAATCTAGCTAGCTTAGATCCTAGAACAGTGAAGCCAGAGCAGCTTTAGCACAGGCCAGCCCTGTGAATAGTTACGCACAGTTCTGAGAGGGTTTGTGCAGCTCATGCTGGCTTCACTGCTCTGAGACGCAGGCTAGTTAGATTAACTCACCCCCAGTGATTGAAATCTAGATATAACCAGTGAGCGACAGAGAACGCTGCAAGCAGCTAACTGAAGTACTTTGGATAGACATTTTAAATAAATCAAAATAAATACATCATAAAAATAAAACTAGTGGGGCAGACTTATGGCAGCTTGACTTCCTCCCAGGGCATTCCTCTTTCTGAGGCCTGGTCTACACTACACAGTTAGGTCAATGTAAGCTGCCTTGTGTTGACCTAGCCGTGGAAGTGTCTTCACTTAAATTTGGCTCCTGCCAGCGTAAGTGCCTCTCTACGCCTATATAGTAACACTACCTCCCTGAGCAGCATAGAGTCACGGTCAATGTAATTAGATCAACAAAGTGTCAGTGTAGACACTATTGCTTATTTCAACTGTTACTGGCTTTCAGGAGCCATCCTACAATGCCCCTTCCTCTCCAGAGTGGGGTTTGTACGCCCCCTCACGCTGCCTGAGAAAGGATTCATGTTTTGATGTCAATGGTAGTGGAGCATGGTCTAAACATAAGATTGTCTGGGTAGATTTGTAACACTGATATTTGAATTTAGACAGATTCCTCCTGAAGATAAATATTTATTAATTCCTCATGACACGAAGAGTATTATATGTACTGCATGTTATAATTACTTGCTCTAGTTGTACCTTGCTAACACTCAGGTTTGAAAAAAATGAAGTCTATTGGAAACACAAGAGAACATTAAACCCATCGGTTGTACAAAGATTTGAACTCTAAAGTTGTCAGCTACTGAAAATTGACTGCAACTCAAACTATTGACTTTGTTATTGATCTGTTGATTGGCTTTGGATGGAACTAAGGCTTAATATTGATTCCGGTTGATGAACTGAAAAATATAAAGAAAGTAGAAATGAAAATATTAATCACATGATAAAATATAATTTTAGAGTAGTGCATCTGATTGTGAACCTCTGTTAAACACTGCATGGTCCTACTGCTGCCAACAAGACCCCGAATGAAAAGCGTTGTAGGAGTTCATTTCCTGACCTCTTTTGACCAGGGTACTATTGTCGGATGCAGCCCCTACGTTTGAGATTTAAGAGAAGGACACTGCAAACACAAGTTAATGAACTTAATTATTTTTAATTAAGCTACAGCCATATTCAAAGCAGCCAAAATCAAGTGGAAGATAATATACATCAGCATTTTAAATTGTTCCCTAACTTCTACTGGAGTCAAAAGCAAAGACAAAATGTAAAAAAGCAATTTCTTTTGATGAATTACCTGATTAGGTTCTGATTCACTTTTATTAGACCTTGTAACATTTAACATGGAATGACACTAGAAACATCAAAATTGCTATACATCTTGCATATAAAAGCATGAAATCTTGCTGCACTGTTACACAGTTATGTGAATTCTCACTGTACTGAAAGTTCTGCTTCATTTCTGTTAGTTAATTACATCTGAGAACTGTGTAACTGATTTTCCGTCATTTGCCTGACCAGGTGATATCTACTATGCGCCAACATCCTTGAGTTACCTGATCATTCCCTAGAAGTGATTATGGACTATTCTTTCTTGGAACTGACATAGTTCACTTTAGGGGCCAAATTCTGGTCTTATTCATAGTTTATAATGCCAGAAGGGACCACTGTGATCATCTAGTCTGACCATTTCTAAAAACAACCTCCTGTATAGCATAGGCCATAGGGCTTCCTGAGCATATCTTGAAGCCAGTGGGAGATTTGACTCCAGAAGGACCAGGATTTGAACTTAAGTGGGTAGTCTTTGGCCCATATCCTGCCATCAGTTTTTGAGGAAGGCTTTCTATAATTTCATAGGGCATTCAGGGCATAAAAAAAGGTTATGATATGACTGTCTGCAAATACCCCATTTTTATTCTTCCAGTATCTTTGCAGACACAAATGGACATTCAAAAGCACCTAAATGATTTAGGATCCCACATCCTCCTTTCAAAAGTAATTTAGACACTTAGGAGCACAAGTCACATTGACTTTCAATGAGATTTAGGCTGCTAAGTCACTTTTGAAAATTTTACTGATAATTCTTTTATTCAAGACCATAATACATTTAATGGAGGAGTCAGGCACATGATACAGTGACAACAAATGTGAATTGTTGTGGCAAATCACTGTCTACAAATAAACTGACTAAAAAAAAAAGATCATTTAGACAAGATCCATCATAACAACTAAGTGATGGTGATCATGTTAGAGGAAGAAATTGAACAAACTGGTCTCATAAAACAAAATGCATCAACATGTATCTTCTCATATGCATATTTTAGTATCTTACATCACCGAATCAAAATATGACCTGCATAGTCAGAAAATATGTTTAATTGTTTATGCGTGGGATTTTCATACACTCCTGCGTGATTTAGGAACACAAGCCCTGCTGAATGGACCGCTTGTGCTCCTAAATTCCGTAGTCACTTTCAAAAATCCCACCCTATTTCCATAATATTTAGATACAAGCTCTAACCATAGCAGATTTGTTTGATATACATGGTGATGGCAAACCTGTGTCTGAGATTAATCCCTGAAGATTCAGAACTACGTGCAGATAAAACAAGAAGTGGTTACATTTGCTGATTTTATATTTATATTTATATTTGTTGATTATTATGCATCTTTTTTTAAAAGCCACCTAAAATAAATCAAATGAAGAACAAAAAAGAAAAGTATAGCAGAAAAGCCTGTAATTTAAGAATTATAACTCTGGCACATATGTGGAAGCTATGTCATAATGTATATCTTCCTTGTACTTTTGAAGAAATTAATCTAATGTGGGGGGGTCTCTAAAAATAGATTACAAAAATTGTTTTCAGTTTAAGATCCATCAAATCCTTCTCTCTAGTTGATAATATTCAGCAGTGGGACCAAAATACGCAGGCAACATAGCATATGGTCTAATTTTAAAAGGTGCAAATATTTGGTTTATATTGGGAAAGAACACAAGATGTAGCAATCTTATACTTCATTAGAGGTTGTTTTAGAACAGAGAATTGACAACCACAATTCAGAATAATCCTTGGTTGTATCTACTATACATTGTTATATACAATAACCCTAGCTGAATATACTGTGATATACAACAAATGCCCCCATTTAATTTCTTCCCTGATATTAAAGCTTAAAGGAAATTGTGAAGGTGCATTTTTATTTAATTATGTTAAAATGCACCTTGATTCAGAGAGTCTATGCAAACTCTGATGCACCACCTATGCCCCATTTAAATCTTGTATTAAAGACTTGAGTGTCACTTAAGTAAACCACGGGGCTTTTTGCCAGCCTCCAAGAAAGCCTGCTCCTGCTTCCATTGAAGTCAATGGGAGTTGTGCGATGGACATCTATGGAAGCAGAATTGGGGTCACGATTTGAAGAGCATTATTTTAATTATAAATAAGATTTGTCTCATGTTTTTCAAAAAAAAACAAAACTTCCTCAGTGACCACTGAAGCTGCATGTATATTAGTTATAAACGTAGTCCTCCAGAAAATGAGCTGACCAAAGTTATTTAGGCTGAGATTTTCAGAGGAGTCTAAGGGCATTAGGATCCTAATCCCTTGGCTCTAGGCAAGATTAACCCACAATCTGTTCAACAGTCCAAACAATGAGTGATGAAAGCCCTTCACAAGTTACCAGCGCTAGGTGAAATTTGAGATTTTGTGCATCGGGCTCCTGGAGTGGATTTGGCAGGGGTGATGTGAGTGTCACTTTAAAAGAGGAAAACCAAAATCAGGCTGTTTTTGGGCACTCTGGCAACTTTGGATGGTTAGTTGGTTCAGCTAATGAACCCCACAGATTCTGGCAAGGAAGGGAATGAGGCTTCAGCAACATTTTACAGACGATCACAGCTGACGACCAGATCACAATGTGCCACAGTAAAACCCATGGGGTGGGGGAGGGGAGTGCTCAGGGATAGGAAAACTCCCCTGGTGATGTTCTCCAAATCATTCAGTCTGCTTGGCAGGGTATAGTGGGGAGCAGGTTTGGCCCCACCCCTTTCCATGGGCCCGGCAAGGGGACAGCCATCTGGTAGGCTAATAAGTGTAATATTTTTGATGGCTTTAGAATAATTGTTGGTAAACATTACATGGAAGTGTGTTTTTTCATTTGTCCCTAGGCACGATGGGATGGTTTGACAGGGCGCATTACCTTCAACAAAACAGATGGCTTAAGAAAGGATTTTGATTTGGACATTATTAGTCTCAAGGAGGAAGGAACAGAAAAGGTAACTAACTGTGTTCAAACTATGAGCCATATAGTACAGTCAGTGGGACTGTGCTTATTGAAAGGTGGACCTCATGCACCATGAGGATGAAAACCTAATTTGAAGTAACATCTTGAAGCCCATTCCTCTTGACCTACATTTCCTATAGTTGAAAAAAGCTCAATCTACTTTTTAAATTGTTTGGGTTAAAGTTGAAACACAGATTGGGAGAGAGCAAAGGAGTGAGAGGGGGTGAGGAAGCTGCCCTGCAGAAGATTAAAGCCTGGAGCAGGCTAGCTAAATAAGCCAACCAGAGAAACCTGGTAGCTGATTTCTTATAAGGGAGCTAAGTAGTTCTTAGTGGGAAGAGGAGGAAGACTGACTCTGAGAGGCTGCTAGGGAGTCAGCTTTGGCCAGAGCAGCTACAAACTGGACTTGGAGCGAGTTACCTCATAAGGACTTATAAGAGGGACTTTGTGAGGGAACCACTTTTTTCCTCCTCACCCAGGCTCTGAGGTAAAAGCCATGCCCTGAGGCAGAATTTTGGGACTCTGTCAGTGATTGGGGATTTCCCTTTTAAGTTTATTTGGGACCTCCCCCCCCCCCGAAAGGAGTCCAAATGAGCCACGTGTTGATGAAACCATCTTTCATTAATGTTTCTTGTACTCTTATGAAAGGAAACCACCTCCCAGGTCCTTGTGGGAGGAAAAGTGGTAGGGCTAGAGGAAAGAGACAGCCTGTCCCTCCCTCACCCTCCTATATTTGGTGCCTGAACAGGGACTTGATCTCCGCTCTCCCAAGAGAAGCCAGAAAGGAAATATTGCAATTAGTAATATAGCAGCAAGAACATAGAGAAGGAATGAAATCATCAGTTCTAGCAGGCCTTACTAGCCCTTTCCTCCCCCCCCTCACTCCACCAGTGCATGGAGAAAGCACAGATGGCCAAACAAGGAATGGAATTGGCAGTTCCAAGCCAAGGTGGCCAGACTGTTCATTCAAGGTTCACTGAGCACTCCCATGAGGGTGCTCTCTGCTGAGGCTTTCCCAGGGCCCACCCTAACCAAACTGACTAACTCCACCTCAAAATCTTCCTGCCAACATTTGAGTGGGTGGCTACCACTGGCTATGAGAGGCACTCCTGGGCCATCCAGCTTGCCCCTTATCTAACCAGGTGGGCCCAGACTGCTTACAGGGCCCTATGTGGAGAAAAAGCCCAGTCCTACTCCACCCTGAAGGCTGCCATATTGGATTGGTTTGGATTCTCACCAGTGGTCTACCATAGGAATTTTCAAGAGGAAACATTTCCAAAAGGAGGCAGCCCATGGGCCATTGCCCAACAGCTCTGAGATTTGGCTACTTGCTGGCTGACCCCAGAAACCAAGACCACGGGCAATGTCATAGATAGCATTGTTTTGGAATAGGACTTAAAAATTCTCCCAGTAGCAGTAAAAGCCTGGGTCCCTTGGTTCCGCCCAGCACCATTGCAGGAGCCATGGAGGTGACAGAAAACTTTTTGGAGGCAGAGGCCTCAGGCCTTGGGAGCACCACCCCTTCCTGCTTCCCCATAGTACCTCAAGAGTTATTGGAGCTGCACTGGGTTTCAGCACCCCTGGAACATGGAGGTGCCCACACTATTTGGCCACCCTCAATGGACAGAGCCCCTTCCTTCCTGGGCGCTCTGAGCCTCCAGGCGCCAGAGTGGACTTCATCTACCTTTCAAGAGGGTGTGATCATATGTTATCATGTGGGCAGTTGGGACACATGCAGTGAGAGTACCCTCTCCTGGAGAGTGATTATCTAGGGTGTCACTTTGGCCAACAGGGCAAGACCTCAAACCTGCCAAAGTGGAATGCCAAAAGACCCTTCTTGGTTCCCATCAAGTTAGACTACACCTCATAGATGGGCTGATGGACTCTGGCTTTGGGCAAATGCTCCTGCACCAAGATTTGTTCCTGCCCAAAGCCTTCTAATCCAATCAAACTGTCCAAATCTTCTACATACGTGGAAAAGGTGCACTTATCTGACTGTCCCTATTATCTTACAAGTTGCTGACTACATGGGGTGTCTCCAGGTGGATGTAGCGGAGCACCTTCCCTGGCCTGTAATCCTGGGTCACGATTAGCGTACACCTCTCCATGCTCATGAACAGAAACTCAGTGCTCCTTACCCCAGGCAACTCTCAAGGGCCCAGGAAGACTTGAGCCTGTGCTGGGACTGGGGCCTATAGAGAATCCATTCCGAGAAGAGGACCCCCTGCAACTGACCTCCCAAAAGAACCCCATCACACTCTGCCCATAAGCGAGTCAGAGGCCCTTAGACTAGACGATACTTTTTGACTTCATCACTGCTCAGGATGAAGTTCAGGCCCTCCAAGAATGTTTCAACAAGGTAGCTGTGATCAATGGGGAAGCCACCAAAGAACACTGTTACCCAACAATTTCCCCATTTCAAGTTACATAATGAAATTCTGGACTGGGTGAAGAAACAACCTCACATGGAAGAGCCCAGGGTCCAGCTCCTAGTTCTCAAACCAGCTCATCAAGAACTGTTGAGACTAGCATACTCTGTCCTGATGACTGGACATGAGGGTAAGGCAAAGACATTTGGAAAACTACTGGCCCAATTCTTTTGGCTGAGTATATTTTAGGAAGTAGTGGATTTTTGTTGTCCTGCCCAGATTGACAGAAGGTAGCCCCTAAGGAATGAGGCCGGGCTCCCTTAATATCCATCCTTCTCGTAACAACCCCTTCGTATAGGGTGGAGATTGACATGGTTGGCCCCCTTGAGAAAAGTGCGTGGGGTCACATTTATTTCATACTCATCAACTATGCCATAAGGTAACCAGAGGCTGCTCTCTTGCAGAACACTATCGCTTTCACCCTCATGCAGGAGCTACTGCAGATCTTTTCCGGGTAGGCCTTCCTTCAGAAATTATCCAGGGGTCTTGTTCCTCTTAAAGGTTTGACTCTGGATCTTGGTCCTACCATCCTCAGACCAATGGCCTACTCGAATGGTTTAATCAGACTCTTAAGTTGATGCTAAGACAGTTCGTTGGGACAGAAACCAGAGACTGGGATCAATTGCTGCTGTTCCTTTTATTTATGGCACAAGAAGTTCCACAGGCATCTACTGTCTTTTCCCCTTTTGAAATTCTCAATGTAAGACAACCCTGAGTATCTTAAATCTGGTCGAGGAGTCATGGGAAGCCCAGACTACCCACTTATGTACTCCACTATGGCCTACAAATGAAAGAGAGGCTGGAGTGCCTTGGTCATTTTGCCAGGGCCAACCTATTCCAGGCCCAGTAGAGCCAGGCCTGGCAGTATAATAAGGGAGCTAGGATGAGGGTATTCCAGCCTGGCAACCAAGTCCTCCTATTTCTTCCCAGCTGAGAGAATAAACTCCTAGCCAAATTTCAGGGTCCCTATGAGGTCATCTGTGTTGGGCAGCTGATTACAAGGTTTACTACCCAGACTGACAAAGGCCAAAGAAGATTTACCATGTAAATCTGCTGTGACCTTGGAGGGTGCAGAATATATCTTCATCCATCCAGAAAGAGATGAGGATTTAGGACCCCAGCTCCCAGAACCAGTTGCGGTAGGGGTCAAAGGGACCCCACTTGGCAGTGGGTTGTCCACTGACCAGAGAGGGCAATTAAAGACCTGGTGTGGGCATACTAGGACGTACTTTACCCATTTCCAAGACAAACCTCACTAGGCTCCCACCACATTCAGATAAAACCCAGTTGAAGCCTGGAGCAGGCTTGCTAAATGTACCTATCCTGAAAGGGTTAAAATCCCACTCAATACAGGAGGTCCAGGAGATGTTAAAGCTAAGCATAATTGAAACATTGAAGGCCCTGGTCTAGTCCAATGTGGTCCTTGTACCTAAAGCAGATGGGACCATTCGATTCTGCATAGACTTCCACCGGATAAATGTGATCTCTGACTTCATTAGAAGCTCCCCTCAATGATCTCATTAAGAAATAGCTTCTCAGCAGGTCACTTGGTCCCCCCAGAGTGCCCAGTATTCAGAGAAAGAAAAGAGATTCTCTGTAACAAACCTGTATTGTGTAGCCCTGATTTTTCAAAAGAATTTATTTTACACACGAATGTTCATACTGGGCCCTGGGAGCAGTACTGCCCCAGAAGTTCCATGGCCAGGAACACCCTATTCTGTATATGAGCAGGAAACTCCTGGACTATGAAATGTGGTATTCGATCCTCAAAGGAATGCCTAGCAATACACTGTGTGGAGAAAATCCTGCGCTATCATCTGTTTGGGATCCACCTTCTTCTCATCATTGACCATACGGGACTCCAGTGGCTCCAGACGATGCCCAGGTCACCGTTGGTACCTCACCTTACAGCCCTTTCATTTTCGTATAGACCATCATCCTGACAAGAACCACCAGTACGTGCACTCTCTGTCTGGGATGCACGAAGATGGAAAGCCACACAGTGAGTGCTCCGACAGACCCACTCAAAGGCAGAGAGCCAAGGAGTGAGAGGGAGTGAGAGAGCTGTCCTGCAGGAGACTTGAAGTCTGGATCAGGCTTCCTAATGAGCTAACCGGAGACACCAGTGCAGGGAAGGAATCTCAAGCAGTTGATTCCTTATAAGAGAGCTGAAGCATTTTTTGGGGGGAGGGGGCGGAGAACGGGACAAAGACTCTGAGAAGCTGCAAAGGAGTCAGCTTTGGGTAGCACAGCTAGATGCAGGGTGAGTCACCTCATAAGAAATTATAAGAGATACTCTGCTAAGGAACCCCGTTTTTTTCCTCACCCATCCAGACTTTGAAGTAAGAGCCATGCCTTAGGACACATTTTGGGGCTCTGAGAGTGATTGGAAAAGCTGCCTTTTAAGTTTGTTTGGGACCCACTCCCACTCAGAAAGCCCAAAAGGCTGTGTGTTGATGAGACAAACTTTCATTAAAGTTTCTTGGGCTCTTGTTAAAGAAAACTTGCCTCCCTAGATCCTTCCAGAGGGCAGCAGGTGTTGGGGTCGGGCGGGAAGGAGACAGGTCACCCTTCCCTTATTCTCCTACACAGATACTGAGAAGATTTTTGACTTTTGCAATTCATATTATCTTATATATCAGGGTACTGAATAGGAATCTGGAAATTGCAGTCATTATCTTAAGTGAAAATATATTCTCTTTTGCTCTTCCTGTGAGGTTTTGCTCTTCCCATGTCTCACTGTGTCAATTCACATCCTGTAAATCAAGTTTAAATGTCATCTCAATCTTATAACTCCCCACAAAATTAATGGTCAGCAAGTTGAACGAACTTCTACCATCAGACAATAAGCCGGTGTGCCTTGTAAAGAATAGCATCTGTATTTTAAAGAAAGTGATTTTTTTTAACATCCAGAGGTTTAGCCATGTTATATATCTATTGTGCAATTTTTAATAAGTGTGTATTGAGGAGGTGCGGGGGGGGCAGTAAGGAATTCAAGTAATATTTTCAAAACGAGCTGAAATACTAAAAATTGTTTAATTATTGAATATGAGCCAATCAATTATATTTTCACCCCATCCCTAATTACTCATTGTTTCACTAAAATGGTTATGCTACTGAGGAAAAATGAAATTAGTTGTGGTCTATTCTGTTGAGATTAAACAGTGTGCTTTGGGGTAAGTGTCTGAATTTGGTATTACACTCAAGCAAAGGTCAAGCAAAATCACATTTCATCAGGACATGCTTGAGAGTCCTGTAAATTGCAAAGCTATACTTCAGAAATAATCTGTGTGAAAAGGTCTTGTCTCCCTTATATTGTCATTTACCAGTTGTCCTGAGGATGCAGATTGGACACCTATCTGGGCCTTCTTTTTGTTAAATAAAACAAAAGCAAATAATCCACATTTGTAGGCTAGCAGATTGGGAAGATACTAAAGAACCTACCTCTCTTTCCTTATTTAATACACAAGGGTAAGAAAAAGCACCTTATCCCAGAGGATTCCATTTAGGCTCTGATCTATAATAACAGAGACAAAGCTACTGCTGTTATCTCAAGCATCATATTGTCAGCTAGATCTAATTACTGCTAGCAAAAATGAAGGATACAGAAGTCTCTGAATTTATTGGAACCAGCACAGTTCTGCTGTGCGGTGTAGAGGGTAGGATACCAAACACCACTCAGGGGCTCATGCACCTTGTGCACCAAGGAACTGTGCTCAACAGGGCTCCCTGTGCTCCAGCTAGAGAGGAAAGGGGGGAAATGGGAGGTGTAAATTATGAAAAAGTTAGAGTTCTTGATTTATAGAGATCAGTGCTTAATGTCAACTAAAAACAACTTTGTTTCTCCTCCCACTTAAAATATTTGGCTCAGTGGATTTGCATTTTGATTCTGAATAATTATCTATGAGTTAATTGAGACATAACTACTAGCATCCAGCTCTCTAAACTGGTTTCACTTTTCATTTTTAATGAAGCACTCTGTTTATTTTTCTCTTTACCAAGGCTGCTGGCGAGGTTTCTAAGCATTTATATAAAGTGTGGAAGAAGGTTTGTACACAGACAGGTGATGCAAGAAACCTTCAGGTTGGGTCTTAAAACTCATCCTTTGGGTTTTGACAAATGGATCTCAGATTGCAGTTTAGAGACAATATGCTATCTCAGAGTGTACTTTTCTGTGATAGAATGAATTCCATTCCTATTTAGGATATGCACTCTAGTACTTACAAATTGTAAAGAGACCTCAGATGGATTAAATACTTTTCCCTAATAACATTTTTTTTAAATGCTCAGGGGTTAGCCTTCTTGCTCCTTCGAATGAAGGTTGGAGGCATTAAGAAAAGAAGACACCTTCACAGCTGTTCCCCTACCTTACTCATTAAAATGGGGTTTCAAGTATTAGTCTAGCCTTTAACAGCATTAATGGTGGGTGCTGTGCTAAATGTGTGGCTTATTGACACTCCCACAAAGTGTGTGCCATGAATGACTTTTTTAGTATCGTTGACTTAAGTTTTGACTACTACATTAGCTCCTGGCATACAATTAATGGGCAATTCAGACATTCAATAACACATGTAAACTGGAAGCAGGCTTGTTTATAAACTGTCCAACTTATTCCAGGCATCTCATGCTTCCTTTTAACATATAGGGGATGCTTGGACCAATAGAAAAGGCACTAGACTGGGAATCAGAAGAACCAAGTTTTATTCTCAGAGCTACTGTGAACTCACTGAGTGGCCATAGGCAAGTCACTTACAAGGCCTGATTCTCAGAAGTGCTGAGCACCCATAGCTCCAACTGAAGTCAAAGGACACTACAGGTGCTCAGCACCTCTGATAATAAGGCCTTTAGTCTTCTGTGAGTCTAGTTCTCTACCTCTATACAAGCGGGATAATAATCTCTTACCCACCATTGGTAAAGTGCTTGGGTTATACAGATAAAAAAATGCTATGTAAAATAATAAGTATTATATTTTGCATACATCTTGAAAAAAGGTTAAACTTTTTTCCCCATTTTTTCCCCATTTTTTGGCACTCTACACTAGAGTAGCTTACAGTGTCCTATAGCACTCTTTTTTAAATCTAATAAAACACATACTTAATAACCTTGTTTTAATCTTCAGTGAATCAGGCTAAGGCACAAGAGATTCTGTTTTCCTCATTACTAGTGAATAGATCATCCTACCTGACATACAGAAGCTTATTGAACCAATCTAGCTTTTGACTCTAGGCATTTCATGTTAAGTTGAATTAATTTAAACCAAATTACAATTGGTTCAGAACACTGACTCATTGAGAAGGGCATATTATATGTCTTGAATTTGTCACTAAACTGCAATAAACCCCTTCAGATTCACCATAATTATGTAATACCTTGGCCTCATTCATCCAATGCCCTTCTGACCTTTTTCATTGTTAGTATCAAGACTGACCTACAGTGTCATTCCTTTAATTTTAATGTACAGTGGCCAGCTTGATGTATTCTGTACACACGATGACTGTGCTATTCCATGTTCTGTATGACCGTTCTGCTCTTCCTCATTGCCAGCTATTTCAAGCACACCAGTGTGTCAGGAAGTCAGCAAGGTTGAGCAGAATAGCTTTTGATTAATGTGCATTGCCCCAGAACAAATTAAGAGAAACTAGCCATTTATCATGGCCTCAGATTAACTAAATTGATAATACCCAACACGTCATGTATATAAATAATTTTCAGATCAATAATCCCAAATTGATCTCCTTCTGGAAGCAAAAGAAACCTAAAAGACATGCATGTGTGTGTCTTAAGAGGAGGGGAAAGAATCATGAACAATGTTATCCCAATTAAAAATGTCCTAGGAGGAGAAATGGTTAGCTAAAGAATTTGACAATGGGATCTGTGGGCTTTCAGCCATATATAGTTTGAATGATTTAATTGTTATTGTAATATTTATATAATAGCGATCCCCAAAACCCCAATCAGGAGCAGTGCCCCATTGTGCTGGGTTCTGGACAAGGAAAGATAGTCCCTGCCTCAGTTTATAATCTCAACGAATCCCACCTTGGTCAGTAGTGACTGACCATCTGACAGCTGATGGAGGTGTACAATATGTGAGGCAAGTCAGCAATTTCAGTCTTGGTCTGATCTGGCAGCCTTGTTGGCAATCTCAGCAGGGAGGCACTGAAAGCTGGTCCCTCCAGGATACAGTTGAAACGAACTGGCAGACCAGTGTGATGAAGCATGCTGTTCCGAGGATGGAGTATGCCAGTCCCCAAAGCCATCAATCTGGTACCTTTCACAAACTTTCAATTTAAAATATATATATCAGACCAGACTCTGAGCTGGCCCTGTCTCTTTAAATTCAAGGTAAATTGGTTAACTCGTCTAACCTAAGATGGTAGATGATGTTTCTGATGTCATTCCAGACTGTTTTAACAAATCAATGCGTGTGGATCATTACATGGGTATTGATCATATTTAAATTGGCAATTGAATGCAGATGGCTTATATACCATTTTCGTATTGATTTTGCTCCTCACAGTGGAGGATGCTATTTCATTAGTTCAGCTTAAGAAGAAAATCTTTCCATGCAATTAAAGTAAAACCTGTGGTGAGCTTTGTAAAATGTATTGTTCTTCAGTAACAGATATTTTGATTCTGTATTTCCGGTTGTTTGACAGTTAACTTTGCAAGATTATTTTTCTAACCTTTCAAAAGCCTGGAATGTTGGTACAGGAAATCTGCTCGCTTTTGTGCATTTTTTTGCATTAATTTGGTCTAAGGCATATCATGCTTCATTCATCAAGTTTTCTAATAGCATAGAAAGATACTGAATACTCTCTAAACATCTTCTGCATGTGTCATTTCATCACGAGTGTCTAACAATAGATCGATAATGAAAAGCTCCATTTTCAAATTGCTGTACTCAGATGTCACTTCAGGGCCTAATCCTGGAAATGCTCAGTGCCCTCCATCCCCACTGAAGTCAGTTCCCGTTGAAGTGACAAATTCAATCCAATAAAAATGGAGGGCACATAGGCCCAGATCCACAAAGGTACTTACATGCCTAAACCCCATATTTAAGCACCCAGCTTTAAATCCAGCTTAAATCCCAGCTTTAGGCTCCTCTGCTATACACAAAACTCCTGCTCAACTGCCACCTAACTCTGTAGGCACCTAGACTCATTTAGCACCTACATTTCTGCTGTAAATATCCCCTAGGTGCCTACGTTTCTGCCTCTAGGCATGCACACTGCAGCCCCATTGTAGGCACTGAGGCACCAATCACCCACCTAAGCCCCAATGCAATCCACAGACTGCGGGAAAGATAGGCAGAGGAGTGCGTGTCTTGCTTGGGTGGCCTGATCTGGTGGTAGGGAGAGAATGTTAAAGTGGAGGGAGACCCACACATAGTCTAGTGGCTAAGTCACTCACCAGAGAGGTGGCAGATTTCTGTTCAAATCCCTTCTCCTCATCAAGGAGAGGGGAGAATTGAATGGGGGAGGGGGGGTGCTCCTACATCCTAGGGGGTACCCTAACCACTGGGCTACAGGTTTTGAACTGCTTGGCATTTAGGCCCCTACTCAGTGAGGTACTTGAGCACATGTCTAACTTTAGGCACATGTATAACTCCATTGAAATGAATGGAACTACTCATGTGTTTAGTTAGACATGTGCTTAGATACTTTGCTGAACTGGGGCCTTATGCAAAGTAGGCAAGTAGCATTTTTAATTACGCCTATTTGGAGGCACAATATTTTTTCAGGAGGAAAACTTGCGCATGCAAACTTGTGTGGGGGTCAATTATTATTGCCCAATTTCCAAATCTATACCACTTCATTTTAAAAGATATTAATACCAGAAGGATTTGGAAATAAAATCTTAAGATTTAAATTTGAATATATGTAGAGTTGATATTTATCTGAATAAATTAACTTTACTTTTGTAATTTGCACCACTGTAAAGATACTGATCCAAATCCATTGACATCAGTGAAAGCCTCCCTCTTGCCTATATTGGGCTCTGGATCAAGCCCTAAATGCTGGAGTTATTTATTGTGGGGATTGGAAAGGAATCTAAACCTACATTCTCCTTTAGCCTTTACTGACAAACACTGATCAGAGGTGAAATGGCATCACCTTGATGGTTCTGTCATATCAGTAGTCAAGAAGTGACTGGAATAATCATCTGTGCCTTCAGCAGGTTCAGAGCAGAAGTAAAAGGCCAGTGCATCCATCAATCTGTTTCAGCATATGTATCCAAGCTTTTAATCTGTTGTCTTGGAAAGGAAAGGTCTTGCCATATGTTTCAACTTTACCATTTACAAAAAGAAACAATTTCAGGAAAATAGACATTTGACATTGTTTCCTCCTAAAAAAGTCAACACGTTCCACTTTTGTAGTAAATTGACAAATGCACAGCTATATTGACATACCTTATACTCTTATGGTTAATTCATTTCAACCTGCTTTTGAAAGAGCAGAGTGTTCCTAATGATTTAAATATGACAATCAACCATTTGATGTTGTTCCCTTATTTAGAATTACAACCGGTTTGTTCCTGAAACATTTCATACTGCTGGTGTTTTAGTCTATCACAGTGATGTATAGTATCAATGTTCTTTTTTTGGACTGTGAACTATAATGCACATTTATGGAAAATTATACATAATTTCACTGAATGTGATCCCTGAGGCTTAGCAGCCATTTCTCTACTTTGTTCTGTGCAGATTGGGGTTTGGAACTCAAACAGTGGCCTTAATATGACTGACAGCAATAAAGACAGATCTACCAATATCACCGATTCGCTGGCTAACCGAACACTCATAGTCACTACCATTTTGGTAAGTCCTGCTGCATAGTGTTAATATTATTATCCATGGTGTAGAATAGATCATACATTGCTTCCATTGTTTTACATATTTATATGAAGCCTTCCTTTTCAGCCTAAGCTGCACTTCATCTTTTGTGGTTCCCTGTACCAACGTATGATTTGACAAACCACCCCATGTTTCTAGCCCAGCATACTATTTGCAGATAGACACAATCAAACTGCCTACTATCCATCTATACACCAGAGTAATCACATTTCCAAATTATGTTTAGCTTATCTCTGTAGTTTGAAGAAACAATCTGTATTTCTTTCCACCAAGAAAATTTCACACACCCAAATCCTAACTTTTATAGTCAGCGTGTACGTGTTCTGACTTCTTACTACAAACAAGGTTGGACGAGAAGAGCAGCTTATGGTACAGAGGGGAGAGACAGATACTGGTACATCCTCACCAGTGTCGAATGGAAGTTACGGTGGGGAGGATGTGCTGAATTGTGTACCCTCCAGTCACCCCGATCCCTGTCTTCCTGGCCAGTGCTGCTGCTACTTGGGCTGTGCTGGCTGGTTCTAGGTTCCCTGGAAAAGGGGAAGTTGCAGATTCCTTGTGCCACAACTTCCTCCCTGCTGACTTTCCACTGCCAGGAGCCCTGCACTTTAGGTTAAAACTACAGAAGCCTGCCTTGCCTAGAGCCGAAAAGGAAATACTATGTGCACAAAACCACTCTGTCTATGCTATTTTTTATTCTCTCCCATGAATATATTGTCCAGTCAATGATATGATTTCATTATATGATTTCATACTTTTTAAGGTTTGTTTTATTTAGAAAGTCAATTTTTAGGTTTCTTTTATGATTCTTTATGTAGTATTTATTGTACTACTGCGGTATCCTTACCCATCCCTTAACATGGCACATTATATAGATCTTGGGCCTGATTTTGGAGGGGCTGAGCACCAACTCTAATTAAAGCCAATGGGAGTAACAGGCCCTCAGAGCCCATGAAACTCAGACCCAGTACATTTATAGCTAATTGATTTGGGAAATTTACTAACATATCTAAGATAACTTTTAATGGACATGGTAAATTAGTTGCACCTGTACAACTGTAGTAAATCATCCAACTATTTGTGTAATGTATAAACTGAGATTGTCTGAAATGTACCTCATTTCTATTGTTACATGTTTGGTATGTTTGTTCTATAGGAAGATCCCTATGTTATGTACAAAAAGTCTGATAAGCCCTTGTATGGAAATGACAGATTTGAAGGATATTGCCTGGATTTGTTGAAGGAACTGTCAAATATTTTAGGCTTCATCTATGAGGTCAAACTAGTTTCTGATGGTAAATATGGAGCCCAGAATGACAAAGGAGAGTGGAATGGGATGGTCAAAGAGCTCATAGATCATGTAAGATTGAATTGTTCTGTCTTTATTCTACTTTAACCTAATACAGTTTATCAGAAGCCAAGTCAAATGAAGTGTTTTACATTAGCAGGAGCACTAGCCATTTTCACAGAGCAGAAAAGCCCTTGAACAAAGACAAGTAATTAGGGTCTGCAGTTCTGGGGTGTTCTAGGAGGGAAGAAATATATTCCCCCATGCTGTAGACCTGATCCATGGCTATTATGATATCCCTGAGACTACTGTAGTTCCCCCAGCACCCGGGCCCCTACTCTGCTGCAATGATAGTTACATCTCCATAGCAGTAGACCCAATCTCCCCTGCACAACAGTAGGCAGAGAGCTTCCTCTCTTCACGGCTCTGCAGTTGATGAGCGGTGCTGAGCCCCCATGCAGGATTCCCGAATCATGCCCTGCCCTACCCTATCCATTGGAAAGGTACCCGTATTGTTGCATCAAAGGATCTCAGTGTCTGCAAAGACAAGGGAAAGTTTGACTTTCTTGGGGTGCTCTCTTCCCACGAATGATATTTCAGACATGTCCCTTCTGCTTCCAGTAATGTCCTAATAATGCACTGTTTTGCCACACTTTCTTGATGTAAACTGTTTCGGTCATACTCAAATTACTATAGCTCTTCTGAAGTAGTTTTTCTGCCCACAATGACCTTTAATAAGGAAACCAAGAATTTTTATTTTACACTCAGTTACAGTTCAGCTCCTAGGCAAAACTAGACATGTTTGTTTTAGCTTGTTTAATACCCATGGGAAAAGATGGAAGGAATAAAAATATGCTTGTTGAATGCAAAGAAAATGAGAATATTTTCCAATTTGTGTTCCCAGAAAGCCGATCTGGCGGTTGCTCCTCTCACTATCACCTACGTAAGGGAGAAAGTTATTGACTTCTCAAAACCCTTCATGACGCTGGGGATCAGTATTTTGTACCGGAAACCCAATGGCACAAATCCTGGTGTTTTCTCCTTTCTCAACCCTCTTTCTCCTGATATTTGGATGTATGTCCTCTTAGCCTGCCTTGGAGTCAGTTGTGTACTCTTTGTAATTGCAAGGTAAGTTTAAAGACTGTGTGAGAGACACAACCTCTTTACTTACCTCTTATCATATGTGTGTTGCACTAGTCACACAACATATACTCACTCCACTAATAACAATTTAATGATATTCTAGGAATTTTATCCAGTACCAAAAACATTGCATCCCAGAGGGGTTACCTTGCATTATTTTTATATGAAAATAAATATTCATAGTGTGGTGGGATTGTTCTTTACTTACAAGTTGAAGGGAGAAAAAATAAAATTGATAAAATTTGTCGTAAGTTACTTAATAGAAATGAAAATATTACATACAACTGCTTTTCAGCATATAGTTACTCCTTTATAAGCGCTGCACTTTTCAGCTAACAGTTCATACAGTTAAAAGCCAAGAGAGAATCTGAAAATCTTTGTTGCTGAAGGGTAGAAGTCAGCTCAGATCAATTCACTCTGAAAATTTAGGATAGCATAACAGAAAACCCAAGGGCTTGGCTCTGCAAGATGCTCCCATACCTCTCTCTAAAGTGAATTGTCACAGGAGGTGCAAAGCACAGTGTACTCTCACATCCCAAGTGAGAGCCATATTCAGGAAGGCACTTATGACCCAGTGGAGCATGTGTTTAACTTCAGTAGGACTTAAACTGGGCTTAAAATTAAGCAGATGCTGTCATGAATCAAGGCCTCTGCGAACAATGAACTCCTAACCCACAGAAGAGCGAACTACTAATAGAATACAAGAAGTTTAGAAACTAGGATGGGGGGGAGGGGGAATTGACTGATGAAAAGTTCAACAAATTGTGTTTAAAAACTAAAAAAGAAAAATATGAAAATCTGATGGACAGAGTTTAGCAATACTCCTTTCTTAGCAATTCTGGAGTCTGATGTTCCAATACCTTTCTTACATGAATAGTTCATATATAAGTAAACACATTAACGTCAATGCTACTACTAGTATGAATAAGGGTTAGTCATTTGAATAAAGGTTTGTGGGATCAGGCATCTACATTGCATATGAGACTTTCCAAGGTATCGCTTCCTTAGGAATTTCAATATTTTATATATAAAATATTAATTCAACATCCCTTGGATGCCATATTTGAAACATTAATTTTTTTTTCTGTTGGCATTTGATATCCATACTGTGATAGACCCAGGCCAGTTAGATACAGCAGAATAGCAGAAGGCAGATATAGTGGCCACTGGATTAATGGTTTTCTGTTCCCTGACTGACCAGTAGCAACTCTGGCAGTGAAAGGTTGGCTGCCAACAGCTGCTATCCATTAGGGTCCCTGGGCCAGAACCTGGAGTAGAGGGTGGGCCCGGGTTCCCCCCAACCCACCATTACAGAAACAGCTCCTGGGAGGGAAAAACAGGCCCCTGTCAGGACTGGAGGCTAAACTGTTTTGGCATGAGGCCGTAGGAGCAACAGAGACTGTGGGAATTCTCTCACCAACCTCCATTGCTGGCTTATGATGAAAAGGGCTCAGTAGACTGTATCCCTGGCCCTAGAGAGAGAGAGAGAGAAGGGCTATGTGGAGGGTTGCAGTGAGCCTCTGAAGCAAGCATAAACTGCCTGGAAGCACGGGACCCATAGGGACAAGGTTGGAGCTCTGCCACAATACTAAGACACTCTAAAAAGTCATATTTATTTTTACTTCTTCCACTATTTGGAATTATAATTTTCATCACTATTTTCGAACATTTTCCAATCCTCCCTCCTCCTCCCTAGGAATATACATACAAATATTTGTCTGGGTTATTGGTTTTTCCATTACCAACAATTTGTTTTTCTGCTAACACCTTGTAAAGCTTTTACCCCAGTTCTATTATGTATGAATATAAAATATGACATAATTCACACTAATGAAAGAAAAAGAGCATTTAGAGTAGATACTCCAAGAAAACACATTTCAAATCATGTAACTCTTCATGGTCTAACATTTATATAATAGCGATGGGATAATATATAAAGCTGTATTGTTGAAATTCTAAATATTCCTCATCTCAGAGTAAAGATACAATGTAAACATTTATTACAAAACTCTTGTAAATGTAAAACTCTTGAAACAATTAAAATTGTATCTTTTGATTCCAGAGACCACAATGAAAGACCAAATGTAATGAAATAGCATCATTATAATAGCCCCATGTTATTCATTCTGATGGTGTGTATTCACAGTATCTAATTTCCTATACAGCTCTGAGATGAGTTACGTAGTTCTTGTCATGAGTTCCCCCCATCCTGAATTATGATTTCTTTAAATTGGCGATCTCCCTTATTTACAAGAGCAGTCCCCACAGAGGTCAGTTTTTGATGTGGTTGTGTATTTCTTTACGGCCACAGAACAGCTTTCTTTTCAAGTGGACGCACTGTGCACTTTTTCATATACGTGAAACTTTGTCTGCTTGCTGGTTTCAGCACCCGTGCCCAAGGCAGACTACAGTGACAGAAGGGGGGGCAATTTGTGGGGTTTATTGTTGTGGTGTTTTAAACTGCTTAGAGTGTGCATAGAAGATCATGGGACCACTCATTAGTGTAGGTCCTGGGTACAGAAAGAGTTCATCCATCACTGACGGCTAATCTAATATCAGCCACAAGACTGCGTACAATTAGTCATGATTTCCCACAAGCTCTTGCAGTAGCTCACTGTACCATGAATAATAATTCTAACTGTGCACAAATTGTCATCTCATTCAGGGCTAATATTAAATCTGCCCAAGAGCGACAGATTAACTTCGTTCTGTTGTGTGCCAAGAATAAAAATATTTTTTCTTCTCCACATTAGCTGTGATTACACTAATAATATTCTGCTAAAATTTCTATCTGTTGCCACCTTTGTTTCATCAATGGCGGAAGAGCTAACATAGGCATCCATCAGTGATATAGACACAGCGTCCTCAAACTTTGCTCAGAGAAACCCTGCGTGAGGTACTGCTTAACTGCCAGCAACCTCCAACATTGTGTCTACACTACTGCTCCAACTGGTGGAAATGAATCAGTAGAAACAACAATGGAAATATTAACAGAAATTTCCTAGGTTAGCCAAGTCCTGGAATAGAATAATTGACCTGCCCCTCCTCTGTTCATTGCATTGACATTTCATATGGTACTTTGCACAGAATAAGGTGCATAACAAGTAAATCTGATATTTAATTCTAAAAGAGAATGAGTCACTGATATACTAGCAAAAAAAAATTTTTTTTAAATATGTACTGTAGGTACTTTTGCTCCTTGAATAATCAAAAGGTCATATAATAAAATAAAGCTTTCTGGTCTGGCAGAAGCAGTTCTGGTGACTGAATTTTATTGCTATTTTCTAGCAGTTGCCATTTTATTCCTTCTGTTGTTGATACACTTTTGTCTAAGCCACAGAACAGGTTTATTACTTAAAAGAATGCAAGAGCCCAGCCCTGCTCAATTTGCAGTGCAAGACTCCCAGCAAAAGATCAGGCACAATTACCGTTTTACACTCTTTACACTAACATGTCAACACTGTAATTCAGTGTGTGTGAATGCCCAACAGAAGGCCTTTGCACTTTGATGGCTTATGTGCAAGTTAGCTGGTGCACAGGGATGAGTTTCACCCTTTGTGCACAAATCTAGTTAAGAACAATTTCATTGATTGTAGAAAGGTGGCTTTCACTCTATTAGCACAGTGAAAAACTTGCTGGAATGTAATGGCTTGGGGTTTTTTGTTTTTGTTTTTTTAAATGGCGTATGTAGAAATGTTTTGTCTTTAATCTTTATATTGCCTCTTGCAATTATGTTTAACAACTATTGTACTAGTGGTGATGATATTGTTTAGTTAATGGCATCTTAAGCTACCTACTGTTTCAATTAGTACGTTCCTTACTATCAGTGTTCATTACTTCAGCTTAGTGTAGTGCTCTGGTTGCAAGAGTGCATAAATTCAAAGCTTAGTTATATTGCTGAAACAGTAATTAAAATGTATTAGCATGACATTGTCAATTAAAGCTATATTCATAAACTTCAGCAGGAATGCACCTAATATGCCCTGCAGAGCTGAGAAGCAACAGGCAGGGTACCATGGGGAGGAACAATCTTTAAAGTAACTTTGCCAACTGTTTTGCAGACCATAAGGGGGTATAGATTTTGCATTTTCAGCAAGGTTCACTGGGAATTAAGCACTATTCTTCCACTCATTAAGGGGAAACTGGATGCGTAATTCTCTATACATGATACTGAATATATACCCTTATGGTTTTTAAGGACTGAAACTACTCTCACAAAGTAGTTGTATAAATTAAATAATAATTTAACTTATTATTAAAGTGCTGTAACCTCACTATTGAAGAGAGGGACACAAAAATTAATATCTTAACACCAACAGGTCATGTAATATAGTTTTGGGGGTTTTTTTTGTCATGCCCAATGCCAGTTCTTTCTATAGAGAGTACTCCAAAGGCACTGTTTTTAGATCGCCCTTATTCTTTCATGCTTCACCGGGGAGCAGCTACATGGAATCAGTGCATCCCCCTCTCTGCAGGTCATCAATCGCATGGCTAGGGGAATGACTGGGAACTTTGAAAGAAACAGTACTCTTATATTTGAGGATTACAGTCAAAGAGCATTAGGATTAATGAAGTAGGGCTTATGCTAAAACTAGAGCTCTGAAAGCTCCTCCCTGCACTGCAGTGCTGCTCTGCAGCTTGCATACGGTAGCAGGACACATGTATATCCTTTAGTTTGGGTTATTTTCTTCATTAATCTTTTCATTTTCTGTATTCTTTAGCAGGTTTGCTGGCTAAGTGTGTATTTTATCTGATGTTTACAGACTGTTTCTGTTAACTACCACAGGTTTACACCCTATGAGTGGTATAACCCCCACCCGTGCAACCCTGACTCAGATGTGGTGGAAAACAATTTTACTTTACTAAATAGTTTCTGGTTTGGAGTTGGAGCTCTCATGCAGCAAGGTACACGGGTCACACATCATTATTGCACACATCCCACAGTCTGCTCAAGGGCTTCTGTGCTGGTAAACTCCACCATCTGTAGCTACCACATATATTATAAAACCTGATCTCAGAAATGAAAAAAGCAGATTACACAGTGAAGCGGGGATAGAGGGGGAAGGGAAATGAAACCAACACCTGCTTAAATACAAAATAAGGTAACTGCAGAAATTAGAAGGAAAAACATACAATAAAGTATAAAGTTGGCTGACTCATATGGGAGCTTCTGTGGACAAAACAAAATAATAGTCAGATGACTACAAAGGTATTTTTATCGATGATAAATCTAAAATCCCTACACGGAAAAAATCTCTATTCATGTAGGCTTCATCCCAATAGAGACAATAATAGCCATCGCGATTCTGGAACACATACTATAACAGCCAGTCAAAAGGTATTTCTTCGAAAGATTAAGTTTTGCTGGCAATTGTCAAACTTATTTAAAACCAAAAGAAAACCTATTTTTATTGGCTTTTCTGCAGGTTTGAGTCCCATCCTATTGTAAATGCAGCCAGCCTTAGAATTTAACCAAGTCAAGTCCCAGGTGCTGCTGAATTTTGGAAACTGCACACAGATACTCGCTTGACAATGAAGGGCAGCGAAGTGCACTTGATATGGGAAGTCAAGCAGATACATGTACAAAACACTTATGCTTATGGCATGTGTATACTGAGGCTTCCCATTAAAGGGCTGTATTGTATCAATATGGGGGTCCATTCAACATCTCTGAAAACATTTTTTGGGGGAAAAAAAGAGCAACACATAGAGGAGGTCACAGCAATACACTGGTAATAAATTCCCAAATATTTAAGAAAGGAACACCTACATTCATTCAGGTATAATTTATTTTCATAGGCATTAATACCAATTTGGATTTAGTAAACTAATAATAATACTGAAGGAATTTTTCTTAGGGTAGTGAAGAAATTTCACACTGTAACTAGGATAATACATGCATATAGTTTTATTGGTATATTCATAGGACACCTCCTCACCACAATTATTTTGAAAAAGATTGGAGATAAGGTGCTTTTGTTTTTTTCCAATGTATCTGAAGTACAGACTAAGGTTTTACAGTATCAGGCAGGTGTGTGTATATAATTGTGACTGCCTTGTGTGTGAGAGTGCCCCAAGGTTTTGTGTTTTTAATGTCCTGCCTTTTTGGAGTTTACCATCATCCACAGCAAACTGTGGGATGCAGTGTCTGCTAGTTACCACTACCTTGGGTACATGACAGTCAGCCCCAACCAGACTCTGCTTGTCTTTCAAGAAGCTTTACAAAAACGTTTGTAAGGCAAAGCAAATGTTTCCATGTACAAACTTGTGGTACGTGTGACTGTAAGTGCACCATCAGTAACATGTAGAGTTTGAACAAGAGATGAATGGTTGTTAACCTCTGCATCTATTGTTATGCTCTTTCTTGTTAACAGAAGCTGCTTGTTGTGCTTTATTGGAAGCCACTTGTTTGTTTAAATTTTAAAATGTGATGATCAGACTTTCTCTTTTCTACAGAGCGTGAGCAAAGTCTGGATCAGGATTGGCTGTCATGTCTGCCATTAAAAAAGCACTAGAGAGACTTCAGCAAGTATTGTCTCTGACCCTGAATCTTGCTAGTAACATTTTACTTAGATGTTGTTTCCCCATTCCCTTGAAGTTCTCAACCCAGATATTTCCTCTAGTCTTTGAAGGTATCCAAACATGGCATACTTCTAATTATAGTCAGCAAATTAATTTTTAAAAAAATGTATGGGAAACTATTACTTTTAAAAGCTCAAGTGACCTGCTAAGGCCCGAATTCAACGAAGTGTGTAAGCACAGTCTTACCTCTAAAGGTAGAGCTTAAGTCTCACAAGATTACATCAGTGAAACTAAACCATGTACTTACGCACTTTGTTGACTCAGGTTCCAAGAGATGGTGAATACTGAAAGAAATCACAGGCCTGATCCTGCAATATGCTGAACCCCACTCAACTCCTATTGACTTTTGTGAGAGTGGAGGGTGCTCAGCATCTTATAAGCCAGGGGACTGATCTTGTAATACTCAGTGGCAGGTTAAAATGTATTAGTTTAATTAGATTAAAGATTTTCTGTTTCATTTATACAACTAATTTGCCACTAGAGAAAACCACTGGAGTATTATTATTTTGCCAAAAAGCTACAGTAACCAAGAGTTTCTCCACTTCCATCTATTATCATGGACCTCTAATGATAAGGCTGCACTACCAGCTTTTACGGCAAGCGAAGGTCTCTGAAGTTTAGTTGGCTATTACTATTGCTATACACTAAAACTAAGCATTGTAACAGTGTCTAACTGCATCTTTTATATTCCTATACTAACTAGGCTTTTAGAAATGACATCTCCATGAAGATCTGAATCAGTATACGTAGCAGCCTGCTCTTACATTTGCTAGGTCAACTACAGTTTAAAAATACATCCTTAGGAGTAAATAACCATGTTTCACTACATTTAAAAAAATCTAGCCTGATAAAGCACCAAGAAAAGCACAATTAAACATAAATCTGGATGAATTCGCAGCTCTTGAAATGACACATTAAGATTCCCTAAATTAAATAGAAACCTCTACTTTTAGACTGTTGGCCTAGTTTAAAATCAGGACAACACAAAGGCTATATACAGCAGGAAGTCTGCTTTGCTGTTACCTCTCATAATTTGGTAGCTACATAAATGTACTCAGAGACCTGGGCTATGCTTAGCTCTGACCTTTAAGAGATGTACATATATTTATAAAAAGCTAAATTAAATCTGTTTGCCTGTGGTTTGGAAGATTATTACCCTTTCAGTTTTTGCTCAAATTGTAGAGAGTTTTTACGTTAAAATCTTCCAAGACATTTCAACCTTCAGACATTTCACAGAATGTATTTTAAGTTCCCACATAAATCATTAAGTAGCTCAGAAGACATAACACTTCAACAACAGGGACCTTTCTCTAATAACAATGAATATTAGTTAAATCAAATTCTGTACACACGCAGACCCCCAGTTCAGCCAGCACTTAAGCATTTGCTTAAGTCCATCCTTATTCAGAGTTAAGCATAGTGCATAAGTGTTTTGTTGAAGTGAAACTGAAGTCAGTTGACTATAAGCACACAATCAAGTGCATGTCTGAATCTGGGCCTTAAACCCCAGGCAATCCACTGAAGTCAGTGAGGTTGCTTACTGTGTCAGTCAGGGCAGAATTCGGCTTGTAATGTTTAGGAGTACAGTAACTCCTCACTTAAAGTCATCCCAGTTAACGTTGCTGATCAATTAGGGAACATGCTTGTTTAAAGTTGTACAATGCTCCCTTATAACGTTGTTTGGCTGTTACCTGCTTTGTCCACAGCTTGTAGGAAGAGAAGGTCGTTGCAGCTAGCGGGTGGGGGCTTGGAACCAGGGTGCACCGGCAGCTCCCTTATCAGCTCCCCTAAGTTCCATGTGCAGCAGCAGCCCAGCAAGCTATTAATTGCCGGCAGTTCAGCTGTCCCTCTCCCCACTGCCATGTGCGGCTCCTGCCCTCTGCCTTGGAGCTGCTCCTGGGAGCCTCCTACTTGCTATGCAGGAGACCGAGGGCGGGGGGGGGGGGGGAAAGACAGAGGGATGCTCATGTCAGGGTGTCCCCCTACTCCTGCCCTCCACTTACCCCTTCTCCATATAAAGCAGGGTGGGGACAGGATAGGGCTCAGGATGGAGGGAGCGTGCTGGCCGCAGCTGCTATCTCAACTTCCTGATCTTTTTAAAGGCAATGTGCTTAGAATGGTGTCAGCATACTTAAAGGGGCAATGCGCATCTGTCTGCCATGCTGTCTCCCCTCCCCTCCCCTCCATTCGTGCTGCCTTGTAGAGGGAGGCTACATTAACAACAATGTGTTAACCCTGGAGGGCTCAGCCGAATGCTAGTTCATTTAGCAGTAAGGCATTCCCTGGGAAATATCCCACCTCCTCCACCCTCTAACTTCACCACCTCAACTAAACTTCACAATCATCATTGATGTGTACAGTATTAAATTGTTTGTTTAAAACTTATACTGTGTGTGTATTTAAAAAATATATAGATTTTTGTCTAGTGAAAAAATTTCCCTGGTACCTAACCCCCCTATTTACATTAATTCTTATGGGGAAATTGGATTCGCTTAACATCATTTTGCTTAAAGTCGCATTTTTCAGGAACATAACGACAAAGTTAAGCAAGGAGTTACTGTACTTTGCTTCACAGCTGGGATCAAATTCAACCCTCCTGCGCCAATTACATGACCTTAAAAAGTAAAATGAAACATACAAATTATCCATTTATTTTCCTAGTCTCATGATGTGAGATGTGCAGTCGGATGTGCTAATGCCATTTCAGTCATCATTCTGTCCTTTAAACTGGGATTAATTTATTATTCATAACATTGCACCATCATGTAGAGATCCAGAAGGGACTGTATAATTGCTTTAACTTTAAAACAAAGTATAGGCTTATAAAAAGACATATTTTAGGTCTTGACCCCTGCAGCCCTTATTCACGTGAGTAAGTCCCAGTGACTTTACTGGAACACTATTGACTGCAGTGATACTGTTTGTCTGAGTGAGGGCTGCAGGACCGTACATACCTGGATGTGTAGATAATAGACACAGGGTAAAGCCATCTTTTTAAGCATTTCCTCTAAATAGGAAATAATGGGAATGGGATACAGTAGAACCTCAGAGTTACGAACACCAGAGTTACAAAGTGACTGGTCAACCACACATCTCATTTGGAACCAGAAGTATGCAATCAGGCAGCAGCAAAGAAATTAAATACAGTACAGTACTGTGTTAAATGTAAACTACTAACAAAATAAAGGGAAGGCAGTATTTTTCTTCTGCAAAGTGAAGTTTCAAAGCTGTATTAAGTCAATGCTCAGTTGTAAACTTTTGAAAGACCAACAATAACGTTTTGTTCAGAGTTACAAACATTTCGGAGTTACAAGTAACCTCCATTCCCGAGATGTTAGAAACTCTGAGGTTCTACTGTATTGTTGTTCTTAAGGCTTAAAGCCTCATTACAATACTTGTAACAAGCAGTTAAGATACAGATAAATTATTAGTATAGGCTAGGAGTCTAAAAGGTTAACTCCAAGATGACATTATCTCAAAGACAAATTGGTGTTCAGACCCATGGATAATCATGTGTGTGTTAGGTATCATGGCATACATCCCCTTCAAAGTATGTTATTATAAATGTTAGCTGTACATATGCGAGATTACTGTGTAGATTTTTTTATTATTCTGTGGTTCATAAATGTATTATGCTCCTAAAAATAATCTACTGCCAGAGAAAGACTTCTTTCAACATGTTTTAATATGATTGTTTTGATGATATTATAACAGGATCAGAGCTGATGCCCAAAGCTCTTTCTACCAGAATAGTTGGAGGAATATGGTGGTTTTTCACCTTAATCATAATCTCATCCTACACTGCCAATTTGGCTGCCTTCCTGACAGTTGAGAGAATGGAATCCCCCATCGATTCAGCAGATGATTTGGCAAAGCAAACCAAGATAGAATATGGGGCTGTTAGAGACGGATCAACAATGACCTTCTTCAAGGTAAGATGGTGCCAAGTGGGTTTGCACTGTAAGAATTGTAACCTTTCACTAATAGATTCTGAAACGTGGAACAGAATGAGAATTTCTGAAAACATTAGTTCAGGAAAATTTAGCAGTTATAACAAATCCCTAATCCACAGAACGTCCTCCAGGAATCTACACCTCAGTGATGGGGAAGGTTGTGTTATATGCATGTTTCCTTCTGCCAACCAGCAGGAAACCGCCATAAATAGATTACAGTGTGACACTGTACTACCTTTAGTGAAAGGTCCTCAGTACCGTGGCACCCACTGCTCCCTAAGAATGGAGGGCTCCGGGGCAGCTACAATCTGGAAAGTCCCCGCTAGAACAGGTCCAATACAAGAAGGGAAAAAGGACTCTGGAACAATGTATAGGCACAAAGTCTCTGCTGGAATAGCCCCATGCCTCTAGTGAATCCCCCAAGATCTATACAGTCTGGGGCCCAACTGCCTCCTCTTTTTGAGAAAGGCAAACCCATGCCCTAGCCAAAAGAATTTAGTGAAAACTCTGCGAGGAGGACATCTGCAGTTTTGTCCCATCAGGGCCCACTACCACTAGCTATTCTTCAGTCTTCAAAAGGGGACTGTTAGGCCCAAAGTTTATAACAAGTAATTCGCTAAGATAGCTTTTCAAGATCAAGTAGCCATTAGCAAAATACAACTGTCAATCAAAATAATAGTTCATTTGCTTTTAAAAGATATAAAAAGAATATAGATTTAAAGTTTAATAAATAATAATAGAGAGCATTTTCTAGTGCAATTGCTTCTGCAGATAACTAAATTCCTTTTGATGATCAACATTAATTACATATAAAATGAGTGGATCTCCTAAAATGTCAATGCATATACCAGCAAATTATAAATATGGAAAATGTACAAAAAACATCCCACGGCAGTTAGCAGCTTTGTTGGCACACCCAGCAGGAAATCCAAGGATTGAATGTACCTAGGTAAGTATTAATATCCTACTCCTCAGTATGGCATCTGAGCATCTTTTAACTAGCCTTTAGGAAGAAGTCCTTCCAAAGAGAATGAGTCACAGTGGTGAAGCAACATGTGGAAAAAATACCTTCTGCTACCTGTGTCCTAGATGTTCTGTGAATGAACAATTTCAGTTTCTGCTGTTGTCAGTTTGACATCTTAAGTGACTATTTTAAAAAGGTCTGTGGCAGACCTGGGAATTTAACCCAGATGTCTCAAATCCCAGCACAGTACCTTAACCACAAGACTATCTTCAGATGAAGATAGATTCTTATATACAAATAAAGGAAAGTTAATGGATTGCAGTTCAAATATTTGGATCATGTCTCCAAACTAGTAATTTTCAAAAAAGATTCTGCAGTAGTTTGCTACATCTTACATGGCCACCCTGCTTTTAGCAGTTAAGGGTAAATTCCTCTCTTGTTGCCCCCGCTTACTTCCATCTAGAGTGGAGAGGTGACTGTGTTATTGAATAAGAGAATAAACTATGCTTTTTTCAAAGCCTAATTATTTAATCAGTTTTTGAAATGACAAGTTGAAATCTCTATTAACATATGCTGGGAAACAACTCGAGAACACAAAGTAACTACAGTATCACTTATTTTAATAAGGAACACCTATTAGGCTGGTTAGTAGTTTTTGCTACTACTTAAGACCCCAGTAAAATTCCTTAGCCCAATTTCCTCTCTCTGGCCAAGAAAGGTCACCACAATGCAGGGCCTTAAAAGATGAATCTGCGCAAAGAGGGACTCCACAATTGTAGCTCCTGCTCTATAGCAGAGGAAATCACAGGCATACTCTAAGCATTGTGAAATCAGAACAAGTTTCCCAAAGCAGCTTCCAGTTTTGCACTGGCTTTTTAGACACAAATAAGAGGGTGTAATTTTGCAGGCACAAATAAAGATGGATCAATTTTTTTAATATAATTATTTTTAGCATTTAGACATCTAAATGAGGTTTCAAATCAGGTAATTAGGTATCAATGTTCTACAAAATGCACCCATGCTTGTGTGTGTCTGCAATTATATACAGACACACACATGCAAATAGATGAATGCTAGAAATAATTTCTGCGAGAATGGACCTGAATTAGTTGGAAGAGTAAAGGTAATGTGGTGAAAGGTGCATGGACAAATGCAATTTCACATTTATATCACTGCTACACATGCAATACAACTAATAAATTATATACAGTACCTCTTAGAAGAGCTAAAGAGATCACTGCTTCATTGTGCTAGGTCAGTATAAAAACAAAGCAAGGAGCCAGACCCTGCCCTGAAGAGCTTACAGCCTAAACAGACCAGAGAGACAATGGGTGGGAAGGGAAACAGAAGTACAGACAGAGAAAATGACTTGCCCAAAATAACACACAGTAGGTTAATGCAGTTTTTTAGTGTGTAATTATTTGTAAAGCATCAGAGATGTACATTGTACTTTACAGACAGAGAAGAGACAAATCCATGTCCCCCAGGTGCTTTCAGTCTAAATGTTATATATACAAAGATATATATTATTTATAACCTACTGTGTGTTATGCCACTGAACATTTCTGCAAATCAGACCCTGGACTCTCAACCCAGGCATCCAGAAATGAGGAATACAGCTGCGAGAGGCTGGTTTAAATGACTTGCCTAGCATCACATAGGAACAATGGCCCAGATCCACAAAGATATATAGGTACTTAAACCCCTAAGTTCCACTGCTAACCACAAAACTGTAGCTCTCGCAAAACCTATACTCACTTGGCGCCTACGTTTTCAGGGTAAAAGTTCCCTAGGTGCCTTCATTTCTGCCTCTGGGCATGTGCCTCACAATAGGCATCTGGATGTCTAAGGCCCGGAGTGATCCACAAAATGGGGGAAGATAAGTGCTCCTCCCCCTATCTCCTCCCTACCTGTGCGGCCTGAGCAGAGGCTACCTACAAGATCAGTCCTATACAAAATTTGGGAGGGAAAGGGGTCGTGTCCCCCTTATTACTTTTAGCCTAGTGGTTAGTACACTCCCCTGGTATGTTGTAGACCCATGTTCAATTCCTCCCTCCCTGCCAAATAGGGGAGAAAGGATCTGAACAGAGATTTCCCCCCTCTCTCAGAAGACTACCCTAACCACTGAACTATGAAACATTCTGATGTGGGCTCAATCTCTCCTGTTGAAGCTGTTCAACTGAAACTCCTAAGTCTTTTAGCGTATCCCTGTGTGTATCTGGGCCTTTGGGGCAGAGAAAGGGCTAGAATCCAACTCTCCAGGGCAGCATTCAACTGCCTTAACCATGAGAGCCTCCTCTTGTAATTCCCTGCTCCATTCACCATGCATCTTCCAACTTCTGCACCAAATGGAGCAGGAATCCTATGGACAAACAGTCTCCTTAACTACGCAACCTTGATTCACCCCATTTTGTGCACTCACTGAGGCAATGATGCTGTGGAAAAAAGAGTTACGTGATCATGTAATTAAAGAGTGTGTCATAATGCACATGCACAAGGGGGCTGAATTAAGGTTTCCCAGGCTGTTTTAATTCTGGCATTTCCTAACTTTTGAGTGCTTGACTTTGCAACCTTAATGACGTTTTAATATAGTTGTTAGTGTGTCATTTCCTAGGGTTTTAAAAAAGTTAACTGAAAAATTAGAAGTTCCATCAGGTGGCATCACATTGGCACCCACATGGGTCATCAGCAGGATTGGAACCTTTAGATCCACCATAAAGACCTCTGCCACTTTAGCAAATGCAATAGTGTCCTGAGGCTGACACTGAGCACGAGAAATTTAGGCCAAACAGTCAAATGCTGACAAAGTTTAAAGCACAGGTTCTTATAATGGCAAGTGTCAGTCAACCTGATTAATTGGCAGTTCTACCAGCCCCAGCTGTAATTTTATATATATAAGCTATACATTACCATGTAAAGTCAGGGAAGAGCTGGCTTACTTCTGGGGGAGGAAGAAAGAAATGCTGCGATTTCCCTCCCCCATATTTCTAATAAATCATTTCAGGCCTGACCCTGCAATGTGCTGACAGCTCTCAACTCAAGGGATGTCACTGGGAGTTGAGAGCCCTCAGAGGATTGTGTTTACTATAAATTACGATGGGCGCACAAAAGAGCAGATATTGCAAAATAATTCAGAGCCACAGTAGAAACAAAGGGCAGTTATATTTTTAATTTAAGAGCAAGCCTTCCTATTTTATTTTTTTAAATAAACTTTCATAGGACAGGAGATATCTAAATATCAAAAATATTTCTCCCTAAGATGATACTGCAGTCTACTGGCTTCAAATGGTTTCCCAGCTTGCAATACTATTAGCTGAATGGGGCACAGTGGATATTATGGTAACCAATAGGTTATGAGGTTCAAGTTGCTCAGTTAAAAGAAAGACTTTGTCCCTCAAAATAGGTTCCTAGGAAACTCATAATAGGAAGAAAAACAGATGGAGGGGGGCCAAGCTCCCTGTACTAGATGGCTGCTGTAACAGGTGGGGGACGTCTAAGAGAAATGTATGATGGTGAAGTGGGAAGATAATGGTTTTCAGTTCAAGAGAACGTAAGTGCTGTGAGTTTCCTAGTGATCAGACATGAGCAGCCGTAGAAGATCAATGATTATTAGGCTCACAGTAGAAGTTCCAGGGGGGACATATGAAAAAGTCCTGTCCCTTTGCAGAAAGCGATTGTGGAGGAGATGTGGTCTTGAGTTCACAAGGCCCAGGGTTCTGTTCCAGGCCAGTCTGGCTAGAAGGCAGTGGGTGGGTGGGGGGATGGTATTGGCCTTAGTGGACTCAGGGAGTCCCAAATATCAGTGGAGTAGAGTCCAAGTGGATAAATGTCCTGCCCACGAGCCTGGTATGTTTTCCTGGGGAGTTTCCTGCCCTTCAGAAAATGCCGAGATGATTAGGGAGGTCGCTTGTGGCCACCAAAATAGAAACAAGGCATGCAGCAGCAGTAGTCACCACAGCAGTGAGTCTGGGTCTTGTAGCAGCAGCATAGCTCTTCAGGAGCTTAGCCCTTACTAGGTTGCAAGGACAAAAGAGCATACAGCGGGCATTCTTTAAACGTGTATTCTCTTTTGGAGGAATAGCAGCCGTGTTAGTCTGTATTCGCAAAAAGAAAAGGAGTACTTGTGGCACCTTAGAGACTAACCCACCCCCACCGTTCCTCAGACGTTCTTGTCAACTGCTGGAAATGGCCCACCTTGATTATCACTACAAAAGGTCATCCTCCCCCGCTCTCCTGCTGGTAATAGCTTATCTTAAGTGATCACTCTCATTACAGTGTGTATGGTTTCATGTTCTCTATGTCTATAAATCTCCCCACTGTATTTTCCATTTTCCACTGAATGTATCTGATGAAGTGAACTGTAGCTCACAAAAGCTTATGCTCGAATACATTTGTTAGTCTCTAAGGTGGCACAAGATACTCCTTGTGTTTCAAATGGGAAATACCAGGAGAACCACTCTCTTTCAAACAGTGATGAGCTGCCAAAATCTGAAGAACTGGTTCCTTCAGTTGCTCTGGGTCTTCGGCGGCACTGAAGAACCTGCCGCCGAAGACCCAGAGCGAGTAAAGGGCCCGCTGCCAAAGTGTTGCCAAAGACCGGGACCACCGCCAGGTGAGTGAAAATTAAAAATGGGATTCTCAGCCAGGGGAGCCTCCCCAGCTGGGAGCTCAGGTGGGCCGGACAGGACAGTCCTGAGGGCCGGATGTGGCCACTGGGCTGGAGTTTGCCCACCCCTTTAACAACCGGTTCTAAACCGGCTTCAAAATTTAACAACCAGTTCGAGTGAACTGGTGTGAACCAGCTCCAGCTCACCACTGCTTTCAAACCTGTAGAAAACTTTAGGGCACACCCACTGTTCCAGGCTCTCTTTGTGATGAAAGATAGGTGACAGGGTATCACGTGCCCTACATGAGATGCAGAGTCATTTTCTTGACTCCCCTTAGCAGTCAGTCCAGATTGGGCTGATTAGTTCTAATCTATGGAATGTAAGACCTAGATAACTCCTTAAAAGTAAAAAGAAGTAGGAGGAGGGGTAGAAGTGGAAAGGTCCTGCAGAAAGAAATCCTAGGACCAGCTGGACTTTAGAGAAAGCCCAAGCTTACATTTATAACTCCTTTAAAACAGTAAAAGGAAACCCCAAGAAGGGGGTATTTTTAGAAGCTATCCAGTGTATAGGGAATATAGTAGAAGCAGGTTGGGAAAACATGTTTACATCACTTGTCTAGGAACTCTGTTTGAATTTATTCAGTCCCACGCCCACTCACATTCCAGTTGTTGGTTTATAATACACACAGAATACAAACACACACTTCTGAGCATATTTCCACTCCTGTGTTGAATACCTTATACTAGCTTCAATAGAAACTCCAAGCCGCTACACATTTCTCAAAAAATATATTTTAGAGTAATAGTTGCTTTAAGAAATGCATGCATTTATCCCGGCTAGACCCATGCAAAGACAGGCCATTCCATTTCATGGAAGATCTGTTTCAAAATCTATTTTGTCCCAAGTAGGACCCCCACAAAATTGAAATTCTCCTCAAAGGCACCCTGCCCTGCGGCCATGGACCTTGGAAACCCGGTTCCCCAGCAGCTGGGTAGAAACATGCTTGGGTTCCATCAGAACTGTCTCCACAAAATGCTTCAGTTTTGCTAAGTCAGCAAATTCTGATGAAAACCGATCTCACCCAAAGTTTTGCAACCAGCTCTTCTTGTAATTCTATCAATTTGTTCTGTTTTCTCACTTTTTTTTTGGCTCATCTGTAATAATTGATGTTTAATCTCCCATTCTGAAGCTTGCAAAATCCTGCCTTCTGCTATGCATATACAGCTCCATTGAAATCAGTCAGTCCTGCATCTGCACCCGAAGAGCAGAAATTTGAAGGTCATCCTTAGTGGAGAAATCTGTGTGGGTGAGGGGGCATGGCAGGAGAGAGAAAAGAGGGGGGGTGGGATTTGCATAGCAGGAAGCTACAATATCTTTCGCAAACTCATCTGCATACAGAATACATTATTCCTATAACCTCTGTAGGTCTATATCAGTCTCAAACTACCCTATAAAGTGTATCAGTTTCAAAAATATATTACTAATTAGGGTAAAAAATGGCTTGTACTAACTGAGAAGAAACTGAGCAGATCCATTTAACCTTCAAAGTTTAGCATTGTCCTCTGACTGACCAAACTTAGAGTAGAATTAGAAGAAATATTAAGCCCCAAACTTCAGAGTCAAAGAAATTTTGCTTAAAAGTTTAATACTCAATCAAGTAGAAAGTCAATATCTAATATGAGCTGCCATGCAAAGTAGTGTTTAATAAGAACATACTAACTCTACCCAATGATCCTAAAAATGGTCAGGAGACAGACTGACAATATCCTGCACAAATCTTATGAAATTAAGATAAAATGTATTGAATTAAGTTAAACCTTATTGATTTGGGGTCAATACTTTTGGGGGTCCATTGTATTAAAAAGGCAGTTGTGTATGTGTTTTTTGTGGAATTATATGGCACCTTCTCTAGTGGGGGGGGGGTGCTAATGCACTTCCTATCAACGCTGAAGCCACCCCCCTGGAGAGGTGTGCACTTACTACTGTAGTTCAAACTAGATTCTCTAGGGGCCAACAGACCAAGAAAGGGTTTTTTGGATAAATAGCCTGGTTTTAAACGGCCTTAGGGCTTTCTTCCTGATCCAGCAAACAGACAGGACCCTGGTTCACAGAAAGCCCCAGTCCTCAGGGTAGGAGGGAAGGACTGGGCCTATGGAGGCTCCATTAGGCTGGGTGCTCATTCTGAGTTGAAGATGTGAGAGCTTGTAACCACAAGCCAGTCCCTTAGGTGTGGGTTTGAAGAACTGTTCCTGCCAGAATACATTTTCTACTGTAGTACTTTTTACCTTCAAAATAAAATAGGGTTGCATAGAAAGAACTGTGAGGTACTTTTAACTATAGCAATTACACTTATTAATTATCTCTGAAGACAAAGCCTCTCTCTGCTGCGAGCAATGCAGCAAATGCAGGGAACTGTAATGCCTGGCCATACCCAAGTCAGAAGTGGGAGAGACACAGGTCTCCACTCAAGAGAGGCAACCAGAGGGGAGCTGGAAGCCTGCTGGACCAGTGAGTGGAAATACAGGTTGTTATCCTGACCTGTGACATGGTCAGAAGAGTGTTACATCAAGACTATTCAGATGAAGGAAATGAGATATGTGGTTTTACTACTGTAGCAAGCTGGAGGAAGGGAATAATTTGGAGGAAGCACCAAGGAGCCAATCTGCGTGCCCTTGGCTAAGAATGTTAAATTGCCGTTGGAGCAGCTCACTTAATAAAGAGCCAGCTAAGTTTACTGGGAACAGAGTCCTCATGTTACCTAGCACAAGAAATAAATACAATAACCATTTTCAGTGTAGCCTGAGTCCGCAGATAGAAGTGCCCATGTCCACAGACCGGGCGACAGGGAGTACCATACCCCCATACATTTACTTTTCCTTTCCATTCCCCCAGCCTTTCAAAACCACACCAACCTGGAGCCTAACTACTACTAGGGTGGGGAGACAATACAGTACTCACAAGCACTCAATAACCAACATGGGTAACCAGATTATGTCTTACATCTCTTGCCGTAGCCCCTAGATGCCTCAACCAAGATTGGGACCCACATTATGCTAGACAGAAACTGAGGTAGAGACTCTGAGGTAGATATCTAGGAGCTTGTGACATCTAGATAGACAAAGGGTGGGAAGGGGAAGCAGAGGCACAGAATGGTGAAGCAACTTGCCCAAGGTGACGCAGCAGGTCAGTGCCAGGAAGAGACCAGGAACAAAACCCCAACTCTTCTTGTACCCACAGCTCAGCACCCACTCTACTGCTAGCTTCCTAGTCTTAAAAACTTTGAAAGAGGTACTTCTTGGTTGCTGTAAAAAATAGACTTTAAAACAAAGGCTCTTAGAGCAGGGATTGTGTTTCTTGTTCCAGATTCATTAGAGAGAGAGAGAGAGAGAGAGAGAGAGAGAGAGAGAGAGAGAGAGAGAGTCACTTAGATCCTTTCTGTAAATTTCATTAACAGAAAAGGCACCAGGCTAAAGGAGAATGAGTCCTTTTCCAATAGCACTTGCATTGATATGCCGAGAGGGAGAATGCTACTTGGGAAGCTGTGAAGTGTTTGAAATTGCAAAAAAAAACAAAAAAAAAAAACACCTCTAATTTATTAATTACTCATTCTGTAAATGGAGAACAGACTTTCATTTACATCATTGATGGAGTAGCCTTAGTCAAACGATGCAATACAGCCTGGATGTCTGGCTGAATGAAAAATAGAACAGAAAGATGTCCAATAGCTGGAAACATCCATAACACCAGTGGCTATATAGGAAGTACTATCCTAAACTGCGATGGAACGCTCTAGAGAATTAAGGGGAGAGAGAGCAGAGACACAAACATGGTGGTATATTGATTTTTGGCTAAAACGTGCTATTAATAAACTGATTTCAGCTGCAGCGATGAGTGCAACAACTTTTCTATTCATGTACAAGTGTGTGATTGGACTGTACAGTTGCAGTAGTTTTTCATTTTTGTAAAATGGGTGGAAAGCTGTGAAGCGTTAAGACAAAATACAGGTAATACGAACAATCAATGTATAATGGTGCTCTAACCTGTAGACCAAACCTCAATTTGTAACAACAACAAAAAATGTGTGTTTAATATAGCATGACTGAGTACAAAAAAAGAAGTAGTGTTAACAGAGGGCAAATACTTCAAGTTAGATGGTAGCGACAAGAGAGAGGCGCACATTGAGCATATGGGCAGCATCTCAGTGCCCCTGGGGAGCTCCAGGGGGAGCTGTGCTTAAGGCAGCATAACACCTTTTGTAGCACCTGAGGCGAAGAAGGGCGTGTGCACTGTGCACCATCCTCAATGCACAGTGAGAGGAGAGGCTGAGGGAGCTGGGATTGTTTAGTCTGCAGAAGAGAAGAATGAGGGGGGATTTGATAGCTGCTTTCAACTACCTGAGAGGGGGTTCCAGAGAGAATGGTTCTAGACTGTTCTCAATGGTAGCAGATGACAGAACGAGGAGTAATGGTCTCAAGTTGCAGTGGGGGAGGTTTAGATTGGATATTAGGAAAAACTTTTTCACTAAGAGGGTGGTGAAACACTGGAATGCGTTACCTAGGGAGGTGGTGGAATCTCCTTCCTTAGAGGTTTTTAAGGTCAGGCTTGACAAAGCCCTGGCTGGGATGATTTAACTGGGAATTGGTCCTGCTTCGAGCAGAGGGTTGGACTAGATGACCTCCTGGGGTCCCTTCCAACCCTGATATTCTATGATTCTCAAGAATTGCGAAAGCTGCTCTCCGCTGTGTTCAGTTCCTCCCTTTCCGTTGTCCCACACAAGGGGAGCTAAGAGAGGAACAGTCCTTGAGCTCCCTGGGATTGTGCCTGGCTCTTAGGTGAGGGGCATCAAGGACACTCCTTATGTACTTCCTCTCCCTCCCCCAAGCACCCCAGCAGGGACCGGGCACAATATATTCTTTAGGGTTACTGTTTAGACGGCACTATGCTACATGGCATGATCCGAAGCCCCGGTGTCAGCACATTAAGGCCCAT
This sequence comes from Lepidochelys olivacea, assembly GCF_965140295.1. Classification (NCBI taxonomy): domain Eukaryota; kingdom Metazoa; phylum Chordata; order Testudines; family Cheloniidae; genus Lepidochelys; species Lepidochelys olivacea. The sequence continues at coordinate 168,903,257 of NC_140411.1, forward strand.
ACCTGCTCCCTTTGAACTCAGTGGCAAAATGCTCATTGGTTTCAGTGAGAGCAGGATTAGGCCCTTTGCGTTCATTTTGGTGGGAAGCAGAAGCAGAAGCACAAGTGTATCGGGGCATCTTGGGCTTTTAAGATTTCACTTCCTTCTCGTTCAGTTTCGGGCTTCACTGTAGAGTGCACGACTTACAGACTACTGGCACCCGTGCAAAGAGCCAATACCCTATTGATCAGCTTTCGTTGGATCAGTGTGGTACTACTGCCCAACGAAGAGGAAACAATGTCTCATAATGTAGTAGTCTCAAACACTTAATGACATGTAACCCAGCTAACTAATTCACTGGGACCATTATAACATCTTACATTTATAGAGCACCACTCATCCAAAAGGATCCCACAGCTCCTCCCAGGCTATGTGTGAACACTGAAATGCTGGCACCTGTAGGATAGGAGGCAGTAAGAAACTACTCACAGCACATGATGTATGACACATACATATCTTGTATGACATATGACACATACTATATCATGTATGTGATCAAGTATGATCACAGCACACTGCACAGTGTGAAAAATGTGAGGGGGAGGAGGGAGGAAAGAGACTGAAAGAGTCCTCTCTCTGTCCCTCCCAATTCAAGAGGTGTTATTGACAGCATTCACGCTAAGCATAGGAATGTTTTGCAAGCATAATTTGAAAACTAACATTTCTGCTGAATCCACTTTCTTTCCTTAGAAATCCAAAATATCAACATATGAAAAAATGTGGGCATTCATGAGCAGCAGGCAGCAGACCGCACTGGTGAAGAACAATGATGAGGGAATCCAGCGGGTGCTCACAACGGACTACGCCCTGCTGATGGAATCAACCAACATAGAATACGTGACTCAGAGAAACTGCAATCTCACCCAGATCGGTGGACTCATTGATTCTAAAGGCTATGGCGTGGGAACTCCTATTGGTAAGATGCATTAAAGATAATTAATTAATGATGAGCAGTCCTCAAGAGGTTCTGGGCAGTTAAATCTGGATGCCCTTTAGGAGCTTTCTATAACCTTTGAGCACCCAGGGTCCTTCTTTCATTCAACATCTCCCCTCTTGCCCCAGCTACAGCAATGACTTTACTCAGCAGGGGCAAGAGGGTGGCTCATAAGCAAGCAGGAAAATTAAGGTGTAGTCCGTGCCTTCAAGACGCAATCAGTTGGCCTGCTGCTCTTGTCCTGTTCACAGGTGATGGGGTACCCTCTGCTCATCCCTCCCATGTTATTAAACCATGCTAGCAAGACAGAGTACATATTTCCTCCAGGAGCCCCCTTTTTAGAAGAGAATCAAGGTAAATGTGATCTCCAACAAATGCACCCCTTGGAAAGCTGCATGAAAGGAGACAGGATTGATATCGCAACCTATGCGCCATTGCCCGTGCATCTTAGTAGAATAACCTACAAAGTTTGCAATGATTTTCAGAGCACTATGTAGGGACTATAAGAAGCCATTGCAAGACTGTATTCCTACATCAAGAGACTCAATGCTTTGGGTGCATTCTGAAAACCAGCTGCCTCACTTCCACCAATAAGCAGCTTACCTTTTCGGTGGATTTGCTTGCCTTATCCCTGAATGTTTCAGTACTTTGCCAATTTTACATATTTAAAGAGATCGCATCTTTTCCACAGAAATTGGGTCCTTCTGCAAATGGACATTGTGTAGCCAGTTCTTTTTCTAGTTTAATATATTTGTGCTGCTCAGTCATGCACTCGCCCTACCCATGTCTCATCTCAGTTTACATCAGCCTAATTCCACTGACTTCAATGGAATTAGCTACAGATTTACATTGGTGTAACTGTTCAGACTTTGGCCTTTCAATTTCTTCTATGGCCATCTTTGAGGGAGGTAGAACAACCCGGAGTACACATACCCCTAGGGGTACATAGAGGTCTTCCAAGGGGTACATCAACCCATCTAGATACTTGCCTAGTTTTAAAATAGGCTACGTAAAAAGCACTAGCAAAGTCAGTACAAACTAAAATTTCATACAATGACTTGTTTATACTGCCCTATATACTGAAACGTAAGCACATTTATATTCAGTTGATTTATTTTATAATTATATGGTAAAAATGAAAATAAGCAATTTTTCAGTAATAGTGTTCTGTGACAATTTTGTCTTATGTCTGATTTTGTAAGAAAGTAGTTTTTAAGTGAGGTGTAACTTGGGGATATGCAAGACAAATCAGACTCCTGAAAAGGGTACAGTAGTCTGGAAAGCTTGAGAGCCACTGAGATAGAAAGCCTGCCCCAGTATATTGAACTCTGCCCCATCTTAGCCAGAATTCCATAGAGATGATATTGTAAAAATATTTTTCCATTGCTTATGTGAGAACAAACTTCTCTGGCTGAGAAGAATGAACCAAAAATTTAAACTATCCCAAAATAAAGATAAATACATGGCAAGAATTTCATAGCAGTTATAAAGCTGCCATGCTTTAAACTAAAAACAATGAAGGATAATTGGAACAGATGGTAATCCTCAGAGAATATATCCACTGGAAATGCAGCTGTGAAATATATTGTAAGATGTTTCTTGTATGATAAATATGCTGTTTTAGAAAGATCAGTTAGGATTCAAGGATATATAGAATATATGTTACAAGTCTCCAGGTGTCTTGAAATAAATCATTTTAAAAATTAAAACTTGAAACTTGCCCTAGACAAAGTATGCTGCAAAGATACTCCCATAACACACATGAATCCCCAAAGGAAATGGGCTCAGTTGTCTTCTCCCAGTATCCAAGACCATCCCATCATGTTATTTCTAAGATAAATGTACTTTGGATTCTCATTGTTTTTAGGACCAAATATTTAGCCAAGTCTCCCCTTGTGCAATCCTCAGAATTCAAATGCAAAAACATGCCTACACTTTACAGGTGCAAACTGAGGCCCATGCACTTCAGAAATTCTTATGAATGTGCCAAGTATAATCACAGTGTGACGGGTTGAATCACAGAAACCCCCTTGGGGCTGCCAACTGATGTGCCAAGACTACTTCTGCCCCTGCCTTCCCTGCCAACTTGGGACTCCAGAATCCGGCCTGGTTGTGCCAGACACACTTGCCGGCCACAAACACAGACCCAGGTCTGAACAACATCTCACAAACTGCAAGCATAACTGAAAGCAGCTCAAGAAGTGTTCCTGTTTTTAACACTCAGTTACCCAACTCCCAATGGGGTCCAAACCCCCAAATAAATCTGTTTTACCCTGTATAAAGCTTATATAGGGTAAACGCATAAATTGTTCGCCTTCTATAACACCGATAGAGAGATATGCACAGCTGTTTGCCCTCCCCTGCAGGTATTAATGCATACTCTAGGTTAATTAATAAGTAAAAAGTGATTTTATTAAATACAGAAAGTAGGATTTAAGTGGTTTGAAGTAGTGACAGAACAAAGTAAATTACCAAACAAAACAAAATAAAAATATGCAAGCCTATGCCTAATATAGTAAGAAAACTGAATACAGATAAAACCTCACCCTCGGAGGTGTTCCAGTAAGCTTCCTTTTACAGACCAGTCTCCCTCTAGTCTGGGTCCAGCAATCACTCACACCCCCTGTAGTAACTGTCCTTTGTTCCAGTTTCTTTCAGGTATCCTTTGGGGGTGGAGAGGCTCTCTTGAGCCAACTGAAGACAAAATGGAGGGGTCTCCCAGGGGTTTAAATAGACTTTCTTTTGTGGGTGGACACCCCACCCTCCCCCGGTGTAGAATTCCAGCTACAAGATGGAGTTTTGGAGTCACATGCGCAAGTCACATGTCCATGCATACTCAGAATTTACAGGTAGCAGCCATGGTTCACATGCTACCTTGAACGTTCTCAAGTAGACTTCTTATGTGGATTGGAGCCTTCTGAGATCCATTGTCCATTAAGTGTTTCTTGATTGGGCACTTAACTTGCACATTCCTTTCTAAAGAAGCTGCCCAAATTCTTTACTAAGGTTACTTAAAATTAAACCAGTACATAGCCAATATTCATAACTTCAAATACAAAAATGATACACGCATACAAATAGGATGAATAGATTCAGTAGATCGTAACCTTTACAGAGATGTGTTACATGGCATATGTAGCATAAAACATATTCCAGTTATGTCATATATACATTCATAAGCATATTTCCATAAAGCCTTACAGCGTGCAGCATCACACACTGTGTTGTTCTCAGACAAGTGGAAAAGATAGAAATGTAATTCTTAATAAAAATAATCTGTATATCTAGCTGGGGACATGCAGGGCTTTTAGCACTAGAGATGACTGTGAAATATTTAGCATCTTTGAAAAAAATTTCACTCAGGGATAAAACTTCAAAACTGAAATATTTCATGGGAAAGATTTTCAAGAAAAATTCAATTTCAAAAGAACCAAAGTGAAATTTTCCAGGTTTGTAACTGCCCAGCTGAAAGGTTCTTGTCCAATTATAAGAGCCAGGCCCTCTGACAGCCAAGCTGAATGTCTATACTGCAATTAAAAACCCAGGGGACTTGCGGGATTCAGGCTAAGGGGATGTTTGTTTACAATGTACACATTTCAGCTCAAGGTGCTCTGCCTTGACAACTCAGAAAGTGAAATTGACAAGACCATTACAGGCAGACAGCTGTCATTTTGATTTTCCTGATGGAAACTGATTTGGGGGGAGGTGGGGGGGGGGAAACAGATAAATGTTTCCAGTGAAAGTTTCAGTTTTCCAAAAAAAGGGCATTTTTCATTGGAAAAATCATTCCAACAATTTTTTCCTACCAGCTCTACTGATCACCTTAGCATCTGAGCAATCTCCATAAGTTTAAAAAATGACAATGCTCTTTCTTCCTTCCCTAGCACAATGAGGCAGATATAGGGGACCTTCAGTGTGTTGTTTCTATTAGTGTTTTTTAGTGACTGTGTAAGATACGGGTTTTGCATTTGGCTCTGAACTAAAGCAGCCAACAGTGTTGTTTTTCCTTAGCACTTATCTGCTTACTGCATTCTGAGAGGACTAGTGCATAGGACATAGGTAACATTTAAAAAAATATGCAAAAGGGCATCTTAGAAGGAATATAGTTGAACGAAGAAATGTCATTACATGCATCAAACAAGCACAAATTTCACAATTACTGCTACCATAGGGTTACCATATTTGAACTTTCAAAAAAAGGGGACACTCCACGGGGTGGGGAGGTATTTGTTCGCAGCCCCTAGCCCCGCCCCCATTCCAACTCCTTCCCCACCCCCATTACATCCCCTTCCCCAAAGTCCCCGCCCCAACTCCACCCCCTCTCTGCCCCGGCCCCGTCTCTTCCCCTGAGCATGCTGCATTCCTCCTCCTCCCCACTCCCTCCCAGCCGCCTGAAACAGCTGTTTCGCAGCGCAAGCACTGGGAACTAGGGGGAAAAAGTGGGCACTCTCAAGTGATCAACATTCACTCTCTTTCTTGAATGATCAACTCTTCTTTGGGGAAAAATAATAATGGCAAAATCCCAGACATTTTTAGATATTTAAAAATTTCTCCTGGACAGCGATTTAAGAATCAAAAAGCCGGACATGTCCAGGAAAATACGGACATATGGCAACCCTATGCTGCTAGTGCCCATGTGCTAGTAATTCTCATACTAACTATTACCTGTGATTTGGGAGGTAGCTAAGCAAGTGGGTAGCTGTATTTCAACAACCTGAGAGGTGGCTTCTATTAACAGCACCAAGGCCATAAATTAAATATTGAACAAAGAGGTATCAGAACGGATATATGACTTTATACTACTTTCCAATAATAAGTTTAGAAGTTCCAATCCAATGCCCTAGGCACACTTGGCAAAATTCTAGAAGTATAAGTATAAATACAGCTGTCTCTGTTACTCCCAAGATTGAATCAAATAACCCCGCAGCAACAGAAACAAAGAATAGATATTCCACACAATCCCAACACCAACCAACCTCCTTATGTTGCGGGGGGAACAGAGGGAGAGAAGAGGGGCCTTGCAGTATACCCTGCAGGCTAACAAACTCTAGCTGTTGCAGGAACCAGAACCCCCTCCTAAAGATTAGGCAGTTGCACTCGCTTTCCAGGCGACACTGCTAACTATATTTTAACTTTCTTGTATTTTTTTTTTAAACTAGAATGCATGTTCATTAAAATAAGTTATTCTTATACAAGGTATAATTTTTCCCTTCATTGCTGGCTACCCAAAGCAAAGGCTGCTGATCTTTGATTACCCAAAAAGACTTTGCATAATCTGATATCTCTTGGCATCTGCAGTATCAGCATATCCTGCTGCTGGCAACAGACTGTGCTCTGAAAGCTATCCGAGGCTTGGCACAGCAAATTAATGAACTGGGATTTTTTTTACATTCTTTCTCTAGACAATATAGTAGGCTAAAGGAAATAAAAAGCTCGGGGGGTGTCTTATTGTATTCACAATTATTTTAAAACATTTGTGTACAACACCATATGATTGCATGGCATGTTAGAGAGAATGGAGACATGGGGACAGATTTTCAGGTATTTAGGTATTAAAGATGTAGATAGGCTCCTAGTGGGATTTTCCAAAACATCCAGGCACTTTTGGAAATTCCACTAGATGCCTATCGTTACATCCCTAAACACCTATAAAAAAATCTGACCTGCAGTCCCTGCCTTAAAGAACTCAATGTTGTTTACAATGATCAGGTTGGAAATTGCAGCCATCTTAGTCTGCAGCTAAAATTACAGTTGTGGAATTGTTACTTAGACAGCTGTCTTGCTAATTGCTAAGTTGGTAGGTATGACAGCTAGCCACAGAAAGAAGCGACTGACTACACTGGAGTTCTTCCAATCTCTAACTATAAGGCCATATCTACACTACAAAACTAAGTTGGCCTAGCATATGTTGGCACACAGCCACCACCACCGTAATTATATCACTTGTGCATCTCTACACTTTGCTCCTTCCATCAGTGGTGTCCCCCCTCACCAGGAGCATTTGTATCAGTTATATTGTCAGCTTGGGAAGGCTCCTGAATGCCAGCAAACAGTCAACATAAGCAATGCAGTGTCTGCAATGACACTGCACCAACCTCAACTCTACACCACTCAGGGAGGTGGAGTTATTAAGTCAGCATAGCAGGGCAGTTAGGTCAGCAGGAGTGAAACTTACCTGTAGACACTGCCATAGTTAGGTCAGCATAAGCTGTAGCATAGACCAGCCTAGGAGGCAAAGCTTATTATGGCTGGAAGTCCAGACGTGGTAGGAAGTTAGTCCACATATGCCTCTGGTTTCACACTACCTTCCCATACTTTCTTCCAACTCTCTCTCCCTGCGGCTACTTTGTAATCCTTGCCCTTTGGGGAATTTTGTGCTTGCTGCTAATTAGTCCTGTCCACATTGCTAGCTCCCGCTGGTCTATTAAGCTTAATTGCTCCATTGCTACTTTGTTCTGGCTGGGGTGGGGAAGCAAGGGGGGGGAGAAACGGCAGCATGGTTTTAACCCCTTGCTTGCCAGGCATCGTGCATACTCATCCACTCTGCATCGTTACATGGTTACCAGTCAAATGTCAGTGGAGGAAAAGCAATAAATAAGAGAAAGAAAAGCCTCAAGTACTTTGCTATCTGTACCTATGTGTTGGCAAAACTTTGCAGAATGCAAAGAAAATACAAGGCCAGTTTCAGCTCTCATAACCATCCAGCACAACTGGCATAAATAAGGATGCAAAAGTATAACTGAGGCCCGAACTTATTTAAGTCACAGTGTGTTTTCTTAGATTGTACTCAGTTTTAAATACAGTGGTAAAAAAAATGGAAGTAAATGGAATAGATGTAAAAGTAGAGAGTCTAGGAGAATGTGAAATAGTCAGACACAGAAAGGAATGTAGGGAAAAATCTGCTGCAATGCAGAGGTTTAGCCAAAGTCCATTGTAGGCATCCACAAATCCCAAAGCAGTCCCAAATGAATAGCAAGACTTAAAGATCCCTTTGTCAGTCACCAATGCAAATTTCACTAGCTAATGCTATCCCCCTATTAGAATGAGGGAGCAATCCAAACACGAGCAGTCAGTCAGTCATGTACAGAACTGTTTTGGTTATACTCTATCAGGAATAATTTGTACTGTTAGAAGGGTGCACTTTTGTCTCAAATGCGCATCCTCCACCCCAACCCTGCAACAAATACTAAATGGTTTGTTCTTGCTCCACAGGGTCTCCTTATAGAGACAAAATTACCATTGCCATTCTCCAGCTACAGGAGGAGGGGAAACTGCACATGATGAAAGAAAAGTGGTGGCGGGGCAACGGGTGCCCTGAGGAGGACAGCAAAGAGGCCAGTGCTCTGGGGGTTGAGAATATTGGGGGCATCTTTATAGTGCTTGCTGCTGGACTTGTTCTTTCAGTGTTCGTAGCCATTGGAGAATTTATATATAAATCCAGGAAAAACAGCGATGTTGAACAGGTGAGTTGTCTATTGCCAGCTCATTTCTGGTTTGTTTTTTAGAGCCTGGGGTTGCCAAGGCATAGGAGGCTGTACCATTAAGAGTCTATTCAGGCTCTTGTGTGGTTGAACCTCTGCCACGCATTTTTGGCATTAAAGCCACATACATTTATTAAATGAGAAGAGGGAAGTACCTCACACTCCATCCAATTAGTGTTGTTTAGTATGACTGTGCAGAAATTTCAAGCGTAGTTAATTTCTCAAACAGTTGTTGCTTGGTCTTAATACTTCAAACCAATGGACTTGGAAAGGAATAAAAACAGAAAACTGCAGCTCTCTCTATAGCTTCAGCATCATCCCTTTGGTAACGGCCTCAATCTACTGGTCTGTCTCCACCAACGCAGTTCTCGCTCACTCTAAAGCATTCCTTCAAAGCCAGGTGTCTGCATGTTCCACGGGGAAGGGCAGGCCATAAAGGTGGGGAGCCTTGATAGAAAGAGATGGGAGTCACAGAACGGTAGGCTCTGGTGTAAAAGTGATGCCTGGAGTAACTCCATTGACGGGTAATGAGTAATATAAAAACTCAAGAAAATAATGGATGTAAACCAATGCATGGATGTTGCAATGTTTGAGGAAATGCTATTCTGTTTTCATTATAGAACCTAGCACGCACCAAGTATGTTTAAGAAAAAATGAGATGAGAGTACCACCACTAAGCACACCCCCAGATCCTGCAACAAATACTAAATATTTTGTTCTGCTCTACCAGTTCTCCTTATAGAGACAAAATTACCATTGCCATTCTCCAACTAGAGTATAGTTGCTGTCCTACTTTGTCCCTATGTGTTCCCTTGTCACTTCTCTACTGAGACCCCAATTCTGCCATCTCCTCTTTGTAGGTGAATCCCCAGGGCCTACTCAGCCCCCATTTCACTTCAATGGGACTTGGCTTGGGATCGGATTGGATGCAGGCACCATGGCTTTATTTATCTGTATGGCGCTTAGGTGCATCCAGTGGATCAGTTAGAGCCAATAATATCATCAGTGGCGTTACATTAGTTTGGCCATCATGGTACAGGGATAGGCTTATTACAGGATCGAGGCCTAAAATACTTTAAACTGTTCCATACAGGCAGATCCCTGCACCTGAGCAGATGCACACTAAAGTCAATGGTGCTGCATATGGACACAGAGGTCTACTATGTGCAGCGATTTGTAGGATCAAGGCTTTAGTAAGCCAAACATTTGGTATTTTAGGCATAAATCCAAGAGAACTGATGTACTTTGTATATACTGTTAATTTTCTTATAAGTTTTAAAATCTTAATTACCAGTTTCAAAAACACACAATGAAAAGAGGGTTTCTCCAGCTCTTGACTCAGATAGAAATAGAATAATGGATAAAACCTTTTTTGTATAAAAAAGCAAAGGTAATGCAGTTGATTAAAGTTTGTAGGACAAATGATAATGGGATAAGAGTGTAGGACAGTATTTTTGGAATCATAATTAATAGGCCAAAAATTATATCCCAATTTTAATTTATTAATTCACTTCTTTATAATTTGGGTGAGTACCAGTGTGAATCTGATGTGACAAGTTCAGTTTATGTGAAAATCCTGCTACTATATCACAGCAACATTCAATAGAGGGTAGCCTGTCTCATCATAATGAACATCTTCAACTGCATTAAAGTGGCGATATCACGTATTACTATCACAGAATCTGTGGGAAATGATTGTATAAAAAGAAGAATACAGAGAGTTTCATTATGACTATAAATTGCATATGATCTGTGACTTTTTCTGTTTCCATAATACTATCTTTAATTTAGAGCTCTCATTTTCATATTTTTTGTTATTTCACTTATTTATTTTTTCTCCATTTTTTTTCCTGCATGCAAGGCCTTTTGTTTCTTTTATGGACTACAATGTAAGCAAACCCATCCATCCAACTCCACCTCTGGAACCACCTTATCTACGGAGTTAGACTGTGGCAAATTAATCCGAGAGGAGCGAGGGATTCGAACACAACCCTCAATTCACACTGTATAATAGTAAAGGAAAAAGGTGTGTCCAATGGAAAGCATTCATCTTAAAGAGTGTACATGACAGTAATCAAAATATTGCCTCACATATTAATAGCCTTAAAGCTCAGCTACTGTAGCAGATGGATCTCCAGGGTCCTGAGAATTTGAGCAGTTCCGTGCATATCATAGAATAAAAAATAGATTTTAAAACAGTGTTAGTCTCTATATCTCTCTATAGAGCATAATCCTCTTGTCATTCCTTTGGGTAGTTCAGCATTTTCAGGTAAGAAAAATGTATTTACCTTCTTTCCCATGCAGTGCAATTTGCAGGAACTCAGTCTTTAGTCTCTGCAGAACATTTAGCAAGAAGCCCATGCAGTTATTTAGAAACCTCACAAATCAACAATCTGCAGGATTCCATTAACTCTCTGAAAGGCCCATTCGTGGCAAAGGAGCCAGTGATTTTTAGCTGACAGCACTGTGTTCCCAGTGTCAAATATTTAATTTTAATTCATCCATTTAAAATTCATTATACAACACCTCCAAGCAGCTTGTACTATTGTACCACAAAATCACACTTAGGTTTTAAGCCAGTAATCATTAACATTTAAAAAAATTATTCAGTGAATACATCCTCATAGAACACCTAGTTTTCTTCTTGTATACACAGGTTTTACATCAGTGTAATGGCATAGATTTAATTTTGGTGTTCATCTGTGTAACTGAAAGGAGGATCAGACATACTGTACTTATTATAAGACAGGATTCTTTCATGGTATAAGCACCAATCAGGATATCAAATCATGCTGAAGTGTAAACCCTTGGCATTTGTTTTGCATAATAAATATACAAGTTACTACAAAGTTGTGTGTAGGAAGTTCATCTGAATAGCTATGCTGAAATACTATTGTAACTGTAGTTTTAGCCATATATTTATATAAATCTGGATCAGAATAATGCATGAACCATGATAAACTTCCCTTTATTCTAAATAAGGCCAGTTACTTTTTATCCAGATCTGATTATACCCCAGCTGATCCCGTAATTTCACTGATTTCGTCTCCCACACATCACTCCCCAACTGTCTCTTTGGTACAGTGTCCTGACCATTACAACTCATTGGTATTGATCATCTTTGTCTGCTACGGGTACTTGAGTTTTTTTTATCTATTGGTATGGTTTCTTTGTACACTGCAGTTTACCCTGGCAACACAAGATGTAGCAAGTTAATGATCCCTTTTTTGGGGGGACCATGTCTGAGCTCTATTGCAATTAAACACTTCTTGCTGATTGACTTCTGCCCACTAAGTAGGTGAAGTGCTCCAGATGCTCTAGTCTCCCTTAACACACTCCAGCTCAGCCCTGTTCTGATTTCTTCTATCTGCTTTCTGTCTGACATGAATACTGAGACAAGAAAACATGGTCTTCTATGTACAGTGACAGGAGTTCTGGTCATTTTGTTTCCATTTTGCATTATTGTCTATTGGCCAATTTTATTTACCCTTTTAATAATCTTAGTGGTTTCCCTAGTTCTTCTATTGGATCTTAAAATCCATCTGTTTTTATGACCAAGAAAGTACCCTTTACAATATAAGCAATGTCAGTTTGTGTCCGTCCCACTCAAGACCCTGGAAGAAGTTATCCTGGTTGTGATGGAATTACTCACAATAGTTAACACTTCACCTGGTAACAAAATTTGTTGGCTAAGACCCCCAGAGCTTTGATCCATAACTCTTGGCAAAATTTGTGCCCTTACAAACCAAGATCTAATCACAAGTGAGAGAATTAGGCACTCTAGTCCCAATTCAACAGAGCATTTAAGCATGTGATTTCCCCACTGGGGAAAGAACTTTAAAGCCAATCAAATCCAGCTCCTCTGAGCTCTCAGAGGAGAAGGACAATGACTAATATGCTTATTATCCTAATCATTGTCCCCCTCAGTTTCCCATTCACCAGTTCCTTAATCTCTACTGAACTTTGGATGGACATTCGGTGTGAAGCGCCTTTGTTTTGTTCAGTTTTTAGAGCACCATCACATCTTTGAGAGAGGCCATCGAAAAAAGAGCCAGTCTTAATAACAATGCTCCTTACTTGTCGTCTGACTGTGCCAAACAGCATAGTAGATTTAGCTTGCCTCTGGGGACCATGATGAAACAATTATCTTGTTTTTAAATGGAATTTCAGATCTAGCCATAAAGATGTGTTAAAAAAACCTGCCATTCAAAAATTATACCAGCATCTGTTCATGTGAAAAATGGGACGATTACTTGAGCTCTAAAAGAAAGTACATTTGTAGCGAAGGTACCTGATCCTGCCAGGTGCTGAGTGCCTCCAGAGAGGAGCTGTGCACTCTCAACTCCTAGTGAGGTTAATGGAAGTTAAGGGCATTTAGTAATTTTAGTCATTGCACTTATCAAAGCCAAAGGACTTGATCCTAAATGGTTATATTTATTTGTATTATGTTGGTGACTAGAGTTCAGGGCTCCCTTGTGCCTACACTTAGGCCTGGTCTACACTGGAGCGTGGGGTGGGGGGGAAAATCGATCTAAGTTATGCAACTTCAACTACGTGAATAACGTAGCTGAAGTCGATGTACTTAGAGCTACTACCGCGGTGTCTTCACTGTGGTGGGTCAACTTCTGATGCTCCCCTGTCGACTCCGCCTGCGCTTCTCGCTCTGGTGGAGTATCGGAGTCGACGGGAGAGTGCTCGGCGGTCTATTTATCATGTCTTCACTAGACGCCATAAATCGACCTCTGCTGATCGATCGCTCCGGAGGTAAGTGTAGACATGCCCTTATAGAGAGTCCCTGGCCTAAACAGCTTGCATTCCACATTAAAAAAAAACAGACTAAGGGTGGAGAGACAAAAACATCACCCTCTACAGATGGAAAGCTAAGGCCTAGAGGGATTAAATGGCTCATCCGAGGTCACACAGGAAGTCTGTGGCAGATCAACAAACTGAACCAATTGATGATCAAGTTCTTAAATGTTTTGTCCACACAGATTGTAAGATCTTTGGGGCAGCAACCATCTTTTCTTTCTGTGTTTGCACAATGCCTAGCACAACGGGGTCCTGGTCTATGATTGGGAGTTCTAGGCACTACAACCATATTTTTAAAATGAATGCTGTAATGTATCAAACCGGAAGTGTTCTCTTTATTTAATATGTTTGTGTTAAGAGGACTATGTCCAAAGACTATCCTTACATAACCAGATAATTATGTTTTACATATTATTTGCCATGCCCTTTTGAACATATTCTGCAAAGGTTTCAAAACACGCTGCAATTACACTTTTCTACAACATGGTTAACTTGCTTATTATTATGAGGAACAGGTCGCTTGTTTCAGATTATAAGTTATCTAAAAGGCAACTCGAAAACATGCAGACAGTCTCTAAAATTAGTAGTAAGCATTAGGAGACATTTAGAGTCCTTTCATGCATGACTTGTACTCTACACATGCTTAACGTTTTGTAAGTTGTATAAACAAATCTGTGTACTCAGAGCAAGTGTGGTACAAACCAAAAAGGTGTGGAACTGGTAGAGATAACAGAAATAATTTATAAAAGCTTTCACGTCTCTGAAGTTGAATTTTACTCGGAGAAGTGGCTGCATACAAATAGCATGGGATGAGCGTATCCCATGTTTATCATTTCTCAGTAACATCTATGTCAAATTTTCAAGGAGGATTCTTCCCCAAACTGTTAGATCTGCAACTTCACCCTCTGCTTCAAAAATCAATAGGAGCTCAGTCCTTCTCATGCATTTACACCAGTTTTGAAAGATATGCAGGTCAGATTTTACCCTCAGTTACCCTATTAGCCTTCAATTGGTTTGTGGGGCTGGCAATCAGAGAAACCATCGTTTTTCTTACCAACTGAAAATTGGGAAAAACAAACACAAAATACCCATTTTTATAGTCACTTTCAGTGCAGAACCAGGCTTTCTAAAAATCTGATGCACAGTTTAGAATAGCTTGCCTGCTGGTCTAATTTGTATAATTAGCTCTTAGTGGCGGAGTACTGAAGCAGACTTTGAATTCACTACAGCAGTGATATTTTCACAAGAAATAACTACTTTGAAACATTTTCCTCCAGTATACTAGACACAAGGCAAAGTACTTTTTTTCCAATATTAAGAATTTGCCTCTGTTCCATCTATGTGTAACTATAAAAACATGGCTACTGTGGCCCACAGAAGGGAAATCCGGATTCTGATCTTCTTTCTCTGTTACTGAACTATAAGATGGATTCCTGTTATATATTCTGCCAGGATAAATTTGTCCTATCAGTGAATTTTCATAATTTTCAAGTGTAACACAGCACCTCTAGATTGAGGTATTTCTCCTTATGTATGTATGAAGTTCACTATAAAGTCTTCTGAATAGATTGACACCACAGGCAGACTGGCTTCAAAGGTTCATGTATGGCATATTGAGTCAAGAATTACAGTTCCCAGTTTTCCTCAATCTAGTCTATATTACTTTAAAAAAAATCCCTGCCCAGGTAGGTAGCTACCCCAAAGTCTAACACAATTTTCACTGTTGCGAGATAGGAGTGGAGGAAAGATTTGGGAAACCTGAGCAGGTGATGGATCTGCTGCTATGCCTGTTATACAATGAAGAGACCAATTCCCTGGTCTAATTTGGCCTCAACCAACACATTTTAAAGGAATAACATTCCCACGCAGTGTTTGCAAGCCAAACACTGCAGCATCCCAACAGAACCAGCAAGTGAAGCTGACTATAAGCAAAAGTGAAATTTACGGGGCTGTCTTCAATGTTCACCCTCAACCAACTCCAAGGAGTTAACAGCATTAGAACAATTTTTAAAGCTCTTAAAAAAAATTTCAGTTGAATACCTCAGGAAGAGGTAAAACACAGAAGGCAATTTTAAATGAAATTTTAACTGTACGATGCCCTTTTAAAAGAATGCTATGATATTTCATATACATTACTTTTTCATAAAGATTCTTTAGCAGCTTGATAATCGAATGTGTTTCCTTACCACCATTTTTTCCTCTGTCACATGCATGCTGGCTTGGCTTACAGTTGCTCTGTAGTGCTGACGCAGTTTTGTCTCCTTATCTAAAAAGTTCAGGGCAATTCTGATTTTTGAACATCTGTCCTGCTTCCTCATCTCCACTTTGTGTGACAAACTAGAAAGAGAGCAATTTTAAGTGCTTCATGCGGTTATGGGGCCTAGGTCACTTTAGAAGCAGTGAAGTGTAATCTATGTACATGTTTGAAGATAAACAGTACTTTGGGATAGGTTTCATGGGGCTCATAGGGGATTTTGTATGACGTTCTTCTGATAAATTGTTTATTAGAAAACTGAAAGTTCAAGGAACCTTCTCCAGTTGCACTTCAGAACATCCTAAAGTGCATGGGAATGGGGAGGGAGAAAGGAGAGGCAGTACAGAGCCCCTCATCTCAAGGTCTTTTAAAACCATTTGTAGAGGCCCACCACCTCCTCCACTCTGTTTTCTAAAAGGTGGCAGGACTTTGCAGACAGACACAAATCTGCCATAGATCAAAGTTGGAGTCTACAAACCTTGTCAAGAGTCCCTTTGAATTTTATTGTAAAAGGATCAGTCCAGGTTCCCAGTCTTATTTCTATGTTCACTTCATTATTATAAGACTCTGTAAAACCAAAACAGGTTTTGTAGCTGGTTAATTCTCCCAAGACAGATTTAAATCCAACCCAAGGGCAACAACAACTTTTATGGTTCCAATAGATACAACATTGAGAGCTGTGGTGCGTAGGAGTCAGGAAGTTGCTTTCCTCCTTCCCCTTTCCCAAACTGTGCCTTGTATACAACAGCAGATTCCAGTGTGTGTTTGCTTTTGGCTGATTAACCTCTTTTCTGAATGGGTCAGCCAAAATCTGTATGCTGTACGGCTACGGATATTTTCTGCGGGACAAAGACATTTGGGATTAAGCCAGGGCCTCAATATGTACTTCTTGTAAATATGATAAACTGTTTATAGATAACACCAAATTTAAAACCAAGACCATCAACAGACTTTTAAACCAATAACTCTTGAAACTGGCGATAAAGTAAAAGGTTTAATAATGGACAAGATGGCAGAAATTTACTTCGGAAATACAAGCTCTGAACATACACAGACAGACTTGGATAAACAGCATCGATTGTTACTAAAAATAAAAAGACAAAGTTTACAAATAGAACAGACTGAGGGTCATTTAAACTCAAAGCTTTTTAGGAGCTAGAACAGGTCCATGTAGTTTATTCAACAGGTATCCAAATGTTTAAAACTTCAAGTACCAACCTATCAATGATGTGTCAAACATCTCTGCATAAATATGACATGTTCTTCATGGAATTAAGTTTCTTGATATCACATGATAAACAATGTAATGAGTGCAATATGATCTGGATAATCTGAATCAGTTTGGGAAAAACCTAGATGTAAACATTAACATGCCAATAGAAGATGTTGTTCCGACTATAGGACTTATCCCTATGCACATCTTGCAGAAATCCACATCTATAAACACACACGCACCCCGAACATGGATTAGTATCAGACACTGCATTACAGTTATATAAAAAGTAGATAGTCTAGTGATTGATACATTCCCTTGCTCATTCACCATGGAATTCTTGGCTCATTCCAAAAATTTAGATTTAAAAAAAAAATCCAATTACAATTAATGTCAAGGGAGTAACCACACAATAGAGCCAGTGGGTTGGTGCATATATTTTTATCAGCTGGGGAAATCAGTGGTGACATTCTCTGAAAAGGCTTTGCTCATTCAATTTAAAAGTAACTTCAACAGCAGAATGACACCTGCTTCAGCAACTACTACCAGAGGGCCCAGAGGTCTATCAGATATCACTGGTTCAAACTAATGCTTAGCACCAGAAGTTCCTAAATTGTGTCACCAAAAGCTCTGTTTAAAATGATAATTACACCAGTGAAGTCCTGACTATTACAAAGGGCTGATCTACCAGAAACTAATTTGAAGAAGGATTTTCTTGCCCATGTCAATTACATTTTAAGTCAGTCATGAGTTAATAACCATTTAATTATTATATGCTTAAGGCATTCAGTGTTTCATAAGACAAACAAAAATGAAGCCTCTCAAAGAAAGTGTATATTAAATAATCTAGGGTCATACTAGGTCTGTGTGCAACATATTGCTCAAATAAACTCTCACCAGCTACACCACAATATATACCACATTGTAGAGTCCATACAATATATGTATCTACACTGAAGAAACACTAATAGTAATGCCCCAATCTCTGACTGGAGCTGTGTGCACATCAGCTTGCAGAATCAAGGCCAGGCACTACTCAGAGAAAGGGACAAAACATGGTACTAGAAGTCTATAATTCTGAAGTTCTAATCCCTGCTCTGAAAAGGATTCCCTCCACAGCCTTGAGTAAATCACTTTTCTGCCTGAGTTAACATCTAACATAAATAGGGCTGTCAAACGATTAAAAAAATTAATTGCAGTTTTAATCACACTGTTATCCAATAGAATACCAACTGAAATTAAATATTTTTGTTAAATACTATTTTGTTAATCCTTTTAGTGCAAATATTTGTAATAAAAATATTATAAAGTGACCACTGTGCACTTTGTATTTTGTGTTGTAATTGAAATCAATGTTTGCAAATGTAGAAAAACATCCAAAAATATTAAATAGATTTCAATTAGTATTCTACTGTTTAACAGTGTGATTAAAACTGTGATTAATCGCGTGAGCTAACTGCAATTAATTGACAGCCCTAAACATAATGCCATACTTCACATATTAAAGTCTTTCTTGGGAACTAGAAGCTGGTAGGAAAGCTTGGATTTCTCCCTTTCTCCTAGAATAAATATTTCATATTTATCTCTGCAGGGCTTTGACATATTAGAATGGACTTGTTACTGGTCAAGGACTAATAGAGCCTATCTTCCAGCAGCGTACTTTTAGGGGAAAATCCATGTTTGGGATATAGGAAACATTTCTATGGGCTGTTTAAAAAAGCATCTCTTAAAACTCCTCAGAGGGGTCTGGAATGTTAAAAATAAGGGATGGATTAGCAGGCTGGGTGCTGGGGAGGTGGTAAAAAATAAGTACATTTTAATCACACTTATCACCTGATTTTTTTTAAATCAGTACATTAACTGTACATCACCACTCTTTCCATTTGAAGCTCTATACATTTTTATACCACGTGGAGTTATTTTAGCAGTCAGTTTTATGTTATTTCCCCCTCCCCCCCCCCAAACATATCTTCATGAATCCAGTAGCCAAATGGCATTCCACTTTCTAAACCATCTTGCAATTTTCCAACTATTTCACTCGAATATAATTTCTCCTTTCCTGGACACACAATGTTTTAAAAGTGTTTTTCTCTATTTCTCTGTAGAAAGAGCATTGGAAAATGTTTTATTTAGAGAGTCATTAATTTCATGGCTGGGTGTGGGGGCAGAAATCAAATAATCGTCAAAAGAAGTTGTATTTGTTCTCTTTAGCACTAGCGTGTTTTAAGACTAACAGGAGTACGGTTTTCAGAGGAAAGGTAAGTTTCATAATCTAAAGGCACGGTGGAAGACATAAATGTGTTTGGATAGGATTTTCAAAACCGCACAGCAGTGGCCTAATTCTGCTCCCATTGAAATAAATGTTAAATTAAATTTCAAAGAGAGCAGGATTGGGTCAGTGCCCAGAGCTTTTGAAAATCCCATCCACTGTGCAATATGGCCCTACTCCACAGACTGTTTAATTCAATTAAGAGACTCCCAGAACTCATGAAGTCCATGAATCAGGCCTTAAAGCCTGTGTTTATAGAAACCTAAACGCTAAAGTTTTGCGGAATTTAAGTTTGGAATTTATGTTCATTGAACGTTAAACACTTTTCCCACATTTCTCTAGTGTCTTTCTTTCAATGCTATAATGGAGGAGCTTGGAATTTCACTCAAGCATCAGAAGAAGTTAAAGAAAAGGTCAAGAACTAAAGGGAGATCATTCACAAGTATCCTTACTTGTCATCAGAGGCGGACACTGAGGAAAGAAACCATGGCATAAACAAGAAAAAAAACCTCTTGGAAAACATCAGGAATAAAAAACAAAAAAACTTTGCTGCCTACAAAATTGACTATGGAGGAATTTCTGAAAATAGACATTTAGCTTGTTCTTCAGAAATTGTGTGTGGTTTCTTTTTATCTAGGAAAGGTAATAGCAGTTTAAATGCTCACATAGATGGATATAAGACTAATCGGAAAAGCGTCTCACCATATCTTTTGAAAGGCATTTCTATGCTGACCTGTTTTGCATCTCTGTTCCCTTCCCATACATTGCTGTATGTGCTTTCTAAATAAAGATACAGGGTTTTTTTTTTTTCCAATAATCCAAATGTCCTACATTTTTCTTGTCACTTTCTTACTCATCATAATGTAATCTTATTTTCTTTTT
This sequence comes from Lepidochelys olivacea, assembly GCF_965140295.1. Classification (NCBI taxonomy): domain Eukaryota; kingdom Metazoa; phylum Chordata; order Testudines; family Cheloniidae; genus Lepidochelys; species Lepidochelys olivacea. Next base: position 168,923,138 of record NC_140411.1, read on the forward strand.
ATAAAAATTGCAGTACTGACAATCACAAGCATCTAAAAATCATGAGTCAGGCTCTACAAAACTGAGTGGCTTGAAAATGATTTTATTAAAAAATGATAGGTTCTTTTTATTTGCCTTCCTGTTGTTGACCTATTAAGGATCATATTTTCAAGCTTTTCTCTGCAACCAGGAGGGCTAGGAATTTTTTTTTTTTAAATGAAAGCTGAGATTCTCTGTCTTTTCTTAAGGCCAGGGCTTTAAGAAAAGATACCAAATATTACAAACCTCCTGAAAAAGTTGAGAGAGTTGGCAGCACAGCCATTGGTACACTGCATTATCCCTCTGGCTTGTGGTACCAAAGAAATTCCTAATTTATAATGCTTCCCCCTTAGAAATAACAGCGAACAATAGACTGTTCATATTATAAAATGGACCACAAAAATATCAAAGCTAAACTACATCTGCTAGAAAATAGAACTGTGCTGATTTTCTGGGTTATCGCTACTTGCTATAAGAGTGACGGGGGGCACCACTTAAAAGACCCTATAATTAAGCAAACAATAGTCTGTCATGGAATACTACCTCTTTTTAGCCTCTTAGTTAGGAAGAAGGGCAGTGACATGTTCAATAGCAGAAATTTTTCCTTAGTTCCTTTGAACTTCAGTAGCATGAAGTATATTCATATTTATTCTAGTGCATTGTCCCTGTGATTAATTCACTTGTTCACAGGGTTTTATCCCCAGGAGTTTAATTCCAAGATTCTGTTGAAAGGAAAAAATATTTTCAGTAGGTTGAAAGCACAAGCAGTTATGAGTGTAATAATGGCTGCAGGGAGCTGCAGAGTGCACTATTGTTGGTGGCTCCTGGATGGAGCAATTGTGGAGCCATGACCCTACCTCCTGGCAAAGCAAGGAACAGCTGGGGACAGAGCTTGAGACAGCTGTGCAGGGATGCTTCTCTGTAACCTAACTAGGTTCTTGTGTCATGCCAATCACCAATTCCAAGCACCCCCCCCCGCAGTGCTGATAAAAGTATTAAGTCTTTGAAGCTTCCAAGAAACTTCACTCCCCTCTCCAATTCATCTTAGCCACAAGAGAGCCATGACTGAGAGCCCCACATCTGGAATGCTTTCCTTCATCTCCAGTGTAAATGTGACTCATTTGACAACCACGTATCAGGCCCCAAGTGAAGTCTCTTAACATATATCACAATATCCTGTAAAGCCACAGTTCTTGATGGCCCTGCAGTTTGAAATTTAAGGGACATTCTGCCCTGGCATACATGCATGAAGCTCCTATGGATGCTCAGCAGAGGCGACAACTTGGCTTTCAAATGTGCAAAAAACTCCTGAGTTATGTAACACTCAGCCTTTCAATCAAACAGAGTTTGATTAACTTTGTGTTTCAGTACACACACTTTGCATCTTTCACTTTCCAGTTTTGGTTTCATACAAACCCTGAAACAAAAGCAAAAAATTCAGCCAAATCACCCCAAAATTTCAACTGTTTGGGTGTGTAACACATACAAAACCAGTTTTATTTATTGCCTCCAAAAGCTACCCCTTCTCAGGGAACAGGTCACAGACCAGAAAAACACTTTTTTGATAATTTTCATATGACTGAAAAATAAGCCAATCAATATCAGCTTTAAAGCCTCCCAGGCTGATATTGTACTGATCATAAATAGGTTATAGTTTTACTGTATAATGAGCCACCACCCACCTGGAAAACATTGCATGGGTAAGTTACATAAAGAGAGGTGGCAGTAAAGAGGCCTGTGTGAAGTTCTTTTTCAAAAAGTTTGCCACCGAATGGACATATTTCCCTTCTATGACCTGATTCGTGAGTGGGAATGAGGGGCAATCACAGGGTGTGACGCTAGCAAAATTGCCACAGGTCTGAAATCCATGGATCCCCAGTCAGCTGTGTAGCGATCCCCACCTCCCCTTTGATCCTCTGCTAGCCATATGAGCCCAAAGCAGCAGAGAATCAGGACACAGCCATCTGTCACAGCTCGTGGTCATGTTCTCTACCCTCTCTGAAGGGGGAGTCAGAAAACACGCAGGAGAGCTATGGCTGCTTCAGTGGAGCGCTAAGGTCTATAGCCGTTCTTTGACATTCTCATGGGGAAGCATACCCCCTGCTGCTACTCACCTTGGGCTTCTGGTCATGTCCACTTCCTCTGCAAATTGCTGAGATAGGCGAAATAGATACATAGAGGTGGGCTGGAGAAGTGCCTGTAATCTTCCTCCCCTTCCCCCATGGGATCTTTTACACTAACTTGCATAACTAGGAGCAACATGAAGGAAGCAGAGGAGCCTGAGCCTTGAAATGAATAAGTGCCTCTACTAGAGTTGTGTGAATGCTATTAATTATTATGGTCCAGATTCAAAATAGCGACTACTGATTTTAGATGCTGACCTTGAGATGCCTTATCTTCAGAAAGTTCTAAGCAACCACTCCCTGAAAATCAGATCACTTTTAAAGTGATTCAGATTGGACACCAAGAATTTATTCCTCACTTTTGGAAAAACTTGGTGTGTATCATGTTCCACAGTAGCGACAAAGGGCGCCAATCAAGGCTCAGGTGTTGTATGAAGAAGTGTATTAAAAACAGTCGCCACCCCCAGAATGCTCATGGGGAGTGTTACAAAGAGCCTTCATTCTTCATTCATTCTTTGATTTAATGTTGCAATAGACTATTTTGTATACCATTAGGATTCCGAGGTCCTTGCAGGTTGTGATTTGTGTCTTTGACATGGTCACACTGACAACCATAACCTTCAGATATTTGAAATTAATACGTTCAAAGTGTTGAGACTTGTGATACTGGACCACTTACTTTAAAATGGATATGATTGGTAGCCTAGGCTTACTAGTTACACAGTTGTATGCAACTTTTAAAAAAAGAGAACCTATATTTCTATTAATGTTTTAATAGAAACAAAAACAAAAAGATCAGAGGTTTTAATTTAACCATTCCCTTCTGTGTTTGCAGCAAGATGCCAATGTGTAAGAAGAAAAAAAAACTTTTCAGTGTCCAAATTGAATTATGTATCAAATGAAAGACTGTAAAAGAACAAGGGAAATGCAAATTAGATTTTAAAATTTCTTTAGTTTTCATAAACTGAAGTTGTACTTAAGAACATAAGAATGGCCATGTTAGATCAGACCAATGGTCCATCTAGCCCATTTGCCTGTCTTCCAACAGTGGCCAATGCCAGTTGCTTCAGAGGGAATGAACAGAATAGGGCAATTATTAAATGGTCCATCTCCTGTCATCCAGTCCCAGCTTCTAGCAGTCAGATGTTTAAGAACACCCAGAGCATGGGGTTGCATCCTGACCATCTTGGCTAATAGCCATTGATGGACCTATCCTCCATGAATTATCTAATTCTTTTTTGAACCAAATTATCCTTTTGGCCTTCACGACATCCCCTGGCAACGAGTTCCACAGGTTGACTGTGTGTTGTCTGAAGAAGCACTTCTGGTTTTTGTTTTAAACCTGCTGCCTAGTAATTTCATTGGATGACCCCTTGTTCATGTGTTATGTGAAGGGATAAATTCTACTTCCTTGTTTACTTTTTTCACATCGTCCGTGATTTTATAGACCTCTATCTTAAGGCCTCTTCCTCAGTCTCTTTTCTAAACTGAACAGTCCCAGTCTTTTAAATCTCTCATGTGTTTCATAGCCCTAGTTATTTGTTGCCCTTCTCTGTACTATTTCCAGTTCTAATATATCTTTTTTGACATGGGGCAACCAGAACTGCAGCCAGCATTCAAGATGTGGGCGTACCATGGATTTATATATCACATTATATTTTCTGTCTTACTATCAATCCCTTTCCTAATGGTTCCTAACACTGCTAGCTTTTTTGACTGCTGCTGCAGTAACATGTCAGGAAGTTTTTATGACAAGTTCTGATGGCTGCCTAATGTACTATACTTACTGTATAGTAAGTGTATCAGTATGATTTCATAAAGTTATGGACCATTGTTCTTTCCTTTAGAGTATCTGGAAGGGATGTGTATGTTACAGCACAGAATTCTCTTTCCTGTTCCATCCCTTTATGGATGGTTTCTTAATGCGATGCTTCAAGCACTCAAGCCAATGCCGTTTCAGTCAGATCTCTTAGAAACCAGTGGATTGGAATGATGTATAATATGAAGCCACAAAACCAGTTTTTGCTGTACAGTCTATTCCAGGTGACATACAGAATGATTTTCCCCCCCCCATTTTTGAACTAGTTAGAGGGAGGGTACAAAATGCATTTTTCAGTAGAGAACAAGGAGGGAAATAGAGTGCTCATGGAATACAGAACCTGCACTCTCATGAGCAGGGCCGGATCTACACCTTGCGTGCCCCTAGGCGCCCCCAGTGGATGGGCAGCTGTGGGGGCCCCAGCTCTGAGCTCTCCCTGCCAGCCGCAGCAGACAGGAGCTGCGAGGGAAGTGGGGGGTGGCACCCACAGCAGCTTGGAACTCCAAACTGCCGTGGGTGTCAGGGGTACCCCGCCAATTTTAACTTTTAGGTGCCCCACCACCACCACAACTGCCCAGCGCCCCAAACAAACAAACCTCCCCCCCTCCACTCCCCAGCACCCCCCCCCAGCAAGACCCACTCTCCACGCCCTACCCCCCTGGCCACACTCACTGACCCCGCCTAGAGGTGACTGCGTCCACCAGGCTGAGCGAGCCGGCAGTACGGCAGGGCTGGTCAGCGTCACTCTGGCTCCTCAGGCGTGCCGCCATCAGCCAGGCTGGAGCAGGAACGGGGCCTGCCTAGGAGCAGCTCCCCCAGGACCTCCTTGCCTGGCAGGGCCCCCTGCGTTTGACTGCTGAGCTCTTCCCCTGCCACAGGGGTCTGCTTCGCCTTCCCTGCTGGTAGGAAAGCTCCAGCAGGGCTGCGTGACGCCCTTTCCCTCTCAGCCGGCCTCACCCCCTGCTGGGACCCGGGAACAGCAAATGTTGAATTTTTAGGTGCCCCTAGAATGCTGTGCCCTAGGCACATGCCTGCAGGGCCTAACTGGAAATCCAGCTCTGCTCATGAGACTCCCCTTCCCCACAGAGACTGAACTGACATGGAAACTGAACTACTCTTGTAACTCCAGATTCCCTGAACCCTACAATTTGCCGAGCCTTTTATGGCCACACACTTCTTACCTAGGTCTTCCTTGTCTGTCACTGTTAATTACCTGAAGATGGGTTAGACCTATGAGTCTGGAACATTTACCATCAGGTATGTTCTTCTCCCCAAGTTCAAGCTCAGGGTGGAGTTACTGCTAGTCACAGTCTTTGCCCACTATGACTTTGTTCTCTATCTCATAGTATAATTGCACACAATGGATTATTCATTTGCAGCTGCAGAATTGAAGCTAGAGAGCCCTGGCTCCCCCTTAATCTCACTCCCCATCTGCTTGTGGGTGATCCCATCAGCTAGGCCCCTCTGATCTGGTCATAGTTTCTCTAGTTTCACACAAACTTTCACACTAGTTTCTGGTTTCTCTCTCTGAATGGCTAGGATTCTCTTCACTAGCATTTCACTACCATCCTTCCCTCTGATCCCAAGCCTACATCTCTGCGTCCACTTCTGTAACATGCAGCAGCTTTAGGCATGCCTATGGCCTTGAGCCCAAGCAGAATAAAGGTGTAAGGGTGCCAAGACTTTTCCTTTAGTTCTCTCCAATATTTTGTAGAATTCCAGTTAGTTAAAGCTCTGATTAAGCAACATGCACATTTAAATCCCATTGAGACTTAAGCACATGCCTAAATGCTTTGCTGAATCAGGGCCTTAACTTCTGCCCACTTCAGAAGTTACTAGTTAGGCTGCTTACTTTTCACACACACAAGTGTATTTTAGTTTTTAATATCTGCATATATACTATGCAATGTAGTATACAATGTATCTGTTCATTTACCTTGAGCATTAATATAACACTAGTGTATCTTTATAGACATATGTCAAAAACAACACTGGTTGTTTTACGCCATTGACTATTTTTAACAAAGTCGTAGCAATGGAAGAACCATTTTCATTAACTCCAAAAATGACACCCACAAACCCAAAGAGGGAGAACATGCATTGTCCTGAGAGATAACAATGTGTCTATCTACAAACTCACAACAACAAGTATTATTATGAAAAGGTCAAAACTAACGTCCCAGCAAATAGTGATTTTTTCTTGAATGGCAGAACATTATGCAAATTAAGTTAACTGAAAGATTATCTGTCAGGAAAGCAAATGTTCTTATTAGATGCATATACTCTAATTGTTTATAACAGAGAAATACAGCACTGATGGGTGCTGTTAAACTGCTAAAGTGTTTCATTCCAGCAGCGTCTGTATCTCTATACAATTGCACACCACCGCGGGGGGGGTATTATAAGGTTTAATTAACATATAACAACTGAGATGCCTGGAAGAAAGACTCTGTAGAAAGTACAAAATATCATACTATATATAAAGATCTCTGGTTTTTATTGTGTACAGAGCCTAGCTCAATAGACCTGTAATTGGGGTGTCTGGGTACTACCACAATACAAGCCATATATAAATGAAAACAAGTCTAGCCAATCACTCTTTCCAAAAATCAAACCAAAAGAACAAAGCTATGACTGACACTCTGTTCAGTTGCCCCATGTCTTTTTAGTACAAAGCACTCCCTCTAACAAAGACTCCAATTCACCTTTTCAGTCTTCCCCCTTCATCCCAGCCACCCTCCCCATCAGCATACATCAGTTACATCAGCATACAGTCTAAGGAAGAAACTTTCCAGCACTCACAAGGAAGGAAAATGTATATTTTTCTTTATAGCGGTCTGCTTTATCATTGCTATTTCTTATACTGAACTTTAAGAGTTGTCAACTGAAATAAAAAGCGTCAAAGCGAAGTTCAGGAGTTCCTTTTGGACAGAGGATCAGTTTAACATCTTTTAAGCCCTTTGTCAGGGGACTGCATTTTACAGGAGAGCTATAAATCTGTAATCCCATGTGCCATTTATTGATTGGTATACTTGTCCCTTAATTGTGAGACTGGCAGTAGTCAGGATTCCTCAATGATCAGAATTACTACTATTTAGCTACCGTCACCTGCAGCCCTAAAATGACAGGGAATTTCTGACTAGCTGATCAGTTTGAAAAGATGTACATTTTTTGCTTGCTGATATGTATCAAATAGAATTTCCATTTGAAGCTAAAATTATGCTTCTGTTAGCCTGTCCCCACTTCCATCTGTAACACCACTACCTTTGAAATAGAAGTTATATGATTAATACGATCAGATTCTCAGCTTCCCCCTTGTAGTTCTAAATACCACTGATTAGGAGGAGCAAAGTCAAAATAGTTCAGATTAAAGGGTTGAAGGCAAATGTTTGGAGAACTCACATCCCTCTGCTCTGAGGATGGGCTCATATAGCACAGGACTCTTCTGGGTTGGTGACACAAAGTAAACATCAAATGACTGAATGAAGCTCAGCACAACTGGAGTCTGGAAGGCTAGTATGCTGCTGATTTGGCCACGTTGAAATTTCCAACACAACCAAATTGTCTCATTTGGGACTAGAGTTGCAGAGAGCCTGAAATCCTCTATTGGCTCAGCTAATAATGGGTACTGCTGAACTGGGTACTCTCTACATAACATATATAGGGCAGGATTTACACCCAGCAGTAGTGTTTGGGGGCCAGCTAGCCCATGGAGGTCTTACCAGACAAGTCAGAGACACAAAAAAGTCAAACTCCACTAGCTGCCTCTCCTTCAGTCTCTGGTTGGTCTGAAAAAGAGATCAAAGAAAAGCACCTGAATACAGCAAAGAACAGAGCAGAGAGGAGGGGGAAGTGCCATATCTCTGACCCCACTGAAGGAACCTTCCAAAGGGAAAGTAGATGGCAATTCCTTTCAAGCTGCTTGCTCATCTGCATACATGGTCAGGCCACCTGGACAGAGGAGCAGCTGGTAGGAGTGGGCTGTTAGGCCAAACTCCAGCATATGTTGACCCAGTCACAACAGACTGGGGTGGAGAGGCTGTTAGTGTTTTGAAGGACATTATAGGTGCTTTGAAAGAGGGGGCTGAGCATGACAAAGAGGGCATTTCAAACGAAACACGGAATCTCCCTTTGAATTTTTCTTGGGAGCCCACTTAGCATTGTTCCATTTTTGGTAGCTCTGCTGTTGAAGTGCTACAGGTCTGTAATACTGAATTAACCCATTTGTTTCAAAGGGAATGTTTATAGTGGGAGGCTTAGGGAGGGGAAGGAGAGGGAGAAAACTAGCTAGCCACCTAAAAATGTTGTCCATCAACTGTATGCCTTCCGTAATGTTCACCACCCTCCAGAGTGGCGAGTTCGTCAGGAGCAGCTGGCACCGCCATACAGCCCTTTGTTTAATATCCAAAGCGAAAGTTAACAAAGTGCTGATTTCAGAATCTCTCTAGAATGCTTAAGAATGAGCTATATACAAAACAAACCGATACACAACAGTGCTTTGGGCGCCCAAACTGTGCGGAGCATGTGGACAGTTACCTGTCAGGAGAACGTATAACCTTTTGCACACAGACAGTGCCCCAATTTCACCCTGCTAAAACTAGCGTGTACAATCCCTTTTAATGCTGTGGAGACAAAGGCCACATCGATTCAGCTGAGCCAGTGTAAGATCACAAGTGCCGATGCAGCTGCGCCACTGTAAGATTGCTCGTGTAGCCGCTCTGTGCAGACGGGAAAGAGCTCTCCCATTGACCTAATAAACCGCCTCCATAAGCGACGGTAGCTGTGCACATTATCACTTATGCCAGCGAAACTTCTGTCGCTCACCACCCACACCCGTGAGCAACAAGTTTTGCCAACATAAGTGATAAAGTAGACATGGCCAAAGAAATACAGAGTAAACATGATAAGTAGAGCTGGGCAAAATATTTTTCATAAGCCACACACACACAGAGCAAAAAAAATGCAGATTGGACAACACAGACATTTTGTGAATGTGTGTCAGTTTTGCAAATTGTTCTAGCCCAAAAGCCTTGGAAAAAAAAAAATCCACCTCCTCCCCAAAATAAATCAGGTATTTAATTTCAACATGGTTGAACTGAAATGCTTTTTAAAAAAACTTTATTTTGGTTCAAAACAGCTTTTAGTTTCACGATTTCCTTTAATTTTCAAAATCAAAATGGAGACATTTCAATTGTTAAAACAGCTTTAGTTCAACCCAGAATAATTAAAAACAAATATTTTTTGATTTGCCAAAAATTTCAACAACAAAAATTGTTTTAATTCAGCCTGAAACAAGTTTTTTGTTTTTTCAATTTTTGGAACTTCCGGTGAACTGAACCAGTTATTCACACGGCTATCGCTAAGGAGGTGGGCGGGGAGGGGGAATGGTCAGCTCTTGAGGCAGGCAGCATGCCCACAAGTTTCATACCAAGCCACAGAGCACTCTCAAAAACCCAACCAGAGCACACAGGTGCCAGCCACCACCAAGTGCTATACTATGTATTTTCCTAATGATTCATAATTACAGAAACACCTGGACTAAATTAACTGTGCTGCTCCACTGCAAAAATATTTACCAGCCCTCCGCATTTCTCTGGTGGTTCAGGCTAAAGTGACATTTAAAAAGATATTTTTAATTTTTAGACATTATGTATTACACACCTGTGTTTCTTTACCCAGTAATATAAGGTCTTCAGCCAAGATTTTCAGAAACGGCGAGTCGTTCTGGGAGCTGAGAAACCTTAAATTAACCTGATTTTTCAGAAAGTGCTGAGCAGCTGCCTTCTGAAAATCAGACCCCTTGAAAGGTATCTCAAGCTGAACACCCAAATATTGAGGCACTCCACTCATTAACCATTTCAGGAAATCTGGCTTTTTTGTTTTTCACTTGTCAGTGGGCCAGATTTGCAACTGCATGACTTTACACTGGGTGCAGCTAAAGAAAGTGGTGGTTGAAAGGTGGCTTTAAGTTACCTTTCTGGCTATTCCAATCTTGGGGCAGCTGAGGGCAGGAACAGTACAGGTATTATTTATAGCAGCCTATGGGATGCTGTTAATGAAGCTGGCTACAGCACTTCCAAAAAGGAGTACTGCACTGGCTGGGAATAAGGTAGATGGCTGTGTTGACCAATATATGCTAGGCTAATATATATCACAATAGAAACATGTATTACTCAGTCACACCACATATATTAATATGAATTAAGCATACAGTATCAATGGAACATATTGCATATATCTTTCAAGCAGTTACATGGCCTGAATTGGCCTATGTCTTTCTGTAATCCTGTTCATTTATGCTAAGTATCCCAGAACACTTTGTAAAGCTGAAGTCAGCTTTGGCATTAGAAAAATAGGAAACTTGTTGAAGGTAAAATACATTAATGCTCTGCCCTGGTGCAAGCTGGGGAGGTACCTTCACAGACTAGTACCTAGAACGCTAGCATTCAAAATAAAGATGACAACAAGCTAAGGGTGAACTGGTGGGTTGGATTTTAGTGATGTGTAAAGAGTTTTGTAACTTATAAAATCCTATAAATACTCCTAGCAGAACTGTGTAACTTTGGAAGCACACCTTTTGAGTAAGGTGAATTTAACAACATTGCGCCAGACGGCTCCCCAGAAACCAGTATCATATTGAAACTTTTTGCCTGTACTAGATTATCATTGACTTTTAGCAATCAACTTGACTGATATTGATTACTTAGTCTCAAGTATACTTCATGATGAACCAAAGTGTGGTCAAGCAACTGGTTATACAATTTACCAATAGTGGTGTATTCAGTCCCACCCTCTGCTGGCTCAGCATACCCCTGACTCATCCCTATATGGGAGTGGGAATGAAAGTGGCACAGAAGTAGCTAAACCCAAGGTTTCCCCTCTATTGGGAGAATCCTCATCTGCACCTCGAGTAGCTGTTTTCCTGCTTCTGGCAGAGAATCTGACTAAAACCCTCAAAAGGGGCAACAGCAGGCCATTAAGGGTCTACTGTTGTCCTGCTCACTTACAGTGAGCAGGACATGTCCATCAAGGGACAGAATGTGCTTGTCCTTGTGTGGTGTGCAAAGATGGAGCAGGCCACAACAGGTCTTCCATGCAGAGGGCAAGCACAACTGCAGTCTCTGCAGTGATCCGAGTATAGGGATTGTTGCTTGCTAGCACCTCAAGGTGTACTAGCCACCTTAAAAGAGGCAATGAGGGGTATGGAGGAGGCTGCACTGCAGCGGTGCAACCAAATAAATAAAGCTGGAGAGACGAACTAGAAAGGAGAATAAATGAGCCCTGTGACCACAATGAATAGGCTATCAATGGAACAGCGAGAAGTTTGTGTTGGGTAATTACACATGTTGGATCATGGCTCTGTCCCTGTCCACATCAGCCTATGCAATTGGGTTGCTGGAAAAGGAAGAACATGCTGGGGTGGTGGGTGAGTTCCCACTGCATACCAGGGACTTAGAGGGAAATCTGGGAGAAATATCTCCCCAGAGGTAGGGCAGGGCAGCTGTGCCCCATCCCAATGCAGGCTTGTACCTAAATGATACAATCTGGTCTAATTTTAAAAAAGGGGGTGAGAACCAAGAGAAACAAGACTAGTTCTGAACATGGCCGTTTCCCAAACAAGCACTCTGCCAAAAGCCACAGGTATACAACACTTAAGCAGCCAAACATGTGACTAAAGCCTGCAGCGACAGTTCTGTGTCTCTAATGCCTCCATCCAAAAGTGCATTTGAGCATCTGCTATGTATGCGGGTCTTTTGTTATTAATAGCCCCTAAATATTTAAGCAGGCAGGAATCTTCACCTTGAAGAGCTTACAAAAGGAGAATCACTGAAGACCAGGAACGCACTAAGAACAAGGATCCTGCTGAGCACTGTAAGAGAACAGGTATGGGGCATTTACAAGGTTATCAAGTCTGCCCTCTACTTCCTTTTACTGGCCAATAAGATCCGGCCTGGTGAGTTGCTGTTAAGTGAGGTAAATAATCCAAATTACTTGATTAATTGTTAGCTGACAATTTAGCTTCTCTTTAAGGTTCTGCCCAAACTAGGTAGCAGAGTTTGCTAGCTACAGCTTGTCACGGACTCACAGATTGTGACCACTCTTGGCCCTGTGCAGTCCATTGGGGGATGCCCCTTTCAGTGGGACTGTCCTTTTCCCGGGGGGTCCATTCTCTCTCAGGGGTTAAGCCCCTCCATCTCCTGGAGCCACACCTCTCTGAGCCTTAACACACCTGTCTCTCCCTCAGGGAGTCCACTTGCTCTGGACCACCAGGGCCTCCACTCCCCAAAGGGGATGATGCCACCCTGTTCTCTAGACCAGAGTGACACTCAGCCAGCGTAAAACAGGAGGGTTTATTGAGCGTTGAACACAGCACAGGAAACTCTCAGGGCCTCAGGCCTGGCCTCCCTCAGCACAGCACATTCAAATCTCTCCCGCATCCAGGTGGGCTCTGCCCACTCCCTCTCCAGCCCAGAGCCCTGCTGCTTCCCAGCTTGGCATCTGACATCACCAGCCCCAAGCTCCCTCCTCCTCCCTCCCCTGTCCATTGTCTTCTCTCCACGTAAACAGGGTCATAAACAGGGTCCTCTAGCTGGAACTGGGGGTCCTCGCAGCCCATTGTTTCCCCACCGGCCAGAACTGGCTATGACTCCCGAGTTGGGCCTCCGGGTCACCAGGCCATTGGCTAGGGTCCCACATTCCCTCACCAGTCCTCTGGAACAACGAACTCCCTCTCTCATCACCTTGTTAAACTGGTAACCCCCAGAGAAACAGAGTCCCACTCCCTCTGCATGTAAACCATAGGAAAACCAAGGGGAAAAAACCCATAAGAAACAAGGAAACCAGGAATCTCCCCCACTTCGTCACACACCTATATTCAAAAACTGCTGTAAAGCTTAATACAGCCAGGCCTTTTCTTGATATCAGTTTTTCTACACAGACATAGTTAGCAAACTTGCACCACTGTGTTGTTTATAATTGTTCTAGGTGCTGTGGGCCACCCCTTGCAAGTCTATAGCATGGTTTCAGCTAACTCTGTGCAACTGCAAGCCATGTTGCAAATAAGATGAGTTGTAAAAATATTCGAAAATGCTTCCAAACATTTTTCCAGTGCACCCCAAGAGCCAACATGTGGTCAGAATCTGACTCCAGAAGTGTCCATCAGCATTTCCATTTTCAGAGATATTTAAGCACCTAAAGGTGCAGATAGATGCCTATTAAGATTGTTTAAAGCTTATTTTAATAGAGACCTGCCAACGTGCTTTCAACAATCTCACCAGGGAAAGGCCTACAAAAATGTGACCCTTTGTTTCCTCGCTCCTTTTCCACTTTTTGGCATCATGAGAAAGCAAAATAAATAAATTAAAAAAGACTCAAAACCCTTCTTACCCCAAAACACTTTACTTTAGAAAAGAGGTTCCCTGTGTAACCTCCTGCCTGTTCCTGGCAAAACTAACTCTCCTAAAGCAGGGGAAAAGCAAGAGAAAAAGTAAAATTAAAGGAAGACACTGCACAAGCACAGAATTCAAGAAGTTGTCCACTTCAATTTGCCATCACATTCTGTCAGCCTATTATTTTGATACAGATACATCAGATTTTTCCTGCAAATAAGATCTCTGAATTTAAATTAATTATACTTTATTCTAATCTATTTTCAACTTCTGTAGAGCCTGTCATGTTTAATTCTTCTGACTGTGTCCCTGATACAGATGGTGCCTGTGGACGCTATCCATACACGGCCCTATATTTCCTTTTGATTGTCTTACTGTTGAGCACTCCAAAGGGAACTTGTTGCATACACAAGCACCTCCCAAAACTCTCCATAGCGAGGTCAGGACTCACCAGTGCGGCACCTCCTGCTGGTCATCTAGGAATTCGCTCCTTTCCAGCCTCGGAGCGCCCTCTGCTGGCCAGTGTCTCATCTGCCTCAGGCCCCCGTGTCCCTTTACTTCGGGGTTCTACCCCAGCAGTACCCACACACTCTGAGTCTCCCCTCCCAGGGGAACCCCCAGCCCTTTAAGCCCACCTTGCCTCAGTGGCTACTGCCAGTCATTATCTAGCCCCCTTTCCCTGGGGCAGACTGGAGTGTAATGGCCACTCATCACTGGCAAGGAGGTTGGACCAGCTGCCTCTGCCTATCCCCAGGCTACATCGCTGCAGCCCCAGTACCTCGTTAGGCCTTGCACAAGGCCTCAGCCTGGGGAGTTGCTTATTGCTCCCCAGCTCCTCTTGCCCTTTTCCCCCCTCAAGCACTGCTCTGCTTCAGGTACCTTGCTCCCAGGCAGCTAGCCCTTCCCACTCCAGGGCTAGAGTGAAACTTTTCTGTCTCCTGGCCCCACAGCCCTTTTACCCAGGCCAGATGTGGCCTGATTAAGCCAGCCACACCTAGGGCCAACTACCTCGCTAGCCTCCCTCAGCTGCTCTTAATCCCTTTTACCTTGGAGTGGGGCAGCTGCCCCACTACACATTCATTGCAGGTTTCAGTGAGATATTAATATTTCTCTTTCAGTTCAGAACTACTGTGTCACCAGATGACTCAACCCCCACCTGAAGAAGTTCTTTTCCTTTTTCAAATGGGACACAACCACATTATTTTTTTAAAAAATCATGTATGTTATCTCAGTTTATTTAGATAGAAAGAATTTTAACATTTCATTAATTTTTCATTTGGTCTCCTTATACACTCAACTCAGCCTGGACAAGGATTTGTTTAGAGCACACTCTTTTTAGCCAGTTACATGCCAAGAGATAACATCTTATATTCTTCAAGAAGGCTGTAGCTTTTATTAAACAATTGTTATTCTAATCTAAAGACCATTTCTTAGCACAGCAAGGAGAGACTGCCGTCACTTTCAGCCAGCCACTACCAGCTCTGCCCCAGCCAGTCCAGGACCCTGCACCCAAGATGGAGGATGACCTTTGCAGCCACTTGCTGCTTCCTTACATAATGGCAGCTGTCTCATGCCAAATTTATGATCCATACACTGGATGTTCTAGTGTTCATTGCATCCTCCATTGAAAGAGATCTTTTAAAGATGTGACCCTAAATATCAGAGGTGTGGCAGGAAAATTGGCTACTTTAAAAATTAAACATCAAGTAATATTTTGACAAAATTACCTTTAACATCAATTGCTTTTCAGAAGGCCAGAATGTTTTCAGTTTACTAATTGCTAGAATAATCATTTTCTATAGACTACAACTTTTGTTCTAAATTAAGAGAGAGACTTTACATCCAAAAGAACTATGTTTTTAGTGATTAATCTCCCTAATCACAGTGCTGCAGTACTGTTAATCTAGCATTTTATTAACCTAACAAATCCCTGTAATCTATTTCATTCAATCAGATTACACATTCCTTCAGATTAGTGGTCAGTATAGAACTCAGAGATGGGGCTCTTTCATTGGCGGGGAAGAGGAGGTGGAGCGAGGGGCTGCACCCTAAATGTGTAGCTGTAAAAGCTGTGCCTTCTGTTTATTTTAGGTGTTGAGTAGATTGCTAAATGTTTTCAACAGGAAAGCCATAGTATCGTATAGAATGCATGCATAGTACACTGCATTGCAGGAAAAACATTTTACCGGGAAGCGGCGGGTGGCAGAGGCAAGAGCGGAAAAAGAAAACACCAAGAATCATGTGCATTTGAATTGGGTTCACTTTCTTGTAAGCCACGGCTACAGACGCTACCTGCAGCCTAACCAAGAAAAATATGTGTCTCTGCTGATGAGTTTTCCTCACCTCTGAAAGACAAACACCTTCCAAATAGAAAATGCAGCAAATTTGTCGAAAAGAAAAAGCTCTGGATGATATATCTCACCGAACAATAGTCTAAAGACAAACTCAGCTGTTTTTAACAAGCAGGGTAGTAAGTCTTTTATTGGCTTCCAGTTTTGGTATGCAATTTTGTTTGCTTTGCATGACAGCCAACATATTGTAAATGCTGACAATGGAAGAGTATAAATGAATAACACATTAGCAATTGCTGCTATGACCCCCTGCACCCAATTATAGCACTACGCAGTGCTTTACATCTCAGTTTCACTCGCAATATTTCCTCTAGAAAGGAAAATCCGTATTTTGCAATGTAAACAACTATTTTTCTGTCTATCACATAGAAGTTAAGCGGTTCAAAGCTCACAGAATGAATTTCTTCAGCGCATGCCAAACTCTGAACTCCTGCTTGTATCATAAGTGGAACTGGAGTCCAAGGTACCATGTTCCTGGAGGGCCGAGGGCTGTTATTGACAGGATACCAGAAAAAACAGGGAAGGCAGGGAGTTAGTTTAGAAACAGCTCAGCCACATGGACAGAGCAGTGTGCAGGGTTTTATAAGGTTGCATTTGTTCAATGTAACCTGCACCTCACTCTTTGCTAACGAAGCCAGGGGACAGGGACAGGGCTGTGAGCTCTCTGAACAGCAGCCAACGTGAGCCGTGGAACTCAGTCTGATCAAGCCCCCCGGAGCCTGGAATTTTGCAGAAGCAAACCTAGACAGTGAGGGACCCAGTGGAAGGAAAAGACCAAGATATAGTCACAGACCTGGCTGTGCAGCAGGATGACAAACGGCAAGAAAGTAAAAAACCATTATTTTACCTTATTGGGGAAAAAGGCAGAGAGGTCTGCACCACTGCCTCACAGCACTCTTAGGAGCCCTGGAGACCAAATGCTCTCCAAAGCAGAATAAAACTGGAGTGACACAGGTTTTTCATTAGACTGATCTGAAGAGCTGAGGATGGACCCCTGTGTTACTGTCTCATGTACACTGCTTAGTACATGCAATTTGGGGCACTTTGGCTATCCTGTCCTGAACCAGGGAATCTGTGGCACATGGGGTCATCACCTGCAAGAGTGGCTGCTCCGGGAAGGTGATCTCACATTAGACAGACAGATGCTTAGCCATGGGATGTGCAGTGGAAGCCTAAAGAGAAAGGATGAAAGCCTTAGAAAGCATACCACCGCTAGAAGCACATGCTGTGAGAAAACACAAAAGGAGTGGCCAGGATTTCATACCCATAGCGAGAGGCATTTACTGTGGGAGACAGCACGAGTAGGTAAAGGACAGCATTGCAGGGAGTGTGTGTGTGGGGGGGAGGGAAGTGGTGTGTGTGTGTGTAAGAGCAGAAAAAGCTCTCAAAGATTCAGTCAGCTTGTACAAGAGGGGGAATGGCAGGTCAGATTTAGGTTGGATATTAGGAAAGACTTTTTCACTATAAAGGGTAGTTAAGCTCTGGAATAGGCTTCCAAGGGAGGTTGTGGAATCCTGGTCAATGGACATTTTAAATAACAGATTGAACAAACACCTGTCAGGGATGGTCTAGGTTTACTAGGTCCTACCTCAGTGCAGGGGGCTGGACTTGACTTCTTGAGTCCCTTCCAGCCCTATATTTCTATTGATTATCTGATGATGACTCTCTCCCTTAGTCCAAATGCATATCAGGTTCAGGCTATGAGGACAAGAAAGCAATCAGGGACAATGCCAGCCTCCATGCAATCAACAGTAGGGAAATTCCATGAGCTATTTCAGCAATTCAGCTAGATAGCAGGGCCTCCTGTAATGCGATTCCTCTGAATGAATTGGACTCTAATACACCCATTAAAGAGAGCATATTTTCCTACAGGCTGCATTGGGACAATACTAACTGAAGTTTGTGGTGGTGGATGGGGAGCACCACAGAGATGTTTCTTGGGGAACAGAGGCATCTGATCAGGGTATATCAGAATGTTATAGCTTCAATGCAAGAAAGTTTAAAAAAAAAAGGTGGAGTCTATGGACAATGGAAACAATTTTAAAAGCACATGGGGATGTTTTCAAGGGCAATGGGTACCTCAAAAGAAAGCTGCAACTGGAAATAGATCCTGCAGTGGGACTTGTGTGGCTTACCACAAAGGAAAATTCCACTGGTAAGACATAATCCAGTATGCAAGAAGCTCAAAAGTCTGCAGAGAAGGGGTATCACAGCACCTGTGGAGGCCAGCACAGTCTGGGTAAGCAGTCTAGTGATGTTAGAGAAGCCATCAGAAAAGTTACTCATCTGCATAAACCCAGAGCCACTGAACTGGGCATTAAAAAATGCCATTATCCACTGCCCACAATTGTTAAACTCTGGGGAGTTTGGCAAGATGTCATGGTCTGATGTGAAGAACAGGTTTTGGCCCATGAGCCTGGATAAAGAGTCCAGCAGGCTAACAATCTTTGCAACACCATTTGGTCACTATAGATGGCTGTGCATGCCCAGGGCCTAAACCCAGTCTCAGATGTGTACTAAAGAAGATTCAACAAAGCACTAGAAAGACTTCATGGAGTGAAAATAATTGCAGATCTCATTGTATGTCAAGAGACTAATGATATAGAAGTTGAACAAGACCATGACAGAAAACTACAAGCTTTTCTACAGTAATGCAGGGACAAGAATAAAACTCAGCCCAGAAAAAAAAATGCCTCAAACAGCATGAAGTGACATATATTGGACATCTGCTCACAACAGAGGGATTGAAAGCATATCAAGAAGATTAAGACTGTCACAGACATGCCAGCTCTAATGGATATGAAAGGGTACAGTGCTTCATAGGAATGAAATTCTGTCCAAGTTCTGTCCACGCCTGGCTGCAAAGTGGAACCATATACCAACTAACATCTTGTCTTGTGGAGTTGGACTGGGCAGGTCCCCAATAGCAAGCATTTGACACGCTGAAACAAAAAGGATAACAGATGCCCCTGTCCTGAAGTACTTTTAGCCAGGAAAACCAATGACACTCCCATGTGATGCACTGGAGACAGGACTGGGTGCAGCTCTTTTAGAGAAGCAGCCAATTGCTTTTGCAGCAGAGACTGACGAGGGGTTTCCCCTCATAGAAAAAGAGCTTCTGGCTGTGGTGTTTGGAGTGCATCAATACATCACATCCACCCAGTCATAGCGCAATCAACGACAAATCCCCAGAGACAATCATGGTAAAGCCCCTTCTTAGTATTCCAAAGAGATTGCAGCACATGTTGACGTGATACACACACCCAGCATCAGCAAGTTGGGGGAAGGGAATCAGGACATAGAGCTACACGTTGATGGATTCAATTTCCCAGTTTCAACAGCAAAGTGGATGGAAATCCATGAGGTTACAGAGAAGGACATCCCACTCTAGGCAGTCAAGAGAGTTATAGTAGCAGGGTGGACAGAAGACAAACAAGTACCAGTAGGAGCAGAACCTTATTTTCAAATTAAAGATGAGCTGTTTGTGCAGGATGAAATCTTATTTCGAGGACAAAGAGCTGTTCCAATCTCATTACGCAGGGAGGTCATGCAAAAATACATGCTTCAAACCTGCACATCGACCAGCTCGAGTGTGTTCACTGGTCAGGAATGACTACACAAGTCCACTCCTTGATAGAAAAGTGCAGCACATGCCAGTCACATGATAACCACCAGCGTAAAGAGACTTACCACATGAGCTGCCCACTCGACCCCAGGCAAAGATGGGAGTGGACTTACTTATCTTCAAGGAAAAAACAGTACTTGATTACAGTGGGCTACTATTCAAATTTCTGGGAGGTTGATGCCCTGCCTGATACAAGAAGCAAGTCAGTAATTTGCATACTGAAGGCCCACTTTGCAAGATATGGCATTCCGGATACAGAATTTATCAACAGACCCTAACTTGCCTCAGCAGAATTTAAGGAATTTGCATACAAATGGGAGTTTGACCACCACGCCTCCTTCCCAGCATGCCCACAGAGTAATGGTAAGGTGGAATCAGCTACAAAAACCAGACTATTATACAAGGCTGTTTTTTGTGGTTCAGTCCCCTTGTTAAAATGAATACCCTACCCCAGGGATGCCAAAACAGCTCAGTGCAGGCACTGATGGGACAAAGGACCAAACCCTGCTACTAATGAGGGGAGACCTGTTGCAACCAGAATCCAAGAAAGCACGACAGGTCAGCAAAGGACTTACCAGTCCAGGAGGAGAAAGGCATTTCTGAGAGGAACCAGTTTTCAGAGACACACCAGAAGGAGTGGACTAGTATTGCAAAGGGTGCCATGGCACCTGGGTCACGTGAGGGGACTATGTAAGAGGGATAAATGATCTGAAAGAACAAGAGGCACTTATGACACAGCAGACGTACCTCCCAGATAAATCTTACAGAGACCACCATGGAATGGGGAGACAGAACCAGAGGCCAACCCCTCAGTGAGGGAGGAGACTCTACAGAGACCATTTGCTAGACTCAAACAGCTGATTGGGAGTGATCTTTCCCCCTGTGTGGTTGCGTGTTGAGGAGACCAAACTATCTCAAAGACTGTGTAATCAGCTGAGTCTGTGGTAGATGGAGAGACTCCAAATCAGCTGTGTGCTAGCAACCCCTGGTCAAAGTGACAGGGTGGGGGTCGGGGCATCAATTATGTGTTTTAATGTTATATTAAAATATTTGTAAAATAGAGAAGATGTAGCATGATCAATGGAACAGGAATCACAGGCCCAGGGTTCCCTGGAGGCATTGTTACAGAAGGAACACCAGGAAAACATGGAATGTGGGGAATCAGGCTGCAAGGAGCTCAACCATATGGGCAGAGCAGTGCACAGACAACACTGCAGAAACAAAACCCTATCCTCAACATCACAAAAATGCACATAATACCAGAGACAAGAGCGCCCCAGAAGTTCAGAGCTCAGGATCAACGCAGACCAACATCCTACGGTTCAGTTGCTTAGGCAAACCCGTTTTGGAAAGGTTGAAAGAACTGGGCATGTTTACTTTAGAGGAGACTGAGCAGGGAGGGGAGGAAGAAAAGGTGGACATTTGAAGACTTATATGTAAAAGGTTTTTATAAACAGGACAGTGATTAATTGTTCTCCAAGTCCACCAAGGCTAGGAAAAGAAGTAATCAGTGTAGGTTACAGCTCGGGAAATTTAGGCTGGACATTAGGAAAACGTTCTAACTGTACAGATGATAGTTAAGCACTGGAACAGGTTACCTGGGGAGCTTGTGGAATCCCTGTCATTGGAGGTTTTTAAGAACAGGTTAGACAAACCCCTGTCAGGGATGGCCTAGAGCAGTAGTTCCTAAACTGTTTAGTAATATGACCCACCAATTGCATTCCGTCTGGGGTTTTTTGCAAGCTAGCCATTGTCCAAATTTGTGGGGGAGCCCAAAATCATAGGGTAGCATCTTCTTCCTCCTTACTCTCCCAAGCGGATACTGGCCAACCATAGCAGCACCCTCTGCCCTAGTACCACAACCCATATCCCGGCTGGCGGAGAGGAGAGGCAGGGTTTTGAGAGCAAGCCCACCCTGCACTCACTCCGCAGCAGGGCTCCTGTCCTGTGGGGCTGAGCCCACCTCCCTTCTCTGGACATTGCAACCTGTCACGTGGGGTTGCAGCGCCACTCACATTTGGCCCAGCTGCCCCTCCATCATCCTCATCCACTGTAAATTGGCATCCACACCAAACCTAAGTCCATGTACAAAGTCACAAAGCACAGAGTGGGGAGCAGAATCCCACCCTGTGGGACAGGAGCTGCAACTGTGGGGTGAGCGTGGAGCAGGTTTGCTCTCCAGCTCCTCTCCCAGAGACCTCCCCGGCCCCACAGGACAACCTTCCAGCGACTGTTTTGGAAACACCGATCCAGTATACCTCATCCTGCCTCAGCACTGGGGGGAAATGGAGTAGATGACCTCTTAGGTCCTTCCAGCCTGACATTTCTAGAATTATATTTTTCACTTTATTCTCCATTCCATTGTGCTTACTTTTTCAGACTGCCGCTGCACATTAAGCTGAAGTCCTCACCAAACTGCCCAGGATGATGCCTGGGTCTTTGGCCTGAACTGATACAGTTTACTTAAAACCCAGTAATATGTGTGAGTAATTCAAGTTTTTCTTCTCAATGTGCATTATTTTGCACTTGTCAGCATTGACTCATCTACCATCATGTTATCCATTCACCTCACTTGGTTTTATTCCTCTTAGGTTCCTCACAGTCTTCTCTGGTCTTGAAGAATCTAAATAATGTTGTGTCATCTACATATTTGGCCACCTTCCTCCATTTTCCAAGATCATTAATTACACCACCTTTATTAATACAGAACTTTGTGGCACCCTGTTATTAACCTTCTGATGAAAGTTGACTATTTATTCCCACTCCTTTTTTTCTCTCTCAGTCAATTTCTGATCCACACCATGATTTTGTCTCTCACACCATCACCATTTAAGCTACTTTAGTGTCTTCTTGTGGTGATTTTGTCAAAAGTCTTTTGAAAGTCCAAATAAAGTTATGTTCACCCAGCGCTATGTAATGAGGACATCCCCGTTTTTTCCCTCCCTTGCTTTGCCGGGTCTTTGTTTCTCCTACAACCATAACATCGTATCCTGGGGTTCCATCAACTCAAATAAACTAAGACAAAATGGGTCTGGTGATCAGTGCCTCACTGGAAAGCTATCCAAGGCAAACAAATGGAAGTGATTCATCATTATAGTCAATATTGTAGTATCGGGGTATCTAAAGGAATGAAAGCCAGACCACATGGTAAAAAAAACCAAAACACTAATGTAGCTAGAGCCCTCTCAAACAGCAGCACCTGCCTCAAATCCCATTCCCCAGGCTCTCTCTCAAACTACAGCCCCCTGCAACCCTAGCTAGTGGGGGAGGAAGAGCCCTTTAGATACCCCGATACTACAATTATGGTGTTTATTTTACTGTAATTAGCATCTCAGTTTGATTTTGCAAATGGGGGTGGGGCTAGGTTTTGAGAGAAGCTTAGAAGACCACCACCATGTGTTTCCAAACGGACCCATGGTTTTCCATCTCAGGCAATCAAGTCACCTGGGCTCCAACAGGAGATCCTTACTTTCCAAAGAAATATTACAATGCGAGTTTGTCACCAATGTCATTTAAGATGTACAAGAATGACTACCTATGTATTGGCAAAAGTAGTGATTCATTCGTCAGAGAGTAAGATGTCTGGAGTTTAAACTGGCATAACTTATTTTATTTTTAAAAAAATTCCAAAGTACCAAAATTCAGTGTTATTCCCACCCCCAACTTCCATAACACACTGACATGTGAAACTGCATGTCAAGGTTCCTTCCCTACTCTGAACTCTAGGGTACAGATGTGGGGACCTGTATGAAAAATCCCTTAGCTTATTTTTACCAGCTTAGGTTAAAACTTCCCCAAGGTACAAACTATTTTACCTTTTGCCCCTGGACTTTATTGCTGCCACCACCAAGCATCTAACAAATATTTAACAGGGAAAGAGCCTGCTTGGAAACTTCTTTCCCCCTCCCAAACCCTACACCCCCTTTCCTGTGGAAGGCTTGCTAAAAATCCTCACCAATTTGCATAAGTGAACACAGACCCAAACCCTTGGATCTTAAGAACAATGAAAAAGCAATCAGGTTCTTAAAAGAAGAATTTTAATTGAAGAAAAAGTAAAAGAATCACCTGTGTAATCAGGATTGTAAATACCTTACAGGGTAATCAGATTCAAAACATAGAGAATCCCTCTAGGCAAAACCTTAAGTTACAAAAAGACACAAAAACAGGAATATCCATTCCATTCAGCACAACTTATTTTATCAGCCATTTAAACAAAACAGAATCTAACTCATATCTAACTAGATTGCTTATTAGCGCTTTACAGGAGTTCTGACCTGCATTCCTGCTCTGGTCCCGGCAAAAGCAACACACAGACCAAGAGAGCCTTTGTTTCTCCCCCCACCTCCAGCTTTGAAAGTATCTTGTTTCCTCATTGGTCATTTTGGTCAGGTGCCAGCGCGGTTATCCTCGCTTCTTAACCCTTTACAGGTGAAAGGGTTTTTCCTCTGGCCAGGAGGGATTTAAAGGTGTTTACCCTTCCCTTTATATTTATGACACTGTGTTTTTAGGGGTGCTGTGACACCCATCTTGACACGAGATGGTCAAACACCTTGCAGGACTATTCCCTGTTCCAGGCAACTCAGCCTAGCACCAATGTCTTATTCTAGAGAGCAGCTCTGCCTCACACATTGACTCTAGTAGGATACCATTCTTCCCCCCACCCCCACCATTCCTCTTCACCAAAGTCTTGCATGAAGCTTTAGCTGCAAAAAATTAACAACCCCCCACCACCACAGGTCTTCTCAACCGTCAAAAATTACCTGCACACTAAAAAAAAATAAAAAGGCCTTGGAAGACTAACAGTGCCACCTAATGATGGCTACCATACCAGTAAAATAATAATAAAAAAAACACACATTGAATGTTGCTTTTAGATTACCTGTGCCTGTTTGACAGCTTAGTCATATAAGGACCAGTACAACTCACCATGAATTAGGGTGGCAGAAAATGGCCTGTAATTAGCACAGAATTTTGAGCAGTTGATAAAGAGTCAGAAAATCATGATTTGTGTTGAGAGAATGTGACCATCTGAATAAAGATCTGAGCTTTATTCTCTCCATGCAGTTAATCACCAAAGCATCAACATATTCACTGACTTTTTAAAATTAAAAATAAAAACGTCCACACATCCCACCTCTAGTAATGAAGACTGAAAGGTCTGGAAAAGCTTCTGAGCTAGATACAGAGGTTTTAAACAATTGTGTCTGATTAGGGTAGAGAGCAGTTCTGTTGAATAGGCTTTTTGTTTGTATTAGTAGACTTGATTGGCAAGATCAGAACTATTAGTGACCTGAACCACACTCCATGCCCTATGCTAGGGTTCGATCGAAGTTCAATGACTGTTACCCAAAGCATATCCATATGATTAAAATGCAACAAGTAAGAGGATGAATAGTCTGGTCACTGGTACATAAATTGTTTCCACCTAGTGCAAACTGTCCAGATGGGACATTTTAAGCTTTTCCATAGAATAGCTAGAAGAGGACGAAGCTGATGACAGATTTGAAAGTTAAAATCACTTCATGTAATTATAAGAGACAGATGGTAGACTTGAGTCAAGAAATGGATTTTTAAGTCAGTCAACCGTCATTTAAGCAAGACCACATGCATTACGGGGCCATTAACAAGCATTTCAGGTGCATAACAGACACAGTGTCAAAGAGCCACATGATCTCCATTTATCCTAGGAGAGCAGAACAGGATCAGTGCTGCATCTTCTAGTGTATTTTATCAGATGTTCTCAAAGGAGTATGTGTGCTTATGGTGTCTGATATAAAGTGGCTGCATCACTTATATTCACAAGAAGATGGTTCATTAGTAGGGCACCACTGAATTAGCATAGAAAGCCAAATAGCTTATGGCTGTACACAGTCAGTGTCCATACCCATTTCTGAGAGAATTTAATTCAGATATACATACTGTATAATAGTGCAACACTTAACTTACAGCACTGCAAATATGTACGGTGCTTTAGAATACAAATACAGTATAGACAGATTTCCTGCCCAGAACACCCTACAACCTTAGACCCCAATCCTGCAAGAACTGGTGGCATGCAAGCACAGCAATCTGTGGGATCAGGCCCGAATTTAAACTGAGAACAAACAGGAGGAGTGTGCGGAGTATTGAAAATTGTGTTAAAATTACAAGCTATCGTAACTGTAAGAAGTTTCCTGATACTGCTTGAAGGCTCTGTAGGGAAGCATGTGTTCTGGGTCTTCAGGAAATAGTTTTCTAAAGAGCCAGTCTGGAGCAAGGGGCCAGGCATGAGTTGTGTGTCTCTCTCCCCTCTCCTAGGCTCCTCCTCCCAGCTTCCCCAATTAGTGAGCCAATTGCCTCATTAGCCCAACAATCACTACCCAAGGGTCAGTAATTCTCAATGGAAACCGGTGACCTGATTTCAATTAAGCCTGCAATCGTCCCAGTGCTGCAGCAATCTCAGTGACCCAGAGGCTACAGATAGCACCCTCTCAGTCCCCAGGTCAGCCCCTCCTCAATCAGATCCCTAAATTAGAGTGTGTGGGGGAGAAGTGGTATGGAGGGGATTGGGTAACGAGAAATAAGTGCAATATTTTCCCTCTCTACTCCCCACTTCCTCATCCCCTTCAGTTGCTCAAATATTCTTTTGCACACTCTCCCTAGAGCCCCTCCCCACAAAACAGACCTGTGCTGCCTCCCTCTGAGGGTGTTGCAGTTTTTACACTTTGGAACTGTTGCCATGATGGATACTGGCACAAGGAGTCGTCACTGGAGCCAGAATGAGTTCACTCTCATCAGAAGGCACTACCTGTCCAAGGAATTACTTCAGGGGGAATAGCAGCAAAGAAAGAAAGCTGGGTCAGTGAAGTAGCCAAGGAGCAGGGGCCCTGAAGGGCAAGGAGGAGGAAGACAGGCCCCAAAAGGGTTGGTGGGAAGAAGGAAATAACTGGACATGGAGAAGCCTGGATCCTGAAGGGGGCTGAGCCTGAAGGGGCAAAGGATGGTGGGAGGCAGTTTGAAGAGAAGTGATTTGGACTGTAGGAAAGGGGAGCAGGGAAAGAAGGGAAGTTATATATATCCGGAGGTGAGGGGAATTGATTGCAAAGAGAATTGATTTTGAGAGGAATGAATCAAGAGAAATTGATTAGTTAGAGAATTGAGGAGAAGGGAGCTCAACATATGCTGAGGGGAAGGAGAAAAGGGGTCAGCCAGTACAATTGCTGATCTCAATATGATTTGAAGGGGAGGTTGGCTACAAGATCTCAATAATAGGAGGCAGTCCATGTTATGGGGGGAAAAAAATATTTGAGAACACCTGCTGGGAACATGCCACTTTGCATACAAAGAAAAGTAGAAAAGGCTCCACAGCGAGAAGTTGTGGTCATTACTCTAAAAACAAATGTTAAGGGTCCATCCCAACTGGCTTCCTCACCTCTCCCAGCCCCCTCAAAAAAAAAAATCACAGAACTTGTGGATCTATGGGGGAACTCGGTTAGAGCACTGAAATATTGCTCTTATAAAAGGGATGAAGCCATGTTAGCAATTATAGTCAACGTTAGATTTATCAGAAATGCAGTTTATACTGCTATGGCTTATAGCAAAGAGAAGCCCCGTCTACAGTGAACAAGTAAAGTGTATTAAATGCCTTTCCATGAAGACATTATGAACACAGTTGGGGCTAACTGTTTCCTTGTAGTTTTGCACACGAATTACAGCTGGTGAACTTAATGTTTGTTGAGTAATTTACGCAATGAATGGCCAATAATTTTAAAATATGTCCACATGTAATTAAAGTGTGGACTTTTCACACCAACTTTCATGAAAAGCCATACTGACTATTCACCTTCCTGAAACAGAACTTGCTCCCTAGATAATTTGACAGGAAGTCTCAAAAGAATGAAAACAGTTAAGACCTCTTAAATATTATGTATAAGTAAGGCTATGATTATGTCATGGAGGTCACGGAATCCGTGACTTCCATTGTGCTCGGTGACATTTTCTGCCCTGGAACTGGAGCTCCCAGGCAGCCCCACCCTTGCAGCTCCCAGGCCCTAGCCTGGTGGAGGAACCCTGAAGCTGCCCAGCCATGGTCAGCAGACCCCCTGCATCTGCCCAGCTGCAGCAGGGACTCCACATGACTGCCCAGCCGCAGCTACCAGCTGCCCAGGGTGAGGGGAATCCGCAGCAGCCCAGCCCCAGGGGCAGGGGGACCCCGGAGCTCCCACGCACCACATCAGTAGAGGACCCGGGAGCCCCAGCAGAAGTGGGTGCTGAACCCACCTACCCCTTTTGTCAGGGATATTTTTAGTGAAAGTCAGGAACAGGTAAAAAAAATATATATTTATTTTTATTTCCCGTGACCTGTCCATGATTTACACTAAAAATGTCCATGACAAAAAACTTACATTTATGTAAAAGTAGCGTTAAAATGGTTGCTGTGCTCATTGTCTCACCTGAGAGCTCTGTGGTCTATTGTTTGCTACATTCCTCATCCCTGAGCTCCTCAGAAAGATTTTAGTGGATTTTGCAGGTATGAGTTTTGGCATCACCAGCACTGCTGTGATATTTCAAAATGTTAATTAAAAAAAAGTCATGGGTCCAGATCCAAAGGAACAGCGAGGTGTGTGTCATGTTTAATTATAAGTGACAAACATTTATTCAATTTTTGAAATGATTAAAAAAACCCAAAACACTGGCCTTTCTATAGTTGGTTATGAAATCCACCCCCTGGGTAGGTAATATCAAACTGATATTTGTGACATGTGGTTTGTCTGTGAAACCTAGATATAGGCATTTTGAGTTTATTACTTTAACTTCCCTGGTACTGTTTCCTAACTGAACTACAGGTGACGAGCCACCATCTGAAAAAGCAGATGAGGACTATCCATTCTTGGCAGGATGGTATGGTGACTCACAGCCATACCATTTGGGTAAGTATAGCCATGACAGGCTCCCTTGGCTACAAGCGAGAGGTTATTCTATCCTGGATTTGTATGTGTTTTTGTTGATTCATTTTGACCCATGTCTGTAATCCTTACTTCAGGAGTTCCATTTACTTCCGCATGAGTATTAGCGAGACGAAGCATTCCTCACCAGAGGAAAATTCTGCATGCTCAAACCATGTCTTTTCTATGCAGTGGAGATTTTTGCTATCATTTAGACATCTGTCTAGAGTTTCAGCATTCAGTTACTATATACCTGCCTCATTTTACTGTGTGTTTTTCACAGTGATCTTTAAACTTCTACAGATTTTTTTTTTTAATGTCGATAGCAGCTCAGTAGTTGAAGGCTGCATCAGGATTTTCCTTTCAATGGGACCTTTCATATGCTTGTTAAACAAAGTTTTTTTTAATAGCACAATATTATATGTGGTATTTGAGGTGTCTTAACTGTTTTCATTCCTTTGAGACCTCCTGTAAAATTATCTAGGGAACAAGTTCTCTTTCAGGAAGAAAAAGTCAGTGTGGCTTTTCATGGAAACTTAAACTTTAAAAAAAGAAGATGAATTTGGGGGCTGTTGCCACACCCACTGATGAAATTAATAGCAACCCACTGAGATCAGTGGGAGAAGGCTCAAGCCCCTCAGGACTGAAATCCACTACAGTAAGATTGCTAGGAGCACAGAGCAAGAGGCAAGTAAGCCTCAGAATGCTTTTGTAACAGAGTACAACAGAGATTGAAGTTTTCCAGCTACCTTTCCCCCTAAGAGAAGGAATTTCACCAGAAATATTTGCTGACAACAGGTTTCAGAATAAAACCAAGTATACATGCAGTAGGAAGTGTTTGTACATGACAAAGTAATCTTCACGTTTATATAGTATATATGCGCACGCGTGCAATTGACCTTTGAATACACAGTAGCAAGCAGCTAAAAAAAACCAAACAAGTCAGCAGTACTATCATGTAAAATACTGCTAAGCAAAAACAAATAGGGGGGTTGTAGATGCCACAATTGTGGGGTTTGCAGCAATATTAACACAAACAGACAAGCAAAACTAGGACAAAAAAGAGCATGGTTTTACAAGCCAGCAAATGACTCAGGAAAGTCCAAAGCCTGCTCTTAAAATAACAAATAGAGCATTATAGTGATCAGCAAACCTCAGAGCTTGGTAGCTTAGATGCTTATCCAAACCATCTAAAACATCTTGAAGTTTGCAAAACTGGTCTGCAAATTTCATGAAACAAGCTCCCTTACAAGATGTCTAGTATCAGATCCTGGCCAGATTTAAAAAAAAAAAAAATAACCACCTCAGTAATTTAGCACTTCTGAGTATGGCCTCCACTCCATACAGGAAAAGCAGAACCAAAAAGTAATTCTTTATTTAAATAGTTATCCAAATTTTGGACAAATTCAACACAAAGTTTGGAGCAGAGATAGGTGTCATTTGCTGTTTTATTCAAACTGGTTCACCCAGTCCTAATTTATTATTACTATTTGTACAAGTATTACATTTAAGAACAACCTAAGGCCTCAGCTGAAATTGGGCCCCATTAGGCTAGGCACTTTAAGTGAACATGGTGAGCAAGCAGTCCCTATCCTCTAGACTGAGCTTATAGTCTAATTGGACAAGATAGACAAAGGTAGAGAGAAAGGTTTCATCATCACCAAGAGAACCAGGCAAAGAGGGAGTCAGTTTGCTCAAGGTCATGCAGGATGTCTGCAGCAGGGTCAAGAACTAAAGAGTCTCAAAGGCTCAGTCCAGTTCACATAAATCAAGACAAATCGGTGTGTTAAAAAGGATATGAAATTCTGCATGTAGACATTTCTTCTATTGTATCTGTTAGAGTTTTCATTTAATTTAGCGTGATGATTCTATGAACAACCTGAGAAGCATATGATGGCTGAAAACCAGGTGTCGTCACCCTTATTTACACCCAGTAGCACCCTAGGCTGCGCTAACAGGGCAAAACCAGAACGTTCCCTCCCCCCCCCCCCCCCCACACACACACCTTGCAGCAGCAGCAGCAAGTCTCAGAGCCCATGTCGACTGACTCGGGCTCATACATTTGGGCTGGAGCCTGGGCTCTGACATGCTCCCCCCTCGCTAGGTCTCGTCCAGGCTGGGGCTGAAGCCCAGGCTATCTACACAGCTATTTTTAGCCCTGGAACCTGAGCCCGAGTTAATTGACCCAGGCTCTGAGACTGGTTACAGGGTTGTTGTGGTTTGTTTTTGTTTTTGGTTGGGGGGGGGGCGCTGAGTAGCCCAAGCAGACCCATTCGTTTAAATAGGACGAGGTAAGAAGTAATCTGATCCCTCTTAAAGAACACTCCTAGTTGATGAATGGTAAATATGGATTACAATTGACTTGATATTTTGTCCGACACAGCTATGTTACTGCAATAAAGGACTGGTTTCTTTCTTTGGACTATGTATTTTCCTTCTTACAATAGTAAGATACAAAGAAACTGGTTTCATTCCCTACATAGGCAATATATGAATAATAGCACCCATTGTAATAGTGTTTAATCTGATGCTTTGTGGAACATTTATTTTCTCTGGAAAAAATTGTGCAATATTATGTACTGAATACAGAGGACGTGGTCTTCACATGGGTTAGTCTCTATTTCGTCTATATGACATCTCCCGCTCCCCTTTGTGTTCCTCCCATGAGTCACCTGTGTGTACGGGTTACAAGTTGAGTAAGGAGTTCAGGATTTGGTCTCCAAAGAAATCATTACAATCCTGGCAAAAGATCAGTTTCAACGTGCTCATTAAATTACAGCAGTTGACAAGGAAAACACAGTTATGCCCTCTTGCAAGTTGTGACTAAAAGTTTGCAAATGGGTGCACACAAAAAGCCACAAAAGAAAAGACATCCTTGCAAAGATCAGTTTGGAGTGGCAAAAGTAAGTGCCATACATTGCTATGTGACCTCTGAATTGTTATTTGTGGGAAATGCTAAGGATCGCACTATTCTATTGTCACATGAAGATATACCAGCAGCTATGCGGACAACAAAATCCTTCATGAAAAATCGTAATTTCCAACAACTGGAAATGTTATCAGAAGGAGATCACTGCTCAGAACTTTGAACAGTCTGACAGATTAGATACATGGACTGCAGTCAGGGTGGAATATATCAGAGGAGGAAGTGCCTTTTGCTTTCATTATGACATAAAACACATTCATAAGTGTGCTGTCACCTAGTGGCAGTCTAAGATATTTACATTCTTCATTATGCATCTTGTTCATACTGAAGTTAGAGTCATTGGTCAAAGTTTCCAAACATGACAGCAACACGGAACCCTTCACCCAGGTCAAGGCTATGGGCTTTAGGATGGCTACAAGCCATTACCAAGAACTTAAATGTCTAGAGCTAATCCTTCTTTGTTGGTTTCAAATGGTTTTTTGCCCAAGAAAAATATAATTGAACAACAGCAACAGTCTTCTTTGGGCTGACCTATATCTCGGTGACTATTGTTGTGGTCTAGTGGGTAGACCTGACAGAGTCAGGAGACCTGGGTCCTATTCTCAGCTCTGTAGCTGAGCTGCTGCATGATCTTGGATAAGCAGTGGTGCAAGTAAGCAGGTACGGTCAAGTATGCCATACCATTAAGATGTTTATTGCCGGTATACTGTACTGAAAAGATACATTTCAGAACCGCAGGGCTCTCCCGGGAACTGCAGTGGCAAAAGGAACAGAATATGGGGCCACTGGGCAGCCCCATGCCAGCAGCTCCTCCAGCACAGCTGTCCCGCTCCCCCATCCCATCCCCAGCCCTTCCACACAGCTGCGTCTCCTGTCTGGGGTCTGTACAGGCCTGCCGGAGGACAGGGCTGGGGGTGGTACAATCACCCTGGAGGAACTGCCGGCGTGGGGCCGCTGGGCGGCCTCACGTTCTTCTCCTTTCAGGGAGAAAGAGCCCTGAGGTTCAGAAATCAGCATCCGGCGCAGTGGGAGGACAGAGTCATCCCCCCTCCCCTAGGTAACGGGAGAGGAAGAGGGGATGGGGAGAGCGTGGGGACCCCGGGCTGTGGGCAGGGTGGGGGGGGAGTTACATGAGGGGTCACGTGCCCCCTACTTAGCTGGTGCCCCCCTTTGTGTTCCTCCCATGAGTCACCTGTGCATACGGGTAAGAATTAAAATCTACTTGCAGCACTGTGGAGAAGTCATTTTATCTCTCTGGACCTGTTTTCCCTCCCACCCTTTGTGATGTCTATTTAGCTAGCAAACTCTTTGGAGGAGAGAGAAACTGTGTTTGTACAGTGCTTAGTACAGCTGGAACCTTTGCTACTGTAATACTCCTAGTCTGCAAACATTTAGTTGTATGCTACACTTGGAGCTGGGGAGGCGATTCCTGGCTCGAGAGACAGTCATGCTAGCGGTCATTGAGCTAGCGTGCTAACAAGATCATGTAGCTATAGCAGTGCAAGCTGCAGGACTGGATTTGGGGATATAAGGAACAGAGAGAGACTCCATCTTTATCCTTCATTTTAGGAGGCAAAGAAACCAAGCGATTGATCTCTGTGATTGGTCCTGGCCAGTAAAAGACTGGAAAGGAGACTGTGGGTGAGAAACCATTTTGCTAGATTAAGTTTTCATCTTTTAGATGAGTGTTTTCACTTTTGTTTGCTTGTAACTGTTTTTACCTTTCCTGCTTGTACTTGGCGTCACTTAATACAAGCTCTTTTGTTAATAAACTTGTTTTGCTTTCATTATCAATCATCAGTGCTGGGTAAGTTCAGTGAGGTGTGTGCTTCCAGAAAGCTAACAGGCTGGACTGTTTTACTGTCTCTGTAAAGGCAGCAAACCCAAGGCTCTCTCTGTGAGGGTCCACTGAGAGGGACTGGTTCCTGCAGAAGGACAATTCTGGGGCAAATTTGGGGCTGGAAGGGTCCTAAGCTCGGCCTGCAAGGAGTAACCAAGTTGGAAAAAGTCTGGGTGACGCTTGTAGGCTTCTGGCAGACTGATGGGGTCAGAGCACTGACCAAAGCTGCCCAGCCACAAGGCACCTAGGGTTACAAGGCAAATGGTGACCAAACCCCTTACCATCCTTGGAAAACCCCAAAACATCACACACATCCCGCTCCACTTAGAGACATACACAAAGAACAGCTCAGAGATGACAGCTGTCCTGTCACAGGGTACACTCAGCACTCGGGTGCTGCCTCCTGGCTGCTCTGGGGAATTAGCTCCTTCCAGGGCCAGTGCCCCCTTTTGTCACTCATTCACATGCTCTGCCGCCTCTCTCTGCCATTCAGGGTGCTCTCCCTTCACAACTTGGCTGGGGTATCAAATCCTTCCATGCAAACTGTCTCAGGCAGTCTTCCCATTCACTGAACAGGCTGTGCCACTTCCCCACTAGCTGCCGGGGAACCTGGGCTTACCCCCTACTCTAGGTTCCAGCTCAAGAACCCTCTAATCTTAAACCTCGCTGCTGTTTTCCTAACCCTTTTCACCCTCTCCCCCTAGGCTTGCTTCCTTCCTTCCCTCTCTAATGTCCAGAGAGTGGTTACAGGCTCCCTTACTGCAGCCCTCTTCTGCTCCTGGCCTTATACTAGCCCCACCTGTTCCTTCTGATCTGGGCTCCATCATCATTATCCGGGGTTACTTAGGCCACCTAACTCCCCTCACCTGTGCAGTTAAGTGGCTCCTTCTCAGCCTCATTAACCCTCGTCTACCAGAGTGTGTGGTGAAGACTCCATCATGTGCCTTTAAACTTTTCCAAGGTTAGTTTAAAAATCTTTAAAAATTAGCGTCTTATATTAAAAGATGGCTTGTTTGGTTTCTTTAGCAATGTACATTTTGTATACCAATCCCTATCCCAAAGACATATCCTAGATCCACTAGTGTGAATGTGACCTCATGTTATTTCTCAATTGTTAACAGAACATGAATCTAAGTTGACCTTTAACATGTCCAAAGCCCATGCTACTCAAATTTTGTCAATCACATCTACCTTATATTTCACAACTAACACAAAGAAGGCTGCCTCACAATTCAGAATGCACAGTAAAAAAGTTTATGGGAAGATACTATACCTCTTACAACAGAAAAGATCTCACAAGAAACAACTAGTTCCTCCCAGTTATCAATAGGTAGTATGGGAGAACCAGAACCAGTGTTTCTCAACCTGGGGGCTGTGAACCCCTGAGGGCCACAGGACAGATTATGAGGGGGTTGCAAGTGCAGGGCCAACATTAGGGGATGAAAAGCAAGGCAATTGCCTTGGCACCCACACCACAGAGGCCCTGTGAAGCTAAGTTACACGCTTCAGCCCTGCTATGGGGGCTGAAGCCTGGGCCAATGCTTACAGTGGGGGGAGGGGGGGGGGAAGAGAGGGGGAATCACAGGTTTTTTTTTAGTCCAAATGGGGTCACCAGCACAAAAAGGTTGAGTAACAGTGGCCTGAACGAATTACAATTACCGAAAAAAATAAAGCCAAACGGTCAGCTAATGAATCTGTAAGTTCCAGACCATAAACTCTATTACAAGATAAATCAGCAACACACTGAAGAAGCCAGGACTATAACCTGGGTCCTTCAGGCCTGTGAGATTTGAATCTACCACTTGAGGAGGAAAAACAGATGATAGCTTGGTTAAGGCACTGGAGTGGGATGCAGGAGATCTGACTCATTCCCAGCTCTGCCACTGACTGAGACACCTTGGGCAAATCACATTCTCTGTGTCTCAGTTTCCCAGCTGAAAGGTAGAGGGTATCATCATCATCCCCTTCTCCTACCCTCTCTCATTCCTGTTTACTTAAACTGTAAGTTCTTCAGGGTAGAGGTCTGCCTGGGCCTTATTTTTAAGTTCCACCCAGACCTAAGTAGCCCACAACCTACCCAAACTCATCGGTACACTCTTCAGCACAGTGAGGTGGCAGCAGCCAGCAGGAGCTGGACACACAGTCGCCCCACTGCCCCACAGACAGGAGGAAGTAATCAGAGACTACCCATCCTGACTCAGATATTTGTAAGTTGGGTCCCATCAAGTTCAGGCCGTGCTTCATTTGTGCCGGGGCTCAGTCCCAGCACTTTGGGGCTCGGCAGTTCATAGCCCCTGCACCTCTGGGCTCCTGGAAAGCAGCCACCACTCTGGCCACCTAGCACTCAAGGCAGCGCTTTGAAGTAAGGGTGGCAGTACCACACCACGCCAGGCCATCCCGACTTCTGTGCCGCTGCTGGCAGCGGCTCTGCCTGAGGAGCTGGGCTCCCGGCCAGCAGCCGCCGCTCTCCAGTCACCCAGCTTTAGCCCTAGCACCTGTTTCCTTCCAACTTAAGCGCTGAGTTCTGGTCAGGATGTGAAGCTCCTTTGGTGTAGAGAATCTCTCTTCCTAGGCATATGCAGCACCTAGTACTTGAAATAGATATTTGGGCCCCACATGCCCCAGAAATGGACGTGGTCATGCAAAGAATTAGAGAGTCCAAGTAGGAAGACTGGATCCACAAGATTAGTTTAACGAATCATTTACTGTACCTACGATACATGTTAGTAAAATATACAGCACATCAGTTTAGGAAAACAACGGATTGAATGGAGTATGCTTTAGAGCAGAAACAGGTTTTGATTCAGATATATTATTTTGGTATATATGTTTCTTAGGTCTATGAAACATATTACATTACAGATTCAAGACCTAAGGAGGTACGGTAGTTGCCTTCATTCCTAAATGAAAGGGGATAAATCCTATTTTAAAAAGTGCGGCTCTACTTCAACAACAAGTGACTCCAAGAAAAAAGGCATTGTGGGAGCCCATGTTTGGAATATCAGTGACTTTCAGACAGCATCTTGTTACTTGTAAATTAAGCAAATTGTATTTTCCCTTTTTTCCCTAACTGCCAGCACAGCAAACTCAACCTAAAATCTGACCTATGTTCTCTCCCACTTGAGCTATAGCCATACCAACACTGACCTAGCAGAAGTGTATTGCACTGTGCGTGCAGTTACGGTGCAACTGAAGTGAGAACCTCTGTTCAGCTTGAAGCTACAATTTAGTCAGTCACTCTTTGAATGACATGCATGCCAGAACAGAATCTTGCTCATGCTCCAAAAGCTTTTCAGATTCTTATAGGCTAACAGGAGTGAAAAATATATATTTTAATCAGTGAAATAAGCACATCTACATTTACACAGAGGACAGATTCATTGAATAAGAAAGTGCAAGTTTACGAACATATTTTTCAGGGTAGAACTGCACTTTGAGCCCAATTTACAGCTTGACCTTAAACGGGCTTCTTGGTTTTGGAGGCACAATCTAGGTCATTTAAAATGTCTAGAGAAGGAGGCCAGGACTGCCTGCAAAGAGAAGTCTATTGATCCTCAGAAAGGTAAAACCTTTCAGTTTTCAGAACCATTAAATCCTTTTCTCTAGTTGCTGAGCCTTCCAATAAGGCAGTCAATTGTGATATTGGTTTTGTAACATGGACTTTTCATTGCTAGGAAACTGAACTGAGTCCAAGTCTTAGTTAGAATTTGTGTAATACAAACCCTTTCATCTAGGTCGCAATCAATCCCCTGAACAAGCCAGTCCCTGTGAAAACCATCCACTCTCTTCCCCCATGAAAAAGATATTAG
The DNA here is from genome assembly GCF_965140295.1 of Lepidochelys olivacea. Classification (NCBI taxonomy): domain Eukaryota; kingdom Metazoa; phylum Chordata; order Testudines; family Cheloniidae; genus Lepidochelys; species Lepidochelys olivacea. Next base: position 168,959,962 of record NC_140411.1, read on the forward strand.
AATGTCTAAACCACATTGGTATCTCAATATGTTCATTTACAATCCAGTGTGTCACATGCCCATAAATGTGAAACCAGGTATTTGTTGCTCAAGCCTACATTAAAACATATCGCATTAAAATGAAGGTTACCATGGGAAAGCGATTTATTAAATATTTATGGTCCAATTTTCAAAGGTGCTGCACTCCCACAGCACTTCAGGAAAAAAAGAAATCAAGCCTCTCTATTTTACAGGTATTAAAGGACTACAGAGGAGTTGAATTCAGGCCCTGGAAGAGAGAGCACTGCATATCCCTATCTATTTTTCCTCTTTTGCTGGTCAAAATATTAGACTTAAGTTTTACTGTAGGCTTAAAAAAGGGAAAAATAAAAAGCTGACAAATGCAAATGTGAGCTGCATTTCCAGGGAGCTAAACCTCTTGGTAAAGTACTAGAGAGAGAGGATTATATGGATTTCTTCTGTCACATATGGTTTCAGTTTGGGATTAATGTTTCACATCCAGTGAAAACTGTATACTTCATTTAGAGGAACAATTAAAAAAAATTAAGAAACTGCCTCTTCCCAACACGTCATCTGAAAAACTGATTTTAAGGCAACTTCTATTTACAGGTTCAGCAGTTGACAAATAGACTATTCCCTATCAAAAGAATTTATGCCACAGCTTATAACTGACATTTGTCTAGCCATAAACAAACATCCACTGAACAGCAGCAGGTGATGGTTAATTAAACAGCAACAGTTAAAAGTGGGATGAAGGAAGGAAATAGTCTAGTCATTTAGTTTAACTGGAAAAAACTCAAAATGCAGTTTCAAACAAACAGTGAATCATAAATGCCTAAAGACTGTAAAGATAAATTACTTCATATTATGAATGGCAAGTTGAAGATGACAGCATCCCATAGGCACCATTTGAGATTGCTGATCAATCAGTGTCACTGGATAGAGATTTACAATGTTAGTTATTTTAAAAAATACAAAATGAAGATTTTAAATCAATATTAAGTTCTCTGTTGAAGGTCTTTCATTTATCTGAAGGTTAAAACCTATTATCGCTTATTATACGACTAATTGACATGCACTCCTGTGCCCTCAGTACATGCAGATCAGATGGGTTCAGTTAAACAATATTTGTAACTGTCATGATTAACACTGCTATAGTCAAAGTAGCAAGAGAGTTTTCATTCTAACTCTGACTTGAGACACTCAGAACTTTCCAAACATGTGCCTTTTGTGCTGAAGTTTTCAACACTTGATCTCTGTCCAAAAGTGATTTTATGGAAGGTTGGAACAGGATTTCTTCCACATTTTCAAGTTGTGTGCATAGATGTGCAGGAAACAAACATCTTTTTTTACAATGGGTAGATTATACATTTTAGCCACTGTAAACAAACATTCATAACCCAACTGTGATTTAGTGCTGATACCTCAATTAACAAAAACTAACCTTTGAGACATTACTGCTCAGGTCTATTTACATGGGAAGTTTATTTACTTGGCTAACTTTGGCAAAAATTGTGAAAGAAATTAGAATTCTTTCTGCAGTCAGAAAACGCAAGGCTGTGCATGCACAGCCGAAAATTCCATTCCTGTTGAAGCTTCACAGTTCAACGTGAATGTGCTTGCTGCTCATGACGGCACAGACAGCAAACTGTATCTAAATGCCTGTCAACTGAGCTGTTCTAAAAGTGATTGGGCTTCTTCTAAAATGTACTCCTCCCCTCCCAAAAAAAAACTGTCTCCATGGACTTGAAAAATTAACATAGAGCCAGGAGGTTCTGAGCTCCGTTATCATCTCTGCCACTGACTAGTTTTTAGAATACATTAAAAAGTTGGATTGTATTGAGAAATATGCTGATTTCAGTCCCTCTCTGGAGTACCAACACTGGACTCTGGACCAATAGTCTGATTCGGTATATCAAACCTGACATTTCTATGATAATTTATTCCAATGATTGTATCAAGGGAAGTGGTGGATTCGCCTGCTCTTGAAGACTTCAAATCAAGGCCGAATGCCTTTATGGAAGATATGCTTTAGCCAAACACAAGTCACTAGGCTCAATACAAGAGTAACCAGATGAAGTCCTATGGCTTGTGTTATATAGGAGGTCATCCTAGATGACCTAACGCTCCCTTGTGGCCTTAAAAATCTATGAAGAACCCATTGACTACACGTGGCATTACCGATATAGGAAGTGGTCTCACCACTAAATAGCACCTGTAGCTGTTCACTCAGGGCTTGATTCTGAAAGATGATAACCTGAGTGAAAGCTGCCTTGCAACACCTCATGACTAAGCCCTGCAACTACAGATATCTTTGGATGATGCCTCCTTTAATGATGATGTGTTGCTCACAACAAACCACATCATTAAGAGGGAGAAATAACCTTTTAACATCATGCCAGAGTCATAACACAATATATGGTACCTTTACAGCCGAAATAATCATGTTATAATGAAAGTAGGGTTTGCTACATCATTGTATACCCATTCTTCATCAAAGGGAGGAATAAAAGCCTCGAAAAACTAGTGAAGCTCAGCAATAACCAGTCCATTTATTGTATTCTATGTCAATTAGCTTCTGCCTGCAGTTTTCTCTTGGATCCCCTGACTATTTGCCTTCTTTTACAGTAATCAGCTGAAATTCTTTGCCACACAAGGACAAGGTATTAGTATAAAACAGTTTTGAGCTATCTGAGCTTCTCTCCATCCCATGCAGAAGAAGCCATAGAAAACTTCCATTTCCTTATATTGACACAGTAAAGGCTTTGTATTGACTTTGAAAGTCATCTCAGGACTGTACGATCACTCCAAAACATGATGGTCTTACTAGGTAATAATGGTTAACCAGATGTAGTCAAAATGAAAGGGGGCCATTCAAGAACTCATCTACCTCTTAATTTCACTCCCAATCATTTGGATTTCATGCACACACACACACACACACACACACGTTGGAAAAAATAGCCAGAACCCTGGATGTTTGTTTGAAGCCTCTTGGGGAACAACCGCTAGGCCAGCAGTCTGTAATGGGTCTTGGGTCCCCTCCCTCAATTCCCCATCACCTGTTATTACTATCATCTTTGGGGTGTAAGATGATGGCAGGAATCTAGGAAGCAGGATACCCTCCTGACCCTCCTGTTTCTTCTGCAATGTGAGACAGTGGGTGAAATTCCAATTTCAGTGAAGTGAGTGGAATTAAAAAGAGAGTGGTGCTTTGTCTCAGAAGATTGGAGAATGGTGTGTGGATCCCATAGACCACTCTACAGGACATGTTACACAACAGCTTAGGGTACCTTGTAAATTTTAAAGTGGTAAAACAGAGATCCAAATGAAGAGTCCTTCGGGTCCACCACTAAGGACTAGGAGGCAACCTGTTGTGGGGGAGGGTGCCAACCTGGGCACTCAAAAATCCCTAATCACTTGAGACTCTTGGTCAATGTCTTCTTAGTGGTCCCAACCCAGCAGTAGCATCAGTGGGAAATTAAGGAAAAGAGTCTAGACTGTACAAGACCCTAGAGCAGAGGTCCCCAATCTGTGGGGTACGTTTCCCTAGGGGGTCACAGAGGAACATTTGGGGGCACAGCTGGGGCCTGCTCCTGCCCCCAGCCTTGGCCCCCTTACCCCATCTGTGTCCACCCCCTCCTGGAGCCATGGGCCCACTCCTGCCCTGGCTCCAGGAGGTAGGGAGGCATGAACAGGGGGTAAGGGGGGCCATTAGGTAAAAAGTTTGGGGACCACTGCCCTAGAGAAGATGATAGTCAATTTGCAGAAGCTACTTTTTGATTCAGGGCCTTGCTTTTCAGCATCATCTTCTTACCATATGTGCCTCAGGCGGCATGTAACCAGGATTCATCACCTAATTTGGTCCACCAGTTGGATCATTAGTTTCCCCAGCTTGATCCAGGTACCGATGCAGAGTGCAAGATGAACGCTGATCCATACCCTCCTTCAGCATCACGATGCTACTATAATCCACCCCATTTTGCTATTAGATGTATAGGCATCTCTGCAGAATTCACCATGATAGCATGATCGCTTATAATCAATTGCTGCTGATAGCCATTCAGGCCTAGGCTTCACTTGACATAAAAATTGTTCAACTCAAGGAGTAGCCTCACCCTTAGCTCCCCATCCTTCAAAACCAGGCCCTGCCTACATCATACACCAGTTTTCTGAGATCATTAGATTTGCTACAAGTTAGCATGTGAAATATTTCTACGCTCACACAATGAAGCTACAGTGTCTTGCTAAAGTAACCATTTGATGAACATCCAATATAAGGGAATTCTATATTAGACCTCAGCTTGACACATAAAGAAGAACTGATTATGGAACTAAAAGTTAATGGTATCTTAGGTGCAAGTGATCATGACGATCAATTTTATAATATGCAAATAGAATAAAGTCCAGACCAGTAATTTATACTATTGGTGCTTTAAAAGGGCCAATTTCACAAAAAGTGAAAAATCTTAATCTGTTGAACGTTAATCTCCTGTTGGATTGTATGTGCTATCATTGTAGGGAAAGTTATGAAGTTTTGCTATGTGTGCGTTACTGAAATATGTAGTGAGATTGGGAACATCCACAACCAGGCTTTCAGGTACAATAACAGAGCAGCCAGAAGCTGCTGATGGCCCATTAAAGGAATCCGCACTTCCAAGGTCTAACCCAGAAACCATATACAATGGAGACTTCTCAGAGATAGCATGTAGACAATGGAGACTGCTTGTCTCACATCATAGTAAAAGGATCTTTCCAGCAAGCTGGAAGAAACTATAAAAGAGAGGAAGTGACATCATTCGGCCTCTCTCCCCCCACATTCAATACCTGGAAACACACCTGGAGAACAAAGACTGAACTGGGGAGGTGGTCCCAGGCTAAAGAAGTGTCCCAGCCTGTGTATGGAGAATATGTAACCTGCTTGTATTATCTGTTAGGGTGAGAATGCTTGATTCAAATCCTGTCTAGTTTATAGAACTCAAATTGTTATTTTACTTTTATTTCTCAGGTAACCAACTTTGATCTGGACACTTCTTACTTATAATCACTTAATATCTTTCTGTAGTTAATAAATGTTTTATATTTTACCTAAAACAAGGCATTTTGGTTGAAGTGCTTGGGAAATTTGCTCAGATTACAAGAGCTGGTGCATATCCACCTTCCTTTGTAGAAGTTGTGGATTGGGTAATAACCTTACACTGGCCAGGCTTTAACAAGGGCAAGATGGTACAGCTCTGGGTTCCTAGGCCAGGGAGCTGCAGGGAATTGGCTGGAGCCTCTCTATTGTTGGTTCATGGGTGACTGGCAAAAGCATTTATGTGACTTAGTGCAGGACCTGGACAGGTTTATAGCTTGTCACATTTCAGTGTGAGAGGAAGCCCAGGTTGGTATGCCAGAGGGCTCAGCAGTACCCGAGTTCCAGGTTGCATACTGGGGAACCAGTCACAGAGGGCGATATAATTAATAGCAATCAACAAGGGTTTATGGAAAATAGATCCTGTCAAGCTAACTATTCTTTAAAAAATTAGATTACAAATTTTGTTGACAAGGGTAATGGTGTTGATGTAATATACCTTGACCTCTGTAAAGCATTGTTGCTGCATGGCATTTTGATTAAAAACAGAATGATATCAAATTAGCATGGCACACATTAAATGGATCAGAGGCTAGCGGACTGATAGGTCTTATTGTAATGGTAAATGGGGAATTATTGAGTGGCTTTTTCCAGTTGGGTCCCACAGGGATCAGTTCTTGGTCCTACCCTATTTGATATTTTTATCAATGATCTGGAAGAAAAAGTCATCCCTGATAAAGTTTGCGGATGACACAAAAATTAGGGGAGTGGTAAATAATGAAGAGGACAGGTCATTGATAAGATTGCTTTGTAAGCTAGGCACAAAGCAAAAAATATATGTTTTAATATGGCTAAATGTAAACATACATCTAGGAACAAAGAATGTAGGCCATACTTACAGGATGGGGGATTCTATCCTGGAAAGCAGTGATTCCTAAAAAGATTTGGGGGTCATAGTGTATGATAAGCTGACCATGAACTTCCAGCATGACACTGGGGTAAGAGTGTCATGGTGGCCTCTCCATGGATTTTTAAACCAAGACTGGATGTTTTTCTGAAAGAGATGCTCTAGGAATTATTTTGGGGAAGTTCTGAACTCCTCTATATCACAGGCCTGCTTCCTGCAGGCCAGTGGGGGCTGCAGGAAGCAGCGCGGGCCAAGGGACCTGCTGGCCGCCCTTCCTGCAGCCCCCATTGGCCTGGAGCGGCGAAACGTGGCCAGTGGGAGCCGCGATCAGCCGAACCTGTGGATGCGGCAGGTAAACAAACCGGTCCAGCCTGCCAGGAGCTTTCCCTGAACAAGTGGTGGGCTGGCTTTGAAAACCACTGGACTAGAGGATCTCAAATAGTTCCTTCTGGCCTAGGAATCTATGACTATTTACAATCTCACATGTTAAGACTATGTGGCTGAATTCACAAGGTGACTCAAATAGGCACAACTTCCATAGATCTATGCCCATTTACCCCAGACATGAATTTGGCCAGATGTCCTTATGATGTGTGCACAAGGGGAGAGAGCTAAGCTAGTGTGAATGCTTTAACTTTTTAATTGTATGGGTATTGTCAGTTTCAAATCTCAACCTTAAGATGGCATTAATGCATTTATCTATATTGAATAAACAAGTTACACAAACACATTCTTCCTGGGAGCCAGTTCACTAGGAGAGATTTCCTTTTCTCTCTGCAACTCAGATATACATAAATGAAGCCATTAACAACAGAACTTCAAGAAGATAGAAGAGTACTAAACTGCCAGTATCAGGATGGCAACAATGTAAATCAATTTTTTACATCTTTAAAATCAAAGAGTAGGTACAACATTCTCTCAGAGAACCTCGTCAATCTGAATTTTTTTTGTTGTTTGAAAAAATCTTGAGTGAATATTGAGCCACTTTGTGGGAAGATCACAAAGAAAAAAATTGACATTTCCTCTGGGACCAGGATCCTAGAAGGAAGCATGATTCCGAAGAATATTTCTTTAGGATACAAAGTAAAGACAACTGTATAGTATCAAAAAGGGAAGTGACTGTGTTAAAATGCTTCACATTAAAGACACTCTCATACAGAGAGAGATCAAGAACCCCTATGAAGAATCATGGAGTAAAGTGGCATTTGACTTGGGAGGCAAGTGAAAATTACAGACCCCCTCCCCCCCGGCCAAGCTGGCTTTAAGTAGCAGCCAAATTGAAAGTGAGGAAAAAGCAAGATTCTAGACACTCTGGGGGAAGGATGCTCCAAGCTCCTATACACAGCCAGGCTGTTGTGCCTCAACTCCCTTCTGGAGAGTTCACATCCAAGGGCAGGAAGGTAGTTCAGTCTCTGAATGTCTGGTCATTGTCCTCTCGGATAGTGCACACACCACACGTTCACTACTCAGACTGAAGACCAAATTATTTCATGTATACTGTTGAAAGTCCACCAGTGGGTAGGATTCAAAGTAACAAGTCTTGGGATATACTAATGCCAATCTCTGGAGCCATCTGGTCTTAGACTTTTTTTAAAAAGGCCTATCAATTCCAAGGGGACAATTCATGCCCACCCCTCTGTGCACACATATGGGTAACAATCTTGAAGCTACAGTAGCCTCATTGAAGCCTCCATGCAACATTCATTCACTTAGGCTTTTTACAGGGGAAAAGGGATGTGATCTTAGTGCATCTTTATGATCATTAATTTTAGCCGCTAAAGTCATTAGAAAGATTAAAGCAAAAAACGAACAAAATAAATTCAATTGAAGTTTTATATCATTTCAGTTTACAGATTTAATGCTCTCTTGTAAAAATGCAAACAATCTTACACGATGAGATTAGGCAAACCCTCTGCAGAAATGCATTTCTGCTAAATCAGTTGGTGCAGGCAACCTAAATTATTATTAATAGTTATTTATAATACAGCAACACCTAGAGACCCAACTGAGATCAGTAACCCATTATGCTAGGTGTTGTACATACATATACTAAGAGATAGAATGTAAGCTGTATGGGGCACAGACTAACTCATCAGGACAGTGTAATCCCATTTTACAGATGCAGGTGAGTCACAGATATTTATCTAGGTATTTTGAGTTTGGTAACCTATGTCCTAGAAGACCAAGAGTATAGGGAGGAGGAGACTGGCCCCTTCCTTGTAGCAGGTCTGGAAAGGTCTGTGTTTCCAGAACCTCTCCCCAGCATGGATGAGAAAGCCAGCGAGAGGAACCAGGGTGTAGGTGGTCAATGACTAGCGGTCAGACCAGGCATCAGAATCCAGGAAATGGAACCAAGGCTCAGAATCAGAAACGGAATACCAGAGATAAGGGTCAGAACGAGAGTCAGAGATCAAATGCCTGAGCCAAAGGTCAAACAAGAACCAGAACTGACAGTCAGAAAAGGCAGGGGCAAGGTTGGGTCAGGGCTGGAACAAAGCAAAGAAACAGGGACCAGGAACAAGGCAAAGATGAAAGAAACAAGAACAAGGCAAGGTCTGTCTTAGCAGCAGGTCAAGGATAGTTATTTAAAGTCCAAGGGAGTGTGCCTGGGCCAATCAGGGACATGGTAGGTTCTAACAGTCAGGGCTTCTGTGGGTGGGACATCCAGTGGTGCCTGGCCCCACAAGGCTGATGCCTGCTCTGCCAGACCTTCGGAGGGGCAGCATAGATGTCCCAGTTGCTCAGAGACCTATAGATCCGGCTTCTAACCCTGTAAATCCTCATAGCCAGCCATGTGTGAAGATAGTCAGCTAAGAACAGCTCTGCTCTTAGATTTCAGCTCCAGCAGTGAAATCCCAGGTTAAAGTTAAGAGTTTTGCCCAATTTAGACGCTGACCCTGCCCAAGATCAAGCAGAAAGAGGAGATGGGCCATGGAGAATAAACCCTTAATATATTTTTGCATTTGATAAAGCACCTGAAAAGTGAATTAACTGCATTATTTCTGAACAGTACATTGGCATGTCTTTGATGTTAACCTGCTATTTGGAGAAAATACATAGAATAATGCCTGATACAATATTACATTTATGTCTTTGAAAAAAAAATTTTAATATTACAAAAATCCAGTCTAAGACTTATGCAGAGGCAATGTGTGTGTTTGGGGGTCATGTGACCCCTCATACTTCTTCCCCCTCCCCCCCCCAAGTAGCTGCTTGGCTTGTACTGAGCATGCTTAGTAACATCTGCTGAAGCCACTGCCCTCACTCCACCATTCTTTCGCCCCACCCCCCACATTTGGCAAGTACAGGTTGTCTCTGGATGAACATTTTTCGATGGCTCATTTAACATCACAGTTCTGTCAGAGGCTGTAACAGCAAATTAAAATATTGATTAGTACAGCATTTAAGTGCTCTTTTGTGGTTGTAATCCAGGAAAGCATAATGTTAATGCTGGTGTAATTGCGACAGCCTAAATACTAGAAGTACCCTGCAATGGACAGACCCAAAATGTTAAAGGAATGAGCAAACCAAGGGGACATTTTCTCAGTGTTTTACAGCATGTGTACTAAACAGTTTGCTGTATTTCGTATAATTTATTATAATAGGAATTTGCATTAGAAGATAACTGGAAAAAAATATGTTGAGCTTTTCATTCATTTAAACTGAGATTTCAGTCACCATGGAGGTCTGTATATCAATTATAGACTTTAATAAAGAAGTGGCAAGTTCATTTTCTTATGCCTGATGACCATATTAACCTCACCTCAGCCAAGCTCCTGTAACATATAGCTTTGGAATAGGCAGCTTAGAATGCAGAAAGGAAGTATTTACAACTGGAACTCATGGGAATATTGTGCATCATTACCAGAATGACTAAGGAGAACTTTTTCTAAAATAGCCAAGTTTACTAAGCTTTAATACATTTTGTGACAATGCATAATACAGAACAGCACATTGTTTCTTGTGTACAAGATGCAGGTCACAAAAAATATGCAGCATTCCTAGATCAATCAGGCCATGGGTGTATATATTAAAAAAAATTCTAGGTGAAATGAGCTTGAATACAAGACAATAGCTGGTTTTGTGCCAAGAGCATATACTCTAGGAAGAGTAACACTGTGGACCAGAGAACATCAAATCAGGGTTCAGGGAAGCTTTGCACTAATCCAGTGTTGTAATGACAGCTTAAAAATTTAGTACGTTGATGAATTCTGAGATTGGATTTAAACCTCTTTAATTTGGCTTGCTGGTATTTAATCTTTTAACTTCGGATTCTTAATCAAAACTCAAAGCAGATCTTTAATCTTGTATATAGAAAATAGAAGATTAGAGGCCCCTGACCTGCCTTTGGTACACAGCTGCTTGCTTCCTTCTTCCCTTCTCATTCACACAGTGCTATCAAGAGGAAGACTCATTTTTAAACTGTGGAAGGGATTATGGAAAAGTGAAAGTGCATGTTAAATGTTCAGATTCTCCCGTAGGAGAATCTCACTGTGTCTGCTCAGTAAGGAATTAAAATCCACAGAGGCAGGGAGTGTATTTTTAAAGAGGATTGATAACTTTATGGGGAAAAAGTTCCATTTTAGAAAGACCTCTCATTAAAGAGAAACAGTTGTGTCCAAATTCCATTGCCCCCAAAATCAAAGACATCCACAGCCTAAGTCTAGATAGACATTAAAAACGTTCATAAAGACTCAGAGCATGCTAGACCTAGGCTAGTTAACAAAATACTTTGTGCATGGCAAAGAAATTTTAATCACTGAAATAAAAAATAAAATACTACAGGAGGGAGGGAATCTGACGAGTGAGCATTTTTTAAAACTCCCTGCTAGGATAGAAATATTTTAGTGATTCTACATGGTCGAGTGAACAGAACAATTAATTAGGAGCCAGGGTTTTATTCCCAGGTGTGCCACAGACTCCCTATGCGACCGTAGACAAGTCACTTAATGTCCCTTCACCACACTTTACAGATGGCAAAGAGGGAATAATACAGAGTGGATAAAATCAATGATTTTTTAAAATTAAAAAATAAACCTATTTAAAATTAAATTTGCAATTATGACAACTTATGTTAAGGTCTAAACTAATATATATAATTTCAAGTACATGTTCACTGCCCATGTTTTGAAGAAAACCAAATCACTAAACTGGTGGGAGGCACTAGGTAAGCACCTGTAACCAGAGTTTGTTGAAGTGCTCAACCAGCTTTTGACAGCAGTAACCTCTTCTCCAGGTGCAGAGAGAATATTTTCTTCATTTCAGTTTATTTAACTAGTGCAGTTCAACGATTAGTTCATTCAAAGTTAGAAAATAGGAAGTTGGACTAGCAGGAAACCTTATTGTCCTCTTACAAACTATGAGCAAAAGTTAGTTGAGAGGATGAGATCTACTGGTTCTAAAATCTTGAAGGACATGGTGACAATAAATAATCAGTTCAATTCACTAAACACAGATCATACTTCCTTTGTTTCATAAAGTTAGTTTTAAATACAATGTGTTTTTGATAAACTTTGATATTTTTGTTTATATATCCTGCACATTTAAGGTAATTTTATTTATTTGATTAAAAAACTTTAAAATGCTATGGGGCTTTGTGCATTTTAATTGCATTTGAATTCCCATCCAAATAGAGCTTGAAATAAAACACAAGTAAAAGATCAATCATCTAGTATACAAACATTTCCAGTTGCGCCTCCTCCCCTTACTGTTAATGGAATCTGTCCGCACCCACCCCCTCCATTACTGCACAGCCAAATCTTCCTCAGCAGCAGAGCTTGGGCTGAAGGTGGAGCTGGGAATGCACATGTTGCCCTCCCCATGGAGACGGGCCTAGGCCTGAAGGCAGAGCGGGACTGGAAGCGTGGCGCTTCCTCTCCATCCTTTGTTGGGACTGGTCCAGGCCCTGCTGTGCACCCTCCCGCATGTGCCTCATAACCCCTCAGGAGGTGCTCTCCACAATTTGGGAGTGCTGATCTAGTATATAAGAAATCAATTATTCCCCATTTTCTAGCCTAATACAAAAAGGTAAAAATTAAGAATCTATGTAATTCCTTAAAAATGCGTAGAGATATAGCGTATCCTCCTGGTTTGCAAAAAGCAGCACCAACATTTAATGTAAAGGTTATTCTTAGTTGCAAAGCAACATGTTTTAATGGTTACTAACCCATGAGAACCAACCTCTCTAATGAAAAAAAACAAAGAAGGCCAAATGCAAAACAGTTAAAATTATTTAAATAAAAAATGTTCCTATTTGCTCATTTAAATCAAGATGAAACCATGCTAGGATAATACTTCCTTTGTCTGTCTTATCTATTTATATTGCAAGTTGTTTTGGGCAGGAACTCTTACTGGCTTAGTGCAATTGGGGCCTGTAGGCAAAACAATAAAAACCATGTTTAAGCTCTCTCATTATCTGAATAAGAGACCATGAAGCATATGATATCTTTCTCAGTCTTTCCATTTTACATACGGGGAACCGAAGCACAGACTAAGGGACTTGCCCATAGTCACCCAAGTCTAGGGTGGAGTAGAGATTTGAACCTGGGTCACCTAAGTCCCAAGCTAGCACCCAAACCACTAGATCATCTTCTCAACTATTATAGTGCTTCATCTTACCCTTCTCCTGCTCCTGTTGGCATGATTCCCCCACCACTTTAAGAGTACTCCAGTAAGTTCCATCTGTGATGTTGTACTATGGGCAAGGCTTATAGGTCTTGAGTATTTAAGTCATCCCCAGATGGGTTGCTCTTTTGAAAGTAGACACTTATTGGGCATTCATTAAGCCAAGGGAGGGTCAGAATAAAGGTGAAGGTTACCACCTTTAGCATGTGACCTTCATTTACTCCATATGAAGAGATGTTCCCTGTCTTGTATTTAAATCTTAAAGTGTTATGTTGCCTTGTACATGACAGACACAAGACTCAAATTTCATATTTTGTAACCGAAACAAAAGGAACTCCAGTATATCAATAGCTAGCAATCAGCAGCCTCACAAAGGCACTCCATTAGACATATCAGGAGAACAGTCTTGATTGCACAATTGATTTTGAATTATCTTTCATAGTTAAGTAAATATTTTACTCTACATCTTTATCATCAGGGCTTATAACTTCCCAAATTGCTTGCTTTTCAAAGATTGTAAAAAAGGGACAAGGATAAATAATATATATTAAAAAGTTCTACAGCAGAGTTCTTAGATGTTATTTCCAAATTTAATTTTAGCTCTACTAATACAGTAGCCAAACATTCTTAAATATCTAGATTGTTTCTTTCAGAAACATAAGCAACTGGATGGTTTAAAACAAGTGGTTTTTAAAGGGCTACAAATTAACCCCGCCACACTCAATATTTAAGGCATTTTAAATATAGCCTGGCAAATAAACAGGAAGGGAAAAATCTTAGCAAATAAAAGGAATTTCTCTTGTATAGTTTCTGCCATTTTGGCATTGTGAGTACATTTGTAAGCTTGAAGGTCATTCACGTAATCCAAGGATTTAGAAGAGATCCTACTCCCTCCCTTGAGGAAGATAGCTCAGGATTAAGAAACTTTCTTTTAACAAACAATCTTGTGCGATATGAGCAAGATCTCCCCAATATAGAATCACACAGTTGCACGTAACTATCTCTAAGCTTAGCCAGAGGCCAGTTGCCTTCACTGAAGATTGTTGTAATTTATTTTTCTATCTATGAAAGGGAGGTCACACATGGTAGAGTAGCAGATGGCTTAGATTTCTCTGCCCCTGGAACAGCTTTATAGCATGTTACTGATTAGCAGACTGGTTTCAAGATAACCCCTTTATTAAGAGCAAACCATGTACTGAAATAAGGTAACAAAACTTCCTACTCTTTGGCTGCAGCCTACAACTGACCTATGCTGAGCACCTTTGTTGCTGCTCCATAGCAGAAACAGTGTTGTAAGAAACTCTGGACTCTATGAGCATGTACAGGAAATGTGGCCTGGAGAATCTACGCTTAGAGTACAAGCTTGGCAGAGGCCATTTTTAAAAAGGAGGAGGAGCTTGTTTGCCAGGCCAGCCCAGCCCAGCCCGACACAGCTCATGCTGTAAGCCAGGTGTTACACTGATCCAGAAAAGGTTAAGCAACTTGAAGGCTAAAGGACCCAAATTCTACCTTTAAAGACAAATTATGATAGTATTTAAATGGTAATTAGAGCTCTTCCTTATAATTAGCTAGCAAAGCCATGTTAGATAGTCCAGAGATTTGAGATGTAGACTTACATCGTTAAAGAATTGGAAAAACAATGATGATTGTAGTAGTCTATGTTATGTATATCTTGTACGAGGTTAACAACGTAACCAGACAGTTCCTGTCACTATATTCTGTTAAGTCAGTGATCAAAAGACGTTAATGTTCAGATAAACTGTGAATGTAGTAATATTATTGACTATTTCTCTTTGAAGTTTGTGGTAAACTACCTGTAAATGGTGGGAGATGGGAAGTTGCCTTTTGTTAATCTATGCAGCTAATCATCAGTGGTCCTTAGGAAAAAGGATGTTACTTCAAAGCCACTATTCTTCACCCAAGGCATGCCTGCTGTCAAGAGACTATTGATGGCCTGCCAGAGAACTATAGAAAGAAGTGTTGGGCTCTGATCCTGTTATTTCAGATCTGCTTAAACTTCATCAGGGGAAGTTTGAGTTTCAAGACTGAGGTCTCCAGTTCCATTCTGGATCACCCCACTATTGAACTATAAGCTGATGAACTAATTATGGAAAGGACTCTTTGCAACTCTAGAGCTCACCATCTCTACTATGAAACTAACTTAAAGACTTTATTCATAGCTGTATGTAGCATGAGCTTTTAACAAATATGCTCTTTTAAAAAAAAACAAAAAACTTAGTTTACTTAATAAGAATTGGCTGTAAGCATGTATTTGGGCAAGATCAGAGATATTTATTGACCTGGGGGGGTAATGTGTTCAATCCTGTGGGATTGGTAGAACTTTTTATATGATGAACAAGATTTTCAGTAATCTTCATCATATTTGATTTGACTGTCTGGTGGGGGAACTCAAGGCTGGGTTGCTTTAAGGGAACTGAATTTCTGGCTTCTGGGTAATGAGTAAGAAGTTATTGTAGAACAGGGGTCTCAAACTCAATTTATTTTAGGGCCAGTGCGAGTCCTCAGATCCTCATGTCACTGAGGATGGTGTTCAGCAAAGAAAACATTTATATTGTATTTTTTATTTCAAATTTCTTAGAAATAATAAAGTCATACAATTGTATACAATTATTCTTCGCCTGCCAGAGCGTTTTTAGTAATTGCCAGACACCTGGCAACGCTCCAGTTGTCAGTTGGTTGAGGTTTGGCCTCAGTGACTGAGCGGTTGAAACAGTCAGGATTGCAGCAAGGTGGGCATCAGATAGTTGTGTTGGGTATTTTGACTTGTTTATATTCATTGTGGGGAAAAAGTGACACTGCCTCCACAGCTGACTCTGCCCGGCAACTAATGATGCTGCCTCCATGGCCGACTGTGCCCAGCAACTAGTGATTGTATCTCTGTCCCTCTCCCCCAGCCAATGGGAGCTGCAGGAGGTGGCACCTACCACAGAAATTGCCTGAACCATGCCTGCGTCTCTTCTCTGTGAGCTGCAGTGGGGAGGTTCTCAGGAGGGACTTTGAGACCCCTATTGTAGAAGCTGTTTTGTTGCTGACTTGGCAAATCTAAATATTAGAATAACCACCTGTTTTGGTGATTGTCCAGTTCTTTGCAGTTTGCCTTAATTGAGCAATCTCAGCACATCCCGGGACCCTTGTCACACCAGGTGACATCAGAAGGGGATAATGAGTTATAAACTTGACATTTCTCCTTTTACTGAGGTGGAGGATCGGGTAATAGGACTCCTGCTATGAACAGTTTCAGTAGCCAATGTCTGACCTGATAGCTGGCTTAAAAAGGTGTTCTGTTGTCTAGATCATTCTAGGAGACATGTAGGAGGAGGATATACAGTGTCAGTCTAGTGAGGAATGGGAAGGCAGCATGTTTGGTTGGCTGAATTGTCCAGTCCTGGTTCAATTATTCTAAGAAAGGCTGTTATTTGCAACCTGGCTTTTCTCATTCTCCAAACCAAGTAGGATCAATGTTCTCTATCTTTTTCGTGTGTATGGAATGAGCTCAAATTTAAAACCCAGTAGTAGTATTCCCCCTCCACCCCGCCCCCACTCTTTCCTTTCAGCACTTCCTTTTTCACTTCTTCCCTTTTTTGTCTCATACTTCACTATTTACATTCATTATTGTCCACTCTCTATCACTCACTGCCTTCATCGTGTATGCTTCACTATTCGTCCCCCTTTCCCCTTCACTTTTATTATGAGGGGGAGAGGAGAAGGAAGAAGGGAAAAGAGTAAAGGAGAAACAGGGACTTTGAGGACTTCTCAAATAGCATGAGAGACAGGATGATCTGGAGGACTAAGCTTGGGGTTATAACGATGGACTTCTGCACCCTAATGCTCAGATAGTAACTCCCTTTGTTGTTTTAGGCAAATTACTTAATCCATTTTATTTCCCCAACTGTAAAACTGGGGAAATGCTAGTTACCCACCATACAGAGGTGATGTGTAAATCCTATTAATATTTGTAAAGTGCATATGAATGCTATAATTCACACTTATTCCAGTACTGCCATTGACACCACAGCTGGGATCACAGCCCTATTGTGAAACATTGTGCAAACAGGTAGTAAGAGACAATCCCTGCCCTGAAGAACCTACCATCTACATCAGGGGTGGGCAAACTTTTTGACCTGTGGCCACATCGGGGTTGCAAAACTGTATGGAAGGCGGGGTAGGGAAGGCTGTGCCTCTCCAGACAGCTTAGCCCCTGCCCCTTATCTGCCCCCTCCCACTTCCCGCCCCCCTCAGAACCCTCAACCCATCTGACCACCACCTTCCGGGACCCCCACCCCTGTACCACATGAGTTACACAGATGTAAAAACCCAGCAGTAGGCAGATGGGTGTAAGTGGGCCCCTCCTCCCATTAGGGCTCATCCTGACCTATAGTTGGAGGTTTAAACCCTGAAGTGACATTTCATATCCCTTCAACAGTGTCATCCAGAGTTAGCATAATTAATGATGCTCTTCATACCCATATAAAATGTCCAGTCCCTTTCTGAATTGTGTTAAATTCTTGGTCTCAGTGAGTTCCACCGTTTAATTACACATTGTGTGAAAAAGTATTTCCTACCTTTCAGTTTCATTAATGTCACCATTACTTTGCAGGCTCCCCGATTCTGCTGTAAAGAATCACTTGGCTTTTTTAAACCGTGAGCTATTTGTTCCATTTTGGCCCTTCTAATTTCCTTCTTACATTCTGCCTGCTGTAAATTTATGCTCCTGTTTATTGGCTTCACTAGGATCAGATTTCAAAAAAGTGAAGTATTTGTTTGGCTCAAATAGCCTCTGGAGCCTTGCAATTTAGCCATATTGGGTTACACATTGTCCCTACTTCCCTTTATGTTCAGCAAGGGAATTATAATTTGGGTTCTTTAAGTCACATCCATACTACCTTTAAGAATTTTACTGTCATTACTTTTTACTTAGGGCCTTTTTGACCAACTTTCTCATGTCACTGAAATCTCCCCTTCTAAAATTTAGTGACACTGAGTCACTTTTTGGTCCCCTACCTACTCCTTAGATATTGAACCTAAATTATACTGTAGTCACTATTACCTAGTGGGGAAGTGGTAGTTCAAGGTTTTAGCAGATTTTACAGCCTTTAAGGCTGACAGGGGGCTGCCACGTGAAGGCTCCTGTTAAGCCCTGCATCAAGATTACATCCGCCTATAAAATGGAAGAAAGTCATCTAGAGCTTATCATTGAGCTCTACAAGAAGTCCAAAACATCCACCTACAACCCACCAGAGATACTTTTTAATTTGATAGACCTGTCTGTACAACAAGATGTGCAATGCATCATGATGGGCAATTTCAACAGAGAACAAGGATGATGGAAACTTGGTTGAGATGTGGGCCTCTGAGCCTGACTCATGACCCAAAGCTACCTTGTTCTTTTAACTGTGGCTGGTGGAAGCGTGGGTATAATCCTGACCTACAGATGTGACCTAGCATAGCGCTGACAAAGGCTAGAACATTTGTGCTAGACCCAGTTCCAAGATTGCAATGCCACCCTTTTAGAATGGAGGTAAATGCTGCCGTCATTGTGTCATTCAGGCATTGCTTCAACTTCAAGAGAACCAATTGATGAGAATTCTCCAAAGATCTTGACCTAGCTGTCAGTCCTATTGACCTGATACCTGAAAACTACAGCCACATTGCAAAGCTGTACGTCTATCTGCTAGGAGAAACACTTCATGGATGTCAAAAACAACATACCCCTGGGCTAACACACCAGTCAGCCATACTGTATGAGGCATGCAGGCAAAAATTCCAAGATGACCTCTTTGGAGATGAGACAGTGGTTGCTGGTGAACATCTGTCAGAAATAGCTTAAGATTGTGTAAAATCTGGCAGAGCGTGACAGAATCCATGGATATGACCCATGACAGTAAAATGTAGATAGACCAACAATGCAAAGATAAGCCATCATTTCAACATTTCTGCTGACCAAATTGCCCATCAAATGCTATTCAATAGGAAGATTAAGCAGACCATTATCAACTGGTCACTTTGGCAAATACGCCCAGAAACATCCAGTAATCTAGATCTTGCAACCAATTCCTCCATGGAGAAGGGAGATACCAGTATCAATGCCCTGAAAACAGGGAAAGCATCTGAACTGAGGACATCTGAACTGAGATTAAAAAATGTCAGCCCACACACATGTAAGTGGCTGCTGATCATGTCAAATACCTGTCTCATCCAGCTCAAGGTGCAAAAATCTGGCAACAAGCCGAGGTAAGGCCCCTTTGAAGCCTGGTAAGGAAACATCTGACTCAAAACACTGTCAACCTCTCATTCCTGTGAGATATTTTAAAATTGTTTGAACAGGTACTGTTATATTGCCTGACACCAGTTATTGAACCACTTATCAGTGAACAGGTTAGCTTTCGCTTGGGTCAGTCATGCACTGGACAGCTTCTGAATTTGACACAAAGATGGATATAAAAAGGGATTGATTATGGGATTGGTGTTTGGCTATAGCATAGGCAGTTGAGAGACCAATAATTATTGTGGGCTCTTTGCCAAGGTACTAATGGTAATGAAGAGACATCAAAGCTAATATGGACCATAAGGGAGAGGAGGAGGAGATTCTTCGTTAACTTTTGTAGCAAATAGAAGAATGGCCTCTCAAAGGTACACCTTCGCAGTTAGGTAATGTAGGTGCTACACAAATAACCAGCCAAGCTGCCCTCAACACAAGATGCTTTATCTACGCAGAAAATCTGTGCATCACCATACAGCACAAGAAGTTTGACATATTAGAGAATACCCTGATGAATGCACTTAATACCTGAGACAAGTACTATGCAGCCAACCAAGTGCATGCAAATCCAAAGACAAGTCAGTGCATTCAGTCTCAAAAACTGAGAGGGCAAATGCGCTCTTAAATCCTGAATACCCCAGTGTTATTCTCAAACAAACACTCTCCTTTAGAGCCTACATTGAGAAAACTAAAGCCAAGATTAGCACACAAAACATTCCTCAGCAAGCTGGTTACATTGAAGTGGGGTGCAGACCCATCCACTCTGATCAACAGAACTGGCATTTTGCTACTCCTCTGCTAAATATGCCTGTGCAGTATGGGCATAATCCCTTCACACAAAGAAGCTAGACCTTGTATTTAACACTGCCTGCCACTATACTACAAATTGCCTTAAGTCTACCCACATCAACCGCCTCTACATCCTTGCAGGTTTTGCTCCTCCTGACATGCCTGGAAATTGCTCAGAGTCAAACGCACAAGGCAGTGCACTGATCCAAGACATCCACTATAACATTGATGCTGAGTCAAGTGAAGTCATGACAAAGTTTTCTTGCCACCATTAAACCCCTAGCATTGAACCCTTGTCTGTATGGGTGACAGTTATGGCAAACAAGGGTACAGAACAACCCTGTAGCTTATGCTTTTAATTTTTGGGGGTGGTCCTGGTTCTGTTTGCAGACATGGGGCTCTATAGAAAGTGTATTATTTAGACCTAGCAGAAGTCATTTGGCAGCCATCCTAGAGCAAGGCAGATTGAGCTGTGACTATTTTAGAGAGCAGCCTACTTTGTCTCTCTCTGGTTTTGGTCTTTTTCTTTTCATTCTGAATGAAAAGAAATAAAGTTGTGCTACATTTCACCCTGCCAGCAAGAGTATGTTTTGTTTTTAAACAAACTTTTGTTTGTAGGCTGTGAACATAACAGCATTTGTACATAGACCTTTACTGTTTTTATTCTCAATGAGGAGTGTGTTTTTATTTAACTCCTTGATCTGACACTGCTGATTTTACAGCATTTACCCCTAATTCTGTGCTGCCTTCAGAGCTGGTCAGCCAAAGAGCAGTGGCTGTTGGTCAAATGCCCAGCTCTGAAGGCAGCGCCCCAGCAGTAGCAGAAGCACAGAAGTAAGGGTGACAATGCCACACCAAGCCATCCTTACTTCTGCACTGCTGCTGGCAGCAGCTCGGTCTTCAGAGCTGGGCTCCGGGTCAGCAGCCGCTGCTCTCCAGCCACCCAGCTCTGAGAGCAGCACCACCACCATTAGCAGTGCAGAAGCAAGGGTAGCAGTACTGCACCCCTCCCCCCCGACACACACACACGCACAAACCTTGAAACTCTCCTCCCCCCACCCCACCTCTTTTGGGTCAGGACCCCTACAGTTACAACACCATGAAGTTTCAGATTTAAATAGCTGAAATAATTAAATGTATCATTTAAAAAAGCCTAGGACCATGAAATTGACCAAAATTGGCTGTGAATTTGGTAGGGCCCTACTCATGTGCGCCCCCCCCTCCATGCCAGATCTACAGATGGGCCAAGTGTGTTAGAGCCCTATCACAGGACCCACTCACAGGGTGGGGCACTTCCTACTGGCCACCCCGAGGATTAGCTTTGCCAGCTTACGCTCTCCCTCCAGCGTTGTCTTGCTCTGCTGCCACGCTCACTTCCAGGTCTGCAGCTTCCTCTCTGTGGCTTGGTCCTCTGGACCAAAGTCCTCTCCTTGCAGGGAATTCAGTCTTTCCAGACCTGCTGGCTAGCACCTCCAATATCCACATCACTTCCCAGAGGCTGGTAGGGGAACCCAGGCCTGCCCTCTACACTCGTTCCAGCTCAGGGACCCTATAACAAGCAGCCACAGTCCCACCTCTTGCTGCTGTTTCCCAGGGCTTCTTCCTACACATCTAGCTTCCCTCAGGTTTGCTAGCCTCCAACTCCTCCCCACTCAAGGGGGTGAGTTCAGCTTCCTTCCCTGCAGCCTTTCCCAGCAACAAAATCCCCCTTTCTGTAGCTAGCTGCTTAGCTTTATACAGGCTCTGCTTGTTCCTGCACAGGTGACCCTGTTCCCAATCAGTGGCCTTCTCATAGCCTAAGTTCCCCCTGCTTGCAGTCAATTTAGATGATTCGGCCCACCTGGCCCAATTAAGCTCTTGCAGGGCTAGCATAGGGAGTGCACCCCATCACACACCTTCAAGACCACAACCTGGGGTGAGCAGGTATTCTCTAAATTACCTACCCTGCACCTGCCACACCTGGACGCTCAGGTCATCCTTTTCTTGTTTTAGGTCCCTGACCATGAGCCACAGCCCGTCCTGTTCCTCCATCGCATCTTTACACTTTTCAGCCAGTGTTTGGGTTCTACAGTAGCCTGCTTCAGCTCTGGAGTCATGCCTATTTCCAGCTGGGCCCTCTCTGTCCTAATCCATTTATCTTTGAGCCCCTTTTCACTGTGTCATTGGGATCCTTGCCTTCCCCTTTGCTACTAGGCCCTCTCTTAAGAGGGTAATACCTTTTTATATAGCCAGCCTCCAAGCACCTAAAGCAAATTCTTTCCCTGGGCTAATCTTCCCCTCACAGCTCATATACAGGCATCCCTTCCATAGGTGCCCCTGCTGACCACAAGCAAAACACACCCCTCCTTTTCCTGTTCTCCCCACAGGACAGATTCTTTGGGGCTCTGTTTACTTTCAGCTAGCCAAGTAAAGCATCTCTCCCCCATCCCAGTAGGGGCATTCCCTTTTCAGGTGTCTTCATCCCACACAGCTGTAACTCTCCTATAGTCTTTCCTATTCCCCTTGTATCAGGGTCACTGCCTTATAAAGTGTTTCTAGTGTCTCTCGACCTTCCCTCATGTCAGGGGTGATCATTTGCCCATTCTCCACCACATATCACATGGTCTACTCACCACAAGCAGCACCTCCTTCTCGCCACTCTGGGGATTAGCCCTGCCAGCTTGCACTCTCTCTGTGGTATTTTTCTTCTCCCATCTTGTCTCACTCTGCTGCCCCACTCACTTCTAGATCTGCAACTTCTTTTTAGGTTGGCCCTCTGGCTAGGTTACCAAAGTCCTCTTCTTCCAGGGAATTCACAGTCTTTCCAGAAATATTATCTGGCTGGCGCCTCTATTGTCCTTGCCATTCCCCAGTGACCACTAGGGGAACCCAGGTCTATCCTCTACACTTTGCTCCAGCCTAGGAACTCTATAATAAGGAGCCACAGTCCCTCTACCCTCCTACTGCTTGCTACTGGGCTTCTTCCTGCATACCTAGTTCCCACTCCTACTGGGTTTATCAGTAGCTAACTTCCTCCATGCAGGAAGTCCCCACAGTCTTTCATAGTAGTAGCCTCCTTTCTATAGCCAGCTACCTGGCTTTATACAGGCCCTGCTTTTTCCTGCACAGGTGAGCCTGTTCCCAATCAGTTGCCTCCACCTAGCCTAAGGAGCCCCCTGCTTGCAGCCTAATGAGCTGATTAGGCCCACCTGGCCTAATTCAGCTCTTGCAGGGCTAATGTGGGCAATCCATCCCATCACAAGCCCATTGCTACAGAACCTGGCTCTTGAGCTCAAACAGCAGAGCCTTACCTATTTAAGTGACCCCTCCACCATTCAATCCCTGGTGTTGGTCAAGATGCTGGCTGTAAAATTATCACTTCATAAGATAGGGTTGCTAGGGGTCTGGTTTTCCACTGGAATGCCCAGTTGAAAAGTGACCCTGGTGACTCCAGTCAGCACTACTAACCTGACTGTTAGAAGTCCAGTTGGTGGCACAGCAGGGCTAAGGCAGGCTCCCTGCCTGCCCTGGCTCTGTACAGCTCCTGGAAGTGGCCGGGATGTCCCTGAGGCCTCTAGGTGCAGGGACGATCAAGGAAGCTCCACATACTGGCCCACCCCCAGCACCGTCTCTACAGCTCTGATTGGCTGAGAACTGTGGCCAATGGGAGCTGCAGGGCTGGTGCCTGCAGACAGAGTGCACCATGCAGAGGCGCCTGACTGTACCTCTGCCCAGGGGCCAGACATGGCGGCTGCTTCCAGGAGCAGCAAGGAGCCAGGGAGCCTGCTTTAGCCCCGCTGTGCTGCCAAGGTAAGCACTACCTGGCCAGAACCCCCACCACAGGTCAGAACCCCCTCATGTACCCTAATTCCCTCCCAGACCCTGCACCTCAACCCCCTGCCCCAGGTTGGAACCCCCTAGCCCGGCCCTGAGACCCCTCCCAGAGCCCACACCCCCTCTTGCACCCCAATCTCCTACCCCAGCCTGGAGCCCCCTCTTGCACCCCAAACCCCTGATCCCTGGCCCCCACCTGAGCCTGCACCCCCAGCAGGAGCCTACACCCCCCCCTGCACCCCAACTCCCTGCCCCAGCCCAGAGCCCCCTCCCACACCCTGAACCCCTCATTTCTGGCCCTACCCCAGAGCGCACAACCCTAGCTGGAGCCCTCACTCCCCCCACACCCCAACCCCCTGCCTAGCCCAGTCCAGTGAAAATGAGTGACGGTGAGGGAGAGTGAGCGACAGAGGAAGGTGGAAGGGCCTCAGAAAAGGGGCAGTGCATGGGTGTTCAGTTTTGTGCAATTAGAAAGTTGGCAACCCTATGCTAAAAGCATATATATTAAAACCAATATTTTGCATCCTTCCAGTTTAGTGGCTAGGGCTAAAGTGGCTTTTTCAATCAAAAGATGCCAAAGTAATAATTTTACAACATAGGGGGTCATGACTCAGTTCACAGCCCTTTAATTAATAGCTGCAATTAATAGTTTAAAGGAGATGTTGGGGGAAAAAAAAGCCAAATGCTTAAGAATTCCCTGAAGGGTCTCACTCAGTATTGGGTGGGTTGGAGTGAAACAGAGCAGGTCATTTTATGAAAATCTCCCCCCTTCCCAGCATCCATGGCGAACAAAGGCACTGATCCTGCTAACATGTAAGTATGATTGTGACATGGTATAAAAGTGCTCCAGCGTGTAAGGGGTTACCTGATTCCTATTGTATAGCTGATCTGGGCAGAGTTATAAAAGGAAAAAAGAGGTTGGTGCAAAGGAGGCAATCATGGGGGGAAGACAGAATGTCCTCTCCCCTCCCAGCTGGCTGTAGTTAGAAGTGCCTCAAGTGATTATTAATCAGAAGTTTGAGTTTATTTTGGTTTTGGGGTTTTTTTGAGGGGGGAAATGGAGCATGAAGTTATGGTATATTCCAACACAGGGGCAACACATGGGGTGGCATGTGGGGTCTTGTTCCCTCCTTCCCCCATTTGTTGCTTGGCTTGTACTGAGCATGCTCAAATGGACTGAGCATGCTGAAGGTGGCTGCCCTCACTCTGGCCCCCATTACCAGCAGGCACAGGTCATCTGTGTTCCAACATGAGGAATATTTGTAGGGTCAGGCCCTAGGTCTTACCCCCAAAATAATAGACAAGCAGTATATCTGGATTAATGTTTTATTACTTTCTTCCATCAGGGTTACAGTTATAAGCCCCTATTTTCAGAGTTTTATAACCTAGTAATAAACATTTTGTGGGCTCATTTTAAGATTGGAAATAATTTATTTCTTTTAAATTGTTCAAACTTTTTTTTTTAAAGGAAAAAAAATACCTGGTGAAAACACTTGTTGGGAAAAATGCAGCTTGGGGCTTGATCCTGCACCACTGAACTCAACAGGAGCAATGTCACTGACTTCAATGGTAGCAGGATTAAGCACAATTTAACTTTAAGCTTGACTTCACTGGAACTCATGCACATGCTTGAAGTAAAGCATCAGCTTAAGTGCTTCCTGCATAAGGATGTTTTCCTGAATTGGGGCCTTATTGCTTAATGTGGATTAAGGTCTGGTGGCATTTTCATGAAAACATTTTGTAGCCAAAGAAATTACTATATTAAAAAGTAGGATCTGTCCTTGAAGATAAATATCCTAATAGCTAAAGAATTTCCCATATATCTAGGACTTGGTTTCAAATCACTGAATGCCCCAAATAATTAGGCTCATCTGATACCAGTGGAACATTTGTATCCCCTCCCACTTCATTTGCAATTAATGAAGCATTTATAATGAGCCCAAAGCTCTGCTTCACAGAATTTATCACATTGTGTCTAATGAAGCCTCAATTATTAACTTTACTCTGGCTTCTGTTTAAAAAACCCACAGATTAGTATCAATCATTTGAATTTAGAAAATGCAAGACTGTGGTGCCAGACTCAGAGTTCATTGCTTCTTTCAGATTCAAAGGCATACACATTATTTCAGCAATGTGCTGCTGCTGCTGTTTTAACAAGAGGGTCCCCCTAAATGGTCTCCTTTAAGTCTGTGATTAACCCCATATACTGCAATGCTTGTTAAGAGGTGTAATCACATTGAGTTTGGGGCAGGAGAATGCATTAATCCTACAGTAAAAAACAAACAACAAGAGAATAGGGAAAAATGTACAACTTCCCCAAGCATATGAGGGAGGGATAGGAAGATCTGTTTTCTTGTTTAAACAAAAATGGTTTATCTTCATAACTAAAGAGGGAGTAACCATGGGGACCTTCAATAACTAAGGATGGAGGCAAAAATCACCTGACAAAGTTTCTATTCATCTGCACTTTGTTTATACTTCATTGCTGGCATATATGGAGAGTATAGCAGAGTACTCAATTTATGTAATATGAGAAGTGGTAATCTCTTCTCCAAGGCCTTGGTTTTTAAAATACCTGCCCCATGATGTAACCTAGCACATTCCAAAAGATGATATATTTGGTCTTCTGGATCTGCTTCTGAAGAACAAAGATAAGTCATCTTTGGCAAAGATTATTTAGCAGTATCCTGGAAGGAGGTAAAGTCGCCCTCCCTTCCCTTTCTTGGTGGAATTTTATTAAGGGGCTTTAAAAGCCTGTTTCGCACATCACTGTGTTGTATGTGTACACTAGCATGATCACAAATTTCTAAACTACAAGCAATGTTACCATGGTGTAGATGAGAATAGGATCAAGCCTAAGAATGTTTGGAAGTTTCTTGTTTGATTTTCAAACTGTGTGATATTTCCATTCTTATATGGACTTTAAGGCTCTCATCCAGCAAAGCACGTAAGCATCTGTTTCACTTTAAGCATGTGAGTAGTCTGATTGGGACCTAAGAAAAGCTTTTAACATACTTTCTATCCAATTTTAAGCAGAGATGTGCAGTATACACAAACTGCAGTACATTATAAGTTATTCCCCTGTGTTTTTACCTAATTATGTACTTTGTTTTTTTCTACCTTTAATAGTCCTAAAAATTGCAGGTGGCTTCTAAAAACAATTAAAAGGGTAGTCTAAGCTTTTAGAAATTGCCAGTTGACTAAAATGGCAATAACATGAGTCTTCTGAATGCTTCAGATGTATTACTAATCTGCTGAACAGAACAAGCTATGTTTAAAAGTGTTAAATCTAATTTTATGGAAGCAGAGGCTGCAGGCTGAAATCACTTGACTGTATATGAATAAATGTGATTGACTTTTTTTTTAAGAAAACTTTATTTGCTAATTTTATAAATGAATTCTCTGCTCAGCTATAAGTTAGTGTGTAGTAGTGTGCTGCCATCTATAGTTTAAAAAAGAAAATGGAGAGTCTACTTCAAGCTTAAATAAACTGCTGAGCAGATTCACAAAACGGTGGTGATGGTGTGACACCTCTTCCCCTCGCCCCATCCCCACAGACACACCCCTAAGGCTGCTTAGTCCCATGGAAAACATCAATAAAAATATCAATAAATAATATCTTTATTAAAGATACAGGAAAAGGAAAACCAGCTAGAGCACCTGAAATGTAAAATATTAAGTAAGGCTTTTCATTTCCACAACATCCCTTGTTTCCCAACATCCAGCGTGGCGAGCTCAGCAGCAGAGGTGACCATGCAGTCCCAGATTCGCGAACAAGCTCCAGCATGGACCGAAGGGGAGACACTGGATCTGACTGCTGTATGGGGAGAAGTATCTGTGCAGGCTGAATGCTGACCAAAAGATGTGCTTATATTATATATATGCCAAAATCGCACAGGACATGTTGGAGAGAGGCTACAGCAGGGACACACAGCAGTGCTGCATGAAAGTTAAAGAGCTCAGGCAAGCCTACCAAAAGACAAAGGAGGCAAACGGGCACTCCGGGTCACACCCCCATACAGGCTGCTTCTATGATCAGCTACATGGCATTCTAGTGGGGGGGACCCTACCACTACCACACCACTGTCTGTGGACACCTGCAAGGGGACAGTCTCACGCAACAGGGAGGAATATTTTGTGGATGAGGAGAAGGAGAATGCGCAGCAGGCAAGCGGTGAATCCATTCTCCCCGGCAGCCAGGACCTTTTCATCACGCTGGACTCAATATCCTCTGAAGGCGGGATCCCCGACCCTGAAGCCAGAGAAAGCAGCTCTGATGAGTGCACATTTGTAACAACAGTACAGAGTTTAAAAACAATAGTGTTTTAATGTTTGATTTACCCCATTCACACTGGGCTGTTTGTGCTTGGCTAAAAGGGATTATCCCAGAGAATAGCCATGCGGTAGGGGTGAAGGGCTCATCCCAGAGGATAGCTATGCGGTGGGGTGGGGGAAGGTGTCTGCTGCATATCCACCCAAAAACCACAACCCCTCCTTTTAAATGTGATAAATTGTTGCTTGCTATAGGAAAGGATGGGGGTGCAGTTTGAAACCATTCCCACATATTATGTGTAAGAAGCCAACCCTGCTTACCCTGTGCCTTACCATAGCTCCCTGGAAACTGAATTCTGCTGCCCAGCCATGTGTGATGTGTCACCATACCGGCAGGCACTCAATATAAAAGGCAAAATGTGACCTTGTACCTAAAGCACATGTGCTATCTGCTGTGAATTGCCTGATTCACTGTGAAAGTCTCCCTTTTGTTCTCAGAAATGTATCATCTTAAATTTTACTGTCCCTTTTTATCTCCCCCTCCCCAGGTGCAAATGTTGCTCTGGTCCTCCTATCATCTCCATCCCTGAGGTTATCGCAGATTAGAAGTAGAAAAAAAACAACGCATTCACAATGACATGTTTTCCAAGCAGTCTTCCCACACTGATAGGGCATAGCTTAATACATGGAGGCATTCAGTGTTAGGCCAGGAAAGCATTAAGTGAGTGTGAAGAGCAGAGGCAGGAGGCGATGCTGAGGCTAATGGGGGAGCAAACTGACATGATGAAGTGTCTAGTGGAGCTGTAGGAAAGCCACCAGGAGCACAGACCCCTGCTGCATCCATTGTATAACTGCCTGACCTCCTTCCCAAATTCCATATTCTCCTCACCCAGATGCCCAAGAACGCGGGGCGGGGGAGAGCAAGCAGCACACAGCAAGCAGCAAAAACAATGGGAATGTTGCTTGTGCTGAGGTCTAACCTAGTCAGCAAACAGCACCAACGAGTTTTTAAACGTCCAAAGGCACATTCTACCACCATTCTGCACTTGCTCAGCCTATAGTTGAACTGCTCCTTACTAGTGTCCAGGCTGCCTGAGTAAGGCAGCATGAGCCATGGGAGCAATGGGTAGGCTAGGTCCCCAAGGATAACTATTGACATTTCAACATTCCCAATGGTAATTTTGTGGTCTAGGAAGTAAGTCCCTTCTTGCAGTTGTTTGAACAGCCCGGAGTTCCTAAATATGCAAGCGTCATGCACCTTTCCCAGCCATCCCACATTAATGTTGGTGAAACGTCCCTTGTGATCCACCAGTGCTTACAGCACCATTGAGAAGTACCCCTTGCAGTTTATGCATATCCCCACCTTGCCAACCAGTACATTCCATCTATCGCCCCACCACAGTTAGGGAACCCCTTTGCAGCAAAGCCATCCACTATGACCTGCACATTTCCCAGAGTCACTACTCTTGATAGCAGAATGTCAATGATTGCATTGGCTACTTGGATCACAGCAGCCCCCACAGTAGACTTGCCCACTCCAAACTGATTCCTGACTGACCGGTTCCAGTCAGGCATTGCAAGCTTCTATAGGGCTATCACCACTCACTTCTCAACTGTTAGGGCAGCTTTCATCTTGGTATTCCTGTGCTTCAGGGCAGGGGAAAGCAACTCAGAGTTCCAGGAAAGTGGCCTTACGCATGTGAAAGTTTCACGGCCACTATGAATCATCCCATACCCACAACACTATGCGGTCCCACCAGTCTGTGCTTGTTTGCCGGGCCCAGAATTGGTATTCCACTTTATCAACCAGCCCCACTGCCGCCATGATGTCTCAATTGCCAGAGCCCATGCTTTCAGGAATGTCTGTGTCCATGTCCTCATCAAAATCCTCCTCATGCTGGTGTCTCTTAGCCTGGTTCTGCATATACTCCAGAATAATGTGCGAGGTGTTTACCAATGCTCACAACAACAGCGGTGACGGTGAGCTCGGACTCCATGCTTGCCATGGTATGGTGTCTGCAGGAGAGCAGAGTTGCAGCAGAAGCGGTGGATGACAACGGTTAGCAGACCTACTGCACCGTCTGCTGACAGCAGCACCCAGGACACAACAGCCACGGTGACGGTGAGCTGAGCGGGCTCAGTGCTTGTCATGGTATGGCGTCTGCACGGAAAAAAGGCATGAAACAGTTGTCTGCTGTTGCTTTCATGGAGGGAGGGGCGACTGACGACGTGTACCCAAAACCACCCGCAAAAATGTTTTTGCCCCATCAGACACTGGGAGCTTAACCCAGAATTCCAAAGGACGGCAGAGACTGCGGGAAATGTGGGATAGCTACCCACAGTGCACTGCTCCATAAGTCGATGCTAGCCACGGTAGTGAGGAGGCACTCCGCCGACTTAATGAGCTTTGTGAACATATGCAATCAGCTGTATAAAATCAATTTCTAAAAATAGACTTCTATAAAATCGACCTAATTTCGTAGTGTAGACATACCCTGAGTTTTTACTCATCATGATCAATGGGATTTTCTTAGACTGAATTCCTCCCTGCCTCCAACTGTGTTTACTGTAATTGCTGCTATGATCCAGTTTTGACTTTTATGGATGATCAGGAAGAAGATACTGAATCCCCGTTCAATGTTTATTAATTGTAAATATTTGCTTATAATGAAGGGAAGTAAACAAGTGGTGCAATTTCCAGTGTTATAATTGCAAATAGGAGGGGAAGTAGTCTATCCAATGGTGAATGGGAGGGACATGTCCATTAGGCAGTCTCTCACGATATGGAAGAATCTAGTAACTCATGTATTATGGGGAATGGAACTCTATAAATATGCATATAGATACATCAGTGCGTTTAACACTGAAGCCTTATTTTATGTACTAGTTTTTGGTCAGGTTTGCTAGACAATTTTCTTCAGGTGTTTCTTTTTGTCTGGTACAAAGGCAGGAAGCATCTAGAATAAAGCAAGGCAATAAACATCACGTATTCTAGGAATCAAGACAGGGTGATGCAGTTGTCTCTAGAGGGAAATGTCTGTGACAACAGTTGAATCATTACAGATGGAACTGAAAAATCTTTTCCAGTGAAATTTTAAATTGCTGAAAATACACTGATTATATTTAAATATACTGAATGGACACTTCACCAATGTTGCTTTAAAGCATTTATATATTAAATAAGAATTATGCCCATAGGTTGAAGTGAGGCTTTTAATTTTTTACGTTTATACTAAATGCTTTTCTAGTGAAATAAATTTGACAAATAACCAGGAGAAAGTAATAAATTGAGTTTATAACTGACTTTTTCCCCCCAAGAATCTGTAGTCTTTTTTCCTTTAAAGAATCCACAGTTTAGAATTAGGATTACAATCCCAATGAAGTCATGATACAGATTAAACAAAGCACATACCTCTGTGGGCCAGTCCTGCACATCTTCAGTGGAAGAAAGTCCCCTTACATTTAATGGTTCCATGGGCAGGGAGGGGGATGACAGAATCAGATCCTTTACTAACAACTGAATTAAGGTGTGATACAAACTATAGCTATGAACTGCACAAAGACACAGATCCTTTAACTAGAATTGCGCAAGTCACATCTACACACTGTGGGGCATCTAATTTTTCATAACAGACTGCATTTAATGTTTAAGGAAGGAAAAATTATTACAAATGCAATACAAAATGAAAAGTTGCATATTTGATGTAGTCCCAAAAAAGAACCTAGAAGTTACAACATTTTATAGAATTTGCAATATTTGAAGTACCACTAATTTAATATTCCACTAGATAACCTGCTGGGAAATTGAATAATTTATTTTGCCCATTAATCAGTATGTTTTGCTACAGTTTTAACAAACATCAGAATTAGCTAGAGTCCATTTGTTATACCAAGCCTTTTAAAAAAATTATATCACATGATTCCAAAGTAAATCAAAGGCCTCAGCTTTGCCTGTGGGTGGTCTGTATTGCTAGAGCGATAATGGATTGTACTTTAATTCCATAAAAATTCTGGATCCGATATTGGTTTTTAGTTTACTCCTACCACCACTTATGACATTAGCGCCTCAACTTGTTTGTTTAAGGGACCTTGTGTTCAAGTAATTCTGTCACAGTTGCACGCTGATGCTGACCACTTCTGGATGAAGGGACCACTGGTGAGATGAGAAGGTCCTGCTGAGGCGATCTGCCAAAAAGTGTTCCTGGCCCCAGTGAGAGGTGCAGCTACGAGATGGATGCTGTGTTGTACACAGAAGTCCCAGAGCCTGAGCGCTTCTTGGCAAAGGGCAGATGATCTGGCTCCACCTTGCTTGTTGATATAGAACGTAGCTGTTGTATTGTCCGTCAGGACCTGGACCACTCCGCTTTTTATGTGAGGTAGGACGGCTTGGAGGGTCAGGCAAACCACTCTGAACTCCCTGACATTGATATGTAGGGAACAATCATAACTTGACCAACAGCCTTGCATGCTGAGATCGCCCAGGTGGGCTCCCCACCCCAGGTCCGAAGCATCAGAGACTATGGTCACCGAGGGGCACAGAGCTGCAAAAGGAACTTCCCCCAACACCAAGGCAGGATTCTGCAACCAGGTGAGTGATGACAGTAGTCCCGGACAGACTACCCGGTCCATGCTGAGTCTGTTAGGTATGAAGACAGATGCCAGCCATGCCTGCAGGGGCCTAAGATGGAGCCACACATGTCAGACCACATGAGTGCAAGCTTCCATATGGCCCAATAATTGCAGGCACATGTAAGCGGTGGTGAGAGGTTGTATGCATGAGATGAGGTCCGCCATAGCTTGGATCCAAGCCTCGGGGAGGAAGGCTCTGGCCTGACTAAAGTAGAGGACTGCTTGAATGAATTCTGTGTTGCACTAGACTTAACGTCGACTTTCTCATTAACAGCCCCAGGTTGCGACAGGTGTAACAAAGCAGATCAAGATGCTGCCGCACCTGCTCCTGGGACTGACCCTTCATTAGCCAGTTGTCGAGGTAGGTGTAAATTTGAACACCTCAGCGCCTCAGGTAAGTGGCCAGTGGTACTATGCACTTAGTGAACACTCTAGGGGCTGCAGAGAGACCTAGTGGCAATGCCATGCACTGGAAATGGGGTTGGCCTAGCATAACACAAAGGAAGCGCCTGTACCACAGAAAAATGGAAATTTGCGTCCTTCAAGTCGAGGGCAGTGTACTAGTCTCCCGGATCCAGGGAGGGGATGATGAAGTTTCGCAAGGTCCTCCTGGCCTCCAACTTCTTGAGAGACTTGTTGAGATGACAGGTCCAAGATAGGTCTGAGGCCCCCTTTTGCTTTCGGGATCAGGAAGTAGCAGGAGTAGAACCCCTTTCTTTTCATGTCTTGAGGGACCTCCTCCACCGTCCCAAGGTGCAGGAGGTTCTCAAACTCTTGGATGAGGAGTTGTTCGTGAGAGGGGTCCCTGAAGAGTGATGGGGAAAGGGGGTTGGGAAGGAGAGGTTGGCCACGAACTGCAGAGAGTAACTTGAGCACCCAACTGTCCAAGGTCAGCAAAGACTAGGTCAACCAGAAGAGACAAAGGCAGTTGAGGAAAGAATGGGAGGGTGGATCCTGGGAGGTAACTGGGGCGTTGTCCTCGAGCGCACCCAACTTCTGGCCTCCTTGGCTTTTGGAAGGCCCAGGCTGAGCAGACGAAGACGACAACGGGTGTTGCCGCTTGGACCGTATCTCTATTCTTCCTCCTGTAGGTGCCCAGCCAGGGAGTCCCCCAGGACCTAGACTGTGGAGACTGAGGAGGCAGGGGGGTGGAATGGCTTCCTGGCCTGCTGAAGAGTATGGAGGTCCAAGGAGCGGAGGGTACACAGGAGTCTAAGGCCATGGAGTGTCAAGTCCATGAGCTCAGAGAAGAGCCCCATCACTTCAAATGGGAGGTCCTGAATAGTGGCCTGCATCTCCTGGAACAACCCAGAGGACTGCAACCAGGAGCTGTGCCTCATGGCCCCTGCAGGGGTGACCACCCTGTCCACTGACTCAGCGATGTCCCAGGCCATCTGAAGGGCCCACCTTGCCACTGCTGTGCCTTCGTCCACCAAAAAGGTGAAATTCTGAGCTTGCTCCTGCGGGAAGGCTTCCTTAAATTTGTTAAGGGAGTCTCAAAGGTTAAAATTGTACCTGCCTAACAGGGCCTGGTGGTTAGACACCCAAAATTGCAGGCTTGCCATCGAATAAATCTTTTTGCCAAATAAGTCCAGTCTCAGAGTCTTTGTTTTTTGGTGTGCCACTGACTTGGCCCTGCCTCTCCCTTTCATTAACAGCAGACAACCAGTGACACCGCTGGAAGGTGTGTATACAGATATTCTAATCCTTTTGTATGGATGTAATACTTTTAAGAAGGCGGAAAAGTAGTAGGCAGAGTCAAAGATGAGGTTTGCCACAGTGATTTGGCAATCTTAAGGACCCCTGGGTGGATGGGCAGCACGACCCAGGCCAGGGTGGAGGAAGACATAATGTTAAAGAGAGCATTGGATTCCTCTAACTTCCTCACTTTAAGTTCAAGTTGGTAGCCACCTTCTTAAGGAGGGCCTGGTGCTCCTTGACGTCGTCAGGAGGGCTTTGTTCTGGAGATGACGATGACAACGACAACTGGGAGACCATCTGGCAGAGGGTGACTTGTGTGGTGGCAAATCTTTGGTAAGAAGCTTGCTGGGACTGGCGGTATGGGGACAGGTGCCTTGACTCTAGTGTCCCAGGTCTCGTGGTGGGAGAGCGCTGCATCGGGGACCTCAGTCTTCTGACTGGAGACCAGGAATGTGATGCCAGGGTCCCAGGCCTTGGAGACTGGGATCTACACCTGCAGTCCAGGGACTGAGGGTGCTCCACTGCCCTGTGAGGCAGTCTGATGACCAGCTTGCCCTTAGGTGTTGGGGCCTTAGCCAAGTCCGGCACCTGGCACAGTGTTGGATGGCCTGCTTGTTCTTTAGCCGCTGGGGCTGCTTTGGGCAATGAGGGCCCTAGGAGAAGCTGTGGTCTCCTGATGCTCCTGGGAGTCAGAGGCAGATCCCTGGCCAGGCTGGGGGTTCTGACCTCAGCAGTACTCCTATGAAGCCCCAGGTTGGACACAGGGCCTGATGTAGGTCCTTTGACAGAGGTCCCTTTCCCTTCCAGTGCTG
The DNA here is from genome assembly GCF_965140295.1 of Lepidochelys olivacea. NCBI lineage: Eukaryota > Metazoa > Chordata > Testudines > Cheloniidae > Lepidochelys > Lepidochelys olivacea. The sequence goes on from NC_140411.1 coordinate 168,994,863, forward strand.
GAGGGCTCCTTTTCTTTTGCATCAGCGAGGGGAATGGTGCTGGCGACGTGCTCTGCACAGATGCCAAGATGCTCACCGTGGGATCTGAGTGGGAAGGCTCTGACACAGGATGAAGCGCAGCATCCACGAGGAGGACCCTCAAGCGGCTATCCTGCTCCTTTTGGGTTCTAGAGCAAAAGTTCTTACAGATTTCTGCACTTGTCCTTCCTCTGGGCCTCCCTCAAGCACTTCAGACAACTGTCATGAAAGTTACTAATAGGCAGTGGCCTACTGCAGGACAAGCATGGTTTGAAGCCGGGAGAGGGGGGGCATACCCCGCTCCAGGGTGAAGGCGCAGCCAGGACTAACTACCAAATGCTTAACTTAAAGGCTAAACTATATACAAAGAAAAACACAATGGGCTATTGAAGAACCGCTAATGCTCTTGCGATTGTAAGACAAGGCACTCCGACCAACCGTTACGGGCAGTAAGAAAGAAAAGAGGGGGTAGGGTCAGTGGTGCCTATATATTAGTACATGGGTGTGGCACTCAAGGGGACACTACATCTGACCCTATGGATATCACTTAGGCAAAAAACTCCGGTTGCACACGTGGGTGTGCTCACACCTAAAATGGAATAGACCTGAACAAGCACTCAAAGTATTCTTACTTACATTTTGAAGTGTGAGTGTAAACTTATATTCCACTGTTCAAATTGCATTGCGTTGATCGGAGATTTTCAGTAGCAGTGCCTGGTCGGGTCACAGGCGCTCAGTTGGTATCTCCTGTCTCGTTAGAATCTTCCTGAGCGCCTGCATCCCGCACCCCCCTCAGTTCCTTCTCTGCCGTGGAGTGATTATACTAGTACATCAAAGTAGAGGGGAGGAGGATGGGGAGTGGAGCACCCACAGGGACACATCTCTAAGACCTTCAGTTACTGCAAAGTGAGTAACTTCCCCTTCTTCTTCAAGTGCTGTCCCTGTGGGTGCTCCACTCTAGGTGAAAGTGTAGCAGTACCCACTATGGTCGGTGGGACTTTGGAGATGCGGCAGTGAGTACTGTAGAGAGTACTGTATGGCCTAGTGTGGTGTCTGCCATGGTATCTTGTGTGATAGCACAGTGTTTGGCAAACGTGTTCAGATGACCACGTAGCCGCTCTAAAGATGTCAGAAATGGGTACGTTATGTAGGAAGGCAACGGATGTTGAGACAGCTCGAGTGGAATGAGTTCTAATGCCTTTGGGCAGTTGAATATTTTGAATACGTTAAGAGGATCTGATGCAGTCAGAGATCCACTTGAACAGATGTTGTTTAGAGATAGCAGTACCTTTCAATCTTTCGGTGATGGAGACAAAGTTGTGGAGATTTACGAAATGGCTTAGTCCTATCTAAGTAAAAGGCAATTGCTCGCCTGACATAGAGAGTATGTAGGGATGCTTCGTGTGGAGTCTTGTGAGGTTTGGGATAAAAAGTAGGTAAGTATATCGGTTGGTTAAGGTGGAAGGTGGATACCACCTTAGGGAGAAATTTAGGATGTGGTCTCAGACTGACTTTGTCTTTGGAGAAGATTGTGTAGGGAGGATGGGCCATCAGGGTGCTTATTTCACCTACTCTCCTTGCTGATGTTATTGCAACTAAGAAAGCTACCTTCATGGACATATGGAGAAGAGAGGAGGTAGCCAAAGGCTTGAATGGAGGTTAAGATTCCATGTAGCTGCCGTTAGGTAAATTTTAGGATAGAGATTTTGCAGGCCTGCGAGAAATCATTTTATGGTGGGGTAGAGTAAAGAGTGAATAACCTTCTAACTGGTCGTGGAAGGTGGTAAGCACCGCCAGGTGTACTTTGATGGAGCTGAGTGAAAGTCCGTCCTGTTTTAGTCTCAGGAGGTAGTCTAGAATGTTAGGGAAGGTCACCGTATTGGGCGTTAGGTGATTACGTGAGCACCAGAGGACAAAACGCTTCCACTTCTGCAGATAAGTTTTATGAGTGGAGTCTTTTCTACTGTGCAGAAGGACGTATTGGACTTGCTCGGAACAGGCTAGTTCATGGGTTTGGAACCATGAAGGAACCAGGCTGTCAGGTGGAGCTGGGGTTGAAGAACCAGTCCGTTGTCCTGGGAAAGGAGATCTGGCCTGTTTGGGAGAGCCCATGGATGACGGGAGGACATGCGGAGTAGGTAAGGATACCAAGTCTGTCTCGGCCAAGCCGGGGCAATAAGGATGGCCCGGGCCTCGTCTACGATCTTCCAAAGAACCCTGTGTAGCAGAGGGATTGGTGGGAAGGCATAGAGGAGAGAGTTGTTCCACGGGATGAGGAACGCGTCTCCTAGGGATGCAGTCCCGAGTCCCGCTCTGGAGCAAAACTGCTGACATTTTCGATTCTGGGATGTGGCAAAGAGCTCTACTGACTGGGTGCCCCAGAGGGAGAAGAGATGAAGTATTGTGGGATGCAGTTCCCATTCATGTTCTGTTGAGAAGTGTCTGCCGAGTGCGCCGGCAGTAGTGTTGTGGCAGCCTGGTAGGTAGGAAGCGACGATTTGTATTTGATGTTGTATGCACCAATTCCATAGTCAGATGGCTTCCACGCAAAGGGAATGTGATCGGGCTCCCTCTTGTCTGTTGATGTAGTACATACATGCTATGTTGACTGTTAAGACCCGAAAAGATTTGTTCTTTATGAGGGGAAGAAAGTGCAGGCATTTTTGCTTCACTGCTCTGAGCGAATTATGGGTAGGTGCGTCTCTGATGCAGACCACTGGCCTTGTCCCCTGCGTCCCCCTAGATGCACTCCTCAACTGATTAGGGAAGCGTCCGTGGTGAGCATGAGCATTGGGGATCGTTGCTGGAAGGAAACCCCCGTGCAGTGGTTTTCTGGTCTTGTCCACCAATGTAGGGAAGCTAGAACATTGGGAGGAGGAGCTAGCAGTGTCCCTAAGGTGTGTCTGTTGGGTTTGAAATTGGAATTGAGCCAGCCCTGAAGACATCTCATGTGTAGCTTGGCATACTGGACCATGAAGGTGGTGGCTGCCATGTGACCAAGGAGCTGTAGACAGATTCTTGCCTGTGTCCTGGGACAAATAGAGCACGTGCATATGAGCTACATGATAAGTGAGGGATCTGTGATATGGGAACGAGGCCCTGCTCTGGATTGAGTCGAGATGAGCTCTGATGAACTCAATCTGTTGTGTAGGTGTCAGAGTGGATTTTTGGATGTTTATTTGGAGGCCTAGGCTGTGAAAGAGGGAGATGGCCGAACAGGTAGCTTGAAGCGTCTCACCATAGGAGTTGCCTTTGAGGCAATCGTCCAGGTAGGGGAAAAGCGTGATTCCATGTTTGTGGAGGTGAGCCACGACCATGGCTAGAGTTTTGGAAAACACTCTTGGCGCTGAGGAGAGGCAAAAGGAAGAACTGTATTGAAAATGGTCGTGACTGACTGTGAATTGTAGGAAGCATCTGTGAGCTGGATGAATTGATATATGAAAATAAGCATCCTGTAGGTTGAGGGCTGTGAACCAGTCCCCTTGATCCAGTGCAGGAATTATTGTGCCCGGTATGACCATCTAGAATTTTTGTATCCTCAAGAATTTGTTCAGTCGGCATAGATCTAATATAGGCCTCCATCCCCCGATCTTTTTCTGGGTCAGGAAGTAATGGGAGAAGAATCCTTTCCCTCAATGTTGCGGTGGCACAGGTTCCACTGCACCTAGCTGGAGAAGGTGAGCCACTTCTACATGAAGTAGGTGCTCGTGAGAGGGGTCCCTGAAGAGCGATGGGGAAGGGTAGGAGAATAGGATATGAATGGGATAGAGTAACCGGACTGAACTATTTCGAGGACCCAGCGATCCTGTGTAATACGCTGCCGGGCACGTTTGAAACTCTGGAGGCAGTGGCCAAATGGGTAAGTAGGCTGTGGAATCAAGGAGTGGTCGCACAAACTCTTGACCAACGTTTGAAAATTGTTTATTCCCAGATGAGTGGGAGGTGGTTGCTTAAGCTTGATTTTTGTCTGCGCTTAGGGGGTCTAGAGCGATTCCTATTTGTCATATGGTTTGGGTTGAGGCCGAAAATGTTGTTGTGTGCATGGTCTTTGGTAAGGTTGGTATCGTTGTCTCCTGGGAAAAAATGGGTGAATACCCAGGGCGTGCAGTGTTGCTCTAAAATCTTTCATAGAGTGAAGTAGTTTGGTGTTTTTTTTGGAAAACAGTTTGTCTTTATCATAGGGGAGGTCCTCCACTTTGGTCTGCAGATCTTTAGGGAAGAGACGGTTGAGAAGTAACTGAGGGGGGTGCGGGATACAGGCCCTCAGGAAGATTTCAACGAGATGGGAGATACCAACTGAGTGCCTGTGTCCTGACCAGGCACTGCTACAGAAAATCTCCAATCAACAGCACCGAGACACACAGACACCTAGAGTGGAGCACCCACAGGGACAGCACTCAAAGAAGAACAATGAATTTCTTCAACATGTTAAGGATAGTCATCTTTTTTCCTCCCTCCACCCCCAACAAACAGCAAAATTCATAACTTATTTTAAAAAGTCCACAGGAAACCCTCAAAACACAGGACACAATGAATATCAAACTTTTGGGAACTTTATTCCAATTCCGTAATATTTGCTATTGTATTATTCAGGAGTTTGTAAACTGTATAAATAATGATGCTACTGTTTCCAGAGATCAATTTTAGTAGTACTAAATAAATGAGTAATGTAACAGTAAACATTAGCTTCGCACTGCAAGAGATGTACATAAAATGGAAGCCTTTTTAGAAAGGACATTGGCTTTTATTGTATTTTTAGAAAATATTGGATTATGAAAGATACAAAATCAGTTGTAATTATTTCACTTTTTTACACGCTGTATGCCATTTTACTGATAAGGCTTTACAATATCTTGCCCAACAAATTTAAAAGGTATTTTTAAACATGCCTTAAAGTATTTTTACAAGTTCAAAATTGAGTATTTCAACTGAAACAATATTTACCTGAGAATCCTATATCATAAAATTGCCATTCATTCTTAACTTTAGCAAGTTGATGATGTAGCCTATAGAAGTCCACATGCAACCTGTAGGTCTATTGTATTAAATAATCAAAAATGTATTTAGATGCAGCTGGTTAGGCAATGAACTACCTCAAACTTTTCAAACCAGGCTGGTATTAGAAAATGTTGAAGTTTAAGCACACAGGATGAATTTCACCATACTACACACAAAACCAGAGCTGTTGGTTTTGCACTGGGAATCCTGAGGGTTTGTGGGATAGAATTCAGACGCCAACCTATGAACAGGTGGCAGCAATGTAGCACAACACCTCTGTGGTGGCTATTCTAGCCTTAGGACTTAAGTGGTGGTCACTGCTGACCCCCAGTCCCAACAGTTGTCGTTTTGGCCCACTAGATATTCGCAAGACCCTGGCCAGCCCCAGATAGCCCAACCAAATGGCTTTAAAAAATAGATCATTCCTATTGATAAAAATCTGACTATGAAGTTGCAAACCCATGATTTAGTCTCAATTCATTGTATTATGCCATTTTAGAATATGACCTACTTTAGAATGTTATATAAAGGGCCCTAAGTTGTTAATGTAAGTAGAAAAATGTGGTGGCAAAACTGACTAATCATGGGGCATTGGGATAAGAGGGCTAGTGGGTTGCTGGAGAAGACATCACGTGATCTTCATAAGTAAATACATTATAAAGTCACAAAATATAAATGCTAGTCATTTAAAAAGTCTCCTCTCAATAATCTGAAGGGAAAAGATACCCACAACCAGTAGAACCCACATCATCAAGTTGTATTGGAGTAGTACTTTTTTCTAAAGTTCAGTTATTTTAAACTTGCATATCACAATGCTATGCAACACTAAAAAATTCGTCTTGAAAAAACAAATCTATCACTATAGATCTGAATGAACTTGAAATCACCTGGATATGAGGTAGTGTATTTACTTGTATTACATATGGTTATTAGAAGTACTGTTGAGATTTGTCAACTCTTTTATATTTGGCCAATGGTTCATAATACACTTTTATAATATAAATCTTATTAATGCTAAATTACCTATATAGAGAGAGCTTAAATCAAGCACCTTATCAGAAAGGGTTATGTTTTAGTATCCTGGAGGCAAAAATTCTGTCTCACCATAAAATAAGATAAACCTGCAAAGCCAATATTTACAGTCGCAATTGGAGCAAAAGATGACCTTCCATACATGCACACCAACATAAAAAGGTTAATGTACACTGAGGTAGAAAATGAATTCCATTGGCTTGTACAAGATTCTTCTATGTTTTGTTATGTAAACCAGCAAAGTGAATTTTTTTCTATTGTGAGGTTCGGTACTTAAAATGTCTGGTATCAGAACAGCAGCTAAGCAATGAGGGAATATTTGTATGCAATTTGCCTCTAACACAAGGCGAAACAAAAAAACCCTACAGCAGGGATTATTCCTCCCCTCCCCCCATTTGTCTTATTTTAAAGATTGGGTTTATTCTTTACAAAATAAGTAATGAACAAAACCCAACTGGCTCATTTTCTTTTTATACTTGTAAAAGGTTAGAATTAAAGTACAAGCCATTGAAAATGCACTGAAAGTTATGTTTACCCATAAAGGTAACCTGATTAAAAGTTATTTTCAAACACATCCTCACTGGTCCCAATGACTGTAACATTTATAAGCCATCCTAGTCTTTCAAAATACTTTGTTTTCTGACCCTCATATGAGACATTTTACAGGGAAGCATAAGATCATCTGCTAGCAAGTCATTGTACAACAAGAATAGATTTTTGAAAGTATCTGGGGTCGAGATGCCACAAAATCAGGAAAGTAGTTCTAGTACTCCACTAGTCATCATGATGCTGGTATCCTAATCCAACTATAAGTAATCCCATTTATTTGCACTAAAGGGCTGAGCGCTCGTACAAGCTTTTAGAGATGGACGCATTTCTTAGAGTGATGTAAAATATTATGCCCCGAAATTACATAAAATAAAGCCAAAGATCTGCTGAGTAATGTAGATGGACAGATACTAGTTAATGCACTTGCAAAATATAAAGTTTTGCCTTTCCCTTCACTTAAGGCATTTTATAATAATGCTAAAACCCTTACTTTAAATCCCATAAGTTTGAGGTTGGCAATCACAAAACAGATTTATTCATCTGTAGTGCATTTGTCAGTCATCTGCTGACAGAAATCTGTGATACCACCACCCTGTCCACATTGTTCCACAAGTAAAGTTTTCTCCGATGTTTTCATAGAAATTGGACAGAGTTCCTGCACTTGATTATAAGTGGTATCAGATGTGCCTCTTACACATGGATAGCAAGAACTCTGTTCACTGGCCGACACAGCACCTGAAAGCCCACTTGGTAATTCTATACACAATGGGATCACAGGCTTGCCATCAAGAGCCGTTCGTTCTCTCTCAGAAATTAAAAGTGAAAGTGGACAATCCAAGGTGGAATACTTCGCAAGTATCTGTATTTGCTCACGACTCAATGCCGCTTCCTTACATACTTGCTGGCAAAGTCCAGTCAGATTCTGCTTTGTCTCTCCCAACGTTGACAAAATGTGATCTCGCTCCTTTAGCAAGCTCGCCTTTTCATTTTGCTGCAAAGAGACACATGGTTATTGACTCTGTACATTTTAGTGCTCTGAAATCAAAAGTATAGTTTTACTCTTCACCAAAGCTGAAACAAATATTGAATCCAATAGATGTGTATTTTGTTTTTCTTGGAAAAAAGATAACATGTTAAAGTGATGATAAAAAGCAACAGACTCAAGTGTAGCTTTTTTGCAAAGAGCTGATTTTGATTTGAACTTTACAAAACTCCACCTTTTTACATTTAAATAAAAACTATTTTCACCTGAACAAAATGCTAAAGTTTCAAAAGTGATCCCAGGACAATGTGTGAAAGACGTCCATTCTCAAATAATTTCACATTTTCTGAAAAACATTTTTCAGGCTTTTAGAATTTAATCTTTTAGATCAGTCCAAACAATGAAGTTCTGAGGTCATATTTCATCGGAACTATTTTGCACAATTCTATCTATAATCAAATTCCTCTACAGAAGTTCTGAATAGTGGTCATGTGGAGACTGAACTATGAAAAAAGCCTTGCAAATGAAGAATTCCACCCTTGTACAATTTATGCCATCACCTTAGTGATTCCTCAAATGCTATTTGTGAGGCAGCACTAATTTTAATTTATTCTTATACAAGTGTTTAAAGATCTCAAAACTTGACAGCAGAAAAATTAAGGTTTTACTTGAAAAACAGAACCTACAAGTGAAAAAAGCTAATTCTTATTTAACATATTGCATATGCATGCCAAAATTAGTCATCACTATGGTCATGTAATTAAGATACCATGTTTAAGGCAATTACTACAGGATCAATAAAATTGCTAAATGGAGTGATCTACCAAAGTAGTTATGTTAACAAATTAAACATTTAATACCAGACACTATACTCTCACTGAGGCCAGTATTCCAAGAGATAAGTTTAAATCCAGATTTCACACCATATTGTGTACCTCTGTGGTATTGTACCTCTCCTTCCACTTTGTGTAAGTAAATGTTTCTGAATTGGGGAATGTATGTCTTCTTCGTTGCCACTTCCCTTTTCAGGGCTGGTGACTTCTATAGCCTTTGTGACTGTTGTGCAAATGGAACTGGGGAAAATATGTAGTGAGCGTAGGTGGATAAAGCAGAGCACTCTGTAATCCTAACCAAAATATCCTCTCTGACAAACTGTCAGTCAATACAGTTTCAAAATACTGTCTGGAATGGTGTAACAACTGTGGAGAACTTAAACAGAGGATGAAGTAATAATGGACAGGAGGAGACTGGTACTATTTCTGTTGCTGTACTTAAGTACAGAAAATACACTGCTGAAATAGTATATTAAGTGAGGATGCCAGTTGAACATTTGGGTTATTGTATTTATTCACTGATCATCCATAAGCATAATAGGTTGTCAGACAGACACAAAAAAGAATGTTCCTGCTCTGAAGAGCTTACAAAGTAATTACATATATAATGCAAGAGTGAATTTACAAAAACTGGGAGACTGAAGGGAAGACAAGGGTTATTGTAGAAGATAAAATTATTACAAACCTGTTCAGTTTCTGGTATTCTTTGAGATGTGTTACACAGGTCACGTGTGCACACTAGCACGGCAAAGCAGATCTTTCTCCCACAGCAATAATTTTGGGACAGCACATGCGCACTCTGCATGGTTATGCAGCAAACCTCTTCGAAAGAGGACTGATCAAAGTGCATTGATGAACTTCTTACTACCCTCACTAACAAGAGCTCTGTAGTCCTCTTTAGCATTATCTAGCAACTTTAGGTCTAAATTGGATTACATAACAGTTTGAGGATGTCATAGAGCTTGATTTGAAATTCTAAATTGTAATCTCGATAATGAATAAAACCTCTCCCCCAAACTAATCCAGTTTCTTTGAATCTGTCTTTGGGAGTAGATTTAGATCATCCTTGTCTCACCTTTTTATGCATGGCCATTGTTACCAAAGATCCTGTGGCTGGGTACAAATAAAAGTACTCCTATCTCTGGGAACAAACTTGGAACCTCTTTGGTCCTTTCGACAATAAGTGTCAGACAAGGGAGGGAGGGGATGGATTGCCAAAAGGATTTTGGTAGGTTCCAACACAACCTCATTAACAGGTAAAGTCACTTGAGCAGACCCTGTATCTCCAACAGAGATGGCTATGTTTTTCTTAAGTTTCTAATACATCTTATGAATGTCTGGAACTGGAAAAGATGATTCAGAGACAGTGGCATCATTGGGAAATGATGAGGAACTGTTTAATGGGGGCACTATAGAGTCCACCTGTTCTGCCATCTGCTGAAGTGCTGTACCAAAAGAAGCAGGCACTGGAGAAATAGATCATCTGCTTGGTGGGTATTTGGATCAGTACTGGGTAGAGAACATTGCCTTCATGGTAACAGACATACGGCACAGAGTCTGGAGGAACCACAAAAGATTCCAAAAGGGCCACTGCTGTACATGATATGGTACTTGGGCCAAGCCACAAAGTATCCCCTCCTAGGACCTGCTATTACACAAATGAGGGTGCTGAGACCAAGGATAAATGAGAAGAAGCATATGGCCTTCTGTGATGGGATCCCCAAAGGTAAGAATCCACCCTTAACTTTGAAGGGTAAGCATAATCTGAGGGCCAATGTGATGCAACACTGGACAGCGGTCCTGCTGAAGGTATTGTACATCTGCTCTGTTAAGAGCTTCTGGTCACTATGGCACCAAGTGCTCTGTCTCTAATGGTGCTGAATAAGTAAATGTTGAAGAGATCCCCAGTACCAGAGCTTGTGTAGCAGGAATAATTGGTACCTGAACTTCATCCTGCATCAATGGTGAGTCTAGCACAGACAGGGAAAAGTGGTTCTGGTTGCCATGTATGCTTCAGGAGTCATCAGTACCAAGGGCATAAGATGCATCGTAGGTGAAGTCGATATCATAGAAAGTCTGGAAATGGAAGCAGTCTCGACAGTAACACGTTGTATGCTGGAGTCAATGGCTCTACATTGCTAAACTACAAATGGAATATTAGGGAGCACCTAGCTGGAGCTGGCTTAGCTCTAAACCTTAGTACTGGTTTTCTTCTTGTGTGATTCTGTTGATCATCTAGCCCTAGAAGATGAAGAGGGCTTCTTCTAGCTAAAAGAGATCTAAGTACTCTATTTCTGCTGCATGTGAAGTACTGGAGATAGACAATGGCAATGAGGAGATGCCACTGAGCGTAGTCGTACGCTCTTAGATCAGTAGAGTCAACCTCCATGTACTGAGCAGCAGGATTCTGGATGTGCGTGCATGCAAAGTTGCTTCCACCAAGAAATGTCAAAGCTGAACTTCTCAATCCTCGTCTTAACCTACCTACAGATAGGGCACTTGTGCCTCACGTACCCTTCTCCCAAACACTTTAAACAGTGAGAGTGGGGATCGCTGATTGGCATAGATTTGTTACAGCAAGAATAGCAGAAAAATCCTGGGAATTTAAGCATGCCCCAGTACTGAGCTTAAAGCTAGAAGGAAACGCAACAATTTTTTTTTAAATGTACCGTTAATTAGAACTATGCTAAAACTACCTATGTACTACTACTACAACATTTAGAAAAACTTTCTCTAAAGAGAAATTGGGAAAGAGCATAACTAGCTCAAACATGCTCTGAATGCTGACAACAGGCAGTGAGAAAGAATTAGGGGGAGCACTGGTGTTTAGGGCTCTGTGACCCTTGATACCTTCGCCCAGCAGAGCGTAGTGGGCACATGCACAACCCCAACAAGTTCCAGTGTGGGAAAAAAATCTCTGGTTTCAGTGCACTTGTGCTCACACACAAAGTGGAATGAACATGTGCAAGCACTCAAAGAAAATGCACTTATTCAAGCTACGTACATATTCATATGGTATGGAGGGCTCAGATAATTTAACAATGCTTGTGGGGTTTTTGTTCATTTTGTACTAAATTGTGACTGTTTACGGGCTTTTAAGATGGATGGTGGAAGTGGAGGCTACCAGGGTAGGAGAGGCTCAAGAAACGGACATGGAGATGGCAAGGACTGACTGATGGGACAATTAGGATGAGGGGAGGACACAGAGGAGGATAAGAAGAAAGAGTGGAGAAGTAGGAAAAAGCAAGTTAAATGAAGCAGGTGGCAGTAAAATCAAGTTGTGATTAACCTGGAATTCTCCAGATGGTAGAGATGGACTAGGCTAGAGGCAGGGGGCTATGTAGATTAAACAAGCGTAAGACTTAGTGGTGCAATATAATCGGTTGATGCAGCTTTAAACAAATGAATTTCTCTCCAAAAAACAAAAAAAACCTAGACTACATACCCTGTTTATCCACCAGCTCATATGCTACATTGACTCCTTCGTTCATAAACAATTTAAATATTTTTAAAGTTTTACTTCCATATTCTCTCCTTTCCTCCAAGCTTTCCTTTTGCAACAGAGCTTCAAACAGCATCCTTCACTACTATCTCCCTGAAAAAAACTGATGAACTCTTTAGTGGTACTTTGCAGGGAAGCAGGTGCTGCCAGTCCTTCCCACGTCAGCTAATCAGTAACAGTGTTTTGCTGCCCCACTTCCACTAGTTAACAGAGGGAAGCAAGGCTGGCAGGAGCTGCTGCTTCCTTTCTGAAGTCAATCAATATACACACATCTTGTGTATGCTGAGGCACTTAGTTGCATATTGTATTGGTAAACTGATGTGGACTGTTACTTAGTACTAAATCCTATATCTCCCAAAAATATTTCCAGTTAAGGTATTTTTCTATCTACAGTGAATACTAATTATTGGATATAACCAATATTTTAACTAAGTTAGAAGGAGCTCTTCCAAATTAGCAGCACTAGTTTTAATTACCAACATAAAAATACCAATTAATTTTGAGGTTACCTGCCAGTAATTACTGCTCAGAGTGTCACATCCCCATATTCAAACTTGTGGAACTGGCATCTCCTGGTATTGAGCAGCAGAATCTTCTGGAGATAAAAGTCTGCTGGGAATACTCACCCTTTCCTTTCCTGCAGAATTCCAAGCGTACAAGAGGTGGTGGCCCCAACCACATCTCAGTTCCTTCCCTAATTTTGGAAACCTTAGCCCAAGACCAAAATGAGGAAAGTGGGTTGGGAGCATGAATATACAGAGGCACCATTCCTCAAGTACAGTTACTGGAAAGCATCCTCTTATTCGCATGGCCTCTGCATATGCCCACTGGTTGGAGATTAGCTAACGGTATAAGCCCCCCTTGGAAGGTGGCTGAGGAGTTCTACGTGAGTAAGGATGGCAAGACTACCAAAATATACTTTAGGTTAGGACTGCAGGACATGAAATAACTGCAATTTCACTTCCCTTCTCCCAGATCATACTTCAGCAAGGAACAAAATTTTTACTTCAAACTACAAACAGAGTTTTCAAGAAGAGTTTTGCAAATTCTGTGAAAGAGACAGCATGAAGGCATACAATGGATGCTATCATTGTATTAGCTGAATGCTACACTGGCAAGTGTTGGGGAAAACACACAGGCTAGCCCGCGCAAAATGGAACTGGGGATGAGGACACCAACCATGTCACATTTCCCACACAGTCTACAATATTATAGAGGATTGGCCATCTCCAAACTCTGTGAGCTGTAGCTATGGGTATGAAGAATGCCCTCTTTCACAGCGGTATAATATTGCACATCTGAGGTTAACTGCACCTCTACCCGCTTTAGGTCTCAGACCTCAGCCATCCCCTCTCCATAGGTGAGGATCCACATCCCTCTTCCTCCAGACAAGGGATTTAGGTTTGCATTCTTCCTGAAATTCACTACGACTATCCCAGCAGTTCTGTCCTTTTTTCAGCACCTACGGCTCGCTCTCTTAATGGGAGACATTGTCAAAGCCTGTGATGAGCCAGCTTTCACAGTTCATTGCAGAGATAACATATAATAAAATAAGCAATCTACATACATACTAAGCTTAGCAGGTGTCACCCATCTTCCACATGGAGACCCTGGCAGGTTCCAATCCTTCCAAAGTGGTTTTGTCCTCTAAGTTACAATCTCATGTCAGCTTCTGGATCAAAACCAGGGCCATGCAGCCGGGTTAGAAAGACTGTTCCTACAAAAAGTCCTTTCTTCATCTCCTGGACCTCTTGAACCCAGTCTGAATCCATATATGTAATTCCACCCCAGGTATTTATACTTCTCTGGAGTGGTTTACCTGTCCTGGGATCTGCTGTTAAACCCCCACAACTGATTTTAGTTCCTGGGGGATAGCACAGTAACCCTCTCCATAAAGAAAAGGAGGACTTGTGGCACCTTAGAGACTGTTAGTCTCTAAGGTGCCACAAGTCCTCCTTTTCTTTTTGCGAATACAGACTAACACGGCTGTTACTCTGAAACCTCTCCATAAAGCTACAATACAATCCCCAGTTCACAAAAGACACACACCACATTTATAGATTCAAAAGTTTATGCCTAATCCCTTGGCCATGTTGGGCCATCACAGTATAACAGGTTTGTGAAGTATCCATGCTTCCAAGATCTCACATCTGTCACACATGGTACAGATACCACCTTGAAAGACAGCAGACCAGAGGTTCCAGGAGCTCTGCAACACAAGACTGACCCCAAAGCAAAAACACACACACACAGAGGGGAAAATCCCAAGGGCAGCTAAACAAATACATCTGCCCCACGGTACCCACAACATAGCAAAGCACATCGCTTAGAAGAAATTTAATTTCCTTTGCTTTGCTTTGATGGCTGGGCCAGTACTTCATGCAATGCCCCCAGTGGAACATGGAGCAACTTTCACAAAACTTGATTATAAAATGAGTCAGGACTGTTGTCCCAAGTAGGAGGATGGAAGCTGAAATCACAACCCATATAGCCTGGTAGAGTTCAAAGTGTCAATAGATAATGTTCAAAGCAAGAGATTAATTTAGTCAAAAAGTTCCTATTTTTCAGTAGCAGCCACCAGACTTCTGAAGAATTTGTTCTCATCAAGCATTTTGGCAATCAAGTAGTTAAGATGTCAACCTGAGAATATTGAGGCTCAGATGGATTGTTTTACCCCCACCTGAAGACAAAAGATTCAGCAAATTGGAAAGTGGGGCAAACAGACATAGGGGTTTTGAAGATAATAGCCCTGACCAGGCCTTGGCAGTTTTAACTTGCTGACTCCATACTGACTGACCTGCAGATAGATCTCCTGAACCAGTGGAGGCAGGGGGAACCCAGAGGAACTCCTAATTCCAATCCAAGAAAGGAGAAATTGCCAGTGACGACGGGTTACATCTGACCCTGAAGCAGAGCTGGAGACAATGGACCTTCTCGTCAGTAATAAAGAAATCTAGTCAGGACTTAACTCCCATTGCATAATACAGTGCCAGACTCCAGCCCAGAGTTACAAGGTCTCAGCAGGACTTTCCCTGAAACTACAGCTCCCAGAAGCTACAGAACAGGCACTGAAACTGAAAGCAGGGAGATTGGCCTTTGCTCTTAATGAACCTTCTACTTGTGCCACCGAGGCAGCACAGAAAAGGAATGTGCCTGACTTGAACACAGACAAGAGCTGGACTGTGGGTGGGAAGGCGAAGGAACAAATTGGGATAAGGGGTGGAGAAGATACAGGACTGGGAAAGTGTTATGTTGGAGGGGATGATGCAGAAGAGTGTGACCACTACAGAATACTCCCCTTCAGCATCTGGAATGAAACTCAAGATTTCCAAGACTCATCATTACTCTGCTTTTAGCAAATATCTATGAAACCCTTTGACAAAGTGCATGTGTCTCAATCTCCTCTACTGCTGGTTTACACAGAGGATGACAACCTAATACTGCGATCAGTTACTTCCTTAATTCAAATAGGAGAGGTCTGTGCAGTGGATTTAAAGGTTCCAACCCTGCTGGTGACCTATAGGGGTGTCAATATTTGTCATGATGGAGTTAGTTTTTTTCAGTATGTTTAAAAGATTAAAAAAAAAGGGGGGTCATAAGGAGAGTTTATTCATCTTGTATAGTAATAGAGTTCCAGATGTGTCCCCTTATGGGAGCTGCACTTCAGGTGTGCAAGTGCCCTGGGCGACCTTGAACAAAGATTTCTGGTAGCAGTACCTGTTTGGCCTGAGCATGTACCCTACATTTGAGGGTGAGCTACCCTAACTTCCTTCTCCATCACAAAGTCCCACCGAAGAAACTCTTAAAGGGGAAGGACATGGGTAGAGGAGCACCCATAGGGACTCATCTCGAGCAACTGCAGTTACTGCACAAGCTGAGTAACTATTCCTTTGAGTAGTGTCCCTATGCATACTCAAATTCAGGTGACTATCGAGCAGTCCTCACAACTGGAGGAGGGAGCTTCAGAGCCAAATCCATGAGTAAAGACAAGACTATTTCCAAGGGATGCATCTGATTTAGAAGAATGAACTATCACAAAGTTTGGAAAAGGTATGTACTGAAGATGAAGGTGCAGCTTTGCAAATCTCCAGAACAGGAACACATTTGAGTAATGACAGAAGTAGAGAGAGGCCTTGTGGAATGGGCCAACACCATAAGAAGAGGTTGTATAAACTGGAAGATTGATAAATACAACTAGAAATCCACCTTGAAAGCCTCTGGACATTGCAAACCCTACAGACCTTTCAGAAGTAGAGACAAACAATCTAGAAGACTTTCTGAATGATTTGGTTCTGTCCAAACAGAAGGTGTGACAATAGAAGGCATTTTTATGGAAACATGCTTATGAACGTATATATGACATAATTAGAATGTGTTTTATGCTACTACATATGCCATGTAACATATCTCGGTAAAAGTTATGATCTACTGAATCTATTAATCCTATTTGTATGCATGTATCATTTTTGTATTTGAAGTTATGAATACTGGCTGCATACTTGTTTGATTCTAAGGTTTTAGTGAAGCAGTTGGTCAGCTTCATGAGAAAAGATTATTCTCAGTAAGTGCCCTATCAAGAAACCCTTAAGCCAACAATGAACTTGGAGACACCAATCCACATCTGGGCTTTTCCAGGAATGTGGCCTGGCTGGTAAGGAACTCAGTCATGCATGGACATGTGACTGCCCAGGTGACTCCAAAACTCCATTTTGTAGATGGACTTTGCATAGGAGAGAGGAGGGGGTCTCCACCCACAAGAAAAAGTCTATTAAACCCCTGGGAGACCCCTCCATTTTGTCTTCAGCTGGCTAAAGAGAGCCTCTCCACCCACAAGGATACCTGAAAGAAACTGGAACAAAGGACAGTAACTACAGGGGGTGTGAGTGATTGCTGGACCCAGACTAGAAGGAGACTAGTCTGTAAAAGGAAGTTTACTGGGTGAGGATTTTATCTGGATTCAGTTTTATTATTGTACTAGACTCAGACTTGCATGTTTTATTTTATTGTGCTTGACAATTCACTTTGTTCTGTCTGTTACTACTTGGAATCACTTAAATCCAACCTTCTTTCTTTAATAAAATCACTTTTTACTTATTAATTAACCCAGGGTATGTATTAATACTGGGGGGGGGGGCAAACAGCTGTGCATCTCTATCAGCGTTGTAGAGGGCGAGCAACTTATGAGTTTACCTTGTATCAGCTTTATACAAGGTAAAATGGATTTATTTGGGGTTTGGATCCCATTGGGAGTTGGAATCTGAGTGTTAAAGACAGGCATACTTCTGTAAGCTGCTCTCAGTTAAGCTTGCAGTTTGTGGGACGTTGTTCAGACCTGGGTCTGTATTTGTGGCCGGCAAGCATGTCTGGCACAGCCAGGCAGAGTTCTGGAGTCCCAAGCTGGCAGGGAAGGCAGGGGCAGAAGTAGTCTTGGCACATCGGTTGGGGGTTTCTGTGATCCAACCTGTCACAGAAGGCTAACGCCCTCCTGACATCCAAGGTAAGACTAGTCAGGACTCTGCCTTTCGTAAGTGGCTTTGGGGGAAAAAAAAGACAGGAGATGGATAACTTGGTTGAGATGAAATTCAGACAATAGCTTGGAGGTAAACATTTCACATGTGGTTGTAACGATACTTTGTCTTTGAAGAATACTGTAACAAAGGGAGGGTGTCCCCTGTTAACATCCCTATTTCCCCTACTTTTCTGGCAAATGCAATAAAAAATGGTTACCTACCTTTTCGCAACTCTTGTTCTTTGAGATGTGTTGCTCATGTCCATTCCATTCCATTCTAGGTGTGCACATGCCCATGCACGATCAAAGATTTTTGCTTTAGCGGTATCCGTTGAGCGCCCCCATGAGTGCCACGCTCATGAGTCAGTATATCAGGCTTCACCAGCCCTACGCCCTCTCAATTCCTTCTTGTCAGCAACTCCGACAGAGGGGCAGACAGGAGGGCTGTTATGGAATGGACATGAGGCAACACATCTCGAAGAATAACAGTTACAAAAGGTAGGTAATCATTTTTTCTTCGAGTGCTTGCTCGTATCGATTCCATTCTAGGTGACTCACAAGTAGTGTCAGTGGAGGTGGGCTCAGAGTTCATGGTCTTGCAGCATGCAGCACTGCTCTGCCAAAGCCAACATTGTCCCCGGTCTGTTGGGTAAGTGCATAATGGGACATTAACGTGCGGACGGATGACCAGGTAGCAGCTCTACAGATCTCTTGGATTGGCACCCGAGTCAGGAAGGCCGCTGATGATGCTTGCCCTCTAGCTGAGTGCGCCTTGACTATTAGTGGTGGCACTTTTGCTAGCTCATAGCGGTAGTGGATATAGACCGCGATCCAGAACAAAATCTCTGCTCCCCCTCTTTGCTGGTTGATGTACAATATGCAGACTACAATGCCTGTCATGATTTTGATGGATGTGCTCTTGATTAATGGCAGAAAGTATAAGCAACCATTCCTGACCGCCTTCAGCTCCAGGAGGTTGATGTGTAAATGAGCTCCTTGTGTTGACTACCTGCTCTGAATGCTGTGCATCTCCAAGTGTGCTTCCCATCCGAGAAGACTCATCTGTTATGGTAATGATTGGAGGATGCTGAACCAACGAAACACCTACACAGATGTTGTGGGGATCCTTCCACCAACTGAGGGAGTCCCATCTTTTTGAGGGACCAACACCAGTCTGTCTAGACTGATCTGTCTGGAGTATAAATTGTTCTGGTCCACCCCTGGAAGTGGTGGAGATATAATCTGACACGCTGTGTCACAAGGCACAAGCTGCCACGTGTCCCAGTAACTGAATACAATTGCTTGTGGATGTCTCTGGGCTTATTTGAATCTCTTCCACTAGATTTGAGAGAGTCATGAACCTGTTCCTGTCTGATTGTTACAGCATTTAAGGAAGCTCTTATGAACGCTAACCTTTTAGTACTGGTGCCAAAGTGGACTTTGATGTTGAGCTGGATGCTGAGCTAACCTGAGAAACAGGGACAGTGCTGAAAACTTCATTGTAAGATCAGCCTTTGATCAGTCAATCAACAAGATATGGAAAAGCTATTGTCTCCAGCTGAGGAAGGTAGGCAGTGATAACTTCCAACACCTTGGAGAATACCCTTGGAGCCAAGGAAAGACTGAAAGGAAGAATCTGATGCTGGAAAGGGTCTTGACCCATTATAAATCAAAGGAATCTCTTGTGAGATGGATGAACTGCAATAGGGAAATAGGTGTCCTGGAGGTTGAGGGCTGAAAACCAATCCTCTGATGGAATCAGAGCTGCCAGAATCACCATCCTGAACTTTTATGCCTTGACAAAAATGTTTAGCAGTCTCCACTCCCGCATCCCTCATTATTTTTAGGACCATAAAATACCCTTCACCTGTGCTGAGGTAGAACTGGTTCTATCACTCCTAACCAAAGGAGGGAGATGATTTCTTGTCTCAGCAAGTATTTGTGCAAGGGGTCCCTGAGAAGGGATAGGGAAAGGGGGTGGGTTGAGTGATAGATGTACTCTAGATGGAGTAATCGGATGTTATAATCTCCAACTCCAGTTTGTTTGATGTAATCCCGTCCTATGCTGGTTAAAATCAAGAGAGATTGTTACCAAAGGAAGGAAAGCAGGTAAACTGGCATAACTGAAGGATCAAAAAACAGCACTGTTCCAGAGTGTAGACTAGTCCATCAAATTGACATTTCAGTGATGAAGATAGTTGAGTGGCCAAAGCAGATGTAGTGGGTGGTCTCTTATGAAGCCCAGCCTCTTCCTAGGAGGCTTGGCACATCTGCAGAACTCCTAAAGTTGGGCAGGGTGGGATCACTGCATTTGCTAAATCTTCATTTGTTTGCAGATGTACAGATCTCCGAATCTTTCAACATGTATGGCAAGTCATCAGTTGTCTCAGAGAAGAGCTTCAGTCCATCGAAGGAGAGATCTTCAACAGTATTCTGGACCACCCTAGGAAATCCAGAGAGTTGAAGCCAAGATGGTAGATGCATCATGACAGCATAGACGAAGTGAACTGCGCATAAGCTGACCCTTGGCTATGCTGGCCTGGAAGTGATCACAATATTCTGCTGGAAGATGTTCAATGAATGACGTGAATGTTGAATGACTGATATGATCATATTTTGCAATAATGGCTTGATAATTTGTGATCCTGAACTGTAGGGTCACAGATGAGCAAGCCTTACAGCCAAAAAGATCAAGGAGTTTTTTATCTTTGTTGTAAGTGTTCAGTTTAGCATGCTGCCATCTGTCATGTTCATTTACATCTTAGCTACCAAGGAATTAGGTGAAGGATGAGAAAAATAATAATAAGCTTATCAATAGTGAAGCAGGCATGCTGACACTCCATCTCAGTCAGAGGTAATTAAGAAGAAACTGAGGGTGGTTTGCCTGTACAGCCCTATATACCCTTGGTGAAAGGCATGACAACATGTTGGTGCATGTGCAGTCCGAATGAGTACTGCTACCAGAAATCTCTGATCAAGGCCAGGTGGGATTCACCAGCACCTGAAGGGGAGCACCCATATGGACACTATTCAAAGAAACAAAACTGAAACATGAGGAAATGAAGATAAGTTGTACTCACATTGATTTTCTTGCTGCGAGAGCTTTAGGTCTCCTATGCTTAAATGCAATTACTGCATTAAATCAACATTACCCTTTAAGAGGAAAATATATGGGCAACTGAAAAGAGACCAAACATCTACTCTCAGTTCAGATTTTATTATATCTGGGTAAGAAAGTTAGTAAAAGCATCCAATCAGTTTTGTATATAGTTTAGTTTACATTTAATTGTTTCTTCTGCTTAAGGTATTTCAAGTAAATACAATGCTATTTTACAAAAACACTGTGTAATAGATATGTCCTTGAGTAAGATTAAGTCCATTTACAGAAGCAAACACTAGCTGTGTACGCTATTAGCTCTATATTGACTTGCAGTGACATTATGGCAAATATTCAGTGCCTGCTTTGCCAGACATATCTCAAGTATTTTGTGAGTGGCTGCCTTTCCTAAATTATTCTAACAAACACAGAACATGTAGGCCAAGTTCAGCATCCTTCTGAGATTTGGCTTGATTAACAGATCATTTAGGTTACAACAATCACCTCAAAACTTCTTTCCAGGTTTGGCTGCTACCAGCATTCCTCCCTCAAACAATTCAAAGTCCACACTCTGGATTCTCTCTTATCTCCCTTATATTTAATAGGGTAACAGGTCACCTGCCTAAGGTCAACCAGCTAAAAAGGTGGGGATATTTCAGGCAAACACTGCTTGCTTATTGTAAAATTAGTCTACATTAGGGCTTAATTTAAATATTTATATGAACATTAAAGTTTCAATGGCCTTTTCCTTTTAGTCTATCTTTTTCAAGATATGGCAAGTGAAACTGAAAAATATCTATTACTTTTTCAATTTGAAGTCAGAACTGAAGGGAAAAGAACAAGCCTATCACCCTACACAGTTTTTTCCAAGTTGACAAGAGTAGAATGTTTATTTGTCCTGGGAAGGGAGCAGAGCAGCCATGCACTGATCTAATAGTGGCCTCCTACATCAGTACTTAATCTGAGGCCATCAGACTACTACAATGGATTTATAGGAAACAAACACTAACTTGTTACTGCAACTTACTACTGCAGATAAGAAGCTGCTCACTGTTTTGAGACCCACCTTACCTCTCTTGCTCCTCCAGTAGTCTTAAATACTGCTTACTACAAGGGAAGCTCATGTTTATGACACACAAAACTCAAGAAGCATCTCTCCAGCCCAAGCTAAGTGTCGGCTCTCACACCACAAAGCTCAACTCACAGTATATGTCCAAGCTGTGTGCTACTCAAGGTTGGGATGTCAGTTGACACAGTGGAGCCTAGACATGTGCTGTTAGCTGATCTTTATGGTGTGAGAGCAGACCCCCCAGGGGACCAAAAAAAAAACTAGCTAAAGTAAGGAGTATCACAACTTACAAATTATTCCATATAAAAATTCTCAGCAACTTCATTACACAGACTGCGAATCACTGTTTCAGGAAGTAACTAACTACATGGGAATACATAAGTCCTTGTCTGTGGAGTCATGGGACAAAAGAAAAAAAAAAGTCATTCTGTAGTTTGATTTTTTAAATCTTTTAAATAAACATGCTTCTTCAAGGAAGCCTATAAACAGTTTCTACCCCTCCCAAAGAAACATTAAAACAGATTACAGAAAATATGAATTACAAATCCAAACAAAAGTTACAGTACCAACAAGGCTTTCGGTTTTGGTGCTACCCAGCTACATAGTGTCTATTTAGACCTGTAATTTTAAAGACAATATACCCTGTTTTGATCTATAGAGTGCCTAATATTTTATTTAATATAGCATCAGTACAGCAACATTAAATTACTGTAGGAAAGTGCTGTATGTGAACAAAATTTTCAAAGTTGAGTGCCTAACATTAGGCAGCTAAAATCACACTTACTCCACATTTGACCAAGCTGTCTGACCCAAAAAAACAAAACCTAATTTGAGGGATGAGTCAGATCTCATTAAGGAATTTTCTATACATACCAGTTTTTCAATTTCAGATTCAAGATTCTGTATGCAGTCAAGTTTTCTCTTACGACAGCGCTGTGCAGCAATTCTATTTTTACTTCGTCTTCGGATATCATGAATACAATCCAGCTGTTCAGGAGTCAATTTGTGCATTTTCAGAAATGACTGAAAGTCATTTCTAGAAAGTGAAATGATCCTTTGTGAATTAAATGGCAGTTTTACCTAAAATATAAAATATAGTTTTGAACCAAGGAGGAAACTGATACAAGCAAAATTAAAATTAGCTAAACTGGACAGGTTTCTCGAAATTAATAAAACACTTACAAAAAGCAACTTCATTGGAAGAACATGAGCAGAACTAGAACACCAATATTAACCAGAGGCGCAAAAGCAATGTCATCACGTTTGCACAGTCACATAGATAAAATCCCGAGATTTCAGACAGATATCTTGATAGAATCCAGTAGATGTAATCCAAAGATTTTGCACATTTAATCTCAGGTTTTCCAAAAAAATATTAATTAAGAGTAAAATTTACTTCTGTGCAGTGGATCACAACATGTCAGGTATCAGTTAGTGCAACGATTCTCAACCTTTTTGGGCTCAGTACCCATTTGTAAATGTTTATGTCCTGTCACAACCCAGTAAATAGTCTGGGGGTCAAGGCCCCCCATGGGGTTGGGTCCTGCCCCGCCATGGGCCCACAGTGGCATCTCCTATGCTGTGGGGCTAGCTAGGCTTGGCTCTCAGTGTTGCAACCTCCAGCGTTGCAGTGCTGCTCAGGTTTGGCCACACCCACCTGACTGGACCAAACTGGAGTTGTGGAATTGTGACCTGGCTCATGAGGTTGCAGTGCCACTCACTCAAATTTGGCCGACTTAGACTCCCTGTCATCATGGCTAGGCCAAATCTGAGTGCCCAGCCAGCCCTGGGGGACAGGAGCCATAGGAGCTACCACACAACCCTTTGAAACATTTTGGCAACCCAATTTTGGGTCCCAAACCACAGGTTGAGAAATCCTGAGTTAAGAGCTTCTAGAGGCGTCCCCCAGCATAGTCTGAATTTCACCCTAAATCATTAGCAATATATAATATTGCATATATATTTTACATCTATAAATGTGTATAAAATTGTTTCTATTGTAAGGGTAACTGGTTGCAACTCCTGTATTTAGGTTGCTTAACACTTTCTATTATTATATATAGAATTGAGCCTCCCCCACACTATGCATGCTTGACCTTTGGGGACAGCAGATGCCACAAATATGCACACATACCAACATTATAAGGCCTGTCACCAATGCTTGGTTCATGCTGAAAGCCATCTTCATTTTTCAAATGCAATATTTATATTTTAAAGTAAGCAATAAAGAGAATATATGCAGACTTAAAAATAAAAATGTCAACAATAATATCAGCTTACTTTCACCTAAAGAACTGAATGCAGGGAGGGAGTCTTTCAACGGGTTTCTACTACTACCACCAGAGACATCATTAACACTAAAGAAGCGGATGGAATGCTGCTCCAGACAATAATGCCATTTACCATTCCATGAATTTAAGGAATAGGACACATTCAGCACTGGAGTTAGCTAGTGTAGCTTCCCCCTTACTTTCAATGCAAGTTGTGCACTGCTTATATTGGGAGGGCTGAATCAGTTCTTAAATCCTGAAAGGTAAAACACTTCTTTAGAGTTCTATATGACAGCATCATATTGTAACTTTAGAATTTCTAAAAATCATATAAATTTCCATTTTTTCTACATAGTCTGTGGAAATTGATTACTTACGACATTCAGCTGAACGTAAAAGTTTACCATATGAACAAAAAAACAATGCATTGAGAGGGATGGGGAGAACAGAACAGGAAAAACAGGAGTGCTTCACTTCATCACAAAAACAAGCATTAAGCAATTTCTGCAGTTGAAGACAGATAATATATAACCAAAGCAGCAGAAACATGCACAATATAAAAGTAGTCTGGAATTATACAGAGTACAGCTTGTCAAAAACCACAATCCCCACCGCCCTTCTAAAAAAATATTTGCCGCCAGATTGCAACAAAATCCAAGACTTCAAAGTTTCCAGTGGAATGAAAATTCCAAAAAGTTTTTAATATGAAACATTTTGTTCTGGCAATACTTAATCATTTTGACACTTACAGTATATTTTAAAATGTATTTAAGTCAAAACAATTCAATATCAAACAGATGGAAAAGTCATTTCAGTTTTTTCCCCATTGAAAATTTTGTCAAAACCAAACATGTTCACGCAAAATATTCAATTTTAACTAAACTGTATATTTGATAGAAAATTTTTCCTTAGGAAAATTATGCAATTAGCTCTATAACCGACATGTCTCCTCTCATCTTGCACATTTCCACACACTTCAGAGACATTATGAATTTCAATAAACCTCCTTTAACAACCTAATTATTTAAAATTACTAGCTGTATTCCCAACAGATTTTTTGACTATTTTAGACGGAGAAATAAAATGGTACTTTCCCCCTAGTGTTTTGAAACCAAGCAAGAAAACTGTCTGGAACTAAGAGGGTCTAGAATTAGATTTCAGAACAGAGCATACAGATGTATGGAAACAAAAATATAGCCAGAATGTCCTCACCTCACATTCCTGTTCTCTTGCTGAACATGACTCGCTGTCTCCCTCAGTGTCAGTTTCAGAGTCTTCTCCCAAACTTATCACACAAGTATATGGACATTGTTCTTGTTGTGGTTCCTGGATATAATCTCCACTATTTATCTCTGGGCTGTTTGAGCATACTTCAGTACCAAGATTACTTATAAATGGGCAGTTGACAGAGTTCAGAGTTGTAAAAGTTCTTTGAGAACAAGGTTCAGGGCTCTCACTGAGACTGATACCTAACCATGGGCATTCTGACTTTTTTCCTGAATATACTGGTTCTGAGCATTCTTTTGCTGTTGCAGGTGACAAACGCATTTGACAAGCAGTCTCTGTATTGTAAATATCACTCCAGAAACCTTTTGCTAGGTGTTCAGCTACCTCTCTCTCCACACTGCTTCGGTCACTAGTTGATGTAATGCTTATGTCTTCTCGAGTGCACAAATCAGACTTCAAAAGCGAATCATCTTGATTTTCACTGACTGGTTTATCATTCCTAACTACAGTACCTGTCACAGTTTTTTCAGCTACAACTGTGTTTTGCATACTACTGAAATTCAAGTTGCTGTATTGCTCATATGCATTTAGAAAAGGTGCAGAATAAAGTTCATGAGGTGCAACAGAAAAATTTTGGGGAAAAGAAGCAACATCTGTTTTCTCCATAGGATATGAGATACTCTGAGACACAGATTCTCTCTTCAATTCCTCTTCTTTCTCCCCCTCTTCCATTTCTACCTGAGTCTCTTCACATTGTGAGACCAGCTGCACAGCTGTGCACTCCTGAGCTTTTCGTATGGCATCATTAAATGATTCACTCTGATGAATGGATGTAGCTGATGTTACCTGATCATCTTTAATACTGGAACCAATCTCTGCAGTATGGACTTTGTCACTCCCAAAAGCTTTCTGGAACTTCCTATATTTTGGGCATAGGGAAAACAAGCCAGAAACATTATCTTTTTCTAAATATGCAGGATCGCATGTTTGATTGGTATTATCTTGGAGATGAGGAGATACTTTTGCATTTTCTTCACCTTTGCTGAGCTTTGAATTAGGAGTTGCAGTGTATCCGGTTTCCAACAATTCCTCCACTTCGTCATCTATTTCTAGGCCCCCATCATCCACAAGGGCAACGTTAACGTTTGCTTTCTCACAGCGTGAGGTACAACATTTCTTTCTAGGGCATTCCTGCTGGTCTGCTTTACAGTCCAAAAACTTGAATTTGAGAAACTGGAAGCAAGATTCTTCAATGTTATGTACTCCCAAAAATTTTGCACACTTGCAAACTTCAGACACATTGTCTTTATTTAAAATAAGTTTGGCAGTATATGCAAACTGAAGCAAAGGAGCAAATCCTTTAAGTGTCACCTGTTTGGTTTTTTTTTGTTTTTTTTTTTTTAAAAAAAGAAGAAAGAACAAACATGTTAGTATGGCCCATTTCTTGTAAGGCTGACACTTGACACAAACCACAGTCTTGTCACTCTTATATAAGAGGTCAATATGAAACGGACTCAAATCTTCCCTGCCCAATGACATGCGAGCTACTTATCCTGGTCCTACAACTGTTTGCTGACAAAGATTTGGCGTCTGGTCTACCTGGGCTTAAGACAGCAAATGGGGGCTCCTATCACAGGAACATTCCCTGCTCGGTCACGTCAAACAGGAATTAATGAACAAACAGATCCAGTCCTGTGGGGAAATGGTGAGCAGAAATGAGGAGAGGAGAGAAGGTGGTTTTCCTTAAAAAGAAATTAACCAACACTTATATCTAGCCAACTTCCCTTAAAAATCCATCTTTGATATGACAGGATTTTATTGTGACCCTTTTATAGTAGCGTTCTACTTCACAGTGTTAAAGAAATTGATAAATTCCAGTATATTACTATTCCTCAAAGATTAAAGTATCACTGTTCACTGAAGAGCAGTAAACAGATGCAAAAGCAGGATTATATTTTCAGGTTTCCTTTCAAAACGCAAGGTACTCCAGGATAATTTACTGGCAAAGTCACTATACTCCTGACATCTAACACACTCCTTTTTAAATGCAGCCGCCATTATTCATTCACAGTCTAATGTGTTACGGATTCTGATATCAGTCAATAATAGTAATTTGGTCATAACTGGTTATTTACTCCTTTAGTACAGGGTACACCCTCCATCCTCAGTTCCTCCCATTAAAAGGAAATTTGATTTCTGTCTGAACAGATAGCAAACTGACAAATTACTCTTAGTTTAATGACTCACTGGAATCAGGTCGATTTCTGAAAGCTCCACACCCTATTACTACAAGCCCTATTTCTGCTAGGGATCTGAATCATCTCACAGAGCAATACAATACTCACTGAATACCCCCCAAAAGAGTCCAAGAAATTTGTTCTCTTCCGTTTTAACGCCAATCTCATACTCTTACTTCCATAAAGGTTTAGGGAGAGATTCCGGTTCCTTCTACGAACCCTTCATGTTTAGTACTAACTTATGCCACGAACAGATTCACTGAAATCAAAGGAACTACTTGCAGAGTAAAGTACTACTCAACTTAAAGGTGGCGGACCGTGACAGCGAATAAAATCAGGTTCTATTATACTCTACAATGTGATTGGGACGACTATTTTAAAACAATCATAACGGTATGCTGCAGAGTGTTCCAAACACATGGGGATATAGATTTTAGAGGAATCCTGAAACATCTTGTGACGTTTCTAACTATTTTGGAGCATGCTCTGAAGACAGTGTACAAGACAGTTTGCACGTGGCACTGTTTATAATCAGCACACTAACTTAGCTTCAAACACTTGTAAAACCAAAAGGGGAAAGAGGATGTCAACCTTCTTATCTTCAAATCCCAAACATATATGCATTAGTGGCAAATAATTAAATCTAACTAGTGACCTGATTTGTTGAGTGCTAACAAAGCACACTGCATATACGAACTGAAATGGTGAATAATATAATGTATTCCAATAATCCAAAGTATTCCCTTCTCACACACAAAGCACAGTGATCTACAATCAGCAGCATTTGAAGCCCACACAAGCTTGGGGAACATGAGAATGTAACTTCTGTGCTGCACAAAATATTTTTCAAACAGAAGCTACAATCCTGCAAGCAAGCAATATTAATTTCATTTACAGCTTTTTAAAGACATAATTTGATGTTAAATAGCTCATATTCATTCTCATTTGAGTGTCCCCCACATCCTTACACTGAATGCCTGATAAATGACAATTCTGAAGCAGCGGTTTGTTCACCAAATAGTTTCCCAGTTCCTAAACCACTTAAGATTATTAGTTACTTAAAGTTAACACCAGCCTATTGTATAGCATAATTTAATGTAATGGTGTAGAAACATAAGTATGGTGATGTACAGAAGTATGCCAATTAGTGCCACTCACCTCTTCTGGTAAAGTGATGAGAAGATCAGCATCCAACTGTCCCACAATTCTTGAAAGAAGATAGCTGCTGCAAGCTGCAAGCACAGACCGATGAGCCCGAAATCGCTGATCTTCCACTAGGATAGTAACATCACAAAGAAAATCTTGCTTTCTCTGATCATTGAGACGGAGTAGAACATTGGTACTGTGTACCGAAGACTCATATGCAAAAACCACACTATTCTTCTCGCTTAAAGGCATCGTGTATCAGCAGTGTTAGTGCTATTCTCAGTGGAAAGCATTCTTCTATTCTTCAAACCTGAAAAGAAACGTGAAAATTTACAGAGTACATAAGTATCTGATAGGAATTCAGGGATAAGAATACTATGACTCACAAGAGGGGACAATTTAAGTTACACATATTGCACCCTTAAGAAAAATAAGGTCACTGTTTAAGTATACAGATTCTAAGCTAAACAAAATGCAAACACAACATAGTTTAGATACTTATTTTTAAGCAAGTTTCTAAATACATTCTTTAGTAAGCTCATGTTTCATTATATGATTTTTAAAAATAACTCCTGCTCCTATTACTCATGGAGGAAAAATACATTTGAAAACACTTGAAAAATGAACACAATTGTTTTTGGAGATGCATGTTGATTAAAAGTGACAAATTTACCATGAAACTCTATGACATGAAATAAGTATCTGTATTTAAAGATCTTTTCCTGACTGCAGCACTACAGAAATTGAAAGGAACAAGTATAGAGGCTCTAGATCAAAGTTCATCAAGATACTACATAAGCTGCTTTTGTTTGTTTAAATGTGGTGTACACTCTACGTTCTTCTATGAAGAGAAAACAAATTCAAAGAAATCCTACAATATGCTACTTAAATACAGCAATAATGACTCAATAGCTCAAGTGATCCCACAATAAAAAAAATGGAAATAAGATATGCAACATTTTGCGACTAGTTAGTTGGTTTGCATGGCTGCTTGGTGGCCTATGTGGAACATGCTTGCATTTTCAGGGAGAAAGCGCCTGCATCATAGACACTAGAAACAAGCTTCCTCATTGGCAGTCTCAAAAGAGGCACCTGGAAAAAAAGTTGAACAGCCATGGAAACGGAGCTACTATTTGAAGCCCAGAGATGGTCCCTCAGAAGTCACAAAGCAGTTTCACTTAAAAAAATTTGCATACATACATTATTACTACATACATGACGTCACTAAACATGACGTTTTTAAACTTTTTTTCACATGGCCTTGGAAAATAGCAACATTTTTCTTAGGGCTGTCAAGCGATTAAAAAAATTAATCGCAATTGTGCAATTAAAAAAATCAATCACAATTAATCACACTGTTAAACAATAGAATACCATTTATTGAAAATTTTTTGGATGTTTTTTAAATTTTCAAATATATTGATTTCAATTAGAACACAGAATACAAAGTGTACAGTGGTCATTTTATAGTTATTTTTTATTACAACCTAATAAAAGTACTGTAGTGCAATCTCTTTATAATGAAAGTTGAACTTACAAATGTAGAATTATGTACAAAAAAAACTGCATTCAAAAATAAAATAAAGAAAAACTTTACAACCTACAGGTCCACTCAGTCCTACTTCAGCCAATTGCTCAGACAGACAAGTTTGGTTACAATCTGCAGGAGATAATGCTTCCCATGTCTTTTTTATGTCACCTGAAAGCGAGAACAGGCATTCGCATGGCACTGTTGTAGCTGGCATTGCAAGATATTTACATGCCAGATGCGATAAAGATCCATATATCCCTTCATGCTTCAACCACTATTCCAGAAGATGTGTCCATTCTGATGACTGGTTCTGCTTGATAATGATCCAAAGCAGAGCGGAGCGACGCATATTCATTTTCATCATCTGAGTCATATGCCACCAGCAGAAGGTTGATTTTCTTTTTTGGTGATTCAGGTTCTGCAGTTTCCGTATCGGAGTGTTGCTCTTTTACAACTTCTGAAAGCATTCTCCACACCTCGTCCCTCTCAGATTTTGGAAGGCAGTTCAGATTCTTAAACCTTGGGTTGAGTGCTGTATCTAGCCTTAGAAACCTCACACTGGTACTTCTTTGCATTTTGTCAAATCTGCATGAAAGCGTTCTTTAAAATGAACACGTGCTGGGGGATCATCCAAGACTGCTATAACATGAAATACATGGCAGAATGTGGGTAAAACAGAACAGGAGACATACAATTCTCCCACAAGGAGTTCAAACACTTTTTTTTTTTTTTTTTTAAAAAAAAGCATCATCAAGCATGTCCCCTGGAATGGTGGTCGAAGCACGAAGGGGCATATGAATGTTTAGCATATCTGGCACCTAAATACCTACAACCCTGGCTACAAACATGCTATGCAAATGCCTGTTCTTATTTTCAGGTGACATTGTAAAGAAGCAGTCAGCAGTATCTCCCGTAAATCTAAACGGACTTGTCTTAGCGATTGGCTGAACAAGAAGTAGGACTGAATGGACTTGTAGGCTCTAACGTTTTACATTGTTTTGTTTTTGAGTGCAGTTATGTAAAAACAAACAAAAAACCCTTACATTTGTAAGTTTACACTTTCATGATAAAGAGATTGCACTACAGTACTTGTATGAGATGAACTGAAAAATAGTATTTCTTTTATCATTTGTACAGTGCAAATATTTTTAATAAAAAATAAAAATATAAAGTGAGCACTGTACACTTTGTATTCGGTGTTGTAATAGAAATCAATATATTTGAATATGCAGAAAAACATCCAAAAACATTTAATAATTTTAAATGGTATTCTATTAACAGTGCAATTAATCAAGAATTATTTTTTAAATCACAGTTAATTTTTTTTGAGTTGATCACGTGAGTTAACTGTGATTAATAGGCAGCCCTAATTTTTATTCAATTGTTCAAAATGCCTAACATTAAAAGAGCATTCTTTTTAAGTCAACTGGCAAAATTCATCCTTAACTTCATATGCTGCTATGGAGTAATACCAGAAACACACGTTGTCTAGTATTTGATCTATATGATGGATTGAGGGATACCCAGCAATAGTGGCAATGGTAAGAGCTATTGTTTGTTTTTATAATCTTGGGGGTTGGTATACGGACAATTACTTGTAATTTTGTCATTGCATTGGCAAGGTTTGTAAGATACCTAGAGATTGAAATAGGTGTTTCAAACCTGACATGGCAAGCGTGCACTGTAATGACTATTCCTCTCTCTAGAAAAGATGGACCCAGTTCCCTCTACAACTAATCTACCAAACCAATCAAGGTAACTAACTTTCCTTTCCACTTCCCAGCTGATCTCTCTACTTCTGTCCTTTCCTTCACACTATTTTCTTCCCACCTCACTTCGTTTGCATGTGTTCTTTTCTTCTACACCTATTTATCACTGCTGTCTCATTTCCCCACAATGCATGATCACTCTCTCTTCCTCTAATTTGTCTGTCTGTGTTGGATGAGCAAAGGCTCTGTACAACAAAAACAGCACGTCTCCCAATATGCGCAAGTTCATATGTTTGAACATGCAGTTTCAACAAACCAAAAAACACCAACACATTCTTTCATTACCCATTGTTATATTGATGTCACCTGACATCATTTAGTAGAAGTGTCACCCCTCCATCCCTAATGGGAAGGAAGAGGAGGGAACTACAAGAGTAAGAACGATAGTTTCCAAAATATGGCCTTGATGCCAAAATTTGTTTAGACTGACATGACTGATAATGTTAGTATTCCCACTAGGCTGAGAGATTCTGGTTGGTGGAAAAGCTTCAGATTATCAGTAAATCACTATTTAAGGGAGTACATGAATACATGATTTAAAACACAACTTTATGACTCATAGAAGAGCTCATGCACTCCATTTTCCTACAGATATTCCTAAACTCTCAGGAGAGAACGTGTGTGGAGAAGAGGAGAGTACCCAAGGAAAACAAAGATAGCAGACATCCTAGCCTCTCCACCCCTTGTTATCTGCTCTCTTCCAGCATCTAGCACAGACCAAGTTCACTCACATTCTCCAGTCCTATCTCTATGCTATATTTGTACATCCCCACCTTCTTTAGAGACAGACTCCTGATGGAACACAGACGGTCATGGTTGAATAAAGTTGTAAAGGCAAGTTGGTTGATACCAGGCTGCCCAGTTTTTTGTAGACCATGACAATCTATATTCAGCAAGTGTCAGCTAACCGCAATTAAAAGATGCTGGGGCCAGAGTATGTCACATTTAGCTGACAAGGCTGAACACAATTTGTCCAGACAGCTGCATTATGGGCAAGAGTGTCACTTAAATCTAATCTTGACAACTGTGTTCAAACACATCTGAGTATTATAATGTACACAAGGTCACTGTCATTTAACTGCGGTAGAAAATCCTGCATTCAATCTACCCTGCAGCTTACAGTGTTGGTTGCACGGCTGCTAGAGAATTTTCTTAGTGCAGATACACCCATAAAGTTAAGATACTTTAATCTACCTTCATAGCCTAATGTCAGCCAGAGTTGTATTTTTCCACTGGGGGATCCTATAAGAAGTCTGTATGGTTTTGTCAACACTAGGGGTTTTTGTTTTTTTTGGGTTGGGTTAGGAAGGGGGTAATAGTACTAATACTGGTAAAAATGCCACAACCCAGTCTGTTAGCACTCAGTACAGTGTTAGTGTTCTAGTGGGAGATTCTCCCTTCATACCCCAAAAACTAATCCAGACAACCTATCAATGAAAAATACAGAAATTATGCTCGCTATTTTTAAACAGTCACCAACATCAGTGAGGTATCAATGACACCAATAACGAGAACCAGAAACTCCCCTGCACTACACTTAACATTAAAGGAAAAGCCACAAGTCCCTTTAAAACAAGCCCCCATAAAATTGGATCTTGAGAACATAAGAACAGCCATACAGGGTCAGACCAAAGGTTCATCTATCCTAGTATCCTGTCTTCCGACAGTGGCCAATGCCATGTGCTTCACAGAGAATGAAAGAACAGGTAATCAAGTGATCCATTCCCTGTCGCCCATTCCCAGCTCCTGGCAAACAGAGGCTAGGGACACCATCCCTCCCATCCTGGCTAATAGCCACTGAGGGACCTATCCTCCATGAACTTATTGAGGTCTTGTAGAAGCAAACAGCTTCTGAAGAAAAGGAGGTAAAGTTGAGCACAGCGTCCAGAATAGTTGGCTGGAAATTTTTTCCACAGCTGGAAGGGTATATCACCTCAACTGAATATCTATCACAGGCCCCCCATTTAGACAGTGAAATTACTCACTGAGGTAAATGGGGTAGAATGAGGGACAGATTCATACTCTTGATGCTGATGTTGTTTGGCTGGAAAATCTTCTGCAGGGCTGATTTTACAGCTATGTAGCCTATTATTTTACATTGTGAAGACCAACTTTGTGACACCAACCCTGCCTTGATAAAAAGTGAGGATTTTTAATAATACAGTACAGCCTCAGAGTTATGAACACTAGAGTTACGAACTCACTAGCCAACCACACACCTCATTTGGAACTGGAAGTATGCAATCAGGCAACAGCAGAGACCCAAAAAAAGCAAACACAGTACAGCACTGTGTTAAACGTAAACTACTAACAAAATAAAGGGAAAGTTTAAAAAAATGATGAGGTAAGAAAATTGTTTCTGTGCTTATTTCATTTAAATTAAGATTCTTACGCATTTTTCTTCTGATTAGTAAAGTTTCAAAGTTGTATAAAGCCAATGCTCAGTTGTAAACTTTTGGATGAACCACCATAATATTTTGTTCAGAGTTATGAACGTTTCAGAGATACGAACAACCTCCATTCCTGAGGTGTTCCTGAGGTTCTATTGTACATCAACTGGGAAAAATAGCAAAAACTGCATAAAAACAAAAAATTAAAAAAGAGTAGAAGTTTTCATGTCAGGTTTTCCACGAATATACAGCCACAGCATGGCTGTAAAGCCTGAGCAGTCTTTTTTTTTTTTAAATGTGAGAAAGACCTCAAAGTAACATTTGAGATTTTAAAAACACACATTATTTCAGATAAAAAAACATGTAAATTAACTACTAATTATATGCAACAGTTTGCATAGGAATTGTTAAATACATAGGTCCCCTTGTTTCCAGTTTTTATTTTATTTTTTCCCAGTAATTTATCAGTGTTTATTACCATCACAACAAAAACAGGTGAAAATAAGCGCAAAAAATTATTAATTTTTCTGGGTAAATATCGAGGTTTATTTTGGTGGATGGAAATACAGGGGGACAGTATGCAGTAGATTAATGCGCTAATTCCATTCATCAGTGTGGTTTGCTGAAGAACTAAAACAGAACTCAAAACACAATGCCACCTCTGAGTTAAAGAAAACAATACATCTCTAATCCCCAAATAAAACTTCTCATTTGAATAACCGGCTTACTGTTATAGACTTAACTATTAGCCTATATTTATATTTAATAACTGGGCGACACCATTTGCAGCACACACCCTCAACTTCATCCTTTTTTCCTATTTTGTTTCTTTTTAAACTTTCGAATACTTTCTTGTGTTCTGAAACATATTCTGATACAGATTTCTGTTTTCTTTCCATTTTAGTGTGTCAAATCTTTAAACATCATCTGCTAACAGCTTGAAATGTGTACGCGGTCAGCATGAGATTCATCAGTACGTTCAGATGCACACACACTTTGGCGCTTGCATGCATGCCTGTTTGTTTATTATGTACATCTTCTAGACTAATACATAGCCTTACTTCAACAGGCAGCTTTTCATATACACACAGATTAATGTATTATCATAATACATAGTATCTCATGTAATGTATTTTCCGAATAAAACTAGTTATTTTTTATATATTTGAATGATACAAACCTAAGGTAAAAATTGGAAAAAACTCAATACTTCTTGTAAAATCCAGAAATTTTTCAGTAAAAATTGGTTTAAACTGAAAATGAAGGGGCTTAGAAATATATAATTTAATTAAATTTAATTAATTTAAAATATATAATTTAATTAATAAATAATTTAGTTAATCAATAAATTCCATTCTACCTGAAGAGTCATACCACACCAAAATGTACGCATCATTAAGAGTGAAAAGCAAATAAAGTAAATTAGGATTCCATGCCAGATATTGTAGTGCAGAGATACAAATGGTGGGTGTCTCACAGTATTCAAGTAATTTCCTTGTATACAGTACCCAAAGGTCACAAAGGCACAGCAAGGAACTAGGAATACGATGGCAAACTAAAAAAAAAAAGTGAAATGCAAAACTGGAAACAGATAAGATTTCATTGCTAGGATGAAAGCTCACGCAAAGCTAGTTGTGTCTATAGAAGATGGTAGAGTAGATACATACAGCATAAGTTATAAAGCAGTTTTTTAAATTGCTTTTTCCACCCTCCCAAATGAAATCCTTATGCACTCACTCTGCCTGCTTCACCAAACGTAACCAAGAATGAGACAATATATACACCAGAAATCAAAACCAAGGTTTTTCTAGATATGAATCCATTCCAAGATCTATTTAGTCCAGTTAAAATATTCCCTTCTGCATACTAGAGGACCAAAAAGCCTATTACGCATACGCAGAAAAGGATAGTCTCCACCCAATGACTAAACTACACGTAAGATGATTTCAAACCTCTCCCCACTTATATGTTTAAAGTCAGCAGTGAGCTGCCAGCACTGCTTCTATCACAATGTTTAAGTTTGGTCCCTTCAGTTCGTGTTAGTTTGTTTAAACAATTCAGGTGCCTTCAAATCAAAATTTTAAATAAGCACTTTTTATCTGATTTTTTAATTTGCTACTGACAAGCTACTCCTTTAAAGAACTCAAAATAAAGTAAGTTCTTATTTCCATTTTTTAAATTATTTTTAAGCATGAAATCCAGATTTTGAAATATTTTAGATGCATACAATACAGGAAATTGCACATCGTATTTCAAAGTTTTCAGGAAAGGACAGTTTCATTTCTTTTAAAATTGCTGTAGTTAATGAAATGCTTCCTCGTCAAGTCTAAATAATGGCATATAAGAAACAAAAGGGAAAAAAAGTACAGCACCACAAATGCTCATGGAAAAAAAAAAACTGTCAAAACACAATACACAGATAAAGCATAGTTTAGAGAAGTAAAGACAAAGATCAAAAGGATGGCTATCTTATTGTGGTTTTTTTAACTGAGAAATTAGGGTGCTTCCCTCAGCACAGGCTTTAAATGTCCGTCTAATAAATCATCTATTCTTCTCTAATGTTGGGGCTCACACACACGATTAGAGACCATATAGCTGTACTACCATGTCCTCATGTCCGCACATGCACCTGCAGACCCACCATATTCTCTCTCATATGCTAGACCCAAAGATGGCAGTTTTCAGAAGAGATGTTAGGATTATATCTTGGTTTAGTAGCCAAGGATATTTAAGAATTGCCCTTCCCTGAAAAGGGATCATCTGGGGAGCATAACCAGCTCCACAGTAGACTTTTAAAAGGTAGTGAGTTAGCAGGCACTAGTGCACATATGAGTTGCTAGGTTTAGTCTTCTTCAGGGAAAACAAAGCAAACCTTTTTTTAATTTTGATATTTATGGTGTATCTGTCTCTTAAGAGAAATACATAGGGTTATTAAGTTTTTCTACTTCGTGACAGTCTTAGACGTGTCCCCCGCAACAATCCATAAATGAGCAAGCAAAGCACAAACAGCAGCCAAACAGAATGGTCAGCGCTGACAGTTTATTTCATTATTTCAAAAGTGAACTTTTAAAGTCCAAATCACATTGCCCCTTCAAAGAATAAAAAGCTAGCAGCTTATTTTAAAACTAATACTTGAGTAAGAAACACTAGAAATT
The DNA here is from genome assembly GCF_965140295.1 of Lepidochelys olivacea. Taxonomy (NCBI): domain Eukaryota; kingdom Metazoa; phylum Chordata; order Testudines; family Cheloniidae; genus Lepidochelys; species Lepidochelys olivacea. The sequence continues at coordinate 169,032,177 of NC_140411.1, forward strand.
AGGCAGCTGATAACTTGTAAGAGAACCTCAAATATCAACGTATTACTGTAAAATTAACACATAGCCAATTAAAATAATTTACACCAGATTAAGTGGCCAAATGCACCAGATAAGAAGAAACAGAATATGCAGGTATTCCCTTGCGACACTTTTACAGTTAGGTCAGCAAAAAATTTCCCTATGAGATAAACATGCCCTTCCCCTCCGCCCAAATAAAAAGAAACAGATGCAGTGTGACAACTCACTACTAAATTAATATGAAACTTCCATCATGTCCGAGTTATAAAATGAAACACTGTCTTCAGTGCTATAACAGTATCAAAGGCCCTTAGGCCACAAATTTTACATAACTTTAAAGTTGTACATTTTTTGGGAAATATGGTCCTGTGTACATACTTTATTTCACCTCCCCAACATATTTTGATATTCCACTACAAGTATCAAAAATATTTTTGGTTCCTTTAAGTGCAATTCTACTCTGAAAAGTGAGAAAATATTAATCTGAGGTCCATGTTTTCTTTCATGGATTTCCAGATCAAAATATTTAGCTTGCAAGTAAAAATATTTTCCGTCTTAACCACCAGCCTTACAAGATTATCTCACGTTCTCAAAGTCCAGCTTGGTTGTTTCTTTCTTGTTTGTCACCACCAGCATAAAGATTCTGCAGAGTAAATTAGATCTCAGTGACTTCTGTGCAATCCCAATGCTTTCAGTGGATCTGTACAAGTGTAACTTGAACTGAGTAAATCTCTCTATAAGGATACACAAGAATGCACACTATTTTAACAGTGTTGGCACTGCACTGTCAACATAAGTAAAAAGCAACACACAATAATTTCTCTTTCTAAGGTAAATAGATATTGCCAAATACATACAATGGAAGGATCTGAGTAAGAAGGTGGATTAAAAAAAAAACAAAACCACACAACAACAACAGCCACCTCTAGTCATTTTTCAGGGTAGAAAAATCCTATGATCTGTAGAAGAATTGTGTGTTTCTGGTATTCTTATTAAAACAAATAATTCATCAGTTTAAAATTTTACGCAAGATGTAAATTTTATGGTGGGGGGAAATACATCCATCTGAACCTGACAAGAAGGTGCAGAGAAACTACTTTACCATATTCATTATAGGGAAAGATAACTAGTAAATGAGTATAAAGCAAGTCAGTTTCAAAGCAAGCCTCAAACAAATACAAGAGTCCAGAAATATTCTGTATGAGGTATTTTAAAGGATCTCTGTCAGTCTCTTCATAGCAAAAATACCCTTTCTACATCAAGTCTTCCTAGCAGAGCATCTCAAGAAATCAGAACTTGAGACACCGTGATTCAGTTCTCATGAATCAGAGAATTATACTGGATTAGAAAAGGTGGTGTTGTAGTGATATGATCAAACTCATTCTGATCATCTTTTTTTTTTAAAAAAAAAAAAAGAACCTGAGCCTTGTGTACTCTACAACGGCTCAATTTAGTATTAAATCAATTTCTCAGTAAAGAGTTGTGCCTCAGAAAAAACTTTCTAGCTCTTATGGCAGCAAAGAAAGCCCTGAAATTGTTAGCATGTACTGATCTGGTGCAATACTAGAGTCTACAGACAACCTGAAACACAACAGGCAAGAGGTCTGAATGATACATGTTATTATGTAAGTTTCTAACCTAAAAAAAGACAGTTCAAATGTCACTGCTGTTCACTATTTCACTGCTGGACATTTTAATAGAAACATCCAACAAGTGTGCTTACCCCACAATCCTTAACTGCCTCCCACACCTCCAAACTGCCCTCTATTCAACTGCCAGCACCTCCAGCTTCTCCATTTGTGTTGTCCATATAAAAAAAGCTTTGACACAAACACCAGAAGTATAGAGAAATCATAAGATCAATTTCATATACTACCATAATAGACATGAGAGACTATGGGTTCCTTTATTTAATTTACTTAAATATTAAAAAGCTACTTTTTATAGTTTAAATGAAGCAGCTGCAGAATTTCCCATGTACTGCACCAGTCTTTCAGAACACTGGAATCTTGCCATAGAATTTAGGTCTAGGTTGCCAAGTAGTCTGAGACCTTAGCTCAGTGGTTCTCAAACTTTTGTACTGGCAACACCTTTCACATAGCAAGCCTCTGAGTGCGATCCCCCCCTTATAAATTAAAAACACTTATATATTTAACACCATTATAAATGCTGGAGGCAAAGCAGGGTTTGGGGTGAAGGCTGACACACCCTCCCCCATAATAACCTTATGACACCGTATGGGGTCCCAACCCCCAGTTTGAGAACCCCTGCCTTAGGTAATACCAACTCCAACAGACTATTTTGTCTTTACTAGTATAGGATTAGTATGATACCTCTAGACATTTCATCAACTTTCCCAGCTCTAACCAGGACACTTACTATCTTCACAGGAACTAGCAGGGAAAGCACATGCAAGCTTCCTTCACCAATGTATGGAGATGGCTCAACTTGCCAGAACAATGTTTTCTTGGCACCAAGAGCTTCTTGTTTAACCAAATGGTAAATAAACACACTTCTGAGGTCCCCAAATGGAGGAAGATCTGATCCACCATTCTCAGACTCAGGTATCAGTTACAGGTGTGTTTTCCACCAGTCAGCTAACTCTGTATGCATGTTTTCCTTTACTTCTAAATCTGGGGCCAACAGACATTTCCCCCTTAAGACAAGCTCCATCCTCCCACCTGCAGAACTTTGCAACACAGCAAGCATGAGACTTTTATTTCACAATTTGTGTAGAACATGGTGACAATTCTCCATTTCAATTAGTACCACATTTGGGATATTAATCTTTTGTGATAAGCAAGTCTCACCTTCTGAACATTATGTGCAGTTAACCTCTTCAGGAACTCTGCATGAACTGCATAACTAAGACAGAATGACTCTCTAGTAACTGCAATCTGATCTGATTTAGAGGTCTTGAAGCAGTTTAAGTTGTCCACTGTGCCACAAAGACAGTGAAGCTGTCATTTATCACTTGGATAGACAGAGTGTGGGACTTGAAGCCATTAGTAGCTGCTAATACAGACAAAGGTGGTCTGCATCACTGTGCATGTAATGTATGTGCCTTAATAAAAAGTTTTAAGTTCTTAAATAGTTAGAGGACAATGTGGTCATCAGATAGGGCACTAGATCAGGAGACAAGAAATCTGGGTTCCCATTTTTGACTCGGACATTGAGCTGCTATTCAACCTTAAGAAAGTCACTGTACCTCCCTCAATTTCCTCATCCGCAAAAGAGGAATGATACTTAGACTTTTATTTTTTTTTAAAAAAAAAGCTTTGAAATCTATAGATGAAAAGAACTAAAGGTATTTACTACTATTCAGAGAACCAGTGTGGCCACTTGGCAGTTCAGCAAGACGTTAGCAGTAGATTTTAAACAACAGTTTATATCTATGCCCCTTCCCCCAACTCTCTCTCCTTTTATGGATACAGAGTTATGTTTCAGATGAATGCTTGCAGTAGTTAAGAGTTGCTGATTCATTATGTTATGCTGACAAGGCATGAACAAGCATTCTATCTGTTTTTGTTCATCTTTACTTTGCAAACATTTTTAAAGGAACCAGGATGATTTTTAAACAAAGAAATTAAGATAGTATTAATTTTATTTCCCAACATAAAGCAAAAGAAGCAGTTACCTCACTCATAAATTAAGAACAAAAGTGTATTCTTTAAGTCACTAGTCAAAACATCTGGCACAATACTAACATTATACTTTCAATATAATTAAGAGCTTATTAGGTCATCTAGTATGTCCCTATGCCGACCCATGATTCTTATCACAGTATTATTTTGAGCTTTGCTGAATCCAAATTAAGTAGTCAGGGGCCAGCAAAACCATTTTTTTTTTGTCTTAAAAAAATCCATGAGATTTTGAAAACAGACTTACAATTGTTTTGGTTTGCCTTCTGTTTTGTTTTGGTTTTTTAAAACTTTTAGGGTTCACCTTGTCCAGGTTTTCTTGGAAGTTATGTGAGCTAAGAGTAAGTGGTAAGACTCTGGAAGCTGGAGCTTTAAGAAAAAACACTAAAATCAGGTAAGTTTTCAGCAATGAATAATGCAGTTCACATATTATTTCCCCTACACTAGAGCTACACTAAAGTAGAATATTCTAAAGCTAGAAACTGTTTCCATGACTCAACCTAATTCTTCCTTATCTTAGAGCATGTTTGATTCATTACCCAACATTCACTGTTTGGGTCAGAGTCAGTAATAGCCTTATTAAACTTTTCTGGGTAGTAGTTTCAATTTTAAACATTTTTAAGGTTGGGCATGGGATTTAGAAGTCCCCACTCCTACCTTCCATCCACCACAAATTCTCACCCCAATAGCATTCAAAAGAAATTCTTGTGAAAAACAGTGCAATTATAGAGATACGTATTGTGGGCATAGCCCACATTTCAAGAAGAACATAAAGCACTGCAACAGTTTGACTTTCTAAAAGAGAATTGGAATGGACCACAATAAGTCAATTTAGTGTAAGAGTGAAATTGTTGTAACATGACTTATGTTAAATCCATGAAGCAGGTCACATGGTCATACGGTTGGGTCTTCTAAACCTCTACCCATCTTCAGACACCATTACTTTACACTCAAAGTGTCGTCTCACATTTGAGACAAGTTCCAAGATAAAAATTCACATTTATGAACACTCCCAGGGTTAGAGAAAAGAAATATTCTTAAATAGTGAACCAGAAAATGTGTGTAAAAATTTAAGAGAGTTTACTGTCAGCTCCTGCTTTATTTAAAAGGTAAAATCCTTCACCTTTCCCCTCATGACCTAGAAGCTTTGCAAACTCATTCCCTCCTAAAAATGTGAATTGTTTCATATATTTTAGATTTAAATCATTTCATTTCTTAATTCAAGAATTTCTTAATTCTTTAACATTTTTTAAGTATGGAAAATGACATACAATGGCTTTAAACACAGCCCTAAGGATTTTGTTAGTTGATTAGTACTGGGGAAGCTGCTTGAGTACATACACAGGTGAATAAAACGCATTTAATAAAACAGAACTAACTGTGCAGAACTCTTATATATTACTTACTAATCTGAGACAGAGCCAAGAATCATCCTGAAGGATTTAACAGAAGCAGTTACATTCGAGAAACAATTTTAAAATATTTGATCAAAAAATCTAACCGTGCCCAGTTGAAAAAGCTTTTCAAATAAACATTTGCAAAACTGAAATAAGTTTTCAGAAAGTAAACGGAATAAAAAGTTTAGAAGTAAAATTTTGAAGATTTCACCTCAGTGAGGACAAAGGTATAAATAAATTTGACTAGAATGTGCAGGACATAGGGAAGGGAAGATAGCCTTGTGGTTAGGCACAGGACAGCTACTCTGAAGACTTGGCTTCAATTTGCAGCTTAGCCACCCAGACTCCATGTGCGACCTCAGGCAAGTCAGTCTCTCTGTACCTCAGTCTCCACATAGAAAATATGGATGAAACTTTCCTACCTCATATGAGGGCTGTGTGGAAAAGAGTCATTAATGTTTGAAAAGCTCTCAGATATTGTGACCTATGTACCTAACACAGGTAAATACACATATATATGGATATACCATCCAAGATCTGCTCATAAAGAAACGACCCCATGGAAAAGGAAAACAGGTCTGGTTTTCAATTGTGTTGTCTTAACATGACTGAAAAGATGTCAATACTCAACAAGATCCCAACTAATATACGAAGACATGTTAGCAGGCCACGTGATAGCCTAAGCTTCCCCTAGGGTATGTCTTCATAGAGATTATTCAAGTTATCTGTGCTCAAGTTACTCAAGGCAAGTTGGGTGTGTATTCCCTAGCAAAAGGGGTAATGTTAACTCATGTCAGCTAACATGCAGTAACTAACACAAGGTAAGGAATACTTGTGGCACCTTAGAGACTAACCAATTTATTTGAGCATAAGCTTTCGTGAGCTACAGCTCACTTCATCGGATACAACTGTAGCTCACCAAAGCTTATGCTCAAATAAATTGGTTAGTCTCTAAGGTGCCACAAGTACTCCCTTTTCTTTTTGCGGATACAGACTAACATGGCTGCTACTCTGAAACCTAACACAAGGTAAAATCCTAGTGAAAACAAAGCAATTTGTCATAGTCACACAAGTTAGCTGGTTGAAGTAAACCCTAGGTTCTCCCACGGAACCGTGGCCTGCTAACTCACATGAAAACTAAAAACTACTTTGTGTCACCTAACATGCATTCAGAACAAGCCTTTTCCTAATGAAGATGAGGCCTTAGCCTAGATGGAGTGAGTGGTCACAATGTAAAACAATATTAAAGTTGTATCCACAGTGGCAGCGCACTCATTTGTGTGGGGCACTAGATTTCTGGGGGCACATCCCATGGTTCTTAGTGCTGTCGTAAATTGGGCCACTATCAATTTTTTCTTGTCGGTATTTTCTGGGCACAGGGTGGGAGATGAGGAAGGCACTGGAGGACTACCAGCACTTCAGTGGTGTTAACACACTCTGTACGGTGGATGCAAACTAACAGCTGACAAGTTGCCATCATTCAAGTTTTAGCCTATTCTCCCCTCCTCAGCCAATCAACTCAAGTTAAACACACCAGAGCACCTGAGTTAAGGGTAATCATGTGTGGCCAAAACTTGCAGTAACTGGCAGCAAATACAGGCCCAAAACCAACGAGGAGTCCTTGTGGCACCTTAGAGACTAACATTTATTTGGGCATAAGCTTTCGTGAGCTAAAACCCACTTCATCAGATGCATGGAGTGGAACATACAGTAGAGAGGTATAAATACACAGGGGGGTGAGTGCTAATGAGCCAATTCAATTAAGGTGGAAGTGGACTATTCTCAACAGTTGACAAGAAGGGGTGGAAATCACTTTTGTAGTGCTAATGAGGCTAATGTAAACAAGGTGGCCCAACAGCTACAGATTAAAAAAACCAAGCAATGAAACTAAAATTCTCGTAAACAACTAAGAGGCCTGTCCATACACACTCCTAGCTAGCATGCCCCACACATTGGGACAGGTTGGTGCAGGGTGTACCAAAAAGTGTGTGTGTGTGGGGGGGGCTTATGTGAACATAAATTTCCCAAATTTACATAACAGGAAAGAAGAATTCTACCTATTTGATCTATATTTCTCAGATTATAATTTCACTAATTTTGGAATAAGATTACTTGGGACTCGATCCTATCATGCATGTATGAAAATACCCCTTTCACACCCACAATGGTGGTGTCATGTTAGACTGGGTAATAAAATGTGAGGACAGTTTTTACATTGGGTGATTCCAACAGCAGCAAATGATAAGGGCAACAATCTACCACATGCTGACCCCAATAGCCACAAGCAACTTCTGATACTTTATACTAAAACCAAATTGACATAGCCTAAAAACCCCCTTATGAAACACCTGAAACTGTTTAGCATCAGACAATGTATTACCTAGGTCCCCAATCTTGCAAACACTCAAATACATGACTAGTCCCAATGAATTCAGTAAAATTACTTACATACACAACGGTTTGCAGGATTGGAGCCTAGAAATTTAAACACACACAGTTTAAAACAACATTAAGATTGACAAACCCACAAAAGCATGAAAATTTATATTGAAATTCCCTTAGAACACTTAATTCATACCCATGTTTGTTTTTGACTACAGCAATGATTTTGAACAGACAACTACAGCATTACTTCAGAGTTCAGGGGAGCAAAATCACTTAGGGTATGCGTACGCTGCAAAGAAATCCATTGTACTGAGTTGCAGCGCCTGGGTGAGTTGACTCCAGCTGCTGGGGCTCACCTTGCAGGGCTAAAAGTAGCATTTTTCAAATAATCTGGATGTAAACGAGATATGTTTTTTTTTCTTTTCAATGATTTGTGAAGCTGACCAAGATGAGAAAAGTACCTACTGTTCCTGTTCTAAATCCCAGCTTAATTAAATGTGGTAATTTGCCACAATGTTGAGATGCAAACCTAAGCTTTCCCTAAGTTTGGGGATGTTTGGACTCAGGGTTCCACAGTTTCATTAAAATTCAGTGGGATTTGGGCACCTACCTCCTTTAGTCTCCTTTTGAAAATTTCAGTGTTTAAATACTATCATGTGGTTTGGCAAAGGCAGGAACAGAAGCAAAGAAGAAGTAAGCAGAAAAGTTAGCCTGACTTCACAAATGAGGCTTATACAATTAAAAAAGCCTAAAGTGGAATCACATGAAATAACATAAGCTCCTTCAAGAAAGGAACAGAGTAATATCACAAGTAGTCAGAGGTAGCAACTAATACAGTACTAGATGGAACTTGAGGAAGGGAATAGCTGAGTAGCAGTTCAAACTGAATTTCCTTATGCAAATAAAATATACTAGTATATACTGATAAAATCTGCAGCAGCAGCAAAAATGTTATACATGAAAGTTATCATCCTGGCTTATGCTTACCCAGCTATGTCTTCAGTTCAGAAGGGATATAACTATAGGGTCACTGGTATTTCCTAGTTTTATAATGGCAGGTGTTAACGTTCCGTATTAATTTGAAATTACTACAATATTATGGTGTGAAAAATGCCAATACATGTCCTCTAAATGCTAATTTAACAGTGAAATTGGTGATGATTCCTCCATAATTCTAGTTTTCAATTTTATTTTACATTGCCCTTCATATCATAGGCATCTCACAGTACAGATAAAATGTAGATCTCCCCAGGAAAGTCTAAAATGAATCCTCCCGGGCCACTACAATTGATGACAGATACTGTAGTGTTCAGATTTAGGATTTGTATAAGATATTTTACCATCAAAACCAAATAGTTGATCCCAAATTAGCAACACTGAGGGGCTCCTTCGTTTTAAAGAGGACGGACATTCCCAAGCGTTTGGGGGCGTATGATGTGCCCGGAGCACACAGGCGTGCGGACACGCAGAAGGGAGAAGATGAATAATTAGATGCCAGATGCTGCGAGAGAGCAAGCAGCGTGCTGACCGCGCCAAAGCCAGCGGCTGGGATCTGCCCGAGTTCAGCGGGAAAGCCTGAAGACACGGTGCCGTGGGGGCGGGGAAGAGGGGGCGGCTTCTATTTACCTTTCCCGGGACGGGCCCCGACGGCTGCGCAGAGCAGCCCATTCCGCCCAGCTAACAAGCAACAGCTCGGCCCCAAACGGTTCCACCGCCCCCCCCCGCCTTACCTGCCCGGGGCAACCCCTGATCGGGGCAGCCACGGGCAGAGCAGGCCAGCGCTGGGGCGGCTGTCCCGGCGCCCAGCCCGCAGCTCTGCCTGGGTGCCAGGGGAAGACACGGTCCCTCCCACCTCCGCTCTGCCCGCCCAGCTCCCCTCCAGCCCCAGCGAGCAGGGGCGCGGATTCTGCCCGCGGGCAGGCAGGGGAAGCCGGCTGGGGCCGCCCCCAGCGGATCTCAAAGCGCTGCGCAGGGCGGCGTGACCTGGGGTCCCCGAGCCACAGCGCGCGCTCCCGCCTGCCCCGCCCCGCGCGCACGGGGGTCACCCGCCCCGCACCCAGCGAGTGACCGCCGCCCCCACCCGCCTCCGCGCGCGCGCGCGCGTGGGGCACCGGCGCTCACTGCCCCTGCGCGAGCCCAGCGGCAGCACCAACCTCCTCCGCGGCCACCCCCGGGCGCGCCGCAGCTGGCTCGCCGCAGCACCCCCCACCCTGCTCTTCTGCCGCCCGACGCCGGTCTCCGCAAGCCCCGTCACCCTCGGCCGGCCGGACAGGGGCTTCCTCCTGAGTGCCTGACTAGGCTGCCCCAACCCGCGGCGATAAGAATCAGGTGACTCGCAACAACATTCTCCAGCCTTCCTCCCCCACCCCCCCATTCGCCGCCCGCTGATTGGACGCAGCGGGCCCGGTTGACGCTCTGACGCCTACGTCGGCTCCAGCGCGCTTGCGCGTCGAGAACAACACCTTCGCCTTCATTCTGCGCTGGGGCGGCTGGGCCTCCGGGAGGCGCGAGCGTGGCCGTTGGGCTTTGGAACGTTCGGCTTCCCGCCCCCCGGACCGGGGCATGGTGGGGGAGCAGCGAGCCCTGGGGGAGGGGCGGGGGCTGTCTCAGGGGGTGTCAAATCCAGGGTTCAGCGCCACGCGCCGCTCTCCTAAAGCCACTGCCCCATCCAAGGCCTCATGTCTCTCTGTGCCCGTCACCCTGGAGAGCTGGCACAGCCCCCTGCTTACCCACGCGTGGACCCCCCACCCAACAGTGTCGGGTTGCCAGTGCCGCCTGTCCTGATTTTCCCAGGCGTGTCCCTTTTGTGGGGTAACTGTTCTGGGAAACCTGAAAAGGGGCCCAGTACACGTTGTCAGCTGGCCAGTTTTGTGGGTTGGTTCATTCCGGCATCGCTGTACCTCAGAGGGGTCAGGGTGGCACCATCCTCCCCAGCCCCAGGCAGAGGGCAACAATTCTCTTGCATGGCAACTTGAAATTTGGTTTTGTTTCACATTGAAACAGACAAAACCCCACAAGCTTTTCAGTAGTTTTGAGGAAATAAAATCGTGTTGAAATCATAGAAATGTAGGGCTGGAAGCGACCTTGAGAGGTCCCCAACTTCAGCCCCTTGCACTGAGGCAGGACCAAGTAAATCTAGACCCTTCCTGACAGGTGGTTATCCAACCTGTTCTTAAAAATAGGGCTTCCACAATTACCCTCCAATGCTTTTTTCAGAGCTTAACTATCCTTATAATTAGAAAGTTTTTCCTAATATCTAACCTAAATATCCCTTGCTGAAGATTAAGCCCACCTTCAGTGAATATGGAGAACAATTGATCACAGTCCCCTTTATAACAGCCCTAAATATATTTGAAGATGATTAGGTCCCTCCTTGGTCTTCTTTCTCTCGACTACATGCCCAGTTCTTTCAACCCTTCCTCATAGGTTAAGTTTTCTAAACCTTTTATCATTTTTGTTGCTCTCCTGGATACTCTCCAGTTGGTCCACATTTTTCCTTAAGTGTGCTCAGAACTGAACACAGAACTCCAGCTGAAGCCTCACTAGTGCCAAGTAGAGTGGGACTATTACTTCCCTTGCCTTACATACAACACACCTGTTAATAGATCGCAGAATTTATGTTAGCCTTTTTTGCAACTACAAGATATTGTTGACTCTTATTCAATTTATGATCCACTATTATCCCTAGATTCTTTTCAGCGGTATTACTAGTTATTCTCTATTTTGCAATTGTGCGTTTGGTTTTTTCATCCTAAGTGAAATACTTTGCACTTGTCTTTATTGAATTTAATCTTTTATTCAGACCAATTCTCCTATTTGTCAAGGTTGCTTTGAATTCTAATTCTGTCTTCCAAAGTGCTTTCACCCCACACAGCTTTGTGTCCTCTACAACTTTTATAAGCATATTCTCTACTCTGGTATTAGCTCATCTTAAGTGATCACTCTCCTTACAGTCTGTATGGTAACACCCATTGTTTCATGTTCTCTGTGTATATAACTCTCCCCACTGTATTTTCCACTGAATGCATCCGATGAAGTGAGCTGTAGCTCACGAAAGCTTATGCTCAAATAAATTTGTTAGTCTCTAAGGTGCCACAAGTACTCCTTTTCTTTTTTTAATAAAAATATTGAATAGTACCAGACTCAAGACTGAGCTTTCCAGGATCCCACTAGCTGCTGCCTCCCAGTTTGACAGCAGACCATTGATAATGACTCCTTAAGTACAGTCTTTCAACCAGTTATGCACCCATTTTATAATACTTTCATTTAGACCATATTTCCCTAGTTTGCTCATGAGAATATTTTATGGGACTGTGCCTTACTAAAATTAAGATATATCTATTGCTTCCCTGCAAGACACTAAACCAGCAACCCAGTTAAAGATGGAAATTTAGGTTGGTTTGACATGATTTGTTTTTGACAAATCTGTGCTGGCTATGCCTTATAATCCTGTGTAATCTAGATGCTTACAAATTGATTGTTTAATAAATTGCTCCTGTATCTTCCCAGATATCAAATTTAGGCTGACTGATCCCCAGGTCCTTCTTGTTCCCCTTTTAAAGATGGGTGACTATTTTTGCCCTTCTGTCCTCTGGGACCTGACCTGTCCTCAAAGATAGTTCTCAAAGATAATTGTCACGAGTTCTCAAAGATAATTGTTAATGGTTCCAAGATTGCTTCAGCCAGTTCCTCAAGTACCCCTAGGGTGAATTTCATCAGGACTTGACAACTTGAATACATCCAACTTATCTAAATATTCTTTAACCGTTCTTTCCTTATTTTGGCTTGCATTCCTTCCCCTTTTTTGTTAATACTAATTGTGTTAAGTATCTGGTCACCGTTAACCTTTTCAGTGAAAACTGAAGCAAAATAGGCATTAAACACCTGGGCGTTTTTTATATCATCAGTTATTAGCTTCCCTTCCCTGATAAGTAGAGAACATACACTTTTCTTTGTCTCTCTCTTGCTCCTAATGTATTTAAAGAACTTCTTATTGCTCTTTATGTTTCTTGCTAGGTGTAATTCATTTTGTGCTGTGGTCTTTCTGATTTTGTCTCCACATGCCTGTGCTATCCTTTTGTCCTCCTGCTTAGCAATTTATCCATGTTTCCACAGTTTATAGGATTCCTTTTTGATTTAAAAGAGCTCCTGATAGAGCCATATTGACCTCTTCCTATTCTTCTTATGTTTCCTTTGCATTAGGATAGTTTGTTTAGTTGTGCCTTTACTGTTGTCTCCTTGACAAACTGCCTGGTCTCCTTAACTCCTTTATCTGTTAGATTTTTCTTCCCATGGGACCTTACATACCAGTTCTCTGAATTTGTTAGACTGCTTTTTCGAAGTCAATTGTCCTTATTCTGTTGTTCACATTCCTTCCTTTCCTTAGAATCATGAAAACTATCATTTAATGGTCACTTTCACCAAAATTGCCTACCACCTTAAAATTTACAACCAATTCTTCTCTGTTGCTGAGATTCAAGTCTAAAATGGCTGGTCCCCTGGTTACTGCTGCCACTTTCTGAAACAAAAAGTTGTCCCCAATACATTCCAAGAACTTACTGGAAATGTTGTGTTTTGCCATATTACTGTTCCAACAAACATCTGCATGGTTAGAGTCCCCCATTATTACCAGGACTCTCTTCAGATCAAAACCTGAACTTTTCAATTTGGGAAGTGTGTGGGTATGTGTGGCAGAGGGTTTCATCCCAAATCACTCTGGGATTTGAACCTTTGTCTTCCTCCCTGGTGCCCTAACCCCCATACAAGCAAGCCAGTAAGAACTGGTTTATACCAGAATTCTTCCATCAACATAGCTTCTGCCTCGGGGGGGATTACCTACATTGATAGAAAAATCCCTTCTGTTGCTGTAGTAAGTGTCAACACTACAGTGCTTCAGCAATGTAGCTGCAGCTATGCTACTGTAGCACTTGTAGACATATCCTGAATCTCTCCCTTGCTGCGTCCCCTTCTTTGAAACTCATATGTCTCTGTGAAACATTTTGCTGAAAATATTCCAACCAGCTCTATTCAGAAGTCATGATATTTAAATGGACTTGTTTTGATTTGCCTTAGGTTTTTAGAGCTGATAGGATGTGCTTCTTCAAGCTTTTCCCTGCAATCAGGAGGGCTAGAACCATCCATTTTTATTTAATGAAAACTGAGATTCTCATATAATTGCATAACTCCAGGAGCTAAAATTACCAATTCTGCAAGAGTTTACCACACTTTTACCGATCTTGGAGAAGGGTACAGTTGAGGCACACACGAGTGTCTAATTTCAGTACAAGTGGATCCCTAGTCCATATGTACCCATCAGAAGAACAGAGGGGAAGCCATCACCTTATACATGAGTTCACGTTTTAAACAGAAGGCAAAACCACAACACGAATTTCTTCCACCTTGCTTTTAAACAGTTCATTATAGTTGTAATGAGGTTCAAACTTATCCACCTCCTGTAGGTTGGTTTTATTCACAAAAGGAACTCAAAATGACAAAAAAATCCAGGCCAAGCCTTTTCCACAGAACTTGCCTATTCCCAGATTTCCTTTCTGAAGACTTCTCAGCCCATACTGGGGAGAGGAAGAAGCTCCCTGTGAATGGGAGGGGTGAAGGGAGAGGAGAGGGAGTGAGAGGAGGTACTGAAACTTGGCTGGTGGGGGAACAGGGGAAACAGCTGGCTCCAGACTGGAAAGGACAGTCCCAGGGATCCCAGCCTGTTCCTAGGTCTATTGCAGTTCCTTTGGGTCCTGTTCCCTGCTCCCAAGCTCAATCCTGGGTTCTGCAGTGGCTGCTCCATCCCCTCCAGCAACACATTCTAGAATTTCTAGAACAATTTTAGGGTTGTAGACACCAGAAGTTATGGGCTTATTGCAGAAATTATTAAGTTAGGTTCTTAGGTATTATGCAGGATCTCAGACTACAGGGTTGTAGGGGTCCCTGGTCCCTTCTGGCCTTAAAGTCTATGGCAAGGTCTACACTAGAACCTTGTTAGTATAGTAATGTTGGTTGGCGGTGTGATTTTTTGGTAACATTTCTATACCAGCAACAGCCCTTGTGTAGATGCAGTTACACTGGTATAAAAGAGCTTTTGCCAGTATGATTTATTTTGCTCACCAAACTGCTATAAATTACCCCAGCACTTTTTTGCTGGTATGAGCTGCATCTACACTAGGAAGGTTTACCAGTATAGCTATATTTGCAAATTTGTTTAGTGTATACCTTGCCTGTGAGTCTATGAACCAGGGATCAGATTTATGCTGTGCCTTACAGGTCGAGCCCACATGGAGAGTGAGGTAAAAAGTGGCTTACTGCTTCCAAAATCTGGCCTCAGCTAGAGGCGTCCCCAGCTCCCAAAGCAATTTGGAGCAGACCTGGGGTCTGCTGTGCAACCCAAAATAGCCACTGAGCAGAGTGCTCCTCACCCTGATGTCATCTGCTGCCTCCTTGCAGGACTGTGCAAGAAGGTGATGTAGGGCCCTTCTGCCAGCATTATGTTACACCGGAAATCCCTTTACCGGCTGTACTTCCCATTTTATGCTCCTGGAGTACTGTAAAGGGAGTACTGCAGAAATATTTTTTAACTATTTTTGAAGTTGTGTTTTTATTCATGCATGTTCTAACATTCTTTTTTTAAAGATACCATGTTAACTGGATTCGTACTCTTGCATCTTTTTCTTGCAGTGCAAACCCAGGCAGAAATTCCCAAAACTAAGAGGTTTGAGAGATCCTGATGCACCGCAGTGATCAGTACATTCAGACTGCACAGTGGGCTAAGCAGCCCCTTGTGCACCAAAACATTTCCTTTTTCAAGTGAAGGAGCTCCTCAGCTGATGGCTACTCTTCAGTAGTCATTATACCAACTTAAATCTGATAGAACCCAGGGAAAAGTCTCATGGAGTTCCTGATTTTTATCTATTCTTTTCCCCTAACTGGTCAGTTTAAATCAACACATTGAAATAGGGGGAGACTGTTCTTCTGAGATTGTTTTTTTTGTTTGTTTGTTTAAGGCAGAGTTAGGCCTCACTTTGCCTTGGATCACTTCTCTATCTCTTGTTGGTTTTGCTTTTGTAAGGTGTTTGATATTAATAGTCCTCTTGTTCTCTTTTTATTCAGACACCTCCAGTTCTGTTCAAAATGGCAGGTTGAAGCACTGGTTGCAGCTGTGCCTTACCACAGAGCATCCATGTATGTTCCAAGTGGCATTTGTGGATGGCTCACTCCATGTCCAGGGGCCTCATTTCTTCCAGAACCTGGGAAGTTAGACCACTAAATTTCAGAGTTGTACACATGCATGGAAAAAAAGCTTCAAGAAAACATTTGATTACTGTAAAACTCCAGCCACCCATCAGCAGCTGTATTAAAGATAGACATTAACACTGTAGGCCAGATCCTCAGCTAGTGTAAGTTAGCATCGTTCCATTGTAACACTTGCTGTAGACCTGGCACACAAACTTTAAACATCCCCCCAAAACAATGCTCCTTTCAGTTTGCTGTGTTGTAACATGATCCAGTATTCCTAAAACAACTTAATGGTTCTATACTCATTTAACATGCGTTAATATTTCTGAACAGCAATCATATCTCTTGTAACTGACAATTTTGCAACACAAAATCAAGGTAAGATTAATATATGAAACATTCTTTATCATATTAGTTGTACAAAATAAAATTTGGTCAAGCAACATTTTCCCTTCCAATGTCAAGCAACATTTTCCCTTCCAATGTCCTACAATATGCAGAAGTATATACTTGTAAGCTGCTATTGTACAAAAGACCATTTAAGGAACAGCTGCGCTTCTGCAACTCTGCAGATAAGAGAACAAGGGAAGATACAAAATCACCAAAGGGGGTACTGAAAAAGTACAAAGAAAACAAGGATGATGTCAAATATATGATTGGGTGGGAGACACAGAATTCAATGACGTTTATCAACAACAATAACAACAAATTTAGATCTTAGTTTGTGGCTGTGGAATTTTTTGTATAGTTATATTGTCTATTTCTCATAATTCATTTTTAATTTTTTGCTCTTAAGCATTTGTTCTCAGAAGGAATTATGATGCCTTTAAGCTAAGAAAAAACACTTCCATTAAGAAGAAGGATTGTTTTCTGGTTAAATCACAGATCATGGAGCCCAGAGCTCTGGACTCAGTTCCTGGCTTTCCTTCCTCAGCCAAATTCATCCCTGGTGTAAAAGCACTAAAATCAGGGATGAATCTGTCCCCATGACTTTGCTAAATAACTTAACCTCTGTTTGTCCATTTGTAACATAGGGATAATAATTACCTATTTTCATAAGTGTTAATAATCGCAAAACTCTTCTGTTTTAATCAAGTACAATTTTATCAAGGGCTATATGGTTATCAAAGGCAGCTATATCTTTACATGTAGGGTGATCAGATGTCCCGATTTTATAGGGACAGTCCTGATATTCGGAGTTTTTTCTTATATAGGTGCCTATTACCCCTCACCCCTGTCCTGATTTTTCCCACTTGCTATCTGGTCACCCTATTTACATGAGAAATACCCAAAAACCTTTAAATTGCATTTAGGATTAACCAGGATCAGACATCATGGAGAGGGGTTGCCCGGTTTCACTAGCATGCATATGAAGATTATGAGGACAAAATTCTGAAACTTTTAATTTTGATGGAGAATAATTTACATTATCTTCCAGTGGATGGCTCTGTGTCTGCTTTCAAGCTCTTTAAAAAGAGAGTGTACGTGAAATGAGAGTATACTGTCTTTTTAGTTGTCTAATGCATCTCATAGGAATCATCGACGTTTTTCTACAAAATAACATGCATCATTTCTGGTTTAGCTGGCATAAAGATCTCCCCAATAGAAGATGAAAACAAGGACAGCAATTTGCTAATGTTAATTTAATGACACCAGAATTTTGTGTTCTTGCTTGAAATTTGGCTGAGAGTTACTGATGCTTTTAGTGGCAACAGCTTTCTATTCTGAATCTCAATTTATAGAGCAGCTCTTCATTTATGGCATGATTATGGTTCTCATGTTCCCACCTACTTCCATGGATATTGGTAGTTGTCATAACTCTCAATTTGCTTAAATCCAGATATGAGGCAAGTAGCTTTAGGGGAACTGTTTAACTGGAAAAATTCTGTTGCAGGAGCAGGTTGAAAATCTGAAATGTTCATATTTGCAAATTAAGAATGACAAGGAGAAAACTATTGCAGAAGTATAAGACAAAGAGGGCATAAAATATAAGGGTCTGTTACAAGTTTTATGGATTTTCCCTTATGACTTTTTAGTGGGAGGGTGGAGGGAAAAAGGAAATCAAAACAAAAAGAACTTTTACTCTGGATTGAAACTTGGTATGCAAAATATTGCCCCATGTGAACTAGGAAGAGATTCCTGGCTACTGTTTTCAGTGCATCACCTTTAGCAATGCTGACTTCCTAAACAACTCAAGACAGAATTAAAATATGTTGTAATACCCTGTTTCTCATACATGACCACACTGAAGAACCTAATACTGTCTTTATTGAATTAGGCACTGCTTGAAAGGAAAAAAATAATAGTCCAATTTTTTTTCCTAAAAAAGAGAAATGAAACTACCAAAAAGGAGATCTGGGAGTTAAACTGAAAATAGGGAAGCAGACCTTCCTATAGATGAGTAATGCTGTGGTTTCAACAGGCTTAATAATGCATGAACTGAAATTAATGCTCATTAAGAGTTTTCAGAATAAATGAAAAAGCTAAACAAAAACTAATGACCCATTTACTGATTTGTAATGCAGTTCTTTTTGCCAATCCAGAAGCATAGAAGGGGGTTTACATGACCCTCACACAATATCCTTGTTTCTCCAACTTATATAGAGCTGACAACTGATATAGAGCTCCATTTCCTGCCTCCAGTGCAGCAGATGTGCCAGACTAGGCTGGGGAGAGAGGAGATGTGGCTGGATTGCACTGTGCTCTGCTTAGTCTGTGCTGGTGTAATGGCTCACAGAGGGCCTTTGCAACTCAGCACAATTTACAGCCCTTTGACTGATCTTAGTTGTTCTATGCTTCTGGCATAGCCCAAAATAAGGGTGTTGCAAAGATGGCTTAAAACGTATCTTTGCCTGCTCCTGTTTCCTTTGTTGTACACAGGAACAACAAACCACAGAAATTTAGTTAATAAATTCTCCAGAGGAAAGTTACAACAGATCCAGATTCTAACTGTGTGCTCCTACATGGAGCCAGGCTCAGAATAACCACAGTAAAATCTCTAAAGACCTGAGTCTCTTCTTTCTTACATCAGTGTAAATCTGGAGTAATTCCAATAACATTTAAGCTACAGTGGTATAAAAGATGTAAGTAAGAGTAGTCAGATTCTAACATATTTAACTTGCCTGAGCTCTAGTTGAAATTGGAATATCTATTGGTGAGGCATGCTGTTTACCAATATTCCCAACCACTAGTTCATTTAATGGACAGCATATAAATATACAAATGATTAAACTTGGAAAAAAACCCCACTTCGTTTACATTTTCTACCTTTCAATCTTGCTACCAAGTAGCTACTACTATATTTTGTATATTTAAAGGGCCAGTTTCTCAACCTCTGTAAATTTGTATAGTTCCACTAAAGTCAATGGCACTATGCCAATATGTACAGGATGAGGATCTGGTTCCTTGTCTTTTAGTGTGATAAACTCTTAAAAAGAAGTTTTTTTTAAAATCTCAGGTGGACTCTCTTATGTCACATACTTTGTGAAAGAAAGAAAGAAAGAAAGAAAGAAAGAAAGAAAGAAAGAAAGAAAGAAAGAAAATTCTACTCTGTAGCTGTCCTTCAGTGGGGACATGTGTGGTACCATTTGCCTCCATAACTACATGTATTTTTTATGGTTTGTTATTATAAAAGTCTTTAGTTCACACTCAAAAAGTGTAGTATTAATCACAAGATAAATACTTTACATTTATAAAACCAAAAGAAACAGTTAAATAAACAAAAACAATATTGTGTTTGCTGGACAAGACTTAAAAAAATGTTATAAAACAATTAGTGTCCACTATTGACATGAACTAACCAGTTCAGCGGTCAAAATTATAGTTTATATATATGGTTTATATATATAAAATTAAAAATAAAAGCCCTGGGAAAAGGCATTGAAAATGGTATAAGAATAGTTTCTCAGATACACACAGAGATAGATTAATAAAACCTTACAGCATATACAATAGATTTAAATGTTTCCTTAAGAATTGTAGTCATACTCTCAAGAAAGGAGGAGGCTGTTGAGTCATCATGAAGAAAGGAAAAAGGAATGGAATGTGTTCTGATCATAACCATTACAGATGTCAGATGCAACTGAGACAGACATATGAACAACAAAAATATTCATCAAATGATGCAAGAGACTAATAAAGTTGTCTGGCATTTGAGGACAAACACTTATGGCACTTTGAAAGAAACCATGGAAATGAATCTACATTCTAGCACATCTGAACTGTTTGACTCGCACTTAAGAAATACAACACTAGCTTTTTGAGCTTGTGCTGCTTTGAAGTCTAATGCCTGAGGAGAGGATTAATTTTAAAGGTGTTGGGTAGTAAACTATTTGCAAGATTTACACACACAGCTCATTTTGAAGATCATTTTAAATATATCAGTGCAACAGGTAAAGAGTCAAGTTGCTTTTACATTTGGAGACTTCGCTTCTGGTGGACCTGATGACAAAAAACAAGATACGATTCTATACCATGTGGCATAACATCAACATTTCAATAAAAATAAACCCAACTTTTTTGTTTGTAGTGGATAAGCTACCATCAATTGATATCCAGTCTACTTTTGTTGTAGAGCTAACACAAAATAAACAACGTAAACAAGTAGGACTTATTTTCAAATATTTTGGCATAGCTCCAATTTTAAGGACCAGTGGTTCTTATTATAACTTACTTTTTCTCTATTGGTCACAAGGTAAATTGCCAAAAAGAGAATTGGATTATTCCTCACCTTAACTCTATTTTATTTCCTTTTTTCAGTATCTATAATCCTTTTCTGAGATTACTCATTTACTTTATAAAAGAGGGAGTCCTTGATTCTCCCCCTCTTTGTTGCTCTAACCCAGTAACACAAACCACAAGTACCTAGTTTTCTTTGTGCAGCAAAAATTAATTCTGTGTCTGTCTCTTCTCCAAAATGTAGAATTGCATGCCCCATAAATGAGGCTACTCAGGTCCAGGCACTAATTAACCCAATCAAATTCTCAACTGTGGGGGTGACTCACAAAGGAATTTAGGCATTGGAACGTTAAGTGTCATGGCAACTTTTAGACACCTAGAAAATCACAGGAACAAAACTGAGTCCACAAAGCCAGACCTGGGTGCCTAGGCTCCCTATACAATGAATGGAGATAGACAGGCCGTTAGACTTTGATCCAGAGAAAAGCCTGTACGCTTGGCAGGGGCTTAGGTCAGGTAAGTGTTCCAAGCCCTGCCTCTCTAATGGAGATGGATGCTTAAGTCCAGGCTGCAGGTAGGTGCCTAGCTCTGCTTGTGATTGTTGAGCCAGGGAAAATAGGCATATGGCTACCTAAGTTGTGTGCAGGGCTGGAAACAAAACAGCTAGTGGGGAGGTGGGCCTCCTTTAGAACCAGGCTTCGCAGAATTTGATTTTTATTTTTTTATAATTTTGACAGATAATATTGATGTTTATTTTTCAGCTTTTTTCTATTTTTATCAATTTAAATTTTTACAGCTGCAAGAAATTATACGGGGTGAGAATAATTATTTAATGACAGCCGATGTTGAGATTCAAAAAGTTAAAGCTTTATAACTATTAAAACACAAATTGTCAACATCACATGTCAAACTATACAAAGTAAAAAGAACAGGAGTACTTGTGGCACCTTAGAGAGACTAACAAATTTATTAGAGCATAAGCTTTCGTGGGCTACAGCCCACTTCATCGGATGCACAGAATGGAACATATAGTAAGAAGATAGATAGATATATACACATACAGAGAAGGTGGACGTTGCCATACAAACTGTAAAAGGCTAATTAATTAAGATGAGCTATTATCAGCAGGATAATATGCAAACTAGATACCATTAACTTGGATTTGAATAGAGACTGGGAGTGGCTGGATCATTACACATATTGAATCTATTTCCCTATGTTAAGTATCCTAACACCTTCTTGTCAACTGTCTAAATGGGCCATCTTGATTATCACTACAAAAGTTTTTTTCTCCTGCTGATAATAACTGCAAAGAAAAACAACATTCACTGTTAACACTTGTCACATAACTCTTTAGAAAATTTGTGCATGAACATATTGTAGCATATGGGGTAATTCATGACAATATTCTACAAGGGATTATATGGCATGATGAGACCATATATTACATTAGAAGTCCTTTTTAGACAAGTAAAAAAGAAGCAAAAAGTGCACAGCTACTAAAGTCTGACAGTGAACTGTACTAAAAAAGAATTAATACAATATTAGATCAAGTAATCACAACAAACTGCAACATGTATGTTTTTGCTAGTGAATCAGGATTCTCAGTAAACCAGATATTAACAACATATAAGAAATTACATGCAAATGGACAGTAATTACTGTGGAGACCAACATAATAAATAGTAAGTGTTGTACCAATAAAATAAAAACCAGCAGGATCTTATTAAAGGGAAAAAGGCAAAATACCACATTTATTGTGAATACAGAAAGAATCATAGTAAGCAGTTAGTTATAGTTATAACATTCCATTCAATCTCAAATTTATTCTCACATTCATTCATTCATACAAACATATATACACACACACACACACACACACACAGGTTCTGCAAGGTTGTTATCATAGTTACCAGCCTTAGAGTTGCTCATGCCAAGCCACTGGCCAGGTGGCCTGGACATGAGGAGGGAGCAGGGCCTTGTCAGATGCTCATCTGATGCTCCTGGAAGTTGGTTTGCAGAATCAGACCCCAAAGTTCTCACTTTTTAGAGTCTATTTTTATAGGAATTTCTTCCTATGCCAGTCTATGGGAATTGCTTCATCATGCTGTTGCTGAATCAATCAGCAGATAGCACATTCCTGACGGCTCCAAGATGTTATCTTGTTCTTTGGTTCTCCCATCCTTGAGGCTGTTGGGTGGATTCCAGTCTGCCCTCTGGGTGGGGTCCTCTGGTTATTTCCACTTGACGCCTTCTTCAGCCGATGGACACTGGATTCTTAGGCTGGCACCTCCCTGATCATTCAGTTATTATCCACACCAAGCATCCATCCACATACATCCTCTATCTCTATTTTAATCACAATTGTTAATACAACAAAAGGGTGGGGAGTCTCTGGGCGCTGTTTCTGTTGTTAGAGTATTGCTTTGAGTCTCTCTCTCTGTGAACTGCTTTGAGAACAGACTCTGTCTTAGAATGTACTAACACAATTAGCAGCTTGCAAGTTTCACACATAGAGGGAGAGAAACAGTACCAAAAACCAAGAGACCTCTTAATTAGTAATACCCTGGAATTTAAACTCTGGGGAATCAAACTCATTTGTGATTTTAATACAGAACTTCTTTAATATGATCCAACATAATCCCCCTTTTGACACTAAGATTTATAATCGTCAGTGTCACTTTCTATGTAGCCTATTCAAGAGAAAGTACTGTGAGGCAATTTGAGTTTGTGATTCCAATTCTTGCCACATACATGATCCTAGTGATGTATCTTTACTACAAGGTTCTGGGGCAACAGGCAAGGTGAGGCACACCCACTTTTGAGGAGTCCATTCGGTACAACCTCTAGTGTCCAATAGCTTCCCTCCCTCCCCAGCCCACTGGCTCAAGGTCCAGGGTAGCCAAAAGGATCCCATGTGTAATATGGGGAGTGGGTTAACCTTCAATACCTTTGCCTCCAGGGACTGTTGGTGTGCAATTTTGACAACAATTTCTCCCATTAACAAGTCTGGTTTACAATAGTGGAAACATATTGCATCCATTCATATTGATAAGTGTCAAACAATGATCTTTCTTTTTTAACAAATGCATCAAACCCTTAATATTTCCCAATATGACCCAGAACATTTTGTGTTCCAAAGTAGCTAGTGCAAGTATCTGCATTTCAGTGCATCCCATAGCTATGGCTGTGTAGTTTCCTATTTCTAATATTTTTTTTTTCTTATGGATAAGCCATGTGGTAGTATTAAGCCATTACTAAAGATTCCATTGGCCTTTTAGGTTACCCAGACCAATTTGGACCAAGTCTACATTGGCATGTACTTGTTTTTGTATTAGGCTGTCCTGTAGCTGGGACAGCAAGCTTAATTTATTTTTAAGTTCCTGCAGGTCTTCAGTATTTTTTTTTAAACACACAACAGTGCTAGCAACAACACAAAACACAAGACAAAACATAGAACACAGAACACAATTTCTATTGTGACAGTAGATTCATGGTATTGGGTTGCTTTTCAGCTGGCAGCTTTTCCTGATTTTCTGAAAGACAAAAAAACATGTTTCTACCCCTTTTGGGGTGGCAGATTATTGCTTAAAATATTTCTTTTACAAATACCCTTGCTGATTGCAGGCAAAACAGAGAAATTGCCCCCATATTTTCCTGTTTTTGTTCTATAGGCAGGCCAGGTTTCAAAGGCTTTTATCTTTTAAGGGTTATGGGGAAATTATCCCACTGTTTAGTCATTAAATCCCTGAGTTTTCCTTCTTATACAGCAGACCAAGTTTATAATGTTTTTCCTGCTGTGTTAAGCTTTAAGTTTTATTTACAGGTAATAACTGAGAAGCATCATTACCATACGACCTTAAAGGATTTTTCCAAAAATCATACACACTATACGTTGTTACAGGGATACTTATTATCATTAAATGTATTAAAATTATCTTGTTATCCCATGCCTTTTATTTAGACAATTTGTTTGCTGACCAGGTATGTCCTTTATCTGCAGCTCCTTTGTGCTGCTAGTTCTTTCCTTCCTTTATCATTTAGGTAATTTGCATTTTCACAGAAACTTCCTGCTTTTGGATTTAAAGCCATCAGCAGCTCAGAGACTCTATCTTAAAAGGGACACAATCAACTTTCACCAGAGTTTTGATTACTTTTAACTTCTGCTTCCAAAACACACAGCAATCTGAAAAAGAAAACCCAACCTATTGTAAAAAGAAAAGGAGGACTTGTGGCACCTTAGAGACTAACCAATTTATTAGAGCATAAGCTTTCGTGAGCTACAGCTCACATCTGAGGAAGTGAGCTGTAGCTCACGAAAGCTTATGCTCTAATAAATTGGTTAGTCTCTAAGGTGCCACAAGTCCTCCTTTTCTTTTTGCGAATACAGACTAACACGGCTGCTACTCTGAAACCAACCTATTGTGGCTCCCTTTGGAGCCCTAATAGCATTTTAATTAAGTAGCATGGTATGTTTGCATTTCTTTTGCCCCTTCTACAATATACCCTGCACATGTTCTGGGGCAAATGCACATTCCTTCCATAGTTTAACTTCTATAACATTATCCAGATCCATTTTTACATAAGGTGTCACTATTTCTTTTTTTGCTTACAGAGTTTTCATGTACCTTTATCAAAGTGACAGTCTGATTACTCAGAGCCATTTTAAGACTCAGTGTTTCTAACATTGCTCCTTTTTGTTTTGTGCACCTCACCCCTGCTGTTGCTTCAGAGAGGCACTGTCTTTTTTAATTTTTTTTTTTTACTACAACTCTCATCTGCTATTTTGTTACAAAAACAAACAAACAAAAAGCAAACAAAAAGAATCCAAAATTTTTTTTTTTTATATTCTCCTGATTTTGACTGCCCTGCTGCAGCCACAACTTAAAAACATTTTAAATTTTGTAAAGCATTGAGTTACCTTTTAAGGGTTAAATGCCAAATCCCAAAGCCAAACAACACTAATTACCTGTGTCTAGCAAAAAGGTCTGTCAGTTTTGCAACTTTGAATTAAAGAGTCAAATGGATTTTTAGTGGCATTATTTAAAACAAAAACAAAACTAACTGGTCCTTAGAACTTTACATATTTACACACACACAGACAGATACATACACATTTTCTTTTCCTTAACATCCCTTCCACACTGCTCTGTTTTTTACATCTTACATTCCCTTTATACATTTGAGGCAGTTAAGTTCCAATAGAACCCTCTTATGTTCTTTTAGCAAATTTGACTAAATTGTCCAGTCAAATTATTTTAATCAGATAGTTTATTTTTGCCTGGCTAATTTACAGACATTCCTTTGGAAAAGGGCCCATTTTTCTTTCAGAATGGCTGCAAAGAAACCAAGAATGCTCTAACACTTTTCCTTTTTAACATTTTCGGTTAAAAGTTGTTTGGGTGAAATACAAAGTTTAACTGCTTAATTCCCTCCAGCCTCTGCAGAGTTAACTTTTTTTTTTTTTACTCTCTTTTCTCTTTGTAATTATGCCTGGGGGTGCCGTACATAGGACCTTCTCCCCCTTTACCTGCCTCCCTCCAGCCTCTGCAGAGTTAACTTTTTCACTCTTTTTGTATTCCTGGAGTGCCTCTTTCACTATTTTCAGCTGGCTTTGGATATTTGTAGCCAGCACCTTCCAATTTTCTGCTCCCTTTTCCATTTGTGCCTTTTCCTCTTTACATGAAGACAAGCGGAGGGAAGAATCCTTACATGCCTCCCACAACAACCAAATTGCTGCTGCATCTCTTTTGGCAGCACTAGAAGGTTTGTATATGAGGATATACTGAGCCAATCTATCCTCTAGGTCCGAAATAGTGCAGACATCAGCTAGGCCTTGTTTAGTCCAAGGACTGTGCCCAAATTTTTGAAGGATTTGTTTAAAAGGTGTAATTTCTTTAACAAAAGGTGAGGTTGGAGTTCCTTCTGACTCCATTCCTCCCTCTAGTACTGGCTTACCCTGTTTTCTTTTAAACATCTTAACATGGATATTTCAATCTCTTTGTCACTGCTGGTATTACTTAGCAAGTGACACAGCCTAGATTCTGAAATCATAGCTTAATCTATGCGTTTTTCCCCTGCTACCTTCCCGGAGGCCAGCAGGTCCCCTGCTACCTTCTCGGAGGCCAGCAGGTCCGGTTAACCTGTTCTTCCCTGCTACCTTCTCGGAGGCCAGCAGGTCTGGTTTAATCTGTTTTTCCTGCTACCTTCTCGGAGGCCAGCAGGTCCCCTGCTACCTTCTCGGAGGCCAGCAGGTCTGGTTTAATCTGTTTTCCCTACTACCTTCTCGGAGGCCAGCAGGTCCCCTGCTACCTTCTCGGAGGCCAGCAGGTCTGGTTTAATCTGTTTTCCCTACTACCTTCTCGGAGGCCAGCAGGTCTCCTGCTACCTTCTCGGAGGCCAGCAGGTCTGGTTTAATCTGTTTTTCCTGCTACCTTCTCGGAGGCCAGCAGGTCCCCTGCTACCTTCTCGGAGGCCAGCAGGTCTGGTTTAATCTGTTTTTCCTGCTACCTTCTCGGAGGCCAGCAGGTCCCCTGCTACCTTCTCGGAGGCCAGCAGGTCTGGTTAACCTAATAGAAATGCCTAGCTCACTAGAGCTGGCGGTGTGCACACCAATATTTACAATAACTGAGGTTTTTTACCAATATTCCCCCTTTCGCAATTCTCCACCAAAATGTTGTACCAATAAAATAAAAACCAGCAGGATCTTATTAAAGGGAAAAAGGCAAAATACCACATTTATTGTGAATACAGAAAGAATCATAGTAAGCAGTTAGTTATAGTTATAACATTCCATTCAATCTCAAATTTATTCTCACATTCATTCATTCATACAAACATATATACACACACACACACACAGGTTCTGCAAGGTTGTTATCATAGTTACCAGCCTTAGAGTTGCTCATGCCAAGCCACTGGCCAGGTGGCCTGGACATGAGGAGGGAGCAGGGCCTTGTCAGATGCTCATCTGATGCTCCTGGAAGTTGGTTTGCAGAATCAGACCCCAAAGTTCTCACTTTTTAGAGTCTATTTTTATAGGAATTTCTTCCTATGCCAGTCTATGGGAATTGCTTCATCATGCTGTTGCTGAATCAATCAGCAGATAGCACATTCCTGACGGCTCCAAGATGTTATCTTGTTCTTTGGTTCTCCCATCCTTGAGGCTGTTGGGTGGATTCCAGTCTGCCCTCTGGGTGGGGTCCTCTGGTTATTTCCACTTGACGCCTTCTTCAGCCGATGGACACTGGATTCTTAGGCTGGCACCTCCCTGATCATTCAGTTATTATCCACACCAAGCATCCATCCACATACATCCTCTATCTCTATTTTAATCACAATTGTTAATACAACAAAAGGGTGGGGAGTCTCTGGGCGCTGTTTCTGTTGTTAGAGTATTGCTTTGAGTCTCTCTCTCTGTGAACTGCTTTGAGAACAGACTCTGTCTTAGAATGTACTAACACAATTAGCAGCTTGCAAGTTTCACACATAGAGGGAGAGAAACAGTACCAAAAACCAAGAGACCTCTTAATTAGTAATACCCTGGAATTTAAACTCTGGGGAATCAAACTCATTTGTGATTTTAATACAGAACTTCTTTAATATGATCCAACATAAGGCATACGTAAAAAATGGACAACACAGAAACAACTTTGAAAAAGTTTGCTGGAGCAAAGTAATACATGAAAGAGAAGATTCAACAATGAAAATGAGCAAACAATTCAGTTGACTACATGGGATTCTTAGCAGGAATTTAAATATTAATTTAAAAAGTTAAAGATGATCTGATAAATTTAAAATAACAACTAACGATGGGGTGTTGTGCTGAATGCCCCCAATAGAAAGAGTAAGATGGGTATTTGTATGTGGCCCTGATCCAGCAAAGCATGCTCCTAACTTTGAGAACATGACTAGTCCATTTAAATTGATTTTAATGGGACTACGTAAACTCGGAATGAGCAAACTCTTAAAAACCTGTTTAATAATGTGTCCCACTATGTTTAAATATTGTAAAATATATAGTGGATTGTAGCCATCTTAGGTTATTTTAATACTGCTTTGTGGATTCATCAGTAACGCAGTATGACTAAGAAGTCTAAAGTGATACAGCAAAATGTGTCATATGAAAAGTTTAAAAAACACTGATCTTTCAAACCAAAAAACTGCAATCAGTTTTCAGAGGAAAATCCTGTTAAAAGTACGATGGAAATGTATCAGTTTCATTATGGCTGCTCTGAGTAATTATCTTTGAGAAATTAATTTTTTCCTTCTAGCCACATACATGAGATATTCAACAATCATTCAGATTTGATTCACCTTATCAACCAAACTATAAACTTTCATGTAAATGTAGTTTGAAATGTCAATCAATTATATTCAGCTCTGGCCCCAGACCTAAAGCCTGCAGCTCTGTTGAGACTACTCAAGTCAAGCATATGAGCGTTTACTGGATTGAGTCCTACGTTTGCACTGACAAGAAACTAGCAGCAACTTTTATGGTGCTCACAAACAAATAAGGTTATAAATAAAATGTATGGTGGTCCTGCTTACAATGTTTCTATTGCTCTGAAAGTTTTTACCATTTTGACAGAGAGATTTACTATTACATGCAGTGGGAAATGCTGCCAGATCCGATTAAAACTTTTGAACCAGGATAAACTTTTATAGAATTTCTTTTACAAGAAAAGGAAGCTTCTGATTTAGTTAAACCAGTACCAACTAAAACTTATTTGTGTAAGGACACAAAAGACTTGCATGTGGTTTTTCATTATTTGCCAATTCCGTGGAAATGATGCAGCACAAAAAAAATGCTGACTGGAGAGTCAGTTGTGTTTTCCAGGTACTTTCTGGTTTTGAAACATCAGCTTTGTCCAATTACTGTGAGTGGTGCAGTTGGTGCAGTTCAACTCTAGACTAGATTTTACACTATTAATACATTTAAGAATAGAGAAATTCACCTTAAATCTAACATTTTTTGTTAAAAGCAATAGCACATTTATGAAGTCAAATATTTTCTTTGAATAAACTAAGACATCTATAAATACTAAATGGAAAACGACATTTAATTTCAATGTTTCATTCATGTTCATAATCACACTCCATAGATGTATATTTTAACCTAAATAAAGAATAAGGATTTGTATATTGCCATACCACCATCTCCTGATGAGGACAGATAAGATTCAGTGAGCTAAAGTAGGGGAAATGACCAAAAGGATCTATGCAGAGAATCTAAATATTGGGTTGCATTATTTGCTGGTGCAAACTGGAACAACTTCACAGGTGTAGTAAATTGACACAGTTCCATTAAAGTCAATGATTTTAATTATGAACTCTGACGAAGGGACTCAACCTCAATGTGCTGGTACAGCACAATGTACAGTGGGGATCTGCTTGTGCCCTGTTGACTCTAATAAAAAATAATAATTATGGTTAAATTCACAATCCAGTGGGCCAGAAGAGCATTTTTTCATTACTTAAGGCCTGTGCTAGGTCTCCACAGAGAAACCTGCAAGCAAGCCAGCTATCCTATGGGCCCTTCACATCCTCTGTGCACCGTAGGAGGCTCTGCAGAGGCTGATGTGAAGAATGACATTGGGGTGGACCAAGAATAAACCTAGGTAGTGGCCAAAGAATGTCTGAAAATTATTCTGAAATAAGATACAGTGTGTTTAAAGAGCAACTAATATTGTGGAATAGCTTATTGTCCCCATGTGAATTCAGTAGTCTTAACTATCTAAACAAGTGGTACAGAGGAGTAGGATGCCACTATTTTATCTGTGTTTTATTCAGTGACATGAATTTCATCCTAAGTATGGAAATGATGCCTATGCCCTTTCTAACCTAACACCAAAGACAGTCACTAATTTTTAATTTTGAAAAGTTAAAGCATCAATTTTAATTTAATCATATCCAGTATTAAGGGCTTGTCTACACATGGAGTTGTTTCTGATTAACTTCATGACAGGAGTTAAACTCCAAATGCCCTATGTGCCCTATTCCCAAGTAGTCTGGCAAATTAATCAAAACTTAAATTTTGTTTGCATGCATTGTTCTTTAACTTTTGTCTTCATAAAAATAGACACTTAAACCTTGTGTAGATTATGAAAAATGTGTTTTTTAAAAGTCAAGGTAACTAATATGCTTTGAAACACCAGTTAGCACCTAGCATGGACACGGTTTAACAGCTTTACAACTGTGTGAGCTGATGATCAGGTAACATGATTGTAAAGATGTCAAACGGTGTGTACAATAGGAGTGGGACTTAGGCATTGCAACTTTAAGCATCCTGGCACCTAACTTTTAGGCACCTAGAAAATCATAGAAACAATACTACAATCCACAAAGGCTGAGTTAGGCACCTAGGTTCCTAAACAATGAATGGGGATAGACAAACAACTCAGAGGGTATGTCTACACTACGGAATAAGGTCGAATTTATAGAAGTCGGTTTATTAGAAATCGGTTTTATATATTCAAGTGTGTGTGTCCCCACAGAAAATGCTCTAAGTGCATTAAGTGCATTAACTCGGCGGAGCGCTTCCACAGTACCGAGGCTAGAGTCGACTTCCGGAGCGTTGCACTGTGGGTAGCTATCCCACAGTTCCCGCAGTCTCCGCTGCCCATTGGAATTCTGGGTTGAGATCCCAATGCCTGATGGGGCTAAAACATTGTTGCGGGTGGTTCTGGGTACATATCGTCAGGCCCCCGTTCCCTCCCTCCCTCCCTCCGTGAAAGCAATGGCAGACAATCATTTCGCGCTTTTTTTCCTGAGTTACCTGTGCAGACGCCATACCATGGCAAGCATGGAGCCCGCTCAGGTAACCGTCACCCTATGTCTCCTGGGTGCTGGCAGACGTGGTACGGCATTGCTACACAGTAGCAGCAACCCCTTGCCTTGTGGCAACAGACGGTACAGTACGACTGGTAGCCGTCATCGTCACGTCCGAGGTGCTCCTGGCCACGTCGGCTAGGAGCGCCTGGGCAGACATGGGCGCAGGGACTAAATTTGGAGTGACTTGACCAGGTCATTCTCTTTAGTCCTGCAGTCAGTCCTATTGAACTGTCTTATGGTGAGCGGGCAGGCGATACGGACTGCTAGCAGTCGTACTGTACCATCTTCTGCCGAGCAGCCATGAGATGTGGATGGCATGCAGTCCTTCTGCACCGTCTGCTGCCAGCCAAAGATGTAAAAGATAGATGGAGTGGGTCAAAACAAGAAATAGACCAGATTTGTTTTGTACTCATT
Organism: Lepidochelys olivacea; assembly: GCF_965140295.1. Lineage (NCBI taxonomy): Eukaryota > Metazoa > Chordata > Testudines > Cheloniidae > Lepidochelys > Lepidochelys olivacea. The sequence goes on from NC_140411.1 coordinate 169,063,780, forward strand.
TGCCTCCTCCCCTGTCTAGGGGACTCATTTCTCTAGGTCACACTGCAGTCACTCACAGAGAAGGTGCAGCGAGGTAAATCTAGCCATGTATCAATCAGAGGCCAGGCTAACCTCCTTGTTCCAATAAGAACGATAACTTAGGTGCACCATTTCTTATTGGAACCCTCCGTGCAGTCCTGCCTGAAATACTCCTTGATGTACAGGCACCCCCTTTGTTGATTTTAGCTCCCTGAAGCCAACTCTGTAAGCCGTGTCGTCAGTCGCCCCTCCCTCCGTCAGAGCAACGGCAGACAATCGTTCCGCGCCTTTTTTCTGTGCGGACGCCATACCAAGGCAAGCATGGAGGCCGCTCAGCTCACTTTGGCAATTAGGAGCACATTAAACACCACACGCATTATCCAGCAGTATATGCAGCACCAGAACCTGGCAAAGCGATACCGGGCGAGGAGGCGACGTCAGCACGGTCACGTGAGTGATCAGGACATGGACACAGATTTCTCTGAAAGCATGGGCCCTGCCAATGCATGCATCATGGTGCTAATGGGGCAGGTTCATGCTGTGGAACGCCGATTCTGGGCTCGGGAAACAAGCACAGACTGGTGGGACCGCATAGTGCTGCAGGTCTGGGACGATTCCCAGTGGCTGCGAAACTTTCGCATGCGTAAGGGCACTTCCATGGAACTTTGTGACTTGCTTTCCCCTGCCCTGAGGCGCATGAATACCAAGATGAGAGCAGCCCTCACAGTTGAGAAGCGAGTGGCGATAGTCCTGTGGAAGCTTGCAACGCCAGACAGCTACCGGTCAGTTGGGAATCAATTTGGAGTGGGCAAATCTACTGTGGGGGCTGCTGTGATGCAAGTAGCCCACGCAATCAAAGATCTGCTGATATCAAGGGTAGTGACCCTGGGAAATGTGCAGGTCATAGTGGATGGCTTTGCTGCAATGGGATTCCCTAACTGTGGTGGGGCTATAGACGGAACCCATATCCCTATCTTGGCACCGGAGCACCAAGCCGCCGAGTACATAAACCGCAAGGGGTACTTTTTGATAGTGCTGCAAGCTCTGGTGGATCACAAGGGACGTTTCACCAACATCAACGTGGGATGGCCGGGAAAGGTGCATGATGCTCGCATCTTCAGGAACTCTGGTCTGTTTCAAAAGCTGCAGGAAGGGACTTTATTCCCAGACCAGAGAATAACTGTTGGGGATGTTGAAATGCCTATATGTATCCTTGGGGACCCAGCCTACCCCTTAATGCCATGGCGCAGCCAGACATCAGGGCAGTTAGAAGAGCACAGGAGGGCGCGGTACGCATCAGAGAAGCTTTGAAAACCAGTTTCACGACTGGCCAGGCTACGGTGTGAAAGTTCTGTTTGTTTCTCCTTGATGAAACCCCCCACCCCTTGGTTCACTCTACTTCCCTGTAAGCTAACTACCCGCCCCTCCTCCCTTCAATCACCACTTGCAGAGGCAATAAAGTCATTGTTGCTTCACATTCATGCATTCTTTATTCATTCATCACACAAATAGGGGGATGACTACCAAGGTAGCCCAGGAGGGAGGAGGGAAGGAAAATGCCACCCAGCACTTTAAGCACAGCACTTTAAAAGTTTACAACTTTAAAATTTATTGAATGACAGCCTTCTTTTTTTTGGGCAATCCTCTGGTGGAGTGGCTGGTTGGCCGGAGGCCCGCCCACTGCGTTCTTGGGCGTCTGGGTGTGGAGGCTATGGAACTTGGGGAGGAGGGCGGTTGGTTACAGAGGGGCAGCAGTGGCAGTCTGTGCTCCAGCTGCCTTTGCTGCAGCTCAACCATACACTGGAGCATACTGGTTTGGTCCTGCAGCAGACTCAGCATTGAATCCTGCCTCCTCTCATCATGCTGCCGCCACATTTGAGCTTCAGCCCCGTCTTCAGCCTGCCACTTACTCTCTTCAGCCCTGCACCTCTCCTCCCGGTCATTTTGTGCTTTCCTGCACTCTGACATTATTTGCCTCCACACATTCGTCTGTGCTCTGTCAGTGTGGGAGGACAGCATGAGCTCGGAGAACATTTCATCGCGAGTGCGTTTTTTTTCTTTCTAAGCTTCACTAGCCTCTGGGAAGGAGAAGATCCTGTGATCATTGAAACACATGCAGCTGGTGGAGAAAAAAAAAGGGACAGCGGTATTTAAAAAGACACATTTTATAAAACAGTGGCTACACTCTTTCAGGGTAAACCTTGCTGTTAACATTACATACATAGCACATGTGCTTTCATTACAAGGTCGCATTTTGCCTCCTCCCACCGCGTGACTACCCCCTCAACCTTCCCCCCTCCCTGTGGCTAACAGCGGGGAACATTTCTGTTTAGCCACAGGCAAACAGCCCAGCAGGAATGGGCTCCTCTGAGTGTCCCCTGAAGAAAAGCACTCTGTTTCAACCAGGTGACCATGAATTATATCTCACTCTCCTGAGGATAACACAGAGAGATAAAGAACGGATGTTGTTTGAATGCCAGCAAACATACACTGCAATGCTTTGTTCTACAATGATTCCCGAGTACGTGTTACTGGCCTGGAGTGGTAAAGTGTCCTACCATGAAGGACGCAATAAGGCTGCCCTCCCCAGAAACCTTTTGCAAAGGCTTTAGGACTACATCTAGGAGAACCGCAAATGCCAGGGCAAAGTAATCCTTTCACATGCTTGCTTTTAAACCATGTATAGTATTTTAAAAGGTACACTCACCAGAGGTCCCTTCTCCGCCTGCTGGGTCCAGGAGGCAGCCTTGGGTGGGTTCGGGGGGTACTGGCTCCAGGTCTAGGGTGAGAAACAGTTCCTGGCTGTCGGGAAAACCGGTTTCTCCGCTTGCTTGCTGTGAGCTATCTACAACCTCCTCCTCATCATCATCTTCTTCGTCCCCAAAACCTGCTTCCATATTGCCTCCATCTCCATTGAAGGAGTCAAACAACACGGCTGGGGTAGTGGTGGCTGAACCCCCTAAAACGGCATGCAGCTCATCATAGAAGCGGCATGTTTGGGGCTCTGACCCAGAGTGGCTGTTCGCCTCTCTGGTTTTCTGGTAGGCTTGCCTCAGCTCCTTCAGTTTCACGCGGCACTGCTTCGGGTCCCTGTTATGGCCTCTGTCCTTCATGCCCTGGGAGATTTTCACAAAGGTTTTGGCATTTCGAAAACTGGAACGGAGTTCTGATAGCACGGATTCCTCTCCCCAAACAGCGATCAGATCCCGTACCTCCCGTTCGGTCCATGCTGGAGCTCTTTTGCAATTCTGGGACTCCATCATGGTCACCTGTGCTGATGAGCTCTGCATGGTCACCTGCAGCTTGCCACGCTGGCCAAACAGGAAATGAGATTCAAAAGTTCGCGGTTCTTTTCCTGTCTACCTGGCCAGTGCATCTGAGTTGAGAGTGCTGTCCAGAGCGGTGAGAATGGAGCACTCTGGGATAGCTCCTGGAGGCCAATACCATCGAATTGTGCCCACAGTACCCCAAATTCGAGCCGGCAACGTCGATTTAAGCGCTAATCAACTTGTCAGGGGTGGAGTAAGGAAATCGATTTTAAGAGCCCTTTAAGTCGAAATAAAGGGCTTCATTGTGTGGACGGGTGCAGGTTTACATCGATTTAACACTGCTAAATTCGACCTAAAGTCCTAGTGTAGACCAGGGCAGAATGAGAACAAAAGACATGCTAGGCAGGGAGATGCTTAAGCTAGACAATGGGAGATGCTGATGATTGGGGGGGAAGAGGTGTTAAGCCCTTCCCCTGTCATGGAGATAGGTGCCTAAATCTGGCTGTAGGGAGGCACCTATCTCTGCTTAGTAATCCATGAACACGAACCAGCCACATAGAGTCAGGCAGTTTAAGTGCTTCCAGTATACTCCAAATATGTCGAACAATTGCAGATGGACTTCAAAGAAACTGAGGACCACTTACTGCACCTCATATACTCCAGAAGAGACCATCTCAGACAAGAAATCATCACATGCTCTCACACATTGAAGGAAAAAAACAAGGAAAGTTACCTGGAAATCATGCAAGAAATCCAAAACAACTATAAAAAAAACTGATGACAGGGATCCAACACAAAAATAAAAAGTGGAATCAACTACAACTACTCAATGACCCACAGAACACCATCTCCAGTATCCACCACATGGATGCTACATGACACCCAATCATCACCAGTTTATCAAGACTGCCTCGCACTGGAACTGAATTATCTTTATTCTCTAAGGGACTGATATTCTGCCCCACCACAGAACCGGATCCCATCCTAACATGGAGAACTAGAAAAATTCTTCCACCATCTCTGCCTTAAAGAATCCTTTCACAACAGTGACAACACTACTCACAATTACCACATCCCCACCAACAGTCATAAGAAAAAAGAATCATCTGTCTGGATACCACAGAGCAGACGAAACCACACTCTTGATCACTACACTGATTACTTCAGGAAAAAAGATTGTCTGTCTGCAAAATCCTTAACAAACATCTCATCCACCAGAATCTCTCCGCCACCTGGAGGACAGCCATACAGTCCCTGAAATCTAACCACCAGATAGTGATCAAACCAGCAGATAAAGTGCATGCCATCGTAGTCCTCAACTGTGATGACTATGTTAACAAGGCTGTGGTGGGGTGTCCACTCCACAAAATGCCTGAAGAGGTAAATGAGGCCAATTAACCTTAGGCTGCACCTGGAGGAAACCTAGGGAGTGCTAGGGTCTAATTACAGATGAAATCCAGTTAGGGGAAGGAGCTTGGCAGGATCTACAAAGAGAGGAAGTTGGCAGGTTGGAGGAGGAAAACCGGCAGTTTCACTCCCTGATACAAAGGGGGAAGAGCAGGAACCTGCAAGGACAGAGCGGGAAGCAGTCCATGGAAGGAGCAGTGAGGGCCGGGAGAATAAAAGCCCAGAGCTGCTGGGTTGAGGGTCTCTGGACGGGAACTCGGTGTAGAGGGCGGGCCCAGGTTCCACTACCAGCCACTGGGGGAGTGGCACAGACCAGGCAGTGAGCAGTGGACTGCCTGGGACAGTTTACCTCAAAGGACTTGTGATACCCCAGAAGGGTGGGGTGGGAAGGAGAACTTTAATGTGACTTATTTGGAGGACTAAGCTATGAAGAGACCAGTGCTGCTGCTCCCGGCACACAAGACCCAGACAGTCCCAGCATATCTGGCCACATCATTCTTCCTGAAGGAATACTCATACAAACCATCCTCAAATCACTCACCACACAAAGGGCCAGCTTCCTCCAGGACACAACTGACTTCCTCCACAGACTCTGCAATATTCATAACCTCCCTCAGAACAACATGTTTGCCATGATGGATGTCACTTCCCTATTCACCAACATCCCTCACAAAGATGGTATATCTGCCTGCCTCAAATATTTATAAGGCAATGGACAACTCTCAGATATCCACCCCAAACACATCACTAAACTCAAATATTTCATCCTCACCCATAGCAATTTTACATTCAGCAACAAACACTTTCCCCAAACCATGGGAACAGCCATGGGTATTGGGAAGGCTCCCCAGTATTCCAACCTCTTCTTGGGCCACCTTGAAGAAGAATTTCTGGTCAAATATACCATGAAACCAATAATATACCTGAGATACATCAATGATATTTTCATCCTCTGGACAGACGGCTTAAACTCCCTCATAGATTTCTGCCACAACTTCAACAACCACCACCCATCCACTAAAATCTCTCTGGAACTCTCCCACACTAGCATCAACTGCCTGGACACCACAATCAGCTTCAACAATGTCTATACTACAAAATTATGTCGACCTAAGTTACATCAACATGCAGCCACTGCAGAAAGCCAATCGCTTTTGCACATCCACACTACACTCCTTGTGTCGGCAGTGTGCGTCCTCACCAGGAGCACTTGCACCAATTTAACTGTCAGTATGGGGTATTGTGGGACAGCTTCTGAAAGCCAGCCACTGTCGCTGTAAGCAACGCAGTGTCTACACTGACAGTGTATCGACCTAACTATGTCCACCTAAGTGCTATGCCTCTCGCGGAGGTGGAGTTATTAAGTCGGCATAGTTACGTCAATAGGAGTGACATTTTAGTGTAGACACTTACAGAATTAGGTCGATGTAAACTGCATTAAGTCACCAGGGCTAGTATTTAGGTCGACATAGCTAGGTCGACGCAGTGTCAGTGTAGACGCTGTATTGCTTTCATCAACTGTTGGTGGCTTCCCAAAGCCGTCCCAAATGCCCCACTCTGACAATTAAATTGGTGCAATTGGTGCACACCGCCAATAAAAGGAGCATAGCATGGACATGCAAAAGCGATTGAATTACTGCAATGACTGTATGTCGACGTAATTTAGGTGAACATAATTTTGTAGTGTAGACGTACCTTGTGAGAATGGCTTAGGTGGCTGCCTCACTCCATGGAAAACAGCCAGATGAGGAAGTGTTGGTGCTGTTGCTACCCACCTTAAAACTTTTAGCCCAGTGATTAGCGCACTTGCCTGGATGTGGGAGACCCAGGTTCAGTTCTCTCCTTCTCTGCCACAGGTGAGAGAAAGGATTTGAACAAGGGTCTCCCACATCTCAGAAGAGTGCTCTAACCATTGATCTAAGGAAGCTGTTCTCTGAAAGATACAATAACGACAAAAGGTATTGTTGTATTACTCTTATTAGCTTATACTGGACTCTTAGAAGTGCTTTTCATTCACACAGGAGAAGAGATACAAATTATGTCATTTGAGAGCACACAAAAATTCAGCTGACTAATAAAGTATTATTACAATCTGACAGCATAAAGCCTAATCAAAGAGCCTTTTACGTATTGAAGTGTCACAAAGCACTTAGTTGGATTTCCTTAATAAAAGGCGTTTATTGCAGAAGTTTCCGAGGTACAATAGATATCAAAACAGTACTCACCCATATCCAGAAGTTCCTCTTTTCATCAGCTGTCAGCAGAGTAGCAATTTTTTTCTAGATCCAGAGCTTACCCCACACATTTCTAGTCAGTATGAATACAGCAGATACAAGGATTCTATTTTTACCAATGTGCATACTTTCTAGAACTCAAATCTTTAACTGATGGTTTAATTCACTGTGCAAAAACCATCTACAACAGTCAATTATCAATTTTAGAACTGGGCTGGATCAAATTGAGCCTACTCACATGCTGTACATAATATTTCAAACAAAAATATACAGCCCTCAAGAACAATATAAAACTATTTACTTTATCGAATCCAGGATAGTACTACAGACCTATTGACTAAAAGGTTGTCCTTAGATGAGCAAGTATAACAGACTATAGACATTAGGGAACTGAGATTTATCTGAAACGAGATAACTATGTATAGGCAGGCAAGACCTTGGGGCAAATATTACAGTGAAGGAGGAAATCTGGCCTTTAATGGAATAAATCAGAAAAATCAATAGACCAAAAAGAAATCTGGAAACCAAGTTGAAGGTTGAAGCGCTACTAGAAAAAGTCAGATTAAATGGTTCAATTAATTAAGAAAACAGTGAAAAGAGCAAAATAGCCACAGTTAGATCAAATTGTTCTTGATTTCTCAGTGACTCCATCATAAGAGATTTCATAAGCAATACTGCATTTTAATGTATCTGCATTTTCCAAAATGGATCACCAGTTCATACAGCAATTACATGAACAGATGAAACAAACACAAACCTTCAAGAAACAATTAAGCATAAAGACAGATAAAATTGGAAATAAATCCACAGAATATTTAATATAATGCCAATAAAAATGAGCAACAGCATCAGGAAAAAGTCAGATGGAGTCAGTAAACTATGTGGTAACTAATAGTAAACTGGCTAGATTATCCAGGCCAGCTGAAGTGATCTGAGGGAAAGTCCAAAGTGCGGGGGGCACAGACTTCCAATAGACCTCAGGAATTATTTCAGAAGCTGTGATCAACCAGAAACAGAGGGGCCCTGGCCACATGCCCTACATGGTGGGAGGGCTGTGTGTGTGTTTGGGAGTTACTATAATGGCTCCACACAACTGAACAATTCTTCTATGACAACAGAGATTATTTACCCACCCACGCATACACCCTCCCTATCCTGGTAGAACTGGTCCAAGAGGTTCCCCACTGGAGCCCACAAGGACTGTCACAGGGAATTAATATTTAGTTGGTTTTTTTATATAAGTTCTTCCCAAAATCTTGTAAAATGTAAACTATCTTCTGTCTAAGTTAAGGGCCCACACCTGAAAGTCAGTAGGGACCTATGAATGACTAAAAATGACTTGTTTGAAGGATTGGGCCATATTATATGTGTAAGAATTGTTAGATAGGAAATACTCAATAATATCCAAGTCCTTCCAAGCAAGCACAAAACAGTCTCAACCACCTGTTAGCTGCCAGAGTCCTGGAGTCCTATCTGTCAGACTTCTGGCCAGGGAGCAGTACAAGGACAGCAGTTGTTGCATTGGTGGATGATCTCCCTACTGTCTACAGACTAAGTAAATACTTATGCATTCCTTTGGACCTATCTCTGGCATTTGATACTGCTGTTCACCAAATACTCCCATCCTGCCTCTGAGAAGCTGCAGGGTGAACAGAAACACCCTGAAATGGCTCATGTCCAGACCAAACCCAGAGGATGTTATGAGCAACTGTTCTATCTCTTAAATCTTCACCAGCAGAATCCTACAAATCTCAATCCTCTTTCCTCATTCAACATCTACATGAAACCATCAGGAGAGTTAGTGAGACAACACAGACTGAAATGCCAACCATATACAGATAATATACAGATAATACCCAGTTCTGCAACTCCTCTACACTGAATGTAAATAGCACCATCTAACAGCTTTCTGCTTGCCTAGCTGAGATCAGCACCTGCATGAAAAACAATTGGCTAAAGCTAAACCTAAGGCAAGAAAGGCAATATCAGCAAGAAGAGAGAAGCATGTCAAAGAATTTGCCTGCTCTAGGACCTCCCACTGTTGATCCCTCAGAATGTTAGGTTGGTTTGTAGACTTGGATTTCTTTTGGACTCCTCATTTTGTTGATGCTCAAAAGCCATGATGACAAGCTGTGCTCATTTCCTTCTGTGACTAGCTAGAAGACTGCACCCCGGTGCCCTTGCTACCTCTCCCCAACCACATGGAATAAAGGAAACAGAGCAGGACCTCTGGGGTGTAAGCAGTGATGAGCTGCAAAAATCTTAACAACGGGTTCCCTCCTCACCCCATGAGGGGGTCATTGCCCATCCCAGCCCCCTGGGACTCCTGCCCCCGGGACTCCTGCCCCATCCAACCCCCCCGTGTTCCTTGATGCCCCCCCAGGACCCCTGCCCCATCCACCCCCCTTCCCTGTCCCCTGACTGCCCCCAGAACCGGGCAGGAGGGTCCGTGGGCCACCGTAGTGGGTGCCCATCCCACCCCTAAGAGGCAGAGGCACCTGCTGGGGGGCGAGGTGGGGAGTCCTGGCGGTTCTTACCTGGGGCAGCTCCCAGGAAGCATCCGGCAGATCCCTCTGGCTCCTAGGGGCAGGGGAGCGTAGCTAGGGGGGGAGCAGGGGGAGCAGCTGCTCCCCCACTGATTACATCAAAAGTGGTGCCTTAGGTGCTGACTCCCTGGGTGCTTTGGGGCTGGAGTACCCACAGGAAAAACTGGTGGGTGCAGGCCCAGGGAGGCGGAGGTGACCTGGGGCGGGGAGCGGTTCCCCTGCGCACTCCCCCCCACATGGGTTACCTGCTGTGGTGCGGGCGGCCCTCCTTTGCCCCCCGCCCCTCCCCCGAGCTCACTTCCGCTCTGCCTCCCTGGGCCTGAGCGGAAAGCTGCAGCTTGCATCTCAGCCTGCCCTGGCTTCCCACGTGGACAGCTGATTCGCGGGAAGCCTGGGGGGGCGGAGAAGCAGAGCGGGGCAGCGCATTCAGGGGAGGAGGCGGAGAGGAGGTGAGGTGAGCTGGGGCCGGGGGTGTGTGCTCTGCACACACCAAATTTTCCCCTTGGGAGCTTCAGGGCTGGAACACCCATGGAGTCAGCGCCTAACTTTTGGCCAGTTAAATTTAGAAGCCCTTTTAGAACCAGTTGTCCCTCACGGAACAACCGGTTCTAAAAGGGCTTCTAAATTTAACAACCGTTCTAGTGAACCGGTGCGAACCGGCTCCAGCTCACCACTGGGTGTAAGCCAGACCCTCTGAGCACTAGTAACTTTCCTTAGCAACAGCTGAGAGCAGCCGCTCTGGGGCAGGGAAGACAAACAGAGTTCCCTGCTCTCCTGGACCTAGATTCCAGTGAGGGGAAATTCCTCTAAAGACACCCACCCACTCCAGGGCAGTAAATCACTTCCCTGCCCTTCAGCCACAAGGGAGGGACAACACAAAGCAGGACCTCCTCTTGGGTGAAGCCAGCCTTTGGGAAGAACAAGGACTGCCTGAGCAGCAGCAGGGCAGCCGCAAGCTCATCTAGAGGATATTGCTGGATGGCAGGGTCAGCAGCAGACTACTTTTTACAGTTTGAACTCTGGACGTTTTCTGTCTGCTGACTGGTTTGTTGCCTTAGTCTCCTCCCACCTCTGTCGTTTACAATTCTTCTGCTGGCAGCCTCACTTTTCCATCCTTCGTTTCCTCCCTCCTCTTCTTATCTCCCCTTATCACCATCCCACTTCCTTCCATTCCCCTCCTTCCTTTTCCACCACTCCCTTGTTCCTGTATATTCACTTCTGCTGCCATTACCTCTCAACCACCCCCTTGCCTTCATAAGAAGTAGAAAAAGAAATGGATATACAAGCTGTGTGCATAATCTCTCTGATCCCTTTGTTTCATCCCTTTCCCCAGACTTTGTCTAGGTTTTGTATTTCAAGGTTCCAAGTTCTTCAGCGAAAGGTCTATGACTATGTGTTTGTACAACACTTAGTCCAATGGAGCAACACCGGGGTCTTTGGGGCCTACTTCAATATAAATTCTAAGGCCTAGGTTTTCAAAACTGAGTACTAGGGTTGCCAGGCGTCCGGTTTTTGACTGGGCGTTCTGGTCGAAAAGGGACCCTGTCAGCTCCAGTCAGCACAGCTGATGGACTGCTAAAAGTCCGGTTAGCTGCAGCGGCTGGTTCCTCACGGCTCTCAGAAGCGGCTGGTATGTCCTTCTTCCTTCTAGGCATAGGTGTGGCCAGGGGGGCTCTGCATGCTGCTTCTGCCCATGGTGCAGGTGCCTCCCTGACCTTTGGCTCTGCAGCTCCCATTGGCCAGGAACTGGCAGAGCCCCCGGCCCTGTTTGTCCCTGCACCGAGGAGACAGAGGGACATGTCGCCGCTTCCTGGGAGCTGCCTGAGGTAAGCACCCCCCAGAGCCCGCTCCTCCCTTACCCCAACCCCTTTCCCCTGCCCTGAGCTCCCTCCCACATCCAAACTCCCTGCCCCAGTCCTGAGCCTCACTGTGAACCCCTCGGCTCCAGCCCGGAGTTCCCTCCAGCACCCAAACTCCCTCCCACTCCCAAACCCCCTGACCAAGCCCAGAGCTCCCTCCCACACTCTGAAGCCCTCAACCCCACACCCCAGCCCAGTGCCCCCTCCTGTACCCCAAACCCCTCATCCCCAGCCCCAGCCCAGAGCCCACAACCCCAGCTGGACCCCCCCCTCCCCCCATCCCAACCGCCTGCCCCAGCCCAGAGCTTCCTCCCAAATCCTGAACCCCTCATTTCTGGCCCCAGCCTGGAAACTGCACTCCCAGCCCAGAGCCCCCTTCCACACCTCAGCCCCCTGCCCCAGCCCAGAGCCCCCTCCTGCACTCCAAAACCCTCATCCTTGGCCCCACCCCAGAGTCCGCACCCCCAGCCGGAGCCCTCACCCCTTCCTGCACCCCAACCCCCTGCCCCAGCCCGGTGAAAATAAGCAAGTGATGGAGTGATCAGGGGTGGGGCCTCAGAGAAGAGGTGGGGCAGGGGCGGGGCCTTCAGGATGTTCCGTTTTCTGCAATCAGAAAGTTGGCAACCCTACTGAGTACTAATTTGTACTAACTTTATAAAGTGTTGAGCACCCAGCCTCGATTATCAGGCCCCATTAAGCTCCCTCAAGCTGGGCACCCAAAATCTCTAGGTGCTTTTGAAAATTCTACTTCAATGAATCATAGCCACAATGCTTACATAATACAGAGAGTGTTTCTCTCTTCTTTTCTCCCTTCCCTTTGGTTGGCTTTGCTACTTCAATTAATGTGGTATTTACCGGAAGCTTCCATTAAAAAAATAAATTTTAAAAAAGTGTCTCACAATTGCAGCTGTACTTGAGCACTATTTTAAGACTTAACAATTTCATTAAACCTTTTCTTACTTCAGACATATATTAAGTAATACCTATTCTTTAAAGAGGAAAGCATGTCATTAGACAAAAAGCTCCAAATGCTTAAGATCATACTAAAATAGGCATTTTGTTTGTTCAGCTGCACATATCACTGTAGGTCTAAGCTCACTGCATATTTAGTGTATTTATAAAACCACTCCACTTAAATTGCTTCTCTTTCCTTAGCACGTGTTTTAATACTCCTGAATAAAGAACATTCTTTTAAAGCTAAAAATAGTTCAGTTTTGGTCAGCATTCAATGACTAGTGAGGGGACGATAAAGCAAGTCAGGGGAAAGTTCTGCATGTTCTTCTAAGGTTTAAAGGCAGGTTTTTGTGTTTATTTATTTGCTTTTAAAAAGAACAATTTCATATCATAAGAATTTCTATTAGCGATTTGATGGACTAAGTGTTGATTATTTCAATATTTTCAAAATTTGTCTGTACATGGGTAAAAAACTATCTGTTCACAGATAAAGAATTTAGGTCAGTTGTTCCTATCTCCTATTAAAGTCACTGGGAGTTGAGATCACTCTGCACCAGATAGGATCAGGGCCATATTTCGGTTTTTATGGTAATTTCTATTCATAGTTAGAAACAAATACACTCAAAAAAACCTACTTGAGACCACATTAAGATTTCATCGTCAAGCACTCAAAGGTTAGTGCAACCTTAATTCAATTCCCTTGTGCATTTGCATTATGATACTGTTTTTAATTACATGATGGTACACTATTTTTACTAGACAGTCCTAGTTTACGTGCCCAATCAGTCCTTGTCAACCCTTCCAGGCTCTCCGTCTGAGGCCCCGTCTCTCCCCACTCTCCCCGTCTCTCCCCACCAGTCTCCTTGCTCAGCCAGTCCCTGTCGTCCCTGCTCCATGCCCCCGGTCAGTTTTCCCCTCCCAGGTCCTCATCTGATCTGTCTCTACCCTCTCTCCAGCTTCCTGTTGTTTCCCCTCATGCTCATGGGCGGCAGGTATCAAAGGCAGGGGAAGGCTAAGCCTACACAAACTGCCAGCATGTCCCCACCCACAATGCACCCCAACCTCCCTCCTGCTTCCCACCGCACTCTTCTGTGGGTGTGGCTCTTCCTTCCCATGTGGCCGGGGCCCCAGGCCAGTGGCGCCAGAACCAGAGCCTGGCCCAACCACTTTTCACCAGGGCGGATCCCGCCCCCTTCCCCTCCTCTTCCCCAAGCGGCCCCACCTCCGGCTGGGCCAGCGTGGAGCCCAGGCAGCTGTGGGGAGCTGCGGTGGACCCTCCACCTGCCCATGGTGCGGGGGAGCTGAGAGCAGCCTCTGGCCCGTGTCCCTGCCCCCTGGGCTCCCCGGCCACCTGGGGCAAGAGGAGGGTCTGCAACTCCATGCCAGCTCCCCACAGCTGCCTCTGCAGCTCTCCCCGACCTGGCTCTGGCTCTGGCTCTGGCTCTGGCTCTGGCCAGGGGGAGGGGCTCAGAGCCACAGCCCAGCCATGGTAAGAGCCGCGTGGGCAGCTCTGAGGAGCCACGGAGTTGCAGACCCTCCTCCTTCCGCAGCTGGGCGGGGAGCCTGAGAGGTGGGGACACAGGCTGGGGGCTGCTTGGGCCCACCGCCCAGGGCAGGTAGAGGGTCTGCCGTGGCTCCCTACAGCTGCCCGCCCAGCTGCGGCTCTGAGGCTCCCGCTCCCCTCCACCAGCTAGAGCTGGGTCGGGGAGAGCTGCTTCTGCGAGAGGTCTTCTTTCACCTCAGGCATTCCCCGCCCCCTACCCTTTTGGAAAGGATCCGGCACCTGGGGCTACTGGGGGCTGGCCTACAACCAGGGACTCTGGGAGGTCGGAGCCGGTGCTCGTGCTGCCTGCCCACCTGGCGCTCTGGGGTTGGGGGGATGGGTGCTCAGGCAGCCTGGGACTGGTGGGGTGGGGGTCTCTGAGCTCTGAGGGGGAAGGAGGGTGGGAGGGGAGGAGTGGGGCCTGGGGCAGAAGGGATGGGTCAGCTGCGGAGTAGCCTCCCCAAGCCTGCGGTTCACCTGGCGCCCATGCTCATGCTCCTATTTCCTGCCCTGTCCACCCCCGGCTCCCTGTTGCAGTCTCTTTTTCCAGTCATTCACAATTCTCCCCTTTCATCCCAGCTCCTCATTAGATCCATCTCCTCTCTCCCGCTAGGCCTATTTCCTTGCCACTGGTTTCCAGTCCCAATCTCCCCTTCTTCCTCCAGCTCCTTGTCCAATTTAAATGTTGTCTTCCCCTCCTCCCCCTACAAACTGGCTCCCATTTCCCGTCACCAGCTCCCAGTCTCCTTGCTGAACCAGTACCAACCTCCTTCCCCTTCCCCAACTCCCAGTCTCCTTGTCCACTCAGTCACAGGCTCTCTTTTCCCCACCTCAGATCTCAGTCCCAGTCTCCTTGTCCAATCAGTCCCAGTCTGTCTCCCCACAACTTCCAGTCACAGTTTCTCTTTTCCTGCCCCCTACCAAAGTCCTTGTCTCACCAGACTTTCTGTCCCAATCTACTTCTTTCTCTCCCCTCAGTATGGCTCTTGTGCCCTTTGCATTGGAATTGGACGGCTTCCTCCTCCACTCTGCTTGTGTGCCATCAGGGAGGCACTGAGAGCCCAGAAGATGGAGGCTCCCTACTCCCAGTTCCAGCACCTGGCCCTGAGCAGCTGGGAGCTGCAAATTATGGGAAGAGCCAGCTTTGCCACTCTAACCCAGGAATGCAGTGTGCTCAGTCACTCTGAGAGGGATGGCACACATGCAGGCCAGTCACGTGTAGGAGCTATGAGGGGATGGAGCATGTTCAACTGCTGTGTGGGAATAGCAGATCACATGCAGGAGCTGCGAGGCAATGGTGCATGCTCAGTGAGGATGGAATCTTCAGAGATTTTAGCTGCTAAACTCTAAGAAGTCTTTACTGAGTATGTGTCAAGTGAGATTTTTCAAAGGCTTGTAACTTGGCCGAAGTTGGTCAGATTTTCATGAGGATGGCAAAAAGCACATCCCTGATACATAGTCCACATCACTGCCAAATTTCAAGTCCCTACTCCAAACTAGGAGTGCTAGAGCTTCTCAAAGAAAAGGTTGCCATAGATTTTTTTTTAACATTGCCAAACAATATATATTTTTCTGTAGCCTCACTCTGAGAAACTGCAGAACAGATTTAACAGAACGTATCCTTATAAATTCAGCTTGAGGCAGACAACCAGGATGGAAAATTTTACCCCAAAAGTTCAAGTTTGACAAAGTTATAAGCAACTGAGAAAGGGTCTTATAATCGGAATTGTCAGACAACCTTAATAACATGTGGTGTTACCAATCTCACCTATAATAAAAAGAGAAATAGTATGCAGGGAATCAAGTCGATGGGCACTTGTTGGGGTGCCAGGAGACCTATATTCTATTCATGCCTCTGCCGCTGACCTGCTGCGTGTGCTTGGGCAGGTCACATCACTGCTTTATACCTCAGTTTCCCATCTGTAAATGGGGATAATGATACATACCTTCCTTTGTAAAGTGCATTGAGATCTATGGATAAAAAGCACTATGTGAGAATCAACAGTAAAATTTTCAAAAGTGCTTAAATTACTTAGAAGCCTAAGTCCCATTTTCAAAAGTGACATAGCACTTATTGCAAGTCTCATTCAAAGTCAATGGGACTTAGGCCCTTAGGGTATGTCTACACTACGGAATAAGGTCGAATTTATAGAAGTTGTTTTTTTAGAAATCGGTTTTATATATTCGAGTGTGTGTGTCCCCACAGAAAATGCTCTAAGTGCATTAAGTGCATTAACTCGGCGGAGCGCTTCCACAGTACCGAGGCTAGAGTCGACTTCCGGAGCATTGCACTGTGGGTAGCTATCCCACAGTTCCCGCAGTCTCCACTGCCCATTGGAATTCTGGGTTGAGATCCCAATGCCTGATGGGGCTAAAACATTGTCGCGGGTGGTTCTGGGTACATATCGTCAGGCCCCCGTTCCCTCCCTCCCTCCGTGAAAGCAAGGGCAGACAATCGTTTCGCGCCTTTTTTCCTGAGTTACCTGTGCAGACGCCATACCACTGCAAGCATGGAGCCCGCTCAGGTAACCGTCACCCTATGTCTCCTGGGTGCTGGCAGACGCGGTACGGCATTGCTACACAGTAGCAGCAACCCCTTGCCTTGTGGCAGCAGACGGTACAGTACGACTGGTAGCCGTCATCGTCATGTCCGAGGTGCTCCTGGTCGCCTCTGTGAGGTCGATCAGGAGCGCCTGGGCAGACATGGGCGCAGGGACTAAATTTGGAGTGACTTGACCAGGTCATTCTCTTTAGTCCTGCAGTCAGTCCTATTGAACCGTCTTATGGTGAGTGGGCAGGCGATACAGACTGCTAGCAGTCGTACTGGACCATCTTCTGCCGAGCAGCCATGAGATGTGGATGGCATGCAGTCCTTCTGCACCGTCTGCTGCCAGCCAAAGATGTAAAAGATAGATGGAGTGGGTCAAAACAAGAAATAGATCAGATTTGTTTTGTACTCATTTGCTTCCCCCCCTCTCCTGTCTAGGGGACTCATTCTTCTAGATCACACTGCAGTCACTCACAGAGAAGGTGCAGCGAGGTAAATCTAGCCATGTATCAATCAGAGGCCAGGCTAACCTTCTTGTTCCAATAAGGACAAAAACTTAGGTGCACCATTTCTTATTGGAACCCTCCGTGCAGTCCTGCCTGAAATACTCCTTGATGTAAAGCCACCCGCTTTGTTGATTTTAGCTCCCTGAAGCCAACCCTGTAAGCGCCGGTCCCGGCGTCAGAGCAACGGCAAACAATCGGGCATCTGAGAGTGCTGTCCAGAGCAGTCACAATGGAGCACTCTGATGGGGCTAAAACATTGTCGCGGGTGGTTCTGGGTACGTATCGTCAGGCCCCCGTTCCCTCCCTCCCTCCGTGAAAGCAAGGGCAGACAATCATTTCGCGCCTTTTTTCCTGAGTTACCTGTGCAGACGCCATACCACGGCAAGCATGGAGCCCGCTCAGGTAACCGTCACCCTATGTCTCCTGGGTGCTGGCAGACGCGGTACGGCTTTGCTGCACAGTAGCAGCAACCCATTGCCTTCTGGCAGCAGACGGTGCAATACGACTGGTAGTCGTCCTCGTCGTGTCCGAGGTGCTCCTGGCCACGTCGGCTGGGAGCGCCTGGGCAGACATGGGCGCAGGGACTAAATTTGGAGTGACCTGACCAGGTCATTCTCTTTAGTCCTGCAGTCAGTCCTATTGAACCGTCTTATGGTGAGCGGGCAGGCGATACGGACTGCTAGCAGTCGTACTGTACCATCTTCTGCCAGGCAGGCAAGAGATGAGGATTGCTAGCAGTCGTATTGTACCATCTTCTGCCAGGCAGGCAAGAGATGAAGATGGCTAGCAGTCGTACTGTACCATCTTCTGCCGAGCAGCCATGAGATGTGGATGGCATGCAGTCCTTCTGCACCGTCTGCTGCCAGCCAAAGATGTAAAAGATAGATGGAGTGGGTCAGAACAAGAAATAAACCAGATTTGTTTTGTACTCATTTGCTTCCCCCCCTCCCCTGTCTAGGGGACTCATTTCTCTAGATCACACTGCAGTCACTCACACAGAAGGTGCAGCGAGGTAAATCTAGCCATGTATCAATCAGAGGCCAGGCTAACCTCCTTGTTCCAATAAGAACGATAACTTAGGTGCACCATTTCTTATTGGAACCCTCCGTGCAGTCCTGCCTGAAATACTCCTTGATGTACAGGCACCCCCTTTGTTGATTTTAGCTCCCTGAAGCCAACCCTGTAAGCTGTGTCGTCAGTCGCCCCTCCCTCCGTCAGAGCAACAGCAGACAATCGTTCCGTGCCTTTTTTCTGTGCGGACGCCATATCAAGGCAAGCATGGAGGCCGCTCAGCTCACTTTGGCAATTAGGAGCACATTAAACACCACACGCATTATCCAGCAGTATATGCAGCACCAGAACCTGGCAAAGCGATACCGGGCGAGGAGGCGACGTCAGCGCGGTCACGTGAGTGATCAGGACATGGACACAGATTTCTCTGAAAGCATGGGCCTGCCAATGCATGCATGATGGTGCTAATGGGGCAGGTTCATGCTGTGGAACGCCGATTCTGGGCTCGGGAAACAAGCACAGACTGGTGGGACCGCATAGTGTTGCAGGTCTGGGACGATTCCCAGTGGCTGCGAAACTTTCGCATGCGTAAGGGCACTTTCATGGAACTTTGTGACTTGCTTTCCCCTGCCCTGAAGCACATGAATACCAAGATGAGAGCAGCCCTCACAGTTGAGAAGCGAGTGGTGATAGCCCTGTGGAAGCTTGCAACGCCAGACAGCTACCGGTCAGTTGGGAATCAATTTGGAGTGGGCAAATCTACTGTGGGGGCTGCTGTTATGCAAGTAGCTCACACAATCAAAGATCTGCTGATATCAAGGGTAGTGACCCTGGGAAATGTGCAGGTCATAGTGGATGGCTTTGCTGCAATGGGATTCCCTAACTGTGGTGGGGCTATAGACGGAACCCATATCCCTATCTTGGCACCGGAGCACCAAGCCGCCGAGTACATAAACCACAAGGGGTACTTTTCGATAGTGCTGCAAGCTCTGGTGGATCACAAGGGACGTTTCACCAACATCAACGTGGGATGGCCGGGAAAGGTGCATGATGCTCGCATCTTCAGGAACTCTGGTCTGTTTCAAAAGCTGCAGGAAGGGACTTTATTCCCAGACCAGAAAATAACTGTTGGGGATGTTGAAATGCCTATATGTATCCTTGGGGACCCAGCCTACCCCTTAATGCCATGGCTCATGAAGCCGTACACAGGCAGCCTGGACAGTAGTCAGGAGCTGTTTGACTACAGGCTGAGCAAGTGCAGAATGGTGGTAGAATGTGCATTTGGACGTTTAAAGGCGCGCTGGCGCAGTTTACTGACTCGCTTAGACCTCAGCGAAACCAATATTCCCACAGTTATTACTGCTTGCTGTGTGCTCCACAATATCTGTGAGAGTAAGGGGGAGACGTTTATGGCGGGGTGGGAGGTTGAGGCAAATCGCCTTGCTGCTGGTTACACGCAGCCAGACACCAGGGCGGTTAGAAGAGCACAGGAGGGCGCGGTACGCATCAGAGAAGCTTTGAAAACCAGTTTCATGACTGGCCAGGCTACGGTGTGAAAGTTCTGTTTGTTTCTCCGTGATGAAACCCCCGCCCCTTGGTTCACTCTACTTCCCTGTAAGCTAACCACCCGCCTCTCCTCCCTTCAATCACCGCTTGCAGAGGCAATAAAGTCATTGTTGCTTCACATTCATGCATTCTTTATTCATTCATCACACAAACAGGGGGATGACTACCAAGGTAGCCCAGGAGGAGTGGTGGAGGAGGGAAGGAAAATGCCACACAACACTTTAAGCACAGCACTTTAAAAGTTTACAACTTTAAAATTTATTGAATGACAGCCTTCTTTTTTTTTGGGCAATCCTCTGTGGTGGAGTGGCTGGTTGGCCGGAGGCCCCCCCACCGCGTTCTTGGGCGTCTGGGTGTGGAGGCTATGGAACTTGGGGAGGAGGGCGGTTGGTTACAGAGGGGCAGCAGTGGCAGTCTGTGCTCCAGCTGCCTTTGCTGCAGCTCAACCATACACTGGAGCATACTGGTTTGGTCCTGCAGCAGCCTCAGCATTGAATCCTGCCTCCTCTCATCACGCTGCCGCCACATTTGAGCTTCAGCCGTGTCTTCAGCCCGCCACTTACTCTCTTCAGCCCGCCACCTCTCCTCCCGGTCATTTTGTGCTTTCCTGCACTCTGACATTATTTGCCTCCACGCATTCGTCTGTGCTCTGTCAGTGTGGGAGGACAGCATGAGCTTGGAGAACATTTCATCGCGAGTGCATTTTTTTTTCTTTCTAAGCTTCACTAGCCTCTGGGAAGGAGAAGATCCTGTGATCATTGAAACACATGCAGCTGGTGGAGAAAAAAAAAGGGACAGCGGTATTTAAAAAGACACAATTTTATAAAACAGTGGCTACACTCTTTCAGGGTAAACCTTGCTGTTAACATTACATACATAGCACATGTGCTTTCGTTACAAGGTCGCATTTTGCCTCCTCCCACCGCGTGACTACCCCCTCAACCTTCCCCCCTCCCTGTGGCTAACAGCGGGGAACATTTCTGTTTAGCCACAGGCAAACAGCCCAGCAGGAATGGGCTCCTCTGAGTGTCCCCTGAAGAAAAGCACTCTATTTCAACCAGGTGACCATGAATTATATCTCACTCTCCTGAGGATAACACAGAGAGATAAAGAACGGATGTTGTTTGAATGCCAGCAAACATACACTGCAATGCTTTGTTCTACAATGATTCCCGAGTACGTGTTACTGGCCTGGAGTGGTAAAGTGTCCTACCATGAAGGACGCAATAAGGCTGCCCTCCCCAGAAACCTTTTGCAAAGGCTTTAGGACTACATCTAGGAGAACCGCAAATGCCAGGGCAAAGTAATCCTTTCACATGCTTGCTTTTAAACCATGTATAGTATTTTAAAAGGTACACTCACCAGAGGTCCCTTCTCCGCCTGCTGGGTCCAGGAGGCAGCCTTGGGTGGGTTCGGGGAGTACTGGCTCCAGGTCTAGGGTGAGAAACAGTTCCTGGCTGTCGGGAAAACCGGTTTCTCCGCTTGCTTGCTGTGAGCTATCTACAACCTCCTCCTCATCATCATCTTCTTCGTCCCCAAAACCTGCTTCCATATTGCCTCCATCTCCATTGAAGGAGTCAAACAACACGGCTGGGGTAGTGGTGGCTGAACCCCCTAAAATGTAATGCAGCTCATCATAGAAGCGGCATGTTTGGGGCTCTGACCCAGAGCGGCTGTTCGCCTCTCTGGTTTTCTGGTAGGCTTGCCTCAGCTCCTTCAGTTTCACGCGGCACTGCTTCGGGTCCCTGTTATGGCCTCTGTCCTTCATGCCCTGGGAGATTTTCACAAAGGTTTTGGCATTTCGAAAACTGGAACGGAGTTCTGATAGCACGGATTCCTCTCCCCAAACAGCGATCAGATCCCGTTCCTCCCGTTCGGTCCATGCTGGAGCTCTTTTGCGATTCTGGGACTCCATCATGGTCACCTGTGCTGATGAGCTCTGCATGGTCACCTGCAGCTTGCCACGCTGGCCAAACAGGAAATGAGATTCAAAAGTTCGCGGTTCTTTTCCTGTCTACCTGGCCAGTGCATCTGAGTTGAGAGTGCTGTCCAGAGCGGTCATAATGGAGCACTCTGGGATAGCTCCCGGAGGCCAATACCATCGAATTGTGTCCACAGTACCCCAAATTCGAGCTGGCAACGTCGATTTAAGCGCTAATCCACTTGTCAGGGGTGGAGTAAAGAAATCGATTTTAAGAGCCCTTTAAGTCGAAATAAAGGGCTTCATTGTGTGGACGGGTGCAGGTTTACATCGATTTAACGCTGCTAAATTCGACCTAACGTCCTAGTGTAGACCAGGGCTTAGATATCTAAGCGCTTGTCTGTGCTATGGAGCCTTGGCCAGTATAGCTGTCTCAGCAGAGAGCCCCCTAGTGTAGTTGCAGTGTACGCCAGCAGAAGCAGTTTTGCCAGCATTACACCGACTCCCAAACAACAATAACTAAACTGACAGAAGCACTTTTTTGTCATCATAGTTGTGTCTAAGCTGGGGGGTTTGCCAGCATACCTATGTTGGCTCGGGGTGTGATTTTTTTCCCCACACTCATAGCCAACATAGCTAAATTTTATGTGCAAACCAGGCCTAAGTCAGACTTGAAAATGGGATTTAGGCTTCTAAATTGCTTAGGCTCTTTTGAAAACATTACCCTAAGTATTGTTATTTTTAATACGATTGCCATGCGGCATGAGGTTATATTCCATCATGTCTTGACTGGTGTCAAGGGACCTTGGAATTAGTAAGTATGGGAGACAACTTTCATACCAAAAATGTTCCACACTTACCTTGTTTAGTAATTAGAATGTATAAATCCTGTGTCTCACTGAGTGTCCTAGTCTGGCTGGCTCGTGCTCTAGAGGAAAGCAGTGATAGATAACCAGCATGTCCTCTGCAAAAGGATTCTTCCCTCTTCCTCTTCTTCCTTCTGTTTAGTATCTTAGAGGATGAAGTCCTTAAACAGCATTTATTATGAGAGATCCTGGGCCTTCCTGACATCCCTTTACAAATCTTTCTTCTAAAGTTTCAATTGAAAAAGCCTGAAACTGTATTAGTTCCTTAGCATAAGCCGTTGGTTCCAGGGAACCCTCTGTTGTGGGGGATTTGGGCAGCCATGGGTGCAGAAAGCCCAAGCAGTAAAGCACTTGCAGAGAGCTGGAACAACAATAGGGCATGTGCAGCCAGTGCAGGAGACAAACAGGGCTTCCACACAAGTGGTCCTGCGCCTTCAGCAGACACTCCAAGATTCACATGGATCTTGGGGATGTCCCTACTTCTTATTTTGGGATTCAAAAGAAACAAACCCTGCCCTCACTGGATGAACTGGAAGGAAATTCGGCAAGGAAACCACTCATGGAATTTTCCTCCCCCTCCACCCAGCCACCTCCATTACCTTTTTCTGTGGAAAAGGGAATCAAGCCCAGTATTTATAAACTACTTGCAAGGTATTTTGCTGCTGATCCTTTAGTTAACACTCCAAGATCAATTTAAAGATACATTTTAAGGGTTTTGACATTTTTTCTCTGTTTACTTACTATTTTAACCCCAATTTCCAGAACAATCCTAACTTTTCAGAGTCACTGTGCTAAAAGCTGATAGACTATAGGTCATGTGGGTATGGACAAGTACAGTTAATAGGAAAGTCAACATGACTGTTGGAAGAACAAGCAGAGAGAATGTTTTCTTAGTTATTTAGAGTGGGGAAAAAGAGACCTATCATCTTCATGAGCTCTTTTGCAGTTAAAACTGGAACAGGGCTCAACACCAGAGTCAGATCATTGAATTTTGTTGTTTGGGCCCAGCTCAGGCTAAAACACCTCAATGTCCTTTATAATATGAAGAGCCTTCCCAAAACCACAGTGCCACTCATACCAAGATAGTTTGTTATCTACTTTGTTGATTTACTGATAATTCAGATGGAAGGCATTCCAAGCACATGCTTAAATCAAACTGACTTCATAGAATCATAGAAGAATCATAGAAGATTAGGGTTGGAAGAGAACTCAGGAGGTCATCTAGTCCAACCCCCTGCTCAAAGCAAGACTAACCCCAACTAAATCATCCCACCCAGGGCTTTGTCAAGCTGGGCCTTAAAAAGCTCTAAGGATGGAGATTCCACCACCTCCCTAGGTAACTCATTCCGGTGCTTCACCACCCTCCTAGTGAAATAGTTTTTCCTAATAGCCAACCTAGACCTCCCCCACTGCAACTTGAGACCATTGCTCCTTGTCCTGTCATCTGCCACCACTTTAAACAGCCTAGCTTCATCCTCTTTGGAACCCCTCTTCAGGTAGTTGAAGGCTGCTATCAAATCCCCCCTCACTCTTCTCTTCTGCAGACTAAATAAGTCCAGTTTCCTCAGCCTCTCCTCATAAGTCATGTGCTCCAGCCCCCTAATAATTTTTGTTGCCCTCTGCTGGACTCTCTCCAATTTGTCCACATCCCTTCTGTAGTGGGGGGCCCAAAACTGGCCTCACCAGTGCCGAACAGAGGGGAATAATCACTTCCCTTGATCTGCTGGCAATGCTCCTACTAATGCAGCCCAATATGCCGTTAGCCTTCTTGACAACAAGAGCACACTATTGACTCATATCCAGCTTCTCATCCACTCTAATCCCCAGGTCCTTTTCTGCAGAACTGCCTCTTAGCCAGTTGGTCCCCAGCTTGTAGCAGTGCATGGGATTCTTCCGTCCTAAGTGCAGGACTCTGCACTTGTCCTTGATGAACCTCATCAGATTTCTTTCAGCCCAATCCTCCAATTTGTCTAGGTCACTCTGGACCCTATCCCTACCCTCCAGCGTATCTACCTCTCCCCCCAGCTTAGTGTCATCTGCGAACTTGCTGAGGGTGCAATCCATCCCATCATCCAGATCATTAATTAAGATGTTGAACAAAACTGGCCCCAGGACAGACCCCTGGGGCACTCCGCTTGATACCAGCTGCCAACTAGACATCGAGCCGTTAATCACTACCCATTCAGCCAGATGATCTAGCCAGCTTCTAGCCACCTTATAGTCCATTCATCCAATCTATACTTTTTTAACTTGCTGGCAAGGATACTGTGGGAGACTGTATCAAAAGCTTTGCTAAAATCAAGATATATCACATCCACCGCTTTTCCCATATCCATAGAGCCAGTTATCTCATCGTAGAAGGCAATCAGGTTGGTCAGGCATGACTTGCCCTTGGAGAGTCCATTTGACTGTTCCTGATCACCTTCCTCTCCTCCAAGTGCTTCAAAATGGATTCCTTGAGGACCTAACTCCATGATTTTTACAGGGACTGAAGTGAGGCTGACCGGTTTGTAGTTCCCCGGATTCTTCTTCTTCCATTTTTCAAAGTTAAGACGTTGAGCATTCTAGCCTTGATCCAACAAGCACATGGATATCACTCTAAGGCTCTGAGTATTGGGGGGGTAGCCCTGTTAGTCTGTATCCACAAAATCAACAAGGAGTCCGGTGGCACCTTAAAGACTAACAGATTTATTTGGGCATAAGCTTTTGTGGGTAAAAAACCACTTCATCAGATGCATGTAGTGAAAATTAGAGATGCAGGCATTATATACTGACATGAAGAGAAGGGAGTTACCTCACAAGTGGAGAACCAGCCACTCCCAGTCCCTATTCAAGCCCAAATTAACGGTGCTAAATTTGAAAATGAATTTTAGTTCTGCAGTTTCTCTTTGAAGTCTGTTTCTGAAGTTTTTTTGTTCAAGTAGGGCTACTTTTAAATCTGTTATAGAATGTCCAGGAAGATTGAAGTGTTCTCCTAAGGCTCTGAGTAGTCCTATTGGGAATTTACTGGGACCACTCACAGGTTTAAAGTTAAGCATGTGTTTAAGTACTTTGTTATATTGGGAACAGAGGGCTCATCACATTTCAGGATTGAATCCTTAAATGCTGTGTTGATTCAGGGCCTAAATCAGTTTCACTAGGGTTTGCAATTCTTGCCCTTGCAGACCAGGCAAACCTGACTAACTTTGATAGTGATACAGATTTCAGAATACATTTTAGACAGATTTAAATATCATCCTGTTGTGATAAAAATGTCAGTGACAATTCTGCTTTGGATGGGCCTTACTTCATAGCACTGGCAATCAAGCGTCAAATGAAAGGTCTCTGCAATATAAATTGAAGGATGATAAGAACACCACACACATTTTAAAACAGTTAATGAATGCAGAGTACAATTCAGCAGACCTACAAGTGTCACTACTAGTTAATAAAAACATCTCGTTGCGTTTAGTAAAATCCTAGTCATGTCTTCTTCCTTTTCAGACTTCTCATTTAAGTACTATGAATATAATGTTCTGGCTATTATCCAGGTTTCAATTGTGGAGAGCAAACAAAAACCATTTAGAGGGGAATTCCAGACTGAAACAAAAGCTGAAGAAAGAATTTATAGGCACTTCCCACCCCCACACTTGTTCTTGCAACAGTGTTCTAGTCATACAACTGAAAAGTATTTCAGAATTTTGCAAGGATAATCCTGTGTAAATTAACTTTACACAAGGATTTCAGATCATGTGCATGTACAAAATCTACACAATTCGTTTGGTTTAAGAAAGGTTCTAACTAAGCATCAACATTTTGGATAGCTTGAAAATTTGAAAACTTGTACTGTAGCTGGAATGTTGTCTATATTTTAGAGTGCTCTTGAATTCTAGTACTTTAGAGTCTGTAATTACTTAACATTAAGCATAGGATAGCATGTGCAGAGAGAAAAGTAGAAAGACCTCATTTCTTTTCTTTTTATAAATATAAGAATGAAAACACTGAGTCATGATGTGGACTGAAATGTGCTAGCAAAAATAATATACCAGAATCCAGGCTCTGCTGTTGTGTACAACAGACTATCAATGATTTTTAGTTCTTACAGCATTATATTAAATGTCAAATTTAGTTAAAATTTCTGGGGGTGACAATCACTTCTTAGTTAATGTTTGTACAATACTTTGAAAATGTAAACCACTATAGCCCAGATTTTGATACATTTACTCAGTTGAATTCCACAAATAATCCCACTAAAGTCAATAAAACTACTCATGGGGGAAGGGACTACTCATCATGAGTAAGGGTATCAGAGGCCAGTACATATTATTAATTCTTTGTAGCTTCTCTTGGGTGCTTTTTATATCTACAGGTTTCAGAGTAGCAGCCGTGTTATTCGCAAAAAGAAAAGGAGTACTTGTGGCACCTTAGAGACTAACACATTTATTTGAGCATAAGCTTTCGTGAGCTAGTTTGTTAGGATATAGATATTCAGGCCTGTCTGTAAAGGCCTATACTCTAAGAATTTAGGTGTATTCTTATCACTTGGCTAGTTATAGAGGTACAAAAGAAAGAATCAAAATCACTGTCTGCCGGTGTAAGGGTCTTCTCTTACTGTGACAGTCTGAGGCCCTGTGCTTAGGCTTAGGCCTTTGGCTAAGCAGCAGACAGCCATAAGCTAGGAAGCGAACAGTCACATCCTCACATTCCAAACTAGTCACATTGAAAGAAGGTGCTATTGGGCTGTTAGGAATACAATCCTGTCCTGATAATGCCTATCGCCTCCAGAGAAAGAGAAGTGCCTTGAAAATGTAAAAGGAAACTAAGTTTGATAGCATCCTGTCTGGCAAGAACTCACTTATCAATAGCTGGGATGTGAAATCCTCACTTCTGTATTGTCTTGTCATTATAGTTCCCACTTTGCTATTGTTTGTCTGTATAATCTCTGTCTGGTTCTGTGATTGTTCCTGTCTGCTGTATAATTAATTTTGCTGGGTGTAAACTAATTAAGGTGGTGGGATATAATTGGTTACATAATCATGTTACAATATGTTAAGATTGGTTAGTTAAATTTCAGGAAAATGATTGGTTAAGGTATAGCAAAGCAGAACTCAAGTTTTACTATATAGCCTGCAGTCAATCAGGAAGTGAGTGGGTGGGTGTGTGGGTGGGTGTGTGTGGGGAAAATGGGAACAGGGAATGTGGGTAAGGAAATTGGAATCATGTTTTTCTAAAGGGGGAGACGGGAACAGGGAAAGTGGGTAAGGAAATTGGAATCATGTTTTGCTAAAGGGGGAAATGGGAACAGGGAATGGGGGTAAGGAAGAAAACTGGAATCATGTTTGGCTAAGGGCAGGAATGGGAACAAGGACACAGGTGTAAGGCTCTGTGGTGTCAGAGCTGGGAAGGAGGACACTAAGGAAGGAAATTGGAATCATGCTTGCTGGAAGTTCACCCCAATAAACATCGAATTGTTTGCACCTTTGGACTTCGGGTATTGTTGCTCTCTGTTCATGCGAGAAGGACCAGGGAAGGAAGCGGGTGAAGGAATAAGCCCCCTAACACAGCTCACTTCATCGGATTCATGTAGTGGAAAATACAGTGGGGAGATTTTATATACATAGAGAACATGAAACAATGGGTGTTACCATACACACTGTAACCAGAGTGATCGGGTAAGGTGAGCTATTACCAGCAGGAGAGAAAAAAAACCTTTTGTAGTGATAATCAAGGTGGGCCATTTTCAGCAGTTTACAAGAACGTGTGAGGAACAGTTGGGGGGGGGAATAAACATGGGGAAATAGTTTTACTTTGTATAATGACACATCCACTCCCTGTCTTTATTCAAGTCTAATTTAATGGTATCCAGTTTGCAAATTAATTCCAATTCAGCAGTCTCTTAGAAGTCTGTTTTTGAAGTTTTTTTGTTGAAGAATTGCGACTTTTAGGTCTGTAATAGAGTGACCAGAGAGATTGAAGTGTTCTCCGACTGGTTTTTGAATGTTATAATTTCTGACGTCTGATTTGTGTCCATTTATTCTTTTACATAGAGACTGTCTGGTTTGGCCAATGTACATGGCAGAGGGGCATTGCTGGAATATGATCGCATATATCACATTGGTAGATGTGCAGGTGAACGAGCCTCTGATAGTGTGGCTGATGTGATTAGGCTCTATGATGGTGTCCCCTGAGTACATATGTGGACAAAGTTGGCAACGGGCTTTGTTGAAAGGATATGTTCCTGGGTTAGTGTTTTTGTTGTGTGGTGTGTGGTTGCCGGGGAGTATTTGCTTCAGATTGGGGGGCTGTCTGTAAGCAAGAACTGGCCTGTCTCCCAAGATCTGTGAGAGTGATGGGTCGTCTTTCAGGATAGGTTGTAGATCCTTGATGATCACTGGAGAGGTTTTACTTGGGGGCTGAAGGTGATGGCTAGTGGCGTGCTGTTCTTTTCTTTGTTGGGCCTGTCCTGTAGTAGGTGACTTCTGGGTACTCTTCTGGCTCTGTCAATCTGTTTCTTCACTACTATCCTTGCAACAAAGCCCATTGCCAACTGTGTAAGAATAAGAATAAATGGAATGGATAGTGGGTAGGACTGGGGCATTGCAAAATGGAGCTGCGGGGCAGCAAGTCTGCGAGGTGGGGGAACAGGAGGGCTATCTGGGTTCCAAATAGAGGGATGGCATAAAACTCAAATGGGCATGTGGGCAGTGTAATGGAATGCTAAACTGTATTATCCTGTTCAGCCACTACGTGGCACTGTGTGCTAAATACCTTATTTAAACCAACCTCAGCCAAACCTAATACCTTATTTAAATGAACCTTAGCCACACCTGGCAGAGCATTAAAGGATCTTATGATGAATGTATCTGGTGCATATCTTGCTCAAAAGGAAGCTCTGTGGCCAGTCCATATCTGGTACAGAAGTATGTGACATGGTGTCAGGTGTAAACTAAGATCAGACACAGAAGGAAAAGCAACAAAGGTTGCAAACAGAACGAAAAAGCAATAAAGGTTGCAGGATCCCATCAACATGCCACTCTTCAATGCCCCAGAGAACTTCAGCTTTGACAAACCTTCAGAATGGATAGAGCAGGGGTGGGCAAACTTTTTGGGCCGAGGGCCACATCGGGGTTGTGAAATTGTATGGAGGGCTTGGTAGGGAAGGCTGTGCCTCCCCAAACAGCCTATCCCTCCCTGCCTCCCTATCCGCTCCCTCCCACTTCCCGGCCCCTGACTGCCCCCCTAAAAACCCCTGCCCCATCCAACACCCACCCTGCTTCTTGTCCTCTGAATGCCCCCTCCTGGGACCCCCCGCCCCTAACCACCTCCCCGGGATCCCACCCCCTATCCAAGCCCGCCCCACTCCCTGTCCCCTGACTGCCCTGACCCCATCCACACCCCCGCCCCTTGACAGGCTGCCCGGGACTCCCATGCCTATCCAACCGCCCCCCGTCCCCTGACTGCCCCACCATAACCTTCGCCCCATCCTACCGCCCCCTGCTCCCTGCCCCCTGACCCTTATCCAACACCCCTGTGCCCCGCCCCTTACCATGCTGCTCAGAGCAGCAGGAACTTGCAGCCACGCCACTGCGCTGTCCAGCAGGAGCGGTGGGCCAGAGCGCTGGTGGTGTGGCACGCTGAGGCTGCGCGGGATGGGGGAAAGCAGGGGACAGGACGGGGACTAGCCTCCCTGGCTGGGAGCTCAGGGGACACGCAGGAGGGTCCCACGGGCTGTAGTTTGCCCACCTCTGCCCTACAGTGTGTATTTGTGACATTCACAGTTCTAGTTAAAGGAGCTGTGTCTCTGTGCAGTTCATAGCTATAGTTTGTATCACACCTTAATTCAGTTGTAAGTAAAGGATCTGATTCTGTCATCCCCCTCCCTGCCCATGGAACCATTAAATGCAAGGGACTTTCTTCCACTGAAGATGTGCAGGACTGGCCCATAGAGGTGTGTGTTTTGTTTAATCTGTATCATTATGACTTTATTTGGATTCCAATCCTAATTCTAAACTATGGATTTTTTTAAAAGAAGAAAGTCTACAGATTCTTGGGAAAAATGTTAGTTTTAAACTCAACTTATTACTTTCTCCTGGTTATTTGTCAAATTTTATTTCACTAGAAAAGCATTTAGTATAAATGTAAAAAATTAAAAGCCTCACTTCAACCTATGGGCATAATTCTTATTTAATATGTACATGCTTTAAAGCAACATTGGTGAAGTGTCCATTCAGTACATTTAGATAATCATTGATTATAGTATATAATCAATAATGTATTTTCAGCAATTTCACTGCACAAGATTACAGTTCCTAGTCTACAATGATGCAACTGTTGTGTCACAGACATTTCCCTATAGAGACAACGGCATCACCCTGTCTTGATTCGTAGAATAAGTGATGTTTATTGCCTTGCTTTATTCTACGTTTCCTGCCTTTGTACCAGACAAGAAGAAACAGCTGAAGAAAATTGTCTAGCAAATCTGACCAAAAACTAGTACATAAGGCTTCAGTGTTAAATCCACTGCTGCACCTATATGCATATTTATAGAGTTCCAGTCCCCATCAGCCACACCATCAGGGGCTCATTCACCTGCACATCTACTAATGCGATATATGCTTTCAATGCCCCTCTGCCATGTACATTGGCCAAACCGGACAGTCTCTACGCAAAAGAATAAATGGACACACATCTGACATCAGGAATTATAACATTCAAAAACTGGTAGAAGAACACTTCAGTCTCCCCGGTCACTCAATAACAGACCTAAAAGTAGCAAATCTTCAACAAAAAGCTTCAGAAACAGACTACAACGTGAAACTGCAGAACTGGAATTAATTTGCAAACTGGACAACATCAAATTAGGTCTGAATAAAGACTGGGAGTGGTTGGGTCGTTACAAAACCTAATTTCCCCCTCCTGTTACTCACATCTTCTTGTCAACTGTTTGAAATGGGCCACTCTCATTACCACTTCAAAAGTAATTTTTCCTCCCTTGGTAACCTACTGCTAATTGAATTGTCTCGTTAGACTGACCTACTTGGTAAAGGCAACTCCCATCTGTTCACGTGCTGTGTATTTATACCTGCTACTGTATTTTACACTCCATGCATCTGATGAAGTAGGTTCTAGCCCATGAAAGCTTATACCCAAATAAATTTGTTAGTCTTTAAGGAGTCACAAGGATTCCTCGTTGTTTTTGCTGATACAGACTAACACGGCTACCACTCTGAAACATACCACAAGAGTTACTAGATTCTTCCATATCTTAATAGAGAGACTGCCTAATGGACATCTCCCTCCCATTCACCATTGTATAGACTACTTCCCCACCAATTTGCAATTATAACGCCTTGGGAATTATACCACTTGTTTACTTCCCTTCTGTTATAAGCAAATATTTACAATTAAATAAACATTGAAGGGGGATTCAGTATCTTCTTCCTGATGCGCATCCATAAAAGTCAAAACTGGATCATAGCAGCAGTTACAGTAAACACAGTTGGAGGCAGGGAAGAATTCAACTACATTAGAGGTGGCTGACCCAAGTATCTAAAGGACACTAAGGAAGTGACAAGAGACTACTTTGCAGTGAATGGACAATTAAATGAGTCAAATAGACTCACAATTAAAGGCAATGGCATTGTAATTCCAAACGAAAGGAGAGGAGAAATCCTAAACCTCATCCATGAAGGACATAGAGGATTAACTAAACACTAAGAATGGGCCAACCAGTATGGTGGCCGGGCATCAGCAAGGGACATAAAGAATAAAGTATCTGCAAGTGAACATTGCAGAACTAACGGACCAATACAACACATTTAATAACAATACCTCTACCGCACAGACCTTGACAGAGACTAGTTTCAGATATATGTGAATTCAGAGGACATCCTTATCTGATCTTTGTAGACTATTTTTCCAGGTATATAGAAATAAAGTACTTGAAAGACATAACATGTCGCAATATTATTGAAAAACTGAAGTGCACTTTTGCTCACTTCAGTATTCCAGAACAGCTAGGGATGTACAATGGACCACAATTCGCTGCAGCAGAATTTAAATCCTTCTGAACAAAATATCATTTTGATAATATTACTAGCAGCCCACATACCCACAAGTGAATGAAGAGGCTGAGAGAGCTGTACAGCCAGCCAAGAAAATCCTACAGCAGGAAGATCTATTCCTTGCTCTTCTGAGTTAAGATAGACACCAATAGCAACTACTAGATATAGTCCAGCACAACTCCTCATGAGAAGACAATGTCAAACCACTGTTCCATCTTAGGAAAATAACCTATTTCCAAAGTGGCGAGACATGAAGAGAGTAGCCAAATCGGATAAAAAGGCTAAAGGAGCTGATGAACACTTTTACAACGTATTTCACTCAGGCAGAGAACTGCCAGGTCCAGAACCTGGTGATTATGTGTCAAATTGGATGGAGGAAAAGGATGGACAACTCCAGTTGTCATAAAGAAAAAAGAATTAAGCACCCAAATCATATGTGATTGAGACTGACAGTGGAGAGTTCAACAGAAACCATTGACATGTACAGTTTGTTCCTCAGGAAGAACAATCAAATGAGCAAACTCTACAGAAGGCAGATGCAGAACAAGAAGATGATGACTCAAGGATTCCAAACCAACCACAGCCACTCGTTGAAACTAATGGACAGCCAGATGACCAAGTTGTTACACATTTAGGTTGTGTACTTAGAAAACCAGTATGATTCAGAGATACTTAGACTGATAGGTACAGAACTTCAAAGCCAGTGTGATAGTGTAAATGGTACGAATGTAGTACTTAATGGGGAAAATGGAATGGAATGCTAACCTGTATTATACTGTTCAGCCACTAAGAAGCACTGTGTGTAAAATACCTTATTTAAACAAGCATCAGCCATACCTGTCGGAGTATTAAAGGATCTTATGATAAACACATCTGGTGTTTATCTTGCTCAGAACAGAAGGAAACTCTGTGACCAGTCCATGTCTGATACAGAAGTACATGACAGGTGATGAGCTGAAGATGTTGGGGTTTTGCAGGACACAATAGCAGGGGATAATATATATTTTAATATATAACATATTGTAAACCTGTAGTGGAAGCAATAGGCTCAGTCACGCTGTGGGGATGGTGCACGCACAGTCTGGTCATCCCTAGCAGCACGTTCTTTGCATGGAATCTAAGGAGATTTTAGCTGTTAAAATCTAAAAAGCTTCTACTGAGCATGTGCAAACTGATTTTTCAGAGGCTTATAACTTGGCCAAATTGGGGTGGATTTTCATGGAGGCAGCAAAAGGTACATCCATAACCACTGCCCTCCACACCAAATTTCAATGGCTCTGTGCCAAAGCATGGGGGTGCTAGAGCTGTTCAAAGGTTATCAAATCTAACACAGGCAAAAAACGTGTTTTTGCCTACCCTCAGTCTCAAAAACAACTGAACTATTTTGGCTGAAAATTTCAAAACTAAATATCAACCTGAGGCTGACACCTGGGATGGAAAGTTCCAGCCCAAACAGAAAGTTTGGCAAAGTTAGAAGCAACTGATAACTGGCTCTTATATTGGGAAGTGTTGGACAACCTTAATAATAAACAATGCTAGCAACACGGTCTAGAATTTGATTAAAAGAATTCTGTTTTGCATCTGGCTGATTCTGGCTAATTTTCTTTAGGGAAGAATACACTCTTTCAGCAAATGTTTCTATCATTGCATGCTGCAGAGGAGTATCCACATTTAAATTTTTTTAATAGTATGTTCTCCAGATAAATGTTACATACAAAATGCTCTCAAGATTTCCTGTACCATTGCTCTAAAGGGGTTAGGATACAAGACTCTTCTAGGACTTTTTAACTGAAGTCTTTGAAAAGCATATCCCAAGTGATGATCATTTGTTAGTGAGAAGAAGGCTACATATGGTGTCAAATGTATAATTTTGCATTTCTATGGGTCAAATCCCACTCTGTGGATGTGATTCTATGGTGGATGGAGCAGAGGAATTTGAAGACTTCATACAAGTCTGGTTAGGTTTGGCCACTGCAGTTACAACAGACTTACCCAAGTATAACAGGGCAGAATTTGCACCATAGAAGCTTTATTACTGGTGATGAAATGCAAACCAGGAAATAAACAAACAACCAAAAACCAGCTTGCCTTAAATAAGTTGCAGAGTGGACAGTTAGAAACCCGCACCCTCAACTTTTTAGTAGCATAGTGAACAACATTGAGCAGGAGCCACTGAAACAAATGTGAAATCTCACAATGCCATTTAAATAGTCACTTCTCAGAGAACAAGCACAATGTCCAGTCCCACTTTGATAATCGGCTCCCACTCTGCCATGATTTCCCTAACTCCACTACTCTGATAACATAAAATCAATGAGAGCCCCACTGGAGTGTGAAACCAAAGTGCCATAGGTAGGATCTGTATGCAGTGTTGTTGTAGCCATGTCTGTCCCAGGATATTAAAGAGACAAGGTGGGCGAGGTCATATCTTTTTATTGGACCAACTTCTGTTAGTGAGAGAGACAAGGTTTCGAGCTCTGTGCAGAGTGAAAGCTTGTCACTCTCACCAACAGAAGTTGGTCCAATAAAAGATATTACCTCACCCACATAGGCGTCAACTCCGTGGGTGCTTTGGGGCTGGAATGGGGGCAGGGCCTTGGAGGAAGGGGTGGAGCGGGGGCGGGGCCTGGGCCTGGGGCAGGGCCAGGGGTTGAGCACATTCGAAAATCGGCACCCCCAGCACATTCGAAAGTCGGCACCTGTGCTCACCCACTTTGTCTCTCTAATATGTAGGATCTAGTAATTATGCTATTTTAACTATTTGCACAGCTTCAGCAACAAACAACATTGACATCTTGTTAATGTATAAAACTGTTTTACTACTTGAAAAACATGTAGTATATATGATTTTTAAAAAATGCACTTACCTTACACCAATACCTCAGATAGGTCAGCTCCATGCTCAAACTGGGTTCCATGGCTGATGTGATATTAACATAAAGGTTTATGCCACGGCACCACAGCACAACTGTATGGGAAAGAACATATCTGTCTTACCTATGCCTGTTTGTAACTACCATGAACAATCTTCATCTTTCATTAAGAAATAGCCTGTAATAAGCCAAATTTTTAAAAGCATCAATTCTAAGAATTTTCCGAAGATCATAAACTCACAAGAGAGCTGGAACAGTAACATGCCAGGAAAAGGAAACAATTCTGAAAGATTGCAGCTTCTTCTTTTCCAGCTTTTTTTTTTTTTTTTCAATATATAAAATCACCCAAGCATTTGGCAGTTTCAGGACTGCATGAGTCATATCCTTGCTAACTGGAATACTTAAGTAAGCTTGTTCAGCATTAGGTATGTTTGTAAAGAAGTGAGTAAATAGTAATTGGAAAAGAAAAACATAGATTTTTTAAAAACATTTTTCTTCTCCCACCATTCCCTCGTGACCTGACCTGAAATAACTGCATTTATGTCACTGCACTGATATGTTTGATATCTTTAGACTGAATAACCTATTGGGATCCACTAAAAAAGACCCCTGCTGCATTGGTGCCAAAATTAGATCACTCTACCCTATTTCCATATGAAAACTGCAATTGTTAGAGGTAGGCAAAGTTCATAAAGTTTAAGGTCTCAGTGGCAGCTGGGTATGTACACTCAGAAAGACAGAACCTGGCATTCAAAATTTCTGAGATGAAATACAATATAAAATCACCTTTAATATAATTGCCTAAAATCTTCTTTTCTATATAGTATTACATTTAGAATGGAGTTTTTTTTAGCAGAATAGTTCAGTCATAAACCTCTAAACCGTAGAGGAAAAGAGCACAAATCATGAGCAAATCTTTTCATAAAAAATGTAATTGGTATTAAATCATTTAGCAGTGTTTTGCTTTAAGAAAAACCCAAGGTGAGAAGACTACATAGTTACTCTGAATATGTAAAAGTTTATTATTTCATGCTTTAATATTTTAAAAAAATACCCATTGGTAGAAAAACAAACAAAGTTTCTTTTCAGAAGGCTAATCTGACTGAATCATACTTTACACACTGTGAGTAGCCTCTTGGTTATCCTCAGTTTTCTACAGCTTCATTTTCCTACAAATGGATTTGCAAAGTTCAGTGGATCTAATTTTGTTCACTTGTCAGATCATTTAGTTTTTCTTCTCTTTTTCTTATTTGGTATTTTCTTATTTTTTTCTTTTTCAGCTACCTCCATTTTGGTTTTACTCACTTTGTGGGTGATGAAATGTCTTTGAGCTGCTATTCTCAAAAACATGTGTGTTCATGTTAGTACATATATGTAAATTAAAAGTGAGCTATTTTTGATTGTGCATTATAATTAAGAATATAAAGGAAAGAAATTTGGCTAAATGGAAAAAGACTGGATCAGTGGAATCAAAAATCCCAAATTAACTGAAGTCAAAGGGAGTTTCCATTGATGTCAATGGGCTTTGAATAAAAACCTTATCCAAAGAATTCCAGATTTATCTCAGGTGGCGAGGACCATAGGGAGGATACAGAGAATTTACAGTATTTGTCATGCATTCAGTGCAAACCCACTGAAGACAACAAGATTGCACACAGTGTATGTCAGCACAGAATTGGTCTCAAAGTTCTTACCTTGCCCGCAATGCCATATCTTAAGTATTTTGTATTATTCATTATGCTGTTTAATTTATGGATCCAGTTTTGCTTTCAAATTTGTACACACAAGGACTACACTGTGAGATAATGATCTTCCCTAAATAAGGGCAGCACATTATTACATGCCCTTTAAGCATCCCAGGAAAAAAGATTGTGACTCAGACACAGTTCCCCTTCTTGTTTTCCTGCTGCTCTGGGTAGAGAGTAAACTGCCCCAGGTGTAGACCAGTACAAGACATGCTGCCCCATGTGCTGGGGAGATTGGAGCTGAGATTCTGCCTGTTCCTCACCCCGTCCTGTCCCTATATTCCATGAGGAAGTAAGCAGCAGCCCTATGGAACCTACTTTCATGTCTGTGCTGCTACCTGATGTTGTTTTTCCAGCAGAGAGATGTAAGGAGGCACCTTGGGCTCCTTTAGGCCTCTGTGCTGCACCAGCTGGGGTAAAATTTGGTGCTAAATAACTTCAGTGAGAGTTGCCTAGGTTAATTTAGTATAAATGTTGGGTCCTACAAGAACAATGGGGTCAAAGTTAAAGTTACTGTGAATATCTTACCTTTTGCAATTCCTAACATTTTTAATTTTAAAAGTGTAACCTTAATTTTTGTGTATTTAATTCTAACCTCACAAAAATGTAACATACTTCCAGTTGAGCGGAGTTTAAAATATGGGGTAGATTAAGGAAATGACGGGCACAAAATAGCTTTTTTGTATATCCACTTTTAATGAAAAAAATACTGTATGAATAGAAATGGAAGTATAACAAAGGATTTTCAATTGATTTAGGAAAATACAGTGATAAGTAGAACAAGGAAAAACAGACATTTTAACTCTCAGTTATTCATATATCACTGAACTGTTTAGTACCTACCCACAGTCATTTCTGTTCCAAAACAGTCTACAAAATAAAAACAAAATATATGGTACTTTTACTGAAGTATTCTCCATTAACAACCATAAAGTCTTATTTATTCACCACTGTAGTGTCCATACATTACTTTTCCATTTCTTGCATGCCGAAAAGTACAAATGAATTTTAAAAAGAAAAGAATTTCTAGCCAAGTATACGGCAGTGGAAAGAAAACTTTATCTATTTCTTCACAATTTAATAACTTGAAAATGATTGCTAGCAATATAATTCTTTGATGAAAATGATTGGTTAGTGCTATTTTAATGAAAGTACTTTTTTTAAAAAAAGTACAATCTTTTAGACTTTATAAAACAACCTAAAATTGACATTATCAACATGCCAGATACCTGGAGCATAATCTTGAGCCAGAGCCAGATTAGATTTAGGACAATTTCCAAACATTTTAGGCATGAAAAAAATAAAAACAAAAAAGAAAACTAAACTAAAATAGAAGCACATGAGTGTGTTCCAGTGTTCCATATATTAACACTGCCCCTGCTGTATGTCTTAGTATGGTCCAACTCCCAACATAGAGACTATTTATATCAGTTTGTAGTGTGTCCATAACTTCTTAAATTGGAAGAAATATCTTTAGAAAAGAAACCTGATCTACTAGAACATATAATGGGGCTAGATTAGCTTCAATTATCTTACTTGAAATAAAATATCCATTATATAATGGATAAAATATCCATTATATTAAGCTACCGGCTGGCAAGCATTAAATCAAATATAGACTTTTATATATTCTGTATTTCTAGTGAAGTGTTACAACAGAACCTTTTTTTAAAACCTCTTGGCCAGCACAGAACAAATACTGGATTTGACTGCCTCTTATTGGTTAGTTGAGAGTTATGAAGAGCCCTGTCTCTTTTGGTATTGTATTCTAAGCTTTTCCAGTTGCTCTGCACACTGCATCTGAGCCAGTTTCAATGTCCGATTCTCCTCTGTCAGTTCTGCATACTCCTTAGCCAGCTGAGCAGCATCCATGCTCTCCTTTTCTGCCTGTTCCAGCCTGGCAATCAGCTCCTTTCTGAGGATTAAGAAAACAGGAAGATAAAAGTTGAAGTATGTATGTGCCATTACCCAGGGTACGCTTTTGAGCATCACCTGTGGTCTTGGTCCCTAGGAAAGACAACACTGTAAGGTTTTGTATTGATTACAGAAAACTTTTAATGCTGTTGCAGTACCAGATGTATATCCCATACCTAGAATTGATGATATACTGGACATTTTAAGCAATGATAAATATCTCAATTCTTTTGATTTAACTCAAAGTTATTGGCAGAACCCTTTGGATGAGGATGCACAGAAAAAAATCTGCTTTCATCACTGATATAAGACTCTATAATGTTACCAGTTGGTTTAATTAATGCTGGAGCCACCTTCCAGAGGCTGTTAAACCAAGTGTTAAATGGTTTACAGAACTTTGCAAGAGCATGCGTGGATGACGTTGCAGTATTTAGCAACACTTGGGCTGATCACGAAGAACACTTGGAACTGTGCTGTCAAAAGTCAAAGAGGCAGGCCTAACTATAAAAGCCTCTGTAAAACTGAAGTTGCCAGAGTTCCTTATTTGGGACACTGGGCAGGGGGAGGTCAAACATCCCTATGCTTTGAAAGTTGAAGCTATTGTAAATTGGCATGTATCCCAAACCAAAAAATAAGTCCGATCTTTCGTAGGTCTGGTAAACTACTACAGACGGTTTGTGTGGGGGTCCAGTGACATTGTCTCTGCCATTACAGATTTATGTAAAAAGACCAAGCTAAACAAAGTCGTTTGCATGAAAGCATGCCAGGAAGGATTTGATAAGGTAAAGAACATTTGGTCTGAAAAGTCTCTTTCTGGCTAGCCCTGATTTTGACAAAATGTTTAAACTGTGTACAGATGCATCAGACATTGGTCTGGGTTCTGTGATGATGCAAACAGGGGAGAATAACATGAACCATGCAATTGCTTTCTTAAGCAAAAAATTTACACCAACTGAATAGAATTAGTCTGTCACAGAAGAGGAATGCTATGCTATAGCGTGGGCAATTAATCAACTACTCTGT
The DNA here is from genome assembly GCF_965140295.1 of Lepidochelys olivacea. Taxonomy (NCBI): domain Eukaryota; kingdom Metazoa; phylum Chordata; order Testudines; family Cheloniidae; genus Lepidochelys; species Lepidochelys olivacea. The sequence continues at coordinate 169,103,626 of NC_140411.1, forward strand.
TCAATTGAAAATTCAGGGTCTTAACAGATCATTAGCCATTGATTAGGCTAAACAAACCTAAAGGCTCAAATTCCACGCTTCTACACTGGAGCCTCTTACTTCAGGAATTTGATATGGAAATTGAGCACATAAAAGGAAAAGACAACATGGCAGCAGGTGCCCTGTCCAGGAAAGAGGGCCCTGACCAACTGCCTCTGGGTTAGCCAGTGGCTAACCCTCCTTCAGCTTTGTAAGGGGGAGGTGTGATGGGCTGTACCCCAATGTTCATCCCTTTTATAGCTCACAGGGCTATGATAAATTTTGTACACAGTATATCCTGTGAAGTATCATTTGAAAACTCATAATTTGCTGATCATTATTGTCCTGGTAAAATATGTATGGAAACATTGTATGTAAAGTTATAAGATTCTACTGTATGACATTACTAAGGCCTTGTCTACACTACACAGTTGTGTTGACAAAAGGCAAGTTTCATTGACAAAACAGTGGGCGTGTACACACAACAATTCTCCCCCTGCCGATTTAATTCTTCTACTGCTACACAGACATAATAAAACCACCTTGATGAGTGGCACAGCTTTTTGAGACAAAGTTAGAGTGACACAGTGTCAGTGTAGACACTGTGCTTGCTTATGTTGCCCTAAGGGGACTCCAGGTGGTGTCCCACAATGCCCATCATGACCACTTTGATAAGCAGTTTCCACTGTGCTGCCCTGCAGCCAGGTACACAGGCATGCACCCCTCCCCCTTTAAAGCCCTGGAAATTTTTGAAATTCCACTTCCTGTTTGCTCGGCATGGACAGCTCACATTACATCTTCCCAGCTGATCATGCTGGCTTTCCGCAGCAAACATGCTCCCATCTGGAGCACACAAGAGTTGCTGGATTGGTTGGGTCTGTGGGAAGAGGAGGCTGTGCAGTTGCAGCTCCAATCCAGACATAGGAACTTTGACACCTATGAGCAGATTGCTTGTGGCATGGATGAGAAGGGGTACACAGCAGTGCCATGCTAAGATCAAGGAGCTGAGGCAGATGTACCAGAAATCAAGGGAGGCCAACCGTCACCCTGGTGCGGCACCAAAAACATGCCACTTCAACAAGGAGCTGCACGCCATACTTGGTGGCAACCCCACCTCCACCACCAAGAACCCCATGGATATTCTGGGGGGACTAGAGGCTGCAGCCAGTGGAGTCATTCCCAAGGACTAAGTGGTGGACGAGGAGGTCAAGTTGGAGGATGATGTGGAACAGGCAACAGGCTTGTCCTGTGGCATGGAGAGGTGAAATTGAAAGGTGACATTCAAAACTAACCAAAGGAAATAGATTAAAAAAAACCCACACACGTCAATTTTGAATTGTTTCTTTCCATGGTACACAACAGGGCAGGCACCACAGATTCCTGTTCAGAGTTGCAGCTCATGAAATACTGCAGGATCAGCCTCTTTTTGTTCATAAAGCTTATCACAAGCCAGGTGATCAATCAAGGATCCATGCTTTCAGGCAGGTGAAGTTGAAAAATGGCGTGAAATGCAGTGAGAAGTCCTTGGAATCATGGAACAGAGAAAACTGCATCATGGGGCGGTAATCCTGCCCCTATGATGCACTGTGATCCATTCCCAGAACTTCCTGGGAATGGGAGAAGTTGGCAATTTGCACAGTGAGATAGCTATCCACAGTGCACTGCTCTCTCTCTGTGCTAGAGCACCAACTGTGGACATGTTCCGCTGACAGAAAGAGCGTTGTGTGAACATGCACAAGTGATGTAATTACAGCAGTTTATGATCGTTGATGTAACTTAAATCGACTTAACTCTGTAGTGCAGACATGGTCTAAGACACATTCCAAGTCCAACTAGGGGCTGGCTGGCATAGTCCGTTCCCTTAACTCACCAACCAGTTCAACCCCTGGCTTCAGGAAGAGTTTACTTTAAAAGTTGCCTTGTCCTTTTCATCATCCTGCTTCCCACAGATTAAGTAACTTTTTAAGCATTTATAGCCCTGTGAGCAATTAGCTCCCAGTCTGGGCAAAACAATGCCTGCAACTTGTAGGATCATCAAAGCTGACAACTTTGCCCACTGTCTTTCAAATCTGTACTCCATGCCCTTATCTGGGGCCACTGTCTTCTTTCTCTTTGTTCTACGCCCTCAGCATCCTTTTAAGGTACCTCAATTTATTCATACAGGAAAATCTTATAGCCTAATATGGAATAACTTCTCCTTGCTAACCAGATCATATTCTTTGTTAAAAAGCAGAATGCTACTGATTGATTCTTTCCTCTTTTCTTATCCTATTAAGTTGAAGAGAACATTTCTTACTAGGCTGCTATCAACAGGAATTTTGCCTGCCTAAGGACTGCAAGATCAAGTGCAAATGAGTAGTAGCTAAAAAATTGTATGGGTTATGCAATCCATTGAAGAGGAATCAGTTTGTATTAATTTAACTGTATTAATAATTTAGTTACATGAAACTTCCTTTCCAGGATTTTCATCATTGGGGCCAGCTGAGGTCTTCCTCAGAATGTCTTCCCTCTTATTCCATTGGGTGCAATGCTGGACTGAAGGCTTGAGCTTTTTCAGGCTACCACTTCCTAACTTATGAATGTTGCAGGTAAATTACTTCAGATTTATTCTTAATTACTTTTCTTATACTTATGCAGTTACATGAAACAGAGATAGAATAAAGTAAGCAATCAGTAACCAGAATCTTAAATCACTGCTTTTCAGCACAGCTTTTAAAGGTAAAGGCTTTTAAATCCATGACAAATTTTAGGAGAAAAATATTAGTACTCATGAAAGTCAGACACCAACAATACTTAGCTGGACTCAAGCCAGGGGCAGTGTAGGCGGACACTATAGAAACTTGTACAAATCTGTAAATGAATATCAATCCTGACTTGCAAAACCTGGATCAAAAGAGACTTTGAGCAAGTACTTTTCCCAACTTGCTATACAGACAGAGCCCATAGAGTATAACCCCTTCCTGGGTTTGGCTTTATTAAATAATAAGTAATAAAAAAACCCAGATAATCAAGATCACCTCAAAAATTCTCCACAAACAGTTTGTGTCTAATGCTCCTTCCCTCACTGCTCAGCCCACACCTTAGATCCTCTTTCCTAGAAAGCCAATTGCACCTCTCTTATATTCAGGTAGTATTAAGTATCGCCTGCCTCTGAGTCAGCAGAACTTACTTATTCTTTTATTGTCAGTATCAACACCTGTTAACAGAGTGGGGTAATGTTTCAGGCAAACACTATCAGCCTGTTACAAAGGCCTAAGATTAGAATACCAGGGAACTGCTAAATGTTATGAATGGTGTGGTTTACAATGCCCACAAAAGGCTGAGACCACTTACTAATTTTTGCTTATGACCTAACCCTGGATTTGAACTAAGCTTTCAGAGTTTGAAGGATACCACAATAAGCTCTTGCACCATCTAGCCTTAGTTATGGATGCTTAATAAACAGTGCTAGCATTCTGTAATCTGTGTTTTCTTTTAGCAGCTACACTGTGGTTAAAAATTAACATAATTGATAAAGCATTTTCTAACATGTTACTAAGACACTTGAGGCTATGAGGGAATCTGTAATGTCCTTTTTCGATATTCACTTTGTTTTTTCTGTGAAAAGCATGGTTTACATGGTAAAAATGTAATGAAATGCAAGTCTTACAGTAGCAAAAAGACAAATTAAAGAAACTGGCAGAGCCTCAATGAAATGATTTTCACCACCCCTGCTGTTGCACAGTACAGGCTCTTTTTGTGGTGAGCAGAGGTGCCTTTTTATTTCACTCATTCTGAATAAATAATAAATATAAGCAAATTCTGCTAGCTCATTTAGAACAAATAAAAAACCAACATATACTAGAGTGGAATGTACCTTGTAGGCATTGCCCCTTCATGGGAGCGGTGCATAGCCGCTCCTTGCCCCCCACTCCTGTGTGAGAATGAGGAAGGATGATGCCTCTGGATATGTGATTTACAGGGGCATGTGCCACCCCTTAAGAAGATGTAGCATGCATGTCTGCTGGCTGGGCCGCAGCCCTACCCCTCCTCATTCAACATTTTGGGGCTGCTCTGACCCATAGGCGTAGTTTGATTTCTATATTTTGGGGAGGGGGGGCCAGAAGGGGGCAGCTCCAGTCAGGCCAACAGGGTCACACATGAGGGGCAAATTCTGCACCAGCCTGAGGCTTGCAGTTTGGGGGGGAAGGTGGGGACACTGCCCATGTTCTCATCTCAGGTGGAACTAGGAGAGTGCAGGGATTGTAATGAGCTGGCTCCTGCTTGGGGAGAATATTCGAACAAGGACCAGTAACCATCTGGTTTTTAAGATATAAAGACAGAGCCTGTGGTCGTGCCACTTACAGCATGCTTCAGCTGTGTAGTCCTAGCACATCTGAGCACTGACCAGCATGGCAGGACAAGTTGAAATGTCTTTTGGGATTAAATGAAGCCAGTGTACCACTCTGATATGGTAGTGTTTTACAACCTTTTTGCACAAGTGCAAATAACTACACAAGGTACAAGTCAGGGGAGAATAAGGCCTACAGTGGGTAAACTGAGCAATCTGCAGAATAAGAGGTTGGTGGGTTTGTGTTACACAGCATTTTTAGGAACTTTCACAGGTATCAATGAAGTCCTCTGCTCAATGTGCAACAGCTGTCAAAGAAAGCAAACAAGATGTTAGGATGCATAAGGAACAGGATGGAAATTAATATGAAAATTATATTGCCATTCTATAAATCAATAGTGTGGCCTCATCTGAAACACTGCAGTACTGGTCACCCCATTTTAAAAAGGAGACTGAAGTACGAAGGTGTTCAGAGATGATTAGGGGCAGGAAAACTCTCTTATGAGGAAAGAGTGAAAAGTTTGGGACTCTATCTTAAAGGGGATGAATAAGTGGGGCCATGATAAAAGCATACAAATTAAAGAACAGCATAGAGAAGATAATTCAAGGGCTTCTATTCTCCCCCTCTTGTATTACAAGGATAAGAAAACGTTAAACGAAATTGAAAGGTGACATGCAAAACTAATCAAAGAAAACAGACTTAAAAAAAAAACACAGTAACACACAACACAAAGTTAGCCTGTGCAACACACTGTCATCACTGAGACTAAGAGGAGCAGACATTTAGAGTATGTCCACACTACAATATACCACCTGCAGCTGACGTGTGTCAGCTGCCTCAGGCTTGGGCTGCGGGACTATAAAATTGCAGTGTAGATATTAAGGTTGGGGCTGGAGCCCGAACTCCAGGACCCCACATCAGGGGGTGGGTCCCAGAACTTGGAATCCAGCCCGAATGACTACACTGCAATTTCAGAGCCCTGCAGCCCGAGCCTGAGTCAGCTGACACGGGCCAGGTGCAGGTGTTTTATTGCAGTGTAGGCAAATCCTCACATGGCTACTAAGAATATCCAGAATTTATAATAGCAATTTTTAAAAAAAAATAATCAAGATCTGTGGGAGGGATATAAACCTGGATACTTTGGCACATACACCCTCCTCTAACTATGGGAAATTAGAAGGAAACTTTCCCTAAGGACAGATTATCCCATAAATACCTGCTTGCAGAGTTTCTTCCTCTGAAGCAGCCGGTCCTGGCCAGAAAACTGGATTACATGGACTACTAAACTGATCCAATATGGGAATTCCTATGTTCCCCAGGCAAACTGTTTTTGAAATAGTTGTTAAGTATTGCTTCTCTGAAGTCTCTTAATGTGCCGGTAATAAGCCATCTATGTCAAGGGTGGTTTAGCAGCGATGAGGATGAACACTAATAGAAGCATGGAAATCCCCCATCTCTGGTTCATCTGAATGCTTGTACCACATGAAAGGTTTGTGTAACCAGGGAGCCTTTTTTCTTTTTCTTTGGTGGGGACAGGGGTGCAGTGGGGTGGTAGAAAAAGAGAGAGTGAACTAACGTGTAAGTCAGGGCATAAACATACCCTCAACTAGGGGTCTACTACAATACACATAGAGGAAAGGAAGTGAAAAGGTATCCATGGCATAGAAAAGGAACAATCCTAGACCACATTTACTCCAGACATATGTTAGAATTGTTTGGGGGAGGAAAAAGATAAAACTGGCCAGAGCTAATAATACAAAATGTAGCTAGCAACCAAGACAACTCTAATATTTAACTGCATAATCCACGGTCATTAGCTAGTAATAGTAATATAGTAAGTGCCCAAAATAACCAGCCATCCTATCCCTTTCACACAAAATTAGAGATCTAACACATCTGTCGTGGAAATATAATAAGTTACAGGAACATAAATTAAATTACATTCACTGATCTAAGTGTGGTATATTCTTGCCTCCACACCCCTTTCTTCCTTTTCTATCTCTTCTTCCATTTCAGGTTGAATTTGTCCCTTGTCCTACATATCAGAACAAATTCTCTGCTGGTGTAAATGGGCAGAATTCAAATGAAGTCAGAGTTGTGCCCATTTACAGAATGTCTCGTCCCAGTCTTGTCCTTTGCTTTACCCCATAATTCTCATTTTTTGATTCCCCTCATCCTATCCATCTCTCTCATTCCCTCTTCCTCATGAGGTAACTGCGTTCATTGCTCCCACACGTACCATGGTTTGTGCTCTTACTATCTGCCCCACCCACAAAGAAAATGGGGCAAAAAGGCTCCTGCTGTGGAGTACAGCAGTTAGTTTTAATCCAATTCACCACCTCCCTTTATAGCTTTGTGTTCCTGCCTCCCTCTGCATTCTGTAGTGAACAGCACATTGCAAAGGCAGAGGCTCTGATGGCAGGAAGAGAAGGCCGCCAGGAGAGGGCCCCTAAAGCAACAGAGGAGGCCAAAAGAGACACACCAGCTGGTGCTAACATCTTAGCACTGGCTGGTAGGCTAGCATGCAGGACAAAAGTGAAAACCAAGATTGTTAACTGCCCTGCATTTGCTCTAGGTACTTGGAAAGAGGAGAAGACAAGAGAGACAAATTACACATTATTTATCTTCCATATTTGTAAGGCATCAGTCACTTTGGTATGTAAACAAAGTTATGAAGAAAGCATTTTATAAAATAACCCTTTTCAGCTGTAGTTATTCAAACTGACATCTATTTATGCTTATGATTGTGATTAAATTCCCTCCTTGATAAATTCTGATCTGTGCAATGGCGCTAATTTACCATATGATCTTTACTGGTCTGCGGATATTTTCTTAGAAGTAACAATGCGGAGTATTCTGTTTAGAGCAGATATCATCTTGTTCAATATTTTGAACACAGAGTTTTGTATCATCAGGCTTCCTGGCAGTATGTGTTGCCAGGTAGTGTTTGACCTCTGCATTCCACAGGTAAGCTAATCTGTGGAGAGGAAGTTAAGAATGTTGGCAGGGTAGCCATCTAACATAAGATCTCTTTACTTTCAGTGAAAATGTGAACTGAGTGGAAGAAGAATATTGCACAAGTTACTATTTGTTCAAAATAAAAGGGAGAAATCATTTATGTATTTATCAGTTCACTGTATTCAATATTTATAAGCAAGGATTGTATTTGCCTGGCATATTACACTATTATGAATCTACATTTCCATAAATGTAGGTTAAAATTTGATAATATTTTGTAGTAAACTTGGGACATCTGCAGTAGTCCCTACATTGGTGAAGTTTCAGAAAGCTCAGAAAAGACTCCATTTTTGAACTTCTGTCATTCGGACAGATTTTTCACTCCAGCCCACTTCTTTTTAGAAGAGACAAAACATCCCTTTCTTCTAATTTATGGAATATTTAATATCCCATTTCATCCCAGCCTGTGTGATCCACTCTTGTCTATTAAATTTCAGCAAATACCCCCACTTATATCTTGTTCCCTGTAACTTTCAAACTGTTTCTGTCTAGAACAGTATTGTACTATCCAAAAAATTAGTCAACAGGTCAAAAATCTTTTTCTCCTTCTTCTTTTTTAGATTAAATGAATTGAGAGCTGGTAAAAGGTGCTGGACTGACATCCTTATCTGTCCAGGCACCATCCTTATCTGTCCAGGCACCATCCTTATCTGTCCAGGCACCCGCCACCATGGTATCTAGGTATCATGTATATCATTAGAAGGCTTATAACAATAGTCCATAAAGAAATTACATAGACACTCTTGCTTGGATATACTTTTGTGTATGCATTTGGCATTCTCCAGAACTAAACATATTTTATGTGCCTATTGTCATAGTATCTGTATATACATAACTCTGCACCCAAAAGACAAATTTCATTCTATCATATGCAGTAAACTATTTTTAAAAGATTTTTATTAAGGAAAAATCTAAAAGTCTCAAGTGTGTTTTGCTTGAAAATGTGTGTAGCTCATTCAGGTATGTATCACTTGTAATAAAACATTAATCTCAGCTTTCTGTAAAAAAAAAAAAAAAAAGTTAAAAAAATAAGGCTGCCTTTTTAAACCTGGGTACCTAAAGTTAGGCACTTAAATCCATAATTTGATATAAAAATATTTGACTTGGATTTTCAGAGGTGCCAAGCATCAATGGCTCCCACTGAAATAATTTGGGTGCTAAATATGGATTTATGTAACTGACTTTAGACAACTAAGTTTAGACAAGTGTGAACAACTAAGTTTAGACAAGTTTGAAAATTTTGGACTGACTAATATCTGAGGTGGAACAGATAAATAGTCTCAATTTCTTCCCAGCTAAAGTTACAAAAATACATTGTTAGCAGTTACATATTATGTTATTAATTTTAATTTTGAATTCTTTTCCTTGTTTTAGATCTACTCACAATAAATCGGTTCCATTCAACTTCTGGACCAAACCTTCACAACTGGTGGCCCAAATCCCAGTAAATGCATATATCCAAATTTGCACACACAACCATACATTTGGACATGCAGACATTTATTTTACACACGCATATTTGTATTTGGCAGGTTATGCTTGTGCAACTTAGGTGGTCAGTTTTAAAAATCTGTCTGTTACAGTTTTAGGATCCCAAATTCAATAATCTTTTAAATCATGGCAAGATTTGTTGGATTTTCCATGCCATTTGGTCCATTCTCCACCTTTAGTACAAAGAATATGGCTTTTCCTACCCAACATATACTTTCAATATACTGACATTGGTGGTACATCCTGACCAACTACTAATGCCAAACAGTCCCTACCTCAGCCAGGCACAAAAACCAATTTGTCTCAAAACAGAAATTATAATTTGTTCTGAAAACAATTCTTAAAGATCAAACTATGGGCTCTAACAGTACATTAAAAACCACATTCTGGAATGTATCCTTAATATCATAGCTCTCTCAGCTGGCCTCAGCTAGCAGTCGTATCTGTCACACAATAAAATATCTGTATGGCTTAATGCAGGAGGAAAAAATAAGAAATCGCTGCAAAAATCATTGGAATTAATAGAAAAATCCCTGCTAGTAGGAAGTTTGTTCAGGTAATAACTGAGGCGCCAGACCTGTGATTGCCCCTTTGCTGGCAGATACCTGCATCCTTACAGGCTCTAACTGACTTCAGTGGGATTCTGCCTGAAGGACAGGTGTGTTCACCCATCTGGACCCACTTGCAGGTCTGGGGCTTAAAATCTTAACATTTTTTACAGTTGGATCTCTGCTCAGACATCACCTTCTTACATAACCTCAAAAGGAATATCCTGAGTTGGGATATCTGAGGCAGAAAATTATGCTTTTGTTGCACTGAGAAAAATCCAAAGTCCCATAGCGTCACAATTAATGGTTTGTTGAAGGATGTATCTCTTGAATTAGCTTTTTATCTGTCACTCCACCCCAATCTAAGGCTTAGTGAAACACAGCTACAACAAAAAGGGCTTTTTCTGTGGGATGGCTGGCCTTTTGTTAAAATAAAACCCAAATACCATAGAACAGAAATGGAAAGTATAGTAGATTTAGGATCTATTAGAGTATTCTTTTCAACTGAATTATTCTCACTCTTTCACTCTTCACTGAAAATGATGAATCATTCTGGTTGTCAACATTAACTACACCTTGGAAGAATCCAATTAGCATAAAAATGTTTTGTTTAATCTGTTTATATAATTGTGGTGATCAACAACTGAGCACCATGCCATAAAGTCAATGCAAACCATTACTATAAAAAAGATGGAGCCAATGAGAACAAACCATCAACTGGATCAGAAAGGCCAGGCAAGAGAATAAACGTAATGTAACTCAGGCAAACCACCTCACCAGGCTAAAGAAAACAGAAAAAGAAGAGGAGTCAGGAAACGCAACACAAAACAACTGGACAGAGAGGGACCAAAAAAATGATCAAAGGTAGATCTGCCATAATAAATGGGTCTTCCAGAAGGCTTGTCTACATGCAAGGTTGCAATAGTTTAATTTAAGGTATGATTTTAAATTACAAATCAGAGGGTCCCCACCGTCTTTGCAGAGGTTTAACTAAAGTTCATTAAAAACAAATTTAAGCTACACAGAACTAAATCAGTCCTAACACTGAAATAAGGGTGTCTATGCAGGGGATTGCACCAGTTTAAACTGGTGCAAGCCTGTGTGAATAAGGCCATACAGTGTCCTGAAAGCAGCCAATAAAGGGATTCTGGTTGATGTCCTTCAATGGACAGTTGCATAATTGAGAGCCCTGAACAGTTAAAGTTCTGCTCTCATCCTGGTCATGGCCAAACCTTAGGGCAGAGACACGGCTTGCTCTGTCCAATTGCAGTTTTCCCAGGCAAGGGAATAGGGTCACAAAGACCTTCTGGCCTAGATTATGAAGGGTTTCTATGGATCAAGATCTTGAATGTTAGCTTCCTCACTCGAACTTTTATGCTTTTAGATTGTTTACTCAAACAAAAATACCATTTTTCTTTAATACCTACTTCTGGCAGCATTTTCCACTTTTCCTTCACTAGCTTGGAAATCATATTCCATGTGAGTGGTTCTGTAGTAATTTTAAAATAATTATGAAAGTTTTTCTTTATGTAAATTACACTTCTTTTCCTTTGAATGTATAAGTAAATATTTAGGTTTCTTTGGAGAAAAGTTACTTACTTTCTTTCTTCCAGCAGTGCAATTTCCTTTTTGACCTCATGATATTCTTCTGCTATTTGGCAGTGCTGTTTGAACACCTCCATAGATTCCGTAGAGTCATGGCAAGGAGGCAGAGGCTTCATAAACAGAAGAAAAAAAATAATGTAATGCTTCTGCATGTGACTGAAACATTAGAAATAAAATCTTGTCTATTTAAGTTAAGTATTTGAGTATTTGAGTGAAGTATTTGAGTTATGATGTGGGTCCAATCCTGTAGTCCTTATTTAGGGAAAACATCTATTTACTACAAGGACTGCAGGACCAGACCAAATGTTATTACTGTTATTTCCCATCTGTCACATGTAAACATAAACCTTTTAACCTTTCAAGTATTTTCATAATTTTCCTTGCCACCTTTGCAAGCCATCAGTGAAATCTGGATTAGAAGAAGGATATTCTCCCTTATACAACATTTTCGTCAGATACAGTGAAGTAATAATGCTAAATTTGGGGCACCAGTTATATCCACACCACAATATAAAACATAGTATTTATAATTTCACTGAAGAACCAAGCAGAAAATTAATTTGACTTGAGGGTGGGAAGAGCTCTAATTCAAACATCTCTAAGATTAGAAAAGGTACACAGAGGAACCATTGGCTAAATAGTTTTGTTTTCATAGACATGCTTCAACGCCCCCCGCCCCAGCATGCCACTTTATGGAACATGGTCTTATAGTTAAAGAACAGGACTGTCAGTCAGAAGATCTGGGGCCGAGTTTTGCAATTTACTTCCAGGAAGCCAGAATTTCAAACCTAGCAGCCTCTATCCCAGCTCTGCCACAGCCTTTGATGTGACCTTAGGCAAATCTATCTCTCTGTGTCTCAGCCCTGGTCTACACTAGGACTTTAGGTCGAATTTAGCAGCGTTAAATCGATGTAAACCTGCACCCGTCCACACGATGAAGCCCTTTATTTCGACTTAAAGGGCTCTTAAAATCGATTTCCGTACTCCACCCCGACAAGTGGATTAGCGCTTCAATTGGCCTTGCCGGGTCGAATTTGGGGTACTGTGGACACAATTCGACGGTATTGGCCTCCGGGAGCTATCCCAGAGTGCTCCATTGTGATCGATCTGGACAGCACTCTCAACTCAGATGCATTGGCCATGTACACAGGAAAAGAACTGCGAACTTTTGAATCTCATTTCCTGTTTGGCCAGCTTGGCAAGCTGCAGGTGACCATGCAGAGCTCATCAGCACAGGTGACCATGATGGAGTCCCAGAATTGCAAAACAGCTCCAGCATGGACGAATGGGAGGTACGGGATCTGATCGCTGTATGGGGAGAGGAATTCGTGCTATCAGAACTCCGTTTCAGTTTTCGAAATGCCAAAACCTTTGTGAAAATCTCCCAGGGCATGAAGGACAGAGGCCATAACAAGGATCCGAAGCAGTGCCGCGTGAAACTTAAGGAGCTGAGGCAAGCCTACCAGAAAACCAGAGGGGCGAATGGCCGCTCCGGGTCAGAGCCCCAAACATGCCGCTTCTATGATGAGCTGCATGCCATTTTAGGGGGTTCAGCCACCACTACCCCAGCCGTGTTGTTTGACTCCTTCAATGGAGATGGAGGCAACACGGAAGCAGGTTTTGGGGACGAAGAAGAAGATGATGATGATGATGAGGTTGTAGATAGCTCACAGCAAGCAAGCGGAGAAACCGGTTTTCCCGACAGCCAGGAACTGTTTCTCACCATGGACCCTGGAGCCAGTACCCCCCCAACCCACCCAAAGCTGCCTCCTGGACCCGGCAGGCGGAGAAGGGACCTCCGGTGAGTGTACCTTTTAAAATACTATACATGGTTTAAAAGCAAGCATGTGAAAGGATGAATTTGCCCTGGCATTTGCGGCTCTCCTGGATGTACTCCCAAAGCCTTTGCAAAAGGTTTCTGGGGAGGGCAGCCTTATTGCGTCCTTCATGGTAGGACACTTTACCACTCCAGGCCAGTAACACGTACTCGGGAATCATTGTACAACAAAGCATTGCAGTGTATGTTTGCTGGCGTTCAAACAACATCCGTTCTTTATCTCTCTGTGTTATCCTCAGGAGAGTGAGATATCATTCATGGTCTCCTGGTTGAAATAGGGTGCTTTTCTTCAGGGGACATTCAGAGGAGCCCGTTCCTGCTGAGCTGTTTGCCTGCGGCTGAACAGAAATGTTCCCCGCTGTTAGCCACAGGGAGGGGGGAAGGTTGAGGGGGTAGCCACGCGGTGGGGGGAGGCAAAATGTGACCTTGTAACGAAAGCACATGTGCTATGTATGTAATGTTAACAGCAAGGTTTACCCTGAAAGACTGTTGCCACTGTTTTATAAAACGTGTCTTTTTAAATACCGCCGTCCCTTTTTTTTTCTCCACCAGCTCATGTGTTTCAATGATCACAGGATCTTCTCCTTCCCAGAGGCTAGTGAAGCTTAGAAAGAAAAAAAAAAACGCACTCGCGATGAAATGTTCTCTGAGCTCATGCTGTCCTCCCACACTGACAGAGCACAGACGAATGCGTGGAGGCAAATAATGTCAGAGTGCAGGAAAGCACAAAACGACCGGGAGGAGAGGTGGCGGGCTGAAGAGAGTAAGTGGCGGGCTGAAGACAGGGCTGAAGCTCAAATGTGGCGGCAGGATTCAATGCTGAGGCTGCTGGAGGACCAAACCAGTATGCTCCAGTGTATGGTTGAGCTGCAGCAAAAGCAGCTGGAGCACAGACTGCCACTACAGCCCCTGTGTAACCAACCGCCCTTCTCCCCAAGTTCCATAGCCTCCACACCCAGACGCCCAAGAATGCGGTGGGGGGGCCACCGGCCAACTAGCCACTCCGCCACAGAGGATTGCCCCAAAAAAAGAAGGCTGGCATTCAATAAATTTTAAAGTTGTAAACTTTTAAAGTGCTGTGCTTAAAGTGCTGTGTGGCATTTTCCTTCCCTCCTCCACCACCCCTCCTGGGCTACCTTGGTAGTCGTCCCCCTATTTGTGTGATGAATGAATAAAGAATGCATGAATGTGAAGCAACAATGACTTTATTGCCTCTGCAAACAATGATTAAAGGGAGGAGAGGAGGGTGGTTAGCTTGCAGGGAAGTAGAGTGAACCAAAGGGCGGGGGGTTTTATCAAGGAGAAACAAAGAGAACTTTCACACCGTAGCCTGGCCAGTCATTAAACTGGTTTTCAAACTTCTCTGATGCGTACTGCGCCCTCCTGTGCTCTTCTAACCGCCTTGGTGTCTGGCTGCGCGTAACCAGCAGCCAGGCGATTTGCCTCAACCTCCCACCCCGCCATAAACGTCTCCCCCTTACTCTCACAGATATTGTGGAGCACACAGCAAGCAGTAATAACAGTGGGAACATTGGTTTCGCTGAGGTCTAAGCGAGTCAGTAAACTGCGCCAGCGCGCCTTTAAACGTCCAAATGCACATTCTACCACCATTCTGCACTTGCTCAGCCTGTAGTCGAACAGCTCCTGACTACTGTCCAGGCTGCCTGTGTACGGCTTCATGAGCCATGGCATTAAGGGGTAGGCTGGGTCCCCAAGGATACATATAGGCATTTCAACGTCCCCAACAGTTATTTTCTGGTCTGGGAATAAAGTCCCTTCCTGCAGCTTTTGAAACAGACCAGAGTTCCTGAAGATGCGAGCATCATGTATCTTTCCCGGCCATCCCACGTTGATGTTGGTGAGACGTCCCTTGTGATCCACCAGAGCTTGCAGCACTATCGAAAAGTACCCCTTGCTGTTTATGTACTCGCCGGCTTGGTGCTCTGGTGCCAAGATAGAGATATGGGTTCCGTCTATGGCCCCACCACAGTTAGGGAATCCCATTGCAGCAAAGCCATCCACTATGACCTGCACATTTCCCAGGGTCACTACCCTTGAATCAGCAGATCTTTGATTGCGTGGGCTACTTGCATCACAGCAGCCCCCCCAGTAGATTTGCCCACTCCAAATTGATTCCCGACTGACCGGTAGCTGTCTAGCGTTGCAAGCTTCCACAGGGCTATTGTCACTCGCTTCTCAGCTGTGAGGGCTGCTCTCATTTTGGTATTCATGCGCTTCAGGGCAGGGGAAAGCAAGTCACAAAGTTCCATGAAAGTGCCCTTAATAATGCGAAAGTTTCGCAGCCACTGGGAATCGTCCCAGACCTGCAACACTATGTGGTCCCACCAGTCTGTGCTTGTTTCCCGAGCCCAGAATCGGCGTTCCACAGCATGAACCTGCCCCATTAGCACCATGATGCATGCATTGGCAGGGCCCATGCTTTCAGAGAAATCTGTGTCCATGTCCTGATCACTCACGTGACCGCGCTGACGTCGCCTCCTTGCCTGGTATCGCTTTGCCAGGTTCTGGTGCTGCATATACTACTGGATAATGCGTGCGGTGTTTAATGTGCTCCTAATTGCCAAAGTGAGCTGAGCGGCCTCCATGCTTGCCTTGGTATGACGTCTGCACAGAAAAAAGGCGCGGAACGATTGTCTGTCGTTGCTCTGACGGAGGGAGGGGAGACTGACGACATGGCTTACAGGGTTGGCTTCGGGAGCTAAAATCAACAAAGGGGGTGGCTTTACATCAAGGAGTATTTCAGGCAGGACTTCACGGAGGGTTCCAATAAGAAATGGTGCACCTAAGTTATTGTTCTTATTGGAACAAGGAGGTTAGTCCGTCCTCTGATTGATACATGGCTAGATTTACCTCACTGCACCTTCTCTGTGAGTGACTGCAGTGTGACCTAGAGGAATGAGTCCCCTAGATGGGGGAGGGGGGTGGAAGCAAATGAGTACAAAACAAATCTGGTCTATTTCTTGATTCACTCCATCTATCTTTTACGTGTTTGGGCGGCAGCAGACTGTGCAGAAGGACTGCATGCCATCCACATCTCATGGCTGCCCAGCAGAAGATGGCACAGTACGACTGCTAGCAATCCGTATCGCCTGCCTGCTCACCATAAGATGGTTCAATAGGACTGACTGCAGGACTAAAGAGAATGACCTGGTCAAGTCACTCCAAATTTAGTCCCTGCACTCATGTTTGCCCAGGCGCTCCTGGCCAACGTGGCCAGGAGCGCCTCGGACATGACGATGACGGCTACCAGTCATATTGCACCGTCTGCTGCCAGAAGGCAATGGGTTGCTGCTACTGTGTAGCAATGCCGTACCGTGTCTGCCAGCACCCAGGAGACATAGGGTGACGGTTACCTGAGCGGGCTCCATGCTTGCAGTGGTATGGCGTCTGCACAGGTAACTCAGGAAAAAAGGCGCGAAACGATTGTCTGCCCTTGCTTTCACGGAGGGAGGGAGGGAACGGGGGCCTGACGATATGTACCCAGAACCACCCGCGACAATGTTTTAGCCCCATCAGGCACTGGGATCTCAACCCAGAATTCCAATGGGCAGTGGAGACTGTGGGAACTGTGGAATAGCTACCCACAGTGCAACGCTCTGGAAGTCGACTCTAGCCTTGGTACTGTGGAAGCACTCCGCCGAGTTAATGCACTTAATGCACTTAGAGCATTTTCTGTGGGGACACACACACTCGAATATATAAAACCGACTTCTATAAATTCAACCTAATTCCGTAGTGTAGACATACCCTCAGTTTTCACAACTGCAAAAAAGGAAACAGACAGTACTTACCTAAGGGGTGAGATGAGGCTCAATTCACTAATATTTGTAAAGCGTTTTGAGTTCCTGTGATGGAAGGTGCTGTAGAAGTGCAAAACTATGAGGACAATGAAAATGCTTCTTTAAGAGTATTCAGATAATAGGGACCCAATCGTTCACCATTGAAAGTAATGGGCGTTTTGCCACTGACTTCACTCTATGCAGTGCTATATTAGTACAGCAAGTTGTTTTTAAAAGAAGAATGTAAACTTTGGAAATCCACTATTGTACATACAGCAAATAAAAATACCCCACCCTGGGACTCCTCTCATGAATTAAAACTAATGTGTTGAAAGTATAATTTGGAGGAAGTGGAGGTTGATGGGTATTGCGCCTTCTAAAAAATGCAACTTAATTCAGACATCAGAGATGAGCTTCACACTTTGTCCATAATACTTGTAGGAAATTTAATATTTTTAAATTGGTAGCCATGAATCAGTCAACTGCACATGAACTCCACATAGCATGATCAAGCCACCTGTTTAAATCAAAAGGAAACACTTAAAAATAATTCTTCTACCGTCCTGCTAAGGAGCATCCAATTGCCCTCTGGAATAAAAGTGAATCTATTTCTACCCCTCATAGCTCTATTTGGACTCTTCTATTTAGGGAGGAGTATGCTTTCAGTGACTATGGCAGGAATGGCAGCGCACTGGTACATGGGTTATTTCTTTTTCTGACTCGGAAATGTTTTGCTGTAGCTAAAGTTACAAAGCATAGTTTTGATTAAATCTACTTACAGAGAAAGAACAAAAGTGTTTTTACCTAATAATGAGTCTCTTTCAGACGTGCCTTAATGACGAAAAATGGTTGATGTGATGCAGGCCATCTGAATTAACTGTAAGTGGTATGTAGTTTTTAAGAAATTTGGATGTACAAACATTCATTTTCAATACAAAATGAGTTCTGAGGGTTTAAATTAAGACATTTATAATAATACTGTTGTGAACAAGTTGTTTTCAAAAAACAGCTTTGAGTTCAGGTGAGGTCAGAGCCCCAGAGAGGGAGTTTTTCATGCCTCAAAAGGACAGAAACAGGGATCAATTTTAAATGGCAGGCCACAATTTATATGAAAATTTAACATAGGAGAGGGGCACTATCTGCCCTATCTCATATCAGGCATTTCAGGAGGGTCCATTGCTGGGTTTACAGGGCATCTATCATAAAGCTCATAACTCAGGGTAGACTCTCCACTGCCTGCCCCAAGGATTCATCTTGCTCTGCTGAATCCCCTACACTTCCCCAGTATGAAGGGGACAGAAGGTACCAAAGAGGTACCCCGGTCTGCAATGACTTCAAGTATTCCTCATTCCATAGACCTGGGGTCCACCAGTGAAATCCTGTATCTCTAATCTGGACACACCTGCTGCAAATTGGGATGAACTAACACTCTTAGAATTCCTCACATTAAATTCCTACATTTTATACCTGTTTAATCCAACTGTCTCTCCATCATCTATAAGGAAGGTGTAAAAACCCACTAGTCTCAGCTAATTTGGCCCCAGTTGGAAACATTCCTTCCTGACCCCTTAAACAGGTGATCAGTCAGACCCTCAGCAACTTAAAAAAACCCAATTCCTAAATTATATAAATATAGGGAGACAGGTTGGGTTCAACTACAAATTGGATCAGAGGCCTGATAAATCCCAGGCCAGGGTTTAAATAAATTATTGTAGGAAGCAAGAGCCAGTCAGCTCACATCTCTCTAGCTGGTCAACAGGCAACGGAGCATCCAGTGGAGGAAGGGCCTACCCCATGTATATACACCCCATTTTCTTTAAAGCCATCTGGCACTTAGTGGATCCAATCAGGTTTCCTATTTTTTAAATTGGTGGGTGGCAGTGATGATGTTTCCTGGGAAACGGGTTTTAATCATATTTTACTGTGGGTGAGCCAAATAATGGCATCCAAATAATCAGTGTAAATTTAACAAGACAAAAATATAGAAGTTGCAGTGTTCTATTCCAGGAGCGCAAGGGTGAGCCAAAGCACAATCTCTGCTGTCACCAGAGTAACCAGCACACAAGTTTATCACAACAAAATCTTTTAAAAGTACTCAGTGAGAAAGCCCGTTAACTATGATCCTTAAAGGAAAATGTTTAGCTTCTTCAAATCTACCCAGTTTACACCAATTTAAAAACTAAAGCAGCATTCAGTTTCCACATTACAGCTTTCCACTCAAAACGCACATTTAGAAAGCTAAAAATTATCTAGTCATTTTGAGAATTCGTAGCTCTTTCTCACTTAGAACCAGTTGCTGACTCTCATACCTACTTCCCTCATTGTTTCCTCTCCAGAGTGTTGCTTTTTTCTTAAAATGACAAGTTAACCCCCTCAAAATACATTAACAGATAAAACCTAGCAAAAATCCTAAACAATTCATCAGACAACATATTGTTCACACATCTCAACCACAAGAGGTCCCTTCCAACTCAAACATCTAGGAACTCTTCACTATGGAAATTAAAAAGAACAATAACTGTATAAACCTTCCCCCCCCCGGTAAACAAGCTTTCCTAAGCTTGTAGCATTTCAAAAACCATGCTCAGTCTATGATACAATAAAATAGAATACAAAAGTAACACTTTTTTTCAGTCTTCAGAACCAAGTGGCAAGCTCTGGATCCTGTGACTTTGGGCCCATTCCCTCCTTCCGTGGAGTCTCTTGTTCCAGGTGTGAAGGCTCATGTTTTGACGTTTGCAGAAAGCCTAATATGATTTAGGGCCAGCGCAGCTCTGAGTCCACCATAGAATCATAGAACTGGAAGGGACCTCGAGAGGTCATCTAGTCCAGTCCCCCGCACTTGTAGCAAGACTAAGTATTATCTAAACCATTCTTGACAGATATTTGTCTAACCTGCTCTTAAAATCTCCAACGATGGAGATTCCACAAACTCCCTAGGCAATTTATTCCAGTGCTTAACCACCCTGACAGTTTAGAAGTTTTTCCTAATGTCCAACCTAAACCGCCCTTCCGGCAATTTAAGCGCATTGCTTCTTGTCCTATCCTCAGAGATTAAGAAAAACATTTTTTCTTCCTCCTCCTTGTAACCACCTTTTCCATACTTGAAAACTGTTATTGTGTCCCCTCTCAGTCTTCTCTTTTCCAGACTAAACAAACCCATTTTTTTTTCAATCTTCCCTCATAGGTCATGTTTTCTAGACCTTTAATCATTTTTGTCACTCTTCTCTACATTCTCTCCAACTTGTCCACATCCTTCTTGAAATGTAGTGCCCAGCACTGGACACAATACTGCAGTTGAGGCCTAATCAGCGTGGAGTAGAGCGGAAGATTTACTTCTCGTGTCTTGCTTACAACACTCCTGCTAATACATCCCAGAAGGATATTTGCTTTTTTTGCAACAGTTTTATGACTCATATTTAGCTTGTGGTCCACGATGACCCCCACCTCCCTTTCCGCAGTACTCCTTCCTAGGCAGTCACTTCCCATTTTGTATGTGGGCAACTGATTGTTTCTTCCTAAGCGGAGTACTTTGCATTTGTCCATATCGAATTTCATCCTATTTGCTTCAGACCATTTCTCCAGTTTGTCCAGATCATTTTGAATTTTAATTCTATCCTCCAAAGCACTTGCTACCCCTCCCAGTTTGGTATCATCTGCAAACTTTATAAATGTACTCTCTATGCTGTTATCTAATGGCACGTCTTCACTGGAAACGTTAAAGTGCTTAGCAGCGCTTTAACATGGCTTGTGTAGTCGCGGCAGAGCACTGGGAGAGAGCTCTCCCAGCACTCTAAAAAAACCCACCTCCACGAGGGGTAGCTGCCACCAGTGGGAGTGTGGCTCCCAGTGCTGGTGAACTGTCTACACTGGCACTTTACAGCTCTGAAACTTGCAGCGCTCAGGGGGTGTTTTTTCACACCCCTGAGCGAGAAAGTTGCAGTGCTGTAAAGTGCCAGTGTAGACAAGCCCTTAATCATCAATGAAGATATTGAACAGAACCAGACCCAGAACTGATCCATGTGGGACCCCACTCATTATACCCTTCCAGCATGACTGTGAATCACTGATAACTACTCTCTGGGAATGATTTTCCAAACATTTTTTTCACTCACCTTATAGTAGCTCCATCTAGGCTGCATTTCCCTAGTTTGTTTATGAGAAGGTCAGGGAAGACAGTATCAGAAGCTTTACTAAAGCCACGTCTACCATTTCCCCGCATCCACAAGGCTTGTTACCCTGTCAAAGAAAGCTATCAGGTTGGTTTGACACGATTTGTTTTTAACAAATCCATGCTGACTGTTACTTATCCCCTTATCGTCTAGATGTTTGCAAATTGATTGCTTACTTATTTGTTCCATTATCTTTCCAGGTACAGAAGTTAAGAGGACTGGTCTGTAATTCCCTGGGTTGTCCATATTTCCTTACGTTCTTATTTCCCTTTTTATAGATGGGCACTATATCTGCCCTTTTCCAGTCTTCTGGAATCTCTCCAGTCTAATCGCTGATGGCTCAGATATCTCCTCAGTCAGCTCCTTGAGTATTCTAGGATGCATTTCATCAGGCCCTGGTGACTTGAAGACATCTAATTTGTCCAAGTAATTTTTAACTTGTTCTTTCCCTATTTTAGCCTCTTCTGATCCTACCTCATTTTCACTGGCATTCACTATGTTAGACGTCCAATCACCACCAACCTTCTTGGTGAAAACCGAAACAAAAGTCATTAGGCACCTCTGACATTTCCACATTTTCTGTTATTATTTTCCCCATCTCATTGAGTAACGGGCCTATCGTGTCCATGGTCTTCCTCTTGTTTCTAATGTATTTGTAGAATGTTTTCTTGCTATCCTTTATGTCTCTAGCTAGTTTGGTCTCGTTTTGTGACCATCTGAGGACTTAAGTTAGAAAAGCCGTTAGTAATAATGCTTGATTTATTTTTAAAGCTGCATTTGAGAGAAAATATACAATTTCTGAAACTGAGATTCCATAGAAGATAGAGAAGGCTTGTTGTCACCTCCATCTCCCTCCCAACACAACATTATTCCCAAGAGTACCTTTTCTGTTTGACTTTTTATTTTATTTGTTTTCCATACTTTGCATCTAGCCACTGTGCCCTGAAATATGGACAACGTCAAACCAAGAGAATTTTATTGCAATAAGCTACACATTGGGCAGCATGTACACAACATTGTATTTGCTGATACACATGCTGGGCTAGGGGAACTATTTAGCAATCTTCTTTTATCCACGGGCAGTCACGTTTCATTTTGCCTTTTTTATTTAATGAAACTAAATTGGCATGCAACTAAAGTGGATTGAGAATTTCTGAAATTCCATCAAAACCTTTTTCTTTTTTCTATTTTTTACAAGCTTACTGAATAACTGAAATTTTTTGAGAACTTGAAATTTCAGGGAAAGGTATTTGCAAAAAGTTTCTCCATAGTTCATGAAAAATAATTCTACTAGCTCTATATGAAGTACAGGCAGACTCATTATTTGATAGCAAACTAATCTCTATCAAACACAGGTAAAACGGGAGGTATAGTGCTGTGTCCAACTCCCTGGCTGCCAACCAGAATGTTCAATTTAGCAGAGAGAGTTTATATGAGCCATAATTTCCCCCTGACCTCTGGAATAATCTCTAAGTGCTCTAACTTGGCAATCAAATTTGGTGAAAATGGTAATTTCTGGTATCCCCATAGATGTTCACTATGCCTCTCTAGCTTCAGAGTGTGTTCTCAGCTATCATCCATGACTAAGAATTAGCAAACATCAGTTTTGTCTAAAACTTTCTTGAACGGGGCGTTCCTTTCCCTTACTGGGCCCTCAGGGTCTGTCAAGGCTCCTGTTTGTCTGCAATAAGTAATTTTTGTTAGTCTCCTTGAATGACACTCCACCATTTGTCCCCCACCCCAAACTTTGTTCCCCACTTTCTTTTTGGGATAGTGTTGTCTTGTGTCTTTACAATTTAGAATCGCCCAAACAAAGTGCTTTATAAGAAGAAATTGGAATTTGAAACCAACACTGTATCATATTTCTTGGTATTTTGAGGATTGGATGTGCCACTACTTAATGTGCTAACTTTCTCATTTCAGTGATCATGTCGTAGGCTGGCTGGCTCCTTAAAGAGAGTTAGGTCCAGCCTCCTGTGATAAATCAGCTGCCTCCCAGCTGATGCTGTGAGGCTACGGATGAGGTGAAAGCTTGAAGATCACCTGGACCTCACAAAAAACCTACAAGTAGTTCAGTTGAACCAGAGAGCTACACAGAGTGGAGAGGCTCTTGCAGGAGACCCTGGGGCAGGGGAAAGAACCTGGTTTATGTATGACGCTCAGGCAGATAGCCTGCAGAAGCAGGGAGACTCGCCTTAACTCCCAGACAGATGGCCTGTGGAGTGTGATCCTGCAGAGGGAGTAAACAGAATCTTCTGGAGGAACCTGAGTCAAGAGGAGGGAAGGATAGTTTGATATACAGAACTTGTGTTATTTTGAAGAAATAAAAGAGAACCTCTGAAGAAAGGAGGATTGGAATCCTGTAGCTGGAGAGTGTACTTTAGTGCACAGGCTGATTAGTTAGCCCACTAGC
Source organism: Lepidochelys olivacea (assembly GCF_965140295.1). Lineage (NCBI taxonomy): Eukaryota > Metazoa > Chordata > Testudines > Cheloniidae > Lepidochelys > Lepidochelys olivacea. The sequence continues at coordinate 169,126,859 of NC_140411.1, forward strand.
TGACCGACAACTACTGCACCAAATCCATCACAGGGCAGGAGAGGTGCTGGGCATCTGGTATCACAAGTGCTATCTCTGGGGAAGGAAATGGGAAACCAAGAGAAATTCTCTTTCTTGACCTGCAGAGGGGTGTGGCAAGGGGATTCTGCTAGAATGTTTACATGCAGAAAGGAGAAAGTATTTTTGATTTAGGCAAGAGGACAGAGAATTAATGAGGGAATAAATCCGTCACCACCAAGCTAGGAGTCTGCAGAGGCAAGTCCTGAAAGAACAAATGCAAGGGCAAAGTGCCACAAGCACCATTATCTCAAAGAAGCTACTGCAGTGGTTCAGCATATACCATCTCACCTTCAAAGAACAATGACACATAATTATTAGTGTCCTGTTGGCTCCCAGCAATGCATTTCCACAGCAATCCACCTTACTAAAGAGCAGGGAAAAAGAGAACGGGAATTCCCAGAACATGCATTTCTTGTCCTTAAAGTCTGTGCATTTTTTTGGTAATGTTTTGTTAGGTTGCACTGGCCACCGGTTGTGTCTGGCCTGCATATTGGAATGCTTAATCAATTTGATTTACAGGATTTGTGTTGAGTCCAACAGGCATACTTTAGGTTATTCTCAATACAGTATCATTTCACTGTGCCATACAGTTAATGTATAAAAGCATATCTGCAACAAAAGATAAAAAAGCAAACAACAAAAAAGCCACCACCAAAGGAAACATGGTTATATTTAATAGCAGCAGTTGCCAACATTTAATCCTTCTTATTTCAGCATCATCCAACCTCATTCCCCTGCACTGGCAAAATATGTGCCCACAGCAACTCTCATTTGGTTCACCGAGCTAATACTAGCAGCACTGACTAAAGTCACAGGTTCAGGTGACGATGTTTGTCTGTCCAGCTGTGCCTAATTTGTGGCAAGGCCTAAAACCTCCATAGTTTATTGAACACTTGGTCAGGCTCCCACAAACATTGTACAGAACGCAACAGGCAGACATTCAGAGACCCTGTACTGTAACTGCATGTCAGCAGTCCCTCTATGTGAGGATATGTGCACTGTTTCTTTCTGTGTAGCAGGAAGCCAGGCAGGATAGCCTGGAGGAAGAGTCTAGGAAGAAGCTACATAGCAAAGAAGAGAGAATCTTTTGGGATTATGCTGTTTTTCTTATTCTAATGAAGATTCTTGTTCAGTGTTTGAAGAAAGCAACTTTCCGTGATTCTTTGCCATTGTCACCTGCCCCTTTGCACTTAACCTGCCAAATCCATAATATATCACCATAATACACCCACCAAGTTTGTAGTTGAATTGTCCTAGTTTGGGTAGTTGGTAGCACTGCCAAACCCAAGTGTTAAAAAATCATGAGGTTGGCTTAAAAACATGAGATTAATAATAATAATAAAGAAAACACTTTGGATTCTTTTTATTTACCTTCTGTTTGAGGGCCTTTAGGGTGCACTCAGGTCATGTTTTCAAGCTTTTCTCTGCAACCATGAGGGCTAGAAACTTGCATAAAAAAAAAAAAAAAGCTGAGCTTCTCATAACTCCAGGAGCTGGGTCTTAAAGAAAAACACCAAATATTGTGAGACTCATGATAAAATCACGAGAGTTGACAACAGTGAGTTGAGATATAGCTTCTTAATTCAGGGCAGCAGTGGATATACAGGCTCACCGAGAATACATGTGGGGATGAAGATTCCATTAATATAAATGTTGTTGGATAGCAGCAGCACAGACGTGTCCGCTCCTGAAAAGCCTGGAGTTTATAAAAAATGTTTGCATCATACACTGTGTCTGGCCTGCCTGTGTACACATATAGAGATCAGCTACCCTGGATATGACTACACTGGAGGTGTAGTTTCCAGGTTGGATAGATATACCTCTGTTCAAGCTAGTATGCTAAAAATAGAAGTGTAGCTGCAGCAGGATGGGCTAAGTACCTAGGGTCTTGAATGGGATCGTACTTGCGGTGGCTAGCTGTACTGCCGCCCTCGCCACTGTAGCGTCTACTATATTTAGTGCACTAGCTCAGGGGTCGGCAACCTTTCAGAAGTGGGGTGCCTAGTCTTCATTTATTCACTCTAATTTAAGGTTTTGCATGCCAGTAATATATTTTAACATTTTTAGAAGGTCTCTTTCTATAAGTCTTTAATATATAACTAAACTATTGTTGCATGTAAAGTAAATAAGGTTTTAAAAATGTTTAAGAAGCTTCATTTAAAATTAAATTAAAATGCAGAGCCCCCTGGACCGGTGGCCAGGACCTGGGCAGTGTGAGAGGCATTGAAAAATCAGCTTGCGTGCCGCCTTTGGCACGCGTGCCATAGGTTGCCTACCCCTGCACTAGCTCAATCAGAGCTAGTGCAAGTATGTCTACCTCTGCTGGAAAGACTCTATGATCCATTAAGCTGGCATCACCATGATAACCCTTTTTGTCAGATATACCCCTGGGCTTGATGTGGAGGGACAGAACAGATATTTGGGTTCCCTCTACACATCCTGCATAGTTTGGGAAGCCCAGTAATGACCTCTTGTGCATTTGCCATGTTGATCACAATGCCCTGCAACATACCTCCGTAACAACAGCAACCACTATGTACCAAACTGATGCTCAGGTAAGCAGTAACTAGCTTCCACTGTGCAACCCAATCCATCAATTAATTTTCTTCTAAAGTAACAGGATGGGTCAGATGATTGGTCTAGAAACTGTACTACCAAGCTCTGATTCCTCCAAAGCAAGCAGCTCAGGAGGAAGTGGAGAGACTTTGGGTCTCCTCTGGAGAGAGTTGGTTATTTTCTAGTCCTAGTATGGTGCCCCAACACTGTTGGTATAAATGTGAACAACAACATAACAGTTATAATGTTATTACTACAGAACAAATAGATAAGTTCATGGACTGTTCAGTGCAAATATAAGATAGTAAGGTACTTTTAGAATTAAGTGAATATTTAAAATTATAATGTACTTTTTACACCTTTGCAAAATAATTTGTACATCTCTACTCATGGTCACTACAATTTTAAGTGTCATTATAAAGGCTGAGAGCAGACAGGATTGGCTACTAACTTTGTCTGTTACATACCAAGGAATCTCACAAAACCTGGATGACTGGGCAACAAAATGACACATGAAATTCAATGTTGATAAGTGCAAAGTAATGCACAGTGGAAAACATAATCCTAAGTATATATACAAAATGATGGGTTCTAAATTAGCTGTAAAGAGAGATATTGGAGTAATTGTGGACAATTCTCTGAAAACATCTGCTTAATGTGCCTCAGCGGTTAAAACAGCTAACAATATTAGGAACCATTAGGAAAGGGATGGATAACAAGACAGAAAATATCATAATGCCACTATATAAATCCGTGGCACATCCCCACCTCAAATACTGCCATGCATTTCTGGTTACCTTATCTCAAAAATATATATTAGAAATGAAAAACGTACAGAGAAGGGTAACAAAAATGATTAGGGGTATGGAACAGCTTCCATATGAGGAGAATTTAAAAAGACTGTGATTGTTCACCTTAGAAAAGAGACAACTAATGGGGGATATGATACAGGTCTATAAAATCATGAATGGTGTGGAGAAAGTGAACAGGGAACTGTTATTTACCCTTTCACATAACATATGAAATTAATAGGTAGCAGGTTTAAAACAAACATAAGGAAGTATTTCTTCACACAACACACAGTCAACCCGTGGAACTTGTTGCCAGGGGATGTTGTGAAGGTCAACAGTATAACTGAGTTCAAAAAAGAATTAGGTAAGTTCCTGGAGGATAGGTCCATCAATGGTTACTAGCCAAGATGGTCAGGATGCAACGCCAGGCTCTGGGTATCCCTATACCTCTAAGTGCCAGAAACTGGGAATGGACAACAGGGGATGGATCATTTGATAATTATGCTGTTCTGTTTGTTCCCTCTGATGCCTCTGGCACTGGCCACTGTCAGAAGACAGTATACTAGGCTAAATGGACCACAGGTCTGACCTAGTATGGCCATTCTTCTGTTCTTACATAACTAACTTCTCTTTTTATAGCATTGAACATTCTCATTACTTTCCCAATAAAATCTGACTTAAATTTACCTGTGACTTTATAAATGAGGCAAGTCTTTCTGTTACATCAATTTTATGCTAATCTAACTCTATTGATTTCAACAGAGTTATACTGCATAAAACCAGTGCTGCTGAGAATCAAGTTCATGATTTCATGTAAGGCCGTAGAAGGGAGTTTCATTATTTTTATAAGAACAATTTTCCATGACTACATTCTTCTCTATTCAGGGGAAAATAGGAACACCTAACAGGAGTGCATAACTGAGAGAGGAGGAGACAGATGGAGCAAAACATATCAGGAGCAGAGACTGGAGAAACATAGTACAGGGCCCAATAACTTGGGTGTCGAAAGTTGGACACGTTCATCTGTAGTTAGCAATCTAAATATCCATTTCAGGCATTAGGTGTTGAGTAGATGTCTAAACATGGTGTATATCTTTTGGTTCAAAAAATAGGATCTCAGGCAGTGGAGTCACCTCTCATTGCACTATTAATCAAGAAAGCCCCCTCAGAAGAACCAGTTTTTGTGGGGAGGGACAGAGGTTTTTACTTCTTCACAGCAAACTCCCAAATGCAGAAAGCATGTCCTCTCTCCTATGAGTCCAGTGTGAGGGAAACAGGACTGGACCCAGGACTCGGATTCAGATAAACACTTAAGCATGTACTTAAGTCAATCCTTATTCAGGAAGCACCTGACTTCAATGGTACTTAGCACATGCTTAAGTGTTTTGCTGAATTGGGGCCAAGGACAGCAAGCTGAAGAAAGTGGAAGAATAGGGAGCTTTATTTACATCAACTCTGCTTTAGTTGAGCAGCCTGGTAATTTCTGCATACAGATTTATTTATTTCATTAATTGTAATATGTCAGAATGATTCAACTTTTCTACTTAGATGGTTTAGCTTGCTGTGTAGTCAGCACACACTGAACTTTCTGAGGCAAGTGGGCCCTAGTGGCCTACCTATAATGTCTTCTTGATGCAGCCCATCAGAGCTGTGTAGCAGTTTGTTTTGTTTAATACAAAGCAAATAATACTCCTTGGAATTTTTCCATTGCAGAATAATGGAAAATGGAACTTTCAGAAATGTATTTTTAGAACAAAGTTCTTGCTGTGACTTCACTAAGTAGATCAGAATACTGGAATGAAGATTTCCATTTTTCAGAAAAAGCACTTAACTTTCAATTATCAAAAGTGCTCTGTTGTAAGAATGGCTATAAAGCACTAAATATTTGCAGTTAGTCATCTAGAAATATCTATTCTGGATCTGGAGCTTCACCTCTGCAGAATCTCTGCTTAGAATGGACTGACAAAGCTCCACAGCTCAATGGGACGTGCACACCTTCTGTGGAGTACCAAGATCAGTTCTGCAGGGTCCTCCCACAAACAAGTGCACAGAGGGTGGGTGGCGGTGGGATCTGGGTAGTGATGAGTGGAGGTGGAATGATCCATTTCAAGGTTGCCAGTATCTTTTTGGGGCTCTTACATCTAGAGAGAAAGACCACTCATCCCACAGAGAAGAGAGTAGCACACTGCTTGATATTTGGTCTGTAGGCTGCTGTCCAGGATTCTGGATTAAAAGCACTAAACTATAAGGCTGAGATTTTCAGTCACTTACTGAATACCCAAATTATTTCTGTGGCTTTGAAAATCCCACCCCAAGGATTCCAGTCATTTGTGCTCTTTGATATTACAAGTTTCAAATTCCTCCTCTAGGAGTTTGAGAGCTCACAATTGGCAAGTTACGTTTTAAGAAAAACTGAGTATCAACCATTGTATATCCATTTACCTTGCACTTACATGTATACTTTGTTTCTCTTAATAAAATATCAGTGTCTGCCTATAAACCTGACACCATGAGGAAAGCCTTGTAGCCTGAAATATTGGTATTTTTACTGTGAAGATACACACAAGCATACTTAAGTAAAAGGATTTCTCACTGTTGTGCTGCAATTGACTTAGCATTTTGGATTCAGAGAAAAATCAAAATCAAATTGCCTAGCTAGTTTACAGTAGATACAAATAAAGTTTAAGATATTAAATATAAAAAACATTTCATTTACACTACAGTTGTGAAACGAAATGACAATAGCAAGGAAACTCAAGGCTGAATTCACTGTTAAATTTAAACACAGCACAAAAGTCTGAGTTTAGGGCCCAATCTGGCAGTCACTTGAGCACTTGCCCATTAACTCAACATGATTACTTACGTGTATAAATTTCAGCATGTGTGTAAGTGTTTGAAGGATTGTGGCCTAAGAATGAAGTACCAACATTAATTAATCTGATAGAATCAGCCAGACACTCATCATAATGTATACTTCCCTGATATTACAAAAATGTCCCTGAAAGATAATAAAAAGAACACTATCTGACCCAAAGCCTTTGATGGTTGCTTTGGACTGGCTATGGCATCCTGAGATCTTGAGGGAGAAGGAAAACTTAGGCAGTTCTTTAAAAAAAAAAAAAGTTATGGACTCAACAGACCAAGAGGGCTCCCTGTAGAGTTTTTCCACAGTGTATTTAGAATATTTTGTAAAAGGCTATTATTTATCCAAAAGACTTAAATGCTTCTAGAGGAGCAGTTTCAGTCTATTGTGAAAGTATACATTTAGAGTGTATTATATGTACTAAAAGTGGGTTGTAAAAGTCTTAATAAAAAAAAAAGAGACACAAGGTGGGTGAGGTAATATCTTTTATTGGACCAACTTCTGTTGGTGAAAGAGACAAGTTTTTGAGCTTACACAGAGCTGTTCTTCAGATCTAGGAGAGGTACTCAAAATGTCTTAGGTAAATACAAGGTGGAACCTACTGTTAAGTATAAACAGTTAACATGTTGCAAGGTGAAATGGGCAGTTAACACCTCTGCAGTCATATGACAAAGGAAGGTTAGTGGGTTACAGATCCTTGTAATCAGCCATAAATCCAGTGTCTTCACTGAGTCCATGATTTTTAGTGTCTAGCAGAGTGTGATAAGGTGTGTTCTCCACACTTGCCCTGAAAGGGTTAATGTAGACCAGAGGGGCCAATTAATTACTCTGCAAACTGGGGGGAACTAAGGCCAAGGGGAAAGCCCTAATTAAGGGAAGATCATCTGTGTAGGAACAGGAATGGGGCTCTACAAAGCCAGAGAGCTGATAGCAGAGAGAGGCTGCAGGGAAGTAGTCTGTAGTCACTCCCTGGGAGAAGGGGTGTGTGTTTGGGGCTATAGAAATTAGCTTGCAGTTACCATCTGAGAGGAGAGAGATTGGGCTGGCAAACCTGGGGGAGGGGAGGGTTTGCCAGAAAGAGTACGAAAGGCTCAGGCAAAAAGGCAGCAAGGTTCAGGATGGTGCAAACCTGGGCTGCTGACTAGAGGGTCCTGAGCTGGAATCCAGACTAGAGGGTGGCCCCAGGTTCCCCTGCCAGCCACTGTGGAAGTAGCACCATCGGGGCAGTGAATGAGAAGGCTGACTAAGACTGCTAGTAAGGAACTGACTTTGATACCTCGGAAGGGGGAAGCATGCATAGGGACCTGGCTGGAGGGCCAAGTCACGAAGAAGGAGCATCTTGAGTCGCAGAAAGCACGAGAGAGTGCAGCAAGGTGTGCAGCGAGTAGCAGAAGGGGACTCTGGACTGGGAAAGAGGTAATTCCCAGAGTGGCCAGGACGAGGTGTCACCTGTGGTGAGGGGACCTGGTGAATTTATGAATTTAAGTTTCCAAGCTCATCTTTTGAAGGTGTTGTGCAGGTTTTCTTTGCAGATGAGGACTGAGAGGTCAGATATGATCGTTTTGTGAAAACTGTTCACCCATGGGACATAGCGTGTTTTTGTCTCTTTCACCTGCAGAATTTGATCCAATAAAAAAATATGACCTCATCCACCCTCTCTCTCTCTCTCTTTCTCTCTCACATCCTGGGACCAACACAGGTACTACAACACCGCAAACAATTTTTTTTTTAAATTAAAAAAATAGTCACTTTGGATGTAAAGTAGCAATAACAGATTATCTGGGTAACTTTGTTTATAAATATCACAAGCAGCAAAGATAGTCATACATAGCACTCTTCATCCAGAGATCTCAGTGTGTTTTACATAGAAAAGTAAACATCACTATTTCCATTTTACAAAGGATAAACAGATGCACAGAGAGGTGAAGTGACTTGTCCAGGGTCACATAGGAAGTCACTGCAGAACTGGGAATAGCACCCAGGTTTCCTGACTATCATTCAGTGCCCTAGACATTCAAAACTACTGGCTCACTCAAATTAGGGCTATTTGCTGCAGAAAATATCCACAGCCTTCTGAGACAGCAGGAAGATCAGCAGACTGAAGAAAGGCTAACATACCATCATACACCCCACAAAACTTTACACCAGAATTCTGTATTCTGGGCCCATTCATTTTACCTTTCCTACAAATCCCACAGGCCCACCCCTGTTCTCTGTATTCTGGACAGCCACCATTATCCTCCATCCCTTCCCCTGTCATCTTTTTGGTGAGTAGTGGGAAGGACAGAAAATGAGGTTTCTCCAGACCAGTGGCCCCCGGCATCATCTCCTTAGCTGACAGAAGACAGATAAAGAAACATCATTGGACCACATAGCTCCTTTGAAAATATTTCCCAGTTTACATGAGGAAAGCACCCGCCTTTGCATTTAAATGTCAGAGGATACCTGCTGTCATTTACATGAGCTTGAGTGTTCCTGGGAAAGATATGATCTGAAGCAGCCATCAAAAGTGAAACTGTCATCATTCTGCAGCTACTGTGGAGGGGCACTGACCCCAGGAATAGGGAGCCAGCTCTTTGCCTGCTAAACCTCCAAGTTTCCATGGACCAACAGAAATGGTCCGATTCTGTGGTGAGTTGGGCTACTTTCTGTTATGCTTGCATCACAAACTACGGCCCTAAAGGCATCTTAGCAGGCAACAGGAGGATTCCCCCAACAGTGTAGCAGCTCATATGTCGAAAGTGTGGCTGAGACAAAGGGAACATGGCAGAGGTGTTAACATCCTTGTGATCACTGACATAGTGGGGGCTTGTCAAGGTTCCTTCCCCACTCTGAATTCTAAGGTACAGATGTGGGGACCTGCATGAAAGACCCCCTAAGCTTATTCTTACCAGCTTAGGTTAAAAACTTTCCCAAGATACAAACTTTGCCTTGTCCTTGAACAGTATGCTGCCACCACCGAGCGTTTTAAACAAAGAACAGGGAAAGAGACCACTTGGAGACGTCTTCCCGCAAAATATCCCCCCAAGCCCTACACCCCCTTTCCTGGGGAAGGCTTGATAATAATCCTTTCCAATTGGTACAGGTGAACACAGACCCAAACCCTTGGATCTTAAGAACAATGAAAAATCAATCAGGTTCTTAAAAGAAGAATTTTCATTAAAGAAGAGGTAAAAGAATCACCTTTGTAAAATCAGGATAGTAAATACCTTACAGGGTAATCAGATTCAAAACATAGAGAATCCCTCTAGGCAAAACCTTAAGTTACCAAAAGACACAAAAACAGGAATATACATTCCCTCCAGCACAGCTTATTTTACAAGCCATTAAACAAAAGAAAATCTAACGCATTTTCTAGCTAGATTACTTACTAACTTTACAGGAGTTGCAAGGCTTACATTCCTGATCTGTTCCCAGTAAAAGCATCACACAGACAGACAGAACCCTTTGTTCCCCCCCGCCCTCCAGATTTGAAAGTATTTTGTCCCCTCATTGGTCATTTTGGGTCAGGTGCCAGCGAGGCTACCTTAGCTTCTTAACCCTTTACAGGTGAAAGGGTTTTGCAGCTGGCCAGGAGGGATTTTATAGCACTATAGTATATAGTATAGCACTATATATATAGCACTATATATATAGTATACAGAAAGGTGGTTACCCTTCCCTTTATATTTATGACAGGGCTGTTGACCAAACAGCATAAATTAGAGTAACCTTCAGGATACTCTAATTCAGTGGTTCTCAAGCAGGAGTCCAGGGCAGGGCCACAAGCAGGTTTCAGGGGGGTCTGCCAAGCAGGACCAGCATTAGACTTGCTGGGGCCCAGGGCAGACAGCCGAAGCCCCACTGCATGGGGCTGAAGGCGGAAGCCCAGAGCCCCGCCACCCAGGGTGGAAGCCAAAGTCTGAGCAATTTAGCTTTGCGAGGCCCCCTGTAGCATCGGACCCAGGCAATTGCCCTGCTTGCTACCTACTAACGCTGGCCCTGGCTTTTATATGCAGAAAAACAGTTGTTGTGGCACTGGTGGGACATGGAGTTTTCAATAGCATATTGGGAGGGACCTCAGAAAGAAAAAGAAAGAACCCCTGCTCTAATTTATGCTGGAGACTGACCTGGGTCCAGAATGGCCTAAGATTAAGCTTAGGGGAGAAATGTAAGAAAAACCTTTGTATACCAGCCCTATCTTGCCACAGCTTCACTGAATGCTTTGTAGCCTCAGTGAAATATCTTGCCTGGAGCCTATCTTGGACTGGATATAGGCTTTAAACCATTTTACAAAGTATCTGCGCAATCCCTCTCCCATTGAAATAAGTAGTGACATTCCTATTCACTCCAATGGCAGCAGGATGGGCCCTGCTACGGTTTGCACACAAATAATTTGTAAATAAATAAAAAAAACCATCGGAACAGCCACAATGGCTAAATTTCCCTGCACTGGGTTGAAAATTCAAACCAATCTCCTTGTTGCTATGGTTTCTCTCTGTGCAGATGTGAAGTCCCATTAAATTTTTAGAGCTCAGATGTACACCACTGAAACACTCACAGTAACTTAACTATGGTGTACGGGGAGACTTTGGCAAACCAGTAAAGTGCCTGAAACCACTACGGCTTATTGCTAAAAGCAGCCAAGTCAGTAGGCTGTAAATTAGCCATGTCAGCAGGCTTAGCTTAACCAAGGCAGGAGGGGAAGGGTGCCACAGAAAGGGCAGCTTGAGCCCATGTTCTTCCTGATAAGAATTGTGTTGAAGTTGCTGATATATGCATCTTAGAAGAGCAGGATGTGCCCCAGGAATGTCTCTTGGGGCCTCAAGGCTGCAAACATTGGAAAAACCCACACCTGGTTAATCGATAATCAGAAGGAACCTCTCACTTGACCATTGAAACTGCTTACTTAACAAGTTTGCTTTAAGGGACATGTCATTCTATTACTAATGTATAAATAAAGGGGAAAAGTTTGAGGTAGGGGGACTCTTCAGGACTGGATTCTCCCACTGGATGCATCTTGTGTTCCCCACTAGCAGACGGGCTGTTGCTGTGCCACTCGAGAGCCACACTCAGCTTTGGTAATTATCAAGGGTTGGGGGTGTTTTACTAACCTGTTGCAGACATGTGTACAAGTGCTTGAGACTAAGTAAAGTTTAGCTTTAAGTGAAAGCACTCTTGTGTTGTCCTGTTTGTGCCAGCCATCTATCGGTTGGACAGCCGTGTCTCCCCTGATTTATTTCCTGACACCACTTTGCACAGAGTAAAAGTTACCAAGAGCTTTGGGTTGAAAGAACCCCGGGTAACAATGGCACCACAAATATATTGTTTCACGGTTGGGTTTTTTTAAAAATCTAATCTACATGGTATAGAATCAGTTAAAAATAAAAATCAAAGTTTACCTGAAGTTGCTGTTCTAGTTCTGGAAAAGCCAAAGGAAAGGTGTTTTCAGGAGGAGTATCATCTAAAATGTAAACAGACATTTTGAAAGATAACACTTACTATAAAGGCATTTCACATGCTCAGTTGACATAGTATGGCATGTATGTTGTCCCTTCTGTCCTGATCCTGCGAAGACTTACACACATACTTAACTTGATACAAATGCGTAGTCCTACTGAACTTAGTGGAACTACTCATGGGTGTAAAGTTAAGTCTCTGCAGGACTGGAGCCTTACTTTGTGTTACAATAATCCTGAAACAGAGTCACACTTATAGAATGTATTATAGCACAGTAAATTAATCAATCAATCAAAACATCAAGACAATTTCTATCCCCTGCTTCCCAATTACAGAACAAATAATTCAGGTGTCTGCCATACACACCCATGCCTTCAATGAGCTCGTGACTTCAGTAAAGAGTGAGGCCTTGTCTACACTGGCAAGTTTCTGCGCAGGAAAGCAGCTTTCTGCGGTATAACTCCCAAAGTGTAGACACTGCCAAGCCACTTAGCGCGCAGAAACTGCGCAGTTGCAGCACTTAAAAAACCCACCCTGACGAGAGGCGCAGAGCTTTCTGTGCTGGGGCTACAGCGCCACGGTGCCGGTGTAGACACCCTCGTTGCTTACAGCCCTGCAATTGGCCTCCGGGAGGTGTCCCACAATGCCTGTTCTCGCCTCTCTGGTCATGGGGTTCAACTCTACTGCCCTGCCCTCAGGTGACCAACCGTGAGCCCCGCCCCTTAAATTTCTTGGAAATTATGAAAGTCCCCTTCCTGTTTGCTCGCTGACATGTGAAGTGGTCTCAGCACATCTTTCCAGGTGGCCATGCCTGCTCCACGCACTAGGCGATCCCCCACTTGGAGCAATGCCGAGCTGCTGGACCTCATCAGATTTGGGGAGGGGAGGCTGTCCAGTCCTAGCTGCACTCCAGCAGTAGGAATTATGATACCTACAGACAGTTCACGATGCATGACAGAAAGGGGCCATGACCGGGACACACTGCAGTGCAGGGTCAAAGTGAAGGAGCTGTGAAACGCTTACCACAAGGCACGGGAGGCAAACCGCCGCCCCGGTGCTGCGCCCACAAGCTGCTGGTTCTACAAAGAGCTGGATGTGATAATCGGTGGTGACGCCACCTCCATTGCGAAGGCCCCTGTGGATACTTCGGTTGCTCGCGGGCTAGTCGAGAATGGACGGAGCCAGGAGGAGGAAATCTTGGACGAAGATGTGGAGGGGGAGGCAGAGGACGACTCAGAGGTCAGAAGGCCATGTAGTCAGGAGCTCTTCTTTACCTTGGAGGAGGCTAGCCAGTCACAGCTGTTGGAGTTTGGCAAAGCACAAACAGGAGAGGAGCCCCCTGGTAAGTGGCTTCGATTTTGGGAATCGCTGAAGCAAGTTGTTGGGGGCAGGAGGGTTGCAGAAAGCAGTCTTGGGTCTGCATGATGCGCATACCACTGCACGTCTAGCCTGAACAGCGGAACAGAGTGTTGATTGACTCCCTCACTTCACAGGAATCTGCCTCAGAGATCTCCAGGAAACTCTCGTGGAGATACTGGGCAATCCACTGCCCCAGGTTCTTTGGCAGAGCTGCTTTGTTTCTTGTCCCATTAAGAGTAACTTTCCCATGCCACTCTGCCATCACTGTGGGGCCAGGAACCATTGCTGCAAACAGGTGAGCCACAGAAGGGCCAGGGCGGAAGCCGCAGTATTGGAGAAGACCCTCCCTTGATTCCCTGCTCACCCTCTACAGCGAGTTATCTTCCATAATGAACACAGCCTGTGGAAAATGTGGGGACAGGAATGATTATAGGGCCCCCCCATAGTGCTGGCTCTCCCCAAAAGTCAAATGCCCAGTGTAAAGTATGGTCCCGGAACACTGATTTCCACTGCCCCTGCGGTTACTCACCATTTTGGGGGTCTTGTGGCTCATGTGTGCTTTCCTGGGGTCAGCCAGTTAATGACAGGTATGTGAATAGTGGTTTTACATCAGTGGTCTGTGTGTTGCAAACAATACTGCTTCTGTAAAATGTTGCATTTTGGCTTCCCAGATACGACCTTGGGAGCCCAGCCTCCCTCTTCGTTATCACTGGCTGAACTGCTGCGCAGAATTAGTAAGTGGCCACGAAGAACTAAAGAGGACTTTCTGCGTGATGTCATGATGCACTCCGCGGCCGAAAAACAGGAATTGAAGGAGTGGCGGGACAGCAAGAAGAGGCACCGAAAGGAGAATGCAGCGCGCCAGAATGAAGCCACGGAGTGGCCCTTAAACGTTATGGAGCGCCAAGTGGACATGCTCCAGGCGCTACTAGCTCTGCAAACCAAGCAGCTCCGTGCCCGCCCTCCCCTGCAGCCGCTGTCACAAAACTCTTTCCCATGCGCCCCCTAGACACCACCACACTCTTATCAACCTCCTGGCCCCAGTCTGTACCCACAGCATTCCACTCCCCCCCTCCCCCCCGTCACAGTCCAGCATGGCGGACTCCCAGTACCCACTGCACTCAACACCCATCCCTCTGCAGTTTAGCCCTCCTGAAGTACAGTACCCGCTGCACTGTACTCCAAAGGACAAGGCTGCATATGATACCTGGACATACACAAATCTTTAACGTCCCTGGGACCCCACCTCCTCATGGGACCCTTCCTTCCCCTATCCTCCACCCCCCACAGGGCTGATGTGTTTTTTTGTTTGTCTCTCTCCTCCGGTTGTTGTTTTTTAATAAAAGAATTGTTTTGGTTTGAAAGAAATCTTTATTCCATTAATTGAAAGCAAAGAGAGCCTGCAAAGCAACAGGCAATTTTCTTAAACCTTCATAGTGCATCGTCTGCACCAATCACAATCACCTCCTAGCATTACAAGCACTGCACTCCTGAGCATGGCAACAAATATTAGTGGCTTTCAGCTTCAAATTGCTGCCTCAAGGCATCCCTGATCCTTATGGCCCCTGTCCCTGGTTGTTCAAATTCAGCCTCCAGGCGCTGAGCCTCAGTGGTCCAGCCCTGAGTGAAGCTTTCACCTTTCCCTTCACAAATATTATGGAGCGTACAGCATGCAGCTATAAGCATAGGAATAGTGTCATCAGCCAGATCCAGCCTCCCATATAGGCAGAGCTAGCGGGCCTTTAAATGGCCAAAAGCACGCTCAACAGTCATTCTGCACTTGCTCAGCCTGTTGTTGAGCTGCTCCTTGCTGCTGTCAAGGTTCCCCATGTATGGCTTCATAAGCCACGGCATTAAGGGTAGGGAGGTTCTCCCAGGATCACAATGGACATTTCAACTTCCCCTAAGGTGATCTTCTGGTCCGGGAAGAAAGTCCCTGCTTGCAGCTTCCTGAACAGGCCAGTGTTCCAAAAGATGTGTGTGTCATGCACCTTTCCAGACCAGCCTGTGTTAATGCCCACGGTGAGCCACAAATGCCTGGAGAACTATAGAGAAATACCCCTTCCAATTAATGTACTCAGTGGCTAGGTGGTCTGGTGCCAGAATTGGAATATGCATGCCATCTATCGCCCCTCTGCAGTTAGGGAAGCCCATTTGTGCAAAGTCATCTACAATATCATGCACATTGCTCAGAGTCGCG
The DNA here is from genome assembly GCF_965140295.1 of Lepidochelys olivacea. Taxonomy (NCBI): domain Eukaryota; kingdom Metazoa; phylum Chordata; order Testudines; family Cheloniidae; genus Lepidochelys; species Lepidochelys olivacea. The sequence goes on from NC_140411.1 coordinate 169,142,127, forward strand.
GTCTTTCACAGCAGGATGCGATTAATGGCTCTGCACACTTCCATCAACACGAGTCCAATGGTTGACTTTCCCACTCTGAACTGGTTAGCGACCGATCGGTGGCAGTCTGGAGTAGCCAGCTTCCACAGTGCAATCGCCACGTGCTTCTTCAGTGACAGGGCAGCTCTCATTCTCGTGTCCTTGCGCCACAGAGCTGGGGCAAGCTCATCACACAGTCCCATAAATGTGGCTTTCCTCATGCGAAATTTCTGCAGCCACTGCTCATCATCCCAGATGTAGATGATGATATGATCCCACAACTCAATACTTGTTTCCTGAGCCCAAAAGCGGCGTTCCACTGTGGTGAGCACCTCCGTGAATGCCACAAGAAATCTCGTGTCATAGCTACTACATGTGGCGAGATCAATCTCAAACTCCTCTTGCCTTTGTAGTTTAAGGAATAACTCCACTGCCACTCGTGACGTGTTAGTGAGAGCGAGAGGCATATTGGTCAACAGTGCGGGATCCATTCCTGAAGACCAAAGAGGCAGAGCGTGCAGTATACAAACCATTAAAACATGGCATCAAATGAGGACGGAAGCACAGGGATTGCTGGGATGCGAAGCAAGGCATCACGGGGCACTGGGACAGGACCCAGGATGCCCTGCGACCCCCTTCGCCTTTTCACGAAGCTCTTAGCGGCAGAAAAGGAAAAGATGCTGTGTGGGATAGCTGCCCAGAATGCATCGCTCCAAATACCGCTGAAAGTGCCACAAGTGTGAACAAGCTATTGCGCAGGCAGCTGATAGTGTGAACACACAACAGCGGTTTCCCTTCAGCGCTCTCTGAGCGGTGATGTAACTGCCGGTGATGTAACTCTGCCAGTTTAGACATATCCTAAAGAGAGTTCATCACCTGCTAGGGGGTACTCAGAACATTGCAGGGTTGGGCCCAATTGTAAGTATGACTTCTAAACAGTCTTGAAAATGACTTTTCTGCTGTGGTTTACTAGGGCTAAAATAACAATATGAGAAACAGTTTCCCCCCTGTAGTAAGTGTAATGCCCATGGAACACACCACAGATTCTTTGTGTAGCTAGAGAGGAATGATACAGCACAGACAGCAGCAGTGCAAGCTTCTCCATATCACATTACTTATGTGTCTTTACTCTGACCTGGAAGGATCCACCTGCAGGGATGAAGTTAATTTATTCATTATGCTCATTCAAATCAAGGGCTCTTTAACATAGGCTGCCAACCAGGTGTGACTGAGTGCCAGTCATGCCCATTTTGTGGTGCTCACTAGGAACTGGACTGAGAATAGAAATGTGAATCATACTCCTGTGGGAATATTAATTACTCATAGTCACTGTCACACGAACAGTTTTGCATTGGATTTCACTGTTGTTTCTGTATCTTGCTGCAGGTTACAGATCTTTATTATTAGCTAGCTTTCAGAGTCTGTTGTATGCAATGTCACAATTAAACCACGGTTGTTTACGCAGTAGAAAACTGCTGAGGCAGGATCTTGTAAGCTGCTTTTTGCTGTCAGACCTCTGTGTGCCCACACAGCCTCACTGAATCAATAGGGCTTTGTGGAGATGCAGAGGTCTGCTCACACAGAGTATCTTGCCAGATATTCTGCACCTCTGTATCGTACTATCAGTGGTCATGGAGTGCAGTGACTGTGGCGGGGAATAGGGAAAATAAACAACCTTGTTCCAGGCCAAGTATACAGAGTATATATTGGCTAATATACAGTCAAAGCCTTGCTTTAACTAATATAGAGTTGGTGTCCAGGGCAATGAGCTGGCCTTGCCATGAATCATACTGTATTGCACACTGGACATGGTGCAAACAAACAAACAAAAGTGAGGGCTATACCAAGGAAAAATGAAGTGGAGAAGAGGGCAACAACACAAGTAAAACAAATAGAGAGTCCATAGATACCAAAATCTAGTATTAATATTCTGAGGCTCAGTTTGCAGTATTATTAAAAACATCTTCCCACCACCTACCCACAAGGTTTCTCCTGCAAGACATTTAAATTTTTTAATTGCATAAAGTTACTTCACATCAATGTGCCAGTGTTTACGTTTAAGTTGCTGTTGCCTTTTTGTGCAAATTTTAAAAATAGACAAATATTCTAAAAGAAGAAAGACAAATCATGCTGCATAGCCAAACTGAAAGAAGAAATATGACTCAGCCAGACCAGTAGTACAACTGCTCTACAACATTTGGACTAGTAGTTGTAAAACATTTTGACAGCAATATTGGATCAGAGTTGTGGAGAGCAGTTAAACTGACATTTGACAATTCCAGCAGTACAACATACTGTACCAGTAGCAGTAAGAAACACCCCTCATGATTTTAATTTTCAAAAGAAATCAAGAACATGTAAAGCAGGAATTGCTGTTATTTTTCACGTGCACAAGATTTTAAATATATCTTCTTTTTGAATTTTTGACTGTTTCAAATGATTAGAAATGTTACACTACGAACTGCAGTGTAGTCAATAGAAGCAGCAAATAAAAAAATAAAACAAATTCCCTAAATAAATTTTAAAAGGATGAACTTTAAAAAGAAATAATTTCAGAGGAAATCCTTTCAATAAGCAGATGTTCACTGCTTATTTTCTGAACACAAAGTGACTGAGTCAATGGTACTAAAAATAGAACTTATTGGTATCTTAACCATTATAGCATACCATAGTACATTTTATAATGGGCCTGCCTTAGCATCTACTCAACAGCTGCAAGGGTTTTTTTTAGTCACATTAGTTTAAAACATCTTTAAATCAATTTCTTTGTGCTGTTATACACTAGATAAACTAAGAATTTAAGTGGCAGGAATTTTCTTGAATTCAGAAATTCATACACATACTTATAGACTAAAGCAAGATAAAAAAAACCAGCACCACCCCCCACCCACTGACCCAGTTTAAGACTGGGATTTTCAAAGGAGCCTAAAGGGAGCTAGGCACCCAACTCCTAGTGAATTTCAATTGAAGCCTAACTCCATTAGATTCCTTTGAAAATCGCAGTTTAAGTTCCCAGTCCAACTCCCACTAAAGTTGATGGCAGTCTTTTTACCATTGTCTGGGAGTAGAATACACAACGTTCCACTGCTGTCTTACAAATAGTTGCGCAGCACACTGGCAAAGTGTGTGTTGTATCTTTCTTTAAGGGCTGATCCACATATAGGTGACATAAGCAGACATCTTTCCTGTATGTGGATCAGCCTTTAAAGAAGGATACAACACACACTTTGCCAGTGCGCTACACAACTATTTGTAAGACAGCAGTGGAATGTTATGTCTCAGGATTCCTGGTTTCTAATCCTGGCTCTGAGAGGGCAGTCTCTAGAGGCCAGAGCAGTGTTTACAGGCAGACAAGTACAGACACTGCTTGCTAAAAGGCACTGTGGCTAAATGAATGAGTCTTGGCTCTATCATATGAGAGCCGTGGGTTCTATTCCCAGTTATGCCTGAAATGACCTTGTGCAGCCTCTCAGTTACCTTACTTGTAAAAGGATAGGGGGAAAATGATTGCCTGCCCTGAGGATAGGAATATGAGGGGCTTGTTTAATAATAAGTGTTATGGACTTCACAAAAATATTAACAGCACCCATGAGCTTCCTGCTCAGCATACTTTCTCCTAAGCTAAAGGATGTTCCGTGGGGGACTCTCACTCTCATGCCCCTTAAGGGCCTTTCTCATAAATTCCTGTGAAATCCTCAGAAAAATGACATTACTGTCTACCAATAACAGAACATGGTTTTAAGGATTAATCAGGGATATTATTATTATTATTTTTATATGAGCCTCTAAATAGAAAATGTATGCACTTTGAAACCCACACATGTTAAAATCATGAATTTATTATTTGTACTAAAGTTCCCAATTAGGATCAGGGACCCATTCTGGTAGGCACTGTACAAACATACAGGATTACAGCACCCCTGCCCCAAGGAGCTAAGAGTCTAAGGATATGTCTACACAGCAAAGAAGAATCCACAGCTGGCACGTGCCAGCTGACTCAGGCTCCTGGGGCTCAGGCTTCAGGGCTGTTTCACTGCTGTGTAGACTTCCAGGCTCGGCCTGGCACTGGAGCTCTAGGACCCTCCCACCTCATAGGGTCCTAAAGCCCAGGCGCCAGCCTGAGCCCAGAGGCCTACTCAATAATGTAACACCCCTGCAGCTTGACCCCCTCAAGTCCGAGTGGGCCAGCCGTGGGTTTTTCTTTGCTGTGTAGATATATCTTTAGATTGGGGTGGGCAAACTTTTTGGCCCGAGGGCCACATTGGGGCGTGAAACTGTATGGAGGGCCGGGTAGGGGAGACTGTGCCTCCCCAAACAACCTGGCCTCTGCCCCCTATCTGCCCCCTCCCACTTTCCACCCCCTGACTGCCCCCCTCAAAGCCCCTGACCCATCCAACCCTCCCTGCTCCTTGTCCCCTGACCGCCCCCTCCCGTAACCGCCCCCAGAACTCCACCCCCTATCCAACCCCCCCTGCTTCTTGTCTCCTGACCGCCCCCTCCCGGGACCCCACTCCTTATCTAACCCCCTGCTCCCTGTCCCGACTGCACCCCTCAACCTCCACCCCATCCAACCGCCCCCTGTCTACCCCTGCCTCTTATCCAACTCCCAGGCCCCGGCCCCTTACCATGCCGCTCAGAGCAGCATGTCTGGCTGCCACGCCGCCCAGCTGGAGCCAGACACACTGCCGCGCTGTCCTACATGAGCAGGCAGCCCCGCTGCCTAGAGCACTGCCCGTGCGGCGGCATACTTGCGGGAGGGTGGGGGGGAAGGGGCCGGGGGCTAGCCTCCTGGACCAGGAGCTCAGAGGCCAGGCAGGACAGTCCCGTGGGCCGGATGTGGCCCGCGGGCAGTAGTTTGCCCTCTTCTGCTTTAGATTGTTAGCTCCTTGGGGCAGGGATGCTGTAATCGTATATGCAGAGTCTAGTTGCTGTGTAGACATATTCTAACTTAAGACAAAACTCAACAAGTGAGCATGGTAAACACTAGGAAGGACAGAGGTGAGGGTACAAATAATAATCAGTATTGTGTTATTCTTTCCTTATTCCTTCCTATTTGCTGTATCCACACGTAGTCTGTTGTCTCATTCTTCAGTTATAAGCTCTTTAGGGCAGGGACTGTCTTTTTGTTCTGTGTTTGTACAGCGCCTACCACAAAGGGGTCCTGTCAATGACTATGGCTCCTAGGTGCTACCACAATACAAATAAATAATAATAATAACACTGTGAAAATAAGATTACAATGCACTTTAAAACCAAGGGATGAAAAGCATAGTGCAGGAGCCATTTACTATGATTTTACATGGTTAAACTAGCTGATTGCACAACTTGATGGTTCCAAATTATTTTAAGGTATAGGCCAACATTTTTAAGTATGAGAGCCCATGATTAGGCTCATAGATCCGTACCTAGGCCCCAAGATAAGGGAGTCCTGATTTTCAGAGGGATAGAGCACCACAGTTGTCACTGAACTAATTGGGTGCTAAAGATGCTCATTATCTCTGAAAAACCAGGCCACTTCCGTTGAGCGTAAGGCGTGATCTACACTAGAAAATTAGGTTTAACTTTGTTGGTCAACGCTGTGAAAAATGCATACCCCTGAGCAGCATAGTTAAGTTGATCTAATTCCCCATGTAGACAGCACTAGCTCAACAGAAAAATTCTTCCATTGACCTAGCTACCACCTCTTGGGTGTCCACACTGAAGCTCTACAGTGGCACAGCTGTAACAGCTGTGGTTGTGGGGCTATAGAGTTTTAAGTGTAGATAACCCTAAGTGTGGTTTTCAAGCCTAACTTTTAGGTACCCTTTTTTGTAAACTTTGGGCATATATTTTATATATTAGCAATCCCCACTGGTCCTTTACCTATCCATTTTCAGCTGCAGGCATTATGATAAAAGTGAGATGGAGGAGGGATTTGAAGGAGCTGCTGAGGAAGCATCTACTGTAAAACACAGTTATTGGTTTATGTGGCCACATAAAACAAAAAGCAAGGGATCCCCATGACCACATTAGGAGGACTGGATTAAAATGGTTGGGGATGTAAAGAAAGTTGTCAAAAGAAGTAATTTCATGTACATCCAAATATTGTATTATTCCCCTCCCCCAACAATGTCATTAAAAGAAAGCACATACATTTTTACCAGTAAATTTTAAGGGGAGGTGGTTATTAGCAGCAGACTGACTTCAAGTGAAATAAATGACTGACAATTAGAAAAAAATGCATGTATTCAACAATTAGGTAACACCCAATTCCACTGCCAGTATTTTATAGCTGGATTCAAACTCTCCTTAGGCATGTGAAGCTGTGTATTTTACCTACAAAACGAGATAAGGTACACCTACAAATGACAGGCATGCCCATCATGTCCTATTAGGATAAAGCCCCTACTTCTAACCACTTAGCCCTAACACCTAAAAAAAACCAAGATTAACCTTGGACTCTCATTCTGGTTTTGATTGAGACCTTGTCTATACACAAACTTTAGTTAGTTTAATTAAATTGGTTTAGTTAAACTGGTGCAAAGACCTGTGTAGACACTCTTGGGTCTGGTCTACACTACAGACCTATATCGGTCTAACATGAAAAATCCACACCCCTGAGCAACATAGTTAGGCCGACCTAACATCCCCGCCTTTTAGACAGTGCTATGTCAGCAGGAAAGCTCCTGCCAACATAGCTACCACCTCTCAGGGAGGTGGAGTAACTAAATTGATGGGATAGCTCTCTCCCATCAGCATAGAGTGTCTTCATTAAAGCGCTATAGTTGCGTAGTTGCATCAGTGCAGTTGTGCCGCTGTATTGTTTTAAATGTTGATGTGCCCTTATTTTGGCTTAAGGGCAGTTTATTTGGTTTAATTTAAATCTATTCCGACATCAATTTAAGCAAAATTGAAATAAGCTTGTCCACTCAGCCTTCTGTGCTGATTTAATTCAATGTTTTAAATCACACCTTAAGCTAAACTGCTACAACTCTGACAAGCCCTGAGAGAATTTATGTCTAGTGCCAGCTTAATGAACTTGAGTAAAAGTGTCAAATATAGATACCTATATATACAGGATTAAGTGATATACAATAAAATTGTATTTTTATATAGCATCACTGTTAGCAGTTGGTCAGACTGCCCTCAAGACTTTTAAGGACCTGGTCACCCCACAATCACAATAAAAATACAGCACAAGACTGGCCCGGTTTTAATTGTTTTTGTGGTCATTGTCAGACACTAAAAGAGCCAACCTTTGAACATAGTAAAACAATTTTTGGTATGGATAACATAAGCCATATCCCTTCTTGTAGATCAATAACACTAAATAACTTCCTTTTCTTGAGTTGTTAACAGTCTTTGTTTTCAGACCCAGTACTTTGTTGCAGTTTTAACCAGTGAGATAATCATCATCCAGGAGAAAAACACTCCTTTTCCCCTTTTATATCTGGTTATGTTGTAAATTCCTCACTGCACTATTGTGGTAGGATAATTCAGCCTTGCGGGGTATCACACCAGCCACCATGATTGGCAAATAAGACAACAACTAAGAAGAAAAATTAAATGAGTTTAATTCCCTCACCATCTCGCTCCGGGTGAGGTTTTTACATACCATCACAATACTAAATCTCTCAAGATGCTGTCAGAGCTGAAACACAGAACTCCTTCCTGAATTGAGAAAAGCAACTCTCCTCAAACGAAAAAAGGATAAGAGGAATATAAAAAGGTGAAAAGAAGAAAAAAGATTCTGAATTTAAAATGGATAAAGGTGATAGAGACACATTGTATCAGCAGATTTATTTGGGTGTTTTTTTGCAGTGTCTTTAAAAAAAGACATTTCAGTTGCTTGATTGAACTAGGATCATTTCAATGTGGCTTTCTGTAAAACCTGAGACTTGGAGTGATTTTTCCTTTGCCTTGTTTGAATACATTTGACATTGATATCTCCATTAAGGCTTTCCATTAACATCAGGTGCTGAATTCTCCTGATGTGGTCAAATACGATGCCGATTTATACCTCTGAGTAGCCCAGGGGGGTTGCAATTCAGTGTGAAATATTGTCCTTAATCTACTGGTTTCTATTTACTCTCTCCTATCTTCACAGACGGTCTGGATCACTTGCTGCAATAACACATGTATGCTGAGAGCCAGATAATATGGGCAATGAGGAAGTCCCATAGAATTTAATAGAGAATGATCACCTTTCCATAGTTCTGAACCTTCCTACAAATTTTAACAGAGAGGCTGGAATTATTGGCAGGCCAGAGGAGACAGGGTGAGAGAAGGGAACAACTTGTGACATTACTGAATTTTGACCTTCCATGCCCTTCACAACCTTGTCCCTCGCTACTGCCTTCTCTTATCCCTTATCACATTGCCCTTCTATCTCCTCTGCTCTGCCCATTGTACAAGCCTTCTTTGCCTAATTTTCAGCTCCTCATACAAGCAACTGATTCTTCCATGATTCATAAGTACACTCCCCTCCCCTCCTTAAAATCTCTCTCTTCAGGACCTACCTTTGCAGTGATGCTTACAAGAAATCAGATTGTTAAAGATAGCTTAATGGGCAGATGGGGATAGTTGGTACTTTCTTTATATATTATAATATACCGGTAATTATAATTTACAAAATAAGGCATATATAAGCATGTACCCCCCCCCCCGATTGTATCCTTCTTCTCCCAACTTTTATATGTCACTTCTCTTCATAAAGTTTTTAGTATATGAACTATGTTACCATTCATAATTATACGTCCCTTCAGGGCTGTGATGTGGATTGGGCTTTGTGGGCTACTGTAATATTAAGTAGTAATAAATACAGGAAGATTATTTTAATATATTTTTTAAAATATTATGAAAGAAAAAAGAAAGATGACAAAAATTTCATGAATGTAACATTGAAGTTGAGATTGTATTCACACAGCATTCAGGAAACAGAGCATTATTATTCCTATAACAGCCTATACTCTGCTCCGTGATACAATTCAAATGCGGCATAAGTGGATGCCATTCCACTTAAGTCTGTGGTCTTATATCTACTTATACCAGGTCTGAATGTGGTCCTGTGTGTAAAAGCATACACAAAAGCAGTTTGACACTAAAGAGTCTACAGAGAAAATAAGAATACAAAGAATGAAAAACAAAATCGCTGAGCAGAGTTAAGGCTGTTGTAGGAATACTAATGCTCCGTTTCCTGAATGCTGTGTGAATATATATATATTACTCTCTTGTGTAAGAATGCACAGAATAGAATAACTTACCTGAAAAGATCTGTGACTTCTGAGAGCAGAAGCTGAGCTACACCATCCATATCGTGAAAGGGAGACAGATAGTACTGTAGCATGGGTAATCTACAAACATGCATGGGAAGTGGGTTCACAAGTAACGATAACTGAAACCCTGTGCGTTTCAGGCTCTGTATACACCTCTGCCTTGCCTCCAGGCTCTCCCCTAGTACTGGCAGCAGAGCTAGCTTCCTTCTTTGTGATGCTGCCATTTGCGTCACTGTTGCTGGTTTACTTTATTTCATTCTGACTTTCAGAAAGTGACTATCAATAGCTCTCTGGGCATTTTCAAAAATTAAGGTACAGTCAATAATGTGAACCTAATCCAAGGGTTCACATATGCACAGGTTACGTTGGGGACGTTAACGCTCAGTCAACATTAGCTTACAGGACAAACGGTAATGGAATTTGTACTACTTTATTGGGGAACTGAGTGCCTGTTTCCTGAATCCTTTCCTCAAGCTGGGCACTCTGTTGGTATTTTTCAACCTTTCTGCCTATGGAAAGTGTATTTTTGTTCTGTCCTTTGCTTAGATGCCAGCTTTGCCCCCCCCATCAAAATAAAATAACAAAATTTTAAAAATGTTGCCTAGGAGTTTTAGCACACTTTTTCAGTTTATATGCAAATATATTAGTAATTCAGTCACAGTTTTGTGTTTATTACACATTATCTTGAAATAAATCTTAGTTTTACAGTATCTAGGCTGTTGGACAAGTGATTTTAATCAACTGTTAGTTTCCACTAACAATATTGTAGTTACCAGACAGGAAAACTAATCATTCACATATGTGGAAAAAGTCCATCCATGACATTGAACTTCATTTGGTAATATAAATACTATCAAGAACATAAAAAATCTAGAAATGTTTCATTTTGATTTATTCCATAAAATTGAACTGTACCTGGGGAGTCATTTAGACTGAAGGCAATTCGGACTGGCTTATCAGCAGGTACTCTTGCTGTGGTGATCATGTGGGCACTTGAGCCTACGCGTTTATCTGCGTGTTCCAGCTGCAATTATATAAATATTGCATACATTACAGATCATATGAAGCCATTATATCCTCACTTAGTGATTTGCACACATTTATAGCTGCACTTTTTGCATTTTTTACTCTAATAAAGCAAATTTAAGGTGACATGCACAGGGCTACATTTGATTTTTCTTTTACAAATTTTTTAAAGTGAAATTCAGTGATAGAGACTAAATTCCTTGATTTATCCACAGTCCAGGTAAAGGCAATGACAAAGCAAATTTCCCCACATTGTCCTGTCAGCATATTTCAGCCTTGACCTAGACAGTCACACATTTAAGAGTCAGAAGATTGTTAATTCTCCAAAGCTTGGTACTGACCCTTCAGTGGGATTCCTTGCAGATGTTAAGGGTCTGCCTAGAGGAAGTCAGTTGCAGGATCAGGGTCTAATTCAGCCTGTGGCCTTTCTTCTGAGTCTGCCAACTCCAAATGGCGGTTTTAATGGGGTGGATCCCTCTTCACTATGAAACAGCCCAAAACTCCCAATTCATTTCACATAGAACACCAAACAGCCATCAAATATTAAGGTCTTCAGTTGCTATCAACTTAGACAGGATAAGCTTAAAGCATGTCTAGGCTTATGACACTTATAGTTACATTATGTATATTTAGACTTTCCAGTAAAAGTTTTTTTCCCAGAGTCTATTAAATATTTGAAGTCCAACTTAAACTCATATATATCATATAAAGCTGCTGTAATTACATTCACAAACTATACACTAAGACCCCAATCCTGCAATGAGCCAAGTCTTTGTATGGAGCCTAAATGAAGTTAATGGATCTTACATGGTGAAAGATCTGCCCAGGCACAAATCATTGTAGCATGGGGGGGGGGGGGGGGAAGGAGGAGGTAAGAGAACTAAGCAAACTTCAAACATTACCCAGCAGTGCATTGCACCTATATAACCTTGGCGGATTACTACAAGAATAACATTTAAAAAAATAAACACAAGTGTAAAACATGCATAGAAAATTGGAAATCAAATTATTCAGTAAACTATAGCAAAATTGCTAAAAGCTGTGCTATACTTCTGTAGACAATGTGGGGTTTAATTGATGGAAAGGGAAACAACAGTTCTCTTAGCCAATCACATTGCAGCTTTTCTGTTACACTTGAGAAAGCAATGTTCATTTTTCTGCACTAAAATTGCATTACCCCATTTGATGTTATGTTTAATTATTAGCGCATCACATAAAATCAGTACAAGAGAACATCATTACAAGATAAAGGTCTTGCTTGATGATGCACAAAACGAGGCAAATTCATCCCTAGCATTAATCCTTCGCAGGCAGTAGAGTAGCACCAAGCATAAGTTTGGCCCACTGACTTCAACATTTATTTTTTATTTGTTTTGTCTGTCTGAGCATTTAGCCGGCAGAGGGATACTGTTACTCTATGGCAATGTTACACAATAATCCATTGACGTGAACTCTGATCAAATAGTGGATGTTTTACAGTGCTTAGATTTTCTTTTAAAAAAAGAACAATTATTCTAAAGTCCTTATTTTGGAGCTGGCAGCCTCTTTTCATATTAATATTTGGAGGATTCTCATGAATAACCACATCTTCCCCTATTATTACTAATCAAAAGAGCACACACACACCCAACCAGCATCAATTGGAAGAGAGACCACAAAAGTCATTTAAACAGACAAAATGTCTGGGGGGGTCTGTTTATGTAGTAACTTTTTCTAGAGTAATGATTGCCCTCTTCCATGGTCTCTTTGTGAAAAGTATTTGAGACCTTGCATGGTTTTTTGTTGTTGTTGTTTTTTAAAAAAAGAACAATTGCAAAACCAAAATTATTTATCATAACATACCCCCCCCACCACTCTCAAACAAACCTAGAACAAAAGAGAGAGACAAATTCGCACAGCTTTGAAAACAAGACTGTTCATAATTACATATTGTATCACACATGCACCACATCTGTTAACCATCATCAGACAGGTTTTCTACACAATAAGATGCTTCATGTTTAATATCACAGACTAAGAAATGAGAAAAAACATTCATGGAAGTTAATACCATTTTAACAACAAATATGATAGGATGTCTTTTGTTGGAATCCTTAAGCTTACCATAACTGAGCATTGTCTGAAGTAAATCAGTGGTCTTGCCCCATTCACACACTGTGTGGTCTACAATGTTTACAAATTACCAGTATTTAGCCACCGATCTGAGGGCAAAAATAAATACTCCCTTCAATAACTAATGTTTTTAATATTACACAAGAGACTTTTTCATTTTGTTCTAATTTACGAAAAGAAAATCCTATCTATATACACACTGTACATGAGCCAGTTATCTCGTTTTATGAATTAAAGATTATTTCTTCACCAGATCTTCAGCAGACTCCTCAATGGTCTCCATCATCAAAAAGAAAATAAAGAAAACAAGAAGGCAGGGAAACTCTCATTTCAGTTCTCTGTTTGTAAATAGGATGATGCACGTCCCCTCGGCTGAGGGAAATGAAACAGATCAACTGCGTACAAACTTCCCACTTATTTTCCTCACACAAAAAAAAAGGATGATCATTCTGTAGATAGAAGGATATGGGAGTGGGCAACTTTGAGTATAATGAGGTGTTTAAAAGGATCCCAGAAAGCAGTTCCATATTCATGAGGACTGTCTATGGAACAGGCTGTTGTTTCTTTATAAAAATCTGTAGCAGAACTCAGATTAAGTGTGTTACAGCTCTATCAGTTTAGTTCAGTTTTCACACCTGTTGCCTTACCTCACTTAGTGGAGAGTCTGCACTTGTATAATCCAGGGCCAGCCACTGCCTTGGCTTGTCGTTGCCTTTATGGAGTAAAGATTCAATAAAAGAAAAGGCTGCACCTGCTACATCGCAACAAACTGACAGAGTCTGAGAAGCTGAGACAGCTGTTAAGGCAACATGCTGCTACCTGCACTTCCCATAGGCTTTGCTGTCCCACAAGACCACCCTTTTCCGCTTTTTTTTCGCAATTCCACTCTCCCTTCCTTTCCTTTCCAACAACGAGATTTATGATGTTGTCATGCTTCAGAGGGAAAAAAATCTTTCTGACAGAGGCATTATTAAGCAGCAAACTGGAGAGTTCAAGATTTTTAATTCATTAGTCCTGGCAAACCTAAAATACAAACAGACTTGCTTCACAGGACAGGAATGTTTTCAGCATGACCCAATCAGTGTCTGTGTCTATTCCAGCAAACTGGCAAAGATAGCATGACTCCAGTCAGCAAAAATGTCTGTGGCTCGAATCAGCTTGGGGTGACATTGCCAACTTGGACAGGCCACATGCAAACTATTATATGATAGAGGCAACTATCAAAGCTAACAATGAGGATGAGGCTTGGTGTTTTAGGCTAGGTTTGTAATGGCTTTGGTAAAGTGTCTAATAACAGACTGTCTAACAACAGATGATAGAATTATTATATTAAAGAGACAATGGATTAATTTTAGTAGTATGTTAGGGTCTTGTATAGTCTTCATTATAAGTACATTCTAAAGACAGATTTATTTACAAATATTTTGGACAGGAATTGAAATTGCAACTGACTTAAAACTAACAGCTTGTAGATTCTGCTGCTATTTCTGACACTGCCTGTCAGTTTTGTAACTACAAGCAGGGTAATTAGTAACTGAATCTGGAAATGCCATGAAAAAAAGAAGCAGTTGTCCAGACTGATGCAATTACAACAAGCAAAGCTTAAACACCCTACTGGTTGTATGTATTCGTCTGGATAATCAGGATCCTTGAAAGTGCAAAGGATACTATAGGACAGGAGACTGACTGACAATATATCCGCTGAGCCTATCATTATACTGCGTTTTTTTTAATTAAGAAAAGCTTGTCTCTTTCACAAACAGCAGTTGGTCCAATAAAAGATATTACCTCACCTTGTCTCTCTGATATCCTGGGACCACGGACCAACATAGCTACAACAACACTTAAAAAAAAAGTTAGTTTCCCTACCTTCAAAATATTTAAAAAAACCAATAAATTTAATTTGACAGGTTATCCCAAATGCCTGTATTCTGGAATGTCTCAAGTACAGCACATGTGGGGCCAGATTCTCTGGTTCATCTGAGGGGTACTAGATGCAGAAGCAGGGGGAGCTGCAAAGATAGCATTAAATCAACTTTCTGTCTCCCCCCACAACCTGGTATTGGCCAGGAACTGATCCAGTCCCAGCATAAATCAAAGCTACCCTTTGGCTGCTCCAATCTAGCTGCCTGTGACCCAAGGGGCTGGTCCATACCTGGAGATAACTGGAGCACAGAGACACTCTGCTTACACTTCCCTTCCTCCAGGAAAGGCACCTGTGCTGCGGGCTGGAGGAGGTGGTGTGGAAGCACCACGCAGGCTCTACATTACCTAGGGATTCCCCTGATAGCTGATTAAGCCTTCTTCCTAGATTCACTGTGCCACCACAGCAGGAACAAGAATCTGGCCAGGGGAATCCAGTCAATGATTTCAAAGCATGAACATGCCCCTGACTTCTACACTCATCCGTGAGCTCATCTTTCTTTCTTAGCTGTAAATATACTTCTGAAAAGATATTTATAATAATCTCTATTTATCTCATTTTGGAGGAAGATTTAGCTTTATTCACAACCACTATTGCTACTGAAATTTCGCTATAAAATAGCACCACCATGTAATATTGATCTCAATGAGGGATTCTTTCTCCAACTAGAGGACTAATTATTTTTAAAGGATGTACTTGGTTTACAGACATAGGATGAAATCCTGGCCCCACTGAAATCTATTGTGAAACTCCCATGGACTTCAATGCCAGGATTTCTTTCATAGGGCCTGATTCTCTCCTGCTTTGTATTGTGTGTAGTTACTTGCACCCATTGAAAGTGAATGTAAAATAAATCAGATAGATAGCATTTACACCTAGTTGGCAGAGGTCTGAATGAACTCACAAGGTGCAATGCAGTGAAGAACAGGCCCTATGTAAGGTATCTCTAAGATGCACAAAACCTTGGTATTTAAGCACCAACAAGACTTACCTTCACTAACCAAGACAGCAAGATTCTTAATCACTCACTAACATAGGTCATACACATGCAATCTATCTGGCATGCCCAAGATGAGGCAGAAACACTGACACATGAATGACACATGGATGACTTTTCAAAACTGTTGACTGACAGTGCACAACTACCAGATCACAGTGTAAATAGTACATGTATTTCCAAATTCAATACATAATATTTTGGTATTTTCTATCTATTATAAGCATGTTATATCATATTCTCCATTTATTATATATCAATGTTTCTGATGAAATCCCATATTACTCTTCACACATTTCAAAAGAAGACAGTCTTAACAGTGCTTAACTCCCAAAACGTAAAACAATTCTCGCCCATCGCTTTCAGTCAGTTTAGTACCATGCAGGGCAGCAAGTCACCCTTTGGGACACAGAAACTATACAAACCAAAAAACCTTGTATCACATTTAAATTTCAGTGCTTTATATATAAGTAGTCCTCTGGAACTACTGCTGTATGTACTATGCGGATGACAGTGTAGTCTGACAGTACAACACTGGGAGTCAAGAATCCAGGGCTTTATCTTGCAGTCCCTTACTCATGTGAGTAGTCCCACTAAAACCAAGCACACAATGACATGGACTTCTGTGACTGCATTGATCCTGACTTGGTGGTCATGTGACTGTCCATCTAAAGAACTCATAAACAAACTAGATTTTTAGATATATTTTCAAATGTTTGAGTTCACATTTTAAGAGGAGTTTTCCCTGATTCCTCTGAGACCCTATCCTTCAAACTTTAACATTAAGACATTTTACATATACAGCACTGTATCTGAAATATTAGGTTGAATAATTACTATCATTCTGTAATTATTTTTAACCTGTTTACTTTTGGGGATGTAATATTATAAAAAATTCAGTTAAAACTGAAATCAAGCAATAACATGCACTCATATAGCACCTTTCATATGAAGTTCTCAAAATCACTTTACAAAAAAGGAAAACTGAGTCTTAGTGAAATTAGGTTACATGCTCAAATTCCTATTAAGGCACTGTAAAACTTGGGAACAGACTCTAGTGGCCCAATCCTATAGCTCTTATTCCTGTGAGCAGTCCCACTGCACTCAGGAAAACTACTCCACGATCTGGTGCAGCACAGTAAATACTTATTCATAACAGGCTGAATATACACTTTACACTAATCTCTATGAAAAGTTCAGAATGCTGATAATCCCTCCGGTTTTTCCTGTAGAAGCACAGTAGTGGTGCTGTACCCTGTTTTCCTGCCAGCCTGCTCTTAGTCATCAGATGTTTGGTACCCAAGCAAAATTCTTTTGATCCCATATCACATTATGAAACCTGAACTCCTCTAGAAGAGTGACACACAGGATATCATGTTTTAGTCATCAAAAGATTTTAAAGTAATCATACCTTAAATTAGAAACACTGCAGCTTATTGATATCTGGTACAAGTTTGTAATTTTTTAAAATATGAAGTATCAATTATTTTACACATGTATAAAGAGCAGTAGAATGATCAGTATTTGCTATCTAACAAAACACCTGTTGCCTTCCCTTTTATAGCTGTGCTACTTTCAATTCATGTGAGTTTCCTAATATGAACAGTATTTTGGTAGCATATGACCTCATTCAAGCTGAAATGGTGTTTCAGAGGTTGCCAGTCACTATTTAAAAATACACTTTAAAATATTCTAACGCATGGATGATGTTCAAAGGAGATGTTGAAAAACATGCTTTTCCTAACAGTGAATGAAGTGAAATTTTCATTTCACTGTTTCATCTGAAAAGAACACAACACAGAATACACACAGAAGTTAACTTGTTGTTTTTTTTTACAGCAAAAACTGTTTAAGGGTCCAATCCTGGAAAGTGCAGAGCACCCTTGACTCTCACGGAGGTTGATGGAAGTTAAGGATGCTCTATACCCCACATGACTGAGTTCTGAAGGAGGAGCAAATGGCAACAAGACAGATTCTTTAACTACACATCACATGGCTGAATCACTGAAGCCAATGGAATTGCCCAGGGTGTGAGTTGGCACAGAATTTGGCCAAATAAAAATATTTCATGAATGCATTTTTTGCCTGATCCTGCACTCCATTCTCAGGCAAATGTTCTATTGGGAGTTCCTCTGAATATATAAAATACAAGGTCTAAAACATTGCACTGCAGGGAATGTGCAGTAGGAGGTGGTGGTTTGAGCATGTAAAACCTTTTTGAGTTGATATTTTTCTCTTTCAGATTTAAAAAAATTGTAGTTGCATTTGTAGGGGAAAAAAATTCAGTGGACATTTCTACAGAAGAAAAATACCAACCAAATTTACAGGAAAACTGAGATATACCCAGAAATTTTGGCAAATCTCCTTCCCCTCTTCCAAGATCCCCCCATTTCCCAAGATGTGGGGACAAACACTGAATAAATTTAAGCTTGCTATTTTAGAAATCCATTGTTTTGCCATCAGTTAATCCTTTTCTAGTTCACTGAAGAAATTCCAGAATGCATCATTCTGTGATCTCACTGATACAGTTAGTCCCATGCAATCCATTATAAGCAAGTTAAACTAATTATTTCTGTGCTGTATGCCCTTAGCACCTTAGCTGGGCATTTAGCACATACCTTGGTGCTTACATCATTTTTTATTTTAGCTTTGCAATTTAACTTTAAGAAATTTATGGCTATAACGAAAGGTGTCCCAGATCCCTCTGATAAAAACATTCAGAACTAAGTTTTCTGTTTACAACCTGTACAACGTCATTGACTTTTAAGGTGTTGCACATGCTGTCAGTGCTCAATGTGAAATGAATATACGTATAGATCAGTAAAATTACGTTTATATAAAAGCCATGTTCGGGTGACTAAAGATTTAGGTACAGATCTTCAACCTGGAGTTGTGCAAAGGGACCGTAAACCAACATGAAGGAGCTGTGGAGAATTTCCCTATCGCAGGAAAATCATCAGCTGGCATATCATCAGCGTAGCTGGCTTTATGCCACCCACTCCCCTCCACTACCACCATTCTCTGCACTCACTAGTTGAAGAAGCAGACAATATACAATGGGATCTCGATCTCTGCCGATGGATGTGACATGGTGAGATGTGGAGGGGAGAACAGGAATTACTGGATAGGTCTCACAAAAACTCTGGTTCACTGAAGCACACATCTGTTGGCCTGGTCTTTTCTGCATTGATCTGCCATGCTATATACTCTGAAGGTGAGCAGGGGAATGAGGTGCTAAGGATTATCCACTGTGTTGCACTCCATGAAGGTGGGCTCAGGAAATAAATAAATAAAATCAGCTCTGTTTATGTCCCCTTTGTGAACTTTTCCCTAATAATCCTGCTTCAGGACAGGGAGCCAAACTGGGCTCAGAGATGGCTCTGAAAATATTGAATTGATGGTGACCTCCGTTTCCTCAAAGAGCCTGGGTTTATTGTCTCCCCTCTCCCTCACGGGCCCTTTCGGGGCCTGTCAAAGAAGGAGCTGGCCTGGGGCTCCAGGATGGGCTCTCCAGAAGCTCTATTTCTCTCTATGGCATGTGACCCACATGGGCCTTTGTTTCCCCTGGAAGCCCCCTGGGATATCAATAGAGATTCCCTTGGGAGCCTAGTATAGAGATGGTAGCAGGGGGAAAGTTTGATGCTTCTCAGGTATACCAGAGTTGTGAGGCATCTCACTACCACCTGCCCTTGGCATGAGGAAGCCTTGTCTGTACCTGTCAGGAGTCAGCTCCTTGACTCCACCAGCCACAGGCAACACAAGCACTCCCCTCTCAGCCTCCGCAGGCTCCACTGACCCTTTGCAGGCAAGCATTAGGCACACTCTATCCCTAAGGACTCTGAGTATCCCCCTGCAGTATCCAGCCCCAGTTCCACTGGACTATCATAGAATTCACAGATCACTGCTCCCAAAGGACCAGTACACTCTGGCTTACCAGTTTCGTCTCAGGATCACCACTCTCTTGAACACACAGCAGTCGGAGTTGTTTACAGTGAAAACAAGTAAAAGTTTACTGAATAAAGAACAGAGTTTTGAGAAGATGCAAGTAGAATTAATGGAAACAAAGGGTTACATGTAAAATAAAATCATAACATGCTTTCTAGAGCCTAAACTTAACTAACAAGACATTCCCCTGTCTCATAAAGATTAGCGCCCCCAGAATTTCTCTCCCAGCATCAAACTGCCAGATCGCCTGTGAGCCTCCATTCATAAGACAAGCCACCTGGCAGCTTGTCCCCTCAGGGAAGGATACCTGCATGTACCTATGAACCCCAGATGTAGTTCCAATCATTCACTTGTAAACAGAGTAACTCCCGCTGCTTGTTTTTTCCTATCTAGATTCTCCCCTGGAGACTTTGCAATCACTTGATTAGCATTTTGCTCAGAGTGTAAATAGGAATTCATAGTGAAGTACAGAATACTCAATTTACATACAGCCAGACAGATAAATAAGTGTCAACTGTCCAAAAGAAATTTTATCATCTTCCAACCCCAACTCATAGACTTTAAGAGCATAATTTTCAGTATAGATACATAACTCCTTACATACTATCTGTTCACACATTTCACAGTGATTATGCTGACTAGTGTGACACAGGCTTTCATTGGAGATGTTACATGATACCCTTTGACAACTATTATGTCGAGATCAGACCCAGCAGACCCCTGTAATCCTATGCGCCCCTGTGTCCTCTGCCAACTGGGATCAAGAGGTCCCTGGATCACAAAGGAAGCTCGGCCCAAAGGTCCCTTACGGCATGCTCTGGTGTCCCTTAGCTAAATATGGATCTGAGCTTCACCATATTTAACTCTCAGCATTGGGTCAATAAATCTTGGTAGTCATCTAAACAAACTCAGAGAAATAATTTCTGTTCTCAGGTGACACGTCGAGTAACTGCACTGATTTAATTGGATATTACAGACTCAATTATCAGCATTATGCTGATAACAAGCAAGTGTGTACTTACAAATAAACACTCAAAATCTTAAACAGAAAATGCTGTCACTAAGCTTCCCTGCTGTCAGGAAGAAATAAGCATTCCTAGGACACAAAGGTAAAAAGCCGAGCAGCAGCAGCCAGTGTCCTACTTTTCATAAGAACTGCCACTGTTGTTACCACTACTGCAGCTGCATCTGCAGTGGCACCAGTCAGAACTGTAGAGGGGAAAGTGTAGGGTAGGCAAATGCAAGACTAATCTATTTGCAGAAGTTTGTTTTCAAAAAACACAGTTTATAGAAGACCAAAACCCTGAGGTAAGTGGGGAAGTGGGATACCAGGAGGAGGCACGAGCAGGAGTGCATGAGAGGGGAGGGCCCCTGCCTCATACTGAGAAAGAGGAACGATCAGCAGATTACCTCAAGTGCCTATATACAAATGCACGAAGCCTGGGAAACAAGCAGGGAAAACTGGAAGTCCTGGCACAGTCAAGGAATTATGATGTGATTGAAATAACAGAGACTTGGTGGGATAACTCACATGACTGGAGTACTGTCATGGATGGATATAAACTATTCAGGAAGGACATTAAGGGCAGAAAAGGTGGGGGAGTTGCACTGTATGTAAGGGAGCAGTACAACTGCTCAGAGCTCAAGTATGAAACTGCAGAAAAACCTGAGAGTCTCTGGATTAAGTTTAGAAGTGTGAGCAATGTTGTGGTGTCGTGGTGGGAGTCTACTATAGACCACCAGACCAGGAGGATGAGGTGGATGAGGCTTTCTTCCGGCAACTCGCAGAAGTTACTAGATCGCAGGCCCTGGTTCTCATGGGAGACTTCAATCACCCTGATATCTGCTGGGAGAGCAATACAGCGGTGCACAGGCAATCCAGGAAGTTTTTGGAAAATGTAGGGGACAATTTCCTGGTGCAAGTGCTGGAGGAACCAACTAGGGGCAGAGCTCTTCTTGACCTGCTGCTCACAAACCGGGAAGAATTAGTAGGGGAAGCAAAAGTGGATGGGAACCTGGGAGGCAGTGACCATGAAACGGTCGAGTTCAGGATCCTAACACAAGGAAGAAAGGAGAGCAGCAGAATACAGACCCTGGACTTCAGAAAAGCAGACTTTGACTCCCTCAGGGAACTGATGGGCAAGATTCCCTGGGAGAATAACATGAGGGGGAAAGGAGTCCAGGAGAGCTGGCTGTATTTTAAAGAATCCTTATTGAGGTTACAGGGACAAACCATCCCGATGTGTAGAAAGAATAGTAAATATGGCAGGCGACCAGCTTGGCTTAACAGTGAAATCCTTGCTGCTCTTAAATACAAAAAAGAAGCTTACAAGAAGTGGAAGATTGGACAAATGACCAGGGATGAGTATAAAAATACTGCTCGGGCTTGCAGGAGTGAAATCAGGAAGGCCAAATCACACCTGGATTTGCAGCTAGCAAGAGATGTTAAGAGTAACAAGAAGGGTTTCTTCAGGTATGTTAGCAACAAGAAGAAAGTCAAGGAAAGTGTGGGCCCCTTACTGAATGAGGGAGGCAACCTAGTGACAGAGGATGTGGAAAAAGCTAATGTACTCAATGCTTTTTTTGCCTCTGTCTTCACTAACAAGGTCAGCTCACAGACTGCTGCACTGGGCAGCACAACATGGGGAGAAGGTGACCCAGCCCTCTGTGGAGAAAGAAGTGGTTCGGGACTATTTAGAAAAGCTGGACGAGCACAAGTCCATGGGGCCGGATGCGTTGCATCCGAGAGTACTAAAGGAGTTGGCGGATGTGATTGCAGAGCCATTGGCTATTATCTTTGAAAACTCATGGCGATTGGGGGAGGTCCCAGATGACTGGAAAAAGGATAATGTAGTGCCCATCTTTAAAAAAGGGAAGGAGGAAGATCCTGGGAACTACAGGCCAGTCAGCCTCACCTCAGTCCCTGGAAAAATCATGGAGCAGGTCCTCAAGGAATCAATTCTGAAGCACTTAGAGGAGAGGAAAGTGATCAGGAACAGTCAGCATGGATTCACCACGGGCAAGTCATGCCTGCCTAATCTAATTGCCTTCTATGACGAGATAACTGGCTCTGTGGATGAAAGGAAAGCAGTGGACATGTTGTTCCTTGATTTTAGCAAAGCTTTTGACACGGTCTCCCACAGTATTCTTGCCAGCAAGTTAAAGAAATATGGGCTGGATGAATGGACTATAAGGTGGATAGAAAGCTGGCTAGATTGTCGGGCTCAACGGGTAGTGATCAATGGCTCCATGTCTAGTTGGCAGCCGGTATCAAGTGGCGTGCCCCAGGGGTCAGTCCTGGGGCCGGTTTTGTTCAATATCTTCATAAATGATCTGGAGGATGGTGTAGATTGCACCCTCAGCAAGTTTGCAGATGACACTAAACTGGAAGGAGTGATAGATACGCTGGAGGGTAGGGATAGGATACAGAGGGACCTAGACAAATTGGAGGATTGGGCCAAAAGAAATCTGATGAGGTTCAACAAGGACAAGTGCAGAGTCCTGCACTTAGGATGGAAGAATCCAATGCACCGCTACAGATTAGGGACCAAATGGCTCGGCAGCAGTTCTGCAGAAAAGGTCCTAGGGGTTACAGTGGACGAGAAGTCGAATATGAGTCAGCAGTGTGCCCTTGTTGCCAAGAAGGACAATGGCATTTTGGGATGTATAAGTAGGGGCACTGCCAGCAGATCGAGGGACGTGATCGTTCCCCTCTATTCGACATTGGTGAGGCCTCATCTGGAGTAGTATGTCCAGTTTTGGGCCCCACACTACAAGAAGGATGTGGAAAAATTGGAAAGAGTCCAGCAGAGGGCAACAAAAATGATTAGGGGACTGGAACACATGACTTATGAGGCGAGGCTGAGGGAACTGGGGATGTTTAGTCTTCAGAAGAGAAGAATGAGGGGGGATTTGATAGCTGCTTTCAACTACGTGAAAGGGGGTTCCAAAGAGGATGGCTCTAGACTGTTCTCAGTGGTAGCAGATGACAGAACAAGGAGTAATGGTCTCAAGTTACGGTGGGGGAGATTTAGGTTGGATATTGGAAAAACTTTTTCACTACGAGGGTGGTGAAACACTGGAATGCGTTACCTAGGGAGGTGATGAATCTCCTTCCCTAGAAGTTTTTAAGGTCAGGCTCGACAAAACCCTGACTGGGATGATTTAGTCGGGGATCGGTCCTGCTTTGAGCAGGGGGTTGGACTAGATGACCTCCTGAGGTCCCTTCCAACCCTGATATTCTATGATATCAGTCCAGCCATCCTTTTCCCTTTTCTATAAATATCCGCACTCTCCCCACCCCCAGCAAAAAACAACTTATGGACTATATAACCCATCAAGGGCAGTACAGAAAAGACAGCCCAAGAATACAGCAGCTTAAAGTTCTTGTATTTGGCACCTAGATACCACAAAGCGATTGGTACATTAGAGATAGGTACATATTTGTAACATTTAAAAAATATTAAAAGAACATTATAAAAGTTGTGAAGTCAATAGGTAACAGAGCAGCATTAATAAAATACTAGAAAGTACATAGCTATATATATAAAAAAATAAATACACAAGACTAACCGGCAGGTACACAGAACCCCAGAGTGATGCCATATTATGTCATGATAGGCAGCAATGTTTCTAGGCTATGTCTACATAAGTTATACTGACAAAAGTGCTAATGTCGCTCAGAGGTATGAAAAAAACATCCCTCTAAGCAACATAAGTTACACCAACAGAAGCGCCAGTGTGGACAGCACTATGTAAGCGGGAGAGGCTCTTCTGCCAACATAGCTACCACCGCTCATTGGAAGTGGTTTAATTATGCTAACAGGAAAGCTCTCTTTCATCGGCATAGAGTGGCTACACAAACAATTTTACAGCGGCACAGCTGCATCGGTACAGCTGTGGCACTGTGAGATTGCTAGTGTAGACATGGCCTAAAAAGTGTAGGGATCCCTAAATCCCTAAAAAGGTATTTTCAGGAATGACCTCTCAGCATTAGTTAATTAGTGTTGGTGCAAAATGTAATGTTATTCCTGAAAATGACTTATCTTGATGCTTCTTGGAGAAAAGTAACCCAAGGTGGCAGTGCCAGTTAGGTAGGCCAACAAAAAGCAGGTTTCCTATGTGCTTTCAGACATCCCACATTCACAGGTTTCCATGCTTTTAGAGTTTTAGCTGAACAATTTCTAATAACGTTGACTACAGCTCAGCAATTATGATCCTCAAATATACATACAGTTACACTTAGAAAACTCATGATTTGACACAAAACGTCCATCTTTTGAGCACTCATATTCCATTACTTACAATAGGTTCTTTAAACACACCGCACTGAACCACGTATATAAATAATGTTTATCCAAATATATCTGCTCCCCAATGCTGCCCCTTAGAGGACACATTTTAGAAGTTCATTATATCAAAGATGCAAACCAAAACCCTTGAAGACCACAAGAGTTGAAGTTTCTCAGCACAATGTAGGTTTGGGACCATTTTGAAAGAAACAGTTCACAAATATGGCAGGTAGTCATGTAGTCATCACTTCTTTTTTTTTTTTTTTTTTCAGAAAGTTCCCTTTGTTTAATTTCTGCCTAGGGGTTGGTTCATCAACTTGATTTCCCTTCCCACTTTTGACTTAAACGTTTAAATGAATGTCCAGTTTTTGACTTACAAGTGATTTTGTTCCTGTGCTCATTAAGCAAGTATTATAGCAACACAATAAAATCTCTGAGCTAAACCTGTGTAGTAATTTTTTAAGAGTTGCTAAATCTTTCAAAATAAACTTGGTTATAAACCATGTTCTGTAGTGTGCCGGTGTTGTACAGCCTCTGTGTATGCTCCCCAAATCCTGCCTCTCTTGGGTGGGGGATTATAATGGTATCACAGCAGTGCTGGTGCAACTGGGGTCTTCTGTGTCTGCATGGAGATGGAAAGTAAGATTTGCCTCTAAGTACCTGAAATGGGTAGGAAAGTACCCATTAATAATGTGTAATGCCCTGATTCTGCAAGGAGCTCTGTGTAGGTGGATCTCCATGCCTGTGCAGAGCCCCACTGAACTCAACAGAACTCTGCGCAGTCGGGCTCTTTTGGAGCATCAGGGCTTACATTTGCATGCAAGCACTGACAGGGGAGCAGATCCTGATACACTTATGATGAAACAGCTTTCAATTCTTGAAGCCTTAATTTTGTACAAAGGTTCAAAATTCTGGAAAGAAGAAAACCTTATGTCCCCAAATGAACTTCCTGTATATTAAAGACAAAATTCATGCTTTCTGACACTATAAGCAGTGTAATTAGGGATAATACTGCTTTTGCTATGAAATTGCATTTGTGTTCCATTATTTCAAGTGCAAATACCCTTTACGTAGTCCTCACTGTCTGCACGTTTGTCCATTTCAGAAGAAGCACTATGCAATAAAGCGTAAGTTTGTACTCAGGAGAGATGCAGGACTGCATTAAAAGAGGGTTGCATTGTAAGTGAGGGATGAGGTTCACTACCAGATCTGCCAGGGAGGGAGCAGGGAAGAGTATCCACACTGTGCCCAGTTACAGCTTATATTATCAACTTCTCTGTTATGCAGCACTAAAATTCTTCAAACTCAGCTAAATATAGAAATATAGAAAGTAACCATTAAGCTACACACATGGGATTGACTCCTCATTGCATCATTCCAGTTTTACACCAATCAGTGGAGTGATACCTGCATAAAAATAGAGTAATGCAGCAGTGAATAAGGCCCATCATTTCCCGAATCTGTGAACCTCATAATATAGTGCTGCTTATTATATTAAGATTGCTTGTGTCATCATGGCTAAGTATTGGCATTTCAATTATAAATCACAATTTTCAGTAGTTACAAACTAACACAATGTGGTGCACAAAATCCCAGCCTTTTTACAAATACATGTTACGCTGTTTCTGAGTTATAAAATGGGGTAAATGATCTATTTTAAATATTCATTTGCTAAAAATTAAACTTTGCAGGTCGTAATTTGCAAACAAAAATTGTTTACAAAGCTTGAATGTATGAGTCAGCAAAGTGGAGTAAAGTTGACCTAATGCCCAAAAACATTGTTACACTTTCTTTACACAAATCCTACACCTTTAAAATACACAAATGTCACTCAGAATGTCTGTAAAATGACCAAAAACTTCAAACTTGGGTGTCCTAAGAGTACCTTTGTTTTCACTTTGGTGATGGTCCTTGTTCTAACTGGCACGGTTGTAGAACGGCTAAATAAACCTTACCAATAATTTTGTATACTCTCTAAGGGTTTTTTGCAATAAAAGAACATTTATGACACACTTAAAACATGTGCTCCAGTTTCATTGTTTCAGAATTGGCTGTGATTCCAATTATGCATCATCATTATCCTGTATTATCTTAGAACTACCAGGATCAGCAGAATAGAGAGCTCATTTAGGGCTTGTCTACGCTGGCACTTTACAGCACTGCAACTTTCTGGCTCCGGGGTGTGGGAAACCCCCCCTCCCCGAGCGCTGCAAGTTTCAGTGCACTAAAGTGGCAGTGCAGACAGTGCACCAGCGCTGGTAGCTATTCCCCCCATGGAGGTGGGGTTTTTTATAGCACTGGGAGCGCTCTCTCTCGCAGCGCTATGCCGCGACTAAACAGCCACATTAAAGTGTTGCCACGGCAGTGCTGCCACAGCCAACACTTTAACGTTGCTAGTGAAGACATGCCTTTCGTTCTTCAACACAATAACATAAGAAAAATGCAAAACAGAAGAAAGCCAGCCCGCCTCAGTTAGCAGTTTTGCTTCCAATAAAGTATTTCTTTAACAAACAAACAAACAAACCCTACTTACACCAATTATTCTCATGGCTAATCTGTTTTGTTTATCCAGTATAGTAACTTCTCTCCGTAGCAAGAAGTCTGGATATCGTTTCCCATATGCAGAGCCCTTCTCCAGTTTGTAGGTATTTCTGCTTGTCCTTACATTTACAAGGGTCGGTCCTGGGGCTGGTTTTGTTCAATATCTTCATAAGTGATCTGGAGGATGGTGTGGATTGCACTCTCAGCAAATTTGCGGATGATACTAAACTGGGAGGAGTGGTAGATACGCTGGAGGGGAGGGATAGGATACAGAAGGACCTAGACAAATTGGAGGATTGGGCCAAAAGAAATCTGATGAGGTTCAATAAGGATAAGGATAAATGCAGGGTCCTGCACTTAGGATGGAAGAATCCAATGCACCGCTACAGACTAGGGACCGAATGGCTAGGCAGCAGTTCTGCGGAAAAGGACCTAGGGGTGACAGTGGACGAGAAGCTGGATATGAGTCAGCAGTGTGCCCTTGTTGCCAAGAAGGACAATGGCATTTTGGGATGTATAAGTAGGGGCATAGCGAGCAGATCGAGGGATGTGATCGTTCCCCTCTATTCGACATTGGTGAGGCCTCATCTGGAGTACTGTGTCCAGTTTTGGGCCCCACACTACAAGAAGGATGTGGATAAATTGGAAAGAGTCCAGCGAAGGGCAACAAAAATGATTAGGGGTCTGGAACACATGACTTATGAGGAGAGGCTGAGGGAGCTGGGATTGTTTAGCCTGCAGAAGAGAAGAATGAGGGGGGATTTGATAGCTGCTTTCAACTACGTGAAAGGGGGTTCCGAAGAGGATGGCTCTAGACTGTTCTCAATGGTAGCAGATGACAGAACGAGGAGTAATGGTCTCAAGTTGCAGTGGGGGAGGTTTAGATTGGATATTAGGAAAAACTTTTTCACTAAGAGGGTGGTGAAACACTGGAATGCGTTACCTAGGGAGGTGGTAGAATCTCCTTCCTTAGAGGTTTTTAAGGTCAGGCTTGACAAAGCCCTGGCTGGGATGATTTAACTGGGAATTGGTCCTGCTTCGAGCAGGGGGTTGGACTAGATGACCTTCTGGGGTCCCTTCCAATCCTGATATTCTATGATTCTATGATTTCACAATGGCTTAACAGCTTTCTAGCATCCATGTTATAATCTTCCAAATTACCTCCAATTCAATAACTTCATTTATGTATCCCTGAATAGGTCTTTGGTCTTATTGCTCTTAAGCACCATGTACTGTTTGACAGTATTTTCCACAGATAACATTCCCCAATCCTTCATTTTTATTTCATATTTTCTCTATACTGAACTGCAGGTTCCTAAACTATCTAGTTTATTCTGAATTGTATTGCTTTCTTCCTTTATTATGATTGCTCCTTTTGTATCATAAAGCACATGAATATCTGTTCCTCTTTTTACACTTCAGTTCCTCAAAATGGCCGGTTATCATCATGACTTGGCTAAATTCCAATCAGGCAGATACATTCTGCCTTCCAAAATGTCCCTTGCATTTCAGTTGATTAAAATACTCTTCACTTCCTGTCCTAAATGACGCTGTTCTAAGTTATAGCTCTGCACTAATAAATGGCTGCCATTTTCCATCCCAAATGTAAGTGTCATGAATGGGTGAAAATGACTGCTACGTATGTAATTTATGGATCAGACTGTCAGAACGCTTCATGCCTACTGTCCCTACTTAAAATGTACAGTCACAGTATTTATTTTTAAGCAATAAATTTGCTATTTTTCCAAGCTGTCCCCTCAAAAAGTTCTCCGTATCCAAGGTATTTCAGTGGAATTAAAAAGCATGTCCCTACTTTTCTCCCCAATTGCAGATTTTCAATAATCACAGGTGTGCTTTGGGAAATTTTGCATGAAAAATATTATATAATCGTCAATAATTATTTATTATTTACTAATACTCACTTTTCTACCATGTTTCAATCAAGATCCCATGCTGACGTTCCCTATCTGTGAATATACTTTCAGTTCCTGCTTTTGGATTTATATGGAAACATCTCAAGCACACCAAAGTAGCTATTACTTCCAGAAATTTTAGCCCTATTTTTGAGGGTTTTTCCCTTGACATCTTGGGTTGGATTACTCTCTTGTATAACTCCACCAAAGTCAACAGGAATTACAGCAGGGATGAATTTGACCCATCATATTAAACACTTCACAACCTATATACTTAATTCAAACTAGTCATGTTGTATAGTGAAATCTCATAGGCTGAAAAACTTTTAAGATACTTGGCAGCATATCATGATGGTCTTGCCCTCTATGGTAAAATATATCAGCACCTTGAACCATGCTGTGATGCCTCTATCCCCTCAGGACGTGGGTCACTGTATGTAAGTATTGTTTTATATTGCTTGTTTGTCTACTTAGGGTCTGCACTCAAAGACCTTACAACCTATGTCCCCTCTTTGCTCCATACAGTGCCAAGCACACTGATGATGCTCAATAAACAAACCTAGGAAACAAAAAATGAAAATAAAAAAGCTTTCTTTTCAAAATCTCCCCTCAGTGAATTTCCTCTTAGATTCCTATGACTCTTTTTATTCTCCCAGAAAAATTCAGGTCTCTGTTTCAGTATTGACCTCAGTTTCCAGCAGAGTCACAGACCCTCACTCATTCATCTTTAATCGTGCCCTGACTGAGCCAAACTTGACCACAACCTGAGCTCCTAAACCAATCTGAACATAATTCTCACATGCACATAAACCCTGAAATTCTAAGAAATGTGTGACGGAAGTATACATACAGGGAAAGATAGGGATAGTGTTGCAGCCTGAACTCTAACTCCACACCATTGTGTTATTAAAATACATGCATGATGCAAAATCCCCTCACTGCTGGGATTAAGCCACAATGCAGACTATTCAACTGCAAAGTTTCATGCTTAAAAAAGTGAATTTTTAAAACAAAGGGGAAAATTCTGAGGTAATATGTAAAGTGTAGTAAATTACATGTTGGTAATTGGGTGTAAGTAGGTATAAGGGAGTAAGATGTAAATTACACAAGTATCCAAAAGCAGGAAAAATAGGCCATCGCCTGTTTTAAAGTACAACCTCCCATCAGCTGCTCTTTCTGCTGCAAACACTATTCTAGCCCCATAACCTCTAAATTCAGTCTCATTACTATGGATAGTTGACATTTTTGACAAAAATGTCTTTTCAAATTATACATTTTTTTTGGCAAATTTTTTGTATCATTTGAAATTTTCCAATTTTCAATTAAACAAAATAACATAGATGGATTCAAATTAAAATGAAAACTTCTTGGCTTTTGTTTTTTCTCACAGCTTCTCTTCTCCCCCTCCCTTTTTTCCAGTGGAAAAATCCAAAATTATTGGTTTTGAATAATGTTATTGGGAAAAGTCAGAAAATTTCAGGAAATTTTTTTTTAAAAGAAATTTTTTAAAATTTTTAAATGGAAAAGAACTTCCATTTTTGACCTGCCCCACCTAGTACAGAGAGTAAAATTTAGGTATAAATGACACTTGGTAAGTCTAGGATAGCCTAAAATTGTGTAATGTATATGGCGGAGAGTGGAAAAGGGGGAATTTGGTTGACAGTGTTCAAAAGCAACAGTATAATATATAGATTCCTATTTATTTATTTACAACCGAAGAACTGCCAAGCCACTTTTTTCTGATTGATAAAAAATAATTGTTGTTACTCTTCCTTGGCTTAGATCTTGTTTTTTTGCAAAGATTTCAGCCCAGACACAATTGTTAAGAAATTACCACACTGAAAATAGTCTATAACGGAAATGCAACAGATCCTTACTGCAGTCGTCATCTTGTGAATAGTGGTCCTAAAATACATTAATTTGGGGAAGATGGGTCCTCTATGCTCACTTCCATTTTTCCCCTCTTAATTCATCCCTCATAAAGGCGTCACATCACAGTGAACCAGGAAAGAGGTAGCCTGTGAATAGTTCTCCTGGATTAATATAAAAGTGCTGCTCAGGAACAACATTAAACACCTTTTCCTTCCCTTGAGGGCTCAGCTGTGTTGCGTCTAGAACACTCCCAGCCTCTTCTGTCATTGGAAGCAAGGGATAAGTCTACGTTCTGAACTTTGATCCCTCACATAGTAGCACATTGTGCTACCACCAAACTACTTGGGGCCTGGCCCTATGGTACACTGTAACCATCCTTGATGACCTTTCCCAGGTTAACAGATCAGAGAGAGAAATAAGGTCAGTTGTCCTCCTCCAAACCTCATATGTAGCCATATCTCTCAACTCTGTACCTGAAGACAGTGCCTCTACTGAAATTTTATTTCTTAAATTGCCTGTTTTGGGCTTATAGTATATTTACTGAGACATCTGCTGACTTTGTAAATTGTAGAGATGTATAAAATGTTCACAGCATAAATTAGAGCTGTAGCAGTTTATGCCTGGCGTTATATGATATAGTTTGTGTCCTTTGACATATTCTCTGCCGTGTCTCTGGCAACATTTCCCAATGAGGTTCTTTCTCCCAAGCTCTTTTAACAAATTATGTGTTTGACTATTATCTCAATGCAAAGCTTCTGAAATCATTTACTGATGTTTTTCTAATTACTATTTCTGGTTTAAAGTTTCTGAAAAGTGTGCAGAATGTGTCTCTGTATTGAAGAAATCTAGCATAAAAAGTGAGCTTGGTTTCCTTAAAGTGAAGTTCTATTTTGAAAAGTGACTACAATAATGGCAACAGATCTGATCTGTACTTGGATTTAGTCAAACCTGCTGATATAACTGAAATAAGATTTTACTGCTTTTTACTCCTGTTAGCACTGCAGAGCAAAAACAACTATGAAAATAGTGCACTGGAGTCTACTACTCTTGTGCGTTATCCACAGACTTCATTACTATGTTTCATTTACAGAATCAATCAGTTAAACTTGTGCAACCCCACTGAACTCAAACTGTTCTAGCATTAAGGCCATGCAGCAGCCCTGAATCTGAGCAGTAAAAACATGAGCTTTATGCTAGTTTAGCCCATACATTCACCCTGCAGTTCAGCTGAACCCAGGATCTGGTTAGTAGTATTCAGCTGACTTTCTGTAGTTCTTCCTTTTGGTTATTGAAACTTCTTTTCCTATAAAGCCCTATATCAGTGGTTCTAAAATTTTTCCATATCATGACTAAGGCTACAATGTAGTCACGGAGGTCATGGAAGTCACGAAATCCATGACTTCCAGTGACCTCCATAATTTCAGCCTGTGGCGGTCGGGAGCTGCAGGCTCCCCCGCCGTCTGTGGGGGCAGAGACCTGAGGGGTATCCCCGCCACCTCTGGTGGCTCCTGGAGCTCCAAGCCGCCGCAGGTGGTGAGGGTACCCTGCAGCTCCCAGCCACCACAGGCAGCAAGGGAACCCCCGAGCTCCCAACCAACAGAGGGACCCCCAGAGCTGCGGGCAGCAGGGGTCCCCGGAGCCCCCATCTGCTGCAGGCAGCAGAGGACCCTGGAGCCCCAACACACAACTCGCGGTAGAGGTCCCCGGAGCTCCTAGCTGCTGTGCAGCTACAGGCAGTGTGTGGACCCACAGATTCCCATTTTGTCACCGATATTTTTAGTAAAAGTCAGGGACAGGTCACAGCTTCCGTGAATTTTTCTTTATTGCCCATTACCTGTCCCTGACTTTTACTAAAAATATCGGTGACAAAATCTTAGCCTTAATCATGACTCCATGTTATAATACAAAAACAGCTTCTAATTCCCATCCCATGGTTTCGGAACCCCCTCTTCCATCTAGCTGTATGGTCATCACCCCCTAGTTGAGAAACTATGCCGTCCACTGTGTACCTTGACCCCATCACCTGACAGCATGGGAGCTTCAACAGTTGCAAAGAATATTAAAGTTCTGTACAATACACAAATAGCAACTTCCAGCTGTGACAGAGCCCACATAGCTC
Source organism: Lepidochelys olivacea (assembly GCF_965140295.1). NCBI lineage: Eukaryota > Metazoa > Chordata > Testudines > Cheloniidae > Lepidochelys > Lepidochelys olivacea. Next base: position 169,175,139 of record NC_140411.1, read on the forward strand.
CTACTGACTTGGTCAGAGAAGGTCTTTCATTTGGCTCACCTGACAGACTTCCTGCCTGTGCACAATGGATCAAACACAAGTCCTGATGAAGTCAATTGACCTCAAAAGTACTAGTGTTTGGTTTTACAATTGCTGTTTGGGTCTTAGCACAAAACAAGTCTAAACACCAAATCTGCTAATTGGTCAAACCCATTCCATTGTCTGGTGACAAGTTAGCAGACATAACAGGTACAGTAACAGTGCTTAGGCTATCAGAAGTAAACCATATTCAGTTTTGATATGATCACACTGACAATTTCCACACACTGGAAGCTTACTAATGGAAAATCTGTTGTGAATACTATTCAGGGCCTAATCCTGTTCCAAATATAGTCAACAGGATGACTCAGGATCAGGATAATTAAGTATGCAATCAGTATTCAGACATGTATTGTTTCTTACTGTGGTTTCAAAACAAAGCAGAAGAGAGGTGACTCAGTGTGGCCATATCTGAAATCTATTCTTCCATAAAAGATGAGAAGCAGCTGGTACTCAGAGTTGATAAGATAAATAATATTGATGACAAGCAGAAGCTGTGCCTAATATCCCTTTATAAGCAAAAAGACAGGGACATCTTCCCTGGTTGGACGCTGTTTCAGGCACCCAAACGTTTATACACAGGGCCCAAATTAAATCTGGCTCATATCCAACATGGAGAACTGCTAACATTGCTGAGTTGGTGCTGACTACTTGTTTTCTGAAACAAGGCTGTCACCTTCAGATCCTGTCTATTGCAAGTGAAATGGTACCTTGGAAATTCTGCATACAGTACATTTTTCTTTACTAATCTGGTTAATTTTCATTTAACCCTTTCATTCTGCTGAATGTAAAACCATTACTAAGAAAAGACATAGTTCATTATTTCACATCTGAGTGTAATAAATATAATGCAGTACTTATATAGCTCTTTGCATATTCACAGCACAGTACAAACATTAATGAATGAATACTGATTCTATGGGCATTATGAAAAGAATCTGTTACTGTTAAGTATATATTAGATCACTGATTTCCTAATCTATTACTGTCTTATTGGCTTTAAACAGTAATGTGACATTTTACTGTTTTAAAATTTTTTTTTTATAAAATGATTTCTGCCTGTTCCTTTTGTATATGCGCATGTATTGTTTTTGCCTTGCTTAAGTGTAACTTCAGCAGCTTTCCATAGCAGTTGTCTTTCTATATAAATATATACAACAGTACATTATTTTTCTCAGCCTACTATTTTATGTTTAAAGGAATATGTACACACGAGTGATTAAAATGAAGCCACTAAGAAAACAATATGTAACAACACTACAGTTTTAGATACTGAGCTTTTTTGAGAGAGTATAGTAAGTAATGTGCTCTGTGAACCAGGTTGAGGGAGGGAGCATAGTCTCGTGCACAGAACACAGCACTAGGACTAAACCTTGGGTTCTATTTCTGGCTTTGCCACAGGTTCACTCTGTGACTTTCAGTGAGCCACTTCAGATATATGTGCCTCAATTTTCCCATTGTAAAATGGAATAAGCATTCTTCCCACTGTACTGAAGTGTTGTGAGACTCCATTCATTAACATTTTTTAAATGTTTTGAGAATCTTGTATGAAAGACACTATATAAATTCAAAGGTCAAGATCCTCAGTTCCAGCCAAGGAGTGTACAATAGTTAAGAAATGGGAGGTGAAAAGGTGGCCTTTACATTTCTCTGATCCACCGCCAACTGTTGGGCCAGTCTGCTAGCTGCTGGCAGCCCTAAGGGGCTGATATGGCAACCAGGGATCAGTGAAATACAGGGAAATTCCCATGGCCACACCAATGTTCCTCAACCATGCTGGCACCAGGGAGGTGAAGACTTTACAGACTTTGGGCCTAATCCAAAGACTACTGAAGTCAATAGATTCCCATTCAGTGGGCTTTGGATCAGGACCTCTGTGGAATCTTCATACCACAGGTTCAGATCACACATAATTAAGAATTCCAAAGTTAACTCTCCCAACTATCACACAATAGGAAAGAGGACAATACAAGAAGACGACCGGTAGGGAGATGCTTGGCCAAACTCTTTCAAGTTAAGGGGTGGCAAAAAAAAAAAAAAAAGAATATATAACACTAGGAAACTCTTCTATCCGCACCCTGAAATTATAAGACTTATGTCTTCCTTGGAGGTTCCAGATTGCATCAGGCTGCATGGGCATCCTGGCCAACATGCTGGGGAACTATCTAGATTTACAAGATTACATACCTGCATGTCCCAGCTGCCCACCAACAGAATCGGTGGTCTTCTCTCAGGATCTTGCACCTCCACTAAAGTTCTTTCCTTCAGCATCATCACCACCAAGAGAAACTCATGTCAGCAGTAGTAGCTTCTTTCCGGAAATTGTGGATTGCAATTATTTTTATTATTTTGATCTCCATAACTGGGATCTAGTACAGTTAGCTGCAGTAGTCTCAGTCATTCATTTCCCAGACTATTGTCCTGTTCTAGCACTTCAGTTCTGTATTAAATACAGCCTGAAGCTCATTGAACTCTTTTCACAGTTTTGACCCTCTGGTTATCAAGACATCTCACAGATCCTTAAAAAGCCTTTCTATCTCCAAAAAGGAGTGATATGTCAAAACAGCAGCCTGGAAGCTTTAGTTTCTACACCAGTGTTCTCTTCACCAGAGAATGCACTTACCGTGGCTCCTCGTACCATGTCTCATGTTGGTTCTCTGGGTCTCATCTGGTTCTGGAACTCTTTCACAGGCAAAATGGAGCCCACCAGTTTGCAAGACCTGGAGGAGATGTAGTCATTCCTTTCCAGGTGAATCTTCCTACTCATGGCGCTAGAAAATTACAAAAACTGTAGTAAACATTTCATTTGCTACGAAGAAGTGGAAGGCTAAAGTGGGGATCACAGAGTTATCTTGTGGCTTGATCTATAAGACGAAAATGCCACATAGAGAGTCACTTCCTCTCTGTGCCTGTTTCCCCTTCCATCCTTTGTCTGTCTTGTCTAGTCTGTGTAACTTTTTTAGGTCTGGGACTGTCTTACTATGTGTATATGTGGAATCTCGCAAAATGTGTCCTGAACCTGGCTGGTACCTCTAGAAACTACTTTAATGTAAATACTACTACTACTACTAATTGAGATTATAGTTCTCATTCCATACTCAGCCCCATACTCTTTGTGGTCCAACACCACTGTGTTTCACATGAGGGAGGATGAACTCTGCATAGCTTTATAAAAATGAGGTATAGCCCTCAGGCCCCTGGCAAATTGCCACTGGAGCCCTTCATTAGCCAAAGTCGGAAGCCCCTTGGCAAAGTATAGTTTCAATTTTATATTTATAATTTCATCAAAATTTTTTTTTAACTTTCCATTTTCCAGCTGAAGACTCCTGGTACTGGATAGGCAACTGGAAATGAAGCTACTTTTTTACACACTATTCTTTGCATCTTTGTTAAAATTTTGCCATCCCGAAATTTGATGAAACATGTGTTTGCAGATGAACTGGGGATTTCCATTTGTGCAGTAATAGATTTTGGCTGGTGAAGGAGCAGTCAACTGCCAAGAGACAACTCTCTGACCTTTGGATGGTCCTCTAGTATGGCCAATGTCCCTGCAGAATATAAACTGAGTAGCTGATTAGCTAAATAAAGATCAAGGCCAAGTCAAAGTCAAGACTAGACATCCAGCCCTGAACAAATATTTAATACCCATTCTTGACTGAACAGGACCAAAGGTCTTTTTACTAATATTTTATATGATTTTAAAGTGGTCTAGCATCAAAGCCATTTTAAATCTTTTTTTTTTTAATTTGTGCTTAGAACAAATTTATTGGATGCATTTGACTAATACTCTAATAAAAAACCACCCACATTATTTATTTATCTAAAGCATTGTGAATGGATACAAACACTTGCTAATTTTTCCTCTCCAAATAAAACCTGCATTTAATAAGACATCTGAATTGGGACAAATCAGATTGTTCAAGGGGTTAGGTAGAGGATACACAGCCTTTCACGCCTAGGTTGCTGATTCAAGTCAGTGATGATCTAAAGTTGTTACCATCTGATGGTTATTGGTGGCCTACATGACTTGAGTTTGATTCTTAGTCCAGTTTCAACATTCCACAAATTACATTCAGTATTTGTAATCATTTGCCTAATTAATTAACTAATGACATTTTAATTACTGTAGATTTAATTAGGGAATGTCGCTTTCTGACTGGCTCAATGCTTGCAAGGCTACCATTCCATAATGCCATGCAAAAATCCTTGATTCAGTTCCTCAGCAAAGATTTTTGCTTGTTACAGGCACTGTGCGTGCTTCAGAGACAGCTTGAGGGAGGAGTGAGTAGAAGTCCTCCATTGAGACAGAGTGTTTTTTGTACTTTTAATGGAAAGTTAAAGGTTTCTTTTCTTAAATAGGCCTGATTCTGTTCTCATTCATCTCAGTGAAAATCAGGAATGAATCTACTGAAGTGACGGGAATTAAAACAGAGCAAAAACCAGTATAACTGAGATCAGGCTCAGGGTCTTTATTTTGTAATACAAAAACACATTGGCTACATTATGTCTGAATTCAGGTGCTACCAATAAACATAAGTACCCAGCGCAGCTATGAAATGGGAACTCAGAAAGAGAAGGGCTGCAGATAACATCACTGAAGCTCATATAATTAAGGCGACGATTTAGTCACGGGTATTTTTAGTAAAAGTCATGAACAGGTTATGGGCAATAAACAAAAATTCACTGCCGTGACCTGTGGTGGCATCCCGGGGTGGGGGAGGGTGCTGCTGGAGGGAACTGGGGAGGAGGTGCTACTGGGGAGGAGGCCCGGGGCCAGCGACAACAGCTGCCAGGGGCCAGTGGACTGCGGCAGCTCCAGCTGGCCAGGGACCGCTGCCAGGGGCTGCGGCTGCTCCGGTCGGCCGGGGACCGCTGCCCAGGGCTGTGGACTGCAGCTGCTCTGGCCAGGAACCACTGAGGAGGGCTGCGGACCACGGCTGCTCCGGCCGGCTGTGAACCACTGCCCGGGACTGTGGACTGCAGCTGCTCCGGCCAGACAGGGACCACTACCCAGGGCCGCAGCTGCTCCGTCTGTACAGGGACCACTGACCAGGGCCGCGGACTGCGGCTACTCTGGCCAGCCACCTGGGGAGCACTGCCTAGGGCACATCTGCTCTGACCACCCGGGACCACTACTGGGGGCCGCCAGACCAGCGGCTGGTGTGGCTGTCCCCAAGGCCGCTCTAGCAGCGGGTGGTGGGGCTGGCCCAGAGCCAGCTGCTTGGGCTGCCCTGCAGCCAGCCACACTGTCCTCTGCAGAAGTCACGGAGGTCGCAGAAAGTCATGGAATCCGTCACCTCCGTGATAGACAAGCAGCCCTACATATAATTAATGAACTATTATTAAATTATTTGACATCCAATAAAGCAAGCTACAAATATGCTACAAAGAGCTTTATATAATGGAAACTCACATGCCTCTTTAGAATAAGCTATACTGGCATAAGCACTTTTATACCGGTATAACTGCAATCATGCTGGAGGGAGAGAGAAGGGGGAGTTGGCCATTTTAATTATATGTGTAGTTAAAGCTGCAAAACTTTTCAGTGTATACTAATGACTTGCTGTAGCTCACACAGGAAATCTGTGATAGGGCAGGTAACTGAGCCCACTTCTTCCAATTACCAAGCTAGCACCCAACACTCGCTCGTCCTTCTCCTCTAACATGAAGCTAGTTCATGCATTGTGTTATTAGAATTGGCACTGAATACAAAGAATACATAATTGTTCATGAGGCTTCATACTCCTGGAGACCTTGACTATATAACATAACAAAGCTTGCCCGCTGGCAAATTTTCCTAACTGATTTGTAGACTTATGGAGGAAAGGCATTTTTAAAAAACATTAATTGAAGTGGTTTGTTGCCAGTTTCGCTTTGTAGCATAGTTCTTACTTCTCTTTTCTATTGTATTACATGGTGGTGTAAAAACACACAAGTCCGTTAAATTATGAAAGACATAAAATTAAGGTAAGTGCACCCTCTTGAGGTTGTTTAAGTGACTGTATTAAAAGCAGTTTATTTGCTCTTCCTATTAGGGTATTTTTTTCTGCCAGTAGAACAAATGAGGTGTGAACCAGTAAGTACTAAACAATATGCCTCTCAGTTAATGAGACTGAAGATTTTGAAGGGACCAACACTTTGACTTGAAATCCAATCAGTTTTACAAAATTAATTTAAAGCAGTTAGAACCAGTAACAGAACTTAGTTCTCACAACTCATGTTACAGGTACTACGCACAGCACCAGACTACTTTTCTTAGTGCTGCTGGAAGTTATGCATGTGCACTGAAGAAGAATCAATTCCTAATTTCATGGCCACATGCAATCTCTGTACATGGGGCGGGGGATTAGAAATGACACTTTTTAAAAGAAAATGGGAAATAGAGGAGACAAGTACAATTTTGAGAAAGTGAACTGTAACATTAAAAATTTGCTAACAGAGAACTAGATTGTACAACCCTTACTTAGAGCTTGTCTATGTTAAGAAAATTTGCACTGGCGTAACTAAATAGATGTAAGATTAGAATAAACAGATTTAGTTACACACCAGTGGAAACCCTAAAGTACACATGCTGCACCATCATGAAGTGAGGCGTAAACCATTTAGTTTAATTCAGTTATTAAAATAACAAATTTACAAAAGCTGTGCAGAAAGAATTTGGTTACAGAATGAAGCTAAACTCATTTATATAACCACTAACAAATTAATTTAGAGAAGCAAAGGACTAAGAAGTTAAGGCTTACAATCTGTAAAGGCTTCCTAACCTAGGGTCCTGATGTCCTGATTTTATAGGGACAGTCCCGATTTTGGGGTCTTTTTCTTATATAGGCTCCCATCTCGATTTTTCACACTTACTGTCTGGTCATCCTATCCTAACCCCTGAATCTAGACTGATTATTGTTATTATTTGAATGCATCCTCCTTTTTCTCTGCACAACTTTTGTGTATTATGAAGGACATTTATCATGGAAGGCCTCTACACAGTTGGCGATCACATGGTCACCAAAAGCTTCAGTGGTGAGATCACAGATATAGGCAAAGTCTATGCTAAGAGCAGTATAGCGCCATAGCTATAATGGCATAGCCCCATCGTTAGCTGCAGTTTACGGTGACAGAAGATGCTTTTCAGTCTCTGTAGGAACCTGAGTGACACTGGCTAGGTCAATGGAAGCATTCTTCTACTGACCTAGCTGAGTCGACACTGGGGATTAGGTCAACATAACTAAATTGCTGAGGGTTGTGTCTTTTTCACACCACTGAGCACCATAACACCACGTCCACCTACATCTGAAGTATAGACCAGAGCACAGACTGAACACCCTGCCAGATCATCAAGTCCAAATGGCATTCTAGTAAGCCATACATCTTCAACATTGATCTGGGTGGTGCTGGATCTGCAAGCAAGCTAGGTCCCTTTTGGATTTGCCTTGATGGTGATGATTAAGGCTGCAGGTTTGTCATGGAGATCACGGATTCCATGACTTTCCGTGATTTCTGCAGCGGCCGGTGCGCCTGACTCATGGGCAGCTCAGGCAGCCCCTTAGCCAGGCGCACCAGCTGCTGCTGGGGCAGTCCCGGGTCACCATGCCCATCCCTCGCAGCAGAGTTTGGGTGTGGGAGGGGGCAGCGGGTTGGGGCACAAGTTGAGGTAAGGCAAGCTCTGGGCAGCGCTTACCTGGGGGCTCCCCAGAAGCAGTGACATCCCCCTTCTAAGCTGCTAGGTGGAGGTGTGGCTAGGCAGTTCTGTGCACTGCCTCTGCCCAGAGTGCTGACTTCGCAGCTTCCATTGGGGGGTGGTGCCTGCACGCAGAGCCAGTGTGCAGAGCTGCCTGGCCATCCCTTCACCTAACAGCTGAGCGAGGGGGATCTTGCTGCTTACAGGGAGCCCCCCCAGGTAAGCGCTGCCCAGAACCTGCCTCACCCCGTCCCGTCCCCCAACCCCATGCCACACCCAAACTCTACTGCTGATGGGGGGAAGGTGCAAAGCCAGGTAGAGAGCCTGCTGGCCCCGCCAGTGGGGGTCCCGGGCAGCCCTCCCTACCCCAAGCTTTATTCACTGGTATTTTTAGTAAAAATCATAGACAGGTCACAGGCCATGAATTTTTGTTTACTGCCTGTGACCTGTCCATGAATTTTCCTAATACCCGTGACTAAAACTTAGTCTTACTGATGATGCACCACAGTCGACACTCACAGTGCATACTCTGGGGTTTCAGCCTGGGGGAAAGGGTGTCACAAACAGCTGGGATGCAAACACCCTGCTCTTCCTCCCACATCACTAAACGGGAGAAGGGCCTCTTCTCTGGGAACACTGAGCCAAGTAACTGAATCCCTGGGCACAGCACGCATGCCTACACTGCCTGTGTTGCAAACCTGGGTCTGCAGGACCTGGACTTGTGGACGTGGAGTTTCCAAACCCACACTTAGAATCCTAGAATATCAGGGTTGGAAGAGACATCAAGAGGTCATCTAGTCCAACCCCCTGCTCAAAGCAGGACCAATCCCCAATGGCCCCCTCAAGGATTGAACTCACCACCCTGGGTTTAGCAGGCCAATGCTCAAACCACTGAGCGATCCCTCCCCCCCACTTGAGGATCCACACTACACTGCAGACCTGGGTTTACAGTTGCTGGCCCAGCACCCACAGCCGTGCTATGGCAGCGAAGTGCCCGCCACAGAGCTTCCGCCCGGGAGCTGCGGCTTGACCCGTGTCCACACTGCAAACTGACAGGGCTTGGGGCCTGAGTCACATCGGGACTCAGGGTCTGCTGACCTATCCTCGCCCCGCCCAGCAGGGTGCCAGGCTCTGGGCCCTGAGGGCCTGCTGCCCGCACTCAGCCTGGCGTGTGTGCGGACACACGGGGGCTCACCAGGGCGCGTAGAGGGACCCGGTTTGAGACGCCGCACAGGCGGGCGGCGCAGGCAGAGGGGCGAAGCCCGGTCTCCCGCCGGCAGAGCGAGGCGAGGCAGCGCAGTCCGGCCGTTGGGGGAAGGCGCAGGGCGGCAGCTGAGGGCGCGCGCAACTCGCCCCCCTCCACTGCCCCAGGGACGCCACCTCCTCCCCCGCGTCCACGAACCAGCCACCGCCCGCCCTCCGATCGATCGATGTGCTCTAGGAATCATTCGCTTCTCCCTGGGAGGGAGCAGGGAGCCCGCCCCAGCCTGGCGCGGCGGTTCCCCTCTGCGCCTGCGTGCCAGGGGAGGAGCTTGTGTGTTGCGCGCGCAGGCTCCCTCCATTCTCCCGTGTCCCGTGGTTCAGCTCGTGCAACGCAGCGCGCGGCCGGCCTCGCTGCTCTGAGCGGACATGGCGCTCCACGTGCCCAAGGCCCCGGGCTTCGCCCAGATGCTGAAGGAAGGCGTGAAGGTGAGAGCGGGACTGGGCCTGGGGTTCCCGCGCGCCGCCGGGGCCGGGCCGGAGAAGCTTCCAGAAGCGCAGCCCGGGCTGGACCCTGCGGCTCCACGCGCTGAGGGGGGCGGGGCCTGCGACTGTCGCGTCGCCCCTCCCCCTCGGCCTGGTGGGGAGCGGGGGGCTCCGGCCGCGAGAAGCGGACTCGGGGCAGCTCTTCCGCCCCGCCCCCGCGTGTCCCGCTCCACGGCGGGTTCGCGCCTGGCCGCCGGCGGGGTCCGCAGCTGCAACCCGGGAAGGGGTTGGGCGGGGCCGAGCCGGCTGCGGGGTCCAGGCTGCAGCGAATCTCCCCTTTACACCTGCCGGTTTTACCCTGGTCTGGGCTCGAGGCCCCCGTTGCTTGGGCGGCCTTTGTCCCTGGTCCCGGTTCGCGCCGATCTGGACCTATAGGTGCCCTGGCCTCTTCTTCCCCCTGGTCCCTAATGGCGTCACCCCCTCCTCGTCCCGTCCCGCCCCCGCCCTCCTTGAGTCCCACTGGAAAGAACTGTGGAGAGCAGTGACTGGAAACAGTTGTGCCTGGTGGTGGCTAAGCAGGTGAATGGGAGCTCCCAGGGCGATGCTGTGAGCAAAAGAGCCGCCGCAATCTTGGGATGCGCCAATAGGGGAGGCTTGAGTAGGAGCGGTGCGGTTACTGTAGCTCTCTGCATTGGGCCCCGGCTGCTGGAATCCTGTGCCCCGTCCTGGTGCCCATAAATCAAGAAGGATGTTGACAAATTGGAGAGGATTCACAGAAGAGCCAAGAAGGATTTAAGGATTAGAAAAATACGCCTTATCGTGATAGGTTCAAATAGATTCATTTCTTTCGCATAACAAAGGGAACGTGAGGGACTGACTTGATTACAGTCTAAAAGCACTTACATGGAGAACAAATATTTAATAATGGGCTCCTCAGGTTAGCAGTGAAAGATATAAAATGATCCAATGGCTGGAAATTGAAACTAAGCAAATTCAGATTGAAAGATGTACATTTTTAGTGGTGAGAATAATTGTTCCAATCGTTACTTTTCCATCACTGGCCATTTTTAAATCAAGTTTGGATGTTTTTCTAAAAGATATGATTTTGGAATTATTGTGGGGAAATTCAATGGCCTGTAATATACGGGTCAGACTAGATCACAGCAGTCCTTCCTGGCCTTGGAATCTATGGAAGTATTAACAATAATGTCCCCCAAAGCACTAGGCAACTGACAGTGGGTAATTTGAGCAGCTGTTAGGCCCTTCAACCACAACTCTTATTTTTATTGATTCTGATCCCTCCCCTTGTGTAGGTTGCTTGGCTTTCTATATTGCAAGCTGTTTGGGCAAGGAATTGTTTTGATATATATCCACACAGTGTTTAGCACAAACAAGCTACAGCTGTGGAATGCAAATACTAATAAATAACTCACTCTTGGTACCAATGAATGCCCTTATGTTAGTCTATTCTTACTATACCGTATAAAAAAGATTCCAGAGAAGCAAAGTACTTAGTACAGTGCTACACTCAACATTGAATTAATATTTTTAACATGTATTTTGGCAGGAGTTGACAAACCTGCCTAGGAGAATGGAAACTTTGCTCAAACAAATGGACAGAGAGGGACTAGGTAATTGCTGACTCCTTCTCTGGAAGGGAGAAGAAAGCAACAGAGGTTTCTAAGCACTGCTACTTAATGGGATGGAGAATGGGAGACACAAACTGCTTAGGGAACTTTCTGCTTTTCTTTATTCACAAGAGAGTAGTTGGAGGTAGGGAATAGTTGCAGGAGCTGCTGAACTCTTGTAGGGAGGAGAACAGGGGAAGCAAAATGGCACAGATGCTGGTTCTCCTTTAACAAGAAGGGACAGAGGAACAGAACAGCTGGAGCTGCTTCTACCTTTCCTGAAGTTGTGAGAGAGCTTGGTAAGCAGACCTTTCTCTGGGACTTTTAGAGGGCACCCAGATGAGCTTTGCAGAGGTGTGTGTGAGAGGAGACCTGATTTATTAACTGATAGAAGGAGCTCTGAATTTACAAACGAATGTATGTGGGAAGGAGTTTGAAATTGTTTTTATTTTGTGGAGCATAGTTGACTTACTAATGTGGGAGCGGTGAAAATGGTATAACTTTGGGGGTATGCTCTTGATGGGAATGACGGTGCATACATTTTTCGCAGGAAAGTAGGTGTGGAGGACATTTGTCAGGCTCCCCATAAGCCAATAACCTCACCAGAAGTCCCTGATTTACTTGGACAGGCTTATGGGGTTCAATCTGTTGTGTGTTGACCCAGCTTTCCTCTTTCATATTCATAAATTCGCTTTAATTGCTAAACTCTGCAGTTGAGAGCCAGTGTATGTTAGCTTCTTTGTCACTGTTTTTGAAATAGTAGGATTGAATTTTTGTTTAAACTTTTGTGTAAACAGGATTTCCCTCCAAAATAACTCATTGGAAGTTTTGGTATTGACTTTAGTGAAGCCATCCAGGCTGTCAAATGACAAGTGACTGTAATTCTTCCAGAATTTTTTGTTAGAACCTCTGATTCTAAGCAATAAACTTTTTTTTTTTTTTTTTTTGGGTAGCATTTTTCAGGATTAGAAGAAGCTGTATTTAGGAACATACAGGCATGTAAGGAGCTTGCCCAAACCACCCGTACAGCTCTTGGACCAAATGGTAACCTTCTCTAATTTTATACTGTTTATTGTAATATTTATGTACAAAGAAGCTATATTTGTTTTTCTTGAAGAATGACCATTCCATTGTTTATGGTAAAACTTCGGTCATAAATGTCTTTAGTCACATGATTTCAATAAAGGAACATTTTCAGTCTGGTCAATTTTTTTAAAAAGTTTAATGTACCATATCTGCCTCTGAGTCCTCAAGTCTGTTTTTGTGGAATTATCATCATTGTTCTAATTTAATTTTTTTTTGGTCCCATTTTCTGTTATGTGTAAGATCCACAGAAGGTGAAGAAACATTGTGTAGGGGATATGATTAAACTGACTACACACTGCACTATCAAATGCACAAAGTAAATTGGAAAACTAAAGAAAAATATATTGTGCTGGTACATTTTTGTTAGTTATCTTAAATTATGTAAGAATAGGATTACAAAAAACTAATTTTGTTTAATAGTATCCCCTTAATGTAACTCCAGAACTTCTTTTCAGAAGAGGTCTTACAGGTTCCTCAATCCAAATTTACAAATGTTTATAGGGCTAAAAATTGTGAAGGTCAGAATATCCCAGACCACTTCTTTACAGAGGAAACTGATTATGGTAAACTGCTTTGTTATAAATATTTATAGCAAAAATAGTCCATCGATTGCATGAGATTAGAGGAATTAACCAAATAACACCAATTCAAACTGTAAAGTATTTACAGTTGTGTAAAATAAGAATTGATAAGCTCTTTATCATTTAGGAATGAACAAAATGGTTATCAATCATCTTGAGAAGCTTTTCATGACAAACGATGCTGCAACTATCTTAAGGGAGTTGGAGGTAAGTGCTTTTTCGTGTTAAAAGATTTTTACTTGCACCCAACTAGCTAAAGTTTATTTCAACATCTAAGACTTTTACTCAATTTTATTAATAAGAGTAAGTTCGTAGGATCAGGGCTACAGTTTCTAAATAATCTAATTCATAATTGGACCCTGAGAGGAGTGTAGCAAATATACACACAACAGAAAAAAAAAATAGAAGGGCTTTTCAGAGCTCCAGTAGTGACAGGCCCTGCTACAAAGACACTTGGATTATTGAATATCATTATTGGTATTTGCTTCTCTTCCTCCTCAAAATAGGAGTAGAGTTTAGGAATTAGAGACATGGACTGTAATTGCTGATATCTTGTGTGGAAGACTCTTGTTCAAAAGAAATAAGTGCAACGTTAATTTCTTGTTGCTGCCAACTTTCACATGTTTCTCTACCTGCTAGAATTCTCACTTTTGGTTTTAGGGATGTTGGGGATATGTGACATTACCCTGCAATGAGAAAGTTGATAGAATTGTGCAGAAGCTGACATGACATGTCATTTACTGCATCAGTTAAATAGAAACTCAATTGTGTGATGCCTCTGTCAACCAATGAATAATGTTGTGTGTATACTATTGAATAGTAATACTCACACTGAGGTTCCTGAGCCGCAAGTGGCTCTTCAGTGTGTCTCCCGTGGCTCTTTGCAGCACGTGATATTAAAACACTGGTTTAATTATTAACCAATCAGGATATTTTACTATGTTATTAACCAATTGTAGTTGATAAAATAATAATACTTGATCAGTCATTTTGCTGTGAGAATAATATATAGAAATAGTAAATGAAACAATGAATTCACACTACTATGGCTCTTTTGGGTGATGTTGATTGCTAATTTAGCTCCTGAACCACTGAAGTCTGAGTATCACTGCTATAGAACTTCCCTAATTTACTTTAAATAAGGGACCATTATAAATGATTGAATTCTAAAATTAGCAAGTGAACACAAAGCAAAAATGTTTAAGAAAAAGTATTTACTACTTTTTTAATTTGATATTTCTTAATCTATATTTACATGCATGGTTAGATTTCTTTGTTTTTCCAATATTTTCAGTACTGTAAAATTTCAGTAGAGTGCTAAAATACAGGAGTCTTAATTGCTTATTATAATCAATCTTGCATGTCATCATGGCTTAGACACCATAATTGTAGCTATAAAAGTATCCAAGAATAGATAAAGCACTTTGCTATTAAATTGTTTATTTGAAGGGGGAAGAGCTGCCATTTTTGTGCAGATTGCAAAGTATAGCTTAGAGCTGATCAACTGTTTATATATGCATAAACAAAACTCAGTATTGCTTGAAGTTTAGATGTTCAACTGACGTTGTCAAGATAAGGTAATCTACATGTGCTACACTGGTATCCCATAAAAATAATGCAGTTGTCCATTAGAAGTGGGGAAGAAAGGAAGTGCCTTTTTTCTATTAAGTGTCTTAACCCTACAGCAGTATTCCAGAGTCTTGCCATTTTCATATGTTACACTCCTGCTTATTGTGTAATTTGCCAAACGTAGTAAAATATTACTGTTTAGCTTGCTTTTTCCCCATCTAGTTTATAATCCTGATTAACTTTAGATCAGATTTTTAACCAAAAAGAAGCTTATATTTGATACATACAAAGAACTTTAGGGCTATATACTTTTAAATTTGACTAACCGGGATATTAACAGTTAAATTAATATGTCTAACTCCTTTAACAGGTCCAACACCCTGCTGCAAAAATGATTGTAATGGCTTCCCATATGCAAGAGCAAGAAGTTGGAGATGGAACAAACTTTGTCCTTGTTTTTGCTGGCACCCTTCTTGAGCTAGCAGAGGAACTTTTGAGGATGGGACTTTCCATTTCAGAGGCATGTAGTTAATTTAAAATTCATGCTGCATGAACATTGGTAGATGATAACTAATATGGATTAATCAGTGATCTTGGGTTATGTATTACTTAATCACATCTGTAATCTTGAATATTTGCAATGTATTGCGTGCTGATCTCCATCCCTTTTGGCTGCTCCCTTTAGTCAACTTGCAAATGACAGTATATACATAATGTATGCATTGATACTTTAAAAAGAAAAGGAGTACTTGTGGCACCTTAGAGACTAACACATTTATTAGAGCATAAGCTTTCGTGGGCTACAGCCCACTTCATTGGATGCATAGAATGGAACATATAGTAAGAAGATATGTATATACACATACAGAGAAAAGGTGGAAGTTGCCATACAAACTGTAAGAGACTAATTAATTAAGATGAGCTATTATCAGCAGGAGAAAAAAACTTTTGTAGTGATAATCAAGATGGCCCATTTAGACAGTTAACAAGAAGGTGTGAGGATACTTAACATAGGGAAATAGATTCCATATGTGTAATGACCCAGCCATTCGCAGTCTCTGTTCAAACCCAAGGTAATGGTATCTAGTTTGCATATTAATTCAAGCTCCGCAGTTTCTCATTAGAGTCTGTTTTTGAAGCTTTTTTGTTGCAAAATTGCCACTCTTAAATCTTTTACTGAGTCGCCAGAGAGGTTGAAGTGTTCTCCTACTGGTTATGATTCCTGATGTCAGATGTGTGTCCATTTATTCTTTTGCATAGAGACTGTCCAGTTTGGCCAATGTACATTGGCATTGCTGGCACATGATACTTTCAGACTCTTTCAGGAGGCAACATAGTGAACATGAATGTACAGTTAGGTGGAGGAGGTTAGAATGTCAGTGAACTTTGTCATTTGCATTACAGGTGATAGAAGGTTATGAAAAAGCCTGCAAGAAAGCCCTAGAAATTCTTCCTGACTTAGTATGCTGTTCTGCAAAGAATCTGCATGATGTTGAAGAAGTGGCGTCTTTGCTGCACACCTCAGTAATGAGTAAACAATATGGCAATGAAATCTTTCTAGCAAAGCTTATTGCTCAGGCATGTGGTAAGTAAACAAGTTTGCATCTTGTATGTATCTAAACTGAATGCAGGCTTGTTTTTAATCTTTGTTCTGTTATTCAAGTGCTCACATCATAGGTGAAAGGCACTGCTAGCTATTCATGTATCAGGCTAAATGAGCTGAATATATTAGGTCTCATGCCTTTGGGGGAAAGGGAGAGAGGGAGATGGTATTTCTTTTCCTCTTACCCACTGAATTCTTTTCATGCTCATTGTGGCTGAGCTATGATTAGTCCATATGACTTTCTAGTAAGCCATACATTTTCAGGATGAAAATCTGTTTTCATCTTTGCAGTTGCACTCATGCTCGTAAATGCATGACTTAATCTAATGTGATGTTGGTGTGTTTTGTTATATAGAGCTCCCCATCTTTTAGAGCTTAAGAATACAACTCTCATCAATAGTGCGAATTTTTCCTCAAAATACTTTGAGCCAAATTCAGCCTCGGAGTAAGTGGGCACAGGCTAAACTTGGCCTGCTGGCTTCACTGATTTGTGTTCTCTTGCTGTGCCAAATACTGCTACTTCATAGTGAAGAGTTCCGCTTTCTCAGCGTTACACTACCTATGCTTATCTGTAACTGATCATCGAGGAGGGTAACTGTTTCCTGCTAATGTAAAATTTGGCAGTTCATTTCTTGATCTCTTTATTTGTTTAAAGGCTTTTGAAACTAAACATCTTATTAATACAGTATTTTCTATATATACGATGCATATGATTTTCTAGTGTCACATTTGTACTTTGCACTTAAATTATATAATACATGTTTCTTTTCTCAAACAGTATCTATTCTTCCTAATTCTGGTCATTTCAATGTTGACAGCATCAGAGTATGCAAAATTTTGGTAAGCTATGAATTTTTTTCACTAAAGCATGAGTAATTCTTACTCCTGAGGGAATTCTGCGAGAAAAAATTAAATTCTGTGCGCAATATTTTAAAATTCTTCAAAATTCTACATATTTTATTAATCAAAATAACACAATATAATCATGCCAGTTTCAATTATTTTGGTAATTTATTTCACAATACTTGTCAGCAATTATGTCTGTAACAATACAGACAACAAAAAAGATTCCGGAAATGTTTTTTGACAGATATTTCTAGGCCTATTAAGTATGGAACTCTGAGTAATAATTCATTTAAACTACAGTTCAGAAACACATTTGCTGCACACTCAAAAGCAGTGCAAAAGCTTGGGGGAGTCGGACAAAGGAGGAGCTGAGCAGGAGGGAAGTAATTGCTGGGAAGGAGACTTGAGAGTGAACCTGGAAGGTTGTTGGGCGTGGGTGGGAGAAGTATGGAACAGGTTGGGTTTCTTTGTTTGTTTTTTGGGGGGGGGGTGTTGAGGAGCATCCCCCATGCAGACACTGACTCTCCCTTTCAGTCAGGCACATCTGTCCCTGCATGCCCACTCCTCATTCAGCCAGGCATATCTGCACATGTCCCCATGTGGCCCTGTCCTCACTCCCATTCAGCCCTTGGCTTAATGTTGTTACCCCACTAACTCCTGTACCCTCACTAGCCCTTCTGAACCCCAGTTTGTGACTCCCCAGCAGCCCCATGTGCCCCACTATGTTCGTTCCCCCCATATCGTGTGCCTCCTAACCTGGTCCTCCAGACATGGCAGTTTGAGGAAGGCAGCCACTGCCTCCAACCTCTCTGTAGCTGGCTGCCCTCTCTTCTGGCACCACATCAGCCCCTGGTGGGCAAAAGGTATAATTGCAGCATGACCCCTCATGGCTTCCCTTTGCCTCCCTGTCAGAATCAAATATTTTGTGGGGGCGGAGAAATATCTGTAGGAGACATTAATTCTGTGCTTGTGAAGCATGCCCCGAGGAATAAGTTCTGGTATTCCTGTTACTGTATTAGATAACTCTCATGAAAATAGCTAACATTTGGATCATAAAATGTTACATTTCTGTTGTCCTTCACCCTAGCCTAGCCTTGCCTTTAAGATTGTCTTTATTTTTGATAGATTGAGACATGGCTTCAGTAATGTAGATACATTGTTATCGCACATTCAATTAAATTATTTTTACTAAACTCTGGTATTCCTAGTTTCAAGATATTTTCTGTGCAGTACTTGGCTTAGAGCTGAATCGCCTGTAGACTTGAGGGGCAGAACTCTTTAAGTATTTGGCTGTTAAACAAATCAGCTTCATGAGCTAAAAGCTCAACCAATATGTTTTTCAGTAATCGTACCTTCAATTAAAATGCAACCCAGATGTTCAAACTGGGGTGGGGGAGGATGCAGAATGTTACGGGCCTGATCCTGTTGCTCTTATTTGGTCAGTGGGATATTAGACCTCAGTAAGGATGACAGGATGGGCTAAACTTGTGCTTCCCATCAACTTCTTTCTTGCTAATCCTTCTCCCTGACTGGGAGCAGAAAAACGGATCACTATACATTTCTAATTGTTACTGCCATGGAATAAAGCTTCAACTGTGTATTTCTAGAGAAGAATATTTAGTATTCCTAAATTAGCATAGTGTTTTTCCTTATCCTGGAATAGAAACATGTCTAAGCATGTTCAGACGTGAGACTTTCTTTTTTTGAAAGAGCAAGTGTAGCTTGATTGTGGTGGATTGGTGTACTAAAATGTGATCTTTATCTGTCCCCTTTATTCTCTTTAGGGCTCTGGTGTGTCTGCCTCTTCAGTCCTTCATGGTATGGTTTTTAAAAAAGAAACTGAAGGAGATGTTACTTCTGTCAAAGATGCCAAAATAGCTGTGTATTCCTGTCCTTTTGATGGTATGATAACTGAAACTAAGGTATGTAGGTGCCCTAAAGAAGTCCCATAGCAATTTATGTACATGTCTAGTACTTGCTCTGTATTATTCTCAGATTAATGTTAACTTTAAATATCCTTGACAATTGATGATGGTGACAACTTTGTTTAATAAGGGACTTGAGCTTCTATGTTAAAATGAAGTTCAGGGTTTTCTATCGTAGCTGTCTAAACCATATTTTTCTCTAACTTTAATATGAAGTGTTTCTTTGAGCAGATGCATTTTCAAACTTTTCCTGAGACCACTGACAGATAACGTAAAACACAAAATGTTAGCATACAAATATAATTTGAGTCCAAATGGAGTTTAAGGCTCAAGATATTCTTGTGTACCCAACACACAGTAGTTTTGCTCTACTCGGTTGTTTAATATGACCTTTGATTTAATTGCAAATTAATTAACTGACTTAATTGCAGATATCTATATTACATCATGGTGGTTGACAAAATTACTTGAAAAGTTATAAACTCTGGTAGGGGTGAGTGGAGCTGCATTGCAGTGACACAATTCTTTTCTTTTGAAAAGTCCTAGAGGATAGTGTTGGGCAAAGTTATAGCTTCCCTGGGGACTCATGTCAGGTGTGCAAAGTGGTGTTATTCATCACACCCTTCTGTCCAATGTAAGGCTGTCAGAAAAAGTAAATGGTTTAGACTGCACTGACATGAGCATGTGGATGACGGCAATCTATCTTTTTGTTCAGAATGGGACATTACTATTTCTTTGCCTCCATAAAGCCTTCCTTAGATTTTAAAGATAACAGTGGTAGCTGGAAACATCTTTCCACCTGTGTCTGGGTAGGATGGTTGAGACTTTCCTCTTGCCAGAGTGATACAAGTCTACTTGACATCTAGAGTAAACTAGTATGATGTGTTCTGGAGCTACCCTGGAAGACCATCTAGAAGCTTCTGCTGGTACAGAATGTGGCTGCTCACTTGGTGCTAGCCATGTGGTGGATATTACACCTTATTCTCCATAAATCACAATGAACTCTTAACAGTAAACTGGCAGCCAGGATGGTTTGTGTGTATGTAAAATTCTGTATGATTAGTATTCTATTTTTGGAAGCACTGTCTTGACACTTGAGCAGCTACAGGGACAGAGATGAACAGTTGCTGTATCTTTACTCTGGATGAGAAACTAAGGCATTCCTGAGATAGGATCTTCAGCTGTGAAATTTCTCTCCTGGTGGTCCAGAGCTGAACCTTGCTGACCTGCAATTTAGTATCTGACATGTTTCACTTAATCTTTTACTTGATGAATAGTGATAAAGTAGCATGAGTTGAAGTGGTGAATAGGAGGAGGACAAGTTCATTTTGGTTTGTCAAAGTCTCATGTAAAAGCTCTAGGCACAATATGCATGTGTTTTGTAAACTGAAAAATGTTTCCTTTTGATAGGGCACTGTACTGATAAAAAATGCTGAAGAACTTAAGAAGTTCAGCAAGGGAGAAGAAAATCTAATGGATCTGCAAGTCAAGGCAATTGCTGATGCTGGTGCAAATGTTGTAGTAACAGGTGGCAAAGTGGCAGACATGGCACTTCATTATGCCAATAAATACAATCTTATGTTAGTCAGGTAAGGATTAACATGGTACAAGTATTTTAAATGTCAATACCCATACATACCATACTTGCTGTTTTCTCCTCAAAGTCCTCAGAATACAAAGGTATATGTAATGTAAACATTCTTACCTAATGTGGATGATTATTTTTCCTCCAATAGAGGGTGAAATTGAGTGTCCGTTAAGTTAGTTACAATTAGGGTGTGTCTGTTACCAAACATAGCTTGGGGTTTCCTGACAATGGATTGCTCCTTGCAAAATCTGGAGTTTTGGTATAATGGTTGCATTGTCTGTATATTGTAGTTATTCATTATTTGAAAATAATTTTCCAGTCAACAAAATCAGATATTCTAAAAAGACACATTAGTGATTTTAGTAAAGTGGTGAAATGGGCATAGAGGTAGGGCTATCACAATGGTGGTTCCCCAAGTCATAGTAGAGACATGATGGCGCAGTGGTGTGTGGAAGTATAAACAATACAGATAGTGCATAAATGGAAGAACTCTGCCCCAGGACTGTTGATTAGCATCTTCCATGGGCACTAAATTTCACTTTATAAAAATGAGTGAACATTTTTGAATATAGGTATAATTATTAAGTACAGGACAGCCCCATGAAAAAGACCTAACAGCTAGTGTTAAATTTTCATATTTTGATCCTCTCAGAAAAGTCTTGTGCATGTAAAAGGTACTCTTCTGTTTACAAAACAGAATCAGTGACACTTCAAACTGAAACTAACTAAAGAGTTGTAACGTGTTCAGAGAAACAGCATTTTGATCCCATGAGGTTATTCGTGATGAAACATGGTCCAGTACAGCAGACCAGATGTTGGCCTAGTAGCCTTGAGCATTAAACTTATTAAACTTCATTTTCCCCATTAGTAAAATAGAGATAATAGCTATTCTTCTATCACAAAGATGTTGAGGATTAATAGCTAAACTTTCAAAGTGTTAGTTAAAAAGAAAAAATGATTCCAAGTGAACAGTGCTTAAAAATAAAGCATTACTTCTTCAATTTCTCTAATATTAGCACTGATTCCTGAACCACAGAGTAGCAACTGCAGAAATGCACTGGAGGGGTTGATGCCATGGTAGTGTTGTAGTGGATACCACTAAACTAATTCTGATAATATTACATAAAACTGCCAAATTATGGAGGAAACCTTTATTTTTCCATGCAAACTAATGTAAACTTCAGATTGTTCTTGGAAACATGGTACTAAAAGGAACTCTTTTTTTTTCTTTTTTTTAAAGATTGAACTCAAAATGGGATCTTAGGAGACTGTGTAAAACTCTTGGCGCTACCGCTCTTCCCAAATTGGTATGCCATTTACAAATGAGTATAATCAGTGGAGCTATTTATTTTGTATGAACAGAATCTTTTTCTGACTTGTGCTTCTTTTTCCAGATTCCACCTACACTAGAAGAAATGGGTCATTGTGACAGTGTTTATTTGTCGGAGGTTGGGGATACACAAGTAGTTGTGTTTAAGCATGGTATGTTTCTATTTATAGGAGATCATGGTTCTATGTCACAACTAGAACCTTATTTATAAATGGTCTACATCTTAATAAGTTTTCTAGAGAATTAAGGTTTCAGAGTAACAGCCGTGTTAGTCTGTATTCGCAAAAAGAAAAGGAGGACTTGTGGCACCTTAGAGACTAACCAATTTATTAGAGCATAAGCTTTCGTGAGCTACAGCTCACTTCCTCAGATGCATATCGTGGAAACTGCAGCAGGCTTTATATATACACAGAGAATATGAAACAATACCTATTCCCACCCCACTGTCCTGCTGGTAATAGCTTATCTAAAGTGATTTCCAGCACAAATCCAGGTTTTCTCACCCTCCACCCCCCCACACAAATTCACTCTCCTGCTGTTCATAATGCTCTTCATTATGCAGGAAATAGCCCAGCTTGATTGTCATGCACATTGTGTAAAGAGTTTTCACTTTGGATGGGCTATCACCAGCAGGAGAGTGAATTTGTGTGGGGGGGTGGAGGGTGAGAAAACCTGGATTTGTGCTGGAAATCACTTTAGATAAGCTATTACCAGCAGGACAGTGGGGTGGGAATAGGTATTGTTTCATATTCTCTGTGTATATATAAAGCCTGCTGCAGTTTCCACGATATGCATCTGAGGAAGTGAGCTGTAGCTCACGAAAGCTTATGCTCTAATAAATTGGTTAGTCTCTAAGGTGCCACAAGTCCTCCTTTTCTTCTAGAGAATTAAGTCTGTCTTTTCTTAACAGAAAAGGAAGATGGTGCCATTTCTACCATAGTAATCCGTGGATCTACAGACAATCTAATGGATGACATTGAGAGAGCTATAGATGATGGTGTTAATACTTTCAAAGTACTCACTAGGGTGAGTAAAATGAATATACTTCTCTGTTAAAACAGAGCTGTAGACCAAGATATTTGTGCGAAGACTTTTTGGCATGCTTTGCTCCCTTCTGTTGCTTGGAATGCGGAAACTACTTGCATCTTCTTAGCATGGGGGAAATCTCCAGTGGGCAAAGAGCGGGTGTGTAACTGATTCCTATGCCACTTGTTCAGCCCTGGAGTTAGGAGATGGGTTGTGGCCAGAATGTACTGTGCTTAGTCTATCTTCAGTGACGAGATGATCTGTCTGAGACCAATACAAGCTGGCAGAGCTAAACTCCACCCTGGCCAGAGAATCAGTGACTCATAGGTGGCACTCTGTGGACCGTTTCCCCAACCTCCTGCCATCCTCATTGGAAACTGAGAGCAGCAGCAAATCTGGATCTTGGTATCTATCATTGGTGATGAGGATGTTAAATATGCTTAAATACCATACAAAAATATTTAGTTAATAAATTAGGACAACTTAGTCTGTTACAAAAGTTTTGTCTTTAAACTGCAATTAAGATACTGATTTTAAAATAAGATGGAGAATCCTCAGTGTGAATACGGGCTGAAGAACTATGTAGAAAACATGAAGCTTTTGGAAACAATCTGTCAGATGTTAAGCTTTCAACTTTGCCACAGTTTGAGTCCAAGTCTGAGTCCCTTGCAGTTCTTATTCTGCCTCTTCCATAATGACTTCCCAGAACAGATGATCAGCTGAGGAGCAGTATTAATATACAGTGTCTTTCCTATTTTTCCCAACAAGTCATGTTGTCAGTTGAGATAGAAACAAATTTACTCTTACCACTTCCATTTCATTGTTAGTAAAGTAATGAACTTTTCCCAAAGACATTTGGAAATAATAGATGCTAGATATTTACCTTTAACCATACTAATAAAATGCCTCACTTTTTGAAGTTGGTGCCATTTCTGCACTTGTGTAATATTTTACCAAGAAAAATATCTGTTTATGAAGGCAGAAATTAGTTCTAGAAACTAAAAATCTAATCCGGTTACTTTAAAATAAAACTACCTCAAACCACTTTGCGTTTATAATTATGTATCTTTTGGGGTTTTGTTCACAGGATAAACGTCTTGTTCCTGGTGGTGGTGCAACAGAGATTGAGTTGGCCAAGCAGATCGCATCTTATGGAGAGGTAAATAATGTGTTTTCCTCTTACTTCATCCATTTCTTTTCCTTTAAAATATTAAACAGTTTTCAAACTTTGCTTTAGACATGTCCTGGGCTTGACCAGTATGCTATCAAGAAATTTGCTGAGGCATTTGAAGCCATTCCTCGAGCACTAGCAGAAAATTCTGGAGTAAAGGCCAATGAAGTTCTCTCCAAACTTTATGCAGTGCACCAAGAAGGCAACAAAAATGTTGGATTTGATATTGAGGTAAATGGCATCATACATTATGCCTGCCAAAATACTTCGTTCTGTGCAACAGAATACTCCACATAAAATGCCTAGGGATATAAATTATGTTCTAGATTTTAGGTCTTCAGCTTTAAAGTAATTGGAGCAGTATATTAATCAGTAAGCTAGATGAACAGTTTAGTCTACCATGAGAATGGATGTTTTGTTCTTCAGCAAACTAGTTACAACCATTGTGCATGTAGTAGTATAGGTGAGAAGCGAGAATATGTTCTTGAACAAGAGCTCTGTTTTGGGGAAGAAACCTCGGATAATACCACTTAGGATTCAGTTCACATTGCTCAAATGAATGTTTTATTTGGAGGAAAGGGGATAAAATCAGGGAAGTGTCATTTGTTACCATTTGGTGGGTGTGGCTGTTGGTGTTCAGGATTACAAAGGTAGAACAGTTTGAAATAAGGTAGGAAAATCTGGTGCTATAAAACTTTGAAAATGTTCATATTTTTTTCTGACAGGCTGAAGCTGCAGCTGTGAAGGATATGTTGGAAACTGGTGTATTAGACACATATCTTGGAAAACACTGGGGTATTAAGCTGGCTACAAATGCTGCAGTGACTGTGCTCAGAGTAGATCAGGTGAGTTGAAGAAATGACTTTGGGAGATAGTGATTTCAAACTTCGGAGTTAACTTGAGACATCTTTGTACATGTCAGGAATACATGTTATAAAAAGTAAACTGATAACCTTAAGTCCGTTTATTTTTGTGAAACCAAGATACATTATTGCTGACCATATTGCTAGATTCAAATCTTGGAAAGGTGAGGCAAGGTGCTGTATCACTGAGATCCATACATGTTGGATTTACAACCTGACCCACAGTTGGTAGCTCTTAATTTCACAGGTATGAGTTTGTAACTGTCTCAAAGAAAATGTATGTATTTCAAAAAAGAAAAGCTTCCACATCTATATTTTAAATCCATCTTGTACAATAAAATGGAAGGAATGCGCTGAAGGCTTTTCTGGATAGTTTAATGACTTGGTATTTTATGGAACTTTAGCAGAAATGTGTATGATGTATGTAAAACTTCTGTAGAAAGATGAACCTGAAAAATAGCAAGCTGTAAGATCTGGTGGCGCTTGTTATATTGAGTTGAGAGAGACATCTGTTGCATGAATGTATCCACACTCAACACAGAACTAATATGTATTGTTGGCTTTCAAGGGCATGTGTGTGAGCAGTTTCACCTTTTTAACAACCTGTTTGAAATACAATTTGTGGCAGATTGCTGTGCTGTAGTTAATTCATCTTATTTACTGAAACTAAATTGTGCGGTGCTACTTTAGAGAGGTGTAGCCGGCATTTTTGGAAGTCTGCTTGTGCTTGGAAATCCTGATGTCAGGGATTTAAAATAGATTTTCAGTTTATTCAGATTTTGTGCATTACAGATTATCTTTAAAAACTTCCTGTAATATATTGCATGTGTTCAGTAACCCAGTCACTATCTCACAAACTAGCTAGATATTAAACATATCTTTTTTGATGTGAAAGTGTACATCTTGAATCCCCCTCTCCCTTTTAAAAAAGGTTTCTGAGGGAATACTGAAATGGTATTGGGGAAAACAGCATCTTATGATGTGCCAACTTTCAGTATATTTGCAGAAATACGGGACACACCCAATGGCAAAAGCTTGTCTGTTAAAATGTACAAAAGTAACAGATCTGCATGAGTTTAGTGGTTGCTGCTCAAACTGCATGTCTCAAGCTATAGAAGGGAAAAATCCAAAGTGAGTGTTATCTAACCTAATTATTTTTTCCTCAAGATCATCATGGCAAAACCAGCTGGTGGGCCCAAACCTCCATCAGGAAAGAAAGATTGGGATGATGACCAAAGCGAATGAACACCTTCACTGTACTTTGAGTGAACTAGGATTGTATGCATCTTGTAATACTCCTGTTGGGGCCTGACACGTTTTCTCCCTCACCTTAAGTTATGAAACTGTATCCAGTAAAGAGTACAGTACCGCTACTATTTCAATAAATGAACTTGCAATATAAAAAGACTCAATTTGTTAACTTGTCCTGTTAGACTTTTGAGTGTTAATTATCTATATTGATTAAAGGAACAAGTTGTTTTGAATTTCTCTATAGTGTCTGTTTCCCTTTATATGAAAAAAACCCTAAACATGATTAACAGTGATTCTCTAATCACAGTTTGGGGAAATTATAGTTAAACGTGTACCACTTTACCCATGTCATAGAATCATAAGTGTAGAACTAGAAGGGGCCTCCCTAGGTTTTCTAGTCCAGTCACCTGCACTCAGGGCAGGACTAAGTAATAACTAGACCATTTCTGACAGGTATTTGTCACACCGGTTCTTAAAAATCTCCAATGATAAAAACCCACCACCTCCCTAGATAATTTGTTCCAGCTCTTAACGCCCTGACAGGAACTTTTTCCTAATGTCCAATTTAAACCTCCCTTGCTGCAATTTAAGCCCATTGCCCTATCCTTAGGTTGAACAATTTTTCATCTTCCTCCCTGTAACAACCTTTTATGTACTCGAAACTTATGTCCCCCCTCAGTCTTCTTGTCTCCAGACTAAACAACCCCAGTTTTTCAGTCTTTCCTCATAGGTCATATTTTCTAGACCTTTAATAATTTTTGTTGCTCTCCTCTGCACTTTTTCCAATTTGTCTACATCTTTCCTGAACTGTGGCACCCAGAACTGGATTCCAGCTGAGGCCTTATCTGCGTAGAGTGGAAGAATTACTTTCTCGTGTCTTGCTCACAACACTAATACATCCCAGAATGATGTTTGATTTTTTTAGCAGTACTGTTACAGTTGACTCATATTGAGCTTGTGATCCACTATAACCCCTAGATATCCTTTTCTGCTGTATTTCTTCATAGGTATTCATTTCCCATTTTGTATGTGTGCAGTTGATTGTTCCTTCCTAAATGGAATACTTTGCATTTGTCCTCATCAAATTTCATTCTGTTTACTTCATTCTGTCCAGATCATTTTGAATTGTAATTCTATCCTCTAAAACACTTGCATCCTCTCCTAGGTTGGTATCATCTGCAAACTTTAAGTGTACTCTCTATGTGATAATCTAAATAATTTATGAAGATACTGAACAGAACTGGACCTAGGACTGATCCCTACAGGACCCTATGCCATATCCCTTCCAGATTAACTGTGAGCCATTGATGATTACTCCTGAGAATGGTTTTCCAACAGTTATAGTAGCTCTAACTAGGTTATTTCCCTAGTTTGAGATCATTGGGACAGTATCAAAAGCCTTACTAAAGTCAAAATATCACATCTACTGCTCTCTTCCTTCTCCTGCCCCCACAAACCACAAGGCTTGTAACCCTGTCAAAGACAGCTGTTAGGTTGGTGTGATACGATTTGTTCTTGACAAATTCATATTAACTGTTACTTAACAACTAATTATCTTCTAGGTGTTTACAAACTGGTTATTTGCTCCATTATCTTTCCAGGTACTGAAGCTGACTGGTCTGTAATTCCCCAGGTTGTCACTTATCTTTTTTTAATAGATTGTTACAAGTAACATTGATTCTTAAAACTAAGCTTTAAAAATTAGTACTTTCATTTCACTTTTACATTTCATTTTAGAGATTAAAAATAATTTTGCTCAAGGTGGCTTCCATCCTTCTGTGTTTAGGATGCAAATATGGTGGAATTTTATTACTTCTATGAAAATTGTAAAAATATTTAATGGAAACATTGGTTGGTCTCAGGTCTTGTGAAAGTCTCCTTCACTACAGTCTTAAGAGCCACATCTTCACTTGAGGCCACCTGTTTTTTCAGTGAAAACCTTTACATTTCTTAGTATGTAGGAATGATCTTTTGCAACATGACTCTGCCATAATACAGAATACTATATAGACATTTGCTGGTCAACATGAAATTGACTCTATGATGGACTGTATTTGCAACTTTTCACAAGGTTGGCTGTTTTTGCTTATAAAAATTAGGAGGCTGAACAGTTGAAGCAAAACACAAGGGAAGTGTTCTTATAGCCCCTTTTCCCAGACTTCTTTAGACCAATTCTGGGGGTAGGGGGGAGATAAATACACTTTTGCAAAATGTGTTCTACATCTTTTCTGTCAAAAAAATACCACAGCTTGTGAACTGTAACTCCCAGGCCCTACTGGTCAGGCAGGGGCTGCAACCAGGTGAGGGGGAATGAGCTTACTCCTGCAGCCTGGCAGGAGTGCTCCTGCCAGCAGGAAAGTCAAAGCAGCTCCCTGGGACTTGGAGCGCAGTTGGCAGCCTGCTGCTTCTGCTCCCTCCTGTCTGCCTCTCCCTGCGCTGCAGGGACACACTGCCAGGTATCTGGTTAAAACTCAGGTTTCAGAGTAGCAGCCGTGTTAGTCTGTATTCACAAAAAGGAGTACTTGTGGTACCTTACAGACTAACCAATTTATTTGAGCATAAGCTTTTGTGAGCTACAGCTCACTTCATCGGATGCATTCAGTGTATTTTCCACTGAATGCATCCGATGAAGTGAGCTGTAGCTCACGAAAGCTTATGCTCAAATAAATTGGTTAGTGTCTAAGGTGCCACAAGTACTCCTTTTCTTTTTGCAGTTAAAACTCATGACTGGACACTAAAAATCTAGTTATCACAGGAACCTGTGCCAGCTGCAGGCATGGTGTGAGCAGGCATTACCCTGCCCCATTTCTCCAGAGCTCTGCTTAGCTGTTAGGGAAGAAGCTCCCCCTCCTGGGCTGAGGCTGGCAGGCAGCTCCAGGATGCTGCCTCCTGGGTCCTAGTGCCTGTCCCAGTTGTCTATGTGTGCTGAGTCCTGTTTCTGGACAACTAGTGAGTGCCGATGGGGGAAAGAGGCAGTACCAGAGTGGCAGGGTGGGAAACTTACACTGAACCTGCACCCACACTATCCAGCTCCAGCCAGAAGTATTGCCCCTCCCATGTATAAGGAATGAATTCTCACACATTTGTAGGAAAAACCAACATCCCATTCTGGATACCAGTATTTCAACTTTTATAGTACCTGCCACTGAGGGGCTTCAGATTTATGATGCACAACACAGTGTTGTTGGTTTCTCTATCCCCTCTCCCTCAAGGATTTTAAATTCACTTCTTAGCAGGCTGTGATAGAAAGACTGGCTGAATCGGCTAAAGGCAGGTTCTATCCATTTGCTGATTCTCTAGCAGTTCAATCCATCATAAAAGTACCTTGCATCTGGTTTCATTCCAAAACTTAAAGCTAAATAAACCTGAAGTTAGTCCTCATTTTTCTGCCCCAACTCACACTAACTTCTTTCCCAAGTGGAAAATGTTGGGTAAGTGTGTAATGTGAGTGATTTAAGAAGGGAATGAGAACACAGGCCAATTCCTGCTGAGAGTTACACCTGTGTAGCCTTATAGACTTCAGGGAGAACATTTTTGCACAAGAATAGATTTTGGTTCCTTCTGCTTTTTCACACTTGGTATAAGCAGAATCTTATTCACTTTCTTCCCCTAAACTCTGAGCACTTTAAGGAAAACAAAGGTCTGCTTGATTTACACATGCAAACAAAACAGGAAGCTCTCCCTTCATTCTACCCCAGCCTTAAACAACAGACATAACAAGGGTGTCACTATAGCAGCTTTGGTTGGACTGTTCTTTTGAAAGATCCTTAATGATTCTTTTAAAGATGCTGATGTTCAATGAAGCCTTTTTGTGTGTGTGTGGGGCACAGAACACAACAGGGAATAGATCTGTTTTGTTAGCTCCTGGTCATTCAAAAGCTGAAAGGCTTTAAATTAAGTTTGTTCAATGTTTGTATAGCAATTTTGAAGAGTCAACCTCATACAGAAGTGCTAAATATTATGACTGGGCAACCAGCTAAAGATCGGTCACTTCTAGCAGTTACCTATTTCTTACAGAAAGCTTGAAACAAACAAATGCACACCCTGGGGGGCTGGTGCATACAGAACTCATGCTTAAAAAAAAATCTCATGTCAGAGCTACTGATCACACATTCCAGAACAGATAATACTTAGTCCTGCCATGAGTACAGGGGACCAGATTAGATGACCTCTCAAGGTCCCTTCCAATTCTGTGATTCTAATTGTGGAAGAGCTTGGTGACAGAATGGCCTGATGTGGTGAATCACCAGAGATTAACTACACAAACTGGGTATTATCCCCCAAGTAATACTTGTTTTCAATTTGAAAACAGTAATTCATTGTCCTCAGCCAGTGCAACACTGGGAGACACTTTTCAGAGCAAGACAGCCTAAACTACAATGCCACCCAATGTAATTTTCCCACTACTACTTCCTCTACTGCAGTGGATTTTACACCCGAGTGGTTTTTTTTTTTTTTTTTACATAAAAGCTAGCTGGTTGGCTGCCTCCCAGACTGCAGGCAGAGTGAGATGGTGTAGAGGCCACAGCTTAGGGGAAACCCCTGTAGGGCTCAGCTTTGTACTGTGCCATCCAGAGAGCTGAGGGTAGAAGCACAAGCCTGAAAGAGGTGAGCAGGATGGGGAATGTTGCAGTGTTCATCCCCATACAGATGAGCACTCCACTACCTAGGAGGAAGGAGGCCTAAGAGAAGGACAGCGTAGCATCCCTCATGCTACCTCTGACTCAGAAGTATCTGTTTAAAGAATTGAGTGCAGCCAGAGTAGAACAAACTTGTTTAATTTTATATAAAATTCACTATATAAAATTAAATATGTATGTAGATAAATGTTTGACTTCATGATTTTTTGCAATATGTAATTTGTACTTAGACCCTTCCCCTCTCTCCCATTAGCCTTAGGCCCCCTCATAATTGTAATCCAGCCCTGGGTGGCAGGACCTGGTGGAAGCCCTCCAACCCCAGGTATGGCAAGGGCCCAGTAATGGATTTGCTGGAGGGAGCTGGTGAAAGCCTCCTGGGTAATTATGGAATAAACATGGGGTTACCTGCACTGTACATTGTTATCTGCCAGGTAGTCCCAGTCCTCTAATAATAAAGTTGCAGCCTAATTAAACCCAATCAAATGGCTCCTGTCCTCCTTTCAGCATAGCCAGACAAGCAATGTGTTTTTGTGCTGGTTGTTTTACTTGCTGTTAATTTTAGATATGGGCTGACTACCTTTAACTTTCACATTAATTTTGCTATGAAACTGAACATATACAGGGGTGGAGATATTATATGAGGTAGCTGGCCAAGAACCTTCCTCTTAAAATGAAAAGGCTCTCTTCCCTAGAAAGACACAATCAAGGCTTCATGTTAAGTATTTCTGTGGTACAGGCCTAGTAGTCTTTCTGCATTCTCTACTGAAGAAGGCAGACCCTAACCCTACTTGCTCTGTATACAAATCTATTAAGAAATTAAGGTACATGGTTGTGGTACATAAAATCTCAACAACACTTTTTCCACACATTGCTCTTTGTTTGAAAAACTTGAGGGGTGAATAGGTCAAACAATAGGGCCATAGCCCCTATTCTGTGATCTATCCAAAAGAGCATCTATATACTCAAGTGTCAAGGAAGCGTACAAGCTTTTGGCCCACACTGCTGTAGTCAATAAGGTATCCTAGTTAAACGTGTAGGGCATTGGCTTGGGAGTTAACCCTTTATTATATTCCCTGCCCAATTACAAGCCTGTTGTGTGACCTTCACTTTTCTGTGCCTGTATTTCCCCTCACACCCTGTCTAGATTCTCGGCATAGGTACTATCTACTTACAATATATTTGTACCACACCTGGCACACTAGGATGCTGATCTCAGAACATTTACAGTAGATATTTAATCCTTTTCTGCTCCTTAGCTCCTTTGATGCTGTGCTCTGCTGAACATTGCAAAGTTCAGTTCTATGTCCATTCCATCTTCAGGCTCAGACTGCTATCAATAGTAACTGACATCAGATAAAAGTCAAGTGAACACATTTTACAGAATCCACTATAGAGTGAATAGATGACAACAATTTTTGTTCATTCAAACCTGAGCTGAGATTAAAGTTTATCCATTGCATTATTACTAAATTAGCTTGACCAGTTTTTCTGAACAGTATACGATCCACAGTCGAAGTGAGAAGTGATATTCTATAAGCAGTAGATTCTATCCTAATAAAAAAAAGTCTGAGTTTTAAGGTACAGCTTGACCATGCAAACTGCCTTTATGAAGATTATGCAGCGTACTTGTACCCATCTCAGACCCAACACATTAGAGAAACAAGGTGAGTCAGGCAATATCTTTTATTGGACCAACTTCTGTTGGTGAGGGAGACAAGCTTCTGAGCCACCCAGAGCTCTTCTTCAGGTCTGGGAAAAGTACTCCCAGAGCAGAGGTGGGCAAACTATGGCCCATGGGACCATCATGCCTGGCTCTCGAGTCCCCAGCTCCTCCCTGTCCCCTCTTCCCCACAGCCTCAACTCGCTGTGCCGCCCGCGCTGTGGCGGAGGGGCTGCAAGTTCTTGCTGCTTTAAGCTGCATGGTAGGTGTGGGAGTCCCAAAGGGGTCTGTCAGGGGGCGGAGGTGCGGGTGGGTCAGGGGATGTGGAACAGGGTGGGGTTGGATAGGCACGGGGAGGGGGGGTGGTCGCTCAGGGGACAAGTAGCAGGGGGGTTGGATGGGTCGAGGGTTCTGAGGGGGGCAGTCAGGCAGTAGGAAGTGGGAGGGGGCAGATGGGGCAGGGGCCAGGCTGTTTGGGGAGGCACAGCCTTCCCTATCTGGCCCTCCAGACAGTTTCGCAACTCTAGTGTGGCCCTCAGGCCAAAAAAGTTTGCCCACCTTTGTCCCAGAGTCACAGCAAAATGCAAGGTGGAAGAAATAGTTCAGCATGAGTAGTTGGCACACACTGTAAGAGACCTGGCAAGGTAGGGTACCATATGCTCTGAAGAAGAGTTCTGTGTGGCTTGAAAGCTTGCCTTTCACCAACAGAAGTTGGTCCAATAACCTATTACCTAACCCAACTTGTCCCTACAAAGAGGAGTTTTGTTCTATACCCCAACATTCTAGAATATAAATAGCTACATGCAGTTAGTTAATGAGGCCCTTTTAAAAAATTCTAGCAGTGTCTTAAAGAATTAAATGCAGGAAAGTTTCTGGAGAGTCAAACACCACTCAAAACAATTAATATGAGAAATGTGTTCATTGCCAGAAGTAATTGTTCATAGCAGTCAAATAAATGGTTCAGACCTGAAGTTATGTTATGGAAAAAGACAAAATAGCTTTTTATTTAAAAGCAATGGAACTATTAGAAAAGTATAAATTAATATTTCATCTGCCAGTATTTCTAGGAAACATGAGATTTCTGTGGTAGACAGTTTTAAGTCTAATTGAACATGATTTAGACGTTATTTTTCTCTGATTTAACATTTCTTTATTTTAAGATATTTAAAAACCATAAAGTATTGTGTGAGGAATGCATCCCAGGTTAGTTATAGCAGTCGTTCGTAGAACAGGAGATAAGCTTGTGACTTCAGCACTTTAGATACAGCCACGGGTTGCACATGGGTATCACTGATGTGAAACCACTGTCCCGCTGATTCAGCTTCTAAAGCTGTTAAAAAAAAAAAAAAAAATCTTAAAAGTAGTGCTGAAGCAGAAATGTCACAGGTTACCACCAGTTAGAGAAATTCCATTTAAGATTGGACTGTTGTAAAAATACCGGTGACGCTTACCTTGGGGAATTTCTCCACAGAGGACAAGATCAGAAAGATGGTTTCTCACAGTTCTCATCTTGGCATAGGCAGTATAGTGTCCAGACCTCATTGTGCCACTATGTTCAACCACCCCATAGAGAGAGTACAATACTCTTGTATTCCCTTCAGCAATGTTCTGTGAAGGGACAATTTTGTTATAGTATCAGTGTAGTAAGATAATGAGAGCTAAGCTAGCTGAAATGTCAGCCTTTCACACCAGTCTGCTCTGATTCCATTGTTCTGTACTAAGTCAGTTCTGATTCTGCTTGTCAGTATAGAAGCAATGTGTTAATGACAATGGATATGACCAATGTTTAAAATTTGAAGTATGCTACAGCAGAGCTTAATTGTACTTACATATAGTCTATCATATATTGCCATATGATGTGGTCAGTGAAGTTCTGAGATATGGTATGTGGAGATTCTGATTAATGGCTGACTGTTTTGAGAACATACCAAAACAGTTTTCAAAAAACAAACATCTCTTGCTGTAAGGGTTGACCCATAGGCACCGACTTCCCCTCTGCCCAGTGGGTACTCCCCCACCCGTGCACCACCTCTGGCCCTGTCCCTGCACCGCCCTCACCCCACCCCATTCCACCCGTTCCCTAAAGTCCCTGCCCCACCCTGCCTTTTCCCACCCCAGCCCCGCTGCCTTCCCGCCCCCATTCCCCCAAGTCCCCACCCATGCCCTGCCTCTTCTCCACCTCCTCCCGTGAGCGCACCACGTTCCCACTCTTCCCCCTCCCTCCTGGAAAGTCCTAGGCACCGTCATTGGCGGCAAGCAGGAAGTACTGGGAGGGAGGGAGAGGGGGAGGAGCGGGGACTCAGCACACTCAGGGGAGGAAGAGGCGGCAAGGAGGGGGTGGAGGTGGGAGGAACTTGGCTGTTGGTGGGTGTGAAGCACCCTCTAATATTTCCCCCTGGAGCATCCACAGAGTCGGCGCCTATGGGTTGACTGGTCCAACTATCTGAAAAAGAATTAAAGGATTTTTTTACTTGCCTTGCATTTAGTTGCACAGAAAGGAGCCAAGTCTATCACTTCTGGAAACTTTATGTGTTTGTTAACTTTTCGTAGATTAAATCCCGCCTAGAAATAAGATAGAAATGAAGAAACACAAACAGGGCTTTAAATCTTCACACATATAAACAGGTGATACATGTTTGTTCTTAAAAGGTTACAAGTTTAGTTATTTAAAAAAATTCCAAAAAGACTTAAAAGATTCATTTTAGAGCACAACCAACCTTTGGATGGAAAACAAAGTTGGGGGGTAGGGAAGAGGAAAGACAAACTATTACATCCGACAGTAATGCTTTTCAGTTCTTTATGGCCATGTTCCAAATTTCCTTCTGTTTATGGTTTCTCTACACATTTCTCTGGAGCATAGGGCTACATGGCTGTTTAATTTACAGATTTAGCATGTCTTGGCATCAATGACAATAGCAGTACAGTTATAAGAAAAGTATACTTTTCAAAGTTCTGGTTGGAGGACCCCTCTGATCCATTGCTAAAGACAATGCAGAATGGTTGTTTATACTATATTCTCCAGCCTGGTTTTAAAAGTCTCAAGTGATGAGCCTTCAATCACTTCCATTCAAATGCTATTCTACAGCTCAATAGGTACTATTGTTGAATATAAAGAAAAGCTTCCCCAGCTTCCTTCCTTTAATTTAATCACAAATGTATCCCACTGGATCATCTTACACAATTCCTCACTCCCTGGAGTTTCAGCTACTTAGACAGTTATATTCCTTCTTGATTGTTTGGCCAGGGTGCATTATGTAATTAATAATTTTAAACTTTTCAGTCAATCCTTTCTGATATTCATTTCCCCCTTCTCATTTCTCTCTAGTTTATTGCTGTTTTTCTGATACTGAAGAGCCCTAAACTGAAAGCTCTGTATATTCTCACCCTTCAAAAATTGCAAGCTTGTATCTAATTTACTGCCCGCAACCAGCACTTAGATGTCTTTTAGCTGTACTGCTTTCTATTTATGTATTTCTTGGAGTGAATCTCTGTTGCAGATCATCCTTCTCCATATTTAGTGAGTTTGTTTTTCAGCGTGAGTCAATTTATTTTTGTCTGTATTTCTTAATTTTGCATTCCTGGTAGGTAAGTTGTTTTAATAAATGTCTTTTTGCTAAAAGAACTCAAGAGTTCTAAGAACTATTACAGTCAGCAAGAGTAGCAGGAATGAATGCATCAGGAAGATTTCTCAAATTACTTCTAAAGTTATAGAAAGAATAGTAGTTAATGGAACAAATTTATAGGGAAGTCAAGATCCTTTAACTTCCATGGGTTATTACTATATACAATTTTAAAATACAAGAGTTAACCAGTTAACAATACCTGTTGAAATCTCTTTAAGTGAAGTGTTAAAATTGGAGGAGCAAGAGAAATTAACATTTGCTTTTTGGCATTAGTGTAAACGTGCTTCTTCTCACCTAAAGGAAAGAGAAAGCACCATTGGTTAGATAGTCAAGAATAATGCAATAACTTAACATCTAAAATTTTTCTAATATGAAAGTGAGTGAAATCACGTACTAGGACTGGAAACAATTTATGTCATCCATCATTATAATATGTTTAAGACACTGATGATTTCCCTTCAAAATTATAAAGGTTTATAAGCTGCCATCTTCATGATGGTCCTAGTTCAAGAAATTAACTAGTGTATATCAAATCACCACATCAGCAGCTTGAATAGGGTGAGTTTTAACACTAATTTCTAGGACTTCTACAGAATTACATGCTGAATGGTGCTTTTGTTAATCTGTTGGGCAAATTTCTGCATGTTTTCCTCCTATGGCTCATGTGCTACAGTAACTAAAAGTTTACATTTAAAGAGTTAAAAAAATTGTTTCATGTTCCATCCTACTATAGAGCCAGACTGTGAGCCCCCTTGCTCTACACTGGTGGTAACTTACAAGTAGTTCCATTGAAGACCATGGGGCTACTCATGAGTAAGCGCTCACTAATAGGAGAAAGGGGTTCAGTCTGGCCCGTAAATACTGGGTATCAATAGATCCAAGAGAAACTACCCATGCAAACCTGTTTAAAAACAAAGAGAATGAAGATAGCAGATATGGACAGATTCAGAGTTGGTTTTCTAGTTCGTAAGTAAAACTTAATTGGCATACTTTTTCCACTAGTCTTTGGTCCATAACGTCTTTGTGTACATACATCACAGAGCAATTTATTGATCTCACTGAGTTTCTCATTACGAGTGAACTGATATAAACAATGAAGAATTGAACCTTCTTCTATGTTTAGGTCTTCCCTGTTTGCAAGAGTACAAAATGCAGTTTCTGGGTCCTCATTCACCACCTCATATGTCTTTAACTCAGCCATATGAAGGTCATCCAAGATATCCATATCAGAGTCAGTAACAACATCTAAGTGTAATTTTTCTAAATTAGTAGCAAGTTCTTCCTCTTCCCCATGATCATCTTCTTTAACAGATAGATTGTCAAGTTCACTAATACATTCAGTAGTAGAAACTAAGCCTTTCATAGCAACATCCATATTGGTTTCATTATCTTCATATTCTTGTTCTGGATTTTCTATACTTTCATGGGCACTATGTACACCTGTAGTGGTCTCTTGATTATTTAAATCTTTCTGATTTATGCAAAGTTCTTCACACTGACTGGAAGATTCTTCCTCTTTCTTCAGGTCAGTGACATCAGAGTTTATTTCTTCCTTTGTTTCTTCATCTTCCTTCACATTTTCTTCAGGCTGTTCCACAGAACATACATTGGTTATCTGAAGCACCTTTCCTTGAATTTTTTGCTGCCGACGCTGGTTCTACAAATAAAAATATGCAGTGTACTGTACAATATTGTATAAAAGCAGAGAAAAAGTTGCAGTATTTTTATCTGCTATGCACCATTTATTTAGGAAATACCTCAATACTTTAAGCAACAGGAATTGCCATTTAAAGAGGGAATGATCTAATTTAGCAATCATAAAAGTTAGAAAGCATCAACTCAAAAGGATTATGGCCAGTATCACTCTCACTCAACTAATCAGATGCAGTCCCCCCCCACACTTCCAATTAGAATACCCTTCCTGGGTAAATCTGAATTTCTTTTATGTCCCCAAAATGTTTTTCTTGCCTATATTCCTTCAGAACCATCTAAGTGCTGTTACTGATCAGTGAAAAGCCTTCTGATGTATGTTAATGCTGTTTTAGTCAGGCAACATATGACTAACTAGTTCAGCAGTTCTGGGAATATTAACTAGTGTTGTATTAGGAAAGCAGGCAACAGAAAATATATACAACTTCACAACAGGTAAAATAAGATATTTGCACTTGAGTGGGGAGAAATTGTTAGTTGTTCCCTTGAAAATGATCATCCTACACATAAAAGTGGACTAAACAAAATGTCTAGCATTTTATCTTAAGCCTAGTGTGAAAGTGCCTAATATTTATTTTTGCATCATAACCAACCTTGGCTTGCTTTTTGGCCTGTTTCTTTGCTTTCTTCTGCAGGTGCTTACTTACACCAGGATTATCACCCCTTTCCTTCATATAACTGTCACTGTCTTTATCCTCTTCACCATCTTCATCCTCCTTTTCCTTCATCTTTTTAACATTTTTCTCATTTGAACTTTTCTTAACACTCTAAAAATCAAAACCACCAAACAAACAAACATGGTGCCACCATCATAGTTTCAAAGACAAAGACTTCAGATTAAAGATTTAATTTAATATCAATTATGTTATTTTGAAAAGAAAAAAAAAAACAACATCCCAAAATAAAATTGCAAAGAAATTGGCATATTATTGAGAATTTTCAAATTAAGCTGATGACTTTTTAGGTATTGTAACAAAACATTTACACACACACACACACACACACACACACTCTAAGAGCCTGATTCCGCTGCTCTTACGCTTACTGAGTAGTACCTTACTCCACAAGCAATCCCACCGAAATCTATGCTTGCTGAGTACAATACTACTCACTGAGAGTCAGGGTGCCAGAACCAAGCCATAAACAGTTAAAGATGGAACTTAACGTTCAGGTTTACTGATATGAATCTCACTGAATCCACAAAAGATAAATATTTTAGATAGTTTAGAATGACTTCAATAAATAGGTAGTAAGTGTTTGCAGGATCAGGCCCTCTAGTTGCTTTTATTAATATGAAAAAAGGCCAGTTCAATGCAGGAGCATTTTATCCAAGCACCCTTTGGATGAAATATATATATATTTTAAGTTTCTTCCCTTAGTAATTTTGTTTTTTTTCCTGTAGTACTACTTACATGTATTAAATACAAATTTTAAAGATGAAAGGAGATAATGTGTGTGCTGATGGCAAAAATGAAACACAGATATAAATCTAAAACAGTTCAAATATTTTTTAGATTGATCAGTTAAATAAATGCATTTACACATTAGCTGCTCGAACCATATGTCTCTTCACCTTGAGAATATTTGAAAAGGCTCTGAATATCAGCATTAGATAGGAAGCCTCCATTACTGTTCCCAATGCAGTAAATAGACAGGAACTTAATATCTGAAGAGTCATCTGAGCTATATCAGAGATATATTTCATGAGATCTATTTAAATTTTAGACTCATGACGCTGAAGAATACCTAAATGCTTACCTGAGGTAACGTTCTTTACAAGTC
Source organism: Lepidochelys olivacea (assembly GCF_965140295.1). NCBI lineage: Eukaryota > Metazoa > Chordata > Testudines > Cheloniidae > Lepidochelys > Lepidochelys olivacea. The sequence continues at coordinate 169,214,460 of NC_140411.1, forward strand.
AGCAAACCTTTCAGTGTAGCAGATCTTTTCTCTGACCAAGACACTAACTAATGATAGGAAGATTAGCTGACAAGGCAGTAAAATCACTAATGCCCTGTCTACAGTAGCATTTCCAACCATCAGATAATCTTCAAAGAGGGCTTGTGTATCCAGAACCTATAGGGCTTATCTTAAGGAAATGCATTGTCATTCTCTATCATTTTATTGTGCAACTTTATTAGGTAAGATTATTGAAGATAATCACCTTTTGCAATTATTTATTTTTAAAAATGTCCTCTCTAAGATCCAACGAACAGAACTGCACACCAAAACAGAATATAAAAAAACCCAAACCTCTTATTCTTACCTGATCATCTAACACAGGCAGTGACAAATCAAGGAAAGACTCGTGGACCAAGGACACCTTAAGCAAACAGATTTTACTTAATATCATTAGAGAAACTTTGTTTTTCTTACAAGTCTAAACATAAATTAGAAGCTAGCACTCCCCTATTGATGTAAGGGGGGCAGGAGAGAAGGGTTCATCATTTCTTGAAGTGTGGTCATTTATTTATATGCCTATCTATGGACTTAAGCTCTTAACTTTAGGCACTCAAAAAACAAAAAAAAAATGTCCTGGCTTAGAATTTTTTGAATGTAGCATCTTTGCCATTTATTTCCCTTCTCTTTTGCCTGTTTCTGGGATTGCACCCAATGCATGCTCTTACTTGCACATACAAATATAAACAGTCATAAAATTTACATTTACAAAACAGGAAAACCATGAACCAAAACCAGCATCCCTACTAAATCTCGTAACTCAAGATCCCTGCAGTTTTTCAGAAGAGAAAATTCCACACAATCCTCTCCAAGCATTCAGTTCTCATCCCCCCCATCAAGTCCTGAGAGTACAGATGAGATTTGCAGTACAGGTGAACAGTTATTTCTATCAAATTTTTACCTTTTGAGAAACCTGCAGCTCCTGCTGCCAAGTTTTCTTCATTTCAGAAATTCCCATCTAATACATCTTATTTCTATATATATTACTACTTGTTTCTTCTGTGCACAAGTCTTATACACAGTGTTTTAGACTATACCAAGCAGACCATCTACATACCGTTCTGCACTCCTCACACATGATTGTACTAGTTAATTCTCCACCAAAGAGTCTGTCCACAAAGGTTGGTATTGCCTTTTTCTTTTCATACTCTGAAAATCAGAGAATTCATTCAAATATATAAGTCATATACAATAACTTCACCTGTACATTACTGACCGCTTTGGTTTGATGTTAAGCTGTGTCTAAACAGGGAGGATGCAGTGTAAAGTCTATGGTTTGCATTTGTTGTGCTTTGTGTTTGTTTTCCTAGAGAAAAAAATAAGCTTCACAGATTTGGGGGGGGGGGGGAAACGCGGTGGCACGAAGGTATGGAGAAAGAGAGGAGGATCGAGGCTATTAGAAAAATAGTTTTAAATTGTTTAATTTAAATCAGCATCTTTATAACATTTCTCAGCTGCATCTTTGAATGAGGAGGATGAGCATAAAATTTTTAGACCTGATACTCTAGAAAATATATTAATTTAGAAAATGTATTCTAAATCATGCAATTAAATTGCATTTGAAAATATTTAAAAAATGCATGAGTAATGAATGCACTGTCCAGGTTTCAGTTATCGAAAATAATTTTTAATTGTTCTTTTACCTTTAATTTTCTTTTTTAGCTCTTCATTTTTTTGGTCAGAGTCATTCAATGCCTTAAATATTCCAACACTTACTCGCTGAAAGTTAGAGTAAATAAATATTCCATCATAAGACTTTATTAAACATTGTTTCCTAAATGTGTGTTCAGTTAAGCATTTCAGTTGGACAGAATTCCATATTCACCAATTAAAAATAATTCAGATTAATAAACTATAACCATACTAGGAAAGTAACAAGACTGCACTCTGCAGAAACATGAAATATGTCCCACATTTGGGCTTTTTTAAAGCCATTGCCAGGTGTTTCAGTTAATGTATTTAGTAGGAAGTCCAAGGAAGAAACAGTCTCCCAACTAAGCCCTGACGCAAACAAACCATAAAACCTCCAGAAGGATCCCTCACCCTACTAAAACAAAATATTTGTTTTATAAAACTCTTGTAGACAACCACCCACCTTCCAAACCAATTGCTTTTAAAGGTGCTTTTACAGTAATATGAGGCCAGCAATTTATTAATATGTACATTTATGAGGGACTTCAGACACCTATTTCAACTTCTTGTTACGTTAATATTAGCCCATTGCTTTCAACATGGGCAGAACTGGGCCCACTGTTTAGTACTCTTGATTCTATTAGTACATCATCATCAAAAGATAGAAAATAACCCAAGATTCACCAGAATGCACTCCTTCAAGACCACAGTTTTATCTAGAGAACAATATTTATCGACTTGTTTTCCCCTCTGTGGCCAGACCCAAATACAAGCAGCTGGACTCCCTAAATAGCTTCCTTTTATGGATGATTGTTTGGGAAGAGAGAGGATAAAGAAATCCTCTAACTAGCCCTCCTCAATAATCCTAATGTTGATCCCACAATCATGCAAATGACAATGTGGACAAATCAGTTCAGTATTAGCTGGGATGTACTCTAAAAATTCCTTGCAGACCTAACGAAAAGGGCTAAAACTTAAAACAGTTAGCTCTGTTTACAATACACCTAACAATAATAAAAGACATTAAGAAAAAGCTTACTTTGTTTAAGTATACTGATTTTAGCACTTTGTTGAACACCCACACTGTTATATACTACAATGAAATAAGTACTTACTTGGATCTCCTCTGCTCTCATCCCATCCAGTAAATAACGAAGCAATTCCTGACTGTCTTGCTCCTGGTAACCTTTAAACCGTATTGCTCTGTTTAAACAGAATGAGAATGATATAATATATATAAAATTAAAATGTGAATTATTTTCAACTTGTCCACAGAAGACAGAAACAAGTCTCAAGAGCTGATGAAACAGATACCTGTATGTATATGGAAACTTCTGAAAAATATGAAGCTGAGAGGGTAGAAAGTCTCATTTTATATGATTTTTCATTTCACTTTAACTCATTTCTATTTTAGTCTACACCAATGTCTTTGAAAAGTTTATAAATACCATCTGAACCTCTGCTGAGACATGCACGGTGAGAAGTAAATGAAAACGTTTTTTGTTAATAGTAAAAACTGCCCTACTACTACATAATCCAATGTTTCCATTAATTCTTTCAGTCATTATTATAATGCATTATGTGCAGATACTCACTTTTTACAAATCTGAGCAAAGAGTTCTTTAGGAGTGACAGTTCCCTTTTTAGTCTCTTGCATCTCTGAAAGGAACTGACACATAGCTAATGTAAGGGGCCCAGGCTGCTCAAGCTTTATCACCATAGGTTCCTTTTTAAACAAAAACAAAAATCAAGTTTTGTTTTGCATTCTTAATTCAGTCAGAGTTATGGAGTCATTTGAAATTAGTTCAATATTATAAAAATTGAACACTTGTTTTAACTTCCTGAAATATGATCCATTATAAAACATTTAGAAAAAGCCTAATTCTCTGATTTTCTAAATGAAACTACAGGGAATAAGTTAACATAAGGCAGAAATGGTTGAAACATAAGGCAGAATTTCCTCATTACACAGTAGTCTTAGACTCAGCTCACTAAGGATAATGTATTGTTTAATTTCAACTGTGAATGTTCTGGGTTTCTTTGATTTATTTTTAAACAACAACATTTTTGTGTTTGTTCTTGTTTTACAATGCACAAAATAACCCCAAAATACCCTCAATGTTAAGTGTCCGGAGATTTCCTTAGCTTTCATTTAAATTTTCAAAAATGTGTAAGCTCCCGAGTCCCCAGGCTGAAGGAATAGCAGGATCACATCAAAGGGCAGCGGTTATCCTTCCTTTCCAAATTTTAAAATTTCATTGAAAGTGGCATCTGACCAGACCTCACTGATGCCAAAGTTACATGAATAATTTTTTTAATGTAATGGGAATACTTCTATGAATTTACAATATTCAGCATATTAAATCTGCTACTTAACTGTACATCTTGGGTGAACTCCTGACTCCACTGAATTCAATTGCAAAACTCCCACTGACTTTAATGGAGCCAGGACTTAGGTTTTTCCCTAAAATTTCTTCAAAACCCCAAAAAACAACTGACTGTTTTTTTAATGCACCTAAAAAATTACTTTATAAATTGCAGCATACATACTGTTGAAAATTCCAATGGCTCAATGTTAACTGTTGTTCCAGGCATTTTAACCTCCTTCAACAGGTCTCTCAGAAGTGGTGTCTGTGATAAATTCTATAAGAGATCAAAAAAAATCAACTTAACGTCTGGTAATTAGGAAAAGTCAACTACTCATGCAATTAAAAAAAGTGAGTAATGTAGTGGTTACAACATTATTTTTCAACACCTAGAAGTTGAGTGCAAACTACCACATTAGATACAACTGTAGGAAGTTTGAGAAAGTGGGGTTATTTTCACTGAACTCTAAAGTTAAAGAATATTAATTAATAACTTTTTGTTTAAAACATTTAACATTTGAAAGAGTTAGCACTAACCATTTTCAGTTATTTCCTTAATCTCTATACCCTGACTTAGTCTATAGTTCATATTATAGGCAAAACAGATGAGTCATTATAGTGTAATAAATATAACACAGCAAACAGTTTGTACCGGTCACTCACAAGTCTGCCTTTCCACTCCCAACGTGTTTCTGCATATCTCCTCCAAGATTTATCATCAATCATTTTAACTTCATATGGCTAAAACTTCCTGCCCAGCTCTCCTCGTCCTACCACCACCATCGTTCTGTTTGTCACCGAGGTGTGTAAACTGGGGGGCATATTTGACTCCTGCCTCTCTCTTGCCTCCCACATCCAGACAGTATCTAAATCCTGCCACTTCATAACAGTTCCAAATGTGGGCTAGTGAACAAGGCACTATAGCTTAGTGGCTAGAGCACTGGACTGGGACACAAGAGAACCTGGGTTCTAGTCCTCGCTGTCACTGGCCCGCTGAATGACCTTGGGTAAGTCTCTTTGCATCTGTGGCCCAGTTATAAAATGGGGATAGTAATGCTTACTTCCCTTTGAAAGGCACTTTGAGATATGCTAATAAAAACCACTATATCAGAGCAGCTAAGTTATTGTTACACTTCTAGAACCCTAGTTCAGGCCCTCATCTTTCATTACTACTGCTACCTCCTTTCTGACCTCACTGACACACATTACACCCCCCCGACCCTCCCCCCAGTCCATTCAAGAGGTTGTTCTGGTCACATACCCACCTTTCTGTGCCCTTATTTTGGCTTCCTATTCACCATTATCAAATTCAGGCTTCTAATACTCACCATGAGGACCATTCACAACTCTGCAGCTGTTCCCCTTTAGTTATTTGCTCTTATTGTGTTGTTCTTCTCTCCCAACCACTACACATGACCAGCCTTGAATGTCAATTTGTCTGCTTCTCCCACAAATGACCACTTGCTTCCATGTGGAACAGGAATATCACCTTTCCCTCAAGACCCATTTCTGCTGCGCTGCCTATAAATGATGGCTAGGTACTGTAGACATCAGGTATCGGAGATTTAAGAGAAAAGTAGACTTATAATTTGAAAATTCTTAAATTCTTAAATCTCCTATACCTGATGTCCACAGTACCTATGTGATCTTCTTTCATCAACCTAAGTACCTATGTGATCTTGCTTTCATTAACCATCATCCTCTGTTTCCCCTCCCCAAACCCTTCATTTTTTCTCCTCTACAACTGACTTGTTCTGTTTGGTCTCCAATTAGACTGCAAGTTCTTTCGGGAAGGGATCATGTCTGCATGCCTGTATAGCATCTACTACATTAGGCCCTGACCTATTTTAGGTCCTTTTGGGGCTACTACAATACAACATTAAAAATCTGAATCTGAAGTGGTTGTAACAATATTTAGTGTACCTGCATAACAGCATTAAAGAAACATGTATTCCCCAAGTTACTAAGTCCTTTCACAGTCACTGCTGCACTGATATTTGAAGAATTGTCTTCTTTGATCACGCCCTCGTTGTTTTCCTTCTCCTGCTCATTTTGGTTTTCTTTTTCTACTTTTTTATTTTCAAATTCTTTGTTTTCTTGATCTTTTGACACTGAAATACAAAAAAGAAAAATGTTAGATACTTGGGGTGAGTTGGAAACATTCAAATATTTTGTGGACCTGGAAAAATGCTCCACCTTTAAAGACAGCAGTAGAAAACTACAAGGGTTAAATTTTAAACCCATGCCATTCAAGAATCACATTTCAGATATTACATTTCAATGCTGTGCAAGAAGTGACTTCAAAACCTAACATAATTTAACAAGACTAACTGTGGTGTTTAATATAATCATCTGTTGAATACTGTCATTTAACAGACATGCACCTTGAAATTTAATGTGTTCTTGGAAATTCCATATCTGTGGAGTCAAAAGTCATTCTACCGTAGCATTTTCTACAGTACCCACCACTACAGCATCTGAGATCATGCTGCACAAATGTTAGCCTTGTTTCTTAGCAATAATTTTTATACATCAATAATCACCATTAAGGATGTCTGTCCCAGAAGTCAGTGGAGCTACCTGTCTGTTCCTCACCTATTGGAAAGGTTATTTGTCTCATCTGCCTGCCCAGCAAAGTGAAGAGAGGTGGAATTTAAATCTTAACTAGTGTGGACTAGGGCTACAAATGTAATTTGAAACAAAGCAACTACATTAATAGGAACACTTCAGTTATGGTTTTAGCCACATAGTTCACAGGACAGATAAAATATGGCCCAGGCAACATACTTCATTTCTGATCTGTAGGAACCACTTTTAGAGGTGAAAGTGGAGTTCAGCGAATCTCACTGAATCCTCAGTTTTTCTGCTAAAACTGCCAGTTGTGACGATAACTTGTCTGCTAAGAAATGGATTAGCATTACTAATTCAGAGAAAGTTGTATTCAGTCATACTCACCTAGAAAAAATGGTTATTTACCTTATAGTACTTGGTTCTTAGAGATGCTGTCATCCCATTTTAGATGTGCATGCTCCTTGCATGAAATTAGAATAGCAATGTCTTTGTGCCTCCCCATCCCCCAGCCATGGACATAAAGGGCAGAGCAGCCACAACCATCTCTCAGTTCCCCTGCTAATTCAAAATCTCAGGTAAAGAGGACTCTGAACAAATATGAATAGAAGGATGACATCTAGAAGAACCAGTTACTATAAGGCAATTAATGGCTTTTTCTTCTTTGAGTAGGACTCTTTGCGGATTCCACTCTAGGTGGCCAATAAGCAGTGCCCCATTCTGGAGTCCTAATTGCCAATAACTAAACAGTGGCCTTCCAAATTTGGTGTCTGATCTCGTGGCCAGGTCAAAGGTATAGTATTTAATACAGCAGTGAGATTACTCGGCGTAGCTTCCTTGCAGACTTCAGTGGGGATCCATGTAAAGCATGCAGAGGAGGTAGCCTGTGCTCTAGTAGAATGAGCTTTGATATTTGGTGGAAGGGGTGTAGCAGCATGTGATAGATTACCTAGTGCATTTCAACCTATTGAGATACTGGCTGGGAAGAAATGGCTTGCCCCTTAGAAGTGCTGCTTATGGCAACAAAGACAGGGAGACTGTCCAAAGGGCTTTGGCCTATCAAGATAATATAGCAAGAACCTAGAACATCCAAGGTGTAAAGATTCTTATCCCCTGAAGGAGAATGGGGTTTTGGAAAGAAAACAGGGACATTAATAGATTTCCACTTAAAATGGAAATCTGATAACTTTGGGAGTAAACTTGGGATGAGATCTCAACATCACCTTCTCTCTGTAGAATACTGCATAAGGAGGGTCAGCTTTGAATCTGTCTATTTAGATTAAGGTAGTGGTGCAAAGTGCTGAGAAGTTAAGTTTTAAAAAATAATAAAACTAAATATAAAAAAGAGGGAGAATTTGCTGGGAAATTGCTCTACCTAGAGAAAAATTGCAAGGAGGGGAAAATTCCACTAAGGGACAGGGTGCAGACATTCCTTGCTGCTATGGGAAATAAAAGAGAACTGAGATATAGTTGCAGCCACCTTGCCCTTTATGGCCTCAGAGAGGTCCCCCATGGGGACATGCACAACACAGGCACGGATGCTACTTTTCACAATCTCATCTCATATGCATCTTGTGCCCCTAGAGTGGAATCTACATAACACATACTCTAAGAACAAGATTCTGATTCCATAAAGAATTTTTTCTGTTCCCATATTTTCCTTTTGAAAAGGTTTAGAAACATTAGGTGAAATCATGACCCCATTTCCTAACATCTAAACCCCACAATTAATATTGTATTGTCTTGATTTACAGCCATGTCTGCTGGACTCAAGGCGCTTTCAGTGTACTATATAGCTTACACATACTTACCTGTACTTGGTGTGTCAACACAAGCTTGTTTTCTAACACAATCCACGAATTGGCCCAATCGATTTGAACTATTATATGGGACTTCATTATCACACAAGTAGCACCTTTCTCCCAAAAAGAAGCCAAAGGAGTGCAATAAAAAAAAAAAAAAAATTATATTTATATGGCATCAAATCACAACATCTAGGTCATTTCTGAACTACTCCATTATACACATCTGTAAATGCTATAATTTTATAACAATTTTTGATACCAATTTACCTTCATTAAAGAAAAAGAGTGCAGGGATATGGGAGGTGGGGATCATATAAACCCTAACTGGGGGAGGGATAACTCAGTGGTTTGAGCATTGGCCTGCTAAATTGTGAGTTCAATCCTTGAGGGGGCCATTTAGGGATCTGGGGCAAAAACTGGGGATTGGTCCTGCTTTGAGCAGGGGGTTGGACTAGATGACCTCCTGAGGTCCCTTCCAACACTGATATTCTATGATTCTATGTTGACTTTAGGCCATCCTGCAGTCCTTACTCATGCAAAACTCAAATTCAGTGGGAGTTCTGCCTGAATAAAGAAAATAAAGGATCAGGCCCCAAAGGAAATGATTACAAATATTAGTGGATACAAGTATAAAAGTTGAAGTTTATTCTATCCAAACATTTATTTTGTTATATTTAGTCTGAATAAGACATGAACAAGTGTATTCTGCTTATCCCGTTAATGTTTAGTTTTATTTGCCTTTTTTTATTGCTGATACAGTTGTGTGTTTATTTCTATGAGAACAAAAACCAAATAAGTATACCACTAGATCACTGCACTGTGTTTCATGTAATTTTGCTGAGAATAGCCACACTGTTAGATGGAAATATTCTATTTATCCACAGAGCAGATACAGCATTGGGAGAACAATGCAACCTTCCCCATACTGTCCTGTCAATCTACCTCAACTCTGACTTTGAGGAACCACCTGTCCTGTTACATGGTATAGACTTGCACTAACATATGTAACCAAACAGACCTGCTTTGACATACTGAAACATCATATAAATGAGGATATATAAAGTACACTTATTTTTAAAGTGTTAGGCACAAATGCATTTAGCAGATTTCAGGATTACAAGGAAGTATGGATTGACTCCCGTTTTTGGGAGCAGAGGACGTTTATAATGAAGCTTTTTTTTCTAACCCACTAGGATCCTCAATACAAAGCACGGAAAGAACATCTATATATAACCAATCTTTCATCTAACCTACTTAGGAATCTATTTTTTTGTCAACTGTTTTGGAAACTTGGTAAATTTTTAAAAAGGCTCACAATCACCATTTTAATGGGCAACACATGACAAAAACTTAAACAGGTACCATCCTCTTCACTGTCTCTATATCAGCTAAAAAGTTTTGAATGGAGGAGAGCGATTGCAAAGTTCTTTTTATACTGTACAAGAGATTAATCTAAGATTTTAGCATCTCCTTTGTATATTAATCACACCAAGAGATTTGAAGAACTATGTTTGGCTTTTAGTTTTAAACATCCACTTTCCAGTGAAATACTGTATCACACCAATCAGTTTTAAATTCTTCATGAAGTCAGTTGTTTTTACACCAGAAAGCCTGATGTAATAATTCTTTTTTTTATAAACTAGGTGCAATATTTGTGTCACACAATTTAGAATATCTTTTAAAAGAAGGAAATTTACACACTAAATATTTCACTTAAGAGTTAGTCATTGTATAAATCACCACAGCAACTTTATCTAAAAAGCACAATTACAGTATGACCACTAAAACCTTAATTTCTAACAAGACTGAAAGATTTAACATTTATCACTAATTATGTTACGTAGCCTAAGATATATGTATATTAGTAATGTTCAGACTGAAAGAGTGCGTTTCTTGAGTGACAGCATTAAGGTTGATGTGGGATGTTAACATGAACCTGTTCACATTTCAATATTATTAAGTGAATGTATTAAATGTTAACAATATTAACTAACTGGTCAGGGTCAGTCTTACGGTAACACTGTAGTAAAAGATTTTATTAATTATTTCAGCAACCATAACTCTAAGTAAAAAGTTTTTTTGTATGGAAATATCCTGAAAGTTTCAGTGTATTATTTTGAGAAGTCTACAAACAAAACACAAATAAATCACACCCCAGTTTTTATTTTCTTCCAGTTATGACTTATAACTGTTGCCTGACAAACTCACCACACACTCCAGTTGTCCAAACTGAGAACCAAACAATGGGGTTCTGATCTTGGTGTTGTATAATGCTTTAAAGCATGTTGCTCTTGAGAATTTCTGCCACAGCCCTATAACATTGATAACCAGAAGTGTCACAAAACCCAATGGACTATCAAGTGGAAAAAAAAAATAAATTCAGACTATAAACAAATTTTTAATAAATAGCTAACAATTAGCTAAGCAAATAAAATAATTAGTATGAATACGTCCTTAAGTTTATGTCTACAGACAAAAGGTACTAGTTGAATAAAGGATAATTATCAAATAGTAAGGGATTTGGACACATAACTTCCTTAGGTGCTTTTGAAAATCCCAACTTTAAGTCCTAAAAAATGAAAAAAACTATTAGGCGTACATGATTCTAAATTAAGTAACCCATATTACTACTACATATAAGCTCCTGCAATAGAAATATTAATAGAAATATTAAATATTATTACAAGCAAAATAGTCTGTATTTTCAAGAAGTGGAAGTCATCATGATGGAGTCTGGTCCGTAAGTCTGCTAAATGCCTTTGTGCCAAGTTTCTAGATACTTTTAGTAGCAATTCAGAGCAGACACTTTTTGCCAGATTGAACTATATTAAATCATTTGTGTAGCACCACATCTGGCTACAAGTTTAACAGTAAATGAAAATTTAGAGGGTTAATTGGACGCTCTCTTTCTTAACTGCATTATGCAACATTGAAGGGTATTTAAAAAAAAGAGAAATACCCTATGGCCACATTTTAGACATAACCATATTGAAGGGCTTTCATCAGCTTCCTCTTCAGATTTATCTTGTCTCTTATTGTCCGTCTTGCAGTCCTGACAAATGTTCCACTCCACATTCAGCAATGCCTTTTTCAAATGGCCTTGTTCCAATCCCTTGCGAATGTGCTTGCAAGCAGGTTCTATGAAACAGAAAGTACAGAGATAAAATGAGGAACAGTCACATTTTTGCCAAGTAGTCAGTATGGACACAGACTTCTAGATGTCATAAAAAAGGTGACAGGCCCACGAGCTCAAGTGGCCTTTTCATAGTTAAGAAGACAATGGCAGGTTAGGGGAAGTAACTGGAAGCTGTGGCAAAGATTTGACAAAGAGTGCATGTCCATCCTTCATTACAAGAGTTCGCAATCTGGAGATATTGTTGGACTGTCAGCTCTTGCTCAAATATGACCAAATAGCATTACTGAATAAGACTGTCAAACTTCTTCTGGATACAGACCTAGCCACCATAATCTATGCCTTTGTCATTTCAAGACTAGATAACTGAATTGTGCTCTGTCACAATTCAAGGCAGCTGCATCTGTATTTCCCCTCAGTGGTTCAACAAAGGTACCCACTCTCAGGCTTCCCGCTCCCCTGGCCATCACCTCTCTTGGGTGAGAGACATGTGTCTCTCTGCCTCCTGACCAAGATATTTCCAGGCTGCACAGTTTCCTGATTATACTGTGAATTCACCAGCAAAGTCAGGCTGCCTAAGCAGACCTGCTTAGCTTCTCTTCTCAGAGACGATACAGAGTGTAATTGCTACAATTATAATTTTCCACACAACTCTTTCTACGCAAGCTTATTTGTTCTTTGGGTGAAAGCATTACAGAGAAAACATATTAAAACAATAAAAGAATGTGCATGCATGCTAATAAACTTTCCAGAGATCATGACAACTAACATGTGATCTGGCAGAAGCAGTCCTTCAAACCCCCACAAAGGGATCACAAGTTCGTAACAGCCCCAGTTCAAAACTAGCACCCAGTCTCATGGGCTCTCAATAGTCCAAGTCCTTCCAATCCTACCCTAAGGGTTGGGGCCTTCCAGGGACCAGGGGTCCTGTCTGTTTGCTGCATCAGGAAGAAAGCACTGAGCCAGTTTAAAACCAGGCTATTTACCCAAAAATCCTTTCTTTGTCTGTTGGTCCCTGGAAAATCCAGTTTGAGCTAATATATGCGCGCCTCTCCAGGGGGGTTGTGTCAAAGGGCTAATAACTGGAGGAATTACATTAGCACATATGAAGTTGCACTCAATCTCACAATGACAAAATTTGATTTTTAATACAATGGATCCTAAAGTCAGTAAATTCAATTAAGTAAGAGTTGTGCAGGATATTATTATTTTTGCCACATTATCTACGTAGAGTTACATCTTAAATCCACCCAGAAACTGAAGCCGATGCAGAATGTTAGCCACTATGGACTGGTCTACACTGGAAATTTACATTGGCACAGCTATGTTTCTCAGGGGAGTGAAGAAAAATCCACACAGTTGAGAGACAGCTATGCCAACCTAATCTCCAGTGTAGACAGCACTTGGTCGACAGAAGAATTCTTCCTTTGACCTAGGTACTGCCTCTTGGGGAGGTAGATTACTTACAGCAGTGGAAGAACCGATCCTGTTGCTGTAGTGAGTATGACTGCTGCAGTGTTTTAAGTGTAGATGTAACCTTAGAGGCTTCTCTCAGCAGAAGCATAAGGCAACAGGATCTTCACTGTTTGTCCGTTAGATTCCAAATGAAGTATAAGGTATTGGTTTTGATCTATAAATTCGTAACGACTTGACAGACTGCCTATGCCATATTGCCAGAGCTACAGTCAGTGGCATGAGATGATGGGTCTTTCAGTTTAAAAGAGGGAGTTGCCTGCAGTTTATTCTTCATGAGGGGCCACTTTCCATGTTTGCCTGAAATAACTTGCATCTCTTGGCTTTTTGGGCACAGTCTGAAGTCCATCTATTTACCCAGGCTTTAATAGGAAGAATCGATATTGTCATAGAACCATAGAAATGCAGCGCTGGAGGGGAACAAAAGAGGTCATCTAATCCAGAGGTAGTCAATTATTTTTTGTCAAGGTCCAAATTTCTTGGTCCAGGTATAATCAAACAACAGTAATTATAATAAGTAAATAAAAAGATTTTGGGGTCAGTTCAAAAGCATCTAGCAACCCAGATTTGGCCTGCGATCCAACTGACTACCCCGATCTACTTCATCCCACCACAGTGATGCAGGATTTAATATACTTAAGTGCTGTATACGTATATGCTGAGTGCTAGTATTTGCTAGTGAGAGGGATATTGTTTGAGTTTGATTTTGATTTTTTTATTTCTAGACTTGGTTATTTCTAGGCTTTGAGTGAAGAGAAGCTGTTGGTTTTGCCTTTTACATGTCAAGAGGTTTAATTTATGTACAAAGAGGTTACAATTCACTGTTTATGCATAACCTGTGAGTCAGTAAACTGAAGCAATGCATTTTAAGATTTTCCTAAGAGCCAAATAGAAACAGGTTTGGAGGCTGGTGGAAGAGTATACAAAAAGAAAAGCTACAGCTTGGAGAAAACAGACCTTTGAAGCAGGGCTGGGATCCTGTAATGAAGCTGAAAGGAAGGATTATGCTCATTTTGTTCAGAACTTCATTTTACTCTGAAAGAGGGGCAGACTTTTGACCAAAGGTCAAAAAGTGTTATGGTAGCCTGTAAGTTCATGGAAGACAGATGGCAGTGAGGAAACTGAGGCAGCATTGACCTTCAAAGCCAGATGGAGTAAGATGCTGCTATTACAAGGAATAATAATTTTTCTGAAACGCATTTATAATTGTCATACGTGTTTATAATTGTGCATTTTAATTCATACCCTTTTCCTGTTAACATACCGATCCACCCAGAAAAGAAAAAAAAAAGGAAAAAGAATGTGTACTTGCCATTACACATACAGGGCCTGGCTCTGCAGGCCTTTTATACCATGAATGTCTCATGGGATTCCGGGGCATTTCCATGTGAATTGAAATGACTACTGAGAAGAGGTTTTCAGGATTGGACCTATATGACAGTAAATATTGAATCTTTGATATTTTGTAGATTTCCTACCAAGTTTGAGAAGCAATACTGAGGCTTTCTGAAGGACTAAGTTTCAGCTGGATAAACTCATTCTTTACAATTAAACATTCAAAGTAGTAAAAGTGACTACTGTAAATGCCTTCTGATTATTAATGGGTTTTCAATGCTCCTCACTTTGAAGACAATGAAACATTTCTTCCACAGTACTTCAGACTTCTCTGAAAAATTTTTTGTTATGAAACATACCCAAAATATCCTGAGACTCATCATCAGCCTGTGTATTTTTTCCCTTTGTTCGCCTCTTTCCCATATTACTGCTTTGTAGTTTTCCTTACACAGAACAATCACCTAATGGGGGGAAAAAAACCAAAACATTAAATTCAAAACTAGATTTTGATTCTGCTTGTAGGAGGTTATACAAAAGGTAGCAGCAATCTAACAAATTAACTAGTTTTAAATTAACTGAATTTCAAGGGCACATGAATTCATAATATTTCTGTACATTACAGCTAATGCACATTTTGACCCCACTTCTGCAACCTGATCTGACCCTGAGATGTATGGGACTCCACAAGGGCACAGAGGTCTTCAATTCGTAAGAGTGGGGTCTCAAATGTCAGCAAAATTCCCCTACACCTTTTATGGCTCACCTTAATGTTTTAGGCCACAAAAGTTTTAGGAGGCAACTGTCATATTAGCAGCTTTATCACATTTAAATACTGAAGTTACTTATTTAATGAACTCTCTACTTTTGATTTATTGGAAATGCCTTCTTTTTTTTAAATGACTTGCTCAGCAACATTAAATAAATTGTTATTCTAACAGCATTTGACAATATACTGGAGATTCAGATTTCTTCTGGCATCAATGTCTCTTCAATTCTGGGAGATTTCAGTTTTTGTATTCATACAACTATCTAGTAAATAATGCAATTTGGAACAACTGTTTGAGTATACCCTTAGAAAAGGACCTAGAGAGGCATCAGTCTCTAACTTCATGACAGAGCCTTAAGCAAACTCTGCATTTATGCTTGTCTTAAATAACAACAACAAAAATCAGGTACTGTATGTATGGTTGGACGTATATAAACAGAAAAAGGACAAGAGTAGCTGAATTCAGAGGGGATCCCCCAAAGAAAGGTCAGATATCCGACCTTTGACACAAAAACGAATTCCCACCACATTTTTAAAAGGACAAGTTTACCCAGGAGGTAACGAATGTAAAGATATACTACATTCATTTATGTGAAATATAAAGTAGCACTTTAGAGGGTGTGGCAAATTTAACACACTGAAAGTTCAGACTAAATAAATTATAGATCTGGAAAAGGAATTAGTTGCACACTCAAAAATAAAGTTGCAATTGTCAACCTTTAGCTAAACCAAAGTACTGCATTTCTACCCTACGCAGACTTACCGTACCAGGTATGCAACCTCTCTATCTCGAGCCACTTCTCCCACCACCACCGCCATGCCTCCACAGGAGATGTAGCCCCTTGGGCTACACCCCCCCTCCCCCCTCCATGCAGAGTGAGCGTCACACAGCACAACACGTGTTATTTGGTCCACATCTGCCCAGGGACCCTGAGCCTCCCCCAGGCACGCTCTCAGCACAAGGAGACCTCGCTGCCATAGGTGCTGGAACTGCTGCACCCCCTGGCTTGACGTGGTTTCCCTCATATACAGGGTTCACAGTTTGGTTCAATGGCCCTCAGCACCCCCACTATTCAAATTGTTCCAGCGCCCCCTGCCATTCCAGCTCCCAGCCCCAAGGGGCCCCGGGATAAGGCTGCTGCAGCTGCCCCCCTTCCCCGCCCCGCCCCAGGGAGCGGGCGCACAGGGCTGCTTACCCGCCCACGTGGAGCGACGAGCACCGAGTCTTCCAGCTGCTGCCCCCAGCGAGGCAGCCACGGCAGCCGGCCCCTCCTCTCACACTAACCCAAGCCTGGAGTGCCGCGCACCCTAACTCGCCCGGCAACTCGGGGGCAGCCCGCTGGCTCCGATTGGCTAGTCAGCCTCTCCTGAGCCCGCCTCCGACGCGTTACGGACGGGCACCAGAACCAGTGGGAAAGCCCCACAGCCCCGTCCCAGCCGCGCAAGAGCTGGGCCGGGAGCGGACACGAGGCGCCTCAGGCTAGGAGAGTAAGTGACTCGGAGACAGGTGGGGGGGAATAAGGGAGGGTAAATAACGTGGTGGAATCCAGGGAAACTCGCTGAGCCTAAGCCCCTCACCTGCCAGTGTCGTGAAGCGCGATGTTTTACGGCACCTATTTCCGGCTCGGCGTAGTTTTACGGCTTCCGCCCTCTTCCAGCAGCTGAGCTGTGAGCGTGACTTGGCCCAGGACGAGAGGCAACGGCTCTTTATCACTTCCGGTGCGTTGCATAGTGGGAAACTGGAGGGGAGTTGAGGTCGGTCGGTCGGCGAGAGACCGCGAATCAGGAAGGGCAAGAGTCGCAGCGCAGGCGCGATGGCGCAGTGGCTGTGTTCCCTCCCAGCCCACGGCCGGGGCGGTGAGTTGCGGGCCCGTGCTGGGCAGGGAGCGGCTGCGTGGGGCGCTGTAGCGCTGCGAGCTGCCCAAGCGGGGCGGGGCCGGGCCGATCCCGGGCCCAGCGTGGTGATTTAAAGCTCAGATTTTCAAATCATTCAGGGGAACCGTTTCTGCCCCTGTGTCGTCCCCCGTCGGCCAAAGCGCCTGCGCCCAGGCCCCCACAGCGGTGCGGGGAGGTAACGCCTCTCCCTGGGCCCGCGGCTGCGGTCGGTGGGAGCTGAGCTTACACCGGCCCCTTCTTCCGGTCTGGGGCAGGGGCGCCCGGCAGCCCCTGGCCGCTCCACGCGCGGTGGGACCGGCGGCTCAGCAAGCGGAGTTGTGAGAGCGTCTTGCTAAAGCGAAGGGACCATTCGCGGGAGCGTGGCCCATTGGCACCTGCAAGACGCTCCGGCGACTTATGCTCAGCAATCGGTTCCCCCTTGTGTGAGGCTGGGCGTATCCGATGAAGTGAGCTGTAGCTCACCAACGCTTATGCTCAAATAAATTGGTTAGTCTCTAAGGTGCCACAAGTACTCCTTTTCTTTTTGCGGATACAGACTAACACGGCGGCGACTCTGAAACCTTTACCAGACCTGAAGCAGAGCTCTGTGTCGCTCAGAAAGCTTGTTTCTTTCACCAACAGACGTTTGGGCCGATAAAAGATATGATCTTGCCCACCTTGTCTCTTTAGTAGCCGGGGACTGACACGGCTAACACTGCTGATTCAACACTTGTTTACTCAGGCTCAGGCCCTACAAAAATCTTATGGACATGTTTAACTTTACACACTGTTGGTAGTGCCCCTGAAGTCAACAGGACTACTCAAGAGTGCACAAAGTTAAGCCTTTGCGTGTGTATTTGCAGGACAGAGGCCTAAAAAGTTATTAGTACCATACTCAAACCTTGATCTTTGTGCAAATCTCTATTATTAGTGGGAAATTTGCTGTGGATTTAGCATAGACTAGCTCTACTTTTTAGACTTTGTGTGTTTTGAAAAATGTAATTTGTTCCTCTTTCTAGAATGGGTCCTCCCCTAAGGATAGGAGTGCTTACTGTAACAACTGTCAGTGCTGGAAACCCCACTGTGGGGTCTGAAGGGCCAGAGAGATTCTTTTGGCTCATGTATCATCACTTGTAAAAATTTCTCTAATTAGAATTTAGTTAACCATTTGGTTGAGATGTAAGGCTTAGTAAAATTCATCACAGTTTCCCACGTCTATATTGGCTCTGCAGGCTAATATTAGCAAAATGTAGAAGAGTTTGTCACTACAGTAAATATGTCTTTGAATGCACAGTGAGCAGTTCCAATGAGCAAGAATGTACCATTTCTACCATCACTTTTCTGACCATAATTGCACTTTGATGCTTAAATTGGCACTATATGCCTAGTTTCTCCACATGTTGTTGGAAGGACAGACCTGTAAGCATAGCCTTGTTGCCGGCACCCAGTGCCAAGAGGCTGAACAACAGCTTGGGTGGGTCGTTACCCGGTGTGCTACACCCAATAATCACAACGGGGTGGAGAAGCAGAAAAGTTTATTTGAAGCTTCAAAAAGGTACAGGGAGATTTGAATCTCAAATCCTGTACACAGAGCAGGAAATTACACAGGCTTTTATACATCCTTTTCCCCAGCATACTTATCTAATAGCAAGCTGCCCCAAGTATCCATATACCAGCCAATCCAGTTCCCAGCTGTTCCCTGGTTCTCTGTATCATTTGTTAAACTATACATAAAGCTGCTTTATTCAGCATTGTTCTTCCATATCTGCCCTGTTTGGCCTTGCTTAGTTTCAGGCAGTCTGACTCTGCAACAGATTGTTGCAGATTCTCAGTATAACTGCTGTGTGTGCCTCCAGGCGGGGGGGCCAAGGACACTTGGGCCTAGTACGCAGAGCTGCTGCGAGTGCCTCCAGGCAGGAGGCGGGGCCAAGGACACCTGGGCCTAGTGCGAGGGGGCTTCATCGACACTCGTGGTCTTCCATCCCCTCGAGTTACCTAGTGGCCATGCCCCAGTGTCCCCAATAGCCTTATCCAGCACTGCAAATACCAAAACAACACAAATGATGGAATTCAAAACATATCACACTGTGTAATCTAAAAACATTTGAGTTTGAAACACAGGGTGAAATCCTGGCCCTATTGAAATCAATGGGATGTCGTGAGTGTTCCCATTGATTTAAATAGGGCCAAGATTTCAGCCATCATTTCTATATTGGCCCCATCCTGCAAACCCTTAGCTGACCAGCTCTTATGAGCAATCCCATTGATTTTGGTGGAATTATATGAATTAATATTACGTAAGAGTTGCACGATTGGGCCTTACACTTGTGCTTACATCTATTAGAATTGTGTCTTTTCATTTTTTCCTAATTTCTTTATTTAGGAAACAGCTAAAACATGGCCAAAATGACTAACTTGGAAGAAGCTGAAGTACAACTTTCTGAGTTAGACCTACTTTCTAGTATGTTTCCTGATGAAGATGAGTTTGTTGTGACTGACCAGCTGGCTGTAGCAGAACTAAAACAGTATATTGATAATAAGACTTCAGAGATCCCATCTTCAAAAGTTCAGTTTACACTGAATGTAAAGCAAGAGGTTGCTGATGCCACTATGGTAATGTAGCCATATTTTTGAAAGAAAAGAAAAAAAAAAAGACATTTCAGATCAGATTTTAATGCCTTTTTTTTTTTTTTTTTTCTTTTTAGGTAATGCTTTCTTTATTCTGTGCTTTACCGTTTAACTACCCAGCTGTTCTACCAGAAATTACTGTCAGGTACTGTCAGAAATTACTAGACAGGGAACTAAAAGCTAAAATTCACTAGATCAGTACAAACATAATAGCAAGAGACAGCCCCAAAGAGCACACATAGGAGTGCTAGCTCCCAGTACAGTGAAATTAGTGTGGCTCCATGTGGACACAGTGGTGGTCTTCCTGTGTGGATCATTTTACAGGACCATTGCCCAAGTAAGGAACATAGGCTCAGAGTCCCAAAGATATTTCAGTGGGAGTTAGGTGCCTAATTACCTTTGAGGATCTGGGCCATAGTCCATCGTGACAATGCTTCCAGTCGGTTCTAACCTAAGAAGTGAAAGGTTGTTTAATAAATCTCATCCTTCTGTTTGGCAGAATATTGTTACTCACTGACCTGCATTATTTCTCTTTTAGTATTTTTGTTTGTTTCTGTTACATTGTATATCTCAGAACACTACTGCAGTGACCATCATAAATTCCCATCTGGGCTTTCCCTGTTTGAAATTTACAGATCTATAGTGCTATATATTAAATCTGCAGTTAGTCCTTAAAGACTAAAATGGGATTTTCTTAGGAAATATTAACTTAAATGTTTTAGCCAAACAAAATGCTTTTGTAGAGCAATATTATACACCAATTCTAAACTAACAACATAATAGAGTTTTTAGAAATTTTGATTTTCCTACCTTTTGAAAAAGATATGCTAACAAAACGTGTTAATATTTTTTCCTTAGGTCACCATCATTAAGCCGATCACAGCAGGTTAATCTGAACACAGATCTAAAAACATACTTGAAGAGAAACTGCAGTGGTGAGGTCTGTATATTAAATGCAAGAGAATGGGTTAAAGATCATGCAGCTGCTTATATCGATAAGGAGCTTTCATCTTCCTCAGAGACGACATTAAGGACTATGCAGTCAGAAGATGTCATTTTCACTAGATTATGGATCTATAGTCATCACATCTACAACAAGCATAAAAGAAAGAATATTGTTGATTGGTCTAAGGAGCTCGCTCTGTCGGGGTTTAGCATGCCTGGGAAACCAGGTGTTGTTTGTGTAGAAGGCCCACAGAGTGCTTGTGAAGAATTCTGGTCAAGGTTTGCTTTTTATGTACTATATTCTGTTTTTAAGTAACATTGGTAGTTAGAATATTGTGCTTGTTATGTTGTGGTTCTGTACATTTGGCAGAAGATGGGCAACTCGTAGTACTGGTAAAATCAACATCTTGTCTATGAAAAGTAAATATTTTATCACAATACATTTACACCTCCCACCTTCTGCCACTTCTTATGGACATCAGGGCCATAAATTAGCCAGCAAGGGGTTCTCTTTGCCAATTTTTTATATTGCTTTTATTATTTGTATTCTTGTGTAGTATAGACCTGGTTCAGCTCTGCCCATTTAGTAATAAAGAAAAAGGGTAAGAAAATTTCTAGCACAGACAAGGTGGAAGTGTGCAGTTATATTTAAATCCCAACTTTATTGACTGCTCTGTGAGGTATAAGGCTAAGTGCCTTTGATCATCTGGCAGATATGGGTGTAAAGAAACAATGCTCTGGTTCTAGGAATGTTTGCAGGTATGTTTGACTGATTGGCTAATGAACTGTAACGTGTATACCAGATATCTACACAATTTAAATTTGTCGATTTTCCTTCTTTCATAATACCTGCTTCAAAAAAACATGCTACATTTTATCGATGCATATTTCCCTCATTGTTTTCAGAATCAGAAGATTAACATGGCGGAGAATTTTAATTCGCCACAGAGAGGATATTTCTCTGGATGGGTCACATGCTGAGATGCAGAAACAAAGAAAATTCTCATCTTTTGAAGAAAAAGTATTTGATGCGCCTGGTACCAGAGGAAAGCATATGGATCTGGGGCAGCTGTATCATTTTTTAGATGAAAAGGGGTGTGCTGATGTTTTTCAGATGTACTTTGGAGTTGAAGGATGTTAGATCAGCAAGGATCCAATCTATGTACTTGAAAAATTATGTGACAGTCTTGGGTAAATTATTCTTTTCCCCTCTGAAATAGTTGATCAGGGAGAGAAATGGATACTTCTGCTTTATAAGATGAATTCAGTTTTCCATGAAAACGAATATTTTTAAATAATGCTCGTGAAAATGACTACATCAATGCTTTAATATAAACATATTTTAAAGGGAAAGATATATAATGATGCTAATTACAAAGACAACTTTTTGAGAGATGCTGTATACTATTTATAATCTGAACGATTAAAACTTCACTTTGGAGAAGTTGATTATATCTATGTAATATAGTAAAAAAAAAAGATCCAAACATGGGTGTGTGATTTTCCAGTGATTACAGTTATTTTAAGCAGGCATCTCTGGAAAGAAATGTTGTCTTTTACATAATTGAACATTGTGTTTACAAACACTACCAGCAGATGTTTTGATTCCAAAACATTTTTAAAATATTTTCTGCTTATAATACTTTCAGTTGAACATGGTGCTTTATAAAGATAGGGGTAGATCCTCCAAAGCCTTACTCATACGTCAAGTAGTTTTATTGACGCCAGTGGGACTAGTCACATGAATAAGGACTTCTCACATAAGGAAAAAAAGATTTGCAATGTGGGGCCCTCAGGTAAGACACAGTGGTTGCTCTAACAAGTTTATAATTGATTAGTTGAATTCTATTATTATTTCTATTTTAGTAGTGTTTAAAAGCTTTGATCAGGATTGGTGCCCCATTGAGCTAGCCACATACAAACACATAACAAAAAGATGGTCCTTGCCCCCTGTCAAGGTTCCTTCCCCCACTCTGAACTCTAGGGTACAGATGTGGGGACCTGCATGAAAAACCTCTTAAGCTTATTTTTACCAGCTTAGGTTAAACTTTCCCAAGGTACAAATTATTTTACCTTATGGCTGCCACCACCAAGAGTCTAACAAATATAACAGGG
Source organism: Lepidochelys olivacea (assembly GCF_965140295.1). NCBI lineage: Eukaryota > Metazoa > Chordata > Testudines > Cheloniidae > Lepidochelys > Lepidochelys olivacea. Next base: position 169,237,140 of record NC_140411.1, read on the forward strand.
AAAGAGTCCACTTGGAAACGTCTTTCCCTCCAAAATCCCCCCCAAACCCTACACCCCCCTTTCCTGGCGAAGGCTTGATAAAAATCCTCACCAATTTGCGTAGGTGAACACAGACCCAAACACTTGGATCTTAAGAACAATGAAAATGCAATCAGGTTCTTAAAAGAAGAATTTTAATTAAAGAAAAAGTAAAAGAATCACCCCTGTAAAATCAGGATGGTAAATACCTTACAGGGTAATCAGATTCAAAACACAGAGAATCCCTTTAGGCAAAACATTAAGTTACAAAAAGACACAAAAACAGGAATATACATTCCTTTCAGCACAACTTATTTTATCAGCCATTTAAACAAAACAGAATCTAACGCATATCTAACTAGATTGCTTATTAACTCTTTAAAGGAGATCTGACCTGCATTCCTGCTCTAGTCCCAGCAAAAGCAACACACAGACAGAGAGAACCCTTTGTTTCCGCCCCCCTCCAGCTTTGAAAGTATCTTTTCTCCTCATTGGTCATTTTGGTCAGGTGCCAGCGAGGTTATCTTAGCTTCTTAACCTTTTACAGGTGAAAGGGTTTTTCCCCTGGCCAGGAGGGATTTAAAGGTGTTTACCCTTCCCTTTATATTCATGTCACCCCCCGAAAAGTTTACAGTTTGCAAACCCTTTTTTATATAATTACTCCCACCGACTTAAATAGAAATCATATGATTAAGAAGTACTCACATGGGAGAGAATTTGCAGGATCAGACTGTATAATTTTATGTCAGATTTCAATAAATTTATATACATGAATTCATAAGAAAAGATTGAACTCTTTATTATTTTCCTTAAAGCAAGTATTCTACATTGTAAAGGACTTTGAAAGTTGTGTACATTTAATAAGTAGCACACACTGAGTGTCATGGATGGTGGCGATTAATATATTAGCGGCTGAATTCAGTAATAATCTTGACATTCAAATCTCTTACGTAGGCAAAAAGTGGTGAGAGAGCTTTTGTGGTGCATATTTGATTTCAGCTCACAACACAATTCTGTTTCCTCTTTCAAACCCTGCTAAAGTGTTCGTCTTTAATTGTACTAGAATGGATTTACTTAAGATTAGTAAAGTTATCCAAAGTGTACTAGGGAATTACAGTATTTTCAAAAATATTAGTAGAAGCTATGATTTAAAAAGATATTTCAGTTTGGAACTGTGTTAATGTAATTATCACAAAGATACAGCAGCAATTACTAAAAATGTTCATTTCCCATTTATCTGACATCTACAATCATTCTAATATAGATGTTTGTAACTATTTTTAAGGAACATCATATCAAGCTGTCTTGTTTTTGAAAAAAAGCATTCCAAGTACATCAAAATGTACATGTTTGTGCATACTCCTGTTTTAAGTACTTTCATGCATTTATCATCTGAAAGGCTAAGTCATGACTCTTTAGGAAGCTTTACTGTATGTACTTTCAGATTTCTCTCTGGTTGCCATTTAAATGAAAGTGTAATAATTGGGCCATTTAAGTAAATTGAATAACTTTCATTAATTTCAGTGGGTTTTGGATCAAGCCAAAACATGAAGGCTTAAAGGTATTGAAGGTCAAATAGTCGATTGTAAAGTATGCAGTTTAATGAAGTGTGAGGGATATGGGAGTCTGCTGTGTCTGTCCACACACAGCAGCATCATGGACAAGCTGCCATCTCTGGCTTAGTGGAAACCAGCCAGCACCCTGGACCTTGCATGCCAGCTGGGGAAGGTGCAATGTTGGTGAAGGAAATCCTAGATCTGTGAAAAGCAATATTACCAAATCTTGGGGCATGTGTTGTTTTTTCTTCAAGACCCAGCTCCTGGAATCAAGTGATTTCATGAGAATCTCAACTTTCTTTACAATAAATAAGAAAATATTTCTATCCCTGGTCCCATTATTAAGGACAAAAGCAAAAACGTGCACCCAGTGTACCCGAGGCATGAAATCCAGAGGGAACATAAAAACCTCACATTTATTATTTGTTTAAAAAAACTCATATGATTTTTAAGCCAGTTGATGATGATGATGGGGGGGGGGGCGTTGTTGTGGCCGGGAAAGCAGGGGGTGTCTCACGGGGTGAGGGGGGGCAGTGCGGGCAGGGGACTCCTCCCCCCCCCCCATGGCACGGTCCCCACCTTGCTCCGCGCTGGGGGAGGCTCCCCGGCCTGCAAGCGCCGCCCCCGCCTGGGCCGGCTCTCTGCGGGTCCGTCTCCGGCCGCGTCTTGCTGCGCCGCCGCCGCCGCCATGGGGGGGAAGAACAAGCAGCGAACCAAGGGCAACGTGCGGGTGAGTCCGCCCGGGCCGGGCGGCGGCTTCTCCAGGAGCGGGCAGGGGGAGGCCGCTGCTCCCCTTTGGGCGGGGGCGGGGGTCCAGGCCGCTCCCAGCCCCCAGCAGCAGCGGGGTGACTGGCCCCGTCCCCGGCCTGTGCGGCGGGGGAGGCCTGGGGGGAAAGCGGCGGTGCCCTCCCGCTGGGGTCCCGGCCCCACAGCCGTGGGGGATGCGTGCCTGGGGGTGACGCTGGGCCCGGGGTCTGCCCGACGGGGGGGATCGACCTTGGGCAGAGAAGAGCAGGGGGCTCGCCTGAGGCCGGAGACCTTCCTAACCGGTGTAGCGAGCCCAGTCGGAGCTGCCAGGGTCAGGGCTGCGCTAGGGAAGGTTCGCCAGTGGCAAACCCGGCCGGTGGCGATGCACCGTGTTGTGGGCAAAGAAGTGCCGTTCTGGGTGTCGGTCGTATCCCTTACCCCCAGTGAAATAAACCGGACTGACAACAACGCTTCTGTGCTGGGGCAGCCGCATCTTTTTGGTCAGAGGCCAGTGTTGCAAAAAAAAAACAAAACCCATCTCCTTAGCCGGCGTGGCTGCAGCCGCACAAATGCCTCGTGTAGGCCGGGCTAAAGAGCAGTAGTACTTGCTTCCGTGCGGAAGGGAATAATTCCCTCCCCTGCAGGAGTCGGTGGGTGGCATTCTGTGGACTGTGGTAGGGGGCCGGGAGATCAGGGGGCCCGGAGATCAGGGGGCCCTTATGGCCCTAATCTGAAATTTAACACAGGGGTTCACAGGCCATACTCTAAAGTGGTGGTTCTCAGCTTGGTTACCATTTTGGGCTGGATATGCAGCTCTCTCTCTCTCTGTTATATGGGCCTTGTCTCCACACAATATATATACTACCTGTATGGCCCTGAGGATGTCACATGGGCCACATCTGGTTGCTGATTGGGCCGCAAGTGACCCAGGGGCCTTCTGTTGAGAATCACTGTTCAAAAGTCTGTTTATCATCCACAAGGAAATAATTGGCTAACCAAATTTGTATGCCTGTTCTCACTTTGTTGTTGATTCACTTGGGGACTATGACCTGCAGCCAGCTGGTGTAAAATGGAGCAGGTTGAAAACCCTTTTATATTTAAATTGGGGATGCAGCTTGCAGAGACTCAGAAGGCAATGTGACCATCCTGAAATACAGCACTGCCTTCAGGCGTCTATCATCTCCATAGGCGGATTCTTGTCTGCTAGTAGAATTGGCAGGACTAGCATGATTGCCTGGTATAGCATAGTGACTTTTCATTGGGGTTAGTCACATGCTTAGTTAAGTATGTGCATAAACATCTGTAGGCTCATGACCTCATTTCCTCTGTTGCTTGTGTAGGCCTTTCAGACAGCTGTGGGGAAGAGACGTCTTTTAAGAATAGAAAGATGTGATGACAAATTGGCATGGGTCTTGAACGAATGTAGTACCTGTAATTACACTTAATTTATTTTAAATGTACTAGTTTTCAGCTTCTGTTTTGTATAGGCTCTTCTATTGCCACATCAGCATGGTATCTGAGGCCAAGATCAACAGAGGTATTTAGTTTCCTACCTTCCACTGATTTCAGTGGAAGGTAGGGTGGAGCCTAGATATAGAGCCCCACGAATCTGCAGATATCCATGAACCATGTCTGTGGATCGTGCATGGATGCAGATCCAAATTTTATATCTAGAGCACTGCAAATCTGCGGATATCCACATACTGTATTTACGGATCGGATGCAGATACAAATTTTGTATCCGCACTGGGCTTTACCTAAATACCTCTGTGGATCTGAACCTGAGTGCAATCCAGAAGTGATGTGACATCTGTCATGTGTGGTTTGTTCATTCTCTTCCCAGGGTAAGAATTGTGTGTGCAGTGTAGTGTTTAGTTTGGGTAGGGTTGTTTTTTTTTTTAATATGTACACATTGCTATGTGTTTATATTAGGGAAGGCAAAGGAATGCTGGGAAACGCATCATTATGGCAGATTTTAAATTCACAGAAATTACTTAATTCAAAGTTATGGTGGCCACATCAAGTGTAGCTTAGCCCCCAAGTTTGTAGTAATTTTATGCCTAATGATCACAAAATTTCTATTGTTGTTTTATTTTTATTTTTATTTTTTTTTAAAGAAAACACCAACAACTTGTGAAAGTTAACTGATATTAGTTACACTTTTGTTAAAACTTTGGAACTTGGGCTGTTAATTATTTGCAGTTAACTCAAGCAATTAACTCAAAATAAACTAACTCGATTAAAATATTGTGATTCATCACAGTTTTAATTGCACTGTTAATAATAGAATACCAACTGAAATTTATTATAAATATTTTTGGATGTTTTTCTACATTTTAAAATATATTGATTTCAGTTACAACACAGAATACAAAGTGTACAGTGCACACTGAAGACCCTTGTTAAAAAAAAAAAAAGCATTAATTAAATTTGTGACTGCCCTCCTTGGGGGAGAATTATATGTCTCCTGCTCTGTGGTTTTACCACATTCTGCCTTATATTTCGTGTTCTAGCAGTTTTCGATGACAACCCAGCGCACATTGTTTGATTTAAGAACACTTTCACTGTAGATATGACAAAACGCAAAGAAGGTACCAATGTGAGATTTCTAAAGATAATTACAGCACTCAGCGCAAGGTTTAAGAATCTGAAGTGCTTCCAAAATCTGACAGGGATGAGGTGTGGACCATGCTGTCAGAAGTCTTAAAAGAGCAACGCTTTGATGCAGAAAGTACAGAACTGGAATCACCGAAAAAGAAAATCAACCTTCTGCTAGTGGCATCTGACTCAGATGATGAAAATAACATGCGTCAGTCCACACTGTTTTGGATCGTTATCGAGCAGAACCCATAGTCAGTGTGGGAGCGTGTCTTCTGGAATGGTGGCTGAAGCATGAAGGGACATATGAATGTGTAGCATATATGGCATGTAAATACCTTGCAATATCGGCTACAACCGTGCTAGGCAAACACCTATTCTCACTTACAGGTGACATTGTACATAAGAAGCGGGCAGCATTATCTCCTGTAAATGTAAACAAACTTGTTTGTCTTAGTGGTTGGCTGAACAAAAAGTAGGACTGAGTGGACTTGTAGGCCCCAAAGTTTTACATTGTTTTGAAGTGCAGTTATGTAACAAAAAAAAAAATCTACATTTTTAAGGTGCTCTTTCATGATAGATTGCACTACAGTACTTATATCAGGTGATTGAAAAATACTATTTCTTTTATTTTTTTACAGTACAAATATTTATAATAAAAATAATACTATAAAGTGAGTACTGTACATTTTGTATTCTGTGTTGTAAGTAAAATCAATATATCTGAAAATGTAGAAAACGTCTAAAATATTTAAATAAATGGTATTCTGTTATTGTTTAACAGAGCAACTAAAACTGCAATTGATCACAATTATATTTTTTAATCTCGTGATTAACCGCAATTAATTTTTTTAATCGTTGGGCAGTCCTACTTTGGAACTCATAGATCTGCTATGGAACACCTCAAAGCATCAATCTTTTTGGAACATCTGTTCTCCGGGCCTTAAAGAAGTGTGAGGCATTGATTAAAATAAGCACAGGATTAACTTCACTGGAACAAGTTAGAGGAGAAGCTAAACAAAAGAAAAGCAATAATTTTCAATAATAATGCAACAAGTCATGTGACGTTGTTATGTACCCTATCTGCTCCATTCCCTTAAATCTTCTCTGGTCACCTTTGTGTTTGTTGCTGATAAAATCTTCAGGGCAGAGACTGTGGTATTTTATTTTATTTTTTCTCTAAAAGATTTAACACTTTTTTTGGGAGCTGTATAAATAATACCCAGTAGCAAGGAGAAAGGGAAGTTAGCAAACTGCAAACCAAATGTTTTTTGTGGGGGGGAGTAAATGTTCTCTTATCAAGTTTGCTGTACTGTTGCAGTCCTACTGTAAGTAAACATCTTAATGAACAAAGTTTAATGGGTAAAGTACACTCAGTTATTTTCCTTTTGGAATGGTCTTAATATTTGGGGTTTTTTGCTCTTTGGATTAATTTTATATTGTGAAAATTAATGAAAATATTGATCCTAAGGTTGAAAAATAAAGTTACCATTTCAGATTTCTCTACTTAAAGTCCTGGTTCAATTTCTTAATGATAAGGCATATAATGTGAAATTTTTCCCTTGGAGCAGCAGATCAATTATAAGACGCAAACCTGCAGGCTCATTTCTTCAAGTGTGATGATTTAGGTTGTGCATGAAAATCGTTTCAAAAACCAGTATTTCAGTAAGAAATACAATGGTTTAAAAGGATATGAATAATTAATTGACTTCTCTCTCTTGTTTATATCAGCCCTCCAGCAGTGGCAGAGCTGCAGAGCTCCTTGCCAAGGAACGTGGAACAGTGCCTGGGTTTATTGGCTTTGGAACATCTCAGAGTGATCTAGGATATGTACCGGCAGTCCAAGGAGCAGAAGAAATAGACAGCCTTGTAGATGCTGATTTTCGAATGGTGCTGCGAAAACTCTCCAAAAGAGATGTCATAACAAAATTAAAAGTATGTGTATCCTATTTCCCTTAGTTTACTTTTTAAATATCCTTTAAGAGAAATATAACTTGAAGGTTTATAGGGTGAAATCCTGCTTCCACAGAAATTATTGGTAAAACTCCCATTGACTTCAATGAGATCATGGTTTAAGCCATAGAATCTAAAAAAAAAAAATGGTGACAAAATTAGATGTAACAAAAGTACGTATGAGACATTTCTAATATTCACTTGTGCAAGGGTTCTTTTGATATTTTTCTTGGGAAGAGGAATATTTTTGTGTAAAGTGCTAGAAAGGAATCTACCAAAATAGTCAATTTTACTTTCACACTAGCAAATTCCATAGCATATACTGTAATTTGTTTAGCATCTTTGAAATACTTTTTGTATGCCTCAAAAGCTTGATTTTGATTGTATGCAGTTTTAAGATGTATTGGAAGACCTTTAGAAATGTCTGTCACCTGGTTCTGATCCTACTGGGAATTTACAAGAGTAACTCCACTTAACTAGTGTGTTTCGACCCAATTGCAAGAAGTGAACCAATTTCTAGTTTCATGAGAATTACAGTACCAGGCAGTAGTTGGTAAATTTAGTAAATTTTAAGATATACTTTCACCTGCAATTTTTCTAATCCCACACTGTTGGTATTTTGATTTTAGGCTATGCAGGAGTTTGGGGCGATGTGTAAGGAAAGAGAATCAGAAGTTGTTAAAGGTGTTCTTCCTTACTGGCCAAGAATTTACTGTAAAATCTCACTTGTAAGTATTAAAGGACTTAGGTTATGACAGAAGTAAACCAACAAATAAAATTGCTCTGGGCAGTTTCTGTGGTAATCCACAAGGCAATCAGATCGATACACCTAATTGTATATTTTTGTGGGTTGGCTAGTTTAAAGAAAAAAAAAACTGTTAGAACTTGGAGAAAAGCACTTGGTCCTAAGTGCACTTGGGATGTATCATCAGGGCAATGTGGGGAAGCTTTCATTGCTCTTGCCTGTGCTGTGCCTGCCCTATGGATAGAAGCTTTCAATCACTAGCACATTTAATGAGCATTATCCAGGTTTTTCAGCTTCAGGTTTCAGCATAAGAAAGCTCTTTGTCCACATACATGCCTATGTAGTCAATGAGAACATCCACAGTTCTATGAGATAGGATAAATAATTGGTCTATAGTCTGCATTTAGGGGTTCCAAGGTATTCATATTACATCAAAATATTTGTAATCTTTAGGATACTCTTCAACCTTTGGGAAGGTGTGTAGCCCTGTACACTTATGGAGGTGTAACTAACACCTCTAACATCTTTAATCAATATAACTGTTCTAAGCAAAGTGTAATATAGCGTTGGTGGTTAAACTAAAAAGACAAATACGCTCTGAACAAAACTATACTAAAAGTAGTTTGTGTCTCTTGTCTGTATTCCAGCATCTAAAAAAATCACAGAAATACTCAAACTAACTTATCCTGTCATATATGATTCAAGGTTGCTTTAAGATATGATTCCTCTATTTTCCATCCCCACTCTCTTTGATGACAATACTGTTAATATAGAAAGGTTATTTAAGAAATTGAAGGGCATTCCTGTGATGAAGATTGGATTCTGCAATCTGTATTCAAGCTACTGGTCCCATTAAAGTCACTGAATCAACAGGATTACTTGCACAATTAACAATTAATCCTAAAAGTTAGAAGATATACACCCCAAATCAATTATTAGTTCTTAAGACTTTACTTCTAGACATTATTAACTGAAATGTTTTGCATTGTTTATGACTAATATTGTTTCATTGATGACAAGGATGGGGGATTAGTGAATATAAGCCTTTAGGTTTGGGGTATAATGACTTAATTTGAAACCATACAATTGAATACAGACAACTTATTGTTTTGAGTGGGGGAAGTTGGGACATGATAGCAGAGCAAAAGAATTTGTGCTTTGGTATTCTTGGTATCAGAAAATGTGTTTCTTTTAAAAAATCTTTATTTTAAAACAGGATCATGACCGCCGTGTTCGAGAAGCAACACAGCAAGCTTTTGAGCAACTTATTCTTAAAGTAAAGAAACACTTGGCTCCTTATTTAAAAAGTATCATGGGATACTGGCTTATTGCTCAGTGTGATACTTACTCCCCTGCAGCATCGGCAGCTAAAGTGGCATTTGAGACAGCTTTCCCTTCAAGTAAACAACCTGAAGCCTTAGCATTTTGTAAAGAAGAAGTTCTGAACGTGAGTTTAGAGAATAAATATTATGTCTTTAAAGCTTTATGCAAGTTGTTGTCATCTGTTAATGAAGAGAGAAGGTTTTTTTTCTTGCAAATGTTAACTCATGCATTCTTTGCATTTGCATTCAGAAAGGTATAGTCTCTTCCAACTGAAACTCCTATTAACGCTAATGGAGATTGAGATGAGGATACATTCCCCAATATCTCCCTTAATTTTTCATACACACTAAGGCTGCATGGGTCTGTAGAGCTATGTGGATGTATAGGAACTAATTTCTTTGCTTTGCATTTCCATATGCACAGCAGATGATGCTCAGTCACCATGTAGGTTCCAAACAGCACTTACCTGTCACTGATAACAGATGCTGGCAAAATATTCAGTTGAACTGGTTTAACTGCAGTAGTAGACTCGACCAATTTCTGAAAGCATGGTTGAACCTTGTGCTGTGCAAGATGTATCTACGTTAGGAAATCTATGTCTGGAGCAGAGCCATTTGAAGTAGGGAAAAATTAGATTACAAGATTGATGGTTGTTATTATAAAGCCCTGATATGGAATTTTTTAATGTTTTTTATATGGGACTACTCTCTGTCAGAACAGTGGCTGTATGGTCTAGCAGTGATCGGATCATGGGACCAGGAGTCAGGAAACCAAAGTTCTGACCCTGGCTCTGCCATTGTCTCCTATGACCTGGATTGGTCAATTCAACTGTCTTTACTTTTGTTTCCTCATTTGTAAAATGTGCCTAATAACTACCTGCCTGCATCAGAGGGGTGTTGAAGCTTCATTATTTAGTGCTTACTCTCATGTGACTAACTTACAGCTCGTGGTTAACTTTCACATATGAAAAAATAAGTTTTCCTGTATTTTGTCTAGATGCTGCAAGACCACCTTCTGAAAGAAACACCTGATACACTCAGTGACCCACAGTATGTTTTTCTACTTCAAAATTTATAGTTTAAAAGTTTTTTCTTTCAAAAATTGTATTTTGTTAATTTCAGTAAATGTAAAATGTATTTCACAAGGGAACAAACTGTAGATTTTTGCAGAAAATAAAAAGTAAATTTTATTGACGACATATTATGCCTTATGCAGTTCTATAGAAAATACTATTTTTTCTAGGGAAGTGCCTTTTTCTATTCTTCACATCAAGCCTGTACAGCTAGCTGCCACAACAGCCTGTATTTCAGTATGCTACCATGGGTGGCAACTGTGCTTGGGAATCTTGCTGGAACTGTGCTTTTGGGCTAGCAGCACGCTTAACCCTGTGTTGTGGTGGGGAACAAAGCCAGGCAGCAGCAATGTTGATAGTGTTGGCTAAAATTTTCAGAAGCACCTACAAACTTAAGAATCTAAATTCTGTTGACTTACAATGAGACTTAGGCATCAAAATTCCTAATTCATTTCTGAAAATTTTACCCATTGTCTAGTAATTCTTTCTGTCTGATTTATGTGTATCATTGAGTAGCTGGAGGGCAGAATTGCTTGACACAGGGCATTAGGAACTGGAGGAGACAACAAAAGAGGGGGAAAATGAACTTCTGAAAATACTGTTTTAGCTAGAATTTTGCAGTGTAAACGTTTTTATTGTTTAACACACGCACGCCTTATGGAAAGTTCAGTGTAGTTAAATACACATAGCTACAATCTCTAGGATGAATGCTAGGATTTTCTTTTCAAAATCGTATGAGAAGCTCATTAAAGAGTATACACATTCTGCTAGTTTTCAATTAATGCGTTAAACTTGTTTTTGTTTTTTACCTGAGAACTGTACCGGAGGAAGAAAGGGAAGCCAAATACTTTCGAATTCTGACATGTTCCTTATTAGCCTTAAAGAAGTTGCTTTGCATGTTGCCAAAGAATGAGACTCATTCCCTGGAAGAAAAGCTAATACCCCTTCAATCTCAGAACAAATTTTGGAAATATGGCAAGCACAGCATACCTCAGGTATCTGAACCTTTTTATACTATCTTTATTTTTATAGGCTTTTTCTACAAAAGCAACACTTGAAAACTTAGGGCACTAAGCCATCCCAAATATTGTGGAAGAAAGAAAGAACCGGGTGCCTTGCCCAGCTGTGTTTAAAAGAGTCTTCCAATCACAAGACATATTGACCCTGCTATAGGCAAACAAGCGTCTGAGTAATCTCCTCCAATTTGTTCCTTTGAGGTAGGCATCTGCTTATTTGGAATTTGTGGCTGAAATACAGCCCTTTAAAATTCTTGTTAAAGAAGCAAGCTCCATAAACTTATGGATACATTTAGGCAGGTAATTTTCTAAATTATTGGATTGACCTTCATTCTGCCAAGAATTGTTGTTTGTGTTTATCAGTGCAGAACAACTACAGCATTACATTTCAGTGTTGCATAAAATATTCGTTTAGTCTGTCAAAGCATTTTGGGATGCTTGTGGATAAAAGGTACTCCATAAAACGAAGATAAGCATTCTGCATAATGTTGTACTTTTAAAAAATATATAATCTTCTCTTCCAGTATATGATCTCTTAAAAAACTTTTGTCACATAATTTCCCTGTTTTTAAAAATCTGTTACAGCTCTGTGCACTAACTGAAAATCTGTTGTTTTGATTTTTGTGTGTGCTAAATCAAATGTATTTCAGACATGCTTGTGTTCATATACCATTTCTTTTTAAAGTAAATCAAAGTATGTAATTAACAAGCATGGGGAAATTAGACTTTTGATTTGTAGTAGTGAATAAATATTGTAATCCATGGTTTACTGAAATATTTTGTTTTTGTGGCTTACTTTAGGTTCGCTCCGCTTTTTTTGAGTTAGTTTCTACTTTCTGTCAGCTCCTTCCTGAATCAATGAAAGTTGAAGGACCAAGAGTTTGTCCCGCAGTTCTTCTCAGTATTGATGACAGTGATGCAGTGGTGTGTCCAGCTCTTTGGGAATCTGTGCTTTACGTCCTTGTTACCATTGAGGTAATGCAGGAAACTAAATGAGAACTTCTTTTCTTTAAAAGTCAGAGGCTAGTGGTCTGTTCAAATATGTCAGACTTAATCTTTCACATCATACCAGTGCCCTCGGTTTGGGGTTAAGCAGAAGATATCAGTTTAACATAAAGTAACCATTGTGAACCCCTTACTACTGCAAACAACCCTTCCTCCTCCCCTCCCTCCACTATAAGGGCCTGATTTTCAGAGGTACTCCGCACTCACAGCTCCACTAAAAGTAAATAAAAATTGTGTATGTCCATTATCTCTGAAAAGCAGACAGGAATTTAGCATGTAATTAAACTGAAGTTGTGACATTTAAGAACTTCACAAGTACATAAAATAGCTTTTAAAAATACAAATATTTCTCTATTGAATTATTTATTAGAATTTATAAAAAATGATGTCCAAGTTGGTCTCTAGTCACTGTTTAGTTAGAGCCTGATACTGTAGCCACTCAACTCTTCAGATAAAATCCTGGTTTCGCTGAAGTCAGTGGAAATTTTTCATTGACTTCAGTGGGGCCAGAATTTCGTTTAGTGATTCCATAGTGTCATTTTTGTAACTGGTGTTGGATGTATCTTGTAATTGTTGGCATGACCTATAATCATGTATGAAAATCAGCCTTCTGTTTACTTCATACATTATCAGTTCATATAATAAATGTAACTTTGACAATGTTTTTTTCCCCCTAGAATATTTTTTTGTGCCTTTTGGCTTTCATACAAAATTTAACTTATAAGCAGTGTTGTTGTAACTGTTTTGGTCCCAAGTTATTCAAGAGTCAAGGTGGGCGAGGTAATATCTTTTATTGGACCAACTTCTGTTGGTGAGAGAGACAAGCTTTTGAGCTTACACAGAGCTCTTCTTCAGGTTTGGGAAACTTACTCAGGGAAGGTCTACACTTCAGTGAAGATACTACTACACTGATGGGAGAAGGAAGGTGGGGGGGAAACAACTGCGGGGAATTGTTAGTGGGTTATAGATTGTTTTAATAAGCCATACATACAGTTTATTCAGTCCATGATTTTTGGTGTCTAGCAAAATTATGAATTTAAGATCCCAGGCTTGTCTTTTGAAAGTGTAGTGTAGGTTTCTTGTGAGGATGAGGACTGAGAGGTCAGATTTAGAGTGATCGCTTTGTGAAAAGTGTTCACCCACGGATGATGTGGGTTTTTTTTTGTCTTTTATCATTTTCCTGTGTGAGCTCATTTGAGAGTGTAGTGACTGTCTGGTTTCACCCACATATTTGCTATTGGAGCATTTAGTGAACTGGATGAGGTACACCGATATTGTGATAGCCATATGTAGGACCCATGTATCTTTAAAGTTGTGTTGTGTGGGGTGTTGATCATTGTAAGAATGGAGATATGTCTGCAGATTTTGCATCTGTTGTTCTGGCAGGTTCTAGTGCCGCTTTGAGTTGGTGTGTCCTGGTCTGTGGGGAGCTTGCTTCTGATAACGAGCTTGGAGAGGTTGGGGGCTTGTTTGAAAGCCAGAAGAGGGGATTCAGGAAAGTATGGGTTGTAGTTGTTTGATGATACCCTCTATGGGTTTCAATGAGGGTGGTAGGTGATAACTAGGTGTGTGCAGTTGGAGGGGGTTTTATTTCTGTACTGAAACAGGTTCTCTCAGGGTATCTGAGTGGCTCATTCCATGATGTGATCTACTTCTTCTGGCCTTCAAACAACCTTCCAACCTCTCCAAACTCATCATCGCAAGTATGGTCTGAATAGAGACACTGGATTTAGGCCTTATTAAACAATCTATAACCAACTAACAACCCACCTTCCCCCTCAGCTACCTTCCACTCCCTCCCTCCCTTTCCTCCCTATGACTGGAAGGGTGTTATGGGCCACTTCACCTTGAATGTCCATTGAAATGTGCGTTAACTAATGCTAAACAGTCTTTTCCACCTTGTATTTAGCTGTGACACTCTGAGGCCAGGTCTACACTACAGACCTGTATCGGTATAACTACATCGCTCAGGGGTAGACATAACCCCTTGTGTAGACAGCGATATGAGAGTAGGACAGCTTCTCCCGTCAAAGTAGTTACTGCTTCTTGGGAAGGTGGATTAACTATGCCATCAGGAGATGCTCTTCCATTGGCATAGGAACGTCTTCACTGAAGCACCACAGCAGTGCAGATGCAGCACTGTACATGAAGTCTAGCCCTGAATAAGTTTCCCAGACCTGAAGAAGAGCTCTGTTTAACTTGAAAACTTGTCTTTGTTACCGATAGGAAGTTGGTTTAATAAAAAAATATACTTATAGTTGATTTGTCACAGTTCATAATTTAAAACTCAATGCAAAATACTAATATTTATAACTGTAGTGACTCTTTATGAAACCTAACACCTGTTTTTTGGGGGTGATGGGTTAAACCTGGGACTGTCATAAAAGTAGCAATATATTATAGAAAGCTATTTTACAAAGCAGTATAATGGGTCAAAAGATAACTGAAGACAAAACCTTCTTGATTTAAGTTTATTACCCAGAAGATCTCTGCTGTGGTAAAACAAGATTTTGTTCTGAAGTCTCCTAAACCTTAAAATTCACTAATTTAAATGGAAATGTTTAGAGAGAAAATGAGTTTTAAAAATACTCATGGCAATTTAGATTTGGTGATAGCTTGCTCTTACTGCAGCGTAGGGAACTAGACTAGATGACCCACCTGAGAGGTCTTCCAAACCAACTGAGTCTGGTTTAATTTATTCCTATAATTATTTCTTTCTGTAGGACTGTTGGAGTCATGTAAATGCCAAAAAAGGAGTTCTACCAAAGCTATGGATAGTACTTCGAGAGGGCGGACGAGGTCTCGCTACTGTTATATATCCTAATCTCTTGCCATTGATTAGCAAGGTACCTCATGGCATTACAGAACCAAAGCTGGACTTTTACAGAACTTTTTTCAGCTCAATAATTCAAGGGTATGAGCCACAAATTCATGACATTAGATTAAATATTTATTATAATAAATTATTTATGTTTGGAACCAAATGGAAAGAAGGTTACGTTACTTAAAGCATTTTAAAATATGTAAATATCAGAAACTGAATTCTGTACGCTGTCTGCCTGTCTTCTTCTTCCTGCTGTGATCCCTTGTCCCTTTCTCTCTTCAAGACTGCACACACAAAGCATAAGTTTAAAAAGTGGCACTATATTGGGTGCATTTAAAACTTTAGATTCAGTTTAAATTGTAGAGGCTGCATTTTTCTGTTAAGCCACAAATGTGTTTAATCCTTAATTGTATTTTTATGAATAAGTAAACTAGGCTAAAAAGCCATGCTTAAATGCCAACGTTTCTAGTTCTGATTTATGTAGAACTTGTTTTCCTGAATTTTTATTTTGAGGTCACTTATAGATTTTCTTATCCCTTTTTCCTCAAATGAACAGCACCTACGGTATTACATTAAAGCATGGTAATCAGATTGTAATCAAAGAACAATGACTATTTCTTTTTATGTCTCCTGATTTACATGTATTTAGGTTGTCAAGTGAGCGAACCATAGCTAGCCATTCAGAGTGTTCTGCAATCATATCTGCATTTATGGAATGTTTACGATTTGCCATGCTACAGAATTTAGGTGAAGAAGATGAACAAAAACAAATTCAGCAGATGCTTATATGTGATCAGGTATATATTATGTAAATATTTTAAAAGTTCTTGTTCTTGGTTTTGCAATTTCACAATTTTAACTTGAACAAAATTGTGAAACACGTCAATGCAAATGTATTCACCAATAAAAAAAAAATCCCAGAGAAGTTAAGAAAAAATAACTTTTAGCTGTGTTTCTATATCCTCCTTCCCATAAAACCAAACCTGACAGAGTGCAGAATTTTTGATTGAAACCCCAATGTCTTTAACAATAAAGTATAAATGTAATGGATAGGGGTCTGTAAATGTTTAATAGAAGAGGTTGGGTGGGTTAGACGTTTTGCCAATTCTGTTTTCAGGATTGCTGTTAAATTGATATTTAATAGATGTTAAACACTTTATTTTGCAGAGCTTCCTGAGATTGTTAATATTAAAACTGTTGTCCAGTTGTGTAAATATTTAGTTACTAAAACTTTCTTGCATTTCTGTTTGTAGCTAGTTCCTCTCATTGAAGCTGTGCTTAAAGAGACCAGGTTACAAATTGGTCCATTGTTTTACCAAATAGCAGAAATATTGAGCTCCTGGGAAACAAAGACAGAAATCTTAAATGATGATGGCACAGCTGTAACTTTCCGGAGACTCTTGTCTAATTTCTGGGACAGTCTCTCAAAAATGTATGTACTCCATGTTGATGCAGCAGATGCTGATGAGAAATCTTTGGTTGCTATATCCTGTATGCTACAAATTCTGCAGAGCCCAGAGAGCTCTGTGAAACCAAGCAAAAGAAGAACCATAAAGATCAGATTTACAGATGAGAATGAATCTGAAAGAAACACAGAGAATGGGAAGTCTGCTGAAGTGACAAATAATGGTGAATCTGAAATACTGACTGATCCACCACATATTTTGTTTCTAAGGAAAGAACCTTTAGAAGATTTAGTCTGTATCCTCGCTGAACTGAGTATTGTGTATATCAGTGAACAAAAGTCTGATCGGCACTTAAAGTTTCTCTCTGCTCTGCTCAACTCCTTCCCTTCTAGCAGAGTTTTTCAAGTGCTGCTAGAGCAGGAAAATGGTGTGAATGCTGCTCAGACTGAATCCCAGGAAGATGTAAAACTTCAGCATGAAAATCCATCAGTACAGTTTCTGCATCAGAATTTAATAGCTTGGTTGAAAGAAGACTGGAGGAAAGAGACAGATTTTCTGGTTGATATTTTGTATAGTGTCCTTAGGTGTTGTAACAATAATACAGAAAGAAAAAATATTCTTGATGACTTAACTAAGGTAAGACTTTCTTTTTTACTTTGCAAATAGAAGAATTTATATAATGACTATCCTGTGGGCTACAACAGAGAATGAGAATAATAGTGATTTTGGATCTGGAAAATGTATTCTGACTCAGAGTAACATATTTGTTTTGGATAAATCTGACAAAGGGAAGATGGAATTAAGAGAGTTTGGAATTCGAATACTAGGAAAGGTGTTATGACATTGATATGCTTATCCCTCTCACTTGATATAAATATACTGTACTGAAAATAATTAATACATCTTTAGATTTTTGTTCCTAAATTACCACCTTTTTTCTTCATACAATATGATTTATAGTATTAACCTGTAGCTTTTCTCTTAACCACAGGTTTCAGAGTAACAGCCGTGTTAGTCTGTATTCGCAAAAAGAAAAGGAGTACTTGTGGCACCTTAGAGACTAACCAATTTATTTGAGCATGAGCTTTCGTGAGCTACAGCTCACTTCATCGGCATGCATCCGATGAAGTGAGCTGTAGCTCACAAAAGCTCATGCTCAAATAAATTGGTTAGTCTCTAAGGTGCCACAAGTACTCCTTTTCTCTTAACCACAGTGACTTCTACCCATTTTGATCTAGTTGATGGGGAAAACTTAGGTTGCCGTGGAATTGGGCAATTATAATTTCTTTCATTGATTATTGGCTGCTAAATAGTCATAATTATGGGTTAATCTTTGCTCACTACTAAGGCTTGACAACTTCTACACATCCTTTTCAGAAATTAAAATTAGACAATAAATAGAGATTGCATTAAGCTTTGTTTTCCTAATGGAATATGTTTTATTAACTATATTTTTATTTATTTGTTTTTCCACTAGATGGATCTGAAATGGAGTATTTTCCTACAAGTAATTCAAAAGGTATCTTCTTTGGGAATTTTAGTCTTATTTTGCATGCATACTTTTGGATACTTTCCAATCTTTAAGTGATAGGTAAACTGGAGTAGACTACAAACTAGTCTGATTTTCGTAGTTTGAAAATCTAGTAATAATTAAATTTGAAACAGTGCTGTTTTTTTATAACTTAAATATAGCACCTCTCTCACAAGCCCATGGTAGATAGCATTAGAAACTGAAGCACTTCCTTCAGGGGTTCTCAAACTGGGGTTGCTGACGGCCCTGAGCCCCCATAAAATTAAATTACCCCCTTCTTCCTGTTTTTAATTTATATGGGCGTGGGGGGGGTCACACTCAGAGGCTTGCTGTGTGAAAAGGGTCATCAATACAAAAAGTTTGAAAACCACTGATAGAGGCACTGCATTGCCTGTATTGTAAACTTCCATCTTCAGTATATCTCATCTCTGATATAGACGGGCTCCTTTTTCATTCATAGATAAGAATCTCTAATGTGGTCAGTTGTGTGGCATGATGTTATACAGATTTCCATTCCCCTGAACCATTTAGTCTCTACAAAACAGGATAACACTGTGCATATATACTTTAGAAAGAATGATGTGTAAATTCAACCACTATTTGGAAACCCCAGAAATACTGACTAATTAGGACCAAGTTATTTTACTTTATAGGCATTTGTATAGTGTTTATTGCCATATTATCTGAGCAACTCACAAACATTAATACATTTATTCTTGCAACATGCCTGTGAAGTAAAGTATTATTATCCCCATTTTTACAGATAGGGAACAGAAGCACAGAGGAATTTGTGTCTTGCCTGAAGTGATATGTGAAGTTGGTAGCAGAGCTGGGAACTGAACCCAGATCTTGTGATGCCCAGTATCAATGTCATCCCTCCTCACTTATGGATGCCTCACACTTCAAAATTCCTTCCTATTTTTTCTTTTTTATTATTTATAATAATAATTGGCTCATCACCTAGCAGAATTTTCCCCCAGTATATAACTTGGCATTAGTTTCTGAAAAAACGCTGACATTATAACTTGGCATTAATGTATAAAGGCTAATACATACTAATCCTATACCCTTAAAGTTATTAACCTTGCAAAAATAGTTATTGTCTTGTAATTCAGGCATGCTCGGACTCAGTGAAACATTCATTAGTCTCTGGGTGGCTGAAAGGCGATGTACTAGGGGAGAAGCTCGTAATACTAGCAGATGATCTGTGCTATAAGGGTTTGAAAGCCACAACAGCCTCATCGGAATTGTACTGTTCAGAAAGGTGGACCCTCCTGAGCTTGGTATTATCACAGCATGTTAAAAATGGTAGGTGAATTGCTACTCGGAAAAAAAGAAAAAGAACTTCTTGAGGTTTTTCACCCTATCACATTTTGTAACCTCTAGCTGCTTCTCTGTTTATATTTACCTGAGCTAGTATACTATGTCCTTTTAATTTCATTAAAACTAACCTGGAATAGTGACTGGATATCCTTCCATTTCCATGCACCTGTTGACAGGATTAGTGTTAATCTTCTTTCTTTTTAGATTTTCCTGTTCTCTAATTGTATAATTCTTCAGTGCAAAGATTGGTTTTACTAAATGATCAACTGCGGAATAGACCATACAATCTGAAGTTTACTGTTCAAAAAGTAGTGTCAAATCAGAAGGGTTATGGATCCACATCAGAGCCCTCTGACCTCAGACAACAGAAACAATTTACAAGTCCTAAATCTACTTATTTGGGGCACATACACTGAGAGATGTAGGGTACACCTTTGTGAGTAACTACCTGTTCCACCTTTTGCTTCTCTTGTGTGGCAAGTGTCACATACACCTCGGTATTAATGAGTTTCATATTCTGCTGTGTTACCCAATTTTAAAGTCAATGTATTTATAATGCTATCATTTTGTTTAGCTTGCTGGTATTTATTAAAATGCTTGCAGTAATGTTTCCTAGTTTATTTGAAGGCTGAATTCTTTTTGGTGCCCAAGAAGTGGTTCATAATTTCCTAAGAGATGCACCAGTAAGATGAATGCATATTGTAGAATAGATAGATCTTCATAATACTATTGTGTTTTGCTGTTGGGTCCCAGAGGAAGGTGCGGGAAACTTGCTCGCCACTCCAGAAAAGTAGTCAGACAGATTTGTCGGTTTAAATGACCTAATGCGGTGCTCCAGGATTGAATGTTTGCCTTATCATGAGTCAGGGTCAGGCATTTCAGTGGATGGCTATGGGACTGGAGGTATTACTGGACGTATACCATCCTGAGGTCCCTTCCAACCCTGATACTCTATGATTTTGTGCAGAGTGCCTGTGTAACAAACTACCAAGAATATGTTGGGTGTGTTCCATCAGGTGTTGAAGAGCGAGGACATCTTTGACCAGAGTGAAATGAATCAAGCTTTAGCACAAATTAAAGCAGGCTCTCCCCTTGATCTTGCTTTCAAGATTAGTGAATCTGGAAAAGCAGGCAGACACTGTTTATAGCATCTGATGGCTTCCGTAGGATCTTACTTGTCACAGAGTAATCATAAAGTCTCTCTTTTTTTTTTTAATAGAGTCCTTGATTGGTGAAATTTATGTTGAAAGAATTATTGATAAACTTCAAGCAGCTCTTTCAAAAGCTAAGGATCTTTCTGAAGCTGGAAATACTGAACCATCAGTATCGTTCATATGTGATGTAGCATCTAACTTTTTCAGCTCAGTTAAAGGGTGCTTACTGATGACATCTTCCGAAGACTTGTTGTTCACTATTTTCCAACTGTGTGCTCAGAGCCAGGACGCTACGCACTTGCCAGGTAACCCAATGCAAGAATTACTTTGCAAACTAAAAATCTGACTTTGGAACATTTATTTTTCTGATTATATTTGCATGTGTGTTTAGTGTTGGTTTGTATTAAAGATTGATCTTCATGGCAGTAGTAGAGAAAAGCCACCTCCAGAAATTTAAGATTTTATGCAAAAAACCCCCCATAACTCCAAGTAATATTCACATAAAGCAGGATCAATGTTTCTCAATTGTTCAGTGATAGCTAGAGCTGTGCAACATTTTTCAGATGAATACTTGCAGTTTCTGGTTGACCAAAACTATTCTCTAATTTGCCAAATAGTTTTGACCAAACTGAAGAAGTCATAACATTTTGGTAATGTTGAAACATTTTGTTTTGACCTGAAAAACTTTATTTAGACTTTCAGACATTTTGACAAAAGGAAAGGATTCAAGAACAGGTGCTGGTGGTGGTACTTCCCTTTTACACTGTGGCCCATTGGTCAAGGCAATCACTTAGGATATGGGAAACCTGAATTCAGTTCTCCCTTCTGCCTGATGAGAAGGCGGGATTTGGGTCTCCCACATTGCAGGGGAGTGCCCTAGCTACTGGTCTATAGGATATTTTGATATGGGGCTTTCTCATTCTCTTCTCATGAAGCTGTTCTACTTTTTAATAAATAATTAGTCATTAGAGCCAGGACTTTGAACTTGGATCTCCTTCCTCTCTGGTGAGTGCCCTAATCCCCAGGCTATAGACTCATTTTTGCTTTCTTTTCCTGGTCCATGATGACAACAGATAGTCATAGAATGACTATGAATTGTTACTGAGAATGACAATGGTTGCGTATTGAAGGAGATGTTGCCTGTGGGACCCCTGCTTTATTTGTTGAAGAAGTTGGAAGGTGTGGAATAAATGAAGGAAGGGATTGCAGGAAGAAGAAGGAGGGGTCTCATGGTTAAGGCAGTTGAATGTTGTCCTGGAGAATTGGAGTCTGTCCCTGCATCTGCCACAGAGTTCCTATGTGATGCTAATCAAGTCGCATCATGACCACCTGTGTTTTTGGGGGTTTTTTTGTTTGTTTTTTAAAGTTTGGTGTAGCAGTGTGTTTTTTTTTCCCTGTATGCTTGGTTTGAGACTCCAGTGTCTGATTCGCCGAGAACTAGGGTCTGATTTGCTAAACATTCACAGTTGCAACTGAAGTCAATGAGAGCTGTGCTTTGAACATTGCTGTATAATTCTTTGTACTCTGAAAAATCAGATTTTGTGCATCTCAAATTTAATGAATACTTTTTACCTTAATCTCTCTGTGCTTTAGTTCCCCGTCTGTAAAATGAATATAATGCTACACCCTTATCTCACTGGGGTGTTGTAAAAATAAATGCATTAGTATTTGTGAAACACTCTGATGATATAGTAAAGAGCACCATAGTGAAGCCCATGAAGAAATTAATAATTCTGTTTTTAGAAAGTGTTTGAATAGTGTGCAGTAAATAAGGCCGGGGATCACAAGTGAACAATGAGGAGAAAATAAAATAGTGAGTGGCTGCTCATTAAGTGAGCACCATCCATTCTGTGCACTGACTAAGGCTGGGGTCCTGTGGGGAAAAATAGTATGTGGTCATGAGGGACTTGAACTACCAGACATCTGTTGGAAAAATAAAATGGCAAAACACAAAATGTGCAATAAGTTCTTTGAGTGATTTGGGGACAACTTTTTGTTTCAGAAAGTGGAGGAAGTAACCAGGTGGACAGCTGTTTTATACTTAATTCTGAATTGGTTATGAAACCGTTGGATGCGTAGTACTGGAACTAGCGTGTGGGGGGTGCTGCCGCACCCCCTGTCTTGAAGTGTTTTCCATCATATACAGGGTGTTACAGTTTGGTTCAGTGGCTCTCAGCACCCCCACTATACAGATTGTTCCAGCGCCCCTGGTTGGATGGCAGTTTGGGTGAAAGTGATCATGAAAACGATCCTAGGGAAAGGAAGGAGTGAGAGCTGCAGAATAAGAATAATGGACTTTAAAAAAGCAGACTTTAACAAAGTCAAAGAACTGGTAGGTAACATCCCATGGGAAGAAAATCTAAGAGATAAAGGAGTTCAGGAGAGCTGGCAGTTTCTCAAGGAGACCATATTAAACACACAAACTGCCAACTATCCCAATAGGAAGACTAGGAAGTGGCCAGTATGGCTGCATCAGGAGCTCTTTAATGACCTGAAAATCAAAAAAGAATTTTACAAAAAGTAGAAATCTGGACAAATTGCTAAGAAGGAATACAGAAGAGTAGCATAAACATGTAGGGACAAAATAGGAAAGGCTAAAGCACAAAGTGAGTTATACCTAGCAAGGGACATAAGAGGCAATAAGAAGAGGTTCTTCAAATACACTGGGAGCAAACACCAACAGGGATAGTCCATGTTTACTTGGCCCTGCCTCAGTGCAGGGGGCTGGACTTGATGGCCTCTTCAAGTCTCTTCCAGGCCTACATTTCTATGATTCCATGTAATTAAAAACGATATCATAATACATATGCACAAGATGGCCAAATTAAGGTTGCTCAGGCATCCTTAATTCTGACATTTCCTAACAACTTTTGTATGCTTGACTTTTCAAGGTGTGTGTGTGATAATTATATACATGTTTTACTTACTTTTATAGTAAATGTAAGAGGGTCCTGCACATTTTTGACTTCAAATAATTGGTTACCAACCTAAAAAGTTTGAGAAACACTACTTCACATGTTAACAGAGCAGTGATGTAGTGAATGTGCCCACCATTATGCAGTTTGTAATTCTGCAATTCATGTTTTAATTACTTTATTTTTTGTGTTTAGATTTACTTGTCAATAAACTAAAGCACACTTGGTTGTCTGGCCTCAATTCACTTGTGCATGAGGTTGGCTATATGCAGAAACAGAGCACCTTCTTGCATAAATCTGCATTGTGGGTCAGGAATCAAATTCAGTTTTCCTCTTTGGATGTTAAAAGGTAACTATGTTTACTGCATATCTGTTGGTTTTGGGATATTAAAATATGAAATAATCAATTCAAAACTAATGCTTTTACAGCATCTGCCTATACGTAAGTCCTAAATAATGAAAATGTTTATTATTCTGTCTGTGAGGTAAGAGCATGACCTAAAATGCAAAGTGAAAAGCCATTGATGTGGCCTGGTACTGATGTGAAATGTCTTATCTTGTTGTCACATGATTGTGCTTAATTTCTCAGGAAGAATTTTTTTTCCACTTTTTCAGCCTTCAGGTTTTGATCTCTGCAGTTAATGATTTGTTGACTAAGCTACTGGAAGCTGGTGAACTGTCTGGTTGTCTTCTGGAAGCTTATTTTGGATGTATTACTCCAAACAGCTCTGAATGGGAAAAGTTGCGAGAATCTCTACCCACTGAGGTATGAAAACGACTGCAGTCTGAAAGCTACTGCACAGTGAAATAGCTGCTATATGTACAACCTGGGCTGCTTTCTCTGTAATCTTTCCTGCTTAATCTCTGGAGCAGTGTGGTTGGAAATGATGTGAAGTATGCCTCTCTTTCTGTTGCCTGTCTAGTTTCTACCTCCTCAACTTTGTGAGGTCCAGGGGCAAAATGCTGCGTGGTGCTGTGCTACTCTGGCCATGATCCAGCACAACACTTACGCACATGCTTATCTGTACATATAGGAATAGTCCCATCGAAGTCAGTGAATATTTACAATTAAGCACATGTTTAAGTGCTGAGCTGGAACAAGGCCAAAGTGCTCAGAAGCTTGTAGTTCAAGGTCCAGATGAGAAAGCAGCAGAGGTGGATGAGTCCCTTTCCATATTGGAGGGGAAGGTAGGGGTATGTGCATGCGTATGAGGGCCATATATGCACAGAACATTTAGGCTGTTGTATCCCTAATGATGCTATACAAAATTTGCAAATATAAAAACTCCCCTGCTTTTGGATTCTACATAAAATACTGTTTAAAGGACATTGTCAACTTGCTTTACTTTGCAATTTACTGGGTTAAAAAATGCAGTTTCTGATAGTGACCTCTTAAAAGTAAATCCTGTGTAAAAATAATCCTTTTATAAGACTTGTGTTGTTCCTCTGCTGCTGTTTATAGTCTTTTCAACTGATTTAGTGGCTATAGAGAGAAAACAGTGAAACTTACTGTCCTCAAAGTGCTGTCAAATAGGCAGAGTAAACTGAAAAAAACATAAATCTATTTTTCCTTAACTACTGTCTGGGTATAATACTCATAGTATTACTTGCAACTATACTGTGTATACAATTTTCAGACATAAATGCAATTTTGAAGTTACAAGTGTCTTTTTAATTTGGTTGGCAATATGATTGAAATTAGACAGAAAAGGACTTTAAATTTAAATTAGAAATCCCTTACCAATAACCTTGCTACAGCAGTTAGACCTGTGTTGGGAATAGTTCTCCAGTTAGGGTACCTTTACGGGCTATTGTTATGAACACGTGGGAATCTCAGTGTGGGAACTTTAAGTGACATTGTAAGTAATTTTGAATCTGAAAAGTTACATAAATGCATCCGATGAAGTGAGCTGTAGCTCACAAAAGCTTATGCTCAAATAAATTGATTATTCTCTAAGGTGCCACAAGTCCTCCTTTTCTTTTTTACAAATGCCTAAGTCTTTATATTATTCTGTAAAAGTTGCAAGTAATTGTGGACAGCTCCTTTCTTGTGTTCGTTACAGTGGTTACACAAGCCTCTTTTGGAAGGAAGACTGAGCGTGAACTGTGAGCATTCAGGAACAGAGGTTAAGCTATGCAAAACAACTAAACTTCCAAACCATCTGTGCACTGCAGCGTTGTTAAGTAAAATGGCACTACTTATACAGGAACACGGGGTGGTGTTTGAAAACCACGATGCAGAAAGGAAGAAAATTGAGAAGATAAGTAAGTAAGAATGGTAAAACTAAAGAGCAGTTGATTTTATATAGTAGTTGTAAACCAGATTGTATCAATTGGTGGAAGCAGTTATTAATGAAAGGTTTGGAATATAGCTAACTGACATTATTACTTTATCCTGTATCTTTTACAGTTGTTGCTCTGATCCTGCTTTAAGTCCACAAGTATCTTTTAGTGTGGTGTTTATATATCTAGAACCCTTCTGGCTTTTCATTTTTTTCTTGTATTCATACTCTCTCAACTAACCTCTTAGCATACACTGAGGTAAAAATAGTTCTTTGTCAAAATACCGGCTATCCCAAAACACTGCCTGTTGCATGGTGAGCATACATGCAATGTATCCATGATAGCGTATTGGTACGTTTTGAGTGTTAGGCATGAGATTGGAGACGTTATTGCAATCATTTTTCTTTTCCTCATCACTCTATCCGTACCTCCCTCTTGTTCAGTCACTTTTACTTGTGAAGTGGCTTAATTATTTTCATGTTCTTAAATCAGATCTGACCATGGATGTTGTGCATTTTATGAAGTAGTGATGCCACTCCATGTTGTTCTGCTGCTGCTATTGAAGAGACATGTAACTTCTCAGTATGGTCCTTTATAAGAGGACGAAGAAGAAACAAACACACTAATTCAAGAACTGGTTTTAACTTCAGACTGGGGTTACTATCTGAAATTCGGTCTTGACTGCCTACTTTAGGAGCAGCAGCCAGGAAAATTAGAGCCAGGAAGAGTAAGATAATACGAAGGTGTAGGAGAGGAGTCACTAACTAGAGTCCTTTCCATGCTTTTTTTTTTTCTTCTTCATTTTAATAGTGCCTAAGCATCTAGAATAGCTTAAATTAATCATGTATTATTACCTATTGTTAACCCCAAAGTACATAAGTCTTGGTGCCAGCTCATTCCTCTGAGCACCTGAAGTTGTGTGAATGTAAGCTGTTTTGTGTTGAGTTACCAAGATACATGGAAATGTAAGTGGAGGCTCCCCGCATACACCAGGCTTATTTTAAAACCGATACTTTTGTTGGTTTGATTAGTTGCAGAACTGCTGTACTCATTGCAGTGGATTGAAGAACTTGATGATCCTCCTTGTCTCCTCTTTGAATTTCTCAACATGCTTCAAGTAATCAGTATTACATATGAGGACTTAAGTGCATTTGGTAATACCACCAACCTTCTGCAGATATTATTTAACAGGTAGGTACAGATTTAGAAAATACTTGATGAAATATAACATTCCTGATTTATTCTGGCTTTGGCATTTGCACTACAGAGATTATTACTTTTATTGATGTGATCTATTACAGAGATCGCTTTTACTGATGTGATTTCATTCTGACTTCTTTCGTTAAGGTCTTTTCCTTGATATGGTCACATATGTAGGGTGCGTGTATACAATCTACATGTAAATTAAATAGTTCTTTTTTTCCTTTTTCTTCTGTAGATCAAAAGAGTGTGGAAGACTTTGGGCCTTAGCCATGGTTAGATTGATCCATACAAAGAATATTGCATCCAGTGAAATAAAACAACTTTATATGATGACAGAAGGGTATTCTAATACTACAATTCATAATTCCTTGTAGTTGTGAGTTAATGTTGTTGATGATACTGTGTTGCTACTGGTTCTGATGAATGAAATATGTAGAATGGGTACTATTTATCATTTATATATGCAGTGTAAAAGAAATGCAATTTACTTATATAAATGGCCTGAAAGAAGCAGAATATGAAATAATCTTTCTTTGATCCATGATTCCCAGGAGCCAATTTACATTTTCATATAATAAAACTGATTTTTGTTTCCCCGTTTCATTCTTGGCATCTCATTTACATGAACAGGTTTTTCCCATTATCAGAAGGCAACTTGCATACAGTTCAGAGCCTGTCTCCATTTTTACCTGAAGAAGAAAAGGAAGAACTAGTTATCCAGTGTACTGCTAAACTTATGGCATGTATGCAAACCGACCTCGTCGGTACTGATGGTCAGTAACATAACTATACACTCTTCAGCCAGTTTGGTTTATTAATTTAAGGTGGGATGACGTAATTAATTTCTTCGTAGTAATGCTTCATAGACTATTTGATAAGGCAACTGTTTACTACAAACAAAGTGTTGTTAGTGGAATGAAAATGCATTATCTTCAGTTGTCAGCTTATTATGTCTTTTGATTACATGTTGTACCAACGGTTTTATAAACTATTAAGGACTGTTCTCATATATATAACTATTACCCACGTGGCCCATCCAGAATGGGAGGCAAATGACCCAGGTCCAGATTTTTATGGTATTTAGGCATAGCACTGCTCAGTGTTGCAGTGGGAATTAATGTGACTTAGACTCCTAAGTGCCCTATGTCACTTTTGAAAATGTGTAACTTCCTGAAAAATTACCCTTTTGAGCAGTGGTTCTCAAACTAGGGCTGCCGCTTGTTCAGGGAAAGCCCCTAGCGGGCCGGGCCGCT
This sequence comes from Lepidochelys olivacea, assembly GCF_965140295.1. Taxonomy (NCBI): domain Eukaryota; kingdom Metazoa; phylum Chordata; order Testudines; family Cheloniidae; genus Lepidochelys; species Lepidochelys olivacea. The sequence continues at coordinate 169,265,065 of NC_140411.1, forward strand.
AAGTTTACCTTCCGTGTCCACTGGTTCGGCCGATCGTGGCTCCCACTAGCCGCGGTTCGCTGCTCCAGGCTAATGGGGGCTGCGGGAAGCGGCGGGGGCCGAGGGATGTGCTGGCCACCCTTCCTGCAGCCCTCATTGGCCTAGAGTGGCGAACCGCGGCCAGTGGGAGCAGTGATCAGCCGAACCTGTGGCGGCCCTATTTTGAGAACCACTGCTTTTGAGCCTAAACTTTTTATAGTTGGATTTCTGCCCAAAGTAGAATTGTGTGGGAAAGTATAAGCAAAATCCTTTCAGGTGTTTGAATATGGTGTAGTTAAAATAAAAAACAAAACACTCTTCCTCCCTCTTCTTCCTTGTTTTCATTCATTTTTGGCCATGCTCTTATTGACGAAGCTACATAAAAACTTGTCATGTCACTATTCCTCAGTGAGGAGTATATCTCTTGCTGAATTTGAAAATCTTAGCATTGTTAAAACAAATTCATGACCATTTGGGCAAAACTGTGTTGTATCTTCAGGTGAGCACTTGCAAATAGACATATTGTAAAGGCTTTGTAAGTATGAATTTTTAAACACTGGTTAAGGGGGAACAGTTGATCAAAATCTTGAATTTTCCTGCCCCATCAGATTCTTTATTTTCCCCACAACTAGTGTGTATTTGACTATATTATCCTTGGGTTATACATTCAGTTAAAATTTTCTGGGCTCTCTGTCTTTGCTTCTGAGACTGTATTTTGGCCACCAGGGCCTGACCTGGGAAATTTTACGTAGATAACAATGGAGTGGGTCCTCAGACTATTCCCTGGTTGTATAGGAGATCCCCATGTATCTCTTCGGCACAGTCCTCTGTGATTGAGGAGAATAGATTCCCAGTCAGCTCCTCTGGTCCACATGTCCCATTCTCCCCCATCCTATTTCGCCAGTGGGTCCTGGCCAAGGAATGTGTGCCCAGTGTTCTAAACTTTAGTCAAGGAATGAGTTCCCCATTGACTCTGTACTCTACTTACTTTATGAAAGAGCTGGTAAAGTTCTTGTAAATACAGCACCAGATCTTGTGTGAGGTGACATGCACATATAAAGGGTGCAGTTAATGGAATGCTCACGTCATTGGTATGGTGTTTGTAAAAAATGTATCTGCTCTCCAGGAGGTATAAATGCATATTTTCTTCTTTCTTTTAAAATGGAAATTTAAAAAAATACATTAATGCAGTAATAAGGGTTCACAGTTAACATGAGTGTCAAGTTTCCTTGAGCTATGCTAACTCTGCATATTGTAATATTTTCTTTTCCTAATTATCTCATTAAATGTATAGTTTAACCTATTACTCTTTTTGTTTTGTGCTGCAAAGGATAAATGTGGTGTTAGAACCTGAGTTTGCATTTTTTAATCACTTTTATTATTAACTGTGTAAACTTACCAGAGCATTTAGTTGTAATAACAGTGGATTAGCTCCTGAAAGAATAAGAGAGATCTAAATATTGTCCAGAATAAATTTTTGTATGTTTGTATATGTAAGTAAAGTAGTAATTGGATATGCATTTTTCCTTTCCTATGGTGGTGTTGTCTTGTTAATAAATACATGAATATATTCAAGAGCATTCAATGTGTTCTATGTGCTTTTTTACATGTATTGTAGGAGCTTTTGGATATCTTGCCATTTTAAACTCCTGCTTACATAGTGGAAGCATTGATTGTCGAGAGCTACTGCCTGGAATACTAAAAATCATCATGTCATGGAGAAATGATAATGAGGACAGCTTCCTTTTCAGCTGGTGGGTAACTCTGCTATAACTTAACATAGCCAATTCTTACTATGTATTTTAAAACAGCCTATTTAGAGGGACAAAGAGTTTAAAAATAAAAATCTATTTTTGAAAGTTCCCGTTCAGTAAGAGTACGTGGATACTTGAAGTTAAGGACATGCATATGTCTTTTCAGGATTGGGGGTTACATCCTTGATGAAGAACCTAAATAAATAGATGGATTTTCAAAAGGTGTTACGCATCCAGCAGTTTCTGAATACCGTGCACTTTGAAGATCAGATCACTTATTTAGACACCTAAATAAAGACTTGGGAGGTGAATTTCAGACACCTGTATTTTAGAAATCTGGGCCTGAAAATCTGAGCAAAGACTTAACATGCAGAGAAGAAATACTTTCATTTGTCTGAAGTTCATCCATCTTGGGTTTACTGAAGAGATCTGTGTAATGATGTAATGAAATGGGGACAAACTGGCAAGAGAATTTCATTGTGCCTGCATTATGCATTTAAAGTAGGCAGTCGTTGTAGGTGTTTGTGTATCAATTTGTGCATTAACTTGTGAGATTTACACACCCAGGTGCTCACACTCGAAACTAAACTCTGTGTGATTCATTCATATATTTTATTGGCTACAGGAAATCATTAAATCTTGTATACCCATGTTGAATTGTGACCTGGAGTATAAGGCAAACTGTAGTTTTAATTACTAAATTTACTGATTTACTTTAGGTTATTATTTGAGCAAATAGATAGTATAATGTGCAGTTGGTGGCCTTTCTAGAATCACAGAACTTCTTGTTTGTTTGCATGTTGGTTTATCTTGTTCCTGTCATATAGACTTATTAGTTTACATAGGAACTAACTTCAAAGAAAGCAAGGGTATTTTAAGCACTTATGCAGATTCCAGTATAGAATATGAATTTGGCCTAAGAGGAAACACTAAGGCTAGAACAGAAATATTTTATTCCTCTGCATTAATGAGTATGGGTTTTAACTTCTGTACTTCTGTTGCAGCAATCTTAAAGAAGCAACGCCTCAGTTGCTTGGTTTCAATATAGAGATGATCCGTTACTTTCCTCTGTTGCTAAAATATTCCACGTTTCCACTGATGGACGATGAGTGGGACTTCGTAATGTGCTCCATGCTGGCTTGGTTAGAGGTAAAATGATAAGCATCATCGCTAAACAGTATATTGCACCCTGAAATAGGACTCTCAGAATAGATGACATTCAAGACCTATTAATTTGACACTCGACTAGTTTTTTTCTGTATTTAAAATAAGGAGGCAAACGAACAGATATTTAAGCCTTAATACCTTTCTCTGTATGTTCTTATAGCAGCTTTCATCTGAAGGGTGTGGAAGTGCTTTACATAATATTATACAGGTAGTTGCATCATCTACCTTGGCTAGAAACACATTCGTTTTTCACCAGTATCATTACAAAATGGAAGGATGGATGTTAATTTAAAGACAGTAGCCCAAAACATAGTAGCAGCTACATTTGTGGACTTCCTATATAGACGTGTCATTTTAGAGGATTTTCTATAGTTAGTTATAGTACTTTTTGTGGATCTTGACACTAAAATAAAAGCAGGAGCCCAATTTGAGGAAAGGGATTGATTTTTGTCCAAGGGAATGAGCACCATTTTAGTAATTTCTGGTTGTACGTAAGTTTTCCACAATGTGGAAATGATTTAATGAATGAAGCTTATGAAGTTTTTATATTAGGGAGGGAACGGGGGTGCTTTTCAAACTATGGTTCTGGCCTGCTTGGCCATGTAAGGTTTAGTGTTGCAAATACACACATTACTATTTGAATCCACTTGGTGGCAGTTTCTGCCTATCATTATGTAAAAGGGTTCTGTAAAAATGGAAACAATCCATTATTCTAAACCTTGATAAGAGCTGGGGAAAGTTACAGTGGAGTCGCATCTTACGCGGTGGTTAGTCTAAAGTCAGCGCGTAAGGCAAAAATCGTGTATAGTCAAAATTACCCTTGAAAATTCCTTAAATTGCCCATGCAGGTATACTGTGCATACAACCCTGTACAGTAATATGTATAATGTATACAGTAATATACAGTATATAATAAAGAGTACATATGGAAAATATACAGTAGTGTAAAATTATAATTACAGGGGGTCATCAGGGCTTGATGTCGATCCAGGAGATGGAGGTGACGGAGAGCTAGGGTTACGGAGAGCGAGTCGTAGACGAAGTGGTGGGCTCTGGTTCAGCTCGAGAAGTTTGCGTAGGCTCATCTGCTGCTGGTTGTTTTTCCTTGAAAAACATGGTGATCGGCAACTGTCACTGTTGTCTCTTGAGCTGCTCAAACATTTCTTGATACGGTCTCAAATCGTCCGTAATACTACATGTTATTTTAAGGCTTAGTTCCATAGAGGGATTGTATTCAGAAATTAAATCATTCAAGTGTTTCGCTGCTTGGAACACTTTAGCAAATTTATGAAGATTCCAACTTGCTGGCTCTTCCTGTTCGTCGTCGTCATCTTCGTCTTCTGTAGACGATTTTATCAGTTCCTCTAACTCTTCGTCAGTCAATGTTTCTCTGTGGCTCTCAATTAATTCTTCAATTTCTTCCTCAAGGATGTCGACAAAGCCATCACCACTCACTTGCCTGGCCACCTGAACAACGCGTTTCACTTCTTTGTCAATGGTCGGGAAACCCTTAAAATCATTCACACATTCTTTCCATAGATTTCGCCAACATGCGTTGACTGTTTCAGGCTTGATTGCACCCATTGCCTGTTTAATATAAGCGATGCAATCGGCAATGTTGAAGGACTTCCAACACTCCATCACATTAAGATTGGGATCAGCATCCATAGCGCTACGTATCCGTGAGAACGTAAGCCTTGTGTACGTGGCCTTGAAACAGCGAATCACGCCTTGGTCAAGAGGTTGGAGGTGGTATTGGGGGGGAGAAAGACAACTTCAGCGTCGTTATGCGCAAACCGGAGTGCTGCAGGGTGGCCAGGAGCATTGTCTACGATCAGCAACACTTTAAAGTCAAGTCCTTTCTCTTTGAGGCACCGCTTGACCTCCGGAATGAAACACTTGTGGAACCAATCCAGAAATAATGCTGCCGTCACCCAAGCCTTTTTATTTGATTGCCAGAACACAGGCAGGAGATTTTTGTTCTTGCCTTTTAGGGCACGGGGATTTGCAGCCCTGTAGAGCAAGCCCGGCTTTACTAAATGCCCGGCCGCATTGTCACAAAACAACACAGTCACACAGTCTTTAGCTGCTTTGAAACCAGCGGCTTGTCTTTCTGATTTCGAAATGCAAGTGTGGTTGGGCATTTTTTTCCAGAAGAGCCCAGTCTCGTCAGCATTAAAAACTTGTTCCGGGAGATAGCCCTTTTCTTCTATGATTTTCTTTAATTGTTCGGGGTAGGCTTTTGCTGCCTCTTCATTGGCAGATGCAGCTTCACTAGTAGTCTGCACATTTTTGAGGTTGAAGCAGTTCCTAAAACTGTTAAGCCAACCTTGGCTGGCTTTGAATTCCTTCTCATCAGAAGGCTGTCCCTCTTTGGCAGGAGGTTTGAACAGCACGTAGAGGCTAAGAGCCTTTTCTTGCAACGTGTTGCCATCGATAGGCACATGTTAACGGTTCATGTCTTCCAGCCATAAGTTTAATGCCTTTTCAGGCTTCACTAAAGTCTTATCATGCACCTGGCTCGTCACCTTAGCAGTTATTGGAGCACTTGATGCCACGGCTTGACGAATTTCTCTCTCCCGAATCTTGATGGCACGGATGCTAGATTCGTTGTGGCCATATTTACGTGCCACATTGGAAACCGACTTACTGTCTCTCAATAAGTCCAACGTAGCCAGTTTTCCCTCCCGCGTTGGAACAGATTGCTGTTTCTTCGGCTGAGCACCAGATGAAGTAGTTGGCTTGCATTTAGGGGCCATGTTGTACGAAAAATATGTATCTTTAAACACTAGAATCACACTCAGCGTGGTGAGATGCTCACACTATGAGAGGCACACGGGAACTGAGACCGACTGTGGAAACAGCAGATTCACGTCTCCCATCTCTCGCTGACTCCAAGGCATACGCTCATTGAGTGGAAAGGTGGGCGGAATTGTCCGCGCTATTTACAGGTATCTTGGTGTTTTTCTTTTTTTTTTTGCTGAGCGCGTATAGTTGAATTCGCGTAAGTTAAATGCGTGTATGATGCGACTCACCTGTACTGTATTTTATTTACTTTCATTGGGATCCAGCAGAAGTTTTTTAATAACCTTGTGAGGTCAAATACAAGGAGCTCTGAAGTGGCGTGAGCGCAGATTTGTCTTATTTACTGATTCTCATATAGTATATGTAGCGGTAACTAATGCTTGCTTTTCCATCAAACATCTCAAAGCACTTGATGAACTACAAATTCTGCAGTGATATATAACTCTGTATAAATATAGTATAACACGACTGTCTTAAAGCAGAGTGAGGACTAAGAAATTACTGCCATTTTTTTTCCAGACAACAAGGGAAAACCATTCGCTTTATCATGTTCCACTTGTGCAAATTTTTGCCTGTGTCAGCTGTGACTTGGCTTCCGCCCTTAGTGCTTACTTCCAGGCAGCAACTCCTGAGGCTATCAAAAATCTTCCTATGAACCTGATCAGTGAATGGAAGGAATTCTTTTGTGAAGGCATTCACAACTTGCTGTTAACGTTGTTGGTAAAAGTCACAGGCAAGTATATGGCAATGACAAGCAGGGTAGTAGCTTGATAGGACAAGTGACCTGAGTAGAGGTATTTTTAAGTAGAATAGCTGACAGACTAGGTTTGACTTTATTATATTGAGTGCTCTATTCATATAGTTGTTAGACAGTATTTAACTAACTCATAATGGACGAGCAACAATCGGTGAAAAATATTTAAGGGATATAAAATTGCATGTGGATTTTTAAAAATATTTAGTCTTGGATAATTTAGATAAGTGGTTGTCTGTGATTGAACTCAGTTGTAACCATAACAAACTGAGCTACAAATGTAATTTTCTGTTTTTCTCCATTACGAACAGGGGAAAGCAAAGATGCATCTGAAAAATCCTTTCAGAACTCTATCCTGAAGTCCTTAGGTGAAGTTCTAACATACATTTCAAAGGACCAATTGTTGAACCACAAACTGCCAGCCAAGTTTGTTGCTGGCCAGAAAACAAACCTCCCAGATAACCTACAGACTTTGTTAAACACATTATCTCCATTGCTGCTATTCAGAGCTAGACCTGTACAAATCACTGTCTACCACATGCTATATAAGTAAGGAATCAACCAGCGATCTTTTCCTCTCTGTTTTTAAACTCTGTAGAATTTTGCATTTTGAAATGTGAGGAGACTAGTGAAATAGTTTTCCATTTGGAAAAACCACTAAGTGGTAATTTATGCACATGTAGTGAACTTTGATATACATATATTCAGTGTAAATACTGAGTAATTTTAGAACTGTTTTAATTTTAGCCTAATGTATTAACATAAAGGAAAAACTTTCGTTTTTAAGGAACATGCAAATGTAATTTGATTTTCTGACAGAATTGTGTATGTGCTTTAAGTATAGTATCAATATTACTACAATCCAGGGTTGCCTAAGTGTTTTCAGTCTAGCCCTGTGTTTTGAGATATTCATAGCTTTCCAAAACTTTTGTCTGTTGAGCTGAAATTTTCCTGGGTTGGTCTCTGCCTGAAGGTAAATTTTACTCAAGCGTTTGAGCCAAAACTCTTCAGACATTTGTGTATGAGGAAAGTGGGGAATAATTCTTCCTTATTCTCAAGATTCTTCTGAACTTTCTTTGGACAGCCCTAGTGCCTGAAATTTGGTACATATACTTGACTACCTTTCATGCAATTTATAAGGTACATATGACCTGAAACATAGGCTCCATAGCAGCTTATGCCTCTCATTTAGAGTGCCCTCAAAGGTCTGTAAAGGCTGATGATAGGCTTGTTCAGAAGTATAGATGTTAGGACTTCTGAGTCCTCCTAAAATAAAGATGAATAAAGGGAAAAACTGAGCAAGACTGTGTGCCTTCTGGCACCTGTAATTTAAGCAACCAGTTTTGGATGTGTGTCTTATAGACATTGCACTATTTTTAATAAATACATTGCCAACAGTTTAATGCTTTTCTTGATATACGACATAAATATTGTAGGCAGTAAAAATGAAAACTGGTTCTCTCAACTCCACAGGTTAATGCCCGAGTTGCCTAAATTTGATGATGAGGATCTCAAATCTTATGGTGATGAAGAAGAGGAATCAGCTTTGTACGTTTTCTTTCTGTTTTGACTTCAGTTCTGCATTTTTAAAGGGGATGGGGTGTTGCATGTCATGGGGTCAAGAGGGACTTTTAATCCGATATACAGCATTGCAAAAAGGAGCAGTTAGTTCAGTATTACCACTTGCCTAGGTGGTAAGAATGGATTGCGCTTTCTATTGTGTTTATCCAGCAGGAGCACACTGTGAGTTCTGCCCAAATATAAGTTAAAGCAATTCAAATAAAGGCCAGAGTCCTCCGTTCAGATCCCCATGGTAGCATTCAATCGCTATATTCTGCTCTTCCTACAAGAAGTTAATTGGAGGTCTGTCTATTTAAGGGGAGAGGAGTATTAAAATGTAATACTGCTGTGCGGACTGAGAAGAGTATTTCACTGTAAGAAGAGAGCTTCTTTTGATATATTTACATGTTTGGTACCAAGAGGATGCTGAGCAGACTGTAAAAAATAAAACCATTTTGTGTTCTAAGAAAGTTTTATTTTGTATATTTCATCACTATGCCAAATATATAATGCCTTATCATTCTGTAGGTCACCACCTGCAGCTCTTATGTCTGTTCTTGCCACTCAAGAACTCTTTCTAGAAAACATCCTAGAATGCATTCCAGTTGGAGAGTATGCAGTTGTTCAGCCGCTGAGCGAAGAGTTCTGCTTTATTTTAGGATATCTTCTCACATGGAAATTAATACTAACTTTCTTCAAGGCAGCTTCTTCTCAAGTATGTATTTAATTAATGTTTTTTCTCCCAGTGGGTTTTCTTTACATTCCTATCTGGCCAGGGTCCATTTACACCTGGCCCTGAAGTTTCCTCGTAATATTTTTCTTCCTTTTAAGTATTCAGTGGTTTCAGGCCTTCAGCTAATGCAGAATTAATGGTATTCTTTTTCGAACCCATCAACACTGAATACACTGATAGAACTCCCCTTTCCCTAGTGCTGAGCATTTCTTACACAGCACTAGTACTCTGCCATTAAGCTAGTAGTGGAATTCATGTGTTTGGCATGGCAATGCAGAGAGCTGCTATTACACCGAGTAGTAAATATAATGCTTTAAGAATTTTATTAAAATATATAATTTGTAAGCACTTTTTAAGCAGCCTCATTGGCTTTTTATTAATATTCTATTTATCCACCTGCAAAATGCTTACTTTACAATATTTAGAAATCTTCCTCAACAGGAAGCAAGACATCATCACTGTAGAACCTGTATATTAATGTTCGTGTAAGGAGAACAATCTTGCTGCAAGAGATACCTAATTTGAATTCAAACTATTGTTTGTAAATAGGAAGTATTTGGTGCATTTAATTAAATAGACAGCTGTAGTTAACCTTACTAGTTAACCACCAGAAGATCTTGTGATTCAATCAGTAAACAATACTTGAGGGATGTGGAACAGATTTTTTAAGGTAATGTGATAGTTCACAGTACAAGGCATATTGCGTACATTGTCATTCTTACAATTGATCTACTCTATGCATCAGTGACTCCTAATTTTAAATTTAGTATCATGTTACAAAGTATCTAAATCCCATTGAAGGAGTTGTCCAAAATAATGTAATTTATTACTGTTAAAGAGTGATAGAAACGTTATGACATTATATATCACATATACCAAAGTGAACCATTTGGATTCCTGTTCCATTTGTGGAGTTCACATTTGTAGGTATAGATGTAATGGAAATGAATTCTGTGTTAACAGCTCATTGGAAACAAAGCTAAAACAACATTCTAAATTTAGATTTTTCCTTTTCTCTTAGCTCATCTATTCAAGCACAAGATTGTTCTCTACAGTATGTTCTTGAGCTCTTGGTCTAGTCTAATTCAATAGCCTGAACCATGAGGCTTCCATCAGTTCACTTAAAAGATAGTAATAGATTTTGGTGTCAGAATGCTTTTCCAGATAAGCCTATATGTTGGACTGCCCTGACCAGTTTATCTCCATGCTTAATGTTTACATGTAGATGTCTGTCTGTCCTAGGTATTTATATAATCCTCATCATCATTAGTAGATGAGCATCTCACCATCTTTAATGTATTTACCCTTCCAACACCCCTGTTAGGTAGGGAAGTACTACCATTTCAAGATAGGAAACTGAGTTACAGACAGGCTTAAGTGGAGACAGGAAGTCTGTGGTGGAGCAAAGAATTGAATCAGAGTCTCCCAGGTCCTAGGCTAATGCCCTAATTGCTGAACCAAACTTCCTCTCTACATGGACACGTTCATATCAGAACGAGCTGCTTTTTATTAGGACTCATACATACTTTATTTTTCCCTGCACCAGCTGCGGGCTTTATATTCACAGTACCTTCGAAGAACTAAGAATCTGAATAAACTGCTTTATCACCTGTTCAGGCTTATGCCAGAAAACCCTGCCTTTTCAGGGCCAGCTACTGAAGTCCCAGATAAGGACACAAAAACTTTCTTTACAGAAGAACTTCATTTAGGTGTCAAAGGTTAGTAAAAATGTAGATGATATTTGTTCACTCGGAGTAACTTCAGCCTTAATAAGGTTAAAATATGCTTCTTAGTGAAATAAAATGATAAATCCTAGAGAAACATTTCCCTTCCTTAGTCTCATCACTGAGTTATTTCCAGAAAAAGCTGTGATGGGAAATCCTTAATACCAATTTATCTCTGAAAAGAATAGTGCCCTGTGTCTGCACACGTTCAGGGTTTAGATCAGGGGTTCTCAAACTGGGGGTCGGGACCCCTCAGGGGGTCGTGAGGTTATTACACGGGGGGGGGGGGGCACGAGCTGTCAGCTCCACCCCAAGCTCCGCTTCGCCTCCAGCATTTATAATAGTGTTACATATTAAAAAAGTGTGTTTTTAATGTATAAGGGGGGGCGGTCACACTCAGAGACTTGCTGTGTAAAAGGGGTCATCAATACAAAAGTTTGAGAACCACTGGTTTAGATGGTGCAAGAAAGGGAAAATATTTAAGCCTACAATGTGTTAAGTCTGCATGCAGATTTCTTGCTTCGTTTCTTAAATGGACACTTTCAGGTAGCTTAAGCCAACTTTTAGATTGTCTATTTAAAAATATATATGAAGTTAATAAACATTTCTTCAAAATACTTAATTCATATTTGCATTCACATATTTGCAAATACAAATGTTGCAGCATAGTGCTAATGCATGAGAAACAGAGTGTTAAATTGTCTAGAGACAGAAGTTAAGTAGATTAGTTAATTTTCATTGTTCTACCAGAAAAGTGCAAAAAGCAAGTTAAACTTGAACATTATTTTTCCAATAATCTAAAGTGATATTGGTAACAGAGGCAAGGAAATACAGTTTCAAAATTAAAATGTTTGTTTTGATTTCATCATTTTCATATTACTATATAACATAACCAAAATAAAATGAAAAGTTGTTTAGAAAGGAAATTGAAACGTTTCATTTTAAAAACAACCAAATGGAACGAACACTTGGACGTTGTTGGAACGATTTTCCCCTTTTTTGGTAAAATTTCAGCAAAACAAACACAACTTGGCAGAACATTTCAGTTTAGACACAGCTGCTTTCTCTAAGGGAAAATGGTTCCGTTTAAGTTTTTCTAACCAGCTCTAAATCTGAATGTTCGTAAGAAGGATAGCATTTATGGACAAGAGGGTTTGGGAATTGTTGGTATGCTTTCCACTGCTGGCAACAGGCTCTATCTTGTAATCAAATTATTAAAATAATGCTCCTATAGGAATGGGGCAGAAACAGTGCTTTGTCACCTATATGATATTTGACAAAATGTTTTTGATTTTTTCCCCCCAAGATACAACAATACTGTCATCTCAGATTCCACACTTGGCTTGCTCGGTGTATCATATGACATTGAAGGACTTGCCAGCCATGGTTAGGCTTTGGTGGAATAGCTGTGAGAAACGTGTCTTCAATGTTGTAGATAAATTTACAAGCAAATATGTCAGCAATGTACTTTCTTTACAAGAAATATCTTCTGTGCAGACTAGCACCCAGTTATTTAATGGCATGACGGTTAGTAAGGCCTTTATCTTCTCAAAAAGTTGTTTGTGAATTGTCTTGTAAAAACTGAATTATAAACTTTTCAATGTTTCTAAACCAGGCATTAAATACAATAAGGTGTTTTAAGTGCCATCTAAGTAAAGATCATTGAGATAATATCAATGGAATAGAACTATCAAAGGATAGTGGTCTCTTGCAGTTGTGACTGGAGCGAAATCCTGACCCTGTAGAAGTCAACAGTTCTGCCCTTGACTTCAGTGGAGCCAGGATTTTACCCTAGATCTTTATCAAAATGCTGTAATGGTCAAAGCAGAGATGTTGCTTTTTCAGAACCTGACTGATCCTCTAAAAATAAATAAACCAACTTTATTTCTATTATTGTAAATGTTTGATAGCATAATTTAATTTGTTACTGGTTTAGTAGGATGACATTTGTTCGTTATAGAATTGCTGACTTCCTGTACATGGAATAGTGTAGACAATCTTGGTGCATGTACTTCAGTCAGAGAGGTTATCCATATCAGTGCTCTTTTCTGCAAGACCACTAGCAATATGGTACCTTCTGGCTAGTGTAATTTTTTTTAAGTTTATCCATGATTGTCAGTCATCTTTCAATCTGATTGGCTGGTACCAGTTCTATTTAGTTGGCATGACAAAGGTTGGCATTTTTCTTTAATGAAAAGATTTGTCAGTCACTTGTTTTCCTGGTCCAAGTATATGCAGTAAATTATGGATGTTTCATGTAATAGAAAAAGCCTTGAGAAAGTGTATGTTTAACATAAAGTGAGATCTCGCCAGTTTTTTGAATGTGTCTGTTTTTCTGTAGGTAAAAGCTCGGTCTGCTACTCGGGAAGTGATTGCTACCTATTCAGTTGATGATATATTTATTGAACTGATAATACAGCTTCCGCCAAATTACCCACTGGGCTCAATAACAGTTGAGAGCGGAAAGAGGGTTGGTGTGGCTGTTCAGCAGTGGCGCAATTGGATGCTACAGTTAAGCACATACCTCACTCACCAGGTGAAGTTTTAGGCAAAACCCTTGGTTTTGACAACTTAGGACATACAAACAGTGACACAAAAATGGTAGAACAATCTTAGCAATATAGTGTTGACTGAAATATAACACCAGGGTCTACATCTGTGGATGATGAACCATTACAGTCTCAAAACTTCCCCTAACATGAGACCCTCTAAAATTGGGTGGGTTGGTTGGTAATTATGGATGTCACTCTACACTTGTGATGATAAGAAACTAACAAAACGATTAATGCAGATAGTTTTATAAATGCTCTTAAATGCACATTGTCCGCTACAAGTTCTGTAGAGAGGAACATGTCTGGAAGCCGACGGATACGTTCTAGGATACTGTCCATTGTAGTTGAAATACATGGCTTTATCTGATTATGTACATTAAAATTGTACGTTTCATCCCTTTAGCACACCTTTCATACATAGCATGTCATCTTTGATTAATTTTTCAGGATAGGGTCCAAGTCCCCCTATGTATGTATACAACACCTCATACAATGGAGCCCCGGTCCTGCTTGGGGCTTCTGGGAGTTACTAGAATAGAAATAAGAGATGTTCTAAAATGTTAACACATCACTGATTGCTGTTGTGACTCTTTCCCTCTGTTAGAATGGAAGTATTATGGAAGGCTTGGCTTTGTGGAAAAATAACGTGGATAAACGGTTTGAGGGCATTGAAGATTGCATGATCTGTTTTTCAGTCATTCATGGTTCCAATTATTCTCTTCCCAAAAAAGCCTGTAGAACATGCAAGAAAAAATTCCATTCAGCCTGTTTGGTAAGTACCCAGAGTTGGTCTTGTGTACATGTTTGTATTTTGCCTAAATTTAAAATCTGGTTCAAATTGCAGTATGTAAACTATATTAAAGCTGACAAAATAGTAATCATGAGTATATCAGAAAAGGTTGATGTCTGTATTGCCATACAAAAGAAAAGTACTGCTTCTCTAACCATATAATTCCAAGAGAGTTCTCACTTGTGGATCCTATCTTCTTAAAATGACACCAGACAACAGAGAGAATCCTGGAGGGTATCTTTCAGAAACTAATGTTGTGTTTTATGTTTGTATTTCAGATGACTTTGCTTCTGTTAGGGGAAGTTACTTATGCATGGTTTATTGGACAAATAACTTTTACTAGACTATTTAGTATTTGGTAGCTATCTTCACTGGCAAATTATGTCACTATATCTGATAAAACCTTACACCTGTCAAACAAAACTGAATGAAAGTGTTCTAATGTAAAGCTCTTTTAAAATTCATCATATGTTCACATTTTATATGTTTCTGTTTTTCTTTCAGTACAAATGGTTCACATCTAGCAACAAATCCACCTGCCCACTTTGTCGAGAGACCTTTTTTTGAAATACAGTGCTCTTCCTCTTCAATAAAATGAACAATGTAGTAAATGAAGAGGAGGCACTGGTCCTGTCAAGAACTGTACATTGAAGGAAGTCAGCTTACTTTTGGGAAATAATATCAGAAATATCTTAAATTGTTTGACTAAAGGGATGATCCATGTTGATCTCTGGACTGTTGTTGTAAAGGTTCTGAAAGACTTTGATATAAAAGAAAATATATGTAAGAATAGTTTATTTTAATTTGTATATTTTTTAAAATGTTAAAGTATTCTAAAAAGTCAGAGGTGATTTCAATAGTTATGTTTTCACCGAAGTACTGTTCAACAATAACTCAGTCAATTAAACCTACCTAAGTACAATCCAACACACTGTTACACACTTAAGCAGGATGGCGTTTCTAATTTACAGGTGCATTTAGTGTAGGTGGCATGAAGATCTGAATTTCTGGAACCATTAAATTTGCATTTATAAATGCTTCTCATATTTGAATTATTAGCTGCAGCTGCTATTGCATTAAAGTTAATTTAAAGCATGTGATAAAACATCAGTGGTAATTTAATGTTAAATCCTGATCTGAAATACAAGGTAATCTAAAGTATTTATAAACTGAACGTTAATAGTATAACCCCATTTTTTAATTTCTAAGATTGAAAAGTTCAGCAGGTAAAGTCAGAGAGAGAAGTTAAAGAAGAGGAAGGATACCAACCAGCTGTTGTGCTCTCATTAGTGCTGCTTTCTTGATCTACAGTTGGTGAAAACCTTAACATTTTAATGAAACTTTATGCTCCACTGACATTCTCCAGTGATCATAGGGATTTAGCTTAATAACTGAATTTAGTGTTTGTTGCAATTTAAAATTGTTTCACTAGTAACTTCCATTCATATAAGTTCATTTTCCAGAGAAACATGTTCAGAACATATAGCCCATTTTTACTTTGAAGCTATGTTATTTCATGTGTTAAATATGTGGATCCATAAAGTCACACAGTGCAAGGGGAGAAATAGGCCTATTATGTCAATGTTTCGAAGCCTGTGGGATTGTCCTGTTTTTCTTTGTCTTTTGGCCAATGGATTTTCTGGAAAAAAAACAAACCCTAAATTTTAAGTGACTCGTGCTTTAGGTATCCAGTTAGACCAGGAGTGGGCAAACTTTTTGGCCCGAGGGCCACATCGGGGTTGTGCAACTGTATGGAGGGCCAGGTAGGGAAGCCCCTGCCTCCCCAAACAGCCTAGCCCCTTCCCCCTATCCACCCCCTCCCACTTCCTGCCCCCCTCAGAACCCCTGACCTATCCAATGCCCCCCCCCCCGCTCCTTGACCCCTAACCGTCCCCCAGGATCCCACCCCTTATCCAACCCCCCCGCTCCCTGTCCCCTGACTGTCATGACCCCTAACCACCCTCCAGAATCCCACCCCCTATCCAACTTCCACTGCTCCCCATCCCCTGACTACTCCTCACCACAAACCTCCACCCCATCCAACCGCTCCCTGTCCCCTGGCTGCCCCCAGGGATCTCCTGCTCTCCACCCCCTTACCATGCCCACCATGCTGCCCAGCAGGCTATAGCACTGGCAGCGCAGCACGCAGAGGCTGCAAGGGAGGAGGGGCGAGGGGCTAGGCTCCCCGGCCGGGAGCTCAGGGGCCAGGCAGGACGGTCCCAAGGGCTGTAGTTTGCCCACCTTTGAGTTAGACAGATCTTTGAAAGGGGCCTGATTTTCAGAAGGTGAGTGCTCAACCTTGTCTCAAAACCAGGCCCTTTCAAGGTGGGCACCCAGAATCACTTGTAGCTTTTGAAAAGACACGCTGACATGTATTGTAGATACAATAGATCAGTAGTGCCAGCACGAAGCTGCTTGTGGAGAACTTCTGCATTTTGATGATCTTTTATTAAAGAAAGCAAAAGGTGGTATTTTAACATCCATCTCTGAAAAAACATATTAAAGGGAAACAATTAGTTTCCATAATTTTGATACTTTAACAGAAATGCTTCTCATGTTTTTATAGTAATTTTATTAAATATTAATCATTAGTCTACATGATTGTTTACTGCAGATTAGGAGACAATTTCTGCTGGATTAATGAAACAGCTGGACACCTTTATTAGTTAGTAGCCCAGATCTTGTGAATTGCACCTACCACAGAAAGCTTTAAATGGCTCGCAAGTCGGTTCTGTTCCGTATCCTGTAGTCCAGACTTCAGTAGTGGGAAGCAATGCCTTTCTTCTATAAAGTATCTGGATGTGGCACCTCTTTTGCTAGCCAGTGCCTGCCCTTTGGTGATCCACAACTGTTTAATCTCTTACACTAACAATTTTTGAAAGAGGATTAACCTTAAAACATTGGCAGAATAACTGTAGAGCAGAATATGAAATGTAGGGTCTTGATCTTCAAGTCACTGCTACCTCTAAGGGTGAAATCCTGGCCCCACTGAACTCAATGGCAAAACTCATTGGCTTCAGTGGGGCAGGATTTCGCCCCAATTTATACTAGTTGCCTACATACTGTGTGCTCTGCTATGTTTTACTACAAATACTTGAGTCACAAAATATAGATGAGTAACATCGACTGTCCTAGTTATAACAACATCTAGCCGTTCTAATCCCATTTTATAAATATCTCAAGGACTGAGAACAGTCTGTTTAGCTGGACCCTTGTAGAATTTTCTAATTTTAAATGCATTTAAATGTAGCTCAGCGTCAGTCACCATTGAGACATATGGGATATTCCCTTCGTGCCTGCATTTTATGGGGATGGTAACACAGCTGCTGCTGCCCACAGCCCCTTTGGCTTGCTGCCTAATCTTCTGCCTCCATGGCAGCAGTTCAGTGGTAGTTGACTTTACTCCCAACCATTTCTTTGCCAACTTTAATTTTAATGATTTTGTGGACAGTAGTGACAACGTTTACTCATCCTTCTTCATCCCTCTGCATCAGGTGTATTGTGATGTCAGCCAGCTGGAATCGCCACTGCAGGCCTCCCTCTCACCTAAAAACTATGACAGAAGTGACCTATAAATAGGGCCCTATCAAATTCACTGCCATGAAAAACACGTCACAGACCATGAAATCTGTATAGTGTAGGGTAAAGGCACACAAAACACCAGATTTCACGGGCTCCTGACCAGCAGCCACCGCCCCTCTCCAGCTGCTCAGCCTTAGAGGCAGGGCCACCGCCAGCAGCAGCAGGGAAGTAAAAGTAGCACCAACACACTCCCCCCTACAATAACCTTGCAACCCTTCCACAACTCCTTTTTGGGTCAGGACCTCTACTTTTACAACACTGTGAAATTTCAGATTTAAATAGCTGAAATCATGAAATTTATGATTTTTAAAGTCCTATGACCTTGAAATTGACCAAAATGGACCATGAATTTGCTGGGGCCCTACCTATAAACACTAAGCCACATCAAAGCAGTGTTCTATAGGTGATGCAGCATTTATAGGCTCTTCAGAGGGTGAATTATGCCCTGCCTGTTCACAGCTAGCCCACCCTTGCAGTGCCACAGTAAGCCCACAGAAAAGAAGTATTTGTGGCACCTTCGAGACTAACAAATTTATTTGAGCATAAACTTTTGTGAGCTACAGCTCACTTCAGCAGACAGTAAGGTTAAGTCACCACCTTGGCCCAGAGAGCTGAAACTCCAATAAAGGAAAATTGGGAAGAGGTGATAGAACATATTAGGGAGAGAATCCAAAGATAAAGCAATTCACCAACTGGCCAGCTGTTCTCAGGGTAGACATGAGCCAGAAGAAAAGAAGTGAGTCCTACTCTCCCTGGCTAATGCAGCAGGGCTTCTACCTAGCTTCCCTTCTCCCCAGTATGAATCGGGACTGCCACAATGAGACCCCATCTAATGAGCAGTGGGATTGGGATTGAGGGGGAGAACAGGGAGACATAGCTAGAGGGCTGAAGGCACTAAATAGCTGCAAGTTCCCACTGCCTTTGTTGGGTAGCAATTCCTGCAAAGCAGACGCATAGGGCCAAAAGGGTAAGAAAAAATGTAAAAAATTTATCCAGGTATTCATCCTCTGACTCCACTATCTCTACTGCGGAAAGAGAGCTCTCGGATTCAGGCTCGGAGAAGGGCTCAGGAAAAAAAGCAGCAAAGGTTTCCAACCCCCAATAAGTTTAACACCACATGCAGAAAGGTTGCATCTGCCATCCAGAGCCAGATCTGGAACAAGCACAAGTCTAAGGACAAATATCTTCTTTCCATATCACTGCCTGAGACAGCCATTTTGATCATTAATTTTGGGGGAAGACTTTCTCTCTCTCATTCTACTATCTTATCCCTTCCTTTCTTACCCAATAACTTCCATTCTGGTAGTAGCGTCTCCCATAATTATACCCCTTCCGGATGGCTTTGTAGCAAAGGAACAAAATTAAATTTTATCTAGTTTGTTAGCTAGTTAGCCTACTGCACATATGTTTACTGGCTGGCATTGAAGCGGTTGTTACTCATCGTTCTATGAGTTTTTATAAACATTTGAAATAAAAGGTCTGGTGCAAGCTGGAGAAGGGAGCATGATCAGTAAAACCAGCATTATAGCACTGAACTGCAGGTAGGAGAGGAATAGCCCATACTTCTTAGAATTGTGGGAGACTCCGCTAGCAGAAAGGAAATTATTGACTAGAAAACTTCCTATTCTTAAATATATAAGTAGAGCCCTTTGTTTTTGGTTTTTATTTTATTTAATTTTTCCTGGGAATTTATTAGTGTTTGTTACCACAAGAACAAAAACAGTTGAAAATCAGTCCAAAAAAACATTAATAATTTTTCTCGGTAAATAATGGGGCTTATTGTGGTGGACAGAAAGACAGGGGAAAAAATATTCAGTAGATTAATGCTTTGAATTCCGTTCATCAGCATGGTTTATTGCAGAACTAAAAGAACTCAAAACACAATGCCACCTGTGAGTTTAAGAAAACAAAACTTTTCATTTGAATAAACAGTTTACTGTTGTAGACTTAGAACTATTAGCGTATAAATATCTACATTTAATTATTGGGCCACACCATTTGCAGCGCATACACTCAACTTCATCCTTTTCTCCTGTTTTTGTTTTTTTAAAACTTTCGAATACTTTCTTGTGTTCTGAAACATATTCTGATACAGATTTTCATTTTCGTCCCATTTTAGTGTGTCGAATCTTTAAACCGTTATCTGCTAACAGCTTGAAATGTGTATATGGTGGGCGTGAGATTCAACAGTATGTTCAGATGCACACCCACTTCAGAGCGCACGTGCATGCCTGTTTGTTTACTGTGTGTATCTTCTTGACTAATACGTAGCCTTACTTCAACGGGCAGCTTTGCATATACACACAGCCTAATCATAGAATTCTATGATTCTATGATGTGTGTGTGTGTATATATATATATATTATATGCAAATTAGAGAATTGGGCCAAAAGAAATCTGATGAGGTTCAACAAGGACAAGTGCAGAGTCCTGTGCTTAGGACGGAAAAATCCCATGCACCGCTACAGACTAGGTACCAACTGGCTAAGCAGCAGTTCTGCAGAAAAGGACTTTGGGGTTACAATGGACGAGAAGCTGGATATGAGTCAACATTTGCCCTTGTTGCCAAGAAGGCCAATGGCATTTTGGGGTGTATAAGAAGAAGCATTGCCAACAGATCGAGAGACGTGATCATTCCCCTCTATTCAGCACTGGTGAGGCCTCATCTGGAGGCCAACTGTGTCCAGTTTTGGGCCCCACACTACAAGAAGGATGTGGAAAAATTGGAAAGTCCAGCAGAGGGCAACAAAAATGATTAGGGGACTGGAACACATGACTTATGAGGAGAGGCTGAGGGAACTGGGATTGTTTAGTCTGCAGAAGAGAAGAATGAGGGGGGATTTGATAGCTGCTTTCAACTACCTGAAATGGGGTTCCAAAGAGGGTGGATCTAGACTGTTCTCAGTGGTGGCAGATGACAGAACAAGAAGTAATGGTCTCAAGTTGCAGTGGGGGAGGTTTAGGTTGGATATTAGGAAAAACTTTTTCACTAGGAGAGTAGTGAAGCACTGGAATGGGTTACCTACGGAGGTGGTGGAATCTCCTTCCTTTGAGGTTTTTAAGGTCAGGCTTCACAAAGCCCTGGCTGGGATGATTTAGTTGGGGATTGGTCCTGCTTTGAGCAGGGGGGTGAACTAGATGACCACCTGAGGTCCCTTCTAACCCTGATATTCTATTCAGACTAATGTATTATCATAATACATATATCTCATGCAATGTATTGTATTTTCCAATAAAACAAGTTATTTTTTATATATTTGAATGATACAAAAGTAGGGTGAAAATCAGAAAAAAAAATGAATAATACTTCTTGTAAAACCCAGGAATTTTTCAGTAAAAACCGGTTTAATCTGAAAACAAAGGGGCTTAAATATAGGGAGATAATCAGACCATACAAGTCTCCAGCCCATACATTTTATGGTGCATTAGTATAGGAATGGTATCATACCATAGTCATATATGGACCTGCTTCACAAAGAACTGTCACTGGTTAGTTTTCTAGGCTCTACTGAAAGTACCTTTTAACGAAGCCTTCCTTTTTATAGTCTAAAATTAGTCTCTACCCTAAAATAATTTTGTACAATTGATTAAATTGAACGGAACCTTTTACAATGTTTATTAACCCATAGCATTTAGCTTAAAGACCCTGGATGACATATAACAGAACGCCATATTGGGTACATCTGTTGGAATAGTCATAGTGATAATACAGTAGCAAGATAAGATCAAGAGTTTTCCTGACTATGTGAGCAAAATTAGTTTCTATGCACTAGGCTTTTGGGGATTCTGCAACAAGTACAAAATGTAAGACTGAGGCCACTAACCTCAAGAGCAGTGGCTTCTTAAATATTAATTTAAACCAGCTATCTGTACAGAATAATTACCATAAGACAAGACAAAGTACTAAAGCAAGAACATGGTTTTGAGAACCCATAATGAACGACAAAAGTAGTTAAAAATATTAAATGCGTGATCACATACAAATATTCCAGTTATAAAATGAAATAAATACCAGTGAATTTCCACATTTTAAAGTGTGACTGCCAATTTTTAAAGTTTACATTTCAGCTACTGTTCCACTATGCTACATAGAAAACCAAGTCCAGAAACAACTTTGCCCTCACACAGATCACAGTGGGTTGACGGCCAGGTTAAGGGAACAACAATGAACATTTTGCTCAATTTTCCTGCACAGGTCAGGAGACAGGATAATTTTTTCAAAATCTGTTGAGTTATAGTTTATAGTCACAAAATAGCCTAGCCATTGTAACACCATTTGTGTTTAACTTTCAACATCTTCAGCAATGGAAGATTTAAGAGCAGTCATCAGGACTTGATGAATTTGAGAATTGTGAGAGTTTCTCTTCCTGCTTGTCTAGAAAGTACTCTAGTACCCCTTAAACCGTATTTCTTCATTGTTTCCAAAATTTCATCTGTAATTAAAAATGTACAGCATTACAGTTCAGTTTATGTTAATCGCCACCTAAAAAGCCCATCCTGCCTTAAACTGATTTATTTGCTAAAAGCAAATTACAAAACGAAAGATTACATAGTCTCATAAAATATCCATCATGCTCCTTCAGGCGATTAGAACAATTTATTTAAAGTAGTCATCCAACAAAACCACATGAACTTGGCTTTCTACTGGAAATGTTGGATTTTAATGTCTTTGAAAAATATACTAAGTACGTAATTGTATTGGTAAATAAGTTTAAGATTAAAAAATGTGCTCAAAGTTTAAGTGCTTGTATGCTTTTAATATTCTGTATATTAACACAAAAGCCAGAAAGAATTAGGTGCAGTTATACTGAAACTGCAAATTAGTTAGAATCACAGTATAATGAATCAATATTCCTATCTTAACTAACTGCTTCAATTAAAAAAAAAAAATTCACCACTATACTCAGGTTTCAAGTATTTAATAAAAAAGGGTTGGTGCTTGTTTTTTTTGTAAATTTCCAGCAGAGTACAACTGCAAGTCTGGTATTTAAGCCCTGTCTGAAAATGTTCAAATGTGGGAGCACCCTGGAGTAATTCCACACTTCAGTGTTAGTTTCACTTTAGCAGATGAAACCCATATTTCCCATACTACTTGGGTCAGTGTTGTAATGGACAGTATTTTCTCCTGCATATACTAAGTAGTGGCTTGAACAAAGGTTTTATAAAGGCAGAAGCTTTGATGAAAGGGTGTGTACAAAGCACACAAATTAATTTGAAAACCCTACAGTAAAACTTGCCAGAAAGGGTAGGATTCACAAGTGGGGCTGTCATGTAAAGTATTTAAGCAGAAATTTAGAACCTTATACCCCTACTCAGCTGCCACCTAACCTTGTAGGAGCCTAAAGTCCCTAGGCACCTCAGTGTTCACTGGTGAAGTCCCCAAGGTGCCTAAATTTCAGCCAATGGGCACATGCTCAGCTGCCTCAGCCCTGAAACCACCAAGCAGCTTGGCACCTTACTCATGCCTAAGCCATAGCAGGATTCACAAAGAAAGCATTCCCCCTCACTTAGCTCACCTGCGGAGCACAATCCAGTACACATGCTCAGAGGCTGCCATAGAGCACATCTACTTGATTGGACCCTGCACAAGACAGCTGAGGAAGAGGCAGTGCTGCCCCTCCCACGCACTTTACTCCCCGTAGTTACAGTACTCACACAGGATGTGGGAAACCAGCGTTCAAATCCCCACTCTGCCTAATGTGGAGCAGAGAACTGAATGTGGGTTTCCCACGTCAGTCCCCTAACTGTTGGGCAATGGGCTAGTCTGGGGTGGGTCTCTCTTAGTCTCTCCTGTCGAAGTTGTTCCACTTTGTATACAATAGTTAACTCTTCATTGAAAAAGAGAGCGTCTCTAAAGTCCAGTGGTTAGGGCACTCAGCTGGGAAGTGAGACCCATGTTCAAGTCCCTGCTCCCAATCCAACAGAGTGGGGATTTGAACCAGCGTCTCCAACATCCTGGGTGATACTCTAAGCACTGGGCTACTGGGCATGCAAGGAGGCACTACGACCACCACGATATTTCTTCAAAAAGGGCTGACCTGGCTTAGGCACCCAACTCCAGGAGAGGGTTCACTACTATGAATTCCAAGTAGAGGGAGGTGCCTCCATCAAGGCCAGAGTTAGGCACATAACTCCTTTGAGAGACAGGGTTTAGGCCACACCCCCTCCTTGTCATTTCCTATTGGCTGGCTTAGCATGCTGACTTCTGTGAATCTTTTTAGGCACCTAAGTCTCCCAGTGCATTGTATAGGGAACCTGACTTGGGATCATGAATACAACTTAGCAGAAGGGTGCCTAAAAGTTGAGTACTGCAATGCTCAACCAAGTCCTCCCTGTGAATTTAGCCCAAAATGTTTCCATACTAATAAATGTTATTAACCAAGTGTGACTTGCTACTGCCATGTACAGGCCATCTCATTTCTCTGAGATATTACTCAATCCAAGGTTTTCCATTCTTGCGTAATAGTGGCAATGTCTGATTAGCTATAGCACCTTAGTCTTGTACTCATAGTTTTTATGTATGCATTAGTAATATATAGTTTAGCAAACAGAAGGATTTTATTACCTGGGTTGTTCTCTTTAATTGTAACTAAATAGAATAATCCTCCTGTTGAAAGCAGGTTTGGCACTAAAGGAAAAAGTCTATCCATTATCTCTCTGCCATTTTTGCCTCCAGCCCAGGCTGCCTCTATTCCATGGCTTTGTACCTAGGAGAAATTAAAGGAAGATGAATTTTTTTACTAATCGTTTACATATGACTATAGAGTGCTATATATGTTCATGACACTTGAGGAAGAGCATTACCACAGTCCCTATCCTAAGGAGCTTATTGAATTAAAACCATTTCAATCGCAAAATTGCTACATGGCAGTTTTGTTTATGCAGCATACAAGTCAAATTTCAGACTTATCCTCCAAACAGATGAGCTCTGTTTGGATTTAAAGGTCTTTGTTGACGCTGTTTGGAAATAGACACGTTTTGTAACATTCAAAGCATATACTTTCCTCTAGATGCATATGGAAAGTATTTGCATAAATTCCACCAAGGATATGTCTACGCTGCAATAAAACACTTGCGGCTGACTTGGGCTCTGGGGGTTCAGGATGCAGGGCTATAAAACTGCAGTGTAGATGTTTGGATTAGAGCAGGAGCCTGGACTCTCGGAACTCCTCCTTCACAGTTTTATACACTCCAGTTTACAGCCCTGGAGCTTGAGCCCCACGACCCAAGTCAGCTGACATGGGCCACCTGTGGATGTTTTATTGCAGTGTAGACATGCCTCAAGATTCCTGAAGAATACAAATGAAAGGCGAAAATTAGAGCAGTCCAGAAAAAGGAATTTCTGTCCCATAGAAAACGTTGAGGTTTTGGAAAAATGTAATCCCAATTTTGGACGAAAAAGTAAATAGCTCAAGATTTTTCACAAGCCAGAAATTCTGAAAGATTCCATTTTGGGAGAACTAAAACAGAATTTTTCAGCTTGTCAACTGCCCATCTGGATGGCTCTCGTCAATTTCTGTTTCTCCCTGCAGGCATAAAGAGCCTTTGGGTAGGCTGCCATTGGAGGTGAGAGCCAAGACACTCATCCCTGAAAATTCTGTTTTTGTGAAAAAGGCATTTTCCACCAGAAAATCATTCCAATGGAAAATATCTGACAGATCGAAATGAAAATCTCTTAGGGCTTGTCTACATGCAGCTAATCAGGAAAGTTAAGGCAAATCAACTAAAGGTGTAAAGTCAATGCACTTAAATTAAAGCATGGTTAAACCTCCATGTGGATCTTATTCAGGAATTAAGTGGAATTAGTTCGTTGTAACTTTGTCTACATTAGCAATTTATGTCAGTATAACTATGTCACTCAAGGGGCGTGGAAAATCCACACACTTGAGTGATGCAGTTATAGTGACCTAAACCCCGGGATAGACAGCGCTATGTCAATGGGAGTGCTTCTCCTGTTGACACAGCTACCGCCTCTCAGGAGATGGAGTACCTACGCCAAAGGGAGAAGCCCTCCCATTGGTGTAGGTAGGATCTTCACTGTAGCGCTACAAGTGCGCCAGCATCGGTGCAGCTACCCCACTGCAGTATTTTAAGTGTAGACAAGCCCTTAATCAAAGTTCGAGAACTAAAGCCACTTTACTCCTGAATAAGAGCACTGACATGGGGGATTAAGCATGCTTTAATTTATGCGCCCTGACTTCACACCTTTAGTGATTCCTAAGTATCCCTGTGTAGACATGGATTTACTGAATTCCACCTACAAGGATGGAGCAATATTTTGTGGAACAGTGGTCACTAGTGTCCTTTAGCTCTTATGCAGAAAGTGCAGTAAGGTGAGTGATTCATATTTACTGCAAACAGTTCTGTTATCACCACTGGCTCCACATGACCCCTCACTACTTTTTCAAAGCACTGCAACTCACGACTAGAGATTACAAACCAATTTATCATATCAGAAACGAGTAATTTTTCATACCACTGAGCTGCAGAAGTTTTTTTTTTAATTGCATCTCCTCAAATCTCAGCGATCCCTACCTCTTCAGAAGGGGTTACCACATATGGTGGATTAAACAGTAGGAGATCAACTTTCCCACTTAATCTTGGTAACAATCCTGTGACCTAGAGATGAAAGCAAGGTGGGAAACAAGTTAGTTATACTTAGGCAGTTCTTTTATTAGCTACATTTTTTATTTATAGCAGGAACACACATTTCTCATTATACAGTATGTATTGTGAGACTGCAGATTTGTCATATATGGGACTAAAATGAGAGAGTAAGCTTTGAATATAATCAATCATTATCAAGACAGGAAGAAAATTAATAGGTTTACGAACAGTTATACACTACTGAGATATAGAAAAAGTCCTGTACTTAGCTATGGAATCCTGACTTACTTCAAACAACTTAACCCAAAACAGACGGTTAATTAAGATACTTCTTTCTTATTTTCTGTATGACAGGAGTACAAGGGAAGTATTTTGAAAAACACAAATCTGTGCAATTTCCCATAAAGTTAGCCAGCCAAGCAAAAGGTGACCATGTTGCCACCATCTATTTTTCTATCTTTTTAGTTACCAAAACCAAAAGTCAATAATGGACAATATGAAAAAGTAAATTTCAAGGACCCTTTCTAAGCAAAATGTTTTAAATACATGCTAATTACAGGTGCTTTATTTAGTAGATAACAATAAAAATGACCTGGTTGTGAGATAATAATTCATTTCATATGTGGTTAAATTACAAGGTTGAGTAATTTATCTCAATAAGAGAACTAGATAATTTCTCTATAAAATCAAGCATTCCTTCTTCTAGGATGACTATACTGCAAGTGATTCCTCATAGGAAGGGTTGGATTATTTCATATTTTTATAAATCAAAATAAATAGAATTGGGACCACTCGTATTTCACCTTCCATTCATAGCAATGCATTAAATTGGCCTCTTTGGTTCTGAATAGCTCAGCCCCTATTCCTGGTCCAACAACACTAAACCTGTCTTTCAACGTGCAAGGGCAGCCCACAGAACAGGACAAGTAAAAATATAAATTTATTGTATGACGACATACACAACAGGGTCCCAAAACATGAACTAGAGATACAGAATAGTAAGAGGATGAAAGAAAAACCTATACTAATTAAAAGAGCTTGCTTACAGATTCATATCCATCCCTGTTCAGAAGGGATTAAAAGTTTATCATCTGTTAGCTGTTCATCAACTACTTTATACAGGCCTCTGTGTATAGTCTAATTCCCAAATGAAGAAGGGTTCATTTGCCAATAATTAGAATTAGCTGAATCTGTCATCTTTCATTAAATTCTCAAGATTTTTTACAAGTTAAAAGAGCTCACTGAGGAAAACGTGAAACTTAAGTTTCCCATAATGCACTGCTTGGAAGGTTGTTGTTTTTGTTTTTTTAAATCATTAGCAACCAGAATTTATAACAAAAAAAGATTTAGACTTGTGCATTGGCAGAGCATTACTGTCATGGGTACAACATTAATAAGAAAGCTCCAGGTGTTAACAGTTTCAAATCCATTCCCTGATTATGTAGTATTTGCTCTACATTTGTATTGCTTTAGAGTCTCATTTGAAGTACATTTTCTTTTCAGATTGAGTTTGGTCCCTTATCAGCTGTTTTTGTCCCTCTCTTTTCATCAGCCTTTCTATTTGGGTTTTCTGCACCAATTTTTGAGGGAACAGTGGGCGCTGTGATCAGTTTTTACTTAGTTTTCTGTAAGCTTGCAACTGTGTCCAAGCTACTGCCATCCACCAGAGTGCTTTACAATTTAATAAAACAAATATATATTGTGGCATACAAGACTGTTGTACCTTACTAACATATGGCAGTGAATACCATCTGAGTGCACCGGGTTCTTTGTCTGTCTGGCTGGAAGGGTTGTTGCTCTTATTTGGGCCCCCTCTGCAAGTGGGTGGCAGAGGGGAGAGGAAGGGGAAAATTTACGTGGACAGACCAGGGAAGAACAGGAAGTGGCTGGACCAAGTTAGAAGGGGGACACTGTCCTTTCATGTGCCTAAAGGCAACTATACCCTGAACAGTTCCAGAGAAACATACTTTCACTGTGATCAGGCTGGCAACACCCACCCTCCTAGTGATGGGATCCGAGTAGGACTTGGTTTCTTCATGATCTGCTGTGAGCATGACGCTACTCAACTTCTTCTGGAGCTGCAAAGGAATTTTCTCCTCACCACCAGATTGGACGAGGTGGGGCAGGTTTTTTCCATCTTCTCCACAGCAGATAAGGGACGCAGTGGGGTAGGCGAGGAGGTTAAGTCAAAATGTCATCACTTAACAACAAATGTGTCCAGTGTTCGTTACATATACGGTTCTCAGATTAAATAGATTTGGAAGTAGATTTAGAGGAAAGCATCCCTTAAGGTAGCTGGGCAAGGGAGGTTGGGGCTCCTAACATGAGGTACAGTGGGGAACCAATCCCTTCCCTGCTTTCCAGCCCCCTTAACGCCTCATACGAGGGGAGGGTAGTGGGGTTGCAGCAATAGGCTGGCTAGGACCAGGTTGAGAACGGGGGAGGGCTGACAGCAGCCCTCCCGAGTAGGTGGAAATAATGATGACCTGCTGTACAATTTATTGTTGGGTAGTCCCAGATATGTTAAGTGAATAAAACTGTGGCCTAATTAAAACACATCCATTGCCCCTTTTCTTTCTTTCAACATGAAGGGACAGTATCTGAAATGGTTACAAGCAAGCCTCCCACAGTACATTGTAAGAACTGCAAAACTATTAGAAGGTCCAGTTATAGGAATTTGTATCTTACCAAGTCAGTAATTACTGGGTGAATGTGAACTTTGTTAAGTACAGCTGTCTCCAAGGTACAAAAAGCTGCTATAGGGTTGATATCTGTACATCTGAAAGCAAAATATTAATATCACATCAACATGACAAGATATAACTAAAAAATTAACGTAAGAATGTGAATGCTATTATGTGATGTGACCTCAAGCCTTGTGTGTAAATGAATGTGATTCCCCTGCTCACGCACACGTACTCACACTAGCTCTCATCCAGTTAGCAGAAGTATAAATAGCAGCATAACTGCGGTAGCAGCAGCAGAGTTCTGGCTGAGCCATGCTGAGTACAGACCCGCTGTTTTCACCCCATCTTGTAGTGTAGACATAGCCTTACTGAATAATCATCATCTAAGCTTTGAAAAGAACATACAATTCTTGTCGCTCGTACTGTGGCTCTTCACATATGAAATTTCATGCAATAACACTATGCTAAGACAACATTAAGGTTGCCTAAGTACTCAAAAGTCAAGGAAATGTTAAAGTTAAGGTTGCACGCTCAGACATAACTATAACTTTGTCCTCATCTGCGGATGCATTACAATTGTCTTGAATTAAATTATGACATACTATTTCTCAAGCAATACAACATACTACAATATCAACGTTTTCTACATTTTGTGCTCAGATAACTCATAAAAGGCCAAGAGAATTTTACCAGACTTTCAAACAAAATATGGCCTGAGAACAGACATTAGATATTCAGCCTAAAATGATTCTGTCTGTGAAAACAAGTGTTTATAGTGAGACTGCCTTTCTAACTATGGCACTGCATAATAGGTACTCAGTGAGGCCCAGCCCTGCAAACTCTTGAGCATTTGCTTAATGTTACACATGTGAGTATTCCCACTGAGCTCAACAGAACAACTCATATGAGTAAAGTTAGACAAGTGTTTGCAGGATCAAGTTCTGAGTAAACATGGTAGAGACAACATGACTACAGATGGAGCTCAAGCTGGGAAGAAGGAATTTCAGAACTCTAGTCCTGGCTCTACTACTAAACCAATAGGTGGTCTTGAGCAAGGAATTTAGGGCCAGATTTTCAAAGCTATTTAGGTGTCTAAACTCTCACTGAAATCAATGGGGGGACAGGAATCTAAATGTCTTTAAAAATCCATTTGTAAAATGGAGATACTATTTCTCTACATGGTTGGTGACTGTAAAATATTTTGAAATGAAAAGCACTATATATCGTAAGAGCTAAGTATTCTATATTATTAGCTGCAACAATCTAAAAAATTGGTATTATAATACTTACATGTACAATGCACTGGGTCCAACAATGGAAGCCAGAAATGCTGAAACCACACCCGATCCAGATCCTACTTCAAGGGAGATCTCAACTCTAAATTTAAATAAAAATAATCAGTGCAAAGTAATTAAAATACCCGATTCACAAGAGTATCTAGGATGGACATATGCAGGCCTGGATCAGGTAATGCTGTCAAACCTGCAGCCACTGGAGACCGCACTAATAATGAAGTTTACTGGTTATACTGCCCTCAAGCTCAAGATGAGTGGTGTGCCATATGATCACATGACTGGAGTACTGCCATGGATGGTTATAAACTGTTCAGGAAGGTCAGGCAGGGCAGAAAAGGTGGGGGAGTAGCACTGTATGTAAGGGAGCAGTATGACTGCTCAGAGCTCCGGTACGAAACTGCAGAAAAACCTGAGTGTCTCTGGATTAAGTTTAGAAGTGTGAGCAACAAGAGTGATGTAGTGGTGGGAGTCTGCTATAGACCACCGGACCAGGGGGATGAGGTGGATGAGGCTTTCTTCCGGCAACTCGCGGAAGCTACTAGATCGCACGCCCTGGTTCTCATGGGTGACTTCAATCTTCCTGATATCTGCTGGGAGAGCAATACAGTAGTGCATAGACAATCCAGGAAGTTTTTGGAAAGCATAGGGGACAATTTCCTGGTGCAAGTGCTAGAGGAGCCAACTAGGGAGGGAGCTTTTCTTGACCTGCTGCTCACAAACAGGGAAGAATTAGTGGGGGAAGCAAAAGTGGACGGGAATCTGGGAGGCAGTGACCATGAGTTGGTTGAGTTCAGGATCCTGACACAGGGAAGAAAGGTAAGCAGCAGGATACGGACCCTGGACTTCAGAAAAGCAGACTTCGACTTCCTCAGGGAACGGATGGGTAGGATCCCCTGGGGGACCAACATGAAGGGGAAAGGAGTCCAGGAGAGCTGGCTGTATTTCAAGGAATGCCTGTTGAGGTTACAGGGACAAACCATCCCGATGAGTCGAAAGAATAGTAAATATGGCAGGCGACCAGCTTGGCTTAATGGTGAAATCCTAGCAGATCTTAAACATAAAAAAGAAGCTCACAAGAAGTGGAAGGTTGGACATATGACCAGGGAAGAGTATAAAAATATTGCTCGGGCATGTAGGAATGAAATCAGGAGGGCCAAATCGCACCTGGAGCTGCAGCTAGCAAGAGATGTCAAGAGTAACAAGAAGGGTTTCTTCAGGTATGTTGGCAACAAGAAGAAAGCCAAGGAAAGTGTGGGCCCCTTACTGAATGAGGGAGGCAACCTAGTGACAGAGGATGTGGAAAAAGCTAATGTGCTCAATGCTTTTTTTGCCTCTGTCTTCACTAACAAGGACAGCTCCCAGACTGCTGCGCTGGGCATCACAACATGGGGAGTAGATGGCCAGCCCTCTGTGGAGAAAGAGGTGGTTCGGGACTATTTAGAAAAGCTGGACGTGCAGAAATCCATGGGGCCGGACGAGTTGCATCCGAGAATGCTAAAGGAATTGGCGGCTGTGATTGCAGAGCCATTGGCCATTATCTTTGAAAACTCGTGGCGATCGGGGGAAGTCTCAGATGATTGGAAAAAGGCTAATGTAGTGTCAATCTTTAAAAAAGGGAAGAAGGAGGATCCTGGGAACTACAGGCCAGTCAGCCTCACCTCAGTCCCCGGAAAAATCATGGAGCAGGTCCTCAAGGAATGAATCCTGAAGCACTTGCATGAGAGGAAAGTGATCAGGAACAGTCAGCATGGATTCACCAAGGGAAGGTCATGCCTGACTAATCTAATCGCCTTCTATGATGAGATTACTGGTTCTGTGGATGAAGGGAAAGCAGTGGATGTATTGTTTCTTGACTTTAGCAAAGCTTTTGACACGGTCTCCCACAGTATTCTTGCCAGCAAGTTAAAGAAGTATGGGCTGGATGAATGCACTATAAGGTGGGTAGAAAGTTGGCTAGATTGTCGGGCTCAACGGGTAGTGATCAATGGCTCCATGTCTAGTTGGCAGCCGGTTTCAAGTGGAGTGCCCCAGGGGTCGGTCCTGGGGCCGGTTTTGTTCAATATCTTCATAAATGATCTGGAGGATGGTGTGGATTGCACTCTAAGCAAATTTGTGGATGATACTAAACTGGGAGGAGTGGTTGATACGCTGGAGGGTAGGGATAGGATACAGAGGGACCTAGACAAATTGGAGGATTGGGCCAAAAGAAATCTGATGAGGTTCAATAAGGATAAGTGCAGGATCCTGCACTTAGGACGGAAGAAACCAATGCACAGATACAGACTAGGGACCGAATGGCTAGGCAGCAGTTCTGCGAAAAAGGACCTAGGGGTGACAGTGGACGAGAAGCTGGATATGAGTCAACAGTGTGCCCTTGTTGCCAAGAAGGCCAATGGCATTTTGGGATGTATAAGTAGGGGCATAGCCAGCAGATCGAGGGACGTGATCGTTCCCCTCTATTAGACATTGGTGAGGCCTCATCTGGAGTACTGTGTCCAGTTTTGGGCCCCACACTACAAGAAGGATGTGGAAAAATTGGAGAGAGTCCAGCGAAGGGCAACAAAAATGATTAGGGGTCTGGAACACATGACTTATGAGGAGAGGCTGAGGGAACTGGGATTGTTTAGTCTGCAGAAGAGAAGAATGAGAGGGGATTTGATAGCTGCTTTCAACTACTTGAGAGGTGGTTCCAGAGAGGATGGTTCTAGACTATTCTCAGTGGTAGAAGAGGACAGGACAAGGAGTAATGATCTCAAGTTGCAGTGGGGGAGGTTTAGGTTGGATATTAGGAAAAACTTCTTCACTAGGAGGGTGGTGAAACACTGGAATGCATTACCTAGGGAGGTGGTAGAATCTCCTTCCTTAGAAGTGTTTAAAGTCAGGCTTGACAAAGCCCTGGCTGGGATGATTTAATTGGGGATTGGTCCTGCTTTGAGCAGGGGGTTGGACTAGATGACCTCCTGAGGTCCCTTCCAACCCTGATATTCTATGATTCTATGATCTGCTTTGTGCTGACCGACAGCTCTCCAGTCATAACTTGTGTCCCTTGGGGAATCAAGATATTTCCTACTTATCACAGCCCTCACTGGGGCACATTGTAGGTTTCCTTCCCTCTGTTAACAGGAAACATCCATTGACAACACAAAAACAACAGTTCTAGATGCATTTCCACCTTCTCCACCAAGCAGCCAAGGCCTAAGAGTTTTGAGCAGGTTACAATGAAACCGGAATCCCACGGATAGGTCTACCCAATGCATCTGGTGACAAACTTGCACTAGCAGGGCTCAAGTGAGCACTCTAAAAACAGCAGTGTGGATGTTGTTGTTCCTGTGGAGACTCAGGCTAGCCACCCAAGCACAGATCAAGGGGATCAAGTGGGCTTGAGAGCACAAGATGCTGCCTGAGGTGCAATGTCCATGCTATTTTTAGTGCACTAGCTCAAGCTCCACTAGCCTGAGTCCAGAGGCTCGCTCCCAGCTGCAGTGTAGACATAGCCGAGTAACTGTTCTAACGGGTCCACATTTGAGCTGGCTCTGGACATGTATAAATAATAGAAATTTCAAGGCAAGCAACAAGATAATTTCATTGTATCGAGCCCATTCAAATTAAATTATATTTGCAATGTATTTTGAGATATTTTGAGTATGAAAAAGAGCAACACAGAACCAAGTCCTATCTGAATCTATATTCCAATAAATTAAAATCATTCCACTCCTCACAGAGTAAAATTAGTTTGGGGCACATCATTCCTGAAAAAACTGACCATCACGACAAGGACTAAGTTACCCAGTGATTTGAGACCTGGCAGACGTTTACATTATTTACTGAAACTACTTGGGAGCTATGAGTAGGGTGACCACCTGCCCCTAATTGAGTGGGACAGTCCCAAAATGTTAGTTTCAAGTCCCAGTGCCGGGCTAAACTACTCCAGGACTACATTTATCCTGGATTCCCTGTGGCATCACTCTGCACCTACCCCCGGCTTAGGGGCAGCACCAGCCTCTTTCCAGTGTGTGTGTGGCTCTCAAGTGAGCCTTAGCCCCCTCCACTCACCACTAGGCCCCACCCCCTGCTCCTCCTCTTTTCCCTGAGGCCCTGCCCCAGGGGAGGCCAGAAGCCAGAGCTGGCCAGGCTGTGGTAAGAGCCACCCTAGAAGCCCAGTCTGCTGTGGAGAGCCATGGACCCTCCATCAGCGCTTGGCAGTGCACCTTGGGAGGGGGACAGGAACACAGGCCGGGGACTGCTCTTGGGTACCCCAGCCCCCACCAAAGACAGGTGGAGGGTCCAGGGCTCCCTGGGTGGCTCTTACCAGCACCAGGCTCTGGCATGGCCAGGGGGTTCAGGGGCCCTGGAGGGGGCGGGGCTCCGGCAGGTGTCCCAGTTTTGCATTTTGAAAAGGGGTGAGGGGCGGGTCACCCCAACTAGGACAATCGGAGCCTCTTCCTTTTCTTCCACTGCAGCACACCTAGCCGCGGACGAGCCGGGCGTCACGCCAGCTGTCCGTTGGCTGCCGCGCGACTCTGCCGCAGCAGGGCGGCACCCACAGCGCCCGGGGTCCGCCCGGGTCCCCCCTCCCCCGAGGCTCAGACCGCCCCGCGCCCCGCCCAGCACGTGGGACGGTTCCCTGCCCGGGCACGCGCAGGGTGACGCCGATGACGCAGGCGCTGAGGGCGGCGCAGCCGAGGCGAATCCCGGCGCGAGACCTCGCAGGGCGAAGGCGAGACTCCGCTGAAGCCAGCGAGAGCTTTGCTGCCGCCCCTGCCAGGGCCTGGACTGTACCAACGGGCAACCACTGACAGCCAATAGGGGAGCCGACCAATAGCCCTGCCCACCCCCACGCCCAGACCACGCCCCTCAGCAGCTACCGCCCCGCCCTCGCTCCAGCCCCGCCTCCCTAACAGCCGCTGCGCGGGCTGTCACCGGCACGTGCTCACGGCGCCGCCGACTCCTCCCACCCCACCAGCGGCTGCTCCCATTGGCTGCTGACCGGCCCCTCGCTGGTTCCTCCCCTCCCCCCCAGCTCGCACCCCGCGTCTCTGATCTGGGCCGCGTCCCGCTCCAGCGCGTCCAGCAGCAGGTAGGTGTCCTCGGCCGGCTCGTACACCTCGCTGAAGGGCCCGTGCGGTCCCACGTGCTGGTGCCGCGGGGTGGGGATCATGGCCCAGCGCCGCCCCCTTCCTTCCGCGCGGGAGTGCGCATGTGCGGATTCTCCACCGACTCGCGCTGTCGTGAGGGGAGAGGGACGCAGATACGCAAACTGCCGCGCACGCGCGTAGCTGCCGCTGCCGTCACTACTGTGGCGAGGGCCAGCCTCGGCCCCGCCTCTCGACCTCCAGGATCCCGGCGAATCAGCGGTCGAGTGAGGTTGTCTCGGGGCGAGCCCGGCGCGATGGATCCCGCCTTGCTCTCGTGGAATGCTCGGGCGCGCCTGCGCAGGGGCCCCCGGGACGGGCGGGGCGCTGGGCGCGGCGCCCGCAGCAGGGACTTGCCGTTAGCGTGTGCGGGCGGCGCGTCGCACGGGGACCTGCACCGGAGACCCCGTTCACCCGGCCGGGCGGGTCACTGAATGTCAGAGCGGAAATGCCGAATGTCTTCCGGCAAAATCCTCTCGAGCTTCCTTTTTCCGGCTCCTTTGAAAACTGCTCCCCACCCCTCTTGTCTGTGCTGCCCGGCGTCAGTCCCCTTCGGGTGGACAGATATAAAATCTGACCTCCGGGACCAGTGTAGGGCATTACTGGGATGTAACGTGGTACATCTGTTTCCCTAGACACCTCCTCCCCAAGAGCTGATCACAAAAGTGGCAGCTGCAGAACAATCCTGCATTGGTCGGGACACGATGGGCTGCTCTACTAGGTCTTATCTGTGTTGCTGTGAAAGAAGCTATCCAAGGTATATTGTTCTGACTTCAGATCTAGTCAAGAGATTTGACAGCGTGCTGAGAGCCAGGAGCTGGCTTGGCGCTCTGGTCACTTAAGTGTTCCTCAGTCCCCTTCCTGACGGAGAAGTGGAATAGTCAATTACCTAATCAGACTGGGGCGGACGAGCTAATTATTGGTTAGCTGAGAGGGTCGTTAAAAAGCATTGGAAGTACGGCAGGGAGAGGCTAAGGCCTGATGTACGCTAGAAAATTAGGTTGACATAACTACGTTGCTCAGGGGTGTGAAAAACCAACAGCCCTGAGCAGCGTAGTTAGTCTGAACTAAGTCCCCATGTAGGCAGCCCTAAGTGCATAGAACAATTCTTCCATTGACAGCTGATGGGAGAACTCCTCCTGTTGGCGTAGGTAGTGTCTACGCCGAAGCACTACAGTGGCGTAGCTGTGTTGCTGTAGTATTTTAAGTGTCGACAAACCCTTAACAGAGCCCAGAGGAAGTAAGATCTCAGGGTGGTGAGAGCTCTCTATCTCCCTGGACAAAGGGTTGAAAAATTGGGAAAGCTGGAGATAGAATTGCTACATGGGATTGTGTTGGTGGAGGTAATATAAATAAAACTCACCGAAGTGCTAACAAACAAAGTGTCCAAAGCTTTTGTGTGGGATCTCAGGACAGCAGTGGAGCCTGCCCTGTTACAAGAATAATAATATTTGCTTGAAATGTTAACAGTATTAAAACTAAATGTGGCCTACTACCTCTACCAGTTCAGGCAAAGACTTTCTTGTCTAGCATATCACACCAGTGGTAACTATTGTACCATTTTTTAGCACGCTCAGTCAAGATTCTAGGTGCAGTTGTAGCTTTTCTTCCTATGCTGAGCATAAATGAACTGGCCATTTTAAAAAAAAAATGTGGAAAACACAAAAAGCCCATTTGGATTTAATCCTAACTCAGGATGATGATGACCTTACTGGCATATGGCACCCTGTCCCAAAGTAGGTAAGTTATATAGTTCCTATGCTCAGTTTTTTTGGGACCTGCTCAGGAATGAAAGCAATTAAAAGAAAAATATCAAGTAGAACACAACACCACTGTGTGTGTAATACAGTAATATTTTAAACAAATCCAGATGCTGCCAATATTGCAGACCAGTTCCAGTGCTATACCTTGCATTTAAGTGACCAGGAAATCTTATGCTCCAGCAGTGGATCCTGCTAGCCTTTTTGAGCTTTGTCCAGCCCTTTCACAAAGGAATGTTTTTTCATGCTTTTTGGACATAGCCTGTGCTGTGAGACTGGGCACCAAAATGATCTTCAGTTTATGAAAAAAGGTGGCTTTGCTTTCATAAGATGATTAGAGATGTGGTATGAAGAGGAGTGATGTTGCTTCTGGTGTCTGTAATAATAAATATTTCAAAACATCAGAATATGGAGTTAGGAAAATTACAGCCATGTATTCATTAGAATTGTACCAGATTTCTACTGCCAGTGAGTATTCATCTTAAATTCTTATATTCGGGTTTGGCCAGATACATTTGAATTTAAATAATTGGGTCTTGGATGGTTATTTGAGGAAGAGTCAGTCTAAACATACCCAGCAGTTCTCATCTGTTTCCCTGTCCATCCCCAAGAGTTGATCACAAAAGTGGCACCAGCTGGTTGCATGCTCTCTACTTCTTCTATACTTTAGTGCTGTACCTGTTCTCAAACAACCATCTCCACCATTAAGGAAACTTAAAAAAAACCAACAACCCAGCAGGAAGGGAAGCCTGGCAAGAGAGGAGCTGAGGAAGGTTCTAGGCTGCAACTCTGAAGAGAAAAGAGTAGATTTAGGGTGAATATTGTTATCTTTACTAAAGTAATAAAGTTCTTTGTTCAATGTTAGAAGAAAATGGCTCAGTGATTTTTTTGCCATTGTCAGATGACAGCAGCCCTAGTCTCCAGTCAGGGGAAGCTAGTCTTAAAGGGAATGAGTCTGTGCAGGACTTAGGGGAAACTTCAAGGTAAAAAATCAGATAATATAGTATTTCATGCAGCAGTAGAGCAAATAACTAATTTTTCAGTTCATTCTCTGTACTGAAAAATAAAAAAAAAAATTGTTTCAGGTCAGATGGTTCATTTTGCCTGAAACAAAACATTTCATTTTATTTTCAAGGTTTCTTAAACATATTTAAATAAAATTGAAATAATTTTTTTAAAAGTTGTTTTGATTGAAAGATTAAAACATTTCATTTAGAAAATGTCAAAACAAAATATTTCAATTCTTTCAGATTTTATTTTAATGTTTGCAGTCCAAACAATTGGATCAATCCAACACATATTCACAAAATATTTTGGTCAATCCGAATCTGCATTTTTATTTATTTATTATTTATTTGGCGAAAATAGTTCGGGACAAAAAATTTGGCCTATCCTCCAGAACAAAACAAAAATGAACAAACCAAAAATATGATCAGTAATGGTAAGGAGAAAGTAAATGAACTTTAGTTCCTCTGAAGTATTTGTATTTAATTTTGTAAGGTGCTTGACTAGCTGGAAGATAGTGATATAAAAGCCTACATTAAGGAGAGGAAAAAGGTGATACACCTGAGCTGAAGAGGTAATGAATAGGTCTAAATATGAAAAGGGAGGTGACTTCAGAATTTTAGTTTTTATTTCTTATTGTGCTGTTTGAAAATATTAATGCTGTGACAAGCATCCCATTGACCATAGGTGGAGTCAAACTATCAACCAATGTGAGAAGAAATTGTACAGAATGCAAAAATACTTCCAAATTATTTTCAAAGTAAAGTAGTTCGCATCAAACAATAAATGACAGTTTTCACTGGGCAAGTTTCATTACTAGTAGTACCTCTGTTGACTTTAATATCTAGAAAGATTAAAGGAGGGACCTGCAAGTCTTCATTCACAGGTTGTGTTTCTGGTTCTGACCCTTAATACTGTGGAACCCTAGGACAAGTCACTTAAC
Organism: Lepidochelys olivacea; assembly: GCF_965140295.1. Taxonomy (NCBI): domain Eukaryota; kingdom Metazoa; phylum Chordata; order Testudines; family Cheloniidae; genus Lepidochelys; species Lepidochelys olivacea. The sequence goes on from NC_140411.1 coordinate 169,303,933, forward strand.
TCATCTTTAAAATGTGTATACTATTACTTACCTTCATTGTGTGTTCTGAGGCTTAATTCATGTTTATAAAGTACACTGAGATCCTCAAATGGAAGATACAAGTGTAAAATTTTATATCTGTTGTATCCTTCTTGTGGGTTTAGAATCAACCAGTAATTTCATACAAGTATTTCCAGTAGCTAATCAGCCACTCACCCTGTGATATAGAGGACTCCTTCCATACCTAAAGAAGAATAAATTAGGGTTTTTTGGGCAGTTTGTGAAATAATGACTTTTGGATCATGACTCATTTAAAACATGTGACTATTATATTTATTGTGATATCCACTATGGGCCTTTGTTTCAGTTTTGGATACATATTACAATATCTGATATTCAGTAGAATGCTAAAATTAGACATTTGCTACATCCCCATCAAATATTACCTTAGACAAAAGTTCATTTTATGTTTGTATGATTGTTTGTGGTAGAACAGAGACACATTATCTCTTTTTGTAAGAGCAAAAGTTTGACTTAAAGTGGTGATGCCAATGTTACTGTTTAGATTAGCTGGAAAAGAATACTGAAGACTGGCATCATGGCACTTTTGTTCTAGGGGCAGACAGTATCAGCTTCATAAATGGATGGGGAACTTTTGCACCATAGGAACAACTACTTGTAATGCACATTAAATGTGTATTGAATTCCATTATTTCGGCAAAATAAAATCATGTAAGAGACTGAGAATTTTTCAGTCTGTCTATATTTGGGAAATAGATACTTTTGAATATTTTTGCATCTCTGCAGGTGGTCAGTGTTTGGAGTGCAATACAAGAAATGACCTCACCATCTTCAGCTGTACTAGATGTTATTTTTGGCTGCTCTACACGTCAAGAACTCTGGTTAATTATTATTGTTTTTTTAATACTTTCTGAGGCCTTCAGGCTAAATTTTATAGAACATTTATTTTTATTGCTTGCATAACTGCATAAAATGTTTTTCTTGGTAGAAGACTGCAGTGTGTTTGCCAAAACAGATTCTATTTCAATTTCTAGAAATTATTGAAAATTGTTAATATTCCCATTTGAATGGTATCTTTGCCATGTTACTAACTAGGCTTTATTGAGATTAATTTTTTTTTTTGACGGAAATTGTAACTTGCCTGTTTGCACTGATTAAGCTTTATGGCCCATCCTCTTTGGAGCTCAATGCAGTTAATTTAATCTACTGATACTTAATCCACAACTCTTTAGCTGCCTGTGGCCCTTTACAGGTCTTCATGAGGCTCAGAAATTGTGCACATCTGAGTGGCACTCCACTCCTCTGCTTAGATTTGGCAAATCAATTCACTGGAAGTCTGAGCAAACAGACCACCTGTGTTGAAATAGCTGAGATTTTCCTCCGTGTGGATGGGGTGAAAAGGAGCCATTGGGATTATCTCAGTATGTAAGAGTGGATCCACTTCCAAGTCAGCCAGGAGAGGAGGAGAAAAAGGTGAATTCCCCCTCTATTCCACCATGAAAGGCTGGCTGATAGATTGATACTTTCCTTTACCCTTCCTCACTCTCACTCCCCCACTGACTGATGAGAATGTTGCCGTCATATTGTGATATTGTTTCAGTGTTCTGTGGCACAAGAGAAATTAATCACAGATCCAAATTTGGTGAGCCAAGAGATTCTAAACTATTTGTAACGGAATCACTTCCCTCACCAGTGAAATACATTTGGTGGAAGGTGCAAGTACATAGAACATTTGAAAACTAGGCCATTTTTATACAGGAGTATATAAATGGATTCATACAGGAGCATAACTCTGGATTTAGGATCCTGACTGTAGGATCCTAGATTTGAAAATGTTTTAAAGTACTTACAGTGAGAAATATTTGATGGCCAAGTTTTTTTCATTTCTGAACGGGGCACTTTTGAATGTCATACTTGTCTGATTAGTGTTTCGAAAGTGGAATTTGCAGAAGCTTGTGACATCATTTCAGAGATGAAGCACTTAGGAGTAAAAATGACTGATGCTTGTTTAGTACCTTTCCTTCAAAGATCCTGAAGTACATACTAAACTTTAGAAACTATTATATGCAAGGTATCATATCATGCATCATTGAAATGCAGCCACCCCAGAAGAGAAGGCAAGAGACTTTTTTAAATATTATAGAGTAGCACTATGCAATACTTCAGGAGAAAAAATGAATACCATAACCAACTGAACATAAAGGGAAATGTTTAGGTAGGTAGAATATAATTGCTTGAATTGGATTTAGGCCAAGACCCTGGGAGTAACCCTACTACTTGGAAAAATTGGCATGGGATTTTTAAGTTACAAGTAATCAAGACCTTGGTTTTACATTTCACCTGAAAAGACAGCACCTCCAGCAGCACCATGCCCATAAAATTGCATGGAAACTGTGAATGCTAAGTGAGAATATAGTCAATTTATCAACAAATTGCCTCCCAATCCTGTAAGAATATTGCAGCAAATTTTTGGGGTAGCAGACACTCCAGTGGGTTCTTGAGGTTCAACAACAGCGCAAATGTGCTTAGTCCACCTTCATAACTGTTCAAACCCTTCCATTCAGCAATATGCAGTGAGGTGACCATTAGCAGAAATATATTTCTGGCATAGATTGCCAGATCTTCTCCACAGGGCTGGAAAGCCACCTCTCTTTTCCATTCTGATACCTTGAAAACTGCTATGTTCTCCAAATGTTGGCTAGTCCTTAAAGAAAAAATTGCAAACTGGTAATAGCGCCTTGATGGAACTGCCACCTCCCTCCCCATACACTGCATAAGACACTATGAAAATTTTACATTTAAAAAAACTTCAGTACATGTATCTTACCATTAGTAGCCTCTGCTCTTTCCTCAGGGGCTGCAAAAATTGTCTGAGAACCAAGGGTAGTCTTAACCGTCACATTCCTGAAATGCTGAAAATTATCAAAATTGTAGCCTTCTACAGCAAATTTATGTTATATGGGGGGATTTCTTGGTTTCTTCCAAAGGAAAAACAACATATACTTTCTTTGAATTGGCAGTACCTTTGACTCCTGAGAGGGAAACCATTCTGCTGGGAGGGCAAGGGCAGCACTGCAGAGACAGAGAAGGCCGCCATAGGACCTGCTCATTGGCATGAACAGAAGGAATCAGGAGCAGTTTGAGTTCCTCAGGCATGGAAGGATCAGGCTCTTCAGCAGGAAGAAACACTAATGAACTGGTTCCTGGAGCAGGAGGTGTGCTTAGGGAATTGGACATTCCCATAGGGAAAAGGAGCATTTCCTGATGCTCATAGAACTGGTAACTGAACAATTTCGGAGTCTGTTTGCTGTCATGGCCAGAGCACCTCTCTGTGAACCAGCCCTAACTCCTCCTCCTCCGGCTGCCACCCAGGGTGCTGGTGAGGCAGAGGACCCAAACCTCCTGAGAATGGAAGGAGCCTGTAGGACTCCGAGGACCACACCCTCTGCTAGCAGCCAAAACCCCTCACAGCAGGACCCCACCGAGCATCCAAGTGAATGATGAGCCTATGGGAATCCCTGAAACCACCGAGTGCCTGCCCCCCAGACTACACACACAAAATGTCCCTAAGAGCAGTTTTCCACAGTCATTCCCCCTTTTTTAGGTGGTGGGGGAGGGCATGCAAATACATTAATATTTGATCGTTTTTTACAAATTCAGTCCCATTACATTTTGTTGCTTTACTCGTTTTAAAAATATTTCAACTACATGTTTCATATACTACTTATAATAAATGTCATCATTTCCTTGACTTCTGCGTCGACCCTCCTTGCTAAGTATGATGAATGTAAGATGTTTTCAGGTTTGGAATTGGGCTCCATGATTCATGGGAGGGAAGGGGAAGGTGCATTGTTATGTGCTTAGAAAAATCACTGATAGTTTTAAAAGCAGAACTCACAACACAGAAAATGGGTAGATAAGCATCTTTATGGCTTGGTTCATATACAGAACAACAAAACATTTAAACTAACAATACAGGTATCTGCCACTACCCAGTCATTAAACAGCCCTTTCTGACCTCCCCAAACCTCGACCAGTTACAACCTTGGGGTTAGTGCTCCATAATAGCTACTAAGTGAAATTAGCATCAACAATGAATGGTGGGGAAAAAAAAAGGGGGGTGAACCCCCCCTTTCAACCCAAATATAGATAAGGTCATTAATAGAGACTGAGTGTTACTGAGAACAGAGGTTGGTAAACCAATGTGAATGCTTAAGATAAAAGCACTGCACAATGTCCACATTGCAACTCAGTCCTACCCTCCACAGCACCAAGCCAACCCCTAAATTGTTAACCCGGTGGAAATGCCTTGTTATAATTGTCTGTAATGGGTGAATAGTCATAGGAATGAATGGGTAATGACCATCAGCTACAAGGAACCAAAGTCCTCACAAAGGTATGTAGCCCCACAAGTATGTGCCAATGTTTCCTTGTGCTTTTCTAGCAGCTGCACAGGATGTGAAGCTGTCCCTCGGCACAGGAAGATATCACCGTCTGCGTCACTGCTGTGCCAAGATGTGTGCACATATGACATGCCTGATTTCCTTTGCCTCCTGGGAACCGATCAGTGTGCATGTGGGTGGGATCTGGCTTCCTTTATGCAGTTTGTAAATCAGACATGTCCTGTGACCGCTCTGGACAGAAGTACTCCTCTTTATTCTCTCAAACGTTATGCAGTGCATAGCAGGTGACAATTATGCAAATAGCGTTGGCCTCATTGGCATCCAGATGGGTGCGTAGGCAGCACCAACAAGATTACAGGGACAAACCATCCCGATGAGTCGAAAGAATAGTAAATATGGCAGGCGACCAGCTTGGCTTAACGGTGAAATCCTAGCGGATCTTAAACATAAAAAAGAAGCTTACAAGAAGTGGAAGGTTGGACATATGACCAGGGAAGAGTATAAAAATATTGCTCGGGCATGTAGGAATGAAATCAGGAGGGCCAAATCGCACCTGGAGCTGCAGCTAGCAAGAGATGTCAAGAGTAACAAGAAGGGTTTCTTCAGGTATGTTGGCAACAAGAAGAAAGCCAAGGAAAGTGTGGGCCCCTTACTGAATGAGGGAGGCAACCTAGTGACAGAGGATGTGGAAAAAGCTAATGTGCTCAATGCTTTTTTTGCCTCTGTCTTCACTAACAAGGACAGCTCCCAGACTGCTGCGCTGGGCATCACAACATGGGGAGTAGATGGCCAGCCCTCTGTGGAGAAAGAGGTGGTTCGGGACTATTTAGAAAAGCTGGACGTGCACAAGTCCATGGGGCCGGATGAGTTGCATTCGAGAGTGCTAAAGGAATTGGCGGCTGTGATTGCAGAGCCATTGGCCATTATCTTTGAAAACTTGTGGCAAACGGAGGAAGTCCCAGATGACTGGAAAAAGGCTAATGTAGTGCCAATCTTTAAAAAGGGGAAGAAGGAGGATCCTGGGAACTACAGGCCAGTCAGCCTCACCTCAGTCCCCGGAAAAATCATGGAGCAGGTCCCCAAAGAATCAATCCTGAAGCACTTACATGAGAGGAAAGTGATCAGGAACAGTCAGCATGGATTCACCAAGGGAAAGTCATGCCTGACTAATCTAATCGCCTTCTATGATGAGATTACTGGTTCTGTGGATGAAGGGAAAGCAGTGGATGTATTGTTTCTTGACTTTAGCAAAGCTTTTGACACGGTCTCCCACAGTATTCTTGCCAGCAAGTTAAAGAAGTATGGGCTGGATGAATGCACTATAAGGTGGGTAGAAAGTGGGCTAGATTGTCGGGCTCAACGGGTAGTGATCAATGGCTCCATGTCTAGTTGGCAGCCGGTGTCAAGTGGAGTGCCCCAGGGGTCGGTCCTGGGGCCGGTTTTGTTCAATATCTTCATAAATGATCTGGAGGATGGTGTGGATTGCACTCTCAGCAAATTTGCGGATGATACTATACTAGGAGGAGTGGTAGATACGCTGGAGGGCAGGGATAGGATACAGAGGGACCTAGACAAATTGGAGGATTGGGCCAAAAGAAATCTGATGAGGTTCAATAAGGATAAGTGCAGGGTCCTGCACTTAGGACGGAAGAACCCAATACACAGCTACAGACTAGGGACCGAATGGCTAGGCAGCAGTTCTGCGAAAAAGGACCTAGGGGTGACAGTGGACGAGAAGCTGGATATGAGTCAACAGTGTGCCCTTGTTGCCAGGAAGGCCAATGGCATTTTGGGATATATAAGTAGGGGCATAGCCAGCAGATCGAGGGACGTGATCGTTCCCCTCTGTTAGACATTGGTGAGGCCTCATCTGGAGTACTGTGTCCAGTTTTGGGCCCCACACTACAAGAAGGATGTGGAAAAATTGGAGAGAGTCCAGCGAAGGGCAACAAAAATGATTAGGGGTCTGGAACACATGACTTATGAGGAGAGGCTGAGGGAACTCGGATTGTTTAGTCTGCAGAAGAGAAGAATGAGAGGGGATTTGATAGCTGCTTTCAACTACCTGAGAGGTGGTTCCAGAGAGGATGGTTCTAGACTATTCTCAGTGGTAGAAGAGGATAGGACAAGGAGTAATGGTCTCAAGTTGCAGTGGGGGAGGTTTAGGTTGGATATTAGGAAAAACTTTTTCACTAAGAGGGTGGTGAAACACTGGAATGCATTACCCAGGGAGGTGGTAGAATCTCCTTCCTGAGAAGTTTTTAAGGTCAGGCTTGACAAAGCCCTGGCTGGGATGATTTAATTGGGGATTGGTTCTGCTCTGAGCAGGGGGTTGGACTAGATGACCTCCTGAGGTCCCTTCCAACTCTGATATTCTATGATTCTATGATTTCAGCCTGCCAAACACGCAATCTATGATCATTCTCCAGCTATTGAGTTTATAATTGAATTCCCTTTTTTCGGCGTCATTGATGGGGTATAGTTTCATGAGCCAAGTTAGGAGTGGGTATGCGATGTCCCCCAAAATAACTGTTGGCACAGACATATCATAGAGAAACACATCATTTCTTGGGAATGAAGTCCTTTCTCCCCTCTTCAAGTACAATCCAGATCTCCTCAGCACCCTGGTGTCATGAACCTTTGCAGTGTTTCCCACCTTGGTATTAATGAAACTGCCTGTGTGGATCACTGAGCTTTAAAGAACAAGTGAATAGTAACCTTTTTGGTTCTTATACTCACCCCTTTTGGTGGGCAAATATTGAGATGTGGGTGCTATCAATGCCCCAGTTTGGTAAACTCATCCTCTTAAATCCAGCTAGAATTTCTGGAACTTTGCTTACGGCAACCACCTGTGGATAGATCAGTGTTAATTGCCATGCAAACCTACACAACCATGACCCCAACAATGGACTTTCCAACCCTGAAGTGGTTTGCAATTGACTGATAGCTGTCTGATGTTGCCAGCTTCCACAGACCAATAGCCACCGGTTTCTACCCAAATATGGCTTCCCTGAATCAAGTTCTGGCGGAGTGGTGAAAGGTGTAGTGCAGGCTCATTACACAGTTCCATGAAGGTCTGTTTTGTAATTCAGAAGTCTTGAAGCCACTGCTGGTCATCCTAGCTTTCCAGAATAATATGATCCCACCACACCATGCTGGTTCTCTTGGACCAGAAGTGACTGTCCACTTATTGGTATATTGTGGTAATACCGACACTCACCATATCTGCTCCACAGGACCCAAAAGGATTGTCATTCATTTTCTCGGTGAGCCATCTCCATCGTGTCAGAAAGTTCTGCTCAGATTCCCTCCTGCATCTTGCCAGTCCCCTACTCCACTGCGTAAACATTTGTCCCGCAATAAGAAGTAGAAGCAGAACCAGATCATCATCCAGTTGCTTCCATCAGTTTTGGCAGGAAGGTAACATGCAGGGCTTAAATTCATCCAGAGCTGTCCAGAACAGAGCTATGGTAAATATTTTCAAACCCGTGGGGCTGACGCCCTGGCATCTTCCACGGGTCAGAAGCCCTGAGCCTCTGCCCTCCGTGGGGCTGAAGCCCCAAGCCATAGGGCTCCTGGAATTGATGAGAATTTAAGCCCTGGTAATATGAAAAAGAACTGTCATTGGCAAATATGTTTGAGGGTGGGGGACAGTACCAACAGCACAGCAATTCCTAGAGTGTCTCCCTTGACACTCAGACACGTGGGATACCTCCCCTAAGATGGGTACCACTAATGTCACGTAACAAAAGCAGCAGTGTGGATATGTGTATATGTGTGTCCACAGCATTATGCTCATGTCCAGCACAGCATATGCGAACAATCATCTCGGAATAGGAAACGCACACAAGCATGTACAGGGTCAGGTAACTGAGTATGCGCACCAGTGTAGATGTACCTGAGAAGGCTACTGTTACCTTTCCTATTGGCGAGGGCATTAGTTCCCTCACAATTCTGTTATTATGTAGAAGAGCCAGAATTCTTCCAAGAGTTTGGCTCCCTCCATAGCCAATATCATTTTTTCCATTTACACTCTGAGGAAACAGTGTTTCTTCATACAGAGACATCCTCAACTCTGTGATTCCATGACAAGGTTATGAATGGTTGATAGAAGCAAAGTGTGGGTGGAAATCTCCAGGCCAAACTAACACATTTCTGCTTCTACAGATATAAGAGCAAGACAAAAATATGTATGCACAGATCTGTTTTTTCATGTTATTGTGCTTGCAATGGGTAACACCATTGTTCTCCCCCTCCCATTGTTGTTCCCCTCTACTGACGTATTTGCTGCTTCCACAGCCAACTGACCTTGCAAGGAAGCAGGAAGGGAAAGCAGACAACATGAAGTTATTTTTTTTAGTGGCGTTAGTTGGAATCTGAGATGATTCCATTTTTGTTACCTCCACAATTTCTCTTCTAGGCCGCCATAACCCACCTTGGGAAATCTAGAATCACTCAAGCTGGAAATCACTGAACAACAGAGACAAGAACAGTCCCCTTGATTACTAATTGCAATCTGTGTGCTATTCCAAATTACTTAATATGTTCTTACCAGCATATACTTTTGTCTGTAATTTTAATATGTTTTCTTTTACAGTTTCCTTTAAAATATGTTAATAGATGTGCACATGAAAAGATGTAGAGCTTAAGAGGACTGTTGTTGCTTGACAAAGGCTCAACATGAGCACAATCCAATAAAATGTTGAATTGCATTGCCTTAAAAGCCAAAAAATAATTCCCAGAAGATCAGATACCGATTCTGCAGCCAGAAAGAAAAGTAACTTGTCCGACAAGCTAGTCCTGTGCCTCCCCACCAATCTTTCATTTTTTAACTTTTCATTCTTTTCACTTCTTTCTATTGTGCTTTTCCCTAGGAAATGTGTGTGTAAAGAACTGTCTCAAAACAATATTAAGTTTAAACCTGCAATACCCATGACATTCAGTTAATATTTCATTATTCATGGTGTGCAAACAGATACTTGTCGATGTACAAAGCCACAGAAAATGTCAGTATCCAATAGAACTGGGTCTAAATTAGAACATTTCCATAGCAACCGTAACTCGACTACATTGCATTATGGTCTTTCCTTATGGGCCAGATTCTGCCACCCTTTCTCAGGGAATAGCATGTGACTCCGCAAGTGATTCTATTGAAATGAATCTCAGTAAGGGACACTAAATCTGACCCTACATGAATACATAAAAATGAGCTGTGATTTTACAGTTCTTGAATTAACTACAGTAAGTAGAGACAGAGAAAAAGGATGAGTAACATTGGGTCATTTTCTGCTGATGGTGTCAAGATGCATTATTTATACAGCCCACTAGTGTCCTCTGGAAAACCCTCCTCAGCTGCTGCTAATAATATGGTCCCATCTAGTACTGACTAAAGCTGCTAATCAAGATACAGTATTTTGGTAAACAGCTACCTAATCTCACTACTTGCCATTCATCAGTACCCTGGCATATCAAATGTCACTATGAAAAACATGTTTATTTTGAAACAAAAATCGTTTTTAATATTCTCTTTATTAGTTTTTCATATTAAAACACGCACAGAGAAAACTGCCACCAAAGATATACTTGCACACAGATTCTGTTTAGTTACATAATATACTTTCCCTTTTTGATTATTCAAACATAAAAACTGTCCAGGAAATAGTATTGGATGAGAGTGCCTATCTGTAACACCAGGAGAAAAAGAGACATAACATTTATGAACATAAGAATTGCCATACCAGATCAGACCAGTGGTCTCTCTAGCCCAAGATGCCATCTGTGACAGTGGCTGATATCAGATACTTCAAAGGAAGGTGCAAAAAAAAAAAAATAACCCAATAGACATATGAGCAGATGCTTTCCAAATTCTTTATATAATATTTAAAGCCCAAACTCACCTCTTCCCTAGAGTTTGGTATTATCAATAATGATAACAACAATAAGATAACATAACGAGCAGTTCAAACCTTCTTTCCAGTCTTGGCTATACCTGTGGTTCTTTCCTCAGGATCCCTCAGCTCACCCCCAAGATCCTCTCTTTTCCAGAGAGCTTCTCCCACCTCCGTAGGGTTGCCAAAAACCAAATTGCAGAATTGCAATTGCAGAAAAATTGCAGAAAACCAAACACCCTTGCCCCACCTGAGCCCTGCCCTTCCCTGAGGCTCTGCCACTGCCTGCCCCTTCTCCAAGGCCATGGCCCCGCTCACTCCATCCCCCTCCCTCTCTCGCTTGCTCTCATAGAATCATTGAATATCAGGGTTGGAAGGGACCTCAGGAGGTCATCTAGTCCAACCCCCTGCTCAAAACAGGACCAATCCCCAATTAAATCATCCCAGCCAGGGCTTTGTCAAGCCTGACCTTAAAAACTTCTCAGGAAGGAGATTCTACCACCTCCCTAGGTAACTCATTCCAGTGTTTCACCACCCTCCTAGTGAAGAAGTTTTTCCTAATATCCAACCTAAACCTCCCCCACTGCAACTTGAGACCATTACTCCTTGTCCTGTCATCTTCTACCACTGAGAATAGTCTAGAACCATCCTCTTTGGAACCACCTCTCAGGTAGTTGAAAGCAGCTATCAAATCCCCCCTCATTCTTCTCTTCTGCAGACTAAACAATCCGAGTTCCCTCAGCCTCTCCTCATAAGTCATGTGTTCCAGACCCCTAATCATTTTTGTTGCCCTTCGCTGGACTCTCTCCAATTTTTCCACATCCTTCTTGTAGTGTGGGGCCCAAAACTGGACACAGTACTCCAGATGAGGCCTCACCAATGTCTAATAGAGGGGAACGATCACGTCCCTCGATCTGCTGGCTATGCCCCTACTTATACATCCCAAAATGCCATTGGCCTTCTTGGCAACAAGGGCACACTGTTGACTCATATCCAGCTTCTCGTCCACTGTCACCCCTAGGTCATTTTCCGCAGAACTGCTGCCTAGCCATTCGGTCCCTAGTCTGTAGCAGTGCATTGGATTCTTCCGTCCTAAGTGCAGGACCCTGCACTTACCCTTATTGAACCTCATCAGATTTGTTTTTTTGGCCCAATCCTCCAATTTGTCTTGGTCCCTCTGTATCCTATCCCTGCCCTCCAGCGTATCTACCAGTCCTCCTAGTTTAGTATTATCCGCAAATTTGCTGAGAGTGCAATCCACACCATCCTCCAGATCATTTATGAAGATATTGAACAAAACTGGCCCCACGACCAACTCTTGGGGCACTCCACTTGATACCGGCTGCCAACTAGACATGGAGCCATTGATCACTACCCGTTGAGCCCGACAATCTGGCCAACTTTCTACCCACTTTATAGTGCATTCATCCAGCCCATACTTCTTTAACTTGCTGGCAAGAATACTGTGGGAGACCGTGTCAAAAGCTTTGCTAAAGTCAAAAAACAATACATCCACTGCTTTCCCTTCATCCACAGAACCAGTAATCTCATCATAGAAGGCGATTAGATTAGTCAGGCATGACCTTCCCTTGGTGAATCCATGCTGACTGTTCCTGATCACTTTCCTCTCATGTAAGTGCTTCAGGATTGATTCCTTGAGGACTTGCTCCATGATTTTTCCGGGGACTGAGGTGAGGCTGACTGGCCTGTAGTTCCCAGGATCCTCCTTCTTCCCTTTTTTAAAGATTGGCACTAATTAGCCTTTTCCAGTCGTCCGGGACTTCCCCCGATCGCCATGAGTTTTCAAAGATAATGGCCAATGGCTCTGCAATCACAGCCGCCAACTCCTTTAGCACTCTCGGATGCAACACATCCGGCCCCATGGACTTGTGCACGTCCAGCTTTTCTAAATAGTCCCTAACCACTTCTTTCTCCACAGAGGACTGGCCACCTTCTCCCCATGCTGTGTTGCCCACCCCCCGCCCCTCGCTCATTTTTACCAGGCTGAGGGCAAGGGGTTGGGGTGTGGAACAGGGTGAGGGCTCCGGCTGGAAGTGTGAACTCTGGGGTGGGGCCAGGGGTGAAGAATGTGGGGTGCAGGAGGGAGCTCTAGCTGGGGTGTGGGCCAGGTGTTCGACGTGTGGGAGAGGGCTTCGGGCTGGGGCCAGGGGTTGGGATGCAGGAGAGGATGAGGGCTCTGGCTGGGGGTACAGGGTTTGGTGTGGGGCCAGAAATGAGGGGTTCAGAGTGTGGGAAAGGGCTCTGGTCTGGGGCAGGGAGTTAGGGTGTGGGGGGTGACAGGTCCAGCTGGAGATGCAGACGCTGAGGTGGGGCCAGGGATGAGGGCTGTAGGAGGGGGCTCTGGGCCAGGGATGAGGGGTTTGGGGTGCAGGAGGGTGTGCAGGCTCTGGGAGGGAGTTTGTGTGTGGGAGGGGGCTCAGGGCTGGGACAGATGGTTGGGGTGCGGGAGATGGTTGAGGTGTGGGCTCCGGGCGGCACTTACCTTATGTGGCTCCCAGAAGTGGCCTGGGAGTATGAGCTCTGGAGTGGGGCCGGGATGGGGGGCTTGGGGTACAGGAGAGGGTGCTGGGCTGGGGAAAGGGATTGGAGTATGGGCTCTGGGCTGGGGGTTGTGGGCTCTGAGTGGGGCCAGAAATGAGGTGTTTGGGGCATAGGAGGGTGAGGCCAAGGGGTTCAGAGTGCAGGAGGGGGTGTGGACTCTGGCTGGGGGCGCAGGCTCTGGGGTGAGGCCAGGGATGAGGGGTTTGGGGTGCAGGAGGGGGGGTCAGGGCTGGGGCAGGGTGTTGTGGTGTTGGGGGGGGGTGGGCTCCGTGAGGGAGTTTGGGTGTGAGAGGGGACTCCGGGCTGGGATAGGGGGTTGGGGGGCAGGAGGGGGCTCAGGCAGAGGGTTGAGGTGTAGGGTTCCAGCGGCACTTACTGCAGCTCCCAGGAAGCAGCCACTAGGTCCCTGCAGCCCCCAGGTGCATGGGCAGCCAGGGAGGCTCCACATGCTGCTCTCACGTCAACAGGCACCGCCCTCGCAGCTCCCGTTTGTCGCGGTTCCTGGCCAATGGCAGCTGGAGCAGGCACTTGGGGTGAGGCCAGCTCTCGGAGCCTTCGTTGCCACCTATGCGCCTAGAGGCCACAAGGACCTGACGGCCACTTCCGGGAGCTGTGTGGAGCTAGGGCAGGCAGTGAGCCTGCCTTAGTCCCGGGCCCCCGTTGCACTGCCAACTGGACTTTTAATGGCCCAGTCAACGGTGCCAACCAGAGTCGCCAGGGTCCCTTTTCAACCAAGCATACCGTTTGAAAACCGAACGCTTGACAACTCTGCTGACAGTATTAAAATATCTCAGTGGTATATTTCCTGAAAACATTCTGTTTTTATCCATTCTGAAACACAAGGCACCGAGTACTGTTTCCGAAAATTAAGTACTGATGGAAAAGCTAATAATAGAAGAGGCAGTGTGTTTTAAATTAATGCTATTATTCCACTTTCCTGCCACGCTGCTCTGGAAGGACTTAGGGGTTTATCCTCAATATGTTTTCCAATCCATCAGGGAGTTTGAGACAAATCTGTTCTCTAAAATAATCGAATTATCACAGTCTTGCTCCTAAAAGGATTTAGAAGGTCTGTTTATTTGCAGAAATTGTCCACGTACCAAGCTTCTGTCATGTTTTTTGAGATATTATGAGTAAATAGGAAAAGCTCGTGGTCTGAATTTCACCTTACTCAGTGGGAACCTTTCATTAACACAGAAGAATTTGTGAGCACTCTTTCAGGATATGACGTGTAGTACGCTGAGAGCAGCTGTAGTTTAATGGTTTAATTGAAAGAACTGAAGCAGAGGTCATACTGCAATGGCTGTGTTTTTTCTAATACTGCAGTACGGATTAAAAATAGAATTTGACTTGTAAAGAAAGCTATAATAATTAGAACTTTAAGAGGGGCTTACCATGACAGTAAAAGTATGTTATGGTTGTGACTAAGGCTGGTCTACACTATGAGGTTAGGTCGAATTTAGCTGTGTTAGGTCGATTTTATAAGCAATGCGGCGACACAACCAACCCCGTTCCGTCGACCTAAAGGGCTCTTAAAATTGACTGCTGTACTCCTCCCCAACGAGGGAAGTAGCGCTAAAATCGACCTTCTTGGGTCGAATTTGGGGTAGTGCAGATGCAGGATTATGCAATTCGACGGTATTGGCCTCCGGGAGCTATCCCAGAGTGCTCCAATGTGACTGCTCTGGACAACACTTTCAACTCCGATGCACTAGCCAGGCACACAGGAAAAGCCCCGGGAACTTTTGAATTTAATTTCCAGTTTGGTCAGCATGGCGAGCTCAGCAGAACAGGTCCCAGAATCGCAAATGAGCTCCAACATGGAGCAAACAGGAGACACTGGATCTGATTGCTGTATGGGGAGAAGAATCTGTGCAGGCAGAACTCCAATCCAGCAGAAGAAATGCTGATATATATGCCAAAATTGCATGGGGCATGGTGGAGAGAGGCTACAGCAGGGACACACAGCAGTGCCACATGAAAGTTAAGGAGCTCAGGCAAGCCTATCACAAGACAAAGGAGGCAAAGAGTCACTCCTGGTCAGAGCCCCATACATGCCGCTTCTATGATCAGCTGCATGCCATTCTAGGGCTATGATCAGCTGGGCACCTGCAAGGGGGAGTCGTATGCAACATGGAGGAGGATTTTGTGGATGAGGAAGAGAAGGAGGAGAATGCGCAGCAGGCAAGCGGAGAATCCGTTCTCCCCGGCAGCCAGCACCTTTTCATCACGCTGGAGCCAACAATCTCTCAGGGCGAATTGTTCCCGGACCCTGAAGGTGGAGAAGGCACCTCTGGTGAGTGAACTTTTGTAACTACACTACAGGTGTTAAAAGCAATTGTGTTTAATGTTTGATTTGCCCTGAAGAATTGAGATGCATTTGTGGCCAGTACAGCTACAGGAAAAGTTTGTTAACGTGTCTGGGGATGTAGTGGGAATCCTCCAGGGACATCTCCATGAAGTTCTCCTGGAGGTACTCTGAAAGCCTTTGCAGAAGGTTTCTGAGGAGGGCTTCCTTATTTCGTCCTCCATGGTAGCACACTTTACCACACCAAGCCAGTAGCAAGTAGTCTGGAATCATTGCAGCACAAAGCATGGCAGCAAATGGTCCTGGGTTTTGGTCACATTCATGCAACATTCGGTCTTTATCTTTCTGTGTCAGCTTCAGGAGAATGATATCATTTATGGTCACCTGGTTGGAATAGGGGAATTTTTGTAAGGGAACAGTAAAAGGACCCCATTCATGCTGGGCTGTTTGCGCTTGGCTAACAGGGATCATCCTGGAGAATAGCCACACGGTGGGTGGAGTGGTGTTCTGCACATTTACCCCAAAACCGCAGCCCCTCCTTTTAAATGGCAAACCCAACTGGCATTGCTTACTATGGGAAATGAGGGCACTGCAGTTTGAAACCATTCCCACATGTTATGAAGGCGGAAGATGCCAACCCCGTGTACCCTTTGGTTTACCATGGCTGCCTGGAAACTGAATTCTGTTGCCCAGCCGTGTGTGATGTGTCACCATTCCAGCAGGTGCTCAATATAAAAGGCAAAATGTGACCTTGTACCTAAAGCACATGTGCTGTCTGCTATGAATTGCTTGATTCACTGTGAAAGAGTCTCCCTTTTGTTCTCAGAAATGTATCTTCTTAAATTGTACTCTCCCTTTTTATCCCAAATGTTTCTATGCTCCCCGTATCAACTCCATCCCTGAGGTTATCGCAGATTAGAAGGCGAAAAGAAACACACTTGCAATGACATGTTTTCAGAGCTCATGCAGTCCTCCTGCACTGATAGGGCACAGCTGAATGCATGGAAGCATTCGGTGGCAGAGGCCAGGAAAGCATACAGTGAGTGTGATCAGAACACACAGGAGGAGATGCTGAGGCTAATGGGGGAGCAAACGGACATGATGAGGCATCTGGTGGGAGCTGCAGGAAAGGCAACTAGAGCACAGACCCCCACTGCATCCATTGTATAACCGCCTGACCTCCTCACCAAGTTCCATATCCTCCTCTCCCAGATGCCCAAGAACGCGGGTCAGGGGAGGCTCCGGGCACCCAGTCACTCAACTCCAGAGGATGGGCCAAGCAACAGAAGGCTGTCAGTCAAGCAGTTTTGATTTGTAGTGTGGCTACAATAAGCAATGTGGCCTTGTCCTTCCCTCCTCCCACACCCCACCTGGGCTACCTTGTCAGTGATCTCTTTTTTTTTTTTAAATAAATAAAGAATGAATGGATTCAAAACAGTAGGAACTTTATTTCTTTTGCCAGCTGTGGTCGAAGGGGGGAGAGAGATTGGCTTACAGGGAAGTACATTCAACAAAGGGGGAGGTTTTGTATCAAGGACAAACACACACAACTGTCACACTGTAGCCTGGTCAGTCATGAAACTGTTTTTCAAAGTCTCTCTGATGCGCAGCGTGCCTAGCTGTGCTGCTCTTCTAATCACCCTGGTGTCTGGCTGTTCAAAATTGACCATCAGGCCATTTGCCTCAACCTCGTATGCTGCCATGAACGTCTCCCCCTTACTCTCACAGATATTATGGAGCACATAGCAAGCAGCAGTACAGTGGGAATATTAACTGCGCTGAGGTCTAACCTACTCAGCAAACAGTGCCAGCGAGCTTTGAAACGTCCAAAGGCACATTCTTCCACCATTCTGCACTTACTCAGGCTATAGTTGAACTGCTCCTTACTACTGTCCAGGCTGCCTGTGTACGGCTTCATGAGCCTTGGGAGCAAGGGGTAGGCTGGGTCCCCAAGGATAACTATTGGCATTTCAACACCTCCAGTAGTAATTTTCTGGTCTGGGAAGAAAGTCCCTGTTTGCAGCTTTTCGAACAGCCTGGAGTTCCTAAAGATGCGAGTGTCATGCACCTTTACTGACCATCCCATGTTGATGTTGAAGGTGAAACGTCCCTTGTGATCTACCAGTGCTTGCAGCACCATTGAGAAGTATCCCTTGTGGTTTATGTACTGTTTAAAAAGGTCCAGTGCCAAGGTCCAGTGTCAAAATAGACGGAATGCATATCCCTATCACCCCACCACAGATAAGGAACCCCATTGCAGCAAAGCCATCCTCTATGACCTGCACATTTCCCAGAGTCACTACCCTGGTTAGCAGAAGGTTATTGATTGCCTTGGCTACTTGGATCACAGCAGCCCCCACGGTAGATTTGCCTACTCCGAATTGATTCCCGACTGACCAGAAGCTGTCAGGCGTTGCAAGCTTCCACAGGGCTATCACCACTCACTTCTCAACAGTCAGGGCAGGTCTCATCTTGGTATTCCTGCGCTTCAGGGTGGGGGAAAGCAACTCACAAAGTTCCATGAAAGTTGCCTTGCGCATGCGAAAGTTTCGCAGCCACTGTGAATCATCCCATACCTGCAACACTATGTGGTCCCACCAGTCTGTGCTTGTTTGCTGGGACCGGAATCGGTGTTCCACTGTATCAACCGGCCCCACTGCCGCCGCGTTGGTGTCCCAATTGCCACATCCCGTGGTTTCAGGAACGTCTGTGTCCATGTCTTCCTCACAATCATCCTCGTGCTGGCGGCTCCTCGCCAGGCTCTGCACATACTGCAGGATAATGCACGAGGTGTTTGCAGTGCTCACAACAACAGTGCACAGCTGATGCTTGCCATGCTATGGCGTATGCACAGATAACCCAGGATAAAAGGCTTTCAGGGAGGGAGGGGAGACTGATGACATGTACCCAAAATCACCGGCAACAATGTTTTTGCCCCATCAGGTACTGGGAGCTTAACCCAGAATTCCAATGGGCAGTGAGGACTGTGGGATAGCTACCCACAGTGCACCACTCCGTGAGTCGATACAAGCAGTGGTACTGAGGACGCACTCTGCCAACCTACTGCGCTTAGTAGGGACATACACAATCAACTGTATAAAATCGCTTTCTAAAGATCGACTTCTATAAAATCAACCTAATTTCTTAGTGTAGACGTACCCTAAGGATAATAATTGGAACACAAATAAAAATTAGAAACGCAAATCATAGTGAACAATGCTTTTTATAATAATACCTTAAGACTTTGCATTCATATATTGTGACCCCAATCCAGCTCAGCACTTAGCTCTTAGTGCCATAAATCAGAAAATTCAGCTGAGGTTAAAGCACAGGGGACTTACCAACAATGCAAATATTTTGTTTAGAGTTCCACATACAGGTCCTCATGGACTAAATCTTTGCCCTGTAGTAATAGACTCATTTGAGAACCATTACTTTTGAGACAGTGTCAAAGTTAGGGTTTGTTTTCTCTTCCTTCTCCTTAACAAGTGAAAAGAACTGGGATAGATCATGATCAAGGTCTTGACTGAAAGTCCTGTGAAGTCATTGTGGTCCCTTCATAGATTTAATTGGGCTTTGGGTGAGGCCCTGACTGAGAAAAAATGTAAGTAAACTATGTATTTAAATATAGTACACTCCAATTCAAAACAATTAGTGCTTTTTATTAATTTAAAAACCACTAGAATACTAGGTGATGGATTTAAATGTGAGTGTTAGCCTACAGCACTAAGGCCTAGATCCTTAAAGGTATTTAGGTGCTTAGCTCCCATTGACTTCAATAGGAGTTAACTGCTTGAATATCTTTGAAGATCTAAGCTAAGTCACCAGTATACCTTTCCCCTAAAAGAATTCCTATGACTCTTATGGGGTTCACTATTGTAAGAGCTCTCTCGTTAAATATAACCTCTTCCAAATGGCAAGCCTTTGTGAACAGCCATATTTTCAACTGAAGAAGAGCTCAGTGTAAGTTCAAAAGTTCGTCTCTTTCATCAACAGAAGTTGATCTAATAAAAGACATTTCCTCACCCTCTTTGTCTTGCTAATATTTTGAAACATCAGTTTTAAAAATGTAATAAATTTAAAACAGTATTCCCAACAAAAAAGGTGTTTTGTGTGGGTGAGAAACAAACTTTAGAAATGTAACATTTAGGAGGAGAATCAAAATGTATAAAAGCATTGTGCACAAACAACACCATTACTTAGTAAGTCCACAACAATAGCACATGGAAAATAATTCCATAAATCCTTTTTGCTTGTGAGAGTTCCAGTAGATATACTAAAGATAATAAGATGAATGAAATGTTGAAGATGGTTCTGGCATTCAGACTGGCTAATGTAATTTTCCTGAATATAATTAATTCTGAAATGTGCTTAATATAACAATGATAACTGCATCTCCAATAAAAATCCATATGACAATCTTTTTCCATCTGCAGTTTATAATAACAATAACAACCTTGGCACAAGACAATTTGTTTGGATTAATGATCAAGTAGGGTTAACGATCCTTGGCTGTGCCTTGGGCCTTTAGTTCCTCCCAGCCAGTCATTAATCCCCAGGAAATTTCCTACACCTTGATTGTTATTGTTTATATAATTCATTAAAAAACCCCTCAGGAATTGCAAAGTGTGTAAAAGTAGTAGTTCACAAAGTTACTGTCTATTAAAAGCAGAGTCTGCAAAGTTCAAGAAATTAGAAACACAAATCACAGTAAACATACTTTTTGTAGCAATAGTAATACTGTAATATTTTCATTCACATATTGTCGCTTTCCATCTGAGACTATCAGTGCACTTGCTGAAGAGCTTCATAGTACATAAAATTGACTCTGGCTCTCGCTGTCTAGTTTGGTTATTTCTAAAGCACTTATTACCTTTGTATTTAAATGCCAAAGATAATACTTGATATGTATATAGTTCTTCAAAGTATTATAAAGCTGTTGGGCTGGATTTTCCTCTCACTTGTACTAGTGTAAATCAGAACAATGGAATTATATTGGTTTAAACATAGAGTAAATGAATTCAGATTTGTGCCCAATAATTAATCTGCCCAATTTGCCTGTGAAATAGGAAGCTAAAATTACAATCTCCATTTTACAGATGGGGAAATTCAGGCAGAGAAGGGATCTGATTTGCCCATGGTCTCCTAACTAGTCAGAGGCAGAGGAGGGATGAGAATTCTCTAACAGATTCTGAGTTTAATGCTTCATCCTGTCAAGCCATTCTGTGGATTTTTCTCACTGAATGTCTTGGGCAGGGCTAAATTTTGACATTTTTGTTTTTCTCTGACTTATGGAGGTTCAAAATAAATCAATTTAGGACCATGTCCTATGACTGGTAAGAAGTCCTAGAAAGAGTCTCCTTCCTCTAACACTGAACAAGTAACTTCATTAGAAGGAGGAAAATGGCATTATTCCTTTTTTTTTTTTCTCACTGCTTTGCTGTAGAGCTTCTGCCTTGAACCGTCTCAAGGCCCCCTCCTGGCTAGCATCTGTTTATAGTTTTAAACAAACAGGACACATATGCTCATACAGAGCACAGAATGAATAGGAACAGGGCAAGTCTTGTACAGCTGTATCCTGCTTGGAATGACGATGGCACCATGATTCCTCCCTCATCATACCATTTTTCTTCTTGGCTTCCAGTATCTTTTGCAATGCAGGGGAGAGATTTGGTAGAGCTGAAAGACAGCCCTACTACCATTCCTACGACGAAGAGGAGGAGGGGATTTTTGCCAGGTAAACTGTCTCCTGTTAAGTGAAACTTTGTAGCGACTAGGACTCAAATGCATATAGAATGGTATACACTTTATAATGAAAAAATGTGTCAGATCCAGAACTGTTCTTAATCTAGTTTTAGATTTCCTTGAAGGCCAGCTTCTTCCCCTGGCTGCATGCTGTTGTGTTTTTCACTGTGTGGGTTTGTCATTCTACTCAACACGGGACACAACTCAAAACACAGTTTCATAAGCAGTTTAGGCAGGTACCTGTGCTCAGTTTGCTGGAGCAATGGTTACCAGAATAACGGACAACTATGCAAAGCATTAGTAATATAAACCTCTGCCATGTAGTTGTGAAGCTGTAACCCTGCGTTTGAACAGGCTAACAAATACACTACATCGTACCTTGGTAAGACAACTTGACTGAAGTCAATGGGAGCCTCACGTATGTAGCTGAACCATAGAAATGTTGATCCCAATTCTGCCCTCAGCTATTCCACTGAAAACCAGAGTAATCTGTGAAAGCAGAACTGACACCATGGAAATTAGAGATATGAAACCTGCCCAAGCAGATTTTATAATTTGTCAAAAGCATCATGAACAACTTCCTCAATGAGAAGGAACCACAATGTGAATGTGAATACTTGTACACTTAACACTTAGTCCCTACTGATATCTTCTAAAGAAGTTCATTAAGGAGACCGAGGGCTCATTTAATCTGGAATTGCACATTTTCAGGGGAAGCCTCTTTCATTTTTGATGAGCTTCCTATATCCTTCAGGGTTCCATCCTTTGCTGATTAGTCCTTGCTTTGTGGATACCAGCTTTCTGGCCAAGGAAGACTGGATGAGGGGGCTTGGAAGTGTTGAGTGCTGTTTCTGAATCAACCAGAAAGCTTACTGATGTTGGATGTGAGGCACCTCTTCCCACAAGTGGTTGAGTTCAGTGTCTCCACAGCATTCTCAGGGTCAGCTGTCTTGGGGAGCAAAACCCAGGGTTAAAAATAAAACAGCCACTAAATGTCTTGTTTTTCTTTTTTCCTGGACTTGACCCAACATTTTTTGGTGTAATTTCTGGCTCACTACAGCTTCAGTCTGGGCGAGCGAAGGGGTAGTTGCCCCAGGAGAATCAAAAGCAGCTACTTTGTAAGGACTGTTATTATGGTGGAAACACTGATTATTACTGGGAAGCGGGAGGGGAGTCATCTGTCTTCATATGCTACGTATCATTTTACATATAGTTTTCTGGTTAAATGCTTTTCCTTTGAACTATTCATTTGTAACATAAATTAGATGAATGCTTTGCAAATTATCCCAGTTGCAGGGATTTTTGCAAGGCAAAATTTCAATATTTTAATGAAATATTCTAGCTTTTCAGTATATTTTAACATACCATGGTGTTTTTAGGGCAAACCACAGGGTCATAACCAGAAAACACAAAGGTAAGAGTAGGTTATTGTTTCTGTCATTCCATAACATAATCTGAGGGCCCATTTATACTCCTGATCTCATGTTATTTCAATAAATGAAGGGTTTAACAGCCACACGACCTTGTGACAGATATGGCAGTTTCCTGCAATATTTTTGGGAGGTATTACTGTATTAAATGCCAAAGATAATACTTGATATGTCCAAAGTGGCCCCAATCCTTCCTGGGAAGGGCTGGAAGGACTGGCACTTGCCAGCTCCAAATAAGATTTTTAGCATGCGTGTAAGTTCTTTTATTCTTTTTAATATGTTTTCTCTGTAATGTTTTCACCTTAAGAATAAATGTGCTTGCTTATAAAGAGTTATGTGGTATCTTGGCTGCTGGCAATTACATTGTTCATAGTCTTCAAAGAATAAACACCGTTCAGATGCTGGCCTGCTTAGGCAGTCTGACTAGGAATATCAGTGTAGACAGGGAACTATGCATCCTGGAAAAACCCCAGTCCGTAGGGTTGCCTGGTGTCCAGTTTTCAATTGGAACACCCGGTCAAAAAGGGACCCTAGCAGCTCCAGTCAGCACTGCTGACCGGGCCATTAAAAGTCTGGTTGGTGGTGCAGGCAGGCTCCCTACCTGGCTCCATGCAGCTCCTAGAAAGCTGCTGGCATGTCCAGCTCCTAAGCATAGGGGTGGCCATGGGGGCTCCATGTGCTGTCCCTGCCTGAGTACGGTCTCCGCAGCTCCCATTGGCTGGGAACTGTGGCCAATGAGAGTGGAGGCGGCACCTGTGGGCAGGGGCAGCACAAAGAGCCGCCTGGCCACACCTCCGCCTAGGAGCCAGACATGCCGGCAGCTTCCGAGGAGGTTCCTGAGGTAAGCACCTCCTGGAGCCCATACCCCCTCTCATGCCCCAACCCTCTGCCCCAAACCCCCTCCCACACTTGAGTGTCCTCAGCCCCAGCCCGGAGCCCCCTCCTGCACCCAAAATCACTCATCCCCGGCCCCATGCCAGAGCCTGCACCCACAGCCGGAGCCCTCACCCCCTCCTGCACCTCAATCCCCTGCTCCAGTCTGGTGAAAATGAGCTAGTGAGCAAGGGAGGGAGAGCGGATGGAGTGAGCAGGGGGCAGGGCCTCAAAGAAGGGGCAGGGCAGGCACAGGGCCTTGGGGAAGGGGCGGGGCAGCAGGTGAGGCAAGGGTGTTCAGTTTTCTGCTATTAGAAAGTTGGCAACCCTACCAGTCAGAAGGGACAGAGACATGGGTCTCTGTCCAAGAGAGGCAATAGCTGAGGAGTCGGGAGCCTAGAATGGGTATGCTTGCTGGACCACAGAGAGGGTATACAGGTGCAGTTGCCCTGAACTCTGACAGACCTATCTTTAGTATTCCTCTGTGACAATCAGGGTCCAGACATCTCAAGGGGAGAACAGTGGGTCTGAACCCCCAAAAATAAGCAATTGAATCAACTAGTTATATACAATGCTGTTGTGTTTAAAAATATGTTGAGTAAGATCTTTAATGAAAGCTTATAATGTTCTGAACTTGTTGATTATTATGAGATGTGTACAGATTGTGGCTATGAATCTATGTATTTATGTATATAGAATACTATGCTCATGGCGTGTACTACAATTTTAAATAAACCTCACAGCAGGGAGGGCCTCCTCCCAAACCAGGTGTTTGAACAAAATCAGATGAAAGAAACGATCCCTGGTACAACTCAGGAAAAGACAAACAATGGACCATTACGGTTAAGGGGCAAACACTGAGATGTCCTGACTACCACGTTGAGAGGGAATTTCTCCCACCATGAATCACCGCTGTCTGAGAGAAAGGGGGTAAAAAATCCTGCAAACCCTGTTAGAAGGGCAGAGATTAAATGAAAGTTATCCAAACGGAGGGACTCTTTCAAAGGCAGGGGGCTTTCTGTGCATGCTGGATCCACCTGGAGGGCTAGGGGGCATGTTGGGAAACTATTCAAAGGCAATAGGTAACTTGTATGAGAAAAGGGAATTTATCTAACATAGAAGTGCAAAGCCTAAAGTTGCATCTCTGTATTTGTTTTCTGTGTAACTTGTATGTGTTTTCTTTTTCTTACTATTTCATCTTTGAATCTGTGATTTTTCTATTAAATCTTTTTGTTTGTTTTTACCCCAAGCGGGTCTCTGTTGTGTAAATTGCGTGGAGTGTGTGCCAAACTGAACTGATAACTGGGGGGGCTGGTTTCATGCTTTCAGAGTAACTAGGCTGCTGGTAGTCAGGGTGAGACCTTAATGCTTGTGGGGTGGCTACTGGTTAGGGGTACGAGCCATAGCAGCATAGCATTACAGCAAAGTTACAAGTTACAAGGGTGACAGAACCCTGACTGATCTGGGAGATCCCCAAAACATCACAAGACCCTGGTCCGCGGCTGCAACTTCTAGGGACTACCTCTATACAAATAATAAATACTAATAACTGAATCAAGCTAAATTCAAGCTGTGTGTGACTTGGGATCTGTTCTCTTTTCAGTTCTGTTACAAAACCCAATTCTTCAGTTGAACATCTGCTACTAGTCAGTCCTTGGTTAATGCCTGTTGTCTTGAAAAGACGTGTAGAAATGGAGAATTGGTTAACTAAATAGATACCGGTATGTACAGCAAGTTGACCTTACCTCAGATTTATTTCCATTTTTATGTGGCAGGAAAAGATATATGGTATATTAACTAAGGACCAGATTTTTAAAGGTATTCAGGTGCCTAAAGATGCAGATAGGTGGCTAGTGAGATTTTCAGAAGTGCCTAAAATCCCCTTTAAATCAATGGCAATCAACTGAAATCAGTAGGAGTTACACACCTGAAAAATTATTCCTTTATTAATTATTCATTATTTTATATATAATTTTATATTCAGCGCAGAGTTAGGTGCGCAGAGTTTGAATGGTGTGCATTAAATAACACACTGAATGAGGAAGATAAGATGATGGGATACTGGAACAATTTGTATAGTGGGGGTGCTGAGAGCCATTAAACCAAACTGTAAACCCTGTATATGGTGGAAACCACTTCAAGCCAGTGGGGTGGGGCAGCACCGCTAGTTCCAGCGCCTAATATAAGAAGAAACAGTACATTGAATGTTCACTGAATGAGACAAATTCTGTGGAAAAATAGTGTGTGATCAGGGTGACCATATTTCCCAAAAGGAAAACGGGACACTGCGTGGGGTCCCCACCCCCCATGAGGCTGGGGTCACTGGAACCCTGCTTGCCCTCTCTGCACACGTGAGGCTAGGGTCGCTGGAACCCTGCCTGCCCCCGCACAAGCCCTTCTCCACTGCAAGGGGCTGGTATCTCCACTCATCCCCCTGCACGTTCCTCTGTACCGCATGCCGCTTTTTTGACAAAAGTTGGCATTTGTCCCATTTGCTGTTGCCAGCTGATCAAGTTGGTGGGGAAGGATTCCTCTATCACGCATTCTGACAGGCAGCTATAGGTCTGCCTTCCGAGCATCGCCTCATATAGGGGCATGCTGGAAGCAAGGCTGGGGCCAGGAAGAGCATGTTAAGGATGGGACCACAGCACAGGAGATTCAGAGCAGTGCAGAAGCCCAAAAGATCATAATTCCATTGAAAGGCCTTTAGGCACTTTTGAAAATTTGATGTGCAGTCAAGTTTCTTGTCTGAACATATCCAGGACTAAACGAATGCATTTTAAAATATAAATGGCATATTGAACAAAATTCTGTGTCGAGAAGTAAATTTTTAACTCCTACAGCTTACACAGGAGTGACCAAACTGATGTGGCCCACGAGATGTTTTAAGCCGACCCTCAAGCTCCTGCTGGGGAGCAGGGTCTGGGGCTTGCCCCGCTCCGGCACTCCAGCTGGGGAGCCGGAAGCAGCAGCATGGACCCGTCCAGCTCCTACGCAGTCCAATGGCTCTGCTCCAATGGCCACCTCCGGCGCAATAATGGAAGCTGCAGGGGCGGTGCCTGCAGATAGGGCACCATGCAGAGCCGGCTGGCCACACCTCCACGTAGGAGCCGGAGAAGGGACATGCTGCTGCTTCCGGGAGCCGCTTGAGGTAAGCACCCCTCAGAGCCTGCACCCCGAGCCTCTCCCCATGTCCCAACCCTGCTCCAGCCCTGATCCCTCTCCCACTATCCAGGGGATTGGTCCTGCTTTGAGCAGGGGGTTGAACTAGATGACGTCCTGAGGTCCCTTCTGACCCTGATATTTTATGATTCTATTCTATGAACCCCCTCGATCCCAGCCTGGAGCACCCTCCTGTACCCCAAACCCCTCATCCCCAGCCCCACCCCAGAGCCTACACCCCCAGCCGGAGCCTGCACCCCTTCCTGCACCTCAGCCCCTTGCCCCAGCCCTGATCCCCCTCCCACCCTCTGAACCCCTTGATCCCAGCCCAGAGCACCCTCCTACACCTCAAACTCCTCATCGCCAGAGCCCGCACCCCACAGCAGGAACCCTCACCCTCCCAGACCCTACTCCCCCACCCCAGCCTGGAGCCCCATCCTGCAATCTGAACTCTTCATTTCTGGCCCCACCCCAGAGACCGCACCCACAACCAGAGCCCTCATCCCCTCCTGCACCCCAACCCCAAATTTTATGAGCATTCATGGCCCGTCATACAATTTCTATTCCCAGATGTGACTCTTGGGCCAAAAAGTTTGCCCACCTCTGAGCTAACATAATAACCAGTTCTAAAATAAACTGATACACAGTAATTTCCATCCAAAATAACATTATTTAGTGCTTATTATAAATCTGAGTAGATGTCATAGTTTAATATGGTCACACACTATTGACAACATAACCACTAGCAAAATGCACAGTGCTCATTAAACAAAAACAATGTTCTTCTGCTGTCCCATTCACATCACATTTACTGTAGATAAAAAGTTTCTTTTTTTATGAAGGGAAATTTTGAAAACCTGTTCTTTGTTTCCCTAGCTTTGCCCACATTCTTCTTACATTAGAAAAGCTTGAACAAATTTAAATGCCTAGTTCACAGTACAGTTTGTACTATAAACAGGCTACAGTTGTCAACATACACTACAGAAACACTCTGGGGTAAGAAATAGGTGGAGTTGAATGCACATTAACCCATGTTGCTAAGCCCCTTGCAGGAGAAAAGCTATTTTTAAAAACATCCAGCCAAGACATGGTAGGATTCTAAGTCTATATTTGGAGTAATTATGTTTTATCTTGGCTAATTACAGTCATCAAGTTATATAATTAAATATATTAATTCAATGATTTCCCTTTGTGTAATAAAGAACTCCAGATGGTGACCATCAGCCATTTCATAGCGGTGTAGTGCAGCAGGCCAACAATTAAGAGCATCTATGGAAATGGGTTTTTTTAAAGTTCTGGCTAGTTTTATCGTGTGGTTCATTTAAGGAAATAAATAAACTACAGTAATTCTTCAAATTTTTTATTCCACAAAAATTCTATAAAATTCTGGATATATCCAGGCTCCTTTATAAAATAATTTAAAATGTTGGCAAAGCAAATCTGTTATCAAAACAAATTACTATTCCATATGATTCATGATATAAAATGTGGTTATACTAATATTGTCTATAGGATTTAAAATATATACTCTATAAAAAAGTTAAATCTATATAAAAGTCAATTTGCTTCAGTACACTTTTGTCTAAATTACTTAGATTCCATTGGATAGATTTATAATATAATCAAGGAAACAAAAGTTATTACAATTTCACCTTTCCCCAGTGATATGTACCTTAAAATGTTTCCAAGTCTAGCCTAATGTCAAAACTAATTTAATCACACAAAAGCAGAATTAGCTCAGTTGCAGAGATTTGATATAATCCAGGCACTCTCAGGAAAGAGAAAAGCTAAACTGTGGTTTGAATTTTGATTAGGGGAAAAATATTCCTCAAAAATGAGGAGCCAAGAATCCTACAGAATTTTCTTTTATGAAAAATTGTTTCATTATCTTTCCCTTTTGGTGCCCAGAAACCCCATTGCACAGTGGATGGATTAGAAATACGTACACAGAGCCAGATTCTTACACCCATATCAAGAAATACCTTAGCTCCCAACCTTGCAAATGTTTATGCTTGTCAACATAACTTCATGCGTGCAGGTAGTCACATAGATTTAATGAGTCTACTCGTGAATAAATTTAAGCGGGGACTACTTGTGGAATAAGGATACTCCAAATCTAAAGACTGGAGAATCTTCCCCATAATAGTGATTCTCTTATTTACATCCATGTAAATCAGGATTAACTTCTCTGAAATCAGTGGACTTACTCCAGTGTAAAATCCATCAGAGATCATAATGAGACTATACTATGGAGGTGCTAGTCCAGACATAAGATGGTGTTCTAGTAGGACATACATTTTTTTCCCCTCTACTTGTCTGTAGGTGGTTTCAGTGTGAAATTTCAGTGTTAGTTTTTATGTCCTTTGAATTTTCTGTGTAGGTTTTTGTTTGCTTGTTTTAGTGTAATAAATTTGGAATAGGGAGTGTTTGAAATTGGTTCTAGCTGAAATTTGTTAGGGTTCCTCAGATTTTATGTTTAAATTTATAAAAAAAATTGGCTGAGAAGTGACTCTTAAGGTGATCTGCAACCATTGGTAGTTTCTGAACAGAAATATTTAGGATTAAGTGTCATAAAATCTCCTGTAAATACAAAAATTTGCTCTTTTTCAACGTATCCGCTATGTATGATTGTTTCAGTGGAACTGAAGCCACAGATTATCCTCAGTTAAGATGGCTGCTACTTCCCTGCAGCCTGGTCAGGCAGAAGTTTAGGTAAAGAGGATCACCATCTCACATTGTCCCCAAAGGATTGAACCTAGCTTGCCCTCTCAGAGGATGTTAGCGGTCAGGAGACCAACAGACACACTGTGGGGACTAGGTGAACATGATGGGACAAGGAGGGCAGGAGAATCTCAATGGAATTGAGGAAAACTGGTGCTTGTGTGTGTGTGTGTGTGTGTGTGCGCGCGCACACATGTGGACCCACCTGCACACTTGAAAGGGAATGTGGAGAACAAGGAGGGAAACTGTAGGGAGGGAAGTTAAAGGAAAAAAGGGGATTCAGACAGGAGCCTGAGCAGGTTATGTGGAGCATGGGGCAAAGTGGTTGTTCAGCCTTCCTTTCAACCGATGGAATTTCTGTGTTGGACATGGAAGGGGTAAGAGTGAGTTAACAACTGGCACCAGTGGATGCAGCAGCTATTAGGGAGAGTGGCTCCTGTTTTAAAGGAAAAACTGCTAGTTCATGTGAGATGGCTGTAGATGGCATGATACTCTCTTGCATGAATCTTTTGTAAGACATGAGATTTGGCAGGATTATAATAAATTAATGGATGATTGCTCTAGACTAGTCTGTTTTGTATTCTATCCTGAGTCATCCATTTAAGTACTGGTGAGGTTTGTTAAGGTCAAACTTCCTTTCTAGTACTGAATTGCATCTGTCTCCAGCTATTCTCTATTCCCATTTAAAAAGTAATGGACAGTTCATGAATGGATCCTTTTTCCAAAAAGACATTTAATACAGAATTCCAAATACATATCTGGGCACATTTAGCAACCGGGTAGGGCTTCAGCCTCCTTTTACGTGTTACTGTTGCAACTGGAAAAGTATGATGGTAAAGGTGGTAACTGTGCCAGAGAAACAGAACTGAGCTTCTGTTTGCCTAGCAGAAAAAATGTAATGACTCAACATATTATAGAGTTAGTTATAGCCTTACTCCATTACAAGCAATTTAGAGTCCCTTCAGCGCACAGTCCTAGGGAGTACAACTCACCCTTGAGGATACACATTAATGTTTGCAATCTTGGAAAAACATAGCCATTTAGAATTACTACTATATTCAAAGGTGATTTGTGAGCAATGTGATTTTTTTTCCTCCTTGGAGAAACTGGAAATAGAACAGGAAAGTAGAACACGTTTCGTGAAGTGAAATTGTTTACAAACATTTAACATAAGTAAGAGAGTCTAATTACAGATTTGAAGTGGAGAGGTGGATTAGATAACACAGGCATGAAAGTAAATGTAGGGCAGACTAAGGCATCTAAAAGTGCCTATTCTCATTGAATGTTGATGTTTAGATTCAAACTTTACAGTATTTCTGAAGATCTAAATCTCAGAGTAGATTTCTAGCTGCACTTCCCGTCTCACGCTATTTAGGCCAAGGATCCCCCTAGAAGACTTCTAGAGAGGGCTTACCTGAAGAGGTCTCTGGGGTTATGTCTACACTGCAATTAAACTCCTGTGGCTGGCTTGTGTTAGCTGACTCGGGCTTGCAGGGCTCAGACTGTGAGGCTGTAAAACTGAGGTGTAGACACTGGGCTTGGGCTGGAGCTCAGGCTCTGGGACCCTCCCCATTGAGGGTCCCAGAGCTCAGGCTCCAGCCCAAGCCCAGAACATCTACACTGCAATTTTACAGCCCCACCGCCCAAGCCCTGTGAGCCTGAGAGTCAGTTGGGACGGGTCAGCCAAGGGTGTTTAATTGCAATGTAGACATAACCTGATATTGCAAGATGCACCTTCCTGTTAATTACCACTAGCATCACAATTTCATTATCCAGCCAGTAGGAGGTGTTCTTGTAACAGCAAAAAAGCTGTAGGCATTGTCCAACTTGCCAGCTGGAACAGAGAAAACTATTCTGCCACTCATGTAGCCCAATGTCTTGTATTTCAAAAATAACAAATAAAAAAAATTGCACAATCTAATTGTTTTTATCAGCAACACCAGCTTTAATTCAATGCAAGAAGTATAGCCATCCAATTTTCAAACTTGCTCAGCTATTTCCTGGAGCAGCTGCAATTCAAACATTTCTAAGTTAGTTAGATGTTGTTTCCTAATGTTGAGAGAATTGACAAATAGTTGCAGGGTGTTTTTTCAGTGTGGGGTGCTGAAGGAATGAAGGCAGAACTTAATAACTTTAACATTGCAATTGCCACTTAAAGAAATGAATTAATTATTGAATGAATCTTTACTTCCAGAATCTGAATATTTTTATTTTGACTTCTCTTGATATCTCTTAGTGTTGGACATTGTATGCCAGCATAACACAGTTTTATCTGCTTATAGAACTGCTTAGCTCTTTAGTAGATGTTCCTTTAAATAATACATGGTGGTTCTGTTTGTTTGTCGAGAATTTAACCCCAAAAGTCTTTTGGTTTTTTAAATCTTGGTATTCACAAGGTCCATCATTTAGGGTCTGGTCGTGCTCCCATTGAAATAAATGACAAACTCCCACTGACTTTAATAGGAATTGGATGGGGGCTCTTAATTAGTAAGTTTTGTTCTTTTATTAATGATGTACTGAGAAATACAAATTGAAAAAGTTACTTTTAGGAATAAAGAAATATCACATTATGTTTGTGCCTCTTTCTGTTCCACCCTTTATCTGTCTTCTCCGTTGAGATTGTAAGCTATTGCAGGCAGGCATGGTCTCTTGTGGGTGTGGTGCTTAAACAATGGGGCCCCAATCTTGGTTGGGATTTTTAGGCACTACTATCATACAAGTAACTAATAATAAGCAGTAATTAAAATCCCATAACATTTCAATCCTTGCATACTGGCTCTGCCATCTTTATCAAATGTTTAAGAAGCTTTACTAATCTGCACTATGAACATTAGCTACAAACAAAAGTATTTTAGCTTTACTGAATATATTAAAAATGTGGGGCTCGATTCTTTGGTCTGCCTAACCTGTGCCTCATAGAAGCTGTAGTGGGGTCATTAAATATGCTTTCTATGTCTCAATTCTATTCTTCACATCTGCATTACACCAGTACATCTGCTCTGTGTCCACCTGGAGGTGTGGCCTCATTACAAAACGGTCTTGTCATCTCATCTGAATGCAACTTGGAATCTATATCTCTAAAGTGACTCATATCTTGGTTGCAACAGTTCTACTCCCTCTCTGCATGGGGTCCCAGAGCGCAGGCTCCAGACTGAGCCCAAACGTCCACACCACAATTAAACAGCCCCTTAGCCTGAGCCCTGTGAGCCCGAGTCAGCTAACAGGGACCAGCTGTGGGTTTTTAATTGCAGTGTAAACATACCCTGTGTAGGCTTGCTCCTGCACAAGAAACCAAAATGCTATGCTTGAGTAACTTGAGTAACACAGTGGGACTTCTTTCTCATTAATAAATTTACCAGTCAAACACTTTTGAACAATTTAGGAGAAAATCCTGAAAACGTTGGCATGTCACCCGTTAAAATTCTCATTCAAAAATCTCAGGCCTTTCGTCATAATTGGGACATTAGAGATTTCAAGGCATCACTCCTTGCAGTAAAAAAATAAGTTACAATGTGAAAGGCACACTGAGCTCAAGACCATCTCTCTGGATAAATCTAGTATGTTAAATACACTACTAAAATACTACTTAGAGAGGTTGAAAATTTTGGGGAACACATCTGTTTGGGAGCACAGCTGTTCAGCCAAGACTCAAGTATTCATGTCATTGCTCAAATCCTGGCATTCACATTCCAAACTGTGCTTATATACTAAAGTCAAAGATTCATCTAGCCAGTTTGTACAATGTAATATTTGGCCTTATAGCAAATATAGCATTAGATAAAGACATCAGGTGAAATCCTGGCCCCACTGAAATCAATAGCAAAACTCCCATTGATTTCAGTGGGCCAGGACTTCATCCACAGGGAATAAGTGTTGGGGGTCATTGTTGACAATCCATAGAGCCATTTGCCCAGTGTTCAGTGATAGTGAAAAGCACAAACAAGTCTTGTTTTTATTCTGTATATGCGGAGAAGGAATAGACATATGTGGGGCTTCTCTGATCACTTTTTGAATGTATTATGTTACATTGGTCACCACACTACAAAATTAATACTGATTTTTTTTCAGTAACAGCTATGAGGAAGAATTAGTCAGAGTTAGTCTACTGTCATACAGTGAGAACAGCTGAAAAGTATTGTATATAAGCACTGGAAATTCCTCACTGAAGAAGGAATTATTGAATTATACATTTCTTTGATGTCTTGCAGGAGCCATCAAATCCTGCAGTGCTGAGAAAAGCTTCAGAAACTATCATAGGGGCAGATAGGCTAGTGCCAAAGATCCTAAAAATAGGATGGCAAAAGCTCTTTGAGACAGTAAACCATATTTTGTGTTTGAGTGTCAATAGGAAATATATTTGGGTAAATATCTCATGCTCTGAACAAATCAAATATGCCGACAGGATCTGGGTTTGGCAACAGGATATGAGTGACAATTAAATAAACTCTCAGGAATCTCCTCTCTCCCTTCTGACTTGTGTCTGCCACAGGCCCAGCAGACAGCAGTTTATTCACTGTAGTGTGAGGGCTATGTGTGTGTTTTTGGGGGATGGGAGGAAGGCATACACAGTAGAGGCAGCAGCTCCCTTTACAATAAATATGCAGCTGATTTGGGTGGGTAAACTGCCTGTGTCTCCTCTTTGTTTTGGCTTTCTGTTGATCAAGTAATCAAAATTCAACTCTGAAATGGGATATTGCTCTGACTTGCCTTTAGGTATTACTGTAATAATAGTAGTAAGCTAGCCAGTTTCACTTTCTGAGTGCCCTTTTCTGACTTCAAAGACTAATCTTGGTAATGTTTGAACAAACATTTCAGCCAAAGTACTGGAAGATGGATGACAAGTGAGCAAGCGACCAGGGAGCTTTCTGACCAGGGACCACTAACAGGGAGTTTCGAGAGGGAGTTTGGAAGGGGAGTGGGAAGGAGGTGAGGTACACTTGCCATTCTTTAAAACCTTTAAACTAAACTATAATAACAACTTCTTGATTTAAACAAAAACCCTATCATTAACCTAGGTAACTATAGGAGAAAATGCAGGTAGAAGACCAGCAGCAGAGTGGGGGCTATCCTGTTTACTGCACTCAGTGTAGCATGTATGATTACCTGCCCTGTGGACAGGTGGCGTATATGTGCATTCAGTGCAAGGAGCTCCTGGCCCTCAGAGACTATGTACGGGCTTTGGAGGCCAGGGTGGCAGAACTGGAGGAGTTAAGGGAAGCAGAGAGGTATGTTGATGAGGCTTTCCGGAACACCGTAGATTTGTCCCACCTCCGGTCAGACAACCCCTGCACTGTTAAGGAGAATGAAAGGCCCAGAGAAGGAAAGCAGTCAACGGGAACAGAGGGAAACATTCCCATAGTTGGGACGCTCCTTCCAGATGACGTTTGGGTACCCCCTTGCACTGAGGTTACCTCTCCGGGGGAGGGAATTCCAGTCATGAGGAAAAGGCAGGTGTTAGTAGTGGGAGATTCGATCATTAAAAACATAGATAGTTGGGTTTGTGATGACCGGGAGAACCGTACAGTGACTTGCCTGCCTGGTGCGAAGGTTGCGGATTTCTCGAGGCATCTAGATAGACTTATGTGTAGTGCTGGGGAGGAGCCGGTGGTTGTGGTACATGTAGGTACCAGTGACGTAGGGAAGGGTAGAAGAGACGTCCTGGAGGCCAAATTTAGGCTGCTAGGAAAGAGACTGAAATCCAGGACCTCTGTGGTGGCATTCTCAGAAATGCTACCAGTTCCACATGCAGGGCCCGGTAGGCAGGCAGAGCTTCAGAGTCTCAATGCGTGAATGAGACGATGGTGTAGAGAGGAGGGGTTTAGATTTATTAGGAACTGGGGAAACTTTTGGGATGTGGGAGCCTATACAGGAAGGATGGGCTCCACCTAAACCAAAGTGGATCCAGACCGCTGGCACTTATCATTAAAAAGATTCTAGGAGGTCAGACTAGACGATCATAATGGTCCCTTCTGACCTGAATATCTATGAATCTATGAAACTAGAGAGATGGGGGAAACCCGATTGCTGCAGAGGCGCATATGGATCGGACAGAGACTTCTCTTAGAGGAGAGTCTATTGATAGAGATTCTCTAGGTTTTAGTCAGGAGGAGGGGATGAAAGAGGATAAAGTATGGGCCAGATCGGACAAGAAACATTCACATAAAGAATCTGACACATCAGAAAAGGGCAGACAAATAAACACTGACAGGTTTTTAAAGTGCTTGTACACAAATGCTAGAAGTCTAAATAATAAAGATGGGTGAACTAGAGTGCCTTGTGTTAAAGGAGGATATTGAAATAATAGGCATCACAGAAACCTGGTGGAGTGAGGACAATCAATGGGACACAATCATTCCAGTGTACAAAATATATCGGAAGGACAGAACAGGTCATGGTGGGGGTGGGGAGTGGCACTATATGTGAAAGAAAATGTAGAATCAAATTAAATAAAAATCTTAAATGAATCCACATGTTCCATAGAATCTCTGTGGATAGTAATTCCATGCTCTAATAAGCATATAACAGTAGGGATCTATTATCGACCACCTGACCAGGACAGTGATAGTGACGATGAAATGCTAAGGGAGATTAGAGAGGCTATCAAAATAAAAAACTCAATAATAGTGGGAGATTTCATTTATCCCCATATTGACTGGGTACATGTTACCTCAGGATGAAATGCAGAGACAAAATTTCTCGATACTTTAAATGACTGCTTCTTGGAGCAGCTGGTACAGGAACCCACAAAGGGAGAGGCAATTCTCGATCTAGTCCTGAGTGGAGCGCAGGATCTGGTCCAAGACGTAACTATAACAGGACTGCTTGGAAATAGTGACCATAATATAACAACATTTAACATTCCTGTGGTGGGAAGAACACCTCAACAGCCCAACACTGTGGCATTTAATTTCAGAAAGGGGAACTATGCAAAAATGAGGAGGTTAGTTAAAAAGAAATTAAAAGGTACAGTGACTAAATTGGTTAGTCTCTAAGGTGCCACTAGTACTCCATTTCTTTTTGCGAATACAGACTAACACGGCTGCTACTCTGAAACCAGTGACTAGAGTGAAATCCCTGCAAGCTGCATGGACACTTTTCAAAGACACCATAATAGAGGCCCAACTTAAATGTATACCCAAATTAAAAAACACAGTAAAAGAACTAAAAAAGACCCACCATGGCTTAACAACCATGTAAAAGAAGCAGTGAGAGATAAAAAGGCATCTTTTAAAAAGTGGAAGTCAAATCCTAGTGAGGTAAATAGAAAGGAGCATAAACACTGCCAAATTAAGTGTTAAAATGTAATAAGAAAAGCCAAAAAGGAGTTTGAAGAACAGCTAGCCAAAAACTCAGAAGGTAATAACAAAATGTTTTTTAAGTACATCAGAAGCAGGAAGCTTGCTAAACAACCAGTGGGGCCCCTGGACGGTCGAGATACAAAAGGAGCACTTAAAAACGATAAAGTCATTGCAGAGAAACTAAATGAATGCTTTGCTTCAGTCTTCACGGCTGAGGATGTTAGGAAGATTCCCAAACCTGAGCTGTCTTTTGTAGGTGACAAATCTGAGGAATTGTCACAGATTGAAGTGTCACTAGAGGAGGTTTTGGAATTAATTGAGAAACTTACCAGTAACAAGTCATCGGGACCAGATGTCATTCACCCAAGAGTTCTGAAAAAACTCAAATGTGAAATTGCGGAACTATTAACTATGGTTTGTAACCTGTCCTCTAAATCAGCTACTGTACCCAATTACTGGAAGATAGCTAATGTAACACCAATATTCAAGAAGGGCTCTGGAGGTGATCCTGGCAATTACAGACCGGTAAGTCTAACATCAGTACCGGGCAAATTAGTTGAGATAATAGTAAAGAATAAAATTGTCAGACACATAGAAGAACATAAATTGTTGGGCAAAAGTCAACATGGTTCTATAAGGGAGATCGTGTTTTACTAATCTATTAGAGTTCTTTGAGGGGGTCAACAAACATGTGGACAAAGGTGATCCAGTTGACATAGTGTACTTAGATTTCCAGAAAGCCTTTGACAAGGTCCCTCACCAAAGGCTCTTACATAAATTAAGTTGTCATGGGATAAGAGGGAAGATCCTTTCATGGATTGAGAACTGGTTAAAAGACAGGGAACAAAGGGTAGGAATAAATGGTAAATTTTCAGAATGGAGGGGGTAATCAGTGGTGGGTCCTAGGACCAATCCTATTCAATTTATTCATAAATGATCTGGAGAAAGGAGTAAACAGTGAGGTGGCAAATTTTGCAGGCAATACTAAACTGCTCAAGATAGTTAAGACCAAAGCAGACTGTGAAGAACTTCAAAAAGATCTCACAAAACTAAGTGATTGGGCAACAAAATGGCAAATGAAATTGAAAGTGGATAAATGTAAAGTAATGCACATTGGAAGAAATAACCCCAACTATACATACAATACGATGGGGGCTAATTTAGCTACAAATCAGGAAAGAGACCTTGGAGTCATTGTGGATAGTTCTCTGAAGACGTCCACACAGTGTGCAGCAGCAGTCAAAAAAAGCAAACGGGATGTTAGGAATCATTAAACAAGGGATAGCGAATAAGATGGAGAATATCTTATTGCCCTTATATAAATCCATGGTATGCCCACATCTTGAATACTGCGTACAAATGTGGTCTCCTCATCTCAAAAAAGATATACTGGCATTAGAAAAGGTTCAGAAAAGGGCAACTAAAATGATTAGGGGTTTGGAACGGGTCCCATATGAGGAGAGATTAAAGAGGCTAGGACTTTTCAACTTGGAAAAGAGGAGACTAAGGGGAGATATGCTAGAGGTATATAAAATCATGAGTGGTGTGGAGAAAGTGAATAAGGAAAAGTTATTTACTTGTTCCCATAATATAAGAACTAGGGGCCACCAAATGAAATTAATGGGTAGCAGGTTTAAAACAAATAAAAGGAAGTTCTTCTTCACACAGTGCACAGTCAACCTGTGGGTCTCCTTGTCTGAGGAGGTTGTGAAGGCTAGGACTATAACAGAGTTTAAAAGAGAACTGGATAAATTTATGGAGGTTAAGTCCATTAATGGCTATTAGCCAGGATGGGTAAGGAATGGTGTCCCTAGCCTCTGTTTGTCAGCGTGTGGAGATGGATGGCAGGAGAGAGAGATCACTAGATCATTACCTGTTAGGTTCACTCCTTCTGGGGAACCTGGCATTGGTGCCACTTTCGGTAGACAGGATACTGGGCTGGATGGACCTTTGGTCTGACCCAGTATGGCCATTCTTATGTTCTTATGTTAGTGGCTAGATGTGTGGCTCTGTTTAATTTCATGAACTCGTGAAATTCTGATTAAGTAAACTGGAACATCATTGATTATCTGTTCTGGGAAACCAGGTTTTGCAAACAACAGTACTTCACTGACATGTGCTGGTATTGCAGATGTCTTGCAAAGTAGTTCCAGCCATTTGGAATAGGTTTAGGTCACAAAGTACATTTGGAAGTCATAGAATGTCTGTCAAGGTTCCTTCCCCACTCTGAACGCTAGGGTACAGATGTGGGGACCTGCATGAAAACCTCCTAAGCTTACTTTTACCAGCTTAAGTTAAAACTTCCCCAAGGTATAAACTATTTTACCTTTTGCCCTTGGACTTTCGCTGCCACCACCAAACGTCTAACACTGGTTACTGAGAAAGAGTTCATTTGGAAATGTCTTTCCCCCCAGAATCCTCTCAAATCTTACCCCCTTTTTTTTCTGGGGAAGGTTTGATAAAAATCCTCACCAATTTGTGTAGGTGACCACAGACCCAAACCTTGGATCTTAAGAACAATGAAAAAGCATTAAGTTTCTTAAAAGAAGAATTTTAATAGAAAAAAAAGTAAAAAGAATCACCTCTGTAAAATCAGGGTGGTAAATACCTTACAGGGTAATTAGATTCAAAACATAGAGAATCCCTCCAGGCAAAACCTTAAGATACAAAAAGACACAAAAACAGGAATATCCATTCCATTCAGCACAGATTATTTTCTCAGCCATTTAAAGAAAACAGAATCTAACGCATATCTAGCTAGATTACTTACTAAGTTCTAAGACTCCATTCCTGTTCTGTCTCCGGCCAAAGCATCACACAGACAGACACAGACCCTTTGTTTCTCCCCCCTCCAGCTTTGAAAGTATCTTGTCTCCTCATTGGTCATTGTGGTCAGGTGCCAGCGAGGTTATCCTAGCTTCTTAACCCTTTACAGTTGAAAGGGTTTTTCCTCTGGCCAGGAGGGATTTTAAAGGTGTTTACCCTTCCCTTTATATTTATGACAAGGTTACTATCTCAGCTACTTTACCATCCTGGGTTGAAATGAAGGCACTGTTCTCTTTGAGGTAGCTGGCTGGGCACTTTCATCTTGTTGGCTGATATCAAGTCATAGGCCTATGTGAAGTTACTAACTAAATATCTCTGCCTTGCTGGGAGAATGCCAGGTTATAGGCCTCTTAAAAGTTCCTGGCTCTATCTCTCCAACTTGCTGAGCTGACATTGAGGTCTCTGGGAGGTTTCCAGGCTCAGTAGATACAACTTCCTAGATTGGAAGTAGCAGTCTGTGAGTATACTAGTTCAGAAGTGCTAGCTTGCTAGGCTGAAGCCAAACCACAGGCCTTTGAGTGTTTACACTGCTCAGCCCTGCTATCTGGCTTGACTGATTTCAAGGGACAGGTTTTTGTGAGTTCACTGACTCACCACATCTAATTTGCTGGGCTCTGTGGAAAGATCTCTGTAAGGAACTGGTTTCGCACTAGTGGTAAAAAGAGATCAAAATAGAAGGGAACTCACCAGTTCTGGTGCTTTTCTGTCATTATGGGTGTTCACATCCTGTGGCGATATGACATTGCATCATCTTGTGTGATGGGATATGGCACGGGGAAGAGACTGGGGACAAGGAAATAAACGTACCCGAAATGAGTGCATGTTCCCAGGAAGACACAAAGCCAAAGAACAAGTACTGTTCTAGAAAGGAGACAGGGGATTTCCAACATGAAAAATTCTTCTCCCAACAGGTGTTGGTGCTGCTCCACCTACTGGCACAAAGGCTTGGCACTGCATAACAACCTAGCCAGGTACAACACTCCCCTGAGATGAGGAAGTACTGTTATCTGCATTTTAGAGATGCGGGACTGAGAGACACAGAGACTAAGAGCTTGGCTAAACTTACATTTTATGGCGCTCTAACTTGCTGGCTCAGGGGTGTGAAAAATCAAAGGGCTCAGATTTGCTGTGCTCAGGGGGGTGAAGTGCTAGTGTAGACAGGCTCTGAGTGCTCGGAGCTAATCCCCTCGTGGAGGTGGATTATCAGGAGCGCTGGGAGTCCTCTCACAACGCTCGTGCATGACCACACTTGCACTTCAAAGCGTTGCTGCGGGAGCGCTCCCGCGACAGCGCTTTGAAGTTTCCAGTGTAGTCATGCCCTAAAGCAACTTGCTCAAGGTCACACAGAAAGTCTGTGGCAGAGCAGAGAATCAGTTCCCCCAGATCCCAAGCTAGTGTTCTAACCACTGGTCTAACCTTCCCCACTAAGTGTTAACCAATACTTTACAAAGTCTGTGCCTATTAAGCTTCATAACTATTTCTGAACTAGCTACCTTCAGACCCTACTTAAAATTTAAGATCGACTTTCACCTCCACCTCAAAGTTCCTCAGTATCTGGGGACTTACACCACCAGTTCTGCCTTATCTCTCTCAAATCCCATGTCATCCAGCTTGACCGATATTCAGGAGGAAGTTTACTACAATTCTCCAAAGAGACAGACTTCTAACAGTACTACTTTGTTATAGAAGAAGAAAAAGGAAATTCTGGAATGTAGGGCTGTCTCCTAACTTCTGCTATGCACCTCTCTAACCATTATGCAAGCATATATCTTCTCTCTCACTGTGAATCACTTTTCTGTACTTCACAATGCCAGTCAAAGCTACTTCAAAACATAAGCCTGCAATTTCAGAAATATAATTTGTTCTAGTTAGCGGTGTTTGAGAAAAAAACAAGTAATTTTTCAGTTGTTCAACACCATATCAGAGACCATTGGGCACATAAATAATAACTGAGCATTGCTCTAGTTTTTTAAGAAATTAAGTTTTTCAGCCTCTCATTTGCTGTTTAGGTCTTTAGGGAAAAAAAAGTGCGTGACAGTGAAAAAACCATGTGACTTAAAACTTGTTGAAACCTTCTGGTTCCAGTGGTTAGGACACAGCTCTTGGCTCTCAGAAGATGAGGTTTATGGAAGAGAAGCTGATAAGTAACGTATGATCATGTAAGAAGAACATTTTAAAAATATTAACCTTTTCTTAAGATGGTAATGGATGAATTTGCAATGGATTCCTACAAGACCTAAAACAATTTACAGCTGTAACTTTCCCTAGGAACATATATCTCCGATGCTAAATCTGTAAATGCCTGTATGATACAGTTTTATATTTTCACTTAGGTCTTAGTTTTATTATATCACTTTTAAACTAGTTTTATTCTCTTATTCCATTGTACTTAACGATTCCCATTTATGGGTTTTATAGTACATGATACTTCTGTGTATGAAGAAGCTACAGTAAAAATTCAGTAGCTTGCCTACCTTTACTGTGCCATGAAGTTTAACAGTTTCAGTGTGAGACGTATGAAAAGATGATAGTAGAATGTCATCCTTCTGATCACATAACAATAAATCAGGAAAATATTGGAAATTACAATTTACATACTTACTAGGCAGTTAACATACATTACTTTACACTAGGCAGTTAAAGTACATTACTTTACATTTACCTGTACAGTAGGACTCAAACTTTCCAATTTGGGTGCCTACATTTAGGCATCTAAATAAAAGCAGCCTGATGCTTCAGAGATTGAGTACCCACAGGCAAGTGAAGCTGCAGATACTAAAATCAGGCCATTTTTTTGGTGTTTAAATATGAATGTAGATGCCTACCATAACTTCAGGCACCTATGTTTTCCTTTTGGCCCTATGTAATCAATAGCATAATTTAGTTAGCAAATTATCTGCACAGTGTTTTGAGTAATATGCATGCCTACCTACAGAATGGAGCCATGCCTTACAGATGACTGGATGGGATGTTTGTTCAGCTTTTCCATCTTTAATATATTTAAAAGAAAGTGTGCCTGGTTTTGATCTACCTACCATATTTTAACACTCCTGTGCTGGATAAAGATTCCTGAATTTCTTGTAAATTGAGTAAGTGATG
This sequence comes from Lepidochelys olivacea, assembly GCF_965140295.1. Lineage (NCBI taxonomy): Eukaryota > Metazoa > Chordata > Testudines > Cheloniidae > Lepidochelys > Lepidochelys olivacea. The sequence continues at coordinate 169,346,248 of NC_140411.1, forward strand.
GTTAGATTACATTAAATACATGATCCTGACTTGGCTCTGGCATCTCCTTAGGTTTTAAGTTAAAGCTCTGATACTTTACACTTGCAAAGGAGCCACTTGAGAGAGCCATACAATTACCAGCACAGAGGGTCAAACCACTTCAGAAAAGCCTAACTGAAGAGGTCAGCAGCAGGTAAAGTATATACTGTGTACTGAATTCCCAACCTCTCTCAGAATTGGTGGCCACTGCCAGTTTGAATTACATTTTGCTAGGAACTCACACCACTGTATGCAACATTACTGAATCTGGATGAGAAATGTCTGTTAGCTTCACTTACTTATTCCAAACAGCATTTGACTGAATTTTATCCTATATATTTCATCTCATATTATTTACAGTGCTTTACTTTGTTTTCTTACTTCTTTTAGTGAATGCAAAGCTAATTTGGCTGCTTCTTCCTGAGACTTTAAAAGAGTCTCATCCTTTTTGCAGAAGAGGCATAAGAGTGATTTAATTTGAAGAATCAGTACAGTACTTCTGTTCTTTTTGCATGAAGCTTAAAGACCAAGTAGTCTAAATTCATCTAGAACAATTTTTGTTTGGTCTAAATTAAACTTTCCCATTTGAATATCATAATTATGGAATGCACCAAATAATCAATTATTTAGTTGGGAATAATCTTTCCAATGCTACAGAATAGTTTATAGCAGCTGTGCTCAAGATGACTAGGTCTCTTTTGTGTGTGTGTGGTTTTTTATTTACTTGTTGATATAAGCGTTAATAAAGACAGACTGGTGATTTTAAATGGTGTACATGTCAATAAATAAGACTGCAAACACTAATGAACATATGAAGGACTGCTAATGACATTTTGGAACCATATATCATCTGGGTCAACGTTTTCAAAGTGAGTAGTAATGTTGAGTACCTCAGTTCTTGCATACATCAACCTAAGACACTTTAAATGTGAAAAAGTTTTAGAAAGTGCAGAGCAGACAAGCTCTAAATAAGGTATCTCATTGGTCACCCAAAAATTGACATCAGCATAACCTGAGTAAGTTAACCAAGGTCACCTGTGAAGCCTGTGGCTAATCAGGGGATCTGAACCCAGGTGTCGCATATCACACAATAACACCCTAACAATAACACCCTAACACCCTAATAACACCCTAACCCTAACATCCTTCCTCTCTAAATTGCTGAACTTCTGCCCTCCCCTAAGCCCTCCTATTCCTTCTCAGTATATGTACTTGACCCAGGGTATGTACTGCTCATTTTTGTTTATTTACATTTTTATGTAAGCAGAGTCAGGATGAGCTCCACCCTGACATCTGGTGGTGAGGTGTGGCAAGTTGTGGTAAAGAACTTCAGGGGCCGATCTCATTTGCATAGGCACACCCACCCAGCCTAGGATGAGGCCATAGCTGCCCAAATGGTCACTTTGGCTGCTGTGGGATCCCCAGTGTCTCTGTTTTTGGGGCAGGAAGAATAAATTGTTATTACCCTGATTATGGGAATCAAGGACAGTGGAACTGTACGTGGCCTTTTGTTATGATGGAGGGACTTGCCATCAACTAAGTAGCACTCGCTAGGCAAGGGACATGAGTTCCAAAACTCTGTGAATGGAGAGAGGCTGGGGACAGGTATTAATACTTGGTGGCATGGGCCCGCTGGTGAGGGCCTTACATGCTAATTGCACTTCCTCCTCGCTCCACTGTGGAATATCAGAGCTAATTTTGATTCCATTAGAAGTCTAGTTACAGGCTGATGAACTGAATTCACTTTGGACTAATGGTGCACCAGCACTGAGGCTCCCCTACTATAAGCTGAAATCACAAAAGAGCTAAACTTACTAAGAGCTGAAATCACTGAGTGTTGTGTTAAGTAGTGGGGGAGCCTGAAGATATATGGTGGAGCAGTTTGCGGGACAGTGAGCCGAGCGGCTGGTGGAGCAGAGCAATTTGCGGGACGGTGAGCCGAGCGGCTGGTGGAGCAGAGCAGTTTGTTGGATGCCTAGAGCAGCTCATGGGCCGGCTGGCAGAGCGGAGCCCCATGGAGAGGTGGAGCCATCAGCTTGGGACCACATAAGGTGCCCCTTAAACCCCCGCCCCATCTCCACCCAGGTTGGGAGGTAAAACTCTGCAGATAAACTTTCGAACTCTGGGGCTGCCCTGACCAGGGACAGAGACTTTTGGGTCGCTGGACTTTTGGGACTTGGGGTGATTTTGGGTTGCTGGACTCAAGAACCAAAGGGAAAGGACATGCCCCAATTTGCTTGGGGTGGAGTTTTTGCTCATGGGTTGTATTATGAATCCTGTTGGTGGTGTTTCCCCAACATAATGCCACATTGTTTCTCTCTGTTATTAAAAGGCTTTTTGCTACACTCAGACTATGTGCTTGCGAGAGGGGAAGTATTGCCTCTTGGAGGCGCCCAGCAGGGGTGGTATATATTTGTCCCAGGTCACTGGGTGGGGGCTCGAGCCGGTTTTGCACTGTGTTATTGGAATGGAACCCCTAGATACTGAACCCGGCCCTTGTTGCTGCCAACTCTGACAGGCAGAAGGGTTCCATTTACAATGGACAAGTCAAATTTCATATATATAAGGTTCTGCTGGCTTTGGTTAGCTTCTCCCACTGTGTTTTTTAACAGTAGGGAAAATGTATTTTGTTTATCTTCTTACAATTTCAAGTCAACTGAAGGGATTTTTCTCAGTGTGAAAAAACAATCATTTCTGGGCACAGATCAAGCATGTAGAAATTCAGCTCGTAAAGTGGGTGTTTTGGAAAATTTTGTATTTCTGAAACAGGTGCTAACTGTGTTGCAATGGTCCCTACTAGCAACCGATACAATATCATTAACTTTTATAAGGGATTTCTTGTGATTTACTAGGGAGAAAAAGGAAGCCTAAAGTAAGGTTTCCCCTCCCCATTTTAGCTACAAGATGGATTCAAGCATCTTTAAGTTCATAAGCAACATTGAACTAATCAGGACACTACCATCTAGCAGACGGCAGGCAGTGTTTCTTCAGTCATATTCTCCAGGAAGTACTACCAGCTGGACTGCTTGTTACTCAAGTTGCTGCTACAGAGAATGCAATAACATGGACTGTTTCTAGGTATAGCAAAACAACCATTAAGAGACTTCTTGGAGGTATAGACTTAGAGGAAACTACAGTGTCATTTTCAATTATATGTATTTGAATAGTACACAAAGTATAAAAACCAGGTATTAAAAATTCTTATGAAATCTATTCTAACCAAATTTGTGCAAACCACTTCATAAGATTTTTTTTTTAAATTTAATTTAGATGAAAACTGGCTGAATGCAGCTCTTCACACTTTACATAAAATGATTTTCCTGCCATCTGAAGTACATATATTGTTAGAGGAAAAGGTGTTTGAAAAGTTCCATTTTGGGGCACATAATGTAATCAGTGAGGATGATCATCTCCTTTCCTCAAAAGAAAACTTTCTAGGGCAATTGTGCAGTACAAAGTGGTGTTCCAATCCTGCACCTGGTACTCTGAAGCTATCCATTCATATCAATGACTTAAAAATAGCTACACTGCTGATATGAACACTTTACTCCTTGTAGGGACAAAAATGGATTTCTGGCTGCCAAGGTAAAAACTGCATGGATACTCTCCTTTGAATTAATGAAATGGAATATGAGGAAAGCTTGATTTTAGGCTCTGTATTAAGTTCCATGTTTACATTGATATTTTATTTTAAGCACAAAGGGCTGAGTTTTCAAACTTGTTCACCCAAAGTAAATGTCTAAATTCTACATTTGATGGTCAAAAAATACATGAAGTGGGATATGACATATTTTGCCATTTTAGTGCTGATGCACATGAATCTTCTACCTGAGAAGCCCAACCTTAAAGACTGTTCTCTATCGCTTTATTTGTTAATGGGCTTATTCAGCCAGTTCATGTGAAGGTGTATATATTCTATTCTCTTTCCGTTCTAGCGGCACTTTGTGATTTTGGTAGAAGAAAGAATGTGAGTCTGCCCTTTCTTGTGTTCTAAAATATCTTCTTTGTTAACAGCCTGTTGCATTTGGGCTTATTAATGATGGCCTGGATACTGATGGGAAAGCCATCCCAACAAACTTCCATAGCAGATCATTTTTAAATTAAAAATTACTAATACAAAATGTGGAGTTTGAGTCTCTAGTCAGCTGCTTCTAGATGGGGTGAGTTCTGCTAGATCACAAGGCTCAGGATTCCAATTCTGACATGTAGTTTCCTCTTTGAACTATCATACCACTCTCTCCTTTATAAAGAAGTAGCCCCTTAATATCTTAATACAGCAGTGTGGCCTGCATGAGTGTGGTACCATACCTCTGCAAATGCCTTGCATTTCAGGAATGCTTGAACAGCTGAAGTAACATGAATAATATGAAGAATGTACCAGCAAGACATTCATGTTCCTAATAAAACAATTCAGTAAAGTTAGTCATTTCACTTATATTTTATAGAGGGTGCATTAATTGTAATGTCTCTTTTATTAGCAGTTTATGCAAATCATACCCATTAATATAAAGATTTGTTGGCCCCTCAAGCTTTTGGCACATTACCAGTATGAACCACTGTATTCCCTGAGTCTAGCTCACAGAATAGTCTTTGTTTGCACTTTCCCATGGGTCCTCTTCACATGATTCACTCCTTTAATGGACCTCACGTTCCACCCTCCCTCTCAGTCCCCCACAAAAGACATCCATCATTGGGGAGATCATCATGATCCTGAGAATAGCCAATGTGGTCTTTGTTCTTAGATGGATGTTTGGCAAATAAGTGGATAATTTAAAACATAAATATTCATGCATAATAGCCAAGTCTGTGGCTCAAATGAATGGATACCAGATTTTCCAAAGTAAGTTTCCCTTCCTTGGTCTCTTGTAAATTTTCCCTCCCTTCATTCCAATGCTGAGTTTTGTGAGGCATTAGCTCTTGAACATCTACATCCTTCAGAACCATGCAGCAACTTTAGTACAAGCCCTCCAGGGAGCTTGGGACAAACTCTGGTTGGTAGCCTGTGCTGAAGCTCATGCCATCATATCTACATTGCTATTGTTACCTGTGGTGGCTAGGTTAAAGCTAGCATGGATATGCCTATTTGTGCTACAACCACACCCTCCTTTGCAATGTAGACATATCCTTAAAGTATGTCTACACTGCAGCCAGGAAATGTGACACAGCTCCTGTAGGCATATCTTAGTTAGCTTTGATCTAGATACCTTGAGTCATAATAGCACTGTTGCTGTGGTAGCAGGGGTGGCAGTGTAGGGTAGCCTCCTGAGTACAACCCCCTCCAGGGCCCTGGGTACATACTCAAGTGGCTAATTAGATCAAAGCTAGCTGAGTTATGCCTATATGCACTGCAATCACACCCCCTGATTGTTGTGTAGACATACCTATAGTAATGTCCTCAAGACCTGTAGGCTCTGTTACATGGTAACAGGATTTTGCTGCTATATTCGGCATCATTTCCCTTTTTTGGAGGTTAAAAGTGATTTTCCTCATCTGGGCATGTGAACATTCAACCTGTGTCCTGAACTTAAGCTCATATACAGTTCTAGTAGCACCAACAAGAAAGAGTTGGAGGCATCTAAGGAATCAGCCTTGGGAACATTTACTAGACTGTATACATTGTTCAGAATATTTGATATGAATTTTGTGCTCTTAAAAGTGACTGATAGTACTGGTCAGAGCCAGACAAGAGCCAGGTGTAGTGTGCAAGGCATTGTGTAAGTTTCCCCATGCATCTATGCCAACCTACTTTCATCCTGATCTATAACACCTTCTCTGACCTCATCCTAAACCTTTTCTGAGTACAAGCTGCCAATCATGTTAAATTGGATGGTACTTTTGTAAAAATGACCTCTGGGGAGTTGGAGGACATCATTAAACTTATTTCAACCTGAAAACTAAGCAGGCTTTAAACTCTGATATCTAGGAGTGGTAGTAGACAGACAGACAACCGGCAGAAATTCTGTTTTTACCTTACTCATCTCTCCTATCAAAATGAAATTGGGTACAAATTAGAACTTGACAGGGTGGAAGTGCTTTATTGCTAATTACACTTCACAGATCAGCACAACTACATACAGTAAATGATTGCGAAATGAAGCCATCAGCTATGTTGTAAAAAGGTTAAATTCACATCTCATGTCAGATTTCCTAACAAAAGCGTTGGAAATGGGATGTTGTTTTGATTTTGAACACCTGCAGCCAAAGGGAGATTTATTTCTACACCATGTTCCCAGACTAAATTTACATATATATTCGGCTCAGTTTCTTCTGTACAACCAGGATATAATTTCTGATCATGAACTTGATCTAGTTAGCCACTTAGCGGAATGGGGGCCTGATTCAGGACTAGGACTCAGTGCTACTGCAATACAAATAATAAATTATAGGCTAGACCCTGTACCCCACTCCAGTTGATTTGTGCTGCTCCAGCAGAATTATTTTATTTTAATTTGAGGTTTTATGTTTCACTTTATTTTATTCTGAGGGAAGCAGAGGCATTCTTGAGAGCCTCTTGGATCTTCCCCAGCTTTTTTTTTTTCTCTTCTTCTTCTTTTTATGCTCTTCTCCCACAAAAGTCTCATGCTGCAATTACCCTCCGTCTGGTGGGAAAGTGTTAGACGGAGCTTCCTGGAGAGTCCATTAGTTCTAATTCTTGAGTTATCCATGAGAAGTTGCTCAAGTGTGCTGTACTTTCATATTTTCCTCCAAGTCTGAGAGCCCTAGGAGCCAGACACATAGCCTCTCTGCCACAAACATCCCAAGTTGACTGAAGGTTAAAGTACCAAGCTTGAGACCTTAACTTGGCTATTCTTTTCCGTTCCCTCCTCCGGTTTTGCTGGATGGGTGGTGAATCAGTGGATCAACCTTGCTGCATTAAGCAACAGCCCTCCCCATCTACTTACAGAAATTCATATACTTTTTATTTCATTTATTCTCCTCCCCCATCCCAATCTGAGTCATCCCCAACAACAGAGAAGGACACTACAAATCCATATTTGATTTTTGCTGTGTATATGGACTCTTACACAATTTTCTGCAGTGCTACTCAGCCTGTGTGTTTTATGTTCAACACATTTTAAACACCAGAATAGTTGCTCTATAAAAACACTGGCTTGCTCAATAAGCTCCAAGGGGGAAAAAAGTCAGGAACTTAGAAAAATATTTGAAATAATTATTTACAGGCTTTAAGTATATTAGCTGTTTTCCCCCTTTGATTAAGGGCCCCAGATGGACAGCTTTAAAAGATGGATTTTTGTAAATGATGTTCTGAATTTGTTGATTTAAACTTTTATTGCACTTATCATAGATTCTAAATCTGTAATATGCTTAAAGGTTTAACAAAACACAATAAACTTATCTTAAATACAAAAGTGCTGAAACCCTTATGCCCTGGCATAAGATCTTTCATTGCATGGGCCTCATTACATAACATAGTTGCATAGCCTGTCAACCATTAAATACTCCTGTAAGACCTCCAACACAGTCTCCCCACATCTTACTCAACCTCACTGCCGCAGTCCTCACTGAGTGTTAAAGTGAGTAGAAGTGCAATTTCCACAGGCAGCAGCACTGCAGAATCTCAGAGCACTAGCAGATCAGCAATACCTTGCAATGCTGCAATATAATTTGCAGAAGCTAAGACAGAAGGGATATTAGTGGCATCCACCAAATTTTGAGATTACAGGGAATAAATTAACTAATTTATAGAGGGACTGGAGGTTGTGATATTGGGGAACTAAGCCTATGATTTCTCGGTTATAGGTTAAAGTATACTTAGCTAGACTGGTAATGATCAAGAGTTATTACTGTTTAGTGGTGGTTTAATGCTTATGTGAAAGGAGTTGGTGGTCTCACCCCAGTGTCTAGCAGACAAGTATTTGCATCGGAAACTCACTATCATGATTACTATACTTGTTGGCAGTTTCTGAATAGACAGAGTGAAATAACATGTCACTACCGAAAGTAGCACCTTCTTCAGGTCAGGACTGGGGTGTTGTGGGGAAGTTTGTGCTGCTATTACCTATGATACACCAGTTCTGTGGTTAAATGGAGAGCTTCATCCTCCAGAGTTTTCAAGCTGACATGTGTCAGTATGACTGATCTCAAAGAGAGCTGTGGTTGACTGAGATAAGCACAAACTAGGTTTCAGGCACACCAGCATGCTCATCTTGGCTTTTACACTTACTTCCGCTCTGGGTTTGCCTTAGGCCAGGGGTTCTCAAACTTCATTGCATCATGACCCCCTTCTGACAACAAAAATTACTTCACGACCCCAGGAGGGCAGACCAAGCCCCACTGCCCTGGGTGGTGGGGGTGGTGGGCAAAGCCCGAGTCCTTCTGCTCTGGGCAGTGGGGGAGGGGTGTCAAAGCAGAAGCCCTCAGGCTTTGGCCCTAAGTAGTGGGGCTCGAGCTTCAGCCCTGGGCCCCAGCAAGTCTAAGCCAGCCCTGGTGACCCCATTCAAAGGGGGTCACGATCCACTTTGGGGTGCCAAACTACAGTAAGGGGGTAGAACACTAGCCATATTTTTAGGGGCATTTCTCACCACACTAGATGTATTATACCTTAGTCCAGACACCATTGTTGTAGTAAAGTGATTATAATAGGGTTAACTGGGTTATCCAGAGTATTATGGCATGGAGCCATGCTCTACTGCTACCTTATTTCCATCCTGTTTTAGTCAGTGGAAATTCCCTCCCCCTCATTGTGATGCAATTAAATAAAGCAGCAAGTTTCCAGCCTTCAATCTAGTGCAGGGATCGGCAACCTTTGGCACGTGGCCCACCAGGGTAAGCCCCCGGCGGGCCAGGCTGGTTTGTTTACCTGCAGTGTCCACAGGTTCAGCCGATCGCAGCTCCCACTGGCTGCGGTTTGCCGCTCCAGGCCAGTGGGGGCTGCAGGAAGCAGCGGCCAGCACATCCCTCGGGGATTCAGCCTTGACAGTCCCACTGATTTCAACAGATCTACTCATAAGCACATGCCTAACTTTAAACATGTTAGTAGATCTACTGAAGTCAATAGGACAGTCAAGGCTGAATCCCCACTCTGTCACTCCGAGTGCAGAAGTGGGGGCCCGCAAGGATTGTAAAAATTAATACTTGCCACTCCAGGCTTGTATTAAACTCCTAACGTTACAGCTTCTCTCTGACCATGGCTTGGTAAACACTGCCACCACCGAAATGCAAAAAAACCCCTTTGAACCCAGGAAGGAGCACTTGGGAGTTCCTCCCTGTGGGGTACCCTCAAGCCCTTTCACCCGCCCACTGGGGAAGAGCTGAGAAAGAAAACAAAAGAAATTAGCTGTCGCTATTAGCTAATCAGCCAACATGCACAAACTTTTTAGGACACCAAAAATCCAATCCTGTTCTTAAAAAAGGTAAATTTCATTAAAACCAAAAAGGAAAAAAATGCATCTGGAACTTAGGCTTTTTGCTAGATCTTAAAAGAAACAATTACAAAAATTAAGCACCCAAAACAGCTTTCTTGGGGGTTCAGCTTAAAGGTTACAAGCAAACAAACATTAGGAGTTAGCACAGAGAAGATCCCCAAACCAAAATAAAGAAAATAAACCTGATCATGTCTAGCTAAACATTCTGATCTACTTACACATTTGGAGTTCAGATAAGTAGTTCTAGGCATGATCTGATGATTTATGATTATGCCTGGCTTAAGCATGTCTTAACAGTCAACTATGGATTTATCAAGAATAAATCATGTCAAATCAACCTAATGGCTTTCTTTGACAGGGTAACGAGCCTTCTGGATAGGATGAAAGTGGTAGATGTGGTATATCTTGACTTTGGTAAGGCTTTTGATACTGTCCCACATGACCTTCTCATAAACAAACTAGGGAAATACAACCTAGATGGAGCTACTGTAAAGTGGGTGAATAACTGGTTGGAAAACTGTTCCCAGAGAGTAGTTATCAGTAGTTCACAGTCAAGCTGTAAGGGCATATTGAGGGGGTTCTGCAGGGAGCAGTCCCAGGTCCAGTTCTGTTCAATATCTTCATCAATGATTTAGATAATAGCAGAGAGAGTACAGTTATAAAATTTGCAGATGATACCAAGCTGGGAGGGGTTGCAAGTGCTTTGGAGGATAGGATTAAAATTCAAAATGATCTGGACAAACTGGAGAAATGGTCTGAAATAAATAGTGTGAAAGTAGAATGAATTATATTGAAATTATAATTCATTAAAGAAATGCTACTTGAAGGGTTTGTTGAAATATAGTTGTCAGGAAGAGAAACATTAAGGCATGTGAGACTATGGGTCCTCAAACTAATTAACTTAGAGCTCCGACTGAGCTAGGAGATTGGTAAACGTTAGTATGCAAATAAGATATGTATGTATATTTGTCAGTTTCTGCTTTCTTTTGTCTCTTATGTTAAATTGGCTTTGGCTTAGCTGTATAAATAAGTTATCATGATCCTCAGAGAGGGGCTCACATCTGGGTGCATTGGCAAAGCGCTTTGCTAATAAACAGAGTGGTCTGACAAATTATGTGAGTCCTGAATCTGACTTTGACAATTTGGAGGTTCCAACGAGATGGCAACCGTCTTCACTGAAGCCATGTGACTCCTGACTGTTCTTAGGATGGCCGTGGCAAGCTGGCACCTGGGCATTTGGCCCGAGCGGTCCTCCGCCAGAACGTAAGGGTGCATGACCACAGTGAAGTCTACGCCATCGAACCTGTTGGTTCCCATTCTGTTCTGGTAGGGATCCCGGGATCTGACATCAGGAATCTGGTCAGGTAATTATTTCTGTGTTTTGTCCAGACTGAGGACTGTCTTGTCTCTGTGTCTATCTGTCCTCCCTGTGGTGTGTTTGAGTCTGAGCGCCGTCTCCGTCCAGCGATCGGCTGACCAAAGGGTTCCTCTCCCCACGGTCTGAGTGAGTGAAATCTGCACAATCGCAGCCGCACCGCGTCTTGGGTAAAACCCTTAGTGTGAAAGCAAGGGCGATTGAGGCAGTAGCCTGTGGGCTCCTTTTGTGTGTTGCACCGGGCATCGCTCTGACGAACCCGACTTTCCTTCTTGTGTGATTGGTGAGTAAAGTCCTCCTGTATGGGTAACCAGACATCTAAGTCGGGACAGTTCCCTAAAGGAACGCCGGCTCAGTTTATGTATTTTAGGAAGAGTCCGGACTCCTGTAAATTTCTGGAAAAATGGTCTAGGCTAAGGGGGTCAGGTAGAGTGACTACTACCAGCACTATGCTTCTGTCCCCAGAAGCCTTCACAGCTATTCTGAGGGAAAATGGGCCCTTTTCCCACAGAAATGGTCTATAAGGGACTGCTGCAGGCAGAGAGAGAATCGGATCAAAAATTGTTTGACTATTGGGTAATGTAATCAAAATCACTAAAGGATGTAAGGGGTTTCTATTGGAACTTAACTTGGCTGCTCCTGTCTAGTTGTACAAGATGGAAGTGTAATCGGGGTACAGTTGTGTAAAAGAGTAATCACAGCTCAAGGGATGTTAGGCAAAAGAGAATTTTGTGTGTGTGTGTAGTGCTAAAATCTGAAGCTGTGTTTCAGCTATTACCTGAGAATAAACTTATAGCTTGGTACAGCAGAGAAACTATTGCAAACATGGTCTGTTGCACAAGAGGGGAAACTGAGGTACACCACCTCATGAATTTCATAAATGATCAGTGAGTGGGGTAATTCACTAGCCTGACTATAGAACAGCCTGATTATAGAACAAAATAAGGACAGCCTGGAGGTAATTCTTCTGTTTTTCCTGCAATTAGCAAGGAAATTTGTAAAAGAAAGTGGTATTATTATTAAGCAATAATCTGTCCCCACCAGGGGGGTGGAAATTGTTTCTTTTGTTTTTAGACTCTACAAGCAAGCTGGCGCCAGCGGAAGAATAACTCAGAATACCATGGATCTATGTTTTGTGTTGTTTGTCTGTGGTGTTTGTCTTGTTGCTAGCATTGTTGTGTTTTAACGAACAGAAAACCTCATGACATGGGTGAGGGATGGCTTCAAAAGGCTGACGGGGGTGGGGGGCAGGGGGGAAAGATGTGTATGGGAATGCAAAAGGCTAACTCAGGAGAATCCCAAAATTCAGTGGCTACTGTTAGGATCTTGGGACAAAGACCGAGTAGACGTCTTAAAAGACAAACTCGGCCAACCTACAACTAAATTGGCAAAAGGAGAGGTTGATTGTTTCATGCAGTGGTGGGAAGAGGCAAATCATAGGTGGACAGAATCAAAACTTGCCTCTCTCAAAGATGCTGGCTTCTATCCCACCAGATGCAACTCATTTTACTGTTGTTGATTTGTGCTCTGCTTTCTTTTCTCTCCCGGCTCACCCTGACTCCCAGTTCCTATTTGCCTTTTCTTACAAGGGGCAACAGTACACATGGACCACACTGCCCCAGGGGTATACTGAAAGCCTGGCATATTTTTCCCAAGCATTAGCCCGAGACCTTGCTGACCTTGTTTTCCCGTCCAGGTCCACACTAGTCCAACATGTAGATGATCTACTCCTCTGTTCCCCTTCATTGTCTGCCTCTGAAACTGACTCTTTAGTGCTCTTTACTGCCCTAGCAAATAAGGGTCACAAAGCTTCTTGCTCTAAACTACAACTCTGTCAAGATTCTGTCACATACCTTGGCTTTCTCCTCTCCCAGAGTTCCTGTGCACTTTCTCCCACCCGCGTCCAAACTATCCTTAGCTTTCCCTGACCCCGCTCCCCACACCAGGTCCGGAAGTTTTTAGACATGGCTGGATTTTGCAGACAATGGATTCCCCAATATGCCTCCCTTGCAAAACCTCTCCAGGAACTCACTTGATTCTCTGTGCCTGACCCCATGCCGTGGCCCCCTGAGGCCAATTCTGCCTTTGTTTCCCTCAAACAGGGTTTGGCTTCTGCCCCTGCCTTAGGGCTGCCTGACTATTCTAAGCCTTTTACCCTTTTCTGCCATGAACAATCTGGGTGTGCGCTTTAAGTTCTCACTCAGATGCACGGAGAAAAGAACCGCCCAGTGGCTTATTTCTCTGCCAGTTTAGACCCTGTTGCCCAAGGCTTACCCCCCTGCCTGCGTGCTGTGGCTGCTGCAGCGCGCCTAGTCGAAATGTCTGATTCCCTTGCTCTCTGCTCTCCTCTTACCCTCCTGGTCCCTCACTGACCTCACCCTGCTCCAAGACTCTGCCCCAGAAACCGAGAAAGAATCCTGGGTTGCCCAAGGTTGCTCTCTACATCCCGATTCCTTTTGGCGCTCGCCTACTGGCGCCTTTGTAGCCCCCTTTTCACTCTACCCGTCTCTGGCCGCCCTGCTACACAGTGTTTCGCATGTCGGAAAGGAGGGGATGGTCTCTGCTGTAACAAAGACAGGATGGTGGGCCCACCCATTTTAGCTCTTTTGCAGCCCACCACTGTGCAGCCTGTACCATTTGCCAAAGCCATAATATTGGTAAACCTGTAAAAGTGGCCCAGGGGTTCCAGGGCCTGCCTCAAGCACCGTTCTTGCACAAATGCCTAAGTGTCAACAATATGAATTTATATTGGTTATGGTATGTTTATTCTCTGGTTGGAGTGAAGCTTTCCTTGTTGCAAGGCTGACTCACTGTCTGTTGCCAAATATTTGTTAAATCATATTATGCCTGCCAAGGGAATTCCTGCTACTCTGTCCAGTGATCGGGGTACACATTTTACTGGACAACTTGTTCAACACCTGGACCATATATTGCATATCAAACACCTGTTGTACTGTCCCTACCACCCACAGAGTGCAGGTGCAGTTGAAAGACGAAATGGTGTACTTAAGAATAAGCTTGCTAAAATTTGTGACTCTACAGGATAAGCTGGCCAGTAGCCTTACCATTAGCCCTTATGGACATGAGATCCACTCCATCCCAAAGGCATAAATTAAGTCCCTTTGAAATTGTTATGGGACGCCCTATGCGAGCTATGACTACCATTACTCCTGTTCCAGATTTGAACTTGACTCACAGTGCACTCCTTCAGTATTGCAAGGGACTAATGCAAGCTGTAAGTCACTTCCATTCACAGGTTCGAGCCGCCTGGCCCACGGAACCCACCTCCGATGCTTGCCACAACCTCAAGCCAGGTGATTGGGTCTACATACAGCGCCATCATCGAAACCACGCCTTGGAGCCCCGGTAGAAGGGTCCTCATCAGGTACTGCTTACTACACAGATGGCTGTTAGACTATCTGGCATCGCAGCGTGGATACATGCTTCACAGTGTAAAAAGGCACCACCCCCAGAGAACCAATCATCACCTCAGGACAACGCAGAGTCAATTTTGACTCCAGAAGAAGATGTAGAGGAACAGTCTGCAATACCTTACAATCTACGCTCTCGTAAGGGTTGCCAGAAGCAGATGCTGTTCCTCGGCGGCTGGTAACTTATGGTCTGGGGAGACCACAATGACAATTCTTTTATCCAGCAGCAGGTGTGGATAGCTCAGACCCTTAATATTTCTAATTGCTGGGTCTGCAGCCACATCCCAGCCCACTCTCAAACTGGTGTTCCTGGCCTGGCTATCCCACTCAAGTCCCCCGACCTCACTGGAGGGCCTCGTCCGTTTAACAAAATATGGATCAGCAATGACACTTGGGAAGCGGTGGGAATAAATGCAACTAAATGGATAAGTGTGGTGGAGGGAAAAGGTCATTGGTGTTGGGTGTGTAATGGGACAGAGCTGGATCTGGGGAAAAGCCATTGCCTTCAGCATATTGTGGCCAATGGTGTACAGGATTATTCAAACAAAACTAAAAAGTGGCGGGCCGGGTATGGAGATACGAATTTTTTTCTCAACCTGGGATCAAACAGAGAAATCAATCTCATGTTCCCCCTACATTAACCTTAGTGAAAACAATACAATTTTTCAATGTCATGCAAATAACACCACTCCTCGTAAGGAGAATTACCCTATACCCTTTGGGGGATACTACTCCTCCTTTGCAAACACCTATATGACAAATGGGTGCAACCGACCCTTCCTGGCCTTAATAGGCCACCACTGGGTGTGTGGGACCAGAGCTTATACCGAACTAACAGCTAATTGGTCAGGAATCTGTTATCCTGCCTGACTCGTCCCACAATTCCGAGTGCTAGGAACCTTCCCTCGAGAACACCTCCACAATTTCAGGCGAAAAAGAAGGGACTTAATAGATGCCCAATGGCATGTAAATAACATAAGCCCCTTAACCTGGGAAGAGGTCATTGGCGGTTCCTTAATACCATTAGGGGGAGTAATACACCATGCAAAAAGGCTCCTAAGGTTACAAGCAGTAGTTGAAATAATGGCAAATGAAACTGGAGAAAGTTTAAGAGCCCTGGCCAAAGAAACAGGGGCAATCCGACAGATGGCCCTCCAAAACTGTCAGGCATTGGACAAAAGGAGGGACTTGTGCTCTCATTGGAAAAGACTGCTGTGTGTATATACCAAACAACACCAATGAGATAATAGATCGTGCTAGCCACTTAGAACAAATCGCATATCTTCCCCACGAAATGCCAAGTTCTTTATGGAAGTGGCTAAGTAACCTTTTCAATTTCTCTGGCATAGGAAACTGGTTGTTTCAGGGAGCCCTAACTCTCCTGTTTGGAATCCTAATAATTTTTGTATGTTTTCAGTTACTTTCCTGTTGTATCCAAAATTGTGTCAGGCATGCTACACAGATAGCTGCCCCAAACCAGAGTGCTAATTTGATGATTTTAAATATCACTGATGAACAAAGAGATAAAGAACGATTGATATGTGGAACCCAATCATTGTTGGTCATTGCATAGCTTGACCAAAAGGAGGGATTGTGAAAGTAGAATGAATTATATTGACATTATAATTCATTAAAGAAATGCTACTTGAAGGGTTTGTTGAAATGTAGTTGTCAGGAAGAGAAACATTAAGGCATGTGAGACTATGGGTCCTCAAACTAATTAACTTAGAGCTCCTACTGAGCTAGGAGATTGATAAACATTAGTATGCAAATAAGATATGTATGTATATTTGTCAGTTTCTGCTTTCTTTTGTCTCTTATGTTAAATTGGCTTTGGCTTAGCTGTATACATAAGTTATCGTGAGCCTCAGAGAGGGGCTCACATCTGGGTGCATTGGCAAAGCGCTTTGCTAATAAACAGAGTGGTCTGACAAATTATGTGAGTCCTGAATCTGACTTTGACAATAGCATGAAATTCAATAAGGAAAAATACAAAGCACTCCACTTAGGAAGGAAAAAAACTATTGCACACACAAAATGGGAAATGACTGCCTAGGAAGGAGTACTGCAGAAAGGGATCTGAGGGTCATAGTTGATCACAAGTTAAATTTGAGTCAACAGTGTAACACTGTTACAAAAAAAAAAGAGCAAACATCATTCTAGGATGTATTAGCAGGAGTGTTGTAAGCAAAACACGAGAAGTAATTCTTCTGCTCTACTCTATGCTGATAAGGCCTCAGCTGGAGTATTGTGTCCAGTTCTTTCAGGAAAGATGAAGACAAATTAGAGAAAGTCCAGAGGAGAGCAATAAAAATGATTAAAGGTCTAGAAAACATGACTTATGAAAAAACTGGGTTTGTTTAGTTTGGAGATGAGAAGACTAAAGGGGACATGGTAACAGTTTTCAAGTAAGTAAAAGACTGTGACAAGGAGCAGGGTGGAAAATTGTTCTCAACCTTTGAGGACAGGACAAGAAGCAATGAGCTTAAATTGAAGCAAGGATGGTTTAGGTTGGACATTAGGAAAAACTTCATGTCAGGTTAAGCCCAGGGAGGTTGTGGAATCACCATCATTGGAGATTTTTAAGAGCAGGTTAGACAAACACCTGTCAGGAATGGTCTAGATGGTCCCCCTTGAGTTCAGGGGACTGGACTAGATGACTACTGAGGTCCCTTCTAGTCCTACACTTCTATGAGTCTATGATACATGACACCACAGTACAGACTAGGGTGTATGTGAATTGTAGAGCGCTCTAATGTGTTGTGCTCTAACTGCCCCATGTAGACATTGCTGCTGAGAACTAAAAGGTACCTAGTTCACATTGGTGTACTCCTGTTTCAAACCAGACTACATTAACACACACTAGGTTTGTGCCAGCAGGGTCTACATGAAGCAGTTAGAGGACAACACGTTAGAGGGCTCTACAGTTCACATCCTTATAGTCTGGACTGCGGTGCTGTGTAGATAAGCCCTTAGTTTCATTACTGAGTTGCTGCTGGGGCTGCCACCTGCAGACTGGCCAGAACCCCCACCCTGAAATGACAGATGTAGGTACACCGGAGCGGGAGGGTAGGAAGCAGTCCAGAGAAACCAGACCACAGTCTGGTTGGGAGCTGGCCTGATACAAGGTCAGTGTGTTGCAGGAGGATCCCTTCTAACCCAGTGGTGGACCACTCCACCACTGTTAGGGCCCTGGGCTGGGACACGAAGGAGTTGAGTGGGCCCACGTCCCCCCTGTCACCTCACTCCTGGGGTGGCAGTACTCCCCCTCCTTAGGCCAGGAGGCCTGTGCTCCTCGGGCACTCCTACCTGAGCCTCATAGACTGTGCTTGGTGCTTAGCCCTCTCTGAGCCCCTAGACTCTCTTGGTGCTTACCCTTACCTAAACCTCTAGAATGTATTGGTGCTCTCCCTTACCTTGGGCTCATAGACTGCCTAGCCGCTCTGCCTTGACTGCAGGCCAGAGCCTATGCATTGCTTTGCTGCGCCGTCCTGACTGGGCCTGAGGCTCATAAACTGCTCAGCTGCTCTACCCTGGTTGCAGGCCAGAGTCTACTAACTGTTTGCTGCCCTGCCCCGATCGAGGGCCCAGGGCTTATAGACTGCCTTACTGTTCTGCCCGTCCGGAGGACTGGAGCACTAGGTGTAGCTAATTCCCCCCTTTGAGCTCACCTTTACAGATAAGCAACAGCGGGGAGGCTTGGCCTCCCTCAGAGACCGACAGGGAGGGACAGCCATGTAGCTTACAGCCTCAGTAGACCTTCTATTGAAAAAAATGCCATGGGACTCCTTAGTGACCCGAAGTGGTCAGGAACTTGGTTTAACATCTCATCCAAACAGAATAGCACTCCCTAACTGCAAGCTGAGGCATTGACTCAGACCAGTTGATTCATCAACAACACACTGTGGGTCACACCAGGAATTATTATTTTAATATTAGGCTCCCATCTAAGTACTGACTAGGTCTGACCCTGCATAGTTTGTACAAGATCAAAACCTGATTTGGTATGGCTAGAAGAGATCAGTAACATTCTTCATTAGTTTACTGGCGTCTACTTGAATTGGGAATTATGCCCAGCAAGATCAAGACACTAGAACTATTTGTTCAAATTGACTAAAATTTTTGTCCTTTTAACCATTAATCACTAAATTGTGCAAAATAAAGAGTGGAGGCAAGAGAGGAGACCAGCATTTAGAGACAGACATAATAAATAGTTTACCAAGAATATTAAACAAAATCATGAGTATAATCCATTGGTTATATATCTTTATCATACACCAGCAACGAGCAGTGTAAAGCAAATTTGCTGACAATATTTGTATGCCATCAGTAAAACATTTTATAGGACTACCGCAATAGTCAAGATATTCATCATCATCACCGTCATGTTCCCATTATGCCTCTGGTGTTTAGGGCAGTGACAAGTTCTTCCAAGTTTTTTGGCAAGTCTTTCAATGGTTCCTCATCTGTGCCCCAGATTTTTCAGCTCAGTTTCCACAGCTCTTTGCCATGTTTTTTTCACGCGGCCTCTATTTTGCTTGCCTTCAGATGTCCATCTTATTGCTATTCTGGTGATGGAATCCGTGTCCATCTGAAACACATGGCCAATCCATCTCCAACGCCTCCTGGCAATGAAAATGCTCATATCTTCTTGGCTGCATTGTGTGAATAGATCTTGGTTTGAGATCTTGATCTGGGCCAAAAGATATGGAGGATTTTTCTGAGACAAGCTGTATGGAATGAAGACAGTTTGGACATGTCACACTTTTTCATTCCCCAGAATTCTGCACTATAAAGTAGTGTTGAAAGTACACAGCTCTGATCAATTTTGAGTTTGGTTTTGGTGTTGTATTTTGATGATTTCCAGACTGTATTTAAGCTCCTGAAGGTGTTTCTGGCTTTATTGATTCTGGTCCAGATGTCCTGGCTTGTTCTACCATCCTGGCTAATGGTGCTGCCCAAGTATGTGAATGTTCCACATTGGTGAGAACATGATTCTCTATCCATATTGGTGATGGTGAGGCAATATTAAAGGTCATGATATCTGTCTTATTGCGGTTGATTTTCAGTCCAATTTGCTGGCTGAATGTGTTGAGTCAAGTTGTTTTTTCTTGTATATGGTGTTGGGTATGTGATAGGAGAGGGAGATCATCTGCGAAGTCCAGTTCTTCAAGGGGTGAGAAGGGTGTCCATTTAATGTCTCTTGGCATGCGTTTTGTTGTACGCCACATTACACAGACATGACACACCCCTGCTCCTGTTTTGACTACAAAACTGAGCTCACTGTGATCAACACTGCATGTAAAGTTGGAACAGACGCTTTTGATGATGTTGATTATATGGAGAAGGATTCCATACGCCAGCAGAATGCTCCATAGTCTGGTCCTGTGAATGCTATCAAAAGCCTTCTCAAAGTCTATGAAGTTTATGTAGTGTTGTTGTTGCAATTCTCAGATATGTTCTATTATGTTTCATGAAGTGAAGATCGAGTCTGTGCATCCATGTTCTTTCCACAAACCAGCTTGCTCTTTTCTGAGAACGCTATCAACTGCCTCTGATATATGTTGGACTATGATCTTGCACAATACCTTGCTTTGCACAGATAAAAGTGTGATACTATGCCAGTTATTACAATCACTGAGAGTTCCTTTCTTTGGTATCTTCACTATAACCCCATTAGTCCACTCATCTGGCACTTTTTCCCTTTCCCAGACTGATGTAAATAGAGGGGCCAGGATAGATGGTGTTAGCTCAGGATTTGCACTGAACAATTCTGCACTCAAATTAGAGCTTTCCCATTTTTTAAGGATTTGATGGCTTGAATGATAGCTTCCTTAGTTGGGGTGTCTGTGCTGATATCAAGATCTTCTTCCGCCTCCTGGATGTTTGCTTCTTCTTAGGTTGCTCCCTGCTCAGTAATTTTCAGTAGGTGGCTTTGTTTGTTCCTGATGAGAATGTTTGTTGGTGTCTGCCATTTACCACTGATAAGCTGCGTCATTTTTTAGACATTTCCTTGTTCACCATGAGCAGCTGCATCCTCTGCTTGTGTTGCCAGATCAGCAATATAATGTCATTTGTCTGCTCTCACAAAGCATTTGACCTCCCAATATGCCTTGCTATACTGCTCATCGTATTTGTCCTTTAGCTTCTGGGATTTTGTGTCTAAAACTTTTTTCTTCAGAGCTCATCAGGGTTCTATGGCATTCCATGTACTGGGTGTAATCCACTCCTTCCTTTTCTTCTGCCTGTAGTTTAGACAGGCTTCACTGCTCTATTATAAATTGTTACTTTGTCCCACTTCTGGTTGATCTCCTCATCTGCATTCCCCTCCTCTTCATTTAACTGCAGAACAAAGGCTTTCTCTATTTCAGGGGACTTTAGCTTGTCAACATCATAACGTCTATATCCTTTGTTTTTTGGACCTAAAGTCAAGGTATTATGCTAAGAATAATAATGGCAGATGTAGTGCAGTTCCAAATGGAACCTAGGTAAATTAAAAGACAAGCTTAAATATGGGGATAGAAAAGATAACAAATTTGCATCAAGAATATTTTAAAAGCCAATTCAAATATTTTCCCTTTGGAGATAGCGTGATTTGGCAGTTCATTTTGCAAATGTTCCTTAACTCAAACAAAAATGTTTTTGTTGAAGTCGTTTAAAAAATGCTTTTGCTTCTTGGTTGCGCAAGGCAAGACTGAGATATGCATTTTATTGCTGAAGTCTGTTTAAATTTATCTTCTTACAAAGTGGGCTTTAGTTAAAGTACAATAAACCGCTGAATTTCTTCTGGTTGCCTCCAATGATTACGTTTCCTTCCTCTCAAAAGACAGGAGACTTTTGAGTAAATGTGGCCAAAATGATTTCAAGAGTCGCTTAAATTAAAGGCTATCATGGGAGGTGCAGCAATAGTTAAGGTAGGAATTCCCAAACAAGCTACTTGGAAGGAATCCCACCACCACACATCCTAAGTCACCGTTATATGATGTGATGTCCTTGTAGAAAATACCAAAATATGGTATGTTTGGGAATATCATTGTGTAACTGGCCAATCAATATTTTTGAATGGAACTCCAACTGTTTATTGTACAATGTGATAGGTGATATGCTGTATTCTGTGTACTGAATTATTGTTTAATGAGAATTATCACTACCTCATTACCAGTGTTCCCTCTAATTTTTTACATTCATGTGCGGAATGAATTTTGTTATGCGCACCAATATAGAGGTGATGTGTGACACAGAGGGTTGGGTGGAGGGGGTGAGGGCTCAGGCTAGGGGTGAAGGCTGTGGGGTGGGGCCAGGGATGAGGGGTTCGGGGTGCGGGAGGGGGCTCAGGGCTGGGGCAGAGGGTTTGGGTGTGGGGTGTGTGGACTCTGGGGTGGGGCCAGGGATGAGGGGTTTGGGGTGCAGGCTGCCCCAGGCCTGCTGTGGGGAGAGAGGACTGCCCTCAGTCCTCTCTCACCACAGCAGGTTGGGGCCGGGAGAGAGGCTGCAGCAAGTCTGAGGGAGGTCTGTGCTGGGGCCGGCGGGGAGGGGCGCCTCTCCCTGCCATGGCAGGTCCATGCTGGGAGAGAGGCATCTCTCTGTGTCGCAGCTCTGAGTCCCTGCATGGGGCTCAATAGGCAGCTGCGTGGTCGTATGGCCACGCAGCTTAGGAGGGAACTTAGCTCATTACAGAGTATTATTGTTGTTTTGCTATTACAGTAACACCAAAGCCTCCAGTTCCTATTATGGCCCTGCTGCGATACCTGCTGTACAAACACAGGTAGACAGATGCCTTGCCAGCCTCAAGCACTTACAACTTAATTAAAGACAAGATACAATAAATGAGCATGGGAGGACAGATGGGATTTGTTTTTTACTTTTATATTGATTTGTTCTTCAAAATTATTTGAAGAATTTATTGCCTAAAGATTGCTTGCAAAGTATTCAGTGCAACTATTGCTGTAGTATTCCCCATTAATAATTCGCTATTTGCACCTTGTGACTGGTCACCTAAATTATGATGACTGTTAATAATATTTTATATTGTGTTAGCATATAGAGGTCCTAACTGGGACTGGGCTTCATTGTGTGGTAAAGAGCAAAATCATATGGTATTGTTTCTGCTTGCTGACTGGATGACTTCCAAATCCATAAAGTCCTTTCAAAATGGTTGTATGAAGGCTATCATAATAAATTCTAGTGCGTATATTTACTTAAACAAGTATTTGTGATAATCTCTCTTTCTGCAAAAAAAAAAAAAACCTACCGAAAACAAAAATCTGCTTATTCAAATGATATGAACAAACAAGTTTACAAAATACCAGTGAAGTGACTTTGTATTGTAATGTAAACCAATATTTGTGCTTAGTGTTCCCCCCGCACACTTTCATTATTCAAAGTATTCAATCTCTAATCAACAATAAGTTTTAAAACAACATCACCAAAATCCTCCAGACTTTGGTCCTGATTCACCACTGTAACTCCAATCTCATGCTACTGTAACTTCATTGACGTCAACAGTGTTATGGTAGTGTGATATTGGAGTACCACAGGGTATGTCTCCACTGCAATTGAAGGTGTGATTTCCCACTCAGGTAGGTATACCCATGCTAGCTTTAATCTAGCTAGCACACTAAAAATATCAGTGAAGACATGGCAGTACAGATTTTAGTGCAGGCTGCACAAGCCTGCCTGGGGCCTAGGGTGACTAGATAGCAAGTGTGAAAAATCGGGACAGGGGGTGGGGGGTAATAGGAACCTATATAAGACAAAGCCCCAAATATTGGGACTGTTCCTATAAAATAGGGACATCTGGTCACTCTACTGGGACCCCCTGGGTATGTATTCGCCTTGCTAGCCCATGCTGAAGCCCATGTGCTGTGGCTTCATTGCTGTTTTTAGTATGCTAACTAGATTCAAGCTAGCAGGGGTATTTCTGCCTGTGCTAGAATCACACCTTCGATTACACTGTAGACATACCCACAGTGGTGAACTGCCTATAGAATAGTCCATTTGGAGGAGCAGGCTCTTTGATAGATTGGGAGTTGTGGGGAAAATGAAAAATAAATGTATAAAAAATTAAAAACAACTTTTAAATATGCCCATTAGTATCTGCTAAGACTTTTCCACTTCTTCTGCTGTAAAGTAGTACTGTTTTTCTGGTTGGCCTTTTCCTCCTGGGGACTGCTACTGAGATTTGGTCTACATTTGAAAGTTATATTGACACAGCTACGTTAGTCAGGGGTGTGAAAAAATACATTCTTGATGGACATAGCTATGCTGACATAACCCCCAGTGTAGATGCAGCTGTCAGCAGAAGAGTACTGCCCTCAACGTAGCTGATGTTGGTCAGTGAGGTGGTGAGAAACCCATTCCATCAGTGTACATGGTGTCTACACTAGGAAGCTATGCTGACATAGTATAGTCTCCACAGTGTAGATATGCCCTCGGGCAATGTGCACAAATAAAATAAATGACTCACTAACACACACACACACACACACAGATGTTGGAACAATTTTTATAGTGGGGGTGCTGAAAACTATTGAACAATACTGTACACGGTGTATACGATGGAAACTACTTCAAGCCAGGGGCTGCTGCCGCACCCCTAATTCCAGCACCCCTGCACACACTCAGAGCACAATAATCCAAAACATTCTAATGATGCCTCTATTAAATCTACCACTGCCAATTAGGTCTCCCTTAAGTCTATTATTGCCACCCTCGTCCGTTATTTTGTTTAGATGAGTTACTGTTCTGTTAACTCAGCCTTTCAGAAAAGAAGATTCCAGCCACACAATAGCAGTGTGAATTTACACTCCAGCCTAGATAGGATTAATTAAACACTCACATGCTGAAGCAGCTTCTTTTTGTCTTTTCTCTTTTTGTACTTTTGAAAAAGGCAACCAGGAAATTAAATGCAAACAAAAGTGCACACTGAGGCAACATTAAAATGAGGTCGTGCTCTAAGTGATTGTGTAAAGATGGCACGGTGGGATTGCATGTCTGTGTTTCAATAAATTTCTGGGAAATTTTGATCAGTTTTCAAATAAATAAATGCTTTGTCTAACTGCCAGCTCTGCAGACTTCTCCTATTATCTTGAAAACCAAGCTGCATTCTCCTTGGCTTTTACACTATCACCCATAATATTCTGCTAGCCAAATTCTGTCCTGTGTTATGTTTGTGCAATAAAAAGAGTGGGGTCCAGCTGTTCCTGTGACTGATCAGCTGCCTTCCAGCTTAGATTGATCAAGTGATTATAAAAACCAACAAGTGGCTTAGCTGAAGAGAGGAATTGTGGGTGGCTGTGTGTGTGAGAGAGAGACACACACACAAACACACACAGAGTAAGGGAACGTCTTCACTGGCAACGTTAAACCACTGCCGCTCCCCGTGCTCTAAAAAACCCACCTCCACGAGGGGCGGAGCTCCCAGCGCTGGTGTGCTGTCTATACTGGCACGTTACAGCTCTGAAACTTGCAGTGCTCAGGGGGGTGTTTTTTCACACCCCTGAGCGAGAAAGTTGCAGCGCTGTAAAGTGTAGACAAGAGTAAGTGAGAGAGTGTGAGCTGGCTCTGGCAGCTAGCTTTGGTCAGGGGCATAGTTTTGTTTCAGTGTTTCCTGGTGAGTTTTATGTTTGAAGAACATAACTGCTCTGAAGGAAGGGTCTGAACAGGCTTTGGGTGTGGTGTTAGTCCTTCCTGGGCTGGGGGAGGTAGGGCAGCAACTTGTAGACATTGTCTTCAGACTCTGCCCTCAATTATTCCTTTACACTCATTGTTATCAGTGAGGTGGTACAGGTGCAATTGAGCAAAGAATATAGCCCTGGAGTGCGAATTCAGTTAATAAATGTATTGGTGGGACCCAGAATAGAATCTAGCTCACTCTTTCGTAACAGAAGTAGCTCTGCACTGATGAGAAAGAATAAAATGTAGAGAAAAGCTTACATTTTTAAAATAAGTAAGAAGATATATCTGAATATAAGCAGTTGCAATCTGAGGAGGAAAAAAAGGCTCAGTTTTTATATAATCATGGCTCAGAGTGGAAACAGTATTTACATATTTAGGGCCAGGTTTCTATCCCTCAGTCACAACTTGCACCTATATAAAGGTGCATACTCAAATGCACTTTCCATGCACTCTTGAATTATTCTAATGTGCAAGTATTAGCTTTTGCACCTGCAAACACCAATATTTGCGTAAGTAGATACCAAGGGCTGGAGGAAGGTAGGATGGTCCTGTGGTTAAAGGCTAACATGGGTCTCAGGAGACCCGGATTTAATGCCCTACTCTGCCATAGCTTGATTTTGAGCAAGTCTCTTTATCTCTCTCGGTCCCACTCATCCATCTGTACAATGAGATATTACTACCTTCCTGCTTCACAGTGGTGGGGTGAAGACAAATACTGTGGTAAGGTGGGGATGTATTATATAGATTGGACTCATTGAACTTTGTAATATTGCAATAATTGGAGTTGGTAGCATCTTCAGACTCTCCATATAATAGCGAATAACCATCATTTTGCTGAGTTTCCAGCAGGGAGACATTACAAGTACGATGAATAGCACCTCATAAATTACTAAAGGAATTACGAACGCATAGCTGTTAGTTCTGCAAGTGTTTCTTAAGGTCAGCTTTATCATTAGTTATTTTTTAAGGTAGAGGATGACAGTACATTAGAACACTGATTCTTTGAAGCCCCTTTGTTCAGTAGATTGCTTGGTTTTTTGTTTTGTTTTCACCTACCCAATACAATTCCAAGAGTGAGGGATGATTACCATTTTAAATGACACCATTCCTGAGCACACTGGCTCTTGGAAAAAAATCACTCGAGTGACTAAGCTGTATTGATCAATATTATTGGCAGATGCTGTGGTAAACATCCTCGGAGACACATTGCCTTCTCTGTAGTACAGGAAGTAATTCAGAGGTGAGGAGGAAGGTAACTTTCCTATAGTGTACGAAGTAACTTGGGATAGGTGGGGTGTTTGGAGGTGCGGTAGTATAGGTGGAGTACTTCATTCCTGGTCCATCTGGACTCCAATCACTTTGTAGGTGGTTTGTGTGGGGTGTTGAGTGCAGCAGCAGCTGTCATAGATACTCTGCCTGTGGTTTGCAAAGTCAGGCAGAATGCTTTTAAGAACACTTTACGGAGCATTTTTAGGAAGTGTACAGGACTCTCCTTAGTGCCTGTTATAGGACTAGTCAGAGCACAGGGGAAGAGGACTATGGCTACACCCCACCATCTGCCCTGCTAACATTCCTCTGAACTGTGTACTCAGTGTTTTTGAGAACAAAGATTCTGACTTAGTCCTGTCACCTTTAACTTCAAGACTGAAACCTCCTGAAACAACCAAATCTTTTTGTTGGTTTAGTTTCACAAATTCCTGTAATGGATTGTTGTGCGGGAGAAAGAGCTTAACTATCAGATCAATCATACACTCAAGATTCAGATTACTGTGGTGGGCTGAGTGGCAGTGCAGAGATGGTGTGGTAAAAGGCATCAAGGTCAGGAGTTGGTGGAGCTCTCTGAAGCACAGACAGGAAGGAAAGGGAATGAATGCTGGAGCAGAGAATCAGAGGGAGAGGGAGGAATTCTGAAGAAGAGATCTAGAAGCAGTGCTAACAACAGAAAAGGACAAAATCTGGCAACAAAGAGAAAAAGGCTTGGCAGGTGAAGGGACTGGGTGGCAGTTGGTAGCAAACTTTTGTTTTTAACAGGGAGAGGGGGCCTTCAGGAGCCAGCAGACAGGCACAGAAGCCTGAGAGCAAAGAGAGAGGGCGGAGAGACTAAGAATGGAGGCGGGGAAAACAGAAATGGGAAGGAAGAACTGAACACTGGAAGGAGGGAGAAAAAGATGGGACTCTTGAAATCTTTGAGAGAGTGAGAAACAGAAGGCTATAGAGCAGCATCAAGGCATTCAACCCTTGAGATCCATCCAGCCGAAAGGATTGATGAATTAGAAAAAAAAAATAGAATGTCCTGAGCTGTAAAAGAACGATGTGGTTAGGGTATTGAGTTCTAAACCAAGTTCTTCAAGTTCTAAACTGTCCAGTAAATGCAAACAACTCTGAAATAACATAAGACGCACATATTTCTCCTGGTTTTCCAAACTCTTCTTTTTTGAACACACACAGTTGTCTTATTTTAAATTACAAATAGGGCAGCTTCTTATTTCTCTGGAGGTAACACAAGGACAGCAGTTACTAGTTAGAAACCCCATTAGAATGTCACGGTTTTCTATGTACTTTCAGAAGTGCTAAAATGTAAATCTTGGGACCACAGTACTGTCAGGTTATGATTATAAAACATAAAGTGTGATCAGAGATTTTTGGCTTGATCTAGCTCCCACTGAAGTCATTAGGGGATTTGTCGTTGACGTCACTGGGAACAGAATTGGGCCCATTATGGGAAATACATTAGTAATAATAATACATTTTATTTATTTAGCCCTCATTGTACTCATCGTAGGCCTTCTGGGCACTTCATGTAAACACATACAAAACAATAAAACCACAGATTAAAATGACTCTGATTCCTACAGGATTAGAGCAGACAAACAATGAAAATCAAAGTATGCCTATATAAGGCCCATTTCTTATGAAATTATGCTAACTGTGTCAGCATGTAGTTTATGGCAGGTCATCATGTACTTGATCTACATAGAATTGTTATGGGCTGATCTGTGAAACCATTGCCTGTTTAGAATTTTGTTAGCATGCAAATAAGCACAAAAATGGATATTGACAAAAGAGAATATTTTTAGGCTTGCAAATCAGCCAGAATCAGCCAAATTCTTGGCCCTCAATATGTGCCGCTGAGTAGTGTCAGATGCTCACACGTACACAAATTGACATTTACAAGGCATGCTGCACACAGTGCCAAGTTCAAAAATAAATTGCCTCTTTAGATAGGTTCGCCAGAGCCTCTTAACTACACCAGAGCCTCCTAAGATTCATGTGTTGTTTGCTACTGGAGGAACTGGAATGCTCCTGGACACAGAATGAAAACACAGTCTGTGTGGCATAAGGAAAATGACATGAACTGAAGTACAATAACTGTGAAGTTGTAGTTTCATGGGGTTACATTTTCAACATGGTGTGTGTGCGTGGGGGGGAGAGAGAGATTAGGCACTCTGCTTCTATTATTATTAATTGGAGTGGCATAATTAACTCCATGTGTATTCTGCTGAAAATCTACTCTAGTAAATACAAATATCTCCAACAGGGGACAGAGACAGAATAACTCAGCCTCTGAGTGACAGATCCTTCCTCTGGAGCTGTACTTGTGGATATTTCCTCCATGAGAGGATTTCTGCTCCATGGCCCTGGCCTCTTGTGGCTCTCCCAAAATCTCCAAGGTTTGGGGCACCAGTTCTGCAGGGGCAAAGGGGCAAATCCTGATCCTCACTGTCCCATGGGACAATTTAGATTAATCTCTGCCAGGCAGAAAGACAGCATTAGCACTCTATACATATGTGTCTGTCACAAGGACATAGGATCCGCCACACTTGATCAGGTGATTAGTCAACCTAGTCCAACATTCTGCCTTTGAGACTGACCAGTACAGTGCTTGATTGTTAAAAGGAAATTGAAAAAATCCCAGTAATTCACTTAGATAATTGTGTAATGCTATTGTAGCCGGGTGGCTACCCCACTCCTCAAATAGAAGGGGTTAAAAGCAGCCCTGGAGAGGGCTGTGGCTGGGGATTGCTGACTGGGGAAGCAGCCCCAGCTGGCCTGTATAAAAAGGCTGTGAGCCAGAGGCGTAAGGAGTCTCTCTCCAGGCTAGGAGAGAGCAGGGCTTGACTATGGGCAAGGCGCGGCGCAGCGCAGCGCAGCGCAGGGGTGCTCCAGACTGGCAACTCCCTAGGCTGTAAGGCCTGGTCCAAGGCCCATAGAGGTACTGGAAGGCAACAGGTCCAAACCCCCTTGCCTATGGGGGTGGCCTTTATGCTGCAGTCTGCCCCAGGGAGCAGGGGCTAGATGGTGACTGGCAGTAGCCCAGACTGAGGCAAGGTGGGGATAGTGGGTTGGGGGTTCCCCAGGAAGGGGAGACCCAGAGGCAGAGTGTGGGGGTACTGCTAGGGAGCAGAACCCTAGAGAAAGGGGCACTGGGGTCTGTGAGGGACACAGGGGCCAGAGCTGTGCAGATCACTGGCCTGCAGAGGGTGCTCCAGGCTGCTAATTCCCAATGACCAGCAGGAGGTGCTGCAGGAGTGAGTCTGTGCTCCTTTACAGCTATACATTGATGAGGTGGGGGAAATTCTGAAACCCGGGGAAATTCTGAAACCCCTGGCAATTTGTTTACTCCTTGAAGCATATGTAATGATTACCCCATCATAGTGTGTTTACAAAACTCTTGGTGAAACAGAAACTTGTCAAGATATATATTTTCAGGCTGTTAGCTTGTTTAGCCAGCTAGATGAGGAACAAATGATTCTGTGGGTTCAGAATCCATTAGTATTGTGTTTCCACAAATAACTTTTATACACATTTTGGTTTACAAAAATGTCTGATCTAGATATATAATCAGAAAACCTGGAAATTCTAAAATGAAGCTCAGCCATATGAAGGTGCAATGTTTATCAAACAAACTAAAGAAGAAAAGTTACCTATTTAAATGGCCTGGTTTCAGAAATCCTTGAAGAGGATTGGATGAGACTGGGGAAGCAGGAGCTAATTAGGCTTTTTTTTTCTTTGAGAGGTCTCAATTACATTTTTGAAATTTCTGTGGTTTACATGAGATTGAAATGGATTATAAACTCTCTTCTAACAGCTTCCAGCAGGTGTCCTCACTAGCTAAATTGGTACTGGTTATATATGTTCACTTGTTAATATTTGCCACTGCATTGTATTATATTACTCATATCATATCACGCTCTATTGCATAAAAAGTAGAGCATCCTGAATTATTAAAAGGTTACAGATGTGGCAATGTCACCAACATATCAGACACGTATAAAGAAATACAACAAAAAGTGGAATGAATGAATGCTTGCTAGGTGTCCTACCTCCCCTTGTATCTCAGATTTGATTAAGTCTCTTGATTTCAGGTGCTTGCTTCTGCAGCCACCCCTCTGATATTGGGTCCTAAACCAACACATTGGTCCAGAGTGTGGACAAAGATGTGGAATCTGAGCTCCTAAACACTGATGTTTAGAGAAGTGTAAGGGACTCTAAAACTTGCTCAAGGGAGTTTTAGTCAGCAAGTAGCCCACACACCTATTTTAAAAGGGATAATGCTTATACTGGCCTTCACTGATTTCTTTTCAAGCACTGCTGCCCACCAGACTAGTTAGAGCATAAATTTATTAAAAAATAATTCAGGACTATAATTCTTGCTTAGGTGATAAAAATAATATTCACTGGAGCAGACTTTGAAATGTACAGAGCTGACGCTTTTCAATTTCTTGTCATATCATAATTGATTATATATTTAAATTTAACCTGATCTCTGCTTCAAAAACAATGGCTCTGACAATTGTAGCTTGAATGGTTGCTCTGATGTTAAGCAAAAATACAGGTTGCAGACCTGAGGAAACAGTAGTTGAGCATTGCTTTAGGGTGTTCCCATGACAATGATTAATGATGAGCTGATGTGGTTCAGAATCAATTGATACTGAGCACGAGTTGTGCGCAAGGAGTGGCTGCGTAACTTCAAACGTGTGCCAGCTGCAGTTTTCGGAGTCATGTGGCCATGAGATTTATTATTGTTTCTAACTTCTCTATGGATGTTAGTGACCATTAAATGTGTTGAACCAATATGCCTGGAGATTGAATCCTCCTGATCTGTGTAGGCAGTGGTATGTATTTAAATTGCCTACACAGCTTAAAAACAAGAATAGGCTTATTTCCCAGTTTTCTGATGATACTTATATTTGTGGGCCTATTAAGATATTTGGATTCCTAAATAGGAAATGAGAATGGGATCTGCCTCTCCCCCACCCCTCAAAGGAAGTCAGTTGTAGATACTGAGGGAAACTAAGAGGAGCCAATGAAGTTTCCAGATGAAATTACTTCCTGCCAAGGTTACTATGTGAAATTCCTGAGGCAGAGCTGGGGGTACTCCCACAGAGAACAGACTGTCCTCTGCTCCACCGTCCTGGCCTCTCACTCAAATATCAGGGAGTTCTCTCCTCATGGAGACCAAATTCAGGGACATTCTTGAGGGGAAAATGGTGATAGAGTGCGTACTTCCCCCCCATCCATCTTTTCCCTGTGGAAATTCAGAGACGTATGTGGAGAACTCTCTTAAAGCATGAATCAGTGGGGGATGATTTGCATCATGGTAGCCAAGATTTCTGCAACCGTGGATAAGTTCATCTGACTGCATAGATTCCATTACAGAGGAAGTGACTGCTGCCCTCACTCCTAAAATCACACTAATCCCTTATGCTGTTAGGATTTTACCTAAACCAGGGGTGGGCAAACATTTTTTGGCCTCAGGGCCACATCAGGTTTCCGAAATTGTATGGAGGGCCGGTTAGGGGATGCTGTGCCTCCCAGACAGCCAGGCGTGGCCTGGCACTTGCCCCCTATCTGACCTCCCCCTGCACCATCCACCCTTCCCTGTCTCCTGACCACCACTGGACCCCCCTACCCCTGACTGCTCCCCCCCTGGGGACCCCTGCTCCCATTCAACCCCCGTCCACACCCCCACCCCCTGACCACCACCCTGAACTCCCTGCCCTCTATCCAACCCCCCCGCCCCCTTACCGCACTGCCTGGAGTGCTGGCGGCACTACAGCTGTGCCGCCCAGGCCGCTGGGCTGCCCGGCTGGAGCCAGCCACACCACCGCGCAGTACGGAGCACCGGGTCAGGCTCGGCTCTGCAGCCGCACTGCCCGGCAAGAGGTCACAGCCCCGCTGCCCAGAGCATTGCGCCAGCAGCACGGTGAGCTGAGGCTGTGGGGGAGGGGCCAGGAGCTCAGGGGCCGGGCAGGAGGGTCCCATGGGCCGGATGTGGCCATGGGCCGTAGGTTGCCCACCTCTGATCTAAACACTTCTAACAGCTGTAAGGCTAGAATGAAACACCTTGAACACTGGATTGAGGGTGGATGGTAATAGAACTCCCTGGACTCACCAGTTGCAGGAAATGGAAAAAGTAGCCTTCCTTAAGGACAAACTAGAAAATCTGGTAAAAATCCTCTGTACCATAGGAGTCCTTGGGGGAGTGGAGAGCACAAAATATCTTTTGACTTCATGCCCATTGCTTGCTTGACTCACAGCTTTCTGAAATAGCTGTATGCAGGCCAATGAAGACTTGACTGTGGCAATCCATTGAGATCCATCAGAGTCTGCAGGGCATCTGGATAGGAAGATGACGCTGTCTCAGGCATCTTCAATAACCTGAGAAATCAGGGCATATGACTTACTCTGATGTAATATTGGTGCTCAAGACTTCTGAAGCCGAACATACCAGCTCTGCCAGTGAAAGAGCAGAAAAACACCTGGCATGCAAAAAACCCTAAGTATGTGAAACACAGCTTCCTTGTCAATGTTGGATTATGCAGCAGAAAGCAGATTCCCTCCTCTATCTGCCATGTCATGGCTATCTGAAGCCTTTTAAAACTAAAATCTTAGCTAATGGCTTAATACATTTTTTTCTCTCTCTCTGGTCTGGGAGGACCAGACTGGCTTTGTGCCACAGCAGTATTCTCTCTTTTTTTGTAGTCTCCTTCATGCAAGCTCTCATGTGAATTCATTCTGCCAGGAAAATTTGGGTTATTTCTCTTGATGCGGAAAAAGCATTGGACTACGTAGAGTGGGCTCACATGGCTATAGTTCTGCAGCTATGTAACTGCGTAGACCACTTTTGCTCAGCTTTCCATTATAATTCTCCAAAGTGGAGGGTGCCCTTGGCTAAAATGCTTCAGCCCTTTCCCCCCTTGCCAGAGTCTGTAGACAACTATACTATTTTTAGGCTTCAGTCCTGCATTGGGCTCTACTGGTGGAGACCCCTTCACCTGTGCAGAGTCTCCATGTCTACATTGTAGGTGCTCCGGTAGCACAGCTATGGTAGTGTACCATAGCCTAGACACTTGTACAGTGACAGAGGCTTTTCCCATCATTGTAGGAACTCCACCTCCCTGACTGATGCTAGATAAGTTGACAGAAATATTGTTCCCTCCACTGTGTCTACATCAGCCAGGTCTACATTTCAAATTTAAGTCAACTTAGCTACAGTGCTCAGGGGTGTGAATTTTTTGAGTGCTGTAACTATGTTAATCTAACTTTTAAGTGTAGTCCAGGCCTCACCACTGAAATCAGTGCAACCCCTCATGGAAACAGAGGCCCGGAGCTAAGGCAGGATCTGGGTCCTTTGTCTAGTAATTTTTGCCCTGATGTTGGAACCCCTGCCCATGCAACTATGCACAAGTGCAAGCATAAAGGCATTCATATTGGAGGAAAAAT
The DNA here is from genome assembly GCF_965140295.1 of Lepidochelys olivacea. Taxonomy (NCBI): domain Eukaryota; kingdom Metazoa; phylum Chordata; order Testudines; family Cheloniidae; genus Lepidochelys; species Lepidochelys olivacea. The sequence continues at coordinate 169,379,862 of NC_140411.1, forward strand.
AGGTAAATTTGTCCCTGAGAGCGAGACCTCTTACTCTGTGCAATTTAACCATCTTTTTCACTCCCAATAACTGAAATATATCTTTTACTGGATAAAAGTTCTGGGACATTAACTACCAATTCTTTCCTGTGCCACTGAAACAGTCATAATTCCTTCTCAGGTTTCACTAGAGGGCTTTATGCAGTTGGGAATATCACACTACACAATTTGGCATGAATGTCAGTCACTGATGAAGAACAGCACAGCTGGAATAGCAGGGAACAACACATTAGCAGAGCTGTGTGGGGTAGTTAGAGCATACCCAATATCATGAGACTCACAATAAAACCTCAAGACTTGGTAACACAGAGTTACTTCTCCAGCTACAGTAACAGTTACGTCTCATAATTACCTGGGGTGGAACAAATTTTACTTTATATTACATTCTTGCAATTTCAGGGGAAGTCAGTGGCATTACATAGGCAGTGTGGCCACATTATGCCCTCAGCAATATTTATTGTTAGGCAGTGCACTTACTCGCTCACTTTTCATGAGCTCTAAGCTCACTCACATTTTAAAAATGAATTAAACAGAAAGAAAATGGATACAATTTAAATCTTTTATTTCTATTTATAGAGAGTTTCAATCACTCCAGTGCAGAGGGTAAACTACAAGGCCTGTGCCACACTTAAATTCCAACTTATGGCTGCAGGGGAAGGCTACATAGATACACTGGGTCAAACACGAAAGCTAAGTGGAATGTGTTGGCTATTAGGTGCAGATCCTGCACACGCTATATGTAAACATGTAAGTGTTTGAAGAAGCAGAGACTGTAAGCTGTTCAGAGCAGGGACATGGTTTTCCACGTTTTTGGGCCTTCTGAGGGAAATTCACTGAGTGGAGGGCCAGCCCAACTTGTTGTTGTTGACCATGTGGTGTTAAGGTAACAGACTCCCCTTGCACCTACTCCCTTGACTGCATTCCCTCATGGTCATCCCCATCAATTCTTCCCTGCCCTGGTCCCTTCCCAGCCCCCAGTCCATGTGGTTTGACTTTTAGTGGCTTAAAATGAGAAAAGGAGGAAGACAATCTGCGAGGCTGTACTAAAACTGTCACTGGAGGATAGCTTGCTGCTGAGGCTGGAGAAGTAACTGTTTTACCAAGTCTTGAGGTTTTATTGTGAGCCTTGTGATATTGGGTGCTTTCTGTAAAGCCCCAGCTCCCTGAGTCATGAGATTATATAAGAATTTAAACTTTCATTTGAAAAAAGTTACTAACCCTTCTGGTTATAGAGAAAAGGTTGAAAACTTGAACCCTACAGACTCAAAAACTAGAAGGCAAATTAAACATTTATTATTTTTTAAAATCTCATGATTTTTAAGCCATCTCATGACCTTCTTTTTTTGAGGGCAGGGAGTGAGACTCATTTTTGAATACTCTTTTGGCAATACTGAAGGTTTCTATGGCTTTTGCGCTCACAGGATAATCACTGCCTCCTGGTGCCCACCGTTGCTCCCAGTGTTGCAAACTCTTGATTTTTATCAAGAGACTCTCAACATTTGGTGGCTTATTTTTTTTGAAGTCCTAGATCTTGGAGTCAAGATATTGTGAGAATCTCAGTTCTTCCTTGAAGAAGAAAGCTTGAAAACAAGAAGTGAATGCACCCCAAAGAATCAGAAATGAGAAAGCAAATAAAAACCTCAAATGCATTATTAAAAAAATGTAGAACCTCATGATTTTAAAGCCAATCATGATTTTTGGGGGGCTGACTCATGAGTTTTTTGCATGCTTGGGGTTGGCACTACTGCCCCCCCATATGACAAAGCTAAATTGCAGCACATGTAAAAAGCCCATATAAAACCAAAACCAGAAATGAAGGCAATTTTACATGTAAATAGCTTGCTTGCTACTTGTGACAGATTGGGATTGCTGCATGTTTCCCTGGAGAGAAAAGAGCTCTATTTTACCATGCCTTAACTACTAACACATTCATTTCCCACAACTAAATCTTTAAATGTTCTGCACAGACCTCAAGATGTCAGTCTGGCTACATGAAAATCCTACCACAGTCCTAGCCCTGATTAGTTCAGTATGATTTTAACTCTAACTTCTATAGTAATAGAAGTTCTTCATGTAAGCTGTTATTTGTCCTGAACTTTTTTCCACATCGTGATAAATCCCCCTTCTGTTTGCAGTAGGGCCACATAATGCAGATACAAAGCTGATGCTATAAAAATGTCAACTCTCTCTCTTTTTAAAAATGGTGTTTAATACTGATGTGCCCTCAATCTTTGTTTCTGGCTAGCTAATGGGAAGAGCTTTCAGTGCCTGGTAGTGGTGACTGTGAGCTATATTACATGCCGTTCCTGTGCATTGAGACAAGTGTTCACCAGATAAATTATTGCTCACTGTTTTTCTCATAGTGCTGTTGTGTTACATTGCTGTGTACTACAGTTTAAAGGCTGCTGCATTTCAGTGCTGGGTGACATAGTTCCTGCACACGCACGCTTGTGTGTGCGCACAGTTTCTGGGTGTGCGTGCCCCCACACAGATGTTGGATAGTGCTCTGAAATCTTTGGATGAAAGTTTCTATCACAAAGTAATTTTACTATTATGTTTGCATTGTCATTAGTATCCAGTGTACAGTAACTATGTAGGTGGAAAGTGACACAGTACTAATATCCTGCTGAGTTACTGCTTTGAGAATATGAATGGAAAGGAATGGGTGCTTTTTAAGGTCCCCTTCCTTATTTATAAAAAAATACATAAATTACTACATTGTCTCAAATACTGTATTTTATAATAGTGATATTTCAGCACTTTGGATGAGGACTGTAGAGTATGTCAGTATTTGCATGAAGGATTACTTTGGATGGAACAGTACATAGGGTACAAGAAATTATTTCATAGCGCTCACTGGTGTAAGTGGAAATTGCCAAATGCATAATGACTGACACGCGGCATGCCAGCAATGGAGAGACTGGATGCACAGAACTGTCAGGCCTTCTGCTAGGCACTCGGCAAAATCTGACTTAAGAGCGGTGAGTGCTGCTGACTGATCTACATTCTACACCACAGTGTGAGAATTCTACAGAACCAGTCACCATGTGGATTAACTGGTCAGCTAAGAAGGATCATACGCCTCCTTTTATTTCTCCCTTTCAGAAAAGATATGAATTCCAGGTTTTGAAGAATGGGTCTGACCGTCAGCTGGGGTAAGTGGCTGTAGCTCCATTGAAGCCAATTATTCCAGCACAGGATGTCTCCATGAGTATTCTGGCATTTACCTTGCCACTTTTAATACACTTGTATTCTTCCCATTTCACCTTTTTTCCTATCTCTTTTCTCTTAATTCCGTACTTTCTTTCTGACTGGGAATAAAATAACTGTGCCACTTCAGAGTTTGGCACATGAGATGCCTGACTCTGTCTTTGCAAGCACCATGCTAACCCTCAGACATGCATCTGCTCTACAAAATTTGGGGACAATAGGGTCAATGGCATCATAAAAGAGCCTACAATGTAAGCATGGCAGTTTTATATAAACATTGTAGTACAATATGATTTTAGCAGATTGTTTCTGTACCCTACAAAAAGCTTGTGAACCTAAGAACAAACATTAGAACTTTTTCTTTAAACAAATAGGAAATCAGCAACTCCTTTGTAACAAAGTATTGGATACTTAAAGTACATATCTAGAATTCCAGACAGCTATTGTGTAAAAGAGAACAGAAGAACTTGTTCATCCTTCTCTAGCCCTAAATTTTAGGGGATATTATGTTAAACTTAAGTTTTACTGCTGTGACATACAGAAAACCAGCACTCTAAGAGAGAGAGAGAGCTCTTAATTATTTTTTACAGTTTTTAAACTACCTCAACATTTCCCCTTAATTCTATGTTTAAAAAAAAAACAAACAAAAACTAAAATACCACAATACTAGGGCACAGGGTTCAAGATTTCTACTCTATCAGCAGATACAACAGAGATAAAAATGAGAAGAAAACAGAATGGAAAGGAGGATAGTTTGGTTTGTAATATAATCAAATTTTGTTAGCTGTCCATAGGCTTCCATTGTTGGGAAGGCTGCTAGGTTTAATATCTTTGCTAGAATAATATACATCCAAAAAGCCTTGCATACCACTGTGAAAGTACTGTAGATGGCAGTAGAGGACTACAAATAGCTAGTTTTTAATGAGACGTGAAACCTCTTTTATCATAGAAATTGCACGACTTCTGAACCAATGTATTTTTTGGTAGTTATGTAAGTTACTGGAAAGTTAACATTTTATTATTATTGTATATGATGAAACATTAAGACTTTAGCTGGTTTTGTATGTTCACTGCATTGCTTGTGCTGGAGTGGAACTCGCCCTCAGTCATCTCCACATTAAGATTTTTAGGCAAAAATACTGAATTATACTAGCTCACAATATTTAGTCTAGTGTTGAGATTTAAACCGCTATTTTCTTTTAAAACTAACTCTTTGTAACATCACCGATCACACTTTCAGGGTTTTGTAGATTTGTATTTACTTTTTATTTTTTGTGCAAAGCCAATATGATTTCTTTAATAGACCACAAAGGGCGACCTTTTCAGTGGCACAAAGGGCATCTTGTTGCTTCATTCCCTAAAACTCCTCAAGATGTTCCTCATCTAGCTCTAGCCTTACAAGAGCTAACTAGGGGAAATCTAGGCCCCGACCCTACAAACACTCACCTACCTTAGTCCCACTCAATAATATTGCTCACATGCATCAATATTTGCAGAATGGGTGCCCAGGATGCAATTTAAAAAACAAAATCCCTATAAATAAAATGAGGCTACTAATATTTTTGCCACATGGAATGAATCTAGTTAGAGATTGTTGTAGATCTGACAAATATGAAGGAAAAAGAGTACTTCAAACAATGGTTTTACCCCTAACAGAGTACCTCTAGGAGAGAGGGAGAAATCTTACTTTTTTTGAAAAACAGCTGCTACTTGGGTCAGTACTGGAAAATCTTGTTTTTTTTTCCATACGTGTGTGAGGTAGACATAAGATATTCCTAATAGTTTTAGTATATTACCTATTGCTTATGTTTGAATTTTGCAGGCAAAGAAAAAATAAGTACCTTACTGGAGTATATATTCACCCCATAAACTTTCAATGATGTTGCATCATTAATAATTGGCGCTCAGTTTCCTGAGGTGTTTATTGAGAATACTTATGAAAATGCAGTATGCAGTGCCAAATATGCCTCCAAGAAACCACAGAGTTTGATTGTAAATGGTGCTCACAAAAGTCACTTTTGCCATGTTGAAAGCATTTTTCTGGAGTGGAAGCCTGCATTGTGTGGTTTGGGAAAAGGCAGTCCTGAGGTTAACTAGAGATTAGTAGATTTCTGCATCTCCTCTCCTCATTATAGGAGGAAGAGAAAGTATAGTCCTCTGGTCAGGACAGTAGCCTGAGACTTGGGCCACCTGGATTCAATCACCTGTTCTACTACAGGCTTCCTGTGTGACCCTGGGCCAGTCACTTTGGCTTAGTTCCACAAAGGGACTTCAACTTTGTAATGCCTAGGCTCCCAATACAATGAATGGGGAAAGACATATGTCGAAGAATGAGATCCACAAAAGCCAGCATGCTAGGGAGGAAGCTGTCTAAGCTAGCCAGTGGGGGATGCTGTAGGGAGGTGCCTGTCTTTGTGAAAGTTGACAGTCAGGAACCCCTCTTCTGGAGTCAGACAGCTTTGGTGCCTAAGCTGCTTCTTGTGAGAAGAAGTTTGGCAGGTGCATAACTTCACACAAAATGGCTAGAGGAAGAGATGGCTCCCTTATAACTATTAGCTCACTGGTTAGAACACTCACCCAGTATGCCGGAGACCCAAGATAAACTTCCCCCTCTGCATGAAGGAGAAAAAGGATATGAACAGGGGCTCTCCTACCTCTCAGGTGAGTGCCCTAATAACTGATCTATGGGATAGTCTTATGTGGGGCTTACTCAAGCTCTTCTGTTGAAGATGTTCTACTTTGGGTAACTAAAGAGTCATTGGAACAGCAGGACTGGAATGCAAGTCTCCCATCTCTGTGCCCTAATCAACAAGCTACAGAGTCATGTTCATTCTTTCAGTCTGGCTCAGGGACTATTTAAGCTGCCTCCTCCTTCTCCGAAGTCCCTTTGTGGATCCAGGCCTAAGATCCTATGGTAATGGAGGCCATATGAACACCACAGACCTATTAAATCAGCTATGTCTAAATTAAGTATGTATATTTATCTGTATATACTGAGGTATAGTTAGCTTTTATGTTTGGAGCCTGTCTATTAAACACAAAACAATGACTTCATTTTAAGCTCGTCTGACCTGTGTGATAGTAATTAGTATCTGTGCAGACCTAATTAATTATGAAAATGCAACTATTAAATTACTTCTGTATTTTTTTAAAGTGCCTATTTGTGAAAGGACCCTGATTGTTGTTGAGTGTGAAATCTTTGTCCATAAAACAGGTACAGCCTGGGCCGCAGTGGTACAAACTTCTTACATTGCCTCATCAATGTGCCATCACCTTGTATTTGAGACCACTGCTAGGGATGCCGAGCCAGTCCTTGGTTGTGGCCACTAATTTGCTAAACATAGGTTACCAAATAACCATAGATGACCTCTGGTGAGTACTGACCAGTCCTGGATTCAAAGCTATGATTTAGGGAGTTAAGTCATATTTGCATTCCCAATCTTCAGAGCTCTCCAATCCCAATCCCTCACATTTATAGCTTTACTAATGAGATAATGACTAATACAGTTTTGAATCTCTGCATTGTGCCAGTTTTCCCCTGTGCATTTTTGAATTTTACCTGTACAGTAGTGGGCTTTCTTCCTGGTTTTTCCAGTCTGGTTTTTCCACGTATGCTTGCAGACGTACAGAAAGTAAACAGAACTTTTCCTTCAAGAAACACCTTAGGAAAGTGTCGTTGGGAATATATAGGTGGTCTTTGTGAAGAGGAGAGTTTGCAGTAAAAATATACAGTGGGGATTAGGAAAAATCGTTTTATATGTAAAGCATACATACTAGGTTAAGGAAATACACAGGTAAAATATAAGGAGGTTATCTGGGTGATAATGCATGCTTAGAAGAGTACTCAGTGGGACCATTTACAAATCTCATATACCAACAGTTGTCATGAGCAACACTGCAAACTAGTTGCAATTATCAGCTGAAGCTGGAAAGAAACTGAAATATGCTCCGGTCATTTGGTATAAAGTGGTCTTATCGTCTCGCTGCCTGAACAGCTGCAAATGGAACAATTTTCCATTTCCACCCATCTTAGAAAACTTTGTATTTCAAAACTGCACCTCATTAGAACAGCTCACCTACTCTCTGGAGGGGCACTTACATACATATCTTTTGCATGATTTGACTAGTGGATTGTTTGCTTTTCTCCGTACACAGTTTTGCTCTGTTTTGCCAGAAAGCTGCTTAATTTTGTTGTCACACTGATCATAGACAATTTTTTATTGTGCAAACAGTTCAGTGGCCACTTCCCTGAGATTTGGTAATAACAAATAACCAGTGATCCTGCAGAGCAGTATTGCCATTTAGTATCACTTCAGCAGCTTTATAGGAATCAAGGTGCTTAATTACAGCAATTTATGTCTCTGTAAATGGGCACAGAACCCTCATTTACCTTGGGTTTTTCATAGGGGAGTGTGTAATATTTTTAGAATGCTCTGATTTAGCTGTCCTACTAGAATTTTCAGATAAATATTCTTGTTGACCTATTCCAGCGGACCAACTAGATTTTGGAACAGAGGAATAAATGTATTGGTTTACTCAGCCTTGATGCTACTTGTCATGGGGCCGCTGCCCTTTATGGGGAGTTAAGGCTCAATCTGCCTGTAACTACCTTATGAAGACCTTAACTTGGGTGTATTTGTCTTCCCCAGATGACTTATTAGTAAAATCACCTGGATTTAATAAAGGACAGGAAGCTCCTGTGGACAGGAGCTCCTAGAGCAGGGGTGGGCAAACTACAGCCCAAGGGTTGCTTCTGGCCCTTCAGACATTTTAATCCGGCCCTCAAGTGCTAGCTAGGGAGTGGGGTCTAGAGCTTGCCTCACTCCAGCCAGGGAGCAGGGTCGGGGGCTTGCCCCTCTCCGCACATGCTGGGGATCCATGCGGCTCCTGGAAGCAGTGGCATGTCCCTCCTATGTGTAGGGGCAGCCAGGGGGCTCCAACACTGCCTCTGCAGCTCCCATTGGCTGGCAACTGCTGCCAATGGGAGCTACAGAGGCAGCACCTGTGGACAGGGCAGTGCACAGAGCTGCCTGGCCATGCCTTCGCATAGGAGCTGGAGGGGGGACATGCCACTGCTTCCGGGAGCTGCTTGAGGAAGCACCATCTGAAGCCTGCACCTCTGACCCCCTCCTGTGCCTCTGCCCCAGCCCTAATCCCCCTCCTACCCTCCAAACCCCTCAATCCCAGGCTGGAGCACCCTCCTGCACCCCCTAACCCTCATACCCAGCCCTCAACCCCCAATTTCGTGAGCATTTATGGCCCACCATACAATTTTCATACCCAGATGTGGCCCTTGGACCAAAAAGTTTGCCCACCCCTGCCTCGAGAGCTGAGCAGGGAGTCTAGAGGGTGAATTCTCTGGGGAAACCTATAAAAGGTGCTTGTAAGAGAGGGGAGCTTGTGGATGGCTGCAGTTGGTAGTCACCCAAGAGGGCCTGGCTTCAGTCAGGAGGCCTCCCATAGACTGGTTAGAAGCCAGGCCTGGCAAGGGACATCTGATCTCTGTGGAATAGAGCTGCAGTGGATGGACCTCCCCTGGCTCCAGAGAAGGAACTTACGATGGCACAGACAGGGCCAGAGACTAGCACCAAGAAAACCCCTGTGAAGGAGCCTACGTAGAGGCGAGCACTGGACTCGGGTGTGGAACAGATGGATTTTGTCAATCCAGAGAGATAAAGGATGGTGCTGTGGAGGCAGCCATCCTTCCTTCCTTGTGGGGAAAGAAGAAATTAGAATGGACTGACATCTTTAAGGAAAATTTTTTTTCCTCCCCACAGACAAATGGCCTTGGTTTGGAAATGAAAATTGTTATGGAAAATATTTGTTTCTTTCCTGTTTTTTGACCAAAAACACAAAACAACCATTTTTAGTTTTTGAAAAGTGGATAATTTTTTCTAAGTTCTTATCTAAAGATTTTCCCATGGAAAATATTTGCTATTTTCCCTACCAGTTCAAGGGGAGCATGGTGTCTGTAGGGGAGTCCTCTCAGTGTACATAGTATGAAGAGGTCTCTCCCCCTTTTCTTTCAACCCCACTTTTTGGGGGCATCTGCTGACTTTTGAGTGCTGACCTGTGCAGTGGTCACATGCATGAGGATGGTCTCAAGTTGCAGTGGGGGAGGTTTAGATTGGATATTAGGAAAAACTTTTTCACTAAGAGGGTGGTGAAACACTGGAATGCGTTACCTAGGGAGGTGGTAGAATCTCCTTCCTTAGAGGTTTTTAAGGTCAGGCTTGACAAAGCCCTGGCTGGGATGATTTAACTGGGAATTGGTCATGCTTCGAGCAGGGGGTTGGACTAGATGACCTTCTGGGGTCCCTTCCAACCCTGATATTCTATGATTCTATGATAGCACTTGTATTTAATAGGTTAATACTTTTCCTTATGGCATACACAAAGCCCAAGCTAAAATAAACTAAATGGCAAAAATCACTTAATTTTCTGAATCACTTTTTCTGTCTACTACAATATTAATCTAAAGTAAATAGTTATTTGAAACCAGACAAGAAAAATGTTGATGCCAAAGGAAATCCCATCTTAATTGCTTAAAAATCTGAACAATGCAGACCACCACCTCACAATATGTAAGCAGGAAAGATTATGTGGGTTTGATTTGTTCATCTAAGTATTGGTATTTCAGTCTAGTGTATGCAAGCAAAATCATCAGATTATTATACAAAAAAAGTTTAGTTTGACTTGCATCATCTGGTCAAGATCCTCAGCTAGTGTAAATCAAGGTAACTCCATTGACTTCAATGATCTATGCTGATTTAAACTAGCTGAGGATCAAGTGCTCTGTTTTGTTTAAACTCTGCTAGTAGAATGCTGCAGGTGCACGGAGAACAAGCAGAACATCTTGTTTTATAGACGTGAAAATCATCAGGTTCATTTTTTTATTCCCTTTCTCACACCTTAAAATTCCTCCCAATCATCAGTGTTTTCTTTTGCATTGGCATTCAGATGACTGACAATCTTGGCAGAAGCAGTTTTATGAAACTAGTGTAAATTGGGCTTTTGTTAACTCGGGCTAAGAATACAGTAAGTCATGGATGTTTAGCAGTCTGGGCAAGAAAGCTATGATTGCAGACATCTGTGTTCAGCATTCTGTAGCTTCTAAAGTATGCGAAATATCCATAATCATTTCTCTGCATCATAACTGCGCTTTTCAATGGACTACTACAAACACGGGATTGAGCCCTGCTCACAAATGCTTACAAAACTACTCCCATATTAGGCACATTACATTGATACAATAGCTTCTGGGAATTTTGTTTTTACTTGAAAGTCAGAGCACATTAGAAAAGACAGAGGACCAAATTCACTGCTAGTGTTAGCTGGTGCAACTCCATATACTAGAACTGCATATGCTTCATCTAATGCAGGCAACACAAGGTCTAAGCGTTAGTAAAATACCCCTTAATCCTCCACAATAGCGCTTAATGGCACTTAAGTGTTTTGGTGTATAGACCTTGTTATGACCCTCTGCACAGAAGTGAATTTCACCCATAATGTATATGGCCTGACCAACTATATACATATGAATTATTTTTAAAATAATGTTAGGAGATGAGTTCTGTTAATGGCTCATCCATTATTTTTCAAGAACCTCATTGACTCTACTCAATGACAAATTTAATTCAAATGAAAAAAAATCCTGCTTATTGGAGAAAAATAAAACCTAGAAGAAGTACATAAATGTGAAGGATGAGTACAGTTTATCTAAATACACTTGTTTAGAAATCATTCACATTGCCCTGGAAATGTGCAGATGTGAAGCTTATCAGAGTTTGCGTTTCTTCTTCTTGTGACGTATCTTGCTGGGCCAGATTGTGCCTAGCAAGTCAATGAACGCGTGACAGCGGCAAAGATGGTGCCAGGATCCCCCTCATGTATGTCCTTGTGTAGCAGGCCAAGGCTGTCTGCCTGGGGAGCTGAAGTTACTCTTTCCATGTTTGCTCTGGGGAAGAGCGAGGGCCACCCATATTCACCGAGCAAGCCCCGTGCACTGGAAGGGCTTGTGGCAGCAATTGTGCTTTTCTCACGCTGGCCCCAGCATGGGTGAACTTTGTCCCCCACACAAGAAACAGTTGCCTCCACTTGGAACAGGCAATCCAATATTTGTAAACTCCCATTCAAGGGCAGGGACTGCCCTTTATTAAAGTTTGTACAGCACCAAGCACAAAGAGGCCCAAACTGGCTGTTGCCTTTAGACATGACTCCAATATTTATAATGTTACATAGGAAATACTTTATAAATTAGAATGTAAGTTGCAAAATGGCCTCCCTGAGAAGCAGAAGGCCAAATTTATGCTTGTATTGAACTCAGTGGAATTATATTAGGAAGGAGTTTGTCTCTGACAGCTGTAACATAAGCATTTGTTAATGATACAAGCCCTGAAATACAACAGAGCAGAGTTTTTTTGTCTTTATAGAACAGGATACTCTTTCTCTTGGAGACAATGTCTTGCTTTCAGCAAGGCCCCATACTGCTGACAGGTCCGGAAGCAGCAATTGTTGGAGCAATTCATACATATAATGGATAAAGATGAGCAGGAAGCAAGCTATCTACGTATCGGACCAATCCACAAGGAATTGAAAAGAAGCTCTTGGAAAGCCTGGCTATTTCATAGAAACGTGTATTTTGTTTCAGATACAAAATAATGTGTTTGTGATCCATTGTGTCATCACCAGTGACATATTGAATCCGTGCATGATAGACAAACTTTTTAAAGAGAAAATGTAGTACCTTTAGACTGGCTTCAGGCCATCAGCTGGTATCTCAGTCCAGCTGAGCTACTAATGGTAGAGAAGTAAATAGGTTAGTGTGTGTGGTATCCAAAAAAACACGCAGTACTTTCTTTTTGGGTACTGTTTATGTATGTGTGTGTTTTTATTTAAATAGTCAATATGTTCCAGTGCACCACAGTAACAATTCTCATTGTATTATATTATATATTTAAAATCTCTATTTCTATGTCTTTGGGTAACTCACAAGAGTATAAAGAATGTTTTGTTCTCTTTTAGAAGAGAGAGTTGATGATTAAAAATCTAGAAAGCATGACTTATGAGGAAAGATTGAAAAATTGTATTTGTTTAGTCTGGTGAAGAGAAGACTGAGGGGGACCATGATTAACAGTTTTCAAATATGTAAAAGGTTACAAGGAGGAGGGTGAAAAATTGTTCTCCTTAACCTCTGAGGATAAGACAAGAAGCAATTTGCTTAAAATTGCAGCAAGGATGGTTTAGGTTGGACATTAGGAAAAACTTCCTGTCAGGGTGGTTAAGTACTGGAATAAATTGCTTAGGGAGGTGGTGGAATCGCTATTGTTGGAGATTTTTAAGACTAGGTTAGACAAACACCTGTCAGGAATGGTCTAGATAATACTTAATCCTGCCATGAGTGCAGGGGACTGGACTAGATGACCTCTCAAGGCCCCTTCCAGTCCTACGATTCTCTATGTGTGTGTTCAGTACCTAAGGTCTACAAACTCTAGTGTGTATTAGGATCACTGGCTCTGGATCTACTGAGTAAATTATAGGTAGAACAGTCTACATAAATGTGAGTTCACCTCACTTTTTATACTAAGATGATGCTGCACATAAATATTCCATTCAGCTGTCACTACACCTTACAAATGTGCGCAATGCTTCATGGAAAGCTTGCGTTTTGCTTCTTGCTCAATCTGTCCTGTTCCCTCATTTTTTTCCAGGAAATGTACAAAGCGAAGTATTTTTTGGTAGAACAACAGCTGAGTCCTTTGAGAGAGGTCACAAGAGATCAGCTTCCACGCTGCATTAAATGTGAAGAATGCAGTTATGTTCACATGCAAATGGAAATAATGCAGTTGCATAAATGTTTAACTGTGATTTTGGAATTGTGCTATTGTTAAAAATACAGCAAATACAGGTTTCCCATGTCAAACCGTGCAGCTTCAGTCAACAGGTGGTTAATGGCTTGGTGCTTCGTTTGTTTAGGTGCTCAGAATCAGTCTGCTAAAAGTCTAGATCATTGTTCTTTGAGATGTTCAGCATAAACATTCATACCAGCTTTCGTCAGTAGGACCCTCTACTTACAAATTCAAGGGCAGGACTCTCACAAGATAGGCATCCTGGGGCAAATCCTGCCTCTTCTCTGCAACCATAGGGGGTCCCATGATAATTAAACTGTTGCAGTTCTCCTGTGCAAGGATAGGTAGGATTTGGATGGGGTGTCATATGGCAGGCTGCCACCTCTAGTGCAGTGCAGAGCCAAGCTCCTCAGGATGTTGTATAGATGGCAGCACACAAGGGGAAGGAGTGGTGAGGCTTGGGATAGGCTGGAGGTGGGATCGAGGATCTATCTTTGCATGAGCCCTCCAGCCATCCACCCTGAAGTGAGGATACATAGGGCTACTCTGTGGAATGGCTCCTCAGTTGCTCTGCCCTCACAAAGTATGATACCTTCCTTTGTTGCTCCATACATCTGCCCAGTGCTCACACTAGCTTCTCAAGCTGGTTGCTGGCATTAGGTTTTGACCCCTGGAGAGCAGTCATGGGCTTCAGCAGAACCATTTAATCTGAGTCACTCCTTTGATCAGAGGTGCAGGAATTGACTTTCTGAGAATACTGTAAATTCTAAGTATCGCTCTGGCAACATTGTTCAGAATCATCATTTGAGTATATTTATAATTGCCCCCCGCCTCGAAAAACACTCCAGACTTAATTTGATACTGTGTGGTGACACCCTGAGCAACCTGAGAGACTTTTGTGTTATAGCAAGTGGGTGATATCTGATCCTTAAATGTATTGCCCCCACAATTCTTTTTGAAAGCAGCTCCAATAGCAAAGCACAGCAGACTAACAAAAAATGGCAGTCTGCATCTGGTTTAAATATTGCTGTGAATAGCATAATGGTCAGAGTGGATTAGCAAATAGAGAAAAGAATCTCATGTTGCCTGAAAGATAAAATAGTTGTTGATGTTATTTAGTCCTTGTTTCTGGAGTTATATGGTTAGTATGTTTATGTACCATTCTTTGTTTTCTAGATAGTAATTTGCTTTGTAAACCTGTTATGTATGTAAATGTCTCCTTTATATCTCTTCAAGTTAACAGCAAAATAAGAATATTTTAATATAAAATGGAATTATATGTCCTCTTCCATTAAATGAAACCTGGAACAAGATTTCTCACAATCCCAACACTTGGTTCAACAGATGGTTTGCAGAGGCTGATGAAAGTTTTGGTGAACCTAGGTGAACTGAATGCATCCAATGAGTGAGCTGTAGCTCACAAAAGCTTATGCTCAAATAAATTTGTTAGTCTCTAAGGTGCCCCAAGTACTCCTTTTCTTTTTGCGAATACAGACTAACAAGGCTGCTACTCTGAAACCAGGTTACACTGTAAACCAAGCAAATTTTCAGTGACTCAGAGCTGATTTATCCTTGTTGGTAGAAAGCTATGCAGAAACCTGGTCATTCAGGTTTTTATTCAAAACTAGACATTTGATTTTGGCTGACCTGCACTTGAAGATTTTTGGGGATTCATTTGAACCCCAAACCTAAAGCAAAGCTGAGGGAATGTGAGGCTGAACCACTGTGTGAGGCAAACCCGCTGCTGGACCAGGGCTGCTTGCTCAGCTACATTCTGCCAAGGGAGCCTGGCACATTGTAGTAGCATATCCATGGGGAAGGACCCCCAGGCACAGGTATCTCACTCCTACTGCTAGAGCTGTGAGTGAGCCTGTGAACCAGTCACTAGGATTCCTCCTATTGCATCTTGGTGTTACAGCCTACCCTGGATCCTGCCTCAGTTCCTGCCCTAGCTTTGTTCCAGTCCACTTCAGTCTTGTCCATGCTGTGTTCCTGACTTGCTCCTGACTCCCAGGCCCTTGGACTGACTCCAGCCCAGTTTCAAACTTACACTTGCTTCTGGATCCTATGATCCTGATGTGGCTTGTCTATGGACTCTGATCCCAGTTCTAACTCACAGCTTGTCCCCAGACCCTGGTTTCAGCACTGGCCTCGGCCCAGTCCTGACTCTGTGTGGCTTTGAGCCTTGATATCTGTTCTTAACTACCTCCAGTCACCAGGCCTGACTGTTTAGAACCAAGAGCCTGACCCACTGCAGGCTATAACCACAGTTCATATTCTATTGCTGCTAAATTAAACTGTTCAGGTTCACACAGTTCTTTAGCTCTGTCACAGTTATGGGGCTAGCTGCTACTCTGTCCTCCTTCTGAGTGCACTGGGTCAGGTAATATGCCACTTGCCCTTATGGGTCTTGGGGTGGATCCCAGTGATTCTTTCAGTCTTAGAGCTGGGTCTGGTTATGCTGCCCTCTGTGTACCAACTACATATCACCCTGCAGCTCTGACTGGGTTTCAAGCATCTGCATTTCCTCCCTTGTGGAAGCTGGTAGCAGTGATATAGTGATCAAAAGCCACCTTAAGACAAAGTATTTTTATTTATCAATTGGAACAAAGTATTAGAGAGGGGAAAAGAATTATATTCTTATCCAAGCTGGCTTTTCACTACAAGTTAAGTTAGGCTTTCCTCTTACATTACAGGATCAAAATAGAACCAACTTACATTCTCCTAGCAAGCCCAGATTCTCCTGTGACCCACCCTGGTCACCACACACTCAGCATGCTCTGCTATTCCTCCTCCTCACTAGGTGATTGAGGGTGCTGAAACTGCCTGATCCCGGAAGTCAAGCACATAAATCAAGTTTTGGGATAGAGACTGAAATGTGCACCAGACCCTCCCCTCCACCTACTGAGGTGCTCAGAGCAGCGTACAAGACACTAAAATACATTCCTAGAGCACTTTTAACCTGTACCATTGAGAAATCTGCAGGAGTTACTTGTAAAAGTCTGCCTGTGATCCCATAGTGGGACATATCTATGGGATATCTGCCATAGGTCAGCTCCTTTACACCATTCCTTGCACAGACTCCCCATGAATGTTTGTACATTATCCCTCTCTGAGGGATCTGAAAGGTGTGGAGCATGAGACGATGCTGAAAATGACAGTGTTAATTCCCTTGGGAACTTAGGGCCTGATCCAGCCCCCATTAAAGTGAATGGAAAGATTCCCAGATTTCAGAAGTTCTCCTGGCTTGCCAGGAGTGATGCCACATAGAATGACTGACCCCAGCTCTGCACCCCCTACCTCGATACATCCTTCCCCTAAACACAGAGATCCTCATCCTGTCTGTATAGGGGTTTCTGCAGTATTGTAGTGAAGAACAATGCCCTGTTGTCTTTCCCACCTTTCTCACCAACTCTTTTTAGCCCACTGATGCAGAATTTCCACTGCTTTGAACCCACCATTATGGTCCATAGTGAATAAATGACATTAAATCATACAGAATACACTCTACAATGTAAAAACAAAACAACCTGAAAATTACTTGGAAAGGAAGGGAAAGGTACTTGGGACGTGTACTTTTCTGGTTCTTCTTGCTGGTCTATCTTGAGGTTATACTTTTTAAGGGTAGGAATGTAGAGTTTGTGGCTGCAGGAGTCATGTGCAGTAATGGATCTCTTGGAGCTATTTTTCTTTTAACTGTGTATTGTAGACAAAAGTACTTACAAATCCTTATCGTGGATTGAGGCACAACAGCCGCCTAGGTTTTTTTTTTTTTTTAAAAACCAAAACCAAAACCAAAAACACTCACCTCTCTCATTTGTACAATGCACAAGTCAATGTTGCTCTCTGGCTGCTGAGCATGCAACCCTGATAAGGGCCTGGTTTGGGAATAGTTTCAGTTCAGTTTGGGACAGTGAGTTTACTTAATATAAAACACTTTCATTCGGGGAGGGGGAGAGAAGAGAGGAGAAAGAGAGCCCTGATAAGAAAATGAGGGTGATATGCTCTGCGATGCTTGACTGTCATCTTATCTGGTAAAAATACTACATTTGCTAACCTGTAGCATTGCCATGTGACTGCCCTCAATGTTTTCCATGACTTTTTTTTCCTGGACTTGCTTTCTTTTTAAGTGATGTATTTCCTGGCCAAGAATTTTAACTGTGCACTCAATCCAGTTCAGAAGTGTGTTTTGATATTCTTTCAGAGCTGCTAGAGTTTTAAAAAGCTATTTGGCGGATTTGCAGTTCAGACACATGGAGAAGATATCAACAGGAGAGATTATACAGGGGATTTTAAAATTTGCTACTCAATGCCTGTTTGCAAACTTCTTTTGAATTTGTTCTAAAGTATTTATCAGAATGGTCTAAATCTTCCATGTTCATGCAGTTGGCTTTCCGGGACTACATCAGATCGCTCATTGGTTAGATTCACTATAAGTGAGGCTCCCAACAAAGAGCCAGTTAGACCTGGAAATCTAATTACTGGTTGTTTAAAGATTCCAAGGGTAATGTCTGGCTTTCAAATCCTCACCACATACTGCTGATTTTAATAATTAACAGTCACACTTCCCTCACCAAGAGTTCAATGCAGTTTTTCAAAGCATACAAATCTGTAAAGGTCTGATATAGTAAATTGCTGAGCAGCCTCCACATCCTTTGACGTCAAGGAAATTAAGGTGCTCTCTACCTTGCAACAGCACTCAGCATTTCACAGGACCGGGCCTCATGGGGCAGCATGTTTTGGACATTTGTCAATTTTTTTTTTAAGGGGGCATCTCTTGATCTAAATGGGAAGAGTCATGCAAATGTTGAGGTTCCTTCTATGAAATGGTCTTTCCTAATTAATTCTTATTTGTACCATGTAGAGCCTAGAGCACCAACAGAAATTGTGGTCCCATTGTAAGCTTTTTGAGGCACAATCTTGTGCCCTGATCCTCCAATTTGCTATGTGCAGCCACACACCTTTGTCTGCACAGGAGTAGAGCAGTGTGCCCATGTGCCATGAATTGCAGGAGTGGAGCCTAAATAGTCAAGATAGACAAAAGGGGACTAAGTTTTGTGTCAGAAACTGTCTATTATGTGGCACCTGGCATGATGGGGCCCAGATCTCAGTTGAGGCCTTTTGGTGCAATTGTAAAACAAATACACAGTTACAATATTGTATTTTTGGATGTACGTTGACTTCAGTAGGCATCAGACAAATGTGAGTACACAACTTAGCTCTAAGCAAAGCAGTTGACAAAAGGCTAGTGGCAGCTTGCCTCCCTCATGGAATGAACAATTACTGTCACACTTCACTACCAGTAATTATATAAAACTAAGGGAGATGATCCTGAGTACCAAGCTTGCAAATTCTTCCAAGGAGTTAATTTTCCTGAGCTAGTGTACTACACTAGCTAAGTTGATATTACTAGTTTGTCTAGGCACCATTTCTGTAGACAATCCACAAGGGCTTTATACTGCACCATTGAAATCAATAAAAAGATTCCTGTTGGCTTCAGTGGTACAGGATCAAACCATAAAGGAAAAATGCTGCTGAAAATTGCATCTTCTGCCTCCTTATGTAGTGTTGTTGTCCCAGCAGGCAAATACTTCATTAGCCATATAAAAAAAAAGATCCCCTGGCAACACAATCACTTCCTGAACATTGAGCACAATGATGCTAGTGAATTTATTAATAAGGAGGTTTGAGCTGTCCACTTCAGTTACCTAGGATCGCTCAAACAGACTTTTATGCTGGACCAGGGAGGATTTTAAGAGACCATATAAAATACACAGCAGGTTTAACAACCTTCTTATGTCAGCCTGGGAATCATTTTCCTTTCAATGCAAGGATGCTGGGAGCTACACAGCAATATAAATGTTATCTGTTCCTTGTATTTAAAAAGCTTGCTTTCACTGTGATTCATCATTTGGACCAGACCAGTAGAGAATTGGGATGAATTTCACCCCTAAATCTTTAGAGATCCTGCACAAGGCCTATATACACCACTTAAATTCCACTCAATCTTTGTTTTGTAGGTTTAGGTAGTTAAGTCAGGGAGCATGGGCTTCATGCTTGCCCTTCATATAGGTGTGAATTTCACCATTGGTGAAGAAAGTGGAAATCTGTGTTTGAAATACCCACTCTACTTAGCAAATATGAAAGGAATTGCCAGACAGAACTAATTAAGACAGAATTAATGCTGAGAATTAATACCTATAAAAGTAGCATAGTTTAAAAGCCATAAATGCCAAGATTTAATACATTTGAATTAAATTCTGCTTTTATTCGGACAATATCCGCACTCACCTACTCAGAGTGGAGACCTTCACCAGCTGCTACATAAAACTTAAGTCTGCCAGTTTGACAATCAGTGCCTGAGTAACAAATACAATTAGACATGATTATAAAGAATTAATGAACAAAAAATACAACACACTGTTCAGTGCATGCATGGAGTTCAATTATCTACAGTTAACTGATTGTGTATTTATCTGTTTTTTGGATGCAGCTCTAGAAACACATTGAAGTGAAATACAATTATAGGTACAGAATGTGAGATTTATTTATATTTGCGTGTTATGGAAAATACCATTCAAATTATTTCCACTATAAAGCAAGACAAGACTGAAAATGAAGGGAGGATTGCACAATGCACCACTGCATATGAGGGTTGGGGGATGAGATCATACAAGCATGGAGCATAGGAGTTAGAGCATATGGTTTGAATCAAAGATACCTACTTTCTAGGCACTTACTGTATTTGAGGGAAGATGCCTCAAAACATATATGAATTCAGAAGAATAACTTTTAGATGCCCAAGGACTCTGTATTTTGAAGGCATGATCTCCCTTCTTTTTTTCTTCCCTAATGTCAACATGGCAAACAAATGCAGTTCAGAAGGTATACATTTCCTGTAGATGAAA
Source organism: Lepidochelys olivacea (assembly GCF_965140295.1). Lineage (NCBI taxonomy): Eukaryota > Metazoa > Chordata > Testudines > Cheloniidae > Lepidochelys > Lepidochelys olivacea. Next base: position 169,399,867 of record NC_140411.1, read on the forward strand.
AGCACAAATGTTCCCCACATAGCAGAAAGTGGGACTCAGAGCTGGATCTAAATTTGTCACAGGAGGCATTTACAGGAACATTTCTTTTCTTAGAGACAGTTGCAGAAATGCTAAACAGGTGAACTTCCAAATATGGCACTGATGCCAGTTAAATTACATAGGATGTATGGACTGATGACAGCTAACCACCTGAAATAGGATAAAGTGAAGTGTATATTTCTTCACATACTTGTGAATATAATGAGATCATTCTGTTTTTTAAAAAACAAATATTTGTGTAATTAGATACCTAGCTTGTTCAAGTACTATCTCCATTTATTATTTTGGCTGATTTCTGGGAACTTGTACTCGCAAATGTTCAGAGATACATATTTTGTTAATGCTGATGTTGGTAACATTACCAGCTGGAAGGTTATTATAGAAGATGAATATATTCATTTACTGAGCACTGTCAGTACACTTGGCTCTTCACAAATATACAGCAAGACCTGATCCATGCCCCAGGGAGCTTAAAATCTAAAACCAACCAGCTTATGTCATGTTGGCCAAGAAGAGCCACCTTTAGAAAACTGAGACTAATTGTTCCAGTTCTCAAAATTCAAGTACAGATTTTGATGCCTTCCCCCAATTTAAGATGTGTTGAGAGCTGGGGTGAGGGTTCAGTCCATCTCTGCTTAAAACAAAAACACCTCCAAATCTTTCTGGATAATACAGACATCACTTCAGGCTTCTCAGTCCTTAATGGACAACTAAGGTAGTGTAACAGTTATTGATTTAAAGATCTTTCTTGGAATGGGACAAAGGCTTCCCTAAGGCCAGGGTTTGATTTACACACCAGCATTTCTTTGAATGCATTACCCAATAGAAAGCCAGTCTATTAGTGACAGAACTGTTTTAACCTCACTAGGCAGTAGGGTGACCAGATGTACCAATATTTGGGGCTTTGTCTTATGTAGACTCCTGTTACTCTCCCTCCCCCCCGTCCTGATTTTTCACACTTGCTGTCTGGTCACCCTACTAGGCAGGCAATATAGCAGTGTTAGAATCACAGCCAAAGAAATGCTTATTACACTTCAAGACTGGAAGAGTCTATATTAATGTGATGTAACTCTGGGTGTTCATTCAGGTCAGGCTATGTTGTATGGAGGTGAACTGAATGGACAAAATAGGCCTATTCATGTGGATGGTAAAACTTCCATCAATTTCAATGGCAGCAGATTGGAGCCCAGTAGTGAGGCAATGCTGAAATATAACCATCTCAGTACAACTATTAATAAAAAAAGTGAAAATTACTACTTGTAGTATCCCCACAAATGATACCATTATCCCTTCCTGTCTCATGTTACAGATGGTTGTATGGCATTCTCTGTTGTACTTGTTACAATGATAAGTTCTATAAGCTAGTGTATAGGCTTGTCTTAGTGCTCTACACATCACACTTGAATGGGGTTTTCAAGAATGTTTGAAAACTACAAAAAAAATTTAAAACCGAAAGATTAAAAATGTTTTAAAGTTTGCAAAGCAGCTTCCAAACAACTCCATAGGCAGCCAGTGCTTCTCCTGGAGTGGGGTTTGAGTGCACCTTTAATAAAATAACCTGGTATTTTTTTTTTAATTAAAGTGTAATAGGCCAGTTTGCACTGCTGTAGGACCAGTCAAATACACTATGGGATCTAATGACATTAGTGCCTGATCCTATGAATTCCAGTTCCCCTGGGATAGAAAATGGCTAAGTGTTTATGGAATAAGAGCCATGGCCTAACTGGATATTCTGAACCACAGGGAAGGAGAAGTTCCTATCAGAGCATAGACTAGTTGAACATTTTTCTTTTTTCCCCATCCTAAAATGTCTGATAATAAGTGAGCAGAGACATGGTGGCTGGAATTTGCTCTCAGGAAATAAGTCTGAGCTGGAATTTGGCCAGAAGCATCTTTGTCCAGGCTTTCCACTAACTGAGGATCCTGGAATTCATCATCCTTAGACTTTCCTGTATCTCTCTCTCTCCTGTAGTTGTGTAGGGCTGGGCTCATGTTTGATTGAAGTACATAGTTAATTGCTGGCATTTTAAATGGTCCACAGGAAGTGAGCTAGTAAAACCTGTCTGCGTTATTCTCTCATAGGCTTTCTAGTCCACCCTGTCTTTCCAGAGTCTGTTTTTCAGACTGTAAAGTCTTCAAGTTGGGACTGCCTCCATATTTTGTCTAGTACAGCATCAAAACCATTGTGCTTAAATAAAATATGAATGTAAAATGCACCCAGGCACAGCAGTGATGGGTTCCCTATAAACACTTATTACAGACCCAGGGTTGCAAATAGTATGAGCAGAGGCAGAGAAAGGGGAGGGAATTGTAAGCAGCAGGTGTATTCTATCCTAGTGCCCCTCTGGGTGCAAGACACAAAAGGAATGGAAGGGCTAAACCATAGCCACATGCCCCTTTTGCACAAGCCTGTGGCACTGGCTGAGCAGACGATGAGGAGCAGGTTAGCTTCTGCTGTGTGCTGGGGAGCTCTGCTAAGGATTTTACTTCAACTCATGTAGATCATATTAAAGTTAACATCTCAAGCCCATTGTGCATCCTTGAGATAAAGGTAGCAGTAACGGGGTTGCACTCACCTCCCACAAGTGCCCCCTGGCCGAGCACATGTGCCTGCACTCTCTCTACCTGTTTGTGGTGGGTCTTTGCTGACTCAGCCCTCCAACTGAGTCATACGCACTTTGTCTATGAGATAAAAGCAACACAAATCCCTTTCAGGGTACATGTCCAGCAGGGGCCCCTCTCTCTCAATTTGTCCTTGCTCCAGAATAGAGCAGTGCCCCAGGGCTCCTTCCCTGGAGGCAGTCTTCACCCTCTCAGGGCCTTTCTGGCCCCAGCTCTTCAGCTGGGCCACTACAGTTCAGCTCCCCTTCTGGGGTGCTTCAAAATCCAGGCCACTTTCCCACTCTCTACTCCAGGTCCCAGCCCAGGGACCCTATAGATAGCAGCCATCCACCATGTCCCCTTAAATAAACTGCATTGCTGCTATACTGTCCTGGGCCACTTCCCCATAGCTCCCATACATTCTTCAGCCTTACCTCAAGGCCTTGTCCTCATGAAGCCCCAGCAGCCAGCCTGAAGCACCATCCACTCTCTTCCAGCTCTAGTAAGGAACTAAACTCTCACTAGCCCTGCAGGTTGTCTTATACTGACGTGCTGGCTGCTTCCCTCACAGCTGCTCTAGGTAGCTTTGAGGACCTCTCTACTGCCCTTTTGTGGAGCGGGGTATTGCAGGGCCACAAAGCCTCCAGCAGGGGGCCTCAAGGCCTACTGCACGCCATCACAGTACCCCTAAGATCGTTGACTGTGCCCCATCTACTAGGGCTTGAGGTGTTAACTTTAATATGATCTACATGAGTTGAAGCAAAATCCACATCTCTGCCTTTAAGGCATGCTTGAGCCCTTCACTAAATAATGCCCATCACTGTGAACTCATTGTGTACCATGTTTAAAAAAAAAAAAGGAACAGTATAAGAATTATACACTTAAAAAAACTCAAAACCCTCTAAAAATGACTCAGCTAATGAAAACTGGTTTACCTTTTCTAATAGAGTCCACAGCATCTGTGGTCAAGACCTCTCCATATTGCCTGTGGCTGAGGCAAACAATACAAAGGACAAATGCATAGCAAGTCACTGATTTCTTAAGAAACGGTGCATATTTCTCATTTTCTCGCTACAAAGAATGCAGGGAAGCTAGATGGAATGGCTATGGGGCAATTGGAAATGTAGTGAGATACCACACAATGGCAAAAACCAGAGAATTGGCAATCTCACAGGAAATAAAAGCAACAATTTACAACAGCAGATGTTGGAATGCCTTCAAGTTATCCCCCTAAGGCAGAAGTTACCTGGGCCACCAGTGTCATGTTTCTCAGGCACAACTTGCTACAGTTAAGGGTCACAAATGCAATTAGTCTGGCTCTGATAGATGGAATCTGAATTTAGGTTTTACTGAAATTTCACAGCATTGATGTTCATCTGATTTAAACACAAACCACAGAGGGAAAGGGAAGGCAAAAAAGGATTTTTAATGCCATTTTGCAATACAATATTTAGGTTCTATGGGCTTTTGGCTTCAGTGGGCTTTGGATCAGGCTCATACCAAGGCAACTCAGAGCTTTGTAACCTGCAGATTAACATTAATTTGTTTGTTAGCTTTCCAAAATAGGTACCTAGAATAGATAAAGAACTCTTTAGAATAATTTGTTAAACTGTTTTTTTTAAAAATGCATAACAGGCTACTATAAGCAAATATATAGCACAGTGTTTCTGAACTGTATGTCATCATTCTATAAACAGTGTCTTTTCTGCTGGAGTTGACAGAGTTGACGTTAATGGAATGCCTCTGCAAAGTATTTTGCCCAGAAATATTGGAGTCTGAACAAAAATCTTCTTCAGTTTTGAAAAAAACATGGTGCTGTGATAGTCTATTATTTAAAATGTTCTATAGCTAGCTATATCTACAATAGCTTATACATCTCTAGAATTTAGTACAAATGTTACATGTTGAACCAAAATTATGATTGTCTAGAGATGTGTATGCTTTTAAATGATGTATGAATTATTTTAGAAAAAGATTACAATATATTCAACAATATTTTGGACATGATTAACTGCTGTGTCACTCCAGTTTTTATGTAGGTTTATATGGGGACATGTAGGATCCAGTGATGATGATAACTTAGGCCTGGCGTAGATGGTCCTTATGTTGTAATTCATGTAACAGAGAGCTCATGTAAAACGTTTAAAAATTGGTGTTAAACAGAAACTGCCACTCAACCTCAACTATATTACAGCTACAACACTGCACCATAATTCAATGGAGGCCTACAACTACATTTAAAAGGGCTATGAGATTTCCAGCTGGGGAGCTGGGTGGTATTATAAAGCAGTTAATATGCATTGCATATTTAATTCCCCCCCACAGGGATTATTTTTCTCTAGTTGTGTCTGAACTCATCTTACCTTTCCTAAAGAGCTGGTTGAAATGGTTTTTTTTTTCCAATGAAAAATGGCTTTTCAATGAAAATGTTCATGTAAAATTTGACCAAAAATGGACATAATGTGTAAAATTCTGTAAAATCTTTGTTTTTGAAAAACAAAACTGTTCACAAAAGCCAGATTTTTTTTAACTGAGTGATTTTAAAAAACAAATAGTATTTCAGGGTTTTTGTTTGTTTTTTCTTAGAGGCCCTGTCAAGGTTCCTCCCCCACTCTGAACTCTAGGGTACAGATGTGGGGACCTGCATGAAAAACCTCCTAAGCTTACCTTTACCAGCTTAGGTCAAAACTTCCCCAAGGTACAAAATATTCCACCCTTTGTCCTTGGATTGGCCACTGCCACCACCAAACAGATACTGGTTACTGGGGAAGAGCTGTTTGGAAACATCTTTCCCCCCAAAATACTTCCCAAAACCTTGCACCCCACTTCCTGGACAAGGTTTGGTAAAAAGCCTCACCAATTTGCCTGGGTTACTACAGATCCAGACCCTTGGATCTTAAGAACAATAAACAATCCTCCCAACACTTGCACCCCTCCTTTCCTGGGAAATGTTGGATAAAAAGCCTCACCAATCTGCATAGGTGACCACAGACCTAAACCCTTGGATCTGAGAACAATGAAAAAGCATTCAGTTTTCTTACAAGAAGACTTTTAATAAAAATAGAAGTAAATAGAAATAAAGAATTCCCCCCTGTAAAATCAGGATGGTAGATATCTTACAGGGTAATTAGATTCAAAAACATAGAGAACCCCTCTAGGCAAAACCTTAAGTTACAAAAAAGATACACAGACAGAAATAGTTATTCTATTCAGCACAATTCTTTTCTCAGCCATTTAAAGAAATCATAATCTAACACATACCTAGCTAGATTACTTACTAAAAGTTCTAAGACTCCATTCCTGGTCTATCCCTGACAAAGACAGAATAAAGACAGACACACAGACCCTTTGTTTCTCTCCCTCCTCCCAGCTTTTGAAAGTATCTTGTCTCCTCATTGGTCATTTTGGTCAGGTGCCAGCGAGGTTACCTTTAGCTTCTTAACCCTTTACAGGTGAGAGGAGCTTTCCCCTGGCCAGGAGGGATTTCAAACGGGTTTACCCTTCCCTTTATATTTATGACAGGCCCCCTACTGCCCCCCCCAATATTTATATGGGAATTTTGGGGAGAAAAAACACACTTTTTGGAGAAATTTCCTATGAAAAATTTCCTATACTACTTGTCAAGATACTTTATCCATGTACTGCTTTTGATTCCACTGCTTTTGAGAATTCCCACTGATGCTAATTAGATTTGATGTGTATAGAATAAGGTCCTGATTCAGCAAAGTGGATAAAAATGTGCATAAGTCCTGCTGATGTCAATGGAGACCTATGTACAATATCACAATGTAATATATTATTTTGTAGAAAATATGGGTGGGGGTAAGAGAGAGAGGGAGAGAGAGGTTAAAGATATTTTATTATTGGCCCTAATGGGATCCGTTTTATTTGTATGATATTTTGTATTTAAATGTGGGACAACTACATTGTTGCTAAATTTGTCTATGTTCCAAGCAAACCTATTTAATGTGGCAATATCATATTATAATCTCTAAACTGAACAAAATATCTAAATCTGCCAAAGTACGCATAGTGTAGTAGACACAAATTAACAGTGTGGGGAAAATATATGTAGTAGTTAGCATACTTTGTATTTTTTTGATCTTTTATATTTGAGAGTTTTGACAGGAGCAATTAGAGGGAGACCAAAATGACACCTATTGAATATAGCTAAATTCCAAAACCTCTAAATAACTGTTATTTATAAAGCACAACAAAATTTATAATATAATCATCTGGAAAGCAGACAGGATAGAATAATAGGGTAATAGAATATGGAGTCTTTCACTTCTGCTGCAGGTAGCCAGTTCAAATCCAGCACGCAGTCTCCACAGAGATCACAAATGGGCTTGGGGACCCAGTTAGCATCTTGCTGTAGGGTTAGTCTCTCTGGATCAGAAGAGAAGTACGATTTGTGGGGCAATGCCTCTACCTAGGCTATACGTGTCATGGGGGTAGACAACCCTGCCCCCCTCCCCCCCGGAAGGATTTTATTAATAACTAAAGGAAATACTGTGTCCTGGAACAGAAATTCAAATAAAAGTGGATACATTTAGTCCTGGCACAATATTACGGATTAACATGATATTCAACAGATGGCATTTTGTTACTCTGTCCCCTATGAAAAGGTTGTCTTTGCCCCTGCCTGTTCTATGGATAAATAATATTAATACTTTAGCTCTCACATTGCATTGTTCATCTGTAGATTTCAAAGAACATTACAAAGGAAATTCCTATAAACTCACATACTGATTTTATGTGAAGCTAAAAGCACTGTAAGTAAAACATTTACAACTTTAAATATACTTAATCTATGGAAAAATGCTTGGTTCTCTATCCTATGAATTTCTTTTCCCCCTGGACCCTATAATCAATAGATGTAAGCCTTAGCATTAGTGATCAACTGTATGTGCACCTATCAAAATATTCATTGCACAACAAACAGTCATCCAGTTTCTTGTAAATTTAAAATCAGCAATGCCAGTTCCTCACTTTTTCAAATGATTCTTTCTAGTTATCAGAAGTCGATTGTGATTATTTCAGCTTAAAGTTTGCACAAAATAAACCAAAAAATCTTGAACTTCTTCTTTCCGTAAGTTTTAAAGGTAATTTTTTGCTTTCCTCTTCTCTGGAAGAGGCTGGACGTGCACAAGTCCATCGGGCCGGACGAGTTGCATCCGAGAGTGCTGAAGGAATTGGCGGCTGTGATTGCAGAGCCACTGGCCATTATCTTTGAAAACTCGTGGCGAACCGGGGAAGTCCCGGATGACTGGAAAAAGGCTAATGTAGTGCCAATCTTTAAAAAAGGGAAGAAGGAAGATCCTGGGAACTACAGGCCAGTCAGCCTCACCTCAGTCCCTGGAAAAATCATGGAGCAGGTCCTCAAAGAATCAATCCTGAAGCACTTGCATGAGAGGAAAGTGATCAGGAACAGCCAGCATGGATTCACCAAGGGAAGGTCATGCCTGACTAATCTAATCGCCTTTTACGATGAGATTACTGGTTCTGTGGATGAAGGGAAAGCAGTGGATGTATTGTTTCTTGACTTTAGCAAAGCTTTTGACACGGTCTCCCATAGTATTCTTGTCAGCAAGTTAAGGAAGTATGGGCTGGATGAATGCACTATAAGGTGGGTAGAAAGCTGGCTAGATTGTCAGGCTCAACGGGTAGTGATCAATGGCTCCATGTCTAGTTGGCAGCCGGTATCAAGTGGAGTGCCCCAAGGGTCGGTCCTGGGGCCGGTTTTATTCAATATCTTCATAAATGATCTGGAGGATGGTGTGGATTGCACTCTCAGCAAATTTGCGGATGATACTAAACTGGGAGGAGTGGTAGATACGCTGGAGGGGAGGGATAGGATACAGAAGGACCCAGACCAATTGGAAGATTGGGCCAAAAGGAATCTGATGAGGTTCAATAAGGATAAGTGCAGGGTCCTGCACTTAGGACGGAAGAACCCAATGCACAGCTACAGACTAGGGACCGAATGGCTAGGCAGCAGTTCTGCGGAAAAGGACCTAGGGGTGACAGTGGACGAGAAGCTGGATATGAGTCAGCAGTGTGCCCTTGTTGCCAAGAAGGCCAATGGCATTTTGGGCTGTATAAGTAGGGGCATAGCGAGCAGATCGAGGGACGTAATCGTTCCCCTCTATTCGACATTGGTGAGGCCTCATCTGGAGTACTGTGTCCAGTTTTGGGCCCCACACTTCAAGAAGGATGTGGATAAATTGGAGAGAGTCCAGCGAAGGGCAACAAAAATGATTAGGGGACTGGAACACATGAGTTATGAGGAGAGGCTGAGGGAGCTGGGATTGTTTAGCCTGCAGAAGAGAAGAATGAGGGGGGATTTGATAGCTGCTTTCAACTACCTGAAAGGGGGTTCCAAAGAGGATGGCTCTAGACTGTTCTCAATGGTAGCAGATGACAGAACGAGGAGTAATGGTCTCAAGTTGCAGTGGGGGAGGTTTAGATTGGATATTAGGAAAAACTTTTTCACTAAGAGGGTGGTGAAACACTGGAATGCGTTACCTAGGGAGGTGGTAGAATCTCCTTCCTTAGAGGTTTTTAAGGTCAGGCTTGACAAAGCCCTGGCTGGGATGATTTAACTGGGAATTGGTCCTGCTTTGAGCAGGGGGTTGGACTAGATGACCTTCTGGGGTCCCTTCCAACCCTGATATTCTATGATTCTATGATTCTATGATTCTCCCCATGGCCACAATATGGAAATAATTTCCATCATATCCTTTTAGTACAAAGGAAGTGGTGTACAAACTGTATGACACATTGGGATGCTTCAAATCAATTTGGGCCAAGTTCTTTGCTGGGGCAAATTTGTGCAGTTCCACTAAACAATGGAATTGCACCAGAGTACACCAACCAGAGATTTTACCCTTTGTCTCTAGGCATAAAAGGAGAAAACTTTAATCCTATTGAATTAAAAGGAAAAAAAAAAGGGATTTGGCTTATAAAACTGCTTTGTCTTTCCTAACCTTCTTTGTGACACAATGGCATTTGCTAATATACTGAGGCATACTGTAAGTTTGGAAACCAGATAGGTACAAGCATCAGTCATATCTTTGCTTCCAAATGAACGTACATTTTTGTGGCATACAACTTTTATTACGTTTGTTCAAATGGAAGGTTGTGCAGTGCTATAATTCAAACACTTTCAGAAAGAACTCCCTTTCTAGAATGCTAGGGGGTTTTGGTGGGTTTTGTACTAAGATACTTTTTTTTTTCATTGCACATTGTTGCACAATGCTAGTAACAACATCAGCACATTCTCTGCTCGAGCAATGAAGTGTCATGATCTGACGATCTTGTTGAGATCGTCTCTCTCTCTCAATAGCAATCACCACTTTCAACAATCAATGGCCTTTCCACAGTGGAACCTGTCTCATTGGGGAGCTTCACCACTGTCACGCTGATACGCCAAGGACATCCAAGTATTTTCACTCCAGTTTTTTAAATTTTCTTAATTCCAAAGAACTACCTCAGAGATGAGGTTTTTTGTTTTTTTTTTAAATTAAATAATGGTGAAGCACAAAGATAAGATTATGGAGATCATTGTTGTATGAGGCACAGAAACTGCTACATTGGAAGTATGTTAGCCCCACTCCAACCCTCACTGAAGACATTAAATCATTATATATACCTAAGTAAGAAATGTATCTGAAAAGGTTATTTAAAGCAGGTCATTCCAGTATATTTATTATATAGCAGCCTGTAAGGTGGTAATAGCCAATTGTAAGGTTTGATCCTATATACCGTGTGTACCTCTTTTCTCATGATGTTATTTGGGAGAAGGGGGCACTGAGGTGCCATTCTGTAGCATAGGAGTATCTCAGTGTTGACCATGATCAGTAAGAAATGTGTGTTGTGTAATATTGTGCAATATATGCCCAGGCCTTGTTCTGATCTCACTCCAGTTTTAGAGCTTCATTGGCATTACTCCTGATTTACAGCACTGTAAGATGAAATCAGGCTGACACCCTTTGTGTTGGATGCTTTTTATGGATCAAAACCAATTAGGGGCCCAATTTGAAGCCAGTGGAAAGAGTCTCACGGACTTCAATTGACTTTGGATAAGGCCTTAAAAGAAAATCAACATTAAGCCTTTAATCTGTTTTTGTACAATTTGTGATGCAGCCACAGCTATTATGCAGTTATCAGCTTGCCTCGAAACTCAGACATTGTCTTTATATAGTCTTGAAAAGTGGGGAGGGGTAGAGAAGGGGAGCACAAGCCCAAAGTACAGTATTACAATTTATTTTGGGTACCTGGGATTCCTCAACATAAACTGAGAACTGAAATGGAATATATCTGACTGTAGTGGAATTTGACCACTGTATTTTAGAGTTGCTATAAACAGATCTTTTTACATTTATACCAGAATGTATGTATATTTAGCTTCATGCTGTGATACTCTTTTGTTGTTTGTATATATATATCAATATTGAAAGCACACAGATGTAGAGAAGAACTTAAAATATTTGAGTCTGTTTTATTTTGTGCTGTCACTCTGCTAGCTGTTGTGCATGTTTTCCATATTATGGCATTGGGGAGTGCTCATGTTGTCTGGCAAAAAGCTCCCTAGTGACTGATATATAAGATGATGTGGTCCTTGGGCTTACAGTCTGTTTCAGACTTAGAAAAAAACTGTTCTCACCCATAAAAGTGGGTACAGAAAGCTTGTATTGGTCATCACTGAAAGGCTTTGTGGGAAAAAAGTTTTAAGAAGATACTTGAAAGGGGAGGGGCTGATTCATCAGAAGGGAGAGATAATGCCAAGTGTGAGGAACAGCATGAAAGAAGGCACGAGAATGAGGAAAGACTGCAAAGGTGACATTTAGAAGAGGGGCTTGAGGAGAAAAGGTTAGCAGGACGTGAAGAAGTGAGGGTGGAGGGCATTGAAGTGAGGATAAGATGCTGATATTCTATGTAGAAGCTGCGGGGAAAGCTAGGGAATGAAGTTCAGGGAGAATGATATAGTGCCATTTTGAATAGAATGGAGGGGAGCAAGGAGAGAGGAGGGGAGCAAGGAGAGTTGAGGGAAGTGAGGAGCCATGGCAGGGAGTGTGGGGAGGAAGTGGTGTACTAACTAAGGCAAAAGATCACTAAGCCAGAGATCAGGATTTCACCATGGGAAGAGTGGATAGGAGAGAATAGAGTTTTGAGGCGAGGAGGAAGTAGTGACAGGACTTCACATGAATATAGAGAGAGGAGGAGAGCAGAGGCTGCTAACAGGTAGAGTTTGTCCAAAAACAAAAACCTATTTTTGCAACAACAAAAAAAGTTCAAAGTTTTTATTTTCAGTGTCTGAAACAAACCCATTTTCATCTTTTTTATAAAAAAAAATTGTGAATTTTGGGGAATTATTTCCCCAAGATTGTATCTTACATTTTGATAGCCTTTTCAATAATTAAGAGATGCAATTTCCCACAAAAAATGAAAACCTTTTTTGAAAGCCATTTTTTCAGTGAAGACTTCTTGTCCAAAACTTTTTGGCGAGGTCTATTGAGATGATACCAAGACCACAAGCCTGGATGATGCAAGGAGCTGTTGATGGTGATGGAAAAGGCAGGAGAGGCAAGAGTTTGGAAGGATAGATGAAGTATCATATTCTGTAGGGTGACCCTATTGAACAGGAAGACAGTTACTAGATGTAACTGAGGACACATTCATAACTATAAATACAAGATCTATGGAGCAAAACAAATGCTTTTAAGTCTGACAGAAATGATAAAAATATTTTACTTATTCACTCTGGAGGAACAGTAGGACATGAGGTCAGGTCCACATGGCTTTGATTGGCAATGAGACCAACTACTAAAATAAAGCCAGAATTTGGCCCACAAAGTTGCATTTTATCATTTTGAATTTAAGATGGTGGCTAGATATACAGAAGGAAATATTGGAAAGGAATGTAGAGATGTGGCATTAGGCCAAGGTGAAGAGGTTGGGGCTTGAGTGGCAGAGCTGAAAGAGGCAAAGACTGATCATATGACCTTTACTATGATTGAGAGTGTCTTTGTAATCATCTATAAATATTGATTTAGGCTGGGTTTTGCAAAGGAACCTAAGGGAGCTCCCACTGAATTTCACTGGAAACCTAGGTACCTACCTTGCTTAGGCCTGGTCTACTCCTAAAACTTAGGTCAACCTAGCTACATTGCTCAGGGCTGTGAAAAATGTCACACTTTATGCAATGTACTCAGGTTGTCCTAACCCTGACTGTAGACACAGCTAGGTCAAGGGAAGAATTCTTCCATCAACCTAGCTACCATTGTTCAGGTGGGGTGCAGGTGGGGATTTACTACAGTGACAGAAAAACTCCTTCTGTCACTGTAGCAAGTGTCTACACTACAGCAGTGTAGCCGCAGCACCACAGCTGTGCCACTGTAGTGCTTGTAGTATTTACGTGCCTCTAGGCTCCTCTGTGAATCGCAGGCTTACCCCTCACTCCATGAGCCTTCATAGTACTTTGTAATATGCTAGATTTTGACAATAGTCAAAAGAAAATGTTTTAAAAGGTGCTCCCAGTTTCAGTGGATAATCAGTGAAAACAATGAATAAAGAAAGAGGAGGAACTCCAGTGAGTGCATACTGTATCTAGAAAAAAATATGGTAAAGTTGAATAGGAAGAAATAGAGATTCCTGATCTCTCAATCATTCTGTGTCCCTTGGGATTGGTTCTTTTTCTATATTGACTTGCCTACGAGCCTAATGCCATTTTCAAATGTTTTTTTTTATAAGTGAGGATGCAATCAAGAGAGCATTCCCAAGCCTCCCGGCCTTAACATTGTCCTCAAATCCCCCAGAATATACTCAGGATGCTTCCTACCCCTAGCTCCATTCTGCCTGTGATTCCCTGGGAGGCAATAACAATTGACACATAACTTTTTATTAAATTCCTCCCCTGTGATGAGTGACCCTTCTGTTTGGCCTTGAAGAGTGTTTCTCAGCTGGTGAACTGTTTCCCAGAGGGCGTTGCAAAAGGCAATCTATGGAGCTGTGAGGCACTGAACATTTTATTACAGATCTAAGGCAAAGAAAATGAAATTTCCAGAATTGCCTCAGGGTGGCCAAATCCTTCACAGTTTGAGAGGTCAGATGTAGCAGCTGGTTTTTTTTTTTTTTTACTTTTCCTTTTATTATCACTGTAGGAGAGCTGTGAATGTGTTTGACTTGGAATAAGGGATTGCCAAGCTGAAAAGGTTGAGAAACACTACTAGGAGGTCAGGAGGTGGAGTCCAAGTGCAGTTTTCCAAACGGGCCCGGTTAGTAAGGGAATACAGTCTCTGTTCAAGAGATAATCAGGGTAGAATAACTCTTACTCAGAGACAAAATAATCATTTTGCAGTAGGATTAAAATCTCCATTGGATCCCTACAGCTGCTTGTTTACATTGGCCTACATTTAAAAATTGACTTATGATTTTGGGTGCCCAACAAGAGGTGCCTGATTTTCAGAAAGTGTTGAGCACCTCCCTCTGAAAATTAAATAGGGCACCCAGAGGCATTAGTCACTTCTGAAAATGTAGCCATTTGCAGCATATTTTGAAAATGATGTGGCAGCACCCTTCGGAACTACCCAATCTGCATTTCACAGAATAAATCTGAGTTAGTTACTCACTACTTCATAGCTGGTAACCATTCGCTACTTCTTTCTTTCAGCTGAATGATGTTTAGGCTACGCTGAATGGAGAAACATTGATTCCTGAATTCCTGCAGGATTAGAGTTGGGAGATGGAAGCTTTCATTTCGTCTGGAGGTCCATCGTGATAGGTGCTGGGGCTTCCTTCTTGAATTAACAGGCCTCAAGCCTAGTATAATTCCAGTACTGATTGGATTTTTTTTAAAAATTGCACTTGAGATTTCAAGATCCCTTCTGTTTGGAAAAAATCTGAAGGAAATTCCTCTTTCAGTCACCTTAACAATCAACAAGACTATGGTCACTTTGGTGTCAAAATTCTTCACAATTGAACACACCTTGCTTCTAAAAATCACCATTAAAGCTTTTCTCCAGGTGTCTTAGAATGATTACTGTTGGTCCTGTGTTCATCTCCTACCCTCTCAGTGCCTTCCTTTGCCTTGTTAATTTAGTACCTGTCCTCTGCTACTTTAAAAGGGTTATTATACATATTTATATAGACTATTTTATGTTTTGTATTGGGCAGGGTAGTGGGGGAGTTGAAAGAAGAGAGGGTGCTAATACACACACATGCTGCCCATTGTTTATAACTAGTCTATTAGGGTGGACCTAAAATACACGAGGCTCTATTGGCTTCACTGTGCCCTAACCTTATGGATTAAACCCCTTGAGCTGTAGCAGTATTTTCTGTCATTTCAGCAGCCTATGAATGAGCCAGATTCTACCCTAAGTTGCACCCCAGCAGCTTTGTTGAAATAATGGGCTTTCAAGGTTGCAGCGATGAACTCAGGGCAAACTGTGTGTAAATTATCATACCAGAGGTCTGGAACAAAACAGTGGCTTTCAGTACTCTGACAGAGATAATGATAAAAATCCAATTTTACTTATTCACACTGGAGAGACACTAGGAAATGAGGTCAGATCCCAACATGGTTATTAAATAAAAATTCAGAGGGGGCCACCCACTAAAATACTTACAAGGACCTTCCCGCTTACTCTTTAGAGAGCACACTGAGAAAGTAACAGACTAAGGGTATGTCTACACTACGGAATAAGGTCGAATTTATAGAAGTCGGTTTTTTAGAAATCGGTTTTATATATTTGAGTGTGTGTGTCCCCACAGAAAATGCTCTAAGTGCATTAAGTGCATTAACTCGGTGGAGCGCTTCCACAGTACCGAGGCTAGAGTCGACTGCCGGAGCGTTGCACTGTGGGTAGCTATCCCACAGTTCCTGCAGTCTCCGCTGCCCATTGGAATTCTGGGTTGAGATCCCAATGCCTGATGGGACTAAAACATTGTCGCGGGTGGTTCTGGGTACATATCGTCAGGCCCCCGTTCCCTCCCTCCCTCCGTGAAAGCAAGGGCAGACAATCATTTCGCGCCTTTTTTCCTGAGTTACCTGTGCAGACGCCATACCACGGCAAGCATGGAGCCCGCTCAGGTAACCGTCACCCTATGTCTCCTGGGTGCTGGCAGACGCGGTACGGCTTTGCTGCACAGTAGCAGCAACCCATTGCCTTCTGGCAGCAGACGGTGCAGTATGACTGGTAGTCGTCCTCGTCATGTCCGAGGTGCTCCTGGCCATGTCGGCTGGGAGCGCCTGGGCAGACATGGGCGCAGGGACTAAATTTGGAGTGACTTGACCAGGTCATTCTCTTTAGTCCTGCAGTCAGTCCTATTGAACCGTCTTATGGTGAGCGGGCAGGCGATACGGACTGCTAGCAGTCGTACTGTACCATCTTCTGCCAGGCAGGCAAGAGATGAGGATTGCTAGCAGTCGTATTGTACAATCTTCTGCCAGGCAGGCAAGAGATGAAGATGGCTAGCAGTTGTACTGTACCGTCTTCTGCCGAGCAGCCATGAGATGTGGATGGCATGCAGTCCTTCTGCACCGTCTGCTGCCAGCCAAAGATGTAAAAGATAGATGGAGTGGGTCAGAACAAGAAATAGACCAGATTTGTTTTGTACTCATTTGCCTCCTCCCCTGCCTAGGGGACTCATTCCTCTAGATCACACTGCAGTCACTCACAGAGAAGGTGCAGCGAGGTAAATCTAACCATGTATCAATCAGAGGCCAGGCTAACCTCCTTGTTCCAATAAGAACGATAACTTAGGTACACCATTTCTTACTGGAACCCTCCGTGAAGTCCTGCCTGAAATACTCCTTGATGTACAGGCACCCCCTTTGTTGATTTTAGCTCCCTAAAGCCAACCCTGTAAGCCGTGTCGTCAGTCGCCCCTCACTCCGTCAGAGCAATGGCAGACAATTGTTCCGCGCCTTTTTTCTGTGCGGACGCCATACCAAGGCAAGCATGGAGGCCGCTCAGCTCACTTTGGCAATTAGGAGCACATTAAACACCACACGCATTATCCAGCAGTATATGCAGCACCAGAACCTGGCAAAGCGATACCGGGCGAGGAGGCGACGTCAGCGCGGTCACGTGAGTGATCAGGACATGGACACAGATTTCTCTGAAAGCATGGGCCCTGCCAATGCATGCATCATGGTGCTAATGGGGCAGGTTCATGCTGTGGAACGCCGATTCTGGGCTTGGGAAACAAGCACAGACTGGTGGGACCGCATAGTGTTGCAGGTCTGGGACGATTCCCAGTGGCTGCGAAACTTTCGCATGCGTAAGGGCACTTTCATGGAACGTTGTGACTTGCTTTCCCCTGCCCTGAAGCGCATGAATACCAAGATGAGCGCAGCCCTCACAGTTGAGAAGCGAGTGGCGATAGCCCTGTGGAAGCTTGCAACGCCAGACAGCTACCGGTCAGTTGGGAATCAATTTGGAGTGGGCAAATCTACTGTGGGGGCTGCTGTGATGCAAGTAGCCCACGCAATCAAAGATCTGCTGATATCAAGGGTAGTGACCCTGGGAAATGTGCAGGTCATAGTGGATGACTTTGCTGCAATGGGATTCCCTAAC
This sequence comes from Lepidochelys olivacea, assembly GCF_965140295.1. Lineage (NCBI taxonomy): Eukaryota > Metazoa > Chordata > Testudines > Cheloniidae > Lepidochelys > Lepidochelys olivacea. The sequence goes on from NC_140411.1 coordinate 169,417,089, forward strand.
TGTGGTGGGGCTATAGACGGAACCCATATCCCTATCTTGGCACCGGAGCACCAAGCCGCCGAGTACATAAACCGCAAGGGGTACTTTTCGATAGTGCTGCAAGCTCTGGTGGATCACAAGGAACGTTTCACCAACATCAACGTGGGATGGCCGGGAAAGGTGCATGATGCTCGCATCTTCAGGAACTCTGGTCTGTTTCAAAAGCTGCAGGAAGGGACTTTATTCCCAGACCAGAAAATAACTGTTGGGGATGTTGAAATGCCTATATGTATCCTTGGGGACCCAGCCTACCCCTTAATGCCATGGCTCATGAAGCCGTACACAGGCAGCCTGGACAGTAGTCAGGAGCTGTTCAACTACAGGCTGAGCAAGTGCAGAATGGTGGTAGAATGTGCATTTGGACGTTTAAAGGCACGCTGGCGCAGTTTACTGACTCGCTTAGACCTCAGCGAAACCAATATTCCCACTGTTATTACTGCTTGCTGTGTGCTCCACAATATCTGTGAGAGTAAGGGGGAGACGTTTATGGCGGGGTGGGAGGTTGAGGCAAATCGCCTGGCTGCTGGTTACGCGCAGCCAGACACCAGGGCGGTTAGAAGAGCACAGGAGGGCGCGGTACGCATCAGAGAAGCTTTGAAAACCAGTTTCATGACTGGCCAGGCTACGGTGTGAAAGTTCTGTTTGTTTCTCCTTGATGAAACCCCCCGCCCCTTGGTTCACTCTACTTCCCTGTAAGCTAACCACCCGCCCCTCCTCCCTTCAATCACCGCTTGCAGAGGCAATAAAGTCATTGTTGCTTTACATTCATGCATTCTTTATTCATTCATCACACAAATAGGGGGATGACTACCAAGGTAGCCCAGGAGGTGGAGGAGGGAAGGAAAATGCCGCACAGCACTTTAAAAGTTTACAACTTTAAAATTTATTGAATGACAGCCTTCTTTTTTTTGGGCAATCCTCCGTGGTGGAGTGGCTGGTTGGCCGGAGGCCCCCCCACCGCGTTCTTGGGCGTCTGGGTGTGGAGGCTATGGAACTTGGGGAGGAGGGCGGTTGGTTACAGAGGAGCAGCAGTGGCAGTCTGTGCTCCAGCTGCCTTTGCTGCAGCTCAACCATACACTGGAGCATACTGGTTTGGTCCTGCAGCAGCCTCAGCATTGAATCCTGCCTCCTCTCATCACGCTGCCGCCACATTTGAGCTTCAGCCCTGTCTTCAGCCCGCCACTTACTCTCTTCAGCCCGCCACCTCTCCTCCCGGTCATTTTGTGCTTTCCTGCACTCTGACATTATTTGCCTCCACGCATTCATCTGTGCTCTGTCAGTGTGGGAGGACAGCGTAAGCTCGGAGAACATTTCATCGCGAGTGTGTTTTTTTTTCTTTCTAAGCTTCACTAGCCTCTGGGAAGGAGAAGATCCTGTGATCATTGAAACACATGCAGCTGGTGGAGAAAAAAAAAGGGACAGCGGTATTTAAAAAGACACATTTTATAAAACAGTGGCTACACTCTTTCAGGGTAAACCTTGCTGTTAACATTACATACATAGCACATGTGCTTTCGTTACAAGGTCGCATTTTGCCTCCTCCCACCGCGTGACTACCCCCTCAACCTTCCCCCCTCCCTGTGGCTAACAGCGGGGAACATTTCTGTTTAGCCACAGGCAAACAGCCCAGCAGGAATGGGCTCCTCTGAGTGTCCCCTGAAGAAAAGCACTCTATTTCAACCAGGTGACCATGAATTATATCTCACTCTCCTGAGGATAACACAGAGAGATAAAGAACGGATGTTGTTTGAATGCCAGCAAACATACACTGCAATGCTTTGTTCTACAATGATTCCCGAGTACGTGTTACTGGCCTGGAGTGGTAAAGTGTCCTACCATGAAGGACGCAATAAGGCTGCCCTCCCCAGAAACCTTTTGCAAAGGCTTTAGGACTACATCTAGGAGAACCGCAAATGCCAGGGCAAAGTAATCCTTTCACATGCTTGCTTTTAAACCATGCATAGTATTTTAAAAGGTACACTCACCAGAGGTCCCTTCTCCGCCTGCTGGGTCCAGGAGGCAGCCTTGGGTGGGTTCGGGGAGTACTGGCTCCAGGTCTAGGGTGAGAAACAGTTCCTGGCTGTCGGGAAAACCGGTTTCTCCGCTTGCTTGCTGTGAGCTATCTACAACCTCCTCCTCATCATCATCTTCTTCGTCCCCAAAACCTGCTTCCATATTGCCTCCATCTCCATTGAAGGAGTCAAACAACATGGCTGGGGTAGTGGTGGCTGAACCCCCTAAAATGGCATGCAGCTCATCATAGAAGCGGCATGTTTGGGGCTCTGACCCAGAGCGGCTGTTCGCCTCTCTGGTTTTCTGGTAGGCTTGCCTCAGCTCCTTCAGTTTCATGCGGCACTGCTTCGGGTCCCTGTTATGGCCTCTGTCCTTCATGCCCTGGGAGATTTTCACAAAGGTTTTGGCATTTCGAAAACTGGAACGGAGTTCTGATAGCACGGATTCCTCTCCCCAAACAGCGATCAGATCCCGTACCTCCCGTTCGGTCCATGCTGGAGCTCTTTTGCGATTCTGGGACTCCATCATGGTCACCTGTGCTGATGAGCTCTGCATGGTCACTTGCAGCTTGCCACGCTGGCCAAACAGGAAATGAGATTCAAAAGTTCGCGGTTCTTTTCCTGTCTACCTGGCCAGTGCATCTGAGTTGAGAGTGCTGTCCAGAGCGGTCATAATGGAGCACTCTGGGATAGCTCCCGGAGGCCAATACCATCGAATTGTGTCCACAGTACCCCAAATTTGAGCCGGCAACGTCGATTTAAGCGCTAATCCACTTGTCAGGGGTGGAGTAAGGAAATCGATTTTAAGAGCCCTTTAAGTCGAAATAAAGGGCTTCATTGTGTGGACGGGTGCAGGTTTACATCGATTTAACACTGCTAAATTCGACCTAAAGTCCTAGTGTAGACCAGGGCTAATATTATCCACCATGGATTTTTGGAGTCCTGATTGCCTATATGTTTTGATTTTAGTGATCTGAGCTTTTAAAATGAAATAATAGAGCTATAAAAATGTACTTTTCTGCAGTGATATTTTTCTGTGGTAGCCTTTTCACTTATTTTTAAAAACACTACCGGAGAGTCTCAGAAGAAATGGCATAATATAAGATTATAAGGTGGCAACTACTCTGAGTAGAGACATCTGGTATTCACAGTGCCATACATACTGTACTATCCTCTGGCTGTGGCTAAAATTGTCTAGAATGATGCTACTCACTGCTTGTACTTTTGCAGATTGAATGTCTGCCAATAAGAATTCCTTACCAAAACCTTTAGAAAAAGGATACTGAAGAACCCAAATAATGTGTACAGAGGACTACCTAAAGAGGAGTAAGCTCACAATAAAGTGTTATATTTATATGTATATGACAGTGGTGTCTAACAATTTGCTAACTGCTTGGTTCTTCATCTACTATAAAATAATAGAAAGAACGAGGAGTACTTATGGCACCGTAGAGACTAATAAATTTATTTGAGCATAAGCGTTCGTGGGTTAAAGCAGTGGGGTTTAAATTTGTTAGTCTCTATGGTGCCACAAGTACTCCTCATTCTTTCTGCTGATACAGACTAACATGGCTACCACTCTGAAACCTATAAAATAATAGCTAGATCTTCTTCTATCCACGAGGAAAAAATCCCAGCATATGGACCTTTCAAAATGTTCTATAAATTTTTGAATGCACACTATTAGTGCATTCACGCTATTAGTTGCATATGAAAATGCAAAAACTAAAGTTAATGCAATGTTAAAATGTTAATTGCAAGAGGCTGAGGGGAAGCATACTGACTTTTGGGAGAGCCAGATGGGAAGCTGGGATGGGGGGGTTCAGGCATAGATTTCAGCTTATCTTCTTCAAGCTTCAGTTCCAGATGCTGACACCAGGGATTGAAGATTTGTGTATTACCTGTGTGGACACAAAGTCAGAGAAGGTGAAAGGTGAGACTCTTATCAGGACCCAGGGATTCCACCTCCATCCCTGTCCCCAGCAAGGAGGATGGAAACTGAATGGATTTGAGTAACCTCCTCTCACAGTTGAAGTAAGCATCAAACCTTAGACTGAGTGGGTCCTGAAAGGTCTCCACCCTAGCACTTTTTAGTACATCTTCTCTCCTACCCCATCTCTAGACACCCAGCAAGCTAGAAGTGTTGACGGGGTGTCAGATTCAAAAAGCTGTAGTTCTAAATTCTATTAACATTCTCTTTCTTTCCATTTCAAATTTCATTTTCCTCAATAGTTCTCAGTATGATACTGACAACTGCATTCTTGTTTCTTCTAAGAAGGGGTTGGTTTTCAATGGGACATGGGCTCCTAAATTCCTTAGGTGCTTTTGAAAATCCTACCCCTAATTGTTACACAGCACGATAATGAGATAGTAGCACTACTACTACCCTAGCAGATGGGGCTGAGCTACTGGATAGGGGAAAATGTCCAGAACTTGGTATACTTAATAAATATAGTCTAACACAAACTCAGCAAAAAGTTAGATAAAAATCAAATACCAATGAATCATTTGGCACAGTAAAAGAATAATGCCACTAGACTAGACACTTTTTAGAAGGGTTGAAACCAAATATCAGAGAAATCAAACTTAACCTGTAATCAGAATTTATCTCCATTGAAAGTAGATTCTGTAGCACATTACTTAAACAAAACAAAAAAAAAGACTCTCAAATTTTTCCACAAAGAAATGTCTTTATCTATGAATTGGAAAAACACTTTTATACACTGCATTTGTCAGGGCCAGATCCTGAGCTAGTATAGATCGCTGAAGCTTTATTGAACTCAATGGAGCTATAGAAACTTATGCCATTTGAGGCCCTGTCCCTTAATCTTTGTCATAATGCAGAAAAGAACAGGCAGTTTCATGTTCTGGTCCTACTCTGGCATCATGAATTGGACAGATCCTTTCCTCCACTTTTATTAGAAAGTCTACTGAGAGCAATTCTCATGCTTTCTTGACTCAAAAGCCTCCTGCAGAGCTGTCCCCCATAGGGTATTTCACAGCATGGTCATCCAGGAGTGTGTGTATTTGTTAGATCACTTAATCCTCTGATCCATCAGGTCTTGATCATTAGTAAAGGCAGGTTACTGGACTTAATGAACCAGGGTTCTGTTCCATTATGGCAATTCCTATCTTCCTATGTACTGACAAAGGGGAAGAAAGACCGAAATCTTAACTTTTTTTTTTTTTTTTTTTAAATTCCAAGCAGCTTGTAAAATAGCATTTTTGTGGTTAAAGTCTCAGGCTAAAACCCGAGCTGGTGACTGTTTCATTCTTGACTCTGGAGTTTGGCTGAAGGTCTGATAACAGGGTAATGTGTGTTTATAGAGCCTTGAATAATTTGATGTCTTTGTTCTCAGCTTGTTCTGGACGTGCAGTATTATTATTTAAAATGTTGGATAGCTCCTCGGATTACACAGAACAAAATCCTACCTGGGCCCCTATTATCTGCTGGGCCAGAAATCCACTCAGTGCAGCAGACATGGGGAGGCCATGGGGAGCCAACTATGGTTTCCTGATTCTTCAGCTAGTTCTCCCCCAGCCCAGAAGAGTTTTTAGAGCAGGTTTAATTCTGTGAGCTGACAATGGTCCCATGGGGCTCTTTGCCATCTGGAGGTTGCTGGAGTGCAGCATGCTTTGGACAGGTCTAGATATGTGATTTGCTGTGCCCGGACTGAGAAAAGGGTGGTGTAAGAGTCTGCTGTGTTGGATCTGCACCAGCTGAGCACTTCCTGGTGGTGGGGGAATTCTTAGCAGGGGAGATATGCTTTCTTTGTGCTTCCAGAGCAGTGGAAAAGGAGATGAAGTGGGAGGCGGAGAATCTGCCCCTGGATTTTGTTTTCTAAGCTAGTGCATAACCTTTTTTTCTCTTTCATACAAACCTTGAGGATGCCATGATTGTTGCCAAAACCTCCATTTCTGAAACTCTGAACCATCTAATCTGATTGAAACTAGTTACCTTCTGTCAACAAAGCTAGCCGTCACTCCTTAGTGCTTGACAATCTAATGTGAGCTAATGAATTTGACTTTGGTGTTTGAAGATGTACCTACTCTTTCATCCTGTGCTGGGAAGAAGTGTGCTCTTACTCAAACAATGAGGGTTTGAAGTTGAGTCTAACACCTGACAATTACTAAGTTCTGTTTAAACTAACAAGCAAAGTCTGATTCTTCTGACAGGTGACATTGTGCATGACATTAACTATATTCATATTGAATCTCTTTCTATGCATTGATATAGTTACATATTTATATAATACATAGCTATTTCTCGCCTCTCTTTTTGTTGGAGCAATTCGGCTTTTCTTAAAGTACAGTATTTATTGAGATCATTCCCCCTATCCTGATACCACTTTCCCTTCTCACACAGAAGTAATAGAGAAAAGATTCACCTCCCAACACATCCTTTGTCCAGTCCACATATCCAACAGTAATAGTAAGAACTGAGCAAGAACCACAAAGGTTGAATCTAAACTTCCCTAAAGATTGGGAGTGTTTGGATCTGGGGTGTTGGATCAGGCCCATCTCTTTAACCTTTTAACTTTTTTTGTGAACAAAGAAATAATATCTGATCAAAACCAGTTGCTATGCACAAAAGTGCCAAGTTAAAGGGGGAAAGCAAGGGTAGTTGTATAAAAATGTGATATCCATAAAACCTGCCAATTTACAAAAGGGTTAGCCATTAAAATAGCCAAGGAAAACAATACAGAGATGAGGATAAGTTGCCCCCTCTTGACCTGCCATGTGTGTTTATGAATTCCTGGTGGAGAAAAGTTAGACCCAACTGCATTTTGTTTGACTTGGCTATTTAAATGGCTAAGCCTTTTGTAATCTGGCCCCTTTAGTAGATATAACACCTTTGTGTGGCAGCCTACTTTTTAACTTGGCTTTTTTTTGGTATACAACCACTTTGTATACATAGTAAAAATTGCTTTTAGTAACCACCCAGGGACCAGCAAAAATTGGTTGCCTAATGGAGATAGCTTTTAATTATAAAACACCAAGAAATGTGTACTGGAAACCCTGGGGCTATTTTAAAGTGACTCCTCAAGTCAGGGGATTGCCTGCTTCAGGGTGTCATTCGTACAATGCTTTATTCATGGCACTCTAAGTCTGAGTTAATGCTTCCCTTATCAGAGTTCCAACTCTCCCCTCTCAAAATGGCTAACATTGAGTTTAACCATTTGGCCATAGGTATTTGTTTTTATTTTAAAAACAATGGAATTGGCCAGGAGCTGTAGTGATGAAGAACACATGGAATTTTAGGAAGGCCATCTCAGCCAGTATTTCTAATGTGTTGGTTTTGTGTGATCCCACCTTCTTTTTGACTGGTCCCCCTTAACACAATGGGACAAATTCAGACACAGTGCAGGCAGATGCAGCTCCACTTATGCCGGGTCTGAATTTGGCTCAGTATGTTTTGGACATCCTCCTTTGATTACAGAAGCAGAACATTAGAAGACCCCATGCACTGAAGCACTTCTAGAATGTAGGATGATAGGGTTAAATGTTTCCGGGACTGGTGATTTTTTCATGTATTTCGCCTATGGGAAGAAGCTAGCGCTGGCTAAGATGTTGTGCTGCAAGCATGTCATGTATTTTTTCCACAGGTAGCTGGGTTCTAAAAAAATTATTTCCCTCCAATTAAAAGTAAACAGTTATTTGGGAGGTGCCTATAATTCTGTGGGCTGTATTGTTCCCTCTGTTATGCAGTGTGGAGAAAAACAGGTTAGTGAATGTGAAGGGTGCTTACTACTACATTGCATTATACATTTCTGTTCAGCCCCTGTCAGACTTTCCACAACAAATGCTCGCCAAGGGGACAGTGCAGGGGGAGAAGTGGCATGGTGTGGCCAGCCAGAAGGTGGAGAGAAAACTCAGAGCAGCGAGTGACAATGGGAATCCAACTTCTGACAGAGCTGCTTTCCTACAACATATAACCACAACATCAATCACACTACACAGCCCTTTGAAAGTGGAAACAGACTTGAAGCAGCATTTACATCCCTCACATGCTCTGCCTTCCCCTACAGTTGAAAATATATATATGAGAGCACTTGAGGATAGCAGAAATCAGTAGCAGAATGGCCACTGAACAAGTAATGATGCCATTACAAAGAAGAGGGATTGGGAGTCAGCAGAGATGGAATAAGTACTATGGGCTGAGATATACAGGTATCTGATGCCTTTCCATGGGCACATATTGTTTTGAAGCCAAGCAGTCTAATCAATGGCCATTCCTACAATTCCAGGGGAATGATACAACTGAACTCACCTTCCCTATTCAATTCCATCATCTCACTGTCACTAGGATGTGATATCAAATATTACTCTGAGTATACATAATAGATAAGGAAAATGGAAACTTCTTAGCAAAAGCAAATTCATACTGAAAATCCTGGGAAGCTCTGGTAGTGGACAGCTAACAGCAGAGTTTCTGTGGGAGTATGGCCTGAAATGAGAGTGGCAATCTTGTGTTCTGGACATACTGTCTTGATGTTTTCCCCCCAGTGATGTGCTCCAGCTGTGCTGCTTTATCCCAGTGCTTCCTGATATCCCTTATCAGGGGGAGGTGCTGACCTAGTTTGGCTAGGTTTAAAGGCCACTGAACAGTGAACACTGGAGCAGCTAGCAGCTAACAAAGTTTCTAGCTAGGAGTTTAGTTTTTTTTTTAACCCTCTAGGAGTAGTGACTAGGAAGAGAAGACAATGATGGTTCTCGAGACAGCTCTAGAGGTGACCCAAGCAGGAGAGGACACAAAAGATGGTTGGATATGGAAGCTGCAGAATGTATCCTTGAGTGGGTATCTGATGGAAGCTACTTATTCATGAAATGTCACCTGACAAAGCTGAAGACAGAGAAGATCCAAGGATTAGAAATGCAGCTGGAGATGATGATAGATTTGAAGGTATCATGCAGCAGAGGAGATAGAGGCAACTCAAGATTTGTGGCATCTGTCGAATAAGGGGACTTGGAAGGTGGACTGCCGAAAGAGAAGGGTGATCCATTGAAGAAGTGACCATGAGGACAAGGCAGAGGAAGAGACCAGCTAGTGGCGTGAAATCAAGTTGAGTAACAGTCTTGCTGCACTGGGGAATGAGGAGAGGAAATAGGCAGAAGATGGGGTGGCGAGGAAGAAGAGAAAGGAAGCCAGTCCCTCCAGAAAAGATGATGGATATAGCCAGGGACTGGAGCCCAAGATAAAATGAGGATGATATATAAAGGACTGTGAGAGAGCACATCACACAGATTCAGATCAACACGAGGAAGAGACAGGTCTTTGTGACTGGGGACTCTATATTAAGAACAATTGATAGGCCTAGCAGACCAGGTACAGAGAACAGAAGAGTATGCTGTCTGCCAGGAGCATGGATATGACTTGTGAATGTGAGGCTGAGAAGGATCCTGATAGGAGTGGGGAAAAATCCTCTGACCATTCTGCATGTCAGGACAGATGATACTGCTAGGTTCCCCCTGGACTGCATCAAGATCAACAGACGGATCAAGGTCTGGTGCTGTGAAGAAGGTTTTGGGATGAAAGTAGTGGGACGCATTCACAGAAAGAAGGCTTTTCTTGACGGATGGATACATTTGAATACCTGGGGTATCAACCTTCTGGGATCCAGGCTGACATGATTGATAAGAAGGGCTTTAAACGAGGAGATAAATGTTATAATGTATAATCTAGGTATGGTCCAAAACCTAAATGAATACTTTGTCTCATTTTGCAATAAGGATGATAAGATGGGCATGAAGGAGTAAGGCTAATGGAAATGTGTCTAGAAATGGAAATGACCAGATCTCAGGCAGAAGAAAAACTCGAAGAACTTAATGCTCTGAAATGAATTTCCATCTCAGAATACTGAAGAACTGGCACATGAAATTGCTAGTCCAGTAGAAGGGCTTTAAATAGGAAACTCTGGATTGGGACACTGGACAAGGTGTTCAGAATGCAATAATAATTATATGTGGAGTTGGGAAGGATTTTTCTCCCTGGTCAGATTGACCATCATTTTTGGGAGGATTTTGCCTTCCTCTGTAGTGTGTGGGTGTGGGTCACTTGATGACAGTATCTGGGTATATCTCACTTAATAATTTCCCTGGCATTGTTAGGACCTTGGGCACTGGTGCACCTTGGTCCCTTCTATTCTCTGCCTGTGGCACATAATAGTCTAGCATCCTGTGGGCTGTAATACTTTGGTCTAATTTAGCTATTGAGTTTAGTGCTGGGTTGTGTTTGTGGCCTGTGATATACAGGAGGTCAGACTAGATGATCTGGTGGTCCGTTCTGGCCTTAAATTCTATGACTCCTTTAGACTTTTTGAGGCTTTTCTTATGCATCAGGGTGTTCTCCATCCCTTTGGGAGGGGGCATTTCATCCTGAGAGTTGTTTAATAGGTTTAGTCAGTCCTCTAGTGCTTGTGAAACTTGCTGGATTGATAGCACTGAAGTCTTTATTTAGCCACAGAGCAGACAGAACAAAAGGTGGTGGTGCAAATTTCCCTGCCCTTCCCACCCTCCAAATATGTGTCAGATATGTTCTGGGCTAGAAGGGTATCAGTTGTATCCTCTCTACTGAGACTGTGTTCCTGATAGAGGTTTTTATAGGCAAGTGGTCACCTCACTAGAAATGGGCTAAAGACCGTAAATAGACCATTAAATTGCCTTCTGTGATTATAAACCTTCAGAGTGAAATCCTGGTCCCACTGAAGTCATGATCAACCCATATATACTGTAACAATAGTCAGAAGCCTATAAAGAGACATTTTGTGGGGAGGGGAAGATAGTAACTGAAATACATTGGACCGGGAGATGCTTTTGGAGGAACAGAATAGGGAAAAAATTAATTCGGTAAAATAGGGACTTTCCCTCCTCTGCAGTCAGCATGAAACTTGACTGAACAGACTGCAACTAGTAAAATAGTGGTTTTCTGAGCCCCTCTAATACCCTACATGTTCTCCAGGTTCCTTCATGACTTACAAACCAAGATGGTAAAAAAAAACCCATTTCCTTCCCATTTTGAATAATATAACTGATGGACTGATGCTAGCCTTTCTCCCCCTTTCTGGGACTTTTGGTTCAGACAATCACAAAGTCTATATGAATGTTGACATGAACTAGTTCCTTCTATCTCTTTATTATCAAAATTTCTGCCTGAAAATAGAGCCTTATTTTATATATTGGCTGAATTTTCTGTTTTGATTTGTTCATCATTTAGCCCTCTTCTGATTGGGAAGCGAAATCTGAGATACAATCAACGAATTACATTATTTCCAGTAATTTTTAAAAAACAATCCAGTCTGAGAAAGGTGCTTTCCAAAGCATAACTGTCTGTCTGAGAGCTGCTACTGAATTATTGCTTCCTTATCCCCCACTCCCCCATCTTAATAGTGAAATGATGAAAATTGTATCTGGTATGAATTGAATCCTGCAATAAAATTACCTCAGTGGGCCTCTGATGTCTACAGACTGACTGCAGGATGCAGCATGTGTGCAGAACCTGCTGTGACTTATGGAGTTCAGATGGGAGGGGGAAGCTAAGAAGGAGGAGTAATGATGTAATTGTGAAGGCCACTTATATGCAATATGTCAAATTTCATTTCTTTGCAGGATAATCAGAGCTGATTAGGCAAGTGTTTTCCTGTCTCCTTGTTTTTGTTGTTTTCTGTCTCTCTCTCTCTCTCTCTCTTTTTTTTTTAGCAATACCAAATGTTCAAAAGATGTCATTGTTCTTGAGCAATACCTGTTAAATTAACACACATCATTCAATTGAATCCCTTTTAGTCTTCAAATTACATAAAAGGAATAATTTATGACAGCATTGACAGGAATCTATGTTTGATGGAGATGGAGAGGTTAATAAAAGACTTTATATATGGAAAAAAAGGCCACTGTGGGCAAAATTGCCAAACTTGACTCACTCTATGCACAAAAGGTTGGAAAAAGATATATTCAAATGTGAAAAACAAAGAGAGGAAATGACTTTGCAGGACAGTAGCCAGTGAGTTATTTAGCTGTTCTGAAATACAAAGCAGATCTAGTTATGAGACTTGGAGAAAGTTGAGGTTTAATCTTCGGACATTACTACCTAAACAGTGATGTATATCAGGTTTTTAGGCTTGTTGTTTTAAACAAAAATTCTTTAGTGGGTTATGACTTGATCTCCCCAGTAAATCTGGATATTTAATTGAGATTTATGGTGGTATTATGAACAGAAATGCTTGATTAATGCTTTGTCAGTGTATACTTTCCTTTTCATGGATGTATAGGGTCATGTAGGTTAAAAGATTCCTTCGGGGATGAGGCTAAGCATACAGGTAGTTGGCAAAAGTGGGAATTCTTGTCTGCAGGTGGCAAAAAATGGATTTAACCGTGCAATAGGGGCAGTATCCTGACTCCTTATCAGCTGGAAATTGCAAGAGGAGGCTTCAAGGCACTTCAGCCTGCCAACAGAAAGGTGATCTCAGGCTGGAACTTAAAAGAAAAAATATGGTTTTGGAGGTAGATCCTTGAGGGTGACAAGTGCTGAGGGAGCGTCATTGCAGGGCTATGCTAATGTTTGACCAGTGAGTTTAGTGAAGCTACTCCATTGGGTTTGATTCCATGATGTCTGAGATGATTTACTGAAGCCTCATATCTGGTGCATCTGATTAAGCGGGACATCAAGATAGCCTGAGGGCAGGGAGTGAGTGTGAATGGAATTTCAGTATGGACTTGAGCTGGGAAGAGCATAAGATAGTCAGGAGGCAGGCTCAGTCCTTGGGATGGCTCTGGGGCTAGTAATAGGTGGCCTGTAGGTCACTGGTTCAAATGTGCGTCCTGGGTCAGTTCAAAGTTGTTGGAGTTTTCGCCATTGATGGCTATTCTAACAGTTTGGATGCTCACCCAAACTTATCCCAACCTCTTAAATCCACAAAATTTGGTCTGGAAATTTCATGAAAATATTTGGCAAAGAGTCCTGTGGCACCTTATGGACTAACAGATGTATTGGAGCATAAGCTTTCGATGCATGGCTCCGACAAAGTGGGTATTCACCCATGGAAAGCTTATGCTCCAATACATCTGTTAGTCTGTAAGGTGCCACAAGACTCTTTGCCGCTTTTACAGATCCAGACTAACACGGCTACCCCTCTGATACATGAAAATATTTTGCATTTCCAGTTCCAGTCTTGGCTAGAAACCAGAAGTGAAAAGAATCAGTCATTTCAAAACCTGAAAAATTTGCTTTGATTTTTCTTTTGCACCTGGTGAAAAGGGGGAAGGGGGGGCTTCAGGGGAGTTGGGGCGTGAGTGTGTGGCGTTGTTACTTTTTCAGAACTAGATCACGCATTGTTAGTGGACTTCCTCATTCCTGAAAAATCTATGGTTCTCATTACAGAAGAGTCCAACTGACTGAGATGAAGAATTAACATCCCTCTGTCTTCTTCCTCATAAACTGGTATCTGTTGATTGACCTGAATTTACTAGATTTTCAGTTGAAAAACTGAGGTCTCTCCAGAGAGAAATAGCAAGGGGTACTATTCTTCTGCCACAGGATGGGAGTAACCTCTTGGAAGTCAGTGGAAGTTATTTTCATGCTGTGGTGGATGAATAGTGCCTTGGGCTATTCCTCTCTAGAGACATCTCTAGCCAAAGAGACCAAGTGGTGAGTCCTCTCCTGGAGCCTTAATGACCATTACAGGATGGGAGTAAACTGCCGTTGCAGTCAGTGGGAGTTACTCCCATCCTGTAGCAGGACAACAGAGCCCCAGGAGAGGATCAAATATCCTTTAGAAATTTTCCATTGATTTCAATAAAGAATATTGAGCAGATATGGATTTCTTTCCACAGCAGTAAAACTACAGTAACATATACAATTGACTTGGATAATCTGAGGAAAAATCGAATCCCAATGTTAGAGGGGGAGGAAATGATCCCCACAAATTTTACATAATTCTTATGGGTCTCATAGAGGCAAATATGTCTCCTGCTTCGGTTTGCAAGGGAATATCACTGCATCTGTTTGAGTCTATGAATACACTCGAGTTGTGATGCTTTACTTTGTATTTTTAAGTCAGACCCTTCAGTTGTTTGGGGGTTTTGGATGTATTTTTAAAATTATGAATAAAATGACAACCCATCTCTCATACACTTATGTTTTCCAAAATACAAAAATTAAGAAGAAACATACTGAGTCAGAGGATGTGACAGTCTCATTTGCACAATTCAGGATCTTATTGACGCCATAAATAATTATTAATTAGGTGTTCCCAAAGCAAAACACGGAAATACTGAACAATCATTTGATGCTGGGTTTGGCACAAATGAAGTGTGGTTGGGAACTAGGGATATTTAAAAGATATGTAAAGGAAGGTCAGCAATATTCAAACCAGACAGCAGGAGGTTCCTATTATAATGTTACAATCTTTCCCTGTAGCAGCATGCTCACTAGTCATGGCACAGAGAAAATTATTGTGAAGGTACAGTGCAGTAGTTAACTGTACTGTTCACTGACCCATGGACATTATAGGAGCATTTATGTTCCCACCTTGCTGCGTACCTGTCAGACGATGTGGATTGGGCTCCACAATATATGTGTAGTGTTTCATGGATTTTAACATAGTAATAAAAAAAGTTAAAATGGAAAAATATTTTTAAAAACATATTAATAAGAACAAAGAAATATCTTTTAAGAAAAGAGGCATGGCTGTTGACAACCCCGCCAACAGACTGAATTTCTTTCAGCAAGCCCATCATTATTCAATTTAAAATTTTTTTGGAAAAAATACAAAAATTATAAACATTTCTAAAAGTTTGCCAGGTTTCTCATGGGCAGTAGTAGCAAGTAACAGCACTCAGCAAGTAGTAGCTATTTCATTAACTGTCACGTTAACTTTCCTCTTGGTTCTTGAGGAAAAACTTGCTAACAGACTGCTGACAAATATTATACCTATTTAATTATGAATGAATTATATTTGATTACTTATAATGAATGCTACAACTGTTACTATTGCAGCACAATCACTGTGGATTCATAGGCAAATACAAGCTGATGGGCTGCATTCAGTGTTCTGGGGAGGCGTGACATAGGTCTCGGGTAGAGGTAGGGTATTCTTTATTCTTCCTTGACAGATTCCTGATCCTGGGGCTATTTGGTCACTGGACTTCTCCTGGGCATAAAATGCCAGCTTCAAAGCTGCTGTATTTTATAGCAGCTGTCAAAAGCTTCCAATCAGTTCAGATGACAGCTGGGGATCACTGAGGTGTAAAGATGTCTTGTCCACACTCCCTTTTCCATGGCCCTTGGCCTGGCCCTGTTTGCTGGGGGCTGAGGGGAGAGGTGGTGCAGGAGCTGTCCTGGTGGTTCTACATCACTAGAGGATTCCCCTAGATATGGGAAATCCTCCATTGGTCAGTTAAGCCAGGTTAATAGCCATTTTGCATCCCTGGATGCACAAAGCAGCCTGGTTGTATTGGTGAACCTGGTCTTACAGCCCTTTCCAGAGAGGATCATACAGTCATTAATGCCTTATAAACCCAGACCCTTTTGTGGGCAATGGGGTGCTGCATTGTCCTTCAAAGAACTCGAGGAGGAATTCTACTCCAGTTACACTTGTTTTTTTGTTTTTAGATAGACCTATTGTTAGGCTAAGTACTTTTGTGGGGGGACTGTGCTCAATCAGCAAGTAACTGCAGAATGCTTTTCTTCTACAGACATAACTCATAACAGGTAGGAGATTGGTTCTCATGTTGCCTTATTATAGCTCCCACTCTACTTGGAATTTTCTGCTCATGATATGAACTGTCCCTTAAATCAACAGTGGCTGCTGTTGGGCTGCAACAGCTTCTCCTGGACTGGTTTCAAGATAGAGGGCCAGATCCTTTGCTTGTGTAAATCAGCAGAGCTTGATTGACTTCAGTGGACGTATGATATTTTACCTCGGCTGAGCATCTGGAGCATCTCTTTAAAATTATTTCTTGCCGTCCTCATTTTAACTTTTTCAGTTCACTTTAATTGAGTTTTCTCTGGGATTGTCAACTCTGTGTCAACTTCCCGTTGTTTCCATTAACATTACCTTTGTCCAGACTAGGACATTTAGCCATCACAAATATTCAATTCAAACCAGTGTGCTTTGTTGCTTAAGTTAGAGAACCTGCTTTCAGAACTCCTCATGATGGAGCTTCTCCTAATATTTTGAATTAGAATTGGTCTCTAAAAATATTGGTGTCCCACATTTATACAACTTATGATACTAAAACTCTTGGGTGATATAAAAGTGACAGTATGGTAATAAATTAAAGTGACAAGCACTTATTTCCAGCTGATGAACATAGAGATCCATTATGTACTTCTTCCCTCCTTCACCCCCCAAAGTATCTGGTAATGGTCATGCTCAGACACAGAATAACGTATTCATGGACTATTGGTATGATCCAGTATGGCCATTCTTATGCTCCTATTATATTTACAAAGTTATGTTAGTAATAGCATGCAAGGATGGCATTTAGATCTTTAAATCTTGTTAAATGATTTATTATAATTGATCCTGAACATTAACATTAGCCTTCCCTAATAAGTTAATTTAGTATTGGTGCTGGTAGCAAGGAATGGATATTGCATTGGTTTTGTCATTGCTGATTTGCTCCCATGCCCCTTTGGACTGCAAAGTTAAACCCTTTCTCCTCTAAATTGATGTCAGAATGTCAGAATTAAGGAGACAAGATAGAGTGATTATCCTGGCAACGAGTGGGAGTAGCAGAATGTCAAATGCAAAGACTGAACAATCTTAACTCTTTAGGAAGCACCTGGGAGAAGTAGCACAAGATAATTCTACCCAAGCCCTCACTCTGCTCAGATTACATGGCTGCTGTTTTAGCAAAGGAAATTTTTAGGCAATATGATAACATGTCTACTTTTACAACTGAATGTGATTTCTGCTGCCACATATCTTTATTGCCATCAGGGTGTGTATTCCTACCGTCATCAGTTTCATTTAAAGGTATACTTAAAAAAAACACATTGGTGCAGATGGATATGTACAGTTTGAGCCAGTTCTTGGTGTAAATTGATGTCACTCTCTTCATTGTAAAAATCTGGCCTTATAGATCTGGTATCTACATGACAATCAAATTAATTCATTATAATCACTGTAGAAGAGCATAATTTAGATAAAAGTAACTAGAGTCCAAACATATGCAAATAAATCCTTTTCTAGATAACCCAGTTTCCCTTCCCACTATTTCTTGATGCGATTAGACAAATTCAATAAGAGAGGTCTGCAGAATGGTACAGCTGTTGAGAAAGATGCACAGTATGGCAGTGAAATCGGCCAGAACCACAACATTTTACACTGAGTAACATATCCACAATGCTGGAGTAATATACTATCCTATATGAAATGAATGAATAATGTGGCAGCAATTCACAGGATCACTGACAGCTGATTAACTAGTGATTCTCTGTTTGGCAAATTTTTTGTGTGTGGTGTATCGGTTTTGTTCAGCAGTTTTCACCAAGCGGAATATTTACTTTACCTGTAAAACGTGATAATTTCAGATATACCTTTCTCCTGGCAAGGGAGGTTTTATAGGATTTTGTTTGAATCATCTTATTGAGTCCTTTTTTATCTGCACATCAATTTAAAAAAAAATGAAAAGGTTTGTATTAGACATGGATATTGTGGCCGGCCCTGGAGATCCTTTTGGGGTATTCAACTGTGGTAGCTGCATCTCTTTGATGTTTACAATAGGTTGGCTGAGAAGGTGGAACCAAACTGCTATGTGCTGGGAATCTGTGGGAATTGGGGCAGAATTGTTTGCAAGTGGTTGGTTTCCTTGATCTCCCTGAGAGTGGTTAGGGAGAGACAATGCAGGAAAAAAAAAAAAGGAGAGCAAGGCATAAAGTATAGTTGAGATGTTTAGTCTTTACGCTACTTGTTTTGCATGATGTAACTTTCAGAAGGTCAATTGGTGGCCAGGGATCCCAGTTCATGCTAATTAATGCAAGGCCAGTGGTTAGTAAAGTGTCAGCTATTCATAGATTTGATCAAGAAGGAGATCCTGGACCTGGAATGTTTTACTAAAACCTTGTTGGATCTCTGTGCAGGCATCCGCCCAGTGTTTGCTGCAACCTGGTGGGCTAAGAAGCTAGTAGGACTACAGTCTCAGCCCACGGACCACCCATGGGAGCTCTGATTGGAGGAGCACCCAGGCTCCACCGATTGGTCCAACTATGCTATTTAAGACGAAAGGAGGCACAGGAAGTTTGAGTAACAGGTGTGTTGTGGCTGCATTGGACACTGTATGTGCCTGCCTCCTGAACCCAACCCTGTTCCGGTTCTGCTCCTGGTACCTGCCCAAACTGTGTTCCTGTTCTGTGCTTGGTTCTTGCCTCTCTTCCAGTTCCTGCCCTTATCTTGCTTCCACTGTCAGTTACCAGTCCTGTCTCCAACCCAGGGCCTCTGACTTCTGATGCCAGCTTGATTCTTGACTCTGGCATTTAGTATCTGACTTTGGCAGTGACCCTTCAGCTTCAATTTGTGGCTCTGACTCTGGCTTGACCCCTGGCTCTGGTAACTGGCAGTTGACTCTGGTGCTGACCCTTGGCTTAGTCCCCAAAACTGGTTGCCTGCTCTGTCCACTAGACATCACTGATTACTAGGCCAGGCCACCTACATCCCAGTCCACAATAATCTCTGACTTCAATGGGTGTGGGATGAGTCCTTTAAAATGTAAGCCAAACACTACTACTTTCCCTCCCACTTTTCTCATCGGTTTTCAAATTCTCATAGCTCTAATACTAACTTTCAGATTGACAGTTTTATGGGGGGGCGGGGGGGGGAAAGAGTGAGTGCGTGCCTGTGGGACACTTTTGGATCAGGCTTCATTGGCAAAAAACTTGAAGCTTGCTGAAGTTACACCTCAGTTGACTTCAATGCTGTTTTGGCTCAGGCCCTGAGATTGTCAGGACTATATCTACGTTGTTAGGGCCTGATCTTGCAATGAGCTCCATATGAGTGGACCCCTGTTCACTTGCAATTCCCCAGTGAAGTCAATGGGGTGTCTGCACTTTGCTCATTACAGGAGTGAAGCCTGAGAGAGACAGAGAGATGCATTGGATGTAAAACATTCCAACAAAATGCAACCAGAAGCTGGCAAATTAGGAAACAAAAGCAGCAGGAGAAGGTGCAATAACTGATTTGGAATCTTTCTTATCTTCTGATTTGTTTCTCCTTATGGAACAGGGATCGGCGACCTTTGGCATGTGTTCCGCCAAGGTAAGCCCCCTGGCGGGCCAGGCCGGTTTGTTTACCTGCCACGTCCTCAGGTTCGGCCAATCACAGCTCCCACTGGCTGCGGTTCACCATCCCAGGCCAATGGGTACTGCGGGAAGCGGCACGGGCCAAGGGATGTGCTGGTTGCCGCTTCCCGCAGCCCCCATTGGCCTGGGACAGCGAACCACAGCCAGTGGGAGCTGCGATCGGCCGACCCTCCAGACGCGGCAGGTAAACAAACTGGCCCGGCCCGCCAGGGAGGGTACCCTGGAGGGCTGCGTGCCAAAGGTTGCCGATCCCTGTAATAGAAAATGATTTTATTACACACACATTTCTGGAAATCTGACTTTGTCAGGCATGAAAACCACTCTGAGAGCCACTATACACTTTCTGAACCCAAAATAAATATGATGCTGCTTGAAATTTTTGTTCAACAAATTGTCCAAGAGTAAAAGGCATTTGTTTTCCACTTGGAATGTCAAAATCGGTTGAGACAGCAATTTTCGTTGCCCACAGTTTGGTAAATATTTGTAATAGGCTATAATAGCTGCAATTATCTAGCTGCTGTATTATACTATTGTGGTAACTGCACTATAGTTACTGTACAAACAATTCAGGAGGCACTTTCATTTTCAGGTGCTTATAATTTATCCCAAAAAGCGGGATATTACTCTTTTGTCTGAAATTTCACATGCTTGTTCTCAAGCCAGAAGTGATGTTTGCTGAAATTCTGTTTGTCTAGTTTTAAATGAACAGAGCATGGAAAATATGTAATCATGCTGTGCAAGCATTTTTGGACTCATTCATTTTCAATTAGAGAATCCTAAAATAGGTTATTTTTTAAAAGTCACACGTGTCATAGTTTTAAATCTCCAAAGAGGTCAAGTTTCTTTGCCATGTCTGAAGGATGGTGGCTTAGAAACAGAAGGCAGGATTGATGCACCTCAGAGAGGGTCATGTTCTGCAGTCCTCAGGGCTGCCAAGGTTTGGTTCAGCATTGTGTAACTTATTGCAATGTCTAGATTAGTGTAAGCTGTAAGGGACTGTAACTGCCCAGCAGGAGCTGTTATATGTCAGGGATCACTGCAGCCCAGTGCTATCTGGCCACACCTGCTCTCTCAGCATGCACCCAACATCTAATACCTCCCTTGCACTATTAGAGGATGAGGTAAAGAGGACAGGGCTGGGGGGTGTTTTATACTACTCTTGGATGCACCAAGGGAATTCCCAGCTGGCCCCTTAGGGCCCTGTTAAGTCCTCTTTGTATCACTTTACATACAAACTTAGAAGTTTTATTGAAGTTTGCTTGAGCTGGGGGAACTATTGGCAACATCAGACAATTTATTTAATGCCCCCTTTATCTGGGTGAATGGCAACCCTGTGCAGAAGGCCAGTGGGATTTAGATTGCTACGCAGACTTTGTGCTGGCCCTCTGCAGAGGGGTGAATTTCATTTTCTCTGCAAATATTGTCCATGAGTGAGCAGTCTTAAACTTTTATGAATTCGTTCATTATTCAATATTTGAACAGCGTATTGCAAAAATATTTCAGCCTATACATTCCTCATGAAGTATTTGCAACAACCGTTGCCTTGAGTGTTTATTATTCTCAATGAGCTGTTTGTTCTGTGCAATTGGTCATCTAAGTCACATGGCATAGTTTCTGATTCCTGGTTGGATGTCTCCCAAACCCACACAGTTTTCAAGATGGTCACAGGAACAATTCTGGCATGAATACTTGTGCAAATACATATTCTTATGAGTAGTCATAATTCTTTTCTTTGAATGCTCTTACGAAAA
The DNA here is from genome assembly GCF_965140295.1 of Lepidochelys olivacea. Classification (NCBI taxonomy): domain Eukaryota; kingdom Metazoa; phylum Chordata; order Testudines; family Cheloniidae; genus Lepidochelys; species Lepidochelys olivacea. Next base: position 169,438,187 of record NC_140411.1, read on the forward strand.
AAATAATTGCCTCATATGAACGTGCAGAGGAAGCAAATGAGTGGTGCATACTATCAAAACAAGTTCATGGTTTGTATCTGAACAAATGCTCACAAATAGCTTCTTGCAGTAGTCATCAGCTCTGCTACCTTTCTACTATCTGTCTGGTAGGTGCATCATGAGCTAGAATACACCTGTTAGGCCTACTCTGAAGGAAGCATTGAAATCTGAGTGTCCTAACCACCAGGAAAAATTAATTTTGAAATAAAACAGCACATGCAAAGTTGCTGGAGTATGATCTCATGTTACATGTTGCCATTTTGAAGGGGTTGGTTGGAAGCATATCACGGTTGCCCTTAAAAGTCACTGTAGTTTTGCCGTAGTTCATTACCTTGCTTTCTGCAGTATTTCCTAGACTTACTATGGGAGGATACCTAAAACACTGCAAATACTGGGGTAACTATATTTCTTTTTCTAATGTAAATGACAAGTTTTTGAGGGTAAGCATTGTAAGCAAGCAAGATCAAGTGGGAAACGAGACTAGTGAGTTACATCGAGTTACTTAGGGCTTGTCTACACGATGCAGTTTTGTCGAGACAAGTTATGCCGACAATCAAAAAGTGGTACATTTACATTGTTTGTGCATGTGCACACAACGCTCCTTCTGTCAGCAGAGCACATCCACAGTTGGTGCTCTAGCATCGACAGTGAGAGCAGTGCACTGTGGGTAGCTATCCCACTGTGCTACTCGCCACCTTCTGTAGCTAGGAGTTGTGGGAAGGCGGAGTGGATTGCAGTGCATCATGGGTGCAGGCTCAATGTCCCAGGATGCTTTTTTCTCCATCCCATTATTCCATGGGCTGCTGACTGCGTTTCATGGCATTTTTCAATGGCTCCTATTTATTGTGCACCCACCAACTCTGTCTGAAAGGATGGATCCCGCACTGCTCTCTACAGTTGCGGTCACTGTTATGAACGCATCACAGATGGTCATGCAGTGTATGGTGAACTCCCAATCTGAACAGGAATCAGAGTTGCCTGACCTCTGTGTGCCATGGAAAGAAACAACATCAGATTACGTTTGGCATTCACAGAGCATCTGAACTCAGTAGACCATTGCTTTTGGTCCCGGAAACAAGCACGGAGCGGTGGGATTGCATTGCGATGCAGGGCTGGGATGACGAGCAGTGGCTGTAGAATTTTCAGCTAAAGAAAGCCACCTTCCTGGAACTGTGTGCAGAGCTCACCCCAGCCCTGTGGCTCAAGGACACCTAATTGAGAGCTGCCCTCTCAGTGAGAAGCGCATGGTGATCACTGTGTGGAGGCTCACAACTCCAGACTGCTACTGGTAGGTCGTAAATCAGTCTGGAATCAGGAAGCTCACTGTTGGGGCTGCATTAACACAGGTGTTGAGGGCCATTAATCACATCCTGTTATGAAGGACTGTGACCCTTGGATATGTGGATGAAATAGTGGATGGCTTTGTGGCAATGGGATTCCTTAGCTGTAGCGGGGCAATAGATAACACGCACATCCCAATTTTGGCCCTTGCAATGGAGTACATCAGTAGAAAAGGGTACTTCTCTATGGTATTGTAGGTGCTTGTGGATCACTGTGGGCATTTCCTGACATCAATGCAGGATGGTCTGGGAAGGTGCATGCTGCACACATCTTCAGGAACACAGGCCTGTACAGAAAGCTCCAAGCAGGGACTTTCTTTCCAGACCAGAAGATTCCAGTGAGGGATGTTGAAATGCCCATAGTGATCCTGGAAGATCCAGTGTACCACTTACTCCCATGGCTCATGAAGCCTTACATGGGAAACCTGGACAGCAGCAAGGAGTGCTTCAACAATAGGCTGTGCAAGTGTACAATGTGCCTTTGGCAGATTAAAAGCATGCTGGCGCTGCCTTTATGGCAGGTTAGACCTAACTGAGGAAAACATTTCCCTGGCCATAACAGCCTGCTGTGCACTGCATATTTGAGGCTAAGGGTGAAAAGTTACCCCGGAGTGGAGCCTGGTGGCAGAATACCTGGCAGCTGTTTTTGAGCAGTCAGATACCAGGGCTATTAGAGGGGCACAAAGGGCGGGCTATTCGAATGAGGGAGGCTTTGAGGCAGCAATTTGACAAAGAGTACCAGTAATGTGTCTTTCTATACAGCACTCTGCCATGCTTTGTTAACTTGCCATCTTGTATGAAAATTGTGGTGATTCCTGACAGGGATTTGTAGTCAGAAAATGATCAAATTGCCATTATGTATTACTATAAGCAGCAACCACCAAATAAAGATCTGTTATCTTTCACAGAGTTTGTTTTTGTTAAATAGCAATTAACAGCACACACAGAAGGCTTTGTGGGAAGGGAGATAAGAATGCAGGGCAGTGTAGGCTCTTATGCCTGTGTGTAAGTCCAGCTACCATTTTGGAAGCTGTCCGAAGGGGTGAAGTGAATGGGGTATTGAGACATTCGAAAAGTTTCAAGGAATGCATGGGAAGAGTTTGGAGAGGACATGAAAAGCATTTCTGTATTGGTTTGGGGGGGGGGGGAGAGGGTGAGCACACGTGTTCTGATTAGGGATTTCAGAATCTCTGTTTGCTCCTCCATCACTTTTATTATCCGTTCCTGGCCCTTTACAATGTGCCCCTCTCTCTCCTTTCTGTCCTGCCTGTCTATTTTAAATTTTTCCTTCAGGGTCTCTCTTCACTCCCTGCATTCTCTGTTTTTGGCCTCTGAGGATTGGAGCACCTCTCGGAACATGTCCTTCTTGCTCTGCCTTGGTCACTTCCTTATCTGGCAGAGGTGCTCTTCTTGTCTTTACGGGGTTCTGCTGAAGCCACATCTGCAGAAGCACAAGAAACAATAAACAGAAGCATGATTGCTAGTTCATGCACAACATTGAATCATTTATAGTAAAATACACCTCTTTTTCCATACCAATCACTTTCTTACTAACCCTTGGCAAGCACACATCTTGGTGAACACCCTAAACATGGTGAGTTTGGCCCGGGGGTGGGGGTGGGCGGGAGGGGTTGGGCACTCAAGATGGGGCAGAGGGTCTAAGTGTTTTTTTGTATTTTTTTTTAAGGGGATCACTGCAGGTGACTAGGGGACAATATTATAAATTCTGCCATCACTTTCTACAGGCAGGGGTAATTGAAACCGCTGTCTCACTCCTGAGGTTAAGCAAGGATGCAAGGGTGCATCTCCTGCATGCATACGGCTTCAGACCCGGTCCCTATGCTTCTTGCCTGTGTGCTGCTTTGGTCCCTACACAAGTGATTGCTGATTGGTACAGGAAGGTTTCCTTACAATGAGGGAAGGAACAAAGTAGCTCTTCCAAGAACCTTCAGCAGAGGATTGGCAAGTACCTCCAGAAAAGTTTCCTAGAGATTTCTCTGGAGTATTCCCATGAAATATCAGTGTACATTAACACACTGTTAATATAAATATCAGTGTACATCAGTGTAAATGTAAATATCAGTGTACATTAACACACACATTGCTTAGCTGCACAGGGGAATGTGGAATACACACAAACACAACTAGTCTTGTATATTTCTATCCCTTTGCACACTTCTAGAGTATACAGAGCAAAGGACAGCGCTACCTCATATAACCAAGCAGCATTAACTAAAAAAGAACACTTACCAAAGCTCTCCTCTCCTGCATCATGTGAGCCAGAGATGGAGGGCTGGTACTGGCTAGACCCCTCAAGAGTGGAAAAGAGGTCTTGACTTGCCATTTCACTGGACGAGCCTGCCATGTGCTCCACATCATCCTCCAACTTCACCTCCTTGTTCATGACTTTGTCCTCGGGGTTGAGTCCACTGTCTGATGTCTCCAGCCTCGCTGAAGTATCTATGGGGTTCTTGGCAGCGGAGGTGGGGTTGCCGCCAAGGATAGCATCCAGCTCCTTATAGAAGCAACAGGACTTCGGCGCAGCACCAGAGTGCTGGTTTGCCACCCTTGCCTTCTGGTATGCCTGCCTGCGTTCCTTTATCTTCACACAGCATGGATGCATGTCCCATTCATAGCCCTTATCCAACATGCCATGAGAAATCTGACCATAGGTATTGAAGTTCCTATAGCTGGAGTGGAGCTGGGATTGAACAGCCTCCTTTCTCCACAGTGCCAGCAGATCCAACAACTCAGGTGTGCTCCGAGCAGGAGAGCATTTGCTGCATGGAGCCGCCATGGTCAGCTGGGAGGATGTGATGTGAACTCTACATGCCAAGCAAACAGGAAGTGGAATTTCAAAAATTCCTGGGCCTTTAAAGGGGCAGAGATGGATGCCTGTGTCCCTGGGGGCAAGGTAGCGAAGCTCAAACTGCTGACCAGAGTGGTCAGGATGGGTGTTATGGGACACCACCTGGAGGCCATTTACAGCGACATAATGAAGTGCGGTGCCTACACTAACAATTTGTTATAACTTTGCCACAGAAAACGTTATGCCTCTCATCGAGGTGATTTTATTTTGTCTGCAAAGCAGGAGAGTTTTGTTGGCAGAAGGGGCATTGCAGTGTGTACACCTCCACTGTTTTATTGACGAAACCTGACTTTTGTTGACAAAACTGTGTAGTGTAGACAAGGCCTTAGTTGAAAATTTTTACTTCAGTGATAATTAATAGCTTGTTTACACAGGACCAGATTGTGTCTGACTACTTCCTGCGTGCCAGGAGCTTCTACTGCTTGCATCCTTGTGCAGCACCTAGCAACAACCAAGTATCTTTGTTTACCTCCTGTGGTGGAAGATAACCCAAAAGAAGTGAGGGGGTAGAAAGAAGGCAGGGTAAATGCTTCTCTCTTTAAACATGTACCAGGTTTCCTAACCAGATGTCTGTGTGATGGGAATGCTACACCTTTAGGAGAGGTATAATAGTGGGCATGATCCTCTGCACCTAATATTAGAGAAGTAGCATGTGATCATGTAATAATAGACAATAACATACTGCACATGAACAAAGACACAGAGTGAAGGTTGCAAGTGTGAACTTAACGTCAGCCTGTTCCAATATGTGAGTTCTCAACACCAATCTTAACTTTCACTTTTTGTAATATTTCAGATGGAATAATAGTGAGTTTACTAACAAAACACCCGCACAATTTGACAACTGCAATATGTTGAAATCCTACAGTGAACTTCTGATTTTTCTGACCACGCCCTCCAAAACCAGTGAAAAATGAACCCAACAATAAATTAATAAGAAATGTTACTTTCCAACTGCTCTTATTAAGCCAATAAATTACTCAACTTAACAATCACCAGTTTAGGAAAAGGGGACTCTTTTGTGACTCTTTTTTTTAACTTCCAATAAAATATCATTAATCCCATTTTGGTTTTCACAGAATATTTGGCATCAATGTTTCCTGCAGTTCATAAATACTAGTGGGTTCTGTATTTATGCAGTGAGAGATATTTATTGCCTCCAAATACTGGAAACTGCAATGAGGTCAACACTTAGATATATTCATAGTATCTCAAGTCTCTGATGTAATGAAGTTGCAGCATATGAAAAGCCAAAGTCAACAGCCTGATCTTTTCCTATTTTTTCTGTAAAATTCTTTTAAACTTGAATCCTTTGATACTGTATTTTCCAACATTTTACCCAAGAATAATTAAGGTGTATTCTCCAAATAGTAGAATTTACAGTGATGATTAGAGATTGGATTGGTGGGTGTTAACACACTGGACTTTTTTGAATATGCGTATGTACTGGTGGAATAGATGTAGGTGATCTGACAACAATCTCTCTCCCCCAAAAAGTCATTCACTCGATGAACAGATTTTCAAAGGCACAAATAGCATTTAGTTGTCTAACTCTTGGTGATTTTTCTATGGGAATTAGGCATCCAACTTCCATTTATGGCTTTGAAAACCTGCTTCTTGTTGCCCAAAGAAATGACTTGAAAAATGACTGCTTTATCATTGTACTGCCATGTGCTAAACCAAGTTTTGTCACCTTGGAATTCAATATTATGCCCAATGAACAATTCATTCTTGTTTATCACTACTATTATGATATGAAGAATAGAAAAATATATTTGAGCAGGTTTCAGAGTAACAGCCGTGTTAGTCTGTATTCGCAAAAAGAAAAGGAGTACTTGTGGCACCTTAGAGACTAACCAATTTATTTGAGCATGAGCTTTCGTGAGCTACAGCTCACTTCATCGGATGCATACCGTGGAAACTGCAGCAGATATTATATACACACAGAGATCATGAAACAATACCTCCTCCCACCCCACTGTCCTGCTGGTAATAGCTTATCTAAAGTGATCATCAAGTTGGGCCATTTCCAGCACAAATCCAGGTTTTCTCACCCTCCACCCCCCTACACACAAACTCACTCTCCTGCTGGTAATAGCCCATCCAAAGTGACAACTCTCTTCACAATGTGCATGATAATCAAGGTGGGCCATTTCCTGCACCAATCCAGGTTCTCTCACCCCCCTCCAAAAACCACACACACAAACTCACTCTCCTGCTGGTAATAGCTCATCCAAAGTGACCACTCTCCCTACAATGTGCATGATAATCAAGGTGGGCCATTTCCACCACAAATCCAGGTTTTCTCACCCTCCCACCCCCATACACACACAAACTCACTCTCCTGCTGGTAATAGCTCATCCAAAGTGACCACTCTCCCTACAAAGTCGTCTTAGCTACGCTAGAGATTGTTTATGGTACATATGTGGGTATAGCAATATAGGATACTCCGTATGGGATCCATCTAGTTGCTTCTTTCATTATCTTTTTCTATGGCTCTGACACACAGGCCCATTTGAGGTTCACATTGTCAGCAGCTCTTGTCAGGCCTGACATACTTGCTACACCTAACACACTGTCATAATCTGTATCTAAAAGGTGGCATGTAATAATAAATTATTGGGAAACTAATAACTCACCGATCATTAATATTCTTGTACAGGGTGTGTACAAAGATATGAATATGGGCTAGAAGTGTATTCTGAAATGTGTTTGGCAAGCAGTGCATATACATAGTCTGCCTTAGACAAAGGAATTTACAGATAAGCAGTAAACGGGGCCATCAAACTAACAAGTGGGGAAGGAGATTGTTCTGTTTCCTGCAATCTGTATTTAGCAAACACCAGCGGGGGAAGAAAGAACATGGAGCTTTCTTCACCACCAAACTCCATGTTGCCTTTTTTGCAGCTTGAATAAATGTTACTTTGAGGGGTAACCTTCAGAAGAATCCATTTCAAAGCTTACTGGTCTATAAAGATGGGGCTGAACCTCAAGGGATAACCAATTGAATCAACGGATATATACAATATTACTGTTTTATAAAAATTAGGTCTTTTCAGAAAGCAAATGACACACTGGTGATTAATGTCATTGTGAAATGTATGTATTAGTACTACGTATGGAAATATGGCTTCTTAATAATGATTAAGCATTAGAGCCTGTAACCAAACAAGGAGAAACAGGTTTCCTTCAAGACAGGAGAGAATGCAGCTATGTTCTTGTCTCCTATGTGAATTAAGTATGGTGTAATCAAAACAATGGATGCCCCAGGAATCCTACAAGAAAGGGGAAAAACAGCATGAGGTCATCCTGCCTCTTGAAACAAGGTAATTTAAATTTGGAAGATGTAAGCAAGGACAGAACCAATCTTTGGTATTCATCACTAGACTGACACGAGGAAACAGAGCTCTTGCATGCTGAGAAAGACGGGTCCTTCAGCCAAGGGGGTGGGTGGGCTGAATTATCTGGAAACTGAATATAGGTGCAAAGATCTTTCACCTAGGGAGACAAGGGAAGCCAAAATCTTGCACTTCTGTGGAAAGTCCTGACCAAGGGAATGACAGCCATGGCTGGGAAGAAGGAAGGTTGGTGAGAGAACAGAGCTTGAACAGAGCTTCTACCTTGCTAGATTAAGTTATAGACTTTTAGATGCATGTTTTCACTCTTATTTGCTTGTAGCGATTTCTAATTTTATTCCTTTTACTTGCCACCACTTAACCTATTGTTATGTCCTGTTGTTAATGCATTTGTTTTATTTATAAACCAACTCAGTGCTGTGTTTGTAAGGAAGGGTGTATTTGCCCCAGTAAAGTTAATAAGCTATGATGTACTTTTATCTCTTTAAAGGAATACAGGAACCTTATTATGTCTCTAAGCTGTCTAGGAGAGGGCTGGATGCTGCAGAGCACATGGTCTGGGAAAATTCGGGACTGGGAGTGTGTTGGGGTCACCTTGCTGTTTGTAACCAAGGTGGAAACCGCTGTGTGGCTGTAGACAGGCTGCTGGGTCAGAGCTGCTGAACCAGAGCTGTCTAGCACACACGCACTCAGGATATGTCCTGCATGCTTGCTGTCTGGCTATAAGCATCCCAGACTGGGAGCTAAAGCTGCAAAGCATTGTAATGCACCCAGGGTTGCAGGGCAAGTGGTAACACAACCTCTTACTGGTCTGGATTGCACCCCAAGCGCTATGACAGACTCCCATTGCCATATTATGAGATATTACAAACAATTAATTTATCCTCCCACCATGCTTCTGAGGTGTGTAGGGGGGTATTGTCCCCATTTTACAGATGGGGAAATGAGGCACTGCAAGATTGTTGATTTATCAGAAATCTGTTGCAGAGACAGGGGTTCCTATTCCACTGCCTGTAATGGAGACAATTTTTTCTTCCTAGGTATGTTTGTTTGCTTAGTTTCACAAAGCTAGCTTTTGTATCTGTGATACCTTTCAAAATAATTATTATAATAAAGCTATCATGGTCCAAGAATGTTAACATACTTATGTTGTCTTATATTTATTATGAGTAATGTAACAGATATACGGAGGAAAAAATTTGTCAAAACCTTTCTGCCAGAGTACCCACTCGATCCTGAGTCCAGCATAGCTACATTACAGGTTCACACACCTGTCATGCTCTTACTCCCAAATCCTGCCTTCATGTCTTTAGGGGGATTATTTTCTTTTCAAGTGGGAAGACTGTGGGTTAATACCTTTAGCCCTCAAAAATCTAACTGGGTGACTGTCTCAGACAATCATAATCAAAAACCTTTAGTATTATCAAGCTAGCAACCTTAACTGATGGCAGACATTCTCTAGATCTGAATCTATAGTAAGTATCTGGGAATAATTAAAAAAAAAATCCTAGGAAGCTCTAGAGGGGAGGCAAGGGCATCCCCATAATTTTCTTTACCATGGAGAATGGGAAGGGAAGACTGTACATCTGTCAGTTTTGGTTTTACGAGTGTAACCCTTCTGCCCATCAGAGTTGGCAGCAACAAGGGCCGGGTTCAATATCTAGGGGATCCATTCCAATAACACAGTGCAAACCAGCTCGAGCCCCCACCCAGTGACCTGGGACAAATATATACCACCCCTGCTGGGCGCCTCCAAGAGGCAATACTTCCCCTCTCGCAAGCACATAGTCTGAGTGTAGCAAAAAACCTTTTAATAACAGAGAGAATGTGGCATTATGTTGGGGAAACACCACCAACAGGATTCATAACACAACCCATGAGCAAAAAAACCACCCCAAGCAAATTGGGGCATGCCCTTTCCCTTTTGTTCTTGAGTCCAGCAACCCCAAATCACCCAAAGTCCCAAAAGTACAATGACCCAAAAGTCTCTGTCCCTGGTCAGGGCAGCCCCAGAGTTCAAAAGTTTATCTACAGAGCTTTACCTCCCAACCTGGGCGGAGATGGGGGTGGAGGTAAGAGGCACCTTACATGATCTGAAGCTGACCACCCCACAGCTCCATAGGCCTTTGCGCCGCTCTGCTCCACTCTGCCAGCCGCCCCACAAACTGCTTTGCTCAGCTCCGCTCCGTGGCCCACACGCGGCTCCCATGGTCCCACAAACTGCTCCACCAGCCGATCCACGAACTGCTCCGGGTCCCACCAACAGCTCCCACCGTCCTATGAACTGCTCCACCAGCCTGTCCACAAGGCACTCCAGCCGTCCCGTAAACTGGTCCACAATATATCTTCAGGCTCCCCCCCTACTTAACACAACACTCAGTGATTTCAGCTCTTGGTTAGTTCAGCTCTTTGGTGAATTCAGCTTGTAGTAGGGGAGCCTCAGTGCTGGTGCACCATTAGTCCAAAGTGAGCTTAGCAGCCTGTAACTAGACTTCTAATGAAATCAAAATTAGCTCTGATATTCCACAGTGGAGAGAGGAGGAAGTGCAATTAGCATGTAAGGCCCTCACCAAGGGGCCCATACCACCAAGTATTAATACTTATCCCCAGCCTCTCTCCATTCACAGAGTTTTGGAACCCATGACCCTTGCCTAGCGAGTGCTACTTAGTTGATGGTGAATCCCTCCATCATAACAAAAGGCCACGTACAGTTCCAACCACAGTTCCCATAATCAGGGTAATAACAATTTATTCTTCCTGCCCCAATAACAGAGACACTGGGGATCCCACAGCAGCCAAAGTGACCATTTGGGCAGCTATGGCCTCATTCTAGGCGCGGTGGGTGTGCCTATGCAAATGAGATCAGCCCCTGAAGTTCTTTACCACAACTTGCCACACCTCACCCCAGATGTCAGGGTGGAGCTCATCCTGACACTGCTTACACGAGAACAGGATTCTTTTATTTTCAATATTTAAAAAGGTGGTGGTCAGTGAGAAAACCATGCTAACTTTGATTTGTTCTTTGAAATACCTTTTAGAATCATGTGAAATGGTCTGAGAGCTTCTTTGGCATACATGATCATCATGTGATTTTATCGAATTACATAATGGTATGTGAGCTGGCCATATTTTGCTATTGAACAGTTGTCAAGTATGTACATATTGACTGACTGTGCCAAGCTCCATAAAGCAGTGTATCATTTTAGATTTCTATAAAGTGCTCTCAGATTAGTGAAAAAGGAAACATAAATAACACAATATGTATTTCTAATAAACACCAGGTCAGAAGAGCTGTATTTTCTAAACCCACACAAGACTGTATGCAGATATCACAAAGGGTGGCATTCATGCTTGTAAGAGGACTGGCACAAGGCCTCTGTACCACTTAAATCCCACTTACACCCAGTGCGCATAGGTGAGTTTCACTCACAGAGTACTAAAAAAGGACAAAAACATGGTTCAACCAAACAGCTGGGTGGAATTCCGGGGAATACTGAAAACAATGGCTGTGGAGCATTTGACCAGCTCTAAGTAGAACTATGTTTTTACCTTAAACATTTACTTTAAGATTTGCCTAAAACCTGGATTTCATGGTTTAAAATGAAATAATAATAATAAAAAAGCCTGCCAAAGAACTTGAAAAGAGTTGGCCTAAATACAAAGGGATGAGGGGCCTCGGTAAGTGTCTGCTGAGTTAGTAAATATTGCCTTACCTGCGTCAGAGGCAGCAGGTCTATTTCACTAAATGAAAAGCATATGATGGTGCCTAGAATAAATCTCGGAGACTAAAGAGGGTTAAAAATTAGTTGCTCCATTTTCTGGGGAAAATTGTGGCTGTTCATGGACAGTAGCACAAAGGGCTAGTGAGGGCACAGGGAGATCTTTGGGCCCCAGCTCAGAAGGCAGCCAGAAGGGTTGGCACCTAAACTTGCTGGGTAAATGCACCCCTGCACAGAAGGCCATCACAGGTCAATGCACCACCTGAGTCCCACTCAGAGTAGGGCTTGTGTGGGATTGAAGCGTTGACCCTCTGAAGAAGAGAGTGGAAATGGGCTAACCCAGCCTGAGGTACTCCACATCTTCAAGGGGGAATGGCTGGACCTTTTTCTACCCACTGGTGCTTGGATACTGGTTGGAGTAGGCAGAGTACATACCACTCTGGTGCATATTCTTCTAGCACAGTGCATGCTAGCGTGTCTGACTTGGTGCACCACAGTAGAATAGAGTTTGGTACAGCACCTATGCCGACGGTCACAATCTACTCCTCTTATATTTCAATTGGTCATGGTAATCTTCTGCACATACTAGCTCAAGCAGTTAGGCCTTAGCAGTATTTCCTGGCTCCGCTGCTGAGTGGTTGAGGGGGTTTGGTAGACTGCTTACTCCCAGAAATGTGTCCTGATAGTGGTGGGAATACAGTGGCCATCTCTCCTGAACTTCCCCCTTAAAGATACCACATATGCAGGCTCATGGATTCTAATGCATTATTGTTGTTTTAATCATCCTGATAAATGATAATAAAAGTGCATTTAAAACTGTTTTGCAATTATATTTGTTTCATGCTGGACCCAGATATAAAGAGTTGCTGGTGCCTCATGAAAATATCAAATCATTTTATTGAGAACCTATTCAGCTTACAGTGTGTCTGTCACTTAGTTTTAATATTACTCTCCCTTTTGTTCATTATGACTTGAGAACATTTGTCCATGAATGTATTTTGTTTCTTAAGGTTTCATTGGCCCCTGCTGGTTACTCCCCATCACGGTCTGTGGCTATGTGGAAAAGATTTTGATTCCACAGGAGAGAGTAGTCCAAATTCATCCTTGGTGTAACTCCATGGCACTCAATCAACTTACATGACAAATGAGCTTGGACATAATATGTGTCTCTGGGACAAAAAGCAAGCAGCAGGAGTGAATTATCCCTTCAGAAACACAAATCATATTTTCATTATATGGAGTAAGCCCTATGGCCAGAAGCTCCAGAGGGAAAATAACTCTCTGTTCACTCTGTTGGTGAAAAGGGAAAAGTGCTGCCATATCAAACTTCATTTGCGTAGGTTACCTACCTACAGTTCTTCTGGTGATGCTTCAGAGGTCACTATGACTATATATGAGCTTGGATTTTTATGGGTAGTGGGCTCCCAGAGAGGTTGAAAGAGTGCAAACAGCTCTTATCTTCAAGCATCCAGGACTTTGCTCAAGGTTCCTGGCTGTTCTTGGTTCCCCTCCTGTGGGGACTTTGTAGTGAGAGACAACACAGAGGACAGCATCAAAGCTAAGTAGACTTTGGTGGGTGGGAAGGGAGTTAGATGGACTGCCAAAGTTACCAAAAGGGGAGAGTGGTATTTAATCTGTCTTCACATACATATGCTGTTGCTATGTTTCCCCAAGTTTAGACTGTTCCTTTTCCCCTAATAAAGCTTCTCTTGTTTGTACAGTCTTGGAGTGCTTGTGAGTGAAGAAGTTCTGCCTGTTAAAGGTGCCCAGGGAGGGTGTATTTAGTTTTTCCCTTTTTGCTGCCACTAAGCTCCTGGCAGAAGTGTTCCATAGGCTGCAGCCTCTTTAACACTGTTTTCTTGAAGGATGCATTATGGTTCCTTTCCTGGTGTTAATGCCTCAAAAGCCCTTCATTATTCTGTCCTGACCTATTTATCTTCCCCTTGTCTGATTCCTCATCTTTCCCTGTCCTCTCCACTTCTGCAGTGCTGCCTGGCTCCTCAAACCAACATTTCGGTACCTTCTTCTATATTGTCCTTTACACATGCAAGGAACCATAATGAGGAAGGGATCATGCCTTCTTTTCTATCTGGGAAATGCTAAATCATTGTGGATGCTACTAGAAATAAACAACTGTGACAATCTTCTATCAAGGTTGTATTTCAGTTGTTTGCATGAGGACTGCATGATGACTTTTAAACATTTTCATACTATGTTTTGCAGTTGATTGGAGATGTTTCTTTTTCATCTGCTCTGGCTCATCATAGTCTTGTATAGCAAAGAAAAAGTATCATACTATACAGCAATATAGTGTTGAAAGAGTTCTATAAGTGTGCAAAAGTCCCTTTCTGGTTACACAGTGCAAGAAATGTATAGCCAAAATATTGTTCCCCTGCTTTGTTCATGTTTGAAGGCCTCATACAGGTACTGTTCACATTTGACAGAACTCCGCACCGCATCAGTTTGCCCAGAATATTTCTATTGTTCAGTACGATGGTTGCCAGAAATCCGATCCAGCATACGGGGCACAGAGAAAAGCTGTGTGGAGAAAATAAAACTAACAAAACTGTTGGCAAACATGCAACTTTGCCAGCTTGGCACTGGATCTTTGTACTGGAACAGCAGAATCTTGCAATACTAGGGATACAAGAAGACAACTTGTACCTTACAGTTACTATCCAGCCACAATCCATAGCTGTCCAATTCAAAAATGAATGTAAATCCCTATTCAAAATGGCATATAAACCCGTGAGATATTCATAAAAGAATAAATCCCTGCTGGAGCCACATTGGTCATATGTTCCAAAAACAGATTCTGGGATTATATTGCACTCTGTAGTTATTCATCTCTTATATCAGCATTATTTCAACATATGCAATTATTGCCATCTGGGCCATGCTAAACTGATAGCCTCTGGTCTTCATCTCTAGGGTCTTGCTTTGAGTTCCGCTCTGGATAACATTCTGGAATTAGTTCAGTGCCTTTATAGTAGCAAGAGGCAGTGTGGTAAACGCAGCACTGAAGTCAAATTAACAGCAACACTACTGGAGCCAATGTGATGACGTCTTTCTTTGTAATCATCCAGAGAAAACCTTCTCTACCCTGTTTCTAAGTCTCTGGGGTTCTGAGGTCACTGGATTCTCTGCCTGCTTCTAGCTCACACATTGGGTTTCTTTACTTCCAAATGCCTCTGTTCATCCCTTGTCTCTTTCTCTGAATCCTGCTTCATAACTGTAGTTTGCTTTATGCTACTTTTTTTGGGTGATATGTCAGTGGCCTAAAACCTGCAGCTTCTTTGCAAAGTTTTACTTAAAATAAAAAGTTTTAGAAATATGGAATTTAAATCAGTAGGACAACTCATGGTAGTAAATATTGCATTCATCCGTATTTGCAGGATTGGATCTTTAAACTTGCTGGAACAGTAAAGAAGTGTCTGTAATGATATGCTCCTCCTGTTTATAAAACTCTACTTACATGTGACCAGTGACAGTGCTGAGCATATGGACTCATAACTACATGTTTTTAGCATGGTTGAGTCAAAGCAGAGTAATTGTTTAATAATTAAAATGCATCATACCACTGAGGCCACTTAAATGCGGCTGCCTTTGCTGTGGCTCAGTCTATGCATGGGTTGGAAATTTCAGTCCTGTCACCTGTGGTTAGAGCTCATTTCAGCACCCCGGCAGGCACTGCAGTCTCCTGGAGGTCACGGTACCATCCAAACATTTTATTTTAGTTTGAATTATGTGTTTAACTTTGGACAAAGGTATCAACTGTTGGCTTCAGCTGGAGCCTTAATTACTCACCTTTCCTCAGCTTTATGGATTTACACTAATGTGAACTGAATATGCTGGCTAGGTCCCATGTGAAAGTACCTCCATTGGTATTTATGAGGCACTAAGTTTTGAAGTGGGAGTGTGAACTGCTGTAGTCTAGAATGCCAAGATAAAAGGTTTTTAAGAGTTCACTAAGGCCTCCAAGCTTTCTGTTGTCAATTATTCATCATCTTGCACAGTGGGAGCACACATCAGAGATCGGAAAACAAGGATTTTTAGGGATAAAAATGCTAGAAATAGAGTTTGAAGACTGATGATAGCATGGTATGGTATAAAGGGATGACCTGCCAGCTCACTCATGGCTTCCCCACTCAGAGTAATGCAGACATAAACCCTTGTACCACACAATCATGTATTCCATATAGATACAACAGGCTAGCTCCTCAGCTGGTAAAAATTAGCATAGTTCCCCAGCCTTCAGACTGAATGGTGACACTTGAAGTCAATGGAGCTACGCCAATTAACTCAGCTGTAGCTAAGTGCAGAAGCTGACTCCTTATTTTTCAGTATTTTTAAAACGTTTTGTATATAAAGGGTTAAGTATGTTAGATTTTTTCTGATGTGATGAAGCAATTTTTGCAAATATAAGTTCAAACAAATCAAAATGAAAAATTGTGTCAAAGCACTGTACAGCATATGACACAAAACTTTACATTTTGGCGGGGGGGAGGAATAACAACTGAACTTAACTTTATTTCCTTCCTCCTGTGCTCATGTCTCCAAAAAATAACACCTAAACTTGTCCATTGATCATTGAAAAGAAGCATGAAGATATTTAAAGTTCTGTCAGTGACCAGAAGTTGAGGAGCTAACTACTCCTTACTTACATATTTGCTAAATCAAGTGATATTTAAATCCCAGCATGAAAGGTGATTTTTAGCAGGAATCCTTCCAGACAGGACATGGAATAAACACATGAGCGACTGGGGAAAAAGAAGTACATTTTGTCAGTATTTCCCCTCTCTTCCTCTGGTTTCACCTATACCTCCCACTATGGGATCACAAAGGAGAGAAAGTACCTCCTACATCCTACATAGACTTTGTCCCTACATGGACAAAACGTGATCGATTTCCATGTGGCCAGCTGATGTCCAACAGATTTTTGCCCACAGATGAACTGCGGAACTGGGATTGCAGGACTGGAAGTGGGTAATTAAGATAATAAATAGTCACAAAATATATGCAAGTAGGTGATTTTCTCCCCCATTTTCAGAAGCTACTGAAAAAAAATGTAGAAATTACAAAAAGTTAACCAATGTATAAAATACACTAACACGAGTCCAGCATTTATTTATGCAGTAGAAGCAGAACAGGAAGCTTTAAACCAAGTATGTTTCAGAGAGTAGAGTAAGAAATGAATAGTCTCTTATTTCAGTTAAACTTCTCCTGACAACCAAATTATGTTGTGCTGTAGGAGTGTGCATTTGACTACAGTCTCTTATTGCACACTAGACAGCTGAATTTATTTGAGATGTCAGATTCAGCTTGGATTACATGAATTGTGGGCCCAAAGAAGAAAACCCAATACTTCATTCCTTAAAAATTTCAGTTTGTATTTCACTCCAGAATGGGCTTGAAACAAAATAATCCATAGTCTTTGAACAGTCTCAGTTTTTGTGATTTCTATGACAACTATAGTAGTATAGGTTGTAATGTTAAAATAAAAGTGCAAAGAACGATTGTCTATCATATCTTAAATACTTCTGAGCGATTAATGGATATTTTGTATCATATCAATTCATGTACATACCACAAATAACTCTGGAAGTGTTTGTATCTATTTTTTTCAATACACTGTAAATTATTTAAAGCTTTCCCACATTTAATTTCATTATAAAATCTAAATTAAATTGACATTATGTAATGAGTCAGGGTGTTCAGTTACAAAGCATGTATTCTTTGTATAATATCAAATTTAAGCTAATTATCTTTTAATGTTATACTGATTTCCTGTTCAGACATTAAGAATATCTGTTTCAGGAACCTATTTCATTCTTTCTCTCAATTTTCCATGGCTATAAAAATATAGGACCTCAATAAATACTGGTGTGAATTTTGATCACTTTTCCAGGGCTACTGTAGCAAGTCAAACTGGTGTAAGAAAAAGTTGCCTTGAGAAAGAATTGTGATCCTATTGTCTGCTTGTTTTTGCCAAATCTAGATCCAATCTATAATTTATCTTTAAAAGGAATTATGAGAATTTTGATTTCTCATCAGTTGTCATTTGGTTCCACCAAACCTTGCAGGAATTTAAGTATAAAAATTTAAATGAGCCAAACACAAGTTGTCATTGTGGTCTACATTTGAGAATAGATGATCTTCATTTTCAGCTGCATAAATCACATTTTTAATTTGATATCAGGTATAGTTCCAGAGCTACAATCCAGCAGCGACTTTTGTTTTTGCAAGTAAACTTCGTGCAGCGAATTTTCTATGCAGTTGCAGTCAGCAATGCACAGAATTTTCAAGTACAAGCTAAGCAACTGTGACTGTTAGATAGGAGTTTGGAGGTCAACCATTCAAATGAAATTGTAGCAATGTAGTCTCTAGAATGAAGCAAGCAATGAGCTGCTTGAGTGTGGGTGAAATGTGATGAATTATATATTTCATGGGTTCTCTCCAGGATCACAGCCAGTGTCATTCATTGTAGTGGCTATGAATTCTACAAAGAGCAAAACGTCATACTCAACATCTGTACATAATATTTACGGAAACGGGGAAAGCGTGAGCATTTTCAGTAGATGAAATCAGTCATGGTTACAATGTCTAAAAAACTCAAATGTGTTCAGTGCGTCTTGCTTTATTTTTGTGTGTTCTGATGTTAAGTACATTAGCTTGTTTCATTTAACTTAAACCTGGTTGAGGTTTAGTCTCTACATAATAAACAAGTACAACAGCAGCAGCAACCAAGAAGGTTTTGGCACTGAACACTCTGGGTCAAAGTTTGTGCTGATCATATAAAAGTGGTGCTTAGGGCAGTGCAAAGTGAGGTTACAGAGAGCACAAGGTGACACAAACCTACTTAATGACTCTGCATGGGTGCAAATCAGATGTGGTATGAGAAGTAGCAGCTTACACTAGGTCTGTGTTTCCGCAAATGCAAACTCCACACAGTCATACATCCTACTTAGGGGTAGCCTCCTACATCAGACTCCCTGTCACAATATTGTTGCATGAAGTGCACTAGCAGGATAACAACTGGGCTGGGTAAAGTGCAGATATATTTGGTTAAAATGTCCAGGAGAGCACATGAAACAGGCACACAGATAGCAGTACAGCTGTGCCTCCCCATGTTTAATGTAAATGGAGCTGATAACAACTGACCTATTATCTGTAGTGAGCTGACAATGCTCAGTACTAGTGTCTGAAGCCTATATAGCAGATGAGAGGGTGATCACTCTGAGGATTGGATCACCCTAGCATTATTATTCTTTGGTTCATAAAATGGATTTCACATTACAAGAAGAGGCTACAGAAAGGTCATATACCACTGCTGAGCAAAGAGGAGGGCTGACAAAAACAGGTTTATTATAAACATGAATGTGATAAGTGTGATAATGTGACATCAATATCCATATGTACGTTGAGCAGATCTCCATTTTGACAACAGCAGCTAACCCATTACACATTATTAACGTGATAAAGAGAAGTATTTTGTGGTAGAATGACTAGAGCGGTATTCCTCCACATAACAGCAGGAGCCTATAGCCAGCAACTGTCATGAGTACATAACCCTTTCCATTATTTATGGTGCCAATCATGCACAAATATATAGGAAAAAGAAAATGGTACCTAAGACCCCGTTTGCATGATGGAGAAGGAAATTGCCATTTATATGTGTAATTAAGCATGGCAGTGAAGAAAAATATGAACTAGAATAAGGAATTCATATTGTCTTATGGTTCTTTCTGTAAATAACCTCCTTTTGTGTAGCTGTTTGTGATAAACACATTAACAAAACCATAACCTCGTAGCAGTGGGGATTACTGAAGACTGAAAAACTATAGACAATAGTACCACATGGTTACTTCAAAAGAACAAAGTTTGATTCAGAGAAAAAGCCGTATAAGAGGTTAGAAGGTTAATTAACCTAGCACTTTTCTGTGAAAGAACTGAACACCATCAGATGGTGAGATAATGACCTTTCTATAATGTTCAGTTATGGCAATTGCTCCTTTCCACTGGGTGTGGTATGTTTGCTTTATAATTTTTGGAAGTATTTTATAGTTGTTCAGTGGTCAGATTTCACACAAGTGGATAAGGATAAACAAGAAGAGTCTATTATGCCATAGAAAATGAGAGACATGGCCATAAAGGAGAATAAGGAGCCTTTATAAATCGATTTTAGGTGAACAGACCTGGTAGTGACTTGAAGCCAAGTCTACACAGGAACAAGCCCAATAAGAGAGCCAAGATATTATTCTGGTAGTAAATAAGGTTTTTTTCACATAACTATGGACTGCAGGATTAGGCATGATAATTAGCATGGAAACTATTCTTTGGGTTGTTCTACAGATATAATTACTCTGTTATAAAATACAAAAACATTCTTTTCATATGTGCCCTGTTTCTGAAGAAATTTAGAAACAAAATATACACTGGGAGTCCTTATATGTGCCACTTACTGCTTTTCCTGCTATTTATGATATTTCCCTATAAATAGAATGGGAAATTTTCAAAAGTAGCAATTAAGATGTTATTTTAAAATGTTAGTTTTTAAAGGCTGCGCATTGTATTGGAAAATTCTTGATCATAACTTTTTTGTGTTGATCCAGTAAAGTGTTCAGGAACAAGTCTGCTTTCCATTAAACATTTTCATGCATGTATATCTTGGTATGCTTTATGTTAGTAGCACACTTTGCACACTCTAGCCCTCCTAGTCATCATTATGAGCAGTAAAGAATGGTACCATTGGCTTTGTATGTACACTGTGCTCTGCACACTGCTTAAACTTGCTGACAAATGGCTCCTTAAATGAAAATTGGGATGTTGAAAATTATAGTAGTGGTGACACTATACTTCCAGTTCCACTGCATGCAGGTGCAGCTCACTGGGAACTGGGTCTCCCGTACAACAAAGAACTCGTAGGCCATGTCATCCTCTTCCTTCCTCCTGCCTCAGGTGCAACATATTTTTTCATGACACTGATTTCCTGCTGCCTCATCTTCTCACTTTCCTATTTTCCTTCCAGGCTGGATACTGCTGACAGTGTTTGCTCCTGCCACAGGCCAGAGGCAACCAACCAATGCATCCTTTCTTGGACTACCAGGCAGGTCAAATTACCCAATTATCCTTGCAGTATTTCAGTTCAATATCAGCCAATCTGTAGGTAGTACACATAATTGCTTTAGATCTTGTTTTGACAAACAGTGTGTTTAAACACGGGTTAAGCTGTCCTTTTCTTTAGCCATTTTTAAAAAAAATCAGCAGTTAATGAAACAAGCTGTCATCAGGCAGCCATACTACCAAAGTGACATGAAAACTGAATGCATGCACTGTTTGTTTGTAGACTTTCACATACATTTGGTGCTAGTGATAATTTATTTTTCTTTTTGCAGTTTAATATTGTTTGGTCTAGCTTGAAATGTGGCAGTCATGACATCAACACTTGCAAAAAGCTGTACTTTATAGCAAGCTTGAATAGACATCATTCAAGATTTGGACAAGATTTCTTATAAGGCAATCTGCTCCAAATCCATCCCAGATCCTCCAATGCCCATTTTGGGTGAGCTATTTCCATCTTCTATAACCATACAGATGTGTTCCATGTGTAGCCAAATGAAATCATTGTGATGAGGTCTGACACGAAATGCTTGAAAGTTGTTACAAATGTCTGTTAAAAGATTGCGTGCTGTTAATGTGGATGTTGAGATATTAAAGGATCAACTCTGAGAAATTTATACGGTGGAGCTTGAGTTCACAAGACATGGGAAAGTGCAGAACCAAATCTGTTTTCAAGCTTCATGGGGATAATTTTCCATAGACATGCTATGGACCAGGTGGTGTGTTCCTCTGTTGTATGGTATGGATGAGAGAAGAGAAGGGGAAAAGAAGGAAGGACTTCTAAGCTTGTAAAAACGGGAAGTAGTGAACCTGCATCATGCTTTCTCCCCTTTCCTGCTTTGCCTTCAGAATCTCCTCTGAATGGCTGGAATCCACTGGTTTGGTGGGAGGGTGTTTTGGGCCTGGAAGAGGAATAGCTGCTCTGTGTAGTATGCTGCCCTCCAAAGTTGGTGGATCTCCAGATATCTTGCTCCAACCAGCACTAACTCGCAATAATTTTTTTCCCCGCTGCAATAAGGGCAGTGAACAGCTGCAAGGCTCCAGGAGGAATTTCATTGCCTCTTTCCTGAGGGGAAAGGCTTCATTTTCAGATAGCAGATTCTTCTCTATTTTTCTAATTTTAATTGGATTTATTGCCCATGTTGTACTTTCTTGACTAATGGCAATGCAAGCTTCCTCACATTGTCCTGCCAATGTGCCAGAACCTTGTGTCACAGTTTCAGGGTAAATGCACCTAGATCTCCTCTCTGTGGTCCATTCCAGGAATAGCCAGTCAGATTTCAGGTCTCTAGCTTTCACTTGTCTCTGGGCAGGGGTGGGCGCTCCACTCAGTGGTACTGGAACAATTTGTATAGTGGGGATGCTGAACCAAACTATAAACCATGTGTATAATGGAAACCACTTCAAGCCAGGGGTATGGCAGCACCCTCAGAACCCCTCGTTCCAGCACCTATGGCCCCACTTCCTTCAGATGGGGTTTTAAGGCTGCACATTCCCCTGTGATATATGGCCTTAGCAAGCCAGTCTGCCTAAAGGCCAGCACTTGCACTGTGCTTTCTCTCCAAGGGCTGTGGCCAGTATATGCCAGGAGTTACAAGTTATTGGTTTTCTCAGCAGAGTACCTTTATTCATAGAGCAAACAAGAGAAAACAATAAAAATTCCTACACACTTACTAAATGTACCAGGAATCGCCCATCGGTCTTATGGGGTCCTAGTAGGTCAGAGCCTTCCCAACCCTTCAGCAAGGGTTGGGGTGTCCTCCCACCCCCCTCAGGAACAAAAGTCCTGTTCGTTTGCTGAATCAAGATGAAGGCTACAAATCAGTTCAAGCTCATCCTTTTATACCACATGCACTTTCTTTATTTCTTTCCCTCTGGAACACCCAGACTCAGCCAGTATATGCAAATACCACAGTGGGTGGGGCTTCTCTGAAGCTGTTGACAATCCCAGGGGTAATTACTCTCTCCCCACTCCCTGGCACTGTTTTTAGTTTCTGGAGGAGCTGTGGTAACCATCTCCCCTGGAGTAGAACACAATCATACATCAGCTGTTCATAAATTTAATACAATCATCCCCAAAGATACTGCATGAGGTTATAATATCTGTCACGCATTGCTCTGGAGAAACCATGAGTAATGGGGAGAGGTCAGACTCTATGTCCATTAATTCTTTTTTCGGCTTCTTTTTCAACATGGGTATCAAATAGTACTACTAGAGTTAGTGTTGTGTATGGATCATGTGGACTCCTCTCTAATCTGAAATGGGATGAGACTACCAAATGGTTTCTTATCAGCTTCTGCATGGCCATTAGATGGGAAAAGTTTGCACTTAATACAGTTGGTGTTTATGATCTGTTTGAGAAATGCTCTTGAAAACTATTTGTGTTGTAAACTATCCAGCCCATTTGCTTGTTTCTCAGAAAGCAGTCCTCTCCAGATCTGGAAAAAGCATGATATTTCCAAGTTCATCCTTCCCATCAGGCATCTTTCCAGTCAACTACTAGCATTTTGAATGCAAATATGATCTTTATGTACACATCCATCTAAAAGGAAATAAGCATCACCATAATTCTGTTCTCCATTTGGCCTTTAAATTGTGATTGGAATGTCTTTCTAATACGTGTGGTTGTACTAGAGTAGAAGTTATTGGGATTGATAGTTATCTTCAGTAGTAGGGAAGAATAATTCCTTTCACTGCACAAATTGCTGGGTGAAATTCTGTGGCCTGTGTTATGCGGGAGGTCATGAAGTCCCCCCTGGCCTTAAAAACTGTGGGCCAGATTCGTAATTGGTATAAATCTGCATAGTTCCATTGAAGTTACTGTAACTTTGTTTCATAGAGTTCTGTAACCTACTCATCCCCCTCTAGATAGACTAGTTGAACAGATGTGCTTTTAATTTTTTTCCAGAGAAAGTAGACAGGTTTAAAAAGGGATGTGGAAAATAATTTGGATAAAATAAAGAGCAACTACAACCTTTGCCTAAAATTAATTAGTACCATTTTTCTGAGATTTAAAAAGTTCATTTGAAACTGTTTACATGTCTCTGACCTCCTTCCTTTGGGCAGGAGTCAGGAGTGGGCTGCTGAAATTCTGCCGCAGAGGACTGCCTTTCTTTTGGCTTTTCTGGTGTGGGCTACACTGAAGAACACTGGAAGTCTCATGAAAGAACCAAAAGTTACAAGATTTTGCAACCAAAAATGTTGTGCTCAGTATGCTTGGCCAAGCTCCTAGGGCCAAATCCATCCCTGTTGTAACTGGGATGAAATCAGTGGAGTAACACCAGGAATAAATTTGACACCTGCATTTTCAGATTCTTGGCTTTGCTTAATTTCCAAACCCTTGGATGTTCACACATTAGGAAGTCACACGGTCAGCTTTGATATTCCCTTTCAGCAAGTCCTTAACAGTATTTTCTGCCAGGGAGAGTTCAGTGTGGCTGAAGACAGTGTCTATAGATACATCTACACTGGAGCTGGGAGCATGCTTCCCAGCATGAGTAGGCAGATGTGTGTAAGCTTTGCTTGAGCCAATGCGCTGAAAATAGCAGTGTAGCTGTGGATACCATGGGTGGCAGCTTGGGCTAGTTGCCTGAGTACCTTATAAAAGAGTCTGGGTGGATCTGTATTCAAACAGATACCCTGAACTGCTGCTACAGGGCTATTTTAATGAGCTAGTTTGAGCAGAGAAGCTTTGGGAAACATGCTCCCAGCTGCAATGTAGAAGTACCCAGTGTAAAAGGTGTTGGTTGGGTCTTCTGCTAAACGTTTGAAGCATGTGATTTTAATGTTTTCTCCCAACTTTATCTTCAGTGCTGCTCAGTGGATGTTAGTTATTTCAGGTGTACTGAGATTTTTTTAGTTTTGCATTCTTCTACATTTCTAGTTGTACAAAGATCTGTGAAACAGTGTGTGCTGTCCCCCAGTTAGTTTACAATTCTGAAATAGCATTTGAAGTCTCGGTTGATAGTGCAGTCACAGACCTCTACCAGCAAATTGCACCCATCTATTCCAAATTAAGCCAAAGACATGTGGTTTCCATCATCTTATTATCTATGTGTGACACATGGAGAACAGGGAATCAGTATTCTCTGGGGTTACTGAAATGGAGACATAGAGCTAAGTGTCAAGTGCCTTGGTGACATGATAGCCCATAGTACCTCAGTCACCCCCATATTTTTAACAAGAGGGATGAAAAGACTGAATTCTGTAGTACTAAGTTGGACTCAGAGTTAGAGCTCTCAAGGTGCATGACCAGTTGTCAAACTTAGTCCTTTGGATCTCTCCAATAGGAATGAGCAAAGCTACTTTAATGCACCTTCATCCACACTTGCCAGGTCCTGTAGTCAAGTCAGCAGTGCTTTGTGATCAAAGGTACTGAAGGTTGCTGATACACACAATACCTTCCTGAAGCTACTAGTAAACTTTTCGTATGCTGTTGACTGACTCTTGCTTTCAATGCATTGCTTGACACTAATGAACCCTCTAATTACTGCCAGTCTTTAACTTTCCTTTTTAAGAAGGTGGTTACAGACCAATTCCAGCAACATCATATTCTCCAAATTTGTGTCCCAGATTGGCTGGTTTAAAACATGGATGTGGCAAAGTAACAATGGTGTCAGTGGTCACCTAAGTGATCTCCTCCTGGTTATGGTCAGAGGTCAAATGTTCATGTTGATGCTATTAATAATCCTTATTTGTTAAGGACTCAGACATTCTTCATAGGCTTTCTCCATTCATATGGAGCCTGGGTCCATACTGCAGGTGGCCGTGTCGACCATTTCCATGACATTCAGAACTGCGGATCTGAATTTCATCCAATTTACAACTGGGGACAACTGGGGACAGTTCTAATCTGTGAAGTAGAATGCAAACTCCTTGTAGTGAGACAGATTCAGCTCTGGAACCTGATGGAGGCAGTTGGGTTAGTCAGTCTATGTGCCATTCAGGACAATGCTGCTGATCTCAACTTTGACGATGCTAATGTGTAGGAATAGGAAAATCTCTTGGTCTCTAACACAGTCGAGGCATAGGGTTTCCATGATTAGTTTTAGTCCATTGCTTAGGCCTCTGTTCCAAATGCAAGACATCTTCATTCCTTTAGTCATATTCAGTCATATATTATCTATCTATTTCCATGGGCACATGATCACCTTACACCTTTTCCCCCCTTCTGTTGGGTTGTGTCCATTTTTGTATGTTTTGTATAATTTTAGGAACCCATATTGGTTCCCAAAATGGAGTTTGTGCCCATGTGATCCAGCTGATCACAATTTTCCCGCCTTTTATTTCTCCTCAGAAGTGGTAAACAACTTCTGGATGGAACTGGTTTTTACCACCTTTTCCACATGGTTTCCCAGAAGGGGTTTTCTGCTCTTTCTGCGGGGTTTCCTGGGCCAGATTATATAAGTCTGCCCCGAGCACTGCTCAGGTGCTGTCCATCTGAGTGACAGTAAGGGACTGTCATGGGTCTGACTTGCACTCACTTACCCATCCTAGTGGTAGAGGGGGCTAGGGTTTTCCTTTCACAGCTCCGCTTCCACTTGGATGTGTATTTGCTATCACCTGCAAGGAGAAGAGAAGGACAGACAATCATATCCCATTTAACATCATTCATCTTGAGCTGCTGTCCCCTGACATGCCATCTACTCTTCTTCAGACCCAGAGGAACATCAAGGGACTCCCTGGAGCTCCTCTCCAATGGCTTTCAACTAGCCAGAGGATTGAGGTCCCAGGCAACAATCGACACTTGATCTATAGAAGGAGATTTCTATTAAGCGGTTTACTTACCAGTTTATAGGGTTTATTTTGGGAAATCACTGTATTGCATAATTTTAATGTTTACTCCTTTTTTTCCTTTGCCCTATTCATTGTACACCAATCCTTCAATACACTTTATTTGTTGTTCTCCTTATTCCAACTGACTCCTCGTTATTTGAGCTGGGAGGAACCCTCTGTGGAAAAAATCCAATCTACCAGTTGACAGATGCTGGATAGGGAGGGGCAAATCTAAGGAAACAGGATGCCTAGGTCCATGTATATTTCTTTGCCTTTCTGTCTTTCCTCTAACACTTTAGAGATGGGCAGGGCCCTGTCCTTGGTTTGGTAGCAGTGGTGTGCAGACTGTGGTCAATCTTATTCAGCCAAGGCCAAAGGGTAGACGCAGAATGTACCTACTTGCACAAGCAAACTCTTGAATCACTCTTAAGGCTACAGTTGACATGAGGACTATGAGATCTCTAGTTGGTAAGAAGAGTTGTCACCTGCATGGATGTTGAAAACTTTTAGGATAATGTTGGTGATTATGGTATCAGGCCCAAAAGTAACGCAACTGGGTCTAGTAGAAAGTCTGTGTAGCAGCAGAGTAGCTTGTATGCCTCCAAGATTCTGCTGTTAACTTTATTCTCTGATTTACTGCATACTAGATAGATGCACTTCAGGAAATTCATAATTGTAACAGGGTGTCTTTTACATCTGAGGATACATCCAAAGGCCACATCTGTTTTCACAGTTCAACCCACCCTAGACTCATGATGTACTGAGTACTCAGCTGAAAAATACTGCTTTCACACAGGGCCAGTGGACTTACACAATCAGATCTTGGCAATACCAAAAAGATCTGATCCTGTATTTATTGGTGACTGATCTTGCATTAATGGGCATGAACTAAAGCTTCAGGTTATAATCTGCTGTTTCCCAAGCATTCCCAGGATTGTTATGTTGCCCTTTCATGTGAATTAACTATGGGAGATTTTGATAAGAACTTGCAGAATGATTGAAACAACAAGAGAAGGAAGATTTTCTGCTATACAGTAAGGCTTTAAAAGAGAGCACTTAGATTGATAATGCTAACAATACCTGGGATTACTACAGTTCATACACTTTCTTTTTGGACTGTGTTGTTTCCTTTCCTCTCCATTATGATGATGCTTTAAGGAAATGATTGATTAATGTTACCCTGTATAAAAACAACTTTAAATTTGTTATTTCATATGATAAAAGAGCAGCATTCTAATGTATTAGTATTAGAATTTAGTAGCAGCAGCTTTGAGAAGATGACCATACATCCAGAACATTTTGCTGACAATGATTTTAGGCAACCAAATTTGCTAAATGTACAAAATGTTGGTCAATCACTCTTCAAATGTTTTGACCTACTTTCCTCTTGAATCAGTTCCAAAATAATAATAATAAAAAATAACTAGGGAGAGAGCAGATTACACAGTTCTACAATTTCACTGATGGGAATGTGAATGCCATTACAATAAAAGTGCTTCCTGCTGGCAGGACAAGTATGTATTTGTGTGGTTGTAACTTCCCAGTGCTCATTCAGATTTTGGTAGAGATACAAGGCAAGAGAAGGACACTTATGCTAACTTAAACAGAGTCATTTTAATTTAATGGGCCATTCTATTATTTCTCCTATTTAATGCCCTATACAAGACATACACACACTAGATTCTGTAGCAATCATTTTATCATCATCTGGTTGCATATCAAGATTTCACGTTTTCACAGGGTTTATGGTAGTTCAGTAAGAATTTTTTATGTTGATCTGTGACTAGTCCATTCGTTAGGTGATTAAGAGATTAACATGTATATAATCCAGGGAAATCTTTAAAATGCTCTGATTTTCAAGGCTTTAAAAAATATATCCATTATCTTACTCTGTTGGATTTCACTCTTTCCCCCCCTTCTCCTTTATATTGTTTAGTAATACTTTTGAACACTTTATTTTTCAGAAGATAAAAAGTGTTTAAAAAGTTGATCTATTCCCCTGTGATTTTAGAGTATATATAAATCTACACAAGGCAGCTGCAGTTCTGCAGTTTATGTTTTCAAAATACCATCAAAAAATCTGCCTTTCAGACAAAGGTATTTATTAACTTTAAAAAGAGGTGTGGAGAGAATTGAGAGGAAGTATTAATCCCTTGCATACAAAACCTGAGCTGTGTTTCCTTCCTTCTGCCCCAGATGAATTGTATAGTTAAAGTGTTTCTCCCTGAGTTTTTGCTCCCTCCCAGGAAGAATTGTCATTTCCAGTAGGAAGATGATTTACTTAAGCCAGTTCCTTTCATGATTAGTTGCAGGAAATCAGAATTACAATCTGATAGCGTTCATAGTGTTTCGCTTTTTTCTCTGGACGTTGTTGAAACAAATCAGACACCTCCCCTAATCCCATTTATACCCATATATGGATAACAGTTAAGACACAGTTGTGTTTGTAAGAACTCAGCCCAAATATGCTTCTTTCAATGGCCATGATTCAGTAGAGAGCACTTAAACGTGTTTATAGGTAAGTATGTGCTCAAGTACCTTGCCAAATTGGGGGACCTATGTAAGCAATGTGTCTTACTCTCACCATGACACAGGTTTGGAAGAGCAGGAGTTTAAGGAGACTCAATAAAAACTGAGGAGTGTTATAAAGTAAAAAGCAGCATTTCTGAAGCCCTAGCCCACTTAACTTTCTGCAAGCTGCACATGCCTAAGTACTTTCCTCTCAACAAGCAGTTCTGCTGCCCTTAACCCTAAAGAATTATGTGTTTAGCACAAATAGTCTTTCTTGCATCTTGACTTTATAAATTCTTATCTGGATTATTTAGAGAGGAGAAAAATTTACCGATTTACCCCACCAGAGGACAGTCTCTTCAAAGCAAACATGCAATATATATTCCTTTTTCTCTTTTTACAGCAAATGTTACAGTTAGTACCTTTTTCTTTGAACAATGACTCATTTTACACATCTGTGGTTTTTGGGGGGGGGCGCGGATTTTCGTATACAGAGTTCAGCTTATTCCTTTCTTTTCTCTTTTTTCAAACGTCTCAAAGGAATCCCTATAAGAAAAATAATGTAAATGTTTCCAGAGTGAGCTATTCTTTTGCATATTTAAGCTTGCATAATGGACATTAACTTGAGTTGGGCTACTCATGTGAGTAAGTGCTTGCTAACATTGCACAAACCATTCCTTAATGTTTTAATAGTTTGGACTAGAGGGGAAATAGGGAAAATAAAGGAGTTCAATTTAGGGTTCCTCTTCTTGTCACTATGACAGTGCACTTTTATGTTGGCCTCAATTTTTAAAATATAATCTTTAGGATTAGATATGACACAGGGATTTATCTTTACAAGAATTGTTTATAATGAAAAAACCAACCAAGTCCAACTGCTACATCCAGCAGAAAGAATGTTGTCCCTAGTCTTCCAGATGCACCAGTAAGTATAGTTAGGATGATAATAAGGTGTCTGCCAGTACAGGTGTAATGGAAAGTTCATAATCTTGGCTATATCAATTTTAGTATTCTATAACATGTTTGTCATAATGGTAGTTGAGGTCAGCTACAGTAAATGGTTTGGTCTTCTGCATCATCTGTGGATCACAAATATATAAATTGGCTAAGGCAACAAAGGAAAACTGTTATCTTCCTCGTGTAGATACTGAAACTATAAAAATTATTTCAATTGGAAAAGTTATGGTCTTTATTCTGCAGAGTCAGCTGAATAACTAGCTTTACATTTGACTGGTCTCATGCTATGCTTGTAAAATAGAAGTGCCAATCTAGCTCTTAGGTAGAGGAAGACATGCCATGTACACATACAATTTTAGGGCCAGATCCTCAGCTAGTGTAAATCGGAATGGCTCTACTAAAACCATGTAGAGTCAAAAACTCACCCCTTTTTCTTGGGTTTAGTTTTATCTAAAGAAATTAACAATAATAAACGGTTCAGCTCAAAACTTCTCTGCAGACTATGCTGTCCCAGGGTTCCTACCTGATGACTGCTCAGACTTTACCTTAGATCCTCTCTAAAGCCACTCCCACACTCCTTATGTCCAGTGGGGGTAATAAACCAACAACCTCAGTAAGTGAGCAGAATCTACTTCGCCCTTTCTCAGCAGGATCAATACCTACTACAGGGTAGAGTTTGTCAGGCAAACACTGCCACCTGTTAGAAACATCTGGCATGATCAAGTTGTCTGAAATTCTAGTCAGAAATATATACCTTAGAAACGATATGTCAAAGCAGCAACACTCAGGTTATTTTTTATACAGCCCCTTACAACATTTTAGCATTAGCAGTGTCCAGTGAAATAATTCTCATAGTTACAGTATTTACAAAGCGATGAAGCTGATACTATTCCTGAGTCACCTTAGGCAATATTTATATAAGTGGCCCAGCAGCCCACTTACTGTAGTGGAGTAAAGAGAGGTGTAGAATCTGGGAGAAGGAAGCACTGAACTGAGGTGTAAGAGTAGATGGCTGCTATTCTTCATAGTCAAAGAAATAGGTAAACTGACATTGCACAGAGCCTGTTAAAGGAGATAATTGTTGCATTGATGTACATTTTAAAAGAAACCTAAGCCAAATCTTCCAGTCACTCCTACACTCCTCTAATAGAGGTCTAAATCCTATACTACATTATTGATACCTATTAACTTGAGATGTCAGATACTTTAATCCTAAATCTGATAGCAACAATAGCTTAGAGCTATTTCTCAGTCCTGCAGATGGTCTCTGGAGAAGCTAATGCGAATACTGCGGCTGTAAAACTGATCCCAAAGACATCTGGTATTTGATCTCTCAGTCCCAAATCTATGGCATGGTGCTCAGTGCATGTATGCAGGCCAGGTACTGGGCAAATGCACAGGAGTCAGTTGAAGGCGTCCTTCTGAGGTCCAAGCCTACAGCACAGGGCTTTGTTAGCCCAACTTTGAAGTGCCCTGAATATTTGTAAAGCCCCCTTCCCCTCCTGCACCATGGATGGAGCAACAGTTTTGAGGTACTTGCATGGCAGTGGATTCTCTGACTTTGCTGCTGCCTCACACTGTCCAGGCTTTGTCTCACCAACCCCTGCGTACTGATTCACATGTCCCCATAGAGCCAGGCTCCAGGTTACACAGGAAGTATGAACTTCCATGCCACAGCCAGTCCCTCATGTGGAGCCGTGGAACCACTCCAGTATCCCTGCCAGAGGACACGTTGCAGTTACAGGGGATGAAGTTGGATTTGCCTCTTAGTGAATCAAATCCAAACCCATCAAGCTCCTAATTCAGGAAAGCACTTGAACACATGCTTAAGTCCTTCCTTTTTCAGGATGACATTTTGCATGCCTTTTTTAAAGGTTATCCTGATTTAGGGATATTTTCCTGAATTGGGAAAACATGTATGAAAATATAGTTCTTTCCCAAGCTATGTCCAGTCTCTAGAAATAAAGACATGTTTGATAGGAAGGGCTGCAAAACTGGCAACTTTTTCCTCTATGAGGAAAAGTTTCAAATAGTTTCCCAGAGGGTTTAGCTATTTAACATTTAAAGAAATGACAGAATGAACAGTGAAGACCACATTTCTCCTCTTTCCTTTTCTTCATCCTCTGTGATGAGTTTGGTGGTTTTTTTGTTTTAGTTTATTTTCTGTCTTATTTTTATGCAGACAAGCTTGGTCTGAGTAATATTCAATGACAGTCTTGGTAGAGAAGACATGTAGTATGCTTATGTGAAGCATGGGCTTTTAGATCTATTTTGAATAAGTATGTATTTCTACAAATCTCTTTCAAAAACTGTCCAAAATCAGCTAAACTGAACACATTTCATATCATATGGCCCCTTGTTAGGCCAAACTTTCTTTTTGGTTATACTGGTGCAAGCCCACTGACATCAAAGGAGTTGCAGTGGTGGAAATTAAGAGGGGAATTGGACCAAATTTACATTATTTAATATTTTATTGTTATCACTTCCACTGTATTTCTCATTCTGTTTGTAATGTTTTCTATTTTGTAGCATTTAAGGTGACAAGGTAATATACCTTAAACAAAATTAACTGTGTATTACATTAAATTATTTCCACACCATTTGGTCCAAATTCCCAGCTGGTGTAAATTAGTGTAACTCTGTTTACACCATTTGAAGATCTGGCCCTTGTATTTTCAGTAACTTTTGCATTTAGAGTCCTGTAACTTTTAAGAACAAGCTGGATAACTAACAGTCAGTTACACATACCCTTTTTAATGTAAAGAAAAAAATTCTCATAGGAAAAAAACCCTACCTGACAGGTACAATTCCCATTTCTTGTATTTTACCTTCTAAATGTTACTTTTCTTTCTATAATGAATTGGGCAGGAAACTCTACCCTTTCCTTTGAATGAGTCATGATGTAATGCAGTTAAAGATTAGAAACACAACTTGAGCAATGTACTAGGTAGGTTTTGCCCATTTCATCACATTCACCATAGTGGAAACACTACACTACATCACTTGTACTAAAATTAGAATGTGTTTAGAGAGTTGGTGCAGGAAATCTAGCCCCCGTTCACATATTTATGATTGTACCTTTTTATTTAATAATTTTTCACTCATTTACCTGCAAACGCTATTGACTAAAATAAAGTGTACAATGATCCCCATTAACATCACACGTACAATTATTTAAAAAGCACAGAATACACGCCAATGAACAGTCATTTTAACACCTTAATTATTTAACACAGAACCAAAACAGTGATCTGACTGATTAGGGTTTCGACATGCAGGAAAGTTGTGGGGCCAGGCAAAACTCCTACTGATGTCAATGGGGAATTTTACTTGAATAAAGTAACTTTTACATGGTGCAAAACCATCAGGCCCTAATTCACTGTGCACCTTGTGTTGTCACTTTACACTTGGAGCTGGGGGTGGTGATTCCCAGCTTGAGGAGACATACTTACGTTAGCCTGAGGAGAGAATTTTTCATACCCCGGAGCGATGTAGCTAGGTTGACCCAAGTTTTAGGTGTAGACCAGGCCTAAGAATCAGGCCCAATATCTCTAAAATGACAAGCCTAGACTCAGCAATTATTCTGTGTGCAGAACTTCGAATAAAGTGTTCCTCCTCATATTCATTGATTATTGAAGGGGCCCGGTTATTACCCTGCATAACCTAGAGCAGCTTCAGAGTTGGTATCACTGTATCTCAAGATCTTGACTACAGAGTGACCAATTCTTCTCTTGGATATGTATGTATGTCTCCCATTGAGTAATATGAATGCATCATATGTCTGAATTGGACCCATCAAAGCAGAATCTTAAAGAAGGGCCCAATCTTGTTCCCACTGAAGTCAATAAGAGATTTGCCATTGACTTCAATGAGAGCAGCATTGGGCTCTCTGGGTGAAAACCTGGCTCTACTGAGTGAATAGCAAAATTCCTACTGATTTCAATGGGATGTGGATTTCAACTTATGTTTTTGTTGCCAAAGATAAAACAACTTTGCCAATAGTACCATCACACAAGGAAAGGATGTACTTTGGTTGGAAATTCCGTCTTTACTTGGGAGTGAAGTGAAATTTGGAAGTTTCTATGTTTATGAAATAAAATCTTAGTTAAAATTAAAAATAATGTTTTGACCCCAGATGGAATAGTGCAATTTAATTTCAGTTTGGACAGAAGATGTCATGATAAAACTATCCCCCAAATGGGTATATTCCTTTTTTCCTTAGATTTTTGGAATATCTAAATATTATAAATCCTGAACCCTTTATTGGTACCTGTTTGTTTTTCCAATTTACTGTAAACTATGTATCATTTGCTTGATTTAAAGTTTTTGAATACAAATTAAAAAAAAGACCCTACCCCAAAATTTTGATTGGCTGGCTCTTTTGTGTGTATTAATGTCCTTGCCAAATATTCAGCTTCAGTATCTTCACTGGCGAAATTGCCAGTAGCTTTAATGTGCAAACATTTATGTTAAAAGAATTTAAGGTGAAAGGCAGCGATATGTGATTGATATACATAAGCTGAAATGTCCTCTACAAACTAAACCTAAATTTCTGCAAAAACCAAGAAGGAATCCAAGAGTTACATAATAGTGAGCTTCTGTTTAATTAAATGTAATAAATTGTAAAGAAAAGATCAGAACTTGCTACTGAAGCATTAGCAAAGGATAATCTTCTGATTACGTTTGCTGTCTTCCACATTACAAATTACTTATTTTAAATTACTAATGTAGTGTGAGATACTGTATTACAATAATGACTAACTACTGTTGTGTTTAGTACTCAGAAGTACTGAGGTAGGAATTGTAGCCTAAAATATTGTATGTTTTAAATAATTTTATTGCCGCAATGATCAACCTTGTTCAGACTTTTTTTAGACATAAGATGTGCCTGCCATCTTCCAAGGCTAAGTACAGTCCTACTCTGGTGGGAAAGCCAATGTCATCCCTTGTGTAACACCATTGACCTTAGCAGAATGACACCAAACATTAATTTGAACCTATTAGTTTTGACTCTTGTTCCTTTCTGGGGGCGGGTTTTACCCCTGCCCCAATGGAATGGGAAGAGGTAACAAACCAGGAGATGACTTTGTACAAGAGACTCTGTACTGCTCTATGTCCTATTCCTTCTGTACTATGGGAAGGTAGATGGAGGTGTGAGGTTGCAGAGTCACAACCTATGCTAGCCTGGTAGGCCGAGTATGACTCCAGCACTCCACCCTTGGGAAAGAGCCCATAGATCCAGGACAAGGAAGGGGCTATGCTTTGGAACCTGCCCTCACCCATCTCAGGCCCCTCACATGAGATTTGCCTGATCTGGGCACCCTGCGCTTACGAAGTTGCAGTGAGAAATGGGCCAATAAGGACATTAGGGCCTTGAAGTTTGAGCCTAGTCCTGCATATCCTACGCTGACAAAATTAATTGAAGTGAATGGGAAGATTTACCTGAAAAAGGAGAGCAGGATCAGTGCTCTTGTAGGAAACAAACCTTTGAATATTATCCAATAAAAGTTTATGCAGTGTTTTGAAAATAAAAATCGTTATATAAATCTGAAATAATAGTAGCAATAATAATAGAACTTCACAAGGCAGAGGTACTAGTATCTAGCAATGCATTTAGTTATCACGTGGAGACATGGACCATTCCTTTCTATAGTAAGCCCTCACTGAAGCAAGATGTATATTTACATAAGTTCCTTGTAATTTTGAAGCAAATACATTATTATTTCTGTATTTTAAGTGACAACACATTTTACAGTATAACCACGGTCCTCTCTGGCTGGCACTGTAATATAATTAAGTGTGCTCATTGAATAACCTACAGCTGCATATGTAGGATTTTCCATACAAGATCAGATATCTGGTCCCTCATGACTACTGTCCTGCTTCCAGCACGAGCCCAAACCTGGTTCTTTGGGGAAAGCAAAACTCCTCCCGTATCCATAATTTATGTTTCTAGTTGCAAAATAATGTATATCGGGGAGGAGGAAGGGAGACAGAAACTATTCTGATTCCTTTGGAGATTAATTTACAACCTAAAGGTTTAATTGCCCCATCTTATTATGCTGAACTAGAACTGTTATGATGATTGGTCATAACATTATCCAGAGAGACAAGGTGGGTGAGGTAATATCTTTTATTGGACCAACTTCTGGTGGTGAGAGAGACAAGCTTTTGAGCTTACACAGAGATCTTCTTCAGGTCTGGGATATGTATTCAGAGTGTCACAACTAAATGCAAGGTGGAACAGATTGTTTAGCATAAGCAGTTCACATATATTTCAAGGGACCATTCAAGGTGAAATGTCCCATTGACACTCCCTCCAATCATAGCGGGAAAAGGAAGAGAGGAAGAAAAAAAAAGGCAGCTTTGTGGAGGCAGGGGTTGTGAGTGGGTTGCAGATTGATGTAATAAGCCACAAATCCAGTGTCTC
This sequence comes from Lepidochelys olivacea, assembly GCF_965140295.1. Lineage (NCBI taxonomy): Eukaryota > Metazoa > Chordata > Testudines > Cheloniidae > Lepidochelys > Lepidochelys olivacea. Next base: position 169,474,305 of record NC_140411.1, read on the forward strand.
GCTTCAGTCCATGATTTTTAGTGTCTAGCAAAGTTCTGAATTTAGACTCCCAGACTCGTTGTTTGAAAGTGTCGTATAGATTTCCTTTGAGCACGAGAACTGAGAAGTCAGATAGAGCGATCCCTTTGTGAAAAGTGTTCACCTGCAGGTGATGTGGTGTTTTTGTCTCTTATTATTTTCTGTGTGAGTTCATTAGAGAGTGAAGAGATTGTCTGATTTCACCCATGTAGTTGTTATCAGGGATTTAGTGCACTGCATGAGGTACATCACATTTTGTGATAGGCATGTGTAGGGTCTATGTATCTTGAAAGGTGTGTTGTGTGGGCTGTTGATCATTAGAGCAGTGGAGATATGTCTGCAGGTTTTGGATCTGTTGTTCTGGCAGGTTCTAGTACTGCTTTGAGTTGGTACTGAGTTGTTGTCCTGGTCTGTGGGAAGTTTGCTTCTGATGATCAGCTTGACGAGGCTGGGGGTTGTTTGCAGGCCAGAAGAGGGAGTTCAGGAAAGATTTCTTTCAGGATGTGGTCCCCATCAAATATGGGTTATAATTGTTTAATGATAGCTTGTATGGGTTCCACTGTGGGATGGCATGCGACAATTAGACGTCGGAGGGAGTTTAATTTCCATATTGAAGCAGGTTCTCTCAGGATATTTGGTGGCCTTTACTATGATGTGATCTACTTCTCTGGTGGAGTGTTCTTGTTTGGTGAAAGTGGTTTTAAGTATGTTAAGGTGTATGTCCTGGACTGTCTCCTGGGAGCATATAATGAGGTATCTGAGTGCCTGGCTATAGATAACAGATTTCTTGGTATGTTTGGGGTAGTTACTGGATCTATGAAGGTAGGAGTTTTGATCTGTGGGTTTCTTGTATATGATTGTGTGTAAGATTCCATTGTTGAAGCTGATCGTGGTATCCAGGAAGTTGATGCTAGTGTGGGAGTATTCTAGAGAGATTTTAATGGATGAGTATGGAGGTTACAGTTGTGGTGGAAATCTATGAGGGAGTTTAGCTTGTCTATCCAGGCATATCATTGGGTTTGTGGTGTATTTGTCCAGAAATTCTTCCTCAAGGTGGACCATGAAGAGGTTGGCATACTGGAGAGTCATCCTAGTGCCCATGGGTGTTCCCATAGTTTGGTCAAAGTGTTTGTTGAATGCAAAATTGTTATGGATGAGGATGAAATGGGTGAGTCTGGCAATGTGTATGGAGTAGATATCTGAGAGCTGTCCATTGCCTTGTAAATATTTGAGGCAGGCAGCAATGCCGTCATTGTGAGGGATGTTGGTGTATATGGAGGTCACGTCCATGGTGGTAAGGATATTCTGAGGGAGGTTGTTAGCTGCCTTTCCTCCCTTCATTTCCCCCCTGTGACTGGAGAGGTGTTAACGGGCCACTTCACCTTGAAAGGTTGCTTGGGATTTGCAGTAACTACTTAGGCTAAACAATCTGATCCACCTTATATGAAGCTGTGACACTGCGGACCTTACAGTGGCACAGCTGTACTGCTACAACTGGGCTGCTGTAAGGTCTCCCTCCCATGTAGCCACTCTTTGCCGGAGAAGGAGAGCTCTCCCGCTGGCATAATTAAACTACCCCCAGTGAGTGGCGCTAGCTATGTCGGCAGGAGAGGCTCTCCTGCCGACATAGTGCTGTTCACACCAGCACTTTTGTCGGTGAAACTTATGTCGGCCAGTGGTGTGTTTTTTCACACCCCGACTGACAAAAGTTTGACCGACAACAGTGCTAGTGTAAACAAAGCCTAAGTAAGTTTCCCAGACCTGAAGAAGAGCTCTGTGTAAGCTTGAAGGCATGTCTCTTTCACCAACAGAAGTTGGTACAATAAAAGATATTACCTCACCCACCTTATCTCTCTAATATCCTGGGATCAAAACAGCTACAACAACCCTGCATATAACATTATCCAGTCACTTAAAAACTCCATTTACTCTATTAAACACTAAAACCTCCTGTGATAGTGAATTTCATGATAAGCAGAAATCATGGATCCTAAGACCATCCATGTCAGCATGATGGACAACCAGCCTTATTTATTATTATTGGCAGAGTTGATTTTGGCCCCATTTTCTTTAAACCTATTTTAATGCTCAGAGAGAAGGTCTAAAACACTGTCAGCAGGTGTGATGTTTTGGTATCTTAGATCATGTGGGCACACATTTGGAGCAATAGATCCAAATGTTAAAGCAGTAAAGAAGCTTTAATTTTGTGTTTGGTTCTTTATTTTACCCTGCAGGAAGAGGGGACCCTGGTAGGAAGTGATCCAGGGAGGCAGGTGCATAGCACCCCAAGGTGTGCAGATCTTAGCTACCTCTATTGGGCCCACCCCCTACCAAACCCCTCAAGAGGGGACAATAACAGAAATCTATCCCTTGGAGGGGGTCCTAGTTGGGGAAGATCCTAAAAGTGCAAGGGTCTAGACCCTAAGGCCCTGACCCAAGGGGAGAGCCTTGAAACCCTTACTGACTTCTGAAGATTTCCACATCATCGGACTCGTTATGTGTACCCTGAAAGGGGTGAACCTTCAGAGAGCTGAGTTGCTAAAAGGACAGACTCCCCGCTCCCACATGGCAGATCTATAGTGAGACAGAGGAAGACAACCTGCTGCACCCTGGTCTGACCATTAGGCAGCACTGCTGGTGAGGGTTCCCCTTCACACTCCCATAAGGGTTGCAATGAGAGTTGAATTCTTCAGAAAATCTGGCCCCAACTGTGAGTGCAGATCACTAGAAAGTCTGGCACTTGGGATCAGTTTTATCCCTGGGATTTGTGGCTCAACTGACTTCAAGAAGAGTTGCATCCACTTCTGCCAGGGCTGAATTTGGCCCTACATGTCTTTAAACATATCCAGATTTGTAGCCTAACGTCACTGAAGATTTAATAACTAAAATAATATTTCTGTTAACTAGAAGAAAAGGTCCTTAATTTTTTTTAAATTAACCTTGAAACTCTAAGATGATGAATGACAGTGATTAAAACCCAGATAATGACACTGGGAAGACTATTGCCTACCATTGCAAGACAATCCTGGAGGCCTTGCTGGAGCAAAGCCTGCACTGCAGGTTGGGCTTCAGTTCTTTTTTTCTGAAATTTTGTAGCGTTTTCCTCTTTTCTTATCAGAGACATATCTTTATAAAGAAAAAGGTCCCAAATCCTCGCTATTTTCTGTGGGTCAGATTGTGTCATAGACCCATCGTACTTTCTGGGCAGCTAGGAAAATAGAGCTGGTATGTTCAGAGGTAACGGAACACTTCCGTGTTCAGCAAGCTGGGCCATTTTACCTTGTCAGCGGTGGTCACTCTATTCTCCTTCTCCCTGGTTTATTTAATCACACACTCGGCATGATTGGTGTAACTCAATGTCATATCCAATTCAGAGCACACGAGAGGGAAAATATAAAGTCACATTGTGACCCTTCACACCCGCTGGGTCACAGTGGAAGAATGAGAAATGCAAGCACATAATAGCTATTCCAGAAGCTTTGTGGTTTGGTAGATGGCGCACTAGACTGGGACCCGGAAGACATGGGTTTTAGTCCCAGCTCTGCCGCTCACTTGCTGTGTGACCTTGGGCAGATAATTTCACCTCACTGTGTCTCTGCCCTCCTGGTCCACCCTTTCGTGTTTTGATTGTAAGGTCTCTGCCATGGGAATCCTCTCTTGTTGTGTGTTTATGTAGGGCACAATGGGGCACTGATGTCAGTTGGTGTCTCTATCCATTACTGTAAAACTAATAAATAACACAGTAGATTCCACTTATTAGCAACCTCTCGTCTGCCAGCAAAAAGTTGCTATTATCCGGCAGTTGGTAATAAGCAGGAGGCTGGTTTGTGAGGCAGCAGCCAGGGAAGCAAGTGCTGGGATGTGACTTCCCTGGCTGCAGCCTTGCAAAGCTGCCCATGGGCAGGGCAATAGTGGTTGGGGGGCTGCAGCGCCATGCCATGGCTCTCTATAGTGGGTGCCAGGGGCCTGTAGAGCTGCACCGTACCTCTCCAGCTCTCTCTGGGGCTTGGGATTCAGCATATCTCAGCGCTTCCTTCTCTGCAGGAAGTTTCCCAGCAGGGCCCAGCCTGGGGTACATAGGGAGAGGCATCATGCAACTCCAGCATCAGGGGTGCAGGCCCTTACCTCCTGTGTGGTCCCTGTGTGCAGGCAGGTTTTCAGGGTTGCAGCGAGGGATGGCACATCCCAGCACTTCCTTCCTTCCCTGACTGCAGCCTTGCAAACCTGCCTGCAGATGGGGCCTTTCTTTAAATTAAAAAAAAAAAATAAAGTTGCTAATAAGCAGCATGCAGCTGCCAATATCCAAATCCTATTAACAGTGATGTTAATGGGGTGGATTTGTTCCTGGCAATATATGGCCATTAACCGGAAGTTGCTAGTATCAGGATTTCCATTAAGTGGAATCTACAGTAATACGTTCCTGACATACAGTGCTCTGGGCCAGATCATTCCTCCTGCTCAGAAAGAGAACATAAAAATGCAAGAATGGCCATACTGGGTCAGACCAATGGTCCATCTAACCCAGTATCCTGTCTTCCTACAGTGGCCGATGCCAGGTGCTTCAGAGGAAAAAAATACAATACAATAATTCACGGTCGTTCTTTTGGAAAATATGCCTATGTAGCAAACCCAGCCTTCTCCCTGGCCTTGAGCCCTGTGGCATCAGAACCAGTGTGGATCTGCCAGGCAGAGCACTGAGGATTTGGATTGGGGTGTCTCCACCCCGTCTCCCTTCATCCCATGTGCCCCGGGAGGGAGGAAGATGGTTGTGGATCTTACCTGTCTTTCTGTCTTAATTCTAAGATCTCTATCATCAAACCCCTCTCCATAGGTATGGAGATGACATGGCATTCTCCATTAATAATTCAGCCTTCTGTGCCCCTGGTGCACTTCTGGCCACCTGGTATTGGTATTCAAAAGTAGCTTTTGGGATGGGGAAAAGAGATGATGATGGTGCCTCCTAAAGCATGGCACCCATCTGTAAAACTCCATATGCCTAATTAAGATGAGAGCACCTTAACAAAACACAGGAAACCTTTGAGAAGTAAAGCACGTTTCACCCAGTGCTGCTTGCTTGTTCTGTGTTTTGCTTTTTTGCCAGAGAAATGGAAGCTAACCTCCAAAGTAGGGATTTCAGGGATTGTAAGCATTTTTCTCAGCATTCTGACCAGCAGCAGTAATAATTCTTCCTGATAATGAAGTGATGCTATTCAGTTTGAATCAGGGGAAATAACTCCTGATCAACTTCAAACTGAGCCTTTATAAGAGTGCTGTCCAGCAACATCCATTTTACATTAGTCCCACAATGTTTCCTGAGTTAAAAAATGAAAAGTATTTTGGCTCTATACAGTTGAGTGAGGGTGGGTAGAAGATAGTGTTTCCATACTGGGTTTTTTTGCCTCTCCTTCTGTGTTATAGTTAAGTTATAATATGCTCATCTCATTTGCTCTCAATTAGTTCCAAATGTGCCTATCACCTGAACTGTTAAACAGATTTTATTTTGGCAGCTGAAGTTACTATTCCAAGAAAGAAGGATCCCAAGTAAACCCCAGTGTGCAATGATTTCAAAGAACTGTTTTCAGAAATCCCAATCTTTCTTTCTAATCCAGAAAAAAAGATTTCTAGCAACATTTTTTAAATTCATAGATTTTTCTGGTAGAATTTTATTCCTCTTTTTTAATGAGTAAAAAATTCCTTTGTTGCCAAGAAATAGAAAATGTCAGGGAGATAAAGCAATTTAAGTGAGTTTTTATCTGCCAAAGCTAAATTTAGATGTACCTAGGACATGTGCCTAATCTACTAACTGAAAGGTATAAATATGAGATAGTGGAGAAGGTACAAAGGCTTACAGTTCTTTCCAGGCTTGAATTCAAGTTTCCTTTTTCATTGCTTTTTCTCACGTAAGTGGTGTCCTTGAGCAAAATCCTTCTTATTTGTACTGTGGGTGAAGGGGGCCAGCACAAGGCTATGTATTATGAAGCCTTAGCTTCCACAATGGAGGAAACTAGCTTGGTAGCTCTTGTGTTAGCCCTCTGAATTTCATCCGGGGTTGCTTTTGGGCTTCGGAATTGCCTAAGATCTATAGAATGCATTATGGCAGAAAAGCATAAGAGGTTCTATATAATATTTTCATTATTTGAATGAACTGTTTCTCAAAAACTGTGAGAACTTGCAGAAAAAAATCTGTAACACATATTCATCCTCCCAGGTGCCAACACAGTCCAAGCGGTTGAATCAGGATTTACCTAAAGTAGTTTGGGATAGTTGTCCTGTGTAACAGCGTGGCTTGCCTAGGGTGACCAGATGTCCCTGATTTTATAGGAACAGTCCTAATTTTTGGGTCTTTTTTTTATATGGGCTCCTATTACCCCCCCCCCACCCTTCCCGATTTTTCACATTTCTTGTCAGGTCACTCTAGGCTTGCCCCTTTAAGGGGTAGAGGCCTACAGCCAGCCAACCCTTTTTACTAAGGAGGCACACCTGAGAAGGGATCCACTGATTCACTTATAAAGAATAGCACAGAGGGGGAGTTCTTAAGGACAAAGTGTAATATAGAAGCTGCTGCTGGTTCCAGCTGAGAAACCTGTAAACTGGGGAGTGAGTCCCAAGCAGGAAAGGCCTGGGAGTGACCTGATAGGGAGGCAAGTTGATGGACTTGAGAACTTTTTCAATGTTTTGTTAATTTAAGAAACTGAGAAGTGCTGTGAATAAATAAAAGAGTTAGTGATTAACTGAAGAAGCCTGTTGAAGGCAAGGGCCTGCCTGCAGGTCTGCCTTGAAGCTACCAGAGGGTATGTGGGAGGCGCCCACCTGATGACACCCTGCAGCCTGCATGATGGCTATTTGAATGGCTAGCAGCTATTAAGACTTGCATAATAGAATGATTTTTATTTAAGGCTCTCATGGAGTGTTGCAGTTAAACTTTAAGCATTTCCTGTGGCTGGCATTATAGTGATTTTTTTTTTTAACAAATGGTTGAAATAAGGGAGAGAAGTTATGCACTTAAGGTGAGGACTAAATCGAATAGTGATTCTGGGGAAAGGCTGGAAATGGAAACAAGAAGTCCTAACTCTCAGTCCCTGCTTTAACTACTAGTCAGCTGTCTATGACAGAGGGACAATTATTTGATCCTCTGTCCTAAAATAGTTCCATGATTGCTGTACTTAAAGGAAAAAGACTCCTTATGTAAGACATTTACACTTATCCTCCACTTCAGGACAAATTCTAGTTTTGGTCACCATGTGTACAATCCCAGTGAAAGCAGTGGGAATTCTATGATTGTATCAGCATGCAGAATTTTGTTCTTAGAGCAGCATTTGGTAGCAATGGTGCATGTTCTTCCTCATTACCGTTTACACAAACTCATGGGGCAAGCCACTGCAAGTGAATGCGAGCAAGGCCACATACACTTGTGCAGGTTCCTTCTCTGCAAGGTTGACCCTCCTGAATGGGTTAAGGGGCACCACAAGTCGGGGTAGCCTGTGATAACACAGAGTCACCATGCCAAGGAGCTGGATGCAGCACAATAGCTCCCCCTGGAGATTGTTTTGGGGGTCCTGTCTGTTGGTTGTAGGAGAAACAACTTCTTCCCCCTGCTCAGACACAATGGAGGAAACTCAACAAGTACAAATTCTGTGATCTGGGGGCCTGATCCAAACCCAGCAGAAGTCAATGAAAAGACTCCTATTAGCTTCAGTGGACTCTAAATCAGTTCCAGAGTTTCCAGTTCCCTTCAGGTGGTGGTTGCACATACTGGAGCATGAGGTCCTATGTTTAATACTTGTTTGTTTTTCTTTAATGACAAAGGAAATGTTTTTCATCAAAAACTCAATATGTTAAAGGAAGTCATGTTTGAGCTCCACTAAGCAAAACAACTAAACATATTCAGAAATACTCAGAACACGGTTAGCTCTTGATCAGGTAACTCAAATATGACAAAGAGATCATCTTCAGAAATTCACATTTTGTCCGAGAACAAGAATCAGACACGTCAGTCCAAAGTGTAATTTCTTAACTGTTTACACATATATGATCTTAGGCACACATCCTCAAATTCCATTGATTTCAATGGAATTTAGGAATCAAAATACCCTTTGAGGATCTGGGCCTTAGAGCACTCTTGTCACAATATACACCTGAAAAACAAGAGATTATGATAAAATTGTCTTCTTGACCACTGCATTACACTGGTTTTATGCAGACTTCAGTGGAGTTATACCAGTGCACAACTGATGTAACTAAATAGAGAACGTGGTCCTAATCTCTAACGTGGTGGCAACAAATTTACATTATGTAAATATAGACAATACAGAGGGCTCAAAACATGGCAGATAAGCTTGCAACAAAGAATTCACTTTCAAAAATGCTGTGGAAGTAGAAGATGGAATTATGAACGAGGTTATGGCAGAGGCACTGCTGATACACAGAGTTTTTAACTTAAAACCCACTATCGGGAGTTTTGAAAGTGCTTGACGAATGAGATTACTGTGCCGTTCTGCATCTTTTAAATCGTTTTACAGTAATTCAGAACAGAAGCATTGGGATGGGGCAGTGCATAAAAATGCAATTTAGTTTTCCATTGTTGGTATGGAATCATTCTATTTTGTCATATACCATATGTTTAGGGAATCGGCTAGCTCCACAAGTAAATAAAACATTTTATTATGTAGGAGCTTGACTTGATCCCCCCCCTCAAATTTTACAAAAACAGAAACATAAAACTCCCAGTAATTTAAATGGGCCAGGATTTCACCCCATATGTCTAGGTGATATGGTACTCAGACAAATTCAACCATATCCTTCTCCAGGAATTGAAACTGGTAGCCTAAAAAAACCCACAAAAATTATCTTTTTTTTTTTCAAAGAGAAACCACACTTTTCAGGCTACACTGGTGCCAATATGCCTTGTTAACTTCTGTTATGAATATATAAATGATGGAGCTGAAATCTCAAGACATGCACTGACCTGGAGACATGGGGGCAGCGTGAAGCGCTTAACTTTTACAGGCCAAAAATAGTATCTGTGATGCTAAGAACCCCTCAGTGCCAACTGGCAAAGGGTTCACTGCTCTGTAACAACGACTCCTAGCAGGACTGACCAATTCATTGCACTGCACATGCTCTTTTCTTAGTATTTGTCCAAAAAAGGGTCATGTAAAGTGTCTGATAAAAGCTTGTATCATACAGGCTTCACAGAAAGCTGGCTAGATCTTCGGGCTCAACGGGTAGCGATTAATGGCTCCATGTCTCGTTGGCAGCCGGTACCAAGCGGAGTGCCCCAAGGGTCTGTCCTGGAGCCGATTTTGTTCAATATCTTCATTAATGATCTGGACGATGGCGTGGATTGCACCCTCAGCAAGTCTGCAGATGACACTAAACTGGGAGGAGTGGCAGATACGCTGGAGGGTAGGGATAGGATACAGAGGGACCTAGACAAACTAGAGGATTGGGCCAAAAGAAATCTGATGAGGTTTAAGAAGGACAAGTGCAGAGTCCTGCACTTAGGACGGAAGAATCCCATGCACCGCTACAGACTAGGGACCAAATGGCTAGGCAGCAGTTCTGCAGAAAAGGACCTAGGGGTTACAGTGGACGAGAAGCTGGATATGAGTCAACAGTGTGCCCTTGTTGCCAAGAAGGCCAATGGCATTTTGGGCTGTATAAGTAGAGGCATTGCCAGCAGATCTAGGGATGTGATCATTCCTCTCTATTCAACATTGGTGAGGCCTCATCTGGAGACTGTGTCCAGTTGTGAGCCCCACGCTATAAGAAAGATGTGGAAAAATTGGAAAGCACCCAGAGGAGGACAACAAAAATGATTAAGGGACTGGAACACATGACTTATGAGGAAAGGCTGAGGGAACTGGGATTGTTTAGTCTGCAGAAGAGAAGAATGAGGGGGGATTTGATAGCTGCTTTCAACTACCTGAAAGAGGGTTCCAAAGAGGACGGAGCTTGACTGTTCTCAGTGGTAGCAGATGACAGAACAAGGAGCAATGGTCTCAAGTTTCAATGGGGGAGGTTTAGGCTGGATATTAGTAAAAGCTTTCACTAAGAGGGTGGTGAAGCACTGGAATGGGTTACCTAGGGAGGTGGTGGAATCTCCTTCCTTTGAGGTTTTTAAGGTCAGGCTTGACAAAGCCCTGGCTGGGATAATTTAGTTGGGGATTGGTCCTGCTTTGAGCAGGGGGTTGGACTAGATGACCACCTGAGGTCCCTTCCAACCCTGATATTCTATGATACCTTATCTCCTGCCTGGATCTCTCTATTAGATGTAAATTAAGCATTGTAAGTGAAGACAATGGAAGTCCCATCTGCATACACAATAAACAGAAGTATGTGAAGACACTTTGGAGCCAGCACTCTAGGAAAGGAACCCCAGGGGACCATCCCAACTCTTGGGGAAAAACAATGGACTTTGGGGTACAAGAGGAAGGCAAGAGGACACTTTTTTTAAATCCATTACTAAGGGAGCATCTGTGAATAGTGGATCCTGGCCAGGTGGGTTGGTGATGCTGGGACTTTGCTGGTGGTGAGAAACTACTTTAAACAAGGATTTTAACCTGTTAAAATTAAACTCTACATCTAAAGTTAAACTCTGAGAAGTGTGGTGTACTTTTTATTTGATATGTGTAACCATTTCTGTTTCAATTATTCTTACTCAGTATCTCTTAAAACTTACTTACAATTTTCACTATAAATATATTTCAATGCCATAATGTTATAAAGGACCTGATCCTGAATTGTGCCTGTCAAGCTGCATGTACACTTTCTCTTGGTGGATAGCTTAGGTGGCAACTTCTGAGAGTGTCCAGTGACAGGCTGGATGCTGCAGGGAGCACTCCAAAGTCTTGGCTGTTGGTGAGTGTCTGTCACTAGCCTGGGCAAAAAGGGCGAGGTCCATGGAGACCTGGAAGTCAGGGCATGTGTTTGGCAGAAGCTGTTGCTTTCGTGGAGATGAACTACTGCAGCAACTGACAAGATTGCTTCAAACTAAGCGCAGGTAGTGGTGAGGTGCTCAGAACCCTGGGTAACTCTGGGGGAACAGCACAGTGTCTCCGATGCCCTTTTAAACCGATTTTAAAAATAAACAAAAGGAGACTTTGCATACATTGGGCCTGGTTCCCTGGTATATTGGAGTTGCTTTGCACCATTTTGCTGGTGCAAGGCTGTTCTAAAGCTAGCTTAGCTACCCACTGAGTGATCCTCCTGCACAGGGAGACCCTCGTGTATTCTAGAGTTCCTATAGTACTAGTACCCCACATCCCCTTCAAGGCCACTGATGTAGGAGGCATGGCAAAGGGTTCCTTGTGTATGACAGATCCCTAGCTCTCAGGGGATGCTATCTGCTGGCATGCAATTGGGCAGCCCTTAGGTAGCTCTAGGTGATGCTGAAGACTTGTCGGGCTTCAGAACATAACTGATATTGGAGAGACTGCAAAGATGACATTGCATTAGTGAAATAAATAATTATCCTTCACATTGAACTTTAAACTCCCCCCACCATTCCAAGATGCACCAATCATTTCTCAGTCGCAGCTCAGAATCTGGGCCACTGTTTCCATGGCACGTGATAAACACCCTTGACTGAAATAATGGATATAGGCCACGATAAAGCCATAGAGGATGGTGGGAGAGATCTGTGTTACTTTGTATGACTATTTTATGTGCCTTGATTTAAGTGCTTGATATTATTCTGACTGGCTGTATGGAGTTAAATCAAAGGAGGCTTTTAGGTGGGAGCAAACAGGACATAAAACAATGATAGATAATAGGTGTCTGCAGGGAGAACACCCAGGGTCCTTAAGAGAAACAGTGGGGGAGCGAAAAATTGGAGAATGCCTATCTGCCAGAAGGTGGCAGGCCTATTTTTTCCCAAGGCCAGAGAATAAAATCAAAATAATGCTATGCCATAAAATCCCCCCATCCTAGAAGAAAAGGTGTGGGAAACTGGGGGCAGTTTCTTGTGGAGAGACACTGATATAGACAATAGACAGGACATGAGGATGGGCTGTAGAGCTAAGGCGGGGGCTCTGCTGGACTTGCCTAAGTTTTGACAGAGGTGATGGGCTCTGCAGGGAAGCCCCAGGAGAGTGTTGTGGGTTTATCCCTCTCTCCCTGCTTCATGTGTTGCTTTGTGCAAATGAACAATACATCTGTTGGAAGGAGCTGTTGTGAGTCACTTCAATCAGCTGCTGGTCACAGACACCCAAAGAGCAGGGTGCTGCAGGTACCAACTGCAGTTGGGCCTGTTATGTTAACACAGCTGTAAACAGGGAGGGGTCCGCTGCACTAAGATTCAGTCTACTCATGGTTGAACTGTTGGGTTCCCCCTGGTGTGAGGTGAATATAGAGAAACTTAGCAAATGAGGGGGGCACTTGTGCCTTATATCCCCTTGAAATCCCTCACCACTCACCCTGTAACTGTGGCAGGATGGTGGAAGTAGGGGTGTTGTAGCCTGGTAATCAAGTCTAAAGTGGGATGAACCACAGAGTTTCACTGTGGGAGAAGAATGCAGGTCGAGACCTGTTAGCAGGAGGGAGAGCAGGCTGAGGCCTGTCACTTGGAAAGAGTACGCATGGGAGAGAGATAACAGGTACAGCTTACCCCTGAGCTGTCACAAAAATATTATGGCAAGAGTCGCCAGGTGGTGGTATTATACAAGCCTTGAAAGTTTGCTTTCTTAGTGTGTGAGTGTTGTTCTTTCTTTGAAGAAAGGCCAGTGGTTATTAGTTTTGTAATGAACTTTAATTCTGAAGGTGCTGTTGCAAGCAGCAGGAGAGTTTGCTCTCTGACTTAATCTCTCTAACTGGAGTCAATTCTTGAGGCAGGGTTGCTGGCTGAGAACAGGACACTAGTGTTTTGTCTGTGGTCCTGAAAGAAGGATTTCTGTGCTGCTCATCATCATAGTATGTGAGGATCTGTTGAAAAGCCACTTGAATTCACTGCTTTTTTTGGGTAATAAAACAAAAACATTCCCACTCTCTCTGACTTCCCCTAGGTTATATGGGCAGAGACTACAGTAATGTAGTGCAGAAACTTGTTTTAAAATCTATATCTAATTAGATCTTCAATCTAGTATCCAGTGCTGGTACAGCTTCTAGTGTTTTTCTGCATCCGTAGCTCATACTTTTGAGCACTAATCTGATTTCCTTTATTTTTACATTAATTTAATTATGTTAATTACCTTACACCCTAGGGATCTACTCTGTATCTAGAGGGTGGGACAGCCTTCACATTCTTTCATCACAGCAAAGTGCTTTGCTGGTGAATGTGGGGGGAGAGGTCACCTTTTAAGTCATTAGAAGTGTCAGTCACCATCAATAGACAAAATTAGCTAATATGGTGATATTTTGTACTTTCTGTAGTACCTTCTATCTGAAGCTCTCAAAGTGATTTGCAGACATGAATTCAACCTCACAGACTCCCTCCTACTTAGTTTAGTATTATCCTCATTTAATAGATGGGCAAACTGTGGCACCAGAATGAGAGTGGTGCAGGAACTGGAATTTCCATATCAGTGGGAAATTCTGTGATTTCAGAATTTGTTTTCATTTAGAATTAGAGCAAAATGTCAAATTTTGACATTGCCTGCAAAATGAAATCTTGAAAAAGAATTAATTATGGGTCAATTCATTTGATTTTATGAAAATAAAATGTTTCATGATTATGATTTTTTTTGTTTAAAAAAAGTCATTTCATGACAAAAAATTAGAAAATGTTCCATTTTTGACCTTATCAAAATGCTTTGTGTTCAATTTTTTTTATCAAAATTAAATTTTGTCAACGTCAGCATTTTTTCCATGGAACATTTTGATTTCAATGAATGGGCATTTTCTGTCAGAATATTTTCTACCAGCTGTACACAGAACCTTTGGCTAACATTTTCAAAAACATCCACTAATTTTGTGTGCCACAGCTTTTTGTGTGCCTAACTTGAGCTTGTTATCTCAAGCTGGGCATCTTAAAATTGAGGCAACCACAGTTAGGCCAAAATTTTCAAATATGTCCATTAACTGACGCATTCAAGGTCATGAACAAAATCTCGAAAGATCAGAAATTAGAAGCCAGATTTTCTGACTCCCAGTCCTGAATGTTAGCCATAAGGCCATCATTCCTTTATTTTAAATACATCGCAGTTAGCTTAGCTTACCATAGCTTTTGAGATTCTCAGATGCATATTTTTTTTCTAAATCTAGCGTCATGGTGACAGATTTTACTAGGAAATTACAGATTTATTTCAAAATAACCTCTTGAAAGCGAGTGTAGCCATAGTTACTAATTTAGAAGACTGAATGTTCATCAGAACAAGATAGCACACATTGATGCTTTTGGAAATAAGCAATGTAAAAATATTTTTAAGACTTAAAAATATAATTTTTGAACGTTTTAAAAAGTTATTATTAATGTTTATTATGGTAGTGCCTAGGGACTGGCTGAGAATGGGACCTTATTGTGCTAGGCACTGTTGAAATAGTAATCAGCAATCCCTGCCCTGAAGAGTTTACAATCTCATAGACAAGACAGGATAAGAGAAAGGGCTAGAACATACAAGCAGAGTGAACAATATGATGGCAAGAAAACTATTTTTATTTTTATTTTTGTGAGAGTGGTAGGTTGTGTTAACTCTCTCAATTTCTTGACTTTAAGGAAGTGGCCATTATTATTATGGTAGCATCTGAAGGTACCAGGATCAGCATATCAGTCTGCTAGGTGATAGACACAGTCAGGTTTGAAATACTATCCCACAAGGGTGAAGAGAAGACAGCCTTTCACACTACTGGAGATGCTGATCACCTTATCAGCCCTTGTACTACAGGACTGATAGCCTTTTTTATGATAGTTAGTGTAGCTGCAGATTCAAGTCTTAATCCTTGTTGGGATTTTGTTGTTGTACTGCCTGTCTTGTATGGTTGCTAGAGCTGGCTGGAAACGAGAGTCCCCATTCCCTAGAACTCTGAAATTAAAAAAAAAAATGCTTACAGTTCAAAACAAAAAATGAGATTGTGAAATTTCCCACAGAATGGGAATTCCAGAATTTCATTTTTTTAAAAAAAGGTCAAAACAGCATTTCATGCTGACCTTTTCTAAATGTTTCTGAGGCTTCTGGAGCCCCACAGCTCAACAGGCAGGAAGCTAGGCACCTCAGGGATCCTTCTTCCAATGCTTTTGGGATGCTGAAGAGCTGGGATCCTGGGAGCCCTGACTCTCAGGCAGTCTTCCTGGTGAGTTGCCCTGGAGCCAGGGACCCTGAAAGCCTAGGCTGCCAAGGAAATGCGAGTTCCGGGCTTTTGGCTCCCTGTCAGCCTGCCAGGTGGACCAGGTGGGCGAGCTGGCAAACAAATCAGGCATCCTGCCATCAGAATGTCATTACATCTGACATGTTTGTGAAAATCATTTAGCTTTCAACGAATCTGCATTTTCCAGTGGAAAAATGTTCTGCTGGAAAATTTCCAACCAGCTCTGCTTATGACTTTTATGCACATTTTTGGGGATGATCTTGTTTTTGGGGATAGAAATAGAAAATAAACTCTGGGCCGGTGTAGGTTATGGGCTTGCAGACTAAAACACAGAGACTGCAGAGCCTTCTGAAATGAATATGAGTCTAATGCTGCTATGGTTTCATGTGCAGACCTCCCCACTGAAATCAATGGTAGACTCTGCAGAGAAATTAATTATCAGATATTCCTGTTTATAAGAGGATCTGCAATGTGGTTTATAGGGTTAAACTCAGTCCAATATGCTGAATTTTACTGTATGTTGAACTAAATTCAAATTGGAAGGGGCAACAAGAAGGAAAGGACTGGGGCTAAGGAGACCTGGGTTCTGTTTGTGTCTACCATAGAATTTGTGGGTGATTTTAAGTAAACTACTTAGGCCCCATTCCTGCAAAGGCTTATATATGTGTTTAACTGTAAGATCTCTGAGTAATCCCATTGATGTTATTGAGACTATTCACAGTGTATGAAGTTAACCAAGTGTGTAGGGTTTGCAGGATTAGAGCCCTAAACCATATCAATTGCACATCTGTGAAATAGCAGTCCTTAATACTTACCTGTCTCACAAGGATGTTATAGGGTCAAGTTAGTTAATGTTTGCAAAATTCTTTGAGATACTTCTATGGAAAGTGGGAATGTATTAGTTTTACTAGAAATTATTCACACTGTTGCACTTTTGTGGCATTCACTTCAGTAGAAGACTTACATGGCCAAACTTTAACCTTGGTTATACCCGTGTATTGGGGATTGTATATGTTCTCTTGTTTTCTTTATTATTTGGCTCCTAGTATTTTTGCTTAAAAAATGTTTTTTGTGCCTCCAATGTTTTTATTGAAATCTGGAACAAAAACTCAGCAAATTCATCAGGCTACATAGGCTGGTCAAGAATGATTAATGTCATGTGTTGGTTTTGGATGTAGCTGTGCTGCAGATTGCAGTGATTTGTGGAATCTGAGATTAAACTGTAGCCTGTCTGTGTCCTCCATATATTGTGTGATGGTTGGGGCTGATTAATCATAATCTGTTGCACTTGGCACACTGTGGGGATTTGAACATATCATGTTCTTCCTTCGCATGGATACTGTAGAACAAAAAATTAAACTCAAGGAGAGCATTCAGTCTTTCCACTAAACTTAGTCTGAATGTTGAAATGTACTGGCAATTAATCTTAAATTAAGTGATTGAATAGCTAAGCTTACTCCCTAGGTTTCATGTGTTTATATTCGGGCCTAATCTTGCAATCCTTACTCACCTCAGTAGTCTGATGGAACTTGATGTGGCTACCACACGAGTAAGCTTATCAGGGTCAGGCCTTCAGCTGCAGAGCTGGGGAGATGTCTGGATTTTGAGGGAGGGGTCAAAGCGTAGTTTAATATTTGCATTTTATTAACTCCTCATAAAAATGTATCTGCTTTGTTTTTTCTAGACAGTATGTTTACTGGTTTTCACTATTAGCCACGTTGCAGGGAATTATGATTACAGTTGATTGTCAGTTAAATGTTCATGTTGGGAGTGAATAGTGAATATGTTTTCACTGTTCCTAGATTGCAATGCTTTCAAGGCAAGGATATGTCTTTCTGTTTGCATGCAGCACCTACCACAACAGGGCCCCTTTCCCAACTGGTCCCTCTGGTGCTACTGCAATACAAATAATAAATGAGGGTCAACATTTTCAAATGCGTGTGCCTGAAGGTAAGTGCCTACATCATCCATATTTAGGCACCTTCAGACCCTCACTGAATTCTGTGGTACTTGTTGGTGCTCAGCACCTTTCAGATCAGGCCACTTGTTTTTAGGCACCGAACTCTGGATATAGGAACCTAACATGCGCCATTCATGTTTGAAAACCTAGGCTGATAATACGAATAATTGGGTAGATATAATCTTCTTGTAATAAGAGACTCTGAAACGTGTTGAACCCACTTTTAAAATGGGAAAAGAAGAGAGCTTGGTTTCAGAGCTTTGTTTGTATTTAATATTTTTCATTATGGCAATGTGTTGATATGGAGTGGCCTGGGCTTTTTCTCCTGGTATGCCTTCCTTACTTGCTGTGAGTAATGCAAATAATGAGACACAGACATAACTTTTGAAAGTCTTCTCTACTACCCCTCCTATGTGTGAATATTTTAAGCCTTCTGCCAAAAGCCTAAAGAGCCACTTAATCTCGACTCTTATAATCGTATGAGAATGGAGGCTATAGTGGCTCTCACTCTTGACTGACAATAGCAATTTGTTGGTATTTTCCAGTGGTTTTCAAATCCTATACTGCTCCAGGTTCATGCATGGTGCTCACAGTGATGTCAATGTAAGGGTTACACAAAGGTGAGGGAAGAGTAAACTCTATGGACGGAATTCTGACCACTTTGAAGTTAATTAGAGTTTTGTGATTGACGTTAGTGGACCCAGGATGTCACCCTTTACAAATGACCTTAAAGATTTGTTCTGGTCTAAGATTAGGCATACAAACCTCAGCCTAGGATGGCTATTTTTTTTCTAACATAGTTGTTTTAGATATTTAGGCCACTGGTAATTCACAGGAGTTAAAGTTTTTCTGATTTCAGGTGTTTATTATCCTATACCTGAGAAATGTCTTAGAAAGGATAAAATTATGCATGAGTAGGTGGTACTTGAGTTCACCAGGGAGGTGTTAAGATACTGTAGCAGGCCAGCACTTTTTTTTTTTTTTTTTTTTTTTAAATATTGTGCTGATAATGTGCTGAGTATGTGCTGAGTGCTGCATGGATGAAATCTCACTAACTTAAATGGGGCTCTAAATGAGCACCAAGAACTCATTGAAGAATCAGGAGGCCTTAGTTTGCTTTTTGTTTGTCTAATGTATGGGTTTGTATCGTTGTTTGAAAAACAACAGAGGTGTATAAAAGACACACAAACAGAAAAAGGCATACTCCACTATCTCTTGCTTTGGGTGTATTTTGGAGAGAGCTTGCAGCATAGGAAGACTGTATTTAACTTTGTTCACTTGTCCAATCAAAGAGATTGCAACCAATTTCTACACTTCACTGGGGACACTGACTGACTGAAACCTGTTTTGAACGGAGTGACAACAAGGGCTGGGAACTACCAATCTCCTATTCATCTTTGGTGCTTGTCTCTCTCCCTTGCAGCACTTCTGTACGAGAAGGAGACTGATGCCTTTTCACTAGTAATGTTCTGTTCTACATGGATTCTTATACCACCCGAATTACTACAGTATCTGAGCACCTGACAGTAGTCTGCCATAATCCACCATGTTCTCATTTAGTCATTACAAAGAAAAGTACTTTTTAGAATGCTCTTTTGGAGGCAGGTAATCTTAATGTGGGATACTTTGTCCATGGATTCTGTGAGAATCTCCTACTTGTGTCAGCTGTAGCTATAGAAAGAGTCATGGGATCTGCAGCCCTTAGCTAATAAAGCCACAACATACTAGGAATCTCTTTTCATTGTGTGCAGTACTAAGGTTCATTCTGTAGTTGAAATGTAGAAACAATTCCATTTTGTGAGGAAAATGTTATACCAGTATCAGCTCTATAATGTCAAAAATTGAGCGGAGCAAATTTTCAGTAATACTTTACTCACAGAATGTTACTTTAAAATTTCCTTTGAACTTCTGTATACAGTTATTTGTCTACCGTCCCTCTCCCCCTGCCATACAATAATTCTGTACCCTGAATATTCATTGATATGTAGACAGCTTATTTGTATCACAACTTAAGACCCTGGTCATTCAGTGAGCTCTACGTTGGGAGAACCCTCCGCCTGCATGGAGCTGTAGGATCAGGGCCTAAATTAGCAGTCTGTCTTATTTCCAGGTCATCTCTGCATTTGCTTGCTTAAATGGTAGATAGCAGGCTAATCTCCTTCCACCACAGCCTTAAAGCTTCTATATTTTTAATCATTCCATGATTTGACTCAGTATTGCTGTAGTTAACAGGAATATTATTAGCAAGGTAAGCAGGGTTTGACACGCATTGTTCTAAGTGGAATGAATATTAAATTTCTGAAATATCTTGCCTCTGAAAGGTATTTTAAATATTTCTCTCTTTTATTGTATGAGGCCAAAGATGATGATCAGAGTGGAAATAAGGCATACATTTTCACCGTGAATGTAATTAACCATTGGAAAAATTTACCAAGAATCATGGTGGAGTCTCTTTCACTGGCAACTTTTAATCAAGATTAAATGTTTTTCTAAGAGATATGTTCGAGGAATTATTTTGGGGAAGTTCTATGGCTTGTGTTTTTATAGGGGGTCAGACTAGATGACTACAATGCTTCCTTCTGGCCTTGGAATTTATGATATAATAACTTGGCATAAAAAGTTCTCATCTGAGTACTTGGCTTTCTGTTTTGCTCTCTTTATTCAAATCAATCATTTTATAAAAGTGATACATGGTATGGGACATGTTTACTGGTCTACCAGAGACTTTTTGAACCTTCTCTGTCTGTGGACTCTGTTTGTAAATTACATGTGCTTGGCTTTTCAGATTCAAAGATATAGAGGATGAGAACAGCTGATCTATTTTGGATGGGAGCACTTAAAATTGCTGTAACAGATTGAGGAGTTGCAGGGCCACAGAGCTCCGTTGGTTCTTTAATATGTAAAATTGTCTGTCTTTCTCTATACCAAAAACACTGTTCTCAAAGACCAATATTCAAAAGGAAGTACCTATTCTTAGTCTACTGTATCCAGATTTAAGCTTCTAATCAAACACCTAATTTTCAGAAATTCATAGCAGTGCAGGGTGCTCAGTGCTTCTGATGATCAGGCACTTTTAATTAGGTGCCTATTGCTTAGGCATCTAGGCTTGAACATTTTGGTCCAAATACATTGTTTATAGAAATGGACTTCTAGAGGCTAACTTTTATTAGGCAAGATGTTTCTGAAAGTGACTAGTCACTTTGGGTGCCTCCATTTTTGGGTATCTCACTGGAAATACCTTGAAGGGCCCTGATTTTTAGGAGGTGTAGAGTACCCACCCTCTGAAAATCAGGCCCCGTCACTGGTGTTTCAAGTTGGGCACCTAAAAATTGAGGCTCCCAAGCTAACTAGTCACTTTTGAAAACCTTAACCATTGTGCATGTTGAGGAATGGTTTAAAACTAAGAACATAAGAACAAAAGAATGGCCATAATGGGTCAGAGCAAAGGTTCATCTAGCCCCGTATCCTGTCTGCAGACAGTGGCAAGTGCCACGTGCCCCAGAGGGAGTGAAGCTCACAGGTAATGGTCAAATGATCTCTCTCCTGCCATCCATCTCCACCCTCTGACAAACAGAGGCTAGGGACACCATTCCTTACCCATCCTGGCTAATAGCCATTAATGGACTTAACCTCCATGAATTTATCTAGTTCTCTTTTAAACCCTGTTATAGTCCTAGCCTTCACAACCTCCTCAGGCAAGGAGTTCCACAGGTTGACTGTGCACTGAGTGAAGAAGAACTTCCTTTTATTTGTTTTAAACCTGCTGCCCATTAATTTCATTTGGTGGCCCCTAGTTCTTATATTATGGGAACAAGTAAATAACTTTTCCTTATTCACTTTCTCCACATCACTCATGATTTTATATACCTCTGTCATATCCCCCCCCCAGTCTCCTCTTTTCCAAGTTGAAAAGTCCTAGCCTCTTTAATCTCTCCTCATATGGGACCCGTTCCAAACCCCTAATCATATTAGTTGCCCTTCTCTGAACCTTTTCTAATGCCAATATATCTTTTTTGAGATGAGGAGACCACATCTGTACGCAGTATTTAAGATGTGGGCGTACCATGGAATTATAAGAGGGCAATAAGATATTCTCTGTCATATTCTCTATCCCTTTTTAAACGATTCCTAATATCCTGTTTGCTTTTTTGACTGCCGCTGCACACTGCCTGGACGTCTTCAGAGAACTATCCACGATGATTCCAAGGTCTCTTTCCTAATTCGTTGTAGCTAAATTAGCCCCCATCGTATTGTATGTATAGTTGGGGTTATTTTTTCCAGTGTGCATTACTTTACTTTTATCCACTTTCAATTTCATTTGCCATTTTGTTGCCCAATCACTTAGTTTTGTGAGATCTTTTTGAAGTTCTTCACAGTCTGCTTTGGTCTTAACTATCTTGAGCAGTTAGTATTGTCTGCAAACTTTGCCACCTCACTGTTTACCCCTTTCTCCAGATCATTTATGAATAAGTTGAATAGGATTGGTCCTAGGATTGACCCTTGAGGAACACCACTAGTTACCCCTCTCCATTCTGAAAATTTACCATTTATTCCTACCCTTTGTTCCATGTCTTTTAACCAGTTCTCAATCCATGAAAGGATCTTCCCTCTTATCCCATGACAACTTAATTTATGTAAGAGCCTTTGGTGAGGGACCTTGTCAAAGGCTTTCTGGAAATCTAAGTACACTATGTCCACTGGATCCCCTTTGTCCACATGTTTGTTGACCCCTTCAAAGAACATGATTTCCCTTTGCAGAAACCATGTTGACTTTTGCCAAACAATTTGTTCTTCTGTGTCTGACAATTTTATTCTTTACTATTGTTTCAACTAATTTGCCCGGTTCTGATGTTAGACTTGCCGGTCTGTAATTGCCGGGATCACCTCGACAGCCCTTCTTAAATATTGGCGTTACATTAGCTATCTTCCAGTCATTGGGCACAGAAGCTGATTTAAAGGACAGGTTACAAATCATAGTTCCGCAATTTCACATTTGAGTTCTGTCAGAACTCTTGGGTGAATGCCATCTGGTCCCAGTGACTTGTTACTGTTAATCTTATCAATTAATTCCAAAACCTCCTCTAATGACACTTTAATCTGTGACAATTTCTCAGATTTGTCACCTACAAAGGACGGCTCAGGTTTGGGAAACTCCCTAACATCCTCAGCCATGAAGACTGAAGCAAAGTCTTCATGTAGTTTCTCCGCAATTACTTTGTTGTCTTTAAGTGCTCCTTTTGACGAATTTCTGATCGTCCAGGGGCCCCGCTGGTTGTTTAGCAGGTTTCCTGCTTCTGATGTGCTTAAAAAACATTTTGTTATTACCTTCTGAGTTTTTGGCTAGCTGTTCTTCAAACTCCTTTTTGGCTTTTCTTATTACATTTTTACACTTAATTTGACAGTATTTATCCTCCTTTCTATTTACCTCACTAGGATTTGACTTCCACTTTTTAAAAGATGCCTTTTTATCTCACTGCTTCTTTTACATGGTTGTTAAGCCATGGTGGGTCTTTTTTAGTTCTTTTACTGTGTTTTTTAATTTGGGGTATACGTTTAAGTTGGGCCTCTATTATGGTGTCTTTGAAAAGTGTCCATGCAGCTTGCACGGATTTCACTCTAGTCATTGTACCTTTTAATTTCTGTTTAACTAACCGCCTCATTTTTGCATAGTTCCCCTTTCTGAAATTAAATGCCACAGTGTTGGGCTGTTGAGGTGTTCTCCCCACCACAGGAATGTTAAATGTTATTATATTATGGTCACTATTTCCAAGCGGTCCTGTTATAGTTACGTCTTGGACCAGATCCTGCGCTCCACTCAGGACTAGATCGAGAATTACCTCTCCCCTTCTGGGTTTCTGTACCAGCTGCTCCAAGAAGCAGTCATTTAAAGTATCGAGAAATTTTGTCTCTGCATTTTGTCCTGAGGTGACATGTACCCAGTCAATATGGGGATAATTGAACCCTCCCACTATTACTGAGTTCTTCTAATCAACTCATTTAAAACCAACACCAGTACTGTATTGTTTATGAATACAGAAGTTCCTTTTCTATAAAGACAGTGGTGCACAAGTCACATATTTAGTTCCTGCACTTAAAAATGAAGTCTTGCACCCCTCCCATATTAAGATTTCTTAAAGTATAATAGAAAATTGGTGTCCTTTCTTTTCTGTAAGAAAAGTTTTGGTATGCTAAGAAAAGTGTCTTGTCCAGCAACAGATATTACTAGTTAGAGTTTATAGAGCCATTATCTATAGATAATTATCTATAGGGGGTGAGGGAACCTGGATTTGTGCAGGAAATGGCCCAACTTTATTATCATGCACATTGTGTAAAGAGTTGTCACTTTGGATGGGCTATCACCAGCAGGAGAGTGAATCTGTGTGGGGGGGTGGAGGGTGAGAAAACCTGGATTTGTGCTGAAAATGGCCCACCTGATGATCACTTTAGATAAGCTATTACCAGCTGGACAGTGGGGTGGGAGGAGGTATTTTTTTCATATTCTCTGTGTACATATAAAGTCTGCTACAGTTTCCACGGCATGCATCCGATGAAGTGAGCTGTAGCTCACGAAAGCTCATGCTCAAATAAATTGGTTAGTCTCTAAGGTGCCACAAGTACTCCTTTTCTTTTTGCGAATACAGACTAACACGGCTGTTACTCTGAAACCTATCTATAGACTGGCTCCAAAGACGAAACATAATTTTTTTGATTACATATTTAGTTAGTCTCGACCAATTTATTTTGGATTACCCTATTGGAAGACATCACTGAGGTCTGTATAGCCAATTAGCTGAATTTGGGGTGACAAATGTTGGTTGCCTTTATTGTGGAAATAGAGGAGGTAGGTAACATTATCAGTCTACATCAGATTGCTTAGAGGTCTGAAAAGTATAAGGTCATCATTGATTTAGGAAACCAAAGGTTAACAATTAAATAGTGAGATGTCTTTTCATTTTGTTGGATAATATAGTTGGAATCAATTACCAGAGGTCTAGCCCCTCATATCTTGTGGATTTTTGACCTAGTTTCAAAACCACTGCATAGCCTAGCAGTCTTTAAAATATTCCAGGCTCTAGGCAGTATTAACTCTTACCTCTGACAGCAACGCTGAATTTTACAAAAAAATGTTAGAGGCTACATATAAGTAACACTGCCTAATAATCAATAAAAAATTCATTGGATTGATTAAGCTGTAGCAGAAATATTGTAAAACTTCAGCCAAAACAACAATTTCTGATAAGCTTCACAGTTTACAAAGGCTAAAATCCATTCTACTTTACAAAAATAACAGCGTGCATTGGAATAGATTTCTGTAAACTTATGTGTTTATCTCCAGATATAACTAATGTAACCAAAGAAAGATTAAACGTCTTGAGTTTTGTTGCTGTTGCAGACATTTTGGACTGAATTATCTTTTGGCAATGTTTAGTCCTATTAAAGTTTGTTAGATTTACTTGATTTATATAATTATATACCTTTTTCTGGTTTTCCTTCCAAACTGTTGCTAGCAATCTGTCAATAAGTAAAACTTCTAAAGAAGACAGCTGAAGTCCTTACAATAGGATGCACATATTTTTGTGTAATATTTAAATTTCAGGGCAAAAACGGTACCTTTGTTTATGATTCAACTATGTTTCCCCATAATTAGCATTTAAAAACTCTCACTTTGTGAAACTGCAGGGATTGGGGTTTCCATTCTAATACCAAAGTGGGTCTTAAAGTAGGGATTAAAGTAATACATGAGTGTTCTTAAGATTTGAGACTAATATTTGATTTAATTACTTGTTGAAGACCTTTTCAACCAGACCAACAACTATTTCTTTGATCTATGGAATTCTTCATGTGATGGATGAAATCTCATAGCTAATTAGGACAAATAATGGTATCCATGGTAATGGAAAGCATATACGGAATGGGCCTGATTGACCACTCTGTTATACCACCAGTATGACTCTGTTAACCTTAGTGGAGCACCAGCACCAGCATAAAATGAGAGTAATGAAGTGGTGAATTGAATAGTTCCTTCAGCTTCATCTTACTGATGGTTAAGCACATTGTTTACAAAGTTGGGGATATTCAGGATCCAAGTTTTCAAGTTCTAGGTCAAGATGCATCTGCAACATGGAGTTTTGCTGTGCAGTTGGAAGCACTTATGCAGACATCCTGTCTCTTCCCCTGCTGGTTCTGGTTCTGCCCCCAGTGGAATCCTCAGCAAGTGTTTTGCCCTTGATTTGCTATTGGAGGAGGCAATGCCTTGGCATTGACCTGGCTTAAACTTGTGAATAGACTGAAGTGCATGTAGCGGCCTTGACATCTAGGGAAACTGATCTGGCTATTTGCTACAGAGCAGCATCCCTGTTTGATAGTTGTGAAACAGAGCTGTAGCAGGGGAGAAGATATGGGATGCCATCAAGGTAAAGACAATTGTCCATGACAATTTAGAAAGAAGCCCTGGTGGGAACTGTGGTATATTGAAAACCGTATTAAAATTTTAATACGATCATTTTAAATTAGCTTTTTTTTTCCTGATCCTGCTTGCAGGCTGGGGGGGCTTTATTGGGAAACGTGAGCAGCAATCAGTTTGAAGCTAACCAGCATACAGTAAAGTGAGGTGCAATGGCCGTGTGTTTTTAGGGAGCAGCCTGCTTTGCCTCTCTCTGTTTTAGGCTCATGTGTGTTAGGGTTCTGAATTCTAAGGAATAGTGTTATGGTGCAACCTTCCAGAAAGAATGTTTTATATTTTTATCTAGCTTTTCTTTGTGTGTGCTGTGAACATAACAGTAATGAAACCCATATAGGGACCCTAATTTGGTCCCAGTTTTCCCCCCTGCTGGAAATATACTGGAGTTACTGAAATCCAAGGTCTGTAGTTACGCCCATGCCACAGGTAGGGGTGGAGGGGTGAGAATCCAGAAGTGTGCTTTGGAGGTGAAGTTCTCTATCCCCTTACATTTTTGTATTGGGCCAAATGACCCCAGGGATAGTCTGTCCAATAAGTAGATGATTTGCATAGATGTATACTATGTTAACCTGAGCCAGAATATGACTTTTTTTTAGTAGCAAAGGTAACAGATTACCTACTTCTCCTACTGTACTTCTCTTCTAATAAATTTTATATTCCGTTAAGAAGACATGAAATGGAAACGTCGCTTATTGCATATACTTATTAAAAGCTCTCCAAAAAGCCATTCACCAGCCATTCACCAAACACCAGCACCACCACCACAAATGAAATAATTTATAGTGTGTACCTTTGGGACCTAGACCCAACATACATCTCTTAAAATGCCCTGTTCCAAATTCATTAATAACTATGATATAAGGGCCAAACTGCAATATCTTTATTCTCACATGTAGCCCTATTAACTTCATTGTGACTACTCATTCTGTAAATTATTTATTGTCAGTAAGGGTACTCTACTCTGACCCTAAGAAAGTTAAAGGATGCTCGAGGAAGTTCCATGATACATGCAGTGCTGTCTTCTATTCTTCAGCTGGCACTTAATACTAGCACCATTCCACTTTTTTCATTCATTCATACAGATCAGTGTGATAAATAAGAATGCAAGCACTCCATCTAAGATAGGCTGGAGCACAATAGTTAGTTCATGTCATTTAGAGATGATGTAATCCAAGTTTTATTTGGGCAATTTTGGCTTCCCGGCAAAGGGTGAGACCTGTCTCCTCCTCTTCATCTGTTCCCTTCCTGTTGGATAGTAAGTAATAAAAGAAACAAATTAACAATGGCATTGCCAATCACTTATCCACATCTGCTAAAAGCAGGAGAGATCTAGTACAGTGGGCTAAGTGTAGAATCAGGAGCTAAGCAGTGCTCAATGTAGTCCTGGCTTGGACACTCAGCTGCCTCTGGAGTCTTGGGTAAGTCATTCCAACTAACTGCATGTATTTCCCCTAACTGTTTTCAATCATTTTTCCAAGAGTGTTATGAGACTTACCAAATTAATGTTTGAAAAGTAGCATGGGTCAAAACTATGCATTCCTTTTTCAGGCAAAGCACAAATGAAGTAAATTAAGTGACTCGCTGAAGTAAAGGCTGTGGAATTTGGTCCTACATTATCACCGTGTGTTTAAAATTCATCAGTTCATACTAAAACATCATCAGAGACATGCTCGTGCAATACATGGATGCCTGATTTGTAATTCCTTAAAAATATAGATTTGGCTGTCACTGCAAGTGGATAAATTTCATCTTGCACATTAGCACTTCAGTCCAATCAGCACTGAATTCAATGGCCGTCTTCATTGACTTCAGTGCACTTTGGATCTGGTCCTAGTAGAATATGTGCTTGCATACCGAACATTGTTAGAAATGGTTTACATCTGTCTGTCCCATAAGACCTCTGGAATAAATACTTGTGTATATCTCCTATACCTGTGTGATCTAAATGAAGTAGGACCTACCATATTTTGAAGTGAAATTTTGTGAAATATTGGAAACGCATTACTAGTCAAAACCTGTTCATTTTACTCATGTGACTAATCACATTACTTTCAGTGGGAAAACTCAACTGCAAAAGATAAGCAGGATCTGGCCCAACACTAGAACTGTCTTAATTGTTTCTGTTAAACACTTTTTCATGGATAATGGCATCTTTTCCTGAACAAATGGTTTTGTGGAAAATTTTTATTTTGTTTGCATGTTCTAAGTTTTTGTTGTTGTTTTTTTTGGATGAAAACAAAAATTGTCCACTGAAAAGGCAAGAAAAAAGAGGAGGAGGGGGAAATAGACCACCTAAATCTTTCAGTTTTTGAAACCCAAAACATCTTTTATTTCAGTTTTTTTGAGGAAAAACAATTTTTCCGGCTATTTCCCCCCCAAATTTTACATAAAAAATAGTTAATATTTTTCATAACAAAATGACAGAGAAACTTGCAGTGTGTCCCGAAGAAGGTGACTGATGTACTGATTGTCTGAGAAGTGTACTTTACAAATAAGTCATTTTCATTAATCCTATTAGTGTATTTTGTTTTGTAATCCTGTTGTACATCTATACTGCCATAAACAACCCACAGCACCATGTCTCTCTGCCTGGGTCAGCTGACTTGGGCTTCTGGGGCTCAGGCTGCGGGACTAAAACTAGCAGTGTTAGACCGTCCTGGTTGGGCTGGAGGGAGCCCCAGCTCTGAGACCCTCCTTCTCTCTCCTTTCCATGCGGATTCAGGGCCTGGGCTCCAGCCCCAAACAAATGTTTACACTGCTATTTTTAGCTCTGCAGTCTAAGGCCCATGAGCCTGAATTAGCTGGTCTGGGCCAGCTGTGGCCATACCACAGGTCTTTTACTGTAGTGGAGATCCCTTTAGGGTATGCCTACACTGTACACTAAGCCCGGCCTTTGGCTCAGATTTGAGCCCAAGTCCCCCTTCCTTCCACGCACAAATCAGTCTGACTTGGGTCAACAAGCATTGAGGACCTGAACCCTAGGACCTAGTTGCGAGAGGGTGGGGGTCAGAGTCTGAACTCTGCTATGACTTGGATCCATTTTGCAGTGTGGACACAGGTCAAGCTGCAGACCTGAAAGAGAGAGTCTGTGTAGTGCAGTAAGGGTATGTCTATACTACCCTCTGGATCAATGGGCAGCGATCAATCCAGCAGGGGTTGATTTATCGCATCTAGTCTAGGTGCGATAAATTGACCCCCGAGTGCTCTCCCGTCGACGCCTGTACTCCACTGCCACGAGAGGTGCAGGCAGAGTTGACAGGGGAGCAGCAGCAGTCGACTCACCGCCGTGAGTAGGTCTAAGTACATCAATTTTAGCTACGTTATTCACGTAGTTGAAGTTGCATAACTTAGATCGATCCCCCCCACAGTGTAGACCAGGCCTAAGGCTGTGTTAGTATGACTGAGACTTAGATCCAGCAGTTGTAAATCCAGGTTTACAATGCAGTGTGGATGCTCAAGCGTGGGCTTGGAAATGCTGAGTCCACAACCTGGTCCCACAGACCTGGACTTTTTGTGCAGTGTAGACATACCTTTAGATGGTGACATTACACTTAAGTGATAGGTGCCTTGGAAATATTTAAGACAGGTAATAAATCATGAGGGAAATTGGTGGTAGTGGGTTTTTTTTTGATATTTTAAATTATAATAAGAGAGCCACAAGTCTAGATAAAGGGCCAGATATTTAAAAGTATTTAGGTGCCTAGTGGGTTTTTCAAAAGCATCCAGGTTCCAACACCTATTGACATCAATGGGTTTTAGACATGGAGGTATTTTTGAAAAAATTCGCTAGGCCCCCAAATATCTTAACAAATGTGGTCCAGAATCTTTTTATTGACTCAATTTATTAAGTCACTTGTTTAGTATTTCACTATGGAACACGAGTTGGTGTGGTTTCTTATGGTTCGTACTGAATAAGCTACAGTGCTGTGAAGGACTGAAACGGGGCTGTAATATGATGATATACAAGGAATAACAATAGAGATCTCTAGAAATGCCTCCCCAATTTACTAAATCAAGACATAAATGATATAAATATAGATATAAATCCTTGCTGGCAATCAGTTTTGTTCTGTTTCCATTGCCAAGTGAGAATATTTTCTTTCCCCTGTTCTGTTGTTACCACTGCCCTTGTGTCATGAATTATACATTTTAAAGAGATGTAAGTTGCACATGAGGTAATATTTTAAGGAAGCAAGTCATTTTACATGACCTTTAGTGTTATAAATTTTGGTAGTGACTAGTTGCAATTTGTCTCTTTACTCTAGGGATTAGTTACTTTCATTATGAAAACAGTATAATGTTGAGAAGCTGAGTCACTTAGGAAATGGAACAGGTTTTGAAAACTGATCTTCTGCCATTGACGTACATGTGAGAATAAAAATGTTTTTATTTTATGGTAATAGAAGATTTTAGTGCAGTGGGCCAGAAGGAAATCCACCACAATCAGTAGTATGTATCAAATTGAAAGTGGGCACAATTACCACGCAAATTTGAAATGTGTTGTTTCTGGAAACTAATTATTTAAATGCCCCTTCAAATCATATTCATTTAACTATTAAAATGGTATATTTCCACACACTACTCTCCCTGTCTCTACAATTCAATCAGGAAAATTAGGTCATTGGATAGCAAACCATAGCTTTAATTATATGCCTGCCTGTCCAAAACAAAACAAAAAAAACCCCAAAAACGCTTCTATTAAACATTGCACTGGGCAAGAATTATACATTCACCAATGGAGTGAAGAAGCAAACCACTCTTTCTGTGAGGAATAATGTCCCACCATAATAAAGCTGTTTTAAAATTCACTAGTTACCCTAATTCTTATAAAGTTATATCAGACATCTACACCTTTGTTGAATATAGCTCCTTCAGCAAAAGAAAGGAAAATGAATAATAATAAAAAACTCCTCTCCGTCCTTCCCAAACACCGTCATAGAGAGACTTATACAATCCCAATTGTGGCCCTAATTCAGCGACGCCCTTATGCATGTTGTAACTTTAAGTGTGTGCTTAAGTATTTTTGTTGTATTAGGCCCTTTCAGAGGAGGCGTTTGGAGAACTGATACACTTTTGCCCCCATTTTGGGTTGCATTGACCCCCCCCTAAAATACGCCTTCCCCTAATGGAGAGTGTTTAAGTAACTGCTTTCAGCTGTCATTCCATCTTTCCAATAGACTTATTTCCTTGGAATTCTGTACCAGTACTTACACCAGCAAAGCCTTTTGTGTATCAATTTCCACAGGCTGCATTATGGTAAAGGAAAGACTTAGACAGGGTTAAATGTGTTCCCATTCTCAAAACATATTTTATGAATAAAATCTGTCTTACAAGATGAGATAGGTGAGGGAATAAATAAGAAGTTAACCTACAACTTTCTTTCCTTGATTGTATCCTAGGACAACAGAGGTGCTTTGCATATGTGTTTTTTCCAAAACTCCATTTTAAAGCCTCTGAAAAATGATCTATTTTCACTGAAAAAATTGCAAATGACAGGGTCCTTCTGCATTTTTGCATGCTGCTATGGGAAGAAGAATAACCAGTGTTCCAGAATATCAGAAATGGACACTAACAGAATGAAACCTTGCTTGAAACGGATGGTGGTTTTTTCAGATAAAATGTCACACTTTTTTACCATGTTTGCATGCTCCTCTCTCTTCACTTTCTTGAAGGTGACATATAAAGAGGAAAAGAAGTTGTTTGTCCTTTTTTTCTTTTTAAAATACATAAAGACTGGGGTGTGTATATTTTTACACTAGTAAAATCATGGCTTGACTTTACCATATTTGGTGGAGCAGCTCTCTAGGAGTGAAACTAGCATGCTTCTGACATAAGAGAAAATTGACTGAAACCTTTGAAATTGAAATAAATGATGTTTAGTCTGACCTTTTTTAGAATTGTGTTTATTAATATGTACTATATTTTACTCAAACATCTGATAAACACTTGGCAGAAAAGCTCTCAATGAAAAAGTTGCACTTTCACCTTTTTCATTTGTGCTGTTCCAGTCCCTTGTCCTTAGGAAGCCATACAGATACAGCAGGCTATGAGATGAAGAACAAGGGGAATATGCTACCCAGGCATAATGCTCCTATTTGTGGACTCAGCTCATCAATGACAGAGGGAATCATTGGGCCCTTTATTCATATCCACTTTTGTGCAATTGTTTTATGAATAATCAAACATGTCTCACTCTGATAATGGAGATCAAAATAGAATTAGAATCACCTTTAGAATAGTAAGAGAATTTAGCCATTTAAAATAAATTAGAAATGTATCTAATTTTGTTAGATTTTTGAGCTATATGAATTGTTCTGTTACTTGAAGACCTACAAATTTGATTTGGCTAGTAACACGGAGTAGGCAGGGCAACCCCAGCACTTTGCTTGAAGGATCATCATGTGTTATGTACATGGCCAATGGAAAATTGTGATCACGACATCATAGAACTGGTTGTTTTTCATGTGGGTTTGCAATTTTCTGGCAGACAAACTGGATTGTTTAAACAGGATTGAAAGATGGTGCCAAGCCAGCTCTCTCCTTGCAGTGAAATGAAATTGGCATTGCAGCTAGCAGGAGCAATCTTGCAGCACTGGCCAATCTAACTGCCAGATTTCTACATTCTGAGGTAGCAAGGCATGTAATCAAAAGAGCTCTGTTAAGCACATTAATGCAACTTAGCTACAGTGGGGCACAATCCATGTTGTAGATGCCCATCTGTTAAAACAATAACACTTATAGTCTTTTGCAGCTTACAGTGATGGACACTAGAAAAGACAGACATTTTAATATCCCATTTATTTCAGTGGGCATTGTATCAGACCTGAAGTGCTGATGTATGATGGCAATGTTAACAGGAGAATTCACAGAGCATCATGATCATTACCTATCCAGGAAACTCTGCTGCTTGTTGTTGTTTTTCCACACCTTGGTCATGGTGGAAAAGTTTTTTAGCAAAAAGGTGACTTCACAGCATGCTCTAGGGACCTGATTTAACACCCACTAAAGTCAAAGAAGCCTTTACATTTTGGATCAGGATCTAAAAACAGTCAGATGTTGACTTAGTTTATCTCATTCTCACTGTCATAAATGAGTTTACCTGAGCCTAAGACTTTCTCCAGCTCTTGCATGCTTTAGCCTGTTTCGTTAGATACATTGTTTCAGAGGAGCAGAGCTGTCTGAAGGGTGAACATGGATGTTAAATGTATGATAACTTGAAACATAACTCAAGAGATGAATAGCAGAATGAGAGACATTTTATCCCTCAGAACCTGACCATAACAATATCTGGTAGGCATACATGCTACTGTACATTATGGAGCACTGGGGTAAGCTGAGTTTGATTTATGCAACTGGCTTTAGTGCCTTCAGTGGAAATGTAGTGAGGTTTTTGAATGATCCTTAGGTGCCCATTCCCTATTGAAATTCAATGAGGATTCAGTACCTAATTCCCTTAAGGCTGATATTTTTAAAGGAGCCTAAATCTTTGTGTTCTGTGGTGTTCAGGAAGCCAGACTAGATATCAAATCGGTGTCCTCTGGCCTTGAAACCTATGAATGTGCTATTACATGAAACTTTGCACATGTTGAATAATGTGTACTAACTGGCCTAAAGCTCAGAGAAAATTGCAGAAAAGAAAAAAAATTTGGGTGCGAAAAAGGGAAAAGAATAGTCATGTTATGGTAGGGGTCTTTTATAGACCACCAAATCAAGAGGAAGTGGATGAGGCATTCTTCAAGCAAGTGACAATATTAGCTAACACACACGAGCTAGTATTAATGGGGGATTTTAACTTCCCTGATATCTGTTGGAAGACTAATTCAGGACATATTATGTTTTGCTGTAAGTTCTTAGCATGTGTAGGGGACAACTTTGTGGTTCAGAAAGTTGAGAAAACAACTGGAGGTCATGCATTTTGGATATTGTTTTAACCAACAGGGATGAATTAGGTACAAATGTGAAGGTGGTTGGGAACTTAGGAGGAAGTGATCATGATCTGAGGCAATTGAAGATCCTCTGGAAAGTAGGACATAAGAACAGCAGATTTCAACCAACTCAGAGAAATAGTAGGTAAGATGCCATGGAAAGACCAATTAGGAAGAAAATAAGTCAGAAGTCTGGCAGTTGCTAAAAGATGTAATGCTAGAGGCTCAAACCATTTCATTGCAGAGGAAAGATAAGAAGAGCTATAGGAGACCAACATGGCTACACAAGGAGATGTTTAGCCATCTAAAACCCAAAAGGGATACCTACATAGGAAATGTCACTAAGGATATATACATGGGAATAGCATGAGCATGTAGGGACATAATCAGGAAAGCCAAGGCAAGGAATGAGTTACAACTGGCAAGAAGTGTTAGAGACAAAAAAGAAGAGTTTCTACAAATATGTTGGACAAAAAAGAAAGATCAGGGATGGCATGGGCCTACTGCTCAATGAAGAAGATGAGCTGGTAACGGAAGATGATTAGAAGACAGCTGCTCAATGCCTATGTTGCTTCAGTCTTCACACAAAAATAACATGTGACTGGATGACTAGTGAAGTTATCATAGATAATAAAGGGACAGGGATGCAGATCAGGAAATATAAAGAACACATCAGAGAGCTGACTAATCTGAATGAATTCAACTCAGCAGGGCCTGATGCTTTTCACCACAGGGTGCTGAAGGAATTAGCTTAAGAAATCTTGGAGCCACTGGAAATAATTGCAAACTCATGGATGACAGGAGCTATCCCAGAAGACTGGAGAAGTCTAATGTAGTCCATCTTTAAAAAGGGGAAAAAGGAGGAGCCAGGGAACTATAGAACATTCAGCCTAACCTCAATACCTGGAATGTTTTATACATTGATCTAGTAGCTTCCCATTTGCAAATACCTGGAAGATGAAGTGGTGATCACTAGGAGCCAGCACCAATTTACCATGAACAAATCATGCCAAACCAGCTTGATTTCCTTCTTTGACAAGGTAACTGGTTTGGAGGATAGGGGAAACGTGGTTGTCATAATATACCTGGACTTTAGCAAGGCTAAACAGTCCCATATGATGATATCATAAGTAAGCAGGAGAAATGCGGGCTCAGTAGAACTACCATTAAGTGGATACATAACTGGTTAAACAACCACAAAGAAACTATTAATGGAATGATGTCAGATTGGAAAGAAGTCTCAAATGGGGTTCCACAGGGATCCATTCTGTGTCTGATG
Source organism: Lepidochelys olivacea (assembly GCF_965140295.1). Taxonomy (NCBI): domain Eukaryota; kingdom Metazoa; phylum Chordata; order Testudines; family Cheloniidae; genus Lepidochelys; species Lepidochelys olivacea. Next base: position 169,509,188 of record NC_140411.1, read on the forward strand.
TTATTTACATATTTATTAATGAGCTGGATGTAGGAATAGAGTGTATACTGATCAAATTTGCAGATGACATAAAGCTAGGAGGGGTTGCAAACACTACCAAGAATAGAAGGAGAAAACTCAAATTCAAAGGGATCTTGAAAATTGGAGAACTGGGTTATAGACAACATAAAATTTTACAAAGACAAATGTAAGGTGCTACACTTAGGGAAGAAAAAACATGCACAAATACAGAATAGAGGAAAACTGGCTTGACAGCAGCGCTGCTGAGAAGGATCTGGGAGTTGTTGGGAATCACAACCTCAACAGGAGTCAACAATGTGATGCTGTTGCAAAAAAAGCAAATGCAATTTTGGGTTTCATTAACACAGGAATAGCATGCAAGTCATGTGAGGTGATAGTACCACTCTACTCAGCTCTGGTCAGGCCTCCACTGGACTACTGTGTCCAATTTTTGTTCACAGCTGTATAGAAAGGATGTAGAGACAAGTGACAAAGATGACCAAAGGGATGGAATGCAAGCCATATGAGCAAAGGCTGAAGGAACTGGGTATGTTTAGTTTGAAAAAGAGGAGATTAAAGGGGGACATGATAGAGGTCTTCAAATACTTTAAAGGCTGCCATAAGAAAGATGGAGAAAAATTGTTCTCTCTTGCCACAGAGGGCAGGCCAAGAGGCAATGGGTTCAAACTACAGTATAGCAGATTGAGATTAAATCTCATGAAAACCTTTCCTAACTGTAAGAACAGTAGGACAATGGAACAAACTGCCCAGGGAAGCCATGGAATCTCCTTCACTGGAGGTTTTCAAAAAGAGGTTGGATAGCCATCTGTCTTGGATGGTTTAAACACAGTAAATCTTGTGTCTTGGCAGAGGGTTAGACTAGATCAGTGATTCTCAACCAGCAGTACATGTACCCCTGGGGGTATGCAGGGGACTTTGAAGGGGTACATCAACTCATTGAGATATTTGCCTAGTTTTACAACAGGCTACATAAAAAGCACTAGCAAAGTCAGTACAAACTAAAATTTCATACAGACAATGATTTGTTTATACTGCTCTATATACTATACACTGAAAAGTGAATACAATATTTATATTCCAATTGATTTATAATTATATGGTAAAAATGAGAAAGTACACAATTTTTCAGAAACAGTGTGCTGTGACATTTTTGTATTTTTATGTCTGATTTTGTAAGCAAGTAGTTTTTAAGTGAGGTGTAACTTGGAGGTATACAAAACAAATCCAATTCCTGAAAGGGGTACAGTAGTCTGGAAAGGTTTGTGAGCCACTGGACTAGATGACCCTTGCGGTCCCTTCTAACACTATGGTTTTATGATGCTGTGGTAGAGCTAGAGTTTTTCAAGAGAAAAAACAGGCCTCAAACTCACAGCCCTCTGTGTATTTTAGTTTGCTTTTCACTTAAGAAAAGTTTATTAAATACAACACTTAACATGTAATATTTAAGAATATAAAACAATTTTGGCTGTCTTTTAATAACAGAAGAATTGTTCCTCCCAAAACACTGAAATACCCGGTAGCTCCTGCTTTTCCGAATATGAAAGCCTTTCTCTTTAGGTTAGTTGGGTCATTGATTGTGTGCAGGAGTTTAGGTCATAAATTACATTAATTCTTCCCAAAGAATACTTATCTGCTATTACTACTACTGATACTGATCTCCTTTGTAAAGATCTTTGAGGTCTACTGATTAAAACAGCTGTATAAGAGCGAGGTATTATTATTACTAGATGGATACTTTAATTTTATTCCATTAGCCCACACCAGTAATATATGTGAAAGTAAATTCTGTAGTTTACTGTAACACCAAAAAATTAAAATATTTTGCATAACAACGGACAAGCCATCTAGTTTCTCACAACTCCCAATTTTTTCAGGCAACATCTCTAAACCAAAAGCCTGAGTAAATAGCTGAGCTTTACATTGTGCTTACAGGCTTCGTTGGGCCAGTACTTTGAGTTGAAGGCTCTCTACTGTGACCATCTTGGACTCATTCAGTCTTCTGGGGTGGAATTCTGGCTCTACTGAAGTCAATGGGAAATTTACTACTGGCTTCAATAGGTCCAGAATTTCACCCTCAGGGCATCCTTGCTGATGTCAACTGTTGAGAAGACCAACAGGGAAAAATGCAGTCTCTGAGCCAGAATCTAAAACATGTAATACAGATCTAAGTACAAACATGAATGTTCCCTCAGGAAAGAAGAGCTAGCTTCCTCACCCACCAGTCAGGATTGATTGAAACAACACTCCTCTGATGATTCTGTTTGTTGGAGCATTCCTGGATGTGGAAGAATTAATTAATTGTAATTCAGAAGCACAGAGTTCTCCTGAGACACACAGAATTAGCTTTCGCCTCTGAAAATTATTTCCTCCTTAAAAGAAAGCCTCTTTACTTAATAAAATCTACATTTTAAAACAATTTGACTTTTCATAGTCTATCTACATACTATTGCTCCATGTGCTACAAAAACACACTCCAAAAACAAAACCACAATACCATTTAGCTCAAAATACTCCTTTTTGTTAATCTGTTTCTCATTAATTTTTTTCTCTGCTACATACATAGCCCTTGCTTTAAAAACTGTCATTACATTAGTTATAGTATTTTTCACTCAGCTGTATACTGATATAGAATCATAGATGTGTAGGACTGGAAGTGACTTGCTTCCCATGGGATCTTACCTACCAACTACTTGAGTTTGCTAAAGTCTGCCTTCTTGAAATCCATTGTCTTTATTTTGCTGTTCTCTCTCCTACCATTCCTTAGAATCATGAATTCTATCATTTCATGATCACTTTCACTTAAGCTGCCTTTCACTTTCAGTTCTCAGCCAGTTCCTCCCTATTTGTCAGAATCAAATATAGAAATGCCTCTCCTTTAGTTGCTTTCTCCACCTTCTGAAATAAAAATATGGTCTCCAGCGCATTCCAAGAACTTGTTGAATAATCTGTGCCCTGCTGTGGTGTTTTCCCAGCAGATGTCTGAGCAGTTGAAGTCCCTCATTACTTCAAGTGCTGTGCTTTGGATGATTTTGTTAGTTGTTTAAAAAAAAACCTCATCCACCTCTTCTTCCTGGTTAGGTGGTCTGTAGTAGACCCTACCATGACATCACCCTTGTTTTTTTACCTCTTTTATCCTTACCCAGAGACTTTCAACAAGTCTGTCTCTTATTTCCAGCTCAATCTCAGTGCAAGTGTGTACATCTTTGATATATAAGATAACACCTCTGCCCTTTTCCCCCTGCCTGTCCTTCCTGAACAGGCTACCCTTCTATACCAATATTCCAGTCATGTGTATTATTCCACCAAGTCTTTGTGATGCCAACTATGTCATAATTACAGGTTTCAGAGTAGCAGCCGTGTTAGTCTGTATTCGCAAAAAGAACAGGAGTACTTGTGGCACCTTAGAGACTAACAAATTTATTTGAGCATAAGCTTTCATGAGCTACAGCTCACTTCATCAGATGCATTCAGTGGAAAATGTCATAATTGTGATTCACTAGTATTTCTAGTTCTTCCTGTCTATCCCCCATACTTCTTGCATTAATATATAGACATCTAAGTTACTGGTTTGATTTCCCCCCTATATAGTGGCCAAACTCTTCCCTTAGACACTGGTGAACAACTCCCATTGAAAGCCCTGGGAGCTGTGTGTCGGTTTCTGAAGGCAGAATTTGGTGATAACATTTCTATACAGTACATCTAAAATATATATGTTGTAATTCAAATCAATGTAATGTAACTTCTTAAGCTAGGGCTATGACAATATTAGGAAAGAAACATTGGTAGGAAACAGAAATACACCTGAACATTACGCTCATGGTTTTTCTGCCACTTTCTTTGTGCATGTATTTTTAGCATATGAAGAGACTGTGTGTAAGCATGAAGTTGTGTGTGTGTGCGTGTGTTTTAGTGATATCCATGTGATAAATTGCATTTCTCAAATATTCGAAACCCTCCAAGCAACTTCTTGTCCTGGAATAGGGTAGAGCAGCCTCAGGGAACAATACACCTACTGGTGATAGCTGGAGGTGAGCATCCTCTAGCCTTTCCTCCCTCCCTCTGGGGAGGTTTGCATCTGGGGCTGAGGAGAAAGAGGTCGAGCTGGCATAGCCAACTCCTATATCTTCCCAGGACACTTGTGATGCAAAGGGAGTAGAGCAGGGTAGAAAATCTGCCCCAAAGAACTGATTGTGGTCCCTTGACCGTTTTGAAACCATGTGTTTGACTCTCAAGTTGAAAAGTTTGGACATCACTGATCTAAAACTTTACTGAATAATAAGTGGCACATTCAGAATGCATGATTGTGTAGTGTGATATAATTTAATTACTTATTGGGGGGATTTCATAATTTGCATGTAGCTTTATCACTCGTAAGCAGAAGCGAGCACATTTTGGAAACCCTTTTTTATGAACAAATTTGCTAATGCTGAGCTAATGCTGACTCATGATTCAACATGCTTTTCCACAAACACTTTGGCAAATAGCTTTTGTTCCCATGAATTTTTAGGAAAGAGCATTTGTGAATGCAAGTATGAATTTATTTGCTCATGAAAGAAACATGCATATTTCAAAATTCACACTGTGATCAATTTTCATGATTATCTGCTAAGAAAGAGTTATTTGATGAAGAAATTCATTATTCTGAATAATGAATAAATTTAGGATTTTCCCTTAATGGGGGGAGGCAAAAATATCTTCAGGTTAGTTATAAATATTGAATAATTTGCTCAGTTCTGTTAAGCCTAAATACAACCCAATGTGTTAATCAGTATTTTTCCTTGTTAGGAGAGCTAACTGGCTAACTACCATTCATGAAGTCTGAATAATGCTGCCCCTTCAGTCCAAGCAATAAACCAGCATTCAGGACCTTGCAGGGTTTATGTAAGGGCGAGAAATTGTTAACTTACAAAAGATGTACACAAAGTTGTTTCCCTAAATACAGTAAAAACAAACAGCAGGTAGTTCCTTTGCTCCCCAACTCTGCCACTCTAGCAAGTTCTGTGCCCAAGAAGTTTGCTCTCTCTGTTTCCTCACAGGGCCACACAAATCCTCATGGTTTTCTGCTTACAACACACACAGCCTGAAAACTAATATTGCAACCCCTGTTAATCTACCTGCCTTAGCTCTGGTCTGGACATTGCTTTGAGTGGTCACCACCATTGTTCACAGCTGTTTTTTTTACTACCTAATGGGACTTAACTACTTCTTCTGTTGAGCCTGAAGAGTGAGTGGCATGTCCATTGGCTGTAATGAGGTCTGTGGTTGGCTTTGGATCCAAGACCCACTTGCTAGAAGCCATTAGCACCTGTCAGCATAATATTGTGTTCTTGATGATATAATTTAAATAAGCCTAATTATTATTTATTATCATTGTGTATTTCTGCTAGGAAATGCAACTATTTTTAAATATAGAAAACTGGATGCGTCTGCTAGTGTTTCCAGGATGATTTATAATATCTACCTTTTTAAATGACTGGAGAAGGTTAGTATATAAAAGTTCAAAGCAGGATGTTTTTCTTCTGTCATCAGGAGAGTTCATCCCTTAGTCAAGCAATGTTTTTATAACTACTGGACAGAACAAACTGTTTAAGTTGAAACTGGAATTCTAACCTTTAGCTACAGAGCCTGGCTGGATCTAAATTTCCAAACTGAATAAAATATGAACACTTGGAGGCAAAATGCTTTTTAAACTATTTTACATTAATGTAATTTACAATAGGCACTGCCATGAAATAATATCTAGTAACATCATGGAAAAAATGTGTAGTAAAAACTACTGGCTTCTAACCTAAGTAATGGCAAAATTCAATCAAAATGTATCTTGCTCTGCAACATAGAAGCTCATGAAAGGCTGTGCAAGTCCCCCAAATTTATTTTGAGGCTTGTGCGGGCTGTTGAAATATAGAAGCAGTAGGAGATATATAATTGAATCAGTCCCTAGTCTAGGCCCTGATTTGGCTCTAAGCACATGTTTAAGTGATTTGCTGACTAGACATGCCCATGCTCATGTACTTATATCACAGAAGATATAAGATGCAGGACTTATTTTATTCCCTTTTGATTTAAAACGGACAACTCTGGAACAGGAAACTCTTTTAAAAAGAGTGTCAAATCCCTGTTGTAAACCTTGTCACACAAAATTGATCTGGCATGGCATTTCACGTTTTGGATAGCAGTATCTGGGAAGCAGTGGAGTTCTGTAGTTTAAAGGAATGGAGATAAAAATAAGAATAGACAGAAATTAGGATGCTTACAAACTGGAAAGCTATCAATGTAATTGAACTACATGGCTTCTTGTGGTCCCAGGCTTTATGGTTGGACATAGAGTTTCGGAGGTTTGGCTCAGAAGGGCATCCAGAGAGTTTGGAAGTTGATTTTCAGTGGGACCAGAATTTGGCAAATGCTGAGTACTTTTGAGAATTCCACCCTTTCTGCTTACCTGAACCAAGCAGCTCTTTGAAGTAAGCCCAGAGTGATAGATCAGACTCTCTCATAAGACTTCCACTCTATAGCTTCTCTTTCTGATCAAGCTAAAATCTAAGAATCAGTGTGTGTGATAACTTGGCATTTTAACTTTTGGTACTAGCAGAAACCAGGAAGTGTAGGGAAATGGAAAAACAAAACTTTCCAAAAAAGGCAAATTAACCAAACATTTTGGAATTTCAACAGCTGCAGTTCAGGTTCAGTGGACACTTTGGACGTAATTGTGGGTTGGTTCTGATTTCTCTTTGATCGATTTTGCCTATTCCTAGTTATGCAACAACTATAAGGCAATGAATATTGCTGAAAGTGTAGTTCTGCTTTGCAAAGTGACTACAGAATGACATATGGGGGCTTCCCATTAATTGTGTTGCAATGAATTTTAGAGTAAAATGTGTTTGATTAATAGGGAGGGGTGCTTGACAGTAAGTATTGATCTGTACCCTACAATGTGGCTGGCTTACTGGATTTTTAGAGAGACAAGATGGGTGAGAAGTTGGTCCAATAAAAAGATGTTACCGCACCCACCTTCTCTCTCTAATTTCCTGGGACCAATGTGGTTAATACAACACTGCATAAAATAATCATAGACTATCAGGGTTGGAAGGGACCTCAGGAGATCAATGTCCCTTTTGGTTTATGTATGATCCCTAGAAATCAAGATCCTGCAGACCAAATTCTGCCCTCCATTAGATATAGCCCTGTAACTGAAAATCAGTTCACAATATGGTTAATAGATGAAACAGAAGGGAATCCATTTGTCTATAGCTGTCTTAACTCTGTATGTGCTAACAGGAATACAACAACTTATTTTTGTGACTAAAATAGGCAGCTTTAACGCTGAATGCACCCAGGAGAATGGAGGAAGGTGCCTACATTGAGTTAATTGGAGTCATGGCAATTTGTAGCAGCTGATGATCTGCCCCAAGGTCTTCTCTATTACAGATTTTTGATAGATTTTTTGATAGATTTGGTAGATTTTTTGGCAGTGGGCTGAAGAGATCTAAAAAGATTGAACTACCTAACAAGTACAATGGCATGTAGGTGCCAGAAATTCAAACCTATCTGAACAAAGGAGTATTTGATAGGAATAATGTAGGTAGGTCAGTTATTTCAAATGCATGATTTATCACTGAACTGACTGCTGCTCCTATCAAACAATGTCTGGAGGATGTTGTTTCACCACTCTACTCCACTGACATATTCATTGTGAGTGTCCAGAATTTACAGCTCATGCTGCCCACATAATGCTGATTTTTACAGCCATAAAATCAGGTAGAAGAAAGAATTTGGAAGGAGTGGTGGTGTTTGGGTGAGGGGAACGTTATGCTTTCTGACCCTCCATCTGGTCACTGGAGAGCTAATCTGTCTCCTTTACGTAGGTTATGGAGATCTGAAACAGAAAAGAAATGGAACAGTTAATCACATCACAACACAGTGGAAATGCCAAAGTAGTAAAATGCAGTGAGTTCTATGATTCACAGAACATGTGAAGCATTGAACTTATGTGCCTGAATGTAACAGGAACAGAAAACAGCAGAAGTGCACGTCTCTTCTTTTAAGAGTGATTTTTAATGATACTGGAAAGTAGAATGCTTTCTGTTATCCAGTTCTTCTGACATGCCTTATATTCTTATATTCTGTTTTTCTGGTGTGTTGTCTAAAGGGAAACAGGAAAACACAACTGTGATCAGCTTGAGTAGTGTTTCCTGTAATTAAATGACATTTTGTAATTACTTTCAGGCATGTAAATTGATCTTTATGTAAGAAGCACAATTTTCAGCTTAAAGTAATTGGTTCATATTCAGGATTGGTGTAAGTGGGGGAATTCATTGCATTCAATGGAAATGCACCTGCTTATACCAATTTTTAATTTGACCCCTTATGTTTACAGTGTTACCTTTACCTCCATTACTTATGATTATTCTTCCATTTTAACAATAACTATTATCCAGCCGGTAACTTGCTGTTTGAAGATAGGAGGTTTTTTCCTAAGAGAAGAGTGGTAGAGAGAACCAATATATAATTCTATTAGCCTGGGTACACCATAATTATTATAAATAAATGTCTTATTTAGTCATCTGTAAGACAAGACATGGTAACGTTTCAGTTATTACAGCCATTTTTCAGATATATTGAGCTCTCCACTATTACGCTGCTGAAAACAAACTAATTTTTTGTTGTGTTTCTTCATCTTCTGACCCTTGTCATTACTATTCTTGCTCATTAATACACTAATATAACATTAACAACAAAATATATAGAATCTGATTCCAACAATAATTAATCTTTCTAATCTCTGTCTTACATTATAGTATCATAGAAATGTCGGGCTGGAAGGGACCTGGAGAGGTCAAGTCCGGCGCCAATATAATTCCAGTCCATAAAAACTGCTCTTTGGACAAAAAAAAAATCTGCCCTCCTTTACGTACCTGCAACCCCAAAGGAGTCACCATACTGGAGACTATAAAGAGCTGACATCCTTCCTTCCTCAGCTGCCCCCAGTGACAGAAGCCATAATTGAGAATTCAGGCCCAAAGGTCTAAAAAATCTCCCACCGAACAATCTATGAATATATTATTGTTTATTTAAGCCTCTCCAGACAGACAGCAAGCTGGAGTTTTTCAACGAGGGAGAGGATCGTCTACACAGAGCTCTTTCCAAAACACCCAAACCAATCAAAAAAGCACTTTAAATATGTTAAATATTTTAAACATCTAACTTCCAAAACTTTTCTTATGATGCTCTTAGAAAATTATGCTGATGGTCTGATATGGCCTGTTTCATAACTGAAGTCAAAGTGAAATGAACTGAAGGGGTAAGTGAACTTTAAGGGTAAGAAAACCTTACTAAGGCTCACACTTAAAAAGGCTACTTGACTACCAGAGATTTGGCTCCGTAGTCTCCATGAGTGGCTCTGTCATAGATAGTATGTCACCCAAATAGACAGATGAGCATCCCCCATTTTGATGAGACCTGATATTTTCTGAACTGGTTTAGTCAGTCTCTCACAGTACCAAGCTGCCTTTGCAGCTCATGAATTCTATGGTCAAAGAGCTGTGTGGTAAAATCCTGGCCCCATTAAAGTCAATGGCATAACATCCATTGACTTCAATGTGGAAAGTTTTGCACCTTTTTTTTCCTGCTAAATGCTGTGTGTGTATTCACAATCACCTGAACAACGGCATGTGGAGCTCCAGGGTCCACAATGCTTTGGTTGGTTGTGGGTAACTGCGTGGGATGCGGTAAGAATGGTTCAGTGGTTAAGATGGTAGCCTGGACCTCAGGGGTCCCGCATTGAATTCCCTGCTCCCAGCACAGACTTCCTGTGTGACTTTGGGCAAACATAATAGTATGTGTGTGCCTCATTTCTCCATCTGTAAAATGGAGATAATGCTGTTAGAAGGAGGCACTGGCCCTTTAAGAGGGAAGAGGCTACTGCACGGGAGAGGCCCTAGGCTTTTGCTGGCCAGGATAGAAAATGTTATGGCCCTTGCCAGTCAGACTGGCTAGTCAGTGAGCAGAGCAAAAAACATAAATAGAACCACTAAGCAGTACAGTGCCCCCTAAAAACTGATGCCCACAGTGATGACCCTGCTTGCCCACCCCTCAAACTGGCCCTGCCTATGTACCTGCAACTCAGCTGGGCTTAAGAGGACACCTGGGTCCTAGAGGGGAGAGTCAGAGCTGCCTGAGAGCACTGAGTGAGAGTCTGAGGAAAAGAGGCAGGGGAGAGCTGCAGTGCTTAATTTGTGCCAGGGTTGAGCCTCGGCACCTCTAGGCTTGGCAGTTCATATCCCTGGCACCGCTGGGCTTGCTGCATCAGTTATGAATGTAAAAAACAATTGTTTGAGCCCCTGCACCTTTTTCATTACAAATTTAAGCACTGGAGAGCTGCCTGGAGAGACCATCTGCAGAGGGTGGAAAGCTTTGCAGGCACTCCCTAGAAAAAGAAGGAATCTGGCGGAGATGCTAGTTTCCTGAGCTAGAAAGCCACTGCTAGGAAGCTGGAAAGGGCTGAGAGCTAGGAGACCAGCAGAGGGGCTAGCCTGCTGACCTTCCTGAGCCAGACAGCCCTGACAGGAGAAGGTGGAGAGGCCGAAGGCTGAGAGTGTAAAGGGAGATGCTAGCTGGTTCGCTGAGCCAGAAAGCTGAAGCCAGAGGGCCAGAGAGGGCTGAAGGCTGGGAGTGAGGTGAGGGGAGCCTGAAGCTTCAGAGAGCCTGAGTGTAGTGAGAGGCACTGGGGCTGTATGTTGGACTGTTCAGGACATGATTTGTTATGGTTTATATGCACAGACTTTCTTTTCTAATAAGTTAGTTTTGCAAGGGCTATTTATACTCAGACTGTTTCTAGGAACCATAGAAGGGGAAACACAGGGAAGACTTACTTGGCATGCTGCAGAAAGATACCCCAGAAGGGGTCTGCCCTATGAAAAATATTCCTTACCTCACTTGGGTGTTATGAGATAAAAATACTCTAGCTTGTGAGGCACTCAAGTATTATGGTTACTGGGACCATACAAGTACAGAAAATCAGTAGATAGCCCAGAATCACTTGGCATAATCTACCACAAACTCTCCTAGCACTCAACCAGCTGCCTGCAGCAGAGATAGCCCCTCTGCTGAGATCCCACTCCTTAGTGTAGCCAAAAAGGGAGTGTTGCTGAGTGGGGAAAATGCCCACCCTGTAGGGAGCTGGCAGAAGAGATAACCAGCCCTGCCACAGCGTCAAATGAAAGTACCCTTCTAAGGATAAAGGACGATTGGTATTTTCTTGGGATGCAGAAGTGACTGCTGGATTCCCTATTATCCTGCCTTTTTATTTAAAACTATTCCACGAGGTTTGTAATGGGACAAATCATGATTTTGCTAGTCCTGCCAAATATCCTGTCATAAATATAAAGGGAAGGGTAAACCCCTTTGAAATCCCTCCTGGCCAGGGGAAAGCTCCTCTCACCTGTAAAGGGTTAAGAAGCTAAAGGTAACCTCGCTGGCACCTGACCAAAATGACCAATGAGGAGACAAGATACTTTCAAAAGCTGGGAGGAGGGAGAGTAACAAAGGGTCTGTCTGTAGTCGTCTTGGCCGGGGACAGAACAGGAATGGAGTCTTAGAACTTTTAGTAAGTAATCTAGCTAGGTATGTGTTAGATTATGATTTCTTTAAATGGCTGAGAAAAGAATTGTGCTGAATAGAATAACTATTTCTGTCTGTGTATCTTTTTTGTAACTTAAGGTTTTGCCTAGAGGGGTTCTCTATGTTTTTGAATCTAATTACCCTGTAAGATATATACCATCCTGATTTTACTGGGGGGATTTCTTTATTTCTATTTACTTCTATTTTTTATTAAAAGTCTTCTTGTAAAACACTGAATGCTTTTTCATTGTTCTCAGATCCAAGGGTTTGGGTTTGTGGTCACCTATGCAAATTGGTGAGGCTTTTTACCAAACCTTGTCCAGGAAGTGGGGTGCAAGGTTTTGGGAAGTATTTTGGGGGGAAGGACGCGTCCAAACAGCTCTTCCCCAGTAACCAGTATTAGTTTGGTGGTGGTAGCGGCCATTCCAAGGATAACGGGGGTAATATTTTGTACCTTGGGGAAGTTTTGACCTAAGCTGGTAAAGATAAGCTTAGGAGGTTTTTCATGCAGGTCCCCACATCTGTACCCTAGAGTTCAGAGTGGGGGAGGAACCTTGACATGGTGGCACAGCGGTGGGATTAACCTGAAATCATTTTGAGATCCAGTTGAGATTTTTTGAACTAGAAATACAGATTTTAAAAAGGAATTTTTAGGAAGTCCAGAAGGCAGCTTTGAAACTGAAAGCAGCTTGGTTTCTCTCTGCTTTGTGGCCAAGCAGAGACAAAAGGGGATTATCTTGTGAATTGCAGGTTTTCTTGCCTGGAGGCAGGGTACTTACCTCCTGCAGGGAAATTCACAGTCTTCCAACCCAGAGGTTTTTTTTTTTCTTTTCTTCCTAAAAGTAAATAGGGGGTGTGTGCTCTACCCATTTGCCTGGAGACAAAAGTGGCAGGGTTTTTTTAGGATTTTGATTTTTTTGTTTTGTTTTACAAGGAGCACAGGTTTGAAAATAAATTTTTTTCTTCTTTGGGCTGGGTAAGCAGGTTTCCAAGTAGTTGGAGGGTTTTTGCTTTAATTTGGGCCCAGAGCAGAGACAAGGGAATTGTCTTTTTCTGTAGGCTGACAATCACTATCAGAGAATAGGTATTCTATTCCAGCACAGCAAAATTTTACAGCCAAGTTTTGTTTGTTTATTTCTAAACCTCGGGTGTAAAGTTAGTTAAAAACAGAGAGGTTAGAATGGCCAAATCCTCAGCTCGACTACAGCTGGAATTAGCCAAATTTCAGGCTGAGGAAAAACAAAGGGAACATGAAAGACAGATAGAACTCATGCAGCTGAAGAAGGAACAAGAAAGGGAGGCAGAACAACACCAAGAGGCTGCCCACAAGAGGGAAATGGAGGCAAGGAAGCATGTGGAGGAGGAGAGGGAAAAAGAGAGGAAGCATGTGGAGGAGGAGAGGGAAAAAGAGAGGAAGCATGTGGAGGAGATGGAGAGGATAAAGGCCCAGCAGAATATACCAACAAACCCTAGCAATCCTTCTCCAGGTACCACTTCCCATCCCAGAAAGTTCCCCACCTACAAGGCAGGTGATGATACTGAGGCCTTCTTAGAAAACTTCGAAAGGGCCTGCCTTGGGTACAACATCTCTACTGACCAATACATGGTAGAGCTGAGGCCGCAGCTCAGTGGACCCTTAGCTGAGGTGGCAGCTGAAATGCCTAAAGAACACATGAACAAGTATGAACTGTTTAAATCCAAGGCGAGAGTCAGAATGGGGATAACACCCGAGCAGTCTCGTCGGAGGTTCAGAGCCCTAAGGTGGAAACCAGACATGTCATTTACCCGACATGCCTACCACATTGTAAAACATTGGGATGCCTGGATATCAGGAGCAAGTGTTGAATCTCCAGTAAATTTGCCCTTCCTAATGCAAATGGAACAATTCTTAGAGGGTGTTCCTGAGGAAATAGAAAGATACATCCTAGATGGGAAACCCAAAACTGTAATTGAGGCAGGAGAGATTGGAGCCAGATGGGTGGAGGTGGCAGAGAAGAAGAAAACTGGTCGCAGTTGGAGCGGAGACCAGAAGGGACCACCCCAGACCACACCCTATTACCGGGGGCCGCCCAAAGCCCCACCTACCTCCCAAAGAACCCTCCAGACCCCTTATCGTCCCACCACCCCGTTCTCCAGCAACCCTCCTCGCCCCAGTGACCCGTCAGCTGGACGATGTTTTAAATGTAACGAGCTGGGGCATGTAAAGGCCAACTGCCCCAAGAACCCCAACAGATTACAGTTCATTGCACCGGAATCACACCAGAGGTCCAAAGGCCCAGATACCTCCCAGATACCCTTGGAGCGGAGGGAAACTGTGAGTGTGGGTGGGAAGAAGGTCACCGCGTGGAGGGACACCGGAGCACAAGTGTCAGCTATCCATGCTTCCTTAGTGGACCCCAATTTAATCAACCCAGAGATCCAAGTGACGATTCAACCCTTCAAGTCCAACTCTTTCAATTTGCCTACAGCCAAGTTGCCTGTCCAGTACAAGGGCTGGTCAGGAATGTGGACTTTTGCAGTCTATGATGATTATCCCATCCCCATGCTGTTGGGGGAAGACTTGGCCAATCATGTGAAGCAGGCCAAGAGGGTGGGAATGGTCACCCGCAACCAGGCTAAACAAGCCGTGAGGCCTAGCTCTGTTCCGGAAACTTCTATCAGGACCCAGTCAGAGGTGATGGACCTGGACCCCAGGCCAATGTCTGCAACAGCAGTAGTGGATCCAGTCCCAGAGACCCAGACGGAACCAGTCCCAGAACCGGAACCAGCCGAACAACCAACACCAGACCCCGTGTCAGCACTGAATCCAGTACTTGCAACCTCAACACCAGAGGGCCCCACCGAACCTGAACTGGCAGCAGCCGATAACCCTACACAAGAGGCTCAGCCGGAGCCTGAATCCCAACATAGTACACCAGCGGAGAGCGGTTCACAGTCAACAGAAACAGCTCCATCCCCTATATCGCTTCCAGAGGGACCAAGCCTAGGTCCACAATCCCATGAGGAACTGATGTCTCCAGCATCAAGGGAACAGTTCCAGACCGAACAAGAAGCAGATGAAAGCCTCCAGAGAGCTTGGACGGCGGCACGGAGCAACCCACCGCCTCTCAGCTCTTCTAATCGATCCAGGTTTGTTGTAGAAAGAGGACTTTTATACAAGGAAACTCTTTCTGGGGGACACCAGGAAGACTGGCATCCTCAGAGACAGTTGGTAGTTCCAACTAAATACCGGGCCAAGCTCTTGAGCTTAGCCCATGATCACCCTAGTGGCCATGCTGGGGTGAACAGGACCAAAGACCGTTTGGGGGGGTCATTCCACTGGGAGGGAATGGGCAAGGATGTTTCTACCTATGTCCAGTCTTGTGAGGTGTGCCAAAGAGTGGGAAAACCCCAAGACCAGGTCAAAGCTCCTCTCCAGCCACTCCCCATCATTGAAGTTCCATTTCAGCGAGTAGCTGTGGATATTCTGGGTCCTTTTCCGAAAAAGACACCCAGAGGAAAGCAGTACATACTGACTTTCATGGATTTTGCCACCCGATGGCCGGAAGCAGTAGCTCTAAGCAACACCAGGGCTAAAAGTGTGTGCCAGGCACTAGCAGACATTTTTGCCAGGGTAGGTTGGCCCTCCGACATCCTCACAGATGCAGGGACTAATTTCCTGGCAGGAACTATGAAAAACCTTTGGGAAGCTCATGGGGTAAATCACTTGGTTGCCACTCCTTACCATCATCAAACAAATGGCATGGTGGAGAAGTTTAATGGAACTTTGGGGGCCATGATACGTAAATTCGTAAATGAGCACTCCAATGATTGGGACCTAGTATTGCAGCAGTTGCTCTTTGCCTACAGAGCTGTACCACATCCCAGTTTAGGGTTTTCCCCATTTGAACTTGTATATGGCCGTGAGGTTAAGGGGCCATTGCAGTTGGTGAAGCAGCAATGGGAGGGATTTACACCTTCTCCAGGAACTAACATTCTGGACTTTGTAACCAACCTACAAACCACCCTCCGAACCTCTTTAGCCCTTGCTAGAGAAAACTTACAGGATGCTCAAAAAGAGCAAAAAGCCTGGTATGATAAACATGCCAGAGAGCGTTCCTTCAAAGTAGGAGACCAGGTCATGGTCTTAAAGGCGCTCCAGGCCCATAAAATGGAAGCATCGTGGGAAGGGCCATTCGTGGTCCAGGAGCGCCTGGGAGCTGTTAATTATCTCATAGCATTCCCCACCTCCAACCGAAAGCCTAAGGTGTATCATATTAATTCTCTAAAGCCCTTTTATTCCAGAGAATTAAAGGTTTGTCAGTTTACAGCCCAGGGAGGAGACGACGCTGAGTGGCCTGAAGGTGTCTACTACGAAGGGAAATGTGCTGGTGGTGTGGAAGAGGTGAACCTCTCCATGACCCTTGGGCGTATGCAGCGACAGCAGATCCAGGAGCTGTGCACTAGCTACGCGCCAACGTTCTCAGCCACCCCAGGACTGACTGAACGGGCATACCACTCCATTGACACAGGTAATGCTCACCCAATTAGGGTCCAACCTTACCGGGTGTCTCCTCAAGCTAAAACTGCTATAGAACGGGAGATCCAGGATATGTTACAGATGGGTGTAATCCGCCCCTCTGAAAGTGCATGGGCATCTCCAGTGGTTCTAGTTCCCAAACCAGATGGGGAAATACGTTTTTGCGTGGACTACCGTAAGCTAAATGCTGTAACTCGCCCAGACAACTATCCAATGCCACGCACTGATGAACTATTAGAGAAACTGGGACGGGCCCAGTTCATCTCTACCTTGGACTTAACCAAGGGGTACTGGCAGGTACCGCTAGATGAATCTGCCAAGGAAAGGTCAGCCTTCATCACACATCTCGGGCTGTATGAATTTAATGTACTCCCTTTCGGGCTGCGAAATGCACCCGCCACTTTCCAAAGACTTGTAGATAGTCTCCTAGCGGGATTAGGAGAATATGCAGTCGCCTACCTTGACGATGTGGCCATATTTTCGGATTCCTGGGCAGACCACCTGGAACATCTACAAAAAGTCCTTGAGCGCATAAGGGAGGCAGGACTAACTGTTAAGGCTAAGAAGTGTCAAATAGGCCTAAACAGAGTGACTTACCTTGGGCACCAGGTGGGTCAAGGAACTATCAGCCCCCTACAGGCCAAAGTGGATGCTATCCAAAAGTGGCCTGTCCCAAAGTCAAAGAAACAGGTTCAATCCTTCTTAGGCTTGGCCGGTTATTACAGACGATTTGTACCGCACTACAGCCAAATCGCTGCCCCACTGACAGACCTAACCAAAAAGAAACAGCCAAATGCTGTTCAGTGGACCGGAAAGTGTCAGAAGGCCTTTAACAAGCTTAAAGCGACACTCATGTCTGACCCTATACTAAGGGCCCCAGACTTTGACAAACCGTTCCTAGTAACCACAGATGCATCCGAGCGTGGTGTGGGAGCAGTTTTAATGCAGAAAGGACCTGATCAAGAATTCCACCCTGTAGTGTTTCTCAGCAAAAAACTGTCTGAGAGGGAAAGCCACTGGTCAGTCACTGAAAAAGAATGTTATGCCATTGTCTACGCTCTGGAAAAGCTACGCCCATATGTTTGGGGACGGCGTTTCCACCTGCAAACCGACCATGCTGCACTAAAGTGGCTTCACACCGTCAAAGAAACTAACAAAAAACTTCTTCGGTGGAGTTTAGCTCTCCAAGATTTTGATTTCGACATCCAACACATCTCAGGAGCTTCTAACAAAGTGGCTGATGCACTCTCCCGTGAAAGTTTCCCAGAATCAACTGGTTAAAATCGTCCTTGAGATGTGGAAAATATTGTTAGTCTTTATGTACTTGGTAGTATATTTAGAGATGCATGTGTCTTATTAACTCTGTTTTCCTAGAGCTCCAGGAAGAAATCCCAGCCAGTGTTTCACCCTAGCTGAGATTTGGGGGGCGTGTCATAAATATAAAGGGAAGGGTAAACCCCTTTGAAATCCCTCCTGGCCAGGGGAAAGCTCCTCTCACCTGTAAAGGGTTAAGAAGCTAAAGGTAACCTCGCTGGCACCTGACCAAAATGACCAATGAGGAGACAAGATACTTTCAAAAGCTGGGAGGAGGGAGAGTAACAAAGGGTCTGTCTGTAGTCGTCTTGGCCGGGGACAGAACAGGAATGGAGTCTTAGAACTTTTAGTAAGTAATCTAGCTAGGTATGTGTTAGATTATGATTTCTTTAAATGGCTGAGAAAAGAATTGTGCTGAATAGAATAACTATTTCTGTCTGTGTATCTTTTTTGTAACTTAAGGTTTTGCCTAGAGGGGTTCTCTATGTTTTTGAATCTAATTACCCTGTAAGATATATACCATCCTGATTTTACTGGGGGGATTTCTTTATTTCTATTTACTTCTATTTTTTATTAAAAGTCTTCTTG
The DNA here is from genome assembly GCF_965140295.1 of Lepidochelys olivacea. Taxonomy (NCBI): domain Eukaryota; kingdom Metazoa; phylum Chordata; order Testudines; family Cheloniidae; genus Lepidochelys; species Lepidochelys olivacea. The sequence goes on from NC_140411.1 coordinate 169,527,246, forward strand.
TAAAACACTGAATGCTTTTTCATTGTTCTCAGATCCAAGGGTTTGGGTTTGTGGTCACCTATGCAAATTGGTGAGGCTTTTTACCAAACCTTGTCCAGGAAGTGGGGTGCAAGGTTTTGGGAAGTATTTTGGGGGGAAGGACGCGTCCAAACAGCTCTTCCCCAGTAACCAGTATTAGTTTGGTGGTGGTAGCGGCCATTCCAAGGATAACGGGGGTAATATTTTGTACCTTGGGGAAGTTTTGACCTAAGCTGGTAAAGATAAGCTTAGGAGGTTTTTCATGCAGGTCCCCACATCTGTACCCTAGAGTTCAGAGTGGGGGAGGAACCTTGACATATCCTAAGGTTGACCCTCAGTATTGCTGGAGCTGACCTTTCCTTTGTTGGTTCTTGAGAACTATAGGTCAATGTGGTATCACTGTATCCCTGCTATACAATCTTTAAATATGCAGTGTAATTGTAGCTGTGTTCGTCCCAGCATATGAGAGAGACAAGATGGGTGAGGTCATATCTTTTCCTGGACCAACTTCTGTTGGGGAGAGAGAGGAGCTTTCTGAAGAGCTCTGCGTAACTTTGAAAGCTTGTCTCTCTCACCTACAGAAGTTGGTCCAATAAAAGATATGACCTCATCCATCTTGTCTCTCTAATCTTTAGATAGTCTTTTTAGTAGATGGGGTAGATTTTAGTAGATGGGGTAGATTTTAGTAGATTTTTTCTGTACCAGTGGGAAATAGATCAATGGTAATTATAAATTGCTCAGTTCTGTTCAAGTACGTGCTCCTGCCTCAACCCAAATATTGACACTGACAAAGCGGTAATCGCTTGCAGACTTTAAATATGAACAGAAGAATTCCCATTCTTTTGGCTCTAAAATATAACTCCACATAGGACCCCAGAGTGTGTAGGAAATACATGTTATGAAGTATTCCACCAACGTACAATAGAAACAGTCTCTGTCCACATGCAAGATGAATAGGTTGGGTTCATAGCATACAGTGGGAGAGCTGCCTGAGCTGCTCATATTGATGCTCCCGTGGAAGCTACTTCATATATTTTTATAGTTTTGACAATAAGTCTACAGCCTGCTTTGTTGGTGCAAGGTCTTCTCAGATCTTGATTCCTCTCTACCACTAAAAACAGAGGGAGAGGGAGAATTCATGAGAGGGCCAAGCACAACTCACATGATTGGCTCAGTGCTCATTTGCTTGAGGTGAAGTGGGAGCAGCACATTCCCTACTGGGTTATGCAAACAGTGATAATTATAAGTAATAATTAAGCACTTACTGTTGCTGCCTTCATACAGGCAAAACGCTCATTGACTTCAGTGGGTGTTTTGCTTGAGTAATTCCTGCAGGATTATACTCAAAGTGGAAATACAGTGGAAAAAATTAATTTTGGTCATGACATTTGTGAGATTTCACCACAAGGTCACAAGTTCAAATTCGGCCCAATTTGGTAATGACTGAAAATCATGATGCTGACGATGCTATGACCCTATGTGAAATAAGTGGGTGGATCTCAGTCCAGTTCTTCAAGGGCAGGTGTCTTCATGAGAGAAACTACCGCCACTTTTAGTAATAATTGTCAGCTTCGTTAGCGGTTTCAGCTGAAGGGCCATGAAGATTTATTGCACTGAAAGGAAAAACTTTAATCTGTTTTAATAGAAAGTGAAATAAAGTATTAAATATCTGAGGCCTATCATGTCTAGATTTTCACAGAGCCCCAATCACAAGGGGCCATAACATCTCACCCATTTAAAGCAGAACACACCCATTTAATCCACATGCTTATAAATGGATGGGACAAGAGCGCCCGAAGTTGCTTGGGACAATGGAAGTGAAGAGCCTAAATACCTTGTGGATTTTGGCTTAGTAGTGTTTCCATAACAGAAGGCTAGGATTTTCAGTAGAGACTATGAGCTACATGTCCATGTCTTGTTGAATTTCAGTGCAAGTTGGGCAGCCCAGCTGCCTTATACTCCTTTGAAAATCCCATCCAGAATGGTTTGCGTTCAATGGCCAGTGGAGTCACAGTTCACCCATGCAGTTTGATGTGAATGTAATATCAAACACCATGTTGGTAGCGTGGCTGGCTCAAGAATTGCTACAATTTCTCCTCCTATACTTCCTGTGCCTTAGTTTGTTTAGGTGTATTCCTTTATTTTTGCATTTATAAAAAGTACCATCTAAAAAAAGAGGGAGGAAGCACATAGATGTGTGCAAAGCTAGATTTTAACAAGAGAGTCTTTCAAATGGGAACTGAGTATCTTGCCAACGTTCCACAGGTGTGTACCACATGGGCGATAGTGTATGTGATTGTGAGAGGTGTGATGACAGTTCTGTATCCCCCGTACATTAATCTTACAATACAGAAATGCCTCTGTTATACATTTAAGAATTGTTAGCATTAGTAGCAGAGATATGTTTAAGTTCCAAAAGGGGAAAAGTTAACAAGAGGCTCTAAGGGGTTGACATGTTCACCATGAATAGGAGTGGTGAGCCGGGGAGTAGGTAGAGTATAGATATGAGCATTTTTTAAAACTTTGCAAACAAACAGCCCTCCCTTCTCAACATTCGTTTTAGTTGAAGGTTAGCTTGCTAAGTCAAGGTTAGCAACCAACATAGTCTTAACACACACGTTGTTGTTTATAACACTTACTTAGATAAAATTAGTTGAGACACTAGCAGCAGAGGCTTGTTAAGCTGTCTGGAGTGGCTCACAAACATGAGTATGAATCTTGGGGCAGACTGTTATAAACCAGGGGACAAACCCCAAACTGGTTGTGTTCTATAATTAGATTTCACCAACCAAGTATCAAGTGTGAACTTCTCAAGCATTATAACGGCCATAACATGGAGTCCCAGACAGTCCCCTTGGGTACTCTGGTCTGTCTTGCCACCTAGGCAAGCCTGCCTTTGTGCTAGGTGCTCCCAGTCCCAAAGGACCAGTCACTTACCTCAGGTTAATTGTAGCTCAAATGTCACACCAAAGACAATGCTTATAGCTCCCTTAAGTCCCCTCCAGACCCCACTTCTAATCTTTTTCCTCCCTGCTGCCCCCAAGCAGACATCTCTGTGTGTGGTTTTTTTGTGTGTGTGTTTGTACTCTTTGAATAAACAAACAAAAGAAAAGTCCTCTCCGCTCTTCCTTCCCTTAGGAGAGAGGGGAGTCCACAGGAAAACAATGAGAGGCAAGTGTGACCTGTATATCAGGCAATATTCCTGGGTCAGCCGTTCAGGCTTAGTCTAAAATGGAATCTAACTCTAGCCTCTCCTCTTGTGGCATACTACTCTAAGGCTGAGTCATGCAGCTTCGAGAGCAGTGAGGTCTGCCACTGTATCCTGCCAAGGTCTGCCAAGGTCAAATGAGAAGTCCATGGCAGAGCCAGGGATAAAGCTATCTTCTCACTCTTGTTCCTGTGCCTTCACCTTGTCTTTCATTTTTAAAAAGTCTGTTTCTGGAATTAATATTTTTTATATTCTATTGTACATAGGTATGATGCCATTTCTGTGGAGATCTTTAGCTTTTGTGTTCTATATTCTAATTTTAAAAAAGGCTAAACTGCAGGAAAGGTTTTCATTTGAACACTGGCAATAAGTGAAAAAATATTTCTGCACATTGCTTCTGTATTTTGCCTCATGACTCTCATTAACATTAATGAGATTTGTGTAATTAAAACCTCTGCACCTCCCCCTGAATATTTTGTTCTGTGTATCAAATTTTAGCCTGAAGTGAATTTTTACCAGTGTATATAAATGCTGCTTTGAACTGTGTGTAATGGACACCACTGTAATACCCTTATAAATTAGCTTTATATTCATTAACTTTACAAACTGCATCTGACTTTGTCAGTAAACCCTAATTATGGTACATAACAGAACATAGGTATATGAATGAAAATAATTGTTGACTGCATATTAAAAATCACACTTCTGTTTTTCTGTGAGGTCCCTTTTATCTAGTGCCACTGGATTCTTATTTTTCATAAAAAGTAAGCCTTAGAAATATAATTTATAGGAATAAGCAATAAGCTTGTTTTTTTTCACTTGTTTTAGCATAGAACTCTGCATGTTTAATAAGAAACAGACACTAATTCTTTTTCTGACTTGTGCTGTGGTCTCTTGATGTCCTGAAGAGGCATAAGTAAAAACCACTAAGCCACATCATAAAATACGTTATTTGCTTTGAGATATCAGTTAATTTTACTCAGCGTACAGTACACTTGAAACAATAGACTTCTCTGGTATAATGAACATGAAAGCTGCTTTATGTTCCTTTGTGAAATAATAGAGTTTGCCTCTTCCTTGTGTCATATATCAAAGCCATATATAATGCAATAGTTAGGAGATAGGCTATGAAGATTTTTTTTAACAATCTTGAATTTCCATCAACTAGGACATGAAGGGGCAGATTTTTAAAGGGTATGTAGGTGCCTAATTTCCATAGAGAGTTTTTAAATACCTTTTGGAAATCTGGCCCTGAGTAACCTGTGATAACTGAGAAGCACTTGTTCTAGACTGGTCCTTGGTGCATGACGTAGCTAGTTTGTGCCCATTGCGCCTTCCCCTCTGCACCACAGCACAGCAGCCTAGTTCAGGACAGTATCTGCACTTGACCATGTGGTGCTAGCCTTTATGAAGTGAGTAGGGAAGAGGCAGGGCCTATCTCCCCAAACTGGCCAGCAGAGCTACACAATCTTGAGAGGTTGCACTAGCAGCTCTACTCCTCCCGCACACCCAATTTGCTCAGCTGAGGGAAGTGTTGTGCCTTCCAGAGCTCCTGCTGCTACATGCCCAAGAATGCATGGAACTAGTCTCATTATATGCAAACCACAGTCCAACAAACAACATTTCGGGGGGAGGGATAACTCAGTGGTTTGAGCTTTGGCCTGCTAAACCCAGGGTTGTGAGTTCAATCCTTGAGGGGGTCATTTAGGGATCGGGGCAAAAATTGGGGATCGGTCCTGCTTTGAGCAGGGGGTTGGACTAGATGACCTCCTGAGGTCCCTTCCAACCCTGATATTCTATGATTTCCCTCTGCCTCCCTCTTTCATTTGCTTCAGAATAGGTTAGTGGGAAGAGGATTGGCATCTGGTAGGCGTAAAAGTAGTGCTGGGAGTTTCTTCTCTCCCCTCTCACTGCCATCACGGAAATCTTACTTTAAAAATTATCAGAAATAGGAATACTGAGTGTTTGATATGCACTGGTGTACTTTGCATCTATCTTGGTAACACAGTCAAATATCAGCACAAAGAATGAGTCAGATTTTATAGAAGGGTGGAGCTAGTGTAGGGGAAGTCCTTTATCAGTCCAATAAGGACTGGTAGAACTCATTAAATCTCCAAGGTCAACTGGAACTCTCTTGGATTAATGAAGAACAGCAAAAATGACCCTTCTTTTTCATCTTCATCCTCTCTTCCTCTCCAAAGTTGATACTTTTCTTTGAGCAAGATTTATTTGTAGATTAATTAAATCAATATTAGAAGAGATTAATATTTACATCAGTCAAAATGAATACATTAAAAATCAGTCTATAAATAAATCAATAATATAGTCCAAGTTAAGCAATAGGTCTAATGTTTATCCTTCCAAGCTATGAGGACCCAGAGTGTGAATTCCTATTTCCTTTAATGACAGTAATTGCATGAGTGGTCCCCATGATCTCAGTGGCACAATCCATGCAAATCACTACTGGCCAGTGGGAGGAAGAGATCCACAATCTGGCCCAAAAGGAAGCACTTTATCATTTGTGTTGCCTTGTGAGAGTTATGCCTTTGCCCTAATGTGAGGACATTGATAACTATCTTTTAGGAGTGGAGAATTGCTTTGGCTGTAATGACATGTCCCCTCCTCTCCCAGCGTAAACCTATTTTTTTTTCAACAATTTCTGAAAAACCATTCAGATAAATCTTGGATACTGAAACTGGAAGTATTGAGATACCAGAAAGATACCTTTATCTTTCTACCAGGACACAGGAAAGGTTTAATCATTCCTTACCCACACAAGCCCCAGAATCATCTTCCACTAGATCAGGGTACCCCCTCCCTCACCTTGAATTTTCTTCAGGAGGGAAGCCTCGTATGCCTCTCCCAACAAGTATCCCAATTCATTACCCACTGTGTCACAAATCCAGTGTAGCCCAAGGTCCAGTGGGCTTCAGCAGCATCCACTAAAACTCCAGATGATAGCTTACAAGCTGTTGCGTGCTGGGAGAACTTTCCCAGCACGCAACAGTACCCATTGCCCTCCTGGCAGGAAGTTTTACCATTGAAGCTCAGAGCATAAGGTAAGCAGAGAGGAGGCTGCTGGACCATAGTCCTGTTCTGTTTCCTTATGGAATAAAACTTTGTTCTTGGGGGTTTGTCGGAGTGGATCTGGTCTGAGGCAAATACACCCTGACACATGCTGCAGAGCAAATTGAGGCACATTAGGCCCTGCTCCCCCAAAGTTTTGTAAAAGCCACCAGTTAGACTTTCCCTATCTTGAACACCCTCTCCTGTTCACCATATCAATATGGCGGTTACACTTGAATCAGGAATCCTCCACCCACCACTATCTTCAGCGATCCTCTGGCACCCCTCTTTTGCTTCTTTGAGAGAAGAATTACCTGCATACTCACTGTCTCACAAACCCTCCAGCCCCCCTCATTTCTACCATAAGGTGGCAGCAAGAACTAGAGAAGCTCATCTGGTCCTGTTGCTGCTGCTACTAGCCTTTATCCCTCTGGTTAAGATGCTCCAGTATGCACTGGGGCAATCTCAAATCCTCAGTCTTTGGTGCTCCTGCAGATGTGGCAATTAGGGAGTGTCACCTAGCCACAATGGCGAGAGATGGGGCTTCCTAGATTCCATGGCGAGAGGATGAGTGAGGGACCCAGAACAGAATAGTGAAAGACATGAGGCAAAGAGCTCCCCCGCATTAGCAATGTGACTCCCTCTGATCTATCCAGCTACTTATTGCCCCCAGTACTGTAGAATTTCAGCACCTCACCAACAGTAATACAGTCATCTTCACAACAGCCTCTCAGGAACAAAGGTATTATCCCTAGTAAACTAAGGCAGTGAGAGAATAAGTGACTTGCCAAAGGGTGCACAGGATTCTTGTGGCAGAGCCAGGAATTTAAACCTGGTCTCCTGTGTCCCAGTACAGTTTCTTAGGCATAAGTCTCTTTCCCACACCCCAGCAGAGAGATGCTCCCAGTGGTAACGTTCTTTCTTTTGGCCCTTCCATGGACAGCCAAACACTTTACTGGATAATTTGCACTGCCACCCACATGTTACTACTTTTTGATGGACTGCCAAACTGTCAAGCATTTCCTGTTTCTGTACAGGACATATACAAACATGGTAGATTTACTGTGGTTTAACAGTGGAGTACTTAAGAATAGATTTGGCCTGTTATGTTCTGAGAGTTTCAAATCTTGGAAAAAAATTATCGTCCTCCTTCTGTTAGTTGTTCAATTTATTTTTTTTAATTGTGCATCTGTTATGGCACTGGAAATAAAATGACAACACTGAGTGGAATGGGTCACACAGAATTACTGGCTTTCTGTAAAAAAAAAAAACATGAAGCTAGTACTACTAGAAGTTTACTTCCTGATGCATTAAAAATTTCTGCATGTAAAGGAGGAGCTTCTTCCTTCCTATTAACTATTTATTAAGGGGCAGATTCTGCCACACTTTCTCATGCTGAATAATACATTAGACTCCAGTTCAACGAAGCACCTAAGCAGAGCTGGGCACCATTTTTCAGACAAATAGATTATTTGCCAAAAAGTGAAACTTCAAGTGGATCAAAACTGTTTGCAAATATGGATCAAATTACATGAATAGTTTTAGCCCCCGCAAAAGTACACAAAATCTGAAAGGCCAAATGTTTTTTTTTGTTGACATTTTTAAAAGAAATGTTTTGATTTTTCATTTCAAAATTATATCTAATGTAGAAATTTTAGCTAGATTTTTGATGATTTTTTAAAAAAAGTAAAACAACTGCCCCCCACAACAAACCAAGAAAACAAACCCAAACCCAAATGTTTAGTGTATGGTAAAGTTAAATGTTTTTTTGTTCAACCCAAATCAACTTTTTTTTCTTCAATTTTTGGTGAGATTAAAACAAAATAATTTCATTTCATTTTGCCCCCAAGCTATTCCCTCCCCCACCTTTTTATTGATTCTACCACAGAACCAAAAAGTTAATTATTTGCCCAGTTCCATACTTAAGTATATGAATTGACTGGGACAACTCTTGTTTAAAGTTAAGCATATGATTGAGTGATTTTTGGATCAGAATTTGAATCTACAATCAGTTAAACTGAAATCCTGGATTAAGATTCTATTCCACATGAGTAAGGATGGCAGACTCTGGCCCCTGGGAGGCACCTGCTTTGCTGTGTGAAAAACAGGGTCAGAAAGAATTTGAAAATCACAAAACTGCACTGTATATTTCTCCAAGGGCTTCACTCAGTGACAAGTGAGCTTTATTATCACAAAGAGAAATAGTTTTGTAAAGGTGACATCATGGTAGACATTTTATTTTAAAAATCAAAATGGCAATGGGACTAATTCAGTGATGGGTTTCACTTCCAGAATGATTGGATGGGTGGTGAGAGAAGTAACTTGGAACAAAATGGCTGTAGGCAGAAAGTCCACGAGAGGGTTGGAGCAGTGCAGGACACACCTAGTCACTGCTTCAATAGTAGTCCTCGATTGGTCATTTGAATGCTAAAGATGGACAAGTAGGCATGGCCAGGAGCCCTAAATCACCTGCCCTCTCTTTGCAGCTCATCATCCCCTGCTGGTGCAGGGGGATGTAGTTGACTGTGGAATGGAGTAAAGGATTTTCTGAGTTGGTTAATTTGTTCAATAAAGTTTGCAGTCATCACTTAAACCAGAGAAACAGCAGGGAGCCATGACCTGACAGTGTTGCTGATACAGCATCTCTTTAATTTACCACATTTAAACAGAACTTTTAATCTCCTCAGACAGGATCAAAGCCATAAAGGAGAACACACTGCATGGTAACAGATAAAGCTAAACAAAATCAATTACAATGTCTATGTGAGGAGACTTATCTCCAAATACACGTCTACATATAAATAACCAAAAACATGCCAGACCCTGTGCAATCTCATCAGAAGGGGGGGAAGTGAATCTTCTGATTGGGTTACCATGGTTAGAAGTTGCTTAATCAAGGCATGCAGTTTTTTCATCATTTATAAGAAGTTTCAATAAATATTGACATGGAGAAAGAATGTTAAATAACATTCCTCTTTGCAAGCGTAAATCTGTCTTGCAGTGCTCCTGGAAATGGACAGCTTCTTAAATTATTCTTAACACAAAAAGCACACTTGACGTCAAAAACCCTTGTGTGACGCAGGCTATGCTTTTCAAGACAACACGGAAGAGTGCTTGGCATCTAAGTTGTCTTCTAAAATGATTGAGAGGTTAGTGAGAAAAGCAACTTGTTGCTTGTAACAGAAGTGAGGATTAATCCCCAGTCTCAATTATCTGGTGTGCAGACTGAAAGATATATTTTTAAGACATCTGCTTTGGAGCCACTTTCAGTTTACCCTACATTATCTTGCTATAAAAGGATAGCACAACTGACCTATTTCGTTACACTGAGCGTACATTTGAGCACAACAAGGTGTAATAAAAAGGTAAAATAATATCTCAGTCTCACAGGCACCATTAATTAATTCCGCATCAGATTTGAGCCATGCAGCATTTTTAAAAAAAATCATTTGTTTAGTCTGGAAAATGCACTCAGCACTTCGCTTGCTCTGACATGAGTAACAGATGCTTATATCTCTTCTGCACTTATGTCTTTGAAATTTGACCTCTGAAAAGTAACCCATAAGTGGATGATAGTTGGAAGTTTTAATGGCTAACACTGAAAATGTGTATACAGAGACTCTGGATGCTCTGCTAAAGCAAGGTTAGTGCCTGCTGTGTTCAGATGGGATTAGTGCCTGGGGAGATGACGTGCAGTGTGTGTGTTCAAAGAAAAGAGAGGCCAAAGGGGAGAGACCTTTTAACATTATGATTACACACCTTGAACAAGAAAAACTAAACTGAGAGACACACATAATTGTGTAATATTAAAAAAGAAAAAAACCATGCAGGTCCAATTCTGTCCCCACCAGTCATACCAGTGTAATCCTATTGGGGTTCAGAGGCTGGGGGACTTATTTATGCAAGGGTTTGAGTGCCCTCAACTCCATTGACCCCAATCAACAGTAATCCCACTGACTTCAGTGAAACTGCTCGTGTATGAAAGTACTCAGTATATGAATAAGGGCTTTGCAATCATAACCAATAGGAGTTGTGAAGAATAGGGGCTCTCTTGTATTCTGACTATGCCACTTGAATCATATAAATCTTATAGAGCTTTTCTCTGAGATGTTGCGTAAAAATTTCAAAAGCACCAAGTGACTTAGAAGACCAAGTCTCATTTTCAAAAGTGACTTAGGAGCCATAGGGCTTCTCTACATGGTCAATGAGTGTGTGGCAAATTGGGTGTGAATGTTCAGTGCTGTAGCTGGTCATAGACCTTGCTACCGCCCACTGTAAGTTCTGAGTGTGCTGTTTCAAACAGCAGCAAGTTGCACTGATTTGTAAGTCACTTAGGCATTTCTGAAAATTTTACCCATTCTCTATCTTGCTTCCTTGTATATGCTGTCAATTACACTAGCCCAGTACAAAAGTGGATTAGTGTTACACATAGATTGTAAGAGTGATATATGAAGAAAAGGCTAACAGAAACAATCCTATTGTAGAAGAATCCTGAATATTATATCTTGAACACTACAATGAATGAATACATGCAAAGAAGTGTTGAATGATTTTTCTATTTGTATCACTGAGGAAAGGCAGGAATTTCAAGACTGTGCAGAAATTTTTTCCCCAGACACAGTTTTAGAGAACTGTTGCCACAATTAGGCATTAGTATGCAATGATGAATATGTAAGACTCTTTACCACTATTTCAGTTGTGTAGTTGTGTGTTCTTGTACGTCACTGGTACGATGAAGAGGCTGAATATCAGAGTTTGGATGTTATGATGAAAGATTCATGGTTTACCTCCATTTCTGCCAGTGCTCAGAGGCAGTGCTGCAGGAAGATGGTGCTTGGGGGAAATGTTTCTGGCTGGTGGTAAAATACCTGCATAGTTAAATAATTTAATCCACATTTGTAATATGTGAATGCAGTATGGGACACTTTGAAAATGATCCATGGCATATAGAATGATAGCACGACTATACAGAGGGATCCTGAGAGATACCAAGAACATTCAGTTTAGCACTTCTTGGGATGAGGCCCACAGATTTGACACAATGATTTTAAAACTGTGGGCCTCCACCTAAGAGGCAACGAACATCTTCGGTAAGTTGCTGTGCACCTTCCATTCACACTAAACTCATTGGGAGTTGATCATGATGATCAGCACCGCACAGGCGAAGCTCACCACTATGCAGAATCATGTCCTTAGAGATTATATTTTATGACTTCCTGTCAAATCCTGATTTTTTTTTCAAGCTATAGAAAGCAATTTGACAGAATTAATAATCTCAAAATACAGATGCAGGATTTTATTTATCAAAGCATCGTCTTGTAACTTACCTTTTTAAACTACTTTGCTTGCTATTCAGCAAAGTTCATTGCTCTAGGTTTGAAGGAATAATCAGACCCCAAATGCCACTGATATTTTTATTCAGCTAATTTTCAGACATTTTCACTTTCTTCATATGAAAAAAAAAAAACTATGCTGCTGTTTGGAGCTGGAACCAGAGACCAGTTCTGTGTGATGCTCCTAGGAGAGTACCTCTCTTGGAGTTCATTAATTTTTTGGTCACTGAAGTTGACTTCCAGCTGTAAAATTGAAGCATATGTGGTTTTTGCATTAACATGCAATGTTTGTATTTTAACTGCTCTCTGGTTGGTGGCTGCCACTGTTGACTGTCAAAATTGCACATCACATATTGTAAAGTCACTCTGGCTGGGAATGTGACACTTGAGAGCTGTGATCCTGCAAACCCTTACATGAAACTCACCTAGTGCAGAGGTTGAGCACAAGGCCATGCATTGGTTATGACTCCTGGATTCTTGGCCCTGTGCAGCTCCAGCCCTGGTTTCAGTGCAGATTAGATCAGCCTAGGGCCTGTTGCAGTATTTGCCAGCTGGTCACAGTCTCCAAGGGACCATAAACCTGCTGAAAATTGGTGGATCACATTGGCTTTCTCGCATGACCTCCTGTGCCCAACATTCATCCTACGCTGGGACATTGATGGAGGTAGTGGTAGGATCCAGCTACACTGGCTTTACAACAGCTCAGAGTGGCTCCCCCTGGGGAGAGCCTCACCTGACAAGATACATCCAGTATTGGGTTCCCTGACGCTACCTGCACAGATGTGCAGATAGTAAAATATCCCCAATAGCATATTTCCAGAGATGAAACACATTGATCTTTTCTTGCTGATACCCACATTTAATATTTCTTGTTACATGTTTTGGATCAGATGCCTATATTACCTGTGTTACTTTAAACATCCACTCTTAGAGGCTTTTGGCTGGAATTTGTACTGGAAAATAAGAGCAGACTTTGAAAAAAATACCCTTCTCTCCCCCTGCTTCCCCCACCCCGCAAAGTTAAGAGCTGATTCAAAAGCAGAAGTGGTCTATGAAGAGCTGCACAATCTATGGGAGGTGACAGCTAATTTTGGCAATACAAAGATGGGGTTGGGAGAATATTGCTGCTTTTCCATAGCTGCAAAGAGTCAAGTCCAACAGCCTAGCAAGGCCCAGTGGAGCATCTGAGCACTTCAAGAGGAAGCAAGCTCAAGGAGGTGTGCACAAAAGCCTCCGTAAAGGGATGCCAAGTCCAAGTAGTTCAGCAGAGCGCCTGGGTGTGTTCAAAGATCAATGAGCCCAGAGAGCATGTGTGATCATACTTTGAACACCTGCACACTCTACTGTGGGTGGGTGGAGCAGGGAAGAGTACTGTTGTTGTTGTTTTTTTTGCATTCCCCCAAACTGATCCCTCTTCGTGCCCCTAGTCTGGGATGTCTTATCTAACAATGGCAAATACCAGAGGTTTGAGAGGAAGGTAAGCCTCTCTCTCCCAGTGTGAGGCCTGATCCAGTGCTCATTAAAGTCAGTGGAAAGAGTCCCATTAAAGTCACTGGGCTTTGGATCAGGCATTGTGTAATGCTATTGGGGGAAAATTCCTTCCTGGGCTCCCAGTGGGTAAAGTTTAAGCCCTGAAGCATGAGGTTTAATGTCCTATTATTTCATTCTCATAGTTTGCATAACTCCCAAGTTCTTATGGGTCCTAAAATTATCCAATTATTCTTAAAACCTTGTTCAAATATTTGTTTTTGATGGGCCAGTGAATTCCAGGTTGACTAGTTACAGCTTGAGGTAGTATGTCTCTATTTTGTTTTATTTTAAATTTACTTTGATACACTTTCATTGAAAGGCTGATCAGTTCCATGTATCTCAACTGGAGATGAGTGAATAATTTGCAACATATAATTTGTTTATCTAATTTGTATGAGCAAAATCCAAGCACAAGCACTTTCAGTGCAAATACTTGAAGATGTGAATTTAAAATTCAGGTTAGGTGAAGGTTTTTGACATTAATTTCGCATGCATATTTTCACCCATTATATGACTCTTTGAGTGCCACAGTTCCTTCTCTGCGGTGCTCCTGGGGCATCCCATAGGCAGGGCTTCTGGCAAAGCTGTAGTCCTTATGGCCTTACATACCTATGCACCCCAAATCAGAATCTAGCCCTAAGAAAATGAAAATAGTTAAATTACTTATCACTTGTATGTGTGTAGGTCTAGTATGAATGGTTGACAAGAATTGTTTTAGTGTTTGAATATTATGTTCAAGATTCAGACTCTGTACCCCCCAAACACTAGCAGCCAGAATATATTATACCATTCAGTGAACATGTCATTCTTCTGAGACATAACTGCACAGGGCCTAGCCAGGAACTTTATGTGCTGGTTCATTCGCTACCTTCCATCTCACTCTCTCATACCACCCCTCAGCCCCCCAGCCCCGCACTGTTCCTTCATGTTGTTGAAGAAATTTTAGATTCACCCAAGCCCGGTAAGGATTTATAGCGCACCATAGAACTGTTTGCTTTTACAGTTTGGTAATAATTAACATTACTGTGGCAATATGGCTATTTCTGTGGCAATGTTAATTACTTTTAAATGGTAACATTTTAATGAGATACAAGGTGGGTGAGGTAAATATCTTTTATTGGACCAACTTCTTTTTACCTCACCCACCTTGTCTCTCTAATATCCCGGGACTGACATGGCTACAACAGCACTGCATACAGCAATGGAACATTTTAATGGTGAGGATCACTGTACATATTTTTTAAAATATATGTTATTTACATTTAGCTGTTCTCCCTGAGCCCTAACTTGGCCAAAATATGAGCAGGAAGGATTTTATTCTGTGAAAACCAGCCACAAACTGCAGCCAAATTGTCACTTTGAATTTGGCTGTTAATCAGCTGGGTTACTAAAACAATGCAGGTCAGCTGGTGTGGGCTGCTCCCTGGGTGCAGACACTTGAGCACCAAAAAGATTCATTTTTGGGTGTGTTGTGGCTCTTGCTCTTTACCCAACTTACCTAATATGAAGGAATCACATGGGCACAGTGGGATCCAAGTGACCGAGTTTACAAAGGCTAAACAACAACCAACAGCTTATGGAACACAGAAGACAGTAAGGGCCAGGAGAGGGCTCACAAATGATTTAAAGGGATACCCAACTCCTATATGCTCCTGTCTCTGGCTTGGTCCCTAACATACCCCTCAAGCCTGGTACCAATGCAATGTGCTTTTGCCCCACTTATACCTCCTTTTGAAGATGCACTATGCTCTTACCCCCAGGGGCTTGCTAGAGCTCAGATTATTAGCAGAACTCTGAACATTTGGCCCTAAATCTTTGTCAGCTAGAAGAGGCACCATAAACTTCAACATTCATTCACTTTTAGGGCATGTAGTGCCTAATTTGTTTTCCCAGAAAGCAGCATCTTCATGGAATTTAAAAGACTATGTAGACACAAAGGGAAATTTTTCTTCAACCAGTAAAACTGTCCTTCAACTGATACCTTACTTGCCCAGGTATTTGCACTCGTAACCAAGTGTTTTATTGCTGTCCATTCAAATAAAACAGGCCATAGGGCTGATAATGATATCCTGAACATTGTTCTTGGAGGCATTAGTGAATGCTAGAGAAGACTGATACTGGCCATTTTCTGAGAGCGATTTGGTCAGTCCTTCACCTTGGGTCAATGTGCTGTTCTCTATTTCTTGGCCTCTGGCTGTTTGGAGAGCTCCAAGTCCAAGCACATCTGACGCATCATAACTGGCTTTATCTTCTTCAGCTTCATTGGCTAGGCAATTCTGCCACCACAGTGATTCTTTCCAAAGCATCTGTTTATCTAGGGCAGAGGTTACCAGACTTTTTTGATGAGCGAATTCATGCTACACATGTTCCCCCATCATGGGAGCCTTGGTGCGGGGGAGAGGGGTGCCTGGTGTCCATGGGGTCTGGGGATGAGAGGGATGTTCATCATGTGTCAGATGAAGAGGCTTTCCACTCCGCAGTGGTCAGGTGGTCCTGTCTGCTGGGACCTGGCTCCCTGCTCTTCTTGCTCCTCTGGGGAAGCGAACAGGGTCATGCTGAAGGACCGGGGTTGGGAGGGGAGTGGAAGACAGCACCCTCTTGACCCCAGCCTTTCAGTGTAGTCCCATCAGATCCTTGCACCCTCCAATAACCTTGTCAGGCATGCCCCACAGTTTGGGAACTCTGATCTATGGGACTTATATGGTCCCCATTACTGTAATATCTGATTACCTCACAATCTTTAATGTATTTATCCTCTCAACATCCTTTGTAGTAGGGAAAAATTGCTATACCAAATTCACAGGGGAAGGAGGAAGAGAGACTACGTGACTTTCCCAAAGTCATGCAGAAAGTCATTGCAGAGCAGGGAATTGAACCCAGGTATCCCAAATGCCAACCTAGTGCCCTACCCACTAGCCTGTGCTTCCTTATTAAGGTTAGAGGCTTGGTACCACCAAAGCACATAGGAATAATGTTGATATGAAGGTGGGCGCCGGCAGGAACAGGGTTTTCTCCTTTTAGATCATCTTTATTTTTTTATTGATAGCTTGCCCTTCTGGAAATAATATTTTTGGCATGTGTACAGCAATGTTAACCACAGAAGTATTAGCAGCAACATGCCCCTATTCAGGACTGGTGAACTGATGACAGTTCTTTGGCAAAACCAAAGGCCCCACAGAAACCTGGTTTGCCAGAGCACGTGTTGTTTTACTGCTGTGTTTCAGTTTTCTCTTTTTTCAAATCTTTTAATGAGTCTCAGCAGAGTGAGAAATCATGTTGTATTATACAGAAGAGAATTTAGAAGCTCAAGTCACACCCAGTCTGCAGGATTTCCTTTAAAAACAAAATATTATTATGAAACAAATAACTATATGGAGCCACATTCAATCTTGGTATAAGTAGGAACGTCTTCATAAATTTCAGTAGGGTTATACGTATTTTATTCAAGGCTGAATTTGACATTGGGTGTTTCTATTACTATAATCTTGTATACGTATGAGAAAGAATGTCTTTGTCTGAGACAGCTTGTGGTTGCTGATTAATGTGATAATCAAATAAAGCAAGAGGGCACAGGAAAAATTTGGAAACCAAGCAATGTTGGGAGAAAGTGTTGAGTAGTGTGCAATAAATCTTTGTTTGGGTGGGCTAGCAAGCTGAGTACATACTCAGGGTCTGGACTTGTACTACCAATGCTGAAGCCCACACTGCACTGTCTTCACTGCTATTGTTATTCATGCTTGCTAGATTCAAGCTAGCTCAGATGATGGCAGCTTTTGCTGTGTAGGTATACATTTGGAATGGAGTGTATGCTAATCAAATCCACAGATAACAAGCAGCTGGATGAGACTGTGGATACTTTGGGGGACATAATCTATGTCAGACCATTTTCAGAATATACTAGCTGAGATTTTTTTCCAAGTCATGCTACTGAGCATAATAAGATTCCACAGCATAAAAGCTAGGGATCTGATTCACATGAATACATTAAGCCATTTTGGCTGTGTATAAGGCATCAAAGATTAAATAAATTATATTTATGTCCACTTTAAGTCACCTTTACACAGCTAGAGTTGTGTAAAGTTGCCTTAGTGGAAATGGGAATCAGGCCTTGTGTGTGACACTATACAATGACAAGAAATAAAAACTGGCTGTTTCCTATGGGAGTCATCAGAGGGGATTTGCCAATTCTGTGGAATACTTCAGGGATTCTCCCTTGGCTTTTCTCTGAGGGATCAGAAAATGCCCAGAGAGCCCTGCAGGAATGGTGAACAGACTTGTAGTAATCTCAGCTGTGTATTGGCAATACCAGAGTTTTCTTTAGCCAAATTACAAGTGTGAATTGCTGGTCAAAAATAGGTGGTACTATAAAAATCCACTTGCACAGAGTGAGTATGAGGACACTGTTCAGCTGCTCTCTGAACTAATGCTGCCTTTTAATGGGGTTTCCTTAAGATCTGTCATAAGTCATGGCTGCAGCTTTTCCCTTGTTACTTTTTGTTTTCACTCTTTCTTTGTTCCACAGTTTCATGTATCCCTAGAATGTGCAACCTGAGCAATTTGAGAGTCATTATCTCCATGCTGTTAGGGACCTTTTATGTGGACCAGTGATAAATGCGTTGATTACAGGGGAATGGGTAACTCAGGATGAGGCTGATAATAGGAGACTGAGCCCCTTGTCATTTTTATTAATTTGAGTCACAGACACTGAGCTTGATTCTCCTCTCACCTGCCCCAGTTTTACACTGTTGTGGCTCCATTGGCTACAATGGACATACTCCCGTTTTGCATTGCGGTATGGGAGAGCAGAATCCTGAAAATCATAATTTGGTGCCTTATGTGAAATGGTTTGGTGGTATCTGTTCAATTCCAGATCACAAAACTCCACAACTCCAAGTCAGACCTTTATTGTGCAGGAGCATAGGAATTGTCGTGCTGGATCATCTTGCTCACTGTCCTATCACCAAGAGTGGCTGCTACCACTTGCTTCAGAGAAGAGGTGAAGAAACAAACCGTGCAGAAAGCATTTGTGGGAAATTTACTTCCTAACTTTTTAATATGCTGGGGCTGGTTTATGCCTTAAAGCATAATCCCTTATGAAACTTGTTCATTTTTGTAATATTTTCTATTATAAATCAAGGTAACCTTATTCTTCATAGAAATGTCTATTCTATTTTTGAATCCTGGTAAGCGATTTGCCTCAGTGAGGGAAGTCAATAGTAGTTTTGAATTGACTTCATTAGGAGCAGGGCTGAGGCTGAGCCCATAGGCACTGTAAATGTCCCCACTGCAGGGTGTCAGTGTGAGTGCTGAGGTACACTAGTCCCTTCTGGATGCATAGTAGCATGATCTGTGTACCACAAACTTGCAGGCAAGTGCTGCTGACATTCCAGGCACTAGGCTCTAAATGCTCTAGCCATTGGTGGGTTCCCAAAAACATGCACACATTTTGAGTCACTGAAGATTCCTTTACGAGGGCTGGCAGCGATAAATGGTGAAAAGACCATATTCTGATTTCCCTTGTCAATTTTATACACCCTGGAGTATATTTTGAGTGTAGTGCATGGGAATTCAGATGTTAATAGAGGATGTACAGCTACATTGGGGTGTACATTGTTCTGAAAATGTATGCATAGACTACCAGGGTTGGAAGGGACCTGAGGAGGTCATCTAGTCCAACCCTCTTGCCCAAAGCAGGACCAATTCCCAATTTTTGCCCCAGATCCCTAAATGGCCCCTTCAAGGATTGAACTCACAACCCTGGGTTTAGCAGGCCAATGCTCAAACCACTGAGCTATCCCTCTCCCCTTATGTATCATTGGGAAACTTGCATAAGAACTTTGGAAAAGACCGCACCAGTTCACTTGCAAGATACACAGCATCTCATTAGAACCAGGCATGCTCACCAAGTTTTTGTTCCACAAATTTATTCTGCCAAACATTGCTTCTTCCACAGTTTACATGTAAAGGAGAGGGAATATGTATCTACTGTATATATTCAATGCTTTGTAAAACAGCTTAACGATACTGATCAGTGATTTCCTATTTGTTCACTGATATAATGTAACTTTATTTAGTGGCATTAGAATTTAGTGGCATTAGAACATGAGTCTTCTTCTGCCTCTTATTTGGCATCAACATCTTTTCCCTAGGTGGGGAGAAGTGAGTTTTAAACCAAGGTGTTGCAGTCATGATGCTGGAAAACCCACCTTCCAAGATGTCTTCAGATCCCATCATTGACATTTCTTCATCCGCATGTTAAAAATAACACTGTGCTTCAGTCCTATATAGATCAGCAGAATGGTATTTTCCTCCTGTAGCGGAGCCCATGTCACTGTTCCTCTACTCTGCAGCAATGTTCAGTATAGTGCATCTAAAAAAAAAAAAAGTGAAAAATGTATTCCAGAAAGCAAAGGAATGCAACAGAAAAGAGTAAAGTACACACGAATGCTATAAGCAGGAAAAGCTATTAGTGCACCTGCACCATTTCTCATTGCTGTGGAACATTTGAATTAGTTAGGCCTTAACTCATCACCTCAGAGTGCTGCAGTCAAAATCAATCTGCCTGTATATTGGTGGGAAAATATTTCCATAATGAAAGGTTTACAAGTTTCAGGCAAAGACACCCTAGTTTACTGGGATCTGAAAACTTGGCTGCAGCCTTCTCTGGTAAAACCTACCATAATTCACTGTGTACTTGGGTGCCACTTTGTTGTTCCTGGTGCAAACAGAAGAAACCTAGTTAGCACTGCCAGTGTTGACCGCTTTATTCTATAATCTAAAGTTTTACAAGGTATTTGTAAAGCAAGCCTGTCTTCCAGAAACTGTAGCTGAACTTGGAGGCCATGAAGATATCCGAGTCATTTATTAATTTCTCTCTCTCTTTCTCTCTCTCTCTCCACTTTCTTTTCTTTCCCCCTTCCCAATATGATAGCTGTTGGTGAGCTGAAAATTACTACAGCATCTGTGCATCTGATCTGCACTAATATCTAACATAATGTTGCAAATCCATTTGTGAATCATACTAATTGCCTTTTCATAAAATGGAATAAAAGAGACCATTGACTGATAGTTGCTCAAACCAAGTTTAGCCTCCTCCCCCAGTCTCCCTTACCCTTTGAATCAATGAGTGAATCTAGTCCATTTCCCATTCTATAATCAAACAACTGTTTGAAGTTCGAGGGTGAAAGCAGCTCTTCTCATTTTGTCTGTTTTAATTATACATGGTTGGCAGCAAGTCTTTTGCTAATGGTAAAAGATTCACATAGGAGAACAAACAACCCATGTCATTTGAAAGCAAAATGATGTTTGGTGTGTGGGTTTCATGTTAATGCCAATGTTCTGCATCCTATGAGCAAAATGTATGCTTTATCGGGTGCCAAATTCAAGATTAATAATAATAAAAAATAATCCCACCTAAACGTGGGGAAAGTATATTAACACTAGTCCCCAAAACACCCACGGTGGGCAAAGCTCAGGAAATTCCTGCCATTAAAAAATGGCTCATTTTGCTTTCTTGTAAGGAAAGAAAAATAATAATTTTAAAACCCTTCCAGGAATTAAAATCAAGATTATTAAATTAAAAAATAGATTATACTCTTTCCTTGCATTCAATTGCCTTTGTTGGGTAGTGATATATTCTGGTTCTTAGCAGCACACCAGTGTTTACCCTGGTTACTGAAGGAATAAATTGTTCTAAGGATGCAGATGTCCAAGTAGTTAACATTACAGCCTACAGCTATTGCCAAGGAAATAGGAAAACCTGAGTTGTTCTCCTGCAAAACTACTTTAAGTTATATTTTCTTATTTATGTCATCCTTAATTTTTCCTCTTACCCAACATCCTTATGTCATATAGATTGTTTCTGAAGCTAAAGTCCCAAGGTAGTAGTTGGTGCCTATGCTTTTATACAATGTAAAATGTAGGCAAGGGTAAAGTTCTTGGCCAAGATTTTCAAGTAACCAGTGATTTTAGGTACCTCAGTTTTTGCCTAACTTGAAGAATCTTAAATAGGGGCAAGATTTTAAGAATGGGTATTCTTTCTGAAAGTTAGGCCCTGTTACGGTGTTTAAAGTGGGCCACCCAATAACTGAAGCACCCGAAATCACTAGGAACTTTTGAAAATCTTATTTTTTTATATTAGCTTCATTTACTAGATGAAAAGTGCAATACCACTGAAGTGTTCTCCCTAATGACTTATCATACCATGAGTTAATTGGTTTAAAAATGGCAAATTAAAATATCTGTACTATTGAAATGTTTCAAGTTTAAATGTAGGTTTCAGAGTAGCAGCCGTGTTAGTCTGTATTCGCAAAAAGAAAAGGAGGACTTGTGGCACCTTAGAGACTAACCAATTTATTAGAGCATAAGCTTTCGTGAGCTACAGCTCACTTCCTCAGATGCATATCGTGGAAACTGCAGCAGGCTTTATATATACACAGAGAATATGAAACAATACCTATTCCCACCCCACTGTCCTGCTGGTAATAGCTTATCTAAAGTGATTTCCAGCACAAATCCAGGTTTTCTCACCCTCCACCCCCCCACACAAATTCACTCTCCTGCTGGTGATAGCCCATCCAAAGTGACAACTCTTTACACAATGTGCATGACAATCAAGCTGGGCTATTTCCTGCATAAATCCAGGTTCTCACATACCCCCACCCCCATACACACACAAACTCACTCTCCTGCTGGTAATAGCTCATCCAAACTGACCACTCTTCAAGTTAAAATCCAAGTTAAACCAGAACATCTGGGGGGGGGGGGTAGGAAAAAACAAGAGGAAACAGGCTACCTTGCATAATGACTTAGCCACTCCAAGTCTCTATTTAAGCCTAAATTAATAGTATCCAATTTGCAAATGAATTCCAATTCAGCAGTTTCTCGCTGGAGTCTGGATTTGAAGTTTTTTTGTTTTAAGATAGCGACCTTCATGTCTGTGATCGCGTGACCAGAGAGATTGAAGTGTTCTCCGACTGGTTTATGAATGTTACAATTCTTGACATCTGATTTGTGTCCATTTATTCTTTTACGTAGGGTCACTACATGAGACCCAATCAAAAGACTAATGACATTAACAAAAAGCTTTCCACTGATTTCACTGGGACCTAGATTGGGGGCCTTGGATGTTGTAGTAATAGCAGGTAAGAAAAAAATAAGATACATAAATGTATACACTGACAAATTTCTGCTCTGTTGTGTTTTTATATTTCATTGGTATATTTGTAGGCCTACAGACAAGCCTATGGTATCTTCTATGCAACTTATTAGCTTCTTTCTTTTCAATTAAGGTATACAATAGGTGAAGATTATATGGGGGTATCCAATGTTAGTTAATAATCTGACTATGGCAAATCCTAGATATCTTCAGTCTGAAATGTTTTTTAATGTACTTTAATGAAGTTTTCTAACTTTTAATTTCTACCTTGCATCTCAATCTGCAGTCCCTTATGGCCTGGATTCTGGCTGGCAGAGCAGCTTGGACAGTAATTGCTGTATAAAAGTTAAGAAATTCTGCTGGAAAGACTGAAATCTTCCATGAGGGATCTTTACTTTTTGAAAAGGAAGGGGCTAGTCATCTGGGTAAGACAAACGGATCTGAATCTTGCCAGTCTTCCACTCCTCTTAGTACAGGCTCCCTGTTTTACTTCAGCTCACTGAAAGGTCACCTGGCTGCAATTTCACCACTAGTACAGGACTATATTGTGTTCTCCAATCACAATGATAAGTTCTGGGTATCACCACATTGATGGCATCATTGTCTCTCTGTACCATCTCTGAAGATTGCTTTCCAAGTGGGAGTCACGTCAGCCCTGGAGAGTCTCTGAGATGCAGGCACCATCATATATGGTGTTCCATAAGTGTAAGGTGTTTTATTTTGGACCAGCCCATCACCTCTTAGCAAAGGAAGCCTCTCATTTCCACCTAAATCAGTCTGTTGGCCTACCTGAATTTTTCATCAAGCCTCATTCATTACCAGGGAAGTCGGTGTGTCTAGATATCTGAACAAGGCCAAACCATTCCCTGAGCCACATAGGTTGCTTGTAGAAAGTGGGGATATTACAAGGCGATCTATTGATTTCCATGCAGAGATTGGCCAAATGGATTTGACTCTGCATCCTGTCTTCAATGAACTAGCAGGGATTCTAGTACCTATGTGTGTCAGAGTTCATTCCTAAAGGCCTAAGGTAGCCACAGCTCCTGGATTTAAATGTTTCTATTTTTAATATGCAAAGCTCCTCTCTGGAGTTTGCTCCATACCTTGACACTGAATTATTCTCTGGATATAACCATGCGGAGTCCTTGTGGCACCTTAGAGACTAACCAATTTATTTGGGCATAAGCTTTCGTGGGCTAGAACCCGCTTCATCAGATGCATGGGGTGGAAAATTCAGGAGCAGGTATAAATACATAAAAATATAGCTGCCAGGTCAGATGCTCAATATGGGAGAGCAGTCCTGCAACCATTGTTAAGTTGAGACTCGTTGAACCCAGCTCCTTTGGGTTTAGGAACTACCTGTAAATGACGAACACTGAGAATCCATTCAGCCAATGCCCAAAGACAAAAGGCTGGTCATCACAGTAACTGTGATTCTTGGAGAAGATTGTCTACATATTCCCCAATCTACTTCCTGGCTCTTCTTGATTTAGCATTTGGGCCTACATTCCATGCATCACCTCAGGTGACGGGATCATGAGGAGATAGGTGGGGTGCATATGCCGTACCAACAGACACAACTACCCAGAAAGTTTCCAGATCATGCACCAATAGTACATGCTTCACTAGCGTTGGATTCATGCAGACAACCAGATTACCATTCTTTTAGGTTTGTGGTTGTATAAATTAGCAACCAGATACCATATAATTCTTAGGAACCAACTCAGACTGAAGCAGCCATTTTTTATATTTTATTGCTCTCTGGGGCTAGAATTACTTAAAGCACTAACTCCAGGGCCCTCTTCTTCCATGAGTACTGAAACTTGAAGATTAAATGGTTTTAGAGTAACAGCCATGTTAGTCTGTATTCGCAAAAAGAAAAGGAGTACTTGTGGCACCTTAGAGACTAACCAATTTATTTGAGCATGAGCTTTCGTGAGCTACAGCTCACTTCATTGGATGCATACTGTGGAAACTGCAGCAGACTTTATATACACACAGAGATCATGAAACAATACCTCCTCCCACCCCACTGTCCTGTTGGTAATAGCTTAACTAAAGTGATCATCAAGTTGGGCCATTTCCAGCACAAATCCAGGTTTTCTCACCCTCCACCCCCCTACACACAAACTCACTCTCCTGCTGGTAATAGCCCATCCAAAGTGACAACTCTCTACACAGTGTGCATGATAATCAAGGTGGGCCATTTCCTGCACAAATCCAGGTTCTCTCATCCCCTCACCCCCCTCCAAAAAACACACACACACAAACTCACTATCCTGCTGGTAATAGCTCATCCAAAGTGACCACTCTCCCTACAATGTGCATGATAATCAAGGTGGGCCATTTCCAGCACAAATACAGGTTTTCTCACCCCCCAACCCCCATACACACACAAACTCACTCTCCTGCTGGTAATAGCTCATCCAAAGTGACCACTCTCCCTACAATGTGCATGGTAATCTAGGTGGGCCATGTCCAGCACAAATCCAGGCTTTCTCACCCCCCCCCCTTTTTTTTCCCGGGGACACACACACACACACAAACTCACTCTCCTGCTGGCAATAGCTCATCCAAACTGACCAGTCTCCCAGTTTAAATCCAAGTTTAACCAGAATGTCTCGGGGGGGGGGTGGTAGGAAAAAACAAGGGGAAATAGGCTACCTTGCATAATGACTTAGCCACTCCCAGTCTCTATTTAAGCCTAAATTAATAGTATCCAATTTGCAAATGAATTCCAATTCAGCAGTTTCTCGCTGGAATCTGGATTTGAAGTTTTTTTGTTTTAAGATAGCGACCTTCATGTCTGTGATTGCGTGACCAGAGAGATTGAAGTGTTCTCTGACTGGTTTATGAATGTTATAATTCTTGACATCTGATTTGTGTCCATTTATTCTTTTACGTAGAGACTGTCCAGTTTGACCAATGTAAATGGCAGAGGGGCATTGCTGGCACATGATGACATATATCACATTGGTGGATGTGCAGGTGAACGAGCCTCTGATAGTGTGGCTGATGTTATTAGGCCCTGTGATGGTGTCCCCTGAATAGATATGTGGGCACAGTTGGCAACGGGCTTTGTTGCAAGGATAAGTTCCTGGGTTAGTGGTTCTGTTGTATGGTATGTGGTTGTTGGTGAGTATTTGCTTCAGGTTGCGGGGCTGTCTGTAGGCAAGGACTGGCCTGTCTCCCAAAATTTGTGAGAGTGTTGGGTCATCCTTTAGGATAGGTTGTAGATCCTTAATAGTGCGTTGGAGGGGTTTTAGTTGGGGGCTGAAGGTGACGGCTAGTGGCGTTCTGTTATTTTCTTTGTTAGGCCTGTCCTGTAGTAGGTAACTTCTGGGAACTCTTCTGGCTCTATCAATCTGTTTCTTCACTTCCGCAGGTGGGTTTGTGCTGGAAATGGCCCAACTTGATGATCACTTTAGATAAGCTATTACCAGCAGGACAGTGGGGTGGGAGGAGGTATTGTTTCATGATCTCTGTGTGTATATAAAGTCTGCTGCAGTTTCCACGGTATGCATCCAATGAAGTGAGCTGTAGCTCACGAAAGCTCATGCTCAAATAAATTGGTTAGTCTCTAAGGTGCCACAAGTACTCCTTTTCTTTTTGAAGATTAAAGGCTTTCAAGCCAGATTCTCATCTCA
Organism: Lepidochelys olivacea; assembly: GCF_965140295.1. Classification (NCBI taxonomy): domain Eukaryota; kingdom Metazoa; phylum Chordata; order Testudines; family Cheloniidae; genus Lepidochelys; species Lepidochelys olivacea. The sequence goes on from NC_140411.1 coordinate 169,553,205, forward strand.
GTCATGCTGGTATAAATGGAAATGTAAGTCCAATGAAGCGAATAGCTACTCCAGATTTAACTGGTGTAACTGAGAGCAGCATTTGGCCCTTCATTCTTCATGCAAAATCTAAAAGTTGCTTTTGGAAAACGAATAAAATAGATTTTTGTTTCACTATCATATTCTACCCTGGATTTAAATGGCTCTTGGAGAATTCTGAAAACTTTTCATCTGTTGTTTTGAAATCATGAACTATGGACTCATTTCTGCACTTTACAAATAGATTGGGGCTTATTTACTTTGAAAAGGAAAACCCTACTCATGGTATAATTCTTAAATTTAGGGCCCTCAGATACCATGGTGATAGACATGAGAAGCTATGAGAAGAGAAGCTAGTTAAATAAATAATCTTACTCCATGACCACTTACACCCAAATAGCCATGTGAATGTCTGACTTTAGGAGATGCTGGGGAAGGCTCTGGAAGGCCTCTGCAGCCTATGGTTGATATGCATTCACCTTTTATACAGTGAATTTACAGGTCCAGATCTGGGGGTAGGAGAGTTGATTTTGGAAGCTCACACAGGAGACCTCAGGGTAGCTTCGTAGGGTAGCATCTGCATTGTTGCACAGAGGATGTACGGAAATGAGGCAAAGGTGGGCTGAAGACAACCAGAGTGGAAATACCCCATGCAGAGTCACAGGCCATTGTCCTCATGAAGCAGGAGATACATGGGTACAAGCTCAGGGCTGCAGCAGCAGCTGTGGAGCAGCCTGGGGAGAAAGATCCTTCATTCCCAGTCTAGCAGAGATGTTCAAGAAATAGCTCATTTACATGAGCTGTGTACAGTGGGGCAGGCTTTGTTCATGAATGAATATGATGGCAGTTCTGTGATCTTAAAATGGGAATATTAACAAAAACAAAATGCCACCTTGAAGGGCACTTAGTTTAAGAGATCACATGGGGTAGCAAGGTAGAATGGGCCCAAATAATAGAGGCCATGGGCTTGCTTTTCTTACCCAGAATAATCAGGAGGTTGTTCAGCCTCCTTACATTTAAAAATACTATGTAGTAGCTTTATCTACACTTTTAACCGCAGAGATAAGGGTCTAGAGATGCTTCCTTTCCATGCACATCAAACATCTGTAATCAAACAAGAAAATCACTCTTTTTTAATACAAGTTTCAGGATTTGGTGAGCGAGTAAACACCCATATTCAGGTGTCCTGGAATCCTTTGAGAATGTGTTTGATTATTTTGTTTGTAAAGTGCTAAGAGGATGTCCACCAAGTGAACCCATTTAATCTTATCAAAAGGCTCTTCCATCCCTTAATAGCTTCAGGTAGAAAATCTAAACCTGGAAGGGGAATGGGAGTTGTAGTTCAAGCACAGAGCATGGAGAAGAGGATTCATGGGCTCACTTGCTCTGCTCAGTAAGGCCTCAGCACTGCACAGACTTACGCACATGTTTAACTTTATGCACCATGAACTATAATGGGACCGCTCACGGTGTGTAAAGTTAGGCATGTGTGTAAGTCTCTGCAGAATCGGGGCCTAACTGTGGAACTCCTTCTGAAATCTGGCTGCTACAGGCTATTTGGCAACTGCATTATTGAATACCCTGGGTGCCAGGTATGTTTGAATGCAGCTGCTGTGTTCAACCATCTGCACTGCATGACGCGTGGCAGTTACTCTGAGCTGGGAGAAGTATCTGAGGTCATATGGGCAAATCCACAGCAGAGTTAAAGAAATTCTGTTTTCCCACAGTTTAGTTCTGTTTTCCACATATGGCAGAGATCGTGCTGATTGAAGGCTTATGACAGAATACTTGGGCCAGTTCCCAAACAGTAATTTTCTGGTCATTCAATTCAGGTTCCAAATTAATTACCTATATTTTGGTAGGCTGGGTTGCCTGTCTTAGGTAGGTTAAGATTTTGAAATCCCTTCACCCACTTCGACCCCCGCCCCCTGTAGTATCTACTTCAGCTTATTCAAATGTACAGAAACTGTCAAACAAAACATGTTGTCAGTTAATTCAATAATTTACTCCCTTTGGAGCAGCAGTTTAAAAGACTGCTGTAGTGAAAAATCTGAAGTTAACTAGAAGAGAACAAGGAATATTGTAAATAAGAATTTCTTAACTTATACACATTTAAGCCCTGATCTAGCAAACTCTTATGCACATCTTAACTTTAACTTGAAGTTAAGCAGGTATGTCAGTCGTTTGCAGGAAATTTACAATCATAACTTTTAAAAAATGTTTTTGTAAGAGGAATAAGTTAGATGTTTCTGCTTATGATCAGCAAAAGAAATAATTTGCACCATGTGTTCATTAGATTTCAGTGTTTATAGCTTTTGAGATGAAGGAGGTAGGTCACAGTTACCTTAGACCAGGGATCACTGGATTGGTTCACAGTGAGAAGATTGTCTTCATGGCATAAAATCTGGGCATCTCCTTTTAAGTGCAAACTTCCATTCTGCCTAAAACAGTGGTTATTCTAAAAACTCTTTGAAAGGCCATAAGGACTCAGAATCTGTTGAATTTCCATCTGGACAGATGTTTAGTTTCTCTAGATCAGTATTAAGGGTACAGGGGGCTCCTCATGTGTCTCTAGAGGTGACAGACACTGCATGACACTGCCCTCCACTGTACTTGATAGAGCACCCCTCCTCTCAAGGGTGGGATTCATGGCTGAGGATGGACGAGGCTAGGACATGAAATAGGAAACACTGTGCTGGAACATGTGTTGTGCTCATCCTGCCAAGCCCCAGAGAAAACACAGTGAAGAAATCATGCAGCACTAAGTAAAAAGCATCAAACAGTAAGGCTGCATTAGCTCTCCTGCATGCTGTAGTACCTTGTGTGCTGTGTCTTTAACATTACATATATGAGAGCAAAGAGCTCAGATCCAACTGGGCCACGGCAAATACATATTGTGAGTGTCTCTGGTAGTATTGTTACTAGGCTCAGCAGAATTCAGTTTGCATGTTTTATAATTTTAACATATAATACTGATGTTTATTTTTAAGCATTTTAAACATTTTTTATTGATTTTAAATTTTCACAGTTCCATGAAATTATGGGGAGGCTCGAACAATTATTTAATGACAGAGTCAAAAAGTTAAAGATTTATAACTGTCACTGACACAAATGTCAAAATAGACAAAGTAAATATCCTTAAATCAACAAATGTACCTGTTTTCACAATTCATGTGCAAGTCCATTTATAACAAGCCTAATTCAAAAGTCTAAATCACAGGATTTTGACTCTAAGTTCTCACGCAGCATTTTTCTTACTTTGCCTGTCTGTAAATTTAGATTATTATTGTTGGAAATAGTTTTCCATTGGTTTGTGAGTGTACAGTGAAAGCAACATTTACTTATTTAAAAATCTAATCCTTCCAAGCCTAGTTGTAATTCAGACATCCTTAGCAATGGGCTCTAGGACCTGTGAGCTACGAGGGTCCCAGAGCTTGGGCTCCAGCCTGAGCCCAAGCAGTCTACACTGCAATGAAACAGTCTTGCAGCCTTAGCCCAATGAGCCTGAGTCAGCTGGCCCGGGCCATCCGCGGGTGTCTAGTTGCTGCGTAGACATGTCCTCTGAGCACTCTTGACTGCTGGAGGTTTTAGCAGTGGGGTAGGAGACAGCTGGAGCTTTTAGGACATGGGGAATAGGGGGAGGCAGTTTGGAATTGTGAGATAGTCACACTGGAAACAGCTGGATGTTAAAATGATAACCAGTGAAATAGTTAACGATATTTATCTTTAAATTATCACCGCGAGGTTGCAGAGTGAAAACCACATTGAGAAGAATGGGACAGTTCATTTTCAAAGCTGTTATAAGACAACTTTGCATTGCTCATGTTCAGTTCATGTTTTCAAAGTTATCTTCAGAGCCAGGAGGGCTAGTTTTTAAGTGAAAGTTTATTTTATGCAGCAAAGTATTCAGCAAGAGGTAGATCATATGACCCAACAAAACATGAAGCTCTGTTTAAAATTATGCTTATATTTTCCAGTTTTGGGAAAGTACACATTTTAACAGAAAATTACAAATGAACATTTCATTTAAAATCCAAGTTTAGTCCTTAATTTCGCTATTTTTAAAGAACTTTTATTTCATTTTAACAGCACTAAGCATCAAATATAAAAATGTTTTTCCCTTCTGTATTTCCATTTAAATGTAATGATCCTGTCCACTAGAGACAAAAAGACCTCATATTTCCTTTTTTTTATTCTGATGTGACAGATTGAAAAATCATCAGGAAGTCAAAAGTGCCTGCCTTCGACCAAGTTTCTTGTACTTTGCATGACTGGCAGTTAACACTCAGTGCATTCTCTTTAAAACGTAACCTTTTCTGCAGACTCTGTGTTGCAGCCCCAACAGGAGATTTAGCAACTGAAACCTAAACTTTACACCCACAGTACCTGGGAAGTCACATAAGCAAGCTAAGTATCTGAAATGACCTTGATAGGTTATACTACCATTGTCAGGGCAGGAGCTGTATGTCATTTTTAAGCTGCCCAAAATGTGCAGTGGAAGTATTCTGAAAAACAACAAAGACAATAACATATACAATAAGGTAACTGCTGAACTCCAGCCCTGTCTATACTCAGAAACGGACTCATTGCTGACTAAAACTGTCAGCAACCGGTCCCCTTGAACTAGGATTGAAAGTTAGTTAACTGCTGGGCTGTGTCTACACTAGACATCTTTTTATCTGTGATTCCCAATAGGCAGCAATCTGAGTGTTAGCACTGATGGAGGCCCTCACATAGGCGAGAGCTTAATTGCTGTGTTATCTAACGCGGTTTGATGCTGAAGTTATAGATGGGGCCCATTTTTTCCCATTCTTTGTATCAAATCCAGGAGTATGTTAATGGAGAAGTTTACCTTGTTCCTTGATATTTGCATAGGGTGACTGGGCAAACTGCATCATGCTGAAATGTTTGTAAAAACTCTGGATTTTTTCAAAATGGCCAGAAGGGTACAGTCTTCCTGTCCCACCCCGACATTCGTGCCCACAGTGATTCCCAAATACCCATTGCTGCCCTCGCTCACATCCCAATTGCACCAGGCAGATGGCGATTTTTCTAGACACTCCAGAGGTGCAGCATGGTTGTGAAGTGTGCATTTGATAGACTTAGGTTGAGGCAATGATATCTGACACACACTGCCATCAGCAATGTGGCTATTGTTATGTTTGTCTATTGCACTCTGCTTAGTCTCTGTGACAGCAAGGCCGAGATACTTAATGCATTAAGGGTGGCCAAATTATGCAGTCAGACACATCTGAGGCTGTGACTCACATCAGCAGAGCGTGCAGTAAGTGTGTGTTTCACACTACGATGCTCTATGCACATAAGCCCCAATCCTGCGAGCACTTAAGCATGTGCTTAAGTTTAAGCATATAAATAGTCCCATTGAAATTAATTGGGCTACTCACTTATGGTTAAACATATGCTTAAAGCATTTGGCTGGATCAGGGCCATGTTTTGTTAGTGCAGGAGTAGGCGATGTGGCGGTGAATAATGTGAGTACCTGATAAAACCAGATTGGAATGTTAACAGCTGTTGCTAATAAATACCACTGTTTGCTGGTCTGCATTTTATCCTTATGTAGTAGATGTGATTTTCTTTTTAGCTTATTTGTACAGGAATTATATAAGTATAAGTGAAGTTAGAGAAGAGTGAATGTGTGATGTATTATGGACTCTTAACACAAGAGAAACAATTAATCAACTTTATCAAACACATTAATGTCCAGGCCAGTTCCACTGAGTAATCAGTGCGGGAGAAACAAATGCTGGAAAAATATGGTTTCAGATTATAGGGACATGAACTGCATGTCCTTGGAGAAGGTTCCAGTTCTCTTTCCTGCTCTTGTGCAGGGTGTAGTGCTGGGGCAACATGTGGGAGGGAAGAGTTGAGTTCTGGGGCACTCCTACTGTATGTCCTCGGATAGTATTATAGAAATACTACATAAGAAACAGGTCCAGGGATCTGTTTGTGGGCTAACAGTACAATTTCCTTTTGTGCCTTTGCATACCCTATCTACAGTACCCCGTGGAACTATTCTTGTGGTCCACAGTTCATTTTAGAATCTTTGTCCTTGTGACAAAGTCAGAATGGACAGTTACCACAGAATGGTGGAAGGCAGCTATACCAGCCCTAACATGGTAAAGGCCCTTTCGCCCATGAGCTGAAAAGAGGTTACCTCAGGTCAACTAGGGACACCTGCGGCCAAATAAGGACTGCCTGTGACTTTAAAAAAACCAACCGTTGTCTCACGGGAGTTTGATGGGAAACAAGCTGCAACTGGGCTTGTGGCAGCAGAGAGAAAAGGCTTCTCCTGGGTGGAAGGGTGCTTTCCTCCCTCTGGGAAAGCATCCCTGCTAATGGACTGTTTGGGGAAGGGCTGGCACCCAGCAGCCAGCATAACAGGGAGAGGGATTCCCTTTTTGTGTTATGAGCTTGTTTCTTTTTGCTTGTACTTTCTACTCCTTGGGCCTTTTTAAATATAGAAGAATAAAAACTGAAGTGAGGAATAAAAACTCCCTGGAGTGGGACTGATTTACTCCAGGCTCCCCCACTACCAGAGGAAGAAATGCTGAGCCTCGTGAGGCGAAGGAGATGCCTTCCCATAATTCTCTTGTCTTGTCAAAATAATTTTGATCAGACTTATATCCTGGGTCTTCCTATATAACAAGCTCAAAGACGTTCAATCCATTTTTTTGTGTAAAGTGTAATGGTGAAGCAGAGTCCGTATTCTTGGAAAAGTGTAACATAATTCTTTAATAAAAAATAATTAGAAGGCTTTTTGTTCCGGAACTACTTGTACTCTTTTTTTAATTATTAATGAATATTTTAATGCTTATTTCTGGGCGGGGGTGACTGTGACCTTTTGGCTACTAATTACATAATTAGCTTTGAACATGCATATCACTTCACAGTTTCTTACTTTTCCACAAAGGTATTAGTGCTCAGTGGTATTTCCACCTCTTCCCACTTTTGTGTGCATATCTGGACCTCCTCAATGTACAGCAAATACAGCCAACACAAACATACTCTCTACTATTAGATTAGACTCCAGATTCAGGCTGAGGAAGTGCCTTGGTACGTAGTCCTGATTTTCATTATTTTTTAAACAATTTGCGGGAAATAAAATTCATGGTTGGGTTTTCCAAATGCATTTTTATAAATCAAGGGGAAATAGTTTAAACTATTAGTGCAGTTTGTTTAAAATGTATTGTTTTCCAAGTAGTGATTGTTGGGTCTTAAACGCAGACAATCACAAAGGATTCATTCTTTAGATTAACTGTCCCCAGAAAGACTATCATGATTCAGAGCCAAATTCAGATACCCTTATTAATATCTTACTGGGTGAATAGTCCAACTGAAATAAGTGCCAATTTTTGTAGAGAAAGATGCTACCCAAAATGAGTAAGTGTATCAGAATCTGTCTCTCTCTGATTTCTGTGAAGAATGTAGGGATGGTATAAACGGCAACAAAACCATACTGGGGTGGATTTTTTCTGTTCGAAATTCCACATACCATCACCTTCAAATACTCTCACAAAAATAAATAATAGTACTAATAGGCACTGTTGTCTGGAAATTATGGGTGAAGACTGAAATGAGGACTTCAAGAAAATAATCTGTCTTCTGAAATACATATTTAGCAGTTATATTGAGAGGTATGAAAAGTACACCTCCCTCTAAAGAGGGGAGCATTTGAGATTGTGACATCTCCTGGGGAATAAGGAAATCTGTCAAACAATACATCATTCAAGGAGGCCTCAATTCAGGAAAACTCTTAAACAAATGCTTAAGTCCATCTGTATTCAGGACAACACTTCAGCATATGCTAAAGTGCTTTCTTGAACAGGGATGCTTTTCTAATGGGAACACTTGATGGAGGTATGGTATTATCTTGCTTTAGTTTTCAGATCTGGGCTAATTACCAAATCTGCTGGAGAGTGGCTGCAGTTTTTTGGCTTATTTTTTCTCTCTCCCCTTGTCCTGCCCACACAGAGCCACAATCCCTTGGAGCTCACACAAAGGAGTTGCCATGGGTTTCCAGGAAGCGGGAGACTGTCATTAAACTCCTAATTTACAACCTGCTCGCGGTTCCCTCCCTCCCTTCCGAGTGCCTTAGCCAAGGGTTCGTTCCACTCTGGACTTGTTTTAGTGGAAGAGAGAATACAATCCACACTGATTAAAAGTGTTTCATGCAGGATGTCCCAACCAGTAACTCCATAGCAAACACCACAGCTCATGAAGATAACAGTCCTAGAATCATAGAAATGTAGGGCTGTAAAGGACTTCAAGACACCATCTAGTCCATTCCTCAGGCCAGAAGCAGGCTAAGTGAATCTAGACCATCTCTGATAGACGTTTATCTAACCTGTTTTAGAAACCTCCACTGACAGGGGATTCCACAACCTCACTAGATAACCTGTTCCAATGTTTAACTATCCTTATACTTATACTTTTCTTACTATCTAACCTAAATCTCCCCTCCTGCAGATAAAGCTAATTATTTCCTGTCGTACCCTCAGTGGAAATGGAGAACAATTGATCACCATCTTCCTTATAACATCTTTTTACATATTTGAAGACTATTATTATGTCTCACCTTAACCTAGGATAAACATACCCAGTTCTTTCAACCTTTCATCATAGATCATGTTTTCTAAACTGATCATTCTAAACTATCTCCAATTTGTCAGTATTTTTCTTAAATTGTAATGCCTCAAATGGGACATAGTATGCCAGCTGAGACCTCCCCAGCACGGAATAGAACAGACCAATTTATATGTAAAACCTCCTGTGTCTTACATATGAGACTCCTGTTAATACATCCCAGAATGATATTTGCCTTTTTTGCAACAGCATCATATTGTTGACATAGTCAATTTATCCACTGTAACCCCAGATCTTTTTCTGCAGCACAACTGCCTAGCCACTTATTCCTCACTTAGTATTTGTGCATTTGAATTTTCCTTCTTAAGCATAGTACTTTGCAGTTGTCTTTACTGCATTTCATCGTATTGATTTCAGAACAATTCTCCAGTTTATCAAGACCATTTTGAATTCTAATCCTGTCCTCCTAAGTGCCCCATCCCCACCAAGCTTGGTGTCACCTAAAATATTTTAAGTGTACTTTCTACTCCATCCAAGTCATTGAAAATATTGAATAGTACTGGACCCAGGACAGACTTCTCTCGGACCCCACTTGACATGTCCTCCCTGCTTGGCTGCTACAGAACCACTTTTACACTATGATTTTCCAACCAGTTATCCACCCACCGTATTGTAACATCACCTAGAGCAGTGCTTCTCAAGCTCTCTGATGTGGGGGACCGGCAATTTTTTTCCATTGTGCGCGCAGACCGGCAGCTGATGGCTCGTGGATCGGCACCGGTCCGCGGATCACCACTTTGAGTAGCACTGACCTCGATCATATTTACCGAGTTTGCTTATGAGAAAATCATATGGGACTGTGTCAAAAGTCTTACAAAAATCAAGATATATCACATCTATTTCTTCACTTCTTCACACTTTCTGCCAATTAGCCCTTTCCTAAGGGGGCTCTCCGGGAAATACCCTTTGCAGAGCTATCCAGATTTGCTCAACAGTTTGGATATAAACCATATTTTATGCCAGTCCTGTGAATGCAAGAAGAGATTCCCCTTTGAAAGGGAATTTTAAATTTCTTAGGGAGAGAAGGCTATTAAAACCTCAGAGATCATTTCTATTTGGTGAATTCTAATTGGATCAATTGAAACTTAAATATTGAGATTTGTTGGGGAAAAAAGAGTAAATGGAAGAAACTGAGGTTTTACTTACTCAAAAGGGTATGTAGTTAAAACATGTGTTACTTATATATTTGTGTATTATACTAGTTATTTTTTACCCTCTGGAATTTTTGCTTCAGAGTTTATATGGTGTGTGTTTCTCATGATGATATGGAAAGGAAAGTTAAACCAGCTGAGAAAAAGTCTTGCACATTTGCCAAGAAAGCAGGGAATCTGGGTATGATTAATACAGGGATAGTTTTATTTTAGTTCCCTATTTCTGCATTTCAATGTTTTTTATTTCAATTAATTTGCTTCTGTATTTTCAAGCGTGTTCATGATACACCCTAGGCACTTATACATTCTAAAATACAATTTGTAAAAAAAAAAAAAAAAAAATCAGATCAACAAGCAACAAACTACCTATCCCAACAGCTCAACCTACAAAATACAGCAAATAACCAGCTAGGCAGCAAATCCGAACCCAAATCCCAAATTTACCCCAAATGCTCACAAAATAGCTGGGCTTTGTAGTCCTGTGAGGGAGTGGGATGAACCCCACATTGGAGAGAGGGGTTCAGGAATAACTCTGGGCCTAGGAAGCTCTGCTGGGCATGTTCCAGTTGGAGGAGGCTTAAAACCAGGGTCTCCAGCACACCACGGTGGCAGACGGAGAGAGACAGACCCGCACTTGCTGCTATGGAGGAGTTATGCCGGAGGCATATCCCCAGGAAGAGAACTGCTGCACAAAGGCAGGACTCCCCAGCTGGCAAAGGCCCATGGGCCATATTGCAAGGAACAACAATGTAAGCCACGATGTGCCCCATGGAGGGACAGGGTGGTAGGAAGAGATCAGAGGAGGGTATTATCTGGATTGCAAGTAGCAGACGGCTTCCAGGTGCACTCTTGGGCCTTGTAAGGATTGGAATTCAGTGGAATGGGCGGGCCTCAGTTCCCCTATCCTTTGAAATTAGATGGGGCTGCCACCAGAGATTCTAACCAGCGGTGGGTGACCTGCCCCCACTCACAGTGCCCTGAAAATCAACAGATTGCAATTTAATTCAGTGTTTTGCATTTGTTAGTTCAGTTGCCCTTCTGTTTCCAGGCAGTGTTTTTTCCCCCATATTTCATCCTACATGGCTAAAGAGGTGCTGTTAAAATTAATAACTCAGCTATGTTGCTGGGATGGTTAAATGTGTAGGACCCCCACTAACACTGTTTTGCTTTTGTTCTAGTGTTGCAAAGCAGCCTTAAAGCTGGTTTAATTGGTTCCCTGGGAATTCTTTGGGTGTGAAAATCCCAGAATGCATAGAGCCAAAACTTTTTAAGGCAGGATGACCTGAGAAGTGGGGATGTGGCCAGAGAGTTGTGACCACTGGCTAATCCTTGGCTACTGAAACAGCCCACTGGGGTGGGTCACAAGCAACTGGATGTAAATAGATGGAGCATTCCTGAGGCTTCTCCATCTTGGAGCCTCAGGCTCTAAGCAACACATTCATGGCTTACATCAAGTTGGTGTTCCCCTACTCCAGTGGTCCCCAAACCGTGGGGCTCCCCCCAGGGGACACAGACGAATGTTCAGGGTGCCACACAGAGGGGCCCAGGCCAGTCCCCATGGGGGGGACGGGGACAGTGCAACACCCAGCCCCACTCTGCCCCCAGACCAGCTCTGGCCCTACCTGCAGCTCCACTCTGACCCCTGCTCTGTCCCCCAGCTCATCTCTTCCCCCATTCCCTCTCCACCCCCAGGCCAGCTCTGCCCCTATCCCCAGCTCCTCCCCCACCCCCAGTTCCATACTGAGCTCTGCCTTCAGCCCAAGCTTCTCTGCTGAGAAGGCCTTGGCTGTGCAGTAACGGGTGTGTGTGTATATGTGTGTGTGTGTGTATGAACAGTTTCTATTACTGGTAAGCGGGGGTGCAACAGGAAAAGTTTGAGTACCACTGCTCTACTCTCTTGAGCTGTGCTTGAAGCAGCAGGACTGGTGCCCCAAATCTGTCCCTTGGTATTGTCAAATTGAAAATGAGAGAAGAAGAAATGCTACCAGTGGTAAGGATAGTTTTAGTCGTTAGTAATAGTTTCTCCTAATATCTATAGTTCTGTCATAAAAACACAGCATTGTATATTGTGGACTGCTCTTTCTGTTGAAAAGATACAGATGAATTATTTATTTATTTATTTATTTATTCATTCATTCTAACAAGAGAATAAGGCTTATAATGGGAGAAAACAAACTAGCTATGATATTCTGTATTCAGCAGTACAGCTGACTGAGAGTTGAAAGTCACTAACAAAAACCTGTGGAGGTGACAACTGAGATAAAAAGAGAAATAATCTTCTTTAATATTTTCTATTTGTCAGGCTACATTTACAATCCTGAGAAAACACAGACTAATGGTGGGAGACCAGCAGGAACATAATTTCTGGTCTTGATCACTGCATCCCAGAACTACTTATGGATGAGAATCCTTAATATTATACAGTAGGTCGTTTCCCTTGTGTGGTTGGTCCTGCCTCTCTTCTGGCTGTGGAATGTATAAAATGATGTCCACCTGGTGTCATGTTTCCAGTAATTGCACCTTTGTGGGGGTTTTTTATGAGTAAGTTGTAAAACTAATGGCAGTGTCTTGACCAAGGAAAAAGAACACATTCTGTATCCTAACCTAAGCACATGAAAACAGTTTGGGTAATGGAAGACATAATTAAGGTGTCTGCAGTTTCCATATGTGTGACAAGGCACAAGATTTGATTTTTAATTCTGATCACATGAAAATGAATATATTTAAAAAATACAGAGTGGGATGGACTACAACATAATAATTTCTTTTGAAAAGCTGCAAATTCTAAATGAATTAAACAGAATGGCCACAAGTTCAAATTTGGGTGTCAAAAACTGTCATAAAATTGTAGTTAAGCAACTAAATAAGTGGCTTAAATTTCAAAGGTTCTGAGTGCCCACAGCTCCACTGATTCCAAAGGAAATTTTGGCTGATCAGCACCACTGAAAACCAGGCCACTTATTTAGATCTTAAAAATATTGAGTCAGATGTCTACCTTTAGAGCATGATCTAGTTCAACTGAAATCAATGGGAATCTTTTTATTGACTTCAGTGAGGCTTGGATCAGGCTACAAAATATTTGAAAATGTTGGTCCTTGCCACTCGGCTAAATTCTGCCCTTCGCTTTTCATTTGTGCAATCCCACTAACTTTCATGGATGTAAACTTCATTTTGTTGGTTGCTGTGTAAATGAGGTCTTTCTGGGTTGATGTGTCTGAGTGCAGGGCTAAGCCATGCATCTGAAGTTAGGGATGTGTAGTGGGAGGATTAAAAGAGGCTTCAGGAGCCTACTGGAGGGAGCTTGTGTGGAGAATGGTTGCAATAATTATATATTTTCTTGTAGTGTATTATTTAGCCACTACATGTTTATATGCATGATATATATTTTCAGGTATAATGTGGACCCTGGCAAACAAGAAACTAAGCTGGAACTCAAGTTATGTGGAGGTCTGTTTGTAACTGTAGCTGTTGCTGTTTTCTTTAATAAATATTTCCTATTTATGATGGACTGTGAGTCCATATGTTATGAGAGCTGTGCTTAAAATCTTTACAATTCCCTTATAAATAATATTAGTGTGGCAATTCTGTGCTAAGCATAAATTTTACGAAGTATGGCCTAGGTCAGCAAGGTACTTAAGCATGTGCCTAACTTTAAGCACTAGTAGACTTGTGCTTAAGTATCTCAGTGAATATGAAAAAAATGAGAACATAATGTAGGCCAAACTAAAATGGTCAAGTTTATATTGAAAACCACTGCACTTTAAAATAGTTTCTGTAGATTGTTGGCAGCCATTTCACATATTCAAAACCTAGCATATTTTCCATAGCAGAATTTTAATTTTGGAATAAATTTTTTATAAAATTAGTCACATCTCTATCAAGAATACTGCAGCGTTCAGCAAGTATGGTCCCAAACACTGCAGTATACAGTAGAGTTATTGCAGTGACTCTTGCCTATTTTTCTAGACTGCTGTTCAAGTTGTTCATTAAATGACAGCAGGTGAGGCAGAACATATTAATTGTTTCAATAGAAATAAGTGACAAAGCAGGCAGATAAGTTGTAGGAAAGAAAACTTCATTAAGTATGCAAAGGGGCAGTATTTCATGCTGAGAGACCCGTGTTTGACCCATAGCTGGCAGGCCACCAGCTCGCATTCCAGAGTTCCAGGCTAGGACTAGGTCCCACCATACTAGGTCCCTCCTGAAACTTGACCCACTTTCTCGAGTCCCATTCATCTGTGTATTCTAAAGCTCATTATCTATGTTCTCCATAAACAGAACTTGCTTTAATTCCACTCCTTCTCTTACGTGTCCCCCCATCTTGATGGCCTTTATGAACAGTAGCATGGAGTAGTCTTTGTAGCCACTGATGAGGTCTGCCTTACTGTCTTCCTCAACCACGGCAGCCTGCTCTGCCTTAGACCTTAGACAGAAATTTCTGGTGGCTCTGTGTTCTCTCCAATCCCCAGAAATATGAATGTTGGAAACCTCTTGTGCTCCCAAACTTCCAAGCTACACCAGAGGGAGCTGCCTGCAGAATGTTTAAGAGGACTCACCTCTGCATTGCAAACCCAGTACAGCATAAAGTGTACCTGCTAACTTCTGAACCTCTGTGTTAGAGTACTATGAAATATATAAACTTAGAGAGGTAGTGGGAGATCTTTACCTTAAGTTGTTTCAATAACCCAACTCAAATGAGTGGGAAGTTTATTGCCACAAGGTTAAAATGGCTTGTCTTGGAGCAGGATTAATGCCATATTTCAGAGTGTTGGCAGAGGCAAGCAACTTTATAGTTCACAGTGAGAGGTTCCTGTTCCTTTTGAATGAATATATGGCTGAAGCAGTGTCTAGCTCCAAGAAACACTGAGCCCCTTCACTAAACATTGTGTTTACTTAATACTTACCTCCAGGGGGACACCCAGAACTTCCCCTTGCCATATCTAAGCTGCCATCTTTTTTCAGCATGTCTTGGGGCTTTTTTGGATGTGTATGTTTTGGGGCTAGAGGCCACTAGGGCAATAAGGTTTGCTGTCTTCTCAATAGTATAAGCAACCTCACCTAATGGTGCCTGAATTCTCAGAATCCTGGGCTATAATTTGTGAGTGCATTCAATCTTGACTACAAGGCTTCATCTGCATGAGTTTTTAGTATTTCACAGAGCTCTAGATGTTGCTCCCTCCCAAGCTAGTCAGCATTTCTCCTTCATCAAGGTTCACTTAGCTAAAGGGTTCACGTCCAGAGTACATGACCCTGTTAACAGCACTGCCTCCATCACACTCCCCATTTCTACTAGGAAAGAAGCAAAGGGTCCACTGTGAATCCCACACTTGGATCGCCTACACTGCAGGGTGTTGTGCTGAAGCTGTGCAAGTGAGTCAGCTGAAAATGTTTCCGTTTCTTTCCACTGCTCAAATTCTCTTTTTATTCATGTGTCAGAATATAAATACACTCATCTGGAGGAGTATTCCAAAGATTTCCAAGTGCTGGAATGCAAGTGACTAGATCAGCAGACCCATCACCTTTCAAAGATTCCAACGTACAACACTTCTACAAATAATCCCCCCATTGCATCAAAACAGGATATAAATAAGCTAGCAAATCTATGAGCATACTTTAAATCTGTCATGACTCACCAGCCACAGTATAGAAGCCTTGTCAGTTTCAGGTAAATTGGCATCATGCCCAAAATCAGAAGCACAAAATCTGTCTGGTGGCTGAAAAGGTGGAAGTTGCTTCCAATAATCTTTTAGCAAAGAGCAGCTCATTGCACATGAATGTGCAAATAAGTTCTTCATTATGTCCCCTTGAAATCCTATATAATGCTGCATAATACTGCCATGAAAGATATAAAATAATCTTCTGGGGTTTGGCATGCAAAAAATATCGTAATGAGTAATGACACATTCTATTAGGAGAATATGGTACAGTAGTAATAATGCCAGCTCTTATTGTTAACATGGATTCATGTATTCAGTAACTTCCATGAAATCCTGTGCAGTACTTTGCTAAATGGGAGTGAAATTAATTCAGGCATGAAAGGTTCTACATTTATAGTGAGATTTCCATTTAAAGATGTCAAAATGAGTTTTTACATTTCTGGTTCTCTTACGATGTTAATTTCTCTTAATTATGCTGCCCTTTAAAGGGTAGCCATGAGTTTGTTGGTTGACCGTTTCCTGAGTCTAAAGTTACTCATGTTTTTAAGGTTACTGCAATCACTGTTTAAAAAGTCAAAGGTTACCAGCAGCAACCATATGCCAGAGTCACATATACTACATTATGCCCCTATACTTGAATCAGAAAACCAGGAGTTGTTTTGCAGGGGTCAAGGTTTGGGATTTCCCATCCTTTGAGAGTGTGCTCAAGTTTGCCCTGCCAATATCCTTTCCCCACCCCTAATATGGCTCTGATATTAAGAGTTAACTGTTGGCCTTTTAATGTTGCATATAAACTTAGAAAGCTAAATCTACAGTTCTAAATGACAATGAATTAGTGAGTGGTCTTTTCTTTAAATAAAACTCCAGTTTTCAAGTCCATAGTAAGAGCACATGTAGCCCACGCAACAACCATATAGTATAATATAAACTGATATATTTATAGAACCTTGTCCCATAGTAAGAAACAAAATGTTGTCACTCCCCAAGTTAACTAAAATAATGCACAAAAGTACTACAGTTACTGTAGATGAGCAATATCAAAATACAAGGAAGAAAAAGAAATACAAATAAATGGTTGGGGTAAAGGAAAAATGAAGATGAATTGTAAACCTGTAATACAAATATAACTGCACTACAAACAGATTATGATTATTGAGAAACTAGAATTAATTATCAGAAAACAAAGTGTAGAAAACAATAAATTGTAACACACGTACTTGACAATTGCTTAGTTGTAGCTAGCATTCAAACAAGAAGCTCCCTTTAATGGTTCCTAATGGCCCATGATGAATGTGTAAATCTCTAAGGATATCAGTATTAAGGCATCAATTCAGCAAAGCACTTAAGCATGTGCTTAACTTTAAGCCTGTTAATTCATCCCTGTTCAAAAAGCACATAAGCCCACCTTCATTGATACCCCCTCATTTTTCAAATCTTCTCTTAAAACATATCGTTTTCTCTTTTTCCTATCCCTCTTAATTTTTCCCTCCCACTCGGTTAGCGGAAGTATAAATGAATGTCATAACTCTTTTTAACCATACCACACTATTTTCTGTAACTTATACCATATGCTGCTGTCTTACGTTTGTTTTGTAAAGCATTTTTGAATAGAGTTTATACGGTTATACTAGTTATATTCTATATTATTTTAAAATAAACTAAATTCTTTCATAAAATTGTGGAGGATTATTTTTCAGGTATAAAACCCCCACATAAATAGAGATATCATAGTTTCTGAATGACTCTGGTAGATTTGTATTCTAGGAGTGATACATTTCCTTGTTGTGAGAAAGGAAATGTACACAAACGTAGGAAGTCAATCTTAATCTTATATTTTAGTCTAATTTAGGGCCAGAGTCTGCCACTCTTACTCACACAGAATAGCACCTTAATCCACAACTACTCCCATTGAAATCAGTGGTGAGATCAGTGGGAATACTTTTGATGTAAGGTGTTGTTCAGTGCAAGTAAGAGTGGCAGAATGTATTTCTTATTTAATTGTACCAAACACTCTGAAACAGGAATAAGAGGCAAAGAAAATGCTACTTGCAGCACAGGAATGTGGCATACCTGATCCGTCTGAGTGTCCAAGTCAGACTGTGTCCTGAAATGCACTTTTCCAGTTTCACCTTAAATGCCCCATTAATACAACCATCCACTGAAAAAACCCCTAATATACAGGAAAAAATGTAATTTTACTCTCTCTTCCTCTGCCTCTGTTTTTCTCCTCATTACAGAAGCTAGAGTGTATTCTTAATTACCAGGGGCGGGGGTGGTGATATATCTCGAAACTAAATTAATCTTCCATATGAACAGAATAAACTCACTGGCCTACAAATGCAGCGTGGTATTGTCTGTTCCCGTAAGGTGTGGAACTAGTCCAGCTCCATATGGAAAGAATCTTGTTTACCTATCCGGTTCCTTAACATAAATCAGGCTGTAAAACTACCTCTCCATGTCAAAAGGCCACAGCCCAAAAGAATAGTGACAAAATGCCGCCAGGCCCACTGAAAAGCTTCTAGAAATAAACAAGGGAAGGAGAACATTCAGAAATAACAGTGATGAAATTTGCAGTGTTGTGGTAGCTATGTCAGTCCTAGGCTATTAGAGAGACAAGGTGGGTGAGGTAATATCTTTTATTGGACCAACTTCTGATGGTGAGAAAGACAAGCTTTTGAGCTCACAGAGCTCTTCTTCAGGTCTGGGGAAGGTACGCAGGCCTAGTCAACACTAGAAAATTAGGTCAGTTTAACTGCGTTTGTCAAGGGTGTGAGAAATCTATACCCCTGAGAGGCATCGTTAAGCCAACATAAACCCCATGTGTAGAAGAAAAAAAAATTTCTTCTGTCCACCTGCCGCCTCTCATTGGCGTAGGTAGTGTCAACACTGAAGCGCTACAGTGGTGCAGCTGGGTCGCTGTAGCATTTTAAGTGTAGACAAGCCCTCAACGTGTCACAGCTAAATACAAGGTGGCACAGATAGTTTAACATATGTAGTTAATACAAATCCAAGGTGAAATGTCCCATGACATTTCTGTTTGTATTTTCAACAATTGTCCTAAAATCTCATGCATTTATATAGCTTTTCATCCTAAATGATTCCAAAGTGCTGTACATATTTCTACATGTAGCTGTTTCTACAACTCTGTATTAATGTGTTCAATTGCTATTTTAAATACATTTATCAATAATTCATTCCATTTGATAGTCACCGAATGAGCTTTACTTCTCTAAGAAATACAAAATGATTGATGGCTTTGAAAGCTCCCATGGGTCGCTGACATGTACTTATGTCTTCAATTCATCACACAGAAGACTATTTTGACATTACTGATAAATGTCACCATTTGCCTGCAATAGACTGTTCTTCCTTTTATATGTTGCTTCTATATGTTTTGAAAGAATTTGACATTTGCTTCTACATCTTAATAAATATTTTAAAGTCAACCACAAAGAGCTAAGTCACGTGAGATTCAAGGAAGATGCAGATTTGAGGTCACACGAAATGAGTAGTTAAGTAAATAAGAAAGAACAAAGGGAGTCTTCTTTAAAATGTAGAGTGGTTAGTAAGTTTAGTTCATGTGAATCATAAAACTTTGGAAGAATCCTGAAAAATGTTACTGTGGTGGTTTATTTGGGATGTCCTAATAAGAAATGCAACTCTCTTACAACCATCCTGGATGCAATGCCCCTTATTAGCACACCCTTTCTTGGGGGCATCATTTATGTTCAAGAAGGTAGGCAGGGTCTCCACTGTCTCAAAAGGCATCTACATCAGCTACAGCTGCTGAAACAGCCCAACAGCCCAAATAGATCAGCTCCTCCTTTTTTATAACCCTCTAGTCTCCTCTGTCAGGTGACTCCATTGTCAGCTTCAACAGATGAGCAGAGATCTTCCCCCCCACCAGGTAACTTTGTTGCCATGTGACCTCTCCCTTACTAAACCAGTTTTACTGGCTGGGAGCCAATCTGTTATATAGAGTGATTATATTTCAGTGGTTGAGCCCTTAAATTAAATGACTTTCCACTGTCAGGTCTTTGCCCCTATCCATGTTAGAATTTTGGAATTGAAAGAACAACAGAGAAGACAAGTAACCTCACCATTCAAAATCGAGTTTGCCGTCTGATACAGATACATATAGGGAATTCATGATCTTACACAGAATTCATAAATTGTGTAGACAGATTCTCCAATTTGTTGTAACCCAAAGAGAGCAACTGACCCAGAAGGGATGCCAGTGCAACACCAAGGACCATCTCATTTTCATATTGTACATGTTCTTTATATGCAGAGCAGATAGGAGAATTATACATATCTACATATGTGTTCTAGTATAAGCTCCCACTGCAGCCATTACCACATAAGGTAATGTTAAATGAGTTTAGAACACACATTGGATGACTAGTTCCATTCAGCGCCCCCCCCCAAAATAAATAACTATTCACAGATAAAACCCTGCTGTCATATTTCATATATATTGATATAAAATGGAAGCAGAATTGATTTTTTTAGGCCACTATGTCACTAAATAGAAACAATAAGCACTTCACTATGAAAAATCTCAGAATAATATATATAACAAGATGCATGTAGAGACAATACATGATCTAACATCCAGATTTTATTGGCATTAGTCTGAGATGGACTTGCCTCTTGACTGTGGCAAAGCCATGAATAAGTTATGTAGGTGTCATGCTGTCTGGCGTGGCTCATGATCTTGAGTGCCAAAAGCAGGGCAGATGCCCTGAACTGGTGGTGTGTTCTATAATTCCGCAACCCAGTACCACACGTGAACTCCGAAAGTACTACAATTGTCTTAAAATGGAGTTACAGATAGTCCCCTTAGACACTCCAGTTTATCTTGCCACCCAGGCAAGCTGGACTACATGATAAATGGTTACTTACACACACACACACACACACACACACAAATCACAAAACATTCAGGTTACACCCAGTTCCAAGAGACCACCCAGATCAACTGTCGTCCTACATCTCACACCAAAGACAATGCTGGTAGCCAATTCTACATGAAACTAGCTAAAGGTTTATAAGCTAGGTTAAACCTTTTAGCTGAAATCTGGAATGTTTGGTCTGAGGCAGGGAAAACTTTTCCCCCCTGAAAGTTTCATTAAAACAAGTGAGCACCTCAAGGAAGGTGATGGAAGTTCTTATTGGTCTGCTGAACATTGAATTCTATTTGGCCAGAGGCACAGTTCCAAAGGCATACATAATTTGTCATTATTTGCATTGTGGTAGCTCCTAGGAGTCCTAGTCATGGACCAGGCTTCCATTATGCTTGGTATTGTACAAACATAAAACAAAAAGATGGTCCCTCCCCCACAGAATTTGCAATCCAGGGGCTTGTCTTACATGCACTACAGGGTTGTGATTTCTAAAGCACACAAATGTCTCAGAGTTCAGCCAAAAAGTTTAACCTTGAGAAAGTTAGAAAGAATTGAAATTAATCCTTTCTAATAGGAATGCATAGGCAACCATAGCCAAAGGCATTGCTATGAGTTATTTCCTGGGATGTAAAAATTATGTATAAACTGGTTATATTCCTGTGAAAGATTGTGAAGCCATATGATTAAAATTATTTCTCATGTGTGTTTGGACCAGCTTACCTACATCCTGCCCATTCAACCATCCTTACTCAGAGTTATTCTAACATTTCAAAGCTCTGATCAGATTAAAACAGCCACCATTTGTAGCACATTAGTTGTGTGTGTAGACCCTGCTGCTGGGCACTAAAGGATCCATAGTGTGCTTTCATGTAATGCCTTGTGAGTCTGTGCTTCTTTAAAGCTCACTAGGAAAGTTTTAGTGCGCACCAGCAGGTTCTACATGGACCAATTAACGTGCAGCACATCAGTGTGCTTTAGTATGTTACCCCACTGTGTAGACAAGCCCTAAGTATGTGCTTCAGGTAATGTCAGTTCCAATTAAGGGGATATGTCTCAAATTCAAGTTAGGAAATAAAGGCCAGATCATGTCTTCAAGCCACGTGCCACACTGTATGGAAGGGAGAGGTAGATCAGCAGGAGCCCCCAGAGGCTTTTTGGGTGACTAAACTAGAATTCCTCCAATACCTCAAGAGCAGTAGAAAGTGGGCATTTCAGACCTGTTTGAAAAGGTGCAGCACATGGCCACCACTTGACACTACCCTGCATGCTGGGCCTGCTTTGCTGGCTAGAGCAGAAATAGGCAACTCCTTGCCCCTGTCCTGCTGTGTCCCCCCCATGCTCCTATGGGAAGGCTAGTACCCTTAACTGTGCACCTGTGATCCTGACTGTGGCTAGCTCCTGCCTGTTGTCCCATCCCCTGCAACATACAGACATATGTACCTGAACAGAGCCAGTCACAATCTAGCCCTAGGGAGCCCATTTTGGGGTTGGTGGCACCTTGAATCAACAACTAATAAAGCACTTAACAAATATGAGGTTTATATTTTGGTTGATGAACACACTGGTCATGTGACTGAGAAGAATGGATCCTGACCCTTCCTCCTGAGAGCTTTATTGCAGGCAGTGGAAGGATTTGAACTGATTTCTTCCACCGTGCCTGTGCTCAGAAATCCAAAGACAGTCCTGGATAGGTGCCCACAGATCTCCCTGACAGCAGGACTTTGCTTTATGGAATTAGCCATTTGAGTTAGAGTGATTCATGTAGTGCAGTCATAGGCTGTCTGGCTTCCTATTTTAGGCACAAGATGGCAGCAGAGCACTTTCCAAGCTTTCTCAGTTTGACACATGTATTGGAATGGCAGAGAAATTATTACAGAGATTCCGTATGTTTTAGTGGTTCCTGTGAAATCTATTACTCATCCCAACCCCTGAAAGGAGGACTGATAAATGCATTTATCAAACGACAAGAAGAAAACCAGCTGGAAGCCAATACAAAACCCTTTCATTACATTTGATCTTTAGTATACTGTGGCAGCAGTGCAGTAATTCAGGGGGGTACATGAAAATGGACTTATTGAATATGTAATTAAACACAATTTTCAAATATGCAGCCTGAACTATCCTAGTTCTGTGTGCTTTTTTTTCTTTTGAAAAATAAGGCATATTACATATTGTATGGAGTTTTACCAAGAGAGGGCGAGCCTCAAAATATTTGGGTGTTCAGCATGGGTGTAAAAAACTGGGTGGAAATTTTGAGAATAAATGTTCTGCCAACATTTCAGGCCCTTTTGTGAGAATGGGCTTCCTTGAGCTGTTTTGCACTATTATTTCTAGTCCAGATCAGATCCTGGAAGTACTGGCAAAAGGCACATTAATGGCAAAGTGAGTGGTAGAAGTAAGTAAGGCTTGATCCAAAGCCCACTGAAGACTCCCATTGACTTTAATGGACTTCTGGTCAGGCCTGAAGTGAATATTTTTAATTCCCCAAAAGTGTGGCTTTGAATTGAGTCAGATTATCTAAAGTGGTTTGGCCAGCCTGAATTTCACCTTAGGTCAGGCCAGTCTCTTATATCTCTCATTGATTTTAAAATCCCACTGGAATAAGTGCTACAATTAAGAAGATTAATCTGTTGGCAAACATATGTCTTCTAGGTCCCACTCATATTGCACGGCATTCTCAGTGCTTTTGGAGAAAGCAGGCAGTCTTTGGTAGCCAAGTAATTTCATCTGAATCCTGATTCTAATTTGTGGTCCTCAAGTTTGCATCAAACTGGCTTGTTCTTGTGCAGAGCTGAAGTAGTTTGGTAAAAGGAAATATCCATCATATTTTAGTGACAGTAGATGGCAGTATTGCATTTCTCACAAAGTTCTCAAATGAAATTCAGTGAGTGGAAAATATGCAGGAAAATACTACTCCAGAAAGTACAATCCAGTTACTAATGTATTCTGAGATATACTGAATATTCATATAATTAAAAATATTAAGTTTAAAGTGAAATTGTATTATGTAAAATTACACTTTCTGGTGGGAAATAATAATAATAAAAAATCCCCAAAGCCTGACAAAAACTATTACTACTCATATGAGTGAGTGGTTCTTAGCATGAGAAATCCTAGTTACTAGCACAACTGCTCACATGTTTGTCATGGGTTGCAAGATCCAGCCCATGGTAGAACTTACTTTCTCATACTTTAAATCAATCATCTGGGACCACAGTGGCAAGGGGATTGCTATTAGCATACTGACCCTTTTGCCTGTAGGTCATGGGTTCAAATCCAGATCACTTCTGTAGTAACTGAAAGTTGGCAGCTTTGTGCTCTATGTCAAATCAGTTTGGTGGTCTCAGTTCATTTGTTAGTGGATGGATATCTATCTCACTTAGGCAGAGCACTTAAGCATGTACTTAACTTTAAGCATGAGTAGTTCATTATTTCAATAGGACTACTCCGCTGCTTAAATTCAGGCACATGCTGAAGTGCTTTTCTGGATCAGAGCTTAAAACAACCATCTCAATTTAGTAGTCACAGTAGAAAGGCCAAACGCTAGGTAAGTTTGATTAATAAATTACTCTCTTGACCCTAGAGTTCATGCTGCCTCAATATCAGTGGTACCATGAGTAAATGTCCATCCATAAACTGAGGAAGGGTCTCTAAAGATATTTGTTCAGCATTGCAACAAGGGAGCTGGCCCTTGAAAGGAATCTGGACTTAGTCTCGCCTATGCCAGGTTTAGCCCATTTCCCAAGTGAAGGGAAGGAAAGGCAGGGGTGTGGCAGTCATGTGACCAGTCACAGTTTATAAGGGTAGTCTGTTGTCAATTGGAGGAAGAGCAGCAGAGGTAGGATGAGCTCTTCAGAATGAAAACTGGAGTAGAGTTAGGAAAGGGGCTACTGAAGAGGCTATGGAAATAGAAGACAGGACAGAGTGGGTGCTTAAGGATTGACAGCCCAATGATAATGGAGACCCGTGCTTGAGGGCGTGTGTGGGTCCCCTCTAGGCTGCCATCTTGGAAGGCAGTGCAGTCATTTCTCCTGGCAAAGGGAAGAGTTGACAGTAGGTTGATTAGAGCTCAGGAGGGTGGGAAGCAGAGCCCAGGGGAAGGGATAAAGGCAGACTCTCAAAGGAAGGTCATGCTCTGGAAGAGTCTGGGGAGAAGGTAACTTACATGTGTTGCGGTTAGACTTAATTTTGACACTCTGGAATGGGCAAACTCTGTGACTTAGTCCTCCAACTAAGTCACCTCAGAGCTTCTGATGTTTCCTGCACTGCACTGGAGGATTACCAGCCTGGGTGATGACATTGAGAGCTGTGGTAACTGAAGCAGTGGATGGGTCTGATGCTGGATGGTTAAGTTCCTACCACTAGCATCTTTCACAAGAACCTGAATTTCTTTAGATACTTCAAAGGATACTTCTTTAGATACTTCAAAGGAAAATTTGAAAGAAGTGTATTGTACCTCACCACAAATGTTATTGATAAAGAATGGAATGAAAATTTGCTGCTCTAAAATCTTGAAAGTCATTAGTTTGAGGCTGCAATGCCTCCATATGAACCGTAATATGCATAGAATACTTCCATTATTGCACTTGAAACACAGGTAAACACAAGCTCCAGATATCATCACCACTTTATGGGTACCTATTAATAAAGTAGTCTAATAAAGTAGTCTAAAGTAGTCTAAGTAGGTTCCTTCCCTGAATAAGGATTGCTCACTTGAGCAGGAGTTTCAGAATCAGGCATCAAAACATAAAATGTATTCTAGAATTCAGCTATTTAATGTATATGTCGTACATGACAAAACTAGTATATTCAATAGATATCGTGCATGTACATTTGTGTAATTAAGTTCAGACTCATCCTGTGCCTTGCAATTGGATTGCTGTTTTATAAATTATCGTATAATGTGAGTTAGCATATTAAGATCTACTAGAGTTGTAGCCTGACTGGTATTTTGTTAACTTTTGGGATGAATGTCTTTATCTCATGTTTAATGTTGAACTTAACGTCATATGTTACTTCATCCATCTATTTTAATTTCATTCCTTTTACCTGCTATCACCATGCTTGGAGTATAGAAGGCAATAAAACAATAAAGATCACCCATTTCCCACACACAATCCTTTTGGAACAGTCTAGTCTCCAGCAGCATCATAGCTGTAATAGTTAGAGCTGGTCATACATTATCCCTCCCACGGGATATTTTGACTCTTCATCAAGCCCCCTCCCCCCACCTGAATTTTTCGCTGAAAACTCTCGGTTTGGACATTTTTGATGGAAACAAATCATTTTGACATTCCTGAATTGGAATGTGTTGATTTGTGGAACTGAATTTAAATATTTCATTTTGGTTTGGTTTGATGTGAAAGTGCACTGTAGTTTTCCCATAGGAATTTAAGTTCAGCTTTCCCATACACCTGTTCTCTGTGGGCTGTGTTTCTTGGCCAGACTACATCTCCCACAAAGCAATATGGTCTCCCTGTTGCTGAACTGCTGTAGTGTATCATGGGAGCCACAAACTAAATTTCCATGAGATCCCATGAATTTCTGAACTGAACTTTTTTGGCTGATAACTTTTCTTTTTTCTTTTTCTTTTGTTTTGACAAAATAGAAACGTTTGACCAGTCCTAATAATACCATCACCTTCTAACGCCTTATGTAATCCAAACACAGAATGGAAACTTACTGTTCATTGCTCTTGTATCTCAGTATCTCTTTACTTTCAATTGTTTTAATGTCAATAACAAAATATTCCCATGGGGGAAAAATCGTCCTTGTCTTAAGTTTGTTCTAGCATATTTTTTGTGAACACAGTGATATCAAAGAAAGGATGAGTTAGAACAATATGCAGACCCCGGAGCCTCAATCCATATGCCTTGCCAACCTGACAACATAACACCCTACTCACTCCTTCATACAAACTTTCTTTCACTTGCAACATCCAATTGCCTAGAATGCACACACCCCTTCTTTTAACTCTCATGCAAACACACAAAATAGGGAGCGGTGCAGCCAGACTGTGCTGACAAACCCAGCTGACACCTCCATAATGCTGGTGGAAGTCTGGATCTGAACCTCCTGTAGTTCATCAAGCAGAAGAACTTAGCCAATGAATGTTTGGAGGTTTGTAAGAGATTTGGTGGCAGGAGTTGCAATTGCTGGTCAGAACCTTGGGTGAAGTAACTTGGAACTGGGGAGAAAAAACTGTAAGCCAATAAACTGGCTGGCTGCTTCTCACCCTGCACTTGCTTATCATAGCCAGCCTGATAAAAGAATAGAAACTGAGGGCTGTGGAGTGAAGAGGCAAATGAGCTACTGAAAAGATCTTTGTGCTGGCCAGCTCGTCTCCTTGCCTCCTTACCAACATTCTGGTGAGGTGGTGAGTCAGAAAAGCAGACTGGATGCAGGCTGCAACAGAAAAGGGGAGTACCTGGCAGAACTTGACAGTTTTGTCTTCTCCTCTTTTATGCCAAGTGAAGAGAATAACTATCTCATTTTAAAATTCCTGAAGTGGTCTATGTCTAAGATGTTATGATAGTGTATATGTAGGAAGTTGGGAGTCTGTGGGGAAAGTGGTGGTTTAGCTTGAAGAACCCAAAGATACTTAAGCCAAACAGGGCAAAACTTCAAAAAAAGGAGTACTTAAAAATATTTCCCTTGCAGACACTCAAATCTCTCTCTAAAATTACTCTGCCCTCAGAAGAGGTTTTATACCCAAATTTGGAGAATAAATTTAACTATTAAAATATGAACAATTCTGTTTTTAGTGCAAATTTCAGTGCAACATCAACAATATAATTCCATTCTATAACAAAACAACTGTGGCTTATTTATGAATAGTAGTAAATTGTAGGGTGTGGTCACAATGAATCATTGAGTCTGAGGTGACACGTTCTCATGAGGTATTATCTGTCCTGGAAGACTCATTGTTTGAAGGAAAAAATAAGTTTTATTTATGTGGAAATGAAATTTATCTGTCTGTCTGCTTTGAATATGAGAGAAGCAATTTGTTTTGAGCAGGCTTACTAAGAAATTCCTCTTGGAATTTGCTCCACATGCCAGAAAATTGACCTGTCAAAGTACTTCTATAGTGATACTCCACACTATATTTAAACCCCCTCCCTCCAATCTTTTTGAGAGAGGTGTTAGGGAAATCTTTCTTTCTTTCTTTCTTTCTTTCTTTCTTTCTTTCTTTCTTTCTTTCTTTCTTTCTTTCTTTCTTTCTTTCTTTCTTTCTTTCTTTCTTAAATGAAAACAACCTTGTGATTTCAATGTGTTGGAAGAGGGTGTGGGAGGGAGCTGTCATCATTTTGTAAATAGCTGAAGAAGCTGGGATTGATTTGGAGATAAAAACTTGCACTCTTCCCTGAAATTGCTCCTTCATGTGTGGTGTGGAAAAGTTTGTTTGATGACCCTCCGAAAGAGCTGCAATGGACAAGTTCCTAATACGGCCATTTTACTCTTCCTACATTGAAATCCAACCCTACTTACATGTGGTGGCATGTCTGTGGGGTGGGGAGGTGGGTAGGGTTGCCAATTGTGACTGAAGCTATTCTGGGAGATTTTTTTCCCTAATATGATGTAATGTCATTTTCTGAAAATATCCTATTAAAATCTCCTGGATTGCTTTCAATAGTCATCAGGAGATCAATGCAGATTGTGGAAGTCTCCAGGCCAATCCTGGAGGATTGGCACCCCTAGAGGTGGGGTTGGGTTCAGGAGGGAAAGTACATGACAATAGGGGCCAGAGAGGAAATAGCAGAGAATCTGTTCTTTCTCCCACTCCGTAAGGCACTCTTGGACATCTTGATTATGAGAGATGCCTCCCTAAGTAATGCAATGAATACTAGCAGCTCAGTGTCTTTGTAAACAAACACAGCAGCCATTGCATGCTTGCCCTTAACAATGGATGTTAGTAGCTGTCCAACTCAGAGAGGAGCCATTGAACAGGGTTATACCTCCATAAAGGGTTTGGAGTTTTGGTATTGAATCAGCCTTCAACTGTTTGGAGACTTATCCAGAACTTTGAGTGTCCGCCAAGACTGCAGACCCTGCACCCCCACCTGTAGTTTTATCTTTGGAAGTGGAGGAGAGAGTACCTGGAAGCCTGCTTCCCCTCTCCCCCTTGCCCTTAACTGATATAGGCACTAGCTATATAATGATACAACTTCTTTAATGGTATAATCCATAGTAAAGCTAATTAGAGTGGAACAGTGTATGTTACCCAAATGGTACTCTGTAGTTACTTTCACTACTATTTCAGAGGAGTTCCAGCTGGGAAATTTCTGCAGTCCTGCAATGAATTCCCCACTTTAGCTGCATGATCAACATCAAATCAATATAACTATAAAATCTCTTGGTAGGGCTCCACTATTTTAATTTAGCAAAAGCTCCCCCATTTCTTCCCAGCCCTTCTCTGTTAAACATGCTCATAAATTTCTAAGATACTCTTTTGGTTGACATATTCCATACTTTTTCTTGTTTAAAGGTAATTTTTAGCTTTCTTTTTTTTAATTTGAACCAAGTTCTTCAATCATTTTTGAGTTATGGGTTCATGGAGACTCATAATTTAAAACAAAACAGTCTAACCATTCTTCCTAGAATGGGGATAAAGCCAGTGGTAAAAAAAGGGTAACCTAAACTAAACTCCATGTGCCCCAAATGAGAAGTGGGTAAACTTTTATCTGCATTTACCCTTCACTACACAACTGCCTAAAATGAAAAACTTGACAGGACTCATCAACCTGGTCCAGCATCTCCAGTCATCTAAAGCTCTCTGCAAGCAGCTCCTATCCCACTGCCCTGTGGCTGCTCCTGCAGCTGCTCAACCTCTCCAAGCTTCTCCCCAGGTGCATTCTCCTTAGTAAGAGTGGCAGCTCATTTCCCTGATTTGCAACATTGCAGCAGCAGCATCAAGGCCTTCTCCATTGTGACCTTGCATCTACCATTGCTCCTCAGACTTGCTGTGGTGATTAGGCTTTCCCTGCCCCCTTCAACAGGCTTTGCTGCTTGCTGGCTCCGAATTTCATGCTGGAGAGCTGGTATGGCTGATGGCCTTATTGCAGGAAGGGAAATATTTTTTTCTTGTAGATATTCTGACAATCTTGATATCTTGATAATTTGGTTCAGTTGATTGAATGTTTGCTTTGATATTTTTCTGATTTTCACCAAAACACCTGATTTCTTTGCTTAAAAACCAAAATTTCAGTTTTTGATTTGAAGGAGTATTTTTTTTCTCAAATGTGTGATGGCAAAGGCTCCAACTAAACACCTCAATAGAATCTGATCAGCTGTAGATGGCCCTCCTTTCTGCTCTTCCAAATTATATTTTCTAGCAAATGTGGGGCTGCGTGAGCAAGTATCCTTGTATAGAAATGAAGCCATGGGCTGTTGTCCTTTAACCCTGACCGCCTCACCTCATAGTTGCATTCCACGGATGCTGCATTTCCTGATGTTTTTGTGTTTAACTGTTAACATTTAAAGATGCAGCTTCACTTAAAATACCAATATAGCTAACATAATCCTACAAGCTTATTTCTGCTAGGGTCTGATATAAGTATTCTGACCTTAGAACCCATTGTACTAATGTCTTTCAAGTAACAATGTCTCACAAATAGTGATTTTTTGCCAAGTTCTGTCATATCTTCTTTACCTCTTTCTTCTAGAAAGTAACTAAACTTGGTCCTGAGCTGTGAAATTTGGATCTTGATTTTGAGACTTTCTTCCACTTCCCCTCTCCCAAATTCAGGGTGTTCAGAGCCCAAGTTCCAGTTCATAAGTCTGCACATTGCGGAATAAATTGGTGGTGTTTGGGTTTCCCCATGTTCTTACACATCCCATGTGCTGCACTTGTCCCTGTCATTGGACTTTGAAGAGGTCAATCATGTTGCCCTTCTGTTGTTATGGATACTCTTTCCTGCAGCTACATTGCAGAATATGACCTGCAGAAAGTGCAAGAGAAATCCAGCTGGCACAAGTTACTGTGAAATAAACTCAAAATTAAATGGGAGCAAGCAGTGGGACTGTACTTTCCACACAGCTGTTTGTATACTGTAGCTGATCTTTCTGGATCACTGCCCGTTACATAAGCAAGCAAAGGCACCTTGAGCAAGTGTATGTAAAGCTGGATTTGGGAATACCAGAAGGGAGCAGTTATAATTTAGCAAAGAGTTAATTCTATCGAATACATTCTGGAAAAATAAACTCTGCATGAAGCTGAGAAAATGCAGCTGTGTAGCGCTTTGGCACATACAGTGCAAGTTCAACCTAAAGCCAATTCTGCCTTGTGTACATACCGTACATACTTATAGAGAACATATAACACAATATATGGAATGTTAGATTATCACTTCATTCAACTCTCTGGGTAGGCATTTTGATTTGAGTTCCCTGTAAACTGTACTTATATCAGGTCACAACCAGCAACAGGATGATACCTTGCTGGAGCCAATTGCCTTGCAAACTAAGAAAGAATATGAGTCAAAGCTGGGAGGAAGAAGGAACAACTTTAAACTCTTAATTGCATAATTATTCAGCAGAGAATTCAAGACCGATCTCTTCTGAACACTGCAGCAGCATTCCTATGGAAAAAGGGCTTGGCAAAAAGTAGCAGAGGAAGGTCAGCAGAGAACTTTGAGCTCTGTAAAATGAATTGCCACTGCTGTCTGCTTTGCTAACCCCACTGTTGCCTCAGTACAGAATGGCAGCAAACTATTTAGAACTTGAATTATGAGTTTTAGTCTTGTAGTTATTTTAAATTTGGAAACAAAAGGACAAATTTTAATGATCTGGCTGTGCGAGACACAGAGACTGGTGGCAGCCCTGCAATTTAGTCCATTTCCTAACTCACACCTTGATAGTAATATCCTGAGTGACAAGCCCAACCTTGGGCAGAGACCAATGAGCTAGTACAAGGTCATGAGACCCATCTCTTTTTCCATAGGTAGAGCTGGAGACTCTGCTTCCTGATATATAATGATAGAGAGTTTTCTTGTGAGGTTGAGTTCTTCAGAGCTTTCAGCTGGGAGCATGTGAGGCGGCTTAAGTGTCACTCACCTACCCCTCACAACTCCTAACATTGGCAGTGTGACAGCCACAAGGGAAGACGTTCCACACAACAGCCCCCTGTTGCTGGCTAAGGCCAGCCTTCCCCTACAGTAGACGTGTGGGGATTGGGCAGCAGAGCTTCCATGATTGCTCTGCCTTACTCCTACAAACTACAATATTTTGGGGACTTTCTGACTCCCTCATCACCAGGCTGCTTCTCACCTCTCTTCTTTAGCATCCTCTACAGGGGCTACTATAGTCCTAGTTTGAGAGAGGGCCCAGGATCAATAAAGGCATAAGGGAGCTCTTTCGAGGAATATCTCACTTCTTTTCCGGGGCTCCTCAGTACAATGCATTGCAAACTACTGAAATTGTGAGCTATTGCTTTAAATATTGCTCAGGGTTTTTTCCTGGTCCTGCTTGCAGACTAGAGGGGTCTGTAGGAAAGTGTGCAATCTGGGTCTAGTACAGTCACTTATCAGACAACCAGCCTAGAGTAAGGTGGGATGATTTGTGCCTCTGTGTTTTAGAGAGCAGCCTGCTTTGTGTTTGTCTTCTGGTTCTTGTGGTGAGGTCTTGATTCTAGGAAAGAAAGCAGAGGTGCATTGCAGCCTTCCATCAAGAGTATTCAACTTCTCTGTTTTGTGTTGTGAAACATAATACTCAGGACCTGCGTCTTACTGCATCATTCTGAGGTGGTGGGTTCCATCTCTAAGGAGAGTTGTCATACAAACTTTGTGGATGTAAGACTTTAAATCAATATGCAAATATTAAAAACAAATAACCTGTTAGTAGACATGCTGTAGTTTTAAGAACCAAACAATTCTTTAGTGGAAATGTGTCAAGGGCATTCCTGTGTACTGCGTAGCTAAACAGATGGCAGATAGGGCTGGGTGAAAACTTTCCATCAAGATGGTTCTGTCATGAGAATTGCTTTTCTGGTTAAATTACACTTTTCACAAAAAGTCTGTTTCTTGGAAACTTCTGGTATATGGTTAAAAATATCAAGACACTTTGATTCTGAAACTTTGCTGCGGTCCTTCATGTGAGTTACCGTGCAGGTGACTTTTATGCTCATTTCAGCTCTGTGGGTGGGCTTCCTAGTGAACGTCATCTCCCATGATGCACTGTGGCCACGAGGCTGCTATGATACACCATCTTTCCTCAGCAGGTGGCACAATTTCAAAATCAGAATACTGACGTCTTTTGGCCAAAACATCTTGGATTTTGTTTTCAAATGTTTTCATTTTAATTGAACTTTCCACAGGGTGGGGGATGGAAAATCTATTTTCTGACCAGATCTGATAATATGAACTGGTATGTAAATGTTTCCAATGTAGTCCTTGATAGAGGGGCCAGGACCGTCTAAAGCCTAGTGAAGAGCAGAGAGAGCAGTCTTATTGTCATCTTAGGATCCTCAGGATAGAACAGCTGAGCAACTTCTCTGCATTCCCTGCTCAGTCTGTGATTTCGGCTGGGAGCAGTATACTGCCGGTCTGGCTAAAAATTAAGGGACTAATTAAGGGATTAAAATTAGTCTTCCATTCCTTTTTTCACAAAACTTTCTTCAACAACAGTAGGGAATTCAGTGTGTCAACTTATGGTAGGATACAGCCATGAGATTTTTCTGAACTACAGAATGACTTGGCTCATTGTCTCTTACAAAAGCCAGCAAAGACTCCTTCATCAGCTGTATGTGAACTGGATTTGGGAGGACCAAAGTGGTAGTGACGTAGCTGATAAAACTAAAATTACAATTACACCTTCTGGATGAGGTGATCTGGAATTTTTACATGCAAAATGTATAGTTTTGCATTTGAAGCAATAGTGAGAGCAGCACAAAACCTCATTACATTTAAAAGTTTGATTTAAATATTTTCTTAAATTAGTTTAAATTCCTAAAATAATACCTATTCCGAGAAGCATTTTTTTGATAGCAGCTAACAGGCGAACTCTCCTTTCATTATGAGGAACTGTTACACACATGAAAAAACTGCCAATCATAGGAATGTTTGAGTCAATCTTTCAGAATTGATATACAAGCTGATGGATTTTTTTAATTTTGAAAGTGGTTTCTTTTAGGCTTAATTATCATTTTCCAGGTTCCAGAAATATCCCCTAATGCAGTTTTTTAAAGAGCTCAACCCCTTTCCCACTTAGGACAATGGCAATGGATCAGCTGAAGCAGGATCAGCACCTATGAAGGCAAATGCAATTCAATATCATGGCATGCCAGTCATGGAAGATTTAAAATGAGGCAGTTTAAAATTAGTCTCTGAACATTGTTTTTTAAAAAACAAACACTTCCATAAATTATTGAAAATGTTTCATTAGAGCAATCCAAGTACAAAACCAATGCCATTCTAGCAAATGCAAGACGGGTCAAGTGTTTGCAATCTCTCAACAATGAGAAATAATTTCAATAAGCAAATTGTCCATCAGCTCCAGTTCATCATGGTTCTCTCCTACCGAGAACCTCCTGTGATACACCTATTATACTGCAAAATCATAATCTCAAATTGAAAATGATTCAATTTGACACAAGATGCTGAGAAAGGAAACTGAGCTTGACCGAATGTGTTTCACTTCTGTCAATAAATATTCACATCAAACCATAAGGTTAACAAATCCAGGCTGTTCTGGATGAAGGAGCTGAAGTAAGTTTCAAAGCTGATGAGGACTCCCAGTGGCAAACACTTTGCCTTTGTTGCCAGACTGTGCTATGATGGAGGTCAATACAGAGAATAAGAAAATAGGCTAGGTAGCAATGTAGTCCAAAATAAAGGCAAACGAACCACCATATAGCCTCTAACTGAAATGCATTTTTTCTTTGAAAAGTCATCATTTTTTTTCTAAAAGAGAGAGGCTTTTTGCTGCTTCTGTATTTTATTTGAATAACTCCCTGTCTCCAATAAATTTGCCCTGTTTACAAGAAGACATTCACTTAAAAATGTAGCCCCAGGAACTTATCCTGAGATGTGAAAGTCAAGCTACGTTCTTGCATATCACCAGTAATAAACATGGACAACATTATGCCATAAATGACAGCTATACTCGCCAATGATACCGTCAGTTACTTCTGTGCCACCCATTAGCATTCCAAATAGGGTTGCATAGATGTTGATGGGCATAAAGTTCCTCAGGCCAAATGATTATTAGTAGTGGTGTGTAAGAAGGGAAGAAGACAGTTTGTCTCTCAGATCCCAGGTCAAATTTATAGTTAAAAAATAACTTGTAAACTGAATCACTTTGCTATGTAACTAGTGCACCACAAATACGGTGCCTCCTGATAACTTTAGTCACTAAAGTACAGATGCATTTTAATGCATTTTTTAATGTTTCTATTTAATTTCATGTTTTATTTTAAGGTAACTTATTGCTTTCAAGTAAAAATTGACAAAATTCTTCCCATCAGTGTTCATGTAGAAGATTGCTAAGGATAAATGGTGAAAATGGTAAGTCCTTTACTCAGGAACTTCAGTAAACTTGAAATGGGGCATTCAAACTGGTTTTTATCTTCCTATGAACATAGACAATGTGCAAACCGCAAATAAACTTTTTGAGAGGTATAAGTCAGAGGTACAGTCTCTCCCCACCCAAAATGATCTTCTGTCTTCTGGAAAATGAGGTTTTCAGCCTTTCTGGCTATTAAATAGTTGAAGAAACCTGGGCTTACTTTTCACACCTGGCACAGCCTGACAATCCATAAATGAAAAATTAGTTGTTGCTTTTGAATCCTAAATGCCATACTTTCTGCCACAGTACTCTAATTTTCTCCATCTCTTGCTTGCAGAAGACGTGAGAAGCAGCACTACTTTGCATGGGAAACTTGTTGTTTTTCCAATGTTTTGTAAAGTCCACTCAACTGTCATAAGAATTAACTTGCTTATAAACCTTTATTATGATTTAGCTCCAATTTTGGTCCTGTTCTTGGATTCACAGTGTACACTAACTCACCAGCCAGAATGCCTTTCCCTGGAACATATTTTTCCAATTTCAGTGTAGTCTTTTTTTCCTATTACACATCTTAAAATATCAGTGGAATGGCTTATATGATAAGATGAAGAAATTGAGCTAGAACCACAGCTTTTCAGCAAACTTTTCTTCATTTTTATGAGGTTTTGTTACAGAGCTAACACATTTTCCTTTTCTCATTCTAGGTTGCATGTTTTGTGATCCTAAGAGCTTCATAAGTCTAATGCATAGTGTAACAAGGGCTGTCTGAAAAACAAGAATTCCATTTCATGAAAAATTTCAAGGTTTAAGGATCTGGTTTCATTACACATCCTCATTAAAAGAACCTTTGGAGAAGGAGAAAAACCAGGGACAGACCCCCCTGCTCCAATATAGCCAATAGAACAATGTTTAGGGAATTCACCTGGGATCCAGGTTAAAATCTGTGCCCTGAATCAAGCAAAGCAGGGACATGAACCTGCATCTCAGCATCCCAAGTGAATGCCCTAACCACTTGGCTATTTTGGGGTTGTTTTCTGGTTTTGATCAGAAATTTCATTCTGGACCTGAAAAAATCTTCCTGTTGAAAATAATACGCCTCTGTGAAAGTTTTGGTTTTGACAAAACAATATTTTCTAATTTAAAAAAAAATGAAAAATTCCCAGCCTGCTCCAGTCATAGTAAACAAATGATCAGATTGGTCTTGTTATAAACAAATGCAAGTACTTCTGGGTTTCTAGTACCAGTGTGTAAAGTGTGAACTGTACATTCGAAGTCTCATGTGGAAGTGGCCCTTATAGGATGACTTTTTTCACAGTGCCACACATATATCAGTGCTAGTCTCTTACACAAAAACAAATTCCAAGAGGTAACAAAAAAGAGCAGACAAATGGGTTCAGTCACACAATACAGGCCTAACTTTCCACTAGTGTGTATAAAGCCCATGTATTAACATGACATTGCATTTGCACATGAAAGCAGGATGAGGGTGTAACTCTCATGTGGGGCTACATATGTACCTTTCCTTTAGAGAAGTGTTCTCTGAGGAGCCTGTGTTTTCTATTTCTACCAGAACAAACTTTTTCCAACATGATTAAGATAATTGTGCAACATTCTGTAGTCCTTAACTTGAGTGCCAGAATAGTAATGCTTTTCTGAAGTCTTTCTAGCCATGCATATATTCCTTTTATTTTATGGTCTTCCTATCTCTCTGTGTCTGTAAAACTGAAAATCAAAACCATCTGCTAAACTGAAGTGGGCATCTGTGGCAATGTCTGGCTGAAACACTTTAGGAAAAGTTGAACTCTGACCTATGAGACAGGTGTATATAACTCCTGTCCATACATTGGCACCCACTCTAAAGCATCTTCACCCTGCAAGTGTGGTTTAAAAGGGCGTTAGTGAAAATGAGCATAAGGCCTTTATATGTTTAATGGGGCTATTAATTTCTGCCTGTGCTACAGTGTCTCACCATTTTGAGACAGGTGCAAACACAATGTGAAAAATCAGCTTTATTACCAGCTGATTGTTTTTCTGTGAATTATGAGTAGTCTCTGGGATATTTGCACTTGCCAGTTGCAACGAGTTTTAGTGCAGCTGACCAGGAGGAAACAATCAGGTAAATAGCCAATCATTTTAAATGAGACAAAGGTGTCTCACAAAGCAGTACTGCCCTGGTTATCCATTGTCTCTACCTCATTGACATAGCACACCTGCTTGATTGGCTGAAAGCGCATTTTGGGAAGTTGCAAATTTGTTGTTTTAAAAATCCCTAAATGAGTGTGTGACATGCTGTACCTCAGGGGAACACCCTGAACTGCATGCTCATCCTTATAATATGATTGTGTGGTATCCAATGCGAAGTTTGTCATGTCGGGTGTCTTTGGAAGGCTCATGATGCACTAAGCATTGTTGTTATAGTAATGTTATAGGTTGTAATTTCATGTATATAGTTATGAGGGTTAAAAAAAAGCCCAGGCAAAACTCTCCAGGAGCAGAGGGGCAGTTTACACCTCATCAGGGCATGTATGGGACAAACCCATCCCAGCCTCACAGGAACAAAGGCCACTGGCTTAGGCAGCAACAAAGGATCTGTTGGATTCTCGAGTGAGTCACCCCCCCTTCTCTTGGTCAGTTTGGGACTATGATGAGGTAATGCTCACCTGACTCTGAAAGGGAGGGGGCAAAGCCAAGATGGAAGAAAGGACATGATAAAAGGGAGAGATATTTGCCATGCTCTCTCTCTTCCACCTCCATCTACAGACACCACCACCAAATGACTGAAGCACTGATCAAAGGGGAGAGCGTGGCTGGGGTGAGTAGCATCTAAGTTTGTAAGAGCACTGAAAGTGTTAAGATCAGCTTAGAATGCGTTTTGCTTTTATTTCATTTGACCAAATCTGACTTGTGCTTTGACTTATAATCACTTAAAATCTATCTTTTGTAGTTAATCAATTTGTTTGTTATTCTACCTGAAGCAGTGTATTTGGTTTGAAGCGTGTCAGAGATTCCCCTTGGGATAACAAGCCTGGTACATATCAATTTCTTTGTTAAATTGAGGGACTCATATAAGCTTGCAGTGTCCAGCAGGCATAACTGGACACTGCAAGATGGAGGTTCCCAGGGTTGAGTCTGGGACTGGAGATATTGGCTAGTGTCATTCGGTTGCACAATCCAAGCAGCGGCTGGCCAAAAGTGCTCACTCATGTAGCTGCGAGCAGCTTACATGCTAGAAGCTGTGCAAGAATAGCCTGGGAGTGGGGCGGGAGGGGGGAGGAATCTCACAGCAGAGCAGGGTAAGGCTGGCTCTCAGAGTCGAGGATTGGAGTGACCTTACAGATCACTGGTCCAGATAACACCCAGGGAACATCACAGAGTGTCAAAAGAAATACCTTCTTTAGCACCTTTAATTTAGAAAGTCACCTGAGTAACATTGTAGCTCCACCAATGGTCTCTAATTACCAGTTTTTCTTTTTATATAAATCTAGGATACTCACCAATACAATACCATACAAATTTATCTAAAATATGTTTCAAATAGAAATATGTATTTGAAATATATTTTAGTCTCACTGGAGTCTATGGAACAGATGTGATCTAGCAGTAGCCTGGACTGGATGGATTCCTGTTCAAGATTAGATTAGCCACAGACTTTTAAAATCTGAGATTATACTTTGAAGTTAGCGCTGTACTAACAATTAACTGAATATAAATGTCTTTAATGGGCTCTATATGACAAGAGCTGAAAACTTTCTGTCAACACAGATTAACTGTCTAGCATCCCCCTTCTACGACTACCTTAATGCTAGTTAACAGCAGTCAGTAGAACTACTTCTACAACATGAATAGCATCACATATTGTGGTGAGGCACTCCCTTTATCCTGGTACTATATTAGAGGGACATGCTGATGGAGGATGAAACACTGACGTGTGTATATTTATGGAGGAATTAGACAACATGGAAATAGATTATATTTAGCACTGGAAAAGAAGAATTCTGTTTTATGAAAAACGTTGAGGTTTTGAATTTTTTCATTCCACAACAGAATGAAAATGAGAATGTTAGAAATCTTTTTTGAAAAAGCACTCGCCACCCTATAAGCCAATACCCCAGTAGTTAGGACACTTGCCTGGGAAGTTGGACTGGGGTTGGGGACTTGAATTTATCTCCCAGGTGAGTGCACTTGGCTTTTGTCTGTTCTTTGCTTCCCAATTGTCTCAAGAAATTCCATTATGGACCTGAGAAACTTTCCAGACAAAACTTTAACTGAAACTTATACAAAATAGCATTTTTGATAGAAAAAAAGTTTCAGAAAAACTTTGACTAGCTATAGTTACATTGTCATTCCTTACAAATGCATTCTGCAAATTTGAATGAACCCATGTTCTGATGAGGGCTGTAGTTTTCTTGTCTGTGTCTACTCCTAAGTCAACTACTTGTTTACCATGATTCTATTGAAGTTTCCAGCAAGCTATTTTGAAATAATACAGATTATGATAAGAGATGGCCAATTATCAAGAAAGACAATGTAGTCTCACACAACTAATAGAATTGATCTTTTTTACTCTATGTATCCACATACATGCAAACACATGGTGTGGGGAGGGGAATTGCTGAGGGAGGAAATCTTAGAAAGGCTCTCCTTGTAGAGTCTTTCTATTACTTATTGCGGTGGGGGTAGAAGGAGGTGGCATTTGCTCCCATCTCTGAATAAAGAAGAGATTCCACTCAAGACAAATGGATTAGCCATCTATTGTTACTCTATATTGGGTCTGAGAATTCCTGAACTGTGGCACCATTGAGCTTCTTGCCCTTGAAACTCATCCCCAGCCCACCATATAGTTTCACAGCACACATGGGGAACTTAAAGTAAATATGATCTGAGGCTGTAACTCAATGAGTGGAAAATGCAGGTGCTACCTAGCAAACTAGCCACCTCCTCATTTGTGGGTTCCTGAGCAAAGGGAATGGCGAGGCAGAAGATAGATGTGCACATGAGTTTCACTGGATCTGGATCATGGAGGGAGGCTGGGAAGATTTACCATCCTCTAGGGCTTGGTGAGGTAACACCAGGTCTAGCAAAATGTAGAACTGAAGGAAAACTTTGTTATTTTGGAAGAATAGGAAAGGGCAGGAATTGCAGTTCTGCATGATTTTCTAGATATGTCCATTAGTGTCCTTGCAGGATACACTGTTTCAGGAGGGCAACAGAAGATTTAAAGATGGTTTTAGTTGAAACCTCTTAAAGCGCCAGCATCTTTACCTAGCCCAACTCATAGCAAAGAATTTAATTTAGTCTCCAAGTGTAGAATTGGAGCTATTAGAGCCATTGTTTGCGTTGCTGTCTCATTTTTAAAGAAAGATAGGTCAGTGATACTCTGTGGTCAAACATATTGTATTTCACCAAAAGAACAGCCAGAGAGCCAATTTTTAAATTGTTACAATTTAAAATATTTCCAAGTGCTTTATTGTGTTCAATCACATTTATTCATATACAGACTAATGGATGATGTACCCTGGAAATGTCGTAATTAAAACTGTGTGTATTGTTTGTATTGGATCTCAATACCATCTGAACTGCATCTGATTCCAGTTTGAATGTTTTGCAATCATGGGTCAAAGATGTTTGTACAATGGGGAAATTCCCAAATACCACTAGAATATCTCTGGTGGCCTCATTACTTCAATCCCCATAAGCTTGTATCAGAGCTTAAGGCATTGTGGTCAAGGAATAAGAGTGGAAATCAGCCTAAGTTCTGTACCTAGCTTTGTCAGACTTCTTGTATGACCTTCAGCAAAAATCTTGGTCTCTACTCCTGCAGAGGGGACCAATGCAGAGGCTCCACCCAGTAAGAGCAAAAGCAGTAAAGCAGGGACTGCTGCACTGGAGATAGGTAAAATGGGGCTATCTGGGCAACTCCCCCATTACTCCCGGACCCAGAACTGTGCAGGTGAGATCCCAGTATGTAGACACTAGGATCCGGATGATGCCTCCCTTGTGCCCATGTGGCCTTGGGAGGCAAATTGCAGACAGCGACCACCTGGAGACTACAACCGGTAGGGGCAGAAGCAGCCAATTTAGGGACTGTACATGAGAGAACATTTTACAGTTTTGGCTGGACTCTCTCTGTTCTATACTGATTGCCTATTTGCTCCGACCCTCCTCCTTCCCCTCCCTGAGTCTGCTGACCTCAGTTTCACTCCACATCTGCCCCTCTTACACTCTTCTCCCCCGCCCTGTCCCCTTCCTTTTTCTTTCCATTTAGTTGATCCTTCCTAAGTAACCCACCCCCAAAATGAAAATAAATATAAAAATTGTGGACGCAACGACATGTGCTGCCGTCACATTCTTCACTCTTTAACCCTTTCTTCCACCCTGTGTTACAGGGACCATCTGCTACTCTGTTGGTATAGTGTCCTTAAGCAGTAGCATGATAAACATGAATAACTAATCATATTCACTTTCCTCGGCTGTAAAACGGGAGATAACACGAAATACATAAAAAGACATTGCAGGACTGAGTTTATAGAAGGTTGCAGCACACTTTGACATCCTTTGACAACAGTAAAAAATTAGACCTTGTTACATGAATAAGGGTTTCAGCTTGCAAAGCCTTGCTTACATGAGCAGAGTTTAATCATACTGACAATAGTGGGATTTCTCAGGTGAGGCTCCCACAAGTAAAGATTTACAGACATTTCATGTTTATGCTTCAAATTTTAAGCTGCACAGACAGACTTTGAAAATGAAACTTGATTAGTGATGACACCTATATCTATATCTAATCTATCTATCTGTGTCTCAAAAGTGCATGAAGAAATCCCTTTATTTAAATACAACATAACAGTATTATGGATAATGTACATTTTAGATGCTATGTATGTTATGGAAGAATTTGTCCAAGGAATGTGTGTGTTTAAGGATCAGCCCATGCTTAGATACCTTGCTGAATTAAGGTCTTAGTCCCTACTGTATTTCCATACTGTATTAGTTACATCAGGCAATGTAGAGATTCAGTCAGTTGGGATCAACATTTTTCCTTCACTTGCTGCTATCAGGAACTGTAAGCTTGTTGAGTCTACAGCTAGCGCCAAACCCAAGCTATGCATTTATTCATTATAAAGTTAAAAACTCATTTTGCTTGAAATGAAGTTTTATCCACAAAAGGCAATTCAAAGACAACACTGCATCAGCCCTAAATCTGTTCCCCCGGTTTGGCTGCTCCTAGGGTTCCTTCCAGCATAACTTGTCTGCGTCGGTGTCAGCATTAATTAATTCTGAGATGTCTGCAGGATTCCAACGCCTACCCTCACCCTTTGAAAAACGAATCGTTCATCAACAGCAAGCAGCTTCTGGGTAGCAACTTAGCTTAGGCTACAGAGACTATAAAGAAAAAATGTTTTACTTTGTGGCAATCTAACACCTTTGTAAATCAAAAGGCCCATCTGCCCATTTAGCTCTTGATGTAATGGAGTGAATGATGTACTGCTGGAGGGATAAGCACGATGATGCATCTGAAGAAGTGGTTTTTTACCCACGAAAGCTTATGCCCAAATAAATCTGTTAGTATTTAAGGTGCCACCGGACTCCTTGTTGTCACCATGATATTAGATTCCAATTCCTTGGCTAAGAGAGAATTCAATAAGAATACAGTAGGTGTCATTCTATTAGTTTGCCCTTCAGAGTAAAAGGTTATGTTGGCTTGCTTCAGCAGGGAGTGACACCTACTGAAGTCCAGGACTGAACAACTTTTCTCCAGTCTGCTCTAGGTCTTGTATCATGGAGTGCTACCAAACGTAAACTCAGCAGTATGCTCCCTTCATAATGTTCCAGTGCAGGCAAGCCTCCTCAAAAGGGAGGGATACTGGACCTTTTCTTAAGCCCAGCACTATATACTATGGTGGTTGTTTGTGTCTGATGCAAATCCCACAGTTCTGAAAATGGGGCTTTCGGTATGCTTGTGTGCTACTTCATCCTGTACAAATCACACTCAACCTTGTCTGAACATTCAAAGGTCTGAACCTGTGGTCTTGGCTGGTGAGTATGCGTACTCTAAAACTGTTTGTGTCTCATGTTTTTGTTTTGGTCGGCTGAGAGCCCGGGATAAACCATTTTGGAAATAGGGTCTTGTGCATGTATATATCCTGTGCTGGCTGTACTTCAGGTAAACCCTTGCTGACTTGCTTGCATACTGGTTACCTGCTAGAAATAGGCTGAGTATTTTCAACAGGTCCTTCCTAAAGAACCACAAGTGTTATATAAATGAAAAGGGAAAAATCCATTTTAATTGAGTCTTTGTGAAGGGAGTGAAGAATCAGTTTAATATTAATATTTAAGACAGAGCCACATAATTTCACATTTCTCTTCTATGTCTTCCTGACCTTTCCCCTGCTAAATGACTCTTTATCATGCCACCTCAGTCTCTTCTTTACTTTCCTCCCTTTAATGCGTTGTGAGGTGGAGATCCTCATCTTCTTAAATATCGCTAAAGCTATATAATTTAAAAAAAAATCTAAATATATACCAGATGTACAAGTGCTTTTGCACTTTTTCTGGGTTCAGTAGCATCATAACAGCTCTCTCAATCATATATTCCCTTGCTCATGTGGTCTGCACATGGGGCATCTTGGCTATGATCTTGGTTGCAGAACTGAGAGCTTTCAAATTCGAAACTAGTCTTATCTTAAGGTTCCTCATGTGAATTCTTACCCCTCCTCCTAACAACGTGGCATCTGCATGCTCTAACATGGACACATCGGAAGGAACAAAACTGAAACACAGAAAAACAAAAGCACAATTTTACTTCAATAGGCTCTGGTGACAATTAGTGTGGGAATTCTTGGATTAGGATCTATTTTTTAGTATGCAGTTTGCACTATGTTCTGTGACCAGCTCACTATGGAACCTACCCAGTTTGTGCTCCACAGCGTACTCCTTTGCACGCAGAATGATTACAGTAAAAGGTCTGCTGAATCTGCTAAGGTCCCAAAGATACAAGGATGACAGGGGAAGTTAGACAGAGCATATGGGAGAAGTTGTAAAAGCTCACTGATCCAGTGCTTTCATTAGACTGTTATGACAAGGGAGTTGCAGCCACGTTAAGTCTGACGCAGGGAGACTCCCAAAAAATCATGCACCTTGAAATAGGGATTAGATTATTTTTTTAAGTACTGGTGTATGTGCAGCCTTCCTAATAACGTGTTCCTGATTTACA
Organism: Lepidochelys olivacea; assembly: GCF_965140295.1. Lineage (NCBI taxonomy): Eukaryota > Metazoa > Chordata > Testudines > Cheloniidae > Lepidochelys > Lepidochelys olivacea. Next base: position 169,597,315 of record NC_140411.1, read on the forward strand.
AACAAAACTATACATTAAAATGGACTTTATTCAAGCCTTTGAGTCCTACTCTGACCAAATGTACTGCCAACAGTTGAAAGATGTACACAGAGGAGAGGAGATGACACTCTCTGCATCCCTAATATGCCCAAGTCAAGGGACACTTGTGCATCTGTTATGAGACCAGGGCTGTTTCCCTCTGTTTGTGCAATGCCTTGCACGATGGATACCAATGTTGGTGTTGCGTGAAGGCCCCAATAATAATAAATATTTGTTGAAAGAAATATAGAAAGAAGCGATGAAATAGCACACTCTTGGCTGGCCAGGAAGTAATATTTAGTCTTGGAGGCAGCTGATACTACAGGCTACATGAAAATAGGTAAAAATCAGTTCTATTGCTGTGGTATGTATTCACAGGAAGAAGTGGTTATGAAAACAACCTTGATATGTATGTGGAGTCTTAGCACTCTAAAATTGATATACTGAGTCACTGCTCTGGGGAAGCACGGCTGGAGTTGCACTGATGTTACCCAGATCCTCCATGCAAACAAAATAAAATAAAGAATTAAGAAAATGAAAAGTTGTAAAGACTACCCTGATAAGTGGAAATTTTGCACGGTATATATATATTGGTAACAGTGAAGCACTGAAAAATCAGATTACGTTACCCAGATGACAGCATTTTTCCCCATAAGATTTACAAATGGAGATGCAATCTTCACTTGCCAGTAACTCTGTTACATGCCAAGTTCATTGTTGTGAGTGATCCAACCCTGGACAAACCATCCAATAGGTAAATAACACATATTTTATAACAAACTCTTTTCCATCTTTTTAAAAAATTGTAGTCTGATAAACTTATCCATTTACTTCAAACTGAATCTCCTGGGTTTTGTCAGCGAAAGTGAGTGTCTAACTCACAACTCACTCCCTTTTATTTAATCTTTGTGTTGAGACAGGCCTGCCTTAACAATGAAAACCCTGGCTTTTGTCAGTTGGTCACACACTTAACACTACTTGACTATATAGTTTTGTTTTTTAATTAAATTTAATACCAGCTTAACTACCATTAGTGATGACATTTTAACCATGGACCTGGGAACAGCTGTCAACTGACTAGTCCTAGGCTTTCTTTCTACACCTATAGTTAGACAGAGAAGGTGGGTGAGGTAATATCTTTTATTGACTCAACTTCTGTTGGTGAGAGAGACTAGCTTTCGAGTTCGCACTGAGCTCTTCTTCAGGTCTGGGCTAATCTGAATGCTCGTCTGTCTAATATCCTCGGACTAACTCAGCTACACCAGTGTACACGCCTATAGATCACATTTTATCATATGCATTTTTTATGACAATGGCTTTGGCTTTCCTCTAGAAGGGAACCTTTAAAGAGAGAGGAAAAAGCCAATCATCTTTTCAACAAGCTATTGTGTTTAGGGAGTAAGAAAATAAGAAGCAGCTTGATATTTATTGTATAAAATAACAGAAAAACAAAAGTATATTCTCTTTCCAGTAGATTATCCTGTGAAACCTAAAGCTATGATTGAGAGAGAATGGTATGCTGTGAAATTATAGTCCTCAATCATAAGCTGGAAATCTATTTTTCTTAACTATACACTAGTTAAGAAAACAGAGGTCCAGACTGAGTTAGTCTCCACATTGGGGGGGGGGGGCAGGGGGCTGTTTACATTACAACTTCAGAACAGAAACTGGAACGCTCATAACAAGTGGCTCTTGACTTCTGCAGAGCTGAAGATCAAATCTATCTGAAGGAAGGATGAGGTAGTATTTACTTTGAGGAACTCAAAATTTGATGAGGGCTGGAATGAGCCAAAACTACATCATGACTAATGCACTTTTTGCAGAATTTAAATTCTCTCCTTTTTTTTAAAAAAAACCACCCCAATCCTGCAAACAGTTAAGTCATCTAATTGATTTCATTGGGACTACTCACATACATGAAGTTAAGCAGTTACATAAGTGCACTGCTGAAATGAGGACTTACTCCTTGGCATATTTCAGGTTTTTAATGCCAAATTGCACTAGAACAAACTAGATTGTGGTGGTTTTTATAATGGCAAAAGTGTGTTGTGTGTTCCCCCCCACCCTTTACTCATTTCACCATGTAACATGACTGAACTACTTGTACTTGAACTAGAAAATTGTTCTCCTGGAATGAGAACAAATATGGACAATTTCAGCCTAAATTATGTTTCAAGATTTTTTTTTTTCAAAATAGGACAGAAACACTTGAACAGCTGAATTGTAGTTGTTGCTGTGCATTCTACCTATAATACAGGAGCGTGGTCTCTCTCTCTCTCTCTCTCACACACACGCACACATACAATGACCACATGTACTCGGTTTTTTTACATTGTGTCATAGGAACTCCTTGTGGGAAACCAGAGAAGTCCCCATTCTTTCATTTCATCAAAATATTTTTTTTACAACTACAAATGATGAAATCCTAGTTCCAGTGAAGACCAAAGCAAAATTCCCACTGATTTCTATAGAGGCAGGATTTTATCCATAATGTTTGTTCTAGCCATATTGTTATTCCAAATAGACTATTCTTTCTAAGGAACAGTCCAGTGGAATGAGTGTTCAGTGTTGGAAGTGAATAGAGAAGTCAAACAAGGGAAAACACCTTCAAAACTGTACTTCTAACTCAAAAGACCATTAAATAAACGTACAAGTTCATTCAGAACACTAAATTACTGGGGTAAAAATGCTCTAATTTGAGATGTTGTTTTACAGTCAGATGTCTGTAATGATACCAGCACCCTTTTAAAAAGTGTTCATTTGTAGGACTATTTCACAACCCTAAAACAGTCACCACCAAAGTGTCCCAGTTTTTAATTTTGAAAATCCATAACTATTTAATGGTTTTGTGAATATATACTCTTGTACAAAACTCATGTATTTATATATGTGTGTATTTCTAAAATTTTACTTAAAATTATGGATCTGAAGTTCTTCAGACCCTTGAGTGGAAAACTCTTGTTGTCTTGAGAGTGACTCCAATTAAGTTCTGTGTTGAGGCCAAGAAAACTTATTGGCATATATTGCTAAAGCCAAACCTACACTTTTTTCAATATGCGTTGACAGCCAAGAACGCTGACAGTTGCAGGAGATGTTTTTTCCAAGTGGTGTTGGAGGACTTTCTACATGTTACAACAAACTTAAAAAAGAAAAGTGGGGGGGGAGAATTGCACCATATGAAGAAGCGGAAGATTGATGGAAGATTGAGGGAGGTACTCGTCTCTTTCCTGACACCATAATTTCCTTAAGAAATAGGCCCAGTCCCTGTCATAAATAAAAACAAAACATGTTTCCATAATGTTTTTATTCTGATAATAGCTTGACGTTTTTGCATTGGCTCAGTTAACTTTTTCCTAACTGCTGCCTGCCAGGGGAAAAAGAAAAAGCTTGGTATATTTTATCATCTTTAATTTTAAATCTCCTATTGGAAAATCCTTCTTTCTGATTGTTATTGTATGTGTATACAGCTACAAAGGTTCATCTCATGCTGCTACTTCTGACCTTCCATAGAAAAGTCAGTATAGTGTTATAGGTTGCAGAGCATTAGTATCAGTGTAATCGTAAGTACTCATGGCTTACAGCAATTTTTAAATTAAATGACTAACTCCTGGCCAAGATTTTCAGAAGTGACTAATGATTTTTGGGTTCCTCAATTTTGGAAGTCTAATGTGAGATGCCTTAAAGGGACCTCGTTTTCAGAAAGTGCTGTATGCCCACCCTCTGAAAATAAAGCCCTTTATTTAATGTGTCTGAAACTGGTCACCCAAAAATGGAGGCAACCAAAATCACTAGTCACTTCTGAAAATCTTGGCTTCTCTCTGTAGAGCAGCTACAGAGAAACACACAATAGTTCAAGAATTAAGGTCAGGGTTTAGTCACACACTTAAATCCATCACTGTTCGGCAAAGCATATGTGTAATTTAACATTAGTGGGCCTTAAGTACCTGCTTAAGAGCCTGCTCCATTGAACACTATGGAAAAACTCCCATGAACTTCAACTGGTTTTGGAGCAGGCTCTTAAGCAAGTACTTAAGGCCCATTACACATGTGTCACATTACACATGTGCTTTGCTGAACAGGGATTGTAAAGAATTTAGGTCCAGATTCAAGTCAATGTGTCTACTCAGAGAAAGTACTAATGTGAGATTTCTAAAGATAGCTACAGGATTTGACTCAAGCTTTAAGAATCTGAAGTGCCGTCCAAAATCTGAGAGGGATGAGGTGTGAAGCATGCTTTCAAAAGTCTTAAAAGAGCAACACTCTGATGCGGAAAGTACAGAACCCGGACCACCAAAAAAGAAAATCAACCTTCTGCAGCTAACTCAGATGATTCAGTCTGCACTGCTTTGGATTGTTATCGAGCAGAACCTGTCATCGGCATGGATACATGTCCTCTGGAATGGTGGTTGAAGCACTGCGGAATATATGATTCTTTAGTGCATCTGGCACATAAATATCTTGCAACGCCGGTTACAACAGTGCCATGCGAACTCCTGTTCTCCCTTTCAGGTGGCATTGTAAACAAGAGGTGGGCAGCATTATCTCCTGCATATGTAAACAAACTTGTTTGTAGACTCTGTTTTATTTTTGAACGCAGTTATTTTTTGTACACAATTCTACATTTGTAAGATCAACTTTCACGATAAAGAGATTGCACTACAGTAATTGTATTAGGTGTATTGAAAAATACTATTTCTTTTGTTTTTTACACTGCAAATATTTTGGATGGATTCTGTGTTGGATTTTGTGTTGTAATTGAAATCAATATATTTGAAAATGTAGAAAACATACAAAAATATTTAAATAAGTGGTATTCCGTTATTGTTTAACAGTGCAATTAATCGTGGATAATTTTTTAATCACGCGATTAATCACAATTAATTCTTTTAATTGCTTGACAGCCCTAATATAAAACTTATGTCCAAGTTTTACAATCATTAATCCTGTGGTTTGTCTCTCCAGTGAGAACTTTACACTCCTGGATTGGACTGTAGTGCTAATGGAGGCTTGTTCTTAATGTTAACCTTGACATCCAGCCTGTAGCTAGAGCATAGTGCAGCTATCCCCACCTCAGTTAGTGCAGACCAACATGAATGCCTGTTTGCAGGCCTCTGATGGATTTTTGTTTGACTCTGCATGCAAGTCAGTGTAGTAATGTTGATTTTTAAACCACTAACAGCCTGTAACTCGGTTCGCTAAGGTATAGAACTCACGATATACCCAATCACAGCTGTTGCAGCTGCTCTTTATCAATTCCTCAGTCTGTAAACTATCTTTCCCGTGGGAACAATTTTAATCTTAGGGCTTGTCTATACTTGACATGCTGTAGTGGCATAGCAGCAGTGCTGTAGTACTTTAGTGTCGACACTGCCTATGCCAATGGGAGAAGTTCTTCCATTGGTGTAGGTAATCTACCTCCCACAGAGGCAGCTGCTAAATTGACAGATGAAGTCTTCTGTCGACCGTCCACTGTCTACACTGAGGGTTGGGTTGGCTTAACTATGTAGCTTTAGGGTGTGAATTTTTCACAGCCCTGAACAACATAGCTGGGTCAATCTAATGTTTTAGCGTAGGCTAGGCCTTATCTTCATTAGCTTTTTCATAATTTAAAAATCTTTTTACTGTAGATTACAGAAGTCTCTCCAATTTTCTGATAAGAATGCACACACTGTCTAAATTCAAAATCTGAATAATTACTCAAATCTCTTCTGGTCTTGGAATTAGGCTGAAAATCCTGCAAAGTCAAGAATTCTTTCTGAGATTGCCACCACTTTCTGGTTCTAGCTGGTCTGTAAATAACACAAGAATAGTCTTTTAAATTATGTTTTGGTAGTTCTACTCATAGTCCCAACTGAAACCAAGAAGTGCCAAGGTATACAAAGGTAAAAAACAAAAACAAACAAGAGTTGTTTTTCAAATGTTAGGACTCATTAAGACTGAATTCTTTCAGAGTCTTGGGAAAGGTCCAGGGCAAATATTACATAATCCAAACTGGTACATGCATGTATATAGAATAGCCTCTTTTGTTTCATATTCCAGGCATCTAAAAACAAGGGATTCTATTTTTACCCTATTGCTGAGCTGGTGTTTTCAATAATTATTCCAAAATAAATTCAGAAACCATATTTTAGCTTTTGTAAAGCTTAATCAGTTGAAAAACCAAACTTGGGATGGGTTGGATCTGAACTTTAGTTTATCCAAAGCATCAAAGTAACGCTTGGATAATTGAGTTTGTATAATAAGTGTTGGTTTAGTCCCATGTCTATAGTGAATAAACCAAAGTGGTTGTGCAAACCTTGTCAATCAAGTTTTAGGTCTGTAAATCTCAGACCCCAGCCAGAGGTGATTAGGATGAGAGTTCTTTGTTATAACCCATAAGAGCGTGGACATAGAAGGCTGTATAAAGGAGTTAGGGTGGCCTTTGTCTTTAATATGATAAATTTTGGAATAGCTCAGTGAAGTAATGGGAGAGGACAATATTATAGAACAGTTATTTTAAGAGCAAAAAGTATGTTTTACTATGATCTGCTGTGACCCAAGAACCTCTTAATCCCAACTAGCAAGGGGGTACAGAGGGTTACAGCGTTCTCTTGGGTCTGATATATGCATTCTGGTTCACCAAAGTATGTCATGTGAGGTCTCAAATGAAAGCCAGTGTCACATTGGTGATTGTGCAATATATGTACAGCTGTTGTAAAAGGATGTATGTGTATGTATACTGAATATGTTCTTAAAGTCTGTGTCTGGGGACCTGGTCAGCAGCAAAGGTGAAAAACAAGTTTCCTGTCAGATGAGATGTTTATCCATCTACCTGTTTACATGTAAATTGAGTATTTCGGGCCTCCCATCACTAGGGTGACCAGATGGCAAGTGTGAAAAATTGGGATGGGGTGGGGGTTAATAGGCACCTATTTAAGACAAAGCCCTGAATATTGGGACTGTCCCTATAATATTGGGACATCTGGTCACCCTAAATATCACCAGTCTGAACTGAATGTAAATGAAGTGTTGTGGGGACTTCAGAAAAACTAACAGGAAGACAAAAACAGCAGTGGGGAGTGTGCTTTATCTGGTGGTACAGATCAAAAATTTGCTTGAGTATTTTTTGTGGGGGACAGAGAAGACACCCAGGCACCCTTCACTGAAGAAGTAAAAGAAGTCTCAGTCAGGCTTGATTGAAAACGCTGAAGAGCACTCTGGGTGAGATTAAAATCAAGAGAGTAACTTGTTAGCTAAATTTAGTCTCTAGAAAGCAAGTTATGCCTTTGTTTTTACAGGTAACCATTTGTTTCCAATATTCTTACTTGAATCCCAGTCTTTGATAATAAAGTTATTCTTGTTTTCACTATAAACATACCTAAGTGTCACGGTCCTAAGCAAAGTGCTGGTCTTAAGCTGAATCTTAGAAGCTGTTCTTTTGGGAACAGAAGGCCAGTGATTCTGTGAGTATTCATTGGATAAGGGGCTGGAGACTGCAGGACACATGTCAAGGAGACAGGGTTTGTACGTGCCTATTGCTGCCTGTCTAGAGAGGGTGAGGCAAGGGGGGATAAGCAGGGGAGAGAGTCAGGGTTTGGGCCCACCACAGTCCCAGACTGCATGCCAGGGTGATCTAGTCACATAGAGTGTTGGGATTTTTAGGGATTGGCTTGATTTGGCCTTGTTTTGAAATGGGATTAGCTCCATTTTTGGCTTATTATGAAAGTCGGGGTGCTTATTTACCATGTGACAGTTGGCAACTGTGGTCCCTGGGCTGAGACCTGGAGTAGAGGCAGGGCCTGGGTTCCTTCCCCCCCGGCACTGGGAAAGTGGCCTGGACTTTGATACATCCCAGAAGGGGAACTGAACTCTTTTAGTGGCCTAGCTGAAGAGCTGGGGCCAGAAAGGTCCAGAGAGGCTAAGAGTCTCTTGGGAGGGAGTCCTGGGGGACATGTCCCGCACTAGGGGCAGGACTGCTTGAAGAGCAGGGACAATTTGAGCTAGCCCAGAAGGGGCTGAGACAATTCAAACCAAGGTACTGTGATAGGCCCTGCTGGACTGATCAAGGAGTGAGCCCAGAGATAGGGCTGCAGATCAAGACACTTTACTGAGGGCTTTGAGAGGAGCCCGGGTTTGGCTTTTATTTCACATGCAGTGTGACTCAGCTGAAGGCTAAGCCAGCAAAGACCCACCACAAACCGAGAGAGAGAGAGTGTTCAGGCACATGCACTGAGACAGGGGGTGCTCGTGAGAGGTGAGTGCATCCGATCACACAATCATAAATACTTCCTGTGTTGCTAGAACCAGTCTTCTGATTACTTCCCTTTTACCATTAGACACAAACAAACCCTATTAACTGAAGCCTTTCATTGCTGATTAGTTAAGTCTCTTCCTGAACGAATGAGAGCTTTTTCCATATGAGAGAGAAGCTCTTATGTGTAGCAAAGTGAGCAGATGTATACACCCCAATTGCATATTGGAAATGACTTGTTTGTCATTTAGGACTGCCCACTGTAACCAAGTGTCTCTTTCGGTGAGCAGTCCAGACCAGAGAGGGCTTGAGTCACAGTCTGCCCTGTAACCTCGGGTTCCTTACAATGCTTCGCGGTTGCATCTCTCAAGCTAGGCCACTCAAAGCAGCCTACCGGCATGCAGGTCCCACCGTGATTGTCTGTGTACAGTTTCAGCACTGGTCCAGCAGCTCTGACCCTGTCAGCCTGTCAGCAACACACAGCCACTCTCTGGCTTCCACCAGCCTTGGTTACTACTTGAAAGGTGATCCCAACACACTGCCACTGAGTTCCCCCCCAAAAGTGTATCCTGCACTGTCCAGCCCTCTCCTGGGTAGTTCAAGGTTTGTTGCTCCTGTAAAGAGGCAATATTCAACAGTTTGCTACTTTAACAGGAGTTGGCAAACAGTTCAGTTTAAACACTGTGCTGGATTGGTTTAGATTAAAAAGCTGCAAGTTTATTAACAAAAGAAGATAGGATTTTAAGTGAATTCAAGTATAAGTGAGAAAGTTAGAAATAGCTACAAGCAAATAAAAGTGAAAACATGCATCTAAAAGTCTAAAACTTAATCTAGCAAGTTTTGGTTCAAGGCTTTGTTTAAGATGGCTTTTCTCATTCACAGTCTGCCATCAAGATGATGACTGTCCCTTTCCTTGGTCAGAATGGATCTCTCCCCAAGGCCTAAAGGGGCCGATGCCTTTTTCCTGCAGTCCAGTGACCCTTTGAATGGGATTCTTCCATAGGTGCCGACTTCCCCTCTGCCCTGTGGGTGCTTGATCTGCCCCTCCTCCCATGGCCCCACCCCTGCACTGCCCTCGCCCTGCCCCAATTCCACCCCATTCCCCAAAGTCCCCACCCCAGTCAAACTGCTAAGTCCAAAAAGATACATTTCCCAGGGTTGCCTGTGCACTATATGTGAAGGTTAGCACTGCAGCCTGTGGAATTAACAAATCATCACCTGTAATAAAAGAAACACATCCGAGTGTCTGATAGACTGGTAATTATTTCCTGGCTCCAGTCACATGAACATAGCTCAGGCTTACATAAAACAACCATTTCACAAAACAGGGGTCAAGTGTCTTGTAGTAGTAGTAGTAATCAAAACTGACTGTCATGTTCATACTTGTCTTCCCTGGTTACAGCTACAACGCATGCATGGAACCTTGGAGTCTCCAAACACTGCGGGTGAGATTCTGTGTTGCTCCAGAGTACGGTGGGTATTGGTGGCTTTAAATCATCTTTGCAGCCCCTCCTCCAATGTAACAGACAGTCCTGGAGGCTTGTCTAAAGTTACTGTGGCCTGTCTCTAAGTGTCTATGGGCTGCAGCACTGCCCAGAACCTCCACAGCTGCCCAGGCACCCCCTATATCAGAGCTTGTGAGGTTATTGTCAGGAGGCAACCTGATGGCTGTCTACCTCAGTACTAATGCCCGTTTATCATTTTGGGCCTCAATCTTGCAATTTCTGATTACTTTTCCCTCTCAAAACGGGAAAAACTGAAAATAGTTTAAACTATGTGCAATAGTTTTAGTAAGTGTAAGAACACAGTTAGCGCCTTTCGTAATATTAACGGAGCTATGTTGCACCTATTGTGTATCTTCTAGTCCTGTTTTCTCTCTAAATATGAGCTGTCCCATTGTATAGTCTCATAGTATGCTGTTGGATGGACCATGAGACATACAATGTGCAACACAGTTTAATTTACACCATGTGAAATTTAACCTCTTTTATTTCCTAACTTCTGAATGTTTATATTTGTAAATACTAATGTCACACAAGCAAGTTTTTCTATTTTAATAGATGCAATTAGCAAACAGATTATGAAATTGACCCTTGGATACTTCACTCACTAGCAATTTTTATAAAGTAGTTTCCTATTGGGATATATTTACCTTTTGCTGAATAAATTTAGCAACAACAAACTATTTCACCCCCAATTCCATGATTCTTTGTTATCTAATCTCTGTTAATGGAACTTAGCCAAATGCTTTTTGAAAAGGAAACATGATGTGCCTTTGCTGTAAAGGCTTTAATAACTTTAAGTCCAGCAATCTCACCAGAATCTAGGTGACTTTACCATATTATTAAAGGGTGGGATTTTCACCTAACTCTGCTCACACTGAAGTCTGTGGGAGTACTAACATATTTAAATTTAAGCACTTGTTTAAATACCTTCTTTAATCAAAGCCTGTTTACTAAGGCCTGATCCAAAGCCCATTGAAGTCATTGTGAGCCATGCCATTAACTTCAATGGGCTTTGAATTAGGTTCTAATTCCCTTTATTTGGTTCCTTTAAAACTAGCAGATGCAAGCTACTTAGTCCATGTCTTGGTCTAAATACATCTAATCTCTTTTAGAATCTGTTCCAGTGTTCTGCTTACTGCTCCAGAAAACAGATGAAGTTTCACGACTTGAAGATGTTAGCATCTCCATCCTCTTTAGAGGAAGTCCAGTTAATTATGTAACAATTGTTTCTTCATCCCCTATGTAACTTTGCCCATATAATTGTATCTAGGGGACCAAACAAATAGAATTCAGATTGATATTAAATTTCTTAATGTTTTAAACTGCCTTGTATTTGGAGTCAAAATGGTCCTATACTAAGTCCACATTTTTGGAGATGGGAAATATATTTTCACGTGTAGCGTGGGAAAACAACTGTGTATGGGATTGCCAAAAGCTCAGCGTTGGCCTACCTGTTCTTGTTAAAATAAATAAGAATTTTACTGTTGACTTCAATAGGAGTAGAGTTAGGCCAATGCAGAGTGCTTTTGGAAAATCCCAAAATGTAAGAATGTAGTATTTGAAGAGGTTTATCATTATATGTATTTGATATATGAAGCAGAAGCCCTATCATCTTGCCCTATAAACACCTTTTCCCCACTCTCCTTCTCAATGGTTCCTGTATGCTTTCTTCTAGAAACATGATGTAATTTAATAAATACAGTACAGTTTGCTATCGAGATATTCCCCTCCCGCCACCCACCCACCCACACACACACACACACATTCTTCCTTATTTGCTTTATAAGGCGACTCGAGGTGTTTCCTTACAAATGGTATCGAGATATGGCTAAAAAATAATACAGTAAACCTGCTGATGTTGGTGAACTGAGGGGGGATACTTTTTTCAGCTCTAGGAGGTATTTAAAAGGGTTCTGTGTATGAGTTATGTTTGGTTTGCGTATACAAAAGGCTTATTATTCTAAGTCTTTTCCTGTGGACATGTAGCAGGCATGGAGTAGGAAGTGTTTTCTTTTAGTTGGTTTATTCTTTTTACAACTATTTTTGATACCTTGGTGTTTTGTGGGTTTGATTTGGTATTAAAAAGAGTTTTTAATAGATAAATTTATGTACGTGTTAATTTAAAGTGGATTCCACTGTATTTGTAACTAGTGGTGTGGTTCCCTTTGTGCCCAAATTTAAATGTCCACTGAAATCAAGACAGTTATTAGGCAGCACATCCAAACTTAGAATGTAGTGAGTATACTTTTCCTCCAGTGCAACTCAGACTAGTGTTAATATGAACTACTTGCTATGCAAAGAGGGGGTAAGCCAGAATTGGGAGAACTGCTTTTTTGCTTGACTAGGAGAAACCTCCCCTTACTTCCTCTTCCCTTTACTCGAGCTCCAACTATTCCCCTAATATATCCTCTTAGCAAACCACCTTCCATAAATATTATCCCTCTTTTTGTACAGATGTGGGGGAGAGAAGATGGAAGGAATGAAGTAACATAGATTACAGTTGGCTAGATTATAGCCAACCCCAACTGTTCAATAATGAGTCAGCTTACTTCCCTTCCATCCCCCCAAAATCAAATCAAATCACAATGTTAAAAAAATGGCAGGTGATTTTTATTTGCCTTCTGGTTTTTGAGCCTTTTGGTCACTTTCATCCAACATTTGCAAGGTTCCTCGGCAGCTCTGAGGTCTAGAAATTTATTTGATGTAAAATGAGATTCTCATGTATTCCTGTTACTTCAGGGTCTCGGCTTTAAAAGAAACCATGAAATATTCTGAAATGTGGATAAAATCCTAGACTGGAAACTCTGAGATTACGCGGTTTGCCGGAAGCCACACAGTAAATCAATGTTATATAGCTGAGATTGGGGTTCAGGAATTCTTCTTTTCCCATGTGTAATCTACTAGATTTACACTGCTTTTAAATGGAATTTGATTATTTTTGTAAAATTTAGATGATGCTTTCTCTCTGCTCTGTTTCCATGCTTTCATTGCTTGGGTGTATCATAAAATCAATAAATATATAGCAGGTCTAGCATGAGAGGGAAATATCTTTAGAGAAATGTATCCAATAAGAGCTTTCCTAATTCTATAAACTCTTTTTGCCTGTGTTCTTTCTGAGTATTTCCAGTTCAGGCTCAGAATAAATAAAGCCATGAGCTAATTTTGATGTTTTTCACTGTAGCTTTTGGTTTGTTTAATCAACAAGTAATTTTGATGTATTGTAAACTTCTTTCAACTGCAGTTGGCAAAAAATGAATCTCTTTTTTGCAGCATTCCAAAACTGGCAAGAAGGTAGAATTTGTATTCAACTTCAGTATTAAGGCAGATTTTGTTTTTGCACAGTCCTACTGTAAAAATCTATAATTATGGGTGGGTAGATTTGGCATGGATCCTTTTCCCTCTGAGGTTTTGAAGGAAATAAGCCTTTTCAGATGCCCTTAATAAATGCAGGTAAATAATGAGTTCAGAACAAGTAACTTCTAAATATGAAAAAACCGACATATTTCAACTCCCACTGCCGGCCAGAGAAAGATCAGCGATTATCCATATCCTGCCATTGGTATTTTACACAGACCTCTCCATTGATTTCAATGGGGAGAGCTGGGCCTGTGCTGGTGGCAGGATATAGACCTTTTAAAGTATTTCCTTCTGAAAAGAGCATATTGCATTATTGGTTATACTAAAAAATATCTACCTTAGTGAGTTGGATTAGTACACCTGGATCACTACAGTCAGGAGCTATTGTGTAAATTCACACCTTTTTTTCTCTTTCAACATGAAACCCTTGATCCATGCAGATGGATCCCCAAGTCCATAAGGAGCCCCACTGAAGTCAAAGGTGCAGGGGTGTGACCTCATGAAGCTTGTTGAAGAAAAATAGAGCTTTGATACCCAATCATAGAATCATAGAATCATAGAATATCAGGGTTGGAAGGGACCCCAGAAGGTCATCTAGTCCAACCCCCTGCTCGAAGCAGGACCAATTCCCAGTTAAATCATCCCAGCCAGGGCTTTGTCAAGCCTGACCTTAAAAACCTCTAAGGAAGGAGATTCTACCACCTCCCTAGGTAGAAGTGCAACAGAGTGCAAACAGACTAACTTTGTGGCACCTGTTTGTTTCAACCCCCCACCCCAACACGGACTGCTAACATGTGTCTGTGTGTTATGTATGTAAGAGCTCAGCAGCAACTTTAACTATGGGGCAGCTACCACTTTTCCCCAATAAATTTCACTTGTGAGATAATGTGCTTTTGTGAGGCTTGTAACTCATTCAAAACAAGAATATTGGAAAATAAGTGCTCTAATAGGGACAGTCGGGTGAGATGGGGTTGGGCGGAAAGAAACGTCAAATAACTAAACATTTCGTGGAAAAGGCCTTTGTATCGTCTAGACAAAGTTCAAGGAACTTGAGCACACACTGAGACTTAGAAAATCTGGCAGAAAAATAAAACAGCAGGAGTCATTATTGATATAAACACTACAAATCTTGATTCTAAAATTTTAAAATTAAAATAAAGATTGGGGGAGGCAATTGTTTATATTTTCAGAGCCAGTAAAGATGTTTATTTTAAAAGCTACATAAAAGAGTGGCTACTGTCCAAATGTATTCATTTAACAGTATTGATTTTGGGAGTATTGGAGTTTCAAAACAGGTGTATGTTTGGTTAAGCGGAAAGGTGCTAATGGCTGCCATCAGGTGGGTCTTGTATCCAAAGACAATCACAGACCTCATTAAAGCCAAAGGATGTGCCAAGCACTCCTTTAGGCTCAGGAAAAAGAGCATCAAGATACAATTTTCCCGAGAGCAGGGAGGGAAACCAAGAGGTGACTGTGACTGATTCATAATCTGCATCCCAGGCTGTGCTTGGAACAGCACAACAAAGCACTGTCCCTTTTACAGGGCTTGTGATAAAAACACAGGTTTAGTTATGTTCTAAAGTTACTTTGATATTTATGAAAGGTGGTGGCTAAATTGCAGAGAATTATAGAAATGTAGGACTGGAAGGGACCTTGGTAGGTCATCTAGTCCAGTGCCCTGCACTGAAGCAGGTATAAATATTATCTAGACCAGAGGTTCCCAAACTTGGTTCGTGGTTTGTTCATGGTAAGCCCCGGTGGGCCATGAGACACTTTGTTTACCTGAGCATCCGCAGGTATGGCTGCTGGCAGTTCGTGGTGGCCGTAGTTCACCGTTCCCGGCCAATGGGAGCTGTGGAAAGCGGCGCGGGCCGGGCCAAGTTTGGGAACATGTGATCTAGACCATTGCCATTAGGAAGCTTTTCCTAATGTGTAACGTAAATATCCCTTGCTGCAATTTAAGCCCATTGCTTCTAGTCACATCCTCAGTGGTTAAGGAGAACAATTTATCACTGTCCTCGTTATAACAACCTTTTAATGTATTTGAAGATTTATCATGCCCTCCCTCAGTCTTTTCTTCTCCAGACTAAACAAACACAATTTTTTCAATCTTTCCTTGTAGGTCATGTTTTTTAGGACTTTAATAATTTTTGTGGTTCTCTTCTGGACTCTCTCCAACTTGTCCACATCTTTCTTGAAATGTGGTGCTCAGAATTGGACACAATACTCCAGTGGGGATCTTGTCAGTGCGGAGTAGAGTAGAATAATTACTTCTCCTGTCTTGCTTACAAAACTCCTGCTATCACATCACTCCTTGCTCTTTTTTTTTTTACAGTGGTATTACATTATTAACGCATTTAGCTTGTGATCAACTATAACTCCCAGATCCTTTTCTGCAGTACTCGTTCCTTGGCAGTCTTTTCCCATTTTGTTTTTGTGCAATTGATTATTCGTGCCTAAGTATAGTACTTCCCATTTGTCCTTATTGAATTTCATCCTATTTATTTCAGACCATTTCACTAGTTTGTTTACAACAAGGTCATGTATCAAAAGTCTTAATCTCTTCATGTAGGACTGGTACAGCATGGGCAAAGAGAAGGCAAGCTTGCCCATACCATGCTGCCAATGTGCCTCAATCTGACGGGTAGATCCAGTCAGTCTTTAGCCTCTGTATAATTACAGGGTAACATCCATATGCTCAGTACTACACAACCCAGAGTAAGGTAGTACCCAAACAGAGAAAACGTATACAACCCCAGGCTGCAAGTCAATCTGTGTAGGTGTTCCCCTCTGCCTGTATGGAGCTCCCATGACTTCAGTAGGGTTCTGCACAACCGGGGGTCCTCTGCCAGTATGGATCAGCTTGCACAACTGGAGGCTAAAAGACTGATTATAATAAGAACTGAGCACTGCCATTGACACTAGAATTAATTTATGTACTAAGAAAAGGAGTACTTGTGGCACCTTAGAGACTAACCAATTTATTTGAGCATGAGCTTTCGTGAGCTACAGCTCACTTCATCAGATGATGAAGTGAGCTGTAGCTCACAAAAGCTCATGCTCAAATAAATTGGTTAGTCTCTAAGGTGCCACAAGTACTCCTTTTCTTTTTGCGAATACAGACTAACACGGCTGCTACTCTGAAACCTGTCTTTATGTATTAAGTTTCACTCTTTTAGAATAAGGGAATATGTAAAGTCCAGTATATTGCATTAGCAGCAGATCTGGAGGTCTGGGTTTCTCTCCATATCAACTTAATTCAATTTTTAAAAATGATGCCCTCTGAATTTTTAAAGTAGCAATTTCCATTCTTTGTGCTGGAAATTACTAGAAATGGGGAGGGGGGGAGGGATAGCTCAGTGGTTTGAGCATTGGCCTGCTAAACCGTGGGTGGTGAGTTCAATCCTTGAAGGGGCCATTTGGGATCTGGGGCAAAAATTGGGGATCGGTCCTGCTTTGAGCAGGGGATTGGACTAGATGACTTCCTGAGGTCCCTTCCAACCCTGATATTCTATGATGCTGTAGCTGGGAGGATAGCACAAACACTAGCTCTGTTTCAGAACTTGAGCATTCAGTTTTTTTTTTTTTTTTGGATGGTTTAAAAGTTCAGAGACTGGCATTCCTCATTTCCCAGCAATGATGCCTGCAGAAACTAGATCTGGACATTTTTGCTGGACAACTCTACAAATAAAAACTGATCTCCTAAGAACAGCGTACTGTACAGAGTACCAGACTGGTGCATTAATGGGTATGCTGATCTCTCTTTATGAACTTGCAGCATTGCTGGCTAAGGTGTGTGTGTGAAATTAATTCACAACTAGATACAGCCTAAATGTTCTGTTATTAGACACACTTATCTGAGGCAATCTGGAAACGACTTTCCTTTCCTAGACTGCTCATCTTTGAAGTCAAAAGGTCATAAAGCATTCCAGCAGCCAACTCTGGCACACAGGTTGTCTTTTTGTTTTGTGCCTACTATAACCAAGGAGAGCACACCCCCCCCGTTTTTTTTTTAAACTGTTCTTCTTTCATCCCTGTAACAGGAGGCCAAAGTAATTTGCTTGACCTTTAAGGAAGGTTTGTGGGAGGGAAACATGCCAGAGCTTCTGGCCTGTTGTTCATAACTGTAGCTTTATCTCATTGTGTGGCTCAGAACGCTGCTCGGCTTTCGTCAGAGAATCAGGAGTGGAGGCCCCTCTGGGGCACACTATCTTTGGATTAGCAAAAGGATGAAAAAGAAAAAGCTTTTTATCTTAATGATGGGCTATTCTTCATCTTCTCAGCTACCAGAATTATCTGCCTGCATTGGAAAACATTTCCTGAATGTTTCATAAAAACAAACCTGTTTTGTCAGAAAACACGAAAAAGAGATGATTAAAACAGCCTGGTATGGCGTGTGTTTTATGATGGCCCTTTCCTCTTGCTCCTCTGTACACCCTTACCTTTCAGCCATCAAAGACCAGAAGATAACAACAGGAGCCAATTTCAACTAAACACTGACTTGTGGGCTGCTATGACTGAGATTAGAAAAGGATGGATTCAAACAACCCCTTGGACCAGAGATAAAGCTCGTGTTTTCTCCTTTTGGTGTGACTACAGTACATGCAGTGCAATAAGAGCAGAATATTGCTTGTATTAAGTCACCTTGCAGGAGGTGTTCAGTGTTTTGAAGGGTTTGGTCTTGTGATTACTATCAAACATTTCAGTACCAATGAAAATAAATTGGTCCCAATATAATGCATGTAAACCCATCATTGCTTACCAGCTATGGACCAGATTCTGCCACCTGGAGTAGTGCCTGACTCTGCAACTGGTTCCACTGAAATCAATGAAAATCAATTCAGTTTGAGTAAGGGTAGCAGAATCTGGTGCTTTATGATGTGGTCTTTCTTTCTGCCCCTCTGGGTCACAATTTATGACTTCCTTTGGCATTTTTGCAGCTACACCTGGACTCCAGATCTGATCTCCACATGTTTTATTCTGACTCCTAGTAGATAGCTGCTATTTCACTGACATTCCCATGTGAATTTTCTGGCTGTTCTGTCCCCTGTGGTTATAATTCCCTCAGAGGCAGCTGCTCTTCAGCAGAAAATCATAATTTTGCAGCAATTGTGATTTTTTTTCTTCCTTTTCCATCTACAGGTCTCAGTCTGATTTCCTCTCATCTGATTGCTTGTTGCCCCTGAAATCCACAATAGCAAGGGAACTATTACTCTGTCATCGTCTTCCATTTCTACCTTCCCCCTAAGCACTGGCTTATTAAAATTAGCATTTATCCTGTACAAAGAATGCCAGCATGTTTTCCTCTGCTGTATACCTTTCCTGTACATTGCTTTTGTCTTAATGTGGGTACTCATATGACCAGTGATCATTAACCAAGTCTAGCTAACATTTAACTTTCAGCTGAATAGCATATTTGAAAAATGCAAACCAGAACTTTTGTAAAGCAACTGTGGAAAATTTGTTGCACTGGTGTTTCATTAGAAAGCTGTAAATAATGACAAATTAAGGGCCTGTAGATAGACTCAGTGCTTTACCCTTTTACAATAATGAAGTTGAATTTATAAGGAGATATCAAGCAAAAATATCCACTTTATTGATGAAATGCATCCCTGTATAGCAGGCCAATACAAGTCCTAAATTAAGTATCCAGCAACTTGAGCAACCTACAGTTTATTTTGTTCAGGGTATTTAACACTTTTATAGCACTCTACATATTCAGTGCACAGCTCCAACTGACCTGGGTTCCAAGGACTCTGCATTTCTGGAAAACAGACCCCAGTTGTCTCAAGTTGGGCACCCAAAACAAGAATATAACTAGTATCCTGCTGTGGAAAGTTTGGATTAAGTGACCTGCCCAACATTACATAGAAACTCTGCGGTAGTGACAGGTATAAACTCCAATTAGCCAGGGTGACATTCAGGGGCCTTAAACTCAAGACTATCCTTTCTCTTTCTGAAATATCCTGCCTTATTCACTAGACACTTTTCAACTTCTGTAACAAATGAAGTGGGGGTCACCATACATATAAAATGATGGTGTCTAAATTAGCTTTTACCACTCCAGAAAGAGATCTTGGAGTCATTGTGGATAGTTCTCTGAATTCATCCACTCAGTCAAAGTGGATGCTGCTGACTCAGCAGCACTCAAAAAAGCAAACAGAATGTTGGGAATCATTAAGAAAGGGACAGATAATAAGACTGAAAATATCATATTGTCTCTATATAAATCCATAGTATGCCCATATCTTGAATACTGCGTGCAGATGTGGTCGCCCCATCTCAAAAAAGATATATTGGACTTTGAAAAGGTTCAGAAAAGGGCAACAAAACTGATTACGGGCATGGAATGGCTGCCGTATGAGGAGAGATTAATAAGACTGGGACTTTTCAGCTTGGAAAAGAGATGACTAAGGGGGATATGATAGAGCTCTATAAAATCATGAATAGTGTAGAGAAAGTAGATAAGGAAGTCTTGTTTACTACTTCTCATAACACAAGAACTAGCTGTCACCAAATGAAATTAATAGGCAGCAGGTTTAAAACAAATAAAAGGAAGTATTTCTTCACACAATGCATAGTCAACCTGTGGAACTCCTTGCCAGAGGACGTTGTGAAGGCCAAGACCATAACAGAGTTCAAAAAAGAACTAGATACGTTCATGGAGGATATGTACATCAATGGCTATTAGCTAGGATGGGCTGGGATGGTGTCCCTAGCCTCTGATGCTCAGCTCACTTAGCATGTGGTAGTTGAATGGGGATGTAGCATGCTCAGTTAAGGTGAAATTTTGGTTAGAGGCCAGCAGTATTATTTTCCAAACAATTTGCGTATGCTTAGTGTGGATGGAATCTTTGGAGATATAATGTTGCCAGTCGCTAACAGCCAACTCTCACATGCTCAGTAGAGGAAATTTTCATGGGCTTATTAGTTGGACAAATTTGGGTCCAGCATGGGGACAGCAAAAAACACACCCCTGATAACAGTGTAACCCCTTGCTAAATTTCAGGTCCCTGCTCTGAAGCGTGGAGCACTAGGGACTCTCAATTATATGGCTGTAAGAATTTTTGAACCTGGGTAAAGTTGGTTTGGTTTTTTTCTCTACAACCCAGTTGTTAGAAACAGCTGAACCATTTTAGCTAGAACTTAAAAAAAATAAAAATCATCGTAAAAATCAGCCAAGGCAGACACCTTGAAGTTGGTAGCAACACCTATAATATGAAAGAGAGACACATAGATGCATAAGGGTGTGTTTTTAAAATTGATATGTTCTCAAATCTAGTTAGGAAGTAAAGATCTTTAAAAGCCAGACTCCCTATCTTATCTGGATGCTGTACTTCTGGCTGCTTTACACTTCATGGGTTGACCCCTGTATCCACTGAAATCAATAGCAAAATTCCTGTTGACTTCAGTGGGGCCAGGATTCCACCCTCTGCCTGACTGCTTTATAGAATGTGAATTATATTCCTTACCTCAACCTAAATCCTGCATGCACAGATTACCAGATAGAGTACTTGCCACCCTGAGTAGCTTCATTCAACTCAATGCAATCAAGACCTTAGCAATCAGTAGGGCTGGAATAGATCATCATACTTGGTGCTGGATACTGGGGCAGAGGCTGGGAGGTTAGACCAAACGCTTGGGTAAATCACAGCATCCACTGATTAATGTCGACCCTTCCTTGTTAGAAGCGTTGCTATTAGTCAAACACCCCAGCACTTCTCACAAGCATGGGAATTGAGAGGGAGAGGATTTGGGTGGGTGGAATTACTTTGTAAGATGGCACTTGTGAGAAGCAGTGCCCACTTTGCCCTGCCTTCTGTTGTGCATGTCCTACACTCCCGTCAGGTTATGGGTGTCAAGGGGGAGAATATTTCTTTGTTGCTGCCTCTGAAGGGAGGTAGGTGTGTGTACATGTACGTTGTGGTAGCTGGGGAAGTTGCCGTTGCACTTAAAGCATATAGGTAATCTGGACTTGAATGCAATTGTATGGATTTTGCCCATTTGGATACATTGGGACTTCTAAACAAATGCTCTTGTTGCACTGGTACATTGAGACTTCAGAGCAACTGAGTAGAGTTATTGGGCTTCCTCCTCTAACAGCACCACAACAGCCTGTCAGTGTGAGTTTCCTTTCGCCTTCTCCCCTCAGGTGCTGGAGTAGTTGGGGTGGTGGACTGGTAGGCTGCAGCCCAGCATAAAGCTCTGGGTGCCATCTTGAAAAGTGATACCAGAGACACAGTAGATACCAGGTAAATATTCCCTTCCTCGTTACCTGGCCCACACTCCAGACAACCAGGTAAACTCCTTTGCATGAAGTGCCTCAGACTAGGGAGGCTATAAGCTCTTGGGGAAAAGGGACTATCTTTTTGTTCTGTTCGTAGAGCACCTGGGCCATGACTAGGCACTACAGTAACATAAGTGATAATAGCCTTCTCTCTCAGCTGGTGATGGTGCCTACACTCTACCCCTCTCTTTGATGCTACTGGTCATCGTCATCCCCTCTTGCTATCTGCAGAAACCTCATTCCTTCTGCTTCTATGAAGTGCTTGCAAAATGGCAACTAGAGCACCTCCAGCGTGAACGCTCTCATTTGGATTTGTGCTAGAACTTCCACTCAGTTAAATATTCCCCAGTCAGAAAATAAGAGGGCTTGAGTCGCAGCCAAGTGGAGATCAGCGGTTTCAGTCACAAGAACAGTCTAATACAGCAAAAGATTTATTTAAATACCTTTAGTCACGATGCACCAGATCCTCAGCTTGTTAAAAATAAATAAATAAGTAAATGAAAATCAGTATAGTTTCCTTCACTTCAATGGAGCTACACCAATTTATGCCAGCTAAAGATCTGACCCACTGTTATTGTACACAAATCTGATAAGCAAAAATACATTAGAGAATTTATTTTAGCTGTAGTCATGTTCTAGACAGGACCGATAAAAAGTAAAATGTCGCTTTCCAATAATCATTCATAGAATCATAGAATCATAGAATATCAGGGTTGGAAGGGACCCCAGAAGGTCATCTAGTCCAACCCCCTGCTCAAAGCAGGACCAATTCCCAGTTAAATCATCCCAGCCAGGGCTTTGTCAAGCCTGACCTTAAAAACCTCTAAGGAAGGAGATTCTACCACCTCCCTAGGTAACGCATTCCAGTGTTTACCACCCTCTTAGTGAAAAAGTTTTTCCTAATATCCAACCTAAACCTCCCCCACTGCAACTTGAGACCATTACTCCTCGTTCTGTCATCTGCTACCATTGAGAACAGTCTAGAGCCATCCTCTTTGGAACCCCCTTTCAGGTAGTTGAAAGCAGCTATCAAATCCCCCCTCATTCTTCTCTTCTGCAGGCTAAACAATCCCAGCTCCCTCAGCCTCTCCTCATAACTCATGTGTTCCAGACCCCGAATAATTTTTGTTGCCCTTTGCTGGACTCTCTCCAATTTATCCACATCCTTCTTGAAGTGTGGGGCCCAAAACTGGACACAGTACTCCAGATGAGGCCTCACCAATGTCGAATAGAGGGGAACGATCACGTCCCTCGATCTGCTCGCTATGCCCCTACTTATACATCTCAAAATGCCATTGGCCTTCTTGGCAACAAGGGCACACTGCTGACTCATATCCAGCTTCTCGTCCACTGTCACCCCTAGGTCCTTTTCCGCAGAACTGCTGCCTAGCCATTCGGTCCCTAGTCTGTAGCTGTGCATTGGGTTCTTCCGTCCTAAGTGCAGGACCCTGCACTTATCCTTATTGAACCTCATCAGATTTCTTTTGGCCCAATCCTCTAATTTGTCTAGGTCCTTCTCTATCCTATCCCTCCCCTCCAGCGTATCTACCACTCCTCCTAGTTTAGTATCATCTGCAAATTTGCTGAGAGTGCAATCCACACCATCCTCCAGATCATTTATGAAGATATTGAACAAAACCGGCCCCAGGACCGACCCTTGGGGCACTCCACTTGATACCGGCTGCCAACTAGACATGGAGCCATTGATCACTACCCGTTGAGCCCGACAATCTAGCCAGCTTTCTACCCACCTTATAGTGCATTCATCCAGCCCATACTTCCTTAACTTGCTGACAAGAATACTGTGGGAGACCGTGTCAAAAGCTTTGTTAAAGTCAAGAAACAATACATCCACTGCTTTCCCTTCATCCACAGAACCAGTAATCTCATCATAAAAGGCGATTAGATTAGTCAGGCATGACCTTCCCTTGGTGAATCCATGCTGGCTGTTCCTGATCACTTTCCTCTCATGCAAGTGCTTCAGGATTGATTCTTTGAGGACCTGCTCCATGATTTTTCCAGGGACTGAGGTGAGGCTGACTGGCCTGTAGTTCCCAGGATCCTCCTTCTTCCCTTTTTTAAAGATTGGCACTACATTAGCCTTTTTCCAGTCATCCGGGACTTCCCCAGTTCACCACGAGTTCTCAAAGATAATGGCCAATGGCTCTGCAATCACAGCCGCCAATTCCTTCAGCACTCTCGGATGCAACTCGTCCAGCCCCATGGACTTGTGCACGTCCAGCTTTTCTAAATAGTCCCTAACCACCTCTATCTCCACAGAGGGCTGGCCATCTCTTCCCCATTTTGTGATGCCCAGCGCAGCAGTCTGGGAGCTGACCTTGTTAGTGAAAACAGAGGCAAAAAAAGCATTGAGTACATTAGCTTTTTCCACATCCTCTGTCACTAGGTTGCCTCCCTCATTCAGTAAGGGGCCCACACATTCCTTGGCTTTCTTCTTGTTGCCAACATACCTGAAGAAACCCTTCTTGTTACTCTTGACATCTCTGGCTAGCTGCAGCTCCAGGTGCGATTTGGCCCTCCTGATAACATTCCTACATGCCCGAGCAATATTTTTATACTCTTCCCTGGTCATATGTCCAACCTTCCACTTCTTGTAAGCTTCTTTTTTATGTTTAAGATCCGCTAGGATTTCACCATTAAGCCAAGCTGGTCGCCTGCCATATTTACTATTCTTTCGACTCATTGGGATGGTTTGTCCCTGTAACCTCAACAGGGATTCCTTGAAATACAGCCAGCTCTCCTGGACTCCTTTCCCCTTCAAGTTAGTCCCCCAGGGGATCCTGGCCATCCGTTCCCTGAGGGAGTCGAAGTCTGCTTTCCTGAAGTCCAGGGTCCGTATCCTGCTGCTTACCTTTCTTCCCTGCGTCAGGATCCTGAACTCAACCAACTCATGGTCACTGCCTCCCAGATTCCCATCCACTTTTGCTTCCCCCACTAATTCTACCCGGTTCATTGCTATGTTACAAAGATGCGATTACAGGTTCTGATAATAGTCTCTCACATAGAAATGATATTCAGTTTACATGCACCCAGAGTGCCCTATTTGATGGCCACAGCCAGGCCAACCCAGCAAGCTGTGTTGGGTTTTCAAAACATAACCTAGCAGATGCCTTTTCTGTACCATCCTTTGACTGGTAAATTCTTGCTCAAATGATAGTATTACTTGTAGACTTAATGCCCCCCCCCTTTTTTTAATACGTACAGGTTTCTCTGGACCAAAAGCTAACTTGTTTGTCCTGATTTTGGCTCTGAGGTACATGTGGAAGGGGCAGGGTTAAAAGCTATAGGCTCGAGTCCTGCAAACCCTTTCACAGAAGTAAAATGAAGTATTTTCAGGATAGGACTCCAAGTTAGGAATAAAAGCCATATTAAAATTTACATTAGCAACAGATGATAATGCTAGCAAAAGAGAGAAGTTGAAAACTCTATTTAAAATGCTGACGGTTATCTGAAGATCAGGAACTAAATAAACAACTTGTTGGGTGACATCTCCCAGACAGATGCTTGTAATGAGAGAGTGAGAGAGAGCAAGAGAGAAGAATTCTAGATGCTTTACAGCTGCTGGAATTTTTCCAGACTTACATCCACTGCAAATGTGTGGTCAACTGGCATATTTACTGGTTTATTTTCTGCAAATGATATTTTTCATTGTTTTCTTGTGTTTAAATTAATATTAACTGCCTGCATAACTTAGAACAAATGCACACTGTATCAGACAAACATATCTTCAGCTGATGACATCGAATCTGAATGGCCTCTGATATGAATCTTAAGGGTTGTCCTGGACTTGCTTCCTGTCAGCAAATTAATTCCTAATCTGCAAACAAAGCTCTTTGCATGTTGGGTTACAGGGCTCAATTTGGCTGCTTACCCCTCCTAAAATCCTTGGCGCCGTACATCTCTTACAGTGAATGATGTGTGGGTAGTGAAGAATCTCTTCTACATTTTTGCATTCAGTCTCTGGCCTGCTACCTAATTTTGTTGCAGAAGGATACATTTCTTGCCACGCTCTAACCTAAATGTATTCTATTTCTTGTTTTGTTGAAAATTTTCACGCAATTTAATGTGTTACATCTATGCACTATTTGGTTTTATATTGTTTGGTCTTGCTTTTCTGAGCCGTAAAATGGCACGGAAAACCCATGAAGCATGCAGTATTCGGGAACATACAAACTGTAAGCCATTTACATACTTTTCATTGTCTTTTTTTTTAATACAAATCAATATAAAATTGATGATAAAATAGCATTTTTATTATACTTTATTCTGTAACAATCTAATGCAATCATAATATAATACAGAAAAGGACAAATTCTGACCTTGGTTATGAACATATAACTCCTGGCAACATCAACATATTTAAGATTTTGTATTAAATGAGAAAACCCACCATAACACATTGAACAAATGCACTAATTAATATAGCTCTGAAATTGGGTAAGAAATCCTCAAACTGCTTCTGCTTTTAATATGGTAAGTTACTCTTCAAGAATAGCCAGACTGAGCAAAGCAACATACCGTCCTGTTGTGTAATGTAACACACACACTTTTCAGGTTTAGTTCCTTAACTCTTGTAAACTGTAGTTTCTATAGTTTCATGGACTATACCAATTTACAACAGCTGAAGTTCTGGTAGTCACTTCCAATTTTGCATTATCTTGTAAATATAATGTCATTTCTGTGTTTAAATGAAGCCATGTCTAGGAGGAATCACTTTGTATCTTACACAGAATGGAACATTCTTCCTGATGTGCGAAGCAAACTGTGCCTGGTGTGCTTGCAGGATCTGGATTGCATAAGAAGGTTCCTGCAAATCTTTGCAAACAGTTACCTGAAGCTGATTTTCTTCCATGCAAATAAAAGCTGTTAGTTACTAGTTAAAAGTTGTTGCAAATTACATGGGCAAAAACAGACTGTTTGTCGCCCCTATACTGAGTGCTTGATTAATGATGGTTTATTTGGGCAATCCAATACTGTAAATAGGGAAGCATATTTTTAGGACAGAAACAGTGTGGTATATTTAGAAGTACATATGCATATTACCAGTATTAAAGCTACTCCAGGTGAGCGTTAGCCATATCCATTGTAGCAAAGATATCAAAGAAAACTCTTTCAAAAATTTTTTGCATAATCATTATGGCACTTTAGATTCATGAGAGAAATTGTTGAAATAAAATAACTTTTGGCATTTAATTCTACTGATTGCTAATGTTGCCAATATATTATCAGCATCAATACATGAACATCAGAAAAAATCAAGAAAGCGGCACTTGATTGTTTCCCAGAATATAGGAAAATTGCACTTTGAAAATTCTTTCATAGCCTCTTTATATTGAAAAGGGTTCCTTATCTTCTGAACTTTCAGACTGCTAGCCCATGTTTTCCTTTAGGATAGATATTTTTTAAAAAAATGATGTGCTATAAATTTAAATAGGAAGCTTCTGAACAAAAATGCAAGTGATCGACTGCAGCAAAGCAGATAGTAAGGTATCTGTTTCCTGTCTGAGTAAGTGCTATGAACTGCCAAATCACAGTACTGTAGTGTGTCATACTTTTAGGTGTTACCTCTGTGGAAGATGTAATTCTTGGATGATCAAATATTCCCTGCACTACTTTCCTGGAGCCCTATGGTGATAGAAATTGTTTGACAATATGTAATTTGTTTTAGATCTTACACTAAAACTTAGAATAAGGTCCTGATCCTGTCTTGAGCACTGTGCAAGTGATCGACTGTGGATTTCAGTGTGGTTCTGCTTGGGCACAGGGGTCTGCATGTATTGAGTTCACTGAAAGATTATGGCCCTAAACTTTGTCAGTGGGTCTTATGTTGCCTATTTATGCCCTGATCCTGCAAACTGAATTGTGTGTGGAGTCTCACGCCTGCCAGGAACCTCACTGAAGTCCATGACGACTTTGCGTGTGCAGAGCAAAGTCTGTGTGGATGCACTGACAGGACTGGTGCCTTAATTTGTAGGAAAATGTGCTCTCTATAGATGACATTTTATACAAATTATAATGTCTACATTTGGTAATATATCACATCAGAGACTAATCAATGACATGGTAAGCATTTTTGGTTACAGTGTGCAGTTTCTCAGCATTTGCTTTCTTTGGCATTAGAGACTTAAAAAATACGGTATGCTGAAACCATATGTATAAAAATCAGTCTCTGCAAATCTGTAGAACATTTCCCTTTACTTTATCAGAAATACAGCTAAGTATTAAGATAATTAAAAAAACCTATTGGGTCAGGAGGAAAGACTGAAAAGCATAAAGTAGTGAATCTCTACAGAATTTGGTTATATATTTCAATACAGCATAAATTACAAAAGTAGATTGCAACGTTACACTGGGTGAAGGCTGCAATGTTTATCCTGTAGTTTACAAGACTTACCCACCTCTTTGGGAGGCTTAATTGATTCACGTTTGTCAAGTGCTTTGAGATTTCCTGATGAAAGGCATTATACAAATAAAAAAATGTGGTACTAATAAGGTCTCTTCATTTTATAAAGCTACTTGATGAAACATTTCAGATCAGTGTGATTCACAATGGATTTTGAAACTCTAAAATGTTTTACAGATAACCTGCAAAGGGTTTATTAGAAATTAGACCTTATGCCTTTTATTTTTTTATGATTTGTATATAGGATGCCTGAAAGGATTTTATTTTTTTCTCAAATTTGTATTTTTACTTTAGGAATATCAAGTTTGATCTTCTCTATTTATGGTGGAAGTCTCTGAGCACATTTATTGTGAAATCGCAACGTTAATTTGAATCTTCAACACTAGTACCCTTTATTCAAAATTGTAGTTGATTTTAAGTTTAGTACACCAATATGTATAAGAGTGAAAACATACAAAAGCTAGGGAGAATGAAAGGAAGGACATCACTTATCTAGTTACTCTACTTGTATGTTCAGGCACTTACAAAGTTTGATGGCTCAAAGTTTGTTTTATGTATTGAGTATATATAACATTTTTTAAAATACAGAACTTGTAAAAAAAAGGACTGATTTTTTATTGCAGAATTTATTGTTTTGAGGTTTAGTCCCTATATCCCTTGTAGTCAGTGAGAATATGGGCACCCAGCAGTATTTTGTTGGATCAAGCCTTTAGTGTCTTAATTTTTTGGTCATTCTAAGTGTTGCCTTTTCTGTACTCATTATTTCATTCCAACGCCTTTTTGTCTAACCTCACATTCCTGCCTGATCATTAGAATTGCATACAGTATCCTTTAAAGTTATTCTTTGGCACGCTATGCTGTAAAGTGATAGTGCCCACTCACCGAAAGGGAAAGCTCTTTTGGAACATTGTTCATTGCCAGACAGGAAATGGTATAAAGAAATAGCTATTACTATATCTAAAGACTTTTTTCCACCTAGAATTCATCAGCAAAGTGATCTATGTATATAAAAAACAACAAATATCCCAGGTTCAGTCTATCTAGTGCTAGTGGGATTTAAACTAATATAGAGTATGTGCTAATTATGAACACTAAGAAGCCCCAAGTGAGTACTCAGGCTGCAGCTTGTGCTAACCCTGGCTACACTACTATTTTTAGTGCACTAGCTTGAGCAGAGCTAGCGCATATCTGTCTGTGGTAGGAGGCACAGTGTAGACCTACCCTTTGTTTGTGCAAGATGAACACTTTCGGGATACAATACATATTTTGTATTTCTACACACTTTTTTTTAACTCTTTTGAGCAATGATGAGCTCAGATGCAGGGTTTCTTACAGAATCAAATGAAATAGACAACCAGTGTGGTGTTCAGGAAGTGGAGTGGTGACATTTGGATAGTAAAGCACCGTTCATGTCAGATCTTGTGTTCTAATCTTGCCAAGGTTAGTAGAGACCAAAAATGATAGCCATTTGGTCACCTACGTGAAATGTGTTGGTGGTGCCAACCCAGTTCCTAGAGAACATGCATCTACATTGCAACATTGTAAGTACTTATGGGCAGCCTTCAGAGAGAGTTTTAAATGCAGCTGGTGCGGCTCTCTCCTTCTTAGAGGTGGTCTAGCTGTCATCACAGAGGCACATTGGTGGGGATGCTCAGGCACTGATGCTGCTTGTGCTGGATCTTTCAATTAATTTGCTTCATTCTTACCCCCTTCCATTACCATTTGACTGATTTTAGATTTACTGAATGTATTAAACGTGAGCCGAGGGAACTCAGACCTCCTGGATGTATTCAATACTTTGCAGGATCAGGTGCCTAGAGGCTGATCCAAAACCTGCTGAAGTCAATGGGAACCTTTCTTTTCACTCCCGTAGGCTTTGGATCAGGCCCCTAATCAGGAAACAAAGCAGACAGCCATAAGGCACTAAAACTTGATTTGTCATTTGCAAGTAATCCACAGAGCAAAAATATTGTAAGATATGGATAAACTTCAAGGAAGCATGATTATTAATTGCATTTTGGTAGCCCAATCAGGCATTTGGGCCCATCAATTCTAGGCACTGTGAATACCTATAATGACTCCCTGCCCCAAAGAATTTACAATCTAAGTATAAGACAAGAGTGGCTGCAACAAGCATATGCAGAGGAGTACAAAGTGACAGTGGTTTGAGTGTGAAAAATCACTCTACTTACATCTATTCTGTGAACATAAAAAGATGGTAAAAGTTGCTGAATAAATTAGTTATTGTTAATTATATATTATGCCTTGATTAAAACAGATTACTTTAATAAAGGCTTCTTACCATGGTATCTCCTGCAAAGATTTCTTATTATAAAACCTCGATTTAAAGTAACAAATGAGTTACAGTATTTTTATGTTCCTAAGTCAATAGGGGTTATGCACAAATATCCAAGAGAATCTAACCATTTGATTTAATTATGGTTCTGTTTCTATTAATGTAAAATGTTATATCAAGGAAATTCAGTAATTTATCTTTGCTCGTTGCTTTGAAAAACTTTTTAAATCTTGGTCTGCAGATAATAATATGATACATTGGGGGAGTTATTATTTCTGGCCTTCAAGTCTATTCTTGAAAGGGACTCAGCATTGTTCCTCCCTGAACAGAATTTTGCAGTCACTTTTTTTGACCAGATAAAGAGAAGTTGGTTGAAGAATACCTTACAGTGCTGTAGTGTTTTTGTTAAAAGGCCAAAGAAAATGCCCACACAATTTTATGCAAAATACAAAGTTCAAATAGAACGGCTTCCTTTCTCAGCAAAAATGGTAGTTTGATATAACCATCTGTTTTTTATACTACTGTATGTGACTGCATACTGCCCCAGTTTTCTACCTATAGTGTAGTGTGCCAGTCTATCTTCCCAATAGCTTTATGAAAAATAATTTACTATACCATGGCTGTCTTGACATTCAGAAATGTGGAAGTTGAGTGTACTCTATGCATTTAATTTTTTTCTATGACCTGATTCAAATTGCAGTGAAACCAATGGGATTCTTTTCACTCGTTTTAATTACCTTGGAGTCAGGTCCTTAAAGGTGAAATTGTAATAAGGACAGTCTCAGTATACCTATAGAATTTAAAAAATGCTTAAAGCATACTAATATATTCCTTTTAAGTTTCATTGTGCAGCACAGACATGGTAAATGGATCGAGTTTGTCTCTGTTGCTCAAGATTCCAACATCCTTTTTATCTCATCCCAGCAGAATCATGGATCGTAAAATTGTCACTGGACTCAAGCAGATGTAATCTTATGAGAGCTACATCTTATTTTTGGCAGTGTATTTATTATTATAGTCTGTTCTTATGCTGCATGTGGTTGTAGAGAAACTCTCTGATAGCAAATATCAAAGGAAACAACAAAGTTTTCTGATAGTGAATGTTTTCCAATTTCCAAGAGCTTTGTGCTCAATTTTTAATGATCTTATATCTGTCTACAACTACATAAAATACAATTTATTCTGCAGAAGATCAATAACACCTTGAACCTAAAAGACAACTTTCAGTATGCACAATGAAAGCAATTTTAAGTAGTCCTGTGTGAAGCTCAGCAGTTTGGTTTGTAGAGACTTGTGTGTTACTCTGTGTTTTGGATTCAGTTCATGTTTTTTGGATGCATTTCATGTGGGCTTGTTGTCACGGAGTTTTACTTTGATTTTTATGTCTCAACCATTTCCCAAGACTCTGGTTAGGACTTCCATGGTTTGCTTAGTTTTGAAATTTTGCAAAATCATCACTCTTTTCATTGTTTTCACTGAAAATTGTAAGTTGGCCTTGGCTTCTCCAAATATGGTCCAAGGTTTGTTTACTTGCAAGGTTGATCAATTTCAGGTTTCCCTGTGAAAGTTTTGTACCATTCTCATACTATATCATAATGATTATAATCAGTCTGCACAGTGTAGTACAGAACATACAGAAGACTCAGAATGTGTCCTATTATGATGAAGACCTGAATTAGAAAGGATTTGACAAATGGAAAAACAAACAAAACCCTAAAAAAAAAAAATCAACGGAATGATCAGATTGTTCATGCTTTAGCTATTTACGTTTTTGTATTGGGTTTTTTTATTAGTGCTGAGGAGCAAATTGCAGATGGTTTTGTACAAGCTGGAAATCCTACAAAAATTACCTTTCTTGTGGTATTGCTGTATTTCCCTTATGAAATCAGGAAATGTTGGGAATTTCTGGAAGAGGCTACCTTGTGCATATTCCAGACCAAATTCCACATCAAGGATGTTTGGTCAGGCTTCTTAACCCTCTTCCTCCTCCTCCCCACAAAACCCTAAACCAAACCAAACAAAACCCCAAACCACAATTTATGGATACTCATATAAATTGATCCAAACCTCAACATTTTGAGGTCCGCTCATCTCTAAGAAGAATCCAACAAAATGCTAATGGCGAATACATTAGCAGTTAAGTAAGAGGCCTGCCACATATTATAAAATGTTGCAACTCCTTTTCAGTTTGTGTGTGTATGTGTGTGTAATTATCATTCTATTTTCCTGTCACACGTGTTTAAAATAATTAAGCAAAATGAAACATATTAATTGATATGTGATCTCTCTGCTGCAGACTTCTTTTTTTAAAGACCTATATGGGTCAATGAAATCTTTATTTTAATTTTGGGAAACAAGATACGTCAGGAGATCAGTTTCACAAACCTGTATGATATCCTTGGGTGTTAATGACGGCTGCTTCTGGGACTCTTCATGACTGGGAAGATGGGAAATAACAGAAGTAGTAAGACCTCTCCCTGTTGCCTACACATCTAAGGTGATTCAGGGAAAAGTAACTTTTCCTTGAAAGTCACTTGTGATTGATGCTCAACAAATTGTCTCTAGACTGTAATCATTAAGGCAAAATGCCCACTTTTCAAAATAAAGATTCAGGTTGACTAAGTGTGACACATGGAGGATATATATATAATGAAATATCAAGAGGTCAAAAATAAAACACAAGACCAGATCCTCAGCAAGTATAAATTTTAACGGGGAGACATATATTTGCAGCAAATGGGGATCTGGACCATAAAATCTGTTGGTCTCTGTGGTTTGATCGAAATGAAGTAATGGGAGCCTTTCTGTTGACTTTACTAGCTGTTGGAGCAGACCTCAGCACTCAACTTATGGAATTTTCCAGAGTTTTAAAATATAGAAAAGAGAAGAATTTGGTTGCTGGCTGCCAGATTTGTTTTGAAGAAACAAAGCTCATCATGAAATACATTACATGCAAAGAAGGTAAAAGTATTACATTAGCATTGGGCAAACCCACTGTTCAGAGACTGAGTTTGAGCACCCAAAAGATACTTGGTCCTGATTCTGCAACCCTTACTTGTGCTGATAGTTTCACAATAGTAATTGATTTGTCTTTAGTGCAGCACCTGGAACTCCCATTATCCTGACTGGGATTGGTAGGTACTTAGCACTTCTCAGGACTTGGACCTAAATGCTGACATATCTTCTATACATGGAACCTGCAGATT
Source organism: Lepidochelys olivacea (assembly GCF_965140295.1). Classification (NCBI taxonomy): domain Eukaryota; kingdom Metazoa; phylum Chordata; order Testudines; family Cheloniidae; genus Lepidochelys; species Lepidochelys olivacea. Next base: position 169,630,638 of record NC_140411.1, read on the forward strand.
CTGCAAAACTGGAAGGAAGAGACGTTCCTGTGCCTATTGTGATAGTCCTTCGTTCTGATAAGGCCAGAAACACTAACAGCTTTTCCTGTGGTGTTTTATCACTTTTGCTTCTCATCCCAGTCAGCAGCAGGGAGCTTGCTAGTATGTAGAAAGGAAAAATGATGCTTTCAATTAAAGTTATCCAGTTGCTCAATCCTACTATAAACATATAGTTTAGTCTTCCTAGGACCCTAAAATCACTGGCCTTTCATATTTGGGACACTTGGCATGTTTGGTGTCCCCTCCCCACGATCCATCCCTTGTTACCTGGGGGAGGGGCTCTGTCCTCCTCCCACTGCGCCTGAGACTTCTGAACTGCAGGGCTCTCCAGAACCACAGTGGCAAAAGGAGCAGAACATGCAGCTCCTCTGGTATGGCTGTACCACCCCCAGCCCCACCCTCAGCCCTTCCATGCAGCTGCGGGCCTGCCTGTCCTGTCCGGGGTCTGTAAAGCAGCCCTGCCAGAGGACAGGGCCGGGGGGAGAGGGGGCAAGGCTAGGGGTGGCACAGCCGCACTGTAGGAGCTGCTGGCGTGGGGCCACCCGGCAGGCCCACATTCTGCTCCTTTCGCCACTGTGGTTCTGGAGAGCCCTGCGGATCAGGAGTCTCTGGCACAGCGGGAGGAGGACAGAGCCGCCCCCAGGTAACGTGGGATGGATCATGGGGAGGGGGAGAGCATGGGGCCCCGGGCTGGGGGCAGGGCAGGGTCATATGAGGAGGTCATGTGCCTCCCCCTTTAGCTGGTGCAGCGTACCGGTAAGAAATGGATTCTACTTGCACCACTGTGCAACATCCTCCTACTATTAAGCAAATAGTTATTTTAGATACATTCGTTATTTTACTAGATTTTTATGATGAGCTCAGTGTGCACAGGACACATTACATTTGTTTGCTTACAATAATCTATTTCGTGATGTGCTAGCCTCTTCCAAACTGCCTCTGGTGCCTATCTTGCAGAACTGTGTGAAGTATTTGTAGCACAACTTATTCAATGCACTTAGCCTGCCCTTTCTGTTTTGCAAATAAGCACACACTGGCTTTTTGGCCAACATTTTGAAAGTTGCGTGTTTAAAAGCAGGTACCTGAATTGATACTAGAAGCCCCAATTATGTAAAGACTTGTGTACATGCTTAACTTTATGAATGGAATGGTTCTGTTAAAGCTAACCGACAAGTGTAACTAAGAGGCCTTTGAGCTTAACACCTTCACTTGTAATATCCCTTTTTGTTAATACTAACTGTACCTCAAGTGGGGGGGAGGGATCGCTCAGTGGTTTGAGCATTGGCCTGCTAAACCCAGGGTTGTGAGTTCAATCCTTGAGGGGGCCATTTAGGATCTGGGGCAAAAATTGGGGGTTGGTCCTGCTTTGAGCAGGGGGTTGGACTAGATGACCTCCTGAGGTCCCTTCCAACCCTGAGATTCTATGATTCTATGGATAGTAAGCCCAATCACTGGGCTTAAAAACACCAGATTTATGTTGACTTGACACCAAGATGTATAGAATCTCTCTGAGGGTATGTCTACACTGCAGCTTGGACTGAACCTCCCAGCATGGGTAGACAGGCTTGAGTTAGTGCACTAAAAATAGCAGTGTGGATGTTTCAGCTAGGGCAGCAGCTCAGGTGCTCAAGCCCATCTGCCACACTGGGTCAGAGCTTGGGTGGCTAGCCTGAGTCTCTGCCGGCGCTGTAACATCCATGCTGCTATTTTCAGTGCTTTAGCTCAATCCCAGGTAGTGTCAGTCTGTCTGTTTGGACTGGGGGGCTTGGTCCCAGCTGCAGTGCAGACATACCCAAAAAAGCTAGTTTCTCAGAACTAGAGAAATCTACAAATCATCATTGGACAAGGCTAGAATTATAATACCTCCTTATTGAAGAACAAATCACTATACAGGCCCATCAGTAATTGGATGAGAGAAACATTTTTTTTGGTAAAAATCACCATGAAAGCTGTAAAGAGGCAGCTTTGTAAGGGCTGAGACACTTAAGGTCTAAAAGTTCTGGTATGCTCAAGGGCTAGTGTAAGTGAAATGGCACGTCTAAGGAGAGGAAAGGTTCCTACAAGGACATTTTCAATGACCTATTGAGCTGTTTTTTATGAAGACTGAGGCAGATTTTCAGGAAGATCTGTAGGAGTCTTTTACAGGATTATGAACAGCTGACTTGTCCTTATGCTTAACTGGAGCCAGAATGATTGACAGAGTTACTACTCCAAGTTTCAAAGAAGGTAGACCATGAACCTGCCAGACTTGTTACTGTAGTTGAAAAATCTAATTTACCCTTTGATTAATGTTAGCTTTCTGACTTGTCTGATAGCCTTATGCAAAGGGGTATGTGTGTGTGTGTCAAACTGTTAGTATGCCTGGACCTGTTTAACCTTTCCCTTGGGATTATTAATTTTATGTTCTGGTTTTAAGAGTAAATCTCCCTCTCTCACACATGTAGAATTTCATGTCTTTTTGGCCGTGTCCCAAAATAAAATAATTCACAAATCTCTTCTGAGAAGCACATTTTTCTCAATTCCCACTGGGCTAGCAAATCCTTTTAACTATGCTTTATAGTGAAACAAATGCTTGTTTTTAAATGTCACCCTAAATAAAGAGAAATACATTTTCCAAGGCAATACATACATTGTATTGTTAATAGGATGCATACAGTGCTCAAGGAGAACATAATTAATAGGTACCGGAGAGGCTTTTTTATGCATGAGAGAAGAAATCTTTGTAGACAGCTAAGTTGGAAGTCACTGGAGCATCCTGTAACAGAATCAGTACTGACTTATTATTCAATATTTAAAAGCAAAATCCTTTCTAAACAGAAGCTCATCATACTATTAACATCTTTCCCCAGTGTAATACAGTCACTTGAGATAATAAAGCAAAGGTAACATAAAAATAGAATTTCTGGGTTCTTAAGTGGAGATTATTTATATAAGTATCAGTTGATGAAGCATACCAAATTATTTGCATTGCTTACGGCAACCACATTTTATCTTCATGGATTTAGAATATTTTTGTGCCCTATAATACCTGTTCCCTTTCCTCGGCCCTGCAAGCAATAAAAGCCCCTGGTGAAGGAAAACTACTGTGATGCTACCCAGGGTTGTGAGACACCTTGCTACCAGCAGCACTTAGAGTGAGGGAATCAATTGTCTGACTCCACCAGCCTCTGCCAATGCAAACACTGCCTTCCAGGCCTCCTCAGGCCCGCTGTCTCTGTCAAGACACACACCAACCCACACGTCCTCCAACATGTCCCTCTGGCATGTTCAACTACTGAACACTCCCAGATCTTCTGCTCCCAAAGAAACAGTACACATCAGCTTACAAGATTTAGCTCAGGATCTCCACTCCACTTAGCACACAGTACTTATGTATATTTATAATGAAAATGAGGATATGCTTATTATCAAAGAACCAAGATTCAAATGATAGTAAGGAAGAATATTGGAAACACATGATTACATGTAAAACAAAATAAAAGCACACTTTCTAGAGCCTCAACTTAATTCTCAATACTTTCCCCTCTCTCCTACAGGGTAGCTTATCCTTAGTTCTTTTCTCAGCATTTTCAACCATGATGGCTAGGATTCCCTTTTCATAAGATCAACCCTGTGGGCAATTTGTTTTCACAGATTGAAGCATACCAGAACATCTCTCTGCACCCCCAGATATGCCAGACCAGACCTTCGGTTCCCTTCACCCCTCCTGCCCCCAGCTGCTTATCTGTTCCCGTTGATTTCCTTCTGAAGTCTCAGCAAACGCTTCCTTAACATTTGACTCAGTATGCTAATTATAAGGATGTTTCTGTTGTAAGGCACACAATATACAATGGTCCATCACGGAAATAAGTGTCTCCCAAACTCCTAGCTGGAGAAGTTTGTCTCAAGGCACACTACTTTCAGTGACCTGTCTTTAACTGCGAGGCCTAGACAACATAATTTTCAAGATATATATATATAACTGCTCAGATATTTTCCACACATACACCTCACAATGGTTACAATGACCAGTGTGATACAGGCTTTCATTAGAGACCTTAAAAGACATTGTTTTGGCAAACCCAGGGGACCTGGACTCCTATGCCATCTGCCAGTTGGCATCAAAAGGTCATTAGGTCACAACCACCTAAAGGCTAGTTGATCTTACTAGAGCCCATCCCTTTTGTTCTACTTGGTCATGAGGCACCTGATCCAAGGTCCACTGAAGTCAATGAAAATATTCCCGTTGATATCAAAAGGCTTTGGATTGGAACACAGGCTGAAATATGGGCACAACACATGCTTACCAGCCATAGTGGAATAAAAATATTTCTTTAAAAAGTCCTTGTGGATACTTCATGATCTGGATAAAAAGGTTAAACTTATCAATATATTTGCTAGTAGAAGATTGCCCAGCTCTACTCTACATGCACATATGTTTCCATAGCCACCGCTCGAGGAATTAGTAGCACCAGTCGGGAGACTAAAACACAAAGTGCTCTTTCACTGTCTCAGTATGTAACTTACAATGGTTAAAAGGTTAAGAAAGCTCCCACTTTCTAGAAAATCCTCCTTCAAAGGAAGGGTTTGTTTTCTCCTAATCGATGGAGGTTGGCTCAAATTTTGGAACATGTGAATTTTATAGCTGACATAATCCACATATCTTCCTGTGAGCAACATGTAGAACTGTATCTCTTAGTTTGTTTGAAAAACAATCAGCATTGTAACTTGTTTAGCGCCCGCAGCTTTGGATCTCTCTTGTGAAATCATTCCCCCATTAGCTCCAGCGAGCAGTCAACAATCATTTTCAGCCAAAATGAGATGCTAGTTCAGCAAATCCTAGCTGGTATGTGGGGAAATTAAAATCTATTTCCAATTCAAACAAAGTAGTCTTCAATATATGAACATCAACACTGCCATAGTTTTACTGATGCTTGGTTTTGGTCTAAACTACATTTGATATAAAGTCTATTCTTAACAGCTGCTTTTGGCCTGACATGTAGTGTCTGTTGCATATATTTTTCAATGATTTCTAGATTATTCTCCATAAGTGCCATTCTCCTACCTTTTATCTGTCTTGTCTATTTAGACTGCAAAAACTCCTTGGGGCAGGGACCGTTGCTTACTCTTTAGTTACACTGCCTATCACAGTAGGTTCCTGATCTTGCTCCTGCAATAAAAATAATAATTTTGCTATAGTCCCCTTATTTACTGTAAAATTTAGCAGTAAATAAAAAGCCCAGTTGTGTTTCCTTAGAGGTCTATAGGGCTGAGTTTGTTCTTTTTGTTTCAACTGGCTTCAGTGAGAACAAGCTCAGGCCCAAATCAACTGTGTTTTGGATATAAGTGACATCTTCCCTAGTTGCCTCAATCTTTTCTGACTCATGTCCCGTCACTGATGCTGAAAAAAGTGAATCGGGGCAATAGACTTCAGAATGGGGTTCCTTCTATCCTAATGGGAGAAATATGCAGTATCCAGATAGACTAGGAGCACCTGGGTAAAGGAATCTCCTATCTATAGCTGACAACCTTCAGCCTCACCTTGTGATGGGTGATAGATTTGCAGATTAGGAGGAAGCATTGGGAGGGGGAAAGCTCCACTTAGATCCTATAAATATAGTAACTTTATAGGCAGTATTAATTTACTGTGGGTATTTCTAAGGAACCTATTCCCTTCAGATTTAAGCGCCTATGATGAACAGTTCCCAACTAATAGGAGTGATGTAAAAAAAGTGGAAAAAATCAGATTGTTTCAATTTACTGGGTGGTGGTTACCAGCAGGTACATCGAAACAATACCTTTTCCTGGGATACCACCTGTGATTCTAGCTTGCGGAACTCCAGTCATCAGAATATCAAATCCACTGTTCTTAATTACAGACACTTCTCTTCTGAAGTAACATAGATAAATAAGCATATGCTTCTAGTTTCTCTCTGCTACTAGGTGGACAGTTAGGTCTCTTCTTTCCTCTTCTGGCAGACTGTAAACAGGCGAGTATCTTTTCTTCTTGGGCTCAAGCTCCAACCTGCTGTTACTCTAGCTCTGATTTACGCAAAAAGACAATGTAGTCACCTTCAGTTGCATCTTGCAGGCTGACGTTTCTGGTGGTCTGTTATTTAATTTTAAGTTGAATAGCCTTACTGGGTGCTCTTTACTAGAACCACACAAGATTTAAACAAGAAAAATATATTTGTTTGACAAATTTTTTTACCAACTTTCGTGCAAATTTCAAATGTTTGAAAGGATTTTCAAATTTTAAATATTTTTGAGGGAAAAAAAGTCAATGTTTAAAACTTTCATGAAAAATGCATCCCATGTTCCAATAAGCTCTAATTTCAACACATATCCTTCTCTGTCTCCATGATCATCTTTTTTTGGCACAATAGATATTACATGTTTTTTTCCCCTACTTACATTTGATAGAAAGATAGTTTCCAAACAACTCACTGTTGGGAGATGAGACTCTGGGAAGAACAACAATGGCCCAGTCATCACATAGTTTATTCACAAACTGCTGTTCCTTTTTATTGAAATGCCATGAAAATTGCCTTGGGTTTTCCTGACTTAGATGCTACAGCAACAGGAACATTAGAAATCACTTTTGACGGAGCCCATGATAACAGCGGTCATTGTTAGCTAGCCTCAACAGCTTTGCTATGCAGCTTAAAGGGGGAAAAGTATTACATATTCTGTTCTTTCAAAGATATTTCAGTGGGAATCAAGCCATTGATCATTTCTTGTACCAACACAATGTCACGAAAGTTTTATAATCAAACAAAGAGCTCAATTATTATATTACTTTACCATGACGCCTTGCCAAGCCCAACTGGATGCTGTGGAAGAAATTATTTTTTTCATGTACAATTTGCATATCATAACTAAACACAGGGAGGGAAGCATGGTGAGAACAACAAAGGGAGTAATAAGGGTTTTGTCTGAGGCCAGGTCAACACTTGCCACAGATAATGGTTGATGATTGAATCACTTGTACTGTGTTACCTACCAGCACTGATTGGTTTTCATCATGATGATAAAAGAAACAGATCTTGCACAGTAAGCATTCGTCCCCATTGTTAGAATTTGAAAGCAGGACAACTGCTTTTCACTCCAGGATATCACAAGTGAAAAATGATCTTAAGAATATGACAGCCCTTCTTAAGTGAATGAATTATTTTCAGTAATATACATAGTGTACAGAGCCAGAGCGAACACACTGAGACATTTTGTACTCAGTTTAGTAAGAAACCTGAACCTGTGAAAAAATTGTTTAGCATAATCCCACAGTATCTGCTTAATTATATTTATTTTGGCTTACACACTGTCACAGATGTTCATCATTAAACAAGAAAAACACTGTACATTTAGTAGATGGTTTAAAGGGAAGAAAGAAACCAGAGTAAAATTTATAAGCATATTTATATGTGACCTCACCAGGATCTCCAGAGTGTGTTTTAGCCACCTGCTGGAATCTGGTTTCCTCTTGGGAGCACATTGACGTAAATCCACTTACCCCTAATAGGAGCTATTGAGATTATTGAATGACTTGGCTAGTGGGCAAGTGAAAGGGGTCTATATAGGTGAAAAACTTTCAAAGGATGTTTTCAGGTTTGGAGGAGATAAGATGTTTGTGTGGGCCTGTTATCACTTTCTCATGCTAGGATACCTTAGATGTGTCCACAGGAATTTGGCCCTTGCAGATTCAGTCATTATATTCACATGGGAATTTTAGCTGACCTTGTCAACTCTGACAGCAGTGATTTAGATAGCACAGAGAGACCCTTCAATAAACCTCCCCAGGTTTCAAGAGCTCTATTAATAGAGCCACGACATCTGAGAGAACACTAGTACTGGAAGTGTGAGGTTTTTAATTATATTAAGCTTTTGCTTGCTTGTGTTAGGTATGTACAATGAAGCCAAGGATACTACAGTATAATGGGGACATAATCCCTGGTGCTTCAATGATACTCAGCTTCACTTCTGCTTCAATAAGTTTTTCCATTCATTCTATTAGGTTTTATCATCAAATCTTTCCCCTTATTTTAAATGCTTTGAGATTTAAGACTCGAGTTACAAAATACGTATATATAATTGAATAATCTTGCACTTTTCTTGCATGTATGGATTTGACTGGATGTGTATATGTAGTCTATAGCATTAATCAATGTAGGATCATTCAAATATCATTGGGGAAGTAGAAAAGGAGTACTTGTGGCACCTTAGAGACTAACCAATTTATTTGAGCATGAGCTTTCGTGAGCTACAGCTCACTTCATCGGATGCATACCGTGGAAACACCATTGGTGTTCCTAATGGACTTTTCACCTTTGTGGATTAGAATTAGAGGAGGAGAGGAAAGAAAACCAGTCTTTTTTTTTTAATTCAGCATGATACATGTAAGGCAATAGGCCATATTTGTAAAAATGGAATGAGAGTTAGAACTGACTGTTGTCTCTAATGTACATTTATTAATTCAGAACTCCAGGTAGCCTAAATCAGTCACTTAAGTTCACGTGCATGCATATAACTATATAATCAAAATATAGGAGCACAGACAGTGTCATAAAAACCCACTTGAGCCAGTCCAGTTTTCATCCATATGTATACAGCTCACTGTACTATTGCTACACTAGACCACCAGAGGAGCAAGAGGAAAAGCTTTGCATGTGAAGTGGAACATGAACATTTTGTGTTTTTGATGGTTTTGGGAAAGATGAAGAAAAAAACAAAATGTTGGAGAGGAGGCAAAGGTTTAAGTGTCACAGAAAATATGAAGCAAAATATTTTTCCAAATTTACACTTTATTCTAGTTGTTGGTTTCTCTTTAAAACCTGTTCTTTCTTTTTGCTGGAAGAGAAGGAGTGTAAAGATGCAGAACTAAGACTCAAATCAGTTAATATGGTACCAAAGATAAAATAGCACGTATAAAAAAGGGGAAAAATATATATATATATACAGGGATGGGGGGGAGAAGGATGGTGAGGAGAGGAGGAGGGCTTGGGTTGGAACATCCCAAAGTCTATAAAGATAGTTTCATAATTCCTCCTATGATTTTTAAAGACGAAATGGAAAGAATATGAGGTTGGGTTAGGAGGAGCTTGACCTTGCCATGATTACATGCCATAGATTTCATTTCTGAAAGCTTCATTTACATCTCATTGCCTTTGAGTCAGAAACTTATGGCGACTGGTATAGCGGGGGCAAGTAGAACGTCAAAGGACAGTAGAAACGCTACATGTGTGGTGCTGCTGGGGAAACGGAATTGACAAGACTTGGCTCAGGGTTCCATGCTAGTACATTTGTTTGCATAATTGGTATCTTCCCTGCTAACACTGACATGGGCTCTTTTCTGTCTGACAGGTGCATTCTTGAAGACAATTAGTGATAATTGCATCTAAAGCCCAGTCCAAAACCCATTCAAGTCAATGAGAAGATCTAATATGCAGAAAAGACAGATATACGCCATAATCCCAGAGTGTGAGCTATATCCTTCCTGGATGACATCAGAAATAAAAACTAGTCACCAGCTGGGAAAACATCCAAGACTACGCTGGCACCCTAATCTTACTGGCTAAAATAACAAATAAAATATATAATGAAGAGAATATGCTTTAAAGAGGCTAATAGAATATGCAATTTCTGATATCTTTTCCTTTCTTTCCAGTGGGGAGTGTAGTTATAATTAATGTTTTCAGTCACTTTTAGGTCTTGAAAGCTAACTTCCTAGATGGATTGTCTTTAAAAATGGGTGGGGGCATATAATAAAAAAAAAATTGAATGCATGGCTTGTGGATAATAAATTCAGCAGTAATGTATATTCAATAATGTAATTCATGCTCAGATGGAAGAGAACTTATATTTTCATGAGTTCTGCACTTCTAGGCTGGATCCATACTTTTCTACAGCTTGTTGAGGAACCATTTCTTTATCTTGTTCTGAAAACCAGGACAACTACTTTGAACAGACCCTAATATAGTAACAATTATTGACAAAGAAAGAAGTTGTGTGCTACTGCTTTGAATTTCTATATTCCTATATAGAAGTCTGTTTTTATTATTAGTTATGTCTTTCATGTAAATTTGGGGTATGAAACAGCTGCACAGTATCACACAATTCATTTTGCCTGGACTATAATCTGCTGGTACAGAATTGTTGCACATGATGAAAATGTAGGTAGACTAATACATGTTAACGATATCACTAGGGATTATACACCATAGATAAAAGTCTTCATTTTTCCATATTCCAGGCTTATGTGGAAAGACTCACTTATTGTAATATACTTGTTCCTTGCCAACAAGAAACAAGGTAGGACCCACAAAGCACACAGAGGGCAGGTATGCTAAGCAAGATGATGTCATATTATGTACTCACTTTCCTGACCATAACGCCCCTTTAAATATGTTTGGTATTTTAAGTAAATGAAATTACTTCCTTTTTTGTCTTGTAAGCACTCACATTCAAGATGTTATTGCAGTGGTGGAGATTAAATCTTTAAAAGTCCTATTGTGGGTTACGGAAAGACTGCAGGTATGGTCAGGGATTTTGACCTGTTCTTGTATTCATTACCGAAAATAAATTTAACAGTTTAATGAAGCACGAAACACAGTTTAAAATGCAGGGTGATTGGTACAGACCAATAGTTAATGTTTTACTGTTATACATACTTATCCTGTTCAGACTTGTTTCGATTTTCTTAGCTGTTACAGTTCAGAGAAACTTAGTAAGTTAACAAGCAATCAACAAGAGTGGTCATTTTCCATTATTTGTACAGTTCTTATTTCACTGTTTGTCTTCATGAAGTCAGGCCTTATTATTTTTCGTATTCTTATTGCGTCAGAATTTGATGCAATTAACGGAGAAAAATGTCCCTCCTGTAGATGCGTGTTCCCTTGTTATTGATCATATAGTATATTGGAGTAACTCCTCCATCGTGAAACTGAAAAGAATCTTCCTTGCCTAGCTGCCCTTTGATAGAGCAGAAATGCAAATCAATTACTGTGATACAGCAAAGTGTACATGTAAGTGTAAGTTTGAATAAAAGTATTTAGTATTAATATAGCACTTTGCTTTTTTAGTGTCCATACACATGTTCACTAATGCTCACCATATATTTGAGTTAGGTAAAGTATTATCCCACGCTATAGAAGAGGAAACAGAGACACATAGATGTTCAGAGCCAGTTTTTCACTGAATACAGGTCTGTTATTTTTGTTCACTCTGCTTGTACATTATATCCTTTCCCTTCCCTTCCTTTTTGTCTTGTCTAGATAAACTTGTATGCTTATGGGGCAGACCATGTCTCTTATTCTATGTCTGTACAGTGCCTAGCACAATGAGGCCTTGCTTTTTGTTGGCTCCTCGGCCCTACCGGAATAAAAAATAATAATAATTTGCATTACTACAATCACATAGTTGCACATACAAAGCTATCTAGACATCTGCCTAGTAAGCCCCTGAGCTAAATGCAAATGCAGAGCCATCAGGTCTCTGCTTTTAAAAATACAGCCCTGAGTGATTTGACAAAGGCCATGCAGAAAATGAGTGGAAAAGTTGAGATTACAGTTCAGAAATTCTTGGCTCTATTCTCTATTTTCTAGTTCGCAAAATCCTTCTGATACTGATGTCTGTTTGAAAGACTGAGTAATCTAGAAGAGTGAACAGGAGTCAAACTCCTAGATCCTAGTTTTTGGTCTGTCTCTAACTTGCCGTGTGGTATTGAGCAAGTCACTTCACCTTTCTGCCTCATAAATTGAAATAATGCAAACCTAGAGATGGCCAGAAAATGGGTGGGAAAATCATATTTTTGGGGGTAAAATTTCATTTGCTTCGGTCAAAATTTTCTGACCAGCTCTAATACTTTCAAGGGTATTTGAGAGTAAATTAACTAATGTTTGTGCAACACTTATATAATGGCTAAATGTGGTCCCCTGGATAGACTATGCCATCAATATGGCTATACCTAGGGAAATAGTCTCCCATACATATGTCTGTCAGAGAATATTGTAGTGGTGGAGGTATGGTCCATGCATTTCCTCAGTATGCACAAAGTTGGATATGTGAGCAAGGGGAAAGGGAGGATTCATGAAACCATACAAAGGAGAGAGGAAATGAGCTTTTGTTATCATAATGTATTATCTTTCCAGTACCAAATTTAAGCCCAAATTCTGCAATCACTTCACATGCTTAAGTGTTTGTAGAATTAGGGCCTTACATCAGAACTCATTCTCCTACATCTTGTTTGTCAAAGAGAGGCTTAGTTGAGAGCTGATGAAAAGTGCTTACAATCATCCTTATTAATCATCATCATCATGTTCCTAGGGCAGTGACGAAGCTCCTCCACTCCTGTTTGTTTCTGGCAAGTCTTTCATCCTTATTAAAGCTCCAATTATATCATTATTAAGAAAAGAACATGAAAGAAGTGCTTAAAAATAATGGTGTGAATGAGTTTACACAGAAGCTGCAGAGAGAGGGAAGGGGACAAAGGAAGCTTTACAGGAACACAGGAAATGCCATATTGGTACACACTTAGTTCTTTATCCAGTCTCCAAAAATGATCAATATCAACTGCTTCAGAGGAAGGTGCAAAAAATATTGCAGTAGATAGTTATGGAATAACCTGTGCATAAATTAAGTGTCTTCCTAATCCCCATTAGTTAGTTTGGTTTATGATCTAAACTATCAGAGCTCCATGAAAGCTCTTTGGTTTTTTAAAAAAACTACAATATTAATTCTGGATATTTTTCATATCCATTTAAATATCATGCTCACATACTTTTTTGAAGCTGATGAGCTCTTGGCCTCCATTATAGTTTGTGGCAGTGGAGCTAACTTTCCGTTGTATGGACAAAGTATTTCATTTTACCCATTTTGAATTTGCCAGTTTTCAATGTCTTCGAGTGCTCCACCACCTTGTTTTTCTATTCTCAAGTGAATAAAAAGATCTACTGTGCTAGTCTGTTAAAAAGGCCACTCTGTAAAACAGAATCATCGTATTTGGAAAGGCAAATGCACTAATAGACGTTTCATGGTATCTCTTTACTTTTTTTATTTCTTTTTTTATATAAAGTGCTGTGCTGGTCTTCGACCACGTCTTATTACCCTTGAAATGTACAAGCTTAAAACAATTTAACAATTTGTCTTAACTAGTTATAATAACAAACTAAGATGCTATGGCAGGCTAATAAAATAATAAAATGATAAATAATGCACTTAACTTTCATTTATAGTTTCATTTATAGTTCCTATTTTAAAAGGTTCGTATTGTTTGTATATACACAGATCTATCCATTGCTAGATAGGTGGGTAGTGGATAATATAAGGACATGCCACATATGACTCCTGCAGTCCTTAAAGTATTCTGTACACAATACTATGTCAATTTTTAATAATTTCTTACTGGAGTTATACTGCAATTCAATATTTAAAGGTGCTGAGTGTTTACTCCATAGAGAATGCTGGACTGAACCTTTAGAAATATATGCACTTCTTTGTTGCAAATCTTCATGCCACTGATGACTCTTGGAGTTCATGTCTAGTTGGAGTTCTACCCTGTATGGCTTAAGGATTGTCATCAGCACTTCATTTTTTCAGGATTGGGCCCAAGTCTTGTATTATGTTGAAATTCAGTATTAGTAACTATTTTATCAACAATTTAGAGATTGGAGCTATTGAAAATTTCACTACATAGTTCTCCAGCCAAAATCAGGGATCTTCTGGGCATTGTACAAGCATGATATTACAAGAAAATTAATTCTGCATTTATTTGTGATAGAATACTGTCTATATATAAACAAGTTTTTTAAGAGCTACAATTCACTATAAATTCCAGTTGAAGACATTGGTAACAACATTTAACACTTGATATAAAGTATGGGCAAATTTAATTTACAAACAATAGCATCTATGCGTTTTCTGGAAGCAATCAAGATTTGTGACTTTGACAGTTCTCAGAGGGAATTTTACTGGGTGATACACCAAGAAGATATTGTGATAGCTGCAAGATGGGAAAATCTGGTTGCTTTCAATTTCCACCTTTCGACAGAGTTCCTGGTGTAGAATGTATTTAGTTATGATAGATACTGTACAAAGAATGAAAGTTTTGTTTCCATAGTGCTTGCCCAGTAACTGGAGATTAAAAGTTCATTAAAATCTTTTCCTATCTTAGCATAGTTGTGAAGTTTTCAAGTGGGATCTCTTTTTTTTCAGGTCTAAATAACAATTTTCCTTCTGTTGTTTTTGTTTTGACATTTCTGGGATTGGCATTTCTCAATATATTTCCATCAGCCAGATTCTGGGTGAAATCTCAAATTGGAATGATTTGAATCAGAATTGACAGAGTAATCTTTAAAGCAGTCATACAGTTCCCAAACTGTTGTATATCTTGTTCCGTCCAGTCATGGTTCAACTGCTGAGAATTTGCTTCTCAATTTTTTGCTGTTATTATGTGGACGCCTTGCTCTGGAACATCTTGTGTTTGGGTGAACTGTCAGAGCTTGGGCAGCAGGGATAACTGCAGAGGTAGTCCAAGTATACTTCCATCCAAACTTGAGATGCTTGAATATTTGAATCGGTGCCAGTAAGATTCCACTCCTACAAAATAGATGGGTTGGCTTTGAATCCTCTTGGCAAGAGGCAGTCAGCACCCCTTTGTTTTCCAGAAGGCAGTCAAGCATGTAAATTGAGTTCCACCTGGTGATAACATCTTCAGTAGTGCTGGATCACAGTAAAGCCTATTGTGTATAATTTAAAGATGGCAGAAGATGAATGCTTAAAATGGTTTACCAGCTTCTAGCTAACTACAGTTAAGCTAATCATGGATGGCTGTTTTAATAAAGCCTGGTTAAAATATTCTGTATTAACGATCTAGTGAGTGAGATGGGCAATGATTCTAACACCGTGCTTCATGTCAAGCAACGAATATCAAAAGCAGCAAACAACTTTCATAAACTTGAAAAGATATGGAAAAGTAACATGATCAGCACTGTTAGAACAATATGAATTTTTAACTTGGGCATTATGTCTGTCCTCATTTATGGAGCAGAGTCGTGGAAATCTACAACAGAAATTGATAAGAATATTAACTCATTCCAAATTAAATACCCGCAGAAGATCTTCAGAGTCTATTAGAAAGAGTTGCTTGCAACATCAGAAATTCTAAGTAGTATAAACCAACCTAAAGCCTCATATATGGTAAGAAAATGATGAACATATTTAGGACATGCTTTAAGGGTGACACCAACATGACTTCCTGTCAAGTGAAAATATGAACATCAGTTGGGAAGAGAAAAAGAGGGTGACCTAGAGAAACATTATGCAGAACAATGGAGAAAGAAGCCAAATACATCAACATAATACTCAAAAACCTGTACTGTACAGACTAACACAAGACTGAAATAAAAGGTGGAAACTGATGGACAGCCTATGCACCTGTGGGTGCAGGAAAAGAAAGAAACAAGAAGGCACAATTTTAGGATGTGCCAAAGAGTCCAAGCAATTCTTAATAGTCATTGAAAGATTTTATAACATTATTGCCATTATGCTAGAGAATCATATGGATGTTAACTCGCGCTTTCTCAGTAAGGCATTAGAAATGGTGGTTTCAGTGTTCTTTCTTTGTGTGGTCATTTTTGGTTTTAATGACCTTCCATCAGAGAAGTCAAGTTTGTCTGTCTGAATGGCAAAACGTGCTGGAGAGCCTAAGGGGATCATCTGTGGCTCCATGGTAAGGCTAATATAGTAATCCAGGAGTGCACACTTGTTACTGGTTTGGTAAAATGTAATTATAGAATATACCACCAGTTTGGGGGTATCTGTCATATTTGCTGACAGTCTGATCTGAGTTTGGCACTCTTAGTTGTGAGCCTTATATCAGCATGACACCAGGAATATTAATTTAATATTCTGTCAAATACACGAAGCCTTGCTGAGGTCTCTATGCCCATTCTTGTGACCTTAGTCCCAAAATACAGATTTGGGAGGGGGGAATGAATCCTTTTTCAATATGGTTAGATTAGCCTATTCTGAATTATAGAGGCTTTAATTCCAAAGAGAAATCAGCAATCCCCAGTCTACAGCCCGGATTTAGCAAACTAATTGAGTATGTGCCTAAGTCTTTTTGAAGTAAATAGGACTAAGCACATGCTTCAGTGCTTGGCTGAAAAACGATGATTTTATGAATATATTTAAAGTTTAGCACATAAAAGCTCTGTTAAATCAGGGCCTATTTAGAGGCCCCCACAGTGCGAAAATGAAGTGTTTCAGGGATGCACACAGTCACCTATAATGGTAGGAAATAACTTCAACTGTGAGGAGGAATCAATGAATCTATCAGCAGTGATCACACTTTCAGAACATTCTCAAGTCTCAATGCCTTGTGCTCCCAGTTAACAGCTGCCATAAATGAAATGTGCTGGTCTGCTTTATTACATGTGAAAAATGTATGATCCTCTTTGTTCAATTTCTCAGTGCTGTGTATAGATTTTTTTTTGAGTCATCCTCATCTATATTTTGAGAATAAAAATCACTGCAGCTGGAATATGTAGTTTTGGCCATGTTCTTAGTTCAACAAAGCCAGGAGGAACACAGCGTTCAAGTGAATACATAACGTTTTGTTAGACATTTGGCAACTTTACATGAATAGATTTTTACAAATAACAAATTGTGCCTGTCAGCATGACACACGTTGTGTATCTCGTAATGTACAGTACTTCTGAAATTGGCTAA
Organism: Lepidochelys olivacea; assembly: GCF_965140295.1. Classification (NCBI taxonomy): domain Eukaryota; kingdom Metazoa; phylum Chordata; order Testudines; family Cheloniidae; genus Lepidochelys; species Lepidochelys olivacea. The sequence continues at coordinate 169,647,378 of NC_140411.1, forward strand.
TAGTTGTATTTGTGCATATGTATACAAACAGCATGAGTGTAAAGTATCATAATATATACATATCTAGCGATATGATTCCTGTGCAGTTAATAGGTTTGTTTTCCTTTTAAAAACAAGCTTGTGTGAAGTGAGACAAACTGCTAATCTTTAAATGGTCTATACTAAAATGGGCCAGTGTGTGAAGCCAGAAATGATGGTCGGTTGCTAGTTTTCTCAGTCCACCAAAGCTATGGAGGGAAAAGGATGTGTATACTGTGACAAAGTTCCTGGTCTACCTTGGTGGGTCTTGCACTTATTGGCGGATTTGCTCAACTTGGAGCCCTCAGCTTGGCAGTTTTTCTGAACCCACAGTCCAGGTTGACTCCTCCTGTGTCTGACAAGGAGTTGGGAGGATTTGGGGGGAACCCGGGCCCACCCTCTACTCCGGGTTCCAGCCCAGGGCCCTGTGGAATGCAGCTGTCTAGAGTGCCTCTTGGAACAGCTGTGCGACAGCTACAATTCCCTGGGCTACTTCCCCATGGCCTCCTCCCAACACCTTCTTTATCCTCACTGTAGGACCTTCCTCCTGGTGTCTGATAATGCTTGTACACCTCAGTCCTCCAACAGTCCGCTTTCTCACTCTCAGCTCCTAGTGCCTCTTGCTCCCAGCTCCTCATACGCACACCACAAACTGAAGTGAGCTCCTTTTTAAAACCCAGGTGCCCTGATTAGTCTGCCTTAATTGATTCTAGCAGCTTCTTGATTGGCTGCAGGTGTTCTAATCAGCCTGTCTTAATTGTCTCCAGAAGGTTCCTGATTGTTCTGACCCTGTTGGGAAATGGAACGTCTCTCGCTTGCTCCTCAGCTATCTGCTTTCTGTTCTTTCCTAAAGCCCCCTTGCCTGGATTTTTCTTACTTTTTGAACCTGCCTTAGTCCCCCCACGACCAGGCCAGATGCTTTTTTTGCTTTGTTTTTGTTTTTTGTTTTTTTTTCTTGCTACTTGCTGGTCGGCCCTCAGCTTGCCGCCAGCACCCCCCCCCCCACGCCTGCTTTCGGGCGCAGCTATTTGCCTCAGCTGAGCCCCCTGGAGGAGGGGGGGGGGAAGATTGCTGATTTTGCTGTCCGGAGGGGGGAGTGGACACCCCCAGACCCAGCAGTTTTGCTGGCAGCTCGGACTTTACAACATTCTCAGCATGCCGAAAGCCTTGGAACACAGCCAACACAGCTGCAGAAGAAGATTTCAGAAGACAGGAGAAATAACCCAGGAGAGCTATAAATCATCGTGAAGGGGGCCGTAAGACTGAGTAATTTTCTGAATTATATTCTCGTGGGGGGGAGTTTGACTGTGGTTACTTGCGTTTGTGGAGGCACAGGGGGTGTGGCGTGGAGACCCCCCCCTCCCCGATCCATCGGTGCCCCTACTACAACTGTCACGGCCCCCTGCCATCCGTCCCTGCTGGCAACCTGCCATCTCCCTTCGGATCCAGCTGTTCGCTCTGAACTTTGCCTTTTGGACCGGATATAACAGCCGACTAACCGAGACTCTTTGGACAAACGTGTGTGGATCTGCACCCCCCCCCGGATTGCTTATCCCACAGCTTGCCCCTATTACTGGACCCCGATTTTGTTTCCCCCCCTCTCCCAGTCCAACCCCCTCGGCATCCCCCCCCCCGCCTGCAGTCTAGCGAGGAGGAGTGGTTACTTTCCTTTCCCCCTCCCCCCTTCTCCTTCCGGTGTCTCCCTGTCTCTCCCTGCTCACAATGGCGGGGAATGAGAGGGGCGAGGCCGCTTCAACAAAATTAGTTGTCCCTCCCCCCCCCACCCCTGCCTGACGTCCAAGGTCCCCCCCCACTATTGTTAAGATACTTGCCACACCCCCCGCTGGGGCACCGGCAGCAGGAGGCACCGGGGTGATCGCTGCTGCTGCTGCACCCACCGCCGCCCCAGATTCTAGGAAACCCCCCCCAGTTGGCCGGAAGGGCCAGGGCGGGATGAAAGGAAAGGGCCCCGCTAAAACCACTAAGCCCTCCATGGCAGGGGCTGCCCCCACCGCTGTGGCCTCATCATCAACCGTGGCGCCCCTCCCTGCGTTTCCCTCCACCAGCTCTGCGATTGTTCCTCCCCCAGCCCCCAGGACGTATGCCCGGGTGGCAACGGGCTCCCCCCTGCCTGCCGCCTCGTCATCTCGCCCCCCCCCCGCCTCCGCCACCATCACCAGCAGCCGGGGCCCTTTCCCCGCCTTGACCAGGAGGCACGGTGTCCGTTGCCTCCTGGTGCCCGCCTCGCCCCACGTGGAGACATACGTGCAGGCGTTGGTGAAGGTGGTAGGACCCACGGCTATTGTGGCGGCCTCCAAAATGTATGGGAAGGTCGTTTTTTTCTTAGCTTTGGAGGCTGCCGCCCACGAGGCGGTGGAGAAGGGCCTGGCGGTGGGGGGGTGTTTGTCCCCCTAGAGCCACTAGAAAATCTGGATGTTCGCCTAGTCTTCACCTCCGTTCCTCCCTTCTTACCCAATGCTGCCCTGTTACCCGCTCTCTCCACTCTGGGGAAACTTGTCTCTGTCATCAGCCCTCTCCCATTGGGCTGCAAGGACCCCACCCTCCGTCACGTTTTTTCGTTCCGCCGGCAAGTGCAGCTTCTACCACCGGCAGGGGCGTGTGACGGAGAGGCACTCGAGGGGTCTTTTTTAGTCCCCTACCAGGGAGCCCGCTATCAGGTCTTTTACTCCACCGGAGAGGCCCGGTGCTACCTCTGCTGCTCAGCGGGGCATGTCCGCAGAGACTGCCCTTTGGCCCGGGGGGGAGGGGCACCCGAAACCCCCGAGACCCGGCAGGACATCGGCCCCATCGCTGCCGACGCCCCTGGCTGCCCGGCACCTGAAACCAACCCTCCTCCTACTCGACCCATCGCTGCTCCCATCTGGGCCCAAGAGATACTTTCCCTACAATGCCCGGGCGAGTAAGGGAGTTCCACCCTTGCTAGTACCAATCCAACAGAGTCCATGGAGGAGGGTGTGGCAAGGATATTACCGGGTAAAGAAGAGGGCCCGCCCCAAGGAGAAACCCTCGCCCCTCATGCTGCCTCACCGCTACCCCCCCGAACCCCTGAACTATCGCCTCCGCCCCCCGACACGACCCCTGCTAACCAACCCCCAGACGACGCTATGGAGGGCTGGACCCTAGTCCAGGGGAAGCGAGGCAAGCGGAAGGCTCGAGCTCCGCTGCATCCATCCGACACGGAAGCCCCCTGGAAGACCAGGAAAGGAGACACTGATATCGAGCCTCCCGCCACGGCAACGAGTGAGATCCATCCGCTGGTGTCGGGAGGGGAAGACGGACTGGCATTGGAGGGCAGAATCCCACCTCCACGGGAGACTCTCCCCTCCGAGACTTCTGAGGACGCCCCTTCTGCCTGGATACCACCTGAATCCCCCGCGGACCCCGAGGCAACCATTGAGGCGGGCCCTAGAGGAGAGGCCCCCGGGATGGCAGGAGCTGGCCTCTCCCCCATGTATGCAGAGATTGAGGCCCTAGATTTGACCCCGGTCACCCAGGGAGGGGATGATCTGCTGCCGGCTGGCCTCGAGCTGGGCAACCTTACCCCAGCCTCTCTTTCCCCATGCTCCCTCCCCCTAATTGCCTTCCCGGGTGAGCACCCTGCAGAAGGTGGTCCACCACCTGATGCCATGGCCGCTAAGACCACCATGGAGCCAGTGCCTAGCATTATTGGGAGCCCCCTCCCTAACCCCTTAACCCTTGACTCTGCTCAGGAGGCACTTTCCTTTAGCTGCTTGCCTCCTGAACCCCAGAGCCTTACCCCTGCCCCTGCCCCCACCCCTCTCCCTGCCCAAGTCCCCTCCTCCTGCAATGCTAATGCCGACCCTGGGGTTATTTCCTTTCCGCCTTTCGCAGATTCCCCCCAGGGAGCAGTTTTTGCACTTTCTAGCCGCGACCCATTAGGAGTGGCAATTTTTTCCCTGCCATCCCCCTCCACCCCAAGGCGTGAAATGAATTTAATAACCCCAGTCTGTCAGACGCCCCGTTGGTGGTCCGCACCCTGTCTACCCGCCTTAGCGGACCACGAGGCTGCATTAAGAGCCCCACTAGGGAATACCCCGGAAATCGCAACCCCACCCCCCCATGAGCTGCGGCATGCACTACAGAAGTTCCTAGAGCACACCCGTGGCTCCTGCAATAGGGCACAGCTGGCTCTTCAGCTATGGGGGGACTTTGATCAAATCCTCCAGGCCACAAGGGCCCTTATAAAGGAGGACAGGGGGCAAGGAAGGCGCGGTGCTGCAGCCTACGAGCGAGCCCGCAGCTTCCGACACGATCTCCTCATCCACGGGATGGGTCACGGGTTGCTGCGCAACCCGCCGGGGGCCCTGAACACCCCCACCAACACAAAACCCCCACCCCCCCAGCCCTCCGCATGACACCTCTTATTATTGCGACCCTGAATACCAGGGGCTATAGGATGGCTCTCTGCAGGTCCCAGGTGCTCTCTTACCTTCGGGAAGGGGGGTTGTCAAGGTTCCTCCCCCACTCTGAACTCTAGGGTACAGATGTGGGGACCTGCATGAAAAACCTCCTAAGCTTATCTTTACCAGCTTAGGTCAAAACTTCCCCAAGGTACAAAATATTACACCCGTTGTCCTTGGACTGGCCGCTACCACCACCAAACTAATACTGGTTACTGGGGAAGAGCTGTTTGGATGCGTCCTTCCCCCCAAAATACTTCCCAAAACCTTGCACCCCACTTCCTGGACAAGGTTTGGTAAAAAGCCTCACCAATTTGCCTAGGTGACTACAGACCCAGACCCTTGGATCTTAAGAACAATGAACAATCCTCCCAACACTTGCACCCCCCCTTTCCTGGGAAATGTTGGATAAAAAGACTCACCAATTTGCATAGGTGACCACAGACCCAAACCCTTGGATCTGAGAACAATGAAAAAGCATTCAGTGTTTTACAAGAAGACTTTTAATAAAAAATAGAAGTAAATAGAAATAAAGAAATCCCCCCTGTAAAATCAGGATGGTAGATATCTTACAGGGTAATTAGATTCAAAAACATAGAGAACCCCTCTAGGCAAAACCTTAAGTTACAAAAAAGATACACAGACAGAAATAGTTATTCTATTCAGCACAATTCTTTTCTCAGCCATTTAAAGAAAACATAATCTAACACATACCTAGCTAGATTACTTACTAAAAGTTCTAAGACTCCATTCCTGTTCTGTCCCTGGCAAAAGCAGCATACAGACAGACACAGACCCTTTGTTTCTCTCCCTCCTCCCAGCTTTTGAAAGTATCTTGTCTCCTCATTGGTCATTTTGGTCAGGTGCCAGCGAGGTTACCTTTAGCTTCTTAACCCTTTACAGGTGAGAGGAGCTTTCCCCTGGCCAGGAGGGATTTCAAAGGGGTTTACCCTTCCCTTTATACTTATGACAGGGGTACTCTGTAGTTTTCCTGCAGGAGACCCATACGGACCCGGCCGCCGAGGACAGGTGGCTGCTGGAGTGGGGGGACGGGGTATACTTTAGCCACTTCGTGACTTGGCAAGCTGGAGTGGCGACCCTGTTCTCCCCCAACCTACAGCCCGAGGTGCTAGGGGTCACTGAGGCCATGCCGGGCCACCAGCTGCACCTTCGAGTCCGTATGGAGGGGCTCGTGGTCAATCTTGTTAACATTTATGCCCCGCAAATGAGCTCCAGGCGGCCACAATTTTATCAGCGGGTGTCCGACTTTCTCGGCACCCTGGATTCGCACGAGCACCTGGTCCTGGGAGGGGACTTCAACACCACCCTCGAGGAACGGGACAGCTCAGGGGCCGAGCCGAGCCCAGCCGCTGCGAATATTCTCCAGGGGATAGTTGAACATCACTACCTAATGGACGTCTGGCGTGACCATCACCCAGATGACACTTCCACGTTCACTTTTGTCCGGGTGGAGGCCCATCGGTCACACCACTCTCGGTTGGACCGTATTTACTTATCCCGTTTCCATCTTTCACAGGCCCACTCCTCCGCCATTCAGCCGGCCCCATTCTCCAACCATCATTTAGTCACCGTAACGGTCTCCCTCCGTGCAGAGAGACCAGGGCCGGCCTATTGGCATTTTAATAACAGCCTGTTGGAGGGCAAGAGCTTTGTGACGTCCTTCCGGGAGTTTTGGCTGGCCTGGCGAGAGCAGTGGCGTGCCTTTCCCTCGGCGCGGCGATGGTGGGATCTAGGGAAGGTGAGCGCCAAGCTCTTCTGCCGTGACTACACTCGGGGCACCAGCCGACGGCGAAATGCGGTGATAGAGCAGTTGGAACGGGAGGTCTTAGAGATGGAGAGGCGCCTGGCCGCCGATCCCGAGGACCCGTCCCTCTGTGGAGCGTGCCGGGAGAAGCGGGAGGAGCTCCGGGCCCTCGAGGACCACCGGGCCCGAGGTGCCTTCGTTCGGTCCCGCATCCGCCTCCTTTGGGAGATGGACCACGGCTCCCACTTCTTCTATGCCCTGGAGAAAACGAGGGGGGCCAAGAAACACGTCACCTGCCTTCTTGCGGAAGACGGCACCCCCCTCACGGATCCGGAGGAGATGTGTGGGAGGGCCCGTGACTTCTACACAAGCCTTTTCTCCCCGGATCAGACCGATCCTGGCGCTTGCGGGGTGCTCTGGGAGGAACTCCCCATGGTCAGCGTGGCCGACCAAGACCGGCTAGAGCTGCCTCTCACCCTGGCCGAGTTCTCAGAAGCCCTCCGTCACATGCCCACCAATAAATCTCCGGGCATGGACGGGCTGACCGTGGAGTTTTACCGCGCGTTCTGGGACATCCTTGGCCCAGACCTAGTCACTGTCTGGGCTGAGTCCTTGCAGAGCGGGGTCCTCCCTCTGTCATGCAGGCGAGCGGTGCTCGCCTTGCTGCCAAAGAAGGGGGACCTCCGCGATTTACGAAACTGGCATCCCGTCTCACTCCTTAGCACGGATTACAAAATCGTAGCGAAAGCAATCTCGCTGTGGCTAGGGTCCGTGATGGCGGACGTGATCCATCCAGACCAGACCTATACTGTCGCGGGTCGCAGCATTTTTGACAACCTATTTCTAGTCCGAGACCTTTTGGAACTCGGGCGGAGAGATGGTCTGTTGTTCGCCCTCCTGTCTCTTGATCAGGAGAAGGCGTTTGATAGAGTAGACCATGGGTACCTCCTGAGCACTCTGCAGGCGTTTGGATTTGGACCTCAGTTTGTGAGTTTTCTCCGGGTGCTGTATGCCTCCGCGGAGTGTTTGGTTAGGCTCAACTGGACCCTGACTGAACCGGTCAGCTTTGGGCGAGGAGTGCGGCAGGGGTGCCCCCTCTCGGGCCAGCTGTACGCTCTGGCGATCGAGCCTTTCCTCTGTCTCCTCCGCAGGAGGTTGACAGGGTTGGTGTTGCGGGAGCCGGAGCTGCGGCTGGTCCTGTCGGTGTACGCCGATGACGTGCTCCTCATGGTCCAGGACCCGGGCGACTTGGCGCGGTTGGAGGCTTGCCAGGCCATCTACTCGGCAGCCTCCTCTGCCCGAGTCAACTGGGTCAAGAGCTCTGGCTTGGCGGTGGGGGACTGGTGGCAGGTGAGCTCCCTCCCACCCATGCTTCAGACCATCCGGTGGAGTGCGGGTCCACTGCTCTACCTAGGCGTTTACCTTTCTGCCACTCACACTTTCCCGCCGGAGAACTGGCAAAATTTAGAGGGTGGGGTGATAGAGTGGCTCCGGAAATGGACGAGGCTACTCCGATGTCTCTCCCTCCGAGGGAGAGCACTGGTGCTTAACCAACTAGTCCTGTCCACGCTCTGGTACCGGCTCAACACCCTGGTTCCAGTCCCGGGTTTCCTGACCAACCTCCAAAGATTGATTCTAGAGTTCTTTTGGTCAGGAATGCACTGGGCCCCTGTTGGGGTTCTTCATCTACCCCTGAAGGAAGGAGGGCAGGACCTTAAGTGTCTACACACTCCGGTCCGTGTCTTCTGCCTTCAGGCCCTGTAGAGGCTCCTTTATAGTGCAGGTAGTTCGACGTGGAGCATATTGGCTCACGCCTTCCTGCGCTGCTTCCAAGGGCTCCGATACGATCGGCAGCTCTTTTATCTCTGTCCCAGAGTTTTTCCGCGAGACCTCTCCGGGCTGCCGGTCTTCTACCAGGACCTCCTCCGGACCTGGAAACTGTTTTCAATGACCAGGTCCGTGGCGGCCACCGTGGGAGCAGATCTCCTCACGGAGCCCCTGCTACACAACCCCCAGCTCTGTGTGCAGGTGGCGGAGTCCCGCTCGGTGCGCCAGAGTTTGGTCCTGGCGGAAGTCACGAGGGTCGGAGACCTCCTGGACTACTACCGGAGAGACTGGCTGGATCCCCTGACGCTCGCTCGGTGCATGGGGCTCTCCAGCCCCTGTAACCCCCGGCGCGTACTTCAGGACATGAAGGCTGCCTTGATGCCTGCTGCTCGGGCTTATCTCAACCGAGCCCTGCGCAAGGGCGCACCCCGCCCACCCTCTACCCCAAGTCTGCCAGACCTTTCAATTGGGCCCCTATCCCGTAGATCCCAACAAACCCCTCACCCTTTCACTGCAAGCCGGCTGCATGAACTGCAGCCGGTCAGCTTCCAAATCACGCCACGGAATTATTTATACACACTGACGCTTCACACCCTTTACGCCCACACCCTGGTGTCCCACCCCGATACAAAGTGGCGGGACCTCCTGCCACATTTCGAGGGTGAGCAACCTCGGTGGGCCAGCCTGTATTCCACCTTGGTCCCGAGGCCAGTCAGGGACATTAGTTGGCGGCTCCTTCATGGAGCTGTGAGCACGGGCGTGTTTTTGACATGGTTCATCCCCATCCCGGATACTTGCCCTTTTTGCAACGTGAGGGAAACTCTGGCGCACGTATATTTAGAGTGTGCCAGGTTGCAGCCCCTTTTCCGGCTCCTCACGAATATTTTATTACACTTTTGGCTCCACTTTTCCCCTCACCTTTTCATTTACACACTCCCCATCCGTGGCCCCAGAAAATCGTGGGATCTCCTGGTTAACCTCCTCCTAGCGCTAGCTAAAGCAGCCATCTATAAAACCAGAGAGAGGCGGTTGGCCGATGAAGCTTCCTGTGACTGTAGGGCCATTTTCCGATTCTCAGTACACTCACGTATCCATGCGGAGTTCCTCTGGGCAGCGTCCACCGACTCCTTTGATGCCTTCGAGGAGCAGTGGGCACTGTCCGAGGTTCTCTGCTCAGTGACCCTGTCCGGTTCCCTCCATTTGACCCTTTGATTGAGGGGAAGAGCGAGAGACCCCAGCCCCAGCCATTGCCGCTGTGGATACCATCATCACCACCACCTAGGAGGGGCCCTTTCACACGTGGGTGCACACCCCCCCCCAAACTGCCCATCCCGCAGCCGTGCCCATCTTGTCGGGCACTCTCAGGAGAGGAATAGTTGGTGACCCTGGGCGTGGCACTTGGTAACTCAAGGGGGTGGAAGACCGTGAGTGTCGAGGAAGCCCCCCCCACTCTAGGCCACCAGGTAACTCAGGAGGGTGGAAGACCATGAGTGTCGAGGAAGCCCCCCCGCTCTGGGCCCAGGCAAGCCTGAACACTTTTCTCCCTTGAAGGCTGCTGTGTTATACATTGCGTTTGCTTTTGTTTTGTTGCATAGTTTTGTTTTATCTTCTCTGGTGATTTGTGTAAATGTATTATGCAAATAAATCTTCTTCTGCTTCAAAAAAAGAAAAAAATTACTCTCCTATAGCCATCTGGCCCGACCCTGTCCCAATACATGCCTATAACACCTCCATGATGCCAATATTCAGTGCTAGGGTATTGATGGAAGTGTCATGGTGCACACATGCCAGCACTCCAGCTTATTAACACTTGCTACATCTCCTCCCCACGGAACTACCAGCACTGAGCATTGAGTACTGCAGCACTTCTGTTATTATTGTCCTTCCCAACTTTCAAACTGCCCTACCACAGAAAGCAAGCTTGTTCCTGCCTTGTGATCATCACAAGCATAGGCTACGTGACTCTGAATTCCGGAGTCACTCATGTTTATCTTTAAATTACCAAAGCACAGTACTTTCACATTCTATGCAAAAGGAGAAGGTAATAAAATAGAAGGCTTTAGGAACAAGGCATATCTTGTGAACTAGTCTGCTGGGTACACTACATATTCACATTCTTCTGAAGGAACATCAGTGTATGTACAGTTTAAGATAATCACTATTCTCTGTCTTCTCTTTAAGATACGTCAGTAAATTTAAAAAGACATTCTCAAGTATTACTTAATATTTCTTGTTTTAAAACTTGTCTTTTAGTTTTGCTTTTAACTCTCCTTTATTCCGTAACGCTTAGATTCTTGAAAATAACATTGATTTCCCCTGCTTTTTTATCCTTTTCTTTTTTTTGAAAAAAAACCCCACTCTCCCCCTTCCTTGTGGAGGGCAAGCTAGCATTCTGCTTTGTCTGTCTGTTTTTCTTTTTTGGAGTTAATATTCAGTGATGTCATCAATGACAGCTGCTACGTTTCGAAATAGGATTTGTTACTGAAGTGTTGTTCTCAGTGAACTAGCTGTCTGGCTATAGAAGCAGACTAAATATATCATGGTCAAGCATTTACTGGTCAGTAGCTTTTCTGTAATATTACCAGGACAAAGCAGCGGGTCAAAAAAGATGTTAAAAACTGAAGGATGATCCCATGAGATTAGGATCATTCACTTGACCTTTGTTATAAAGTTCTTGAACTCTTAAATATTATGATCCAATTATTTCTTGCAACTCAACAATAAATTTTATACTTAAACGCTGTATCTTCTTTCACTAGCACATAATCTACTAGCCATATGTTTTATAATGTGAGCATGTATCTCACTAGCAAATGCTTTTTAGCCAACAATAACATCGTTTTGACATAAGTAGGAAGAAAAATATGAAAAACTAGCTTTAGATAAACCCTACCAGTGGTGAAAGTTAAACTGTTAACTCAGAATTAAAATACAACACAGAAAACACCCTCCCTGGGCATGTCCATTGTGAATTCAGAGATGGCGGACCTAGACTATTCAGGTTGGATCTTTAACATAAGGTATATAATAAGAATAATAATTCTATACACTTTAGTAATGGAGACATATGTGTAAAATTAACCAGAAAAGGACAATCTGCAAAAATAAAAGCAAGTGAAGATTTAAACAGTGTTCAAACAAGGAAGAAGATTGTCCACAACCTGTAGAGTAATAAAGCTAATTTTGTCAAGCCTAACTAGACAGTAGCCTGATCAGTAGTTTATGCACAATACTGAATGTTGAGAAAAACATAGAACCAAATGGTATGATTGCATTATGGAGAACTGACAGTTGTGAACTTCTGTAATGAGAAAACAAAGGTATATTCATTTGTAACACACAGTGTGTATCAGGCGACTGAAGTTCATTATTCAACTTACTTATTGGAACCACATTAAAATTTTCTTTTCTGTTCATTTTCTACCCAACTTAAAATACCACAATAGATTTCACTGTGCACAATTTAATAATGAAAAATGTACAGTTTGTATTACCATTGGCCACTTGCCTATCACTGTAATTAAATGTATGTTTTGAATCATTATGAACTAGTAAATTCTCTGGTACCAGTTGTTGGGTCACTTCTGTTGCACTGGTCTATTTCAGCAATGCAAGCAGCCACTTTATAGGAGAATGATTGAAATGGAAATAAACCGCTGTTCCAGTTTTGATAAAGAGGGGCAATACTGTTCCTCAGGTTGACATTTGGGGGACTGACAGTGCTATTCATGGATTCAAAACCTTGTGATTAAAAATGAACACATAGCACACTGCAATAAAAGACTATTCTTTGTCCATATTAATTTGTAATGTCATTAAGACACGCTACTAAATAAAAAAGACAACTTATGTGCCTTAATGCAAAGAGGAATGTGATGATGTCTCAAATGGATATCTTATATATACTCTGTTTTCTTGCTTTCCCATAAATCTGCCATTAAGGAGAGGAATTTAGAAGCACTGAAACACCTTTAAAGTATATTAGCAATTCATGTTTCTATTTTGTTGAAGTCATGCAAATTTAATGCAAAAATGCGATGTTCAGGTTGAGAAATCAAGAATAAACATGACAAGAAGATCAGTAGTTGGGGGGTTTGTAGCAACCTTAGGGCACAACTATCATACAAATAAGGAATAAGAATCAAATATACATTCTCTTTATTTCAGTTTTTCAAAATTTAAATGTACAGATTAACCTATTTTATGGTATATAAAATCTGTAGCATGTGCAATATAAGTGAAGTAGCGAGGCAAGATGTTCTTGTGGGTAAGTCACTTGGCTAGGACTTACATTGGGGTTCAGTACCTGGCTCTGTCACAGACTCCCCATGTGATTTTGGGAAAATTGCTTTATCTTTCTACCACCATTTTACAACTGGAAAACTGAGGCACAATAATATTTCCTTGGTTAGTCTCATTAGGTTATAAGCTCTTCAGAGTTTGGACTGTCTCTGGGTCTGTATAGCACCTAACACAATAGGTATCTCTGCTGAGGCCTCTAGATGCTACTGGAATATAAATAACGAATCAGAACCACTGTAGGAACGTCAGGGTTAGAATATGATTTTTGTGTACTTGATTTCTCAACAGTAATACTGCACTGCATTAGCCTTTTTTGCATTTAAACACCTATGTCTGTGTTCTCTACCTGTAACCTAACATTTAGATGTTGTAAGTAGAAACTCAGGCATCACTCCTTTAAAGTGCTGCTATGCTTAGACCTGAAGAATAAGCCTACCAATCCATACCTTCTAACTTGCTCCCAAAATGGTAATTACATGCTCTTTTTCCAAGGGGCCTGCTGGCACGGATGAGTAAGGAGGTGAATTTGATAACTAGAGGTGCTCTTAGCCTGATAGCAAATTCCAAACAGGGAAGACTCTTGCCTTAAGGAGCCTCCATTGTTTCTCACTGTTATTTCTAGAGCTACTACAGTAAAAGCTGTGTTATCTGGCACTTCACCAACTGGAAAGCTCTATAAACTGGCGTTTCTGACCATTGAAAGTCCGGTGTATAGTCCCAGTTGGTACAGGGCCGCCAAGCTCCCTATCTGACTCTGTGTGACTCCCTGGAAGTGGTGACATGCACCTACTGCTCCTAGGTGGAGGTGCAGCTAGGTGGCTCTGCATGCTGCCCCCGCCCTGCCCCAAGTTCTGGCTCCACAGCTCCCATTGGCCAGGAACTTGGCCAATGGGAGCTGCGGGGAGGTGCCTGCAGGCAGAGGCAGCATGCAGAGCTGCCTAGCTGTACCTCTGCCTAGGAGCAGCAGCGACATGTTGCTGCTTGCGGGGAGCCTCCCGAGGTAAGCCCAGATCCGGCACACCAAAACACCTTTCATGCCCCAACCCCTTGCCCCAAGTCCCCTCCCACACCCAAATTCCCTCTCAGAGCCCCCACCCCACAGCCCTCCCACCCCGAAGCCCCAGCCCTGAGCTCCCTCCCATAATCAAACTCCCTCCCTCTTAGTTAACCAGAATTTTTGACTTACTGGCACCTCCCATTCTGCCAACATGCTGGATAACAAAGATTTTACTGTACCTTGTGAAACTCATACTCTCAATGAACATCAACTTATACCACAAACAGTCCCACTGCAGTCCATTACTCATTGTACGGTAAGGATCTCACATCTGGGTGCTTTTGTGACACATTACCTTGTAAATCTTTTGCTGGGTACATACAGCTGCCACATGTGTAGTACATCACTGCTTTCAGTTTATTATAATTAGTTATAACTATATAGAGCTTTTGGTTCCTTTTGGTAAACTGAAGATAAGCTTGGAAATCAGCTTTAATACGATTTCTATGACACATTATTTAAACTTCGAATACCGTCCCATTTTCTATTCACTTTTTCGGCCACTGGCAGCACATAGACAGATTAACATTCTCACCTCAGCAAAGTCTGGCTAGGGCAAAGGGCTGAAAAGTCTGACTGCTTTGTGTGGTCCATTGGTCATGTATGAAAATGTAACGACTTACGTTTTGGAATTTTGTTGTTGTTGATAGACTTCAAAAGCTGATAAAGTGAAAGGCCCTGAAAGCAGTGTGGGTCCCATTTTCTCTCTCGTCATTTATATATATAAAAAACCACATTCGTTAAAAAAAGACTGACTCTGACCACATGTACTGTACACCTGGCTTCAGTGTCCTTCCAGCAATTTCAGCGTCCTTCCAGAAATTTCCTCAGGAACCCAAATCAAACTAAGAAAAACGGAAACATTTTGGCATAGATTGTGTTATGATTATAAAAGCTCCCATGGAAGTGTTTCTAAAATGGTTTTTACATTATAAGAAACAGCTGGGTGGGAAATTACTCACAAGCCTTGCTGCATGAATATTCTACAACTGTGCATTATTGTCCTATCTAAAAAATTGTACCACTTGGTAGGTAATTTATCACTGTAATTAAATATTCTGGTTTATCTGTGTATAGCATCTGAAAATATACATTTGAAATACCTTGGACTGATAAAGGACATCTGGAGTCACTTCTTGTAATCACATTACAATATATGTTGTTCCTAATTTATTTTTATAATGTACAATTCTTAGTCAAACAGATTAGTCTGCGGAGTGTGATGTTGTTTAAAATTCAGCGCTCCTTCCGGACAAAAAAGAAAGAGCCTGTATACTCTCTGCAATAATTTATTTTGGCATTATAATCCAAGTAGCAATGGAGAAGTGAGAGGTGAGTTACATTTCAGGCTGTAATATTCCACTGCAGTTTTATTTTCACATTAGTGCTTTTTGTTTCGTGGTGTGTGGAGCTATGGACCTGAGTTCCCTCAGCTGAGTCTGGAGTTCACTGGCTTGTCCCTTAGGCCAGTTAATGAGCCCAGCATGGCTGTGGCAGAATCACCTGGCTGGCCGGCCTGCCCCATTGGCTGCAAGGAGCCTGTGTGTCTGCATTTAAGGTCAGCAGCAGCAGCAAGTCTGGCTACTGAATGCTTACATCTGTAACTGCGATCACCCCTGTGCATGCCTTGTCCCCGTCCTTAAAAACATAAGAATGGCCATTCTGGGGCAGACCAATGGTCCATCTAGCCCAGTAGTCTTTCTTTGGACAGTGGCCAATGCCACATGCTTCAGAGGGAATGAACGGAACAGGCTGCTGCCTATTAATTTCATGGGGTGACCCAGGGTTCTTGTGTTATGTGAAGGGGTGAATAAATCTTCCTTATTCACTTTCTTCACACCAGTCATGATTTTATAGACCTCTATCATATCCCCCTTAGTTGTCTCTTTTCCAAGATGAAAAGTCCCAGTCTTATTAATCTCTCCTCACATGAGAGTTGTTGTATGCCCTCGATCATTTTTGTTGCCATTCTCTGTACCTTTCCCAATTTTAATATATCTTTTTAGAGATGGGGCAACCAGAACTGCGGCTAGAATTCAAGGTGTGGGCATACCATGGATTTATATAGTAGCATTATGATATTTTCTATCTTATTAAGTATCCCTTTCCTAATGGTTCCTAACATTATCTTAGCTTTTTTGACGGCTGCTGCACATTGCACAGGCATTTTCAAAGAACTAGCCACGGTGACTAAAAATTCTTTTTCTTGAGTGGTAACAGCTAATTTAGAGCCCTTCATTTTGTATGCGTAGTTGGGATTATGTTTTCCTAGGTGCATTTCTTGCATTTATCAACATTGAATTTCATCTGCCATATTGTTGCTCAATCACCCAGTTTTTGCTCACACCTGTTTCTGCCTGGCTCCAGTCCAGCACCCTTGTTCAGTTCCTGACTCCGACTCTGACCCTTGGCTTATCTCCTAGTTCCTGGCTCCAGCTCTGACTCATGATTTCTGTTCCTTTTCTGACCCTTGGCTCCAACTTCCAGTTCCTGTTTCTGGAACAGGGGGACATCTGACACTCCAAGAAGTAAGGCTGAGCTAATTGACTTTTTGGTTAGGTGGCCAAGCTTAAAAATCTGGAAAAAAATGTTTTTTTTTCTAAACAAAACTACACATTTTTTTTGGTTTTCCCCATTGAACTGAGAAAACTGAAAACGTTCAGAATGAACTGTTTCAGAAGTCAACATGAATCACATATTTTTGTCAGGGTTTTTTTAGTTGAATGAATTTGGCTTATTATGAGGTTGGTGAAAGAGCGGTAAGGGAGGGGCAGAAAGTAGGATCAGAGGCTCCACCCAGAAAAGTTCCATTGGCTTCTGTGACACTTTGCTGCAGAGTAGAGCTAGTTGGGAATTTTCTGCCTATGTTTTTTCAACATTAAATGTGGTTTCTGCAAAATTTACCTTTTTGACAGGAAAATGTCAGTTTTGCTGAAAAATTTCATCTGCCTATTGGGAGAATCAAAATGAAATATTTCAGGCCAGTCCATCTGTGTTACAGTGGCTTATGGGAATTGCAGCTGAGAAAGAAAAACTGATGGACTCTGTAGGTTGTTGGTTAGTACGTTGGCCTGGGATGACGGAATCCCAGGGTCAAGTTCCTCCTTAGATTGATTTGAAGTAGGGAATCAAATCAGAGTCTTTCTTCTTTTGACTTGAGAAAACTTCAGATGAAATTGTCATCAGAATTGCTATTTCTGGAAAATATTTTGGTTTTGACTAAATTGTGTTTTTTCTTAATTAAAAAAAATGGTATACCTGTGAACATATTTCAGCCAGATCTAGTGATTAGCCAAATCAAACAGCTGCTCATATTTTGCTTAAATGCCTTACACTTTTTGTTGTGTCTTTGTGTAAGTGACAAATTAGCAGTTTTTCAAAAATAAATGCAGCTCCCAAAAGTGTGCTTATGGTACATATTCCTATAAAGTGTAGTAAGTTATGCATTTGATAACTGATGGTCTAGTTTGTTTATGATTTTATTTTTTTATATAGTGCTCACAGAAAGCATGGGTCTGACCAGACAAATAAGAGACCCCAAAATGAGCTCTTCGTATTTAAGCACTTTAATCAGTGAACTGAGTTTCAAAAGTGCTGAGCACTCAAAATCTGCCAAGGAGGTCAGGCACTTACTATGGTACCTAAATGTATATTTAAGAGTAATGCCAGGCTCCATGTTTGAAAATCTGGGACTAGAGGCCTGATTTTGAAAAATCCTTATTTATGACTTTATGAAGTTTTGATTAAAAAACTAGAAAACATAAAAACATCACTGATAAAGTTTGCATATGACAAAAATTGGGGGAGCAGCAATTAAAGAAGAGGACAGGTCACCAATATAGAAAAATCTGGATCACTTGGTAAATTCGGTGCAAGCAAACAATATGCATTCTAATATGACTAAGCGTAAATGTATACTTCTAGGAACAAAGAATGTAGACCATACTGTGACGGGTTGGACCCCTTGGGAAGCCACATGATGTGCTGAGACACCACTGAGTCTACCTGTTCTGCCAGCATGGGCCCCCTTTAACCTGTCTTGCTGAGCCAGGCTCTTAAAACCTCCTCTAACACACACATAGGCAGGGACACACCCAACTGCAGATCAGCTCTGGGAAGACTCATCTTAAGGGACTTGCTCTAGCACTCAGATGTCCACGTCCCTGGGAGTGCAGGCCCAAAGATATATTATGAAATTCACCCCCTCCCTCAATGTGGAGAGAGATGTGCACACTTCTTGCCACCCCAGTTAGAAATTACAGAAACTGGGTTCAATAATAAACAAAACAAATTTTATTAACTGTAAAAGGCAGATTTTAAGTGGTTGAAGGGGTAACAAACAGAACAAAGCAGATTACGAAGCAAATGAAATCAAACATGCAAACTAAGCTAGTTGCACTAAAGAAATTGGTTACAAATAGCATTTCTCACCCTAGGTATTGTTGCAGGCAGTTTGCAAGTTTCTGTGGTTCAGAGTTCCAGTTATATTCCTTCTCAGACTGGACCCCTGTCTCAGTCTGAACTCCCCCCTTGCCTTCACTTTTTCTTCTTGGGCAGACAGACAATGGAGAAGAGAAGTCCTGTTTGCCTTCCTCCTCACCCTTAAATAGGATTTACATAAGGCAGGAATCCTTTGTTTCCCAAACTTGACCTCCGTTCCCTTGCAGTGGAAAGGTACAAGAAGTCCCAGGTAATGTTTAGTATTAGGTGACAAGACCACCTGACTCTGTAGGATCACAGCATCCATGAGTCAGTGGCAGTATGGAGTGTCCAAAAGAAGGCCAAGCTTTTCACAGTACATTGTCCTCACTGATGGGACATCTGCCCTGCCTGGCTTTTCCATTGTTGTGCCTGAAGTGTTAGTCATGGGAAATACAGATACCTAGTCAATATTTTTAACTTCAGATGCAAAATTGATAAGGGGAAAATACAAATCGGATAATCACATTCAGTAAATCATAATCTTTCCAATGATATCTCACATGAGTGATCTTGCATAAAGTATGTCTTAGTTATGTCATATTCATATCATAAGTATATTTTCATAAGGAATATGGAATGTAATATATCACACTTACAGGATGGGTGACTCTATCCTGTAAGTCCCTGGAAAAATCATGGAGCAGGTCCTCAAAGAATCAATCCTGAAGCACTTGCATGAGAGGAAAGTGATCAGGAACAGCCAGCATGGATTCACCAAGGGAAGGTCATGCCTGACTAATCTAATCGCCTTTTATGATGAGATTACTGGTTCTGTGGATGAAGGGAAAGCAGTGGATGTATTGTTTCTTGACTTTAGCAAAGCTTTTGACACGGTCTCCCACAGTATTCTTGTCAGCAAGTTAAGGAAGTATGGGCTGGATGAATGCACTATAAGGTGGGTAGAAAGCTGGCTAGATTGTCGGGCTCAACGGGTAGTGATCAATGGCTCCATGTCTAGTTGGCAGCCGGTATCAAGTGGAGTGCCCCAAGGGTCGGTCCTGGGGCCGGTTTTGTTCAATATCTTCATAAATGATCTGGAGGATGGTGTGGATTGCACTCTCAGCAAATTTGCGGATGATACTAAACTGGGAGGAGTGGTAGATACGCTGGAGGTGAGGGATAGGATAGAGAAGGACCTAGACAAATTAGAGGATTGGGCCAAAAGAAATCTGATGAGGTTTAATAAGGATAAGTGCAGGGTCCTGCACTTAGGACGGAAGAACCCAATGCACAGCTACAGACTAGGGACCGAATGGCTAGGCAGCAGTTCTGCGGAAAAGGACCTAGGGGTGACAGTGGACGAGAAGCTGGATATGAGTCAGCAGTGTGCCCTTGTTGCCAAGAAGGCCAATGGCATTTTGGGATGTATAAGTAGGGGCATAGCGAGCAGATCGAGGGACGTGATCGTTCCCCTCTATTCGACATTGGTGAGGCCTCATCTGGAGTACTGTGTCCAGTTTTGGGCCCCACACTTCAAGAAGGATGTGGATAAATTGGAGAGAGTCCAGCGAAGGGCAACAAAAATGATTAGGGGTCTGGAACACATGAGTTATGAGGAGAGGCTGAGGGAGCTGGGATTGTTTAGCCTGCAGAAGAGAAGAATGAGGGGGGATTTGATAGCTGCTTTCAACTACCTGAAAGGGGGTTCCAAAGAGGATGGCTCTAAACTGTTCTCAATGGTAGAAGATGACAGAACGAGGAGTAATGGTCTCAAGTTGCAGTGGGGGAGGTTTAGATTGGATATTAGGAAAAACTTTTTCACTAAGAGGGTGGTGAAACACTGGAATGCGTTACCTAGGGAGGTGGTAGAATCTCCTTCCTTAGAGGTTTTTAAGGTCAGGCTTGACAAAGCCCTGGCTGGGATGATTTAACTGAGAATTGGTCCTGCTTCGAACAGGGGGTTGGACTAGATGACCTTCTGGGGTCCCTTCCAACCCTGATATTCTATGATTCTATGATTCTATGATTCTATCCTGGGAAGTGGTGACTCTGAAAAAGATTTGGGAGTCATGGAAGATAATTAGCTGAACATGAGTTCCCAGGGTGAAGCTGTGGCTAAAGAGAGAGAATGTCATCATCCGGTTTACATGGATGGCCTCGGCTGTAGTTCAGGATGCAATTTGTAGTGACTACCTCTTGACTACTGAGGTTGCAAATGATGCAGAATGCTGGCTTCAAGTCGCCCCTGGCTAAGTCAAATTCGACATCATCCACCACTTGGTTATAATATGCCTCATGATCGCAGAGTACCAGGGTGTTAAATTTTATCTTCAGCTGATTATGAGTGCACTTTCACCACGCTGGCAGGCTGAGGCCTTCAATTTAATTATCTGGAAGGTCTCTTCTGATAGTCAGGGTTGGTGTGCTGGATGCCTATAGCCAATTGTCTGCTCAGCAGACTGGTTGAGGGTAGAAGTGAACAGGGATGAGGCAACCTCCATGTCGTCTGGCAGATTAGCTAGAGCTGAGAATCTGTTGCTGACGTCAATATGAAACCTGTTGGCTAAACCTGGCACATGGCATGTGTCGATGTCAAACTTCTTCAGCATTGCAGAGGGCTTACCTGCTTGTTGGAGCATCAACACCATATGGGCGACCACTAGATGGGGATCTGGGTTTGCCATGCATTCCACCATGATATACTCTACAGGAGGCGAAGAGACGCCTGTAATGATGTGGTCCAACTCCTTCTGAGTGACACCATCGTGAGAGATCCATGACATCTGGTGTATGCAATGCCACTTGAACTATGACCCAAGAATGGAAAGATTCTGGGAGGCACAAAATGTAAGCAAGCAGTGAGAATTATCATGGGGTGTGTCTGAGCCATAATGACCAATGACCTGTTCAAACCCAGTTCACAGGGTGCCAGTAACTGCTTAGGTCACCCAGGATCACAAGATTATCATGTGGAGGGACTGTGCATACTAGATGTGCCAACTGATCATAGAAATGATCTTTAACCGAGTCAACAGATTCCTCTGTTGGTGCATAGACTACTATGACAGTGAGGTAACTGTGCCTATGTTTAAGACATGCAGTAAGTAAACAAGGAGACGTGGTCATCCAGATTGTCAGGGAGGACTTGGCCTCACTTCGCAGTAGTAGTGCTACCCCATATAAATGGCTGGGGCCGCCAAAGTACAGAAGTAAAGAATCTTCCACCTCATGATGTCCATTATCTATCAGCCTTGCTTCTGTTAGTCCTGTGGTTGATATACCAAGATGGTCCATTTTGCGTGAGACAGCGACCTGATGACCATGCCTGTGAAGAGTTGCAACATTTCAAGTTGCAATTTTGGTGGACTGTTGGAGATCCCAAATACAATTGGATGCATTGTCACAATGTACTGCAGATGTGCCTGCCGATATCAGAGGACATGTGTCCCTAGTGGGGCTTTGGCATGAATCCATCATGTTTGCACCAAGGGGAGACAGCACCGACAAGGCATCTACAGCTGAAAGTAAGGCAGGGGCTTCAACCCTGGTGCTGAGTACTAGGTTGTAAATGGTTAAAAAAACAAGAGTGAATGATTATCTTGCAAGGAAATACCTTGTTCCACTGGGATGAGATGGAGGTGCAGTAACGGGACCCTTTCCCTGGTCTACCAGTACTGGCTTCATGCTATGCGACCCGAATTGTTGAGTCTTTCTCAGCGACTTCCTTCACCTTGGGTAGCTAGGTGCAGCTGCTGCCCTGCATATTCGCTGCTGGCATTAGCCATCATTTTCAGGGTTCACATTGGATTTATCCACCTCGCATAATGCTCAAGGCGATATTTCGGACAAGCCTTCATCGCTGATGGCATAGCTCCAACGAGCAAGCCCCTACTTCAGTTGTTACACCCCCTCCACCATGATGAGGTACAGGTTGGACTTGGTGTGGGGTGGAAGAGACAAGGTAGGGCAGGTAATATCTTTCCCTGGACCAACTGCTGTTGGTGGGATCGCTTCTACAGTGTGAATGGATGGGATCCTACTGGGGTTTATATTTGGCTTCCTAAATCTCCCTGTTTCAAGCATTTGTATCCTTATTTAAGTAGTTTGCACAAGGATTGTGGCTGAGTGCTTATGTGGGGCCATAGGCCTCATGTGAGCTATGAATGCTAGCTGATTGCTGATTCATTGAATTACAGATCCAGATTATGCCATTTCGCTTCTTATGTAATACTACTACTTCTCTCCAACCAAACTTCCCAGAAAAACATCCAATAAACAATAAGATGAGTTCAAGAAGTTAATTAAAACCAAATACTGAGTACAGCATACATTTATCAGAAATGCTTCATATAGGAGGGATGCCATAGTCCTATCAAAGCAGACACAAAACATATGTAGTTACAAAACATACAAATGTTGTGTTTCAGATCTCTTATGCCAATTTATCACTAGTTCCAAGTTCCAATTAATAAGTTATGAGCTGAAGAATGGATCCATTTAAAAGCCTATGTACTGATAAGTAGAGTTAACATAAAGAAGGTATCAAATATAAAACAGCATGAATCCTTTATGAGATGGGAAAAGAACTTGTTTATATTTCTGGTTGCTGCAACCCTAACATGTCCTAAAACGCCTGCCTCTTGTCTTTAAAGAGGAAAAAAAATGCCAATACAATGATAAAACTTTAACTGCATTATTTTCCCCAAAACAGTAATGTGTACGTTGTGTGGGCCAATTAAAGCCAAAGATTTCATCTGAAACACATTTTTAGATACAAAAGTATATAATTGGCAAAGGTCTTAAAATTAAAAAGCAACTCAAAATATGCCTTTTTGAATATTTCCCTTGCAAAGAGTTTAGAAATAGGAAGCCCAACATCATATGCTTAGCAAAGAAAATCTTCTGCCAATGTCCCAATCAACTAAAAGAACAAAATCAAATCAACATAGTAACAGAGAAATCGATTCTGAAAACTAAACAGCACTATTTGCCAAACAGTTATAGGTACTGACTCGAACAATCTTGTATATATTAGAAAAAGAGTTATGACCAAATTCTGTGTATTTGAGGGAAAAATTTGGCCCTTCATGCAGTTATGTAACATTTGTTATTAAGTTCATAGAACGGTCTTTGACAGCCACAAACTTTTCACACATGCACTCTAGCAATAGAGTGAATTTTGCTTATGAACACTGGTGGATGTCAATAGAGATATTCTGTATTTTCACACTAGTGTGAGGGCAGGATTGGGCCCAATTCTTGTGACTATTGTGACAGATTTATGTTACCAATCTGCCTGGGGCGTCAGGTGCTCAGGCTGAGGCCGCAGGATCTTTAGGGAAGAAAATGAAGAAGTACACCAAGTGACTAAGTTTTAAAGCTTCATTAATAAAATAACAGCGGTGAGTGCTGGGAAAATTCCCATGTCACTCGGAGGAAGAAAGAAAGCGCTCATGCCCCAGCCCTAACCCGCTTACATACTCACACACGCATGACCCAAGGCTGGCCAGGCCTGGGTGTAACGTAAGAAGAAGAGGGGGCAGGGTGGACAAGAGTTCTGTCCTGTGCACAGGTAGTCTAGGATCCGCTGTTGATCTCCAACTTGCTTCAGCTCTCAGAAGGGTTTTAAGTCTTGGGTTCTTTTGGGGGCATTTTGTCCAGGGACCTTTGTCCCCCATGCTCTCTGTACCAGTCCAAACCAGCCTTCCGAGGCTTCCTTGGTTTCCCCAAAACACATCAGCTTCAGGGTCACGAGACTGTTATGTTCCCATTCACGGACCTTTGCATTCTCACTAGTTTTTCACCCTCCTTTCAAGTCTGTCTGGTTCAGTTCTCCTTTCCCACAAGCTTTTGGCTGTTTAGCAGCAGGGAGCTTGTTTGTGTGTGCATTGGCCTTCAGTGGCAGTTTCGTCCCTTATCTTCGAGCCTAGCTGAACCGTCGAGTTAACCCGTTCCTTTCTCCCTTCCTCCCCCTTTGGCCTCTCGCAACCTGCAAAGGAATCTTTCACTCCACACTCACATCTGCAACCCTTCCCACAATACACTCCACTACATATACAAGTAGTATATGTAGTGGAGTGTATTGTGGGAAGCTAGCACCATATAATGCTAAAGTGCTTACCCCGGGGTCCCTGTGGGGGGGGGCAGTTATACTGTGACACTATTTATGCTGAGTTAAGGCAGTAATATGCTATATTCAACAGCTTTATTAAGGGTGTTGTTTATGTAGTGTGTCCTGGGTAATAACACGAGAGGACTTCATGTTTCTAAAACTAACCTGACTCTTTATTAAGAAAACTATTTAGAGGTGCTGCAGCTAGCGTTCAAGCCATACGCAAACAAACTGACTTCCTGTTGCCACCTCCAAACTCTTCCCTACGGCAGCTTGTGCTCCTCTTTCCAAGTTCCATGCAGACTTTTATAGGGCAAATGGATTCCCTACAGGGTCATTTAAACCTCATACTGTCTGTATTTATTTTGTGTATGCTTTTTGCACTATTGTAAAACCAGATATTTCCTATGGCCGAGGCAACGTCAGAACTGAAGATAGTTTTACAGGAATACACTGCATGTCCTTGTTCTGAAATGTTCATGCACACACACACACACACACACACACACACACACACACACACACTCTTTACATTCCATGATGATAATCACTCAGAAGACAATTTGACTCTGACACTTACAGAACAACTCTACATAAGTATGAGATCATAAGTATGGCACCACAATTTTCACTACTATGGATTCCGTATAATGAAAGAAATCTAGTATGAATTGTGTTTAAATATTGTGACCGTTAGGGTTGTGCTTGTCCATTAAATACACCAAAAAAGAGAGCAAGAATGGGGTTGAAGTCCCTCCTCAATTTAATACTAGTATTAGTATTTATTTTGAACACAAATCAATTCCATGTATGAAGCTAAGTATATGAATCAGCAAAAAACAAGAAAATTGGTGTGCTAACAGTTTGCTGTATGTGGAGATCTGAGGGTGAGGCCATTAGAGTGCTAAGTAAAATAGCCAAATTAATATAAACCTCTGCCTTGCTAAGATCAAGATGTAACTTGCTGAAACCTGTCATCATTCTAGGCTATAGCTTTCCACTGAAGATGATGGTGTTTTCAGTATCCTTCATTTTATCCAAGTGAGATGCAACCTTCAGCCTCTTGACAAATTGCCAGAGAGTCCTTTATTTGGGCAAGATTTTGATGAGTATGTTGTGTATTGATGAAGGGGGGCAAGGCTCATGGGAGTTTGTGTACACGAGGAGCATGTTTGTGAATACAAGGACAGTGAGTTCACCAAAGTGGGAGGGTCAACAAGTTATTAGTTCTAGGAAACCACGGCATTGGAGAAGAACATTTTAGTGTTTTTACTACCACAGTCTGAAATGTATTTGTTATTTAGCAGTTTATGGCTGTCAACTAGCTTGGAGAACTTTTTCACTTATTAGCCCTGACGCATCAGATATTGTGTTACCAAAAAGGGAGCGAGGAATCCCTTACTTTTTATGTCTGGAATATCTATTTACTGTATATTTCATTTATCATCTATTAGAAAGAGACTTTTTAAAAAGATGTTTTTATTTCTGTAGGGCACCATAAGGGGAAAAGGCAAAAAACAAATACACTGGTTAAACAGGCAATAGCAAATTGAGTGCCATAATCATCACAATGAAGGACTGTAGCAAAATGAATTAAGATATTCAGTAGTGGCTTAATTATATGTATTATTGAGACATTTTAAATGAAATTTTCTTAATATTGCCAAAGTTAAGCTGACACAACATAAACTGTTAATACTTTCCAACTACTACATCATAATTATCACAGAGATAGCAGTCTAAATATATAACAATACTAATCTCATACATGGAAGTCATGGAAGACTGGAGAGATTCCAGAAGACTGGAAAAGGGCAAATATAGTGCCAATCTATAAAAAGGGAAATAACCCGGGGAATTACAGACCAGTCAGCTTAACTTCTGTACCCAGAAAGATAATGGAGCAAATAATAAAGCAATCAATTTGCATATATCTAGAAAATAATAAGGTGATAAGTAACAGTCAGCATGGATTTGTCAAAAACAAATCGTGTCAAACCATCCTGATAGCTTTCTTTCACAGGGTAACAAGCCTTATGGATGGGGGGAAGTGGTAGACGTGGTATATCTTGACTTTACTAAAGCTTTTGATACTGTCTTGCATGACCATCTCATAAACAAACTAGGGAAATACAACCTAGATGGAGCTACTATAAGGTGGGTGCAAAACTGGTTGGAAAACCATTCCCAGAGAGTAGTTATCAGTCATGCTGGAAGGACATAACGAGTGGGGTCCCTCAGGGATCAGTTCTGGATCCAGTTCTGTTCAATATCTTCATCAGTGACCATCAGTGACTTAGATCATGGCATAGCGAGTACACTTATAAAGTTTGCGGATGATACCAAGCTGGGAGGGGTTGCAAGTGCTTTGGGGGATAGGATTAAAATTCAAAATGATCTGGACAAACTGGAGAAATAGTCTGAAGTAAATAGGATGAAATTCAATAAGGACAAACGCAAAGTACTCCACTTAGGAAGGAACAATCAGTTGCAGACATACAAAATGGGAATTGACTGCCTAGGAAGGAGTACTGTGGAAAGGGATCTGGGGGTCATAGTGGACCAGAAGCTAAACATGAGTCAACATTGTAATACTGTTGCAAAAAAAAAAAAAGTGAACATCCTTCTGGGACGTATTAGCAGGAGTGTTGTAAGCAAGACACGAGAAGTAATTCTTCTGCTCTACTCCACGCTTATTAGGCCTCAACTGGAGAATCGTGTCCAGTTCTAGGAAGGATGTGGACAAATTGGAGAGAATCTAGAGAAGAGCGACAAAAATGATTAAAGGACTAGAAAACATGACCTATGAGGGAAGATTGAAAAAATTGGGTTTGGTTAGTCTGGAAAAGAGAAGACTGAGGGGTGACATAACAGTTTTCAAGTATGTAAAAGATTGTTACAAGGAGGAGGGAGAAAAATTATTTTTCTTAACCTTTAAGCATAGGACAAGAAGCAATGGGCAAGGGGAGGTTTAGGTTGGAGGAGCTGCTGGAAGTGGCACGGGCCAAGGGACGTACTGGCCGCCACTTCCAGCAGCTCCCATTGGCCTGGAGCAGCGAACTGTGGCTACTGGGAGCTGGGATCGGCCAAACCTGTGGACATGGCAAGCAAACAAACTGGCCCGGCCCGCCAGGGGCTTTCCCTGCACAAGCGGCGGAACAAGTTTGGGAACCACTGGTTTAGATAATATTTAGTCCTGCCATGAATGTAGGGGACTGGCGTAGATGACCTCTCGAGGTCCTTTCCAGTCCTATGATTCTATGATTCTACATCAATGTATGGAAACTGACGTCAAATGGATATTCTTCGGTTGTGACTATTCATTAGTTTGATAATTTTCAGAAAGAAAACAACAACCCCCCCAACTTCCTATTAAATAATACAATTGATATATCTCAGTTATAACCAGTGTTACATTTTATAAGCAGTAAAGTCAGCCCTGATTGCTATGATTGAAGCTGGATATGTAATTTTTCATGAGTTTCTGTTTTTCCTTCAGATGTTCTCATGTTTGGTAGAATCTTGAAGTACCAATGAATAATGTTTCTTAAAAGCTAAAAAGTTCACCGGTTGTGACAGAAATCCACTTTTAGGTGAGAACACATTAGACTGACTAGTTGCAGATGGTGGATATCTTACAGCATATTCAAACTACACCCCCCCACCCCCAGTAGAGCGTCCATATCCTAGTGCATGAGAATCTGAAAGTGAAACTGACTATGGGCCTGATTCAAGAAGCCAACTGGAGCCTTTCCACTTGAATTCGGTAGGCTTTGGATTAAACCCTGGAAGTGAAAGTGAAATACAACATTCTAAATTCTAATTTCATTCACTTAGCTGAGTGACAGTGTAAAAAGTAACTAAGCAGCCTAAACAATGAGAAATAATTTAGTTTTAAAATGTCTGTCAATTTAAATAATCTGAATAATGATTGATTTTTCATATCATAAAGATCTGGGGGTGCTCTAAGCCTCATCCTTTCAATTAAAGTTAACTTGAAAAGGTAAGAAATATGGGACAAGTAAGAAAAAGTTAAATGTATTCAGTTTCCCGTTTTGCCAGTGATGAGATTGGGTTTACAGGTAGGGTAGAAATGAGTTGCAATGGTGGGGTGGAAAGTAGAACAAGTGTAAAGTGTTATATTTCAGCCATCCACAGTCTGTAACTGGACTTGAACCAGAATTTTAAAATCCAATATAGCACTAACGTTGCCATTGTCTCGGTGACTGGTGGCTGAATCAGACCAATATAAGTTCTGGCTCCATTTTCCTCAAGGTTTGGGCATCAAGAGTTTGAGGTTTTTAGGAGATGTTGACTTTCATGTTCAATGTCCATCATTTTTTCTTGCATGTTCCTCATTATTTTAGGTTTCAGAGTAGCAGCCATGTTAGTCTGTATCCGCAGAAAGAACAGGAGTACTTGTGGCATTTTAGAGACTAACAAATTTATTAGAGAATAAGCTTTCGTGAGCTACAGCTCCTCTAACTTCTGAGCGTCCTTGTTTTAGAAGAGGACTTTGATGTAACTGACAAGATAAACTTTTTCAAACTACAGGAGGGTAGATTAATTAATTACATTACACTTAACTGCCATATATCTTTTTAATGTTTTGGGTCTGCTAATTTAGATAAGTGAATGATATCCATAGGCCACTGTCTATGATACTGGCACTTCCTAACTGTGCATAGTTACTTTTTTCTAGGTATTTTTATGGTTTAGATATGAAGTAACACAGAAAATGGAATATGGTTTCTATAACAATTAAAGGGAGGAATTATTACAGTAAAACAATTGTGAAAGAGTAATGACAAGTGCTTGTTACACACTTCAAAACTCTAAACATTTATTGGGTCATCCGAAACAGCTATCGCATAAATAATTAGAAAGTTGTAAAAATGAATTCAATTATTCACTATATTTTGTAAATACATCACTTTTAAAGCTTTTTGCAAGGCAGACCACCCAATAAACTACAATGTGGAGTCAGTCTGGCTGTTGCAACATGATTTTTTAAAAGTAGATTCAAATCAAATCCAAATTTCTTTTTGAGAAAGAACATTTTTAAGAAGGAAAAAGACAGGCCATGTGGAGGGAAGGTTCAAAAGGTGTTCAAAATGACCTCTGATACAGAAAAAAAGGGGGGGGGGTGGGAAATAAGTAGACTTTTTAAAAACATTACGAAACCCTTGGAAATATGTTAATTTGTTTTTGCAGTTTGCAGCTTGCATAGAGCTGGAGATGAGCCTTACTAAATATTATAAGCATTTTAAATATTTAATGCAAGAGTTTGATTCACCTTTGTTTGTTCATTAGCTCTTGAATTCCACAAAGAATGGTGGATTTAGTGGTGCAATTCTACTTTGAAGGACTGACCTGAAAATGAGATAGGAAGAAAAAAATAGTCATCCATGCTGCCTAAATAAATAATGCCTGTCATGTAGATTTAGGGCATGAATTAGATGATAATCTCTGAAATAATTATCTGAAATTATTTTGTTACCTTAGGGAATTAGAAAGATTAAAGGCTGTGGAAACATAAATTGTACTTTATAGATAGCTTTAGACCTTCCCCAGTCTATTTACACTACACAGACTAAGAACTAGTTTCAGCTTGAGCTTCTGCTACTGGCTTAGGGCTACACAAATTGAGAAACAGAGTTGGTCCTGCATGTCTTCTATGGCTGGTTCCTGCAATAATTAAAATTACCATTTAGAATTGGGAAATGCTGATTATCGTGGGAGGTGTTTTTAAAGTAGGCAAGGCTGACACAGTGCTGCCAGTTTTCTAGATTCAAAAACTATGTAAAACATCAGAACTGATGCCATACAAAAACAAACAAACCAAACCCCACAAACAATCATATTTTAATTGAATGTTAAAGACCTGGTGGATTATGGTGGGCAAGACTTGGATGAACGGAAGAAAAAATATCCCGTTAATTGAGCCCAAAACTTTAGCAAAATATTTAAAATGCACAACTATAGTCATTTACTAGAATAATAGCTTTACCTTAGCCTTGCCCACTTCCACTACAGCAAATAACTGGTGTCATATAATGCAGCTGCACAAAGTCATATTCCATGTCTCTTTCCTCCTTTCCCTGAAGCTGTTTTCTTTACAATAAAAAAGCAAGTTGGTGCAAAATATTTACTGAATGTGGAGAGAATTGAAATTTGTCCATAACGTGCAGCATCCTGTTATTTACATCATAGGAGCATAGGCTCAGACAAGTGGTCTATCTAGCCTGGTATAGTCTCTCTGACTGTAGTCAGTACCAGATGCTCCAAAGGGAGGTACATCCCCTGCCTCTCCCAAAACAAAAACAACTCTCGCTCCACGTAGAACCCCCCCCCCGCCGCCAAAACTAAACCAAAACAAAAACTAAACTAAAAAACCCTAAACCTTAGTCTGGCTACAGCTCTGCCTGAGGCACGGTCAGCATGTTGCGGTTGGGATCCCCACTGACCCAGTGGCAGACCACTCCACCACTGATAGGGCCCTGGGTCGGGGTCCGGTGGAGTAGGGTGAGTATTGGATTTGTGAAGAAAAAGGTACAGTATCAGATGGAACTGCAAGAACTTGTCATACAGCAGTGAACTGGCATCAGATGGGGTGGGAAGGGAAGAGTAAGTGTATTAGATTAAATGAATATGTATAGTGTAAAAGGGGAGTATTTACCAAAAAATGAGGAAAATAGCACTTGCACTAAATGTTCCCATGTCAAAAGGTGAATAAAAATGGTAACATCATTTCCTTGTACCAGTACACCGTGTTTCAGCTGACATTGATCATGTTAGGAAAATGATGCCAGTAGGTAGAAGGTTGATTGCAAACTAAACCAATCGCTCAAGAGCAATGGCTTTAGCATAAAGCTTATTGAAGTGAATACAAAGACTCCCATTGACTTCAATGGGTTTTGGATCAGGCCCAGTATAAGGAGGTGCTGTGATATAACAAGTCACAGGATTGGTGCCAGATTGTTGAATCAGGAACAGACAGGCAAAGAACCAGGATGATAACCAGGATTTACAGGGCCTGGGATAACAGACGAGGTCTACAATAAGCTTAAAGTAGAGCCAGAGAGAAGCAGTGGCGGTTGTTGGTGTCTGAAAATGGAGAGGCCAAGCTGAGAAATGTAAGAGTGCTTGGATCTAATTTTATAATAACCGGTAAGTTTCATATTAAACAGTAGTAGTGGTTTTTAGGGACATAGGCACCTTCCAGAATACTTTTCTGGTTCTTGAAGAAAATCTCATTAGTGAAGAATAATTCTGAAGCTTTAGATAATAGTTTGATATTTCAAAATATACAGATGTCATACTTGAAGTGATTATTGCTTCAAATTAATGTAAGAATTCCTCTGTAACCAGAAAACTAATGCCATACATGGTTTAATAATGCCATTCCCCTCAGTAAAACGAATATTGCAATCCTATTTACAACCATAGCTCAGTTTCTCCAGCCTTGAAAAAAGAGTAGGGGGACTTTCCCTCTGTTTTTAAGAAGGGTAGCTGTGTTTCCATGTGTTCCCCCTTACTTTAACTACAGCTCATCACTTCTTTTTTGCTGGGCTGATGTCAAGGTGTAAGCATCTCTGGAGCTATGGTCTCTGCACGTCTAGACTGCTGGGATATGATGAAGGCTCAAGCACCGATGTCTCTGGCTCAGCACCTCTAGTTTGCTTGGAGGATATAATGCAACTGGCCTTTTGTACAAGAGTTATTGGCTCACCATTTCTAACTGGGATGGTGCCAAGGTACAGACTTGGCAGCTACAGCTACATTTCTGATGTCAAAGATGAGCTCTCTCTGAGTTCACTAGCTCCACAGCAGCTTTAGTGAGCTGGACTGAAGCAAAGGCATGTAAATTAGGATATGATTCAGCTTCTCTACCTTGTTGGGCAGATACCCAGGGACAAGTTTCATTTCATGTAATTGACCAACACGTCTCAGTGGGGTGTAGTTGAGGAATGGTTTAGCACTTCCTATTAGCTTGCTAGGTTTGAGCTGTACCACACCTCTAGGAGATGACTGGTTCTGCATCTGTGCCTTGTGAGGATTCATAGGTTTTAAGGCCAGAAGTAGAGGTGGGCTAAGCATTTTCGACCAACCTTTATTTTGTCGAGGCATATCTGTTTTGAGAGAGGTGCTCTCTGTATAGACTGATGATCAGGGCACTTGCCTGGGATGTGGTTCAGAGCACAGATCTTCAGCATGCTCTGGAATGAATCAAGGTTGGTGAGGTAATAGCTTTTCTTGGACCGAATTCTGTTGGTGGGAGAGACAAGGCTACAACTACGCTGCATGCTAGAATGACTCCAGCAGAGCAAAAACTTGAACCTGGGTCTCCAAAATCCCAGTCAGCACCTAACCACCAGGATGCACATCCACATGCCTCTCTCTTCCTAAATTGAAAAGCTCCAAACTCGACATTTTGATACAATTCCATTTTTGCAAAATTATGTGAAAGGTTTCCATTTCATTTCAGCACAGAGCAATACCACATTTTGAAACCTTGAATGTTGCCACAAAATGGAATTGTCCTCTAGACAGTTCTAGCCACAAGGGACCTTTTTATGATCTAGTCTGATCTCCTGCAAAACAAAGGCTATAGAATTTCACACAGTGATTCCTGCTATATCTCATGTTACTGTAAAATCTTTGGTTCAGCATCTCTAGCTTGATGTCCATGAAATGTAGTCTGAGAGCTTGCTGGTGCAGAAATTGCTGGGCCAACAGTCTTTGTGAGGTTATGGCTCAGCCCCTTCATCTTGCTGGCTGATGTCAATGTTATAAGCTTTTAAGTTTATTGGTTCAGTACTCCCTGGCTGAGCTGACTTCAGAAATGCAAGAGAAGCTTGTGCTCTGGTCCAGCACCTTCAGTTTATAGGGTTGATATCAAGACACATGGCTTCTGAGGGGACTGATGTGGTGTATTGAAATCTATCTTAAAATTACAAGCTATCATGTTAAGTTTCTAATGGGTTTCCTGGTCTTGCTTGCAGGCTAGGGGACTGTAGGAAAGTGTGATCTGAGCCTTGGGGCAGTCAGTCTGCAGAAATCCAGCTCAGAGCAATGACACTGAGCTGGGCGTCTTTGCTTTAGGGAGCAGCCTTTTTTATCTCTTTCTGTTGTGTGGTTCTTGTGTGTTATCCATCTGAATTCTGAGAAATAAAGTAGTGTTACATTGTGAGCCTCCCAGCAAAAAATATTTTATGTTTTTATCTAACTTCTGTATCTGTATCCTGTGAACACAACTGGCCAAATACCTCTACTTTCCTGGAATATATTCAAGGTACAGGTCTCCTAGAGGTTTTTTTACCCAGAATTTCTATCATGCTTGGTTCACGTCAGACACCAGGCCTTTGTTATAGTTTCTGGCTGAGCATCTCTAGCTTGCTGGAATGAAGCCCAGGCTCAGACCTTTGTGAGATCTTTAGTTTTGCAACTCTAGCTTCGTGTCTTGTCATCAGTCCACAAGTCTCTCTGTCATGACTAGCTCAGTAACTTTAGCAAGCTGCACTACTATCAAGGTGCAAACCTCTGTGAAGTCATTAACTCAGCTTAGTATGCCCAGCTGAAAGTCTCGTGTGACTGAGGTTGCTCACTCAGCACCTCTTGATTGCTCGGACTGTGCCAAAACACAATCCTTAATGAGGTTAACAGCTCAGCACCCGTAAGTTGCTGCACTGATGTGAAAGCACAGGTTTCCATGACATTACTGACTTAAGTAGAGCAACCAGAAGAAACCAAAATCTGTATATATATTGACTGAGGAAACTGCCTTTAAAAGTAGCACTTTTATCCACTCTGACTAGCGTATTACCATTATTTCTTAAAATTATAGGGCAAAATGTCAACCTCTGATTTATGCAGAGGGTTTTGACTGCTCCATATTCATATGCAAGTCTCTGGTGCAAGTTTTGTGCATGTTGAGAGCACAAGGTACCAGAACTCATCCCTTAACAACAAACTGATGTTAGTATAACTATGTCACTTGGAGGTGTGAAATATCCACACCCCAGAGCGACGCAGTTATGCTGACCTCACTTCTGGTGCAGACAGCGCTATTTCTGCTGCAGGGCTTCTCCTGTCAACACAGCTACCACCTCTTAGGGAGGTGGAGTACGTATGCCACTGGGCGATGCTTCACTAAGTTCTTCAGAGGCGCAGCTGCACCAACACAGTTGCACTGCTGTAGCACAGTAAGTATAGGCAAGCCCTTAGACATGTTGAAAGCCTCTTAAATGGCGTGTTACCTTTATCAGTGGGGTGAAACTTACCTCTGCACAGAGAACCACCACAAGGCCTAGACAGCAAATGAGACATCAAATTAGGGCTTAATTGGGACTTATGTACTTCATAGGCCTACCTTGTGTTGGCCCTCTGCACAGGGGGATATTTTGACCTAGAAACTGAGTAATGCAAGTTCGGGTAGAAGTTATTCCAAGCTTTGGAATAACAGAAGTGAGGGTGAAAAGTTAAGCTAGATTTCTTTCTGACAAACAAAGGTAAAAGTTTAACTAATAAAAGTAGAGATAAAACTGAATAGAATTTTTCGGTGTCCTTTTTGTTGCCACTATCCTAGCTGAATTGCCAGTTCTACTTTTCTGATATAAGCAGATTTGTTTCTTTAGGGAGATGAAGATTAAAATGCTCTTCCCCTGGAATTTTTCAAGGTTACAATCAAAGAGGAGATATTCCAGAGGAAATTATGAACAAACAGGCCAATGAGTTCAGTGTCAAATGATAAACACCATAAAAGGTTACAAACAAGAGTCCATTTCTGTGACAGGTAGGAAGAAATATGAAAGCTACACAATCTAGAAGTCATGATGAAATAATGACTTTTTAACAAAGGGTGTCCCTACAGAAATTCTGAAAATGTCGCTATCAGCCATGACTGTTTCCTGAAAGGGGGTGGGCGGGTGA
Organism: Lepidochelys olivacea; assembly: GCF_965140295.1. Taxonomy (NCBI): domain Eukaryota; kingdom Metazoa; phylum Chordata; order Testudines; family Cheloniidae; genus Lepidochelys; species Lepidochelys olivacea. The sequence goes on from NC_140411.1 coordinate 169,682,255, forward strand.
AAGAAGTGTACATATGTAGGATTTCTATTGTACACTTCCAGGAACATGCATTTTCCTATCTTGTGGCTACAGCTTTCCCAAAGATAAAATGTTTAATGAGTATAAGGCTTGTAGTCAGAAATGATTAATTATGGCACAAAAGCTGTAGCCATCTAAGGGATAAGCCAGAATTGGTTGCTTAGTAAGATGAGGCCTTAAACAAAATTTTCATTGGCAATATGTACGATTTCATTTAAAATGGAGCTGTCTCTTGGAGGTGATCCTTAAGTCAAGTTTCACTGCATATATAACTTTTCTGTGATTTACAGTAAATCTTGTTCATTGTATTTGAAGACAATAGAACAACCTGATATCTCTATATTTTGTAACTAGGGATCTGCAGAACTACTTGCTAGTGCAGTATAACAGAAACAACACAACTTTTCTTCTAATACGCAGTCTGCAATCTATGGTAGCATAGCATATGTGTTTAGTGCTGAGTACTATGGTAGTTTAGTTAGCATTGTTTTCCTCAGGCACTTTGCATTATATAGAGCTATGTATATGCTATCTGATACTGTTGAATAAGCCTTGATTTCTTAATAAACAGTTTGTTTGTTCCATGTTTGATTGCTTTTTCTGTCTCCAGAGCTTCCCTTCCCTCAGTACAGTACAAACATTTTGGAAATGTATAAGAAAAATATAATACATTCAGTATAAAGAAAATAAAGTTTCACACAAAGTAAATTCCCAGCTTAATAAAATTCATTCATGTTTCATGCAAATTTAAAGCACGACTGTATGTTGTGTTTATATCTTCAAGAAGAAGAGTTCTTTAAATATTTTTGGATGGTAAAGACAGTTCCATGTTGAAAACTGCAAATAAGGGGATCTCATCATCATATTTCATTTCAGATTTTTTTGAAATCTAAAAATAAATAATATAAACTATTATTTAATATATTAAATAATATATTTTATATAAAATATACCAAAAAGCAGTTGTGCGCACTCAGTACATCTGAAAATGAGTCGCCTTGCTTAAAATGGAACTGTGTGTTCTTTGCACTGAGGTTGATGTGCATATCTTGTGTGAGGGACAACTTTTAGTCTGCCTTGAAAATTTGTACCTTTATTTTTCAGAAGGCTTTTGGGAAAATGTGGTTATGCTGTCCAACCACAACTCCCCTGATGGAGTGTTAGAATTTAATAATCTTATTTTGTCCATTACCATTGAAGAAATGACCTTAGGCTATTTCTTCAGCTTTGCATCAAAATCAACCTTGGTTTATTAATGGGGCTGGTTGAAACAGTTTTTCAATGGAAAATTGGGTTTTCAGCTAAACACTTTTTGTAAAAAGTGTCTGCTTTCTACGGAAAACTTTGATTCAGAAATGGTTCCTTATGGCAATTGTAGTTTGGTTACCTCATGACCGTATTCTCCTTTATAGATTACATGCTCCAGCCAAGCTACATCTTCCATGATGTGCCATGACCAGGGAATCCCATAATGCAACACCCTTCTCTCTCCAGGAGGTGACACCAAGGTGCATCATGGGCAATTTAGTCCATAAAAGGGATCCTGGTGTATAAAAAATGGGGGAGGGCATGAGGTAGCATAGCAGCACTTCCATATAAAAATTTTTTGGTATTTGAATTTCTGTGGAAAAACTGAAATTTTCTGAGGTATAAAGAAAGTTAGATAGTTTGCTTGTTTATTGCTTTTTGATTTTTTAACTTAGAAATATCAACAATGTCAAGTCTGGTTTTGTTGGAGGGCTTCATGGTGGTCTCAGGGATGTCCTTTTGAGCTCTAACTTCTTAACAGAATGACCAAACACTGAATTTGTAACAAAGACTTCCTTGGTCTAAATGTTAAAACACTGTGATGTTAAATAGGAGTTGATAAAAACAGAGTCAACTTTTAAAGAGAATAAAACCTTTCCTGTCTTATTTGTTTAACTGTCACTTTCATGGCTCTTGTGACAGAAGACCCTTTTCACTAGCTCCTTAGCCAGCTTAGAGTCTGTCACACTAGAAAAGCCTGCCATTTTCCAATGAAAAAATAATTAGTTACACTTCATAAAGAAGCAAAAAAGGCTTAAGTCTTTTTTTATTCTTTGCAGGTCACCTTCAAGGCAGAATGCCCTGGGTCAGGTCAGCCCTGTGTGAAGTATGAACCACAAAACTGTATTCCACAAGATGTCTGAGAGTTTTCTTTCAGTGATAGGTTGAGTTAAACATGCTACAAGTAGCATTCCAGCAGTCCCAGAACTAGTGAATCAGCAGCAGTTCAGCTGTGCTTTGCCAGCATTACCATACTCCAAACTTTTTCATAGCATTCCCATGGAAGTCCCAGGTTGTCTACACCACAATTGTGCAGTGCCAGTGAAGTTCTAATTGTTACGAAAGAGTTGCTCGTTTTCTTAACAGTCCTTTTATAGTGTGGGACCACTACGTAGCCAGCAGGGACTCATTTTGGGTAAGAGATGATAAATGGGAAGCTTCCACTTTCATATTTATTGCTGTTTGAGAAAGAATTTAAGGCTGAATGACAGTTTCAGGATCACATACTGTTCCTTGTATATCTAGATGAGAAACAAAAACAGCTCTAGCCCACACAATACATGGCTGTTCCAAAGGCTGCTGCTACTATTGTTTTTAAGGGCCAAATGCTAACCACCAATCTGTCATGTGGGCGGACTGTATCAAAGGGAATCCCACCTACAGACTATGAGGTAACAGTGGAATTGCAGCATGATTGCTAATGCCCTGAAACCAGACAGTAGCTTGATCCCCTGAAGGCAGCCAGCAGTGACTGGTAGGGAACCTGGGCTGCCATCAGTGGTAGCCTTCAAAGCACTCCCCTTCTCCCCACCGAACTCAAGGGATCCATGGTTATGGATTTTGTGGTTACTAAAGATGCACCTGTAGGTGGCGATGAGGGCGGATCATGAATGACTCCTGTACTTGCAGTGTGAGGGACTCTTGGGGCTCAATCCAGCACCATTTGAAATAAATGGCAAAAGAGAGTTGGATTAGACTCTGAGTTCTATCTGCCACTGTATTTTCACTATGCGTGTCCAGTGCCTAGCAAAATGATAATAGGGCCCTGGTTCCTGATTCGGGGTTTCAGGTAGTGCAACAAGAAATAATAATAATAATAATAAAATCATAGTGAAAACTTATGAACTTAGTCCCTGCTTTACATTCGTTAATTTTAAAGGATATCTTCCCAGCAAAGATAAGTAGACTTTTTTTAAAAGTTGTGAATAATTCCAATATTATTAAGTCTACATAAGGAGGCCCAAAAAGGCTGGCTAAGAATTAGTTAAGTAGTGTGTGTGTGTGTTTGTAATTAGAGTTAGTGAAAAAACGTTTGAAATTCTAAATTTTTCAGTAGACAAAGAGACACATTTTCCATGGAATATTTTCAGGAATCCCTATGCCGTACCCCATTTTACAGACAGTTCTACTTTTAAATGGCTTCTCCAAGGATATGGCAAGATGGTAGGACACTAAGAACAGGTCCCAGAGCTAAAAAATCATATCATTGCACTGTAAGCACTCAGCACTGCTGATTTACTGGAGATGGTTAGAGAGTAACTAGTTTACCTAGTTAATATAGGAGACTCCGCTGTGGGATTTTGGAAAACTCCACTTCTTTCCTAGGCTTTGCAGTGGTGACAGTGTGGGAATGGAGGGAGGTGCTTTCCTATAAGAGTCACATAAAACCAATTTCAGCCCTAAGGGGCCACCTAAGCCTCTCTGTGAGAGAGTGCTATGAGCCTGGTGCTGCCCCAGCATGCTGGTCACTACAGCACTAGCTATTTGTCCCTGGAGTGGACTCAATTGGGAGATGGATGCTCAATGGCTTAATTCGGCAGGAGGCTGATGAGCTAATGAGAACAGTCAACCCACCAGCTGGCAACAGTTAAAGGAGAGGAGGCTGGTAGGGGCCAGGGGATACAGGATCTCAAGAATAGGTGCTCTTTCCCTCTTCCTCCCTGGAGAGTGGGATTAGGGGGAAGGTTATGTCCATTTGCATGCTGCTGCTCAAGGCTGTAATGGTGAACTGGTGGAGTGGACCCAATAAATAATATGCTGGTGTATATAAACTGGAAAATGTCCAGCCTGGTTGTGTGGTCCAAAGCATGGAGAAGGTATCCCTGTCACATGCTCCCCCTCCAAAGGAGTTTATTTCACACAGCCTGACTTCCACATATATAGCAAATGACATCTTCCGGTTCATTGTGTTAACCCAGGGAAGACTCTCAAAGGGGCCAAGCAGTCTGAAGCTGACATTTCTGAAACAGCTCAGCCAGGCAGAGGTGATGGGCGGGGGGGGAGGGGAGCATTTGACTACAGCGATCTCCTCCTACTCCTCTCACACCAGAAACCCAAAGAGCATGATAAAATGTTATGCAAATCTATGGTCTGCATGGGACTGTGGACTTGTGCAAAACAAAGCAAAATTCATCTCACAGACAGAGCAGAAGCAACTGTGCTGTAATTCATTACTAGTTTCGAAAGCTTGAGAGCAGGAAACAATTATACTAGGGGTGCAAAGGATGAACTGTTACTTTGGCTTCAGGCTCAGTCTGTCACGATTTACACACTGCTTTACAATCACATAATGTACTGTTTCGCTTGCTTTTGCAGCCCACCAATCTGGCTGTAATTAATGATGACCATAATTAAACTTGGCTATGGATAGTATTTCAAGTTGTTCCTTTGATTTTTATTGTTTTTAAGATTTCCATTGTAGACAATGGATTCTTGGAGACCAAGCCTATTCATTACTAGATATATTACAAATATAATAACTTTTGCAGACGTATCTTGTCTCTTTCAAGAAGGATTTTTTTTTAATATTGTCTTCAAATTCAGGATTTGGCTGTGTTCTCACTGACTAACAAATAAAGACATCTCATGCTAAACAAAAAGGAGATATGCTGCTCTCTGTTTATGTTGTTGTTTTGCATTGTGGCTGGAGTGTCTCCTAACTTGTCTCTCCTAGCAGTTACACTAAAGGCGGATCATGTTAAGTGATGGAAATTTTGAACCGCGTTTTGGCTGTAAGTAGAAAAGTAGCCTGTAGTCATTTCCACCATTAGAAAAGCTACATCTTATCCAAGGGAGTGTCTACACGGCCCGTGGCAGCAAACCTCCAAGTCTGAGTCGAGAGATTTGGGTAGCATGGCTCACGCTAGTGCTCTAAAAATAACTTTAGACAGAGTTTTGATGTTGTGGCTGAGCCCGGTGCTTGGGCTCTGAAGCCTAGGGAGAGAGGGAGGCTACAGAGACCATGCGCTAGCCCAAGCTGCAATTTCAAAGCACTATCTACACAGCTATTGTAGAGCACCTGTGTGAGGCCCACTAGCCCAAATCTGTCGATTTGGCCTGGGAGTCTTGTTGCACGGGCTGTGTAGACATATTTGCAGAGGCCAGCTGGATAATGGCAGCAATAAGGGCTGGGGTCAGTATGTCTAGGGCTCCTCTTGAAGAATAACAAAATTGGGATGAGCCACCACCCAGACTTCACGGGGAAAATATATAAAGCCACCTCTAGATTGCTCATAGCCAGTAGAACGTCCTTTGCAAATGCTCTGACTCCATATGCAAAGCAAGGGAATCTTTATTAAGGAAACGGGAACATAAAATCTGGGGACATTCAGCAATACTATAACATTTAAATAAAGCACAAAGTCATTCTGAAGTCGTTTATTCAGCTCCTTCCCCACCCGTGCCTATAGATGCCCAGATTCTCTGCTCACATCACTCCACCCACCTTAAACCCCACTCCTTGGTCAGGGCAGTGAACAGCAGTGGGTCAGGCATTGAAGGGCAATGCTCTTTCCAGCCCTGCTGAAGCTGCTTGTGTAGCCCCCCCAGTTGCACACCACCCTCTGACCCTGCACTCTGATTCAGCTAAACATATGGGCTGTTTGGTGGTGGACCTCACTGAAGACACCTCAGCTTCTGCTAAGTCTGTGCTGAAAAGACCTCTGTGTGCTGCAGGATCCTCAGAAGGGGGAAGCCAAGAACATCTAGGGTGCTTGGAGTAGATTCCTTCACCTCCTCACTAATGTCTAAATCTGGCACAATTACGGTGACTCTGGTGAAATGTAGCTTTGCAAAATATGTAAATAAGGCTCTCTATAGCCATTCTTCTCCCTTTTCATCAACAGAGGGAGCAGAGAACTCCTCCCACTCTAAAGCTTCTAATTACAGGTTTATAAATACAAGGCCAGTTAGGTGGGCTGGGGTGGGGAAATAAAAGAGGAAGAGTGTGAGGCATCCCAGAGGAGTGCCCTTGAAAATGTTAAACCTCAAACAGGCAGCGATAAATCATTAGCTATAATCTAGGTGGCAACTGTGACACTTCCTGAGGATACCCAGTATGGTGAAGCATCTTGCTTCCACCTGCTCTTAGAATGAGGAAACCTTGTCTGTATCTGCTGTGGTCAGTTCCCCACCACCACCAACATAAGCACTGCCTTACAGGCCTCCCCAGGTCCCACTCTGACTTTACAGGTTAATTATATGCACACTCCAATCCCCACGCCATTTGAGCATCTCACTGGAGTGTCCAGCCCTCGATCCACAGATCTACGACTCTCGAAGGACCAGTAAACACCAGTGTACACCTCAGGCTCACCAATCTGCTCAACACCCAGCACTTAGAAGACATGTTTATAGTAAAAACAAGAAGTTTATTTAACAAAGAACAAGATTCAAGAAGAAGCAAGTAGAATTAATGGGGAAAAAAGGGTTACATATCAAATAAAATCGTAACATGATTTCTAGAATGTAAATTTAACTAACAAAACATTCCCCTGTCTCATAAAGGTGAGAAGTTTCTCTCACAGCAGCCAGATCACCTGTGATCTTCCATTCATAAGACAAGCCAGCTCGCAGCTTGTCCCCGTGGTGAAAGATAAATGGGTGTACCCCCAGATATAGTTCCAATGTTCCATTTTCTTCCGGACTTCCTACTGGTTTATTTCTTCCTATAAATTCCCTCTCTGGAAGATTTCACAATCCCTTCATTAACATTAGGCTCAGTCTATAAATGGGCACCCACTAGGAGCCATACAATACTCAATTTACATATAGCCAAATACTTAGATTAACAGCTCTTGCCTGAAACAACCTTGTTTATCTCCTTCTGGTGACCAGCCCAAGCTCACAGGCTGTACAAGCATATTTTAATCATATGTACATTACTCAATACATATTATCCACACATTCATCTCACAATGATTATGATGATCACTGTGACATTTTCAGTAGAGGTCTTACATGACACCTTTGGTGAAATATTATGTAACTACCAGATCCAGGGGATCCCTGTAATTCTCATGCAACCCTGTGCCCTGTCAGTTGGCACCAGAGGTGCCTGTCAGTTGGGTCAGTGATCTCCAGAGCAGTGTCCAGCTGATTGATGCTATGATCTCATTGGACACTTGGGTTGATTTGGAAGAAAAAGTGGAGCTAATTTCTCTGCTATTAAAAGTCGGGCATATCGATCATTTGTCTGTTGCAGCTCAGCTGTTTTTCATAGAGGATTGCAGTTAGTTTGACATTTGCTCTTACTACCCAAAATCATCTCAGGAAAGTTCATTGTAATAAATGTTCAAATAATATTCAGAGTTTCTTTGGGTTGCACAATTTCTCTGGGATATTAGCTCGTGGACTAGTTTTCATGCTACCTCTCTGCTTTACTGCAGCAACAAAAAGCAAACCAATCAAACAGCTAACTATATTAAACATAAATCCTGGGAGGCCCATGGGAAGTGATCACATGGTGAGGCTGGAGTGCAATGCACCAACTAATGAGAAAAATGAGTACCCATTAAAGAAAAGCTGTTCCTTTGTTAAATAGTGGAAGAAAACAGGGATTGCAGTAGGCTGTCTTTTAAAAAGTGGGCTTTTAAAAATCAAATCCTGGTTGTACTATTAAAGATTTTAACTTGGCAGGGAGCTAGAAGCAAAATTAAGCTTTTCAGCTTCTCTGGAGACATTTGTGAATAATACTTAGAACTTGTTTGTGGGACTCCAAGAACAAATCACTTTTGTGTCCAGATGAGATAAGGTGGGTTCAAAAAGATGATTGCCAGTTTGGACTAATTCAGGAGGAGTGCAGTAGTGAAAACCAGCAGTTACACATAAAGGGAAGGATGGTGGGGGTTGAGGGGGGGAGGTGATGAAAACCTGCTCTGCCATGAGTTGAGATGTGGTGTGGGGGTGGCGGGGAGGAGCGAAGAGAGGCGTTGGGCCAGGAGTTTGGAACAAAAGCCTTTCTGCTGGCATGGGTCAGAATGGCTCCATGATGGACTGGGAATTTGTGGTGGGGTACACTTCCTTTCTGCTTTTTGAAAGGGAGAAGCATGCACCTGGCTAGCATGCGCCGCTCACTCAAGCATATGTCTGAGCTGGTTGCAGAAGAGCTGGTTACACATTCCATCAGAACACACTCCTAAAAATCATGCTGAACTGGCCAATGCAGTGGCTGGGCCCCCACATTGTCCTCTCTTGAACATCTGTTAGAGAAATGTGACAGAGTGTTGAGAACCAACCACAGCACCACCACTCTGGTCACTGCAGGTCCAATTAGTTTCCCCAGAGAAGGGCCTGACTGAGGAAAGTTGAGGCAAGTTACTAGAGCAGCCTGAGCTGGGGGAGCTAAGGAGCTGGTTAACTGGAAGAGTGGAAATGCACACCAGAAGGAAGTGCAAGGGGAGAATGAGAGAGTGGGAGGGGCTAGCAGGCCAGAGTAAAGGGAGATTGCTGCGTGTCTGGATCTCTTCCCTCTGGCAAAAAGGGATGATATTTATATGTTACTGAACACGGAGTTGCTGCATGGGACTGTAAAGGGGTGGTGGTTGAGATAACACAAATAAACTATGCATCAGTGTTTACAAACCAGAGGTATTAGAGCCATTTGTAAGAGAAGATGGAAGCAGAGGGCCATGCCCTGTCACAAGAAGTTGCCCTCTTTCTTGTATGAAGGGGATGGGAGGGTGAGGAGGCTCACTATGCCATCTTCCCTTCCCCCCTGTGCCCAGAAACAGAAGAGGGCAATATCTATTGCTATGATCTGCTATGGGATATATGCTATAGAAAATACACTTGGTTTGTCATTTAGAATTTATAACTTTTCTTTGATCATAAGTGGATATGGTGCTGAACTATAAAACACTGACAGCCATGGGAAAATTAGGTCTGTGGTGAGCCATGTAATGAAATTGACCTACTTGGCAAAATGCCATAGAAAATTACTGCAAATATGTTTGAGTAACACACTAGAAATGTTCCCAAATTAAGTTCATAAGGAAGCTCTGCCTTTTTAAAAATAATGTCATACTGTATACTGCTTTGCTAATTCCTCACCGTAAATTCAATCTGAGTATAGACTAGAAAATGTGTATTTTTTGACATATGATGGCAGTGGCAGTAAAAACAAGGCAAACTGGGGAAAATCAACAGTACATAACATTCTTTGGCATATTTAAAAATATATATTAAAGTATTTGTATTTAATTTTCTAAAAGTACAAAGCTTCAGGTCATCACTATTTGAAAAAAAATATATTAAATCTGTTATCTTCATCCAGGCCATTTTTAATGTGATGTGCCGGGGACATGCTTAAAGAAAACTGTAACTCGGCCAAGCAGTCTGAAAAATGAAAAAGCAAGAAGTCGTGTGGCCATGAATACACTGGGAAACATATTTGAAAATTCAGTTGCCTAATAATGATTTTGGGTTATTCCTCTGCTCCAGAAGCCCTATTCTGGAGCGGAACCACAGAATCACATTTACAAGTGTTATATTGTTTTAAAAACTGTTATATTAGTCTTCTTTATACCCTACTGAAACCTTACTTGCTGTGTGAGAGTAAGCATAAGGGAGTTGAAGCAATGTGCATACAGAGGATCCAGAAGCTGTAAGTCAGGGGTGCCCGATTTTAACTTGCACCCTTGTATTTAGTTGCTTTTCTTGCTACATTCCTTTATTCATCATTATCACATGAGTTACATTCCTTTATAGGTTTCAGAGTGATAGCTGTGTTAGTCTGTATCAGCAAAAACAACGAGGAGTCCTTGTGGCACCTTAGAGACTAACAAATTTATTTGGGCATAAGCTTTCGTGGGCTAAGACCCACTTCACCAGATGCATGCAGTTTATAGTCCTTTATAGTGCACTTCTTCTCTGAAAAGTGACTATGTGAAAATGGTCCCTTCTTACGAATGAATAGAACATGTTTTTGGTATGTATTTGGTCATATATGCTGATTTTAGTGACTAAAATTATATCTGTATATAAATTTTCATACCCTTTTTCATATGACAGATTGAGTAAACAGCCAAACTGTTGGTATATTTTAAAAAAAATAAACTGAAAAAATATAAACCCCATGCTGTTAAATAATTGCTTCCATTCACAGCCCATTTATGGCATTTGATAGCCCTAGACAATTGACTGGGAAGATGTTAATTTTCACCTTCCTTCTAAAAGTTGATTTGGATGTTCCATTTACATGCATAGTAACACCAATTTACAGAAGTCCAGTCAGAGAGGCAGGATGGCAGAAGATAAAAGGGGGAAGGAGGATTATCGTCACCTCTTCCATTTCCTTATTTAACAAGAAACAATATATTTTTCTACCACCGGGACCAACTTCAGTGTTTCAGATGCTGAGGGATTGCCATGAGCCAGAGGGCAGCTTCTGGGATGCATGTTCCTGGGATCAGCTATTGTTTTGATAGTGTTACAATGTTCCACCAATGTAGAGAACGCTTTTTCTGCATCTGTTTAAGTACAGTGTCTGCCTATGTATTTATATGGGCCTTTATCATTACAGTGCTTCATAGTCATTAATGGATGGACTTCAGGCAACATTTTCAAAAGTGCTTAAATTACTTGCAAGCCTGGGCCTCACTGACTTTCAATGGGACCGAGGCTCCTAAGTTACCACAGAGAAAAAAATTTCCAGAGCACTTTTATCTTCACAGCTGTGAGCTAGAGAAGTAGTACCCACATTTTATAGATAGGGAACTGAAGCACAGGGCAGACTAGGTGACTTGCCTAAAGTCATACAGGAAATTTGTGGCTGAGCCCAGAACTAGACCGAGTGCTCCTGCATCCCAGTCCAGCGCCCTATCCACGAGAGCATTTTTCTCCCTTCCCACCCCCATATTATTAGGAGGTAGTTATTATCCCCTTACTCTCTTTTGTCCTGAATTTGTAACTGAATTTAAGCAAACGTATGTTGCACCCATATAACTGAGAATAAATTTGGGTCCTTTATCCCTATGTTTGTCTCACTAAGGGTAATGACACACAAAATAATTATTCACACGGGAAAAGGACAATGTCCAAAGACAAAGAACATTATTTGAATGTTAAGTTCCAGCTGCTAATTCATATTTCACTATAATCAGGGTATTGCTGACTACAGATGGGTGTTGTGTCCTGCATTCAGAGAACAAAACAAAAGCCATGGGCTTATAAGTCAATGGGACTCTGCCTGGAGTAACTGTATGCCTAAGCATAACCCTTAGCAGAACTGGGGCTCAGGTGTGGCTCCTCTACCTGAAAATATTGAGATCCCTTTTCTCCTTAAAGATTACAAAGGCAATCTGTCACACCTGACAACAACAATTCCACCGACATCCTTATAAATGTCATCCGAAATCATGACCACTCTTTGCCGTAAGCCTTCGCATTTATAAACAACAATACGCTTTGAAATACAATGCTAACGACAAACAGAAAACTGGCATCATCACCGCCTCATCCCTTGGTTGATCTATTTCTATGAAACAAATAAAATATTTTTAAAAAATTCTTAGTCTTTTGCTTGTCTGCTACTTTTTAGCTCAATTCCAGAACTAAAACCATGTCTGGCTTTTATAAGTTAATGTGAGGATCCTGGAAAGTTAATTTTTTTTTTAGACATTGGATTTTGTTTTTCCAAGCTTAGACCAGGGCCTCTAAAAAATCTCATAAGACTCCAGACTATAACAATTTGTCTGTCTTTCCTTAGAGATTGCATAATTTAGTTTTTGGCATTCATAAATTAATTTTATATTGACCTTCTCTAACTTCCATAGATGCTAGGGCCCACTTCAGCAAACCTTCACTAACTGACTTCAGTGAGTGGGATGCCTATGCAAGAAACTGCTTTCTGGAGCAGGTCCTGGATTACAAAGGAGCCTGGTTTGGAACCTCCCTGCACTTTGAGGAAGTTTGAAGCTGGATCCAGACTATTCTGTTTCACAGTGGTCCGTATACTTTCCTGATTACCGCAACAGTTGAGTGCTTTTCAGTAGCACATTAAGCAATATGACTACACATATGTCATGAATTGTTTATTCTCTCACTCGTCTCTCCAGGGAGAGAAGTGAAGTGTATGCAGTGGAGTGACTGGTGGGTTTTTTTGGGGGGGGGGAGGTGTGTCTTTGTTGTGGGGAGAGGGGTGGTTCTGTAATATACATAATCCAAACATCATGGCCAGCCTCCCCTCTCTATAATGGCCAAACCAAGGTATACTGAGTCATAGTGTATCTGAGCTAGACATTAAATATACTATGTTTTTCTCTCAGCATCTCAACTAATTTCCCTAGAGGGTGGCAGCAGGCTGAATAATGTTGCATAAGCTGCCTGAGGAAAATCTGAATCAGAAAAATATGCTAGAATAGTTTATCTCGTCCAAAAATAAAGGATGGCCAACTTCTGCCTATTTCCATTGCATTTAGGTTAGTTACAGCATAAAGAAGTCAATGCAATTAGAAACAAAATCTTAACATGTCGAATTCCACACGATTCCCTCTTCGTTGATGTCTTGTTCTAATTATGGAACAGTAGCAAATTACTACCCCTTTTCCGTGCACCAGCTCAGGTCTGCTGGCCAGCACTTTGGGGTGGAGTAATCTGCCCTCTGCCCTCTGCCCAGTCTCCTAGCCCCTTTTTCTGTGGAGGATTGCAGCCCCTGCATATCTGGATGTAAAGTCTGTGGAGGTCAGGCATAAGAGGCGGGGGGTCGGGGGTAAAGAGTGTCTAACTCAACCAAGCTAAAATTTATCCCTAAACCACACACAACAATTGTCATGTTGGTTCAAAAGTGCTGGACTTCAATTCTGCCACAACATCAGTTGAGGAGCTCTTGTCAGCATAGATTCACTATAGTAAGTTAACCAAAAATCCTGTCCGCAACTTTGAAAATTAGTCCACAATAATCCTCTCCACCATTGCTCTCAAAATTTAAAAAAAAATATCTTAAAGACCCTTTAACACTGTGGTTAGGTTCAAGAAAATGTTGTAATGATCCCATGCAAAGACCATTTATATGGGTAGATAGGTATTTCTAAATATCATTGTAGGGCTGTATACATTTGGCCTAATTCTTATTTATTTCAGTGTGGATAGTGGTTTGGACACTGACCTGGAAGTAAGCTGACTGGGTTCAGTTTCCAGGTGTGTTGGGGTTGAATCACTACAGCACTAGCTATTTGCCCCTGGAGTGGACTCAATTGGGAGATGGATGCTCAATGGCTTAATTAGGCAGGAGGGTGATGAGCTAATGAGAACAGTCAACCCACCAGCTGGCAACAGTTAAAGGAGAGGAGGCTGGTAGGGGCCAGGGGATACAGGATCTCAAGAATAGGTGCTCTTTCCCTCTTCCTCCCTGGAGAGTGGGATTAGGGGGAAGGTTATGTCCATTTGCATGCTGCTGCTCAAGGCTGTAATGGTGAACTGGTGGAGTGGACCCAATAAATAATATGCTGGTGTATATAAACTGGAAAGTGTCCAGCCTGGTTGTGTGGTCCAAAGCATGGAGAAGGTATCCCTGTCACATGCTCCCCCTCCAAAGGAGTTTATTTCACACAGCCTGACTTCCACATATATAGCAAATGACATCTTCCGGTTCATTGTGTTAACCCAGGGAAGACTCTCAAAGGGGCCAAGCAGTCTGAAGCTGACATTTCTGAAACAGCTCAGCCAGGCAGAGGTGATCTGCGGGGGGAGCATTTGACAGGGCTTGAATCTGAGTTTCCAGGTTCAGTTTCCAGGTGTGTTTGACTCCTCCTCAAACGACAGGGCTTGAATCTGAGTCATAGCGGGACTCAGGCTCAGATCAGACCCCCATCCCCAGCAGGGTCCTAGGATTTGGGTCCTCTGTGCTTTCTGACCCAAGTCAGACTGATTTGTGTGTGGATGGAAGTGGGGCTTGGGTTCTTACCTGACTCAGAGCCCGGATTTGGTGTGCAGTGTAGACATGCCCTTGGGAAGCTGCTATTTGATTAAGGGAAAGTCACTTCACCACTCTCTTCTGCTCTGTTCCCTTCCATCCTTCATCTCTCTCCTCTCTTCAGACCATGTAAAGTCTTCAGTGAAGGGATCTCTACTATTGTTTTTTATGGTGCCCAGCACAATGGGGTCCTCATCACAGCTGGGGCCTTGGGGCACTACTGTACTCTGTTAATAATACTCCAGTATGATATGCCATATTTCTTTAATATGATAAAAAGGATTTTATTTCAGAAGATAAATGTCATTATTCATCAGAATTTCCCAGGAACAATTAAATACAAAGAGGTGCAATTCCTTTACTTTCCCAAACATTCCATACTCCCAAAAGCGTGATAGCAATAAAATGAAGCAGAATTAACTAATGTGAGGTTTATAAGTGAGCTTAATTTACTGTTATAATATCCCGTGTGTAAACTGCCTGAGGCTCCATAATTAATGACCTGCAATGATGTATAAGCAAAGCCTGTCTCAATAATCTTTCCAATTGCATGCCGTTTTCTGCATATATCCGTGATGTGTGCAAAGAAAATGTAGAGTTTAGGAAAACTTGCACAGAGATTAAACTCATTTAGTTAAAAATAGTTTTGGCTGTGACCTGTAAGGAAAAAAATATGGCATTTGAAGGAGCTAACAATGACCAAATGGATTAAAGACCATAGATAAAATGAAGAGAGATGAAATTAAGGCAGGAGAGAAGAAAACCACAGAGGGATTCACGTAGGGTGATCAGATAGCAAGGGTGAAAAATCAGGACAGGGGGTGCGAGGTAATAAGCATGTATATAAGACAAAGCCCCAAATGTCGGGACTGTCCCTATAAAATCGGGACATCTGGTCACACTAGAGTCACATAAAGCATGAGGAAGAAAAATAATGTTTCTTATTTGTACTGTTAGCTTTCTAACAATTCTCCCATGTTTCTCAAAGAAGTATCAGCATGAAGTGCATGATCTGTAGAAAGCTGAATGGGGTTTGACATTTGGTAGTCTGCCACAAAGCAGCCAGATTATTGATCAAGGCAGCCACAGTTGCGTGAGAGGGAAAGGAGAAGGAGGACTATTTCTCCCTAACAGGTTTGTACTGTTTCCTTCCTAGAATGTAAAAATTCACCAAGTTCACCTCCTGCATGCAAACATGCGAGAAGGGTACACACAGCCTAAACCGATGTGGCCTTTTGGGCAACTGCATTATATCTTCAGCACAGATGTGGCTGAGCCAAGGCCAGGGATCCAGAGAAAGCTTTGTATCAAACTCTGACATTGCAAACAGAAACACATAACAGCCAGAGCTGGAGAACCTGCTGTTAATGACTGTAACAGTGTAACAATCAGAACTTAACTTCCAAATATGAAATAAATCTGAGCAACATCAAGCACATCTTTTGCATACATTTCAGATTTCTTGTGGGTGAGATTCTCCAAGTCACACTGAGGATTTGGATACACAGTTCCCTTTAACTTTAAGGGCAATTGGGCATCCAAATCACTTAGGCAGCCTAGAGAATATCTCAGCCTAGAACTAGCTACACAATCTAGCCTTGCAGATAGATACAGTAGCTTCATTTTTTCAGTTTCAGAAATTTAGGTTGAATGTGAGGGCTGCATCTCAAAGCTGGGCTTCAATTCTAGTAGGCATCTTATAAACAAACAAAAGAAAGGGCTCACATATGCTCACTTTTATCAGATAAGTTTTCGAGATCCTCTTCCATCAAGGAGTCTTAACTTTGTTCCATTTGTGCTTCAGTGTTCAGCAATTTGTTGGCTGCATCTTTATCCCTAAACAAATACTGCTTTTCTCCATATACTGTACAAAATTTGACTATATAAAATACTTCTGCCTGAGCATCTATACATATGAATCCTTGCTTGATTTCTACCAATTATCTTCTCTTTCTTTCAGTAATTGGGCTGAAATCAGAAAAAAAAATAGCTCCTTTAAATTCCCCATCATAGACAGACATCCAACAAAATAGTCCCCACTGCAGATTGACACTTCATCTCACATAGGGATCTAAAGCATTTTTATATAAAATACATCATAAATTAGGTTCAGTTCTAAATCATAAGAGATTAGGATTATAAAAAATAGATCAAGGCTTCCAATTTCTTGCCTGCTAGGCTACAAATCAAGCAGCTGTTAGAACATATTACTTTAAGCAAGTTCCAGGGCACAAGTAAGAGTAACACTTAGGATGTTTGCAGAACAGCTATTTATTTTCTATAAAGGGGTCTGTGGTCCCAAATGTAAGCAAATCAGGACAAGAAACGTGAAAAGAAATTGCCAAGCAAATTCAATTCACATATGGGACAAAAGTAAAAATGTTAGTTTCAGTCTCGGGGCCATGCCCTTGCGCAATTCCGCGTGTGACTGAACTTAGATTATAAACAAATAACGCACACCTATAAGTTTCTGGATCAAAGCATGTGAACAGTCTCTGTAGAGCCTTGATAAAGTTATGACAGGTAGTTTTCAGATTTTTTTGAATGTTTTGTGAACACATTTTTTCCCCCTAGATTGGCAAACCTTGAAATAATTGGGCTAATAACGTGATGTTCTGGAAAAATCTGGAAGCACACAACAGTGTCTTGTGCTTCAGTGGAGACTTATCGTATGCCTTTCCCCTTGTTTAGATAAAGAATTCCAGTCAAAGCCCTTAATCTGCTAAGTAACTGAAGCTGTTGCCCAAATCATGCCAATTGTTCAATCTGGAAAAATATTACCACTTGCCACTATTCATCCTAATATTAACCACTCAGTTCACCCCATAGTTGTGGGCTGCTGGTAAGAATTTCAGTCATGAACAAATTTATAAAATAAGAGCTCATCTTTTAGTGAGCACATATCTCAGAGGAAATTTGCCAAGCATAACAAACGTCATGCATGGAATTGTGTAAGCTCATCAGTTACAGATGTCACTGCAACTAAGACATAAGGGCAGGAGGGACTTCTGTTTCAAATTATTAAGGCACATGGCTTCAAAGAGTAAAATAAATGTTTTTTTTAATAATAATCAAAATTAAATATTTTAAAAAGCCATTGAATATAGTGTCAGGAACAATTAACTATTGTTTGTATTAGCGTAGCACCTAGAGCCCCCAACTAAAATTAGAGCCTCATTCTCCTAGGCTCTATGCAGAGCAATAGTGAGAGACAGTCCTTGCCAGTAAGAGTTTACAGTTTGAAGACCAGTTAGTGAAGTCTTATACACATTGGTGGGCACATACGTAAGACCAGATCATGACATTATGATGTGTCCAGTAGTAGGGGCACTGGGGTGTTGTGCTTCCTCTGAAATTGCTCAGCAGGAGTAACTCAGTCTCATAAAATCCCTCCAGGTCTCCCTCCAGTTCTATGGAGAGAGTGAATCATTCTTTGACTATCCCAAGCACAGAGTATGCTACCCAACGCACTGTCACAGCTATGCTGTCAGCTACATTGACTTGGGTGGAACCAAAGCTCCATGCACACATCAAGAGCATGTAGCAGCTCTGCGGAGCCTACTTCCCCATCCACACTGTTACCTGTCACGTAGGTAGTTGGTGCAGGGGCTTAAGAGGTGCATTTCAAACAGTGGTCTAGCTGATCCATGATTTAGCCCTCAAGAACTTGTATTGACATCCGCAGAACTACTTGTACAAGTAACTGTTCACCAACGGGAATAACGGCATCACAAGTAGCCCCAAACAAAGGAGTGGGGGGGAAGCTCAGTGGGAACTGAGGTATTAAGATCTTGTGTTTTTAAAGTTGAACTATAAAATGAAAACAAGCACTGGCATCATTATGATAATAGATAGAAGGTTGGAATCCTGGCCTCATTAAAATCAATAGGAGTTTTGTCACTGACTTTAACAGGATTCAGGCTTACATCTCAGGGTCCAGGCTTACATCTACTTACAACCCAAATAATATCAGTGATGTCACAAAAATAACTGTTCACGATAATATTTTAACACAAAATATTTTGTAGAGATGGGAAAATACTTAATAAACTTGCTTCTGTGCTTACTATAACCCGCAGCCTCGTTAGTGGGCAGATTCAACACACAAATCTAGGATTAAGTCAATTTTCATTTTGTCATTGCTGTATACCGTTAATATTTTTGAAAAAAGTGCTATGACCTTAATTAACTTTGATAAGTAAACAAATGCAATGAGCATAAATCTGATCCTATCAAGATCAAGCCAGATGCCCTGTATGTATGATCATTCCATTTGTTTAAAAATCATGACCATTTTAGTTTGATTTAGATAAATTAGGAGTTTATTCAAAGACCACAAGTTAAATATTACAGTTTTAATGATGGTTAATATATTTTACCTAAAAATACATTGGCTCAATTTGTAAAGCTTTTATTTTTAACATAGACTTTATTATGAAATTTAAAGGTTGGATAAGAACATAAGAATGGCTATTCTGGATCAGACCAAAGGTCCATCTAGCCCAGTATCCTGTTTTCTGACAGTGGCCAATGCCAGGTGCTCCAGAGGGAATGAACAGAACAGGTAATCATCAAGTGATCCATCCCCTGTCGCCCATTCCCAGCTTCTGGCAAACAGAGGCTAGGAACACCATTCCTGCCCATCCTCGCTAACAGCCATTGGTGGACCTATCCTCCATGAATTTATCCAGTTCTTTTTTTAATCCTGTTATAATCTTGGCCTTCACAACATCCTCTGGCAAGGAATTCCACAGGTTGACTGTGTGTTGTGTGAAAAAATACTTCCTTTTGTTTGTTTTAAACCTGCTGTGTATTAATTTCATTTGATGGCCCCTAGTTCTTGTGTTATGAGAAGGTGTAAATAACATTTCCTTATTTACTTTCTCCACACCAGTCATGATTTTATAGACCTCTATCATATCCCCCTTAGTCATCTCTTTTCCAAGCTGAAAAGTCCCAGTCTTATTAATCTCTCCTCATACGGCAGCCGTTCCATGCCCGTAATTAGTTTTGTTGCCCTTTTCTGAACCTTTTCAAAGTCCAATATATCTTTCTTGAGATGGGGTGATCACATCTGCACGCAGTATTCAAGATGTGGACATACCATAGATATATATAGAGGCAATATGATATTTTCAGTCTTATTATCTATCCTTTTCTTAATGATTCCCAACATTGCTTTTTTGACTGCCGCTGCACATTGAGTGGTTGTTTTCAAAGAACTATCCACAATGACTCCAAGATCTCTTTTTTGATTGGTAACAGCTAATTTAGACCCCATCATGCTATATGCATAGCTGGGATTATGTTTTCCAATGTGCATTACTTTGCATTTATCAACATGGAATTTCATCTGCCATTTTGTTGCCCAGTCATCCAGTTTTGAGAGATCCTTTTGTAGCTCTTCGCAGTCTGCCTGGGACTTAACTATCTTGAGTAGTTTTGTCTCATCTGCAAATTTTGCCACCTCACTGTTTATCCCTTTTCCCAGATCATTTATGAATATGTTAAATAGGACTAGTCCCAGTACAGACCCCTGGGGGACACCACTGTTTACCTCTCTCCATTCTGAAAACTGATCATTTATTTCTACCCTTTTTCCCTATCTTTTAACCAGTTACCAATGCATGAGGGAACCTTTCTTCTTATCACAGGATTGCTTACTTTGCTTAAGAGCCTTTGGTGAGGGACCTTGTCAAAGGCTTTCTGAAAATCTAAATACACTATATCCACTGGAGCCCCCTTGTCCACAAGCTTGTTGACCCCCTCAAAGAATTCTAGTAGATTGGTGAGGCATAATTTCCCTTTATAAAAACCATGTTGACTATTCCCCAACAAATTATGTTAATCTCTGTGTCTGACAATTTTGTTCTTCACTATAGTTTCAACCAGTATGCGCTGTAGCTCATGAAAGCTTATGCTCAAATAAATTTGTTAGTCTCTAAGGTGCCACAAGTACTCCTTTTCTTTTTGCGAATACAGACTAACACGGTTGCTACTCTGAAACCAGGCTTACCCCTGTAATTGCTGGGGTCTCCTCTGGAGCCCTTTTAAAAAATTGGCGTCACATTAGCTATCCTCCTGTCATTTGGTACAGAAGCTGATTTAAATGATAGGTTACAGACGACAGTTAGTAGTCCTGCAATTTTATATTTGAGTTCCTTCAGAATTCTTGGGTGAATACCATCTGGTCCTGGTGACTTATTGCTGTTTAGTTTATCAGTTTGTTCCAAAACCTCCTCTAATGACACCTCAGTCTGGGACAGTTCCTCAGATTTGTCACCTAAAAAGAATGGCTCAAGTTTGGGAATCTCCCTCACATCCTCAACAATTAAGATTGATGCAAGGAATTCATTTAGTTTCTCCACTCAGGCCTAGGAAAAAGAAAGTCATTACATTTACAGACTTATCTAATTACAGTGGACAATTCATCAATAAACCACAGAGAGAAAGTCATGAAAATGAAATAAATAATTATGCACTTCTGAGAAACCACGTTTCCAGAGCAATTGAAAAAAAAATACCATAAAGCTATGCCTAACACGATACCTACACCAATTATAGATTACAGATTAATTTATAATTAATAATTGATAAAAATAAACTAATGTGATTTGTTAAGTAAGAGCTCTTCAAAACCACTGAATTGACCAGTTTTATTCCAAATTCTCTTCTTCCTCCTGAAAGGAGGAGGTTCATTGAATTGTATTTATTTATATAGTGCAAATTGATTAGAAAACTAAAGTTACGAACTGACATACAAAAACAAATGAATTGTATAGAATATCTTCAAAGAGGTGGATGAAAAAACCCTCTTCCTATAACCATAGCACATACACATAAATTAGTGCATGTGTTTCTTCCTCCATACTAAAATAAACCCACCCAAGAAGACTAAATTACATTACAAACTGGCAGAAATAGATATTATGGGTTGGGGAACATGAAATTATATAGAATGTTAAACACTAAGCCTGGGGAAACTAGACGTGAAAACTAACCAAATTATACCCAGGTTTCAGAGTAACAGCCGTGTTAGTCTGTATTCGCAAAAAGAAAAGGAGTACTTGTGGCACCTTAGGGACTAACCAATTAATTCCACGGTATGCATCCGATGAAGTGAGCTGTAGCTCACGAAAGCTCATGCTCAAATAAATTGGTTAGTCTCTAAGGTGCCACAAGTACTCCTTTTCTTTTTGCAAATTATACCCAGTAACTCTGAAAGCAGGGGGTCCTGAGGCCAAGTTCATCAATGCCATAAGTAGGTGCAGCTCCATTTACTTCAAAAGGATGTTAAAGCATTTGGCATCTTCTTACATAGCTGATGAATTTGCCCTCTGAGTCCATTTACACATGCAGAGAATTTGGCACTTAAACTTTATGTTTCCCTATATTATTACACTTTTAAAGAAGACAGTGCACATTTAATATAATGTTCTAGATAAACATTAATAGGTGAACAAGAGCTTTTCTTATAATATTCAAGAACATCTTAATGAATGTTTTACAGAAGATTGTCAATTACATGACTGTCACACCTATCTTTAATTTGGACAAATCATACAACCTCTGTGCTCTATTCTCTGTATTCAGTGGCTTGGTTACTGTATGTCACAGTAGTCAGGCTATCTGACTTAATAGTTGTAAAGAGCTCTGGGATATTTGGATGGAAATCCCTATGAAAATACAAAGTATTATCATTGCCACCTACTAATATTTACTAATTCAGTCATATGCTTAAAGGAAAGGTTTTATCACATTCAATAATCTGAATTTGATTCTCATTGGAAAAAAAATGGTTTTCGAATTCATAAAATTACTCTGAGAGGATTCTAAATAATTCTGGACAAAGATAAAGTCGTATAAACAACACCTTTATCGGCCCTACCCTCATCAATGTTATACCAATTTACACTTCGTATGGACTCCCTTAGACTTAATTAGACTCATGGAGATTTGTGCCCATTTACCGGTGTCTTAATTAACATCCTTCTGTATGCATCATCTCTGAATTTGGGTCATTTAGTCCAGGGGCATCTAGCTACATAATAAAATTCCAAGAATGTCTCTCTGAAGCCTAAAATATATGTTAGCGTGATGCAATAGAAACAGCTACAAGAATGGCCGAGAGCTCTTTTTGTTTAGAATATCACCAGGTTGAATCATCACTGGGTTTTGCAGTCTGTTAATATTCAGTTTTTAAGTCCTCAGCCATTTTGACTTTAAGAATTACACCCAGAAGGCAGATAGCTACACTAAGACATATATCTAGGCTATGCCAAGAACCCTAGACCATTGTGATTTCATAGGTAACTCAACCAATCATTACCCTTATTCTATAGCTGATTTACATGCAACAATTTATTTGGTTGTATGTGGTCTGAACAGATGGTGGATTAGTTGGTCTAACTATGCCCCCAACTGCCATGTGCACAAATCAACACAAATATACCAGCACAAACCCCCTAGACACAAATCAACACAATCACCCACACACCAACATTCATTATACACAATAACTCCAAACACACATACTACCTCACTGCAGCACACACACCTCATTTGCCATCTGCACAAGTCAGCACAACCCTCACATACAAATCAACACAACCACCCACACAACTGAACACCATAACCCCAAACACAATAACCCCAAACACACAGTCTCTCACCGCAGCACACACCCTTTTTTGTCACCAGCACAAATCCTCACAACTATGCAACCCACACACAACACAACCATTCACACCAATAACATAACTAGCATACACAATAATGGAAAACTTCACTCTTCAGTCTAGAATGTCTGTACAGTCAGTGTGAAGTAAAGGAAACAATTTCAAACATGGTTGAGAGCTCTTTTTGTTTAGAATATCACCAGGTTTAATCATCACTGGGATCTGTGGTCTGTCCAATTTTTTCAGTTTTCAGCCATTTTCAGCTCTTTTATATACATGACTTCACAAATTATACCCATGTGACAACACAGACTTTCAGCTACTAGTACTCATGTAAAATCACAGGCTAAAGGTCCAAAGAGACGAAAAAAGCAACTAACAGGAGTTTGTAACTTAAAGGAATCTGCCCCCACATTTACTTTCACTTTAATCTATTTACAAATGCTATCAGTTAAGATTCCTTTATACAACTGTGATTTAAATAGATAAGCGTCAGGTTGTGTAATCCATACCACTTTACACATCACCTCTGAATTTTGCCTTTAGTATTATTTTGTATGTAATATGGCTCCCTGGCTATTTGTGTGTGAAGGGGTAGCAGGGCTGGCCCACAACATTTTGGCACCTGAGGTGGGGAGCTCAAATGATGCCCCCATGCCCTGTTGCTTTGGCCAAAACTTTGAAAGGTCTCAATTCTGCCTTCTTTCTGTTCTACTCCTCTCATGGTACTGCTCTGCTACCTACCCCAATAAAGGAGAACTAACCATTTAAAATGCCTCATTCAAAAATTTAAGTAACACTTAACTTTCAAATGCCTGAACAGCAAATGTAACTTTTCTTGTCTGCATAGTAAACACTGGCATTATTATCTGTTTGAATAATCAAAGTGGTGCTTTCTGTGCCTTCTTGGTTGCAAAGATTTGAACTGCTTCCCGAAGGTCCACAGTCTGGGCCAGCTCATGCTCTATTGAGATGGTTGCAAGGCCGACCAGCCTCTCCTGTGTCATTGTGGAGCGTAGATGTGTTTTTATTAACTTCATCTTGGAGAAGCTGCATTCTCCACTGGCAACTGTTACAGGAAGTGTTAGAAGTATGCGCAGAGCAACAAAAGCATTTGGAAAGAGGGTGGTCATCTTATTTGTGCACATATATTCCAGAACAGCCTTTGGAGTTGATCCTGCTGAAATGTATCTTGAAAGGGCTTTCAGTTCATCACCTAAATCACTTGCATCAATATCGCACATGTCATCAAGTGTCAACATTGTCTCTAGTGCCTTGCATTGCTGGTGTAGGTCTTCTTCAGGTATAGTGAGGAGTTTTGGAATATCATACAACATCCCAAATATACTGCTGTGTTCCTTGAGCTGCATGAAACATTCTTCAACTGACTGTATTGCACAATCTAGCACCTGCTTAAAGAATTCAACTTTGAATTGTTGTTTGGGGTCTCTTATGGGATTATCCCGTGCCTCGTAATCAAAATGTCTTCTTCTTCGGTGACTCTTGTATTCTTGAATGGGTGGGAAAATATCTTCAGTGTGAAGTTCCTCTGCTAACTTCTGTGCACTCTTCAGAACATTTTGAAATCCCTCATCTGACCGGTAAGACTGTAGGTATGACTTTGCTTTGTCCAGTTGTTCCATTGCTCCAGATATATCAAGGTCAACACCTTGAGGTCTCTTGCTTACATTTATTTCAAACAGTATGTCATGCCACAACACTAAGCCACACAGAAATGTGAAGTTCTGTATGTTTCTGGTGATTCCATTTCCCTCTGCCACTGTTCTCCCATGAACAGTTCCTGTCATAGCATTGTCCTCCATAATGACAACTATGGCATCATCTATCTTCCCAATTTGGTGTTTGATAGGCTTTATCGCCTCCACTCGACTTTCCCATCATGTGGCACTCAGTGGTTTCAGTGTCAGAGAGGATGTTCCCAGATGTTGCTTCAAAATTTGCCATCAATAAATTGATGCAGAGAAAAATACATAGATGCTCTGAATTACATTAAAAAATTCAGCAGCCTCACTAGAAGCTGATGCTGCATCACTGACCACCAAGTTCAATGAATGAGAACTGCATGGGACCAAAAAAAGCTTGAGGGTTCAACTCTCAGGTCCGTGTCTGCACTCCTCTGTTCTTTTCTCTCATGTTGGCACCATTATCATAGCCCTGACCTCTCATGTCAGCTATTGCAATTCCCATATCTTCCAGCTTTTTAAGAAGCACATTTGTCATACCAGTCCCTGTAGTATCATCAATATCAATAAATTCTAGAAAATGCTCTCTGATGGTCACCATTGCAGGGACATTTTCACTAGGTTCTGTTGTTGTTACAAAATGCACCATTAAAGTCATTTGTTCCGTACGGCTGATGTCAGGTGTGCAGTCCAGAATAACAGAGTAATATCTTGCTGACTTCAGATCTGCCACAATCTTCTGCTTGACTTTTGTTGCCAGTAACTGTATGATCTCATTTTGAATTGTTTTTCCAAGGTAGTGGTGTGTGTACATTTCTTGGGCGGTGACTCCTCTTAGATGCTCCTGGAGTACAGCATCAGCTCCAC
Source organism: Lepidochelys olivacea (assembly GCF_965140295.1). NCBI lineage: Eukaryota > Metazoa > Chordata > Testudines > Cheloniidae > Lepidochelys > Lepidochelys olivacea. The sequence continues at coordinate 169,707,739 of NC_140411.1, forward strand.
AATTTTAAGAAAGTTTCCATTGTTTGGCACATACAGCTGATCTGAAGTGCCACACAGTGCTAGGTTTTGGGTAGCAAGCATTCTCACAATGGCAAAGAGCCTTTTCAGAACATTTTGCCAGTAAAGAAACTTTGATGCAATCTTCTCTTGATGCTGATCATCTATGGTGGCCTGTAACCTTAGTCTTATCTCAAACTCTTTCCACCTATGGAATGCTCTCTGGTGATTTGCTGCCTTCTCATGCCATGCCAGATTTCTAGCCAGATTTTTCTAGTCCTTTGTTCCTTTAGAACCCAATGGGGCTGGAACATTAGACTGGAAGCGCATGCAACAAAAACAGTATGCAGCATTCTGGGTTTTTGAGTACATAAGCCTTGGCCTCTCCACTTTGTCATCATTAGAGATTTCAGACCAGTAATGTGTTGGATGGAAACTTCTATTTTCATTGTCTTTGGGGAACATGAAGTTTTTCACTTGCTGTGGCCCATGCTGTACAAGGAAGTCCCTCAGGCCAATGCTCAAGTGGGTCCACAGTCCTGGATCATCTAGACTTCAGGAACTAAACTCAGCAGCAGCTTTTTCTTGCGCCTCCACCACACTCTTCTCTGATCTACACTTTTCTTCAGGAATGAGCATGGTTACATCCATCTGAGATGGAGATATGGATGTTGCAGTAGCTGCCAGGTCACCTGCACTCTGACTAACTGGAAGATCAGGCATCTCCTCACCACTCACATCCCCACTGGGGCCGGAAGGCTGACCGTGAATATTTGTGTCTATGTATCTCAGGAGAGCTCCTTCCTGCTTAGACAGGAAAACTACCTTTGCTTTCTTTCTTTTTCTGAATGCTCCCCAGAGGGGCATTTTCTTCTTTTACTCATGACTGCTGTTCTGTGCCAGCTATAGTGGCTCTCAACACTTAGTTGAAGGGGACAAATAAGCAGGCTGGTGGCAGGGCCTGAGTGAGGGAAGATAGCAGCATCTTAAGGGCCTAACTGGCTCCTACTACTTCAGTTGACTGCCTGTTCTCCTCAAGTGGGTTCAGGGAAGCAGCAGGAAACAGGAAGCTCCCTGAGAAGCTGATGTTAAACAGTCTAGGCTCCTGCGGGTGCTAGAGAGGTACATAAGAGGCTCCTCCTCCTCTCTCTCCCTGCAGCTCCTGCGGCTTTCTGTTATTCCCTCTCACCTTTTCTCCTGCCTGCCTGTTATGTCTCTTGTGCCCTCCTTCCTCCAGCACAGCATCTAGAGCAGAGAGAATACATATGCACCAGCAGCAGACACAATTTTCTACACTCTGGGTCCTAATGGCGCTCCCCCACAGTCTGGCACCTGAGGCAGCTGCCTCAGTTTGCTTCACGGTAACGCCAGCCCTGAGAGGTTGTCTCTTTATTTTGAACCATACATTGAACTTACTACCCTTCCTACCTCCGTGGTAATCCAGTGGTAATTTGATTGTTGAAAATCTTACTACCATGAGTAAATTGGCTACAATAATTCTGGAATACAAGAATGTAAAATGAATAAATAAATAAATTGGCAGCATTAGACATTTTTGTATGTGTTTGTATAACTGAAAAATAGTGTTGTTTTAGAAAACCAAATCTGACTAGCAATGGGTTGTAGTAAAAAGGTTAACAATGCGCTAATGAAAATGGATGGTGAAATGGGATAGTCTCTGAAAAACAGAATGTAAGAACAAAATGAGTGCACCTGCCCCGCTTGAAATGCAAGAAGAAAACCTTTTTCCTATCCCTCTCCAAATTCCCTGCACTGAATACAAGCCTAGAGTCTCAGATGTGTACATACTCAGCTGGCTAGCTCTTCCACTGCTGCTCGCACTGCCAGGGAGCAAGTATGTAAGCTCAAAGTGTAGACCTTCCCTTAGAGCTAGATCCTCAGCTGGTGTAAATCTGCATAGTTCAATTGAATTCAATAGAGCGATGCCAATTTGCAGATCAGGTTATAATATAGAAAACATTATTCTGAATATCTTGTTCTCAGTATGCAAATATCTTTTTCACACAAATCTTCTGAGGTAGGGTGGACAGGTTGGTTATCTGGGCAGTATGTCTGAAATTCACCTTTGTGCTCTGACATCTGTGTGAGTTTGTCTGACTTCAGCTGAGTGTATATTCCAAACATGGGCAATACTCCTCATTTTTGACCATATACAAGAGCAGTGCAATTTTCCATTCCAATGGCTTTTTTTACAGAACTCACAGAGAGTCCATCATCATTTCTCTCTCTCTCTCTTTCTCTCTTACACTTAACCTGTTTTTTTCTAGAACAGAACAAACTACCTTTACACATTCTCACCTGGTGCTGTCACTTTCTTATGTTTACAATGTTTGCTGATTTTCTACCCAGGGCTAGATGTTGAGGAACATTTCTGGATGTTCTCTTAGAGCAGCCATATCAAAATGAAGCAATGGAAATTCAGGACTCAAATAACCTATCGGCATGGCAGTTCAATGGACAAACAGTTGCTCTTGATGCTTCCCCTACAATGCAAAGCGAAGCTTTTTGGGGGTTGTGTGTGCCCTTTGTGGTTCTAGAGCAGAGGTGGGCAAACTATGGCCCGCGGGCCACTTCCGGCGTGCAGGACCTTCCTGCCCAGCCCTCGAGCTCCCTTCCAGGGAGGCTTGCCCCCAGCCCCTCCCCTGCTGTTCCCCCTCCCCTGCAGCCATGTCTAGGTGGCAAGGCTGTGGGCTCCTGGCTCTGGCCAGGCGGTGCAGCTGCCAGACATACTGCTCTGAATGGCATGGTAAGGGGGTGCAGTCAGGGGACAGGGAGCAGGGGGCAGTTGGATAGCTTTGGGAGTCCTGGGGAGCCTGTCAGGGGTGGTTTGATGGGGCAGAGGTTCTGGGGGGCAGTCAGGGGACAGGGAATGGGGGGAGTTGGAAAGGTGTGGGAGTCCTGGGGAGCCTGTCAGGGGGCAGGGGTGTGGATAGGGATCGGGGCAGTCAGGGACAAGCAGAGCAAGGGGAGTTGGATGGGGTGGGGCTCCCAGGAGGGGGCATCAGGAGACAAGGAGCTGGGGGGTTGGATGGGGTGGGGGTCCCGGGAGGGGGCATCAGGAGACAAGGAGCAGGGGGGTTGGATGGGGCGGGGGTCCTGAGAGGAGGCGTCAGGGGACAAGGAGCAGGGGGGTTGGATGGGGCGGGGGTCCCGGGAGGGGGCAGTTTGGGGACAAGGAGCAGGGGGGTTGGATGGGGTGGGGGTTCTGAAGGGGATAGTTGGGGGTGAGAAATGGGAGGGGGTGGGGCCAGGCTGGTGGGGGGCCCAGGGGGGTGGGGCCAGGCTGTTTGGGGCAGCACAGCCTTCCCTACCCAGCCCTCCATACAGTTTTGCAACCCTGATGTTGCCCTCGGGCCAAAAAGTTTGCCCACCCCTGCTCTAGAGAATGGTTTGAAAAGGGCTAAAGACAAAAAAAAAAAAAGTAGTTGCAATCTGACTGTAGAAAAGACAACAAAAAAACTGTGAGTGCAGGATGTGCAGCTGGCTTTTGAGAGCAACTGGGGTAAAGAAAGTGTGTGTGTGTGTGCGGGGCGGGGGGGAGCTAGACTATTTATTTCCTTTTGGGATAAAAGAAGAGGAGTGTGTCAACATCTGCCATTTGTTTCAGGATGGAGTTTCACTTTTATGTAATTATTCATTCTTTTACTTCCTGTTATACATAGCACCTCTCACAACATATATTTTCCGGGAAATGTATAAAACACCACACAAATCTGGGAGAATGACAACATTCTAACCACATCCCTGAAACTCTCAAAGAGCAGGTTTATGTACCACATGTGAAAACAGATGATTCTGTCCAGCTCAGATTGCTGGGCAATTTGCTTTATACAGTGCCATGATATTTCAAGAGAAATGTTGGTTGTCTTGTTGGTTAGACCAGGATGAACCAACAGTCAGGTTTTCCTAACTATATTCCCAGTTCTGCCAGTGATTTACAGAGAGGATAAAAGATTGTTTATCCTCTCTGAAAATTGGATCAGAGAGGATAAACGATCTTTTATCCTCTCTGTTCCAATTTTCTTTACCCTTCTATAAAATGGGCACAGCAATTGATTACGTATCTCACAAGGTTACTGTGAGCCTTACTTTGTGTTTGTAAAGTGCACTGAGGTCTTGGGTGAAAGATGTAATTATCCATTTCATTTATTAATAACACTCTTTCCCTGACAGGCTAATTCTGTTTTCTAATTTATGGACATTGGACACGTCAGTTTCCATGCACATCTGTCTGCCCAGCATGCAAAAGAACAGAGTGCATACTGCTCTGTAGTGCCAAAGCCATTAAGACATCACAGTCATGAGGGAAACATAAGCATCTGCATTACAGTCCCCCTCTTGCTTGTTGTTATGTTATTTTGCTGAACTTTAATAGGTTCAGGATGGATTTTTTAAAAGCATGTAGCTTTGTCCTAACTCTGCTTCCATTGAAGATCCTGCTAAAACTCCTGTTGACTTCAATGGGAACAGAGTTTGGAGATGAGGGAAAGAATAAAACATCAGAGAAACATTCCACCACCCTTGTGGATTTTCAGCAAGCAAAAAGCCCTTTGAATGAATAACTACAGCAATAATTTTGATAAGAAAATTCCTTTTGAGCTTAATTTTGTTGTAATCAAAGAGTTTCACTTTAGGAAGTTTAAAGGACCTCAGGCAAAAGAGGAGCATTTACAATACAAGTACTAATTTCAGTGTCACCTTATATATTCTTCAATATCTGAATTTAATCATAGTTCTAGTCTCCCGCCTGATGCTGTGCTCATCCATGAAAACCCTTGTCTTCCTTTTGAAAGATTTGCTCCCTACCATAAAAGAGGTGGAAGAAAATGACAAGTGTGTTCATTGAACATTCATGGCCTTTAACTCAAAGGCATTTGTTTGTTTTTATAGCTTCTGGTATTCCCAAAGGCATTCAACAAGATTTTATGTAACCATCCCTGACATGACACCTTTCACAGCTGCTTCATAAAAGGAAGGAGGCATCTGATGTCATTTAGACACAGATATTAGCAATAAACTGAATAAAAATAGCTGCTTCTAGGCAATTTCAGTCCCTTTCTTTCTTGTGTTCAAATCAGATTTATACGTGCCCGGGCACTTGTTGCAAAACACATACATAGATTAGATTCCTTAGCAATGTCACATATAATATCCTGCTCTTAATATTCTACATTTATATATCAACTTTCATTATTTTGAAGAATTTCAAAAAGCTTGACAAATTTAGGGGTAAATTTTAAGCTATGCAAGTCTAGGGCACACATTTACCAGTCTTTCGGCAACACAGCAATCAATATACAACCTCTCCTGAGCTGGGACTCATCCTTCACTTTGTTCAGTGAGGTGCAGGAAAGAGCAGTATAGGTGCCAACCATGACAAATACTGCTCACCTCATTATGCTCAGTTGAACAAATCCATCTAGGATGCTGGAGTGATTATGCCAATGGGATGGAGAGGCCAGAATGCTCACAAACAACTATGGAAACACAGAATAGACCACATCATCCACAGACAGTATCCTGGACTGATAAGTCTGACAGACAGTTGGTGGTGGAGTGAGATGGGGAGAGAGAGGCACCTCCGTCAGACCCCTTCTCCTCTCCCCTCGATAACTGGAACTTGGTCCTGTACCCTCTATGCCTGTAACAGGGCTTTCTCTACCCTTCGGATCACCACAAACAGGCTGGATGCTTTCCAGGTTTATGAATGTAACTATATTATTAATATATTATAACAAATTTGACAAATGATATCAACTCTTTCCACAAAGATTGATCTTTGCTCTCTGGGTGGTCAAACTCCCTTTAGAAATTAGATTAACTAACACTGGCATATAAAATAGGTTTATCATTTTTTAATGTTTTGAAAACAGCCTTGAAAACAGCAAATCACATACACCTTTTTCCTGTGTATTTGAAGTCACCTTATTTTCAAAAGCCAGGATAGACTTTAATAACTAATAAATGCCTGTTCTTATTAAATAAATAGCACATTTTAATGTACACACTCTATATGTGAAAGGAGTTGTGACTGGGGTCCCAGTGTGGGCCAGCTGAGGTCACTCAATTAGGGGGAACTTCAAAGAATGGGGCAGACAAACCCCAAAACTGGTGGATAATTCAATACTTAGCCGGTTTCTGAGTAACAGCCGTGTTAGTCTGTATTCGCAAAAAGAAAAGGAGTACTTGTGGCACCTTAGAGACTAACCAATTTATTTGAGCATGAGCTTTCGTGAGCTACAGCTCACTTTGGCTCACGAAAGCTCATGCTCAAATAAATTGGTTAGTCTCTAAGGTGCCACAAGTACTCCTTTTCTTTTTGTCAATACTTAGCCGTGATCTACACTATGGGGTTAGGTTGAATTTAGCCACGTTAGGTCGATTTTAAAATGAATGCGTCTACACAACCAACCCCGTTTGGTTGACCTAAAGGGCTCTTAAAATCGACTTTTGTACTCCTCCCTGGCGAGGGGAGTAGCACTAAAATCGACCTTGTCGAATTTGGGGTAGTGCAGACACAATTCGATGGTATTGGCCTCTGGGAGCTATCCCAGAGTGCTCCAATGTGACTGGTCTGGACAGCACTTTGAACTCTGATGCACTAGCCATGTACACAGGAAAAGCCCCGGGAAATTTTGAATTTCATTTCCTGTTTGGTCAGCATGGCGAGCTCAGCAGCACAGGTGACCATGCAGTCCCCCAGAATCACAAACAAGCTCCAGCATGGACCGAAAGGGAGACACTGGATTGAATTGCTGTATGGGGAGAAGAATCTGTGCAGGCCGAACTCCAATCAAAAAGAAGAAATGCTAATATATATGCCAAGATCGCACAGGGCATGGTGGAAAGAGGCTACAACATGGTCACACAGCAGTGCCGCTTGAAAGTTAAGGAGCTCAGGCAAGCCTACCAAAAGATAAAGAAGGCAAATGGTCACTTCGGGTCAGAGCCCCTTACATGCCGCTTCTATGATCAGCTGCATGGCATTCTAGGAGGGGACCCTATCACTACCCCACCACTGTCCGTGGACACCTGCAAGGGGGGGGTCTCACACAACAGGGAGGAGGATTTTATGGATGAGGAAGAAGAGGAGGAGGAGGAGGAGAACGCGCAGCAGTCAAGCGGTGAATCCATTCTCCCCGGCAGCCAGGGCCTTTTCATCACCCCGGAGCCAATACCCTCCCAAGGTGGGATCCCTAATCCTGAAGCTGGAGAAGATAGCTCTGGTGAGTGCAGATTTGTAACTACAGTACAGGGTTTAAAAGCAATAGTGTTTAATGTTTGACTTTAGAAGAATTGGGATGCATTCGCGACCAGTACAGCTACTGGAAAAGTCTGTTAACATGGCTGGGGATGGAGCGGGAATCCTCCAGGGACATTTCCATGAAGCTGTCCTGGAGGTACTCTGAAAGCCTTTGTAGAAGGCTTATTTTGTCCTCCATGGTGGGACACTTTACCACGCCAAGCCAGTAGCAAGTAGTCTGGAATCATTACAGCACAAAGCATGTCAGCGAATGGTCCTGGTCACATTCAAGCAACATTCAGTCTTTATCTTTCTGTGTCAGCCTCAGGAGAGTGATTTCATTCATGGTCACTTGGTTGAAATAGGGGAATGTTTGTAAGGGAACAGTAAAAGGACCCTGTTCATGCTAGGTCGTTTGCTCTTGGCTAAAAGGGATCATCCCAGAGAATAGCCACGCGGTGGGGTGGGGGGAGGTGTGTGCTGCATATCCACCCGAAAACCACAGACACTCCTTTTAAATGTGAAACCCAACCGGCATTGCTTCCTATGGGAAAGGATGGCGCTACAGTTTGAAACCATTCCCACATGTTATGAAGGTGGAAGAAGCCAACCCCACGTAGCAAAAGGCTTACCATGGCTGCCTGGAAATCGAATTTTGTTGCCCGGCTGTTTGTGATGTGTCACCATACAGGCAGGCGCTCAATATAAAAGCCAAAATGCGACCTTGTACCTAAAGCACATGTGCTGTCTCCTGTGAATTGCTTGATTCACTGTGAAAGAGTCTCCTTTTTGTTCTCAGAAATGTATCATCTTAAATTTTACTCTCCCTTTTTATCTCTCCCGAGGTGCAAATGTTTCTATGCTCCCCCTTTTATCTCCGTCCCTGAGGTTATCGCAGATTAGAAGGCGAAAAACCACACTCGCAATGACATAGTTTCCGAGCTCATGCAGACCCCCCTCAGTGATAGGGCACAGATTAATTCATGGAGGCATTCAGTGGCAGAGACCAGGAAAGCATTAAGTGAGTGCGAAGAGCAGAGGCAGGAGGCGATGCTAAGGCTAATGGGGGAGCAAACAGACATGATGAAGCATCTGTTGGAGCTGCAGGAAAGCCAACAAGAGCACAGACCCCCGCTGCATCCATTGTATAACCACCTGCCCTCCTCCCCAAGTTCCATATCCTCCTCACCCAGACACCCAAGAATGCGGGGGGAGGCTCCGGGCACCCAGCCACTCCACTCCAGGATGGGCCAAGCAACAGAAGGCTGTCATTCAAACAATTTTGATTTGTAGTGTGGCTACAATAAGCAATGTGGTTGTCCTTCCCTCCTCCCGCACCTTACCCCACCCGGGCTACCTTATCAGTTATCTCACTTTTTTTTAATTAATAAAGAAAGAATGCATGGTTTCAAAACAATGGTTACTTTATTTCCTTTGCCAGCTGTGATTGAATGTGGGAGGGTGGTTGGCTTACAGTGAATTAAAATCAACAAAGTGGGCGGGTTTGCAGCAAAGAGAAACATACACAACTCTCACACCATAGCCTGGCCAGTCATGAAACTAGTTTTCAAAGCCTCTCTGATGCGCAGCCTAGCTGTGCTCTTTTAATCACCCTGGTGTCTGGCTGCTCAAAATTGGCCACCAGGTGATTTGCCTCAACCTCCCACCCCGCCATAAACATTTCCCCCTTACTCTCACAGATGTTATGGAGCACATAGCAAGCAGCAATAACAATGGGAATATTGGTTGTGCTGAGATCTAACCTAGTCAGCAAACAGCGCCAGCGAGCTTTTAAACATCCAAAGGCACATTCTACCACCATGCTGCACTTGCTCAGCCTATAGTTGAACTGCTCCTTACTACTGTCCAAGCTGCCTGTGTACGGCTTCATGAGTCATGGAAGCAAGGGGTAGGCTGGGTCCCCAAGGATAACTATTGGCATTTCAACATCCCCAATGGTAATTTTCTGGTCTGGGAAGTCAGTCCCTTCTTGCAACTGCTTGAAGAGCCCGGAGGTCCTAAAGATGCAAGTGTAATGCACCTTTCCTGGCCATCCCACGTTGATGTCGGTGAAACATCCCTTGTGATCCACCGGTGCTTGCAGCACCAGTGAGAAGTACCCCTTGCTGTTTACGTACTGGTTGGCAAGGTAGTCCGGTGCCAAAATAGGGATATGTGTTCTGTCTATCGCCCCACCACAGTTAGTGAACCCCATTGCAGCAAAGCCATCCAGTATGACCTGCACATTTCCCAGAGTCACTACCCTTGATAGCAGAACGTCAGTGATTGCATTGGCTACTTGTTTCACAGCAGTCCCCACAGTAGACTTGCCCACTCCAAACTGATTCCTGACTGACAGGTAGCAGTCAGGCATTGCAAGCTTCCACAGGGCTATCACCACTCGCTTCTCGACTGTCAGGGCAGCTCTCATCTTGGTATTCCTGTGCTTCAGGGCGGGGGAAAGCAACTCACAAAGTTCAAGGAAAGTGGCCTTATGCATGCGAAAGTTTTGCAGCCACTGGGAATCATCCCATACCGGCAACACTATGCGGTCCCACCAGTCTGTGCTTGTTTGCCAGGCCCAGAATCGGCATTCCACTGTACCAACCAGCCCCACTGCTGCCATGATGTCCCAATTACCACAGCCCATGCTTTCAGGAACGTCTGTGTCCATGTCCTCATCACAATCACCCTCGTGCTGGCGTCTCTTAGCCCGGTTCCACACATACTTTAGGATAATGTGCGAGGTGTTTACAATGCTCACAACAGCAGCTGTGAGCTGAGCAGCTCCATGCTTGCCGTGGTACGGGGTCTGAATGGGTAACCCAGGAAAAAAAGGGGTGAAACGATTGTCTGCCGTTGCTTTCACAGAGGGAGGGGTGACTGACGACATGTACCAAAACCACCCTCAACAATGTTTTTCCCCCATCAGGCATTGGGAGCTTAACCCAGAATTCCAATGGGCAGCGGAGACTGCGGGAACTGTGGGATAGCTACCCACAGTGCACTGCTCCATAAGTCGATGCTAGCCACGGTATTGAGGACACACTCCACTGACTTAGTGCGCTTATTGGGGACATACACAATTGACTGTATAAAATTGATTTCTAAAAATCGACTTCTATAAAATTGATCTAATTTCGTAGTGAAGACATACCCTTAGATTTACCAGCATAAAACATCTTCTTAATTACCTCGCTGGTTATTCAGAAGTCAATAACACAGTTCCCTTAAAGTACCCAGCCTCAGGCCTCCATCCAGGTACCCAAGTCAAATATGATAAAGATTTCTGAAAATCTTATTTCATCATGTAAAAGAAAAGTTTCTACCAATCCCAAAGGGTCTGACACATTACCTCCCAGGTTAATTCCAGATTTTACCTGAAGACACAGATACAGCCAATTCTTATTAACTAAACTAAAGTTTACTACAAAAGAAAAGAGAGAGAGTATGGTTAAAAGATCAATATACATACAGACATTAGTTTAATTCTTGAGGTTCAGATACATAGCAGAGATGATAGATTTCAGAGTAACAGCCGTGTTAGTCTGTATTCCCAAAAAGAAAAGGAGTACTTGTGGCACTTTAGAGACTAACCAATTTATTTGAGCATAAACGTTCGTGAGCTACAGCTTACTTCATCAGATGCATACTGTGGAAAATACAGAAGATGTTTGTTTTTATACACACAAATCATGAAAAAATGGGTGTTTATCACTACAAAGGTTTTCTCTCCCCCCACCCCACTCTCCTGCTGGTAATAGCTTATGTAAAGTGACCACTCTCCTTACAATGTGTATGATAATCAAGGTGGGCCATTTCCAGCACAAATCAAGGTTTTCTCCCCCCCCAAACAAACCCACTCTCCTGTTGGTAATAGCTTATCTAAAGTGATCACTGTCCTTACAATGTATATGATAATCAAGGTGGGCCATTTCCAGCATAAATCCAGGGTTTAACAAGAACGGCTGAGGAAGGGTGGGGGGCGTTAGGAAAACAAGGGGAAATAGGTTACCTTGCATAATGACTTAGCCACTCCCAGTCTCTATTCAAGCCTAAGTTAATTGTATCCGATTTGCAAATGAATTTCAATTCAGCAGCCTCTCGCTGGAGTCTGGATTTGAAGTTTTTCTGTTGTAATGTCGCAACTTTCATGTCTGTAATCGCGTGACCAGAGAGATTGAAGTGTTCTCTGACTGGTTTATGAATGTTATAATTCTTGACATCTGATTTGTGTCCATTTATTCTTTTACGTAGAGACTGTCCAGTTTGACCAATGTACATGGCAGAGGGGCATTGCTGGCACATGATGGCATATATTACATTGGTAGATGTGCAGGTGAACGAGCCTCTGAGAGAGTGGCTGATGTGATTAGGCCCTGTGATGGTGTCCCCTGAATAGATATGTGGGCACAGTTGGCAACGGGCTTTGTTGCAAGGATAGGTTCCTGGGTTAGTGGTTCTGTTGTGTGGTATGTGGTTGCTGGTGAGTATTCGCTTCAGGTTTGGGGCTGTCTGTAGGCAAGGACTGGCCTGTCTCCCAAAATTTGTGAGAGTGTTGGGTCATCCTTCAGGATAGGTTGTAGATCCTTGATAATGCATTGGAGGGGTTTTAGTTGGGGGCTGAAGGTGACGGCTAGTGGCGTTCTGTTATTTTCTTTGTTAGGCCTGTCCTGTAGTAGGTGACTTCTGGGAACTCTTCTGGCTCTATCAATCTGTATCTTCACTTCTGCAGGTGGGTATTGTAGTTGTAAGAATGCTTGATAGAGATCTTGTAGGTGTTTGTCTCTGTCTGTATGTCTGTCTGAGCAGAGATGGTGAGCTTTGTAGTTGCAAAGAGTTCTTTCAGAAATAGTTCATAGGTTATAGTCCAATGTCGAATATCATATTCAGGGTGAACCAGTCAGCACTGGGATACCAATTTGGGGGCTTAAGCTTCCCCTGATGAGGCATCAAGAAGATCTGAGATAAACAGGATCAGGACCCAGGGGTATTTTCATACAGTGTTCTAGCATCCACTTGACCTTACAGTCATGGGTAAACAATAGACTTTTGATGTAAACTTCTGTTTTCTAAACACCACCAATAATTAGTTACACAGATTAGCATAGGGCAATTTATCCATTAGACAGTCTATCACAAACTTCAAAGAGAAATACAGACAATGACATTATTTCACCCAAGATTAATCTAAATGTTAATATTCCCTTTTGATCTCTGAATTAGTAGCTATGGTGGCAGACAGGAACTTTCTGTGTACATGGATTAATCTAAGATACACACAATTAGTATTACCTCTAATTCTAACAACATAGGTTTGCATTTCAAAGTTTAAGCCTATTTACCATGAATGGCCCTAATTACCATTCCTAGTGTCTTTAAAGGTTGGCTTTGGGTTAGTTAGCCCGCCAGCTGTTTAACCCTTTCTGGCCATGAGTTATATTTTGTTTAAGATTCGTTGCAATTATATAACAGTGGCAGCAATAATGATTTGCATGGTTATATTTTAATCAGACAATGTCACAGGAGTTTTTACCTTTCTCTTGATAGAACTGTTCAAATGTCTGGTAGAAAAATTAGGTCAGTAAATAAAGATTTCGGTGAAAATACCTAAGAACCGTTGGTGACTCTGAAGTCATAATAAATATATTTATAATTTATATAACCCTTTACATTTTTAAAGCATTACACAAACAATATTTGTATTTCTTCCCAGCTTTACATATGCATATATGTTACTTATATGTAAGTTTCCACAGTATGCATCCGATGAAGTGAGCTGTAGCTCACGAAAGCTTATGCTCAAATAAATTGGTTAGTCTCTAAGGTGCCACAAGTACTCCTTTTCTTTTTGCGAATACAGACAAACACGGCTGTTACTCTGAAACCTGTTATATGTATATGTTAAAGGAACATGAAGGTTGCAAAGTTAAGCACTCAAAAGCTAGGAAATGCCAGAATTAAGGTTGCCTGTGCAACCTTCGCTATATGACACAGCTGATCTATCTCAGTCCTGGTCCCTTGTGTGGAGGCTTCCCTTTTGTGTAGCAACTATTCAGTAGTTCGTGCATATAGAAGTCTACTAGGGGTTGAGACCAATCTCAGCTTCATTGGGAACTAAAGAAAAGTGGAAAGAGATGAAAAGCTACATGAGTATAATAAACTGATAAAATAACTAGAATGATTTTGGGAGATGCTCCTTGAGAAGAAGTGTCTGACAGTAACAGCCCCTGACCTGCAAGGCATCTACAGCATTTGGCCTGAAGCTTTAGCAGGTTACAACAAGCTCACTTTAAATCAGTGGAAATAATTGGGGGATGGGGGAGGAGAAAAACACTGAGGTAACATTTACATCTTGTTTTATGCTCCTGGAAGCCCCAAACTTTTATCAGAGATAGCAATATAAACAGATAAAAGATCTTTGAAAATCCACTTAGACATGTTGGTTTAGGAATGGTGAAGCATCTCCCCCACTGTCTTTTGAAGCTGTAAAATACCTAAATTGCTAGTAGTCCCTGATCCTGCCAGGCATACTGAAATTGATTAGGACTACTCATCTGCTTAAAGATAAGCGTGTGCATATGTCTTTGCAGGAGCTGGGCCTCACACTGTGCCTATTGAGCAAAGTATACTGTTGCCAAATGTTGGCAGAGGTCAAACCCAACCAGGTCTTTCACATCCACTTACAAAGTAAGTTCTGCCACATACATTCACCCAACCGAAGTCTCAAATTAAGAAAAAGCCATTTCTGAAAAGATGTTACTTCAACCATCTTCTAAAAAGAGGAAAAATCCATTCCAGTGAACTGCAAGGATGGATCAAGTTCCAAGGCCCCTCCACCAGTAATGACTGGCCATACACCCCCAAACAGGTAACGGGCACAGGCAGCAAAAGCCCTGCAGCAAATTGCCATATGCCCTGCCATTCAGTTGTGGAATGTAAAGCCCAGGTAGTCTCAGACTTGGACCTACAGATCTGCCAGACAGCAAATGCCTCAATGTTAGCACCTAGTAGCAGCTGTAACAAACTCACACTCCACTACTTACTGCCTGTCGTGGATACAGATCACAGGGAATCCTGCCTCAAGGGGCCTGACAGGCAGCAGCCTCCTGGCTCCTGATTGGCTCCCTGCCCTATATAAACCCAAGGGGCATTCCAGTCCAAGTAACAGTGCAGATCTTCTGTGGCTGCTATGACTACTCCTGCTTTTAAATGTGTGGCTTTGACCTTGGCTTGATTTAGATCTTGTCTGCTGACCTGGGCCCTGAAACCTGATTTGGACTCTGATCCTTAGTATTGACATGAGCCTGGAACTTGACTATGAACTTCTCTGCTACTCTGAGCCTCAGGTTTGACCCTGCTCTGACCATTGGTCTTGACTCTCCTTGCCAGGATCCTGACCGCAGAGATAGCTCAAATCAGTCTCACTCTCCTTTTCATAGTGACAGATCCAAAGTACAAGGAAATCTATAAAAAGAACACTTTCATGGGCTTTGAATCAGGCCCACAGTTGCCGATCAGGTCAGGGCTTGCCACACATAGGAAAAGTTTATGCCCATAGTGAAAACTTAATGCAGTGATCTGGTTCTAAATGTTAAACTTTACTCAACATTTTAGAAGATTTGTGGTTTCCCAAACCTTTTAGTTATTAGAATTCCTCATTTCCAAGATTTAATTTTCTGCTTTTTTTTTTTTTGGTAGGTTCATTCTCCATTGTAATACTAATGCATGCTTTCACGGTCAAGAAGTGTGAAAAATTGCTAATTTGCAGATAAATGAAAGAGTGGCTTGTTTCCTAGAGTTTGAAAAGTTTGTTTCACCTCAGACCTTTTAATTGTATTCCCAGAAGGACTATTACAATGGCCTCTCATTTAAAGCAATGTAATGACTGCAGGTGGAGGTAAATTAAATATTGTAAAAATACTTACTGTGCTGCAGAGGCAAAGTCTGATATCTGACACCCAACTGCCCTATTTTAGGCCAAAATAACCACTTTTTTTTTAATGGAGTGAAAGACTAAATAAGGACTTTTACAGTTTTTGCAAAATATCTGATTTTATGTTCACAAAAGTTAACAAAGGAAAATCACCCTTTTTTCCCCAGCCAACATTGTGATAATCTGAAAGGTAAGAAACATGTCTCACCACAAACTAGCTTGGAATACACTGACAGTTAAGGCTAGTTTGTATCTCAGAAATGGTGTAGATGGTGCAGAGGGACTAGACTTCTGACTGCCACATACTAGTATAGCACTGCCCTATCCTTGGGGAGGGGTGCATCATGCAGCTCACTCTGGGCCTGATCCAAAGCACATGGACATCAATGAATTTTGGATTAGGTTCTCTGTGCCTGGCCAGTGCATTTGGAGGGGTCATGGTCAGGCACCTGCATCCTTTCCCACAGCTTCTTATCACAGGGCTGTTTGGAGGAAGCACAGCTCTCTCCTGTCCCTTTCTGGCAGCTAGTATCTGAAGGAGCACTGATAAATTGCAGGATCTGCTCCCAGCCACACTTTCAGCAGCCCCTGCACAAGGTGCAAAAGCATTTTGTGCGCTTTCTATAGAGCTAGTAGGAAAACAATGCTTTTTTTTTTTTTCTCCCCTGTGGAAAATTCTGACTTCTCACTGCAAACTTTCACTGGGGAAAATGGAAAGAAAATATTTTGAGCCAGATCACTCCAGATCACTCTGCCTGCTTGCACTTCCATGGTGACTTGCAAGAGTTTTAGGGTGCCTCACATCTCCATTTTCTCCTGTGAGCTATGCTCCCTGATCCAGCTACATATCTCTTGGTACACCACAGCTTCTCCTCTTATTGACCCATTGTGGTTCATCATGGGAGATATAGTCTGTCTAGGGAGTCCGGCGCATAGGGAGAATGGGGCACTGACCTACAACTTCCATTGGGCACAGGGGTGGCTTATGAGGGTGTGGTTTAAATGTTAAATGAGTCGAAGGTAACTGCTAGATTCAGGCATGTTTGAAACATTTAGTTTCTATCAAAGATATTAAAATAAAATACTTTAACATTTTCAAATCCAAAGTTTCAATTGTTGGCTCAACCCCCTTCTTTTTCAGCATTTTTGTTTTCTTTGACAGGAGATTGAATTTTTCTGCTGGAAGCTAACACACACAAAGATTAATTCAGTCAAAGGCCCAATTTTCCATTGAAAAATGGTTTGAACACAAAATTTCTGAACAGCTCAACTTTCCTGTGCTTGTGCTCTTACGAAGGGATGTGCCACAGTCTGGCCCTGAATTAAGAAAGCATTTTGCTACTGACAGCATTGGAACTCTCCTAGTACCTGAGTTCATCCTGCTGTGAGTATCCTGTATTATGGATAAGGAATCACTATCAGACCCTTCACAAATATATATACTCTAGCTCGGGTGTCTGCTTGAGCTGAAATCACACCCTCTAGTCCAGGGGTTCTCAAACTGGGGGTTGGGACCCCGCAAGGGGTTGTGAGGTTATTACATGGGGCATCGCAAGCTGTCAGCCTCTACCCCATCGCCGCTTTGCCTCCAGCATTTATAATAGTGTTAAATATATAAAAAAGTGTTTTTAATGTATAAGGGGGGGCACACTCAGAGGCTTACTGTGTGAAAGGGGTCACCAGTACAAAAGTCTGAGAACCCCTGCACTAGACAATATAGGCAACATAGACATACCCTTAGTGTTCAATCTCTTTTGTGCTATTTATATGTTGCTTGCAGGCAATACGTGTAAACCAGAAGTTTCAAAGTTTCATGATCCATTTTCCCCATAAGTAGGATATCTTAGTAAGGTGTAAGATGATGATAAACAGATCCATAGAAGACTAGCTTCTAGTTTTTCTGTTGAAGTTTCTGAAAACATTATATAATAAGGGCAGCTACTTACCAAATGCATTATCGGAAACAAAATATTTCAGTGTGAAAACATTTTTTTCTGTAGACAGTTAGGCAATCTAGTTTGCAGGATATTGTCCACAAATTATCTTAATTCTTATGATCACAGGCACAGTATCTCCCAAACTAAAGGAAAAAGAGATACTATTTTCATAAAACTAAAGACATCATTTTCATAGCGCTGTAAGTAAATGTGGGTTTTCTGCTTAATTTAAATATGTATATAAATTACGACTATTTGTCTGAAGACTCAAAGGTTGTAGTACATCAGTTTATATTTGGAAGGTCATCTTCACTGTCACAATGAGTGGAAGCTTTTAACTGAAGAAAAACAAAATTCACACAGGATAAAAGGTGATTGACCCTCTCTGCCTCCTACTCGTGAAACGGAGTACAGGCAAGCTTCTCTGATTTTGAGTTAAGATGAACAGTTTGCTCCATTGATCCATTTTATCCTCTCACATGTTGACCTAGCATACTATATGGGACCATTTTCTTACTGATGTACATAACTATCTTCCATTAAGAGTAAGAGCCCTATACAAGCTTCACTACTCTTGTGAGACTCCCACTGTAGTCGTTATGGAAATTTTGTAAACAGGGTAAAGGAAGTACGGCCCCATGACTCTCCAAAGGAGAATAGTTCTATTTATTCTCATCTCAGAAGGTTGCTTTGCCCCATACAGGAGTAAACAGATACACAAATTAAATATGCAGGACTTAGCATAGAACTGACTGGACACTAATGGTATATCTATTCTGCAGTCCTGGGACAGGATTCTATCTGGAGAAGATATACCTGGGCTAGCTTTAGTCTCCCTGGCTTGGGTACTGGAGCAGTGAAGATGCGGCAGCATGGGCTTCAGTGTGACCTGCCCCACGCTGAAACCTGTGCTGTTGCAGCTTCCTGGACCTGAACTATCTCAATTACAGCTAGCTCAGGTAGGCCTACCTGAGCTGAAATCACACCCCGTGATTGCAAACTAGACATACCCTTAAGTCTTCCATCACTTCTGCGCTAAGTCCTGCACCTTTAATTCTTGTGCTTGTTTACTACTGTATAGTTCTCTCTTATTTCCACAGCTCTAGGCCACTTTTGAAATTCTCTTATTTCCTAATAAAAACAGACTCAGCTGTAGAAAACATGTATATGAATGTTGTGATCCGGCTGTATCCCTAGCCTGAGAACAAGTACTTCTCTACAAATTAAAGGGTATATCATGTCCTCAAACTCTTTGTACTGGGGCTCTCTAGAGATAAACCAGCCAAATTAATTTGGCTTTTAGTGTTTCCTCATGAGTGTTTACAAACTCAGAAATTGAGTCAGTGAGCCAGCTGCCTGAGTTTCACTTTCATACCAGTCCTGTCACCATCATGTTAAAAAGTGAAGGCTGAAAGCACATCAACAGGCTCTTGTTATTTCAGATAAATTAATTTTGAGCTGGGGTCTGATTCTACTTTTTTTTTTGCGGGGGAGGGGGTTGCGGGGAGGGAAAGACAGTGTGTGTGTGTGAATACATATACAGTTACCCTGGAAAATGTCCATGTGAACTATCTCGGATACTCATCTTTGTGGCTTACTGCGGAGCTCAGTCTTGCTCCCATTGAAGTTTTCTCTCTAATTTCAATGGGTGTAGAGTCAAAACACTTATCTTATTTTCTTCAAAAACACAGAATGCTTCTCTTATCTTGACAGATTAACTACAGTAAAATACTAGTTTACTTGTTTCATTCTAAAAGTAACCCTGTGAGTCGTTCACTGTCTATAGTACAGGGGACAGAAAAAACTTTTCACCATCATGGCATTGATATAGCCCAGTAATTTTTATTCCATTGTTAAGCACTGTGCTGAAGATTTGCAGATCTTTTCTCAGATCGTGAAAATTGGAGCAACTGCCAGTCTGCACCGTTACCTGGTGCTTTATCACATGCTAGGGTCCTATATATTCTGTGAGTCCATGAATGCTGAACTTGCTGTGGAATCCACCACTTGCTGAGTATTTATGTCTACCATCTAAGCTCTCATTCAAAATTACATTCCTACCCCTGTCACTGTGAAGAAAACCTGCCAAACATAAACAGAATGTAAACTGATGCAGAGGTGTTTACTTAAATCTTCATACAGCCTGAAACACTCAAAAGGGTGCAGCTGCCACAAAAATCAAGGGCCTTGGTGTAGAATTCAAGACCAGCTTGCTGTGGAGGACACTTATCTTGTCAAACATGACTTCCCAATTCTAGTAAATGATGTCCTGACCGAGACAGTTACCCCATCAACTCTTTGTGTGACTTAAAATGCTTTATTGGAGTGACTTGCCTCTGCCCTTCTGCATTCACAGTATTTTCCTTTTATAAAATCATTACAAATAGCGAGGTGCTCTCCTGATGTGTATCTGCCTGACATTGCTAGTAACTTCTACACTGAAATTAAGCTGAGAGGTCTGTTTCTGGGATTATTCCTTTTTACATACAGTGTTATAGTTTCTCTACAGTCCACCTTCCCATGTTTCCCAGAGAGTTAATAGTATCTGTTAATATTCTAGTGGCTAGGGCACTGTCCTGAGGCCTGGGTTATGTTCCAGGTTCTGCCCTTTGCCGGCTGGGTGATCTTGGACAAGTCACTGTATCTCTTTGCCTTAGTTTCCCTATCTGTAAAATGAGTATAATAATACTTCTTTTGTAAAGAGCTTTGAGATCTAATGATGAAAAGTGCTAAGTAGAACTAGCTATTGTTATTTTTAGAATGAGGTTAGTCCAGCATTCCATCTGCCACCACAGTATGTTAGTCTTTTGCTCTGTATCGTTTCATATAAATAAAAGAGAATCTCTTCTGGCATGATTCTGATGCATCTTCACACTTAGAGAAATAAATCATTCCTCATTCTGGCAGTTTTCTTTGACCCTTTTTAAACAATAAGACCCCCCATCCCCACAACATTTCACCTCTTCTGTGGCTGTTAATATATTATCCTGGCTCCGTGCTGTAATTACTCATCTCCTTCTTTTCTCTAAGGAACGTCTATACTGCTCACTTCTTACGGGGGCATGTACAGTACATACACAGCACCTCCCCGGCCCCAACAGAGGGATAAATAGCAGTGCAGACAGTAAGCCTCTGCTTAGGCAAGTGAAGACACACTGACCCTGCACAGCTCTCTACACTCCCAAGCAGTGTCTCCCCATCACCCCCGTCTACACTGCTATTTTTAGCAGTATAGGGCCTCTTTGCTGCTGGAGCCTTTCCCTGCCTCAGTGAAAGACTCTGGCAGAAGGGAAACAGGGGAGAAAGGTTCCCTTTTGACTGTGGCATGTACCCTACACCGCCACAGGTGGTGTGCAGTGTAGATGGAGCCCCAGTCGCTATAGTCCTCAGGGGGACACAAGCACATTTCTTGTGATTTCTATTGGTAGAGTCTGCAATGTTCTTTTCATTGTTTTCCTCCCTCTTCATTAATTATCATAATGTACCGAGGTTCTGTAATCTTTCCAGTCACATGTACCTGACATTTGTATACTTCACGAGAGTAACAGTCTCACATTCTAATCTAATCTCTGTACTGCACACATCATTATCACATTCTAATTTGGATATCTCTTTGTACTTTTTTACTTATCTGCAGTGATGTCAGAAGCATAGACCAGGGTCAATTATCAAGGTAGCTTTTATTCACTCACAGTCCCTAAATCAAATCCTTTTTCTTTTACGCACAGAGCAAAATCCAGCATTTTTCCCTCTCCAATTTTAAGAATAGAAAATCATAAGCTGGCCTGGGTTTTCAAAATGAAGTATCATTCTATATGAGCCATGTTACAATCCCTTTAATCTGGTTCATAGCCCCTTACTCCATGAGTTGCCTTATTAACTTCAGTGGAACAAATCACAGAGTCGAGGTCGCATTCAGTGTGAGTAAGGCTGTCATTATGCCGCCAGTTAACCCCATGCTTAAGTACTTTGCTGAACTGGGACCAGAATCTCAACCTGCTGGAGATGCAGCTACACCCACAGTCATCACTATTGTACATCATGTGGTTCTGCCAGGATGATGGACAATCATCTGCATCCGCATCTCAAACACCAAGCTCCCACATTACCCCTTGTGTTAGACTCTGCCTCCTGGGCCTTCATGAGGCTGATCATGTACCACCCAGCCTATGATGTAAAAGTGTGCGGAGGGAGACAAATAATAATATAATCTATATAAAATCTATATAAAATCTATATAAAATCTATATAAAAAATAATATAATCTCCCTGTCTATGAAAAGGAGTACCTGAGAGTTGCTCTCCCAGTCCTGAGAGATGCTTCAGGATATTTTCATGTTATATAAGCTCCTTTCTGAATACATTTTATACTAGGTCCTCATCCTCTAGTCTGGTAGGGTCCTTATTTGGTATCTCGTCTCCTTACTCCACTTTCTCCTTTCTCACCTTCATCTCTTTATTTTCCTTCTGATTTTATTTCATACAGATCAACAACATATTAACTAAATATTTTAAACCTATAATGAAATAATATGATCATGTATTCTTTACTTCCTCCCTTCCCCTCACCATCTAATGACAAACATCTTGGGCTGAGTCAAACATTGTCCATTAACTGGGCTAAATCCTCATTTGGGGTAAATCACAGTAACTCCATGGACCCCAGCTGAAGATCAGGTCCATTGTTTGACTGTTTAGACTTGGTCCAATAGACTTGGTATAGACTTGGTTCAATCTGTGTAGACATGGTCCAATCTGCTCTTTGTATAACGTTGTGCTTTATATGTTTATGCAGTGGGCTAACCGTCTGATTCACTGTGTCCCTTTTCTTTGACTTACACATTTTTGTACGAGTTGCTGGGCCAACAGAGTCATTTTGAATATTCAGGTGCTGAAAACATTTTTAAAATATGTTAAATTGCATCAGGGACATCAACGTTTTCCAAAAGTAATCTTAAATGGTAAAATGGTTAACAGTTACTCTGAAGCCTCTTTCTGTAATTGTTAGGTTTACTAGCATTCTTACTTGCCATGCACAGCAGTCAAATCCATTCCAACCATTTCACATGTTTCTTTGACATATTGCATAGGGCTCTATTTTATCTACGTGACAAACTACATTTAAGTCTCATGTTGCTTGGTACAATTATGACAGTGTTTAGAATATGATACAATTTGAAGTCTGGCAATATAATAATCTGATATTTATGGAACCATAAGAGAGAGGACATGGATACTTTTTAACATACATTTACTTTGTGATTTTCCCCCTTAAATATTTAAAATCCTGTGTAGTTGAATTATTTTCAGTAGGAGTTGGGTACCCAACTTTGAAAATCTCCCTCTTGTTCTTTGTTCTTATTGTGGAAACATAACAGTTAATGGATAAATATGCATTGTTTCCTTGCAATCGGTAAGGAAATATATTTTTCATTAACATTGTGCTAGTGCTCATTGTATCTGCCAACGAGTCTCAATCTCTGGAAAAATAGCTTCTGTAAGCCAACTTCACCTCAAAAACTTTAACAGGAAACTTCAGATCCTGGCCACTTTGAAATATTTCTGTGCTCTGCAGTACAGACAGAAAATTGCCACAAACTTACTCCTGGGGGAATTCTGCACCAGTGTGTGTGTGTGTGCAGAATTCATGTCCCCCGAAGAGTTCTTTGCTTCCCTGCAGTAGGGGATGGGGAGGCTGCAGAGTGATCTCCCACCTTTGTGCAGCCATTGACCTGTGCTCCCGACTGCCATGCTGGAGCCTCCACATTTATTTATTGACAAATAAAACTTGCAGAATTTTAAAATATTGTGTGCATAATATTTAATTTTTGGCACAGAATGCCCTCAGGAGTAGAAACTGCAACATTTTGTGAACAGATTTTCAAATTTTGGATGCTGCTACAAATTATTTGGAGACTGATGGTTCTATTAAAAATAATTAGCAAATAACAGGAATGAAATCTGTCTGAGATGGATACCCCAGGAATGAAAACAGGTCTTGAGATTCTGCTGCTTTGAACTGGGAAAAGATATTTTTTTTAGACTTAAAATATACCACTATGGCTTTTAATTTTAAAATATCTAAAACCATAAAAGGCCCAAGCTCTCATCCCACATATCTCCAAACTACCAACTGAGTTCAGTTACAATTTTGGCTGTGCAGTGAATGGAGGATTAGGCACCCAACATTTATTTGAGAATAATTCTGATAATCCTTTAACAACATGATCATATGGCAGATGTGAGATTTTAGAAAATAAAATGAGTGCATGAGTTAAGAGCCCAATCAAAGTACCATGAAACAAAATAATGCTTGTCAGTTCATCCTAACAGTACAATGCCTGTATGGTAATACCTTTGAAAATAATAAGCCTAAACATGCAGTCCTTATTCTGGCAACTCTTATACATTTAATTCAAACCCCCATTGAAATAAATGGAAAAACACCATGGGGAATTGCAAAATCTGGCCCAGCGTTAATTAAACTCTATCTCACATGAATGTTGTTTTCTCTTATCACTGTGTAATTAGTTTATATGCCCAATGCACTGGAAGGAGAAATTATATAATAGATATATATATTTTAAAAAGGCAGCTGATTTACTGAAGTACTTCACTTCATTAATATTAATCTTCTCCCCATGCTTGTTGTGCCTAAATTATCTTATGCTTAAATGTTACAATCAATTCAAGTGTCTCTTTAGCCTGACTTTAACAGGGCTATTCATGGGTAAGGCTCTGCAGGATCTGGTCCTTAAATTGTAAGATCACAGACCCTCTTTTCCCCTCCCCACTCCACTTCCCCCCCCCCCGTCTCCTTGTAAAATACTATGCACATCAGTGTCACTGTAGAGATAATATTCTGTGCATAGTCTTGGTGGTGGTTGGGGGAAGGTTAATTTGTTTTTACATTTAGCCAAAGGCTGCCATTTTTTTTCCACATGAAAAAGTCAGCATCTTCCATTGCTACCATCTCATATTTTAGTGGCATTTTTATTTTTTGAGGTGTCAAAATCAAGACAAGACTAGAAAGAAACAACAATTTGTTTGCAATATTTCAGATCCTACTGCTGTCTTATTTGTGTCTGTTGAGATGATTGTCTCGAGGCATTCTGTTAAATTTCTGCATGTAGAAGGAACATATGGCATGAATTACTTTATACAATTCTGGAGTGAAATAATGATGATAGTTAAGGTTGCCTAACACTTTCGATTCTAAGCATAGCTGGCTAGAGGGAGACAATTACATTTCATGGCAACTTTCAAGGTTTCTGCTAAGACCCTCATCTCACTGAGTGCTCAGAAGAGAGCTTCTCCTCCTGTGTCAATCTGCTTTATCCACTTGGGGAAGGTGCACTGAGTACCATGCCAACAAGGGACCAGATTCTGTTCTAAACCTCTCAGGAGGTGCATCCGGGATATATGATAAAGATGACTTGAAACCATGACCTCCCAGTTTGAGCTGGTCTTGGGCTGATGAACCCCAAGTGTAAGTAAAAGCAACCTTACGCCAGTCTTTTTACATGGCTACCTATTGGCTTCACTACACCCTAGAATTACTGGAGGGTGGAGCACTCTGCCCGCTCCCGCTCCCTTCTCTGACATGCTGTTATATGGGGACTATACGAGAGGAAGCACTGGTGCATGAAGCCCATATTCTGGGGAATATTCTTGTGGGGGCCCAATCTGCCCTCATTACAGTAGGGCCTAGAATCTGGCCATAGATCTCTAATATGGCACACCCAAGTCTGATTCACTTAGTCAAGCAGTCTTTCAGAATGGATATGCCATATCCCTATGCTTGGCTGTTCTGCCTGTAATTTCCACTCCCTCCCAGAGTCAAGAAAAGAGCCAAAGAGTCTTCAAGATTCTTGACTTCCAACATTCCTCTGTCATCTAACAAAGCATCTGTGTCATTTCCCTCTAGTACAGGGATCGGCAATTTTTGGCAAGTGGCCCGTCAGGGTAAGCCCCCTGGCAGGCCGGGCCTGTTTGTTTACCTGCTGCGTCTGCAGGCTTGGCTGATCGCAGCTCCCTCTGGCCACGGTTCACTGCACCAGGCCAATGAGGGCTACGGGAAGCAGCACGGGCCGAGGGATGTGCTGGCTGCTGGTTTCTGCAGCCCTCTTTGGCCTGGAGCGGTGAACCGCGGCCAGTGGGAGCTGCGATCAGCCGAACCTGAGGACGCGGCAGGTAAACAAACCAGCCTGGCCCTCCAGGGGGCTTACCCTGGCGGGCCACGTGCCAAAGGTTGCTGATCCCTGCTCTAGTGGCTAATCCTCAGAAGATAATAGCCTACTGCTGCCAGTTACTTCTGCTTGAGCTAAAGGAGTATGTACTGTGGATCTAAAAGTCCTAGCTTCCAATGCTCCTGATGACCCATGCAACAGGTCATTGGATTTTTATTGCTTCACTTTGTTTTTAAAAATAAAGCTAGGAGCTACATTTAAAATGTTAAAAGAATGTTAAGGTTACAAAGTGAAACAGTCAAGCGTTAGGAAATGCCAGAACTATGGTTTTCTGGGCAGCCTTAATTCATCCCTTTAGTGTGTATCTGACATGAGCATTAAGTTACACTTGGGTTGGGGCTGGCTATGAGAAGCTGCCTTATCCTTCCTCCTTTCCCCTATATTGGGCAAAATTTGGTGGTGAGGAGAATCTAGCTCATAGTGGTGTACATAAATTGATTACATGAGATTATACTGCAGCTACAAATGTTATAAGATTATACTGTGTAAAACAATAGAAAACAGATTAGTTCCTTGTTTGAATGTTCTACTCCCCACCTAAAGTATATGGAAAACAAACCTTAATGAAAAAATGTACGATATTTAAGGTGTTTCCTGACTTGGGTCTGGACTAACACATGATTTCTATGAATACAGTATCAAGCAGCTACATTCAGTACAATATGTAACCAAGTAGGAACTTTTGAGATGAACTATGCCATTGATTAATAGAAAGTAAAAGATTGCTCAGGTTTTTCTTGGACACTGATTTACCAGTATAAAGGCTAATCTACTAGTTTAACAAGTTATGTTTTAGTGAGCCATCCTCACATTTTGAACTTTAATGAATCCTTCTATTTAATGGAAGTTTCACCTGCAGCTCTAAAAGATTACAAATGAGTCTCTCTTCACTCATTTCCCAGAACCACACTTAAATCTTTCTGAGGTAATGGCTCGTAAAAGGTCTTAAATCAATCTGAGCAATTTAAAAAAAAAAAAAAAAAAAGCTGTGCCTTCAGTTTTACAAAACGGCTTTGCAACACCTTGTATAAGAGTGGCCTATAACAGTAATCGCATAAAGGATCAAACTAAACATGGCATCCTGCCGCTTTAAGACACACACCTGCGTGCACAGTTCTGTTCTCCTCTGACCAACGTATAGAGTCAGCACTGAGGCTTTCCTCAGGTTGGCACTGAGGGAGGGGCACCTGCCAGACAGTGGTTAGTTTGCTTCAGTGGGACAGGTTAGATTTGGAGCAGGGCCACAAAGCAGGCCTATAGCTTTTAGTACCATACTTGCATAAGATATGCATCAGACTTTGATGGAAAAAGGTAGATAAGATTTGTTGTTGTGTTGTGTCTGTGTTAATGAAACACTGGTTTAACATCAGTGCAAAAATGTTATCAACATACCTTCAGTCTAGTACAGAGTATATATTGAATAGCACATGAATTAAACAAAACTCATCTGAATGGTTTTGACACTGTATTCAATACTAGTTGCATTATCAAGCATAATTCTTTTCTAAACCAAGCAATTAGTTAGTTCATATTAAGCCTTCTTAACTGTTACCTTATTATGCCGCAAGAATAAATCTTCACTGCCGTATGATTTTTTTTTTTTGCATAGCTTTCAGCAGAGGGAAAATGAATAGCTTTATTTCCACTTCCTTCTGTTTTAAAGAGTTATCATAGAAAATTGTTTCATGTATTTGTGTTTTACTGGTCTAGATAAATTGTTACTAATTCCCCACCCCTCTCTAGGTATGACATAGAACTAGAGAATAAAATAAATATGGATAAAATGTTAGCAAAATAGAAATGTTACATACAGTAGTCCTGACATCCATTTAATGGACCAGATCCTCAACTGGTGTAAACTGCTGGAGTTCCATTTAAATGTATGGATTTAAACTGATTTATGCCAGCTGAGGATGTTGCCCCATATATATAGATAGCTAGATACAGCTATAGAAATAGATAATATAGATATATAATATAAAATTTTCTTATTGAAGCCTATTAAATATGGATCTTTGCATTTATCTCATCCTAAGCAAGAGCAGTAACATTATTTTATCACTGTTACCAATGGAATAACATTCCAACAGCTTTCATTTATTCAAAGTTCCCCACTGAGTGTTGACTTTAGTTATTTTCATAGCTTATTATTGCAATAACTGTCATTTCCAGTATATAATATGAAATTTCAAATTACAGCTAGTTGAGAATTTTCCATCAAAATGATTTTTTCAACAGAAAATATAGTGTTTTTTTTAAGTCAAAATTTTCTGCAAGACCTGAGCCTAAAATATTAAGTTTTATGTCAGTTCAACATTAAACTGCATCTCCCTCTGGTGCTGCATTGCCTGTTAGGAGTTATAATTCTCCTGCCTGGTGCCCTCATTTTCTCCTCTCGACTGGGCTCCCTGGGCAGACTGCATGTCCCAGGATGCACACAGTCATATGATTCCCATGATGTACCACTCAGCTTAGTCAGAGGGGAGACTGTATTGCATCATGCCGATGTAGTCCAGCCAGGGATTCCAGACCATAAAATAGAATGGAAGCATCATGCTCTCAAAATACAACTCCCATCAGGCAATGTAACAATATAGGGTGATTAAGTTTAATGTTGAAATGAAATGTTTTGGACCAGTTGAACAAGACAAAATGAAGAGTTTTGCCATTTCCAAATCTATTTTTTAAAAAACGTTTTGTTCTGAACCCAGGTGAAAAGAAATATTGAAATATCTGAATTTCTATGGGATGGAAGTTATGATTTTCACTTAGGCCTATTTAATATAATAGAAATGTTTGAGACATTTACTTATGTTTTACATATCATGTAAAGAATAGCAAGAATGTGCATATTTATAATATGCCTCATTGTATTACATTGGCTTATGTATATGTCACAACTGAAACATTTCATATGTCGTGCCTTGATATGTGGCTTCTTAAAAAAAGATATGCTCATAGCACTACGTATGAAACCAGTGATTAAAAGTGGCATTATTTATTGGCTCTATTTATAAATGACAGGCAGTTCTATTCCCTAGCTACATATAACTTAGCTTTACATAACGTAGTTGAGCTCATACTGAATACAAACTAATAATCTGAAGTTTACTAGAAATGACACAATTAACATCTATTGAATCAATGCAACACATTTGACACAATACTGAATAGAAAAGGGAATGTCCCTCTTTACACTGCTGAGTGGCTTTGGAGAAAATTCAAGATTTCTCTCATTTAAAATCTTCTCCGTGCTTCAGCTCTGCCAAATATCTCACATAAGCATTACCTTGTTCCCCACAGGCACTAACTTCATTGATCACATGGTCCAGTTCCACTGCTTCTAATTCTTAACTCTGTCTTACCCATGGATCCCCTTAAATCAAGTTTCTACCCCTCTGCATCACTAAAACTACTTTTACCAACGTGATCAATTATTTTCTCCTCCCTTAATCAGCGGGTCTCTTCTTTATCCTCAAACTCTTGACATTGTCTTCTTCATTCCGACTCCTCCAGAGTCTTTCAGAACTCAAACATTTCTGCATTGACTCCATCTCTCTTCTTTCCCTCTCTGTTGGCATTCCACTGGGCTCTCACTTTGGACTGTTCCTTTTTCCTGTATACACATTCACCCAAGGGGAGCTCTCTGAAACTCATTTGGCTCTATACAAATGATTCTCAGATATAACTCTCCCCTACTGAACTCAACCCCTACCCTACCCCAACTAAACTTCTATTTATTTAAAACCTTCCCCTCTCCCTCCCTTCTTCATCACTGTACAAGTTCTCACACCCTCCCCATCACTCAGGCACATACGAACAGCCATACTGGGTCAAATCAATGGTTCCCTGTAGTCCAGTATCCTGTCTTCTGACAGTGGCCCATGCCAGATGCTTCAGAGAAAATGAACAGAACAGGCAACCATCAAGTGATCCATCTCCTGTTGTCCAATGGCAAACAGAAGCTAGGGACACTCACAGCATGGGGTTGCATCCTTGACCATCCCGGAGAATAGCCATTGATGGACCTATCCTACATGAATTTATCTACCTATTTTTTAACCCTTTTATAGTTTTGGCCTTCACAACATCCTCTGCCAATGAGTTCCACAGGTTGAATATGCATTGTGTGAAGAAGTACTTCCTTTTGTTTGTTTTAAACCTGCTGCCTATTGATTTCACTGAGTGACCCTGGTTCTTGTGTTATGTGAAGGAGAAAATAACACTTCCGTATTCACTTTCTGTACACCATTAAAGATTTTATAGACTTCTATCATATCCCCTTTTAGTCATCTCTTTTCCAAGCTCAAAAATCCCAGTTTTTTAATGTCTCCTCTTACAAAGTTGTTCCATACACGTAATAATTTTTTGTTGCCCTTCTCTGTACCTTTTCCAATTCTAATATCTTTTTTTATTTTGAGATGGGGTGTTCAGAACTGCAGGCAGTATACTAGGTACAGCCACAACATGGATTTATATAGAGGCAATATGATATTTTCTGTCTTGTTAAGTATCCCTTTCTTAATGGTTCTAACAGTCTGTTAGGTTTTTTTGATTGCCACTGTACATTGAGTGAATCTTTTCAGAGAAGTATCCACAATGACTCAAGATCTCTTTGTAGATATAGTTGGGATTATGTTTTCCAATGTGCATTACTTTGCATTTATTGAATTTCATCTGCCATTTTGTTGCTCAGTCACCCAGTTTTGTGAGATTCCTTTGTAACTCTTAGTTAAGTCCAAAGCAGACTGCAATCTTGAGTAATTTTGTATCATCTGAAAATTTTGCCACCTCACTGTTTCCCCATTTTTCAAGATCATTTCTGAATACGTTGAACAGCACTGGTCCCAGTACAGACCACTGGGAGACACAACTTCCCACTCCCCCCCGCCCCCAGATATAGGCTGATACCAAATCCTATTGCCTATTCCTCTACAACATCTCCAAACAGTGACGCTGGAACATTTTTAATAGTGGGGGTTCTGAAAGCCAGCCCTCTTACCCCTGTCCCCACCAACATCGCTGAGGCTGGGAGCAAAGCCTTGGGCGCGGGGTGGCAGCCAGGACCCCGGACACACAGGTGGTAACCGGAGCCCTGGGTGCATGGGGCAGTAGCTGAAGCCCTGGGGGAGCTGTAGCAGGCCCCGCACCCGTAGTTCCTGCGCTTATGTCTCCAAAATGTGTTCTTTCCCCTCTATTCACACTGCAGTCTTTTTCTGTCTGTTGGCCCGCCCTCAGCGCAATAACTTGAACTTCCTTGGCTTTGCTGTTACTTACTTTTCTCCCTTCCAGTCCACCCAAATACTGCTGCTAAAATCATCTTCTTCTCCCCCCATTTCATATTTCTGTGGTTTCCCCTTGTCTTCTGCATCAAATTCAAAGTTTTTGTTCTCATCTTTTAGGCTATGCACAATTTCAACACTGTCTTCATCTCTGCTCATGTTTTCCTTCTTTCTCTCCCAACTAACTGTGCTCTTCCCAAGCTGCCTATTGAAATGACCTCTATGTATCATTCTCCTTTTCAGACTGCCTTCCACGCTACCCATTTTATGTGGAACACCAATTGTTCTTTGAGCACTAAACGGAAACCCCTTACTTATTCAATCTCTTATTAAAAACACACTTCTTTCATGAGGCCTTTCCACAATAATTCCAGCAAAGAAATGGGGGGGGGGGTTTACAATAAAACCTCTTACCCCTCGTACTTCCCACTAAAAATAATTTGCACCCCTTTGACCATGAGCAAGTGTACTGTTTGTCTGATCTGTTTACTGTTCTAACTCTGTAACTTAGGGCCTGATTCAAAGTCAGTTGAAGTCAATGGAGAGACTCACTGACTTCAATGGGCTTTCCATTGGATCTGTGTCTTATATTGTAAGCATTTTGGTGCAGGGGCTGTCTTCTACATTTTGTGCAGTGACAGCCAGTGTGTCATTATTCAGATAATAATAAAAATGCTACTTCCGGTCATAGCACGAAAATCTAAGTAGTTATGGCTCATCTGCTATACAAATTACAGTAGAAAGAGACAGCGAACTTCAGAGAAATATGGAGATAAGATTGCTTAATATGATATTGTGGCTTAGCCCTCTGTTAGGCTGATAGGCAAAATTCAGTCTGTGGTGCTCTGTTGTGGTAATAGTAATATCTGCCTCTTCCATGTTAGGGCTAAGTCCATTTTGTTTGCAAAGCAGTCTGGCTCTAGTTTTGATAGAAAACCACACTGGATAATTACTTATCTAAACCTTAGGGGTATATCATGTCCTCAGACTTTTGGATCCAGTGCTTCTCAGATATAAAACTGCCAAATTAATTTTGGCTTCAAAGGGTTTAGTAATGTATGTTTACAGAGTTAGAAATGGGGTCAATGTGCCAGGCATTTGAGTATCTTTTTCATATGTCTTGACCACTTGAAAACAGAACATTTCATTAAACAGCCAGGGCTCCAGGCACATCACTGACTTAAAAACTCAGTTCAATTAACTCTCTGGGCTGGAATATGGCTCTATTTCCCTGCCCCTCCCTTGCCAACAAAGCACCATATGAGAACATGAGGGAAATGTCAGGATGAAAGATGGCCAGAACCTAATCTGTCATTCTTCTCCTTTTGCATTTGGAGTTCTAAAATACAATATTGTTTTCTGACTATTTGTGTAAAACTTGAGTTTAAGCCAGTTTTTCCTTGTTGTCCTTTTTATTGAGTCCCACTCCTGCCAAGGAGAGAGAATCCATTTTAGGAGGGGAAAGGAAAGGAGGGGAGGAGGGAAAGCACCTCTTTTAGGAACTTCTGAGTGTCAAGGATGAGGGGATATGCTCCCCACCTCCCCAGGCCTGAATGAAGTCCTTCTTACTCTGTTCTTTCAAAGAGCCAAATTCTGATGTGTTTACTCACATTGAATACTACTTTACTCCGCAAAGTCAAAAAGGCTAATTGTGGAATAAAGTGCTTTTCAATATGAGTAGGGGTATCATAATCTGGCCCAGAAAAAATGTATTTTTTACCTTTATCTCTGAATATCTCCAGATCCTCCATCCTCTAGATCAGTGCTACTCAAAGTGGTGGTCCGCTGACCAGTGCCGGTCCGCGAGCCATCAGCTGCCGGTCTGCGCGCACATTGGAAAAAAAATTGCCGGTCCCCCACATCAGATAGTTTGAGAAGCACTGCTCTAGATCATCTTCCTCTTGGCCTTTCCTTTCCCTTTTGCATGTCTGTACTATTATTCTGCTCTTATAGGGTAGTCTTTTGTGAAGTACTACATCTGAAATTTCCTGTAGCTTAAGGATATGATTTAGTTGGGTAATAAACTTCTGCCACTGTTTGGGGGAACCTTGCAAGGGGAATTGGTGACTTCTTGCCACCTTTGATAAATGTCCTTCATGGAGCTGCACAAAAGACATAGTCCCTGCCCCAAAAGGCATACAGTCTAAAAAGGCAAAGACAGAAAATGGGCTTTGTGGACAGAAACAAAGCAAAGCAAAAGTGAACAAAGCCTTTAACAGTGTATACCGGCTCTTTAAGGCAAAGAGTAACTGAGATGGAGGTGGGCGATGGGGTCCAGGCCACCCCATTCCAACTAGCCTCAGCTGAATGAGGAACCTGGGGACAGCAGGGGCGCGTGTTGTGGGAGACAAAGTGGTCCTGTGAGAAGACTTAGTGTTGGTGAGAAGGGATTACTGTTTCTTTAAGGGCCAGAAGCCTTGTAGTGTAGGGTGGGGAAAGGTTCTCCTCTTTCCCAATCAATCATCTAACCAATTAAGACAACACTTGGGAATGAGGGGACAGTACAAAAAACTCCCTGTTCCTATTGTGAGTGGAAAGTGTGGGAGGACGGACTGGACTGGACTGTTTGCCAGTGGACTTCTAATACTGTGAGGGAAATAGATGACCTGGGGTCCCCTTCCCAGGCAGTGAAAGATGGATGGAACACCCTGGGAGAACATTGGGAGGAAAGACTTTTGCTATCAAGATTTTGTGTTTGAGATAAAATTATTTTGAAAGACTTTTGTGGCCAGCAAAACTGGAACAAGGAAGCCATGTGAGAAAGAGGGAGAGAATGGTTTAGGGTGGCAGAGCTGTCACAGAGTCTGATGGCCAACCCCAAACACTCAAAAATCATGGGTCAGACTCTCTGGAATTATAAGGTTACTTTCAAAATAATGAGCTTTTATTTATTTTTAAAAAATGTCTTCTGGTTTCCAAGCCTTTATTGAGAAGCCTCTTGCCCCCAATGTTTATGTGGGCATTTAAGATTCAAAATTCAACTTTAAATGCCCTTGAATAAATGTGGGCATCCCTGTTGGCTTCTTCAAAGTGGACTTCACGTCTGTCCTAACCTCTGGACTGGGAGAACTGCATTCTATTCCTTTCTCTCTCCTCCATTATCTGTATTCTCAGCATCTCGCCTAAGTCTCTTCTATCTCTCTTTACTCTCTCTCTCTCTATTTCTTACATTCCTCAGTCTCCCTCCCTGCACCTACATGCACCTCTCCCTGACCCCCATTGCCCTGCACAGCCTCAGTCTCCTGCTGCTCCCCGACATTCCCTTGCATTCCATCAGCAGCCCACTTGACCTCTTTGTCCTCTCTTCTGCTCATCACATTCCCCTGTCTTCTCATAGTGCCCTTGCTAGAGCAACAACTATAGAGTGGCAGTCATCTCCCCCGAGGGCATATTGACTTCAGTCTCACTGATAACAGTAGGTGTTGGTAGCCATCTTACCGGGGCAGCCTCACTTCCACATGTACTGGTGTAGGGAATGATGACCAACTTGCCTGAGTTAGACCCATCAAAAATAAGTCTTGTTGAATACAAGAAAACTTGTAAGACGGAATCCTAGTGTACTGTTATGGCAGGTGGCAGCAGCTGTTACTGTTGCACATAGTCATCCAAGTTCTTTTTCTTAATATGTGAGCAAGTTTTGACTCTTAGGAAGACGGGGTTTTGTTCTGAACTATGCCAAGATTTCATTTGCAGAGGCAAGTATGGGAGACAAATAGCTATGCAAGAAGCAGTCAGTTCTTGAGGCAGAGTTGTTCATTGGGAACTGGACTTTGGGCTGAGAATCCTGGAAGATTGATTTGACTGCAGTTTGATCATTTTCTTCGTGTGTGTGTGTGTGTGTGTGTGTGTGTGTGTGCGTGTGAGATAGAGAGAGAGAGAGAAAGAGAGAGAATAAAGTGAGTTAAATGTCGTGTACACTCAGAGTCTGTGTTAGTAATTTCTCCTCCACTGGGAAGACAACCTGTAACGTCCTGGACATCTGCTATGGCTCATAGAGGGGTTGGCAACACAGAC
This sequence comes from Lepidochelys olivacea, assembly GCF_965140295.1. Lineage (NCBI taxonomy): Eukaryota > Metazoa > Chordata > Testudines > Cheloniidae > Lepidochelys > Lepidochelys olivacea. The sequence continues at coordinate 169,742,418 of NC_140411.1, forward strand.
CAGAAGAGTATAGGTATATTTCTTACCAATGTTAACTTTGATTGCCTTATTGCTTTTTTAAAAGTAAAATACACTAGATTGCCCTCCTGCCACCATCATCACCTTCCGTTCTCCACACACCAGCATTTTCAGCTGTAGTTCCAGTCACGTTATACCCCAAACCCTCCATTTCCTTCCTTATCACAATGAACAGTCAACTCATAGGATAAATAACTGAAATAACTATTTAGATACCTTAATCAGCTAGTTTCTTGTAGACATGACTGAAAAAGTAGGTCTTAAGTAGGGATTTAAATTGTGAAAAGCCACTTCAGAAGCTTGATCCATACAGAGGGAATGCGGTAAGAGAAAGCATGGAGGTAGTTGTGGGAGAAGCAGTCACATCCAGTAGGAAGGCTGGCATAATTAGGGGTGGTAACAAAAGGGGATTCAACACAAAAATAGACTAAGTAGATGGGACAATATGTATGGTTTGAAGATGATTGCCAGAAACGCTGAGTAGTGGAGAAGGGAGAGTCATTGGAAGTGTTCCAAGGGGACAAGGGATGATGGGGTCAACATGATGGACCACGAGGAAGGTTCTAGCGGTTTCATTTTGTAAACACTGTAAAGGGGGGGTGTGTTATGGGTGTCATGCAGGCCAGTGAGGAGAGTACAGTAATCTCAGAGCTTGATTAATTTCCTGTAAACTTGGAAAATCTGGTATAGTGTGTACCTTTTGAATTGACTTTCCAACTTTGTGCATCATTGCTATCCGAGAAAGGAAATTCACTAAATATGCTAAACCTAGGGGGAATTTTTGTTAAATGTAAATTTGAGTATGGATTTCTAAAATATTTAGTCTAGACTGATTATATGAATTCCAAATGTACAGTAGTTCTCTCTCTTACTCGCAAATTTTTTGGTGCTTACATATTCCAAGAGATGGATATTTTGAATAATATTTTTCATCTTCTCCACTGACAATATGCACAGTGCTTTTATTGGAAATTGTATGTATTTATCATACTCATATACAAAAGGCAAGTAGTTTATTTAATAATCTTTTAATTGAGAGAGAGGGATTTTTTCTTTAAAAGATATTTAGTCTTTTTGCTAGTTACAAATTTCTCAATTTTTCTAAACTTATAGAAGATTATAGTTGTCCCTTTTGCACACAGGAATCTTATTAGGTAGGGATTTCTTGTTGAACTTTGATAAGTAATAAGGTTTACCTTATTCTGTTTTCTTCAAAAAGTTTTGAAAATTACAGCGGTATGTTTCTGAACCCAAAAATCATTTTATGCAGTAAAGTATCTAATATTTTCTTAGAGAGACAGGGTGGCCTGAAGAAGGGCTCTGTGTAAGCGTAAAAGCTTGTCTCTTTCACCAGCAGAAGTTGGCCCAATAAAAGATATTATCTCACCCACCTTGTCTCTCTAATATCTTGGGAGCTACAACCTCACTGCAAGCATGATATTTTCTTGTCCATTCAGGTCAAAATTTATTAAGAGATGACTAAACATCCATTTTTCTGTTTATAGTATAAATTGAACACGTTGTATATGCTGAACAATGCTAGAGTCAAACTAATTTTGTTAAGACCATTCATTTGATTAAAATTCATTCTTACATTTGTTTTAGATAATGGGCCAGCTTCCTCCAAGATCTCACAGAGAGGTGTAAGTTTTTAGTGAGTATTTACCACAGTAATCACAGGACAGTATGGGGAAAAACTACAGAGATTCCACTTCAATCAAGATAAAAAGTACTGGCTGTGGTCTTTAACTGCTGGCCAATGGCAATCAACTAAGAGTCTTAGGCCTTTGAAAGAGGACCCAGTACTTCTCAGATATCAAATTGCCAAATTATAGCTGGCTTTCATTGACCTGGGTCTGGATGGCTACATCCACTCATGCACAGAATCTAGTTTGAGAAAACATTAGCTTTCTTAACGCTGCTGATAAACTACCTGCCTTCAGGACACTGCATTTCAGCTTCAGGTGGCTGAACTTCCTTTCAGTGACCAAAAGCAGGCAAGGGGGCATGCAGTTCACCATTTGATTGCCCATTTGACATAGAGAGGTGCCAATGGCAATTTATGCCCCCTTTCCTGTGGTGAGTTCAGGAGGGACAGGGGTCTCTTCTATTCTGACACCAACTGTCAGACGGTCGATGTGTCATAGTTACGTTCTGTGACATTTAGGTGCTCCCTGGCATGCCACTAGAGAAAAGGGGAAATGGCTGTCTGAAAGCCAGGCTGTTTTTAAACTGCAATGAAAATAATAAATACTAAAGTATAACTATAATGGTGGCTCCAGCTATCTATTTTAGCAGTAACAAAACGGTGTGGTTATTTATGTTTGTAGACTACTTTGTGTTAGCGTCTGGAACACAGAATCATTTGACACCTGGCAACGGCCCAGTGCAGCAATGCAGGCCCATTCACACTCTCCCCTGACAACAGGAAAAACAGCACATGCCACTACACTATTACTGTCACCAAGCACAGAACAGAAAAAAAAAGAAAAGATGGTTGGTCTATTAATTGTTTTTATTAAAAGGTCATTAGATTTGATGATTAGCATGGAAAGAAGCAGAAACCAGAATTCTGGAGAGGGAGAGGGAGAGAGAGGAATTAATTATATTTTAAAGGTAGGGGGCAAGATTTATATAAGGCCATATTCCTATTTGTACAATTATACCAGCTGAGGCTCTGGCCTAAAGACTACATAAAAGAAATACAGCTGAATTATAATCAGAGAGAGGGAGGGGAAGGTGTTAATTGATCATTTGGGAAGATTCTGTAGCTCCTTTAACCATTTACAAGTTAATATTTTATAGAGAGGGTGGCTTGGAAGGTCATAAAAAACAAATGAAACTTTGTAAAAGGGCATTTTTATATATCTATATTTTGCCAGATTTTTATTAGAACTTTGTCTGTATAATATTAAATAACCCAATCTACTGTGCTTACATTGCATTCCACTCTTAACAACTTAAGAAAACAGTATCTTTTGTTATTTGGATTTAATCAGCACATCCTGTTTATACTTCCTTTTAAACTCTCATTCAGTTGACCAATGTTAGCTTTTGTAATTCCTGCTTTATTTTATGAGGCTTATGCAAGTGAAGCACTTTAACATGCTTCAACATGTACAGTATAAGAATAGTCACATTCATTATATTATAATCCTTCTTCCTACGTGCCAGAAAAGTCGTTCTACTGGAAATAAATCAGTATGTCCTTGCATTAGCTGTTCATTACTATATGAATATAATTCCCATTATAGCTATCTTTCAGAGTTTTAAAATATGACAGGTGAATACATGTGATTTGGGCAGAAATGTGGCATGTATGATCTCAGTTTATTAAGTCGATCTTTGGTTGATAGACTAATTTTCTATTTGTGTTATTGAATTACAAGAGACAATCCTTTGAAATCAATGGAATGTCAGTATATATACTGTACAGTATTAGGCATAGTAAACTTACTCAGCAGCACAGAATGGGAGTAACTTGCCCAATGTACTAGGTATATTTTGCAGAAGTAAACTGGTTAAATAACTTAAACAGCTAAACACTCCTTTTTATGAGAGAAGGAAAAAAGTAGTTGGGCAATTCTTAAACATTTATCAGCTTTCTAAAACATCTGTTACTCTAGCACCTAGGCATTGTATATAGATTCCACTTTTAAAAAAAGGAACATTAAGGTTGCTAAGTGAAGCATCAACATTAGAGAAATGCAGAATCTAAAGGTTGCTCATGCAACCTTACCTCTACCCCCTCATGCATATGCACTATAATATAGTCATATATTACATGATCATGTATTACTATTTCTGCAGCAGTTTCTGCAACCAGTCAAGGACTACTATACAACTTATGTCCCCAGGCACTCCCTAAACTTTAAGTATTCTGCCCTGTGGAAGCAGAATGCCCCAGGCCACCTCTTCTTGGCCACTGCACAGCCACTCCAAGTACTCTTCCTGGAGCAAAGTTACAATTTGACCCACAATATGTAAGATTACTTGTTCTGAGACCTTCGTAATACAAAGGCACAATCGGGATCAGTGAGGAGTAGATTCAGAAACAGTCCACCTATGCTGCCCTTACCCGCACTGAGTGACACCTTAACTACACAAGTTGTTTAAACGAAGACTGGCATAATAGGCCAAAAAATCTTTGGGCCGGATTCTGACACCTTACTCATACAGATTAATTCCTTACTGCATAAGTAGTCTCATTGGTTGTAGTGCGACTACTTAGGAAATAAAGTGCCACTCATTCTGAATAAGCTTGTCAGAATCCAGCCCTTTGTTGAAAGAAGAGCTGATCAAAAATCAGAATTTCTGTCTGCTGAGTCCTATTTGGGCTGGAGACAGTATGTTCCATGATGCACTATGTTCATGGGACTCCCTTGATGTCCCAGGTCAACTCATCCACAGAGTGCCAGGGCTATAAAGGAGACTGGGGCATGAAGCACCTAAGCATGAGGCACTGTGGCGGCTCAGTGGCCAATGTCAAATTCAGCTGAAACAAAACTTTTTTGTCACTTTTTATATGAAATGTTTCAGAACTTTCTATTCTACAAAAATAATTGATGTTTAGACTTGTTACCTGTTCCAGGAAGGAAACACATTTCTAAATATTGTAGTGCATGGACGTGCCAGTTTTTGACTCATTCTGATGGGAAGGTAGCTTTAACCTTAATTATGGAGTGTGCACTGTCTTAGATTTCATTTCCTTGTTTTCATGGGTTTGAATCATATCATTGTGTTAATGTATCTTGTGTGGTTTTATTTCTAAGCTAATAATAAGCTAAAATTATTAACATAATGATGAGACATTTTAAAAATTGATGGGGCAGCTGAATAAACTGCATAGTTCCTAGACGATCCATTCTCTACAGCCAAGCCCTAAGATACAACCGCATTTGCTCCAACCCCTCAGACAGAGACAAACACCTACAAGATCTCTATCAAGCATTCTTACAACTACAATACCCACCTGCTGAAGTGAAGAAACAGATTGACAGAGCCAGAAGAGTACCCAGAAGTTACCTACTACAGGACAGGCCCAACAAAGAAAAGAACAGAACACCACTAGCTGTCACCTTCAGCCCCCAACTAAAACCTCTCCAGCGCGTCATCAAGGATCTACAACCTATCCTGAAGGACAACCCATCACTTTCACAGATCTTAGGAGACAGGCCAGTCCTTGCTTACAGACAGCCCCCCAACCTGAAGTAAATACTCACTAGCAACCACACACCGCACAACAAAAACACTAACCCAGGAACCTATCCTTGCAACAAAGCCCGTTGCCAACTGTGTCCACATATCTATTCAGGGGACACCATCATAGGACCTAATCACATCAGCCACACTATCAGAGGCTCATTCACCTGCACATCTACCAATGTGATATATGCCATCATGTGCCAGCAATGCCCCTCTGCCATGTACATTGGCCAAACCGGACAGTCTCTAAGTAAAAGAATAAATGGACACAAATCAGACATCAGGAATGGTAACATACAAAAGCCAGTAGGGGAACACTTCAATCTTCCTGGACATTCTATAACAGATTTAAAAGTAGCCCTACTTGAACAAAAAAACTTCAGAAACGGACTTCAAAGAGAAACTGCAGAACTAGAATTCATTTGCAAATTTAACACCATTAATTTGGGCTTGAATAGGGACTAGGAGTGGCTGGCTCACTACAAAAGCGACTTTCCCTCTCCTGGAATTGACACCGCCTTATCAATTATTGGGAGTGGACTACATACACCCTAATCGAATTGGCCCTGTCAGCACTGGTTCTCCACTTGTGAAGTAACACCCTTCTCTTCATGTGTCAGTATAATAATGCCTACATCTGTAATTTTCACTCCACTTCATGCATCTGAAGAAGTGGGTTTTTTACCCACGAAAGCTTATGCTCAAATAAATCTGTTAGTCTTTAAGATTCCACCGGACTCCTTGTTATTTTAATAGTTATAAGGTGTCTATCACAAACATTTCTGTCTTAAATGCCCTGAAGGAAGAGCATTAGCTATACTTCACATGAGCAATACAATGTATTTTGCTTGTGTGCTCTTTTGGTTTCCATGGAGGTATATGTGCATTAACGGTAAGATTCTGAATAAAATGATCTTTTTTCAGTTCCCATTTTTGACCAGCTATAGCCCTGATCAAAACCACTTAGCAATTACTCCCACATGCTCATTAGCTTTTCACTGGATAAAGTGAGAAACAGAGGTCGGAGAAGAGGAAGCAGCGCTTGTCTAGATGTGAGACATGATCAAAGTCTTGACACGGATACATCGTAGCCAACCTTTTAAAATGAATCAAGAGTGTTGATACTAAGAATTGAAAAATACTTATAAGCATAATCATTTTATAAAACACTTAACAGCAATATAGGACTTTCTAGCTCCCAAGATCTTTACAATCACTTTGTAAAATCCCTGCTGCAGAATAGGAAGCAGGCACTGTGCCTCTAAACCTGGAAAATCTCTAGGGATCTAGTTGGGTCCTTGGGATGCCAAGGGACTCATGTAGAACCCATTTGTCTTTGCACCAGGTCTGGCCTCCGGTGCCCTCCTTCTCCCCATCTCCCTTCATAGTCCTAGCAGCATGGATCCATTTTTAAACATGAGGGCCCCAAACAAGCCATTTATGTTTATATTTGGGCACCTAAATTTCACTTTGGCTTATTTGCATTGTGTTAGTGCCAAGATATCTCAATCAAAATCAGGGTCCTTTCATGCTTAGCTCAAAACATATAGGAAGACACGGTTCTAGCACTGAAGATAACATAAAAATACAAAGCAAATAAATAATATTCTAAACACCCCTTAGCTCAACTCCCCTGCCCTAGCTCCCCACATAAAGTGAATGTTGCTTAAGGTTTCCACAGCTCAAATGGAATCAAGCACCAAGAGGAACCGAAGAGGACAACTACCAGTAAAATAAGAATGTCTGAGAATAGGCTCTGCCTTTTAAAACATGTGAAAAATTCATTTGAAGGGTTCCTTCTTTCTTTGTCCTTGCCCCCAAAACTCTCACAAGCTACTTTGGTGCTGCTTAAGCTCTCAAAATAGATTTTGAGTGAGGATTTAAGTGGCGCATGGGCCTTGTGCTTCCACTCTGCACAGGGGTGAATTTCATCCTCAGAGCCTTTGTAATATTTAAAAATAACAATCAGGCAAAAATTATATAGAAGTGGCATAACTGTTTGGTTCTGATTTTTGTGTTAGAGCCATAATGATCACTGCATTCCTCCAACCCACTTTACAATGCAGATCTTTGACCCCTACTATTATCTCACAGAACAACATGGTACTGTCACCACAAGTTACTGTGTAAGAGAATCATATCTTCCACTGTATTCACCATGTAGTTATCACATACTTAACAAAATATAACATGTTTTATTTTGTGGTAGCTCAGTGAGGGAATCAAATCACGACTGTGAATAAGCAATCGGTGCTGTGCAACTGAGACACTGGCTGGCTGGTTTTGCTAAGAAAGGCCTATCTAGATGAGAGCATAAAATTCTTCTCAAACTTCTCTTTTCCTCCCCGCAACGTATTTTGTTTTGTTTTAACAAGTTAACTGCTGCAAAACACACTGGTTATGTCTGGCAAACACCCACATCTCATGTTACTGAACGGATTGTACAATACAGGCTGATATTCCACTGATTACAAAGGAATGGCACATTTAATCTGCAAAAAGAAAAGGAGTACTTGTGGCACCTTAGAGACTAACCAATTTATTTGAGCATAAACTTTCGTGAGCTACAGCTCACTTCATTGGATGCATACTGTGGAATCTGGTAATCTGGTAAGACACATGCAAAAAATAGGTTCTGCCAGCAGCGGGGTGAAACTATGACCATGCTGAGAGCCTGTTTGCTAAGTTTCAGCCTGCAGCACAATTAATTCACTTCAGTTATAATATATCCCTCTCTGTAAGGTATATGAAAAACTGTTCTAATGAAAATGAGAATGTTCCCTTTTATCTGGAAAATGTATATGTCTCTTCATCTTGTAATACAAAAGTAGAACACACAGTACTAAGATGATTACATAGGTTTTTTTGGTCTAAAGATGTATTTTCTGGGCCAAATTTTGTCCTCAGAGACATCCAGATAGCTCCATTGCAGTCAACTGCGTTGTACAGGTGTAACTGAGGACAGACCTTGGCTCCTTACTTCCAGATGTTTTAGACCTGGCTCATGTAAGTAGCTCCATGCTGGTAGCCCCCTACACCTACATGAAGCTCTGTTCAATTCAGTGAGGGCTACCCACAGAATGTCCGTTGCAGGATCTGAGGTTAAGATGCCACTTGCTCACTTTCTTATCGATATTGACAGCCCCTTTCTCTTATTTCCTCCTTTCCTCTTCCTCCCCTGCAAACTCTATTTTCCCCACAAATTTGCTTTTGTTGCACCCAATTCTGGCTACTGACAAGAAAGCTGTGCACAACTATTGAAGGGCAGAATTTGGCCCACTGTGTTTGAAGTAAAATGATAGCTTCAATTTTAAGTCCAAGCACCTGGCCTGGTTTTAGAGAAGGAGGTCACTGGAGTCCCAGAGATTGCTTTTATTTTGTTTACCAAGGCCTGTTTCTAAGAATCAGTGCCTGAATCTTCTTAAAGCAGGATTTTCCATCACTTTTCCATGTAAAAAAAATCTGGATTGTGCAATATTACTGACACTTGCAGCCCTCTGGCAAATTCTTTGTTTGAACTATACAGCAGCTTTTAAGAAGTTTGAATGTCAAGTCTTTTCCCAGTGTATCTGAACTCTCCATTTTTCAAGTGAGGTTTGCAATTTTTTTTTTCAGAAATGTAGCAAAAGAATTGTTAAATATGAACCCTGGCACTCACTCTGTTTCACACCGAGCCAACTTGAATGATCAGAAGAGGACAAATAGGGTCATGTACAGTAAGCAGCACTCAGCGCAGAATCTTTGTTGCCTCTACTATGCTACCTAGCATATCATGCACAGTTAGGGAGATGTCATATATTAAAATGGATGATCTATGCTGTGAGAAAAGATCTGCATGACACAATATGCTGTGGGCTGACAACAATCAGTACTTCCACCTCCTAGATAACTCTGAAAATTCAGTGACTCTGAAGACTTGACACTTAATTCTTTTTGCACTTTTCATCATTAGGTGCCAACTTCCTCCTGAATCTTTCTGTATGTCCTTAATTCCCATTAATCCCAAGCTTCTCAAAGACTGCAGTACATTTCAAGTCTCATCAATATAAAGGTGCTCAGGACTTGGTAGCATTGGCCTCTAATACCATAATTGTATTTTCTTTCAAGTAGAACGTACTATATATTACTTTGAAACTCAGTATTTTTATGGATCAAAGCAGTCATAAATGTATCAAGGCTAATGTAGGTCTATCCCTGAAGAAAAACACCTACCAAGAATCCTAATTTGACCAGATGTAATAATTCACATTTTATGCAAGAGATGTATAAACTGAGACCCAGAGGGTTTGTGTACACTGCACACTAAGCTCCAGTCTGTGGGGCCCAGTCTTGTGGATGTAGTGTTTCTGAGCCCATGCTTGAGCATCTACATGGCACTGTAAAACTGAATTTACAGTTGCTGGACCTGGGTCTCAGCCATGGTTACAGGTCTGCACTAAGCAGACCTTCTGACTCAGGTCTGTGGCTTATGCTGCATCCACACTGTAAAATGAGAAAGCTTAAACCCCAGACTCAGTGGGACTCTGACTTTGACCCAGCCCCCTCTTTGGGTTCTAGGACCCAGGTCCTGAGTGCTTGCTGACCCAAATCAGGCTGATTTGTGTGTGGACGGAAGAGGAGCTTGGGCTCAAACCTGAGTTAGAGCTGGGCTTAGTGTGCAGTGAAGAAATACCCTAAATAACCTTTCCCAAAACTACACAGTGAGTCATTTGCAGAATCGTGACTAAAACCAGGCTCTCTTATTGTAGTCTATTCTATTTAGGTTCTTCTTAGAACTGGTCAAAACATTTTTTAAAATTTATAACATCATCTGACATTTTTTCAGGAAAAATTGCAGCCATTTTCCAACCAGCTCTTGTTCTCCATTGCACTCTCATCGTGGTGGTATATGAGCACCTATCTGTCCTCTAAGTTCCAGAGAACACTAGGTTCCTAGCAAGTGCAGATTAAATTAGTGAGGACACTTTTCAGCGATAGCAATAATAATAAGTAAACACTACAGTATGCCAACAGCTTTAGCAAAACAAAATAAATAAATGAACAAAAAGCATCACTCATCTCTTAACTGGGACTTACATAAAGTAGTTGAAAATTCCCTTAGAGCTAGTGGATAACTGAAGATTGAGTACTATTGAAAACAGAACTGATCAAATGACAGAATGGGAAACTGCATCAACCTGATGAGGCTTTCAAACTGACTGTGTAAACTGGAATTGACCTCAAGGAGCTCTGCACTGAAAGATTGTTCTGATAGATAGATAGATATTTGAATAAATATTGCGCTAGTAAAGCATTTACTTGATTAAAGAAGTTCTAGCCAAAAAAACATATTAGTTGTAGGGTGCAATAATGCTAAAAGACAATTGCACATGATAACAAATACAATTATTACTATTAACTTAGTTATCCAATATAGGGAGGGTGAAAATGTGGTTTAGAGTCACGCTGGTCCTATAACTCCCTTTGGGCTGTGAGTTCCTTACTTTTCCCTGATTTTTTCCCCCCTGAAAAAAATTTCTTGCATCAAAATGAAAGATAAATATTTTGGTTTTTGTTTTGTTTGTTTCTGCCCCTTCTCCCACTCTTTTTTCTTTCTTGTGTGTGTGTGTATGTGTGTGTATGTATCTGTGTACCCTAAAAATACTCATTTCAATTTCACAATTTAAAAAAAAAAAATTATTCCCTGACCTTTTCTCTTCATGTTTTCTTTTTTCCCCTTTTCCAGTGGAGAATGGGAGGAAAAGAAACAACACTGCTTCATTTCAATTACATTACATTCAAATCTAAAAGGGAATGTTTAGTACGAAACTGAAAGGACATTTTTTAATTACAAATCATTCAATTGAAAAATCAGAAAATTTCTAATTTCTAAATTTCTAAAATTTGTTAAAAAAATTATGTAATTTCAAAAAAAGCCCCACCACTTTCTCAACAGTATATTTTGGCTCTTAATTTGCCAGAGTGCATATATGAATGTCTTGTGGAGCACACCATTTCAGGAGGTGTAATGGCTACAATAAAGGACTGCCTATATTCGTTCTACTTTTCCTTTTTGCCTTTTTTCCAGGAAGCACTATAAAAATCTGTGTTTCAACACAGCAGGGATGTTGGTTGACATAACTTAGATTACAGGATTGACAGGAGCCCAGGAACCTAGGGAGTGATCTAGAATCCCTTAGAGAAACAACCTTTTTGCATTTCATCAGCACTAGTTTCCAGCTAAATGGCAGCATCTGAAAGCAAAATGCAGAAAATTTCATGTTTGGCAGTGCCTTCCATTGACATCATTCACCTTGTGTGTTCTGAGTGAAATCCTATTTTCATCGTTTTAACTGGCTTATCGGTGTTAGTTCCTAATGCTGATATCTCCTTGAAAGTGGCACATGGACACACCTGCAAGGAATTTAGCAGGCTGCATGTTTCTAAACAGAGATATAAATTTATTGAAACCAGTTTTTCCTCTGGTGGTGGGGAGGAGGGGATAGAGGCAAGGAGAGAAGAGTATTGGGTATCCCAAGATGAAAGTAAGAACTGGTTGTAAATTCTGCTCCTACCTACCCATTTACAGATTGCTGGGTGGGCAAAAGCTGGGTGCCACTTCAGGATAAAAATGTTTGTAGCCAAGACAAATCAATGTACACAGGCATAATCATTTTCTTAATGCTGATGGATATTCCAAATTTCCAAGAGAATCAAAAAGAAAATTCAGTTTCATCACACAGAATGAGTATTGCCAGCTAGCTAGAGAGTTTCGTTTAAAGGCACTTGATTAGCATAGCTGACTGTAGAGAGTGTTTAAAGTTGATGGATTTGTTGCAGTTGGCATCCGAGTAGTAGCTCTTAGGTTCCAACTTGATTGTTCGGTAAATGTATAAATATGCAGTCTGAGTGCTGGGATGGTATGTAAACAATGAGTTATACATCTTGAGTATTAAAATTACTAAAGTTGATGAAGAATTACCAAAGCGGAATTACACACATTTTCTATATAAAATATATGTGCTATTCAGCCAATAAATCATGCCCTTACCTCCTGGGAAAAAAGCTATTGTGGCTGGAGTGCTAGCAATAGCTATGGGTAATCTGGCCAGAACATTTCCATTCTAAATACCTGATTTTAGCAATTCATAATGTTAAACATCTTTCAACTATTGGGCTGATATTTTGCAGGCCTTGTCCCTGCCTGGAGGTGATATTATTTTTTTAAAAGCATGAGGGGGGAAAAAGGGAAGCTAGTTGAACTCAATGGTACCTAATGGCACTTAAAGTTAATGTTATGTTTAACTGATTTGCTGGATTGGGGCCAGAATGCCCAGAATGCCCCATCTCTTGGGGGATTTGTTAACGGGAATTCTCTATGTCCCAGTAAAGAAGAGAGGATAGACGTTGATAAAGTACAGGTAGGAGCTGAAGTGAAACAGTCAAATGAACATCACATGAAGGCAGACAAATATTGACAAGTCTTACAAGTATTTGTATACAAATTCTAGAAGTTTAAATACTAAGGTGGGTGAATTTGAGTGCCTGGTTTTAAATAAGAACATTGATACAATAGGCATCACAGAAACTTGGTGGAATGATGATCATCAATGGGACACAGTAATAACAGGGTATAAAATATATAGGAATGACAGAGTAGGTCATGCTGGTGTGGGAGTGGCACTTTATGTGAAAGCAAACTTAGAGACAAATATAGTAAAAATCTTAAATGAATCAGAGTGTACCCTAGAATCTCAATGGGTAGAAATTCCATACTTGAATATTAAGAAAATAGCAGAAGGAATATAATACCAATATAATACTGACCAGGATGGTGATGGTGATTGTGAAAAGCTGGGGGAGATTAGAGAGTCTACAAAAATAGAAAACTCAATAACGATGACAGGTTTCAGAGTAACAGCCTTGTTAGTCTGTATTCGATGAGAGGATTTCAATGCCTGTATTGACTGGATACATGTCACCTCAGGACAGGAGGCAGAGGTGATAATTCTAGACATCATTAGTGACTGCCTCTTGAAGCAGCTAGTCCTGGAACCCGCAAGGGGAGATGCAATTTTTGGCACACAGGATCGGGGTCAAGAGGTGCCTATAACTGAACCGCTCTGTAATAACAACCAGAATGTAATTAAATTTAACATCCTCATTTGTGTGGTGGGGAAATACCAAACAAGCCCACCACAGTAACATTTAACCTCAAAATGGGGAACTACACAAAAATGAGGAAGTTAATTAAACACAAATTAAAAGGAATAGTTACAAGACTGAAATGCCTGTGAGCAGCATGGAAACTTTTTAAAAACAGAGGCTCAAATTAAATGTATACCTCAAATTAAAAACAAAAACCAATAAAAGGACAAAAAATGCCACCATGGCTAAACAACAGAGTAAAAAAGCTGGTTAAATATAAAAAGGGCATCTTTTAAAAATTGGAAGTCAAATTCTACTCAGGAAAATAGAAAAGAGCATAAACTGTGGCAAGTTTAAAGGTTAAATTAGGCAGGCCAAAAAAAAAAAAAAAGAATTTGACAAGCAACTAGCAAAAGACACAAAAACTAACAGCAAAATTTTTTTAAGTACATCAGAAGCAGGAAGCATGCCAAACCATCAGTGGGGCCTCTGGACAATCAAGGTGCTAACGGAGCACTCAATCAGGCAAGGCCATTGCAGAGAAGCTAAATGAATTATTTGCATCAGTCTTCACAGCAGAGATTGTGAGGAAGATTTCTGAGATTCAGCTGAGTCATTCTTTTTACATGACAAATATAGGAACTGTTCCAGATTGAGGTGGTGAAAGAGGTGGTTTTGGAACAAATCAATAATTTAAACAATAAGAAGTCACCATGACCAGATGGTATTCACCTAAGAGTTCTGAAGGAATTCAGATGTGAAATTGTAGAACTACTAACTGTGTTATGTAACTTATTGCTTCAATAAGCCTCTATACTAGATACTTGAAGCTAGCTAATAGAATGCCAATTTTTAAAAAAAACCTCCTGAGGCAATTACAGTCTGGTAAACCTAACTTCAGTACCAGGCAAATTAGTTAAAACTACACTAAAGAACAGAATTACCAGACACATAGATGAGCATGATTTGTTGGGGAAGAGTCAACCTAGTTTTGGTGAGGCATGATTTACCTTTACAAATCTATTAGAATTCTTTCAGGTGGTCAACATACATATGGCCCCGGGGGATCCAGTGGGTGTAATGTACTTGGCCTTCAGAAAGCCTTTGACAAGGTTCCTCACTAAATGCTCTTAAGCAAAGTAAGCTGCCATGGAATAAGAGAGAAGGTCCTCTTGGATCAGTAACTGGTTAAAAGATAGGAAACAAAGGTAGGAATAAATGGTCAGTTTTCACAATAGAGAGAGGTAAATAGTGATGTCCCCCTAAAGATCCATAGTGGGACCAGAGCTGCTCAACATACTCATAAATGATCTGGAAAAAAGGGATAAACAGTGAGGTGACAAAATTTGCAGATGATACAAAATTACTCGAGATAGTTAAGTCCAAAGCAAGCTGTGAAGAGCTACTGAAGGATTTCACTAAATTGGGTGACTGAGCAACAAAATGGTAGATGAAATTTAATATTGACTAATGCAAAATAATGCACATTGGAAAACATAATCCAAAGTGTACCTACAGAATGATGGTGTCTAAATTGCTGTTACCGCTCAAAAAAGAGATCTTGGAGTCCTTGCAGATTATTCTCTGAAAACATCTGCTCAATGTGGAGCCTCAGACAAAAAACTAGCAGAATATTAGGAACCACTAGGAAAGGAATAGATAAGATAGTAAATATCATAATACCACCATATAAATCCATGTTACTCTCATACCTTGAGTACTGTATGCAGTTCTGGTCACGCAATCTCAAAAAAGATATACATTAGAATTGGAAAAAATACAGAGAAAGCCAGCAAAAATTTTTAGGATTACGAAACAGCTTCCACATGAGGAGAGATTAAAAAGATGGACTGTTCATCTTGGAAAAGAGATGACTAAAGGGTTCTATGATAGAGATCTATAAAATCATGCATGGTGTGGATAAAGTGAATAAGGAAGTGTAATTTACCCCTTCACATAACATACAAACCAGGAGTAATCCAATGAAATTAATAGGCAGCGGGTGTAAAACAAAAAAAGGGAGTACTTCTTCATACAATTCACGGTCAATCTCTGAAATTCATAGCCAGGGGATGTTGTGAAGTCCAAAATTATAACTAAGTTCATAAAAGAATTAGATAAATTCATGGAGAATAGGATCATCAATGGCTATTAGTCAAGATGGTCAGGGATGCAACCCCATGCTCTGGGTATTCCTAAGCCTCTGACTGCCAGCAGCTGGGATGACAGGGGATGCATCACTCAATAATTTCCTCTGGAGCAGCTGGCACCAGCCACTGTCTGAGGACAGGATACTGGGTTTGATGGACTACTGGTCTGACCCAATGTGGCCATTCTTATAGCACCTGTTACCCTATGGGTATATCCCACTGAACTGTGTGCGGTCAGCAGGCCACAGGTTGTCCACCACTGGTCTATAGAATAAGGACACCCCAACATTATGAGGATGAGGAAGATAGATATGGTCAAAGGAGGCTGGGCATTTATATGAATGTTCATGGTAGTCCCTAAGCCCTTTAATAGGCCAAACCCCATGTAAGGGGGAGATCTAGACCATCAGACTTGTTTGGCATGCCAGCAACAGGGTAAAACCTTCATGGATGACTACCTGCCTCCCACCACTAGATCTTCATGAGAAGGTCTGACTGTGCATAAGGAACGAACATTAGCTTGATCCTACATTACTACTACTTTTTCATGTGGTTTGGAACAATTGTGTATTTACTAATTGTGCTAATAAAATTGTTTAAAGCTTTGCTTTGCCCTCAGTGTGAGTGTTGTCATGATGCACATCAGAGTTCCCAACCAGATATTGAACTTAATAACCTTAATTCTGTTGTGCCTTATTCAGGGACTAGAACCCTACAGTCCCTGCTTTGAATTAGTAATTAATTTTGAATTAATTGGAAATTAATAATATAATCGGTAACTACGTAAAGAATCAAGCAACAGGTGTAATCTGTTTTTCATTTCTCTTAAGAACTAGGAAGCTTTGTTTGTTTTTTCCTATGGTAGTCTCCTCTGATAGCTGAGAGCATCACATCTATAATGTTCTGAGGCCAAGTTTTTAAGAAAAAGTTACCTAAAATTAGGCTCTCAAATTTATATTTAGGCACCTAAATAGAGAGGCTTGATGTTCAGGAGCACTCAGTACCCAGGAGATCTTAATGGAATTTGAAGGTGCTTAGAAAGTTGGAATCTTTGAAAATCTGCCCACTCTATGTAGGTGCCTAAATAAAAAACTAGATGCCTGATTTAAGGCCCTCTTCTTCCTTGAGCAGGTGCAGATGTCTACTCCGCTCAGGTTTGTCTGTGCTTAGTGCACTGAGTTGGATACATTTTTTGGATTTGTTAGCAGTACCCATCGGGGAGTTATGCATGCCTTGCGCCTCCTCGTGGTCCCTCCCTAGGCTATATAAGGGTAGTGCCACCCTGACCCTCTTCAGTTCCTTCTTACTGTCTGCAGCCTAAGCTGGAGCTCCCCATGAGGTTCTCTCCTTACAGTTTCTTTCCTGGGTCACAGCCACTTGCTGAGACTTTGTAGTGTAAACCATTAGCAGTTATCACCTGTAGTGTAGCATAGTGTTAGTTTTGTTAGTTTTAGTAGGTTATGTGGCATTCTCTCAGTTTTAAGCATTGCCTATCATGTGAGGTCTCTATTCCTAGTAATGACCCCCAGGGACATTGCTTACTATGTCTTGGTGAGGTTTACAAACCCCTCAAAAAGGCTGCAGCAGTACTGGACCAGGAAGACTCCGCTCAGGCACTGCTGAATATGCTCCTAGGGAAAGGAGCAGTATAAAAAGAGCTCCAGGACCCCAGGCAGGGGGAGAAGAGAAACCATTTCCTGGGAAAGCACTGCCCTGAGACAGGAAGAGAACAAGCTCTTGCTGAGGAGGTCTGGCTGTGAGTCTTTCCCACACCTCCTTTGAAATTTCAACCCAGAGGTAGGGACAACCATGTGTGAGATGCCAGAGGGATCTCAGCCCTGAGACTCTGGGGCTTTGGAGCAAAGGACTTTAATCATGCCCCAAACTGAGACATCAGGTGGGGCAGGAAGTGGCCCAGGGGAAGCTGAAGAGGAGGTGGGCCATGTGTAAGCCAGCCCATGCTGTCACACTTTCCGGGCCCTAGTCTGGGACCTGTTAGAGCAGAAGGGCCTGGGTCCTCCAATCCACCCCAAATTCCCCTATACCTAGCTGTGGGATGGGCACAACTACGGGGTTACCAATAAGAAAGCCGACACAGCTGAACCCTGTGGGGGTGCCTGACACATTGAACTGAAAGAGAAACTAGAGCAGCAGGCCCTGACCTTTAGGCCTCTGATCCAATAGACAACCCTGCTACAGGCACATTGTGGAAAGGCACAAAGTCTGTCATTCCTTTAAAAAGAGAAAATGGATTTCTAGGGACCTTCATCCAAAATAGCACCTGATGGAGCTGGCTATGAGGCCTGCCTCTGCACCAGTGCCTTCACTGGATTGTTCAGTCAGCATCAGGCACCCTCCACCTCTATAGTAGCACCACACAGACACCAAAACTCTGAATTTCGCCCACGAAGGGTAAGTGTTCATTCATCTTCTGCAGTTGTTCCTTGTAAAAGGACCCATAAATTGGATTGCAGCTGTCAAAAATCAAAGGGAGATTTGTACTGCTCTTTGTCCAGACCAAGGATTCAGTGATATCAAGACCCACATATCCAGGATGGAGCTAGGACATTAACCTGTGTCTCTCCTGTTCTGAGGTGGGAAATTCTCTGTACCATTGACTCCGGTGGTATTTATTACCCTATCACAGAAAATTCCTGAGGTTTCTTTTTTTTTTTTGTGGGGGGGTGGGGTGTGCCATTACCAGTACATGGTACTTCCGTTTGTCCTGTCATTGGCTCTTCATGTATTTACCAAATGCATGTGAAGACAATGGATTTTGGGACAATAATTGTAGGAACAGAGAGACTCTGGATCCTTCACCAAGGGAACAAGCTGCCAGCTAGGATACCTTATGAATGGAGTATCACAGCCATTCTGGCTGTTTTACACTGGGAGACAAACTTTGGATGAGTTTACTTTTGAGAGACGGGAATTTCTTGTTCAGGTTAGGCTCTAGAAAGTGTGCTGTGATTTTATTTCATATGTAACCTTCTGTTTCCATTAATTATATGTGCTTCTTCTTGAATCTCTGTTTTTTGTTAAATAAACTTCTTGTTTTTACTATAAACATATCTAAGCGCTGTGTGTTGAATGGAGTGGTGATCCTCAGGTGTAAGCTGGTGTTTACTAGTTCTTTGGTAACTGTGAATTCTCTGTGAATCTCTGTGAATTCTCAGTGTCCAGTGGAGTGACACTCCACGGAGAGGCTCTTGGGTTGGCACGTGCCTATTGTAAACCTGTAGATAGAAAGAGTGGGATCTCGGGAGGCCTAGAAGGCAGGGCTTGTGTTGCCAGAGGCTGGTAGTGTTGGGGAACTGACCCACAGCAGGCACAGACAAGACTTCCTCACTCTAAGGGCAGGTGATAGTGAGGTGCCTCACAACCCTGGGTACCCCCAGGAAGCATCACATAGTATTACAGTCATTGTTTAACTAAGACTCTGGACCACCTGCAGAGGGTACTGCTCATGAGTCACCTGAGTGGTATACACGTCTGCAACTACTCGATGAAGAAAAAATGGTTACATACCTGATATGTAACTATGACTGCAGCCGTGTAGTCCATACCTCTGTGTCCATCGCCTCTTCACTGGAGTCCTAGGCTGTCTCTCCAGGGGGAAGGAACTGAGAGGGCTCAGGGCAGTATTATCCTTATACAGACTCAGGAAGGGCTACAAGGAGGAGCAGAGCAGGCCAGCTGCCCTAATGGGTACTGCTGTGGTGGGGGAAAAGTCCCAGACTCCTGGCACACTAGGCACAAACACCTAAGTGAAATACATGTCAGCACCCACATCTCAAAGAACAACAGTTACACGTCAGGTAAGCAACTGTTTGTTTGTTTTCTTTTAAATGTTGGCCTGAGGCCTGAAGTGCAGAAAATAGATATCCTAAAGATTATCTTTCACTAGCTTTGCTTATATGTAACTAAGCTTCACTGTCTGCCTACAAAGGAGCCTGCAAAACAAGTTTCTGATGTAAGCTGTATGTAAACTTGGCTAGCTATGAAATATCCACATCTGTAGAGTACAGTGTGTGTTTTTAAAATATCTCTGTTGAAATCTTCAGTTTATTAAATAGACAAATGGTAGGAAACATTTATGCCTCACAAGCTCTGATATTTAATTTTAAAATAACTCCATCACAATCTCACATTTCTTGATGTTAAAGTAACTAAAGCTGTATATGTGTCATAGCAGGCAACAAATCAAGCCTGATCATCAATACTCCTGCTTCCTGGGTTTAAAGTAGAGCCATCAGCAGTCTGCAAGTGTAAAAAGGAAAACCCAAACCCTTTTCTTTCCAAATGTCAAAAGTTAGCCTTCACCCATGAGTTTTGGAGACTGTTTCCTAGCTACTGAAGAGACAACTGCTGAAAAGGCTATTCAATCTTTAAGAATATTTTACATAGTGCATCCATGTGTTTCAAGCACTCGTCAAACATTAACTAGATAACACTACTCTAGACTGGTGGCTTTCTATTGCATACTTAATTGTGATTGCAGTGCGTATTTCATTCGAGTTCTATTTTATTCTATAAATGTTCTGCTATCATCTTCATTATTGCAATATATCAGTGGCTTCCAGGAGCGCATTAAGCAACATGATTAACATCTGTCAAATTTGGTTTGTTCTTTCATCCTCTCCCCAGGAAGAAAATTGTGTGCAATGTAGTGTTTTGTTTGGCAGTGGTATGTGTATATGTGTTTTGTTTTATTTATTTATGTACATGCTATTGTGTGTTTATATTAGAGAAGGCATACCTTGTGCTTGGAATAGAAAATGGTAACTTTTGTAACGGCCTTACGTTTCTGCGGTAGTTCATACCACAATTTTGGATTGGCCCCTGAGAAAGCTCTGTCTCCTGTTTTACCCTTATGGTGGAAAATTTAATTGCACCTGGGGAGTGGAGTTATTGAGTTATTCATTCCAGAGCTATAGGCAATCTTTTGTAAAGCTGGGCACCACACATTAAACACCTTGAAGACAAGGATCAAGACCTTTAACTTGACTTGATGATATTCAATTGGTATATCTGGAGTGGTATCTATTGAGAAAGATGTGGTCTATTCACACCCAGATAAAACTTCACAACTTTATGCATACAAAGAAATAAACCTTACTACATATCCAAAAACCTTAACTACAGTTAGGATATAAATATTGTGCTGATGGGCACAGCATAAGACCTTGAGTACAAGAGAAGAGGAATTGAAATGCCATTTTTGAATTTTGTAAAGAAAATGCACAAAGAATGTACAAATCCCCTTATGACCATGAAACATCCTTTTACTCTAATCCCATGAAGGCTTTATTCATAAATGTGATAGAAAAACGTGTGAATTCTTTCAGATCAAAGGGAAAGCAAGGAAAAATGGAATCCCAGAGGACCAGGGTGTAACCTAGTGAGTCCAACAGCAACATGAACATATGTGAAGGCAAAGCCAACATCAAAGCTAATAAGTTGCTGGATGGGCTTCCCAAGGCGTTAGATGGTACCACTTGGAAAATATCTCCCCCTGCTTAGTTCAGTGAGTTTACTCTCTGAAGAAGGTGGAGTAAATATTGTACATTTCAAGATTTTCTAAAAACTTAAATAATACCAAGAGAAAACACTGATTCACATTTCAATTAAAATAATATATTACAAAACTTCATGAACAAACACATTATTTAATTTTTATTTTCATTTTATTTTGCCATGTTAACTGTGACTAAAGATAATTGTTCATTACTCTAGAAGGCTTTGGTAGGGTTAGTTTGCCCCAAACTGCTTAAAAAATCCACAGTCTTGTAACTTAATTTTACTCATATATTAGAGATCTCTGTATTTCCTCATGTAGTTCTCAGCTAGATTCTCAAAGATAGAAGGAGAAACTGAAATAGCCATGTCCAGTCATTTTAGACCTTGAAAATATCTTGTTCCTTGTAAATATTTGATCTTGTAATTGTCTATAAAAACTTTGGATCAGATGCTGACATGGGGAATGTTTTATTGCCCACTAAGGAGCACTTGTGGCTATGTTTTGATAGCCAGGTTTGCGGTTCTGGAAAAGTACAGGGACTCTGGGATGCCTTCAATGCAATAATATTATTGTATCATATTAATAAAGAAATACAATAGGCTGCTAACGTGAAACAAATGAAAACCTTTAATAAAATTAGGTAATTATAACTGGTAAAATAGTAGCTTTGAGATAAAATTTACAACATAAATAATGAGCAAGATCCTCAGCTAGTATATTTCACTGGTTTACACCATATGAGGATGTGTGTATGTCTCACATAAATGAGGTATAACAATTAATTGCTATAGCTATAACATTGATTTTGGAGTCTCTTTTAGTTTAGACTATCAATTTAACAGTCTTAAGTCCTGCTGGAAAGCTATATAGAATCTACCTATTCCAGATTTTTCTTACATATATACATGTACACAGTATATATACTCACACACTCTTAAAGAGAGAGAGAGATATATTTTTGAAAAAATCTGGTCAAATAATTTTGCCACTACAGTTTGCAAATTGGATTCTCAACTGTGCACATCTGGAAAAAAAACCAGCCCTGTTTTCATTGGATTTGACAATCATGGAATAAGTTCTTAAAAATTTGGCTTGCAGCTTGTGCAAATAGTGTGTAACCAATTATACTGTTAATAAAGCATTCCTTGCAAACTCTTCATGCAAACTCTTGCACATGTGAATAATTGAGCTCATTTGGAATATTCATGTGCATAAATTTAATCATGTGTATGGACACTTGCAGGATTGGGGCCTTAGTAGTCAATGGGGCATAACTGTGGGATAAGATACTAATAAATGTAAAGAAGGGAGGTGAAATCTGTTTTTATATCTGTCCTTTTTGTTTTTTTAGGTATTTTCAAAGTGTTGCCATAACCAGTTGTAGTTACATGTTGTCTCACTGCGTACTCCATGTATGGAAGTCATTAGTGTGTCTAATGATTCCATTTGTGTACTGTTTTACAAAAGTTCTCATTGAATGTACTGAGAAATTATGCAGTCACAGGAATGATTCCCTAGTTAAAAGCCCTACCCTGCCAACACTTACGCATATTGTATTCTGTTCTGGTTCTTATATCACCCTCATCACCGTAATACCTGAGCGTCTTCCAGGAGTACATTAAGTGACGTTACTAACATCTGTCATGTTTGCAGTGTGCTGTTTGTTTTGTTTGTTTTAATTCTGACTTGCATGTGCGGGGGCTGTGTTTCTACATTAGCACAAGCAAGGTTGAAGAAGTGTATGTCTTGGAATGGAAGGTGGTGAGGTTCCTGGTACATAAGAACATAAGAATGGCCATACTGGGTCAGACCAAAGGTCATCCAGTCCAGTATCCTGTCTGCTGACAGTGGCCAATGCCAGGTGCCCCAGAGGGTGTGAACCTAACAGGTAATGATCAAGTGATCTCTCTCCAGCCATCCATCTCCACCCTCTGACAAACAGAGGCTAGGGACACCATTCCTTACCCATCCTGGCTAACAGCCATTAATGGACTTAACCTTCACGAATTTATCCAGTTCTCTTTTAAACTCTGTTATAGTCCTAGCCTTCACAACCTCCTCAGGCAAGGAGTTCCACCGATTGACTGTGCGCTGAATGAAGAAGAACTTCCTTTTATTTGATTTAAACATTATTCCCATTAATTTAATTTGTTGGCCCCTAGTTCTTATATTATGGGAACAAGTAAATAACTTTTCCTTATTCACTTTCTCCACACCACTCATGATTTTATATATTTCTCTATCATATCCCCACTTAGTCTCCTCTTTTCCAAGCTGAAAAGTCCTAGTCTTTTTAATCTCTCCTCATAGGGGACCTGTTCCAACCCCCTAATCATTTTAGTTGCCCTTCTCTGAACCTTTTCTAATGCTAGTATATATTTTTTGAGATGAGGAGACCACATTTGTATGCAGTATTCAAGATGTGGGCGTACCATGGATTTATATAAGGACAATAAGATATTCTCCATCTTATTCTCTATCCCTTTTTTAATGATTCCTAACATCCCATTTGCTTTTTTGACTGCCGCTGCACACTGTGTGGACGTCTTCAGAGAACGATCCACGATGACTCCAAGATCTTTCTCTTGATTAGTTGTAGCTAAATTAGCCCCCATCATATTGTATGCATAGTTGGGGTTATTTTTTCCAATGTGCATTACTTTACATTTATCCACATTAAATTTAATTTGCCATTTTGTTGCCCAATCATTTAGTTTTATGAGATCTTTTTGAAGTTCTTCACAGTCTATTTTGGTCGTATCTATTGTGAGCAGTTTAGTATCATCTGCAAACTTTGCCACCTCACTGTTTACTCCGTTCCCCAGATTATTTATGAATAAGTTGAATAGGATTGGTCCCAGGACCAACCCTTGGGGAACACCACTAGTTACCCCTCTCCATTCTGAAAATTTACCATTATTCCTACCCTTTGTTCCCTGTCTTTTAACCAGTTTCTCAATCCGTGAAAGGATCTTCCCTCTTATCCCATGACAACTTAATTTACGTAAAAGCCTTTGGTGAGGGACCTTTGGTAAGAGACGTTGTCAAAGGCTTTCTGGAAATCTAAGTACACTATGTCCACTGGATCCCCCTTGTCCACATGTTTATTGACCCCCTTCAAAGAACTCTAAAAGATTAGCAAGACATGAAACCATGTTGACTTTTGCCCAACAATTTATGTTCTTTTATGTGTCTGATAATTGTAATCTTTACTAATGTTTCAATTAACTTGCCCGGTACTGACGTTAGACTTACCGGTTTGTAATTGCCGGGATCACCTCTAGAGCCATTTTTAAATATTGGCGTTACATTAGCTATCTTCCAGTCATTGGGTACAGAAGCTGATTTAAAGGATAGGTTACAAATCATAGTTAATAGTTCCGCAATTTCACATTTGAGTTCTTTCAGAACTCTTGGGTGAATGCCATCTGGTCCCAGAGACTTGTTACTGTTAAGCTTATCAATTAATTCCCAAACCTCCTGTAATAACACTTCAATCTGTGACAATTCCTCAGATTTGTCACCTACAGAGGACGGCTCGGGTTTGGGAATCTCCCTAACATCCTCAGCCGTGAAGCAAAGAATTCATTTAGTTTCTCCGCAATGACTTTGTTGTCTTTAAGTGCTCCTTTTGTATCTTGATCGTCCAGGGGCCCCACTGCTTGTTTAGCAGGCTTCCTGCTTCTGATGTACTTAAAAAACATTTTGTTATTATCTTTTGAGTTTTTGGCTAGCTGTTCTTCAAACTCCTTTTTGGCTTTTCTTATTACATTTTTACACTTTATTTGGCAGTGTTTATGCTCCTTTCTAGTGATTCTTAATTCTATTCCACTTAGCCCTGGGAAGTCTGTGTCTCCTGCACAGGTGACCTATGAGCTACATGCATGAGTAACTTTATGTATGTGACTCGTCCCATGTGACCTGAACTTGGAAGTGACTGCATGTGATCATAAAGTTACTTGCATACATAAGAATTTGCAGTATGGCGGGGGGTGTCTATAAATGAAACTCATTTTCTATTATACATTTCTCTTTCCTCAACAAAATAAAAATCTAAGAAATAATAAAAATCACCTTTCTGCTTCAAATTTTTCTTTCTTGTATTTTTATTTTTAAAGCAAAGTTGAGGTTAATCAGATACAGCATGTTAGAACAATGTGAGTTTGAAAACTGAGATGTTTTACATTTTTTGGAAAAGTCTTCAAACATACTTTGTAAAATCATCTAAAAAAAGTCAAAAAGCCCTATTTTTTTTTTGTCACTTGTCCTCAGGAAGAAGTAATGGCTTTGAGGACTTTTCACAAAGGTGGTTGGTAATTTTTTGAGTTATTCACACAGGCACCTGTTCAGAAAGCATGTGCTTAATTTTACTTACTTGAGTAGCTCCATTGAAGCCATTGGGACTACTCACAGAGATAAAGTTAGATACTTGCTTAAACACCTTTTTGTATTGGGGGCCTAAGGGCCTCACCCAACTCCAAGTGAGGTCAATGGGAATCTTACCCTTGTTTCTGTCTAGCTATTTTTAATGCATACGTCACTGTGGTATGTCAGCATAATAGTTGAACATATACTACATATATATCAGGTAATAGTTTTTTCAACAATAATTTACACTACATATCGCTTTCAACAATGAACATTTTCTTGTGTTTAATGTATAACTGTTACTTTTGTCTCTGAATTTGCCAAATGTATATTACAATATTTCATTCAAACATTCTCCATTTTATTTTTTTCCTTTAATAAGTTCATTATTTGTGCATGAGCAAATTAGATAAGTCATACAATGTTATATTCTATTGTATAGTCTGATACATAACACCATTGTCAGCCATTAAGAAATGAGTAGTTTATAAATTATTTTCCAGGGTACTCAAATTAACTGCACCTAGATTGTTTTACGGTCATTATTAAACTGTTCCTTATTTACCTCACATTAAGAAACAATTTTTAATGTTGTTTAAAAGGATTTATTACCTCACATATGCCTTCCAATGATGGCTTTTTTTCTGACTCTATCTTCCAAATTTAAAATATATAATATAATACATGAAATAGGTTTATTGTCATTGCTTATCACTCAGCCTATGATTTTCACTGTCATAATTAGAGATGCTTGAATAGCGTAAAAACCTGTTCAGGAATAGTCTGCTAAAGTAGAGATGGTTCTTGGCATTTAATTAATTAATTTGGTACTCATGATTATTCACAAGAATAAAACTTTGTTTGTACAGACGTTTGCAAACTGTGAATTTCAGGCCTGTGGTCATTCAGTCAAGAAGTTTTGTTTTGTGACAGAACAAAATTTGTTTGGGAAAGCAGAAGTAGTTTGCAAAGTTGAGGCCATCCCATCAGGGAACAGGAGATTTAGAAACACATTACATACAAATGCTATCCTGCTAGACACATTTAGCATACAGTACAAGGGCAAGTGGTTGAAAATTTTAAGAGGGCATTCTGTGTAGTGACCGATTACTGCAGCAAGTCCTGTGTTAAGTCCAGTGTATCTTTAATGAAAATGTGATACCGTAGGGCTCCTTCATGAAGGGCCTGATCCTACACCCACTTGAGTCAAAAGTTTTGTCTTTCTGTGGTTGTTGAATTGAGCTATTAAGGTATACTGTAAGCGTGTCATGATTGTAAAGATTGTGAACATTTCAGGAAATTTGCCAGGTACACTTACACTTTGTGTGTGAGTATGAGTGAGTGTAAAAGTTTTAGAAGGCGGAACTGGCTTAGAAGAACTACAATAGGTGCATATATTGTTCTCTGCAAAAAAAAATTATTAATATTTTTTGCAAGGGGGGAATAGTAAGTGCATAATGTACAGCTGAATTCAAGTAGTGTAGTGATGCTGGCTCAAAGTATTACTATGTTCCTGGTGACTGCTTTCAGTGGGGAGTGATGTGAAGCTTGTAACTTACTATGGGATATTCCAGCATGAAATGCAATACATATATACATGGATACTGTGTCATGTATAGATAAGATATAGGCCCCTGTTCATGACATATTGCTATATTAAACAGGAAAAGAAAGATACGTGTCCGGTATGTTTGTCTTACCTTGATGTATGCATTAATCCATTTCCAAACTGAGATCCCACCTCAAACATGATGGTGAATTCTATTTCTGTTTTAAGCTGTTATAAATTTTTGTACAACCATCTACTGTCATAGATTTAAAGGCCAGAAGGGACCAGCAGATCATCTAGTCTGACCTCCTGTATATAACAGGCCACCCCCAACACCCACATACAAAACCCAACAACCTAAATAAGGCCAATGCATGACAGCCCCACAGGAGACTAGACTATTATGTGCCATGGGCAGAGGATAGGAGAGACTGAGGTGCACCAGTTCTTGAGGCCCCTCCCAGTGGCAGGGAAAAGATTAAATTAGACATACTCAGATAATCTTGGCAAGTGACCCATACCCACATGCTTCAGAGGAAGATGAAAAAGCCCCAAGGTCACTGCCAATCTGAGCTGGGGGAAAGTTCCATCCCGACCCCGCATATGGTGATCAGTTAGACCCTGAGCATGTGAGCAAGAATCAGCCAGCCAGCTGAGAACCTGAGAGAGAGGGAGAACGCTCAGTGCCACCTCAGAGCCCCAGCCCTCCCTACCCTGGCTGTGGCCATCCCCAATGCTTCAGAGAAGGGAGATTAAAAACCCTCTAGAATATATTGGTGAGGGGAAAAATCTTTCTGACCCTAGTGGTTGTAGACCTGTATTTTCTATAGTAGACCAAAATGATAAAATTCCCTGCTCTTATAGAAATTGCTTATTATGGTCCTAGCCTTTGGTAGCTATACATGTACTATATATAGTATATTGTAAATGCAATAAAAACAGATTTTTAAAGGTTACTATCCTGTGTCACACCACACAGTCAACAGAAGAATTCCCCAGATATCACGGGTATTGGCAATAATATCCTTCTCAAAGTTTGAACTGTTCTTGGACAGACTGTTTTTGGGTCTGATTATCCATTGCCTTGAGTCCTGTATAGTCACTTTATACGGGTAAGAATTGAGTGTAACAGCATACGGGTGAAATCCTGGCCCTACTGAAGTCAATGGGAATTTTTTCATTGACTCCAATAAGGCCAGAATTTCACTCTGTCATTCTGATTTCACAGTGTTTTACATTCATGAGGCCTGATTCTTCTCTCACTCAAATCAGTGTAAATCAGAAGCACTTCCACTGAAGTCAGTGAAACTACACCAATGTAAAACAGATGTAAGGAAAAGGGGAGTCAAGCCCATAAACAAAATATAAAGACAGGGGGAATCAGGCCTTGGGTGCAAAGAAGCTTTTCTCCTGTGTACATTTTTCTCTCATTTATTATGTACACACACATCCAGCAAGCATAGCCATGTTGTTGAAATATAGTACGTCTATAGGATAGCGGGGTTCTATATCAAAGTGCAAGGCAAAATGTTGGATTGCAGACTGAGTCACTATTTCTTCCAGCGCAAACCTTGGGCATTGGGAGTACAACACCATGCTCGCTTCTAAACAGGGCTCCATGCAGATTGCACAGTTAAGCCCCAAGTGTTACACTGATACTAGCAGCCATGGATGCAGGGAGAAGCAGCAGCTTTTCAGGTGGAAAAAGGCATTGAATGAATCAGAAATATCAGACTGTGTGGAAAACAGTGGCCATAGAAGCTGCCTGGGAGTAGGAGTGATCCAGTAAAGATGGCTATCTGTTTGAGGCAGCTGCTGTTTAAAAACTACAGCTACTTGGTGATGCTCTTGCATTTTTAGGGGCCTTCTTATCCAATACAAAAATATGTATTTAATAAAACCCACCCATGGCTGATGCATGACTGTGATTTGTTCTCATATAAACAAAAGTGTGTGTGTCTGCGTGTATGTTTGTTTTTGCGTGTACAGATACACACACAAAAAAATGTAAAACTTGCAGTGGCCCATGATGCATTATTTTGGTCTGTGCATATTTCCTTTTTAGTGCAAAGTGACATATTGATGTATGGGCTGAATGAAAATTCCACAATAGATAGTGTGTTCTTTACTCAGGCAGGTTTATGATTTTATTATTCTGCCTAAAGCCCTTTTCTAAACACCGTGTTTATACAAATTATCTGAAAGTTTTTTAAAAAAATAGATTAATTTCAGAAACTGTGGGTGTCCTTTGCTTTTTACCTTTCTTCATTAGACTGACAAATGAGGTGATGTTTTTGTTTGCGTAATTTAAAAAAATATTTAAGCAGCAAACTTACATTAAAATACTGCCATATAAAGTATAACCCCAAGGAAATCTCAAATCCATATGTTGCTTTATAAAATGTTAAAGGATCTATAAAATGATTTCCTTGCTTATCATTTCCTGTTTAAAATGGATTTTATTTTATCTGCTTTGTAAACATATCCTTGCCTGCAGCGTTCTGTATTTAAGTGTAAGTGCTTTTAATTACCTCCGCTACTTCAGTTAGTATGAGCTTGCAAATGAAGTGAGTTATAATCTCATGTGTGCCTCTGTTAAATCTTTCTTCTATTTATATAGATATTCTAAAGACCAGGGGAATAGACAAAACCATCTAAGTTTAGATAAACTCTGAGCTGGAGGGGCTCAAGTGAGCGCCTTTTTAATGTCGTCAGACTTTGGGCCATGTCAAGAGGAGGCTCAGCTTTGATTTAAGATGGATGTAAATTCTCTAGCCCTTTTCCTTGTTTTAGCCAGGCAAATATAAAGTGGTTCAAGCCCATTATAAAAACTGAAAGGAACATACAGTGGGGTCTGAGAAGGCTCTGGAATCATAAAGAGCCCTACCCTGGAGGTGCATGCACCTGGGTGCACACACGCCTCTTTATGTAAGTGGATCAACTGAGTTTGAGGTGTGCTCTCTAATCTTCCCACAATCCTTAGCATAACCCTTTTTATATTGTGGTGTCAATCACAGACAGAAACCTAGGAGCCTTTGTCTCCCCATTTATTTTATGAGGACCCTTGGTGCCTAAGTTAAGCTTTGTGAATTGCAGTGTTGTTTCTAAAAAAGAACAGGAGTACTTGTGGAACCTTAGAGACTAACAAATTTGTTTGAGCATAAGCTACAGCTCACTTCATCGGATGCGAATACAGACTAACATGGCTGCTACTCTGAAACGAGCATTGTTTCTGTGATCGTTCTAGGCCCCTTAAAGTTAGCAGCCACGAGGCTGAGCCTTGCAATGCCTAAGCCCCTTTCTAGACCGGGCCCTACTCCCTAACTCTGATGACAGCTCCTACTTTCTTCACATCCTACTTTGGCTGAGTGAGGTTTTTAATACTGTCAATCATTACTGAGCTTCTAGAGCAAACATTTTTGCCTACCGTGCTCTTATGATTTTGAGTATTACCTCTCAAACTGCTCCTCTTTTGTTTATGGTTCATACTTTACATCTTCCCCTTCTTCTCTCTCTCCACCTTTATTATGCAATGCCAGAGTCTGTCCTTGGCCCATTTCTCTTGTCCATTGTCAGTCTTGGCTATTGCATTTGTAATGTGTGGATGACTTAATTCTGCATCTGCCTTGATTAACTCTTAGGTTGCTTTCTCTTCCCCCCATCCCCCTTTTTTCCCCCCATCTTGAATCAGTTTCTGCTCTTAGTTACACTAGTATCTCTATTACATTTAATGGAACTATGCATTTAGACTGATGTTACTGACAACACAAACTAATCCTTTCATTCTTGACAGTTCCTTGCTGTGCTGTAACTTCTTATTAAGGAATGCTTCAAAGACTGAAGTAATCTGTGTACCAATGCTTTTTCTCTCATACATGCAATTCATTATCCACAATTCAGACCCTTATATTGCTTACATGCCTGGAAATAGTGGAGTTATCCTTAACTGTAAATGTATACATTTTCTCCCATATCACATTTGTCCATATGTTTGTTTATCGCCATGTCAGGAAAATTGCCAGAATTTTTCCTTTCCTTAACATGGAGTCTGCAAGAAATCCTTATTCTTGGCTTAATCACTTCCTGTCTCAGCTATTGCAATGCCTATTTCTTGACCTTCCTAATCACTGCCCTATAATCCTTAGAGGATCTAAAATATTGAAGCAGGGTCTTCACTTTCTTTATCCTTGTGCTCCTCTTTCCCTGGCTTCTTATCCATCACTGAATCTAATGAAAACCTCCGCTTGGCGTGCAATGGCAACCAGAAACCAAAAGTGTTAGAATGTGTAAGGGTTGGGCTAGAAAATAATGCTGAATATATCATAAAGCTTTTAGGCAGTTCAGTAAATACTATGTCACCCAGAATACGATGTACACTTCTGGTCACGTTCTCTCAAAAACGATACAGCAAAAACAGAAGCAGTTCAGAGGCGTGGGAATCTTATTAAGAATAAATAAATAAATGAGGGTTGCTTAGTTTCCCGGTCTGGTCCCTTTGTGCCACAGCTGGGAAGCTGCCCAACTGTGGATTCCCCTTGTGTAGGGTGACAGTAACTGTGTATGGCCTGGTCTACACTTGAAAGTTTTGCTGATAGAACTATTTCAGTCAGGCGTGTTATATGTTGATTTGTTTGTTTTTAACCACAGTCGGTCTGCCCATGGAAGTTATATCAAGATAAAAGTCATTACGCTGGAATGGCTTATTTCCCTTCTTGTACAGGAATAAGCCGAAGCAGTAGAGGCACTTTTATAGAGGACTGTGTCCACCCTAGAGGGGCTGTATCACTTTAACACATAATTAAAGCAGTACCGTTGTTATGTGTAGACAAGCCCTTAATGCATATTGCTGTTGAATGTCTGCCTGTGTTTTTATTATTGGTCCTGATCACACCCTTCTATGGTAAAACCCACAGGAGTGGGCTACAGGGGAGAAAACCTTCCTGAGGCTCTCTCTCCAGGGCAGTTTGTCTATGTTTTGTCTGGCCCTTGGGTTTGACATCCGTGGAAGAAGCTGCAGAGCCCACCTATAACTACCTCCTCTCCCCCATCCCTTGGAGCTGCATGGATCCTGGGAAAAGAGCAGGAAGTTAGAGCCATTAACTTGGACTGTATCTGTGTCCCTGTAACAGGGTGGCCTTCCCCTTTAAAGGTCATCAGGCCTGGGACTAGCCAGCCTGGATCAATCAGCCCTGCCTGTGCCATAATTAGCTGCCCCTCAGCTTAAGGGGGCTGGACTAACTGGGGTCAGGTGACAGCCTGAAAACATCTGGGGCTCATTTAAAAAAAACAAAAACAAAAACACACACACTGAGAAAACCCAGTTTGGTAGAAGAACTACAAGGAGCTAGCTGTGCTCCTGTGTAATGTCCTGAAGTAGGGCCTGGAAAGACGCTGGGGAAGTAGCCTGGGAGTCAGTGCTCTGTGCCAGAGTGGAGAGACTTTAAAGGAGCCCAGAAGGGGCTAGGAACTGAGCACAGAAGGCACCGCTGAAGAGGAGCCCAAATAGGGTAGAAGAACCTTTTGTTTGTCTGGCCTTTTGTTACCCCCCGAAGGAGACTGAACTCAGATAGTGGGTTGAGATATGCGACTCCCCAGGAGAGATGGAGAACCTTGGTGAGGGAAAGACATTGAGGCAAGGAGCACCTGCAGTGCCTGCTTGGCCAGCAGATGGTTCTGCATTACAGGCATGCCTTATAATAGTCCCTCTACACACACGCGCACTCCCGTCTCCCTGTTAGAGCAGTTACAGTAGAACAGTACAGAGAGCAGCTGACCCCAGCAAATTTCCTATAAAGGAACTCCCCATCACTGGGGTGAGTATGTGAGGAAAGGTAATATGGGCCTTCTTGTGTTATCAGTCCACTGTTAGCCTTAGTAGATGCAGAGGGAATGATGTGTACTTTTCTTCCAGCCTACTTGCTCCTTCCCCATTCGTGAACCTGCAGAAACAGGAAGAAACTGAGATGTTGCCATGGTGGTAGGTGAGACCCCTTCTGCAAAGGATAGGTATGATCTGTGCATGGAGATGCATCTCATCAGCAGAACTGGGGCAGGGGGTGGGGCACGAATGGCAGGACTTGTCATTATTATAGTGAAACTTCTAAAGCATGGTTCTACCCTGAAAAGTGTTGGGGGGGGGGGAACGCATTGTGAGATTCTTTGACATTTGTCTGTCTCCCAAAGACTCTAGATCAAATTTATTCATTCACAAGTAAAAGGATGTTTATTTTCCTAAGTGCACTCCTGCCAACTCAACCTAGGATCTGAAATTATGCCCACAGTTACACCTGTGAAAACCTACGGATGCTGTGAATCCTCCATTGGGTTGCAAAGGTGTAAAATGGCACATAACTTAGTCTGCAGGTTTTTTTTTTAAACTAATGATGATTTCCAAAAAGTTTTGCTGGGCTATTCTGCAGCCTTGAAGTTGGGAGAGAAGGTCAGTAGAGACAGTTGTCATTTAAGGAGAGCTACAGAACACCATGACATTCTAGAGTGGGGCTGGGCTCCTATTTTGGGTTCCTATTCAGCAAGGTATTTAAGCACATCCCTAACTTTAAGCATCTGAACTGTCCCACTGGAGAATATTCATGTGCTTAAGTACCTTGCAGAACCAGGGCTTTGCTAGGGTTTCTCTGGGCTTTGGAGACCTATCACCCAAAGGTATCCCACATTCTGTCCAAAAGATGGATTTTCCTTATTTTTGTTAGGGAGAAAACTGTCTTCCCCTTGCCTCAGATGGAAAGGCCAAATGTTGTGCTTTTCAAGGATATTTTCCTCTATATTCCTAATCTGTGTGTTTGGTTGCACAACTTCAGCATGAATGCCGGTCAAAGAACTGGACTACTGAGCTACAAAATAAAATCCAGATATTTTTGTGTGTAAAAAGTGTGTGCGCGCACTGGAGAGCCTGGGGCTAAGCCCACCCTGATCATAGGATGAGCCCACACCTGGGCTGAGTCAGCTGATCCCCATATGAAGAAAGCAGGAAGGTGCAGTAAGAGGAGGAAGCCAGGAGATTGAGTCATGTTTGGAGTTGCTACAGGGAGCAAGAAAGCTTCTGCAGGGCTCTAAGTAAACGGGGTATGCCGAAGAAGAAGCAGAGAGGGAGAGAAAGCTCTCCTGGCAGGGAGGCCTGGGAGAGGCCCCTGCCAAACAGGGGAGAGACTGTGAAGGACAGGTAGGCTGAAAAATATGTGAGTTTGTCTTTTGTAGTATTTGGGATTAATTAAGAGAGACATCGAACTGGGCTTGGGAGTCATAGGGGCTGTATGCACCGAAGAACACAAATTGAACTCCGAGAAGGGACTGTTTCAACTATGAAGAACTAAGTGAGTTCATAAAGAGCTCTGAAGAGGGGGAAAACTGAGGGGGAGGCACTGAAGAGGCATCCTTGGCTACAAGGGGGCATTTGGGTGGCAGGTGCCCATGCTATGGTGTGCAAAATAGTTTGATAATAAAATGGACATCTTCTGCTTTTCCCACACCAGCAAGAAAAAAAAGTTACACCAATTACATATTTTTTCTTCAATTTAAGAAATGAGACCATAAACTGATTTTTCATATTGCCCAAAGACCAGGCATCATTATAATAATGTTATGTTACCAGGCCACCACCGAACCAATGAGCTAGCGGGGAAGGTCTCCACGTCCTATTACCTGTTCCCTGAGCCTGCCAGTCTTCCCAAGTTAGAGCACTGTAAATATTTTCTTAGGTACTCAAAATATTAGTCTTTCAGTCCAGGTTTTTATAAGAATTTAGTCATATAAATGTATTACCCAAATATGGGTTATGTCACCTCCACTTACAATGGTGCATACGCACATTAGTGAGTCTAAAATATTAGTGTATAAAACAGTGGATTTCACAGTGCTGATCCAGAAGACAAGTGTGCACCCACCCATATCACCTGTGTCTTACTTGTTGGCTCTCCATAAACTAGCTTTGGTAATCTCCGAGTTTTAGTTCTGTCAGTTTCTTCTGAATGAGGGAGGAAAAGGCAACCCTATGAACTTAACAGTATTTACATCTGAACACTAAGCAATTTCTGAAGAGTGTGGTAGGAACTAGGTCTTGCAAGAACTATTATTTAGCTTAATTGATTCCAGCTGGGCTTGGAAGAGATTTTGGCCCAAAATCATGCAAGTGCTTGCCAACAGTCTGTCATTTTTGATAGCTCACACTGCTATGAACTTGGCTAAGAGGGGTCAGTCACATAGCAAAAACTAAGCTCTTCTCTATATCCAGGCTAGCTTAAAAATGCAGATATATTGCCAGCGGACTAGTAAGCCATTCTTATTTCAACTTCGCTTTAAGAGGCCCCTGGTTTCTTGGAACTGGGGAAGTGATGTGCTGCTAAGCAATGAGAAGATGTTCCACATGTGAAACTACGGGCAGATGTAGCTGCTCTAAGAACTTTTAGGCATCTGTTTTTATTAAAAGTTCACTGGTGTATTTGACCTATTAGTTGGATTCAGCACATGCCTATGGTAAAGATACATACTGAGAAAGCATGTAACATGCCTACTTAATCAGTCTTGCTTAAGTTAAATATGCACTATAAGGGAAATACCATAAATACTTTTTCTTTAATTAGGGTACTCCTTCTGAGGCTTTTATTAACTTTGTTAAAGATTATAAATTCATGTAACATAACTTAGTCCAAGTCGCAGTAATAAACTACGTAAAATGAAGCTTTAAGACAGACAGACATTACATTGCCTTACTTCCTAGGTGGCTATGTGGAGACAAGTCACTGTAGTAGTCTAATTTAAGAAGAGACTATTAGTTTTAAATGAATTTGGGGATACCTAACTAAAAAAAACTGTACCATTCCTCTCCAACCCTATTACAGAGTTATTTTGACACTGTTTTATGGGATTTATGTTAAGTAGGATAACATGCTCCAATTTCAAGTAATTGTATCTTGGGGGGAAAAGAATAGTTTCAAATTTTAAAATATGTGCAATATTTTGGACCCAGGAATTATATAAATAATAGCAAATAGCATAGGAAATTTTGGTTGGAAGGTTTCTAACAGAAGTAGAAACCATCTCATCAACCAAAAAGCAGTATCTCTTATAAATTAGGGACAGACTGTAGTACAGAACAGGGTTGAGCAAGACCCACTGAGTTGATTGTGTGTTCAGATTAACTTTACTAGTTATCAGGGTTGGCATGATAGTTTGACAGCTCTTTAGTTTCCTTGAGGTTTTCAGTTTCTTTGAATGCAAAAATTTTCATGAAGCTAAAGTGAACCCAGGAGAGTTTGAGTTAAAACTAGAGTTACCCCTTTTGTTGACTTATCTTTAAAAAAAAGATTGCAGGATTTTTTAATAGTGTTTTTTCCTTTCCTTTACTTCAGAATGGATGAAGAAACACTTTTTTTTTTAAGGCATGTTTGGGGAAAGAACATGCATGAAAAAATTCAGTACTAAAAGTGAATGTTTCAGAAAAGTTATTAGTGACTGAAATAGAAAAAGTTGTACAACTTCAAGTAAAAAGTAGTAATTGTCACACGTCCTATAATGCGTATATTAGAGAATACTCAAGAAACTGCAGAAGCATCCCTGATAATGCTGCATTTGGCTGCTGACAATCCCTCAACACTGAACTGCAGTATTCTCAGGGCTAGCCTGATGACTTGAAAGTTGTGAGGCCAGAAATGCATCAGGAATGTTGGCTGGCAAGTGATCGAGATTCAGTATTAGAAACCTATTTCCCCTTGTTTTTTCTACCCCCCCGCCCCCTCCTCAAACGTTCTTGTTAAACTCTGGATTTGTGCTGGAAATGGCCCACCTTGATTATCATACACATTGTAAGGAGAGTGATCACTTTAGATAAGCTATTACCAGCAGGAGAGTGGGGTGGGGGGAGAGAAAACCTTTTGTAGTGGTAAACACCCATTTTTTTCATGGTTTGTGTGTATAAAAAGATCTTCTGTACTTTCCATAGTATGCATCCGATGAAGTGAGCTGTAGCTCACGAAAGCTTATGCTCAAATAAATTGGTTAGTCTCTAAGGTGCCACAAGTACTCCTTTTCTTTTTGCGAATACAGACTAACACGGCTGTTACACTGAAACCAGTATTAAAAAGGACTTCGAATGTGGTCAGCTGGCTGGATCATCAATTTCTCTGGTATGAGAACTGGGCACTCATGGGGTGCACAACAGTAGCATCATATGACACAGTCTGGCACACGGGACTCTTAGTTAAATTGTCAAGAGCACTCCCATCACGGGTAGTCAACATCGCTGACCTTTTCCTTTGCAACGCACATTTTCAAGTGCACATGGGAGGCAGAGTTAGCATATGGAAAAAACAAACCAACCATCTACTCGAGGGCTCTGTGCTGGCACCAATGCTTTTTAGGCTGTACACCGATTACTTTCTGCTTATCCAGTTCTGCAGGTTCATGTGTGCAGATGACATTTGCTTAGGCATCAACAAACGGTTATTCCCCAGACTTGACACCCTGACTGATGACTTGATTAAAATGGCTGAATACTGTAATCAGTGGCATTTACAACTAAGTGTGACCAAGACAGTTTTGAATGCTACAGCAGCCCACTGTCTTTCTCAATAGGCATTGCTTGGACCCAAGCCAGATTACCTCAGAGTAACCCTAGATAGGTCTTTCATATATCTTAACCATCTGAAAAAAAAAGAGGCTAAGGTGAGAATACATAATAAGCTGCTAAGCAAATTGGCCAGCACTTCACAGGAAGCAAATGCTCAAACCCTCCAGTCATCCGGTTTAGCCCTCTGTTATTCTGCAGCAGAATACTGAGCTCTGGTCTGGCTTAATTAGTCTCATGGCAAGTCGGTTGACACACAACTACACTCATCCATGTGTATCGGACCTGGGATGATTCGACTACACCAGTGCTGTGACTCCCCGTGCTGAGCAATATCACTCCTCCATGCAGCCATCATGAGGCTGCTGCAGCCAGAATAGTTCAGAAGATAAGTGCGAACACGAGCCCACCACTCTACACAGACCTCTTCGACCACCTAAGAGCACGCTTGTCATCAGGGTGCCCATTGTGGGCCCACTTGCCCAGCCCAGATTTCTCTGCAATGTCCAGGTGGCATGAAGAAAGGTCTGCAGCTGAGGTAAGATACCAGTCTCTTATAACTGAGCTGACCATGTGTGTACCTAGCTTTAATTTGCCAGGCAGCTGAATCAATTTCGAATGGGCCAGGGTCAATGTGCAGCCAGCCATCACATGCAGCTGTGACCAAAGTCAGACAATGTCACACATCACTGATGTCTGTTATACAACCAGATTTGGAGGTGGTCTGAGGGCTCTGCACTTAGCTGATGAGGCTGCTGCAAATTGGATTGGCAAGCTCTGCATCCCATAAGAAGAAGAATGAAGTGGTATAAAGCCAAATTCTGCTCTGTTTACACTAGCAAAAAATTAGACTGTAGCCATCGAGCTGCACTGGGTTTACAGTGGGGTATCAAGGAGCAGAATCTGGCCCTTTGTTCCTCTTTTGGAAATGCTTGAAATGTTTATCTGTGTCTTTTCTGTCAGACTAGTGTAAATATTTACAGAATTCATAAAGATAGTAATCAAACACGGGCTCAGATGCTAAGATGCAGCCAAAGAGAGCGTGACCACAGGTGATGAGAGGCAGGAGGTGGAAAGAGTGTTGTAAAGGATGCTTTGCTCACTAAACCTGGGTTTGAACTAGGCTAGTCCTTCAGCACAGCTTAGGATCTCCTGGCATTACTGTTGTGCTTGTGGTAGCCAGGAATTCCTCAGGCACAGGGATTCTTCTGGCAATGCTCCCTTTTTTCCTCAGCTCTAGAGAGGGCCATGGTCATAGGAACCGCTATGGTCTCCATGCCAGCTACGGATTTCCCCAAGCAGGATACATTCTCTTGGCAGAGTAACTGGCTTCAGGAAAGCCTTTTGCCATTAGAGTGGAACAAAGTTACCTCTCCAGAATTGAGGATCTGACCCATGGTCCACTGAATCTGAAGTACTTTAATTATTTCTCAATAGAGACTTTTAATGAGAACTCAAAGAAAATTAAACAGTCCTGTAAACTTGACCGCTAAGCTTGTAAAAACTCAGCTGCCTGATTTTAAACCAAAGTTGTACAGGTTAATTGTTAAATTTGGCAAGTAACATATAAAACAAAACATAGTTTAAAAACTAAAGTTCAGGGGACTGCCTAGCTCAGGAAATAGATGACAGTATATGGAAGCTCAGGGAACTGGTAGTGGTATATGGAACCTCTATGGGTAAGTCTAAAATAAATTGTAAATCCCCAGCCCAAACTATGCCCTGCGGTCCACACATAAATCTTTCTGAGTCAGGTCAGCACGCACTCAGGAGCCCAGGTCCAACATCTCCCACCCCCATCATTTTTCAGGGTGGACACAGCTTAAGACGATGTCTCCAGACTTATATCTGGAAAGTCTGCCAATGCTATCCCACAATCCCTGAGCCTGTGTTTCTTGGCCCTTCCGCCCCCAAATTTCCCACATGATTACCAGGAACTGGAAGCAACCCTTCTTGTTTGCATACAGCTGCTCGGTGTTTAACGCTTCCTTTCCATGTTAACCATTCACCTGGAAATGCAGTCTCCTATATGTTATATAACCACCAATGAGACGAAACTCTACACCAAGCGTGCTACTAGCTGGCCAGAGGAACACAACTGGATTCTAGTTAATCTCTGGAGTAGTATCCTTTGCAGTTAATGTTTTCATGGATTCCTGGTAGAGGACAAACCGTGAGCACAAATCCCACTGATGATCCCCGGTACACTTTGGAAAGCCCATTCTTTCAACACCAGTAGTTAGTTGAGGGATGTTATTTATTCCCATACTGTCTGGGCAAATCACAGTCCTGAATGCCTCTCAAACCTCTGCCACCACATTCACCCCCTCCCCAAGCTGATGTGCTAACACCAAATTGGTTAGCCATGCATCTATAGCACTCTGAGGGGTAGCTAGCTTCTAGGTGGCTATCACAGTTTGCTTCTGGACTGGCATTGCTTCTCTAAGGCATGTGTCCTGATGCACTGCAAAGATCCAGCAATGTCTGCAAAAGTTCTGGACCCATTGCTGATCATCTTATGTCCACATGATGATGTGATCACCAGTCTGTGCTCATGACCCTGCTCCAGAAGCTGCAGTCTACATATGGGGAATCTGTGGCTATGGGAAGAGCCACAAGCAGGATTAGCCAGGTTAATCTGCTATGTTTATATCCCTCTCCAAGAGGTGCCTTCAGTAGGTCAAAAAACACCACAGAAACGTCCACCAATCTCTCAAGGATGTTCTGCCTGTTTGCTGGAATAGGTGTGAAAACACAAGCTGGACAAGTTCTTCCACTGGTGCTTGATCTTTGTTGGTGGCTCTGGTTGGTGAGAATGGGCAGTTTCAAAGAAGCTCAGCTGGATGTATTGGCAGGCTAAGACACCTTCCACTCAAGCACTGTGCAATTGGCACACAAGCTTTCCCAGAATACTCCATAACCCAAGGCCTAGAATGGCTGGCGAGGATGCTAGGAGCCCTGGGATATACTCCCAGAAGCAGAGGTGTGAGTCAGCTCTGCACAGTGCAGTATGGATGTGTCAGCATGGTTCTTAGACCTGGGTCCAGCAATTGTAAAGTTGTTTTTATAGTGCTATAGGGACACATGCCTTCCAAGGTGCTCAGAACATAGTGGTCTGCTATAATTACCTGACCAAGCCTATAGAGAAGGGACCTGTGATACTCTGAAGATTATAAACTTTATATTTGTGTCTTAGTTCTTTACTTTACCCTGTGAGAAGAGAGGGGATTGGCAGGAAGTGATCCAGGGAGGTAGCTGCACAAAGCCACAAGGTGCAGGGCTTAACTGCCTACCATTGGGCAAGCTTGGGCTTTCCTACCAAACCCTAAAGAGGGACAACTGTAGAAGTCTATCCCGTGACAGGGAAACTGTTGGGTCTTGGGGAAACACCCTAAAGATACAGGAGTTTGGACCACAAGACCTTGACCCAAGGGGGTCCCTTGCTTAATCCCAAAGACATCCCTGTTACTGGACTCTTATAGAACCTGAAATGGGTGGACTCAAAAATGTGCCCTGGTTGGAGGACTGAGTTATTGACAGGACAGACCACTGTGGAGCGGTCGTAAGAATAGGTTTCAGAGTAACAGCTGTGTTAGTCTGTATTCGCAAAAAGAAAAGGAGTACTTGTGGCACCTTAGAGACTAACCAATTTATTTGAGCATAAGCTTTCATGAGCTACAGCTCACTTCATCGGATGCATACTGTGGAAAGTGTAGAAGATCTTTTTATACATACAAAGCATGAAAAAATACCTTCCCCCACCCCACTCTCCTGCTGGTAATAGCTTATCTAAAGTGACCACTCTCCTTACAATGTGTATGATAATCAAGGTGGGCCATTTCCAGCACAAATCCAGGGTTTAACAAGAATGTATGGGGGGGGGGGAATAGGAAAAAACAAGGGGAAATAGGTTACCTTGCATAAAGGTGATATATGCCATCATGTGCCAGCAATGCCCCTCTGCCATGTACATTGGTCAAACTGGACAGTCTCTACGTAAAAGAATAAATGGACACAAATCAGATGTCAAGAATTATAACATTCATAAACCAGTCGGAGAATACTTCAATCTCTCTGGTCACACGATTACAGACATGAAAGTTGCGATATTACAACAAAAAAACTTCAAATCCAGACTCCAGCGAGAAACTGTTGAATTGGAATTCATTTGCAAATTGGATACAGTTAATTTAGGCTTGAATAGAGACTGGGAGTGGCTAAGTCATTATGCAAGGTAACCTATTTCCCCTTGTTTTTTCCCATTCTTTGCAGTTCACCCTAATTGAGTGACAATAGCTGGCTCCCCACTAGGGTCCCAGTCACATTTGCACTAATTAACATTACCCTCCTTTAATTCTTTATTAATCAGTGCCCCATCAGCTGCTCCATTATTGTGCCTAGGATCAATATCTGTTTGACAGGCTTATAATTATCCATTTCATCCCATTTAACCTTTTAAAAAATGGCATAACCTGAGCTTTCTTCCAGTCTTCTGCAACTTCCCCTGTGCTCCAAGACTTATTGAAAAAAAACAGTGTTAATGGTCCAGCGAACTCGTCCTCCAGCTCTTTAAAAACTCTTTGATGCAAGTTATCTGGACTTGCTGATTTTTAAAAAGTTTGTTGTTAGTACCTGCTGTCTAAATGGACTCCTAAGATAAATTCTAGTAAAAGGGCAGAAGGATTTAAAATGCTTTTCTCTTTCTCACCTGAAGTGTTCTGGGTCCATATGGATTTTGGTGCTGGTTTTGTTTAACCTGAGAAGTTCTCCCAACTATCACCTGCTTAATGTCTGCAGGATTTTTAAGTGAGCCTCTTTAGAAATGTCAAATATTTTTCATCTGTTACTCAACTGTACTGCATATAAAGTTGCTTCAAAAATTCAGCTACAGTCATATTAAATACTGGTGGTTTCATTAAGGAGACCTAATTTTGAAAACCCATAGTTCACTGCTTCTGAAATTCATAAATTATTAACTATTTAGACTCATTAATTTAGCAAAAAAATTGTGAACTTCAGTTTAATCTGAAACTGTTGCTCAACCTTATAGGTAACCAGATGTTTAAACTCAAATTGCTTCTGATTTCCATATAAAATGACTCCAAAAATAGGACAACTCTTGACTTCAGATAGAGGCCACATAACCCCATTATTATGAGGAATCATAGTCCTATGACCAGCTGTATTAGCTGTTGCATTCAATGTTTATATAATCATTGATTAATGCTGGTCAGTAAGAGATACATCCAGTTTGAAAAGTTCAGATCAAAATCTGAATTTCTCTCATATTAAGCAATCACTCTGATTGGTGTTTCAGCTGACCTGTACAGATGTGAGAGGAATAAAAAGTGAGTGACTGAGGCACACAGAATAATGTAGGAGCCTGTCCCAGCGCAGGATTTCTATTCACTTGTGGGCTGATAAAATTGGTAAAATACTGTTCAGAACCCGGTGTCTCTGCTGGCAAGTTGTAAAGTCTTGTAGAAGTAAACACAGGAGTGCGCACACACACACACAGTGAAGCAAGACAAACACTCTTTATTAGCAGGACGACAGTCTGCTCCACCCTCTAAATTGTGCACCAGATGAAAATTCAGCAATGCTGGGCACTCAAAATTATAATCCAATGGTTTTAAAGGGACACTACATTAGAAGTTGTTCACATGGGAATCTGGACAGAAAAATCCGCTAAGGTGCGTGTTGTCCAAAAATTAGTAGTTCTAACTTCTTGAAAACTTTCATTGCTTTAACATTAGCAAGGAGTTAGAAGTTGCCAGTTTCAGTTTTAAGTGCAAACCAAATATTCACTCAGAACAGTGTTTCATTATTAGAACTAAACTGTTTGCAATTATAGTACTCAATTAAAAAAACAATACACCTTGCAATTTCCCACCTGAATCTAATTCAGATAAGTGCCAATAACTAGGTTTCAGCACCTACATGTTGCTAAGATCTTATTCAGAAAGCAAGTGGAAATGAATTCTAAATATAAATATAAAAACAGAAAGTAATTAAGTCTATGTGACTACTGCAAGATGAAGAAAAGTAAAGTGCTCTCCGTATGCTTCTCACCAATCAGGAAAAATGTTTTCATTAATTTTATCACAATAGTCTTAGACATTACTAAAACTCTCATGCCTATCATGAAACTGTAATAACTACAAGATTTGTGATTCTTGCAATTGTTCCTTTAGTTGAACTTGGCCTAAGAATCCAGTACTAAAGACATGACATCTAATTACACTTTATATTGTAACTTCCTTGAACAATATTTTTCCTGCTATTATTAATAAGACTGCTAAAGTTATTGTCAGACTGGCTGTCCAACTTCTTGATGGTTTAAATGCCAACTTTTTTCCCCTTAGAATACAAAGCTATCATTTTTTGTGCAGCTCGTTTGGTGTTGATCACAAGTGGTCTAATGCAAATGAAGCTTGGAAGCATTTTCTAGGGGCTCCCTGGTCGTTTCCTTCCTGCCAAAAATCTGTGGTTTTGGCTTCAGTACCCCAACAATGCATTTTTGACCTATTGGATGAGAAAGAAGTGGGGACGTACTCAGCAAGGAGGAAGCTGAAGGTGGCACTGGGTGGGGGAGGAGTGGATCATGGGGAAGAGAAGTAAGCAGAAAGTGCAGGAGATGGAATGACGACTCACAAGAGAACATGATAGGCATCAAGTGGAGTAGGAGTGGCTGCTGATTTTGTATGTATTTAAGTTTTTGCAGATTACTTTCTCTGTTTCTCTTTCCATAGCAAAGGAGACTGTGTAGCTACTAGAAAAGGAGTACTTGTGGCACCTTAGAGACTAACCAATTTATTTGAGCATAAGCTTTCGTGAGCTACAGCTCACTTCACCGATGAAGTGAGCTGTAGCTCACGAAAGCTTATGCTCAAATAAATTGGTTAGTCTCTAAGGTGCCACAAGTACTCCTTTTCTTTTTGCAAATACAGACTAACACGGCTGTTACTCTGAAACCTGTGTAGCTACTGTTAACTGGTTTATTGTTGACCCACTGTCTGTAATTTCATAATGCTCTCTGGATTTCAGAGCCAAGCAAATA
Source organism: Lepidochelys olivacea (assembly GCF_965140295.1). Taxonomy (NCBI): domain Eukaryota; kingdom Metazoa; phylum Chordata; order Testudines; family Cheloniidae; genus Lepidochelys; species Lepidochelys olivacea. Next base: position 169,786,995 of record NC_140411.1, read on the forward strand.
TGTATGCATACAATAGTTCACCTTGAGGTGGCTTTAATATCTGTTGGGGGCTTTTCCACCAAAACATGCATGCACACACCTCTTCCCCCTGCACTAGTTCTCCTCTTGGAGCTTCAATGTACCTGAAGACCAGGGTTCATGAGACTATATATCTCATAACTGTTTGTATCATTTTAATTTTGACTAGAGCAGTTGATTTATTATGCCACAGGAACTTGCTCCTTCAGAGCAAACTTTCTACTAAAAACATGTATCTTAGAAAAGTAGTGAAAGTATAATTGCAAAAACTAGCTATTCTGATAGAATTAGTAGATTGAAGATAATGCAGTGAATGATGAGAGAATGTGTCACTATTTATTATTGTATGTTTCACTGAAGGCCTCAATATCATTTGCTATTTTACCCATTTAGCCTAAAGATTTATTTAAAAGGGCAGGGGAGAGAATCCCCTACTCAGTGCCAGTGTCCAGTGAAACTATTATACTGACCCTTTACAAGGGTCTTCAGAATGTGTATTATCAGAAATTATTGATGGTTATGAGGGCTAGTGTCTCAAGCTTACACAGCTCTAGGAACACTTTTGTTTCTCCCCTTCACTGATAACGAGAACATAGTGGAAGACTTAGAGAAAAGAAACAGATAAGAATATTTGATGCTGAAAGATTTGACCTCTTGCACTCTTGTTCCGAAGAAGCCATTTCCTACATCTTTTGTAACTTTGAGTTTTATACTGATGAATGAATGACTGATAAGGGCAGTGTGAGCCATAGAAAGTGATCTTTTCAGTAGTACCCGTCCTCTCAGTGAGATAAAGATGTAACTGGGGAAAGGAACAATGATTTTAATGATATTATAAAATGATCGGAATCTTTTTGACATTATCGCATAGTAATTGTCAAGCAATACTTGCTTGCTTATCTATTCCCCTGCTCCTTTTCTCCAGGGAAAAGCAATACATACAATTGATGAGATTAGATGTATGAAGACTTCAGCAGAATTGTCATGGCAGGACCTGATCTAACAGCCATTAAAATCAATGAAAATATTAAGTTCAGTGGACTTTAGATAAGGCCCATATTGAACAAGAAAATTAAATGTCAGTGGAAATTAACAAATAATTCCAGCTGAAAACTTCCAAAACATCACTTTCCATCTAATCACAGGTGAAGTTGGGTAAATATTGAATCTCCGTGGTTATTTACTTGTGGCTAAAAAAATGAGTAGTAGAATTCTAATTGAGAGTGTTTGGTCAGAAAGTTTCTGACCAGCTGTAAGTCTGACCTCTTGCATAACACAGGTCAAAGACAGATTGATTTAACTTCAAATTTCAAACAGCTGCATAGCATAAAGATACCAAAGCTGGGCAGTTTTCCCTCCTCTTTTCAAATATATATTTTTTAAACTTAAACACTTTTATTTTGGGGGGATTTCTGAAATTTTGACCAGTTTTCCTAAACTCTGCAATTTGAGCTTTTATTGATAAATTTTTGCATTGCTATGAGAGGTTTATTTTGTGGGAAGGGGGTGTGATTGGCTGAATCCCACACTGAACTACAACAGAACATTCTAGGAATGTAAAAAGACCACACTGATTATGCTACTAAAAGTAGTGCGTACAGCCTAAGGTTCCAAAGATGCCAATGGAATGTTAATGGCCAAAGGGAGAAGAGAAGGCCTTGGGACCAGCAAGAAGGGCTCTTGGCTTTAGAACAGATACTGCCCCTCAGTCTGCCAGTGCCCCGCTTTGTTAACTTTTCAAGTGTACTTCAAAGACTTTTTATTTTTTGGCTCATGCATTTGGGGAGCAGATGGCTAATAGAAATGTGATTATTTAATTTTGGGATGTGGGGTCACTTCCCCCCCCCCCATTGGTTTATTGAACCTATAGTGCATTTACAGAATTTAAAATAATCAGTCATATAAATAAAGCTAAGGTGGCTGTCATAAATATAAAGGGAAGGGTAAACACCTTTAAATCCCTCCTGGCCAGAGGAAAAACCCTTTCACCTGTAAAGGGTTAAGAAGCTAGGATAACCTCACTGGCACCTGACCAAAATGACCAATGAGGAGACAAGATACTTTCAAAGCTGGAGGAGGGGGGAGAAACAAAGGTTCTCTCTGTCTGTGTGTTGCTTTTGCCGGCACCAGAGCAGGAATGCAGGTCAGAACTCCTGTAAAGGGCTAATAAGCAATCTAGTTAGATATGCATTAGATTCTGTTTTGTTTAACTGGCTTGTAAAATAAGGGAATAAATGGCTTGTGCTGGAGGGAATGTATATTCCTGTTTTTGTGTCTTTTGGTAACTTAAGGTTTTGCCTAGAGGGATTCTCTATGTTTTGAATCTGATTACCCTGTAAGGTATTTACCATCCTGATTTTATAGAGGTGAGCCTTTTACTTTTTCTTCAATTAAAATTCTTCTTTTAAGAACCTGATTGCTTTTTCATTGTTCTTAAGATCCAAGGGTTTGGGTCTGTGTTCACCTATGCAAATTGGTGAGGATTTTTATCAAGCCTTCCCCAGGAAAGGGGGTGTAGGGTTTGGGAGGATTTTGGGGGGAAAGACGTTTCCAAGTGAGCTCTTTCCTGTTATATATTCGTTAGATGCTTGGTGGTGGCAGCAATAAAGTCCAGAGGCAAAAGGTAAAATAGTTTGTACACTGGGGAAGTTTTAACCTAAGCTGGTAAAAATAAGCTTAGGGGGGTTTTCATGCAGGTCCCCACATCTGTACCCTAGAGTTCAGAGTGGGGAAGGAACCTTGACAGTGGCGCTTAAGGTGGGTACTTAAATAATCTGTTTAAAAAGATCTACAAAACTCAAAATTTTCCTTGAGTGGAATGATGCATTAGCTACATCCAGCAGACAAAGGTCTTCCTTAAGCAACAATTCTTCAATTCCGTTATACTGTAATGGAGAATATAAACTCTATGAGGAAAGGCTTTTGTGTCTGTCCATAAAGCATCTAGAATATTGTTGGTGGTATTACTTGCAATATCACTATAAAACAATTATTTTGACTTTTTTGCCACTAGCACTAAGCCAATGCTGGTGCAGGGCACAAGCAATGCAACTTGACTTGTTGTGGGCTCCTCCTTCCGGGGCTGAACGGGCAGTTCACAGATTAATCTGAGCTGCTAATATAGCTGCAGTAATGAAGGAGAGGCAACTGGTGCCCAATCTCCACATTGCATTCCAAGTACCTACTTGATTTGGTTTGTGAAAAGTAAAACAGGACTGAATTTTGAAAAGCCACCATGAACTTTACAAAATTGTACTAAAGATTAACATTTAGTTTGGTGATGACCAAAACTGTGCCCATTGTGCAGCGAAGTTAGCAGTTTCTCATATCTGTGGGACCTACATGGAAGATGGGAAAGGAATATCTCAGAACAACCAGAAAAGGACATTATGCAACTGTGGAAGCTTTAGAATGGATACTTCACTGTCATAGGGTGACCACGTCACTAGCTGTCGCTACTAAGCTGCTTCCCAACTGATGAGGTCAGGTGATAGTTGGAAGATGAGAGTCCAGATTCACAAAGTTGTTTAGGCTCCTGGCTTCCATTGAAATCAGTGCTAGTTAAGAGCCTAAATACATTTGTGGATCTGGTCTCTGATCCTCATAAAAACCAACAGAAGTTCAATTACTAGTGAGCTTTCAGTGAGCAAGAAGGTGCCCGTAGGGGTACCCAGCTACAAGGGAAAGAACTCAGTTCATATATGACGCCCAGGCAGATGACCTGTGTGGTGTAATTGTGCAGGGACCAGGTAGATCTGGATCAGAGGAAAGCACATGATTGGTCATGGTAAGCAGTTTTATTTTGAAGAAAGACTGAAATCCTATCACTGGAGAATGTTCTTTAGAGCATGGGCTATTGGCTAGCCGACTGGCTTACACTAACCTTGTAAATAACTGATCTGTATGAAATCTGGGAATTACTGAGTGAACTCTGAAGACTTGACATTTATTCTAGTGAATGGCAGATCAGAAGGTATTTGTTTGCATAGTATATCTTCATAGTCTTCAAAGATAGGACTTTAAACAAAACAGTCTGTTTTTTTCCTAAAACAGAGGGTAGACTTTATTGCTTTAAATAACTTGGTATAATCCTATGGAAGTATAATATACATGGCATGGTGGAACACTAAACTATAGTCCTCTCAACTGAGAGGAGAACAAAAGCAAATAAAGGTACAAATCCTCTCCCCAGTGTAAATAAATATAGATCAGGATAAATGAAAAATCCTGTCCATTTCTTCTATGTGAATTCCTGCCCCCACCCTGAAACATAAAAAGAGTTTGAACTCCCTGCTTCTCTGGTCCCCTTCCCCCCTCAACTTCTATGCTCTCTCCCCACTGCACAGAGGATCTAAGTATCAAACTGCAGGTATAACCTTTAGGTAGAGCTGAAAATTTGATATCAAAATCAGAAAAGGCAGAAGTGTTCAATGAACATTTATTTTCTGTATCAGAGGATGTGTGGCAGATGATAGAGTCTCATCACATCACGATGAGAACACTTTCCATTCCATGAATATTTCTGGAGGATGTTAAACAAAATCTACTAAAGACAGACACTTCAAAATCAGCAGGTCCGGATAACTTGCATCTAAGAATTTTATAAGAGCTGGCTAAAGAGCTTGCTGGACCATTAATGATTATTTTCAACAAGCCTTGGAGCACTACGTAGGGAAGTTCCAGACTACTGGAAGAAAGCTCATGTTGTGCCAATTTTTAAGAAGGGTCTACAGAATGACCCGGATAACTACACACTGGTCAGTCTGACAAGGATTGGCTGATATTGGACTCATTTAATAAATAATTAAAGGAAGGTAATGTGATTAATGCAAATCAACATGGGTTTATGAAAAATAGATCCTGTCAGACTGACTTTTTTTGTGTATGTGTGAGCTTACAAGTTCGGTAATATACCTAGACTTCTATAAGGCATCTGAGCCGTTACTACACAACATTTTGAAAAAAAACTAGAATGATATAAAGTTTAAATGGAACAGTTACATTGATTTGAAAACTGGCTAACTGATAGGTCTCAATATAATTGTAAATAGTAATAATCACTGAGAGGGTGTATTTCCAGTGAGGGCCTTCAGAAATCAGTCCTTGGCCTATACTATTTAATGGGCTTATCGAGGATGTAGAAGAAAATAGTCAGTGATAGTGATAAAGTTTGCAGATGACCTGAAAGTTGGGAGAGTGGTAAATAATGAAGAGGACAGGTCACTGATACAGAAGGATCTGGATTGCTTGGTAAAGTAGGTGTAAGCAAAAAAATTTGCATTTTAATAAAGCTAAATGTATACATTTAGGAACAAAGAATGTAGGCCATACTTAAAAGATGGGGGGAAAAACTATGCTGGGAAGCAGTGGCTCTGAAAAAGATTTGGGGGTCATGGTGAATAATTAGTTGAACATGAACTCCCAGTGGGACTAGCCAATACTGTCCTAGGATGCATAATCAGGGGGAATCTGAAGTAGGAGCAGAGGTTTTTCCCACTCTATATTAGATCACTGGTGTGACTGCTGCTGGAATACTGTGTCCAGTTGTGATGTCAACACTGAGAAGGATGTTGATAATTTGGAGAGGATTCAGTGACAGACTGAGTTTCTTGAATCTATTTAGCTTAACTAAGAAGGTGACTGAGTTACTTGCTTACAGTCTGTATGGGAAATATATAATAATCGTATCTGCCATGCGGCCTGGAGTTGCTCTCAGCTAAGAATGCCAAACTCAGGACAGACTGTCAGAACACCCCAAACTGGTGTTATATTCTGTCATTAGATTTTACCAAGCCAGTTACAAAAGTGTACTCCTATATCACTTTATTAGTTTTCCTGTGGAGTCACAGACAGTCCCCTTAGACATTCCAGCCCCCTTTTACCACCTATTAGAAGGGTTATGTCAAACCAAGCCAAACCGTCCGTTTTTTTCAGACCAAAAGGCTGGTCAGAGGGGTCATGCAGGGAGACTGTTTTCACCTTCTAAAAATCACTTCTGAAAAGAAATTCTTTAAAGTAAGCCACCTGTGATTTTATTTTTAAGGATAATGAAACAGAGGGAAAAGAAACATCCTTGCTCATTTATAGGAATAGTAGGAAATAAGAGAGAGACAACTTTGAAAAGAATCTTGACAATTCCTGACACAGCCTCAAAGGAAAATAATGGGTCTGAAAAAAGTGAAGTAGAGCTTAAATAGTGTAGAAGGGTCTTATGCCCTGGGCAAATTGAACCCTGATGTTTGTAATATGCTTTGTTATTATCCCATGAAAGGTGATCTTTAAGTAAATATACTCGGTTTTAATTATATTGTTATGTGAATCCATAGAGATGGACTCTAAAACCAGAGCAGTGAGATCATTAAGTATGGATGCAGAACTTTTTCAGGATAAACAGTCAAATATGCTGTTAGAGAAACGGAAGTCAAATATATTCCTATGTTAAGTGTCATTTTCCAAATGTACTAACAGGTCAGGATGAAGCACAATGAGTTTGCTCTTGACATCTTGCTGAACAGTCAGGAGAACTTTGGACATGTAACTAACATTCTGTACAACTTATTACCTCATTGGTCATGTGTATTTTTTTCCTGATGCCCTATGTGTGAATGTGAAAGACACTTATCTTTTCCAGAAACTAAAAACACGAACAAGTTGTATATTAAAATGCCCCTCAATAAATAACAGTATAAGAAAATGCTCTAGTGCTCTTGAGTAGATCAATAGTGACCTTTATCATCATTATTCTGATGCAAAAGCCAAAATGTGATGTAGGGATTTTTACTCATATTTCAGTTCCTGTCAGCATCGTCCAGCTTGACAAGCAGCTGGAATTTGAAATGTGAGTTAAATAAACAACCTGTGTTAGGCCTAGTTGCAAGCATAAAGAAGTGTGTTGTAGCTGCTCTACTTACTGTCTCTAAAAATATATATCCTTGTTTTCTGCTTCCCTGTTTACCAAGCCTCGCTCTGCAAAAAGCAACATCTCCCCCAAGGTGAATAAGGTATGTTAGTGCAAGTGATACCTTTCAGTGCATTATGCTAATGGTAGATTATCTTGCAGCAAGTGTCACTTTTACAACCATTTAATGATGAAGGCTTTTAGGACAACACACCACGTTCCCGCTGTGTGAAGAGGAATTAAAGTGGGTGTAAATGTAATGTATTCCCATGTTACGGCCCCTTTAACACTACTAGAGCAAAGGGTGTAAATGAGAATAAAGCCCTGAATTTTCCCAATATACAAATTTAAAGAAAAACCTGCATTCATGAACTGTGACAATACTCTATACAACAGCCATCTCATTTACCCCCATAACTCATTATTGATGGGTTTAAAACACTTAACTCTATTATTTTACTATCCCTTACAGGTCACTTTGTTTTTGTTTACAATGGTGATAAATTGACATTCCACCTGAGTGGTTTTTAATATGATTATATTCTGAGTGAGTACCTGTAAAAAGGGCTGAAATAGTCTTAAGGCTTCTACTGTTGAATAGGAGGACACTGACAATGGGGAAGAAAAACATCTTTGCAAGGAGGAACAAAGGTACAAGTATTTGCTTTGAATCTCTCTCACTGTATTGCCAGTTTCACAGGTGTACACCACGTGAGAAACATGAAAAATGCAATTGTGAGGAGTGACGATTACAGTGCTGAGTAATGTATTCATCCCATAATGCACTTGTGCATCTGTTTCTATATTTACAATAGGTTTAGGATTTTTTTTGTTAAGGACATTTAAACAAATAAGTCTTTTAAGACCATATTCTGTAGTCACCCATAAATGGTGACTTTGGCTTAATGTGCTGAAGATGTCCCACCATTCAATGTGGGAAAGCATTAATGGCAAGGGAAAGTGGAGGGCATTCTGAAAGCCAAGGGACACATTGTTGGCCCCGTGAAAGGCCCTTTGCATAGCTCAAAGGGTGTGTCAAAATAGCTAGGCAGCCAGTTGCAGATGCAGGCTGGAGTTGGGGCTGGCTAGCATAGAAACAGGCATGGGCTAGAGCAGCAGTAAGGGCAAGCTATAGCTGTAGCCTGTCAGAACTACTAGACAACAGGAATTTCCTGGCCAGGTAGTGACACTGAGCAGACTGGAGAGACTGCTTCCCTCAGGAGCTGTCATAAATATAAAGGGAAGGGTAAACCCCTTTGAAATCCCTCCTGGCCAGGGGGAAGCTCCTCTCACCTGTAAAGGGTTAAGAAGCTAAAGGTAACCTCGCTGGCACCTGACCAAAATGACCAATGAGGAGACAAGATACTTTCAAAAGCTGGGAGGAGGGAGAGAAACAAAGGGTCTGTGTGTCTGTCTGTAGTCCTTTTGGCCGGGGACAGAACAGGAATGGAGTCTTAGAACTTTTAGTAAGTAATCTAGCTAGGTATGTGTTAGATTATGATTTCTTTAAATGGCTGAGAAAAGAATTGTGCTGAATAGAATAACTATTTCTGTCTGTGTATCTTTTTTGTAACTTAAGGTTTTGCCTAGAGGGGTTCTCTATGTTTTTGAATCTAATTACCCTGTAAGATATATACCATCCTGATTTTACAGGGGGGATTTCTTTATTTCTATTTACTTCTATTTTTTATTAAAAGTCTTCTTGTAAAACACTGAATGCTTTTTCATTGTTCTCAGATCCAAGGGTTTGGGTCTGTGGTCACCTATGCAAATTGGTGAGGCTTTTTATCCAACATTTCCCAGGAAAGGGGGAGTGCAAGTGTTGGGAGGATTGTTCATTGTTCTTAAGATCCAAGGGTCTGGGTCTGTAGTCACCTAGGCAAATTGGTGAGGCTTTTTACCAAACCTTGTCCAGGAAGTGGGGTGCAAGGTTTTGGGAAGTATTTTGGGGGGAAGGACGCGTCCAAACAGCTCTTCCCCAGTAACCAGTATTAGTTTGGTGGTGGTAGCGGCCATTCCAAGGATAACGGGGGTAATATTTTGTACCTTGGGGAAGTTTTAACCTAAGCTGGTAAGGATAAGCTTAGGAGGTTTTTCATGCAGGTCCCCACATCTGTACCCTAGAGTTCAGAGTGGGGGAGGAACCTTGACAGGAGCCTGTATACCTGCCTTGGGATCACTTGGATGGAGCCTTACCGGTGGATTGGCTGAATCCTGGTTGTATGGTGCAAGGCCTATTGCAAGTTCTGCAGCTAATTGCCTTTGACTCATTCCACCATCTTGCTCAGGGATGATTTATCAGGCTCAGAGGTAACTCAGGGATGTCTCACAATGTGATCTTTAAAGCTGCCCTAATGGGACAGCTGAGGAGCTTCCTTGGCCTCTGAGGGTCACACATGCAGTATAGGGGGCTTTGCACTGGCTCTCCATTCCCAGATGGATTTCACCTTCAGTGATTAAGAACTAATGATGGGGAAGTATGTTTTGAATAAAGGGCCTCATGGAAAAGAGGCTGTGTGAACATGCACTTGCTGCTATGCAGTGATGTTGCAAGATGACAGGTTCCACAGTTGACAAATAATTAGAAGTGGAAAATATTGTAGTGAAAAATACTTTGCTTTCTACCTGGGTAGAGACTTTAACACCTGTCATCATAGTAGCAAGGTGAGCAGCATTACTAGATTCTGGAAGTGCTCTCCGTATACTAGGCACTGTCCAAGCCTAAACACAGGCAGGATATTTACATTAAAAAAAAATAGCAAGTCATGTCATGTAGAAAGCCTCTTCTTTCCCACAGTATTCTTGTCAGCAAGTTAAGGAAGTATGGGCTGGATGAATGCACTATAAGGTGGGTAGAAAGCTGGCTAGATTGTCGGGCTCAACGGGTAGTGATCAATGGCTCCATGTCTAGTTGGCAGCCGGTATCAAGTGGGGAGTGCCCCAAGGGTCGGTCCTGGGGCCGGTTTTGTTCAATATCTTCATAAATGATCTGGAGGATGGTGTGGATTGCACTCTCAGCAAATTTGCGGATGATACTAAACTGGGAGGAGTGGTAGATACGCTGGAGGGCAGGGATAGGATACAGAAGGACCTAGACAAATTGGAGGATTGGGCCAAAAGAAATCTGATGAGGTTCAATAAGGATAAGTGCAGGGTCCTGCACTTAGGATGGAAGAATCCAATGCACCGCTACAGTCTAGGGACCGAATGGCTAGGCAGCAGTTCTGCGGAAAAGGACCTAGGGGTGACAGTGGACGAGAAGCTGGATATGAGTCAGCAGTGTGCCCTTGTTGCCAAGAAGGCCAGTGGCATTTTGGGATGTATAAGTAGGGGCATAGCGAGCAGATCGAGGGATGTGATCGTTCCCCTCTATTCGACATTGGTGAGGCCTCATCTGGAGTACTGTGTCCAGTTTTGGGCCCCACACTACAAGAAGGATGTGGATAAATTGGAGAGAGTCCAGCAAAGGGCAACAAAAATGATTAGGGGTCTGGAACACATGAGTTATGAGGAGAGGCTGAGGGAACTGGGATTGTTTAGCCTGCAGAAGAGAAGAATGAGGGGGGATTTGATAGCTGCTTTCAACTACCTGAAAGGGGGTTCCAAAGAGGATGGCTCTAGACTGTTCTCAATGGTAGCAGATGACAGAACGAGGAGTAATGGTCTCAAGTTGCAGTGGGGTAGGTTTAGATTGGATATTAGGAAAAACTTTTTCACTAAGAGGGTGGTGAAACACTGGAATGCGTTACCTAGGGAGGTGGTAGAATCTCCTTCCTTAGAGGTTTTTAAGGTCAGGCTTGACAAAGCCCTGGCTGGGATGATTTAACTGGGAATTGGTCCTGCTTCGAGCAGGGGGTTGGACTAGATGACCTTCAGGGGTCCCTTCCAACCCTGATATTCTATGATTCTATGATTGATTCTTGCCTCCTGTGAACAGCATTAAAGGTCAGGTGCAGATTCATCAGAATAAGTGATAGATTTTTAGGAGGAACGACAGGAGCAGAAATAAGTTGGTTGTCTTACTAGCACTGGTAGTGTCCAGGAGAAGAAATGGAACCATGGTTCTTTTTTTGTTTTAAAGGGTAAAAAAGTCCAGGGCAAAAAAAAACCACTGTTCATATATGAAAATGCAAACTGTAAAATCTGTTCAAGGTACCAGATAAATTGTAAAATGCACAAGGAAAATTTCTTGAAATGTTAGATAAATGCAATTTAAAATGAAAGAGGAAAATAATTCCTTCCTTCTGCTCTTGCTCTAAAGCTATATTTAGGAGAATGGGAAGACTCCCTTTGAGCACTGGGGCTTGTGTCAGATTCTTATTTGATTCACAAGACATGTGCAGACATTGACAACTGACACTTATAACAGCATAGGCCAAATTCTACTGTGGGTTATATCTTTGCAGCTCCATTAAAATCAATATGGTTACAAAATTTTGACATTCAAGGCCAGCATTATACTCTGTTTTATGTATTTGGTGACATTTTGGCAGCTTATAAGCTTTTAATATCCCCTTTAAGGTGCTAACAAGTCTATTGAGCAAAACACTGCATGGGCCAAATTCAAGCCTGGCATTCAAGTGCAACTCAGTCGGGTTGTAGCCACATGCACCTAGACTGAATGGAGCCCCCTGTATTGCAGGTGCTTCTTTTCCTTTTTGTGCTACTAGATGCGAAGTCTACTAATAAAACATTGTTTTATTACATGAGTGACTAACTTCTCACAAGACTTTCTAAACGACTTTTTGAATGGTGTTGGTTCACTGAACCAGTAGAGCTTTCCAAACTCAGAACCTTATCTTCCATTCTGTATGAAATAGAAATGTCTGCATATATGCAGGAAATAGGAAACTAAAAGACAAACATATAAATCTGCCTCATTTTGGGTCTGATCATTTCCTGTGAATCCAAAGGAAAGGGAAGGTCCGGTCCTGAAGAGGGTCAGTCCGATCTTCCATTACTCAGATAGCATAGCTCTTTGTGAAAAAGGGCTACCATTGACAAACACCTGACTCGTGTGTGGTGTGGTGAGTTACAACATGACTCTTTCCGCTTTGTCAGATTTCAGACAGAAAAGCAAAGGCATAGAAACCACCAAGAGCATTTACACATGAAGCTGATTATCTGAATTCTGGGAGAAAATATTTTTGCATTAAATTACTTTAATAAACTTCACCTCCAGAGATCCAGAGATTTAGAAGAACTTGCTCTGTATTTTACCCTCAGTTTTATTTTTTTAAAATTATTTCTGCTTTGGCATGTTTCTTTATTGCTCCCCCCCCCCACTTTCAACAAGAAATGGTTTGAAATCTCCATACTACATTGCACAAATTGTTCCCCCTCGCCCCAATCAAATCTTTAAAAAGAGTCTTTCTACTCAGGAAAGAGAGCAAGGGAGAACGATTTACCTCCTAAAAGTACATTTATGGAATTTTTCTTTCACAAAGCATCCATCTCCCCCATTAGAGTGATTAAAATCATTTTCATGTAGTGCCAACAGGAGGATCGTTGCTTTCCCTCAAAGAGCTATTGTAAACACTTAAACTCCTTTGTTTATATTATTCCCACTGTATAAGGCCTCTTTTATAATAATATCCTTGTTTCTGGGCCTGCATTGTTATGCTCTAAACCTTTAAAGAGATAGAGCTTTCATCTTTCTCCAGTGTTTGTTTTAGAAAGGGATAATTGATGTTGAGTAGGGTAGCACTCAGTGCTAAAGCAACAAGGTTATCAGAACCCCAGCCCTTCTCTACACAATCTGTTATTTTGCCTTGTTAATTCAAATTACTGTTAGCCTGATTTCTGCCCTTTTTTTACATGAGATACAAGTTAATGCAGGAGTTTCTTCAAAGCTTACTTGTAGATATAAAACTGCTGTCTTTAACATATGAAATTATGGATTACTTAAACAGCAATTTCTTCAGTTTCTCCTGTTTTATTTGTTACTTCTGTCTCATGCTCATCAAGTTCTGGGATTAGAGTGCCAAAACAAATTTAGGAGCATAGACATTTCTATTAGAACTGGGTGAATAACTGATTCTTTTCTGTCAGTTATGATTTTTTTTTTAATCCCAAGTATGCACTCCAAAAGAAAGCATATGGACCCTGATCCTATCAGGTGCTGAGTGCCCTCCCCTTCCATTGACTTAGGTGAGAACTGGCCACTTACTCTTTGGCCACTATTGAATTCAAACACGTTATTACATTAATATTTGGTCATCAGTGCCTTTTGCTACCTATCTCTTAACCAGTTTGATACAATTTTAGGTCTCACACTGTGGTTACCAAGTTTCTTGAATAGCCTCACAGAGCAGGGTTTGTGCCTAGAAAAAAAAATTAAAAAAAAAAATCTGTTTAATCTGTGGTGTGTTTTGAATGTTGAGCTAGCTTTTTATACTTCTAAAATGTTAAGCTACAGTTGCCTTCACTAAATGGTATTGTGGCTTTGTTAGCCCCAGCATATTTTGCTGTCTCAGGAGTAGCAGTTCTTCCAGTGGTAGCAGCAGAGTATGTCCTGTGCCACAAATACATTGCCTTGGGTCTGGCAGGAGTGATGAGAGAGGGAATTCCTCCCCGCACCCTTGCATAGATGCTAAGAACAAACTTGTGCTGTGACTAACTGGGCTGATTCTTCCCCAGAACAGGTTAGAGCAAATTGAAGGCTGCTTTAACTGGTACCACTGCTACCAGAGCTTTTTAAGCAGTGGGACAACGGGGAATATCAAAGTATAGACATACTCCAGAACATCTTCAAAGCTACTGCAGGAATGTGGGAGGGAAGGCAGAGCCCTGTGCCTGCCCTGCACCAAGGGGTACCTACATCAGGTAGGTAATAGTGGTAACTTTACACTGGCTCAGCTGGTACAAAGTGGCTATGTATTTCTTCCAGTGTGTTTATTAATAGAATGATTAAACCCTCATGATTAAAGACATAACAGTGGCCATTAGCCACTATTTTACTAATCCTTTCCAAGAGGATGGGTAAGAAAGGATTTACAAAACCAGGCTCTCACCCACAGTATTCTTGCCTGCAAGTTAAAAAATTATGGGTTGGATGAATGGACTGTAAGGTGCATAGAAAGCTGGCTAGATTGTCGGGCTCAATTGGTAGTGATCAACGGCTCGATGTCTAGTTGGCCACCAGTATCAAGCGGAGTGCCCCAGGGGTTGGTCCTGTAGCCAGTTTTGGTCAACATCTTTATTAATAATCTTGATGATGGGATTAATTACACCCTCAGCAAGTTTGCAGATGATACTAAGCTGGGGGAAAGAGGTAAATACGCTCGAGGGTAGGGATAGGGTCCAGAGTGACTGTCAAGGTTCCTTCCCCACTCTGAACTCTTGGGTACAGATGTGAGGACCTGCATGAAAGACCCCCTAAGCTTATTCTTACCATCTTAGGTTAAAAAACTTCCCCAAGATACAAACTTTGCCTTGTCCTTGAACAGTATGTGCCACCACCAAGTGTTTTAAAAAAAGAACAGGGAAAGAGACCACTTGGAGAAGTCTTCCCCCAAAATATCCCCCCCCCCAAGCCCTACACCGCCTTTCTTGTGGAAGGCTTGATAAAAATCCTCACCAATTGGTACAGGTGAACACAGACCCAAACCCTTGGATCTTAAGAACAATGAAAAATCAATCAGGTTCTTAAAAGAATAATTTTATTTAAAGAAAAGGTAAAAGAATCACCTCTGTAAAATCAGGATGGTAAGTACCTTACAGGGTAATCAGATTCAAAACAGAGAATCCCTGTAGGCAAAACCTTAAGTTACCAAAAGACACAAAAACAGGAATATACATTCCCTCCAGCACAGCTTATTTTACAAGCCATTAAACAAAAGAAAATCTAAAGCATTTTCTAGCTAGATTACTTACTAACTTTACAGGAGTTGTAAGGCTGCATTCCTGATCTGTTCCCTGCAAAAGCATCACACAGACAGCCCAAACCCTTTGTTCCCCCTGCCTCCAGATTTGAAAGAATCTTGTCCCCTCATTGGCCATTTTGGTCAGGTGCCATCCAGGTTACCTTAGCTTCTTAACCCTTTACAGGTGAAAGGATTTTGCCTCTGGCCAGGAGGGATTTTATAGCACTGGATACAGAAAGGTGGTTACCCTTTCCTTTATATTTATGACAGTGACCTAGACAAATTGGAGAATTGGGCCAAAAGAAATCTGATGAGGTTCAACAAGAACAAGTGCAGAGTCCTGCACTTAGGAAGGAAGAATCCCATGCACCACTACAGGCTGGGGACTGACCAAGCAGCAGTTCTGCAGAAAAGGACCTGGGGATTACAGTGGACAAGAAGCTGGATATGAGTCAGCAGTGTGCCCTTGTTGCCAAGAAGGCCAATGGCATATTGAGCTGTATTAGTAGGAGCACTGCCAGCAGATCGAGGGAAGTGATTATTCCTTTCTATTCGGCACTAGTGAGGTCACATCTGCAGTACTGCATCCAGTTTTGGTCCCCCCACTACAGAAGGGATGTAGACAAATTGGAGAGAGTCCAGAGGAGGGCAACAAAAATTATTAGGGGTCTGGGGCACATGACTTATGAGGAGAGGCTGAGGGAACTGGGGTTATTTAGTCTACAGAAGAGAAGAGTGAGGGGAGATTTGATAGCAGCCTTCAACTACCTGAAGGGGGGTTCCAAAGAGGATGGAGCTCGGCTGTTCTCAGTGGTGGCAGATGAGAAAACAAGAAGCAATGGTCTCAAATTGCAGTGGGGGAGGTCTAGGTTGGATATCAGGAAACACTATTTCACTAGGAGGGTGGTGAAGTGCTGGAATGGGCTACCTAGGGAGATGGTGGAATCGCCATCCTTAGAGGTTTTTAAGGCCCGGCTTGACAAAGCTCTGGCTGGGATGATTTAGTGGGTGTTGGTCCTGCTTTGAGCAGGAGATTGGATTAGATGACATCCAGAGGTCCCTTCCAACCCTAATATTCTATGATCTCCAGTCAGCAAGATATCTAATTTTCTCCTGGCAGTCTTTCTGCACTTTTTTTCCTAGCACTAAAGCGAGGCTTGTTTATGTATAATTTTCAGAAGTGACTAGTGATTTTTGAGGACAGCCAAAACTGGAGAGACTCGTGAAACACTTTAAAGGAGCATTATATCGAGTGGGTGGTGCTTAGCACTTTCTAAAAGCTGGGGCTCTTTAGCGTCTCAAGTTAGGTGCCTAACTAGTCAGGCATCCAAAAAAAAAATTTATTCCTCTTGAAAATTTAAGCCAATGTTTCCAGGAACCCAAGATTGAATTAAGTATCAGAATGATAATGAACATCCACCACTTCCTATCCCTCATAAGGAGGGCGTACAGCTGAGCCTCAACCTCGTGACTTCAGCCTCCAGAAAAACTAACTGGTCAGTTGAAAGGAGCCAGGATGCGTGCCCTTAAGCTGCTCAGTGTTTTTGCATGAAGCTGCCATCACTCTTGTACTTGCCTTGCTCCGGCCTTGTTTCTAGTCTTGCTCTGACCAACCCCCAGCCCTTGCCCCAGGCTGAGCCCCTGCTTCTATCCAGGTCATTCTGCTTCTGACCCTGGTTTCCAGTTCCTGGCTCTGGACCTGGACTACAGCTCTCACCCTTTGCTCTGGTTTCTGGTCCCTTCTTATTCTGGCTCCAGGCACTAGACTAGACTGCCCACATCCCAGTCCTGAAACTGATTAATTTTAATTTTGTACCATTTAGGGAACAACATCTAATTCTCTTTGACTTAAACAAAAGCAGTCAGATGATCAGGATCCCACATCTTGCTGTCAAATTCAGTGACATTTATGAAAAGACACCAATAATTTATTCAAACATTAGCTGCTAACTGATTTTGAGATGCTGAAACTAAGTCAGATCCTTGCCCCCAATATGTCAACTTTGTGCAAAGTGAAGGACCTAATATAACTCCCACTGAAGTCAATAGGAGTTTCTTCACTGTTCAACAGAGAATGCCCCTTTTGTAGGGAAATCCTCCAGTGGCATAGAGGTGCCCTTAACCCTGCTGAAATAGTTCAGAGGTAGGGCCATAATGTGCATTGACAAAGGAAGTATCTACTGATATACTAATTTTGTAAACTAAAAAGGATTTTCTAAATATTTCAGGTCAATTAACAGGTACTCAGTTGACAACACTTAACCCAGGGATCGGCAACCTTTGGCACGCAGCCCGCCAGGGTAAGGCCCCTGGTGGGCCGAGCTGGTTTGTTTGCCTTCCACGTCTGCAGGTTCGGCCGATTGCAGCTCCCACTGGCTGTGGTTTGCCACTCCAGGCCAATGGGGGCTGTGGGAAGCGGCGCTGGTCGAGGGATGTGCTGGCCACCGTTTCCCGCAGCCCCCATTGGCCTGGAGCGGCAAACCGCGGCCAGTGGGAGCTGCGATCGGCAGAACCAGCAGACGCGGCAGGTAAACAAACTGGCCTGGCCCACCAGGGTGCTTACCCTGGTGGGCCAATTGCCAAAGGTTGCCAATCCCTGGGTTAACCTATTAGAATGACAGTAAATAAAATAACTTCTGGTACAAACTCAGGCATTAAATGGCAAAAAATTTAGAAAACTATTTCCCACAGACATTTCCCATCCACATATATAAGTACACTCTATTCACAAAACTACAGCTTGCCTTTAAGGACTTCCCTTTTTATCAAAACTTCAGAGAGAGACCACAAACCAGAATGGATGGATGTTTATATAAGATACTTTGAGAAGCTGGTACCACTATTGACCCGCTTGTTCTGTTAGAGTCTGAAGTTGCACTGCCAAGGGGGGTTGGGTGGGGGGGGAAATGTGGTGTCTCCCTGTAAAACTCTTGGTGTTTTCTTTGGCGTTCCCCCCCCCCCCCGGCCCCCGTCTGTCTTTAAGGGCCTGCATCTATGTGAGGGCTTTGTTTTGTTTTTCTGAATAGGAACAGCTGAGAGGGAGACTGTGTCCAGAAGAACAAACTTAAATTAGTCTAACAGGTGCTCCAAGGCCAAGGCTGTTGTACAGTCACAGGAGTAAGAGGAGATGGTCTTTTCACCTGAGCTGTCACAGATATACAAGAAAATTGGGTAATTAAATACAATTAAATTTGGGGTAAATTTCCCAGACTTTCTAATGGTTTCACTCGATGCTGAGCTGAGAGGTGATGAACAACTGTCCTGTGAAACTCCACTGTATTTTTTCCCCAGAGATCTGTTTAATGATTTCAAATCCATTATCTGTCATGGGCAATTCCATTACACTGTAAACTTAATAGTACCCAGAAGAACATGTGTACACTTCCTACAGCATCTGCTGTAACTGACTTTTGATCCATTGCTGAGCTCACATAAATGGGCTGGAGTTATCTTGTGGTCATGAGAACTGCTTTCAAATCTGTTCTCAGAGAAAACTATATTAACAGGAAAAAAAAATCTGTGGCATTGGTTACAAACTGAAATATCTGAAAACTACCAAGACATTCATGTCAAAGAATAAGTAGAGAGAACCATCTAAATAGGGTTGGACAAAACTTTTTTCCATGGGGCGGGGTAGGGGGGAAATGCAGATTCACTGAACAGTTCATTGACTGAACACTGAATGCTTTTTACTTTTTTGGCAAATTGTTTCAGTCAAACAAAGTTTATCTTGGAAATTTTTCATTTTAGGCTAGACTTACAAGGGATTTAGACGTCATTCACAACATCAAGAAGGCACTGTGCTACCATCTTAAGCCTATTAGCCTCATGGTTGGGGTATCTACCTGGTATGTAGGAGACATAGGTTTGAATCCTTGCTCTAGAGAAGGGACTTGAACACAAGTCTGCACCCTCTTAAGTGAGTTCCCTAACCACCAGGCTAGTGCATACTGTGTGGTGGAGCACTCTCTCTCCTCCTCCCCTTCTCCATCCTGTTGAAGCTGCTTCACTTTGACTATTCAAATAGTTTATACACTGAGCCAGAGAGAATGACTCTGCAGCCCAGCAGTTAGGACATTCACCGGGTGGTGGTGGGGAACATCTGGTCTCCAGTCCCTGCTTCACTAAATGTGTTTGTTTATACAAAGTGGAACACCTTCAACAGGCGCCCCACCCCAGAATATCCAATAGCACAGCACTTACCCCACTCATGTGCGGTAAGGGAGACCCAGTCCCAAATCTCTGCTGTGCTCTGGAGCACAGCCTTAAACCCAGGTGTCTGTGTGTGATAAGGAGCAGGATCTAGTTCTCCATGTTCATTTACTTACTGTATTTCTATAGCCATTGCAACTATTACGTAAAATGATCATTGATGCTTCCAGAAATATGCTGACAACTAAACTGGGGAAATAAAGTTAATAAAAGCAAAAAAAAACAAATCTTTATCAATAGAAGCCTAAACCCATTGACAAGTTTCAGAGAGGTAGCAGTGTGAGTTTGTATCAGCAAAAACAACAAGGAGTACTTGTGGTACCTTAGAGGCTAACACATTTATTTGGGCATAAGCTTTTGGGTGCTAAAACCCACTTCATCAGATGCATGGCATGGCATTAAATACAGTAGGCAGGTTACATACATACATACATACATAGGAGTTGCCTTACCAAGTGTGGGTCAGTGCTAATGAGACAATTCAATTAAAGTGGAAGTGGGCTATTCTCAACATTAGAATACCAAGAGGGGGAAGGGGAAAAATCACTTTTGTAGTGGTAATGAGGCCAATGTAATCAGGGTGACCCATTTCAAACAGTTGACAAGAAGGCGTGAATAACAGTAGGGGGAAATTAGTATGGAGAAATTAGTTTTTGTAGTGACCCATCCACTCCCAGTCTTTATTCAGGCCTAATTTGATAGTGTCCAGTTCGCAAATTAATTCCAGTTCTGCACTCTCTCATTGGAGTCTGTTTTTGAAGGTTTTTTGGTTGAATTGCCACTTTGGTCTGTTATTATTGAGTGTCCAGGGGGATTGAAGTGTTCTCCGACCAGTTCCCACTTCCACTTTAATTGAAGTCTCATTAGCACTGACCCCCACCCCCCAACTTGGTAAGACAACTCCCATCTTTCTGTGTACACACACACACACACTATTTTCCAGGCCATGCATCTGATGAAGTGGGTTTTAGCCCACAAAAGCGTATGCCCAAATAAATTAGTTAGCCTCTAAGGTAACACAAGGACTCCTCGTTGTTTAAACCCATTGAGTATGCCTTCTATCATACCTTTAAATCTATGGCAGATACCCAAGGATAGTGGGTTTTCTAGTGAGACAGCCCATTGTAGTACACAGACACAGCAATATTATGAAACTTGTCTTGCTACCCCACAATAGTGAAGCATGCACTTGCTTGTTCCAGTTAATACTGGGAGTTAACAAGGCAGATGTGAGTACACAGCTCCAGCATGGAGCAGAAATCGCAACTTTTGTATTTCAAAGGATCACAGGGTGGGAGAAGATCCAAAACACTTGACAAGCAGAGTCAGCAGCACAAGGAAGTATGATGTGTCAGACAGACAATGAAAGCGCTGAAAAAAGAGCAGCCTCACGGCAATACAGGAGAAACCAGGGAAAGAGGAAATAGTAGCTACATGGATTGCGGAGGTTTGGCAGAGAAGAGGAAAAGATGACAGAAGAAAAATAGGTAGAGACACTCGGAAGAGAAAGCAATATAACTGGGGAAGATAAACAACCAGCAAGCACTCTTGAGAGCACTATGGCCTTGCACTGAGGTTTAAATCACAGTGAAGCTGTTCACAAAGCAGAATATATTTGGGCATCTGAGCCATATTTCTGATGTTAGTACACTAACTTGGGAAATACCATGGTACTTTGTTAGCCACTATATACATGCTTTTCATGTATAGTTTTTTAAAGTACTGAATGAGTAGGTGGTCAAACTTGCAAATAAATTAGGAAAGGTACCTCAGATTAGAAATGGTAGCTCTTTTAAAGGAAAACTGCAGTAATTCCATCATTAAATATCTAGTACTGCATATGATTTTTCAAACCAATTTTTAGAAATACCTATCTCTAGTTCAATGTCACTTAATTATTTTATTATATATTATTATGGTGTCTTGAGGTCCTAGACAACAATGGAATCCCATTGTGCTAGGTGTTGGGCAAACACACAGTAAAAGACAGTCTCTGCCTGCGTGTAAATGCCACATTAGAGAAGGGGTTGAGGAGCTGTTCTGGATCCAGACAGCGCCACCCTGCCACACCTGCAATGCATGTACAAGCTGGAAGAGGAAGGTAAAGGAGAGCAGAGTATCTCACTTGCAGGCAGGCGGTGGAGGTGAGTAGGCCTATCCTCTAAAGTGCTTTAAGAGGAATACTATGGGAGGCCCAGCTGCCCCTATTGATCCTCTGCCTGACTAGTTGAGGGAAAAGGACTTTGGGTATTTGCAAGGTCAGACACATTCTTTATTCTGTGTCATAAATATAAAGGGAAGGGTAAACCCCTTTGAAATCCCTCCTGGCCAGGGGAAAGCTCCTCTCACCTGTAAAGGGTTAAGAAGCTAAAGGTAACCTCGCTGGCACCTGACCAAAATGACCAATGAGGAGACAAGATACTTTCAAAAGCTGGGAGGAGGGAGAGAAACAAAGGGTCTGTGGGTCTGTCTATATTCTGTCTTTGCCGGGGATAGACCAGGAATGGAGTCTTAGAACTTTTAGTAAGTAATCTAGCTAGGTACATGTTAGATTATGATTTCTTTAAATGGCTGAGAAAAGAACTGTGCTGAATAGAATAACTATTTCTGTCTGTATATCTTTTTTGTAACGTAAGGTTTTGCCTAGAGGGGTTCTCTATGTTTTTGAATCTAATTACCCTGTAAGGTATCTACCATCCTGATTTTACAGGGGGGATTTCTTTATTTCTATTTACTTCTATTTTTATTAAAAGTCTTCTTGTAAGAAAACTGAATGCTTTTTCATTGTTCTCAGATCCAAGGGTTTGGGTCTGTGGTCACCTATGCAAATTGGTGAGGCTTTTTATCCAACATTTCCCAGGAAAGGGGGGGTGCAAGTGTTGGGAGGATTGTTCATTGTTCTTAAGATCCAAGGGTCTGGGTCTGTAGTCACCTAGGCAAATTGGTGAGGCTTTTTACCAAACCTTGTCCAGGAAGTGGGGTGCAAGGTTGGGAAGTATTTTGGGGGGAAAGACGCATCCAAACAGCTCTTCCCCAGTAACCAGTATTAGTTTGGTGGTGGTAGCGGCCAATCCAAGGACAAAGGGTGGAATATTTTGTACCTTGGGGAAGTTTTGACCTAAGCTGGTAAAGATAAGCTTAGGAGGTTTTTCATGCAGGTCCCCACATCTGTACCCTAGAGTTCAGAGTGGGGGAGGAACCTTGAGGGAAAAGGACTTTGGGTATGTGCAAGGTCAGACACATTCTTTATTCTGTTTACACATCTTTGCTGTTCCCTCTTGTGTGGGGAGGTTGGTAGGAAATAATCCAGGGACATAGCATTCTGAAGTGCAGGATTTAGCCACCTATCTTTGGGCCCAGGCTTGGAACCCAGTGGAGGGGGTGGGCCTGGGCTCCCTTACCCAGCCCCCGATGGAACTGGAGGCAAAAAGCCTATCCATGATACTGGAGACTTCATATGACAGTTCCCAAATCCTAGCTGAGGGACAAGCCATAGAAGGGGGCAGAGATGGCTGTCAGCTGGAGGCACCAAGACAGAAATGCCTGTCACTTCCTTGCCCTACTGCCTACATAGTATCTATAGGGAGCAGACCCCTTCACACTACCCCAAAAATAAAAGGTGAGGAAAAGGAAGTAGACTATAAGTGTTAATGATCTCCTTCTCCTGTGAGTGCTTTGTCTGACAAAGCACCAGTATCAGCAAAACAGGATCTCCTGCTAAGAAGTAGCAAACATGGATTACCATTGGAGTTCATGTGAAAGTCAGAGACTCTCAATGCTGTAGGTTACAGGACATTCCATTCCTTCTTTAAAAAGTTGGTTAAAAGGTGTGCTAACACACCTTTCTTTGCAATGCTTTGGTAAATTTCATGCCTTCTAATAGTGTCAAACATTCCCCTGCCCCCCATCCCTGCCTTTCCTCCTTAATCTGGAGTACATGGTGAAATGACAGTATTTCTTAATTTGACAGGGTAACAAGACACTTTAAATAGCTTTTTGTGATTTTTTTATTATGATCTGTAAGTGAACATACACAGTAATTAGAACATACATGATTACATTGGTAACCTGATAAAATGAAGAACCCAAGAAAGAATTCTCTTTTGGTTGCTCTTATTCACGTAGGGTTAGAGTTATATAATCTTACTCACTATTGGATGGAATTCATCCCTGTACAGAGGGCTGGTACAAGCCTCTGAACCAGTTAAGTCCCACTTAAGCATTCAAAATAAGTTGCTAAATCTAGATACCAAAATTTGACTGATCTCAGTGGCCCCTCCAGTGCTAAATTCTGCAGCATTTGATACCCACTTGTACAGTAACGGTGTCCAGCTAGAAGTCCTGATTATAATGTATAAGAACATGGTCTCAGTAGCAGATGTTCCTTTTCATACAAGGTTTGTGAAGTGGTTTCATGGAATATACAGACCTACTGGCCAGTCCCCACATTCCAGGTCAAACTCTACCTCGTGTCCCAGCAGGCTGATCTGCCATAAAGCTCTCTTCTATGGCATGCAATGGACTATAGGAGCTACTTACAGTCATGGGTGTAGGGCTCTTAGGATTCTATCCAAAGCCCCTTGACATTAAGGAGATCTGGGTAAATAGTGGATTTTTGGGGGGGTTGCTGATAATCATGGAAAAAAGAGGGAGTGGGTGGAATCTAATTGATTGACCCCAAATTGATTTTTATTAAGATTCCTGGAGAATCAAAGTTTTGTTTGGAGTTGAATAAACATTTTTGTGTCAGTTTTGAGCATTTTGTTTTCTTTGGTTAGAAATTGCCTTCAAAATTTGTATTAAACAAAAAGTTATTTCAAACTGAAGAAAAAGGGGGAAAAAAAAAGAAAAAGCCAATGTTAGCATGGTGGGTCCCACACTTTTCTTGGTGGGTGGGAGAGGCTAGGATGCCACCCCTTGCCCCTGCTCTTGGGACACCAAGGACCCACTAGTGGGGTAAGAAGGTGGTAGAGGAGTGAAGCAGTGAAAGGATTTGGTTTGCTCCTCACTCTGAGCCCCAGCAGGTTTCTTACCCTCTTCCCCCTTGGGTAGGGTTACCCTCAGTTCTTGAGGCTGGGGCAGTTCACTAGTCTTTCAATTCTCAGCAACACACATCCAGACTCCAGTTTTCTCTCCTTCCTCACTCCACCCTATCTGCCTGAAGCAGGGTGGTTTTTTTGTTTTTGTTTTTTTATTAGGTTCCTGACAGGGCCTTAATTGGCTACAGGTGCTCCAATTAACCTGTAGTAACCTTCCCTAGTCTACAAGGAACCACACCTTAATTAGCCTAGGGTTTATATGTCTCCACTCTCCCTGGCCCTGCTGTATCACAAAACTGAAATATAGAATTTGGTTTGAAAAATGTTAAAACATTTCTGGTTTATTATTTTTTTTAAAACAGTTTGGCAAAACTGACATGAATTCATATATTTCAGTGTCACCAAATCTTCATATTTAATAAAAAAAGGCTGAAAAATTTTCCCAGCTCTAATTGGGAGTCTTCCATTGACAAGAGTGGTCCCTTACTGTTTAATGTTGCTGAAATAACTGCCAATAACAGCAGGCTTCGTAAGACAATTGTAATTACATTTTCTCACATAGAATTCAGTTTAATTTAAATATTGCAAGAATTGCTTTTCCCCATCAAATTTCAAATTACTGCTTTGAGCAAAATGGAGACAGCCATCTTTGCAGCTAAAATATCTTCTGTAAAAGCACTATATCACTTGTACTGGAAATTACAAAAACTCAGACTAATCTGCACCCAGATTCAAGGCCTACCTCATAAAAATGATTTTTTTATTTTTATTTTTTTGGCCAGACTCAATTTATTTCATTGATGTGTGATTGTGGAGGAAAGCAGGTTTCTGTTAAATAGTTTCCAAAGTCCTGTGTAATTTATGGTTATTTGAAGGTCATTAACTGTCATCTGTGACACTTTTGTTATTATTCTGAAGTGGTTGCTGGAGTCCTATTCTCAAAGGCTTACCATAAATTCAATGTTCTCGTCTTGCAATAGGCCTCTCTGCTGGAAAGAGGGTGATTCTCTAAACCCATGTCTGACTTCCATGAAATATCTGTGATTCCCATTTGCGCTGCATTCCTACATACGGATACCTATCTGTGTAGCCTGGTAATCAATTCTCTATGAAATGTGTATTAAAATGAAAAATTATATTGGATAAGACAATATTTCTTCTTTTTCAAGAGAAGCAGGGCTATTAGCCAGGGCACTAACTATCTCTTCTGTGTAAGGTATGTTTTCTGTGGAGGGCTGCCATGTTTATTTCATATGCAAAGAATCATTTTTATTTTTTTAATCAGCTGCAGGAAACCACTGCTCAGACCTCCCATGCAATCCTCCCACTGAAATGATTAATTGCTCCCCTTTGAACCGCTTGTATTTTTCCTTTAAATTTAAAGGACTATATTGAGAACCTAAACTAGGTCCTGATCTAGCAAATGCTTAACGACATGATGAGCTTTACACAATTAAAGCCATTGGCTTCACTGGGACTACTCACATGTGAAAAGAAAAGGAGTAGTTGTGGCACCTTAGAGACTAACCAATTTATTTGAGCATGAGCTTTCGTGAGCTACAGCTCACTTCATGCTCCGTTGGGATCTTACAATGTTCCATGTTTGAGGGATATTTCCTAATTTTTCCTGGGTCACATACGCAATGTAGGAAAACTTTTTTAAGTAATATATTCCATACAATGTGAATAAATGTGGTTATGAATTTAGAAAGATATAATGTAAGAGACTTTACAGCTGCCAAGAAATCCATAGCTAAAATTTGCACTGAGCATTAATTGTAATCCCTTGTTCTTATGCATCACAACAGGCGTTTGATCACATGTTCATTAACACTGAACAATATGATAGTTATATTTGTAAACCCGTAGAGTTTACATGAGTAGAGTACAGGTGGAACATACTTTAACTGCCCTGCGTATGTTAATGATAAGCAAAGTTGAAAAGGCTTGAAGGTTTGGTTTAGAGAACTCCCCAAAAATTCAGATACAAGGTTTTTAGTGCTGTGGATTAATACTGTGATGCATTTCAATGTCACAATTCATATTATAAACACTTCCTTTTAGGGAACCCATCATAGACCAGGTCTCAGATCAGCTCTAAATCACTCACTGACAGCATGAGAACACGGAGTGATTTCCTGGCCCCAGTGAAGTCAATGGGAATATTGCCAATGACTTCACCCAGGCCAGGATTTCGCTCATGGGTTTTCTAAATAGTCATTCGTAATGAGGCAAGTTCGAAAGCCTCTTTCCTTTGCAAAACTGCGGTTGGAACTGTATGCACACTGAGTGGAATTCACCCCTACTCAGAGAGCCAGTGCAAGGACTGTACCATTTAACACCCACTATTTTGATTAAGCAATGCATAAATCATGTGCTGGCTCCATGCACTGTAGAAAGTTTCACCAATGCTAAATCTCTACATTCAGGATGGGGGAGAAACCCAGCCCTCCCTACTGAGTTCCAAATTCTGCTCTTAGTGGAAGTACTCCAGCGTAACTCAAGTTGGTGGGTTTGCTCTGTATTTAAACTGTAACTCGGGGATTCTCAAACTGGGGGTTGGGACCCCTCAGGGGGCCATGAGGTTATTACATGTGGAGTTGCAAGCTGTCAGCCTCCAACCCAAACCCTGTTTGCCTCTAGCGTTTATAATAGTGTTAAATACATAAACAAGTGTTTTTAATTTATAAGGTGGGGGGATTGCACTCAGAGGCTTGCTATGTGAAAGGGGTCACCAGTACAAAAGTTTGAGAACCACTGCTGTAACTTGAAGCAGACTTTGGCCCATTGAATTATTCATTTTCATGTCTTGTTACCTTGCTTTTCTGAGCCCATATTACTGTTCTGAATTCTAATTTCACTAAATTAAACAGAAAAATATCAGAATCTCCCCTTCTAGAATGCAAATATGATTCCTGAACGCCAGGTAATAGATACTGTATACTTTAATTATAACCCTACCTCTCTAGTGCTCCATATTGAATGTAATGTTCCATTTACCAATTTCTTTTAATACTATTGAGTTTTCAATTGCTGAATTAAAACTTATATACAAATGCCTCAATTTTCTGGTCACAATTCAAAGAGTAATTAAATTATCTACTATACTATACTGCTCCTCAAGATTTAAGTAGATAAAATATTCTTCACTTATTGGACTAAATGGTGATGCGGTATTGCAGTGTGATGTTAATCAGCTGCCATATTTTAACTCAGAGGAGGCTGCAGTGGTGGGCAAAGTGCATTCCTTTACACAATATTAAGTTTTACTAACCAGCTGTAAAACTAATTAGACCTCTTACCCAATGTACTTTATATAAATTTAAAATCAAGAACGTTTTCATTATTTAGGTGCCTAAATCAAGATTTAAGAGTCTGATTTTCACAAATAGGCGGCTAAAGTTATTCTGGCTACACAAGGAGGCTTCTCTGTGAAGGATGGCCTTGCAGTGTGGTGTTGAGGTGGATTAGTTTGACTTCTGGAAGCTCATTCCACAGTTGTGCTTTCTCTACTAAAAATGTTGTTTCTCCATCTCATGTGCTGTGCTCTGGGACTTGTGTTGAGAACTCCTGGCTGGAGAAGCTGTCACTTGACGTAGTTTTGCCCTGACTCACTGTTGACTTCAGGTACATTAACACAACACACTGCCTTCAGTGGTGTGTTGAGTATATAAGCTACATGCCCCCCCCACCCCCCCAGCACTAGTATAAATAGTAGAGTATGTGGTGAGGCGTGGAGAATAAAGACACACCTAAATCTCTCTATCTACACTGATATTTTTAGCAGTGTAGTGTCCCACTGCCTCCATGCAGAGTAAAAGGATACAGCAGCTCCCTGCTACCAGAGCCTTTTCCCACTGCAGGGAGCTGCTGGATTGTTTCCCTGCCATATCCTGCTTTTCACCATGGCATGGAGCTATGCGTACCACACACACAGGAGTGAAAATAGAGCGGTACCCTCCGGTATACAGTATTCTGCAAGAGATTCCTAGCCAGTAAGGGGTACCGGAAAGACGTGGGGCTAGCCCCTGCCAGGGTGGGCGGAGCTGCGCTCTGCTCCTTAAAGGAGCAGAACAGGGCTAAGGAGGGCATTCATTCTTTATATGGCTTTAACAGCAAAATACAGATGATAAAAATGTAAACAAAGGCTTTGTTTAAGTTTGTCAGTGTAAGCGGGGGAATAGTCCTGCTATTGTGGGGAACTTTCCTGGCTTCTGCACTACCTCAGTGAAGTGGGCTAGTGTCAAGGTTCCTCCCCCACTCTGAACTCTAGGGTACAGATGTGGGCACCTGCATGAAAAACCTCCTAAGCTTATCTTTACCAGCTTAGGTCAAAACTTCCCCAAGGTACAAAATATTACACCCGTTGTCCTTGGACTGGCCGCTACCACCACCAAACTAATACTGGTTACTGGGGAAGAGCTGTTTGGACGCATCCTTCCCCGCAAAATACTTCCCAACCTTGCACCCCACTTCCTGGACAAGGTTTGGTAAAAAGCCTCACCAATTTGCCTAGGTGACTACAGACCCAGACCCTTGGATCTTAAGAACAATGAACAATCCTCCCAACACTTGCACCCCCCCTTTCCTGGGAAATGTTGGATAAAAAGCCTCACCAATTTGCATAGGTGACCACAGACCCAAACCCTTGGATCTGAGAACAATGAAAAAGCATTCAGTTTTTTACAAGAAGACTTTTAATAAAAAAATAGAAGTAAATAGAAATAAAGAAATCCCCCTGTAAAATCAGGATGGTAGATATCTTACAGGGTAATTAGATTCAAAAACATAGAGAACCCCTCTAGGCAAAACCTTAAGTTACAAAAAAGATACACAGACAGAAATAGTTATTCTATTCAGCACAATTCTTTTCTCAGCCATTTAAAGAAATCATAATCTAACACATACCTAGCTAGATTACTTACTAAAAGTTCTAAGACTCCATTCCTGGTCTATCCCCGGCCAAGACGACTACAGACAGACACAGACCCTTTGTTTCTCTCCCTCCTCCCAGCTTTTGAAAGTATCTTGTCTCCTCATTGGTCATTTTGGTCAGGTGCCAGCGAGGTTACCTTTAGCTTCTTAACCCTTTACAGGTGAGAGGAGCTTTCCCCTGGCCAGGAGGGATTTCAAAGGGGTTTACCCTTCCCTTTATATTTATGACACGCCCCCCAAATCTCAGCTAGGGTGAAACACTGGCTGGGATTTCTTCCTTGAGCTCTAGGAAAACAGAGTTAATAAGACACATGCATCTCTAAATATACTACCAAGTACATAAAGACTAACAATATTTTCCACATCTCAAGGACGATTTTAACCAGTTGATTCTGGGAAACTTTCACGGGAGAGTGCATCAGCCACTTTGTTAGAAGCTCCTGAGATGTGTTGGATGTCGAAATCAAAATCTTGGAGAGCTAAACTCCACCGAAGAAGTTTTTTGTTAGTTTCCTTGACGGTGTGAAGCCATTTCAGTGCAGCATGGTCGGTTTGCAGGTGGAAACGCCGTCCCCAAACATATGGGCGTAACTTTTCCAGAGCGTAGACAATGGCGTAACATTCTTTTTCCGTGACTGACCAGTTGCTTTCCCTCTCAGACAGCTTTTTGCTGAGAAACACTACAGGGTGGAATTCTTGATCAGGTCCTTTCTGCATTAAAACTGCTCCCACACCACGCTCGGACGCATCTGTGGTTACTAGGAACGGTTTGTCAAAGTCTGGGGCCCTTAGTACAGGGTCAGACATGAGTGTTGCTTTAAGCTTGTTAAAGGCCTTCTGACACTTTTCAGTCCACTGAACAGCATTTGGCTGTTTCTTTTTGATTAGGTCTGTCAGTGGGGCAGCGATTTGGCTGTAGTGCGGTACAAATCGTCTGTAATAACTGGCCAAGCCTAAGAAGGATTGAACCTGTTTCTTTGACTTTGGGACAGGCCACTTTTGGATAGCATCCACTTTGGCCTGTAGGGGGCTGATAGTTCCTTGACCCACCTGGTGTCCAAGGTAAGTCACTCTGTTTAGGCCTATTTGACACTTCTTAGCCTTAACAGTTAGTCCTGCCTCCCTTATGCGCTCAAGGACTTTTTGTAGATGTTCCAGGTGGTGTGCCCAGGAATCCAAAAATATGGCCACGTCGTCAAGGTAGGCGACTGCATATTCTCCTAATCCCGCTAGGAGACCATCTACAAGTCTTTGGAAAGTGGCGGGTGCATTTCGCAGCCCGAAAGGGAGTACATTAAATTCATACAGCCCGAGATGTGTGATGAAGGCTGACCTTTCCTTGGCAGATTCATCTAGCGGTACCTGCCAGTACCCCTTGGTTAAGTCCAAGGTAGAGATGAACTGGGCCCGTCCCAGTTTCTCTAATAGTTCATCTGTGCGTGGCATTGGATAGTTGTCTGGGCGAGTTACAGCATTTAGCTTACGGTAGTCCACGCAAAAACGTATTTCCCCATCTGGTTTGGGAACTAGAACCACTGGAGATGCCCATGCACTTTCAGAGGGGCGGATTACACCCATCTGTAACATATCCTGGATCTCCCGTTCTATAGCAGTTTTAGCTTGAGGAGACACCCGGTAAGGTTGAACCCTAATTGGGTGAGCATTACCTGTGTCAATGGAGTGGTATGCCTGTTCAGTCAGTCCTGGGGTGGCTGAGAACATTGGCGCGTAGCTAGTGCACAGCTCCTGGATCTGCTGTCGCTGCATACGCCCAAGGGTCATGGAGAGGTTCACCTCTTCCACACCACCAGCACATTTCCCTTCGTAGTAGACACCTTCAGGCCACTCAGCGTCGTCACCTCCCTGGGCTGTAAACTGACAAACCTTTAATTCTCTGGAATAAAAGGGCTTTAGAGAATTAATATGGCACACCTTAGGCTTTCGGTTGGAGGTGGGGAATGCTATGAGATAATTAACAGCTCCCAGGCGCTCCTGGACCATGAATGGCCCTTCCCACAATGCTTCCATTTTATGGGCCTGGAGCGCCTTTAAGACCATGACCTGGTCTCCTACTTTGAAGGAACGCTCTCTGGCATGTTTATCATACCAGGCTTTTTGCTCTTTTTGAGCATCCTGTAAGTTTTCTCTAGCAAGGGCTAAAGAGGTTCGGAGGGTGTTTTGTAGGTTGGTTACAAAGTCCAGAATGTTAGTTCCTGGAGAAGGTGTAAATCCCTCCCATTGCTGCTTCACCAACTGCAATGGCCCCTTAACCTCACGGCCATATACAAGTTCAAATGGGGAAAACCCTAAATTGGGATGTGGTACAGCTCTGTAGGCAAAGAGCAACTGCTGCAATACTAGGTCCCAATCATTGGAGTGCTCATTTACGAATTTACGTATCATGGCCCCCAAAGTTCCATTAAACGTCTCCACCATGCCATTTGTTTGATGGTGGTAAGGAGTGGCAACCAAGTGATTTACCCCACGAGCTTCCCAAAGGTTTTTCATAGTTCCTGCCAGGAAATTAGTCCCTGCATCTGTGAGGATGTCGGAGGGCCAACCTACCCTGGCAAAAATGTCTGCTAGTGCCTGGCACACACTTTTAGCCCTGGTGTTGCTTAGAGCTACTGCTTCCAGCCATCGGGTGGCAAAATCCATGAAAGTCAGTATGTACTGCTTTCCTCTGGGTGTCTTTTTCGGAAAAGGACCCAGAATATCCACAGCTACTCGCTGAAATGGAACTTAAATGATGGGGAGTGGCTGGAGAGGGGCTTTGACGTGGTCTTGGGGTTTTCCTACTCTTTGGCACACCTCACAAGACTGGACATAGGTAGAAACATCCTTGCCCATTCCCTCCCAGTGGAATGACCCCCCCAAACGGTCTTTGGTCCTGTTCACCCCAGCATGGCCACTAGGGTGATCGTGGGCTAAGCTCAAGAGCTTGGCCCGGTATTTAGTTGGAACTACCAACTGTCTCTGAGGATGCCAGTCTTCCTGGTGTCCACCAGAAAGAGTTTCCTTGTATAGAAGTCCTCTTTCTACAACAAACCTGGATCGATTAGAAGAGCTGAGAGGTGGTGGGTTGCTCCGTGCCGCCGTCCAAGCTCTCTGGAGGCTTTCATCTGCTTCCTGTTCGGTCTGGAACTGTTCCCTTGATGCTGGAGACATCAGTTCCTCATTGGATTGTGGACCTAGGCTTGGTCCCTCTGGAAGCGATATAGGGGATGGAGCTGTTTCTGTTGACTGTGAACCGCTCTCCGCTGGTGCACTATGTTGGGATTCAGGCTCCGGCTGAGCCTCTTGTGTAGGGTTATCGGCTGCTGCCAGTTCAGGTTCAGTGGGGCCCTCTGGTGTTGAGGTTGCAAGTACTGGATTCAGTGCTGACACGGGGTCTGGTGTTGGTTGTTCGGCTGGTTCTGGTTCTGGGACTGGTTCCGTCTGGCTCTCTGGGACTGGATCCACTACTGCTGTTGCAGACATTGGCCTGGGGTCTGGGTCCATCACCTCTGACTGGGCCCCGATAGAAGTTTCTGGAACAGAGCTAGGCCTCACGGCTTGTTTAGCCTGGCTGCGGGTGACCGTTCCCACCCTCTTGGCCTGCTTCACGTGATTGGCCAAGTCTTCCCCCAACAGCATGGGGATGGGATAATCATCATAGACTGCAAAAGTCCACATTCCTGACCAGCCCTTGTACTGGACAGGCAACTTGGCTGTAGGCAATTTGAAAGAGTTGGACTTGAAGGGTTGAATCGTCACTTGGATCTCTGGGTTGATTAAATTGGGGTCCACTAAGGAAGCATGGATAGCTGACACTTGTGCTCCGGTGTCCCTCAACGCGGTGACCTTCTTCCCGCCCACACTCACAGTTTCCCTCCGCTCCAAGGGTATCTGGGAGGTATCTGGTCCTGTGGACCTCTGGTGTGATTCCGGTGCAATGAACTGTAATCTGTTGGGGTTCTTGGGGCAGTTGGCCTTTACATGCCCCAGCTCGTTACACTTAAAACATCGTCCAGCTGACGGGTCACTGGGGCGAGGAGGGTTGCTGGAGAACGGGGTGGTGGGACGATAAGGGGTCTGGAGGGTTCTTTGGGAGGTAGGTGGGGCTTTGGGCGGCCCCCGGTAATAGGGTGTGGTCTGGGGTGGTCCCTTCTGGTCTCCGCTCCAACTGCGACCAGTTTTCTTCTTCTCTGCCACCTCCACCCATCTGGCTCCAATCTCTCCTGCCTCGATTACAGTTTTGGGCTTCCTGTCTAGGATGTATCTTTCTATTTCCTCAGGAACACCCTCTAAGAATTGTTCCATTTGCATTAGGAAGGGCAAATTTACTGGAGATTCAACACTTGCTCCTGATATCCAGGCATCCCAATGTTTCACAATGTGGTAGGCATGTCGGGTAAATGACATGTCTGGTTTCCACCTTAGGGCTCTGAACCTCCGACGAGACTGCTCGGGTGTTATCCCCATTCTGACTCTCGCCTTGGATTTAAACAGTTCATACTTGTTCATTTGTTCTTTAGGCATTTCAGCTGCCACCTCAGCTAAGGGTCCACTGAGCTGCGGCCTCAGCTCTACCATGTATTGGTCAGTAGAGATGTTGTACCCAAGGCAGGCCCTTTCGAAGTTTTCTAGGAAGGCCTCAGTATCATCACCTGCCTTGTAGGTGGGGAACTTTCTGGGATGGGAAGTGGTACCTGGAGAAGGATTACTAGGGTTTGTTGGGATATTCTGCTGAGCCTTTATCTTCTCCATCTCCTCCACATACTTCTTCTCTTTTTCCTTCTCCTCCAGTTCTTTGTCCCTCGCTTCCATAGCTCTCCTGTGAGCAGCCGCTTGGTGTTGTTCTGCTTCTCTCGCTGTCTCCCTTTCTTGTTCCTTCTTCAGCTGCATGAGTTCTATCTGTCTTTCATGTTCCCTTTGTCTTTCCTCAGCCTGAAATTTGGCTAATTCCAGCTGTAGTCGAGCTGAGGATTTGGTCATTCTAACCTCTCTGTTTTTAACTAACTTTACACCCGAGGTTTAGAAATAAACAAACAAAACTTGGCTGTAAAATTTTGCTGTGCTGCAATAGAATACCTATTCTCTGATAGTGATTGTCAGCCTACAGAAAAAGACAATTCCCTTGTCTCTGCTCTGGGCCCAAATTAAAGCAAAAAACCTCCAACTACTTGGAAACCTTCTTACCCAGCCCAAAGAAAAAGCAAATGGGTAGAACACACACCCCCTATTTACTTTTAGGAAGAAAAGAAAAAAAACTCTGGGTTGGAAGACTGAATTTCCCTGCAGGAGTTAAGTACCCTGCCTCCAGGCAAAGAAAACCTGCAATTCACAAAGATAATCCCCTTTTGTCTCTGCTTGGCCACAAAGCAGAGAAAAAACAATCTGCTTTCAGTTTCAGCTGCTTTCTGGACTTTCTTTCCAAAGAAAAAAACATTTCCTTTTTAAAAT
This sequence comes from Lepidochelys olivacea, assembly GCF_965140295.1. Lineage (NCBI taxonomy): Eukaryota > Metazoa > Chordata > Testudines > Cheloniidae > Lepidochelys > Lepidochelys olivacea. Next base: position 169,821,407 of record NC_140411.1, read on the forward strand.
CTGTATTTCTAGTTCAAAAAATCTCAACTGGATCTCAAAATGATTTCAGGTTAATCCCACCACTGTGCCACCATGTCAAGGTTCCTCCCCCACTCTGAACTCTAGGGTACAGATGTGGGGACCTGCATGAAAAACCTCCTAAACTTATCTTTACCAGCTTAGGTCAAAACTTCCCCAAGGTACAAAATATTACACCCGTTGTCCTTGGACTGGCCGCTACCACCACCAAACTAATACTGGTTACTGGGGAAGAGCTGTTTGGATGCATCCTTCCCCCCAAAATACTTCCCAAAACCTTGCACCCCACTTCCTGGACAAGGTTTGGTAAAAAGCCTCATCAATTTGCCTAGGTGACTACAGACCCAGACCCTTGGATCTTAAGAACAATGAACAATCCTCCCAACACTTGCACTCCCCCCCCCTTTCCTGGGAAATGTTGGATAAAAAGCCTCACCAATTTGCATAGGTGACCACAGACCCAAACCCTTGGATCTGAGAACAATGAAAAAGCATTCAGTTTTTTACAAGAAGACTTTTAATAAAAAAATAGAAGTAAATAGAAATAAAGAAATCCCCCCTGTAAAATCAGGATGGTAGATATCTTACAGGGTAATTAGATTCAAAAACATAGAGAACCCCTCTAGGCAAAACCTTAAGTTACAAAAAAGATGCACAGACAGAAATAGTTATTCTATTCAGCACAATTCTTTTCTCAGCCATTTAAAGAAATCATAATCTAACACATACCTAGCTAGATTACTTACTAAAAGTTCTAAGACTCCATTCCTGTTCTGTCCCCGGCCAAAAGGACTACAGACAGACACACAGACCCTTTGTTTCTCTCCCTCCTCCCAGCTTTTGAAAGTATCTTGTCTCCTCATTGGTCATTTTGGTCAGGTGCCAGCGAGGTTACCTTTAGCTTCTTAACCCTTTACAGGTGAGAGGAGCTTCCCCCTGGCCAGGAGGGATTTCAAAGGGGTTTACCCTTCCCTTTATATTTATGACAGCTAGCGAAAGGATCTGAGTCCTCGCTCCCACTTCCTTTACCCAGAGGCCTCCCTGCAACAAGGCTCGACCCCCAACCCTGCTGTGGTCACCTAAGACAAGGGCTAGGGTGTCACCACTCCAGAGTACTCTCTCTGCACTGGGCCCTTCTCTGACCCACTGACCATTACATACAAATTAAAGCAAATGCAAGTTATTTAATCAACTATTAATTTTAAAAAGAATAAGGAAAAATGGGCAAGGTTAAAGGAAACACATCACCCCGCTCTGTGGCAGGGAACATCACAAACAGTGTCTCTGGAATGTCAGGGCAGGTCACAGTCTGTTCCTTGTAAGTCCCAGGCCTTCTTCTCAGGCCCTGGCTGTGCTGTAGGGATGCTGTGGGTTGGACACTTGCTCTGGTGGTGGCCACACGCTCTCAGGCTCTAAGTGGTAGGACCCTTCTTCTCAGTGTCACCCCCGCCCTGTCGGGGTTACGATCCGAGCCTGGCCTGCAGAGCCTCTTGGCTGAGGCGTCTCCCTGTGCTGGGCCTGCTGCCCAGGGTCCCCATCGCTCTCCCCAGCTGCTCACCGCACCCAGCTCCGGACTGCTCCAGCCCCAGCTCCACCACTCTGTCTCTGCACTGCTGCTGCTGCTCTGTCTCCAGCTCCCTGGGCTGCTTCTCTGGCCCCTCTGGCATTGGTTGCTACAGCTCTGCTCCCAGGACAGGTCTGCTCTGCAGGCTGCTTCTGTGACTCTGCTCCCAGCACTGACCTGCTTCCTGGGCTGCTTTTCTGGCCCCTCTGGCTCTGGTTGCTGCAGCTCTGCTCCCAGGGCAAGCCTGCTGTCTCTGGGCTGTGTCTCTGGCTTTGGGGCTGCAGCTCTGCTCCCAGGACAGGTCTGCTCTGCAGGCTGCTTCTGTGACTCTCCTCCCAGCACTGACCTGCTTCGTGGGCTGCTTTTCTGGCCCCTCTGGCTCTGGTTGCTGCAGCTCTGCTCCCAGGGCAAGCCTGCTGTCTCTGGGCTGTGTCTCTGGCTTTGGGGCTGCAGCTCTGCTCCCAGGACAGGGTCTGCTCTCTCTCTGGATCTGGCCCAGCTCTGTTCCCCAGCTCAGCTTGCACCCCTGCTTTCTCTTTAGCTCGGCCCACTCTGTCTGACCCAGGCAATTCCAGCTCACATGGAGGACAGGACCTCCCTGGCCTCCTGACTCCCTGATTAGCCTGTCTGCCCTGTCATTCAGGCTGACCTGGAGCATTGGCCTTTCCCCATTGCTCTTAGGGACTGGCAATAGTCTCAGGGTCCTGATTCCCCATCGACCCTTACCCCTTTTAGTACTGGGAGCTAGCAACTAAAACACCCCCCCTGAATGTTAGTAAGGGGCAATAGTCCCCTTACATTAGCATATGTATTGTGCTGTTTTATGTTAGTCAGGACTGTAGTTCGCAAGAGCAGAGAGGTGGGGGGTGGGGGTGGGGAGGACCGAAAGTGTTTTAAAACAGTGTTTTTTATTCTGTTTCTCTCCATTGGTCTGAATTATCAATGACATTCATACTGCATCACATCAAGTCCAAATCATTAGAGGAATGCCTGACCAGAGGATGTCTGGATTCTGATGTCAGCTCAGTTCTGCAGCCTGAAAAGAATCCGTGGTGTTGTCCCCAGTGTAAACATAGAATTCTTATTTGCTGCCAAAGTAGTCTAACATGCATTTTGTTAACTGGAACTGGAGAAGCAAAACAAAGAAAACAAATGCCTCATTTTCCAGCTTTGTTGGTGAGAGAACTATAAATGAAGATTATAATGCCAGATACTGAGGGCCTTAAACCAGCAACCTCAGGACTGGAATCTGCCAAGAACTTTGCTGAAAATGTGTTCCTCATTTTAGCAACGGAGTTAAGACTTATCACACATCTGCGCACCTTTATTCAAATGAAGTCCTTCTGATCTGACAGGTCAGGCATTGTTAATTTCATCCAGAACAATTTACAAACTTGGAACCTAATCCTGTAAACCCTGAATCATTTGATCAATCCAAGTGAAGACAATGGGACTATTTGAATGACTATAGACCACTTTTGTGGTAAGAGTTTCAGGAGTCTGTTCCTATAAAGGAAGTTGAATGAAATGCAATGTTAGGGTACGATACCATAATGCAGTTTAGGATACAGTTCTACTTACAATTTGTCTTTTAAATACATATGTTGAAATGGTTCCTCACCCAACTCCCATATTCCATATAAACAGAGTGAAATACTACACATGTGAGGGGAAAGTGAGTAGTTAAGCATGTTGATATTTGTATATACAAACACCCATTTCATCACTGTACTGGAAAATATAGTTAAACTTAATTTTCTATGGAATTTGAATTAGGTTTAACAGCCCCAATTGTTTTCTGTTAATCAGTGTGTACCTGACAAAATTACATGCCTTCTAAGAGAAAAGAATCAGTCCACACTTACTGAAAAAAATTCCTTCCAACTGGTGTTCAGAAGAGTGCTACAAGACACATACATAACCTCATGAGCAGAGGGCAGAGAGGATACCCTCCCACATTATGACCAGCAAAATAATAATAATAATAATAATAATTAATAATAAAATCTCAAAGAGGCAGAGTTTCACAGATTTGCAAACCTAAAAACTTGTGTTATCTTTAAACCACCTCAGCACATATCAGTTTATGAATATTAAAAAGTGAACTGCAAAGGAACACTGAAGCCCATTAACCTGAATGTGTGCCAGTATGCCCTCACTGACTAAAGGCGCAGTCATGCTTGAACAGCTAAAAATTAACCGGCTCTTTTAGGCTAAACAGATTGACAGAGCCAGAAGAGTATCCCGAAGTTACCTACTACAGGACAGGCCCAAAAAAGAAAATAACAGAATGCCACTAGCCATCACCTTCAGCCCCCAAGTAAAACCTCTCCAGCGCATCATCAAGGATCTACAACCTATCCTGAAGGACGACCCATCACTCTCACAGATCTTGGGAGACAGGCCAGTCCTTGCTTACAACCTGAAGCAAATACTCACTAGCAACCACACACCACACGACAAAAACACCAACCAGGACCCTCTCCTTGCAACAAAGCCCGTTGCCAACTGTGTCTACATATCTATTCAGGGGACACCATCATAGGACCTAATCACATCAGCCACACTATCAGAAGCTCATTCACCTGCACATCTACCAATGTGATATATGCCATCATGTGCCAGCAATGCCCCTCTGCCATGTACATTGGCCAAACTGGACAGTTCTCTAAGTAAAAGAATAAATGGACACAAATTAGACATCAAGAATTATAACATTCAAAAACCAGTCGGAGAACACTTCAATCTCTTTGGTCACTCGATTACAGACCTAAAAGTGGCAATTCTTCAAAAACAGACTCCAACGAGAGACTGCTGAATTGGAATTAATTTGCAAACTGGATACCATTAACTTAGGCTTGAATAAAGACTGGGAGTGGATGTGTCATTACACAAAGTAAAACTATTTCCCCATGTTTATTCCCCCCCACACTGTTCCTCACACATTCTGCTGGAAATGGCCCACCTTGATTATCACTACAAAAGGTTCCCCCCCACCCCTGCCGCCCCTCTCCTTCTGGTAATAGCTCACCTTACCTGATCACTCTCATTATAGTGTGTATGGTAACACCCATTGTTTCATGTTCTCTGTGTATATAAAATCTCCCCACTGTATTTTCTATTGAATGCATCCGATGAAGTGAGCTGTAACTCATGAAAACTTACGCTCAAATAAATTTGTTAGTCTCTAAGGTGCCACAAGTACTCCTGTTCTTTTTGCGGATACAGACTAACACGGCTGCTACTTTGAAAAGAATCATGTCACTGGCTCCATCTCTGTTGTTACATAACAGATAACAAAACTCCAGTGCGGCATGGTGCTGGCACATAGGGTCTCAGGTATGTGGTGTGATTTTTTTTAGAATCTCTTTTGGGAATAGTTGATACTTATGATTGTGTTATTTCTATGTGTGTATATTCATCTTGGTATCTGAAGTTATGAATGTTAGCTATGTTTACTACATGTTTGCTCCTGTTGTAACGCCCACAAGGTATTTAGCCAGCACATAGGTGGTAGGGTGGGGAAGAGTCACATGGAGGGTCACGTGGGGTGGTCATGTGCCCCCTTTTGTGTCCCTCCCATGAGTGCAGTAGTGGCAAGAAATGATTTCTTCTTACACCACTGCTCACCCAGCATTGTCAGTGGCATGCAGTGTTGATGTAGCCTTGAAGATCAGGATAATTCTTAAACAGGCAATGGAGACAGATTGAGAGCCAGAGGAAGGGGAGATATGGGCTATGTGAACACCTCATTCAGGAGGTCAGCTGCTGCTTTCTGCACAAGCTGGAGCCTCTGCATTGCTTTCACCTTCAGGTCCTGCTATGTCAAGCTGTAGTCCAGTGTGTAGCTGACAAACGAATAGATCACTGGGGACAGATCCTAGTGAGCTGAAGGTGGAAGAAAATGTTTTGCTACTGACATCGATAGTCTAATGCACCTATGTAGTTTATAGTCCTCCTTCAGCTGCATAGCATAAGGCTTCAGGCTACAAAAAAGAGTTATGGGAAAGTAAAAAGGGCTCGACCATTTTTCTGATGGTCTTTTTAAAAAATCATGTATTTTAACCATGCAAATACTCCTGCTTTTAGATTAGGGGCTTCATTTCCTCCCATCATTTGTGCTTCTTTGCAATAAGGTTAAATTAATTAATTCTTATATCTAACTTGAGTTCTCAAAGAACTCAAATGTGAAATTGTGGAACTATTAACAATGGTTTGTAACCTGTCCTTTAAATCAGCTACGCAATGACTGGAAGATAGCTAATGTAATGCCAATATTTAAGAAGGGCTCTCGAGGTGATCCTGGCAATTACAGACCGGTAAGTCTAACGTCAGTACTGGGCAAATTAGTTGAAGCAGTAGTAAAGAATAAAATTGTCAGACACATAGACGAACATAAATTGTTGTGCAAAAGTCAACATAGTTTCTGTAAAGGGAGATCATGTCTTACTAATCTATTAGAGTTCTTTGAGGGGGTCAACAAATGTGTGGACAAGGGGGATCCAGTGGACATAGTGTGCTTAGATTTCCAGAAAGCCTTTGACAAGGTCCCTCACCAAAAGCTCTTACTTAAATTAAGTTGTCATGGGATAAGAGGGAAGATCCTTTCATGGATTGAGAACTGGTTAAAAGACAGGGAACAAAAGGGTAGGAATAAATGGTAAATTTTCAGAATGGAGAGGGGTAACTAGTGGTGTTCCTCAAGAGTCAGTCCTAGGACCAATCCTATTCAACTTATTCATAAATGATCTGGAGAAAGGGGTAAACAGTGAGGTGGCAAAGTTTGCAGACGATACTAAACTGCTCAAGATAGTTAAGACCAATGCATACTGTGAAGAACTTCAAAAAGATCTCACAAAACTAAGCGGGCAACAAAAGGCAAATGAAATTTAAGGTGGATAAATGTAAAGTAATGCACAATGGAAAAAATAACCCCAATTATACATACAATACGATGGGGGCTAATTTAGCTACAACTAATCAGGAGAAAGATCTTGGAGTCATCGTGGATAGTTCTCTGAAGACGTCCATGCAGTGTGCAACGGCAGTCAAAAAAGCAAATGGGATGTTAGGAATCATTAAAAAAGGGACAGAGAATAAGACGGAGAATATCTTATTGCCCTTATATTAATCCATGGTATGCCCACATCTTGAATACTGCATACAGATGTGGTCCCCTCATCTCAATAAGGATATACTGGCATTAGAAAAGGTTCAGAAAAGGGCAACTAAAATGATGAGGGGTTTGGAACGGGTCCCATATGAGGAGAAATTAAAGAGACTAGGACTTTTCATCTTGGAAAAGAGGAGACTAAGGAGGGATATGATAGAGGTATATAAAATTATGAGTGGCGTAGAGAAAGTGAATAAGGAAAAGTTATTTACTTGTTCCCATAATATAAGAACTAGGGGTCACCAAATTAAATTAATGGGCAGCAGGTTTAAAACAAATAAAAGGAAGTTCTTCTTCACTCAGCGCACAGTCAACCGGTGGAACTCCTTGCCTGAGGAGGTTGTGAAGGCTAGGACTATAACAGGGTTTAAAGAGAACTGGATAAATTCGTGGAGGTTAAGTCCATTAATGGCTGTTAGCCAGGATGGGTGAGGAATGGTGTCCCTAGCCTCTGTTTGCCAGAGGGTGGAGATGGATGGCTGGAGAGAGATCACTTAATCATTACCTGTTAGGTTCACACCCTCTGGGGCACCTGGCATTGACCACTGTCATTAGACAGGATACTGGGCTGGATGGACCTTTGATCTGACCCAGTATGGATGTTCTTATGTTTTTATGTGGCTTGAGTCTATTGTGTAAACAAACTTTGCATCATTGGAGGGCATGCACTTCTAGCAGATACTTCCATAAACGACTCTATCCCATCTAACGGGATGGTATTTTTAATAAGGAAGGCACAATGCCCTGGAACAGTAATTGGTCTCTTTTTCACATGGTCTAAGCTCTGTAAATAAGCAAAAACTCATAAGCCCACTCTTCATACAGATCTGGTGGCTTTTGTTTCCTGAGAACAAACCGATGTTCTGTAGCTAACTTAAATTCTAATGAAATAATCAAACGAATAGTCACAATGAAATGTTAAGTCAACCCTGTGTTACTGAAATCAGTTACTAAAACAGTCTGCTATGCCGTATTCAGCCCAAGCTATCTGCTGCCTTCTGAGCTACCTCTGCTGTGGAAAGTTTAGATGCCAGCTTTGCAGCAGACTGATCTACTGTACAATAGAAACAACAAAAAGCTCCTTCAATGCCCAGAGTTATTGCATAGTGCAGAGAAAGGAATGTTCATAGATACCTCCAACTTGTATTAAGAATGATCTTCAGCCTTCCCCCAGTCCCTGCTGTCCCACATCTGGGACAATTAACAGCGCTGCAACTTTCTCGCGTAGGGGTGTGAAAAAACACCCCCCCCGTGTGCAGCAGGTTGCAGCGCTGTAAAGTGCCAGTGTAAACAGTGCCCCAGCGCTGGGAGCTGCGCCCCTCGTGGAGGTGGGTTTTTTAGAACGCTGCGCAGTGACCACACAAGGCACGGTGGAGCGCTGCCAGAGCAGGGCTGCCGCGGCAGCGCTTTAGTGTTGCCAGTGTAGACTAGCCCTGGGACTGTGTAACCCAAGATGTTGTCTAGGCCAAGTCTGAGAGATCAGTAGTGACAAGGGAGGAACCTACCTTCTGAATCAAACACCACTTCCTGCAGCACTCTGGCTTTTCGTTGGTGGTTTACCATTCACGTATTGACTGAGCTCATAGTCATCTGCAGCCTGGTTTTCCTGTAGCTTGTATTATATCAATGCCAACGCTTCCAACAAGATTTAAGGAGGAGTAGCTTGTAGAGAATGGGGGTGGGGCAGGGAGGGAGTTAGTTCGAGGAATGAGTAGGCAGACAGAAGGCTACTGGGAGAGGATTACAGGGTGACAGTGCCCTTCTCTTCTCCCTAATCATCACAAGTTTTTTGGGGGGAGGGACTTCAGACCCTGTTCCTGAAATGTTCAGACTAGCTTGGGCAACACAAGTACCTAGGCAGTCTCTTCCTGACTCTGTTATCTGCAGAGTCAGGGAGATATTGAGTATGCCCAATGTTTGCCTGATGTTGTCATCGATCCTGGTGAGAGGTGGATAAAGACTCTACCTCTTACTAAGCGGGGAGGGCTATCCTGGCGCCAGCCTTACCTTGCTAAAGATCACTTGGTCCCACAGTCATGGAACCAGACCATGGAGCACATCTTCATCCTGTGGCTCCACACAGATCCAAGATTTGGCCACACTATATCTCTTCCACTACTAAGTTCTAGGCGTCTCTGCGTTTCACACCAAAGAAGTGGTTGAGACCAGTTACTACTTTTTGATATTCTGATTAATTTGAGCTAGATTTTTCTCCTGCTCATATCAAAATAATCCAGGGATCTGTGGTTAAATTTGAATCCTTGCAGATTTTGAGACAGATGAAACAGATTAACAGAGCTGGATCCTCGGCTATTGTAAACTGGCATAGCTCCTCTGACTTTCCAGGGTTGCCGTGCCTCAGCGTTCAGACAGGTCACATGGCCACAGACTAGTGAGACTAGCATGACCTCTGAGGTGCTGGTCCAAAGTCATGTGGCCTACATCTGTTATTCTGATATTTGATTTTTCTCTCTACTTGCCCTATTTAAATACTGAAAAGAATATTTTTAAGGTGTCCTACTTAGGTAGCAGCCCAGGACACCTCCTTTTCCTTTGATTTCTGCTTTACAACGCAAGGCTCTGACTGCTGCCCCCTTTTTTTTCTTATTAGAGAATTTTCCTCTTCTACTAATATATTGAACTTCAGTATAATATTGCAGAACTATGCCAGGCAAATTAGTTTCTTTAACCTACTCGGTGGTTGTCACCAAGTTGAAGGCCTATGATACACTTGCAAAAGTGACTCAGATCAATTTGAATCAAGGGGCAAAAGAAACTAAATGTTGGTTTAAAAGATCAGTACTGTGATGAAGGGTTTTACTGTTTCTCTATTTTTTTACTGCATGCTGGAGGTTCTAATGAAGCTTTTTTTCTAGTTTCAACTACCTTTCTGAGACTCAAGAGAAAAATTGCTGGTACTATCAGGCTTATGCTATGATTGTAAATTGCTACCACTTTACATTTGCTCACATACTTAAATCATCAATCACCCTCTCTGATTTAGCCCCAGCCGAGCTGGGCCTTCTGGGCGAAAGTGTAAAGGAGTGGGTAACTCCTTCAGAGCCACGTGCTTTCTGGATCAAACTGGAGAGAGGAAACTTCATCAGGGAAAATAGTTCTTAGGGTATGTCTACACTGCAACGTAAGCCTGTGCTTCAGCTTGGGCTCAAGGCTATGCCTACACTACACTACACTGCACTAACCCAGGACTCAGTCCCAGGACAAAAGCAAAAGTCCAAGCAAAAGTCAAGCCGGGTCACAAGTCAAACCCTATTGCTTTGCAGTGTAGATGCAGCCCCACTTGACTCATGTCCCAGACATGAAATATCCTATAATTCCACGGGACAACTTCCTTAGTCCTTTCTATCTCAACAATTTACAATTCGCTGTATTGAAAACCGCACCCCACTCCTTGGTAAACAGCAGCAACTCAGGTCAGCATTAGCCCATTCTCTTCTGATCACTGGTCTGCAAGTACACTCTCAGAGAGCCTGAGTTCACAATGGGGAGCGAATTGACTGAGCCTTTTGCACATTGAACTGCTTTATGATCATGGGAGGACAGTCAAATACTGGTGAATCTGGGGTGCGTGGCCAGTAAAACTGTGGACTTCAGTAAAAACATTAGGAATGATCACACACACTAGCATAAGGGTGGGGAAACTACAGCCCGCAGGCCCCACCTGGCCCGTCAGACCTTTTAATCCGGCCCTCAAGCTCCCACTGGTGCTCCAGCCAGGGAGTGGGGTCTGGGGCTTGTCTTGCTCCGCTCTGCGCGTGCACCAGCTCCATATGTCTCCTGGAAGCAGGAGCAGCCAGGAGGCTCTGCACACTGCCCCTGCCCCAAGCACCAGCTCTGCAGCTCCCATTGGCTGGGAACTGTAGCCAATGGGAGCTACGGGGGCGGTGCCCATGGATGGGGCAGCATGTAGAGTGGCTTGGCCCTGCCTCCAGAGAGGGGACGGGCCGCTGTTTCCAGGAGCCACTACAGGTAAGCGCCGCCCAGATCCTGCATCCCTGAGCCACCCCTGCCCCAGCCCTGATCGCCCTCCAAACCCTTTGATCCCAGCCCAGAGCACCCTCCTGCACCCCAAACCCGTCATCCCTAGCCCCATCCCAGAGTCTGCATCCCCAGCTGGAGCCCTCATCCCCTGCCCCATCCGTCCCTCCATACAATTTCCATACCGAAATGTGGTCCTCAGGTCAAAAAGATTTGCCCACCCCTGCACTAACAGACAGCTAAAAAGCTGGCAGCTCTGCAGATTTTCCAGACAAGTGATCAGTGCAGGGAGTGTATTAAAAGGCCGAGGAGAAAGTGCTGGAGCCCCAGGAACAAGAACTGCAGCTTGGGTAATTCACCAACAACATGACGACTTTGACCAAGCCAGCTGTGCTTCATGACAACCTGGTCAGCTGGGATGGTGCCCTGCTGGCCCCTGAATCCAGCATGGGAACTGATGGCAGCCAGCAGTGGGCTCCCAGTGAGTGACTTTTTTTTTTTTAAACGAAACCGGTGCCAGAGCAGGCTGTGGATCAGGATCAACAGCATATTCTCAGTTCCTATTTAGAAAAGCTGTTTGATTTTTCTCACCCCGCACCTGCTCCACTCTCCTCTCTACCCCACAAGAAACAACTCACTGCTGAAACTGCAGAAAACTCAGTGGAGACAGAAGCTACCTCAGAGCCCAGTAAGTATATGACTCAAAATTACAATTTATTACAGTAATGGGAGGGATTTCTGCTTTAAGCAGCAATGCAAAAGTGGTAAGCCCTGGCTACCAGCATTTGGCCACTAAATGGTGGATTGTATCACAGGCTGTAGGCTTCCTCTCCTCTTCTCCCTCCCCCTTCCCTGGGTGTTGTTCAAAATGGTGAGTTGGAATTTTAAATGTTCATAAACAGCTGTAACAGTTATTTTACCTGTCAAGTTACAGAGGTTTGCTAGGGTTGTTCATGTTTCCCTATCAATAGTAAATTTGCCACTCTCTAATGACTCCTCCTGGGTCTAGGGAGCCTCCTGTAAACAATTAACTGTGTGTGTGTGTGTGTGTGTGTGTGCATGGGGGGATGGGACGGACAGCATTTTATTTTCAAATCTAGTGCATTTCAATTAGAGATAGTCCATGCAGTCTGTGGGTCACAAAATCATTTCTCCAAAGTACAATTGGGGTGTCAGTCTTTTCCCAAACTGTGCTGGGTGCAGGTGGGGAAAGCTGCAGATTTCAGCACCTTTTGTGTGTAGCAATCAGAGGGAAAGCTATGTGTGAGCGAACACACCATAAAGTTAATTCCCTCATGGATTCTGACCCAATCCTGGCTGCTGATAGCTGCAAACTTTTCTGAAGCAGGAACTCCAGGTAGTCTCATTGCAGGGAGGCCTGGGAAATATGCCTTTCCCTGTATAGCTGGCTAGTCCACTCCACCCACATATGTGCTGGTTGGTCACTATACGTTTGAATCCTTCAGCTGCAGACGTTGCAGATTTCCCTCCAGCAGCTAGGAATAACTTCTCCCTTTGCCAGTAGGGCACCACAAGAACAGTTATGTCTTCCAGAATATGCAAAGCCTGAAACGACAGAAACAAAGTTATAATTTTAAAGTGCTGCTGCCTCTGCAGTCTGTAACTGCAATTAACTCAGGGGTGTACGGAGACAATAGGATGGCTCCGTTCAGAAATGTTCCATTTTATGCCCTTGAGACGCCACAATAATTAATTCTGTCCTCGTCCACTGAGCTAGTTTAGACAGTAACCCCTCTGTTTCTTGTCCTGTTTCAGGACCCTCAACCTGTACTGCCTGCTGTTCTTCAGGAACTCGATCCCTGGCCCAACGTACCTTCACAGGCTGTTCCAAAAAGCAGTGTTTCCGTGACGACGTTACGGTCCAGGACCCGAAGAAGAGGGAGAAAAGATTGGAAAGGCTGAGGCTCGCCACCCAAGACAGGTTTTCAGAGGGGGAGCAGGCACTTGCAAGAGAGAGAACTGTTTCAGCAACTCCTGTCCATAATGGCTTCAAGAGTCCCATCTCCTGCTCCTCCCTAGCACTATGCATGATCACCCTGCAACATACCCTCAGTGCAGCAGTAGCCTGGACAACTCCACGTTGGGGTGGCCTTTGCATTTAGAACTCATGAGCAGCTGGGCCAGGTAACTAAACTCCATGCAGTCTTCATTCTTCAACTCCTCTCTGGTGGCAACATTCCCCGCCCACCCCCCAACACCAAGTGAAATGTAAAGACGGGAAAGGAGAACATGGGGCTAGGGGACACATAGTGTTATGGGGATTGTTGTGTATTAACTATTTTCTGCGCTTTTCTTTGTGTGTGTTGTTTCCTAATGGCAGCTGGCCTGCCCAACACTGTGTGAGTGTGTTACTGTTTTTAAGACCTGCTTACAAACAAAGTGTGTTTATGCTTTCAAGAAAGTTTATTGCTCTTATAACAGGCAAAACAAACAAGCAAGTGATCCTGAAATAAATATTTTTATTTTGAAAAAAATACCTTTTTTTCTCTAGGCTGTGGGGGAGGGCTGGACAGAGAACTTTTCTTCAATTTAGAGAAGAGAAAGAAAAGAAAAGTTAACTGTCCCTGAATACAAATACTTGCAAAGGTTCCAAGAGCAGGAGAGGTAATGAAACTATTTGGGCAGGCACATCCCCAGGGTTGTTGTTGGTGGCATGGCAGGATTTTCTAAAATGCCCCAGTGATTTAGGAACAGAAACCTCATTGAAAGTCAGCTTTTTTCAATGGGATTTCACAGATTTTAAGATCAGAAGTTATCATGATGGTCATCTAGTCTGACGTCCTGCATACTGCAGGCCATAGAACCTTCCCAAAAATGTCTGCATTGAGCCCACAACTTGTGAATTTTTTACTCATAAATCACTTACACCCAGATTTTTTTATTTAGGCAGGTAGGTGAGGGTTTTGTTTTGTTTTGTTTTTTAAATCCCACTAGGCCCCCTAAATACCTTTTAAAAATCTGGTCCTTAGGCACTCTTGAAAAATCCTACCCTGTACTCCTTCAGGAGTTCTACTCTCAGGAATCCCTGTTAAAAACACACGTGCCAACAAGAGGATGGCAAGATATCAGTTTTTTTCTCATCATGGAACTTCCCTCAGAGACCTTCCTCTTACAACTCCAGAGAACTAAAGGAGCAAAACCAAATGCATACACCATATTCTCTTAAAGGGAGAAAACCCACCCTCTCAGTGCTCTTGGTAAAATCATTAGTTGGTTAGTCTTATGTTGGTTTCTAGTGGTGCCAACTGTGGCAGTAATTTTTTTTTTTTGCAGAGTCCTCTCATGGGCAGCCTTTTTAGCAAAGCTGCTGAAGACTAAACTAGCACTTTTACCCTGGTGGTCCCTTTAAGCATGAAGGAATTTGAAGGGGGAGGAGCAGAGATTGTTGCATTCTTTATCTCACTGCCTCATGTTCTGTAGATAAAGGGTTTTGTTCTTGGCTGTTGGTCTGATATATTTCCTGAATGAGCACAGATTCACTTAAAATGTGGGAGAATGCATACCGTACTATATTTTTTTTAAAACAGTGACGCTGCAGGGATGTGTCCATTCCAAATGGAGATAGGTGAGCAATAAATTACAGCAGCCTCAATTTCCTGGAACACAGAGCTTCATGTTTAACTCTTGGTTCAATAAATGAGGCATATTAATGAAAGGCAGGCCTTTATGGTACATTGCATTATTATATAAAACTACAGTGAGTCATGAGTCCTAAAATACTGCAAATATTTAGTTAAGTAAAAGAATAATCGAGGGAGTAGTTTTGACTAAACTATCATAAGGAGTGACTGCAATACTCCCAGATTAATCATTTTACCTTTCCCACATAGGTGCACTATAGTTTGGCAAGACTGCTGCTGAAGAAAGGCTCAGCAAGATCTCTCACATTGACTCTGTTTTACATCGTCACTAACAGTATTGTTTCTTTTCGTGATGTAACAATATGTTCTTTGGATCCACACAACTCATGAAATTCAAACCAGAGCTAATTTATGGGGTGGGGAGAGTTCACAAAGAGTAGGTTTGGGTAACATAGCACTTTCGTGATAGATCAAAGTGGTTTCAGTTACTTTTACATCATCTTCCCCTTCATCCCAAACACTATCTGTAAGCATAAGAATACAATTTAAAAAGATAATCTGGATGTACAGTAATGTGGATTTAAAGTGGTTTTACTTATATACAAACTCAGCTAGGTGTGCTTATCAATCTGTTCAACTATTGCTTCAACAATGTGCTAGTTGTCGACATTCAGCCAGGTCTCTCAGCATGCTTTTGTAAGCACTTTAAAGGAGACCACGTAAGAGAGAGACATTTATAGCCCTCTGGTGGAACGCAATCTATTTTACTTCTCCCCGTCCCAATTTATCATGATCCAGAGTCAGTAAAGTTATGGTAGAGAGGCGCTGTATGTTAGCAAAGAGCACTGTAGTTAGGATAGCGGCATGAACGCAACTGAGCATCAGCACAATGGGTAGATTGCAACAACAGTGGTTGTTTAATCACTTCCTGAGAAAGCCTCCTAGGCGCTATTGTCACAGCCTCCTTATTGAAGCTAAACAAAGTGGGGTGGGGACACTGGGTCAATTTGCTGCTTTCAGAATAGGAATTCATAGCCCTTTCCCTTGGGTTGTTTTAATTTGTGGTGTTTTTCTCTGATGAACACATATAGTGTTTTGTGTCTCTTCCCAAACTCCTTTGTAGCACCTGCCACATTTCCAAGAGGCTTGCTTAGCGAGCTTTTTGCCTGGTTGCTCTGGTATGCACATATTCCAGAGTTGGTTGCTATGGTATCTGACATTACATCTAATGCCCCTTCTGCTTGCAAGAGCTATGAATGTGTGTGGCGTTATACCACTGGTGTATGCAGCTTATTTGATCTTGGTGTGCTTCCTGCAACTGGTTCCTGGAGATGTTTATCTTCATGCCTTTCAATGTGGCAGTAGCTGTGCATTGCTCTCCCTCTTTTCCAAGTAGCTCATCAACTTTCCTTGACTTCTTTTTGTGTGTGCAGCAGGGGTCAGTCTGGCTCAGTGTATTTTGTGGAAGTGCTGTGCTGGATATCGGGTATGGAGGGCAGAGAAAGGTTTTAAGCAGATAGTTTAGTCAAGGATGAAATCACCCAGTGTTCAAAATTACTGAGATATGTCCATGTGCATTTTAATGTTCAGTTCTGTTTAAATGTAAAAGGTGTAGAGCTGCAGGATTTGCACAAGGGAGAGCCCTAAATTGATCCTCTATCTTACTTTACCATGAAGCAAAAGGTCAGCAAGGGCACCTTAAAATTGAAATATGATTCAGCCAAAGGCCCTCAACAATAATGACAACATAAGTTGTTCCTTTGTCTTTTTGTTAATCTTTGATGTTGTGGGCCAAGAAACATAGAATTAGCCTTAAAAAAGCCACTTCCTCTCTTAGAACATAATTCTTCCCTTGGTTACACATGTGTGTCTCATTGACTTCTCTGATTGTTATGCAACTGGAATCAAGGTCAGAACATGACCTGTAGATTTTGCAAACAAAAGTGGAGTTTCATTTGTGTTCATATCCTTTTAAACTAACAGTTTGGAACTACAAGATACTGTTATCCGTAAGGATGTCTTGTAGGCTGTACACTCCATTGCTGGCACTATTGTAACTTCCTTAAATCTCCCACAATATCCTTATGAGACCACTAGGTGTCACTGAAAGACTGAAGTAAATATCTGAGATAAATGTATATGAATGTCTCTCAAAATCTGTGGGTGTTCTTTATTTAAGGTGGCCCAGCGGAATTTAAGAAAGGTGACATTACCCAGCAAGTATGTATGCATAATAATAATAAAAGCCAAGTGAGAAGTTATTTTTTGCAGGACTAGTTGTACTTGAATTCTTCTATGTAAAATATTTTTATGAGCAGTTTGTTAAGATGTATTAAAATTATAGCTACTTCCTCTTTCTCTCATCTACACAACACCCAGTGTAATACACAGCTGTGATACTTTATTGCTTTGCACACACTCTTGCAGGTACTTTAAACATCCAATGTAAAGCAGTGCTCTACTGCTTCCCATTGCTATTGCTCTATTGCTAGCCCAGTCCTTCCAAGGTTCTGAATTCTTCCTGAAAGGTGGCGAGTACCCTCCACTCTCACTGAAATGAAAGGAGAGGTAAGGGTGCTCAGAAGAGGCACATTCAAGCCTTCATATTCCTCAGTAAACTGGACTAAACTCTAATGCATGGTCCCTGGATTGCGTGGCATCCTGGTATGACAGACTGGAATACCTGGTATAAAAAGATAAAACACACAAGCTGGAAATTCTGTGGCAGCTTCTTTTAAGTTAAAAAGGGAGTGATTAATTGAATTAAATATGCAAAAGGATAATATCAATATTGAAGCCCAATGTTTTTTCTACATAATTCAATTTTATGGTGGGCCAACATTTCTGGTTTAATATCCCTTGGATAGTTGTAAATGTATAACAGAATTGTAGAGGTTGTTGGAAGGAAGCTAAGTGATTCTGGAAGCTGGGCAGGAGATGATTGGGACTGTTGACACTGGGTAGGTGTCAAAAGCAATTTGGGATTATGTAATTTTTGGCTAAAATGATCAGCATTGCCTTAGAATTAAGAAATACACAAGGTCCTAGTCAGAGTAAAAACAGAAAACACGAGATAAATGTTTTCTTACTTGTTCCACAAAACAATTTCTTTCAATTACATGTCTGGATATTTTCACTGTTTATAAAATGGTTATGGCAAGATTTGAATATTTTATATTTGAAATCTCACTTGAATGCATGAGTCTTGATAGTGTGGAACTGCTCTTAGAGTGGGGATTTATTTGATCTCAGTCTAGTTCAGTGGTTCCCAAACTTTAAGAACCTGCGAACCCCTTTCACTAAAATGTCAAGTCTAGCGAACCCTCTCCTAAAAATGAATATTTCCAGGGATTTTCTCCTTTACCTGAGTATGAATTATAAAAGCAGTGATCTTGGAAATATAAAATTTGTTTTTATGACATGCTTATTACACACTATTTATTATTAATTATTAATCATTACAGTATTTTAATTACATTATGAAAACGGCAACACTCTTCCAAGATCTCACTTTCATAGCTTGTATCACCTTGAATAAAGCTCCTGTGTTTCGTCAAGGAGTACCAGATGGGAAACAACATGAAGGTATTTAAGAAACCAACTCAAAGAGTTCCCCCTACACAAGCATTCAGGTCTTGAGCAGTCCAGGCAAACAATGCACGTTACAACAAAGCTTAAACTTGTTCTTCATAATAATTTTAAAAACAATACTAGCTGCCTATTTAATTTTAAAAATAGCAAAAAATATCCACCTCCCTTTCTTGTAAGGAGCCTTGAAGTTTAAATCTCCTCAGTGTGATAGATATGCTCGCTTTGATCTGCTTAGCTCTTGGAAGTCCAGCGGCTCTGGGCTGCTGGCCCCATGCTGCCCGGGGTCCCTAGGGACAGCTCTGTCCGCCATTAGGGAATTTTTTCCTGAGAGCCCCCTGTATCATTTCGTGAACCTCCAGGGGTTCACGAACCCCAGTTTGGGAACCTCTGGTCTAGTTTTATGATTTTTTCTCTTCTGTTAATATTGTTCAACCTAGTAAGACTAATACCCAAGCACTTCTGAGTTATACATTTTTCCCCTATGGTTTTAAATGTAACATTTTCATTAGCCTGAACTTAGAGTTTTGCCACTAGAGGCCCTTCTGTCCTAACAAGATAGTGGAACCATTTTACAGCTGTTGCATCTATATATAGGGAACAATCATGTTGTACCCATTGCAAAACAATGGTGAAGTTTCCATTGACTTTAGTGGTGTAGGATCCAGGCCTGTAGGCCAGAAATATAACTTCTAGGTAGCCTAAGTTAAGAATCAAGATTACTTTATAAAAAGAAAAGGAGTACTTGTGGCACCTTAGAGACAAATTTATTTGAGCATAAGCTTTCGTGAGCTACAGCTCACTCATCGGATGAATTCTAAGGTGCCACAAGTACTCCTTTTCTTTTTGTGAATACAGACTAACACGGCTGCTACTCTGAAACCAAGATTACTTTATATATCGTTGACAATCGTATAGATGGTACTGAAGTTAAGAGTAATGTTTGTACCGTAGAAGGCTACATTTAAAATCTAGTGCTTGGTAATATAATTCCCTTAGGCCCCAATTTAAGAAAGCAGACACATGCTTAATTTCATTGACTTGAGTGGGATTTAGGTACAAGCTTAAGCATCCTTCCTGAATGGTGATGGGTCTGTAAATTACAGAAATAAGTTCTGAAAAAATCTTTGTATAAGTGCTTTTTTATTCAGCCAATAAAATGGAGTTATTGCTAATAGGCAGAACTGTCTGTTCTCTTCTGCTGCCATAGGAAAATAGGATTTGGGATGTCTTTTATATGTAATCTGGTTTCAAATGTTTTAGGTCTGTCTGTAAAATCTAGTCTCTTTCAATATTAAGGATTACAGAAAATTGGGATCAGAGCACATTTAG
The DNA here is from genome assembly GCF_965140295.1 of Lepidochelys olivacea. Lineage (NCBI taxonomy): Eukaryota > Metazoa > Chordata > Testudines > Cheloniidae > Lepidochelys > Lepidochelys olivacea. The sequence continues at coordinate 169,840,683 of NC_140411.1, forward strand.
AAAAAGGATTTTATTAGGGCTGAACAGAACACGTTTCAAATTAGATTTGTGTAGTGGCAAAGTACTGGCAGTTTGGCAAGCATGTGTGTATAAAGCTTACAGACTGGAAAACTAACAAACATTTTGAGTTAGGCATCCTTTAGGCCTAATATTTCCTTAAATAATTTAAAATAAGGTTGTTTAAAAAAATAAGTAGCAATAATAATGTTATCAAAACCCAACTTTTTATTTCTGGTTATAATATTTTAGCTCAGAATGTGAGAAGCAGAACTGAAATCTTACTGCAGTGAAGAAAATGGGGAACAAAAATGGTATGCAAAAATGATAGTTAATGTTGTGCAAACTATTCAAAAAGGTCTATCTAGAACCTTTACCTTTAAACCACTGCTGTACATACTTATAGCTCTTACCTCTTTTTTTATTTAAGTTTTGTAAAAGACAGTGCACGCCTGTGTCTTAGGGGACAGGGGGATTGGAAGGATCAACAACTAGAAACGTTGGCTGCTATAATTTGTGGGAGAAATTGTGAAGATTTATCTAGCTGTCTTGTTTGGCTTTAACTTTTTGTTAATGAGACATTCAGTTTGAAGGGTTTTTCATGTTTCCCATATTGGTCTGTGAGTAGATGTTGGGATGGGGAGGTACTGAGCACCAAAATCCAATCATGCTGCATGCCACCTTCCATATCACAGCGCCAAGGAGAACAAATCTGATGATAATGGTACAAGAGGCTGTGAAGAAGGGAGTTAGGCGGTATATTCCTCTGGCACCACACATCAGCCCTCAGCTTCTCCCTATCCACATATGGTCTCAGCAACAAGCAGTGACATGGGGGCTGTGACTACAGAGCGGGAGAGGAGTCAGGAACCAGATGTTCTATTGCCTTCCCACAGTTGACTTCTTTGGAGAGTCATTTGTGGCCTACTGGGTAGGGGACTGAACTGGACAAGAGGCCTGGGTTGCATTCCCAGTCCTGCCACTGACCTGTTGTGTGACCTTGGGCAAATCACTTCTCTGTACTGTTTTCCTTCCCACCATTTGTTTATCTTGTCCATTCAGATAGTAAAAGACAGTCCCTGCCTTAAAGAGCTCACAATGTATTTTGTAACGTATATAGCATAATGTAGCCCTAGGTGCTATATTTATACATATAAAAACAAAGTAAATGTGACTCTAAGGAGTCACATGAACACAGGTGGGTGTCCATTTGCAGTGGTGAGTAGGTTGAGCCCTATGCCATGTGCAGGAAGGAGCTGCCTTTTCCCCCTTCTGCATGTATGTAAATGCCACAGTTTCACGAAGATTATGGACTGCACTGGCAGGTTCAGAAAGCACCATTTTTTAAAATTATACCCTGATGGAAAATTCCTGCAGTGTTGCATGGAGAATGATATTTTTCTATAGGTTTCATCATCACCTAGAATTTAATGGAAAATTATATCCCTGAGCTAGGATTCTAGAAAGGATTCTTTAGGGGCTTTAGTAGTCATTTCTATAGAACACTACTAAATTATTCTATAAAGGCAAGATGTGTGAACTTTGAAGGCAGGGATTATGTCTTCCCTTATTTTAGATGTCTATAATTTAAGATTGACAACATGCATCCTTCTGATATACTACTTTATAGGTTGTGCAGAAAGAATGCACATTGTTTAAAAACAAAACTGAAAAAATAAAGGCCTATGATTACCCATCAATGATATCTCTGACATATAGATACAGAAGCCATCAGAATACAGTTTCTTAGCGAATAACTTCCACTCCAGCAGTAAAGTCATGGCAATCAGTATGGATCAACAACACATTATGTGAACACCACAATGTTACGCACCAACAGTTTTTACAGTTGATAATCAAACGTGCAAGTTAAAGGCTTGGATTCTCACATTCACTAAGGCTGTGTCTACACTGGAATCAGAGATGTGATTGTAGTATATGTAGGCATACCAGAGCTAACTTTGATTTACCTAGCTTGAACACCAATCAGTGTCAAGCTTCAGCATCATGGACTAGCTGCTCAAGTATGTACCCAGAGTTCCATGCAGCCACAGCTTCACAGCTATTCTTATTTGTGCTAACTAGATGAAAAGTAGCTTAGCTATGTCTACACGTGCTGCAGTCACCCATTTGATTGCAGTGTAGACATAACCTAACATCTCTCTCCACTGCTCTGGCTTAAAGGAGGAACAAATTCACTGGCAAAAAACTTCCTTAGCACATTTAGCTGCCTGGTGTTATACTCATATAGCTTAACGCCAGAAGGGACCACTAGATCATCTCATCTGACCTTTTGTCTAGCACAGGCCACCAACACCACACAGCACCCCCATACTAAACCCAAAAACCAAAATGAGACCAAAATATTATAACCCACAGGTGACTAGACTGCTATGGGCCACAGGCAGAGAATAGGAGAGACCAAAGTGCACCTGTGCTTGAGGTCCCTGCAATGGCAGGGAAATGATTAAGTGAGATATACCCAGATAATCCTGGAAAGCGGCCCACACGCTGCAGAGGAAGGTAAAAAAACCCAAAGTCACTGCCAATCTGACTTGAGAGAAAATTCCTTCCTGACCCCACATATGGCCATTGGTCAGAACCAGCCAGCCAAGCACCTGAGAGAGAGAATGCTTGGTGCCACCTCAGAGCCCCAGCCCTCCCTGCCCAGTGACCCGTCTCCAGCCGTGGCCATCCCTGATGCTTCAAAGTGAGGTGATTTAAAGAAAAAATCCTCCCAGAATACATGGAGGGGAGATCCCTTCCTGACCCCTACTAGTGGTTGGCTGAAACCCTGAAGCATGAGCTTTAGGAACATTAAACAGAAACCAGAAGTATGTCCCAGGGCTGTTGAGCCCTTCCCCCTACCATCACAAGCAACCTCATCATACAACTGCATTTGCAAATTTTTCTCTTAAAACTAAGTTGTTTGCCCCCACAACTCTTTTTGGGAGGCTCAGAACTCACCTTTCTGATGGTTAAACCTTCTTCTAATTTCCAGCATGAATTTGTGCAAAGGGATATAAGCTTGTCATGTTCTTGTGCCAGCGTTGTTCTTTAGCTTAAATAGTTCTTTGGCCTCCTGGGAATTTACCCGTCTCCCAGTGTACTTATAGAGAACAATCATATCCCCTTTCAGCCTTCTTTTTGCTTGTTTATACAAGCCAAGCTCTTCCACTTTCCTAAATTAGGCCTTCCATTCCTCTGATCATCCTAGTAGCTCTTCTCTGCATCTGTTCCATTTAAATTAATCTTTCCTAAACAATGGTGACCAGAACCATGCAGAGTATTCCAAATGCAGTCTTACCAATACCTTATACCAGTGGTTCTCAACCAGGAGTATGGCGTATCCCTGGGGATATTCAGAGGTCTTCCAGGGGGTACATCTACACATCTAGATATTTGCCTAGTTTTACAACAGGCTACATAAAAAAACACTAGCGAAGTCAGTACAAACTAAAATTTCATTCAGACAATGACTTGTTTAAACTGCTCTATATAGTATACACTGATATGTAAGTACAATATTTATATGCCAATCAATTCATTTTATAATTATATGGTAAACATTAGAAAGTAAGAATTTTTCAGTAACACTGTGCTGTGACACTTATGCATTTTTATGTCTGATTTTGTAAGCAACTAGTTTTTAAGTGAGGTGAAACTTAGGGTATGCAAGACAAATCAGACTCCTGAAAGGGGTCCAGACGTCTGGAAAGGTTGAGAGCCACTGCCTTAAACAATGGCATTAATACTTCTCTATGTTTACTAGAAATACCTCACCTAATATATCCTGGGCTTATATTTGCTTTTTTCACAGCCGCATCTCATTGGTGGCTCATAGTCATCTTGTTATCGAGCCCCCCAAACAGGGTTCTCTCCTTTTCTGTGATTTTTTGACTCAGACGGATTTCTGTTTAGTCCATACTATCACTTGTATTTCCTTACAGCTTTCTGCTTCATTGATGTACAATGCCACCCCATCACCTTTACCTTTTTATTCCTCTCTCCTAAACAGCACATATCTTTCACTTGTATTCCAGTTACAACTGCTCTTCCACCATGTTTCTGTAATCCCTATTATATATGGTTTGACTTTCTATATCATTTCCTCCATTTTATTGCCCGGACTCAGTGGTTGCATCTCAGTGGTTTGCCTTGGACCTCCCCCAAGTTTTCTAGCTTGTAGCATTCCATTATCCCTTACCATATCTTCATTTAGCTGATTTTCCTCCTCCTGTGTATTCAAATGAGGTGTGGAGAGTTCATGAGTCTCTCCCAAACTTCTCCCCTGACCTCCTAGTTTTCAAATCCTTCGTATTAATTGTGACAGCCTTGATCCCAGAAGGATAATACTCCCAGTTACTCAAGTGGAGTCCCTCAGCTGAGAAGAGTTGTCTTTCTGTAAATGCCTCCCAATGGTCAATTATCTCAAAACCTTCCTCATGATACTAGTCCTTGAACCATCTGTTAACTTATCTTTCCAGAACTTGGAGCTGGCAGTAGGCAATGGAACTAAATAAAATTGATCTGTCCATAACAAAACTAACCATTTACTCTGTCATCCTATTAGGAGCACCTGAGTACTGAATGCTTCTGAAAATCTGACCAATTAACTCTTTCACATTAAAAGAGGCATCATGGCCCAATAGTTAGGGTACAATTACTTGCACCACCAAGAAGTTCCAGTGTGATCTTGGGCAAGTCCCTTAGTCTTTCTGAGCCTCAGTTTCCCATCTGTGAAATGTGGATAATGACACTTCACAACCCTGTGATGTAGGGAGAATAAGCACATTAAAAATATAAGGTGCTCAGATACTGTTGAAATAGGGATCTTTTATTGTTTACTCCATGGGGGAAAACATGTTTTAGAAACCGTAAATTCTCTATTAGGATTTGTCAGCTTCTCTCAGATAAAAAGAAAACTTTCCACACTGTGGTTCTTACAAAGGATGACCTCATGAATACCAACTTGAGTGCTCCCATATTTTTGGAAAGAATCAAGGGATCTCTAGACTAAAACTAGTAAAAACATTAGAGGGCTAAGGCACGAGTCTCCATCATATGCAATCATTGCCCTGCAGGAACATTCAGTGATGCCTTAAGGATTTATTTCTGTGGTTTAGTCTCAGTTGGATCATATACAGTATGCCAACATTACAGTTACACACAGCATACAGAAACAAATGTATTTTAGGCCACTTTGATTCTGTCATGTTGTGAAAACAAATCTGAAACGGAAAGTCTTATTAATTCATGCTTTATTATTAATTATTATTATTTATTTATTATTATTATTGTTGTATGGAGGTTACAGGGAGTTGGGCTGGGGGAGAAGTTCTGGTTTTTTTTTTACTCTCAATGATTCAAAAGCACAGATTCATCTGGCTGTTTTCTAAAGCATCAGCATTTAATATATACTTTGGGGTCTCATTAGTATGATGATATTCTGATGATGCAGAATCAACAACACTTTTCTACAGTGATTAAATTAAACTGCTTTTCATGCAAAGCCTCATTCAGTGAAGTTCTCTGGTTCAAAGATTAAACTCAGCCTGAGCAATGACGGTACAGTACGTGCACAGGAATAAAATGCAAGGACTGTAGGACATTTTCTGAATTGAACTTAGTCCTAAAAAATATTTTAATATAAAAACCATTGTGTGGCTTGCAGCTTTCCCACTGCTAGGTAACCATGTTATAGGCAAGAAGAGAAACATACATTTGCATTGCTTCTGCTTGAAGCTTCTATCTTATATGGGTTATTTATACTGCCCTCATCACTGTACTATATGCATGTCTTTCAGCAGTGCATTAAGCAATGTGATGAACATCTATCATGTGTGGTTCATTCTCTCTCATATCCTCTCCCCAGAGGTAGAATTTTGTGTAGATTCATGTTTAGTTTTGTTTAGAATGTGTATGGCGTTCTGTGGATATATAAGAGAGGACAAGCTGAAGAAGTGTGAGCACCTTGCACTTGGAGTAAAAGGTGGTGAGGTTAATGAAGGTCCTTCGTTCCTGTTGGAGTTCATTCCACAGTCTTGGACCAGCCCTCAAGGAATCTTTTATTTGTAGAAAGAAATGCAGCCACAGATGAAAATCTATTAGAATTCTGGCAGAGGTGTCTTTGTTTTCACTGAAAGATCTGTAGCCCAAAAATGCATTACCCTATTCCAAAACTGGAACCAGTAGGAACCAATGGAAAAACTTCACCTGGAATTTCCAAGAAGAAACAGCCCAGTTGATGCCCATTGGGATTACGGAGGTGTAAAACCAGGGGAAAAATTGATCAGTATTCTTAATGCTTAGTTTTTGTCAATTGTCTATATTTTGGAAGAGAAAAGCAATAGTTATATCTCAAACTTGCATAATAATTATAGTTAGCTATATATTCTGGACAAGATTTTCAAGTGGGAGCCTAATTTTAGGCTGCTAAATCTGTATTTGTGTACTGAAATAACTGGCCTAATTTTTGAAAGTGTTTATCAGTCTTTGACTTCAATGGGACCTACTGGATCCTCAGTACTTTTGCAGATTGGGTCATTTTTCAGGTACTCAATCTAACTTTAGGCTTCTAGATATGAAGTCTTGGACTCCATCACTTAGTAGTGATTGCATTTCTCTTGTAGAAAAATTTAAAATCAGTTGATTCCATAGATGTAGATAGTTATCTTAGTGCTCATTTTATACTATTAACTTTTACATTTTCCAAGTTTTTCTTTCCTGAGTTGTTTAATGAGTTTAATTGGACCTTAGGTAACACAAAACATGTACAGCAAACCAGCAAATAGTATGGTCACTTACGGTTTGAAGAAATAAATCTTTTAATTAAATTCAAAGGATTTTCTTTGTAAATGGGAAACAAGAACACACATATTGGTAATTAAAAAAAGATCAGGGAGATAGGACCAGCTAGCCTCTAAATGCAAATTTTTAGGCAGACCAGAAAAGCAGCTTAGGTTTTGGGATACTGTACCTTAATACATAACCCTGTTTAATAATATGAGCTCCAAAAATGATTTTTCAGCAGCTTTCTAATACGACATTAATTACACATTTTTAATTAGTTCATGAAACTTGAATAAGAAAGTTTGTGTTTTAGGTTCTATTCGGCTTCAAAGTACTCTCTATTGATAAATTAAGTAATTATGGTAACGCGGATTACCTTTTAAAATGATTTATTGCAAGAACAGATTCACCTTTAAAAACAGATCTACCTCCTGAGAAATAACCTGTGTGAAAAATAATGGGTTCTTGTTAGCAATCCTCTCATTTCGGTGAGGAATGGCTATATAACCATAAGACAGACATTAGGACTGTACCAAAGCAGTTGTTAGGTCACTTGATCCACTCCACAGGAGCGAGATGCTTGATATCTGCCAGGGATACTCCAACTGCTAGTGTATCTGGAATCCCCACCGAAACAGAGAGATTTGGTAAATTTAGTGCTGTTTTGTTAGTAAATTAATATGAACACAAAGTGCCACAGGTTTTCCAAGGGATACAGTGCCATCTCCCAACTCCTGGCCCTACACATAGGGTGTGTCAAGCGTGTAATCTTGGGGTGTGATTCCAGCTTGTGTAGATGTACGTGAGCTAGTTTTAATCGAGCTAACAAGGGTACCAATAGCAGTGAACCTGCAGTAGCATGGGCTAGCCATAAAAGTAATTACCCAGGGTTCTGGAGAGGCTTGTACAGCCCACACTGAAATTTCTGCAGCCACTGCTTCATAGACACCTGAACTTGAGCTACCTGGATTAAAGCAAGAACCAATATATCTAGTCAAGCTGCAGTCAGACCCTGTGGCTGTAGTGTAGACATACTCCTAGGTCCACAGTTGCTTCTGAGATTTTTTTGCAGGGAACTGGGGGAACAGTTAAGTGGAAGTGGCACTCCCTCTCTATGCCCACCCCCACCCCATACTAGGATGTGGTGGATCCCAGTTGGCTTTGCCCCATGAAGGGACAATACAGATCTGTTACTAAGAATGGCTACCTGATTAAAAATCTCTTTATCAGAAATTTCTTACAAGATTTTGGACCAGATCCAAAAATGGTGCAAATTGGAATAGCTCCAATTGACTTCAGTGAAGCTATAGTGATTTACACCAGCTGACTCTGACTTTCCATGTTAATGCCCATGAGGGGTAGAATAAAACCTATTAAAAAATCCCTTATGCTTCAGGGGAGTAAGGGTTCTGGCATGGATCCAGTTTTCAAGATGCAGCAGTTAGCTTTAATAGAATGGATTAGATGGAGTGTAATTAATTCTGATACATCAGAGATGTGTAGATTGATTATTATTGCAGAAGAACATGAGGAAGCTGTTCTTCAGTTTTTCTTGCTCATTTGCCATCTCTCTATCATTTACTTTCAATTAAAAGATTAGAGGGTAGGTTAGGTAACCCCTGCAGTATGACGTTCTTGCCTTCTTTTCCACTTATCAGGGAGTAGAGAGAACTAAAACTAATCTTGTGGGGCTTGGAGATGGTATAGTTCTCTTATTGTAATAAATGGTGTTGTTCCTGCACTCTACTGTTGAAAATTAATATTCCATAACAATATATTTCCTTTTTGACATGGTTTGTCATTTCTTTTACGATGGAGCCCCTCTAAATAAATCTTACCCATTTCTAAGTGCTTGATCCAAAGCCCATTGAAGTCAAAATAAAAATATGCCCACCAAAAGTGAGGGAGCCTAAGAAGGCCTAGCTTCTTCAAGCACCTTGGCATGCTTCTGGTGTCAATCAGTTTGCCCCACTCCAAAAAAATGGCTCTCTAAAAACTGCTTGACCTCTGGCCATAGAGAGTCTTTTTTTAACCAGACAGAAGTCCTTTATCTGAGATTCCCAGGCTTGGATTCTACTCCTCGCCCCCTTGCCAAACCAATCAGGTGAAGCAGAGGTACCGAGCAAATGGCTGTTGCTCTGTTTCTAAAGTGTTGATAGATGGTGGCTATCTGAAGCCCTTGTTCTCTTTGCTTCATACCTGTGGTCAGTTTCTTTTTGAGTTAACCCTATGCATTCATACAATACATTTCCTTACAATGATCAGACAACAGAGAACACACAGTATTAATAAATTATGTGGCCCACTTGTGTCACAGAGTTTCTCTAATGTGTCAAACCAAGCTTTTAATCTGAATAACTTCTCAAACACCTATTTTGCATTGATTGAAATCTCCATTCATACCAAGAGCTGAATGTTGTGATTTGGGTGCTGTACCTTGCAATGTGAATTACTGGAATATCCAGCAGGAAGTTCTCAGTAAAATAAAATGATCTTCAATAGAGTATTGTAGGTTTTTATTCTTCCCCTTGCAGGGGTGCGGAGACAATTTGTATAGTGGAGGTGCTGAGAACCATTGAACCAAACTGTAAACTCTGTATATGATGGAAACTACTTCAAGCCAGGGGGTGCAACAGCACCCATATTTCCAGAACCTCTGTCTCCTTGAAGTCAAAACCTGTGTAACATCCTTGACCTTGATGGTCCCTTTACTAGCTGTGCGAAGACAGCATATGAAATAAGATTTCACAAGTCTCACCAAGTCATGATTTTTAATACAGTTTTAATTGGATAGTTATACTGTATTATTTAAACACTAAAAATCTTATTTTAAACAACCTATTGAGAATTAGATCCATTTATATCTATCATACAGACTTGTTAATAAACCTCAGTAAAATGTGTCAAATAATTGTATTGAGTATTGTATGAAAAGGCCTTTATTAAACTGAAATTAAATTAATTTTAAATTAATTTTGATTGCTGCAGTACCTGGAACACATTGGCCAGATAAGTATATAAATAATGATTGTATGTGTTTAAGGATACATGTTTTGGGATAGATCCTGCAAATCTTACTCTTGAAAAGTCCCAATTAAGTAGAGCTGAGTAGGTCTGAGAGAAGCATTTAGCTTCAGAAGCATTCAGTCCTAACTGAATCCGGTTGTCCTATTTCATGGAGGATAGGTCCATCAGTGGCTATTAGCCAAGATAGCCAGAGATGCAATCCCATGCTCTGGGTTTCTCTAGCCTTTGACTCCCAGAAACTGGGAGCGGACGACAGGGGATGGATCACTCGATAATTGCCTTGTTTTGTTTATTCCCTCTGAAGCATCAGGCATTGGGCACTGATGGAAGACAGGATACAGGCTAGATGGACCATTGATCTGACCCAGTATGGCCCTTATGTTCTTAAAATAAAACTCCAGATCTGAATTTTAAAGTCAAGATTATAACTTCAATAAGAGACATGCTCTCTTCAAGCCCCTTAAAGCTTGTCATCTAGACATTTGCCCCTAGATTTTCAGTGCTATGTGAAAGTGAAAATGCCCATTAAACTCTTGTGGAGAGCATGACTAAAAAGAAATTGGGGAGGAAAGAAAGCTACCACACTGAGCAAGCAGGAAATTCAAGTTGCAACACACAATGGAACTAACTTAGGTTTAAAGACTGCTCATGTACGGATTACCATACATCAAACAAAGTCAGAACATGGTTGTGCAACAGATTAGTTCACTAATCTTTTTCTTTTTTGAGACCTGAGGTTAAATGTCACCTTCAATCACAAGTGCTCCACATCACAAGGCAACCTCACAATTTGGCAGGACTAACAGTCTTTCTTCCAGAGTGGTCTGGGACTGAAGTAACAGAATGTTGCTCGTCAGGATTGTGGTGCACTGACACAGCTGCTTGAGCAAATTCACAGAGTGTCTCCCAGGCTGTGGGCTAAATGCTTCTCTCAGATCTGCACAGCAGTACTTAATATTAAAACTCTGATTTCCCTTATGAGCCAAACTCCACCTGAAATCAGTGGGAGACCCGCAAACATGGGAAGAGCTGATTATCAGTGCTGTATTACAGCCATGTGGACTGGAGACAGAAATTTCTCTCCATGATTCGGTAAAATGAGTGCTACCAGTTACTTACTTCATAAACACTGAATTCACTGGCAATCTTTTCAAATTAGAGAAAGCCACATGTAAACAGGGACCATCAACATTCTTTCAGGTATTAGAGGCAGTAAGCCTCAGCGTATAGGAGACCTGATTAGGGAGTCAGAAGTAGAGTCTCTTCCTGACTCTTTTAGGAAGTCAGTCAAAGTAATTGGTCAAAAAATATTTAGGTTGCTGAGGGGGCGGGGGAATCATTCTTCCTAGAATTTTTTGTGTTTTCTTGAAAAATCAAAAATCTTTCTTTTTACAGTACTCTTTACTTGACTAAAGCCTGTTGTGCAGCCAATGGAGGAACTATATGAGGGTGCCAGCGTGTATCCAGAAGAAAAAGCTGCTCGTCAGTTGCCACAGGGCACTAATCACTCTGCTGCACAGAAAAGGGGATGTCTGATTTACAGAACTAGAGATCTATTTCTCTTCTCTGTTCTGATTATATGTAAGATTTTATCCATGGCCTTAGCTAACCAGCTGAAGGACTGCCTGGACTCTTTGATACACTGATCAAACATAATGTATTCCTAAACACTGTATTTTTGATTATTTGTTTTTAATTCATGATGTTTTACTGTTAGCAAAGTTTGTAATCTGGATGTAATCTGCAAAGGTTCAATGGACCCGGAGAAGTTTGAAGTGTTGATAGCATTAACCATAGATATCTTTAAAAAAATCAGAAGCTTTTGGGATTGGGCCAATGATTTCTTCATATGTTTCTTTATTGTACAATAATGTTTTTAGTGTCCTAAAAATTAACGGGGGCAGGGAGGGAGCTTAGCTGCTGCTTCCCAGTTCCAGAGGCATTAATTGGGGTGTCCTCTGTCTGGGAAGCTGTTCGGAGGCACTCCTGTACCACCTCAGAAGCTATCTGACTGGCCTTTCCGTGCCAGGATGCTGGATGCTTTCCCAGTTCATCTGTTGATCTATGCTGGTGATATCTCAGTTTTTATCATGTCTGACAGTGACATGTAGGCACTTTGTATTTGTTTACAAGTGTGTGAACAGGAATTTTCTGCCCACATTAACTGGGCTAAAAGCAACTGGATTTTATTGGGCTCTTGCCAGTGTGGAGATCCCCCTTCATTGCCTCAACAGTTACAATGGGGCATCTCTGGGACTAAGGTACTGGCAGTCTTTTTCTGATCTGAACAATATATTCTCAGGGAGTGGGAGTGGGCAGAGAAGAAGGTGAGAGAGTGCTTGCAGAAATGGCAGTGGGTCTGCCCTGGACTTTCTTTTTTGGGATGTATTTGATTGACAACAGTTTTGTGGCCTCAACGTTGTGGCACCAGCTAGTGTGTCTGGACCCTCCTCCGGGCCTTTTTGACGAGATTTTTTTGAATAGTTACCACTGGTTGCACCCTGCTTTGCAGTTCCAGGGGCTCATTGATTTAGACAGCAGAGGAGTCACTGCTGCTAACTAATCAGGGACAAATTCTGAAAAAATGGGAAAAATGCTTTTTAATAAGGTTCTGAACTGCCTATCCACCACACCAGCATCAGCACCTGATGATCTTGAACAAATTCTAATTCAAGACCAACTCTCAATTCTGCCACACATATCTGAAGTGTGGAAAGCTGTCAAGCAAATGTTACTAAGGCCTTTGATTTTGTAAATCAAGATGGCCTGTGGACAGTCCTCTGTAAGTTCAGCTGCCCCAGTAAGTTTGTCAATATTATTAAATCTTTACATGCAGGAATGCACTCTTGTGTCCTTGGCCAATGCTTCTTCTCAGCTCCCCTTGTGTCATCAATGGAGTAAAACAAGGCTGTGTTCTTGCTCTGACATTACTGAGCATCAGGTTTTCAGCTGTTTTAATAGATGCATTGAGAAACACTGATAGTAGCATTTACATACAGTACCGCATGAATGGCGGTGTCTTGAATCTGCATCACCGGCATGCAAAGACTAAAGTTATGAAGACCATTATTCATGAATTACTGTTTTGCTGATTAATGCGCTTTAATGGCCCATAACTTCAGGAATTTCACTTGCTCATTGACTGCTAGGCATGTGCAACAAAACATTTTGGCTTAATGATCAGCCTAAAGAAGATAAAAATCACGGTCCACCCTCAACTGGGAGCTACTGCGACTAATGCAATTGTGTCCATCGACCATGTACCACTCAAGGTCATTGACAAATTTTGCTACCTAGGCAGAGTTGTTTCATGAGATGCAATGGTTGATGACATTACAAAGTGTATTGGGCAGCCAGTGACACCCTCAGGAAAATGTGAGCATTATCTCTGGAATAAACACTGTGTCAGACTGCAAACAAAATATGATGTTTACTGTGCTGTCATCAGAACAGCTGTGGTGTGGCTGTGATACATGGACTACTTATTGATTCCACATGAAAGGCTTGAACCAATTCCTCCTGTGATGTCTATGGTGGATAATAGGAATTAAATGGCAAGATTTGATTCCAAATGCCTGAGGTCCTTGAATGCTGCAACATCGTAGGCACTGAAGCTTTTCTAGAGAGAGCACAGCTGAGACGGTGCAGTCATGTGGTTCATATATCTGGCACCATCTGTTAGTCTGCTGCACTTCTTGCATTTGATGTGTCCCATAGCAGAAAAAGTCTGCTCACATGTGTATGTTGATCCAAAGATTGACATTAGCTTTGCAATGTAACGCCGGAGAATTGGACCAGGGGTATTCAACTAAAGTTCTCGTATACCTTTCCTCTTTAGCTGTTTAATTTTGTCTTCATCCAGAGCACAAACATGAATTAATTCCGCCTCAAACTTCCTTTTATCAACCCCAAGCCTTTGACATACTACTCCACATTTGCTCAGATCAAATTCAAATGGATTTGAGAGCAACGAGAGGAAGGGCTTCAGATCTCTCAGAGAAGAAAAGTGGTTCTCGAAACACTCTGACAGTGTAGATAGTGCTTGTATGTGAACTAATGGACCACATTCATTGCCTTGATCAGAGTGTTTATCTAGCATTTTTTTCAAATGTGGGAACTGAAGGTAACTGAGTTGACAGTAACTGCTGGTGTAGCATGAATTTTCTGACACTAGCCATTAGCGTGGGCAAGAGGTGATTTTTCCCCTGCAACGATTCATTCAACGCGTTCAGGTGACCAGTGATGTCGACGAAAAATGCCACATCCCAAATCCAGTTTTCATCTTCTAACTCTGGAAACACTTGAGATTTCTGAGCAAGAAACTGCTTGATTTCTGGTAGAAGTGCCAGGAAGCTGTCCAGTACTTTACCATGGCTTAACCAGCACACTTCAGTGTGCATGATGAGGTCTCCATATTCTGTTTCAATTTGAGCCACAAGTTCCACAAACTGATGGGAATGCAGGGGGCGAGCGCATATGAAGTTAACAATCTGTACTACTTTGTCCATTACAGCTTACAGCTGTCTCCCTTGTCAAATTTAGTGCAGAGCACTTCTTGGTGTATTATGCAATGCACACCACATGTGTCAGGTACAAAAGCTTTCAACAAAGCCACAAATCCATGGTTTGTTGCTGTCATGGAGGGGCACCCGTCTGTTGTAAGTGATGCAATTTTTTCCAAAGGTAACTCGTGCTCTTTGAAAAAATTCGTAAGTGACTCAGAAAATACTGAGCCCTGTGCTCGGCCATGTATTCCCAAGAGATCTCAAAATTCTTCTGTCACGTTCAGATCACTGTCAACACAACGAACCCATATGCAGAGCTGAACAATGTCATTAAATATCTTTGCATTCATCCAGTGCGACACCGATAGCCACACTTGAACATACAGTTTTGAAAATCTGCTCTGACAGATCGGCAGCTATATCTTGCACTCTGTGACTCACAGTACACCTGCTGAGTTGCAGACATTTAACACATTTAATAATTTCCGCTTGGTTTTTAAACCCATCAAATAAAACATCAGAGGATTCGATGATGCATTGTTTCACTAATTCACCATCTGAGAATGGCTTTCCATTTTTTGCAAGTAACCAGGCAATATGAAAAAAGGTCACTGCATCACTCTCATTTAATGCTTGTCTAAGCACCTGCTTCCGCATTTCTCCAGCTTCCTTCAGATTTGAAATCTGTCAAGCATGTCGGGCAGAACCAACTGGAAATGCTACGTGAGAGCAATGACGTGTTTCATAATATCTCCTAACAGTGTGTTTTTTTGGAACTGATATCACCTCATTGCAAATTAAGCAAAATGGCCTCCCTTTCTGTTCAATAACAAAATAATCCAGCTCCCAACACTCTTTTACCATTCTGCCCTCATCACCGATTTTCCTCCTTTTGGCTGCTACTTCTTCCTCTGTATTTTTTGATTTTGCACTTGATTCTCCTTCTTTATCATGCCTTTTCAATGCAAAGTGATCCATTATATATATATAATCAGGGGCAAATTAAATTACCAGCAAAAGTATCATAAAAAAGTGCAACCTCCCATGTTCACCGGTGTCATAACCAAGATGGTCTCCCCGGATAGGGTAGTTTTGCTAACTGTGTATGCATCCTTAGAATTTGCGGGGTGTGCTGATTGAACCGTTGCTGCGCTTTGATTGGATGTCACATGTCTTGTGGGCCATACATAGAACCCTGATGGGCCGCATGCAGCCCATGGGCCGCAGGTTGCCCACACACTGATGTAGACCATACTTACATGATATAGTGGGACTCTATCCTTGGAACTCCAAAAAAGATTTGGGAATTGTGGTGTATAATTAGTTGAACGTGAACATGAACTCTAATGTGACACTAAGGTCAAAAGGGCTAATGCAATCCTTGGATGCTTAAACAGGGGAATCTTGAGTAGCACTAGACAGGTTATTTAACCTCTGTATTCTTGTACCGGTGTGACTGCTGCTGAAATACTGTGTCCAGTTCTGGTGCCCACAATTCAGGAAGGATGTTAATAAATTGGAGAGGGTTCAGAGAAGAGCCACTAGCATGATGAAAGATTAGGATGGGGCGTGGATTTGAAACTGGCAAACTGGACAGGACTTGGAAAAATGATGAGGGCAGCTGGGCTTTGACTGTGTCCAGGTGAACAAGGGCACAGGGAGTTCAGTAAGTTCTGAAGAGTCCTGTGCAGACAAGTATTTTTGTTCAGTTGTGGAAGATAAAGTATGTATTGTAGATTCTTTTTATAGCTGTTAAGAATATAAGTATGACTGCTGTATGATTTAGGCTGTGAAATTTGACAGTGCAGTTAATAAAGTAGCTGCTAGGAGAATTGCTCTAGGAAGGATTTTATGACCATGAGCCTTTCCTCTTAAGGTTCTTGGAAACACTGTACAAGCTTAACTTTGTTACATGCTTCTAACTGTATGTTCTGTTAATGGTAATATCCAATTTTAGAGGCATATTCTAATCCTGATAAGCAAGGGTTTAGTTTAATAGCTAAAAGCCTCAAGCATGAACTTGAGAATAAACCCCTTATTATAGTCTGAAAGTATGGTTTGTTGCAGGGTTTACAGCGACTATGACAGGGAAGAGATGCATATTAGGGTTATTAACAGTGTTCCATATTCATGTTAGTGCATTAAGTTGAATGATAAAACAGACAGCACAATTTGCAACATTGTGACCCAGATTGCACCAGTTCAAAATGGCAGAAAACACAATCATTCTGATTTGGTAACACCAGTGTAGGTAGTATTTTACATCCACAGGCTCCTCTATTCGGGAACAGCAGGTACAGAGTAATTAAAGATGGAATCTCAGAATTAGACGATGAAATGATTTCTACAGTAAAAACAATGTAACAAGTTGTTGCTAGGGTTGCCAGTTTTGGTTGGACATATTCCTGGAGGTTTCATCACATGACATAATCTTTAATAAAAGATTAATCTTTAATTCTTGGAGACTCCAGGACAATCCTGGTGGGCTGGCAACCTTAGTCATTGTAGAAGCTGAATCATCTGACTGATGATCTCAAAGGTTTTGGTATCACTGTCTTTCATGATAAACTAATTTACCTGTTCCTTGGTTCCCATATTTGCTTTAAGTGTATCAGCTGTATAATAAACAGTTGTCCAGCCAATACACATGATTTCACAGAAACAGGGTTGCCAGGTGTCCGGTTTTCAATCAGAATACCCGGTCGAAAACGGACCTTGGCAGCTCCAGTCAGCTGTGCTGACCGGGCCACTAAAAATCTGGTTGGCGGCAGCCGGGGGAGCAGGGCGCATGGGCACCGAGGGTCACTAGGTGAGTGGGCTCTGCCTGGCGACCATGCTGCTGCAGGAGGCCGGGAGCTGCAGGCTCTTTGTAGTGGACTAAACTGTTTGCAACGGGCGGCGGCGGCTCCTCTTCAGCGGTCGTGGATGTTGTTGCACTTGCCCCCTGAGAGAATCCTGGGCTTCCGTGTCCGCGCCTCTCCAGCGACCCCTACCCCCACCTCGCTGCCACTGAAGCCACCTCCACACTGGCCCAGGGAGCATGGGGTCCCGGCTGAGCATCTCTGAGAGGATACAACCCAGTTGCAATCGCAAGCAGGGCTGTCCTTAGGCATATGCAGCATACGCGGCTGCACAGGGCATCCGAGCACCACCAGGACCATAGGTGGCGAATTTTCGTCTTGCTAGGGGGTGCTTGACTCCCCAATTCCGTTCCAGGCCCCACCCCCACTCCACACCTTCCCTCAAGCCCCTGCCCCTGCCCCTCCTCTTCCTGCCCCAGCTCCACCCCCTCCCTTCTTCAGCTTGAATGCCGCAAATCAGCTGTTCGCAGTGCTCTGGAAGCACTGGGAGGGAGGGGGAGGAGTTGGTAAGTGCGGGGCCGCTGGTGCACAAGAGGCGTGGGGGAAGGGGAGGAGCTTGGTGCCTCTGCACCCACTCAATTTTCCCTGTGATTGCTCCAGGCCTGGAGCACCCACCCACGGAGTCCACGCCTATGACTGGGACAGCAGGTAGGAGAGGGTTGGCTCCCGCACACCCAGCATGTACTGCAGTCTCTTTACTAGGCAGAGGCAGGGGCTGTATTCGCAGAGCCTAATGTGCTGGTGTAGGGGTACCAGTTGTGCCAGCATAGGGGCACCAGTTTAATAATACTAGTTTAATATAGGTGTTCACCTGCCTAACTTGCTTGTGGGCCTGATCCACTTGCGTGCTGGCTTTTGTGAATTGTAGTTTAAGGTGCCTATTGCTCCCCATTAATATAGGTGCCTATCTTAGGGTTTGTGGATCAGCTTTGTGCCTGTGATGTTGCAGGTGCCTAAAAGTATCTTTTAGAATCTAGACCACAGGTTCTAGGAAGATATTGTTTTCACTCTTTTTTGCTCATCAAATACTATGATGACATGTGTGAGTCCAAGGAGGCCCTACCATGGGATGACTCACATGCTTAAAGCTAAGAACACGTGTAAGTGTTTCCAGGATCATATCCTTGAACAGTTCTTGTGACTGATATACACATGAAGCTTTACATGTTATACCATTTCTATGACTGCAAATACAAAGTTTCAATACTCTTTTAAAAGTGTATTTTGCCAGATACTGCAGTCTTTGTTCAGTCAAAACTGTCATTGACTTAGAATCATAGAATCATAGAATATCAGGGTTGGAAGGGACCCCAGAAGGTCATCTAGTCCAACCCCCTGCTCAAAGCAGGACCAATTCCCAGTTAAATCATCCCAGCCAGGGCTTTGTCAAGCCTGACCTTAAAAACCTCTAAGGAAGGAGATTCTACCACCTCCCTAGGTAACGCATTCCAGTGTTTCACCACCCTCTTAGTGAAAAAGTTTTTCCTAATATCCAATCTAAACCTCCCCCACTGCAACTTGAGACCATTACTCCTCGTTCTGTCATCTGCTACCATTGAGAACAGTCTAGAGCCATCCTCTTTGGAACCCCCTTTCAGGTAGTTGAAAGCAGCTATCAAATCCCCCCTCATTCTTCTCTTCTGCAGGCTAAACAATCCCAGCTCCCTCAGCCTCTCCTCATAACTCATGTGTTCCAGTCCCCTAATCATTTTTGTTGCCCTTCGCTGGACTCTCTCCAATTTATCCACATCCTTCTTGAAGTGTGGGGCCCAAAACTGGACACAGTACTCCAGATGAGGCCTCACCAATGTCGAATAGAGGGGAACGATCACGTCCCTCGATCTGCTCGCTATGCCCCTACTTATACATCCCAAAATGCCATTGGCCTTCTTGGCAACAAGGGCACACTGCTGACTCATATCCAGCTTCTCGTCCACTGTCACCCCTAGGTCCTTTTCCGCAGAACTGCTGCCTAGCCATTCGGTCCCTAGTCTGTAGCTGTGCATTGGGTTCTTCCGTCCTAAGTGCAGGACCCTGCACTTATCCTTATTGAACCTCATCAGATTCCTTTTGGCCCAATCCTCCAATTTGTCTAGGTCCTTCTGTATCCTATCCCTCCCCTCCAGCGTATCTACCACTCCTCCCAGTTTAGTATCATCCGCAAATTTGCTGAGAGTGCAATCCACACCATCCTCCAGATCATTTATGAAGATATTGAATAAAACCGGCCCCAGGACCGACCCTTGGGGCACTCCACTTGATACCGGCTGCCAACTAGACATGGAGCCATTGATCACTACCCGTTGAGCCCGACAATCTAGCCAGCTTTCTACCCACCTTATAGTGCATTCATCCAGCCCATACTTCCTTAACTTGGTGACAAGAATACTATGGGAGACCGTGTCAAAAGCTTTGCTAAAGTCAAGAAACAATACATCCACTGCTTTCCCTTCATCCACAGAACCAGTAATCTCATCATGAAAGGCGATTAGATTAGTCAGGCATGACCTTCCCTTGGTGAATCCATGCTGGCTGTTCCTGATCACTTTCCGCTCATGCAAGTGCTTCAGGATTGATTCTTTGAGGACCTGCTCCATGATTTTTCCAGGGACTGAGGTGAGGCTGACTGGCCTGTAGTTCCTAGGATCTTCCTTCTTCCCTTTTTTAAAGATTGGCACTACATTAGCCTTTTTCTAGTCATCCGGGACTTCCCCGGTTCGCCACGAGTTTTCAAAGATAATTACTTCCGTGATAGCTTTCTCTTAATAAGGCTTCATTAGGGAAAGCAGCATTTGGCCCAGTAGCAGTAAAGTTGTTCAAAATATCCAATACAAATGGTAGCCCTTAAAATATTTGTGTGCTCCTCCAACCCATGATCCAGGGACTACTGACCAACTAAACTCAGCTTGAAGCATTACACTATACAGAACAAATGCATTATCTCAAAGTATTAAAGCTGCTGAGAGAGATCTGTAAGTTAAGGCCCTTCATGTGTTTTCAGCTCTAGCAGGAGTATTAAGATTAACAAAAGTAAATCCCTTTGAATTTATATAGTTCTTTTAAAATATGACTTGCATCTGAGTGCTGATCCAAAGCTCCTTGGACTCATTGGAAACTCATCGTCAGTAGGTTTTGGATGTTTTTAAACATTTAAAAAGTGACTCTTTTAAACAATGACTTCATGGTTTTCACAGTCTTTGAACTTTAACGTATTTCTCTTTTTAATAGTGAGTTGGCAGGTAAATGGACGGCAGTATAGGCTAATAAATAAATCAGATGACTAAAATTTTAGAATTTGTGTGTGTACAATATTGTAAATTATTTAAATTTTGCACACTTTTTCTGCAGGTATGTAGTGAAAATGTTGTACAAAATCTAGCAGAACACTTCTTGCATTTTTGAATCTGAAGAAACTGTTATGGCACAGAATATGACTGTATATTGAGCCTGATCACTATTACAGTGAATGGGAACATTTCTACTGACTTTGATGGGCTCTGGATCATTTGAACAATTCCATTAGGAATAATGTTTCAGCTACATCTCAATGGTTCACTTTACATGATGTCACTTCAAAAGGAATCTTTGACCCATTGCATCATGTTGATGGGAAATGTTTTTTCTTATTGTTACTGTCATAACTATTATTAAAAGCCAGTAACACTAAACAACACAATTCATCACTTAAAACTATATCAGTGCTTTTACTTAAGGTCAGACCTAGGGATTAATTTTATCCTGTGTCAGATTGCATCAGTGTAAATTCACCTTTGTCACAACAATTGGGATTACAGATGTGTAAAATGTTCCCAATAAATCCCCCAAATTTGAGGACTTTGCCTAGTTTTGTGTTCTAACAGGAATCTAGTAAACCTGGACCCAGTTTTCAGTTAACCTGTCTACTTGTACCTTTGGCAAAACATACGGCCTCACTGAATTCAATAGAAATCGTGGTTTTTTAATAGAAATGATGCCAACTTTGAATTTTGGCTGTAAAGCATGTGGAAATGAGGTGGTTTAAATAGATGTTCTATTTGAGAGTTTGCATTTCAAACATGAAACAGAAAAGCAAAACTTGAGGGATATGAGCTGCATATATCAAAACTGAAGTCAGCTTTGTGTGAACTCCTGCAAAGAGGAACTGTCAAGTTATGCACAGTTCTGTGTGGTCAGGGATACAGAGACACTAACGCTGAACTAGTTTCCTGTATATGCATGTATATGAAGGCACAGTGGACCCAAGTCATCCACAGAAGATACAGGCACATCTCCAACAGAAGACAATGGAATAGATAAAGGATAGAGTTTAAGCTATATTTTTCAATTTTGTTAGGTCTATGAGTTTTAATCAGAATTTTATTATTTGAACATATTAGGCCAAATTCAACTCTGTTTCAGTGGCATAAATCTAGAATTACTTCCGTTATGCGACTAGCTACTAGACTTGAGAGCTCTGGATTTATACTAATGTAACTTACAGCAGGATTTGGCCCATTTCTGAACCCGATAGCACTTCTCCCACATGGGGTACAGTGTATGTGTTGGGGAACGGGGGGGAAAAGGGGTGTGGGGGTGGAAGAGTCTCATCACAGAGTTCTCTCCGAATTCTTCCACTGGGGACAGGATCTTCTCTCCTACTTCCTGCCCCTATTGATAGAGGAAAGGGTTTTGTTTACAAACTTTGTGGTTCCCCTGAGATTTACTAGAGATATGGGGTCATGTGCCCAGAGGTCCTTTGCCTCAGTACTAGCTCCTATTCACTTTCAAACTATCCAAACAAAGGCTGCCCCTTCCGAGCAAGATTGATTCCAAAGCATGGAGGGGCTCTTTAAAGAGGGACTTTAGCTTGGGCCTGTATTGCTGTTACCTTCTACCCTTTCTGGTTTCTCTAGCGTGTCCCGTCCTCAGATATCAGGCCTCTTGCCTTTATCTGTGCTGGGATGGGATGCTATGATTCTCACACTCTCAGGCTGGGTACCCATGCTACAGCACCCATTTACCAACGGTGGTGACTCAGCATTCTTGACTTGGTTTAAACTCTGTAATTCTTCCCTTCAGAAGCTAGCCTGGAACCAGTATGAGAATACATTGACTTAAAACAGCTCCTTCAAAACAATTTATTGTTTAATTTCAGCAGACCTGATCTTGGATTGCTTAAATTGAATGTGATGGCTTGTGTTTAATCCATGCCATGTGTGTGTGATTGCTTTTTAATATTTAGGAGTGAAGCTCATTTACTTGAAATGCAGATAGGAGAACTTACAGTTTAAATATTAATGTTAGGGTAGGCTTGGCAATAGGATGAGCCCTAGTGTGGCTTAGTAGTTATAGATTTGTTGATGTAAAAAGTCTTAGCATAAGTAAGTGACCTAGGGTTATGAGATTTAGCAATGAGTTCTTATCACAAACAAGTTAACCACAAGACAACAAGAGATTGCATTACAAATGGAATTTTTTCTGGGGCAGGGAGGTTGAGTAACAGCTAGCTGCATTAATATATTGGAAACTTTAGTTATTTGAGTCAATAGAATTTCCAACATCAGCAAAGGGAACCACAGTTATAGTTCCCTGGATAGCCACATATGGATAGGGGGCTGAGATTTAATCAGACATGATCATGGATATGTTAGTGTAAACAAAAGGGTATAGAACCTAATGCGTGTATGTTTACCAATGGGACCCTAGGAGTGATTGAACAGGCAGCCACTCAAAACTTCATCTCCTCTCATGGCTTGCTCTACTGACAGTTTCTTCCATCTTTGTTTCCAATGGCCTGCACAAGGTTGTAAGTATGTCAGTTTTGGGAGATTGTTTTATCTAGGGCTAGAATCTGGAACCATGAGGATTCTGGGCCACTGATGCCTCCCCATCACCACAGGAGGCTTTGGCCGGATTACCACAGGATAACCTGGGGAGTCTGGGCCTAGCAAGAAGTACTACCCGGCAGTACCTGAGTGGCAGCTCCTCACAGCCCATCGATTGGCTGTCACTAGCACTTCAGCCAGGAAGCAATGACAGAGAGTTTTCTGAGGAACAATACAGGCTGCCTGCCTGTGTCGCATCAGACCCTGCACGTGAGAGATCCCAGACTCTGACTCTGACCCTGCTGGCCTCCTGATGCCTGCCTCCTGGTTTGTCCTCTGGCCTGTCTCGGAGTCTAACCTCTCAGTAGCCTGACCATTCCTTACGCCTGACTCTTAGTTTACCCTCAAGCCTATCTTGGACTCTGACGCTCTGGTACCCAACTTGGCCTGAATCCCGACTCTTGTTCGGACCACTAGGTCTGACCACCCACAAGCTGGTCATGCCATATGGGGTCATTTTGCTATACTTTTTGTACATCCATCTTATTTTTCTGGAATTTCAGTTATACTTGTCTGTACTGAAGCTCATAAAGTCTCTGGATGTGCTTCACCAATCTCAAACTCAGTGACATTTCTTACATACCTATCTGAGTAAAAGAACCTGTTATTTGTGACAAGTGCATTTGTGGACTGGAGTTGAGTTAGCACTTGAGTTGTAACTCTAGCTAAACTGGTCTATGAAGACACACCCTTAGGCTATGTCTGTACTTGGAGCCAGAGGTGTGATTCCCAGTGTGAGTAGACATACTTGTGCAAGATCTCATAGAGCGATCATGCTAAAAATAGTGTAGCTGCAGTAGTATGGAGAGTGGCAAGCAGCAGCCAGGGTTGGCTGCCCTGAATACAAACCCACCCAGTTCATGTGTGTATGTATGTATGTGTGTAAATAGTCAGTTAAGAGCAGGAAACCATATGTACGGTCTCCAAATCACAGGTCTACAGGATACGGTATAAGCAATGTAGAATCTAGGCCTACTGACTTCCCTTTTATTTTAACTGCCATAAATAAGGCTAGCTGCTGAAATAAAATGGGAAAGTTCTCTGAATAAAATCAAATTCTCAAATTTGCTAAAGCAGAATTAGTCTCATGCCAGCTTCAGAACATTATTGCTCATGCCAAGAGTTTATGTTTTTCCTGTACCGTAAAGGGTAACTTATGAAAGAATCATAGCATTGAATCTGAAATCCTAGTGCATTGAAATTGATAGAAGTTTTGCTTGTGTGAAGAGTACAAGGTCAGACCAATATAGAGTAGTGAAGGAAAATGCACAATAAATCATCGTGTCTGCTCTACTCCCTGAACACTCACAATTATTCCTTAAATGTAATACTCAAGGACTTTATCTAATGTAATTTTAAAATATTGAAATAATGGGGCTTCTGGGGCTTCCTTTAAAAGACTGTTTCCCAGGGCAATAACCATTTGTTAGGAATTGTTCTCCCAGTATTTAGTTTAAATGCTTGGGAGATATAGTCTGGATGGCTTAGAGGAGAATAAGGGCATGAGGCACCCAATCTTCAATTCCCCTGAGGCATTATGGTGCTATTTCTGAATAGAACTTTTTTTTTTTGACTGAAAGTTTTTGATTTTTTTTTTTTGGACAAAAGATCAAAATTTCCCCACAGAAATCAGACATCTTTCACATAAAAAAAGGGTGTAAGTCCAAAGCAGTTTTGAGGGAAATTTTTCTTAGTAGCCCTTCGGGAAAGTAAATGGCACTAATATAGTTCACGCAGATTGGTTCTAGTGGTGGAATGAGTTTCTATATTTTAGACTCATCCATTGTAATACTCCAACAATTTTATGTATTTCCAAGTTTTCATGAATCATCTCTTTGGCCTAATGCAACTTTAAAAAAATGCTGACTGCCATGGATGGAGAGTGCATTACAAGCCATTTTCCATTCCTCTAGAAGAAGTCTGAAAAGCATCTGAAAGATACATGGATGTATGTATTTTAATTCTCCCTTCCGGCAATGGTACCATGGTATCTTTAAGTTTACAGAGGCTCAGACCTGCATTTTGGTGAAGGTTCAGCCATCTTCAGTTAATGACACTTCGATTTTTACTTGTGATCTTGCTATCTATATTTGTCTTGTCATCTAACACAGTGCTTTTCCATGGTCAGGAATATAATCTCAAAAAGTAAGTCTGATGTGAAATTTCCAAGATTCTAGTCATTAAACCAGAAAACAGCCATGTTAAATAGCTCGTAGAATTGAAGACTGGCTACAGAGCCTTTCCTTCCTAGGTTACTGGTTCAAATCTAGTCAAATTAAAAAACAACTGCAATTTGTTACCATCTGAAACCTAGTTAGCAGCGGGTTATATGAAATGAGTTCATAGTCTGAGTTTAGTTCCTAATAGAGATGTCTACATCATTTTTTTAAAAAAAAATACTCAATTACAATGGATACTAAGTTTCATATTCTCTCTGTTTCATGTTATCTGACACATCACCTAGGAAACAGAGACCTCATGGACTGAAGAAATAATAAATGTTAGAAGAATCCTCCCCCTGGAAGATATTTGCTCTCATACCACGAAGGAGTGGGATATGATTTAGAAAGTTCCATGGTGCTAGTTAAGGAGTCATAATATTTACCACTATCTGATATCTCCATGGTTTGTAGGAATAAGCTCTCACTGATTTAGAGGAATAAGCTCTCACTCCTGAAGTTGGATCTGACAGAGTAGACCACTGGGCTCATGCATAACTGCTTCGGCTTCAGTGGGAATACAAATGTACAGGATCCATTTACAGAACTGGGGCCATCCCTTACCCAGGTTATTTGAAATTGGCAAAAGGCAGTTCTATGCACCCCTGCAAACTGAAAAGGATTGTGTTGGAAGTGTTCTGCTATGACTGTAGTGTGGAAGCTGTGGGTTGTACAATCACATCTATAAGAGTAAGTCAATGCAGCTCTGTGGTAACACAGGGGTCTGGCTGCACATATGCACACACAATATCAGGGCTGTCAGTCAATGAGGGGATGAAGGGTGAAAACCTAGCCAGGCTTAATTTGAATATCAAAATATTTTAATGTAAAATTCCATTAGCAAATGACAGGATCATCTTACTTACATTCAGATATTGCCAGTTAGGTAATAACGACTCTTTTACCAAACCTCAGTTTTGATAGGAATCTTACAAAGTTGTAGCCTGAGCTGCTCCCTTAGCCTGACTGGCCATCAG
Organism: Lepidochelys olivacea; assembly: GCF_965140295.1. NCBI lineage: Eukaryota > Metazoa > Chordata > Testudines > Cheloniidae > Lepidochelys > Lepidochelys olivacea. The sequence continues at coordinate 169,866,925 of NC_140411.1, forward strand.
GAAGTCAGGCTCTGAAGAACACAAAAGAGAATCTCGTTTGCTTCTTTCAACTCAGAGGGAAACTGGGATACTAGTGTTCTTTCGAAGGGCAGAGGCCCTGGGGCACTATTCCTGTAACGCAGTGGGCAGCATTGTGGAGGGAGCAAGCTTTGTGATATACACCAGGGAGTAGGTTTCTCCATTTCATTTTGGAATGCATATTAGCCTTTAGGCAAGTGGATTGCTATAATTAGGATGCCCTTATGTGACATCTCTTTAAATCAACAGACACACATCAGGGATGGTTTCAGAGTGGTAGCCATGTTAGCCTGTATCAGCAAAAAGAACGAGGAGTACTTGTGGCACCTTAGAGACGAACAAATTTATTTGAGCATAAGCTTTCATGGGCTAAAACCCACTTCATCAGATGCATGGAATGGAAAATACAGTAGAAAGATATATAGATATAGATATACAGAGAACATGAAAAGATGGGGGTTGCCATACCAGCTCTAACAAGACAAATCCATTCAGGTGGGCTATTATCAGCAGGAGAAAAAAACCTTTTGTATTGATAATCAGGACGGCCCATTTCAAACAGTTGACAAGAAGGTGTGAGTAACAATAGGGGGGGAAATTAGCATGGGGAAATAGTTTTTAGTTTGTGTTCAGGGATGAATACAGTTCCATGTGCTAAATATGAAGGACCCAATCTAGTAATTAGATCAGGTCAAGCAGACCTCTGTACTAATTCAGAGCCCCTTTGACTTCATTAGATCTTACACTGATGCAGGGGTCTGCCCACCTGGATCAGATTGCAGGATCAGGGCCTATATTACTCAGCCATCTGTTTCAGCAGCAGCATCTCGGATGGGGAACTCTTATTGACACAGCCTTTTAACCTCTTTTCTACTGGAACTCCAACACACAGGTGCCCAGAAACAACTTTTTCAGGAAATGTCTGTTCAAATGACTAGAATGTTAGAACAGAATCAAGCAATTTTGGATTATGAGTCTAGCAACACTGGCAGGGCACAAGCTGGAGGACCTGTTCCTGCCTTAGTGTTAGCAGAGAAGTATTAAATTAACTAGGTTTCTAAGTGTTTACATCGATCAAACATAATATTTCATGTCCAGTGTAGAGTTGTGCCAAGGTTATCTGAGGATGCAAACCCTGGCATTCTTCAGTTTATTTATTTAGAGCCAGGTCCTGGGATGTCCTTCAAAACTTAAAAGCTGCATACCATTTAAGCAAGGAGGATAAGAGACTGAGACCCTACACAGGGGATTCTGCACCATGTATACATGAAGAATATCTCCATGATGGATCTCTAATGCTCAGAGTGGGAGCCAGGATTATGTGGCCAAGAAACAGACCAGTACAGTATTGGAGGAGGTGGAGCGGTCATTTTTTTGTGAAAATGTTTTTTTCACAGAAAATTTTAAACTTTTCAGTTTTTCGTTTAAAAAGAAACCCTGAAAATCTCTAAGGGAAAAGTCTCAGATTTTCAGTAAAAGTTTTCAGTGCCTGGTTGGGTTTTCAGTAAATATTTTTGGTTTTTGAAAAATATTATGACTGAATTTTTTGTCCAAAAATGTTTTTCAAACACTGAAATTTTGGGGGTTTGATTTAAAAAATAAGTGCTTTTTTTCCCCAAAATTCCCCATAAAAATAATTAGCACTACTGGCATTTGTATCCAGTAATCCACAAGCCTGTGTCGAACATATAAAGCTGGATCACATATCTCACTCTTCCCCTTCTATAATATGATGAAATCTGCACTCTTTTTTGTGTGCCATAGTAAAGCCATACAATACAATAGCTAAACAAAAATTTACTAAAAGGTAAGAAAACAAATGAAGGTCTGTATTGCCTTATTAAAAACACAGGATGCATGTACACCATAAACCATACACTAAGGCTTGTAAATTGGAGAACAAAAGTAGTAGTTCCAACTTCTAAGACGCTATTCAGACAACAAAACTTTAAAAAAAGGAGTAAAAAATTATAAACTTTAAAAATTGACTGTTCTCCTCTGTACTTCAAATGCATTGCGCCTGTACCTGAGAAGTATACAACTAACCCAGAAGAACATGGAGAGTATTTACATCATCCTCTTTGTTACACATAACTAATAAGAAACCAGGATGAGAACTATGTGTGGAGTTCTTCACCTTCCTCTGAAGCCTCGGGTAGTGGTCCCTGTTAGAGCTAGGACACTGGAAAAGTGGAAGTTCAGGTCTGATCCAGTGTGGCAATTTGTATGTTCCTATGAAAGTACATTTTTTTGTGCCCTATTCACTCTAATAGTTCTTTGCTACCTTTTGTATGCAATACAGACCCTCAGTCAGGAGCACTATCTCTCATTATGTACTTTGTGGCATTCTACTCTGAAAAATGAGCTATATAAAAAGGTTGCCAACTTACTCAACAGATTTGCTCATTGGGGGTCATGTCTTAACTGACAAGTGTTTTCACTAGTTTTTTTTACTCCTGTTAGTCTTGCTGAGCCAAAACATCTATGGGTGAGTAAGCTGGATTCTGTTCTGACCAACACATGTTAACTGAGTTTTGATTATGGGGTCAAATTCTGCCATTAGTTGTATCTGTGCTATTACACTGAAGTATGGAGTTAAAGGGTGTAGCTGAGGTAATCATTTTTTATCATAGGACTTTTATTATTGATGAGGGAACATAAACAGTAAAGAACTCAGCTGGACTCTCAGATCCCAGGTTGATTTTACAGGGCTGTTAGGAAAGGCGGGGTGGGGGGAAGAAACAATAACTTGTCAACTGAGCAAATTTGATCTGGGCTCACTGAGACATAATAAAGATCGAACTGTCACAATGACATGTTTATAATGGCTTTTCAGAATATAAATGAAAACAGTGGTCCATAACAATCAACCTATCCAATGATCCAAAGACTTTTTAGGGGAATCCTGTCCTCATTGAAGTAAATGAGAGTTTTGCCATTGACTTCAGTTTCTCATGTCCATATTCCTCATGTTCATGCTAGATCAATGTTTTTCCCCAGTTACTGATGAGAAAATATATATTGAGTTCTTCTTAATCCCCACTTTTGAGGGATGTAGGGAGTGGAACAAAAAAAGAACCATGTGATCAGCAGTTTCTGCTCAGGAAAGTTCTAGGAATGTAATAGCGAAACTGAGCTTCAGGTGAAGACGTAAGTGCAATGGCAGAACTACTGTACGTGAAGAAGCTTGCACTTTAACTTTCTGTTCTATACCTGGTTTAAAACTAGGTCTGTCAGTTCCTAACTTTCATGAACACCGAATTCATTCGCAATTAAAAAAAATGAATCCGATAGTAGCTTGTCAGAAGATGAATTTGTCCCGCTGAAATCTAAGTGGATTTCTATTGACTTTTCTTGACTGAGATGTGACACTTCCCATAACAAGAGGGTTCTTCGTTCATGACAGTGATCAAAATTGGGAAATTGGAAATAGGGAAATTGGATTGCAAAGTGAGGGTGGGCAATTTAATCAGAAGTGTGGGGGTGGGAGGGGGATGGAGTTTGAGAGAAATTGGGAGCATATGCAGACACCGGATTGGAATGGCAAGAGGAGAAACTGAGAAAGTATCAGTTTAGTAGGTGGAAATAAAAGAAGCTTGGATTGGCATGAGGGAGTGATAAGAGCAGCATAACATACACAAAGGAAAGTGTAATGAATGGGTTATGTTGTACTCCTTTAAAAAATAAAAGCCTGCAAAAACATTCTATTAAACAAATTATCTGGGCTTGAATTAAACCCACAGGATTGAAGAAGTTTGACATTCTAAATTCTAACCTTCATTCACCCTAGCTTGCTTGATTTGGACATATGAACTGTGTAAAGTTCATATCTGATGTCCAGTACAGTACAGCAAAACTGGTCAGAAGCCCTTTCACTGTAGGACAAGTTCAACAGTACCTGTAAATTTCCATCCACATTTAAATCAGACTCTTTACTATATGTTACAGGGGTTTTGTACTTTGTAATTATAATAGATTGTTAAGTGAGACCCATCTTGAAGAAAAATAAATGAAAGTGTTATTTTCTTAGTTTGTGGCAGGCATTCAAATTCTTGTAAATGAGTTTATTTTTAAAATCAAAATACAAAGAATCCCTTTAAGTATATGTTTTCCTACATAGAGACTTAGACTGACGTTTTTGTATATGATTTGTTGATACAAAGGTTAGATCTGGCTTCAAAAATGGCAAAATGTCTTTATGTAAAGTCCAAATACGTCAGTGTTCACACACTGCCCCCTTTCTAAGGTTTTGTAGAACCCAAATCAAAATGTTTTCTTAAACCTGCTCCTTCACTTCAGAAAGCCAAAAAAAAAAAAAAAATACAACAAAATTCAAACGGCAACACCTCAGTTTGGATCCTTTTTCCGTGATGGTCAGGAGAAAAAAACTCTTTCCAAAAACATTTTTACAAGAAACCAGAACTCCTAGCTTATCTTGGTAATTTGGTAGATTTCCAGGAAAGACAGCTTCTGCAAACCTTGGGTGGGTGGGTTGGGTGTGTGTGAGTGAAAGCATATAAAACTTCACACAGTGTGAAAAACTATTACCTATTACACACATTTGTATGTGTACTGTATGTTTATACACATTTCATGTATGGGTGTATATTATGGTGGAAACGTTGTGATGCCACGGTTAAAGATGTGTTCTGTCTGGCCCTTAAAGAGGGAGTTAAACCTATTTCTTTTATAAGAAACACAGTATCTGCTGCAGAACTTCAGCACATAATTGCTGAATAAATCTTGTAATTTCTTAGAAAATTCAATGAAGTCAGGTAATTAGTTTGAGTTTGAAACAATTAAAAATTGCCTGTTAAAAAACCTTGTTTTCTGAACCTTGTGATTTTTTTGGGCTCCTTTACCTTAAAAGCTACAAACTGGAAAAAGGGGGAAAAGTGCACCTATTTTGTGGGCTCTGAGGTTACATAATTATTTTGTTAATTAACAAATAAAAATATTAGCACTGAATCAGAGCTGAATTATTCTGTACTGTGATTAGATGGAGAAAATAGCCTCTGGTGATGATTTTTGTTCTTCACTGCATTGTGCATAAGCCTTTTAAAACAGATTAGGAGAAGAAAACAAAACTTCCTTTTCATATATGCCATATATATCTTTTTGATGTATAGTCAAAATTGTGTGCAAAAAGCAGATACTTTCCATGAAAAATTACTTTTAGTTGAAAATCCACCAAAACTGTTTATTTTCAATCAGCCCTGTTGCTCAATAATGTTCTCCTAATTCAAAATGGAGAGCACTTGAAATGGATTTTGCTAGGTTGTGGGCTTTGTGTTGCGCTAAGGAAGATCATCTTGGATGAAATAGCTACTGATTTGTTGAAGCACCTCAGTGAAGTTGTTGCAACTTCTGTAGCTTCATTTTACTCTGCTCCTGCACAATTTAATGAAGAGCAGGATCTCTGGCCTAGTAAAAGCTCTTTTCACAAAACAGGATGGTGAAGGTCCTGCTCTCATGAAAACATAAATTGTTGCTATGTTGAGGAGCCTATCTTAAAAAAAAAATCCAAAACATTGGGAAGCAAGTATACAGAAACACTGTTGATTTAAAACCTCTTAACTGTTCTTAGAACTAGTCTATGCAGCCAAGTTCTATCTTGGTAACATCTTGTCTTAATTTAGTCTCTAAGCTCTTCAGGGCAGGACCTGTTCATCTTTTCTTTTTACTAGATGTTGGTACAAGGAGCACAAGGGAGCCATGCTCTGAGGCCTGGTGACATTAGAGTAATTCAGACGTTATACTAATTCAACTATTTCAGACAGACTCTTAAAATTGCAAATGCATATCTGCTAGATAACCACTTACTGGAAGTGATAAGGTTAATCACAACACTGAGGCAATACTGTTTTATTTCCTCTATGAAAGTCTATATCCTATCTGAGCTAAGATACCCATCACTAAATCTATCTAACTCAAAAGCCTCATGCTAGAGCCAAATTGTCTGCTGATGTAAATGGGTAAAACTCCACTGAAGTCAACAGAGCTCTGCCCGTTTACATTAGCATAGAATTGGGCTTGTAGTGGTCAGAGAGTAATTTACTAACCTACAGAGTGGATGTTCCTCACTTCAGATTTACAGTGGCACTTCTCTGAGCCTACTTGCCCCTAAATTAAAAGTGTTTTGGCTTGTTCTACTGAAAATGATTCTTACAGTGTATAGTTACAACACTTGCTTCTGACTCAGTGCTCATGCTTCCATGTATAGTAATAGTCATGAAGTGGTTAAATGCTATTTATAATCCTTGCACATTCTTGAAAGATGAACACAGTTACTGGAAAAACAAACAGTCCCTGGTGCTAATGGGTAATTTATGGCAATTTTAAAGTTAGGAGAAAAATGTGATCTCATAGTACAACCTGGAAACTTGTTCATGCATTACTACATTGTGAAGGAATTTGGTTTAGAAGTTGAATTAATCCTAAAAAGGCCTTTGAAATTCCCAGCATTCAGGTAACTCTGAGGGGGGTCACTCAGATGTCCTAAGAAATTACATCACTCTTCTTGTCATCTTTTTATGGTAGGCATATATAGCATGATCAAAAAGACCCTGGACAGTCTTAATAAGCTTTCTAGATTCCTCTTTCACTAAAGATTTTATTATACTTGTGATGGAACTGCATCACACCTGTGAAAAGATATTGCCACAACCTGGTCTGTCCCACTCCCTTAACAGACAGCCGAATGATGTGTTGGGATCCAACCACTCAGTCACACATGTTACTAAATCCCTGGGGTCTGGATAGTAATTGGTCACTCTTCCAATCTCTGGATCAATCAGGTGCATTTTGAGGTTCAGACTCCATCTCTGACACCCTTGTTGGCAGCAGGACCCCACAGTCTGCCCATCTAGACTGTGAAGCCAGTGCCTTGGTCTAGTGTTTCTCAATGACTGGTCTGTGGACCAGCGCTGGTCCCTAAGATCTCCCTGGCACTGCTTAGGGAGGCAGCAAGCCAGTCCCTGGTATCAAAAAGGTTGAAAAACACAAGCCCAACCAAGCCATCAAGTTGCTTAGATATGGTTCTGGTTTCTCTAGTTAAACCCTTCAGGTAGCAAATGTCAATAAAGCAAGGAAACACAGGTGAGAAAGCAAATTTCTAAACTCTCTCTCTCTCTCTTAAAAGTTAGATCTATGGAACCCCATAGTGTGTTCTCACCGTCTTTTATAAGACTCAAGGTTTGGTCCAAGTTCCAAGTGAAGGAAAGGGTCCTTCCTTCCCTCCCCCCCAATTTGGGTGTTCAGATTCTGACGATGAACTAGACCCCTTTTGGCTTAGAGAAGAACCTCTTTTAATAACTGTCTCTGCTCCTCTTTGGTCAGTGGAGAAAACTGCATCTCTTCCAGTCATGCGCTTAGGAATGGAGGAGTGCACCCCACCCCAAAACAAATTTCTGTGAAGAGATAGCCCATTGGAAAGCAAAGGCCCTGCTGGCACAACCTCCTTGTTCAAGCTGGTGAGAGCCATTCAATATTGATGTGCCCCACGATTACTTTGCCACACCTTTCTCGACGCAGAGAAGAGCTAGGGCTATGTCTGCACAGCAGCTGGGAGGGTTTGTCCCAGTGCAGTTAGACAGACATGCACTAGACCTGCTCAAGGTACCACACCAAAATATCAATGTGACCACAGCAGCATGGGTGGTGGCTTGGGCTAGCTGCCTGAGTACAATCCCCCCAGACCCTCTGGGTATGTACTCAGACAGCTAGCCCAGACTGCTGCCTGAGCAGCTTGAGTGAGACTGCTCTTCGTACTGTAATAGCTCTTGTCTGTCTGTCCTAGCTGGGGAGCTTACTCCCAGCTCCGGTGTAGCCACACCCTAAGTACCAGGTTCCTAACTCCAAATGGATGATCTATTTCACTATGACTATAATAAATACAAAAAGTGTTCATAACACAGAGCAGAATTCATAACTGGACACAGATATATTCCCCAAACTATCATCATGCCATTTTATATTCATGTTTGTTGTTGTTTTAAGTCTAGTTTATGAAGAAGCTACTAACTTTCCTGGTGATGTGGCATATCAGCACCTTACCTGATATGACATTTTATTTCTTTAAAGTTTGGTGGATTCTAAAAGTCTTATGGAATGTTTGTATATGATTCATTCAGAGGATAACTGTCCATACACAATACTATTGGGGGGGAATAATCTGTAAATGTATACAGAGAGACCCTTTATTTTAAAAAGAGAAATCTCTAAGGAAAATATGTCAGATATAATTGATTAGCTGATTTAGACCCAGATCCAGCAAAGCATTAAAACAGGAGTGTAGTTTTAAGAAATGAGTAGTTCTGTTGTTTTCAGTGGGCCACACATGCTTAAAGTTATGCATGTGCTTAAATGCTTTGCCAGAAAACTTAGCTGGTTAATTTGTGGCTAGTGTGGCAAAATATTATAAACCAATTCCTTCCTAATTAATAGAAATGCCTACTTTGGAGATATTGATAGCAACAGGAAGTTTATTTTGTGCCATGCAGTTCTATCATCTTTCCTTGATAACTTCTCTTCCCATCTTTGATTATATTCATATGAATTACAATATTGTAATGCTAAATTTGATGTTTTTATGTTTGCATTGTTGATTTCTTTAAATGCTCAGGCTATGCGCTGAGATGTCTGTTTTTTTACAAATAAAGAGTAATAACAATTACAATCAGTGCTGGTCCTCTTTCTGTAATGAGCTCTGTTTGCAAGACTGGAGCCCGAAACTGTATGTTTTCTGGTGAAGGAATTTTTTTTCAGTGTATCTGTTCAGTGCCTCACATAAAAGTGTCTTGTTCTGGTTGGGACCTTTAGGCACTACATTAATGATACTACCATATCTGAGGTAGAAGCGAAACTCAAACAGCTTAATGGGACTAAATCGGGGGGCCCAGATAATCTTCATCCAAGAATATTAAAAGAATTGGCACAAGAAATTGCAAGCCCATTAGCAAAAATTTTTAATGAATCTGTAAACTCAGGGGTTGTACCGTATGATTGGAGAATTGCTAACATAGTTCCTATTTTTAAGAAAGGGAAAAAAAGTGATCCAAGTAATTATAGGCCTGTTAGTTTGACATCTGTAGTATGCAAGGTCTTGGAAAAAATTTTGAAGGAGAAGGTAGTTAAGGACATTGAAGTCAATGGTAAATGGGACAAAATACAACATGGTTTTACAAAAGGTAGATCGTGCCAAACCAACCTGATCTCCTTCTTTGAGAGAGTAACAGATTTTTTAGATAAAGGAAACGCAGTGGATCTAATCTACTTAGATTTTAGTAAGGCGTTTGATACTGTGCCACATGGGGAATTATTAGTTAAATTGGATAAGATGGGCATCAATAGGAAAATTGAAAGGTGGATAGGGTATTGGTTAAAGGGGAGACTACAACGGGTCCTACTGAAAGGTGAACTGTCAGGCTGGAGGGAGGTTACCAGTGGAGTTCCTCAAGGATCAGTTTTGGGACCAATCTTATTTAATCTTTTTATTACTGACCTGGGCACAAAAAGTGGGAGTGTGCTAATAAAGTTTGCAGATGATACAAAGCTGGGAGGTATTGCTAATTTCGAGAAGGACAGGGATACCCTACAGGAGGATCTGGATGACCTTGTAAACTGGAGTAATAGGAATAGGATGAAATTTAATAGTGAGAAGTGTAAGGTCATGCATTTAGGGATTAATAACAAGAATTTTAGTTATAAGCTAGGGACGCATCAACTAGAAGTAACGGAGGAGGAAAAGGACCTTGGAGTATTGGTTGATCATAGGATGACTATGAGCTGCCAATGTGATATGGCTGTGAAAAAAGCTAATGTCGTCTTGGGATGCATCAGGAGAGGTATTTCCAGTAGGGATAAGGAGGTTTTAGTACCGTTATATAAGGCACTGGTGAGACCTCACCTGGAATACTGTGTGCAGTTCTGGTCTCCCATGTTTAAGAAGGATGAATTCAAACTGGAACAGGTACAGAGAAGGGCTACTAGGATGATCCGAGGAATGGAAAACTTGTCTTATGAAAGGAGACTCAGGGAGCTTGGCTTGTTTAGCCTAACTAAAAGAAGGTTGAGGGGAGATATGATTGCTCTCTATAAATATATCAGAGGGATAAATACCAGAGAGGGAGAGGAATTATTTAAACTCAGTACCAATGTGGACACAAGAACAAATGGATATAAACTGGACACTAGGAAATTTAGATTAGAAATTAGACGAAGGTTTCTAACCATCAGAGGAGTGAAGTTTTGGAATAGCCTTCCGAGGGAAGTAGTGGGGGCAAAAGATCTATCTTGCTTTAAGATTAAACTCGATAAGTTTATGGAGGAGATGGTATGATGGGATAACATGGTTTTGGTAATTAAATATTCATGGTAAATAGGCCCAATGGACTGTGATGGGTTTTTAGATGGGGTAAGATCCAAGTTACCCGGGAAAGAATTTTCTGTAGTATCTGGCTGATGAATCTTGCCCATATGCTCAGGGTTTAGCTGATCGCCATATTTGGGGTCGGGAAGGAATTTTCCTCCAGGGCAGATTGGAAGGCCCTGGAGGTTTTTCGCCTTCCTCTGTAGCATGGGGCACGGGTCACTTGCTGGAGGATTCTCTGCTCCTTGAGGTCTTCAAACTACAATTTGAGGACTTCAATAGCACAGATATAGGTGTGAGGTCTTTTTTAGGAGTGGTGGGTGAAATTCTGTGGCCTGCGTTGTGCAGGAGGTCGGACTAGATGATCATAATGGTCCCTTCTGACCTAAATATCTATGAATCTATGAATGCAAATAATAAACAGAAACAAGGTATTGATTGATAAATTAGTAATACTTCCATATCTTCAGAGTCTTATTGTACCATCTTGCCTTAATTTTATTAGTCACTATTGCTTATATGGGAATAATGCAAGACAAGTGTGTCACTACACTTATTTATTGTCCAAAATTATGTTTTCTTGAGAATGGAGATGAGAAGATGACACATACAAATGTGCCAAGTCTGTATGTCATAATGCCAAGAGAATGGTTTATTTGTTTCATCAGAGAAGGTAAGACCTTATTCTGCAAAGTGCTGAGCACTCAACTTCCTTTAAAATCAGTAGGAAATGGGGGGTATCTCAGAACCGCTCAGGATTAGACCCTTCCCAAATATAAAATACATTCCTGGTTTAGGCCGAAATTTCAAACTCCCTTTTGAAATTCAATTGGCTTTTGGTGCCTAACTCCTTTAGGCTGCTTTGAAAATTCAAGCCTGAAACTTTAATCTCTGTTTTAGCATATAAACAATGTAAGCGCATAACTCGTGCTGAATAGAAGGCTAGTTATGTCTTGATTATTTTAGTTTACATAACATCCACTGTTTAATGTTTATGTCAATATCCTAGGAGACCTAAAGTTTTGACATATTGATTAACTTTTTAAATTTAAGTTTTGACCTTTTAATGCTAGTTCTGGAAATGTTGCCAGCTGTAATGCCCATTATCAGATTTGTTCTTAGTAACTGGGAAGTCGTTAACTTCTTTGGAAAGCAAAAGGTGTTCTGTTTAAAATGATATCACCTGGGAGTGAGCTGCCAAGGACATATTTCATGAGAGAATAAATCAGAGATAATTCATTGTCTTGCAATTTGTTTTAATTGTCAGCCTTCTCCTGGAACATAAACAGAATCTGCAGAGAAAGAAGTATAGTCTCACTCTCTTAAAAACAAGATAGTTTTTTCCTTCTAAATCTTTGTGCGAATTATTTCTATTTGCTTCACCAAAGGTACCTATTGTACATTTTAAATAGTGCCGAACCCACTGAAAATGGATGTTTTAAACAGGAAAAAAACTATTGATATTAATATTAAGCAACTATGAATACATTCTGTTTATGCTAATATCATTTCATAATAAAGCCCTGATTTAAGGGATTTAATCTACAATGAGTATGTGAACAATGATGCAGGATGAGAATAAGATGAGGTATTGAGGAAATAAATGTATGCATACATACACAGAATGAGCTCTTAGCTCTGTCACAGCAGAGGCTAAATAATTTAACCTTTCTCTGCCTCATTTTAACCACTTGTAAAATTGAGAATTGTTCCTTGCCTATCACAAAGGGGAATGCTGCAGCTAAATTCCTGCTATGAAATGTTACTAAAATACTTTATGATTCTTGAATGGTGGTTGCTAAAGAAGTGCACGGTATTTAGTTTTGGTCAATGTCTTACATAAAATGAACTCCCTTGTAGTTAAACATCAAAGATGGATTTGAGGAATAAACCGACTGGAGATGAGACAAGTGGCACAGACTAATAGTACAAAATGATTGTGTATAGAAGATTAAAGATACTATCAGTCAGCCACAGTGTTACAAATGACAGTAAATTATTTACATAGATATTTCCCAAAACATTATGAAAGGTACAATATTTGAGAAACTGGCAGCTATTTAATAGCCCAGGAAATAACTTGTATCACTACTGTACATCTAAAAGATTAAACAATTCTGAGAAAATGAAAACCTTTGCATTTCCATTAATCCACACCTGCTATACTTACAAAAGAAAATAATGTGATAGTTTGTTAGTGAATGGATATAAAGATGTCTCTCTATGTTTATTTTTTTTATTTAGCTGCTATTACTGTATATTCATAAAATAACTGATCATAATTTGAGAACAGGTGAAAAATATCTATTAGCTAAAATGTGAGGTTAAGGATTATAGTTTAGATAATGCATCTCAAATGTGATGAGACACTTGCTTATTATGACTGAAATTATGTTTTCTTAGAAAGAAGATGATGAGAAAGTGACGCATGAATAGTGGGTATGTTACAAGTCTTAATCATCATCCATTTTAAATGCTCCACACATCAAGCGATGCTTCTGGTGGCTGGGAAGACTAAGGCAACTGGGACATTAAGGGAGTTAGCCAGCTGATACTCTACATGGAAGAACCTGTCTTGGGAGGAAAAAAGGCATATCACCAACAGCGCTGCTAGGTCTTCCTCTGCAGAGACTCCATTGAGACAGGCATCCTGAGTGGGAAGTTTCCACCCCAGCCTTAGTCATGACTTGCTGGGAATGCAGCCTGCATATCTTCACCAATGACAGCTAGGCAGGGGGAACCACAAGGTGTGAGAGGTGTCTGTTGGTGGAGTCCCTGAAGAAGCAGGCAAGAGAGCAGAAGGAGGTGGCTCATCTATGTGACATACAGGCATACGAGGACTTAGGATGCATATAGAGACCTCTGAGATGGAGGATGCTAGCAGACTACAGATGACTATAGCAGCACCACAGGAGGAAGAAGAACTGGCTTCTCTGCAAGGGACTGGTGGCTGGCCACCTTGGACAGTCGGTAGCACTCTACCCCCCACCAAGGTCCTCCATGCATCAAGATGAAGAATTGGTATGCTGTACTAGCAACAGGAGGTAAGGAGCAGACCCCAATGGCTGAGGAGGAGCCATTCACCCCCACAGCTGGGAGGCTCGTGGCCACCACACCCAAAGAGAGGAAATATAGAGAGCTGGTGGCTGGGGACTTCCTTCTAAGGGGAATGGAGGCAGCCATCTGCTGACCTGACATGATATCCTGGGAGGTGAGCTACCTGCCTGGAGCCCACAGCCAAGATATTATGAAAAGGTTGCCAAGGCTCATCTGTCCCTCTGATCACTACCCCATGGTGCTCATCCATGTGGATACCAATGATACTTCCAGGTCTGACCCTGAGAAGATAAGCAGTGATTAGAAGGCTCTGGGAACTAGGTTGATGGGGTCAGGTATGCAGGTTGTGTTTTTGTCCATCCTCCCATGTAAGAGCCCAGACAGGCACATGCACATCCTAACAATGAATGGAGCACTGAGTAGTAGTATTGACATCAGGGCTTCGGATTCTTTGATCATGGGATACTGTCCCTGGAAGAAGGTCTTCTGGGAAGAGAGAGGGTCCACCTGACTGAGAAGGGGGAAAGCACCTTTATGCAATACTACCAATTTGCTAACTTAGTGAGGAGGCTTTTAAACTAGCTTCAGAGGTGTCAGATGACAAAAGCCCACAGATAAGTATAAAAAAGTGACCTTAACAGAGGGTTAAATGTTGTTGGGGGGAGGACATGGAAAATTACAATAGGGTTATAGGAGCAACAGGAAGGAAATCAGTGGGGGAATCTGCTCAACATCTTAGATGTCGATGTATGCGGAGTATGGGGAATAATCAGGAAGAACTAGAAGTCTTATTATACAATCTAAACCATGACTTTATTGGCATCACTGAGACTTGGTGGGTTAAGTCTCATGACTGGAATATTGGTATAGAAGGGATATAGCTTGTTTAGGAAGGACAGGCAAGGTAAGAAGGAAGTGGTGTTGCATTATTCATCCAGAATATGTACACTTGTTCAAGGTCAGGCAGGAGGTGGGAGGCAGACCAGTTGAGAGTCTCAGGGTAAATAATAGGAATAACACCCTGGTAGGTGTCTACTGTAGACCACCAAATCAGGAATTGGGGGTGGATAAGACATTTCTAGAACAAATAACAGAAATATTGAAAACAGAAGACCTAACAGTAATGGGCAACTATACCTACCAACACATCTATTGGAAAAGTAATATGGCAAAACCACAATTCCCAATAAGTTCTTGGAATTTATTGTGCATGACTTTTTATTACAGAAGGTGGAGGAAGTCATCCGAGAGACAGCCATTTTAGACTTGATTCTGACCAACAGTGTAGTGAATCTGGAGGTGGAAGGTACTTTGGGTGAAAGTGATCATGATGATGACTTTCATGATTCTAAGGAAAAGAAGGAGAGAGAGATCAGCAGAATAAGGCCAATGGACTTCTAAAAAAGAAGACTTGAACAAAGTCAGAGAATTGGTAAGAAATATCCCATGAGAAGAAAATCTAAGGGATAAAGGTCTTCAGGAGAGCTGGCAGTTTCTCAAGACCATATTAAAGGTTAACTGCAAACTACCACAAAGCAAAGGAAGAATAATAAGAGGCCAATAGAGCTCCATCCGGAGCTCCTTTATGATCCGAATCAAAAAGGAATCCTACAAAAAATGGAAACTTGGGCAGATTGCTAAGGAGAACTACAAAAGAATAACAAGCATGTAGGAACAAAATCAGGAAGGCTAAGGCACAAAATGAGTTACATCTACCAAGGGACATAAAACACAACAAGAAGAGGTACTTTAAATACATTAGGAGTAAGAGAAAGATGAAGGAAAGTTTAGGTCCTTTACTTAGCAGGGAAGGAGAGCTAATAATGGATAACATCAAGAAAGCTGCGGTGTTTGATACCTATTTTCCTTCAGTTTTTGCTGAAAAGTTTAATGGTGATCAGATTCTCAAAACAATATTGAGGAACGGGAAAAAATACAAGCCAAAACAGGGAAAGAACAGGTTAAAGAATATTTAGACAATGTAGATGTAGTCAAGTCAGCAGACCCTGATGAAATTCATCCTAGAGTACCTAAAGAACTAGCTGAAGCAATCTCGGAACTGTTAGCAATTATCTCTGAGAAGTCCTGGAGGACAAATTAGGACCCAAAGCACTGGAGAAGGGCAAACATAGTACATATCTTTAAAAACAGGAAAAAAGAGAACCCAGAGCATTATAGCCCAATCAGCCTGACTTCAATACCTGGAAAGATACTGGAACAAATTATTGATCAATCAGTTTGCAATCACCTGGAGGATAATAGGGTTATAAGAAATAGCCAGCATGGATTTGTCAAGAACAAATCACGCCAAACCAGCTTAATTTCCTTCTTTCACAGGGTAACTGACCTAGTTTTATAGGGTGGAAGCAGTAGATAGGTACTTGTTTTTAGTAAGGTTTTTGTCACAGTCAAAATGACATTTTCATAAGCAAACTACGGGAATATTGTCTAAATGAAATTTCTATAAGATGAGTGCACAACTGGTTGAAAGATGGAACTCAAAGAATATTATAAAGGGTTTGCTGTCAAACTAAGAGAGCATATCTAGTGGAGTCTGGTAGAGGTCAGTCCTGGGACTGGCACTAGCTAATATTTTCATTCATGACTTGGATAATGGAATGAAGTGTATTCTTATAAAGTTTGCAAGATATAAGAGGTAATTGTCCTTCTCAGTTTGTCACTGGCAGGGCCTAAGATGAATTACTCTGTCCAATTCTGGGCGCCATACTTCAGGAAAGATGTAGACGAGTTGGAGAGAGTCCAGAAGAGTAATAAAAATGATAAAAGGTATAGAAAACCCAACTTATGAAGAAAGGTTAAAAACAAAAAAACCTGGGCTTGTATAGTTTTGGAAAAGAAGACTGAGGAGAGAACTGATAACGGTCTTCAAATATGTTAAGGGCTGCTATAAAGAGGATGATGATCATTTGTTCTCCATGCCCATTGAAGGTAGGACAAGAAATAATGGGATTTATCTGTAGCATGGGAGATTTAGGTTAGATATTTAGAAAGTTTTTCCTACTATTAGGATAGTTAAGCTCTGGAATAGGCTTTCAAGAGAGGTTGTGGAATCTCTAACACTGGAAGTTTTCAAGATCATCTGGGACAAACACCTGTGAGGGATGTCCTAGGTTTACTTGGTCCTTCCACAGTGCAAGGGGTTGGACTTGATGACTTCGAGATCTCTTCCAGACCTATGTTTCTATGATTCTCTCAGATCATTATAAAATGAGAACATATAGTAAAAATTTCCATCCCAGAACAGCTCAATGATGCATTTAATCTACCTCTGTTAGTGGGCTATACCTAAGCTGTCCACAAAAGATGAAATATACTCATAATTCACCCAATGTAGAGCCAGGTTATGCCATCCTTACTTACACTGAGTAGCACCCTACCTCTGTGAGTTGTCCCATTGCTTCCAATTATGTAGTGTACATAATACAGGAATAGTGGTTTTGCAGGGGAGATCAAGGGAGGAAATACCTTTATGACCTCATCTTATCCATTTGTGTTCTGAATCATGAATACTGATCACTATTGTGAGGACTATGTTAGCTAGTGTAAGAGTATGTCAGGAAAGACTCCCATTGAAATCAGTGGGCTTACAATCAGACTCAGAACACATGCTCAAATGTAGATATGACTAATGTTTTTTGACTTCTACCCAGTTATTTGCTGAAATAATATAAGGCCTGACCCTACACAAATTGAAATCAATGGTAAAACTCCTATTAGCACAGAACCAGGCTTATAACTATGGCAGTTATGTCCACAGCTTAATTATACCTTATACCAAACTAATATTCCTTTGTGTCTATTCTAAATGCATTACTTTTAATTACTAACTTATTAATAAGAAGAATTTGCCAGTGCAAATTACTTTCTGTAAATATTAGAAGAGAGAATGACGGATATAAAAAGTGAAAACAGCAGAGCTGAGGCAGTATAGTTGATGGGTCATAGTAAGTATATATTGTTGTTATAAAAGTTACGCCAGCAAGCTTTATCAGATCATCCAGTTTGGCCCATCTTTTCTCATATAGTTCAGTGGTTTATCTATTATAGGCAGAATGGCATTCCATTTCTCAATATTTTTATTGTGGTCAACATTCTCCAGTTGGTATTTGTTTTTGCAAGCACAGTGATGAACTGTGTTGATAGGCTGCAGTCATAAGAATTCTAAACAGGTGTCTAACTTCCTTAAATTTCAGTGAATCAGGATATTTCCGTCACACCCTACTAACAACAGTTATTTAGGGGATATACCCCTCAAATAGTACCCCTCAAATCCATTTTCTAACATCAGACCAGCAGCTTTTAGTTCCAGAAACCCTAAACCTGCAGAAACCTGTTGTTCCGTAAACCATAGTATCTCCTTTAGAAATGTGCTTATTAATTTTGTCTCTTGTTTGGAAAGACTGAAAAAGTAGCTGAAAATAATTCTCCTCCACTGCTATTGTTTCCATGGGGGGAATTTGTACAGCTCATAGGTTCTGGTCTAGCCCAATGAAGTCAATAAAGAAGGTCCCATTTATTTCCACAGCCATTGGTACGGGCCTCTAGTATCTACCATTATATATTCCAATCTTCTGGAGAGATTTCCTGGTTCATTTGCTTTTCCCAACTTAACCTCACATTGTCAATATTGCACTGCAGCTCTGTAGAAATGAGTCATACTTATCTGCCTTTGTACTTTCAAGCAGAGAACAGGTTACTTTCTTTACTTATAATCATCAAGTGTCCCCTTCTTTCTTGTATTATGGGAACAGTTAAAAAGGAGCACCTATTTGGCTTTCTGTATACTGTGACCTTCTTCCACATCTTGATCATATCTCCTCTTTTCTTGTCCAAGAGAATTAATTTTTAAGAGATTAGGATTAGTTACTTTTAGATTGTGCTTATCTTAACTCTATGCACATTACAAACTGTTACATAAAATGCATTTTCTAAATCATTAGAACCTAGCAATACTCATCAAACTTATTGTGGAAGAACAGATATCTTGTTGTCAAGATACACCATACAACCCAGCTAACCTCTTCTTTAAACATATGAAATATCTGATGTGCCTCTGATTATTTTTGTTACTCTTTTAAGGGCCTTTACTATTCCTGTTATGTCCTTTGGAGATGAGCAGTCCAAACGAAATTTGTCATTAAAGACGAGAATATAACTGATTGATATACTAGTGGTATATACTTTTCCATTTTGTACTCTCTCTCTCTCTCACTCTCTTTTTTTTAATACTGTCTAATATCTCATTTGCCTCTTTTCACTGTGAATTGAATATATGGCTTTTCTACATACCTGATGTTGTTTCTGGATCTTCTTCCTGAACTGTTACACATAATTCAGAACCTATCAGTGTATGGGAAGCTTAAACTGTGTATAAATATTTGTGGTTCTTTGTCAGATTTTATGGGCCATCTAAACTGTTGGTTCTTTTGAAGTCTTTTGCAATCTATGTTGACTAATTTCAGTGATTTAGTTAGCAAATGTTGGTACCCTGTTAAACAAAGGCTTCTAAATCTTTATGAGTATTCTGAATGCCACTGGTCTCCATATTGAATGCTGGAACCTCTCTATTTTTAAATTCTTTATTTTGAGATTTGGACATATATTTGTACTCAGATGACTTATTCAGTTTTAAATCTATATTGAGATTCAATGCCATGGTTACAAAATGTCCATAACAGCTTCTCCTGAAGGAAATTTCCATGCAATCAAAATTCTGGTTTTTAATATCAGACCAATTGACTTCAGATGCCTTTCACAATAACACTCTTACTGATAGAGGTTTGGCTCAGCCCTAGGAGCTCTGAAGGCAGTCTTTGTGGGTGATTTTTAAAGCTAAGATGTGTGACAATCACCTAATTGTTTATTTGTACATTGTAACCATTTCCTCCCACCCTTATGGCTTGCCAACATAGTCAGTGTGCAGCAAGCCAGGGTACAATCTACAGCACTAAGTGGCATTGTGGACCCTACTATCATGCTCTAAGTTCTGTAGTACACTTGAACGCACTATACTTTGAAACAGCAGTCTGTCAAAGTGCACTGTGGGACTCTTAATATACAGTAGCTGGGATCTCCTGGCCAGTTAGTGTGTGACGAGCTGGTGAACTGTAGATTTACACCTTGGTTTGCCATGCAATAACTGAGCGTATAGACTTGTATTTTCAACCTGGGAGCAGGTTACTGTCTTTACTTAAAATCCTCAAGTGCCTTCTCCCAGACCCCGGTGCTCCTTTCCCTTGGGGTTCTGCCCACCGCAGTACACCCACACTCTGGGTCTCTCCTCCCAGGGTTACCCCAACCCCCTCAGCCCACCTTGCTTTCATGGCTGCTGCCAGTCATCACCTAGCCCCCTTTCTCTGGGGCAAACTTCAGTCTGTAATGGCCACTCATCACTGGCAAGGGGGTTGGGACCAAGTGCCTCTGCCTATCCCCAGGCTACACCTCTGCAGCCCCAGTACCTTCGTCAGCCTCAGCCTGGTGAGTTGCCAGGCTAGAGATTCCCAGCTCCTCTTGCCCTTCCCCAGCACTGCTCTGCTTGAGGTACCCTGTGCTCCCAGGCAACTAGGTCTTTCTCACTCCTGGGCTAGAGTGAGACTGACCTCTGCCTTCTACCCCTGCAGCTCTTTTATAGGGCCCAGCCTGGCCCTGATTGGCTGCCTCCCAGCTTTTTCCTATTGGCTCTCAGCCTCAGCCCTTTCTCAGGGCTGGCTTTTAACCTATTCAGAGCCAGAGCCGGGTGACCGGACCGCTACAGCAGGGACCAACTGTTCACATCTGGCTGTACAGTGCTTAGGTCAGAGGGCACCTAATTCTGATCAAGACTTTTGGAGGCTATTGTAAGATTAATGACACCAGTTATGAAATCAGCTCATGTCATTTGTGACTGGTATAAGTCAGTGGGTGAATACATGAGAATAGGCTTTGAAAATGTAAGTCTCTGTGTTTAAATGTGAAAGTTCAGCAGTCTGAATGTGTCATCTCTAATGAATTTATGTACACAACATTATTAATTTGGCTGCTCTTTATATAGGTGTGGCCTCTGCAAGAGAGGTAGTGAATAATAAATGGAATTTAGCGGTAACAGCATGTTCCTTTATGGATAATTCCTCATTGTGAGTGACACCCATCACTGCAGAGAGAGCAAGATATCAATGGACTGTGGAGCAGTCAGTTGTGGAAGTGGCCGGCCCTTTTATTTTCTAAAGATAATAAAAAGTCACAATCCCATAATTAAGGAAGAAGGCTTTATTGGTTAAAAACAACCCTGCTTTGAAACAGCAGTAGAACACTATGTACTAGGGAACTTTTAGTGCAGAGCAACAGGGTCCACAGGGCAAGTTACTGTGTGGCAGGCTAGTTTGAGGTAGATTTACACACCATCTTGCTGTGCACTAACTGTTTATGTAAACAAGCTGTTAAAAGATACCCAGTCTCTTTGTCACTGATTTTTCCACCTGAGAAGCCAACCTGCAAGACCACAAACATCTGTGACCACTTAGCACAGATGCAGTGCTGGTTTCAGAATAGAGCATTAGAAGCAGAAGAAAGGCTAACAATATTGAAAGAGAAAGAATGTAACACAGAGAAGAGAAAAAAAGAATAGAAAGGAAATGGAAGAAAAGGGTATATGAGGCAGGAAATTCTTTCTTTTCATGAAGAATGGGAAGTACTTGTGGCACCTTAGAGACTAACACATTTATTTGAGCATAAGCTTTCGTGGGCTAAAGCCCACTTCATCAGATGGTCTCTAAGGTGCCACAAGTACTCCTCATTCTTTCTGCTGATACAGACTAACACAGCTACCACTCTGAAACCTTTCTTTTCATGGCCTCTGATGTTCCAATTTCTGAGAGCGGGAAGCCATCTAAGTAAGTGGTGGCTCTAAGTGAATTTATGGGCTACATATTCCAAACCTTGAGAATCAAACCCATACTTCTGAACTGGCAAGAGATGGACTTGTATTTTTGATGAGCTGGGTGAGAGTTTGAATGCATGGCACGTTCAGACTAATATGAAGAATGATAATTTTCATTTTTTAAAGTGGCATAGCACGGCTCATGATTAGAGCTGGTTGGACATTTTCTGGTGAAACAGTTTTGCCAGAAAATACTGAATCAATGGAACTGAAACTTAAATGGGAACATATTTCTGTTGAAAGTTTTAATGGGAATCAGACAGAAATATGCCTGCTTTCGTAGAAGCTCACTGCCCACCTTCTCAGTCTCCCTGGCTCTTCAGATGCCTAACTTGGTGGACTGCCATAAAGCCAGGGCTTCCAGCTCCCTGGCAGTCCATGTGGCAGGTTCACTGTGCTGTCCAGCCAGCAAGCAGTCAGGCAGCCTAGAAACATTCTGAAAAAGTCAGTTTTGGTTTTTCCAAAATTGATTGTTTTCTGTTTTTGGTAAATTTTCATTTGGTGGGAAATTTTGCATTTTACTTTTTGTTCTGAATTGAAATGAAAAATTATTTCACAAGACTGAAATTCCAGCCATTGACAAAGCTCTAATAAGAATATCTAGACACATAGATCACATCTTTAAACAAAGATTTGTGTGTGCAAGAGCTGTTCTGGTCATGAAGATCATGGGATGAACAAACCCATCTGGATAAATGGCTCAGATTTACAATGATGATAACTGGCTCTGACAATATTTTCATTCTTTAGAAATGAGATTAAGATGTGATTTCAAATGTCATGCTTTTGCTGTTTTGTATTAGTGTTATTCACCTATCCCCACAAAATTTGTAATATATTTATTAATACACATAATAGGCACAATAAAATTAATCCCCCCTTCTCTCCTTTTCTATTGACAATGCTCTTTCTTAAGCTCACAGTCTTCATGCCTTATTTAACTCTTTCCCCCTACACATCCAGGATGTCAGTACATTTTTGTCACCTGTTCTCTTTAGGGTTTCTTGGGGGGAATCTGAGGACTGGGATCATGACTATGACCTGTGCATAGGCAGGAGGCCTTATTTGACTCCTCGCTTTACCCTTATGTACCTTGCCACTACCAGTGTCAACCTATCCCACAATCTACCCAACATTGAATGAGATCAAGACAGGTCTGAATAGCTTCAGATCTAATTTAATCTTTCATTTATCTTTTTTTAAGGCAATATAGAAATGGATATCCAAGTTGGAAGACGGTGGCCATTATTATAATTGAGCTCAGTTTTAGTTTCTTGACAGCTATGCCTGATGACTTCTAGGAATTTAATGAAATTTACATCAAACAAATTACCAAGAATATTAGTTAATTGAGCAACATCCCATGTGTTTTCCTGGAACAGAAACATATAACGAACATCAAGGAGATAATCTTCAGCTGGTGTAAATGAGTGCTGTGTTGACGTCAATAGAGATTTACACCAGTTCCGGTTCTATCTCCTCTGTCGTCAATGTTTCTCATAAATAAAAACATCAGAAGCATAATTAAAGCCAACTCCAATTTAAAATTGAAACAGAGAAGATGACATGCCATTGGAATCTCTGCCTAATATATTTAAGGAACTAAGTTTATTAGTTCAGTTTCTCTTAAAAGATAAAGTACCAGGAAAAAAAAGAAACAACAACCTGGGATGGTATCACTTCCTTTATTCCCAAAAAACTGAAACAAAATCAATTCTAGTTTATCCCCTAAAGACAATTCGCACCTCCCTGTATTTCTTTCCATTCCAACTTTCAGCTTCCTTTGTTTGATTTTATATTCTGGAACTTGACTGTAGCTAGTTATACTGTGGTGGAGTTTTGAATATCAAAGTATGAAGGGGACCACTGTTCTGCATTCACATATTGCAGTTTTAAAAGGAAATAAAGAAAAGTGTAGCTGAGGATAAACAACATGATTCTACCACCCATACACTGTGTAGTATCTCCTCACATGGTCCTAGTGAAACCAGGTAAATATAGGTAAAGATGGCAGAATTTGGATTACAGTGATCTGAGTATTTGTTATTTTTAAAGAGGCAGAGAATTGAAATGAGTAGAGCTCACTGATGTACACGACATTTTGAAGATAGAGGATAAAAGCTGATTTCCTGTAGCTTGGAAAAATACTTAGCTTGTTTGGAGGGGAATATACAACTGGATTAGAACTACTAACTCAGGGCAAAGTTCTGCCGCCTTTACACATGCTGAATACTACCTTATTCCAGAACTTGTCCCAGTGGAATCAGTGGACCGCTAACTTCATCAGTTGCTTTCAGTGGAAAATACAGTGAGGGGATTTATATACACAGAGAACATGAAACAATGGGTGTTACCATACACACTGTAACCAGAGCGATCACTTAAGGTGAGCTATTACCAGCAGGAGAGCGGCGGGGGGGGGGGGGCGGGGGGGGGCTTTTGTAGTGATAATCAAGGTGGGCCATTTGATTATCACTAGAAAAGGTCATCCACCCCTCCCCCGCCCGCTCTCCTGCTGGTAATAGCATTGTTTCATGTTCTCTGTGTATATAAATCTCCCCACTGTATTTTCCACTGAATGCATCTGATGAAGTGAGCTGTAGCTCACGAAAGCTTATGCTCAAATAAATTGGTTAGTCTCTAAGGTGCCACGAGTACTCCTTTTCTTTTTGCGAATACAGACTAACACGGCTGCTACTCTGAAACCTATGAATCATAGAATCATAGAATATCAGGGTTGGAAGGGACCTTAGGAGGTCATCTAGTCCAGCCTCCTGCTCAAAGCAGGACCAATCCCCAACTAAATCATCCCAGTCAGGGCTTTGTCAAGCCTGACCTTAAAAACTTCTAAGGAAGGAGATTCCACCACCTCCCTAGGTAATGCATTCCAGTGCTTCACCACCCTCCTTGTGAAAAAGTTTTTCCTAATATCCAACCTAAACCTCCCCCTTTGCAACTTGAGACCATTACTCCTCATTCTATCATCTGCTACCACTGAGAGCAGCCTAGATCCATCCTCTTTGGAACCCCCTTTCAGGTAGTTGAAAGCAGCTATCTTTCCCCCCTCATTCTTCTCTTCCGCAGACTAAACAATCCCAGTCCATAGATTCATAGATACTAAGGTCAGAAGGGACCACTATGATCATCTAGTCCGACCTCCTGCACAACGCAGGCCACAGAATCTCACCCACCCACTACTGCGAAAAACCTCTCACCTACGTCTGAGCTATTGAAGTCTTCAAATCATGGTTTAAAGACTTCAAGGAGCAGAGAATCCTCCAGCAAGAGACCCGTGCCCCATGCTACAGAGGAAGGCGAAAAAACCCCCAGGGCCTCTTCCAATCTGCCCTAGAGGAAGATTCCTTCCTGACCCAAAATATGGCGATCAGCTAAACCCTGAGATTATGGGCAAGATTCACCAGCCAGATACCAAGGAAAGAAGTTCCCTCAGCCTCTCCTCATAAGTCATGTGTTCCAGTCCCCTAATCATTTTTGTTTGCCCTCTGCTGGACGCTTTCCAATTTTTCCACATCCTTCTTGTAGGGTGGGGCCCAAAACTGGACACAGTACTCCAGATGAGGCTTCACCAATGTTGAATAGAGGGGAATAATCACGTCCCTCGATCTGCTGGCAGTGCCCCTACTTATACAGCCCAAAATGCCATTGGCCTTCTTGGGAACAACGGCACACTGTTGACGCATATCCAGCTTCTCGTCCACCAGTACATTAGCTTTTTCCACATCCTTTTCTGAAGAACTGCTGCCTAGCCATTCGGTCCCTAGTCTGTAGCAGTGCATGGGATTCTTCCATCCTAAGTGCAGGACTCTGCACTTGTCCTTGTTGAACCTCATCAGATTTCTTTTGGCCCAATCCTCTAATTTGTCTAGGTTCCTCTGTATTCTATCCCTATCCCCTCCAGAGTATCTACCTCTGCTCCCCAGTTTAGTGTCATCTGAAAACTTGCTAAGGGTGCAATCCACACCATCCTCCAGATCATTAATGAAGATATTGAACAAAACCTGCCCGAGGACTGACCCTTGGGGCACTCCACTTGAAACAAGCTGCCAACTAGACATGGAGCCATTGATCACTACCCGTTGAGCCCGACAATCTAGTCAGCTTTCTATTCACCTTATAGTCCATTCATCCAACCCACACTTCTTTAACTTGCTGGCAAGAATACTGTGGGAGACTATGTCAAAAGCTTTGCTAAAGTCAAGGAACAACACGTCCACTGCTTTCCCCTCATCCACAGAGCCAGTTATCTCGTCATAGAAGGCAATTAGATTAGTCAGGCATGACTTGCACTTGGTGAATCCATGCTGACTGTTCCTGATCACTTTCCTCGCCTCTAAGTGCTTCAGAATTGATTCCTTGAGGACCTGCTCCATGATTTTTCCAGGGACTGAGGAGAGGCTGACTGGCCTGTAGTTCCCAGGATCCTCCTTGTTCCCTTTTTTAAAGATGGGCATTACATTAGCCTTTTTCCAGTCATCCGGGACCTCCCCCGATCACCATGAGTTTTCAAAGATAATGGCCAATGGCTCTGCAATCACATCCACCAACTTCTTTAGCACTCTCGGGTGCAGCGCATTCGACCCCATGGATTTGTGCTCGTCCAGCTTTTCTAAATAGTCCTGAACCACTTCTTTCTCCACAGAGGGCTGGTCACCTCCTCCCCATGCTGTGCTGCCCAGTGCAGTAGTCTGGGAGCTGACCTTGTTCAGTGAAGACAGAGGCAAAAAAAGCAGTGAGTACATTAGTTTTTTCCACATCCTCTGTCACTAGGTTGCCTCCCTCATTCAGTAAGGGGCCCACACTTTCCTTGACGTTCTTCTTGTTGCTAACATACCTGAAGAAACCCTTCTTGTTACTCTTAACATCTCTTGCTAGCTGCAACTCCAGGTGGGATTTGGCCTTCCTGATTTCACTCCTGCATGCCCGAGCAATATTTTTATACTCTTCCCTGGTCATTTGTCCAATCTTCCACTTCTTGTAAGCTTCTTTTTTGTGTTTAAGATCAGCAAGGATTTCACCGTTAAGCTAAGCTGGTCACCTGCTATATTTACTGTTCTTTCTACACATCGCGATGGTTTGTCCCTGTAACCTCCATAAGGATTCTTTAAAATACAGCCAACTCTCCTGGACTCCTTTCTCCCTCATGTTATTCTCCCAGGGGATCCTGCCCATCAGTTCTCTGAGGGAGTCAAAGTCTGCTTTTCTGAAGTCCAGGGTCCGTATTCTGCTGATCTCCTTTCTTCCTTGTGTCAGGATCCTGAACTCAACCATCTCATGGTCACTGCCTCCCAGGTTCCTTTTGCTTCCCCGACTAATTCTTCCTGGTTTGTGAGCAGCAGGTCAAGAAGAGCTCCACCCCTAGTTGGTTCCTCCAGCACTTGCAACAGGAAATTGTCCCCTACATTTTCCAAAAGCTTCCTGGATTGTCTGTGCACCGCTGTATTGCTCTCCCAGCAGATATCAGGGTGATGGAAGTCTCCCATGAGAACGAGGGCCTGTGATCTAGTAACTTCCATTAGTTGCCGGAAGAAAGCCTCATCTACCTCAACCGCTTGGTCCGGTGGTCTATAGCAGACTCCCACCATGACATCACCCTTGTTGCTCACACTTCTAAACTTAATTCAGAGACTCTCAGGTTTTTCTGCAGTTTCATACCAGAGCTCTGAGCAGTCATACTGCTCTCTTACATACAATGCAACTCCCCCACCTTTTCTGCCCTGCCTGTCCTTCCTGAACAGTTTATATCCATCCATGACAGTACTCCAGTCATGGGAGTTATCCGACCAAGTCTCTGTTATTCCAATCACATCATAATTCCTAGACTGTACCAGGACTTCCAGTTCTCCCTGCTTGTTTCCCAGGCTTCTTGCATTTGTGTATAGGCACTTGAGATAACTTGCTGTTTGTCCTGCTTTCTTAGTATGAAGCAGGAGCCCTTCCCTCTTGCACTCTCTTGCTTGTGCTTCCTCCCGGTATCCCACGTCCCCACTTACCTCAGGGCTTTTATCTCCTTCCTCCTGTGAGCCTAGTTTAAAGCCCTCCTCATTAGGTTAGCCAGCCTTCTTGTGAAGATGCTCTTCCCTCTCTTCGTTAGGTGGAGCTCATCTCTGCCTAGCACTCCTCCTTCTTGGAACACCATCCCCATGGTCAAAGAATCCAAAGCTTTCTCTCCGACACCACCTGCATAGTCATTCGTTGACTTCCACAATTCGACGGTCTCTACCCAGGCTTTTTCCTTCCATGGACGAGAACACCACTTGTGCCTCAAACTCCTTTATCCTCTTCCCAGAGCCACGTAGTCTGCAGTAATCCACTCAAGGTCATTCTTGGCAGTATCATTGGTGCCCACGTGGAGAAGCAGGAAGGGGTAGTGATCCGAGGGCTTGATGAGTCTCGGCAGTCTCTCTCTCACATCCTAGCTCCTGGCAAGCAGCAGACTTCTGAGTTTTCCCAGTCGGGGCGGCAGATAGATGACTCAGTCCCCTTGAGGAGAGAGTCCCCGACCACCACCACCCGCCTCCTTCTCTTGGGAGAGGTGGCCGTGGAACCCCCATCCCTAGGACAGTGCATCTCATGCTTTCCAATCGGCACAGTCTCCTTCTGTTCCCTTCTCTCAGATGTATCATCTAGTCCACTTTCTGCATTAGTACCTGTGGAGAGAATATGAAAATGGTTGCTTACCTGTATCTGCGTTGCTGGTACATGGACGCTCCCCTTTCTTCTTCTGGAGGTCACGTGCTGCCAAATTTCTTCACCATCCTTCTGTCCCCGCTGCGCAGCCTGCTCTGAATCTTCAGAACATTGTGTCCATAGAAGCATATCCTGATGTCTATGGACTTGTTCCATCCTGTCTTAGACATTGGACCAGATCTTCAGCTGTGGCCCCTAATGCCCTTGGCACACCCCCAAGAATCTGAAGTACACTGGGTAGGAGGCAGTATCAGATGTCAGAGCCAGTTATGCTGGTTTGATTCAACCCAGGACTTCCCTATGCAAAAGGACCACCAGCTAGCTTTGTAACTCAGCTGTTAGCACCTTCAGAACACTGCAAACAGGGCCAGAGCAGAGGCTAAGTCTGGCCTATTGTTTCTCTCTCTACTGTCCTTTTCCTTTGTGTTCCTTGCTTTTGCTGGTATGAGAAACTTATCCTCTGAAATTCCTTCAGCTATCTTTCTGTCCCAGCATATTTCCTCTTTTTTAAATTTCTGAAAATTTCTCTTCTTCTTTGCCCAAACCTCCCGATTTATCTTTCCTTCTTTCAGTGTTTAAAAATGCAAATACAATCTCAAAATTAAAAAAAAAATCATTTGAATCTGGATTCAACTCTTGTCCCAACTTTGGACTCATCAGTGAAGGCAAGAAGGATGCCTTTGTAGTTCAGGCACTAGACTAGGACTCAGGATATAATGGTGTCAATTCAGTTTTCACACAGACTTCCTGTGTGACCTTTGGTAAGTCATGTAATCTACCCTGTTCCTTAGTTTCCCCATCTGTAAAATAATACTTCAGAACATTGTGAAGTAGGGAATATAAAATCCATTAATTACTGAGGTGCTAATTTGAAATGGGAGAATAACTGTGGTGGTTTGACACTTGTGAAAAATTAAAAAAAAAAGTTAGGTTGAACTAACTCTGAAACGTCTCAGATGCAAAATGTTTTGTTTCCAGCCATTTCTAAAGGGCCAAATACTTGAATTGATGATGGGAGTTGTGGGGGAGGGCTTGAGAGACTCTATAGCTCAGTGCTAGTGCACTCTTGGGACAGGGGAGACCCAGGTTTGAGCCCCACCTGCAATGAATGCTTAAATATTTATACGAAGTGGAATAGTTTCAAGAGAAGAGGTGGAGAGCCATACCTCAGACTGTACTATAGACTGCTAGTTAGGGCACTCATCTAGAAGATGGAAGACCTGGGTTTAAATCCTTCCTTCTTCCAGAACTGGGATTTAAACTTGGGTCTTCCTCATCAGAGGTGAGTGCCCTAATCACCAGCCTAAAGGTTATAAGGTCCTCAAAACATGTGAATGGAGCTTAAGTCCCCTTTGGGACTCATAATTAATCACTGTGAGTTGTTTTGGGTACCCTTTGTTCAAAAAATGCCATACAAAATTAGGTTGTATTGTACTCTACTCTGCTTTCTACCAGTGCTTAATTTTCTCTACATATTTCACCTTTTAAGAGAGAACATTATTAAACACCATCCTTTCTGGTTAATTTCCATGTTTTGAGGGCAAACCATCCATCTCACTTTGAATTACAGATGTACCTTGGCATTTAATATGAGATAGTGACCTGGTTTTTGACCCAGATAAGAACAGCTGTTCTTTATTACGTGGAAAGGATCAATTCAAAATGCTATTCAATCATTCATTTGCAGCTTTAGGGGCATTTTATTTACTCTGTCAATACACCTGCTGTTAATTAATCCATCTGCTAGATTCCCTAAAAACATCACCAAAGGGTTTCCTTTCCAGATCAGATATCTTCCATAGTTTGTATGATTTATGGCTAATATTAGTTCCACTTCAGTCCCAGAGTCGAAGGATTATATCTGTAATCTAATGAACTGCCTTCTATATACACTTACTGAACCTCATCTATTTTACAGCAGCTTTTATGTTACACTCAACTAGAGTACTTGCATGTCAACATGATGTACTAACTTCACAAGCTTTGTCAGTGTTCTGTACTTCTAGTCCTTTCTAATTTAGTTAATTGAGTATCTTCCGGTTGATCAATATTCTAGGAACAGCTTCTTTTGTTTAAGTGGGTTGCAAAATGTCAAGCTGATAAAAAATGTTACTTTGAAACTTGGTACTTACATAGTTCTGTTTTTATTTAATTATATGCTGTATTACAAGAATGTTAAGGTTGCAAAGGCAAATACTCCAAAGTTAGGAAATTCCTGAAATAAAGTTGCCTGTGCAGTCTTTATTTGTCCCCCTTGTGCATATGCATTATGGTACAGTCTTTAGTTATGTGATCATTTGCAGTTGGATGTAATTTCCTACGTTTTAAAATACTTACTACCACATTTTTAAGCTTGCTTTCATCTTTTACCTGCTCCCCACCCACAATTGTCCACTCCAAGAATTCCCCTGAGGTTTCAGGCCTCTAACTTTCACCTGTCTCTGGGTAGGGACTCATGTCCCACTCCCTTCTAAATGGGGGTTTTAGGCTGCAGTCCCCTGTAGTTCACTGTAATATTCCTAGTAAGGCAGTCTGGCTGAAAGACCAGCACCTGTGCTTTGCTTTCTCTCTCAAAGGGTTATGGACAGTGTATGGCAGCAGTTAAGTTGCCACATAATTCTTGCTAAACATTTATTCATGATAAAGAGCATCCAAAACCAGAAAAACAATAAAAGGTTCTAAGCACACACTAAACGTACCAGGAATCACCCATCAATCCTACAGGGCTTTGTAGGCCAAAGTCCGTTTGACCCTTCAGCAAGCATTGCAGCCCTCAAAGGTCATGTCCATTTGCTGAATCAAAAGGAGTTCCCTGAATTCTTTATACTCAGCCTTTTATACTTTTCAGGCCTCTCCCAGGCTACTGAAAATAGGTAAACGCAGTCCATCCCCACCTGTTGCCCAGGAGATCAAGTTTCAAACCCAGCCAAAATGGGATTTTGCATTAAACACCCTCTAGTGATCCAGGAACATATGAACACACATCACCTGTGTTGGTACAAAGGACCATGAATATTCTACAGTTCATACTGTCTGGCCCACCTCAATATAATGGCTTTTTAAGGTTTTCATGCTTTCAACATAAAATACAATATGGTCCCCACAGATAACACAGGTGCTTGTAATTTCGGTCACACTTACAAATAGAAAAGATCAAACAAATCATCTTGTCATATTGATCCCTCCCATGTAGGTCATGAACAGAGTTGGGATTTTTAGATCCGCAGTGCAGTCCTCTCTTTGCTAGCCAAGTAACGGGTAGAAATGGAACGTTAGTACTTTTTGTGTGGATCAGTGCTAGAGCAGGATGGAGATGTACTCTTTGCTTGTGGAATTCGCAGCTCTTTGCCGGCAGTAGAGGGAATGGTGAGGCTCAGGAATAATGGGCTCAATTCCAGGTTCTGTAATGGAGAGTCTCTAGGGCAAAAGGTTCTGAAATCACATGTCCCCGCAGCCTCTCCCTGTCCCCATTTCCCCAACCCTGCTGCCTGACTCCTGCCCCTGTCCACCTTCCTCTACACATTCCCCTCCTTCTGCTTGTTCCCCCCACTCCTGGCTGCCACCTCTTTCACAACCTTGCTCTTCTTCCCCAGCTCTGCTCCTGCCCCATTTCCCCCTCATTGCTCCTGCTCTGAAACTTTCTCCTCAGACTCCTCTCCCCTTCACCCTCGCTCTTGTCTCACTTTCCTGCATCTCTTCCTTCTCCTCCCTTCCCTCCTGTTCCCCACTCCTCTGCATTTGAGGCTGGTCACTTCCTTCTCTTCTTCCATACTGCCTGGGCATCAACAGCAGGAGCATTAAGAGCACAGGAGAGAGTCTCCTTGCTCTCCGTTCCAATGCTCCAGTGGTCCTTGGTTGCTGGGAGAAGCAAATGTTGGGAAATTCCTGTTCAGCTCCTATGTCCCTGGGCTACAGCATGCTCAGTTGCTCTATGGGGCTACAGCACATGCAGCCTGCTCTGTACATAGGAACTGTGAAGGGATGGAGCATGCTCTGTGCAGATGGAATCTTCAGGGAATTTAGCTGCCAAACTCTAAGAAGTCTCTAATGAGCATGTGCAAATTGAGATTTATCAGAGTCTTATAACTTGGCCACATTTGGGCTTTCCCCCCTCACACGTGACTAAAGGCCTATTCTGACACCAGGATGACCTCCCTGCCATATTTCAAATCCTTGCTCCACAGCAAAAGAAGCCTCTAAAGAGCGTCTCAGTGATGGTTGTAAGAAATTTGACATCGGCAAGATGTGTTTTTCTCTTACCTTATTCTTGGAAATGGCTGAAACATTGTAGCTGAAACTTCCCCAAAAAGTTCAACTTGAAGCTGACACCAG
The DNA here is from genome assembly GCF_965140295.1 of Lepidochelys olivacea. NCBI lineage: Eukaryota > Metazoa > Chordata > Testudines > Cheloniidae > Lepidochelys > Lepidochelys olivacea. The sequence goes on from NC_140411.1 coordinate 169,899,345, forward strand.
ACAATGAAAACTTCAGCCTGAACAGTTTAAGTTCCACAAAGTTATAAGCAGTTTTGGAAGGATTAAATGTTTATCAGCAAATGTAGATAAATATAAATAAACTTCACAACACACACACAAACGAACAAAAAATATTTCCATTGATAATTGAAATTTACAGACAGGCAAAGTAAGAAAAATGCTGCTTGAGAAATTTAGAATTTTATTTAAGGATATTAATGTTGAATATTTTTGACACATGATGTTGACAGTGTGTTAACAAATGTTCTGAATCGTAATGTCTGCTGTAGCTAAATAATTATCTGACTCCCCTGTAATCTCCCACAACTGAAAATTTAAATTGATAAAACATAAAAATACTTAAATAGATATCAATTCTTCCATCAACATTTATCAACCTCCCCCCCCCAAAAAAAATCAAATTCTGCCAAACTTAGTTATAATTCACAGAAGACAGGTCCGACAATGGAAAATATCAGGCAACCTTAACTATAAGTGTTGCTATCTGCACTGCCTATATTGTGTGTATGTGAATATGTTTGTGTATATAATATATGTGACAGGGTCAGTCCAGATGGCTACAGGAGAGTGGTTTTTTTTTTTTTGAAGTTAAAGATGTATTAGTCCCAGATTAAGCAGGTCCATTTTCCCTGGGTAAGGTAACATGGGCAGTTCCAGAACAAGAAGGAACTTGCTGGAACAAATTCAGGCACGCAGGCTTATTGGGACACCTGGGGCCAAAGAAGAAGCTACTAGAATCAGTTAAGGCAGGCTGGCTAATCAGGCACCTGAGTTTAAAAAGGACCTCACTTCAGTTTGTGGCGTGCGTATGAGGAGCTGGGAGCAAGAGGCACTAAGAGCTGAGCGTGAGATGGTGTACTGCTGGAGGAGTGAGGAGTACAAGCATTATCAGACACCAGGAGGAAGATCCTGTGGTGAGGATAAAGAAGGTGTTGGGAAGAGGCCAGGGGGAAGTAGCCCAGGGAGTAGTAGCTGTTGCACAGCTGTTCCAGGAGGCACTTGAGACAGCTGCATTCCACAGGGTCCTGGGCTGGAACCCGAAGTAGAGGGTGGGCCTGGGTTCCCCCCAAATCCTCCCAACTCCTGGTCAGACACAGGAGGAGTTGACCTGGACTGTGGGTTCCACCAGAGGGGAAGGTCTCTGGGCTGTTCCCTGACCCACATGGTGGATCAGCAGAGACTGCGGGGATTGTTCTCCTTCCTTTTTCCCATGCTGGCCAGTGATGAGGTTAGCTGAGCGAACGGCAGGTTTGAGCCACTAGCAAAAGTGGCCAAACTGAGGGCTGCTGTGAATCTCTGAGGCAAGCAAATCTGCCAATAAACGCAGGACCCACCAAGGCAGAGGAGAAACTTTGTCACATATAATATATATGGTTCAAATTACCATTAAGCTAGGTCTTTGTGACATTGATAAAAAGCTTCTGCTGAAGATTAATGAGTAAAATACAAGTGATCTGTTAAAGAGCTTCTGATGCCACACAACAAACTTTTTTAAAATCCATCTTCTAGACATTTTGTACTTCTGCTCCTCAATCTTCATTCCGATGGGCATTCCATGAAAACTGCATTGTATTCTTCAAAGACTGTGACATAACCAGGAGGAGGCTGGGCTCTGTTTAAAAAGCAGCAGCCACATGACAAACCAGGAGCTGCAAAGAAGAAACCCCAGTTCGTAAGGGCAGAGGAAATCTTAAGAAATAAAGAACCTGTTTCCATACACATGTGTTTCCAGTAGTAAAGAAGGCTGGGGCACAGAAGTGCAAAATGCGATGTTGTATCCGAGCAAAGCTATTTTAAAATAGTGTCCTTTAAAAAGTATTCTTTGGTACGTTATTGGTGCTTTAAGATTCTGTGATCTGCTTTTATGAGCACATCATCTAACTGCCTAATTATGTAAAAGAAGGCAGCATCCATGCTGTGCATAATCAGCCAAAAAGATAAAAAGAATGTAAATAACTAAACAAATGCTGAACTTTGAGGTTCCTGTTAGTACACTTTGAAGACTCTTAATACTTTATTTGTTTTTAACATTGAGCATAACAATATAGCCCTGTCATGATTTACAGCTAAGTTAATACTCTAGTAAGCCAAGAGTTTTATTTGTTTTCATTTAACAAATAATGATGTTTCAAGCTTTAAAGTGAAAGAGCATGCCTCTAATGAGTAAACAGTGAAATTGCGGGGAAGAGAGGATTACATTAATATATGGCCCTTTTTTATCAGCTGCAGCAGGGTACGCTGGTTATGGGTGAATGGAGGACACTGCATTTTCTAGTGATTATGTTCTATATGTGGTGATAGAAAACATTTATAAGCACACCGGAAAAATAACATCCTTTCAAATTACATGAAGTGTAACTAAACTAACAGCCTGCTCCTTCAATAATATTTGTGTAGGGGAACCCTTGTGCCTGCACAAAACCTACGGATTTGATTTGGTCTCTGGGTAGGTGTAAGGATCTGATCACAAGGATGCAGTTCCAAGATTGGAGCCTAAATGGAAGAACCCAGGCTGTTGTGAGAACTAGAGTGGTTCTTTAACTTCCACTTTGTTAATCTCCATACCCCTATGTTTTCCAAAAAGCAGGAATTTTCCGTTTTGTTCTGTTAGTTACAGTAAGACACTGTGGAAAGATAGTTTTCTCCTTTTATTGATTGAAAATGCATTAGAAATGGGAAAGCTAGTTGTGCTAGTGGGTGATGGGAGTTGTAATTTCTACCCTTCCCAAAAGTGGTGTTAGGTGAATGGGAGAGGGTATGGGCTTTTTACTGTCTCCAGTCATTGGGCCAGCATCCTACGAGTAGGGCACAATAAAATTTCTGACTGTGGTTCACAGACAGCATGGGGGTCTGATAAAGGGGAATTTCTTCTGTACGACATAGTTTTGGTCTGTCTGGGTAAGCCTACGCTGAGAAAAGACCCATAGCACAGCCATGGCTGGCCTGGATCAACTGACTTGGGCTCATGGGGCTTGAAATCGCAGGATTATGAAATCACAGTGTAAACATTTTGGTTCAGGCTGTAGCCTGGGCTAGGGGACCCTTCGCCCCGTGGGGTCTCAGAGCCCAGGCTCCAGCCCATGCCTGAACATCAACACTGCAGTTTTATAGCCCTGCAGCCAAGTCCTGCAAACTTGAATCAATTAAGTTGACCTCTACCACCCATGGGTCTTTTATTGCAGTGTAGACATACCCGCTCTGTCTCTGAAACAGAAATTTTCAGAAAATCGAGGTTCTGGTTCTCCCTAATAAAAACAACGGCGAACTTTTCAAAGTCAACAGGATCCTCCAGCTGCTAAGACCCAAGGTTATAAGGCTTTTGCACTGGGCCTAAGCTAAGGGGTTTTAGTTTAGACCAGGGATCAGCAACCTTTGGCACGCGGCCTGCCAGGGTAAGCCCCCTGGCTGGCCGGGCCGGTTTGTTTACCTGCCGTGTCCACAGGTTCGACTCATCGCAGCTCCCACTGGCTGCGGTTCGCCGCTCCAGGCCACTGGGGGCTGCGGGAAGCGGCATGGGCCCAGGTTGCCGATCCCTGGTTATGACTCAACATTTAAGTCTTGGTGGATCACTGGTTAAGATATCTAAACCTCACTTATCTCATACCTCCACTACCTGAAACAGTCGCATCTCCAGTGCTGAAGATGTGGGCACATGTCCCAGTTTTGAACAGTGGGGACTCATGAAATCAAAATGAGACCCTATAATACTGGGAAAATAATCACATCTAAATGCCATAAATTTATGAAGTTGCTAAATAGCTAGTTTTAGGCAGATGAAAGGCAGCTAATAATTTTTTTGTTTGTTCTAAAATTGAGAGAGGCAAAAGAGAACACCAACTAATCTGAGTAAAACACCAACTGCTAAAATAGAAGCTGCAGATAAATTTGCTTTAGCTGAACATTGTATCTAAAGCATAATGGGAAAATCAGTGTATCTATGGTTGATATGTTTCCCATTGTAGTCCAATAGCAATCTTTCAAAGCAATTATTATTGGAACCTGAGGGCAGGAAGAGGGGATATGCCTTAGATTTCATAGGAATTACACTGGATTTACATCAGTGCATCTGGGAGCAGAATTTTACCCTGGACATCGGAGGGACAGTGAATGTGCAGGAAGGAAAAAACAAACTTCCAAGTGATGGGAAGAAATGAAAGCAGTAGGGGCTATTGCTACAGATGGAGATTTTGTGCTAACAAGTAAAATCCTGCAGATCTGCCACTGATTTAAGTGGTTTAGGATTTGAACTAAAGTTCTACATTTAGGGAACAGATGTGCACTGTGGGGACATATACAAGCAGTCAGACCCATTGTGTTTATCTCTTTCTCAATGTACTAATGTTACTTGTTCGTGTAATCAAACATTCTAGCTGCTAGAGAAAGGGAGGCTCCTTTTCTATCTTTCTGAACTTCAGTGCTTTCTAGCTCATTGCCACTGCCTATCCTCCAAGCCCAAAGGTCATAAACACAACCCTATTAATCTAACCCTTGCCCTCTCCTCAATTACCCAAAACTTTTATTTAACTGAAACTTGATCATGCTCATGTAAAGCATGTGTTGATCTTGCATTTATCAGTAATCTTGTTTTCAGAGGGTTTCAAATGTGTCTTAAACCTTCAGTCAATGGGGGTGTACACTTTTGATTTTGGATTAGTCTTGCATCACTAGTTTGCCACTGTGCATAAAAATGCAACCTTCACCGAGGTTCAAACACTAAGCAGAACCAGTACCAATGTTTACATTCCCTGCTCTTTGCTTTATGGTCTCCTGTAATGGTGATAGGCTGGTAGGTGACAAATTAACTGAAAATATACTAGATGCAATAGCCAAAATTTTCAATAGCAACCTAATTAAAACTGACTTATCATTAAGATCCATATTGGGAGGTGGGTGTTAATCAATTATAACTTAGAAAATTGTGGCAAAGGATATCAGGTAGCTATTGATGTGAGTGGTGATCATTTGAGATGCAGGTTTCACAAATCAACTGAGCTTACAACTGAAATGAACCCAGGGTTCAACAGATACAATTCTTATTTATTACAGTAATTAATTTGTATATGTAATGCTATAATAGCAACAATTTGACACTACCTGTTAGCAGATTATAGAAAGTCTGTTGAATAAGAAGATGCAATGTTAGCTTCAAAAGAGGTATTACATTTTTAATCTCCTTTGGGAAATGTGTAAACTTGTTCATATGATGCTGAAAACACTAATCTTCTAACCTTTAACTGTAGTGAAAAGCTTAAGGAATTCATATGGAGAAAATATAGCTTAAAAAGTCATTTGTAGGTTATTAATGAACTCCTGTCACCTCTGAATTCTACAATAGTATACTTGTTCAGATATGGGGAAGACAGTAAAACAGGGGCAGGCAGTAAAAGAGGGGCAAACTATACTAAAGGTATTAATTGGCTTAATTCCCATAAAATAAATTAGCTGAAATGATCTTAATGCTGGGGGAAAAAACCTACTGCATATATTAGTATTTTTGTTGACCTTCTGTACTTCCATCAAATTTAGATGATGCTATATAAACCATTGTCAGACTTTACATGCCAAATCATACCCTTACCCAGAAAAAACAAAAATAATGGGGAAAAAATACAGTCTATCAAAAAATGATCAAGAAACAGGGTGTAGAAAAGAATGTACCATGTGGACACTGGTTGTAACATCTATTTTGATCCCAAAGGCTATAAAATAGGTCAGTAATTCTTCTTGAGGCACATAATCTTGCTCTTGCTTCCTGAAACAAGATAACATCTCTCAATGGCTCAAGTCTGAGGGTGACACAAGATCATAGGTCAGGTCTCTATCCTACTAGGTCATGTGGCAGATCAGAATATCTCACAAAATCTCTCCTCCCATTCAACAAGAAACCTCCACACACACTGTGTATGAGGTCATGCATGCTGGGGCAGGGAAGCTCACTCTGCCAAAAGGCGTCCTCCGTGTGGCCTGTCTGGGCCCCTGCCATTCCGGTACCTTCAGATTTGGAACTACATTACTCCAAACAATTATGATTAGACATTTTAGTGTTTGTGCTCCCAGATTAGATTAAACTGATTTTTAAAGACATTTGATTTTTTTTTCATATTTCCCCCTCTTGGTATCACTTAGACAGACATTTAAAACAGTTTGTGTGAGGGGGGAGAAAGGAGGAGTGACTAGATTACTGAAATGGATTTAAGAAAAGAAGAAAGGTGACTAAGTATGTGGACATTTACCTAGAGTGAGTGTTTAGAATTGCAAATAGTGTCCTAAGAGAACTACTGATTTTGATGTTTGAACCCGGACAGGACAAAGTATTAGAAAACATACTGTAGAGAAATAATCCTGAAATTGCAAAGGGATGATCTAGATCTAAAATAATTTTTCCTGGCACTAATTTCTATGCTTCCAAGACTCTGTTTAAGGACAATGTTTCCATAACTCACACTGCTATTAATTTCCACTTGACTGCACACTTTTGTCCCAACTCACAAGAAATTTTCAGAAAAAAATCTGGACTCTTCAAGAAGAGACCTGTTTCCTTGATGATTTCACTGCACAAAAGGGAGAGAGAGTATCCATTAACATTTTAGCTTGTATAACCAATATACTTTAATTTCAAGTGTTTACATTTACCTAGAACAGCTAATATACTTAAGTGTAACTTCGTCTAAAAATTTAGCTTCAAAAGTATACTGTAGCTCTTCAAAGTAGCCACAAAGCATACATTCTCTTGATAAAAGCTTCATGTGATTGACATCAGGAATTCTTGCTTTTAGCAAGAAACTGTTTCTAGTGAGACATAACAATGTCAAAACTGTAACAAAATTTGCAATAAAAATGCTGATGTGAACACTCTCATTGTCAATCATTTTAAGGCACCATTAACACAGTGCACTGTAACCAGCACTCTATTTACTATACAAGTGGCTCCACTTTGCACACCATCTCTTTGATTCAGATCCCCATTAAGGTATAATCATGTTTCCAAATAAAATAGTAAACTGCAAATAAAGATCACATAAACAACACAGAAGATAGATTTAGCAATCTAGAATATTCAGTGAAGGAGGCAGTGAAAAATGGGAATCAGGACTACTAGTTCAGTGTAAAGCTCTGTCATTGACTTGCTGAGGGGAAGTCACATATTTCTGTACCTCATTTACCAACCTAGAAAAATGGGGATGGGATCAATATTTGACTCTGTACTTCACAAGGTGGTTGTGTAAAGATTAATTAGCACTTGTAATAGTGACCTATCCTGTCCAGGTGCAAATCCATCCATTGCCTCAGTTTCTCCTCATCTTGTGCCAGTTGCCTCAGCCTTCAGCACTTGAGGTTGCTGAGGTGATGTAGCCCTCTGGTCACATCATAGGTGGTCCATACTTTACCAGTTATCAGAGACCAGGCAAAAATTGCCATCTTCTGCCCAGTCTTAAATCGAGCACACAATATAGCAAAACATAATATGCCCTGCAAGTTGTTAGCATGTATGGGGGACAACTTCAAAAAGTTGAGGAAACAACTAGAAGGTTATCCATTTTGGATCTGGTTTTGACCAACAGGGATGAATTAGTTGCAAACACAAAGGTGGTTGGGAACTTGGGAGGAAGTGATCATGATCTGATAGAATTCAAAATCCTATGGAAAGGAGGACATGAGAACAGGAAAACAAGGACACTGGACTTCAACAAGGGAGATTTCAATCAACTCAGAGAACTAGTAGGCAAGGTCCAATGGAGAGGAAGAAAATGAGTCAAAGGGCCTGGCAGTCCCTTAAAGATGTAGTACTAGAGGCTCAACATCAAACTATTCTGATGCAGAGGACAGATAAGAAGAGCCAATGTGGCTGCACAAGGAGCATTTTAGCTATCTAAAAACCAAAAGGGATCCATACAAGAAATGGAAGGAAGGGCAGGCCAAGGAAGTATATATGGGAATAGCACGAGCATGTAGGGACAAAATCAGGAAAGCCAAGGCAAGGAATGAGTTAGAGCTGTCAAGAAATGTTAGAGACAACAAGAAGGGATTCTACAAATATGTCAGAAAAAAGAAAGATCAGTGATGGTGTGGGTCCGCTGCTCAATGGAGAAGGTGAGCTGGTAATGGAAGAGGATTAGAAGACAGAGCTGCTCAATGCCTATGTTGCTTCAGTCTTTACACCAAAAATAACATGTGACTGGATGACGAGTGAAGTTATTATCATAGACAATAAAGGGGAAGGGATGCAGCTGAGGATAAGTAAAGAACACATCAGAGACCCTTCTGATTAATTTGAATGAATTCAGGTCAGCAGGGCCTGAAGCTATTCACCACAGGGTGCTGAAGGAATTAGCTAAAGAAATCTCAGAGCCACAGGCAATAATATATGCAAACTCAACAAAGACTGGAGAACGGCTAACAGCACCCATCTTTCAAAAGGGGGAAAAGAAGGAACTATAGACCAGTCAGCCTGACCTCGATATCTGAGAAGCTATTAGAGCAATGTTTAAAACATTCCACTTGTAAATACCTGGAGGATGAAGGGATGATCACAAGCAGCCACACTGATTTACTAAGAACAATTGATTTATTAAGAACTTCAGGTATGTTAGCAACAAGAAGAAAGTCAAGGAAAGTGTGGGCCCCTTATTGAATGAGGGAGGCAACCTAGTGACAGAGGATGTGGAAAAAGCTAATGTACTCAATGCTTTTTTTTTTGCCTCTGTCTTCACGAACAAGGTCAGCTCCCAGACTACTCCACTGGGCAGCATAGCATGGGGAGGAGATGACCAGCCCTCTGTAGAGAAAGAAGTGGTTCGGGACTATTTAGAAAAGCTGGACGAGCACAAGTCCATGGGGCCGGATGCGCTGCATCCTAGACTGCTAAAGGAGGTGGCGGATGTGATTGCAGAGCCATTGGCCATTATCTTTGAAAACTCATGGTGATCGGGGGAGGTCCTGGATGACTGGAAAAAGGCTAATGTAGTGCCCATCTTTAAAAAAGGGAAGAAGGAGGATCTGGGGAACTACAGGCCAGTCAGCCTCACCTCAGTCCCTGGAAAAATCATGGAGCAGGTCCTCAAGGAATCAATTCTGAAGTACTTAGAGGAGAGGAAAGTGATCAGGAACAGTCAGCATGGATTCACCAAGCGCAAGTCATGCCTGACTAATCTAATTGCCTTCTATGACGAGATAACTGGCTCTGTGGATGAGGGGAAAGCAGTGGATGTGTTCCTTTAGCAAAGCTTTTGACACAGTCTCCCACAGTACTCTTGCCAGGAAGTTAAAGAAACTGGATGAATGGACTATCAGGTGGATAGAAAACTGGATAGATTGTCGGGCTCTAAGGGTAGTGATCAATGGCTCCATGTCTAGTTGGCAGTCAGTATCAAGAGGAGTGCCCCAAGGGTTGGTCCTGGGGCCGGTTTTGTTCAATATTTTCATTAATGATCTGGAGGATGGTGTGGATTGCACCCTCAGCAAGTTTTCAGATGACACTAAACTGGGAAGGAGAGGTAGATACTCTGGAGGGTAGGGATAGTATACAGAGGGACCTAGACAAATTAGAGGATTGGGCCAAAAGAAATCTGATGAGGTTCAACAAGGACAAGTGCAGAGTCCTGCACTTAGGATGGAAGAATCCCATGCTCTGCTACAGACTAGGGACCGAATGGCTCGGCAGCAGTTCTTCAGAAAAGGATATGGAAAAAGCTAATGTACTAGTGGACGAGAAGCTGGATATGCGTCAACAGTGTGCCGTTGTTGCCAAGAAGGCCAATGGCATTTTGGGCTGTATAAGTAGGGGCATTGCCAGCAGATCGAGGGACGTGATTATTCCCCTCTATTCAACATTGGTGAAGCCTCATCTGGAGTACTGTGTCCAGTTTTGGGCCCCACACTACAAGAAGGATGTGGAAAAATTGGAAAGCGTCCAGTGGAGGGCAACAAAAATGATTAGAGGACTGGAACACATGACTTATGAGGAGAGGCTGAGGGAACTGGGATTGTTTAGTCTGCGGAAGAGAAGAATAAGGGCGGATTTGATAGCTGCTTTCAACTACCTGAAAGGGGGCTCCAAAGAGGATGGATCTAGACTGTTCTCAGTGTTTAGCAGATGACAGAACAAGGAGTAATGGTCTCAAGTTGCAGTGGGGAAGATTTAGATTGGATATTAGGAAAAACTTTTTCACTAGGAGGGTGGTGAAGCACTGGAATGCGTTACCTAGGGAGGTGGTGGAATCTCCTTCCTTTGAGGTTTTTAAGGTCAGGCTTGACAAAGCCCTGGCTGGGATGATTTGGTTGGTGTTTGTCCTGCTTTGAGGAGGGGGTTGGACTAGATGACCTCCTGAGGTCCCTTCCAACCCTGATATTTTATGATTCTATGAAATTATACCAAACTAGCTTGACTTCCTTCTTTGACAAGGTAACTGGTTTGGTAAACAGGGGAAATGAGGACTTTACCAAGGGTTTTGGCAGAGTCCCACATGACATTCTGATAAGTAAGCTGGAGAAATGTGAGCTTGGTGGAACTACCATTAAGTTGATACATATTGGCTAAACAACCTCAAACAAAGAGTTTTATCTATTAACTATTAATGGAATGATGTCAAATTGGAAGGAAGTCTCAATTGGGGTTCTACAGGGATCTGTTCTGTATCTCGTATTATTTAACATCTTTATTTATGAGCTGGCTGTAGGAATAAAAAGCATACTTATCAAACTTGCAGATGACACAAAGCTGGGGGGTTGCAAACACTTTGGAGGATAGAGCTAAAATTCAAAGGGACCTTGATAAATTGGAGAACTAGGCTATTGATAACAAAATGAAATTCAACAAAGACAAATGTAAGATGCTACACTTAGGGAAGAAAAAACAAATGCACAAAAACAGAATGGGGTAAAAACTGGCTTGGCACTGCTGAGAAGGATCTGGGAGTTGTGGTGGATCACAACATCAACATGAGTCACCAATGTGACGCTGTTGCAAAAAAAGCAAATGCAGTCTTGGGTTGCATTAACAGAAGAATAGCATGCAAGTAATGGTGGTGATAGTACCACTTTAATCAATGCTGGTTAGGCCTCAGTTGGAGTACTGTGCCCAATTTTGGTCACCGCTGTATAGAAAGGATGTAGAGAAACTGGAAAGGATTCAGAGGCAAGTGACAAAGATGATCAAAGGGATGGAATGCAAGCCGTATGAGGAAGGGCTGAAGGAGCTGGGTATATTTAGTTTGGAAAAGAGGAGATTAAGGGGGGATGTAGTAGCAATCTTCAAATACTTGAAAGGCTGCCAAAAAAAATGGAGAAAAATTATTCACTCATGCCACAGAGGGTGGGACAAGAGGCAATGGGTTGAAATTGCAGCACAGCAGATATAGATTAAATCTCAGGAAAACTTTCCTAACTGTAAGAGCAGAGGACAATGGAACAGACTTCCCAGAGAAGGTTTGAAAACTGGAGGTTTTCAAAGAGGCTGAGAACCCCAAGTGAAAAAAAAAATCAGGGGGACTGAATTTATTTTGGTGAAAACTGAAGTTGGATTATTATCAGGTATAGAATGGAAAGATAGTTGCAACCTTAAATTTGGTGAGATGATAAAATGTGATGAAGCGGCCACAACGGAAGAACATATTCCCCCAAAATGGTGGTGATGATACTGATATATGTCCTTTTAACTAAGTTAGATGTATTGGCAACCCTGGCATGAAGCCACTTTATTTTTAGATAATAGTGAAATTAATGCCATCAAGCATCAGTGAAGCTATTTAATTACCACCATGTGCCATGTAAATTAGCTTTTGGACTGAGTTAAAAAGACCACAATGGGTGGAAGATATAAATAGAAAAAGAGAAGGTCGTTTTGCTTGTTAGGAGTTTTAAATGAACTTTCTAAAACATGGCACAATGGGCAAAATGAAAATGAAAGTTGATTAATCAGAAGGCTTTCTTCTTTTACAGCTTTATATTAATCTTCCCTGTAGTTCATGACCAGAGGATTATCAGACTTTAAGAAAAAATCAGAAGAAAAGCAAGGTGGGGGGAGGGTTGCTCTTCGAAGCTAAAGCAGGCATGGGAGCTTAAAAAACCTGTCTGAGCATGTTAGGGTCATTTCAGTTTAACACATTATTATGTCTCTAGAGCTTGAAAAACATATCTATATAAAACTAAATAAAATCCATGAAAACAGGATTAAGTCATACATCAGCTTTGCGTTGATCTCTGAAAATGCTCCTTTTTGCCCCAACTGCACTATTGGCAACAAAACCATAACGTGGCAGTACACTGTCCATGAACTATGGCAGCTGACATATCTTTTCTCTGAAAGTTGTGGATTTCCCCCCATACCCTCAAAGGGATTAGGATTCGAACCAAGGTGGGTGTGATCAGAAATAAACCCACTTCCGCTTATGATATTGTCAGAAAAAAGTCAGATATTTGGTGTACACATGAGGGCAAGTTAAAGTTGACCTCAGCAGAAATAACTTTTGCTGCTCACCTTACACATGAATATATAAGTGCATCTGATGAAGTGGGTTCTAGCCCATGAAAGCTTATGCCCAAATAAATTTGTTAGTCTCTAAGTGCCACAAGGACTCCTCATTATATATACTCCGGGCGATCTATGATTCCAAAAGAACCTCAATATTCAATCTCAGATTAAATGTGCTCTTAGAAGTAAAGAGGGCTGTGTGTGTTTATCTTAGAAATCAAGGATTTTGTGATGTTTACTTTGTTAAAAAATAACCACATTCTAACATTAAGAGGCACATTGGCATGTGAGTGAGTAAATGGATGTGACAGTAACATTTAAATAAATTTAACTGAGAAGTCTGAGATCTGCAGAGTTAAAAACTGGATGGTACTCAAAACTAAGAGAGAACAGGAACTCCCATAAAAAAAGATAGAATAATACCTAAAACTTAATCTGGCCGTGATGGTCATCGTACCTCCATCATATAGTAAACTATTCAATTTCTATTCAATTCTATACGGGTTTTTTATAATGTGCTCATCAGTGTAATATCTGAGTGCCTTGCTGAAGTGCATTTAGCAATGTGACTACACATCTGCCATGTGTTGTTTGGTCTCTCATTCTCTCTTCACAGTGAGAAGTGTGTGCAGTGGCGTGTCTTGTTGTGGAAGTGTATTTTATTTATTAAATAGATATACCTGTTGCTGTATGTTTCGATTAAAGAAGACAAGGTCAAAGAAATTCACCTTGCACTTGGAGTAGAAAGTAGTGAGGTTTGTGATGGTCCTTAGTTCTTGGGGGAGTTTATTCCACTGCCTCGGATCTCTCCAGGAGGAAGTTCTGTTTTCTGCACAGATGAGCTTTGCTTTTATGGTTGATAGTCTCATTTTGCCAGAGGAGTGAAGTTGTCAGCCACAGTCTTTGTCACAGAACTTTACACAGTATTTCTGGTATCCTTGGCCCAGGCCATGGAGCGCTTTGAAGACAAGGACCAAGACCTTGAACTTGATTCCAAATTCTATGGGAAGCCAATGTAGGACAAGTGTGGAGGACAAGTGTGATGTGCCTGCAGAAGTCTGTGTTGCTGAGGAGTTGCACTGCAGCATTTTGTACTAGTTGGAGTTTTCTAAGTGTTGAAGGTTTCATGTCCAGGTATATCACATTGCTGTAGTCTAGTGTAGTGATGAAGGCATGAATAACTGATGCTAGGTCTTTGTCCACTCAAATGGGATGTAGTCTCCTAGCCAACCGGAGATGGTAAAAAAGCATTATTCATAGCTGTGGTGAAGTGAGAGCTCAGCGTCATCAAGGAATCCAAGAGCACTCCTAGACTATGGACTGAATTAACCAACTGTGGATATGGACCTTCAACCAAAAAAGACTGCACTGTGACTGCAATCCCCTTAAAATACTTTTCCCCCCACATCAGCATCACCTCTGTTTTGCTCGGGGTTCCGTTTCAGTGAGCTGTTCTTCATCTATGAGTTAATCTCATCCAAGCACTGAGCCATCTTGGTGGTAGTGGTATGGTCATAGGTGGTGAAGAAAAGGTAGAACTGTGTTTCAGCTGCACGTCCTCTCACCAGTTCACCCAATGGTTGCGTGTGGAGGCTGAAACAGACCTGAAAGAGAATTGATCCTTGTGGAAACCCACAAGTGAGGAGTCTAGGATGGAGCTGCAGTTTCCCATCCGTACTCTTTGGGTGCATCCCTCCAGGAAGGACTCAAGCCATTATAGGGCACTATAGCTCCATACCTAGGGCCCAATCTCCTGGAGTAATATGATGAGGTCAGAATCTCAGCTTTTATTTTAAAAGAAAGTAGTAGCATGTTTCTAGTCCTCATGGACATGATGAAAAGCTTGAAAATATGATCCAAGGGTAACCAATGTCTACCTGGGTCTGCAGGCAGCCTGAAACAATAGCTCCAAGAGGAATGATCTTGTTCATTTTAATGTTGAAACCTAGTGCCATTCCCACGAAGGGTGCAGCTATGGTATGAAAGCAGGGCCATGAGGCATATAGATTGCCTTAATTCATCCCTTATCTTAGAATATGACCATGGAGCACTCATACCTCTGCAGAGGAGCTGCTCCTGCAGAGACAGGTATATAGGACTGAAGAAATGTAGGAAAAGCTCTCTCACACCCATGTTCCTGAACTGTTGCTGCTGTGAGGCTGAAATAGCCAGCACGAGAATATTTTAAATGGTTTAAAGCTATTAGTTTAATTTTAATAAATGGTTTTAGAGAGTTTTCAATGCAAAATATAGGACTTTGCCACTGAGGGAATTACAGATACCCAGATATTGGTTAGATTGAGAGGGGAGGTCACACTGGTGGGGGAGGAGCAGTGCTCTCTGCAAAATGGCATCCTCTGTGCAGCATGTTTTGCAAAATGGGTCCTTCTTGCGGTGCACTCTGCAACAAAGCCCAAGCAGAAGAACCTGTGGGCCACAACTTGGTAAAAAATACCACCAGTCTTTAAAAAGGTAAGCCCAAAAGTACTGGAATGGTGTTCCAGCTCAATTATACCACTTACTGTATGACTGTTGCATGGTCAGACTCACTACAGGACAAAGTTAAGGTTGTTTGGGTGCCTTAAGTGTGCATTCTTTATCTTAACATATTCACATTTGTTTTAAGTATAACCTTAACTCTGAGTTCTCTAGATTTACATTGCTTCATTTTGGGATAAATGAAATATTTCTCTAATGCTTTTTATCCTTAAGTTATTATATGTATTTTCAACTTTAACTCAGTCTTAATGTAGTCTTCTATTCGGGAAGCTCCTTCTTAGACTAGATTTTAGACCATCCCAAGGTACCACAATGGATACCTCCCCACTACTCAATGCATTTCTATTTGTTATTCACTATATCTTGTCAGATCTGCACTAAGGCAAATGTAATAGACCTTCATATAGCAATCTAGTGCTACTGAGTAGACCAAGAGGCCCAACTGAGCCATTCAATTGTGATTCACCTAAGGCTTCTGCCTTTGATTATCCTAGAACTGACTTCACATAAGACCTATGAGAAGAATTGGTAGAGTCTCATTCCAAGATTTTGGAGTTGAGCAAATAATGGATTTTTCAGTTAGCGAACTCAACAGAAAAATCCGGAAAAAAGAATCCAGTTTGATTCACACAATTGTTTTTCATAGGACAGAAAAACTCAAATTTATTTTTATAGTCAACTCAGAATGAAACTCTTGGTTTTTAAAATCATTTTGAGCTGATCAAAACATTTTCTTTGAATGAAAACAATTTTTTCCCAGTGTTTCTTATTTTGATTTGGCTGTTTTAGGTGTTTTTCCACCCTTTTTGTGGTGGCCAAATTTGAAATTGAAACCATTTTGAATTAAATTGAATTAAAATGAAACATTTTGACTTTTTTGAAACAAAACAAAGTCAAAACAAGGTGTTTCCAAATGGCCAAAACAAAACATATAGGCTCTTTCAAAAAAATGTTTTCCAACCAAACTCTTTGTTGCATTTGTCCCAAATAGAGTGACTAGTTTGGGGCCCTGACAAATGCATGTTTTGGTGTAAAAACAATTAATCAAGAAAATTTCACAAAGCTCTCCTTGACAGCCTGCACATCACACCCAAGTTGGCAACATTCTGTTGTGAGGAAAATAAAGCACTGTTCCTGTTTGGCCATAATAGACATCACATAACAGACAGTGCAAACTTTGAAGCTTCTACTTATTTCAAAAAACTTTTTAGCCAAACATGTTTAAGAGCAACCAATTTATATACAGCTTAAAAACAACCTGCAAAATATGCTGAAAAGCCACCACCAACACTTAAACTGTCTTAAACTACTGTATGTTTAGAAAATCTTTTAATAGACACCTTCAACCTAGGAATCAATACATTAATTAAAAAATAGGGCTGTCAATTAATTGTAGTTAACTCACGCAATTAACTCAAAAATTAATCGCAATTTAAAAAATTAATCACGATTAATCGCAGTTTTAATCACACTGTTAAACAATAGAATACCAATTGAAATTAATTAAATATTTTGGATATTTTTCTACATTTTAAAATATATTGATTTCAATTACAACACGGAATACAAAATTTACAGTGATCACTTTATATTATTTTTATTACAAATATTTGCACTGTAAAAATGATAAAAGAAATAGTATTTTTCAATTCACTTCACACCAGTGCAATCTCTTTATCGTGAAAGTGCAAATGTAGATTTTTTTTTACATAACTGCACTCAAACAAAACAATGCAAAACTTTACAGCTTACAAGTCTACTCAGTCCTACTTCTTGTTCAGCCAATCACTAAGACAAACAAGTTTGTTTACATGTACAGGAGATAATGCTGCCCGCTTCTTATTTACGATGGCACCAGAAAGTGAGAACAAGCGTTCACATGGGACTTCTGTAGCCGGCATTGCAAGGTATTTACGTGCCAGTTATGCATATCATTCGTATGCCCCTTCATGCTTCAGCCACAATTCCAGAGGACATGCTTCCATGCTGATGATGCTCGTTAAAAAAATGTGTTAATTAAATTTGTGACTGAACTTCTGTCTCTGGCTGTTTTACCCACATTTTGCCATATATTTCATGTTATATCAGTCTCGGATAATGACTTGGCACATGTTGTTTGTTTTAAGAACACTTTCACCGCAGATTTAACAAAATGCAAAGAAGGTACCAATGTGAGATTTCTAAAGATAGCTGCAGCACTTGACCAAGGCTTAAGAATCTGGAGAGGGACAAGGTGTGGAGTATGCTTTCAGAAGTCTTAAAAGAGCAATGCTCCAATGCGGAAACTACAGAATCTGAACCACCAAAAAAGAAAATCAAACTTTTGCTAGTGGCATCCGACTCAGAGGATGAAAATTAACATACATTGGTCCGCACTGCTTTCTACTGTTATCAAGTAGAACCTGTCATCAGCATGGACGCATGTCCTCTGGAATGGTGGTTGAAGCATGAAGGGACTTACGAATCTTTAGCACATCTGGCATGTAAATATCTTGCGACGCCTGTTACAACAATGCCATGCGAATGTCTGTTTTCACTTTCAGGTGACATCATGAACAAGAAGTGGGCAGCATTATCTCCTGCAAATGTAAACAAACTTGCTTGTCTGAGTGATTGGCTGAACAAGAAATGGGACTGAGTGGACTTGTAGGCTCTGAAGTTTTACATTGTTCTATTTTTTGTACATAATTCTACATATCAGATCAACTTTCATGATAAAGAGATTGCACTACAGTACTTGTATTAGATGAATTGAAAAATAATATTTCGTTTTCTACAGTGCAAATATTTATAATCGGAAATAAATATAAAGTAAGCACTGTACACTTTGTATTTTATGTTGTAATGGAAATCAATATATTTGAAAATGTAGAAAACACGCAAAAATATTTAAATGGTATTCTATTATTGTTTAACAGTGTGATTAAACACAATTTTTTAATTGCATGATTAATCAGAATTAGTCTCTTTAATCACTAGACAGCACTAAAAAAGTACCTTTGCAACGACCATACTGTAGTGATATAAATTGTCCCTGACTTTGAAGAACAAATCTATGCTGAAATTTCAGCTACAGATGATTGAAACTTCACCTATTACACAACCAGGGCAGTGACAGAGGGATGTTTTTGGTGTACAAATATAGTGCAAACTTGCCCTCTTAAAGAACATAGAATCATAGAATATCAGGGTTGGAAGGGACCCCTGAAGGTCATCTAGTCCAACCCCCTGCTCGAAGCAGGACCAATTCCCAGTTAAATCATCCCAGCCACGGCTTTGTCAAGCCTGACCTTAAAAACCTCTAAGGAAGGAGATTCTACCACCTCCCTAGGTAACGCATTCCAGTGTTTCACCACCCTCTTAGTGAAAAAGTTTTTCCTAATATCCAATCTAAACCTCCCCCACTGCAACTTGAGACCATTACTCCTCGTTCTGTCATCTGCTACCACTGAGAACAGTCTAGAGCCATCCTCTTTGGAACCCCCTTTCAGGTAGTTGAAAGCAGCTATCAAATCCCCCCTTGTTCTTCTCTTCTGCAGGCTAAACAATCCCAGCTCCCTCAGCCTCTCCTCATAACTCATGTGTTCTAGACCCCTAATCATTTTTGTTGCCCTTCGCTGGACTCTCTCCAATTTATCCACATCCTTCTTGTAGTGTGGGGCCCAAAACTGGACACAGTACTCCAGGTGAGGCCTCACCAATGTCGAATAGAGGGGAACGATCACGTCCCTCGATCTGCTCGCTATGCCCCTACTTATACAGCCCAAAATGCCATTGGCCTTCTTGGCAACAAGGGCACACTGCTGACTCATATCCAGCTTCTCGTTCACTGTCACCCCTAGGTCCTTTTCCGCAGAACTGCTGCCTAGCCATTCGGTCCCTAGTCTGTAGCGGTGCATTGGATTCTTCCATCCTAAGTGCAGGACCCTGCACTTATCCTTATTGAACCTCATCAGATTTCTTTTGGCCCAATCCTCCAATTTGTCTAGGTCCTTCTGTATCCTATCCCTCCCCTCCAGCATATCTACCACTCCTCCCAGTTTAGTATCATCCGCAAATTTGCTGAGAGTGCAATCCACACCATCCTCCAGATCATTTATGAAGATATTGAACAAAACCGGTCACAGGACCAACCCTTGGGGCACTCCACTTGATACCGGCTGCCAACTAGACATGGAGCCATTGATCACTACCTGTTGAGCCCGACAATCTAGCCAGCTTTCTACCCACCTTATAGTGCATTCATCCAACCCATACTTCCTTAACTTGCTGACAAGAATACTGTGGGAGACCGTGTCAAAAGCTTTGCTAAAGTCAAGAAACAATACATCCACTGCTTTCCCTTCATCCACAGAACCAGTAATCTCATCATAAAAGGCGATTAGATTAGTCAGGCATGACCTTCCCTTGGTGAATCCATGCTGGCTGTTCCTGATCACTTTCCTCTCATGTAAGTGCTTCAGGATTGATTCTTTGAGGACCTGCTCCATGATTTTTCCAGGGACAGAGGTGAGGCTGACTGGCCTGTAGTTCCCAGGATCCTCCTTCTTCCCTTTTTTAAAGATTGGCACTACATTAGCCTTTTTCCAGTCATCCGGGACTTCCCCGGTTCGCCACGAGTTTTCAAAGATAATGGCCAATGGCTCTGCAATCACAGCCGCCAATTCCTTCAGCACTCTCGGATGCAACTCGTCCGGCCCCATGGACTTGTGCACGTCCAGCTTTTCTAAATAGTCCCTAACCACCTCTATCTCCACAGGGGGCTGGCCATCTCTTCCCCATTTTGTGATGCCCAGCGCAGCAGTCTGGGAGCTGACCTTGTTAGTGAAGACAGAGGCAAAAAAAGATGAGGCATTTTCACGTATATTCTTGCATTGTCAAATTATTGTGTGGGATACAGAAGCTGTGTCTGCTGCCTAAACCTATTAATATGAAATCACAAATATTTAGACACTTATAATTGCAGTGCACTTAATGAAAAGAGGAAAAAAATCAATTTTCTTGAATTTTCTCATTGGAAAAAAATGCTTTTGTGAAGACGGTGAGGTTACTCCAGTAAACAATATAAATCATAACAAAGTGGTAATTACATATAAGCTCATGTAATTTGAAAGAAAAGTTGTTGGTACTAAAATGTAGGCACAAGGACTGAGCAGAGTTGGGGAATTTTTTGTGGGGCAGAAAGCATAAATAGCACTGAGGAAAAAAATCACTAAATGTTCTTACATATTATGAAATATTTGCTAACGCCAGTTGTTACAGCATAAACACAACAGTATACGTGAGCCAAAGTTCAGTATTTTAGGTAGGTGGAAATGTTCAGAGTATGGGACTGGAAGTATGAATGCCTGAGTTTTATTTCAGCCTTTGCCACTGATTCACTCTGTGACTTTGAATAAGTTTGTCTTAGCCTCATGATCAACAGGACGTGGTGCAAAGTTTCTCTCTCTCTCTCTCTCTCTCTGAGGTGTGGGTATTAGTGATTGACTTTTTAATTTACCTGCTTTACTGATAGTGGGGTCATATTAATTTGTACTACTACCCCTAGGATATTGGTGATGTATTTTTAAATTGTGTCCAAGGTGCCTGGAGTGCATTGATAGGTGTCCTTTTTAGCATTTCTATAAATCCATAAATATGTAAGCTACACATCTAAATATTTGAATGATATTAGTCTAAGGTAACAAACATGTAGGCCATATACTGAGAAAAGTCATGGCACCTCATCACCCTCTGCAAAACTGATTATGTCTGCCGGGGCAAGATAATCTGCATAAGGCAGGTATAGCTCGGTTAGGAAGCATAGGCACTAAAATGAATGAACAAAATCTGACTCCAGGCATCTTCCCAGAATGCCTCTCCACAGCTCTAGTCATAAAAGATCTGAGGAATGTGAATTATACAGGCTGCAAAGGAGTGGGCTGCAAAAGTCATACTGATATATATATATATATATATTTTACTTACTGCTGTGGGGAAAAATAGAGCTGGCATTTAGCATAGTTCACACTCTGCTTGTTTGTGACTTGTAAAACTACAAAGTTATGGAATAGCAGCTAAATCTTTGTAAATGAACTGAATATTCACAGATAGAAAGGTAATTGGGGATAAGAAATATGCAAAACCGTTATTTGACATTACTTTTAAATAACTTTATGGAATCCAATATTCAGTGCATTTAGATAATTTATTAAGCCTTGTAACTGTACTAAAACTGTCTTGCAAGCCAACAACTGAAAAGGTAGGATGAAGGTCATTAGAAACTGGTGGAAGTTTCCCTCAACTTAGTTCTCCAATGTGAATGGAGGGAAGGAAACAATCTAAAATCTGCTAGGAGAAGGTGATACAAAAGGAGTGCTGATTTAGCCTATTCTCAAACTTCCCGGAATCACAAAGATGAACCTACAGTGAGGGTGTGATGGAAGCACCCCGGGTGCTGCTGCCCTCTGAAGCTTCCTTCCAGACCCTGTGGATATTAGAGGCCAAAATTTAAAAAATCCGTTTTATTCCATTTTGGGGGAAAAAAGTGAGCAGTAGAAACTTTGAATTCCCCTAGAAAGTGAATTTCTGACAACTTTGTTTTGAAATGACTGAAACATTTCATTTTGAAAATGTCAGTGCAAGTGTATCTAGGAGCCCTGGCTCCTAGGTCAGCCATGACTCCCAGGGCTTTTGGGTTCCTGGTTCCCCGTGTGCTCTGGGCTAACAGGGAGTGAGGAGTGTTGAAGCATTGGTTGCTGAGTGTCTAGTGGCTTCCAGGCTCTGTGGATCCTAGGCCAAGACTCTGACTCCCAGCTCAGCTGCAGCTTCCAGCATGGCCTGGCTCTGTGGCAGGGAGCTGGGAAGTCCTGGGGTTCCCAACTCTGGGTCAGTCTGCATGGTGGGCTGCTGCAGACCCGGGAATCACTAACCAGTCTTCCAGGAGAGCTGCCGAGAAATCAGGCAGATGAGCTGGCAGTAAACCAGGTTTCCAACAAATTTGCCTGGCAGGCAAGATTCAAAACCTGTCTGTAGGTTCTGTACAGTGCAATACATTTCCTCAAAATGTGTCACTTCTGATGAATTGGCATTTCCTCACAGAAAAAATGTTCTGCTGGAAAATGTCCTGCCTACTATAGTGGATATTCAACTGGATATCTGGAAGGAGATAATACATATGTGGTATTGATTAACAAAAGGCGTCTTCTGACGCTTCAGGGACTTTAACTCAGAGAAGGTTTCTAGGCAAGATAGAATAGAGTGTCGAGTCTGTGGGGCAATAAACATTCTGATCCCATAGGTTAGTAGAACTGGGCTCACACCAAAACTCTAGGTGTGAACACCATTGAACTCTGAAAAAGATCAGATGTGGACCAACACTTTGCAGTTTAGGCTCATCTGTTAAGAGATTCTGCCACTGCAAAGAGGGATTCCTTCAACCACTGAAGCTATGAATTGCCACTCAGTGGTAGTGGAACACTGTAGCCTGTTACTCCCTAACATTTCCCTGATAACTAGCTGATGTAATGATTTTTTTTATACAACAAACAGAATAATCAATCTTGGAAAGTTATCTAAAGGTTTAGTACTTTGAAAGATGTGATCTTTAAAGTGAGGCGGAACTTCATTTCTGCTGAGTTGATCATAATGCAGACTATATAATGTATGATCCTTGCCTCCCCTCCGCACACACCCTCATTCCCAGGCACACTTCAGTTTACTACTATATCCTCAGATGAATAATGCTTACAGCACGATGTCTATCTGCCACCCTGTTTGCAGATACTGAGATAAAAGAATTAAAAGGCACTTATTAATTTAATCATCTTTTCATTGCAATAATGCTTATACCGTTATAAACAACCCTGTTTTTTAAACTGCCTTCAAACTTTCATGATTTGACCTTTGTCACTGATGGACACAATTTGTTGGGGGACAGTCAACACAGCTTTTCTAAAGGGAAATCACACCTCACCAATCTGAGTTCTTTGAGCAGGTCAATAAGCATATAGATAGGCATGTGGCCCATCCGGGTAAGCTGATTGCGGGCCACAAGACATTTTGAGGACGTTGACCGTCTGGAGGCACTGACCCGCACAGCTCCCAGTGGCTGTGATGTGGAGAAAGTGAATAAGGAAGTGTTATTTACCTATTCAAATAACACAAGAACCAGGGGTCACCCAATGAAATTAATAGGCAGGAGGTTTAAAACAAACGTAAGGATGTACTTCTTAACACAATGCATAGTCAACCTGTGGAACTAATTGCCAGATGATGCTGTGAAGGCCAAGACTATATCTGGGTTAAAAAAAATAATTAGATATGTTCATGGAGGATAGGTCTGTCAATGGCTATTAGCCAAGATGGTCAGAGATGCAACCCCATGCTCTGGGTTTCCCTAAGCCTCTGATCGTCAGATGCTGGGACTGGATGACAGGGGACGGACCATTTGTTAATTGCTCTGTTCTGTTCATTCCCTCTGAAGCATCTAGCATTGACAACTGGTCTAGACGGACTGTTGGTCTGACCCAGTATGGCCGTTCTTATGTTCTTAAGTGTGCAAACAGGAAGGAAAAGATGCTCCCCTGTAGACTCTGCCTGCGCCTCTCTCTACAGTGGAGTACCAGAGTAGACGGGAGAGTGCTTGGTGGTCAATTTATCGCATCTAGACTAGATGCAATAAATCGACCCCCGCTGGATCGATCGCTGCCCGTCAATGCTGTGGGTAATGTAGGTAATTAGAAAAAATGTCAGGAGAAACTTCCTAAGAGAGTGACATGTATTAGGATTTAGGATAGTCTCCAAAAAGAAAGGGTGGGGGACCCCTGGATGTGGTATCTGTCTGCTCATCTGACACTAACTCTGGTTTCTGTTACATACACATGCACCTAGACTTTGCTGCCCCAGCAAATGCTAGTTAACCTGCTCTTCAGCTCCCCAGTTTCCAGTGCCTAGTCTGAAGATCCATGCATGCATTTTTGCTTCCTCAAACAAAGGTACCAATTCTGACCTGTTATTACACCACCACCATCCACTCTGACCATAGCAAACAATATTTTTTAATTCTCTCTTTTCTTGTCTCTTTTTGTTCGTCTTTGTGTATCTGAAAAAAACTTTGTAAGAACATTTTGATTGCAAACTCATTTATATTGTAATTACAGATGCTTTAGTATTTTCCTTGCTTGTAACACTCCCAAGCTAATTCTGAAGTTTGTTTTTCTTATGGCACTTCAGTTAATAAAATAAGTTTTCCATCATATGTAGTTATTAACAAGTTAAAGCAAAACCCATTAACTCCCCCCACTATTTCCTGAAAACATAGTACTCACCTTGGAGCACAAAAATAACATCTAAATAATCCTATAACCACAACAGGACCT
The DNA here is from genome assembly GCF_965140295.1 of Lepidochelys olivacea. Lineage (NCBI taxonomy): Eukaryota > Metazoa > Chordata > Testudines > Cheloniidae > Lepidochelys > Lepidochelys olivacea. The sequence continues at coordinate 169,923,693 of NC_140411.1, forward strand.
TCTCTCGTGACAGAAGGTGATGGGGCAGCTTGGGTCCTCAATATGCCCCCCCTACTCTGTTCCAACAGCATAAAAGGCCAAATGGAAGGAAGAATGCCCCCACTAGGGAATTTCCATGGTTCAAGGACACTGTAGAGACACAATGAGCAGATTTATGTTGCTCTTGTGCAGACCTCAGTGAAGGCCTATGACACTGTGAGGGCATGGCTGGAAGTGGGAGAGGGTAAGTTAGGAGTGAGAGCAGGAGTTGCTGAAGTGTATTGTGCTCTGTCTATGCTGGGTGAAGACAGCCTTAAACTAGAGCAGCCTAGGGATCTCAGAGGTTTGGAGGAAGGAACTAGGTTAATAATTCGTTATTATAAGAATAGGATCACGATCACTAGTACCTATGAATTAAACGAGTGATAAAATGGAAGCTGCTTTTCACCATGATGTACAGTGTTATTTGACGCTGAAAAGGGTAACTAAATTAATTTTTTGGGACTACTTTCACAATCAATTCTGGGCTACTAATCGTGAAGTATAGTGATGGAATACATGGCAATGACATGATGCCACAAGAAGAGGAGGTTTGCTGCAATCATGGGTGAAGCTGTGAGGCTGTTAGGTCAGTGGGTGATCTTGTTAAGTTTCAGATGTCCAGTCATCCTTACAGACCAGGTGACAGGGATGCACTACACTGAAAATCAGTTTTGTTATTTAAAAACAGCTTTTTGGCTGGTGGTGAAGCTACATCAATAAGCTAGTCTAAAGTAGTATTTGTCCAAACACCTGATAAAAAGCACAGATCTGCCAGTATCAGGCTATGTGCAAAACTTTGCAAACAGCTCCAATATTTCATAATAGCAAAATAAATGAGTGTGTTAATCTTTTATAGAAGAACAAGTTAATGCTTGTTAAACAGAAATTAAGTGTTGATTTTAAGTGTCCCAGCTGAGTACAATTCCAGCTATGGTGATGATTGCAATCAGAGGGTATGTGGAAATCAGGCACTGCATTGCAAATGGCGATTAGTTTTGCAAGGGGAAATGGCAATTTGCTGTATAAATCATCTCAAAACAAAAGGAGACTGTCCTCATTTCCCTATGAGTTAAAAGGATTTTGATTCCTTCCTCTGTCCTTTCTGACCACATGGGGTAGAATTAACCAGTCAGAGAACAAAAATGGATATCATGCAACTTGTGATTTATCCTTATCCACCTACACAGCTCATAATTTGAAAAAGTGACACATTTGTGTGGACAAAACATTTTGGAATGAAATTCAGTTGAGAAGGTTCCTAAAACTTTTCCCATTTCACAAATATACTGTTAAAATATAGGCAAGTTTGGACTAAAAACACTTTTTTAGGAATATTTCTCTTAAATTTTTTTCTAACCAGCATGTCAAATATAACTGTAAACTTCTTTAGGCAACTCTATCCTCAGCTCCATTTTGTAAAAATATTGAGCACAGCTAAGTGATTAGCAGTGGATTTTTTAAAAAATCCAGCTATTTGAGCCAGGTAAAGGCATGAATAGTTGGATTTTCATCTTTTACCAGTAAATTGGGAAAAGAGAGTTCTGGATATTATATTTTAAAACTGCTTATTTTAACCTTCTGTTTGTAAAACATGACTTTTTGTCTGGCTAGTTCTTTAATATGTAAGCATCTAATTAAGAATATAAAAAAATGTTGGAAACATGCATTATTAAGCATGCATTGATGAATATGACAAGAACCAATCTATGATCCACCAAATTCAAACCCAACACAATAGAAAGAAAACAAAGCCAAGCTTTTGTGTAGTTGATTTCCATACATGTTCAGATCAAGAATACTTACCCATTACAAAACTAAAATGTTACACAACCTTATTAATGTATTATCTTGGATTGTATGTAAGATTTGGATGGACTATCTGAAGCATGCATCATGACTGAGAAACCAGGAGCAAGTAGGTTCATAAGACATTCAAGGATAATACTTAAACAGGAAAGGACCCTGTAATACAAACAAAATAGAAAAGGTGTTAGATACAGTGGTAAATAACATGTGTGGCTGCACAGGATTATTAATTGTGAACAATCTGTGACTGGTATGTTATGGAACAAATTCATATATAGTTGATAACCAGATAAAGGTGCAAACGAAAGAAAGAAACAAACCCAAACCCTAAATTATCACAACTCAAGTCAAACTCAAACCAGATTTTGATAGGTTTGAAAAAGTTTGTCTAACAGTTTAATGTCATTAATTTATTTTGGTAGTCTCACCATCTCTACGCTTTTTAGTTCTGGCTGTCACTAGAAACAATGTGAAAACACTTCAAAGGCATGCTTGTGCTCCTGTTACAGTGTTTCCAGCTCTATCAGAAGCAGGAGCAGCATGGTTGTAAATCATGTGACAGAGCCAGTTTTCTCAAGATTTCCAGCCCTTCATTGCAGATCCAAAAGGTTGTTAGGGAAAGGTTCAGACAATGTTGAGCTATTTATTCTAAACTGCCATGCTAGGTGATTCACCCATCACTAAAATGCATAGGTCTCAAGATCAAAAACAAATTGTATTTTCCATATGAATTCTTGTGTTCTTCTGTTATGTAAATTGCCATTGGCCAAGTATACAATTTCTAGAAATCTTTCTCCTCTGAGTACACTGGACAACTTCCTATATGTTTTATTGAACATTTTTGTAAAGGGGGGAAGAGATGTAGGGCTCTGATCTTGGGTGTACATTTGAACTGTGCTATAAACAGAGCTGAGCACAATTCATCATCTCATTTAATTCCCTGAATTTCAAAATGACGCCATCAGGGCTATATCCCCACAGCTGTGTTGCCCTGACACTTCAAACAAATGCTGTCAAGAATGGTAAAGAAGAACTATTCACAACCACCCTGCAAGGACAGTCATGGTCATCTGTGGTCAGACGAAAGGCTAAGAGACCCCTTTCTACTGGAAGTATTTGAAGTCTCCCCGGCAGCCCCGCCTTTAACTTATTGAACCTTTTAGTTAACACAGCCTGAAGGCACTAAATTACAGATGGTGTTTGCTCATACTGAAATTAAAACCTTCCTCTTTCAAAAGGTAATTGTTTCCAGTTGATACGTGCCACATATGATGTGGATAAGTCAACCATTTTTTGAATGAAAATTGCTCATATATTCCTAAGAATAAAAGGGCTCTGTCTGTCCCAGGAAAGAAAATAGATTGCAGGCTATTTCTTGCACAACTGCTCTCATTTTAAGTATCAGCACTACCTACAGTGATTCTGGTAGGAAAGAGGGCAAGTATCAAATGTTCCTTATTTGTAGTATAAGAATGAAAAAAAAAATGAAGAGATTATATGCTTGAAAAAAATGCCGCTTACAACAGTGGTTTTGTTTGTTTGTTCTCAGTAACCTTTGCCAAAGCTGTGGATATGCTGAAGAACTGATGACCAGATAACAAGTAAACAGACTGTAAATGTTCTGGGGCAGGAGCTATCATTTTACAACATGCTTGCAACACATCTAGCACAACATGGCCCTGGTCCTTAATTGGGGTCTCCAGTTGCTACACTAATAAAAATACTAAATTACATTAATAAACTACTTTAAAGGAGCATTAAGGTTGCAAAGTCAAGCACTCAAAAGTTAGGAAATATATTAATCCTCCCCCCACCCCCACCCCGGTCGCATATTCATTTTGATACAGGCTCTCTAGGCTTACAATTTCCTAGGTTATTAAAAAAAAAAAAACGGAAAAAGCCAAATTTCTCACATGGAATCATATTGACACCAGCATGGTTGAAACCTTTGTATCCACAACATACACCTTGGCCACTTCAGATAACAATGTCGCTGATAGATGACAACCTACTATTGCTGCTGTGTGTGGCACCCACTCGAGGGAGATAAGGCACTTTGCCAATGGGTTTCACTGATCCGTTCTGACAGCAGAGGAATGGTGAGACTCAGGAATCCTGCGTTCCATTCCAGTTACTGAGGGGAATGTACTCTGGTGTCTCTGTCTCAGTCTCTCCTTGCCCCACCCCCTCAGCGCCTCATCACAGTCCCCCCACCTCTGCTCCTCTTCCCACTCTACCCCTCCTCCCCTCTCCTCATCTGAATCCTCCCCCCCCCCCACCAGCTCCATGTCCCAGTTTGTCTCTTTTTCTCTCCCTTAGCTCCATATCCCAGCCCCCACCCACCCACAAACACCATTCCCCCCCCCCCCCACACACACACATTTTTAAGTGCAAAGAGAGTAAGAAAGACCTCTTAGTATTTTGGAAATGATGCCAGTGGGAGTTATGCCTCTACTTTGAGAAGGGAGCACTTTCCTACAAGTGCAAAGTCTTCCAGGAATGCATACTTGCAGACAATAGAAGTAGTTTCCTATTATGAGTGCACTGCACACAAGCTCCTATTATGAGTGCACAGCACACAAGCTAATTCCTGCCCCTGCTTCTAACTGAGATTTGGACATTTCTAAATCTACCAACTGCTTGGTGTTTAAATTTGAATCATCCAAGTGAGCTGAAGTGAGTGACTATATTTGCTTTATTCAGGAACAAATACTCCAGGTCATTGCTACGTCAATGAAAACAAAACTATTTCCTACTGTATATTTTCACCTCCATTTACTTTAGCTGTATCAGATAAGAGATGCAGTAAATGTTCATTGATACCATTCTTTCCTTGTTTAAAATACATTAAATCAGCAATGGCTCCCTAAAACTATCATTCCATATAAAAAATGAGCCCCCTAACTCCAGGTAAGATGTGTTGGCCTGTTGCTTCTGGTCAGCATTGCCTCATGGGAGACCCACATTTGTTTTCCATGTCTTGTCTCTTGTTCCTCACTCCAAAAATGATTCTGAGCAATATCAGGGAAATTTCCATGAAACTTACCAGCTGAAACAAAAATCAACCTCCCCACCATTTACATTTATGATTACATTATATTAAACAAACAAACAAACAAAAAACACTTAAATAAAAGTACTTGCTTGTTTAGAAAAAGCATTATTCTCCATAGGCAACTGTGCAAATATAATTTCAGGATGGCTTAGCCCCTCAGGGATGAATGCATTAGCACTCACTAATGTTTTCACACAGCTTTCTTAGCAGCTCATTCAGAACTGCGGAACTCAAAACACATGAGAGACAATGAATCTTGCTGCCTTAATAAGAAAATGCAAAATATGCTGTTTTCAATTTCATGTCCCTGCAATGATAACCACACATTCACATTTTTTCCTCCACTTGAGGGACAGAGAGAGAAGTGGAGATCTTCTGTGTATTCTTCTAAAATGGGTAAGGTATTGAAATACTGATAACTTTAGTATAGATAGGCCTTGATTCAGCAAAGCACTTAAGGATATGCTTGACTTTAAGCACTTGCTTAAATCCTTCCCTACTCAGCAAAGCACATGACACACAGCCTGAAAGTTAGGCAGCAGGAGAGGTGATTTCTGATTAGGGATGGACTTAAATGAGGCCACAGTGCTCTTTCCCACCAGCTGCTGAACAGTCTTCAGGGCAAAGGCGAGGGTTTTGAAGAAAGGAATGTATGTTTCCTCAGGCCTCTGTCGGGAACCCAAAGGGTATGTGTACACTACAGACTTAATTCGGCCTATATTAGGTCGACTTACAGCCACTGCAGTAATTGTTGTGGTGGTGCATAGCCATGCTATCCTTGTTGGGTCAGTGGTGCATGTCCTCACCAGGAGCACTTCCATTGACCTAAGAGGGACAGTGTGGGGAGCTGAGAGCCCAGTGTCTCAGCTCTGTTGGCAGCTCCCTGCCAAGAGCCTGGCTGCCTCACAGGCTCCAGGCGGGCTACCACCTCCCGTCTCCTCATTCCCCACTGGGAAGAAAGAATCCGGGGTCACTGTCTATGAGCTGGGGACGTTTTAAAGAGCCTGACTAGTGTTGCCTTACACTGAAGGCAACTGTAATGTGTCATTGAAATTAGGTGTCACTGAAATTTTTAATCAAGCTCGTAATTAAGACCATAAATATTTATTTTAAAGAATTCTATGTAAGAGTTATTGTGCTTTCCATAGCATATAAATAAAACATGAGTACTTCACATTAAAATTTGGATGCCAGGCAGCAAAAAATCCCAAACAGCCCTATTCCTTATATTAGATGAACCTACTGTAAATAAAAATTCTAGACACGTTACGGAATTAAATAATGTTGTGCTAAGTATTGCTTTGATTCGGGCACTAAGAGTCAGTAAACCTGATCTCTCAGTTTACTTTGCATTACAAACACAACAAATTGGGTTTAATATGTGTATATACTTTAGAGACCTAATTTCAAAAGTAGCCCCTGAAAATGAACCTTCAAATACATTTGCTCCCCCTTTTGCAGTTAAGGCAGAGTTACGCTGAGTTACACCAGCTGAAGATCTGGCTCTTGTTGTTCATCAAAGCATGCACTTGCAAACATTCATTCGTCTAATTTCAGAGGTCCATTTGAACGTTTGGCCCTATGTCTATAAATGCCCGAAATGAAAATGAAGATCAATTTGATGTGCAAAAAGCTACTGTGATTATGCTATCCTGGCATTTAGCAGTTGTGGAATTAAGATTTTTCTCAGCACACAATCTTTTTTTATCTGCCTTTGCTTTATGAAAAAATACTTGGTAAAAGCTAAAAAGGTAATTATTCGTGTCTCCCCACTTTTCTTCCAAACCACACAGGCATCCAAAAAAGATAATGTATTTGGCAAGACATAAAAAACGTAGCCTTTCCTATTATGCTCTACTTCATAATAGGTATTTCTTCTGCTTAGCAGTTTGATGAGCTTCCTTTTGAAGAATAGTAACAGAAATCAGTCTGGTACTTTTTTATCTAATTCAGGCTAAAGTACAAGGCTGAGGATAGGGGCTGGCTCTCTGAGAAAAAACAAAGAATGAAGTGTCTATACAGAAAGATGTATTATACCTAAGACTCAAATGAATGATGCACTTGAAAGGCAAAGGTATGGCTTGGATATTTGCCCATACTTCTTTGAGACAAAGCTTGATAAAAGATTAAGAGAACAGTCAATCCTCGATAAATACATAATTGTATACTACTGCTTCCCATACAATAGATCCTTTATGGGCTGTCTCCTGTTTTCAGCTCCTTGCTAATCTCCAGCTATGACAGTATAGTGTGCCTTGGAGTCTTGAAGATTTGTAAAGTTGTTTTTTTTTTTTTTTATTTTTAAAGAGACTACAGATCTCTCACAGGCTTGGCTTGTTTCTAAAAAAATCCAAGTAAAAACAACCCCTAATTAAAAAAAGAGAGAGAGAGAGAGAGAAATTAGTACATTACCACTCAAGAGGCAAACATTCTTTGAATATGATTACTTATCCTCTACTTTAGTTATATTATTTAAATCTAATCAAACTAGCATTAAAGATTGCAGCATTATTTAGTGCTAAACAAAATTCAAACTTTAAGATAGTAAAGTGGAAAATTGTGTGTGAGTGAAATTACTACCAAATATTAAGCCAAAGGAATCTAGCCAGGCAGCAAGTAGGGAAAATATTAAATCAGTAGACTTCCCTTATTGTTTTCATAAAGCCTCTTATTTTAAAGGACAGTATAACTGGCTCCAGATTAAGAGATTACACTTCTGGGATAGTAAAGGACCTCCTCCCCCAACCCTCGGAGAAACATATAATTATATGGAATGGAAAAGTCATTTGTTTATAAACTTCCTTTTGTTTGAAGAGTTTCTTCTTGTCATTAAGGCATGATTGCTATATTTAGACTGAAGAGTAAATTGTGTCAGGAATGACCTTGCTTGGAAAAGTCTTACAGTGGCTGTGAATTAGAGGGTGTCCTGTCTGCTAGACACTTGAGCAAATTTAACTAATTAGCACCAAAGAACAGGAGTACTTGTGGCACCTTAGAGACTAACCAATTTATTAGAGCATAAGCTTTTGTGGGCTGCAGCCCGCTTCATCGGATGCATAGAATGGAACATATAGTATATACACATACAGAGAACGAGGAAGCTCATCTTAATTAATTAGCCTCTTACAGTTTGTATGGTAACTTCCTCGTTCTCTGTATGTGTATATACTATATGTTTCATTCTATGCATCCGATGAAGTGAGCTGTAGCCCACAAAAGCTTATGCTCTAATAAATTGGTTAGTCTCTAAGGTGCCACAAGTACTCCTGTTCTTTTTGCGGATACAGACTAACACGGCTGCTACTCTGAAACCTGTAATTAGCATAGTCTCCCATCTGGTGGCTGCACTCACTTTGTGTATCTCACATTCCTCCAGCAGAGCTCTGGTGCAGGTCTCTCTTGCTCTCAAGTCACCAGCTCTACCAGGTCATCCAAGAGGTAGCCTCTCTCTGCCTGAGGAGTAGGAGCTGTGCTCAGCTTTTCCCTGCTGAACGTCACTCTGTACATATTTTACAGAAGGAGACAGGTCAAGTCTAAGTATAGTACACGGTAGTTTCCTCGTCCAGCATTAGATTTCCCTCAGTGAATAATGATGGGTGTGTTACATTTCCATCCTTTTTCTCTCTCTGCCACTTACTAATTTTGGAACTTGAAATTTATAATGATACTACCAAGCCAGGATTCCTGGCATACGAAGTAAGAATGCTTTAAAGAGAAGCTTAATGTCTGTACCTCAGTTAAAGATATAGTTAAGAGTTCAGACTGAACAGCCATAAAAGCTCAGAAGTCATTTCAATTTGCAAGTGAAAAGAGAGTCCAAATACAGAGCAAAGGATCAACATAATTAATCACTCACTGAGCCCATTAAAATTAATGGGAATAAAAATCACGTGAATTGCTATTTTAGACCTTGTCCACAGTTGTTTCACGGTTCATAGTGTTGCAGTGTATCTATATTAGAGTTTGCACCAGTGCAGCTATGTAAGTGTAGCTACACTGGTGCAAAAAACAGAACAAAACAAAATCAAACTCTCTGTAGATGAAGCCACAGTAGTCAAGTTGTGTTGTCCACCAATGTCTTTGGGATAGTGCGCAAATGTTACTGAGTTAAGGGCTGCTACTAAGGAGTCCCAGCTTCAAAACCATTTGAGACCCCTCCACCCCCACTTCCCTCCCCCCCCCCCACCACTGCAAACTTTGGAGCCTGAATATATTGTAGAGATTAGTGTCCATTTTGTAATTAAGATAAAGCGTGAATTAAACCTTAAACCTGTGACTGTACTGGATTATGTATTCACTTTTTCCCTTTACTACCCAAGAGCAGTTATAAATATTATAGTGTGGTAGCACCATTAGGATTGAGGTTAACTTAGACAGCCTATTTGTCTAAGTGTTCTAAAACCCACTCGCTTACTCAGCTTGCCTTGCAATTTGCCATGTCTCATCAGGGCTCAGCGTGGGACTAACAGTCCAAAGCTGGGGTTGTTTGAGCGAGGAGGTCTCAAGACACAGTTCTGCCTCCCTCCCCCGCAAAAATGGTGATATCAAAATATTATGGTCCTTTGTGCCCATCTGGGGCTCAAATTACTGAAAAAGATATCCCCCAAAAAACAAACCAAGAACAACAAAAACCCAAATAGCACTGACTGGGTTTCAATTCTGCCAGAGTCCAGCATCTATTGCTCCTTTAGTGAAGAAGTATTTCAAAAGTTCTCTGTGGTGAAAATTGGATATCCTATATAGTTCGAGCCTGAGTGAGAAGCTAGAGAGAGTGATTCTCACATGTGCTCTGGGACTGCTGATCTGCAGTGGGCAAGAGACACATCTAATGTTGGAGAGACCAGGTGGGTGAGGTAATATCTTTTATTGAACCAACTTCTGTTGGTGAGAGAGATGAGCTTTCAAGCTATAAAGAGCTGTTCTGCTGTCAGTCATGGAGTAGCTCAGGACAATGTACTGTAGCCATTTATCCAAGCCATATTCATCAACTGTAAATGTAAACCCTAAACATGTCTGCTGTGCATATTCCTAATCTCTAACTATATTCTGCTCCAGGTGGGGGCTGCACAAGAGCTATTTTGCCACCAGAACAGATGTTTTTCATTAAGAACCATTATTTGAAAGTGCTCTAAAATACACATGCACACCTAGATTGTCTTAAAAATTGCAGGACCAGCAGAGTAGTTAGTATTGCAAATTTGGGGACGTTTGATCAAGGGGTTTCTCAGATACAGCCTCTCCTCCCCCAAAAAAGTAGCTGATTTTAATTTTCAAATAACTGTAAAATCCATGTGCATAGAGAGTGTGCCCTTAAAATCAGTGTGCTGCAAGAATGGCTAGGGAAAAGTTAGTGGTGCAAATTAAGGGTTGTTTGATGAAGAGGGTACCGATAGGCTCTCCAAAGCTCACATGAGAATCCAACCCCCTGACAAAAACAAACAAGCCAACAACAAGAAGAATGCTCTGATATAATGAGCTTTCCTGGCAGTAATATTAGTGGATCACATCAGGTTTTGCATTCATGATTGTCTAATTTGGGAGGATATAACCATGACAGAAATAAAGATGTTGTTGCCAGGAAATGTATACGTCTTCCCAGTTTCTAAATATACATTCTGAACATGAAGTTCCAATTTCCAAAAATACAATAATGAACTTGAAGTTCTATTCAGGCTGCTTAAATTTACAAAAATATAAGCGGATATGCACTTGCAGTAAGCATTCCTCAAGCCCTTAAATTACAGCTGTTTCTTCCTCTGCATGATCAACATCCCAGCTATACCACTGTGAGGAGCTGCATTTTGCCTCAGTCCGTCCTTACTAACTTGTTGATAACCATGTGATCAAAGCTATAATTTCCCATATACTAGAACAGCTTCCTTCTACTAGTATATACAGTGTTGTTGTACCAACTAGTATATACAGTGTTGTTGTACCAACATTGGATATTAGAGACAAGGTGGGTGAGGTAATAACTTTTATTGGACCAATTTCTGTTGGTGAGAGAGAGACGAGCATTCGAACTACACAGAGCTCTGGTAAATGTCAGTTTGTTTGTTTTTCTGGTTGTGTTACAGATTATCAGCTTACATTGAGTAGAATTAATCTTTTTCAATAGATTTCTGTATGAGCACAGAGATGACGATCTGAGCTCTACAACTGCCAAGCACTGAAACTGTGCACAGCTCTCTCTCTCTCTCTCTCTTTCTGGCTTTGTGCCCTGCCTGTAAACTAGAATTAAGGCTGAGGAATAGAGACACTGTAGAAGCAAATGCATTGGGGTTTTGAAGGTTGGATCAAAATTAAGCTGTCTAATCCTCTGATCCAAGGAGACAGGCTTATTTTCCCCTTTTGAGCAGAGTTTCATTACTTCATGGCAACCCGTTCTGGAAGGGCACACCACTGTGCAAACATCATATTTTTACCATAAAATCTATGATAACATTTCAAAACCAAATCAGTGAAGGCAGTGATAAACTAAGTGTGGTTCCCTAAAATGATGTAGGTCTCTGTGATTAACTTAACCCCATAAAACTGTGTATGAAGCCATATATTTTATATTTATTCCATGTTTAGATTTTTGGCGCACTATTTTAAGTGGTTGCAGACAATATCAGTGTGACATCTGCCTCTTTTAAGTAGGAAGGCTGAAAAATTACCTTTCTGCTCAGTGAAAACACTACATAGGATACAGGTATTGTAGGTCACATAGAGTAAGGCAAGATAGTTCCTAAAATCCTGGAGAGAGAGAGAGAAAATGTGGAGGAGCAGAGACATGTACAGAGTTCTTGGGCCCCGTAAATACTATCTTGCATCTAGAAACGCATTCATAAATCCCTGAAATTCCCTGAGGATTCACAAATGCCCTGCAGACCCTGATCCTGCAGTTGGAACTGCAGACAGAACCTTACGTCCTGCTGGAGCTGCACTGGTTTCATTGAGGGCACTGTTAAGGCTTAAGGAGACACCTGTGTGGATTGAATAGCCACACTGAGGCCTAAACCATATTCTCTAAAGGAGCCTTTCCTGGTGACCTAATGTAGCATCTCATGGCATCTTCAGTCTGCAATTACATAAAAGGATTGTCAATGTGTTTGCTTTATGTTCAGTACCAAATATGAAACAGACATGGTATTATATTTTCCAAGATTCATTGGAGGAATAAACAAATCTAAACCAATCATAGTCAAACCAGACTTTGGGACACAGCTATGCAACCAATACATTTAGTGGGATTTGATAGAACTGTTTATTCGTTTTCACAGGATTAGGGATGTGTTAGGGGGATCTTATACCAAAACTTTAAAAGGACTGTGTTTGTATAACATGTGGTTTGGTTAAGCTGATATAACGTGTATAAATAAATAAAATATTCACAGTGTAGTGAACAGTGTTCATTTTTGACATGGAAGGATAATGCAGATATCGTAAACCACAAAGCATATGCATATGCTAAATGTCACTTTGAAATACAATCCAGGTATGGGAGTGATTTATATGTTCAGTATGAGAATAATGGCCTGATCACGGCAGAAGCAGAGTTCACACTGTCTTCAGGATTGATTATCAATATATTTTCAAGATGCTGCATTCGTAGTAGCCAAAACTTCAAAGCAACTCTACCAGGCGCTAAAGAAAAAAATATCAGATTAGTTACCATATTTCAGTGCATTCCATAACCAGCCCTATCCATTTTTTAAAAGTATGTCTTTGTCCCAGAGGGCTTTCCTGGAAAGAAGCAGCCAAAATGAAAAGTCAGTGCATTCTCTGCAGCAATTGCCACATGTGTTGTTTGTAAAGCGATGTCAAAATCAGAGCAAAGAATGTTGGTGGAGTTAACAAAACCGAACCTTGTTTTAAAAATAAATGGCTATCAGAATTAAGCAAAACTAAAAGTGTTACAATAACATTTCTGGGCAAGTCCTCAGGTCCAGGCAAATTCCACTCAGCAGAGGATCTGGGGTGGGAGTGCAAAACTGGTTGTAAACTTCCTTTATGCTCCTGGGCTTGGAGTCGGGCCAGTTTTACCTCTTGAACACTTCAGTATAGACTCAGGTCTGCTCTAATTTACATCCAGCTACAATAGCAGCCCCCCTCAAAGATCACTTCAGTAGCTACAGATCTCCAGGTTGCAGTATCACTCTGGATGCACCGCCTTTCCACAGCCATACCCCAACACAGATACTTTAGGACAGGTGCCAGTGTTTGGGTGGGAAGGGGGTTGTGGTTGGGGTGTGGTTGGCTTCACACCCGTCAGAAATTCCCTGATACCAGGTGAATCCTTAGGTATCAAGCTAAAACAGCTTTGAGGTTGCTTTCTGTTAGTAAACTGGCATAAAGCAGGTCCTATGGTGGGAGCCAGGATCTGGGCCTTTTTTCTCCAACTTGCATTTCCATTATAAATGATAGAGCACGGTTTGCTTCAAACACCCATCCTTACCAATGCCTTTGGGGAGGATTAAATAAGAAAGTCACAGGAGCTGGCAAGTTCCACATAAAACAGCAGGGAGAGGATGGGAGGACACAGAGGAAGTGGCAATTGGAAGTGGGATGTCCTAAGGCAGCTGCGATAATACTTCCTGAGATATAATACTTGAATGATACGCACATACCATATCTACTCCACCTCTTATTTCCCTGGCAACAAGAACCGCTTTTTACAATGAAGTGGCAGTAAATTCCATTAACTCTTTTGGGACTAAAACACAGTGAAGTGATCATTCTTTTATTTTTCCTGCTTACTCTGCTAACAGAATGATCTCTTCAGCAGAGAGAAATCCACCCATGCTCTCGATGAATCTTTTTCAAGTTTAAAAGTTTTGCCTTCTTTGTACCAGTAACAGTCCATCTCCACAAGGTTTGTTAATCAATTATTAATGATTTGCTCAGACCAACTCAATCCCTAATATTTTTGGAAGGAGCGTAAGGGAAGGTTTACCCTAAAAGCCATTAAAGGCTCTTGAGTGATAACTGCACATTGCTCGACTGTCCAGGCTGGCACTCCCTTTCTGTCCATCTAAATTAGTATACATATACTGGTTGCAGTGTTCCTACACTGAAAAATGAATTCATTTTTAAAACCAGATTCCTTTCTATTTGGTGACTATTTAAAAGCCCATGTGACTTGACTTTGTGGTCTGAGTCAAATACTTGTTGCTAGGTGTCCACATTCAGATGACAGCCAGTGCAGTTGGTACTGTTTCTGGCAGGCAGAAGAGAGTCCATTGTTATGATTAATTGTTTTGCCTTAGTGATGGAGCAGGGCCCCATTGTGCTAGGCACTGTACAAACACAGAACAAAAAGATAGTCCTTGCTACAAGCAACTTACAACTTTAAGTATAACACTAGAAACAATATATGGATACACAGGCAGACAGATGGGGGAGTACAGAGAAACAGTGAAATAATACTGGTCATCATGATAGACTGCTGTCTCAGCAAGGCACTTGCCTAACTTTGTTTTTTTTTTTCTAGGCATCACAGCAAAGAAGAGTTTTATGAGGCTAGGAGGAGGATGAGTCTGCTTTGTAGATGTTTCTGGGAGTTCTCCCCAACTGTGAGGAGTAGCATGGCAGAAAGCATGAAGGTACTTGTTTGAAAATTTAACAAGTGGGCAATGGAGGCTGGCATTGTGGGCTGATGGGAGGCAGGAGCTGACCTCTTGATAGTGAATGAAAGAGGATAGATAGGGTGGGGATAGGCCAAGACAGGCTGTGATGAAGTGTAGAAGCCCCATACCTGTTAGGAACCTGAGCCCAATTAGGCCACAGGGTGGCACCTGGAGTGGTGTTAGGCATAACTGGTAAGCAAATGTAGCTTGGGAGGAGCTGGGTCATCATAGAGGAAGGGGCAAAGGGCAATGAAAAGAAGACGAGGGAGGAGACCCAGGTGCGAGGTGTCTGGGGGTTTCCTATCTTGGGCTAAAGGCTGAGGGAAGCCTGAAGCTAGAGGATCCTCAGCCAGGAGGAAGCCTCAGAGGCCAGGGTTAGTGAAGTATGGGGCTAGAGACAGGTTGTCTTGAGTCAGGAGAAAGCTGGAGGCAGTGAAGGTAAAGCATAAGGGGTGATTAGACTGACATTTGGGGTTTTGGAGAGGAGCTGCAGAAAGGTATAGGCTCCTGCAGTTGCCCCTAAGGAGCAGAGATTCCAGGGAGGAAGCCCTTGGAGGCAGTGCTCTGAAATAAGATCAAGAAAGAACTTTGCAGGCATTAAGCTGAGCCCCAGCAAGAATCCCTGAGGAAGGAGGGCAATGTTCCCTCTAATTTTTGACAGGCCGTGTGCGCAAAAAATTTCTTCTGTGCAAATTTTTGTGCTTCTATGCAAATTTTTGTGTGCGCAGTGTTTTGCCATGTGCGCGGGGTTTAGGATCTGTGTGTGCGTGCACACGTGTACAGCTTAGAGAGAACAGTGGGTGTGGGACCTGGAAAGGAACCTAAGGAAGCTGAAGGTCTCAGGGAAGGCCTTTAGGGGCAGGGAAAACCAGTTAAAGGGGAAGGCTATAGAAGATGGTGATTCTTACCTGGCGGGCTCAATATGGAGCTGAGATCAAAGAAGTACCAAGACAGCAGGAGACAAGGGCTTCTCTCTGTGGTGAGCCCAAGATAGGGTAAAGTAAAGTACTGAAAATTGAGTGGAACTAGAAGTACTGGAATTGAGATTTTTTTTTGAGTGTCCTATATTGAAGATCTTGGGTGAGGATCCATGGGTCTTAGTAACCTTCAGGAAGAGGAGCTGAAGAGACTAGAATTTTGGGTATTATATTATGCATTTTGGGAGTGAAGTACTCAAAGGGGATGTGGAACTAAAACTTGACCTGTCTGGAAGGCTGAGTCATGAGAAGAGGTGGACCTTTTCAGGACTGGAGAAACTGTTACCAGGAGGGTGCTAGAAAAGGGAAAACTGCTACACCTGTACCTAGCCATGAGGGGGAATTCCTGTCATGAGTCCGTCCTTCTACTAGGGCCTTGGAAGTGAATATAAGAAGCTTATGTATGCGATAGAGAAGAGAGAGCCAGTGGAGGGATGATGTGGTCAAAGTGATGGGCTAAGAAAATGGTCTTTTCAGCATCATTCTAAATGGATTTGAACAGGTGAGACTGTGTTTGTCAAGGCCAGAGAGATGGTGGCTGCAGTAATTGAAATGTGAGGAGATGAGAGTTTTAGCTGTGTGGATAGATAACAAAGGTCATATCTTAGAGATGCTATGCAAAAAATTGGCAACATTTAGACATAGCCTAGATGTGAGGCCCCAGAGAGAGGTCTGAGTTGAATATAATGCCCAGGTTAAAGGCCTGCATGACAGGCAGGATGGTGGTGTTGTCCACAGTGCTTGAGGAAGGAGGTGTGCACGGGAAGGGTTTGGGTGGAGGAAAGAGTAATAGCTCTGCTTTAGCCATGTGGAGCTTGAACTGACATCTAGACATCCACAAGGAGATGTCAGAAAGACAGGTTGGGTTTCTGTATATGGACAGAGACTGAAATGAATTGGTCTGACCACAAGCTCTCATATTATTTGGTTTGACCTACAATTTTAAAATACTACATGGGTTAACTCATCCAGCTACCTGTTGCTTTTTCTGTGACACCCGAGGGAGAATTGCCCAAGAATACCCAGGTGTTGTGGGTATTTAAATATCAATCATCCTGTATTTGTAATTTGTAGTTATGTGGCAAAACATGTCTCAGTATTATTTGAGAGCAGATGGAATCTGTCACTTACTGGCTCAAGAGCTCTGTGGATACTTTTGATTCATGTACCTTATGAAAGCATAACTCAGATTAGTGCATATTCTATGTAACTGAGATGAATTGCGTTATTTTTATGGTGTAACCTTACATGGAAATGACTTTCTTTCCAAAACTGGAGCACATATTGGAAAGCAAAACAGGTACGTGGAGCATATGTAGTCCGTGTTGGAGTATGTATGGGTAGAGAGTTAGCTGGGAGAGGTGCCCTCACAGTTAAGAAAAGAAATATTGAACAAACAACGAAAAGGGTGAAAAAATAACAGACCAATTAAATATATTTTCTTGCTACAAAACAAAAAGAAAAATCATTCAACTTGCTTATAGATCACCTGGGGAAGTTTAGTTTGTGATCTTTGCTTGTTATGGATATTGCTAGAGTAATTCATTGTTTTTAATTACATCAAGCAATCTCTTTAGACTTCACTCAGAAGAAAAAATTAATATAAGCAGTCATACAGTTTCCAATACCCCTTCACACACTCGCCAGATTAGAACAATGCCTTGACTCAGATCTCTTATAATAATAGTCTTAATTTTAAAAACCTGTTTTCACTATTTTATAATAAACATGGTAAACAAGCATTCACTTTCCTACTTCTCTCTAAAATGGGAGACACTTTTTTCCACAATAAGTAAAGAAAGTTGAAACTATCTTTAAAGCAATGAATGTATTTTCTCCACTTGCAAGAGAGAATTATTTATCTATTTCAAGAGCTAGATTATGGCTTTATCACAAGCCTTGCCTAATGGCAGTGTATTGGTGTGCTACCCATGATAACATAGGTAGGTAACATATCATAACATAGGTAACATAGGTAACATATCTCAGAGAGCATGATTCCTTCTGTGTGAGAAACAATCTCTATAATAACATTTTAATAGAAAATAACATAGAATAAAGAATTAATCAGGAGTATAATTTAGTTTGGGGAGTATAGCTGTAAAGTTAATTTTCTGGGAATAAGTATGGTGACTAACAGAGATTATTTGGTCTTTATACAATTGAAGAAACTTGGATGATGGAAGAGCTGTCAATATAAACAAATGCCGTATAATTAACACTCACATGCATAGGAGTCTGTGGCTGGTTTTCGTGACATTGGCATTTGTGCATCTGCCTAACCCACCATTAGATGTTTACTTTGAGTGCATATTTAGTAGGGTTACTCACCTGCTGCCCAGCTAGTGACAAGACAACCTCACATTTCCACTCCCACTCTTTTGGCGGTTCCTATTTACCACTCATATGTCCCATCCAGCTAATCCTAACGTGTGGGTTTGCTGACAGCATTAACAAAATCCCACTCAATGGAAAAAATGAGAAAAACCTCTAAAAAATTAGTAGGGATTGATACATCTCTTCTTTGCTTTACAGAGAGAATGTGGGCAGAAGAAAGCCACATTAACAAAACAGAAAACTACATAAACTGGGAAGGAGTTTTTCTGACTAGGAAGTATGGGAGTGTGATGCTGTCCATCGTTGTGAGTCTACCACCTGCACTTAGCATGAAAAAGCCTTGTCTGTGCTTGCCACGGATCACCTTTCTGATTTCCACCAGCCATGAGCAATACCAGCATTTCTCCCCAACAGCCTACACAGGCTCCAGCGATAGATACACACCAACCCTTGAACCCTGGAGTGTCCAGCCCTTGTTCCACTGGGCACTCACACTATTCACAGATGCGCTGTTCCAAAAGCAGCCGTACACTTCGGCTTACCAGTTTCTCAGATCACCACTCTGTTTAACACAGTGCTTCGATATGTTTATAGTGAAAACCAGTACACATTTTTAATTAAGTAAAGAGACTTACAAATAGAAAAAGTATTGGAAACAAATGGTTACATGTAAATAAAATCATGACACCTGTTCTAGAGACAAGACTTACTTAACAAGGTACTTTCCTGTCCAAAGTTTAACTTGCCCAAAGTCTTTGCAGCATTTTCCAGACACATTTGCTGTGACCGTCCTTTCATAAGATAGAACACAGTGACAGTTTGTCTTCCTAGTGAAGGTTCCAGGGAGTACTTCAGTACCCCCTGTTATAGCCCCCAAATCCATTGTCTTTACTAGTAACCAGGATGCCCCCTCCCTGGTGTCCCCCTCCAGCTTTTCTTTCTTGTTGAATTCACAATGTCCTAATTTAGCATCAGGCTCAGTAACACATAGGCCTCCATTGTGAAGCAGACAATGTACACATGATCAAACATGTGATGGAATCTGTCTAAAGTATGTAACCTCCTGGTGACCTGCCTTACCTTAATAACATAAGTTTTAGTAAGATGCATAGCTTTTTAAAATATTATCCTTTCATACATTTCACAATGATTATGATGAGCAGTGGGGTACAGGCTTTCGGTAGAGACCTTACATGTCATCTTTGGCAAATTATTATGGAGTTATTAGAGCCTTTTAAATCTCTATGCATCCTCTGTTCCCTCTGCCAGTTGGCTCCAAGGGGTATCTGGGTCACAGGGAGCCTCCAAATGTGCAGCAATGGTGTCACTTAGCAGAAGCCATTTGAATGGCGGGCTGGGTTCCTACTTGTAAAGCTGCTGGAGGTCTGTTTATTTCCAGGTTGACATAGATTTTATTTAAATCTTTCTTTCCTGGTCCATTTACTTATAATTTCCCTTTTCTGCATTTACAGGACAAGACTCCTTCAGCTAAATGTGGATAATGGGAAATAGTGTAGCTGTAGCTCAGAAATGGGAATGAATTACCTTGTCTCTACTTAGCTTGGTGGTTTTTGTTGTTTTCTAATTTTATCCACTTTGTGCCATTTCATACCTACTTTTTTCCCATATATTGTTCCATAATTTTTTTCTTAAACAAATAGGTCTACTCCGGATTTTCCAAATTATTGTTATTAATAAAGGCCCATTATTACTTTTCTGGGATTTTCCATGTCTTGTCCGCAATTCAGCTCAATTATTTGAGGATCATCCCACGATTCAAGTAGGGCCTCACTCATGTGCTAAATGTCTGATTTGCAAATAGTGAAAAAGAGGAACAGTTCATGGCTGGGTTTCAGTCTCTTCCTTATTCAGTACATTTTTCCCTTTCTATAACGTGGATAATTTTGTTTTACATCCATTGAAATCATCAGTGAGATCTTTTGATGAGCAGATCAACCTAGATCATAGTAAATGAGAAGTACAAATGAAGAGAGGCATTGGGAGACATGATTAGCAGGGAAAGTTAATTAATTATAAAGATAAATGCATCTGACCCATACTATTCAAGGATCAATCTTAACTCTGTCTGGCAGCCCGTTATTCCACTTGGCTTATGGAGAATGTCAATAACAAAGCCTGCCATCACTCTTCTAGCTTTTATCTTAGATATCTACTAAGCCTCCCACCAAGAGCTTAGGTCAGAATTTCCTGTAACATCACTCATGGAAAAGTGCTGGCCAAATATGTGCTCCTAAGTCTGCATAAGCACTCGAGGCAAACATTGTAATGCAAGGTAATTCTAATTTTTCCTTAACACCTTATCAGATATTCCAGAAAAAGAACATCCATCTGTTCAACAGTCCCAAAATGCCCTGACAATAGAGATAATAGTTTTATCAGAGGTAGGACACAATTCCATCTGCTTCTTTCAGGCCAGTTTTCAGAATGTTTTCCATTTTTTTTTTAAACCAGAAATCACCCCACCTATTCAGAGGTAGGTAGGGGTGGATGGGTGTGTTACTTTTGTTTAAAGTTAATGGAATAATATAACAGCTGCTTTGCTAATATTGTCACAGTTTAAGCTTGAAGCACATTTTAACTATTCATTATTCCAAAAAATAATGTATTTCCATTTCCTTTTTTCCTACCATAAGGCAATGGGCTGTCATTACTAAACCTCCTCTGACACACATGGCATTAGACACTTTACCACAAGGACAATTCAAAAGAACAATGAAGCGGGTGAATGGTTTTCTTTTATAGGATTTCCTTCCCTATTAGTCAGAGAACACTAGGCTACCAGCACATACTCTAAGAGAGTTATAACTGAAAAAGCTTCAGTATGGGTATGATGGCAAAATGCCAGTGTGTATTTGAAATTAAATAACTACCACAGTTTCTTGTCATTTTATTACCACAACTTCTAAAAAATCCCCCCCAACCCATATCAATGTCCAATTAAAAAATGATGAGTGTAATAGTTTCATTGTTGTGGGAGGATCCTAGAAAACCAAACACGAGGTCTGGAGAGCAAGAGACCAATTAAAATAGATGCTCAGAACTCAGGCATGATAAAGAGAAGTGTTGCCTCAAGAGAAAGGAACCACCTAGAAGCAGCCAATATCGTCTGGATATAGTATCTGACAGAAGCAGGTAGTGGAATAGACATGCTAGCCAAATTAAATGGTGGGTAAAGGTACCAGGAGTATGTATTATAGACCTGTGTATATTAAAGCACTTCTACATTTCTGTAATTAGACATAGTACTAGCTGTAACAATCCTAAATTAACAGATTGTGGGGAGGGGAGCTTACACCTGTAGATTGTAGTTAAACTCAACTCTTAGTTAATGTTGTTACTAAACAAACTCCTTATCAGGATGATAAGGTAAGTTTTAAAAAATCACTAAAAGACCTCTGAACATTACAGCATAAAGTTGGAATTAGGGTCCAAATATTTATAAAGACTCCTCAATGCAGGAGAATTTCACCACAGCTATATTTGACAAAACAGCATATTCTCAGAATAGCGGGTAAAGCTGATCAAAATATTTTGGCATTCAAAAATGTTTGATTAAAAAACACAGGAAAACACTTTTTCATAACCATTTTCAGCAAAAATACATCCTGTTTTTCAATCAACTCTAAATAAAATGCATTTTTTTTCCCCCGGGGAAAAGATAGGCTTGTTTTTTTTCACATAATTTCCCCAATTTGTCAATGAGTTCTAATAGCAAAAATGACATGGAAGATGTCATGGTAGAGCTGGCGTACCAGCTCCCACAAATCTGTCTACTTGAATCTCATAGTCAGGAACACATTCAGGTTCCCCTGATGCCAACAATCATTAACTGGTGCATCAGCCCGTTGTGCAGATTTTAGAATTATAATAATGGCCAAAATCTACTTTGAGCAGCATCCTAGCCTCATTCAAGGGAAATAAAGCCCAGAATTACCATCAAAACCCCTTGAGGTCACTTGTGCCCTAAGGAGCGGGTGCTAAGCCAGAGGAGCACTGTAGAGCATGCATGATCATATTTTTAAATCTGAGCTACTGACTGAAAGCAGCATCTCATTTTGGCAGTTCAAGTGGGTGGAATTTGGTTTGTCAATGGAGCCTGGCAGAATACCATGGCTTCTGTTTTCTGATTTAACCTGTGGTAAGACTGATTTGTTGTGTGACGTGGGCAAGTTACTGAATTTCTTTGTCTCACCTTCTGTTATCTCATGTGGATATTGTGGGGCCAAGTGAAATATGATTGTAAATTACAAATAAGTACAAAGGTATGTTATACCTTGACTAGAACTCCAGAGTTCTATGCTCCCAAACACGAACTCTCCCCTCTAGGTCTTTATGGCTTCAGGCAAGTTTTCTCCTCCTCCAAAATGTGGCAAATACAAAATGTTAAACAAAAAATATTCTGTTTCCCTAAAAAATACAAAACATCTAAATGTTGGATAAAAAAACACATTATCCAGTCACGGGCACCGACTTTCAGCTTTCCCCAGGGGTGCTCCACCCTGAGGCTCTGCTCCCACTCTGCCCCCTCCCCCAAGGCCCCATCTCTTTCTACCTCCATTCTGCCCCCTCTTCCCAGGCTCTGCTCCCACCTCATCTTTTCCCACCCCTGGTCTGCCCCCTCTTCTGAGTGCACTCTGCCTTCAGCGCGTCCCACGCTCCACCAAACAGCTGATCCTTGGCTGGTGAGAGGTGCTGGAGGAGAGAAGGAGGAGCTGATTGGTGGGTGACTTCTGGGTGCTGAGCACCCACTATTTTTTATCCATGGGTGCTCCAGCCCCTGAGCACCGATGGAGTCAGCACTTATGAATCCACTTGGTCAAAATCATAAATAACTTGAGGTTTATGCATCATTTCATAATTACTGGACTCAGGGATGGTTGCCGTAGTTCCTTCCTGTCCTAATGGAGTTTCACAGGATTTGGAGTTCCATTCTATGAGGACTTAGTTCATAGAATCATAGAATATCAGGATTGGAAGGGACCTCAGGAGGTCATCTAGTCCAACCCCCTGCTCAAAGCAGGACCAATCCCCAACTAAATCATCCGGCCAGGGCTTTGTCAAGCCTGACCTTAAAAACTTCTAAGGAAGGAGATTCCACCACCTCCCTAAGTAACGCATTCCAGTGCTTCACCACCCCCCTAGTGAAAAAGTTTTTGCTAATATCCAACCTAAACCTCCCCCACTGCAACTTGAGACCATTACTCCTTGTTCTGTCATCTGCTACCACTGAGAACAATCTAGATCCATCCTCTTTGGAACCCCCTTTCAGGTAGTTGAAAGCAGCTATCAAATCCCCCCTCATTCTTCTTTTTTGCAGACTAAACAATCCCAGTTCCCTCAGCCTCTCCTCATAACTCATGTGTTCCAGTCTCCTAATCATTTTTGTTGCCCTCTGCTGGACTCTTTCCAATTTTTCCACATCCTTCTTGTAGTGTGGGGCCCAAAACTGGACACAGTACTCCAGATGAGGCCTCACCAATGTCGAATAGAGGGGAACGATCACGTCCCTCGATCTGCTGGCAATGCCCCTACTTATACAGCCCAAAATGCCATTGGCCTTCTTAGCAACAAGGGCACACTGTTGACTCGTATCCAGCTTCTCGTCCACTGTAACCCCTAGGTCCTTTTCTGCAGAACTGCTGCCTAGCCATTCGGTTCCTAGTCTGTAGCGGTGCATGGGATTCTTCCGTACTAAGTGCCTTGAAGTTGCAGCTTGGGTGGGAGCTCAAGGTTTGTCGTGTAGGGATGGGGGTAGGTTTCAGATCCCAGGCTCCGGCCTGAGCCACAACTTCAAAGCACTGTCTACAAAACTATTGTTTGAGTGCTAGCATGAGACCCACTAACCCAAGTCTGTTGACTCGGATGAGGAGGCTTGCTACAAAATGCTGTGTAGACATACCCTGTCAGTTTATTGAAAATCAGTGAACAGGCATGACCCTGTGACTAAGGTTAAACATAACTTAGTGGAGAGAACATGTGAGTTGATGGAGGTGAAATGTGCTGTTAGAAGAAACATCAACTGCATGAAGACAAAGCTACAGAGTGTGAGTGGTGGTAGTACAAGCTTTCTCCACCGTTGACCTGGAGGGACCATTTCTCTGGGTAAAAGAGTAGTTCAACCTCCATTGCTCAGTTCATTCCTTGGCTTTGGTGCTGAAACTTCAGACCAGTAATATAATTGTATTTACCTTCAGATAAGGTGTTCAACTTTTTCTAAATGTCTGAGGCACCGTTGTGCATAACTACCATAACCAAAATTTCTTGTACCTTCCTCCTCTGAAGCCTCTGGTGCTGTCAATTGTCAAGCTACTGGACTAAATGGACCATGGGTCTGAACCAGTGTGGAAAGTCTCATGTCCCATAATGGGATACATCTTTACTATGAATTCCCACATATGACTGAGAGAATGGATTCCACTGTATTATGTGAGACCGGAATTCACATAAAATTAACTCTGTTTTTCAGATTCAGTACCCTCTGAATATGTGTTATATAGATTTTAATATTTTTATTACTGTATTATGGTAGTGCCTAGTGACACAAGTCAGAGATCAATACCCTATTATGCTAGGCACTGTACAAACACTTGTGGAGAATTTATAATCGAAGACATAACAGAAGATAATTGGTGGAAAATGGGCAGAGGAGAGGGAAAGAATGGAGGACAAGGTAACAGTAAAATAAGCATTTTTGTGCAATAAGTAATAGTTATGATTTACCATCTGTCTAGCCATTGGCAGCTGCCATTTTTTTGTAGGTATCACAACAGGAATGAGTCTTCTTGAGGGACTTGAAGGTAGCATTGGAGTTGTGCCAAGTTGTCCATGATCAGTAAATATGGAGTGACAAACTTTGTCCTATCCTACCCCGTATATTGAAGATACTGGTCTCTGCTGAATCCTTGGTTGAAGTGCATATGGGTCCGTAGTTCTACAAACTTTACACTAGGTCTTCAGAAATGATGTCATATTCCTATAAATACATTAAGGGAATCTAAAAATCCAACATCAGCAGTATTTTTTTGGATCTTAAACTTGCAGTTGGTTGCAATCCGCTTAAATTCCCTGAAATAATTCAGGTTGCTTCCAAACAGGTTTGCATGCCAAGTGCTTCACACATTCAGCAAAGGAGTTGTTCTTCACTCATTTTCAGTTGGCAGTCTAGTTCTGTTACAAAAAGTTTAAGCACTACTCTACCAGTTAAAAAAAAACCTCCCAAGGTTATAAAAGACCGTTCTCATCATATGGTCTTGAAGTTCAAGAAGGTAAAAATATTGTTTTTCATCATGACAGTCAGTGGGGGAAATGAGTCTGAGGAAAGGCATATAAAAAAGCAGAATTTTACTGCTGTATTTTGCTTATAATCTGTTAAATGGAACAGTTATCTAGCCACTGAAACTTTCCACTAAGTTCAGTGGAGAATAAGCACCACTTCCGGTCTCAGCGACAGATCTCTAAATGTCCTGTAAGCAGGGTCACGTACACACACACACACACACATACACAAAAGAAAGCATTCCTGCTTTTTCCCCCTTTGTAATGGATACTCCAAGTTGACACAGATGGTAGTAATAAGAAGGCAAACTCCAAGGCTGCCAACTGCGTCAGTACTAGCTCTTTCAACACGCCTCATCAGAAACGATAACTATAATTCATGTCCCATTGTATGCTACTGCTGTGCCACGCATCTTTAAAAAATATTAAGTGAATTATTCAGAGAGCCGACAGTGCTGGAGCACTGGTGGAAAATAAAAGTGATCTGTAACCATCTTTTTTTTTTTAAAAAATAAGATTTTAATGCTTCCCAGCAATGATCTACTTTCTGAGTTGGATTAAAAAACACATACAGGTTATTTCTTGGTATACTTCCTACTTCTGCTGGTATTATCTTACTTAGTGTCAGCTGTTCAACCGTGCATAGGGTGAGGCTGCTGACAATTACGGTGTGAATACCGTATTCCGGGTGAACACTCGCTGGATAAGAATAAATGTGATGTCTGCATTGTGTAGTGGCAATAGCCTTTTCAAACAAAGGTTTCAAACAGAGACTTGTTATGCGAACATAAAACTAATAGAGGAAAAAAGACATTTGGGACCAGATTCTCACTTACAATCAGGCTGCTTTATACTGCTCTGGCAGTGTAAAGGGGCCTTAACACAGGCATCTGTAATCTAATCTAACATACTCTATGGATCCTTTACATTGCTAGAAAGGTGTAAAGCAGTCTAAGTGTAACTGGGTATCAGGTCATTACTCCCTCCTGTTGATTGTTGACAGACATCACTTGCAAAGTGCTGATTAATGTTAGGATTGTGTACTGCCTCAGTACACAATTAGTGAGACTGCTTTAAATCACTCCAGTGTTGATCTGTTTTCTTTCTCTCTTTGTTTGAGTTTCTTTTGCTGGAACTAATGAGAACCAAATCTTCTGAGCTTCTTTATTGCAAGGACAAATACTTAATATTAAAATGGATTTTAGGGTTTTATTAACAAAAGGAATCTCAGATTAGAGGTGGGCCTTAGGGGCCCTCTAGGAACTCAAACTCCTTGCCCAATGAACTCAATAGAAGGTTTTTGCGTAGACGTCAAATGAAGCCAGGGTTACTTAACTTTATGTTTTCATCAGAGATCAGATAACTTTTTGTGCTGCATTGCTCAGTGCATATTGCTGAGGAGAGATTGTCTCTTTGTGGATGAAGGTGGAAGAAAACTGTACTGCTGCCATATGATCATTGGAAACAAGCTGGGGATCTAGGAGTACTGCCATTCCTGAATGTTTGCAGGTCAGGACCCTCCTGTTGCTGGTATAGATATGCATTGTTAAGTACATTCTGGGAGGTGTGTGTATTGTGTGTTTAAATCAAAATACATAATTCAAAATCAGCTGAACCATGTTTTTTCAAAGCTTCCCCACCCAAAAAAAGAGTTTGTTTAGGTGCAACTAATAAGACAGTAACTTTCCAAGCCCAAAAGGAACTTTGGAAAGATGCTGTTTTTTCCTTTCACCATGTTCAATCATTCACTCTTCGTACATACCCATTCCTCCACTTAAGGCTAGCAAACAGTGCACATCAAAGACCTGATCCAAGGTTCATTGAAATCAATGGACAGATTCCCATTGACTTTAGTAGGCTTTGGAGTAGGCCCAAGTTCATAATTCTTATCCTTACTTTCAAGACCCTGCATCAAATAACTCCTGTGTATGTCCCTGACCTGGTCTCTTTTCTCACCCTTCCCCTTTCCCTCTTTGCTCCATAAGTGACATCAGCCTCAATACCCCTTTCATCTTTTCCTGTCACACTTTCTTTCACGCAGCCCCTTATTTTGGGAATATCATCCTCAAGCCTGTTTGTATCATAGAATCATAGAACCATAGAATATCAGGGTTGGAAGGGACCTCAGGAGGTCATCTAGTCCAACCCCCTGCTCAAAGCAGGACCAATCCCCAATTAAATCATCCCAGCCAGGGCTTTGTCAAGCCTGACCTTAAAAACTTCTAAGGAAGGAGATTTCACCACCTGCCTAGGTAACGCATTCCAGTGCTTCACCACCCTCCTAGTGAAAAAGTTTTTCCTAATATCCAACCTAAACCTCCCCCACTGCAACTTGAGACCATTACTCCTTGTTCTGTCATCTGCTACCACTGAAAACAGTCTAGATCCATCCTCTTTGGAGCCCCCTTTCAGGTAGTTGAAAGAAGCTATCAAATCCCCCCTCATTCTTCTCTGCGCTTGTCCTTATTGAACCTCCTCAGATTTCTTTTGGCCCAATCCTCTAATTTGTTTAGGTCCCTCTGTATCCTATCCCTACCCTCCAGTGTATCTACAACTCCTCCCAGTTTAGTGTCATCTGCAAACTTACTGAGGTGCAATCTACGCCATCCTCCAGATCCTGCAACACATTGTAGTGTGATGACAAGCACAAAGAGCCATGTTTTAAGCAGCAAATAGATAACTCCTTGACCAGGAAGTTCCCCCATTTACTAAACTCCCTCCTGCAACACATCCTGGTCCTCTCTCATAACTGTGAAGGAACAGAAACTCCATAACCACTCCACATCTCCCTTTCTTCATCATCAAATGAAACCTAAATTAAAACAAATATATAAACCAACATTTCAAAATAAACTTCAAATTCCTTAAAACTGTTTACACTACTATGTTCTACTATGATACTATGTTATCAATTAAGTTTAAATATTCCTGAGCAGTATTCTAAAGATCAAGTTTCTAAAGTCTGATCAATCTTCCAGCCCATGTTGTCATGTCTGTTGAGGTTGCGTGTGGAGTTCCCTGTGGAGGAACTGTCTTGCTGACAGATCCTCTCTTTCTTGTGTGGGAAAAATTGAAGATGAATCCAATTCCCCGGGTAGAATCTGGGAGTTTCTGCCTGATTTGAAACAGTTCCAGTGGTTGGGAGCTTTTGAGCCAAATTTGTCCCTTGGTTTCAGTTCAGGTAGTGCTGTTTGTTCTTTGCCAAAAACTGAAGTTGCTACCAAATTTTTATTTTGACATCCCATTTTTGAGAACTCCTTGATCAGGATGGTCTCCCTGCCCCTGTTTCTTAATCTCTCTGGTGCAACACATCCTGGACCAGGAACTCTATAACCACTCCATGCTGGTCTCCAAGCCATCTCCCTCATTCATATCCCTCCAACATGTTACTCATTAATTTCTTTATTGGAAATGAGGAGGAAGAAAGGTAAAACATGCATACAAAGAAGATCACAAATCGATATACCCATCACAATGTGTACATATATTTCAGCATAGCTGTGCTCTAATTATTGTCTCTGTCACCCATCTCTCCCCTTCCACTCATTTCCCCCCTCTCTGTCCCCTGTTTGTTGTTGTTATCCATTTTGTGATCGTAGCTTGGTCTGACATGTCAAGGACACACTTGATGTTCCTTGGGCCAGGGACCATTTCTTTACTTGTGACACACCTAGCCTCATATAAATTTTATAGTTAATAATCTCTCACTCCTCCTTCAAATTTCTCCACAAAGCTCTATTTTATTCAGGGCTAAAACCAGCAAAGTACTTAAGCATGTATTTAACCTTACTGACATAAGTGCTTTCATAGACTTCAATGGGATAACATCCCACTGCTAACTTCCACTTAGACTATACTCATTGCCACTCCTGAGTATGAAAGGATTATTAAACAAGCAAACCCAGAACTTTTGTATTCCCATGTGCTTTGTGTGAGGCACTTTCTTCTTTTCCTTATTTTTCTTGTTTAATTATTCCAGTAATTCTTTCCTTCTCCATCATGTTTCTTTCTTCTGAAGGCCCTTGTTTCTCAAAGAAGTTAAACTCAAGCCTAACTTTAAGCATGTGTGTACTTACATGCTTGAAATTAAACATGTGCCTAGGTATCTTGCTGAATATGGGCCTGAACAAATAGTTTCGTCATCAGCTATCCACCATTCATTAACCAATAATTGGTTGGTGTCCAGTATCCTGTAGAGATAATTAGGATACATCACATTGGAATAGATTGCTCATCTATCAATGACATTATGTACCTGCGCCCACAAAGACCGTGATGGCTTTAACCAATGCAACATCAATCATGGAGTGGTGAATGAAAAATATTCAAGTGAGCATAAAGATGGATTTGATCCTAACATAGACTTACAATGGGCACCCTTAAAAGTTTTCCTTTTACCGTGTTTTCCCTCTTAGCTAAGGGATTACTACTATGAGAAGGTATTCCCCTTACTTAGACCTGGGAATGGCACGTGTATGGTTAATAACTTACTCAACAGTAAGAATGAAAAAGCAAATTGTTTAGGGTGCTCATTTTATAGGGAAGTTATTTCAGAGTGATTGCTGGGGAAATTAATTTTCCAATTTTTTACTGGGACCTGCCGACTGTAGTTCCCCAAGCTATCACACTGAAAAGTTGCCCCACAGAAAGATTCCACCTAGGATCACTGAAATTAGTGTAATTACCAGTAGCACTAAATGAATAGCCTTGCAGAGCTTTCTACTGAATATAAGAGGCATGCATTGTAGGAATTAAATGAGCACATGCATTAGATTCCAGCAGTTGCAAGCGACAGCTTTGCAAAAAAATGTCCAGTTGTTATTTTTTCCCTGTTTTTTATTTCTAGCAGGTGTTCCCTTCTAGTGGTCATGAAGAAGTCCTAAGAGCCAAAGTGGAAATAGTGAGTGAATAAATACTCCCCAAGCTCTTTTAAAATTACATGCACATTCCAAAGCTAAAAATATCCTCAAAGTGTACATTTATAATTTCATTTAAAGCAAAGGACTGCTTGTCAATAACTCCATTTGCTCTGTTTATTATTCTTTGCTCAGGTTAAACATTTGACATTTAAGCCCTAAACAGAGGGTCAATGGAACTGAGTCTCAGCAAGATATCTCACAAAGAAGACTTGCATTTTCTAAAATGCTTGTGGGTGTATTTCAGTAAGATGGGTATGCATTTCCCACAACATCTTAGCACTCTGGGAGGTGGCACAGTGTCAGGGTGTTAAATACAAAACAGCTGCATTAACCACTGACCCAGAAGAGGAAAGATTAGACGCAGCAGTGTAACTTTAAGCCTGGTTTGACCCCAAATGTCAGTCCAGGGCAAGCACATATAAGGGATGCAATCAGTGTAAGAGAAGGGACGTCCAAAGACTTTAATGGAGGTCATGGGAAATGTCACCTACCTTGAACTTGATCACAATCAGTTCTGATTGTTAAAAGGCTCGTGGTGTCTTTAAGGAATGCATTAATATATTCATGGCTTTCTGGCTTCTGAAACCCAATGTAAAGTTTTAATATAGGAAGATTCTTACCTTGTGGACATGATGTGTAAATCATATAGTAAAAGTGATTTGTCATGCTTAGTAGACAATGTAAGTTCTATCCATACTAAACATTACTGATACTTTTTCTTGTCTTTTTAAAAGGTGTGTTAGAAATATGCTACCTGGGAATGTTTAATTTTGTAAAATGGACGTAAATTGAAGTAGCTTGCCTCTCAAATAGAAAATGTAAACATATTACACATTATATAGTATACTTCCCATCATATTTTATTTCCACTAAGTAATTTCCCGTTCGTTAATTACTTTAGAAACTAATGTATTTACGGAGCTGAATTTCCACTATGAACTTCGCTAATTTCATCCACTAAAGGAAATAACTGATAGCTGAATATTAGGCTATTCAGAGCTGAAAGTGTATCAAGCTACCAGCAGAAAGGCTTGCAGCAGATAAACTTTCTTCCTTTTGCAACCATGCTACACTTCACGCACTGGGCCATCCTTAACCCGGATATGTTTCTTTGTACCATTCAAACTGACATAACTGGGAAGCAGGGGGCTCCTTTGGGATAGGCTCTCTACCACTTCTTCTGCACCCCACAGGATAGTGTAATGTTCTAACTACAATCTGCGTAGGATCCTACTCTTGCAAAAACTTATTCCTATACTTACCATCACACACTCTTGAGTAGACCCATTCAATTCAATGGAACAACTTGCAGTACATACAGCTAATCAAGTACATAAGTCTTTGTAGAATCAGGGCTTAAGGGTCTTCTCTACGCTGAAAACTTAGGTCAATCTAACTACATTGCTCAAGGCTGTGAAAAATTTTGTGCTCTCTGCAATGTAGTTACCACCTCTCAGAGAGGTGAATTATCGACATCAGTGCAAGAACTACTTCCATCGATGTAGGAGAAATCCCCGCTGCTGTAGCGTAGCTGATAGGTTTGTAAGCTGATTTGATTGTGCTCCCCTTCTTTGTGTGTGTAGTAGTTTATGCCCCCCACCCCCACGACACAAGTACAAATACTGATTTAAAAAAATCAACATGCAGCTCTCACTAAATATTAAAACCAGCAAGGCATTGACTCAAACAGAGCCATTTAAGGATAGAGTAATGTAAATTTTAAGTGAGATACTTACTTACTTACTGGCAATGCTTACTGGCGTTGCCACCCTTCCTTCTCCACTGCCTTCAGAACTGGCTGCCCATCCAGCAGCAGCTGCTCTTTGGCTGCCCAGCTCTGAAGGCAGCGCCACTGCCAGCAGCGGCGCGGAAGTAAGAGTGGCCTGGACTATTCATTGCTGTGGGTAAAATGTGTGGAGGTTTTTTTCCGCTAAAGCTTCTCCCTCCCCAATACATTCCATGCCCCCCCCTTTGCTGTGGACAAATCCTGAGGTTGACCGAATATGTTGCACAGGGGTGTGAAAAAAAGCCGACCTAAGCCACGGCGTAGACACGACTAGGTCAACAGAAGAATGCTGTCAACGTAGCTACCACCTCTGGAGGAGCTGGATTTACTACAGCTATGGGAAAACCCCCCTTCTGTCACTTTAGCCAGTGTCTGTGCTACAGCGGTGTAGTTGCAGGGCTGCAACTGTTCTGTTGTCGCACTTGTAGTATAGACGTACCCTCAGCATAGGCATATTGTGCTGATTAATGAGTTAACCGAGCCCTTGAGAGAAACAAATACAGTAGAACCTCAATTTTTTTTTTTACAACCAGCAATCTCACCCATGACCAATTATGCGAACCATTTTTTTCTGATGGGAATTTTTTTTTTAATTCCCTAATGAAAGGGATGTAGATGAAGAACAAGTCAGCCTGCCTTCAGTGCACTGGAATCACTTTGCAGTCATTTGAAGGACAAGAAGAAAGTGACATAGTGCACCGCACTGCAATTTATGCATCATACCTACTGTAATTTTGAGAGGCTCACTTTTATTAACTTTGAGGAATTAATAAAATAAAAATCTCCAATTTTTTTCTAAAATGGGGGTTCTACAGTAGCTGCAACTTGTGTATTTTTGTTACAGAAATAAGAGTAGGTTTAATCATCTGTCTGCTTCTATCGTGTACTATGACAGGTTTCAGAGTAGCAGCCGTGTTAGTCTGTATTCGCAAAAAGAAAAGGAGTACTTGTGGCACCTTAGAGACTAACCAATTTATTTGAGCATAAGCTTTCATGAGCTACAGCTCACTTCATCGGATGCATTCAGTGGAAAATACATTGGGGATATTTATATACATAGAGAACATGAAACAATGGGTGTTACCATATACACTGTAACAAGAGTGATCACTTAAGATGAGCTATTATCAACCCCTCAGACAGAGACAAACACCTACAAGATCTCTATCAAGCATTCTTACAACTACAATACCCACCTGCTGAAGTGAAGAAACTGATTGACAGAGCCAGAAGAGAACCCAGAAGTTACCTACTACAGGACAGGCCCAACAAAGAAAATAACAGAACGCCGCTAGCCGTCACCTTCAGCCCCCAACTAAAACCTCTCCAACGCATCATCAAGGATCTACAACCCATCCTGAAGGACGACCCATCACTCTCACAGATCTTGGGAGACAGGCCGGTCCTTGCTTACAGACAGCCCCCCAACCTGAAGCAAATACTCAACAGCAACCACACACCACACAACAGAACCACTAACCCAGGAACCTATCCTTGCAACAAAGCCCGTTGCCAACTCTGTCCACATATCCATTCAGGGGACACCATCATAGGGCCTAATCACATCAGCCACACTATCAGAGGCTTGTTCACTTGCACATCGACCAATGTGATATATGCCATCATGTGCCAGCAATGCCCCTCTGCCATGTACAATTGGTCAAACTGGACAGTCTCTATGTAAAGGAATAAATGGACACACATCAGACGTCAAGAATTATAACATTCAAAAACCAGTCGGAGAACACTTCAATCTCTTTGGTCACTCAATTACAGACCTAAAAGTTGCAATTCTTCAACAAAAAAACTTCAAAATCAGACTCCAATGAGAGACTGCTGAATTGGAATTAATTTGCAAACTGGATACAATTAACTTAGGCTTGAATAGAGACTGGGAGTGGATGTGTCATTACACAAAGTAAAACTATTTCCCTTTGTTTATTCCCCCCTCCATCTCCCACTGTTCCTCAGACGTTCTTGTCAACTGCTGGAAATGGCCCACCTTGATTATCACTACAAAAGGTTTCTCTCCCCCGCCCCACCCCGCTCTCTCCTGCTGGTAATAGCTCACCTTAAGTGATCACTCTGGTTACAGTGTGTATGGGTAACACCCATTGTTTCATGTTCTCTGTGTATATAAATCTCCCCACTGTATTTTCCACTGAATGCAACCGATGAAGTGAGCTGTAGCTCACGAAAGCTTATGCTCAAATAAATTTGTTAGTCTCTAAGTTGCCACAAGTACTCCTTTTCTTTATCCTGTACTAGTTTTTCATAAGCAGAGAGAGTCTTATTTTATGGTATTCGACCTACCAGTATGATTGGGAGAAAGAATATCATTAGCAAAATTGTTTAATGCCAATTAATAATGGTTTCTGGAGGCAAGTAAATTCATTGGCTGCTACTCTGAAACCTATTCTACAGTTATAAGCCTTATTCATGAGTTCTCTAAACTAGTGTTGCAGCATGCTTTTCACCAGGGATTTTTAAATGTGGTAAATGCACAGGTTGGCGTGAAAAATATGGGCTTACCCCACTTTGTTTGCCAATTTGTCCTCCCTTTCTGCTAGCCTTGCTCTTTCATGCTCTGTTAATCTGAAAGCACTAGCTGGCAGATGGGCTGCTTACCTCGGAAGAGTTCTGGTTTGCTCCTGCTTTGAAACAGCCAATGAAAATCAGCATGAAGGAGTGGCAGTCATCTTGAGAGGAGCATTTGGGATGGTTTGTATCTGTCTCCAAAATATTTCCAGGAACTGAAAATGAAAACTGGATGGCAAGGGATTCCTACAGCTAGAGGAGATTATCTTAATTTTAAATGTATTCATTATGTCTTATAAAAGAGGGATCAGGGATGAGAATCTGCTACTGGCAAGAAGGCAGGAGGAGAAAATGTTAATTATAAACACATTTATTAACAATAAATGTGGGGACGTGGTAGAAAGAGGGTTTTCATTTTTTACACATGTGCAGAATTAATCATGAATGATACAAGGGTTACAAATGAGAATTTGCTGGGAGACAGGGCAGAGGGGAAGATTATTTTTATTTAACATACGGAGCCAATTTGTGTCCTCTGATACATGCACACAACTCCCATTGGTTTCAATAGGAGGTCTCCACTTGCATCTCAGAGTATAATTAGGCCCTGTATGTTCTCTATGTATTAATCATAATTAAAAACATTGTTCAGGACAGGATTGAGGGAAGTGCACCTGGGGGAGGGGAAGGGCAAAGGAAATCTGTATTTTTAAACATACACTTTCTAATTGTCATCACATTTTGGCAGGGGATAAAAGGTATAATTCAATAACATGAATCAATGTGCAACGTGCATTAGAGTAACACTAATAAAAATTCCTTCTGCTTTGCTCTCAAAAGGGATGTTGAAAAGGACAGTAACACTAATGAAGATTAAAGCAAGCTGGTTTAATTAGCTAGACCCAAGCTTTTGGTAGCAAGGTGGCTATTGATACACAAAGAAGCAATGTTCCCAGGTCAAACAGAATGAAAGCAATCACTCAGATATGCCTGTTTCTTCAGTTTAAAATGAATTGGTTATCAGCTTAGATGGCAGGTTTTTTTTGAAAGCATTTAATGCTGTACAAATATAAGAAAAAACAAGTCTTTGTCTAGAGGAGCTTATTGACATGGTGCATTTGTAGATTTACATGCTGTGTGAATGTCCTACCCAGACTGCAAGGTGCTCTGAAGTTCAAAACCAGGCTCAATTTGTGTGGGCTTGTTTTATGCTGGCCATAATTAAAGAACCTTTGTAATCCTCTCATTTAACTGATTGTCCTTCTAGGGTCTTTGCAGGGCTCCTTCTCTCATTCACTGTTGGAGACTCCCAGATTCTATCTTTGTCCCCAGCCTCTTCTCTGTCTACACACATTCACTGGATGACCTTACCGATCCAGTTCTTGCATCTACATTGATGACTCCCACATCTAACTCTCTATTATTGGTCTTTCATGATCTATCCTGTTATGCATCTCTAACTGACTTTTGAATAGCCGATTGGGAAACTCGCTCACCATGTAAACTCAGCATGTCCAGAACCAAACCCTTTCTACATACACCCTTTCCTCTTCCCATATTTTCCATTGCTTTTGACAATACTACCATCTTCACCATCAACCAGGCTCACATTTGAGTGATTCTTTCTTTCTCCATACACGTCCAGCTCTCATCTAATTCTGGCCTTCTTCCACTCCCATTGAATTCAAGGAGGCATTCAACCCCTTTGAAGGGTCTGGATCTAGTATCTCCAGCTGCATATGTCTCTATCCTTACTTCCACGGTTCTGGCTCATGCTCTAATTTCCTAACTTGACTACTGCAACCTCCCATTCTCCTGTCTCCCCCTCTTTTCATCTGTTTCACTTCCATTCAACATGTTAATGCTCAAACTGTGTCTTCCCACTTTTTTGTATCTCTAGATTGTCTTCTCTTTTTCTGTATGAAGTTCAATCTCCTGTATAATGATCTAACCTCACATTGGTCCGTTATGGTTAATTCTCTTGTTTTTCTTCAGTCTAAAGGAAAATTAGGTCTTCTGGGATGTCTTTTAACTTCTATTCTATTGTTTAATTACTTCCCAGCCAAATACTGTAAATTTACTGAGTAAAAACCTGTACTTCTTTGCAAAGTTGAAGTAGATTAACTGTAATAACTTGGACAAAATGTAAGTTTATGATATCTGGAAATCTAGCAATAGATAATTATAATTAAGACAATTTGAAGAGCTGAGTAGTTCTATAGCAATCACTGATAACATCCACTACCATAAAGGTTATCAAACAGTTTCCATTTTGCCCCTTCATTTTGTTATGCTTGTAACTTTCCAATTTATCCAGCTTTTGGGTTGAAATTTTCCATTTTTGGTCTCTGGCTGAAGTTGAATATTTCTTTAATGTCTGAGTAAAATCCCTCAGCTGTCTCTGTGTTAGGGAAGTGTGTGTGGTGGTGGGAGGGGAATATAAACTTTCCCAGTTTTAAAAATATTCTAACCATGCTTTTTTGAACAGTGTATGACTGAAGTCAGAAATCTGAAACCTAGCTAACATATAGACTGAGACTTTGTTCTGCATCTCCTGGAGGAGCAGCCTAAGAGGGCACACCTCAGGGAGAGGTGGTTTTAGCCTACTTTTGTACCCTCAAGATTCTGGGCAGCTCCAAGAAACAGTGTAAAGCTCTCAGCTCTTCTAATTTATGGCAGCCTCATGAGGGTTGGCTATGGGCTGCTCTGCAGTCCAGAGAAGCCCAGAGTCACTTGTAGCTCTCTGTGCTATGACCTCACCCATTCCCACACCAGGCCTTGCTCTTGCTCCAGCATGCCCCGCTCATTGACTTGCCCAGGGTAGACCAATGGTGATCCTATGCTATGCCTGCATCAGGGAAACTCTCCCCAGTTCCTATATGCCATTATAGCAGTATATAGAGGATAACAGCACGAGGAGAATCTCCTCCATAGTCTTCAGTGAGATTTATTGCTTGCCTTAATTTGAGAGGGTGAGCACAACAGGAAGGTATTAGAAGGGGAAAAGGCTTGAAGCTCCCTCTTGAAGAAGCTGAAGGAAAGGTCAGGGTAGCAGACCCCGCTGCCTGCTTTCTACCACAAAGAAAGTTCTACGTAAAGGTTAGATTGAATAATATCAGATTCCAAAGAAAGATTATCTATTCCTTGGAGTAATGGCGCCATTTCAGATAAAGCTCCCTTGGTAGCCAAACAGAAATTGAATCCAAAGCACATGACACATCATTAACCTCAGACTATGTATCATGTCTGAATCAGATACAGAAACCTCAGTGAAGCTACTCAAATTTCCTGGGTGGCAAGTTAAAAGAACCAACTCTGGAAGAGAATAATCACAAAACTGACACAATATGCAGTTTGTTCTCAACATCTGGACCTTATTAATTAAATAACTGCTGACTGCATTATAAACATCCATAGATGGAAAGAAACTGTAAAATATGGGTAAAATCCTGACTCTGTTGAAGTCAATGACAAAACTTGAATTCAACAAAGCCAGGAATTTCACCCTGTGTGTTTTTGGTTTAAAAGACTGGCGTCAAAAATAGATGCAAAGTGCCTTCCCTCTCGAGAAATAATATCAGAGAAATGAACTACCCTTTATTCTGCAAGAGCATCAACAATATTTTAACATGCAGCTTCCATGAAAAATAAAGAAATTTTACTTTTTAAAAATAATTATGTTAAGTCAGGAAACTCAACATACAAAAATGCATTGGCCTTGTTTTTGATGAAAAATACCATGGATGGAATTCTGGCCCCACTGGAGTTATGCCATTGACTTCAATGGAGCCAGGATTTCATCCTATAATATAATATAATAATTATAATTAATATATATGTGAAATCCCGTCCCCATTAAGTCAATGGTTCATGCATATGTAAAATATGCAAACAGAACTTAAAAGAATGATGCTCAGCCATATGCATCCTTCATGTAACTTCATGACTTTGTTAGGATCTGGCCATTGTCTTGTTTGGAACTACAATAAACAATAGTGTTTACAGACAGCTGACAAACCTTTTTCTTAAGAATTTATATGTTTTTTGAGATTTCACTCTAACCATAGCAACACAACATGTCAATAACTGAGGTCTGACATGGTAATTGAAGTGGACATGGCCTGGTCTTGTTCCCCTCAGGATTATAGGATCAATTCTTGACTTTTGGGACCTGGGAGACCCTTCCACATACTGTAACATATATGTAGGGTCCTACCAAATTTATGGCCGTGTAAAATGCATCACGGACTGTGAAATCTGGTCTCCCCCGTGAAATCTGGTCTTTTTTGTACTTGTACCCTATACGACACAGCTTTTACAGAGGAGACCAGCGTTTCTCAGACTGGGGGTCCTGACCCAAAAGAGGATTGTGGAATGTTGCAAGACTATTGTTGTGGGGTCGTAATATTGCCACCTTTAGTTCTGTGCTGCCTTCAGAGCTGGGCAGCTGGAGTGAGATGGATGCTGCCCAGCTGCCCAGCTCTGAAGGCAGCGCCGCCTCTAGCAACAGGGCAGAAGTAAGGGTGGCAATACTGTGACCCCCTACAATAGCCTTGAGACCCCCCCCCATGATCCCCTTTTGGGTTGGGACCCCCATGGTTACAACATCCTGAAATTTCAGATTTAATTATCTGAAACTGAAATTTACGATTTTTAAAATCCTATGACCATGAAATTGACCAAAATCGACTGTGACTTTGGTAGCACTCTACAAACATGTAATCTGACTATTCTGACCAAATTATTACTGAGGCTTTACATTTTCTAGGCATTTTAAAAGCGTCTTTGAGTTTGATATGAACATTCTTTGGATCAGTTGAACTCAGTAACTTCACTTCCTCATCCAGCAACTTAGAATTGAATGCATCCAATTTTCTTTTGCAAAACATTAATTTGGCATTTGATCATTTAGGATTTCATGCAATCTGTAGTCAACTGTCTGCTCCTGACCACAATCCTACATAACTTTTTTTTCTAAGGCTGCTCATCTCACAAGGATAATAGAGTAGCTGTTACCTGTGATATTTCATTTAGCATGAACAACTGTTATGTTCTTTTAGTAAAAGAACTTGTCCTTCACAAGCAATATGCTTCCCATAATACAGAATATAAGTGATATACACGCTTCCCATAATAAAGAATATAAGTGATATACACGGTCACATATTGAATATAACATATTACAGTTTGAATGAGGGAATCTTTTGCATTCTGTCCCCAATTCAGTAAATATTTACACACATCCCTTACGTGAAGCATGTAAAATAGTCCAAGGCTTATCTACACTAGAACTTACTTATGTCGCTCAGGGGTGTGAATAATCCACACCCCTGAGCAATGTAAGTTACACCGACCTAAGCACCAGTGTAGACAGTGCTGTATCAGTGGCAGAGCTTCTTCTGCTGACATAGCAGCTGCCCCTCGTGGGAGATGGAGTAATTAAGCTCTAGGGGAAAGCTCTCTCCTGTAAGCTGAGAGTGTCTTCCCCAGAAGCACTACAGCAGCACAGTGGAGTCAATGGAACTGTTTGTGTTCTTCAAGACAAGCATGTGTGTATGTATTTGCAGAATTGGGGTCTGGATAGTAGAATGTTCAAGAAGTAGACATTTGCATTTTTTTCCACCTTGGAGTCTTCAGTGTTTGAAATCCCACAAACTTCTTCACAA
The DNA here is from genome assembly GCF_965140295.1 of Lepidochelys olivacea. Classification (NCBI taxonomy): domain Eukaryota; kingdom Metazoa; phylum Chordata; order Testudines; family Cheloniidae; genus Lepidochelys; species Lepidochelys olivacea. The sequence goes on from NC_140411.1 coordinate 169,963,705, forward strand.
TGCCATCTGAACTTAGCTGTGTCATGACACACTCCTATATAGCTATTTACATTTACTGATAATACAACACTAAGTACTTGCAATTTGATTTAATAATCATTGTGGCATTCTATACCTTGGGGGAGTGCCCTGTAACCCCCATATCCTTCATTTATATATAATTGTGAACTTGCATGTAAAGCATGCCATGTAAGGTATCTGGTGAAAGGTTATTATCTGGTGAAAGTCACTGTTCTATCTGAATATGTATATCATTAGTGCATATGAAGTTATGAGAATTGTGTTGTATGATTGTCACTAGCTCAGATACTAGCTCCCCAAAGACAATAGCCAGGGGAATAACCAACATTCGGGTGGGCAGATGTTGAACAACTATCAACAGCCATTGTCCAACAAGGGAGTTACAATGCAATGACTCACCTTCATAGGGCCACACCAGGGGAATTGCTTAACTTTGCCTTGGGACTCATCAATGTCCACCAGACATGCCTGGACTTGTGTTCTCCGAACACATGGACTAAGGGTATAAAACAGCACACAGGGGCCCCACACTTGGCCTTTTACCTGCCCCACCTACAGTGCAAGCAACAAGGACACTCTGAAGACTCCAACAAAGGGTATTGGGCCAGGTTTCAAGGATGAAACCTGTGTACTATGAACTGCAATATCCAGTGGGGTGAGAAAACTGCTTAATCTAGATGTTGCCCAGTCTAATAGGGTTAAGAATTTAGACTGCATGCTTATATTTTCTTTTCTTTTGGTAATGAACTCTGACTTTTTGCCTATCACTTATAATCACTTCAAATTTATCTTTTCTAGTCAAGAAAATTATTTTACTGTTGATCTTTACCAGTGAGTTTGCCTGAAGTGTTTGGCAAATCAGCTCAGGTTTGCAAAGGCTGGAGTATATCCACTTTCCATTGATGAAGTGGTGAACCAATTAATAAAAAAAGACAGTATATTCCTGAGGTACCGTGCTGGGAGGATTTGGCTGGTGCCTTTCTCTGTGTGATTCATGAGTGGCTCTGGGACCTTTCATACAATTTAGCTGGGTGTGGGGCTCCACATGCTGTTGCGCTGAGTGATCACAGCGCCTGGAGGGGTTTGCTGCTTGTCACTAGCAGAGCACGGTGAGAGACAGCCCAGGACAGAGAGTTAAGGGGGCACAGCAGCCCCACAGTCCCAGGCCGCACCCGGGGGATCCCATCACAATCATTTATATAGACCCACAAATCTGGGATACTTTACCATGTCATGTAAGCCATGACATGTAAGTAGCTAAAACCAATTGCAGGTTGTTCTTACTTAACTCTTTTAAAACTAATTTCTTCCAATTCTGAGCAGAAATCCAGCACATATAAATGTAAGAACAATACAAAACCTATCAAGCTGTTTTCTCAGAGGCCATAATTTTCCTACAGGTTACTGAAGAGGAGGTAGACACAACAATTAACTCATTCACCCCCTTTAATAGGGAGCAACTTAAAAGTTGGTCCACTTTTGAGTCATTTGGCAGCAAAATGAACTTTCTGCAAAGTCACTATCATATTGCACCCGAAATCTGGCATCTGCAAATCCACTTGGAATTCTTATGCCAGACTGAAAAATCATATTCAAACTATACTTGTGGACTGACTAAGAGAATTTACATACTTCCTTGAGATTAGTTCATAAAAGGTTTGAATTAGAAATTAGCATATGCTTAATTCAATTTTATCAAAAATATTTGGCCAAGTAGAGAGATCAACAGTGCTGGTCTGCTTTAGCTGTTAAACATCAGAATATGGTAATGCTATGACACAGAAAGTTCCAGCAGATGGACAGAGAGAGAAGTTTTCATCATGGTTAATTCACCACTAAATATCTATTTACAAATACATTATTTACTAATTAAAACTCCCATGTGTTCAATATCTATAACTTGAATCCACATGACAAATCCTAAACATTTGGATTACTAACATTTTTGTAAAACTATATGATGTATTTATATTACGTTTTAAAGTATGTTAACAATACTATATTTTGTCACTGGTGATGTGCCCCAAATATTTTAATCACCCATCATATGTCAGGAGTAATAGAAGTTGCTTGTCATTCTTTCACTGAATAAATTCAGGTACATAATCCAGCAGCAATTTAGTTTACTATTCTGCATGATGCTATTTTCTGGTCGTGAGATTCTATCCTCACTCTCTATGCTGAACTTCTTTTTCATAGATTCATAAATTTAAGGCCAGAAGAGGAATTATGATCAGCTACTGTAACCCTCATTGACAAAAATCAGAATTTAGCACAAAGATCAAGAACATGAGTCTTGCTGAAGTAAAATATAGAGGGCTCTATATTAGCCCTTGAAACCCAAGCGTTAGGAGGAACAATAGTTAATGACGAAGAGTTTAAAAGGGATACCAACACAGTTTTCACTTCTCCTTTACATAAACATAAAATTATTTTTTTACAACAAATACCATAATTTAAACTAAATTAATTAATCATTAATACAGCAGAAATGTAACAACTTGTATGTTCATGGAATAAGTAGTCTTAATCTTAGCCCTGATCCTGCAGTTGGATTCTCACCTGGCTCCAGCTGCAGGACCAGGATACTTTTTAAATATTCTTTGAATTCACAGAAGAATTCCATAAATTATTCCTAATTTAGTGGTTTATGTGTGTGTGTATATATAACAGAAAACAAGATACAAAGGAGCTATGTGGTTTGTTGATGATTAAATGAAGGAAGAATTGATGGCTTGAAGTACACAACAAAGGATTTGATCCTGTTCTTGTAGCAATCTCTGGATTCGCAGGAAGTCTATCTAATAATGTTGGTATCTGTAATATTGGTTTAAGATAAGGTGAGCAGACAGCAAGTGTGAAAAATCAGGACGGGGGTGGTGGTTAATAGGAGCCCATATAAAAAAATCCCCAAATATTGGGACTGTCCCTATAAAATCGGGACATCTGGTCACCCTAGTTTAAGATATATTTAAAATCTAATTTGTACACACATTGACGATAGAAGATCTCACAATGAAATTTAACTTGATGCATTTAGCTTATATCCATGCCTTGTTTGAGAGAGTTGTCCCAAAACTTGAGCTATTCATTTGGAAAGCAAATGAGAATTACATTCTTTACTTGAAAGTCTATCCCTTCCTGCTTTTTCATGTTCATATCTTACTACTCTGTCTAAAGACTGGGACAGACATGTTGTTCCTTCCTCAAGTGAACCTGCCAAGTAGCTTTTTGTGATGCTAACAAACACTCAAATTCCATTTGCAATCTTTGGTGTTGCAACAAGATCAAATGATTTGGTATGTACAGGAAGTAAGATGAAGGCCTAGTTTATTTTTCAAATAGTTTACTGAGAAATTAGAAGATCCATATAAGATAAGGAGGAAGATACAATCAATAATCTTTTAAGTTTCTCACTTGAAACTACTGTCAAGAGCAAAAAGTCACTTTGGCATCACTCTACTAAAATACACATTCAGTACTAGGGTTTAAAAACTAAATGGGAAAAACATATAATTAAGTGTAAGTGTCAGGAACTGAAACAATGCTTAAGTATCATTCCACTGATAGAACAAATACTACAGCTTCTGTCCTGAGGAGGTTATGAGAGACTCTTTAAGGGTATAGTTTTATGCCTGGCAGGAAATCTTTGTCCAGTTTAGGCCCCAAGTCTGCAAAATTTACTCAGTGTGTTATACCACTAAAGTCCATGGAGTTACGTCATGGGTAAATTTGGGGCAATGCATTTGCTTATTGAGGCCCTGCATCAGCAAAGCACGTATGCCTGGATCCACAAAGAAACTTAGGTGCCTACAAAACTGGGCAGAGGTTTTTTGGGGGCTGGGGAAAATCTGAAACTGAGGCCTGGCACCCTTCCAAAAAATTACCACTGAGGTGAGGCCCTGAGGGTTTTGGAGAGCGATCTTGCCCTGCACTTACCTCACAGTGGTGGCTCTTGTCCCACAGGCTGAGCCCAACTCCCCACTCTGGGTGTTATGACCAGGGTATGGGGCTGCAGTGCCATCAGACTTGACATGCAGAGGGGCAACTAGTTCAAACTTGATTGGCACCATGTGCTCTAGGTTTCAATGCCATTTTGTTTGGGGGGCCCTCTCAAATGGAGGGTTCTGGGAAGGCCTGAATGCCTAAATCTCAGATTTATGCACCACTGCAATCCAAAAAACCCCTACTCTGCTGCCACCTAACCCTGTAAGTGACAAGGGAGTTTAGGTACCTACATTTTTGTAGTAAGACTCACTTAAGCATCTATATTTCTACCTTTGGCCATTCATACTGATGTCTCACTTCAGGTATCTGGACACTTATCTCCCACCTAAGTCCCAGAGTGATCCACAAAACAGGAGAAGATAGGCAGAAGGGCACCTATCTCACCCATGCGACCTGATCCAGTAGGTAGTAGCCCAGATCACATATACCAGAGTGGGCCCCATTCAAAATCTGGCTGGAGGAGGATTTGCCTACCTTGTAATTTTTAGCCCAGTGGTAAGAGCACTTGCCTGGGATGTGGGAGCCCTGGGTTCAATTTCCCCCCTCTGCATAAGGAGGAAAAAGGATTTGAACAGGGGTCTCCTAACTCTGAGGAGAGTGCTAACCATTGGGTTATAGAGTCATTCTCACTGTTGTTCTCTTTGGTCCAATGGCTCTTCAATTGTTTAACCAAAGTGGAACAGCTTCAATGGGTGAAACTGAGAAAGACCCAGCTCAGAATATCCATTAGCCCAATGTTTAGAGCAGGCTCCTGAGAGGTGGGGACGACCCCTGTTCAAATCCTTTCTCCCCCTCAGGCAGAGTGGAAAATTAAACCCGGGTCTCTGACATCCTGGGTGGGTGCTCTAACCTCTGGGCTAAAGGTTATCACATAGGAGGCATCATCACCATCACACCTTGCAACGGTTTGTGTGGAGTGAGGCAGGGGCCTAACTCATTCTCAAAAGAAACTCCTTAGATTCCTAAGCCTCCTGACTCCCATTGGCTGTCACCTCACTTGCAGACTTTTGTAGATTGCATTCTTGGGTGCTGGCTGTCTCTCCCCAGGCATTGTAACGAGAGCCTGGGCTTTGTGGATCCCATTGTTGTCCAAGTGATTTCCTGAGCCTCTAAAAGTTGGGCATTGTAACACTGATTATTGTAAACCCTAAGTTCCTTTGTTGATCTGCTTAAATTCTGTGCTAAATTGGTGCCTGGTGACATGGCCAAGATATTTCACGCCAAATTCTACCCTGGCTAGTGCTAAGAGGAGAAACTAGGGAGGTTAATAATAAATAACATAATGTTGGCTGATGAGTTCTTCTTCTCTCTCTGGGGTGGACTAGTGGTAAATGGAATGTGGTAAAAGCTGGCATGTACTGCAGACAGCAGCAACCAACTGGGAGGGTTATCTTGTAAACAATGTTCATTTGGGGCTCCCGTGTGCCAACTGGCATGGAAGTGGGTTAATTTTCCTAGCACTCCCTGTAGTGCTGAGACCATGGGTATTGGGGAAAGAGGTTTCCTTTGCACAGCATAGTTTACTAATCACTGTTTAATTACATGTTTTAGAAGAAGATTTTATAGCAACAAAACTTAGCTGAATATACTTGGAAAAATGCTTGCCTTCCTAGACAGTTAAAGGTCTATTTATGCCATAATAGAGTATTAATTTGCCATGGAACTGGTTTTAAACCTGTTGGACCAAGTTCTGCAACCCTGTTTCAATCTGTGGATCTGGGTTTGCCCTGCTAGTGTGGAAGGTGCATGACTATTTTAACCCCGTGCTGAAAATATCCCCTGGATTATGTCCCATGTTTATAACCAGTTCCGCTAATGCTAACACATTTTTATCCCCCATGAATATGGGTCTATATAAAGGGAGAGAGAACACAGAGAGGGAAAAGCACAGAACACGCCCTGCCTCTTCCCGCCCCCACTCTGCTCCTTCCCAAGGCCCCCCTCCTCCCATTTGCTGCTCTCCACTCTCTCTCAAGTGCCTCCTGCCAGCCACCGAACAGCGGATTGGCAAGGCCACTGAACAGCTGTGGCTGGTGGGTGCTAAGCACCCCCTATTTTTTTCCCATGGGTGCTTGAGCCCCGGAGCACAGAGTCGGCACCTATGTTGTTTTGAGATCACATTTTGAACAGGAATACTTTATACTGAAATAAGCAAAACATCAGTAAGAATAACAGGGAAACAAGTCATGTGATTGTTACTAGCTCTGGGAATTTGATTGTTTGTTTGAACAATAAAGCTCAGGTTTGCATCAATTTGATTGTTAACTTATGCATGTCTTTATGTCCTATCTGACTTTTAACTTCATGCTTCAGGTGACTATGGCAAATGATGACAATGCAAAAATTGTTTCCTTGCATGAAAGGGTTTTCCAGTGCAGATGAAAATCCGACAGTAATCTGGTTTATTTTTAATAGCGACACAATGCAATTTAACAAACAACTTCTATTGTTAAGTAGAATGATATCCAGTCAATCAGATTTTTTTTTAAAAAAGGTACTGGCATACTAGTGTTTACATTGCTGAAGGTCAAACACAGTGCCTTGAATGACCTCCTTTAAAACTGTATACTATTTCTTCTTCTTCTTTGTTTCCTGGGAGACTTATCTGCCTTAATGCTTTTACACAATTGAGGCAAAATGAGGAAAATTAAAAATCACCCTATTTGCATAAGCTTATTTTAAAAATACAGCATATGCAATGCCATCTAAACTTACAACTTATTAAACTGCTGCTCATGCAATAAAACTACTAATGCAATATAAGTAGTCCTTAAAAGGACTTAATTTTCCTGACTGTGCAAAAAGGTAAGGACCCATATTTATTTTCAGTTTATACTGAGGCAGCTTTTGGATACTTGTTGTGATAGAAGAATCTTTTTTGACTAGGAATGAATTTGAACTATGAAGTTTGGATCTAGAGGCCAGCTCTTGGTTTGGTCCATTATTATAGATATGGGATCAGTTTTTCATTTAAGGAAGAGTTCAACTTTCCTCTTTTGTATTAAGAATAAAGTGCATCTTCTGCAACTTTATGGCATGCAATCAGTGAATAAAGATTGACTTTTCTAATTTTTTTTCCAAGTGAATCGCTTCCCTAATTTGAGTTAAATTAATGAAAAATAGGACCTCTAAGTGAGATTTATTTTTCTGCATCTCTTGCTTGTTGTTTTTCACACTTTAAAATGAGTTTTAATTTTATGGAGGCAAGAGATGAATGTACACTTGAAGAAATTATGTTGTTATTAAGCATTTATGATTTCCCCCCTAGCTTCTCCATTAGGTTCACAATTTTCCCTTAAACAAAATGTCTGTCATTTCCCATATTTACAAAGGAACTGATGCTACTCCATATGATTTAAGCTCCTCACATTTTCAGTAAAGATGGCCACTACTATTTCCTAGACTCTGCTGAAGATGGCCATTGTTTTCAATGGGACTAGAGCAATAGTCTTCCCTTAATTAAGCTAGCTGCCATTTCACTAGTCTTGTCCTGTGAAAGTGAGGATGCCCTTAGTAAATATACCTGCAGTCTTCCATGTTTTCCAAAGGAACTGAAGACACATATTCCCTTCAGAGAACATGACCACTGTTTTCCTACAGTTTTAGGCTCTGAAACTTCAAACCTGACACTAATACAAACAATCAAAACTTAGTGACAAATGACTGCAATGTGGAACCTGTGTTCTGTTGCTTGAGAGACCCATAATAGTCAGATTGTAATGTTTTTTTAATAAACCCAGTCTTTAAAATGTTTTCTTGTGTTTCTTTCAAAAAAGAAAACAGGAAGAATAGAAATTTCATCATGTGTAACCATAATAACATCACACATATGTTCGCAGCAGGGTCTGAACCTAAGAATTTCTGCTCCTTCATATAAATCTTTACCAGTTGAGCAACCACTAGCCTATGGGGAACAGCTACTGGGGGGGGGGGGATATGACACAATTATTTGCTAGACAGCAATAGAATCTTGGGGGGAATCTAAATTCGTGGGTTCTTTCCCTGGGACTTACAGAGGTTTGTGTTCTAGTGGTTAAAGCAGTGGTTTCAGACAGGCTACCCATGCACATGTATTTAGAACCTCTTTTATATTGAAAGGTAATTGGATGAGACCTAGGTCTGCTAAATTAGGGACCTGAGATATACATCAAAATCCAAGGTCTGCCATGATGACTCTGCAACCTATTAGTTAAATTATTTTTAAAATGGGGGTGAGGGTTAGGGTTAACACTTGAGTCTCTCTCTCTCTCTCGCTTGCTTTTGCTCTCTCTGTGTGCTTTACACAGCTAAAATGGGGTTAATTACAATTGGATACTTCCTGCACAAACCTATATGTTCACAGGTAAGTGCATGGTGTGTTATGTCAGCTTGGTGTGGTCAAATATATGGAGGTGTAGGAGGTTTCCCAAATGTGATATTGTCCCAAATTTTTTTTGAAATGTTGTCAGTTTTGCTCTTATATCAATGCTGAATATTTGCTCAGGTGGTAATTGAGATGTTTGTATTATGTTGTGACAGCAATTATTGTTGTGCTGTGTATCTTTTTGAAAACTACAGAAAGTTCCTTGTGAACAGGTGGACTCTGTTACTGGAAACAAGTTGTTTGAACTTTAGATATGTTTAGGGGGTATCCTATAAATTGACATTTTCTTGCTTTTAAGGGTTTGCACTGGGGTTTAAACCTTAATCCCCTTTAAACAAAGTGTGTGGAATATATGGGTTGTTTGCAGTGTTATTGTAGCCGTGTTGGTCCCAAGATATTACAGAAATAATGTGGGTGATGTAATATCTTGTCTTGGACCAACTGCTGTTGGTGAAAGAGACAAGCCAAGCTCAAAAGCTTGTCTCTTTCACCAATAGCAGTTGGTCCAAGACAAGATATTACATCACCCACCTTGTCTCTCTAATTTATGGGGACAGCCACAAAGTTCTGACTGGTCTGGATTTAGCACTGGATCCAAACTTCATCCAAGTCCAAAGGTATATTTCTCTAGCTCTGGAAAAAGAAAAGGAGTACTTGTGGCACCTTAGAGACTAACCAATTTATTTGAGCATAAGCTTTCGTGAGCTACAGCTCACTTCATCGGATGCATACTGTGGAAACTGCAGAAGACATTATATACACAGAGACCATGAAACAATACCTCCTCCCACCCCACTCTCCTGCTGGTAATAGCTTATCTAAAGTGATCACTCTCCTTACAATGTGTATGATAATCAAGTTGGGCTATTTCCAGCACAAATCCAGGTTTTCTCACCCTCTGCCCCCCCCCCCCCTTCCCAAACTCACTCTCCTGCTGGTAGTGGCCCATCCAAAGTGACCACTCTCTTTACAATGTGTATAATAATCAAGCTGGGCCATTTCCAGCACAAATCCAGGTTTTCTCACCCCCCCAACACACACACACACAAACTCACTCTCCTGCTGGTAATAGCTTATCCAAAGTGACCACTCTCCCTACAATGTGCATGATAATCAAGGTGGGCCATTTCCAGCACAAATCCAGGTTTTCTCACCCCCCCCACCCCACCCCACCCCCACACAAACTCACTCTCCTGCTGGTAATAGCTCATCCAAAGTGACCACTCTCCCTACAATGTGCATGATAATCAAGGTGGGACATTTCCAGCACAAATCCAGGTTTTCTCACCCCTCCCCCCACACAAACTCACTCTCCTGCTGGCAATAGCTCATCCAAACTGACCACTCTCCTTACAATGTGTATGATAATCAAGGTGGGCCATTTCCAGCATAAATCCAAGTTTAACCAGAACGTCGGGGGGGGGGGGTAGGAAAAAACAAGGGGAAATAGGCTACCTTGCATAATGACTTAGCCACTCCCAGTCTCTATTTAAGCCTAAATTAATAGTATCCAATTTGCAAATGAATTCCAATTCAGCAGTTTCTCGCTGGAGTCTGGATTTGAAATTTTTTTGTTGTAAGATAGCGACCTTCATGTCTGTGATTGCATGACCAGAGAGATGGAAGTGTTCTCCAACTGGTTTTTGAATGTTATAATTCTTGACATCTGATTTGTGTCCATTTATTCTTTTACGTAGAGACTGTCCAGTTTGACCAATGTACATGGCAGAGGGGCATTGCTGGCACATGATGGCATATATCACATTGGTGGATGTGCAGGTGAACGAGCCTCTGATAGTGTGGCTGATGTTATTAGGCCCTGTGATGGTGTCCCCTGAATAGATATGTGGGCACAGTTGGCAACAGGCTTTGTTGCAAGGATAGGTTCCTGGGTTAGTGGTTCTGTTGTGTGGTATGTGGTTGTTGGTGAGTATTTGCTTCAGGTTGCGGGGCTGTCTGTAGGCAAGGACTGGCCTGTGTATGATAGCCTATTTCCCCTTGTTTTTTCCTACAAACCCCCCCCCACCCCCACCCAAGACGTTCTGGTTAAACTTGGATTTGTGCTGGAAATGGCCCACCTTGATTATCATGCACATTGTAGGGAGAGTGGTCACTCTGGATAAGCTATTACCAGCAGGAGAGTGAGTTTGTGTGTATTTGGGGGTGGGGGGGTGAGAAAACCTGGATTTGTGCTGGAAGTGGCCCGACTTGATTATCATACACATTGTAAAGAGAGTGGTCACTTTGGTGGGCTATTACCAGCAGGAGAGTGAGTTTGTGTGTAGGGGGGCGGAGGGTGAGAATACCTGGATTTGTGCTGGAAATGGCCCAACTTGATTATCATACACATTGTAAGAAGATTGATCACTTTCGATAAGCTATTACCAGCAGGAGAGTGGGGTGGGAGGAGGTATTGTTTCATGGTCTCTGTGTATATAATGTCTTCTGCAGTTTCCACAGTATGCATCCGATGAAGTGAGCTGTAGCTTACGAAAGCTTATGCTCAGATAAATTGGTTAGTCTCTAAGGTGCCACAAGTACTCCTTTTCTTTTTGTGAATACAGACTAACACGGCTGTTACTCGGTAGCTCTGGAAAGGTTCAGTCATTCAGTCAGTTCAGCACATGTAATTCCTGTTAACTTCAATAGAATTGGTATGTATACAACTGCCAGGATAATTGTGAGCAGGAAATTCAAAGCTGTGTAACAAAGGACCAAAATGCATCTTAGCTAATGTAAAATTGTACATAATGTTGATTTAAAGCGATAAAAGTTAGCTAACCTTAATTAACCTCACTAAATGCTTGTTTTGGCCTTTAAAATTTTGCTTTCATAATTTGCTTTAGCCTTTTCAAAATTTCTTCTTAGTAGAGCTAGTAAGAAAATAGAATTTCCCGAGAAACAGAAATCCCAATATTTAGGGAAAAAAGATCAGAGTCATAATCAAAAGTTTAAACTACTAAGTGGAACCTAGTGATAATAATACCTGGCACTTACACATTGCCTTTCACTTGGGAAGCTCAAAGTGCTTTACAAAGGTGCATAAATTTTCAGCTAGGGAAACCTTTTCAAACTTGGTTCAAAACAGGTTTGGGAACTTTTGTGAGAGAACCAGTTCAAATAGATGAGCAGGCCTTAACCCTGAAAAAGCGTGGGGTTTTTTTTTGTTGTTTTTTTGGAAAACACACTGTTTTCCCATGGCTGAATCATATTGCAGTCTCCTTATGCAAGCTTCAGGTGCAATTGATCGATGCCCATTTGCCCAGATCCTCACTAGTTTACTGTGTAATTATCAACCTACCCAGATCTAAATGTGTGATAGCCAGGTGTCTAAAGATGTAGATAAGGATCTAGTGAGATTTACAAATGTGCCTCAACAGGTTAGGGGCTAACTCTGATTGAAAGTCAGTGTAGTTAAGGGGACAAGATGGATGAGGTAATATCTTTTATTGGATCTGTGGTGCTCGGAAGCTTGTCTCCTTCACCGACAAAAGTTGGTCCAATAAAAGATTTTACATCCACCCCCCAGGTCTCTCTCATATCCTGGAACCAACATGGCTACAACAACAATGTACTTAGGCACATTTATAAATCCCTCTAGATGTCTGTCTGCATCTTTAGGACATAAATACTTTTGTAAAATTAGCCCAAAATAAGGGACACAGAATAATTCATGTAGGAAACTATACTTTCCCTGGGATACGTTCTATAATTACTCACTTCTGATGTAAATGATTCCCAACAATCAGAGTGAGAAGACATCATGTTAATGTGGAATGTGAGTAACTCTGGGACTAAAATGAGAGACATCCTTCCAAATGAAAGACATGGTAAGTATGATTCACTGGTTGTCCAGCATCATAAATGGGCATAAGCCATGATTGTAAGGCAACAACAGAACTCTTATCTCAGAGAAATTTCCCCATGTGAAAATGGATTATAATTATTATGAGTCTCTGCACAAAATAATAAAACAATCCCTAATAACTGGGTGAATTACAGGAGAATATAACAGGTTTCAGAGTAGCAGCCGTGTTAGTCTGTATTCGCAAAAAGAAAAGGAGTACTTGTGGCTCCTTAGAGACTAACAAATCTGCTAAATCGACTGCAGATTGCTCTCCTGTTGACTCCCGTGCTCCACCGGATCGAGAAGAGTAGGGGGAGTCGACGGGAGAGTGTCTCCCATCGACATCATGTAGTGTGGACCCCGTGATAAATAGATCTAAGCTACATCAATTTAGTTACGCTATTCACATAACTCAAATTGCATAGGTTAGATCGAATTTCCCCTGTAGTGTAGACAAGGCCTAAGTTTCAGATGAAGTTTGCACAGCTTTCTTATTATTGTACTTACTTTACAGGTGGAAAAAACCAAGGCACAGAGTTAACTATCTTGTCCAACAAAATACAGTAAGGCAGTGGCAGAGATAACAAAACTCAGCTCATCTGAATCCTATTCCCCTGCTTTAACTACATATAATGCTGCTCCCTGATATACAACCAGAGTAACTAAAAGGAGAATGTGAAATAAAGTGGGCAGGGGAGAGACGGAGGAGTTTACACAGTAGTTGTGGTGAAAAATTCAGATCAGCATTTTGCTTTCCAAACCACTTTAAGTTAGGGAATGTTCAAATTTTGAATTCCAGTTCAGTTCTTCACAGATATAGACTTCTGCTAGAAAATGTGGATCTGGATTTGAGTCAGGATTTCAGAGGTGCTCCGAATCCCATTTTGTGTAAAAATATAAACCAAACTCATTTAACTACATAAATATGAACTTAGGTTCCTATTTTTGAGAATCTCAGTGACTGCTAATGAGATGCTTGCTCATATTATCCCTGGGCTCATTATGATGAATGGAATAGAGCAGGGAGACCCATGGAGCGATTCATCATCACCCCCTAAGGTTAGGATCACACACAGAGCTGTGTGACATTTTTTTTTTTTTGGATGAATACCTGTTATTGAAAAAATACAGTTTTGGATTAACTGAAACTATTTGTAAATTTAGAGAATAGTTTCATCAAAAAAAAAATCAAAACGTTTCATTTTGACATTTTCAAAATGAAATATTACAACTTCATTTCAGAAAGAGGTGTAGATTAGAAATTTAGCTAGATTTATTTATTTTTTAAAGGACTAAAACAAAGCAAAACCAAAACGAAACAAAAACAGGGGGGGAAACAAATAAAAACACAAAAATGTGGGTCAAATGAAATGTTTCAATCAACCTGAAACAGGGTTTTTCAGTTTTTCATTTTAGTCAGAAATTTCCATGTTGGGCTGACCCAAAACAATTTTTTTTTCATATTTTTCAGTTAGCCACATAACTAAAAAATAAATTATTCACTCAGCTCTAATCACACATAGGGTTGGTAAATGTTTGGCAGAGAGATATTTTGCAGAGGAAACCTCGCTGTGTCCTGGGATCCCTTAGATGAGGGTAAAGCTGGGACGGGGCACACTCTACAGCGAGCAGAAGGGGGACATTTTTGTCCTGAAATCTTGTCTATTATAATACATAATTTGGTTTAGATTGGAACAATTTCCATTAAGTGTGATTGGAAAATTAACGATGGCCACCCTGGAATGTAGTGTCTCCTCACAATCCCACACTGGGAAATCTTGCAGTTTAACAATGAAATATTTTGTATAGAAGATGGAAGACACCAGCAGTGGATGGGTACAGGTATTAGCTAGTTGTACCAGATATATTGAAAAAAGGAGGTTCTGAGGTTATGTCATGGCCTTAAAACTACCGGAGATTCTTGGGTTGCAAAAAGCTAAAGGAGAATTGTAGTGGTAAAATGAAGGTAGGATGTAGAAAGTTGGTGCAGAAAATGTGACGTTTGCATTGCAAAGAATGGTCCCCCTAAAACTGGGACAGCCCTTTGCAGCAATTTCTTGGGGCACACCAATAGAGCACATTGTTATTTATGTCCTGAGATACAGGCTGGCAATCTATATTGTTGGTTGCTATGGGCTACTTTACAAAATGGCCTGAGACTATCCAATACGAAATCTAGAGGCTGTGACAGTAGCAGAGGTCCTAATGAATGAAGGGGATCATTCACCACATTTGGGGTCCCAAGTGAGTTTACACAAAGAAGTAACTTTGAATCCAAAGTGTTTGAACACATTTGTGAGCTTCCAGGAATCCACAAAATGTGCACCATCTCCGCACACCCACAATCCAATAGCCTGGTGGAAAAGTTCAATAGGACTTTGGGGGGGTTCAGCTGACTCCCTTTGTATAACCGCACAAAGAGCCTGGGAACCAACATATCTCATTCCTTTTGATGGCTTATAGAACAGTAGCCAGTGAAAGTACAAAGTGTATTCCAGCTCACTTCATGTTTGGGCATAAGCTAAGGACCCCAGCAAACCTCTTGTATGCAGTTCCAGAGGAAGAACAAAAGGATTTGAACAATTTGAACCATGCAGAGGCCCCATAATCCCAAAGGGAAGAAGCTCACACCTTCGCTAGGGAAAAGTTGAGGATAGTTTCTTATAAAATGAAAAGGCTGCATGATGTTAGGCCATATAAGGGAAATCTTTAAAAGAGAGGTCCTGGACTGGATCCACAATCCTCACAGAAAGGAAGGTAGGAGCCCTAAGATGGATAAACTTTGGGAAGCATCCTATACAGTATGGACCTGAATAAATGAAATGGGGCACAGAATACAATTGGGTCCCAGGACTAAACCCAAAGTTATCCACAAGGACCACTTCAGAAGATATTGGCTGCCCCTTCTCTCCACAAACTGAGAATGTAGCTGTGGGTGGGGACTGTCAGAGCCAGCAAGTTGCACAGAAACAATAGACTCACCTCAGGAGCACACTGAAAGGAAACCCTAGGAGAGAAAAGCCCCAAAGGGATTTGGGTGGGATAAAATTCTTGTGTGTTGGTAATGTGAAACTATCCTGACAGAGAGAGTCTCTATATATGTCAATAGGTAAGCTTGTATCTTTTGTAATTTGTTAAATTATTTCTTTTCTTTCTCTCTTGCATAGCTTATTAGGTGGCCCCATTTTAGGACAGATCATGTTGAACTGAATTTGAGGTGGGGGTTGAGTGAAAAGTTGTTATGGGTAGAGTTTAAAAAACTCAAATGAAGTTGGTGGGACTCCAACACCCTTCAGTTAGCATATCTCAAAAGGATAAATTGATCACAACCCCCCACCTACTCCAACAGGATTATGTGAAACTGACCAGGAATTTTAGACTGGGTGGGAGGAAGGACTTTTGCTAAGAATTGTTTTGGCTAAAAGTATATGTGAGGGAAGGGAGAACAGAGAACAGGCAAAAAGCAAGAAAGCAAAATTAGAGAGATAATTTTGTTGGGTCTGGTGTTAGCTGAAGAGACTTGGGGCTGTAAACTAAAACTCTTGTTTCTGATTTCTTGTGCATTCGGATAAGCAAGGCCTTGTACATTTGCTGTAAATAAGACTGCATCAAAGAAATTACCAGACTCCATCACCAATTTCTGCCCGCAACTGGAACATTCCCAAGGCCCCAAACTTTGACTAAAAAAGGGCAACTACATCAAAATACAATTCCCTTGCTTATTAATGAATGAAACAATAAAGGGAGAAGTAATGGCAAACAAGTTACAATCACAGCTTTTATACATGATCATGCACGGTACTGGTATTACACAATAGTACTGTCACCTGGCAGAACAAAATGTTACTGACATCACTTAACTTGTAACAGCAAACTGATAATTCCTAACGATTGAAGGCCTGATTCTGAAAAATGCCTTTTAGGATTAAGCCTTTCATTAAAAACTGGTCTTGTCTTCTGCTTATTTTGTCACATTCAAGTGTTCAGACATTCCACAGCCTTAATGCTTTAAGAAGTGATTCTGCAGTCTCTTTTCTCTTAATTGCATTACAGTTTTCACAGGTACTTGATTGTGACATTCTTTTTTAATGTGTGGTCCCTGGATATGGTCTTTCAAAGCAAATATCTTTATAGCTTGTGATGGAGCCATTCAAGCTGCATGACATGAAAACTAACAATGACTGTGAATTAAATCTCACTTAGTTGTGGGACTGTGGTTTTCAAAGGTTAAAGTTCTCTCTCTAGCTATTAATTGATGTTTAACTCCCCTCTCCCTCCTCTTCCCATTTACAGGCTAGTTAAAGAGGTAACAAAAATAGTGTTTTCTGTGAGAATTAATAATATTAAATTCCAGAGGAAAAAAGGTTAAAGTATTAAGAAAGGATAATTCACACTAGCGATTTGCCATGCTTTACTGGTATCTGAGAAGCCTTAAGTTTTGCCCTCAGCTGGTATTCTAGCCCCATATAAATAAGTGCTAAATAGCAATCCTCTTATTTGTTAATCACATGAAACTTTATTTGTCATACATTGTTAATTATCTCATAATATCCTGGTGCTTGGAGATGACATTTTCATTGTGGATATTAACTTTATTTGGTTTTTGAAACTTGCTTCATCTGGTTGAACAGAGATGTCTTTTAAATCATAATCCATGTTCATTCCTGTTTTGAATGTTAAAATAAACAAAGATCATGCATTTTTCATTGCTGAGGTACCTTTCATGTGGTTAGTCTGCAGCCACTTTAGTAATGTCAGACACTACTCTAAATACACAGTACATATGCTGATGAAAGACTAATGTTGAATATACATACTGCAGCATAGAATAGATATTTATGCATATCTCTGTACAGATGAATACATTTAAAATTGCCACTTGGATAATGCATAGTAAATTAAAGTCATAGCAAATACAAAATCAGAGGCTTTATTATTATTCATTTGCACTGCAGTTGCCCTTTTCCGCTACAGTTATTGAGTGGAATCCCATTGTGCTAGGTACAGTACAAACCCCAAAGACCTTAGAGTCTAAAAGGTATATTGGTTCTTTATATCTCGATATATACAGCTGTATCACATTCTATTTGATTCATATATGTTAAGATGGGAGGAAGCCAAGAAGGAAACAATGCTTTCTGTTAACAGTGGTGTATTTCTTCTTTCCATCCATTGAATCACAATGTTTTTACACCGTTATGTAGTGTTACAAAGAGAGGGTGTCAGATGTGCTATTAGTACCAAACTGGTAATATTGCACTAGTTTGTTTCCTATCCAGTTCAGTTACTCTTGTTTTGACAGTCTCATGCAGCATGTGTGAAGAGTAATAAAAGTGTACCAAAAGTGTACCATAGGGGTGATCAGAGTAATCATATTTATATTAATATTAAGTATGTGACCAAATATATATCACTATTTCTCAGCTGTTAGAATGTGGGTAGGATTTATATTTTTAAAAACCTCAATTATTCTTTCCATCAATTAGTTTCAATATGTAGAGTGGGTTGTCATTTTCTTGGGGGGGGTTTCCATTAATTTATTTCATGAAGCTTTAATAGTTTATCAAATGAAAACTTTAGTGAGAAAATACGGTAAGTGCTATTTGGTATTGTAAGCTTTGCGTAAACAACAACTGAATTTATTTGTGTTTAGAATTCTTAAATTTTGTATGTGTAATTGTTAAAATAGTAATCCAGGATGATTTGTCTTCTCGTTGGGAGTGCTTCCTCTTTGTTCTTTTAGTTTCTGTTCTGGCAAATGGTTTTGTTTTAAAGTTTAAAGCTACTTTTGGCAGGCCACACTAACAAAAAAGCCACATCCATCGTGGTTTTAACCAAAAACAAACAAGAAATAGTCCCATTTCCTAGAACTCTCTTTCTTTTCCCAAAACCTATACAAAGTAAAACAGTTATGTAAAACAACTGTGGGGGAAAAGAGTCAATTTACTTGCCCACTTCATTTTCTGTAGAGACTCTTTAGTTTAATTGGCTGTTTTTCTGCTCAGTCTCTCCTGATACTCAGAAAGAATATGGGTTCTGTACTCTCCCCTGTTGACTTGCCCTGGCTGAGGAGTAGAATGATGGCCGCTACCTTTAGGACTGGAATTATAGGACAAGTTTGCCTGTGATAGAAGGGAACTGTGGACTCGATGACTGAGGAAGTGCGTTCCAGTCCTATGTAAAGCTGAGTGACTAATGAAATTTTTGGTTTACTGGCAATTCTGGGTGGGGGCGGGGGAGAGGAAATAAAAATCATTTTGGGTCAAACTGAAAACAGGATTGTAGTTTTGACATGAACTCCCTTAAACCCCCTATATTTAGTACAGGGGATACCTGAAGTATACTGTGAAAGCTGTGGCAACATTTAGTTAGAAAGGCAATTGATACGTATATTTGAGAGAATGTCTATATAGTGAAAACCACGCACACATTTTCTGCTTCATGGCTTGTACTATACAATTGGTAGCAAACAAACCATGCTACAGTTTGGTTGAAAGTAGAACCATCTGCTAACTGTTCAAATTGCCTCCCAGTGGGTTGGCACATGTCTTCACAAACTGTTGCAAAAATAATATTAAATATGTTCTACAACAGACTATAAGAATTAAAGGAATATTAGGATCTACTGAGGCTGAGTCTACTTAAAGATCTTTCCATATAAATAAACAAACGGTCTCCACTGTTTTTTTAACAAATAGAAACGTTATATTTTTTTAAAAGAAATCTTACTAAATCCTTAATCCAGAATTGTGCTGTGTAATAACACCATCACGGTTACATTATGTCACTGCGCTAATGTAGTGCACATGAAGAAACACGTGTTACATAGCTAAGCACATCGCAGAGTAAGTGGAATGAGATGATCTCATTCTGTTTTCGGTCTACTGTTCCTATAAACATAGAGGAGGCCTCACCTGCGGCAGGGGCAGCTGTGGGGCAATTGACATCCTGTGTTTTCAGTTCAGATGCAGAATGTTGCAACATGAATCCCTAGGGCTAAATGCTGCCAAATCTTACTCACAATGAGTAGTACATTACTCATCGGGGTAGGATTTTCAAAAGCATCTAAGTGACTTATGTGCCTTGACTTGTGATTCTAAGTCACTTGAAAATCCCCTCTCCCACCCCCAAATTGATTTAGAGGAACCATTTGCACTATGGAGGTACTCCCTATTATGTGCAAAGGTGAAAGAATCTGGCTCTGTCTTTTTTCTTCATGAAGATTTCAGATACAGTGTTTGTCTTCCTTATTTCAAATTAAATCATTTACGAGGAAAAATACTTGCCTCACTCTATGTGCTCTAGAAATAATCCTGAAGAAATAGGATATTTGAATTATCTTCAGACAGAACCATTAAAGATAGCAGAAAAGCATGTGCCAAGATCTTGAAGGTACAATGAGGTCTTCAGCCTTAAGAAGGATCATCCAGAGTCAGGGTTTATTTTTTAAAAATCTTTAGTTTTTTAACAAGATTCTACCAATTAAAATATGCAATAATTCTCTAATTTCAATTATCCATTGCAGAAACATTTATAGCACTGTGGTGTTTAAACTACTTCTGCCATGTACTTTTAGGTTTCAGAGTAACAGCCGTGTTAGTCTGTATTCGCAAAAAGAAAAGGAGTACTTGTGGCACCTTAGAGACTAACCAATTTATTTGAGCATAAGCTTTCGTGAGCTACAGCTCACTTCATCGGATGCATAGCGTGGAAACTGCAGCAGACTTTATATATACACAGAGATCATGAAACAATACCTCCTCCCACCCCACTGTCCTGCTGGTAATAGCTTATCTAAAGTGATCATCAGGTGGGCCATTTCCAGCACAAATCATAAATCACAAAACATAAGCGAAAGCTTATGCTCAAATAAATTGGTGAGTGAATTTGTGTGGGGGGGTGGAGGGTGAGAAAACCTGGATTTGTGCTGGAAATGGCCCACCTGATGATCACTTTAGATAAGCTATTACCAGCAGGACAGTGGGGTGGGAGGAGGTATTGTTTCATATTCTCTGTGTATATATAAAGTCTGCTGCAGTTTCCACGCTATGCATCCGATGAAGTGAGCTGTAGCTCACAAAAGCTCATGCTCAAATAAATTGGTTAGTCTCTAAGGTGCCACAAGTACTCCTTTTCTTTTTTCATGTACTTTTAGTTTCCCCAGATAACACCAGCCCACAGTCAGCGCTGATTCTGTAGATTACATTTTGTTGACATTCTAAAAGACTAGGCTTTTTCAGTGGATAACAGTACTACATACTTCACATTTTTAAACCACAGGTCTGATTTCTTTATTTACATGCATTTAAAATGTGTATCTGAAGCTTCAGGCTCATATAAAACTAAAAACTTTTCATAATCCCCCCCCCCCACAAATTCACACATCTATATACAAAATACCCTATTAAAAAAAACTCACCAAAAATTAAACTTATGCCATACCTCCCATCAACTCCACCCTTTGCGATGTAAGGGAAATCGTATACAAATATATAGGTTTCAGAGTAACAGCCGTGTTAGTCTGTATTCGCAAAAAGAAAAGGAGTACTTGTGGCACCTTAGAGACTAACCAATTTATTAGAGCATAAGCTTTCGTGAGCTACAGCTCACTTCCTCAGATGCATCTGAGGAAGTGAGCTGTAGCTCACGAAAGCTTATGCTCTAATAAATTGGTTAGTCTCTAAGGTGCCACAAGTACTCCTTTTCTTTTTGCGAATATATAGGTACCTAAAGGTGCAAATGATCACTTAGTGCTTACCTCCCATTGATTTCACTGAGTTGTTTTGGAAATTCCACTAGGCACCTATCTGGTTCTTTAAAGCCTAAATACCTTTAAAAATATGGACTATAAACTTTTTGATTTGTTCTGGAAGATGAGCACATTCGAGGTTTTATCAAACCAAAGAGAGAGTGTCAAGTTCCACAGTTGAGGCCTATTGATAGAACAACCTATGCCTCTAGCTTAATCAGGTTTAAACCTGAGGAATTTTAGCTGGAGTGCCTCCAGTGTTTCAGCTGCTGTCAGAGAAGAGGAAAGATGATCTGTAAGGCATGCATATATACATACCATGATAATAATTTCACAAGTGTCTGGACTTTCTCAATTGGATTTTTTTTAAAACCACCTAGGATTTCAAAACAACAGTAATAGGTTGTGGGCCACTATCGCAGGGTGATTGGTTCTTTAAGGGCAATTGGGCCCAGTCACATCTATAATCAGTTGGCTACCTCTCATCTGATGCTGTGAGGCCAGGGATGAGGTAATAGGTTGAAGATCACCTGGTCCTCAAAAACAAAAAACCAGCAAATAGGTCAGCTGGTGGGAAGAGGAAGAACTGCAAGGAGTGGGGAGGCTACTGCCTTCAGTTCCTTCTCTGCCCAACCGACCCCCTAAGGAACAGTCCAAAGCAAAGGAGAAAGATAGCGGGTAGTGACTCATAGGGCCACACATCTCAAAGAACCACAGTTACTGCACAAACTGAGTACTCTCTTCTTCTTCTTCCTCTTCAAGCAGTGTCCCTATGGGTGCATCACTTCAGATGACTTCTGAACAGTATCCCCAGATGGAGGAGGGGGCTTCAGAATAGTGTCGAGAACTGAAGATAGTAGTGCAGAACCAAGTGCCCTGTTCGATCTGACAGCATAGCTCAGGGCCTAATGCTTCAAAAACATCTGCATTGAAGCCCATGTAGTGGCCCTACACATTTTAGATACTGGTACATTTCTTAGTAATGCTGTAGATGTTGCCTGCAATCTGACTGAATGTGCTATCACCCTCTGCGGGTGGTGATGAATACCTGCAGCATCATAACAATATATCCAGATATCGATCACAATAGTCTCTGAGTAGAGATTGAGTACCCTGTGGATCCACAAAGGAAATCAAGAGCCTAAATGACTTCCTAAATTGTTTGGCCCTATCTAAGTAGAAGGCCAATGCCCTTCTAACATTCAGCGTATGAAAAAGGGATTCCTGTAGAGATCTCTGTGGCTTTGGGGCAGGGGTAGAGGGGGGGAACACTGGTCAATTAATGGATTGATTAAGGTGGAAATATGCTAGAACCTTAGATAAGAATTTGGGTATAGAATGAAAGAGACTTTGGCCTTAAAGAACACTGTAAAGGGGTGAGGGCATCAGCCATCAAGGCTCCAATCTCCTTGACCCTACCGGCCGAAATGATGGCTACTAAAAAGGCTGTCTTCTTAAATAAATGCAACAGAAAATAGGTTGCTGTTGGTTTGAATGGAAGTATCATAAGGTAATTGAGTATCAGGTTGAGGTTAGGGTAGGGTTTCTAATCTGCGGCTAGAGATTCCCCAAGCCCTTAATAAACCTAGACAATATCAGTTGAGCAAACATGGAGAATCCTTCAACCAAAAGGATGAAAGGCTGATATTGCAGTCAAATGACCCTTGATAACTCAGATTTCTTAAATAATTCAGGATAACTGAAAGTGGCAGGTGGCACCGATGACAACACCAATGGAAGAATCTCTTCCATTTCTGCAAATAAGTAATCTGGATTGACTTCTTTCAGTAACACCTGTTCTACTTCTAACCCTATGAACCACTGAGGAACCATTCCCTGAGGTGGAGAACTGCTAGGTTGGAATAAATGACATGATCCTCATCTTGTGACAGGAGAGGAAGAATGGTCGGGAGCTTAAATGATGGTTGGATACATAGATGAAGCATGTAAGGGTACCAAATTTGTCTCTGCCAGGACAACACTATAAAAATAACTCTGGCTCTGTCCTGTCTGACCTTGTTTATCACCTTAGTATCAGTGACATTGGAGGAAACACGTAGACCAGACCCTTCTTCCATGATAGAAGAAATGCATCACCCAAGGAGTGGTGGCCCAGACCCTCTCTTGAGTAGAAAAGAGGACACTTCCTGTTCCTGGAAGTGGTGAAGAGAGCCACCTCTGGCAGTTCCCTAGTTTGGAATATGCTATGGAGAACTTGGGTATCTATCTCCCCTTCATAATCCTATAAAAATTGTCTGAGGCAGAGGCAGGGTCAGATGCTGGTTTTGGGTAGACCCTGTTACAGCCACTTGATAGTCTCATTCATAATCACATTACTCCAGTGATTACAATAGGCTAGCATGGTTGTAAAAAGACATGATCTAGTCCAGGGGTGGCCAACCTGAGCCTGAGAAGGAGCCAGAATTTACCAATGTACATTGCCAAAGAGCCACAGTAATATGTCAACAGCCCCCAAACAGCACCCCCAACTCCAACCTGCAGTGCCTCCTGCCCGCCAGCAGCCCCACCAATCAGTGCCTCCCTCTCCCTCCCCACTCCTCCTGCCCACCGCAATCAGCTGTTACGCGGTGCACAGAAGGCTCTGGTTGGGAGTGGGGGAGAGCAAGGGCATGGCAGGCTCGGGGGAAGGGGTGGAGTTGGGGCAGGGCCTGGGGCAGAGCAGGGGGTTGAGCAGTGAGCACCCCCAGCACACTGGAAAGTTAGCATCTATAGCTCCAGCCCCAGAGTCAGTGCCTACGCAAGGAGCTGCATATTAACTTATGAAGAGCTGCATGCGGCTCCGGAGCCACACATTGGCCACCCCTGATCTAGTTCTATGTTACTAATATAATAAAATAACATTTGCTAAGATATGCAAGCTGGCAATAAATTGGTTTAAAATTCCACTCCTCAGTTTCTGTTCTGCAGTTCCTCCCACAGAATTGTGTGAAACTTTTCTAATGAGTCTGGAAACCAGGCAAAACCGCTTAATTTAAGATTATTACAAATCTGAAATTTGGGCCATAGAACCACAAACTGAATTTTGAGCAAGTCTTGGCCAAATTTCAAATTAACATGGTCCACTTTACTGTTTTAGGTGGAAACTGAAGAATATTGGTGGTTTTGGGTCAAAACTACATGGAACTTGGCAATGTTAGTTGAGTTTCTTTGTGAGTTTTGGGGTTCATTCAAACCCAGAATTCAAAGTTAACCTCAGGATTTATGAATTGAGAAAAAAATGAACTGAGGAATTAAATCCATATAGAGAAAAATACTTACATGTAGCCCTGTTAATTGGAACTGTAGAGATCTGCATAGCTCATTGTTCATCTGCCTTCATCATGAAGCCTTCTCTGTGTCAGACAATCACTTTCCCCATTTAAAGTTAGTAAACATACCTCCTGGAGCTAATATACCAATAAATCAATTAAAACAATGCCAAGATTTAAATAAAGCAAAAAAGTGATTTCCTTTCTTGAATGGCCCAAGCTATAGCAGATTTTAAAAAGTCACTTTTTAACCACAGCGTTTTAATTTCAAGGTTTCAAAAACAGAAAAAAACTGTAGTTTTCACCTTTTTACTTTTTTCACCCATTCTTCTCCCCACCCCCTTTTCCCACTTTACCACTGGAAAAAGGAGAGTGGTGGAAGGAAAAAGGGGGAAAAAAGGGAATAAAATAAAACCAGAAAACTCAAAAAATGAAAATTTTGGCAAAAATTTCAATGTACTCTAGTCCATGCTGTATCATTTTGAACTTTCCATCAACTCTATCAATCAACAGCTAAGGTCTCTTCAACGGGATTACTCCCAGTGAGTAAAGATAAGCACATGCGTAAATTGTTGTAGGATAGAGGTATAAAATGCTAGTGTGCTTTGACTAAGGAATCAGAAACAGTTAGGGAAACATTACGTTAAAAGAAATAATCGCGTACTAGATTTTTTAAAAAAGTTAATTGAACTATTAATATTTTTTCAGCCAATTATAGCTATATCTATTTTTTTACCCATGTCCATAGCTTGAAAGATGGGAGCTGGAAATACGAGTATCTGTTTAGTGTTATTCCTGGTTACAGATATAAACAGAAAAGGTGATACATGTAGTGACAATGTGTGGATTTTTCTTCTCAACTTTTTCTGGTTTCCTGGCAATGAGAGAAAACCGCACCAGGACAAGGCTAGCTCCCTCATGAATGTCTAAAGGGTGACGAAATTGCAGGGCTACAAGAATCCTAGTTCTGTTGGCTTTGCACTGAGCAACTTTTCAAATATCACCTTCAAAGATATGCAGATAATTTTCATAGTGTTGCCAAAAGAAGCAACGTAACTTTACACAGTCACAAACTGTCCAGTCCACCTAGTGTCTGTTCTGTGAACCCTATGAAAAGTGAGGGGAAAGTGTGATTGTGCTAAAACATGATCCTGTCAGAATGTAAAGAATGCATGAATGTGCAGAACTATGACATGTGCTGCCAAGCATGTCATTCTGCCTTGAACTACCCGCTCCAGCCTATTTGAAAGAACGTGTTAGCATTTGAATGAAAAGGGAGCTTCCACAAGATCTTACCAGGCCACATGTAAAATAAAATGCTTCATTGTAACTAATATTGCTCTGACATCACAGCGGAGGCCCAACCTGAAAATCCTAGTTTTCCATTAGTTATGGCTAACACACAAGCCTACAAACAGAACACACTAAGGCCTCACACTCTGAATTCCCTTTTCAAAGCATATTACACACCAAGCTGAAACAGTCAGCAGACTTTGGTCCTAGATAGCTATGCCAGTATAAACACTAGCACACCTTTGAGGAAGAGTGATGAAGCCCTTCATGATTTTGCTCTGAAAAGAAGCTATTATTAACCAGGAGAACCCTGGTCAGTTTTATAGGTCTCCTCTGGGAATCCCAGCTAAATACCTGACTGCTAACTAATACCGGCTGAAAGGGTGAGATTACACACAACTCGCTTTGCTGTTGCATTGTGAGGTTGAACTAATAAAATGGTAACAGCAACAAAAGATTAATTTTTTCAAGAATGAAACTGCTTGAGAATTGCCCAATGTCTTCTGCAACATGAGGCTTTAAAGAACAATTTTCAGCTGTATCAAGGCAAAATCAGATGCTGGTGTTTTCAGAGACCCATTTGGCCTGACAAATGGGCACCGAAGGAGTAGACTAAAAAGGCATTGGGATGGGATGCAGAAAATGCTGTAGTTTGAACACCATTACTTATACAAACATGACTGAAATGCCACACCGTTACATTTTGTAATGAAAATGTGAAGTAAATCATGATATTTAGCTATTCTGAAAGACCAGAAACTACTGGGGACCAAATGCTGCCCTCAGCTTTGCAAGCCAGAGTCTCAAAAGCATTTACATAGGGTATAAGTGAGAAAAGGATTTGGCCCTATGCACCTAATGTAATACATCCATTTTCAAAGTTAGCCTTTTCATACATACTAAGGTTTCCACTCTCCCCTATGTAATAACCTAGATAAGGGTGAGTAAAAGCCACAAGTTTCAACTCATTGACTTCTGTTCCTTTGGGGAATGTGGTCTGTCCTTCTGCAGAAGACAGCCTGGATTTTCACCCCTGAACTATGCAAATCCCAGGAGAATCTCAGAAAATAAGACATCTTCACAGCAGTAGTTCTGTGCAAATTCATCCCTCTTTGAGAAGCAAAGCATTACTGGGTCCTAAAGGGGCCAGGTCCCTTTCACTATCGTTGCTAAAGGCTCTACATTTATTACACTGTTTTTTTCAAAATGTTTTATTGGCGGACTAATGGTTTATATTTTGTTTTATTTTGTGCTTCCTACCTGCTGGCTGGTTTTTAAGGAGGTATTCTTTGCTTCTCTCACAGACAGAAATAAGGGGGATTATTGCTCTTGCTTTCATTGCAAACTGTTAAATTTGACAGGCTATTGTTTTGTAGGTTACTAATCCTTCTAATTCCACTCCTGTTATGGAATGTGTGGTTACAGCAGAATGGAACACCCTCTTGTGAATGGGTAGTGGGTCTCCACAATGGACAGATTGGCTTCTAAACACTTTCTAAACCCATCACTCTCACAAATCTTGGGAAACAGGCCAGTCCTTGCCTACAGACAGCCCCCCAACCTGAAGCAAATACTCAACAGCAACCACACACCACACAACAGAACCACTAACCCAGGAACCTATCCTTGCAACAAAG
Source organism: Lepidochelys olivacea (assembly GCF_965140295.1). Taxonomy (NCBI): domain Eukaryota; kingdom Metazoa; phylum Chordata; order Testudines; family Cheloniidae; genus Lepidochelys; species Lepidochelys olivacea. The sequence continues at coordinate 169,990,892 of NC_140411.1, forward strand.
CCCATTGCCAACCATGTCCACATATCTATTCAGGGGACACCATCACAGGGTCTAATCACATCAGCCACACGATAAGAGGCTCGTTCACCTGCACATCTACCAATGTGATATATGCCATTATGTGCCAGCAATGCCTCTCTGCCATGTACATTGTTCAAACTGGACAGTCTCTACGTAAAAGAATAAATGGACACAAATCAGATGTCAAGAATTATAACATTCATAAACCAGTCGGAGAACACTTCCATCTCTCTGGTCACTCGATTGCAGACCTAAAGGTCGCAATATTACAACAAAAAGACTTCAAAAACAGACTCCAATGAGAGAGTGCTGAATTGGAATTAATTTGCAAACTGGATACAATTAACTTAGGCTTGAATAGAGACTGGGAGTGGATGGGTCATTACACAAAGTAAAACTATTCCCCCCCACACACACACTGTTCCTCAGACGTTCCTATTAACTGCTGGAAATGGCCCACCTTGATTAGCACTACAAAAGGTTTCCCTCCTCCCCCCGCCCCGCTATCCTGCTGGTAATAGCTCATGTTAAGTGATCACTCTCCTTACAGTGTGTATGATAACACTCATTTTTTCATGTTCTGTGTGTATATAAATCTCCCCACTGTATTTTCCACTGAATGCATCCGATGAAGTGAGCTGTAGCTCACGAAAGCTTATGCTCAGATAAATTGGTTAGTCTCTAAGGTGCCACTAGTACTCCTTTTCTTTTTGTAAACACTTTTTGTATATTTATGACTGCACATGGACTGGCACGAGCTGCTAAGCAGAAAACACACAGCTGGTATCAAACCTATTCCTTGCATTGTCTATAGTCCATGGCTTCCCTTGTTCTCCACCATACAGGATTCCCTAAATTTGGAGTTCTATATTCTTCTTCTAGGGCTTGCGGGATGGTTTTAGCATTTCATAACTTTCTCAAGGAGTTCCCTAAAATAAACATGGTTGCTTGTTCAGTAGCAATCATGTTAAGACTGAAGTCAAGTGTTATCTAGAGACTTGAATATCATTTAGAAAATGCCTACAGAAAGAACCTGACCTGTCAATATGACTTTATTATAACTATTTTGGGAGAGATTATATATTAGGGAGAGATCCTACATGTCTATATAATGCTGTTGATATGTTGGATATTAAATGACATGGCATGCAGTGAAACAAAAGAGAGAGAAGAAAACAAATAACCCCAGCTCTGGTTTCTTCCTGTCCCAGCTGCTGGCTGTGCAAGGGCGACCCAGTAACATCCATTTGCACTACACATCCAGAACGACCCAGGCTGTGATCCTGCAAGCTGACCCACCCAAACACCCATGTGGAACCACAGTGAAATGAACAGGGCTCGGAGTGAGTGTAGGAATCCATCCATGGGCATCATCTGGGAAGATCAGGGACCCAGGTGTTATCACAGTTGTCCATTAAAGTATTAACTTGCTTTTATTTGTTGGTTTAAGACCTCAGCATTCTTTAACTGTACTAGTCATTTAACTGCAAGTACATATACGGATGCTGTAATGTGTCCAAAGGCTTCAGTGGGAGGATTAGAATACTGATGTGGGGCTTGGTTTTACTAGGGGCTGAGCACTCCTCTGAGGTGCTAAATGCCCTCAGTTCCCGCTGACTCAGAGCGCTATTGGGATTCGGCCTGTTGATGGATGTCCTTAGGATCCACAGGAGCACTGAGTCACAGGTGCAAAATATTTTTTTCACCTAGTTGCAAAAGGCTAGATCTTTAAAAAGATAGTTAGGCACCTAGAGATGCAGATTTCCAGGTCAAGATCAATCAGAGGTGTATTTTTCATGAGACCCTCTGAACAGGCCTCCTGCCCAGGCTCTGCTGTTCCCCATAAGGTCCACACAGACCTGGTTCTGGCTGCCTGTCAGATTTCACACCCTGTTCCACAGCAGTTCTCTTCTGCTGCAACCTAGTTCCTTCTGCATTTCTCCCTCCATCTCTCTTCCCTGCAGCTCCTGTCTAGACATGGTGGTGCTTACAAAAGTTGCCCTTATCCAGTCACATCCTTGTTTAGGGTCTTTTCATTGAGTTTCTGTCCCCTCTCCTTCCTGGCCAGATGGAGAGGGTTGGTGCGCATTGTAGTTTTCTGCTTAGCAGATGCATCACAACACAGCCGGTAAGGAGGCAGCCACTATCTATGCCATGAAAGAATTTGGAGGAAACCCAAAGTTTTTCACCCATTAGTGTCTCCTCCTGCAGGTTTTCCTTTGGAAGGGCAGAATCAGGGCCAAAGACAATGCAAATTCAAATGCAGATTTTGGTGACATTCAGCTTGGATTATTTTTTAATCACATCAGTGGAACTAGGAGGTAATGATTTTTAGATGAACAGTATTCCCAACCCTTCAAACGATCATCGGGGAAAGTATCCCCTCATACTTCAGTATGTAGTTGTGCTATTCTGACATTCTGGTATAGGCTACTTTGCTTCTAAGTCCTTTTGATCTTCAAGTCCTTTTCAGTTTACCTTTTTTCATAAGCCAAAAAGACAAGAATCAATAAAACCAAACCTGTAGAAAGCCCCCACTTCTTCTTCCTCCAAGAACTTCAAGTAAAGGGCATTATCATGACATTTTTGAGAAAAATCAAAAGGCAGCAGCAGTATTTTCTTAACACACCTAAACAAATTTATGAAGAATTTAATCCTACCATTTTAAAATATACCTTATTATTACAGTTAACAAACAGGGACCCTTTGGAGAGGAAGAACAGCATAGTGATTACAACAGTAGCAGGGACTTGGGGACCCTGGCTTTAAGTCCCTGCTCTGCCACAGACTTCCTGTGACATTTTGGGCAAGTCACTTCATTTCTCTGTGCCTCAGTTCCCCACCTGTAAAATAAGGGTGTTAGTACTTCCCAGGGGTATTGGGAGCAGGCCCAACGATGCAGGGGAGGGGAAAGAGGGCAATTGACCAGGGACCCTTTTAAATCATGCGGGCGGGCCGCAGGACTCCTAGGCACGTGTGGGGTGGCACTGGTAGTGGCGAAGGCAGACGGGCGGGCACGTGCTAGAAGAGCACATCCAGCAGCGCAGCCTGCAGCAGCTCACTGGGCACCAGCCAGCGCAGGTGCAGCACCACCCAAATGTCAGGCGGCTCTTTCTAGGGGGCCCATTAACTGTTCTACCCTGGGGCCTGGAATTGCTGTTGGTGGGCCTGATTGGGAGGATAAATATATTAGAGATGGTGAGGTGCTCAGATGCTACAGTAATGTGGAGCCATATAAGTATTTTAGGTAAATAGGAAAACTGTCCTTTACTTAGCTTTAGAAATGTCAAAAGACCTTCCCTCTTCTCCCTTTCACAGCTGGAACCATAAAGCCCACTGAAGTCAATGGAAAAAAGAGCTTTTCTTCAAGGAGCCCATTGCAATGGGAGTATCAATGGGCATTTTGGATATGCAGGGAATACAGGATCAGATGCATTAGTTCTGTATTCAACAGTGACCTTTACTGCCAAAAATAAAGAAACTGTAGCATGTGAACCTTACTTGAACTTTCTTTTTTACGTCCTTACATTTACTTTGCAATATGAAAGAATCACATTTGGCAAGCTTTCCACAAATACTACTAGTAAGTTTTAATGTTGGTACCCCGTGACATATTTTAACGCACAAACATCATATATTATTCCTGTTGAATAAATAAAATGTTTTATAGAAAAATGAAGAAAATGTTCATACTCTGTTTAAAAGTTCAGGCCATGATCCTGATCTTAGACAGAGTGGTGTACATTCTGGGTAATTTAACTTCTTAAATTACTGTACTGTAAGTTACCTCACATTTACACTAGCATGAAATCAGTATTTGGTCCCCTATTCCACAAGGGCCAGATTCTGATACCCTTGCTCAGAATGAGTAGTATCTTAGTTCTCAGATAGTCCTACTGAAGTCAGTAGGACTACTCATAGAATAAGATGCTTCACAACATATCATCAAAATCTTGCCCTCAACTGAAGTACGTCAGCTAACTTATCAAACAACTCCTGTAACTCCTCCTATGTAAATACAAACTAACAATTGTGACACTAAGCACCCCTGTACTCACACCCTATATACTTTGTACAAAATATGCTTTTTGAGGTATCATTGGCAAACTGATCATTAATATTCTTCTGTGATGTATGTATGTGATGTGGATTGTTATGAATATATTCCAGAATTATAACTGAAGTGTGTGTAAACCAGGCGTGTCGGGGGAGCTGCTAAACAGGTCTAGTCTAGACAAAGGAATATGTGTTTGCCTCAATTTACACATAAGTAGTAAACAAACCCATCAATGGATAGAGGTAACCCTCACACTAACAAGTGGGGGAGAAGACAGCATGGCATCTTCACCCAGCCTGACAGAGAGCTTGGTCTGGGTTTTACTTTTCACAAGAATCCATTTAAAGATTTACTAGTCTATAAAGACAGGGGCGGGAGAGGGGGGCTGAACTTCAAATGATAATCAACTGATTGTATACAATATTACTGTATTATAAAATGTATAGAGTTAGGTCTTTTCTGAAAGCTAATGACACACTGGTGATTAATATTATAGTGAAATGTATGTATTAACAATGTATAAGGAATTATGGATACTCATGGATATTAGCTGGACAATTTGCCCACACAGGAGGGAATGTCACAGCTATCTATCTGACTATGTCAATTCAGCACATTAGCCTAAACTGCTATTTATTTTAATTTATTTGCCATTGCAGCTCAGGATCTGTCATAACGTAAGTGACTTCTAATGTCACAGTGACAACAATAACTGTGAATTGTTGTTATTAAAGACAAAATGGAGATTTTTTTTTTTAAAGAAACAATGGGTCTGATTTTGTAATCAAATTTGAAAATGGACAATTAGGAAACAACAGTTCCTGTTAGGCTTTATAAAACATGTTCTTTTATTAATATTTAAGTAGATATAAAACATTCTTAAGGAAAATGCCATTAAATCATGTTCTGGGGCTCTAAGGGTAAAATGAAATAGTCAGTTCAGGGGGCCAAATCCAGACCAATGAGGGGTTGTGTCACTGCCTGTCCCATAACCTTGGAGCCCCACAAGGCTATATGCTGTTGGAGCTCCCAACCTGGGCCTCCCAATCAGTCTACCAGCATGCAGGTCATACCTTGAAGGGTCTGTGCGCTAGACAGCCCTGGGTCAGCAGCTCTGACCCCAGCAGCCTGTCTGCTGCCACACAGCCCCACTCTGGCTTCCGCCAGCCTTAGTTACAACCAACTGGGTGATCCCAACACATTCTCAGTCCTGAATTTTCCTGTGTGCCCTGAAGTGTTCAGCCCTTTCCTGGACAGCTCAGAGAAATAAACAAGTTAATTTGCTCCTTTAAAGACACAAAACACATCACAATTTAGTAACTTAACTGGGGGTAAATACACTTGTCCGTTTCAACACAGCACTGAGTTGGTTTATGGTGAAAATGAAACAAATGTATTAACAGAATATATATCAGATTAAGTGAGTTCAAGTATAAGGAATAAATATAGAAAGAGTTGCAAGTAAAAAATACCCTTATAAAGATCTAAAACTTAATCTAGAAATATACAGGTTGTGTTCAAGATGGTGTCTCTCCCCAGCCATTCTTCTTCCTAGCCATGGCTGACTTTCCATCAGTCAGGACCTTCCACAAAAGTATTAGGAGCTGACTTCCGTTGTCTTCAGAGGTGATAGGTCTTTGCCTAAGTATGTTTCTCACCTATACATAGTTCCAGAGACCGAAACCCCTCCCTTGGTTGAAGGACCCCTCTTTCTCAGCTTTCAAGAGATTGATGCTGGCCTTGTTTATATCTCTCAAAGTTCAATTACCTTGTTTCAAGAGGCAGGATCACCTCATGCTAGTCTTCCCTTCCTGTGGGCTTCCCATCCCTCTGTATGATTTCAATGTAAATGGAGCATGTCTTGTTTCTGATTCCACCATGCTGAATTGACATAGTCAGATAGATAGTTGTGACATTCCCTCCTGTGTGGGCAAACTGTACAGCCTAATATCAATGAGTATCCATAATTCCTAACACATTGTTAATACATACATTTGAGGTGCCTGAATGAGGAATGTTGGTTAATGTTTATATGATGTCAAAGTAACCACACAATTAGTGAACATAAAAAAAATCAGAGGAGAAGCTTACTTAACTTTTGAAAAAGGGCAACTGATGTTAGTGTACACAATGCCACTCATAGCTACTAATAGCCACAATAAACTGAAGAGCATGTCTGAACAAAAAGGATCTAAGCAAGCATTAAAGCATGCAAGGATTAAAGTAAAATCACAGATAAATAAAGATGAAATAAGTGTGTCAGTTTCACTTAGACACGCTATTGGAATTTTTAAACAATAGAATTCAGGACCTTTTTTTCTGGCTCTTTTTCCCCAATCCAGCACTTAACTTTCTGGCAGTGCACACAGAGCTGTATGTCATACAGAATAGAGTTAGAAATCTCAGTAATTAAAGGGGTTTATTAACTCATATTCGTGGGCTCCCATTACTTGAGCACTTGTATATTTACCAAAGAAAATAATTGGTGGCATTAAACTGGATCCTGTATTTAAACATACTAAAAAAAAGCAACAGCTCTCTCTTTGTCTTGTTCTGTCTTTGTCCTTCCTTCCTTCCTTCCTTTCCGGTATTGTTTACTGTCCACTGGGCAAAAGTCTTATTAAAATAACCATTGAAATAACCCTTGACTGAAATGGTCTTAAGTGTCATTGATTGTGCTTGTTAGGAGAAAAAGACAATGTTAGATGGTAGTGCTCAGTGTCTGTTATTAAAGTTTTCTTATATTAAAACAAGACAAACGAAGGGGTAGAGGGGAAAAAAAAGCCTGTTTCTGATTTCTTGCAGTTAAGTTGCTTGAAGACTACAGGCACAGCACTTTTCATATGACAAAACTTAGCTATTCCCGAACCCCAACTTTACTTGCCTAGCTCTTGAAAACATTCGGATAGTTTGGTCTTATTTTTCACTAGCCTATCAATGGGAGAAAATGTTCAGCTTGTGTAATTTTTCACATCAAATTATTGCAAGGTTAAATCTGTTTCAGCCAGTTTCTACTCATGCTAAGTAGTAGTTTAGGCCCTGGATCCTGCAAAAGTGTCTGTGAGTGCTAACCCTTGCACCAACACTGAAGCTCTTGCAAGGAAATCACTGGGAATACTCAGAGTAATGACCCCTCAACATGAGTAAGGTTAGCAGAAACTGGCCCTTAGAGAATAAGACAAAAATAGAATTCTGCAAAGGTGGAGACACCTGAAAGTAATTGGGACTTAAACTAAACATTTTCTAGTTACATTTGAAACACCATTGCAAGTCCACACACCCTAAAAGTACAGCTGGGCTACTACCGCCGTGAATCATCAATGAAGTGATTGTATCAGGAGCCAGTGCCTATAAACTTTTTTTCCAGTGGGAACACAGCCATAATGTCCTCCTAATTTTGACTCTTTCCCTGGATACATTTTGAAAAAGCTATCAGATAAAAGCTACATGGAAAATAGTATTTGTCTATTTCCTGATGTACTCTGACTAATTCAACAGTAGAAGAAGACTGGATTTCAATAAAATGGAGTTTTATTACATTACAGGCATGTCAGAGCCAGTAATTTCATTAGAATGATTCCACATATCAGTAATGGGTTAAATCAGTCTCTCTTGTTTATAAATAGGTGAAAAATATTGGATATTCTGAGATTTCCATTCAAGAACAAGAGGAAAGATACTTTCCAGGGAAGATTTTAGTTTACATTGAGGCCCCAATTTTGCATTGCTTGTCCACCCAAAAGACCCATTGAGTTCACTGTGTACTAGGAATGAAGGCTCAAATCCTGGACACCCTTAGGCATGTGAGTAGTCCAACTGAATCCAGTTATGAACAAGGGTTTGCTAGATTAGGCCCTTATTTATTTTTTATGATTGATCTCTGTCAGAGGGGCATATATATTTCAATGAAGACCCAGGGAAGGTTTATATACAGAACTCTATTTCTTTTTAAAGGAAAACAATGGCTAAGTGTTAAAATAAAGAGCCTCGCACCCAGTTTAAGTAGTTATCTGCTAGTGTATAGCTCAAACTAGGACTGAAACTAGAGATTGTTTTTATTTGTATTATGGTAGCGCCTAGAGGCCTCAACTGAGATCAGGGCCCCATTGTACTACAAGAACGTAGTAAGAAAAGATCCCCACCATGAAGAATCAACAATCTAAGGCCATGATCTTAGAAAGATTCTAGGCCTTGTTTCCCTACCACACTTTGTCTCTTTTGCCTGTTTAGGCCATTATCCTGCAAAGACTTATGCGTGTTCTTAACAAGCTAGACAACGAGTAGAAAGAGAAACAGAGTCACAGACAGGTGAAATGACTTGCCAGTATCTTATAGCAGGTCATTTATTGAGCTAGGACTAGACCCTAGGTTTCCTGAGTCAAGTCCCAGTCTAATGTTCTGGACCACACTCTCTCTATAAAGATGATTAATTAATATCTGTATAATCTATGGGTTTCACAATATTTTACACCAACTTTATTCAGTATATATATAAAATTCTCTGTCACTAAATATCTATCATTACTTCCCTTTATTACCTATACATTTTTTCTGACCCTAGTCCCATCAAATTTCTTTGAATGTGTTCATTCCACACTTTCATGCCACTTAGAAATGTTTGTACATGTATTTGTACATTTGCTTCATTCTCTTCCTACCTTACAAAAACAACTCCCGGCTGAGAACTTGATGTGATTTATGTCTTTCTTCCTCTTCCCCGTTAAAGGACCACTGGCACAGCCTCTGCTTGCCTAACAGCATCTGACAGCTCAACTCTCATTATTGGATGAGCTCACAAATAATCCCCCCCTCCAGAGAATTAACTTGTTCTAATTAACTCTCATGCTTTGCAGATAAGCCAGGTTCTTTACTGAGATCAATCACAACAGTCAATTAATCACTGTAACAGACTGGCCACCTGTTAACTAAATGGCAAAATGCCTCAGGCCTGAGGTCAAACCTCATCACAATCTTCTCATTTACAAGAACACCTAAATGCTCTTTGTGCCTCTATGAAAAGGATTTCAGGCTACAAGAACAATACCTAGAGTAAATTGATATTTCCTGAATTGCTAGCCAGTTTATGTCACAAAGCAAGCTCACACTTATTTAGCAATATGATTCCCTTAAGAATATATATTTAATTCTATTATACACCAAACCTTTCTAGGCTGCAATAAAAAACATTAATTTTCTAATCACTCTCTTTTCTAGCAAGATTTAATAACATCAAAAGTCTACTTAGGGTAACAGAGATTTTAAAAAAATCTTTTACCCAATATACTTCCTGATGCAAGGTAAGACCTATGTATTTCAGGATTACTCCATGGTACTCCAGAAACAAAATGGAAAATCTTCTGGCTAGTGTTGTGCTTTGAATGGGATGGAGGATTCGGAGGAGTAAGCACATAAGCTGCATGAGAAGCTTGACAGATCTTTATTGTAAGAAGACAGAAATAGTTATAGTACTTACATAACCTCTGGTGTCTTAGCTTGCCTGAACACTTTGTGTACATAGTTTTACCAAAATTTCATTTGCCCTGATTCCTGTTTGGATTGAGCTTTTGCCACTGTCCCACAGTTTAACCAATGCAGTGCAAACATACAGCAAAACACCAAGCACATGCACAAAACAATTCCTATTCAGCCTAAAATCAGGGCCCCAAAGGGTAAAAAATGTCCAGGTGTGTTGATGGGCCCTGTTGGTCCCCATATGCCCTCTCTAGGCACTGCACTTTTAGTGCACTGCACTGCACTTCACTTCCTCTTTTTAGTGCAAATTTCTTTTTCCTCACCCAGGGATGTATTTTTAATAATAATTTCACTTCATTTTTATAACTGGTGTTTGCAAATGTGACATTCTTCTTTCTTTGTGCTTGTTATTGTGTTACTGGAGATGTAGTTGATAAAACACACAAAAAACAAAAGAATAGTGAGTTGTCCTGACATTGTGACATGATGGCATCATTGAAATGTCATGGACCAGAGAGAGAGGGTATGATATCCCTCTTTATAAGATTTTAGAGAGACTATACATAGAAGACTGGGCACCTCAATACCAGAAAGATGCCACTGAGTGAATTCAGGGATGGGGCAGAAGCATTCAAAATGATTAATGGGTTAAAGGGATTTATGATATACTAAGATAACTAATATGTTTAATTCTTACAAGTGGTGAGTAAGAGATCCAGAGTAATCGGTGTTGAATGTAGGAAGGCAATAATAATTTTTTTGAAAGTGTTTGTAGACCTACCTACAATCCTGTGACTGGATGCACATCTATTTATTTAACTCTGTTTAAATTTATGGGGGAGAGAGAATGAAAAAGGAAAAAAAGGTGCAGGGGAAGTAAAAGAAAAGAATAAGACTGAAGCTTTTGGACCATTTTTTTTTATTTTTTGGTTTTGTTCTTCAAGGGTGGTCCAAACTTGTTTGCACTTGTCAGCAGCAATAAATATTGACAAGAAAATGTGAATAAATGAGCTTTTTGTGTAAGTGGAAGCAAATGAAACTCTAAAAAAAGAATACTTGGGATGGCCTCATGGGACTGGATGGATTGAAAGAAGCCATTTGGGAATATGAATGAGGAAGACTGGGTTTCAGCTGTTAATAGTGAAGTAAAATAATTTTCTGTTTGTGAGCTCTACAGTAGCTAAAAACATGCTAAGGAAAACAAAAAAGCAAAATTAAGAGTTCATTTAGGCTGTTGGCTAGTAAGAATGTCCCCCGAGTAATGTCAATGTTCACAAACGGCCTGAGTTATCTTAAAGAACTATATAGTGCTGCATCAGGAGGTGCAGCAGGTAGTTTGTGGGGAAACTATAACTGGGACATCCTATCAAGTGTTTAAAGGTATACTTGATCTACTGGGAGAGGATACCCACAAACCACTTCAGCCCACAATTGGAAAAACACCTATTTATTTTTCTGAAACTTTTCGGTACCACAAACATTACTCCACCAGCTTCCTAACCCAAAGTTTTCATTTCTAGCATCTGTATAAAGTACATTTTAAAATAGCCTTCAGGTAAACCAAACCAAAAACTAAAAAAGCAATCTTATTAAACTGTTTGTTAGTTGATGTATTATCTGAAGATCGTTGCATCAAGTACATTGCACACAATAACTGATTATCAGTTAAGTCGTGTCAATATTATTAGATTCTGACTTTTTTCACACCTGCAGTTCTCATTGAGATGCTGGACCATGTGGATCCCTGGTGATACTCCATTATAGTCAATACAGCTCAACTAAGGATGCATGAGGTTCAGTATCTTTACGGGCTTTGCTGAGACTGGTTTGTGGTCTAAACTATTGGCTCTGGTGCAGTTTGTTTTTCACTTCAAAGGTCATCCCTGTGCAAAAGAAGGATAGCACAAGTCCTATTGATTACTTATGTTCCACTTAAGCTATCAAAATGCCCAGGGGTAGACTTCACCTAAAGTGAATATAGCATATAATATATGCTTCAAAGGTCATTAGTTTAGTGGCACTTAAGGAAAATAAGGAAAGATGATCTTACCCATAGGGCACTGAACACAGATTCACAAGCCATGGGTTCAATTCATTGCCTGTCCACAAAATTCCTGTGTTACCTTCAGAAAAATCATTTAATCTACCCCATGCCTCAGTTCCTCATCTGTGAAGTGAGGATAATACTTCCCTGTCTCACAGTGGAAGTGTGAGGATAAAATCCATTAATGCATATGAGGGGCTCAGATACTTTAGTGACGAGGGCAATATAAGTATGCAGATAGATCCCGAACTGCTCGTCAAGGTAGTTAACTGCATACAGGAAGACTTGTTCACTTCTTCAGTATTGCCACCCACAGGTATTCAAAAATCATGGGATTGGTGCAAAAATCATGGGATTCTTATGAGAAAGGAAACATATTTCTGTTTGTTTGTCTGAGCCATTAGGCTGGAGCTTTTCTCTTTTCTCGCTGAGAACTAAAAAGCTACTTAAAAACATTGAAAATTTAGTTTCTCACATTCTAGCATGACTGTAACTGGGGCTTTAACAAAAACATCAAATGTGGTGACTCACAATAAAATCATGAGAGTTGGCAACACTGTTAAATTTGTTACTGGTGTAAATGGCTACCCATGCTGCAATGGAACAGTGAATTGGGCCCATTGATGACAGCTGGAGGCCTGCACAGTTTCTATCTGATTACCCCACCTTCATTTTCAAGCATGCAGGTGCATCTTTCCAGGATTGGGACCTATGTACTTAAACTTACATCTGATGAGTAGTCCTATTGACTTCACTGTGTATAGTTAAGCACATGGAGAGATCTTTTCTGGATTGTGGACCATAGTTCAAATGGATAAGGAAGCCTATTGATTCATTACCCATTAAATACAGCATACAGTCTGTGATCTAGTATTTTATGAAACTGTAAACACCATTTCATGTTAAGGATGAAGGACAAAGCCCTGGCTGGGATGATTTAACTGGGAATTGGTCCTGCTTCGAGCAGGGGGTTGGACTAGATGACCTTCTGGGGTCCCTTCCAACCCTGATATTCTATGATTCTATGATTCTTTGATTTAGAAACCGTCTTACTGACAAGGATGATCACAGAGTATGTTTCATATTGCCCCGTGAATTCACTTGGTTGGAGACCAGTTCACTCCCAAATAATTCATATTATAAATAGATCAAATATTTTAGTTACACTGACAAACAACTAGTTCCTCAAAAATAGAAACCAGGTCATCTTATTCAAGAGGATCTGGACTGTGCACTGTAAAACAAATACAGTTTGGTTTGGTTTTGGTTGTTTGAATGGATTAGCATTACAATGGAACCTCTGGAGCGCTAAAGTTACCTCTTAAAAAAACAAAATTTCAGCATTTTTTTAAACTATTAATCTCCATAGTCACTGGTAGAGATTTCAAGGGTTTGTTCATGCTAAAAATGGCATGGGGAGAAGATGTGTAGACCGAGAACGGGGAGGAAGAATGAAGTTCAATGTGACAGCACTCATGTTTGCTAACTAGGAGGTCTGCATTGGCTGCAGAAAGTAGGGTCCCCAACCCCCACCCCATCCAGCTAAGTACATAAACTGCTGAAAAACAGGAAAGGTACATGAATGGGGAGGGCAGTGACCAGGACAATAAGGTGTCAAACTCCTTAGTTCAAATTAACATATGGGATTTTTATATAGTTGATAGGAAGAAGCCATTCTATACTGGAGGTGTTTTAGGTGCACATATGTTTTGTATAAATATATATTCTGATACAGCCATGCATGCACATGGGACAATATTCCATTATTTACAGTATTATATAATGTATACATGCAGAATCCAATCATGCACTCCCTGTCTGGGGAAAAAACGTCTGTTTAAGTCAATAGGAATTTTGACTTAGTAAGGCCTGAAGGACATGACTCATAGAAAATACAACAGCTCTCATTTGAATACTTGAATTTACTCAGTTTTCCTACAGTGCATGACCATAACATCAAAAATAGTTGAGGTTAATTTTAACAAATTAGTGAACAATTCAGTTTTCTTGTACTACTCTCAGAATTGTAACTCAGTTGTAACTCTGACCCCCTTCCAGTAAAATTGTGAGGAATTTTACGTTTTAAATTATAAATTTAATTTTATATTTATAAATAAAATTTGCCAGAATTGTACTACAATAGTTTAGCTTCGCTCATAGTCAATGAAATTGCTAGGAGTGGCAGATGCTGTTTTCAATCCACTAAGATATTATAATTGGTTTCATTAGTGTACTTCACCAGCTTGAAATAATCATTTGGGAAGCCTGTGTGGATAAGGGAAGTTTAAGCATGTGCTGACACTTCTTATTTGAGCGCACTCGCTAACTACATTTGAAATGAGAGCAGACATTGCTGCAATAACCCTGGCAGAAGACATGTCATTGAGCTTTGCACCAACTGCAGAGTCTGAGGAATGACAGGCAAGAAATTATACTGGAAATATTATATTACATGATCTACTTTTCACAGGCAAAATTGAAGCTATATTTTTAAGGCACACACTAGGAGAACATGTTTTTATACACCAAGTGCTGAAAGCCCACCATGTTGGCTGTTGACCCCTGACCTGATCATTGAGGGTCTATAATTTTGGGTAAAATATAACTATCTGCTAAGCATGCTTATAGAACTAATAAGAGAAGTTACTGAAGCTGAAGTAGGGGAACATAAATAATTGGATTAGTAGACTTTGTTATAGTTAGAGGCCTGTTTTGTTGGGGTGCAACCCAGTGTGAGTGTCCTGGTGGTAGCCATGCTAAAGCTGGAGGGTTTTGTTACAATAATATAGCCCTGAGAAGCTTTATACAGGTCACAATTTATGCCTTCTCATTCTGTGTAAATAAACAAGACTGGAAGGGTATGGGTATGTCATAAATATAAAGGGAAGGGTAAACCCCTTTGAAATCCCTCCTGGCCAGGGGAAAGCTCCTCTCACCTGTAAAGGGTTAAGAAGCTAAAGGTAACCTCGCTGGCACCTGACCAAAATGACCAATGAGGAGACAAGATACTTTCAAAAGCTGGGAGGAGGGAGAGAAACAAAGGGTCTGTGTCTGTCTGTAGTCGTCTTGGCCGGGGACAGAACAGGAATGGAGTCTTAGAACTTTTAGTAAGTAATCTAGCTAGGTATGTGTTAGATTATGATTTCTTTAAATGGCTGAGAAAAGAATTGTGCTGAATAGAATAACTATTTCTGTCTGTGTATCTTTTTTGTAACTTAAGGTTTTGCCTAGAGGGGTTCTCTATGTTTTTGAATCTAATTACCCTGTAAGATATATACCATCCTGATTTTACAGGGGGGATTTCTTTATTTCTATTTACTTCTATTTTTTATTAAAAGTCTTCTTGTAAAACACTGAATGCTTTTTCATTGTTCTCAGATCCAAGGGTTTGGGTTTGTGGTCACCTATGCAAATTGGTGAGGCTTTTTATCCAACATTTCCCAGGAAAGGGGGGGTACAAGTGTTGGGAGGATTGTTCATTGTTCTTAAGATCCAAGGGTCTGGGTCTGTAGTCACCTAGGCAAATTGGTGAGGCTTTTTACCAAACCTTGTCCAGGAAGTGGGGTGCAGGGTTTTGGGAAGTATTTTGGGGGGAAGGACGCGTCCAAACAGCTCTTCCCCAGTAACCAGTATTAGTTTGGTGGTGGTAGCGGCCATTCCAAGGATAACGGGGGTAATATTTTGTACCTTGGGGAAGTTTTGACCTAAGCTGGTAAAGATAAGCTTAGGAGGGTTTTCATGCAGGTCCCCACATCTGTACCCTAGAGTTCAGAGTGGGGGAGGAACCTTGACATGGTGGCACAGTGGTGGGATTAACCTGAAATCATTTTGAGATCCAGTTGAGATTTTTTGAACTAGAAATACAGATTTTAAAAAGGAATTTTTAGGAAGTCCAGAAGGCAGCTTTGAAACTGAAAGCAGCTTGGTTTCTCTCTGCTTTGTGGCCAAGCAGAGACAAAAGGGGATTATCTTGTGAATTGCAGGTTTTCTTTGCCTGGAGGCAGGGTACTTAACTCCTGCAGGGAAATTCACAGTCTTCCAACCCAGAGGTTTTTTTTTTTTTCTTTTCTTCCTAAAAGTAAATAGGGGGTGTGTGCTCTACCCATTTGCCTGGAGACAAAAGTGGCAGGGTTTTTTTTAGGATTTTGATTTTTTTTTTTTTGTTTTACAAGGAGCACAGGTTTGAAAAGAAATTTTTTTTCTTCTTTGGGCTGGGTAAGCAGGTTTCCAAGTAGTTGGAGGGTTTTTGCTTTAATTTGGGCCCAGAGCAGAGACAAGGGAATTGTCTTTTTCTGTAGGCTGACAATCACTATCAGAGAATAGGTATTCTATTCCAGCACAGCAAAATTTTACAGCCAAGTTTTGTTTGTTTATTTCTAAACCTCGGGTGTAAAGTTAGTTAAAAACAGAGAGGTTAGAATGGCCAAATCCTCAGCTCGACTACAGCTGGAATTAGCCAAATTTCAGGCTGAGGAAAAACAAAGGGAACATGAAAGACAGATAGAACTCATGCAGCTGAAGAAGGAACAAGAAAGGGAGGCAGAACAACACCAAGAGGCTGCCCACAAGAGGGAAATGGAGGCAAGGAAGCATGTGGAGGAGGAGAAGGAAAAAGAGAGGAAGCATGTGGAGGAGATGGAGAGGATAAAGGCCCAGCAGAATATACCAACAAACCCTAGCAATCCTTCTCCAGGTACCACTTCCCATCCCAGAAAGTTCCCCACCTACAAGGCAGGTGATGATACTGAGGCCTTCTTAGAAAACTTCGAAAGGGCCTGCCTTGGGTACAACATCTCTACTGACCAATACATGGTAGAGCTGAGGCCGCAGCTCAGTGGACCCTTAGCTGAGGTGGCAGCTGAAATGCCTAAAGAACACATGAACAAGTATGAACTGTTTAAATCCAAGGCGAGAGTCAGAATGGGGATAACACCCGAGCAGTCTCGTCGGAGGTTCAGAGCCCTAAGGTGGAAACCAGACATGTCATTCACCCGACATGCCTACCACATTGTAAAACATTGGGATGCCTGGATATCAGGAGCAAGTGTTGAATCTCCAGTAAATTTGCCCTTCCTAATGCAAATGGAACAATTCTTAGAGGGTGTTCCTGAGGAAATAGAAAGATACATCCTAGATGGGAAACCCAAAACTGTAATTGAGGCAGGAGAGATTGGAGCCAGATGGGTGGAGGTGGCAGAGAAGAAGAAAACTGGTCGCAGTTGGAGCGGAGACCAGAAGGGACCACCCCAGACCACACCCTATTACCGGGGGCCGCCCAAAGCCCCACCTACCTCCCAAAGAACCCTCCAGACCCCTTATCGTCCCACCACCCCATTCTCCAGCAACCCTCCTCGCCCCAGTGACCCGTCAGCTGGACGATGTTTTAAGTGTAACGAGCTGGGGCATGTAAAGGCCAACTGCCCCAAGAACCCCAACAGATTACAGTTCATTGCACCGGAATCACACCAGAGGTCCACAGGCCCAGATACCTCCCAGATACCCTTGGAGCGGAGGGAAACTGTGAGTGTGGGTGGGAAGAAGGTCACCGCGTGGAGGGACACCGGAGCACAAGTGTCAGCTATCCATGCTTCCTTAGTGGACCCCAATTTAATCAACCCAGAGATCCAAGTGACGATTCAACCCTTCAAGTCCAACTCTTTCAATTTGCCTACAGCCAAGTTGCCTGTCCAGTACAAGGGCTGGTCAGGAATGTGGACTTTTGCAGTCTATGATGATTATCCCATCCCCATGCTGTTGGGGGAAGACTTGGCCAATCATGTGAAGCAGGCCAAGAGGGTGGGAATGGTCACCCGCAACCAGGCTAAACAAGCCGTGAGGCCTAGCTCTGTTCCGGAAACTTCTATCAGGACCCAGTCAGAGGTGAGGGACCTGGACCCCAGGCCAATGTCTGCAACAGCAGTAGTGGATCCAGTCCCAGAGACCCAGACGGAACCAGTCCCAGAACCGGAACCAGCCGAACAACCAACACCAGACCCCGTGTCAGCACTGAATCCAGTACTTGCAACCTCAACACCAGAGGGCCCCACCGAACCTGAACTGGCAGCAGCCGATAACCCTACACAAGAGGCTCAGCCGGAGCCTGAATCCCAACATAGTGCACCAGCGGAGAGCGGTTCACAGTCAACAGAAACAGCTCCATCCCCTATATCGCTTCCAGAGGGACCAAGCCTAGGTCCACAATCCCATGAGGAACTGATGTCTCCAGCATCAAGGGAACAGTTCCAGACCGAACAGGAAGCAGATGAAAGCCTCCAGAGAGCTTGGACGGCGGCACGGAGCAACCCACCGCCTCTCAGCCCTTCTAATCGATCCAGGTTTGTTGTAGAAAGAGGACTTTTATACAAGGAAACTCTTTCTGGGGGACACCAGGAAGACTGGCATCCTCAGAGACAGTTGGTAGTTCCAACTAAATACCGGGCCAAGCTCTTGAGCTTAGCCCATGATCACCCTAGTGGCCATGCTGGGGTGAACAGGACCAAAGACCGTTTGGGGGGGTCATTCCACTGGGAGGGAATGGGCAAGGATGTTTCTACCTATGTCCAGTCTTGTGAGGTGTGCCAAAGAGTGGGAAAACCCCAAGACCAGGTCAAAGCTCCTCTCCAGCCACTCCCCATCATTGAAGTTCCATTTCAGCGAGTAGCTGTGGATATTCTGGGTCCTTTTCCGAAAAAGACACCCAGAGGAAAGCAGTACATACTGACTTTCATGGATTTTACCACCCGATGGCCAGAAGCAGTAGCTCTAAGCAACACCAGGGCTAAAAGTGTGTGCCAGGCACTAGCAGACATTTTTGCCAGGGTAGGTTGGCCCTCCGACATCCTCACAGATGGAGGGACTAATTTCCTGGCAGGAACTATGAAAAACCTTTGGGAAGCTCATGGGGTAAATCACTTGGTTGCCACTCCTTACCATCATCAAACAAATGGCATGGTGGAGAAGTTTAATGGAACTTTGGGGGCCATGATACGTAAATTCGTAAATGAGCACTCCAATGATTGGGACCTAGTATTGCAGCAGTTGCTCTTTGCCTACAGAGCTGTACCACATCCCAGTTTAGGGTTTTCTCCATTTGAACTTGTATATGGCCGTGAGGTTAAGGGGCCATTGCAGTTGGTGAAGCAGCAATGGGAGGGATTTACACCTTCTCCAGGAACTAACATTCTGGACTTTGTAACCAACCTACAAAACACCCTCCGAACCTCTTTAGCCCTTGCTAGAGAAAACTTACAGGATGCTCAAAAAGAGCAAAAAGCCTGGTATGATAAACATGCCAGAGAGCGTTCCTTCAAAGTAGGAGACCAGGTCATGGTCTTAAAGGCGCTCCAGGCCCATAAAATGGAAGCATCGTGGGAAGGGCCATTCGTGGTCCAGGAGCGCCTGGGAGCTGTTAATTATCTCATAGCATTCCCCACCTCCAACCGAAAGCCTAAGGTGTATCATATTAATTCTCTAAAGCCCTTTTATTCCAGAGAATTAAAGGTTTGTCAGTTTACAGCCCAGGGAGGAGACGACGCTGAGTGGCCTGAAGGTGTCTATTATGAAGGGAAATGTGCTGGTGGTGTGGAAGAGGTGAACCTCTCCATGACCCTTGGGCGTATGCAGCGACAGCAGATCCAGGAGCTGTGCACTAGCTACGCGCCAATGTTCTCAGCCACCCCAGGACTGACTGAACGGGCATACCACTCCATTGACACAGGTAATGCTCACCCAATTAGGGTCCACCCTTACCGGGTGTCTCCTCAAGCTAAAACTGCTATAGAACGGGAGATCCAGGATATGTTACAGATGGGTGTAATCCGCCCCTCTGAAAGTGCATGGGCATCTCCAGTGGTTCTAGTTCCCAAACCAGATGGGGAAATACGTTTTTGCGTGGACTACCGTAAGCTAAATGCTGTAACTCGCCCAGACAACTATCCCATGCCACGCACAGATGAACTATTAGAGAAACTGGGAAGGGCCCAGTTCATCTCTACCTTGGACTTAACCAAGGGGTACTGGCAGGTACCGCTAGATGAATCTGCCAAGGAAAGGTCAGCCTTCATCACACATCTCGGGCTGTATGAATTTAATGTACTCCCTTTCGGGCTGCGAAATGCACCCGCCACTTTCCAAAGACTTGTAGATGGTCTCCTAGCGGGATTAGGAGAATATGCAGTCGCCTACCTTGACGATGTGGCCATATTTTCGGATTCCTGGGCAGACCACCTGGAACATCTACAAAAAGTCCTTGAGCGCATAAGGGAGGCAGGACTAACTGTTAAGGCTAAGAAGTGTCAAATAGGCCTAAACAGAGTGACTTACCTTGGACACCAGGTGGGTCAAGGAACTATCAGCCCCCTACAGGCCAAAGTGGATGCTATCCAAAAGTGGCCTGTCCCAAAGTCAAAGAAACAGGTTCAATCCTTCTTAGGCTTGGCCGGTTATTACAGACGATTTGTACCGCACTACAGCCAAATCGCTGCCCCACTGACAGACCTAACCAAAAAGAAACAGCCAAATGCTGTTCAGTGGACCGGAAAGTGTCAGAAGGCCTTTAACAAGCTTAAAGCGACACTCATGTCTGACCCTGTACTAAGGGCCCCAGACTTTGACAAACCGTTCCTAGTAACCACAGATGCATCCGAGCGTGGTGTGGGAGCAGTTTTAATACAGAAAGGACCTGATCAAGAATTCCACCCTGTAGTGTTTCTCAGCAAAAAACTGTCTGAGAGGGAAAGCAACTGGTCAGTCACTGAAAAAGAATGTTATGCCATTGTCTACGCTCTGGAAAAGCTACGCCCATATGTTTGGGGACGGCGTTTCCACCTGCAAACCGACCATGCTGCACTAAAGTGGCTTCACACCGTCAAAGAAACTAACAAAAAACTTCTTCGGTGGAGTTTAGCTCTCCAAGATTTTGATTTCGACATCCAACACATCTCAGGAGCTTCTAACAAAGTGGCTGATGCACTCTCCCGTGAAAGTTTCCCAGAATCAACTGGTTAAAATCGTCCTTGAGATGTGGAAAATATTGTTAGTCTTTATGTACTTGGTAGTATATTTAGAGATGCATGTGTCTTATTAACTCTGTTTTCCTAGAGCTCCAGGAAGAAATCCCAGCCAGTGTTTCACCCTAGCTGAGATTTGGGGGGCGTGTCATAAATATAAAGGGAAGGGTAAACCCCTTTGAAATCCCTCCTGGCCAGGGGAAAGCTCCTCTCACCTGTAAAGGGTTAAGAAGCTAAAGGTAACCTCGCTGGCACCTGACCAAAATGACCAATGAGGAGACAAGATACTTTCAAAAGCTGGGAGGAGGGAGAGAAACAAAGGGTCTGTGTCTGTCTGTAGTCGTCTTGGCCGGGGACAGAACAGGAATGGAGTCTTAGAACTTTTAGTAAGTAATCTAGCTAGGTATGTGTTAGATTATGATTTCTTTAAATGGCTGAGAAAAGAATTGTGCTGAATAGAATAACTATTTCTGTCTGTGTATCTTTTTTGTAACTTAAGGTTTTGCCTAGAGGGGTTCTCTATGTTTTTGAATCTAATTACCCTGTAAGATATATACCATCCTGATTTTACAGGGGGGATTTCTTTATTTCTATTTACTTCTATTTTTTATTAAAAGTCTTCTTGTAAAACACTGAATGCTTTTTCATTGTTCTCAGATCCAAGGGTTTGGGTTTGTGGTCACCTATGCAAATTGGTGAGGCTTTTTATCCAACATTTCCCAGGAAAGGGGGGGTACAAGTGTTGGGAGGATTGTTCATTGTTCTTAAGATCCAAGGGTCTGGGTCTGTAGTCACCTAGGCAAATTGGTGAGGCTTTTTACCAAACCTTGTCCAGGAAGTGGGGTGCAGGGTTTTGGGAAGTATTTTGGGGGGAAGGACGCGTCCAAACAGCTCTTCCCCAGTAACCAGTATTAGTTTGGTGGTGGTAGCGGCCATTCCAAGGATAACGGGGGTAATATTTTGTACCTTGGGGAAGTTTTGACCTAAGCTGGTAAAGATAAGCTTAGGAGGGTTTTCATGCAGGTCCCCACATCTGTACCCTAGAGTTCAGAGTGGGGGAGGAACCTTGACAGTACTGTGCAAGTTTCACAAGTTAGAGGGGATTTGGGCAGCTTTGAAATATGGTAACTAGGTAGTTAGACTGCAGTGATGTGTAGGAATGAAGAAATGATTGCTGCAAGGTATTAATATTAATGATTAGAAGTTTAATTATGGATATCCAGAATGCCACATGTGATAATGGGTAGGTACTAATTTTGTTGTGGTCACAAAAGGTGATCAAATATGCCTGTGTATTCAAATATTATTTTTATAAAGAAGAGGTTATAAAAGATCTAGTCTAATTCCCTAATTTTGGAGTCCATTGGGTCCCTGAGATGGTGTAAACTGAATCAGGAACAACGCTCTGATATGCTCCACTTACTGTGTGGAGACCATTGGAAACAAAGATGGAAGGAAAAACAAGACTATGCAAAAAGCCACACCACTATACTTATGTTTATTAATTTTTCTATTATTTCAATTATATTTATATTAATGATAGGCCATAAGTTTGTGTGTGTTACATCAGTTTTATTTCTTTATTAACTCTAAGTAGCCGCCTGGGGGAAAAAACACACCTGTATCTGTGACGAGCAATAATATTTTTCAATTTTAATAATTGATCAGGCTCCAACCATTTCTACACTTTGGGGAAAAGATTCTGTTACAGTAAAGCACATTCTTAACTTTCGGAATGAGAATATAGACATTGATTTCATGGGGTCTAACCGCATGCTTGAGGTAAAGCAAGTGCTCTGTTGGGTTGGGGGCATGGAGAACATCTCACATTTAATGCCCTAGAAAAATATATTGCTGGCACAATAGGAGTAAAGGAAAACCATTACCTACCATCTCAAACAGCAACAGCCTATAAAATAATTTTTTTTTAAATTAAATAAATAATTTATTTCTACATAGCATATTTGACCCATAGTTAGTGTTTGAAGCTAGCTCTCTATAAGAACCTCCATTTTCAACCTCTTCACATCCCAAAGTCTCCCAAAAGACACTATTCAGAGTAACAGCCGTGTTAGTCTGTATTCGCAAAAAGAAAAGGAGTACTTGTGGCACTGGTTAGTCTCTAAGGTGCCACAAGTACTCCTTTTCTTTTTGCAAAAGACACTAGTTTCTCTGAAATTTTGCATGATGTTTATAGAAAAAGACCAAGAGATTATGTTTTATCAAGACCCTATTCAGCAGAATATTTAAGTGTGTGTTTAAATGCTGTGCTGAATTGGGACTGAATGTGCAGCGTGTAAGTGAACAATGTGCAATTAAAGGTGAACGAGAAAGTGGCTTATGACAGGACATGCTGTCAGCCCCTCTCCACTCCCAAGATACCCTTCGAATAACATCGTTCTTTTTTCCATATCAAACATGGAATATACCCTCCAAAATGGGCACCAGAGAGAGAGAGAGAGAGGGACCTCGGTGAATCTGCAATAGGTATAAATGGATATATTTTTAAAGAAATGAAATGGTGGTGCACCTTGATGGTTGGGGGTTATGCTGATAGGGCTAAAGTGTGGCAGGGGGCTGGGGCAGGTCAGATTTTCCCCCTGTCACTGTGTGGGTTAAGTGGGTATCTGATCCTCTCCTCTCACTGCATGACAATTCCACTTTGGAACTGTCAGTAAAGATTGTCATCTTTACCCATGTGCACCCATTCAGTCTTTCTAGCTGATTCAACCCAAGGAAGATCCTCTGTCCAAACTGAGTCAGGGAGGCCCCGAAGAAGCACAGCTTTCCTGATGTGGCCACCTAGAGTATGGACTCTGCGTTAGGGAAGAGTTTCCTACTCCAGATCCCAATAAGTCACTGAAGCAATAGAGTTAGGTTGGGTCACAGGTGCCAGCCAGCTCTGCGTAAAGTAAGCGGGGAGGTCAGAATTTGTGGCCTAATTCAATACCCTCTGAAGTCAATGGAAAGATTCCCACTGGCTTTAATAGTGTGTTGGATCAGTCCCTTGGCCCACAGTGTGAGCTTCAAAACAAATAAATGGAGCTGGAACACTGCATTTGTTTTAAACTGAAATATGGGTGTTAGTATATTTTGAGGTTCGCCAGATGTTAATGACATTAAATTAAACATACAGAAAGGCAAATAAACAAAGGATTGTTATTGGAAGCAGTTATCCTGTCTGTAATTAGGAGGAGAAAGTGAGAACATATCAGTTTTAGTTTAATTGGGGTACTTCAGAACTTCACTCTTGTCATATTACATGTTTTTTTACCTTTACCTTATTAAATTTTTATGTCTTCCATATTCTGTGCATTTAGTTTCCAGTAAGTGACCACAGTACAGTAGTTTCCCAGCAGTGATGTAATTTTTCGAAGTAGTCCAAGCTGAGTATACTTCAAGGTGTTACATTTTTGTCTTCATTTTTTGTCCTTCATATAACTTTTCCTTCAGTAAAGAATTCATGGCTGTTTAAAAATGTTTTTGTAATAGGAAACACATACTAATACTCTTTAAAAATTGTACGTACAGATAGTTCAGTGCTCTGGGTGCAGTGCCATCAATATTCTCTACCATTTGCAACCAGATCAGACTAGAGAAATTTCTTTGCATTTCTGGTCTTTACCCAAAGTTGGCCATATGACAGCTAGTTCTTTAAAGCTCAGTCTGGAAAAAAACAGTGTGTGTGTACTGTATCTGTTCAAACTAATTTCTCTCCCAGTAAAGATACAATTCTTTGCTTGGAAGCAGACACAAAATATACATGGTGTCACTTAGCATGGGACTAAGAGGAGAAATTAGGTTGAAAAAGTATCAGTGGCCATTTATTTATTTTTGAGAGGTCTGTAATTAAATATTGGAACTGAAGACTATTATAAAGTACAGCCATTTGCATGCAACCCCCCCTCCCTACTCCAGCTGGCCTGTGTATTCATAATTGCCGCTTCCTCCCATCACTATATTTTCCTTTCTCTTTACAAAAACTGTCAAGGATTCATTTTAATAAAGATTTGAGGAAACAGTTAATATTTTTATGTAAAATTATAAATAAATGTAGAACAGTGTTCCTGCTTATGACAACACGTACTGTAGAATGGGCAGAGGCCACTATAGCTGAAGCCAAGGATATGCCTGCTTTGGCTCAAGAGTTTATTGTAAGCCATTTTGGAGCCAAGGACATTTTGAGGACCAAGGCCAAGTCAGTATGGAGATGGCAGTGTGCAATATTTTGTCAATATGGAAACTATCTAGTTGAATTCATTTTATATATGTGTGTGTGTGTGTGTGTGCCTTGTGAATGTACTGGTCTTGATTCACATTCAAGAAGTACCCCACAGGAAAGAGCAGGGAAAAATTCAGTTATATGACATCGGATGCTCACTTTTAGTTCTCAAATGTTTGGGACACCAGTTAACAATCTGTGCCACTTTCTTCATGCTCCAGTCTACCTAACTCATCTTTCTTTTTTTAAAATTTCTTATTTATTTTCCACATGAATGCTAAATTTCCCACAGCAAATTGAGGCATCTCTTTGCTGAATGTGAAATCATGCTGTACTATAGCTGTCATGAAGTTCTGAATTGTTCTGGAAGATGTTTTTGGAAATAACTTACTTGGAATACAACTGAATGTTTAGCTGTTTAAAGTTTATTTTATACTGGATGGGAAAAATAAATACAAATAATTAAGGAAAAAATATCACAGATCTTATTACTGGATAGCTCTCCTGGGAGTCAGTGGATCTGTGATGCTTTGCTTTTTTATTCCTTTTATTTATGTCAGGATCCTAACAAGGGGAGTTGGGACCAATGGTCAGAGCAGGGTCAAACCTAAGGCTGAAAGTAGAAGAGGAGTTCATACTCTCGTTCCAGACCAGTGTAAATAGCAAGCATACCGGAGAGGGCGAGGAATTATTTAAGCTCAGTACCAATGTGGACACAAGAACAAATAGAAATAAACTGGTCATTGGGAAGTTTAGACTTGAAATTAGATGAAGGTTTCTAACCATCAGAGGAGTGAAATTTTGGAACAGTCTTCCAAGGGAAGCAGTGTGGGCAAAAGACCTATCTGGCTTTAAGATTAAACTTGATACGTTTATGGAGGAGATGGTATAATGGGATAACATGATTTTGGCAATAAATTGATCTTTAAATATTCATGGTAAATAGGCCCAACAGCCTGTGATGGGATGTTAGATGGGGTGGGATCTGAGTTACTACAGAAAATTCTTTCCTGGGTATCTGGCTGGTGAATTTTGCCCATATGCTCAGGGTTTAGCTGATTGCCATATTTGGGGTGGGGAACGAATTTTCCTCCAGGGCAGATTGGAAGAGGCCCTGGGGGTTTTTCGCCTTCCTCTGTAGCATGGGGCACGGGTCACTTGCTGGAGGATTCTCTGCTCCTTGAAGTCTTTAAACCACAATTTGAGGACTTCAATAGCTCAGACATAGGTGAGAGATTTATCGCAGGAGTAGGTGGGTGAGATTCTGTGGCCTCCGTTGTGCAGAAGGTCGGACTAGATGATCATAGTGGTCCCTTCTGACCTTAATATCCATGAATCTTAATTGAGTTTCAGGGTCCGGGTCAGGAAGCAAGATCCAAATCAAGCCAATGTCAAAGCCAAGTGTTCAAGAGCAGGGAGGAAGAACAATCATAACACCTACAGGCAATCCACACTGTTGTGTGAACACTTTATGGTTCATAAACCCTTTGGATTTATATAGGGCAGAGAGCCAATCAAGAATCATGCAGCCTGTCAGACCCTTGGAGGCAGGACTTCCCACAGGTGGAGTGGGAGCTAGTTATAGCTGCTGCTGGGTGACAGTGTCCACTACCTAGTAGCTCTGGAGGCCTGGGTTCAAGACCCCCTTTTTCTTACAATGCACACCCTCCTTCCCCATTATCGGTTGTATGTATTTGCATCTGGTTTAGGCTAGAGTACAGGTACTAAACTAAATTGGGGCTAAGGTTTGGATTTGACAGGCAATCACATGAGATTGTGACAGGTTTCAGAGTGGTAGTCATGTTAGTCTGTATCTGCAAAAAGAAAAGGAGTACTTGTGGCACCTTAGAGACTAACAAATTTATTTGGGCATAAGCTTTCGTGGGCTGAAACCCACTTCATCAAATGCATGCAGTGGAAAATACAGTAGGAAGATATGTATACACAGAGAACATGAAAAAATGAGTGTTGCCACACCAACTGTAAGGAGACCAATTAATTAAGGTGGGCTATTATCAGCAGGAGGAAAAAAAGATTTTTGTAGTGATAATCAGGATGGCCCATTTCAAACAATTGACAAGAAGGTGTGAGATTGTGAGGCTTTGGCATCCTTCAAACCAGAATAGGGAAAAACAAAAATTACTGATTTTTAGCTGTATTAACCACAACCATTGAGTTTGGGTTCAGATTTGGAAATCTGATATTAGTTCATCTAATCTTTCTCTTCACCTGTAGATAGATATAGTTCAGGTATTAGTCCAGCTGTCATCTAATCTCTCCCTGCCTTGATAGATAGATACAGAATATATATTCCCCACTCTTCCATCTTGTCCTGTCTTCAACTTGTCCTTTCTCTATCTGTTCCAAGGTCTTGTAACCTCACAATCTGACTATTAATTTGGCTCCTTCTCCAAGCACTTGAGTACTTTCTGCTTCTCTCTGGTCAAACACACCTTGAAGGTAAGGTAGTTACATTTGTGCCAGTCACCCCGTCCATTTCAAGTGATCTTAAATAAAAGCAAACTTTATTTGGCATAAGAAAATGAATAAAGAATTTTAAAAAGAGTACCTACCTATTCGGTGGCAAAAGCACTATGCAACAGTCTCAAAGATTGTTCAATAGTACGAACATATTACCTACAGTGTAGCTAATTATAGTTTCTCCCTCGTTCTAAAAGTGTCACAGCTGGCCTGTCTCAGTGTGACCTCTTTTTGATAAATCCCACTTTCCTTTCATCTACTAAATGAGGGGTTTACTCAGTTCAGTACCCTATCATGCAGAGGACGCCCTGATGTCCTTGGAGCCACTGCACAGTAATGGTATGTGCAACAGGAAGAAACCATCAGTTAATTTTCTGAAGCAAAGCAGGTCTTACTGGTTTTTTTTGTTTGTTTGTTTTTGTCTTCTCCTGTTTCTGTGTTTACAAGTATACTGATTTGCATTAGTAAAATGGTGTTTTCCCTGTTCATGCCCAAATTGTGGCTCTAAAGCAAGGTGACTAGCAGGTGGCTTGTATAACCTCTTTATTTTTGACATCTCTTAGAAGAGATGCAAATAAAGAGAGACCCTGTTTTCAGGATAATTTTCATATAGTGTAATAAAACACAATATTAAATTCCCTGTGCCTTAGTACAAGCCATATTGAGTGGGAAGGCACCAGCCTCTAGGGCTACATTATTAACTCATTAGGCTTTGAATAAAACTGTGGAATCATGGTTATACTGTGCTAGAAAGTGCAGACACAAAAGGGGATAATTATTGGCAGAAGGTTAATACTGTTTTAAGTACATCTCATGACACTCTAGTTATCTATACTATGCAGGTCTACAAGGACCATGTAAAAAGTCTGTCTTATGGTATTTTGGCATTCTTCTCGTTTGAAGCCAGAAACAGAAGGAATGGATGCATGCCAACATGATTTCTTTTTAAAGTTATCCAAACTTCTCTGAAGCTCAAAAACCACCTGGTTAAGGTTTGGTTTGGCTTGTTGAAGTTTTTACATCCTTTCTTATTTATCCTTAAAAAACATCCACAACAATAGTTTCTTGATAGCTGTGAAGGCCTCCTGAAAAATTTGAAGTAGTCTAAGGTCATGAATAACTAAATATTGATGCCAGTGAAGGCTCACACAAACTGTCTTTTCACCAAATATTGCCCATCAGACCCTTTCCAGGAATATAACTAACTTGTGTGTGTTTTGTATGTCTTTCATATGGCATTCTTGGTGACACACTCTTTAACATTGGTCTTTTCCTTGGACATTGGCATTCAACATGTAATGTAAGGTGGCTGACAGCTCTGCTGTGTCTGTGTGTGTGTGTGTGTGTGTGTAATATGGGTAGATAAAGATATTAATACCTGAAAAGGCGGTTTTCCTTCAAACCAGTTTATTTGGACTGAAGAATGACCTCAAGTTAAGAATAATGATACACTTTCAGCTGCTTATGCAAATCGTTGGTGTGAAGCCAATGCTAACTCACGAGAACAAGACATGGTTTTCATATTCCACTAGCATTTCCCAGCTTTTCAATTTCACTTTGGAATGAGAGCTTATATAGTAAGTCATGTACAGGCTGCTTGCTTAATTTTCCTCTTTCACAAATTAGGTAGAAACTTAATTTTTATCATAGAAAGTGTCAGAGGTTGTTTTTTTTTAAACCACATTATGGCCAGTTGAATTTCATACTATTTTATCTGAGATGAGCTGAGGACAAACCTTCAGTTCCTAAGTGATGCAATATTAGAATACTAAAAAAAAAAAAAATCTTTGCAGCACATTCATTTCTGAAGGATTTTCAAAAGGCACTCAGCATTGGTCGAACTCTGCTCCCATTGAAGTTAATGGTAAATTCTCCTTCACATCCACGGGAATAGAATTAGTCCAATACTTGCTTAATGCTTCGATTTTTCAAAAGCACTCAAGTATGTCATTGACTCAGAGTACTCATGGTCCTGACCCTTTACCGCTTCATCAGTAACATGAGCACTACTTTTCCCAAAGTATGGACAGCTTCTGACTGTTTATTTTCAGGTATTACTATCAGTCTTGCAACCAACTAAGTAAAGAATCTACCTTTTGAAGCTAATCAATTCACTTTGAAATGTATGTATTCCATTTATACAATAGAATAGCCCCTTATTCAAATTAACAAGTATTAATTTTGTATGACTTTACCAGAAGGGAAGATATTTTTGTAAGAAGTTCTCAAATTATTGTAGCTATAACTGTATTTTTCCTACAGATAATGTGGTAATTCTGGATTTGAAATTATGAGTGGGTTATTCAGCTGTACATCAAGGAAGAGATGTAGTACTGCAGTGTCATGAGACCTAGGGGTTAAAACAATGTGACCATATGGTAAACTGGGACCATTTCTCTGTTCCTCACTGTGGGCTATCAGAGTCTCTGCCCTCAGAAACAGAAGTTCAGCTGTGTCCATTTCAACTCTTGGATTTCAATAAACAAAAATAAATGTATTATTGACTCCAAAATTATCTTTCCTTGAATCAGAGAATTCCTTATTCAAATTCGGGTGATGTCCTGGAACCACGAAATGAAGAGCCAGTCCGGCAACTTAGCCCTGACCTATTCACAGGATATCCTCTAACGCAAACAGAGGTAACCACAGTAAGAAAGGCAAATAAACACTCACTAGAGGGCACACAGTATCCTGACTTCATCAAGTATTCACCTTCCTTTTTACTGTCTCTTTCTGGGATGTGATTCATGGAGATGGTAAATCCTTTATGAAACAAAGAGGAGGTATTCTAGCTGCAGAATATAAAAAGGGTGCTATGCCTGCCGGTTTGAAAAACATAAAGGAGACAAAGATGAAGATAAGCTTCATCCCTCCAACCCCCCACTCCAAAGCCCTCCTCAATTTTCTCTCATAGCTATCAGGTTTTTCTTTAGAAATTATTCTGAGAAGCAGACTGGGATGACATCCTGGCCCCATTTGAAATTAATGGTGAAACTCTCATTGACTCAGGTGGAGCCAGGATGTCATCCTTGGGCTCTGAGGCCTGTCTTGGGAAGGAGCTTCCTGGTCAATTTGGGTTATTTCAATAGGGATATCTCAATTCTCAAGGCCAAAAAAGCCAGGAAATTCAGCTTAGTAGCCCAAACCCATGAACCATCCCTCCTCAAACACCTTCTCCTTCCTCAACAGGCACTGCCTCCTCCACCTGTAGTTTCTTTTTGTGGAGGAGGCCCTAAGGCCTACAGTTTTCCTCCCACTCACTGGTATTATCATGGAGGAACAATAGGACAACTTCCCTCTTCTTGTGTCTTTCGGGTGCTTCTCCTGCATGCTCTCTCAACAACAGAGGGCATCATGGTTCTGCCCTGCCTCTTCCTCCTGGGAGGGTGAAGGGGATTGGAGTTTCCCCCATCCCAAAGGGTCCCCCATGAGCTTGTCTCTTAGAGAACCTCTGTGTGCTCCCTGCCCATCTCTCAGTGACGTCCTGTGGTGGCCCCCTATATATCTCCAAGCCCAAGAAATAAATGCTTTCCGCCCTCCCATTCATACCATAGCCCCTTCCTGTCTCCTCCCCAACTTTACATTTATGTGGTGCAATAAATGGCCTGGTTTAGGTGGTAGTCCTGAGGAGCCTCACAACCAAATCACCTACTGGATTCAGCCATAGCTGACCACCTGCTGCCTACACAACACTCGTTCTCTGTATCTCCGAGGATGTTGGCTGGGGATATCCGATTGCTGGAACCAATTCTAAAAACCCGGGACAAACCAGAACTGTTGGCAACCACAAACAGCATCCCAAATCTTTTGCGCAGGCTGTAGCATTTCTTCAAAGGAGATGCGATAGCAGATTTCACTAAGGACTTTTTGTGCATCTTTCTCTTTCTCCCCACCACTCCATCTTCCATCTATTTGTGTTTTGTGTCTCCTTTCCTTTTCCTCGTGCATTTCTATCCCTGCACATGTTTTTCCTGGCTTTCTCTACAAATCTTTTTGTCATAGAAAAGAGAAATGAGAATTATGTTTTGTTTTCTTATTACGCGCTTCAGCTTATTTGTCCTTTTGCTCTGTGACTGATCTCTGCAGGATCAGCAACAACAGCACTTTAAACATGGGAACATCAGTTTGCAGAAGGGACCTGACTTTTATCACACAGATAAAGTCTTTATTTTCTTTTTGATGCTCAAGGCCATTAACCCAAGAACCTTAACGGGAATTTATCTACAACTTAGAAAAGAATTATTTTCATAGCAGTAAGTAAAGAGGTATTCTGAGGTCATTGGACTTCCTTCTGGAAGTGGAATATGCACATTGAGACAACGCCTGATTTTAATAAGAACATCAAAAGGGAATGTGATTATTTTAAAAATATGATTTGTGTCTTTGATGTCAAAATAAAGGACAATAGTATTTTACTTTGCTTTTGGAAAAGTTTCTGAGGATATTTTCACTTTCTTCTAATGTCTGTATGCATGATGACTGGCTAATTGAAGTATTTTGGCACGTGAAGGAATTATTAATTAGACAACTGGAACCATTTAGTCCTCATTAGTGAACTTAGATTATTTCTATAATATTTAATGATTTCCCAGAGCAGATGTAGTCAAACAGACCCAGGAAAAGATTGTCTTTATTACAGATGAATGGGGTTTTTTCTAATTTTTGTTAAACCAAAAAAGAATCAACAGGTACTTTAAAAATCTTTCTTTTTGGGGAGAAGAAGATAACGAGAACAATCCCCACTTCCCTACATATGAAGAAATGGACCATTTGAATCACTGCATGCAGTTAAAGCTGGCACACACTCTGCTGGTCAAGAGAGAGGCTGGCAATGAATCTCTGTAAAAAAAAAAAAAAAAAAAAAAGACAAAGCTGCTTTTATCCAGTGTATACAAAGCTTTTGGTATCCTTACTGTCAAGCCACCTCTCTTCTCACCCCAGGAAGGCCTGGCTGTCACACACGTGGTTGGACATCTGTGCCAGTATCCTTCCATTAGGCTGTTTTAAAAGTGGTGGCCCTGTGGTCTGTTCACTTTTGGGGTGGACCTTTTGCTTGAATTCACTATGTCTTGTCTTGTCTTCAATGACAGCCAATTAAGCTCCTCCTCCAAAATGAAGGGGCTTGTTGTCAGCTGTGAATAGGCAACTTGCACCCCTAAATTCTAGTCAGATCTCCTTGGAAGGTGGCCTAGCAGCCTTTCCCCATCCTTCCACTGAGACCACTTTGTTGGCTAAAAATGTAAAGCCTCACTGGATCTTTGGATAATTTGCCCCAGCACGCACTGCAAGATAGTAAAAGGCAAGAAGGTACAGTATTTCCTCCTGCGTTATGAACACTAGTCCTCTGGGAAAGAGAAGAGATTTTGCACATCCCAGCTTTATACTACCCTGCAGTGTGCCCTGGGGCCCAATGTGCCCAAATCCTATAGTGTTTTTACATTTCAAAACAATCCAAGGAGTGGGCCCAGCAGGGAGGGTCCACTGCGTAGGGGTGGGGCTGTGATGGAGGGGCAATTTCCTGCAGTACACTGAACAAACATTAATGAATTAAGTTTAAGCATTTTAGGAGCTGATTGTATTAAAATGGAAAATGTTTGTGTTTATTATGGGATTGTATGTAACTTGTCTAGGACATGACTAATGTAAGTCTTGCAAAATTTTAAGAGCTCTCAAGGACTATTTTAAACAAGGGACTAAGACAAGGTTGAACTTTAGTTAATTAGGTTTCCTAAGAAATCTCTAGAAGGAAGGGTATGCAAGAATTCAGCCTTTGAAACTTTATGAGGAGTTATGGACCCTTCTTCCATTGATCACCTGTGACATGACAGATCAAAGATGCAAAAATTGTATGAAGAAGTAACTGTCAGTGAGTGGTTCTGTGCTCACCGCGCTTGTGAACTTGTGACCACAGGAAACCCCCCAGGGTAGAGATTGAAGAATGTTCACCAGCCAGAGCCCTTTTTGGAATCAGGGCGTGATTAGCAGGCATGTAGGTTCTCTTTATTGTTTTTAATGTTTTCTCTGTAATGTTTTTACCTTAAGAATAAATGTGCTTGATTAGAAAGAGCTGTGTTGTAGTTGCCATAGTTAAGCTACACTGTCTGCTGTCTCTGAGGACAATAATAGAGCAGACCTGATTAGGCAACCTGACTTTGCTGGGGAATTCACAATGTGGTCAGGGAGCTGTCAGCCTGGAAAGACTGCTCAGCAGGGAGAGAAATACAGGTCTTCACCCAAGAGAGACAACTGCTGGGGAACAGGAAGTGTAAGCATAGGTTTGCTTGCTCGATCATGGAGGGAGAATACTGGTGCAGTTGCCCTGAACTGTGATAGGGGCTACTTCTGAAGAAGTTCAGTCTGACCTGAGGGCAGAGTAGGCTGAATAGGGACTAGCATAAGCTCACATACATACACAAACATTTTTCAAATTAGTTTATTTCTGTAACCAAAAAACATAATTCTAAATATCACGTGATCTTGTTCCAAAAAGAATTTTCAACAGCTTCATATATTATCTAATATGCTTATCACCTCATCTAACACTACCTCTCCTCAATATGTCTACCTAGTAGGACCGAATAATAATCATGGAACAGATTGGACAGAACTTCCCAATGGGATGGGTATGTCATATAGCAGGAATCGGCAACCTTTGGCATGCGGCCCATCAGGGAAATCCGCTGATGGGCCAGGATGGTTTGTTTACCTACAGCGTCCACAGGTTCAGCCGATTGCCGCTCCCGTCGGCTGCAGTTTGCTGTTCCAGGCCAATGGGGGCTGTGGGAAGCGACGGCCAGCACATCCTTCGGCCCATGCCACTTCCCACAGCCTCCATTGGCCTGGAACGGCAAACCGTGGCCAGTGGGAGCCGCGATCGGCTGAACCTGTGGACGCGGCAGGTAAACAAACTGTCCTGACCTGCCAGCGGAACTAATGGAGTAACTGGTAGCAGTAGTGGGCTGAATATCTGCATCATACAACAGGAGGGGATGAGACATATGTTTTGCCCGTGGGTTTCACAGCTATTTGCTGATGGCAAAGGGATGTAGAGATTCAGGACTCGAGTGTTCTGTAGTGGTTATAGACCCTTCTGTCCATCTTCCAAGCCTGTCTTTCTTTCTATCCAACTCCTCCCTCTGCCCCTCTCTTCACCTCCATCTCCCTCAGCTCTTGCCCCCTTTCTCGTCTGCATCTATTTTGCCTCTATTCCATTATTTCTTCTCCCTTGTACCTCATCCCTTTGCATGCAAAGTCAGGCTGCTTCCTCCTCCTCCTCACTTTTTGGATGCCAGCAGGGGCACAGGGTGTCATTAAGAGCACAGGAGAGCCAGTCCCACTGCTGTCTGTCCTTGTGCTCAGAACTGTAGCAGCAATTGCAAAGCAAATCCTGCTCAGCTCCCGCAGACCTGCAGTGGAGCATGCTTAATCACTCTGTGAGGATGGTACATGTGCAATCCTCCTGTCACATAGGATATGTGAGGAGCTAGACGATTCTCAGGGCAGATTGAATCTTCCGAGAATTTAGCTTCCAAACTCTACTAAGTCTACCAATGTGTGTATTGAATCTTCAAAAGCTTATAAATTGGCCAAATTTGGGTGTTTTTTCCCCCACGGAAACAGCAAAAGGCACATCCATGGCACAAAGGCCACTGCCTGCGAAATTTCCAGTTTCTGCTCCAAATCCTGGGGCTTCTTGAACAAAAATTCTTACAACCTATTTCTTAACATGGCCAAAACACCTTTTTCTCTATTAATTATTATTATTTGTGGAAACAGTTGAACAATTTTTGCTAGAACTTAAAAAAAGAAAGAAGAAGAAGTGTACCATGAGGCATACACCCAGCCTGGAAAATTTAGGCTTTACTACCTGTACCACCTATAATTCCTTTCATCCCAAAGTGCTCTGCAAACATAGGCCCGGTTCCTGGATATTATGCTTACTCTGAGTAGTAATATTGAAGTAAATGGAACAATTCATGGTCATAAGTGCTACACAAGGTATTAAGTGTTACTGTTAGGATAATTTCTAATTAACAAAAAATGAGAAATAAAATCCAAGACATCTGATTGTATTAAATAACCTTTCCACCTTTTAATTTAATATCTGTGTTGTGTTGTAAAATACATATAATCATTTCAAGTTGTCTTTTAAAGTGAGTGGATCAAATTTTAACTCAGTCAATATGTCAAATTCCACTGACATCAAAGGAGTAACTGCAGATTTTTACTCATGTAAAAAGAGGCTCACTGTCGTAGATCACTGCCTTGGTTGTTTGGTGGTGTGTTTTGTTTGTTTGGTTTTTTTTTGGGGGGGGGGTTAGCAATGACTCAGAATCTGGTTTGTAGAAACAAAACAAAAGTTGTATAGTTACTTTTGCACTTGGAGGTTGAATATATGTTCTTCTATGCACAGTAAGGGCAATAGGAATCTTATATCGGTAATTTTTGTTTCATGCTCAAAATGTGACACTGACAGTTTGTTCTTTGGTATCAGCCTCTCATAAAGAGAGTTAAAGCATTCTTGAAATCTCACTCCTTGACCAAAATGCAACAAACGCTTCCAACACCTCCTTCCACTTTCCCTGCCAGCTTAATTCTTGAAAGCAAGCAGGATGAGACAATTGAGAGAGGACCAAATTGCTATATGCATAAAATAGCAGGAATTTTAAGACCAAATTTTGGCGTCAATTTTAAGAGCCAGCCTTGACATTTACAATCCTTCTCCTCTGAAAATTTCTCAGGAAGGGAAGTGGTACTCAAATAACAACATGATTGTGAACTCAGAGGAGATGGGAAGAGACAGAAATATTCATAGTTATTTCCCTATATGGATAATTCTGACAGTACAATCACAATGTCCCATGGTGCCTCTGAGAACACTGTTTTTTTTCCCTCTGACGGTAGCAATTAGTACACCCCACCTTGTTACACTTGAGTG
The DNA here is from genome assembly GCF_965140295.1 of Lepidochelys olivacea. Classification (NCBI taxonomy): domain Eukaryota; kingdom Metazoa; phylum Chordata; order Testudines; family Cheloniidae; genus Lepidochelys; species Lepidochelys olivacea. The sequence goes on from NC_140411.1 coordinate 170,027,135, forward strand.
CCCAGTCCCTTGTCTCCTGGATGCCTGTAAAGTACACCAACCTGCTGACCCAGGGAAGCAGTGCACCCTGGTTCCCCAGTCCCCGCCCCATTCATTACTCTCCTCCACACAAGGCACTTGGTTGTGTCTGTTGTAAAGCCAAATATAAACGTATTTAACACAGCTTAAGCTAAAGATTCAAAATAGATGCTAGTAAAAAGATCGGAAACATCAAGTTGCAGATAAAAGACAAGTAACAGAATCTAGAGCCTATACTTACTAGACTGGAAGAGAATTGTTAATAAGATATTTCTCACCCAACGGTCAGTGCTTGTCCAGTCCAGAGATCTGGAATCTACTTTTCATGAGGCATTCATGCTGGCAGAGTTTTGCCTCCACAATGGATACTATCTTGTGCTCTTTCTTCTTCTCTTGTGCAGTCCCAGACTTTGTCTCTTTTCATAATCAGGGTGTTTCATTAACTTCAGCTTAGGGTCCCCTATTAAGACTTTTTCTTGGTGTTTCTTTTGACTGTGTAAACACTCAGGCCTGCATCTGGTCCAGATTGGGCTGCATCAAAAGATGTTGGTTGTTGACACTCTTGATTGCATTAGCTCTCAGACCCACCCACCTCAGGTGATATGCTTCATCTCCAGCAGGTTTCGGAACACAGTTTACATTTTACATATCTCAAAATATTTCCTGTACAAACATCTTGCAATAACCATGATGATCAACTTGGTCTTCTCTTTCATCAGAGACAACTCATGACCCCTTCTCCCTGGGCCCTGTCCTCCTCACCCTTCCCGATCAAGTATCGAGAACCTGATCAGACAGTATAATATGACTGACTGGGCATGTCTATGTCACTCACACTCTTCCTCCTCTACTTCCTTTCCCAAAAGTGTGAGTGTGGGAGGGTCCTTTTTATCTGTTTGCCCACTCTTTTGTTCCTTTCCCTACCGTGTTACAGACAGAAGTGTTTGTGAATAAATATTGCATGCAAACATGTTTGCTGCTGCAATCATCTGAAATACAGCCAAGGGCATGTGCAGAATAACTGAGGTGGCTCAGTCTGTAGTTGTAAGGAAGGAATCAGATCACCAGTTAGGTACTAATTCTCCAGCTTCAGAATCATGAAAGAATTCTGATCTTAGTGAGAAAAGAGCAACCACGTGTATCTGGCTTTCAAGACACTGGAAAGTTTCCTTTCATGCCAAAACCAGCCCATAAGTGCCTGGCTCTGAGCAGTTTAGTTGGCCCATTATAAACATTTTTGTTTGACCTTTTTATTAATGTGTCATTCTGAGCACACACGTCTTCCCCAAACTGTCAGAAAATGAAAGAAATGCTTTTGAAACTCAAACGTGATAGGGAGCACTAAGAGGAACAGACAGCAGTCTCTGTATTAACCTTGGATGTTACAGAGAAGAAGCCAAGTGAGACAGTGACATAAACAAAATGTCATGCCCCATTTAAACCACTTTTAAGATATCAGAGAATATGCTGTAAATACCAAACTTTGTGGGTTAGTTGTGCCTGTAATATAGTCTCATTTTAAATGGAAAGTTTTCCTGTTTCTACTAATAAATTGTCTATCTTTATGAAGTCCACTTAAGCAAGCCTACTTTGTTCCTTGGAAATTCTTACATGTAATATTCAGCCACCTAGTGAATAAACACATGCAGTGACATTTAAAAATGAAACTTGCCTTAAAAAAATCTATATGTAAATGGCAAAATTTTTCAACTCTCTTAACAGCTAATTGTATGAGATGTCATCAAACTACAAAGGTGAGTATCAAAATGTCTGGCAGACAGAATAACAACTAAAATTGGGATTTCCTGATACTCAGGAATGACCAAGATAAAAGGTATTATACCATGGCTAGCATAAACAAGATTCATTCTAAACAGAACATTCTATTTGGTTGGTTCTTCATTCATAGGCTTGTATCTCCAAAAGATGTACAGGCAAAAAGAATGTGAGACTTGGAAATATTTGTATTGTGGAACAAAATGACTTAGGGCTTAGTAATGGATACTGTTCAAGGTCATTTATTCAAATCTGGCCTACGTGGATAGACATCAGATAGTAATCACTTTTGATTACTATGTGAAATAAATTGGGAATGTCATGCAGATCTGTGTCTACAAAATGTAAGCTCACGTCACATGACTCTCTTCTTGGCAGATTCAGCAAAAGGGCCAAAGACAGACTGAGTGTAGGGACTGGACAAAACTTTCCACACTGAGTGGCACTCACTGAAAAGTAGGGCTGAAGAATATTGGCCACTGTCGACACTGAACTAATTCTGTGGAAAAAAATTAAGAACTGGGCTTTGAGTGTTGGCAGTCTTGTAGATTTCATAAACTCCTACCTTATGCTCCATAATTACACCTAAACTCAACTGGGAAATGCTAAACAGAACCTATGTTTGAACTCTGTGTGATGGTCCACAGGACTTCCTCATTTGAGGTGAGGGCCCTTAATTTCAGAAGCTGCTTCCCTTAGCCACCAGAGCCAGCATGAGCATTGAAGATCATGCAAATGACTGATGCATTTATTTGGGGGAGGATTAAATTAGCGGTTTTGTTTTTATTCATGTTGGTGTTTAAATCTCTGTAGCTAAAACTGCCACAAGTATAGATGCTATGGAATTTAATTAAATCTGAAATGGTGGAACAGATTTTGCTTATCATTTTTTTCATGCTTGTTGGTCATGAGTTACAAGCTCTGAGGCTATGCTGGAAGAGCTTGTTGTTCTTATGGAACTTCAGCCATGTTCTTAGGAAGATTAGTCCCTCCACTCAAACAACTATGCTGCTGGTACATAGAAGTCCATAGAAGAACCTAGATACATGGTACTCAGAAGGCTTATAAACAGCCTCATATTGGTGGCTTCCCTGCACACCCAAGCTTAGATGGCATAACCTGTGGAGTCTATTACCACTATGCACCCCATATTTCAGACCTCTGCTAACATAGCCCACAGGACTCTCAAAAGATACAAGCTCCACTGCTATAGAGCTCATGGAGAATATAATATTCTGGCCAAAGTCATAGTTTAGAAGGATGACACTATTTCAAATGGTTCACAACCCGGAAACCCAGATGGAAATATGAGGCTGTTCAAGACAATATTAGTGATTCTTTGCACTACCTACTAAAGCCATGGAGTCCCTGGAAAATGCTACCCCAGAATATTTGTTTTTGTTTTTAGTGAAAAATGGTTAATTGTTATCTCCAGTGACATTATTTGTACCTATCCTAAGGGTCAAAAATGATACAGCCAAGTCTCTTTCAAAGAAAAGTGAAGCCCTGGTTCCTGGGAAATCATGGTGATTTTAAGAAACAAAAAATCATGAACAACTTGTGATTTGTAGGCAAAATCATGACCAGAAACTTAAAAGCCCAGTGATAAGTTTACATTTTCAAGTGAAGACTGTCTTTTCATTGTAAAGGTTTAGAAATATATTTCTTAGAATGAAAGCTGAATTTAGATGTAGTGGGACCTTTCCAGTAGCTTTTTCCTCTCATGGAAGTGTTAATGCATGTGAAGATCACCTTTAATAATGAAAAAATCCACTCCAATATGGAAAAATAGTCATGTGTACACACATTAGAGATTAGCATGTAAAACAAGTCTGATGTCTTTTATATCAAGTTGGCTGTAAGTGGACAAAAAAATAAAATAAAATAGGGGTGGCTTTCCACCTTCAGAAAACTTTTTCAAAATTTAATAATTTGAAAATGACTTGTCTGAATAGCCTCAAAGGTTCCAACCCAATTTGGGATTACACTGAACATTTTATATGGAAGAGAGCTTTTTTTTCCTCCCAGAAAGTAGGGGTATGGATGAAAACTGAACATAAGATTTCTAAGAGTTTCCATTTTAACTACATAGACATAAGAATGGCTCCATAACTCAGAACCAAACTTCAAGGGGAATATATAAATTTTCCTTTTTAACCTATGCCATCATATAGCCTTATATTGCTAACATGTTTTATTCTCATTTGTAACTGACATCTGAAATGTATGGCCTGTTCTTTCTAATTCTTTCATTTTTTTTTATCTGATGCAGCATACAAGTAGATATTACATGACATCACAGAAGAAGTATATGAGACTATGCTGTGGAGTGCTGGAGAAGTATATAAGGTATTAGTGATAGAGTTTAATTTGATTTAGATTAGCATCCCAAAATTCTGGTGCCTATTAACAGCTGCATTTTTGGTCAAGAAATTGGACTAGAAGGACCACAAGTACAAGCAGTCTGGTTAGAATATCAGTGAGTCCTGGGTTTGATCACATTGAAAATGGCAAGGGTTTAGGTTTTTTTCTTGTGGATTTTCAGCTTCTGGTTCTAAGGTGGTCATAGCAGTGTAACAAAAAGCTTATTGAACTGTGTATGTGTGTGAGCACACAGGACAGCTACATATAGGAAAGGAGAAAGTTGTTAGAATAAAAGGGGAACATCATTAGGAAAAAATATGCCAGCCACTGGTATACGTGTTAGCCTAATTTATGTCACTGTAAATCTGTAGAATGCAATTTGTCAAAGACACTAATATTCCAATGACTGTAAAAAACACAGGCTGATAAAAGTTCACTAATACAGTGAGAGGAAATACTAAGGACCCACATTTTAAATGTCACAGCGATATGAGCATGCAATTTAGATGGCCCTTTCTGAAAATTTAACTAGTCAGAATAGAAATTGTATTGTTTTTATACTTACTAAATAATTGTGATCTTTATTTATCTGGAGTAACATGTCAGAGGGGGTAAAAGGAAACTTATATACCAGACTGCGCTATTGCTAAAGTAAGCATTTCCTCGACATTGAGAGAGAGCTATGGTACAAGAAAGGCTTTCAGATGATCCCACGCAAGTCCAGTTTTTATAGTCTTCCTCCTACTTTGAACATAAGGCCAGTTCCTCTACAAATGGCAAGTTTCTATACTCACACATGTGTAAATCTTCTTGACCACAATGGAATTACTCCAAACTTAAATCTGTGTAAGCAAGTGCAGAGTTTGGTCCCAATTATGGTCCCTGTTCTGGAACCAAAATTTAAAGCTGAGTGCAAGTCTTTCAAAGTTGAGCCTCTCACTGGATTTACACTATCCCAAACTTCAAATTACCCCCCAATATCAGAGTGAAACTCATTCATAGATGCCAAATATTTCTTAGTTTTGCTATGATCTTTGCTTGATTTATATATCTATATAATAAGATTCCAGAAATATCACTCGGTTACTCTAAAGCCTGCAAAATCTGTACAGTGTGAAGCAGTGGAAGCAGCTACAAGCATGGTTGACAACTTTTTGTTCAGAATATCATATTCAATCATTACTGGTATTTGTGATCTGACACTGTCTAATTGTTAACTTTTCCGTCACTTAGACTTTATGAATTAGACCTATGTAGTGTGTATATATACAGTACGGCATGTATCTAGTCCACATGTCACCAAGGGCACTAGGCCATTGTGAGATCGGAGATGACCAGTCACCACCCTTACTGTACAGCTAATTTGCATGCAACAATTTCATTTGCTGTATCGGCCAGCTAAATAGGTGGTGGATTACTTAGCCCAACTACCATACTATTACGACAATGTGGACTTTCAGCAACTAGTAAAATCATAAACAAAGATTCAATAAAAATTAGGTCTAGAATGGAAAACTTGGTCTGGACAGATAAGACTTGTGAGATTTCAGTTTTCTTTGCTATTATTTCAAGCACTTCTATTTGTGTCATGATCACATGTTGCTGAACGGGTACTGTAACACAAAGAGATTCATATATGCTTCTGTAGACTCAAGTGTATTCTAATGGCTGAGGACCTCAGTGAGAACTGAACTTGAGTCCCAAAACCAATCTGAGTAATGGTAGGGTGTCTGTCAAATACAATTTTTATGAACATAGATCCCGTATGCTCAGACTCTTAATTAGGTCAGCACATATCAAACTGTATATGAAGAGATGGATAGATGACAGATTTAAACTATTGAATTATCAAGTTCATACTCTGTGTAAAGCTTGAGAGAAACAGAGCAAATGTTTCCTCATTGCTTACTAGATAGTGTAGGGTGGGAAGGAGAAATATTGCAGTTTCTGGATAGACAGGAGGAAAACCTTCAGATTAGTATCAGATATGGTCTGCTGTCAAAAAAGGAGAATTTCCATTTCACTCAAGGCTCAGCGGAGTTCCAGAACAAGGAAGTGAGCCAGAAGATAACGTGTAGTGAATTCTGGGGCACAGAGACTGCCACCTTTTAGACACCTGAAATTACTATAGACCAAGCAGAAAGGAGCAAATGGAGTATCTGGTTTACCCCAAACAAGAGTGACATTCTGAGGGCTAGGGGAGAGCATAGGCCACTAGCTTCCTAGCATGAAGACCAAACCTCAAATATGAGGAAAGCTAGCATCTGCAGGGGGAGAGAATTCAGAGTGGTAGTCGTGTTAGTCTGTATCAGCAAAAAGAACAAGGAGTACTTGTGGCACCTTAGAGACTAACAAATTTATTTGAGCATAAGCTTGTTACCCAGGGTTCTTTCAACCCAAAGCTCTTGGTAACTTTTACTCTGTGCAAAGTGGTGTCAGGAAATAAATCAGGGGAGACACGGTTGTCTGACCGATAGATGGCTGGCACAAACAGGACTACACAAGAGTGCTTTCACTTAAAGCTAAACTTTACTTAGTCTCAAGCACTTGTACACATGTCTGCAACAGGTTAGTAAAACACCCCCAATCCTTGATAATTACTGAAGCTGAGTGTGGCTCTCGAGTGGCACAGCGGCAGCCCGTCTGCTAGTGGGGAACACAAGATGCATCCAGTGGGAGAATCCAGTCCTGAAGAGTCCCCCTACCTCAAATTTTTCTCCTTTATTTATACATTAGTAATAGAATAACATGTCCCTTAAAGAAAACTTGTTAAGCAAGCAGTTCCAATGGACAAGCAAGAGGCTTTCTTTTGATTATTGATTAACCAGATTGGGTTTTTCCAGAGTTTGCAGCCTTGAGACCCCAATAGACATTCCTGGGGCACATCCTGCTCTTCTAAAATGCATGTATCAGCAACTTCAACACAATTCTTATCAGGAAGGACTTGGGGCCAAGCTGCCCTCTCTGTGGCACCCAAAACACCCCCTCCCCTCCTGCCTTGGTTAAACTGAGACTGCTGACTTGGCCAATTTACAGCCTGCTGACTTGGCTGCTTTTAGCAATAAGCCATAGTGCTTTCAGGCACTTTACTGGTTTGCCAAAGTCTCCCCATACAAGCTTCCATGGGCTAAAACCCACTTCATTGGATACATGCAGTGGAAAATACAGTATGAAGATAGATAGCTAGATAGATATACACAGAGAATATGAAAAATGGGTGTTTCCATACCGACTATAACAAGAGTAATCAGTTAAGGTGAGCTATTATCAGCAGGAGAAAAAAAACCTTTTGTAGTGATAATCAGGATGGCCCATTTCCAACAGTTGGCAAGAAGGTGTGAGGAACAGTAGAGGGAAAAAATAAGCATGGGGAAATAGTTTTACTTTGTGTAATGACCCATCCACTCCCAGTCTTTATTCAATCCTAATTTAATGGTGTCCAGGCTGCAAATTAATTCCAATTCAGCAGTTTCTCGTTAGAGTCTATTTTTGTAGTATTGCCACTTTTAGGTCTGTAATCGAGTGACCAGGGAGATTGAAGTGTTCTCTGACTGTTTTTTGAATGTTATAATTCTTGACGTCTGATTTGTGTCCATTTATTCTTTTACGTAGAGACTGTCCGGTTTGGCCAATGTACATGGCAGAGGGGCATTGCTGGCACATGATGGCATATATCACATTGGTAGATATACAGGTGAACAAGCCTCTGATAGTGTGGCTGATGTGATTAGTGTCCCCTATGATGGTGTCCCCTGAATATATATGTGGACACAGTTGGCAATGGGCTTTGTTGCAATAATAGGTTCCTAGGTTAGTGTTTTTGTTGTGTGGAGTGTGGTTGCTGGTGAGTATTTGCTTCAAATTGGGGAGCTGTCTGTAAGCAAGGACTGGCCCGTCACCCAAGATCTGTGAGAGTGAGGGATCGTCCTTCAGGATAGGTTGTAGATCCTTGATGATGCGCTGGAGAGATTTTAGTTGGGGGCTGAAGGTGATGGCTAGTGGCGTTCTGTTATTTTCTTTGTTGGGCCTGTCCTGTAGTAGGTAACTTCTGGGTTCTCTTCTGGCTCTGTCAATCAGTTTCTTCACTTCAGCAGGTGGGTATTGTAGTTGTAAGAATGCTTGATAGAGATCTTGTAGGTGTTCGTCTCTGTCTGAGGGGTTGGAGCAAATGCAGTTGTATCTTAGAGCTTGTCTGTAGACAATGGATCGTGAATTGGAATTAATTTGCAAACTGGACACCATTAAATTAGGCTTGAATAAAAGCTGGGAGTGGATGGGTCATTACACAAAGTAAAACTATTTCCCCATGCTTATTTTTGCCCCTGCTGTTACTCATACCTTCTTGTCAACTGTTGGAAATGGGCTATTCTGATTATCACTACAAAAGGTTTTTTTCCTCCTGCTGATAATAGCTCACCTTAACTCATTTGTCTCATTATAGTTGGTATGGCAACACCCATTTTTTCATGTTCTCTGTGTATATATATATATATCTTCCTACCGTATTTTCCACTGCATGCATCTGATGAAGTGGGTTTTAGCCCACAAAAGCTTATGCTCAAATACATTTGTTCATCTCTAAGGTGCCACAAGTACCATTACATGAGATCAAACACCTAATTTGCTAATATCTCACCAAATTCAGATCCTAAAAAGGATGTATGTCTGTTGACTTTGCTGAAGTTGTGACCACTTCCATCAAGTCTGAATTTTGTTTATGAAGTTATTGAAACCAGCCCTGTGGAAAAAAGGAAAGATTTTATTTTCTGGGCCTGATCCCACTCCTGATGATGTGAGTGATGCAGCATCAGGCTCTCTCTCTCTCTCTCTCTCTGTGTGTGTGTGAGATTCTTTTTTTTTTAAAAAAATCTTCCTCTATATTTACTTATGGAATACTATTAGATTTTTAAACCCTTTCTTTCTAAGTAAAAGGAGAGCTCCAAATGGAAGGCAAATAAAGAAGCAGGTTCAAGTAATGGAATGCATTTTGTGGCAGGAAGAACTGGGGAAATATTGTTCAGCCAGAACTTGATATAATGAAGTCTAGTTGTGCTGTTATACAAACTGTAAATTTCATGACACACGCTGTGTCCATTTCCTCCCCCCATAATCCATCTTATCTGTGAACAGATGCTGTAGTCCAAGGGTTTCTTCCTTGCCAGGTAAGCTTGAAGAACGTCATTGCTCAGGGCTCTTTGTACTCTTGGAGGAATGTGGATTGGGAAATGGAGAGAGAGATTAGCCAAACAGCAAATGCTAGTCTGATTACATTATTTCAGTTTTTCCCAAACACATTCAAATACTTAAATAGATGGGTCTACTGTTCAATACTCTGTAATAATGGATCAATCATGCTTAAATCATCTATGAATCGAGTGTATGATCCAACCCTGTAGGCATCTGAAATGTATAAAGCAGGCAACCAATAAGGGGAAATAGTGAGAAAATGAAACGAACCAAAAAGCTCTAATTTCCATGACTTTAGACTTTACATGTTGACGTATATTCCTATAAACCCTCTTGCACAGTATAGCTTAGATGCTCTGCTGATCTACTGTTTAGTGTGAAACATTTAAAAGCTAGGTTTCAGAGTAACAGCCGTGTTAGTCTGTATTCGCAAAAAGAAAAGGAGTACTTGTGGCACCTTAGAGACTAACCAATTTATTTGAGCATGAACTTTTGTGAGCTACAGCTCACTTCATCGGATGCATACTATGGAAACTGCAGAAGACATTATATACACAGAGACCATGAAACAATACCTCCTCCCACCCCACTCTCCTGCTGGTAATAGCTTATCTAAAGTGATCATCAAGTTGGGCCATTTCCAGCACAAATAAAAGCTAAACCTACTTTAAGTATCATTCTATTGTGACTTAAGTACTATGGCATTCTCCTTACAGTAAAAATACATTATAGGTACTTAGAGTGATGTTTTGGAGGATGGAGGAGAGATTTTTCAAAAGCACAAAGAGCAATTAGGTACCCAACTCCCATAGAAAGTGAATAGGAGTTGGGTGCCTAACTGCACTTTGTGCCATTGCCCTGAATTTTAATGACTTGCTAAATTTAACTTGCAAACTCCGAGATGGTAGAACTGAAGATCTTATGACAGCAGCCTTTTTACTATGGAGGAATGAGTTCTGCTGGATAAACATTGTAGCTACCTCACTTTAATCATGTAAGAGAAAAGCGAGTCAAAGGAGTAAAACCTTTTCTTTTGAAGAGCTGCACACTTTCTCTGCTAGTTGGACACTTCACCTAAAATGCAATACAAACTGATGGGGGGAGTATATTTGATTCAGAGGTGTCTGGCTCTCCAATGTAATCCTTCTTCAATATGCCTTGAAATTGATAGTAGTCATGTAGATATATGCTGCTGGAATTGTTGGATTGGAATTATTTCGAGGTTCTTTATGACTTAGAGTACTTCTGTACTGCAGTTGGGAGCATGCTTCTCAGCTCAGGTAAGCAAACACATGCTAAGAATAGCAGTGGAGCTGGGGTAATACACATGGTGGGTTGGGCTAGCTCCCTGACTACATACCCAGGAGGCCAAGTTTGTACTCCAGCGGTGGCCCAAGTTGCTACCTGTGCTATCCCTGGCTATGCTAGTATTTTTACCGTGATAGCTCAAGAAGAACTAGCACATGTCTATTTACCTGAGCTGGGAAGCAAGCCCCCAGCTGCCTGGCAGACATAGGCAGATCACCATCTGGTGTAAATTGTCATAGCTTAAGTGCTTTGCTGGACTGAGGCCTCTTATTTTGTATAACTAATTAATAATGCTGGTTCCTAGGCAATACCATAACAAACCTCAAATGGGGCTGCTTTGTGCTGGGCAGTGTACAAACACAGTAGACAGTCCCTGCCCTGAACAGGGTGACCAGATGCCCCGATTTTATAGAGACAGTCCCAAAATTCAGGGATTTGTCTTATGTAGGCGCCTACGACCCCTCACCTCCTGTCCCAATTTTTCACATTTGCTATCTGGTCACCCTAGCTGTGAAGAGCTTACAATCTAAATAGACAAGACAGACACAGAGTAGGGAAAACTGCTCAAACTTACAAGTAGAGTGATGGCAGCAAACATAATGGTAAGTGTTCTGATTTTTTGGCAGGGTGGGGGAAGAAGTTAACTAGGGAGAAGGGCCAGGGGGACAGAGCAGGTAAAGAGCTGGGATGAAGGAGGATGGCAGGTCTGGAGTGAAGCTGAGGTGAAGAAACGGAGGGAAGTGGCAGGAGAGGATTGGAATAAATAGGCATCCTTTCCTCTGTGCTGATTGGCTATCCAAAACTGTAGAAAATACTGATGATGCCATCAATGTCTGCCTGTGTAGCTGTTCCTACTAGCTTGATTTGTGCTGGAAATGGCCCACCTTGATTATCATACACATTGTAAGGAGAGTGATCACTTTAAATAAGCTATTAGCAGCAGGAGAGTGGGGTGGGAGGAGGTATTTTTTCATGCTTTGTGTGTATATAAAAAGATCTTCTACACTTTCCACAGTATGCATCCGATGAAGTGAGCTGTAGCTCACGAAAGCTTATGCTCAAATAAATTGGTTAGTCTCTAAGGTGCCACAAGTACTCCTTTTCTTTCTACTAGCTTGAGTCTTTCTGGCTGGCTCATGACAAAACTATGAACTTCAGTTGGGATGAAGAAAAATGTGAATTTCTAAATATTTCTCTCAGAAAAGTATTCTACAAGCTCTGTTACAAAATGCTATCATGGTCCTTGATATACATCTTAAACTGTGCCTGCAGTAGAGAACCCAACTAGTTAGTGCACCACCATTTTAATGCAACCTTATTAGCCATTCTGAGTCGATGAAGCCTGCCACTGCAGCCCCAGACATACACAGGTGCTTTTCTGTTGCAACGCTTCCTTTGACTGAATCCCACAGCTGCTGGGACAGCTCCCAGAAACAGTTCTCTCTGGAAGACATGGAAAGGACTTGTGGGATACCGTAAAGAATGCTAGAGGAATTGTTTCGGCATAACCCCTCAGCAGCTACTACTAGTAATTTGTCCCACAAAAGAACTTTAAGTTTCCCTTCTTGGTAGAAACTCTTCTTGCCCTCTTTTGGGAGCAGATCCGCTGATACTAGCAGAGGGAGGGACAATTTGCAGTTCCCTGTGCTAGCACGAGTAAATCAAGCCCAGAGAATGCAAAAGGTTAAAATTCACGGGGTAACTAATTCCCCCATATTTGTGTGTGTTCACCAGAAATATTTACTAGTTGGGCTAGTAAAGCCCAATGTAAACTGTTATCCGCATGTCCAATATAGGTTAGCTAAGGGGACTGATTACAGCCTTTTACTATTACAGCCTTTTATCTGTATGGACAATGTTAAGGTTACACGTGCATCATTCTTATTCTAGCAAGATGTAATATGAATCTCCACTTCTTGGAATAACCAGTTAGCTGTAACAGGTTCATGTCAGTTAAGGTCTGGCAATAACATGGAAAAATTGCTTTAAAAAATTAAAATATTTGCCTCTCTTCCCATTCAGAGGAATAATTCTGTGGGGAGGAGAGAGAGAGTGGATGTATATGTCTACATATGTGTTACAGCATCCAAAAGGTGGGGTAGACATTGTATGAGGCTCAAGTTAACACAGTGTGGCTCTTTGTCCTTTTTTCCCCACGTTTCCACTCCACAGTGGCTAGACCACTTGTAGAGGCTTGTCTTCAAGCTGACAAACCTAACTCTTTAGCCCACACAGTAGCCCTTCATGGTTTTAGATTCAGAGAACCCAGGTTCCGTATCTGAAGATGATGCAGTCAGTGGTTACACGTGTGTGCTGGCATGTTACTGTATTGCACTAGATGGAATAACTTGATGGCAAAATGTACAGGAGCCTGTAATATTGCGGGGCTAGGGAATGGGAATAATTGGCAGACATTCATGTTCAAGTGGCTAACTGTTACAATGTCTTCCCACTCTGTCAGTGGAAATATGACTTAAGAATGTCAGAGTTTGGATAATGGTGCTAGAGTTAGCTCATCCATCTGAAAGGCACTCTAAGATAAAATTTAAAAACTAATCCCCAGATCTCTAAAGGTATTTGGGAGTGAGCGTGCTCAGCCCTGCAACACCTAACTGATTTAGGAGACTAGATCTCATTTTCAAAAGGGATTTAGGCACTTGTGAGACTAAAGCACATGGACAGTCAATGGGAAAGCTGGGATATTGTAAAGTGTTTTGTTGTTCTGGGTTTCTTTTTCTTATCTTAGTCCCATCTATATGGGGTAGGCTCTTCTCTATTCCAATTTGTCTTGAAGCTGTTGCTTAGGAGTTCTGCATCTAATCACATCCTTTTGTATAACATCCATCCATCTAGTTTTAGGTCTTCCAACCATTTTTCTACATTCTTCTACTCAACATTTAAGTTTTACATCCTGTTTGTGTTGTGTTGGATTTATGGAAACCCTTTGGAACACTTTTTATCTGAAGACAAAAACATGTTTGGCCTGTTTCTGAATTCAGAGAAAGGTCCCATCACCTACAATGGAAGACTTGTGTGCATACACACACACCAATTACAATGAAAGATTTTTACACACATTCAAAAAATGCTGGATTAGACCAATTAATTATGCCATTTGCAAAACCATTTACAGACTTCACTCGCGCATCTAACTTTTCAAACATGGGTCAACTTAATTTGTGTAATGTAACTGATAACATCAATAATAGTTCTAAAACTAAATGTCTTTGTAGTTTTGATAAGGCCTCTGATTACAAACTCTAATCTGCTGCAGGTCAATAGGCAATGAAGTCTGGAGGATAAGGCACTAAACTGGGACACAGGAGACCTGTGTCTGTTCCTGTCTCTGTTGTTCTGCTGGCTGACTTTGGGCAGGCCACTTCAACTTTCTCTGTCTCACCTATTTTATTTGTAAAAATGGCAATAATGCTTAAGGTAACACTCAATTAGGATTGGGGCCTGTTTATGCTTGACGCTGTTCCAATGTAGAAAAGAGACAATTTGTGCCCTGAACAATGTATCTCCTTCATAAAGTACTTTGAGATTTATGGATGAAAAGCACAGCGAAAGAGTTAGAAGGTGGTATGAATATTTTTCTGACATACACCTCTGACAGGCTAATTCTGCAAATCACAGGAACAGATCTTGTGGCGGTGGTGGTAGTCTTTACATGGCAACTTTCTATATGTACTATATACTAACCTTACATTTCAAACAAGTGAAAACACAGACTGGTGAAAATATTTAATTTCTCGGGGGGGAGGGAGGGGTAGATGATCTGGTCCTTAACAAATAGGGAAGGAATATATTAGCACTGCAAAAAATCTGTTTATTTCAATTTTCTGACTTACAGTGTCTGCCCTTCTCTCTCCACCAAAAGGACCATGTGGTAAAGTGCTTGCTTTAGAGACACTGGCCTTTTCTTGTGGAAAATAAGGAGCTCCTGTTTTATGGTGGCCTGGAGGCTGAAGAGCAGCCTGTTGCCAGGGCTGCTACTCTAATGGTTTCAGCAATCAGCCTGGCTCCAGCTGAGATACAAAGTGGTTAGGCCTCTGCATGCTGTCTGTTTGTTCTGTAACCTGGAGCAGTCTCTCTCCCTCTCTTTCTCCTGATTTATTCTAGTAAACTGAAACACAATATCTGCATAAAAATGATTAGAAAGTGCATATCCTGTATGCATTTACGAATTGATGTACTCAATTTCTCTCTCAAAGAAAGAGCCTTTACTTCATTCCTCCCCTGCCTCTTCCCCTCCTCCCCCATCCCTCCAGCAGCTGGAAGAATGTCAAGATTAAAAAAGGAAATAAAATATGAGTGAAAGATCCTTTTCACTTGTTGTAAAGATTTGGGGAACAGGTAAATTCTGACCACAATATTATTAGAGAAAGCTGTTAACTCATTTTGCAAAGGAAAGTTAAAGTTTAATTGCTGACCTCTCTGATTACTAAAACTATTAATGAGAATACATGGCTACCCCTCTGAAAATAGCAAAGCTGTATCATGAGCAATGATGAAACAAAAAATGTTCACAAATATGGCTTGCTTTGAACAATCTCCCTGGCCATTTTGGTTGCTCAGCTACGTTTTCCCACCCTATTTGTGCCCAAGTATAAAAATACTAGGAAAAGTCTATTGACAACAACATAACTTAGGTGCAATATGCCATATGGCATGGGGGCATTGTCTACTATTTGTTACTAACATTGTTTCTATGTTTTTATTAAACTTTATTGAGGGAAATAAAGTTTAATAAATCTCTGAAGCAGAGGCATCTGTTTCTGTAAAGGGAATCTACTCTAGCAGTCAGATCAGGGAGCTGCTACTAGGTTTATCACATCTTTATCCCAGCCCCTGCTAAAAGTTTGTTCCTGCGTTGTTTGGCCCAAATTTTCCAAAGTTTGTGAGCAAACATTCATGCATTTGTCTGTGGCTGCCCACAGTGTACACATGCAATATCTGATGCATATCTACAAGTCCAGGATTTGCAATTTCTCATGTGCAGTTGTGTTCCTGTCTTTTGTTGGCACAAGTCAGCCCCCCGCACCACAACACATTTCAAAACGTTGGCCTTGTTGATCAAGTCTTCTAGT
Organism: Lepidochelys olivacea; assembly: GCF_965140295.1. Classification (NCBI taxonomy): domain Eukaryota; kingdom Metazoa; phylum Chordata; order Testudines; family Cheloniidae; genus Lepidochelys; species Lepidochelys olivacea. The sequence continues at coordinate 170,042,878 of NC_140411.1, forward strand.
CTATATTAAAGTACTGGAGGGTGATTTGGGAGCACAAGTTCAACTGAGGCCAGTGTCACTTGGGTTCCAATATCGCTTTAGGTGATTTTTTTTTTTTTGCACCCTTAGGTATCTAAATGTAGACTAATGTTAGGCTTCTACTTCTTAAAATTTTAGTTGTGTTTTGACTTTGCTAATTTGACTTGCTAATTTATTGTTCGCATCCTTTGAATTCATTAGAAACCACAATTGATTCAAATCCATCACTCATTTGAGCTGGAAAGCTCCAGACTAGAAAGTCCACCTCTTCCACTTTTAATTTTCCTAGTGCACAGAGCACTGTTGGGGGTGTCTATGAGCTATTGCCTGTGTTTTTTTTTCATTGAGAGTAAAATTCTTCCCTATGCAACAGGCCTACAAAAAGCTCATGTGCCACTCAACTTCTACCTCAACAGAGCATTTGAGACCTAATTATTTACAGTTTGCGTTGTTGAGTATTTGTGAGGGGCCATATGACTCAGGTAGCATTTTTTCCCCTTCTGTTCTGACTGTATAAGCATTAGTCTTACATACAAGAAGCACCCGGGAGAGACAGCAGTTTAGAGAGATAGCAGATAGGAAGAGGTTTGATATTTTCTAAAATTCTCTTTCAATGGCACTAGCTTAGCCCAAGGGATCATTCTGAGAAAAAATGCAAGTTTTACTGATTGGGAGTGGAGTTTAAATCAAATTGGAGGTAGTGGGGACAAAGAACTGAGGAAATTTGCTCCCTCTGCTGTGAAAGCAGTGTTCCATCTTATATAAAATATATCAAATGCTTTGTATATATGGGGTCCGCTACTGTAATACACATACTGTAGTAGTACAAAATGCCACTTCTGGTATGAATACTGCAGTATAAAAGCATAATACCAGCTTTGCTTGTGCATTCATGCAAGTAAAGCTCTATTACAAATGTTCACAGAAAGCGTACACAGGTGACATCAATGCACATCTAAAGCAAAATCACTTAAATTTTAATGAATCCTCTGGAAATTGTTTTGCAATATTTGTCCAGCTTTAGTTCTGATTCTAAGGTGAGCTGCCTTTCCCACACCTTTCTAAGGCAACAAATGAGTACCGGTAAATCAGATGCCAATAGTTTTGTTAGTCTGGTATTAAACAAAAGAGCCATGGGGCTGGTTCAGTGGAATTTAGGGCAGGGAAGCAGGACACAGCAGCATGAGTCCCCAGCAAACAATAGCAGCAGCCAGATCAAAACAGCAGGCAGAGTTTAGCCGGAAAGTATATGCACAATTATAGACACAAAATATCTGGAGCTGCAAAAGCATTACATCCCCAGGCTTGTCCTCAAGCAGGATCCTACTGTTGTTAAAGTAAGCATTACTGAATCAGACTTGAATTTCACACAGTAAAATGCGTATTATCCAAAAAGGAAGGTGAAAATTAGAGGGATTAAACTAAAGCAATATATTCCAGTCAATCCCTTCAGGCTAATGGGGGATTAAACAAGGCAGTGGCCAAACCTTTGTCACATAATAGAGACACAAGTATTAATGGGGCACAGAAGCAATAGAACAGGAACTCAGGTCAGTTGCAAGTGGTAGGACTTGGTGCACAATAACATGGCGGAACAAATATAAAACATCATCAAATTCTAACAATCAATCTATCTCCATGTTTTTCTTTTGAAAAGCAGTACAGGCATATTTGGAGTTTAATTCACTGAAAGCTATCAAATTAGATCCTCTCCTTCAGAGGGAGTCAAAATGGTTTCTGCTAAGTGACTCACCTGACGAGGATATAATTAACAGAGCTGGTTGAAAAATGCTTTGTAAGTTTTGTGAATAATTCTGAACAAAACAATTTTCTTAACATTTTTAACCAAAAAAATGCATATGGTCGGGAAAAAATACACAATACAACAGATGTTTTCGAAATCAAAACTGAATTTGTTTCAGTTTTTGGTATTTCCTCCTTTCTGCCCCAATCCCCCTTTTCCCCCTATGTTTGCCTCTAAGAAGGGGAGGGGGAAGGGGTGAGAAGAAGGGTAAAAATAAGAAAAAATGAAAGTTTGGGGGGTTTGAGTTCGAAAATTGGAAAAGGTTGGAAAAAATATTTCCATGAATATTTGCACTTGGGATGGGTGGTAGGGAGCCAATCTTTCACTGAAAAAGTTTGAAAGAAAGCTCTGACAGCCTCTAGCAACGAGCCAGTCAGCAGCACAGCCAATACCACTTGATTTAAACCACATGACCATTCCAAAAACAGCCAGCTAAAAACTGGCAAAAAGTTGTCGCAAAATTTCTGCAGGGCACCAGATAGAGGAAAAGTTTGTTTGTTTTTTTTCCTGCTCCATTTCATGAATTTTTTTCATAGGAAAATACATTTTGCCAAATCTTATTTTGTGCAGGAGATCTGCAAATTCAAAAAAGTGTAAAGGTCATGTGTTTTCACTGTGAATATTTTGCACGGTTCCCTTCAAAACTGCCATCCTCCTCCTCACTATATCAATGTCAGTTCTGTTTGAATCTTGTGCGCCCCCCTACCCCCGGTACTTCTGCAGTATGTCTGGGAACCTTCTTTTTAACAGCATTTATTGCAAAATGAGGGACACCACAATGGAGGATGCCAGCTATTGATTTTGCTGTTTCATTGTGCGCGTTTCCTCTTTGTCAGGTAATTCATTCCCAATTTTTGATGATTTATTTTCCATGGCTTAGGCGACTTTGGTTCAGATCTTAAAAGTGGGCTAGCAATATCTTCTTTCACAACTCATCATTAATCACAGCATGTCTTATATATAAGAGACTAATAGAGAAAGGATTTCTTCCTCCTGTTGAGAGCCAGTTCTAACGAACACAGAACTCTTAGATGAGAGGCGTTAGACTCTGGATGGTGATTCAGACGTTGGTTTGTCAGTATACTCAGTACACACATTTATGAATATCCCCTTCACCTCACCCAGCTACTATGCACGTATTTTTTTTAAATTCTGGGAATAGCTATTAAGGAAAACTTCTGAGTTAACTATGTTAAGTTGATTATTTGTGACTAGAGCTGGGTAAGAAATAGTTTTCCATCCTGTGAAATTTTTTGAGATTTCAAAATATTTTTTCTGTTCTGCACTGGGATAAAATTGAGGCCTGAGAGACAGACCCACACACCTGAATAGCCAATAGCTTAGTGATTAGAGCACTCACCTGGGATGGGGAAGACCCAGATTTATTCCATACATTACAGGTGAATGCCCTAACCACTATGCTATTGGTTATTCTGGGGCTGGATGGGGATCTATGATAGTACCCAGGGTTGTGAGATGCCTCACCACTACCTTGTATACTTACCTTGTATAAGTAGGGGCATAGCGAGCAGATCGAGGGACGTGATCGTTCCCCTCTATTCGACATTGGTGAGGCCTCATCTGGAGTACTGTGTCCAGTTTTGGGCCCCACACTTCAAGAAGGATGTGGATAAATTGGAGAGAGTCCAGCGAAGGGCAACAAAAATGATTAGGGGACTGGAACACATGAGTTATGAGGAGAGGCTGAGGGAGCTGGGATTGTTTAGCCTGCAGAAGAGAAGAATGAGGGGGGATTTGATAGCTGCTTTCAACTACCTGAAAGGGGGTTCCAAAGAGGATGGCTCTAGACTGTTCTCAATGGTAGCAGATGACAGAACGAGGAGTAATGGTCTCAAGTTGCAGTGGGGGAGGTTTAGATTGGATATTAGGAAAAACTTTTTCACTAAGAGGGTGGTGAAACACTGGAATGCGTTACCTAGGGAGGTGGTAGAATCTCCTTCCTTAGAGGTTTTTAAGGTCAGGCTTGACAAAGCCCTGGCTGGGATGATTTAACTGGGAATTGGTCCTGCTTTGAGCAGGGGGTTGGACTAGATGACCTTCTGGGGTCCCTTCCAACCCTGATATTCTATGATTCTACCTGCTCTTGGCACGAAGCAGTCTTGGCTGTCCTTGCTCTGGATGAGCTCCCTGAAACCATCAGCCACACAAGCAACACAAGCACTACTTTCCAGGTCCCTGCAGGCCTTGATCTTTCTGTACAGGTAGCATTAGGCACACAACAACCCTCAAGTTCTCAGAGCATTCACTGAAGTGTTCAGCCCCTTACCCACTGCACTCACAGAATTACCCAGCCAACTGTTCCCCCCAAAAAAGTTTATAAGATTGAACTCAGAGTCATCGTTTTGCTTAACACCGCAGCACTGTGATCTATCCACAGTGAAAACCAAGATTAAATTTATTATGAAAGATGAAAGAGATTCAAATAATAGTGAGTAAGAATACTGGAAACAAATGGTGACATATAAAACAAAATCATACTTTCTAGAGACTAAATTTATCATCAGGCTAACCTTCTGCCTAACAAAGCTTATCTCATCCAAAGTTCTCTCCAGCATTTTCGAGCAAGCCTGGTTGAGATCCCACTTTCATGAAGCAAATTCTCTTTCCATTTATTTCCTAGGTAAGGTGTCTTCTTTGCTTCCAAATATAGTAGAGCAAACCTTTGAAGTTCACCTCAAAATCAGGTTTCAGAGTAGCAGCCGTGTTAGTCTGTATCCGCAAAAAGAAAAGGAGTACTTGTGGCACCTTAGAGACTAAGGCAACATGTGCCAACTTCTTCAACTCAATAGTACTGCTGGCAATGTTGTATGGCAGCGAAACATGGGCGCTGACGAAGATAGAGGAGCAACAACTGTGTCACGGAGAGAGTGATGGAAAGAAGAATTCCAGGCATTTCTGTGACCGAGTCTCCAATGAAGTGATCAGACAGCAGAGTGAAGTGCAAGATGTCATTGTTGAAAGCAGTTACAGTAACCTGTGATGGGCCAGGAATATAGCTAGGCTCACTGACAATCTATAGACTACAGCTGTCATCAAGTGTTATCCACAGGAACTGAAATGACCACTCATCTGACCTCCAAAGAGATGGGAAGATTTTATCATGAAAAGGCATGACCACTATGGAAAAGTAAGGCCAGGATAAGAGAAGAATGGAAGATGTGCTGTGAACAGTGCAATCTATTTGAAGGGTGAAGGACTGATAGATCAAGGTGATCAATAGGCCTTTTCCATCTCCAATTTCTAGGGGCTACTCAATAGGTAGATCCGTGCATTCACCAATTTGAAATCCTGTCCTATGAGTATATGAACCATTAGATCAGTAAATTTGCAGCAAATATCTTGATTAATTTTCTGTCAATATTTCTGTTAATATAGCTCATAAACAAGTCAATATTTCAGTCAATATTTCAGAGAATTAAGATCAATTAACCACAGATGGCCCACTTTTGTTTTTGTGTTACTGTACAATCTCTTAGAATATGTTATTTAGTTAATTTCTCTCATGTACAATCTCTTAGAATATGTTATTTAGTTAATTTCTCACATGAAGATGTATATTTTCCATAGTTCAAATACCAATGAAAAAAAATCAACATATTTACCTCGTTTCATATATGTGCCCTTTGTTTATATTTTGTACCTGCTATTTGGCAATGCAGATCTTTGCTTTATAGTTTATTGCAGTCCAGGTTGTTGGGTTTTTTTTCCAAGTTAAGGTCCTGATCCAAAGCCCATTGAAGTAAATGGGATCCTTTCCATTAACTTCAATGGGCTTTAGGTCAGGCACCAAATATATATTTATTCCTAAAATAGCGAGACAATCTAATTTTATTAATATGAAAAACAGCCATTAGCCACTAATGTTAAATAGATTCTCAGAGAAGTGTTTAATAAAACTGTCGACAATTCCAATTACTTACTTGTTAAGGCATACTTTGCAAACCAGCAAATGAAAAGTATTCTCTCTCATCCTAATATTTTCTTATATTGTTTTGAAGTTTAAAAAAAAATCATATCATTGGGCTACAAAAGGTCATTAGAAGACAGCATTGACACAGAAGCAAACTCTGCAAGCTAATAACAAAGATACCTCAGTGTGTTGCATTTGGGATTGCAACATGACAGATCATTTCAGATATTTAAGATAAGATACAATGAAAAATGATATGCTTCTTATGCTTTTTAAAAAGGATTCTTAAATAAATAGAAGAGTTAACAATATTAGTGTGAATGGTTTGTGTCCAAAGTCTAAGAACACCTGATAACAGGGCCATCCCTGATAACCTGCATGATTCATTATAAGAGTCAAACATCTGGTTATCCCAGGACCACCACCACTACCACCACGGGAGTCACGGGAAGCACACATGGAAAAAAAAAATTGATGAATTTTGGCTGCAGCAAGTCAGACCCCTGATTGTTTTGTGTTTTTTGTTTTGTTTTGTTTAGGCAGAGAGAATGAATATCTATTAAATATTCTGAAAATATTAGACTCTTGCTTCTTTTCTATTTTCCCTTTTGGATGTGTAAGTGATGATATTACTTGTGCATGTGAGATTTTTATACATATGAATAACCTTGTTAAACTCTATAGCTCTGTCTAGACTAGGATTTAAAGGTTTGATGTTACAGCATGTAATTTACACCTACTAATACGCTTGACAAGGCAGGATAAGTTGTACGTTAGCACATATTAAATTGGTTGAGTTAAAGCATGACGGGAGGGGGAGAAACTAGGCTTTAACTGAACCATATTGGATGTGCCCAGCTTGCCTTGTCTTAACTAGACTATTACAAAGGGTTAGTTAAATTGACCTAATTGAACTAAAGATCACACTAGCCAACACATTCTAATATAACTTGAAATTCTAGTTGTGACAAAGCCGAGGAGACTACTCATGTTCAAGGTTACTCATATGCATAAGTAGAGCCCTGCGTAGATACAAAAATTTGGATCCTTATCCAATCTGTGATCCGCACAGATAGTAAACAATACAACTGCATCTTAGGATGTAGATATCTGCAGATGTAAAGTGCATATCTGTGGATTTGCAGGGCTCTATGCAAAGGTGTTCGCAAGACTGGAACCATAGTCCTTATTTATTTGTAGCTCTCAGGCCCAGTTCTCCTTTGGAAAGAAGGTGTCGCACCAGTGTAACTCGAGAATTTTGCCCATTGCAGTTTATATCGAGAACATTTTCAAAATAAGGTTAAAAAAATACAAAAAGAGGTATAGCTATTTCTTTAGCTCTCAGAGGTCAACGTTAGAAAAAAAAAAAGGCAGTTCTGTTCCCCTCCCCCCTTAAACCAGGAAAATGTACTAAAGAAAAATAGAAAATGTAAGGAGCATATTGGGGGCTAACCGCTTATGCCATTTGGTAGTTGCTATACCTTTTCAAGCTGTTAGGTTAACCCAAATGACAATATTAGTGAATCTCAGGCTATGGCTACACTACAGATCTTGCAGCTGCGCTGATATAGAGCTGCTAGTCAGACGTTCTAAGCCGACGGGAGAAAGCTCTCCTGTCGACTTAATTACTCTAACCTCTGCGAGCGGCAGTAGCCGTGTGAGTAGGAGAAGCTCTCCCACTGACACAGGGCTGTCCACATGAACGCTTAGGTCAGTGTAACGTATGTGGCTTGGGGGAGTGGCTTATTCACACCCCTGAGCAACATAACTTATACCAACTTAAGCTGTAGTGTGTACATAGCTTTGGTCATTACTAGTGAAAGAGAAAGTAAGTATTGGGCTAGATTGCTGTGCTGTTTGTCTGTGCTTAGATTGGAGTTACTCAGTAGTAGACAAATCATCAGGCATTTTGCCATTGATTTAAATGGGAATAGAATTTGGCATTTTTCCACCTCTTTCTCTCTTTGAGCTATGGGAAACTAAAAATTTAACTGCACAAGGTTTTATGTGGCCCTTTTCTCTGGTTTTGTTCTAGATGCATAGCCTCAAGTGTTATGCAAAAGGGATTCAGCAGTATTGAAAGCAGGCTCAACTCCTTTGAGTTCATCATGGTTGCATACCAGATCTGTTGGCCCAAAATCTCAAAGTAAAAGTTCAATCAGTTATTGAGCTTCAACTGGCTTTAGGCCAAAAACATGGAAGAGTGTAAATTATGTATTTCATAGACACCAATACTGATTCTCTGAGAACTGAGCTGAAGTTCCCATTCCTAAATTTTTTAAACAAACTTTGATTAAATTTCAGGTTGAATTTAAGTCTCAAAACAAAGTGAGCTTTCTGTGGTTTCAATTCTCATTGGTTCACTGCAAACATTTCATTTAGATTTATACTCTTTACATTACTCCTCAACATACATTTTGTTTCCCCTCTTTTTTAATATTGGAATTAGAAAAAGAGAAGTATATATGTTTATTTTTCCAGCAGTCCTTTCAGGCAATAAGAATTGCCCAGAATCAGAAATGTAGGGCTGGAAGTCAATCCCCCGTGCTGAGATAGGATCAAGTATACCTAGACCATCTCTGACAGGTGGTTGTTTAACCTGTTCTTAAAAACCTCCAGTGATCACGAATTCCACAACTTCCTTGGAAGCTTATTCCAGTTCTTAACTATACTAAAGCCTTATAAGAAAATATAAACATTTTCAATGCAGAGATCCAAGTACAAATGGTGTTGCGATCTGGAAGCACCAATGAAGAGATCCAAACAATCATAGAATCATAGAACTGGGAGGCACCTCAAGAGGTCATCTAGTCCAGTCCCTTGCACTTGTGGCAGGACTAATTATCTAGACCATTTCTGACAGGTCTAACCGGCTCTTAAAAATCTCCATTGATGGAGATTCCACAACCTCCCTAGGTAATTTATTCCAGCGCTTAACCACCCTGTTTTTCCTAATGTCCCACCTAAACCTCCCTTGCTACAATTTAAGCCCCTTGCTTCTTGTCCTATCCTCAGAGGTTAAGAAAAACAAATTTTCTTCCTCCTCCTTGTAACAACCTTTTTACATATTTGAAAACTGTTACCATGTCCCCTCTCAGTCTTCTGTTTTCCAAATTAAACAAACCCAATTTTTTCAATCTTCCCTCATAGGTCATGTTTTCAAGACATTTTGTTGCTCTTCTCTGGACTCTCTTAAATTTGTGCATTTCCTGAAATGAGGTGCCCAGAACTGGACACAATACTCCAGTTGAGGCCTAATTAGAGTGGAGTAGAGTGGAGGAATTACTTCTGATGACTTGCTTACAACACTCCTACTAATACCTTCCACAATGATGTTCGCTTTATTTGCAACAGCATCACACTGTTGACTCATATTTAGCTCGTGGTCTTCTGGACGAGTCTTCTGGAATCTCTCCCATCTTCCATGACTTCTCAAAGATAATAGCTAATGGCTCAGATATCTCCTCAGTCAGCTCCTTGAGTATTCTAGGATGCATTTCATTAGGGCCTGATGACTTGAAGACCTCTAATTTGTCCAAGTAATTTTTAACTTGTTCTTTCCCTATTTTAGCCTCTTCTGATCCTACCTCATTTTCACTGTCATTCACTACGTTAGACGTCCAATCACCACCAACCTTCTTGTTGAAAACCAAAACAAAGAAGTCATTAAGCACCTTTGCCATTTCCACATTTTCTCTTATTATTCCCCCACACCACCCGCTTATTGAGTAACTGGCCTACCTTGTCCTTGGTCTTCCTCTTGCTTCTAATGTATTTGTAGAATGTTTTCTTGTTACCCTTTACATCTCTAGCTAGTTTGATCTCATTTTGTGCCTTGACCTTTCTAATTGTGTCCCTACATACTTATGTTATTTGTTTATATTCATCCTTTGTAATTTGACCTAGTTTCCACTTTTGGTAGGACGCTTCTTTGATTTTTAGATCATTGAATATCTCCTGGTTAAGCCAGCGTGGCCTCTTGCCATACTCCCTATCTTTCCTACACAGTGGGATAGTTAGCTCTTGTGCCCTTAATAATGTCTCTGAAAAACTGCCAACTGTCTTCTATTGTTTTTCCCCTTAGACTTGCTTTCCATGGGATCTTACCTACCAATTCCCTGAGTTTGCTAAAGTCTGCCTTCTTGAAATCCATTTTCTTTATTTTGCTGTTCTCCCTCCTCCCACTCCTTAGAATCATGAACTCTATCATTTCATGATCACTTTCACCCAAGCTGCCTTCCACTTTCAAATTCTCAACTAATTCCTCCCTATTTGTCAAAATCAAATCTAGAACAGCCTCTTCCCTGGTAGCCGTCTCCACCTTCCGAAATAAAAAAAAAATGTCTCCAATACATTCCAATAACTTGTTGGATAATCTGTGCCCTGCTGTGTTATTTTCCCAACAGATGTCTGGGTAGCTGAAGTCCCCCATCACCTCCAAGTCCTGTGCTTTGGACGATTTTGTTAGCTGTTTAAAAAAAGCCTCATCCACTTCTTCTTCCTGGTTAGGTGGTCTGTAGTAGATCCCTACCATGACATCTCCCTTGTTTTTTACCCCTTTTATCCTTACCCAGAGACTTTCAACAAGTCTGTCTCCTATTTCCATCTCAATCTCAGTCTAAGTGTATACATTTTTAATATATAAGGCAACACCTCCTCCCTTTTTTTCCCTGCCGGTCCTTCCTGAGCAAGCTGTATCCTTCTATACCAATATTCCAGTCATGTATTATCCCACAAGGTCTCTCTGATGCCAACTATGTCATAGTTGTGTTTATTTACTAGCATTTTGAGTTATTCCTGCTTATTCCACATACTTCTTGCATTAGTATACAGACATCCGATTTGATTTCACCCCCCAGTTCTGTCTTGTCTCTCCTTTATCCCTTCTGTAACAGCTCATGCTCCCGCCAAATTCCAAACTTTCTTCCAGGTCTCCATGTTCTTGACAATGTACCTTAACACTAAAAAGGCAAGGCAAGGACAGGTTGAGTAATGCTTTGCAGAACACAGTTGGAATGAGAAAAATGTGTTCTTAAGAAAGCTAAAGAATTTAGCTTGACAACAACACTTGACAATTTCAGTGGAGGAATATCACCAAGTACTATACCTCAGTATATATATATATATATATATATATATATATATATATACTAATGATGAGGAAGTTAACCAATATGCTGTTCAGTGCTTTTAGCATAGCTCTCAGGAGCAAATGACTTCTCACTGCAGGATAACTGAAGAGTCAAGAAAGAATGCATAAATACACAGTGTTATGAACAGCAGATTACTGTATTTCATAGCATTAGTTCAGATTGTTGAGCAATAAAACCACTCTAAAACCTAACTATGTACTCTTGTGGAAGAGTGCTATAAAATTAAAGAGGATAAAACCAAGTGGGATCCATAAGTATATCTGAATTCTATAGAAATTACTCTGTGAACCTGTAGAATCTATCGAGGATATGGACATATTACCATCCTTCAAATATTGACTGTTAACACTAAGGAGTGAGGGAAATTATTTACACCAGTGTAACTGAGAACAGCATTTGGACTGATATATGTCTCAGAGGTAGTGTTGAAATAGTGGAAATAGAAGAAGTGAGAAAGGCGATAGGATAAGTAAGGACCTTATCCAACATCTATTGAAGTCAATGGGAGTATTTCTACTGACTATAGTGGACTTTGGATCAGGCCCTTAATTACAACAGGTCATTGGATTATATTAGTAGTTGTGTAAATAGCATGTGTGCATCTGGGTAAGAGTGCTTAGCATGATAAGGCTTTAGGATGCAGTTTCACCCTTTAAAAAAGGGAGGTAGAAAGCGGGAAGGAAGGTAGTTTAAAAAAAAACAATAAAGACAAAAATAAATCTATTTGTTTCCTGTCTCCTGCATCTTCCTTAGATATTTGCCTCTCTTCACATTTGTCTGACTCATTTCCTAGCCTGGAAAGAGAAGTCAAGGAAATGTTTTTGTAAAGCCAGCTTGAAGAGAAGTGCAGCATCAACAGAAAGCTACAGAAGTTTGATGTTTATTACATTTATTTTGTGACACATACAAGACAGTGGAAGCCCTTTTCATGAATGAAACTTGTACTGAAGTTCATAAGACTTCTGTTTGTGTAGGACTTCAGGATCAGGCCTCAGTGGGAATTTTTAAAGCCCTTAGCTTTGGCCATTTGAAATCAATAGGAATTTTATCACAGAGGTTTCAAGGACAGCAGGATTAGGCCAAAGTTGAGTAGTGTTGAAAACCCACTTCACTATTGTTAGTAACTTTTCTTATCCTTTATTGTTTAACTTAGTTCTGCAAGGGAATTCTGACCTCATGAAGCCTAAGAGCTTATCTAAACATTAAAAGTTCTTCCAGAATAAAGTAGGGTGTGAATGTAAAGTGAATTAAACTAACTTGGAATAATTAGGAATAGTTAATCAGGAATAGCTCTCTATATAGACAAGCTTGAACTATCTTACTACTACCGTCCCTGCAGGAGAAATTGTGATGTTATTGGGCCTGATCCAGTACTCTTTACATAGGCAACCGCCCCACTAAAGTCCACTGGAGTTTGCCTGCATGCAGAGTACAGACTCAGATCCATACAGATGTTAATTTTGCAGGTTGGAGTCTCAGCTGCTGTAAATCAGAGGAGCTCTATTCTCTTCAGTGGAGCTTCACAGATTTATATCAGCTGAGGATCTGGTCCTTTCCATACAAGGATGCGAAGATGTACCTGGTACTGTGTGTGTCAAAATGGTAGAGGAAAAGAAATTGTCAGACAAAATGAGGTCCTTTCCTTTCTATAACATGTTCTATTCAAACTGCTACCCAGACCTCAGTAACGTTTTTGTTTTAAAAATTAAAAAAGATTAAGAAATTAAAGATATTCCCAAATTTTTTTGGAGAATTAAGTTTTAGAGACAAATAAGGAACCTAATATTCAAAAGATTTCTAAGACTTCAATGATAGTGACCCTCATATAAATATTGTATTGTGTTAAAGCATTTATCTTGTTTATTATGAATATTAAGAGAGGAAAATGGGTCTTGATGGCTACTACAGTGAAAGAAGATAGAAAACATGGGGCCCAGTGCATGTCTTGCATACTTGTTATTGATACAAACTGTGAGGTTTGGACTGGCTTTTCAAAAGACTGCAGGGGGCTGCATTTCAAAGAAAAGTGACCATTTATCTCATCTGTAAGGTGTTATTCTCTCCATTAATATTGTGGTAGACATCTCAGAAATTCATCAAAATAGGTCATTTAAATCTGATGCTAGGTCCCTAGACCAGAGGTTCCCAGATAGTTAGGTCGGTGCTATATTTGATTTCTAGTGTCTTAAAAATAATTAAAAAAAAACTTTCTTGGCTAAGCTAACAAAGAATTGACTTTCAGAGGATAGGCTCCACATGACAAAATAACCATACATACTTTCTGCTACATTTGAACTGAGCAGGAATAAAATAGAGAAGAAAAAAAAAAAGATTAACACCTCAAAGAGCTGCGTACAGGCACAGTACATTCTCGGAACTAATTAAAAATCTGACAAATCATCCGTGTACATGTCTTTGGAAGGAAAAAAGGGATGATCCACTATAAATTGACCTTTTGTTAAATGGTAACATTTCTAAAAGTTTAGTCATCTTTTTAGATTCAGTTCAGAGTGTTCTTTCAAGAAATAGTAGAAATGCATATCCGAGCCTGGTAGTCTAGTGTTAGTCAGATATACTGCCATACAGAAAGCCAAGTTAGGATCTCTCTATTGTCCTTTCTCTGGGGCTGGCAGTGAAAGGGAGCCTAGCATAGGCCAATATGCCCAAGAACGAATGCAATTTACATAGCTCTCCTATGACCCTACTCTGGCTAATTAAGGAATGGTGTTAGAGGGCACTTCCTTGCTCCAGGGCTTATTATGAAATAGACCTTTGTGAAGAACTTTGAGTGATGAATTAAACAGGACCCGGAGGTTTGCACCACTTTAACAAATGGACAGTGTCTCAGATAGTTCTATAAATCATTTTCCCCTTCCGATCATTATCGCTTCTGTCTCGCCAAAGGTCAATTTGAGACCACTCTTCTTCATCCAAGAGTTGATCTTTTGCAGGCATATTGGCACCCTGGTGATAGCACTGTTTGCAACTGGGAACAAGATATACAGCTGGGTGTTATCAGCTGGTCGTGGAGAACAGGAAGTCTCATTAGCTCTCCAAGTGAAGGGAGACTGGATAGACCTGTGTGAGGAAGAGGAGCAGTAACTCGCCAACATTCTGTCCTTTAGAGATAATGAGTCATTGTAGTACTGCTCTGTGTACTCCAGCAACATCATGCAAGCAGACCTTTAGTGCTGAAGCTAAACAAGGAAAGGAGAAATGGTGGTGACAGTGTCTCAGGCAGGGGTGGCCAAACGATGGGTGGTGGCCCAACAGTAAGCTGTGACACAGTCCCAGGTGGTCCACTGATGCAACTGCATTCTCTAGTCAAGCTCTTAGTAAATCTTTAACTTCATGTGACTTGTGTAATCTAAGTAAAAGCTACATAAATGTAATGCTTTGAGCATATATGTTGGACAGAGTATAGAAAAAAAATATTTATTTTAAAAACAAGCTGCAATATGTCAAGTTTAATTCTCGCAAGTACAATGGTGCGTTTCACTGCAAGGTAACCTAGCAACATACACAGTCTGCCATTTACAACTGTAAAAAATGACAAGCAGTATTTCAATTTGATATGGATAAATTTATTTATTTTATCAATTTATTTTTCAAAAAAAGGGAAGATATTGTAAGTCTGTAGCTACATGAAAGGAGCCAGACAAAAAGTTAAAGAAAGTGGTAAGAAAATATGATGACACATACTTGAAGTTTGGATTCTCCTTTACTGGATCGGATGAGTACCCATTGTCACAGTGTGTTATAATACAACTCTGATTTTATATTTTTATTTACAATATTTGATTCTTTTCTAATTAGTAGAGAGTAGAGTTGGGTCTTTAGACAGCCTAGGAATTCAAATTTTACACTAAAAATGAAAACAATATAGTGTTTAAAGTTAGACAACTATTTTGTTTTAAAATTATATAAAATGTTAACAATTGTTAACGTTGTTGCTTATTGTTTAGCTTTACACATTGTACATTTATACACTGTGTTTTCCCTGTTTGAACGCCACATTTTGCTCTCAACATTTTTTTAAAGTGTTTTAAAGTTTTACTAAAACTGTTTGATGTCAAAGATCTTTGAGTGCATATCACTGGGGATTTCTATTATTACAATTGTTTACATTAAAATGAAACAGAAATATACAATGTTTATTTACAGTGCTATAGTTTATATGTATGTAATAATTAAAATTAATTTTCAAGAAGTGTTAATAGGGGCCGCAGTGCCTATTGCAGCTGCATAGGTGGGTCTCAAGGAAAAAAAGTTTGGGAACCTCTGGTCTAGGGGACTAGCACCAGATTTAGATGACTGGGGTTTAATTCCCTGCTCTACCCACAATTCTCTGGGTGACCTTGGGCAAGTCATTGAGTCTGCTTATGCCTTAGCTTCCCGTCTGTAAAAATGGAGATAATACTTCCCTACCTCAGGGGAGGGTCATGAGGATTAGGTTAAAATTAAATAAATAAAAACTGCTTGTGGGTGCTCAGCTACTATGGTAATGGGGGCTATATAAGATAAATCAATAATGCTTTGCAGTCAGTTGTGTCAAAAGCTGCAAAGGAATAGGATGAGTATGAAGATGGAGCCAGATTTTTGGTCCCACTAAATCTGCTTTGTGGTTCTGCCAGTTACAGTAGAGGGTGGAGCTTTTTCAACCTCAGGATCCCCAATAGAGCTCACTGAGAATCTTCCAAGGAAATTATTTGTTTTTCTTCCCGGAAAATACCAATTTGTCAAAACTAAAATGTTTCACGAAACCTGTTGGTTTGGAGGAACTTCCAAGAAACCACAGGCAGAGTTCCAACGGACAGGGTTCTGATGGGGAGCCAGGAGCCTAGATGGCCTGGGAACTGTGGCTGAGCTAGGCGCCTCAGAACTTGGCTCACAGGATCAATTTCCTTCTGAAATTTTCTAAACAAGTTTTATTTGGATAGTTCCTTCCACAGGAAATTTTAAAATTTCTACTTTGTTTCCGAAACAGAAATTTGTCAGAACTTCAGAATTTTCCACAGAATGGAGCTGTTTTCTGGGGATGAGGGACATGTCAGAAAGGAGGGTAGCTGATTTTCCGGGGGGAGGGAGGGAAGGCGCGGGGGGAGAGAGGATTAAGATAATGGGACTGTACTGGTGACACTGTCACAGCCCCAGACTGCAGAAGATATCAGTGGATTCTTCACTCTGTTAAACCTGATGTTTGCAACGACACCCTTTCGCCTGGGCAGTAACAGGATGGGAGAATATCAGTGGTCCACAGCCAAGTGCCAGTCATGCACCCCAAGGTAAGAAGGGCTTATGTGGAGGAAAGGAGCCTGTAGCAGGACAGTAGGATTCTCCTCTTCCCCATTCCTGTTAGAACTTTGCAGAGGATTGCAAGCTAGTTACTTCTGACTCATTCGAGCAGGTGCAGCCCCTCATGTTTTACCCTGAATATAAGGAAGGTGGGAATAGCCCTCTGGTAGAGAGTCAGCTAGCATCTGGTACAGACACATCCTGAGGTAAAAGATTCTGGAGGTTGACAAGAAGGCTTAAGATAGCATCGAAGGAATGTTGCTTTATAATATACCTTTGTTAACATGAAAAACCACAATTTCAGAAGGAGAGATTTTTTTATTTTTTTGGCCCTACTAGCATGCATCTTTTAGGTGGCACTCCTCCTGCCAACTACAACCCCCATATTTGAAGTGAGTGGTTGGGATAGTTAGTATTCAATAAAAGACCTTATATCACTAGGTGGAAGAATGGAAGGGGAGAAATTATATAGAAGGGGGGGGGGGAGGAAATAAATAACTATAAAAACTACCAAGCAGACAGACAGAGATAATTTCTTCTAGTGAGTAGGAGGAGATGGGGGGTGGGGGTGGGAAAAAAGAGTTAAGGAAGCTCAGGGTTTGATAAAACATTCCTAAGTGGCCACTAAAAAAAACCCTATTCAGTTGATTTGGAACTACCAAGCTGGGCACACTGAGCCTAGTTCACTGCACAATATTATTATTGTGACCCTCATTCTCTCGTATTATTTATTTTACAATTGGTTCTTGTTTTTTGGTAGACAACTTGATTGTAAGAGACTTAGGGCACTGTTATGTCTACCTACATTTATACAGTGCTTAGCACATTGGAGCTTCAATCCTGATTGTATTCTTTTATTTTGTTTATATTAGGGTGGTGCCCCAAACACAAATACACAACTTGTTAAAATAAGTTCCAAACATTCTTCCCAGTTGGACCAGCTTTAGCACTGGAGAAGGAAAGGCAGGGAGGAGAATGAAAAAAGTTTGATGCAAAAAGGAAGAGAACTTAAAGTACACATCCAGAGATAGAGAAAAGAACTACCACAATATAGTAGAGAGCCCAATGTTGGCTGAATAAGACTGCCAAAACAAAAACAAAAACAAAATATGCAGGTGTTTGATAAAAAGTAAGCCAAACAATTACTATGTATTAGAATAAAATGAAAATAAACTATTGCTAAGACTTTGTTCTCTTAGATTCTGTCAGTGGAACAGGTTGTTCCAGAGTTTAAACAGTGATGTTATCTACCACTCAACCTTTTGAACCTTAACACAGGGTAGAAACAGTGGCCCAGATTCTGAACTCAATAACCTGGTGGAAATCCACAGCAACTCATCTCAAATCAGTAGAGTTACTCTGAATTTACACCAGTATAAGTGAGTTCAGGATCTGGCTCTCCACTTTCTATGATTTTGAATGACTTCATTCCACCTTCATCTGCTATTAGGAAGTGTTAATAAAAATGACACCTTGCAGTGTGAAAATAGGGTTCTCCCACATTTTCTCTGACAGATGTTAATGAAATATTTGAACTTAGGTCACTGTGAAAGATGAAAAAAATCCTTTATGCAACTGTGCATTAATCATAGACACATGCTGATTTACTCCCTCAAATTCCAGTAAATCCCATATTATTTGGCTGATTCCCCACCCTGCCACCACCACTTTCTTGGTTCCACTCCAACCACACCCACATTACATTTCTCTTCACATCCAATCTACTTATGCTTCACATTTATTAACTTGATTATCTGCACTTGTCAGAAAGTCACTTGGGACTAGGAATAAAATGCTACCAATACTTAAAATACCAGTTGAAATTTAATTTTGGTAAATTTCTATTATGCATATTTTGCTTGAAAACCTTAAACGTCTCTCCAAACATTCATTGAGAATGGCTGCTGAAGATCTTATGTAATATTTCTTTTGTAAAATTAAGGCTCAAAATAGGTATGCTTGGGTGGGAATTTTCAGCCAGGGAAAACAAAGGGACAACAGTATTGCCAAGACTCAAAATAAGAAATTGGAGGGAACTGAGTTTGAAATTGACAGGTGTTTGCATAAATTGACATGGCAAGCATGTCCATAAGTTTTTGCAATATTGGGGCTAAAATACATAAAATTAGTCTCATTGGCTACTGCAGAGCTGACACCAGTGGACCATTGATGAGAGTCAACTTAAGCACCTAAGAGTTGCAGAATCTAGGCATTTGCTTGTATGAATAATCCTGGGTGAAAGGAGGGATGATGTGCCTGGAGCAGGAATGGCTAGTCATGACAATCTGACACAGGGGGTCAAACCTCCACGATAGTGTGTGACCCAAACTCGAGAGGTCTAACCTGCCCCTTTCTTAAACTGTGCAATATTTGTACAGCTTGTCAAGCTCATAGACTGTCTACATTAAAATGACTAGAACTACAAATCTTCTTGATGTTATAACCCTTTAAATAAATTTAAAATCTGAGAAAGGTGTTTGTAACAGGGTCTCATTCACCTCTTGCAAGCGCCCCCTGGTTGAGTGCGTGTGCCTCCCTCTCCCTGTTTGTGGTGGGTCTTTGGCAGGGCCGGCTCTACAGTTTTTGCCATCCCGAGCAGTGAAAAAAACTGCTGACGTGGCTGGCAAAAGGGAGAAGCTGCCGCCGATTTGCCGCCGTGGCCAGTGGAACAGAGAAGCTACCGCCGAATTGCCGCTGCCGCGGAAATACTACCGCCCCTTTCTAACTGCCGCCCCAAGCACCTGCTTGGAACGCTGGTGGCTGGAGCCGGCCCTGGTCTTTGGTGACTCAGCCCTCTGGCCGAGTCACAGAGTCTGTCTTGGAATTGAACTCAAACCCCTTCTGGGGTACAAGTCCAACCAGGCATATCTCAAAGCCCTCAGTATTATTTCTTGATCTACAGCCCTATCCCTGGGCTTGCTCCTCAATCAGTCCAGCAGGGCCGGTCACAGTACCCTGGTTTGAATGGTCTCTCAGCCTCTTCTGGGCTCCCTCAAAGTTCCCCTTTTGGAGTATCTCAACATCCAGGCCACTTTCCCAGTGCCTGCTGAGGGGCGGGACTCAGGCCCAGCCCAGGGACCCTATAGATAGTAGCCATCCACCATGTCCCTTTGAATACACTGCATTTTTCCTGCAATTCTGTGGGCCACTTCCCCATGGCTCCAGCACATTCTGCACCTTTACCACATAGCCTTGTCCTGGTAGAGTCCCAACAGCCAGCCAGGCACACGATAAATACGTCTCCAGCTTTAGCAAGGAAAATTTCTCAGTCTGGCCTTGCATCTGTTCTTATACTAGCCTGCTGGGCCCTGATTATCTGCTTCCCTCACAGCCGCTCTAGGCAGCTTGTAGAACCTCTCTACTGCCCTTTGTTTGGGTGGGGTGTGGCAGGGCTGGAAGGCCTCCAACAGGGGACCGCCGGTCCTAGTTCATCCCATCACAGTGTTACATCAGTAACTAAATACTGATAAGTCATTGACCCAGGAGAAGCATAGACAAAAGACAATGCAACATCAAAATACCCCATTCCGGCATCAGGGGAATACAAAGGCAGCATAAAGTCATTTTGTACCCGCCCCGTTATGGGCTTCTGATGAGACAAACTAGGCAGCTGACCCAATATATATAATCCACAGGTGCGAAAGAAGAGACTCCTTGAAATGAGGTGTAACATACTAATAATCTCCCCAAATGTGAAGGGGAAAAAAGTCTCAATTTCCCTTTTGACAGTAGCATGACAGTATCCCATGTATAGATGGTTTTTAATCAGAAAATGCTAATTTTATTCTATACCATAGCTTTTCACAAAAACACAATTTTTTATAATTTTTTTGTTGGGACGGTTCCTCAGCTCCAAGATGATATTTCTAGTCAACAACAGAGTGAGATCCTGTGACCAAGAAACCTCCCGAATCTAGTATGTACATTCTAGTTCACCAAAGAACGTCATGAGGTCTCAATTAAAAGCTGGTGTCACACTGGTCATCAATCATTGCAAGATGCAGGTACAGATGGTATGTAAGGAGTTATGTATACATACTAAAAATGTCTAGATATTGATCACCAAAGGTGAAAGACAGGTTCTGTCAGAAAAGAGATGTTTGTCCATCCATTTATTTAAATGTAAATTGAGTCTTGTCTCGTTCATAGTGGGTTTATCACCAGTCTGAACATAATGCAAATGAAGGATTGTCAGAATTTCCAAAAGAAAACAATGGGAACAGAAAAAAAGTGTGTGTTGGGGTGGGGGGGGAGGGAAAGGGAGGAGGAAACCTGATTTTGAGGTACTTGTGGCACCTTAAAGACTAACAAATGTATTTGAGCATAAGCTTTCCCCACTGTATTTTCTACTGCATGCATCCAATGAAGGGAACTGTAGCCCATGAAAGCCTATGCCCAAATAAATAAGTTTTGTTAATTGTTCCTCAGTGATCAAAGAAAGCAAAGTATACAATTTTTCCATATAAACTTTACAAAAGAAATGTTAATAATTCTGTTTCAGAAAAGGAGTCCTAGAACTATTTAAATCCTAAAATAAATGAGTTTTATTTGATAGGTATAAAAATATCACTTTCTCTATATCAGTGGGCTTGAGATATCAGCTTCCCACTTGTTTTCTATTTGTTTCTATAAATAATGAGGTAACATCATTGTTGTACCAGCATAAAGCACTTGCTGTAAGACGGGGAAGCTCTTAGATCATTGGCTTGCTTCACAATTTCCATGTTATAAACACTGACATGCAGTACAGTGATAATAAACTCCATCTGTGTTTTCTCTAAAATTGGCAGATAGGAACTTTGGCAGCAAAATATCCATTCTTCCCCTACACTCCCCCCACCCCCCCTCCCCCCCGCTATTGCATATTGTAAGTTTATGGCTATAATGTGTTAAATGTTTTTTTTCTGTGAGATTTCTGCAGGTTCTCAGTTGACTCTTTTCTTTAGAAAATTATGGGCCAGACCCTCAGCTGGTGTAAATTGGCATATCATCATGGATTTCAAAGGATTTCAAATGGATTTGAAAGATAACAAATTCATATTTGTTAAGGATCTGGCCTATACATATTGGGTCCTAGCCCTGAGGATAATGGCATAACTAATGACATAACTCTCATTGCCTCAGTGGAGCCAGGATTTTGTCCATTGTATCTCCTATGGAAGTTCCTTGCAAGGGTTTCATAGAATTCAGCAAATTCTTGTACTTTTCAATAATAGCCCTTGTTAATGATGAATTACACTTGATTAGCATGGTATCAAGATCCAAACACAATGGAAAATAAGATTGTGCTGTGTCTGACAGTGACCATCTGAGCTCATTAATTAGCTTTTCCACTACCCCCACTTGCTATTTATTGCATTCCCCCATTTCCCTGTTAGCTGCAGCTTTGAAAAGCCAGTAGTGATGCAATGCAGTGGCAACAACTTGAGCTGAGCGGGCAATGGCTTTACCATCCTGTGAAAGCTTTTGACAATTCAAATATTTTCCTGAATTGGGACAAAAACACCCAAAATATTGATTTTTTTACAAACTGACTATCCAAAAAAAAAAAAATCAGTTTGGATCCACTGAAATGTTTCAGTTAATTTAAAAACATTTTTGTTTTGATTTCAACTATTAATTTATACTCCAGTTTAAATTTCAAAATGAAAACTTGTTTTGAACCCAAAAACTGTTTTTGTCTTGTTTTGTGTTTTGTTTGGTTTTTATTTTATGTCAAAACAGGACAACTTTGAAAACCTAAAAAAAAAAAGAAAATTGAAAGAAGAAACTTGTTGAATCTGATCTTTTCCTACAAACAAATTTGGTTTGGCCATACTGGTATTTTCTGACCCCTGCCCCTCCAAAAAAGTTGAAAAATTCCCAACCAGTTCTAGAAACCAACTACATAGGTGTGAAATATTTATAACTCCAGCTGCATGAATTACTATTTTACAATTTACACTAATCAGAAACTGATCAGTCTTCATTCAGTAAGGAGATATACAGAATTTCAACTAGGAAAGCTCTAGATAGAAAACAGTGAAAAGCTCTTTTAAATGGAAGCTTGACTTTACAGGACTGTATATTCCTTCTATATTTACAAGAAACTCCTAAATTACAAAAAAATAATTATGCTTAATACTACCATGGTACAAAGTAGAAACAAATCAACTGATGATTATAAATTAAACAAACAAACAAAAAAAAACAACCACCACATTTAAGCCCTGATTCAGCAAGGTATTAAGGTTTAAGCTGGTCTTAAATCCCCTGTTGGAATCAGAGCCTTAATAATTTACAGCCATTTGACAACAAGCCACATAATTGTGGAACCTTGAGTCATACAAACACTCAGTACCATGAATCAGGGCTCCCCAATTTGGCCCCAAATGATAGAGAATTGCTAAATCTCTCTTTTGATCTGTCTATCCAAATGTCTATATCAACAGCTTTTAAATGAAATCTAAGCATGTCTTCTCCCCCGCACCCAAAAAATATTTTACAGAATAGGTCTGAGCTTTTAAAAATGGTTTTCAAAATATTGAATGACATCTTGGGTGCCTTTGCTTTAGGAATAAAGAAATGTATTCCTGAAAAGGTGCCAGAAGGATTTATTGCTTGTTTACCCTCACTATACACAAGTGTGACTTGATAAAAATCTGCTTTGTTCATTGTCAGGTTAAGTCTTCAATGGAAAATTGGGGTTATACTATGACGATAGTATTTTGTTCTATCTGTGATAGCTGGCATTTGTCCAGAAAAAGTAATTTAAAAGCACATTTCATTTCCATTGACATTGACTTGTGCTGCATGTAAGTGCAGGTTTTTATTGTATCTATGTACTGGTGGATCTGAAATTTTACTTTAGCCTAATTTAAAGCACTGTTCTGTCTCTGACACATGCACTGTTAGAAAAGCACTTCCATATTGAAATGGAACTAAATGGTCTTTGCATCTAAATACAAAGTAAATGGTAGTAATTAAAATTGGATTAGGTTATGGAAGCACACATTTGAGTCACTTTAAATCCTTTCAGCTTTATGGGTTCAGATTTTGTATGGTCCTTTATGTTGTTTATCTATGCATTTCTAATGCAACCAGCATTCTAGTATGTAGGCACAAATCACAAGGATTAACAGCATCAGTGTTGTCTCAGTAGCTTATAGGTCTTGACCCTCTCCCTAAGATCAGTTATTTCCTTAAAGATGTTGCTTACAAGAGTAAAACCAAAGAAACGGTGCAAGGCTATTTTCTGGATTCCTTTATTGAGAAGAAACTGACAGAAATAGGTTAACTTTGCAACATACTCTGCCAACATATTCAAGCTGGTAGAACTTGACTTTAGCCTGATCTACAGTGGCAGAGAGTTCGACAGTCCTCCTCAATAGTAACATTGTCAGTGATATGCAGAAAAGAAGAGGTGAATGCCAGATGTAGTAAAGTCCTAGGACTATGAAGTTGAGTACTGAGACCCAGATCCTCAAAGGTATTTAGGCTCCTAACTTCCATTAATTTCACTGGAAGCTACAAGCCTAGATACCTTTGAGGAACTGGGCCAAAGACTTTAAAGCAGGTCCTAAACTGCATCAGGGTTGGGGGAGGGGAAAGGAAGGGACATTGTATGGTGTGAGTTATGGATGTGTTCAATAGGCTGTAATCTATTATGCCAACAGATCATGATGTATCAGATGTGGCCACCTCCAGCAGCCCTACTACAGAGAGACAGTGCACTGCAGTAGTCCAGCCAAGAGGTGATAATGACATATGTTTCTGTGGGTAGGAATGCAGTCTCCAAGCTAGCTGCAGAATGGAAGAGGATGTTTCTGGCCACTGTTGCCATTTAGATGTCTAGAAGAGACAACAGGGCCAAAAGAACTATGACACTATGCATCACCTTGACAGTCAGATGGCAGATGTCCTAAACACAAAGTGGAATCGTGAAGGTTAAATTCTGAGCTCCTTTATACCATTGTAAATTTGGAGTAATTCCATGAAGGTCAAGTGGATGCCAAAGGAGTTTCCTTCCACTTAAATCACTGTAACTGAGATCAGAATCTAGTAAACAGTTCAGTTACTTGATTTTTTTCCTTCTTCTTCAAGTCCCTATATGTATTCGACATGTGGGAGCACATGCGTGCCTGGCACCTGAGTCCAGAATTTTCTCCAAGCGGTATTCATTGACCCACACATGTACAGTGTCCCTGTTCATGCTTCCAACCGAGGGTATAAGGGGCAGTGCAGATCAATGCCTTTCCACTTCTCTCTTACCGCCTCATAGCCTGAGCTGGAACCCTGTTCCTCCTTAGCTCTTCTAGTTTATAAGACAGTCGTTGTAAATATTTGTGTAAGTAGTTATTCCACAGCTCATACATTCTTAGTGTACATAGTATAATTTAGTGTAGAAATGACCCCTACCCCATCAATTGGGGGGAAAACTACTTTCTACCCCGGGGACTCTGCCTAGGGTCCCAGGCATCAAGAACTGCATCTCCAGTTCTCGCTCCTTTTCCATCAGGAACAAGCATCAAGTATGGTTGATTTCTTGCAAAGTTTTTTTTCAAGATTCTCTATGTCCTATTATGGAGGAGAGGATGGAAGATGATAAAATATGGGTAGGATCTGATGAGAAACAGTCAAATGAAAAAGAGTCCCATTCAATTACATCATGTAATGGCAGACAGATAAAAAGTGACAAGTATTTAAAGTGCTTATATACAAATGCTAGAAGTCTAAATAATAAGATGGGTTAATTAGAGCGCCTCGTATTAAACGAGGATATTGATACAATAGGCATCACAGAAACTTGGTGGAATGAGGATAATCAATGGGACACAGTAATACCAGGGTACAAAATATATCGGAAGGACAGAACAGGTTGTGCTGGTGGGGGAGTGGCACTACATGTGAAAGAAAGTGTAGAATCAAATGAAGTAAAAATCTTAAATGAACCCAACTGTAACATAGAATGTCTATGGATAGTAATTCCATGCTCTAATAAGAATATATGAGTAGGGATATATTACCGATCACCTGATCAGGATGGTGATAGTGACTGTGAAATACTCAGGGAGATTAGAGAGGCTATAAAAATAAAAAAATCAATAATAATGGGGGATTTCAACTGCCCTGTATTGACTGGGTACATGTGACCTCAAGACGGGATGCAGAGATACAGTTTCTTGACAACTTAAATGACTGGCTCTTGGAGCAGCTAGTCCTAGAACCCATAAGAGGAGAGGCAAATTCTTGATTTAGTCCTAAATGGAGTACAGGATCTGGTCTAAGAGGTGAATATAGCTGGACCGCTTGGTAATAGTGACCATAAATTTAAATATATTAACATCCCTGTGGTGGGGAAAATACCACAGTGTCCCAACACTGTAGCATTTAATTTCAGAAAGGGGGACTACACAAAAATGAGGAAGTTAGTTAAACAGAAATTAAAAGATACAGTGCCAAAAGTGAAATCACTGCAAGCTGCAGGGAAACTTTTTAAAGACACCATAATAGAGGCTCAATTTAAATGTATACCCCAAATTAAAAAACATAGTAAGTGAACCAAAAAAGTGCCACTGTGGCTAATCAACAAAGTAAAAGAAGCAGTAAGAGACTAAAAGGCGTCCTTTAAAAAGTGGAAGTTAAATCCTAGTGAGAAAAATAGAAAGGAACATGAATTCTGGCAAAAGAAGTGTAAAAATATAATGAGGAAGGCCAAAAAAGAATGTGAAGAACAGCTAGCCAAAGACTCAAAAAGTAATAGCACAAATTTTTTAAAGTACATCAGAAGCAGGAACCTGCTAAACAACCAGTGGGGCCACTGGACGATCGAGATGCTAAAGGAGCACTCAAGGACTATAAGGCCATTGCCAAGAAATGAAATTAATTCTTTGCATTGGTTTTCATGGTTGAGAATGTGAGGGAGATTCACAAACCTAAGCCATTATTTTTAGGTGACAAATCTGAAGAACTGTCCCAGATTGAGGTGTCATTAGAGGAGTTTTTGTAACAAATTGATAAATTAAACAGCAATAAGTCACCAGGATCAGATGGTATTCACCCAAGAGTTCTGAAGGAACTCAAATGTGAAATTGCAGAACTACTAACTGTAGTTTGTAACCTATCTTTAAATCAGCTTCTAGAGGAATGGACTGGAGGACAGCTAATGTGATGCCAATTTTTAAAAGGGGCTCCAGAGATAATCCTGGCAATTACAGGCTGGTAAACC
Source organism: Lepidochelys olivacea (assembly GCF_965140295.1). NCBI lineage: Eukaryota > Metazoa > Chordata > Testudines > Cheloniidae > Lepidochelys > Lepidochelys olivacea. The sequence goes on from NC_140411.1 coordinate 170,069,286, forward strand.
TGATTTCAGGACAAGGGAAACTGGTTGAAACTATAGCAAAGAACAAAATTGTCAGACACATAGATGAACATAATTTGCTGGGGAAGAGTCAATATGGTTTTTGTAAAGGGAAATCATATCTCACCAATCTATTAGAATTCTTTGAGGGAGTCAATAAGCATTTGGACAATTGGGATCCAGTGGATATAGTGTACTTAGATTTTCAGAAAGCCTTTGACAAACTCCCTCACCAAAGGCTCTTAAGCAAAATAAGCTATCATGGGATAAGAGGGAAGGTCCTCTCATGGATTTGTAACTGGTACACAGATAGGAGACAAAAGGTAGGAATAAATGGTCAGTTTTCAGAATGGAGAGAGGTAAATAGTGGTGTGTGTCCCCAGGGGTCTGTATTGGGACCAGTCGTATTCAACATATTCATAAATGATCTGGAAAAAGGGGTAAATAGTGAGGTGGCAAAATTTGCAGATGATACAAAAGATAGTTAAGTCCCAAGCAGACTGCGAAGAGCTACAAAAGGATCTCACAAAACTGGGCAATACAATGAGAGATGAAATGTCATAATGTCCATAATGTCCATAATGAGCATAATGTCCCTCATTATGCGCATAGAATGTCCACTGATGAGGAACAAATAAGCCTTAGTTATTAGCCTGCCTGTGATTGAAATAAAAATGTTTGGGGCAATTTCCTGAAACTTGCTGAGTGCTGTCTCTGCCTGGTACACCTATAAATTTTTTCAAGTTTTCAAATTAGTTTTAACACCTTGTATATTTTATGTCATTATTAGATGTTAGTTCTCTTATCCAAATGTGATATTCCAGGTATTTCCTGGAAGCCAAATTACAGGGAATTTTGGTGTATGCAATGAGCAGTTCTCTCCCAGGTGATTACAAGTTATGACAGTGCTAGTGGCAGAATCTGTAATATGATCACGAGCATTCTTCTGCTAGGCAAATCTCTGACACCACATTCTACAGACCAGTACCCTCTGAGCCCACTGAGGGTTACCAAAAGAAACTACACTATCTGCTCAAGAAACTCCCTGAAAAAGCACAGGAACAAATCTACACAGACACACCCCTAGAACCCCGACCAAGGGTATTCTATCTTCTACCCAAGATCCATAAACCTGGGAATCCTGGACACCCCATCATCTCAGGCATTGGCACCCTGACATCAAGATTGTCTGGTTATGTAGGGTCTCTCCTCAAGCCCTTCACTACCAGCACTCCCAGCTATCTTCGAGACACCACTGACTGCTTGAGGAAACAACAATCAGTTGGTGGTCTTCCAGAAAACACCATCCTAGCCACTATGGATGTAGAAGCCTTCTACACAAACATTCCATACAAAGATGGACTACAAGCCATCAGGAACAGTATCCCCGATAATGTCATGGCAAACCTGGTAACTGAACTTTGGGACTTTGTCCTCATCCACAACTATTTCACATTTGGGGACAATGTATACCTTCAAATCAGCGGCACTGCTATGGGTACCCGCATGGCCCCACAGTATGCCAACATTTTTATGGCTGGCTTAGAACAACACTTCCTCAGCTCTCATCCCCTAATGCCCCTACTCTACTTGCGCTACTTTGATGACATCTTCATCATCTGGACCCATGGAAAAGAAGCCCTTAAGGAATTCCACCATGATTTCAACAATTTCCACCCCACCATCAACCTCAGCCTGGACCAGTCCACACAAGAGATCCACTTCCTGGACACTACAGTGCAAATAAGCAATGGTCACATAAACACCACCCTATACCCGAAACCTACTGACCACTATGCTTACCTACATGCCTCCAGCTTTCATCCAGACCACATCACACAATCCATTTTCTACAGCCAAGCTCTAAGATACAACCGCATTTGCTCCAACCCTGAGACAGAGACAAACACCTACAAGATCTCTATCAAGCATTCTTAAAACTACAATACTCACCTGCTGAAGTGAAGAAACAGATTGACAGAGCCAGAAGTGTACCCAGAAGTCACCTACTACAGGACAGGCCCAACAAAGAAAGTAACAGAACGCCACTAGCCATCACCTTCAGCCCCCAACTAAAACCTTTCCAGTGCATCATCAAGGATCTACAGTCTATCCTGGAGGATAATCCCTTACTCTCACAGACCTTGGAGACAGGCCAGTCCTTGCTTACAGACAGCCCCCCAACCTGAAGCAAATACTCACCAGCAACCACACACCACACAACAAAAACACTAACCCAGGAACCTATCCTTGCAACAAAGTCCATTTCCAACTCTGTCCACATATCTATTCAAGGACCCAACCACATCAGCCACACCATCAGGAGCTCATTCACCAGCACATCTACCAAGGTGATATATGCTGTCATGTGCCAGAATGCCCCTCTGCCATGTACATTGGCTAAACCAGACAGTCTCTACACAAAAGAATAAATGGACACAAATCAGATGTCAAGAATTATAACATTCAAAAATCAGTCAGAGAACACTTCAACCTCCCTGGACACTCAATAACAGACTTAAAAGAGGCAATTCTTCAAAAAAAAACAACAAAAAACCTTCAAAACCAGACTCCAACGAGAAACTGCAGAACTGGAATTAATTTGCAAACTGGACACCATCAGATTAGGCCTGAATAAAGACTGGGAGTGGATGGGTCACTACAAGAACTAAAAAAAACCTAATTTCCCCATGCTAATTTGCCCCAACTGTTACTCACACCTTCTTGTTAAGTGTTTGAAATGAGCCACCCTGATTACCACTACAAAAGTGATTTTCATTCTGTTGATAATAGCCCACTTTAATTGACTTGTCTTGACTGCCCCCCCCATGGGTAAGGGAACTCCCATCTTTTCATGTACATATATAAGAGATATATATATCTTCCTACTGTATTTTCCACTCCATGCATCCAATGAAGTGGGTTTTAGCCCACAAAAGCTTATGCCCAAATAAACTTGTTAGTCTATAAGGTGCCACAAGTACTCCTCATTGTTTTTGCTGATACAGACTAACATGGTTACCACTTTGAAACCTAAATCTCTGAGATTGACATGGCAAATCTGTTTTAGATGTAAGGATGTAAAAAGCCTTTTGATAAGTAATAAACAGATTCATATATAAATGAAAGGAGCGTGTGCAGTCAGTTATGACATCTTTCTTTGTTAACGTTTTTTAATTTGTAATGGAGACATTTGTGTGATTGGTCAGGTTTTGGTTTTTTTTCATCAGTGATTTACCACATGGATAAAAATCCAGTAAAACTCTCTGAACATGTACATTGGCTAAAGAGTTTTCAATATATCAAACTACAAAAATTCATTGCAGCATTATTAAGCGTCTCTCTCAGAATGGGGAAAGCATGAAAGTAAGGGCTCCAATAAAGCATCTGGTGTTTGTTCTGGCTTTTACAAATACAAATCAAAGGAGAGGGACATTAACTAATTGCTTTTGAAGCAAAGTTAGTCTCAGCCAAACAGCAATATTTCATCACCTTGACGGTTACTTTTTAACATTTTCCTCACTGCTTAAAATGCATCCATCTTTGATAGCCATCTAATGCTTGCATGCATCAGTTTGCAATCTTTATCGTAACCTCCCTGTACAGCACATGAGTTCTAAAACTATTTACACGTCTCCTCCACATTCCTGACTCTCCAAGTAAAGGAAACTTGTGGCTAAGATTTTCACTCCTGGATCTTCTAATATGGTAGAGAAAATATTAACCTTAATTGTTAGACTATTGAATAACCCTCAAACACGCTAATTTGTACATTCTCATTTTAATGTTAATACTCCACTAAGATAAATGAGAGAAATTAAAATACTTTAATTCATTCTCTCTATCTGTCTGCGTGTTGACTAACATTCCATAATGAAGGCAACTTGTACAATAAATACAGGCTAGAAATTAAAGGATTGTCCTAAAATCTATCTATCAAAGCATGAGATATTCAGCCAAGTAGACCCCAACCCTGTGGAATCGCTTGCCTCTAGGATCTAGGGAGCTTGGAATCATTTTGTTGTTGTTGATCATCATCCCTGACCCAGTGTAAACATATGTTCCCTTAAAAACATTCAGGGAGAAATATTCTCTTATCCTGCATGATCAGGTAAGGTCCTTCATAGGATAGTCTAGAACATGAGAAAAACCATATTTCCTAATGTCATTTTATCTCATATAGCAGGGGGTGGGAGGGTCTATTTAAGTCTGATCATGCAGTAGCCTTCTCCAGGCAGTCTGTTAAATCTGAGGAAAGGCTCTTCAGCAAACCAGTAACTGACTTGTGCTGCTGCTTCTGTTACTGCCAAACACGTTTCAGAAGTCAGCATCTGGGTACTGTGACTGCCAAGCATGTGGCTCCCTAGGAATCAGCTTGGGTGTTGGCTCCAGTAACGGGAGCACTCCAAAGGTGTAGGGGGGGAAGGGAGAGGAAAGTGCACTGTCAGCAATTCCAGCAACAGAGGTAGTGACAAGTAAATATTCAAGCTACAGAGAGATTGCATGTGCCAATTTATTTTTTAAGGTGCCTGTGTGTTTAGAATTAAAAGTTATGTTTCCAAGTATAATCTGTGTATTTAATACATGGAGTTATGTGGTTGCACAGAAATTACTGAGATGATTATATATTGTATATATGTACTAAGGAAAGAGAGGGTCTAATTCTCAGTTACACCTGGGGCAAGGATGGAGATCGGAGGGGGAGGGAGGTGGGCTAAGAGTTGCCTACAGTCACCTTTGCACTCTCTCTGTTCTCGGGCCAAACAAGCCCCTAGTATGAGTGAGGCATCCCAAGAGCTGCTGTAACTTAGGCACTGCCTCCCATAGCCCCGCCATGGGCCCTAGAATGCAGGCAATCATCCCAGTACAATACACTCTGGCTACGCCCCAGATGGCAGGAGCTGGAGAGAGGGCTTGTGTAGAGCCCTTATGCCAGATCTATGCTGGTTAGGGAGGCCCCTGTGGAGGGGATTGTTTCTGGGGGCTATTTATACCTTTTTAAGGGCCCTTTAGACTGTCAGAGTGCCACAAAGTGTCCTTAATGTGACTGGGAATCAAGGCTAGGGAGCACAAAGCTGCTGTAATGAATACGACTGAGTTCCCAGAATGAGTTGAAAGATGCTGCCTTGGCATCAGGATTCTCTTCATGAGCAGTCAGGAGAAAATGCTTATTATGCTTCCCTTAATCATACTAAAAATACTTAGTGCTACATTTCTGCTTCCCTGAAGGATATCCCTGAGATAATACTGATGTGATTAGCTCTTTCTATAATGCCAAACAATTACTTTTGCTTTTGTATGAAGGGGCTAAGACGTTTTACTGGGAGACTAATTTTATTTCGGTTGTTTAGGTAGGAAGCAACCCAAACTAGTGTCTTAGATGAACTGAGTCCAATACAAAAGCCATACATAAGCTATTGAGCTCAATAAACAGGTAACAGGGTGAAATTCTATGGCCTGCATTACATAGGAGGGCAGACTAGGTGATCATTGGTTCTGTCTGGCCTCAAAATCTTAGAATCTCTGAAAATAAATTTGGCTAAGCCCACCTTATCCTGACAGGTGTTTCTGGCATTACTACAACATAAATAATAAAAGGTCTGAGTTACCACTCTCTTACTCCATTTTTTTAACTGGTATAATTCCTTTGATTGCCTTCCTCTTACTGTCCTTTTGCTATATAATATCACAGCACAAAAGATGGAATTCATGGCATTCTGCTGCATTGTTGCAATTAGTCCAATGCTATATCAAAATGTCCATTGATTTCAGTGGGACCAGGATTTCACACTAATTAGCGCTCAAATCCTGACAGTATGGCAAAAAGCCTATTCAGCATGTGTTCCAGTGAATAGCCACTTATACTGTAAGGCATGACAGTTACAAGAGCGGTCCAACTGTTTTATATCAGGTGTGGCACACAGAGTCAATATCTTGTTGCTCCTTTCTGCACAGGTTAACATGCGATCTACATTTACAGTTGGGTAGTTGCTACTCTGGATGGGAACAATATGTGTTTGCTGGATTTTGACTTCACTCTTTCTCTTCCTGGAAATCATGTCCCTTGTGGGCATAGTGCACATCTCATCCTATTGGCTGGTACAGTCTTGTGGACCAATGCCATATCCTCAGGCATTTGTACATTGCTGTATATGTGCTTGATTTTGGCTGTTTGCCACCTTTTTCATCCATATGCATCTGCACATGCATTTGTCAGATTTAGATCTTAAGAACTTATTGATGGTACGAAATTTTGAAAAATGCTGGCATTTTGTAAATATGATTATGTAAAAAAATTTTGCCCAGCTCTCTAGCTGGGCACAAAAACCTGAATTTTTTTCATTGAAAAAATATTTTTAATTGAACATGTTTGTGGGGAGGGAGAGGGTTTTGCTTGTTTTTTTGTGTGTGAGAGGGGGGTGGTCAAATTTCCCACAATTTTCTTCATCTAACTTGAAATCTGGGAAATTTCAGCCAGCTCTAGTACTGCCGTCAAGTTTTCAGGAGAGGGTTCAAAAGTCAATTAACTGAAAAGCCAAATCAGTTTGGTGATAACTTCCTAGGCCGCAGTATTGCAAGAGAGTTCACATCAGCTGACCCCTGTGCCCCTGTGGAGCCATTTTGGAGTCAACCACCTGTTCTCCCAAAATCGTGGAGTTGCTGGGGCACTGCACAGGCAAAGGGGCCTGCCTGCCTGTTGCAGGATCAGAATCTGTCATGCAAGGTACGTATCCTTATTACAAATTGCACCGTTAGGCATAATTCTCTGCCATCGACAATCTATGTAAAAAGAGGCCAAGGACTACTGCTACATATGTTCAGAAAGTTAAAAGCCTCTAAGTGCTGTAGGCTGAATACCTTTCAACAACTTTCTAATAGCACCACCCCAGACTAGGACAATTCAGTTACCAGAAGCCAATAATTATAGTTACCTTCCGCCTTTTGTACAAAAACATTTAAAAAAAAAAACAATTCCACAGAAGCACCAAGGAATATTGAAAGAGAGAGCGAGAGAGAGCTGACTGCATAGTTAGATGATGCAGACTTGCAATATAATTGCTTGGAACGTAAGAGGCCCTAGGAACTGTTTAGGGACACAACCATTTCTACTCTCCAGCTCTTCAAGTTTACCCAGAGAGGCAATACAATCCTTCCAATCAAAGGGACAAGTGCAGCACTCCTTATTTGGACTTTCACTCAGTCAAAAACACCATTGAAGTCAGTGGAGGTTTTAAAGGAATAAGAATTGCAGGATTTGGCGTTATGTAAGTGGTCTTTTCTGCTGGCTGAATACATTTTAACATTAACAATTGGATTTGCTGTAGGGATGTGCATAAACTTTAATCTTGTATATGTTTTATTATTTATTTAGATATATGGCACCAGTCCCACACCCTATGTAATCTAGACAATTTAAATATTCACTGCAAGATTTTGTAATGGAAAGAAGTTTCATAACCCTTTGCGTCCCTCCCTTTTCCCTCTTACTACACCTGAATACTACTTGCTGCCTCTTGTTCCTTTCCCTTGACTTAAAAGTCAAAAAAGTTCACCCAGCCTTCACCATTTTCTGTATGGCTTTCTTACCTTTCAAAGACTTTATAATGGAGTGGGCCAGCACTAATAGTCTCTTTCATTCCTATTGGACATGTGTGGCTAATCCAATCAAATGCATTGCTTTTTTGATAAGATGCACCTCAAAATGCATGTTGGCAGAGGTCCTAGAAGCATGCAAGATATCAATGGAATGGTTGCTATTGGACCCCTAAGGCCCTATCTCAACTCCCTGGGCACATATTTGGGTGGCATCTACTTCCAGCTCCACAGCTGTTTTTTAGCACACTAGCTTGAGCAGAGCCTGCATGTGTCTGTCTGTTCTGGGAAGCCCACTCCAAGCTGCAGTGTAAACATACCCTTTTTTGGTAGTATTATAAATGTCCCTATAATGTGTGTGTTATCACCATATTAGGACTTAGATTCATGGGAGATTTTTACAGAGACTGGTCTGATTACTTATTGCCTCTTGATGTACAACTTTTGTATGGATATTTACTATTATAATCTGTACAAACATGAAAGCAGGAGCACCTGAAAGACCTAGGTACCTTTTCCACATATTAAAAATGCAAAAAATAAAGAAATAAAAAATAAATCGCTATCCAAGCTGCAAATCCCTGTCCTCAGTGCAGATATCCCAGTTCTACTCAGACTTCTAAGAGCGCCTTCTTCTCCAAAAGTCAGGAAAACAGCATGTTTGTATAGTACCTATCACAATGGACCTCCAATATAGAACTTCTAGGGGTTATTGTTTTACAGATAAAGATGTATGTGCCAATGAAAATACAACACAATTTCTTTAAAAATACTATTTCCTTATAGATAACAATAAGAAGCAAATCCAATATTCCCATGATCTGCTCACATCTGCATTTCTTCCTCCAATATTCCCAGGGAGGAGACAAGGGAGATACGGTGGGCTTAGTGGATCTGAGCAACAAAAGACTTGAGTTCTGTTCCTCGTTCCACCACTGACCTCAGCAAGTCATTTCCTCTCTCTGTGCTTCCTTCTCCTCCCTGGTTTTCTCTTATCTATTTAGATAGGTCCTGCCCCAAAGACCTTACAGTCTATTTCATTGTGTTTGTACAGCATATGTCCGAATCTCAGCTGGAGACTCTAGGCACTCCTGTAATACAAATAAAAATAACTGTCTGGTGAGAGGTGGCTCTTAGTGTATCTTAGGGTATTTCCAAAATTGGAAAATATGAAAATTTCAGTCTTTTTGATCTGGGTGAGAAGATCCACAAAATTAGGTAAAACTTAAAGTACAGTTAAAATAAAAAAAATAGAAAAGCAGATGTTCCTTTCATAGTGCAACTGAGAAAAGAAATTAAAGAATCAAGGGGGAGGGTGTTAATCAGAATGTTAAAACTCAGAGCAACAGTAATTTTTATGAATACTGTAGAGCCAGTGGAAGATTGTAGGACATTTTACCTTTATTGGTTTTTTGTGTGGAAAAGTATGAGTCTTGCATACTGTGCAATAGATGTGAGAAATAGTTACATGTGATAGGTTTAGTTTCTAATGCACAGTACAATTATAGGGGGCACATAAACCTGCAAAAGCTGCTGGCAAATTCTGCTGAGTGTTTTACCCCACATCAGGAGCCTCCAGATCATTAATCATGCATTATAAGCTTTAATAGGCTAAGCATTTTAAAGGTATCTGCTGAGTCTCAAAGGAAAGAATGCCGATGTTGCACTTCAGAGCATACTGAGGTTAAAGCAGTAATGTATGTAAAAACCCTTTACTCACCCCACTGGCTACAGTAAGGAGAAGATGTCCACACACAGGCTAACTGCAGTGGGAATCTGGGAAATAAAATTAAGCATGCCAAGTATAAATTAATAAGGGAAAACTACTTCCTAGCCTGGTAATGGTGACAGGGAAGTCCTGCTCGGGCAACAAGTGTGTAAAGACAGGCCTCTTCTGTGTGAATTTGATGTGAGCATAAAACAATGAGTAATGCTGAACAATGTATCTGATGTGCCTGAAATTCATTTTACTTAACTGAAGTCTAGTTTATATAGTAAGTTTGATGCATTTATTTGAATTGATAGGCCAGTGAAAACCATAGTCACATCCATAGTATAGAAGCAACAAGGGACTTAAACATTTGACTCCAGTTGAGTTTTATTTCTTAGACTAACTTTTCTCAGTAATGACAGGTTTCAAAGTAACAGCCTTGTTAGTCTGTATTCACAAAAAGAAAAGGAGTACTTGTAGCATCTTAGAGATTGACCAATTTATTTGAGCATAAGCTTTCGTGAGCTCCAGCTCACTTCATCGGATGCATCCGATGAAGTGAGCTGGAGCTCACGAAAGCTTATGCTCAAATAAATTGGTCAATCTCTAAGGTGCCACAAGTACTCCTTTTCTTTTTTCTCAGTAAGACACTATGTAAGTTGTCCTAACAAAGCCTTGAAGCTAGCACCTGATTACTGTGGATGGTGTTGTACGATATTCCACAGTTATACTGTTTCCCTGGTTACCTGTTTGCCTGCAATCACTTTTCTAAAGGGCCGTGTTGACATAGGGCAATAGTCCATTGAAGCCTACAACAAAGAATCTCCACAATGGAATAGGCTGCAAAGTTCGATGTCTCAAAAGAGAACTTGGAGATTACGGTTTGAAAAAAAGAAAAAGAAAGAAGGAAATGGCAATAAGGAAGCTGTAAAATCTCAGGATTTTCACCTGTACCGTGCTGAGGAGGAATCAAGCCCTAGTACGCATAGCTAGGACAAATGCTTGTCCTCTTGATCTTATGATTACTCTCTTGCACTAGCAGCTCAAGTAAGAAAGAACTTCATTATGTGATTCCTTTTTCTTTTCTCTGTGCTTCTATGCTTGACTCTTCCAGCATGATGATAGCATGAGTGGTGCCTCTTTGCACTTATAATGGGATGCCTTAGCCTTAGCCTTGCCTTACAATCACTGTAAGCTGAATCCAGCTCCTCATTGACTGCTGTGGGCCCCCAGGATTTGTCTCTGGCACACAGCTTTCCATTCTTTCGAAGTAGTGTCTCAAGGACTCAGACTCACTTGATGACTCACAACCAAATAGGAAATATTCCCTAGCAAGTGATGGGGAAAACCTACCATTCATTATTCGAATGACTGCTACCTATAGGCCCTAACTGAGATCAGGGCCCTGTTGCACTGGATACTGTACAAATACATAGAGAAGAGAGCTTTTGCCCCACTATCTAAAGAGGCAAGACAAAGAGCAGGAGGGTAAATAGATGCACAGAGGTGAAGTGATAGTCTGGGTCATACAGCAGGTCAATGACAGAGCTGGGAGTAGAATCCTATCAGTTTTTGCGGAACACAATCTGTCAGTTTAAAACCAGAAAACAAAAATAACTTATTAATTTGAACTCATGAAGTGTAAAAATGGATCCAAGGCAAGAGATGACACAGTTTCTAAACATTATTCCACTGGAATACATCTGCTATCTCTGCAGAGGGCCATTCTCTGCTCAGTGCAATCCTCAATAATATTTTTGCCCTACCTGCCTCTGTTTCTAGATCTTTTATTTTTACAGAGGAAACTTGAGTGTCTGTTACTTTTTATCTTCGTCTCCTCACTCCTTTAGGAACTTCTTTTCTTCCTGCCATTCTTTTGCCTCTTTCCATTTTAAGAGATCTCCCCACCCTTTTTCATATCGCCCCAACACTTTCTCTCACAAGAAAAAGAAAACTAGGGCTTTATGGTACAACATTCTGAAATGAAACACTAGTGGAAACAATTTTTAAAGAGTGCTGCTATTTTAAAAAGTGTATGAGAGGGGTTTTTTTTATCCTGCTTTTTCACATATGTCCTGCTGGATTACCCTTAGATACATTGCAGTATATCAGAGCCTTATATCCTGGGCCTCACTTAGTTTCAAAATCCTTACTACCTATTTGATAAACAATATGTAGATTTCCCAATATACATCATCCAAAACCTCTTTCCATTACAAAGCAAAGGCAAGTTGAGGCTGGGTGGGTTCGAGTGAATAAAGGCAGATCATATGACAGTGAATTTTCTTTTATGGCAATGATCTCTGGTGATCCCCAGGGTACAGTAAGGTGAAGAAGTGTGCTACTGCTTTCACTTTTGGGGCCTGTCTTTGATGCAGACATGCTCATTTCACAAAGCAAAAAGTAGTTTTGCTGCAGGTGGCAAACCTGTCAAAGTTGCTCTAGGTGAAAAAAGTGCTGTTGGGCCATTCCCAAAGAAAGACAGGGGAGGCACCACATGTGGTTTAATTAGGCGGCAATTTTATTCAACTAAAATATCTGGGAATACTTAGTAATAATTTGTACAGTGCAAGTCATCATCATTCCCTTAATAATTTCCGCATAATTCCCAATCTGGTCCCAAATATCCTGATGCTGGGACACCGCCCACCCCCTTTCCTCATATGAGGGGTAAGGGGGCTAGAAAAGGAAGGTGTAAGGGGGTCTACAAAGCCCATGCTGATCTTAGACAGAGGGGGGAGGAGAGTATTGCCTGTTTACAGACAAGCAGCTTGTTCACAATCACATGCAGCTGCCAGAGCTGCCAACCAAAGAAGCAGGCACCCACAGCTTCAACCAATAGAAGAAACAAGGCCTGCTATAAAGAGGAGAGTACAGAGACAGAAAAGGGGGCAGAAAAGCATAGGCTAGCAAAGGGGCGAACAGCCCTGCAACAAGACTAGATCCAGTGAGCACCACTCAACTTTAGGTCTGATTCTGGCACCCCCTCATCCTCCCTTCAAGGAAACCCTATTGCACTGATGAAGGGATTGTCCCAGTACCCAATTAAAAACCTCAATTTCTTAATGTTCTCCCAGTAAATTGGGTATGATCATGACAGAGGAAGCCACCAAATGTAAAACACCCATCCCTAGGGCATCACCTGGGGTGTGAAATTGAAGATGGCCAAGCTTATAGTTAATATAAACATAATCTCGGATGCCTCAGTTATCCTAGCCAGCTCCTGCAATCCTGCCAGTTTATTAACAGGGAATAGATATACCTGCCTGTTCCTAACTTGTCTCCAGACAAGCAAGCCTAGTGGGAGGGGAAGGGAGGAGCTTTCTGAATTTCATTTTGCTGGCAGAACTCCTAACCTCTCAGCCAGTGTGCAGTGGAGAGGGATTCCTCTCCCCCCGCCCGATTCCCCCAGCCCGATCCCTGTGCTCCTGGCTGTAGAAGTATTTCTGACAGTATGACGATGGATTCTATACCTACGATAATACCCCCTTTAAAAATGCTTTTTATTGAAAAGTTCACTGGGTAGCTCATAACACTAGGTTTGTTTACATCATATCAAATGTACCAAAATTGTTGCACATGTTCAGAACAAATACAATCTCTTTAGAGCAGGACTGAGGCTGTGAAATCCAGATTTTGACTTGAATTTCCAACACCTATGAACGGGAAAGAGAGACAGTTTCAGTTTTGTCCTTGAACAGGAGCAGGTTATGAAGTGTGATTCCAAATTTTAATTTTTCCAAACTTAAGAGTTAGGGAGTTTGGTTTCAGGAGTATACCTTTTTTTCTTTAAAGCCATATCCTATTATCTGTCCTTCATGCCCACCTCTCCCTGTTTTCCTGTTTTGCCACTTCCTGTGTCTTTTCATAACCCATAGTATCAATCTGTCTGGAGCAGGAACTGTCCTTGTTGTATTCATCTGCACAGTACCTAGAATTATAGGTCCAGGATTGGTACCTATAATTGGTGCTACTGCAACTAAATAATTAACAATAATAAACCTCCTGCACCATTCCCGTTCACATACCAGTAATAATATTAAGAAAAGTTCCTGGGAGGGTGAGTAAGTGACATCTAAATGAAAAGCTAACAATTAGCCGATGATACTGGGAACTGGGTTCTATGATAATCCGAAATCATGAAAGTGCTGTTAATAGGGTAAAAGTAAAAGATTTAGTGATAATGATGTCTACCTCTGAAATAATACAGAACTATCTCTGTAAAACTTATTTACAGACAAATATAATTATGGATCAAAGGGATGGGGGAGTGCAGGACCCTGTCAGATCTGATATTTTTGTGTCTTGTCCTCATAGGTAGCTAGGTATAGTTTTTGGGGGGGTTGTTTTTTGCGGGGGCAGGGGCGGGATGAGATGCAGGTTTGGCATTTGGTTCTATACTACATAAAGATAACTGACATCTGTTTTTACCAAACCTTTAATCCCTATTATGGTTCTCTGGCACTGGCTAAGAGAGTAAATTGTCCACTAGGACTAAAATCTTCTTAAAAATAATATTTTTCTTATTCAAATTGCTTGGCTAGCCATTCTAATCTCTAGATTTCGCAAATAAATGTGTGTTCTTGGCACAGATTAATAGGGTAGTTTCCAGTAAGTCATCTCTTTCTTTTAATTTACCAAAATCCCAGTTCTGAAACTTTTAGAGAGGGCGCTGGTAGTGTCACTTTATTATTTAAAAGTCTGAATCGGTCACCAGGTGGCGCTCTTGGATCACAAAACTTCTCTCTGTTTCCAATTTTATAACTGAAAGAAAAATATAGTTTGTAGACTGAAACTAGATGTAATGGATTTAACCATTCAAATGTCTGCTTTAACTAGGTAATGCACTTGGTGTCTGGAATAGCACAAACAATACTTATAATTTCCAATTAATATTTGCACCATAAAACAATAATGTTGCTCCTATTTAAGATGTAACAATCCATCTCTACTTTGTTAGCTATGTTAAAAGTTTTCTCTCTCAGCATAGTACATAAATTAATTATGTATAAGCTATCTCTTCGTATCGCTTAAAAAAACGGAAAAAAGAGTAACGGTTGAAAGAGTGTTTGTGGAGTCCAACTAACTAGCCAGCTACTACTGCCTCTCAAAAACACATTCTACACTTCACTGAGACATTCTACACCTTCAACTTTATATTAAAAAAAAGTGTGGAAATGAAAATTAAAGGATCCAGCCATTTCTCTACTGCCATGTAATGCTTCATCACTTGTTCACACTCTATCCAATTTGTACCACCCACTTAGCCTTAAGTTGTTTTGTTCTGAAATGGAAGTATACTGTTGGATGTGTACTGTCAACTTTACATGTGATTTAATAAATGCATAGTAAAGATTTTGAAAGGAATATAGTCCCAGGATGCCTTATATTATGTCAAAGTTTTATAAGCTTTGGTGGCCTAGAATATTATTTTTCTGCATAGGAAATAGGAGCTGTCTTTGAATGGGAGTGAAAGCTGAAACCTAAATGTACGAAGTATCATATGATAATACCAAGACCCTTGAAATCTTTTTCTTTCTATATCTGATGCATCCCGCACCAAACTGCATGCTACTCAAACCTGTGTCCACCAAACCACTCCTCAAACTCTCATGCTTTGTGTATTGTTACACGTTTTTACTAAAACAATCATTAAATTTGGTGCCAAAATGACAACGGAGAAACCAGTCACACAAGAAAAGGAGTCTTGTCTAAAAATGTTCCAAAAAAGTGAATGTGCTGTGTCTAGTTGAAATTAAATCCTTGACAATTTCAGACATTGTCCATTCATCCACAGTTGGTTTATGCACATGCAAAAGCATTGCTTTGTTCAAATGTTTTTGGGTCCTCATTGTTCTGAGGAAGTTTTTCACTCTTGGCAGTGCTAAGAAGCTTCTCTCAGCCACAGCAGTGGATACTGATGAAGAACAATTGCTAAAGTGAATGAACTTGGAGAACAAAATGTCAAAGGATTGGAGACCACTTAACACATCAAAGTGCCCATCTTCCTGACTTTAGTGTTGACTTTAGTGATGTTTAGTGACTTTAGTTGAAATGTTCTTACTGTCTGCATTAATCAAACCTGATTGAATCCTCTGTTGGTTTTGTGAATAAATAACATTTTTTGCATACGTGAGCTAAATAACTTGAGGAATAAAGATGTTGCTGATTTTTCTCCATTAGCACGGGAACTCAATTGGTTTTCTATTGTTCTTGGTGGACCCAGCATGGTTTTGTCAAACTGCCATCTCAGTTCACCCACAACAATATCAATCACTTCAAAATGTCATTGCCTAAAACAGGCTTCTGGTGTTTCATATGGATGAGGATGTGCTACATCATCTAGATGCTTGGGCAGACTCTTGACTCTGTCTAGTGAAGGGCTCACCTGTTAACTTTATTCCTTCTGCAACCACAGTATAGTAAAATAGCTTAGACTTTTCATTGTTTTTCTGACATCTCAGAAATACTACACTAAGCACAACAGATTGTAAGCCTTCTTGCAAAGACCTGTCTTTTCTATGCAGAACTCAGGAAGGTCTGGTCAGTTGAAATGGATCAATTTTGGACTTTGATTAGTCCATCTAATATCTTGAACTGTTTACTCTGGGCAAGAACACCTCCAGCTATCCTACCATGCTCAACATTACAAGAAGAATTTATTTTTGTGGCAATATTCCAGAACAGCATGGTAGCTTACAAGAACTGTGTTGATGGCACCTGTTTGAACTGTCCACTTGGTGGGACAGTGTGGCATTGATGGAAATTTCTTCAAATGAAAACTCTTTTTGAAATTGTTCAAAAATCATCATCCATTTGGCTGAATAAAAGATATGTTTTTGCATGTTTATGCAAATATCTGAAGCACCCTTCAGTGCAACACATTGGTGGCTGGAAACCTGCAGGCATAAGTTTAAACAGTGCTTGAAACTGTGTCCATACAACACTGCTGGTTCTAGTTCTCATATCCGGGCAGTAAGTCCTTGCTATCCCAGTCATGT
The DNA here is from genome assembly GCF_965140295.1 of Lepidochelys olivacea. Classification (NCBI taxonomy): domain Eukaryota; kingdom Metazoa; phylum Chordata; order Testudines; family Cheloniidae; genus Lepidochelys; species Lepidochelys olivacea. The sequence continues at coordinate 170,085,588 of NC_140411.1, forward strand.
TACTTGCTCCATTCTAGGCCCCCACTAGGTAGAAAGGAGTAACATGCTATGAACCAGTGTTTCTTTCATAGTGGTGCATAGGTGTTACATGTCAGTTTTTTGCCTAGTTGTACAAAACCTATGAAGTCTTCATGATCGTCAAAGAATTTGTTGATGATCTAATACAAATAGCCATTTGTTCCTTTATCGATAGGTCAGAGACCTCATTAGCAATGATGAGATACCAATGATATAGAGGGATTTCACATTTTGTTTCATAAAAGCAAATTTCCCACAAGAGAGATCACTTCGTTCATGGTCTCATGTGATTGATAACTTTTGTTAGCAACCCATGCACTGACATTCTAATTGTCTTCAACTCTTAAAAGCAACAGCTCTTGGAGGTTTCCCAGAATTTCATTGTGTCCATGTCTTGCCACAAGAAGAAATGCAGGCTGGATATATCTCACTCATTAGCATCCTTAGCCATACGTGCTTTAATTGGTCATTCAGTTGCACTATGACACAGAGCTGATCCTTTGTCAGAAAATTCATATTGGCTTCATTATTAAGATCGCTCCTGTCATATTCTCTGACTCTTACTATTGTCTTCCAATTATTGAAATCCTTCTTGGTGAAAGCAGCCTCAGCATTTTTATTCGGAGAGACTAAACATTGAGCTTTTCCTGAGCAACAATGGAAGCAAAATGCTACATTTTGTCAAAGAGACAAGCTCAGATATGGGTAACAACTGTACCAGCTTATTTGAATTATTTAGTGCTTATTTGTGTTCCCAGTTTGCCTTCTTGCTCCTTCAAGCATGTCACATGGTTCATGAAGAGCAGCTGCTTCAGAGTGACAGCATGACCCAAAACAATCACTTTCCTCGTCATGTGACCATAAAGGCATATCTTCAATAATTCTTAGCAAAGATTACATTTTCCCAAACTTTATTAAATTGCACTTCAGTAGTTGATGGCTGCAGTGGTTCTGGTGAGGATGACCTTTTGGGGAACTTTCTTATATCCATCAGCATGGCACAATAGTCACGCAGTTCACAACATTTCTCGGCTAGAGCCAATTCTTGTTTCTCTTATGCTGAAGAACAGGAGGTTATATCCTATAACTCAATATATTTTGGTGGGGACTGGAAGAACAACAGTTGCTGATGTTGGTTTATTTAAAAATATGAGACAACAAAGAAGTAGTTCTTTTCTCTTCTCTGCATGCTCAATCTCTTCCTGAGGAGTGAATTGAGTCAGCGTAGCAGGGCAGAGGTGCGGAGATCAGGGCATCAGAGACGGGAAGGGCAGTCAGAGTAGGGGAGAGACGTGATTGTACAAGCAAGAGCAAAGGAGAACTGAGAGAGGATGCTTTATGAATCAATGACAGTTGTATTAGTTCTGTGCACAATATGTTATTGGCATTACAACTACTGCAAAAATTGTGTGTTTGTTTTTCCAAAGGACAGAACTCTCCTGAGGTTTGCCAGCATCTGATACGGTACACCAGGCAGATGACTTCAGTGTGTGTTTTGTTTTCATTTTTAGTTCCCTGTCTCTGTCACGCTAGTCACTCTCACTCCTGTAGTCTCCAGGAATTAAAGATTAATCTTTAATTAAAGATTATCATGTGATGAAACCTCCAGGAATATATCCAACCAAAATTGGCAACCCTACTCTCACAAGCACCAGGGGCCTTCCAGCCCTTTGACTCACCCTTTGCTCCTATGTCTGTATCATTAGGGGATTTCCTGTCATTGCTTTTTACATTAAAGCTGATTTCTGCCTTTTCCTCCTGTATGTGCCCCCCCACCATTAATTGACTCATAATCATTGGTGCACTCATTCCAGGCACTATGTGTCTTCCAGGAGGAAACTGTCTCTGCATGCACCTCCTTCCCGCTGTGTACTTCCATGTGCTCCTCACCTGTCATGTGCACTCCCTCTGTTGTTGATGTCCATTGCATATACCCTAGGATGCTGGTACACTGTGCTTCCCTCCATCCCATCACTCCCCAGCAGCTCTCACCTGACTCCTCCTTGCTGGTGCCCCATCCCGCACAGGGATCCAGCCCCCTCCTCAGGCCAGGTGTGCCCACTGAGACCCATGGTGGAGGGAAGATGGAACTGGGCTCGGCCAGGAAGTCACAGCAGCAGTGACCATGAGATGGTTGAGTTCAGGATCCTCACAAAAGGAAGAAAAAGGAGTAGCAAAATACGGACCCTGGACTTCAGAAAAGCAGACTTTGACTCCTTAGGGAACTGATAGGCAGGATCCCCTGGAAGGCTAATATGAGGGCGAAAGGAGTCCAGGAAAGCTGGCTGTATTTTAAAGAATCCTTATTGATGGTGCAGGAACAAACCATCCTGATGTGCAGAAAAAATAGCAAACATGGCTGGCGACCAGCTTAGCTTAACAGTGAAATCTTCAGTGAGCTTAAACGCAAAAAGGAAGCTTACAAGAAGTGGAAACTTGGTCAGATGACTAGGGAGAAGTATAAAGATATTGCTCGAGCATGCAGGGGTGTAATCAGGAAGGCCAAAACAAAATTGGAGTTGCAGCTAGCAAGGGATGTGAAGGTAATAAGAAGGGTTTCTACAGGTATGTTGATGTAAGCAGTGTCAGGATGAACTCCACCCTGACATCTGGTGGTGAGGTGTGGCAAGTTGTGGAAAAGCACTTCAGGGGCCGATCTCATTTGCATAGGCACACCCACCATGCCTAGAATGAGACCATAGCTGCCCAAATGGTCACTTTGGCTGCTGTGGGATCCCCAGTGTCTCTGTTATTGGGGCAGAAAGAATAAATTGTTATTACCCTGATTATGGGAACTGTGCTTGGAACTGTACGTGGCCTTTTGTTATGATGGAGGGACTCACCATCAACTGAGTAGCACTCGCTAGGCAAGGGTCATGGGTTCCAAAACTCTGTGAATGGAGAGAGGCTGGGGACAAGTATTAATATTTGGTGGCATGGGCCCCTTAGTGAGGGCCTTACATGCTAATTGCACTTCCTCCTCTCTCCACTGTGGAATATCAGAGCTAATTTTGATTCCATTAGGAGTCTAGTTACAGGCTGCTGAGCTCACTTTGGGCTAATGGTGCATGAGTACTGAGGCTCCCCTACTACAAGCTGAATTCACCTAAGAGCTGAAATCACTGAGTGTTGTGTTAAGTAGTGGGGGAGCCTGAAGATATATTGTGGAGCAGTTTGTGGGACGGCTGGAGTGCCTTGTGGACAGGCTGGTGGAGCAGTGCGTAGGACGGCGGGAGCTGCTGGTGGGACGTGGAGCGGAGCAGTTGGTGGAGCAGCGGAGCGGAGCTGAGTGAAGGAGTTTGTGGGGCGACTGGTGGAGCGAAGGCCTATGGAGCTGTGGGGCGGTCAGCTTCAGATCATGTAAGGTGCCTCTTACCCCCGTCCCATCTCCACCCAGGTTGGGAGGTAAAGCTCCGCAGATAAACTTTTGAACTCTGGGGCTGCCCTGACCAGGGACAGAGACTTTTGGGTCATTGGACTTTTGGGACTTTGGGTTATTTGGGGTTGCTGGACTCAAGAACCAAAGGGAAAGGACACGCCCCAATTTGCTTGGGGTGGGTTTTTTGCTCATGGGTTGTATTATGAATCCTGTTGGTGGTGTTTCCCCAACATAATGCCACATTGTTTCTCTCGGTTATTAAAAGGCTTTTTGCTACACTCAGACTATGTGCTTGCGAGAGGGGAAGTATTGCCTCTTGGAGGCACCCAGCGGGGGTGGTATATATTTGTTCCAGGTCACTGGGTGGGGGCTCGAGCCGGTTTGCATTGTGTTATTGGAATGGAACCCCTAGATACTGAACCCGGCCCTTGTTGCTGCCAACTCTGACGGGCAGAAGGGTTACATTAGCAACAAGAAAAAGATCAGGGAAAGCGTGGGACCCTTAACGAATGAGGGAAGCAACCTAGTGACAGATGATGTAGAAAAAGCTGAAGTATTCAATGCTGCTTTTGCCTTGGTATTCACAGGCAAGGTCAGCTCCCTCACTGCTGTCGTGGGCAACACAGTATGGGGAGCAGGTGAGCAGCCCTCAGTGGTGAAAGAACAGGTTATTTAGAAAAGCTGGATGTGCTCAAGTCCGTGGGTCCAGATCTAATGCATCCAAGAGTGTTGAGGGAATGGCTGATGTGATTGCACAGCCATTGGCGATTATCTTTGAAAACTCGTGGCGATCGGGGAAGGTCCCGAATGATTGGAAAAAGGCAAATATAGTGCTCATCTTTAAAAAAGGGAAGAAGGAAAACCTGAGGAACTACAGACCAGTGAGTCTCACTTCAGTCCCTGGAAAAATCATGGAGCAGATCCTCAAGGAAACCATTTTGAAGCCTTTGGAGGAGAGGAAGGTGATCAGGAACTGTCAACATGGATTCACCAAGGGCAAGTCATGCCTGACGAACCTGATTTTCTTCTATGGTGAGATAACTGGCTCTGTGGATATGGGGAAAGTGGTGGATATGATATATCTTGACTTTAACAAAGCTTTTGATGCAGTATCCCATAGTATTCTTGCCAGGAGGTTAAAAAAGTATGGATTGGCCAAAGGGACTATCAGGTGGATAGAAACCTGGCTAGATTGTCAGGCTGAATGGGTAGTGATCATTGGCTCGATGTCTAGTTGTCAGCCGGTATCAAGCGGAGTGCCCCGGGGGTCTGTCCTGAGGCCAGTTTTGTTCAACATCTTTATTAATGATCCGGACGATGGGATAGATTGCACCGTCAGCAAGTTCATGGATGACACTAAGCTCAGGGGAGAGGTACATACGCTGGAGGGTAGGGATAGGGTACAGAGTGACCTAGACAAATTGGAGGATTGGGCCAAAAGAAATCTGATGAGGTTCAACAAGGACAAGTGCAGAGTCCTGTACTTAGGGCGGAAGAATCCCATGCACCCGTACAGGCTGGGGACCGACTGGCTAAGCAGCTGTTCTGCGGAAAAGGACCTGGGGATTACAGTGAATGAGAAGCTAGATATGAGTCAGCAGTGTGCCCTTTTTGCCAGGAAGGCTAACGGCATATTGGGCTGCATTAGTAGGGGCATTACCAGCAGACTGAGGGAAGTGATTATTCCCCTCTATTTGGCAACATATGTGGTATTGAGTCCAGTTTTGGGGTCCGCAGGACAGAAAGGATGTGGACAAATTGAAGCGAGTCCAGCGGAGGGCAATGAAAATGGTCAGGGGGCTGGGGCACATGACTTACGAGGAGAGGCTGAGGGAACTGGGCTTATTTAGTCTGCAGAAGAGAAGAGTGAGGGGGGATTTGATGACAGAACAAGGAGTAATGGTCTCAAGTTGCAATGCGGGAGGTCTAGGTTGGATATTAGGAAAAACCATTTCACTAGGAGGGTGGTGAAGCACTGGAATGGGTTACCGAGGGAGGTGGTGGAATTTCCATCCTGAGAGGCTTTTAAGGCCTAGCTTGACAAAGCCCTGGCTGAGATAATTCAGTTGGTGTTGGTCCTGCTTTGAGCAGGGGGTTGGACTAGGTGACCTCCTGAGGTCTCTTCCAACCCTAAACTTCTATGATTATGAATTGCCTCTCCCAGCTGTCAGGGGCAGACATTGTGTCACCCCTACACAGTCACTGTGCATGTTAGCCCTGGCTGGCATAGCCACTGTGTCCAGATGAGTGATAAGATGATTGGGAGGGGAGACCTGTTGCTATCTGCTCCCTGCTGGCTGGCTCATTCCCATGCACCACAGCATCTATTCCCTCCTCTAGTTCCTGCTCTCACTTCTGTGAGATATTGTGGGGTCAGAAAACATTGGTGCAGTACTGAGGGCTGAAACATACACCAGCCCCCACAATATTTCCATAACAGGGCACTAGCTCCGACCACCACTGTGAATAGAATTGGGATGACTGGTCTGTTTGGTGGTAAGAAAAGTGAGAATAATGTGGTGCTGCAGGTGCGACAAACTGATAATTTCCCACGATATCCTGAATGGACTTAATTCAATTAAATTAAACCTCACTGAATTAGTTTAAAAATCTTTGGAGTCCATTTTACTGACAATGCACTTGTCTGTGTGTTTATTGTGGAATTGTATGTATGTCCCTGGGAAGGGTAAATAAGAAACCAGCAATGGGTGATAAGGCAAATTCACTCAAGCTGTAATATCTCCAGAGAAGCTGCTTCCCTGGACAAGGGTGCATATACTAGTTCAAACTGGATTCTATAGGATGTCAGGAACAAACAAAGCTAATGGTTTCTTCAAGCTCACTCATCATCTTTTCACCATTGGATGCTGGCAGATCACCATGTGATAAGCAGTGAGCCTACAAACCTTGTTCTTTCATGTGGCTTGGAGTTACCTTCCGCCAGTGTGAAGATTCCCTTCTCCCCCTGCTGGAGTCTGAAACAGATATTTGGGCAGATAAAGATGATGTCCAACTGGTTAGACTTTTTTTGGCCTAGCTCCTGGTTAGTTGTGTTTATATCTCAATAATACTGAGGGTTGCATCTCAAAAGGGTTGCTAGTACTGTGTAGAGGAGAATACCAATGTGTGGATGGTTATTCAAAGTTAACCTTGTCTTATTGAGGTCTTCTGTCTGTGTCTTTAATCTCAACATAACTAAACCTTACTCCCTTTCTTTGACTCAACAATCCCTCCCCCAATTCCCCTCAACTATTCCAAAAACCTGCTTCCTTTCCAGATAAGTAACAACCTAGGAGATCCCCACTCTTACTGTTCCATTCTAAAACTGGGGATATGTGATTTTCCTAGCCCACCCCAGCCCCCAGATGCCTCTTTCTCTTCACTCCCCATCACCTAAATCCTATTCCAGCCTTCCTTTCTGTCCTCCCCTCCTTTGCTAATGTTACAGATGCACTTAGATTTTATCAGGTCTGGCAATCTCCATAGTACTATTTTGCTGTCTTCATATCCCAGGTGCTCCTGAGCTTCCTTACATCAGAGAAGACCCATAATTCTTTCAGACCCTTTGATCCTAGGGAAGCTCCAAAACATGCAAGAATGGATGAGATCATCATCCAGCACAGGATACGCCACGCCTGTTTAAATCCTGAAGTGGATTTGTGGGATATCAATAAAGGTGAAGGAGTATTTGGAGGCAAAACACTGCTTGGATCAGACATGGAGCTCTCGGTATGGGATATTATGACAAACGTTGTGGTGTTCTTTTGTGACTGTTACTATTGTATCTGGTTCTGGCACTACTGTGGTCCATCTGTACCATAAATGGGGGTAGATATTTCACCCTAGGGATTTTTTCTGGGTAGTAGAGCCTATCCACTTGAGGAGAAGGAAAGGAAGCCTTATTTGATAGTCATCTAATAGCTTAGACTTAAGTCGTCTAATAGCTTAGACTTAAGAGAGAGTGCCAGAACGAGTAGCCTTCATGGCTCTAACCCAATCTCCTTAGGGAGCAGTGAAACCAGTTTGAACAGAGTGGGTCAGACTGAGAGAACCATAATGAGAAACTCTCAGGTTCACAGAAGGATCTGAGTTTCCTAGGAGAACATAAGATTGCTCTGTGCTATTCCTGTAACTTAAAAAGAAAGCCCATCTAATTTGCTTGTATTGACCCTTAAGATTAAGTGAGACTAAATATGCATGTAGCCTGTTGTTTTTAAAATCCTTTTTCTCTACTGCTTTTTCCCAACTACTAAAAAAATATATTGTTTTAAGAAGGCTGTTGGGTCACTATATCACAGATCAAAGGTTCCTGAAGAGAGGAAATATAGGTGCTCCGAATCCAATCCAACTGTAGAGTGATAACTGGTTAGTATATACCAGGTGATGTGTTGGTATATACGGGAATGGTCTAAGAGTGGAATAATCATGAAATTCCACTCCAAAATAAGTAAAGGTAAGAGGCCCAAGCCCCGAAAGTGTGCATTCAGGGAGACCAGAAAGGGTGCAGCAGTGCACTGAGGCCCATCACTATGGCAAGAGTACTTACCTAAATATTCAAAAGGCTTTGGTTTGGGCCAGTGATTTGGCTGAGGTTTTCCATTATTTGCTTCTAATGAACAATTTCACTTTCCCTATTTAGTATTCATCAGCATCACTTTTGCACTGCAGAGAACATTTATGGTTTCATAGAGTTTAAGGTCAGAAGGGACCATTAGATCATCTACTCTGATTTCCTGTACATCATAGGTCATAGAATCATAGAAATGTAGGGCTGGAAGTGATCTGGAGAAGTTATCAAGTCCAGCTCTCTGCTCTGAAGCAGAACCAAATAAACCTAGGCCATCCTTGATATATGTTTGTTCTTAAAAACTACCAATACTGGGGATTCTGCAATCTCCCTTGGAAGCCTATTCCAGAGCTTAACCACCCTTAGAAACCCTTAGAAAGTGTTTCCTGATATTTAACCTAAATTTCCCTTGCTGCAGATTAAGCCCATTGCTTCTTGTCCTACCTTCAGTGGACATGGAGACCTATTCTCTGTATAACAGTCCTGAACATATTTGAAGACTGTTGCCAGGTCCCCACTCAGTTGTCTTTCCTCAAGACTAAACACGCATGGTTTTTTAATCTTTCCTCATAGGTCAGTTTTCTAAACCTTTAATTATTTTTGTTGCTCTCTTCTGGACTCTCTCCAGTTTGTCTGCATATTTCCTAAAAGTGTAGCTCCCAGAACTGGACAGAGAACTCCAGCTGAGGCCTCATCAATGCTGAGTAGAGTGGGACAATTACCTCCCATGTCTTACATACAATGCTACTGTTAATATACCCCAAAATTATGTTTGGCTAAAGCATATTTTCCAGAAAGGCATCCAGTCTTGATCTGAAGACTTCAGGAGAGGGAGATACTACCACTTCCCTTGATAGTTTATTCCAGTGGTTAATCACCCACACAGTTAAAGACTTATTTCCATTTTGAATTTGTCTGGCTTCACCTTCCAGCCAATTACCTCTGTTATGCCTTTCTTCACTAAGTTAAACAGCCCATTAGAACCAGTATTTTCTCCCAGTGAAGGTACTTACAGACTGTAATCCATTCATTTCTAAATCATCTTTTTGATAAACTAGACAGACTGACCTCTTTAAATCTCTCAAAGGAAAATATTTTCTCCAGCCCTTAAGTCATTTTTGTGGCTCTTTGTTGCACCCTCTCCAAATTTTCAACATCCTTTTTAAAAGCTGAACTATACACAGTATTATAGTATTGCCCCCCCCACCCTTCCAATGCCTATTTGCTACTCCCCTGTTTCTACATCCAAGTATCACACTAGCCCTTTTGAGTTGTTTGTCCACTATGATTCCTAAGTCACTGCTTTCCAGGATACAGTCCCCAGTTCCATAGGACTGGCCTGTATTCCTTGCTCCAAATGTGTAACTTTATACTTAACTCAATTAAAATTCATTTTGAGTTTGAATAGGCCCATCTTTCCAAACAATCCAGATCACTTTATATGATTGCCCAGTCCTCATTACTATTTACCATGCCACTTATATTTGTCATCTTCAAATTTTATCAGCAATGATTTTATATTTACTTCCAGATCAATGATGAAAATGTTGAATAGGTTCAGGCCTAGTCCCTGCAGAACCCCACTAGAAACACCTCATTTGATAATGATTCCCCTTTAACAACTAATTTTTGAGATCTGATAGTTAGCTAGTTCTTAATCCATTTAATGTGTACTACTTTGATAATGTATAGTGCTAATTTTTTTTAGTCGGAATATTGTGTAGTACTAAGTCAAACACAATACAATAGTCTAAGTATATTATGTCTTCACAGTTACTTTTATCAACAACATTTGTAATCTCCTCAAATAATTAAATTAGGTTTGTTTGACAAGCCCTCTTTTCTAACCATGTTGACTGACCTTATATTCCTACTATTTAATGCTATATTAATTGAATCCTGTATCATCTTTTCCATTATTTTATTCAGGATCGATGTCAGGATTTAGCACTCTTAGCACAACATTAACACTCTCTTCCAGTAATCTGGACTTTCCCTAGTATTCCAACATGATGACCAATCTCCTGGCATAATAACCGCCTATTAAATGACTACCAAAAATACCTGGGCTTATTCATACCACACACCCTTGCAATTATGCCTTAGCAGATACAGTCATGACAACATTTACCAGCTAAAATGCCAATCTCAAATCATATATGGTAAGACTGAACGGTATGTACTGAGCAATTAGTATCCAGTTATTTTATTTATAGAAAGAGTTAGGGATTATTATGATGGAAACATTCAAGGGATCATCTTGTATAGACTTGTTAATGTAGGTGAGGAATATATGTAACCTTCCTGCCAGGTGAAGTCAGTAGCAACAAGGGCTGGGTTCACTATCTAGGGATTCCTATTAGCCAGCTCAAGCTCCCAACCCGTAAGCTGGGGAAATTTAACACCACACCTGGGCATGTCTAAGAGGCAATACTTCCTTACTCAAAAGCACTGAGTCTGTATATAGCAAACAAGAACTTTTATTAAAAGGGAAAGAGAATCAAGCATAAGTTTGGGAAAACACTACAACCATATTCAAAAACTTGAGATCATAAGCAAAACACGTACTCCACAGTATGTTGAGCAGTATCCTTCACCTCAGTTTCTCACCTTGAAGGGTGAAAGTCCAACAAACAAAGGTCCCTTTAATACGCCACTTCCCTCTCCCTCCACTGCACCCCACTCACAGTTGCTGTCCTGGGTCAATGAAGACCCAGAGTTCAGAAGTGCCTTCACATGAGTTCACCTTCCACCCCAGTGAGCGGTGTCTCAGCTGCTGCCAACAGCACTGCAACTGGCTCACAGTTGCTATTGTTCACTCTGGGTCGCTGCCCACTGGGCTGCCATTCACTCCACTGCTGCCCTGTTGCTCTCTCTGCTGCAGCCTCTCTGACACCAAGTCTTCAGGTCCCACCACTTAATCCAGCTCTCAGTAATTTCAGCAGTTAATGTAGAACCTCCCTGCTAGTGCAGGCTGTGCAGTCTTTCACTGGTATGCTGCCCCACAGCAGGCCTAAGACTTAGCACTTAGACCTGGTTGTCAGTGATTTCAGCTCTAGTGAAAAGAACAGGAGTACTTGTGGTACCTTAGAGACTAACAAATTTAGTGAGCACTCAACAAAACAGAAGACTCTCCAATGACTCTAATCAGCTCTGTCTTTAAAGAGTGTAGAGAAGGAAGGTCAAATGGCCTCTAGGACTCTTAGGCAGAGCCCACACCATCAGGTAGGAACATCTGTCCCCACCCTCACTCTCCTTTCACATTCTCCTTGAATGTGAATACACTTTAATCCAGTGTAGTATTAATTGTAAGCTTTATATTTAGCAGTGCTTATCTTAAACTCATTGGTTCATGGCAGTGCCAGGGATATATGGTAGACTCAAGACTAAAAATTATAATATAAAAAAACTTATGAAATGAGGCTACCAAGATGGAGAAGGACCAGGAAGAGACATTTCCACATATTTCCTTTCTTATTTTCAAAGTGGCAGTACTAATCTGCCAGGCTGATACATTGTTACCAGAAGATTTGAAACCAATTATCTTACTCTATCTATTTCGGTAATTAAGGTTGTGGTCCGCTGTGCCCGCAAGGGCTGCAGGGGAGATACCAGCGAAAGGAGGACACTCAGGCCTAAGAATAGTAAACTATGCTTTATTGAAGGAAGGAAGGACTTACGCTCCAATCTGCGCGGGGAGCCCCTAGGACGCGCGGAGGGGCTGCAGTGGACTCTGGTCGTTCGGGACAGCTGACCAGGCAGGACTCCACAGGTGGGGAGTCCTCTGCAGTGCTATATTCTCTGCGCTTATCTCGGGGTTACATGGGGTCAACAGCTGGTTACATTCTTATATGTATGATTTATGTTTATTACATAAACTGACTTGTTTACAGGCAAAAATATGCTGAGCTATGCTACAATATCTTTTGGCTGGGACTGTCAGACAAAGTTCATTGAAACTGCCTGCATCCTCTGCTTACATCCAGTCACGTACTCAGTCTACCACTTAGCTCCTTGCCAATCTTCCACAACCTTGCCCCTACACTCCACCCCTTGGCGGACTGAGATGTATTAGTTACTGCCACCAGTAGTTTTGGGGGTTACTAGTTGGGCCAGGATGGCGGGGGAGCAATTCACGCAGCATTGAAGAATGACAAACACACATACAAAACCCAGTAGTCCAATCAATAGCAGGAACCCGATGTGTCTCCCCCAGGCGCTGAGATCCAGAAGCCAGGAGGTTAGCCACCGCCAAGAGTCATCCCATACAGAATCCTCAGAGCCCACGTCATGTAACACTTTCAAGTGATCCATCATATTATGAACATCAGTCTCGATGCGCTTAGCCTGATTTGAGTAAAAACAACAACTTTCATTAATCTAGGCACAAATGCCAATTTGAGCGGCTAATAAGTAGTCCAACACCATACGATTCTGTAATACACCTTGCGACAAAGAAGCTACTTCTAATTGTACGGCTTGAATTGCATCTATGGTATTATTCTCTATAACCTCTAACGTGGCTGAGATATTTACCATAACCCGCTCCAGTTCAGCCACCCCTAGCCAGGGGAGGAAGGCGCGGACAAACTGATGGAAACCCGTGGGTCTCTGCACAATGGGGTTTGGGCTCCGCCGTGGACGTGCCACCAATATGTAATTATGCAGTGCATGAGTGTGCATGGTTTGCATTCCATACGTATGGGGGAGGAGCCGTCCCAATGTGCACTGTCCACACCATTGGTTGGGTAAGGTTTTATATGCCTGACGGCTGCATAGCCACTACAGCCCTGGCACTCCTTCCGTGGGGAGCCATGTGTCATCTGAGGCATTGCGACACCAACTATCAGAGCTTTGGTTACATTGAGACCAGTAATGTGCACGTGGGGTTTGCCCGCACCTAATTGTGCTGAGGGGCGTTCTCCATAAGGGGGCACTGGCATTGTAGGAATATAGAAAACCACGGGTATGTAGTACTCTGATCGCAGAGGGTGGTACCATTGGTATAAGTCAAATTGGTTTCAGAGGAACTGGAGCAATTATCACTCGAGACCCACGCCTCTCCGGCCATCCACTCACTGTGCATTTCTGGTGGGCCAGCAGTAACGTTAAATTCCCCGGTGTCTGGCAGGTATTCTGCTATCACTGCACACGAGGAAAGGGGAAAATTTCCGACGGGACGAGTGGCATCCATCGCCGAAGGCCGCTGAACACACCAATACGCATCCTCCAGTATCACTACCGGTGTCCCTTGGTGCTGGTAAGGGGTCATTACGTTATACTAAGTGAAAAAAGTGGTGTCGTTAAGGGCCCAGGATTCATTCTCCAGCACTGCAGCCCACGGAATGCCAGCGCTTGCCAATTGGGGGGCATGTGCGCAGTACCAACAGTCCGATTTGTTACCTGCTAGTTCTACCGATTGCATCCACTGGACAGCCGAGTTGTGGTGCCATGTGGCTTGGGCACCTATTGAAGCTAAAATTAGTTCGAGGATTATGCCGTAGAGAACAGGCTGTAGGGCCATCACAGGTGTAATGCCTTCAGGTGGCGCAACCAGGACACTCCACAGACCCGCCCAAACTGCAGTGCGGCAATTATGGTTGCCTGGAAGAAAGAGTCTTAGAGGGCACATAAATTGGGGCGTCTTCCCCTTTTAGCAGTACGAGGTGAGTGTCCCCGGGACCATCAGCTAGGATTTCCCCTTCGAGCAGGTTATGTTTGGTGGGGTCATGGACCCAAACTGTACATCCAGTCGAGCCAAACCCTCCTGCTCGAGTGGTGGGTACAAGTGCATCCACTTCCCGTACATCAGGCAACCCAATGCGCTCGCAAATCAACTGCACAATACGTTCACCTTGGGGAAGGGTTACTGCCTGTGGGCCATTGTCAACCAAAAGCACCTTAACCTCCCCGGTATAGTCAGCATCGATTACTCCTCCTGCAACATCTATGCCCTTAAGGGCCAGACTGCTGCGTGGGGCAATGTGCCCATAATAGACTTGTGGTAGTCCTATGGCTAAGCCAGTACTTACAAGGTTCCACATATTGGGCTGTAGAGTGAGGCCCTCTTGAGGGACCCACCGATCTAGACCAGCACTTTCCAGGATGGCCCGAATAGGGAGGTGGGCTTGCGGGTGCAGGCGCTGCACTCGCAACACTCGTGGCCACTCAGTGACCTCCCCCGTGAATCTAGTGTACAGGGTGGAGCCATACAGAGGGCTGTCATTGAGCGCAGCCATGGCCTGGTGAAGATTACAGCTCCACCCAGCCCGGGATTCAGTGGGAGATAGTTTGCATAACTGTTCTTTAAGCAAGTCATTCATGCGTTCAATGAGCCCTGCACCCGGTATGCGATGTGGAACACCCACGCAATCCCCCATACCCCAGCCCATTCTCTTATTTCCATTCCTGTAAAATGGGTTCCCTGGTCACTTTGCACCTCGAGGGGGGATCCGTAGTAGTGGATGAGTTCTTCCAACCCCTTTATAGTCTGCTCCTGTGTGGTACTTGCACATGGGTATACAAAGAGCAGACCTGAAAATGTGTCTACTGCAGTTAGCATGTATTTATGTTGCTGACTTTCAGACAGCGGGATGATGTAGTCCACCTGCCATACTTCCCCAGGTTTCTGACCTCGCTTCAGGTACCCCTTCTCTGCTTTTAAGCTCTGGGGGGTGAGCCTGGTACACTGTGGGCAATGCTAACGGGCATCCCGCTCTGCACCAATCGTGGTCTGCAAGCCACGATTGGTGGCCCATTGCATTGCTTTTTCCCCTCCCAGATGACCACTCTTTTGATGTATCCACTCGGCCAGGCTGGGGGCAGCTACTACATATACTGTGACTATGTCATCTACCTCTTTATTGAACCGGGCCTCCTCCGATTCCCCCGTGAGGTGGGTGTCTACATGATGGACAGCAATGGGCCTCTGGCTACAGGCATCCCAAATGTCAGGCCACATGTCATAACCCCAAAGGGGTTTGTCATGCACCTTATAGCCAGCTGCATGCCAGATGGCCATCCATTGTGTCACACCTTTGTAGACTGTCCAGCTATCCATATACAGATAAAGGGGCCCTGGGTTCTCTGTGATGGTCATGAATGCTGCCCGTAGCTCAGCCCGCTGGCTAGACAGGCCAGGGCCGGTTTCGAACAGTATTTCCTCAAGGCAGGGATTATATGCAGCCACTCGCCACGATCATTCTGCCACCCTGTACGAGGCTGATCCATCAGTGAACCACGCGACCTCTTGTTGTCACTCGGTTAAGGAGGTGTAGGGAGGGGCCTCTGTACAGGGGGGTAGAGGTACTTCAACTGGGGGAGCATAAGTGTGCTGGCCTCTGGAGGGCAGTTCTTCGAATATGACAGTGCCCAGAAGCCGCGCATGTGCATCAGTAATGCTTGCCTGGGTCATTTGCATACGCAGCTGCAGGTAGTGTTTCCACTTCCATAGGGTCTGGGTCTGGGCTACCCCAGTCCATGTGAGCGGGCTTTCATCCCGGACCCAACTCATAATCGGAAGCGGGGTACGCACCTTTACAGGCTCCGCACCTGTTATGGGCTCAGTTTGCTGCAGGGCCCATACTACTGGAAGCAGCTGCTGTTCAAGGGGTATTGCGTGGGTATAATGCTCAGCCAAGCCTCGTAGTGATCGCGACCAATACCCTATGGGCTCCTTTCGAGATGAAGTTTGCTGCCACAGCCCCCACGACGCCACGTGGTCAACCACCGTCACCTCGAGTCCGAAGGGGGTGCCTCATCTGCCTGGGCTCAGCACTGTGTGCTGGCTGAGCACCTCTTTAGCCTGCTGGAATGCGGCATTCTGCTTGGCCCCCCAACTAACGTGGCTTTCTTCTGGACTACTGCTTATATGGGCTGCAAGATGTACCCTAGATGGGGAATAAATGTACGCCAATACCCAAGGAGACCCAAGGTATTACGCTTACGCTAGTGGGCTCTGGGAAGTGGGTAATTGTTTCAATGGCCTTTTGTGGGATCTTACGTTGAGGCCCCGACCAAATTTTCCCAAGAAGATCACCTTCTGGCTGGCCCCCTGGATTTTACTAGGGTTGACAGCCCAGCTCCTGGCTGCCAGAGCCTGCAACACATTGTTCTTGGCCTCAGAGAGTGCCACCACATGGGGCCCACTCAGCAGGACATCATCAGTATAGTGCTCTAGTACCACTCCCTCTGGAAGAGTCACCTGCTCCAGGTCTCGACTAACCAGCTGGTGGCAGATGGTAGGGCTATGCTTGTACCCCGAGGCAACACAGTGAACGTGTACTGCCAATCCTCCCATGTAAAGGCAATTTGATCCTGGCTCTGGGGGCAATGGCAATGAAGAAGGAGGCATTTGCCAAGTCCACCACGACATGCCACTGCCCTACTCACGTCGCAAGGCACTCCATGATGGAGACCATGTCAGGAACTGCCACCGTCAAGATTGGGGTGACCCTATTCAGGTTGCGGTAGTCTACTGTCATGCGCCAGGTTCCGTCCTTTTTACGGACTGGCCAAATTGGGCTGTTAAATGCACTCATGGCGGGGCGAATGATGTCTGCCTGGAGCAGACCTTTAACGGTAGCTTTTATTTTCTTGTGCCCACCAGGTATCCGATACTGTTTGGTGTTGATCACTGTGGTGGGGGTCAGAAGTATCACAGGGTCCCACCGCGGATGTCCCCGCAGCATGGTTACAACCGCTTGGACATACAGTGGCCGCCCAAAGGAAAAGAGTCCCCATTGGATATCTATGGTCTGCCCTCGGAGGAGGTCTATTCCCAATATGTATTCCTGAATGGGGGTGATTAAAACAGTGACTCGTATTGGGGGGGGCCTTCCCGATGGCCAGCCGTAACTGCATCGGTGTGGCCCGAACGTCCACCCCTCCAAGGCCACTCACCGTTACCGACCGGCCCTGCCGGGGCGGGGTACCATGCAATATAGTCACCTCCAGTCCTGTGTCCACAAGGGTCATTACTCGTCGCCCCCCACTAGGCCAGTAGATCTCTATTGAGACATAAGGGTGGTGGTCCCCCACTACATAGCGCCTTAACTCCAGGGCGGGGGGCAAGGGGGACCCACAACCCCGTCAATACTGGGCGGGCAGCTTCCATTCAATATAGTCTGCCGGTGGGGCAGACAGTTGGGGCTTCTAGGGGGTGCCATCTACCTTGTTTTGGGGGCCCCCTTTTGTCGGGGCCCCCACCCTTTCCTTAGTACGCTGTTCCGGCTTAAGCTGTAACCAGTGTTTTAACAGCTAAGCATTGGTTTTCCCATCCACTTCCCCCAGGGGAATCCCTGCTTTCAGTAGGTCTTTAAACATAGTATTGCAGCTAACCCTCTCCTTTTGCTTCACATTCACCTGCCGCGGCTTTGTGGTTTTCGTCATACTGTCAATTTCTGTTAATTCCATCATGAGCTGTGCTGCATCCCCCACCGACCCTACGGCCCCCCAACCATTGGCAGGATCATCGCCTTGAGGTGTGTGGTGGGGGTGTTCCGCAGAAGCCGGATGCGAATGGTATGGGTCAGCTCTACGATGTCAGGCCCTTCAAAATGCTCAAAGATGCCGGTGAGCATGCCCAGCTGTCGGAGCTGGCTAACCCCCTCTGGGATGAAGGCCCACTGTTCCAACCCATCATCCATGTCTGCGGGCGAGCTCCAGATGGTTTTGACAGCCATGGTCAACCATGCCATGAGGGAGGGATACAGATAATTCGCCTCCGAGTTGGCCCCTATCTTGAGACTCCTACGAAGGAGGGGGTCTGTGGTCAGCGAGCCCGTCCTGCCTTGCTCAGCGGGGGGTAAGGGTAATCGCATTCGCTCCATCGTCCCACAACCATAGCAGCCAGGCCAGCAGTGGTTCCTTGGGACGCTGCTTGAAATGCTGCATGAAATCCTGTATCTTGGAGGATTTATATTCCTGGATAAAATCCCTCCCTACCGTTTAATCATTCTCCCCATGCGGTCCCTCATATCATCTCGACAACAGGCCGCAGTTGTGGGTACACCCCTGCCTTCCTGCTGTCCCCCTCCCCGGGGGATTCATCCTCGCTTGTCTCCCAAATGTCCCCATCCCAGGTCTCTGGATCCCAGTCGTTTTTGTGCACCAGTGCATGTATGGAAAGGGGACGCATGTCTTGCCGTCCTCCCTTCTGCCGCCGGTGGTTCACAATGCAAGCCACCATAACCGTACATTGGTGCTCTAACCATGCGGCCCATTCGGCCGTACTAGTGATGACTTCTTGGGTTAGTGAATGGGCCTCGTTTGCTTGCTGCAAATCAGCCTCTAATCTTCCTATCCTCTGGCACTGAACCAGCAGTGCCTCGTCCATCGCGTGGAGTGCGGTCAGGAAGACCCATCCCAGGTCCCCCGCCGCTTTCTGCTCCGCGGTTCCTACTTTGTCTAGCCAGAGCTTGGATATCAGTTCCTCCAGCCTAACAGGGGTAACCTCCGGCTCCTTCTCTAGCTCCGGCCATGCGGCGAGGGCAACCAACCCCGCCAGCTTGTGAGCCACTGGTGCCCACCGTCCCGTGGAGGGCCACCCGGGGATGTGGCTCTCTCCCTCCCCCTTATCCTTCCTTCCCCAAAGAGGCATCCCTCCACTGGTATCCTGTTTGTGACGCCAAGTGTGCCCACAAGGGCCAGGGGGGAGATACCAGCGAAAGGAGGACACTCAGGCCTAAGAATAGTAAATTATGCTTTATTGAAGGAAGGAAGGAAGGACTTACGCTCCAATCTGCGCAGGGAGCCCCTAGGACGCGCGGAGGGGCTGCAGGGGACTCTGGCTGTTCGGGACAGCTGACAAGGCAGGACTCCGCCATGGGGGAGTCCTCTGCGGTGCTATATTCTCCGCACTTATCTCGGGATTACATGGGGTCAACAGCTGGTTACATTCTTATATGTATGATTTATGCTTATTACATAAACTGACTTGTTTACAGGCAAAAATATGCTGAGCTATGCTACAATATCTTTTGGCAGGGTCTGTCGGACAAAGTTCATTGAAACTGCCTGCATCCTCTGCTTACATCCAGTCACGTACTCAGTCCACACTTAGCTCCTTGCCAATCTTCCGCAACCTAAAGGAATTTCCAGAGAAAGCCGCAGCTAGCTAACTTTCTCTTGAAAGGACACGGATACAGCCCTCCAATCAAGAATAGGCAGCAAGCAGTAAATTCTTTGAAACAATAATAAAATGTATTTAGAAGTGAAGTATTACAATAAAAGAGGAGAGATAGAGGTAAAAATAAAATAAACAGGAAAAGTTACAGATACAATGTAAAGGAAGCAGCATAATAAATAAAAACAACACAGCAATAACAATTCCACTTAACTCTGTAACACAATAATCTAACAATATATCATTTACTTAATACTCTATAACAATATAACAGTCAAGCATATATTGTAAACATGTAATAGTATATTGATTAACTCTAATATTAATTACTTAACACTAAACATCCAATAAGTGCTGATCAGGCAATTATCAGATAGGTAGGGAGATCTCACTCAAACCACACACATCCAGCTTTATTTGCACTTGAAACCCACAGACTTCAGGATGATAAAACAGAGGAAGATCTTAACTTACAGAGGCTTCTTACTATCCCTCTGACTCATCACCGGAACGGCCCTTCTGCTCTGTCAATTCTTTTTGAGAGCGTTGTTTGGGGAGCGTTGTTCTGAAGTGGGCTGTTGTTAACAGCTGGGCTGTTCACTGCTGCTTCAGCCTGAGGTAAAACAGAGCCTTAGGCAAGAGAAACGGAGCCCATTGGTTGCTGCTGCGGGGCTGCTGCAAGAGCCTTCTGTTGGCAGGGTGCCAGGAGCGACCGACCATTGATAAGGCTGCTGTTGCTGGCTTCCAAGCAGTCCTTCAGCTTTTCAGGTGGTTTCTCTTGCTCAGATATCTTCTGGTAAGTGTCCAGAAGCATTCCACTCTCCTGCTGGTTCCTATACCTACACAGTTTTAGCCTCTGGCTGTTGCCTTTATACACAATTTTGCAGCTCATTAAATCATTTATTATCATAATTCAACCAATCAGCGTTCAGGGATTTGCATATTCTAATTTGTCATGTGTATTAATAGGTGACATTCAAGCTCAGCCAGTCAGCTTCCAGAGATTAGCATATGCTAATTACCAATTATGGGCTCAATGAATTCCTATGGGGTTTATCAGATGACATTTAGATGAACTCTAGCTCTTTCCTGTCTGGAAGTCCCATTGGTTTCTTTAGGCTACAATATATTTCTATGGGGTTTTGCTGAGTCATTCTGTTGGATCATATAAAAGAAGTTCTGTATTAAAATCACAAATGAGTTTGATTCCCCATAGTTTAAATTCCAGGGTATTACTAATTAAAAGGTCCCTTGGTTTTTGGTACAGTTTCTCTCCCTCTCTGTGTGAAACTTGCAAGCTGCTAATTGTGTTAGTACAATCTAAGACAGAGTCTGTTCTCAAAGCAATTCTTTGTAACAACAACTACTCACACAGAGAGAGACTCAAAGCAATACTCTGTAAGAACAGAAACAGCACCCAGAGACTCCCTGCCCTTTTGTTGTATTCATCTCGCTTTGTTAACAATTGTGATTAAAATAGAGATAGAGGATGTATGTGGATGGATGCTTGGTGTGGATAATAACTGAATGATCAGGGAGGTGTCAGCCTAAGAATCCAGTGTCCATCGGCCAAAGAAGGTGTCAAGTGGAAATAACCAGAGGATCCCCTGAGGGCAGACTGGAATCCACCCAACAGCCTCAAGAATGGGAGAATCAAAGAACAAGATAATATCTGGCAGCACGGAGCCGTCAGGAATGTGCCATCTGCTGATTGATTCAACAACAGCACAATGAAACAATTCCCATAGACTGGCATAGGAAGAAATTCCTATAAGAATAGACTCTAGAAAGTGAGAACTTTGGGGTCTGATTCTGCAAACCCACTTCCAGGAGCATCAGATGAGCATCTGACAAGGCCCTGCTCCCTCCTAATGTCCAGGCCACCTGGCCAGTGGCTTGGCATGAGCAACTCTAAGGCTGGTAACTATGATAACAACCTTGCAGAACCTGTGTGTGTGTATGAAAGTGTGAAAAAATATGAAATTGAATGGAATGTTATAGCTACAACTAACTGCTTACTATGATTCTTTCTGTATTCACAATAAATGTGGCATTTTGCCTTTTCCCGTTTAATAAGATCCTGCTGGTTTTTATTTTATTGGTATAACAATTCCCCACAGGAAGTGATATAATACCTTGTCTAAATTGCATCATCCCTATTCATTTCTATGAATTCCCATGTATTCCTATGGGATTTTCTACTACATAATCCATTCGGCCACCATTACTGTATTTTCTAATTTAAACTATTGCTAATTTTTATCTAATTAAAACCTTATTCTTAAAAGCTAATTACTGTTCTAAGTATGTAAAAAGGTCCTGAAACCATCACCACTCCTTTTATGTTCAATTAAGCAATTTTTATAGCTTCCAAGGTTTTACTGCAGATTTTCCCCATCCGTCACATCAGCCATTCAAGGAATGAGATTTAATGGATGAACTTGCTCTGACATATAATGTGATTTTGTGGTCAAAGTAGTGGAGATTTTTTGGAAAGAAATGACTTGGAAAAATACTGATTGTCAGTGCAACATTTCTGGATGCTCTTCTGCTGTTAAATAACTAATAAGTGTGTTAGTTATGGAAACAGATATCTGTAGGCATGCAGTTTCCAGGAGAGTTACCGTTGTGGAGAAGTGTAAAAAGGCTGGCTAAAAAAAATTCCTGAATGCTCTAGGTCAGTGGTTCTTAACCTGGGGTGCATGCATCCCCTGGGGGTGCGAGATGCCCTTTCTGGGGGTGAGAGACATGCCAGATTTCTTTAGAAGGTAAATCATCAAAAATATAAATTAAGCATAGGCACGTAAATACAACTATTTTGTTTCATCAAACCTATGTGTTTATTAACATTATACATTTAACTATTACTGTAATATACAAACAATATATATATATATATCTAGGTTTAAAGAACTGGCCTACTTCAATGATTTTTGATAAGGGGTGCGAGAACATATTTTGAGAACCAAAGGGGTGCAGGCTGTAGTAAAGGTTAAGAACCACGGCTCTAGGTCATGTATACCCTGAGGTTCTCATTTAGTTTATTCAGTCCTTACTCAGGCAAATTCCTACTGAAGTCCATGTGAACTTATCTGAATGAAGAGTGACTTAAGACTTAGGCCCAGATTTCTGAAGGTATCTAGGAGTTTAAAGTCAATGAGATTTAGACTCCTACATGCCTAAATTCCTTTTGAAAATGAGTTTTAGACTCCTAAATCAGTTAGGTGTTGACATTGAGTGCAGTAACATCTACATACCTCTAAAAATCTGGGCGTTAGTGTGGTAGCTTTATATTTGACATGAGCAAATATCAGACAATTTTATGTGCAGTTTACTTACTACCTGCTTACACCTTTACTTAGCACATGTTTTCCATAGTGGAAGTTTCACATCTTGCATGACTCACAGGAGGACTCACCTTTTGAAAATAATTATCTGTACCTGCACCTATTTTGGTGACTATGACTGAGCCATCTTTCTATTATAACTGAAACCTGAAATTTTCAAATTATTTTAAAACCTGAATTTTCAAATTATTTAACCTACTATAAATGTAATAATTTATAATTACATAGACTATTTAATCATAGGTTTTCAAAACAATTGTAAGTGGCATCATTGGAAGAAGTAGAACACCTCACCATTCATTTCAAAGTCCTTTGGATAAACTACTTTGTTCCTGATTGGAATTGAAACTTGCTCATTACATTTTGGAATGAGCAAGCAATCAGGAGCATTTTCCTGAAATCAAAATCTGTGTGATATAGTGAGAATTTAATGCTTTGGATTTTTCATCTTTCAGATTAAATGCCCCACTGCTGGTTAAAAAAAAGAAAGGCAAAACTTTAAGTGCCAAATATTTATTCTGAGGAAATAATCCTGCATCACTGAAGCCAGTGAGAACTGTACCACTGATTCCAAATTAGAGATGCTCAGATATTGTTCAACAGAACTCTGTTTTGTGGAAAAATGCCAATTCATCAACCCCAACATTTCTCACAAAAGCAAGTCAGGTTTAACAAACTTTAACCTCATTAAAGGTTCCCTACTGATTCCTTTATATGATCCAGTTGAAAGATCAGGGGCATAGTGTGTCAGATAATACACTTTGTAAAGCATTTAGGGATGTATCCTGTTAAAGTGTTAGTTTAAGATCATATTGCTGCCCCTTCTTTGGATACCAGTGTCCCATTCTGGCACTAGCATTGGCTATCTGCAGATATCTGGAGCCTTGAAGGTTGGCTTCCCAGCAGAGGAGAAATCAATGTTGTGGAGTCTAGGTATATTCTAAGTGTATCTTGTTTTATTTTCACACATACACCAGGCTTTTGTATTGTGAGAAAGGCTAAACAACATTTCCCAATTCACTTTCTCCATACCATTCATGACTTTGTAGACCTCTATCACAACCCCCTTCGTTGCATCGTTTCTAAGATGCATAGTCCTAGCCTCTTTAATCTCTCCTCATATGGAAGCTGTTCTATACCCCTAATCTTTTTTGTTGCCCTTCTCTGTATTTTTTCCAATTCTAATATATCATTTTTTGAGATGGGGGCAACCAGAACTGCACACGGTATTTAAACTGGTTTCAGAGTAGCAGCCGTGTTAGTCTGTATTCGCAAAAAGAAAAGGAGGACTTGTGGCACCTTAGAGACTAACCAATTTATTAGAGCATAAGCTTTCGTGAGCTACAGCTCACTTCCTCAGATGCATATCGTGGAAACTGCAGCAGGCTTTATATATACACAGAGAATATGAAACAATACCTATTCCCACCCCACTGTCCTGCTGGTAATAGCTTATCTAAAGTGATTTCCAGCACAAATCCAGGTTTTCTCACCCTCCACCCCCCCACACAAATTCACTCTCCTGCTGGTGATAGCCCATCCAAAGTGACAACTCTTTACACAATGTGCATGACAATCAAGCTGGGCTATTTCCTGCATAAATCCAGGTTCTCACATCCCCCCCACCCCCATACACACACAAACTCACTCTCCTGCTGGTAATAGCTCATCCAAACTGACCACTCTTCAAGTTAAAATCCAAGTTAAACCAGAACATCTGGGGGGGGGGGGGTAGGAAAAAACAAGAGGAAACAGGCTACCTTGCATAATGACTTAGCCACTCCAAGTCTCTATTTAAGCCTAAATTAATAGTATCCAATTTGCAAATGAATTCCAATTCAGCAGTTTCTCGCTGGAGTCTGGATTTGAAGTTTTTTTGTTTTAAGATAGCGACCTTCATGTCTGTGATCGCGTGACCAGAGAGATTGAAGTGTTCTCCGACTGGTTTATGAATGTTACAATTCTTGACATCTGATTTGTGTCCATTTATTCTTTTACGTAGAGACTGTCCAGTTTGACCAATGTACATGGCAGAGGGGCATTGCTGGTACATGATGGCATATATCACATTGGTGGATGTGCAGGTGAACGAGCCTCTGATAGTGTGGCTGATGTTATTAGGCCCTGTGATGGTGTCCCCTGAATAGATATGTGGGCACAGTTGGCAACGGGCTTTGTTGCAAGGATAAGTTCCTGGGTTAGTGGTTCTGTTGTGTGGTATGTGGTTGTTGGTGAGTATTTGCTTCAGGTTGCGGGGCTGTCTGTAGGCAAGGACTGGCCTGTCTCCCAAGATTTGTGAGAGTGTTGGGTCATCCTTTAGGATAGGTTGTAGATCCTTAATAATGCGTTGGAGGGGTTTTAGTTGGGGGCTGAAGGTGACGGCTAGTGGCGTTCTGTTATTTTCTTTGTTAGGCCTGTCCTGTAGTAGGTAACTTCTGGGAACTCTTCTGGCTCTATCAATCTGTTTCTTTACTTCTGCAGGTGGGTATTGTAGTTGTAAGAAAGCTTGACAGAGATCTTGTAGGTGTTTGTCTCTGTCTGAGGGGTTGGAGCAAATGCGGTTGTATCGTAGAGCTTGGCTGTAGATGATGGATCGTGTGGTGTGGTCAGGGTGAAAGCTGGAGGCATGCAGGTAGGAATAGCGGTCAGTAGGTTTCGGGTATAGGGTGGTGTTTATGTGACCATTGTTTATTAGCACTGTAGTGTCCAGGAAGTGGATCTCTTGTGTGGACTGGACCAGGCTGAGGTTGGTGGTGGGATGGAAATTGTTGAAATCATGGTGGAATTCCTCAAGGGCTTCTTTTCCATGGGTCCAGATGATGAAGATGTCATCAATATAGCGCAAGTAGAGTAGGGGCTTTAGGGGACGAGAGCTGAGGAAGCGTTGTTCTAAATCAGCCATAAAAATGTTGGCATACTGTGGGGCCATGCGGGTACCCATAGCAGTGCCGCTGATCTGAAGGTATACATTGTCCCCAAATGTGAAGTAGTTATGGGTAAGGACAAAGTCACAAAGTTCAGCCACCAGGTTAGCCGTGACATTATCGGGGATAGTGTTCTTGACGGCTTGTAGTCCATCTTTGTGTGGAATGTTGGTGTAGAGGGCTTCTACATCCATAGTGGCCAGGATGGTGTTATCAGGAAGATCACCGATGGATTGTAGTTTCCTCAGGAAGTCAGTGGTGTCTCGAAGGTAGCTGGGAGTGCTGGTAGCGTAGGGCCTGAGGAGGGAGTCTACATAGCCAGACAATCCTGCTGTCAGGGTGCCAATGCCTGAGATGATGGGGCGCCCAGGATTTCCAGGTTTATGGATCTTGGGTAGTAGATAGAATATCCCAGGTCGGGGTTCCAGGGGTGTGTCTGTGCGGATTTGATCTTGTGCTTTTTCAGGAAGTTTCTTGAGCAAATGCTGTAGTTGCTTTTGGTAACTCTCAGTGGGATCAGAGGGTAATGGCTTGTAGAAACTCGTGTTGGAGAGCTGCCGAGCAGCCTCTTGTTCATATTCCGACCTATTCATGACGACAACAGCACCTCCTTTGTCAGCCTTTTTGATTATGATGTCAGAGTTGTTTCTGAGGCTGTGGATGGCATTGTGTTCCGCATGGCTGAGGTTATGGGGCAAGTGATGCTGCTTTTCCACAATTTCAGCCCGTGCACGTCGGCGGAAGCACTCTATGTAGAAGTCCAGTCTGCTGTTTCGACCTTCAGGAGGAGTCCACCTAGAATCCCTCTTTCTGTAGTGTTGGTAGGGAGACCTCTGTGGATTAGTATGCTGTTCAGAGGTATTTTGGTATTTCTCGACTCCAGCGAGAAACTGCTGAATTGGAATTCATTTGCAAATTGGATACTATTAATTTAGGCTTAAATAGAGACTTGGAGTGGCTAAGTCATTATGCAA
This sequence comes from Lepidochelys olivacea, assembly GCF_965140295.1. Taxonomy (NCBI): domain Eukaryota; kingdom Metazoa; phylum Chordata; order Testudines; family Cheloniidae; genus Lepidochelys; species Lepidochelys olivacea. The sequence continues at coordinate 170,111,922 of NC_140411.1, forward strand.
GGTAGCCTGTTTCCTCTTGTTTTTTCCTACCCCCCCCCCCAGATGTTCTGGTTTAACTTGGATTTTAACTTGAAGAGTGGTCAGTTTGGATGAGCTATTACCAGCAGGAGAGTGAGTTTGTGTGTGTATGGGGGTGGGGGGGGATGTGAGAACCTGGATTTATGCAGGAAATAGCCCAGCTTGATTGTCATGCACATTGTGTAAAGAGTTGTCACTTTGGATGGGCTATCACCAGCAGGAGAGTGAATTTGTGTGGGGGGGTGGAGGGTGAGAAAACCTGGATTTGTGCTGGAAATCACTTTAGATAAGCTATTACCAGCAGGACAGTGGGGTGGGAATAGGTATTGTTTCATATTCTCTGTGTATATATAAAGCCTGCTGCAGTTTCCACGATATGCATCTGAGGAAGTGAGCTGTAGCTCACGAAAGCTTATGCTCTAATAAATTGGTTAGTCTCTAAGGTGCCACAAGTCCTCCTTTTCTTTTTGGTATTTAAACTGTGAGTGTACCATGGATTTTTACAGTGGCTTTATGATATTTTCTGTCTTATTTATCCCTTTCCTAATGGTTCCTATCATACTTAGTATTTTTGATTGTCAGCATACATTGAGAAGCTGTCTCCAAGATGGCTAACAGCTCATTTAGACCCCATCTAATGGTAGACCCAGCTAACTGTAACAGCTAATTTAGACCCCATCATTTTGTAGGTATAATTGGGATTATGTTTTCCTGTGTGCATTACAGTGCACTTATAAACAGTGAATTTCATCTGCAATTGTGTTGCCCAGTTCACCCAGGTTTGTGAGACCCTTTGTAACTCTTCACAGTCTGCTTTGGACTTCATTATCTTGCGTAACTTTGTATCATCTGTAAACTTTGCCATCCCACTGTTTATCCTTTTTTCCAGATCATTTATGAATATATTGAACAGCACTGGTCCAATATAGATCCTTGGGGAACCCTGCTATTTATTACTTTCCATTGTGAAATCTGATCATTTGTTCCTACCCTTTGTTTTCAATCTTTTAACCAGTTACTGATCCATGAGAGGACCTTCCCTCTTATCCCAGGACTGCTTATTTTGAGCCTTTCATAGAATTGTAGAAGAGTAGGGTTGGAAGAGACTTCAGGAGGTCATCTAGTCCACTGGTTCTCAACCAGGGACCTAGAGTCCCCAAGGGGGCCACAAGCAGGTTTTGGGGGAGGGGGCGCAAAGCAGGGCCAGCATTAGACTTGCTGGGGCCCAGGGTAGAAAGCTGAAGCCCCACTGCATGGGCCTGAAGCCCAGGGCCCTGAGCCCCGCCACCTGGAGCTGAACCTTGAGCAACTTAGCTTTCCAGGGGCCCCTGTGGCATGGGGCCCAGGCAATTATCTGGCTTACTATCCCATAATACTGGCCCTGACTTTTAAATGCAGAAAACCAGTTATTGTGGCACAGGTGGGACGTGGAGTTTTTATAGCATGGGGGCGGGGGAGCTCAGAAAGAAGAAGATTGAGAACCCCAATCTAGTCTAACTCCCTGTTCAAAGCAGGACCAACCCCAACTAAATCATCCCAGCCAGGGCTTTGTTAAGCCAGGCCTTAAAAACCTCTAAGGATGGAGATTCCACCACCTCCCTAGGTAACCCATTCTAGTGCTTTACCACCCTCCTAGTGAAATAGTTTTTCCTAATATCCAACCTAGACCTCCCCCACTGCAACTTGAGACCATTACTCTTTGTTCTGTCATCTGCCACCACTGAGAACAGCCTAGCGCCATCCTCTTTGGAACCCCCCCCCCCACTTCCAGTAGTTGAAGGCTGCTATCAAATCACCCCTCACTCTTCTCTTCTGCATACAAAATAAGCACAGTTCCCTCAGCCTCTTCTCATAAGTCATGTGCCCCAGCCCCCTAATCATTTTTGTTGCCCTCCGCTGCACTCACTCCAATTTGTCCACATCCTTTCTGTCATGGGGGACCCCAAAACTGGCAAACACAGATGTTGCCAAATAGAAGGGAATAATCACTTCCCTCGCTCAGCAGACAATGCTCCTACTAATGCAGCCCAATATGCCATTAGTCTTCTTGGCAACAAGGGCACACTGCTGACTCATATCCAGTTTCTCATCCACTGTAATCCCCAGGTCCTTTTCTGCAGAACTGCCTCTTAGCCAGTTGGCCTCCAGCCTATAGCTGTGCATGGGATTCTTCCATCCTAAGTGCAGGACTCTGCACTTGTCCTTGTTGAACCTCATCAGATTTCTTTGGGCCCAATCCTCCAATTTGTCTAGGTCACTCTGTACCCTATCCCTACCCTCCAGCGTATGTACCTCTCCCCCGAGCTTAGTGTCATCTGCGAACTTGCTGAGGATGCAACTAGACATCAAGCTGTTGATCAATACCCGTTGAACCTGGTGATATAGCCAGATTTCTATCCACCTGATAGGCCATTCATCCAACCATACTTCTTGAACTTGCTGGAAAGAATACTGTATCAGACCATCGCAAAAGCTTTGCTAAAATCAAGGTATATCACATCCACCGCTTTCCCAATATCCACAGAGCCAGTTATCTCACCATAGAAGGCAATCAGGTTGATCAGGCATGACTTGCCCTTGGTGAATCCATGTTGACTGTCCCTGATCAACTTCCTCTCCTCCAAGTGCTTCAAAATGGATTCCTTGAGGACCTGCTCCATGATTTTTCTGGGGACTGAGGTGAGGCTGACTGGTCTGTAGTTCCCTGGATTCTCCTTCCCTTTTGAAAAGATGGGCACTATATTTGCCTTTTTCCAATCGTCCTGGACCTCCCCCAGTCACCACGAGTTTTCAAAGATAATGGCCAATGGTTCTGCAATCACATCAGCCAACTCCCTCAGCACCCTCGGATGCATTGTGTCCGTCCCCATCGAACTTCTGCATGTCCAGCTTTTCCGTTTGGTGAGGTACCTTGTCAAAGTCTCTCTGAAAATCCAAGTACATTACATCATCCTTATCCACATGTTTATTGGCCCCCCTCAAAGAATTCTGATAGATTGGTGAGGCATGATTTTCCTTTACAAAAGTTGTATTGACTTTTCCCCAACAAATCGTGTTCATCCATGCGTCTGATAATTCTGTTCTTCACTGTAGTTTCAACCAATTTTCATGGTACTGAAGTTAGGCTTACTGGCTTGGAATTGCCAGGATCTCCTCTGGAGTCTTTTTTTAAAAATTGGCGTCACATTGGCTATCATACAGTCATCTGGTACAGAAGCTGATGCAAGTGATAGGTTACCTTCCACAATTAGTAGTTCTCTAATTTCATATTTGAATTCCTTCAGAACACTTGAGTGAATACCATCTAGTCCTGGTGACTTATTACTGATTAATTTACCAATTTGTTCAAAAATGTCCTCTACTAACCCCTCAATCTGGGACAATTTGTCAGATTTGTTGCCTAAAAATATTGGCTCAGGTGTGGGAATCTTCCTCTCATTCTCTGAAGTGAAGCCTGACGCAAAGAATTCATTTAGTTTCTCTGCAATGGCCTTGTCTTCCTTGAGTGCTCCTTTAGCACCCGAATTGTCCAGTGGTCCCACTGATTGTTTAGCAGGCTTCCTGACTCTGATGCACGTAATTTTTTGGTGTGTATTTTGCTAGTTTTTCTTCAAACTCTTTTCTAGCCTGCCTAATTATACTTTTACACTTGACTTGCTAAAGTTTATGCTCCTTTCTATTTTCCTCAGTAGGATTCGGCTTCTAATTTTTAATGGATGCCTTTTTGCCGTTAATCACCTCTTTTATGCATCTGTTTAGCCACGGCAGCATTTTTTTTGTTCTCTTACTGTTTTTAATTTGGGGTATAAATATAGTTAGAGCCTCTAATTTTTTTTTAAAAATAGTTTCCATGCAGCTTTCAGGCATTTCACTCTTGTGACTGTTCCTTTTAATTCCCATTTAATTAGCTCTCTCATTTTTGTGGTGTTCCCCTTTTTGAAGTTAAGTGCTACTGTGATGGGTTTCTTTTTCCTCCCTACATGGATGATAAATTTAATTGCACTATGGTTGCTATTACCATACATTTGACTTACGCTCACCTCTTGGACCAGATGCTGTGCTCCACTTTGGACTAAAACAAGAATTACTTGTCCCCTTATTGGTTCCAGGACTAGCTGCTCCAAGAAGCAGCCATTAATGGTGTCTAGAAATTGTTTCTCTGCATGCCATCCTGAGGTGACTGTTCCCAGTCAATATGGAGACAGTTGAAATCCTCCATTATTATTGGGTTTTCTGTTTTTGTAGCCTCTCTAATCTCCCTGAGCACTTCACAATTACCACCCTCATACTGGTCAGGTGGGTGGTAGTGTATTCCTATTGCTATACTCTTATTATTCAAGCATGGAATTTCTATCAGTGAAGATTCTGTGGTACAATTTGATTCATTTAAGATTTTTACTATATTTGACTCCATGATTTCTTTCACATATAGTGCCTCTCCCCCACCAGCATGACCTACCCTGTCATTCCTATATATTTTGTACCCTGGTATTACTGTGGCCCATGGATTATCATCATTCCACCAAATTTCTGTGATGCTGTTACATCGATATCCTCATTTAATACCAAGCATTCAATTTAGTCCATCTTAGTATTTAGACTTTGTGACAAAGTTCGTCCTCTACCTTGGTGGGTCCTGCGCTTATTGGTGGATTTTGCTCACCTCAGAGATTCACAGTAGCCCTCAGTTTGGCCACTTTCATGGCTCAGATCTGCCATTCATCAGATAACCTCATCACTGGCCAGCATGGGAAAAAAAAAGAGTAAGAACAATCCCCGCAGTTTCTGCTGATCCACCATGTGGGTCAGGGAACAGCTCAGAGACCTTCCCCTCTGGTGGAACCTCCAGTGTTGGGTCTGGAGTTGGGAGGAACCTGGAACTAATGTATCTACCTTAGATCACTCTCTTGTAGCCATCTGGCCTGACCCTGTCACAACTTCTAGTATTTGTATACAAGCATTTAAAAATTTCCTAGTTTAAGCAAAACCAAATAATAGACTTTCTTTCAGATTCAGTTACTCTTGTAGATGGACCTAAATAAAATGTACAGCAAAAAAATGGACCCATCACATAATCCCATGGCAAGATTCCAGGAACACAGAGAAGAATAAACTTTTTTTCTTTTGAACTGGTACTGTCAAAATCACCAGTGAATTACCAGAATTATGAAAACTAATGATTAATCAGCATCTATGGAAAACCACCTACTAGAATTACACAGAAGACCACATGGCTCCTTCCTTTTCATTTTTTCCATGGAAACGTCAAAGGACTTTCACCCAGTTTCTTATATGTAGGCCAATCCCCTTTTTAAAATGGGAAACACATAAAAAGCATTACTAGCCAAGTTTTGGTTTCAACTGCGTTCTTTGTTCCCGGAATATTGTATTGGCTGAGTACAGGAAATTGTCTAAATTACTGCAGTACCAGTCTGATGTCTGGAGAGAAAAATATCACACATCCTATGTCAGTTACAGCATGATGCTATAACACCAAAGGGCTTTCCACTGGTTGTTATGATGACAAAGCAATGGGAGATCTGACTAAGGATAACAGGATTTGGTCTTAATGCTATAATGATAGTTAGTAAAATCACTTTGGTTAATAAATGTTTAAACAAATTAGTTAAGGGATCAACATCTTATGTATATGTATGAAGCAATATTAATTGTGATATATTCTTCAATTGAATAAAGCATAGTACAGTGTAGACAAAGTTACTGACATGATTAGTTTTAACCAGTTTAGTACATTACTGGCAGTGCTGGTACCATTTAATCTCTATACTGTAAGACCGGGTCTTCATTGCAGAGTTAGCCTGAGTTGTCTACACTAGAGTTAAATCCTCCTGAGGTAGCCTAGTTCCAATGACAGTGGTCACACTTCAGAATAACAGTTGTGTTTCACAGTGCATTTGTGCTAGCAGCTGACTTGTAGAAACTATGTAGAAGCCATAGTCTATACCCCCAACAGCCAGCCAAGTTGAGATAAAAGCACCACCACACTTGAGTTACAGATTTCTGTGGGCGGACAGGATTTGAATTAGGGCCTATACTTGAGTTACTTCTTCAGTGAAGCCAAGTCCTAAGAATAGTTGTTGAAAAAAACATTATGCCTTTCGTTCCCTGAACATATTTACAAGGTACTAGTTCTCACTTGTAATTTTAGTGGGGTTTTCCCATTTGTAAGAACACAGGAAGTATGGGGCAAAAATCCAATAACTAGAATAAGAGAAAAGGTGTTCACTGAAATATCTAGAATATCACCACTTTGCTAAATCTCATTTTAAACTATATGGCAGCAAAGAATGAAATTACTATGACCAAAATTGCTTTAATTAAATTTGGCTTCCTATATGTGTATTCTCAGGAAGGAGAATGTTAATCAAAATGGTAAAGAGTATGATTTTAGAATTCAACAATTCTGTTCATCCTGACAAAGAGAGAGAGAACTCAGTATAGTTCAGTAAAATATACTGTAAAGTAGGCAAAAATCCTTTTTACAGGACTGCTAGAATATTACACAATGAGCACATTTTAAGTTTGGTATATTGCACGCTTACCGTAACTTGTTTAATGAAAAATATTAGTAAAAATACACAAGTATATTAAAAAGTGGCAAATATATTAAAAACAAAGGACCAAAAGTTAAGTAAAGTCAGTGGGATGTACATGGCACAAATCAGCACTGACTTTGGCCTAATGTCATTGATCAAACTCATATGTCAAAGGAGAGTTCTTTCCTCAATCTAAGTTATATTTCCTTAAAACATGCTACAGTATCACCATCCATAAAAGCAATAGAAACAGTAAATATCTCAGCATACCTTTTCATAGGGATATGAATAAGATTAGTTTTGGTATGAGGCAGAATGGTGGTGGTCCTGTTGTGTATTCGGGAGCAGAGATGCGAAGAACTCCCATTCCTACCTGATATTTGCACTCCTGGAAGGAAAAGAATGAAAGATGGGGTGGGTAAGAATTTGTAGTGATTTTAGTGGTATTAAATGCCCCAAAGTGAAGGGCAGGGCAGGATGGGCGCTGACCAAGTTTCCTTTCATACCACCTGTTAAACCAGGGGAGCACTGTTATTATATGTCTGTTGTATTCCCCCAACTTGCCTGAGGTATCTGTCTCTGTCAGCACCTCTGAGAACCGTACCTGTTGTTGAAGAGTCCTCCCCTCCCCCACTACACACACACTTAGAAATCTGTGCCTTCCTTTCTGTACCAGACAGGGCAAATAGATCAGTGGTTAGGGTTCTTGCCTGGGAAGATGGGGTTCAATTTGTAGCTCCCTACCAGGCTTACTGGGTAACCTTGGGAAAGTCACCTAGTCTCTCAGTGCCTCAGATCCCCCTCTATAAAATGAAGATAATAGCACTTCCCACCTTACTAGGGTGCCAGGAGGATAAATAAATTAGTGATGGTCATGTGTTTGTGTTGGAGGGGCATGTAAACTACCATAGATAGATTTACAAAATATCTTTACACACTTCTAACAAATTTGGAATTTAAGGTCTCATTTTGTGTATCTATACATTACATTTTAGGATAGGGGAGGGAAGCAACAGCAATGACCAGTAAAGGTCATATGGGACGCTTGATGTATCCCTGGAAATTAATGGTAGTTTTGCACATAAAAATAATATTACAACAGCCCCGCAAATTAAGACACAATTCACAGCAGAAAAACTGTACAGAATTACACAGGTTTTCGCCAAGCAGCTCAAATGTACACATCAGGGAATATATGCTCTTAAAGATTTATGTTCTGCTCTCATTATATGACTATTCATCATACTAAGCTGAAAGGACATGAGCCCAGTGTCTGTGGAAACATCTATTTTTACAGCCTCCTCCGTCACACTTGCAAAGTGTGCTTTAATAATGTGAGTACTGGCATGCCTCACTACATAATGAAGACAAACTGTACTTTTAAGAAGTAGACAAGCTACGCATCATATTTTTTCTATTTTTCTTCCATGTCTTCCATGCAACTCCTAAGGGAGAAAAAGGAAAATTGAATTTTTAGTACATAAATTCATAAAATACCAGTTATCCTTAATGGCGAAAGTCTTGCATACATTTATCAAGAGAGAAGATATGTTCAAGAAACATGTGGTTTTGTGGTTCATGCCCATACAGAAGTGACCCTACCCTGTCTTATATGACTTATAAGAAGTTCTGGTTTTCTCCATTGCAAGATGGTTGAAATCAGTGTCCGGAATGGTGTAAATAATCACACAACATGATTTTGGATGTTGTCTTGTGGTGTCAAATTTTACCCACTTTTATTGCACAAACATTTTCAAATATAGCCCTGTGTATGCAATTTTCTTTTTTCACTTGCATCAAATTTCCTATATGCTGATGGTAAACTGAACTGATGAAGGTATAAAAGTAACAAATAAAGCCAAATTATGCCCTTTTTCTGAGAAACTTTTCATACAGCTCTATTCGTAACGACTCCAAAAGTTGTGACAACTCTGCTCGGTTTGAGACGCTTTGGTTCAATAATGGAAGGCTTTATTAGCAAGAGCTGGGAAGAATTAAGACATTTCAAGGAATAACTTCATTTAGTCAAAACGAAAAGGCCATCTCAGTAGGATGTGTCAGATTGAAAAATATTGTCACATACTGCGAGGATTAAAGTGATCAAAATAGAAAGATCATGGGCTAGATTAAGCCTGAAGTGGGGAAGGGAGGGAGGGAGGGCCACACAAGTGGCTTTATGCCATCTCTTCATACCCCCATCATCTCTGGGTGCAGTCAGGGGTGGTTTTGGCTTTAGGTATAAATTAAATCATCCTTAGGGTTGTTATAAACCATGTCCACCTTGTTAAGGCCCTCAAGGGGCTGTCTATCTATCCATTAGGGTCATTGGAGCTTATCACTCTGTGGCCATGCCCATTTGTTCTCTTGGCATGTCCCCCAACATTACACCCAGGGTCAGGACTGTGTGGTGTGTAACTGGCTATGCTGGCTGGCAGCGATTGCTCTAAAGGAATCCCTAGCTGTATCTTTAAACTAGCTTTTCCTCCTACTTACATTGTTTATGTAGAGTAAAAGGGGACAAAGGGAAGGTGAGGCTCAGGCCCTTTCAGATTAGAGGAAAATGAGTCTTGTGTAACACTACTCCTTTGAAGGAGCTCCAGCTAGACAGCAGAGAGTTCTCTTAGAACAGAGCCTTGTGAGGAGAAGGAATGCAAGGAAATAAAGGAGAGACGTTTTGCTTATTAATGGAAAAAGAGAAAATTCACATTTCAGGCTGCCAGTGGCTATGAGTCACTTCTTTCAATTGCTAAGAGTCCCTATTTTGTTTTAATTACTAGGGTATGTCTACAGTGCAATTGGAGGTGTGATTGCAGCACTTGTAGAGACACCCAAACTAGCTGTAATCTAGGTAGCTCGGGTACGAGTAGCGGTGAAACTTCAGCAGCATAGGCTTCGGCATGGGCTGCACAATCCTGCCCAGGATCCTGGGTACTTGTGAGGCTAGACTGTGCTGAAGTACATGCCCCATGTCTTCACGGCTATTGGTACCTGAGCTAAATAGATTAAAGCTAGCTTGGGTATGTCAACATGTGGTGCAACTGCACTTTGACTACATTGTAGACATACCCTTAAGGGTTCACAGCCATGCAGGCAGACATTTCCACAAGATAAATTTGAATATGAATCTTAGTCCATGGCTTGAATTCAGTTGAACTGATTTTGGAATTTAAAACATTGGCATAAGCACCCTGCGTGAAATCTTGGCCATATTAAGTCAATGGCCAAACTCCCACTGACTTTAAGGAGGCCATGATTTCACCCTTTCTCTTTATGTCTTCGTAACAGGACGATAAGAAATAATTTGTCCCCATTCTCTGATTCTTCTCAACTTTTCATTGTATCACTATGTCTAGTATATCTCCTCCCCTTGGAGTGAGCCGGGGCTGTTTTCTCCTTTTAAAATCTCACACTCTTATATATGGTCTCATCCAACTCCTGCAATGCACTCTGAGGCACTATTAGAATTTTGTCAATGAGCAGATGACTATTATAGCAATGAGAGCCTGCAATGCTGACTTAGTATAGAGAAAGTGTAGGTCTGCTGGCCCCCACAGTTGGAACATTAGCCATAGCAACATTGTTTGGGGGCAAGGTTGTGGCAATTCGTGTTGGAGATGACGGGAACAAAGGAAGGGCTACTTGGGAATGGTGGGGTGAGGGAGAAAGTTAGTTTCAAATATAGCCAGGTTTTTATTTATTTTTTAAAATGCCAAAATGGTATAATCAATAACCAATTGTCCATTTCATAGGCAGCCAATATGAGTGAATGGAGTGGAATGGAATGACAGTCGGTCACACAGTTTGGCATTACTTATTAAAGCTGACAGAATAATTGATTTTTTTGGTTCAGGAGCTGAACTGAAACATCTCCCCCCAAATTGTTTGGTTTGAACCAAAAGTGATTTTTTTTTGCTTGTTTTTTTTTTCTCATTCAAATAAAAAATGAAAAAAAATTGTTTCAGGTCAACAAAACGTTGCATTTGACCCAAAACATGTTTTTTGTTTTGTTTTTTTGGTTCATTTCATTTAGCATATTTTTGAGGCATTGAGAAGATTTTAGTAGTAGTAGCGATACTATTATGATCTCTTTCATAATTAGTTATACTTGTATATATTTCAATAGAGGTTGTACTGATGATTTATTTATACGACTTGCACTTTACTATATTATCTGAGATTCGTCACTTATTTTGTCTCCTCATCTGGAGAGTAACAAAGGCAAGAACATTCACATAATTAAATCACCAGCAAATCATTTGATTTTCTGAGAGCATAGACATGTTTTACTTTTACATAGCGTATATTGATTTTTTGTATGTGGCTATTTTGTGAATAGCACTGTGTATCATGAACTATCTTTAATTTACTGCCTCAGCATAAAGGGAGAATCTAGATGCAGTGTAAGTAATTCTTGATGACCTGCTATTTTGGAGCAAAAATGATCAACACCACAATGAGACTGTGATAGATTTTCATAGATTCATAGATACTAAGGTCAGAAGGGACCATTATGATCTGACCTCCTGCACAACGCAGGCCACAGAATCTCACCCACCCACTCCTGCGAAAAGCCTCACCTATGCCTTCGGTATTGAAGTCCTCAAATTGTGGTTTAAAGACTTTAAGGAGCAGAGAATCCTCCAGCAAGTGACCCGTGCCCCATGCTACAGAGGAAGGCAAAAGACCTCTAGGGCCTCTTCCAATCTGCCCTGGAGGAAAATTCCTTCCTGAACCCAAATATGGCGATCAGCTAAACCCTGAGCATATGGGCAAGATTCACCAGCCAGATACTACAGAAAATTCTTTCCTGGGTAACTCAGATGCCACCCCATCTAACATCCCATCACAGGCCATTAGGCCTATTTACCATGAATATTTAAAGATCAATTAATTACCAAAATCATGTTATCCCATCATACCATCTCCTCCATAAACTTATCGAGTTTAATCTTAAAGCCAGATAGATCTTTTGCTCCCACTGCTTCCCTTGGAAGGCTATTCCAAAACTTCACTCCTCTGATGGTTAGAAACCTTCGTCTAATTTCAAGTCTAAACTTCCCGGTGGCCAGTTTATATCTATTTGTTCTTGTGTCCACATTGGTACTGAGCTTAAATAATTCCTCTCCCTCTCCAAGATGAAGAGTAATTTTATTAGCATATTTTTCCCAAATGGGAGGGTAGACCATACCCATTGAGAGTAGGGGTTCTGGAAACTGTAGAAGGTACTCACCTCTGGAAGGACGCCAAGAGATTAGATAAGGGATAAGCCAGTGGAAGAAAAGGGACATGGGGAATGCCATCTGATTTGAGAGTGGATGAGCATTTCAAAAGGTTCTGATAAGAATTGAATCCAAACTGGAGAATTCAAGAATAAAATGGTGAACCATGTGATGTTTGCCCATACATACTCATAACAATTGGATATCTTCCCAGACAGGTATTCAGTATATCTAAAGGTACGATTGATTACTGAAGAATCGAGCTGTATGAATAACTGATTTTTCAGTTCTGACAGTTTCAGAGAAATGGTTTGGGTCAAACCAAATCTGATAATTATGCCAAGCTGAGACCCACCTGCCATTTAGGAGCAAGTCAAAATATTCCTCTCCCTGGCTTCAGATTTAACACCTAATATTAATCAGGTTTTTGTTGGAATGATTTACGTGCATAAGTTACAAAGCAAATATCAAAACTTCTGGGAACTTTACAGGTATCTTTTTTTTAATGCTTCTCTCCTGACCAAAGCCTGGCCCCTTTCCAAAGGCCATTTTTGTATTAGAGACTATAAAGAGATTTGTAAAGGGTTTCATTTGATTTCAGAAAGTTGAGAGAAAAAAAATGCTCATTAGTTCCAAATTGCCAATAAGCGCTAAGGCAAGAGTTATTAAGAGAGAGAGAGAGTCATGAGAGAGAGATGCGTCTGGGAAATACAGTGTAGTCTCATAAAATGCTGGAGCTGTGTACTTAAATATATCACGAGAGAACAAAAATAAGCAAATATAGTGTGGCTTTGTAGGGTAAGTAGGCTACTATGCAATAGAGAAGTGCAATTGCTCAGATACTGCAGAGAGCATGGTTAGCAAATAGCCAGGTTAAGCCACTAAAGCAAAGCTTGTTTAAAATGACCTAGGAAACAGACCTGCATCCTTAACAGAAGTGAACTGATACGTTGTGTGTACATAAGTGTGTGTGTGTGTGTGTGTATGCATGCACACACACACGACATCTTTACAAAATTCACAATTTGGATTAATGTGGCTGCCACTGGTGATTCATGTACAAATGGATGCAGAAGTATATTTTCCACCTGTAAACTAGATTGGTGCTTAGCAGCTTGGACAGTATTGCCATTGCCAGCAACAGGTGGCATACAAAGGAAAGCCATCTTCCTCCATAGAAAGGTTAAAAAAAAAAAAAGGTTATGAAAGGGCCTTTCTTGTGTTTGGTACAACTCTGGTCACCAAAACATACAATTAATAAGGCTGGGATTTTCAAAAGACACAAAAAGGAGTTAATCACCCATCTCCCATTGAACTTCATGGGAAACTGGACACTTATAACCCATAGGGTATTTTGAAAAACGTAAGTTATTAAACTGTATGCTGAAGAATAAGAAGCATGGGGAACTACTGTGCTCCTTAATTGATGAGCTGTGCAAAGTCAGGAAGAATGATCGGAATGTCCTTTTGACACTGGTATAACAGTGGTGATACTCTATATTTAATTAGTGCTGTATGTATGTATATAGTAAGTGAAACACTTTTGAGATGGAAGGTTTATCTATAAGAGTACATTTCTCAAAATGTTTCTGAAATGCCATCTGTTGGAATATTTAAATTTAATAAGCAAACACCAATCTAAATAGAAAAGTAAATGAAGATTGAGCTTTCTAAACCATAAAAGTTTAGCCAAATTATATTTGCATAATATAGCACATGTAAAAAGTTTTCCCTTTGCAAAAATGAAATCTATAATAAATATGTGATTTAACATTTTCATGATAAGGCCGCTCTTTCCCCCGTTAGGATCAAAGAGGCTTGGAAAAGAGAAAGAGAGCTGAGAAACTGCAAAACCAAGATTCTGATCCTGCAAGCACTGAAGTAATGAGTGTTCCTGGTGGGCACAAGGGTCCACATATGCAGAGCAACATGCAGGACTGGGATCCAGGATGAGAGACACTGTCACAGGAGAACAGATGTTTTTCTGTACTTCTGTAAAACATAGTGGACCTTGAGTGCACTCCTAAGAGGCTCACTCCCTCCCTGTCCCTGGCCTTGTTAAGGCAGCCCACCTGCCCATAGTTCTCTGTCTCAAAGTGCAGCAGAGTCCTCACGTCCATCCTAAGGGATCTTTGGCTACAAGTCGTCAGGCTATGTTTGTATTTTATACGTGGTGAAGTTTTGAAACTAAAATGTGTATGACCTGGAACACTGGATCCTAGCTCCCCTAATCTTTCAGAAAATTTAGGTCCTGTTCCTATTTCACGTTCAAACTTTGCAAGTCAGGCAAAGTTAAAATAATTTCTTTCCCCCACCCTGGCATCTGATGCAGGAAAGCACCACTGTTCAGGACTGCACTTAATAATGTATTTATGTCCCACTGATGTCAATGGGTTTGTCTACATCGCTTCCAGGAGCAAGCCTCCCAGTCCAGATCGAAAGACTCATATACTGACAGGGCTCAGATAAGCATGCTAAAAATAGCTGGGTAGACATTGCTTTGATGTTGCAGCTCAAGCACATCTTGGGATCTCAACCCCCTTTGCTCCCTCCCAGGCTTGAGAGGCTGAGCTCCAGCCCAAATCGCAACTCTACACAGACATTTTTAGCATGCAAATGTGAGCCCTGCTAGCACAAGTCTGTCTCCCCGGGCTGGGAGGCTCTCTCCCAATTGCAGTGGAGACTTCAATGAGACTTCAACACATGCTTAAATGCTGTTCTGAAGAATGGCCTCTGATTTAAGAACCTGTTCCTCTAAACAGAGCCACACATGCACACTCTAATGCTTTCATAGAGGAGTAGGCCGTCAGTTGTACATCTTTCTTGTCATCTAATCACAGCTGTCAGTATTCAGTCTGTCATCTTGCAATCATAAGTTCATTTGTTTAAGTAATGGTTAATTATTGTTTCTGCCTAGCACTTATGGTTTAATAAGCAATTTCAAATATATTGTGTTCCTTTTTTACTGTTTAAATGTAATGATAAAACAACATATATGGCTAGTAGTTTAGAGTAGTACAAAGTGGGTTGCGTCTCCATTTTAATGGGCTTGCCTGGGCTGGTGCTAGACTTGCTCGGGCCGAAGCCAGAGCCCCACTGTCCAGGGCCAAATCCCAAGCCCCACTGCCTGGGCTCAAAGCTGAAGCCCAAGGGCTTCATCCCTGAGTGGTGAAGCTCAGGTTACAGCCCCGCCCCTTACCCCGAACTGGGGCTGAGGCCCTTGGGCTTCGACTTTGTCTCCCCCCCACACCCCGCCCAAGGCAAAGGGACTCGGGCTCGGGCTTTGGTCCCCTCTCCTAGGGTTGTGTAGTAATTTTTGTTGCCAGAAAGGGGTCAGAGTGCAATGAAGTCTGGAGTCGTAACAACTTGAAAATTTTCTCTTGAAACTTTTTTTTTTTTTTGTCAAAAATCTTAATATCCTAAAACCAAAACCTTCTTTGAATTTTGGCCAAATCCCAAAATATTTTGATTAGCAATGATGCCATGGTGGCTATTCATTGTGGCAATTCATAGTCTTTCATAATGACAGTGAATAGTCATTGGGACAGGGAAAAGAATGAGAATGACTCTATAGCCATGGGAAGTTAGTTCACTCATCTAGAATGTGGGTGACCCAAGTTCGTCCATAGTACAATGATTCTTTAATTATTCATACAAAGTGGAACAGCATCAACAGGAGAAATCCCCATCTCAGGAGAGTGCCCTCTCACTCACTGGGCTAAAAGTTATCAGGAGGGCACCTCCTCCTCTTCTGGTCATTTTGAGAATATTGTCCTCCTTTGCTTTTGTTAAAATGACCCAAATCAAAACAAAAAATTTTGAGTCAGGTCTAACAAAACGTTTTGTTAGATCCAACTTTTTGATTTGCTGAAATTTTTCAAAAAGTTTCACTTTTGGTTCTACCCAAAACTAAATTTTCTTTCAATTTTTCAGAATTGCCAGCAACCCCCCCCCAAAAAAAAATTATTTGCCCACTTCTCCTCCAGATGCACCATGTGCCCTCACTAAGAGGGGACACTGTAGTGTGTCATGAGAGGTATAGTCTGAGAAGAAAGGGTGAGGATGAGACACCCAACTACAATTCCTTGCAGGCGCTGAGGAAGCATTTCCAAAAACTGAAAAATTTCAATGTTGCCTGAAATACTTCAGTGTTAATTTTTTCACCAAAAGTCAAATTTTTCCACAAAACCGCCAGACCTGCTGCCCATTAGCCAATGAGCTCTAACTTACAGTTGTAATATTTCTTTTAAAAAAATCACTCTTCAATTAATAATGATATTTACCCTCCAAAACTGAGTGATTCATTTTAAGGTGTGTTTAGGGGCAGCTAGAATGTTTCTGGAACCTGCCACCTGAGGTAGAGGCCTTCTATCCTCCAGTTATGTGGCTGTAGCTTAAAAAGTCTTTTAAGTTTTACTGTGTGCTCAAACTTTCTTCTAATATACTGCAGATAAAACTAGTTTATAGTTTTAGGGCCGAAATTAACAGCTCATTGAGAAATGATGATCTGTGCCCTAATGAAACATTATCACATCTCAGCTGCTAAGTAGAAATAATAAGTTAGATTTACAGCACTTTATTGATTTGAAAGATTCTGCAAACAGTCCAGTATGGTCAACTACTTTGAATTATCCAGCTTCCTCATTCTATGTATCAGGAAAAGCAGCCAAAATCATTTTTATTTTATTTTTTGTATATGACTTTGTCCAGAAAGACACCAGAAATTAGTAAATTATTAAAAGAACAGCGCATCTCTGGTTCTGCAAGAGGTTTCAGTGTACTTGCACTTTAACAATTAATAAGAAAACTGTGGAAAAATCAATAGCCCCTGGACAGTTTTTGCTGTAGCTCTGCGGTTCCTTTATACAACTTTAGTACCATAAATGAGCTATAGAGGATTTGAAACTGGCTTCTGGTGGGGGAAAATACTCATTGAGAAAGTGGACTCCCCAGCTGGCATTGAGCTGGTGGAGTATCTCAGGGCCAATACCATCTTACAGTCTGTAACATAAATATTGAGAAGGGATGTGTCAGGGGATGGAAGGAGCATGGCTGCAGTATTCTGTACTCCCGCTATTCTTACCCTCCCATGTCTCCTGAGGTGCCATGGGCAGACCAGGGATAAATTAGAGCTATCTTGAGATGGCTCTAACATCGTACCAGGGTTCAAGGTGATCCCCAGCTAGCCACAATCTACCGTAAGACAAGAACTGAGAATCAGGGCCCTTATTCCTGTAAGATTTCACAGTGGAGTGAGCCTTTATTTTAACAGAGAGGAGCAGGGAAAACCCACCAAACCCATAGTCTGAGAATAGGAAGGAGTACTCATTCATTCTGAAGGGAAAAGGAAAGTCAACAGAAAAATATATTCCATGTAATAATGATTTATAATGTCTTAACAGCTTCCACATTTTACTTTTTTTTTTTAAAAAAAGAAAACCCACATAGAATTCCCAGTTCTAATTTTTATTCCTCCTCCTTTCTGATGTGTTCTTCCATTAGTAATTTCCCACTCACTTCTATTAGTAAAATCACTCATTCATGCCACTTTTCCCCACAATATCTTTTAAAATAGTTTTTTATTCAGTCCAGAGCTGACTATTGGCAATATGGATAATGTTTCCTTTATTTCAGAAGTCATAAAGCTCCATAAGAAGGACAGACTTGGAGATGGTCAGAAAACTAACAGCCAGCTCTCCTACATAGTGTTTGCCCTGAATAGTGAGGCTGGGCATTGGGCATCTGTATGGGTGCTTGTGTGGGGGAGTTCTTTCCCTAAGGGCCATAGAGCAGTTGTGAAGCTGATGGCTGAAGTAACTTGCGTCAAGCCACTATGCAGTTAAGGGCACAAAGAGGATCTCTTCAGCAGTGGAGTGTGGTGCCACATCCTTCCCCAGCCCACTCACATCCTGTCCCCTCCTGCCTGCTGCATCTTCCAGCTCAGGGAGTTTGTGTAAAGCAGGACTCCAAGAAGGGGTGAACTCTATGTATATCTTCCCCTGCCCATGCACACACATCCAGGTCTGGTGCCTGTGGATTTTCTTGTGCCTGTAGGGGCAGGTGCTGAATTTCCCGATAAGTTGCCAGATCAGGCCAGACTACCCAAAAGAATCCCATAAAGTTTCCCCTGATACATTTAAGTAACTAGTTTCTAGCCATTTTCCAACATGGCCACTTTTGAATATGTTTTAATCTTTTTTTTCAATTTATTTAAATTCCTTGTATTGCTGTTTTAGTTGCTAACTTTTTATTAGCAGGGACAGTTATTTTCTAATGAAAGTTTTAAGAGAGGTGTGGAAGCCTTGCAACAAAAGGGGCCTACCCACAGAGTTCAAAGGTCAAACAAATGAAAAAATTCCCCCTTCCAGAGGTTTTCTACTTGCCCCTCAGTCTCTCTCAGGTTTGTCTCGGGGGATGGGGGTGAAGAGGGCATGGCTGCTAGTCCAAAACAAGTATGGGGCCAAGCCATGCTTCAAAGTAAAATAAATTTGAACTGCCAGAGATCTCCTTTCCTAAATCAGGGAGCATTTCTCAGGGCTCCTGCCAACTCTTCATGAAGTCCTTCACTTTCTGAGAGAAGGAAAATCCTTATATAAACCGCCCAGCCTTTCCCTAAAAGCCTTGCTGCAATTCTGGACTAGAATCTTAGCGAGTGCTGATTAAAAATTTCTACTAAACAATTATTTTTGCTAAAATGTCTGCTTTGGGGGGGAAATCCAAATTTGTTGAAAAAACTAACAGAAAACTAAATAATTACAGCTGAAAATCAAAATCTTTGAGTTGGAAATGCCGCCTCTGTTGGCCAGGCTTCCCAGACAGACTACCTTTCCCATGATGCACCACAGCCACAGTACACTGCAGTGGCTCAGCAAGAGGGGAGAATATGGTGCTTCAGGGAAGATGTAGTCCTTCCTGACAGCCTAGCCCATACAAGAGAAGAGGGACACGAGGCATCCGTGATTTATCATTTCAACCCATTTGGCCCATCTTTCTTCAATTAGTTAGTTTAATTTAATACAGTTGTTCCATTTCTCTTAATTCCAGTCAACTGCATTTCGATTGCTGGTAATTAATTTTGCAACCATAGTGATGAAATATTTATTGGCTGCAGTTGTCATAATTTTAAATTGGTATGTACCTTCATTTAATGTTAACAATTCAGGACACTTTACTAACACTATTGTAATAGAAGTTTGGGGATATATTCTCGAAATAATTCTTGCATCTAATATCACATCAGAAGACTCTTTAGGAAAATCCCAGAAGTTATGAAGATGATTCCCTCAGCCAGGCTGTGCTCTCTAGCATTTTGCAGTGAATTTAGACTTAAATTTTCAAAAATGACTAGCAATTTGAGTGTGCCTCAGTTTTTGGGTGTTCAGCTTTGAGAAACCTTAAAGGGGCCTTGTCATAAATATAAAGGGAAGGGTAAACCCCTTTGAAATCCCTCCTGGCCGGGGGAAAGTTCCTCTCACCTGTAAAGGGTTAAGAAGCTAAAGGTAACCTCGCTGGCACCTGACCAAAATGACCAATGAGGAGACAAGATACTTTCAAAAGCTGGGAGGAGGGAGAGAAACAAAGGGTCTGTGTCTGTCTGTAGTCGTCTTGGCCGGGGATAGACCAGGAATGGAGTCTTAGAACTTTTAGTAAGTAATCTAGCTAGGTATGTGTTAGATTATGATTTCTTTAAATGGCTGAGAAAAGAATTGTGCTGAATAGAATAACTATTTCTGTCTGTGTATCTTTTTTGTAACTTAAGGTTTTGCCTAGAGGGGTTCTTTATGTTTTTGAATCTAATTACCCTGTAAGATATCTACCATCCTGATTTTACAGGGGGGATTTCTTTATTTCTATTTACTTCTATTTTTTATTAAAAGTCTTCTTGTAAAAAACTGAATGCTTTTTCATTGTTCTCAGATCCAAGGGTTTGGGTCTGTGGTCACCTATGCAAATTGGTGAGGCTTTTTATCCAACATTTCCCAGGAAAGGGGGGGTGCAAGTGTTGGGAGGATTGTTCATTGTTCTTAAGATCCAAGGGTCTGGGTCTGTAGTCACCTAGGCAAATTGATGAGGCTTTTTACCAAACCTTGTCCAGGAAGTGGGGTGCAGGGTTTTGGGAAGTATTTTGGGGGGAAAGACGCGTCCAAACAGCTCTTCCCCAGTAACCAGTATTAGTTTGGTGGTGGTAGCGGCCAGTCCAAGGACAACGGGGGGAATATTTTGTACCTTGGGGAAGTTTTGACCTAAGCTGGTAAAGATAAGCTTAGGAGGTTTTTTCATGCAGGTCCCCACATCTGTACCCTAGAGTTCAGAGTGGGGGAGGAACCTTGACATGGTGGCACAGTGGTGGGATTAACCTGAAATCATTTTGAGATCCAGTTGAGATTTTTTGAACTAGAAATACAGATTTTAAAAAGGAATTTTTTTTTTCCTGTGGAAAGGAAGTCCAGAAAGCTTTCAGGTTTGAAACTGAAAGCAGCTTGGTTTTCTCTGCGTTGTGGCCAAGCAGAGACAAAAGGGGATTATCTTGTGAATTGCAGGTTTTCTTTGCCTGGAGGCAGGGTACTTAACTCCTGCAGGGAAATTCACAGTCTTCCAACCCAGAGGTTTTTTTTTCTTTTCTTCCTAAAAGTAAATAGGGGGTGTGTGTTCTACCCATTTGCTTTTTCTTTGGGCTGGGTAAGCAGGTTTCCAAGTAGTTGGAGGTTTTTTGTTTTAATTTGGGCCCAGAGCAGAGACAAGGGAATTGTCTTTTTCTGTAGGCTGACAGTCACTATCAGAGAATAGGTATTCTATTCCAGCACAGCAAAATTTTACAGCCAAGTTTTGTTTGTTTATTTCTAAACCTCGGGTGTAAAGTTAGTTAAAAACAGAGAGGTTAGAATGACCAAATCCTCAGCTCGACTACAGCTGGAATTAGCCAAATTTCAGGCTGAGGAAAAACAAAGGGAACATGAAAGACAGATAGAACTCATGCGGCTGGAGAAGGAGGTACAGGAGGCTGCCCACAAGAGGGAAATGGAGACAAGGAAGCATGTGGGGGAGGAGAAGGAAAAAGAGAGGAAGCATGTGGAGGAGGAGAAGGAAAAAGAGAGGAAGCATGTGGAGGAGGTGGAGAGGATAAAGGCCCAGCAGAATATACCAACAAACCCTAGCAATCCTTCTCCAGGTACCACTTCCCATCCCAGAAAGTTCCCCACCTACAAGGCAGGTGATGATACTGAGGCCTTCTTAGAAAACTTCGAAAGGGCCTGCCTTGGGTACAACATCTCTACTGACCAATACATGGTAGAGCTGAGGCCGCAGCTCAGTGGACCCTTAGCTGAGGTGGCAGCTGAAATGCCTAAAGAACACATGAACAAGTATGAACTGTTTAAATCCAAGGCGAGAGTCAGAATGGGGATAACACCCGAGCAGTCTCGTCGGAGGTTCCGAGCCCTAAGGTGGAAACCAGACATGTCATTTACCCGACATGCCTACCACATTGTGAAACATTGGGATGCCTGGATATCAGGAGCAAGTGTTGAATCTCCAGTAAATTTGCCCTTCCTAATGCAAATGGAACAATTCTTAGAGGGTGTTCCTGAGGAAATAGAAAGATACATCCTAGATGGGAAGCCCAAAACTGTAATCGAGGCAGGGGAGCAGGGGAGATTGGGGCCAGATGGGTGGAGGTGGCAGAGAAGAAGAAAACTGGTCACAGTTGGAGCGGAGACCAGAAGGGACCACCCCAGACCACACCCTATTACCGGGGGCCGCCCAAGGCCCCACCTACCTCCCAAAGAACCCTCCACCCCTTATCGTCCCACCACCCCGTTCTCCAGCAACCCTCCTCGCCCCAGTGACCCGTCAGCTGGACGATGTTTTAAGTGTAACGAGCTGGGGCATGTAAAGGCCAACTGCCCTAAGAACCCCAACAGATTACAGTTCATTGCACCGGAATCACACCAGAGGTCCACAGGACCAGATACCTCCCAGATACCCTTGGAGCGGAGGGAAACTGTGAGTGTGGGCGGGAAGAAGGTCACCGCGTGGAGGGACACCGGAGCACAAGTGTCAGCTATCCATGCTTCCTTAGTGGACCCCAATTTAATCAACCCAGAGATCCAAGTGACGATTCAACCCTTCAAGTCCAACTCTTTCAAATTGCCTACAGCCAAGTTGCCTGTCCAGACAAGGGCTGGTCAGGAATGTGGACTTTTGCAGTCTATGATGATTATCCCATCCCCATGCTGTCGGGGGAAGACTTGGCCAATCATGTGAAGCAGGCCAAGAGGGTGGGAACGGTCACCCGCAGCCAGGCTAAACAAGCCGTGAGGCCTAGCTCTGTTCCGGAAACTTCTATCAGGACCCGGTCAGAGGTGATGGACCCGGACCCCAGGCCAATGTCTGCAACAGCAGTAGTGGATCCAGTCCCAGAGACCCAGATGGAACCAGTCCCAGAACCGGAACCAGCCAAACAACCAACACCAGACCCCGTGTCAGCACTGAATCCAGTACTTGCAACCTCAACACCAGAGGGCCCCACCGAACCTGAACTGGCAGCAGCCGATAACCCGACCCAAGAGGCTCAGCCGGAGCCTGAATCTCAACATAGTGCACCAGCGGAGAGTGGTTCACAGTCAACAGAAACAGCTCCATCCCCTATATCGCTTCCAGAGGGACCAAGCCTAGGTCCACAATCCAATGAGGAACTGATGTCTCCAGCATCAAGGGAACAGTTCCAGACCGAACAGGAAGCAGATGAAAGCCTCCAGAGAGCTTGGACGGCGGCACGGAGCAACCCACCGCCTCTCAGCTCTTCTAATCGATCCAGGTTTGTTGTAGAAAGAGGACTGTTATACAAGGAAACTCTTTCTGGGGGACACCAGGAAGACTGGCATCCTCAGAGACAGTTGGTAGTTCCAACTAAATACCGGGCCAAGCTCTTGAGCTTAGCCCACGATCACCCTAGTGGCCATGCTGGGGTGAACAGGACCAAAGACCGTTTGGGGGGGTCATTCCACTGGGAGGGAACGGGCAAGGATGTTTCTACCTATGTCCAGTCTTGTGAGGTGTGCCAAAGAGTGGGAAAACCCCAAGACCAGGTCAAAGCCCCTCTCCAGCCACTCCCCATCATTGAAGTTCCATTTCAGCGAGTAGCTGTGGATATTCTGGGTCCTTTCCCGAAAAAGACACCCAGAGGAAAGCAGTACATACTGACTTTCATGGATTTTGCCACCCGATGGCCGGAAGCAGTAGCTCTAAGCAACACCAGGGCTAAAAGTGTGTGCCAGGCACTAGCAGACATTTTTGCCAGGGTAGGTTGGCCCTCCGACATCCTCACAGATGCAGGGACTAATTTCCTGGCAGGAACTATGAAAAACCTTTGGGAAGCTCATGGGGTAAATCACTTGGTTGCCACTCCTTACCATCATCAAACAAATGGCATGGTGGAGAAGTTTAATGGAACTTTGGGGGCCATGATACGTAAATTCGTAAATGAGCACTCCAATGATTGGGACCTAGTGTTGCAGCAGTTGCTCTTTGCCTACAGAGCTGTACCACATCCCAGTTTAGGGTTTTCCCCATTTGAACTTGTATATGGCCGTGAGGTTAAGGGGCCATTGCAGTTGGTGAAGCAGCAATGGGAGGGATTTACACCTTCTCCAGGAACTAATATTCTGGACTTTGTAACCAACCTACAAAACACCCTCCGAAACACCGCCCTTGCTAAAGAAAACTTACAGGATGCTCAAAAAGAGCAAAAAGCCTGGTATGATAAACATGCCAGAGAGCGTTCCTTCAAAGTAGGGGACCAGGTCATGGTCTTAAAGGCGCTCCAGGCCCATAAAATGGAAGCATCGTGGGAAGGGCCATTCACGGTCCAGGAGCGCCTGGGAGCTGTTAATTATCTCATAGCATTCCCCACCTCCAACCGAAAGCCTAAGGTGTACCATATTAATTCTCTAAAGCCCTTTTATTCCAGAGAATTAAAGGTTTGACAGTTTACAGCCCAGGGAGGAGACGACGCTGAGTGGCCTGAAGGTGTTTACTACGAAGGGAAATGTGCTGGTGGTGTGGAAGAGGTGAACCTCTCCATGACCCTTGGGCGTATGCAGCGACAGCAGATCCAGGAGCTGTGCACTAGCTACGCGCCAATGTTCTCAGCCACCCCAGGACTGACTGAACGGGCATACCACTCCATTGACACAGGTAATGCTCACCCAATTAGGGTTCAACCTTACCGGGTGTCTCCTCAAGCTAAAACTGCTATAGAACGGGAGATCCAGGATATGTTACAGATGGGTGTAATCCGCCCCTCTGAAAGTGCATGGGCATCTCCAGTGGTTCTAGTTCCCAAACCAGATGGGGAAATACGTTTTTGCGTGGACTACCGTAAGCTAAATGCTGTAACTCGCCCAGACAACTATCCAATGCCACGCACAGATGAACTATTAGAGAAACTGGGACGGGCCCAGTTCATCTCTACCTTGGACTTAACCAAGGGGTACTGGCAGGTACCGCTAGATGAATCTGCCAAGGAAAGGTCAGCCTTCACCACACATCACGGGCTGTATGAATTTAATGTACTCCCTTTCGGGCTGCGAAATGCACCCGCCACTTTCCAAAGACTTGTAGATGGTCTCCTAGCGGGATTAGGAGAATATGCAGTCGCCTACCTTGACGATGTGGCCATATTTTCGGATTCCTGGGCAGACCATCTGGAACATCTATAAAAAGTCCTTGAGCGCATAAGGGAGGCAGGACTAACTGTTAAGGCTAAGAAGTGTCAAATAGGCTTAAACAGAGTGACTTACCTTGGACACCAGGTGGGTCAAGGAACTATCAGCCCCCTACAGGCCAAAGTGGATGCTATCCAAAAGTGGCCTGTCCCAAAGTCAAAGAAACAGGTTCAATCCTTCTTAGGCTTGGCCGGTTATTACAGACGATTTGTACCGCACTACAGCCAAATCGCTGCCCCACTGACAGACCTAACCAAAAGGAAACAGCCAAATGCTGTTCAGTGGACCGAAAAGTGTCAGAAGGCCTTTAACAAGCTTAAAGCGACACTCATGTCTGACCCTGTACTAAGGGCCCCAGACTTTGACAAACCGTTCCTAGTAACCACAGATGCGTCCGAGCGTGGTGTGGGAGCAGTTTTAATGCAGAAAGGACCTGATCAAGAATTCCACCCTGAAGTGTTTCTCAGCAAAAAACTGTCTGAGAGGGAAAGCAACTGGTCAGTCACTGAAAAGAATGTTACGCCATTGTCTATGCTCTGGAAAAGCTACGCCCATATGTTTGGGGACGGCGTTTCCACCTGCAAACCGACCATGCTGCACTGAAGTGGCTTCACACCGTCAAAGAAACTAACAAAAAACTTCTTCGGTGGAGTTTAGCTCTCCAAGATTTTGATTTCGACATCCAACACATCTCAGGAGCTTCTAACAAAGTGGCTGATGCACTCTCCCGTGAAAGTTTCCCAGAATCAACTGGTTAAAATCGTCCTTGAGATGTGGAAAATATTGTTAGTCTTTATGTACTTGGTAGTATATTTAGAGATGCATGTGTCTTATTAACTCTGTTTTTCCTAGAGCTCCAGGAAGAAATCCCAGCCAGTGTTTCACCCTAGCTGAGATTTGGGGGGCGTGTCATAAATATAAAGGGAAGGGTAAACCCCTTTGAAATCCCTCCTGGCCAGGGGAAAGCTCCTCTCACCTGTAAAGGGTTAAGAAGCTAAAGGTAACCTCGCTGGCACCTGACCAAAATGACCAATGAGGAGACAAGATACTGTCAAAAGCTGGGAGGAGGGAGAGAAACAAAAGGTCTGTGTCTGTCTGTAGTCGTCTTTGCCAGGGATAGACCAGGAATGGAGTCTTAGAACTTTTAGTAAGTAATCTAGCTAGGTATGTGTTAGATTATGATTTCTTTAAATGGCTGAGAAAAGAATTGTGCTGAATAGAATAACTATTCTGTCTGTGTATCTTTTTTGTAACTTAAGGTTTTGCCTAGAGGGGTTCTCTATGTTTTTGAATCTAATTACCCTGTAAGATATCTACCATCCTGATTTTACAGGGGGGATTTCTTTATTTCTATTTACTTCTATTTTTTATTAAAAGTCTTCTTGTAAAAAACTGAATGCTTTTTCATTGTTCTCAGATCCAAGGGTTTGGGTCTGTGGTCACCTATGCAAATTGGTGAGGCTTTTTATCCAACATTTCCCAGGAAAGGGGGGGTGCAAGTGTTGGGAGGATTGTTCATTGTTCTTAAGATCCAAGGGTCTGGGTCTGTAGTCACCTAGGCAAATTGATGAGGCTTTTTACCAAACCTTGTCCAGGAAGTGGGGTGCAAGGTTTTGGGAAGTATTTTGGGGGGAAAGACGCGTCCAAACAGCTCTTCCCCAGTAACCAGTATTAGTTTGGTGGTGGTAGCGGCCAGTCCAAGGACAACGGGGGGAATATTTTGTACCTTGGGGAAGTTTTGACCTAAGCTGGTAAAGATAAGCTTAGGAGGTTTTTTCATGCAGGTCCCCACATCTGTACCCTAGAGTTCAGAGTGGGGGAGGAACCTTGACAGGCCTAATTCTGAAAAAGTGCCTCAGGTCAATGATTTGGCTTTATTTTAATGTTAATATTAGCCAACCTCATTTTTACTTCTGAATCTTTTTATTCTGGAAAATGATTTGCAACATTATTGAAGTCTAGCCTATTGTGTCTGTTTACCAACATAGGCATTCAGAATCATCATACGAATGGTTCTAAGTTTAGTTTATTACATTCATAATCAACAGAAATTATGCAATCTGATTTTTGTGCACAGACCTGAAATTGAGTTTATGTAAATTCATTTGAAATACATACATACATACATACATCTGACATGTGTATCATACAGGTTTGCTAATACTTGCTCACAGCGATTGATATCCCGCATAACAAACTTCTAAACTAAATAATGCAGAAGTAGTATGCCTTGTGTATAAAGTATTTCTTTATTAACCTTAAATTTGCAGGGCTTGTGTTTTTAATCCAGTGGTTGCAAAATCAGGAATCACAATTGCTTTATAATGCTTACACTAACTTTTTAAAAAATGACATAACAAAATAAAGGCCAAAAATAATGAAGATTGACAGTGCCCTAAGCAAAGTGATTGCAACATTTACTGCACATGATCAATATTCGTTTGTCTTTAGAAAAATACTTTATAGAATCACTAACTCTTATGACACTGACTAATCCTAAAGCATTAGACAACATAATAGGGAAACTCTTAATGGTTGACACAGGACACTATGGTAGAAGGAGAAAGGGTTTCTGACCATCAAGGCTCTGGACCAGTGTGAGACCTTTGCCTAGATGAAGCTTGCTAGGCTCCACTTCACCGATGCATGTTATTCCCACTGTGCTGATATTATGTGTTTGTTTCTTTTATGGTTGTGCCTCAGCACTCCCATCCGGAAACAAGGCCCCGTTTTACAAGATACCATACAAATAAACAACACACAGTTCATGTGCTCACAATGTGGGATTTTTACAAAATATGACAGGTGAATAAAGAGACAAACAGGAGGACAAGGTTCTAATAGAAACAGGCATATTTGCATTTTTAATTGTACAATGCTCACAGGAGTCAGAAGTGGTTACCAGTGTAGTATAAAAGGTTAAAGAAGTTCAAATGAGATACAGAAAAATACCACAAATTGTTAGGGACTGGAAGAGTTTGGGTCAACTATAGTATAGAAATTAGCGATGGAAATAAGTTTCAGCACATTACTTTCTTTTCCAATTCAGGATTGTTTTCTGTTGTTATTCTCTAGTGCTTTTCCAGTGTGATTTTAATTCCAGTGATATGGCAGTTAGCACTTCTCTTGCAATATTCCATAGTCTAATAGTTAGGAATTTTTCTGATAATATGAAATAAAACAAAGGAAAATTTAGGCTGTTACTCCCAACTATATGCAAATACTTTTCTGCTGTTTGTTATAATTTTTATTCTTTCAGTCTTACTGTCTAATGTGCAATTAATCACTTCCAGTACAAATGCTATAAATTTCTCCTGCCTACAAACAACACATCTGCATCTAGTGTCCTTATCTTTCCTATCCTGAACTGTGTGTTGTTCCTCTTTTTTCCCCCCTCATTGGCCTTGTCCTCCTTCTCCACATTCTGCTGTGATACCTTTTTGGTAGCTTCTGCACAGTATATTTTATGGATTGCTTTTAACTTTCTGTATCTGTCTAGGTTGTTCCATTTCCAAGCACCCTTTGTATGCTGCACTGTGCTTATGCCCAAAATTGCTACATTTTAGTTCTCTTCCATCCATACAGTTCTCATGAATGTTCTCCTCCACATTTATTCATTCTTCATTTTCCCTTTACAGACAGGTGACACATGCCCATACCTCTGACATTTATAACATCTCAAAGAGGCCAGCATATATGGCTTAACCCATAAGAGCTGATATCCTATATTAATCATATTGGGTAGCATTGGACCTTTACATTTTATTTGGGTGGCTGTGGATGATTTGTGTACCTCCTCACCTGATAATCAGTTGCTTAACAACCAGCACTTCGTCCCCACTTATACCCTTTTAATTTCATTCTCAGTCATGCCTAGTAGAATCCCATATATTACCCCTCTGGCATCTGTTAAATTTAGGTAGTTGGCGAATTTTATTCTTCCCTAAAACTGTAGTGTTGAGAAGTTTCTCAGCCTATTCCTTATGTGTATATTCTCCTAATAAACCTCCACCCTGCATTCTTTTAGCTCTTAATATATCTCCAATATTTTATTGACTCCTTTGTGTTGTTTTCAAGGGATTAATATCCCCTATCTTTACATCTTCAGCTAGAGATTTGAAAATTATAAAATAAAATGTCAATCTTTTTCCTCTCCCCCCCACATCCCTATCTGCGCTCTTCTCCAGAGGGATATTTCTATTATTTTTTTCCCTTTTCCTAATTGAAAGCCATTCCTCATCTCTTGCTACTTTTCCCCTCATTTTCCAACATAACTTCTAGCCTTCTCCTCTCAGCCTTCATTTCCAGCACTGTTCAGCCAGCCCAAGTCACCCCATTAGTTCTAAGCTTCAACTCAGAGCTCTCTTCTAGTCTCAGCTTGCTGGCTTTAGACAAGCTCAATCTGCCCCTGCCCAGCTGGGCTTTATCAATTAGCCTTTCAGTCCATGGCTGTCTCCCAGGTGCAGCCTATCAGGTTAATGGCCCTAATTTACCCTGCTCTGCATTGTATGGGGGTGGGCATCTCATCACAATCACCTACCTTGTCTCTCTAAAATCCAGGGACCAACATGGCTACAACAACACAGCGTACAACAGTCATCTGATTTCTGGCATTTATTTAATAATTCAGTATCACATCCGTATTCAGGAAAGCCCGTAAGTACATGCTTAAGGGCTTTCTTGAATCAGGGCCAGAGCATATAAAAATAAGCATGTGCATAAGTCTTTGTAAGAGCCCAAATCCTGAGTGGTGTTGAGCACCTGAAACTCCCATTGACTTCATTGCAGGCTGGAAGTGTGCCATGTTGTGCAACACTGGTTCTTTTCTACTGCAATTAGTTACTAAAAACATTTCCATCTTTGCATTTTTTTCTTTATGCATGACAGGAACTTTCTTAACAAAGAAGACCATGGACAATTATTCTATTAACTCCACTATAAGTAAATCTTAAAGTTAAACAGATGCTTGTGAGTTAGGGCCTAAATCACTTGCTTATACACAATACTAAACTCTGCACAGATTATATTGTATAAGTAGGGGCATAGCGAGCAGATCGAGGGACGTGATCGTCCCCCTCTATTCGACATTGGTGAGGCCTCATCTGGAGTACTGTGTCCAGTTTTGGGCCCCACACTTCAAGAAGGATGTGGATAAATTGGAGAGAGTCCAGCGAAGGGCAACAAAAATGATTAGGGGACTGGAACACATGAGTTATGAGGAGAGGCTGAGGGAACTGGGATTGTTTAGCCTGCAGAAGAGAAGAATGAGGGGGGATTTGATAGCTGCTTTCAACTACCTGAAAGGGGGTTCCAAAGAGGATGGCTCTAGACTGTTCTCAATGGTAGCAGATGACAGAACGAGGAGTAATGGTCTCAAGTTGCAGTGGGGGAGGTTTAGATTGGATATTAGGAAAAACTTTTTCACTAAGAGGGTGGTGAAACACTGGAATGCGTTACCTAGGGAGGTGGTGGAATCTCCATCCTTAGAGGTTTTTAAGGCCTGGCTTCACAAAGCCCTGGCTGGGATGATTTGGTTGGTGTTTGTCCTGCTTTGAGGAGGGGGTTGGACTAGATGACCTCCTGAGGTCCCTTCCAACCCTGATATTCTATGATTCTATGATTCTATGATATTTCACACTACAAAGAGGGCTCTTATTGTGGCTTTACTGGCTAGGGCTACTTGAGGGATGTGCAAAAGGGCACTGCACCATTGAGTCTGCGGAAGACAGAGCTGAGAGAATGGCTCAGGAGTTTTGCTGCACAGGCCTGGCCGCAAATAGACCCTCTTGGTCTGGCCATCGGACCTGAAGAGAAAGCAATTTCTCCCCTCCTCGCCTTTCCTCCTCTCTTAGGTTCAAATTCCCCAGATCATAAGCCTCATATGCTACGTGTGCAGTGGTTTTGTTACCATCTGTTATACACACCCAATGAAATCCTGGCTCCATGCAGTTGAAATCAATGGACTCTTGCCACTTTTGTCAATGGAGCCAGGATTTCACCTCAGACTGTACAATGACTAATCTTCATCCTGAATTTTCTGGGGAATTTAGCTAAATACACTAGGCTCTTGCCATTTGAATCCCATAATGTAAAATACAGAACTGGACATTCAGCATAGTAAGAATCTGACTTTACTTCCCCCACTGTAAATCCAGAGTGACTTCAGTGGAGTTCCTCTTAATTACACCAGACCAACTGAAATCAGAAGCTTGTCCTATTTCTTTCCCTAAAGCCTGATGCTGTTTTTGTTATGGTATTCTGTTCATTCAGATACAATGTGAAGAATCCATACAGGCACAGTTGGATCCCAAATCATGTTTACTAAGAATACACAAATATGAAAAGCCTCGTTACTCTGTCTGGTTTCTGGTAGCTTCGTAAATAGAAAACACAGAGGGAGATACTAAAGGGCTCACAAACTATTCAGAGAGATACCCCCTATTCATATACACTACAACCATGTCAGGGTTATTTCTGTTTTTTCTTTTTTTCATTAGCTAGCAAGAAATGTTAGGAAGGGGGCAAATGGGTAATTATGTCTGAGAAAATGTCCTTTTTCATTGTATTTCGCCTAAATAATTACACTCCATCACAGGTCATATTATGGAGTCAATTTCCTCTTCTTTGTTTAGGCTGAAGCTGAGCTTTTCTAAAATCTACCCAATAAATAAAGTCAGATCGGCCTGAAAACTGGAGGTCACTGTCTATGACTAGGCTAGACTTTGTGTGGAAATTCTGAAGTCCTCCTGCCTAGTCCAGTAAATGTATTTACAGCATTGAACAATAATCTCTAAATTCATTATAATCCAGTCAGCCTTAACAAAAATAGCATCAGTCTTGAATAGCTAGACAATAACATGGAAGGCTGGAATTGTCAAAGGACCCTGAAGGAGGGAGTTCCCACTCAACTTTCTTATGTCCCTTTGACAATTACAGACTAAATGTACCACAAAGCACATACTTTAGGGATTTTCCATTAAAGATTCAATTATCTGGTCACAGCATTTGCACACGAATTTCAAGAAGACAGTGTAGAATTTTCTTGGTTCAGTGGCAAACACATGGAGTTAAATGAAACAGAACAGAAATGTGAAAAACATCAGACCTGGAGTAGTTATCAAACGAATCTAAAAGCAAGACTGAATTTGGGAAAGACCAACTTGCCAGAGCTTGAACTTGAGCAATCATGTAATTGAAATATTGCCTGCCTAAATTACTGCCATTAGAAATGAAAAGGAATGACAGGAAGAACTGTGGTCTTTAGCAATGCTGGTAAATCAACCATATTTGTGTTACTCATGCAAAATTCCCTTTGACAACATTTGGGATTTTTCTTTTTGGAGTAATATGAGCAGGTTTTCACCTTTAATGGCAGAAAATTGTGAAATCTGGTTTTGAAACAATGTCTAAAGTGTTGGATTTTATTGCTCTTAAGATCTCCATGGTAGGACAGTCAGCCATTGTGCGTGTGTCTGAAAGCAAGGAAGCTTTCAAGGTTCTGTATGGTTAGGTATACACTGCAATAACTGGTTGTGATTCCAGATCTAGCTGACACATCTGAGCTAGCTTTAATCTGGTTAGCTTGGGCATCGGAACAGTGAAGCTGTGGCAACACACACTTCAGTGCATGTGAGACAGGTACAGGGGTTAATCCAGACCAATGAGAGGTTGTGTCATCAATTGTCCTGCAACCCTGAATGCCACACAGTGCTTTGCTGTTGTAGCTCCCAGAATGGGATGATCACAACCAACCAAGAAGCATGCAGGTCCCCCTGCAATGTTGTGCTTAAACAACTCTGAACCCAGCGGTAATATTGTATACAATCAGTTGATTCAATTGCTTATTACTTCAGGTTCAAACCCCTCCCCCCAGACCCTGTCTTAATAGACCAGTAAACCTTTGCAATGTATACTTTGAAAAGTGAAACCCAAACCAAGCTTCTTTCTCCTGCTGGGTGTAGATGCCATGCTGTCTTCTCCCCCAGTTGTTAGTGTGCGGTTTGCCTCCACCCTTTGTTATCTTGGTGGGTCTGTTTACACGATACATTCTTATTGTCTTTCAAAGGTTTTTGGAAGTAACTTCCAGGTATGGAAAATATGTTTCTTTGTCTAGCGCTGACCTGTTTACCAACCCCCTGGCATGCCTGGTTTAAACAAACGTTAGACAATATTCTAGCATATAACCATAACTCTTAATACTCATTACTTACATACATCATGCAAGAATATTAATGATCAGTGAGTTATTAGTTTTCCAATGATAACTCCACAAGGCATATTTTATACAAAGATTATTACCACAGTGGTGTAGGGTGTGAATATTGGGATGCTGAGTGTCACAGCGAGCTATCCCCACAAATAATTACCTAGGGTTCCAGGCAGGTTTGTACAGCACATGCTAAAGCTTGCACTTCAGCAGCTTCACTGCTTTGAGTCCTGAGCTAGCTAGTTAAATGCTAGCTCAGGTATGTCTACTCGAGCTGCAGTCACACTCGGTGACTTCAGCATAGTCATACCCTAAGTCTCATAATTAAGGAAAACTAGTACGAACTACCTTAGTCATGACAGATCATCACTGAATTATTCAACCGCCTGAGGACTGTACTTTTATTAATGTTAGTAGTGGGCAAAAGTGTAATATTTATTTAATCCTCCCTTTTTGCTATTACTTTTGAGTCTTTGGTTAGCTCTTCTTCAAATTCTTCTTTGGCCTTCCTAATAATATTCACTTATCAGAGTTTATGATCCTTTCTATTTTCCTCACTAGGATTTAACTTGCCTTTTTTTTAAAGGATGCCTTTATGTCTCCTTCTTGTTTAGCCATGGTGGCACTCATTTGGCTCTCTTGCTGTGTTTTTTCATTTGGGGTATACATTTAAGTTGAGCCTTTACTATGGTGTCTTTAAAAGCTTCCATGCAACTTGCAGGAATTTCACTTTTGGCACTGTACCTTTTCATTTCTGTTTAACTAACTTCCTCATTATTGTGTATTCCCCCTTTCTGAAATTAAATGCTATATTGTTGGGCCACTGTGATGTTTTCCCTGCCACAGGAATGTTAAATTTAATTATATTATGGTCACTATTACCAAGCGGTTTTAGTTATATTCACCTCTTGGATCAGATCCTGTGCTCCACTTAGGACTAAATCAAGAATTGCCTTGCCTTTTGTGGGTTCCAGGACTAGCTGCTCTGAGAAGCAGTCATTTAAGGTGTCAAGAAACTTTATCTCTGCATCCCATTCTGAGGTGAGATATACCCAGTCAATATGGAGATAATTGAAATCCCCCATTATTATTGATTTTTTATATATATTTACAGCCTCTCTAATCTCCCTGAGCATTTCACAGTCACTATCACCATCCCAGTCAGGTGGTCAATAATATGTCCCTATTGCTATATTCTTATTATTGGAGCATGGAATTACTATCCATAGAGATTCTACGGTAGAATTTGGTTCATTTACAATTTTTACTTCATTTGATTCTACGCCTTCTTTCACATATAGTGCCACTCCCCAACCAGCATGACCTGTTCTGTCCTTCCAATGTATTTTGTACCCTGCTATTACTGTGTCCCATTGATTTTCCTCATTTCACTGAGTTTCTGTGATGCCTATTATATCAATATCCTCATTTACTATGAAGCACACTAATTCAACCATCTTATTATTTAGACTTCTAGTATCTGTATATAAGCACTTTAAAAATTGCCACTTTTTATCTGTCTGCCATTACATGATGTAACTGAATGGGACTCTTTTTCATTTGACTGTTTCTCATCAGAGCCTACCCATATTTTATCATCTTCCATCCTCTCCTCCTTAATAGGACATAGAGAAATGACTCTAATAAATTTACATTTAGGCCAAGATTTTGAAAAATGGGAGCCTAAAGTTAGCAGCCTTATTTTCAAACATGCAGAGTACCAGAAGCTTCCACTTACATCAGTAGGAGCTGCAGCACTTTGAAAATTAGGTTTCTTATTTAGAAGCATAAATATGATTGAAGAGCCAAACTTTAGGCTCCTAGTTTTGAAATACTGGCATTAAACTGAAAGGAAGAAACTGACCACGAAGCACCACTGAATAACTCTGATATCTTCATCTGTATTCATCAGTACAAAGGTCCTTTATGGAGTCATCAATGCATGCCCAAAGCCCTAGTGCCAAGATGTAATTTAGTCACTGCTAAGAGCCCCTACGTCAATGACTGACCCATGGTCTAGTCAACAACACAAACAGCAAACATTGCAACCTCTGCATTTTCCATTTTACAGGTCCTGGCTACTGGCCACAGAGTCACATCTACAAAGTAATCAAAACAACTGTCTAAATAGTTGGTTATAATAGCCAGTGACAGAACCAAAAGGACACGTGAAGTCAAACATGGGAGAAGGGGCGTCAAAATAATGTCTTCCAGGATTTTATCTCTCAGCAGTAAATCTGTGAGACTCTGACCTTAGCAATAGCAATAAAATGTTTTTGCAATACAAGTATACTTCCTGTTGCTGTTTCTGTCTGGTTTAGGACTAGAATATCTGTCTTCAAGAGGAATATTGTAACTTCCCACTTTCAGCTTACAAATCTGTTTGTCTATGGACTTTTCAGCGGAGGTTCATGGGCTCAAGTAAAATCATACAGTGAATAATTTTTTTGGATATGGATCCCTAGTTTTTTAATTAAATTAGGATGAACACAAAATGCTTCATCCACATTTACAAGCTACATAACAATAGTGTAAGTAAATACTGTTTAGCAACAATGAATGTTACAATAAGAGGGTCGGAAGAATAATGATTGCAAATAGAAAGTTGAAAGTTCTATTAAAATTAACTAGTTTAAATAAACCCAAAGAAAATTACATATAAACGTAGCCAGTGAAATTTTAAAAACCAATGTAGAAGAGGCTTTCATCCCAATCACAATAGCTCAATCAGTAGACTCACAGGCGATAGCAATGATGAAGCAAGGTTCAGAACAGTAGGCCTAACTCTGAAGGGCATGAGGTACATTTCCACAGCTAAATTGTACTTATGTGACTAAATTTGTAGTAATCCACAAACTATGTGAGAACACAATTAAAAAAAACTAAATAAAATTGACCACACAACAATAAGATTATAGAATAACTCCCGTAATAAAGAATAAAATAAGTAAAAACAAGGTGAAGGACAAGTGTTGCAATAAAACAACTATGAACCACTACCTACATTATTTTAAATTGTTATACAAAATAGGGCCATTACCCAATGAAATCAATGGAGATTTTACCATTGACCTCAGTAGATGCTGGATTGACTGGGCTTATAAATTTTGTTTGTTTGTTTTTTCTGTACAGAATATTTTTCTATCATTAGATATTGTGGCATTAGTAGAATTTTGGGGTCAACGTGAGAAGTAGGGAGAAATTAACCAGAGCATAGAGTTTCCTTTCCCTTCTTCTCTGTCCCTCTCTTCCTCCATTGGCCTACATCTCCCTACAAATTGTCTCCTGTTGCTTTTAGCATTGCAAGCTATGCATTCAGACTGATAGGCAGAACAAAGGATAATATCAGCTTGTACTTTTTGATAATAACTTTAAAACACATCAATAGCAAATAATGTTTTTCTTACAGTGACTCTCCCTAGATGTCTCTTTGTCTAATGTCGACACAATAAACTTTTCAGTTTGCCACAACTCTCTGTGGGGTTGGAAGAAAGACCATTTCAGTTGAAGTGCTTGACCTCCTTCCCTTTTGACCTTGGGACAATCATATGTTTAAAAGTGATAATATGCAGCAGTGGTTCTTTACTTTGAATTAATTTTTGCATGTCCTTGGTCTATAACAAAGACCCACAAGATTTATCTAATCTTACTTTGCCATTCACAAGCAATACCAACAACCTTGGTAGGCTTGGCAAATAAGGCTACAAGCTAACTATGCTTAAGATGCACATCTATATTCCAGACCTGCAGTATCTAGGTAGAAAAGGCTAGTAAGTGCTAAACTTCTTTGTTTAAACCCTGTTATGAATACATCACCATCTATTTTGCTGGGATGTAGTCCTGTATTTTATGAGACTAGGAGGATTCAGAAACAAAGTTCAGGGAGGAAGGGTGGTTTTGTGGTTAAGACACTGGCCTGGGATTTAGGAAAACTGGGTTCAGTTCCTGGCTTTATCAGAGACCTCCTTTGTGACCTTGGGGAAGTCACATGATCTCATGTTGCCTCAGTTCCCCTTTTGTAAAATGGGGATAATAGAGCACCCGTATCTGAATTCCCTACTTCTTTTCATCCCCACAGTTCTGCAGCAAGAGGTGGATTCAATGGCATGGTCTGTCACCACGGAATTGCAGATTACACTAGGCCCTGATTACAATTTCTCCCTTAATTGTGTGTACACAGGTGTCAAGGTTCCTCCCCCACTCTGAACTCTAGGGTACAGATGTGGGGACCTGCATGAAAACCTCCTAAGCTTACTTTTACCAGCTTAGGTTAAAACTTCCCCAAGGTACAAATTAATTTTATCCTATGTCCTTGGAATAACCACTGCCACCACCAAACTCTAACTGGGTTTACTGGGAAACGTAGTTTGGACACGTTTTTCCCCCCAAAATCCTCCCAACCCTTACACCCCACTTCCTGGGAAAGGTTTGGTAAAAATCCTCACCAATTTGCACAGGTGACCACAGACCCAAACCCTTGGATCTGAGAACAATGAAAAAGCATTCAGTTTTCTTACAAGAAGACTTTTAATAGAAATAGAAGTAAATAGGAGTAAAGGAATCACCCCTGTAAAATCAGGATGGTAGGTACCTTACAGGGTAATTAGATTCAAAACATAGAGAATCCCTCTAGGCAAAACCTTAAGTTACAAAAAAGACACACAGACAGAAATAGTCATTCTATTCAGCACAATTCTTTTCTCAGCCATTTAAAGAAATCATAATCTAACGCATACCTAGCTAGATTACTTACTAAAAGTTCTAAGACTCCATTCCTGTTCTATCCCCGGCAAAGAAGCATACCAACAGACACAGACCCTTTGTTTCTCTCCCTCCTCCCAGCTTTTGAAAGTATCTTGTCTCCTCATTGGTCATTTTGCTCAGGTGCCAGCGAGGTTACCTTTAGCTTCTTAACCCTTTACAGGTGAGAGGATTTTTCCTCTGGCCAGAAGGGATTTTAAAGGGGTTTACCCTTCCCTTTACATTTATGACAACAGGTTTAAGAGATTGTAAGGATTTGACTGCTAGATGGATTGATGCATAAATGCTGACAAAATGGAAATGCTTCCTGGCTTATTTACAGATAACTAAGAAAGAAGCCAAACTTAAAATGGAACATCTTGTGTGGCCTGCAGGATAAGGATGGCCTACCATGGTGCAATCTACAAATCAACTATACATATACAATGATGGGGTCTAAATTAGCTGTTACCACTCAAGAAAGAGATCTTGGAGTCATTGTGTCATAGGTCTCTGAAAACATCCACTCAATGTGCAGCGGCAGTCAAAAAAGTGAACAGAATGTTGGGAATAATCAATAAAGGGACAGATAATAAGACAGAAAATATCATATTGCCTCTATATAAATCCATGGTACACCCACACCTTGAATAATGTATGCAGATATGGTCTCCCCATGTCAAAAAAGATATGTTGGAAATGGAAAAGGTTCAGAAAAGGGCAACAAAAATATGAGGGGTATAGAACGACTTCCATATGAGGAGAGATTAATAAGACTGGGACTTTTCAGCTTGGAAAAGAGGCGACTAAGGGGGGATATGATAGAGGTCTATACAATCATGAGTGGCATAGAGAAAATAAATAAGGAAGTGTTATTTACTCCTTCTTATAATACAAGAACAAGCAAATGAAAATAATAGGTAGCAGGTTTAAAACAAACACAAGAAAGTATTTTTTCATGCAATGCACTGTCAACCTCTGGAACTCCTTGACAGAGGGTGTTGTGAAGGCCAACGGGGTTCAAAAGGGAGCTAGATAGATTCATGGAAGATAGGTCCATAAATGGCTATTAGCCAGGATGGGCAGGAATGGTGTCCCTAGCCTCTGTTTGCCAGAAGCTGGGACTGGGTGATAGGCCATGGATCACTTAATGATAATCTGTCTGTTCATTCCCTTTGGGGCACCTGCCATTGGCCACTCTCAGATGACAGGATACTGGGCTTGATGGACCTTTGGTCTGACCCACTATGGCTGTTCTTATGTTCTTATATTCTAATTGTTGGGCTGTGGTATTGAATAGTGGTATTCCTTGGTATAACTCCCTTATGTAAATGCAATGAGTAGTGATGGATGGGCTCCTAAACACCATCCCCTTTTTGATAAAATCTAGATCTCCCTGAAATGCAGACCGTGGTCTCCCCAGCCAGGAACTTATAGCTCAAAGTCTGGGTAGGAAAGGGAGGGAAAGCTGACCTTCTACATGGCCTTTCTTATTAGCTATGAATTGTCATGATCTGAAAGTCTTGGTGTGCTAACGATCCTATTTAGGTTTAATGAAGTGGAACGTTGTTCATATTATCTCAGCTCTACAGAGGAAAACAGTTAATTGGCATTCAAGATATAGCAATGCTTACAAAAATATGTATTCCTCCATTTCATTATATGTCAGTCAGATATTTGGCATATGATATAATGAAGTTTCCCTCATTTTCTTTTACTTCTGCTGAACTGTGTATTTATTAACTGCGTGACTTCTTGGCCTATTTTCTATTACTATTTCTATTACTACTTTTTCTTATTTTTCTTATTACTTTTGTTTCTTATTGTTACTCTTATGACTATTTGCTCAAGGTTTACCAAAAGAAAAATCATTTTTACTAGGCCAGTGAGAATGATCTGAATATCAGGTTTTCTGATTCCCATAAATTAGACACTTAACTTTTTTATAAAACACTTGTGTATTTTCACTTTGGTTTGAGCAACCCAGGTTACCATTTTATACAGTTTTACATAGAATATATACTTCTCCAAGACTCCAAGAGATCTGGGTTTTAGGTCTTTTTCCACCACATACTTTCTGTGATCATTGATAATCTAGTCTAAATACTTTTGATAATTGGACACTTAGGCTCTTTGCCTCTGTTCCCCATCTATAAAATGAGAATAACAGCACTTCTCTGTGCGGGTAATTACATTAATGAATGTGAGATTCTCAGATACTACAGTAATGGGGGGCATAAAGTACCATAGGCAAACCTAACTTCATGTAGTCAATTCCTCTCTCACGTACTAAAAAAATGTTCCTTTATGAGTCCCTTAAATGTTTATGGAGACTTGATCCCTATGTATATTATTTTTTGCACATCAAGAAATTGTTATTAGATACTACAGAGGTTAACATGCCATTATGTCCCACAGGATTTTTATTTTCTGTTCCCCTGAATATTCTTTTTAATTTTAATTGTTTTATCTGTTTGGAATGTGTTAGTGTTGGGAACTCATCTAAGTGTGGCTACTAAGATTTTTGGAAAGCATTGGGTATGTCCCAGGGTTAAGAGGCTGATGCAGGATCACACCAGCCAAAAGAGGCATGATAGTTGCTGGGAAGCACTCCTTAAACAACTGATGGAAACATCTGGTATTTTTCTCTGATACCTCAGTTTCAAGTTGTGCCCTTGTAGCCTTGTTCTCTGTATGTGGATCTTCCATCACTACCTTCATGGCAGAATTTCCCCCATACACTTGGACCCCTCAAGGTTTTCTCTCACCCATGAATTCTGCACATATGGAGGTGATGGAAAGTGGACAAGGGAGGAATGAGTTGGCCAAGATTTAAGAAATGTTCCTTTTCTCTGAGGCTAACAAAAAATCTCGAGGAAATGGAATGCAGTCAGATGCTGTTTCATGGAAAACCCTCTCTGTACTGGACAAGCCCCACTTTTAAAGGGAGGTTCAGAAGAATCCAGTTGAGCCAAGCCGTGGCACTAGGCAACAGGGACACAGCCACAGAGGTCAAGATTTGCTGTGATAGCAGTGGGCTTTCAAGTAGAAAGTCTTGTGTCTCATCAGATCCCCAAAATTTGCATGGATCCGAGGGGATCAGTAAGATTTGTAGGCCAGACCCTCATTGTTTCCTGTCGCTGCTGGGCAGTGGCCAGGGAAAATTTCAGGGCTTCCTGATCCTTCCACAGTTTTAACTGTGTATGGTTGGACTCTGATCCTTGCACTGGTCTGAAGTCTGCATAGCAGTTCATAATGGGCCCAAAATTTGTCCTCCATGTGAATGTGGAGTTTTGAATTCTCATGAGCCATTTATTGACTATTCATGAGTAAAGCGGTGTGATAAAGTCAGCAGAATTCTGTGTGAACTGGTTTCGGAAAAATTCACACAGCTTTAACGGCTATTGTGGGCATTTCCATACTTAGTTCAATAGCGTAATTGCCTTCAAAGACTAAGGAAGGAGATGCTCAGCCAAAAGCTTTTAAGAAGTGCCAGTTCTATTTTTACAATTCGTGTCAAGCAGCCCTTGTTTGAAAACCACATTTTTATTTCATGTGACTTGCAGCACAGCTTGAAATGGATTGTTAAATACAAAGTGTCAGCTAGGCAAATTTAACTCAAATAGCGCAGGAATGAGGAGTGTAGTACAGGCTCCTTCCAGAAGAACCCAGGCGTGTGTCTGAAAGCGGACCTGGAATCAGCTGCATCTCTTCCAGTAGTGGCGTAGTGGGGCATGGCAGCATGCACTGTCTCAGTGTTGTGAAGGAATCGAAATGAAATAAATAAATTTCGTTTAGCGTAAATTCTTCCTGGAGACTCCAACTCTACACTGTATCTCTGCACCTCTTCTAATGCACCTGATGGAATGTAGGGTACAAACTAGCTTTTAATGATATTCCATTTCTGTAAGGTTGTGTATCACTTGCACAATAGTATAAAAAGAGCCTCAGTGCTCTTGAAAAAGGATTAGATTTAGTTTCTGAGTGTGACTTGTCT
This sequence comes from Lepidochelys olivacea, assembly GCF_965140295.1. Taxonomy (NCBI): domain Eukaryota; kingdom Metazoa; phylum Chordata; order Testudines; family Cheloniidae; genus Lepidochelys; species Lepidochelys olivacea. The sequence continues at coordinate 170,153,384 of NC_140411.1, forward strand.
AAAATACAGATGGAAGGCCTACTCTACAACAGAGAATGTGCCACAGCTGCTAATGACAGGTTTCAGAGTAGCAGCCGTGTTAGTCTGTATTGCCAAAAAAGAAAAGGAGGACTCGTGGCACCTTAGAGACTAACCAATTTATTTGAGCATGAGCTTTCGTGAGCTACAGCCCACTTCATCGGATGCATAAAGTGGAAAATACAGTGAGGAGATTTATATACACACAGACTATGAAAAAATGGGTGTTAACCATACACATTGTAAGGAGAGTGATCACTTAAGATGAGCTATTACCAGCAGGAGAGTGGGGTGGGGGGAGAGAAAACCTTTTGAAGTGATAATCAAGGTGAGCCATTTCCAGCACATTTCCAGGAGTTAACAAGAACGCTGCTAATGCTTGTTTTAATTTTACATAACGATGATCCCAAAGTTTTACACTGTGGGCTTTGTAGCTAATACGCAAAGCTGGGTAAGTACCGAACAATTCACATAGACAAATAGGAGGGCTTTTGCGAAGCAATTTATCTGCCAAGTTACAGAGGAAAAAGCACTCTTCAGTGTATAGATCTTTGTATGGGAATCTAATTGTATTTACTGCTGAATCCATTGTGAGCACTGTTGCTTTCCCAGTCAAAGTGCCTATGGCATGTTCTTTTTTTTTAATCAGACTCACCTATGCTACAAAGCAATTGTTTCCTCAACTCACACAGGTACCGCTGCAGGCTGAAAGGGTATCACTTAACGGTAAGAAAGCTAGCATTGATTGCTAAGCATTGTTATAAGCAGGAAATTATCCAACAGCACACTGCACTGTGATTCATGTTCACCAGCTTTCCATCCCAACAGAGATTTTCCCCAGATTTTTTTCCATTGCGGGAGAAGCGGGAAAAGCTGATTCTCAAGGTTTGGCTCTCTGTTCAAGAGAAATAAGAATTGAGTTTCTCGACTTTCCTCCAACATTTTCTCAGCTCTCGGGTGTGTGGGAGGAAAAAGGAAGTTATTCAGAATCAATTACAACTTTCCACTAAATGGCTGCATCTTGGATTACTGTTTGCAGTGTTCTGCTTATTGTCTCCTTGGCAAATCAATTGTAGACTTTCCCATTCAATTAAGTCTCTAAACCACTAGTGTGTGAAATAAATTTCAGGCAACTGAGATCAGCTATGGAAAAGAGTGCCTGGATATACTCCTTTGATGCCTGATCCAAAGCTCCTTAAATCCACAGAAAGGCTTTCACTTACTTCAGTGGGCTTTGGATTGGACCTGTGGTACAAAAGAAGTAGTCTGGAAAGGCAGAAAACAGTTTTTCTACCTGGATATTTGTTCAAAAGTCCCAGATGGAGAAGGATTTCTACTAGCTTGCAGTGCAAACAATTGTAGCATACAGAGAACCGGAGGAAAGAGCAAGTGGGAATTTAAAGCCACTGTGCTGGGCCAGATTAACTGGATCCAACTCAAAATTATGGGGCCTTAATTTAATTTATTCTTTTGGGGATCTTCACTGAATGGAGAATGTCATGTGATGGTTCCTCAAATGTAGTCATATTTATTTGCCTTTTAATCTAATCAACTTCCTGATACAACTTCCAAGCACTTTAGTTCCAGGCAAAAATAATGACACAGATATGCATTATTTATTCATTAAATTAGATTTTAAAAAGTGTCTTCCCTTCAGTTTTGTTTTAGGCCCTCTGCTGGGAAGTAAGGGATACAGTATGGAAATCAAAATGGTTATTGCACTCTTCCAATTGTCCAAAGAGATATAAAAATGTCACATATCAACCTGTATTTAACACTAAGGTCTGGTCACATCGCAGAGTTAAGTTGGTGCAAGACAGCTTACGTTGAACTAACTATGGAAGTTTCTACATTTAAATTGTGCTCCTACCAAGACAACTGCTTCACTATGCTGACTTAACTCAAATTCCATGAGCGGCATAGAGTCAAGGTAGATGTAGTTAGGTCAACACGGAGTCAGTGTAGACGCTGCATTGTTTATATCAACCGTTACTGGCTTTTAGGAGCCACCCCACAGTGCCTGACACTGACAGTATAATCGATACAACCGCTCCTAGTGAGGACACAAACTGCCAACACGAAGAGCAAAGTGGAGACATGCACAAGTGATGTACTGTGGTTGCTGGATGCCGGTGTATGGTAGGTCGACTTAATTATGTAGTGTACATATGGCTTAAAAAAACCATTCCTCACTGCAGGTAAAAGTGTGCCACTGATACTTCACCACTTAAGTTAACTATTATCAAAGTATGTGGTTTTAGTTACCTTGTTTCTAAAGGTGTTGTAGTGGGAAAGTACATATAGCTCAGAAATCACTGAAGTGTTTTGTGACGTACCAAACTCTGCAGCCTGCAACTGATATCACTCTTTGGCAGATATATGGCTATTTTGCATTGTAACTGCTATCTTGTTCATTTATATGTTCCTGTCTGTAAAATAGAATGATATACCTGTGTGAGGTGTCTACCAGTCCCTTCTAGTGGCAAAGCAGCTGGAGCTTCTGTTAACTCGCCAATTAAATAACAAACTTTGTATTTTAGGAGGTTATCTTATACTGGATTTATGTGGTGGTTCTGAGGACATAGGGGGCTCCATTTGTTTTTTAGCTGGAGAAATATCTCAATTTCTATAAACATCTCTTTGAATAATATGTTGCATTTTAATTCTCTTTTTACCTGCTTCCCATGAACAGTCTTGTCAAGGTTCCTCCCCCACTCTGAACTCTAGGGTACAGATGTGGGGACCTGCATGAAAAACCTCCTAAGCTTATCTTTACCAGCTTAGGTCAAAACTTCCCCAAGGTACAAAATATTCCACCCGTTGTCCTTGGACTGGCCGCTACCACCACCAAACTAATACTGGTTACTGGGGAAGAGCTGTTTGGACGCGTCCTTCCCCCCAGAATACTTCCCAAAACCTTGCACCCCACTTCCTGGACAAGGTTTGGTAAAAAGCCTCACCAATTTGCCTAGGTGACTACAGACCCAGACCCTTGGATCTTAAGAACAATGAACAATCCTCCCAACACTTGCACCCCCCCTTTCCTGGGAAATGTTGGATAAAAAGCCTCACCAATTTGCATAGGTGACCACAAACCGAAACCCTTGGATCTGAGAACAATGAAAAAGCATTCAGTTTTTTACAAGAAGACTTTTAATAAAAAATAGAAGTAAATAGAAATAAAGAAATCCTCCCTGTAAAATCAGGATGGTAGATATCTTACAGGGTAATTAGATTCAAAAACATAGAGAACCCCTCTAGGCAAAACCTTAAGTTACAAAAAAGATATACAGACAGAATAGTTATTCTATTCAGCACAATTCTTTTCTCAGCCATTTAAAGAAATCATAATCTAACACATACCTAGCTAGATTACTTACTAAAAGTTCTAAGACTCCATTCCTGGTCTATCCCTGGCAAAGACCCAGCATACAGACAGACACAGACCCTTTGTTTCTCTCCCTCCTCCCAGCTTTTGAAAGTATCTTGTCTCCTCATTGGTCATTTTGCTCAGGTGCCAGCGAGGTTACCTTTAGCTTCTTAACCCTTTACAGGTGAGAGGAGCTTTCCCCTGGCCAGGAGGGATTTCAAAGGGGTTTACCCTTCCCTTTATATTTATGACAAGTCTAATGAACTGGTTGTCTCTCTCTCTAGGATTTGTGATCTTCGGGGTTTATGGGCCATTTTCAGGAGCTCAAGAATACCATCCCTTTCTCTGGGAGAAGGACCCTGCAACTTTTTCCCTGTTGTAAAATTGTGAACCATGTTGTGGAAAAGGCTGGCAGTCACTGTTCTAATGAGCAGGTTTCCTGGCAGTAATGAGGAGAGAAAACATTTTAGTGGATATTAGAAAACATCCATGTAAAGTGAATTTAGATCCTTTAAGGAATATCAGCCCCAGAAATCTAAACTTAAATATTATATTCCTGTATTTAAATGATCAGAAACAATGCAGGAAGTTATGGAGCTTCCATCTCTCCAGCATGTGAGCCCCCAAGACGATATGGGTTGATATTAGCTGTGCAAAATCACCTTTGGCTTTGCTAATATTTAAAACTTAAAGATGATGTATTAATAAAACCCAGATCCTTTCAAAAGTTTTTTTATTAATAAATTTGAAAATACAGAGAGAAGTTTAAGTTCAAAATGTCCTCAAATCATTGAGCTTAATAAACGATGCTTTGGTGGGGAAGGGATTAACACTTTGATTGACCTTATTCTGTTTTCTTTAAGGTTGATGATAAAATTCAGACAGGGAAATTCCTCAATCTGTTATCTAGAGGGAGCTCTTGTCTTTAAATAAAAATGATATGTCTCATAACATACCTTTATGTTATTCAATTTTCTGATCTGTAGTTCTTGTCTAGACACAACACACTCTGGAATTACTAGCCATTTCCAGGATGGAAGTATAAGTAGGCCACCCTGCAGCTCCAAATTTCAAAACTCTCATGTGTGAGACCTTGATATTTTAATTAGCTTGTTTTTTTTTAAAGTTAAGATGACTTGCAAAGTACAATCAAACATGAACTGTTTCTGTAGATGTGAGTATCATTAGGTTAAAAAGTTTAAATGTTTTGAAGTATTAGACCCCTAGTTCCTGTAAAAATGTTGCCCATTTCACATTGTAAATAGTTAGTCGTAACCATAGCTGGATTTGATTAATAGTCACTCATGCTCAAGAAAGCTTTCAGGAATATGTCTCATAATAATGTAATATTAGTAATGTCCTCTAATTTTGTTAAATTAGCACACAGGTAACTTTTTCCACATACTTTTTGAACTTATTGCTAATTATAAGCCATCGGTGTGCAATTTTTTTTTCTACTTTATACACATCTTGTTCTTCATGCTCGATTCCTCTAGTGATGCAACAATTTGAGGCTTGTCCCTGGCCATGAAAGTAGATGCAGAAAAATGGATGTGATCGTTTAGTAGTTTTCAAAATCCCTTTATTGTTTTGAAAGTCTGCCAGAGTGTGGCAGTGGCTCAGAACGGGGTGGGGATATTGGGGGTGGGGTGGGAGGGAGAGAAAGAGAGAGAATTGGTAAGAGAGATGTTTGTAGGACAGGAAAAGACTTATATGGGCTGCTTGTCACGTAACATAGTTATGCTAATGAGAAAACACTCACATTGATAGTGTATTCACTGGGCTCAATTCAGACCTGGATTAAGAAGGTGAAACTCCATTGACTTCAGTATATGCATTATGGTTGGGCACCAAATTTGACACAGTGAGGAAAGGGTGATAGTGTGTAAAGGTGGGATGGGAGCTAGTGCTTGAGATACACATATTCACAGACAAACTGTTGTCCAATTCACTAGCCCTACCCTCCACCAGATGACTAGTGTTAGACGGGTTTACAAATGCCAGGACAAAATTATTGTATTGTATTGTACTGATGAGGACCAGAGCTGAATTAAGGAACTCCCAATCACTAGGCACACCCCATAAAGGGCTCCCAAAGCTCAGTGCTGTCAAACTTTTTCCTCAAAACTGTTTTTGCCAAAAAATGGGTTTTTACGAAATAATTTTTTTTCACAAAGTCTCTGCTTTCCATGGAATTTTCTGATTTAGTAAAAAAAAAAAAAAATGAACATTTAAAAAGTGAAGAGTTTTCACTGAAAACCCAAACTTTCCATTCAGAATTGTCAAGACATCATTCTGGAAATTTTGATCAAAATGAAATGTTTCAACATTTCTGGATTGTAAAGTTTCATTTTGGCTCAGCTGGATGTCAAACTGCATCTTCTGAGCCTCCTGGGAGTTATTTATGCAGTTCTCTCATGCTCATTATGCTCTCTGGGCCAGACTCGCCAGTTGGACTACAAATTCCATGTGCACCACAGTAATGTATCCCCCATGATGCACTGCAATGGACCAGGAAGAGGGAAGACCATGGTGCATCATGGGAGATGTAGTCAGTCCAGGGAGTGTGGTCAATAAGCAGGACTACGGGCATGAAGTACCCAAACTACAATTCCTACAGTTTAACATTGAACTGTCCCAAAATGAAACATTTCACTTTGGTCTAATAAACACAAATATTTCAATTTGAGTTGACCCAACCCACATAAAAATACTTAATTTAATTTTCATGATGGAAACTTTCAGGTTTTGGCTGAAAGTTTTTGTTTTTCATGTTTTTGATTGAAAATTGGAATTTTTTCACTGACCTGGTCGGGAAATGTTTCTTTAACCTACCTTTGGCCCTGTCACTGTGCCATGACCCTGAGGGGGGGCGGGGAATTGATTTCAAATTAAGATGAATGAAGTAGTTTATATTTCTTGGAGCTATTGTATCAGGCTGCCTGCAGACTCAGGTAGACATTGTTACACTTGGGTCACATTTTCAAACTTTCCTTCACATTCATGTAGGCTAGAAAATATATTTATAATTAATACAAGGACTGAGATTCCAACCTCTTCACATGCCTCTAGCAGCCAGGACCCTAATCTTGGGTCTACAGTACAAATGTTTTAATCTGGCCTTCATTAGGGCACAGGGACAGGGACACTGCTCTGTTACAGGGACAAAAGAACTTTTCCGGTATGCAGGTGAGATACATTCAAGAAACTATAACAAAAGAAAATAAGCAAGCACAAACAAAAAGGCCTTCCAATAATAATAAAGCCCTGAACAGTGCTATGACATCTTGGGTACTCCCAAATGTGGAAGATTCTTCTATTTCTGAGTTAGCATATCAAGGGTTACTAAATATTTTGTGAAAGAGAAGGGTAAAATATTAAATGGTTTAATATTAGGACCCTTTTTTGTGTGTGTACATTTTTGTACAGGGCCTCATCCAAAGGCCACTGAAGTCCAGAGAGAGACTCCAATTGAAATCAATGGGCTTTGGATCATAAGACAGACTCCAATTGAAATCAATGGGCTTTGGATCATACACTAAGGATCCAACTCAGTAAGGTACTTAAACATGTACCTAACTTTAAGCACATGCGTAGTTTCATTGATTTCATTGGGAGTACTCATATGGTAATAATTGGGCAAATGCCCATATGTCTTGGCTTCAAAATGGAAAAACAATTTCAAGATTAACTTAAAAAATGTTTCACAGGGTTTGAAACTTGTAATTTTTCAAACATTTTCAGACTTTTTAAAATATTTGAAATTCTGAATTTTGGATTTTGAAACATCAACTATTTTCTTTGTACACAAGCTACCCCTCCCCTTGCCACTAAATGAAATTAAACAAGTGGGGTTATGTTGGGGTCTTGTTTGGGGCTTTTTAGTTAGTTAGTTAGTTAGTTAGTTTGTTTGTTTCAACGAGAAACCAGAAAGATCATACAAATCAAAAACTTTTCCAAAAGTTTTTGGTTTAGAATAAAGGCTATTTTTGGTCGGGAGGAAAAAAAACTTGAATGAAAAATTTAAACCAAGATTCTCAAGAGTACTCTGAAGTGTAACTGTTAGACTTCCTTACTAAAGCAGAGGCTTCTCACATTCAGGAAGGGTTGGACTAACAGCAGCTTTTTAGATGGTAAATACTACGCTTACAGCACCTCTGGGCAGATGGAAAAGATAATGTTAACACTTACCTGTATCATTCACATCAGCATAAATAGATTTAGTTACATGATTCATTAAAAATCGAGGTAAAAACATGGAACAGGTAAACAAGATACATACAAAGATTAAATATAAATATGCAGTTGCAGGAACCTACTAAACAGTATTCTTTGTTCATGTTTTGTTGTCAGTATTAATACTTTGTTTTACATTGTTAACAGTCTGGTCACACAGTATGGGGTGTGGGGGGGAGTCAGGTTTCACCCTCCATCTATTAGCTTGAGCTATCAGATTTCTCACTAGTCAATTTTTAGTATGAAACCGTCTAGCAATACAAAGAGGAATATATGTGATTGAATTAAATTGTTCTTTCTATATGCAAGTACTCCTACTTCCTGGCCTCCTCAGCCAAAGGAAATAGTTGAATTGCCTTTGATCCTAGTGTATTACTCTTTTGACATGGATTTCACCATTTGCCATTAAGTTCTCACAACCTGCCTTATTTTCAAAATGTGTCTGAGCTGTTTTACAGCAGTTCCTATAATCTATAGGCCAGTATTGTTCTATGAAGAAGTCTCACACTCCAACTCTTTATTTAAAAAGTGCACAGTATAGTATTTTCTTTTTCTTTTAGTTTCTCACTCACATACCTGTCTATGTATTTGTAAAATCCATTCCTTCCTGTGGCTTGACTGAACCCTCTTGGCTTTACTGTACATTAAAAAAAATAATCCAGATTGTATTGACAGCTGCTATTGACAGACATGAAGGTATGTGGTAATGTGACACTGTCATATACATTAAAGCTATCCTTGGGCAGTTGTGACTGTGGGCCTGATTCAACATAAAGAATTTGTGGTGTTCTAAGACAAGCAAGCCACAAAAGACAAATTCTGGCTTTGCAACAGGACACATTATTGGATAGGATGACTTGCTGTAGAAAGTCAAAATGTAAAAGCAACTTGAGTGAGTCTTGGAACAGGCATGGGAAAGAAGAGTTCATTAACATAAGCCCCATGTCTCCCAGTGTTCATTACTTTGACCTACGGATTTCTACAGCTCTCTTCCTTCATTGTTGTGTCTGCACAGCTCATGTGAAAAATCCCTTTTGTTGCACAGCATTTGTTGGGGAAGAGTCAACATGGTTTTTGTAAAGGGAAATCATGCCTCACTAATTTACTAGAATTCTAGTTGAGGGGGTCAACAAGCCTGTGGACAAGGGGGATACAGTGGATATAGTGTACTTAGATTTTTAGAAAGCCTTTGACAAGGTCCCTCACCAAAGGCTCTTAAGCAAAATAAGCTGTCATGGGATAAGAGGGAAGGTCCTCTCCTGGATTGGTAACTGGTTAAAAGATAGGAAACAAGGGGTAGGAATAAATGGTCAGTTCTCAGAATCGAGAGAGGTAAATAGTGGTGTCCCCTAGGGGTCTGTACTGGGACCAGTACTGTTCAACGTATTCATAAATGCTCTGGAAAAAGGGGCAAATTTGCAGATGTTACAAAATTACTCAAGATAGTTAATTCCAAAGCAGACTGTGAAGAGTTACAAAGGGATCTCACAAAACTGGGTGACTGGGCAACAAAATGACAGATGGAATTCAGGTTGATAAATGCAAAGTAATGCACACTGGAAATATAATCCCAACTATATATATAAAATGATGGGGTCTAAATTTGTTGTTACCATGCAAGGAAGAGATCTTGGAGTCATAGTGAAAACATTGACCAAATTTGAAAACAGCCACTTAATGTGCAGTGGTAGACAAAAAAGCTAACAGAATGTTGGAGAAAGTAAATAAAGAAGTGTCATTTACTTCTTCTCATAACACAAGAATTAGGGGTCACCAAATGAAATTAATAGGCAGGGTACGGAATAGCTTCCGTATGAGAAGAAATTAATAAAACTGAGACTTTTCAGCTTGGAAAAGAGAGGACTAAGAGGTGATATGGTAGAGGTCTATAAAATCATGACTGGTGTGGAGAAAATAAATAAGGCAGTGTCATTTACTTCTTATAACACAAGAACTAGGGGTCACTAAATAAAAGTAATAGGCAGCAGGTTTAAAACAAACAAAATGAAATACTTCTTCACACAACCCACAGTCAATCTGTGGAACTCCTTGCCAGATGATGTTGTGAAGGCCAAGACTATAACAGGGTTCAAAAAAGGAACTACATAAGTTCATGGAGGATAGGTCTATCAATGGTGATTAGCCAGAATGGGCTGGGATATAAAACCTGCTCTGAAGTGTCCCCTGCTTCTGTTTGCCAGAGGCTGGGAGTGGGCAGCAGGGGATGGATCACTTGATGATTACCTATTCTGTTCATTCCCTCTGAAGCACCTTGGCCACTGTCGGAAGAGTGGATGCTGAGCTAGATGGACCATTGGACTGACCCAGTATGGCCATTCTTATGTTCTTATAGGACTCAGACGAGAGAACAATTTGGGTTTGACCTAGAGGGTTAGGAATAATTAAAAGCTCACTTAGAATGGGAGCAGCTTCTGCTCCCCAGTTGTCAAGTTGCAGGGGGATCCTGCCTCCTCACCACCTCACAGCTGTTGTGGTGTGTGTTTGGGGAAAATATTCAGGCTGCAGGGTCCCTCTTCTTTCTAGGTATGATCACAGCAACTACCAACAATATTCTTGTTTGTATATAATCATAGGGTTGAGAGGCCACTGCTGCAGAAGAGCAGGCCCTGCTCAGAGGGTGACATTTACCCTTGATCAAAGGGACAACTGAAGGCCTCTGCCCCATGTAAGTCCTCAAACTAGGGCATGAATGGGAATTAATGTTGCTGAGGATTTGTGATCGCCCTCTTCATAGCAATGAATATCAGCCAAAATTAGGAGCAGACTCCACAGCTGAGCCGCTCAGAAAACACAATGAGCTTCTAAGAGGCATGTTCATACAGGGCCCCAAGGTGCTAATTCAGGCACTCTCAACCTTCAGCATACCCTGATCATATAATTCAGGGTCTGTCTACATTGTCGTTAGAGGCGTGCTTGCAGTTTGGGTAGGCATACCCATGCTAGCTTTAATCTAGCTAGCATGGCTAAAAAAAACAGCAGTGAATACATGGTGGCATGGGCTAGCAAAGCAAGGATGTACCCAAGATTCCAGGTGGGCTTGCACAGCCCACAATGAAGCCTCTGGCACCACTTCATCACTGCTATTTTAAGCCATTCTAGCTAGATTAAAACTAGCGTGGGAATGCCTACATTAACTGCAATCACACCCCTATTGCAGCATAGACATCTTGGTGACCCAACACAACTGTTTAACTGTTGGCAAAAGAAATGTTCATTTTAGCAATGTGAAAGGTCAAAAAGCAGATGGATATTATCACTGACCATGAATTACTGCTATTTTTAATTTGTATAAGATGGACAGATCTAAGAGTGAGATGTAATTTACTCTCATAAGGAAATCATGTATTTGAAGCACTTTGGGACATTGGAAATATGATTACTTCTATAGAGTAATGAACAACACAAACCTGAGTAAATAAGTGAAAAGATGTCAGGCACTGGAGGCCTAATTTTCAGCAGTCTGCTCCATAAGCCTCAGTGTCTGAACCCTCTTTTTTTCATCTTGTCCACCTTGATAAAGAGAGCTTTCATTCACCAACTTTGGGTAATGTTGTTTTTTTTTCCCTTTCCAAATGCATCAGGCTGACAGAAGAAGATCCCTTCATTTGTTTTGTGGTTCCAGAAAAAAATGCTTCAGGTTCCTATTTCTGTATTAAATTACCAGTTGCTTACCAGGTTGAGTGAAATGTGTGACATTAAAAAGTAAGGTGGAGTATTCTTGCTATGCTATTCTCTATGTAGGGTCCTTATACTGTCCTCATCACTGTGGTATCTTAGTGCATTCCAGAAGTAATGTGAATAACATATGCCCTGTGTGGTTCTTTCATCCTCTTCCCCAGGGGGACAACTGTGTTTGCAGTGCAGCGTTTTGTTTTGGTAGTATTCGGATTTTTTTTTTTAATGTACACATCACTGTGGGTTTATGTTAGTGAAAGTAAGGTCAAATAAGTGTGTCTTGCACTTGGAGCAGAAGGTGGTGACACTGACGATAGTCCCACCTTCCTGTGGAAGTTCATTCCACAGTCTCAGACCAGCCCTTGTGAAAGCACTGTCTTCTGCACCAATGAACTTTATTATCATTATGTTTACATTTATTTGTATTATATTACATTATTTTGTATTGCATAGGCCCCTGGTCAAGGACTGGGACCCCATTGTGCTAGGCAGAGTACAAAGCTTTATCCTTACTGTAGAAAAGGATACAAAGCTGTATCCTTACTGTGCCTGAGGAGAAGAATTGTAGACCTTGGTCTTCATCCTGGAGGTTTGGGTGGTCCTTTAGTGTTTGTCTGCTCCATGTAGACATACCCAAACTAGTTAGATTAAAGCTAGCTGGGGTATCAGTAGCAAAGAAGTTGTGGCAGCATGGACTTCAGCGCGCAAGCCTGAACAAGCCTGCCCAGAACCCTGGGTGATTACTCCGGCAGCTGGCCTGTACTGACGCCTATGCTGACATGGCTTCCCTGCTGCGGTACCTGAAGTATGTAAATTAAAGTTTGCACAAATTGCAACCCATGGGAGTGCCATCAAGCTAGAGTGCTAAAAATGGTGGTGTAGCTGTGGTAGCAGAAAGTGGTGGCATGGGCTAGCCACTCCAAATATAAAACCTCCTGGACTCTATAGGTAGGTACTCAATGTGGCAAGCAAGTGCCACCACTTTCTGCTGCCCATGCTATTGCAGCAACGCTACCATTTTTAGTGTGCTAGCTCGATGCCACACCCAGAGTAACTACCCAGGGGCTCCAGGAGGATTTATACTCAAGGTGGCTAGCCCGTGCCACTGCTCACCGCAGCCATGCTACCATAGCTACACTATTTTTAGTATCTTCTTCTTCTTCTTCTTTGGCTATCCTTCAATGCAAGGATGATGTCTTCCAAGGGGGTTCATTGGTGAGTTTTTACGTGGCTGAGGAGCCCCTTTCTTGCCCTGCAGATTTTCCCACAGAAGTGACAGGTGTAATCTTGGAGGAGACATAGTTGTTGGCTGGAGTGCTGTGCCTTTTCTTTCCTCCTTTGTCGCTTCTCTGTCTCATGAGCACATCTGTTCTCCTCAAAGTGAGCTGTGGCTTGATGTATGGTGTGACGCCACTGTGTTCTGTTCCATGCCAAGTCCTCCCAGTTTGTTCATTGATGCCTCCCTTTTAAAGATGTATTTTCAGTATTACTTTGAAATGTTTCCACTGCTCTCTGTGAGTCCTTCTTCCCTGACTTAACTGAGAGAATTGTACTTGGTCTGGGAGGCAAGTGTTAGGCATACATACACAGTGATCAGCCCAGCGGAGTTGGTATTTCATGATGTGCACTTCTATATTGCTGAAGTCGGCTGCAGAGAGAACGCGGATGTTAGTGCATCAGTCTTCCCAGCTGATCCTGAGAATCCTCCTGAGGCAGCGCTGCTGGAACCACTCAAGCTGCTTGAGATGTCATCTGTAGGTTACCCAGGGCTTACAGCCATAGAGAAAAGTGGGGATGACAACTGCCTTGTAAACCAAGATCTTGGTACCTGTTTGTAGATTCCTATCATTGAAGACTCATTTGCGTAGTCTTCCAAAAGATGTGCTGGCACAGCAGATCCTGTATTCAATTTCTGTGTCAATACTGGCTGTTTGGGAGAGGTGGCTGCCAAGGTATGGAAAATGGTCCACATTTCTCAGGGGTTCTCCACTGATGGTGATTTGTGGAGTACGAGGAGACTGCACTATGGTGCAAACTCTTCAAAGTGGTTTCATCTGTCCACCAATATAATCTCCCTCTTGCTCAGATTTGGCTTCACACAGCTGTTCTTCATCGATGGGCTGATCTTGCCCAAGCACAGGTCCATCTTGGTGGTAATGGTTTGGCGATATGTGGTGAAGGATAAATAGAGCTGTGTGTCATCGACATATTGGTGGCATGTCAGCCCATGTTGTCTTAGCAGTTCATCTTGCGGCATAGGCGCTGACTCCGTGGGTGCTGCAGGGCTGGAGCACCCACAGGGAAAAATTTGAGGGTGCTCCGCACCCACCAGCAGCCAAGCTCGCTCTGCCCCCACCCCCTCCTCACTTCCTCTCCCGAATGTGCCACGTCCCCTCCTCCCCATCCCAGTGTTTCCCGTCTGCCACCTAACAGATGTTTGGTGGCACTTAGGACTTTCCAGGAGGGATGGGGAGGAGTGGGGATGTGGCGCGCTCGGGTGAGGAAGTGGCAAAGAGGTGGGGCAGAGGCAGGGACTTGGAGGAAGGGGGTGGAATTGGGGGGGGCAAGGATGATGCAGGGGCTGGCAGGGGAAAGGCCAGGGGCAGGGCCGAGCACTCAAGGGTCAGAAGGGAAGTCGGTGCCTATGCCTCGTGGCTCCATATTGATGTTGAATAGGAGCAGGGAGAGGATTGATCATTTTGGAACTCCAAAACTGAGGGTGGCAGAGGTACGATTTCCCATCACTATGTTTTGGCTTGACTCCTTCAGGAAGGACTTAAGCTATTTTAATACAGTCCACTTTATCCCTGCCACCTAGTACTTTTACTAAGGGTACATTTGTACTGCAGCTGGGGGGTTGATTTGCACCTTGTGTAGACATACATGCGTTAATTTGAATCTAGTTAATTCACTAAAAATAGAAGTGAGGATGTGGTAGAGCGGTCTGCACAAGGGAGTATGTACCAGGGGGCTCAAGTGGGCTTGTGCAGCCCACATTGAAGCATTCACCACTATGTCATTATTCCTGTTTAAGTCAGCGAGTTAGCTTAAAACAAACATGGTTATATCTATCTAAGCTGAAAATCACAACTCCAGCTGCAGCATAGGCATAGCCTAGGACTGTTTTTCTTTTCCTATGTCTATTGCTATCAGGTATTTGTAGTGCAATACTGTCTATCTAAATAAATAAATTATGGATGAATTTGGTTCAATGGAATGGAAAAACAGACTCTACCCGTTTTTGTACATATAGAAAGCCCGGAGAGTTTCTCATTGAGTCTTATTATTTGTGTAAGGAGTAGCTGGACCAATGCTCCCTTATGGACCTTTGAGGTTCCCTGATGCACTCACAGGTCTCCCTGGGAGTAAGAAATCTCTATCTCTGGTGTCAACTGAGATGGGCTCCAGCCTACTGGCTAACTGGCCTGCATTCCTATCCCTTTTAGGGGAGAGGGCAGTTGGAGTAACCTAATACCAGAATGTTCTAAACAAACACAGCTCAGTACTGGGCTGCCCACCAATCTTCCCATTGGACATCCCTGTTCTTTACTTCAGGCTTGGCTCCCAAAAAGTCTTACTTTTATGTCACCCAATCCTTGGGGTATAATTATTCCTTCCCACTTAACAGCTAGCAGGCCTATCTCCCCACAACTCTGCAGATAAATGTCCCTTCAGGCAGAGATGCAGAGCTCTGCCCCCACTTCCTGGCCAGTCAGCACTGGATTGAGCCAGGCTTTTTCCTTTTATTTCTCCTCTAGGTTTGGCACTGGCTGCAGGTATAATGGGATGGGGATAGCTGAGCCCATAGGCTCTCCTTAATGCCTTCTCTGCTGGTGTGGGACATCTCTGACCTATCACATTTTAAAAATACACCTTGCTAAATTAGGTAAAAAGAAAGGCACCTGCTTTCTAGGAATGTAAATTCTATGGAAAGCAACAGCCATGAACACATTTTGAAATGAAGAAGGAAAATAAAGATTACTAGGTTTTAGCTGGTTTGCTTCCCTCACTTAAGCGTAAGATGTACAGCAAATGCAGCATAAATAGCAGGTTTTAACATATTTTTGCTGTGAAGTGTAAGTAGGCTATGAAATACAGCAACAAGGCCTATAACTGACACCCTCCTATTGCCATCCTTCCACCTCAGTATGTAAACGTATACTCATTTTGCAAGCAAGCCGGTGCAGTTTAAGCAACTTTAACACTTATGTGTATATCTGGTCAATTTACATATGACTTGTAACATAAAGCACCATTTTTGTCCTCACCAACACTGGTCCAGAGGAGTTCTATCTAGCTACTCCAGGACTGATTCTGGCCTGGTGTCTAAATCTATGTAAGGATTCTATTGAAGCATATGATACACTTTCATGTTACTGAACAAGTAAAACAAAATAATATGAAAAAACCCTCACTGAACCAGAAACTAAAAGACCACAGTACATTGCTTACTAAATTATCCGGCTCTCAGACTTTTTTGTTTTAAAGATGGAGGAAATACGTGCCAAGTTATTAGGCCCCTAACTCCCAGATGCGTTCATTAACCAAGATCCTTCCTGTCTGGGAGGGTGTTCCCAGCAAATGCATTTTGGCTTGCAGTTGCTGTGAACTGATACAGAACAGGAAACTTCACAATGTTATTCCCTTCTCTGATGGAATTTGAACTCTTCTGGAAGAGTGATGATCATCAAGTAATTATTAATGACCCCTACTTCTTTACCCATAGATAATTTAATTTAGAGTAATGAGTTTTTACTGCTACTAATATAAATCAAGATTTTATTCATGTTTGATAACGAATGCACGAGCATGTTTTATTTTTATATTGGAGGAAAACATGGCTAGCCATGGGTTAATAAGTATGGACAGTTCTCAAATGACTGATAATAGCAAGTGATGATACAAGGAGGGATGGTTTTGATTTTTGCAAAACCTCAATCCCTGTTTTGGTTTAGCAAGTCCAAAACCAACTTGGTTTGGGATACATAGCCTGTAAAAAACTGAGAGTTTCCAGACCTTCATAGGAAATACTAGTAAAGACTTCTAAGAAGCATTTGTCAGAATTAACTTCAGCCAGAGAGTAGGGGGGGAAGGGGACTAGAAGAAGCTAGCTGTATGGTTGCTGATGGACAAGGGCCCAGAGTGAGGTTAAGGTCAAACAGATCTCAGCAGTAGAGTTTAGACAGCCTCAGGAAGGTCCCTAAAACCCACTGTGACTAGGAAGGGAAACTAGCTGCAAAAGCTGCTGCAACTGCATTGACATGGAAGTCGGAATTCCTGGGGATGCAAGAAGGTCAAGTTTAACATCTTTATGGAGACCCTGCAGGGAAAAGAAATGGTTGAACTATTCTAGTTGGAGAGCACAGGAAACAAAGAAGGAAAAAGTAGAAGAAATAGCAGTAGAATGATATAGCAAATTCACACGTACAGACAATAGCAACACTAACCGTGACAGCAGTAATCTAGCCTATTCTGTACTAGACTTCCATTACAGTAATTAAAGCAAGCCACAGTAAACGTATAGTGCAAATAAAAGATTAATATGAACTGATTCAAAAGAAATAAGGGCCTCAATTACCCAGGTACATATGCCACCTTATAGGTGCTGCTTATAAAAACATATGCAATGTTATTTCAATGGTAATCTTCATGGGGCAGGGACACTTCTTAATTTTACTTTTTACATCTAAGTTTCACTTGTAAACAGCAAGCAGGGCTGGAAAAGAGTAGTGCTTAAGAATTGGTTAGTATACCTTTAAATAGTTTGGGCATCCTCTAATGGACCACCTTGTCTTCTATTGATTCTCACGGAGCAGATGTATAAATATGTACCTAGGTCTTGTATGTTTGTATGTTTCATAAACACGTTTTTTTGGAACCACACTGTGTCCATGCGCTAACCACATATTATTAACAATGTTTTAGAGACCAAAAACACAATAAAAAGTGAAGGTCCACTTCTACTTTTATTTCAATTTCTTCTCATGTGTCATGTTAAAACTACAGTCTCCATCCAATGAGAGCCTCTGTTGATTTCAATATTTGCTGTAGATAATCCTGTACTAATAAGAGCCAAAGCACATCCTGCTGTCAGGTATTATTACTTTAGCTTACCTTGGCCCACTGTCTTCTTGTTTACTGCCTAGTTACTTGTGATTGCCAGGTTTGGACTAACTGTGTCTTTCCTCCAGCCCTCACTAATTTGAGAAGGTGACCAGCAGGAATACTAATTCTTTTATGTCTCCAAGTCAGAAGCTGTCCAAACAAAATAAAGTGCCTTGGCATGGGACAAGGAAACATTGCAATCACAAATGGGCAATGCCACCATTTCCCTCTTTTCCGCAGCGGGTCAATGAAATTCAAATAAATATTTTGACTCATTCATCACTTGAAATTTCTGAGCCTTCCTTTCTTGTCCCAGTAAATAACAAACTGATTTACTGAGTAAAGCATGAAGGCAGATGTAGAAGTTAAAAGAAAATCATATTGAGGTGCACAATGGGAACTTCCAGATTTAGAGTTTACCCAGGCGGATTTACTAAAATTTTACAATTTCATGTTTATTTTCAGAAAAGTGTGATTTGGCCATTTTTAGGAATAATCCTTATTCTCAACATACTATTCTAAGACAGTATGTTTTTTAACTATCAGAACTGTAGCTACTAAACTTTTATGCATCCTCTGTGTACCCTTTACACTTAAAAATCAAGATTTATGATCTGAAAATGAATTACGTACTTCACCAGTGACCTACTTTTATTGTAATTCAAACCCCACAGCCCCACTGCAACCTTCTCAGCTTCATCTGCCTCACGGAGACAAGAATATGCACAGGAATACCAGCCAAATTTGTCTCTAGAAAGGTGTTTCTGGCTTCAGGAAGCACATGACACTTAATCAGAAAGGAAAGTTTTGACATGGTTTTAGATGGTAGATGTACACAGTTTTCTTTGCTACCACATGAATATGTTTTGAATTATTTTGTATGTTTTCCAATTTTTTGGTGGCACCAGAATAACTAAAGAATGGGATGTGAGTACATCACGCATGTGAGAGGGGAAAAAATAAACCGTGTTAAATTCAATAGTATTATTTAATTATTGCTTTTTTAGTGTAGTGTGGGTGCTCAGCCCTGTATAAAAACTAGAGTCCATATCCCAAACACTCTAAAACATAGCTACGTAACATGTGGTGGGCACTAGAGCTGAGCAGAGAATGACCATTCCATTTCACAGCAATGTTCAAGGGTTTGGAAATATGTTTTCATTCTGCATTGGCATGAATACAAAACTTTTTGAATGGTTTCATGAAAACAGAATTATCTGCATATAGAGTATCTGGTGGTGAGGGCAGTGATGTGGGAGGCCCTGGTTCAATTCCGTGCTCTGCCTAATTTAGAGCAAAGCTTCTCATCCCAGACCCCTTTGAGTAAGGCACAATGGGGACTTGCATTGAGTCTTGCACATTGCAGGGCTCTAACCATGAGGCTGGTGTGACCTCTCTGATGAAAACATTTGTTGAAACCGTACATTTCTGTGGAATTTCATTTCACCAAAACATGTTCTTACCAGCTCTATTGGCACTCCAGAGTAGGGAGATTCAAGCACTTGAACACTTCATGAACGTCAGGAACTTTAACTTAGCTTTTGCGTAAACTGACATGTAAATGTCTGTCTCCTTGATGAACGTTTCATTTTGATCTAGTTTCAATTTTTTTATAAACTTCTTTGAGAAGTTGGATTTTCAGAGGGATTTAAATGAAGAGAGGCTGGTGGCTTTCAGTGTTATGAAAAGAACGAGGGGTACTTGTGGCACCTTAGAGACTAACAAATTTATTTTGGCATAAGCTGTCGTGGGCTAAAACCCACTTCATTAGATGCATGCAGTGGAAAATACAGTAGGAAGATATATATATATAGATATATATATATACACACACACACAGAGGACATGAAAAAATGGGGGTTGCCATACCAACTCTAACAAGACTAATCATCAGGAGAAAAAAACCTTCTGTAGTGATAATCAGTATGGCCCATTTCCAACAGTTGACAAGAAGGTGAGAGTAACAGTAGGGGGAAAATTAGCACGGGGAAATAGATTTTAGTTTGTGTAATGACTCACCCACTCCTAGTCTTTATTCAAGCCTAATTTAATGGTGTCCAGTTTGCAAATTAATTCCAGTTCTGCAGTTTCTCGTTGGAGTCTGTTTTTGAAGATTTTGTTGAAGAATTGTGACTTTTAGGTCTGTAATTGAGTGTCCAGGGAGGTTGAAGTGTTCTGTGACTCATTTTTGAATGTTATAATTCTTGACATCTGATTTGTGTCCATTTATTCTTTTGTGTAGACACTGTCCAGTTTGGCCAACGTACATGGCAGAGGGGCATTGCTGGCACATGACGGCATATATCACATTGGTAGATGTGCAGGTGAATGAGCCCCTGATGGTGTGGCTGATGTGATTAGGTCCTATAATGGTGTCCCTTGAATAGATATGTGGACAGAGTTGGCAATGGGCTTTGTTGCAAGGATAGGTTCCTGGATTAGTGTTTTTGTTGTGTGGTGTGTGGTTGCTGATGAGTATTTGCTTCAGGTTGGGGGGCTGTCTGTAAGCGAGGACTGGCCTGTCTCCCAAGATCTGTGAGAGTGAGGGATTGGCCTTCTGGATATGTTGTAGATCCTTGATGATGCTCTGGAGAGATTTTAATTGGGAGCTGAAGTTTTATCTAATAATGAAGGGAAATAATGAACGTGCAACATATCAGCGATGTGGAAAAGAAAACAGAAAACTCCACTGCAAAGGGAATACCTCACAGGTGATCTGGAAGGAGAACAAATAAAAAGACATCAAGAAAAATTATAATGGTCATCTGCTGTAATCGCTCTACTGATATTATCTTCCCTTCAGATGAAAGGGCTCTCTGGGGCTGGAAGAGACATAGGAGTGGATATGGAATAACTGAAAATTTGGACAGTTGACCATATTAAGGAACATTTTCCCATTTCCACTGCCTCTTTCCTGACTCATCCAAAGTAACCCCTAAATTTCAATCTCCTCCTTTACCAATAGCCATTTTTCAGCTTGCAGTATAAAGGCCAAATGAAAGCAATGTTGAACATCTGCAATGCCCAGTGACTTCAGTGCAGACTTACAGGTGTTCATCACCTTTTTCGACTTAGTACATTGTGAGATGCACAGAGAATAAAGAATATATAAGCTTGTCTTTCAAGAAATCATGACTTCTACAGGACAACTTGATGACATAATGGAAAATAAGGCTGCCCCTGTTTTAGTCTTGAGGCATTATGGTCAAACCTGCAGCCCCTACTGGAGTTTAGAACGTTTAATGTAACAAGTTCATGTATCCTATGGTTGGTGGGAAGTGGATGTTTGGTAACACATTCTGTTGCCTTGCACTCTGTATTTCTTCTTTATGACAAATGACTGCACCTCTGAACTCCCAAAGTTGGGTGAGGACCAGCTGTTCAAACAAAGCAGAAATGATGTCATCTACTAGCAAACGGAAGAAAATACTGTAAGGAATTCTGGCTATGTAAGTCCATTTTAAGGGCTGACATTTTTATAAGTATAACAAATACACAAGCCATCCAAAAACCCTTGCTCGCAAAAGAAGTAGAGTGGTACAAAGAACTATTCTTCCATGTGTATAAGAATTTGTCTTGTGTTGATTTTTTCTTTTTTGAGTTTTCATAACATTTAATTAGCACTCTTTGAGCAATAATGGAACTGCAGTGCATATCCAAACTGTACAAGAAATTATAGGACGATAAAGTCTCACTGGAGAAATAAGAGAATAATCAGTACTACGTTAGATTTTTCTAGCCTCAGACCAGCTTTGAACTCTATTCTTGTGATATTCTCTGGGTTTTTTTTCAAAAAGGAGCAATCTGAACACTCAATTGTTGCAGAAAATATAGGTTAAATCCAGACTGACTAAATATCAAAAGTGATCCATTCAGCTTCATTTGAATTTAAGAATAAAAATTGTAGTAATTGTTAAAATAATACAAAAAAAGATGAGTAGGAGGTTTCTAAATCCCAGATTTTAAGTAACTGCTCCTGATCACATATGTTGATTGAGGCTTTTTTATACTCTCTCTCTCCCTCCCTCCCTCTCCGGTAGGACCATAATGTTACTTAGCAGCTGGGTACGGTCTGATTTTCCTGTCCTCTTCAGGAATTAGAGATGAGCTAACCCAGGATGTCTGCATGCAGGTCTGAATTTTGCCATGAGATTTGTTATTTATCTAAACCTCGATGGAAGTCCACATTCAAATTCAGATGTGGCATGTAAATTAAATTAGCTGAAATCTCCAGTAGTGCCAGTTCTGTATGACCTCAGCATTCTGGGTTTCCATTCACTATTTAGTCTTCTGGTGGGGCTGGGGCACAGAAGCCTCTACATCAAGACTGAGCTATTAAGGAAGTGGGGGTTGACACTCTATATACTGTATGTATATGGATAGATACCAGATCAAGCCATCACCTACCAATGAGCAAGAGTCTTTTGGTGGTGGCATCTGGCTTGACCCTCTTCTTCCTCTCCCCACTACACAGGATATTGGTGGACGGTTGGCTTTCCTAATATGTGTGGGGAAATTTGGTTTGACTACAAGACACATTTTGGAATAGAGTGCGGCTACCACCTCCCAGAAGGCCACCTCAGGGATCTAAAATCTGGAAAATGGATCTAGATGTGACATGGGGCTCAACACCTACCTACAAAGCACCAGGGGATTGGTGTCCACCAGTCTGTTGGGGTACAAAAACCTGTGCATCACTGAGCTGGTGATTCAAGAAACAAGGTACTGGGATATTTAATACAAATCTTGAATCTTGAAGTCCCTACTACCAGTTGGAATATTCTTTGGGTATTATTGAAAATGTCAAAATCTTTGAATACTAGGAGTTAAATCATGTCTGATCAGAGTATGCATTGGAGGAACTGGGTTTTTTTATTGGAAAACTGGGATTTCAACAAAATAATTTTTTTCATGAAAAGTATCTGTATTTTCCATGGAAAATTTAAAATGTTTGTCAAAAAAAACCCAAGTTTTTTTTTTTTATCTAAAAATGTAAATTCGGTGTGTTTTAGCCAAAAAGAATTCCATTTTGTGGTTTTTGCTGAAAAGCTGAAATTTTCCATGGTGATAGAGAACGGTTTTCTGACCTGGTCTAGTAACAGTGCTAGAAAGCTGTGACTGGATGCCACTTTTATTCTTACAGCAATTATAGAAGAGCCTGGGAGAGGGATGAGTTAAAAAAGTGGAGGATCAGGAAAAGGTAAAATGAAGAGGCTGTTTGTGTGAAAGTAAAGCAGGAAAACAGACTGTTATGCTGACCGTGGCCCTCTTCATGGGAAGTCATTTCTCCAGGTTCAGTCCTATTCCTCCGTCCCACATTACCCTGCAGTCACACATGCAGCCTTCTCCCAGGCTTTAATACATCTGTGGTTAGTTGAGCCACAAGGGTGTGCTTGAGATAGATGTCATCACTGTGATCACCCATTTCTGCCAGACTGAAGTGTGAGGGCCTTTGCATTAGATGTGAATCTTGACTTAGTGAGAATTCCAAAACTAGTTGACTCTTGTAGTTGGGCATTCTCTAGCAAAAGTAACACTGAACTAACTATATGGTTTTTTCACTGCTTTGGTGTTTGCAAGTGAATTGAACACATGAGTAGAGCAATAAATCATTTCCGTGAGTCTTAATGTTTCATTTTCTTGGAGGATATAAAAGGATTCACATTGCTCCCTCTCTCTTGTTCTGGGTATTCACTTTTTCAAAGTGTTCCAGCAAATTATAAATTATGTGTAAAATAAAAACTCCCTGAGTAGTGTCCCAAAAGATTAAAGAGTGTTAGAGTCCTTGTTGTGCTCTCTTGTTTCTAGAAATATTTTCCTCAGACACAAGCTTTTCTTTTATATATTCTCATTACTGATCTGTAATATTACTACACGTGGATATGTTTTCTGAAAATAACAGGTGAAAAATGTGCTGACTGCATTATAATAAAGAATCCTTTGCTTAAAATGGGGACAAGTTTGTTACCTTTCAGGGGAAAAAATAAAACAGATTTCAGGCAAAAAACACAAAATAAAACAGATTTTTAAAGGAGTTTAAATGCTGAAGTCTAAAAGTAGAGCTAGTAAAAAAAAATTTTACTAAAATAGTATGTGAGAATTTTTCCCATTTCTCAATTAGCTTTAACATGGACTTTCCAATCTGGCTTGTTGTTTCTAAGACAGATAGAGAGGGATTATTGTGATAGAAATGGAACCCATATAAAAATGCCTCAGGGACATTAATTGTCCTAAGCCATCCTCTGAGAACATGTAGCAAGAAATGAACACAGCCATCTTTAGATAGAGAATAACAACCAATAATCAAAGGTAACAATCATCCATCATCTCAAGGCATATTTCAAAGGGACATAGCCTTCTTGCAGATCTAGTACCACATGGATCAACCTCTAGCTAGGTCCTTAAGATGGTCTGGCTGGATGTGTAGTGTGTGTGTCCCTGGCAATCTGATTGAACCACAGAAGCTTTTGGTGGCCACATGATTGCTGGCTGTGTAGCAACATTCCTTGGCAAACACACTTTGTAATTCTTTGTTCTGTCCTCCTAATAATATGTCTGTAGCAAGAAAGCCACCACAATTAAACCAATGCTGATGGAGGCAGCTGCTGGGTTCAGCAACAAATATCCTCATTGCTGATCTTAATATGGAGCAGCTGACAAAGACTATCACAAAGGCAGCTGATAAATCTAATAATAGAGCTGGTCTAAAATTTTCTGATGGAACATTTTTTTCTATTGGAAAATGCTGATTTTGTTGAAATTGGAATGTATCAACACTTTTGTGGGAAATTATTGAAATGTTTAATTTCAATAGGTCTGAAATGTTTCATTTCAGCTATCTTGAGAAATCATCTAGTCCATTCCCCTGCACTCAAGGCAGAGGTATGTAATAATAAGACCATTCCTGACAGGTATTTGTCTAACCTGCTCTTAAAAACCTCCAATTATGGAGACTCCGCAACCTCCCTTGGCAATTTGTTCCAGTGCTGAACTACCCTTACATGTTTTGAAAAGGTTGAAATGAAATTTCAGAAGATTTAATTTTACAAAAAAATTCTGGTAAAAAAATAAATCTCAGATTCAGGACAAAACCAAATTTCAAAATCACAGAATTTCCTGTGGGAAATTCAGGGGGTTTTGTTGTTGTTGTTGTTTTTTGTTTTCCCCCAGCTCTCTCTAATATCATAGAAGGCTGATTTCATCCATTGGTATGAGGAGATCATTTACCAGTGCAACCAGTGTCCTCTTTTTACTATATTTTGATCAGAACTCACGTTAACATGAACTCTGAAACATCTGGATATTCTGTGAGCTCTCACCAAAACCTTTTCAAAAGCCTTAATCAAAAATTGAAGACAGGCAAAGGGCAATATCTGTATTAAGTGATGGTTTCCTGGGTAGAAGTAGTACAAGACCATCCTTAAGGGAAGGTTGAACCCAGTTAGAGAATTTTTCCTTATATTCTGCTTACATGTTCTATCGCTTAGTGTAATGGCTAAGCCATTACATAGCTTGACCACATCCCCAGGCAGCTGCCAGAACTGCCAACCATGGAGACAGACACCCACAGCTACAGCCAATATACGAAACAAGGCCCACTATAAAAGGGAGAGTACAGAGAAGGAAGAGGAAGTAAAAAGGCCTGGGAGAGCAAAGGGGTGTTTGTCCTACACCTGCTGCCACCAACAAACAAGCTGGGAGACTGAAAGAGATGGTAAGCCCTAAAATTGAAGGGCTGATCAACTTAATTGGAGGTGAGGGTCCAGGAAATGACCTGACTAAGAACAAACTAAGGATGGTCAGTCAAGAGCCTCCAAAGAGCACAACAAGAGATAGTGACACTTAATTTCATCCAGCTACTTTTATTTACCCTATGCTTTACCCTATGCTCTACCTTAGGCAAAAAACAGCTGTAAACAATTCTCTGCTTATCATACTAAAGCTGTCTGACTGATGAAGGGAGGCTGAATGTTGCCTATTGCACATCCTGGTTTTTTGCGTTTACTGTACAGGAAAAAGGGTGGCACTTTTATGTGTGGAGAATATTCTATGCATTTTTTTTCTGGTTTCTTGTGCTATCCCCATTATTGCAACTGTCTTTTTTTTTAAAGTGAGTGAGAGTTGATTTTGTTGCTATTAGATTTAACACACACACACCCCCCACCCACAAACACACAAAAGCAGTATTAGACTCCCACAATATGGTTGTTGTGAGTTTTCCTTAACACTTT
The DNA here is from genome assembly GCF_965140295.1 of Lepidochelys olivacea. NCBI lineage: Eukaryota > Metazoa > Chordata > Testudines > Cheloniidae > Lepidochelys > Lepidochelys olivacea. The sequence continues at coordinate 170,179,040 of NC_140411.1, forward strand.
GTCCAGTAATAGTGGCAGTGGTTCATCTAATGCTCACAAACAATGTTCAGTAGGGCTCCTTGTATCTTACAACAATATCTGGTAAAAATGTGCAACAATCAGACCAAGTGATATAAAATATTAAAAACTAATGCTGAGATTCTGGGATGGAGATTTCCATTGTCCCTTGTAAGAAAAGCTTTTCCATACCAAAAATGTCCTATTACATTTTTAGTGCTGACAACTGTCTTCAGATCACAGAGGAATCAGCTTTTTGAAGGAAACTTCCCTCTCCTGCTGCATTATTACTGCCCTGTATGTGTATGCCAGTTTGTAAACTACAGCTCTGGGAATTTTCTCACACCTGTACAATGCTCTCAGTGGCCTTGTCTGGTAATGACCAGTGCTAATGTATAATATGAGGTTCATGTGTTAGTGTTTTCATAGGAATTTCCCAACCTGCATTGCTGGTATTTACCATAGTGCTGCAGAGTGAGACATTAGAGGGAAAAGTGTGGGGAGGGGGGGAATATTCTACAATTTCCTTTCAGCACATTTACAGCTATTTTTCAAGCTCAGCATGTATGTTTTGGAGGGAAGAAAGGGCCAGGGCACTCAAATTGTTGTCTTAAATAAAATTCCAATCGGGCTAAAGACTGGTTCTCTAGACAGCTGTTAACTTGCAGGTGTGCAAGTCTACAAAATGTGCAATTTGGTTAAACAAACGAAAGCCAGCTGTGACTGTAAAGCCATGAAACTTTTCTTAGTATGAGGTGAAATAAATATAATACAAAAAATGAGGAGCAGCATGAAAAAAGCTGGGTCAGGATTCTGGCTAGAAGTTTGGAATGTGAAACACCTACTGCAAGCTACTTAAGTGAATATGCCCCAGGAGACCTTATTTAGGCAGCCAAGGTGATGCTATAAAAAACATTGCTTGTAAAGTCCTTGTGAAGTCTTGTGGTCAAAAAGACTTGAGTGCTGCCTATCTATAACATCCCACAACTGAAATGTTAGCTAGTCTTGAAGCATTTTCAGATTCTAATCTCTGTTTACTCACTAGTATTAATGTTTAATAAGCTTCTGATACAATATTTATAACTGAGATCAGAGTAAGAACCATCAATTCTGTTTAGCATTACGTAGTAAGAAGAGCTTAGATATTGACAATAGATAGAAACACAGACACTTGCTTTCTTACTAATTTTAAGTCCTCACTTGTGCCAAACTGTGATGTGATTTCCTGATTAGGAGCATATCACCAAGAGCAGTGATAGTAAACCAGTGGTATGTGCCTTGAGTTGGTCAGAACAGTTTAAACTCAATCCTGCAATGACTGTTACATAGCGGGCCCCCTGGAGAAGATGAGAACAAGAGTAGATCTGCAAGAGTAATTCACAACAATCTATTCATCAGATTTTGCCCCTCCTTTTCAAATTTGCTGATTAGCCACGAACAAAATCGATTTTCTAAGGTGTATTTACTATTCAAATTCATTTGCGAAAAGAATTATGGGAATAATTTTAGGTTCCTACCTCATTTGCCATCAGTTTGTTGTTATTGTGAAATTTGATTCAACACCTAGATCAAATGTTTCCTGATTTGGGGAGAATTGGGTTTCCAGTATAAATACTGACAATTAATATTTAAAAATTTGGGTTCTGTAAATATTCACAAATATTTGCTTTAAACTGATCATTTATATAAACATTCCTGCCAGAAAACACTTTTGCTAGGATATCTTCAGGACAGAAACACAAAGGGGCAGAACAGCTCTTTATCTAGGTATGTATGGGTGTGTCTACACTGCATACTAAATCTGGGTCCGTAGGACCCAGGCTTGTGAACTCTGTGTTTCCAAGCCTATGCTTCAATGTCCACACAGCATTGTAAACCTGGGTTTAGAGTTGCTAGACCTGGGTCTGAGAGCTATGCTAACACATCCATACTGCAATAGGATGAGGGAGGAATGTATTATCCCCATTTTACAGATGAGGAAATGAGGCACAGAGAGCCTAGTGGATTGCCTGACATCACAAAAGGAATGCATAGCAGAGCTAGGAACTGAATCTAGACTTCCTGAGACTAGCACCTGAATCAGAAGGACATCCACAGTCTGAATTAATTTTCCTGAAATCATTTTTGTGTTTGTCCCATTTTAGGTGGGAGATGGACTGAAAGGGAAGGCAGAAGTAGAACAAAGGGGGAAATAAATGAAAGAGGGTAATGGGATGGGGAGAACTGAAGAACAGATTTTTTTTTCCATAAATCCATGTTTCTTTGCCAGGCATAATATATGACATCAAAACTGTGTTTAAAACATGAGAGAAATGAAATGATTGTGTCAGAACAAATGAGTTCCTCAAGATGAGTTCCTCAAGAGTCTGAAACGGTGGTATGTATAAGGAGGCTATCAGATGCCACAAGTGATGGGCAACAGTACAAAATCCAGCATAAGAGAGATTCATATTTCTCCTTGAAAGGTATGGCTGGTGGGAAGGCAAGTTTTTTTTCTTATGCAAACTAATAATCTGTTGCCACTTTGTCCCCATATTCCCATAAGAAGTATTTGGGTGGTATTGCTTTAATCTTTTTGAATGGGAAATCATGCCTATATGTAGTGTTCTCATAGATCATTGTGTTTTTTACTCTACATCAGCCAACTGATACAAAACATTTCCTCCCATAGACTGAAATCCCACAGATAAAGGTCAAGCGGCCTTTACCACAGTCAGAAAGAACATTCGTTTCCCATCAGACTTTTAAGCAAACATACATGAGGTTCATATTTATTTTACTAGCACTACAGATTTGGAACTAAAATGGATATTCACTGTCTGTGTGATATCCAGTAGTAAACACTTCTTTTAAACTCTGAACTTTTGGAAGTGTTAGTTCACCTGTCTAAAGAGCAGACAGACTCGGTTAAGGATGAGACATCTGGAAGGGCATATCATCCACCCAGGAAATATCCTTTTCAAAATTGGTGTTGAAGACTACGGTAACAATTAGCAGATAGCAGTTGGACTTACTTTAGTGTGAGAGAGAGGCAGAGATTCAGATCCCGCAGTATTACTCATCGAGTTTAGCCAAATGGAACTTGTTCATTTGGCACAAGCACCCAAAACGGATGAAACACCTTCTTTCCTGGAACAGTCACTGAGAGTGAGAAACTCCCTGAATTTTTCATGGGATTCTGGTAACTTACACTTAAACCCACCTACAGTATTTTGGTCTAAGCCACTGCCCACATTCAAGAGGGTTAGAGTGTGAGGTGGAGAAACTCTGCAATAGCAACAGCCCTTAGGAACACATTACACATTGTTTTCCATTACTTGTACCTTGCTTAGTCATTGATCTCTGTGGGTGTAAAACACCTACTTTATGATTTGATAGTTTTATGATGATAGCAGGGTGGGTAAGAAGCTAGGATATTGGACCAGGAATGCTGAGTTCAATTCCTAGATCTGCCATTGATGACCATGTGACCTTGGGAAAATCACCTCACCCTCTGTGCCTTTCTTTGTCCTGCCACCTTTTGTCTGTCTTTCCCCCTTTTTAGTTAGATTGTAAACTCTCTTTGAGGCAGGGCCTCTTTCCTCCTAACTCCATGGGAGTTGAGCATCAAGAGCCTAACACAATCTCATCTAAGGCCTTTTGGTGCTATTTTAACTAAAACAAGTAATAATATCCCCAAACTGCTGATGAGCCTACCATCTTAAATAGACTAAGGAGGTATTATTCCCAGTTTGCAGATGTGGAATTGAAAAACACAGAGATTATAAATTGCCCAGAGTCATGCACGAAGTTGGTGGCTGAGTCGGGAATTGAACACAGGTCTCCTGACTGAGTCACTGTCTAGAGCTTTATTTACCATCTGGACGTGGATGGAAAGTGTGACAGGGCAAGGCCAGATAGCTATAGAAAAGTAGTGGGAGATAGATATATTAGCTCCAGGCTAAACAAATCCCTGTTACCAGGATAAGTGAAATGGAAGCTGCTCCAGGTCAATTAAGACACCTGGGGCCAATTAAGAACTTTCCAGAAGGCAGGGAGAATGCTAGGTTGATTGGGACACCTGAAGCCAATCAGGGGCTGGTGGAAACTAGTTAAAAGCCTCCCAGTCAGTCAGGTGGGTGTGCATGTCAGGAGCTGTGGGAGGAAGTTGTGCTGTTGGAGAGGCTGAGTAGTACACACCATAGCAGGCACAAGGAAGGAGGCCCTGAGGTAAGGATGAAGTGGAGCTTGAGGAAGTGAGGTATTGCTGTGGGGGAAGTAGCCCAGGGAATTGTACATGTCATGTTTCTAAAAGGTCAGCTACCATAGCTGATACTATTAGGGTCCCTGGGCTGGAGCCAGGCCTAGAGGGTGGGCCCGGGCTCCCCCCCTCACCTTTGCCCCCTGATTATCACTGAGACTGGAAGACAACAGAGACTGTGCAAGGAAGGATAACTTCTCCTCACCTCCCTCGCTGGCTTATGATGAAAATGGCTCAGTAGACTGTGACCCTTATCTCTGGAGAAAGAAGGGTTACGTGCAGTGTCACAGTGAGCCTCTGAGGCTAGCGAAATCCACCAGGAAACGTGGGACCCACGGCGGCAAGGACAGAGCTTTGTCACAAAAGGTAGAGAAGAAACAGCCTGAAGCATAATCTGGCCTGTGCTAGGAATATCATCTATTATTGATACAGGGCATCCAGCACTAGTTTCTATTCCAATCTATCTCATCCAGGCCTGTCAATTGTTTGGACCTAGTGAGTGAAAGTGCCTGGCAAAGATAGTGGAGTAGCGTCCCAAAAGCAGACAAAGAGTGGAGGGATCCTGATGCATGACGGATGGATGAGTTACCCACAAAATAATCAGCCAAAGAGCCTTGCAGAGGTTACCAGTGCAGTTCTGGGAGGTATCAAAGTCCAGGGAGCTCTGAATCTGAAACATATTTTCTTTTTCATTTTGGTTCATGCTACAAGAAATCATGTGATCATACTAGCTGGAAACACATGTTTTTATTGTATTCAGAATAATTTTCTACACTTAAAACAGAACTTTTATAAATGTTGTTCAGCTGTTTTGAACTGAGATGTCTGTAAAGTTTTCCTTACCCTAGTACCCCTTCTTAAGACCTAGACAGAAACAGCTGTTAACACCTTTTAGTCCTTCCACATAAGCGTTGCGTCATTACTTTAAAATGGCAGTTTATCACAGCTCCCATGGTTCTCTGCATTGCAGGAGTCTTGCTGTTTTGCCATGTTATTTTTGCACCCACCGCTTCAGAATCACTCCATCAAACATGCCAGTCCCTGTTGTCATATTTTAAGCAATAAAAGCGTACCTTTAATTTCTAAAAAGCATGTAGGGATATGACTGATAGGTATTGTTAAGCAAAAACAATGCTTTGCATTCTCCAGTAAAACTTGTAAAGTATTGCAAAGTATTAGATGGATTTCTCAGATCCTGTGGGACTTTAAAATATATATTTGTTTAATTAATGTGTTAAGGAATGAATTTACTTCAAGCACAGAATAATTGGAAGAACAATAAACAATTTGTGTCCAGCACAATGGGAGTCTCAATCCCAATATATAATATACCAATTTATTATTGTTGTTGTTGCTGTTTTTACTACTGTTAACAATAAACATTTCTGCAACTTTTAAACTGTCAGCATATCATTTTTTTTCACAATCAACTTGAGAGGCAACGTGGCCTACTACATAGGGCACTGGCCTAAATTCTGTTCCTGACTGGCACTGTCATGCTATAAGGCCTTGGGCAAATAACTTCATCTGCGTCTGCTCCACCTCCCACTCTTTGTTTGCATGTCTCCTTCACCCATCAGCTGTTTGGGACACAGCCTGTTTCTTTTTATATGTTTGCCACAAGCTGGGAATGGGTGACAAGGGGTCGATCACTTGATGATTCCCTGTTCTGTTCATTCCCTCTGGGGCACCTGGCATTGGCCACTGTCGGAAGAGAGGATACTGGGTTAGATGGACTTTTGGTCTGGCCCAGTCTGGCCTTTCTGAAGTTGTCCAGAGCATGGTACTAGTCCCCAGTCTCAGTTGGAGCTTCTAATTATTACTGCAATACAAATAATAGTTTGCAGATTTTTTTTTTACAAGACCATAGAAACACAACTGGGGTGATTGTAAGGAATTATTTCCCATATCCACAAATTCTCTGGAGACCAGATATGAGGATGTAGGCAGGCAGAAAGCTGTTAAAGGTACCCTAATGATGGGAGACTTGTTGCTTTTTGAGGGTCATTTGGCTGAAATACCAAACATTTAATTTTGAAAGAGGCTTTAAAAAAGATAAGGGTCATCTGTGTCTCTGTATATGTCTCTCTCTCTCTTTTAATTTTAAAAATATATAAAATGGCATCACTCTTTTATTATCTCTACAGTGTTAATAGTGTCTCTGCATTTGGAACTTGTTATTGGACTGTTTCTTTCCTGCAGGGTGTCCACTGATACATTTGCCAGATAAATACACACGTAAGTAAATTACGTAGTTTTTTTTTTTTTAAATCAATAATATAACTTTTAAAACTGCTTTGAATATTCTTACTTTTCTATTAATTCTGAATAAATTCTGCATTCTTTCAGTCCTACTTTAGATTGTCAAAATGATGGCTTTCAGTTTTGATTCTGAACAACTTTTTAATTATATTTGACAGCAAGAACTTTGTGATTTACTTTTTTTTATCAGATGTCATTGTTAGAATATGCAGTATACAATGTTACCCTGGAGTTTGCTATTATGTCCATAGGTAGGAAAGGTGTCAGGATGTCACATTCTTACAGATGGCTCCAGTAAGTATATTAATAGCTAGCTATGACGGCAGCTGTGCAGATGCTGGTTGCCTTCACTTTTCCGTTTGTATCTTATGTTTCATTATTTGTAATGTTGTTATAGCCATGTTGATCTCAGGGTACTAGAGAGACAGGGTGGATTAGGTAATATCTTTTGTCAAGGTTCCTCCCCCACTCTGAACTCTAGGGTACAGATGTGGGGACCTGCATGAAAAACCTCCTAAGCTTATCTTTACCAGCTTAGGTCAAAACTTCCCCAAGGTAACAAATTTTACCCCCGTTATCCTTGGAATGGCCGCTACCACCACCAAACTAATACTGGTTACTGGGGAAGAGCTGTTTGGACGCGTCCTTCCCCCCAAAATACTTCCCAAAACCTTGCACCCCACTTCCTGGACAAGGTTTGGTAAAAAGCCTCACCAATTTGCCTAGGTGACTACAGACCCAAACCCTTGGATCTGAGAACAATGAAAAAGCATTCAGTGTTTTACAAGAAGACTTTTAATAAAAAATAGAAGTAAATAGAAATAAAGAAATCCCCCCTGTAAAATCAGGATGGTATATATCTTACAGGGTAATTAGATTCAAAAACATAGAGAACCCCTCTAGGCAAAACCTTAAGTTACAAAAAAGATACACAGACAGAAATAGTTATTCTATTCAGCACAATTCTTTTCTCAGCCATTTAAAGAAATCATAATCTAACACATACCTAGCTAGATTACTTACTAAAAGTTCTAAGACTCCATTCCTGTTCTGTCCCCGGCCAAGACGACTACAGACAGACCCTTTGTTCCTCTCCCTCCTCCCAGCTTTTGAAAGTATCTTGTCTCCTCATTGGTCATTTTGGTCAGGTGCCAGCGAGGTTACCTTTAGCTTCTTAACCCTTTACAGGTGAGAGGAGCTTTCCCCTGGCCAGGAGGGATTTCAAAGGGGTTTACCCTTCCCTTTATATTTATGACACGCCCCCCAAATCTCAGCTAGGGTGAAACACTGGCTGGGATTTCTTCCTGGAGCTCTAGGAAAACAGAGTTAATAAGACACATGCATCTCTAAATATACTACCAAGTACATAAAGACTAACAATATTTTCCACATCTCAAGGACGATTTTAACCAGTTGATTCTGGGAAACTTTCACGGGAGAGTGCATCAGCCACTTTGTTAGAAGTTCCTGAGATGTGTTGGATGTCGAAATCAAAATCTTGGAGAGCTAAACTCCACCGAAGAAGTTTTTTGTTAGTTTCTTTGACTGTGTGAAGCCACTTTAGTGCAGCATGGTCAGTTTGCAGGTGGAAACGCTGTCCCCAAACATATGGGCGTAGCTTTTCCAGAGCGTAGACAATGGCATAACATTCTTTTTCAGTGACTGACCAGTTGCTTTCCCTCTCAGACAGTTTTTTGCTGAGAAACACTACAGGGTGGAATTCTTGATCAGGTCCTTTCTGCATTAAAACTGCTCCCACACCACGCTCGGATGCATCTGTGGTTACTAGGAACGGTTTGTCAAAGTCTGGGGCCCTTAGTACAGGGTCAGACATGAGTGTCGCTTTAAGCTTGTTAAAGGCCTTCTGACACTTTCCGGTCCACTGAACAGCATTTGGCTGTTTCTTTTTGGTTAGGTCTGTCAGTGGGGCAGCGATTTGGCTGTAGTGCGGTACAAATCGTCTGTAATAACCGGCCAAGCCTAAGAAGGATTGAACCTGTTTCTTTGACTTTGGGACAGGCCACTTTTGGATAGCATCCACTTTGGCCTGTAGGGGGCTGATAGTTCCTTGACCCACCTGGTGTCCAAGGTAAGTCACTCTGTTTAGGCCTATTTGACACTTCTTAGCCTTAACAGTTAGTCCTGCCTCCCTTATGCGCTCAAGGACTTTTTGTAGATGTTCCAGGTGGTCTGCCCAGGAATCCGAAAATATGGCCACATCGTCAAGGTAGGCGACTGCATATTCTCCTAATCCCGCTAGGAGACCATCTACAAGTCTTTGGAAAGTGGCAGGTGCATTTCGCAGCCCGAAAGGGAGTACATTAAATTCATACAGCCCGAGATGTGTGATGAAGGCTGACCTTTCCTTGGCAGATTCATCTAGCGGTACCTGCCAGTACCCCTTGGTTAAGTCCAAGGTAGAGATGAACTGGGCCCGTCCCAGTTTCTCTAATAGTTCATCTGTGCGTGGCATGGGATAGTTGTCTGGGCGAGTTACAGCATTTAGCTTCCGGTAGTCCACGCAAAAACGTATTTCCCCATCTGGTTTGGGAACTAGAACCACTGGAGATGCCCATGCACTTTCAGAGGGGCGGATTACACCCATCTGTAACATATCCTGGATCTCCCGTTCTATAGCAGTTTTAGCTTGAGGAGACACCCGGTAAGGTTGGACCCTAATTGGGTGAGCATTACCTGTGTCAATGGAGTGGTATGCCCGTTCAGTCAGTCCTGGGGTGGCTGAGAACGTTGGCGCGTAGCTAGTGCACAGCTCCTGGATCTGCTGTCGCTGCATACGCCCAAGGGTCATGGAGAGGTTCACCTCTTCCACACCACCAGCACATTTCCCTTCGTAGTAGACACCTTCAGGCCACTCAGCGTCGTCTCCTCCCTGGGCTGTAAACTGACAAACCTTTAATTCTCTGGAATAAAAGGGCTTTAGAGAATTAATATGATACACCTTAGGCTTTCGGTTGGAGGTGGGGAATGCTATGAGATAATTAACAGCTCCCAGGCGCTCCTGGACCACGAATGGCCCTTCCCACGATGCTTCCATTTTATGGGCCTGGAGCGCCTTTAAGACCATGACCTGGTCTCCTACTTTGAAGGAACGCTCTCTGGCATGTTTATCATACCAGGCTTTTTGCTCTTTTTGAGCATCCTGTAAGTTTTCTCTAGCAAGGGCTAAAGAGGTTCGGAGGGTGTTTTGTAGGTTGGTTACAAAGTCCAGAATGTTAGTTCCTGGAGAAGGTGTAAATCCCTCCCATTGCTGCTTCACCAACTGCAATGGCCCCTTAACCTCACGGCCATATACAAGTTCAAATGGGGAAAACCCTAAACTGGGATGTGGTACAGCTCTGTAGGCAAAGAGCAACTGCTGCAATACTAGGTCCCAATCATTGGAGTGCTCATTTACGAATTTACGTATCATGGCCCCCAAAGTTCCATTAAACTTCTCCACCATGCCATTTGTTTGATGATGGTAAGGAGTGGCAACCAAGTGATTTACCCCATGAGCTTCCCAAAGGTTTTTCATAGTTCCTGCCAGGAAATTAGTCCCTGCATCTGTGAGGATGTCGGAGGGCCAACCTACCCTGGCAAAAATGTCTGCTAGTGCCTGGCACACACTTTTAGCCCTGGTGTTGCTTAGAGCTACTGCTTCCGGCCATCGGGTGGCAAAATCCATGAAAGTCAGTATGTACTGCTTTCCTCTGGGTGTCTTTTTCGGAAAAGGACCCAGAATATCCACAGCTACTCGCTGAAATGGAACTTCAATGATGGGGAGTGGCTGGAGAGGAGCTTTGACCTGGTCTTGGGGTTTTCCCACTCTTTGGCACACCTCACAAGACTGGACATAGGTAGAAACATCCTTGCCCATTGCCTCCCAGTGGAATGACCCCCCCAAACGGTCTTTGGTCCTGTTCACCCCAGCATGGCCACTAGGGTGATCATGGGCTAAGCTCAAGAGCTTGGCCCGGTATTTAGTTGGAACTACCAACTGTCTCTGAGGATGCCAGTCTTCCTGGTGTCCCCCAGAAAGAGTTTCCTTGTATAAAAGTCCTCTTTCTACAACAAACCTGGATCGATTAGAAGAGCTGAGAGGCGGTGGGTTGCTCCGTGCCGCCGTCCAAGCTCTCTGGAGGCTTTCATCTGCTTCCTGTTCGGTCTGGAACTGTTCCCTTGATGCTGGAGACATCAGTTCCTCATGGGATTGTGGACCTAGGCTTGGTCCCTCTGGAAGCGATATAGGGGATGGAGCTGTTTCTGTTGACTGTGAACCGCTCTCCGCTGGTGCGCTATGTTGGGATTCAGGCTCCAGCTGAGCCTCTTGTGTAGGGTTATCGGCTGCTGCCAGTTCAGGTTCGGTGGGGCCCTCTGGTGTTGAGGTTGCAAGTACTGGATTCAGTGCTGACACGGGGTCTGGTGTTGGTTGTTCGGCTGGTTCCGGTTCTGGGACTGGTTCCGTCTGGGTCTCTGGGACTGGATCCACTACTGCTGTTGCAGACATTGGCCTGGGGTCCAGGTCCATCACCTCTGACTGGGTCCTGATAGAAGTTTCCGGAACAGAGCTAGGCCTCACGGCTTGTTTAGCCTGGTTGCGGGTGACCATTCCCACCCTCTTGGCCTGCTTCACATGATTGGCCAAGTCTTCCCCCAACAGCATGGGGATGGGATAATCATCATAGACTGCAAAAGTCCACATTCCTGACCAGCCCTTGTACTGGACAGGCAACTTGGCTGTAGGCAAATTGAAAGAGTTGGACTTGAAGGGTTGAATCGTCACTTGGATCTCTGGGTTGATTAAATTGGGGTCCACTAAGGAAGCATGGATAGCTGACACTTGTGCTCCGGTGTCCCTCCACGCGGTGACCTTCTTCCCACCCACACTCACAGTTTCCCTCCGCTCCAAGGGTATCTGGGAGGTATCTGGGCCTGTGGACCTCTGGTGTGATTCCGGTGCAATGAACTGTAACCTGTTGGGGTTCTTGGGGCAGTTGGCCTTTACATGCCCCAGCTCGTTACATTTAAAACATCGTCCAGCTGACGGGTCACCGGGGCGAGGTGGGTTGCTGGAGAACGGGGTGGTGGGACGATAAGGGGTCTGGAGGGTTCTTTGGGAGGTAGGTGGGGCTTTGGGCGGCCCCCGGTAATAGGGTGTGGTCTGGGGTGGTCCCTTCTGGTCTCCGCTCCAACTGCGACCAGTTTTCTTCTTCTCTGCCACCTCCACCCATCTGGCTCCAATCTCTCCTGCCTCAATTACAGTTTTGGGTTTCCCATCTAGGATGTATCTTTCTATTTCCTCAGGAACACCCTCTAAGAATTGTTCCATTTGCATTAGGAAGGGCAAATTTACTGGAGATTCAACACTTGCTCCTGATATCCAGGCATCCCAATGTTTTACAATGTGGTAGGCATGTCGGGTAAATGACATGTCTGGTTTCCACCTTAGGGCTCGGAACCTCCGACGAGACTGCTCGGGTGTTATCCCCATTCTGACTCTCGCCTTGGATTTAAACAGTTCATACTTGTTCATGTGTTCTTTAGGCATTTCAGCTGCCACCTCAGCTAAGGGTCCACTGAGCTGCGGCCTCAGCTCTACCATGTATTGGTCAGTAGAGATGTTGTACCCAAGGCAGGCCCTTTCGAAGTTTTCTAAGAAGGCCTCAGTATCATCACCTGCCTTGTAGGTGGGGAACTTTCTGGGATGGGAAGTGGTACCTGGAGAAGGATTGCTAGGGTTTGTTGGTATATTCTGCTGGGCCTTTATCCTCTCCATCTCCTCCACATGCTTCCTCTCTTTTTCCTTCTCCTCCTCCTTCAGCCGCATGAGTTCTATCTGTCTTTCATGTTCCCTTTGTTTTTCCTCAGCCTGAAATTTGGCTAATTCCAGCTGTAGTCGAGCTGAGGATTTGGCCATTCTAACCTCTCTGTTTTTAACTAACTTTACACCCGAGGTTTAGAAATAAACAAACAAAACTTGGCTGTAAACTTTTGCTGTGCTGGAATAGAGTACCTATTCTCTGATAGTGATTGTCAGCCTACAGAAAAAGACAATTCCCTTGTCTCTGCTCTGGGCCCAAATTAAAGCAAAAAACCTCCAACTACTTGGAAAACTGCTTACCCAGCCCAAAGGAAAAAAAAAATTTCTTTTCAAACCTGTGCTCCTTGTAAAACAAAAAAAAAAAATCAAAATCCTAAAAAAAAACCCTGCCACTTTTGTCTCCAGGCAAATGGGTAGAGCACACACCCCCTATTTACTTTTAGGAAGAAAAGAAAAAAAAAAAACCTCTGGGTTGGAAGACTGTGAATTTCCCTGCAGGAGTTAAGTACCCTGCCTCCAGGCAAGAAAACCTGCAATTCACAAGATAATCCCCTTTTGTCTCTGCTTGGCCACAAAGCAGAGAGAAACCAAGCTGCTTTCAGTTTCAAAGCTGCCTTCTGGACTTCCTAAAAATTCCTTTTTAAAATCTGTATTTCTAGTTCAAAAAATCTCAACTGGATCTCAAAATGATTTCAGGTTAATCCCACCGCTGCCACCATGTCAAGGTTCCTCCCCCACTCTGAACTCTAGGGTACAGATGTGGGGACCTGCATGAAAAACCTCCTAAGCTTATCTTTACCAGCTTAGGTCAAAACTTCCCCAAGGTAACAAATTTTACCCCCGTTATCCTTGGAATGGCCGCTACCACCACCAAACTAATACTGGTTACTGGGGAAGAGCTGTTTGGACGCGTCCTTCCCCCCAAAATACTTCCCAAAACCTTGCACCCCACTTCCTGGACAAGGTTTGGTAAAAAGCCTCACCAATTTGCCTAGGTGACTACAGACCCAAACCCTTGGATCTGAGAACAATGAAAAAGCATTCAGTGTTTTACAAGAAGACTTTTAATAAAAAATAGAAGTAAATAGAAATAAAGAAATCCCCCCTGTAAAATCAGGATGGTATATATCTTACAGGGTAATTAGATTCAAAAACATAGAGAACCCCTCTAGGCAAAACCTTAAGTTACAAAAAAGATACACAGACAGAAATAGTTATTCTATTCAGCACAATTCTTTTCTCAGCCATTTAAAGAAATCATAATCTAACACATACCTAGCTAGATTACTTACTAAAAGTTCTAAGACTCCATTCCTGTTCTGTCCCCGGCCAAGACGACTACAGACAGACCCTTTGTTCCTCTCCCTCCTCCCAGCTTTTGAAAGTATCTTGTCTCCTCATTGGTCATTTTGGTCAGGTGCCAGCGAGGTTACCTTTAGCTTCTTAACCCTTTACAGGTGAGAGGAGCTTTCCCCTGGCCAGGAGGGATTTCAAAGGGGTTTACCCTTCCCTTTATATTTATGACATCTTTATTGGACCAGCTTCTGCCAGACCAACAGAAGTCTGTCCAATAAAAGATATTATCTCACCCACCTTGCTTCATTATAGTGGAAGTTAAAATATTGGACTTCAAATCACCTTACAGCCTTGGGAAAAAAATGAACTCTCTTTTCAGAGGAAACAAAATTTAGCCCTTGAGTGTTTCTAGAGAGTTCCCCAGCCATCCACACCCATAAATCCCTGATGAAAAGTTTTTAAATCCAAGTTAGGGTTGCAGCCATTGAACTTTTGTAAGACCTATCCCAGCAGTATATTTGCACTGATCACTCAAGTTAGTGAGTGACTAAAAACTAGAAAACACAGTAGGTTTATGCCAGAAATGTAGAATTCAGGTACAAAATAACAGTTTCCAAATAATCTGGCCCACACAATGGAATATTTCCTGTCTGAATGAATTACACACAACTTGGGTGGGCTTCTGAATGGTAAGGGGGGAAAACAACCACAACCAAAGATTAAAAATTGACTGTTTCTCTTAAACAGGGGAAGCAACCCATGAAGCTTGGAACACTGAGAAGCACAGTAAATGTGTAGCAGATCTGGACTGACCCAACTGCAGGCAAGAAGCTGCACTGTGTTTTTTGTTAGCCAATTCTGTCAGCTCCTAGCATTTCATGCCAGAAATACCATAGCCTAGATTTTGACTAGTCCTGTTTGAGTGCAGATGGGGGTGGCAGGAGGGAGAACAAAAGAACTTGAAAAAAATTAGGTATTTAAATAGGTAGTTTGAACATTCCTAGTTATATTAAGTAGGCTGAAAACAAACTGTAAAGGCTTGACACCTTCACATTCCAGGGCAGAAACTAGCCACTAGTGAATAGGGGTTAGAAATGTATGCAGTTGTTGTATCCATGTCGGTCCCAGGATTTAAGTGAAACAAGGTGGGTAATGACAGGTTTCAGAGTAACAGCCGTGTTAGTCTGTATTCGCAAAAAGAAAAGGAGTACTTGTGGCACCTTAGAGACTAACCAATTTGGTAATATCTTTTATTGCACTAACTTTTGGTGAGAGACAAGCTTTCTAGCTGTACTGAGTACCTTTCCCAGACCTGAGGAAGAGCTCTGATTGTCACAGCTAAATAAAAGATCAAACAGATAATTTAGCATAAGCAGTTAGCACATATTTTAAGGGTCCATTCAAGGTGAAGTGGCCCTCTGACACCCCTGTAGTGATAGGACAAAAAGGCGGGTTAGTGGGTTACAGATTGTTATAATAAGCCATACATCTGAAGAACTCTGTGTAGCTCAAAAGCTTGTCTCTTTCAAAAACAGAACATGGCCAATAGAAGATATTATCTCACCCACCTTGGCTGCCTCTTCCAACTGTGCTGTTGTGCAAGGGCCTGGCATAGTCCCAGGCTACTCTGTACCTGTGCTACTGTAGCACCACAGTGCAGTAGAAGGGGATTTTCCATCGCTGTAGTTAGTCTTCATCACTGAACAATGATAGCTAGATTGACAGAAGCATTATTCCATTGCCCTAGACATGTGTACACCGGGGGTTATTTCAGTGTAATTACCCAGCTCAGGGTTTGTGAAATTTTTACATTCCCTGAGCAATGTAGCTAGGTAGATCTAAATCTCAAATGTAGAGCAGTCCCCACGGCCTGCCTTATGGGTGCAATGGGGAACATGTAAAGCTAGTGCCCACTTCAATACCAGACTTCCTGTGAGAGATACGAGGGGAGGACAGGGCCACAGGGTGAAAATCTAAAACAGCTGAAGTCTTCCAGCTTCCTGTCCCCACAATAAATCAAACCAGGGTTGTGCAAAGTATTGGCACTGAACATCAAACTGAGTCTTGATATGATGCCTTTTAAAGTCTGATGGGTTCCAAACCTGCGTCCATGTTTGTAAACGTGCACTAAGAAATTTGTGAATCTTACTCTCTCAGCTAGGCTACCTCTCTCCCTTCCACTAGGAGCTGCCTCCTCCTTTCCTCCCCTCCCCTCCCCCCATAAAGCTCAGAATTCCCCACTAAAGATGTCTAGGGTATTACTTGTTGGGAGTACAGAGGAGACAATTGTGGATGGTTTTCCTTGGACGTTAGACTGCATCACACTATAAACTCTGTGTGAACACAGCAGTGTTGATTTGCTTCCAATTTTTATGAACCAAACTGTGAGGCTGAGTTCATGAACCCCTTGATGTATCAACCCTCCAGGCTTGCAAGCTCCTAGCCAGGATATAATCACTCCTGAAAAAAATCTCTTTATTTTGCTTGAACTAAAAATTTACCATAACTGGATATTTTTACATGAGATCTATGGGAGCAAATTCATCTCTGATGTAACTCCATTGACATTGTTGGAGTTACACCAAGCATGACTTTGGTCCATTACATATATGTTTTTCTCTTAAAGAGATTTGATCCATTTTCTGCTACAGCTCTATTGATTGAATATTTTGGCCGACAGATCAATGAAACCAATACTACAAAAACATATCACGCTATCCTCAAAAATTTCCATAATGATTTTTTTTGGGTACCATATGAACATTTTGAAAAAGTTGCAGAAAGGAAACCAAACCACAAAGCTTATTTAGCAAATTCAAAAGCATCTGATCTCAAAACATCGTCTAACACAGCATTTATGCTGCTAACACAGATGCTTTCTCTTGAAATATTTAGACTCTTGCTTCTGTGTCTCTCTGTTGTGGCTTTGAACTTACCTTCCGCTCCTCTGTTGCATATTGTTTTCTTATTTAAAAGGCATGTGGTTATGTCTTTATGTGGGTAGCCTCTTTGCGTCCATTTCATTTTCCTTTTATCGAAATTAAAAAACAAAACAAAAATCAACAATGACTTGGTCTTGGCATTAATTAAAAGGATTATGCTGAAAGTTCAGATGCTTGTAATGAAAAAGATTTTACATACTAAAAAGTTCAAATCAGGGTAACAAGTATTTTCACTTCAAATCTTGCTATCCCCTAAAGCCAAAGTCCTTGTAGGCTATCAAACAATGTCTTTTAGCCTTCACGTTTCTTTTCTGTCACTTGATTAAAGGCTATGTATTACATTTGTCGTTGTATAGATAAAACAAGGATTTGCTGTCAACTGACCACGGTGGCTCTGCCTTTAGAGCCAAACAAGCACAGAGTAAAAGCAAAGACCAGGACAGAAATGGGAGGGCTGAACAGTGGCATAAATCAATGTATGTGTACCCCTACCCAGGTGGTTCAAGCACTGTCCTGGTGCCCTTAGAGAACTAGCCATCTATGGTTTGAGTGCCTCTGGCGGAAAGCTTTCCTATGCTCCATCTGTGCAAAACAGCATTCTGACGTGTCTCCCACCATGGAATGTTAAGAGTCCAAATGGACCCAAACCCTATATTCCAACCACTTTGAGTTCTCATATATGAATCTCTAGGTCTGAACTTGTCCCCCACAGTTCTGGTTCTGGGGGAGATTCAAAAATGTCAACCTTGATTAGTTCTTATCTGGCACAGACTGAACATCGCAGGTTACTGCTTTAGTCCTCCAGTCTGCCAGTGACAGAATGCTGTTTAGTATTTTAAATACACGGTGGCACCACATCAATTCTAAACTCCGTCTTCTGGTGGTGATTATTTGTAATGTTTTTGTTCTATAGCATCATCAAGGTTTCCTGAGTCTGAACAGATCCTCAGTGGTTTTCTTATAGCTCTTTCAAATGCTCTAATTCAGTTTTCCTTGTTGATAGTAGCATCAGCAGATCTTTTCTCTGTGTATGTGTAAGAAGGTGGTTATGTTATTACATGTATGCAGTAATCCCCTACCAATAATCCTAATTCTTTAAGAGAATTTTCTTGTATTATGTTAAATTTAGACAGGGGTCACTCTAACTATTGTCAAACTAGGAAGCTCCCTAGGGTAGCAGGGATGGCTGGGCCAAACCTGAATGTGTGACACTGTGGCCTGGCCCTTCACCCACCCATTTCTATCATAACCACTGAACCATCAGACAGCTCGCTGTGCCCTCCTAGAAATTCCGATGTGTGACCCTCCTGCTGAGAACTTCTGTTCTAGGCAGTGGAAGGGGAGCAGCACACTGAAGTTTTGTCTAGAGCACAGTTTGTCTTGAGCCGCCTGTGCATATAGAGATGTACCTTAGAGGCAGTGTACAGAATTGGATCTACCTTAGATTCAGGCTCGGGCTCAGGGATCAGATTCTAGGCCAAGTCAGGACTAGAGTTTGGCAATGAAATATTGTTTGTTCTTCTTGCAAGATTTAGGCCTTCACAGTCAGAAATCATGCAGATCAGCTGACATCACAAGATACCTTCCATTGTGAGTTGTGGAAATCTCAAACACAAATGAACCATACCCATGAAATAGGGGATTTGGGATTCCAATTTGGGATTAGACCATGGGATTCAGTTTTGACTTTCCCTGAAATGTGTGTTCAGATCTGAGGTTACCAGTTTTGACTCATCTCTACTTACACTGGTGTTGCCTCATTCACTTTTTCTGTTTATATTGAGAATTATTTTAATTTTGTAAAATTCTTTGTTCATTGTTTATAGCTGAGCACTGACATAGGGGTAGCATCCTCAATACAAATGCCGGAGGTGCTCTTTTATTCTTTTTAGTCTGTTTGCAATTTATCCACTACAACTGGGGATTTGCCAAAACTGGTCAGTTTAGATATAATTTTATTGCAGAAAGGACTTAGTAAGATTATTTTTCTTGAATTCTCTTTGCAAGTAGGCAAAAGTTATTACTGAACAAATCATCTTTGATTTCTTAAGTTTGTGTTTATAAGATGAAATACATAGAGACTACAAATTGATAGGAAAGTAGAGGTGAAAGTAAGAATGCATTAGAAGAATTCAGAGTATTTAGTTAGCATAAAAATACATACACAGTTCCAAAATATTGTATTGGATCTGAAGAGCTAAAGGAGTGCAGAGGAAGGAAACCTTGTGGTTTAGCTGGTAGACTAGGATGTAGGACACCTGGTTTCAACTGTAGCAAACATGAGAGTCATTTTGTGTGGTCTTAGGAAAGTCACTTAATCTCTATGTGGCACAGTTTCCATCTGTAAAAGGGCGGTGATTTTCTTTCTTCCACTCTTTGCCTACTTAGATTGCAACTTCTTTGGGGACAAGGTTGTCTCTTACTATGTCTGTGTACAATGCCAAACTGCCAGAGTTAAGGGAAAAGGAAAAATATAATTCTTAAATATGGGTTTTCTGAAATAATTCACCTCTTCTTTTTTGGAATAAAATGAGGGGCAGATGAGGAAGGAAGTAATGGCTAAAAGCTGCTGACAGTAACAAAAAATACCCTATTTCCCAGTCCTTACTTGAAAACATCCCTAGTCGCTTCAGGGAGTTTTGCTTGCAGAAAAATGAGGATGACACTTTGACATTCGAACAAAGTCAATATTTAGAACGAGGTGTAAAAGAGCAAATAAGAACAAACACCTATATATTTTAAGCAAACAAAATAACCATTAAAATGTTATATAATAATAGCTTTTCAAAATAGTACAAGACTATTCTTTATTTGACCTGAGCCCCTATTGGCCAGCTCAGTGTTCCAACCGGGCTGTGTGGTAGCTCTTATGTTGCAGAATAGTGTTTGCTTGAGCATTGAAGCAGAGGGTTGAGTGTGATTCTGAGACCTGAAATGATGTATGGAAAGAACTAGTTACGTACTCCACACCCCTCCCTTGCTATTTTGAATATTCAGAACATAAAAATAGATTGTGAAGATTTTCAGATCTTTTAGCGGCCCCAGAACTAATATTTAACCCACCTACTGCCCTAACATGTAACATGAACAAATTATAACTGTACAATCTTTTATAGACAATATTCTAGTCCAAAACTTGGCTTCCTTCAAGTGGGCCGGTTATGGGAGTCCCTGAACAACCGAGCTCTCATTGATGTCATAGGATGTATTTCCTGAGAAAGACCTAAAAGCTTGATCACCATTTCTCTTTCTGAGGAAAGGATGGCTTGACACTGACTTGGCTCTAACAGTTTTACTAGGCCGCAATTCAGCTACACAAGGATCGCTGCCTTTTTGGGAAGTACTTTGTTCATGAAAGACATGATTCAATATATATCCCAGAAAGTTCTTTTTTGGCAGATGGAATTTTTTTATTAAATTAATATGCCTGAAACCTTACACTCACACACTAATTTCTTTGTTCCTGTCATGAAACGGGAACTCATTACGCCCAACTAATTACTCTAGGTCTTTTAATATCTGTGATGATTCACGGTTAAAAAATACCTAAGTAAAGTTGTTTGTTGCAGAAAAGAAACTGTTATTAGGAGGATCATCATGCGGATTTGAAATTTTCTCTGAAGTAAGGATAATTACTATATGAAACAATGACTATGTTAGAGCTCGTTTACACAGAGATATGAAGTCATTTCATTAAAACAGCAGAGTGATGGATAAAGACTCAGTGATTCATTTTTGTGAGTTTCAGTTCCATTTACAAGTGGGAACCAATACTCCTTTCATACCCAAACTGAATTTGAGGGAAATTTGAGGTGTATAAGCAATGCCGTATTGGACCCTGCATGTCCCCCAGAAGTACAACGTGATCATCATGATTGCTTTATATTAGGGATTGGCAAAGGTTGGCACACAGCCCACCAGGGTAAGCCCCCTGGCTGGCCAGGCTGGTTTGTTTACCTGCTGCGACTGCAGATTCGGCCGCTTCAGGACAATGGGGCCTGCAGGAAGAGGTGCGGGCTGAGCAATGTGCTGGCCGCTGCTTCCCGCAGCCCCCATTGGCCTGGAGCGGCGAACCATGGCCAGTGGGAGCCATGATCGGCCGAACCTGCAGACGCGGCAGGTAAACAAACTGGCCCGGCCAGCCAGGGGGCTTACCCCTGTGGGCTGTGTACCAAATGTTGCTGATCCCTGATTTAAATTATAAACGCTCTATAAAACCAATAATAGACTTAAAATCTGATTTCATGTTAGTTTTTACAAAAGTACTGATACAGTCATTTTTCTCAGGATACAGAAGAACCAACTGCAGTCCAAGGAAGATGTAAAATTGTAGATAACATTTGGTAATGTTTTCCAGGCAACGTAAAACAAAAATCTGTTTTGTTTCTTTCCCCTGCGGTGTATAATGGTTGAAGCTAGTTCACGAAAACAGTGAAAAATATCCAGAAGGTCAAATACATACAAATGCACTTGTTAAAGACAATAAGTTGATGGAAAGAATACAAATAATGGTATAGAAGTCACGATTACATTATAGGGCAGTTGGTAGTGAGACCTATATTGACGTTGCCTAGTGCTTTCCATTAAGAAAGATTATTGCAACCTTTCTTTGAGAATTACTCACTTCCATTGCTTGCAGCAGGCCTTTGATAATCATCAGGCTATAGAAGCATCTTTTCTTTGTCCCATAAAATTCTGTTCAGGTTTAGCTAAATCACAAATTGCTAGAAATTGCGATTTCCCTTCCCTCAATTGGAGTTCCTCAAGACAATTTTGTAAGCCTGCCACAACAATAAGTGGAAATGGACATTCTTAGATCAGGCGGCTGCTGCTGCTGCTGCTGCTACCAGAGCATCAGCAGATACATGCTGCATTGTGCACACCAGTACTTAATTTGTGCCAGGTCTGAGCCCCAGCACCTGTAGGCTTGGCAGTTCATAGCCCTGGCACCGTGGGTTTGCCACAGCAGTTATGAAAGTAAAAAAATTGCTTGAGCCTTAGCACCTCTTTCATTACAAATTAAGCACTGGTGCACATCCAGTACAGTGCAGCCTTAATTACATGATCACATACAGTACTATTTTTTCCCAATGGGACCTCTGCCTCATTCAATGCACAGCATTCTTCTCAAAGGGACACAATTAAGTTTGCACAGGCAACTGTAAATCTGGTATTTACTAACTTTTGCAACCTAAATAACATGCTTTTATGTAGGTTTTTCATATGCACTATATATGTATACAGCCCAAAAGTACGTAAATGGAGTAAATGTTGCAAATCAAGCACTCAAAATTTAGGTAGTGCCAGAATTAAGACTGAAGAGGCAATCTTGTCTGATTTCAGTATTCCCTTTGCTGCTGTTTCCCTGCCAGTCCCAGTTCTCTCCCCCTAGTCCATGATAGATGTCAAGTCAATACTCTAAAGCAGTGGTTCCCAAACTTGTTCCGCCACTTGTGCAGGGAAAGCCCCTGGCGGGCCGGGCCGGGCCGGTTTGTTTACCTGCCGCGTCTGCAGGTTCAGCCGATCGTGGCTCCCAGTGGCTGCGGTTCACTGCTCCAGGCCAATGGGAGCTGCTGGAAGCAGCGCAGGCCAAGGGATGTACTGGCCACTGCGTCTAGCAGCTCCCATTGGCCTGGAGCAGCCAACCGCAGCCAGTGGGAGCCGCGATCGGCCAAACCTGCGGATGCGGCAAGTAAAAAAACCAGCCTGGCCCACCAGGGGCTTTCCCCACACAAGCAGCAGAACAAGTTTGGGAACCACTGATCTAAAGCCTTGGAGGCAATTGACCCTTCTCAATGCCATGGCTCTAAGATTTTGGGGTTTTTTGGTTTTTTTTAACATGAGCAAAACAATCATAGAAATGTGGGGCTGGAAGAGACCTCAAAGTCATCAAGTCCCCCCGATGCTGTGACAGGACCAAGTAAGCCTAGACCATCCCTGATGGGTGTTTGTCCAAACTGTTCTTAGAAAACCTCCAGTGACAGGGATTCCACAATCTTCCTTGGAAGCCTATTCCAGAACTTAACTACCCTTATAGTGTGAGAGGATTTCCCTGATATCTCACCTAAATCACTCTTGTTGCAGATTAAGCTGATTACCTCTTATTCTGCCTTCTGTGAACATGGAGAACAATTCTTCACCATCCTCTGTATAACAGCCCTTAAGATATTTGAAAACCTGTATCAGGTCCCCCCTCAGTCTTCTTTTCTCAAGACTAAACCTGCATGGTTTTTTAAGCTTTCCTCATATGTCTGGTTTTCTAAAACTTGTGGGGGGGGGGAGTTCTCTTTGTCCATCTTTCCTATAGGGTGGCACCCAGAAATGGACACAGTACTCCAGTTGAGGTCTCACCAATATCTCCCATGTTTTATGTACGATACTTCTGTTAATATAATAATAATGCATTTTCCTATTTGCATTCTCAGAAACTGCTGAACTAGTTTTGCTGAAACTTTACAATTAAATTCAGCCTTACGCACGCAGCTGCCATGGAAAATTTCTGTCTGGACAGTAAAAGTTTGGCAAAGTTATAAGCAACTGAAAGCAGAGCCTTCTAATGGGAAGCGTCTGGCTATTGATTATAGGCAGGTCTAGCAGCATATATAGATATAAAATCAGATTTTCATTCATGTTGTTTCAACAATAGGATTACCACCTACAATCTACAGTGCTGCAAACGCAGTATCTACAAAGACTTCTCTATACACTTGTATCTGAAGGAAGAATATTGAGAAAAGTTGAAATCAACAATTTGTAATAAAACCAGGTTGGCTGAGAGGTTTAAGTGAGTTCATGGTTTGAGCCAAAATTTCATTAGGATCCAGCTGAGTTATGCACTGAATCCTTGGAGTTTCTCACAACAAGCTCCTGACCTTGTTATTTTCTAAGAACACAGGCTCTTACACCCCTTCTCAGTTTCATTGTTTTCAGTCATGGCCCGTTTGTCCATCCTATCTTCAGTCTTCTAGGAGAACAGCAAGGTAGTCCAGATTTACCAGAAGGTTCTTTGTAGTGGCAGGTGGTATATCCACCTTTTTTCCACTTGTGCGTTAGTGGAACAGAGAAGGCTACAATGGATCTCGTTGCTGTGATGGCTGTTCCTATTTTACCTTAGCCTGGGGCCAGAGACACTCTAGATTGTATCCCATTATAAGGGAATTCCCACAGCTGGGCTCTCATTAGTAAACATTATATGACAAACTGCAACAGCCTCAAAACCCACTACAGGCCTATTGGGCCACATCATCAGCTGGTAGAAATGGGTGTAGCTCTATTGAAATCAATGAAGCTTTGTTAATGTATACTATCTGGTAACTGGCTCGGTGAAAATAATTGCATGTGGTTTCCTGAGCATGCTCTCAAGACAACACCTGCCTACTCCTTCCTTCCCCATAAAGCTAGACTGTGCAGTTTACTCACTGATAGAGGCAATGCAGCTCCCCCAGTGCGGTGCTAAGGACCAGGATAGAGGCATTCTACACCTGAGAAACAGGATGCTTCCCTGAACTCACAGGGGGAATGTAATCTACTACACCACTTTAAGGAGTATGGCATGCTTCCCCTATGAGGCTGGCCAGGTCTGTCTGCTTCAGCTCCACTTACTCCCTCCTGTCTACCCAAGTTGTTCCCAAGCAACTCAGTAGTTGGGACTATGATTCTAGGTGTGCTGTGCAAGGAGTCTCCCTCCACCTGTGCCCCAGTGAAAAGGCTGAGCACAGTCATAGCGGCTGCACTCCAGTGATAGTGGCACAGGCTACACCAAAAGGGGTGTGAATAAGATGGGGACATAACCTTGTCCCCCACTCTCCCACCAATAAGCAAAGCTGGCTGTTGCGGGGAGCACATGCTGCCCTACCTTAAGGATAGCTGTTGCTCTCCTTTTGCATTCCAGCTAAGGAAAGCATTGAGCTTTCTTGAGACCCAGTGGCAACTATAGTGCCGAACTGTGGCAGTATCTATGAGGCAAGATCCAGCCTTCAGCATCCATGCGGATGCAGACAGAACAGGAAACTTCTAACTTTGGTAACGGATGAAAAACATGAAGATAGGTGGTAATTCATCATTAAAGTCCATTAGCTTGTATTTAATTATTTTTGCTATAAAAGTTTAAAAGTCCCGAGGGACTATTACAGTGATAACCATCAGATGTTAGAGAAATTAGATCAGAATGGAAGAGGGTGGTAACTACTAGGATTGGACATATTGCCAGCCATGCAGAATTCTCAACAGCTGCAAACCAAACATTATTCACACATTTGAGGCCTTGTTACACTTTTCACCTCTGTCAAGTTTTCCAGTTCTTCAGAGCTCATCTGTATGTTGGTTGCTGTTTTACACAGGAGGCAGCTTGACTCACTGCTCAATTATTTTCAAACTGTAATACTGAGTGATTGCAAATTCACAGTGTAACTACAAATGCCTCGAAATTTTGTGATTATCCCCCTCAGATGAACTGGTTTTAACTATTATAGACCATGGATGTAGTGTTAGAATAGAAGAAGTGCAAACACAGCTCCGCGTAACAATCATTTATACTATTGTCCTTGAAATTAGATGCATTGTTTGTCTACGTTAGCATAAGTGAGAGTTTCTTTTCCCTGATGCTTCCAATATTTCCATAGAC
Organism: Lepidochelys olivacea; assembly: GCF_965140295.1. Classification (NCBI taxonomy): domain Eukaryota; kingdom Metazoa; phylum Chordata; order Testudines; family Cheloniidae; genus Lepidochelys; species Lepidochelys olivacea. Next base: position 170,204,221 of record NC_140411.1, read on the forward strand.
CATGCTCTCATTTGTGCTTTTTGAAGACCTATGTGTGACCACTTCTAAACAAATGCATTTATTTTATCATTATGTTCATAAAACACATACTCAAAATCAAAGAAAGAAACATTAGTATTACATAATATTGCCAGGTAACCAAACCACACACAAATAAACCAAATTCTCCCCCACCCCCCCACCCCCACCTTTTTTTTTTTCTTCCAGTAAGCAATTATTGCTTCACACAGGTTTAGGTTTGTATTTAGGTTATGGAGGGAAGTTTTAAAATACAGGTCTGTATTTTACAGCAGAAAAGTCATGAGAGTATATGGGACTCAGGAGACGATGCAAAGTCCATTGAAGTTGATGGAAGTCTGTCCACTGACTTCTATGGGCTCAGAAACAGTCCCTTAATGCATTCGTGTAACTCTCATTTGGGCCAGATCCTGCCATCTTCATTCAGATATTTCCCATTTGAATTCAATGGGATTTTTTCTTGAATAAGAACAAAGTAATGATTTCAGAATTGGACCCACTAATGATAATGGAAATTAAATGTTTCTTTTAAGGAGAGAAAAGAGCCAATGTAATTACAGTGGGGGGATAAAATCTCTCTTCCTCTTCCAGCATAATTAAGAGTCAGATTCTGATACCTATGTTCATCCAAAGTAGCACCACGCTCCACAAGTGGTCCCATTGACTTTCATAGATTCATAGGTTATAAGGCTAGAAGGGACCATTACAATGCTCTAGTCTGAACATGGGATTTCCCTGAATTAATTCCCCTTTGAACTAGAGCATATCTTTTGGAAAAACATCCAATCTTGATTTAAAAATTTCCAGTGATGAAGAATCCACCACAACCCTTGGTAAATTATTCCAATGGTTAATTACCCTCTCTGTTAAAAGTTTGTGTTTTATTTCCCATCCAAATTAATCTAACTTCAACTTTTAGGCACCAGAAATATGTCTTCTAGCCTGAAGAACCCTTTATTATCAATTTTCTGTTCACTATATAGATACTCATATACTGTTATCTATCATCCCTTCATTTTTTTCATTGATAAGCTAGATAGACTGAGCTCCTGGAGTCTTTCACTATAGGGCAGGTTTTCCAATCCTTTAATCATTGTCATGGCTCTTCTCTGAAGCTTCTGCAATTTTTCAACATCCTTCTTTAATAGTGGACACCAGAACTAGACACAGTATTCCAGTAGTGGTTGAACCAGCACCAAATGCAGAGGTAATATAACCTCTCTACTCCTACTCGATATTACCCTGTTTATATATCCATACATCACATCAGGTCTTTCAGCCACAGCATTGTACTGGGAGTTCACAATCAGCTGATTATCCACCATGACCCTGATGTCTTTTTCAAATTCACTGCTTCCCAGAATAAAATCCCCTGTCCTATATGCATGATCTGTATTCTTTGTTCCTAGATGTATGACTTTTTATTTGGCCATACTGAAACACACATTTTTATGCACCTAATTTACCAAGCAATCCAAATCACTGTTAGTGACCTGTCCTTTTCATTATTTACCACTCCCCTAATCTGTGTGTCATCATCGAAAATGTACCAGTAATGGATAAAAATGTTAAATAGCGTAGGGCCAAGATTCCTGTGGGATCTTACTAGAAACACCCCACCCAAAGATTATTCCCCTTTTACAATGACATTTTGTGACCTATCAGGCAGTTTTTAATCCATTTAATGTGTACCATGTTGAATTTGTATTGTTATAGTTTCTTAATCAAAATGTCATATTGTACAAATCAAATGCCTTACAAAAGTCTAAGTATATTACATCAGCACTATTTACCTTTATCACCCAAACTTGCAATCTCATTATAAAAGACATCAAGTTAGTTTAACAGGATCTGTCTGCCATAAACCTATGTTAATTGGTATTAATTATATTACCCTTCTTTAATTTTTTTATTAACTGAGTCCTATATCAGCCATTTCATTATTTTGCCAAGGGTCAATGTTAGGTAACAGGCCTAAAATTACCTAGGTCATCCTATTTAGTCTTTCAAAATATTGGTAAAACATTAACTTTCTTCCAGAATTTTCCCCTTGTTCCAAGACTTACTGAAAATCAACATTAATGGTGCAGAGACCTCAACAGCCAGCTTTTTAAAAACTCTTGAATGCAAATTATTTGGACCTGCTGATTTTCAAATGTCTAACTTTAGCAGCTGCTGTTTAACATCCATCCTTGTAATGGAAAATATTTCATAATCATACAATATGCATTTTTATCTGTTTTTCCCCAAATACAGAAAAGAAATATTTCATGAACACATCTGACTTTTCTGTATTATTATTGACAATCCTATTATTTCCATCTAGTAATGGACCAATACAATAGTTAGGATTCCTTTTTCCCTTAATCATTTTAATCCTCCTCCTAGTTATTTGGCCATTGATGTCTCCTTATGGCCTTTTGCTTCCTTTATCTTTTTCTTTTTTTAACAATTCACAGCTTCTAATTTATATTCATTACTATCAACTTACCCGTTCCCCATATATACATATAATCTGCTTTCACTTCCATTCTGAACCAGTTATTTTTTTAAACCACGGTAGCCTTTTTCTCAGTTGTCGGATTGCGGCTTTTTTGGATCTCTCATGCAACCAGATGCTATTCAGCATATATGTGTAAGCGTATTGGAGTGTGTTCCTAAGAATTTTCCATGAGAGAATTCAATTCAAAACAGGAAGAATGAGCATGTTGTTTATGATGAGCCATTGACATTTGGAATTTAGTGCTGCCCAAAAGTGTTTCCAAAAAGTTCAGTTTATCTCTCCTCATTTAGTTTATTACAAATTTATGTAAAATTAGGTATGTATTTTGTGCCTCCAAAATATTTAACTATGTCATTTTCCCCCAGCACACTGCCAATACCCCATTTAGGGCTTCAGTGGTTTCTCAACGTCATTTTAGGGATTTGAACTGAATGTACCTTTGCAATTAAGCCTGAAATTGAAAACAAATAATAATAATAAAAAAATTATTTTTGGGCATGAAAGATCTGTCCATTTAAAGGATGGAACATAACTCCAAAAGTGTTTATAATATCAAAATTCTGAGACACATTCTCATTAATCATGTCAACGTTTGCGGAAAAGAACACTTTATTGACAGTCTGTCCCTTGTTGGGAATGATGTTGTAATTATGAGTTTAAAAGCTTTTGATCCAACTCACAGAAAAATAAACGTTCTCTTCTTTGCAGTTCAGTGGTGCACTTCTACCACTATGGTATAAAGTGTTACAAATTCCTTTTTAATTTCCCATTTTCTGGATTTCATAATTCAATTGCAAATATTCAATCTTGGTTTAAATTTAGCTACATGTTCCCTTGTCAAATGGTAAAGATGAAGCACATATTGGATATCAGATCACAATTTATTCTCAAAATATCCCAGTTACTGATGGATAGGTGAGATAAATCAGTCTGATAACCCTGACATGACTTCAGGAAGTACCATTCTTATGAAAATATCATTTTAAAAAACCTATCCTATTGCTGTTCAAAATTATCAAAATGCTGATCTGCTGCCTTTGTCGGTGTTTACCGTTCACGATTAATTTAGAAAACTGGTGTAAGGCTTTCACTGCTTTTAGCTTCCGTGCCTTTGTATCAAAAATAACCCATCTCTTCAAAGCGAAGAAGTTAAAAGACTATCAGACTACACTCAACTAATACCCCTTTCCCTCCCCAAAATAATCCAAGAGTTACCATTTAAAACAAAAAAGACCTGTTTGTGAGAGAGCATTTTAGTACAGTAAAAGGACTAGACACTGAAGCTGTCAAGGGGAAAGTGGATTCCAAAGAAACACCAATTTCAGCATGCAGGTTACTGATTTTACCTGAAAAATGCAATGTAGATATAAAGTAGCTACAAGGAATAGTTTTGTGCTATTGAAAACATGTTATATTACCAATAAACAGCAACATTTTCACTTGATCCACTTAGTATATTTGCCTAACTGTATTTGGACTTGTTTCAATGGTATTTTCTACAATTTTGTATTGTATTTTCTACATTTTTTTTAAAAAAACCCTGATTTACAATGTGTAGCCCTGAAAGCAGCTCATTTCAAAGCTTTACATGTGCACATATCCAGTTTGCATCCCAAGATTTGCTCCTCAATTTTCATTTTAACACAAAACCCAGAGCAGTCTAGTCATTGGTCAGTGCATGAACACACTTTCTAATACAGATAAATAGACTCATTGCTCTTTTCAATCAAAAGACAAGGTCAAGTATGAAGTAATCCATCTACTGTTGCATACCAAACCCAGTCTTTCTAACTCTATGGGTATTTTTATGGTACTAGGCGGTAAACCACAGGAACAATAAACAGTGGAAGTATCATTGCCCATTTACTGGGGGATAAGTCACTCTAATTATTCAATGTGAATCAGAGAGTAGAAGAATGACATAATTATTCATGTCTCCTAGTGATCAACTTCCAATGATTACATGGAGATTCAGAGAACAAAAGTATTTAAAGAGACAAAGCACACATTGTTAGGTACAGCTGACATAATCTGTTCACTCAAATAATAGTGAAGTAGTCACCTCTTTGACTGAAGAAAAGAGCAATTTGTGGTTATTAAGTGAGACATTCTTACCGTTCTGCTCCAAAAGGGAAACAATATTTCTGAATTTGTAAGAACTAGAAAATGTCCATAGACAATAGATTTAATCATGCTTGCTTGTGTTGCCATGTTGGTTGGTTGATTAATGATGGCATCTTGGTAACCATCTGAATGACTGTTTGCCATTCATTCTGAAGTGCCCTATGGAGTGAAATATGAGAGTGGCCTATTGGGGAAAAGATCTTTTTTTTTCTTTAATGTGTTCTTTGTTTCCACTGTGGCAATAGGGAGACACTGAGGATGGCAGTAAAGACTTTCTTCTATTGCATGTAAATTGGGACAGGGAGCAAGACAAAGAAAAACATATTTCAGTCAACACTGGGCAAAGTGATAGTTTAAATCATGGTGCCAGATATTCTGATTGTTTGTTCCCAAGTGCTGTAAATTCCATATGATAAAAAGAACTTGGGTACAGTTGCTTTTTCTTGAGATTAGCATGTGAATGTTTTGTAAGCACCTGGTTTTTCTCTCATTCAAGATGACAAATTATTGAATATAATTATTTCCTTTATTGCCAGGTTCTTCTGCTCCCTTTTATCCATTTATAACTAAATAAATTAAATGTAATGACTCGAGCACAGGAACGTGAGTCAGCTGGATGACTCTGTCACTGACTCTGAGTGACACTGGCCAAGTCACTTAACTGTTCCTTGCTCCAGTGTACCAAGCTGCAAAATGGATATCAAAATACTTACAAAGGTTATGTTATAAAGTGTATACACTGTCCACTGGGCCAATAAGGTTCTAAAAGGCATACTGGACCAGGCAGGTGTTAAAAACCAAAACCTTGCATGAAGGAAAAGCTCTCCAAGTGCATTTACACTAAATAAACACTTCATACCCTTTTTCCAGCACAGGTGCTGACAGTGATGAAAGCTCTACTGTAGGGTGGACACAGGGATTTTGCACACTAAGTCTGCCTTGCTGAGAAGAGGGTAAGAAATTTCCAAACAAGATGAGGCCTTCTTCACACCACACAGGAAGTCAAGCCTTAGCTTTTCCCCAAGGCATCTATAAATCTTCACAAGTGAGGCTGCTGCAATTATGTGTTAGAACTGGCTTTTCCATCTGGTAAACACAATTTTTTTTATCCCAAACACAACGATAGAAGACAGAACGTATTGAACACTGTCTATAGTATAGTTCTAGTCTATATCTTTGCTTACATTTTTTCCCTACTGGATTTTGTTTCAAAAACAAAAAAGAGATTTCCAAACCTGTCAGTCGTAGTCGATCCTGTGTTGCAGTGTACAGTCCAGACCATCACAAGAGCTTTATAAAATCTGCCTTTTTCAGCGGATATATGCTTTGCTTGAGGACTTATTAAAAAGTTGATTTCTGCTCAATGGATTCTAAAAGTTAATTGTGCCAGAGAGCACCTTATTGTGTCAGTGATTGTGCAGGGAATTCAGATCCACATATTTGGCGATCATGCACCTAGAGCCACATGTTAAAAATATCAATGAAATATTGGTTTGAAAAAACGAGCATTTGCAAATGAGAAACCTCTGTCTCTTTATCATCAGAAATACCTTACAGTATAATCCAGGTTGTTGAATAACAGCCTGCAAAGTTTGTTTAAAAACAAGACATTTGGGGATTTATAGGATGGAAAAAATGCATCTCAAGCACTGGCCCATCAGCATATTTCTGAGGCATCTACAGTGCAGGCTGCAGACTAATTGCAGCCTGTGGCCACTCTCAGATGACCCATGTCTTGAATGCTGCGGTACAGCCAAATAATATTTGTATCTGTACCGTGGTTTCGTCTTCCACCGAAGTCTGAGAAGTTGTGTGAGTCCCAGGCTCCAGCTGACATTAGCAGTCTTTATTTTCACGTTCAAAAGGAACTGCTGCCATGTCCCCATTGAAGTTAGGTGGAGTAAATACCATATTGGGGATTCTGCTGGAGAGGGAGAAGCTGACAGCTATGTGATGAATTACAGATCCAGCTTATAAATGTATCATGCCCTTCTAACTGCCTCCTCTGCCTACTAATTCATCTCGTCTTGAATTTTTCCTAACATTCCAAACCCATGAGCAGCTACTTACAGCTGCTTCAAAAAAAAAAAAAAAAAAGTCAACCTGCCAGAAAAAACATTTCCTCCTCCCTCAACAAATGTCGTATTTCTTCCAAAAACTACATTGGCCCCAATTCAGGACGGGCAAGATACATTAAAAAAAAGTGGAAAATATTGAGGTCTAATGTCTTGTGGCCACACAGAGAGAGAGAAATATGAGCCTTATACCATTAAAAGGGAAGATTCCTAGCTTTCCAGTGGGATCCCGCAGTCATGTCAAGCATTAGAAGATCTTGAAATGTCAGATTTCAAAATTATGACACTTTTAAATACAGAAAAACTTTTTTAAAGTATTTTTATGGCTCCTTCTGAATGCTGCATAATTGGCCTAACTAAATGTTCTAGCTTTACAGATGGGGAGTGATGAAAATAGTCCCAGTAATGTTTTTAAAACTCTGAATCATTCCTATAGCTTTCTGTGACTAGGGGGTCATATACAGAATACATGTTGGCATCAACAGCTATTGGAATGACGTACAACTTTCTCATGACTATGGCACATGTGACTAAGTCCTGGTCTACACTGCACAGTTAGGATGACATAAGGCAGCTTATGTCGACCTAATTATGTCAGTGTACACACTACAGCTTTGTCCCACCGAGGTAAGTGCCCTACTACACTGACATAGTAACACCACTTCCACAAGAAGCATAGGGCTTATGTTGGGGTAGTTAGGGTGAGGTAGTGTCTGTGTAGACATTGCAGATTACTTACATCAGCTGTTGGCTGTCTTGTCAATTTCAGGGCTCTATGCTCCCCACTTCCTCCCAGGCTGCTGCCTGGAGACTCCATGGTCCCCATTCAGGGAGCTGAGAAGCCCAGGCAGTTGGCCCCCACTCCCAGCTGGCGGCAGCTAGGCTCCCGGCCAGGAGTTGCACAGAACTGAGAACCCTGGTGAGGGCACGCACCATCAACAGAAGGAGGGTAGTGTGGACATCAGCCACTTACTTACTTACAGCATTTAATTACTGCGGTGGCTATAAGTTTATTTAGATCAATGTAGGCCTGTGGTGTAGAGTTGCCCTAAGACCTTGTCTAAACATAAAGGTTGTACCACTTTAACTATAGCAGTATACCCTAGTGTGAATGCAACTATGCCAGTTTAAACATTGGTATATTAATATAGCTTATTCCCCATGGAAAGAAGAAAAAACAATACTGATATAAGCATGCTTATTCTGCTGTAATGGGGTCTACTATACTATGAATTGTACCCATATAACTATATCATTAAAAATCACACCCCTAACTAACAAAATTATACCAGTACAAAATTTTGGTTTGGATCAGCCCATAGATGGTCATGCCCTAAACCGATCTCCACAAAAACTTGGTGGTGCCTCGCAAACTCTGGAGAGAAGTAAAGAATATGAGACTTGAGCAAAAGGAAGCCTTAAAATATGCCCAAGAAAGGTGGTTGAAATTTTTTTCAAATTAAATTTTTTTATTAGGAAATGGCCATTTTCCTAAAACAAACATTTTCATTTTTGTCACCCTTTTAATCAAAATTTTACTGCAGTGTTATGATGATGCTTACTGAAACTGTCGTCATTTTTTTTCGTGTACCAATAGCCTGGTTCCAGTAAATGAAAAATATTGTTCACAACTTCAGTAATGGTTTCCATGGTTTTGATTTAAAAAAAATAACAGAATTTCATTTGGAAATTGAATGCCAATTTTCTAAGATTTTTGGCTGAGCCACTCTAGGCAGGTCTGTAGTAAGGAGAGGCTTGGTGGGAGAAAGGCTGCTGCAGTTGGGACCCTTGGGAGACAGCAAGACATAAAGAGACAACTTTTATTTTTAATTATAGCTTTGCCTGGAGATTTCTAGGTACACTTGTGGGCCAGTCTGACCATCCAGGCCGTCCTTTTTCCTTACCAAAAGACCATAGTCTGTCATGGTATGTCTACACTCCACAGTAAGCCTGGGTTCTGTCTCAGGTTTGAGCCCAAGCCCTCACATCCATCTGCACACAAACCTGTCTGACTCAGGTCAGCAAGCACTCAGGATCTGGGTCTTGGGACCCTGCTAAGGGAGATGGATCAGACCCAGAGTCCCATTGTGACTCAGGTCCAAGCTCTGTCATTTTACAGTGTGGACTCAGGTCAAGCTGCAGACCCAAGTCAGAAAGTCTGTGTAGGGGAGTATGGATGCTTTATCATGACTGTGAGACCTGGGTCCAGCAATTTTAACCCAGATTTACATTGCAGTGTGGATGCTCAAGCATGGATTTAGAAACACTGGGTCCAAAAACCCGAGTCCCACAGACCTAGGCTTAATGTGACAATATAGACATTCCCTCAGACAGATCTTACTACTTTCTCAGAAGGCATCTTACCCTGCTTCGCACCCCTCCCCTGCCCCTGGTCCAAAGCTGGCTAGCATCTGTTCTCTGTGCTTTGAAGAGGGAACCTAGAGGGAATCAACTTGATCACCAGCAAAAAAGGATTACCCCCACTCCACCCCTGATTAGGTTTTGCTCCCCAAATGATGGCCTTGACATTTGTCTCTGCCCTATTTTATTTTTTAAAATTATTGTACAAAAAATTCTCATCAAGTATCCTCCATTTGCATAATTTCAGTCTCTAATGGTCATCCTACTGCTATCTGCCTGGGGATCAAGGGCCTTCTATGACTCTTACAGTGCACAGGGAATGTGTACCTTGCAGTGTACCATAGCACTCATTAGTGCTTGTCCATGTACCTAGACAGAGTTGTGGTTGATCTCCAGAACTGGTTAAACACAGGGTGCAGCACGCACATGTTTGTTTTTATTTTGCTTTCAGAAAAAATTCTCTCTATTCTCCTTTATTTGACAGCAATAGATGACTATCAGGACACACCATTCAAATTTGTTCTGAGAGAGGAAAAATATGTAACTTAACCATTTTGTTGATCCTTGCGGTCAGTCCATAGTTCCATAAGTGATTAATTTAGTAGGAAAAGCTGTTGTAGACAGCTGGTGGTATGTCCGTCCATCCATCTGGTGATTTGAAACCAGATTGGTGATCCCCACATTGATGATGGGGACTTGAAACCACAGGGAAAAAAAAGACATCCAGTGATTTGTTTGTCAGATGTTAAAAACACTTCACACAATATTTGAATAAGGCAGCCAAAGATACTTAAAAACACATAGTAAAAAAAAAAAAATCTGAATCTCAGCAGGCCAAGTGACATCATTATGTCATTAAACATTTTAAATAAACCCATATGTTACCACCTCTAGTTTGTGAGTAACAACCATTTGGTTCTAATGCAAGTATTAATATATGTTATGAGACTTCAAAATCTTTGCAGTTTCTCAAGAGGATAAATCACTTATTACATGACCATTGTGTTGCTCATAATTTTTCAACACTCGATAAACTGAGGACTGTTCCTTCCTTCTATTACAGGACATATCAAATTTGTCCACAGTGTGGTTTATGTTTTAACACAGAGATGGAGGCTTGTGGACTACCTTCTCTCTTATTCAAGATTATGTGGATCACCTGCTATCTCACTGGTGATTAAGTATCATCCCAGTGACAACCACAGCAAGTTGTTTAGATGGAAAAATACTATTAGGAAATTGTTTAATGATTTTTATCTTTTATATTTCAATTTAACATTAGCTGGAAACAAAACAAAAGGTCAGCAGCACATGACCAAGCACCACCCTGGACACAATCATAGAATATCAGGGAGGGACCTCAGGAGGTCATCTAGTCCAACCCCCTGCTCAAAGCAGGACCAATCCCTAATTTTTGCCCCAGATCCCTAAATGGCCCCCTCAAGGATTGAACTCACAACCCTGGGTTTAATAGGCTAATGCTCAAACCACTGAGCTATCCCTCCCCCCGGAACCATACTTTAGTGCTCCCTGGGCCACGGTTTAGAAACACTGCTCGTGTACAATGGAAATAGAGAAACCGTTGTGGTACGACGTCAAATGACAATGGACCTGACACTAGTCTCAGCTGAATATATATTTCTGCACTGGTGCACTGAAAGGTGCTGAATGAATGCAGCAAAAATTGAGAAAATGAAACAAACTGAACACATTTTTTTAAAGAGAGAGCTTTCCTGTGTACTTTCATGAGAACGCACCACTATCAAATGTTCTTCTTTAGATGACAGCTATATTAAGTTGTGGAGATAGAGTGATATGATTATAAGGGGGCTAATTCTAAATCTGATGTTAAACTGAGCTGTGGGGGTCCATTTAGCCATGGCATTCATTAAAGTGAAATATAAGCAGGTACTCCTTTATGTTCTCAGATAAAAGCTACTTGTTGATTGTTGTTCCTTTTGTATTCATTTATGAGTCTGCTTGTACTTTTGGTTAATATCAATGGATTCTATTGCATTAATAACTTTCTATTTTAGCAGCTTTTGGAGAAATCTATCAACATAAGGTAAACTCCTGGCCCTACTGAAGTCAATGGAAGTTTTGCCATTGACATCAACAAAGCCATAATTTCCCCCATAATTCTTTTGTACATAACTTTATGCATGAGTAGGCCGACGTAGGTCAGTAACTTCATTAAGTCAGAGGTTGGCCAAACCTGACCACTCCTGAAAATCTTACTCATTGAGTTCTGGTACCTTAGACTGTTACCAAAAGTTACAAACTGATGGCCATTAGGAGGCCTCTGTGAAATGAACTGATGGTCTGAGTGTCATTACTAATGGCCAAGTGATTCTATCGCAAAAACACTACCACAGTTCAATGGTGGTATCCTACTTTGTAGTCCTAGGCCAACATTTGAATGTCCATAGCGTGAGAACTATCATCTGACCATCCACAGACATTCCCTCCAGAAATGTTGAACTGCATATTACTGGGAAAAATTTGTGCTATTCCTTTGGGTAAGCAGAGGACTTCAGACTTGAAAACTGTCAATTTAGCATTTTTCATAGGCATTAAGTTAGGTAAAAATAAAAAGATTTTGAATGTAAGCGTATCATCAGATATCTCTTTCTTGTGTACATAGCATAGGGTTGACTGTGTGGGTCATATATATACTTGGATTCTTCACTACATTTCACTCATATGTGATAACTATTTAAATTCTCACTGAGAAAGACAAGTTCTATAATTTTTATACTTCTAGTTATGATGTACAATAATGAAAAATATATAGTTATAATCACCCCATTTAGATTTAATAAATTATTTCCACTTAATCTTTGCTAAGGAAACTAATAACTGTTTCAGCAACTGGCTCTTGCTGAAACCCAGCATTACAAAACACATCTCAAGCTTGGCAATGGGCATTAGGATTGTCTTGGTTTCTAATGACGCATTATTAATAATATCACTGCACCTATTCATTCCTTCATCTGAAAGGAATGCAGGCAGCATATGGACTTCAACATATTTTGAAGCCATTACCTCTCTCTAATGTCTATTAAAACTGTCTGCTTCCAACAACACCAGCCTTTCATGAAAATTACCAGGTGATTCTAACATAAGTACCGAGAGGTTTATAGAATGGAAAAAAGGCAAAAAGCAGTTCAAAGGATCACACAGGATCTTTTTTTATCATTTTGTATGAATGCGTGTAGCAATGACAAGAAATGCTAAGGGCGCAACCCATGTATTGAAGCCTTTCACCCTAAGACCTGACTTCCTTTTACAGGAGATCCAGAGGACTTTGAGAAAATAGTATTGATGTATTTGATAAAATTTAGAAAGGAGATTAGGGCAAACCTGGAAAAATAACTTAAACCAGGTGGCTAGATCTTCAGGTATGCCCCCGCTGAACTCTGTGAAGGATCTCAGGGGTGGGCATAGGCAACTTCAAGCCACCTTTATGCTCCCAAGAGCCTGAACCGGGTCCTGGAGCAGCCCCAGTCCTAGTGCCCTGAGGGAGCCTTCCAGTCACCAGGATCCTTCTGGAGTGTAAAAATGCCTTAACCATGCCTCCTTTCCATGCAATGGGTGCCAGGAGTGATTAAGGGCTACTGATTTTCCTCCTGCAGGCAGGTGTCAGATCTGTCATACCAGTGCCAAGCGGAATGGGCAGCCAGGATCTGGCCCAAAAGCTACTGCAAAATTTAATCTTTACAATGAAATCTTTTAAATCCAGCATTTCAATGTGCAACTTTATTGACAGTTTGCTGTAGAGCCTTGATGTTACTAGCCTTCATTAGCGAATAGAAGGGCATCCAGATTCTTAAACGTGGTCTTTACAGTTTAAAAAAGAAATATGAATCAAGATCTGAAAAGCAAATCATGCTGGGTAACTCTTATGCCTGTACAGAGTATAAGTGAAATCATTGTGGTGCCTCAGAGCTGTAATGGTCCACCAACATGGATTGCTTTACAAGATCTGGGCCTCAGAATTGGAACCAAAACAAAGTAACAATTAAAAATAGCAATTTAAGGATTTTTTTAAGGACAAGTGCAGCTGTAGCACAGCAGCCAATTAACTCAGAAACCATACAACTGAGTTAACAGTGCCCAAGATCTTGTTAGCATTACAGTATAACTCACACCTCACCAATAAGGTGTGGATCTTTGAAGTTGCCAACAGGCTGTCTTAACTAAAAGTTTTGCAGTGTAGGTCCTCAATAAGCTAAATTAATGGCTACACAAACATTTTTTCCCTGTCACTGAAATGTACCAAGGTAAAAGCCCCAGTTTGATGAACAGTGAATTTTTGGGATATCAGCTGGTATTAAAATGGAGATTAGGATACTTGTTTTCATTTTGCACCACCCAATATTGTAGTGTTTGTATAGGTCTCTCAAAATTCTCTGTTGCCAAATGTTTTCATGGTTATTTTACAATTACAAGCAAAATTGCTCAGACACTACACATTAATTAGCTGACACATTCCAATCTTGCTGCTGTAAGTGAATTTTGCAGCTTTGATGGTAGGAGTCTGAGTATTGGGGAGAATCTAGTCTGATTCAAATATATTTGCCGCTTAGCGCTCACCATGGTAGTTTATGCAGAAAAAATGCAAGGAAACACTTGGGTCCTTAGATTCTTGCTCAAGAAGCTATGTGTTTGTCCTGTACAGAAAAAGGCTCCATGGTACTGTATTTCTTGATACCTATGTTCATCATAAGTTTCTTTCAGAGACAATTAAGGTGAGGTTGCTGTGCAATATAGTTCAAAATGAAATCTAGAGAAGATCGAATATTTAGCTTTTCTTAAGCTGAATATGCTTCAAATCATCTAGGATCACCATTGTGATCCACAAAACCCCCACTTGGCTTCTGCCTACCCTGATAGGCACCTAAACTCACTAGGTACCTAAGGGCCTGGTTACATGGCAAGTTACTATGCAGCAACAAGGTTGTGAATCTATAGCACACCAGCTTGCCATGCAGGAACTAGCAGTGTGGACCCTGCTGCAGTGCAATGAGTGTTTCACAGTGTGGTGTAGCATTCTGCACTTTCAAGGATCCAGGCCTAGGACTTGATCCAAAGTTCACTGTGCATAATAATATTCCCTTCCTCCCACCATTTGTAAAACTCTTTGGGGTGGCAACTGTATTTTACTATATTCAAGAACAGCGTCTATTGCAATGGGGCCCTGTTCGCAGCCGGGGCCTCCACGTGATAACAGTAACAAATACTATTTCTATCCTTTTCAAAATCATGTGGACATTTCAAGAAACTTAAACTATTCATGTCATTTTGTAAAAATACAAAAATACAAAATGAGTCCTGAAAACATTAGTTATTTTCATGGTCTCAGAAGCATTCCATCTTCTCAAAGAATAACAATGCTGACTCTTTTTTGATGTCTACCTTTTACTGAGCACATTTTTATTGTGCACATAACATAATTTCCAGGTCTGGCTGTTTCCCAATCAATTTATTTCCAACTGGATTCAATTTCCAGAGAGAGGCAACTTCCTGTGATTTTTTTTTTTTTTGGTCCAACAAAGGTGAAAATAGTGTTCTCCAAACAGGACTATTTAAACTGGCATGCACATGTGGCTAAATGGTTTAATTCAATTTAAATAAAAATGTTCACTGGGTGGAAATAGCATGAAAACTGATAGTCCAAATGGGGGGAAAATGTTAAGTGTTCAGTGAAATGTGAGTTTCAGATTGTCCTGATTATCCGGTACCTTCTCTAGTTCATATTTTTGCCCAAGTGAACACATTTTCAAGTATGAATTAACAGAACAGATATTAATGTATCGCCTGAACTCATATGAGGAACAACCTCTAAAATCGTCTGTCACATTCTTTAATGGCGTATTTTTCTTTTCCTGGCCATCATACTCAATGCTCTACATCCTATCGATCAACCTATGTGTCTTAGGTACTTTTATGATCCCTTTACTGCAATACTTGAGCATCTCACTACCTTTAAAGTATATAGCCTCATGTTAGGTACAGAAGATAAAGAAATACTGTTATTAACATTTTACAGATTGGGAACTCAGACATCAGAGGAATTTAGGTGCCTGGATCTTCAAGTATTTAGGTGCCTAATTCTCATTAAAATAATAGGATTTAAGCATCTAAATACATTTCAAGACCTAGGCTTATGGCCCGGCCCCACATGGGGATTTAGGTGTTGCAACATCTTACTTTTAGGCACCTTGAAAATCACTGGGATCACCAAAGCCTGAGTTAGGTGCCTAGGCTTTCTATACAATGCATAGGATGATATAAGTACCTAAGAACGGGATCCACAAAAGCCAATGCATAAGGTAGAGAGCCACCTAAACTAGCCAATGACAGATGCCAACAAGAGGTGACTATCCTATGCCCCGCCTCCTCACAGAGTTTGGCACCTAAGTCTAAGCTGCAGGGAGGTACTATCTCTGATTGTGATCCACAGCCAGGAACCCCTCTCCTGAAGTCATCCAGCTTAGGTGCCTAAACTATTCTTTGAGAGAATGGCTTAAGTGGCTGCCTAACTACATGCAGGATGCTCATGGCATGGGAGGAAAAAAGAGTAGCCTCCCCTATGACCTTCAGCCCAGAGATTGGACTACTCACCTAGGATATGGGAGACCCCCAGTTCAATTCCCTACACACATCTGACAAGAAGGAAGGATCAGAAGAGGGATCTGCCACCTCTCAGGAGAGCTTCCCTAGCCAGTGGGCTATGTGATATTCTGAAGTGGTGCTTTCTCCTGTTGAAGCTGTTCCACGTTGTCACACACCTGAGGTGGGAAACTTCTATTTAAATCCCTTTTACTTATCAGGGAAGGGCGGAGTGAACCAGAATCTTACACATCCTGGGTAAATACCCTAACCACTGGGCTAACAGTTATAAAGAAGTCTGCCTCCTCTGCTATTTTGTGTGGAGTTAGGCAGGCTCAGACAAAGCCCTCTAGATCAGGCCCCACAAGCAAGATAGGCATTGTCCTGCCTACCTTCACCTGGTTTGAGGATCATGCTGGAAGTTAGGTGTGAGACAGACATCCAGGTGCCAGCCCAAGGCAGCAGTGCACATGCCTAGAGGCATAAACGTAGGCAGCTAAGGAACTTCTATTGCAAAAATGTAGGCTCCACGTGAGTGTAGGTGCCTCCAGAGTTAGATGGCAGTGAGCAGAGGTTAAGGTGATTTTTGCAGTGGTGCCTAAAACTAGGATTTAGGTGCCTAAATTTGGGCTTTAGGCCCTTCAATCCCTTTGTGGATCTGGACCTAAGTGATTTGCTTGAGATTACACGAGATCTCAAGTCCCAAGTCAAGCACCTGCCCTCCCTTAAAGATGACTAGATGAGGCTCCCTTTGCAATTAATTATTGCCTTCCCTAGCTCAGTCAAAAATGTTGCCTCCGTGATGCAAGACATCTTCCAGGCACTGAGCAACCTGACTTCATAGCATTCCCAGCACCGGCCAACCCAGAGGGCAAGAAAAAAGACCCTGAAATCAAATTGGCCTGCTCTGTATTCAAATTGTAATGGCTTAATGCCTTTTCTTAAAGAAATGAAGAGTAACTTAACTTCACATTTTAGGGTGCAACCCTGGACTCCTTACTCAGAAAAAATATTCAATGAAATAAATAGTTCTGGGTTGGGCCCTTAGTGTAATAATGACCAGTTTCCATTTTCTGGTTTGGTATAAAACATAGGAAAATATTAGTTTAAAATCTAAGGTCCTGATTCTCCTCTCATTTTCACTGATGGAACCCCCTTGGTTTCATCAACCCCAATGGACTTCATGGCTTACAGTGATGGATACTAAAGACAAATCTCTACAATAAATTATACTTAGAGACTCATACTAAGTGAGATTTAAAGGCAGCAGAAAAATATACTGAACTAAGAAACAGATAAGTATATAGTATGAGAAAGCAATACAATAACATTGACAGGTGAGTAGAAAACAGAATGTGGTCTATCTTTGGGTTTTGTACTGCCATCCATAGTATCTAAGTGCTTCCAATATTAATTAAATTGGCAATAGCAAAGTTCCAGAGGACTTAATGGAGACGTGGGTTCTTCTCCCTTTCTAGCTGTAGAAAGCTCTGATTGGGTGGAAGATTTTGGGTTGGGTAGAAGGGAAGGAGGATGCAGCTGTGCTAAATGACATTTTAGCAGGGTAGAGTTTTGTGAACCACCTGAAGCACAAAACTTCCAATAGAAGTTGGTTTGTTAACAGCTATGAGCTTCCCCACCCCATCCCACCCCACAGCCTGTATAAATGGCTTGCCTCTGGAAAATCACTTTATCAAGGCTTCCTGAGGGTTGCGTGTTTTTCTTTTCAGGTTATGAGTGGTCTTGAAGCCAAATTTCTCTTTTAAAACATGCTTCTGCCTGGTGACCCTTTGAAGGGACATAGATTACTGTCAGATTGCCTGCTTTCCACATATTTGTGGTTGGCTGAGAAGAAGTAGCCTAAAGTAGCCATTAAAGAGACAAGGTAATATCTTTTATTGGACCATCTTTAATGAAGAAGAAGGGCTTGGTGTAGCTCAAAAAATTGTCTCTCTTTCACCAATAGGAGTTAGTCCAATAAGATAATGTCATGGCAAACCTGGTGGCTGAACTTTGTGACTTTGTCCTCACCCATAACTATTTCACATTTGGGGACAATGTACACCTTCAAACCAGTGGCACTGCTATGGGTACCCGCATGGCCCCACAGTATGCCAACATTTTTATGGCTGACTTAGAACAACGCTTCCTCAGCTCTCGTCCCCTAATGCCCCTACTCTACTTGCACTATATTGATGACATCTTCATCATCTGGACCCATGGAAAAGAAGCCCTTGAGGAATTCCACCATGATTTCAACAATTTCCATCCCACCATCAACCTCAGCCTGAACCAGTCCACACAAGAGATCCACTTCCTGGACACTATGGTGCTAATAAGCAATGGTGACATAAACACCACCCTATACTGGAAACCTAATGACCGCTATTCCTACCTACATGCCTCCAGCTTTCACCCAGATCACACCACACGATCCATTGTCTACAGCCAAGCTCTACGATACAACAGCATTTGCTCCAACCCCTCAGACAGAGACAAACACCTAAAAGATCTCTATCAAGCATTCTTACAACTACAATACCCACCTGCTGAAGTGAAGTGAACAGATTGACAGAGCCAGAAGAGTACCCAGAAGTCACCTACTACAGGACAGGCCCAACAAAGAAAATAACAGAACGCCATTAGCCATCACCTTCAGCCCCCAACTAAAACCTCTCCAACGCATCATCAAGGATCTACAGCCTATCCTGAAGGATGACACATCACTCTCACGGATCTTGGGAGACAGGCCAGTCCTTGCTTATAGACAGCCCCCCAACCTGAAGCAAATACTCACCAGCAACCACACACCACACAACAGAACCACTAACCCAGGAACCTATCCTTGCAACAAAGCCCATTGCCAACTGTGTCCACATATCTATTCAGGGGACACCATCATAGGGATTAATCACATCAGCCACACTATCAGAGGCTCGTTCACCTGCACATCTACCAATGTGATATATGCCATCATGTGCCAGCAATGCCCCTCTGCCATGTACATTGGTCAAACTGGACAGACTCTACGTAAAAGAATAAATGGACACAAATCAGATGTCAAGAATGATAACATTCAAAAACCAGTCGGAGAACACTTCAATCTCTCTGGTCACTCGATTACAGACCTAAAAGTCGCAATATTACAAGAAAAAGACTTCAAAAACAGACTCCAATGGGAGACTGCTGAATTGGAATTAATTTGCAAACTGGATACAATTAACTTAGGCTTGAATAGAGACTGGGAGTGCTTGGGTTATTACACAAAGTAAAACTATTTCCCCATGTTTATTTCCCCACCCCTACTCCCCACTGTTCCTCAGACGTTCTTGTCAACTGCTGGAAATGGCCCACCTTGATTATCACTATAAAAGGTTTTCTTCCCCTTCTCCCCTCCCCCCCACCCCGGTCTCCTGCTGGTATTAGCTCATCTTAAGTGATCACTCTCCTTTCTGTGTGTATGATAACACCCATTGTTTCATGTTCTCTGTGTATATAAATCTCCCCACTGTATTTTCCACTGAATGCATCTGATGAAGTGAGCTGTAGCTCAGGAAAGCTTATGCTCAAATAAATTTGTTAGTCTCTAAGGTGCCACAAGTACTCCTTTTCTTTCTGTGAATACAGACTAACACGGCTGCTACTCTGAAACCTACCTCAATCACTTTGTCTCTCTAATATCTGGGACTGACATGGCTATAACACTGCGTACAACTGTGTTGCCATGAGAGACTGTGCTATTGTGCATTTTATAGTTATCTCTTGCAGGGTGAGAGTTTCACTCAGAGAAAAAAACTCCTAGTCTGAATTCTGCTTTTTATTCATTGTGTGCAAACCCCACTTGTAACAGTCTGTCTCTTTAAGAGCCAGGAGGTCTTGGGTCAGCCAGCGCTGTTGAATCAGCACCATTTGTGCCATAATTAACTGCCTCCCAGCATGAGGAGGTGGGACTAATGGAGTCATGTATTAGCAGGATGAGCATCTGGCCCTCATAACAAGGCTTGAGAGAGAACAGTTGAGGGAAGAGGCTCCTACAGGAAGTGGGAAGTAGAAGGTGCTGGTTAGGCTCATGTGGGGTGCTGAGGTAGGTCTACTAGAGACAGAAAGGCCTCTGAAAGAAGCTGCTGAAAATCCTAGAGCAGGGATATAGTGGCACCTGCTAGGAGGAAAAGTGTCTCCAAGAGAATAAATTGTGGGAGGTGGGTGCTCAGCTTCAGCAGTATAGAAAAACTCTGTAAGCAGGGGTCAAGGACAATGAGCTTGAGCATAGCACAAGAGGGGAAGAAGAATTGTTTGTTTGGGTGCTTATTTGGGTTTTCAGATGGACTTGTTACCCCATAAGGGGACTGAACTGGAAAAGTGACCTGGCCTAAAGGCTGTGCCACAGAAGGTGCTGATAACTGCGGAACTGAACTGGCACACAGTAGGGGATGCTAGAATGGAAGAACCCTGGAAATGTCTCAGTTTGGCTCAAGAGGGAGTTCTAGTAGTGAGTCCCCAGCAGTTACAACCTTCCTACTCATCCCCAAAAGTGGTAGAGCTGGTTGGAATTTTGTCATCTATTGTTTGTTTGTATGAAACCTCAAAAGGAACTTTAAACTTTTTTGTAGAAAATCCAAGTTTGGGTGGGGGGGGGAATCACATTTTGTTCCCATTTATGAAAAAAAAGAAGCAAAAACTGCAATTGGTTTCTAAATGGAAATGTTCATTTATTTTTAGTTTGAGGGGGTATCTTACTCCTTCCTCTTTACCAGTAGGTCAAAAAAATGGAATTTGATGAGGGGGGGAGGGTGAAAAGTATCTTTTTTGGGGAGGGGAGACTGTCTCTATCCAGGAACAGCCACAGGCAGATCCTCGTGATTCCCCCGAAGACCCCAGTTCTGCTAGTGACTCATAAGACATGGAATCACTTGAATATCATGACCAAGTCACTATACCTCTATAATGGGTTTCATTTCCAGGGATCAGTGGCAAACAAAACAGGACAATGCCATGTAGGAGAAAGTCCTGCCCAGATCTTTTGTATGGATCCTTTTATTAGCTCTTTCCTTCTGTTGGTGGTGGTCCTAAATAACACAGTGGGACACTGACTTCTTTGCCCTTTCTCACTGTGAGGCAGGAAGTACATTGTTTGTATTTCCAGTTCAACTAATGCTGGTTCATTTCATTTAATTGTATTATTTCAGACTGTGTGTACTCTGTGTTTGTGTATTTAGTGCAATGTCCTTGAATCATCCATTACCAGAAATCATGGAGTGAGTTGTACAAATATTTCCCTGAAACTAAACTTGCAGCTTAGACGTGTTTTATTTGTTGTTTTAAAAGGACCTATTTATTTCCTTTGCTTAACAATAACCAAACTTGACCTATTTATTTATAACACAGCACAAACTGGCACAGCCATGTTTGAAGTGACATCATTCTTATCAAATACTGTCTCCTTCAAATACAAACAGCATTACCAAGACAGATACAGCCAATACTGTCCTTAACAACTTTTTAAAATATTGTACTGAAAACTAAGTTGAGTTTCCTTTAGTAAAGCAGCTTGATATTTTTTTTTTTTTGTGAAATGGTATTTATAAAATTTACAGTGGTGTTGAAATGCCAAAATTGATTGGGACTTGTATAGGTGCAAAAAAGATTGTATAGGTGCAAAATAAATCTCTAGACCCTGGTAACAAGATTTGGTGAAGGATTGGTCAGTCTTTGAGGCAGAAAGAACGAGGGGTTGGAACAAAAGAGGTACTGCAGTGAAAAAATCCTAAGAACAGCCAAGCTTGAGAAGAAACCCTACCCTTGAAGTTCAGCTAAGTTTGTATTAAACATAGCGGAAAAACTCCATTTGTCTTCAGTGGAACCAGGATTTCACTCAGTGTATTTAGTAGACCATTCACAGCAGGGTAGGAACTTCACCTGGTTTTAACAATATTCCTTTTATTTTGTAGATATAGAAATATAGAATGAGTATTTAAAGTGATTACTACCAACTGCTCCATAAATTCTGAAATCATCCAGTTCCACAATACCAAAATCCCCCATTATCTAGAGCTGATACTAATTGTGTTACCCTTGTTGGCAGTCACAGTAGCAAGCACTGGCAGCATATTGAGTCCATTAATATGCTACTCCCTCCATCCCTTTCAGAACAAATCTGATGTGAGGAACCCTATACTGTTCCCCCCTCCCATCACCCAGTATAAGAGGCATGCTAAGATCTGTGGTGTATTGAAAACTGTTTAAAATTACAGGCTATTACTTTAAATTATGTGTTTTCTGGTCCTGCTTGCAGGCTTAGGGCCTCTGAGGGAAGCCATGTGATCTGGGGGCCTCTTGAGTAGTCTGGAAAGCATGACCCTGGAGCAAGGTGGGTTGAGTTATGCCTTTCTGCATTAGCTAGCAGCTCTCTCTCTCTCTGTTTGGTTGGTTGGTTTGATGAGCATTAAGAGTTTCTAAGAAATAACAGTGTTGTATTGCAGACTTTAAGGAAGAATATTTGTTTTTCCTTCCTGCTTCCCTAGGTGCATGTTGTGAATGTAACAGACAGGCCTTCAATGAATAACATACTGGGGATGCTGGGCTGCAGTATAGCCAATAGGTAGCTCTTAAGAGGCTGCAGTATGTTCCCAGCCATATAGGCCAATGGGAGGCTCACCTACATCAGGTGACTTTGATTTTACTTTATAAAATATTTGTAGATGAACCTCCCATTGGCCTGTATGGCTGGAACATGATTTAGGAAGCTGTCACTAGTCCATAATTTTCATACATTTACTTTGTTTTGCAGAAACTCCTTTAACACAGGTGAGAGTTTGAGTGCGATGTCTCATAAAAAAAATTAAAAGGAATGCAGACCAGTTTTCCCCGTGCGCCCCTCCATCCCCCCCCCCCCACACACACACATACACAGTGATTTTTTATTTTCTGGTTTGCCTCTTGCCCAATACTTGGCAGATTGCAAATTAGAATTTTGTTGTTACCTACTCGTCTGTACAGTACGTATAAAATCTGTCCATTGAGCATGGTGTCAATTCCTTCAATGTTCAGAATCTTCTTAGAAAAGGATCAGTATTCCTTATTGGCATGAATGAATTTGACTAACCCACTATACTATACCCACTATGTATACCCACTAATACACTATATCCACTGGATCTCCCTTGTCTACATGCTTGCTGACCACCTCAAAGAATTCTAGTAGATTGGTGAGGCATGATTTCCCTTTACAAAAACCATGTTTACTCTTCCCCCAACAAATTATGTTCATCTATTTGTCTGACAATATTGTTCTTTAATATTCATCTTTCAACTATTCAAAAATTCTTTAAAATAAGATATCTCTCCTTTAAAAATAAGATCTGTTCCCTGTCCACACAATTCTGGCAGTGAGTGTTCTAACTAAACTGAGATCACAGGCAAAACACAGAGAAAGAACAACTAAGAGGGTCTTACCACCTCATTTTTAGTTTAAGGGCTTTTTGCCTATATACGAATTTTGACACCAAGGACTAGGTGGCCAGCTGGAGTGAATCTCCCCTGAAGTAATCTGAGCTATTCTCAAATCAGCCAGCTGGGATTTTCTGGATGGCTCCCGCTACTTTCTCCCACCATCATCCCTGCACCAGGGGCTGTGGGGAGCGTGGCATAAAGGTGGCAGAACCAGTTCCTATGGCCACTGGGGATTCCATTACCAAGGATACCCCCAGCTGAGGATCTCGCCCCAATTCCACTTCTTGCTCATATTATGTACGTAAGCAATCCTGTACCTTTCAGTTAAAACTCAGTTGGTTTATAAATAAAAAGAATTCACAGCCTGGTTTGGAACCTTTTGTTATGCATTAACAGGCAGGTGCTGCATGCTGGCCATCTAGCCTTCATCGAGGACCCAGTGTTTGTCAGAAATTTCACATAAAATGGAAATGCCAGGTCCTCAGCTGGTGTCAGTGCAGGTCCATTAAAGTCAAAGGGGCAATTCTGCTACCCACCCCTCCCCTTCCACTCTTCTACCACTTAAATAGCACAAAGGGAGCAGGAAGTAGCAACGAGCCCCTAGCTGGGGATACCATTGGTAATGGAATCCCCAGTAGCCATAGGAACTGGCTCTGCCACCTTTATGCCATGCTCCCCACAGCCCCTGGTGCAGGGATGAAGGTGGGAGAAAGTAGCGAGAGCCATCCCGAAAATCCCAGCTGGCTGATGGCCCCTTAGGGATCATTGCAAGATGACATGTGTTAGTAAACAGTTTCCTGCTCCCAAATCTCTGCTGCATCCAGCTGGTGCAAGCACTGTGGAGATTCTTCCCATGGACTTCCGTGGAGCTACACCAGTTGGCAGCAGCAAAAGATATGGCCCAGAATCTTAAGTTCTTGCAGCAATTGCCATCAAAAAGACAATAGGGAGAGTCACATAGACTTGATTCTCCTCTCCTGCCAGGGTAAATCTCTAGGAACTTCAGTGAAGTGCTGTTGTGGCACAAAGTAGATGTAGCAGGGCAGAGAGTTGGGACCTGAAAGTTGGACACCCCACAAATCAGAGTTTGATTCAATTATCACTAGTTTTATGTTTTAAATATTTGTGATGGTGACTGGTATCAAATGACATCATTAAACACATCCCAGAGTTTAAAACAAATATTTATTATTAGGGCAAACAGAACAAAACAAGAGCAAACATACTAGCAAATTTTTTTTTTTATTTTCAAAAAAGAATCAAAATGAAAGGCAAATCTATGTTAATGCTCCAAGCAAGGTCATTTATTTACTGCCAAGTGATTTCTGCTAAATAAACATGGAACATAAAATGCACAAAACAGTCAAATGATTTTTTCCTTCAGAGAGTCTAATAAATATTTATAGATAACCAGATATTTGGAAACCCACTAATTCACATACAAATGTTTCCAAATTGGCATAGAATGCCTTTTATCCATTTCTACTATTTCCCACAGAATGACTCTTCTACTTAGAGTAAAAATAGTGTAAGATATTTTTCTGGGGGCGGTATAGCGTCTGTAGGGAACAAATGTAATGGACTGTTTCGGGGTTTAAAGTAAAGGGGGTAGAGTGGAGTGGAACCCATCTTAATCCTGAACCTTATTCGTACTCTACCCTAAAGACAGACAGAGGGGACATTCTTGACTACCTCCTCCTAGTTCTTTAGTGGCTCGTAAAATGAAGGTTAATAATGTAGGTGAATGTGAAGAAGTGTAATGAGCTGGAGGAGCTTGTCTTTGTGCTGGTAATAGGTTTCCAAGCTTTCCTGCCTGTAGTTGGAGCAGCACTAGCACTCAATAGGAGAAGATGGATTGTCCAAGCTAGGAATCCCCTATTTTCTCCCTTTCTTGGGCAGGAAGATTTGCGCCCTGCTGGTTTCTCCTTCACTCCAGTGCAGCAGAGAAGGAAAGGCTGAGTATGCAGCCCACCCCATCCCCTTCACACTCCCAGCTCTCCTCCTCCTCCTCCAAGAAAAAACAAGGACTTAGCCACAGGCTTCACCTCCTTTAGCCACAATCCAGGGGAAACAGAATAGCCTTCTCCACTCCCTCTACCACTCCATTGTGGGTGTTCATGAAGAGAGACTGGGAATTATGTTTGGGAGTGGAAGGGTTGTTCCCCTAGGCAGCTTTGTGCACTCCCTCTCTTATGTGAAATCACTTGGCCTGCCAAACAAATTACTTGGGGTCAAAGACTCCATTCAAGTACATTAATTCCCTTTTCAGAGTGGTAGCCGTGTTAGTCTGTGTCAGCAAAAACAACAAGGAGTACTTATGGTACCTTAGAGACTAACAAATTTATTTGAGCATAAACTTTTGTGGGCTAAAACCAACTTCATCAGAGTATCCTCCCCCCTCCCCATGTCTGAATGGAAGTCAGTGTCTGCTACTTCAGGCACAGCATGCTGAAAAATCTGAGAAGGCAGTGCAGAATGGGGAACAAAATTGGCAGCATGTGACCTCCAGAAGAAGAAAGAGGAGAACCCATGTATCCCCAATGCCGATAGAGGTAAGAAACCATTTTCAGACTCTCTGCATAGGTACTATGGAAGAGAATGGTTTGGAAGAGTCAACTGAGGAAAGGGATCAGAAGGAGACCCCCATCGACTGGAAGACATGGGATGCATTGTCCTAGGTTTGGGGGTTCCATGACCACCTCTCCCACGAGGAGGAGACTGGTGGTCAGGGACTCCCTCCTAAGGAGGACGGAGTCATCCATCTACCGTCCAGACTGGGAAACTTGAAGTGTGCTGCTTGCCTGGATTTCAGGATGTGATGGAGTGTCTGCTGAGACTGATCAGGCCCTCAGACCACTTCCAACTTCTCCATGTGTGGACCAATGATACTGCCAAGAATCACCTTGAGTGGGTCACTGCAGACTACATGACTCTGGGGAAAAAGGATAAAGGAGTTTGAGGCACAAGTCTTGTTCTCGTCCATCCTCCCTGTTGAAGGAAAAGACCCAGGTAGGTACCATCAAACTGTGGAGGTAAATGCATGGTTACACAGGTGGTGTCGGAGAGAGGGCTTTGGATTCTTCGACAATGGGATGTTGTTCCAGGAAGAAGGATTGCTAGGAAGAGATGGAATCCACCTAACAAAGAAAGAGAAGAGTATCTTCGCAAGCAGGCTTGCTAACCTAGTGAGGAGGGCTTTAAACTAGGTTTAAAGTGGCTGGTGACCTAAGATGAGAGGTAACTGGGATACTGGGAGGAAACACAAGGAGGAGGGTGTTGCAATAGGGGAGGCCTCCTGATTCATACTGAGAAAGTAGCGCAATCGGCTAATTATCTTAGGTGTCTGTACAGGAGCGCAAGAAGCCTGGGAAATAAGCAGGAAGAATTGGAAGTCCTGGCACAGTCAAGGAACTATCATGTGATTAGAATAACAGAGACTTGGGGGGCGTAACTCACATGACTGGAGCACTATCATGAATGGGTATAAACTGTTCAGGAAGGACAGACGGGAGAAAAGGTGGAGGAGTTACATACAGTGCAAGGGAGCAGTCTGATTGCTCAGAGCTCCAATGTGAAACTGGAGAAAAGCCTGTTGAGAGTCTTTAGGTTAAGTTTAAAGGCAAGAACAACAAAGGTGATGTCATGGTGGGCATCTGCTATAAACCACCAGACCAGGAGGATGAGGTGGATGAGGCTTTCTTTGGACAACTAACAGAAGTTTCCAGATCACAGGCACTGGTTCTCATGGTGGATTTCAATCACCCTAACATCAGCTGGGAGAGCAATATAGCAGTCCAAAGACAATCCAGGAAGTTTTTTTAGTGTGTTGGGGACAACTTCCTGATGCCAGTGCTGGAGGAACCAACTAGGGACCATACTCCTCTTGAGCTACTGGCCACAAACAGGGAAGAATTGGTAGGGGAAGCAGAAGTGGGTGGCAACCTGGACAGCAGTAACTATGAGATGGTCAAGTTCAGGATCTTGACAAAAGGAAGAAAAGAGAGCAGCGGAATACGGACCCTGGACTTCAGAAAAGTAGTCTTTGACACGAACAGGGAACTGATGGGTAGGATCCTCTGGGAGGCTAATCTGAGGGGGGAAAGAGTCCAGGAGAGCTGTCTGTATTTTAAAGAAGCCTTATTGAGGGCGCAGGAACAAACCATCCTGATATGCAGAAAGAATAGCAAATATGGCAGGCAACCAGCATGGCTTAACAGAGAAATCTTCATTGAGCTTAAACACAAAAAGGAAGCTTACAAGAAGTGGAAATTTGGACAGATGATTAGGGAGGAGTATAAAAATATTGCTTGAGCATGCAGGGGTGTAATCAGGAAGGCCAAAGCACAACTGGAGTTGCAGTTAGCGAGGAATGTGAAGGGTAATAAGAAGGGTTTCTACAAGTATGTTAGCAACAAGAAAAAGGTCAGGGAAAGTGTGGGACCCTTACTGAATGGGGGAGGCAACCTAATGAGAGACTATGTGGAAAAAGTGTAAGCACTCAATGCTTTTTTTTCCTCGGTCTTCACAGACAAGGTCAGCTCCCAGACTGCTGCACTGGGCAGCACAGTATGGGGAGGAGGTGAGAAGCCCTCAGTGGTGAAAGAACAAGTTAAGAACTATTTAAAAAAGCTAGACATGCAGAAGTCCATGGGGGCAGATCTAATGCATCCAAGGGTGCTGAGGGAGTTGGCTGATGTGATGGCAGAGCCATTGGCCATTACCTTCAAAAACTCATGGCGATTGGGGAAGGTCTTAGATGATTGGAAAAAGGCAAATATAGTGCCCATCTTTAAAAAAGTGAAGAAGGAGAACCCGGGAAACTACAGACCAGTCAGCCTCACCTCAGTCCCTGGAAAAATCATGGAGCAGGTCCTCAAGGAATCCATTTTGATGCACTTGGAGGAGAGGAAGGTGATCAAGAACAGTCAACATGGATTCACCAAGGGCAAGTCATGCCTAACTAATCTGTTTGTCTTCTATGATGAGATAACTGGCTCTGTGGATATGGGGAAAGTGGTGGACATGATATATCTTGACTTTACCAAAGTTTTTTTTATATCGTCTCCCACTATATTCTTGCCAGCATATTTAAAAAAAGTATAGATTGGATTAATGGACTATAAGGTGGATAGAAAGCTGGCCAGATTGTTGAGCTCAATGGGTAGTGATCAACAGCTCGATGTCTAGTTAGCAGTCGGTATCAAGCGGAGTGCCCCGAGGGTCAGTCCTGAGACTGGTTTCGTTCAACATCTTTATTAATGATCTGGACGATGGGGTAGATTGCACCCTCAGCAAGTTTGCAGATGACACTAAGCTGTGGGGAGAGGTAGATATGTTGGAATGTAGGGATAGGGTCCAGAGTGACCTAGACAAATTGGAGGTTTGGGCTAAAATAAATCTGATGAGGTTCAACAATAACAAGTGCAGAGTCCTGCACTTAGGGCGGAAGAATCCCATGCACTGCTACAGGCTGGGGACTGACTGGCTAAGCAGCAGTTCTGTAGAAAAGGACCTGGGGATTACAGTGGACGAGAAGCTGGATATGAGTCAACAGTGTGACCTTGTTGCCAAGAAGGCTAACGGCATATTGGGCTGCATTAGTAGGAGCATTGCCAGCAGATCGAGGGAACTGTTTATTCTCCTCTATTCGACACTAGTGAGGCCACATCTGGAGTATTGAATCCAGTTTTGGGCCTCCCACTACAGAAAGGATGTAGACAAATTGGAGAGAGTCCAGCGGAGGGCAACAAAAATGATTAGAGGATTGGGACACATGACTTATGAGGAGAGGCTGAGGGAACTAAGCTTATGTAGTCTGCAGAAGAGAAGAGTGAGGGGGGATTTGATAGCAGCCTTCAACTACCTGAAAGTGGCGGTTCCAAATAGGATGGAGCTCGGCTGTTCTCAGTGGTGGCAGATGACCGAACAAGGAGCAATGGTCTCAAGTTGCAGTGTGGGAGGTTTAGCTTGGATAGTAGGAAAAACTATTTCACTAGGAGGGTGATGAAGCACTGGAATTGGTTATAGGGAAGTAGTGGAATCTCCATCCTTAGAGGTTTTTAAGCCCAGGGTTGACAAAGCCCTAGCTGGGATAATTTAGTTGGGGTTGGCCTTGCTTTGAGCAGGGAGTTGGACTAGATGACCTCCAGATGTCTCTTCCAACCCTGATATTCTATGATTCTATGTCCTAGCGCACCTGGAAGCTTTTTCTTTGTAGTTTTTATTCATTGCTAAAACTGTCAGACAAAAGAGTGATACATATTTTAAATGTTAGACCACCTATTTAGTCTTCTGCTAGCATGTAAGCTTTTGAATGTTCAAAACACATTTGTGTATTTGATGCTCATGTGTTTATTTTACACAGATGCCATTTGGGATATTTAGACCCATTCATTTTGGAATTCACATCTTGGTGTAGAAAGGTGTAAATAAACCATCCATGTTTAGCTTAATAAACTGTGTGAGAGCAAGCGTTCTCTCAGGCTGCTTTTAATGGTAGTGTAATTGGTATAGTCTCAAGTGTCACTGTAGGTCAGAAGCAGCATAACATATGCATTGTCTGGAGCAAGGGCATGTTGACTATAACTTGCTGTATTATCCAGTGTGAGATACTTAACACACAGCCCTATGCTGCAACACTGAAGATTGAATGCATTGAATAGTGTAGTCTTGCCTGAAAATGTCAAGTTAATGTAGCTAGGATATATTCCAAAAGAATAGTACACTCTCTTCCAGGGTGTATACTGAGGCCAATTATAATTAGGGTGGAAAGAAGATAAAGGGTAACTGAGGGTTTGAAAATTATGAAAGTGATGGTGAAAACTGACCAGTCAGTACTCTTACTTTTTCTGATGAGACCAAAGTAACACTCAGTAAAACTAAAAGGCTGTAAATTTAAAACATACACAAGAAAATGACTACATGGTGTAAGACAGTAATACGAGGTAGTCACTTCTTTTGGAAGCAGGATCCTATACATGGTTCATGTATAGTTCATGGATTTTTAAAAGAGCTGGATAATTCTGTAACTTTGTCTGCAGTTTGTAGTTATGCAAGCCACACCAATAAGAATAATCAAATCTTATGCTGTGGTGCATAGGGTGGTTGCCAATGGGGTCAGGAAGAAGGAACTCCCTTCATCATATACAGTGTTGCAAAATTTGCTAGAGGCTGAATGCCAGGCTAGATGGGTCAATGATCTGCTCTGAAATATTTATCCTATGGAGGTTGGGTGCTCCAAAGAAAGTGGGAAATACAAAGAAATGTCTGAGGTCTGATAAATGTAAACCCATTTTATTCAGCAGCAGGGCAGACACACATGGTTGAAAAGGAAAAATTGTGATTCCTGTGTTTTGGATTATTTTAGAACAAGGCTTTAGGTTAGAACAAATAAGTCTCAATTTAAAAAAAACCACTGGAGGAAAACATAAAGCACAATTAAATGAACTGAGTTTGCACTGGGAAAAAGTGTTTATGTATCCTTACAGTCCTCCCAGACAACTTCTCCCTGCCCCCCCAACTCCCCATGGTCATCCACCCAATAGGGAGGTTTAGAGAAGGCTAAGTGTTGACATAATTCCATTAGGCCAATTTTAAATACTTTTATTAATGCATTTTAACATTAAAGTTAACTTACACCCCCAAATCAGCAATAAATATCACAAAGAAGCAGACAGTTGGGGTGGACTTTCAAAGCTGTCTATGGGATTTGGATGCCCTATCATCAAAATTTATAATAGGAATTGGCATTCATGTCACTCTACCTTTGAAACCCTCAGCTAATGTCCTAATTCTGATCAGTTATAGCAATGAAATCACTAAAAGTCAATGGAGTTATACTGGTGTAAATCTGAGATGAGCTCAAAATCTGACCTTTGGAAGCAAATTCTGCTCTTTAATCCGTTTATTTACCTATGTGCCGTGCAGACTCTCTCCTCAAGACATACGCATTCCTCCTCCGACCATATGGTACATAATATTGTTTGGATGAAATTAAGCTGTGGTACCAAAAGCCACCACAAGGCACACTGCACCACTCAAGTCCTGCTTAGGGGTTTACACAGAAGGAACCTCAATAGATCATCTAATCCAGTTCCCTGCACTCAAGGCAGGACTAAGTAATAACTAGACCATTCCTGAAAGGAGTTTGTCTGAGCCAGGGGTTCCCAAACTTGGTTTGCGGCTTGTTCAGGGTAAGCCCCGGGGGGGCCGCGAGACGCTTTGTTTACCTGAGCATCTGCAGTGGCCACGGTTCACCGTTCCCAGCCAATGGGAACTAACGGAAGCGGTGGCCTATGGTAGGCACAGCTGTATCTTGATATATTTCAAACTGTTTTGTTAATGTATTTAACATGCACACTGTGGCATGGTTGGATCTGCACTAGTGGAAAAAAAATTTTTGAAGTCCTGATCCTGTAAATAGCTCATCAGATGCTTAACATAACACAGTGAGGAGTCCTATTTGCTTCCGTGGGGTGGATCACATGCACAGCAATAAACATGTGAATAACTGTTTGCAGGATCAGGGTGTAAACACCACCTTACAATGTAAAGCATTATGTACTAAGCTCAAAATGGGGTGTACAGAGTACACGAGACAGGAAACTGGATCCCACACAAAAAAAAGAGGCCAGGAACAAATCTCTCTTACAAACAAAACAGTTGCTTCTTTCTAGATTAACCTGAAACAGTGGCTTTTCACTCTGTCATCATGCCTCCATGAAAATACCAAACTGAGAATACCAAATTCAGGAGAAACCACTGAGAGATAGGGCAGACACATCCCAAAGATGGTGGTTGTTCTCCCATAAGATATACCAGACCAGCAACAAAAGTAAACTTCTGTCTCACCACACTGGCTAACAAGAAGCCAGAAAAGCAGTCTAGTTGGGTATTCCAGTCCTTGTAAGACCACCAAAAACACTAGACTTGATGAGTGGTTATTCAAAGCCAGTTTCATTAACCAAAGGATTCTTCTGATCCCAAAGGATCAGACACATATTCAGGTCAATACATAACTCAGATCTTGCCCAACAATCATGCTGTTGTCAATCCATTGGGATCTAATATCTAAAGATTTATTGAAAGAAAGGTGAGAGTTAAAATTGGTTAAAGGAATCAAATACATACAATAATTGTAAGCTTCTTGGATCAGGCTTGTAGCAGTGATGGAATAAACTGCTGGCTTGTTAAGTCACTGGTTGCTTCCAAATCATTGGAAGGTCCTCAGTCCTTTGGTTAGCATGTTCCCATTAGTATAAATTCATAGTCCAGAGGTTTGTGCAGGAAAGGTAAAATGGAGATGTTTCCAGCACCTCTTATAGCTTCTGCCAAGTGAAGGGAAACCCATTGTTCTAGTTTGTGGGGAATTACAAGTAATAAGATGGAGTTTGGAGTCACATGGGCAAGTCACATGTCCATGCCTGCTTCGCTTAGTCATAGCAGAGTCCATTACTCATACTCTAATTAGAATGTCCTCAGGAAGTCCATTAGGTGTAAATAGGCTTCTTCCAGGTCCATAGTGTTCATTGATGAGCTGTCATCTTGACTACTTCATTCACAATGTGCTGGATAAATACCTTGTGGGTGTTATCAGAGGAGTAAACATTTGAAATACAGATGCATATTCAATATTCATAACTTTGTATGCATGCATCATTTTTGTATGTAAATAGCATAATCCTATCCAACAAATCATAACTTTGTATAGACATCTTACATGACATACTTTGTACAAGATTTGTTGCAATTACATAACGGTGGTAGCAACAATGATCTACATGACCATATTTTAATCATGTAATGTCACGTACTCGTTAGCCAAAGACTATGTACACATTTTTTTAAAAAGTGTTTGCTTGTTATAATGGCATTGTAGTAGTACAGTAGAATTAAAACTCTCTTTTTTTCCTATTATAAATCCATATTTTCAACAGTTTTATATATTTTGTTGAAAAATTAGCTCTGAGCTGAAACTTGTCAAATGTGATGTTAAGTCTGGAAGTCCTAAACACAAACACCTTTCAAGCTTTTTTGAAATACAATATCCCAATCATGCAAAGGCTTCTGCTTGTGTTTACCTTTATTTGAGACACCCCCTTTGGCCTCTCAACCCTCTTAAAAAAAATGGAAAAGGGAGAAAATTCCAAGACCGCCATGCCATGAAGTCCACTAGCGACTTTGCTACCATTACTGATCTTATTTAAATAATGCTCGAATACTGCAGTGATGGTCGGCACTGTAAAATCATAAGATAAAGTGGTACCACTGACTTCAAGGGGACCACTTGTGTTCATAAGTGCTTTCACTGAGGCTTAAGAGCAAAAAGAATAAGGAGCGGAAAAAGAAGAGGGTTTTTTTTCTAGACTTCATTTGGGTGTACTTAAATCTAAGTACCTTTTGCTTGTTAAAACCAAATATTTCCAGCAGTTTGTGTATGAGGGCTAATCACTGACGGTTGTTTTTTTTTTTTTTAATTTAAAGCAGCTTCCATGTTTAATGTTCTCTAATCCAAAGTAAGACAGAAAATATCATAATGCCACTACATAAATCCATGGTACGCCTAGACCTTGAATTCTGGGTGCAGTTCTGGTTGCCCTATCTTGAAAAAAGATATGGTAGAATTGGCAAAAATACAGAGAAGGGCAACAATAATGATTAAGCGTATGGAACAGTTTCCATATGAAGAAAGATTTAGACTGGGACTGTTCAGCTTGGAAAAGAGATGGTTGAAGGGGGTATGATAGAGGTTGATACAATCATAAATGGTGTGGAGAACGTGAATAAAGAAATGTTGTTTACCCCTTCACCTAACACATGAATCTGGGATCACCAAGTGGAAGTAATACGCAGCATGTCTTAAAAAAACCCATAAGGGAGTACTTCTTCATACAACGCAGTTACCCTGGCAATGAATTTCACAGGTTATGTTGTGAAGGCCAAAAGTATGACTGGGTTCAAAGAAGAATTAGATAAGTTCAAGGACGATAGATCCATGAATGGCTGTTAGCCAAGGTGGTCATGGACGCAACCCCATGCTCTCTGTGTCCCTAAACCTCTGACTGCTAGAAGCTGGGATTGGGTGACAGCGGATTGATCACTCGATTGAAATGACCTGTTCTGTTCACTCTCTCTGAAGCATCTGGCACGAGCTGCAGTCGGAATATGTATGGCCATTCTTATGTTCTTAACCATTTAAGAGTCAAATTCACTCCCAGGGAGAGAGGGTCAGCATAAAGCTCATGCACAGCTTAAATCCTCCAAAATAGAGGTTAAGTAGTGCAGAGGCCTTGTGCTGGCTTTCTGAAGAGGGGTGAATTTTGTCCAAAGTGTATTAAAGACCTTTATGATGCCAACATACATTGTGAGCATGTGTGGGAATTACAGGTGAGATTCCATAAAAACTCCAACTGGCTTCTGTGCTGCATATGGTCACACAAGCCCCATAAATCCATTACTGAGGGATTGCCTTCCAGGAATCTATAGCACACAGTCAAGATGCAGTTTCCCCTTGTTAAATACAGCCTTACTGTAGCTGCTTGCATGTAGCATTCATTTGTACTAACGACATAACTGAAGAAATAAAAATAAGAGCAAAGAAATTATTACTGCTGTGAAAACTAAACTAAAGGAATAAAGTATCTGGGAATCACAACCACAAAAATAAATAAATAATAAATCAGGGAAGAATTAAGCTTCCAACACTTTGGGCATAACAGGATTAGTTTAATATAACCCTGCTGTATCCCTCTACTCCTTTGCACACAGGCATTCCCTCCCTTTCGTCCCCCCACTGGCAATGTTTAATGTATCAATTCACAGAGACAAAAAAGTAAATGATAAAGTTCAAAGTACTAAAATGTTGGCACTAGATTGTCTGTCTCCCCACCCCCACACATTGTACTCTATGAAAGAGCAAAGGGACAGCTTCAGACCCTGCACTCTGAATCTCCAGAGGCTGGAGCGTGCAACTCTGTGGTACCATCTCTCCCTGCTGCTGGGTGGAGCCCAGCAGATGGAGCTCTACTGTGGGTTAAAACAGAAATTGGGGTAGCATAGCGGAAGTGTTGCTCCATTCTGGAGTTGGGTGACTGCATGGAAATGTAATCTGAAAATTGTATTACTTCCCTCTGTGTCCCCCCAGTGGCTGTTATTAGGCATCTTCCCCGAGACCCAGCCAATGTCGGGGCAGTTGCAACAGAAGCCCCATATGATTTTTCAGTAGGCCAGATATGATCTTGTTAACATGACAAGTAAAAAACAATGCTCCTAGATTGAAGGTAACAGTGATTCAGGGAGCCCCTCAATGCCAACTGGCAGAGGGCCCACCATGCCTTAATCACATTAATCTGACACACTGACTGCCCCCAACTCTCTGTTGTCATAATCTGTATCTGGAAGGTACCATGCAAACTGTTAACACGCTGGTCATTAATACTTTTGTGTTACGTATGTATGGGTGGTATATAAAGAATGAGAGATGTGGGCTGGAAATATATTCTTAAAATGTGTTTGGCAACCAGTGCGTAAGCCCAGCCTGCCCAAGACAAAGGAACATTGCTTTGCCTGCTTGACTGTCTCTCCCATGTAAATTTAGCAAGGTGAGGCCAGAAACAATGAAAGTAACATTTACATATGTAAGGGGACTGTTGCCTCCTTACAAACATTCAGTGGAGGTGTTTTAGTTCCTAGCTCCCAGTACTAAAAGGGGGGTCGATGGGAAATCAGGACCCTGAGTCCCCAGGAGCAATGGGGAAAGGCCAATGCTCCTGGTCAGCCTGAATGACAGGGCGGGCAGGCTAATCAGGGAGTCAGGAGGCCAGGGAAGTCCTGTCCTTCATGTGAGCTGGAATTGCCTGGGTGAGACAGAGTGGGGGCCGCGCTAAGGAGAAAGCAGGAGCCCAAGCTAAGCTGGGGCGCAGAGCTGCAGCCCCAAAGCCAGAGGCACAGCCCAGGGAGAGCAGACTTGTTCTGGGAGGAGAGCTGCAGCAACCAGAGGGGCCAGAAAAGCAGCCCAGGAAGCAGGTCAGTGCTGGGAGCAGAGTCACAGAAGCAGCCTGCAGAACAGACCTGTCCTGGGAGCAGAGCTGCAGCAACCAGAGCCAGAGGGGCCAGAGAAGCAGCCCCGGGAGCTGGAGACAGAGCAGCAGCAGCAGTGCAGAGACAGAGTTGTGGAGCTGGGGCTGGAGCAGTCCAGAGCTGGGTGCAGTGAGCAGCTGGGGAGAGCAAGGGGGACCCTGGGCAGCGGGCCCAGCACAGGGAGATGCCTCAGCCAAGAGGCTCTGCAGGCCAGACTTGGATCATAACCCCGACAGGGCGGGGGCGACACTGGGAAGAAGGGTCCTACTACTTAGAGCCTGAGAGGGTGAGGCCACCATCAGAGCAAGCATCCAACCCACAGCATCCCTACAGCACAGCCAGGACCTGAGAAGAAGGACCTGCCCTGACATTCCAGAGACACTGTTTGTGATGTTCCCTGCCACAGAGCGGGGTGATGTGTTTCCTTTAACCTTTCCCATTTTTCCTTATTCTTTTTAAAATTAATTGTTGATTAAATAACTTGCATTTGCTTTAACTTGTATGTAATGGTCAATGGGTCAGAGAAGTGCCCAGTGTAGAGAGAGTACCCTGGAGTGGGGACACCCTAGCCCCTGTCCTAGGTGACCACAGCAGGGTTGGGGGTCCAGCCCCCAGAAATCCTGGGCCCAGCCTTGTTGGGATTACGAGGACTCTGCCAAACAGGAGAGCGGAAGGGGAGTCCTCAAGGGCAAGGAGGTTACTGGGTAAAGGAAGTGGGCGCAAGGACTCAGATCCTTTCACTAGCCCACTTCACCGGGTAGCACAGAAGCCAGAAAGTTCCCCATAATAGCGGGACTATTCCTCCGCCGACACATATACAGTAAGCAAAACCATCCAACAAGCAAGTGAGGGAGATGACCACTTAAGAATTACGATGGAGGATTGAAGCTATACCTCCCCCCATGAAGCTTTTCTGGCCCTTGAAATGGAGGCAATGGACTTTGGAAAATATAAGCAGAAAGCTGTTTTGGCATCCTTCACCAGCGGCATGCAAGCTCTTGAATCCTGAAAAAGGTGGATCCTTCAACCAACGGAGCTGAAGTCTCTAGAAACTGAGTATAGGTAAGAAACCTGCTTAGATAAAGATCATAACTTACTGAAGTTGTTTTAGTCACTAGAAAGCATGTTTTGTTTTGTTTGTAACCTTTCATATCTTTTCTTACTCTTACTTGAAATCCCTTAAACCCATGTTCTTGTTAATACATTTATTCTTGTTATTGCAAAACCATCTCAGTGCTGTTATACTGAAGTGTAAATCTTCAGCTAATTTAATAAGCTGTTGTGCTTTCTGTGGAACAGCAAATTTAATAACTTCTGTGAGGGTCCAGTGAGAGGGACAGGACACAGCAGAAAGACATCTCTGAGGAGCTCGGGAATTGGGGTTCACTGATTGGTACCTACAAGGCAAAGTTTGGACTGGCAGAACCCTGAAGAGTGTGCTGTCAAGGTAGATGGGCTCAGTGGTGCGTCCAGGAGCTGACTCATAGCTCGGCAGCAGCAGAGCTCGCTTTTGCTGAGGCAGAGCGGTGACAGAGTGGCTCACAGGTTTGGGTGCCTGGATCAAAATATCACAGCAACTAGGCCAGATTTCAGTGGAACTGAGTTTGCACTCTGAGTCATTGGAGGTTTTTAGTGGCAATCAAGAGCTAGTACAGCATAGGCATACAGCATGAGTTAAACTGTGTATCAGTGTGTACTAAGACTGCACGACAGGACTTATAAAACCTCAATCTTCAGCCCATGGATCTGCTGGGCCTGACTCTTATTCACCCTCAAACCATTTTAAACAAGGCAGGTGAAATAAAGGGGCAGTTACATGAACAGACACTTGGAGCTTCTTTACACTGCCGGTAAAAGGGCATTATTGTAGATAAGAATCAGGTCTGTAATGTGTATTTATTCTTTGTCTATGCAGGATCGTCTGCCTCTAGTATTTTACTTCAAAGAGCAAATTTTAATATAGTTTATTTCGTCTCTTTGCTTAGCAGTGACTATTTCAGGGTACACATTTTTGCCCTTTTAAATGAAACACAAAAGTAAGCATTCTGAAATACAGTCTCTTTTGCCAAAAATTACTCTCTCACTGTTCCCCTACAGATTCTCAGACAGATGTTAACGCTATTTCTGCTGGAGGAGCATGTCTTCATGCCACCGTTTACATCCATTTTGGCTCAGAGCACCCCCCTTTTTTTTCCTGTTTCTTGCAGGGAAACTCATCATGAATTCTGTTGTGAAAGTGCTCTGCAAAACACATTTATATGCCTCCAAGCCAAAGAAAGTCATTTTCCTGCTGATTTTTCCACCTATAAGAAAATTTAGTACATGTCCTTTTGGCTATTCTAACTATTTGAGCAAACTAACACACTTTAGGAAATCATGAAACAACTGCTACCTGCTAAGGAAGAGGAGCCTGTCCTGGATAGAACTAATTGTATCTCCACCCTTACAAGTCTGGTGTGAGTTTTCAAACAGTGTATTGCCCCATTTTTGTACTAATGATTGCATATGTTTTTCCGTGGTCCTGTTACAGAAGGCAAAATTAATAATTATGCCAAAGGAGGTTAATGTGTATCTAATATAGGGTGCTGACAGAGAACATAACAAAATGTTTGGCCTAATCCTAAAACCTTTAGGCACTCCTAATTTTATTTAACACTTATCTTTTAGATGCTCTGAAAGTCAGACATAACAGGAAAGACTAAAGAAGAAACTCTATTACTGGAATCCCCAGAAGTTAAAGTTTTTGCCTTGAGGAAAGAGAACAACTGCAAAATTTAGAATCCATCTTTTTTACTCAGCTAATGGCCTGTGGTTATTTTGTCTCTTGTATAACATTTCGTATTGGCCACTTCAGACTTAAAAGCAGGTCACAATATTTCAGCAGCTCTAGTGCATTAATTAAGTAACTAAAAAGGTTTAAAAACAATGCCCAGTGGACAGAGGCTCTGAATTGAATTCAGAAGAGTAATTATTAAGTAGATTTGCAATAACTGAGCAAATAAATATAAGTACTATTGAATTTCAACTTGGCAAACAGTTACTTTGAAAAAAAAAGTATCAAGTGATATGGACAACCACCATGGAATGACCATTCATCTCAGAGGTTTTGTGTATTGTAGGAGATATTTTTGTGGATAATTCATCTCTACATATGGTCTTCTTTTAAATGTAGGTATAGTGAAGCGGAGTATTATATCTTGAATCCGTCGGAATAGTGATGCCTCTCTAACCTGTCTGAGAAGAAGGCTGTACAGGGAGGGAATTCCAGGCATAAAGAATGGCATGTGGGGAAAGATGAATGGGGAAAGGGCAATCAAAGCTATTGTAAATGACAGAGCCAAGGAGAGTATGAGGGGGATGACACAAGTTATGTGAGGCTAACAAATAGTAACACCTGTTCTATTTCATAGGGTAAATGAAAATTTATAGCTACATAAATTGTAACTCATTTAAAAGAAAAATGTGAATTTGAAGTAGTATGATCATTAATAGCTTAGCATGATTTATCTCCATATGAGTATAAAAAATGACAGTTCTCTGTTGGATTGCTGGAATTCATAAATACAGGCGATACTTGGAAACAGTCAGTCGTCTTCCTGGCTAAAAGGTTATGTTAAATGTTCTGTTTTTCCTCTGTTTAAAATCTTTATGGACAGAATGTCCACACAGTGAGCAGCTGCTCTGGACTGAAAACAATACTAAATAACTTATAGTGCACATGATACTATATAGCCAAATTGTTTACCCCTCATATTTAAGCAACATCACTATTTGATGGTTAGATATGGGGATAATGAGTGGCAGGAAAGGAGAACCAACACAAACTTTCATGCAAACCAAACTAAGCCTTGATCTAACATTCTTGATTTTAACTTAAAAAGAAAGAGAGAGAGAGAGAGAGAAGATTCTTTTAATTTAATTTCTAAAAACAAACAGACCAAAAAAACCCCAAATACTTGCACACATCTGCACTTTATGGCTTGGGTCCAGAGCGGAAGCAGAAGTGTTTGAAATACCACATGAATGTCTGTTAGTGAGGGGGAGAGGGCTTGTTTCCAGTACATCTGGGTCCTTGGGCTAAACCCAACAATTCTGGAATCCCCACTGCCTGATGTATGTGCATAAGACAAGGCAGGAGCTCTGCTTTGGCTGATATTCCACCAACTTGGCCTGATATTAGACAGAAGAATACCAGTCAGCACACGGTGTAGAACAGCAGACTTGAAGTGAAATTCTAGGCCCATTGAAGTCAATGGTAGAACTCACTGAGTTTAATGGTACCAGGATTTCACCCCAAGATGTCAACAGCTTCCAGGCAATGGGCAAGATTTTGGTTGCATCTGTCATTTGCTTTGTGTAGTCTTCAGCACAAGGCAGCAAGAAAGACATTTCAGCTTC
Source organism: Lepidochelys olivacea (assembly GCF_965140295.1). Lineage (NCBI taxonomy): Eukaryota > Metazoa > Chordata > Testudines > Cheloniidae > Lepidochelys > Lepidochelys olivacea. The sequence goes on from NC_140411.1 coordinate 170,244,841, forward strand.
CTGAAAAATCTCTCTCTCATAATTGTATAGCCAGCGGGCATAGAATCCTTGTACCCCAGAATAGAGGGCATGGCCATGGAAAGGGGGACACAGAGCACCACTGCTCTCCATTATTTCTGACTAGTGCAATGGCCTCTTGTGGTCCTGGACAGCTGGGCCAAACTTAGAGCTACCTGAAGTCTGCTCTGACTTATGATGAGGTCTGGACCTAGCTGTCCTTAGAATCCCAGGGGCTTTAAAGGTAGCACACAGCCACCTGTGCCCAGCACTGTGAACTGCATCTCAGCATAGCTTTCATAAAGCTTAGAATGTGGGTCCATGGCTCAGGCCAACATCTGGTTAAAAAACAAAGAAGAATGTGGGGGACATTGACAGGAGGCAAAGAATTGCATCTTCCACACAACAATGCCTCTCAAATAACTGTGAATAAAGATTTCTGACGAAGTTTCAGATGGTGAGCTATTTTATGCATATATATTTTTATATATGTATATATAGTGTAATAAATATACATGGCTCCTTGTATTACATGTGTGAAAACTGTGCCAGACAGATAATATGGACCAGACACACTTAGTTTCTTTTTCTCTGTACATAAATTTCAGGAATTATATTTTAATAATGATTCTACCCTGCCTTAGGAGTGGTGGTTAATGTCAAACAAATGGAGCCAGTACTCTTCATGCGGTTTCAGGTTTCATCAGATAATCTCAGTGTGAAATCATTCTGCTTTGCTTTGTTTCATCTGATGCAATGTCTAGCCTTATTAAAATTACAGATAAAAAGAAGCAATGTATAATTTGATTAAATCAGTTCTAGAAGTTGCTCCTAGGGCCTAATCCAGAGCCCACTTAAGTCAATGGAAGTCTTACTGTGTGGTTTGCTTTAAAATAGGATGAGTAACTGTTACTTGCATTTCAGATATTCTCTGTTTATAATGAAAATCAATTAACTTACTTGCATCTAAAATGTTTGATACTGTCGCAGTTAGAATCTATCATAATTTAAGTCAAAATGTAAGGATATTAACATACAACCTTTACAATTTGTTAGGGAAGAAACTTTAATCCACAAATGGTTTTAGTTAATCTCTAGTTTCTAGGCACACTGGTGGAATGTTATATAGGTATAAAGTGAGAGTTGGTAGTCCATAACTGAGTTCGTGTATATGCCACAAGCACAACTATATCAGCGGCTCTAGTTACAACCCAGTTCCCTTCTCCAGTGTAGATGGCACCTTCAACTGTTTTGTAATCAGGCTTCTTCAGCAAAGAGAAGGCATTCAATAAAGCTAAAATATAAAGTATAAAGTATACTAAAGAATATAAATATAAATATATATACTAAAGAATATAAATATAAAGTATAGCAAAATCCACGCTACTCTGAGGAGATGATTTGCTGAGCCCCTAAGAGTGCATCACAGAACTCTCAGCCTGGGGGAGCTCAGTATGTGTTTGTTTCATATGCTACCTTTACATCTTCCCAATTCTGAGGTGTGGTGGTGGCAGGTGCTGATACTGCTGGAGAGGTCCTCAGCATAACTCAGATAGCTTTTTGCTAATGATTTGATTGGGCCCCTACCGCCTAAATATGGCCGCCATATAAACACAAACATATACCAGAAAACCTTGCTTATGTGCAGATGGCTGGACAGAAAAACACTTTTTTTCTGAATGAATTGCAGCAATGGTATGCAAGGAAGGCTGTTTTGGGAGGAGTTTGTGTCTTAGGGTATGCTCTTACAGATAATTCCTAAGACTATTCTTAGCAGTAACAAGAATCCGTTTTAGCCGTCAGCATTGGGACTCTTACTTGTATTTACTTTATGCACAGGAATAACTCCAAAGATAATAAATACTGAACCACAGTGTGGCTCAAAAGTCCCAACCTTGTCTAGTGGACACTGTACAGTCACACTGCCCCAGGAAGAGCAGCAGACAGGCACAATCTCTGTCACGGATGCTCCTTGCGTGAGCAATGTCTTCCACCAATTTGGCTTTCCATCCACAGGCTGGTTAGGGATTTTGGGGAAGCATGACTCCTCATTCTTAAACAGTCTTTACCTTCCTTTCTCAAAGAGGGGCCCATGAATCACCAGTCCCAGCATGAAGGACCTCAGTGCTGGCAACTCTCATTATTTTATCAGCAGTCTCATGATAGTTTTTGTTTCTTAAAGTCCCAGATCCTAGAGTTGTGAAAATCCCTCCTTTGGGTTTTTTGTTTTGTTTTGTTTTTTAAACGTAAGTTTCTAGTCATTGAGTCTTGTGGAGAAAAGCCTGAAAATGTGATCTAGGTGCACCCTAAAGAATAAATATCAGAATCTTAATAAAAAGAAAACAAAATATTTCTACCGTGAACTCGTGGTTTTTGAATGAATGGTATTGAAAATATTGGGGAATGAGTGGCCCTTACACAGCTGTACAGTGCGAGGGGGATTTTTGCTCACTTCTGTGTGGCTGCATAAGAGCTACACGTGATCTAGCCCATGTGTTTAAACACATGCAGTTTGCATATAATTGACAGACTATAATTTCTTTATTAGGTACACTGTCTTTTGCTGTTCTATAAATATACATAGTAGGCCATAATGATCAATCATGAAATTAGCACAAAAGTATTCAAACAGTAATTTTAAAATGCCACTGCAAACCTTTTAATCTTTAAAAAAAATCTTTGTCTATCAGTTCCTTACTTTTAGTATAACAGCTCAGAATCTCAAGACACAAATCTGTTTGCAAGGTAAGCTTGACTCTCCATTTTGTGACTTTTTTTTTCTGCTGCCAGGTATGCTTCTGCAGTGAAAACACTGTTTGTTTCCTGATTTGTGTCCCTGAGCAGAATGTTGATATTGTTGCCCCTTGCAGATTCACAGGTCAAATTCTTGTCACACACAGTCTGGGTATGTTCATGGTGTAACTTGTTTTATTTACATTGTACACCAGTCCTTTGACAGAGGTATTACAAACAGCATGCAGGCAACCCCCCTTTGTTAGGGATCTCAGTCCTAACAGCACTGTCCAATTTCAACTCTACCTCAAGAATTTACTCTAATTACAGAGGTTAAGACTAAGAGCAAGCACCTCGCTGCTTGGTACAGCTACGTCAAAGAAACTGCATCAGAAAAACAGCAACACTGGTATTTCTTCTAAGACTAAAAATTGCTTTCAAGCAAAGAAGATGAAGGACAAAAACCTGTGGTGTATGTGTAACAGCATCAGGTATTGACCTCTGCCATAACAATATCATTTACATGTTGTCTATGGCTTTCCATTGATTCGCCCAAGTACCAGCTCCTTGACATCTTCTCTGCCTCTCGTCTCCCTAATCTCTAGTCTACCTTTACTCTGTTTCCTGAAACTGTTTCCCACTCACTCTAAAGCCTAGCATTCATTCCTCCAAACTCCCTGCTACCACTTCTTTCCCCAGGTAAACGTTTGTCAGCCCCTCGTGACTGATTTTCCTCTCTGTGACTGGCTGGCTGGCTAACCTTAAGTCTGACCTCCTTCATCATTTTGACTCAGAACTGAAGCACACAAAGTCAATAGGCACTACAAATCTGTTGTATACTGGGAGAAGGAGAAGGTATCCTTCCAGTATCCTCTCAAGAAAATATTTTGCAACCATTTCACCCTCAAGGATACTGAAAATTTAGGCCCCAATCCTGCCCATAGATGCAAACAGGTGAATCCTTGTGTCTTCACAGAGTCCTTTTACTTAACAAGGGTCTAAGAGTGGGTATCTCTGCAGGAGTGGTGCCTTATTTTGGAATGGATGGGTTATTCTGTACAAAAGGTATAACTGGTATGACAGGCAACAAAACTGCTGAATGTTTCTTGCACATGTTATGCAATTGTTCACTGTATTCCATCCACATATCACACCCTACACTGAAGAGTGCTAGAATTCACATACCCTTAGGCTTGGCAGAATTCATTTTTAATTTTTTTTTATAGTTTTAACAGATAATACCAATGTTTATTTTTAAGCATTTTCTCCCACTTTTTACTGATTTTAAATTTTCACACTTGTGAAAACTTTAAAAGGGGATCAGGGAATAATTATTTAATGACAGTAGATGGTGAGATTGAAAAAGTTAAAGCTTTATAACCATCAAACAACACATTGTCAACATCACTGTGACAATATACAATGTAATATCCTTAAATCAAACTCTAAGTTCTCAAGCATTTTTCTCTCTCTGCCTATCTGTACATTTCAGTTATTAACAGTGGAAATATTTTTTTGTCGGGTTGTATGTATGGTGAAATTGTTTACTGATAAAAATCTAATCTTTCCAAGCCTGCTTGCATGTAGAATTACATGAAATTGGAAATGCTATAACAATGATGGCAAATCTCAGGAAATCAGAGATTTTGATCATACACATCATTGTCTGGCAAGGGCTACAGATAATCTATTTTTCCTCTGTACCTAAAGCCAATGGCTATCTTGCTGGAAAGTTTTTTTGTTGTTGCTTGCATATCTCACTCCCCAGAATTCTAAGAAATTGAGTTGATCCTTAAGAAGATTATTGATATGAAGAAGCAGCCATGGCTAAAATGTTTTATTTTTCCTGCCTTAAAAATTGGCACTTTTTGCTGAATTCCCTTAATTGTTCAGAAGTACAATTTCAATCTATTCAGTTATTTGAGGCAGAGTTCTGTGCATAGCTGGCTAATCATATGTAGTAGGTAAGTGGTTCCAGTTGGAGTTGGCACTAAGGGACAGGAAGAAGAGTTCTCCAGATATGTAAAGTTTTTATTCATGGTGTGTAAAAGTTACAAAAATAAAAAGTCTTGTGTTTGATGTTTCAGGTTTCATGTAAAGCAGGGCAGTTGTTCCTTTAACCATATTAGTGCTGAATCCAGTACTGTAAGCCAATGAAAGGACACTGTAAGCTTAATCATATGTTGCAAACACGTGTATTTACCTGTGATAGACCTTAGATTATTAAAAGTAAAAATTTTTAATATCCAGTGTACTTTTATATGCTCTTTACCTCTTTATTTCATTTGTCATGGGGTAGTCAGTTAGGTCAGACTCTCCCTTGTTTAAAGTCAGCTTCACATTCAGGTTCTTAGCATGTCAGCGTTAGGTTTCAAACACTGCATGGGATTTTTTAAATAACTATCTGTTTCCTTTGGGATTTTATGAAGTACTGTGAAATTATTTCTATGGGTCTTTGATTTTTCCCACAGCTCAATTTTACAAAATGTATCTTGTATTGAATTTAAGTTGACAGTGTTCCTTTAAGTGTTTGGTCATAGCTTAACTTTCAATTCTTTGAAACAATGTTCTGCATAACCCTATAGCCATGATCTCTTACCTGGTACAAAATTACTTGTATGTTACTTAAATCCCATTCAGAAATTTTACATAAACTTGCGGGGGGGCTGGTGGGGGAATTTGGTTGAGACATAGCAAAGTATAAGAAGATTAGGTGTGCAGGGACCTCTCCACTAACCTCCCAGAAACACCACATTGAGGTAGCCCTATTATTTATCTGTTCAAATACCATCACACAGATTCATGTCCTCACAAGAGTCAGACAGTGGTAGCATGCAACACACAGTAACAGACCTTTCTGATGGAGCACTTTCTTTAGTAATTCCCTGGTCATTACTAGTTCTACCCTGTGTAGGGTTACCTATTGGAACTTTTTTCCTAGCATGCCTTGCTAGGATTGACCCTTTAATTTGGCAGAGCTAAGCAACTTCAATCCCAACATGGCCATTTTGTAACTGGTTGTTGCTGCATTTCTTTCACTTCTAACTGGTAGGTACTCAACTCTTTCTTTTTCTTTCTTTTTTTTTTTTTTTTCTGTTCTTATTCCTCCGGAGATACCACATTCTTACAAGCAGTGATAAGCTGCCAAAATCTTAACAATGGGTTTCCTCCTCACCCCATGAGGGGGTCGTTGCCCACCCCCACCCCCCGGGACTCCTGCCCCATCCAACCCCCCTGCGTTCCTTGATGCCCCCAACCCAGGACCCCTGCCCCATCCACCTCCCTCCCCTGTCCCCTGACTGCCCCCAGAACCGGGCAGGAGGGTCTCATGGGCCACCGTAGTGGGTGCCTACCCCGCCCCTAAGAGCCAGAGGCACCTGCCAGGGGGGTGAGGTGGGGAGTCCCAGAGGTGCTTACCTGGAGCAGCTCCCAGGAAGCATCCAGCAGGTCCCTCTAGCTCCTAGGGCTGGGGGAACGTAGCTGGGGAGGAGCAGGGGGAGTGGCCGCTCCCTCACTGATCACATCAAAAGTGGCACCTTAGGCGCCGACTCCCTGGATGCTCCGGGGCTGAAGCACCCACGGGAAAAATTTGGTAGGTGCAGAGCACCCACCGGCAGCTCCCCACCCCGTGCCCGGCCCCAGATCACCTCACCTCCGCTCCGCCTCCTCCCCTGAACGCACCGCCCCGCTCTGCTTCTCTGCCCCCCAGTTTCCCGTGAATCAGCTGTTCGGCGGGAAGCCGGGGAGGGCTGAGAAGCAGGCGGCAGCTTCAATCTCAGGCCAAGGGTGGTGGAGGTGAGCTGGGGCAGGGAGTGGTTCCCCTGTGCCTCCCCGCCACCCCCCACCCCGGGGTTACCTGCTGTGGGTTACCTACTCGCGCACCCCCCCAGCTCCTCCCCCAGCTACACTCCCCCGCCCCGCTGGAGCACCCATGGAGTCGGCGCCTAAGGCGCCACTTTTGGCCAGTTAAATTTAGAAGTCCCTCGTGGAACAACCGGTTCTAAAAGGGCTTCTAAATTTAACAACTGGTTCTAGCGAACCGGTGCGAACCGGCTCCAGATCACCATGGTTTACAGGGATTACAAAGCTATTACGAATTTACAAATTCACCTTAACAACCTTGAATTGAAGAGTATTTGAATAGTTTGGAGTTTGTTTTCTGATAAAGTGGAAGCTTAATTTGGAATTTTCCAGTATTCTAACATTTTGTGTTTTTGAAACAAGTGCACAATTTTCAAGAGTTTAGCTCCAGGTTATTGAAATATGGTAGTGTAAGAGAAACTACAGACATGAAATATCCAAAGACTATATCAACTTCATAAGTGTTATGTGTATCAATCTGGGCTAAGGATTGTATTCTGGCTTTGTAGGGATGTTACAGGACTTCCTGCAGGAACTAAAATCACTGAGTGGTTGCAGGGCGGCAGTAATTAGTGCTGCTCCCTAGTTAAGTAGCAAGTCTGGAGAAGTCTCACCCCCTTGGGAAAACTGAATATACTGGCTTGATGTGGCTAAAGAAGCCTAGTAACCAACTGAATATTCTATTAAGTAAAGGCCCTGGCATGGGGAGAAAGGCCACATACTTGATCCAAGAACTGACATGGGACTGCGACCAGAGGGACAGGCGCTGTGAGAGGACCTTAAGTACTCTGACCCCTGCCAGGGTCTCCCTGTGGAAGATGGGTGCCGTTTGGTAAGCCAAACCCTGCATATGAATTGTACTTTGTTTTCAAGATATTTTTCTCTGTGACGCTTTTGTTATGAATAAATAATACTTTGCTTCATGAAGGCTGGTTGGTCACTGGTTAACTTCCTCATTACCCATGAGGAAACAGGACTACGGTTGCTGACCTAAAGTCAGACCTGTTGGGGTGATCACAATGAATTGCAGCTTAAATGCTCAGCCTAAACAGAGTGTGTGTCATGGGCTCTGCCCCAAGAAGGCCATGGCTAAAGGCCTGAAATTTACCTTGTGGGGTACCTTGAAGGAGGCCACAAAAGGATCAGAGGTACAGTTACATGAGCTGTGACAATCAGCTTAGGACTTTCCTGAGGTCATTAAAAACGTTTAAGAATTTCTCAGAGATAAGAATCTCTTTGCAGCTTGCAAGGCCTACAGAATGGTCACAGGTCCTTCTCCGACAGATTATCATCTCAACATATGGCTTCTGCCCTTCTACATAACAGAAGCCTTGGCCACTCAATGACTTTTCAGTTTTGTCCTTTCCAGACAGGATCCACCTGCCACCCATATAGTTCCAAGTCTGCCTTGACTCCTCTTAACTCTCCACATTATAACTGCCTCCATCCAAGTCATGTACACTTTGAAAAGCAAATATCAAACCGAGTATGTTCTATGCATTTCTAAAAGATCTATCTGTATACATTTCACAAAGTGTATATGTAATGTGGGTCTTATTTTCCAGTATGTGAGTGACCTCCTGACATCGGTATTCTGTTCTTCCATCAGTGTTGCCCCTCTGCTGTGCAGCAGCAGATGTCCCGCGCCTTTCAGGTAGGCCTCTCAATTAGAGAAGAAATCAGTGATGTGGCGTCTGTGTACATTCTAAATGTAGCTTTGCTTTGTTTACACACACACACAACAGTTCTTACATGGGATGGTCAGAGAGCTTGTAGAGCTATCCCTTCATCCTGGAATCCAAGCCTAACACCAATGCCATGTTCCCAGAGAGCAACTCTGCCTCACAAATTGACTTATAGACTTTGTCTTAAGGAACGATTGTGATCATCTAGTCCAGAGGTTGGCAAACTACGGCCTGCGGCTGCCAGACATGCTGCTCTGAGCTGCATAGTAAGGGGACCGGGGCGAGGAGTCCCGGGGGGCCGTCAGGGGACAAGGAGCAGGGGGGGGGTTGGATGGGGCCGAGGTTCTCGGGGGGGCGGGTCAGGGGACAGGGAACGGGGCGGGGGTTGGATAAGCGTGGGAGTCCTGGGGGGCCTGTCAGGGGGCGGGGGTATGGATAGGGGTCGGGGCAGTCAGGGAGTGGGGAGCAAGGGGGTTGAACAGGGGGTGAGAGTCCCGGGGGGCCTGTCAGGGGGTGGGGGGTCCCGGGAGGGGGCGGTCAGGGGACAAGGAGCAAGGGGGGTTGGATGGGTTGGGGGTGGGAAGTGGGAGGGGAATGGGGACAGGGCCAGACTGTTTGGGGAGGCACAGCCTTCCCTACCAGCCCTCCATACACTTTTGCCACCCTGATGTGGCCCTCGGGCCAAAAAGTTTGTCAACCCCGATCTAGTCTGACCTCCTGCACATTGCAGGCCACAGAACCTCACCCACCCACTCCTGTAATAGACCCCTAGCCTCTGGCTGAGTTACTGAAGTCCTGAAACCATGGTTTAAAGATTTCAAGTTACAGAGAATTCATCATTTACACTAGTTTAAACCTGCAAGTAACCTGTGACCCAGGCTGCAGAGGAAGGCAACCCCTGCCAGGGTCTCTGGCAATCTGACCGGGAAAAAATTCCTTCCCAACCCCAAATATGGCAATCAGTTAGACCCAAGCAACCCAATCAGAGACCAAGCAGAGAGCAAACAGAGAGCTGCTCATGCAGATCCTTCTACTCAGAACCATATGTAACTGAAATCTTACACCACAAGCTTTTTTTTTCTGGAATAAAACCCTGCTCACATACTGAAGGTATGTCTTCACTTTGAGTGAGGGGTGTGATTCCCAGCTTGAGGAGCCATACTTGGGCTAGCTCCTGTTGAGCTTGAGTGCTAAAAATAGAACATAGCCACAGCAACCTGAGCTCAGTCAGAGGGTGGGAATCACACCTTAGGTCAAATGTACATGTAGATTAGCAGAGAACCTGGAAGGCTGTGCAACAGCGCCACCTAGTGACACCTACCATAACTGGTAGAACCAGGTAGTCATGCCAATGGTTAAAATTGCTAATTCTTGCCATTATGACCCCTGTTTTCAGTTGCTTTTTACTTTGCCAGACTTAACCATTCAGGCTAAAGTTTTCCATGCTTGCTCTCTGCTTCAAGCTAATGTTTTTAAAGCTTCTTCAAAAACCATTCAGTCATTTCCAAGAATGAGGTTAGAGAAAAATAGTTAACTTTGCCAATATTAAGTTTGTTTCCAAATGTTCCTTTGAAGAGTTCTAGTAACTCCACGCGTTAGAGCAGAAACTTGAAATTGTTGTCATGAAAATCTACCCAGATGTAGGGAAACTATAATGCTCTGGAAATGGCTATTACCACATACTAGGGAAAGCTTCTGTGAAGCTTGCAGCTAAAAATCTGACTATTCCCTATGTACTGAGCATGTCCCAGCCCTGCAGAGCCTCCTATGTGGTGGAGACAGAGCTAGATATCTGGACCAGGAGAATTCAGAAGCTGCAGCAACTCCTACCTTCTGCTAGTCCTAGAAGAAGGTACATGGCCTATGAATCAGTGAATGGCATTGTCTTTTTTGTGACCCCCCAGAACTTATAGTATCTGAATAAAGTAGTCAGCCCAATAGATTGGCCAGTGAAAACTGGAAGATTGTTATTGTTCAGAAGATAGTCATTTTTATGAATCCTCTTGAACCTTAAGATTGTCTTTAGCTTTAGATTTGGGCTCTGGGAAAACCTGATTCTTACTGGCTATTTTCCCCATCAGCTTGTCCGATCTTAGCCAGATGCAATACATTGTATGTTAGTGCAAACTATACTGTGCTGAACTAATATACTACAGGGCAATATTTTCTTTTTCAAAATCCAGACTACAGCATCGTGATTGTCCAGTGTATTTCCTCTATGAAGTGAATGATTCAAGGAAACATATACGCTATTCCTTTCTCGTTAATAGACTGTACGCTATTGGATCTCTCTGGGTTTGTAATAAGGTGCAGCATTCATGCTAGCATATTGTCCTAGGACTAAAAGGTCTTTTGGAAAACATTCTAAAATAAGTTTTGTTTATATGCTATTCAAAACACTGTCTTTTTTTTTTAACAAGAAGTCTTGGGAGTGAAGTGGGGGAGGGGGGATGGCTTTTAAATACCAGAATAAATGTGTGTGTGTTTGCATCATAAATTGTTCTCTTTATTGTAATAATCAGATGTCAGGCAAATTCCAGTCATAGTCTGATGGCGAGGCTGTTGACTAAAGATACTTTGCAATCTGGCACACCCTCTTACTATCTAAGAGCAAGTACTCAATTATCTGCTGATCTGCCCTCAAAGGCTAACACAAACAAATACATGGCCTAACCATAAAATGCCAAAATAAAGTGGCACACTACCATATTTGCACAGGAAGCTGTAAGTCAATGTGTCTGTTTACTCAATCTGTTGTGACAAAAAGGGATGTTCTAGGTCAATATAACTTGCAAGGGGGACTTATGGATTAGTTTCTTGCTTTTTGGGTGCACCTGCTTCAGAGTCAATCAGGACTGAAATGCTGTTGGCACTAAAATGACAAAATGCATGCAGTGTTCAGTATCACAGTCCAAGTTTCTCCTCCCCAGCATCTGAAGAATTCTGGGAATTTGTGCAGCCATTTTATTTTCTTTTTAAATACAATTCCTTCAATTTGTGTCTTTATGCTCCTCCAGTTCTTGACCTAACAAAGTATTTTGCAGTTTAAAATGCATACTTTTTTGGCCACTATAGGCCAAATTCCACCCTCTGATGTTGCATTCAGTTCCTAATGGGGCTGACGCAGAAAAAACATGATTAGCAGTTCAAAGAAGGAAAATGAATATCTGTCCTTACTAGAGCCCTATGTCTCAAGCTCAGACCAGGGAGACTGATACACTTAGGAAGAAATATCAGTCTGAGTGGGTGGAAGATCATCTCTTCTTCTAAATCAAACTACAGGACACATAATGGTTTCTCTTTTGAGACTTAAAATCAGGTCTTAAATCTGGTCTTAAATCAGGTCTTAAGATCTTAAAATCAGGTCAGGTGGGTAGAAAGTTGGCTAGATTGTCGGGCTCAACGGGTAGTGATCAATGGCTCCCTGTCTAGTTGGCAGCCGGTGTCTAGTGGAGTGCCCCAGGGGTCGGTCCTGGGGCCGGTTTTGTTCAATATCTTCATAAATGATCTGGAGGATGGTGTGGATTGCACTCTCAGCAAATTTGCGGATGATACTAAACTGGGAGGAGTGGTAGATATGCTGGAGGGCAGGGATAGGATACAGAGGGACCTAGACAAATTGGAGGATTGGGCCAAAAGAAATCTGATGAGGTTCAATAAGGATGAGTGCAGGGTCCTGCACTTAGGACGGAAGAACCCAATGCACAGCTACAGACTAGGGACCGAATGGCTAGGCAGCAGCTCTGCGGAAAAGGACCTAGGGGTGACAGTGGACGAGAAGCTGGATATGAGTCAGCAGTGTGCCCTTGTTGCCAAGAAGGCCAATGGCATTTTGGGATGTATAAGTAGGGGCATAGCGAGCAGATCGAGGGACGTGATCGTCCCCCTCTATTCGACATTGGTGAGGCCTCATCTGGACTACTGTGTCCAGTTTTGGGCCCCACACTACAAGAAGGATGTGGATAAATTGGAAAGAGACCAGCGAAGGGCAACAAAAATGATTAGGGGACTGGAACACATGACTTATGAGAAGAGGCTGAGGGAACTGGGATTGTTTAGTCTGCAGAAGAGAAGAATGAGGGGGGATTTGATAGCTGCTTTCAACTACCTGAGAGGTGGTTCCAGAGAGGATGGTTCTAGACTATTCTCAGTGGTAGGAGAGGACAGGACAAGGAGTAATGGTCTCAAGTTGCAGTGGGGGAGGTTTAGGTTGGATATTAGGAAAAACTTTTTCACTAGGAGGGTGGTGAAACACTGGAATGCGTTGCCTAGGGAGGTGGTGGAATCTCCCTCCTTAGAAGTTTTTAAGGTCAGGCTTGACAAAGCCCTGGCTGGGTGATTTATTTGGGGATTGGTCCTGCTTTTGAGCAGGGGGTTGGACTAGATGACCTCCTGAGGTCCCTTCCAACCCTGATATTCTATGATTCTATGATTCTAGGTCAGAGATTGCTAGCCAAGATAGAGGAGAGAACCCTGATCCAGAATCTCAAGTGGATGAAGAAGTGGATCCAAGAAAACCCTCTAGTGAGGTGAAAATACTTTTATAACTGAACATAAGCATATTTCAATTGTCTCTGGAATTGGTGTACCACTTATCGAGTCAGTCTCTCTCTCTCTCTTAAAAATTGGCAAAAAGAGTAGTGCTTTCAGTGCAAGTGGCAAAAGAGGGGATATAGATGTTTGATATCACACAAGTCTGTGGTTTGCTCTGCTCAGAATGAGTGGTTTGAAAAATATAAAACTGTCAAACAACTGGGTTGTTGCTAAGCTGTTTGCCTCATTTCAATAACTATCGAGACCTATTGCGTGACTTCTAAGCCTCAGCCCACAACAAAGGGAGAAGCTGCACCCCAATTAATTACCAATACAAGTATTAAATAGTTCACTAATTTAGGTAATTCATTAACATTTTCATTTCTTATACCCATCAATGCCTTGACCAAAATCAGAAACACTAATGATCAGCATTAAATGCTAAATCAATTAAATGAAACATTACATACTCCAGAACTTCCCATGGGACTTTTCTTTCTCAGTCTCTACTGAATTAATGCACATGCTTTGTGTTGGGAGTGAAGCATAAGAAAGGTCCAGACTACATGTGATAAAGATTTCATGGCCCTTTTTGTAAGGGAAGGGACACTTGTCCTGTTGTCCTGGATAAACTCACTTTACAAAAATATGTTTTTCCTTCCAAATTCCTCCTGCAATTTGAAGTGAATGATTTTCTGTCCATTACTTTGTTCTAAATTTTTGTGTTGCTTTGCACTGCTGAGCAACTGAATTATTCCACCCGAGCTGGTTGCACTTCAGTGCTGGGTCTCATGAATCGTATATCTATGATCTGTGAAGATGCAAATTGTCTTGGAAAGCTCCAGGAATCGAGGGCCCATGTATATACGAGATACCTTGTTGCTAAAACTGTCATTCATTGACTCCTGTGCTGCCAGGTTCAGCAGGCACTTAAAACACTAAATGGAAAATAAACTGTCCTGTCACCAGTAGGCTCTGGGCACAGTAGGTCAGATTTGAAACGTACCATATGGTGTGGGAAGTATGCACTGCTCTTTGCCCATTCTGTATCTGTTCTGGGAACAAGTGGAAGGCTACTGTCTGGAACCTTTCGCCAGTATTAAAATTAGGAAAGGAAAATAGTGATTACAAAATGTTTTTGATTCAGGGTGCAGTTATGCTAGATTTTTTTTCCCCATGAAACACTTAAACGTGTTCACTAGATTAAAACACTGTATGGAGCTGTTTGTGTTCTAGATCACCCTAGGAGTCTGTTTCCCAGAAAATCCACCTTCTTTTTCTCTCTCTGTCAAAACCAGCATATCTATATTTAAAAAAAACAAAACAAAACAAAACTTCCTTTTCTTCTGCTAACAATGGCTGCCACAAATTAAAAACCACATTTGCTTTCAGCAGCATATGAGGATAGTTCATTTGGACAGGTTTTAAGCTCTGCTGAGTTCTGAGGTAATGTTTGCAGACATTTAATGTAATTCTGTGTAATGGTTATAAAAATTCTTGACAGCACTATTTACTGCACATTGTCTTTCAGCAGGAAAGCTTAAACCTCTAAATTTCCCAGGACCCTGCTGAAGTAACATACGTATCTTCTTTTTTTTCATTTGGAAAAGCCAGAGGACATTTTTGAGGGTAGGATCCAAATATAACAAATCCACAGTACTCTGTGCAAAAATAAATAAATAAAATAAAACATAACTATTACAGTCAAAGAATAAGAACTTCTCCCCATCAGGATCGAGTATTTTGGACAATTTACTTATGTATTTTGTTTTCAGTGTTGAGCAAGTTAATCTATGATTGATCAAATGGGTATAAACCTCACTTGGTTATCTGCTTTTCTTTGTTAGTGGTACTTAGCCATTCAGGATTCCAATGTAATGCACTTTATACAGTCTTACAGTTTACAGATCCTTGGGTTTTTCTGGCAATTGTTGCTGGCTGCAGGCAGAAGAAAGTGCTTGGTATTAGTCTCTGTACTTGTAGGTTGTACTGTTAATGTGCATCTTGCCCCATGTGTTTTTACAAGCTTCTGATTAGTGGACCTGATTTTGATCTCATTTATACTAGTTTTATGCTAATTTAAACCCCATTGACTTAAGTAGAGAAATTCCTGGGGTGAAATCCTGCTCCTGTTGAAGTCAATGGCAAAACTCCCATCAACTTCAATAGGCCAGGATATAATCTTCATTATGTAGTGCTGTAAGATCAAAATCAGGCCCAGTATTGTTTATCAGAAGCACTTCCTTACTGCAAAGCACCACACCTACAGTCTGGTCCTCGAGCCTTTACTCAAACAAGTAGTCCTTATTTATGTGAGGAATCCTACATAAGTTAATAGAACTATTTATATGAAAGAGCATTTCAGGATCAGGTTACCTAGAATAGAAAATAACTATCACATGGCAAAGAACAGAGCATTTAAACTAGTAAAGGTGTTTCGTTTTCAGAAAGCAAACCATCTGTATACTCATCAGAGATTCTCTCTTCTCTGGTTCAACACACAGCAGATGGGTTGCAATCACACTGGGATTGTTGTGAGATGTAGTGTTTGGGTCTGGATATGAACTTATTCTTAAGTTAGGTTCTAGGGTTTTGGTTTGTCCCATTTATATTACACATATAGAGCCCTGCCACAAGGTTTTGATCTGGGGGTTTGGTTTGAATCTCCAGTTACTCAGCAGTTGTAAATTGCCATATATAATGGCTCTTAAATTGTTGCTGGTTTATGTAACCATGGCTGGTATTTCTTGGCCTAGCTCCATATCACATGAAAACGTTGGGCTGCTAAGGAAGTTACATCTCCTTTTTTTGAAGGAGATGGAAGTTGATAAATGGTAGGAAACACACTCTCTCTCACTCCCCGTAACTGTGCACATGGGGACAAATTCATTGCCAAAAAAGATATGGTTGTTTGTAATGCAAGTATGGGAAAGGTCTGATTTATATACAAATGAATGACATGTATTTGAAAAATAATAAAAGCTACTAACTTAATTTTTAAAGTGAGTCGTGAGTGAGTTTAAACTTCCGGCGTATTTTTGTTGGGGTGAATGACCCTGCAGACTTATGCTTTACATTTCTCAGTCAGTATCTCATACTTCATAATAATACAGAAAAAGTGAGAAGTTAAAGGCAGAAATAGGATTAAATGAGAAAAATCTGGAAACACTCAAAAAGCTGACAGCTAAGAATTTAAAAAATGTCATATTATTTTACATTAATTTAGAATAAACCAATAAATAGTCAACAGTTTATTTCAGTTTTACATATGATTTATTGGTAGTATCCAGTACTGTCTTACATTTTGAACCAGAGGTAAACAATGTAGAGGCAAGATAGTCAGCTCCTAATGGGAGTCTATTGCATTGCTGGGAACTGAAGCCAGATCTTCTGAGTTCCTTAGTTACAGAACTATCCTTCCTCTCTTACTTGTTAGATTTTTCTTCATAATAACTAATCATTTGCAAAAGCCAGCTGTTGTTACAAATGATGGGTGAGCTCTGAGCCTTAATAAAGAGACTTTTAGTAAAGAAGTGAGAGAAACTAACTTGTAGCTTGGAAAAAGGATGAAACCTAAAAGACAGATGAAAATTAGAAAGGGAAAATAGGTTCTGACAGCTAGTGGGATGACTGGCACCACAGAGAGAAGACTGAAGTGTGTTTTGTGAAGCCTGTCATTTTGTCAGACTAGCTGACTTGGTAAAGAAAGTGAGTGCCTTAACACTAAATCCAGCTTTAAGAGCATCTTTATATTTGAGCTATCCATAACAGTAGCTAGGCATTAACTGTGTCCCTAACATTCTCTTAACATTAAGAACATGATACTGAGGGGCTCCTTAATTTAATACTGATATATAATCTAAATACAGAGTAGACTCTTATCAATTACCTTCCAAAATTTAATATGGACAACTTCTATATTACATTATTATTTGTATTTCAGTTTGGCCCAACCAACCCCCATTGAGCTAAGCACTGTACAAGCACAAAGTAAAAGACAGCCCCTTCCCTAAAGACCTTGAAGATTAAAGCCCTTAAGCACTTGTTGGTCATCTTTATTCAGAAAAGCACATAAGTATATGCCTAAACTTTAACCATATGCTTAAGTTCCATTAAGTACAGTATTCTTAAGTTAAGCCTGTGTTTAAGTGCTCTTCTTGCATATGGATGTTTTTTGTAGTCAGGGTCTACATAGGCAAGACCAAAGATAGGAAAAAGGAAGTGTAATTATCTATAGTTAGGTTGACTATAAATGTGCTGTTCCACCTATTCTCAGCCTTCTGATTTCACTGTTTATAGACAGTTGTTTCATAATGAGCTCTGAATAAACTTTAACAAAAAACAACAACATTGAGGAAAGTTTTGTACAAAAAAATTGTGGTAATGTCAGCTTCTCTGATTAAATGTTGATCTAGATGTTGCAACATCTAGATCAAGTGGAATTGTGACTCATTGTTTGGGGTGTGGGTTGGATGACATTTAATGAAAATGGCAGTACTCATGTCATAAATATAAAGGGAAGGGTAAACACCTTTAAATCCCTCCTGGCCAGAGGAGAAACCCTTTCCCCTGTAAAGGGTTAAGAAGCTAAGATAACCTCTCTGGCACCTGACCAAAATGACCAATGAGGAGACAAGATACTTTCAAAGCTGGAGTGGGGGGAGAAACAAAGGTTCTCTCTCTGTGTGTGTGAGGTATTTGCTGGGAACAGAAAGGAATGGAGTCTTAGAACTTTTAGTAAGTAATCTAGCTAGATATGTGTTAGATTCTGGTTGTTTAAATGGCTGAGAAAATAAGCTGTGCTGAATGGAATGGATATTCCTGTTTTTGTGTCTTTTTGTAACTTAAGGTTTTGCCTAGAGGGATTCTCTATGTTTTGAATCTCTTTACCCTATAAGGTATTTACCATCCTGATTTTACAGAGGTGATTCTTTTACTTTCTTTTCTATTAAAATTCTTCTTTTAAGAACCTGGTTGCTTTTTCATTGTTCTTAAGATCCAAGGGTTTGGGTCTGTGTTCACCTATGCAAATTGGTGAGGATTTTTATCAAGCCTTCCCCAGGAAAGGGGGTGTAGGGTTTGGGGAGGATTTTGGGGGAAAAGACGTTTCCAAGCGGGCTCTTTCCCGGTTATATATATCTGTTAGACGCTTGGTGCAGGCAGCAATAAAGTCCAAGGGAAAAAGGAAAATAGTTTGTACCCTTGGGGAAGTTTTAACCTAAGCTGGTAAAAATAAGCTTGAGGTTTTCATGCAGGTCCCCACATCTGTATCCTAGAGTTCAGAGTGGGGAAGGAACCTTGACAACTCACATCATGCATTACTTGGAAAATGACACTCTAAAAAGTATCAGAGTAGCAGCCATGTTAGTCTGTATTCGCAAAAAGAAAAGGAGTACTTGTGGCATGTTAGAGACTAACCAATTTATTTGAGCATAAGCATCATATGCATCCGATGACATGAGCTGTAGCTCACAAAAGCTTATGCTCAAATAAATTGGTTAGTCTCTAACGTGCCATGAGTACTCCTTTGCTTTTTGTAAAAAGTATGGTTTTCTTCTGTCTGCAAGATGAAATTGAGGTACTTGGAGGATAGGAGGAGTTTGTCATTAAACTGAATCAAGGATCCTAATGAGAACCAAGGAATTTTTCTTTTTCTGTTGCTGTTACCTGGGTGCTGTGTGGATAAATCAGCAAATATTTCCTGATACTCCCCAAATGAAAGATACACTGAACAATTTATTTGGCAAATTATCCACCTGGAAAACTTTTGCAGCTCTAATAATGAATATTTGTATGCATTCACACATGGGCAGTGGGTGAACCCCAGGCTCAGGGAGGCTAGCCCCTGGTCCGGCCCACCCCTTCTGCCTGAGGGCCTGCCCTTCCTGTCAAAGCCCAGAGGCCCCCCCACACACACACGGCTGCCAGCCCCCCCTAGCCCTGGGCTGCCCAAGAACACCCCCCAGCATGCTGGGCAGAGAGGCATGGCCCCCTACCCCCAACCCTGTAGAGCCGGGCTGTTGGCACACACACACACACACACACACCCAGGGCGCCAGGTAGGTGGTGCGGCCCCACAGCCCCAGCCTGGAGCACTGGGCGGGCAGGCGGCGCAGGGCTCCTGTAACCTGGAGTGCAGGCCAGCTCCCATTAACCCCAGCCTGGGGTCCCAGCCATGGGAGGAAGATGGTAAATCAGTCCTCGATCTCTCTACTTGAACTGCTATTAAGAGTGCCAAATGTGATGATAGTTTTGTGAGATGGATGTTTTTCCAGAAGAAAATGGAATGAAATCCAACGTCTCATTTCACATAGAATGGTGGCCATTAAGAAGTCAGCATTTACCCATAGTTAGCATATGGTCAGTGGTACAGTATTCACTATGCTTAGAAGAAGAAATTGCTGTTCTGGCTCAGATACCATTTTGTACTAGTTATAAGTAAATGATGTCTTTTTAGTGACCATAATTGTAGGCCAACAAACAGTCTCCAGGTTCTAAACTTTTGGTCATTATGCTCTTTCTTATTACTGAACCATTGTTCTGTGTCTCACTGCTCAACTACTGGAATATTTCCCACAAAATGCTGAGTACTTATCTTTTATAATCAGGCCCATTTCAGGTGTTGGACACTCAAAAATTGAAGCATTGAAAATTACTATGTGCTATGAAAATTTAGCTCTATGTGTGATGGTTGTTTCATGAAAGTACAATAATTATGTGTGTTTAATATTTCATCTAGAGATGTTTGGAATGTTGACAACAAAACCCATGTAATGCTCACATAATTGTTTATTAGTTTCAATTTCAACTGTATGTGAAAAACAAACTGAAAAAATAGCAAAAATATTCTTCAAAGTAAAATACCTTTTTGAATAAATTGTTTTTTCTTGGGGGTGGAGGTCAGTTCCAATTACATTTCTTGAGTTTTTCTTCAGAGGACTGAAAACCAGACTCTTTTTTTGCCAAGAGTTTTCAGATCTGAGGTTCTGTTTTTTGATGAAAACTTTAAATATTCAGTGAAATTTTCAACAAAAATCATTTTTTCAGGATTTTTCATAGAAAATAAAATATTTTCGGACAAGAAATCTTTGAGACTTTATGCATCAAGACAACATGACATTTATGGTCTTGCATGGTTTTGAAATGTAAGTAGATGACACTAGGCAGTTTTTAGTAGTTTTACGTTGAATTTTTGGGATTGTTTGACTCTTACCCTCCCTTTCTCCAAACACAAAAAACCTAAAAGGATGCACTGTATTTCGTACAACTCTAATCGTATTTTTGACAACCCTATATTACTCCTGTATGAGGACAAATCTAAGAAAACAATAGATACAAGGATACTAAATAGGATGGTACTTTTTAGAGAAAGGGAAGAAGGTCTTTCTGCTCAGTTTAGTTTCTCGGGTTCTTATTTAGACATAAAATATTAAGATTAAAGAAAAACATCACAAGTTTTAAAGATTGTATGTAGGATGACCTTTTTTTAAAAAATGTGTATCAAAGGATGCTTGCTACCTAGAGATGATTTGCATGTTGGTTATGACCTTCCTTTTTTATGTGTATATGTTGACTAGTTGGTCTCCTTGTACATTCCAGTACAAAATCCGTAGACACATGTATAAGACTTTTATTCATTGAACTTTGTCTGGCTTAAAAATATTCAACTTTGTGTTCAGTTAGTAGTATTAGAACAATTAAGGGTTTGACTAAATTGGGAGTATTATGTTACGTTCAAGTGACTAGGAATTGGGAGGAATGCAAAATTAGTTTTAAAATAGCTCATATATCCCTGACAGGTTTCAGAGTAGCAGCCGTGTTAGTCTGTATCCGCAAAAAGAGCAGGAGTCCTTGTGGCACCTTAGAGACTAACAAATTTATTAGAGCATAAGCATTCTTGGGCTACAGCCCACTTCATCGGATGGATAGAATGGAACATATAGTAAGAAGATATATATATATATACACACATACAGAGAAGGTGGAAGTAGCCATACCAACTGCAAGAGTCTAATTAATTAAGATGAGCTATTATCAGCAGGAGGAAAAAAAAATTTGTAGTGATAATCAAGATGGCCCATTTAGACAGTTGTCAAAAAGGAGTGAGGATACTTAAAATGGGAAATAGATTCAATATGTGTAATGACCCAGCCACACACAGTCTCTATTCAAAGTCAAGTTAATGGTATCTAGTTTGCATATTAATTCAAGCTCAGCTGTTTCTCGTTGGAGTCTGTTTTTGAACAGAAAAGCTTCAAAACTTGCTGGTCAATAAAATCATGATAAAACGTGTCTAGCAACATTATATGTAAAGTTATTAATTTTCCTTGAATGATGTTGATGGTGCATGTTCAAAACCACCCAGCTCTGCCGAGGCAGAAGTATCATGAATGAAGAAATGTGTGTTTACCTCTGTTTACATTTAAGTAGTAAACAGGGTCCTCAAGACAGCAGGGAGAAGAGATGGCAGGAGACAAATCAAATTTGCATTTCAGCAAACACAGGTGAGCCTCTGTAGCAGGGTGGTCACCCGCTTCTGCCCTGAAGGGCTTAAAACTGCCCAGGAGAGGGCTGTGGCTGGGAGCAAGCAGTTCCCAGGCTGATTGGGGGAAGCAGGCTCAGCTGTGGCCATGCCCCAATCAGGGCTCAGCTGACCCTTATAAGAGGGCAGTGGGCCAGGAACAGAGAGTCTCCTCTAGCTGTGGAGGGAGATGGGCCTGGCTGCTGGGGAATGTACCATGGTACCTGAGGTGAAGTAGGGCTGGGGAAGACCAGAGGAGCTGAGAGGCTCCAGACTGGAAAGGCTGCAGGCCTGACAGACGGCCTAAGACAGGGTACTGGGGTTGCAACAGGGCAGCCCACGGGAAGGCAGAGGCAGCAGGTCCAAACCCCCCTTGTCTGTGATGATTGGCTTATACACTGCAGTCCGCCCCAGTGTGCGGGGGCTCAGTGGTTACTGGCAGTAGCCAAAGACTGAGGCGAGGTGGGGATAGTGGGTGGGAGACCAGCAGGAGGAGCTGCAGGGGTGAGTCCTGCACCATGACAGCCTCCTTCACCACCAGTTGTTGTATCACCTTCTTTACTGTTTGAAGAAACTGTGCTTTCAGGGGTAACCCTCATAAGAATCCACTTCTTAGGTTAATTAGACTATAAAAGAAGGGGAAGAAAACCCCAAGCTATCACTCTCTTTTATCTAAGACAAAGGAACCAGCCCTTTGATTTTGGGGGTAGATCCTGATTTGAGAACTTGTCCAGCCATGTTGCTGGGAACATATCATAAGGATTTTATGTTGAAATAAAGTCAAGCTTGTTAAGTTTTAATTAGCATTTTTTCTTACCTGTGTACTCACTTAAACCTAACTTGTGTGTGTGTGTGGTGTTTTTTTTTTATATATCTAAATTAAAACAGTGTGTATTTAAACTGAGCTGTTTGGTAACTCCAGTTAAAGTAGCAAACTATTGCATATTAACCGCTTTCAGGGCCAGCAGGCCTTTATTGTCTGATCCATCCATGAGAAGGCTAGACAGTACATAACACATTTTGAGGAAAGTCCAGGACTGGGAGTGTGGTGGGGTATCCTGCAAGTATTAACCAAGGCTGTGGAAGCCAGAATATTGCTGGTGTGTTACTGACAAGCTGCTGGACTATGTCTGTGATTAAATACAGCCATTCAGAGTGTGACCTGCATGCTAGGAGGCTGTTTGTAAGTAGGCCAGGTTGGGAGCTACAACAGTGTAAGCATTGTAAGGCACCCAAGTTATAGGGCAGGTGGTGACCCAACCTCTCACTGGTCTAGATTACATTTTGAAATGTGACAATAACCAACAAGAACAAGTCCCAAAGGCACATCAAGCAGGGCATGGTTGTCCTTCATAGCAGGAAGTATGCAGACACAAAATGCTTTAGCTGGCTATATTAGCAAGCTATGAGAACTTCCAGTCAAGTGTCATGAGATGGACAGACAAGTTCTCCCATAATATACTATGAACCAAATCCTAGAGCAAATACATTAGCAAAGGCGCTAAGAATCTGCAAAGACACATGTAGCATATCAGTCTCGAGGTGCCAGCCTGGTACAGAGTGAGTATGAGGGTGCATGCAATGAAGTGTGGACACTCACAGGCAAGCTTGGAAAGCACAGGTTTGCATGTGCAGGTATACAGACCTGGGTATATACTATTCAGCATGGCATTAAAGGCATATCTAAGGTGCCAGGCCACATGTCCTTGTACGTCCCTCAGCCCGCGCCACTTCCCGCAGCCCCCATTGGCCGGGCATAGCGAACCGCGGCCAGTGGGAGCTGCGATCAGCTGAACCTGCGGCCGTGACAGGTAAACAAACCGGCCGGGCACGCTGGGGGCTTTCCCTGAGCAAGCGGCGTCCCACATTTGGGAAACGCTGCACTTGAACAAAGTGATCTATTTTGCATGTGCAATATGTCTTCCTTTTATTCAAGGCAAGACAAGTCAAGTAGTGACTGATGATACTATGGTCATGTTTTAAGTAAGGAGGATCCTGCTCTTCCTCTCTCTGCCAGAAAACTGTTCATCTAAGGAACTAGTGCATCTGTACCGAGTTACTATCATAGCTCTCTACATCAGCTGGGATTACAAAATATGTTGGCAAATCAAATGAGCAGACAGTTTTTGTATGACCACAAATAGTATATAAAAGACCACCATTCAAAAGGTATTTCTGAGTGACACAGACTTATTTGCCAAGGAGAAGAACACAAAGTATCAGATCTTCTGTTGCAGGGGGTATCGGTGCCCCAGTTTCCAAGCAAACACATTCCTTATACCCTGGGCTCTAGTTCAGCATGAGGTGTATGCATTCTCACAAATCCTTCTGATATGAAGAGTGTTTAGACAAATCAAGCAGAAATTGGCAGTAATGATTTTATTATGCCACTGTGCTCCAAACAGTACTGGAACCCAGACCTGTTGAAATTATTTGTATGTCATCCAATAATCTTACTGCTGACTGCAACGTCATTTATGAGGACCAGACTAAAAGTCTCCATCCAGGCTAGAATTTCTACATCTCATGTCATGGATGTTGGCTAGTTAATTGATGTAGAGAAAAATTGTTCCAGAGCTGAATAAAACATTTTGATACAAAGTAGAAAAGATTCTGCAAGATTAACTTATGCCAGGAAGTGGAAAAGAGTTTATCAAAACGGTGTAACTATCTCCTACATAAACCAAGATCTCACATGTTTGGACTACCTGTTGTCGCTAAAAAGCCCAGGACTCTCTTTGAGCTCTGTTAAAGTTCATCTGGCAGCTATATCAGGATACCACTCACTTCCACAGGGCAACACTAGAGTCTGACATCCTATAGTAGCTAAATTTCTTAAAGGCCTGATGCATGAATTTGCACAGTATGAGAGCTTCCTTCTTCCCCTCCCTCCCAATCCTAATGTTGTCCTGGTGAGACTGATGGGGTCGCTGTTGATAGATTGACCCCAGCTCCCATGGACTGGAGTCGGTGCCCCTAATCCAGCTAATTCAAGAGGGCTGGCAGTAACTGGGCCAATAAAGGGCTGCTAGTAGGTAGCTGGGGGGAAGAAGGACTGAGACAAACTGAGCCCCTGTCCAGGCACCAGCCATGCTGGAGTGGCACTAATTCGTGTGGTGGGTCCCTGGCGAAAGGAGGTCGGGGCTAAAGGTAGCAAACCCCTTGCTGCTACTCCAAGAGGGGAACAGAGCTGGCGGAGGTGAGGAAGCTGCCAGAGGACCCTGGGGGGGCAGGTATTGAGTTACAACTTTATTCTGTTTGTTAACCTTTATTATAAAAGAATAAACCTCCTTGACTGAGACTGGACGTGGCAGCATATGCTTGGAGCTGGGGAGCCATGGCAGCCTCTGGTGACGGTCCCCCATTTGAGCCCTTAGTTTCATGCTGTCTGCTATATCACGGTATGATGACTTCTTTCTTGGCACTTACTTCAGCCCAGAAGAGAGGGAAATTACAGGCATTCATGGCAGGCCTGCTATCTGCTGTATGGACAAAGTCATGTTCAGGCTGTGTCCAAAGTTTTTCCAAAGTCACTTTAGATTTTCACCTAAACTAAATAGTGAAAACACATTTTTACCAGTATTTTCCCTGTGCCCATTCTTTGCAAGGGAGAAAAGCTTCATACATTTGATGACCTTATAGCCCTATTTCTTTATCTGAATAGGATATGTCTACACTGCAATTAAAAACCCGCAGCCGGCTCAGGCTAAGATACTCAGGCTGAAGCCTGGACTTTATGATCCTGAGAGGTGGGAGCATCCCAGAATTTGGGCTGCAGCCCAAGCCCAAAAGTATACACTGCAGTTAAACAGCCCTTGACCTGAGTTAGCTGGCATGGGCCAGCCATGAGTGTCTAATTGCAGCGTAGACGTACTTTCAGGGTCTCACCAAGGTTATTTGTTGCATTTGCAGAAAGAATGAAGGGACAAGCAATGTTGTCACCAACATGATCTAAATCAGTGAGAGATTGTATCAAACTATGACACCCGTTAGCTAGATTAGATCCCTGTGTCAAGCTAGAGCTCACTGCACCAGAGCACAGGCTGCTTCTGCAGCATCTTTTAGAAGTATCACAGGAATTCTAGGGAATTAACTGGGAATCAGTTACATTTACTAAATGGAATTCTTTGATGGGAGGCATCCAGATCTGATGATTGTTTTGGCAGAGCTATATTGTAATATCTATTTAAGTAGGCTCTAAGCACCCACTTCCTTTTCATCAGGTTGCTACTTGTGAGTCACCAAGAGCGGAGTACATATGGATGAGCGCTTAAAGAAGAAAAAAGGGTTACTTACCTTACAGTAACAGTGGTGCTTTGAGATGTATTTTTCCATTTTTCACAATCCACCCTCCTTCCCCATTACTATGGGGTCCCATAATACCTGGATTCTGTATTGATGAGGGAATTGTGGGAGAGGCTTGACCCCAATCCAACCTTTATGCCCTCAGGAGCTTAGGTACAGCTCCAGCATACACTGCTGGCCAAAAGATTCTGATCTTACATGCATATGGTGCATATGCAACAAAAGTAGAATACATATGGACACCACATCTCAAACAACAACAGTTACTGTATAGTAAGCCACAATTTTATGTTAGGTTTCAGAGTGTTAGTTTGCTAGGGATGATTTTTTTAATAATTGATTTCTCATCCAGCTTACACAAATATTACTTGACACATTCAGGAATGAGTGAGATCAGAATTAGGACCAAAATCCAATAAGATGCACTCATTATGTCAATTACATTTGAGAACTGAAACATGCAAGACATAGATCTCATTTGTCTCCTAGGCGCATCTATTTATATGGAAGTCTTAGTCTTCATATGGAAAGGGAAATAAGTAATTTGTCTAAACTCTGAGGTCACACATAGGACACAATTTCCTTTCAGTTGAGTAGATCAGTGTACAAATAAGAAAAACATGAGCAAAGCAGGAGGAAAGCTTCTCTGTTACTGAGCTTGGATGTGTGAGTATAGTAGATTTAAACCTCAGGAAATTGTGTTTGCAAAAAAAAACTTTTATCATTTATCTGCTTTTGGATGATGAACTCTATAGATGCTTTCCAAAGGTCAGAGTCTAAAAATTGTAAAATATCTGTTGCTCAAACACCACTGTTAACCATAGACAAGAGAATTTAGATATTTTCCAGTTAGTAAATTTAGTGTATAAATTTCAGAATAGCAATATGATAAAGTAATCCAAAAGTCCTATTGCCCTAAGGCAAACATCTTGGAATAAAATTATAGACTACTTTAAATTAGAACTGAAAAGGAACTGTCTGTTCATATTTTAGGTTAGCCAGAGAACAAGAATATACTTTCACAACAATTTGAGTGCTTAGAATTTGTTTTTGTTCTGCATCAAAATGAAACTGGCACCTTTTCAAAACTTTTCACCAAAAAAATGACAGGGGCACCCAGCCAATAGCCATGTTTTAGGTCTCCTACACCTGAGGTGAGAGTACCCTAAGCTCAAATCCTGTCTTTGCCTGATTCAGAGCAGGAATTTAAACCTGGGTCTCTCATGCCTCAAGTGAGTGCCCTAACCAATAGGGCATAGAGTCATTTGACCCGCAACCTTCCTGATAAAAGTTTAATCAAAATCAGTGTTCCCCAAAAAGTTCCAGTTTTGACTGATTGGTATTTTCTGGCAGAAAAAAAATTACTTTCAGTTGAACCCAAGCTGCTTCTTTCAGCAAAATAAACTTGTCTAAAAATTTCACCCAGTTGTAGTTGTATGTAAGTGTACAAGAAGATGTAAATGGGCCTGAACAAAAATGTCAAATCCATTATAGGTAGGATGTTCAGAATGGAGATGTAAATTTGAAACCCCAGTACCAAGTAGACCATTATTTTTGGAGTTGGAGATGTATCTGAATGTCACTGTCAGGTCTGTCTCTAGCTTTGTACTCAAATGTGCCTGTATGTAAAGACTGCAGTTTCTTTGAGGTTGCTATAATGTGTATTTATATAGTGTATATGTATACTGTCTGCCTATCTTCTCTGTCTATAACCCGGACTCATTACAATAAAATATACAGAAAATTTAAAAAAACATTAAAGGTTAGCTTATATCTTCAGTATTGTCCACTCCTGATTTTATTGAGAAACTTGCAGTATTTTTATTATTATTATTAAAAAAACCCTTCTCTTAGAGGCATGCAATTATGTGAGACTTTTCTTTCTTTCAAATGGATTTCTAGCCTTCCTGGTTCCACAGGAAAGCTTAAAGACATGACCTGAGTGAACCCAGAAGGCAAATAAAAATAACCTTATTTTTTTCTTAATATCATGATCTTTTTTTGGAGGCTTGGGGATGCTATATTGCATCTCTTACATCTGAGCTTGGTAATTAGGCACTCAAAAGACAAGAATTATTCCACAGGAATTTTTATGAACTTACATGAAATCAGTATTCACATAGCGTAGTAAGAAAAATCTGCACATTCATTTTATTCATACTTATCCTCCAGTTTGAAGTACTTTTTCACCCCTGGAGCAAAATCTGTCCTGCTGTGACCTGGCCTCCACCACAGCTTCTCCCACTCTGGTTTACTCTACAAGTGTGATCTGGGCAATCATTCCTTGTACTTCCACATGTCTTCAATAACGGAACCACAGCCACCTTCCCTCGCTCTCTTTAGCTTTCTTTTGTGCTTAACGGTGTTTTAAAAAGGACTTTTTTTCTTGTCTTACTGGTTTGGGTCATATTTAGCGTTGATGGTAAGGCCACCAACACAGATTTTAGGAAAAATAATATTTTTTCTATTTAAATGGAAATTAACTTCTAGTACTGGATGACTTAGGTTTTAGATGAGGAAGGAAGCACTTAAGAAGGGAATAAGCAGAGGAAACAGAAAATTGAGGCAGCTCTGGTCTTCACTGAACCAATTCCTAAACAATATACCAAAATTCTGCATTATTTACTCAGTAAAGTAAATAGTTTTGCTTGATTTAAGGACCACAGAGTGCATCCTTATGGTCTCAATCCTGCTATTGGCCCTGTGTTATCAGATGCCTATGCCCTGACAAGAGCAGTTGCAGGATTGAGGCCTAACTGACTAATTTAGACTTCCATTTGTCAAGTTGGAAAGAAACAAATGGTCCACTTTACTTCTGTTTTCTTTTTTAAATGCTCATGTCATAAATTTTTATAAGCACTGATGTTGAATTCATGTAAATCAGGACCAAACCACACACTCCTCATTCATTTCAATAGGTTTTTGGGATAATTGGAGTACAGCATTTGCCCCCCAAATGAATGAAATCAATTTGAACGAATTAAAAGAAATAAATAAACACAAAATGAATATGGTGCCATTACATTTTAAACAAAATAGGAAATAACCATAAATACCACAACAAAAATTATGTAAGAAACAAAACCACCCCTAAATCTGATTTAAAAAAATTAAACTACAAACATTTGATCATATGATCATTGATCATACACTACCCTTGGAAACTAAGATTTGCCCCTGTGGTAACACTACCCTGGTCCGTCCAATGGCATTTTAACTATCTCATCATCCAACCCTACTCTATGATATGCTGGTTAAAACACTGACACTCTCCTCTTCCGTATCCGTCCTCAAAACTCATTTCTTTCTGCAGAGAAAATGTGACATTTAGTTGCTGTGTTAGAATTGCCTACTTCCTAAAGCCCATAACTGTACGCAGGTGCACCCTGCCACCTACTGTGTCACCACACGTGGCTGAAGTTTGTAATTTGGTAGTACAAATTCCCTGACCCTATGGCTCCATCTGAGGGAATTGCAAGATCGGCACCAAACACCGTACTACCAAAATTACAAGCCTGGCCACATATAGCAACATGGCTAAATAGTGGCAATTTTGATATCAACCATAGTGTGTGACTTTTGATTGTTATGTATTTCTTCTTATTTGTGATCTACATATCATATATCTTATCTGGATGGAAGGGCGTAGAAAGTCTCCATCTACTGGCTCTGTGCACCACGTTTACCTAGAAATCTTTACTGACCAATTTTTACTTTTCTTTTTACTGACCAATGTGGTCACTGTTGTTACCTAACAACCACATTCTGTCTTCAGCATGCTTGGTCTCCACAGCACTTGCAAGTATGGTTGCCAAATCCGTTCCTCATTTAGGTCTTGCATATGCAACTACTACTATTCCCTTGGGAGATCCAGCTAAAATAGGTGCCATTTAAGTTTCTTGCCAAATGATAGGGCTATAATCTGAGACAGATTTCCTTAGTTTATTGAAGGTGGGATCTGTCTTTTATAGGAAATGTGATTCCTGAATTTCAGTGTAATGTTCTGTTGTGAACCAGCGTAAGTGGTTTGCCCAATTTAATTCAGGTTCATAATGTTTCTATATTAAATAATATAATTTAAATGTATATTTTGTTTTCCTTTTACATCTTTATGGAGAAGGGATATTTTTGCTACTTGTAGAACAAGCTTATGAGAATTTTGGTTAAAACGGGTGTGCTAAATGTCCAGTCCAATGTCCATTGACTTCAATGAACATTGGATCCAGCACTTTATAAACACTTCTCAGATTAGACCAAATTAAAGTTCTTTCATTACGCCTGTCTCATCCATCCTTTTTTCTCCTCTTGTATATTCAGCCTATGGTCTATACAAAATAGAACAATACCAGTCAAATTAGCAAGTTTAGTTCAGATTATGAATATTGTTTCCTTTTGTAACATACCATTTGTGAATGGATCCATGTAAAGGATGCATGCAACAGAACATCCTCTCAAAGTTTAGCTGTAACTCAAAACTTCCATCCAGTGTAAGGTTTTCCTCTTTAAACTCCCCTCCCTTAAAACTAATTACTGGACTAGCCCATAATTATATATATACACACTTCCTATTCTAGTAGGAAAGGAAGGAAACTTCCAAGTCAGATAGACGTCAATTGGGCTGCAACTTCTGTTGAATAAATGTGTGTACACAGCAGGAAAATCTCTGTTGTCAAGATATGGATAGGAATTGGCCTTCCTCTGTTTAATGGACAGTCTAAAGGTCAAGTGTATGAAAGGAGAAAAATGGTGACATTATGCCTGATGACTAGCTTGTTGATTTGGACTGTAACACTGGAAGAAGCTAAAGGCAGTCTGTAAACTGATTATTACTATCCCATACCCACCACATCTGCAATTAAACAAAACGTAAAGGGAACTCTTAGGATTTGCCTTGAGCATTATAGCTGCAATAAAAACTGCTGTTAAATCACTTCACAATACTAGGCTAGTAAGGAAGAAGTAGGTATCTAAAAATAAAAACACACTTAAACAAGAATTAAAAAAGAAGAAATGTGAACAGTATTTTTTATAATGTGCTTAAGTGTACGGTACAGTAAACTAAACTTAGGCACTGGTAGACTCACAAATCACTAATACTATTCACTTTTATATTCACCAGTAAAATCCTGGGAGCTATCTGAGAAGGACTAGTGTTTTTACAATGCTGGCATCTTTGGATAAATAACAAATAGATTTCTTTGTTAAAGTGCTTTTTGAAGTTTGTGAATTCATTTGCTTTTAAAATAATTTTGAGCTCATTATAAAGTTCCAGTTAAGTTGGAAACATGTGAAAAGCCTTTTGAAATGTTTGGGGTTTTTTTCCCTCTAGAGATTGGTATGGTTTAGCAGCGATACCCTTAAAGAATATAAAACACAGCTGATTAAAAAGTATAAAATATATCATTTTAATTTTTATTATAGAAGTATACTACTTAAGGAAACAAGTGGATGAATTTATTAGGCTAATCAAAATGTTTTCAACAAGAAGTTTTGTATTACAGAAAATGGGGTTTCATCAAATACATTTTTCACTTTCAAAACATTTCATTTTGAAATAGAGGCTAAATGTCCAATCTCTCCTTTTTAAAACAACTTCTTTTCTTCTGCACTGTAAAGAAGGAGAATGGAACGAGAAGGTAAAAATAATTGAGAGAGATGCATTTTTTTTATACAACCCCCCCCACTTATTTTTCTCCATAGGAAAAGTACTGTGTTTTTTTGTTTTCTTTTGTTTTGTTTTTTTTAAGGAAAAGATATTCTTCTCCTTTCTCTTACCATCTTATGTTTCTCTCACTTTCCAGTAGAAAAAAGAGCTGGGGGCGGGGGGGGGGGGAATTAGTCATCTTATTTTCCAATTTCTCTCACTTTTTCCTCAATTTTTTTCACTGGCAAAATGGGGTGAGGAAAAAAGGGGTAAAATTTAAAAACTGAGAAACTAAAAATTTCACTAAACAAAAATGCAAAGAAAACCCTTACCCTTTTTACATACTTTTCTAGTGAGAGAGGTTAAACTGCAAGGTGGGGGAAGACCTAAAAATTTTACTCAAAACACTGTAACACTAAATTTTAATTTTGCTTTGAAAAAAATGTTCTTTTGGAAAACAGAAGTGAACAATTTTGAAGAAATTAAAACTATTCATGTTCTTTTGGATTGTTTAGGGAGAGGGAATCCAAATAACCAGCTCCAATAATTATTATAAATACATTAGGATCCAGTTTTGAAAACTCCATGAGGTGTCTCTCACTCACATTTCTGGCCCTCAGAAAGGCAGGAATTCAATGCCTTCCATAGCAGCTGCTTTCTCTGTGATTACCAAGTCTTCATGGACTCTCTTAAAAGAACCTATCAAGCATGCTATTTCTGGCAGTTGGCCCCTTAAATTTTGGAGAGAGAAGTTGCAGTGCTAATTTAGAAATTTGAGGGATTATCAAAAGCTTGTTGGTCTTACTCTGATACCACAGAAGTCCATAGGCATTTCTCCATTGATTTCAGAGGGAGCAGTGTAAAGCCAACTGAGTCATTTTGATGTTCCCACCCCTTTTATGTGGATGATCTAATCTGCACGTCCCTCCTTCACACCTGCTAAATATTAGTTTCTATTATGGTTCCTTCTGCTTTCCCCAACTCCTATTCCTAAGGAGTTGGCACTGCCTCTCAAAAGGTGACTATTACAAACATTGATCTGCATGCAAAATCAGATTACAGACTTTCAGAACTTCTGAGCAAAACCTAATCTGTCTAGTTAGCATAGTGTGAAAATGGGACAGCTGCATATAATTTTTGTTTGTATTAAATGTGTAAATTCAAACAATTTTTATTTATTTTTTCCAGTAAAAAATAAATGATTGAAGTTGCAAAGAAAGATGGATCCTTCATGTATTACATGAGCAAGCCACACTGTATTGTGCATGAATTAATTTATAAAGGTTTTCTAAAGCAGGTTGACTAGAAAAAAGTGCAGTGCAAAAACCAAACCTAAAAACCCCACAATAATGAAAAAGTATTTTCTCTTAGAAGGGAATTTCTCCTTAGAACACTGGCATTTAATCTGATGGCCCTAAATAAAACTCCATGTACCATTCTGTTCTAGTTCTTTGAAAACTATACTTAAAACCATGAGTACTGTGAAGAGATACACAAAATTGACTCTAGCCCAGGGAAGAAGGGTTAAAGATTGGTCCTGGAAGCAAAGTTGCAATGAGCCTCAAGCTGCAACAGCTGCATGGACTATGAAGACTAGCAGGAGAGTTCTCCAATAGTTAGTTATCAGGTGGTAAGGCTGTCTGGCTGGCTTTAGAAAAGGTTTCGGATGGTAGGGAAGAAATATTTCTTTCACAGGCCTAGAAAGGTCTAGGTTCACCAGACCAAGGACTACAGGTATCTGGCAAAAGTAGCAGCAGCCAGGCTTTGCTGGAACAAAACAAAGGTAGGCTCAGTCAGTAGACTCCCATTTGGTGGAGGAGGGGGAAAATTCATCATTGTAATGGCAGTCAGTCTAGTGGAGAGATTAAGAAGATATAGTTGGCTTGTCCCTGACTGCAGTTAATCTTGGGACTAGGTTGCCCACCCCCAGTGCAGGCAAGGGCTACCTTAATAGGCACCTGAGTTGCCATGGAAGCTACCAGGGCTCCTGGAAGCTGAAGAACACCTGAGATTCAGGCCACCCTATTTATGCCCCTCCTCCCCACTATTTCTAGCAGGTCCCTAGCACTGAGGGCTCTTGCTCAAGAGGCCTCATGAACCAGGGACATTTTCTGGAGGGCTTTGTGCTCCTCTGTGACTACTTCAAGGGAGAATAGCTGGTGTAGATTTGTTATAGTGGAACAATGAATTTGATGGTAAACTTCCCTGAGCTAAGGAGAGATCCTGTGGGCAAACTCTTTTGGATTTTCCTCTGAATGGGTTAACAGATTCCCCATTTGAGGAGGTCAGGATGTGAACTAGATGGTTTGTTTTCTCATCTTGATGGGGTCTAGTCCATACAAGCCTTAAAGGCCATGTTACCATCTTGTCTGTTTGGTAATTCTGAGTAAAGAAGCTTTTCTCATCTCATTCCTGCCCAGCAGCATGCTGATCTTCAGCCCTTCTGCTGTGCCCCTCCTTCCACACAGCACTCATATAACACGATTTCATTGTTCAAAGATACCTTTGCCAGCAGTACTGCTTAAGGTGCACTAAAACCCTTTGCTAATTGCCAAATAAATGATTATTTTCAGGGGACCAGAAACAAATTTGCCTTTTCTTTCAATGTAATGATATAGGAAGAGGAAGCCTAAAGCCCTTTCATTTGTAACCACAGAATATGACACTAACACATGCATACACTCACCCTGAAACTTCCTTCCTGTCCTCCTGGCTTATGTTTAATTATGTGTTATGCCAATATTAATATGTAAAGGATAGGTAGCTTTAACTAAATCTTACTAAAACTGAGGTAAAATTTCCCCTCCACCCCAAAACAAAATTGAGTGATAAAGGTAGGTAAATATTGAAAATAAGTCTTCTGAGAATTTGTTGCACATTTTAAATTTTGTGCCCTATTCCAGAAAAGATCTTGGGTAGCAACAATGTTCATCAAAATTTGCAACTTTTAAGAGGATTCTGCAGAATATTAGTAGAAAGTAAAGTTTGATTTTGAGTAATAACTAGTTGCACCGTAATAGTTGCCAATCAGAGAACAAAGCTCTTTTGACTGTACACAAATCATAATTGTCCAGTACTGAAGAGTCACAGCTTACAACTGGTCTATGGTCCAAGAATTATTTGTGGAAATAATTCAATTGGTGTTTTGAACTGTTGATGAATTCAAGGGAATCACAATTTGTTTGTGGACAATCCACAAACAAAGTGGCAATAAAATCACAAAATGACTTGTTATGAATTATTCACTCAGCTCAAATTCAGTTAACTCTCATTCGCTGGTTTGTGTGGTTTCACACTGCTTTAAATTTTGCTGTATATTTTGTTTTAACTCAATGTGACAACATTGAAACTCAAAAATGAAACTGGCATGTGTTCAGTTAAATTCATTGCATTGTATATGGGCTCAGATGAGTCAATTGGATCCTGATCTACCATATGAACAACTGTCATGTGTCATTGTATAGAACCTTTACATTATTTTTTGAATAATTGAGTGACTTAGCCCTTGTTTTCTGCTTTCAGTTTTGATAAGAGTCAGGGGCTCACTTATTTCTATGACCTAACTCCAAAGTTTCATGTTTGTGGTTTTACTGTGAAAGGTTCTCACAACTCAAAAGCAGATGTGCATGTGCCTACAATTATGTCACAGGGTGGCTTGCTGCTTTAAGTGAAACTGGGTCCAGCTCTTCTGTGCCAGCACAGGTACATCCCAGGTTGACCTGATTAAGAGGGCAGGGTGCATCTGGGGCTAATAAATAAGAGGAAAACGGCTGTGATGGGTTAGGAGGTCCATGGGGAAGGTTGAAGACTAGGGCAGGGGCCTGCCTGAGGCAGACCACAGACTGTGAGGCTGAAGAGTGCTGAGGGTTAAGAGCTTAGTATAGGGGTTAGCATGCGGACTTTTCCCAGGCAGAGCCTTAGAAGCCTGGAAAGGACCCTTGCTGGAAGGGCTGAGGTGGCTGTTCTGATAAAAGAACAGGCGCGGACTGACTGAGAATCTGGGTATGGCGGAAGACACTGTAGCAGGAATATGAGGTATGTGATTGAAGTGTGTTTTGGGACATGTATGGACTATGTGCATTGTGTATGGGATAAATGGACTGTGTTCTGGGCTTTCAAGGACTCTTCTTTTTTCTCTATGTGGGATAAACTTGGCCTGGGTAGGAGTAATATCAGACAGAAGAGAGTTTGTGGTAGTCTATGAGGTGCCTGAGAGGGGAAACTAAGACAGTAACACTGACATTAGTGCACCCAGCTAGAAACGTGTGCTTAGAAGCAAGGGGGAATCTGTGACATACAGTTGAAGTGGTTTCAAGCTTGGGGTTTATACCTGATGAAATTTCTTCATTAATAGTAAAGTCATATGAGTGGGACAGCTCGTATAAATATCCTTACAAATGCCACTGCTTCCTCTGAAGAAAGCTAGTATCTGTGCTAGCTAGCAGAAATATAGTGAATACTACTGTGAAACTACTTGAATTTCAAATTAAACCTCATTATGAATACTTTTAAAACTTACTTCTTCACACAGACCTTATTCTAGCCAGGGCTAGAAACCAGAAATAATCTGGAAAAACTCACAAGGAAGCTTTTTTTTTTTCTTGTAAATTATCCATGCCACCTTTTATAGACTGAAAATTTGAGATAAATGTTCTTATTTTTGGCATATTTAACTGACTTTTGCAACGCTCTGAGGTTCATTCATCTTTCAACATGGTGTTATTTAGGTCTTCTGATATATAAACTAAAGCCGGATGTGAACACTTCCGAGTTTGGGTTAAGATGTTGTGAGCATTAAATTGTATAGCTTTGTAGGCCCATCTTCTTCAGCATTCGCCTTTGAATTAACACTGTTCTCCTGTATTTAAATCTGGTCATAAACTGTAAGCAAGAGTTTGGCTCAGTGGGGGCGAGGATTAATACAAGAGTATTTGCACTTCTGAAGTGTGCGGTTCTTTTTTCATTGTAAGTTGATTGCTTCAGCACAGAACAGTGAAGATTAGCAATAAAAGGTCATTAGCAAAAAGAAAAACAGTTTAATGAGCAATACTCCTTTCTCTAGAACTGAAAGGTCAGAAGGTCATGGGTCTTATGGTAGTTCTATAAGGGGCCGATTTAGTCAGAATAAACACCAGCATGCCACACATTTCTTGTGGTACAGCACTAATTCTTCTTTAGAATGTCAGAAGTCTGCAAATTTTGGCTCACTGTGGCACACTGACTTAGTCCACAGAGAGAAAGTTAATAAAAAAACAAACGAGCAACCCCAAATTCTTTCACAGTACTGAAATATCTTCTCTTGAATCTCTATGCCCCCATCTCCATGTAAGTTGCATACAGACAACTTTGTGCTCTCAACAATAGCAAGTGTGGTCCATTTCAATGACCTCTTTTCTGCAATAGAGATGTATCTTGAGGGCAATGTGACAAAATCATAGGTATTATTTTAACTCTTGGGTAACATTTTACTATTATTTCCCATAATATATTTGGTCTATATTAGACCAAAGGCAGGATTGTAGGTAGGGGAGGAGTGAATTTTAACCTGAGACTTCTCACAAGGAAGGATCTGCCAGCAGTTCCCCCTCTCATACAGAGAGTACTCCAACATGAAGAGAGAGTGGGTCACAAACCCATTAGGGCTTTATATCAGCACCTTAATCTCCTCCTGGAAACCAGAACAGATCATGGAACACTGGTCTTAAGTGCTCTTAATGAAATGCACCACTTACTAAGAAGGTTGCCTTATTCTACACCAATTTCAGTTTCTGGGTGGCTCTAAGATGATGTCTCATGTAGAAGATGTGATGATCTCACCTTAAGATGACAGCAGCAATGTCACCTTACTCTTACCTGAAATGAGCTTCAGTCAGCTAGTGGCTTCCTCATTTCTCTCGTTAGTAGTATGTTATCCAAGTCATGTTTTTTAAGGTGACCTCTCAGTCTGGGGCTCTTTCCCTCTCCCATCCCTCCTCCCAACAAGAATTTCAGCTATGTTGTTTTACTTAAACAAGTGACTGGATGCTCTAGTACCTGTACGGACACAAGTTAACTTTGTTTTATTTTATCTGATGTCCTTTATGAGTATAGAGCCATGCTCTGACT
Source organism: Lepidochelys olivacea (assembly GCF_965140295.1). Taxonomy (NCBI): domain Eukaryota; kingdom Metazoa; phylum Chordata; order Testudines; family Cheloniidae; genus Lepidochelys; species Lepidochelys olivacea. The sequence continues at coordinate 170,282,225 of NC_140411.1, forward strand.
GCTTTCATGCATGTGCACAAGGGCATGAGAGGGGACAGAGACACCTGTCTCCTCTGCAGGTGTATGTGGGAGGAGAAATCACTGTCTCCTAATAATATTTTAGTAGTATCTGTCATACTAACTTACGACAGTGACCCTCCACCTTCACTCTGGCAACGTTCCCAGCACATGTGTGCACTTCAGTTAGCTTCTCATTTAAGGACCTTTGCTCGTTGCTGTCCCATATGCATGGGACAGCAAACTCCCTAATAATATCCATACAACTGCTACATGATCTACCTTCAAACTCCCCTGTAAGACTCGCCTCTGTTATGATGCCTACAGAACCCAGCTTGTTGACCATGGCTAGACAGGTGACAAGCTGTACCTGTTCCTCTTCCCCTTCTTTCCTTTTCTTTCTCTATACCCAACCGCTACTGCAAGTTGAAACAGAGTTAATGTGACTAAAACAGCTGTGCCATCATCATTGTTTGCTAGTGTGATACATCCCCATCCTCAACCCATCGTCTGTTTTATGCCTTTTAGACATAGGGCAGGGATAGAAAAGAGACAATGTTTGTACAGTGCCCGTTACTATGTGACCTAATCCCAACCAATACCTTTGGGAGTGCCCAAATTAAATATTTACTTCTAAAAATAATTAATAAATGATTCTGTAAGAAATTAAACACCCTCATAGCCGATGAAAGTCAGTGCTTTTTGAGTCGTTTGGCATTTTGCTAGATTGGGTACTTTATACTCCTTGTGAATTGTTGTTACATTGACCACTCAGTGGTTCTAAGCTACAGTGCTAGTTGACACATGACAAAAATTAGGTATTTTACCAAAGGTTAAAAGATCACATGGATCAGATTTTCATGTGCTCGGCATCCACAGCTGGGGTGGGATTTTTCAGAAGGGCTCATCTATCCTTTAGGCACCCAAACAAGAGCCAGATTTTCAAAAGTGCTCAGCACCCACAAGCTGCCATTATGGCCCTTATGGGCAGCTTCTCAGAAAGAACAATTTCCCAACATGCACCCAGCATGCTGAGCTCCTTAATTCTGGCCAATGTGTCTAGAAAGGGCTTTCAGCTATGTACACACTACAGCTTAAGTTTATGTCACTCCAGGGTGTGAATAAGCCACCCCCCCCCGAGCGACGTAAATTACACCTAAGCTTTGTCAGTGAGGACAGCACTTTGTCAGTAGGATAGCTACCCCTGCTCATGGGAGCTGGAGTAATTAAGTCGAAGAGAGCTCTCTCCCATCAGTTTAGAGCATCAGCCACCAGTGGAACTGGGCTGCTGTGAGCTCTATAGTGTAGTCATAGCCTAAGTTTATTTCATTTAACATCTGACTGCATTTAAAAGCCCATTTTCAGTGGCACTCACTGACCTGATTACAAGAATGAAATGATTAATTGGGATAGTGATAATCTAACATTCTACAGCTTTACAATGCATGGAGCTAAGCATTTCCTCCCCAGTTTTAATCACCTAGCAAAGTTTTCTTGGCAGCACGTTTTGGTCTTGTCTTTGTGAGAACTGGGTGTAAAAGTCCTGTTCTTTGTGATTTCAGTACATTGCAAATTACTAACCATTAACCCTTCCAGAGAGTTCTTTAATCAAATATTTAATTTAGTGTATGTAGTATTAGCACTCACACTGTAATTGTAAGAAATTGGGTATGCAATGTCTTGTAACGTCAACACACTGAAACTGTTATTTTCTAATTGCTTTAGTGGCTCTGGTTAGAGATAGCTTTTAATTATTTGAAATTATTCTAAAGAAAAGATTTATTATTTTTATTATACAATTGTCTGCTAATCCTATTTAGTTTAGTGAAACTTGACAAATTTAAACAGCTTATTTTTCATGTTCTATCCATAAGAACATAATCTTTGAATGACACAAATATCTGGCTGGAATATACATATGAAAATGATGCAGAAAAGTTAAAAGAAATCGGCCTGTTCTCTATGAATTTTTATTCTAGCTTCTCATAGAAACATTGTTTGACCGTGTGCTTGATTGGTTGTTTGAAAAGTGTGAACTGGGAGTGTTTTGTTCCAGGTGAGCCTTGAGTGGGCTTGACTGTTATTAAAAGCCAGTCAGCTGGGAACCAGCTGAGTGGCAAACAGCAGAGAGGCTAGCAGAGGGAGTTTTCCTGGGAGTTAGCCTGGGGAGAGCCCACTCAGGCTTACATCTTGCCGGCTTCTCTGAGTAGTCACTACAACTCCTGAGGAAGCTTGTAGAAGGAAGATAATATGGATGTGTTCAGCTGTTGTGACCTGCACTGGATGTGCCATGTTTGTCTGTCTTCCACAGGACAGAAGCGACTTTATCTGTACAAAGTACAAGCTGGTCTCAATATTGGAAGAGAAGGTTCAAGGTCTGGAGAAACAAGTATTGACCCTGCGTTGCATAAGAGAAACTGAAGATTTCCTGGACAGACGTTAGGATATGCTTCTACGGACACAATGTTCTGAAGATTCAGAGCAGGCTGTGCAGCAGGGACAGGAGGACGGTGAAGAAATGTGGCAGCATGTGACCTCCAGAAGAAGAAAGGGGAGCATCCATGTACCAGCGGCGCAGATACAGCTAAGCAACCATTTTCATATTCTCTCCACAGGTACTAATGTGGAGAGTGGACTAGATGATACATCTGAGGGAAGGGAACAGAAGGAGGCTCTGCTGATTGGAAAGCATGAGATGCACTGTCCTAGGGATGGGGGTTCCACGACCACCTCTCCCAAGAGAAGGAGGAGGGTGGTGGTGGTCGGGGACTCTCCCCTTAGGGGGACTGAGTCATCTATCTGCCGCCCCAACCGGGAAAACCAAGAAGTATGCTGCTTGCCAGGAACTAGGATTCACGATGTGACGGAGAGACTGCCGAGACTCATCAAGCCCTCGGATCGCTACCCTTCCTGCTTCTCCATGTGGGCACCAATGATACTGCCAAGAATGACCTTGCACAGATCACTGCAGACTACGTGGCTCTGGGAAGAAGTATAAAGGAGTTTGAGGCGCAAGTGGTGTTCTCGTCCATCCTCCCCATGGAAGGAAAAGGCCTGGGTAGAGACTGTTGAATCATGGAAGTCAACGAATGGCTACGCAGGTGGTGTTGGAGAGAAGGCTTTGGATTCTTTGACCAGAGGATGGTGTTCCAAGAAGGATTGCTAGGCAGAGATGGGCTCCACCTAACGAAGAGAGGGAAGAGCATCTTCGCAAGCAGGCTGGCTAACCTAGTGAGGAGGGCTTTAAACTACGTTCACTGGGGGAAGGAAGCCCTGAGGTAAGCGGGGAAGTGGGATACTGGGAGGAAGCACAAGGAGGAGAGTGTGAGAGGGGAGGACTCCTGCCTCATACTAAGAAAGCAGGACAAACAGCAAGTTATCTCAAGTGCCTATACACAAATGCAAGAAACCTGGGAAACAAGCAGGGAGAACTGGAAGTCCTGGTACAGTCTAGGAATTATGATGTGATTGGAATAATGGAGACTTGGTCGGATAACTCCCATGACTGGAGTACTGTCATGGATGGATATAAACTGTTCAGGAAGGACAGGCAGGGCAGAAAAGGTGGGGGAATTGCATTGTATGTAAGAGAGCAGTATGACTGCTCAGAGCTCCGGTATGAAACTGCAGAAAAACCTGAGTCTCTAGATTAAGTTTAGAAGTGTGAGCACCAAGGGTGATGTTGTGGTGGGAGTCTGCTATAGACCACCGGACCAGGGGGATGAGGTGGATGCGGCTTTCTTCTGGCAACTAACGGAAGTTACTAGATTGCAGGCCCTGGATCTCATGGGAGACTTCCATCACCCTGATATCTGCCGGGAGAGCAATACAGCAGTGCACAGACAATCCAGGAAGCTTTTGGAAAATGTAGGGGACAATTTCCTGGTGCAAGTGCTGGAGGAACCAACTAGGGGCAGAGCTCTTCTTGACCTGCTGCTCACAAACCAGGAAGAATTAGTAGGGGAAGCAAAAGTGGATGGGAACCTGGGAGGCAGCGACCATGAGATGGTCGAGTTCAGGATCCTGACACAAGGAAGAAAGGAGAGCAGCAGAATACGGACCCTCGACTTCAGAAAAGCAGACTTTGACTCCCTCAGGGAACTGATGGGCAGGATCCCCTGGGAGAATAACATGAGGGAGAAAGGAGTCCAGGAGAGTTGGGTGTATTTTAAAGAATCCTTATTGAGGTTTCAGGGACAAACCATCCCGATGTGTAGAAAGAACAGTAAATATAGCAGGCGACCAGCTTAGCTTAACGGTGAAATACTTGCTGATCTTAAACACGAAAAAGAAGCTTACAAGAAGTGGAAGATTGGACAAATGACCAGGGAAGAGTATAAAAATATTGCTCGGGCATGCAGGAGTGAAATCAGGAAGGCCAAATCACACCGGGAGTTCCAGCAAGCAAGAGATGTTAAGAGTAACAAGAAGGGTTTCTTCAGGTATGTTAGCAACAAGAAGAAAGTCAAGGAAAGTGTGGGCCCCTTACTGAATGAGGGAGGCAACCTAATGACAAAGGATGTGGAAAAAGCTAATGTACTCAATGCTTTTTTTTGCCTCTGTCTTCACAGACAAGGTCAGCTCCCAGACTACTTCACTGGGCAGCACAGCATGGGGAGGAGGTGACCAGCCCTCTGTGGAGAAAGAAATGGTTTGGGACTATTTAGAAAAGCTGGACGAGCACAAGTCCATGGGGCCGGATGTGCTGCATCTGAGACTGCTAAAGGAGCTGGCGGATGTGATTGCAGAGCCCTTGACCATTATCTTTGAAAACTCATGGTGATCAGGGGAGGTCCCGGACGACTGGAAAAAGGCTAATGTAGTGCCCATCTTTAAAAAAGGGAAGAAGGAGGATCCTGGGAACTACAGACCAGTCAGCCTCATCTCAGTACCTGGAAAAATCATGGAGCACGTCCTCAAGGAATCAATTCTGAAGCACTTAGAGGAGAGGACAGTGATCAGGAACAGTCAGCATGGATTCACCGAGCGCAAGTCATGCCTGACTAATCTAATTGCCTTCTATGACGAGATAAATGGCTCTGTGGATGAGGGGAAAGCGGTGGACGTGTTGTTCCTTGACTTTAGCACAGCTTTTGACACAGTCTCCCACAGTATTCTTGCCAGTAAGTTAAAGAAGTATGGGCTGGATGAATGGACTAGTAGGTGGATAGAAAGCTGGCTAGATTGTCGGGCTCAAAGGGTAGTGATCAATGGCTCCATGTCTAGTTGGCAGCCGGTTTCAAGTGGAGTGCCCCAAGAGTCAGTCCTTGGGCTGGTTTTGTTCAATATCTTCATAAATTATCTGGAGGATGGTGTGGATTGCACCCTCAGCAACTTTGCAGATGACACTACCTCTCCTCCCAGTGTAGATATGCTGGAGGGTAGGGATAGGATACAGAGGGACCTAGACAAATTAGAGGATTGGGCCAAAAGAAATCTGATGAGATTCAACAAGGACAAGTGCAGAGTCCTGCACGTAGGACGGAAGAATCCCATGCACCACTACAGACTAGGGACCAAATGGCTAGGCAGCAGTTCTGCAGAAAAGGACCTAGGGGTTACAGTGGACGAGAAGCTGGATATGAGTCAACCATGTGCCATTGTTAGCCAAGAAGGCCAATGGCATTTTGGGATGTATAAGCAGGGACATTGCCAGCAGATTGAGGGACGTGATCATTCCCCTCTATTTGACATTGGTGAGGCCTCATCTGGAGTACTGTGTCCCATTTTGGGCCCCACACTACAAGAAGGATGTGGAAAAAGTCCGGCAGAGGGCAACAAAAATGATTAGGGGACTGGAACACATGACTTATGAGGAGAGACTGAGGGAACTGGGATTGTTTAGTCTTCAGAAGAGCAGAATGAGGGGGGATTTGATAGCTGCTTTCAACTACCTGAAAGGTGGTTCCAAAGAGGATGGATCTAGACTGTTCTCAGTGGTAGCAGATGACAGAACAAGGAGTAATGGTCTCAAGTTGCAGTGGGGGAGGTTTAGGTTGGATATTAGGAAAAACGTTTTCACTAGGAGGGTGGTGAAACTCTGGAATGCATTATCTAGGGAGGTGGTGGAATCTCCTTCCTTAGAAGTTTTTAAGGTCAGGCTTGACAAAGCCCTGGCTGGGATGATTTAGTTGGGGATTGGCCCTACTTTGAGCAGGGGTTTGGACTAGATGACCTTTTGAGTTCCCTTCCAACCCTGATATACCGTGACTGACTTCTAGGAACGGTATGAGTAACCAGTGCTAAGCGAGGATCCTTCAGTGTAAAGGCACAGGGTTAATTCACCCTTTTCATGGAAAAATCCCCAGGAGAGAATCAAGGCTAAGGACCTATGTGAAGTTCTCCTTATTGAAGTTTTTGATGAAGTAGTAAAGAGTACTCAGTTTTCTTATGATATGCTCCAAAGCCCACTGAATTTAGAGCAGGAGTGCCCAAACTTTTTCAGTCATATCCTCACCTCCCTTACCAGTAATGGAATCTGCCCACGCCCTCTCCATTACTGCATAGCCAAGGCTTCCTAGCAGCAGAACTGGGGTTGGAACTGGGCTGGAAGCGTGGCGCTCCCCCCCCCCACATACCCTTAGGGGCTGGCCTGGGCCTGGAGACGGAGCAGGACTGGGGGCTGAATGGGGTTGGGTGAAAAGCAAGGCTGGGGGCAGAGCAGAGCTGGAAGCTTGGGGCTCCTTTTCCGCCCCACTGTGTGGACTATCCTTGGCCCTGTTGCATGCCCCCCGAGTGTTCCTCCATGCCTCCCAGTTTGGAAATGCCTGATTTTAGTCTTTTCTCATGACTTCAATGGGTTCTGGATCAGGACCTTAAAAAAGTAAAAAAAAAACCAAAAAAAAAACCAATAAGCCTTTGGGAACTTAATGATCTCTAGAGCTATGATTGATGCTTTATTGAATATAACAACTGGCATTTCAAGTGGAAAAAGTGTATGTGTATTCTGCTCAACATCGGTTGAATGCTGGTGAAGTTAAATGTCTCTATACTACTGCTGTGATTGAACGTCCATTAATGTAAATGGGAACTGTGTACTTTATGTGCCATATAACATCCAGAATGCCAGTTTACTCATCATTGACATGTTTTCTCCCGAGAATTTAAATCCCTGAGAGGAACAACCCAGTTCCATGGACTTCAGTTGGAACTGTGTGTGTTCAGCACCTCTCAAGATCAGGTCCCCTTTGCCTGTATAAACAGCATTATTTAAGAACACCTAACAGTAATGCCTAGACATCAAAATGCTTCCTTTAGTATTTTGGGGGTTTCCAAGTTGGCAAGTGTAAGAATAGAAGAGTTTATGAAAACTTGCAGCACATGCTTGCATGTTTAATATGTGAGGGCAATAATGTAGTGTGAAGCAAATCCAAGTTTTAAAAAGTTAGGATTAGATTAATCACACTTACAGATGTTCAGTGTGATTGTTTTGTTCTTTTATCATAGTTAAGCAAATCTGCTTGAAACTGTTCAGACAGTCTCCATCAGTCTCCAACTGACAGCTGGGGAAGTGTGTACCTTCTTGCCTTCTTGATTGAGAGCAGATCCTGGCATTGTCTCCAAGTTACAAATGTACCACTCCGCATTTGTGGTTTGGACCTCATTCATGAGTAGAAGGGAATTATATCTTCACCTCAGTGGAAAAAAAATCAAAAAGATCCCTTGAAAATATATAGAAAAATAAATTGGTAAAAATCCTCTGAATTATGCCACCTCATTAAAACCTCTTTTCAAATGCTAAAATGTTTGGGAAAGGAGCTGATAAACTTGTGTGTTTAAAGGATTCTTCTGTACGTGGGAGAAAATAATCTTTCATGCAAAGAGCATGTGGTAGAATACAAGTTTGTGTACACATCAAAATGTCAAGCTTTCCACTTTGTTCACAAAGTTGACACAAACATTGCTGTGGTATAGCCATGGGACTGAAAGGACACTAAAAATATTGGCACACAAATAAATACTTCAACCCTTCAGAAGCAAAGTAGGATTCCACAATCATCTTCAGATTTAGTTATTGTGTGACAGTACTAGTGTCTGAACTCTGGTAACAAAATGAATTGTTTCATGTCCTGGTGAGCAATGAGTTCTACACTAAAACTGCAGTGAAATTCACATTTTCAGATGGTGATTTAGTTCACAATAAGCACGTTCTTATCAGAAAGAAAGAATAGCTTCTCTACCTCTGACTGTGGTGTCCATGCTGATATGGCTTTGATCTGGTCACTGCTACAGGAGCTCCAGATGATGGTGATCAGTAACTTGCATTTTTTCTTGTCCGTCAAATAGTAGAAAAAGGGAGTGAGATGAAATTATGACAACTGATAATATTATAGTGTAGTATGCCTATGAAGGCAGAGGTAATAAAAATCTTTTTAAAGGGTATAAATAAGGATCTACTTAATTTGCGATATTGCGGATCCCACAATACTAGGCTTCTGCCACAATTTCCCCAGCTGCCTGGGGCTGATGGTGAGGGGGCTGCTAGCCCCCTCACTGCTCCCGCTGGCAGCCCCATGCATTAATGTCTATAATATAGTTGTAGTAAAAGTCTGGTTATCAAAAAAATTAGCAGACATAACATAATACTTGAATGTTTATATTGTTTCAACATCTTTTTCTTAAACAAATAGGTCTTCTCTGGCTCTTCCAAATTACCACAATTAATAAAGGGCCGTTATTACTTTTCTGAGATTTTTCATGTCTCGTCACAACTCAGCTGCAATTATTTGGCAATCTTCCAGCTATTCAAATAGAACCTTAGGTAGAAACTAATTGGGGCAAAAAGAAACTTGTCAGTACCAGAGGTGGTCAAAATTGGAATTTCCATCTTGTGGGAAATAAGTATTTCAACACACTGTGTTGTTTTGGTTTTGATTGAAATGAAACATTTATACGTTCATGACTCAAAATGTTTCATTTTGGCTCAGTTCAACATTAAACTGCAACTGCATGAGCTGCCACCGTATCTTCGGGTGAGTTGTAGTTCAGGCACTTCATGCCCTTGCTCTCCTTTATGGGCAAAGCTTCCTGGCTGGGCCACATTCCTCCTCATCCCCCCTGCTGCCCTCCTCCCCGAATCCCACCACAGCAGCTCATCCAGAGAGGAGACCAAAGTGCATCCTGGGAGGATATACTTCACCCAACAAGCCCAGAGAGGATAATGGGGACATGAACTACCTCTTCCCAGAGACATCACAGCAGCTCAGATGAAGGCTAATGTGGAATTGAGCCCCAAACAACATTTTGGCATGGGTTGTCCTGACTCAAAACAAGTATTTTGTTTTAATTTTCCCGATGGAAAATTATTTTCCATTAAAACACATTTTGATGGAAAATTCCCAAGATACTCAAATATAGTATTGAACAATTACATGGATCCACTGTAGGTTTCTGTTTGCCTTCCTCTGATGCTTCATCTGCAAGCTACTGCTGTGGGCAAGATAGCAGACTTAATTGACCAAAGTATGATCCTCTGCTGTAAGTGTTCTGTTCTGTTCCAGAGAGTACTGCACAAGTGTATGCTGTATGAGGATGCACTGAGCTATAGGAGTATTTTTTTTTCTCTCTTGAATGCAGTGTAAAACCAAGGTCTTGACTCATGGTCCCATATTAAATATAGGAGCAGGCTTCTTAACTGCCGTTTTCTGGACAAACTTCTATTTGGGTAACTGTTCTGCCTGCGCAAAATTCCCCACACAAGTTTGTTCAAAAAGGTAATAACTCTTTTTGTTCTAAACTAACACGTGATATTAAAAGGCTGCCACATTCTATCTTCTAAGCCAAAGGAAGTCATTTCAGTAGTGATTTTTTTCTCTCTCGATCAATCTGTCCTAAATGGGCAGTCATGTGGGATAAAGTGGCTTAAATATATCTTTCCCTCATGACTCACTTTTACATAAAGTACAACTCAATTGATCTGGAGAACCTGCATATCTCTCTCTGTCCTGTCACAGTGGTTAAAATCTCTACTGTTCTTGTTAATTCCTGGATCAGTGGCAGGGTACTCTCAATAGAGGTGGCCCCCTGTCTGCACACCAAAACCCATGTTCTGTGAACTTCAATACATATTTGTTTACCCAGACTCTTAATTAAACCCACATTTAAAAACAAAACAAGAACAATGGTTGCTCAATTGTATTTCCGATCAATGAAATCATTAAAATTAAAAAAAAAAGTTTAGCCCAAAACTAACATTTTCACCATCTTCAGGTAACATTTCTTACCGACCAAATATAATACCCAAACACTCAGCTTAAAGAAGGAAGTTTCTCAACAAACTTTTCCCAGGGCCCATCCAATGCACATTTGCAGTGTTTTGCAATCATAGGTCAATGTATAATCTTAACTCCAGTTTCAGCTACAGAATGAAATCTTACCACTAGACTACTTTTTACTCAATTCTATGTTGTTTTTACCTTTTAAAGTATGAGGATGTATGACTGAGTATGTATTTACTAGCTGGAACTTTGCATATTTCAGCTAAATCTCTTTTAACTCGTTTCCTTTATAGGTGGAATAATCCTAATTTTTGCAGTGCCGTATTATATAAAAGACCCATAACAGTTGTCTTTGTCCTTCTCTGGACCTTTTCACTCCTAACCTTTCTTATGATGACTCAATAAGATTACTATTCAGTAAGGACTAAATTTAAGTAAAGTACTTGAGCATGACAGTATTCCCTTTGAAGTCAGTGGGACTCTTCATGCTTTAATTTAGGCACATGCTTAAGCACCTTGCTGAATCAGGATGAAAGGAACTCAGTGGTGTTCCATTAAATGAATTTGTTTGTCCCCTATGACAGGTTTCAGAGTAACAGCCGTGTTAGTCTGTATTTGCAAAAAGAAAAGGAGTACTTGTGGCACCTTAGAGACTAACCAATTTATTTGAGCATAAGCTTTTGTGAGCTACAGCTCACTTCATCGGATGCATACTGTGGAAACTGCAGAAGACATTATATACACAGAGACCATGAAACAAAACCTCCTCCTACCCCACTCTCCTGCTGGTAATCGCTTATCTAAAGTGATCACTCTCCTTACAATGTGTATGATGATCAAGTTGGGCCATTTCCAGCACAAGGTGCCACAAGTACTCCTTTTTTCCCCTATGCATTGTCTCAGATGATGCAACAAAACTGTTTGTTTTACAAGGCATTTGAATGAGTAAAGTGGTCAGGGGAATAGGTTTTGGGACAGTGTTCCATGCATAGAGGGCAGAGTGGAGACGAGTAGAAGGAAATGAAAGAAAAGTCAAAATTAACATCACTGGTGGAGTGATAGGGATAGAGAAGCACAGAAGGTGTATTGGAGATGTAGGTTGGGGTTTAGTGAAAGCAAGAACAACTTTTTAATATGGATTTCTACTGTATTATTGTTAGAAATTCCTGCAATGAAGCTGAATTACTGGTAAAATGTATGGCACAGTTGTTCTGTCCTAATTACAGAATTATCTTCAAAAATCTTAGGCTTCAAAAAGGATTTTTCATTGTAATGCTGCTAGTAGTATTAGTGACAATGCTGAGCCCATGTCATGTGTGGTATGTAAATTTCACACGCCTGAGGCCTTGTCTAAAATGTGTATCTGCTCTGTCTCTGAATTCTTAATTTGTTGTCACCTGTATTCTTTATCCACAGGTGTCCTTTATTCACTGTTTTCTTCCTAGTTTTTCACTTGGCACCCGCTAACCCTTTCCCTCCTCACACTTCCCCACCCAGCCTCCAATCCCCTGGAGACTATTGCTGTGAACAGTGATTAAAGTAGATGGAAAAAGGAGGGGGAATGTCACAAACTGGGTTGGCCCTTTAAGGGATTAGAGCTCAGCCCCACCTCTGATGGCCTCCCCGGGAGATGTGTGTTGAGGCTTCCTACTAGAGGGAGCCTACTCAGCCCAGTAGGGGGAAGAAACCTGTCCAGATCATTTATAAGTATGGATTATTATGTGACGCATGTTACGACAATATAGCCAAAGCAAGCAGTACATAGCTGAAAGTTCTAGTTAGCTTCAACATACCAATATTTGCAGCTGTTCATTTTTTTTTTATCATCTGACTCTTAAATATGAACACACATACATATTTGATAGCAAGATATACCGGTTAGAATGGTGTCACGCTGTCTGGAGTGGCTCACAACTGTGAGTGCCTACCTCAGGGCAAACTACACTTCAAACTGGTGATGTTCTATAATAGACTTCACCAAGCCAGTAACAAATTATTCCTGGAGGAATTCTGCAACAAAAAATTAAAAATTCTGTGCATTAAAATGCTGCAAAATTCTGCATATTTTGTCAAAATAACATAATCACACCAGTTTCAATTATTTTGGTCCTTTATTTCAAAATACCTGTCAGCAAGTATGTCTGATTCCTTAGATTCCTTACTAGGCATATGAATACAGAACTCTGAGTAATAATTCATTTAAACTACAATACAGAACTGTATTTCCTGCACTCCTCAGTAGCAGTGCAAAGGCTTGGGGGAGTCAGGGGTAATGGAAGAGTTGAGGGAGAGGGAAGTAAATTGCTGGGAAGGAGCCTGGGTGTGACCTTGGATGGTTGTTGGGTATGGGGTGGGAGAAGTATGGAACCTTTTGGGGGAGGCGCGGGAGGGATTGTTAGGAAGCTTCACCCATGCAGACCCTGGCTGACCCCTAGCCTATCCCATCCAGTCAGGCACATCTGCCCTGTCCCCATATGTTCCTGCAACCCCATGTGAACTGGCACCACCGTCCACATTTTTCCCTCCACCCCCACTCAGACACCCCTCCCCCTGTGGCCCTGTGTCTTCACTCCCATTTAGCCCCTGCCCCAGTCTGTCCTCCCCCACTAGCCCTTATGAGTCCCTGTCTGACCCCGCCCAGCACTCCATGCTGTCTGTCTCCCCATAGCCCCTGTCTCCTGACTTGGCCTGACAGGCGCTGCAAAGAGGGCAGGCTCTTTCTCTTCCCTAGTTGGCCAGGAGCTACTGCTGTGTTCTTGCACCACAGCACCCTCGGGTGGGCAAAAGGCAGAACTGCAGCAACATTTTGGCAGAATAATTTTTTTTGTGCAAAAAACTTAAAATATGTGGGGCTCATTAATTATGCATACAGTAGTGCAGAATTCCCCCAGGAGTAACAAATGTGAACTCCTGGATCACTATAACAGTCTTACCATGAAGTCACAGACAGTCCCCTTATACCAGTGGTGGGCAACCTGTGACCCGTCAGAGTAATCCACTGGTGGGCTGCAAGATAGTTTGTTTACATTGACCGTCCACAGGCACAGCAACCTGCAGCTCCCAGTGGCCACAGTTTGCCATTCCTGGCCAATGGGAGCTGCAGTCGGCTGTGCCTGCGGACGGTCAGTGTAAACAAACTGTCTTATGGCCTGCCAGCGGATTACCCTGGTGGGCTGCAGGTTGCCCCCACTGCCTTAGACTCTCCAGTTTATCTTGCCGCCCAGACAAACTGGATTTAGTGACAAATAGTTACGTACACCAAAAATCACACCATGTTCAGGTTGCTTCCAGTCCTAAGAGACCAGTCAATTACTTCCCCCCTGCCTCCCCACCAGTTGGTACCCTAGATCTTGCACCAAAGCCAATCCTGTAATAAACAATCTAAAGCTTTATTAACTGTAGCTTTTATTATTTAAAACAAGCAAACATATATACACAAATGAGTTACCATCTAACTCCTAAGAGTGACAGTGTTGTTATTATCTGTTAATTCAAAATGTCTTTCAGGGTGGACCCCTCTGTCTCAGTTTAGAGTCTCTGTCCCTGTCAGAGTTCAAACAGCAGAGAGAGAGATGGGAAAATTTCCCTGTAACTTAATTTCCTTCATTCACTTTCCAAGTCCACGGGACAAGCTTCCTTGCACTTAAAATTTTCAAGATGCAATAGGGCCATTCACCAATCCTTTGTATTGCGATGCTCCTTGATGGCCCATCTGATTTTGATAGTTCTTCTGGACGGGCAGGAAAATGATTCCACTGCTTGGGTTCATAAATTCAGAGCAAATATTTTCAAAGTTTATAAAGCAAAACTTACCTATTTTCTTATAGCATGGAAAACAGATGTTACAAGTGAGATTAATGCATGCAGCAATTTACAGGCATTTCATAGAGTCTAAACACTAAATACATTCTTATAAGACTAATACCTATTTTGAGTAAAACTAACATACTGGTAAACTGATCTGGTCTCCAGTTATAAGTTTATCAGTTCTTAGCTAAGGCCTGCGGCCTGGGCAAGAGCTAGCATCTGGCTTGCCAGTGTCACAACCAGGATGAGGCATCTCACATGGTTTGTGTACCTGATTCTGCCACTGGCTCATTGTATGACTTTGGATAAGTAGTTTAGCTCCCTGTGGCTCACTTTCTCTGTCTGTTGAATGAAGATTAATACTTAAACTCCTATATAAAACACATCAAGATCTTCAGATGAAAAGTGTTTTGCAGAAGAAGTAAAGGATATTAAATGCTATAATGTTAGTAACTGGAGTAATAGCAACCACCAAACTTAAGTTGGCAAAGCAGTTTTATAACCTGTTTTCACTTGCTCAACATTTTCTAAAATGTTACCATTTGGGACTGAAACAGTGCATGTTCGGTTTTTGGCCACAGGTGAATTATTCTGGAAAACTTGAGTAATTTCGTGTGAAGCTGTTTTTGAATTCTCAGTAAAAAATATTTCCTGTTTTTGACCACCAATTTTTCCCCTCCATAAATAACTGAGAAGCAGTTGAAATCTGAAAGATCATTCTTAACCAAAAATTAGACCTCACTGACACTACTATGTCTGAAAAGCATTTGTTTTGGGATTTAAAAATGCAATAGTATATACAGTAGACAACTCTTTTTTGCATTTCTAAAGTGTCCATTACTGTAGAATTGAGACCCTGTTGTGCTGCGTATGTTTTATGTCTATAAGTGTGTAAGTATGCCTACACATCTGTCTGAATGTGCAGTTTTTCCACAGTAGTTACCAGGTGCTAGTTGTCTAGATTCTGTAAAATCTGGCCTGTTTGTCAGTTCCACTGCATAGCCTTACTGAGTGCTGTGGAGCTGTGCAGAAATATGTATAAGTAAAGCACTGTGATTTGGTTGACTTATGCCAATCATATTAAACAGAGGAAAGGGTCTCTTTTTCTGTGCAATTCTTGGAGCTTTTGCCATAAATGAAATGCTGTTTTCATGAGAGGGAACTTACATGTGCACTTGTAACATAAAATATTAACTTTTCTCTCTGAATTTGTGGATATAAGTGAGCAGAATATCTGCTAACTACACTCTGAGTTCAGCAATGTTCCTAGATTCCCAGCAGAGAGAGCAAGAGATCATGGGCGTTCTGAAAACGACCTAGTTGACACTGTGTGGAAACCATTTAAAATAAGTGTTTAAATAGCGCATTTTTTTGTTTCCAAACAAAATCACTTTGTCTTAATTTTCTTAAATTAGGGTGGACTCAGTGAGGGGGGGGGGGGGGAAAGAGTTGGAGAACATGACGAAGAGTCCAGGAATCTAGACTGGGAGAGTTGTGTGTATGAGAGCACTATATATTTTCTTTGAGACCAAACCCAAGAGGTGTTTAGACTAAAAATTAAGGAAAGGAGAGGGTAGAAACTAGTTGAAGTGACTCCAGTCTGAACCTTCTGAAGTTGGATTATCTCTAGGAAACTGGTTCAGATCTTTTGAACTTAATGCACGTACTTGCCATATTTATTGTAATTTAATGATTTTCTAATGTTTGTAAATCAGGAGATTAGAATTTTGCACATTGTTGCTTTACAACATTCCTTCATCTCTTTCCTCCCCCTTCCCCACCCCAATACTTCAGAAAGCCTCAGTTATACTTTGCCAGCACATCCTTGTAGCAGGGTCCATTATGCACAGCAGCTGGAACCTGATTTCATGGCCTTTGGACGAAAAGCAGAAAGGAAAACTGTTGCAAATCACCTGTGTCATCCGTATTTTATTTAAGACTAGCTCTTATTGGGAAACAGAAAAAATAATTTTCATGAGCCCACTTGAGTACTGCACTGAAGTGGCAATTATGAAGTTCAGTATTTTTTCACACACCATTCTGCAGTCCTGACACTACGCAGAAGGAATGCAACGAAGAATTGGTCAACGGCATATTAAAAATATTTGTACATAAGAAAATATTGTTTTGGGCAAAAGTGCAGACTTTTTTTTTTTTTTAAACAAACTGAGTCTAAACCTATCTTGGAAAAGTAAGTCATAGACTTTTTAAGACCATAACAAATCTTACTTACATTTTAGCAAAACAACATCTGCTTCACAGAAATGTCAAAGGCATACCTTTTCGGACTGATGAGTTTGGACATTACAGAAAACTGTTGGCTTTCTAACCTGAAGAAAGCAAATGACAGGAATAGGTTATGGTAACACTTAAAATCTGGTGCAATATACTTTAATGGTGTTTTAAGAAGACTGTATTGACTTGATTTCCTTTAATTATTTTTATTTTTTGGGGAGTAGTTTGCTAGTTCTAAGTTTGTTGTGAAATATCTGTTTGTAACAACTGGCTAAAAAATGAAAGGTGAACCAAAAAAAGGGCAGTGGAGAGGGTCCTCCAAGCTGCCTAGAATGGCTGTGTCCCACACAGCCACTTAAGGCAATCAGGGCCCAGCAGCCTAGTAAGAAGAGCTGTAGGGCCAGAGGGAGTCCAGTTCCTTGCTGGAGCTGTAGGATTGTGGATGGTGTATGGCAGGCTAGCTGGAGCTACAGAACCCCAGACAGGGCAGTGCTGGCAGAAGCCAGGGAGAGCTAGAAGGAGCCCTCGGTTCCTGGGACAAGGCCCTGAAGTAAGACAGAAGATGATTCAGAGCCGTGGGAAAGTGGCCCAGGGAATTAGAGAAGCCATGCAACATAGTTAGAGACATCGCAAATGGCTGCTCTCTACAGGGTCCCTGTAGAGATAACTGGGCAGGCCTGGGTTCCCACACCCCTTATTAGCCACTAGGGGGAAGTGGCCTGGACAGTGAAGCACCCTAGAGGGGGAACTGAACTATAGTGGTCCAGCCAGAGAGCTGTAGCCAGGAAGCCCTAAGAGGGCAAAGACCTTGTCCCTGCTCTGGGATAGTGCAGTGCTCCAGGACCCCCTCCCTGGAGACAATCTGAGAGAGAGTGCAGGCATGCACACTCGGTCATGAGGGCGCTCATGAGAGGTGAGCCCCTGTTACAGGGACAAAGTATAGGCTGGCTCTCCTACAATAGTGCCAGAATGCTCTCTGTAGTGGCCCAGGGAACAGTCCTAGACAGGGAGCCAGAGCTCAGGAAGGGGATGTGGGAAGGATCTAGAGCAGTGGTTCTCAACCAGGGGTATAAGTACCCCTGTGGGTACGCAGAGGTCTTCCAGAGGGGGTATAGCAACTCTTCTAGATATTTGTCTAGTTTTACAACCGGCTACATAAAAAGCACTAGTGAAAGTCAGTACAAAAAAAAAGTCATACAGACAATTACTTGTTTATACTGCTCTATAAACTATACACTGAAATATAAGAACAATGTTTATATTCCAATTGATTTTTTTATAATTGTATGATAAAAATGAGAAAGTAAGCAATTGTTCAGTAATAGTGAGCTGTGACGCGTTTGTATTTTTGTGTCCGATTCTGTTAGCAAGTAGTTTTTAAGTGAGCTGAAACTTGGTACACAGGACCAAATCAGACTCCTGAAAGGGGTACAGTAATCTGGAAAGGTTCAGGGCTACCAATCTAGAGGCAGGTGTAGGTAGCAAGTTGTTCAGGGAGGAGGAACAAGGGGCCTGCTTCATAGTCCTGAACTAGAACCCAGAATATGGGAACCGAGGCCCTCCCTCAACAGGGCCACCAAAGAATTGGGGTGAAAACCCTTGACATGAAGAGTGGGAGAACTAATTGGGCCTGTAGTTGGGCAGAAAACCTAGCATGACGTTGCAGGATGATTTTAAATTTCTTATTGACCCCCTTGAAGGGCTGTGAACATTGATTTGGCTTTCTGGCCAAATCATTAAGAAGCACTGGAATTTTCCAATGCAAGAGTCAGAGACTAAAGTGTCTGGAGCCAGAAAAGAGGAAATTGAGCCCTGGAACACTGGGTATCAAGGTGATCTTGTCAAATGGAGTATCAGACAGTGAGAAGAGAGTATTGTTGGAGATGGGGCTGCACTGTATCTCCAAAAGAGGGAGAAGATACATTTCCTCTGTTTTTTAATAGAGATGAGGAGTTGCCTCTTTCCCATCCTTCTCACTTTACTTTAATCTGCAGTTGTAAACAAAATCTTGTCCTAATGGCCCAGAGTAACTAGCTGTTATAATATTTTTTTTTTTGAAAGGGCAACAAACCCCACCTCCAAACCAGTCTGTTCCTTAGCTAGTAGAAATTAAAAAGGAAAGGTTTAAAATGGGCTGACCTGAGTGGTATAAGTACTTCTCAAGTCTTGAATACAGCATCCCACCAACAGGGACTTTGGAATGCCCTGTTTGCAAATGCTTTGCCCAAGGATCCCTCTGCCTGAACTGAGAAGGTCCCCAGGCCAATTGAGATGAAACCTGTGGAGAAAGACCCTTTAGCCCACTTCCAAATAATTTGATTTCAACTATAACCTAAAGACACTCTCCTGATTCTCTGGGTGCCCTTGGCACTATTAAAAATAGTACAATCAAAACAAAGCTAGTAACAAATGCTTAGGGGTAGACTCCACTTCCAATACTAGTCAATAGGAAGATCAATTGAATGTGGTGGTTTATTGACAGCCAGAGGCAGGCCCTGATAGTTACTGAGTTAGTGCCATTTGTGATGTGTACATAACAGAAACAAGTGAAGTGACATTAAACTCTGACTTTAAACGTATGTGAAACCAAATGCTTTTTGACAACCTGGTATCTAGTAGGCACTAGCAATTGGTACCTAGCAATTAGAAGTGCTAACTCCTTTTAACTTTGCAAGGAAATATGTGCTGCCTATTTGCATTCAGGGTACTCCTTACAATGGGTTCAAGGTGGATCTCCTAATCCATGTGCCAAGTATATTCTTTTTTGGGAAAAAGTTTTCTCCAGAAAAGTCTGGTCTGACAAAGTGACTGGAATCTCAAAAATATATGCCAAGTTATATTGCTTCAGGATGGGGGAGGGGGAAAGTCCTAAACATTAGGTGACATAACATGCCCTTCCATCAGTATACACACATACAGTAATTGTAGACTTTCCTAGCCATGTGTATGGCTCACATCTGTCCGCTAAATAAGAGATCTGTAAGCAAAATTTTTGAACCAAGAATGTTATCTGGATATAGGACATTCCCTAATGGACTGTAGGTCTAGAATTAATTACATGGAGATCTAATTAATCTTACTAAAATATTCATGTTGTCTGAAGGAAAACTATATTTTTTTTTCCTCAGGTCAGTACTCTGATACATCAAAAGATGAGCATCTCTAAATAGTATAGTTGTAAGATAAGCAATATCCATAAAAATTTTTTGTAAAACTTTCTGCAAGTTTCCACACCAATGTTCTTGCTATCTAGCGAAAGTGACACCTTAACAATACCTCAAAGGGGACTGATCCCACAGAAGATTGCAATCTTCATCAATCATGTTGGTATCTACGTATGTGTCATAGATGTTAATAAAATGCTGGTCATGTTGCACACTTTCTTTTGATTGATAGGAAATCTAGGCTGTCCCACTCATAGGTTATAAATATGATGGGACAACTCCTCTGGGACGTTCCCAGGGTGCAATCCAGATTGAGTAACTGTGTCAGCCCTGACCTCCAAGTAGGGGTGCTCTTTACAATGCTTTGCTGCTGTAGCTTCCAACCTGGGTTGCTCACAAACAGCCTCCAGCCCTCTCGTGGACAATACAGACGTATACAGGTCCATTATTTCATATTATGCAAATGTTTTGTTATCCCAAATGCAGTTCCCCAAACACTTGAATTTAAACACATTGGATAAGATAAAGCAATAAAACAAGTTTATTAAGTACAAAGAGAGAGATGTTAATTGAATACTAGTAATGAGGCATAAAAGTCAAAATGGTTACAAGGAAAAAAAGATAAAACGCAACTAATGCCTTAATTAACAAACTATATGTTAAATTCAAAGCAAAGTTTTTTCACCACATGCTCTCAATAATCTTACTTGCCAAACTTCTTAGGTCAGATCTAATGGGAGTTAGTCACCTAAATTCCCTTGATGATCAGAGTCCCGGTGACTAAGAGAGCTCTAAAACCAATAGATCTATTTGATGTAGATGATTTGGAGGTGACACTTTTCCTTTTGGCTTATTTCTTAACCCATATACCAGCTTGGTGTTAAAGGCACTGTGTTACTATTGCTTGGTATATCTCCTACATCTGCATCAGATTATAAACGGGATAAGTTTGTAAATCATTACATACTGCTCCATAAAATAACTAAATCATAGAGTAGAATGTTCTTGTAATCAACATGAACCCCTTCTTCTGTTTGGCTGCTTCCTTTGTCCCTTCTTATGCAGTGAATCAATATATGAGGAGGAGGGATGTCTTGAAGTGTCTGGCCCTTCTTTTTATAGTCCTCTACTCTACTACTTTGAGAAGCTGGAAATGCTTCTCAAAGTGGGGAAAGGCAACAGGTAGTCTGTGTGGAAGGGAACTCTGTGCGGTTTCTTTCCTAAGAGGTAGGTTCTTTTTTTCCCCTGTCTCCTTTCCTGCCAAAGAATGGCTACTTAGTAAGTAATAGCCTATCAGTCTTGTTTACACCTGGCTGAAGCATCATCTTACCCTGTCTCCCTTCCTGCTTGATGACTGTTTATTGCTTAAATGCAAATTAAGCAGAGCACATGCTCTTTTGTTGAGGCAGACCTGTTTGCCAATTTCTGTTTGGGCATGGCTGTTGTTCGGAACATGAGTTAAAATGCCACTGTGTGGTGTTATAACTTCACCTATAGCGTTGACACACATTTTACCAGGACAGTAATGAAAACTTATAATTTGATGGTCAAGTGATACCTCACAAGACATACATTATACAAAGATTATTACAATAGTGGACATGGGTGTATTCTGTCATACTGTCTGTTTAGTACAGGGGCTCTCAAACAGAGGGTTGGGACCCCTCAGGGGGTTGAAAGGTTATTACGTGGGGGGTCATGAGCTGTCAGCCTCCACCCCAAACCCCGCTTTGCCTCCAGCATTTATAATAGTGTTAAATCTATAAAAAGTGTTTTTAATTTATAAGGGGGTGTCGCACTCAGAGCCTTGCATGTGAAAGGGGTCACCAGTACAAAAGTTTGAGAACCACTGGTCAAGTACATTACACAATTGCATTTTGGTTGTCTTCTGGCCATGGATATGCATGCCACAAACTGCTTACTGCATAACGTTCCAGTGTATAGTATTAGACATAATGTTATTGTAAAATTTAAAGAGTTAGAGAATTTTGTTTGTTACCATAAAACCTATGCACCTCAGATACACAATACTTTTATTAGTCTCCGTCAGCAAAATATTATCTTTCAGTTGTTGGCCCATATTTATGATGCGATACTCCTGCTATATACTTTCAGAGAAACTCTATCATGGAACAATGTATTTGACTTTCTGTCCTTCTGCTCCTCTAGCACAAACACAAATGTTCCTCAAATATCTCTTGGAAAAATAATTGGCATTTGAAATAGAGCCTTCCATCTGATTCTTGAATCTTTTCACAGACACTGAAATATTGCTTTGAAAAGAAAGGCACTTATATAATTGTATTTAAAAGCACCTCTCCTTGTAGGTGGGTCAGCTTTTTCAAAGGACTTACTCTTTTTGTTTCAGTTCCCTGAGAGAAATGTTTTCAGCCTACCTTTCCATTTACTTTTCCACCCCCATAAGCTCCTCACAAGGAGCTGCATATTGGCTGTTTTGTCAGCATTTTAGCCTTCACTCTGTTTTGTAAGCTGGGATGTTTACAGGGTGGTAAGAATATTAAAA
This sequence comes from Lepidochelys olivacea, assembly GCF_965140295.1. NCBI lineage: Eukaryota > Metazoa > Chordata > Testudines > Cheloniidae > Lepidochelys > Lepidochelys olivacea. The sequence goes on from NC_140411.1 coordinate 170,304,169, forward strand.
CCACCACTCATAAAGTGAAGGAGCTAACGGAAAATCTCACTTGTGGCCGTGCAGGAAGCCAAATCATGACTGAACTCGCATATTTTAATTCCAAAGTCATAGCACAGTATTGCATACCTCTGTGCATTGCACATAGTTTCTGTTGGGAGAGGCAAAAGTCACCCGAGATGAATTATTGGAGGTAAGAAAGAAGCTATCCAAAACTGAGGTGGGGATGTGTAATTTATTCAGAAAACATCGCCTTTACATGTATAAGTCACAATGTGCTGCTAGACAATAGGATATTTTGGTCAGGGTCTGTCATTTACCGTAAGACTGTGCACAGTGCTTAGTACAGTGAGGCCCTGACCTGGGTGAGCTTTCTAGTCACCACTGGTATAAAAAGTGTTCAAATGTATGCATGCAAATAAACACAAGCTAAGTAACACTTCTCTCTGGTCTCCGTGATTCTCACCTCATCACCCTTGAGTCCATCCAGAGTTGAATTGCTACAATACCTTCTTTTCCACTCACAATTTGGAGATCATCCCTTGTTTAATCTTCTGTTTTTTGGATTACCTCATGGGTTTCTAGTCGCTTGCTGCATCAAGTTCCAACTCCTGGTCCTGACTTTCAAGACTGGGTGCAACTCTGTTCCTCCTCAGAACTTTCTACTTCCCCTTACCATGCATTCTGCTCTCTTCCCCTCAAGTCTGACACCCAACTGCCTTTCATTCCCCTTCTGTCATGTCTATTACAGTAGTGCCTAAGGGCCAAACAAGAATAGGGCCCCATTGTGCTAGGCACTGTACAAATAGTACTCTGTAGATGGTCCTCACCCCCGAAGAGACTACAATCTCATAGTTTTGGATCAGACTAGCACGGGGGTGGGGAGGGGGAGGGTAGAGCACACAAGCAGAGAGAACAACGTGATGGTGGCAAACATGTTAGTTACCAGGTTTTTTTGGAGGTGGAGAGGGAATGTTACATGGGAGTGATCAGTTAAATGTGAACGGAAGGGGAACAGGACACAGGAGAAGAGGGTAAGTGGGGCAGGTGTAGAGTGAACCTGAGGTGAAGAGACTGGCGGTGAAGGTAAAGAAGAGGGAGCAAATAGTTAATCAGCATAGGGCAGAAAAAGAACAGTCAGAACTTTAGAAAGTTCTGTGAATGTCCAGAGTTTCCTGCTTTGGCTGCTTCTGGTCCGATCAGCTAAAGTCCCTGGAGGGCTCAACTCCTCTCTGCAGTTTTCCCCCAAGGCAACATGGGGAGGGTAGGCACCATCTGGGTCCTGGTGCCCCCAAAATATGATGTCTCCCCTGACCTAGAACTGTGCTAGAGGAGTGGTGCAGGAGGGGTGGCTCCAGCGTGGTCTCACTTTCCTCTTCCACTCCAATCAGCACTTCCTGCTTTGGTGGCTTCTGTTCCTGTGAGCTGGAGTCTCTGGCAGCTGACTTCCAAGTTGGAACAGACTCACTGGCCTGGTGTGTCAAACTTTTATTTTTTTTCCACTCAGAATTTTTTTTTAAGAAACACTTGTCATGAAAAAACTTGAGTAAATTTTTAATATTTTATGTTCAAAATAATTTTGATATTTTCATAAAAGAAATCCAAATTTTGAAAAATTTCAACTGTTTTACTGCTTACTTCCATCCACAAAGTTTGCTTCTTTGCTAAAGCCTATTAATGCCACTGTTGAGGCAGACTCAGAGCCCATGTTGTATAGATTGAGATCTAAATAAAACATCAGCAACCCTCCAGAGTCCTTTGTTTCATATACTCTCCCCTCACACATAGTCCCATCAGGACAGTATCCCATTGTGGCATTCACTTTGCTTGCTTGCTTTTATTTGTTTGTATGTATGTATGTACGTATTGCTTCTCCTGCCTTCCCAAATGTCAATTCCTGCAGATTTTGCATTCACTAGTATATGCATTGTAGAAATTGTCAGGGAGAAGCTGGAGGTTTTGACAGCTAAGTATGGGAGAGCCAGTGCTCTTGGCACTCAGGAAGGTCTAGAAAGTGGTTTTGGCTTTTGATATTGAAAAGGAAGTTTAGGCCTTAGACATACCTTGATGGCTGTATTGTGCTCCCCTCTGGCTTTGATGTCAGCCATACTGCCGGTCTTAAATCCATTTAAAATGCTGCTAAGGTCATCTCCCTGGTCATTGTGTAACCCACGCACCTCCTGGGTGTGGTGTTCTGTCCCATCTAGTGAGACCACTGAGAGACGTTAATGAGTTTTCTCTACAGCCTTAGCTAACAGCCAGTTGGTTTTTAGCTCATGCTGTAGTGGCTCATGCACTAAGTTCCAGAGATTCCCGGTTCAATTCTGCCTGCCAATGACTGGGGTCTGTCAGTGTTACAATTGCTCTGCCCATAAATCCTCCCAGGGCAGCCAAATACAAGCTCCTTGCTCTTATGGCTCTTCATCATCCTCGCCTTCTTACAATCAGATACACTAGCTTATTGAATTGTGACCTCCTATCTTGGCACTAAGAAAAGGAGTACTTTTGGCACCTTAGAGACTAACCAATTTATTTATTTATTAACCTTAGTCTCTAAGGTGCCACAAGTACTCCTTTTCTTTTTGCGAATACAGACTAACACGGCTGTTACTCCGAAAGCTATCTTGGCACTGACAATTATGCCAGCTTCTTTCTTGAGCACTTCTGTGCTTTCTCCCATGTGTTCCCTAATGCATGGGAGAAACTGCATGACAATTTGTAAAGCCATCACCTTATTCTCTTATAAATCCCTCCTTAAAACATACCTCTACTATCAGACTTGCAAGTCATTTGTCTGGTTAGGAAAGTGGTGAGTTGTGTTCTGCTTTTCTTCTAAACCAGTCATCTTATAAGTTACCTTATTCTCCCAAAACCTCACTTCCTGTTTGTCTATTTCATCCACCTGGTGTGTCCTGTCTAGCATGTAAGTTGTGAGCTATTTGTGTCAGGGATCTTTGTGTGTGTGTGTACAGTGCCTAGCACAATGGGTCCTTGACTGGTGTTCCTAGGTGCTACTGTAATATGCTAATGGTCAACCTAGGCCAGTATCTTCTCTGATATCACCAAGTGTATGTCTCAACTTGAGTTGTGACCTCTAAAGGTTTGCAAACAGGTCACTGGAGAGGAGAGGACGGTTGCAGCCACTGACCCTCCCTTTCTTGATGGCTGCATGGAGGGGGGCACTCAAAATGTCCTTTTCTGATGTAAAACAGGGTCACCATATGGAAAAAATTGAGAACCAGTGCCTTAGAGGTTGGTGCAAGAAATGCTGTAATGGACAAGGATGGAATAATCTTCCCATAGGGCTTTTAGTTAATAGTTGGCATAATATAACTCTGAAAGATACTACGCATACAGGGTTTGTCTTATGTTCTGGCCTGTTTGCACCACGCTGGCAGTACAAAGGAATCATAGGGCAGCCAGAACTAGCCAGCTGAAAATTCCCTTCTCGATGTGCCCCACCATGGCCTGCTATAGAGATAACATGAAGATTGGGGAGGGGCATATCAGAACCACACTTGTGCTCCAGCTGTCCCCAGCTGGCTATGATCCTTTAGAGATCATTGACAGCTGGTGTAGGTTACAGCAAACTTTAGGTTGTTCTAACCTATGTCAAGACACAGATTCTCCCTAATAAACAATGGTCCATAAATGGTTCCATGATGGCTCATGCCCCACTGCATCAAATGGAAACCGAATATATTTTATACTGAGTTGTAAAATCTTGTCTCCTTTAAAGTCCATGGCAAAATTTGCATTGATTTTTCAGTGCGGCCAGGATTTCACTTTGAGACATCAAAGTAGTTTACAAGCAAAATTTATCCAAATACGTCTGTTAAAATTAATATTTCAATATTGAATGTTAGCAGCTATCTCATTACAATTTTTTCCATTGGAGGACTTCCTGCCCATTTTGGCTTATAGAGGGGGGGAAGATGCCTGTGGGATCCAATCTCCATGAGAATTTAATAAATCAATATTTATTACAGTTCTGGTTGATTCATCTCTTGTTCTGATAGAATCTGTTCCTAACTTATATACAGAAGAAATAATGGAACATGATGGCTGCAATCATGTTAAAAATTTGATTACTTTGGGCCCTTTGACAATCCTGTTTGCCATCTGTTTCCTTTTTTCTGACATTCTTGGTCAGTTTATCAGTGTGACCTATTTGGTATTATCATAATGCAGAGTACTAAAATCAACACCTTTACTAATATCTCTACCTTAGCAAATATTTTACATTAACCAATTTACTAATCAAATATTTAAGCCAAAAAAATTGGCTACTTAAATACTATTTAAGGACATTTTAGAGTATGTCATTGAAAGTTTAAGGGAACTACAACTTTGGAAGCAAAGATTAGATTTCTGTCAAGAGCCAAGAGGGGGAAAACAGCCTAATTTTTGTATGTCCTAGGGAAGCTCAAAGACTTCTAATAGCTTTACAGAAAATGACAGACAAGTGAGCTGAATATGAGCCTCATGTGATGGGCGGGCAGGGAGAAGGAAATCCAGCTGAAATTGTTTTGATCTGATTTTTGTCCATAATATACCAGCTGGGATAACTGGCTGTTTTGTTTGTGCTAAGTAAAATCGTGGAAAAGGGTGGACTAGGCATCTAGCAGCATAGTCATCTAGTCTCTTTTAAAAGAAACCCACAACTGTTACTAGAAAACAAATGACTTTACTGTTGTTCAGTTCGTTGCTTGGGTCTGTGTAAGTAAGTGCTTCCCAGACTATCTCACAGAGAATTATGTAATTAGTAGGGCTGTCAAGCGATCAAAAAAACTAATCGTGATTAATTGCACTGTTAATTGCACTAGTAATAGAATACCATTCATTTAAATATTTTTGGATGTTTTCTACATTTTAAAATATATTGACTTCAATTATAACACAGAATACAAAGTGTACAGTGCTCACTTTATATTTATTACAAATATCTGCACTGTAAAAAACAAAATAAATAGTATTTTTCAATTCACCTAATACAAGTACTGTAGTGCAATCTCTTTATCATGAAAGTTGAAGTTACAAATGTAGCATTATGTACAAAAAATAACTGCACTCAAAAACAAAACAATGTAAAACTTTAGAGACTACAAGTCCACTCAGTCCTATTTCTTGTTCATCCAGTCACTCAGACAAACAAGTTTGTGTACATGCCAGATGCACTAAAGATTCATAAGTCCCTTCATGCTTCAACCACCATTCCAGGGGACATGCTTCCATGCAGATGACAGGTTCTGCTCGATAAGAATCCAAAGCAGTGTTGATACATGTTCATTTTCATCATGTGAGTTAGATGCCACCAGCAGAAGGATTGATCTTCTTTTTTGGTGGTTTGGGTTCTGTAGTTTCTGCATTGAAGTGTTGCTCTTTTAAGACTTTTGAAAGCATGCTCCATACCTCAGCCCTTTCAGATTTTGGAAAGCAGTTCAGATTTTTAAACCTTGGGTCGAGTTCTGTAGCTATCTTTAGATATCTCACATTGGTACCTTCTTTGAGTTTTTTGTCAAGTCTTTTTGTCAAGTTTTTTGTCAAGTGAAAGTGTTCTTAAAATGAACAACATGTGCTGAGTCTTCATCCGAGACTACTATAATATGAAATACATGACAGAATGTGTGAAATAGAGCTGGAGACATACAATTCTCCCACAAGGGAGTCACAAATTTAATTAACACATTATTTTTTTAATGAGCGTTATCAGCATGGAAGTATGTCCTCTGGAATGGTGGCCAAAGCATGAAGGGGTATAAGAATGTTTAGTACATCTGGAACGTAAATACCTTGCAATGCCAGCTACAAAAGCCCCATGCAAATGCCGGTTCTCACTTTCTGGGGACATTGTAAATAAGAAGTGGGCAGCATTATCTCCCATAAATGTAAACAAACTTATTTGTCTTAGTGATTGGCTGCACAAGAAATAGGACTGAGTGGATTTGTAGTCTCTAAAGTTTTACATTGTTTTGTTTTTGAGTGCAGTTATGTAACAAAAAAAAATCTACAGTTGTAATTTGCACTTTCACAGTAAAGAAATTGCACTAGAGTACTTGTATGTCTAATTGGCAGCCGGTCTCAAGTGGAGTGCCCAGAGGGTCGGTCCTCGGGCCGGTTTTGTTCAATATCTTCATAAATGATCTGGAGGATGGTGTGGATTGCACCCTCAGCAAGTTTGCAGATGACATTAAACTGGGAGGAGAGGTAGATATGCTGGAGGGTTGGGATAGGATACAGAGGGCCCTAGACAAATTAGAGGATTGAGCCAAAAGAAATCTGATGAGGTTCAACAAGGACAAGTGCAGAGTCCTGCACTTAGGACGGAAGAATCTCATGCACCACTACAGACTACGGACCAAACGGCTCGGCAGCAGTTCTGCAGAAAAGGACCTAGGGTTACAGTGGACGAGAAACTGGATATGAGTCAACAGTGTGCCCTTGTTGCCAAGAAGGCCAATGGCATTTTGGGATGTATAAGTAAGGGCATTGCCAGCAGATCGAGGGACGTGATCATTCCCCTCTATTCGACATTGGTGAGGCCTCATCTGGAGTACTGTGTCCCGTTTCGGGCTCCACACTACAAGAAGGATGTGGAAAAATTAGAAAGAGTCCAGCAGAGGGCAACAAAAATGATTAGGGGACTGGAACACATGACTTATGAGGAGAGACTGAGGGAACTGGGATTGTTTAGTCTGCAGAAGAGCAGAATGAGGGGGGATTTGATAGCTGCTTTCAACTACCTGAAAGGTGGTTCCAAAGAGGATGGATCTAGACTGTTCTCAGTGGTAGCAGATGACAGAACAAGGAGTAATGGTCTCAAGTTGCAGTAGGGGAGGTTTAGGTTGGCGATTAGAAAAAACGTTTTCACTAGGAGGGTGGTGAAACACTGGAATGCGTTACCTGGGAGGTGGTGGAATCTCCTTCCTTAGAAGTTTTTAAGGTCAGGCTTGACAAAGCCCTGGCTGGGATGATTTAGTTGGGGATTGGTCCTGCTTTGAGCAGGGGGTTGTACTAGATGACCTCCTGAGGTCCCTTCTAACCCTTCTATTCTATGATTCTATGAAGTGAATTGAAAAATAATATTTCTTTTGTTTATCACTTTTATTGTGCAAATATTTGTAATAAAAATAAGATAGTGAGCAGTGTACACTTTGTATTCTGTGTTATAATTGAAGTCAATATATTTGAAAATGTAGAAGAACATCCAAAAATATTTAATAAATTTCAATTGGTATTCTATTGTTTAACAATGCGATTAAAACTGTGATTAATCATGATTAATTTTTTGAGTTAATCACTTGAGTTAACTGCGATTAATCAACAGCCCTAGTAATTAGTACTTCAGGGTTTATTCAGTGGAACATAGGTGCAAGTGTATATTTATCTAACCAAAGATATACTTGGTACCAACATAATATGATTAAATTATTGTATTAATTTAAAATATAGAAGTTGAACTGGAATAAGTTTTTTTTTTTTTACTCCAATATAGTTTTCACTGTATAACAATTTAATAAAAAAAAAAAGCCAAGCTAATCTATAAGTGATTAACGATGGAGATAAAGGGATTGGCATGTTCCTCTGTCTTTGTCTGGCATTCTCAATCCATATTAAACAAGTGAAAATGAAAGGCTTCTTTCAAAAAGAGGTTACTCGAATGAATTGACATACAATTGTACTGTCTATCTTCTCCCTTTCCCTGAGAGGGAAAAGCACCCATATGTCTTTCAGACTGTATTCTTCATAATAGCTTGACTACACATTCCCTTCAGAGAGGAGCAGCTGGAAGGACGGTGAAATAAACAGGGAGCTTGGTTTCAGAAACCTATGATGTGCCCAGATCTGTGGAGAATCAAATGTCAGACCAGCTGCCTCAATATTGGGATTCCTCTGCATCTGTGCTGGCACTCTAGCCATATTCACATGAGCGGCCGCTCTGCACCCTAAGTGCCTGGTAGAAAGAAGTGGTGCTCTGTGTGGCAGATGTGACACTTGGAAAGTGTAAGGATGTGGATACTGAAATGTGCCAGACAGGCATGGACTTATGGGACAATAAACATAAAGTGGGTTTCTTGAGGAATCCCTAAAAATTACCCTGTTTATGCAAAATCCAGCCTTTTGAGCCTAAGCTCTGAAGAGAGGACCATTGACTGATTGTTCCCAGAGCCTGGAGATCAAAGGCCTTCGCTGTGTATAGGTTTTCTGCACTTTTGTCATCTCCTCTTCCCAACCAAATAAGTGATCCAGGTCAGAACTACCTTTTCTGCAGCTAAGTCAGCCTGTTAGAACTGTCCAAAAAAACCTTCACATTTTGAAGAAAATATATTTTTGCAAACCAGATTTGCCTATTAGAAAAGCAGAAATCTGAGGCCTTCTGAGGTTTGTAAACTCAAAAAGGCCTTTATATATCCTTGTTGAATATATCCATTACTAACTAGACTGAAGAGTCTAAGGTAGGTAGGACACAAGCTTTTCTTGCTAGGATTGTTAAATCCCTTAGGGCTTAAACATGATGAGCAACAAAAATGTGTCCAGTCTACTCTAGAACCTTTAATTATTTGACACATGTTAAACGTAACTTAAGTTTCACATATAGACATGTAATGGATGATATACAGATTTATTATAAAGATGAAATAATTTTGCTTAAAATTAATCCCATTCTATTTTAATGTTTTGTTCCACACTTTGTTCTGTTACTTAGAAACAACTGAATTAACTTTGCCTAATTTCAAACCCATTCAAACTTTCTGACTTTTGATAAGCTCAACTTAAATGTTGTTGAATTCACAGTCCATTTAGAAGACTCTCTCTGAGAGAATGGAGGGGATAGTCAGGGTAGAAAAAGATGTAATGAAAGGAACTGGGTGAAAACAACAGGAGTGAGCAAAGTAGGGGGAAAATGAATTGAAAAGGGCAACAGAGAGGGGACACTTGTATTGAGGCTGGCACAGATTAGTGCATGTGAAAATTCTATCCCTAATATATAGCACAGGTTTCATTTTGTTAGAGTATATTTTATTTTTGAAAAGTTTATTCAACTTCAAGGGCAGGGTTGGGGGGAGGGAATAATCATAAGTTTAATTACAGCAAAAAAGTGTTTTGAACTCTTAAAACAATTTAATGAACCTTCAAATAGTATAAGAGGGTTGCAAAACCTTGAACACCATTATTGTATCCTGTAGCAATGTATTGCATATCCTTTACTTTCTTCTTGACAAATACTGTCTTTTCCTTCATTTTTCCCAGAAAACCAAAAAATACTTCTCAGGGTTCTTGTTCTTTGTCTAAAACACTGAACAAAAATGACCTTCTATACTACTTGTTAAAGATAGCATAGGGTTAAAGGATGACTAACATCTTTCATTTTGCGCTGGGTAATGTATGGAGCTGCACTAGTCCAGGGAGAGTACAGTGAGGCATTTTTCTCCAGGGCGAAGAGTATGGTTCATCGGTTTAGGCAGGGACTTGATTTCAATTCCCCCCACTGTCCCTGAATTGCCATGTGACCCTTGGGCAAGTCACTTGGCCCCTTTATACCTCAATTCCCTATTTGCAAAAGGGGGATAATGGCACTTCCCTACCGCATGGGTTTTGAGGACAAATTCATTAAAGATTGTGAGGCACTCAGATGCTATAGTAAGAGACAGGGAGGCCAAATTCCTGCTTGGACTATCCAGCACAAATGAATAGAGCCCTGTGCAGAGTCAAATGTATACCCACGGATGCAGATATCCGTGGGACTGCAGCAGTGAAAGGAGCAGACCGTGGGGCTGCCGCTCCCAGGAGCTAGCACCCCGTGCGGCAGCTCCTCTGGCACGGCTGTACCTCCCCCAGCCCTTCCACGCAGCTGTCTGCATGACTGCATGTCCTGGAGGAAGAGTTTAATATAATATTTCACAAAGGATATGTTTATTGTTTAACTCTGACTGTAAGCTATTCCGGGATAATGTATAGTGACTACCTTTTAAAAACATTTTCCTTAAATAAATGAATCTTACTTCAGATTTTTCTCTCCATGTGAACAGCAAATACTGAGTGAACCTTATCTAAGACAAAACTGGCAAGCTTTTTAAACAGCATCCTCTGTGTAAATTTCATATCTCATGTTGTTTTTCTTTAAGTCTTATATCACAAGTAAAAATGATTGGATTCCCACTTTGTTCATATCAAAACTATACCACACAAGCTAGTATTAGTTTCACGGGAGATCCAGAATTCACACAGCAGAATAGCTGAAAGTCCAAAATGACACTTTATGGACAGAGCAGCGTACTATACTCAGGCTACATGTTATCTGCCAGCACTATTGCTAGGTGAAGTTAATGCACTTAGACTCTCCCTTTTTTTTAAAGCAGAAAGAATATGCAAAGTGAGAGTTCATGCTTAAAGGAGTAATAGTTTCCCACAGACATTTTGTGGGTTTGCCAGGAATCAATGTACCACTTTCCCAGCCCTGCCTGGCTCAATGACTGGCCATTCCCCACAAAACCCCCAGAACCTCCGCTATATAATAATGCAGAGGTGTATCTGTCGGCATTTGGAGGAAGTGAGGATGCAGTTTTTTGAGCTGCACTCCTCCCTTCATGTATTCTGGCCAGATATGGCTGGTAGTTGTGCTCTTCAGTTTGTGCATCTTGGTGGAGGAGATGACTTAGTCCTTTATATTTTGCCACTTAACATACTTTGAGAACATTGGTATCCAAAGCACAGAATTGCTTTGTGAATCAAAGGGGTGTGACAACTAATATTGCTTGGGATAGGAAAAAGTCCTCCATTCCCTAATGAGTGAGGAAGTTTACCCACACCCAGAGTTTTCCAGAGGCTATTCATTTATCACCAAAATAGAACACAAGAGGGCAGGGGGGAAGCTGAATTGAAATTGTGCAAAGATAAGATAGACTGATGAAGTCATGGACCAGGAAGGTATGTTTCTAATTTGCTAAGAAATGTTTTAAATTGTATGTTCATTGAAAAGTGCCTTGTACATTCACAGTATTACATAAATGAATAACATTTTAAATACAATTTCCCATCATCTCTCTTAGCTATCCAGTCTCCATTGTCGTTGTCCTAGTGTGATTATTTTTGAAGGAAAAGAAGCATATGGGAGGTCTTCCTCTTGAAGTGCTGTATTCAATTTTTTGATTGTCACTAAAATTGTCATAAAAAGTTTACTTCATGTAAACTGCGGCACTCTTGGCCTGTTGCCTTACGTGTCTCTTGCCTTCCCATTAAGAATCGGTATAGCCTGTCTGGTTCTAGAGACAACATGGGCTAATGGAGTGTGGCAAATCCTATGACTTTCCTTTAGCTCATCTTATAGAGCAGCAGTCTACAGCTCAAAGGTCCTTGGTACACCTCTCAAAAAGTGATGAACATGTAGACTTACACACAGCCACATTCATTTCTCAGGGACACTGGTGGAAGCCTATCTATAAGCCCCATCTTTAAAAAGGAAAATAATTACAGGGAATTACAGACCAGTCAGCTTAACTTCTGTACCTGGAAAGATAATGGAGCAAATAATTAAGCAGTCAATTTCCAAACATCTAGAAGATAATCAGGTGATAAGTAACAGTCAGCATGCATTTGTCAAGAACAAATCGTGTCAAACCAACCTGATAGCTTTCTTTGATAGGGTAATAAGTCTTGGGGATGGGGGGAAAGCAGTAGACATGGTATATCTTGACATTAGTAAAAGTTTTTAATACTGTCTCGCATGACTGTCTCATAAACAAACTAGGGAAATATAACCTAGATGGAGCTACTATAAGGTAGGTGCATAACTGATTGGAAAGCCATTCTCAGAGAGTAGTTATCAGTGGTTCACAGTCATGCTGGAAGGGCATAATGAGTGGGTTCTTGCAGACATCAGTTCTGGGTCTGGTTCTGTTCAATATCTTCATCAGTGATTTAAATAATGGCAGAGAGAGTACACTTAAAGTTTGCAGATGATACCAAGCTGGGAGGAGTTGCAAGAGCTTTGGAGGATAGGATTATAATTCGAAATGGTCTGAAGTAAATAGGATCAAATTCAATAAGGACAAATGCAAAGTACTCCACTTAGGAAGGAATAATCAGTTGCGCACACATAAAATGGAAAATGACCGCCTAAGAAGGCGTACTACGGAAAGAGATCTGGGGTTCATAGTGGACCACAAGCTAAACAGGGGTCAACAATAGAGTACTGTTGAAAAAAAAGCAAACATCATTCTGGAATGTATTAGCAGGAGTGCTGTAAGCAAGACATGAGAAGTAATTCTTCCGCTCTACTCCATGCTGATTTGGCCTCCACTGGAGTATTGTGTCCAGTTCTGGGTGCCACATTTCAGGAAAGATGTGGACAAACTGGAGAAAGGCCAGAGAAGAACCAAAAAAAAAAAAAAAAGATTAAAGGCCAAGAAAACATGACATATGAGGGAAGATTGAAAAAATTGGGTTTGTTTAATCTGGAAAAGAGAAGACTGAGGGAGGACGTAACAGTTTTCCAGTATGTAAAAAGCTGTTAGGAGGAGGAGGGAGAAAAATGGCTCCTCTTAACCTCTGAAGATAGGACAAGAAACAATGGGCTAAAATTGTAGCAAGGGAGCTTTAGGTTGGACATTAAGAAAAACTTCCTAATTGTCAGGGTGGTTAAGCACTGGAATAAATTGCCTAGGGAGGTTGTAGAATCTCTATCATTGGGGATTTTTAAGAGCAGGTTGGACAAACACCTGTCAGGGATGGTCTAGATAATACTTAGTCCTGCCATGAGTGCAGGGGACTGGACTAGATGACCTCTCAAGGTACCTGCGAGTCCTATGATGCTATTGATGTTGCACTGTTTAACCTAACCATACAGGCTCAGTCTCTAACCAAGAAATATGGAACTCTGCTAAATGTGGACGTCTGTTCTGAGTGCCTGCCCCAGTCTGATGATCTCATATGGAACACATGAGAACCAAATATTTTCCATAGACATGAGCTTTGTGAATTCTGGATAGTTTCCTTGCAACTTTCCAATGGCTCAATTGTTTTTCATATCAGATGGCACACTTAAAGAAGAAAGCATTCTAACCTCCTAGTTTCAAACACAGTTCAGAGGGAAAATATGTGGATCTGACTGAAATGTGATGTGGTAGAAAGGTACATGTTTCCTTTATTTTTTGTTTCATAGACAGAAACTGGGTCCATGTGTAGAAAAATAAAATATTCCAAATATGAAGATTTAAGTGTCTAATCCTAGCTATGGTCCACACATACTGTGCACCTAAATAAATAAAAACAAACATTGACAGCCAAATGAGAAGGAACTATGTGATACAGATGTTCCTCAATCCTGATTGTTTGCCTCCAAAACCATGGAGTTCAAATTTTGCAAGTTACAGATGGGCATTCCAGGTGGGGTTTAGGAATTATGTTGCATATTCCATATAGTTGTGTATCCTCCAGTCCATCTCTGACATCTGAACACCATCTTCCATTTGGATTATATGCCCCGTGTGTGGGTATGTACTATTGCATACAGGTGCCTGAGAAGGCAGTCTTAGGTTATCCAGATTACTCATCTAAATTGTAACATTGCTTTTTTTCACTGTTGTATCGGTTTTGGGTTTAAAGTAAGAAAGATCAAGAGCCTTTTTCTTCTGAACATACTTATTTTCTCCTGGGTGAGCAAGGCTTCGGAGAAGAAATACCATCAAATATTTGATTCTCAAGCCTTAACAGGTTTAGAGTATTAAACATTCAAACCTTCTTCTGGGTTTTTTTTTTTTTTGGTTTGTCTTTGTTTTCACAAAAACAACCTTTTGGATTTTTTTTTTCCAGCAATTCAAGTTCCAACCAGAAATTTCAAAGTCAATGCTTTACTGTTAAAACAAAATTATCAAATGGCTTTCTGCTCACTCAACAGAGAACCCGTTTCAAGCTTGTTCTTATTTTAGCCAGACTCACTCAGCCATCAGTAATAAATACTCAAGTGGATTTTGTTGAGTGGGACCCTTAAACAGTTCCAAAGGTGGCAATTTGTTAAATGTAAAATGTTCATTTGAAATTGACAGATTTTATTTGCAGTAAATATAATAAAGATAGACAAATTGTGTTGTCTCATTCTAAGGAATTTCAGCTTCTTTCCATGTTGCTAGGCGGAACCTCATTCTTATAGAACAAAAGCCAGATAATCTGGCATATGAATGCTTCCCTCTGAAGATATTTCCTTCTAACATCAGTCATTAATAAACAATTTGGACTAGTGGGGAAAGTAAATGTGGAGAAGTCAAGCTTATATTTCCAAGAACTAAACAGTCAGTCAATCAATCATACTTCTCTTGTTTGTTTATATCTCTGTAGGACAGACTAACAAAGTTCACTACTGTTCCTCGTTATCACCAGTAGTATTTCTTAAAATAGACTTAATACCTTAAGAAAATAAAATATTCATTTAGGGATGACTATTGAAAAAGACGTTGGGTTCTACATTATTTAACTTTTGACATTTTTCAAAATCTGAAATGCTTAACACCATGATATCAAAGGGCCAGTCTGTTTAAACTGTTCCATGGGAAAACTGAAGAACTACAATTTTAAAAAAGTAATATTTTTTTCTGTTTAACTGACTCTTACACAGTACACAACTTATGTCATAAATGGTTACAGTGAACATAAATGTAATGCTCCTCCCCAGAGGTAACTGGCTGGCATAGAGAATGCCTTCCTCCCAATGTGATTAATGGATCAGCTGAGATGTTTAGTAAAAGTCCCTCTGTAAAAACTCCTAGGAGGCTAGAGTTGGGGTCCTTGCAGACAGGTATCTTCAGAGTTTGGTCCCTCCCCTGTTGAGCTTCAAGTTGGCCTTCAGGGTACAGTACTGGGCTTTACTATTTACTGAGCAGGTAATGTTTCTTAAGTGGACTATGGAATCATGTTTTATGTTGAATAGTGTGAATTTATTTATGTGGTGAGACCCGTTAATTGAGAGGGAGAGATACAGAAGAGGCCATCAAATAAGTCATTGAGTGCTTTGGCAAAAGATGATGAAATGTAGGGCCAGCCACATAGTACTATATATGCAGTCCTGTCAACACTAGAGGACTGCAGTAACTCCAACTCCTCTGCATTTTCTTTCCCTTTGGAGAACGTTAGTGCACAAAAGAAGGGGAAAGGGAAACAGTGAAAGTATGTCTTCTGAGGAGACACACTATTTGTAGAGTGATGGCAGATTACTACATCAGTGTTGGTGGACTGTAGTTCTAGTAACCCCAAGTTCACCAGGGAACCATTGAACCTGGAGGATCCATGGGATTTCAAGGCAGCATTCCCAGCCCCTTAAACCAGGGCTTAAACCTTCCAGCCCCTAAGTGGAGAACATTCCTCATGCTCCACAAACTTATCTCCTGGATCGTTCTGGGCACCTTTTTGCCTTTTCATAGGTTGTGATGTGAAAGGAGAATGTTACCTCAAGTATACTTGAGGTAAATTAACTCAAATGTTAGGGTGTTCTTCTATTTTTGCCCTAATTATCAGTCCTGAACAATTACACTCAAGCCCTGTTTGCTATGTCTCATTGCAAAGAGGAAATTGGCTGTATTCATGGACATAAAATCATACATTCCCACTTGCTAATAGGGGACTGCATGAATTGACTGCTTCATAACCTTAATAAATGCAACCCCCCCCCCCGGCCTGCTTTTTTTGTTTTGTTTTGGGGTTTTTTGGAAGTACAGTAGTACATGCCAAATCCCTCTCCCTTTCCCCCTCCCCCCAATCTATTTCACAGTTGTGATCTACCTGTTTGTGACAGGCTTTTTCACATCAGTTTCCCCCCTCTATTTATGTGTCCATGTCTGTTTCCACAAGAAACAAACACGTGGCCCTATGGATGAAGGACTGTGAGTCACAGGGGAAACTAAATTGCATTCTTTGCATGCACAATCATCTATATCTAATAATATTTAGTATTATTTTTCCCATTATTTTGTGCAATTAGTTTGAAGAAAGCAGTACAGAGGTTAAAGTATCTTTCTGTTTAGAATTGAACAAAGAAACATATGGAGTGACCTCAGCTTGTATCTAGAAATAGGTTTTTTATTTCTCATCATAAAAACAAGCAGCATGCATAGACAATGTTTGAGAACATTCTCCTTACTACTAAATTCCTTAGAGGAACTCTATTACAGAACTCTTGAGACACTCTGATAAAAGCCAATGCAGTGACCCAAGACTGACTTTCTAGTAGGGCCACAGAATGTGTTTTGCCACAGTAGATTTCAGCTTAACTAATACAGTTGTCTCCTGATTCCTTAGATCTCTCAGAAGCTGTTGATATGATTTGACTAGAGCTGGGTGAGCAAATAGAATCATAGAATACCAGGGTTGGAAGGGACCTCAGGAGCTCATCTCATCCAACCCCCTGCTCAAAGCAGGGCCAATCCCCAATTTTTGCCCCAGATCCCAAATGGCCCCCTCAAGGATTGAACTCACAACCCTGCGTTTAGCAGGCTAATGCTCAAACCACTGAGCTATCCCTCCCCATACTTTTTGGCTGAATATATTCTCAAAAAAGCAAACTGCAGATTTGGCAATACTGAGATATTTCACATATTGATTTCAGGGGAAACTTTTTGGGAAAAAATCCAAAATGTTTTCTTTTGACACTTTTTGAAATGTTTAGTTTTCAGGTTTGAAATGACTTTGTTTCAAAGTTTTCTTTCCATTTGTTTTAAATGGAAAAATGATGAAAAAATGGTCAAACACATTTTAATTTTCTCAGTGTTTCACTCAACCTGAAATTAAATTTATTCACCCATTTGTATTTGTGATATCTGCTTGCCTGTGAGATCTTGCCTGAGATTCTTCCCCTCTAAAACGATTGCTTGTCTTCTCTGAGAGGCTGAGTCCCCATATATCGGGTCCCTACTTGTTCAATTCATTTAAAGCAACTAAGGAGATAAGACATTTTGGGTTGCAGTGTACTTATTGGGTGGATGATACTCAATAAAGAGACTGAAGAATCCAAGTGCAATTAAAGAAATGGAAATATTCTAGGGAAGGATATAGAGATCTTAAAAATAGACTGGCTACAAGGCAATGCACAAGAGGGAAGTGACATATTTTAGTAAGGCAAAGAGTTTTTTAAAAATGAGACGTACTTGCTAAATCTACTGTTGTCAGTGGACTTCTACAGACTGATGATGCCTTTTGCCACCTGTGGATGGCCAGGAAATTGCTGCTGTTCTGTAATCCAGAGTCCTCAGCGGTCATCCATGCCTTTATTACTTCTGGACTGGACTCTTATAATATGGTTGATGTAGGACGGCCCTTAAAGTTCATCCTGAAGCTCCAGCATGTACAGAACACTTTTTCCTCTTGAGTGGTATGAACTGCCATGAATGCATAACATCTGTGCTCAAGTTTCTTCACAGGCTGTCTGTTTTTCTTCAGGTGCAGTTGATGGTATAAGTGATTAGCTCTAAAACAAGGGGAGACCCATTTATTCTGAGAGTGTCTCTCTGTAACTGATTTACAATGCGGCACTGGGGTAACTCTTGTTGTTGGCTAGTCATTCTAGTCCATATCCTGCACCATGTGTTTCTCAGTTGAGGCTGTTGCCTGTGGGGATTCACTCCTTTTGTTAGCACATCAGAGCCAAAGTCTAGTGACCTTCAGGAAGGGCTGTCTTCAGTGCTTAACTAATTGTTTGACTTCATAGTTTTGGTGAATGATGTAACTATCTTATGCGGTCACTTCTGTAATTCACTCCCTAGTTGTCACATAAATGGAACCTACAGAAATTAGCTCATACTTATTATTCCAAAATTAAAAGGTATTGCCATCTTCTGTGACCTGTCAGTCTCCTCTGACACAATCAGCCATGTTCTCTCTGAAATTTTGTCCTCCCTTGGCTTTCATGACTTTGTCATCTTCTGGTTCTCTTCCTACTTCTTTAATTGCTCCTTCAGAGAATTTTCCTCAAAACTCTCTCCTTTGCCATAATGCCTACCGGAAAAAAAACCTCTTGACAATGGTTAGGCTTCTGGTGTGATAATACAATTTCCGATCATGCTGGCCACATAGGGTGATCAGATGTCCCGATTTTATAGGGACAGTCCTGATTTTTGGGTCTTTTTCTTATATAGGCTCCTATTATCCCCCCCACGCCTCCGTCCCAATTTTTCACACTTGCTGTCTGGTCACCCTATGGCCACATGCCAGTGTACACTGTTTCCATGTACACCCCCATCTGTCTGTGTGTATCTCTTGTCTGATACTTTAGATTACAAATTTTTTGGGGCAGGGTCAGTCTTTTTGTTCTCTTATATCAAGCCTCGTATGATGGGGTCCCAGTCCATGACTAGGGCTCCTTGGTGCTTTGGTAATACTAATAACTATTATGAGTACAGTGAGCATGCTTGACAGTGTTCAAAGCATAGATGAAGTCTCTCTCTCTCTCTCTCTCTCTCTCTCTGCACCTCATGAAACTTCTAAACTAATCTAGATTAGACAGACAATCTTTCAGACACTTAATCGAAAAAGTGGCCAATCAGAGATCAGACTTTAACTTGTTGAGAAAGCAAAGTTTTTTGTTTTGTTTTAGTTGGAGAAGGAAAAGCATTCTGATGTAGCCTCGATAAAGTAACGTATCTGTAGGGAATAGACCTAAACCCACATAATCCAGTTCCAAAAGGACACTTAACATGATTTTTTTTAATTTTCTTTTTTGTTTGTTTTATTCTTAACTTAATTATTTGGTCTGTGTTGTAGCTTTGTTCCTTCACTAATAGCTTAAAACAAATTGTATGTAGTGGAGTTTACTACTCCTTCTCCATTCAGTTGTTTTGTTTTTTTTTGGAAGTCTGCTGGTGTGTGTTACAATAATGGACTCTGGAGTTGAGAGCTAGAGCAGGGCAGCATGGTAACTTTGATATCTTACTGACTCTGGGAACTTTGCTAATAGGACTCTCTGGAAGTGTTACAGTTTAATCCAGTAAATGTCACCAATTTTCCCACTCAAACATTCACAATAACCACACATACTGATGGGAAAAACAATTATTTAATACTCCTATTTATAGCAGCTAAAAACTTTAAAACAGCAGTTGTTGACAACTGGTGCTGTCAGCTCTATCTAGTAGTTAATTTGTAACTATAACTATTAAATGTTAGAAATTTTGCCCTAAGTCTGTTATGAATCTTAACTTTTACAGTTATTTTATTTTGAATAAAACAAAATTAGAATCTGAGGGACTCATTACTTTTTTGGGTAATGCGATAGTAAAACAGTGGACAAAAGTGAAAAAATAAACAACATATAATCAACTATTGCTATTATAGTTGAAACAACAGGCTACTAAAATTGGATTTTTCTAACCTTCTTCTTTTAATCATTCATATTTTATCAAATAGAAGACAAACATAAACATTGCCTCTTGGACATATTCTCTGTGAACAATTTTCTGTTTGAAAATTCATCTCAAAGGTAATGTTTTTTCTCCTTTCATCACACATCTTTCTAAAAACTCAGTGTTTTAAGAAAAAAATATGTACTTTAAATAGCTTTCTGCAGTGCCAATAAAGTTTAAAAAAAAAACAGATAATGAAATGGAAAAGTCTCCTCCTAACAAATTAAGTTAAAATGTGTTTTTTTAAATGCTATTTTTCAGAGAATTAAGAAAAGCAAACTAGAAAAACGAGTTCTGCCAGCTGGCTACATGGAAACTAGCTCAGAGTAATCCTGACTTACTGCTGCAAGGCTGATGCAACATGTGTTCTGATATATCAATGCGGAGGCAGAGTGCTTCTCGGTTGCTTTTGGACCTAGGCTGTGAAAATTTTAAGGCACTGGACTAGATTCATCTTTCAACTTAGAATAAATAAATACTCCAAATCTGTGGAGCATGACTGGCTTTGAATCCAAACCAAGAAAATAGGTTAACTGGCACTCAAAATCTCTTATCAGCTCTACCCTTCCCCCTATAGTGCTGCAGGGGAATTGACTGGCGGGGGGGGGGGGGGGAATGTTTCCTTTATCACTGGCAGAGATTCCCATTGTCTGGGACTCTGCATGTCAGTTGCCAGTTGAGCGTTGTGAGCAGTACGATACTAATGGCAGCACAACACTGACCAAGTGGTGTTTCAACTCGGAAGCTGAGATGGGGTCTGAAAACTGTAAATGTAATCTGTCCAGTTATGGTTCCTTTGTTCTGCTGTGCGGAGAGGAAGACTTTAGAATTCTGCCTATCCAGTAAGAAGGGAGGACCTTTTGCAGGAACTTAATGTTGGTCAATGGAATTCATGATACAGGACAGGAAGTTCCTGGCAGCACAAGTGGTATTTTAAGGCACTATTTCTCTACTGTATTAGCGAGTGAGACTTTTTATTTTCACTACCATCTATACATTATGTTTACAATATGTATATTTGTAGTAGATTAACATTAGGATTACAATATAAATTAGTTCTTAGGAGCCTCAGCTGACTCTGGGCCACATTGTGTGGGGCTCTGTATAAACACATGGTAAACCCCTTTACAGTCTGACCCCAATATTGTAAACACTGGCATGCTTAATTTTAAGTATGTGTGAGGAATCCTATCAAAGTCGGTGCTCATGTGAAAACAGTTAGATATGTGCAGGTTTGTAGTATTGGGGGTCTAAATTGCCAAGACAAAGAGTACGACAGAGGAAATTCAAGTAGTATACCCATTTTAGAGATGGTCTCTCTTTCCAGGCTATACAGGAAGGCTGGCACAGCCGAGAATTGAACCCAGAGCCAAGTTCTAGTCCAGTGCCTTAACCACAAGGCCAACCTTCCTCTCACCTATAGTATGTGTCCAGATATATAATATTTCCTAGGTAGATAGGTACACTTGTCTCTTATTGAATATAAATCTTCAGCAACGCAAATATTCGACCTCAGTCTGTTGTATAGCATACGTGACAAACGTGTATCCAATAGAATTTGCCAGTAGTACAAACTAGAAGAATGTAGCTTGTTTCATTATATTCCTATTGCAGGGATTAGCATGTTAGAACTGAAGGAAGAACGCTAGACCATTAGACATTGTATATAATGTCTAAAATTTGTTGTGTTTGGGTGGGGAAGGATTGATTACAACATACGTAATTAGAAAAAATAAGTTTAGACGTGAAAGTGTTATGTGATTACTGACTTAGCTGAGATTAGTTGAGTACAAAAATACATTATGCCCTGGAGTGAACAGTGAAGCACCGGCTTGTGTTGGAAAACTTTTTAAGCCAATAACACCTCTTTATATTAAAACAATTAAAAATAAGTCATTTTAATGAAGATTAGGAAACTTGAGGAATTCAAGTCCTGTCTTAATACCTCCGAGCACTGCCCCCCACACCCCAACAACCTACCCCTCTGATTGAAAGCTATTAATTAGAATAGAGGACACTTTTTGTGCTTATTACTCATCTATCTATGGCTTTCTGACCATCCTTGCCAAATCCCTTTGCTCCAGTCTAGCAGAATCAGTAGAGCTATACAGTGTGATGGAGTCAGACCAGAAGGATATAAGAGAGTGGTGGAAGGCAGGTATATCAGCCTCAGGATGAGCAGGTCCCTGTTCCCTGGATAGCCAAACAAAGGCTACTCCAGGCCACTCAAGACACCTGACACCAATTAAGTTCATTAGGCTAATGGAGACAGGTGGAACCAATCAAGGTCTCACTAGACTGCTTAAAAGCACTCCTTTCCAGTTCCCTAAGGAGAGCCCAGGTGGAAGGAGCTGGAGGAGGAAGCATTGCTGTATCCTGAGGTAAGGGTGAAGCTAGGAAGAAGGGACCATGGGGGAAGTGGCCCAGGGAGTCAAAGCAGCTTTTAGCAGTGGAGGGAAAGCCACCAACAGCTGCTATCCTTAGGGTCCCTAGGCTGGAACCCGGAGTAGAGGGTAGGCCTGGATTTCCCCCCCACCCCATACTCTACAGAGATCCCCTTGAGAGGGGAAGCAAGACTCGGTCCATTCAGGAGGGCGAACTGTGCCTACTGAGCTCTACAGAGCAACAAAGACGGTGGGGTATTCCCCCTTTCCATCTCCCATACTGGCTTGTGATGAAATTAACTCAATAGGCTGTGACTCTGACCACTACGCTGTGAAAGGAAGGTCACACTTAGTGAGTTTCTGAGGCCCTTGGATCCGCCAGGAAATGCGGGACCCACAATTACAGGCTTGGACCGTTGTCACAACTGGTGTCAGCAGTGGGATAGTTGGCTTATCATTCACTGTGCTTCCTGGCAGAGGGAAAACTTGGGTTTTTTTTTCTTTTTTTTCTTAGAGGCACTCTCAGTGCAGTATTGACACATGAGGGTATACTGAAATTCCAGGTCTGTAATAACTAATGGAAGTAACTGTCTGTTCTGGAGAACAGTGGGGAAGAATGTCTGTGTATGCTTTAGACACCGTCTCACATTTTAAAAGTAACTTGAGGAGTACGGAGTATAGAGTAGTGGAATTTTCTTATTAAAAATGCTTATTTTTAATAATTTCTTATTAATGCTTGGACATCTTTTATTCTATATGGACTAGTTCTCGTGCATGGAACAGTATCAAGAATGGAGAGGTGGAATCCAATAAGTGCTTAACTGACTTGACTTTGGTGAAGCAAAGCTTCAGAGGAATGCACCCCTAAATATAGTAGATAATGAAACACTAACATAGAAGCACTAGAGCATCAGAACATGATCTTTTGGCTGATTTTAAATGTGAAGACAAGATGCTATCTCTAACAACTCTCTAGCTTCTGTTTCCAAATCAACCCTTTCATAGGATTCATACACACTAAAACTGGTTGTGGCTGCCTTTTTACTCCATAAAAATCTCTCATTGTTTGGATAACTGATACCAGTGAGTATTTTAAATGACATTTGCACATATAGGACTTATATGGCTCAGATTTGAGGCCAGGTCCCTCTATAGCTGACTTATCAGTGTGCATTTAAAAAAAATATTTTGCTGTGATGTGCCCATAAACAACTGAAACTATTCCTGAACTTAACATATTTGTTTTGTTGTTTTTAAAAATAGCCCTATAGGTCCCAACCTGTGGAGTTCGCCATACTGGGTCATGACACAAATGCTGACATGAGTCCAAGCAAAAAGGAGTGTAGAGTCTGAGGATAGTGCGTTAGTAATTGTTAATCCACTTCCCCATCCTGAATATCTGTTCTGCAGGGCATTGCCTTCTGTCAGGACTTATTGCCTGCTTGCGTAAAGCACTTCACTGAGGCCGTCTGGTTCATCTACCCTTTTATGGGGAATATCTCCACATAATTGCCTAATTGGTCAACTTGGCTCAGGACTTTAAGAGGATGATTCTACCACTCCTTCACATGTGCCTGAAAGATGGATAGGGGATGTGCATAAGGCTATAGGTGCACTCTTGCTGGAATATCCCTTCTGTAACCTGAACTATCACAGCTTTCTGGGTCCCTATGAATGGAAGCAGGTCCTGTGGTTAAGGATGGCTTAAGCCATTTCCCTTTCTTTCTGGAGCAAATTTGATTTTGTCTTCTGTCACAGAAATGCTATAAGTGGATTGTTGAGGGTTACTCCCACTCTGCACATCAGTTTAGGAACCAGGTCTTGTAAGATGAGTAGTTCTTGGGAAGACAGTGTAAAACCTATGGTCTGTGGCTTCCTAGTCCCAGATGGGGCTTACCATGGATTGTGAAGCGTGCATAGCAAATGCTTCCTTTGTTACATGAGCTAACTTAATGTGTTTTGTTTTGTTTTGTAAATTGTAACTGCTACTGTTGGTTGGTTGGCTTATGACTACCATACACAAAATATGATCACTCCCTATCCCGAAAAGCCGAAAAGCTTGCCGTCTATGTAAGACACAAGTGGGTTTGGTTTGTAGCAGAATAACTGGTCACATGAATATCTGTTTTAGGAATGAAAGGCTAGTACTGTGATTCTCCTCTCCCCCCCCCCCCCCAGAAGCTGAAGATACTTACGGTTGGCAAACCGTTTTGGAATCACCTAAACATCAGCCTAAACATCAGTTCCTCTTTCGCTGCTGCAGTGAACCATATTGAGAGTAAAAAAGAAAAAGTTGGGCTAAAATGCCCCCTTAATCCAGATACCCAATTCTAAACCCGGTACCTCTTCCTTCTCCTGTCTCTGTCTCCAGCAAAGTATAATCAGATCTTCCCTGGCTAGGACCCAAGTGAGCTTTGTTTCTTCTTCCTGGACACCACAACTCTCTCTGGTCTCTTCCCCCTTGTTTAGGGAATAATTTCATTGCACTTTGTCATGTCCGACTCTCTACAGATGCAATATCTCTACGGCCTGCAAGCAGGTTGCTATTTCCAAAACTTGCGCACTTGAGTTCATAATATCTTCTTTGTGATGTAGACCTTGACATCGCGGTCAGCTTCTTTTTTTGTATTAAAGATAGATTACTGCGAAGTACTTTTACCCGAGTTGAATCTTGAAGACTATTAGGAGGCTTCCGTTAGGATATTAGGTGGCTTCCCACCTTATGAGAAAAGCATACTAATAGGCACCTCTGCTGTTCTCTGTACTTCCTGCCCAGGACAGGGAAAATGGGATTAAAATATGTACAAAGTGTCATATATCCTCCTCTGACCTACGTTCCTAATAAAAATTGACTGGCTTCTTGTAGGCTTGGCAGAAGAGGTGGGTCTTGAGGGTAGATTATAATCCATCAAATCTAGTATTCATATATTTTATTTCTTGCTGCCGTATCTTTACTCAGAGCTAGATTGTGTCTTTTGAACACAGCTCTCGTTCTGTGTATCTCCACTGTCCCAGGAGGAGTACGAGGAAACAGAATGGTTCCCATGTGCATAGAGCATATATGTCCATTACTAACCCCTTAACAGGGTGCAGATTACTACCCTGCATGTGGCTAGCCAGCTCAGCTGGCAGCCAAATGGAGGGAGGGTGTGCCAAGGCCAAGACTCTAAGATTATGTGTATCCCCATAGGTACCCCTAATTTTCCTTAATTATAGGGGCTGCAATTCTGCCTTCCCTGTCTGGGCCAGGAATATAGGGTCATGGATAAGAAGACTGCTTAAATATTCATAGCCTTGGAAAGGTCTATCACAACATGGCTCTTAATCCTAACTTTTTCAGTGACTTCAAAAAACCTCCTTGATACCTTTGAGAATTAGTATTTTCTAAAATGAAAAACAATGGCCTGTGATGGGATGTTAGATGAGGTGGGATCTGAGTTACTACAGAGAATTCTTTCCTGGGTATCTGGCTGGTGAATCTTGCCCATATGCTCAGGGTTCAGCTGATCACCATATTGGGGTTGGGAAGGAATTTTCCTCCAGGGCAGATTGGAAGAGGCCCTGGAGGTTTTTCACCTTCCTCTGTAGCATGGGGCACGGGTCACTTGCTGGAGGATTCTCTGCTCTTTGAAGTCTTGAAACCATGATTTGAGGACTTGAATAGCTCAGAGATATGTGAGAGGTTTTTCGCAGGAGTGGGTGGGTGAGATTCTGTGGCCTGCATTGTGCAGGAGGTCAGACTAGATGATCATAATGGTCCCTTCTGACCTTATTCTTTATGAATCTAAGTTACCTTAAATGGAATGGTGGCTGCCACTGCATTCAGACAATGTCTTTGCATTGCATGAATTGGATGGCAGATGGTAATTGAAATTACTTTACAGTCTGGAGCCAGGAGAGTTTTATTCTGACAGTTAGATATTATTCCTTTTTATTGTAAAGATGATCTTTTAAATCCTGGTATTTAGGGGGAGGGAAAATTAAAGAGCATCTCTTCAGAAATATTTTCCACAGTCTGCAATAATAGACCTTAAATTTGGTGGTTTACTGATGTATTCAAAATTAAAAACACTTTGTGTGATTTCATTTTCCCATCTGAGATTATATCATGCATAACAATGTAGTCATATTTAATTATTGCTATAATTGTGAAATATATTAAATACATGGCAAACACAAAATTCTACAGTTTCAGCTTTCCTATGGTTTTATTGTGGTTACAGAAATATTGCATCTTATGTATCATCATGCAAATATTTTGTTTTAGCCTTAACGACTTGAAAAGTGGAAACAAAAACTAAGGACAGATCCTGCTGTATCCACACTACTGTCCTTTTCTACCACTTCAAAGTACAAAGTAGCTTTAATCAATATCTATATTTGTCACTTATTCCTAGGCCTCCATGTCTTGATAGCTAAATCAGGTATGTGGATATTCTTTGCTCCAGCTATTTTTGTGTGAAGTCCTAGTTCGAGCTGCCAGTGTCAGGCCTTGACCCAGGCACAAGTCGCTTAAATAATATCTTTTTGGTATCTACGGTCTGTTATCCCCCTTTCCTCCACACACACAACCAAAATGTTATTTTCCAACAATGTGGCTGAGATTTTGGATCTTAAATGAGTAGGTTTAAAAGAGGTGATTTCGCAGTGTATTGTACAGTTAACAAAGCATTCAAGCATATCCTTAAGTAAATCGTATTCAGTGAAGCACTTAAGCATTATTTAACTTTAGGCATGTGCAAAATTCCATTGAAGTTTATAGGACTTAAGCACATGCCTTAAAATCTAAATGTAAGAATGTGCTTATGTGCATTGCTGAATTGGGATGGGATGCTGAAGTGAAGCCCCCTAGTACAACAGTAGAGTGCGTATGCACGCCGCTTGTGTAGCATTGTTGGAGATGCCTTTGGCGCGTGTGGTGGTTTATTTCAAAATTCTAGTATGATCATGATCGGAGTTTGATGTGAAAGTCACATGTTCAGTCTCAGGGAAGGAAGTTTTGGTTTTGAATGTTTGCCTTTATATACAGTGTTAACTTATTGCGCGTGACAGTTGCAAGGTTGACAGCCTTGGAAACTGAGGTCCTTTAGCCTGGGACAGGTACAATGTAGTGCAAATTTATTTACACTGTGTTATTGGAATACCTTGGTCATGACCTAGAGGGACTGTTTCTGAGTTACTCCATGAAGAAGAGCTTAGTATCCATGCCTAATTTATTATTTGGCCACTCTGTTAAGGCTTTCAGTAACTGTGCCAGTTGTGATTGTGGCTTTTATGCAAGGACTTCTGTCCACTGGGACTTGGCAGAGCACACCAGCTGCATTTCCTGTAAACTACTGAAGAACCTCAGGTGGTAACGGCTGCTATTGACCCAAGCTAGATTGGAATTTTCTATTTGTACTCCGCTAAATCCCATGAGACATACAGTTTCCCACTCACCTCCTTCACCACTGACTGTAATGGAATTACACAATTTAGCCCATAATTTACTGTCCCTATTCTCATTACTTCAGAAAATGTAGAGGCACTGTTATACTATCTAATGGAAATAGATTAGATTCCAGGGCCAGGAAGGGAACACTGTGATATCTAGTCTGACTGCCTGTATAATACAGGCTGTAGGACTTCCCTAGAATAATTCCTGTATGAACCAGAATGTATCTCTTAGAACAATCCTCAGTGACTAAATCCTCAAATTTGAGAAGAACTATGCAAAATGCAAATACAGTATTAAATATTAAACTAAATCTAGATTAAATATAGCTAAACAGTAAAAGAGAAATCCCTTAGTGTTGTAAATTCCAAAATCAGAGAGCTAATTTGTAATCGCACTTTAATGGACAATTATTATTTTGCTGTGTGATTGACATAAAGAAGTAGGGACATCTTGTCATGTCAGTAAGATTTAGGTTGCATGGATCCGCAAAGCAGGAGGAAATTAAATATTATGTTGGGGACATGCTCACCCAAGGGTGTACAAGAACTGGTCACAATAGTTACAGCTGTAATTAACGTACACTGTAGATCCGCATTTAACAGAATACTACGCTCCTTCTTTGCAAGACTCCTCTGAGAACTTATGGCTTTTTCACGTGTATGCCCTGAAACTTATTACAGGGTATGTTGTGAAGGGTATTTCATATTTATAACACTTGAAAAGTCTTGATACTGGAGCCAAAATGCACGTGGCTTAAAGAAGCAAACCACATACTGAGGAAGTGATGCTATAGTAGCATCTGTCACTGATTCATGCACACCCAATAATAAGAGAAGAAACCAGCTGATGTTAGCTTAGTTTCTCCCTTTTGTTTTTTTTAATTTAGGGAAAGGAAAGAGGAAATTGTTCACATGGAGGCAAAAATAGCTAATAAAATAAAACCTGTATTAACACTTGGGGTGGGGGAAATGCCCATTTCCCGTAACTAATTGTTTAAACCTTGTAAAATATACAGATATTTGCATGATGCATTTTTCTATGAAACATTTTTCTTTCAGAAGTCAGCTTAGCAAGCAGCCTTCAGACACAGGGCACATATAGGATATTTTTATTTAACAGTAAAATTCAGATACTATATGTGTTACAAATACAGAGTGGCTGGAGTAACATCATGCACTTCTTTACTGAATTATTTAAGGCTTTTATTTTGATCCATATTTTTTGTCTTGTACCTCCTAAACCCAGGATTATTCCCTCTTCCACTGCCAGTAGGCCCTTTTTTTTAAGGAAACTTCACAAGTTGTATCAGGTAGTTAACACAGGTGGAAGCTATGTATACTTAGCTGAGCTGAGCACTCTCAAAAACCTGTTCCTTACTGAGAGTGCTGAGTATTTCTGAAAACTTGGTCCTGCAAGTACAACCAAGATCTGCCAGGATTCCTGTAAGCTTCACATTTTTATAGTGGCTTTTTAATCTCCGACCTACTATTGCCAGGGTGAAATAACTCCTGAAAGTGGATCCATAACAGTATTTGTCATGCTGTTCTGACTGCACTCAAAAAGACATCCAGTATGCATTGGAAATCTTCCCAGTATTAGTAGATATGTAGGGAGTAAAACAGATTTTTATGCTTACTGTAATAGTTTTGTATGATCATTGAATGCTCAGATGTGAAGGCATTCCAATATTACGCTTCCTGATCTGAAACAGCGAGTTGGAGGGAAAGCATAACATCCCTCCCCCTTTCCCCCACCAAAATATAAGTATTACTGGTTTGTTGAACAATTTAGATAATTGGTAAATTATTTGTACACACTATGCGTACATTAAAAATACTTTGTCTAATGATCACACTGATTGAAACTTATCATGTTTGTAGAGGTGGTTCATTTTCGTACTGCAATAACTGTTACTTATTACCAAGATGCTAGTCCTGAAGTCTAAGGGCTTTACCTTGTGAGGAGGTCATCTGGGCCTCAATGAGCCTTGCAGCCATGTAAGTCAATAGTTTGTAAGTTGCTGTGTGTGGGAGCGGGAGGTGGGAGTTGGTTTTGTGTGTGTTTCGGGGTTGCCAACCAATGTGCCAAGACTACTTCTGCTCCTGCTTTCCTGCCCTGTCAGTTTAGGACTTCAGTGCCCTGCCTGGTTTGAGCCAGACCCTCTAGCCTGCTGCAAACCCAGACCCAGGTCTGAACCATGTCCCCTAACAGCTGTAGGCTTAACTGAAAGCAGCTTACAGAAGTGTTCCTGTCCTTGACACTCAGATGCCCAACTTCCAATGGGGTCCAAACCCTAAATAAATCCATTTTACCCTGTATAAAGCTTACACAGGGTAAACTCATAAATTGTTCACCCTCTATAACACTGATAGAGAGATGCACAGCTGTTTGCCCACCCCCTGTCCCCCAAGTATTAATACATACTCTGGGTTAATTAATAAGCAAAAAGTGATTTTATTAAATGCAGAAAGTAGGATTTAAGTGGTTCCAAGTAGTAACAGACAGAACAGAGTGAATTACCAAGCAAAATAAAAGAAAACACGCAAGTGTATGTCTAGTACTGTAACAAAACTGAATACAGATAAAAACTTCACCAGTTTCAACAAACTTTCTTTTACAGACTAATCTCCTAGTCTGGGTCCAGCAATCACTCACACCCCCTGTAGTTACTGTCCTTTGTTCCAGTTTCTTTCAGGTATCTTTGGGGGTGAAGAGGCTTTCTCTTTAGCCAGCTGAAGGATAGAGGGGGTCTCCCAGGGGTTTAAATAGACTTTCTCTTGTGGGTGGAGACCCCCTTCTCTCTCCTATGCAAAGTCCAGCTACAAAATGGAGTTTTGGAGTCACCTGGGCAAGTCACATGTTCAAGCATGACTGAGTTCCTTATCAGCTGTCATAAATATAAAGGGAAGGGTAACCCCCTTTCTGTATACAGTGCTATAAAATCCCTCCTGGCCAGAGGCAAAATCCTTTCACCTGTAAAGGGTTAAGAAGCTAAGGTAACCCTGCTGGCACCTGACCCAAAATGGCCAATGAGGGGAAAAGATTCAGATCGGGGGGGCAGGAACAAAGGGTTTGGACTGTCTGTGTGATGCTTTTGCCAGGAACAGATCAGGAATGTAAGCCTGTACAACTCCTGTAAAGTTAGTAAGTAATCTAGCTAGAAAATGTGTTCGATTTTCTTTCGTTTAATGGCTTGTAAAATAAGCTGTGCTGGAGGGAATGTATATTCCTGTTTTTGTGTCTTTTTGTAACTTGAGGTTTTGCCTAGAGGGATTCTCTGTTTTGAATCTGATTACCATGTGAAGTATTTAGCATCCTGATTTTACAGAGGTGATTCTTTTACCTTTTCTTTAAATAAAATTCTTCTTTTAAGAACCTGATTGATTTTTCAGTGTTCTTAAGATCCAAGGGTTTGGGTCTGTGTTCACCTGGACCAGTTGGTGCGGATATTATTATGAAGCCTTCCCCAGGAAAGAAGGTGTAGGGCTTGGGGGGATATTTTGGGGGAAGACGTCTCCAAGTGGTCTCTTTCCCTGTTCTTTGTTTAAAACACTTGGTGGTGGCAACATACTGTTCAAGGACAAGGCAAAGTTTGTACCTTGGGGAAGTTTTTAACCTAAGCTGGTAAGAATAAGCTTAGGGGGTCTTTCATGCAGGTCCCCACATCTGTACCCTAGAGTTCAGAGTGGGGAAGGAACCTTGACACCAGCCAAGCCACATTCCTGGGAAAGCTCAGATGTGGACTGGTGTCTCCAACTTCATTGTTGGCTTAATGGCTTCTTGATTAGGTACTTACTGAGAATAGTCTTTTCTCAGGAAGCTGACCAACTGCTTCACTAAAACCTACTTAGAATCAGACAAGTATACAGCCAATATTCATAACTTTGAATACAAAAATGATACATGCATACAAATAGGATTAATAGATTCAGTACATCATAACCTCTATGGAGATATGTTACATGGCATATGTAGCATAAAACATATTTCAGTTATGTTATATACATTCATAAGCATATTTCCATAAAGCCTTAAGGGGGGTACCATCACAGTAGTAATAAAAATTACTTACAAATTCTCAGACATAAGTCTGCCAACTTTACAGATGTACAATGGATATTATTTTGAATGTGCCAATTACATTTAAAGATTTTCTGCTTGTTCATGCAACATGCTCAATAAAAAGAGGCTCCATAACATCCCATCCTGTATTCTGAACCCATCACTCAGTGATGACCTGTAGTGCTGATATGTGCCCCTTGAGGGCTAGGGGGATGTGTAGCTACTGATGTGGATCAAACCTCATGTGTTGAAATGTACAATGCTGCAACATGTATTTGATGATCTATGAACACCTATGTCTCTAATACATGTTGCATACTGGGTGGTACCATTTTGAGAGGCTCAGTCGTGGGCAAAGGCAAGGTTATAATTGCATAAAGAAGCATCATCTTTGTTAGAAGAATAAAGAATGATAGACCAGTCTATAGTTTTAGGTTATAGTTATAGGTTCCTAGCAGATTTCTTATAAGAAGCAGCAGTATGATTTATGCTCAAAGACTTGCCTGTGATGATGCACTCCATGACCCAATGACTGTGGTTCCATGTTTCTGTTCTTAATAAAGACAGTCCGGGAAAAATAAAGAAATCCAGATGGCATTTTACTGATGAATTAGTAACAAACAAAGTATTTAACTAGCATGACTTGTGTAGTTGCTCAGTGAAGTGAAGCTTTGGATTGGAAATTCTGCACTTTGGATTGTACTGTTCACATGGAGGTTCACATGGAAACAGATGAACACCATAAATCCCAACCTCAGTCTCTACATAATCATTTTTTTACCCTAGTCTTTCTGTATCTCAGTATAACTTCATGAGCAGAATACTTTTGCAGCCGTATTGGTAATATAATTATATAATAAAAATAGCATGGCGGGGATGGGATTAGAGGGGCAAGCCATGGTTCATCAAAGTAAATCCTGTGCTGTTACATTGTGGTAAATCAGTATAAATCCACTGGTTCTGAATTTGTGATCCTTTTAAACAAGCTTTTATTCCTTTTGATTGCTTAGCAATCCTGAACAGACCACAGGTAGGGCTATAATTTACACTGAGGCCCCAATGACCTTCCAGGAGCCACCCACCAGCTAAGATTTGCAGAGCACAACAGGTTCATACCACGCACCCTCCTTCCCCTGTGCTAGGGATGGCATACAGCCATTCTGGCAGCTATATCAGCAAGGGGGAAACCCTTTCACTGGGATTATCCCAGCTTCTATCCTCTTTATGGCCCCTTTACACAATTGTAGAAGCATAAAGGGTCCAGGGCAGAAGAAGAAAACAGGCCTACTTACTGACTTGCTGAAACAACTTCAGGATTATACGGGTGTATATATACTTTAGCCCATAGTCTAAAGGGAACAGGTGCCTATGCTTGGCAAAATGGTAACAAGGAAACAATAGGTCATCCTCTTTTATGCAACTCATCAATTCTTTGGGCATTTAGGGGGCCCTACTGGGAACAAGAGAAGAAAGAATTTGAAAATGTAAAATAGAAATCTTCCCTGACAAAAGCATTGACATAAAGCAGCTTGTTACTGTCAGGAGGAAGTTGAGGGCTTTTCAAGGAGAGGAACAAAGTGAAAGGCAATAAGAAATGCCTGCTGTCCTGTTGAAAGTACAATACAATTGCAAGCCAAAATATCTTTTAACTCTGGAAATAGTGATACAGAGAAAGCCAAGTATCATGTCAGGTGCCTGGCTTGAAGAGAGTGCCTAAGAAAAATAGATTTAAGTCCAGCAAGCTTATGAAATAACTCTTCTGAAATCACTTCTGTAGCATCATAATTGCAAAAAGCCAATTTTAATTGAATTTAAATGCCCATGCAAGGGATCAGCTATTGTCTTATATATATTAACTTGGGCTGGGAAATGCATAGCAAAAATTATTTTAAAATTCAGAAACAAAAAATGAGGTTCCTATTGTGAGCAGTGAAGAAGTATGGATAGGGTTATTGTTTCTCCCCCATGAGTTTATTTTGCAGAAGTGTGTGGTTTTGTTGAGGTTTTTCAGGGTGTGATGGGGGACAGGATAATATGGGGAGGTTATAATATCTGTCGTTCAAGCCATTCAGTCCTCTTGTACCCAAATAGAATCTTCATGTTTTTCCTTTGAAAGACCTTAGCTCTATTTGTAGGCACAAGTAAATAGGCTGTTAAGTACTTCTGTGTGTTCTCTGCCACCTTCAAGAGAATAGATATTGTGTTAGCAAATGTCAGCCAGTACTTATGTTGGCAGAATAAGACACATTTCTGAACCACTACCTCACATACATTATTTTGCTACCATGAAGGGGAATCTAAACTCTCACAGAAAACCTAACCTGTCTTTCCCAAAATGGAGCCTGACCCTCTCTGACTCTTCTCTTGGGAAATGTCTTCCTGTCTATAAGAATTTTCTTCTTAACATGCTTTTTAGCCAACCATGCCTAAGCCAATAACACAGTTACTTATTCCTAACGAGGTTGTCAAGGTTCCTCCCCCACTCTGAACTCTAGGGTACAGATGTGGGGACCTGCATGAAAAACCTCCTAAGCTTATCTTTACCAGCTTAGGTCAAAACTTCCCCAAGGTAACAAATATTACCCCCGTTATCCTTGGAATGGCCGCTACCACCACCAAACTAATACTGGTTACTGGGGAAGAGCTGTTTGGACGCGTCCTTCCCCCCAAAATACTTCCCAAAACCTTGCACCCCACTTCCTGGACAAGGTTTGGTAAAAAGCCTCACCAATTTGCCTAGGTGACTACAGACCCAGACCCTTGGATCTTAAGAACAATGAACAATCCTCCCAACACTTGCACTCCCCCTTTCCTGGGAAATGTTGGATAAAAAGCCTCACCAATTTGCATAGGTGACCACAGACCCAAACCCTTGGATCTGAGAACAATGAAAAAGCATTCAGTGTTTTACAAGAAGACTTTTAATAAAAAATAGAAGTAAATAGAAATAAAGAAATCCCCCCTGTAAAATCAGGATGGTATATATCTTACAGGGTAATTAGATTCAAAAACATAGAGAACCCCTCTAGGCAAAACCTTAAGTTACAAAAAAGATACACAGACAGAAATAGTTATTCTATTCAGCACAATTCTTTTCTCAGCCATTTAAAGAAATCATAATCTAACACATACCTAGCTAGATTACTTACTAAAAGTTCTAAGACTCCATTCCTGTTCTGTCCCCGGCCAAGACGACTACAGACAGACACACAAACCCTTTGTTTCTCTCCCTCCTCCCAGCTTTTGAAAGTATCTTGTCTCCTCATTGGTCATTTTGGTCAGGTGCCAGCGAGGTTACCTTTAGCTTCTTAACCCTTTACAGGTGAGAGGAGCTTTCCCCTGGCCAGGAGGGATTTCAAAGGGGTTTACCCTTCCCTTTATATTTATGACACGCCCCCCAAATCTCAGCTAGGGTGAAACACTGGCTGGGATTTCTTCCTGGAGCTCTAGGAAAACAGAGTTAATAAGACACATGCATCTCTAAATATACTACCAAGTACATAAAGACTAACAATATTTTCCACATCTCAAGGACGATTTTAACCAGTTGATTCTGGGAAACTTTCACGGGAGAGTGCATCAGCCACTTTGTTAGAAGCTCCTGAGATGTGTTGGATGTCGAAATCAAAATCTTGGAGAGCTAAACTCCACCGAAGAAGTTTTTTGTTAGTTTCTTTGACGGTGTGAAGCCACTTTAGTGCAGCATGGTCGGTTTGCAGGTGGAAACGCCGTCCCCAAACATATGGGCGTAGCTTTTCCAGAGCGTAGACAATGGCATAACATTCTTTTTCAGTGACTGACCAGTTGCTTTCCCTCTCAGACAGTTTTTTGCTGAGAAACACTACAGGGTGGAATTCTTGATCAGGTCCTTTCTGCATTAAAACTGCTCCCACACCACGCTCGGATGCATCTGTGGTTACTAGGAACGGTTTGTCAAAGTCTGGGGCCCTTAGTACAGGGTCAGACATGAGTGTCGCTTTAAGCTTGTTAAAGGCCTTCTGACACTTTCCGGTCCACTGAACAGCATTTGGCTGTTTCTTTTTGGTTAGGTCTGTCAGTGGGGCAGCGATTTGGCTGTAGTGCGGTACAAATCGTCTGTAATAACCGGCCAAGCCTAAGAAGGATTGAACCTGTTTCTTTGACTTTGGGACAGGCCACTTTTGGATAGCATCCACTTTGGCCTGTAGGGGGCTGATAGTTCCTTGACCCACCTGGTGTCCAAGGTAAGTCACTCTGTTTAGGCCTATTTGACACTTCTTAGCCTTAACAGTTAGTCCTGCCTCCCTTATGCGCTCAAGGACTTTTTGTAGATGTTCCAGGTGGTCTGCCCAGGAATCCGAAAATATGGCCACATCGTCAAGGTAGGCGACTGCATATTCTCCTAATCCCGCTAGGAGACCATCTACAAGTCTTTGGAAAGTGGCGGGTGCATTTCGCAGCCCGAAAGGGAGTGCATTAAATTCATACAGCCCGAGATGTGTGATGAAGGCTGACCTTTCCTTGGCAGATTCATCTAGCGGTACCTGCCAGTACCCCTTGGTTAAGTCCAAGGTAGAGATGAACTGGGCCCTTCCCAGTTTCTCTAATAGTTCATCTGTGCGTGGCATTGGATAGTTGTCTGGGCGAGTTACAGCATTTAGCTTACGGTAGTCCACGCAAAAACGTATTTCCCCATCTGGTTTGGGAACTAGAACCACTGGAGATGCCCATGCACTTTCAGAGGGGCGGATTACACCCATCTGTAACATATCCTGGATCTCCCGTTCTATAGCAGTTTTAGCTTGAGGAGACACCCGGTAAGGTTGGACCCTAATTGGGTGAGCATTACCTGTGTCAATGGAGTGGTATGCCCGTTCAGTCAGTCCTGGGGTGGCTGAGAACGTTGGCGCGTAGCTAGTGCACAGCTCCTGGATCTGCTGTCGCTGCATACGCCCAAGGGTCATGGAGAGGTTCACCTCTTCCACACCACCAGCACATTTCCCTTCGTAGTAGACACCTTCAGGCCACTCAGCGTCGTCTCCTCCCTGGGCTGTAAACTGACAAACCTTTAATTCTCTGGAATAAAAGGGCTTTAGAGAATTAATATGATACACCTTAGGCTTTCGGTTGGAGGTGGGGAATGCTATGAGATAATTAACAGCTCCCAGGCGCTCCTGGACCATGAATGGCCCTTCCCACGATGCTTCCATTTTATGGGCCTGGAGTGCCTTTAAGACCATGACCTGGTCTCCTACTTTGAAGGAACGCTCTCTGGCATGTTTATCATACCAGGCTTTTTGCTCTTTTTGAGCATCCTGTAAGTTTTCTCTAGCAAGGGCTAAAGAGGTTCGGAGGGTGTTTTGTAGGTTGGTTACAAAGTCCAGAATGTTAGTTCCTGGAGAAGGTGTAAATCCCTCCCATTGCTGCTTCACCAACTGCAATGGCCCCTTAACCTCACGGCCATATACAAGTTCAAATGGGGAAAACCCTAAACTGGGACGTGGTACAGCTCTGTAGGCAAAGAGCAACTGCTGCAATACTAGGTCCCAATCATTGGAGTGCTCATTTACGAATTTACCTATCATGGCCCCCAAAGTTCCATTAAACTTCTCCACCATGCCATTTGTTTGATGATGGTAAGGAGTGGCAACCAAGTGATTTACCCCATGAGCTTCCCAAAGGTTTTTCATAGTTCCTGCCAGGAAATTAGTCCCTGCATCTGTGAGGATGTCGGAGGGCCAACCTACCCTGGCAAAAATGTCTGCTAGTGCCTGGCACACACTTTTAGCCCTGGTGTTGCTTAGAGCTACTGCTTCCGGCCATCGGGTGGCAAAATCCATGAAAGTCAGTATGTACTGCTTTCCTCTGGGTGTCTTTTTCGGAAAAGGACCCAGAATATCCACAGCTACTCGCTGAAATGGAACTTCAATGATGGGGAGTGGCTGGAGAGGAGCTTTGACCTGGTCTTGGGGTTTTCCCACTCTTTGGCACACCTCACAAGACTGGACATAGGTAGAAACATCCTTGCCCATTCCCTCCCAGTGGAATGACCCCCCCAAACGGTCTTTGGTCCTGTTCACCCCAGCATGGCCACTAGGGTGATCATGGGCTAAGCTCAAGAGCTTGGCCCGGTATTTAGTTGGAACTACCAACTGTCTCTGAGGATGCCAGTCTTCCTGGTGTCCCCCAGAAAGAGTTTCCTTGTATAAAAGTCCTCTTTCTACAACAAACCTGGATCGATTAGAAGAGCTGAGAGGCGGTGGGTTGCTCCGTGCCGCCGTCCAAGCTCTCTGGAGGCTTTCATCTGCTTCCTGTTCGGTCTGGAACTGTTCCCTTGATGCTGGAGACATCAGTTCCTCATGGGATTGTGGACCTAGGCTTGGTCCCTCTGGAAGCGATATAGGGGATGGAGCTGTTTCTGTTGACTGTGAACCGCTCTCCGCTGGTGCACTATGTTGGGATTCAGGCTCCGGCTGAGCCTCTTGTGTAGGGTTATCGGCTGCTGCCAGTTCAGGTTCGGTGGGGCCCTCTGGTGTTGAGGTTGCAAGTACTGGATTCAGTGCTGACACGGGGTCTGGTGTTGGTTGTTTGGCTGGTTCCGGTTCTGGGACTGGTTCCGTCTGGGTCTCTGGGACTGGATCCACTACTGCTGTTGCAGACATTGGCCTGGGGTCCAGGTCCATCACCTCTGACTGGGTCCTGATAGAAGTTTCCGGAACAGAGCTAGGCCTCACGGCTTGTTTAGCCTGGTTGCGGGTGACCATTCCCACCCTCTTGGCCTGCTTCACATGATTGGCCAAGTCTTCCCCCAACAGCATGGGGATGGGATAATCATCATAGACTGCAAAAGTCCACATTCCTGACCAGCCCTTGTACTGGACAGGCAACTTGGCTGTAGGCAAATTGAAAGAGTTGGACTTGAAGGGTTGAATCGTCACTTGGATCTCTGGGTTGATTAAATTGGGGTCCACTAAGGAAGCATGGATAGCTGACACTTGTGCTCCGGTGTCCCTCCACGCGGTGACCTTCTTCCCACCCACACTCACAGTTTCCCTCCGCTCCAAGGGTATCTGGGAGGTATCTGGGCCTGTGGACCTCTGGTGTGATTCCGGTGCAATGAACTGTAACCTGTTGGGGTTCTTGGGGCAGTTGGCCTTTACATGCCCCAGCTCGTTACATTTAAAACATCGTCCAGCTGACGGGTCACCGGGGCGAGGTGGGTTGCTGGAGAACGGGGTGGTGGGACGATAAGGGGTCTGGAGGGTTCTTTGGGAGGTAGGTGGGGCTTTGGGCGGCCCCCGGTAATAGGGTGTGGTCTGGGGTGGTCCCTTCTGGTCTCCGCTCCAACTGCGACCAGTTTTCTTCTTCTCTGCCACCTCCACCCATCTGGCTCCAATCTCTCCTGCCTCAATTACAGTTTTGGGTTTCCCATCTAGGATGTATCTTTCTATTTCCTCAGGAACACCCTCTAAGAATTGTTCCATTTGCATTAGGAAGGGCAAATTTACTGGAGATTCAACACTTGCTCCTGATATCCAGGCATCCCAATGTTTTACAATGTGGTAGGCATGTCGGGTAAATGACATGTCTGGTTTCCACCTTAGGGCTCTGAACCTCCGACGAGACTGCTCGGGTGTTATCCCCATTCTGACTCTCGCCTTGGATTTAAACAGTTCATACTTGTTCATGTGTTCTTTAGGCATTTCAGCTGCCACCTCAGCTAAGGGTCCACTGAGCTGCGGCCTCAGCTCTACCATGTATTGGTCAGTAGAGATGTTGTACCCAAGGCAGGCCCTTTCGAAGTTTTCTAAGAAGGCCTCAGTATCATCACCTGCCTTGTAGGTGGGGAACTTTCTGGGATGGGAAGTGGTACCTGGAGAAGGATTGCTAGGGTTTGTTGGTATATTCTGCTGGGCCTTTATCCTCTCCATCTCCTCCACATGCTTCCTCTCTTTTTCCTTCTCCTCCTCCTTCAGCCGCATGAGTTCTATCTGTCTTTCATGTTCCCTTTGTTTTTCCTCAGCCTGCAATTTGGCTAATTCCAGCTGTAGTCGAGCTGAGGATTTGGCCATTCTAACCTCTCTGTTTTTAACTAACTTTACACCCGAGGTTTAGAAATAAACAAACAAAACTTGGCTGTAAAATTTTGCTGTGCTGGAATAGAATACCTATTCTCTGATAGTGATTGTCAGCCTACAGAGAAAGACAATTCCCTTGTCTCTGCTCTGGGCCCAAATTAAAGCAAAAAACCTCCAACTACTTGGAAACCTGCTTACCCAGCCCAAAGAAGAAAAAAAATTTCTTTTCAAACCTGTGCTCCTTGTAAAACAAAAAAAAAAAAAAATCAAAATCCTAAAAAAAACCTGCCACTTTTGTCTCCAGGCAAATGGGTAGAGCACACACCCCCTATTTACTTTTAGGAAGAAAAGAAAAAAAAAAAACCTCTGGGTTGGAAGACTGTGAATTTCCCTGCAGGAGTTAAGTACCCTGCCTCCAGGCAAGAAAACCTGCAATTCACAAGATAATCCCCTTTTGTCTCTGCTTGGCCACAAAGCAGAGAGAAACCAAGCTGCTTTCAGTTTCAAAGCTGCCTTCTGGACTTCCTAAAAATTCCTTTTTAAAATCTGTATTTCTAGTTCAAAAAATCTCAACTGGATCTCAAAATGATTTCAGGTTAATCCCACCACTGTGCCACCATGTCAAGGTTCCTCCCCCACTCTGAACTCTAGGGTACAGATGTGGGGACCTGCATGAAAAACCTCCTAAGCTTATCTTTACCAGCTTAGGTCAAAACTTCCCCAAGGTAACAAATATTACCCCCGTTATCCTTGGAATGGCCGCTACCACCACCAAACTAATACTGGTTACTGGGGAAGAGCTGTTTGGACGCGTCCTTCCCCCCAAAATACTTCCCAAAACCTTGCACCCCACTTCCTGGACAAGGTTTGGTAAAAAGCCTCACCAATTTGCCTAGGTGACTACAGACCCAGACCCTTGGATCTTAAGAACAATGAACAATCCTCCCAACACTTGCACTCCCCCTTTCCTGGGAAATGTTGGATAAAAAGCCTCACCAATTTGCATAGGTGACCACAGACCCAAACCCTTGGATCTGAGAACAATGAAAAAGCATTCAGTGTTTTACAAGAAGACTTTTAATAAAAAATAGAAGTAAATAGAAATAAAGAAATCCCCCCTGTAAAATCAGGATGGTATATATCTTACAGGGTAATTAGATTCAAAAACATAGAGAACCCCTCTAGGCAAAACCTTAAGTTACAAAAAAGATACACAGACAGAAATAGTTATTCTATTCAGCACAATTCTTTTCTCAGCCATTTAAAGAAATCATAATCTAACACATACCTAGCTAGATTACTTACTAAAAGTTCTAAGACTCCATTCCTGTTCTGTCCCCGGCCAAGACGACTACAGACAGACACACAAACCCTTTGTTTCTCTCCCTCCTCCCAGCTTTTGAAAGTATCTTGTCTCCTCATTGGTCATTTTGGTCAGGTGCCAGCGAGGTTACCTTTAGCTTCTTAACCCTTTACAGGTGAGAGGAGCTTTCCCCTGGCCAGGAGGGATTTCAAAGGGGTTTACCCTTCCCTTTATATTTATGACACGCCCCCCAAATCTCAGCTAGGGTGAAACACTGGCTGGGATTTCTTCCTGGAGCTCTAGGAAAACAGAGTTAATAAGACACATGCATCTCTAAATATACTACCAAGTACATAAAGACTAACAATATTTTCCACATCTCAAGGACGATTTTAACCAGTTGATTCTGGGAAACTTTCACGGGAGAGTGCATCAGCCACTTTGTTAGAAGCTCCTGAGATGTGTTGGATGTCGAAATCAAAATCTTGGAGAGCTAAACTCCACCGAAGAAGTTTTTTGTTAGTTTCTTTGACGGTGTGAAGCCACTTTAGTGCAGCATGGTCGGTTTGCAGGTGGAAACGCCGTCCCCAAACATATGGGCGTAGCTTTTCCAGAGCGTAGACAATGGCATAACATTCTTTTTCAGTGACTGACCAGTTGCTTTCCCTCTCAGACAGTTTTTTGCTGAGAAACACTACAGGGTGGAATTCTTGATCAGGTCCTTTCTGCATTAAAACTGCTCCCACACCACGCTCGGATGCATCTGTGGTTACTAGGAACGGTTTGTCAAAGTCTGGGGCCCTTAGTACAGGGTCAGACATGAGTGTCGCTTTAAGCTTGTTAAAGGCCTTCTGACACTTTCCGGTCCACTGAACAGCATTTGGCTGTTTCTTTTTGGTTAGGTCTGTCAGTGGGGCAGCGATTTGGCTGTAGTGCGGTACAAATCGTCTGTAATAACCGGCCAAGCCTAAGAAGGATTGAACCTGTTTCTTTGACTTTGGGACAGGCCACTTTTGGATAGCATCCACTTTGGCCTGTAGGGGGCTGATAGTTCCTTGACCCACCTGGTGTCCAAGGTAAGTCACTCTGTTTAGGCCTATTTGACACTTCTTAGCCTTAACAGTTAGTCCTGCCTCCCTTATGCGCTCAAGGACTTTTTGTAGATGTTCCAGGTGGTCTGCCCAGGAATCCGAAAATATGGCCACATCGTCAAGGTAGGCGACTGCATATTCTCCTAATCCCGCTAGGAGACCATCTACAAGTCTTTGGAAAGTGGCGGGTGCATTTCGCAGCCCGAAAGGGAGTGCATTAAATTCATACAGCCCGAGATGTGTGATGAAGGCTGACCTTTCCTTGGCAGATTCATCTAGCGGTACCTGCCAGTACCCCTTGGTTAAGTCCAAGGTAGAGATGAACTGGGCCCTTCCCAGTTTCTCTAATAGTTCATCTGTGCGTGGCATTGGATAGTTGTCTGGGCGAGTTACAGCATTTAGCTTACGGTAGTCCACGCAAAAACGTATTTCCCCATCTGGTTTGGGAACTAGAACCACTGGAGATGCCCATGCACTTTCAGAGGGGCGGATTACACCCATCTGTAACATATCCTGGATCTCCCGTTCTATAGCAGTTTTAGCTTGAGGAGACACCCGGTAAGGTTGGACCCTAATTGGGTGAGCATTACCTGTGTCAATGGAGTGGTATGCCCGTTCAGTCAGTCCTGGGGTGGCTGAGAACGTTGGCGCGTAGCTAGTGCACAGCTCCTGGATCTGCTGTCGCTGCATACGCCCAAGGGTCATGGAGAGGTTCACCTCTTCCACACCACCAGCACATTTCCCTTCGTAGTAGACACCTTCAGGCCACTCAGCGTCGTCTCCTCCCTGGGCTGTAAACTGACAAACCTTTAATTCTCTGGAATAAAAGGGCTTTAGAGAATTAATATGATACACCTTAGGCTTTCGGTTGGAGGTGGGGAATGCTATGAGATAATTAACAGCTCCCAGGCGCTCCTGGACCATGAATGGCCCTTCCCACGATGCTTCCATTTTATGGGCCTGGAGTGCCTTTAAGACCATGACCTGGTCTCCTACTTTGAAGGAACGCTCTCTGGCATGTTTATCATACCAGGCTTTTTGCTCTTTTTGAGCATCCTGTAAGTTTTCTCTAGCAAGGGCTAAAGAGGTTCGGAGGGTGTTTTGTAGGTTGGTTACAAAGTCCAGAATGTTAGTTCCTGGAGAAGGTGTAAATCCCTCCCATTGCTGCTTCACCAACTGCAATGGCCCCTTAACCTCACGGCCATATACAAGTTCAAATGGGGAAAACCCTAAACTGGGACGTGGTACAGCTCTGTAGGCAAAGAGCAACTGCTGCAATACTAGGTCCCAATCATTGGAGTGCTCATTTACGAATTTACCTATCATGGCCCCCAAAGTTCCATTAAACTTCTCCACCATGCCATTTGTTTGATGATGGTAAGGAGTGGCAA
The DNA here is from genome assembly GCF_965140295.1 of Lepidochelys olivacea. Lineage (NCBI taxonomy): Eukaryota > Metazoa > Chordata > Testudines > Cheloniidae > Lepidochelys > Lepidochelys olivacea. Next base: position 170,347,264 of record NC_140411.1, read on the forward strand.
CCAAGTGATTTACCCCATGAGCTTCCCAAAGGTTTTTCATAGTTCCTGCCAGGAAATTAGTCCCTGCATCTGTGAGGATGTCGGAGGGCCAACCTACCCTGGCAAAAATGTCTGCTAGTGCCTGGCACACACTTTTAGCCCTGGTGTTGCTTAGAGCTACTGCTTCCGGCCATCGGGTGGCAAAATCCATGAAAGTCAGTATGTACTGCTTTCCTCTGGGTGTCTTTTTCGGAAAAGGACCCAGAATATCCACAGCTACTCGCTGAAATGGAACTTCAATGATGGGGAGTGGCTGGAGAGGAGCTTTGACCTGGTCTTGGGGTTTTCCCACTCTTTGGCACACCTCACAAGACTGGACATAGGTAGAAACATCCTTGCCCATTCCCTCCCAGTGGAATGACCCCCCCAAACGGTCTTTGGTCCTGTTCACCCCAGCATGGCCACTAGGGTGATCATGGGCTAAGCTCAAGAGCTTGGCCCGGTATTTAGTTGGAACTACCAACTGTCTCTGAGGATGCCAGTCTTCCTGGTGTCCCCCAGAAAGAGTTTCCTTGTATAAAAGTCCTCTTTCTACAACAAACCTGGATCGATTAGAAGAGCTGAGAGGCGGTGGGTTGCTCCGTGCCGCCGTCCAAGCTCTCTGGAGGCTTTCATCTGCTTCCTGTTCGGTCTGGAACTGTTCCCTTGATGCTGGAGACATCAGTTCCTCATGGGATTGTGGACCTAGGCTTGGTCCCTCTGGAAGCGATATAGGGGATGGAGCTGTTTCTGTTGACTGTGAACCGCTCTCCGCTGGTGCACTATGTTGGGATTCAGGCTCCGGCTGAGCCTCTTGTGTAGGGTTATCGGCTGCTGCCAGTTCAGGTTCGGTGGGGCCCTCTGGTGTTGAGGTTGCAAGTACTGGATTCAGTGCTGACACGGGGTCTGGTGTTGGTTGTTTGGCTGGTTCCGGTTCTGGGACTGGTTCCGTCTGGGTCTCTGGGACTGGATCCACTACTGCTGTTGCAGACATTGGCCTGGGGTCCAGGTCCATCACCTCTGACTGGGTCCTGATAGAAGTTTCCGGAACAGAGCTAGGCCTCACGGCTTGTTTAGCCTGGTTGCGGGTGACCATTCCCACCCTCTTGGCCTGCTTCACATGATTGGCCAAGTCTTCCCCCAACAGCATGGGGATGGGATAATCATCATAGACTGCAAAAGTCCACATTCCTGACCAGCCCTTGTACTGGACAGGCAACTTGGCTGTAGGCAAATTGAAAGAGTTGGACTTGAAGGGTTGAATCGTCACTTGGATCTCTGGGTTGATTAAATTGGGGTCCACTAAGGAAGCATGGATAGCTGACACTTGTGCTCCGGTGTCCCTCCACGCGGTGACCTTCTTCCCACCCACACTCACAGTTTCCCTCCGCTCCAAGGGTATCTGGGAGGTATCTGGGCCTGTGGACCTCTGGTGTGATTCCGGTGCAATGAACTGTAACCTGTTGGGGTTCTTGGGGCAGTTGGCCTTTACATGCCCCAGCTCGTTACATTTAAAACATCGTCCAGCTGACGGGTCACCGGGGCGAGGTGGGTTGCTGGAGAACGGGGTGGTGGGACGATAAGGGGTCTGGAGGGTTCTTTGGGAGGTAGGTGGGGCTTTGGGCGGCCCCCGGTAATAGGGTGTGGTCTGGGGTGGTCCCTTCTGGTCTCCGCTCCAACTGCGACCAGTTTTCTTCTTCTCTGCCACCTCCACCCATCTGGCTCCAATCTCTCCTGCCTCAATTACAGTTTTGGGTTTCCCATCTAGGATGTATCTTTCTATTTCCTCAGGAACACCCTCTAAGAATTGTTCCATTTGCATTAGGAAGGGCAAATTTACTGGAGATTCAACACTTGCTCCTGATATCCAGGCATCCCAATGTTTTACAATGTGGTAGGCATGTCGGGTAAATGACATGTCTGGTTTCCACCTTAGGGCTCTGAACCTCCGACGAGACTGCTCGGGTGTTATCCCCATTCTGACTCTCGCCTTGGATTTAAACAGTTCATACTTGTTCATGTGTTCTTTAGGCATTTCAGCTGCCACCTCAGCTAAGGGTCCACTGAGCTGCGGCCTCAGCTCTACCATGTATTGGTCAGTAGAGATGTTGTACCCAAGGCAGGCCCTTTCGAAGTTTTCTAAGAAGGCCTCAGTATCATCACCTGCCTTGTAGGTGGGGAACTTTCTGGGATGGGAAGTGGTACCTGGAGAAGGATTGCTAGGGTTTGTTGGTATATTCTGCTGGGCCTTTATCCTCTCCATCTCCTCCACATGCTTCCTCTCTTTTTCCTTCTCCTCCTCCTTCAGCCGCATGAGTTCTATCTGTCTTTCATGTTCCCTTTGTTTTTCCTCAGCCTGCAATTTGGCTAATTCCAGCTGTAGTCGAGCTGAGGATTTGGCCATTCTAACCTCTCTGTTTTTAACTAACTTTACACCCGAGGTTTAGAAATAAACAAACAAAACTTGGCTGTAAAATTTTGCTGTGCTGGAATAGAATACCTATTCTCTGATAGTGATTGTCAGCCTACAGAGAAAGACAATTCCCTTGTCTCTGCTCTGGGCCCAAATTAAAGCAAAAAACCTCCAACTACTTGGAAACCTGCTTACCCAGCCCAAAGAAGAAAAAAAATTTCTTTTCAAACCTGTGCTCCTTGTAAAACAAAAAAAAAAAAAAATCAAAATCCTAAAAAAAACCTGCCACTTTTGTCTCCAGGCAAATGGGTAGAGCACACACCCCCTATTTACTTTTAGGAAGAAAAGAAAAAAAAAAAACCTCTGGGTTGGAAGACTGTGAATTTCCCTGCAGGAGTTAAGTACCCTGCCTCCAGGCAAGAAAACCTGCAATTCACAAGATAATCCCCTTTTGTCTCTGCTTGGCCACAAAGCAGAGAGAAACCAAGCTGCTTTCAGTTTCAAAGCTGCCTTCTGGACTTCCTAAAAATTCCTTTTTAAAATCTGTATTTCTAGTTCAAAAAATCTCAACTGGATCTCAAAATGATTTCAGGTTAATCCCACCACTGTGCCACCATGTCAAGGTTCCTCCCCCACTCTGAACTCTAGGGTACAGATGTGGGGACCTGCATGAAAAACCTCCTAAGCTTATCTTTACCAGCTTAGGTCAAAACTTCCCCAAGGTAACAAATATTACCCCCGTTATCCTTGGAATGGCCGCTACCACCACCAAACTAATACTGGTTACTGGGGAAGAGCTGTTTGGACGCGTCCTTCCCCCCAAAATACTTCCCAAAACCTTGCACCCCACTTCCTGGACAAGGTTTGGTAAAAAGCCTCACCAATTTGCCTAGGTGACTACAGACCCAGACCCTTGGATCTTAAGAACAATGAACAATCCTCCCAACACTTGCACTCCCCCTTTCCTGGGAAATGTTGGATAAAAAGCCTCACCAATTTGCATAGGTGACCACAGACCCAAACCCTTGGATCTGAGAACAATGAAAAAGCATTCAGTGTTTTACAAGAAGACTTTTAATAAAAAATAGAAGTAAATAGAAATAAAGAAATCCCCCCTGTAAAATCAGGATGGTATATATCTTACAGGGTAATTAGATTCAAAAACATAGAGAACCCCTCTAGGCAAAACCTTAAGTTACAAAAAAGATACACAGACAGAAATAGTTATTCTATTCAGCACAATTCTTTTCTCAGCCATTTAAAGAAATCATAATCTAACACATACCTAGCTAGATTACTTACTAAAAGTTCTAAGACTCCATTCCTGTTCTGTCCCCGGCCAAGACGACTACAGACAGACACACAAACCCTTTGTTTCTCTCCCTCCTCCCAGCTTTTGAAAGTATCTTGTCTCCTCATTGGTCATTTTGGTCAGGTGCCAGCGAGGTTACCTTTAGCTTCTTAACCCTTTACAGGTGAGAGGAGCTTTCCCCTGGCCAGGAGGGATTTCAAAGGGGTTTACCCTTCCCTTTATATTTATGACACGCCCCCCAAATCTCAGCTAGGGTGAAACACTGGCTGGGATTTCTTCCTGGAGCTCTAGGAAAACAGAGTTAATAAGACACATGCATCTCTAAATATACTACCAAGTACATAAAGACTAACAATATTTTCCACATCTCAAGGACGATTTTAACCAGTTGATTCTGGGAAACTTTCACGGGAGAGTGCATCAGCCACTTTGTTAGAAGCTCCTGAGATGTGTTGGATGTCGAAATCAAAATCTTGGAGAGCTAAACTCCACCGAAGAAGTTTTTTGTTAGTTTCTTTGACGGTGTGAAGCCACTTTAGTGCAGCATGGTCGGTTTGCAGGTGGAAACGCCGTCCCCAAACATATGGGCGTAGCTTTTCCAGAGCGTAGACAATGGCATAACATTCTTTTTCAGTGACTGACCAGTTGCTTTCCCTCTCAGACAGTTTTTTGCTGAGAAACACTACAGGGTGGAATTCTTGATCAGGTCCTTTCTGCATTAAAACTGCTCCCACACCACGCTCGGATGCATCTGTGGTTACTAGGAACGGTTTGTCAAAGTCTGGGGCCCTTAGTACAGGGTCAGACATGAGTGTCGCTTTAAGCTTGTTAAAGGCCTTCTGACACTTTCCGGTCCACTGAACAGCATTTGGCTGTTTCTTTTTGGTTAGGTCTGTCAGTGGGGCAGCGATTTGGCTGTAGTGCGGTACAAATCGTCTGTAATAACCGGCCAAGCCTAAGAAGGATTGAACCTGTTTCTTTGACTTTGGGACAGGCCACTTTTGGATAGCATCCACTTTGGCCTGTAGGGGGCTGATAGTTCCTTGACCCACCTGGTGTCCAAGGTAAGTCACTCTGTTTAGGCCTATTTGACACTTCTTAGCCTTAACAGTTAGTCCTGCCTCCCTTATGCGCTCAAGGACTTTTTGTAGATGTTCCAGGTGGTCTGCCCAGGAATCCGAAAATATGGCCACATCGTCAAGGTAGGCGACTGCATATTCTCCTAATCCCGCTAGGAGACCATCTACAAGTCTTTGGAAAGTGGCGGGTGCATTTCGCAGCCCGAAAGGGAGTGCATTAAATTCATACAGCCCGAGATGTGTGATGAAGGCTGACCTTTCCTTGGCAGATTCATCTAGCGGTACCTGCCAGTACCCCTTGGTTAAGTCCAAGGTAGAGATGAACTGGGCCCTTCCCAGTTTCTCTAATAGTTCATCTGTGCGTGGCATTGGATAGTTGTCTGGGCGAGTTACAGCATTTAGCTTACGGTAGTCCACGCAAAAACGTATTTCCCCATCTGGTTTGGGAACTAGAACCACTGGAGATGCCCATGCACTTTCAGAGGGGCGGATTACACCCATCTGTAACATATCCTGGATCTCCCGTTCTATAGCAGTTTTAGCTTGAGGAGACACCCGGTAAGGTTGGACCCTAATTGGGTGAGCATTACCTGTGTCAATGGAGTGGTATGCCCGTTCAGTCAGTCCTGGGGTGGCTGAGAACGTTGGCGCGTAGCTAGTGCACAGCTCCTGGATCTGCTGTCGCTGCATACGCCCAAGGGTCATGGAGAGGTTCACCTCTTCCACACCACCAGCACATTTCCCTTCGTAGTAGACACCTTCAGGCCACTCAGCGTCGTCTCCTCCCTGGGCTGTAAACTGACAAACCTTTAATTCTCTGGAATAAAAGGGCTTTAGAGAATTAATATGATACACCTTAGGCTTTCGGTTGGAGGTGGGGAATGCTATGAGATAATTAACAGCTCCCAGGCGCTCCTGGACCATGAATGGCCCTTCCCACGATGCTTCCATTTTATGGGCCTGGAGTGCCTTTAAGACCATGACCTGGTCTCCTACTTTGAAGGAACGCTCTCTGGCATGTTTATCATACCAGGCTTTTTGCTCTTTTTGAGCATCCTGTAAGTTTTCTCTAGCAAGGGCTAAAGAGGTTCGGAGGGTGTTTTGTAGGTTGGTTACAAAGTCCAGAATGTTAGTTCCTGGAGAAGGTGTAAATCCCTCCCATTGCTGCTTCACCAACTGCAATGGCCCCTTAACCTCACGGCCATATACAAGTTCAAATGGGGAAAACCCTAAACTGGGACGTGGTACAGCTCTGTAGGCAAAGAGCAACTGCTGCAATACTAGGTCCCAATCATTGGAGTGCTCATTTACGAATTTACCTATCATGGCCCCCAAAGTTCCATTAAACTTCTCCACCATGCCATTTGTTTGATGATGGTAAGGAGTGGCAACCAAGTGATTTACCCCATGAGCTTCCCAAAGGTTTTTCATAGTTCCTGCCAGGAAATTAGTCCCTGCATCTGTGAGGATGTCGGAGGGCCAACCTACCCTGGCAAAAATGTCTGCTAGTGCCTGGCACACACTTTTAGCCCTGGTGTTGCTTAGAGCTACTGCTTCCGGCCATCGGGTGGCAAAATCCATGAAAGTCAGTATGTACTGCTTTCCTCTGGGTGTCTTTTTCGGAAAAGGACCCAGAATATCCACAGCTACTCGCTGAAATGGAACTTCAATGATGGGGAGTGGCTGGAGAGGAGCTTTGACCTGGTCTTGGGGTTTTCCCACTCTTTGGCACACCTCACAAGACTGGACATAGGTAGAAACATCCTTGCCCATTCCCTCCCAGTGGAATGACCCCCCCAAACGGTCTTTGGTCCTGTTCACCCCAGCATGGCCACTAGGGTGATCATGGGCTAAGCTCAAGAGCTTGGCCCGGTATTTAGTTGGAACTACCAACTGTCTCTGAGGATGCCAGTCTTCCTGGTGTCCCCCAGAAAGAGTTTCCTTGTATAAAAGTCCTCTTTCTACAACAAACCTGGATCGATTAGAAGAGCTGAGAGGCGGTGGGTTGCTCCGTGCCGCCGTCCAAGCTCTCTGGAGGCTTTCATCTGCTTCCTGTTCGGTCTGGAACTGTTCCCTTGATGCTGGAGACATCAGTTCCTCATGGGATTGTGGACCTAGGCTTGGTCCCTCTGGAAGCGATATAGGGGATGGAGCTGTTTCTGTTGACTGTGAACCGCTCTCCGCTGGTGCACTATGTTGGGATTCAGGCTCCGGCTGAGCCTCTTGTGTAGGGTTATCGGCTGCTGCCAGTTCAGGTTCGGTGGGGCCCTCTGGTGTTGAGGTTGCAAGTACTGGATTCAGTGCTGACACGGGGTCTGGTGTTGGTTGTTTGGCTGGTTCCGGTTCTGGGACTGGTTCCGTCTGGGTCTCTGGGACTGGATCCACTACTGCTGTTGCAGACATTGGCCTGGGGTCCAGGTCCATCACCTCTGACTGGGTCCTGATAGAAGTTTCCGGAACAGAGCTAGGCCTCACGGCTTGTTTAGCCTGGTTGCGGGTGACCATTCCCACCCTCTTGGCCTGCTTCACATGATTGGCCAAGTCTTCCCCCAACAGCATGGGGATGGGATAATCATCATAGACTGCAAAAGTCCACATTCCTGACCAGCCCTTGTACTGGACAGGCAACTTGGCTGTAGGCAAATTGAAAGAGTTGGACTTGAAGGGTTGAATCGTCACTTGGATCTCTGGGTTGATTAAATTGGGGTCCACTAAGGAAGCATGGATAGCTGACACTTGTGCTCCGGTGTCCCTCCACGCGGTGACCTTCTTCCCACCCACACTCACAGTTTCCCTCCGCTCCAAGGGTATCTGGGAGGTATCTGGGCCTGTGGACCTCTGGTGTGATTCCGGTGCAATGAACTGTAACCTGTTGGGGTTCTTGGGGCAGTTGGCCTTTACATGCCCCAGCTCGTTACATTTAAAACATCGTCCAGCTGACGGGTCACCGGGGCGAGGTGGGTTGCTGGAGAACGGGGTGGTGGGACGATAAGGGGTCTGGAGGGTTCTTTGGGAGGTAGGTGGGGCTTTGGGCGGCCCCCGGTAATAGGGTGTGGTCTGGGGTGGTCCCTTCTGGTCTCCGCTCCAACTGCGACCAGTTTTCTTCTTCTCTGCCACCTCCACCCATCTGGCTCCAATCTCTCCTGCCTCAATTACAGTTTTGGGTTTCCCATCTAGGATGTATCTTTCTATTTCCTCAGGAACACCCTCTAAGAATTGTTCCATTTGCATTAGGAAGGGCAAATTTACTGGAGATTCAACACTTGCTCCTGATATCCAGGCATCCCAATGTTTTACAATGTGGTAGGCATGTCGGGTAAATGACATGTCTGGTTTCCACCTTAGGGCTCTGAACCTCCGACGAGACTGCTCGGGTGTTATCCCCATTCTGACTCTCGCCTTGGATTTAAACAGTTCATACTTGTTCATGTGTTCTTTAGGCATTTCAGCTGCCACCTCAGCTAAGGGTCCACTGAGCTGCGGCCTCAGCTCTACCATGTATTGGTCAGTAGAGATGTTGTACCCAAGGCAGGCCCTTTCGAAGTTTTCTAAGAAGGCCTCAGTATCATCACCTGCCTTGTAGGTGGGGAACTTTCTGGGATGGGAAGTGGTACCTGGAGAAGGATTGCTAGGGTTTGTTGGTATATTCTGCTGGGCCTTTATCCTCTCCATCTCCTCCACATGCTTCCTCTCTTTTTCCTTCTCCTCCTCCTTCAGCCGCATGAGTTCTATCTGTCTTTCATGTTCCCTTTGTTTTTCCTCAGCCTGCAATTTGGCTAATTCCAGCTGTAGTCGAGCTGAGGATTTGGCCATTCTAACCTCTCTGTTTTTAACTAACTTTACACCCGAGGTTTAGAAATAAACAAACAAAACTTGGCTGTAAAATTTTGCTGTGCTGGAATAGAATACCTATTCTCTGATAGTGATTGTCAGCCTACAGAGAAAGACAATTCCCTTGTCTCTGCTCTGGGCCCAAATTAAAGCAAAAAACCTCCAACTACTTGGAAACCTGCTTACCCAGCCCAAAGAAGAAAAAAAATTTCTTTTCAAACCTGTGCTCCTTGTAAAACAAAAAAAAAAAAAAAATCAAAATCCTAAAAAAAACCTGCCACTTTTGTCTCCAGGCAAATGGGTAGAGCACACACCCCCTATTTACTTTTAGGAAGAAAAGAAAAAAAAAAAACCTCTGGGTTGGAAGACTGTGAATTTCCCTGCAGGAGTTAAGTACCCTGCCTCCAGGCAAGAAAACCTGCAATTCACAAGATAATCCCCTTTTGTCTCTGCTTGGCCACAAAGCAGAGAGAAACCAAGCTGCTTTCAGTTTCAAAGCTGCCTTCTGGACTTCCTAAAAATTCCTTTTTAAAATCTGTATTTCTAGTTCAAAAAATCTCAACTGGATCTCAAAATGATTTCAGGTTAATCCCACCACTGTGCCACCATGTCAAGGTTCCTCCCCCACTCTGAACTCTAGGGTACAGATGTGGGGACCTGCATGAAAAACCTCCTAAGCTTATCTTTACCAGCTTAGGTCAAAACTTCCCCAAGGTAACAAATATTACCCCCGTTATCCTTGGAATGGCCGCTACCACCACCAAACTAATACTGGTTACTGGGGAAGAGCTGTTTGGACGCGTCCTTCCCCCCAAAATACTTCCCAAAACCTTGCACCCCACTTCCTGGACAAGGTTTGGTAAAAAGCCTCACCAATTTGCCTAGGTGACTACAGACCCAGACCCTTGGATCTTAAGAACAATGAACAATCCTCCCAACACTTGCACTCCCCCTTTCCTGGGAAATGTTGGATAAAAAGCCTCACCAATTTGCATAGGTGACCACAGACCCAAACCCTTGGATCTGAGAACAATGAAAAAGCATTCAGTGTTTTACAAGAAGACTTTTAATAAAAAATAGAAGTAAATAGAAATAAAGAAATCCCCCCTGTAAAATCAGGATGGTATATATCTTACAGGGTAATTAGATTCAAAAACATAGAGAACCCCTCTAGGCAAAACCTTAAGTTACAAAAAAGATACACAGACAGAAATAGTTATTCTATTCAGCACAATTCTTTTCTCAGCCATTTAAAGAAATCATAATCTAACACATACCTAGCTAGATTACTTACTAAAAGTTCTAAGACTCCATTCCTGTTCTGTCCCCGGCCAAGACGACTACAGACAGACACACAAACCCTTTGTTTCTCTCCCTCCTCCCAGCTTTTGAAAGTATCTTGTCTCCTCATTGGTCATTTTGGTCAGGTGCCAGCGAGGTTACCTTTAGCTTCTTAACCCTTTACAGGTGAGAGGAGCTTTCCCCTGGCCAGGAGGGATTTCAAAGGGGTTTACCCTTCCCTTTATATTTATGACAGAGGTATTATTTGTGTTATCTTAACGCGCTAACCAAGATTAGAATCCCATTGTGTTAGGCATGGTACACACACATCCTAAGAAACAAACCCTGAGCCAAAGGATTTGGAATCTAAATAGACAAGAGGCTGGTAGAGGATACAGGGTGATGCACAGAGAGAGAGGTGATTGGCAGAACTGGGATTGGATCTCAAATTTCCTTATGCCTAGTCCAATGCCCTATCTTTAGACTGTTCTACCTCCCTAAATCAAGATTTATTTGAAGCTTTCTCCAGCATAGTATCTTGGAGCAACTGAGAACACTGTTCATCTTGGTGAGTCAGTCCAATAGATATTGATTATTCCACTTCAGTCTGACAGCATTTTTTTCTTTTGGCTTTAAAGAAGAATCAAGTTTTAAGTTCTTAACTGAAGCAGGATATATGCCCCTGTATCTAATATTACAAAATACAAAGCTTAAAAAAATCATAGTACAGGCACTACTCAAGTATAAATTATGTCTGTTATACATTTTTTCACAAGTATTAGTTGTATCAGAGATTTTAAAAGGAGGTGGATCTTATTGTATTTTCACCCCATATTGGTGAAGGAGAGCAATAAGTTATCAGTTGCAGAGACGATCTTTAAGATATTTCCTTCCATCACCTCTCATTGGGTTTTTATTCATTAAGAAATTTTATTGTGGTTAAAAAGGATTGTGAGAAGTCAAGTTGTGTGAATGCTGAGTAAGACTGGTTAGTGTAGACAAGAGCAAGTCATGCTTAGCATTGTCAGTTAATTGTGATTAAATTTTGTTTCCTAGTGAAGACAAATCCACTGAGACTCGGCCCTTCCTTTGTGAAAAGGGTTTGCTTTTTAACCAAACCTATTAATGAAAAAGAAAAGGATGAGCTATTTCAGAAACAATCAAGTAGAAAATGTAACAGTAATACACAGTCATGGGTTAATTCTGACAGGCTAATGCTATTCTTAAAGGGTCCCCTATTCAGAGATGGGACTTCAGGTAATGACCATGAAAACTAAAGCCCAAATGTGACTCCGTTATGGGAGTTCTACTGCATAATGGAGTGCAGAATTGAGCCCAATAATTCTTCTTCTTTCAGAATTTGTAATATAAATAGGATTTTGGTGGGATACTACTTGCACTGTGAGTGTTCAGTAGTCTGACTTTGACCCAGGTGTATGTCTTGGATTTGGGCCTCGCCTATAAAATTCAAATATAGATCTTGAAAAACAACATTTGGAGACTTTCAGATCTGGGGATTTGGCATGACCTATAGCAGTGGTAGAGGCTGTCTGGGAAATTTGGACATGGAATGGGGTTTGGACAATCTTTTGTATTTGTGTCCAAGCACCTCTTTCCCCAGACGTCATATTTAGGGTATACATCATTTTAACACTTTTTTTTAAAAAGAAGTTTGCATTTTGTAATATTGGACATAGGAATATATCTTGATTCAATTAAGAACTTTCAAACCTGATTATTCTTGAAAGCCAAAAGGAGGTGAGGTAAAGGAATGAAGACCGTGTATAATTTTAGAAAATAGTCTGCATTCCAAAATTCTAGATTCAAATCTAAAAACTGCCATAATAGAAAGGCTGAGTTGACTAGTTGGAACTAGTCTTCTAGCTGAGGCTTCTTTCACATATAGGTATGTAATGGAAGACAGATGTGAGCACAAGAATGCTGAAACTCTTCAGTTAATTCAAGGCATGAACCATAATCACTCCATTTGGTGGATCAACAACAACTACTAGTTATAAAAGCATCCATTTTCACCTGGCTGGCTTACGTCAGATTTCTCTGGGGCACTCTTACGTAAATTTATCCAATAAATGGACCTACATTATAACATAAATTTTGGCATAAAACACCACATATGTTTTAGTGTTGTGGATATGAAACTTCATTAACGTTGAACAAATGTTTTGGAAAGAATAATGCTCTCTTTTTTTTTCTTTTGTACTGTTATTCCCATTGGTTTACACTCATCTCAGGACCTACTTGTTCTGATCCAGCTACCAAAGTTACCGCCCTACAAGTAGTACTACTGGAATTAGTAGATTATGGGAGAACCTCAATTTTTATGAATACCAGTCTTACAAATGACCAGTTATAGGGAACTGTTTTTTACAATGGGAAAAAAATATCCCATAGCAAAAGTAATGTTGATTAAGTTCAAGTCGATATCCAGTCACATTCCAATGCCTTTGGTGCACTGGAAATCACTTTGCTTTGGTGTGAAAGACAAGAAAGTGATGCCACGTACATACTGTAATTGTGAGATGTTCAATTTCATTTAATTTTATGAGCTCAATCCCTAAAACAGTGGTATATAATCTGTCCTCTAGGTATGGTTGAAACCTCCTCCCTCAGGCTTACTACGTGTAGTGCCTTCCCTCCCCCTCAATCCTTGCATGGATCGGGTCCTGGGTTCTTTATTGTGATGCCAAGCTGACTCCTCTCTGTGCCTGGGACACAAGGGGTGTTGTGCTTTTGGAAATTAATATTATTACTCTTAACAAAGAGTATGAGCAGTACACAAGACCCAATACAATAATGCAAATCCCAGCAAATGAAATTCCACACCTCAAAATAAGAATATAAGGAAGGGGACTTTATTGGGTACAGAAAGAAGGCTATATGGAAGGAAAGGGTTAAGTTCAACAAATACATTGTAAAAAAATAACACAACAAATTCCCCACCATACATCATTCACAATTGCACCATAACGTCCAGCTCCATTCCTCACACCTTTCCATGTAGATGGAATGCAGGGATGAATGTAGCAGCACTGCAAATGTTGGCTAGCTTAAAGAGAATTAAAAAGGCTTTTTACAGTTTTCATCCCTGGGTGGGTGGAGCTGTCTTCTGGCTCCTTGACCTGGAGTCCTGAGCTGGCTCTAGGTAGCTGGTGCCAGGTCAATTCTCTCCCTGTCAGGCCACTGGTCTCCTCAAGGCTGGAACTGTCTGACTATTGTGAGTGAGGGTTAATCAGAAATTCCGTGAGCTGTTCTGCTTCTCTCTCAGCTCCAGGTGCAAACAGTCAAAACTGAAACTAAAGCTTTTCTCTTTGCCTCTGTCAGGCTGTCCCCACCAATGAGGGACTAAGCTGTCCTGGCTCCTCATTAGCCCAGAAAACCATCTCTATAAATCACCCCATCGGAAGACTCCCTGTTTCCTTTTTGCAGGAGTTTGCAATCTATTTTGTCCCAACCCCAGACTCTAAACAGGCAGAGAAATGATGTATGGATGCTCTGGAGCTATTGTTGGGTATCCATAGTATAGGTCCCCTACAGGTTCAGTCCAGCTTTCCGGGACCTTGCAAACTCCAAAAGGAGTATATGTACTTGTGTAATAAGATTATAATCAACATACAAGGATGGCAAAATTGGGTCCTCCCCCTTTTTCTTTAAGTAGCCCATATTCAACCCAGAAGTTAGAGAGGACTTTGAAAGCACTGCAGATAAATAGTACACCTTCCCTTTGAGAAGTCTTTGTCCAATCCTGAACTCCTTACTTAGACAGAATTCTTAATAAAATCCATAGGAGACTGGTGAGAGTGAGAGATGCAGGATTTGTCCTTTAATCCCAACTGAAGTGAAAGTCAGGTACAGAGAAGAATGGGTATGAGAAGCATTAAGTGGAATTCAGATAATCTCTTACACACCTTTAAACTATCAAATTGTAAGATTTTATTTCTGTTACAAGAGAACATTAGAATAAATCTAGGAACCTGCAATATTGAGAGAGAAATTGTAAATGGGGATGGGGAGGAAATACAATGTGAACGCCTACAGAAATGCATTTTGCTGGTTTTAGGACTGTGAGATCAGAGACCTTCTTGTTTGCTGTAGTATGCATCCAGCATTACAAATGGCAGGTATTTGTAACATACAAGTTTTGCCTTTTCAGTTGACAATATACTGCAGAATGATGTTCGTTCCTCATGTACAAGAAATTCAAATCTGTTTCAATTCCGATTAACTGTGCTTTGATGACAATCGCATTATGTCAGAAATAGATGTATTAGTGTAATCTGCTTTGACTGTAGCTTTGACTTCAGCTGCTTGACAGCTTTCCTTTGATGGAATTTTACTTCAGGTATAAGATGATAAATATACTTGTGTATTAGTGTTGAGTAGTGTGACTAGAGCATTTATTATAGAATCTTAGCTTTGTGTTTATAACTTAGTCATAAATGATCCTGAAAAGGGACCCACAAAGTCTGAAGCTTCAGAAAGAAGTTTTCACTTACAGAATCTCAACCTCCCCCACCCCTCCCCAAAAAAAATCAATCAATCCTATTTTAAGTTATTGAAGGACCAAAGGTTATTGTTCTAATTGCAACTGACTCTCATGTTTTTGTAACTAAAAATGATTGCTCTTTAAAAAGTATTTGAAAACCATTAAGATCATAATGTGAGCTAGTGCAGCACACCACTGTGATTACAAAACATGCATTAATGATTCTAATTCATAGGTAAATTGTAAAATGAGAAATATTGTGCCTAATTCTCCTGACTCTTTTCAAATTTTGTAGTCATTAACATCAATGGATGTACAATGTTATAAAATAGAATGGTGGTATGGCCAATTTACATTGTCATAAATTACTACATAAAAGTGAGTGCCATTCTAATTTAGTGGGATTATATACCTGCTGGTGCTGATGACTACACAAATTGCAAGGCTGGGAAGAATCAGGCCTTTTATCTGACATTTTTTATTTTCTTTCTTTTGCTGCATTCATAGACAGGAAAATAGCTGTAAAAATTCTACAGTATTGGAACAATTTGCATTCTTCTTGCATTGTCTACACTGCCTCCCACACAGTCTCTAACTCCCTCCCTCTGTACTTCACAGATGTATTTTCTACAATCTCTGATACTGGCTACTCCAGCAAAATCTGCCCCCACTATCTTCCCACATGCAGGTCCAATTTGGCAATATCCCCGTCCAACATAGTAGCACTTGTCCCCTTCCTCTTCCCTGCACTTGACATTTCTGTGCTGCCACTGCTGCGTCAATTAGCAAAGGCAGTACTTAGGCCGATAACGAAGGACAAGCATATCAATCCTATCTGTCCAGTTCTGTATACTCTCCTACTTGTTGCTTTAGCATTGTGTTTTGTTCTTGCTGGGAGAAAAGTTTGCTGCTGCATAGAAAGAAACAGGCCTAAATATTTGGCCAAACTCTTCAGGATATAAATCTTGCATGAAATAGCTAGATAGTACCTTGGTTTGGTAAGATGCTCTGGAAGTGGAAGCATTGTTAAATTAAACTGGCCATGCCAATTTTCAACTTCATTTGAAAAAATGAGGGGAAAAACAGTGCTTGCCAAACATAAAATGGCTGGAAGATGTACAGAACTTGATGGTTTTGCTCCACAGTGGTTCATGCAAATGTGTGTTTGGACTTTCAGTCCACCTGATTCTGGGGTCCTGAGTTCCATTGTGCATCAAAGTCATGTCAAACCGACTTTGGTATTTTGGTGCAAAACCATGAGTCAATCCAAGTGTATTCAAATTAGCCCTGGATTCAGACCAAAGACTTAGCCTACTTGGTTTGATTTTTTTAGCTTTAAAACAAAAGAAATATAAAATTTGGTGGGCTTGGTCCAAAAGTTCAGTATGAAAAACAATCTGGGAAAAGGATATAATGGGTGGGAGAAAAAAATCTTTTAAACCTCTAGGAGATGACTACAAACAGTTGAGAACCAAACCTTTTAAAACAATACAAAAAGGTTTGATATCAATTTAAAAGCAGTAGTTAAAGCCAAAGGCTTAGTAGTGGTGTGTAGATTAACCAGGTTTCTGGGGAATAAAATACACCCAATTCCTAGCAATGGTCAGCATAGGAAAGACTTCTCTTTCTCCAGTAATGTGTGTTCTCTTTATTTGTTGTTTATACGTGCTGTCAGTGGTGCTCACTCAGGCAAATCCTGAATCCATGATTCCAGCTGGCACAAGAAGAAAGCACAGTGCCCCTGTTCTATTTACACAGTCAATTTTGGGGGCTGGGGCACAACCACAGGCAGGAGTAGTATGAGGGAAATGGACTGTCTGGGTGAGGCCACCCCCCCCGGCATGGTCCAACATGGTGCAAAATGGCAGGGATTATAGCAGCTCTGAGGCTGCAGTTGTGGCTGTGGAACAGCTCTACCACAGCTTTGCAGTCATGGCGGGGGCCGGGAATGGGATGGGATAAAATCGCCCTGCCCCTCCTCCAGTATCAGCTAACCCTAGCTGTTCAAATGTAGTGAGAAGCACAGGATTTAACCTATACTGGACTCTTTTGAGTAGCAGCACGCAATCCTTGATCTGTTTAATGTATTTCCTGATCTGTTTGTTGTATTTGTTAAGTATTTAATCTCTCTTCACTAGTGAGTAGGCCAATTTTGGTGGGTATTTTCATCTGCTTTATTTGTAACTGTGTAGTACCCAAACTGGGTATAAATTTATAGCCCATGGAAGAGTATTTGGTGGTGGTTCTGTTTGCTACCAATCTCACGATTGTACTTTTTCTTTAAAAATATTTCTTTCACAGTGAGTTGAGTAGGATCTGTAGCACTGTAGGTGGAAAAGACTGTGCAGTCTTTATTTTGGCAAACAATAGGCAGGCTTTCAAAAAGTCTACTTGAGAATTGGTACTTCCTTGCTTGTGTAGGCAAGACTCAAGAATGTTTTCTTGCATTTTCTCTAAGAAGTTTATGTGGCAAGTGTTTTGAAACATTCCCCAATCACACAGAATATATCAGAACACAAAAGGCTCAGAGAAGATAAACTCTAGTTCGTATTTTTATGTTACCACTGAATCTACTTTCTCCTATTTTCCAGGGTCTGCTGTTTCATAACAGGTGTGACATTTTCGAAGGGATTTTTATAGATGTTAATTTAGTCTTTCTATTCAGCTGGGCAGAGAATTAATGAATTAAAAAGAGCAAAGCATCATTTTATAAAGAATGAGATTAGGCCAGTAGATATTGGTAGAAATTGTTTCCTTAATGGTACCTATCAGATAAATGAAATGATACAGAACATGAAAGCACATAAAATGACTCTTGAGATAGTGTTTTAAGTCTAGCCTGATGTTTGTCACGTAGTACAGATGAGACTGAGGCTATGATCCTGTAACCAGCTCCCTCATTGTTTTAAGGAGCCTGCCCACAGGATACACCTTGCACAATAAATAATTTTACTATTTGTAATCAGATTTAAAATATATATTTACCTGAAGCAGGTCCCGTTTTACTGTGGCATGTGAGAGGTATTTTAAAAATACAGTAGAACCCCATTTAGCTGATCTAATTGGGACCAGAGTCAGATTGAAAAATGAAAAATCCAGATAATCTGAACAACAGGGAAAGAGTTTCAGCCCTGGGAGGTGGGGCTTGGCTGTCAGCCCTTGTTCTGTTAATATGGAGAGCTGGATAATGGAGGCTTGATAAACGGGCTCTTAGTGTATCACAAAAACCTTTCAGGTAAAGTTCATGTGACCCATAAAGAAGATATAGGCTGGGTGTCTTTATTGCACCATCCAATGATCAGAGTTAGTGTTGCCTAAGAATATTATGTTAGGTTAGAGTTAGGTTAGAGTTGTCTAAGAATATTATGGATTATTTTTATTGAGGGAAACTGAAGCAATATATAAGAAAGAGATAAGGTACAGAAGTTAAAAACTAGAACTGTAGAAAGACACCTTGTAGACTTACTTTAAATAATGAAAAAAAAATACTTTGACTCCAGTATATGGCATCTATCATCTGAGGATCTCAAGATAAATTTACAAACATTAAATAAATTCTACAGCACCTATGAGGTTGGTAAGTGTATTTTAGGAAAGTAGTAGTGTTATAGAGCTGGATTTTACCATTAAGAGCCAGGCCTGCTTTGGGAGCACTATGGAGCTGCACTGCCCCTGAGGAGTATTAGGGTATGTCTACACTGCAATTAGACATTGCAATTGACTTGGGCTCAGGCTAAAGGGCTGTTTAAATGAAGTGGGAGGATCCCAGAGCCTGGGCTGCAGCCCAAGCCCAAACATCTACACCACAATTAAACAGCCCCTTAGCCTGAGCCCCACAAACCCAAGTCAGCTGTCACGGGCCAACCATGGGTTTTTAATTGCAGAGTAGACAGCCTTACAGGGTATTTCTGCCTCAGGAAAGCAGAATGCCTCCTGGAGTTCCTCATTGTGCAAGGGAATACTGGTGTAAAATTACTCCCCTTCCAGCATGGGTAATCCCAGCCAGTTCAGCTTCTGTGTGTGGAGCAGATGGAGCCATGGCCCTGCATACTCCTTACCTTTGCCCACGTCCTCTGGGATACTGTGTGTTCTCAGTTGGGAAGTAGTTCCTGTTCTTGCCTGAGCAGAGGGACAGAATTTTTCCCTGGTCCTTCTGTGGGCTGGGAGGGAGTTCAGGTATGTCCTACCTTCCCCTGCATGTCCGGGTAAGGGATAACCAGAATCTCTGGTGATCAAGGAAACATGCACACTTCTCCCCTTATTGTTAACAATAGCTATTCCTGTAATTCTCTCAGCATAATTTTTAATTGTGGCCATTTAATTCCATAATATGTTTATTTCCTGACCTTCAGAAGCAGTACCATGAGCTCAGTTCCAAACAGAAATCCAAGGTATATTATCCGAGACCTCTTAAACTGGCAGTTGGTGGCACGAATGTTTGCTTAGCTTATGTCTGTTCCAGTGGCATTGGGAGAACATACTGTTCTTGGGATGCAGTTAATTTCCCAGTGTGGTGCCACATTCTACACTGTATAGTGTGTTCTGCAGAAAAAGGGGGGAAGTGAGTTATATGCAGCCAATTTCAAAGCTATATTCATTTAAAGTGAGATCCAGAACTCTATTTATGCCTGTTGTGATCTCAGTCATAAACTGGAGTTTGCTTATAGAGAAACTCAGGTTATTACTGTTGTGACATTGGGTTTCAGGGAAGTTATGTGCTGGAAGTTCAAGCTCTGTCAAACAAGCCCCTCCTAAACCTTCTGGATTTTCACTACCAAAATAAATAGAGAGTCTGAAATGTGGCCATTAATTCCACTGCCAACCGCTGTTGAACTTCCAAGTGCTGCAAGTGAAGGAGCCAAGGGATTCCATAATGTCATCACTGCATCATCATAATCCTCTCATTCTGTTCTGTATTCTCTGAACTCTACCTGGTGGCTGAGACAGAGGTTTGAGGATCTCAAGGCAGGAGTCTGTGTGGGTGAAATGAGATTGTGTTCGTGGATGAATTCATATTGGGCTTAGAAAACAAACGCCATGACAGAAATCTAAAACACCTTTTTTTTCAGCTATTTAAATTTTGGATATACCAAATGCAGGCATGTGAATGCACCCACATTTCAGGTTTTTGGTGTGCTGACTTAGTGTCTGCATTTTCCCAGTTCCCAATCTCAACCTCTCAGTCTAGTTCCCCTTCCTTTCTTGACCCTTGCATGACCAGCTTTGGCCCACTTCTGACACAATGACCTTGAATAATTATCCTTTCTTCCTCTTCTTTCAATATTTTTCACATCCTCCTGCTGCCGCAGGGAGGAACCAGGTATTTAATTTGGCCCATCATATGCAGAGACTGCATACATTTCTGAGAGATAGGGAGAAAGGGAAACACAGTATTTGAAGAAAGGTAGTGAAGGGGGAGATGCAAAAGCAGTGGCATCCATTGGAGGCTACTCAGAGGTGTACAGCCAGATCATCTCTTCTATCATCCGAGGTAAGAAAAAATTATGTCAGATTTTAAAGGAGACTATGGTCTGCTTGAAGTAAACCCAGAATGATTACTGGTGAAACAGTTACATGTTTTTGTTTTTCAAAAGTGCACTGAAGCCTAAAAGCAGATCTTTTTCAGAGGCCGCAACTAATTCATCGTGATGTTTGATACTTCATGTACTGGATTTTAAAACTATCCTTCACAAAGCACTAGAAAATGTACTGTAGGTGTGACAATCCTGTATTACAAGGGGATATTCAGTACTGTGTAACCTAATTAGGGTGACCAGATAGAAAGTGTGAAAAATCAGGGCAGGAGGTGGGGGGTAATAGGTACCTGTATAAGAAAAATTCCCAAATATCGGGACATCTGGTCACGCTAAACCTAATGGATGTTTCTTATCTCTTATTACTATATCAGGATTGGCAATGGTAATTTAATCCATTTGGTTTGAGCTAGCTGACGTGAACCAGTCTTTTAGAAGACTGATTGAAATCCCCTTTCCCAGTGGTGCATATATGGAAGAATATGTAAATACCGATATCAGACATTCAACTAGCAACTACATTTTTGTGGCGCGTGAAGAGGTGTATGCCAGCCAGTTACCTTCCTTCTGTGTCATCTTAATTTTCTGCTACCATTTTCCTGAATCGTGCTTCAAGCAGCTAACAAGCACATAATTGCTCTTGTAACAAGTGCCAGATAAGTCCACTGTGCAGTCATTGCCCATTTCTTCTGTACTGGAAACTTTCTTTAGTGGTAGTAGTGTACGATAACCTTTGTAAATTGGCTTATGAAATGAAAAGTAGAACTGGCAACTTCTTCAGCTGTCTCTATTCATGTGGTTTTTCTCCCAGCAATTTTCATGTATCTAATAGAACTGAGTAAATAATTCACAACACGTAACTTACCCACCAACTTTTGTCTCTCTTACTGAAGTGGGATATCCTTCTCCACATGCTACGTACAAATCAGAGTCACCTGAGGTGGCTGTACAAAAGTTTCTGCTATGGGCTCAAAGTGAATAATTGCCATTCTGTGAAAACAAAAGGAAAGCTTACCTGTTTGTTCTGGTCATCCAAAATTCAGTTAACTACACTTTGTCAAAGGGAATAAGTATGGCTGAGTTAGAGCCAGAAGGGCACTGAGTAGTGTAATTCTGAAGATACTTTTGAGCTCTTTTGCCTAATTGTACTTCCTTGAAAACATCCACTATCTGGAGTCCAGACTAGTGATGTCTGGCATTAACTCCTTATGAATGAAATGGTTAATCGTTATTTTTAATGTGAATTAGGTCTTGGAGGAGGAAATATTTATAAAACACCAGAGAATGGAATTCTGTTTTATCTAGAAAAGAAGTATTGAACCACATGTTCAGCAAAAGTGGAGACTTTGGCATGTTGCCCTGCTAATGTGCCTCAATCTTGTCTTGGAAGGCTTACCTCTAAAGGTGAAAAAGTGATAGCTCCGTATCTCTGCATTCTTTGGCCTTCTCTTGAGGCTGTCCTTGCATTGTTGGTATCGTACTGTGATAGCACCTACGAGTCACAATCATGGATCAGTGTCATCCTGTGCTAGGCGCTGTACATATACATAATAAAATGACAGACTGCCCAAAGAGCTTAAAACAAGACTGCATACACACCAAATAGGCAAGGCTGGAGCACAAGGAAACAATGAGACAATACTAATCATCCTGATAGGCACAGCGTACCAGTTGCTTGACTGTTGTCAAGTTGTAGGCATCATGTCAGAGAGATTTATAGAGGGATTTGAAAGAAGACAATGAGTTGGTTTTGTATATGCTTATGGGTGTTTTACTCCCAGCCCTCACTGTAGGGAAGGACATTGGAAAAAGCATGATGGTGCTTCTTAAGGTAGTCAGTTGTGACTGATATTTGTGGTATAGAAACCTGCCCACTGAGATTATAAGATATGGCATTTTTTATAGTGTTCAACCCCTCCTCTACTCCCATTGAATTTAAATAGGTGGAAGAGCATCTTGAAACCAATACAGAGATCCCAGGTTTTTCAAACTCCTCTCATTACAAAGTCACATGAAGCAAGCTGCAATAACATCTCTACTTTAGAAAAGGTACTTATTAATGCACATCATTCTTAGATCTATTTCTTCCAGTCCATTTTGAAATGCAGAGTTGAAAACTTTATGTTGCTGTTGTTTTCGTTAGTGGTTGGTTTTCCAAGGAAACAAATGTAAGTAGGAAACATGTTGCTCACCGCATGCAATTTGTTAGGTTTTCTTGTTAGTCTTGCAACTTCTTTTGGGCAACATGAAATTACTTTTTTCTGGCAATACAAACAGTATCTGTGGATATCTTCTTTAAATGCAAAATTACATCAGTAGGACAAAAACATTGCATGCGCATTAAAACCAAAATATTGAATATAAGCTCCATTACACTGAGAGACGTGAAAACTTTCTTAAAATCTTCCTACCTACATATATACATGCATTCATGCACACACATACAGTTAGAAAAACAAATTGGGTCAAGACAAAGTAAACGTCAACCCGAGCTATTCTTTTTCTCTTGAGCAAACTGATCCTGAACTTTGTTTGAAAATTTTTTAAAGAGCTAGGAAGGCAGAACAGATATAGAGGTTCACAGAATGTCTAATATGCTCTCTCATCCTTTCTGATTCTCCAATAACGCTAATGCCTCTCCTGTTAGTATGATCTACTGACGAATCTCACAGTCTCTCTCTTTTTCTCAATATGGAACTTTCCACCTCCAAAACAATCTCTTTATCCAAAACATATTGATAAAATCGTCTGATAGACTTGCTTTTCAGAATAGATGTAAGAAGATAAATGCTGTCATGTAAAGGGTCTGTTGTGGTGTACCATATGAATTAAATTGCTTTAGACATTTCTTACTGGAGCTTTTTGTTCATCAGGACTTTAATTTTACTGCTTAGGTCCATTTGTCTGACTGTACTTGCTGTGTTTGTGACCATGCTATGTGCACTAGCATATCAGCCTGGGGAGGGGGAAGGCGTGGAAGCTTGAGGGAAACTGTGTGTAGTAAACTAAGAGATTGTTATAAAGTTGGGGGGAGAGAAAAAGAAAGAGATTGGCCAGATCGATCTTGGAGGGAAGCTTTAGATAATTACTTTCCATATGTCTGTGTACTCTTTCGATCCAAATCTTTCCTTAACCTCCAAGTCTCTCGAAGCTCTTCCATTACCATTGTTGGCATTTAAGTAACTGCTGGCATTGGAGGCTAATGTTCTAAAATGTATCACCAGGGTAGAGGAAAATAGACAAAATATGAATTGGGTAGAGATTGTTGAGTGAATGGTGTGAGCTGAACTCACCTTTTGCTTTTGGAGTCTGTCAGCAATGAGTAATCTATTTTATTAGCAGTGGGTAGGATGACCAATTGGGGATTTTAGATTGAGAATAGTGGCTTTGTTCAAATGTAATTGTGATTTACTGTTAAACTTCCTTTAAGTTAGAAAGTTGCAGCCTTTGCCAAAACTAGAGCTGGGTAGGAACAAGATTTTTAACTTTATGGGAGAATCTGCAAATTTGAAACTTCTCCAAAATGGATAAAAACACAAAAAAATACTTCTCCAGAAACAAAATTCGGAATTATTTCATTTTAGGACAATTGAAACACTTAATTTTCTATAAATTCTAAATGTTTCATTCCAATTTTCAGCTTTTTTTCGCATTGCTATGTTGTGTGCTGTGGTGTGGATAATGTAAAATTAAAAATGGAAATGAAACATAACTTTGAAATGGAAGATGAAACATTTAGTTCTGTAAAGGTCTAAATGGAATGTTTTGACCTGATTGAAGCATTTTTTCCATTTCCTTTGAAATGAGCTTTTGTTAAATCTACACGTTTTCATAAAATGTTTTGCTTTTGACAAATCAGCATCTTCCGATGGGAAAACACTCTATTGGAAAATTTTTGACCACTCAAGACAAACGCATTAGTATGCCATTTTCCTGCTGTGTTTTAAGGCAAGGGGATTTTTTTTAAGTGCCTACACTCCAAAGTTTTGTTATTTTGGCATTTCAGGACTTATATGAAGGATTTATTCACTAGGAACTTAGCAGAAGAGTTCATATCTTTGTTCCTGTTTTGTTGGAGAGACCATTTGGATAAGGCTGAGTTAAAAGGGACAAGATATAATGATTTTCATTGGGAAGATTATCTTTGTATGTGTGAATGGTGTGAGTGGAAATTGCCTGTGATTCTAAACTAAAAATGTGAACAACAAAATTCAATAAAGAAGCAAAAATTATCAACATGCTGCAAGATCCATTATCTTTTGTTTTTTTAATTTTTTTCCACTGTCCCATATTAGCATTGTTTTTATGGTAGTTATCCTGTATTTAATACATTTTTTTAAACGTAGCACATTAACATGAATTATGCCGTAACTATGCAATCGATTTCAGAGTAACAGCCATGTTAGTCTGTATTCGCAAAAAGAAAAGGAGTACTTGTGGCACCTTAGAGACTAACCAATTTATTTGAGCATAAGCTTTCGTGAGCTACAGCTCACTTCATCGGATGCATACTGTGGAAAGTGTAGAAGATCTTTTTATACACACAAAGCATGAAAAAATAATCAAGTTGGGCCATTTCCAGCAGAAATCCAGGTTTTCTCCCCCACACACACACACACACAAAGCCACTCTCCTGTTGGTAATAGCTTATCTAAAGTGATCACTCTCCTTACAATGTGTATGATAATCAAGGTGGGCCATTTCCCATACACATTGTATCATACACATTGTAAGGAGAGTGATCACTTTAGATAAGCTATTACCAGCAGGAGAGTGGGGTGGGAGGAGGTATTTTTTCATGCTTTGTGTGTATAAAAAGATCTTCTACACTTTCCACAGTATGCATCCGATGAAGTGAGCTGTAGCTCACGAAAGCTTATGCTCAAATAAATTGGTTAGTCTCTAAGGTGCCACAAGTGCTCCTTTTCTTTATGCAGTTGATGTTTGTCACACTTTAACACCTGACTGTTAACTTCAGTTCAATACCTGATAGTTCCGTAAACAGAGTAATCACTTTCTTAGTTTCCTAGTCACCATATCACAATCCTGTCATCATTCAGATTTGACATTTGGATTCCATTTCCTCCAATCCTTTGTTCTTAATGTAAATTTTGTCAAACTTGTAGTATAAATGAAAGTAACCAAAAATCTAGTTTATAATAGTATTTGCAGTCAAGGTTGTTGTTTTTTTATTACTGTGGGGAATGTAACTGGTTAAGAGACTAGGATCATGTAAGGATAAACCTAATGGAATGTTGTGGATTTATAAATTACAAACTTCAGCAGTCTGGCAATTTCAGTGTAGGAACTGGAAAATATAAATTTAGAAACTAAGGGCCAAATCCTCAGACGGCATAAACCAGTGTAGCTTTCTTGATTTAAACAAAGCTATACCAACTTGCATGGCACCAGCCAAGAAGCTGACCCTCCCGCCCCCAAAAAACTTAACATAAATGTTAACAGGTATTGAAGAATAAGGCACATCTTTTGATGACTGCTATATAAATCATATTTTGGAAAGTATGGTAAGCTTTGTTGTTGAAGGAACGTTTGGTTGTCAATTTGTCCTGACATACCACTCGACTGAAAATTGGATAACTAGGTCAAATTCCACAGAAAGATTTATCAAAGGATTTTAAACTTCCAGAGCAAATGGGATTAAAAGAAGATTAACATTTAGATCACTAGCAGTTTACAGACGGACAACCAAATAAATGCTTTTCAGAGATGAACAAACAGGTTTGACTAAAGTAAGAGCTGGCTTGAACCTTCACTGAAAACTCACACCTAGTTTTCCCTGAGGTTTGGATAACTCTTATTCCAACTATTTGCTGTGGTCATGCACTTCTGTGCTTTCTGGTTTCAGCTAGAAGCTTAAGTGCTAAAATATCTCAAGAAAGGCTATTTCTGAGGCCACAGGGGCTGACTTTTGATTTTGCCAGTGGATACTTTTAAAGAGGTGTGTGTATTTGGAGGGGGAGCTTTGGGGAGAGGCTATTTTTAGCATATTTATACACTTCTTTCATACTCTGGTTATGGAATATGTGTCTATCATGGGTATCTTAATTTAATCATTGTTAAAATAGTAATGAACTACATAGTTACATTAACATAAATTACAGTATATTAAAATCATTGCACTCACCTACAAGCTGTCTTCACTAATGTCTCAGTTTAAAGACATTACGTGTCACTGTAGCTTTCTGGATGAAACTGTCAGCAATACTATGTCTCCTGGGGGGTGCTGAGCACCCCCTATTTTTTTTTTTTTTGGTGAGTGCTTAAGTCCTGAAGCACCCACACAGTTGGCACCTATGCCTGAGACATTTCTGATCTAACTGGAAGTAAGGGCCTGTTCTAATTCTGTTTCTAGTCCTGTCTTGTAGAATCATGAAATTTGGATGTGCTTTGGATGAGCATCCTAACTCTTTCATTCTTATCCAAATAGTCGCAGAACATTTAGAGATTGGCTAGCCATTCAGCTGAAGAGGGAAAAGTTGAGACACAAAACAAAAACAAGGAGATTTTCAGTGGAAAAATGAAATACATGCCTCGGAGCCTCAAACACCCTATGCAATACAACACAGAAATAAGGGAGAAGCCCATTGGATCTAGAGTTGGAGAATGCAGTGCTAATTTTACAATACAAATAGAACAGGCAAATACAAAGGGCTGCAAAACTTACTAGTAACTGTTGATTGTAAAAGTGGAAGCAGACAGAGGAGGTAGATAGGTGCTAGTTTGTCGAGCCAGCCCTAAGGAGGACCTATTATGTGTGTAACCTTTTTATTATGATTTTCACCAATTAATAATCTATGGGGAGGCAGGAGGGTTGCACCTTATTCTGCAGTGTGAGCATGCAGATCATATGCCAGGATTGTCTGCATATACCTCACTTTATCATTTCTCTGCCTGAGGGGTGCACCTCAGTCCTTCTTGTTCTCTGCCTGCGGCACAAAATAGTCTAGTCTCCTGTAGGCTGTAATAATTTGGTCTCATTTCGGTTGTTGGGTTTAGTGTGTGAGTGTTGGGTGATGTTGTTGGCCTGTGATATACAGGAAGTCAGACAAGATGATCTGGTGGTCATCTCTGGCCTTAAACTCTGACTTTACAGGACAAGTTTCGTCTGAGTGCATGTTTAATGTCACTATTGGCTGTTTCTTCTTTGACTTTTTATAGCATTGCACATATGATGTCAAACATTTAGGACACAGTTTAGAACACAAATTTCATCAACAGTAATCTGAACTGTTGCATTATTTGTACGTCATGGAATAGGGATCAAGTAAAATTCTGTAAATAATTGGCAACATTAAGCTATACAGTATAATGTCAGACTTTGAAATCTGGCTGCAACTATTAGAAGCATCATATTATGAAACATGTCCGTTGGCTTAATAAACACTTTTTTTGTGGTTTTTTATAGGAGACAGTAGCTGTGGTCTTCTATGTCTCACAAGCTACAGAAGTCACAAATACCTATTAGGCTTGAAGGCAGGCTGAAGCATCCAAGAGAGAGGACCGTCTGTTGTGGAAGGGCAAAGTTCTTAGGTCTGATCTACATTAGAATATTAGCTCAGTTTAACTATGTTGGTCAGCAGTGTGCAAAATCCACACTCCCTGAGCAGCGTTGTTAAGCCAACTTAAGTCCCTGAGTAGACTGTGCTAGGTTGATGGAAGAATTCATAGAATCATAGAAGGTTAGGGTTGGAAGGGACCTCAGGAGGTCATCTAGTCCAAACCCCAATTTTTTTTGCCCCAGATCCCTAAATGGCCCCCTCAAGGATTGAACTTACAACCCTGGGTTTAGCAGGCCAATGCTCAAACCACTGAGCTATCCCTCCCCCCCCAAATTCTTTCCCCCCAATTCTTTCATCGACCTAGCTACTGCCTCCCAGGGAGAGCCCCCTCCCATCAGTGTAGGCAGTGTCTACACTGAAGAACTACAGCGCTGCTGCTGTAGCATTTTATGTAGACAAGCCCTTAGATCAGCTCCTTCCCTTTCATGATTCATTAAGGAGCACAAAGAGACTCACAGGCTAAGATAACAATCTTTGTAGACCACCTGAAATTGAGGAGGAAGGGATGATCCCACAAATGAATACCACAATAGAAGCCTATGTGTGACCTCTAACTTTCATCTTCATTTTTTATTTTCTAATGTTGTAGATTAGATACTGGAAAAATATACCTGTCTCTGAAGCTGTGGCTGCCATCTTAACCAAGAACCATTTCTTATCTGAAAACACTGTGTTCAGGAGTCTAGCAATGGGCCCCATTCTTCTGCAGGAGGGTCAAAGAGGAGTTATCTTGTTTTCAAGGCTCCCATAAAATACTGCTTCTAAAGGCCTGTATATTATAACATCAGACTGCTCTGACTGAATCTCTACAATTCCTGAAAATATGACCAGAGACAATAGTTTTGAGAGAAACATGAGAGACCGAGCTCCATAAGGCAGCCTTGTTAAGCAATCACGTGTTTACCAACCCAATCAATCTTCTTTCGCCTACCCTTACCATTAAGATAATGAAAAGCTAATGATACTTCACTTGCCCATCAGTGGTGGGGGGAGTGTGAGTGAGCAAATTTTAGGCAAGAATTGTCTGCAGAAGAGAAGAGTGGGGGGGGGATTTAATAGCAGCCTTCAACTACCTAAAGGGGCTTCCATAGAGGATGGAGCTAGGCTGTTCTCAGTGGTGGCAGACGACAGAACAAGAAGTAATGGTCTCAAGTTGCAGTGGGGGAGGTCTAGGTTGGATATTAGGAAGAACTATTTCACGAGGAGGGTGGTGAAGCACTGGAATGGGTTACCAAGGGAGGCGGTGGAATCTCCATCCTTAGAGGTTTTTAAGGCTTGGCTTGACAAAGCTTTGGTTGGGATTATTTAGTTGGTGTTGGCCCTCCTTTGAGCAGGGGATTGGACTAGATGACCTCCTGAGGTCTCTTCCAACCCTAATATTCTATGTTTCTATGAATTAGGAAGGATACGATTTTTTTTACCCAACCTTACCTGCAAAAGTCATTTGCAAAACTGGCCCACAGATAGATGTTAATCATGAGAATAAATCCTACATAAAATATAAACAAGAAAAAGTTTAATTTCTGACCTGTTTTGTGGTTTAATTATCCTTTTTCTTCAAATTTTATTAATCTGTCTTTTTAATTCTCTCCCATGAGATATTGTCTTATACTTTTTTCAAGCACTTTTAGGTTACCATTTACTAAAAACAACAAAAAAAGGAAAATACATATTCATTCCCATACTATTAAAAATTGAATCACTTGCTCTGCCTTGGATAAGGATATCCTTTCTTGTCATTTAACCTGCAATCAAATAGTAAGTAGAATGTTTGTTTTTATTTTTTGCATGAAACCAGTAGTTATTTATCACAATATAATGTAAACCTATGTTGGATTATTCTCCTCATCAAATCTGAAACAGAAGAAAATCCCTTAACACTTAAACGCCTGCAATGGAACCAGGTCAAAGTTTGTCCTTGTTACAATTTTGAGACCCAATCCTGCAAAGTTTTGAGTGTTACCTGCAAAGTTTGAGGGTCATTTTCTCCCCATGGGAGCTAAGTGCTTTCAGCTTTCATAAGAGCTCATTGCAGGAAGCAGTCCCTTGATGAAGATGACCACCAAGAGCCATGTACAGAGGTCATTTATTGCAAGCTTTCTCATATCTTAATTCTTCCAGAAGACCACCTAGAAATGTCGATACTATAAGTGTATCTGTCTCTTTAGATTATGGAAACTATAGGGACCATTTCCTACACACACACATTCTCAAAACAGATGACAGCATGTTCGACTTCTGGAAACTACACCATTTCATGCCAAGAACTCGTGCAGTCTAGATTCTATTGATTCTTCCTTAATTTTCTCTTTAAGTAGAAAGATTTATAATTTATTAACACTTTTTATCAATTTTTCCCTGGGACAAACATGCTGGCTATCTAACTGTCTCCTGGTTTGGTTGCATATTTGAAATGATGCAAATATTTTATACATTTATTTATAGATAATACAGAGGTGTTTACCTCTGTAAATGTTATTTTATCACCTATCTTCACTCTTTCTATGTTTTTTTTTTTACTTGAAGTTAATTTTATGTATTGAATGGCCAATTACCCAGTTTCTCACAACTGGAATATTTTAGTGAAGAGTATTTAATTCTATTCCAATCCAAAATTAATTAAATTAGGAGTTAATGCAATTGCACCAATGTAATATAAGATCCATCATCCTTAATCTTTTCCCAGTTTCTTCAAAATGGGGTGCAAACTGAAAATACTGACTAAAAATTGCTCATGCTCTTTGTTGAGCTACCTTGTTTTTCGCTGTGATTAGGTTACGTGTGTTGATTTTAGTTAGTCCACGTAAAATGTAAAATGGTGGAAATGGAAAGTGGGTAAATGAGGAAAATAGAGCTAGTCAGAGGTGGGTTTTTTTAATGTAAATTTTGACTTTTTGTCAAAATACCAACAAGTTTTTGGCTAAACATTCACACTTCTCAAGAAAATTTTCATGTAATTGTAAACCCAATTAAAAATTTTGACCAGCCCAAGTGACAAGATTCCAAATGATCCCTTACCGTTTTCACTAGATCTAACAATTTCATGCAGAATACTGTCCACATACTAAAAAAAAGTAGTCACACTGTAATGGGATTCCTGATGCAAATAATCATTAAAGGTCAACAGGGTTTTTGTAAAGGGAAATCGTGTCTCAATCTATTAGAATTCTCTGAGAGTATCAACAAGCATGTGGACCAGGGTGATCCCTTTGATATAGTGTACTTTGACTTTCAGAAAGCCTTGGACAAGATTCCATTCCAAAGGCTCTTAATCAAAATAAGCAGTCACAGGATAAAAGGGAAGGTCCTCTCATGGATAAGTAACCAGTTAAGACAGGAAACAAAGGGTAGGAATAAATGGTCAGTTTTCACAGTGGAGAAAGGTAAGTAGTAGGGTCCCCCAAGGATTTGTACTGGGTCCAATGCTGTTCAACATATTCATAAGTGATCTGGAAAAGGGGTACACAGTGAAGTGGCAAAGTTCGCAGACTATGGAAAATTATTCAAGATAAGTCCAACCAAAGCAGACTGTGACGACTTGCAAAGGGATGTCTCAAAACTGGATGATTGGGCAGCAAAATGGCAGATATTTAATATTGATAAATGCAAAGTAATGCACATTGGAAAACATAAGACCCAACTATACATACAAAATATTGGAGTCTTAATTAGCTTTGACCACTCAAGAAAGAGATCTGAGTCATTTTGGATAGTTCTCTAAAAACATCTGCTAAATGTGCAAAAACGCTAACAATGTTAGGAACCATTAGGAGAGGGATAGATAATACAGTAAATATCATAATGCCACTGTATAAAGCCATGGTATGGCCTTATCTTGAATATTGTGTGTATTTCTGATTGCCCCATATGAAAAAAAGATATGTTAGCATTGGACTAAGGGGGGATGTGATAGAAGTCTATAAAATCACAAATGGGGTGTAGAAAGTGAATAGGGAAGTGTTATTGACCCCTTCACATAACACAAGAACCAGAGGTTACCCAATGAAATTAATAGGCAGCAGGTTTAAACAAAAGGAAGTATTTCTTCACACAACACAAACTCAACCTATGGAATTCTTTACCAGTGTATGTTGTAAAGGCCGAAATAACTGGGATCAAAAAAGAATTGTATACGTTCATAGCGGATAGGTCCATCAATGGCTATTAGCAAGATGGTCAGGAGCACAACCCCATGCTCTGGGTGTCCCTGAGCCTCTAACTGCTAGAAGCTGGGGCTGAACGATGGGATGGATCACTTGATAATTGCCCTGTTCTGTTCTTTCCCTCTGAAGCATGTGCCATTGACCACTGTTGGAAGACAGGATACTGGACTAGATAGACCATTGGTCTGACTCATATAGCCCTTCTTGTGAATCAGACACTTGGACTGGCCAGAACTATATGCTTTCTTAGTACTACTTTGAGTTTTCATGAATCCCGGATAAAAATCTTTAAAGAAAAAAATTCTAATTGAGACTATATCTTTGGAATCCCTGGACAGATACCCACTTACTACTTAGATGAGAATAAAAAAATACCTGTTTAGAAACATTCTAAACTATTGTTTTCATACCAAAATAACCCACCTTACCTCCCACCCCAACATCAGATCTGGATGCATTTAATGGAGAACCACTTTCTTTCAGGGGAAGGAAGAATGGTTAAAGCATAAGAAGAGTGAGCATCTTGAGGATCTGTTCTGTTGCTGAGCTCTCCGTCTTTCTGTGTGACCTTTCACAAGACACCTAGAGCAAAATTCACCATACTGTGGAATGCCTATGCACCATTTCCTGTACTGCTTAAGCTTTCCAGTAAGAATCTCTCTTGTTGGAAGCAGAATGGGAACCTGGAGAAGTATGTGTGTTTTAGAGGGCAGGGGGTTGCACATGCCACATTCTTAACTGTGGAGGACTAACACAGATGACTGCTGGAGGAGGCACTGGATCAACAATGGATTTGCTAGTGTAAAATATCTGGACATAGGACATTCTCTGGAGATTCCCTGACTCTGGAATTGAGATCTTCAGCCTAACAGAGCCTGAGTTTGTTGACCTGGCTGAGCTGCAAGGGCTGTAACTATGAAAAATGGGTTGAGCAGTGAAGGCTTTGCAGGAATGGGGAGTTATTGCATGTTTTCTCTTATGGAATAATGAGGGAGTCCACTTATGAAGTAAACTGCATATACACCTCTATATAGAAGAGAAATAAAAGAGCAATTCCTGTTGAATCATACAAGAGAACAATTGATTTGTTTTATGTTACTAGGTAACAGTCACCTGAACGTTTCTGAACTGTATCCTTTCTACAGTCATAAAAACTGGTTCAGCTGTTCTACTGAGACATAATGTGTCAAACTATAACATTTTAAATCTTAGGAGGACCTGTGTGGTGAGTCCATTTGGCTTACAGCAGGGAAGTCTATGCTAAAACTATTTAAACAATATTTTACTTACTCATACTACAATAACATCATCACTGATGTTCCCAAAGTCCCGTTACAAAGCACTTGGATGTGGGAGACAACATTACTGTGGTTCGGCTTAGTATTTACACCTCATCTGCTGAATCACTCCAGAATGGGAAATTTATCTTTTTATATATGTCTTTCATTTCAAGTACAGTTCATTTGCCTCCAATGTGTCATTTCGTAGGATTGTTCACTATAATATTCTGGTAATCATTTTTATTAAAGTACCTCAGGCTGCAATTATGTATTTCTGTAGAACTTCACCATAGTGGTGTTTCATCACCTAGTGGTACTAATGTTAAGGAGACCAGCACTATTGAGCATGAATGTAGGAGAGTATTCTAATGCTTTGGAGTTCTAAGCTAAGGCAACTCAAAAGTTGTTCGATTATTTTGGGAGGGAGGTGGGGAAAGGAATTGTATCACTCACAGTAATGTTTATAATCAGATATGGCTTAGATGAGTAATGAAAGATTTTTACTAATACTTTAGTTGAGGATAAACAAACACAAATTGAGTTTATCCACCTTTCATTTGGGAAATATGGAGTTTAGGATAGTAAAGCCAATTCTTCGTTTGTTTTTTGTTGTTGTTGTTGTTTTTGTTTTGTTTTAAACCACCTGATGACTCTGGGATATATGAAATGAGTTGGTCCACTACATACCAGATGTATTCATTTCAGAAAACCATACTCAGAATGGGTACTAACTGTTGTCTGTGAGTATGATCTCAGTAGAGAGGCCATAGGCAGAGACTGAATTGCATTCCCACCTCTAATGATGTTCGCAAGACAACAGGGTTGAGATGCTTGTGAGGTGTGGAGGATTGCATAACCATTGTTCAAACTGCAAGAGTTTTTTGTTTTGAAAGATTTTACTTGTTAGAGAGATTTTCCCTACTTAATATGTGGAATATAGCTGGAACAAGTAATATCTCCGCAGAAGTAACTCTAAATGTAACCATTCAATATGCTCTTTGAATAAGATTTCAGGCTTCTGAGATGATGTATTTCTAACATATGCTATCTAGACCCATATTATTTTGTATCACATTTCACAAGGAAGTGACTATGACCACTTTAGCTGCTGCTGCTTTTTTCTGTGCTCTTAGATTCTGTTAAAGTTAGCAAGTACTCTAAATTTCAGCTCAGTGAAACTGCTACTTCCCTCCTCTCCTCCATCATGACACAAACACACATACTCGATAAGAGTCTGAGCCCTCTTTAAAATTGAGGAACCAAAAGCTCATGGCTTCCATGGACCCCTGGGTTTTGGGGACTGTCGGTGACCTAGAGATTAGGTTACATCTTTCTTTTTTACTTCAAAGCTATCTTTGTAAGGAAAAGGGCTGGAAACTTACATTTTCTCCTTGAAAATGAATGTTGGAATTCTCCTTTGTTTGTAGGTTGCCCAAATAATGGCATTCACAGGTGTGGTCTTTGCAGGCCTCAATGGGTTTGTCTACACTGCAGTTAGACTCCCATGGCTGGCCCATGCCAGTTGACTCCGGCTTGGGCTAAAGGGCTGTTTCACTGAAGTGTAGATGTTCAGGCTCGGGCTGCAGCCCACGCTCTAGAACCCCGGCTCCAGCTCAAGCCCAAACGTTTACACCTCAAGTTAAACAGCCCCTTAGCCCAAGTCAGCTGGCATGGTCCGGGTGTGGGTTTTTAATTTGCAGTATAGACCTATACAAAGACTTTTCTCTTTTCAGGACCTAAGGAAAAGAGGTGGTTGTGGGAAATATGTACCTTTTTAATTGGGTAGATTTTGGTAAGGCTAGATATCTATCCAGACTCCTGAAAACCTTAAAGAAAATTCAGGGTCAGATTGGTTTGGTGTT
The DNA here is from genome assembly GCF_965140295.1 of Lepidochelys olivacea. Classification (NCBI taxonomy): domain Eukaryota; kingdom Metazoa; phylum Chordata; order Testudines; family Cheloniidae; genus Lepidochelys; species Lepidochelys olivacea. The sequence goes on from NC_140411.1 coordinate 170,382,121, forward strand.
TGGGGGCTGATATAATTACAACTTTTTCCTGAAGTGTAGCCAACTGGGACAGGTGAATGACATTATTCACCTATCTTTTATATCCTCTTTGTTTCTGGGGTGAGGGGAAATAACTAGTTAACTTTAATGTTGAGGATTTTACATTCTACTGAAAATATATGATGCACCACAGCTGCTGCTGTTTCAAATGAAGACTGACAGTAAAAGTAGACTCAAAGGTCAGATAATCTTTAACAGCAACTAAAGAAATCAATCGCCAGATCTGGGAGTCAACCTCTGCATTAAAGCAAAAAATATTTTTCTTCTGTGGTCAACATTTCTAATGCTAAAAAGTCCCAGGCTCTTGGCCAGTTACATTAATCATTTTCCACTGTCATAATGATGCTAGAAACACAGAATTACAGTAAAGCAAACATTCTCTGCTGAACTAGATAACATTGGATACTTTCCAAACACATGATCATGGCCACTAGGAAAAGGCTAGCAAAGCCATAAAAAATTCCAGCCACCTTTGTAAACTGGTTACAACAGTGTGTTAAAAGCAACTGTTCCTGGCAGTATGACTAAACTATGAATTTGAAGTAGGGAAAAGAGTCAAAGATGTCGATTCTCTTGTTAATTATATAGTTGTCAGTCAGAACTGATTCTCAGAGGTTGTGTGGCCCACTGGATAGGGAACTGGACTGGGATTCAGGAGTAGAAATGGACAAAAAAAAAGACAAACTGATTAGAAAAAACACAAAGGAAAAACGAACACTAAATGACATCCATTCAAAAACCAGATTGAACAAAATATGAGCAATACACTGGATGATGTTATATACCCAGGAATGCTGATTAGGATGAGCTAAATTTGTGTGGTACTGGGAAGTTGCTAAGGGCAGAGCGGTGCTCAGAACAGAGAAGCATAAAGATGTTACCTGTACATTTAGTTAGAATGAGACCAATGGAGCTTATAGTGACATAACATGGCTTCCATTCATTGATTTACCTTTTTTTCTGAAGAAGGAGAAAAATCTATGGACCTGTTATTGAGCTGTTCATCAGATACTTGAACAAAGTAATTAAAGCAGATGAACTGAAAAGCTCATTATTTAGGCTGATAGGCAATCTTGGCCCCAGTGTTCATCGTAAGCAGCTGTGCTGCTCATTAGAGAAACTGGAGGGAAACAGTCATTTTAAAGATGTACACATATATGCAGGCAGCACAGCTGCTAATCGTAAAGGCTGAAATAGCCTCCAGGGTGTCACTCTGGAAGAGGAGTAGCTAAAACTGAACAGTGGATCTAGTGACTCATCCTTGAGTCAGCCTGTGCCTAATCCCACCAAATCATTGCAATACATCAGGGTGCTGGGAACCCTGTGGAATAGCGTGGCTGAGCATATTATGAACAGGTCCCTCACTCTGGCCTTTCATGGAATGGAACCACATCAGTTCTGCAGGAAAATTTGGCCAATAATGAAGAATGATGCAAATAAAAATTCTCTTGTTCTTGTTCAACCTATTTTTTCCTTTTCATATTTTACTCTTCACCATCTTTGGGGGGTTTTTTGTTTATTTTTTGCCTAACTGTTCTTTAGTCGCTGCTTCTCTTATCCCCCCTTTTTCCTCCCCTTTCTTCTGGTTGCCCTGTCATGGTTCCAGTGTGAATTTTATTTCTGTAACAATTTGTCTTAATCAGTTTCTCTCCCCTTCTAAATTCTACAAATGGCTAGGGCTAAAAGTACTCTGAAAGTACATTAATTAACTAGAGAGAAAATAGAGTGGCTAATAATTGCCAAATTACCAGAGTATGTGCCCTGGCTCTAAGCTAGGTGCAGAGAAAATCTTGTATAATGAAGTCATTTTTCCAGAGAACTAACTTTGCCGTAAGCAGAGGTTAAGTATATCCAGAATTGCAGCTTGAGCAAACATTCATTTAAACCATTAAGAATGTTGTGTTCTGCTTCACTATAATGTAATAAATTGTCACTATATACAATTTCTAAAGAGGTTCATATAACTTAGTTTACTTTAAAATGAGCATCTTGCATGCCTAGTACCAGGTGAGAAAGGGGAATGATAGAAATGACTGTCGGGCATGAAATAAGTCCAGCTGTTGTGGAAGACTTGTGTAACTAAATTTCTCCCTTTTAATTTTCATCCTGTTGCTAAATCTGTAGAAAGTAAAGCTTTATGCATCATTTGATAGCTTCCAGTTGCTGGAGTTTGGTTTCTGGTTAAAAACCAATTTCTCTTTGATTTCATTTCCAATGGACTTGTACAGACCCCTTCTCCCACCCCTTCCAATTTGCTTTGATTTTCAAGTTCTAATGCAGCAAAAAGAACTCAAAACAAACCTCTATCAAATCCATCTAGTGTCACCTAGGTTCATATCTAAATAGTGTGAACCACAACATCTGCATGTTTCCTTGATTTGAAACCTAAATCAGAACAATGTTTACTAGAGGCCAAAAACACCTAATCATAAAAGATGACCAAGAGCCAAAAATCCCTGCTCTGACAAGATGTCTGAGAGACGTTCAGTTTCCATACACAGCATGAAAAACTCAATCAACCCCAACAACTTAGTCATCTTGTAAGTCCATAGGCCTCATTCTGTGTGTTCTTAGTTTTACTAGTGTAAATTCAAAATTGTTCTTGGGACATAGGTGGAGTTAATCCAAACTTATGGTAAAATAAGTGAGATCAGAATGTGAGCCAAGAGGTTGTAAACCTGTTGCTTACATCACTGTCATATACTCCAGTATGGGACACTTGGCTGATGCTCACTATATAGCTCCCCCCTCCCAACCGCAAAAAAGCTTATACAGGCATGAAATGCTACTAGGAACATAATTCCAGTGAAGCTGATATTATTAAAATATATCCTTTTTAGTAATAAAAAGTGGATCTACCTTTTGTCAGGCTAGTCTCTAATATAAACAGTCAGGAAACAAACTGTTGAAAGAGGTACAAAGAAATATATATATATATATATATATATTACATTTGTGCTAATTTTTCAATTACAGAATGATCTGTACAAAAGTTAATGCTGTATCAGAAAGGTTCTCTTCTAGTTGTATCATATGCTTTGAAGTCTTATCTGCTCATTCCAAAAGCAAAGTAGTAAACAAAGTTTATCACTTTGGCTTCAGTGTTAGGTTTGTCTTAAATATCTAACCAGATTGCCCATGCAAATAAAATATAATATTTTAAAATGCTGCTGTTCAGAAATGTTGAGATCATCTTCAGAACTGCTTGTGAACCTATGTTATTCAGCTGTTCATTGACCTCTTAGCCACAGAGTAGTGAGGTATCTGAGTCTGTGGTCAACATTTTCTAGTCCTTAAATGAGTTCCAGAATAAAAGCTAATAAATATACTTGTGCTGATTATAGCTCTATACTCAGATTGCACTTCAAGCACTCTCATTACCTCATTTTGTGGTTTAAAGATTGAAACAGAATACTCATATTGTGGTTTGTCTTTATTTTTGCAATGTTCTGTGAAGTATGAAGACTCTTTGTACTTTAAAATTAACTTGGTTATCATGGTAACCATCAGCAAATAAAAACATTATTATCAGCAATAAAGCTATCATCCTTAGTTATGTTAATGACATGGCATAAATTGGATTGCTTTTTTTCAGCTATACATGTTGATTACCGACTAACTTTGAATACTATGGGTGAGAGTCTCATTTATACTGAGGAAACTTTACTTAGCTCTAGTAGGATAAAGATGCCTTCAAGTACGTGAGAATCGGGCCCTGTATTTATCCTGATACCGTTACATTTATTTTATTAATTATTTAATTATTTGAAAAGACGGTTGTTAGATTGCCGCAACTGGCGATTATCTGGTGGTGAGATTGTAAAGCAGACTCACTTGAACCATAAGCAGAGCCCACAGTTGAGTGGCTGGACCCACTGCATGTTCTGCATATTACTACAGCCAAGAGTCTAATCTAGGAGTTCTGGGTCGAAGGAAGAAGAGCTACCAGATGGGAGAACAATGAACCTTCCCTGACCAAGCCAGTAGTTGTACTAAGCTAGTTTCAGCTGAAAATCATTTGTGTATAGGTTTAAACTAAACTATTCCTTGTAACCAGCTCAAAACATAAACTAGACTCATTATTTTAACTACTACTGTTCTATCTTATTTTGAATCACTATTAGATATGGCTGTCTTGTCAGAATATTCATGGCAGTTTTCTTGAATTTGAGGTAGTAATACAATTACTGCTGTACAGCAGCTCTTAGCTTTTGATGTTTCAATAATCCATTTAATTAATAAGAAACACAGCATCTCGCTTTCCTTGATGCTGTCCGACAGATTGGAAACTAATGCCGCATGCGTGGAGAAAATCTTGTTGATGATTCCTTAGTTTCTATAACTCTGGTTTCAAGCTTGCCAGAGTATTTCCTGTGGAAACTTTTCTAGTTTATCACTTCAAATGGCTCCACTATTGGGTGCCAATGTTCATACAGATGTACCAGCAGGGCACTTCATTTGATTTTATTATTAACTTTTTTCCTCCGTTTGGAAAGCCTGGAAGAATATTCCTTTCCAGTACTTTCCTTTTAAAAAGGTGTTAAAAGAATGCTACATCGAAATCAGTAAAGGTTATGAATGTCGTATTGTAGTGAACGGAAAATGAAATCGATTCCCAATATGCCTAGTTAAATCAGATGATAACGAATTCTCGGTAACAGGTTACTTCTTAGCTATGAGAGCCACAGCTGCATGCTCAAGATGACATTTGCCACTGTGCAGAGCACTTGTGCAATACCTATGAATCACTTACATTCTCAAAATAGGGCTCAAGTCAGTCTTCAATAGTGTATAGGCCCTTGACTGTCCCTTCGCTGCCTCTCACATGCATTTTTTTTTGTTTTGGTTGATGTTAGTTGAATATAACTGAACTGGAGTTAAAAACCTGTAATTACTGCTGCATCTGTCTGGTTGCAGATAAAAAGTAGGATGTCAGAAGGATAGATTCTCTTGCTTTATAGGTGTAAACTGCAGGTGTACATTTTTTCAGGTCCAAACTGCATCTGTGAAAAGGGATCTCTGGATGCTAATTTTAAAATGTAAATCCTTTACCTTTTTAACTGCTTTGTGGGTGTTCTGTGAGCAGACTGTCTTCCCCAAGTACCTTCATCATTCATTCAAAACTATTCAGCGATTTCCACCCTCAAAAACAGTTTTAGCCTTGTGGACTGCAAACAGTTCAGTGTAACCACGTCACTATTTGTTGTTTAGTTGTCATTGATCAGATAAATCATAAATATCGGGTTTCAGAGTAACAGCCATGTTAGTCTGTATTCGCAAAAAGAAAAGGAGGACTTGTGGCACCTTAGAGACTAACCAATTTGAGCATAAGCTTTCGTGAGCTACAGCTCACTTCATCGGATGCATATTGTGGAAACTGCAGAAGACATTATATACACAGAGATCATGAAACAATACCTCCTCCCACCCCACTCTCCTGCTGGTAATAGCTTATCTAAAGTGATCACTCTCCTTACAATAAGAAAAGGAGTACTTGTGGCACCTTAGAGACTAACCAATTTATTTGAGCATGAGCTTTCGTGAGCTACAGCTCACTTCATCAGATGCATGCCGTGGAAACTGCAGCAGACTTTATATATACACAGAGAATATGAAAAAATACCTCCTCCCACCCCATTGTCCAGCTGGTAATAGCTTATCTAAAGTGATCATCAGGTGGGCCATTTCCAGCACAAATCCAGGTTTTCTCACCCTCTACCACCCCACACAAATTCACTCTCCTGCTGGTGATAGCCCATCCAAAGTGACAACTCTTTACACAATGTGCATGATAATAACGTTGGGCTATTTCCTGCACAAATCCAGGTTCTCTCACCCTCTCACCCCCCTCCCAAAAACCACACACACAAACTCACTATCCTGCTGGTAATAGCTCATCCAAAGTGACTATTCTCCCTACAATGTGCATAAGGTGGGCCATTTACAGCACAAATCCAGGTTTTCTCACATCCCCCACACCCCCATACACACACAAACTCACTCTCCTGCTGGCAATAGCTCATCCAAACTGACCACTCTCCTTACAATGTGTATGATAGTCAAGGTGGGCCATTTCTAGCATAAATCCAAGTTTAACCAGAATGTCTGGGGGGGGGGTAGGAAAAAACAAGAGGAAATAGGCTACCTTGCATAATGACTTAGCCACTCCCAGTCTCTATTTAAGCCTAAATTAATAGTATCCAATTTGCAAATGAATTCCAATTCAGCAGTTTCTCGCTGGAGTCTGGATTTGAAGTTTTTTTATTGTAAGATAGCGACCTTCATGTCTGTAATTGCGTGACCAGAGAGATTGAAGTGTTCTCCGACTGGTTAATGAATGTTATAATTCTTGACATCTGATTTGTGTCCATTTATTCTTTTGCGTAGAAACTGTCCAGTTTGACCAATGTACATGGCAGAGGGGCATTGCTGGCACATGATGGCATATATCACATTGGTAGATGTGCAGGTGAACGAGCCTCTGATAGTGTGGCTGATGTTATTAGGCCCTGTGATGGTGTCCCCTGAATAGATATGTGGGCACAGTTGGCAACGGGCTTTGTTGCAAGGATAGGTTCCTGGGTTAGTGGTTCTGTTGTGTGGTATGTGGTTGTTGGTGAGTATTTGCTTCAGGTTGGGGGGCTGTCTGTAGGCAAGGACTAGCCTGTCTCCCAAGATTTGTGAGAATGTTGGGTCATCTTTCAGGATAGGTTGTAGATCCTTAATAATGCGTTGGAGGGGTTTTAGTTGGGGGCTGAAGGTGACGGCTAGTGGCGTTCTGTTATTTTCTTTGTTAGGCCTGTCCTGTAGTAGGTGACTTCCGGGAACTCTTCTGGCTCTATCAATCTGTTTCTTCACTTCCGCAGGTGGGTATTGTAGTTGTAAGAATGCTTGATAGGTGTTTGTCTCTGTCTGAGGGGTTGGAGCAAATGCGGTTGTATCGCAGAGCTTGGCTGTAGACGATGGATCGTGTGGTGTGGTCAGGGTGAAAGCTGGAGGCATGTAGGTAGGAATAGCGGTCAGTAGGTTTCCGGTATAGGGTGGTGTTTATGTGACCATTGTTTATTAGCACTGTAGTGTCCAGGAAGTGGATCTCTTGTGTGGACTGGACCGGCTGAGGTTGATGGTGGGATGGAAATTGTTGAAATCATGGTGGAATTCCTCAAGGGCTTCTTTTCCATGCGTCCAGATGATGAAGATGTCCTCAATATAGCGCAAGTAGAGTAGGGGTGTTAAGGGACGAGAGTTGAGGAAGCATTGTTCTAAATCAGCCATAAAAATGTTGGCATACTGTGGGGCCATGCGGGTACAGATCAGCGGCATTGCTATGGGTACCCGCATGGCCGCACAGTAGCCTATTTCCCCTTGTTTTTTCCTACCCCCCACCCCCGACGTTCTGGTTAAACTTGGATTTATGCTGGAAATGGCCCACCTTGATTATCATGCACATTGTAGGGAGAGTGGTCACTTTGGATAAGCTATTACCAGCAGGAGAGTGAGTTTGTGTGTGTGGGTTTTTTTTGGGGGGGGGGGTGAGAAAACCTGGATTTGTGCTGGAAATGGCCCAACTTGATTATCATACACATTGTAAGGAGAGTGATCACTTTAGATAAGCTATTACCAGCAGGAGAGTGGGGTGGGAGGAGATATTGTTTCATGGTCTCTGTGTATATAATGTCTTCTGCAGTTTCCACAGTATGCATCCGATGAAGTGAGCTGTAGCTCACGAAAGCTTATGCTCAAATAAATTGGTTAGTCTCTAAGGTGCCACAAGTACTCCTTTTCTTTTTTCATAAATATCAGGTGCACTGCTGAATTGTGTCTGCCAAAAGATGGGTCTTCCTAGACAGTCCTGTAACCAGGATTATTATGTCAACCTGTGCGAGCCCTGTTTTTTGTTGGTGGTGGTGGGTTTTTTTTTTGTTGGGTTTTTTCAATTTTAATCACTAAAGATGCTTGGGTATTTAGAAAAGCCTGTACTGTAATGGATCCCTAAGTGACAATTGCACACCCAAAATAACTGCTAAGTAGCTCTATCCTATACTACCTATAATTTGTTAATCTAGGAAGCATTTCTTTTTAAAATGTGGTAATCTAAAACTGCCATCACATGTCACCAGACTTCATTGTTGTTAGAAGGGTATGAGAACAGATGTATTGATGTACGGCTCAGCTCACTCACTCAGAGTGGTTATGGGGCTGCGAATGCTCTTTCAATCTTTTTTTCTTTTTAAATCCTATAGGTATAATGGCAACTGTAGGGAATACAAAATCACAAACACTGAATATGTTCAATTCTTTAGGTTTAGGAGATTAACTCTGCAGCTATTTAATATTACTTCTAGCAAAAACAGTAATTCTAATAGAATTTAAGTTGGGCATAGTTTTCCCTTTCTTCTGAAAAGATCTCTTTAGTAGTGGCTTACTTATTTCATATTTCAGCATCCAAAATACAAATCAGATTATATAATACATATACAAATCTTTTAATTCCACTTTAAATACATCAGTGTGTAAAGCTCTTCTACCCAGTCTGTCTACTGTAGCTCTTTTATTCTGCCTCCTAATGCATTTCTAACTTTTTGTACCTGTTGTAATGTCATTGTGAACTACTGAGTTTCTAGCTCTGCGTTATACTAGGAAATTTTAACATTTTAGAGTTTTAACACTCATGACATAGAAAGAGATGAGGGTAATTTAGAATTCTTGTTCCTTGGCTTGTATGTATACCTTGCTTGAAAAGTAATGTTATTCTGGGTGCCATGTGGAGGTGTTTGTTTTTTTTAAAATTATGTGAGCTCACAAGCAGATAAGTAGGAACAGGTCTAGTCCTAAATTTTACAACACTCCTTTCCCTACCTGTGATTGGGTCTACTAGTACATCTGTGATCCTCCATGGTCTTCCCTGGGACTGTGACAAATCTGCCATCGCTTTTGCGAGTTTGTGAGGCTTCACATCCCTTGGTGACCTGTAAAGATGGACTGGGAAAGCCAGAAGGCGAGGACAACAAGCAACTTTAGAGCAGGGGAAGGTAGTTAGAAAACTGATATCTTGCTTGTCCTACTGGTGCTAGAGTTAGACAGGTTCATGGACAGATTGTTGGACGCACAACATTTTGGCTGAGGGGGGATGTTTATAGTGTAGGACTCTGCTTTTCCGGGGCACTATGCAGCTGTAGAAGTTATGTAGGTTGAAGGCCACCAGTTAGTAGATAAAACAGTATTCACAAGTAGATACTCATACTAGATGATGAATAGAGTGTACTGTCCACCTACTTATATAGAGCTCTGTGCTAAAATATTGATGGCTCTGGTTTCAAATCCTGCTCATGACCCATTTACACAACTCATTTATGGAATACTGGATGAGATAGGAGCCTGGAAATGTGACCTAAGAATTAATATATCTTTCTCCAGCTCAAAGACAATCCAAGCCATTAACGATGAAAATAACATCCAATTAACTTGGGGTGGCTTATGAGAAGTGAGATGAGGTTTCAGCCTAGTTCCTAGAATGATAAATGTCTTCACCAGAAAAAACACCAAACTTGACACCTTTGTTAGTGTTTGAGTGTTTAGATTAATAATTTTAATACTCTAAGGGTAGTGGTATGCAGAGGCCAGTCTCTTTCATAGTGGCCCTTCTGAATTTAAGTTCTATGAATTAGTTCCTACTACAAAGTGTATAATTTTTTTGTCTCCTAACATGTGAGTTAGAGATATTCCCTGAGAATAGTTAATAAATGATTTTTCCAAATATTTTAATTAGATGTACTAACTCTTAAATTATTTCAGTCGGTGCTAGTATTACTGTCTTGACTACACCTGTACAAAGAATTGTGTATGAATCATACCATGGTTTGAGGGCATCTAATTTTAGTATGTTGCTATTCAAAGTAGTGTGTGTTTAGGTTGCCAAAGCCTGAAGACTGGAAAACTGATGTTTACCCTAAGCTTCTGAGCCAACCCTACTTCACAATGGCCATGCCACTGCATTATCATAGGCATTTTAGTAACATATCAGACCTGTTTCATACCAGGAAATAGGTTAAAGTGCATCTGGCACCACATTTTTGTTTGCTTAGCCTCACTTTTATCATGAAGCAGGAATTAATTTTTTAAATGACAAATCTTAATTGAGAGAGATTTATTTTTGATGTTAATTTTAATATCGGATTATCCAGTGACGAGCTGCCAAAATCTTAATAACGGGTTCCCTCCTCACCCCACGAGGGAGTCGTTGCCCACTCCTGCCCCATCCAACCCCCCCCCCCCGTGTTCCTTGACACCTCCCCCCAGGACTCGTGCCCCATCCACCCCCTGACTTCCCCCAGAACCAGGCAGGAGGGTCTTGTGGGCTACCATAGTGGGTGCCCACCCCGCCCCTAAGAGCCAGAGGCACCTGCCAGGGGGCGAGGTGGGGAGTCCCAGAGGTGCTTACCTGGAGCAGCTCCCAGGAACTATCCGGCAGGTCCCTCTGGCTCCTAGGGGTGAGGGAGCGCAGCAGGGGGAGCGGCCACTCCCCACTGATCACAACAAAAGTGGCACCTTAGGCGCCGACTCCCTGGGTGCTCCGGGGCTGAAGCACCCACGGGGAAAATTTGGTGGGTGCAACCCACCGGCAGCTCCCCACCCCACGCCCAGCCCAGCTCGCCTCACCTCCTCTCCTCCTCCCCTGAACGCACCACCCTGCTCTGTTTCTCTGGCCCCTGGCTTCCCGCGAATCAGCTGTTCGGCGGGAAGCCGGGGAAGGCTGAGAAGCAGGTCGTGGCTTAACACTCAGGCCGAGGGTGGCGGAGGTGAGCTGGGGCGGGGAGCGGTTCCCCTTCCCCCGCCCTGGGTTACCTGCTGTGGCACGGGCAGCCCTCCTCGCGTCCCCCCTCCCTGCCCCAGCTCACCTCCACCTCCCTGGGCCTGAGTGGGAAGCTACAGCTTGCTTCTCAGCCTGCCCTAGCTTCCAGCAGGAATAGTTGATTTGCGGGAAGCCTGGGGTCAGGGGCGGAGAAGCAGAGCAGGGTGGTGCATTCAGGGGAGGAGACGGAGCGGAGGTGAGCTGGGGCTGGGGGGGCAGGGTGGGGAGCTGCCGGTGGGTGCTCTGTACCCACCAAATTTTCCCCTTGGGTGCTCCAGGGCTGGAGCACTCATGGAGTATGCGCCCAAGGCGCCATTTTTGGCTGGTTAAATTTAGAAGCCCTTTTAGAACCGGTTGTCCCCTGCGGAACAACCAGTTCTAAAAGGGCTTCTAACTTTAACAACCAGTTCTAGCAAACCGATGGCAACCGGCTGCAGCTCACCACTGGGACTATCTACTACATGTTGTAACAACAAAATCCCTCGTCACTGTCGGGCAGAGACAGGAATCCTAAACTGTTTAGAAACCTATGTCTTTTATATGGCTGTGCTGTGCACTAACTACTTCTCCGGCCATGTTTTGTTTTTAATTAATGAGATTTTCTCTGAATTACTTAGGCTGGTTTCCCTGGCCAAAAGATTTTTTTTAAAGTAACGTTTTTAAAGATCACTTCAATAGAATTGTTACCTTTTGAGTGATACAAGAATCTTTAGTTTGTGTGGGGAACAATTTCTCCCAAAAGCTTTGAGTAAAGTTCTGAAGTAGATGGTGTATTGCAAGTCCAGATTTCAAAAGTCAAGTCTTTTTTTCCGCCAGGGTTGTGAGAAAGGGTAGCTCTGTAAGCAAAGGTTCATTTCACAGGACATGGTGCAGGGGGGCGGTTGTGTGTATTAGAGTTCTTGATCTGGTTGAAAGAACTTGGATAGTTAAAGGTCAGGTGCTGGTGGTTTTTTTTTTTTTTTTTTTTTAAAGAAGAAGGGCAGGGGAGTAGGGGAAGGAGGGCATGGTGTCAAAAGGCTGCAGGGTTTTGTAAAATGTTCCATCTGTAATTGCAAAACAAAATGCAAGATCAGCTCAATAAAATCAGCCCTTGTCATCCTTTACTTATCAGTATCGTGGTTTTTAGAAATTTCAGAGATATTCATGTAGAATTTGAAAGGACGCTTTTTCATATCAGAAATGTAGCTGTAGTGTCTTGGATGGCTGTATTTAAACAATTTGTAATATGCACAATTTACAATGGTCATCTTTGCCTCCTAGTGTGTAAATAGCTCACAAGGGATTGCTAGAGCACTAGTTTTGCCTTTATCAGGATGTTAATGGCAATAGACACCTTTATTTTTATTTTGAGGCTAAAAATGCTGTGTGAAATTTTAATATTTTTAACCCCAAAATTCATAATGAGTTTCTGTAAAGGAGATTTTAATCTTTAGGTGGTGATAGATATTGTAAAATATCCTAAATGAAGTTACTTGAATCTTCTATATTTGGGCTAAACTCATCCCTGATGTAGCTTCATTGAAGTTATATTACGTTGTACTTTTCATGCCTAGCCAATATGTTGCCACTAAAATAATTTTCTTGGCTCCCATCAACTGTTTCACTACCACAACCACTGATTCCCTGCACTAGATTCCAGTCTCTGTCCACATGAAGTCCCTAACCCTGCAAGAACCATTGTGGACTAAATGGAATAGACAATCTGTTGCATCAGAGCTCTGCAGGGAAGGGTGTTGGTTTCTGGTTTCCTGATCATTCATGCCAGACCCAACATCACATTAAGCTGTGTGGCAGTAGAGCCTAATTTATACCACTGTCATGGGGTCCTTCATGAAACCTACACCAGTGAAAAACCGGCCGGTGGGGGGAGGGGTACCTTCTGCCATACTAGCGCCCACCCTCGGCATGCCCACCTACACCGGAAACAAAGACTGGGGGCACAGCCCAACTGCAGCACAGATGCACTGGAAGGAAGTTGCCCTATGCCAGGGGAATTCCCTGCTGGTGTTATACCAATAAAATAAAAACCAGCAGGATCTTATTAAAGGGGAAAAGGCAAAATGTCACATTTATTGTGAATACAGAAGGAATCATAGTAAGCAGTTAGTTGTAGCTATAACATTCTATTCAATTTCATATTTATTCACGCTTTCATACACACACACAGGTTCTGCAAGGTTGTTATCCTAGTTACCAGCCTTAGAGTTGCTCATGCCAAGCCACTGTCTAGGTGGTCTGGACATGAGGAGGGAGCAGGGCCTTGTCAGATGCTCATCTGATGCTCCTGGAAGTGGGTTCGCAGAATCAGACCCCAAAGTTCTCACTTTCTACAGTCCATTTTTATAGGAATTTCTTCCTATGCCAGTCTGTGGGAATTGCTTCATCATGCTGTTGCTGAATCAATCAGCAGATGGCACATTCCTGATGGCTCTGTGCTGCCAGATGTTATCTTGTTCTTTGGTTCTCCCATTCTTGAGGCTGTTGGGTGGATTCCAGCCTGCCCTCCAGGGGTCCTCTGGTTATTTCCACTTGACACCTTCTTCGGCCGATGGACACTGGATTCTTAGGCTGGCACCTCCCTGATCATTCAGTTATTATCCACACCAAGCATCCATCCACATACATCCTCTATCTCTATTTTAATCACAATTGTTAACAAGGCGAGATTAATACAACAAAAGGGCGGGGAGACTCTGGGTGCTGTTTCTGTTGTTACAGAGTATCATTTTGAGTCTCTCTCTGTGTGAGTAGTTGTTACAAAGAATTGCTTTGAGAACAGACTCTGTCTTAGAATGTACTAACACAGTTAGCAGCTTGCAAGTTTCACACAGAGAGGGAGAGAAACAGTACCAAAACCCAAGAGACCTCTTAATTAGTAATACCCTGAAATTTAAACTACGGGGAATCGAACTCATTTGTGATTTTAATACAGAACTTCTTTAATATGATCCAACACTGGCAATATGTGACTGCATTGTGGTCCCTGAATGGTGAAAATGGGCTGTAATTGATCAAAGTGAGTCTTCTCAGAGGTAGAAGATTACTAGCTGTGAATATGGCTGCTGTCTCTGCCAGGAATACCCTCCCAACATATCAATTAATCAGTGACTTATTTTACTTTAAACTAATTAATCACTGGACTCCAGTCCAGATTCTAAGTGAGAAGTTATTTCTGAAGCACAAATCCCAGCAGAACAATCTGTTGTAACAAAGGACTTATAGCCAGTGGATGATTCATAGTAACTCTTTTCAGCTATCTTTTCATAAAATCTTACTACCATTTTGCAAAAATTCTAGAAGAAAGGGGTTCAATGAATTTTTCTGATGATTTGTAAAATTGTTTTTTAACTGCACTACATAACTTAAAAGGGAAAGTACTCAGTCACTATTCCTCAGACAGGGAGGAAAGTGGTCCTATCTCGTGAACTTTCCTTTGGAAGGGAGAGTCAAATGGTTGTGAAGCAGGGGAAAAGGAGATTTCTACTGGCATTGACGCTATTGCTATACCTTTTTAATAGCAGCAGGCAGATCTAAACTTGAACTATAAAAATAAATTGTAGTTCAGGGTCCAGGTTGGTAAGTCTTTCTTGTTCACTTGGATTATCACAACAATGATTTCATACACTTCTGCATGTCCCTTTTTATTTTTTTTACAATTCTCTTTCGAAGTACCTAATTGTTCTCACTCATATTCCTTCACTTTTAGCTAAATAAACGAAAAAATCTACACAGACTTGAAGAAGATCTCTGTGTAGCTCGAAAGCTTGTCTCTTTCATTACCAGAAGTTGGCTTAAGAGAAGATATTACGTCACCCACCTTGTCTCTTAAATATTTTTTTCTAAAATAGCATTCTACAGAAATGGTCCAAATCCTCTCTGTACTGTGAGAACACTAATGTGAGTCAGTATTTTGGAGCCTTATTATAGTATGATTCTGTTGGGTGAGAGGAGGTATGTGTTCAAAAAGGAAATATTTCTACTGCTGAAACGATGTTTTGTTTATGCCAAAACCTCACAATACCACTTTAACATAAAATCTTGCTTTCCCAAGTAAGAGAGAAGCCCAAAGATTTCTGGTTCTTCTTTTGTGTGAATCTTTCTGTGCAACTCCATCCTCTGTCTCATCTATTTATTTAATCTGTAATTAATTGACGAATATATGACATCTGAAACATGCCCATCCCTAAGTATCTAGGTGAAAGATGCACTCATTAAGGACTTGCATTAAGTTTTGAGATGCACCAGCTCTAGGTTTCACTTCTTTTATTCAGATTTATTTTCTTTTTCTAATTTCATGGTGACTAGGACCTCATCTGAGAGGAATATGTGCAATATCAACAAGATAAAAGTGGATGGAAGTCACTTAACTGTTCTCTGTGGGCTTGAGATTTTCAAAAGCACCTACATGATTTAAGACTTATGCTGTTAAGTCACTTAAGCACTCTTGAAAACTCCGTCCTAGGTGTCTAGGGTCCACTGATTTAGTTCATTGGGACCCTGCGGATCCAGGCTAATTTGAAAATGAGTATATGCCCTTGATGGGAGGGTGAGGCAAGTTCCATCTGTCTGCCAAACATTTCCAGCTGTTTACATCTGTGTACTTGGTGATAGATGCTCTGATGTTTCCGTGATGTTACTATGTATCCTGTGAAGAAGATGCAGTGCTGGGTGCAATCAGCATAGTAATGATGTTGGACTCTAGGGTGTCTTGTATGTGTGCTCACACTCTCTTTCTCTCTTCTCTCTCCCCCACGCCTTCAAGAGGTTTCAGGTATGTGTTGAAAAGGAAGAGATTGACCCTTGCAGGACTCTACCTCAGAGGATTGTTGGGGAAAAGGAACCAATACACAAAGAATTTACTGATATCCTGGGATATTGATATATACTATATGGTGCACCAAAATTGGCTAGCCCAGTGGCCAAGAAATAGTGCTTTAAACAGTCCTGTTGGAAATCTGGATTCAGCTACTCTTCCCAGCCTCTTGTTTCTTAAATTGGCAAGAACTGCAAGTGCTGTTTGCTCTTCATACATAAAGGACAAATAGAATTGCTCTAGTATCTTTCCAAGCAACTGCATTAACCGACCCAAAATAATCCCGATACAGTCATATTGGGTGGAAGTAGACTGACCTCTGGCAGGAGTGTGTAATGGTTAAATCATGTGGACTGGGGACATTCTGCTGAGCAGTAACGCACCTAGATATACCACATTGAAAAAAGTATGCAATTAAACATGCTTGAAGCTGGACCTCTTAAAAATAAAGCTTTTGCACGTGACTCAAAATTTACCTTGTGGCTAGTTTAGACTACATAAGAAAAACTGAAGAGGTGAAATCAATATTCTCCACTTCTAATGTGTGTCTTGAGAAGGTATAAATAAACATCTTACAAAAGACATTAACAATATTTCGTCTTGTCCAGTGATCATGTGCTAGATGTCTTCTGTAACACTGGTAAATGTGAAGTCATCATTGTACTAAAATAGTTGCATCTGCCAATCGAAATTGATGTGCTGCAATGCTAACAGTAACTATAATATAATGTTAGACCCTTTTATATATGATATTACACATAAAAAAAATTACATCAAAAGAGCATTATTAAGGTTGCAAAGTGAAGCACTCAAAAGTTAGGAAATGCCAAAATTGAGGTTGCCTGTGCAACATTAATTTGCCTGCTCATGCCCCCATTGTGCATATGCATTATGATAGTCTTTAATTACATGGTTATTTTCCCACCGGACACCTGTTTTATTCAGCACACAGGATGGAGGGTGCTTCAATTCAATATTTTGTTTTCACCTCATTCTTCCATGTGGCTCCATCCCATATTTAGTGCACACTATTTTTAAACCCTGCTCTGAAGACAGAATTATTCATTTCCTGATAGTCTATTTCTATGCCATTCATCACTATAGTACCTGACTGCTTCACAAACATTAATGAAGTTATCTTCATGACACCTGAGATATGAGGGGATGTGTCACATTCGGGGTGCAATCCAGACTGGTGAATAGTTGTTACCTCTTACTCGGTAGCCCTAAGTGCCTTATGCCGTTTTGCCACTGTAGCTCTCTGCCTGACACATCCACCGCCAATAGCAAGCATGCACTCTGCGTATCTGTTGGGCTGTCCTGGTCCAATGCCTTGGATGCAGGAATCTGCCTGCAATATCACAAGCTTCCACTGGACTTCACCAGCTTTTGTTAACAATTGGTATAGTGACTCCACACCCTCCCCGTACCTGAATGTCCCCCAAAACGTGTGTTCTGAAATGTCCAAGCCTGTCCTGGAACAATGAGAGGAACGTTAAGGTTTGTTGCTCATTTAAAGAATCCGTATTCAACAGTTTCTTACTTTAACTGGAGTTACCAACCAGCTCAAACACAGCACTGGATTGGTTTAAATTAAAAATGAAGCAAGTTTATTTGCCTAGAAAGAGATTTTAAGTGAGTGCAGGTATATTTATTAAAGTCTGTAAGGTTATAAGAGAAATAAAGATAAAGTGCTTTCTAGTAATTAAAACTTGGTTCAAAATAGAATCCTCACCACATGTTTCCATCAAGATGAGTGACCAAACTCCTGGACCAGGATCTATCCCTGAAAGTCACAGGGCTGGTACCTTTTGTTGTCTTAGGTGAAATATAGATACCGTAAATACATTCTCATTATCTTTCGAAGCACGTTGAAACTAATGCCCCAGGTGGGGAAACCACATTACTTTCCTAGGGTGCCGTAATCCCTGCTTGGCCTGCAGAAACATTGTAAGAATTATCATATCACTTTATGTCCATAACTTTGTATCAGTTGTTTGCACCTACATTTCACTAACAACCAGTGATTCATGAGCTTCTCATTGACCCTTATCGGATACATTTCATGACATTAAGGAATTGGGGTATATTTGAAGTGGCTAAGCCAGCTGTTGTTCATTACCAGATATCTGGGTGCTTCTTAACCTCTGTTCGGCTGTTTTTGATGTCAGAGGGTGGTATGTTACCCATCCGTAAAATGGGGAATTGAGGCATTGGGGAATTAGTGTCCACGATGCCCACAAATTTTAGGTGCCCAAGTTGAGACACCTTGGACCTAATTATTCAGAGTGCTTACCATTATATAACATGTGCAAACTGCAATTTCTCAGAGGCTTTTAACTTGTCAAAATGTGTCAGGATTTTCATGGGGATTGCAAAAGGCATATTCTTGACACAAAGGCCAAAACTTTCTAAATTTCAAGATTCTGCTCCAAAGCTTGGGGGAGCTAGAGCTTTTCAAAGAAAGAGTCACCAAAAAAATTTTAACATGAGCAAACCAACTGATTTTTTCACTAACCTTCTTCTCAGAAATGGATGAACCATTTTGTCTGAAATTTTCCAAATTTCAACTAAGATAGTTTAAATAAACAACTGAAAACAGGTTATTGTGATTGGAAGTCTCAGGCAACCTATAATACCTTGAAAGATGTACAAGATAGTAATAAAAATAAAATGAAAATAGAAGTTATCATATCAAAAAGTTACAGTGAGATCCCAAAACTAAAATATGCCGCAATCGCAAATAAAAATCAGCTATAGCTGAATGTCATAAATCTTTCTTTTTTATGATGTAGTACCATATGGTATGTACAGCACATAACTGTGTAAACTATTAGAAGTGGTGCACAGTAGCATGCTGGAAAGTGTCAAACAGTTGGAAAAGTGTTTTCTTCTTTCTCACTTTATTTTATATTTGGGTTGGATTTGTTTCAAGGAATTTTGAATCAGTTTAAACTTTCAATGGCTTAACCTGTGTATGAACTCTGGAAACATGTTTCCACAAACTCCATTTGTCCTGTGTTTAATGAATGTTACAGGTTTGTTAGATACTGTCAAACATTATTTTATGGCAGTAAGAAGGTTGCAGCTATGCTAGCTTGAGAACCAAGTGAACAAAAATATGATATTTATAGTACTTGAAAAGGTTTTATGAACAGTCTCTACACTGCATATCCTTCACTCAACTCATTTCTTCCATTTCTGTAGTAATATATTTGTACTCAATAACTTTGGGGCCTTTTTGTACTCTGATAGAAAGGTCTTTCTAAGCTAAAATTCATAACGTAGTATTAACTTATCCTTTCAATACTGCAAAATCTATATATGTATTTTTTAAAATGTAGTTTTCAGTTTCATAGAGCCGATTCTAGTAAAATTGAGGGGTTTTTCCTTTCCCTTCCACCACCTGTTGGTGAATTGGAGGGGAGTTGATTAGCATCTATGGGGTTTTTGTTTTGTGTAGTTTTCACAATTTATCTAACATCATAATTCTTTGATTTTTATCTCAGCTGCTCTAGATAGGCCTGCCCAGTTCCCATGGAAGTCAATGAAGAGTTTCATTGACTTTGGGAGTCGGATTGAGCCTTCCAATACCCTACTCAGTGGTTGTACTTTATGTGGGTAATTGACTGCAAACATGAGGGGTTCCACAGTTGGGCACTTCAGTCAGTTTTGCTGATTTCTACAGTTGTTGGTTTCTGATGAGAAACCACATTAAGATGCTCAGGTACTCAACTCTAGAGCTGATCAGAATATATTTTGGGTTTAGTTTTTTTGTTTCTACACACCACCCTGCAAAAATGTTGACTCCTCATCAAAAAGCATAAAACAAAACATGTTTCACTTTTTGGCAATCAAAAACAAATATTAAGGAAGATTGTCAAGCTGCTGAAAACTGAAGTTTTGTGGGTTTTGGCAGAAAATTTTTGGTTTTCAGCTGAACCATTTTTGGAGGACAGCAGACAATCTTTCCATGCATTTATGACTCAATGAAAAACTACAGTTTTTAGAAAACTTTTGACAAGCCCTGCTCAACCCTCTGAAAATCAGGTAGCTTTTTTAAAGTTGCTAAATAAGAATTCAATTTCCTAAATTTAAGTACCACATTTAGCCTTACATTTCCTGGTGAGAAGTGTCCTTAGAAATTCCCAATGGAGATGGACATATCCATAGATATTTCAGATAGAGTAGTATATTGTTTGGATTTGCAATGCTACCTGTAATTTAATAAATTATAATTCTCAAATAGTCACTTCTAAGACCTGCATTTTACAACAACAATTAAGTAAAAACATATGTAGTGAGAACTATAAGCTTCTGTAGTTAATCCACTTACTTACACCTATTGCTAAGCAGTTTATCCTACATGCACGGTTTGACTAATCAAATTGTGTTCTTAAGATTGTCCTATTAAGCTTAATTGCATTACAAGGTACTATAATGGACAGTATTTGTTTAAACAAGTTGTGGCTTTCTGTACTTGTGTTGCAGATGTTTTACCCCCAAGACTTAATTTCTGTGACTTAATTTTTTAAAACTAAAGACTTCATGCTCTTTTCACACAGGTGGCTGTATTTAAGATCCCATCAATGATGTGCAGAAATCTGAAACTGCGTAAATTCAACTGCTGTAGCATTGACAAGTGGCATTGCTGTAGTTAGAAAGAACAAGGAACAGACGTGTGTGTGTGTGTGTGTGTGTATGTAGTTTGACAGAGGTAAGTTTTATATTTATAATGAATGACTGATGACACCAGAGAGTAAGACTAAATAGTAAGTCCGGCTTTCAGTTGGAAGGGAAGATACATTTTAAGTACCTCCCAGCACTTTTCTGATCTTCTGGATGCAGACTTCACATTACCTCAACTGCAGCTACATATGTTTTTAAAATTCACCTCTAAGTTTCAGCATTGTAAAAAAGATCATTCTTTAATCTCTGTGATCACAAGACTGAGAATCTGTTTTTTCATGCCCTCAACATGATGAATTACCTCTTGGTAACGGAGCATCTCTTCAGATATGCTGAGACACGAAGCCGCCTGCTCTTAGGTACTGTGCACACCTGTGACTTTGTTTTATACTTGGTAATTGTCCCAGACACACAGGAAGAAAGAGATGATACAAGGGATGTGGTTTAATTAGACTACAGCTTTATTAACTTATCTGGGAAATGCCTGGCAATAAGCTAAACACCTCAGGACTATTCTTTCCTTAATAATTTTCACCTATTTGGGAGAGCTGCTGCCAGACCTCCCGACTTTAACCTGGTCCCAAGCCATTGCTGAGACCCCACTGCCCTTCCCTTGTATGAGGCTTACATGGCTGTGGAAAGGGGATTGTCTCCACACTGTACCATGGAACCAGATCTCCGAGGAAATGAAAAGAGGGTTCTGACCGGCAAGAATGGAGTTCTGGAAGATTCTGTCTGGTATGCATGGATTAGTGGCCCATCTGAGGTCCTCCCAGGCAGCCTGTTGCTCTGGTGATGCTCTCCCCCTCTTACTCCCTCCCCTTCTTTTCCCCCACTCCTTTGGGTGAACGCTTAAAGGAATCAGACTCCTTTTCTTCACATTGGCTAGACTAGCTATAGACCCACCCTTATAGTCAAGTTTATGGGAAATGAATTTAAAGATGTATGTTACATTAGTTACTGTTTCAACAAGATTCTGACCACAAGGCAAAATTTCGTTAAAAAATGCAAAAAAAAAAAGTTAAATCTTGGTGATAAAGACCCTCCCAATTCATTTTTTTAAAGAGGCTCAATAATCAAAAATTGAGAAAGCTGAGATACTATACCTTCAGAAAACTCGCCACTGGTATGTTTCTTGTAAAATTATTCATAATCTGTATAGATTAAAAAATGTAATTTGACTGGAATCATATATAAGATATAACTTTGATTTTTACTGAGGAATAGTTTTGAGTAGCTTTATGCTTTACAAGGCCAAGCCCCGTGTGTGTGTATGTTTTGTGAAGGTACTCTACAAGAGTGAGGTGTTACTAGGAGCCAATAGATTAATCAGCTCCATATTTATTACATTATAAACGGAACCCTCGGATTGAGTCAACAGCAAAGAAAAGTGGTAGCTCATTTAGATGACAGTTCCACTGAGCAAAAAAGCTCACAGTCGAGGTCCCTAATAACTTCAATACAGAGCAAGATGAGAGACTCGTGGTGTGCAGATTGCAAACTACTTTTAATATTCAAAGCTTTCATAAATTCTAAGGCCAGAAGGGACAATTGTTGTTATCTAGTCTGACCTCCTGTATAACACGGACTTAAAACTTTTCCAAGATAATTCCTAGAGCAGATCTTTAGAAAAACATCCAGTCTCAATTTAAAAATTGTTGGTGGAGAATCCACTACAACCCTTGGTAATATAAAGTTTATATACAAAGTTACTTATGTCCGTAAGGGTCTTAATGTCATAACTTTTGGACAAAGAGCATTTTTAATGTTCATATGAAAAACAAACAAAAATGCCCCATAATCAAATAGCATTTCCCCCCATTTTATGTACCCCACTTTTCCATTTAATGACTTTTGGGAAAAAAATGTTTGCTATACCAGACTTTTGCTGTTGGGACAATATAATCACAGTTGGCTGGTGGACAAAGTTTTGTCTATATTTAAGTAGACCAAGAAGAAATCTTTGAGCAAATAGTTATTTTCCCCCCAAAATACAGATTCAAGTCAACCAAAACTATTTGTGTATTCAATTTTGAATTTGGTGAATAGTTTCAACGAAAATAAAATAAAGAAAAATTCCGGAAATGTCAAAATGTTTTGTTTCAGCATTCCCAAAATGAACATTTAGACAGTTAGAAGTTTCATTTAAGAATTTACCTTAAATGTTTTTCTAAAAATTAAATTAACCCCTCTTAGTTTAAAAAAACAAAACAAAAACCTGAAAATAATGTATTTGTTTGATCTTTGCTCTTTTTGGTTTGACCACCAGGCAAAAATAAATTGGTTATTTGCTCATCCCCAATTTATAGATTGATTCTTGAACATCTTTTCTTCCAGTAAAACTGATTATTTCCCCAAACACAGTTTCCCATCTCCAACTTCTGAACATACAAATCCATCTTCATTACAGCTAAGAGAAAGCTGCAAATATTAGTGTGTCAATATTCATTCTAATTTTAAAACAAACTTACTTTGACTGTGTTCATGGCCCTTCTTGTGTTCCCCAACCAGTGAAAATTTTGCAAATGTGTTTTACTAGTAAAAAGAAAAGGAGTACTTGTGGCACCTTAGAGACTAACCAATTTATTTGAGCATGAGCTTTCGTGAGCTACAGCTCACTTCATTGGATGCATGCCGTGGAAACTGCAGCAGACTTTATTTATACACAGAGAATATGAAAAAATACCTCCTCCCACCCCACTGTCCTGCTGGTAATAGCTTATCTAAAGTGATCATCAGGTGGGCCATTTCCAGCACAAATCCAGGTTTTCTCACCCTCCACCCCCCCACACAAATTCACTCTCCTGCTGGTGATAGCCCATCCAAAGTGACAACTCTTTACACAATGTGCATGATAATAAAGTTGGGCCATTTCCTGCACAAATCCAGGTTCTCTCACCCCCTCACCCCCCTCCCAAAAACCACACACACAAACTCACTCTCCTGCTGGTAATAGCTCATCCAAACTGACCACTCTCCAAGTTTAAATCCAAGTTAAACCAGAACATCTGGGGGGGGGGGTAGGAAAAAACAAGAGGAAATAGGCTACCTTGCATAATGACTTAGCCACTCCCAGTCTCTATTTAAGCCTAAATTAATAGTATCCAATTTGCAAATGAATTCCAATTCAGCAGTTTCTCGCTGGAGTCTGGATTTGAAGTTTTTTTGTTTTAAGATAGCGACCTTCATGTCTGTGATTGCGTGACCAGAGAGATTGAAGTGTTCTCCGACTGGTTTATGAATGTTATAATTCTTGACATCTGATTTGTGTCCATTTATTCTTTTACGTAGAGACTGTCCAGTTTGACCAATGTACATGGCAGAGGGGCATTGCTGGCACATGATGGCATATATCACATTGGTGGATGTGCAGGTGAATGAGCCTCTGATAGTGTGGCTGATGTTATTAGGCCCTGTGATGGTGTCCCCTGAATAGATATGTGGGCACAGTTGGCAACGGGCTTTGTTGCAAGGATAAGTTCCTGGGTTAGTGGTTCTGTTGTGTGGTATGTGGTTGTTGGTGAGTATTTGCTTCAGGTTGCAGGGCTCTCTGTAGGCAAGGACTGGACTGTCTCCCCCCCCCCCCAGATGTTCTGGTTTAACTTGGATTTAAACTTGGAGAGTGGTCAGTTTGGATGAGCTATTACCAGCAGGAGAGTGAGTTTGTGTGTGTATGGGGGTGTGGGGGATGTGAGAAAACCTGGATTTGTGCTGGAAATGGCCCACCTTAATTATGCACATTGTAGGGAGAATGGTCACTTTGGATGAGCTATTACCAGCAGGAGAGTGAGTTTGTGTGTGTGGTTTTTGGGAGGGGGGTGAGGGGGTGAGAGAACCTGGATTTGTGCAGGAAATGGCCCAACTTTATTATCATGCACATTGTGTAAAGAGTTGTCACTTTGGATGGGCTATCACCAGCAGGAGAGTGAATTTGTGTGGGGGGGTGGAGGGTGAGAAAACCTGGATTTGTGCTGGAAATGGCCCACCTGATGATCACTTTAGATAAGCTATTACCAGCAGGACAGTGGGGTGGGAGGAGGTATTTTTTTCATATTCTCTGTGTATAAATAAAGTCTGCTGCAGTTTCCACGGCATGCATCCGATGAAGTGAGCTGTAGCTCACGAAAGCTCATGCTCAAATAAATTGGTTAGTCTCTAAGGTGCCACAAGTACTCCTTTTCTTTTTGCGAATACAGACTAACACGGCTGTTACTCTGAAACCTGTTTTACTAGTGTCAGCTCTTAGGAATGCAAATGATAAATGTAAGTGTCCAAATAATCACTGAAATTTGGAATTTCAGAACTAACCAACAATGTAGTTCAGAATTCTAATTGTGAATTGCTGATTTTACATTCTAGTACACTATTTGCAATTGATTTAACTGACAAACAGAGATTATTTTAAATTATTCATCAATTATTCAGTGTAATACAGATAAATATTTATTGTTCTAACAAGTAACTATTTTTTCTGTAACCATGTCTAGCATATGCTCCTAAAAGTAGACATGAGAAATATGCAAAATCCTAATATACTTTAAAGTTTATTTTTAATTTTAAGCACCCAGAATCCACCAAGCAGAATGTGTTGTCTAATAGAAGTGGAACCCTGGATCCCTTCATTTATTTATACTGCTTTATTTTTTTAGTCACATTTTAGATTCATCCACAGGTGCAGTGATCTCTTATTGCTGTTAAAAGATATTGTTTAAAAAATCTAAGGCCAGGGCTATACTATAAACTTACATCAATATAACTACGTCACTCAGGGAAAAAAAATCCACACCCCCTGAGCTACGTAGTTATACCAACGTAGCCCCCTGTGTAGACAGCGCTATGTCAATGGGAGGGCTTCTCCAGTCAACAGAGCTATGACCTCTCTCAGAGGTGGAGTACCTGTGCTGATGGAAGAAGCTCTCCTGACGTCATAGGTAGCATCTTTATTGCAGTACTGTAGTGACACAGCATTTAAGTGTAAACCTGCCCTTAGGCTCAGTTCTGCAAAACTTGAAAGCTTGGAACTTCCACTGAGCACTATTACTAATCTGTGCATGGAGGGCTTGTAGGACTGAGCCTCTGTTTAGTAATTTTACCTGTTACCAATGATTAACACAGCAATTGCTTCACTGGATTAGACCCCTGGTCCATCTAGTGCAATGTCCTGTCTGTCTCTGTGACCAGCAACTTCAGAGAAAGATGGAAGAGACTCTGTTATAACCCTGTAATAATGAACACTTTTTTGTGTAAATGAAATTGTGCTGAGATTTAGGGTATGTCTACACTATGAAATTAGGTCGAATTTATAGAAGTCAGTTTTTTAGAAATCGGTTTTATATATTTGAGTGTGTGTGTCCCCACAGAAAATGCTCTAAGTGCATTAAGTGCATTAACTCGGCGGAGCGCTTCCACAGTACCGAGGCTAGAGTCGACTTCCAGAGCGTTGCATTGTGGGTAGCTATCCCACAGTTCCCGCAGTCTCCGCTGCCCATTGGAATTCTGGGTTGAGATCCCAATGCCTGATGGGGCTAAAACATTGTCGCGGGTGGTTCTGGGTACATATCATCAGGCCCCCGTTCCCTCCCTCCCTTTGTGAAAGCAAGGGCAGACAATCGTTTCGCGCCTTTTTTCCTGAGTTACCTGTGCAGATGCCATACCACGGCAAGCATGGAGCCCGCTCAGCTCACTGTCACCGTATGTCTCCTGGGTGCTGACAGATGTGGTACTGCATTGCTACACAGCAGCAGCAACCCATTGCCTTGTGGCAGCAGATGGTGCAATAGGACTGGTAGCCGTCATCGTCATGTCCGAGGTGCTCCTGGTCGCCTCTGTGAGGTCGATCAGGAGCGCCTGGGCAGACATGGGCGCAGGGACTAAATTTGGAGTGACTTGATCAAGTTATTCTCTTTAGTCCTGCAGTCAGTCCTATTGAACCATCTTATGGTGAGCAGGCAAGTGATACGGATTGCTAGCAGTCCTATTGCATCATCTTCTGCCGGGCAGGCAAGAGATGAGGATGGCTAGCAGTCCTATTGTACCATCTTCTGCCGAGCAGCTATGAGTTGTGGATGGCATGCAGTCCTTCTGCACCGTCTGTTGCCAGCCAAAGATGTAAAAGATAGGTGGAGTGGATCAAAACAAGAAATAGACCAGATTTGTTTTGTACTCATTTGCAAACCGCCCCCCCCGCCCCCCGTCTAGGGGACTCATTCCTCTAGGTCACACTGCAGTCATTCACAGAGAAGGTGCAGCGAGGTAAATCTAGCCATGTATCAATTAGAGGCCAGACTAACCTCCTTGTTCCAATAAGAACAATAACTTAGGTGCATCATTTCTTATTGGAACCCTCCGTGAAGTCCTACCTGAAATACTCCTTGATGTAAAGCCACCCCCTTTGTTGATTTTAGCTCCCTGTAAGCCAACCCTGTAAGCCGTGTTGTCAGTCGCCCCTCCCTGCGTCAGAGCAACGGCAAACAATCGTGCATCTGAGTTGAGAGTGCTGTCCAGAGCAGTCACAATGGAGCACTCTGGGATAGCTCCCGGAGGCCAATACCATCGAATTGTGTCCACAGTACCCCAAACTCGACCCGGCAAGGCCAATTTAAGTGCTAATCCACTTGTCAGGGGTGGAGTAAGGAAATCGATTTTAAGAGCCCTTTAAGTCGAAATAAAGAGCTTCATCGTGTGGACAGGTGCAGGTTTACATTGATTTAATGCTGCTAAATTAGACCTAAAGTCCTAGTGTAGACCAGGGCTTAGAGTCCTAGTCACAGAGTTTAAGGCCAGAAGTGTCCATCAGATCTAGTCTGACTTCCTGTATATCACAGGCCACAAACATCTCCCAACACCCAAGGGTGACAGGTTTGTAGAAATTTTGGTGGTGCCCAGAACCCACCCCTGCCCAAACTCCATCCCGCACCTGCCCAAGGCTCTGGGAGGGACTTTGGGTTGGGGAGGAGGTCTGGGGTGCAAGCCCTAGGCTGGAGCAGGGGATTGGGGTGCAGGCTCTGGGAGGGAGTTTGGGGATGGGAGGCAGGGGGTGCAGGGGTGAGGGCTGTGGGGTGTGGCTGCAGATGAGGGGTTTGGGGTATGGGAGGGGCTCAGGGCAAGAGTAGCGGTGTAGGGGGTGAGGGCTCTGTCTGGGGCTGGGAATGAGGGGTTTGGGGTGTGGGAGGGGCTCAGAGTGAGAGTAGGAGTGTGGGGGGTGAGGGCTCTGTCTGGGGCTAAGGGGATTGGGGGGTTAGAGAGGCTCAGGGCTGGGGCAGAAGGTCGGAGTGCAGGGGGAGGAGGGCTCTGGCTGGGACTGGGGATGAGGGGTTTGTGGTGTTGGAGAGGCTCAGGGCTAAGGCAGAGGGTTGGAGTGCAGAGGGGTAAGGGCTCTGGCTGGGACTGGGGATAAGGTCTTTGGGGTGTTGGAGGGATTCAGGGTTAGGCTTGAGGGTTCAGGGTGCGGTGGGGGGGTGGGCTCTGGAGTGGGGCAGGGCTGGGGGTGAATTTGGGGTGCAAGCAGGTTGCTCTAAGACAGGGGCCAGAGAGGAGGACTCCCCCCAGCCCTTTCCCTGCTGGCAGCAGCGAGCTCTGGGGGAGGAGCCCCCCTTTCCCGCCCCCCCCCTCCCCGCCCGCAGCACACTCACCCCCACCACTGTCACTGCGTGTGCTCCTAGGGCCCCTCTCAGGTCCAGGAATCTCCCTTGCCTCCTCCGTGGTGGGTGCTGCGTGCACCTTCTCCCCTGCTGTTGTCCCTGACTGTAGCCTCAATGGGGGAAGAAAGGGACACAGAATCCAGTGGGAGAGATCTGGGTGAAGCTGGGCACATCTCATTACTCATTTCTTCATTTGTCATTCCCTTTCACCCCACTAACTAGCCCCCTCATCCTCTCTCCAGAAATCACTTTTTTGCTGTCTCCACACCAATTTCAGTTTTCCTGTTACTCTCTTCCTCAGCATTTGACCACCTCCTTCAACACAACAGTGGTTCATTCAAGAAATGAATAAATGATGTGAATAAGTAGATAACTTAATCAGCACGCATCACGTATGTGTCTAAAGAAACAGTGGACCTTCTGGAGGGATTTAAGTAAGAGTATAGTGGCTTTGCAGACCTGTACAGGAAGGGTGTTCTACATATGGGGAGTGGCATGGATTGAAGTATGGGTATGTTTGCGGGGGAAACAAATAATGCCTCAGGAATGAGGGCCTGCAGCCAAGCCTGGGACCAGCTTGCTCGTGGCAGCTGAAACCCTTAATTGGCCATATTGGCTGAGCAGTGTTGACAGAACTGTTCTTAAGCCCAGCAGGAGTAGCTGCTTAGTGCTTACACCAGTGAGCAGTTGTTGTCCTGTGCCTGTCTTACTCCCAGCCTTGTTCCTGCATATCTCCAGTCTACTTCCATCCTGCTCCCCTGATTAGTTTCTGACCCTTGGCTCCGAATCCTGGTTCTTGACTCTGGCTCTGACCCAGGTCTTTGACCACTAGGCCTGACTGCCAGGGCTCGGGTCCATGACACAAGGTGATGAGGGTGGTATATTTGACTGGATGGAGAGGCCAGACAATGAAAGACATGTTCAGATAAGATAGGGAGAGGAAGAGTTACACAGGACCTTGAAGGTAATTACAGGTAGCTAGAATTTGATGTGATGGAGAAGGGAAGGACAATGGAGACATTCAGAAAGGATGAGGACTTTAGATTGATATCTCAATAAAGCAGTTGCTGCTTAAAAATCAGTGTTGTTTTTTTTCTTTATTTCTAAAACTATACAGTAGTAATTTTAGTGCCTTTGGCTAACATGGGATAGTGCTTCTGGCAAGTGCTGAGAAAGCTTCTAAAAAAGTATATCAATCCTGACCTTAATGGTTCTCCCACGCTGTGTGGAAAAGCTGTTGGGTAATGCGGACGTTGCAAATGTCAAAAAGGTTACAGGCCATACTGGTAAACAAGACTCTGGGCTGCAAGGGAGATGAAGAAGAGCAGGTTGCAGAATTAGCTGTCTATAGCTTCTGTGGTGCTAGCTATATAAAATGTAGTAGTTGAAATGCAAGCTTTCCTTGCTTTATTATAAGGAACAACTCACACCTATTTGTTCTTCCCCACCCCCAGTTTCTGCCTTCTCAACAACTGGGAGCTGACTTTGTTGGTTTGTATATTTACTGTGAATTTTGCAAGGCTCAGTGGCTTATTTGTGGTCTGAGTCAAACGTGTGCTAAGGATGAGTCTGCCACACTCATTTTATATAGTTAAAAAGAGTAACAATGTTGTTAGTGTTAGCGGTTGTGCTCTTGGAAAAGAGTCGAGATGCCACACTTGAAACAGATGTTTTGATGTGACGACTGTAAAACACACATCTCGGCAAAACCCAGCCACAAGTGCTGACCTATTTCTTTGATAATATTGCTACATCCAGAAACAAAATGGACATGAATCATGTTAGTGGTTTGAGGAATAGCAAGCTTGTTTCTACTCATGAACGTGTGAAATAGTGTGTGTTCTTCTAAAAGAAAAAATAATGTATTGAACAGTGCAGAGGCATAACCAAGACAAAAAAATCAACATGAATATTCCTAGTATTACGAAGTGAAATATTTTGTTACCTTCTAGTTAAAATCTTGTTTCTCTGAACTCATATTCAGGCAAGAAGGATAGAACAACTATGCAAAATGAGATAAGACAGTTAGTTAGTTAGTATTTCTACCTTCAAAGAGGGAAGAGTAAAAAATAAAAACAATACAAATAGTTGAGTTTTATTTATTAATTTATTTTACAGACTGCATGAGAATTATCTAGTAGAGTACTTGGGCCCACTTAGGAACAGCCACAAGAATTGACCAAAAAAGGTTACTTAGCCTTACATTTTAGCAACTTTAAATAGTGAACTCATCTGTTTTGATGCCAACATAATTTCAGAAGTGCCAGGAAGATGGAAAAACAGTTTGAGAACCATGTTTAAAAATACTTAAAATGGCTCTGTTTATAAAACATATAAATAATATACAGATAGTCTTTTCAGAGTTATTAATTTTAATGTACCTGGAAACATTTAGTATGTACTTTTCCTACTTTATTAATGTGCTTATTAAAATTTATTAGTAGCTATAAGCACCTCAATACTTGAATTCTAGAAGCTGGGAATGGGAGACAGGGAATGGAGTACTTGATGATGACCTGTTCTGTTCATTCTCTCTGGGGCACTTGGCATTGGCCACTGTGAGAAGACAGGATATTAGGTTAGTTGGACCTTTGGTCTGACCCAGTATGGCCATTCTTATGTCTGTGCTGCACAGACATTATTTAACTGTGTGATAGATATTCTCCCCTTTTCACAGATGAACAAACCTCACAAAGAAGGTTGAATGCTACACATCTAGAACCTAGAAAATATGAAGGGGGAAATATTTCTGGTGATAGCAGCTGTGTAAGTTCAAGACAGATATCTGTTTAATAACTCTGATGATTCAACTGGGGAGCATGCTGCAGAGAGAGGATCCTCCTTGGCTCAGCCCCCTTCTGCACACTGTCGAGCTGTAGCAGTAGGACTTCCATGGCTTCCATTACAGAATGGAGCCACTGTTCCTCCCCTCTGCAGATCTTGCAGCTTTTTCTGCCCTTTTCTCCATGTTGCAAAATTAATTTGCCCAAGGTCACACAACAAATTAGAAGCAGAGCTAATGGTTATAGGCAATGCTTCCTCTCTAGCCCCTTACCCCAAACACCTTCATTCCGTTTGTAATGTTTTTTTTTTCCCTCTTGGTGTACCTTTCTTTTAGACTTCTGTTGTACTAGCATCAAGAAATCATGTGAGTACCCGATGGCATTCAGTTAATTGAAAGCAAGGGTAAAAGGGATTAGGAAGTGCAGAGGGTAAGTGCACTAGTTTTTTGGGATTTTTTCCACTTCACCTGTTGAAGTTACAAATGAACAGGCATTTGATAGTCCCCATTACACATCAAAACTGCCAAATATGGAGTATAATTGCAAGTCTTTGATAATGAGGGACCTATATCTGCAACAGAATGGGCATAAAACCTGTCGTTTTACTAAGGGATCAGTTGCAACTTTCTGGCGTAGCCCTGCATTTGGCTTTAGAGGAGAGAAGTAAGAATAGTTGCACCACCCCAAGGTGAGCACTTAGAGAAATTGTGCCCTAGACTTTTAGGTTGTGCTGGGAGGAGAAACATCTGAAACAGTCCTTCAAGGCATGCAGCATATTCTTACTCCTTCAGCCATATGTTCTGCTGGCAGATGTATACTGGGAGAGCAGTTTGGTTCTGCCTCCTCATTGCACTGTCCCATTCCTTGTACAGCAAGTTGCTCCCTTGGTACTTAAGTGGACTGCTAAAGGGGAAGGAAGTCCTTAATTATCAAGGAATAATTGTCAGTCTAGAATAAACACATACCTAATCAGTCTACGCCATTACTCACAGGAACATCATGATCAGGTTTGAATTTGCTTGCCAGAGCTGTGCCACGTGCTGTGTACGTTCTCCTCAGTAGTTGTTGAAACCCAGCATCCAGTTGCTCTGCTGGAGTTTGGGTTAGGAAGATCATCTTCCAGCTTTTTTGTTTATTTACTGAGCAATTTACATGTGTCAGCTTCCAGAATGGATAGGATAACTGGTCCATGCATATACCGAATGGATTTAATACACTAAGAAACCACATACACCCCAATACGTCAGCACAAAAATGAGAAATCTAAACTGTTAAAATATCAGAGTAATAAAAATGATTTATAAATTGACTTTACTACGGAAATACACACTGAAACATCACCTTCACAGGGGAATACAGAAATTAACATTGAGAAAGAGACTGAAAGTCAGAATGGGAAAAGGTCCTGTCAATACTATTTTTCTCTCCTCCTCACTGTTCCCTAGGCCTACAGTATGTGACAAATACATCCACATCCGAGTGGAGTGGAACTGGAGCTGTGTAAGGCTGAACGTATCCAGGGTTGCTTCTGGTTTTATGAGCACCAAAACTTGTCTCTGCCAGATCACTAGGCCAATCACATCTATCAGTACCGTCTAATAGGGAAAATACAATCTTTGCTAACCTAATAAGGCTATGTAAGCTTTGAACTGCTGCATAATGAGAGCAAGCTCTGAAGCTAACGACATATTTAGCAAAGTTCGCTAAAGCTTCTGTGGCTTCAGTAAATGGATGAACCATTGTGTGTTGTTAAGGCTATTCTAATTAGAAATGACACTGGAAACATTTTAGTAGGACACTTTTTTTTGTTTTTCACTGAATACCTATTTGAATCCTGCAGCCACTTGGCTTCTAACACGTACACGCCTCTAGCAGAAGTTGCCCTTCACCTCATCTTACTTCATTATCCAGCCTTGCAAAGAAACGCTTTCCCAATAACTATGAAAAAGCACACACATCATCTACTGTATGTTATTGTTGGCATCTTGAATTGGCTTGTCTTCTACAATTAAACAGAAGTTCTAAAAGGTCCCTGGTTCAGTGTTCTTCGTAAAGGCCTGCAGTCTTTAGTACTGGGAAAGAGTAAAACATGCTCAAAAGAAAGAGGGCAGAAATGTTCATCTAGACTGCAACATGAAATGCACTGATTGGAAAGGAAGTGCAGAAGTGAACAGATTAAAAAACAAGAAGAAAAAACAATAAAACAAAACTAAAAGACAATGCTATAGGAGTACAAAGATTACAAAATACAAACAACTTCATTTATATTTAAAATGGAAAATTAGATTTATAGTTGGGGATATGCATTTGATAATTTTATTTCATACAGTTTTTCATCCTGTCACATTCTTGTTTTATGTGTAATTTCAACAACAAAAAAGAAAGAGAACATTATTTTTTCCATGTTTCCTTCTCTTTTATGCTGTACAAAACTGCCTCTTTACTGAAAAATGTGCTTAGCTTAGCAAAGTGTCCACAAAAAGGCCCATTTTTCACTTCACAGTAAAATCTAAAGACCCTTTTAATTCTGCCCACTTTTTTTTTTTAAAGTAATTAAGTGTAGCCTTAATTTCAGGCCTAGATAAAAACCTGTTTCTAAGGCTAAAAAGGGACAGGCTGATTAAATAGCATACGGTGTGTTGTATTAATTCAGCTCAACAAGTCAGAGGTGCTAAGGTGACCCTGTCGTCCAACATTAAAAAATGTTAGTGTTCGGGATTTCATTCGGTACTGTCAGCGTAACTGAATTTTACTGTTGGTTTGTGCTTTGAAATTTTCTGTGATAATTGTGCCTAGAAACACATTATGGCTGCGTGGTATCAATCACATAATAAATGTTTAAACGGGTTAAATCACTTGAGTTACAATAGAATCACTTCTCATCAGTCATGGTATCTTTTTCACCATCTAAAATATTTTAGCACTAGTGGATTAGGTTCTTCTCCCCGGGGCCAGTTTGCATTATATTGCCAAAACTGTAGCTGCCAGGACTCCACAAAAGGCAGGCCTAAGTGCTGGTGTGGTGATAAGTGCTGTGTGGTATGCAGTATGAGTTGCTTTGTACTGGCTGAGATCTCTAGTGGGGATAGCTTGATACTGATTTCCAGCTCTATTGCCATCATGATTGAGCCAGCTGAGTCAGGCTCACAGAGCTCAAGCTAAGGGGCTGTTTGATTGCAGTGTAGATGTTCAGGTTCTGGCTGCTGCCCGGGCGGTGGGACCGTCCTACCTCATAGGGTCCGAGAGCCCAGGCTCCAGCCCAAGCCTGAATGTCTACATTGCAATCAAACATCCCCTTAGCCTGAGCCCCGCAAGCCTGACTCAGCCAATATGGGCCAGCTGTGGGGTTTTAATTGCAGTGTAGACATACCCATAGATGTTTGTTCTCTTCCTAGTTAATAGGAAATCTCCATCTGCTCTATTCCCAACTTATTGGAAAAACCTCACGTTTCAGTTCTGGCTACAACATATGTCCTCCCCACCCAGCCTTCCCATCTGACTTAATACCATTCTTCAGCTGTCATGACATAGTTTAGTACAAGTGTTGTTTACAGACTGCAAAGATTTCACACTGAATCTTGACCATTGCATTGTGTACTCCTAATTGGAAAGTTTAACTTTTACCCTTTAAAACAGTATACTTATTTACATCAGCCTCAGCACTGCAATTTAATCTATGGCGAAAAGGCTTGATCTACTCAAAGACAATTACCACCTCATATTTTCTCAGCAAGAATCACGCAAGAATGTGTGAAGGTGCCACTGAAAACTGAACAAAATCAGGGAAATTTGATTGATAAAGGTTAGCTCACACTTCAGGGAAAAGACTTTTCTTGTTTAAAAATAAGACCGCTAAATAATTGATCAGTCTTGCAAAGTAGGCTGAAAAAATGAACTTGAATGAGTTCTCAACATGCACCATATCAGCCAGTCTACTTTCATTGCTGGGTAAAAGCCTATCCTGTATTACGCCTATTCATAGGCTTTAAAGGAGTTAGATAGAGCATCCACCTGTGTCTGAGTGTCAAAATTGTTAGGAAGGTTCACCTCTGTCAGCCAACGCACAACACCGGAATCTGACAAGAACTATCCCAATGGCAATGCTCAGATGGGACTCAGTCCTGCAAGTTTATGAGCACATTGCCCCAATCCAGGAAAGCATTTTAAACTTATGCTTATTGTTGACTAATATACACTGGCTAGTGTATGTGTGTATATACATACACACTACCACCCACAATATATATTCCAAGTATTTAAGTATACATATTATTAAACATTAATATAGCAATTTTATAGCCGACATTAGCCTGGACCTTTATTATAATCCTGTTTACTTATGCTAAATATCCCATAACAGCTTGCATTAGTTGAAGTAAGCCTTGGCTTAAGCCTTGGGGAAACTGTAAGTATCAGGACATATAATTGTTTCCTCATGGCAACAGAAAGGGAATTACCCTCACAAACCTAGTTACCCTAGTAGAGGCCTAGGAAGTGTCTTCACACCCCTTAGTACCTTGAATGTGTGTACCCAGAACAAAGATAAGGGTGCATCATGACCTGGAATGCATGGGTTCAGAACAGAAGATAAAGAAACAAACAAGGTAAAAAGCTGATTACTTGAATCCATTTTCAGGTGACTTATATAGTACCTTTTCCCGGTAAACAAATCAGGTATAAGAAGATGGCTTTAGGGATTTAACTTTTTGGTGAGCGTAAAGTGAATTTAATATCATTGCACAGGACTGTTCTTAGGAGACTGGTATTGTATAGAATTTTTTTCCTGTGCCATATTAATAAACCTGACTGATATTGGTTATTTGGTTTCTTGAGTGTATATATCCTAACAAACCAAAGTATGATCAAGATCAAGCAATTGACTATACAATTTATCAACATTATTTTTAAGTATGTTAGAAAGGCACTATGCAATGTGAAACATAAGCTTGACTTTAAAAAGTGCTTTGCTGGATTGAGACTGAGTCCCCAGCACCTTGCAGCAATGAGTTCATGGGGGTTTTATCACATTTGCTCCCACTGAGTCTTTGACTCCTGGATATTGGTAGTCTCCATCTTTCTCACATAAAACAGGAAACTACCTTGTACGTATAACAAATGTCTATGGTAGGTAAAGGAAAAAGATACTGTTAACTGACATAGCATTTGCTTCAGAATGGGCACAACTGCCATCTGGTCTTCTAGAAATAGTATTATGGCACTATTGTCCTTAAAGCATTCTAAACTAAAAGAATGATAAACAGTTCTTTAAAAATTGCATTTGTCATTGGTCCTATTAATTTAATATTCTCATTTCCTCTGCAGAATTTATAATGCTTTATAACCATATAATCCTATTGAAGCCTCTGTTAATTAAACTGCTTAATCTCACATCCTCATAATGACAAGAAACATAGCCTCACCATAAACTTCCTATGACCTGTGCTTACGTTCTGCTTTATTATATAAAGTAATTGTATAGAAGTAGGTATTTGAAGGATATCAAATTCTAAATCCCCAATGAAGTCTGTGATTCAAAAATTATTTTTCAGATCTATGTGGCCTATACGATAATTAGTATTAAAACCTGGTTAATTGAAAATAATTTCTATATTTGTGATTTGATACCTGTTAACATAGTGCTGGATTTGGATGCAGAAACGGGAAGTCTTTAAACAGACAACTGCAATCTTTAATCATTTAATGGCACAATGTTTTTCAGAGGAGTCTGCCACAGTGTATTTATTGGTGAAGGTCTTTGGATAGGAAGCTATTCACTTTAGGGTCCATAGTTCCAACCCAGCTAGTAGTTTTTATGGCTTGAAGTTTTACTTTGCAACTTGCTAGCTAAAAAGTTTGTGATTGTCTAATAAACATAAGGAAAACTAAAAGGATGCAAGAACAAAGTTTAATTGAAAGTTGATTTTAATATTGAACAGCATATTATCTAACAGATCACAGGATTCAGCTATTTCAAATTTTTAGTCTTATGACCGATGTAATTAATTTCCTAACCCCTTTTCTGTTTTACATTCTTGTCTCATTGAGAACAGAAAATACTTTGCAAAAATGTATGTTTAGTTTATGGTAAATCAAATTGTATGTATTTGATGATTGGGGGTAGAGAAACAGCCATTTGGTATGCTGTTCACATAACCCCTTTATAGGACTGATGGTATGTGAAATACTATCTGTAGCACTTTTCAAATTGTACTTGAAAAAGAAAGAAGCTACCAGGTCTCTTCTTGCCAGTCTATGGGTTTTAGTCTCTAAAATGTTGATGTTCCTAGATAAAGAACATCCCCCCCTCCCCCCATTTCAGCCTTAAGATATCTGACACCATCCAAAGGGGCTCTGGTAGTTCATGAATAGCTGCTTCCTAGGCGTCCTCAGCTTGATACCATGAGTGAGGATTGCTGACTCAGGGTCTCCTCTCCCTGCTATCAGCTGCTGGCTCCTCCTTAGAGCAGGGCCTCGCAGCTCTGCATATGGGGAACCTGGAAATGAGTGGCGAGAGAGGAGACATTAACCAGGCCTGGAACAGCATCATTGCACAAACCCCCCCTTGGCTTAATGTATCAATGAGAAAAGAAGCCATCGTTAGTTTAGAGCACTGGGTGGGGATAGAGGGGAATCTAATCTCTCTGTGTTTATTTTCTTGAGGGGGAGTTGTCTTGGGAGAAACGGATAGATTTATTTTATTGTGGTGGGAGTGAACTGTATTGAAATGAGAGGTAATGAATTTGTTGTAGGTCTTGATGTCCCACTTCAAAGGTTTGCAAGGAGGCTCATGCAAAAATTGTCATCCCCCTGCCTCCAGGACAAGTGTGAGAGGAAGCTATGCATGCAAGGCCTAGTCATCTACACAGGTAGAAATCTCAAGCTCCTTTTACTCTAACTCCCTTATTGTTAAGAATGAAGGGACAGGATGTGAGTGGGGATTGGTGTGTCTGAGACACATAGGTTTAAGCCTGATTCACAGCATGTAAATAAGATGCTTACCTTTACATACCCCTTTTCTATCTTATAACTGCTTTTGACCTGGAGTAACTTCACAGCAGTGCTCTCATTAAGGATTCAGATTTCCCTGTGCTGCTTGTCCTGTTTGTCACTGTTTGCACTTCTATGCATGAGTTCCTCAACTGCGGTGTGCACGTCGCCACCGTGTATCCTGCGTATTGAATAGTGAACAGATAATCTTATGTCCATCAGAGCGCTCCACATGAGACGTGGCTGAGCTGAAAATAGTTTATTGTGGCATTCCCTTAATATATTCACCAGAAGTAACTGCTATTGTTGTTAATCAGTAATTGAGTGATTCTAAGAATTATTTCATAATTCATTAGGTCAGCTAATGCAATGTGATAGAACCCTGATTTGGGATAACTGCATAATTGCATTAGTCAGTACCCTAAGGAAAGGTACGTTTCACTGAAACAATATTTTTTTTACCTTTTATCCTATATGAATTCCATATTTATAGTAAATATAAAAAAAATCCTACCCTGTTCTCATATTTGATTCCTTTATCCTCCAGCTACAGTACAGTAGGGCAGAGAATGCATTATGGAATCTTGTTCCAAAACATTATGTACTTTCTTCCCACTGCCAAACTAAATATCCAAGATGAAGTCGCTAATGTTTAGTGACTTTTTGCCTCATCATTTCCTTCCTTTGGGGATAGAAACTGACTTTCCTTATTTTGACAAGAAAATATGGTGTATGCCCTTTGCCTGAAAGGGTCCAAAGACATCAGCATTAGGAAACATAGAGAGAGCCTCCATCGAGGGTAGTCAGAAAGGGAAGCAAAGGAAAGAGCCAGGTCAGTGGATGAGGTCCACCTATGCTAAGCCATGAACCCAAACAGTTCCTGGTTATAACTACGT
Organism: Lepidochelys olivacea; assembly: GCF_965140295.1. Lineage (NCBI taxonomy): Eukaryota > Metazoa > Chordata > Testudines > Cheloniidae > Lepidochelys > Lepidochelys olivacea. The sequence continues at coordinate 170,420,820 of NC_140411.1, forward strand.
ATAAGTGTTTGCTGAAGTGCTTTGTTCACATTTGTATATATCCAGGATGGGCTTGAAAATAAAAGCTATCGTTAAATGATTTTATTTTTTGGGGAAGCAGCCCATTAATTAGATTTTTTTTTTTAATAGCACAGTGGCCTTCACCAGCCTTTGCTTGCTGCTTCCCAAAGCTTTGTGGGATTGGGACCACGGGAAGAAACCATTCTTAGCTTTGGGCAAAGACACTAGAGGGATTGGTTAATACTGGGTGGAAGTGATGCCGGGGGGCTGCGGGATGTTAGGTTGCGGGGTGGAGAGCCCTAGATTGGCAGATCTTTATCAGCTCCTCTCTCTCTCAAACTTTCTTTCCCTTGTCTGCTCTTCCTGGCCAAATGTTCTGCACTTGCTTCAGAGAAGCTGTGGAGAGCTATGAGCACACTGAAGCAGCAGCTTTCCCCCGGTACTGAGTGCAGTGTCGGCAGAGAGGAGCTGAACCATGAGGAAGCAGAATTTATTCATCCCTTCCCTTGCATCGTACTGGTTGCTGGATTTTGACTGGTTGCACTACTTTTGGGAGGGAAGGGAGAAGGCAGTTTGCCACAACCCAGCAGTCATCCTTTATGACTTCCAGGCTGCACTAGGCTTGATTTAAGAAATGCCTTCATACAGTATCTTCCATCTGAAGGCTGCAAAGCAGCTCACAAAATGTAGTTAAAGAGGTTTTCCCTCCTCACATACTTAGAACACTCTGCCCAGCAGTGCTCAGTCAGGCGAATTCCAACAATGTGTCACTTAGTACATGAGAAGTTTCGTATTGATGATGATCAGGGTCATTATTTGGACTGCTTTGTTGCATAAATCCACCCTATAAAAGGAAGTCTGTATGGTAGGGGCCAGATGATTCTAACTGCTCTTGTGAAGATGTGCAAGATGAGGGAGAGTGGGCCCAGAATGTTTTGAGGGTGAAATTCCCCTCTGTGTAGCAGACTCTGTGCACCACTTAAGTCCTCCAAATGGGTTCTCTGCACAGGGGTGAAATTCAACGCCGGACTTGAAGGCATGATGGAGTCCTATTGCCATCAGCAGTACCAAGCACCCCAAATGAGGAGAGGGGAGACAAAGTCCATGTTCCCTTTCCACACAGGTTGGTGGTCTATGACAGGAGCAGAGGGGACATGGTGTCTCCAGAAGCATCCTGTTTGGCTACCTCTGTTCTCTTGCTCAGAAAGTGATGTGGTGTCTCTGCACACCTCTATCCAGTGCAGCAGTGGCTGGTAAAGTCACATCTGCCCTGAAATCATTGTGATCATGCTGTAGACCTTTAAATGAATACACCAAGATTAACTGATGTTGGAAAGGTGGACAAGTCTGTTACAGTGGTTAAAATCAACGTACCCTGGATGAAAATAACTCCATATAATGAGACAAAGGGTAACATTTTTGAATATGCCTGAGTGACTTGGGAGCCTAAAGCTGATTGACTTTTAATGGGATTTAGGCTCAGCCTATAAGTCACTTATGCATTCTAAATATTTCTTACTCACTATCTAGCTTCTGTTCAGTTTCCATCCACTTTCACCTTTATTTAATAATATAACCCCCACTTAATGTGTTTTCATTCGGTTTGGTCGGTTTTGATTGTTTTCTTCCTAAGGCCTCAAGAGGTGTAGATATCAGTGGCTGTCAAATTTGAAAGGAAGTACATTATCAATAAGCAAACATGACTCAGCAGGATGTTCCCAACCGTGCAGGTTTCTGTGCAAAGGAAAAGGACTGAATCCACAAAAATGACCTTTGCCACCAGAGTAATAGGCTACTTGAAATCCTTTCATGATAACAAAAAAGAACTGGAACAGGTCCATGACTGAGGAATTTGCAGATATAAAGAGCTAGTTATCTTCTCCTGTGCTTCTGCTATATGGAGGCCCTAAATACTTGCCATCAGTGATGTGATTGAATGTATAGATTACATTGAAATGCACAGCACAAGATCTCCTCTGTGCCTGAAAAAATTGCCTGGCCTTTTTTCTACATTGTAAGTCTGAATAAACCATTGATTTCCACCCCTGAAACACTTGCACTTGCAGTTTTTGTTGTTTTTTTTTTTTTCCTGAGGGAAGCAGGGGGTTGCATCAATTGCATTATTAGATGATTATGTGAGCTGTTCTTCTGCCTAGCTTCATGAACTTTTGCAGATTTCTATGTCCATAACCAATAGGATATTTATTTCTTTCTAAATGTTCATCCAGTATTCAGCTGACTAGTGCATGAGGTGATTAACTGAATATGCCATTAGGGTATTAATTTTCCAAAAATGTATTCCAAACTATTGACAGTGACTTCCAGGAAATCTTTTCACAGTGAACTCCCAGCTGGGTGTAACAACAAAAAGTCAGAATCTGTAAAAAGTGGTTTATAAAACATGACCTGTTCTTTGTTTGGTTGTTTTTTTTTTAAGAGGTTAAAAAAAAGTTTTATAAACAAGTCACTATAAATCAAATTATTTGGAGGAAAAAACCTCCCTCTTAAAAAAATGACATGCAATTTTTCAAAATAATTTAGGAACGCTTACATCCGGGAAGGTAAATATGCATTGTAATTCAGAATTTTGGAGGAAATATTTAAGTTGTGCCTGACAACTTTTACAGAGTTAAATCACAATTACAAAAGCTACTAACAACAGAAGGAGAATTTTTGAGGACTAATCCAAGGGAGGAAGATTTGTATTTTTGCTTGGGGTTAAGTTAGGATTTGTGTAATCAGTTGTACAAATAATCTTTGAATAATGAACACTCATCTTTGCTGAAGATATCCTGTCCTTTTCTTGCTTAAAAATAAGATTCAGTGAGTGCTGTTTGCTCAGCTGCAGAACAGGGAGGATAATTCATAAATAAATTAATCCACATATACAACATAAAAATATGTGTGATATTTTGTCTGTGAAGGTCCTCAGTATTTTCCAAACACCAGTATGTACTTACACTGAGATTCATAAACAATATTCCATTCTGGGGTCAGTGGAAGAACGAGGGAGAAGGAAGAACAATAGCCATTATGGGAAGCCATATGATCTATGTTATAGTTGCCACATTAAATTAAATTTGCCTAGGATTCAGACTGGTGAATGTCCATCCCTGGATTTGGTGTTATTCATTTATTTATTTGTACTACAGTCAGGGGTGAAAGTAACTCTGAAGACTTACCGGTCTGGGGGCTGGGCCCCCGGGCAGGGCCTTGGGCAGAAGGGGCGGGGCTGGGGGGGCCAGCCCTTTCAGGCCACCTGGCCCCGCTGCCTGGGACTCCAGTGGCAATTTAAAGGGCCTGGGGCAGCGGCGGCCGGAGCCCCAGGCCCTTTTAAATCACAGGTCCTGGGGCAGCTGCTCCCTTTGCCCCTCCCCCATCGGTGGCCGGGGGGGATCAAAAGGGGCAATGACGTTAAAGCGCTGCCGCAGCAAAGGACCACCTTTAACATTGCTGCACCTTCCCTCCGCGCCGCCCCCCCACCATCGGCGGCCCTGCCAGTACAGACCCTCCCAGCAGGGCTGCTGACGGGAGGCAAAAGGGGCAGGATGTTAAAGTGCTGCCGCGGCAGCGCTTTAATGTGGGCTGCGTACGGGCTGGTACCGGCTTCTTCCTGGTACGGCGTACCTGCTCGCTTTCACCCCTGACTACACTATTGTCTGTAGGCCAGAATCAAGATGGGGGCTTGAATAAACTTAGAAAGATAGTCTGCCCCAAAGAGTTTACAGTCTAAATAGACAAGATGGACAATGTGCGTGAGGGAAGAAAGATCATTATTTTTATGTTAAAGAAACAGAGACCCAACAAGTTTTCCCCAGGTCACATCTACATGGCAAGCAACAACTCATGGCAGCAAGTCTCAGAGCCCAGGTCTACAGACTCAGACTTTCAAGGCGTGAACTTAGGGTGCTGAAAATAGCTGCATAGATGCTCTGGCTCTGAAGCCCGTCTCCCGCTTGACCCCGTGCTGTAAAGCCCAAGATCCAGCCTTAGCCCAAATGTCTACACAGCTATTTTCAACACCACAGCTTGAGCCCTGCAAGCCTGTAAACATGGGGTCTGGGACTTGGTGCTGCGGATTTCTGCTTGCTGTATAGCTGTATCCCCAGAAAGTTTGTGGCAGAGCCAGACACTGAGCCTGGCTCCTAGAATCCCCTGCCAATGCCTCAACTGTAAAACTGCTCTTCCTCTCATGGGCACTTGACTTTATAGAAACAGTTTCTAATTTTAAAGGAATTAGCGTAAATTACCAGAGCTCCTGGGAGAAGGAGAGAGAGAGGGAGAGGCCTTCATCTCCCAGCAACAAGTGGATGTTTTATTTTTATAAATTATTAACAATCCAGTACCCTTGAGGATGCATAAGGGTGCTCACCTTGCTGTTTAAGTGCCCCTTCTGGAGAGGGGAAGTAACAATCCGTATTCTGTGAAAATCTATTTCTTTTGTTTTGGCCTGAGAGTGGGACCATTAGTCATTGTATACCGGGCAATTATGTCCCTGAACAGGCATGTTTCACATGCAAGTAGAATGCACAGTGTATTGCGGGAATGAATCCCCATTAGCTAAGTATATGTTAATCTGAATTAAGGCCCTAAGGAATCCATTCTAGTCTTGCAACATGTGAGTAATTCGGTTTCCCAACTCTTGCTCTCATTGCATTCTATAGCAAATGTCCCATTTATTTCAATAGTGAGGATCAGGCCCAGTGTGCATGTATGATTCCCATTGCCATTAACTGAGCATCAGATAAGTCCTCTAAATTTTCCTGGTTGAATACTTCTGATTTGTTTAACACACACTGGTGCCAGTGGGAGCTGCTGTACACCAGGGAGAGTCACACCTGGGGAAGGGCAGGCAGTGTCAGCTGTGGTGCTCAGCCTTGGTGTTCACAAAGTAGAAGTTTAGATCCATGCAGGATCTGCTGGTGGAGGCTGTCAGCAGGATGGGTTGTGTTGGCATGTGGTGTGCACCCTGGCAGAGCAGTGTTTATGGCCATTTTGCACAGATGAGTCCTCTTCAACAGGGATGTGTAACTATATAATGTATTCCAAAATATTCAGATAGCTCTTCAAAATCACTGCCTCATCAGGAGTGATATGATGGGGGAAAGGCCAGTGTCAAGAGCATTATGTTTGAGCACAGGGAGGCAAAATGACACTGGGTCTGTTGCGGGAATTCTATGCAGTGTGCACTCTCCCCAGTCTCGTCTCATCAACCAGCTGGTGGAAGTGGTATTGCATGTTTTCATTCCTTTAATGCCTATTGATCTGTGGCCTGCTAGTAAAGTACATCCCACGTAACCTATTACATTCTGTAGAAGCTCTGAATGATTATTTAGTAGTTTTGATAATAGCCTAATATATTCCCTATTGTCTAAAGCCTCTGGAGTTTGATTACAATGTTAAAGCTTTCAACGTCTTTGGGGGAGAATCATCATCAGAAAAATTGCCATGGTTAATGAATCTCATTAATTAATTAAGGCTCACAAATTAGTATAACCTACTGAAGAATATGCCTACTTTAATTATAGGTTCCTAAGAAATTTAAATCAATTGTTTTGATAGTTTAAATTTTTTTGTCACCAAAATACCTGCATGTTACTTTTCCAGGACATCCTGGAAGTTGGGCATTTAATTTTCAACATATCCTCTTCATTTGTTTCTGTAAATTAGTAAATACTGTAGGTCTGGGTAGATCAGGGAAATAAAAACAAAAATACAATAGCCCCCACAACAGTTTAATCAATCAGAACCCCTTATTTTCAATTCTCTGTGATCTAATTTTCCTTTGAAATATGACACTGACGCATTTATCTTCCTGAACACTTAGTGCTTTCACCACTTGTAATTCTTCCAGGTTCTTTACAAGATGGGGTAAGTCTCCACCCTTACATAGCAGGGAGGTAATTTTGCTTTGTTCCCATCCATTTTTAAAATAGAACAGATGGCCAAATTATGGCTTGTATCTTGATTATGGTAATTATTAACTATATCTAAAGGGGCACTCTTCTTGCTTGCTTTGTTCACCAACAAAAATACTTTTTGGTGTAAGTGCTGGTCTGGAGCCACAAAATTAGCAGCATAAGACTTGGAATATGTAAAATGTAGTGATTAGCAGGGGGGTTGTTTTGTTTTTTGTTTGTTTTTTTTCTTCTTTTACTAGCCAAACCTTTTTGGTTAGCATGACAGAAGTCAAAGCCTCTTTATGGATTAAGTTAGACACGTTTTTATTTTGGGGAGAAAAGGGGGTGGGGATTTGTAATTTTGTTGAAACTGCAGGAAAGCAAATCAATATGCAGTTTCAGGTATAGTTTAGACATAAAGAGCCAGAGTCAAAGGCAGTGAGTTGGGTGGTGGTGGAAAGGAGGGAAAGGTCTGCTTAGACTACCCAGATTTTGTGGCCAGCCAGCAACCAGAACAAAAGGCAGTCTGGCCATGGCCCCTTGCCCTGATACCTGTGATTGGATCTGTGGAACAGATGGAGCTGAGCTGGCTATGCTGGTTTTATGCCACCCGAAGATTCCCCATTGGGGCAGCTTAATAGCTAGTTTGCACTGCCTGAGCGGCACAAAAGATCTGGCCCAAACTATTTTCCGTTTAGACAGTGATGCTTTTGGTAGCACTCACTAGACAGAGGATTTTAGACTTTTCCAGAAAGATGGACCTACTCCCCTGCTAAGAATCCCCTTGGTGACAGTTTTAGTGATTTTGAATATATAAGAGGAAGAGGCTGTGGGTGGGGAACCCTGTATGACTTCCTTCTTCACTTTTTATGCTTTGTAGGAGGGCTGGTATAATATTCTGGTGGCCTCAAGAGCTGAATAAAGTTGAGATTCCCAAAGTTTCCTGCTTTAGACTCTCTGATTTGGCTTTTGTGGTTGAAGCTATTTGCCAAGGGACTTTACACCACCCAGCCATCATTCTGAATGTATCTTCGAAGCAGTCCAATAACCAAAGCACATAAATTTGTAACCTCAGAGGGATGCCGTCAGGACAATCTGACCTACCTTTAAATCTTTCTAGTTGAGTGAGGAATGTCTTCAACACATTCTCTCTCTTTAAAATCAACTTTTTGTCAATGAGAACTTCAAAAAAAACCACTCTTTTTTTGTGATGATTTAAAAATGTGATTAGAGAAATATGTCTCAATCCAAAGTACACAATAGGTTCTTTCCAAATACTGTGAGGGCAGTGGAACTTAGCGTGTTTTCTTGTTTTGTTTTGACAGATCTTGATGTGTTAAATTTTCATAGTAATGTTACCTACAAATATAGTCCTTTATGCAGTGGTGTAGCTGTGTCATTCTCAGGATATTAGAGACAACAAGGTGGGTTAGGTAGTATCTTGTAGCCAACCAGAACAGGAGGCAGTCTGGCCATAGCCCCTTGCCCTTACAACTGGGGCTGGATCTGTGGAACAGATGGAGCTGAGCTGGCTATGCTGGTTTTATGCCACCTGATGATTCCCCATTAGGGCAGCTCAATAGCTAGTTTGCACTGCCTGAGTAGCACAAAAGATCTGCCCCTAAATATTTTCAGTTTATACATGTGATGCCCTGAAGAAGAACTCTGGGGAAACTCGAAAGCTTGTCTCTCTCACCAACAAAAGAGAAGAGATTACATCACCCATTTTGTCTCTCAAACATGGCTATTGTTTAACAAGGATCTAAAGTCACAGATTCATAGAGTTTAAAGCCAGAAGGGACCACCAGATGATCCAGTCTGACCTCCTGTATATCATGGGACACCAACATCACCCAACACCCAAATGCTAAACCCATGCATAGATCAGGATATCTGTACATTTTTGTATTTACTGTGTGCATCATTCTGGTTTTCCCATCCAGAATAGGCTCCCTCACTATTTCTACACCAGATTTCACTGACCAGCACAAAATATTCTGCAAAGCTCTACCACCCCAGGCAAACCACAGAATTCATCCTGGAGCTCTTCAGTGCAAAGGGGAACAAACACCCTGCTAAACCCCTTGAAAGTGTGCGGTATACTCTCCTCTCATATGGATAACCCATTCTGCTGGCCTGTGAGTAACTGGAGATAGCAGGCTACCAGGGTGACAGTTATGGAGCAGTCCTCACAGCTCCTTGAGTGGAGGGATTGCAGTTCTGCCTGACTTGTGTCCTGGCAGCACAATTTCAATAGGACCCTTCCTCCGCAATACATACCTGAGTAAGGGCCAGCAGAATCTACCTGAGGATGCATGGAAAATGCTGTACAGTGGCTGACATTTAAACAAGGGACACCAAACACCCAAGGCCATTAAATTTACCAGGGTATTTCTGATATTTCCAATCTGAAATACAGGGAATACTGTAAATATTTCAGGAAAAGTAAATACAACAGAAGGTTCAATTTCCATGAATGGTGTCCTCTGGACTCACATGTAATTTTAATTCTTTCTTGGCATCCTTTGTTCTGAGACTGAAAATGATTCTCTAAGAACTACGAAGGTGTAAACTGGTCACTTGCTTAATTCACTGTGGAGCACAATCTAGACAACAACAGATTGGCCCTGGAGAACAGCCAAGTCTCTTAACTGCAGCGTCACTCAGCTTCATCTGTGCAATAAATTGTCTTATTTGATGCTCCATTGCATTTTTCCCAGCTTGGCTGAAAAAGATGTTATATTACAAATTAAGAAATATCAGAATAAAGTATGCTTATCAGTTCATCTCAGAACACATTTTTAATTAAAAAAAAAAAAGAATCATGAAAAGATAATGACAACCTGACTAGCATTTCTAAGGTTGGGTCACTTTTAAATGAAATTAACTGCATTTATTATGAAATATTAATAGCAAAATATTGTTCTTCCTGACATTTTTCAATGGATATGATCATAAACATAAGCTCTTTTCCCTAGTTAGATGGAATAGCCAAACTAGCGTATCAAACAAAAATATTGTTGGAAATCTGTGTGCTACTTTAGAGATGTGCCAGCTCCAAAATATCCAATTCTATGTCATCACTGTTGAGCCCTTCCTTTGTCTCTTACACAAAGTGAGTGACAGGGTTGGTGCTCAGTGACCCGGCTTTGAGTGTGGCCCTGTCGGCGTATGCCGATGATGTCCTCCTTTTGTCCCAGGACCCGGAAGACCTGGTGTGGATGAAGGCCTGCCAAGCCATCTGTTCGGTGTCCTTTTCTGCCTGGATCAGCTGGGTCAAGAGCTCTGACCTGATAGTTGGGGATGGGTGGCAGGTGGGCTCCCTCCCACCTGCGCTGCACACCATTCAGTGGGGTGCGGGTTTGCTGCTATATCTGGGTTTGTACCTCTCTGCCACTGATCCCTCCCCTAGAAAAATGGACCGACTTGGAGGCCAAGATATCTGACCAGTTGCACAAGTGGACAGGGCTTGTCCGGTGCCTTTCCCTTCAGGGGAGGGTGCTGGTTATTAACTAGCTGGTCCTGTCCATGCTCTGGCAGTGGTTCAACACTCTGAGCCCAGGCCCGGGTATCCTGTCCAGCCTCCAGAGGAAGGCCCTGTAGTTCTTCTGGCCAGGGAAGCACTTGGTCTCTGCAGGTATCCTGAGCATCCCCCTGGAAGAGTGAGGGCAGGGGCTAGTATGCATTCACAGCCAGGTCCATTCTTTCCATCTTCAGGCCCTGCAGAGCCTCCTTTATAGTGCTGGTAGTCTGGCTTGGGGCCATTTAGGGAACATCTTCTGCTGCCACTGTCTCTGAGAACTCTGATATGATTGGCAGCTCTTTTGTCTGCATCTGAGAGGTCTCCTTCAAGATCTTTCTGAGCTGCCCTTCTTTTCCCAGGACCTCCTCCTGACCTGGAAGCTGATCTCCATGGCCAGGCCTGTTGTGGCTGCTGAGGGTGTGAACCTCCTTGCTGAACCCTTGTTTCACAAGCCACATCTTGTGGCACAGGTAGTGGAGGGCCCTCTCGGTGCACCAAAGGTTGGTCCTGGCTGATGCAGGGCCGTCCCTACCTATACGCAAAGTACATAGCTGAGTAGGGCACCAGGAAATTCGGGGCACCAAATTTCCTGGTGCCCTGCACAGCTGCATGCTGCTCCAGCACCTGCCCCACCTCTTCTCAATGGCCCTCGCCCTTGCTCTGCCCCAGCACTGCCTCTTCCCATCCATGCTCTGCCCCAGCCCCGCCCCCACTCCACCCCTTCCCCAAAGCCCCTGCCCCGCCTCTTCCCACTCCTGCTATGCCCCAGCCCCACGCCAACTCCCCTGAGGACTGCAGCAGGGCTGGGCCTGCACTCACTGGCGGCGGGAAGTGCAGCAAGCCGGCCCCAGCCATGCCGCTGGTGAGTGCTGGGTGGCGGTTCCCCCCTGTTCCCCAAGACAGCCCCCCCACAGAGGCCTGGGGCCATTTCCCCCCCACATGGAGGCTTGCCCCCTCCCACGGGGGTAGGGTGGGGTGCTGCATGGGGCCCCAGAATAGCTAGGGCCAGCCCTGGGCCTGGGGTCACCAAAGTTGGAGACCTCGTGGATTATGGTTTGTGGGACTGGGTGGACCCTGGTATGCTTGGCCAGTGAGTGAGATTACCCACCCTGTGCATCCCCAGACATGTACTTGGGGAAGTAAAGTCTGCCCTGCCACCAACCTCTATAGTTTTTTCTCAAGTCCTGCAGCAGGGAGTCCCTGGCCCTCCTGACCTTGATGTCAGTCCCTTGCCTCACGAGGCAAAATACCTTGATGTCAGTCCCTTGCCCCACGAGGCAAAATACCTCTCCATAAAGCAGTTACTGGGAGGATGGGTGAATCCAAAGAAGCCTGGACTTTAATTTGGGGTCTGGCCACCGTCTGATGACTGTGAATCTCGCCCAGATGTAAACTGCATTGCAATGCAATGACTTCATCATTATACTCAGATGAGCCTATCCTGCAGAAACCCATCCCTACAACACGTGTGGCAGGGGAGACCTCCGTTGTCAGTCAAGGAAGAGCACTAGACTCCAGAGAGACAATCCTTACACCATGTAAGTGAATGGCAAAACTCCTTTGATTTCAATGGGGCCAGGATTTTAAGCCAGAGACTATCCCCAAAGAACCAAGAACCACATTCCATTGCATTTGCCTTTGCTTTTCTGAGCTGGTTGCATGGCATAATGCTGTTGGATTTCAAATTTCATTTTGTCAGGATTCCAAGTGTAACAACACCAATCTGCAAAGATTTGAACTAAAACAGGGCCAGTTTAGAATATGGCAAGCTACTTGGGGTGCGGGGGGGATAGTTCATCTAGCTGACGTTCTAACACGTTAGAGTAGAATTTTTCCTTCTACAACCTTCCAGCAAATGTAACAAAATCTGAACTGAAACAAAATTTAAAGCAGCCTAATGGCTTCTGTAAGTTATGGCAGCACCAATGTATCCTTCTATCCTTGATGCCTTACTGTGCTCAGTGTTGGGATGGTCGGTGTTGGGATAGAGCCAAGAGCAGTGGCATAGAACCTGTTGGGCGAGCTTTACTCTTCTGTTACCTATGTTAGGATAGTCTGATGGCCGTTTTGCAGTGCCTTAGCAGCACAAAGCACCCAGACAAGGGCCAAGATTCTGGCTCATTAATTTTACTAAATTTTTGCAATGTTTCCTTTACCAGCTGTGAAAGAACATAATATTTTGTACATCACAGCTTGCTTCATTTTCCCCAGCAATGTTTTAACCACTGCAAACAGCTTTTCCCACTGGGGATTTTGCTAATTTAAAGATATTTCAGCTTTTCCCAAGAAAAAAATATTTGAAGGAGTCATCACATATTTTGCTTTTAACAAATTTGGCAAAGTTGTTTCCCCATCTGTATTGACATTATTTATTTATTTATTTATTACAAATCTCTACAATGTAGTATAGCAACTCTAGGAAAGCTTTTGTTTTGAAAATATTCTAAAGTTTGTCTCTTTTTTCAATTGTATACAACTGCTACTTCTGGTAAGTGATTAGTATTAAGAAAAGGGTAGCTGAGTAAGGCTTGTTGTCTGAGAGCTGTGTCTGCTGGATGTCATTCACTTTAAGAAAACATCTTTACAACAGTCTTGTTTGTAAGTACAGTCAGCTCTGTCCTTGAGAGACGAATCAAGTTGTGTCGATTTAAAACTTTCAGTGGTGTCTAGAATCTATTAGAGAAGTTAGGTTGTCTACTAATCATTGTGTACCTGGGATTCAGATTCACCTTACTCTTTGTCTAGTAAGAAATGCAGAAAGTAGGTGGCACAAGGTTAATTATTGCTGACATTACTGCTCACATAATTGCTGTAGACTTCCTGAGTAGATTTTTCAGCAGTAGGCCTGGTACCATACATATGAATAATAAAACATGGACATGTTTCCGCATACATTTGAGATTATTTTGCAGTAATGTTGGCAGAAAGTTATTCTCATGAATATTCACGTGAATGTGTTCATGCAAAGAATTGTACCAAAAATTTTGATTTCTTTCCCCCTGTTTACAAAACTTACTATGGAATTAGGGAGCAGAAAATAATACCAAAATTTTCAAAAATGCCTATGTGATTTTGTAGGCATCCTGAATAAATATTATGAATAGCTAATAGAGTGAATAGCTTTGACAACCAATAGTATAAAACGGCATGTAGCATTCATCACGCAGCTCTGTATAGCAAACTGATGTGTGAAACTCAAGGTCTGTTCATGAGTAATAGTTTTCTCCAGCCTCTAAAACCATGTGACAAGTTACTGTGTATATGGGGACAGTAAACTTCTGTAGTTTTCCCCTCTCTACTGAGAAGCTCACTTAGACTGTTGGGGCAATTGATTTAGGGACTGCATCCAAATAGCATGTCTAATCTACATACTGTCAAAGGGAGAAGTGGGTGATGGGAGATAGGTGGCTATGTCCCAACAAAGGGGTTTTGAATGTACACGGATATCTGCAGGCAATCAAGTGTTTTGTGGTCTTTAAGAGACTGAATCTCCTATAGCAGCTGTTGGGGGAGCACGCTGCTGAATGAAAGAATTCTAAGGAAATTCCATGAGTTGCAAATCACTCAGTTTCCATTCTTCTGCATAGAAAGACCCCATGCAAAAGAGCATGTTCCAGCAACAGTATTGACCATCGTGCTATGTCCCCCTCAAAAAATTACTGCCTTGCTGGAAGAAACAAGTGATGTGGGATCCTTTAATTTGGGGAGTTCAATGCTCAAAGCAAAGCACCCCCACATAATGACATTTCATCAAACAAATGCCATCTATTCTCCAACTTCTTAAATCCCCTTCTTTTCTATTTGATGTTCTGATGGAATGTATTCCTTTTAAGAATGTTCTCTATACTTTCAAGGAAATTCGGATTCATCCATATGAGCTGACTAAAATAGGAACTAAAACCCTGAATTTGTCCCAGTCTGCTTCTTTCTTAAGGTTTTTTATTGGAACAGGGAGAAAAAGAGAACAAATTGAAATCTTCCCATCTCCCAAACCCAAGTTTGGTCTGAGCTTAGCATCAGGCTAGTGTACATGATAGATGTTGTAAACCCCAGGGAAAGACTGAGCAGAAGATGATGATCTGTTTTAGGATGACAGATGGAACACCATAACTAAAACTGAAAACAGTAAGAGAGGAAACAAAAACTAGATCATGTAAAAATACTGCCATTATTTGTATCATTAAGGAAAATATAGAGTATTGTACTTTTTTTTTCTTGGTTTGAAATGATCATATTGGCATATTGTATGCCACATGAGGGATTGTCTGTATGTATTTCTTCTATTTAGCAAATTCTTAACCTGACATCACTACTGTTGAAAAATAATCCCAAAATAGAGCATGCTAAGCATGATTGTCATCCAAGTGTTACAGGTAGATCTTTTATTTGCCTATAGTGGAAAAACCAATACAGCACTGTCTTCTTCTAAAGTAAATAGAAAATTAGAGAATATATTCATGAAAATTCTGCTGGGAATAAATCACAGGAAAAATGTTTTCCTTGGGTAAGGTTTTATTTCCCGTATCATAAGCTTCCGAAGGACATGTGTATTTATGATGAAGCTTCTAATATGATAGGTAAAATGTTATATGAAAGACTGTAAACTCCAAGGGGAAAATAATAAACCACATGTAACCACAGGAAAGTTCTTCATTTAAATATCTGCTGAAGCTTTATCAGATTGCAGTTTAAATGCAAATGAATTTTAAAGGTGACCCACGAAGTAATTGCTACAAAATATTCTTTGGTAACTAAATAACATGACGTATTTGATACCTGAAAAGATTAAATCAATTGTTAAGTATCTGAATGTAGCCTAGTACCTAGAAAAAGGAATAGGAGAGGTGGGGACTAAAGGAAGCTGAGAGAAAAGAGAAAAAAAGCCACACTAGTGAATCTCCAAGTCCATTCGTATTTTGTAAAATTTTCAGCAGTTACTAATTTCTTATGTAATGAGCAATGGTAACCACCTTTTCCATGCTGCAATAGATGTGATGACTCCATGTTGAGTTAAGCTCAGCAGTTTTTCTGACTCAACCAGTGGGATGCTAACTGTTGGAGCACTCTGTACAGCTGCAACCTACACATCCTGAGGGTACTAATTTGCATGCAACTACTATAATGTGTGAGATGGACACACTGAGTCCAGTCACTAGATAAAGGGTTCTGTATAATGGGGAAATGTAGTCTGCCTGATCACCAGTAGGCAGAAAATATCCATTCCATAGTTTTGAGCAGTGAACCTCAAGCAGAGCTTAAGCCAAACTAATCACCAATAGACACAGACAGTTCCTTTCTTCTGATTTCATGTAGACCTAATCCTCCAGCAGTCAGTAGAGCCAAAACAAAACTTTCTAGGTGTGCATGTCTAGCCATAGGAGAGTGGCATATAGTATACGTGATGCTGGAAACAGATGACTTGCTAGTACACAAACTCAAGTTTCAGAACACAGAACTACAGAGTATTAAAGAAGAGAGAATGGCAGGAAATTGGGACTATGCAATAAAGTAGGTTAATATATTGTTCCAGGAAGCCTGGATCTATAGACAAGTGTTGGGCCAGGTTGGCCAAATCTCACTAGAAATCAGTTGAATGTGAATTTCGCTCATTTCTCATTCTGAGGTGCGCTTGCTCAAGTATCAATACAACTACAAGTCAATTGCTGAGATTTTCAAAGGAGACTAAGGGAATATCAGTGGGATTTGAGTGCCTAACTTTCACAGACTCCTTTCAGAATCCCAGCCCAGTACCGTCTTGTGCAGACACATCGTATGTTATTTTATTTTCGCTAGTTCTTTCTGTTTATATCTGCGATGTATTAACAGTGCCATTCATCCCCACAGTATTGCTAGGTTTAAAACAAGTATTTTAACATTTTTTCTCCTCTGTAGCTAAGTTTATAAAACTTCATCATGCAAAGGTCTGTAGTCTTCCTGAACATTTTAAAATGACCTTTCACTTCTCAAGTGCTGGACTCACTGCTGTAACGTGAATATAAAGGGATGCACTCTGCTCAACACTAACTTCATTATGTCTTCAATTGCAAAAATGTAAATCAGTACAATTAAATTAGAGTGAAATGAGCACAAGTGATAGCAGAATGAGAGGCATTGACTTCAAAGGGGTGAGTTTGGCTGTATCCAATAATACTCAGAAACCTATGCTCAAGGATGCTGGTTCATGATTCATAAATTCAAAGATTTTTAAGGCCAGAAGGGACCATTATGATGATCTAGTCTGACTTCCTGCATAACATAGGCCAGGGAACCCCACCCAGTAACTTCAACATCAAGCCCATCAGTTTTGCTTAAGCTACATCATATCTTTTAAGAAAGGCATCCAGTCTTGATTTCAAGACTGCAAGTGACTGAAAATCTACCACAACACTTAGTCAGTCTGATGGTTAATTAATTACTCTCATTGTTAAAAATATGCACCTTATTTCTAGTCTGAATTTGTCTAGCTTCAGCTTCCAACCACTGGGAAGCCCTGATGAAGTCAGCGGTTGAAGGATATGATTGTTTTTGTTTAAAAAAAAAATGTATGAGCTTTGAATTTCAAGAGAGGCAGAGTCCCTGTAAGAAAAGGGAGGAGATAACAACGGAGTTCCTGGCTGATACAAAGGTTGCCTGCTGTACCAAACACTGGTTGCAAGCAACTTATTTTTTTACTCTACAGTGATACAAGACTTAATGACCAAAACATATAGAGAGATTTATATCTGCAATTTTTAAGGGATGAATCCCATCACTGAATGGAGTAACATGAAAAACTTTAATTGTGCCACGGTTTCTGTAATATCTCTAGCACCATTTCCTTCTTTAGTTAATTCAGTGCACTTGAATCTCTATATGTTATCTTTAACAGAACTGTGTTCATAGTAGTGTTTTTGTCAGACCATATGATTGGAAATCTCAGGACTCTCAGGATGCCTCATTTTGGGGCATGGTGAAAATATTACTGTGGAAAGTCTTTTGTTTCCTTTGCAGCTCATTCTAAGGAGACCATTTAATGTCAGAATAGAATTTAAAAATATAAAGATTGCTTGCTTGTCAAACTAGTCTCCTTGCCATTTTTGGTTTGGTAATTCCAGCCCTATATATGGCACTGGATTTTGTAACAAGCCAATTCATGACAAGGTACATTATTAGAAAGACAGTTGGGGAGAAAAAGATACTCAAGTTTTATCTTAAAATGCTGACTAAATTCTGATTACATTTTCTGCTTAAAACATTCTGATTTCAGGGCACTAAAAATAAACTAATCTAGAACACACACCCCGCTGGATACTGAAGAAATGCAAAATAGCCTTAGAAGGAAATCTTTTTTGGTACTTTCCCATTGGAACCTTGGCTTCAGAGGGTTTTGATTAACCCTAAACAAGACATTTTGGTATTCTGACTGTCCCAATTTTCCTAGTTTCATATTGGAGCTAAATATGAGGCAGCAAAACAGTTTTGTTTTCTTTTGAGAAGCTCAAATTGTTTCAGAATAATTTAACAAAAAACTTTCTGAGCAATTAATATAAGCTGTGCCTCTTTTTCCAGGGGTGGTAGTAGGTATGATCCAACTATAAGACCGGATGATAAGAATTTGAGTAGTTTTCCCAGTGCAAATGCCTTTTAAATGTCATGAATGGCCTAGGATTGCTTCTTCAAGGCCTCAGACTCTGATTAAATTGAATGAAGGCCTAAATCACCAGCCAGTTGCATTGTATTTGGTGGAATCCCGATGAAGGAGAAGTGGTAATGATATCTATATTAATATGCTGTCTTTCATCCAGTTGGGTCCTTCAGTACTGTACAATTTGACTATTAATATGGGAATCACTGCTACGGAATTAAAAACATGACAACTGTTTAAAAACAACACAGTAAAACTGCTTCATATCCCAAGTCAAGAAGGTGAAAGTGCAAAGGAAAATACCTTATCTGTAGGTACTAAATACCCTAACTAAAATTTAACCAAAATAGCAGGGTTAATTTAAGACTGCAAAATTCTGTATCTTCCATTGTTATGTGAAGTTTTGTTGCTGCCAGGTTGGTCCCAGGATATTGGAGAGACAAGGTGGGTGAGCTAATATCTTTATAAAGTGATGTGTGTGGTTTCACTTTATTTTAGATTTAACAGAGCACTTTTCCAAGGATACAAATGTTGTATGTAATAGACAACATTGTACAATGAAATTACTTTAAATAGTAACTAGAAAAATGAGTTTGAACCTTTCTTTGGATACACATACTCAGGACTTCAGATATTTTTATCATGTGACTTTTACAGTTATACTGGTCTATTTAGTGTCTATCATTTTATTCTGATTTTTTTTCCAAAGTACTCCACATGTGTCATTTTGTGTCTCTGAAAGAACAGTTTCTGATACACTACTATATGGTAGGTCCACAGAATCCTTGAGGAAAAGTCCCAGCTTTTACAACGGACTGAAAGTATCACCTGGATTTGGGGAAAAAATTATACAAATATAATGTATAATGATGGTCAAACCTCAAAATATCTGAAGATCTGGATGTTTAATGGAAGCTTATCCCCAGTTAGCTAGGGTCTGCAAAACATACGGTTCATTTGTCATCCGTTTTTTATTAAGTAATAAATCTTTTGAACTTTTCTCTCTTGCATTAGTTTTCTGAACGTTTTCTTGTCTCTCTCTTTTTTTTTTTTTTGGTTTCCTCTGTTCTGTTGTATATCTGGTAGAGCTGGTCTGAAAACAGGTTCAGTTCTACGGAAAATTTTGACAAAAGCGATTTTTCCCATTTTTGTCAATTTTCCATGGAAAATTGACTTTTTGGGAAAATATCAAACCAAAATATTTTGACCAAAAGCAAATTACGTTTTGATTTCAAAATGGTGTTGCAATGCCTCATGGAAGCTGTAATTTAAGTGCCTTATGCTCCCATTCCCTTTTATGAGCTGGACTCTCTGGCCAGACTACATTTTTCATCTTCTGTTCTCCACTCTTGATGGCAGAGAGGTGTATGTTCTTTGAGTCCAATACATCATTGGAGATATAGTTGGATTAGAAAGCCTTTTGGTCTTCAGGCATTTGGTCTTTATATGAAAAATCAAAATTTTCCACAGAAAGCAAATGCTTCTCATGAAAAACTTTGTTCAGTTAAAAGCCTAATTTTCTATCCAAATAGTTTCAACAGAAATTTTTCAACTAGCCCTAATATCTGGTTATCTTTTTCCATCATCTTTCTTTGTATTCCCTTTTTGTAATGTGGAATAGCTGTTCCTATCTTTCCTTTTCTTCCACCTCCATGCTATTTTATAAACTCCTTTCTTCTGTTCTCTCCTTTCTTTCTCTACATCATTCTCTCCCTTTTATTACTTTCCTCTCTTGTTTTACACTCCTAATCTCTCAGAACTCTCCATAGCTCTTGTACAGTCTTACTTTTACTCTCCCCACACATAAAATCAAACTTGCAAAAACTACAGCCTTCTGTCTTCCCCCCCGCCCCGCACTAAAAATCACCCACATACAGTACTGCCTTGCCCCATGTCAGAGCTCATAAAAATACATACATGCAGGGTTCCTGACAAAAGCTCCTTCACAATAAAGTTCACTTATGTACACATGTAAATACCTACCAGCCCACATATACAGCTTTTCTTCCACCCATATCCTTAAACACATGGCCTCAGGTTCCCTTTCCTGTTCAAGAAGAGATGCAGACTCCTTTCCCTAATTATCAACTCATATGCACACCTTCCCCCTATATTTTCTAATACTCAGACAGCTTTCCGACTCTGTCATGTATGAGATTTATTCCTGCCCCCAATTCTTGTGCACTGTTTGTGTGTGTCTCATGCAACCTCAGTCCAGAGGTTCTGATCCCTGTCTTGCTTCTCCTCCCACCCAAAAAGATGGGTGGCAGACTGTTTCAGCACTTGGTGGGGAGGGTCACTAGGGAAGCACGTAAGGGAGTTTCAGAAGGAGGTAGGAGCATTTTTATTTTTGCTTCCTGTTCAATTTGAGCAACAGATTCGTGTGGAAGAAAAGTTGGGTGTGGCAGATTCCCTTCCAACAGTTGTGCATTTGACATAGTGTCTTAAGGACTCCTCCTTTCATCTATATGCAGAATATTGACCACTACTTATGTGCATTCTGTGCGTGGAGATTTTGTGCTTGCTAATCGGCATAAACCTGTATCCATAAACTAATCCCCTCTGCCCCAGTCCTAAGAAACTCCCTCTACACAAATCTATTTAGAGCCAACATAAATATTCCCATTGTTTTGCCTTCACTATTCCACACAGACCAACCAAGGGGCTAAAAGTGTGAAGATTTTTCCCACCTGGAATATGACTTCAAGGAAATAATAAAAGGAAAGAGATTAGCATTTTGTTAATCTCAGTTCTTGTAGGTTCTGATCCTGCATGTTGAAGTCAATGGGAGTTTTGTGGGGGAAAGGCCTGTGGGATAAGGCTACTTCGTGCATATCTTTTCAAATTACTTTTCATGTAAAAAATAAAAAGGATGGTACTTATTCAGCAACATCTGATTCCAGCTGGTGCTGTTCAATATGAATTCCTTCATATAATGGCTGCAGTTAAGTACTGAATGAACAGACCATAAATCATGCCAAAAACACATCTAAGCATTGGTAGTATGTCCTCATGTTTTATGCAATGCAGATAAAGGTTCATGGGCTTTTAGGTGACCAAAACTAATGTTGACAGAGATTATAATATAGAGAAAAGGGATTAAAGAAAGACAGGCTCAATTTATGAATGTTAACATTATCCATAAGTTGTTTTGCCCACTTTGACTGTATCAAGCAAATGGTCAGAATTGGTGAAGGAGACAAATGCAATTTGTCTTTTCCAAGGCTGCTGATGTATTAGCTGACAACGTGTTCACCTGAGATTGTCAGATTTCTGGGTTATTTTGAATTGATGAAGATAATACTACATTAGCCAATAAATTCCCAGAATGTGGAGGACGGTGAGCAGAAGAGACCTGATATGGAGTTCTGTAAAGAAGACAGACTTTAAGGCCAGAAAGAACCATCATGATCATGACTTTCTGCACACTGAAGGCCACAGAACCTCCTTCACCCACTCCTGTAGTTAGGCCCCTAATCTCTGGCTGAGTTACTAAAGTCCTCAAATGTTGATTGAAAGACTTCAAGTTACAGAGAGAGACTCCACCCTTTAATCAGGTTTAAACCAGGAAGTAACCTATTCCCCATGCTGTGGAGGAAGGCAAAAAAACCCTAGGGTTTCTGCCTGTCTAGCTTTGGGGAAAATTCCTTCCTGATCCCAGATACTACTGGTGGCAAACAGGGAAGAAAAGAGATTTCAGTACTATGCTGCTAACATCTTACTATTCCAGTGTCCAAAATGCAAGTGCATGTGTCATCCAGAGGGGGAGGGACAGGGAAGATGAAAACAAGAGACCATACTTACAGTTGTCGTGGGGGTGGGTAACTGAGATTTCAACTCATTTGTCGCTGCTGCTGCTGCTCATCAGCAACAAGAGAGACAGAAACCTTGGATGTGGAAGTATGTTTCCCTTGACTCTTGTGATATCATGTAACTCACATGGTACATTTTCAACCGAAATATTTCAATTTTCAAATTGTAACTCAATTTTTTTTAATTTTAAATGTACTGTGGGAACCTCCTCCGCTTCCACTCTATTCTATCCTCCCCCCAACCCTGCCCAATTTTCCAGCCAACTCGAATTGATGCAACTGATAGGGAAAGTACACCAAGCATAACTGTAGACATAAGTACAGTATACAAGTTGAGCAGCAGACTGGCTCAGAAAAAGAGGACCCTCCTTGATAGCATGCAGACCAGTGGATAAACCATTAGTGTGCACTATATCAGCCTTATCTCCCGGAATAAGAGCCTGTAGCCTCTTGCAAAGCTGTGTGTGTATGGCCTGGGGGTGGGGAGGGAGAACCTCTGCCAACAACATATTGAAGAAACTGGGCTGTCATAGAGTGGCAGGTTCATAGCCTTTGACAATGGACTAACATGTGGAAGACCGTGTGGGGCTGTTGTTTCCTGCATTTACCTTGCTCTGTGCATTGCCCCAGTAGACAGTGAGAGTGACACTCCTCAGTCAGTGGACTTGTGAACTTAACAGGGTTGGGAAAATCTGGTGCTACTTCATGTGGTGCTAGACTGCATGTCCTAACTTTCATTGGGAGCACTGGTGGAGAATTGACTTTCCTACTACATGAAGTAAAAGGGTGATATGGTAGGGTTCCCTACTTCAATCCTGCGTCAGGTTATTAAGCAATGAACAGCTACCCAGCATATGAATGTGTTCCACTTAGGCCTAGAATGACAGCATCTTCAATTTTACACCAGAAGAATGACTCTGTGTGACATTTCTGGGTCTTTCAGTGGCATTTCAAAGCTGGCCAATAGTGATGCTGGTATTAGCCAAGTGATACTGGTGATCCAGCAGTATAAGCAATAAACTGCAAGATTGAGCTATGTTGAAGGGTAAACCATAAACTATAGAATTGTATGAACCAGAGTCTTGCAATCTGGCTAAATATGTGGCCCCCACATTCAGAAATACCATGGTTGTTTTCCTGCCTGAGGGAAGGAGACAGCCGTAGGGCCAAATTTAGAGATGAATTGGAGTAAATCTAGGAGTCTTAAATTGTTTCAACTTTAGGCTTTCTTTAGCCCCGTTATCACACATACATCCCCTTAAACTCCTTCTAGACTCCCTTAGACTCATGCACTTACCAACATATAACTGACAACCACCACCACCATTTACATACCTTCTCTGAACGTGGCCCACTTAATCTAAAAAAGTTAATGTTGATTTGACTTGCATGTCGAAGCTCTAGAAGAGAAGACAGTAGCAAGAAAGGTTTCAGAGTAACAGTCGTGTTAGTCTGTATTCGCAAAAAGAAAAGGCGTACTTGTGGCACCTTAGAAACTAACCAATTTATTTGAGCATAAGCTTTCGTGAGCTACAGCATCCGATGAAGTGAGCTGTAGCTCACGAAAGCTTATGCTCAAATATATTGGTTAGTCTCTAAGGTGCCACAAGTACTCCTTTTCTAGTAGCAAGAAAAGCAGCTTCCTTCGGCTTGCATCGTCCAGCTCATTGGTGTGTTAATTACACTGATTTGGATTTCCTTATACAGGGGTAGAATGGGTATAAGTAGATCTAAGGGAGTCTCAGTCTAACCAAATCTATAACAAGGTTCTATTAGCATAAGGAAGTCTATCTTTCACACCTCCTCTGAATTTGGCTCATAAACTGAGTATTCAAGCATGAGAACTTAAAATTTGCTTTACATAAATATTTGACTAAGTAAAACATGGTAATCAAATATTGGTTGGAAGAAGACACAAAAGAGACCGGACTGCAGGACTGGAAAAGGACAAATGTAGTACCTATCCATAAAAAGGTAAATAAGGACCACCCAGGGAATTATAAACCAGTCACTTTAACTTTGGTACACGGAACGATAATGGAGCAAATAATCAAACAATCAGTTTTTAAGTACCTATAAGATAAGGTGATAAGGAACAGTCAACATGAATTTGTCAAGAACAAATCATGTGAAACCAACTCAGTATCCTTCTTTGAAGGGTAAGAAGCCTTGAGAATAGGTTGGAAGCATAGATGTGATAGAGCTTGACTTTAGTAAGGCTTCTGATACTCTGACACATGACCACATAAAAAACTTGGAAAATATAGCCTAGACAAACTTACTGTAAGGTGGGGGCACAACTGGTGGAATACCATACTCGGAGTAGTGATCAGTGGTTCACAGTCAAGCTGCAAGGTCATATGGAGTGGGGTCCCACAGGACTCTGTTCTGGATATTCAATATCTTCATAAATGATTTAGATAATGGCGTAGAGAGCACACTTAAAGACTGTGGCTGATACGAAGCTGGGAGGACAAGCACTTTAGAGGATTAGGTTAGAATTCAAAATGACCTTAACAAACTGGAGAAATGGCCTGAAATAAATAGGATGAAATTCAATAAGGACAAATGCAAAGCACTCCACTTATAAAAGAATAGTCAGTTGCATAAAGGCAAAATGGGAAATGACTGCCTAGGAAGGAGTACTGCTGAAAAGGATCCAAGAGTTATAGTGGATCACAAACTAAATATGATTGAACAATGTAATACTGGTTTAGATAATAATTGGTCCTGCCTCAGTGCAGGGGACTGGATTAGATGATCCAACAAGGTTCCTTCCACATCAACATTTCTATGATTTCTATGAACATGGTTGGAGAGAATTAATTTTTATTTCTGGATAGATACATATTTTTTTCAATAGTCACCGAGCTTTAATTATAAGTAAAAGTTGGAAAATGCTGAAGATTGCTAAAGAAGGAATACAATAAGTTAATTAAGATATTAGACCCCAGGGATTTTGGACAAGAAAAGAGACAAGGTAAAATAAGAATGAAGCAAAACATTGAGTTCTCAAGATGGTGAGCTAACTATAAAAAGCATCAGCAATCAGAAGAACAGGAAAATCTGAATTTATTCAGTGAAAAGACACATTTCTGCAAGCTATAATGAAAGAGAGGGAAAATTTTTTTTACCCATAATCCTAAAAAAAACCTCACCCAAATAAATAAAATAAAAATGGAGAGGCCTAGGCCCGTAGACCTGAACTTGCGGGAAATGTCTTGGAAACCTCCTCTCCCTGTTCATATTCAACAGGTTCTGCCACTCTGTGTCTGATCTGTAGGTCACTTGCTCTATGGTTGTTTACAGGAGCCTTGCACTGAACTTTTACAGTCCTAGGCACAAATATGTTGTCAAAAGAAAGTACATTTAATTTTGGTAAAAAAGATGACTGATACACTGCCTGACTTTGCGGCTTTCTGATTGATATTTGTATAATAGTTTTGTAATGTAAATAAACACAACCACATTTATAAGCAGCAATATTGGGCAGGAGGCTGACCTTTGTAAAGGATCTGAAATGTGGATGCAGCCTTGTCTGAGGACAGTATTTAATCACATGTTGTCATCTGTTTATCTGCCTAGACTGCAAACTAGCTGCTGCTTAGTCTATTGTTTTAGAAACATTTTAAAACCACAGTTTGTAGAATATGGCCTTCATATAATTATCTGTCAATTTAATGTCTTGTGACAGAATACCTCTACATCCATGAGAGATTCTCCCAGCCAGCTAAATCAACTGCACAGAAAATCTGTAAATTTCTTTCTCCAGCATACTTCATAAAAATGAAAGCTGTGACTTGCTCACTATGGCAGTGGATCCATGGAAAAGTTTAATCTGTTAATTGCAGAGTTGGTGGAGAACCTCTGCAGTGATGATTTTTGATGGCAAACCCAAAAGTTCAAGTGTACTTGTGAAAAATTAGCCAATGGTTGCCTTAGAGTTAGAATGTATTGTTAGGACATAACCCAAATCAAGGGGTGGCAAGTTTCTGTGCACCCAAAGAGCATTCTGGGGAAAGAATAGTCTCTGGGAGCTGCTCTTTTCTCCCATGAGGGAAGTTGTATATCACTGATCTATCCCCTGTGCTCCATCAGCTATGTTCACTGATGCAGTGAGAACACAGAGCCAAGGCTCCACTCATTGCCAGAAGCTGGGAATAGGCGACAGGGGATGGATCACTTGATGTTTACCTGTTCTTGTCATTCCCTCTGGGGCACCTTGCATTGGCCACTTTCACAATGGTCTTTTGGTTTTACCCAGTATGATGATTCTTATGTTCATTCTCTGTTTCTGCCTGCTCGCCTGTCCCAGAAAAGAATATCCACAATGCCCTTTTCTCTGGTGTGGTCAGAACCAAAGTCTGGGTAGCTCACACATAGTGTGAGATATGACATTTTGGTCTGGATGGCCCTGGAGCCCAAGATAAAATCAATCCCTTAGTGGAGTGCAGCACAAAAGCAAATGTGGTGTAGGCTAAACTGTGGCTAAGATCACTGCAACCCTGTGACTGCCATCTTCTGAGCACGAGCCTTGTTTTGGATCTGGTGAAAACTCTTCATGCCAAAAAGGAGGTTAGTGGAATACATGCAATAAAATGAGTAAGCAATATGATGTGATACCCTGAATTAGTATCATTTATTTAAAATATTCTTTTAAAGGGATATTGTAATGATTATAAGTTTGTCAAAATATCTGTGGATGTAATTTGTTTGGAAATGGAGAAATTGCTCTAATAGGATAATATATTATATGAACCCAAGCAAGAGCAAGCTTCTTGAATCTTAATGAACTGGTTTTTACTGGGAGACATTACGCTTAAAGTAATGTGTATATATCTGTCAAGGTGCTGCCAAATTAAATTCAAGGATTGCTTCTCAACTTCAGTGAAAGCAAGCGGTTTCTATTCATTGGCATCATCTGCAGGATTGTCTTTTTGATCATCTTCCAGCCTAGTCCCCACACTTGCAATCTGATCTGTGCGGGCAGACTCCTGCACTTGTGTGGTGCCCCATTGATTTCAGCAGGACTCTCTCGGGGTGCAGGTATTTGGCTCTGCAGAACAGCTAGCAGAATCAGGGCCTAAGATCAGAAGTAATAAGAATACCTGGAAAATGCTAAGTATGGTGTTTGGGTTCTTAGTGTGATCCTTCCCCCCTCCCACCGGGTATTTTGCATGCGGTCATATTTCTATACTTACTTTTTTTATGAAACATAATATTATATGTCTTCATTTCTCAACCAAAGTAAATATTAGTAACTTATATAAAAGATTCTACATTTTTGTTCATTCAGATTTTCTTTATATGGGCAGTTTGCATGCAAAGGCTACCATTAGACTCTGGTAAACCAGAAACTTTGGATGCAGAGCCAAACTAAACTTGGCACTGTAAGTCCAAATAAAAACTGAGCCACTAGAGCTGACTGTACATATATGAAAATGAAAATAAGTGATATTTATGTATAAGGTCCCTTCGGCCTTCAGGAAGTAATGCCAGAATATACTTTCTGGTCAGACTGTTCTTAATTTCTGCATATATTCCTGATAGTTCAGAGTGAGGGCAATCAAACATTACTTTGGAAAAACTGAATGAGCAAGCTGCCTTATTGATGTGTTATGGTATCAAGGTACTATTGGTATTCATTGGGACGTCCAAATGATGCATGAGTGTATTATGCAGAGCATCGTAAATAAGGGCCAATGGAACTCCAGACAAAAACATCCAGATGGGCCATCACCATACATATCATACATATTCTGTGCCACTTCTTTAAGCTTGTTAAAGCATTTATTGATATGATCTATGGTATTCTTCAGCCTTTAATACCGTATGCCTTTGTGTTATGAGACAAGTCATAAACACCTCAGAAGGAGAAAGAAGCAATAATATATAGTATTAGAAGTATCTAAATATTACGTAAGCAAACTGTGTTCTGTAAATAATGTCATATTTTAATATCTGGTGATTTGTGGTCTGCCACGTCTGGAAAAAAACTCGGGTATTGATATGCATTGACATCCACAGCAAAACTGCAAGGAACTTTAGTGGGAGCTGGACTGGTCCCAAATGTCTTACACCTTATAGATTGAGGGGTGGACTTCTGGCTTTCTAATGGTGTATGGCTTCTGATTCTATCCCTGATGGGGGGGTTGCCTTTTGAGATACTGGACCTTAAATCAGAATATTGCCTTTCCTCAGCCTTGTGCCAATATAATTCTAACAGCATTTTTTGGAGTGGAGGAGAGAATTTTTTTTCAAGCCATTTTAAAAAAAAATTGCATTTGTATGAAGACAGAGGATGTAATTTAAAGAGCTGAGTGCATGAGAGGAGGTCAGAATGGATGATAAATGCAATTTATCACATGGGCAGCAACACTCTATTTGTAATCTGTGTGACATTTTATATATGCATATTATAAATTAAATTATTTAAAAAGTGAGTTATATCCTCAGCTGGTATAAATCTACCTAGCTGTATTGGCTTCAATGGAGCTGTGCTGATTTACACCACCTGAGTCTCTGGCCTAATATGTGGCAAGCCCGAAGAATGAGATATATTCAAATAACAAAAACAAGGTTTAGTGACAGTTAAGGTTAAAGTCAGGACTACTCAAAGTCTTGTAAGGATGAATATAACCAGTGAAGGGGAAAGTCGTCTTCAGCATTCCTTGCCACCTTGACATTGTCTAAAACCCTTTTGTGTCACATTCAAATCCTCCATAAGGCACTCACTTCTATCCCCAGTATGTATTGAAAAGCAGCATATTTCCAAATTTCATCCAACTAGCTCTGTCACATGCTCCCACTATGCTGTCAAGAGATCCCTGTCTTCCTTGAGGGCAGCTTGGCTTTACTCCCATTGGGAAAAATGAGAATCACTGGCCATTTTGAAAGAAAACACTTTAAATGCGGGCACCTGTGGCCTCAGTTTCACTAAGTACAATAGGACAATGGCTCCAATTTTGAAAGAGGGCAGTTCTTCATGGAACTATCTGTAAAATACCATTATTCATCATTCTCTTGTGAAGAGACTTTCAGTTACGAAGATAATGGCAAAATATGACTATTAATCCTGTGGGGGGTGGGGAAATCTTCAAATATAGCCAAAATTTCATCGAGTTTTACTATATGGAAAATTTGAAGAATGTGTATTACTCTGCTGATAATTCAAGATTTTTTGAAAAAGGTTGGATGCAGGTTGCTAAACTTCGGAAGGGACCTATTTAAAATTAACATTAACTCAAAAACTAATCAGTTAACTTGTGACTACTCAGAAAATACATTCAGCACTCAAAACATAGGTGCTTTAATTTTGAAAGGGATACACTGTAATATTCATATGTAACACAATTGTTGAATCCTTGATGTCTGTGCAAAACACAACTAACTCTTAATAATGGAAACATGACCATCACTTCTATTATATTTGTGAACTGTATTAATAGGATGCTCTGAAAAATCTTACAAAGCAAAGTTCATATAATCCATTTTAGACAACCATCATTCCTTATATGTACATTTCATGAGAACCAAGAGGAGAACTGTCATGTGATTCATTTCTTAAATTTAGAGTGATTCATTTCTTATCTGGCTCATGTAGGAACACATAAGACTTACAATATTGACTTTAATGGGAGAAGTTCAAGACCATAAATTTTGAATTTAATAAAAAATGCATGGTTTTACTAAAGTTACAGGAAATAAATCAACACATGCTTAGGAAGCTCACACTTATACATACGTTAGCAATCATGAAGTCTTTTCTCTAGATCTTAAATAAATTGGACTTGCTAACCTCATACTTGTGTATATATAAATAGGGAATAATATTGTTTCAATTGTTGCAGCTTGTGATTTGTACAGTAATAACATGAGTACTATTCCGTATTAATGTAACAAAATTTCCTAACAAGGAGAGCTTAGCAAATATGGTTTTAGTTTGTTTCAGACTGCATTTGTGCAAAAAGCCAGCCAGCCAGCACTAATTCATACATATTATATGGCTATAGATGTCTTATGCTGTGCAGCATGACAATGCAAGGCTAAATGGAAAAGATTTTTTTAAATGGATGCCTAAAGTTATGTTCCTAAGTCCATATGGAGGTGTATAAATAAATGACCTGATTTTCAAAAGTTCTGAGCACCCAGAGACTCTCGTTTAAGTCTGTCTGAGTTGTGCATCATTAGGGATGGAAGGATTGGAGCCTTCCTTTGTTCAGGAGGAGGTTATAAAGCATAATCCAAAGAAGCAATGTATCTATACCATAATTTGGGTATCTGTTCTCATTTTTCCATTTGATGCAACGTAAATATTTTTGAAAGCATGAATTTTAGACAGACAGCATTGGGAGAAAATGAGTTAAAGTCTTAGGAATTTGTTTATGCAAACATATTTATATTCAGCTTCCAAAATGATCTTTTTCATACCTTATGAAATCAAACAACATACCTCAAAGGGGGTAATATACTGGAGAATGGAAAAAATCAGGTGCAAAAGAATATTTAACAAAAATTGTTCATAGTCATTCATTCTCATCTCAGACTTCTCAAATTGGTGAATTCCAAATGAAAATTCTTCTCTTTCTCTCTCTCTATCTCTATCTCTCTTTTCCTGTCCCCCATCCTTATTAAAATGTCACTTTATAGAAAATACTCTCACTCGCATAATGTGCTCCACCAGGAAACTGGAGGAACACTTTTAGCACAGGAATTTACAAATACGAGAAATTATGCAAGCCTTGCATATGCAGAACTCCCAACATAGTTCATGGGAGTTCAGCATGGAAAGGATTTGTAGCATTGAGCCATAAGGGATTTTTTTCACATAAACACCACCCTATACCGGAAACCTACTGACCGCTATTCCTACCTGCATGCCTCCAGCTTTCACCCTGACCACACCACACGATCCATCGTCTACAGCCAAGCTCTGCGATACAACCGCATTTGCTCCAACCCCTCAAACAGAGACAAACACCTACAAGATCTCTGTCAAGCTTTCTTACAACTACAATACCCACCTGCTGAAGTAAAGAAACAGATTGATAGAGCCAGAAGAGTTCCCAGAAGTTACCTACTACAGGACAGGCCTAACAAAGAAAATAACAGAACGCCACTAGCCGTCACCTTCAGCCCCCAACTAAAACCCCTCCAACGCATTATTAAGGATCTACAACCTATCCTAAAGGATGACCCAACACTCTCACAAATCTTGGGAGACAGGCCAGTCCTTGCCTACAGACAGCCCCGCAACCTGAAGCAAATACTCACCAACAACCACATACCACACAACAGAACCACTAACCCAGGAACTTATCCTTGCAACAAAGCCCGTTGCCAATTGTGCCCACATATCTATTCAGGGGACACCATCACAGGGCCTAATAACATCAGCCACACTATCAGAGGCTCGTTCACCTGCACATCCACCAATGTGATATATGCCATCATGTGCCAGCAATGCCCCTCTGCCATGTACATTGGTCAAACTGGACAGTCTCTACGTAAAAGAATAAATGGACACAAATCAGATGTCAAGAATTATAACATTCATAAACCAGTCGGAGAACACTTCAATCTCTCTGGTCACGCAATCACAGACATGAAGGTCGCTATCTTAAAACAAAAAAACTTCAAATCCAGACTCCAGCGAGAAACTGCTGAATTGGAATTCATTTGCAAATTGGATACTATTAATTTAGGCTTAAATAGAGACTGGGAGTGGCTAAGTCATTATGCAAGGTAGCCTATTTCCTCTTGTTTTTTCCCACCCCCCCCAGATGTTCTGGTCTAACTTGGATTTAAACTTGGAGAGAGGTCAGTTTGGATGAGCTATTGCCAGCAGGAGAGTGAGTTTGTGTGTGTATGGGGGTGGGGGGGATGTGAGAAAACCTGGATTTGTGCTGGAAATGGCCCACCTTAATTATGCACATTGTAGGGAGAATGGTCACTTTGGATGAGCTATTACCAGCAGGATAGTGAGTTTGTGTGTGTGGTTTTTGGGAGGGGGGTGAGGGGGTGAGAGAACCTGGATTTGTGCAGGAAATGGCCCAACTTTATTATCATGCACATTGTGTAAAGAGTTGTCACTTTGGATGGGCTATCACCAGCAGGAGAGTGAATTTGTGTGGGGGGGTGGAGGGTGAGAAAACCTGGATTTGTGCTGGAAATGGCCCACCTGATGATCACTTTAGATAAGCTATTACCAGCAGGACAGTGGGGTGGGAGGAGGTATTTTTTCATATTCTCTGTGTATAAATAAAGTCTGCTGCAGTTTCCATGGCATGCATCCGATGAAGTGAGCTGTAGCTCACGAAAGCTCATGCTCAAATAAATTGGTTAGTCTCTAAGGTGCCACAAGTACTCCTTTTCTTTTTGTAAAATTCTGTTTCCCCAAACTGCTACAATAATGCTGCAGTTGTGATCACTGGAGGAAGGGACTTGAGCTGCCCATACTTTCAGGACCTGTCTTGACTGGCAATAAGAGCATGATTTTCAGTTGTGTTAACTAAGTTGAGTTAGCCTACATCTTGATGGGACTTTTCCGTCATTTAAGCTAACGTGATCTCTTGTTATCTGGCCATGTTTTAGCCTATGATTTATTCCTCCACATACACCCAGAACAGACCAACTATGTTAGACTTTGTGGCACACTCGTAAGATCATCTATTTGAATGGACATTTGGGGAGAGCTGGGGTTTGAAGGGCCTTGTGATCTTTGTGATTTGGAGGGTGGCAATGAAGTGGGGTTATTCTTAGTGTGGGTAGAACTGGCTATTGCACGTAGTGCTGCTGTAGTTGCTATGGGTTGTGTTGTTAATGGTTTGTCAGGATGCCAATAGCCCAGAAGAGACTACAGGTCTAACACACCTCTTGTCTATTAAAATTAAAGTAAATAAAATTATTATGGAGGCACCAGTCACAGCTCCATTGTTAAGGTTGAGAAATACAGTATATTTTCCCAAAAATTACTGTACTCACCCTTTGAATACAAAATGAATATTCTGAGAATTTATAAACAGATTGGTTAGTTAATTTGATTTCATTTTAAAACGGGTCCTTGAGGAAATTTAGAGGTCTGAACCAGAGCTTTGTTTTACCCTGAATGATGGAATAACACAGACTCTTTTAACTGTGTGGGAAGTCTGAGAACTCACTGAAATTTTGTGACTAGGTTATGTTTTGAAGAAGTTAGGTTGTAATTAAGCTGAATTGTTAGTTATACCTAGGGCTAAGTGAACAGGTCAAGTCACCCATAACTGGGTCCACTGCAACATTAGGAATAATTCACCCACTGACCGCCCTTTCTTGAAAGTCAGTTTCCATGTTCCATTTCTATTGGTTATTATGAGTCAATGACATGAGATTGGACTCTTTTTTTGTGTCAAGAGTTCTGACTGATAACTGACTTGCCCCATAGAGTCATTATTCCTGTAAAGTCCCTCATGACAGCTTGAGCATCACTTTTCTGAAACCTCTCCAAAAAACTGCTACTTCAGCTCCATTGTGCACCCAGGCAGAATTACCAGGGAAACTGAAGCAGGAGCATAGAGGGAGCTTTCAAAGTACAGAGGCATTGGGACTCAGGGACTGCACCTCTCAGCTCTTTTTTCACAGTGCCAGACCCCCTAACAGTCTGTTTCCCAAAGACAACTCATCTCTCCTTTGGGCCCACACACACATCACTGATACTCTCTGTCAATCCCCTCTACCCAGCCTCAATCTCTCCTATGAGGCCGTGTTCCAGAGCAGTGGAAAGCAGTCAGAACATACTGGTGAATCTGGCTTTAAAACTAAATGGGTGAGTGGATGTGTGGGTACTTCTATATAATGTATATTATAATGATCTAAGTGATCTTCAAATCACGAGAGACATCACCTATAACATTATTGGGGGGGGGGTTGTGTAGTATTCATGTATGAAATTTTAAAAAAAAACCTAGACAAAACTTCATTGAGATGGAATTAAGGTGTTTACAGAAGGGTAAAATCTATTTTAGGGATGTTGTAATTATCCCCAAGACAAGCAT
Source organism: Lepidochelys olivacea (assembly GCF_965140295.1). Taxonomy (NCBI): domain Eukaryota; kingdom Metazoa; phylum Chordata; order Testudines; family Cheloniidae; genus Lepidochelys; species Lepidochelys olivacea. The sequence goes on from NC_140411.1 coordinate 170,453,711, forward strand.
TACAAACCCAGGAAATTTGGTGTCAAGGTCACTCTCTAACAAAAAAAATGGAAACACACTGAGATGCAGAAATGTCGTTAAGGCACCTAAATGACCATAACGCTGCTCTGAACAGTGCATTCTAAACAACCCAGGTGGACAGACAGGTGGGAGAAAAGTAGTAGCAGTCGCACCCCCTTTTACAGGTGGGGAACTTAGGCACAGAGATATGTCCTAGGTTACCCAGGAAGTCTGTGGCAAAACCAGAAAATGAACCCAGATCTCCTCCTATGTCCCAGTCCAGCCCCTTATCCACAAGACAATCCATTCTCCTATTCTGCCTACAGAGCGCAGGAGCATTGGAGAGTCTTTCTAGAGTATACTGTACAGTATATGCTGTGAGTGAGGAGGAAGGAACTCAACAAGACCTGGCAATAAATCCTTCCCAGCTATATAATAAAAACCCAATGTCTTGTCTGTAACTTCTTAACATAAATCAACAGATTTTCTTAGTTAGTTACATTCCCCTACAGATGTGTGTGGTATGTTGTAAATACTCATGTTCCACTAATGATGTTGGAGTCTTCTTATGAAGAACAGTTCTTGAGAACACAAGGGATCAGGTCATGAGAGAGATTTATAGCTCAAAACCCTGTTGAAGATTGCTCTATATATGTATACTGTATGTACATACCATATTTATGTAAATATAACATTCTTTCCATGGGAAAAATGTTTGGAATGTGCTTTTCTTCATAAAGAAAACATCACCCAATTCATCAATCTTCTCCCCTCCTCTCCTGGGTAATTGGTCCTTTCTGTGTTACATTTTGCAGAAGGTCATAATCCAAACAAAAAGTGGAGTTGCCATGAAAGGAGAAATTCCAAGCTTTAGCACATAAAGCATTCTCAGAAAAAGGTTTAAGTGTTTTCCAAAAGAAAGGGGCAAAAGTTACTTGAGCATAAGAGAGCAATAAATCAAACGTGGAAATACACACAGGCTCACACACACGTATGTACATCAGGATTGTTGGCTCGTCAGTTACAAGTGAAAAAATTATGATTAACTAAAAGGGAAAAAGATACGACATATCCTTTCAAATGGTATTTTAATTGGAAAGCCTACTTGTAAAGTCTCTGAGTCAGAAAAGTGTCTTTATTCAGGATAGCACTCGAGCACATGCATCAAAATAAGTGTGTGCTTAAATGCTGCCTGGAATAAGGAGGGAAGTAAGTATCTGCTTAAATGTATTACTGAACCAAGACCAAAAAGTGAAAGGCATTATTCCACTGGGCAAGAACAAAGGAAAGTTCAATACATTTCTGAAAAGAGATCACTTTCCTCCAATTTATCATTTCCCTTTTCCTGCAGTGACTGGACTGCTTGCTCCGTGTTAAATTTAATAAAGTGTTTGGAAATCCAGTTCTGAGTGGGGTCACACAGAGAGACAAATCCAAGCTCCAAATATGTCATTATGACAGAAAGTTTTAAACATTTTTTAGAATGAAGGAGAATTTACTATTGCCCTAGGAAAGGGGTAATTTATATATAAATTGATAAATTATATATGTTTGCAGAAGGAATTTTTCTGTTTTGTATTGTTGGTGGAGAAAACTTACCACCTATTCTGCCCTACCAAGCACACTGATTGGCTGTGCAACTATTTGTTGTATATATGGTATTATAGGGGCACATGGAGCCTTACAAGTACAGCTGGTCGGAAAACAGAATTTCCATCTAGGGGGAAATTCTGACATGTCAAAATTGTCTGCAGAATGGAAATTCTGAAAAACAATTATAATGTGGAGATATTGCATTGTCTTAATTTGATAACATCAAACATAATATTTCATACTAAATATATAATTTTATACACAATTTAATATAATGTAAAAAAAAAAGTTTTTACCTTAACAAAAAAGTTTATCAAAATGGAACATTGACATTACACTAAACAAGACAGTTGAAACAATTTGTTTTTATGTTTCCTGCTAAAAATTTAGTCTGCTTTGATACATTCCTGTGAAATGTTTCTATTTTGACTAAATTGCATTTCTCAACAGAAAACTGTTCCTTTGAAAAATTTCATGACCAGCTCTGCTTCTAAGTATTTAAGAAGATAATGTCCCAACCCAAAAAAGATTGCAGGATCAGGCCACTTATTGCAGGGAAGGGATAGCTCAGTGGTTTGAGCATTGTCCTGCTAAACCCAGGGTTGTGAGTTCAATCCTTGAGGGGGCCATTTAGGGATCTGGGGCAAAAATTGGGGTTTGGTCCTGCTTTGAGCAGGGGGTTGGACTAGATGACAGTCCCTTCCAACCATCATATTATATGATTGTAAAGACTCATGCTCATGCATAACTTTCAGTACTGTGAGTTGTTCCATTGACTTTAGTGGGTCTATTTCTATTACCCCCTATATTTGATTATTTTACATATTTATAGGGAATGTGTTGCATTAGAGTCTGGGCATCATTATGTAATTTAAACTATACAAAATTATCCCTCAGCTGTATACTGTACATCTCCATCCTTCATCAACCTTCCTTAGAGGGGAAAAAACAAACTCAGAAGATTTGTGCTTCTCTATATAAACTGCTTGTCATTTTCCCTTTCATTCAGTGACCTGTGTAACCCAAAAGACAATGTCTCAAGTGAAAACAGACATTATGCTGATTCGGAGACCACAATTTTAATTAACTTATATAGGTGCTTCTCTATGACTTTGATTGTTTTCATATTAACCAAGTTCTGATGTAATAGTGTAACTGTATTTCATATTTGTAAATCCTGTTTAGCCAACAGTAGCTGTATTATGTCAAGGCTTCAGTAAATCATGGGATAGAGCATATCTTGAAATTTTGCATTATTTTCTCCTAATATCCTTTCATTTCCTCAGGTATTAATTGGCTTCCAAACTAAACTTCTAAAGGCTTACTTAGGGGGAATATCAGCCAAAAATTCTTTACCTTCTAGCAGCTGTTTGGTGGTCTATGTGAAATGAGGTGGCATTGTTACTGTTTCTAGTGGACAGGAGACATCTGTATTACAAAGAGTATTGGAATGATCATCCCTGTTAGCCTCAGCAGAGTGCTAAGGAATGACTAAGCTTTGTTTCCCAGGTTGAATATCATTTTATGTTCTATCTCTATTACCAAACATGGTATATTGTAGGACTCACCCAGTCATTTTCATCTCCACCTCTACACTTGAGTTTCATAGAAATTCATTAAAACTATTATGCATACACCATTAAAACATCCCTCTATATTGCCTAGTGCTTTACCGGTAAACACTTTGGGAAGCAGACAGTTATTGTCACTCCACCTAGCTCAGAACTCACGCTTCCATTCCTGAGGTGATTCCACCAAAATAGGGTTGAAGCACTTTGCAAGACAGCGTAAGGGAACTCTGTGGCTAAACAGAGGAATTCAACTGGCATCTGTCCTGAGCAGTAAGGAGAAAAGTGAAATACAGTAACCCCTCGGGAGCTAAGCCATTTTCTAGGTATAGCCAGGGGTTCATCATAGCAAAAGAGAACTGGGGCGGTGGGGTGGGACCACAGCGTCTCTTGCCCCCAGGGCCTTGGCAGGGGCCACTGAGATCCTCCAGCTCCCCAGAGCTGGAAGAGCTCTCTGCCCCTGCCACATTGGCGGGGCTTGAGGTGGGATCCAGGGACCGGGTTCACTACAGCCCAAGGTTTGGTATTGTGAAGGGCATTATAGTGATGGTATATTGTATGAAATCTTTGTCTGTATTGCTTATGAGATCATTTTAAATTATCCACATTTATTTCCCCCATATGTTGTTCTTAATTTACTATTTTATTATCATAGTAACGAGGTGGTGGATCAGGACCCCATTGCAGTAGACACTGTACAAATACAGCAAGAAATGCTTCCTGACCAACAAAGCCAGCAATCTAAGTATCGGACAAGAGACAACTGATGGATACAGACAGACAAATGGGGGAGGACATGGAAACAATATTGACCAGCATGATGATAGGCATTGGTTTCACTTAGTTGGCCAGCAGCCTAACTAATTCTGGACAGCATTGTGGCAAAGGAGAGGTGGTTTTTTTTAAGGAGGGATTTGAAGGTGGATAATGAGGTAGGTTTATGGGATGCTTCTCCTAATCATGAGGGGCAGCATGGAAAAAAAAGCACAAAAGTGCTTCTTTGAAAATGTACAAGTGGGCAGAGGAAGCTGGCATCATGGGCCAACTGGAGATGGGAATCAAAATCTCAATAGTGAATGGGAGATGATAGGGGCTGGGGGTTGGCTGTGAAGGGCCTTGAAAATGAAGACAAATAGCTTCTGTTTGATACAATAGGGAAAGGGGAGCCGATTGTTAAATGTGATCGTCATTAGTATTTAACTGGAAAAAATTGACAGCTATTTCGTATTTACGAAGACTATGAAAGAAAGGCCCTGATCTTGCAAACAAGCACACAAGTAACTTTCCTCATATGAGTACTCCCACTAAAGTCATTCGGGAAGATTTTCAAAGGCACAAAGAGAAGTTAGGTATGTTCAACCACTGGGAGGCGTTCACAGACAAAGGGCTGTTCTCATGGGATGGTCTCTATCTGAGTAGGGAGGGAAATAGACTTCTGGGATGGAGTTTGGCACAACTGTTTAAAAGAGGTTGGCACTCAGAATTCGGGGGGAGATGGTTGGGAAATGCTCATATAATCTTCACGCCTAATTCTAATATAGAGCTGGAGGAAAATCAAGTAGATACAGAAATGGAGAAAGGGACAACAGGGTAGAAGAATGGACATTAAGAGGAAAGATTGTCAATACCAGTGACGCTAACAAGTAAGCAATAGTGTGACTGTACTTTAATTGGGCAAGGAATCTGGGTGAAGCAAAGCAGAGAACAGCTACGATCTCTGTACACCAATGAAAGGAGCCCAGGTAACAAAATGGGGGAACTGAAACTACTGGTGCAGGAAGTGAAACCAGATATTCTAGGGATAACAGAAACATGGGGGAATAGTAGTTCATGACTGGAGTACAGGTATTGATGAGTATGTGTTGTTCAGGAAAGACAGAAATAAAGGTGGTGGAGTAGCATTGTATATTAATGATGAGGAGGACTATAAAGAAATTAGAAGTGATGGAATGGATAAAACAGAATCTGTTTGGGACAAAATCACTTTGGTAAAGAAAGCTACCAGAGACTCCACTGTGAGAGTGCTTGGGGTATGCTAGAGACCCCCCAGGATACAATTTTGTTATTAATAGATACCTCTTTAACATTTTTAATTAAATAAATGCTACTCGGTATTGTGTGATTATGGGAGATTTAATTTCCCAGATATAGATTGCCATGTGCTGCTACTAATAAGGGTAGGGCCCAGATATACTTGGATATGATAGCTGACAGATTTCTTCATCAAACCAACAAGAGGTGATGCCATTTGAGATTTAGTATTGGGGAGGATCTCCTAGAAGAACTGGTTGTAGAGGATAATCTTGGTTCGAGTGATCCTGCTCTAATTCAATTTAAACTAAATAGAAAGATAACTCCATTCCAAGAAAAAAAAATTGTTTAAGGACAGTAATTAACTGGGATCTGAAGGGAGAGAGAGAGAGACTTTACCATATCTAGCTGCTTGCATCTTTTGTTGACTTCACTGTGGGCCAATGGAGGATTAGCCATTGGACAAACAGGGCCCATGCCCAGGGGCCCAGCCAATTGGGGGGCCCCCAGAAAAAATGAGCATCCCCGCATCTTGCTCTGCTCTGCCTGCCCAGCGCTCCTGCTGGGAAGTGGGGCTGAGGTGCGGGGGCTTGCCCTGCTCCCCCTACCCACCCAGCGCACCTGCTGGCAAGTGGGGTCATGGTGCAGGGGCTTGCTGGGGGGCACTTTGTGGGGGAGGACTGCAGGTGGAAGGGGTGGTGAGGGGCCCCCACTTGCTCTGGCCCAGGGCCCTACAAACCCCTAATCTACCTCTGGTGTGAGCTGCTGATGCTTAGCAATTTCTAAAATCATGCCACTCTTTTAGGAGCCTAATTATGGATTGAGGAGACTAACTTTAGGCACTGTTACAAAGTCCCAAGCCTGTATTGGTGGGTCCTGTGCTTCTGGGTTGTTTCAGTGGCCTCAGAAACTCGATAAGGCCCCGATGTGACCTCCCTTTCTCAGTGTAGCGGCAAGAGTCACAGCCTATTGAGTTACTTTCATCACTGGCCAGTATGGGTGATGGGAAGGGGGTATACCCCACAGTCTCTGTTGCTCCGTAGAGCTCAGCAAGCAGAGTTCAGCTTCCTGCCTGGACCGAGTCCTGCTTCCCTTCTCCAGAGGAACTCTGTAGAGTATGGGGTGGGGGGAGAACCCGGGCCGACCCTCTACTCCAGGTTCCAGCCCAGGGACCCTACTGGTAGCAGCTGTTGGTGGTTTTCCCTTCACCACTGACATGGCTTTGATTCTGTGGGCCACTTCCCCCATGGTCCCCTTTTCCTAGCTTCACCCTTAGCTCAGGATTCAGCAGTGCTTTCTCTCCTCCAGCTCTTTTCACCTCAGCCTCCTGGAGGGCACTGGAAGGAGAGCTTTTAAACAGTATAAGTGGGACCTTGATTGGTTCCAGCTGTCTCCATTAGCCTAAGGGCCTTAACTGGTTAATTGGTGTCAGGTGTCTTAATTGGCCTGGAGTAGTCTTTGTTTGGCTATCCAGGGAACAAGGGCCTGCTCATTCTGAAGGTTGATATACCTGCCTTCCAGCACTTTCTTATGTTCTTCTGGTCTGAATCTGTCACAGCACCTATACCTGAAAATCTTTGCCAGGTCTTGTGGTAAAGGCTGTTCCTCCAGCACTCAACAACAGGAAGTGGATTACTGTTTAAAATTAATTTTGGATATGGCCTCAAACTAAACTATATTGAATATTCAGATTATAATTTATTTGTAGACTGGTTCAAATAAATACTTCCCTCCCTACCTCTAAGTGTTTTCTTCCCCTGGCAGGTCCGCTCACTCTTCTGATGTCACATAGAAATCAGCAATAGGATTCAGCATATCTGTTAATCTTAAGCTAAATTTGTGAGTGGTAATGCACATGGTTACTTGAAAAATGCCACATGAAATATCATCTTGACAGAGATTTGCCCAAGGCTACATTTACCAAAAAAAAAAAAAAGAGAATGAGCCATGATAAATCTGAACCTGGTTTGGCAAATCTATACTTAGGTGCCATGTTAACTGGAGAATAGTTGAGATCATGGAGATGACTGCTTCATGAAGTCAAAGTAAAGTAAAGGCTCTTGTTTTATCATGGCCTCATCCTGCTATTCATGGCTATTTGGAGACCTGCTATCTAGTTCACAAGGTAATCCTGAGTCTGCTGGAAGAAATAAACTGCCTTTTCAACAAGCATGAATTTAATACCCATGCTTACCAAATAAAACCATCAGTTGACATGAGAGAGTCTACAACAATCCTCTACAATTCCTCCACAATCATTCAGCCACTAAAGATGATGACTCTGTTCACTAAAGCAATGACTTACTGTTATCTAGCATGCTCTGACACATGCTTATAGAGTTCAGATGGCCCTGGTGGTGCATAATAATGAGCATATTTGGCAAACCACCCACTGCCATATCTAATTTAATAAAGCTAGTCTTTGAGCCAAAGTAGTGCATAAATATATTAGCATAAAAATGATATGAAGATAAGTGAACAAATACCACATGAATGCCATAGTTAACTAGATGCCATTCCAAAAAGCATCTGTCTCAGACACTGGAAATGGCTTCTGAAAAGAAACTGCTCTTTGTATCTCTGAGTTGAACAAAGATCGGATAGCACCCAACATGCTATCAAATATGAAAGACTGAACAAGGGTAGAAATCCAGAGCCATGCCGTAATTTATAGGCTGCCTGAGCTTACTTATCCACAATTTTCTAACAATCAACAATATTACACATTCTATTAGATAGGCTTACATAATCAGCGCTCATTTAAGTCACAAAGGGCCAAGTGATGCGCAGGTTCCCCTTTACTCAGGCAAGTTCCCAATGGTACTGAGGCTATGGAATGATTACTATCCTTAAAAACAGCCATGGAGGGGGGCCTTTCATAAAGCAGGTGATACACACTGGTGAGCACTGGGAATAGCTGTATGATCAATGAACTGGCAGTCATACACTATGGGGGAGATTTGCAAAAGTGCCTTTAGGAGAGTTTACCATCTGCTACATATCACTGCTGACATACCATTCAAAGCTATGAGACTGTAATGAAAAAGGATCCTGTAATCATACTTTCATTTGTATTATAGCAACACCTCTTGTAACCATTCTAATTTTCCAGAGTGAAAGGTCACTCCTCAAAATGCCAGGCCCCATTTCACTTAAATCACTTCCAAACTGCTATGAAAACCCAAATAGAGAATTGTTTGTTTAATTACTGTAAATCTAGGTAATATAATATGTCAAAGAGATTTATTTCCCCTGTCTTAGATCAAAAATATTGAAGGAAACAAAAATTGGATGAGAATACCCATATTTTATTTTACTCTGCGATCGACTATGGTTTTATTTATTTGGAATGAAGCAAGTAACTCATTCATTTAATCCGCCAGTAGCTGGACTATGGAGGAATACTAATAAGGCCTCACAAAATTGCAGACGGACTATTTGAGACATTCTGGAGTCAATCAGCAAGGAGCTCTGAGACATTCTATAGTTAATCAACGAGGAGTCAAATATGCTCTACATCTATCTCTATTGGTTTTTTTATAGAGAGGTTAGTTTCTGTTCATGCTTATATTGCGCGTTTGTAACTCACACAATGCATGACTTTCTCTACCCTTTCCTTATCTGTTCTCTTGGTAGTGTCAGACCTCAGGGGGTTTCTGCAGAATTGGCCTTCAGGATAATGCTTAAGCCTTTTATCACTTCTTTTTACTGCCCTCGTCTTTTCTGGTGTTTAAACTCTCCATTTGCTTTAGTGAAGTTTTCCAGAGACAAGACATTTGGGGCTCTTTTCTGTTTTTTTTTTCTTTTACAAGGAGCTTGCTTCCTTAGTACTGTAGGTTTTGCCCATCTCTGAAAGTTCCATAAAATACTTTCAAAATCATCCCAGGAATTGACACTACATTCCTAGCTAATCAAAATCCTTTCATTCCAGTAGATAACATTTACTTTAAAACTATATGAGTGCCATATTCTTGCTGACAAAGCCCTAAACTTTTTAACAGTGGGTTAATCTGATCTAGTAAACAGTTTATTAAATTTACATTTGATTTGGGTAAATTATGACAGAGTGTTTTTGAACATTTATTTCAACGGCCAGAGGCAGATCAAGATACCCAACAGCATTTCAAACTGGATGATTTTAAAAACAGAACAAATACTTTGTGTTTCCTATCTTTAAACAGTGAGTAGAGAAATGTGTAAATGTAGTATGTAGCTTTCATCCTCTCTCCAGACATTTGGACAATGGAAGGGAATAACTGTATGCAGAGGACGGCACTCATACTTCTCTCTGCCTTTCTATAATAAATGTCAAGATGAACAGAAACTTCACAATGGAAAAAATATCTAAATAGACTTTGCTTTTTCCTTGGATATCACAGTTACTAATTCTGGAATTATAAACAAGGATGCCATTAATTGAATTATTTCACAATCAGTAAATTAGAAGGTGCTTTTCAGAAAAACAAAGAGCTGAACTCCAGCTGGATAAATTTGGAGTCTGAGTTGATACGATCAGTCCTGTCATCTCTATACAACTAATTGTAAACGAAAAAAAAATTAGTTGTAACATCTGATGTTTATACCCACAATTGACCCTACCATTGGCTGGCGGTGTGGGGGGTGGTGATGTATCTTTAACTCTACAGTTGCATGCTGCTAAGTTAGTTTTCAGCTTCATCTAAATTCAAGTATAACATAGTTAAACCTTCATGAAACCTTCACTCCAGCCTGCCTAACTCAGCCCTACTAAATCCCTCCCACTTCCAAGTAATCCAATCCAAATCTCAAAATGCTTATTAACCCATTGCAACCTACAGCTCCATGTCTTTTTCTGCCCTTAGCAATGGTAAAACGTTTATTGACTTTAGTGGGAGCAGAATTAAACTAATGTTGACCAATCCCACAGTATTGTCATTTGCTTTTTATACAACAATAACTTTGTGAAGAAACCGTATGTGCAAAACAGGCTCCCAAATAAGTGTTTACAAACTACCCACATGCATGCAAGATATAGCTACTTACATACATTCGCTCTGATTAGTTTCTGCTGATCTTTGAAATGTATGTAGAACACAGCACCCCTACAAGGCTCTAAACTAAATGTATACTACGCTATTCCTATACATTACATATCCTTTATATCCTTGCATGAGTCACTGAGATTGTTAGAGGTACAGCCCAAAACACTCCACTCATGGGTTGGAGGGCTTTAAGCTACCTTTCTGGACCCTCAGACTCCTGGGCTTCAAGGATTGAAGCAGTCTTAACTCCTGGCAATCTCCTCAGGTTATCCCACATGCTCCTCCCACAGCTAGTCCAAACTATGGCATCCCCCCTCCACTCCAGACATCAGGGCTTGTAAGGAAACCTTACTGCTCTCTTCCATGGTGTCTGCATTGGAGAAATCATCATCTGGCTGGATACAGGGCTTTCAGGCCCTTTTTATGCCATTCTAGCCCTTTAACCAGGCATAATGGGATGAAGTTCTCACCGTATGATTTTAAAGCAAAGCATATGATACATAATTTCCCTCAACTGTCCGTATAGTCCTCTCTCATAGCTTTGTCCTGATTTTATCCTCTTAGTCCAGTGATAACTGAGACAACAAGCAGAGCCTAATCTCAATAGCAGGTATAAAATAGTACATCATATAAGAAGATAGTCTGTTCACCCTGAAGAAAATTAAATTGGTAGTGAATTGCATGGTTTCATAAGCACTATATCAGGAGAAATTAACCTGATATTTCTGGATATGATAAGCAGTTTGAGCGGGGGGAAGGGTTTGCTGTGGACATATTATATGGTATATAAAGATTTCAGCAGAGAATTGGTGGAACTATTCATAGTGAATAATTTGTTTGTCAAAAGTAACCTTTTTTCTGTTTGGAAGTATCTGTGACCAAATATTCTAAAATGTTTTGTGAATGTGTGTCAGCCAATGAGTTGCTTGTACAGTGTTTCTTGTATGTACTACTGCAAAGATTCAATATTTGAAATTTGAGAATGCCAGCTGAATTGATGACACAGAAGCTAGGTATGAGTCTGTTCCTTGACTTCATGAGCATAACTGCTAGAACTGTTTCTAGAATAAATTATTGTAATTATGAATTCAAAGTTTGCTTTCAGTGACTATTCTTCAGTACTGACTGAGTTACCTGTGTCTGAAACATTCCGCTCAGTAAACTTGATTGCTTGAAAATAAATGGAAAGTAAACCCAGAAGGGGCATCAGTACATCTAGATGAATATTCACAAATGTTTTGCAGTATTCACCCAATTGTATTTCAGCAACACATTCAGCAGAGTTCAAGATGAGATTGCTAGCATTTTGGGGGGGGAATGTGGTTTGGATACAAATGGAAATAGAACAGCCTAGAGGGCTATTAACAAAGAATTGTTTTTAATGGTATTGTGTCAAATCCAGAGAGAGTATTGACTAGCATTGCAAAAGATTGGGCATGGGTCATGTGTTTGCTGCGTTCTTCATAAATAATCTAGACGATTTCTTCCCTCAAGTCTGAGGTCACATAACCTTTCCGTTTGAATCCTGCTTGAGCATAAATCCTTTTTCTATCACTTATGAAACAGTTATAAATGTGAATAAAACTAAAGAAACAATTCCTCCTGTGGTGATCATTGTATAATATGTCATCTTAATTGCTGTTGACACTTCTGAGGTGTTTAAATAAACAGCTGAGAATGGGAGACCTAGGACAATATAAACTTCATTATGAAGGATATTCAGACTGAAAAAGATATTTCATTAGTTGTAAAGAATTGAACTTGCTTGACCTTGTCTCAGTTTCTTGTAGTTAATTCTGAATCATGGTGAGAGTTTGGTTGGAAAGTCATTTTGATTGACAAGTGGCCTCCCACAAGGGGGAATGTTGAAAAGTGTTGAGGAAGCAACCTCCATCTGAGCGGGTTATTTTGTGTGTTTGTTTGAAACAACTGGGATAATCAGGAGAGGGAGAAGATTAAAGGGTTGAGTAAGTAAGTAGTCAAAACAGCCAAGGTAGAGTCCAAAAAGGCGGGAGATTTGATCCTAGAGTCAATAGCAGAACTCCTATTGACTTTGGTGGAGGTAGGATCAGCCTCTTGGAGAACTGTTAGACTTTTGGGGAGACTAGTCAGGAGGCTGAGAAGGATAAGAATCTGAACCCAGATGTGAAGGTTTCAAAAGGCAAAAGTCTTCATCTGCTCAGGGCTAGAACAGCTTGGCAATTCAGTGTAGTCTTTCCCTTAGTGTTTAATGTGTTATTTTCTCACATGCATATACTGTAAATGGCAGAGGGTGCAGGGAGATGTGTAATACGGTACTAATGAGCAGCTGTATATCAGGTTAAATGGATGTGGTATGGTTGAAGCAGGGACTTATCTGCAAAAATAAAAGAAGGTGAACTTGTGGCTGCAGAAAGAGATGTTTAGCCCATGTAAATCACGTGGTATTTTAATGAGTTTTGCAGAACTGTTTAATGAAGTCACCACCTCTGTTTGTTCTGCCACAGGATGTCCTTATAGAATGTGCCAAAACAAGCTGTTCTGTCCCAGGGAAGTTTCATTTCTTCCAACAAATTTCTCTGAGTGGAAGAAAGGTGAAACTTCCATGGTGTGGATAATGGTTTTGATTACCAATGGACTCAAAGTAGAAGAAAAGCAAATCCTGAGATATGAGTACAATGAGGGATAATCTTGGAGCCCTATAAGATATTGTCATCATAGAGTAAATGAACAGAAGACATTTGGGGGGGGGCGTGTGTGTGTGTGTGTGCGCACACAGCCGAGCTACATTATTTTTCATTGTATTTGAACAGAATTAAGCCAGCACATTAAGGAGTTATAGAATTATCTCTGCTTTGCTTGGCAGGATTTCATAGAGCAACTTGAACCCACCTAACTTCAGTCTATGTTTCATCTTTAACATAAATCATCTAAAGGGGTTCAGAAAGATATAAGCTATTGAAAATACACAGAGTGCTCTTTTCCCACAAAAACTTCAAACACCCCAGCTGCGCTCTGTTTTTGTAATTCTTCTGAGAATATAGAGATTTGACAACTTGCAATATGGATTATATTTATTTAGTACACATTCTGTTTTTCAACAATTATTGAAAGTATTTGAACGTAATTTTTTGGTTGCAAAATGTACTTTACATTTTTCTTTCCCACTCCACTAAGTATGTATAAACAATGACCAACAATAAAGTTGTTTAAATGATTTAAAGTTAGCTCAAAAATACTTTCTGCCCACAACATCTCTGTGTTTACTTAGCGGATATTCAGATTTTGCAATAGTTAATTTCTAGATTGTTCTAAAAAATAACTGTTATGGGAAACCCTTTCTTATATTTGGTGTTTACATCAAAGAAAGAATTTGTAATTGACCCAGATCACTGTGAGATGTAAGGTAGCAGAAGTGATCTTAAAGTTGGTTTCTGTGGGGAGAGTAATGATGCTCTTCTTCAGGTACTTTTTGCTGGATGACTTCAGAAAAACATTGATGGTAATCCCAGAAAGTGCCACTCATCTACCCCTCCCCTGAAAAAACATCGTACAATGGTTGCCATTAAATACTTGACACTTATAGTACCAGCCACATAAGCTAAAGATGCTGAATCTTTATTTCCGGTTCTAAGTACAGGAAATAGCTCAAATACCACAGCAAGTGTCGGCACTGTGGTATGATAGATTAACCATTTTTAACAGCACCCATTGTAGCAAAATCTGCCATTTGCTACACGAAAGGGAATGGCTTTTTGTTTTGTACATCTTAATTCCCTGGTTGGTTAATTGGGAGTCCCACAGAATTATTTCAGTCCTAGATTCTTCAGGGATACTTGTATAATGGAATGCACTTCAAATGCCACGTGCATCCTCACTTCAGAGGCTAGTGATGTCCGGAAGTGAAAAGGCAAAAGTGTCAGGTAAAGGTATGTTCAGAATCAATTTACTGCAGCAGTTAAAGATTGTTGTGTTTCTGACTCAAAATAGAGTACGCTAATTCTACCCTGTCTTGCCTAAGGAGACTCCATTGTACATCAATAAACTTTTGTTTAAACAAAGCACTTTTTTAAACTGTGCAAACAACATTAAATTGGACCAAAACATCGGACACTGCAGTGCATATGTATTTATGAATTGCACACCTATGGGATTATATACAAAAATAGTATAAATAGTGAAGAAATAATTAGATCTAGTATTTTAGGGGTACGTGCATATACATATGTATATCCATATGCGTAAATGTATATACAAAATAGGTATCCAGCAACTTTGCAGTGGCAGCATGAGCACAAGTAGCTAATAATTGTTTCTGGATAAAGCTAAGTGCTTAACAGCCAATTGAAGGGCTGTTATTACAAGCTCTCTAACAGTCAACATTGATAACTTGAACCACTGGATAAGTTGTCAGCCATCTGAAGAAATGCTCAAAGCCAAGGTTTCGGGGGTTAGCCCTAATATTGAATTTCATATTGGGAGGGTACAAATAAGAGGATTGGGGTAGGAATTAATTCCTGCCCACCCACCCCCAAAATAGGCTAATTTTCAGAGGTTCTGAGCATCCACAGCTCCCATTAACTGAAACGGAAATTAAAGATGTTCAGCATTTCTCAGGATCATGCCAAGAGTCTGTATATGTCAGACAACAACTGCTATGACATTCCTAGTGCCTTGTCCTATATAGTATCCCAAGAGGCTGCGGCTGTCAAATCACCCTTCCTGAACACTATGCTATAAAACATTCTGGTTTTTAACAAGTTTACAAACTCCTGAAAAGTTCAAGGAAGGCTTTATTTCACTGTTTACTTTCATTGAGCCTTCAGAGAGAGACCACTCCCATATTTCCTCTATGTAAAGAAATCCATGAGAATGAGAAATATTCCCATTACACATACATATTTATTTTCATTTCTTTAAATGTGTTGATAGCTGCTAAGAAATTTATGACTATTATTTTATTATATTACAGTAGCATAAGATAATACAATATACTAGGCACTTTACAGACATAGGAAGACATAGTCCTTACCCTGAAGTGCATACAATCTATAAAGACAAAGACTTAAAAATGATTGGGGGAATAGAATACAACAGAAGCAAAGTGGTCAAGGTGATGCATAGCACATGCGTTGTTCATGCTTTTTCCAATTTTTTATATATGACTATCTGCATACGCCTATATAAAATACCCCACATTTCCCATTTTCAGAGTCAACACATTTCTTCAGTTTTAAAGACTAGCTGCCACTGTTTATGAAAATATCTAGGATCAACTTATTTCAGATCCTAGCGTTAAGACATACTAAATGCTAGGCTTCTCAACTCTGAATGGATGCTTAAGTCTGAACTAAATTGGTGATTATTTTCATTTTACTATATTCTTGGTTGACCACAAAAAAGTTACTTTGTTTTTCAATTTGTTAAGGTTAGTATGAGTGAATGATGATTGTTCTTTCCTGATCCACTGCAGAATTTCGTCACACATTTTCTAACCCTCAAAATTCAGCACAGAAGATGGATAAGGAGGCTCATAAAAACCTCAGTCAGTGATTTAAAGGACCTTTGAGATCTTCAGAATGAGATTAAGGTGTTTACATAGCTCTGGAAACACACTAATGCCTACCCACCTCATGGAAATTCTGCCAGATGTTTTTAGTTTCATGCATGATGTAAAACACTGCAGATATTAAAGAAATGTTCCTACTGAGCAAGGTTGTCTTTTCCAGAGAAACATGAATAAGGCCCTGATCCTGCAAAGACTTACACACAGTTTATCCTTAACTTTACACAGAGTAAGTAGTCCCATTGATTTCAATGGAACAAGTCACAGTGCGTAAAGTTAAGTATGTGTTTAAGTCTTTCCAGGATCAGGATCAAAGTAAAGTAGTACTTGAAAATGAATCCTTGAGGAGAAGGAAGATGATGATGATAGTTAGGGTGAAATAATAAATGTGAGTTTTGCCATAGACTTCAGTCAGGCCAGTATTTCACTGTATTGCCTTTTCTTAAAAGCAGTAAATACATATTCTTTCTGGGGCAATGACTGCCTCTGTATTGGGATGTGTACAATATGGGGACTTCTTCCATTTCTATCATATTTGTATTCTTATTAAACATTTTCTCTCTTAGATCACAACTAAATAAAAAGTGAGGCCAGTGTGGTTGGGTGGGAGAAGCTGTGCTGGACACCATAAAACCATATGTGGAGAACCTGAGATCTAAGTTCAGGACTTGAAATGGTAAATTTAAAACTATGCTATCCGGTTCCACAAGATCCTTGTAAGCATTAATCGCCCAACACATAAAAAGCTGAAGAAGAGCTCTGTGTAAGCTTGAAAGCTCGTCTCTCTCACCAACAGAAGTTGGTCCAATAAAAAATATTACCTCACCCACCATGTCTCTCTATTATCCTGGGACTGGCACACCTACAACAACTGCATGTAACTTTCAACATGTGAGTACTGATGTCAATGCTAAGCAAGTATGTAAATCTTTGTAGGAAAAGGGCTTTAATCTGTGGCTTCAAGTGTCTAACTTTTCTTTACCATGAAAAGCAAAATAATCTATCTTAATGGCTTCCCTTAAAATAAATTTCTTGTCCTGGAAATACCATATTTTAACATCTCAGACTCTTGACAATTCATTCTCTTATCTTTTGTTCAGTAGTCTTGGGGTTTTTTTTAAGTGTCAATGTTTATATTCATATTTACCATGGTAATACGTATTACCTAACCAGTCTCTCATGGAACTTTTGTGTGGGATACATTAGATTGGGGAGTTCACAACAACCCAAAGGAATTAGGTACTCGAGTCCCATTGAATTTCAATAGCTGTGTGTCTGTTCTCCTATGGCTTTTTGGAATGTCCCACCTTAACCTTGAAAATATACTCTAATAGGGAGGGTCAGTTTTCTGGTGTTTATTTCTTGTCTATGTTATGTAAGGCAACCCGCATGTTCTATTTTGGGGCTTCTGCTTCCAAAATATCTGCTATGGTTACAAAACTTTTGTGCTGGATTGTGTCCCAAGACACCATTTAAGTACTTAGGCAAGTACTAGATGTTAAGTATGGGTTGACTTCAGAGGAACAACCCGTGCTTAAAGTTAAGTATGTGCTGATGTTGGAGCTGGATTGAGAAAAACTCCTTAGATTAGGCATTTGTCAGTGTAGCATTTTGGGTAACTTTACCCACAAAAGTGATCTTTAAGCTAGGACTTGTCAGCATGTGGATAAAAAGACAAAACAAAGCATGCCTATTTCTCATTCATACAATGTGGCAACCCTCACCCCTAAGTGAAGCATTTTGAATGGACTGAGGTGAGCAAGATCAGACATGGAGGCCAAAGGGGACTAGGTTGTAGGACTGAGGCAACAGTTGACTCAGGCTGGGATGGAGAGGAAAAGTCTGGTTTCCTAATATTGGGAAATACATAAACCAGACCAAATACAGAAATTAAATGAAATCTAGGCAGTTTCCAAAGAGATTACAGATAATTAATGTACCAGGTCAATGCCTGCCAAAGTTACCCACACTGTAGGCTTAAAAATTCAAAGCTCAGTAATAATCCTATTTTAATCTTTTCTCTGGGGGTTTTGTACATCATCATCACATTGTACTGCATGATATGCTGTACCATGTCCGAAAGTAATTGTTAGTATAACTAGAGATCAGCAAATTTCTTTGGCTTCATTTCAAACCCAACCCACTCAAAACCAGCTTAACTCCAGGGTTTGAAGATTTTTGGAGATCATGTCCTTATTAGAGACAATGAAAGAAACAGGAGAGAGAAAAAATAGTTGCAAAATAGGATTTAAAAATGGAGCAGAGACCAGGTACAGTGGAAAAGAAATCCAGAGGCATTATGAAAAGAGGAGAGCAATACAATGCATAATGTACAAAGTATGAGGACGCACATTTGTGCATGTTTTTGAGCAAGTGTTAGTGTTGAAAGGGAAGCAGAAAACACTTCTGATTGGCTATTGTCCCCTGTACATTGATGGCTCTAGCGTTTGAGGGCACTCTCAACACCCTCTGCACGAGGTTGACTTTCACCCCATACACACACAAAGGAAAATGAGTTTGTGCGTTACTGGGACAATACTACATATGGCTTTTGGAAAAAACAAACGACTTTTTACTGGTGACAAAATATTAATTATGGAAGTAACTAATATTTAGCAACATTAGCAAAGAGAAAATAGTAATTACGAGTAAAGTACATTTGTAGCTTTTTGGTGAGACTATTGCCAAGCATAGGACATGAAATCATCAGTATGCCATTCTTATGCAACTATAACTCCTGCCCTGTGGACCTTACTGTCTTTTCCATGACCTGATAATGCCAGCTTGAATGCTACTGCCTCCTGGATACATTGGCCCTCCTTTGTCTTCTGGAAAGACAGAAGATTTTCTGTTATTGGGAGGATTCATTCAGAGGCCTTAAGTGAGACTTAAATAACGTGTAGGGCCTTGTACTGGTCCTTTCCACCAGAATGAATTTCATTCAATGTGTCTTAGCCCTTATTTATCCATATATGAGCCTGCAACAGTATTTTTCCTATCCTAAATGCAAGGCTTAACTATTGCAATTCCCTTTTCACGGGGTTTTCAGAAAGGCAAAAGTGGGCATTTGGTCATCAGATTCATGAATGTCTCCACAAATAAAATCATGGTGAGTGAATGCTAACAAATTTGTAGTGTACAAACCTTGTTATGTACAAAAGCAAAGATATAGCATAGGAAAAGTTAAGTGCCCTGTTGTCGGTAGCTACCGGTGAGGTGCTTTGCTTTTGTTCAATAATGATAACAGTCGGTTGCGTGCATGTTCCCTCTGTGTGCTGTCCCGGCTCTGCACAAATAGCTGACACAGCAGACCCCGAGAGAACCCCCAAAGACCACAGACTCTAGTAAGGTACGAAGGCTCCCAGCCATGTTTATTGTCAAACGAAGCACAGTAATATAGACTGTAGACTGTAAGAACATACTATGAATATGTGCCCCCGGCAATGGACACAGCTCAGTCAGTGGTGGGACACTCCACTGCCCCCTAGGCTGTACAAAGATATGCGCTCCAGGACCTATTTTTATACAGTTGCAGGACAGATTACTCATCCCTTGACTCATTGGGGGCTGACTCCCCCTTTGATTATGTTGGTTCGAGCAAACAGATCTGTCCATCATGCTGTCCTTTTGACCCTGTCTTTGGGATGCACCTGGCTGTTCCTTGTTATCTTTGTGAAGTGTCCTCGTATCGGGAAGTCCAGGTGCCATCTTGGCACATGTTCCTCTTATTACTACTTATATCATTAGCGCGTGCTTTCTAGGAGTCCTTTTCTTGCCAAGTTCTGCAATTAGGGCCTGCCTCTGGCTCACAGCCCAGCTTTGCTTAGCAATGCCTGGAAGTACTTTGGTTCAGGCTTTAGGCCTCAGACCAGGTCTAATACAAGGGTTTATGTTTCAGGGCCTCTTACTACACGTCCGTATACACGGAGGTTAAATTTAGACATACTTGATATTATCTGATGGAAGTTATTATATGTATATACTATATATATTTATTTTGACACAAATGCACCCAAACAAAATACATTCATTTAAAAACTCAAGTTCTCCAGTTGTGTTAGTGGGTGCAATTCCAGTGAAGTCAGAGGAGTTGTAGCTACTGATGGTAGAGTTGAATTTGGCCCAGTAGCTGTAAGTCTTGTAAGCTATCTAGAAGATGGCGTGTAGCCTGGATGTTATCAATTTCTAAATCTTATTTTGCATTTTTACATATACAGGTGTTAATAACAAGCTTTAGACTAAGATATTGGCTGAGTGACTGAGGAGTCTTAGTCCCATTTACAAAAGTGACTTAGGTACTCAGGACTCTATAGCTAACTGAAGTCAATGGGACTTAGGATCCTAAGTTATTTAGGTGCTTTTGAAACTTTTGCCCATTTCATTATTCCCTTACAGGCTCCCCTGGGGAAACTTTCTTAACAAATGGGTAATTCAGAACAGTTCCTGTTGAGAGACCTCTTGCACAAGGAAGTTGTCCAGAATAAAAGAAACAGTTTATTTAAATGAGCTTACACTAACTAGAGAGGAAAACTATTCAAGCATTTAGCTATCTGGATGATTAAAAAGAGAGAGAGACACACACAGAGACATTGGCTGAAATCCCACCCTTTCATAAAAAATGTCTGAGATTATTTGACTGTACTAACATTTTATATTAAGCATGTTTGAAGGCTGTTTTGCCTTTTCCATTTGTTAATCAAGCTAATTTGTTGAAGTGCATTAACTTGTACTACTTTTTTTTCATTGTCTTCAGGTTTTTTATGACTTTACCTCTGTTTCCATATATTGAGTTGCCATGTAGTTTTCTGGTGATAGAGGTCAAAACAGAAAGTATCAGTACGGGTCAGTGTTTCTGGAAGAAACTAGGTGCTTTCTAATTTCCAAGGAATGTCTCAAAATTAAGGCTCCAGTTCAATAAAGCAATCAAACATGTGCTTATGTCCCATTGAAGTAAATGGAGATCAAGCACGTCATCAAGTGCTTCGCTGACATGGGGCCTAGAACTAAATCAGCGCTTAATATCAGATTCTTCCACTCTTATGTTGAGTAGTATCTTACTCATCAAGTAGTCTCGCTGATTTCAATGGACCTATTTACAGCATCAGGTACTACTCATCATGAGAAATGGGACCTACTTGTGGAGTAATTTATGGCAAATAAGTGTGGCAGGTTGGTATACCTTATCTACCGATTTAGCATCATGTCTCTAACTGCCTATGTGATGGCAGTAACCATGGAAATGCAAGGACCACCTATACTGAAATGGTAGGAGAAAATGAGGATTTTGGTATTGTGAAAATTGTGACCTGAAACTCAAAAAATGCTACTAGAGTCATAAGATTGGTGAATTGTATTACTTTAAAAAAGTCAAAGACCGACGGAGATGGGAAACAAGTAAGGAAATTAAATAAAACTCCATAACTTCTGTTTTTTAAATGAACTAAAGTTGCTTTGAATTCCCTTGTGCTCAAAGAGAAAATTGACAGAAAAATAACCTGAAATGGTAACAAAAATATCTTCCAAAAAAGAATCTAACTTTTCTTCCAAATAAGTTAGTCCATTATGATGAAAAATACTGATTTGTGTGGGAGATTCCATTGCCATATGCTGGATGGAATCAGGCCAGCATGACTGTCTATCATTGATTTATTATTATTGTGTCCTGTAGTGGTTGATATAGAAAATGGTAATAAGTCCTAACATTACAGACTGGAACACAGCAAAACTTTCACAACAAAGGCAACAAACTTGCCTGGGTTCTAGTTTAATTGTGATCCAAAAATCTGGCCCACCTTCACTAAGGTACACAAAACTTTCAAAGCGCCTAGGCTGAATTTTGGATGAACCACCTTTCAGAATAGGAAGGAAAGTGATATAATTTGTTTGTGCAGGGGAAGGAAGACCTTTGTTTTTGGATCCAAATCAAGCAAAACTTGGCTGATACAGTTGCATTTCATAGAGAATTTCTCTATGAACCCGACGCTTTAAGCAAAACTCCAGGTGAAACAAAACCAGAAGAAAAGTTATTTCCATATCCTCTCATGAACCAATTCTATTGTGGCATGCAGCTCTACTAGTAGTAGCTAGTTGACATTCATTTGGCTCAGGTAAGTACATGTGTGCAGTTTACTAGATGACCGAGCCAGCACTTGTGGTATTCCAGAACTGTAGGTCTCCTCAATCCAATTGTAATACATATTCATTACTCGAGTCCAGCAGCAATATCCATCTGTTTCTTTCCATCTGCACATCCTTTAGGGCTTGTAATATTCAGGCACTGTTTTCCTGTGAACTCAACTTCTTAGCAGTAATTGACCATTCTGGGAGATGCTAAACGAGTCTTGCTGACTTACTGCTTCAAATGCCTTATCTCTACCTTGGATAAGAGGGGAAAGTTTCTCTCTAATGAGAGGTGCCTAAGCTGCACACCGGTTGGGCAGGGGGGAACCTATTAGCAGCAAAAGCCTGGGTACAAGGTTTGGGCTAGAATTGTGCATCACATTGATTGTAGGTTTCTTTGCAAATAAACCAAAATACCAGGAAGATGGTAAGTTTTGATCCTATACAGGACATGTGGACTTTCTGAGTGGGCTAGGAAAGTGATTTGCTCACTGGGCCACACTGTAATTTTAAGTAGCATCCCCACGGTGAGAGCAGTGTGAAGATGCATCACCTTGAGGGAGACCCTGGAGGAACTGTGGAATGGCATGGAGAAAGTAAATGCTGGAACATTCTTACATACTTTTTATGGAATAGTCTCCTCTGCATGCAACGAGAATATCTGAACCAGCTCCACTGGCTGTTGAGGGGAAGGGATTATGTTCCTTCCCCTTTGGAAAGGCAAGTGGTATTAGTCCTACGCAGCCTTCTTGTTTTCTGAGTATAAACCCTGACTTTGGGCTCCTTACTGTGTTTTCCTCTCTCCCAAAATAACTAGTCACAATCTTGTACTCCCTGTTTAAAACGAACATATGTAGGAAGTAGATACATAAGTGCATCCTGGACTGAGGAAGGTAACCAAGTGAGCAACAGTCATTGGAAGCTTTGCTCTCATTGAATGTTGCTTCATTTACAAATAATCAAGCCCGTTGAAATGTGAATGGAGGAACATTAGGATCCTAATGAGGCAGTTCTCCATGTATTGGGCCAACTTGGAACTTTTTAATAGCTGTCAGGAGTAGCATCCTATTTGGTGCCCTCTTTTTTAAAGGTTCCTGATATTATAAAGAAGATAATTATACTTTCCCCTCCACCCTGAATTGAAAGAGAACCTGATCTTGTAATTTATTGAACCTAGGCCAGAATGTACGTGACTCGCTTAAGGGAGAGATGTTCTTTGCTATATTTAGAATACAAGGTCTGCAAGGCTCTCCCAGAACATGCATAAACAACAAAAACATGTTCCCTGTCAGCTATGTAAATGTCCAGTGATGGTACAGATCTCCTGCAACATCATCTGGAGTGATTCAGAACAGGATGTAGAATGGTAATGAAACCTGTTTCTTCATTATTGACAAACACTGAAGGTTAATCTATGAGGACAAGTTTTCCAGCCACTTTGAAATTCATTGCTTTCCCAAGTATACTAGGACACTATAAAAACTAGACCGTGCGTGCTTAGTAGGCCCCTTTTTGCTAACTGATAGCTCCATCAGTTTCAAGGGTTCTTTCTAACTGGGCAAAACGATTTATCTTCAGTGAGAGCTAAATACATGCATGGTCAGAAGGATGGGCCTGTGGTTCAGGTTCTGATCTGGCACTCAGAAAATTTGGGTTCAGTTGCCTGCTCTGTCACAGACTTCCTGTAGGACCTTGGGCAAGTGACCGAATCTCTCTTTCAGCTTGCCATCTCTAGAATGGGAGGAATAATATCTACCCTTTCTCTTAATCTTATTAGCTCATGAAATATACCAGGCATGTTCTCCAAAAAGATATTGACTATTCAATTATTATTAGGAATAATATTAAAATGATTTAAAATATGAAAATAAATGTATATAGCACTACAGTTCTTTATATTGATCCCCATCACCATGCCATCCATACCACAAATAATACTGCTCCACCAACAGTACAGAAACAGACCAGTTCATATTATAGGCTCACGACAGGTAGACCCAAGTACATTCCAATATTTCTGCAATCATGAAATATGCTGCAAATTTTTAATTTCTAGATGCAGCGGTGTGCTCCTAAATCTAAGCTTTTATTTAAGAAAATGTTACTAGCCTCTTCAGTTGCAAAGGTAACTTTCCATACCAGCACTATGTAAGCCAGTGGGGCAGGACCCCAAAATCCAAGTTGTGCAGAGGAATTTTGGTCACTGTTCCAATCCACGGGTGTCTGTAGGATAAAGAAACATGGCTCAGGCTTTGACTCCTTTCTGATACAAATGAGTGATAATGAGAGAGGAGAGCACCCATAAGGGCCAGGAGGTGCAGAAAGTCCATGTTCAGTGTGTTAAAAGCATTTAAATGAAGGGTGGCTAATGTAGATCAAAGGCGCTTATGGAAGAGTAGATAGCAACAGACCCAACACCCCTGTTATCTCATCACTTTGGAACATAATTTTTTTCCATAGCCCTGTCAGTATTTGCACAAGCAGGATATTTAAGAGATGAAGAAACAGACAGAGCAGATTCTGAAAACATTTCTAAGTATGTAGGAGAACTGTAAATAAACAAACAAATTTTCCAGTCAATGGAGCATTATAATAATAATTTTCTTCTAGCTTTTCTTATTTGGTAATAAATATTTCACCTCTGATGCATTTGCAGTATGGATGCTTAAGAATATCCTTCTGAATAAACTGTCACCAATATACCAGAAGCAGCTTGAGAGGTTATTTTGAAATTACATATAAATGTGAACCCAGGACCCATTTTACTGTGTGTCTTCAAGTGCTTTAAAATAAATAAAACACATCTGTCCCTCCCTTGTGTCTGCCTCCACATTCACCAAGGTTTCTTTGGCATCTATGCTGCCCCGTAATGATACATTCTTGGCACCACTTCATAATGAGGATCTGAAAAGAAAAAAAAAGTTACTCTAACACTTACTGTTTAATGTTCATCCTTTTTGTCTGGTTAGGGGGACACTGAACACAGATATCTGAAATAAAGGGCATCTGCTTATATTTTTAGCATCTCACCTTTAAAGCAGTTTCAAATACACAAAAAGCATGTGTGGGGATGGTGGGGAACCAGTTTTCCTCTCCAAAAATGTCCAGCTTCTACGTTAAATGATGGAAATTAGCTGCTGATGGCTTAGAGTGCAGACATTTTAAAAAATAATGTAAACTCATAATGGTTGCAATAACAAACTTAGCTATGTACATTTTTCATAAACAAGAAAAAAATGTGTGATTTTGCAACACTGAGATCAGAGTTTGCTTTGCCAGCTTGTCGTAAACTGTTCGGGATGTGAAGAGTGATGAACACTGTCAAAAAGCGCCAGAACCCAGGAAGCAGATGGAGAAACTTGTTTCACTCTCGAATATGGTTATCTTGACTGATTGCACAGGGCAGCATAATCAGGATCCAGATGCAACCATGTGCAGCTATCCTTGTTTTTAAGGTTGCCATGGCATGGGATCTTCAAGGTTAAGATATGCAGAAAGAGAAGTAAGTAGGTTCCCAGAGGAGCTCCATGCAGAAGATAAATATATAACGCTATCCCAAAAGCACAGAGGAAAATTTATAAAGCAAAGCCATAATTATGGCATAAACAACCTGCAGTAGCCAGACACTTTAAAAATCTCTCTTAATTAGTGCTATTGGCTCATTTGTAAGATTCCTATTCAAATATAGATATACCCAATGACTGGAGGTGTCTGGATCCCTAATCAGCTCAGATTTGAATGGGGAAGAGGAGTTTCTACAAAATTTTCATGGGGTATTGGATCAGTATTTAGATTTTGGTTTGGATCCATTGTAGCTGGAACTAACAAAACCTAATACCAAACCCTTCCTCCCCCCCGTCCATACAAGTTTAATTTCTTCATACCTTGAATAACATTCTTATTTACTTTTAGTAGGTACTTTAGAAGCTGTTATTGGTGGGGCTGGTAGCACTGCCTATTATTATTGTTAAACCAATACTTCCCTTTTGCAAGACCCTTATTTTTAGTTGCTTATAACTTTGCCACAATTTAACCATTCGGAGTTAAGTTCATCATGCCTGGTTTTGCCTCAGGTTGAATTTTTTTGGAAAAATTCTGCCAAAACCATTCAGTCATTTCCAAGAACAAAGCTAGGGAAAATGTACTATTTTGCCCAAGTTTAAAAAAAAATTCTAGTGAATTTTCTTTGAGAAACTCTAACACTAACACATGTTTTGGAGCAGGGGCTTGAAATTTGGTGTATGTGGAGAGGTGGCCTTTGTGTCAGGAGTGAGCCTTTTGCCAGTCCTATGAAGGAGACTGTTGTCTGTAAGATCCCAGCTTCATTTGTTGCAGAAGTTGGAATGTGTGTAGTTAATGAGGCAGAAGATTGCAGAAAAGGAAGCTATGTATGCATGAAATGTTGCCTGATAGAGCTCATGGCAAAGAAGATGCCAGGATTAGAAATGCAGCTGGAGACTATGATGGAATTCAGATGGGGATGCAGGGATACGGAAGAGGAAAAAGGAGGTGGTATAGACAGCTCAAGATTTGTAGACATCTGCTGAACAAAAGAACCTAGAAGGTAGACTACCAGAAGAGGAGCGTGATCCATGGAAGAATGTGACCATGAAGACAAGGCAGAGGAAGAGACCAGCTAGTGGTGGTGAAATTGTATCGAGTAACAGGTTTGCTGCACTGGGGAATGAGGAGGAAAAACAGGCAGAAGATGAGGTCACAAGGAAGAAAAGACGGGAAGCCAGACCCTGCAGAAGAGAGGAAGAGATTATGGAGATAGCGGGGGACCAGAGCCTAAGGATGATATACAGGGGACTGCAAGAAAGAACATAAGCCAGATTCTTAACAACACCAAGAAGGGACAGGATTTATGGGATAGAGGACTCCATGCTCAGAAGAATCACCAGACCAGATCCAGAACAGAAGAGTGTTCTGAGAGACAAGATAGGTGAGGTAATATCTTTTATAGGACCAACTTCTATTGGTGAAAGGTACAAGCTTTCAGGTTTCGTTAAGCTCTTCCTCAACTTTAGGGGCGGAAACCAGAGTGCCTGAGCTAACTACAAGTTGGGACAGATTGTTAAGCATAAGGGATTGTATGTTGTAGGAAACCACTTAAAATAAAGTGGGCAATTAAGGGTTAGTAGGCAAAGGGGTGTGTTACAAATTTTTGTAATGAGAAATATCACCAGGTTTCTGTTGAGGTCATGGTTTTTAGTGTCTAGCAAAGTTATGAATTTGATTTCCCAGGCTCACTTTTTGAAGGTGTTGTGCAGATTTCCTTTTAGGACAAGGACTGAGAGGTCAGATATGGAGTGATCATTTTGTGAAAAGTGTTTGCCCATGAGTGAAAAGATGTTTGTCTTTTCTCATTTTTCTATGTGAGTTCATTTGAGAGTGTAGTGACTGGGGCATTTGATGCACTGAATGAGGTATGCCACATGTTGTGATAGGCATGTGCAGGACCCATAAGGTGTTTGCTGCCTGCCAGGGGCAAGGATATGAGATGTGGGTATGAGGCTGAATAGGATCCTGAGGAGAGTGGAGGGAAATCTACTGATTGTGCTGCTTATGGAGATGAATGCTACTGCTAGATTCCCACTGGAACTGATCAGGGATGACTACGCTTGGCTGCATAAAATGCTTTAAAAAGTGAACGCTCAGGTGATTTTCAGTAGGATACTTCTGGTCCCTGGAGAAGGAGGGTGAAGCTGTGACATGATAATGGAGGTCAACAGGTGACTCAAGGATTAGTGCTATAAGGAAGGTTTTGGGATGATTGACCATTACAGAAAGAAGACTCTTCTCGACTGATGGACTCTACTTGAATACCTGGAGTATTAATCTTCTGGGTTGAGGCCGGCCTGATTGTTAAGAATGGCTTTAAGTAGGACATGTGGAGGAAGAAAGTTGGGAGAGCCTGATGAGTATGCCTGGCTTCAATACACAGGAGGAGGAAAATCTGCTAAATCAAGATATAGTAAGGAATAATGGAATACCACAAGCTAGAAAACTGGGTCAGGTCCAAAGGAAGCAACTGAAATGCTTGTACTCAAATGCAAGGAGTCTGGACAATAAAATGGAGGGCCTGGAACTACTGGTGCAGAAGATTATAGGGATTACAGAAATTTGGTGGAATAGGACTTGTGATTGGAATACAGGTATTGAAGGATATGTGCTGTTTAGGAGAGATAGAAATAAAGGTAAAAGTGATGGGACAGCATTGTACATCAACAAAGCAGTAAACTGTAAAGAAATATAAAGTGATATTGTGGACAAAAGAGAATCTGTTTGGGTCAAAATCATTTTGAGGAAGATTATAAAAGAGATTCTGTTGGGAAAATGTTAAGGATCGTCAATGGACCCCAGGGTCAGACTCAGAAATGGATAGTGACTTTTTAAATATTATAAGAGAGAGAAATACTTTTGGGAATTTTCATAATGGGATACTTTAACTTCCCAGATATTAATTGGAGAATAAATGCTTCTAATACTGGTAAGCCCCACTTACTCCAGGATCTGATAGATGACAGTTTTCTTCTTCAAATTGAACTGACAAGACTGAACCGACAAGACTAAAATTTAACCATAGATTTGGTTTTGAGTAAGTAGTGAAGACATCGTAGAAGAGCTGGTAACAGGAAATAACCTTGGATCAAGTGATCACAAGCTGACTCAGTTTAATTTGAAGGATAATCAAAACCAGGTTGTCAACTATGATTTTTTTATATATAAAAAGGGCAGACTTTGGGAAACGAAGGGAATTCAATCAACTGGACTGAAAAGCTCAAGGACTTATATGCAGAGGAGGCTTGAAACTTCTTCAACTCAACTATACAAAAAAAATGCATCCAAATGAAGAGGAGGAAACTTGTAGAGAGAGGCTCCAGACCCAGTTGAATGAATAATCACCTCAAACAAGTTATTAGGAGCAAGCAGAGAGCCTATTGGGAATAGAAAAAGGATGTGATCAGCAAACAAAGCTATGTGACAGAGGTTAGAAAATTCGGGAATAAAGTGAGAATTGCAAAAAGTTTAACTGAATTAGCTCTTGCCAAGGAAATAAAATAAATAATAAAAGAGAATAAGGAAGGATGAAGTTGGCCCACTCTGCAGTATGGATGGGGACAGGAAATTAAAGATAATTTAGGTATGGCCCAAAAACTAAATGAGTACTTTGCCTCAGTTTTCAGTAATGATGCTAACATGTGCATGAAGGCAGTATGGCTGATGGAAATAAGTGTCTAGAAATGGAAATTAGTACATATAAAATGGAATAAAAACTTAGAGCTTAATGCACTTAAATCAAGGAGACCAGATAACTTCCATCTCAGAATACTGAAAGAACTGGCATGTGAGATTGCTAGTCCAGTAGCAAGGATTTTTAATAAATCTATTTGGGAGTAGTACCATATGACTGGAGAATAGCTGATGTCATACCTATATTTAAAAGGGTGTGGGGGGGAAGTGATCCGAGCCATTACAGACCTGTTAGTCTGACCTCAGTAGTATGCAAGGTTTTAGAGCAAATTGTGAAGGGAAGAATAATTAAATTCATAACGGTAAATGGTAAAGGGGATGTAATGAAATATAGGTATGACATTTTTACCTAAGGTAGCTCATGCCAAACTACCCTGATTTTCTTCTTTGAGAAAATAATTCAAGGGACATGCAGTTGGTCTAATATAGTTGGACTTCAGTAAAGCATTTGACACAGTACACATAGCACACAGAAAATTATTAGTCAAATGAAGGAAGACCGAGATCAGTGCAAGTATTGTAAGGTGGATCAGGAATTAGCTAAACGGGAGATGGCAATGGGTTGTGCTGGAAGGTAAATTTTCAGACTTGATAAAGGTTACGAATGAAGGAAAATGTTGGCAGACGAACAAATGGATATAAACTAGCCATGAACAAATTCAGGCTGAAAATTAGAAGGTTTCTAACCATCAAAGGCATGAGGTTCTGGAACAGCCCCTCAGTAGGCATTGTGGGTTAAACTACTGAATTAGTTTTAAGAGAGAGCTGGACAAATTTGGGAGTGCAATTGTATGATGGGTTGTTTGTTGATGGTGGGGGTGAGGGTTCAGCAGCCTTGGATCTCGCCTCAGGTTTGTTTTGTTTCTAAAACTCATATTTCTGTATTGCAACCAGCCACTGGCAGGGGTCAGGAACATGTTCCCTCCAACTCTCAAAGTATTCTGGGCGGGTTTATTTCTCTCCTTCCTCTGTAGTGTCAGGGGTGGCTATGGCTGGAGATGGAATATTGGGTGGGGTGGGCCAGGTTTCCAAAGTGTCATTGAGCAATCTCTCTCTCAGATGGCTGGCAGGTACTTTCTCATATTTTCAGGGTCTAGCTGATCAGGGAAGTGGGGTTGGGAAGTAGTTTTGCCAAGGTCAGATTGGCAGTCACCTGCGGGGGAAGGTTCACCTTCCTCTGCAGCATGTGGGTGCAGGTCTCTTGCCAGGATTTTCTGGGTATATCTCATTTAATAATTTCCCTGCCACTGCGGTGGCTTTGAGCGCCTGTGCACCTTGGTACGTTCTATTCTCTACCTGTGGCACATAATAGTAGGTTGTAATACTTGCTCTCATTTCAGTTGTTCGGTTTAGTGTGTGGGTGATGGGCGATGTTGGTGGACCGTGATACACAAGTTGTCAGACTAGATGAGCTGGTGATCCTTTCTGGCCTCAAACTCTTTGACTCTTGTGACTAAAAAGGGAAAAAACACTAAACCCTGAATAGATGCTCCAGAAGTGAGCACTGTCCATCCTGTGTACTGAACGAAGCAAGGGTCTTATGGAAAAAATAGTATGTGATCATGTAATAAAGACCACAGCATAATGCATACACACAAGGGAGCTGAATCAAGGTTCTACAGGCAGTCTTAATTCCTAGCTTTTGAGTGTTTGACTTTGAAACTTTAATGTTCCTTTAATATATCTTTTTTGTATGTAATTTGTCAAATAGACTCCAGTACTGCGTGGAACGGAGAGACATCCCTATTTTGGAGAACACTACTACCCTCCGAGTCAAGTTTCTTCAACCAAAATTATTCGCTATAAACAGAGTTTTACCATAAGAAGAGAAGCAGAAGATCTCTCTTCATTTTAGGGAATTTTGCTAGTGCCTCTTGTCCCCTCCTACAAGTCCTGGGAGCTCTCTGAGCTGCACAGGGCTCTGGGAAAACATGATTTTACTCTATTGGTGGGTCAGGTACAGCAACAATAGGAGCCAGGGAATTTTCTTTTATTCCATATGCCAGCATAATAGTGGCAATTTTTCTTCCCGTTCCTCTCCTAGCTGAGCAGAAGGAAAGGGGGAAGTGAATTGTGCCGCGGAATGCAGGACTGCTGTTCTCTAAGTGGATTAGTGAGGGGGCTAGGTAGGGGAGAGATGGTACTTAACAATGAACTGCAATTTTACTGTAGAGTGAACCTTCTGTATAAAAAAAGTAATAGTTCATATAGGTATTGAAGTAAGCCAACACTTAATTTCACTTCATTACTAGCAGAGTTCTGATTTATCAGAGCTCATTGTAAGTATGGGGTGAGTTGGGAGATGTTTATTTCTTGAATTGTAATGGGGGTGTTTTCAGTTTATCACTGTGTCACTCTACATTAGAATTGTAAAAATATCACATACATGTGCCTGTGAATGCTGAAATGGGTACTTAGGGTGGGATTGACTTCAGTGGGATCACAACTGGATGAATCCTGATTGCTCATGAAAATTCCTCCCTTAACTGTACAGATAAGTGCATGGTGCTAAAGCATTCTCTGACTGATCATAGGAGTTTGTGATAAGTGACAGGCAGTGTGGTCCAGTAGATTAAGTTTGGGCCAGAGATTCATTAATTCCTGAATTCTAATTCTGGCCCCTGCTATTGCCTCGTTCTGAGGATTTGGGCAAATTTTGTAATTTTGTACTTCCCTATCTGTAAATAGGGATGAAGTAATAGGTACTTGACTACCTCACAAGGGTGCTGGACAGAGTTGGTTGGAAAGAGAGTTTATATAGTAGTTATATCCAAAAAGCTAAGTAGTATGTTAGTGCATTGGTGCATGGAAGGGTACAAACATAGGTGCTGGAACTAGGGATGCTGTGGTTTGAAGTAGTTTCCAAAATGTGTAGGGTTTATAGTATGGTTTAATGGCTCTCAGCAGCCCCACTATACAAATTGTTCCAACAAGTGTGTTTGTGTAAATGCACATCAGTGTAATTTATTAACTAAATGGAAACTGCACGGAAAGAAAACAGCATTACTTGAATAAAATACGATTGCCTTTTCTCATTGCCTTTTCTTAACACATGGATGATAGAACCAGAGAGAAGAACTGGGAGTAGTTTCATACCAATATTCTTCCCACCCACAGGTATTACCAAATCCTGTGAATTTACAATACCAGCCCAAGAAATCAAATGATGATGTAAGGATCTCAGCTTTTATTTAATAAAAACCTAAGTTTCTAGCCATCATGGTAGCAAAGAAAAGCTTGAATTGCTGACCTGACTTCAGCCTAAGCGCTTCAAAATCAGAAGACAAAAGAGAATCCCAAATTCATTATTGTTTGAAATCATGAGACTTAAACCAATTTCCTGATTTTTGTGTAGTCCGACTCTTGATTTTTGAACATTTGGGGCTGGCAATACTGATTACAGTACAAAATATTTCTTAAGAAAGGGTACTTTGCCTTTTTCTTTTTTGGTACAAATAAATTGGGAATTTACTTATATACTGAAAATATTTAAGATGAAACACATAATAACCCTGTTAACATATATAGGGTGTTATTCACCACTTCTTTAATCCCATTTCAGTGGGGTTACACTAGCATAAAATTGAAATGATGAGTCAGGGTCCACATTAAATACAAGCAATATTTTCTCTGGAGGACCTCAGGGCAACATGCCAGAACATCTATTCCCTCCCTGTGGGGTTGCTTTTATTTTGGAATTCTTTTCTCCATGCACGTTTTTTTCACAGCTGCTGCTTGTAAAATGTTGTTAATGCTCCATGATACATAAATATGATTTTAATAACAATTCATAGGTTTGGCATCATAGAACATATTGGATTTGTATTTTTTTTAGATTAGATTATTGTGTTCTAAACCAATGAGTCTCTTTTGAAAAATAATTTTATAAATTGTGTAATGTTAATTTGAAGAAATTGTATCTCCTAGTCCATAGAATTATGA
Source organism: Lepidochelys olivacea (assembly GCF_965140295.1). Lineage (NCBI taxonomy): Eukaryota > Metazoa > Chordata > Testudines > Cheloniidae > Lepidochelys > Lepidochelys olivacea. The sequence continues at coordinate 170,486,788 of NC_140411.1, forward strand.
TTTATTTTAAATGAGTGAATGTGATTTTCTTCTTGGAGCAGTTTGAGATTCTCAGAAAAGATGATTTTGCTATATTTTCAATGTGGTTATATTGAAAAGGTCTGTTATTCAAATGCTACAATATAGCCGTTATGTAGTATCTTACTTTTTGTTACTTAGCAGTTACTGAATATTTCTCATTGAGACAGAGAACATAGAAACAATTACATAAACTGTACAGCAAACTTACACTATGTATGTTGAGAAACAAGTTCATAAATAGTGAGAAACCATTTTTAAAAATGATTACTGTGTGAAGTATTTTGTTTTGTGAAAGTTACTTTTACAGAATAAATAAATCTTATTTTTCCTTTTTTTTTTTAACACCATACCAGACTTAAAAGAAGTTTATTTACATTTTGGTACCAAGGTTCTGAACTTTGGATCCAGTTCTGCAACCCTTGCATATGCAGGCACTCTTAAGACCTCATCCAAAGTCCATCAGAGTGAATGGACATCTTCCCAATGGACCTTTTGAGGAGAGGTAAAGGGAACTAGGCTTATTTAGTTTTCAGAAAAGAAAAGTGAGGGCGGGATTTGATAGCATCCTTCAACTATCTGAAGGGGGTTCCAAAGAGGATGGAGCTAGGCTGTTCTCAGTGGTGGCAAAACAAGGAGCAATGGATATTAGGAAAAAACTATTTCACTAGGAGGGTGATGAAGCACTGGAATGGGTTACCTAGGGAGCTCGTGGAATCTCCATTCTTAGAGGTTTTTAAGGCCTGGCTTGACAAAGCCTTGGCTGTAATGATTTAGTTGGGGTTCATCCTGCTTTGAGCGGGGGGGTTGAACTAGATGACCTTCTGAGGTCTCTTCCAACTATAATCTTGTATGACCTCGGTGGGCTTTAGATATGATTTTATTAAGTCAGCATTGCAAGATTGGACTTCTCAGCTACAACAGAGGAAAATACTTATGCATATATTTTCATCTATGCCTACTCAGGAAAGAACTTTAAGCAATTATTTAAGTATGTGCCTAAAGTTCAGCACTTTCCTGATTCGCGATGCTTTCTGAATACAAATGTTTAATAGTAATGGAATGTTTTGTACTAATGAGGTAATAATAGTTAAGAAAACAATAACATTGCCAAACTGGAAATACATACAGAACAACTAGTTTTTAAATAAGTGAAAAGAACTATTAGAAAAAAATGGTTTCATAATGTACTGTATCCCTATTATAGATTTCCCCGACCTCCACCCCCCACCCCTAGCCTTTGATACTGTGTAAATGTCATGTAATGCAAATGTCCTGAAGATTTGAAGGTGAAATTCACCAAAAGCCTATGTGAAGGTGAAATTCACCAAAAACCTAGGTCTAATTCTGCCCGAGTGCACAAGAGTAAATGTAATCCTTAAGGATTAATGTTCAGATATTTGTGTAACAGAGTTCAAGAAGACTCAACTCCCTTTCATTTTACTAGAACTCATGTTAGTCTGTAAAATACAAACTGGTCCAGAGTAATTTTACAATCTCTGGCAGTGCTAGTGGGAAATTGATTTTTTGCAATATAATTTCCTTTACATTTATTCAATAATTATTGAATAAACAGCTGAACTTTTGGTTTTCATTCTCTTCTGTGGCTTCATCTTGACATGCTGATTTAGCACGCTTGAGGGCTGTATTCTTATGGTGCTCTTTGGATTTTCCACAGTACAAAAAGGTTTTCTGGCAAATCAAATTGAACAAATTTGCTTCCCTACTAGCTGTATTCTGAGATCCTGTTACCCATTTTATGTCACTTGGTAGATCCTAAATTAGACATGACTTTTGTTGCACTGGTAGGATTTTAAGCCTATTAGAATTTGGGGGTTTTAAAGTATAATCCAGCAATTTTGAGTGGTTTTTCCCTTATGAATATGAAAAACAGCAAGGCCATGTATTTCAGCTGGAGGAGGAAAGTGCCAATAATGCCAAAAATTGGATGCAAATGTGGGCGGCAGGTGGGACGTTATTGGATACGTGGCAGCTGCTTTTCATAATATACTTTCAATGTGGTCTCTATAAAAGGAGATTATTTTTATCGCACCACAGTGATGTGGATTAGTATTTAAGGAGGCATGTTAATATAAACAATCCCTGTTTGCTTTTGGGTTCGCTTGTCTGGGGTATAGTTTTTTAGCACAATGCTGCGAGGAGCATGAGCTGCCTATCATCTCGTTGCTATTCAGGGGAATGATATTGAAAATGAAAAATGTGCTGTGCCCACATTCTTCTTGCAGTACTTAGTTCCTGGGTAATCAAATTGTAACTAGAAAGCAAACCCTGGATTAGTAATTTGGCATAATGAAGTTAATTGTTTCCTGCTGATACTATCTCAAATAGCAAGGAAAGGGTATTTGATTGTGATACTAACGAGGGCATGGCAGTAACATGTTTTGGGAAATCATCTGAACCTATGAAATCAAGTATTCTAGAACTGTGACATTCTTGACATCTAATTTCTATTTATCCCTTTTCTTCAAGTCTGTGTGTGAGATAAAGCAAGGTTTCACGTATAGTTCACTTCCCTAATTCTCTCTACTCCCACCAGACCATCAGCAAATATGAAACCAAAAACCAAGCCAAGCAACAGTCAGATGAAGACGGAGGGAGTGAGGCAACAGGAAGCTTTCAGAATACTTCATTGAATCAAACGATGTCTCAATGTGAAATGGAATGAATAGAATTCGATATCAATTCTTTTCACTGAGAATCCCAACTGAGAGAATTCTACATGTAGCCCTTCTGCCAGGTGAAGGTGGTAGCAACCAGGATCAGGTTCAATATCTAGGGGTTCCTTTTCAACAATACAACAGAGAACCGGCTCAAGCCCCCACTCAATAACCTGGGAAAATTACACACCACCCCTGAGTGCCTCTAAGAGGTGATACTTCCCCTCTCTCAAGCACAGAGTCTGAGTGTAGGAAAGAAACTTTTAATGAAAGGAGGGAAGTCACCTGACATTAATTAGGGAAAACGCTGCAAGCATGATTCATAAACGTAATATCGTGAGCAGGACACCCACTCTAGAGTGTGAGGAACAGAGTCTTCTGCCTCCTGTTCTTGAGTTCTACAAACAAAAGTCCATGGGGCTGGACGAGTTGCATCTGAGAGTGCTAAAGGAACTGGCGGCTGTGATTGCAGAGCCATTGGCCATTATCTTTGAAAACTCGTGGCGAACGGGGGAAGTCCCGGATGACTGGAAAAAGGCTAATGTAGTGCCAATCTTTAAAAAAGGGAAGAGGGAGGATCCTGGGAACTACAGGCCAGTGAGCCTCACTTCAGTCCCCGGAAAAATCGTGGAGCAGGTCCTCAAAGAATCAATCCTGAAGCACTAACATGAGAGGAAAGTGATCAGGAACAGTCAGCATGGATTCACCAAGGGAAGGTCATGCCTGACTAATCTAATCGCCTTCTATGATGAGATTACTGGTTCTGTGGATGAAGGGAAAGCAGTGGATGTATTGTATCTTGACTTTAGCAAAGCTTTTGGCACGGTCTCCCACAGTATTCTTGTCAGCAAGTTAAAGAAGTATGGGCTGGATGAATGCACTATAAGGTGGGTAGAAAGCTGGCTAGATTGTCGGGCTCAACGGGTAGTGATCAATGGCTCCATGTCTAGTTGGCAGCCGGTGTCAAGTGGAGTGCCCCAGGGGTTGGTCCTGGGGCCGGTTTTGTTCAATATCTTCATAAATGATCTGGAGGATGGTGTGGATTGCACTCTCAGCAAATTTGCGGATGATACTAAACTGGGAGGAGTGGTAGATACGCTGGAGGGCAGGGATAGGATACAGAGGGACCTAGACAAATTGGAGGATTGGGCCAAAAGAAATCTGATGAGGATTCAATAAGGATCAGTGCAGGGTCCTGAACTTAGGACGGAAGAACCCAATGCACAGCTACAGACTAGGGACCGAATGGCTAGGCAGCAGTTCTGCGGAAAAGGACCTAGCGGTGACAGTGGACGAGAAGCTGGATATGAGTCAGCAGTGTGCCCTTGTTGCCAAGAAGGCCAATGGCATTTGGGGATGTATAAGTAGGGGCATAGCGAGCAGATCGAGGGACGTGATCGTCCCCCTCTATTCGACATTGGTGAGGCCTCATCTGGAGTACTGTGTCCAGTTTTGGGCCCCACACCACAAGAAGGATATGGATAAATTGGAGAGAGTCCAGCGAAGGGCAACAAAAATGATTAGGGGTCTGGAACACATGACTTATGAGGAGAGGCTGAGGGAACTGGGATTGTTTAGTCTGCAGAAGAGAAGAATGAGGGGGGATTTGATAGCTGCTTTCAACTACCTGAGAGGTAGTTCCAGAGAGGATGGTTCTACACTATTCTCAGTGGTGGAAGAGGACAGGACAAGGAGTAATGGTCTCAAGTTGCAGTGGGGTAGGTTTAGGTTGGATATTAGGAAAAACTTTTTCTCTAGGAGGGTGGTGAAACACTGGAATGCGTTGCCTAGGGAGGTGGTGGAATCTCCTTCCTTAGAAGTTTTTAAGGTCAGGTTTGACAAAGCCTTGGCTGGGATGATTTAATTGGGGATGGGTCCTGCTTTTGAGCAGGGGGTTGGACCAGATGACCTCCTGAGGTCCCTTCCAACCCTGATATTCTATGATTCTATGAAGTTCCTTTAACGTGCCCCTCTCTGCTTCCTCACCATACTCCATTCACAGTGGTTGTCCATGGTCAGTGAGGACCCAGGGTTCAAAAGTGTATCTGTGTGAGTTCACCACGCACTTGTGGGGTAGAGGGGAATAAGGCACCTTAATTGCTCTACCATCTGAATGCTTGCTCTGGCTGGCCGCTCTGCCAGCCACCCTGCCAGCCCCCGTTCTGTTCCGCCGTTCCACTCTGCCAGCCGCCCTGCCAGCCACTGTGCTACACACAGTCACCTTCAATGATTCTCAGCTCTTAGTGGGGGAAGTTCATTGCTGAAGCAGGCGGGGCAAAAACAGTGTCTCACGAGAAGTGATTTCGGCTCTAGTTAGCACATAACAAAACAAAAGTCTCCTAATGGAACCTTACTTAGCTTACTTACTTTGAACCGTGGGGAGAGGCAGGTTAAACTTCCTGGGATTCTGAGATAGAGCCCACACCTCCTGGTAGGGACACCTGTCCTCACCCCCTCTTACTTTCACAGTGGTCTGCATCCAAGCCCCCAGCTTAGCAGGTTCATTTCAGTTGAGGGTAACCCCCTCAATAAGGCCAGGCTAAGCACAGTTCTGCTCCCCTTTAATCATACAATAAAGATAACACTGATAACATTTCATTACCCCTGCATTCAGCAGAAAAGTGATTTGTAACCTAACACCAGTCGAAGCTGATCACTTTGGGCAACATAGCGCTGTCTGCCGGATACCTAGGCAGAGTAGTTGTGTTCATGTAAATACAGTTTGCTCCTGAAGTCTTTCCCCCTTCCATGTTTGCCAGAAGCTGGGAATGGGTGACAGGGGATGGATCACTTGATGATCCCCTGCTCTGTTCCTTCCCTCTGGAGCACCTGGCATTGGCCACTGCAGAAAACAGGATACAGGGCTAGATGGACCATTGGTCTGACCTAGTATGGCCATTCTTATGTTCTTACATTCCCCAGCTAGCTATCAGCAGAGAACTTGTTCAGACGCTGCTGATATCCACTCTGAAAATACATTTGAATTTAAATAATTCAGGTATTCAACTGCTCTTTTCTTTGGTTAATATTTTTAATAAAAATTATTCCTCCTTCACTTAATTAATTTAATGGCATTGTTTCAACAAATCAATGACCAAAGCAAGATGGATCTATGAAGAATACACCTAAGATATTGAATGTGTGCAGGCAATAAAATACATGAACTGTCAGACATTCCACCAGGAGTTGTACAGCACTTCGAAAATATAAAGTAGAGCTGGTCAGGAGTATTTTTTGATGAAATACTTTTTTCCATGGGAAAAATGGTTACTTGTCAAAACTGAAATTTTTTGCAGGAAAGGGTTGGTTTTGATGAATTTTCTGTTTGAAAATACTTTTAATTTTTTTTAATTGTTGAAACATCTAGTTTTGGGCTTAAAATTACTTTTTGTTATTACATTTAAGCTAATTTGTAGTAAAAAAAATAAAAAAAGAAAAAAGGTCAAAATCAGAATGAAATGTTTCAAATGACTGGATCAAAACAAGATTTTTTAAAAAAAATTTTGCTTTGCAAATTCTAAGGGACTTGGATTCTTCTCCCTTACTGACACAGTACTGCCAGCTCTTGTGATGTTATCCTGAGTCACATGTTGTTTTGTGTTTTACTTAAAACCTCAACTCCTGGAATCATAGAAACGTAGGGCTGGAAGGGACCTTGAGAGATCCTCTAGTCCAGTGGTTCTCAAAGCCGGTCCGCCGCTTGTTCAGGGAAAGCCCCTGGCGAGCCGGGCCAGTTTGTTTACCTGCCACGTCCACAGGTTCAGCTGATCGTGGCTTCCACTGGCTGCGGTTCACTGTTCCAGGCCAATGGGGGCTGCAGAAAGCGGTGCAGTCCGAGGGACGTGCTGGCCACCCTTCCCACAGCCCCCATTGGCCTGGAGCGGTGAACCGTGGCCAGTGGGAACCATGATCGGCCAAACCTGCAGACGCAGCAGGTAAACAGACCGGCCCGTCCTGGCCCACCAGGGGCTTTCCCTGAACAAGCGGCAGACCGGCTTTGAGAACCACTTCTCTAGTCCAGCCCCCTACTCTGAGGCAGGACCAAGTATACTTAGCCCATCTCTGACAGGTGTTTGTTCAACCTGTTCTTAAAAACCTCCAGTGATAGAGATTCCACAACCTCCATTGGCAGCCTACTCCAGAGCTTTACTACCCTTACAGTTAGAAAGTTTTTTCCTTATATCTAACCTACATCTCCCTTGCTGCAGATTAAGCCCTTTACATATTGTTCTACCTTCAGTAAACATGAAGAACAATTGATCAGTGTCCTCTTTATAATGACCCTTCACCTATTTGAAAATTTCTCATCAGGTCCCTACACAGCGTTCTTTTCTCAAGACTAAACATGCCCAGTTTTTATAACCTTTTCTCATCGGTCAAGTTTTCTAAGCTTTTCATCATTTCTGTGGCTTTCCTTTGGATACTCTCCAATTTGTCCACATCTTTCCTAAAGTGTGGTGGCCAGACCTGGACACACTGCTCCAGCTGAGGTCTCATCAGTGCTAAACAGAGTGGGACAATTGCCTCCTGCATATTACGTGTGGCACACCTGTTAATACACCACACAGTGATATTATCCTTTTCCACAACTGTCACATAGTTGGCTCACATTCAATCTGTGGTCCACTATAACCCCCAGATTCTTTTCAGGAATACTCCCACCTAGCCAGTTATTCCCCATGTTGTAGTTGTGCATTTGATTTTTTTCCTTCCTGTGTGTAGTACTATACACTTGTTTGTACTTGCATCTAATCTTGTTGATTTCAAACAAATTATCCAATTTATCAAGGCAACTTTTAAATTCTAATCCTGTCCTCCAAAGTGTTGCTACCCCTCCCAGTTTGGTGTCATCTGTCAATTTTATAAACATTCTCTCCACTCCATTATTCACGTCATTAATGAAAATATTAGATCCAGGACAGAGCCCTGTGGGACCCCACTAGATACGGCTTCCCAGTTTGGCAGTGAGAGCCATACATAAGTATTCTCTGAGTACAGGTTTCAGAGGGGTAGCTGTGATAGTCTGTATCAGCAAAAACAACGAGGAGTCCTTGTGGCACCTTAGAGACTAACAAATTTATTTGGGCATAAGCCCACAAAAGCTTGTGCCCAAATACATTTGTTTGTACTCAGCGAGGCACATTTTTGCACCCACCTTATAGTAATTTACCACTTATAGTAAACCACAGTTCCCCTAGTTTGCTTATGAGAATGTCATGTTGAGACTGTGTCAAAAGCCTTACTAAAATCAAGATATATCAAGTCTGCAGCTTCTCTTCCCCCTCCCCTCCCGCCCCGCCCACACACACACATACTCTAGGCCAGTAAACCTGTAAAAGAAGGAAATTAGTTTGGTTTGGCATGATTAGTTCCTGAAAAATCCACGTTGACTTACTACCTCTCTAGGTGCAATTGTATTTATTTAGATTGAAAATAGAGCCAAAGGTATTACTATAACACAGTCACTGTCCAGCATTAAACAGTGTTAAACAAGGTCCGAGATTTGGTATACAGAGACCTCATTCTGCTTAATTCCCATGGCAAACACATCATTAAAAATCCTTTTAACTTTTTAATAAAGACACTGAAAAGAAAGAAAAATAATTAAAGCATTTTAAATGTAAAGTATTAAATAAGGCTTTCATTTCAGCAATGTCTCTTGTTCCCTTTTCCTGTAGCTGGAGAGGGTTTTAAAAGGGGGAAAAAAAACACTTTTTACAGGCTCTTAGATGGTATTAAAGATGGTAATAACTGTCCCTTTGTAGGAAAGAGAAGCAGTTAGTTCAGATTAACTGGAGTTGTTGTTGTTCGTCCTTTCATGCCCACTGTAGTTTGGGATTCAGATGGAGTGGGTATGGGTGACGATGTCATCTGGCTCCCTCTCTCTGTCCTGATCTGATCAAGACATTTCTTCAGCTCAGGATGATAAAGGACCAGGAAGTGGAGGAGGTGTCAGCTATGATTATGAAGTTTGCTTATCAGTAGAGTCTGTTCTTCCCCAGCATAATTTCAACAATCCTTGAATTATATCAGTGTGGCCTCTTTGGTTGAGCCTAATCCAGTTTCTCTGTCTGGTTTACTTGCACCTGTTCCCATCCACGTTTGTTGTGATACATTGTGACATTTTATGAATTTACACTCAATTTTTACAGTCAAACTCACAATTAGGGTCAATTGTAGGCCCAATTGTCATAACAGTACTTACAAATTGATTGTTTAATAGTTTGTTCCAGTATCTTTCCAGGTATCAAAGTTAGGCTGGTTGATCTATAATTCTCTGGATCCTCTTTGTTCCCCCTTTTAAAGATAGATACTATGTTTGCCCTTCTCCAGTTCTCTGGAACCTCACCTGCCCTCCAGGACTTGTCAAAGATAATTCGTAATGGTTTTGAGATTGCTTCAGCTAATTCTTTCAATACACTAGGATGAATTTCATCAGGCCCTGCATACTTGAATAAATCTAAATTATCTAAATATTCTTTAACCTCTTCTTTTCCCTATTCAGCTTGTATTCCTTCCCCCATGTTAATATTAATTGTGTTAAGTATCAGGTCCCAAGTTATCTTTTTAAGTGATGATCAAAGAAAAATAAGCATTAAACAATTCAGCCTTCTTGGGGTCATCTGTTATTTGCTCTCCTTCCACCCTAAGTAGTGGACATACTGTTTCCTTCATTTTACAATTGCTTCTAATATATTTATAGAACCTCTTCTTACTGCATTTTATGTCCCTTGCTAGGCGTAACTTATTTTGTGCCATAGACTTTCCGATTTTCCCTATATGCTTGTACTATTCTTTTGTCTTCATCCTTAGCAGTTTGTCCATTTTTCCACTTTGTCGTTAGGATTCCTTTTTGATTTTCAGGTCATTAAAGAGATCCTGCTGGACTTCTTTGAAACTAAGTTTCTAGCCCTCCTGGAATCTTGAAAACATAAATGCTAAAGACTCAAATACCAGAAGGCAAATAATCCAAGCTGTATTATTTTATTTAAAGTCTCATGATTTTTTGAGCCAATCTCGTGATTTTGAGTGCTTGGGGTTGGCAGACTGACAGCTCCAGTGTGGTTGTGGGTGTTCTGTTGGCTGCAGAAATCTTTAAGATTTTCTTGGGTTTTCTGTCACTCCTCCAGCAGAATTCCCTTGTCATAGACTCAGAGAGGCAGTGAGTATGTTTATCAGCAGCTGAGTAGGGCCGCAATGTGACACCCTCTATTCTGGAGTACAGGAGTGGTTAGCAACACATAGACAGCTGCTCCATGACTGTGGAGCCTATGCAAGCCCTGCCGCTCTGCTTGGCAACACCACAAAAATCCCAGAGCCAAAGATTTGGCCTTAGTTTCAAATGGACATTCTTTATTATGACCATAATACTACAATTACCCGTAACTTCTTCTCGTATATTGCATATGGTTTTACAGCCCTTTTTAATGCACAGACTATAGTATGTTCCAAGGAGCATATTGTCAGCCAAATAAAGTCTTTCTTTCTCAGCCTAAAAAATCTAACATCCACTACTGCCTGTATATATAGAAAATCCTTGAATTTGTTAGGTTGTTAGGACTTACCAGACCACAAAATAGGCACAGTTATTTTAAAAGAAACTAATAATTATTTCAGTCCTACTAACAAATGGTTCAAAAACATCCAAGGTCATGGCCACGTGCAATAGGGAAATGGAGTCCTGTAGAATGGTTTTAAATACTGTTCCAAGTGGAAAAACTGCAGCTTCGGCTTAAAGTAATTGACAAAGATAGGCACCTCACTGATCTACTGAGCTGCGGTACCAGAGTTTACTGCCACACCCATGAAAAATGCTTTTGCTTCATGAATTGGCATCTTTATGTAGCATATTCGTCTACTTTGAATGGGTCTGGTGGGGATCAGATTTATAGGTGTTTGAATGTAGACAGAATATTGACATACTGCTATAATATCACATAGTTGGTTTGGGATTGGAAATTGTGAAAGAAAGGATGGAACCCAGGACTAGCATTACTGTTCAAACGTACATTGTGATACTTCATTATCAAAATGGCAGAGGTCCTGTGGGGAAAATAGTGTGTGGTGATGATGTAATTCAAAACTGTATCATTGTGCACACACATGATGGGTTCAACTAAGTTTGTAACCTTAATTCTGGTATTTCTTAACCTTTGAATACTTGACTTTGCAATTTATATATGTTCTTCTAACGTGTTTTTTTTTTCAGAAGGGAATTCTATATTTAATAATATAATAAAGCTGTATAATGGTCCAGATACTGGCTGCTTCTCCAGCAGTACAAAGCATTGAGAAAGCCAGCGAACATGGCCCCCTGACAATTCTTCCTGTGTGGAGTAATTCTCAAACGATATAAGGCAGACACAGAGGCTTCTAGCACTCACAGTCCCAGCCCCTGATGTAGAGGGTGTGTTTGGGGGGGAAAGGGTGTAGTCTACACTTGGCAAACCTCAACTCCCAGAACAGTCATTAGACCAGGGGTCGGCAACCTGTGGCAGGCGTGCCAAAGACGGCACGTGAGCCGATTTTTAATGGCACGTTGCTGCCTGCCGGGTCCCAGCCACCGGCCCTGCTCAGCCCGCTGCCGAACCCAGGCTGGGACCCCGGCAGACAGCAGAGTGCAATTAAAAATCCTGCCTGCCCTGGCCCCCTCTTCTCCGCCCCCCCCACCCCCACCCCGCCGGCAGGGTGAAGAAGCTTGGTCCTGTCCGCAGCTGCTGCAGAGCAGGCAAACTACCCCCTCCCCTGCCTCTTCCCCCCAGTGAGCTGGGTTCCTGCCCCTCTTCCTCTCCCTCCCTGCCACCCATCAGCTGATGGCCCTTGTGAGGGAGGGGGAGAAGCGGTCGCTGCTCCAGGGAGGAGGCGGAGAAGAGGTGGGGACGGAGCCTTGGGGAAGAGGGGTGGAATCAGGGCATATCCCCTCCAGCCCCCTGCCTTGAGACACTCTGGGCAGGGGGCTGGGACCACCCCCGCGACCCTAGCCCACACCCCCAGCCCTCTGCCCTGATCCCTGCACTTCTCCACACACCCCCAGCCCTCTGCCCTGACCCCTACACTCTCCCACACACCCAGCCCCCTGCCCTGATTCCTGCACCCCCGACACATACCCAGCCACCCCACACCCCATGTCCTGACTCTTGCACCCCCCACATCCCACCCCTACCCTGAGCACCAAACGGGAGCTCCTGCACCCCTCCCCTCCACATTTCCACCTGCACCCCTTGCACGAAATGGGAGCTGCCCAGGTAGGCACTCCACCCCCAAACCTCCTGCCCCAACCCTGAGCCCCCTCCCTCAATCTAGCTCCTGGCCAGACCCTACACCCCTGCCTGGTCCTTCACCCCCAGCCCTGTGCTCAGTGCACTCCCACTCTCAGCTCAGTGCAGAGAGAGAGGAAGAGAATGGGCTAGAACCAGGGAGAAGTTAGGTACCTGCTCTGTGTGGGCAGGGCCAGGATCCCAGTCTGGCAGCGGGCTGAGCGGGGCCAGCAGCCAGGACCCTGGCTGGCAGGAGCCGGTAGATGGAACCCCAGACTGGCAGCGGGCTGAGCCGCTCAGCCCGCTGCCTGTCTGGGTTCCCGGCCGCCAGCCCCGTTCAGCCTGCTACCAATCTGGGGTTCTGGCTGCCAGCCAGTTGCCAGCCAGCGTCCTGGCTGCAGGCCCCACTCAGCCAGCTGCTGGCCTACGTGAACGGACCCCAGGCTGGCAGTGGGCTGAGCAGGCCGGCGGCATAAGATCAGCATTTTAATTTAATTTTAAATGAAGCTTCTTAAACATTTTGAAAACCTTGTTTACTTTACATATGACAATAGTTTAGTTATATAATATATAGACTTATAGAGAGAGACCTTCTAAAAAATGTTAAAATGTATTACTGGCATGCAAAACCTTAAATTAAAGTGAATAAATGAAGACTCAGCACACCACTTCTGAAAGGTTGCCTGTTGGCAGTTAGCACTAAATAGAGCAGCCTAGAAACTGCAGTACTTTGTGCTATGTACGAGCTACTTCTTTGCCTCAGGATCAGGAGATATAAAAGTGGCTACAGGCCTTGTGTATACAGAAAGTTAGACTGCTGTTTGAAAGAGCAACAAGGTAGGTGAGGTAATGTGTTTTACTGGACCAGCTTCTGTTGGTGAGAGAGACAAGCTTTCAAGCTTGCACAGAGCTCTTCTTGAGGTCTGGGAAACTTTATCTGCATCACAGCTAAATACAAGGTGGAAAAGCAGTAAGTCAAGCAGAGAGAATGGCCCATGGACCACATCTAGCCAAAAGTATCCTTCAAATTTGGTCCACAGGCCTTAATGATTTGTGTTAATTTTTAAGAAGGCTAACTTCTCTTTTTGAAGTAAACTCATCGGACCTTTCATTGTCCCTGCTGTTGGTTCTTCAAAGATCACAGGTTATAATTTTAGACATATCAGATAAAAAGTACGAATTCCACTCTGTTATACCAATGAAAATTCAGAGTTGTGAGGCCAATGAATTTTGTTCTTTTCTCGCTGTGTTCAATTAAGGTGTCATCTGCGAATTTCATTAACATGCAATTTTAGTCCCACACCCCTCTTTTCACGAAGATGTCCAACTGATCTGTATCACCACAAACCTCGATAAATATACATTTTTCATTTCAATAAGATGCCTTCTACCGTCCTTTTTGTTTACACTCCTCAGTATGTATGCTAGTTTTCAGTTCATGTGCAAATGTTTGTGTCCAAGCTGATTTGAATTCATTTTGAGGTTAAGATTTTGTGACACTGTTATCAAATGCTTCATTAAAACACATAGAGATTGTTTCTGTTGCACTCCTTCCATCCACCATTTCATAATTTGTTATAGACCAGGAAACTACAGAAAGTTGTGACACTGACCCATTTACTCTCCTGACCATTTCTTGTTTAAGGGATTTTGTAAAGTTAAAATTGGAAAGACCATTGTGGGGAATAACTATACTCTAAGATCTAAATTCTGCTTTTAGTTAGATCTGTGCAAATCCACTGAAATTAATGACCTGCCTGAGATATGACCCTGAGTAGTTAGTTGAATTTTCACCCCGATTCCCGAAATTTAACATTGCAGAATTCCTTCACAGCAAAGTAGGATACCAAGGGGGTATGTTGATGTCATGCTGCCATTTGATGCACTGTCAAGTGATGTCTGTGCCAGTGGAGAAGCTGAAACCTGTGATAGTTAAAGCTGTAGCAGGAAAGGCAAAGAGGTGAAGAGATTTAGCTTAAAACACTTGGGAGTATTTAAAATGTTTTCTTTCCTGCCCCAAAAGGGAGACAAAATAGGGAAGGAGAGTGCATGTCTGGCACTGATATTTTCCTGCCATGTGATTGTGCTGAGAAGTCAGTTCCTGGGACGCTGACATCAGGAGCAGGTCAGGTAGTTCACAAGGGAAGAACACTGAATTTTGGCTGTCTACCCAGCAGTAGGAACAACAAAATTGTTTCTAGTTTAATTAGTGAAATAAAGTAGCAAGTCCCCAGTTTTCCTCAAAGGACCTCAGACTAAATGGCTCATCAAATTTGCCCTAGAGCTAGTGTTGTCACTCAAAATAAAAAAGGCTAGTGCCTGCTGTGCTTTTGTGCTCCCCTGTGATGTGTGGCTGGGAATGGAAAATAAATTGCACTAAAAGGAGCATTGTTAAGAGATTGTTACCGTTGCACTCCACAGACAGGGAAAAACAATTTGAAGTTTGCAAAATAGTTGCAGGAAAGTCTCCCTTGCATACAGTCAAAAACCTACACTCCTCTTCCTCCTCCTAGTGCATTAATCCATTGAAATAAATATAAGAAGGGCTTGCAACAGCTGGCACCAGTTGTGTCAGTCTAATTTTAGGAATTGCCTCCTCGTAGCATTCCAGTCATGGAAAAGAGGAGTTCCAAAGTGAGTCAGATCAAAGGAGACATTCGATGGGAGTTAGGGATTTGTGCACTCGACTAAATCTCATCTGGCCTGGAAAGTCAAATTTGCAGTTACTGAGTGTCGGTGTGCTGTCACCGGTGTGCTGTTGTTCCTTTTGCTGGCAAATGAACTTATTGTACCACATGGTGTATTTCCTGCTTATACCATAACTGAGATGAGGCGGACCTTTGTCCTAGTTGATGGTTTCTAGGTGCATGCTTACAGAATTGAGAGTTGAGAGAGCAGGACTATATTAAAAGAACATTATTAAGGTTGCCAAGTCAAGCACTCCAAAGTTACGAAATGAGAGAATTAAGGTTGCCTGTTTTTCCTCCTTCACACTGCCTGGGCCTAGAAGTGGGGTCATTGAGATCACAGGAAAGCCAGACTCCCTGCTTTCAGTTCTAATGCCCACCCCCACGCCATCATGAAACAGCCCAAAGCTGCAAATCCAGGGAAAGCCCTGCTCAGCCCCAGTTGGAGCATGTGCAGTATGTATGAAATTTTAGGCAATTTTAGCTGCTAAAATAAGTCTCTATTGAGCATGTGCAAACTGTTATTTAAAAACATCTTATTTGCCCAAATTTGGGCAGATTTTCACAGAGATGGCAGAAGGCACATGGCTGAAACAATGGCCAACCATCTGCTAATTGTAAGTCCCTAATCCAAAGCATGGGGGAACAAGAGCTTGTCAGAAACTTTCACAAGAATTTTTAGCTTGGGCAAAACAACTTATTTTTCCCTCACCTCATTCTTGGAAAGAGCTGAACTGTTTTGGCTGACATCTTTCAAAAAACTGATCCTGAGGAAGACACCTGGGGTGGAAATTTTCAGCCCAAATAGGAAAAGTTTGGCAAAGTTATAAGCAACGGAGAACAGGGGCTTCTAGTGGGAAGTGCTACCAACTCTGCCTATATTAAAACAGGAAGATTTTGAATTATGGAGTCGCTATCGTGATTTGGTCCCCAACAGAATGCCTCAATAGAATTATAACCTCATAATTTATCGTTGACTGGTTATATATAATTAGTGCTAATGGCAGTTCTCTTTGTGAAACTACTTGTGTAACATCTTAAAAAAAAAACTAACTGGGAAGTCCAAAAGCAAACATCTCTGTGCCAGATTTTCACAGCTATACTCTGTGTGCTGCTTCATTCCACCACTAATGATAGCATGGGAGCATGCTAGGTAAATCTCATGATGATGCTGCAAAAATTAATACATCACCCATGTACATGCAGTATTAAGCATCAGTTAAATCTCTGTTTAATTGATGTTCAAATTATTATGCTAGCTGCTAGGAATCTGACCCATGCCACATCATTTACGTAATGACAATAAATTAGGCTGGCTGCGAAGTGACACACTGAAAGATCTGGTAGATCATTCTGCATTTATTTCAGCCTGGTCTTAAATATCTGAAATTGATGCTCACCATGGTAGTGGAACAAATACATTTTCTTCTTCGCTGCCAGTTTCCAGTTTTTGTTCTTGTTCTTTTAAATATCTTCTCAGATGTTAGCCGTGATTTTATGGAAGGCATACCATTAACTCATTTGCACGGAGACAACAGAGGTTTTTCATGGGGTTAGAGAGTTTTTTCTTGATAACTCCATGCAAAATGAATGTCAAGGAGCATAGATGAGAGGATAAATTGATTTCACAAGAATGGGAGGAAATAATTTTACTTGAATTGAAATAATTCAAGTTTCCCTTTAATCTTCAGCTGAGGATTTTATATACAAACATGGACCACACTGTTGTTCTAAAAACAACTTGCAATAAACCAATGTAGATGTAATAAGGGTATTTAAAATCCCAATGTCATTACCAAAAAGCACAGAGACATCTGTAAGTTTGATTTGTGTAACATGTGGCATTACACAGAAGGACTGACAGCTGAACTAAGTATCACTGACAAAATTATTTAGGGGGAATGGATTAGCTGGAAAGCTTTTTAAAGTACTTAGCAATCTTCAAAACCCAAAGTTGTATCTCCACGCTGTTGCCTTAATGAGCTCTTCCATTTGTTCATGACAATGCCCATGGGTAATGCTCTATATAAAAGATTGTGTCTTTTTAATGTTATCATATACTGAAAAACTATCTGAAAAATTGCAACTAACCAGGAGCAACTGTCAGGATTAGTATCATAGATTGTGATGTTTTCACTTGGAAAAGGATCTTAATGATTTTGAGTCATTAGCAACTGACCAAATGTATCACCTTTCGTGATATTAAGGGAATAAAGAAAACCGCTTCTGAAAATATTACATCTGATTTATTTATTGCCATCTCTGTGGTCTACAAGCCGTTGAATGAGTTGCCTTGCAAGAGAAGTCAATTCATATCCTTATCAAGGCCAGGAGGGAATGGAAGTGCTGCAGAAACAACATCTTCAAGTCCAGTGGCAGAAAAAGACCACTGGCTGTGTGGACATCCCCTTAGTGCCTTAGGAACTTCAGTCACTTCAATGCTTTGCATTTTTTTCCCCCGGCCTTATTTGTGAAGGAAGATTATTCAGTGCTAGAAACCAGTGGTAGCGTTATAGGTTGAAAGGGATGTGTTCCAGAGTGATGGGATTGCCTGCGATAGCAGGGATTTGATTCAATGCGGAACAGGTCCCCTCCAATCTTATATAGAGCTGTGATGTTATGAGTGTATTATATCTCATTGAATGGTGACACAGGGCCAGAAAGCGTTAATTAACTCACAGACTGACCTGACCCATGGCCGAACTTTAAAGACTTGTTAGGAAGATATGTAAATAAATAGAACTTTGAAATGCAAGCCTGCATTGTTAGAGATAGAAGGATAGATGTTTGCTCAGGTCTTGTGATGTAAGCAAACAAATCTTGTCTATTACTATGGCTTTGATTCAAAGATCAAAAAGGGAGTATTAATATTTTGGAAGACACTTGAGTGAAATAGTATTATTGTCTATATGTCTCTTTGAAGGTTGTGGTAACCTATATCAGAACTGTTTAATGGATAAATTACCCTGTGCTAATTGCCATGATATGTGGGAGAAGGAAAGTTAAGCCTATGGTTTTCTCAGGCCAAAAGGCTGCTGGAAATGTATAAAAACCCTGGGACACGATCCTTCTTCATCTTAGATTTGCTTTGGGTTTCAAGAAGAGGAAACCCTCAGCCATAAGAATTGAGATCCCCAGTCACTGACTGGAGTCACCCTGAATATGGACATTGGACTATAACCTATGGACTATTTCTAAAAGAGCTTTTGGCAACTACAAACTCATCATCTCTGCTATGTAACTGGACCTCAAGGAATTAAACTCAAGTCTGTATGTAGATTGATCTTTTAACCAACACTCTACCTCTTTTCCTTTTTAATAAATTTTAGGTTAGTTAACAAGAATTGACTATAAGCATATATTTTGGGTAAGATCTAAGTTATAATTGGACATGGGTGTGTGGCTGTTCCTTTGGGGTTGGAAGACCCTTTTCTTTTATATGATGAGATAAGATGTTCAGTAATCATCATCATATCTGACGTATGTGTCTGGATGGAAGCCTGAGGCTGGGCACTTTAAGGGAACTGCATTGTTTGGACTACTGAGTAACCAGGGAGGTAATAGAGAAGCTGTTTTGGGCTGGCTTGGTAAATCTAACTATTGGAATATCCACCAGCTTTGGGGGTTTGTCTGCCTGGTTCTGTTTGCAGTTCACCCTAATTGAGTGACCTCAGCTGGCTCCCATGGGCAGCATCATCACAAGAGCATAAACTAATTTCAGTTGAACACTGTCAACAACACTTGGACTAAATGCACTGTGCAACTAAAATAGTTCAGTACTTCAAATATTGTAAGTACCAGGAGACAAGGTGTAACACGTATATCGGGAGTGATTTTTCTGGCGCTAGTTAAAGCACTGGTGAAATATTATCTACAGTTTGAGAGGAAGGATACTGGTGAGACTGAAAGTGTAGAGGACAGCAAACAAGTATTGGGTGGAAGTACAATGAGTTGTGAATAATTAACTAAACTTGCCTTATAGAGGGAAATCTCATATTGTCAATGAGGTTAAATAGTAAATCATCTGAAATTTTAAAAGACCAGTATTGTCAACTCTTGTGATGATCAGTGTTTCTCTCAAAGCCCAATGTCTGGAGCCAACTAACGCATCAAAATCTCAGCTTTTACTTAAAATAAATAAATAACTCCTCAAAGTTTCTGGCCCTCATGGTAGCAGAA
Organism: Lepidochelys olivacea; assembly: GCF_965140295.1. NCBI lineage: Eukaryota > Metazoa > Chordata > Testudines > Cheloniidae > Lepidochelys > Lepidochelys olivacea. The sequence goes on from NC_140411.1 coordinate 170,505,607, forward strand.
AAAATCTTCAAAAGATGACTTGAGCGTACCCTAGAGGTTCAGAAACCAGAAGGCAAAGAAAAATAACACTGAATAATTATTTTTTTAAACTCTCATGATCCAATCTCGTGATTTTTTTTTTTTTTTTTTGCCTGATTCATGACTTTTGAAGCCTTGGGATTGTCAATATTGCAGAAGATTGTGAATTGATTTAGGTCAGAAATAGTAAATTCAGGGAGGGGAATTATCCAGAAGGGGATTTGATTATAGGTTAAACTACCAACATTATTGGAAGAATTTAGGGATGAGTGAACAAATTCAGACAAACCTCAACTCTGTTTCTTTTTTCATACCAAACTCCTAATTAATCTTTTTTTTGGAGTTACTGTATCAAAAAGTTTGGTTAATTTTTTATCTTAAGTTCATACTCATTTGTTCATGTCCAGTTAGAGTCGGATCTGAAGGGGAACTGCCAACATATATAAGGAAAGCAGGTTCCTCTGGTATTTTTGGCTTTGCTCATTTTATTTTTGCACTTCAAATCAGACCTACTGGGTTATATTTCTGTCTTTTAACATTACTGTGGTTTTACTCAGTTTGTTTTCTTTTCTACTAACAAGCAAGTGCTGGACCATTTAGTCCCTCTCAGGGGTTGTCCCTTACCTGCAACTGTGTCCCACACCACTTTTCATTCAATTTCAAAAATAGATACAAAAAAGCCTTTTTCTTGTGTCATAATTTGAAAACATTACAACTATTTATGTTCCTTTGATGAATTTAGCCTTGTAGCTCTACTTAGATAGTGTAGTCTGATAGAAGTATTCTTTTTAACCTAGCTGTTTGTGCTGGCACATTGTAGAATCTGATTCCTGGGGCAGGGAAGACTAATCACATTACAGAACTGATCAGAAGGGAAACCCATCGGCACCGTTGACCAGGCTTTTTAGCCAATCCCAGAACTTGTATCCACTTCAGCACAGAACTTATCTGCAAACTCAATTTGAGATAGGTGTACAGGTGGAGAAAGGAATGAGAGTATAAAAGGGGAGTAAAAACAATACATTGTAAAAGCCTTTTAAATTTCCAGTCAAATTTGGATGGTATCAGTAAATACCATCATGTGCTGTGTTCTGCCAGATGTGAATTTATATCATGCATCCGAACCAAATGTTATGTATCCTAATGGATGATATCCTTGAGATTTTATAAAGGGTTTCAGTAGAATATATTTTAATCCTTATAATTCGGACAGCATAGAAATCTACCATGTTCTAGTGATTTTTAATTAGATAGCACAAGAATCTCCAGTACAAAGAATTTGCTTATTTAAGTAAGTTTTCCATGCTGAAGTATTCAGAAAGCCCAATTCTCTAGCTTCTGCAAAGAGAGCCTTTTTTGACCCATATCCTTTGGAATGACAGGTCACAGTTATACAGGGAAGGGTGCAGTGGAAGTTTTAGTAATTCTGATCTCCCAAAGTCTGCAAAATCCATTATTTACAATATGTTAGGATGTTTATAGATTGTATAGTGCCTAAGTGACCAGCGAAGGATTATGTAAACTGATTGGATAAACAAAATTATAATTAAGCAACTATTTTAAAGTCTTGCTCTTGAGACCAACCTTAACCCTGCCAATTTTTTCTGCTGTGTGTGGCTATTTTGATTAAAGGCTGTATCACAACATCTTGGAGAACTAGGGTTCCTTATGCTATAAAACGTACATTATATATCAGATTATCCAAGGTATGGCTGGGACCAATAGCACAGTGCTGCAACTGTTAAAAGTAATTGCACAGAGAGATGCTATTCATCTTATGTGTAGCATCTAAATATAGATAAAACTCAACAAGGGCAAAACAATAATTTGGAAAAACCTCAAAAAACCTCATCCTTGCTGCAGTTTCTGGAAAGATTTATTCAGGTAGGGGAAAAATACATATACAGCAATTTCCTTCTCTTGAAGAAAATGCTATCACCCAAATATAGATGCATGGGGGAAAAATTCCCATTGACTTCTTTGGGCTTTGGCTCAGGACCTTGACGTGTCCCGTTGCCTCAAGGATATTATAAATGCTTTCCCCCCAGTGTTAGTTAGTCTCACACGGGATGTGCACTGGTGCTAACATTCAGTTTTTGTGAGGTCTGATTTTCAGATCTCCAAACAGAAGAATGGGGCACAAAATGGGAGCTAGATTTTTTTTCACAAAAGGGGATGCAAATATCCAGCATATAGCAATTGCATCATGTAGAAGCTGCTCATCTCTGCATTCTGAGCACAACAAATACCTTGAGACCCAAATGCCAGATAAATGTCCATGGTGTTACCAGCTGATATAGTGTTCTTGGACTTTCAGAAGCCTTTGATTAGATCCCTCACCAAAGGCTCTTAAGCAAACTAAGCAGTCATGGGATCAGAGAGAAGGTCTTCCCTGTATAACGGTGACCTGCCCTTCCATGTTACAGGGGTCCATAAACCTCCAATGGCCTGCAGCTGGGACTGGGCAACAGCAGATGGATCACTCGAAATTGCCCTGTTCTGTTCATTCTTCTGAAGCATCTGGCACTAGCAAACCATCAGAGACTGGATACTGTCTCTAGATGGCTAGATGGACCATTGGTCTGAAATGGTCTGGCCATTCTTTTGTTATATTAGACTTCAAAAAGAGAATTGTATATCACACAGCTGCATGACTGGGCATATCTTCACATGTTAGAGACACTACAGAAAGATTGTGTTTGAGTTCATGATGATGGGTAAATAGTATTTATTGTTTAATTGACAGATCCTATTCCGACAACTAGGCATATTTGACAGAAATAATTCAAGTTCTTATTCTGGCAAATGAGAGATTTTGTTTGGGACCTGTGTAACACACTGGTTTTGCTAGACTCTGTTAATTTTAAATAGTGAAACTCTGCAATAGTTTACTTAGCAATTACTGTAGTCTTTTACAACATATGTTCATAGAAATACTGAGATAGCAGTATTCTATTTCAATTTAATAGCCAACTCATAAAAAAGTGTTAGCATTGCAACAGCATAGGCACAGAAGCACTCCCTCTATCCCTTGCCATGCTGTCCTGGTTTTTATAATGAACATCTGGTCATCCCAGGCCTTGCAGCCCTCCAAAATAAGTGTCACATATGTTTTTATAGCAAGGCAGGCACACTGTAATGGGGACTCTGAATTCAGGGGGACTCTGGCTCTTGCAATTTTGCCAAGCCTAATACTAACACAACTATGTCAGACCCTTCCATGAATACAATAGAAAACAAATACTGTACCTGGGATGTTAGATGGGGTAGGATCTGAGTTACTACAGAAAATTCTTTTCTGGGTATCTGGCTGGTGAATCTTGCCCATATGCTCAGGGTTCAGCTGATCGCCATATTTGGGGTTGGGAAGGAATTTTCCTCCAGGGCCGATTGGAAGAGGCCCTGGAGGTTTTTCGCCTTCCTCTGTAGCATGGGGCATGGGTCACTTGCTGGAGGATTCTCTGCTCCTTGAAGTCTTAAAACCACGATTTGAGGACTTCAATAGCTCAGACATAGGTGAGAGGTTTTTTGCAGGAATGGGTGGGTCAGATTTTATGGCCTGCGTTGTGCAGGAGGTCAGACTAGATGATCATAATGGTCCCTTCTGACCTTAATATCCATGAATCTATGAATTGTTATATTGAAAGTCTTTATATTCTATTGCAGTTACTATATTGCATGTCTTGCAATATTTGGAAGTGGGTTATTTTTTCTTTAAGTCCCAGCTCTGTGAGTCTTGTCACCGTGTGAGACTCAGCTTTTTAAGATCTTTCTAGCCCTCATTGTTACAGAGGAAAGCTTGAAAACACGATCTCAGTGCACCTTAAAGGCCCAGATACCAGAAGGCAAATTGAAAGAACCCCAAATTTATTATTTTTAAAAGCTGATTATTTTTGTGGAGCCTAACTCAGAATGTTTCAATTATTTGTGTTTGGCAACAGTGCATGGGACAACAGTGTAATCAGGTCCTGAATTTAGAAGAATGACAGTGGATTAGAAAATAACAGTCAAGAACAAACTCTAGTAAATATTACAATCAAAGGAACAAGGAATGATCAGAAATGATCAGAAAGGTCAATACAACCAAGCACCCAATTTTACAATGATGAATTTCATTTCCATTATTTGCATATGTCTCTGTGGTGTATGATCATGACATGAGTGAATTTCTAAATCTTGGACCTTGCCATCAATAAAAATATTGCTTCAATTCCAAGCTCCACTTTGAATTGGGGACCTCCCAATTCTTCCCTTCCCCCTTCCTTCATGTGCCCTCTTCTGGTAACCTTTCGCCAAGTCTGAGATTAGATGTAGCATCAGCTATCACCAGTCAAATCATATTTTTACCTACCCATCGGCTTCCAAAAAACCCTGTATGAGGACCTTCTGTCTCAGCTAAATTAGGAATGCATTGTGCTTCCAGTAGACTGCTTAGCCAGGTCAAAAATATTTTTAGATTTTGTGATGGTATTAAACACCTCAGTTTTTAGAAACATTCCATAAACATGGCATTCATATGCAGCCATATGCAATGGAACTCAGATACTACTATGATAAGTATCTGGATGGATGGATAGATAGAGATTGACACTTGTAAGAAGGGGATATTGAGGAACATTTAAATCCAAACACACTTCCGGATTATTAAAATCTAATTAAAAATCCAAATCTTAATTTATAAAAGCCTGATACGTTTCGACAGTAATGTTCAAGTAACTGAGAACACATGATGATGCTTTCAAATATAATTAAAAAGAACAGGAGGACTTGTGGCACCTTAGAGACTAACAAATATATTAGAGCATAAGCTTTCATGAGCTACAGTTTATGCACTAATAAATTTGTTAGTCTCTAAGGTGCCACAAGTCCTCCTGTTCTTTTTGCGGATACAGACTAACACGGCTGCTACTGTGAAACCTAGATATAATCGTGTACTATACTATACCAATGATCTGATCTCTGTTTGACTAGGATAATACTATATTTATTTTTCCATGTCAAGCCCCTCTCATAATTTCCAATGATCTTCAATAGTTGGCATTGGTGTGCTAAAATATGCAGAACATTCTGATTCTTTTTAGTTCACTTTCCAAACACAAGCCTAAGGGAAAAGACCACTTCCTGGATCTCCCAATCAAGATGATTTCATTCTTTTTACCTCTCTTTGGAGTACTTTCTTATTTATTTAAGTGAGGAAAGAACCCTGTGAGAGACTCCAGCTTGCTTAAGGAAATTCCTGCATGGATTAAACTGGTGATTTAATTGTAACTCTATATGATACTTATACTAAATATCACTTAGTATTTAATATCAGCCATGTCAGGTGATAAAACAAATCTTAAAATTCAGGGATTATGCACAGTAATGTACACCAGAGCAAGAATGTAGGTTTTCAATGCTCTAAAATAGTGAAAACACACCCAATTTTTCAAAAGTGCACACACTAAAGTATAAACAATGAGGAGTCCTTGTGGCACCTTAGAGACTAACAAACTATTTGGGTATAAGCTTTCATGGGCTAGAACCTACTTTATCAGATGCATGGAGTGAAAATACAGGAGCAGATATAAATACATGAAAGGATGGGGGGTTGCTTTACCAAGGGTGAGGTCAATCTAATGAGATAAATCAATTAACAGCAGGGTACCAAGGGAGGAAAAATACTTTTGAAATGGTAAGAGAGTGGCCCATTACAGACAGTTGACAAGAAGGTGTGAGTAACAGTAGGGAGAAATTAGTATTGGTTTAAATTTAGGTTTTGTAATGACCCAACCACTCCCAGTTTCTATTCAGGCCTAATCTGATGGTATCCAGTTTACAAATTAATTCCAGTTCTGTAGCTTCACATTGGAGTCTGTTTTTGAAGTTTTTTTGTTGAAGAATTGCCACTTTTACGTCTGTTATTAAGTGACCAGAGAGATTGAAGTGTTCTCCAACTGGTTTTTGAATGTTATGATTCCTGATGTCAGATTTGCGTCCATTTATTCTTTTGTGTAGAGACTGTCCGGTTTGGCCAATGTACATGGCAGAGGGGCATTGCTGGCACATGATGGCATATATCACATTGGCAGATGTGCAGGTGAAGAAGCTCCTTGATGGTATGGCTGGTGTGGTTAGGTCCTATGATGGTGTCCCTTGAATAGATATGTGGACAGAGTTGGCACCGGGGTTTGTAGCACGGTTTGGTTCCTGGGTTGGTGTTTTTGTTGTGTGGTGTGTAGTTGCTGGTGAGTATTTGCTTCAGGTTGCAGGGCTGTCTGTAAGTGAGGACTGGCCTGTCTCTCAAGGTTTGTGAGAGTGAGGGATCATCCTTCAGGATAGGTTGTAGATCCTTGATGATGCACTGGAGAGGTGTTAGTTGGGGGCTGTAGGTGACGGCCAGTGGCGTTCTGTTACTTTCTTTGTTGGGCCTGTCTTATAGCAGGTGACTTCTCGGTACTCTTCTGGCTCTGTCAGTCCATTTCTTCAGTTCACCAGGTGGGTATTGCAGGTTTAACAATGCTTGATAGAGATTCTGTAGGTGTTTGTCTCTGTCTGAGGGATCCTGTATTTTCACTTCATGCATCCAATGAAGTGGGTTCTAGCCCACGAAAGCTTATGCCCAAATAAATTTGTTAGTCTCTAAGGTGCCACAAGGACTCCTCGTTGTTTTTGCTGATATGGACTATCACAGCTACCACATTAAAGTATATACAAACTTTTGAACTGCACCCATCTTGCACATAGAAAAGTGTAGGCAAGATAATAATTTACATGCATGTATACCCGAGGTCTTGCAAATATTATGTAAATTGGGCAGGATAAAAATATATTTTCTTCTGAGCATCTGAACTTTACTGGAGTCAGACTGAGCTAGTGCCTGATGATGCATTTTATCAGGATGTCTCTGGTGTCCCCTTTGTTTACTCAAGAATTTAAATTTTCATTATAAAAAAAGAACATATGTCTGCTCCTTCCGGCTGAATGGACAACCTGCTGAATACTTTAAGGCCTGTATGAGTCTAGCACCAGAATGAGGGGTCCTGAATAAGTAGTGGAGAGTATGAGGCCATGACTCCACCCCCTTCCACAATAGCCAGACAAGCTGAGACTCTATGAGAGAAGCTAATGCTGCACCCTTGAAAGAATGGCAGAGCTAATGTCAAGTAGACCAGAATGCTCTTGGGTCTCCTGCTGCTGAGCACCCATATTGTTGTCTGCTGCTAAAAGCTCCAATCTAGCCATAGAATTTTATTCTCCACTAATTTTAATGTGAAGCTCCAGATCCAGGCATCCAATTTGTTCATGTCTAACATATCCTGGGGCCTTGGAGGACAGGGGAATACAGATGTGTGAACTCCTAACAGTTAAAAAGTAGGATGGTGTCTTAGTAACATTTTATTATAGTGTTCAAACAACCAGTTAAGAATATTTCATGTGACACTATTTCACTTAGGACAGAAATATTCTCTGTAGTGTACATTAACTTCTCTCAGATTGCTTACATTTTTAATTCTGCCTAACCAAAACAGGATTTTAAAACAGCAGTATATTAACTGTGAGAGGTATTTAATCCGTATTAGTCAAAATGGACCTGGAAAATTCAAGTAATCTTTAGTTATAATATATTTTTAAAGTCTAAAAGTTCATGTACGGCTAATCTCACACAGTGAGATTGATGCCATTTTTTAAAAACCTTTATTCAATAAGAATCCTGGCAATCCTTGAACCTCTCCTTTTGTGCAGTGTTGAGTACGGTGGGGTCCTGGTCCATTGCTGGGCCTCCTAGGTGCTATGGTAATTCAAATAATACATAAATTATTGTCAACCTGGGGGTGGGGGGCAGGGAAAGCTGACACACAGAGAGCATTTCTCTTTCAGACCTGAGGAAATGTTTGACACATAGTCATGATTAATCCCACAAATTATCAGTTTATAATGAGAAATGTTTGCAAACCTTTAGCCTGAGCAGCGTTCTGATGCCACTGTAATATAACACAATAATTCCGTATATATAACTCTGGTGGAAAAATGCATACAGATTCATAGAATCATAGGACTGGAAGGGACCTTGAGAGGTCTTGTAGTCCAATCTCCTGCACTCAGCTCAGGACTGAGTATTATCTAGATGAACCCTGACTGGTGTTTTTCTAACCTGCTCTTAAAAATCTCCAATGATGGAGATTCCACAACCTCCCTAGGCAATTTCTTCCAGTGCTTAGCCACCCTGACAGTTAAGAAGTTTTTCCTAATGTCCAACCTAAACTGCCCTTGCTGCAATTTAATTGCAATTGCTTCTTATCCTATTCTCAAAGGTTAATGAGAACAATTTTTGTCTCTCTTCTTTGTAACAACCTTTTATGTACTTGAAAACAGTTATTATGTCCCCTCTCAGTCTTCTCTTCTCCAGGCTAAACAAACCCAGTTTTTTCAAACCTTCCTCGTAGGTTGTGTTTTCTAGCCCTTTAATCATTTTTGTTGCTCTTCTCTGGACTTTCTCCAGTTTGTCCACATCTTTCCTGAAATGTGGACAAATCAGATTCATATCATACTGAAGATACAAACATAACGTCTACTGTAGGCTGATTTTCTTTAACCAGGTTTCCAATGTCAGTAACACAGCTACGGCAACCGATTTGATCCAACTCCTCACCATGTTGATTTTTAATGTTTGAAACTTATTCTGATGATCACCCTAGCTTAACTGCTTTCTTGTGCAGAAAACAGTGATCAGATTTCATGAGAGCTGGGATACAGCTCACTTATGTGTAGCTCTTGGAGGAAGATGCTAGCAGAAATAGAAGTCTGTAACATGCTCCAGCTTCCCTTCAGGGCCCCTGGTTCTTTGATTTAATCTAGTTACAGTCAGTGACTTTTAGCCGTTCCTCAGACACACATAGGCATTTGCATCAAATACACTTACAGAAAGTAAATCAGAATGCTGTATTAATCTTATGTATGGCTAAATGTTTTTTATTCTTCACCCATCATCTCAAAACCTCCCCACACAACACTGAAAACCTACTTAAACAGAAGGCATATCTATACACATTAAAGGAATCATAATGAGTAATCTACAAGAAACGGCATATTTCCAAGTAGGCTTTTTCTCCCACGCCTATGATTAAAGATTGGCTTTTAATAGGCTAAAATAAAAAAATAACTAGGACAGGGATGGTTCATCTTTTCACTGGTATAGTCACTACAAATTGTCAATTTAAAAAATGGGGCTTTATTGCTACAATCATATAGAGCAGTGAATCCTGATTTCATTTATAGAACAAGTACAGTACCTTGCAAATTCCCAAGAGCCATCTGCTGGCATTTTTTCATAATCCAGAAGGAAATCTCATAAAATTCAGGCCACATTTTTACCAAAAAGTCGTATCAATTCAACTACTTTTATGAACAGATCTTTAGCATTTGTGCATTATGTAAGTCTCACATGTTCTCAGAATCTGTTCACTAAATGTTAACATGTGGGCTGTTTATCTTTCAGTATTCCCTGTGATTCCCATATTAAAGGGAAAGGCTACAGTTCCTTTCCTCTCAACTATAAGTATATGACACATTTTCAGGAAAAAGACAACACCCATATTCATGAGACAGACGTGCTATCTATTTCCCTGCAGACTGACATTAACAAGTCAAGTGCAAACCTCATATACCAAATGGCATTCTCAGGCCTCATCATCTTGATAATGGTGTAAAATAAACTAAATAAAAAAGTCATGGTCTTCATGTGTCCCGAGTATGCTACGGACTATGGAGTTCTCGTGACACCGATGGCTGAGGAAACATTGCCACTCGTAGCGAAATCATGTTGTTAAAATGACTTGGGAATTCACATCTTACAAAAAGCCTCTTCTAGTCATATTTTTGCAGCATTCTGGAGATTAGAAAATAATGAGATCGGAGAATATCTAGAAAAAGGATGGTGTGTGGAGTACGTTTGTTTTCTAACATCTCAGAGATTGTTATGTGTTCCCTGTTAATTAGAAGGAGTCATGACCAGGGTATCACAAAATAACCATTGTAACCAGGGTGAAAGTAACTTAAAGGACTTACTGGTACTCCGGAGTCCTGAGCAGGGCACGTGGCCTCAACCAGAAGAGGTGGGCGGGGCCTTTAAATCCCCAGGCCCTTATCAAGATTTAAAGGGCCCAAGCTCAGGCTGCGGCTGGGAGCCCTGGGGCCTTTAAATCATCCCAGGAGCTTCCAGCTGCAGAGGGGGCTGGGAGCCCTGGGGCTCAGGGGCGATTTAAAGGTCCCGGGGCTCCAGCCGCCGCTACCGCAGCGTAGCTCTGGGCCCTTTACATCACCGCCAGAGTCCTGCCACCACTACCCCAGGGCTCCAGCAGTGGGGCTCGGGAGGCGATGTAAAGGGCCCAGTGCTCCGGCCGCTGCAGGGAGCCCCAAGCCCTTCAAATCGCCAGCCTGGGGAAGCCAGTCCGGTCTGGCATGGTGCACCAGCTTACTTTCACCTCTGATTGTACCTAGAGCGGGCTTCAAACTATTTGTAGTGAATCATTATTTATTTCTCTCTCTCTATGTATGTCTGTATATGTGTATATACAGATCTAGATAGACCAATACATCTAGCCCTGTTTTCTTTTTGTGAATTTTCCACCAATTCTCCCATAAAAGAACTGTTTTATGTGAACCTGTTTCCACCTATGAATTACCGGCAAACGGTTTGCTTCAGCTTTTCCTTCATAATTCATGATTTGTGCTGTAGGATGGCTTATATAAGTCACAGGGCATTGCATCTGCTCCTTGCCTGGTTCGCTCCCAGGCCCCAAAAGTGATTTCTGGATGGACACACAGATGCCTCTGGCATGAACACTCATGCCAATACGTACTCACATAAATATTCCCAATAAACTCCTCCGCCTTGTTGCCATAACAGCCATCAGCAAAGGTGTGTTGCTGGCACAGAGTGCCCGAGGCAAGCAACAGCGGGGTTCATTGCCCGGTGTGCGTCGCGCCAATGACCACAACGGGATGGAGAAGCAGAGAGTTTTATTTGAAGCTTCAGATATGGCGCAGGGAGGCTGAACTGTCTCAAATCCTGCACCCCAAATGCAGGTTACATCATACAGTTTATACCTCTTTTCACTTAACTACATAAGCATATACAACCAATTACCTGTTGCCCCGTACAATAGCGCAGCCAATCATCTAAAGCAGCCAGTTACATTTTTCCTCATTAGCATTGTTCAAGCCTTGCCTTATTTGGTTATACCCATTACTAGTTCTTGCTAAACATTTCTTCCTTATCTATACGTTTACCCGGCTGAAGCTGGTTTTGGCCAGCGAGCCGTGTGCAAACATGTCTGTTTGTGTGTTAGCTTCCTCATAGTTTTGCAGGGTTACAGAAAGTTCAAGGAATGGAGGAACTTCGGTTTGTCTGGGCCTAGAGCAGAAGGGCTTCATCGACACTCATGGTCTTCCACCCTCCTGAGTTATCTAGAGTGGTGCCCAATGTCTCCAACAGGTGCTACAGCTAGATTCCCCGGGGGTTTAAAATAGAAAGGTCTGGCAGTAAAGCATTGGGGCCACCAGCTTTGGACTCCCTGCTTTTTTATCTGAAATGGTACTGTTTTGGTGGTCTTGTGGGACACCTCAGAGCTTATCTTTTCACCCAGGCCTTTAGGAGGGAGGGCTTGATGGGGGCTGAAAGTTTGTGTGAAGAGTCAGAGTTTTGGTTGGTTAAGAGGGGGTTGCTTGAGGGCTTTGTGTTTTATTGGGAGACCTGTGGGAGAGGGTGCTGGGTTAGTTGGTTTGTTAATATAAGTTGGGGTTTGGGAATTTTTCAGAGAGGCATCTATTTTTTCTGTTTTGTTAGATTTATACTTAAAAAATAAAAAGAAACAAATTTCCTGCAGAAATAAATAAAAGTGTGCACAGGGCAAATGGGTGGGGGGTTGGGAGGGAAGCATACTGTCAGAAGTATTCCCTGATGGCATTGGACCAATTGTACACAAAACTCATGTTGCAGTATCTGTCCAGCTCTAATCATAGGACTTTGCTGATCTGATGTCAAAGTGAACTATTAACATAAAGCTGTCAAGGAAAAGAAATAGTAAATGGACTGTCCCCCTTTTGTAAGAAACACAGACTTTTGTGCAATTATCAGAAGATGTGGAAAACATACTGGAGATCATATAGTTGATAAAGGTCATCTGTACTTACATTCAGTGTAAGATTAAGGCATGAGCAAAACAGGCCTGAGGCAAGGCCCACTGAAGGCAACGGAAGTCTTTTCTTTGACGTTAGTGGACTTTGGATCAGGCCTAGGGTCCTGTGACTCATGCAATGACGTTTGCCTCCGAATATCAGTGTTCGTTAAAGTGTGTGTATGTGTTTCCAGTCCTCATGGTTGCAGACCTAAAGCTTGGAACCCTGATCCAAATGTAATCAATGCAGGTGGCATCCGTAGAAACCCTGGAAAAATAGTTCAGACATGTGACTGCACCATTCATTTTAATGGGTTGTTAACTCAGAAACTTGCGGCTTTGAGGGGGCCTCCACCACCCCAGCAGAGGACTCTGTGCGTGCATTTCCCCATGGATCTGCTAGGATGGTGGTAGGTGGGTCCACCCCCTTCAGAATTCTGTACTCTGGGGGAGGGAGGCTTCGTCCTCCATCCTCTGTTGTGTACCCCCAACTTACTGACAGTGGAAAGTAGTGGTCTGAGACTTCAGAGGCCCCAGCTCTTGGCAAGAAGAATGTGAGTAGGGGGTCTTTTCCAGCCTAACAGATACTACTTTTATGTGTGGCCCTTGCCATTGCTACAGCAAGCGGGAGCAAGGTATGGAAGGGCACTGTGTGGGAGATTGCTTTACCTGACCCTGCGTACATTAGGAGGACAATGAAATTTTCAGTAGTAAATTGTTCTCTAGGAACTATGGAAAGAACTGGAAAGTAAAGTATGAATTTAAGAAATTGCTGCTACTGCTTCTAGAACAGCATTTCTGTGCATGTGGAAGTCCAACGTAACTACATTGACAACGTAACTACAGAGATTTTCTGTCTCTGAGGTAAACATAGTTATGTTTGTATTTTATGAGAGAGATATTAATTAGGGGCCTGATTCAAAGCCCGTGACATTAATAAGAATCTTAACATTGACTCTTCTGGCCTTTGGATCAAGACTTTGACTGTGGGCTTGATTATGATCTGATTTTACACCAGTGTAAATCAAGAGCAACTCTGTCATTGGAGATTTAGGGCTGTAAAATGTGCGAGGACAGAATCATGTCCTGTGCCTGGAGTACAAAAAAATTGATAGAATTCAGCATTGACAAAAGTGAAAACATATCATACAAACCTAAATTACAGACCTAAATTTCCCTCTTTTGAGGGTTTTTTTTTTTTACATTTTTTTTTTATTTTAATTTTTTAAAGAAGGAGACAAAGAATTTTTAAGGCCAGCAGGCATGGCACTCTCTTGAATTTTTTTTTTTTTAATATTTACATTAACTGAATGTCTAACTTTTATTGAAAGTAGTATGGTGTCGAGTTCAAAAGGCAAAGCCATTCTTCATGTTACTAAAATACCAACAAAGTGTTTATCCGAACTTACTGCTCCCCTCTGCGAAGGTGAGATGGGGGGGAGGGAAGGAGTGATTTTAATGGGTGGAAAAAAAGTTGGCATGCAGGCTTCACTTTTGATCATGAGCATATGCGGCAGCTATTACCAAGACAGAAGGGTGGAATGCATGTTCTATTTTTTTATGTAAAAGGTACTTCTTTCCAAACAAGCATTTTTTCATGGTTACAAGAAATAATTTTGCAAGCAAACGATCACAAAATGCACATGCACATTATTGCTGTGTGGTTCCAGACTGGCTCAACCTGGAAATCTTTCCAGGTGTCTTCAGAATAAACCTAATACGTTACAAAATGTGTGCTTTAAACCATTCATAAGGGTCATTCACACCTGCGACATATGATTGTAAATGTTGATGCTTAATTAAAGAGCAATAGTTTATAAAATCGTAATAGCAATGGGTCCCCTGATTTTACACAGACCTCCTTTACAGTATTTTATTTCAAGTCGGTCATCTTAATTTGTTTCTTCTGCAGCCTTTGCACACAATGTCTGTACTAGGAGAGGAAGCACATCTTCTTTTCTTTTTTTGTATACATCCGTATAAGCATATTTGTAATTGATAGAAAGCTTGTTCGTTTATGCTATGTTAGGCCTTCCTTTCTCACACTTAGTTTGTGTAATATATATACAAACACACCGTATATAGTGGATCCAATTCTTAATTTATCCAGGAAAAATACCCATTGAGATCTACGGAAGTTCTTCCCAAGTCATGACTCAAAAATAGGATCAAGTTTTTAGTATACAATAATACTTGTAAACTATAGCACTGACACGTCACAAGGTGAAAAGGCTTTAAATTATTATACCTTAACTGAAGAATCCTAGCAAATGGCCATGCATATCAGTCTCTAGTAAGACAAATACAGGAATGTTAACCACAAATTGATTGGAATGGCTGAGTAGAGTATTACTGTTGTTAATGCCCACCTGTGTGAGGTGGATATTCTCCCATCACAAGATGGAGAAGCTGAAACACAATAGGTGAAGAGACTTTCCTAAGTTAACACAGCAAAATCCACAGATGAACTGGCAGTAGAACCCACATCACCTTACTTCTAATCCTGTGCTCTAACTACCAGCTAATAATTCCCCACTAGGTTCTTCATAAAAGAAGCTTAATTCCATTCATATCACATCAAATCAAATCTGTGGGTTCAAATCTGTAGCAAATATGACAAGCGGTTTTTCTTCTTTTTTTAAAATGACAAATCTGTGCATTTATTCAGGGACTTTTTTTTTAAAAGGGGCTTTTTAAGTGAGGAGAAGGAAAAACTAAAATACTACATTCCAAAGACAGCTGAGAATTTCAAAAGAAAAGAAAAGAAATTGGATGGGATGACAGGGTTGGTAATAGGTTATAGACCCTTTTACTTCTACATTAGAGGTTCAAGTAGAGGCCATATTGGTAGTGATCTAAAGTTATTATGAGTCCCCAGATTGCTATTTGATTGGATATATAGTATTAGCTGCTCTCAGTACAACTGTGCATAAAAGTTACCAGTTGGCTCCCTAATTGGCTCCCTAATTCACAGCTTCAGCAGAGAGATCAAAGTCCAATTGAGATTGGAAACTGAGCTATCCTAAAACAGGGGTCTGATGCCTGAATCCTTAATCTGTGTGCCCCCTGGAATTTTGCCAGTGCAGTGGTGGAGAGTTTGCTTGAACTGTGGATAAATAAGACTTTTGGGTTACAGTTTTCGGAACTGACATGATTATTAGTGCTTCCATATTTGGGTGCCCAACTTTTGTGAGACCTTAACTGCTGTAGAGGTTTTCCTCAGTTCCTGCCCAAGACGAATTCTGCTGCTGCTCACAGCCATGTCTGTAGCCCCTCTACCCAGCGGTATTTCTGGAGTACCGGTGCAAAATAAATTGCCATATTTTGAAGAGTTGATCTGAGTGGTGTGTTTGTGTTCCTGAATTCCCTGTGAGATCAAGGAACTGGAAAAACTAAATGTGTGATAACTCCGGCATGCCACATATTGTAGTGGCTTTGGTCTGCGGCATGAATTTAAAGTTCCACTGCATCATGCTTTTCATTTCACACTCGCTCCCTAAAATACTGTGATTCAGACATTTCCATATGTCACAGCTGCTAAAGAATATTTCAAAAATATTGCCAAAACAAATGCTTCTAATAAAGGAATTATTCTTACGGTATTTATAGCCAAAATATTTTTGATTTTTCATAAGTAAAAACCATTGCATTACTTCTGCTTCATTTTTAGTAGGATGCTCATGTAGGCCCTGACCCAGCAAAACACTTCAGCATGTGCTTAACGTTAATAGTATGAGTAGTCTTCTTGACTTCAGTGGGACCAATCATATATCTGTGTTTAAAGTGAAGCATGTACTTCAATGCTTTAATGCAGGGGTAGTCAATAGGTAGACTCTGGGTCAAATCTGGACCACCAGACACTTTTGAATGGATCCCAAAATCTTTTTATTTACTTAATATCATCATTATTGTTCTTTTTTTTTAAATTATTTTCTCCAGAGTCTGGATCTTGATTGTACCTTGACCAAGAAATGTGGACCTTGACAAAAAATAATTGACTACCCCTGCTTTAATGAATCAGAGCCATTAATGTTAAGGGCCTGAAGTCAATGAGAGCTGAGCATGGTCATAACCTTTCAGGAAGTCCTCAACACTGCAGGATTAGGGCCTTAATTATATCAATTAATCTTTCTTTTTAAGGCTATGTCTTTGTTTTTATATCGTGACATTCACTTACAATGTTGTTGTATTGAAACTATTCATTAGTGCTGAGCAATTTATAATAAAAAGCTTGTTCTACAAATCTGGCATCTCTTTCTACTCAACCTGTGTGTGGATTGTGATTTCCTCAGATTTGTTTATTATTCTATGTAATTTACTTTTTCAAACTCTGTAGATTGAGGGTTACCATTTCTGTGTAGGTACAAAATAATCACTGTATGAGCTGTATTGGTTTGTTGTGATTGTTCAGATAAGTCATATAGTATTTATTTTCCTTGACTGGAAGAATGTACTAGCATTTTTGGGGAGAGTACAGGTGTAGATAAATGTAATATTTTATTTTCATGAATATGTATGTATGGGACAGTGCAACTTGTTTTGCACAAACATTCGTGACAGTAAAATTGGATTATTTGAATGCTCGTAAGCAAACACCAAATGGGTGCAGATATATAATTGAAGCAAATATACTGTAAATTGCAACAAATATTTGTGGGAAATATGTTGCATTGCTTAATCAGCAATTGTATTCACATATACCAAGAACTAGACTGAAAGTATTAATTTGTTTCAATGCTGCATTAAGTCCATTTTTAAATGAAGAGTAACACTTCCTGCTGTTTGAAATTCTGGAAAATAATTAGCATTGTTTCTGTTAAAACACTTTAAACAAACTTGGTCATTCAGTGATGGATATTATGAAACTGATGGCTCAATCCAGAGGCCATTGATGTCAGTGAGCATGGTCTCAGTCCCTGAATTTGTCTCACTGTTAGGAGTACTTCTTAGCCAGGAGGTAAAGCTGAAGGAGATGAGCATTTTAATATTACATAAGCAGTGAATAAAATTGCTGTTGAACTCCACAGTATCTCTTCTCTCTCTTGTGCCAGTCCTGCAAATATTTCCCTCATGACATAGACATGGACAACTCTGTCTTAGCTTAATTACAGGATTGACTTTCCCCTCTAACCCTAAATTATTGGAAAAGAGCACACACAAAAGACCACTTTTTGCATGCAAAACCCCACATTCAAGGAGCATAAAATTGAGGGTATCATCCTGCAGCAGGAAAAGAGAGGGAGAGAAATGTGTCTTTAAAAGAACTGTCTCAACCACTGCTGACTTGAAGGATTTTTCTGAGAAATAATCACTGCAGATTTTCCCAGAAATCAAATTAGAGTTTTGAAAAATTTTACCTATTGTAACTCTAATTCCACTTTGTTTTTCAAGCCACAATATTTAGTTGTCTAATTCATCCTTTCCAAGACTATATTTAGCCTATTGATTACATATTTCTATGAAAGTTCATTCTGTATAACAGATACAATATTTGTTTACTCCACAATGATTCAAAAAGTGGAATATAGAAACTTTCCCTCTCTTTCTTGTGGTAAATTTACCTACTGTTGTATGAGAATGACAGAAATATCTTTGGGTTATAACTCAGGAAAAGCTGGTAAGCAGTCTATCTTTATTTTTAGATTGCGTGTTAATGTAACTGCAAAGTAATGCACTATGCAAGTCATCAATGGGACACAGACATTAGAATAAGCAAATAACAAAAAAAAAAAAGATCAACATGGAATTTTTACAGATGGCTGTAGAAAGGAAATGAAATATTTTAGTAAGACTAAAATAGCACAGTGTAGGCATTTGGACAGAATAAAATTGCAATATTTATTTGCAGTTTCTCTGCAATGCTTCCATGTAATGGGTCAGCTTGTAAGTGTTTCTGTCTGAGGTAAACTGTTACATAACTGTTTCCTCCGGCTTGCAGATATTAAGGTCGAGGTCAGGTCGAGGTCCGGTGGTGGGCCCATGTGATATAAACTAGAGTAATGAAGGCAACGTAAGCGGAACGCACGTGGCCCATGTACGTATTTCTGCATCTCCTGATTTTTCTGGTGAAATTTGTGGGAAAGTATAAAAGCCAGAGTACAGCCTGGTCACGTAGTCATAGGAGCTGGTCATTCTTTCCCATTTAGATGTCACAAAGGGTGTTTTAGAAGGGATGCTTATGTGGAACCTGGAACTATAGTTGAGCAGAGAAAAAGTCACCCACTGTAATACGACACTCACCTTTGGTAATTGGGAATCCAACTCGAGAACCTTCAGTTTTATTTCATTTAAAATATCTGCAAAATGGACTGGGTTTCTCAGGGCAATGGTGTAATAGGATAGAGAGACTTTTACCTCTAGGTAGCTAATTCAGATCTGACCCAGGTGAAGAATATTTACTGGCTTTGTGGCCTCTGTCATATTATGTGTTTATAGTGCCCAAAAATGTGCTGTGTGCCTTACAAAATGAAGAGAAGGACATGGTCTCTGCCCAAAAGAGCTCACAATCTGTGAAGTATTGGTCTCAGTTTGAGTGCTAAGACAGGTGAGCAACTGGCACCCTTGTTGTCTGTGTCAAGATTGTAGGGGTAGAACGTGAACAGTCTTTCTACACTGGAGAAAAATCAAGAGCTGAGGCACATTAGTTGGACTGTGTAGGGAAGCTTTCACCCTTGCACTCCACCTGTCTTGTAGATAAACAGAGGATTTCAATCACAGGGTGATCTCCACTCAGCACCTCTCATAAATGCTGGATTATCATGTTTTTTTAAATGTTGAATGGTGTAGTTGAAAAAGTTGAATGGTGTAGATCTTGGATATCACTTAACGCATCTCAATATGACCTAATAGGTAAATCAAACACCAAGGGCCAACTTCACAGCTAAGGTAAGTGGACACAATCTCATTGTGGATTGTCGATCTAGGTGTCTGTTTTTCCAAATAAAGTTTTAATATGCAGCCAAGTTTTCAAATGTAGTGTTTCGTGTAGCTGTTACAAAATCTCAGTTATGCTGGTGTAAATCAAAGTGTGGGAACACCATTGCTGTGGTTCTACACTGGTATAAAAGAGAAAGTGTTGGCCCACTATATCTGCTTTAGCGGAGGATGTAATTGTTTCTCTGCTAGGCTGTGTCAGCATCTCTTCTGCCTGTGTGAGCATGTATTCTGCATGTGCGAGCAAAATAATAAGAAAAGAAAGAGATTTTTTAAAGGTAAATATTTACATAGTGAAGCAGCCACCCCGAGCTGATTGGAAGTGAAAAAAGTATGAGAAAGTGATGACATAGATTCTGGCTGTTTTCAAATGGCATTTAATTTATCTGAATTCTCTAAAGTCTGAGCCGTAAAAAGGAACCGAGTTTAATTTTAGAAACCAAGCTGTATAAGTTGAAAGCACTGGAGTTTTTTTTCTCTTTGAGTACAATACAAATAGCTTTTGAATCCCACAGTCTGGCAACAATTAAGCAGTGGTCTTTTTTTATTTTGCTGGAGTTTGAAAATAATAAAAATAGATGATAAATGAGGCTTATGTATGAGCCAAAAGTTATTTTGCAACAGCTGCATTGTCTTAGCAATGGATGTTAATTCTATCAGTTCTTTTCACAACTTGCTACGAATATCTCTCAGGTGATAAGAATGCATCTCAGTGTCTTGCACAGGGTGGGAATTCTCTGGAAGGTTTTCAACTCCAACTCTTCATTTCTTACAGTTACATATTAAAGGAACAAAGCTTTAGAGAAGGGATTAATTTAATTACCACTACAATGACCCGTATTACCAAAGGCTACATGGTACTTTGGGGACCTTTTGTAAAGAAAACCAAAATTAGGAGGAACTTATGCAGTGTTGGGTTCATTAGGGGGGAAAAAAGGGAGAGGCTAATATTTTTAAAAGTTGGGCGTCTTAGTTGATATGGTGCAAAAATGGCAATGCTCTTTTTCTAACATGGTTCCTAAGGCCCAGTCTTGCAGGTTTTCCAAACACAGAGCTCTCGTTGACTTTAATGGAAGTGCCATGTAGAATTGGGCCCCAACTCATTACTGTCATATCTAAGTAGTTAAAATGGTATTCAACCTGCAGTCCGATGCGCCATTTCAAAAACAATTAAAAGATTATACTATGTCACCTTTTACCAGCCAGCTGACTGCATGGTTTGCGCTAGCTCTTTTGTATTCATGTTTAATAAACATCCATGGAAACAATTTGAAATGCTAAATAGCAGCGCAGAATTAATGTCTGGAATTCAAAAGAAAAGCACTCCGGGGTATTTCTTTTAACTTTGATGTATGTTGGAATAAAGTCAGTTTACTTATTATTAATTATTTGGAAAATACAACTATCAACATTACAGTCTGCTAAAATGGCTGTTTTTAAATTGGCACAATTTGGATTTATTTAAAGCACTCTATAATTTGGAACTCCTGTTCTGCCATTTTCCATGGTATAATGATGCCATTTGTATTACCCTCCATTGGTTTCCTTTTTAGATTAAACCAATACTTGTAGTTTTATTGTGCTGGTTTGGTTTTCTTTGCTCTATTAAAAATGTCTAATCTATTCAAAATAATGAACTACTCTCTGAACTAAAAATAGGATGAAAATGATTTTAATGAGGTCATTACATATCATTTTAAAGTTCCACCCACACCATTTTCTCCATGTTTTTCTTCCTTCGGAATCATTAGCAAATACCACAGCAACTGAACTGCGCAGGGAGAGGTGTGTCCACTTCTGAAATATACCGAGATGTTTATCTTCAGAGGGGCAGATAGGACATATTATAGTACTGGTGTAGATCAGGATTCTCAAACTGGGGGCTGCAGAAGCTCTGGAAACTGTAGGATTCACAGGCTTTCTGCTCCTGGATCTCTCTTCTTTGTGGTCCAGGCTCTTGCAATGGCCTCTGGTGTTTCCCTATGTTCAGGAGGAGGGCTTCCTAGCTTTGCTCCAGTACGAGGAGCTGTCCTGTTCTCAGCCCCATCCTTTACCTTCATTCTTCCAGCTCACCTCAGGAGTTTGGGCCTCGACCTTAGTTCTGCAATACTAACTTACTGGATTTTGGATTTTGTTCCTGTTCAGACCTGTAGGTCCGGGCTCATGCTGTAGAAAGAGGCCCCAGAACAGGAGGGTGGATAAAGATGAGGAAAAGGCGACCAAGGTCTAGGAGCTAAAAGCTGGGATCTGAAGCAAAAAAAGGGGAGGACTAGAACTTGCGTGCTGACATAAAAAGAGAGCAAGGGACCCAGACAGGGGGCTGAAGAGGGGAGAAGCAAAGGAGAACTGGGGGTTCAAGTGGAGTTGTGAGGAGATTTGGGAAAGGATGATGGAAGCGGGGGGAGAAAGTAGTGGGAGATTGGGAGAATTTTGGAAAGAAAGGAACAGAGAAGGATGAAGCAGGGAGGAATAGAGAGAAATTCTGTTTGAAGGGGCTACTGCTTTGGAAAAATATTTAGGGGTCTTTAACTCAAGAAATTTAGAAACTGTTTCTGTTAACAGTAGAGCTGTTAGCTCCGTGACATACACATAAGCTCCAGACCTGGCACATTCTACTTCTAAATATGTGTCTTACTGGTAAACTAATAATTTATTTTCCCTTCGGTGTTCAAACCAAATCTTCTGAGTGTCTAACAAAATAGAAAAGTAGATCAAAGAATATCAAGCAATTTAGTTTGATCTGGTATCTTCATGTGGGGAAGGAGAGGGATTAGCAGGCACATGGAGTCATTTCTTCAGAGATATATCAAACCACTTTCCCCTGGGGGAGGAAGGAAATGGCACCTATGCGTCTCTAACGAACGTGGGAGAAATGGCATCTCGCCCATCTCTCTCACTCCCAAGGTGGAGGGGAAAGGGTTTCTCCACTGGTTAAAAACCAAATTCATATGAGAATGTCACAGATCACTGACTTTCATTTCATACAACATATACATTATGAATATTGCAATTCAGGAGTCATAAACCTGTCATAGTTTTTTTTAAATGTATTTCTAATTAAATTAATTTATGGTAGAAAGAAAAGATGTCTAATTAAAGACATACTTTTGTATTTAGAAGCTTTGGGAAGACAATAAAACATACTGCATGTGTTTTCATCTAATGCCAAAGGACTTTGTTCAGGGATGCAGTACCTGCAATTCCAGTTTGAGATCTTTGTCAAGGTTCCAACATTCTTGATGAATTGCAAATGGAAGAGAGAACCCTTGAAACAGATCTGCATAACATGTGATATAATAGACTCAAGACAACCTGCTGAAAACTTAATTTATTTTTTGTTGTTGCAGTGATTCAGCTGTTACATCGGCACATAGGCCAAACGTTGCACGATCCTCAATTCACTAGTGGAGGTGTGACCAGGATCCCAAGGGAGCCGCACTGAGGTTACTCAATTAGGTTAAACTGCAAAGAATGGGACAGGCAATCCCCAAAGCTGGTGGATATTCCAATACTTAGATTTACCAGGCCAGCACAAAACAGCTTCTATAATACCTTACTGGTTACCCAGAAGCCAACAAAACGGTTCCCTTAAAGCAACCCAGCCTCAGGCCTCCACCCAGACAGCCAAGTCAAATATGATGAGGATTACTGAAAATCTTATTCATCATATAAGAAAGTTCTACCAATCCCAAAGGATAGGACACACTACTTCCCAGGTTAATGAATATTTCAGACCTTACCCAAATACACGCTTACAGCCAGTTCTTATTAACTAAACTAAAATTTATTAAAAAAGAAGAGTGAGAGAGTATTGGTTAAAAGATCAGTATACATATAAACCTGAGTACAGTTTTGAGATCAGATTCATAGTAGAGATGGTGAGCTTTTTAGTTGCAAAGAGTTCTTTCAGAATTAGTCCGGAGGTTATAGTCCAATGTTCATATTCAGGGTGATCCAGGTGGGACTGGAGATCTCAGTCTTAAGACTCAAGCTTCTCCTGCACAAAAGCATCAAGCAGATCTGAGATTAAAAGGATCAGGACCCAAGGGTTTTATACAGTTCCAGGTCTTCTCTTGACAGCTTGGAGTTCTTAGGTGAACAATAAGCAATCACGGAGACTTTGAAGTAGACCTATTTCCTAAGCATCTCTGGTAATTAGCTACAGGGATTAGCATAAGGCAATGGCCTGTTTTCCACCCTTTGCAGGTGATTTGCTGTACATTTCAAAGACAGATGAATACAGTAATATCACTATGTTTACAAAAAGAATGAGGAGTACTTGTGGCACCTTAGAGACTAACAAATTTATTTGAGCATAAGCTTTTGTGGGCTAAAACCCACTTCATCAGATGTATGCAGTGGAAAATACAGTAGGACGATATATATATACAGAGAACATGAAAAAATGGGGGTTGCCATACCAACTCTAATGAGACTAATCAGTTAAGGTGGGCTATTATCAACAGGAGAAAAAAAACTTTTGTAGAGATAATCAGGATGGCCCATTTCCAACAGTTGACAAGAAGGTGTGAGTAACAGTAGGGGGAAAATTAGCATGGGGAAATAGTTTTTAGTTTGTGCAATGACTCATCCACTCCCAGTCTTTATTCAAGCCTAATTTAATGGTGTCCAGTTTGCAAATTAATTCCAGTTCTGCAGTTTCTCGTTGGAGTCTGGTTTTGAAATTTTTTTGTGGAATAATTGAGACTTTTAGATCTGTAATTGAGTGTCCAGTGAGGTTGAAGTGTTCTCTGACTGTTTTTTGAATGTTATAATTCTTCATGTCTGATTTGTGTACATTTATTCTTTTGCATAGAGAGTGTCCGGTTTGGCCAATGTACAAGGCAGAGGGGCATTGCTGGCACATGATGGCATATATCACATTAGTAGATGTGCAG
Organism: Lepidochelys olivacea; assembly: GCF_965140295.1. Lineage (NCBI taxonomy): Eukaryota > Metazoa > Chordata > Testudines > Cheloniidae > Lepidochelys > Lepidochelys olivacea. The sequence goes on from NC_140411.1 coordinate 170,529,614, forward strand.
GTGATGTGATTAGGTCCTATGATGGTGTCCACTGAATAGATATGTGGACACAGTTGGCAACGGGCTTTGTTGCAAGGAAAGGTTCCTGGGTTAGTGTTTTTGTTGTGTGGTGTGTGGTTGCTGGTGAGTATTTGCTTCAGGTTGGGGGGCTGTCTGTAAGCGAGGATTGGCCTGTCTCCCAAGATCAATGGGAGTTTACAGTTCATTTAAATGTTAAGATCTCCTTTTGATCTCTGAATTAATGGAATACAGCACAGACAGGGACTGTTTGATTACATTGTTAACCCCTAATAATATATATGTAAACACACAAAAACACAAACATTATATACCAATATGTCCCTAACGGTTGAATCTGGGTCAATTAGCCTGCAGGATGCTTAACCCTTTCTGGCCATGTGTCAAAGGGGGAAATCTAGGAGGGGAGATTAGGTCACCTTAATGTGGCTCTTCCTATTTCATCTGTTTGCCCTTTTGTGTTATATCTTAGTAAAATTATCAAAGCTGGCTGCAACTAAAACCTTGAAAATACAAAGTAATCAAAGCCACCTTTGTACGGAGAGAGCTAAAGCAATTTTTGACTCCTGGTGATATACATGAACGATGGAAAGAGGTTTCAGAGTAACAGCCGTGTTAGTCTGTATTCGCAAAAAGAAAAGGAGGACTTGTGGCACCTTAGAGACTAACCAATTTATTAGAGCATAAGCTTTCGTGAGCTACAGCTCACTTCCTCAGATGCATATCGTGGAAACTGCGAGTTTCTAGAGAGTTTCTATTTGGCTTAGGCTTTTTCCATATGGGGCTTAGACAACTTCTTGAAAGACTATGAAGAACACCTTGTCTATAATAGTTTTAATCAAAGAGAGTGTATGTGAGAGAGTGTGTTAGATTTAGTCTGTGTTTCCAGGGGAGACTTTAGCAGCCAGATCCAGGCATTTGTGTTATTCTGACATCCTGTCTGTTAGAACTGAGTTCTTACTGAAATTGTTTGGCAACTGTTATTGTTTAAGGCTAATTAAGAATATTAAAGTCCATTCACTAGCCATTTGACTCTGTAGTTTATTACAGATAGGAAAGTAAGAAATTTATTGATACCGATCAAAGGCCCTTGTAGTTCGGTATCATGTTTCCACCACTGACAATGATGAATGCTTTAGTTTAGAGAAAATTATTAACTTCCTCTAATTTACTTAATTGTACAAACCATGGTAGTAGGGTTGATGGTGGGGGAATTGATTGTGCATTTGGGGAATTTTTTTATATATTTGGTCTTTCTTCCTTTTATCTAAATCATTCAGACTCAAAAGACATGTTTCTTCTTTGTCTATGGAAAGATATAATAGGTATGTTCCTTTCTGTCCTCAGTTGGCATCCGGCTTGTATTCTGAAGCATAAGACTTCCTCTAATCTGGGTTCCCCAACAGAGCACCATGTTCATTTGAATGGGGAAACAGAAAACTAAGTGATCTACTGTTTACAGTTTTGCCTTCCAAATATGGTACTTCTGAGAATGAAGTTGTCATGGGGTCAGCTGATGTTGTGGCATCATTCCTGGAAATACTGCTTTACTAAACAGCACTCTTGATAGGGATGTAAGGGAAGTATTAGGGGTACTATAGCTATCAGTTCTGGTCCATATCTATCATTGTTTTGATCCTATGAAAAAACTGATACTCTAAACTTAATGATGGACTGAACTCAAAGCATCTTTAAAGGAAAAAAAAGTTGATAGAGAATGTAAATCGTAGTAACTTGGTATGATTATTAAAGAATCACACAGGGCTTTTTGTTTGTTTGTTTTATAAAATCTCTTCCTGTATATGGACGCACACAACTCATGCACACTTCTATTACCAGTAACCATCATCCCTACGGACAAAATACACAGCAGATGAGAAACAGGAGGTATTAGTGCCTATTGCCGCCCTAAGAAAGAACTATAGCTTATTTTACATCAAACATTAGGCAGTTCTGTCATTCCCTCTGGGAATTCTCGATTCCCCCCCCCCACCCCTCTGAGGTTTTTCTATGTCACTTCTTATGCTTTACATTCTCCAGACTCCATCCAAAATGCCATCTGTATGTTTAAATCTATTTCCACAACTGCACGTAGATGGAGATAGAGTGGTAAAAAGAAAAAAAAACAACCCATTCTGTCAACAAGAAAGCCTTCTGAAGTGGTGAAACACAGCAGAGATTTTGCTGGAAATGAAGGCGCTCAGCTTCCAAGGTAATCACATGCTCCCTTTCGCCGGAAGATACAGTTTAGCGTGAAACAGAAGCATTTAAATGTTTTAATTTTATTTTAAATGAACACTCATTGAACACAGGTGGCCAAATCTTAGTCCTCGCACATAGCCAGAGTAACCAAGCTGTGTACTGGGGAGCCGCATGGGGGCCAGACATAAGAAACTACCCTGCCCAAGGTGGTGGTGGTGAAACCAGTTGGCTACCATTACTGCAGCTATGGGCTACAGTAGCCCTGTGGCTCCTTTATCCTGCTCCGCAGGGTGGAACGGGTCAATGAATTTCCACTGGTTCCAGTGTCAAGGGCCTCTGCGGTTGAAGAGACAGCACTAGTGGTGCCACTATAGTTCAGGTTCCCCAACACTTCCCATTATACTGTGGGGCCTATTTTCAATGGCATAACTTTGCCAAACTTTAACAGCTTGAACTGACATTTTCCCTGCCATGTGCCTGCCTCAAGCGTAATTGTATTGGAAAGTTTCAGCAAAAATGGTTCTGCCTTTTCTGAGAACAAGCTTAGGGGGAAATATGTTGATTTGCCCATGTTAAGAAAAGAATATTATGACGGCTTCACTGAGAAGAGCTATTGCCTCCTTGCTTTGGAGCAGAGACTTGCCATTTGGCAGAGGGGTATGAAGGATGTACCAGCTCTGTGAAAATCAGCCCAAATTTAGTCCAGTTAAGTGTCTGGAAAATCTCAATACGCACATGCTCAGCAGAGACTTCTTAGCCTTTGGCAGCTAAATTCTCTGAAGATTCCATCTGCGCTGAGCATGACTCTTCCTGCAATTGCTGCTGTGAGCTGCGGTGGTATTGGGTATAGGAACAGAGAGTAGGAAGACTGTCTCTCCTGTGCTCTCAGTGCTCCCCTCGCTGGCACCCAGGCAGCAAGAAGGAAGAGGAGAGGGAAGCTGCCTGACTGAAATGCAGAGAGCGGGAGAAGCCAGACATGGTTGGTGGGAGGGCAGAGGGAGCAGAGTGGGACAATGAGCCTGGGGGAAGATTGGGAGCTGGGGCTAAGGGGATATTGCAACTGGGTGAGGAAAGAGACTGGGACTGGTACCTGCAGGTTGGGGGGGAGATACTTTTCCCAGCCATTTGCAGTAACTGGGAACTGGGAAGAGACTTGGACTAGGATGACTGCACCATATCTACTCAACAGAGAGAGTAGAAGGGGGAAGCTAGGGCTGGGTGGGTGTGTTGGGGTGGGGGAATGATGTTGGCAGAACCAATTCAGGCAATGATCCAAAACCTGCAGCTATATGGGGGAGCCCTGCACCCCAATAGGGACAGGTAGCAATGCTCTACTGGCAGCATGTTCCTGCACCACTTGGAGTCAAGAACAAACTGCTTTGGGCCAGCAATTTCTGGTGGCAATAATTTGAGCCTCCTTTGCAATCAATATGTCTCCCTCTATTACTGCATGAGCTGGGGTACACAGCAGGTTCCCCCACCTCCTGATTACAAGAAAACTGCCATCGATAGTTGCTCTACACCAACCTACTCACTCCCCTACTACCTTGTGGACTCCTTATCCATTCCACTAGTGTATCTGCATCACTATCCTCCCTAATCCCGCATCAATGTTTGTTCTCGGGCTGGCATGGAATAAGAATTTGGGGCAAGTGGTAGTGGGGAGAAGACTGTTGAGATGTATCATTAAAGGGCCTCCGTGATAAATGAAGTGGGGGTAGCTCACTTTTATGGACATGCAGCCAGCCAGCTAGCTATAAAACCCCTGTTAGTAGCTGTTCTCTACTTGCTTTACCTGTAAAGGGTTAAAAAGTCCACAGGTAAAAGGAAGGGAGTGGGCACCTGACCAAAAGAGCCAATGGGGAGGTTAGAACTTTTTAAAATTGGGAAAAAACTTCCCCTTTGTCTCTCTGTTGTTGTTCTCCGGAGAGGAGAGCCAGGACTGGAACTATGCTGTAAAAGCTTGTGCCAGGTATGAAAATCATCAGATCATACCTCGAAACTACTCATCTGAAATCTCAGGTATGTAAGTAGATCAGAAAAGGTCAAGGAAGATGCAAATAGGTTTATCTCTTTTGTTTCTTTATGGTTTGTGGACTCCTCTGTGCTAACCCCAGGTGCTTTTGCTTTGCTTGTAACCTTTAAGGTGGACCTCACGAAAACCATTCTTGATGCTTAATTATTGTATTTGCTCTTTTTAAATCTAGCAATAGCCTAAGTTCCAGATGTATTTTCTTTCTTTTTGTTTTTAATAAAATTTACATTTTTAAAGAACAGAATTGGGTTTTTGTGTCCTAAAAGTTTGGTGCAGGTTGTTTAATTAGCTGGTGGCAACAGCTGATTTCCTTTGTTTTCTTTCTCAGTTCTTCCCCGGAGCAGGTGTGAAGGGGCTTGAGGGCACCTCACAGGAAGGAATTCCCAAGTGCGCCTTCCTGGGTTCCCAAAGGGGTTTTTTTTGCACTTGGGTGGTGGCAGCATCTACCCATCCAAAGTCAGAAAAAAGCTGTAACCTTGGGAGTTTAAGATAAGCCTGGAGTGGCCAGTATTAATTTTTAGAATCCTTGCGGCCCCTCACCTTCTGCACTCAGAATGCCAGAGTGGGGAATCAGCCTTGACAGCCTCATTCAAACAGCTTTGCAGGGCACTTCAGATTTTCTTGAACCAGTCCTGTTGTCAAGAGATTCCAGTGATCATGCACAGGGCATATACAACATCACTCCTAGTGCGGGAGCAGGACTTTCAAAGCTACATGGATGTCAGTCAGTTGGAGAAAATGTTTAAAAAGGCCAGGACTGGTTTCTTGATATTGTGGTCTTCTGAAAGGCCGATTGGTGAGTTCAGTCAGAAAATGTTACTTATTGCAACTACCACATCTCTCTCTCTCTCTCTCTCCTAACACAGCTAGAAAAAGAGACAAATGTCTTTGGGCTGACCTTAAAACAGGAAACTGAGGCAAATAGGCTACTTATCGTGCAGGCTAAAATAGAGAACAAAACCCAAAAAGGCTAGACTGAAAAAAGGCAAAGATTCTCCTTTCTTTTCCAGACTCTCCCAATTTTTGGTTTTAATTTGAACTGGTGTGTGGCTGGCAGGGACTCAGACTATTGAAGAATCCGTTATTGATCCCTGACCATTGCCCGTCACCTGCAACGTGCACAAAAGCTCTTACTCCAGTAAAGCACATCAGCTTTGCAGCTTCCGGTCCGGGTGCTTAAAGAGTGAAAATCTGGCCTTTTTTCGAAGACACACCTCTCCACTTTTCACTCAGCTCCACAGCTTTTGGTCATGGAGTTGACAGCTTAATTTTCATTGTGGGCTTTCATGGCCAGCTAATATTGCTGGTGAGTGAACTGGCCTCCTGAAAATGGATTGCTGCAGACATTTTCTGATTTGATATGAAATCTTGGCTCCACTGAGATCCATGTAAATTTTGCTCCTGACTTCAGTGGGGACCAGGATTTCACACCCGAGCTCAATGGGATTAAATTTCCATACAGTAAATGGCTATAGAGTCACCAATATTTTTCCAGCGTTAAGTCAAGTCACTGATTTACAAAAGACTTTCAAAATGCTGTGGTTTGAGGTTTTTCATATGATGCATGGGTTAAAACTCTAATGCAGGGAGCAGGCTAGTTCTGACTTTTCTTTTATTTATTACCAGCGTAACATTGATTTCAATTATTTAGTGCAACAAAAATAGCAGCTTTCTACTCTGGAGACTGTTAGCTTTATGTTCTGGAAAACTTGGTGCATTTTTGCAACATCTGAATCCATTTCGTGTAACGTATTCAAATGTCACTCAGCCAAAAGTTCCCAGATAAAAAGTGGAAAACTGCAAATAGCAAGTGTGTGTCTGTCGCTGCTGTTATCTACATGAGAATTGGAGAAAACTTCTCAAACCTAAGCATCTGCAAGGAAGAGGAGAACTTTTTTTTTTCCCGATTTCTTTAACATTCTCTATATTCAATCATAAAAAATGTGAAATGTCCCCTTGGGTAGAGGGCTGTACTTTTTCACCAAGTTTAGCTGGAAAATAACATGTTTTTTTGCACTTGCCCCATGTGGATATTATTTTTAGCGGTTGGTACTGTAAATTAAAATAATGGCCTGAATAAAAACATATGGCAGCCAGGAACTGTACAGAGCTCATATGACCAAAATCCTATGATTAACCCATCTCATTGTGCCTATGTACTGGAATACAAGTAGAGCCAAGTTCAGTTCTCAGATATAGATGTATAACTCCCACTAAGTCAGAAAGAGTTGTGTCTGTATATATGGGCCATAATGGGACAATTTACAAGTGATTAGAGATAACACAAATAAGCACACATGCAGACAGATACGTGATGCCAGACACAAGGTGTGAATTATCTTATTATTGTGAGTCTGACCTTTCATATTATTTTAACAAAATGTTTTCCAAGGTTTAATTTCAATAATGTACCATTTCTACGTTCAGAAGGGATTAAACCTAATGCTGCAACAACCTGAAAAAGAATCCACAGCTAAACCACAAAGACTGACTTGGAAATAAGCAAATCACAAAATTCCTGGGAAGCCAAAACTCATGTGTAGGCTTGCAGGAAAAAGAAAGCAAAATAAAAAATGTAATGTTTTTCCATATTATTTATATCAACATAGAACATAGACACAATGCCTGTCTCCAGCTCTAAGTACCTTTGACAGGCAATTAAAAATACAAACCAGCAAAACAAAGCAAAAGGGGAAAAAACAACAAACAAAATATTACAGACCAACAGTTTTCCTCCATATAAAAGAAATCAGCCCAAATCATCATTTTGCCAGCTTGGTTCCTTAATAAAAGACCATAAGAAAAACCCAGACCCTAGTCAAACTCCCAAAACTTCATCCCTCCCCAAACACCTACCTAAATAGATTGTTATTACAGCATGTCCTATAATCAACAGATTTCTAAACAGAAGTACATATGTAGGTTCCTTTTGCTCCTTTTCTTGGACCTGCTTAGAGAGCATGCTATAGTAATTGCCATTAAACATGAAATATTTGCCAGTAGTTACTACTCAAAAGTATCTGAGCTACGTTATTTATCTCCTATTTGGGGGAGAAGGATACTATTCAGATACTATTGTGTGATAACTGCTGGCAGATGTTCAGTTATTCATCCTGACCATTGTATACAGTTTAAAGTGAATTAATTCTTAACAGGCGCCAGATTAAATCAAAATACGAAATAATCAGTATCATGCTCTCATGGAAGAGAGAGATTTTTTAAAATTATTACTAGTTATCTTAAAATGGATATTCTACAGAGACTGGGGCACTGGTCTTTTTTTTTTCCATTTCTCTCCACTCAAAAAAAAAACCAAACAAACAAAACCCTCCACATTGAGTTTGGCAGCATCTTCATAAACACTTTATATAGGTGGTATTAAATGCAGTGGGGAGCACTCCCCTGTTAAATGCAGAGTTCAGGATTCTCATGGAAAAATTATTAGGCTATATTTATTTAAAAGATGTATGATACAGAAACCAGACGGGGGCTCTAATAGAGCTGTAATGGGCCCATACACCACCTTGCCATGCTCCCTTCCCACCCCATCAATGCTACTGGCCAATCACAGCCATTGCTGAAAACCTAAAAATCTGCGGCCGCCTGAGACTGGGCATGAAAACCCCAATTCAAGACGGCTGCTTCCCTGCACTATACTAGCAGCTGCCAGCGGAGGGAGCACTGCCAGATCCTGAGCCACCACCTTGAGGGAAGAGCAGCAGGAAAAGCTGCCCCAGCGAGAGTCCTCTCCCCACTCAGGTGGGCCAGCAGCCGGTGGAGAAAGAAATCTGAGGGGGCGGGGTCAGGAGGAGCAAGTTTTAAGAAGCTGTTCCTGCAGCATCTGAGGAGAGCCTGGCACCTGCCTGCAGGGTTCAGGAGGTCAACACTACTCCTGCTGGGTATCAGACGGTGCTATTGGACACCCAAGAGGATAAGCAAGAGATTCATCCCAGGGAGCTGAGATGTTGAGACATATTGGATCCTATGCAAAATTATGGCTTCTGCATGGAAGATGATCTGCTGATTTCAATACAAGCAAAGCTCACCAAAGGAGAGGGATGGTCATATTATGAAGACCTACATGAAATTCAGTAAGTGCTATACATTTACAGTATTACATTTTGGCATCACTTTTTTAAAAATTTCTATTTGTTTAGGCTGTGGGTGGAACTCTGCAGTGGTAAGAGCTACAGAGAGTGCCGTCCCCATTTGTTTATCTAGTGTTGTCGCCGAACCAAACTTGTGTTATGTTAGGCCCAGCTTTTCAGCAAGCCACGTATGCATGTGTTTAAGTTCTTTACTGAGTAGAGATGGGCTGCTGAATCAGGGCCATCCCGAACACAAATGTAAGAGTCATTAGAACAAAAAAGGGATGAGGTGGGCATTTTCCCACTGCATTATGGAAAATTCTCACTGTTCTAACTGCATTTATTCTACCACTTAATGATAGGAATAGGCAAGAGAGACTAAAATAGGGTATTTTGATTCAAAGACATATAAAAAGAAAAGATGCTCTGTATACAGTGCCACTGAAGAACATTTGCAGTGAATTACATCAAGATTCTGAACTCCTGTCCACCCTGCTTGAGCAGAATTTATGTCAGCGAGGTGATGAGTGAACAGCAATGAATCAGAGAATAAGAATGGAAAAAACCCCAGCTTCTTCCAGAATACTTTTTCATTGCTTCAGTAACTAATTGTGCAAGTGCCTCTTCTTATAACATCTTCTGTGTGCTTAGTGGTAGTCTGTCAGCATTTCCATTATAGAGTTCTTTTTATGGTACAGTAACAATTTGCTCTAAGCTGCGATTTTGTATACAGGGTCCTTGCACAGTAAAAAGGTTGTCTCTAAAATAAACTATGTGATCACTTTCAAACTATACAAGTGTTCAGTTCCAGTTCCCAAAGTTCACAAGTTTATGATCTTGAGCCACCAACTTGAGGGAAGAGCAGTAGGAAAAACTGTTACAGCTAGAGTCCTTTCCCCATCAAAGAGTGCGTTAACTTTTTTGGACTAAAATCCCAAACTGGCAAATTGGTCTAATTATTTTCAATATATGGAATGCTGTGTCTACAAGCAATTTGTTAACATCCTTGAGAAATCTAAGATGTGTGGCAAACTCCCCTACATTGCACTAAAAAAAATCTCAATTGCCATCTTCTTTCTTATAATCTAACAACATCTGATACGGAAGCCATTGTGGAAACAAATGTGGAAACCTTTGTTGTTTTTGCCTGGACACTTTTCTGACTTAATCTATCTACATTCTTTTCCCTTGTAACAGTACAAAAAGCAAGTACTATTTTGTAAAGTTATAACAATGGATTTAAAATATCTGTATTTTCTCCAGACATTATTGACTACCACATAATTTGATTTAGTTGGGGATTGGTCCTGCTTTGAGCAGGGGGCTGGACTAGAAGACCTCCCGAGGTCCCTTCCAACCCTGATATTCTATGATTCTATAATTGTGAATGTTTTAAAATGCATATTACATCACATCTTTGATTAGCCAGAATGGCTTCAATTTTTTATTTTTATATTTTATTTTTGCGGGGGAAGGAGGGCTTGGTAAAGAGTTCCTTGATGGAGGCAGTAAACTGCATTTTCTAAGTCAAGAATGAACCAACCTCATATTCTAATGCAATGAAGCCCAGCTGTACTCTCAATGTGCTGTTTTTTCAATTGCAAAAGTGAGGTTCTGAGCATTGGTTACTATTAAAATTTCAACATGCTCAAATTTGTGAGTACTAAATAACTGTACATTTTTTTTTAAAAAAAAAGTCTGTGGTTGCCATTGGATACATTGCTTATCACTTTTTAACCTAAACTGTTGGGTAGCGTTGATGTTGGCTGATGAGCAGTTAACACGTTTTGCCGAGAAAAACAGGAGCCAGCCCAGTACTGAGGTGCTCTTGGATCACTGCTTTTCTACTCCACTTCTTGGCCACATTTGAAATTCTGACTCAGTGCCCAAAATTACTTCCAAGCTCTTTAGCTTTACTGTATCTTCTTTACTTAACAGGTAGCATGTGCAATCCTTCAACTAGGTAGAGTTGCAGCAACAAGGGCCAGGTTCAATATCTATAATTTAGGGACAGTGGGTTTGTTTACAAGATAAGGGAGTGAAACCATGCACTTATATTTAAGTGAGTTTCAGCTTGAGTCCTTTCTAAGGTAACTCTCACTAGTCTTAATTCCATACACATCCAAGAAAAAACAGACACCTTTAACCCTAGAAAACAGTGTTATATACAGGTTTTCCCTTGTGTGTTTTAGTACATCTTTCTACATTTTCCCAAATATTTGTGACGGATTTAACCACGTGGCATCCATGAAATTTAGTGTGAGTTATGCGTGTCTAAATCCTAGTTCTTCAGGGCATAAAATGATCATTATCTGGGATCAGGAAGAAATTTATTCCCATAGCAAAGTATTGCTCAGTTAAGTGATTTGTGGGTTTTTTTTGTGTTTCCCTGAATTATCTGGTACTGGCCACTTTCCAAGAAAGGATAACAGGTTTACATGGACCACAAATCATCTCCTATGTGGTGATTCCTATCTTTCTTCATCCTGTCTTATTTTGAATATGCAAGAGGCTCAGGGGTCTTTGTTAGTGGGTAAGGCGGATTAACTACCATATATGCTGTGGAGTGACTATTAGCTACAGTGTCCAGTATATAAATTTACTACTTCTTTGAGTGCTGTCCCTGTGGGTGTTCCACTCCAGGTGACTGTGCGTCCCGGCGCTGTTCATCAGAGATCTTAGGTAGCAGTGCCTGGTCGGGACGCACAAGCTCAGCTGCTGTCTCGCAGTCTTGTTAGAGTCTGCCTGAGTGTACGTGTCCCGCGCCACTCTCAGTTCCTTCTCAACCATCCTCGGCTGAAGATGGGACTCAGGGCAGTGCTGATCCTCTTCCCTGATCTCTGAAAGAAACAATTACAAAGAATATAGAAATAGTTAGTAACATCCCAGTTGTTTCCCTTCCCTTAGAATAGTTACTTAGTTTAAAGAAAAACAAAGCTTTTTTTCCTCAAGCTTGTCTCCCGTGGAGACACTCTTCCCCCGGTACTCCAAGCTCAATAATGCCAAGGGCTTCGGGATTTAAGAAATGTGCTTCCTGTAAGGACTCTATGCCAAGGTCCGATCGACACTCACGTTGTGTGAAATGCCTCAGCTAGACACACATCCCTGCTAAGTGTGTCCACTGCACGAGACTCAAAACCAGGGCTCGTCGTGACAGAGACCTGTGGCTGAAAATGCTTCTTATGCAGAAACCTCTGCAGCTGCCTCTGGAGACAGGCACTGTCAAACCCTCTCCCTCATGCTCCCCGGCCAGGTCTGAACCAATTGCGAGCGCGCTGCTTCACCCTCTCAGGCAGAGAGGCAAGAAGCCCAACTGTCTCCAAGCAGAGACTTTCACAAGGGTAAAGGGTCTCCTGAGAGATCCTTACCCTCAGTGCTGTCAGCGCTGAAAGGCAGGCGCCTCCGTCCATCCCGCCACCTCAGCCACGGCTCTTGCAGAGCTCAGAGGCAGGGACCCGACTTCCCGTGCAGGGAAGATCTCGGCACCAGCCCCTTCGGCACCAAAAATAGAGCCGGTGCTGACAGCGTGCTCTACCCCGATGCTGACAAGAACATCGGCACCGAGCCTGCCTGCCTGCCAGCCACTCACATAGCAGCAGTGGACCTCCCACAGGGCGCACACAAGAGACCTGTGGCACTGGGAAAAGCCAAGCAAAAGTCTGTGCAAGCCTGTGAGCATAGATCGCACGAAGCGGAGTCAGACCCTAGGGAACAGCAACAACAGTTCCTAAGTCAAGACGACCTTTCAGTGGCACCTGAGCCTAACTCTCCACTTCTGGACACACAGTGCTCACTCTTTGACCAGCCGCTCTCCCCACCTGACCTGGGCACCTTTACTGACAGTAAGCCTGATATGCAGCAACAGCAGGAGTTCTCCCCACCTGCCTCCTCCTCCTCCACAGGAACCTTTTACACCTCAGATCACGGCTAACAACCACCAGCCTCAGTTTCCCTACTTCACCCCCCTGTGGGCGGCACCTAACTTCTCTTATCCGATGCCTTGGCCTCATAGGTACCCTTGGCCAGCTCCTACTGCCACTCACCCTCATGCTTCTTCCACCAGACCACAAGCTCCTTCTGTTCCTCCATCTCCAGCTCCATCTACTTGTAGAGTGCCTGAACTTCCCTCTGAAGAGGTGGGCCAGGGACCATACCCTGATTCGCTGACTCCTAACTCTCCATCAGCTCCAGACAGAGCCCTCATGCCTCCGCCTCCACAGAATGTGGACGACCTCAAAGAGTTCCAGGAACTTTTCAAGAGGGTGGCACTCAACCAAGACATCCCTTCAGAGGAGGTCCAGGAGACACAACACAAACTCCTCAAAATCCTCCAACCTTCTGCACCCTCAAAGATTGCTTTTCCCATAAATGAAGCGCTCCTAGAACCAGCTGACATGCTCTGGCAGACCCCGCCTCTATATTACCAACTTGCAAAAAGGCTGAACGCAAATATTATGTTCCTGCTAAGGACATAGACTTCTTATTCTCTCATCCACAACCAAATTCTCTGGTAGTGGATGCAGTGACTCAGAGGACGAAACAGCTGCACTACCGGCCCACCCCACAAGACAAGGACCTCAAACATCTTGACACCTTTGGCCGCAAGGTTTATACCTCCTCCACTCTGCAATTCAGAATTGCAAACTATTCCGCCCTACTTGCAAGCTATGACTTTGATAACTACAATAAACTCTTTGATTTTACCTCCCATATTCCAGAGGACAGGAGAGCAGACTTTAAATCAATCTTTGTCAAGGGCCAATTTGTTTCCAGAACGGCCCTACAAGCATTTCTGGACATGGCGGATACAGCTGCCCACACTACTGCAACTGCTGTGGTTATGCACAGATCTTCCTGGCTCTCTGCATCAGGTATTCCCCAAAGACCTGCAGACCAAAGCGGAGGACCTCCCCTTTGACAAAGACAAACTTTTTTCCAAGAAAACCGACGAAGAAGTCCTTCACACCATGAAAGACTCTAGAGTAACCCTGCGCACCCTGGGCATTTACCCATCCCTTCCCAGGGGACAACGGATCAACCTTACCAGAGGCCACATACAAACAGTGTCACTGGCCTCAGAACAGACCATACGATATACCCAGAAATCGCCCTAGACCTCCTTGGCGCAGACAAAACCAAGCGCAAACAGCTACTTCCCACCCATCGGGAAATAAACAATTTTGACACATTGGTCAAGGGTCTGCACAACCACTCCTTGACTCCACCGCCTACTTGCCCATTTGGCCACCGCCTCCAGGTTTTCCACCATGCCTGGCAGCAGATTACACAGGACTGTTGGGTCCTAGAAATAGTTCAGTCTGGTTACTCCATCCCTTTTATATCCCACCCTCCCCCGTCCCTCTTCAGGGACCCCTCTCATGAGCACCTACTTCGCGCAGGAGTGGATCATCTTCTATGGATAGGTGCAGTGGAACCCGTGCCGACACAATATTGAGGAAAAGGGTTCTACTCCCACTACTTTCTGACCCAGAAAAAGACGGGGGATGGAGGCCTATACTAGACCTATGCCGACTGAACAAATTTGTAAAAGTACAGAAGTTCAAAATGGTCACATTGGGCACAATAATACCTGTGCTGGAACAAGGGGACTGGCTCACAGCCCTCGACCTACAGGACACCTATTTTCATATATCTATTCATCCAGCCCACAGACGCTTCCTAAGGTTCACAATCAACACGACCAATTCCAATACAGGGTACTCCCTTTTTGACTCTCCACAGCACCGAGAGTATTCTCCAAGACCCTAGCCGTAGTCGTGGCCCACCTCCTCAGACATGGGATCATACTTTCCCCCTACCTAGACAGTTGCCTTATCAAGAGCAACTCATACGACAAGATGCTACAAACTATCCCTTTTGCCATCACCCTCTTCCACAGCCTGGGCCTGCAAATAAACATCCAAAAATCCATCCTGACACCTACACAGCAGATCAAATTCATTGGAGCTCACCTGGACTCAATTCGAACCAGAGCCTCACTACCACACAATAGATTCCTCACTATCATACACCTCATACGCTCACTCTGTTTGTCCCAGGATTCAGGCAAGAATTTGCCTACAGCTCCTTGGCCACATGGCAGCCACCCCTTCGTGATCCAGTATGCCAGGCTGCACATGAGATGTCTTCAGAGATGTCTCAACTCAAACTACAAACCCAGCAGGCACAACCTCTGCATGCTGCTAACTCCTCCAGCAAACATACTAGCTTCCCTACAATGGTGGACGAGACCAGAGAACCTCTGCATGAGCGTTCCATTCCAGCAAAATCCCCCACGCTCATGCTCACCACAGACGCTTCCCTAATCGGCTGGGGAGCGCATCTGGGGGCCACACAGCACAAGGCCGCTGGACTGTGCCAGAGATGCATCTACACATAAACCTCCTAGAGCTCAGAGCAGTGAGACATGCCTGCCTTCACCTTCTTCCCCTGATAAAGAACAAATTTATCCGGGTCCTAACGGACAATATAGCGTGTATGTTTTACATCAACAGAGCACGATCGCACTCCCTATGCATGGAGGCCATCCGATTATGGAATTTGGTGCATATAACACCACATACAAATTACTGAGTCATACCTACCCGGCTGTCACAACACTACCACCGATACACTCAGCAGACACTTCTCCAAAGAACACAAGTGGGAACTGCACCCCATGATACAACAACAGCTCTTATCCCAATGGGGCACCCCGTCAATAGACCTCTTTGCCACAACCCAGAATCGCAAATGTCACTTATTTTGCTCCAGAGCAGGATTCGGGACTGCATCCCTAGGAGACGCGTTCCTCATCTCGTGGAACAACTCTCTTATGTACTCCTTTCCACCGATACACAGGGTCCTGCGCAAGATCAGAGATGACAAGACCCAGATCATACTCATTGCTCCGGCTTGAGCGAGACAGACATGGTATCCTTACCTGCTCCACATGTCCGCCCGTCCTCCACGGACTCTCCCCAACATACCAGATCTGCTTTCTCAGGACAATGGATGAATTCTTCACCCTAAGCTCCAGAAACTCCACCTGACAGTGTGGTTCCTTCCTGGTTCCAGACCCACAAATTAGCCTGGTCTGAGCAAGTCCAATATGTCCTCTTGCATAGTAGAAAAGACTCCACTCGTAAAACTTACCTGTAGAAGTGGAAGCGCTTTTCCCTGTGGTGCTCAAACAAAAATCACTTATCACTCCATACCGTG
Organism: Lepidochelys olivacea; assembly: GCF_965140295.1. Taxonomy (NCBI): domain Eukaryota; kingdom Metazoa; phylum Chordata; order Testudines; family Cheloniidae; genus Lepidochelys; species Lepidochelys olivacea. The sequence continues at coordinate 170,545,178 of NC_140411.1, forward strand.
ACCCTCCCAAACATCCTAGAATACCTCCTGAAACTAAAACAGGATGGACTCTCACTCAGCTCCATCAGGGTACACCTAGCGGCCCTTAACACCTTCCACGATTCGTTAGCTAGCTATTCACTCTTTGACCACCTCACCATAAAACGCTTCCCCGCGGACCTACAAAATCTCTACCCTGAGATTTATCCATTGGCAGCTGCATGGAATCTCAGTCTCGTTCTTCATCTGTTGAAACCTCCATTCGAGCCCTTAGCTACCTTCTCTCTTCTTCATACCTTCATATGTCCATGAGGGTTGCTTTCTTGGTTGCTATAACATCAGAAAGGAGGGTAGGGGAAATAAGCGCCCTGATGGCCTACCCTCCCTACACAACCTTCTCGAAAGACAAAGTTACCCTGCGACCACACCCTAAATTTCTCCCTAAGGTGGTGTCCACCTTAACCAACCAATATACTTACCTACATTCTATCCCAAACCTCACGAGACTCCACACGAGGCGACTCTGCATACCCTCGACATCAGACAAGCAATTGCCTTCTACTTAGACAGGACTAAACTATTTTGTAAGTCCTCATGATTATTTGTCTCCACTACCAAGAGATTAAAGGGTGCAGCCATTTCTAAGCAACAACTTTCCAAGTGGATCTCTGATTGCATCAGATCCTGTTACCGCATTCAGAATGCTCAACCACCCGAAGGCATCAGAACTCATTCTACTCGAGCCATGTCAACATCCATTGCTTTCCTCCATAATGTACCCATTCCTGGTATCTGTAAGGCAGCCACGTGGTCATCTGAACACACATTTACTAAACACTATGCTCTCACGCAGGATACCACGGCAGACACTATAGTAGGCCATACAGTACTGTCTACAGTACTCACTGCCACAACTCCAAAGTCCCACCAGGGTACTGCTTCACATTCACCTGGAGTGCAGCACCCACAGGGACAGCACTTGAAGAAAAAGAGAAAGTTACTCACCTTGCAGTAACTGAGGTTCTTTGAGATGTGTGGGTGCTCCACTCCCTGCTCTCCTCCCCTCTACTTTGGAGTACTATTCTGACTTCTCCACCGTAGAGAAGAAACTGAGGGGGGTGCAGGACACGCGTCCTCAGGCAGACTCTAATGAGACTGCGAGACAGCAGCTGAGCACATGCGTCCCAACCAGGCACTCTTACCAAAGATCTCCGACCAACAGCGTCGGGACACACCGTCACCTGGAGTGGAGCACCCGGAATGGAGCACCCACAGGGGGACACATCTCAAAGAACCTCAGTTACTGCAAGGTGAGTAACTTTCTCTTCTGGAGAGGCCTTCATTAAATCAAAATAATTACTAGAGCTCTTCTGAACCAGTTTCCTGCCAGAAACAAAAGCCCTAACAGAGTCAGGCTTCAGTGTAAGCCTGATAGTGTAAGCGTCTCTAGAAAATAGTGTGTCATTCAGCTATGTAGTTAGCATAAACTCAGAAGCAATGTGACTTTCCTGTTGGTGCTGATAATATTGAACTAAAATAGTGGGTGAACTTAGTTTCTAGTGGTTAGAGAGATGTGACCATTCTTATTAGTATATTCCCCCTTTTAACAGTAGGGAATATCTGTTAAACTGGTAGAATTAAAAAAAAAAAGTTAAGCATGACCATTGAATAAGGAAGGAATAGTGGTTATTACTGATGGTTATTTGCAAAAATCACAAGCACCAATAACCTGACGACCCCCTGAGGTGTCCCAACCCCCAGTTTGAGAACCCGTGAACTAAAGAAATTAATTTAATTACATAACTTTATAAAATCTTATGATAAATAATAAGCTAATTTTTACAACGACATGGCTATTTTATAATCCACAGACATTACCTTCACCTTTACACATAAACATAAATTAAGAAAACAATTAAAATCAGTCCCCACAGCAATACAGTGAGAAGAAACTGAAAGTTCTCAAAAGCGTAGGTTTTGTTCACTTAAGTCTCAGTTAGAGTCTTTGATCACCAAATCTAGACAGTCTGCTGAACAACATCTTCCCTCCACGCGCTTGTAGGAATCTTCAGCTGGAATCCAGGCAGACTGGTCCTCTGCTGAAATCACTGCTAGCCAGTCAGCGGACTGATTAACCAACCACTCAGTTAAGTGTACAGATTTAAAGAAAACCCTGTTACAAGAAAATACAAAACTGAGAATAGCAAAATGGAAATGACCCTTTCCCCATTCCTACATTTAAAGAAAAGTTGGTGACTCTGACTAGTTGGGACAATTTAACTAGAAAGATTTGGCTAAAATCAAAACAACATTCAAAGCATACAATTAAAATAGAAGTCATTTGTCCCTCCCAATTTCCCCTGGCTATAATTAGCATTGCCCATGTTTCCCCTGTTGGAGGGTTAACAACATCACTAACCTGCTGCAAAATGCTTCTGAGTTAGGGACAAGAGCCTGCTTCCTGCTCCTGTTCCTGTGTTAGGCATGCAAATGGCAGATGCAGTAGTTCACCCTTGGAAATGATTTCACATTAAATTGAAGCCTTGAGTAACTCAGCTTGCTGCTGCTAAGCCATGTATTTTGGTAACATGTGCATGTTCAAGGAACTGTAGGTCAAGCATTCCATATCTGGTTTACCCTGACTAAACACTGTATAGCGAGTCTACTATATCATTTCATTTCTATGCAGCCATTTATGTAGCAGAGTGAGCAAAAGGTTCATCTGCCCCATTGATGATGTGCTGCTGCAATAATAACCCAGCTCACCTGAAGGAGCAGGAGCTCCTGAAGGAATTCTTGCTGAATCCCAGCATTATAAGGGGCTTTACAAGGGAATATCAGCTCTATTAACCGCCAAAAGTGTGCAGTGTGTGGTTAGTGTATACTAGCAAGCATAGAGGCATAGTCCTGCTAACTCCCCATATTGGGTGGTTAGTGCTGGTGCTAGCCTGGAGCAGCCTTTATGCTCAGGGAGAGCAAGGAATGGAATTTTATCTTGTACTTTCACAAGGGTGACATGGTAGCAATAAGTTACCTCCTCCACCCACGTGGACACCTGAGCAGCACAGTTGCAAACTTTCATGCGGTAAATAAGCACCCCGACTTTCACAATAAGCCAACACTGAAGCTAATCCCATTTCAAAGCCAGGCCAAAACAAGCCAATCCCTAAGAACCCCAACACTCTATGTGACTTGATCCCCCCTGCAAACAGTCTGAGACTATGGTGGGCCCACTGTGCACCCCTGACTCTCTCCCTCCCTTGCCGCTGCTTGCCTCCTCTTGCTCCTGCTTGCCAGGAGCCGATCAAACAAAAAAGAAGCAACAAGCTACAAGCCAAAAACTAGCCAACAAGCACCTCACAAGCCAATTAAGCCAAAAAGCAGCCCAATTTTCTGCAGGTTTTTTTGCAGGTTTCGCTTGTATGCTGAGCATGGCCAGCCAACATCTGGCCCTAAGCCTTAAAAACAATTTTATTTCTGTTTAAAAAAAAAAAAGCTTTACATCCACACACACTCAAACAATTAGGGATGAATAATTAGGCATAAGGCTGACATAACATCCCTGTAGGAAAACAATCAGTTTGTGGAGCTGCCATATTATCCTTGTTGCAGTGCAGATGACAATAGATCTGGGATTCAGAATTATTATTGCTTCCAAAAAACAATATTTTTTTACTGTGAGCTGTCTCAGCAATAAAACGCAGCAAAATATATGAATAGGGTTACTAGTCATGCTACAGTAAACAATTCCATTACTTAATAGTTACACTGGAATGGTATTGCAAAGCAAAACATTATGGATGCACATTGCACACTGCATGTCTATAGCCATTACTATTACATGATATATAAGCATTCAGAGAACAGCTGAATATTTTGACAGGTCTAGGTTAGACCTTAACAAGAAACACAACCTTTACATACTGAATGTAACCAACAGCCATCCACTGAATCAGGCACTGAGGCAGACTCTTCAGAGCTGAAGGGGAGAGGATACTTTCAAATGGCAGAGCTATATATAGGATTACAGACGGTGGGGAAACCCTGCTGCCTCGTAGGTGGACGAGGCCCCCAGTGTAACAGAAACTCAGACCTTGAAGCTCTGCTTCCTATTCCTTATCTGTGACTGACAGTGGAGCACTCACTTATGCCTCCTTCTTTTTTTGGAGCTCCCATCTCCCACGATCTTGGAGGAGACAGGGAAATAGAGAAGATCACCAGTGTGTACCCCACTCTCGCCAGGGTTCCTGTTCTGCAAGGGAATAGATACCAAAAGAATTGCAACAGGTAATTCAACTAGCTGTCGAGAATGGTATAAACAAAAGGCCCTCTAACACTAAGGTGACAAGAGGCAAATGAGGACTTAGATACAGTATTATAGAGAGAGAGAGACTATAAGTGACATGCAACTGAGTTTCAAAAATATAAATTCACAGAAGTGGTCTGATTATGGTACACTGTGACCCAGGAAAGCATAACTGAAATGGTTTGATTCTATACAATTAACAAAAATAAAACCTTAAAATCAGACATAAAAATGCTTGTGTTTTGGAAATCCAGAGCTAGGAAGAAGTTTTGCTTTAAAAGCAACTTATTTTTATTTAAGTATAGCAGCCAGTCTGTAGATGCCATTAAGAAAAGGAATCCATAGCATTAAAAACCTTTTAAGTTTTTAATCAAAGTTAAAAGCAAGTGATTGTCTCCTCTCTCCAGACCAAGTTCAAGTATCTATAATAAACAAGAGTGAGCTAACCTAAGCAGTTCTTGCACTGTCTCCTTACCTAATGTTGAATTCTGATTTCCCATGCCAGATTGAGCTATTCCCAGATTCGGATCTCTAAATGAGTGTTAAAATAAACCAGAACAGCTTGGTACTTTTGTCTGGGGCTGAACTTGGTCCCTTGTTCCCTAAGCTGGTGGTAGCTGGGAACACAGTGAAGGAAGTGTGCTCAGCCCCAGTGGAGGGGAATATCTCTTCACAGTCTAGAATGACCCCTTTTGGCTGAGCCAGAGCTGTGGTGATGAACTCTAGAGGGAACTGGAAGGAGAGACTGACATTTGAGGCGAAATCAAGAATGTAACCCAAAGGACAACCCTGCCCCCACTCCCAATGCAGCAGTATCAAGTTAAGTAGGTTTTGTTTCTGTTTCAATTTGGCCTCTGCAGTTTTAGTTCAGTGTAAACACAAGTGTATAGTAGCTTAATCTGAATAGCTCTCCAGGTTTCCTACCCTTACCTAACACAAAACATATTGAAAAGGTGTGTTGTAGGTTTATCATTCTTCAGATCTAACCGATTTCTCACTGTTTTGTCTTGATATCTATTTGGCCTGGAATGGAGCTAAAAGCTCCCGCAGTTGCTTCCCACCCTAACACACTTGTGATTAGACATGCCTCTCTGAGTTTGAACCTCTCACTCTGTCAAAACCTGCTTTTTATGGGAAGAAAAGGTAGATTTTTCCAAGCTGTCAAAAATGAACTGTCCAGATGTCATCTTCAGAGTTCTCTCTTTTTTAGAGACAATTTTGGTTCCAGTTTTAATCACAGTTTTCCCTAATGTTCGCTGATAATCTGTGTTCCTTGTGGCAAGGGAATTAAGGCTGGAAGTTTTTAGTTGGCTCAGAAAAATAAGAGACAAATCAACTTAACTGTAAATCTCCACTCTTTAATACCCGTTACTGTGACGATCAATTCTCCCTTATAAAGTGAACTTACTGTGTTTCACTTTTCCATCAACTATCCAGATAAACCAAAGAACAAATTTAGTGTAAATATGACAATGCTCACTTTTTAGTACACAGTGTCCCTGAACTGGGACACCATAATATAATAGTTAATAACAACTACATTTAATTGAAAGAGACACAACTCTTGCTTCTTCAGAATTAACTGGGCCGCCGGGAAAGCCTCATTTCTGAAAAGTTAGTTTCCTGTACTGCTCAGTCAGTTCTACTACTCCAGTGGAGGGATTGGCTCCAATTAATATTCAGACCATAGATTCCCTTCTAAACTGGAGAAAGGTGTCAATTGCAGTTGCTAACAATTTCCAGCTCTGCCAAATGAAGTTGTATGAAGGAATTTCATGTACGAGGAAGCCAAGGCTACCAGGCTCACTTTCAGTCCTATTTTTACAGTCAGATCCACATATTTCAGTGTGTAGCCAGAGCATGACTTGAATGCCCATGAGTGAACACTTAGGTGGCCAAGTTAAACATAAGCTAATCGTACAGGTTTCCCAGTCAGTTAAATATTTCTCTTTCCCCCCCCTTCAAAATAAAAGCCAGCTGCTCAAGTTATGAAAACTGAAGATTTTTCAAACTAGGAGTTCATCTTAAATAAATAACATGCCTACCATTAGGGAAACCTCTTTGCCCTACTTATAAATCGGTTATTGAGTTAAAAGTTGTGAAGAATCTTGATCTGTTTTTCATTTTACTTGTGCATCTTGGATCACCAGTGAGGCCCAGTATCCTGGAAAGATTTAAGTATTTGATTTATTTTAGACACTATGAGTAGTTTGACTGGTGTGAATGGAAAGTTAGTGTGCATAAACTAAGCATGTGGTAAGTGGAACTGTGGAAATAACAGATTTTTCAATTCCCGTTCAATCCCAAAAAATCGGGGCGGGGGGATCTTTGGGTCAAATTAAAAATGACATTTTTCAAAATTTGTAGGCAAATTTAGAAGTAAAAAAACGTTTGGGGTCAAATGAAGTGTTTGTTTTGACATAATGACAAATGTTTTGTTTTAATTTCAACTATTTTTAAAATGCTTTTGATTTTTTTTAAAATAAAGTTAAAGGGAATTTTGAAATGAAAAGTTGGTTTGAATGAAAAAAATCAAGATGTTTCATTTAAGAAATATTAAAAATAAGTGTTGATTTTTTTAAAGAGTTTTTTAGCTATTTTCGAATGAAACAATTTGGTGAAAACAACATGAATTCACAAAATGTTTTGGTGTTGCTGAATATACTTTTTTCATTGAAAAATGGTTAATCCAAAAGATTTTGTTCAGCTCTAGTGGTAGGTCTTAGGACCTGAGTATTTAATGCTCAAATTTACTGTCAGATGAAATCCTGTTGTTAAATCAATGACATAATTTGAAATCCCTGCACATATTGCAAAGCAGTTAAGCACATACATGTCTTTAAGCACATGCTTAAATCCCATTGAAGTCAGCATGATTTAATCATACATTTACAGTTAAGTATATTCTTAAGTCTCTTTCTGAATAGGGTTGGTTTGCTGAATCAAGGCCACATTTAGTAATAATTTGGTACTACTCAGAGATTTAGTTTTACTCCTTGTGAATATGGGTTTACAGAATCAAGCCCTAAATAAACATGAAATACAACATAGGGTAAATCCTGAAGTCCTAATGGATTTCTAGTCAATCTTATGCGGGCAAAAGTCACTGAAGTCGAATTGACATTCTTCAATAGTTCTTCTAGGAAATAAAGTTTTCCCCATATTGATTTAGTTATTGGTAATGTTTGTTTCATGTGAGTTCATACACAGAAGCACTGTATTAATATTCTTCTAATCCTGTTTATCAAAATAAAATATTTATTATTCAGAAACATGGCAGGTGTTACCTCACCTGAAATATTGACCTGTGAAATATTGCTAAAACTATCATCAACCTTAACAGCTATTCCTCTTCTCTATGTTATACCTTCATTAGAGCTAGTATATGAAAATATCCTTTTCAAAATAACTCTAAGAAAACATTTCCAACTGTCTCGGAGAAAATTATGTCTAATTGTGTTTCAAGTTAATTTTATATCCAGCAGCCCCACACTTGATGTCGCAGATTATATCATGTTTTAATTTCACCTTTATTTGCATGTCTACTTTAGTAGAATGATAGAGTGGGGAAAAGACTCTGGTGTCTGCAAAGGCAAATCTAATTAATTTTCTTTAAAAAGATTAGATTTGATACCGCCAGCAAAACATGAGTGACACTGGATTGTTAAACTTACTTTTCTCTTTTGACTACTAGAGTTACAGTATACAAAATATTTTTTTCTAGAAAGTGTTAAGGTATTTAAAATTTCAGAGTTGTATTTTCCAGACACTACTTGTATATCCTGTTAATTTTATCTAGTATAATAATTTGGTACTTCTGGTAGTGAGCACTCTCACTAGTGGTGTCTGAAAGACTGGATCCTTAGGCCTTGATCCTGCAATGAACTACACACAGAAGAACGCATGCTCTCATAGTATATAAGAAGGGTGGCAATTTTCTGACTGTATTGGTTTAAATCCCAGTCTGGTATAGTTCTAGGAAAACTAGGGAAAGAGTTTCCTAAATTTCTTTGGGAGCCTAGTGTAAGATTAACCAGAGATTGTGGGAGAAAATGACTTTGATGTGATCAGCATTATACACTGGTGGATTAATAGAATAGATAGCCAGCACTGCATAAATTGTAGTTTTGCAATGTGTGTATCCATTGCCTTAAAAAGCAAATTCCCTGGACATCAAAAGTGTCTTTTTGAGCAGTTACCGTATGTCAGCACTTCTCAGTCAAATGATGTTTGTTCTTGTTTTATATATATATATGAAAAAACACAAGTTGGAATCAAAAGAAAACAATGTAATGTAGCCACTGCAGCTTCTAATCTGTTGATTTAAAAAGGCCGGGCAGAAGAAAAATAAACAATATGTTTTCAAAAAGTTCACCATGCAATCAGCATAATCAAAAAAGTTTCAGCTATACAATCTGGCTTGTGATTACCCTAAATATTTTGTTTGGTTAATCATACTGGGTCTGTACCAAACAGTGGTGGTTCAGCAGGATAGACAGCATAACCAAAAGTAGTGCCAGGTTTAATGTCAGTGAAATATATTTTTATAACGTAACTAAAATAATAACACTGCTGTGTTAACTCCAGGTTTCTCAGTGTAACTCTATTGAAATTAATGGGGTAATGCAGTGGAGAATGAGACCCAGCTATTCTCATCTATATACAGCAGGGACTGACAACCTTTGGCCTGCGGCCCGCAAGCCCCCTGGCAGGCCGGGGCGGTTTGTTTGCCTGCCGAGTCCGCAGGTTCGGCTGATCGCTGCCAGCTGTTCCAGGCCAATGGGGGCTGTGGGAAGCGACGGCCAGTACGTCCCATGGCCTGCATCACTTCCCGCAGCCCCCATTGGCCTGGAGCGGTGAACTGCGGCCAGTGGGAGCTGCGATCGACCGAACCTGCGGACGGGCACGGCAGATAAACAAACCGGCCCGGCCCACCAGGGGTCTTACCCTGGCGGGCCGCATGCCAAAGGTTGCTGATCCCTAATATACAGGTTTCTGTAATAGGGTGCGCTGTCCCTTTAAGGAGCAGAGGCTGGGGCCGCTCAGCCCTGTTCACTAATCACATGCAGCTGAGGAGGGGATAGGTGTTTCCTATAAAGAGCTGCAAGAAGGGCAGCGGGGGGAGGGTTGCAGAGAGAAGCTGCAAGAAGGCACAGTCTCCAGCAGTAGTCCCTGAAGGAGACCCCAGGGAGTTGTAGCTGGATAGAAAAAGCTGGTTGTTTGGACAATAAAGAGAGCCTAGAGGCAAGAGCTAGAGACTGATTTAGGCATGGCTGATAATTCCACCATCTGGTGAGGAAGGTGGACAAGCACATAGGATTGTATCTCTCTAAGTTTACAAAGCACTTCATGTCAATCTTACCTAGCTGTTGAAGTCTCCTAGCCTCTCACCTAGCTCCACCCCTCACTTTATCTCTGAGTTCATACCTGTTGCTTTCAGTTCGTACATTTCTTCTTCAAAGTCTCTGAAAGTCTTCTCTAGATTGAGGCCTTTCTGACCCGTATGTTTCGCATTTTAAGGACAGGATCTGTTTACCAAGCAGATAGATAAAACAGGCCTGACAGATCAGCCAAGAACGTTAATTTGGCAGGACTCTATTGTGAGACTCGCAGCTTTATCTACCCATTTTTCAGATGTTATCAGCTGCCATGTGTATCAAGAGAGCAATGTACCGAGTAGCAACTGCAAGTACATACCATACTTTGCACATTACTTTTAATGTTGCATCATATCTCTTTTCAGGATAAACAGAATGCTAAAAATATGTTTTGGGTGGTATACTCCATCAGCAGTTACTTTAGCCAAGAGAATAAAATGAAGTGGAATAATAATTTATTAGAAGATTAGCTAAAGCACACAGATGTAAGTTATTAAATGCTACTTGTCACAAGCTTAAACTCTGCATAAGTATGCTATAAAGCACGAGAAAATCCAGGAACGTGATGAACTGACCTGCAAACACTATAAAATCTGATCACCAGTACATTTTCCAATCTCTAGTCATACAGCGTGTATGTGTCTGAAAGCTGTTATGCATTGCTCAACATCTAGAATGCATCTGTCTAAGAATATGTCTATATTTGGAGCTGGGGATATGATTCCCAGTTCATGAAGACATTCTTATTCTAGCTCGCATTGAATTCCCAAATTCAAAAACTAACTAGTAGTGTATCTGGGGTAGCATGGGCTGCTGTAGCACACACCAGCTACCCTAAAATAAAACCCATCTGAAGCCTAAGGGCACATACTCGGGTCAGGTAGCCCGTGCGGCCAGTCGCTACTGCCCAGGCTTCCCCAGCAGTGCAGCTATTTTTACCAGGCTAGCTCAGTGAGAGCTAGTGCAAGTAGGTGCACTCAAGCTGCAAATCACGTCCCCAGCTCCAAGTGTAGATGTAGCCTAAAGATCCTGGCTGCAACTTTACTGTATCTAGATTGTGAAGAAAAGGGAAAATTATAGAGAACATGTGAACAACAACTGGAAACCAGACCCCAAGCATTCAAACATCAAGTCAGGGCTCCAAAATAATGGGTGACTTAAAAATATATATGAGAAATTGGGGGAAATCTTATTTGCCTCCTGGTATTAGCGCATTTAGCGTTTACATTTTTAGGTTTTTCTCCACAAACATGAGGGGTGGAAGCTTACCTGTTGAGGTTTTTTTTATGAGAGCTGAGATTTTTGACTAATATATATCTTGATTCCAACAGCAAGGGTTGTGAGAAAAACACTAAGTATGCGAGAGTTGAGAACACGGAGAGACAAGAAACCAGTGAAGTCCATGAGACTATTTCCATGGATTACAATGAACTCTGGATATGGCCTTTTGTGCCTCTGCTCAGGGACAAGGCACAAGGAGTGCAAACACTGCTTCCTTTTAGGCTATGTTTACATAGCACGGTCCTTATGACGGCACTTAAGGGTATGTAACACTGCATGCTCCCCTACCCTCCAGCAAGGATATACATAGGAGTAGGTGGTGAGGCACAGCTTAGGCAAATCGAGTAAAGACATGCCAGAACCTTAGGGTATGTACCCTACAGTGCTCTCTACATGTCCAAGCAGTTCCTCCCCTATCTACACTGCTATTTTTCCTTGAAGCAGGGAAAGACTCTGGCAGGGTGGAGGCACTGGGGAAAGGCTCTGGCATGGGGAGGCAGCAGGGATGGTCTTTCCTGCTGCCTCCCCAAGGCCAGAAGAGACCACCAGATCACCTAGTCTGACTTCCTGTATATCACAGGCCATCACCCACTGCACCTGCACACTAAACCCAACAACCGAAATGGGACCAAAGTGAATGAGACCCCCCAGGAAACTAGACTATTATGTGCTACAAGCTGAGACTAGGAGGGATGGAAGTGCACCAGTACCTGAAGCCCCCGCAATGGCAGGGAAATGATTAAGTGAGATATATACCCAGATAATCCTGGCAAGCAACCTGCACCCACACACTGCAGAGGAAGGCAACCCCTTCTTCCCCCCCAGATCACTGCCAATCTGACCTGGGGGAATATTCCTTCCTGACCCCGCATGTGGCCATCAATTGCGACTCTGAACATGACAGCAAGAACCAGTCAACCAAGCACCTGAGAGAGAAAATGTTTGGTGCCACCTCACAACCCTGGTCCACCCCACCCAGCGACCCATCTCCAACCATGGCCATCCCAGATGATTCAGAAGAAGAAGATAGAAAACCCTCCCAGACCACACTGGGGGAGAAAAATCCCTTCCTGACCTGACAGTGGCTGGCTGAAACCCTGAAACATGAGGTTTAAGAACATAAGATATAAATGGGAAGTGAGCTCTGTACCCCACCATCACAAGCAACCCCATCATATGATTGCACTCATAAATTCATCCAACTCTCTGAAAAATAATTTAGCTGTTTGTCCCCACAAATCTTATTGGGAAGCTATTCCAGTACCTCACTCCTTCTAATTTTCAGCCTGTATTTGTTCATGGCCAGTTTATATCCTTTAGTTCTTGTGTCAACATTGTCTTTTAACTTAAATAGCTCTTCACCCTCCCTGATATTTATCTGCAATGTACTTATAGAGAGCAATCATACCCTCTTAGCTTTCTTTTTGTGAGCCTTTCAGCACAACCTTGCCTTCTCTCCTTTAGACAGTTCCTTATCCTCCTTACCATGCTTATACTAATCCTCCTCTTCCCTAATTTAACAAATAATTTCCCATGTGAAATGCTTTACTGATGTCCAAAAATATTAGATCTACTGCACTTCCCTTTTCTAAAAAAAAAGTTATATTCTCAAAGAATGAAATCAGGTTAGTCTGGCATGATCTACTTTTGGTAAACCCATGTAGCATTACATCCCCTTTACCATTTACGTCTATGAATGTAAGGATTCACAATTTGTTCCAAAACCTTGCATACTACTGTTAGTCTGGCCTCAGGTTTGTAAGTGCCCAGATCACATTTTTCCCTTTCTTAAATATAGGTATGACATTAGCTCTTCTTCAGTCATGGTACCACTCCTGAAGAGATACATTTCTTAAAAACCCTTGCTACCAGACTAGCAATCTCGCATGCTAGTTCCTTCAGTATTCTGGGACAGAAGTTATCTGGTCCCCCGATCTGAGCACATGATCTGAAGCTCTTTAAACTTTTTATCCACCTCAGATGTGGTAGTTTCCATTTCTAAACACTCATTTCCAGCAGCTGTCCTGTCTTTATTGCCCATGTTCCATATTATAATCCTTACTGAAATCTGAGGCAAAGCATTCATTCATTCATACCTAGATTATCTTTAATCTGCTTCCATCCACAGTGCATAGTGGCCCAACCTCATTCTCTTTTTATTTATATAACCAAAAAACCTCTTATTCATTTTAATTTCCTTTGCAAGAGCTAATTCAGTTTGACTTTTAGCAATTCTCACTTTATTCCTACATTTTCTAACCTCCACGATGTAGCTTTCTTTGCTAATAACCCCCTTTTTCCATTCCCTACAGGCTCTCTGCTTATTCCTAGTGACCTTTTTGAAGTGGTTATTTATACTGATGGGTCTGGAGCCTGCCTCACACTGAAGTGTGGAAGCAGCCTGCTTTTCTCTGCAGCATGTAGCTGCACATACCATAGACAAGGACTTTGTTTCCCCAAAAAGGATGGGGAAGGGAATGGGCATGATGGGGTCATGGCCGTTCTCTCTCTCCAGGTTGGTAGCAGGTTTGGCCAAGTGTGAATGGGAGTGTGCAAGAGTACAGTCCTAATGAAACAATCCTTATCAAACATCACGGTTCCTTCCATGAGTAAACAACCTTTTTCTGTTTTAAAAACAAACAAACAAAAAAGAGGACTCAAGCTTCAGTAACTATTACAACTGCCTTGAACAAAAATTCTGATAGTTATTCAGAATCCTAGTGCTATGGCTGGAACTGGCTTTTCTCAGTGCATTTACCAGTTGAATCAAATTAACTTCCTTGGTCATGTTAGCCATAAGATATATCCAAACTTCCTTTTTTTATTCACATTTTATACGCTAAGGATTTTGTGAGGAAGTGTAATTCTAGTGGAGACTGTGACAATTAATCACCATTTCAAATTAGAGTTTATTTATTCATACACTTTTTAGAAATTTTTCTTTAAATAGTCATATATATTAAGGCCAGAAGGGACCATTATGATAATCTAATCTGATCTCCTGCATAAAACAGGCCAGAAATTTTCACCAAGTGATTCCTACATCACAGCCCAGCCCATAACTTCTGAATGAGCTATAGCATATCTTTTAGAAATACATCCAATCATGATTTAAAGCCTTTAAGTAAGGGAGAATATACCATGTCCTCAGGTAAGTCGTTCTAATGATTAATTACCCTCCTTTATTTAAAATTCACCAATTCTTCTTTCTTTCTTAATCTATTCCTCTCCCCCCTGAGTTTCCTTTTCTTCTTCTACTCATTGGTAACCTTTCTTTTATCTTGTCATCCTATCTTACATTTCCTAGCTCCCACTCCTCCTTTCTCTTATCCTTTCAGCTCTCCTCTTACAACAATCTGTTCATTATGAAGATACTTAGTGTGGCCTTGATTCAGCAAAGCACTTATGCATGTGAAATTGTGTGTTTTCAGGATTTGGGCCCATATGTCTGTGACATCTTGTTCAGGTCACCCAGAACCATAAGCAATTGTGTTACCACTCTGCCTCAGCCAGAGTTAGCTTTGCTGCTGCTATTAAGTTACGTGTCAGCTCCCTGACACCCCATGCTGTTTGCCTTGCCAGCAAACTCTTCAGGACTCTGTCACTCCAAACCTTGCCTGACAGGTAACAATGAGTGACCTCCATTTCCTGAGTTTCCCAGAGATGTCTTTTTGCAGTGTCCAATCCCGCTCACTGGACGCTCTCAGAAGTTAAGTTTGGGGCCTCCAAAGAGACAGAACACAGACTCATACTTCACTTCAGTATAACAGCACTGAGAAGGTTCTGTAATAAAACAATAAGAAGTTTATTAACAAGGACAACAGGTTTAAGTGATTTCAAACAGGAGTGAAAGAGAGAGATATGAAAGGTTACAAACAAAACAAAGTATGCTTTCCAGCGACTAAAACTTAACTTTAGCAAGTTATAATCTTTGTCTAAGTAGGTTTGTCACATGTAGTCAGTTCCTAGAGACGTCAGCCCCCTGGGCTGAAGGATCCACTCTCCCAGACAGGGGCGACTCTACCAATTTTGCCACCCCAAGCAGTCGCTGCTGAATTGCCGCCACCGCAATAGCGGCAGAGCTGCCACCAAAAGCCGCTGCCGCAGGAAGAGCGGAGGAGCTGCCGCTGAATTGCCGCCGCGGGACACGGACTGCCGCCCCGTTCTCAATGCCGCCCCAAGCACCGGCTTGGAAAGCTGGTGCCTGGAGCCAGCCCTGCTCCCAGAATTCAAGAGCTCTGGGCTCTTTTGTCCCTCAAGTGGTGTATGCCAAAATAGCATTCTGCTTCTGCTTATGTTTCCCAAAGTCCATCGTCTCTGTTTCAAGAGCCACCAAAGGTTCCTGGGGGTGCAGCCTCAGTCCCCCACTGTGATCATTACGTGGCCATCTCCCCCACTTCCCTGTTTGATGGCTTTGTTTACCTTATATGTAAATATACGTTCACTATTTCTGGCCTTCCTCAGTTCATATTGGGACACAGTGAAGCAGGTGACACAATGTTTCTTTGTCTAGGGCTGGGTGTATGCACTCCTTGCCTAACACATTGTAAGAACTTATTTGCAGCACACAACTATGAGTCTCTATGTACTACCTGTACATACCTCATGCAATAATATTAATAACCAGCATTTTCACAGTTTGCACACACTTTACATGACACCTGTCGCATATAGATTATGACAACAGTGTGTAAGGCCAATGGGTCTGCCAGGCCTGATATGAGTTACTGTATGGTGTGCCCTCTGCCAGCTGGCACTGAGGGCTCCCATGGTCACAATGTTAACATGTATTAATGAGCATTAACCAGTGTTTCCAACACAAACAAGGAGGGAAAGAGGGAAAATATTTGGCCAGTCTTGAAGAATGTGATGTTTCATACAGCTGCTAAATCATGGTAACCTAGGTGTTCTGGCCATTGGTAGTAAATTTACCTGAAGGTAGCTCTCATTAGAAACTACTTGAAATGCTTTCATAAAATTTGATAGCAAGCCTTTCTTCATTTTAAAAATAAAAACTGTTGGGGTTATCCCCCTATGATTCATGGCAATGCCATTATGAAATAGAATAATAACTCTTTTCCATCAGGAGTGGGGCAATTAACTAGGTACAAGTCGGAGACTCTTTTGGGGAAGTTGCAGCATTGTCAGATTTTACACAGGAATTTATTATGGAGCTGCTTGGTCGTGACTTTATAGTTAAGGTTGTATTCTGAAACAGGCTTGAAATGAGGCATTGCTTTCTGTTTTATGTAGGTGCAGGGGGGGCCATTCTGTGTGAAATTTTACCCAGGATTAGAATGTCAATGTAGTTTTTCTTTAGTTTCTGTTCATGGTTTTGAAATTAGAAATGTTTGAAATTTGGCACTGACTGAAATTTGTTTGTGACAGTCTTTCTTTTGTTTGTCAACTCATATCTTTGTAAAAAAAAAACCCATTGTCTAGCTATATAAATTAGTGGAGAGATTAATCTTGAATAGATCTGGGGCAACAGGTAGTTGGAAAATGGGATTCAGCGTCATTTTTAAAAGTCCTTGTGCAATGGGTAGCTGATGGATACAACATGAAAGGTTGCTGACAGCAAAGGTTTTATCTGCCAGAGAAGTGCAGTTGCATTGGCCCTTTACCAAGCTCCTACCCTGCTACATACACATCAAACTGCTATCCCCAAAATCCTTAGCTAATACCATTGAGAAAGTAGTTTGGTAAAGGCATAAGTGCCTCACCCAAAGCTTCCTCCTACAGAGTTACAGTTGTAGCGCATGGTCTATGACACACAGTAGGTGTGGTAGTACTAAGGTATGTGTCTTTTGGCAAACGACTAGAGAGTATGCACTGTTAGATATCTTCACTTTTCAGGTACTTGCTTTTATGTTATGGTTTTGTTTTCTTTTGTTATGTTATATATAGGAAAGCTTTCGCTGTTTCACAAAAAAAGGTTCTATTGTGTATTACTAGATGTAAATCGGATCCCTAGAGTAACTAAAGATAAATGTAGCCCCTGTAAATATAAGGTAGAATGAGAAAAAATTTCTATGAATGGGAAAAGGGGTAAGCAGTGTGGTGGCAAAATTTGCAGATGATACAAATCGACTCAAGATATTTAAGTCCCAGGCAGACTGCGAAGAGCTACAAAAGGATCTCACAAAACTGGGTGACTTGGCAACAAAATGGCAGATGAAATTCAATATTGATAAATGCAAAGTAATTGGAAAACATAATCCCAACTACACATATAAAATGATGGGGTCTAAATTAGCTGTTACCACTCAAGAAAGAGATCTTGGAGTCATTGTGGATAGTTCTCTGAAAACGTCCACTCAAGGTGCAGCAGCAGTCAAAAAAGTGAACAGAATGCTGGGAATCATTAAGAAAGGGATAGATCAGTGATTGTCAAACTTTTGTACTGATGACCCCTTTCAAATAGGAAGCCTCTGAGTGTGACCTGCCCTTATAAATTAAAAACACTTTTAAATATATTTAACACCATTATAAATGATGGATGCAAAGCAGAGTTTGGGGTGGATGCTGACAGCTCGTGACCCCCCCATGTAATAACCTCGTGACCCCCTGAGGGGTCCCAACCCCCAGTTTGAGAACCCCTGGGATAGATAATAAGACAGAAAAGATCATATTGCTTCTATATAAATCCATGGTTCGCCCACATCTTGAATACTGCATGCACATGTGGTCACCCCATCTCAAAAACGATCTAGTGGAATTGGAAAAGGTTCAGAAAAGGGCAACAAAAATTATTAGAGGTATCATAACGGCTTCCGTATGAGGAGTGATTAATAACACTGGGACTTTTCAGCTTGGAAAAGAGACGACTATAGGGGGATATGATAGATGTCTATAAAATCATGACTGGTGTGGAGAAAATAAAAAAGGAAGTGTTATTTACTGACGGAGAGTGGGGGGAAAAAAACTTCTTAGTGATAATCAAGGTGGGCCATTTCCAGCAGTTGACAAGAACATCTGAGGCATGGTGGTGGGGGAGGGCGGGGAATAAACATGGGGAAATAGTTTTAACTTTGTGTAATGACTCATCCACTCCCAGTCTTTATTCAAGCCTAAGTTAATTGTATCCAGTTTGCAAATTAATTCTAATTCAGCAGTCTCTCGTTGGAGTCTGTTTTTGAAGGGTTTTTGTTGAAGAATTGCCACTTTTAGGTCTGTAATCTAGTGACCAAAGAGATTAAAGTGTGCGCCATGGGAGTCACATGGTTGCAAGAGCATCATAGAAGCTGTAGTCCAGCCAGGGAACATGGCCCATAAAAGACAATGGAGGTGTTAAGCTTTTGAACTACATTTCCCATAATTCAGTGGACGACCATAAGGAAATAAAGTTTAACACTGAACGGAGTCAAAACAAAACATTTCAAATCAGTTCAACAAACTGAAATATTTTGATTTGTATCTGACTGACCAATTTTGCTTCGGTTGTCCTAGAGAAAATTAATACAATTAGGAAACATTTTGATTGTGTGGAAACTGCATGTTTATCAGAAAATCATTCTGATTGACAATTCTCAGCCAGGTCTAACTGAGGTGCTGTATAAACATATTGAAAGACACAGTCCCTTTCCTGAGAGATTTGCAGTCTAGGCTCTGATTCTGCAAGCTGCACTGAACTGATCCTTATTGTAAAGTGCGCCTACTTTTATAATAAGGTTCACATGGTACTGAAATCAGTATTTGCCCTAAAGGAAAGAAGTCCTGGACTTGTCCCCCATGATACCAGGACCCTGCTAGACACATCTCTAAGGACTTCCTTCTCGTTCCCAAGGGGATTTCCAGTCCTTTTGCTCTATGTATGCTCTGGGAGAGTTGAGGTTCCCTATACCCATTTCCTTCCATAAAGTATCTTTGAAACACGAGGCTGAATTGGGTGACATTTTTCTTTATTCAGGTCTCTTAAGCCTAAATTTTCAAAGGTCAGCCTCATTTTTGCACATGCAAAATTAAGCAGGTGCTATGTGTGAACCTTGCTGTGCAAATGTATACACATTTGCCAAGACCTGTGCATGCACAGTAAATTAGGGTTGCCAACTTTCTACTCGCATAAAACTGAACATCCTTGCCCTGCCCCTTCTCCAAGGTCCCATCCCTTATCTGAGGCCCCGTCCCTGCTCACTCCATCCCCCCTCCCTCTGTCACTCGCTCTCCCCACCCTCATTCACTCATTTTCACTGGGCTGCTCAGGGGGTATGTAAGGAGGTGAGGGCTCCAGTTGGGGGTGTGACCTCTCGGGTGGGGCTGAGGATGAAGAGTTTGGGGTGCAGGAGGGGGAATCAGGGCTGGGACTGAGGGATTCGGAGGGTGGGCGGGGGATCAGGACTGGGGCAGGGGGTTAGGGCATGGAGGCTGATGGTGCAGGCTCCAAGTGGTGCTTACTTCAGGCAGCTCCTAGAAGCAGTGGCATGTTTCCCCTCTGGCTCCTATGCGCAGGCATGGCCAGGTGGCTCTATGTGCTACCCTTTCTGCAGGTGCCACCCCCACAGATCCCATTGGCCGTGGTTCCCAGCCAATGGGAGCTTCGGAACTGGCGCTTGGGGTGGGGGCAGTGCGCAGAGCCCCCTAGCTGCCCCTACGCCTAGAAGCCAGAGAGGGGACATGCCACCGCTTACGGGAGCTGCGCAGAGCCACGGCAGGCAGGGAGCCTGCCTTAGCCCCACTGTACCACTAACCGGACTTTTAATGACCCGGTCAGCAGTGCTGACCACAGCCACCAGAGTCCCTTTTTGATGGGTATTCCGGTCAAAAAACAGACACCTGGCAACCCTACAGTAACTGTGCTGAGTCCTGTGCATAGATCAGTGTTAGAATTTGCATCTGCATAACCTTCTAAGGCAATGGGGGGGTGAGTATACAAATTTTAACATTTGTAAATCCATAGGTAGCAGACAATTTACCTTGCACATACAGACATTAGAACTTTTACAGCTGCACCCATGGAGGATGGGTGAGGGCCCAATTGAATACTGACCCCTTTAAGTATTTTTGTCAAGCCTGCAGGAACTTTCCAAGATGTAAACAGAGAGCTAGGATTTGTATGTGCAAATTTGGATCTCTACTCCAAAGAAGCTATTGTGTGCAGTATCTTGTTGAACTAGAAGTTTGTAGTAGACTATTTTAGCAAATCTGGTATCATTTTTACAAAATTAAATCAGTGACTTCATAGATCCACAGGAATTTTTCACAGAGCCAAAGCTGACTCTATGACTCCAAATTAGTAACCACAGAATTCTAATATTTTCCTGAAGCCTACATCAGAAAGTTTTCATGTTGTAGATTTATATTTTTTGTATATATAGCCACTTTTCCACTTGCTGAAATTTGTTGTTGCTGGCAGTTGCTTTGATTTCCTGGTATAGCTTTGCATTTTACTCTGACTAACCAAAGGGCAACCCACAGTATTAATTAGCTGATATTTCTCTTCCTGTCTTCATCCTGTGACAGGACTGGACAGATGGGATTATAACCAGCAGAGTTTCTATGTTATGTGCTCAAACAATGATGATCTGGTCTACTCAGGTCCCAGTAATATTGTCTGTCAAGAATCTGATTGTGTTTTTCTAACACATCTGAAGCAAATACCGAAGAAAATAATTCATTGGCCAATGCAATATTTCTATTGAGCCAGTCATAACTGCAGGTTAGCCCACAGCATTCTTGGATTTAGAGGATACCAGTGAACCTCAGAAGTTTCAATTTCACAATTTCTGTCTCACACACATACACACACACACACACACAAGCAGCTTGTTTGAGGGCAGAAGCAAATCACTACAGATTATTATTTTATCAGTTCTACAGAGCTGTGGTTAGAAAAACTCTTTTTGAACCAAAAATATTTGTTTATTTAACTGCCTAAGCATCACTTTTCTAAGATTTGTAGTCATATTTTCCTGTAAAGGGAAAATCAGTGATACTTGGCCAGCCGCTGAAATTCAGACTCTTCGTATCTAGACGCTGGTGGTCTGTGCAGTTTTATATTCCTTTGTAAATTGTCCAGTGTGTATTTTTTCCCCAGAATATTACAGTTATCTACATGCTTTTATGCAAATGTCTTTGCTTTTCTTTTTAATGCAATAATTGACCATATAAAATCCCATTACAAGATGATACGGCAGATCCCTGCTAATTCACACTTGGGCAAAGAGCGCACTTGCATATCTCCGATGAAAGCAGGGTTTCCTTTTGCCGTTCAGTGGAACAGTGGGAATATGCAACTGTGCCGTGGGTGGACTCAGTGAGGAAATGCTTGAATTGGTCAGCAATAGGCAGGTCAGTCACATTCATATTCCTCCCTGCTGCCATTCAGAAAAGTGTATGCTTGTGAGGGGAAACATATAGTGCCGTTGACTTTTTTCTTTCATTTCAAGCACAACAGCATGGGTGATGGCATACTCTCCTGGGGCAATGGAGGGATGCACTGTATCACCATATAATCTATTTAGCTGGCATCCATTCTTTGTCTTGTTCTCATAATTAATTGTAGTCCTAAGCTAGAGCTCTGGCATTAATGGGTCTCTTCATCTTCCCAGATGGCTCCTATATCCGACTGGGGAGGGTTACTGCTCCTGCAGGCCTCTGCTGCTGTCATGAAACTGCTAGTGGCTTCAGTAGATATGGGACACATCTTTATGAATACCGTCTCTGCCTTTCTTCCTACAACTACCATTGCTACTGACGTGTTCCTGATAGGATTGATCACAGGGAACTGACCTCTTCCGCCTTCTTGCTGAGGGCAATAGGCCATTCTCCATTCCCTTTGTCCTTCTAATGAAGGTTAGTGACAGCAAAACTGGGGACTAGTCTATTTCCCTGAATCAAATGACAGCCACTCGCCCTTTTCAGTAGCTTTTCATGGGTGGTCTCACTGCCACCAAAGACGTGTTGGCAGTGAAAGGAAAGGAGTTGGGAAGCAAATGCAGCCGTTCTTAAAAGCTTTTCATCCTGCTAACTGTGGGAGCAAATGGTCTGGTCCTCCCGGATGGTTTTGGGTTGGTCCTGAAAGAATGGTCTGTAGCTGTTGGGTTATTCCTTTGTCTGGAGAGAAATAAGTGAACAGTTGCTAGTCTAGTTTAATCACTGGTAATTAAACTCTCGGGGAAAGAGCTTGATGGCAAAAACAGCGGCAGAGCTCACGAAAGTAACTCCTCATTCAATATGCCACCAACTACAGCTGTGTTTGAACACATTAAAGCATCCAGTAATAGCTTCTCTCACCTCCTGTTTCACCCAGTACACTGTTCCCTAAATTACTGTGTCAGTCACTCACAACTTTCTCTCCAAACACATAAAAGATCCTGTAGCATTAACACTGTCAGTAAGTCACCACTCTACTGACATGGCCTGGAAGCTGCCTGAGGCCAACTCAGCATTGAAGTTGATGTATCTGGCTACACAATTCTCCAAATCCGTTCTTGCTTTTTATATATGGAAAATGAATCTGTTACAGCGGGGGTTGGGGGGGAGAGGGGGTGGCAAAGGCTAGTATGGCACCATTGTTGATAGGTCAATTATAAATCTCTAGAGCAAGATTAGTTTCAGCTACTCCTCAAACAAACCTAATGATAATGGTTTTTGTAAAATATGATGACTGGAACTGGAGAAGTAGGGTTGGATTTCAGGAGGAACCTAGATTGTTGTCACAACAGGTGCTCAGGAAAGCAAGAAGCAGCTTACAGACAAATTCTAGAGCCTAAGCATGTAACACTAGCCTTTCAGCATATTTATTAAAGATCTCTTTCCTACAATTCTGCCTTCTTGCTGCATCACTTGTTACCAATGAAGCAATATGGGTGAAACTGCAGTAGATTTTGACATCTGCTCTTCTCGTTTTGGCTATTTTATTTCAAACAAATTATTGGTTAATTTCTTTACTATTATGTGTATTGTCAAAAGAACAATAATGTAATCAGTGATATTCAGTGAGGCATCTCTGCTGTTAATGTCTATTTGATTTTCTTTTATTTTTCAGCTGAGTTACTTTGGTGGTTTTCCTGGCAAACTAATAGTTTTATAAATGGCTCAAAATTGCTCTTGAAATGTATCCAACTAACAAACGTGGTATGACGGGCATAGTAATTGTCAAATAAATCCTAGGAGGTTCCTAAGTGTACCTGAAACGCAAAATAAGTGCAGCCAACAAAGAATGACAAAAGTCAAAGTTCCATGGAGAAAGTCATTTCGCAGCAAGCAATGCATGTTTGGGGGTGATGAGAATTAAGTCATTTTCTTATCTAGAGAGGAAATGTTTGTCTATATGTTCTGTGCTGTATGTGCTATGCTATTGTCTGTATTATTTCATTCTCTCACTGACTTAGCAAACCTCATTGTTTGGGGGTTGGGGTTTTTTTGGTGTGTTCTTTGCTTGTAAATGGGCTATGTGTGCAAGAAGTTTGCAGTGCTGAATTATTAAAATTAGGTTTAAGGTTTGGTAAAAGTTCAACTTTATTCATTATGTAGTATTAAAAGTAAAGAATGTTTGCAAATAAAATATAGCATTGCAATCAGTATCTTTTGAAACAGGTATTGAATTTCTGGGCAGGTCTCCCAATCTGTTAGGTTGAAATATGTGGTTTGACTTTCAAATTTGGAAGAGGTGTTGAAAGATAGCAGCTTTCATTTGAGGATCTCAAAGTCCTGTTGAAATATTAATAATACCTATATTGTATATGGCGCTTTTCATCCATAAATCTCAATGCTTAAAAGTCAGTATCATGTCCAGGTGAAGAAAATGAAGGATTCATTAATCCTCCCAACACCTCATGAGATGAGTAAATGTTGTTGTTCCCATTTTACAGATGGGAAGGCTGAGGCACAAAGAGACTAATTCATTTGTTTAAAATTAGTCAGGAAGTCAGTGGCAGAGACCAAAGTAAGAACTGGAATTTTTGTCTCCCAACCAACACTAGATATTCTCCTTCTCTAACCCACATACACACAGACACACCCTCTCTCATGGAGTTGTCTCAGCACTAATGATATCAGTTGCATGTCTGTTACCTCTCTTCAGACTGAAGCCTGCCTGTGGAGATCAATCAAATCTCTGTGCATATCACCCTTAAAGTGATCCTCAGAATGCGATCGCTGCAGCGCAATGTCATTTATTTCACAATAATACTTTTTATTAGCATGTTTCAGGTTTGGAGAGAAGAAATGATGGTTTCGAAATGATTCCAAACGAAATTTGCTGAGTTTGCAAATATAAGCAATTACTGATCTGATGAGTTTGCAAGTAATAAGAGCCCTATCCCCATTTCAGAGCAAAGCAGTCAACCAGCCCTACTGTACACAGAAATGGATTCAGTTCAAAGCGTGTTTTTTTAGTGCAACTCCTAGCCTACATTGTATTCTGTTCAAACATAGGAAACAAAATGCAAATAAATATGTAAAGACTGGGTCATGCTATGAGAGTCTATCATGTTTTTAAGTTAGGGAAGACCACGTTACTCAGGAGCATCGGAGCTATCATAAGGGTAATAAAACATCATGTTGTCAGCGTATAAATGTAACCGTGGGTGTAGCTGAAGGGAAAGATTCCCCTAGGTACAGTATGGCACTGCACATTTATCTCCTGCACTGTGAAAAGTTTTCCTCCTCGGTTTTCAGCAAAGCATTAAAGGGAGGTAGCATAGTCTAGTGGACTAAGTCTGAGGCTGTAATTCAGGATTGCCTAAATTCTCATCCAGTCTCAGGGTGGCTCCAAAGCCTATTGAAATCAATGGCACTCTTTCATTTTATTTGATATATTTTGGCTCAGGCGTTCAGCTACTGACTCACTTTGTCAATGTGGAGAAGTTATTTAACCTCTGTTTCCCAACTCATCTACTCTTAGGGTTTGTGTGAGGACCAGGTAAAAAATTTTCAGTATTTTTGAATTGTACAATACCATGTTAACTCTAACTATTAACCTCATGACCAAACCCAAGCTGCTGTTGGAAGCAAAGTATTGGGCTTGATGCAGTTATCAAGGGAAGGAAGAGGGTGTGGCATGTCTCCGAATGCTACCGTTGCCCAGAAGAACTATGGAAAGGGGAGGGGCGGTGCATATGGTACTCAGGTAAGAGGAGAGTTCTACTTATGGGCTTCCCCTTCTGATTGAAGTCAGTGGGTTTTTTCCCAAGTCAATGGGAGTAGTAGCTGGCCCTATAAAATATGTTGAGACTTGTACAGCATATGTAAGAAACACAGATTTGTCCTTTCTTGTTGCTCTATTTTTGATTTCCTTAAAAGGCTGCAAGTAAAAAGGCCTAGCAATCTTGGCGTGCCTTCAAACAACATTTAAAGACTTCTTTTGGACACATTTTCTCTTTTACTCATTTAGCCTTTAGGTTGGTTTTTACTCTTCGAGTTCATTTTAGCAATCCTGTTCAGTGTTTTGCTTGATTTTTATATTTCTACTTGATTACAAATAGGCCAATTCATAAATTATAAGTCCTCATGGAACCATTGTGATCATTTAGTGTGGCCTCCTGTATAACAAAGGGCATATGGTTTTCCTGAATCAATTCCTCTTTGTACCAGAGTACATCTTTTAAAATAACATCCAGTCTTGATTTAAAATGTGCTAGTGAGGGATCATCCACCACAAACCTTGGTTAATAACCCTCACTCTTAAAAATATGCACCTATTTGCAGTCCAACTTGGTCTAACTTCAACTTTCAGCCACTAGACCTTGTTATACCTCTGTCTGCTTGATTGAAAAGCCCACTATCAAATTTTGTTCCCCATATAAGTACTAATAAAGTGTGATTGAGTCACCCCTTAACTCTTTCTCTTTAAAAGAGATTTAACTCCTTGAGTCTCTCACCCTATGATATGTTTTCCAATCCTTTAATTAATTGTTCTTGTGGCTCTTCTCTGACCATCTCCATTTTAGCAATATCCTTGAATTGTGGACACTAGAGCTGCACACAGTATTCCAGCAGCAGTCACATCACTGCCAAATACAGACTTAATGTAACCTTCCTACTCGTACTTGGTATTTCCCTTTTGACATATCCAAGAGTTCCATTAGCACTTTTGGCCCCAGTGTTGCACTGGAAGTTCATGTCCAGCTGAATATCTATCATAATCCCCAAGTCTTTTTCAGAGTCACTGGTTCTTGGGATAGAATTCCTTATCATATAAGTATATCCTGCACACTTTTTTCCTTGATGTTTAACTTTTCATTTGGCTGTCTTAAAACTTGTATTCTGTGCTTGCACCCAGCTTATCACCTGATCCTGATCATTCTGTCTCAGTGACCTGTTCTCTTCTTATTTACCATTCCCCCAACCTTTGTGTCATCTGCAAACTTGATCAGCATAGATTTTATGTTTGCCACTGAGTCATTGATAGTTTGGGGCCAAGAACTGATACCTGCAGGACCACATTAAGAATACACCTACTCAATAACAATTTCCTATTTATGATTATACTTTGAGACCTATCAGCCAGTTTTTAATTATATTTTATGTGGGTATTTTTATTTTATTTACTATTTGTGTAGTACCTGGACAGGAGGAGAGGGTGTTTTAGATATAAAATTGTTTCTTTTTAAAAGACACACTGAGCCTATGTGTTCACCCCGTTCCATACAACTTTTTAGAAGTCTAACTGATTGTCTGTTGACCAAAATAAATTGAATGTTTTTGATATAACAACCCTATAAAATCAGTAGTAATGCACCAAAATTAATAAATCTTGAGGAGAAATGAAGAACTGAACTACAGGGCTCCAAAACATTTTTTAAATCTCTTCATCCTTAGAATTTAAAATATGTATTGGCTCCAAATTACCTAGAATATTCACTCTGGGTCCAAAGGTCACAACGCTGTGGCTTGATAATATAAAATTCTCAGTTGCTGCCTGAAGAAAAACAAAAATGTTTTGGCATAGTCAAAAGGAGAAAACCAAAATTACAGCCCACATTAAAGTCTGTCTGTAATAATCTACACTCTTTAAAAAAAAGTGCAAAGCCTATGCTGTGATTCTAATATTTTCAACTTCACTGGGCTGCACCAGTACATTCCATTCCATTCCATTTTTTGTTTTTTGGCTCAGTCAGTTGGTTCATTTCTCCTCCAGCAGCACAAAGGGGACAGAAAGCAGGCTTAGTTGCAAGCCAGGGAGTCTCCTTATATAGGGGAGTTCTAACGTGAGGTAGAACGATGCCTACTCTTCACTGTCACTGCTTCCCACTTCCCCAGCATTGAGACATTACAAAGGGAGGGGGTAAGACTGTGGGTGTGACCACAGTTCCTTATACTGTGGTCATGCCCCACTACACAAGAACCCCTAGGGCTAGTTACATGCCTACTACCAGCCAGCGTAACTTAGGACAGCCCTGAGGCTGCTTTAAATTGCTCAGGGAGTCACATCTGCCTCTAGGATCAGGGGCAGGTAAAGCAGAAAGGGCATTAGATGACACATTAGCCCTGTGATGCAGATATAATTATCCCTATGTTTAGAGCTGCTTGTAAAATGAGCATGTTTCCTACAAATCTGAAATTTTCTACCTTCTTTATAGATGGGAAAGCTGATGCACACAGAGGCCAAGTGATGTGCCCAAGGCCATAAATCAAATCCTACATGTTATATGAAGTTAACTAAATCGTAGTAGAAATTATAACTATTCCTTTTCAGTGAGCAGTGTTCACCTACCATTGAACTCAGTGGTAGGTTTGCATGCAGGAGAATTTGTGATCAAATGACAGTAACTCAATTATTTCCAACATCCTAATGTCTGTCACTTAAGTACAGTTTTACTACAGTGCAAATGTTTGTGTAAGTCTCTAATGTATCGGCTTCCTCAATAAAAGTGTGTCCAAATAAATAGCAGCATCACATAGAAAGCATATTCCAAAGATATGGTTTATGTACAAATTAAACATAATTCCCTACTGTATGCATAATTGAGCAGTTTTCTTAAAACATGAGAAAAGAGACTGAAACAAACAAAAAAGCATGAGAGTTTATACTGGGGGTGCTGGGGGAGTTTTGTTTTGTTTGGTGAATGATAGAAATTAGAACATAAAGTGGATGGTTCAAAACCACCTTTCAAGGGCAAATCCCACTCAGTCTTGACTGTCATTGCTGTAACCTCTTTGAGGCCTTGAGCACATCAAATTAAAACTAATCATATTTTTGTAAAATGCATTTGTCCATCATCCTTAAAGAAATATTTAGTGAGAATCACATTCTAAAGGCCTTACTCATGCAAAACTCCAGCTGGTTTTGATAAGAGTTTTGCCTGAGAGAGGACTGCAGTCCTGTCTCATGTCAAGCCCCAGTTCTGTACAGGCTTGCCACAAGGTGGGGGAAATATCCTCCCCCAAGGCTGTGCATTTACAAAAAAGTTACTCTGTAGCTCCTTTGTGTGAAGGTGGAGGGAATATCTGGGGAATCTGTGTAGTCATTGACCCACTGATCCCAATGCCTTCAGTCCACCCTCAAAACATGTGAAGGCCCAGAAAAAGGATTGATACCCTCAACCAACTCTTTCCTCCATGCTACAGGACCACAGTGGAGTTGCTGTTTTCAGGGCCTTCTGTCCCCAAATTAGGATTAGAAGGTCTGGATTTTCCACTAGAGTTCGTTGTGAGCTGCTTTATGCACCTAGACAGATATAGTTGGAGGAAAAAAGCCCCACTGAAAGCAGAGTTGAACTTGTTGGGTGTCCCATTGTTCTGCTATATAACCTACCCACATGAAGAGTCTGTCCTGGGAGTAGCAGGGGGTAAGAGCAGCTGCTGTGAGGCTGCCATTCCTCTACCTTCTCCTGCAGAGGTCCAGAAGTGGGTCCTATCCACCCCCACTTCCCACCACCCTCGGAACAAGGTGGGTAGGAGGGAACCTTATTTTGACTGAGTCACAATTCATTTCCTGGAATGCTCCTAGGGAAGCTCATGCTATATTGCCCTTTCCTCGGAGCTTGTGGTCACAATCTAGCCCATAATAAACAAAGTTCTCACTAACTAAACTTCTTGGACAGATTTTTACAGTGACACTCCTTAAGTTTGGAAATTATTCTGTTTAAACAAATCATAAACTTTTGGTTTTTTTCATTACATGAGGTATACAATTCAACCCACCCATCTCACAAATTGTATAAGCTCTCTCCTTGGTGTATGTGTTACTGGAATTCAAAGGCTGAAAAAGCAAAGGACAAAAAAAAAATCAAAACATCCTGTCCTGGAATCAACAGTTTAAGCAATAAATCACTGTGCTCAATTTTGACTGTCCTAATGAAAAAATATTTTAATTCCAATTGTCCAGCTTGAAAGAGTATGAATGTTATTGTTAGAGGAACCCAAGAAATACCAAACATATGAGTATAAAATGGTGACCTTCCAAAGAGTGTGGGTAATTATAGGAATCATATAATGGTTTTCTCCAAGGTATGTTCCTGATCGCACAAATGTGGTCAACTTTCTTGGGATATTGGAAAGTCCAATTATCTTCCCATATTTAAGACAAAATATATTGTGATTCCATAAGTTTAGTCTAGATAGCCTTAAAACTAGGTCATATTTTCTGATGGGAAAAGGACAGCTCTGTTACAGAGGCTGATAAATTCAACAATGCTGATGATATGATGATAAGTTTTGTGTTTATTAACAATTATGTAATAGGCACAAACAAACTGGTTTCCTTGACGCTGATCTTCCTTTTATTATAGATCCTTCCTTTCCAAAAAGTTAAACAAGCAACTTCCCAGAAGAGGTTTCTTGATTCATTAGGATCTCAGAGCTTTATCATGGAAACTTGTAATTTGCCCTTTTAAGAATTTTAGCAAAACAACATTTTACTACTGTTGCCAGGTAACACAGCTTTGGGTCCTAAATCAGCAAATCACTTATTCAGATGCTTAAAGTTAAGCATGTGATTACTAATGTTCTCCAACGCATCATCAAGGATCTACAACCTATCCTGAAGGACGACCCATCACTCTCACAGATCTCACAGATCACAGGCCGGTCCTTGTTTACAGACAGCCCCCCAACCTGAAGCAAATACTCACCAGCAACCACACACCACACAACAGAACCACTAACCCAGGAACCTATCCTTGCAACAAAGCCCGTTGCCAACTGTGTCCACATATCTATTCAGGGGACACCATCATAGGGCCTAATCACATCAGCCGCACTATCAGAGGCTTCTTCACCTGCACATCTACCAATGTGATATATGCCATCATGTGCCAGCAATGCCCCTCTGCCATGTACATTGGTCAAACTGGACAGTCTCTATGTAAAAGAATAAGTGGACACAAATCAGACATCACTTGATGAGAACACTTCAATCTCTTTGGTCACTTGATTACAGACCTAAAAGTTGCAATTCTTCAACAAAAAAACTTCAAAAACAGACTGCAAGGAGAGACTGCTGAATTGGAATTAATTTGCAAACTGGATACAATTAATTTAGGCTTGAATAAAGACTGGGAGTGGATGGGTCATTACACAAAGTAAAGCTATTTCCCCATGTTTATTCCCTCCCCCCTCCCCCCCCCCCACTGTTCCTCAGACATTCTTGTCAACTGCTGGAAATGGCCCACCTTGATTATCACTACAGAAGTTCCCCCCCCCCCCCCACTCTCCTGCTGGTAATAGCTCACCTTCACTGATCACTCTCGTTACAGTGTGGATGGTAACACCCATTGTTTCATGTTCTCTATGTATATAAATCTCCCCACTGTATTTTCCACTGAATGGATCCAATGAAGTGAGCTGTAGCTCACGTAAGCTTATGCTCAAATAAATTGGTTAGTCTCTAAGGTGCCACAAGTACTCCTTTTCTTTTTGCAAATACAGACTAACACGGCTGCTACTCTGAAACCTAGCTGGAAATGGTGAGGCCTGAAACCCCACTGCCTTGCACCTATGCAAAGTGTGTGCAAAAACACAACCATTTCTGATTTGGTAACATTTTGCAGCCACTTTGCTTAGCTGTGTATGACTGCACAAGGAGCGAGGCAGTGGAGAATCGGGCCTGAGTTCTTGCCAGTGGCAATCCACTATATTCATAGCAAAAACTGCTTTATACAGCAAAATAAACTTGAGCAGAAAATTCTTTGCTTTTCACCAAAAGATCTTTGGTGAAATCAAGTATTTTTGTTTTTCAGCAAACCCACAAATGTAAGGTTGAATCTGGATCCCATTGAAATACATGAACAAGCTCACGTTGGCTTCAATGGCTCAGGATTTAGTCCTGGATTTTTTTTCTCCCTTGTAACTGTCTGTTTTGTCAATAGTGACAAATGTTTGTACAGCTCACAAAATTCCAGTGAATCAAATTCCATTAATTCCACTTCCTTTCCTCAATCTTTTACTTTCCTAAGAATTTCAGCGTTTCTTTCAAAAGAGCTCTTTTTCTCCAACAAAATCTGTTAGGTTAAAGTTTAAAAAAATGTTTTGATTGCAGTCTCTACAAATGTAATTGACAGAACAATAGAATAGTAGGCACCTGGGGTCCCAAACTAGGCAAAAGTCTTCAGACAGACTGCTTCTTAACAAGGAAGTTTATGATCCATAAAACTTTTCACCACATTAGGTTCTTTCTGAGCCAAGGTCCCTCTTTTAAACATATGAGAGTTTACGTTTCCAGTCCCATACTAGGAGACTTCTGTCGTTTCCAGGCTGGTATCTTCGGCTGAACCCACATATTCCACCACTTCTGTTTTTAGAACTGAAGCCTGACTTTACAGATTCAAACAATATGCTCCTTCTCACCTATAAAAGGATATGGGCTGCATTTAAAGTGCTCAGCACCTTATAAAAGCAGAATTTCCTGTTGCATTATCTTATTTCAGAGGAATTACCATGGCGTGCTCTGTGTTCTAA
Source organism: Lepidochelys olivacea (assembly GCF_965140295.1). NCBI lineage: Eukaryota > Metazoa > Chordata > Testudines > Cheloniidae > Lepidochelys > Lepidochelys olivacea. Next base: position 170,576,963 of record NC_140411.1, read on the forward strand.
TAGTGTTTGCTGATTTCTTTTATTTTTTGTCATATTCTATTATATTATTGGTACACATTTTGTAATATGCTCAGCATAGCATGTGAAGTTATAATGGTCCGTAAGAATATTCATTGTTTTCCCCTCATCTGTTAACTCTGCCTTAATATTTCATGGACGCAATCATAGGGCATCTAGAATTTATACAGTATGTAATCAGTCAAATTTCTTTTTTCTTTTTAAATTTTCATAACTAATTATTTCCTTATTTTAGAACTTTCTGTATTTCTGTTGAATGGAACAGATTTATGAGACAACCGAATAACAGAAACATGATGGTGGTTACCAACCTTTCTCCAAAGAAAGTATGTTGTGAATTAACATTTTTTTAAAAAAAACAACCTTCTGTTCCTGACAGAATTGTAAATTATATAGCTGTAGTAGCTGACTGTTATTTACCTAACTTTAAGCTAACTCAAAGGCAGGAAATCATTATTTTTTTCCCTTATACATTTTTTCTCTGGTTTATTAAATTTAACCAGTTAGAAAAATTCCTCCATTTTGGTACTGTACACCAGGTTATTGAAGAGTTTATAAATGAGAATGTGCAAATAGGCCAGTTCTTTTTCATCACCATTTCTGCATCACTATAATCTGCCATAGCATAGAAAGCATCTTCCTAGTTTGTTGCCCTGTTTAGGCTTAAACTGAAAATGCCATTGTCCTTAACAAACCTAGGCCCTGATCCCGCAAAGACTTACATATGTTGTCATAAATATAAAGGGAAGGGTAAACCCCTTTGAAATCCTTCCTGGCCAGGGGAAAGCTCCTCTCACCTGTAAAGGGTTAAGAAGCTAAAGGTAACCTCGCTGGCACCTGACCAAAATGACCAATGAGGAGACAAGATACTTTCAAAAGCTGGGAGGAGGGAGAGAAACAAAGGGTCTGTGTGTCTGTCTATATGCTGGTCTTTACCGGGGATAGACCAGGAATGGAGTCTTAGAACTTTTAGTAAGTAATCTAGCTAGGTATGTGTTAGATTATGATTTCTTTAAATGGCTGAGAAAAGAATTGTGCTGAATAGAATAACTATTTCTGTCTGTGTATCTTTTTTGTAACTTAAAGTTTTGCCTAGAGGGGTTCTCTATGTTTTTGAATCTAATTACCCTGTAAGATATCTACCATCCTGATTTTACAGGGGGGATTTCTTTAGTTCTATTTACTTCTATTTTTATTAAAAGTCTTCTTGTAAGAAAACTGAATGCTTTTTCATTGTTCTCAGATCCAAGGGTTTGGGTCGGTGGTCACCTATGCAAATTGGTGAGGCTTTTTATCCAACATTTCCCAGGAAAGGGGGGTGCAAGTGTTGGGAGGATTGTTCATTGTTCTTAAGATCCAAGGGTCTGGGTCTGTAGTCACCTAGGCAAATTGGTGAGGCTTTTTACCAAACCTTGTCCAGGAAGTGGGGTGCAAGGTTTTGGGAAGTATTTTGGGGGGAAAGACGCGTCCAAACAGCTCTTCCCCAGTAACCAGTATTAGTTTGGTGGTGGTAGCGGCCAGTCCAAGGACAACGGGTGGAATATTTTGTACCTTGGGGAAGTTTTGACCTAAGCTGGTAAAGATAAGCTTAGGAGGTTTTTCATGCAGGTCCCCACATCTGTACCCTAGAGTTCAGAGTGGGGGAGGAACCTTGACATATGTGTTTCACTTTAATCAGACTATCAGCCCCATTGATGTCTATGGGACATCTCATAAAATATAAGTTTAAGTATCTGCACAAGTCTTTACAAGACAGAGATCATTGAGGCCCCCATCATGCAGATTCTTGTGCACATGCTTAACTTTACTCACACATTCGCAAGATTGGCATATTAGGGTAGTACATTATGCGTTTGATCCAATTGAAGTTATTAAATTACTGTATGTAAATAAGGTTACACAGAACATTAAAAGAGAGCAGTTGTCTTTTGATTACAGCTGGGCTTGTACTAAATCATGAGACCTAAATACAATACAGAGAAGCCAGTCTCGTGCTTCTCTTACCAAGGCATCTTTGTCTTATTAAATGACTTTTTCATCACAACTATAAGCTTTATTTTTATTGGTGGAATGTGTCGACAAGCCTGTTGGGGAGACCAGTTTCTAACTCCCCTTCCAGACCACTGACGTCACTCAGAATAAGGCTGACAATTTGCAGTTTTAAGAATAATTTTGCACCCATATGAAAAGGGCATTTTCCTTTTGTGTCTATTCCACAAAATGTCAGAAAAGCCAATTGTCAAAAACCAGTGAAAATGAAGTAAATTGCACATCACCTTGAAATGCAGATGTGATCACATAATAAATATTGTGGGGTTTTTATTTTTATTCTTTAATCAGTCAAGGTGAAATAATAATGTAACCTTTGAAAATGTTTAATACACACACACGCACGCACGCACCAAACATAAATGACTTGTTCCTTTTTTGACAATCAATATGTCATTTGGTTTGCTCCACAGAATTGGCCTTTTAAAATATTTACTTTTTGCAGTGAGAAATCCTTAAATACTCAAATGTCTATACAGAATATTGTATAAGTATCTTTCACTCAATATACTCCCTCTGTCATGGTGAGTTCTGAATTTTGCAGCATTACCTTAGGTCATACCAAAACTAAGTCTGCTGGCCAGATAAATGAAAATAAAAGAGTAAAACAAACACAAGCCTTTAGCACCCCCCCCCAACAGTGATCTAAGCATCTCTGTGACCCTGCCCAGGGAGTTACTCTACACAACAACTATTGCAAGTCTTTCAATCCCAGTAAATACTATTAAATAGAGACAGTCAAAATATTTTCATTATTGTTTATTCAATGAAAAATGGCTTTTCTCCTTTTTTCCCCTTCCTCTGGAGAAAATAAGGTAGGAGAAAGAGGGGGAGCGATGGGGGGACAAAAGAACCCCACATTTTCATTTTGACAAACATTCCCAGCAAAAAAAAACTGACAAAACCTAACAATTTTATTTTCTAATATTTCACAGAAACCCTTGCCATCTTTCAACCAGTCCTACTAATAACCTAGCTAGTTAGAATTTCTAGGTGCCACAGGTATAGCATCTCACCAGTCCATCTCATTCTGAAGGTGCTAGTTACATTCTGTACTAGGCACTCTGAGAGGATTCATGCTTAGCCCATGGTAGAACGTACTGAAATGGTCTCTAGTCTAGCGGTAATGAAGGAATGAATAAGCACAGCTAGATTTGCATCTGAGAGGAAAGGTTGTAACTTCAGGCCCAGATGCAAATGAAAAATAATTCTGACCACTAACACATTCTGGAAATCTAAAGTGATATCTTGGCCCAGGTGAAGTCCATGGCAAAATTCTCACTGAGTTCAACAGGGCCATGATGTCACTCGTAGATTCAGTGGTAAGCCTGCTAGGACACTGAAACTGCAAATCTTTTTGATAATGATTGGATAGATACCTTGAATTGAATGCAGATGTAAAGATTTTGCCAAAATGCTTTCCCAGCTAACCGTCATTACCTCCATTTTATCTATGTTGATTGTAATCCAAGCTGACTTTCATCCAGATCCTAGACTCTTGCCAGACACTGGGAGAATATGGAAACAGCTACATCCGGGTGTAACGAAAAGCAGACTGAGGGATGAGTGTCATCAGCATACGGATAGCACTATACCTCATACTGCCTCACAGTAACCCACCAGCGACTTCCCACAGATGGTACACAAAAGGGGTGATAGAGCTGAGGCAAGCAGGACTCGACAGCTGAGAGCCCTTAGGAAGGAGGAGCTGTTGTTCATCCCCAACCTCCAGAATCACTCTGAAAGGAACGAGCAGAACCATGCTCTGGGGATTCTATCTACCGCAACCAGGATCTGCAACTGAGTTAATACCAACAGCATCACACACTCCATTGAATTCAAAGGTCAAGGAAAGGTAAAGTAGTAAGAAAATTTGGCCATAAGATCACAGTCAAATGAGATGAATGCTGTTCCCATGCACTGCTCCCGTCTGAAGGGGTCCAAGGAATGTGAGGATTTCAGATGTTGATCCAAGAAAAAGGTAGGTTGGGGCTGCTTGCTTTGAGTGTACAAAGTTGCTTTCTTAGTAAGGGCCAGACCACAGAGTGTTCCAGGGCTGCCGCCTGCTTTACCTCCCTAAGAGGCATTAACAGAGTATACAAATGGGTACAAAACTATGTTTGAAGAACATAAGCAAAAATGTGAGAGTAAATCTGGTAATCTAGGATGGTTTAAAAATGCAGTGGCAAAGCCACAATCTGTTGTTTCCATATAGTGACCGTTCACCACCTGTCAGATCTGCTTTTTCCATTTCATTTTTAATCTTAATCATTAATCCTGACCACCAGTGCCATTTCTATTTTTCAAAGTAAGGTCAATATGTGTTGCATATTTTCTTCATTTCTTCTAAGAAAATAGTTTATTTAACAATAAAATTGTTGGTTTCACTTTTCTGCTTCTTCCAGCATCATATCTGTAGTACTGGGTAAAATGACACATTACTAACATTGCCTTCAAAGTCTGTGCAAAATGAGAGGAATTGAATAGTTCAGGCAATTTATAGGATATGTAACCTTTTCCCTTTTATATCTCTAGTTCAAATACAACATAAGATACTAGTGACTAGTTCTTACCATTGCATGGCTCTTCAGATGCAAACTGATCTCAGTCCAATTCCCATTTAATAGATGTCTATATAATAAAACCCACCATCATAACTAGTACTATCTGGGGGAACTTTTGTGTCGGCAGTCTTAAGACATGAGATCAAGAACTATAGGGGCCTGGAGATGGAATGGCATTATCCTCTCAGACTTAAAGGAAAGCTTGTGCATTCAGGTTGAAGCACTTTTGCAGGGTGGTGTAGAAAAGGTTGAACTTCCCTGGCTTGTAATATATTTTATCTGTGGGCAAATCGGGGGCTTTAGTTTAGTCTTACAGAGTGCTGTAACATTTTTGTAAAGGGTGGTATGCAAGTCTTATTTGGGGGGGTGGTTCTGTTTCTAGGGCTGTCAGTCTAACACCTTTCACAGGCTCTAAATCCTCTTTTAAAATGTGCAAGTCCAAAAATATACAGTGTTAGGCTCCTTATATCCGCCAATTAGACTAAAACTGAATGACAGTATTCTGTTCTTTAGCTTTTTTTGCAAATGACTTGGTTTTCTCCATATGTTCTATAAAACTGTAAAAGAAAAGAAACCCTTTATATTTAAGGATCAGTTCCTGAGGTATGTCCAGAATGCACAGAACCCAAGATGAGGGGTGTCCAAAACACAGCTTAACACTTCTCTTTTTGCTGCCTGAATTTTGATGCTGCTCTGTGCATCTTTGTTCTCCTCCTGCCTCTACCATGTTAGAGGAGTTTGAGAGCAATGAGGACAGCAACTGGGGCAGCAATTTGAGAGAGGAAAACAAAACTCCACTGGCAGGAACTCAGCATAAGAGATGTTTAATAGAGCTGGCCAGGTCTGACATTTCTGAAAGAAAATATTTTGATTTACTTGGTTTAAAATGACCTTGTTTAAAATCTCTTTACTTTTATTTACTTTAAATTAAAAAAAATGTAAAATGGTTCAATCTAAACAAAACATTTCAATTTTGTAGATGTAAGTTTTGTTTTGAATTTTTGAGTTGCCAGAAATTTCAATTTTGGTCAAAACCAGACTGATTTTTTTAATATTGTTAAAATTGCCAACAAACTGAAAAATCCATTTTTCAAGCAAATCTGCTTAATTCCCTTGTCCCTGTGGTTTGTCTGCTCACTGAACTGAACTGCCCTTTTGCCAAGAAACGTTCAGGACTCAGCCTTCTCTCTTCCATTGCTCCACAAACATCATCCCTTGTTAGAGCTTTCAGGTTCAGCTTGGGTCTCAACCTATTTTCCATTGTGGGCCACTTCCAATACTACCTGTATGGCCCTGAGGATGTCTCATGGGCCGCAGCTCTGTGCCGATTGAGCCGCAAGTGGCACGTGGGCCACAGGTTGAGAACCACTGAGGTCTGCTAAACCATCTCAGAAGACAGACAGACAATATTATCAACATTGTCCCCATGCTGCGTCTGCAGCCTAACAGAGAGAGAAGCTTTGTCTGTGCTTACTTTTCAAGGAATACATTTCAAAGGTTTACTGGACTATAACAGAAAAAAGAGAGAACCCTATAACTGTCCATGACTTCGGGGATTCAAGGGGCCAGAGCTCTTGATATCACAGTATGTTGGGTTGTTTAGCCAAGAGGGAACTGAACATAGGTGAGAAACTTGCGTAGGCAAAGATTATAACTTGCTGAAATTAGAAGGTATTTTTATTTTTGTTTGTTTGTAACTATTTCTATCTTTACTTCTTATACTTGGTATCACTTTAAACCTATGACTTTTTGTTTAATAAACATGTTTTATGTTTACTATAAACAAATTCAGTGCTGTGGTTGTTTTAACAACATTTGTCAAACCCCAGTTAAATTAGTAAACTGCTGTTACTGTCTCTTTAAAGGAGGAGGAAAATTAATATCTTCAGTTAGTGTTCCTGGAGAGGGCTGGACATTGCAGGAAGAAATTTCTGTTTCCTGCAAGGCAGGGTTTGGACTGGAAGAGTCCTGCGGCGTTTGTTTGGCAAGGCAGACAGACGGGGTCTCAGGGAGTTGTCACACAGCTTAGCACTTGCTGAGGCTGAGAAGGGTAACATATTAGTTACTCACAATTCTGGGAACCCCAGGCCACCTCATCCAGTGTATGGAAAACATCTGTATATAGACCATTTGAACCAAAGCATTTGCACTGACAGACTAAGAGATTAATCAGTACACAGGCTCATAGCATGTCCAGAAATAGTTCTACCCTAAAATTAGTGGGTTAAGAACTGAGCATTCCTTGTGCAAGAATATTTTACCAGTTACATTTCACTGATCACCCTAGCTGCAAAGCTTGAGCCTGACTCAAAAGGACAACCAACAAAAAATTCCAAACTTCAGAAAATGAAACCTCCCTGCCTGTAACCATCAAAGAAAATAAATGAGGGAAAATACCGTGTATACACAAGCAGAAAATATTAACTACTTTGCGCCATTACATGCTTTAAACAGATATATTAAAAGACAAGCAGTATGGAACATTTTATATAAATATATATAGATGTGTGTGTTTATGTGTGTATACACACACACACAGAAACACACACACACAGTAGACAAGATGTCTGCTTCATGGCTTATTGCAGAACATTCTGTCAATCTGCAACCTCTCTGAGCAGTAAAAAAACCATCATTGTCTACAGTATGTTACTGTTGTTCTGGGTATATATTCCAACATTTACTATTTATAGTCTTTTTTCTTTACATATGATATAGATACAGTAGTAGTAAATATAAGTAGTAAATATATATTTAATGTCAAATCTATATATTAGAGAAGGTGGGTGAAGTAATTTAACGTTTTGTTGGGTCAACTTCTGTTGGAGAAACAGACAAGCTTTCCAGCTACACAGAGCTCTTCTTCAGGTGTCAGCCACTGTTACCCCCTCTCTGACCCAGCAAGTGAGAGTTTTGCTGTTGCTAAACTGTGTGTCAGCTCCCTGAGATACCAGCCTCTCTGCCTTGTCTAGCTAGCAAATTCTTCAGGACTCTTGCTAGTCCAAACCTTGCCTTGCAGGTAACAAATCAGTGAACCCTAATTCCCAAGAGACACATCTCTGCGGTGTCTCTAGTCCCTCTCCCTGTGACACTCACAGAAATGCTCGTTTGCTGCCTCCAAAGAGACAGAACATAAACAAGCCTATTGATTTAGCTGACATACTTCACTTTAATACACCTCACTGAGATGGTTTTATAATAAAACAAAAATAAATGTATTAACAAAGAATAGAGATTTAAGCAAGACTAAAAAAGACAGGTATGGTTGAAAACAAAACAAAACAAGCTTTTAAGTGACTAAATTAAAGTCCCAACTAGGTTGCTTCTGCAGTTGATAGGAACTGAGGTGACTCAGCTGTAGTTCCTTATGTAACTGTAACTCTGCATCTGAATGTTCAATTCCATGATGGCGCATGAAAATAGTCCTTCTGGACGCAGCTTTTGAGTCCATTTCTTAAAACCCTCACACCTGTTACAATAAAGGGAGCAATGGAAAAAGTATATACCCAATTATTCCTCCAATCACTACATCTTTGTAACTAAAAGTAAAACACAACCAAGAACTGAACTCATGTAGAAACTCCTTGACTCCAGGAAATGTTTAGATTGGCTTGTAAACATGGAGTTTCCAAATCAGTAGCAGTTTCCAGTTGTTGCCTTTTTTTCCCAGAAGAGTCATATTATTATTACGATGGCTTTAGAGTAAACACAGATGATCAAAATTACCTTCTGGGGAAGATTTGAGCCCTATAAGTTGCTGAAATTCTTTGTACCCTTTCAAGTCATCAAGATTGAGGCTACTAGTCCTTATGTCCGTTATTATGTTCCTTGAGAATATTTTAGTGTTTTGCTAGAGCGTCTCCTTTCCAATGGCATATCAATTTCATATTTCACTTCACACACATCCAACTCTTGCATAATTTGTGTACCTTTCAGTCTACTTTATGTAGTGAAGTGATTTAACTTTTCCTCAGGAAAAGACCTCATAAACTAGGTGGTGGCATGCTGTGTTTATGAGTATTTCCTAAGAGCAAGCTGTAGCAATTTCTGTGGGTACTATAGTCTAATAAGACTGGCGAGCTGTTAAGATCCATGTTGGACTTTAACTCTCCAACTGAACATGATTTCCTAGTGGGGCCTTGCTCTTCCAGGCACTGAACACCCAACTCATTGAAATTTCAGCACTTTGCAGACTTTGGATTCAATATAGGAAAATACCTTGTTTCTGTTGTACCCCATTCTGTATAACACAGCGTTAAACTGACTTTAAAAAAAACTATGTTGTTTAATGTCCATATAATACCTTTTGGACAGTTTTGTTCAGTTTTGCAACTTGCAACAGCACAGCACATTTCTATCTTGTCTTATTATTTCATAAATAAGCTATAGGCCTATTCCAAATTATCTGCAGACTTGACCTATAACAGATGTAGAAAATAATAAGAACTACCACTGATGTTTTTTCTTCCAGTTAAACCTCCTTCAGGCATATATGTTCCTTTATACACATGTGGGGTATAGATGCTAGAAAGGAGACTACCATCTTCCAAAAAAGAAAAAAGAGGAGGTAACATTCAAAAGTGGAAAGTTCACCTTGTGAAAATTGATGTGTTTCAAAAAGGGTGTAGCATCATTAAAGGCCTTCAGAAAGAAGTTGGCAAGATGTGACATTGTTAAAGATAATCCACAGGCTTTATTAACATGTCTCAGTTTGTACCAATGCCACATTTTCATCCTCCTCTCATTTCAATGCTGTTTTTCAAGATTAAGCTTCACTAGACTGTTTGCAGTACAGACCCATAAACGAAAACAATCTGCCAAATTTCTATTAGGAATATAGAATTTGTAAGTGAGACTCAAACATCCATTCACTTCACTTGCTACTTTGCGTCTTTCTGTTCAATAAACGTAATTAGTTCATGTGTATTTTATTAATTTCATGGACTCAGTTCACTCCTGCTGGTATGCAAATTACACTCTCCTGAGCCAATAGGGAGTTGTTGTACCTCTGACAGATTCATTTTTCCTTGTGCAAAACTAGGGTCCCTTATTACCCTTTATCAATGCTTTTGGTGGAAATTCTTTGAATGAATTAAGGGTGGCATCTGGCTATAATTGTTATTTAAATCTATAGCAAACATAAATTAAAAGGGCCATTAAAAAGCTATGAAATATTTACTGAAGTGTGCACTGTATATAGAATATTTCCAGTTATACCTAGAGCATTTTCTGTGAGATTAATTAAAGTTTCTCAGTTTCATTTTGCAATTAGCACTGGCTGATGTTGAACAAATCTTGATTACCTGTTCTGTTCATTCCCTCTGAAGCACCTGGCATTGGCCACTGTCCGAAGACAGCATACTGGACTAGGTGGCCCACTGATGTGGCCCACTGATCTGACCCAGTATGGCCATTCTTATGTTATGATCTTAAATCAAATTATTGGGCAGTGAAGGTGTGGCGGCTGGGCAAGGACTCTCCCATCATGTTGCCCTTCATAGTATACAGATGGAGACAAATCTTTTAAATCAGGTATACATTCAGCGGCAGATCCGCCAAAGGAGTTCTGACAATTTTGCTTCAGCTGGGGACCTGTCCCACGGAATTTTAAATGGGAAACTGGAAAGTTTTTTACACTCTGGTTTAAATTTGAACACATTCTTACGACCATCACCTAAAACCCTTGCCTTTTTATGCTGCTGCAGCAGCAGTAATTTTTGTTATTTTTAAAAGAAAAACAGATTTTTTTTTCTCTTCCATCAGGATTTATTTGAAATAGTGGTTTCCTGGGACAGCAGCCAACTCAGCAGTTGCCAATTTAGACCAAAAGATTGACCTGGATTTATAGATGATATATAGGTGTAAGGCCAGTGAGCATGCTCCACCCAGGCCTACCCTTATAACAATTCCCTTTGTCCTGCCCACTATGGAGATTAGGTGGTTAAATTCATGAGATTGCTGCACACTGGAGAAATTGAAAGTATTTTCGTGAAGAGAAGTGTAACCTGATCTATAGATTATGAATAAAAATGCCTAGTTATTAATTTGGGAGTTGACAGCTTCTTGACCCAAGATCAGGCCCAGTATTATTAAAATTATTATATAGTTGGGAACCCCGATGTGCACTCTTGCAAAACACACACTATAGGAACTTTTTTATATTTACAAATAAATAATGTATTGTAATAATACAATTAGCAAAGTCACACACACACTAACTCAGTAAGGTAGATAGAGATAATACAGAAAGTATATCTGAACATCCATACTCACACCATCCCTTGCAGAACAACCTGAAATCTTAGCCATTATCTTCCTCATCATCATCACCTTCCTCATCTTCACCGGTAGCCATCATTCTGGCCCCCAATGGCTACATCTCTCTATATCTCTCCTACTGCCCCCAGGCTGGGATACCATTTTTATAATACGTTACACGGACGTAACCATGTCTAATGCATATTTAGTAGGGGTTTCTCCCCTCTTCCTTATTTGTATTTCCTCCCCTTACCAATGTTAAGGTGTCCTTCTTCTATAGGTTAGTGTATTTATTATTTCACCCCATTATCATATAGGTCAATTCTTTGCCATGGCACTCTTGAGGTCAGATGTTCCATCCAAAACCTTCCAGAAGCTGGTGTCAGTTCATGTTCTGTGGTTGGCTGATGTCATTAGAGACAAAAATCCTCTCTTACACTCTACTTCCATTTCCCCAAAACTTATGAGTTACCTAAGTTTATCTATGCCAAAGTTTGTAGGCCTCAAGCCTCAGGCTAACTGCTGAAGCCAATGTCTTACAGGATAGAAGCCTGTAGGTTCCTTGCATTACTGCCAAATATATTAAAGCAAAATATAATGCAAAGCATAGAATAGTGGTAAGCACAACCACTAGGCTACAGAAGGACAGAGAACTTTCCATATATTTGTTTTGTCTGGACAATGAAAAGCCCTCCTACATGTACAGAGAGAACACATGATGCTATGGTGTCATAAAGATTTTAACCACATGGACTGGAGATGCATCTGTTAGTGACTCAGCCATGACTGGGTTGTGCAAGTCATTCCAAACAAGTGTCCATAAATCTTTATGCCACAGTACACCATCTGTTATGCCACAGAATTCACAGAACTATTATTTTAGAAATGTTTGTTTAAACAAATAATATTGGCACTATTTTTTAGTCTCTTTCTGCTATAAAACCAGGTATAACTATACAGGACTCAAAGAGAAAAACAGCATTTCACAAACCTCTAAAAATTACATAGTAGCTATATAACAATGTTACAAATGTATAGCTCGATTTCTTGGCATCTTCCTGGGCTACAAATGAGTGCTGTGTCCCACTAGAAAGCTGAGTATCTGCCATTCCTAATGTGATAAAGCAGAACTCGTCAAAAATCAAAATTTCCATCCTATAGGAAATTCCAATATTTTTACATTTTCTTTTCACCCTGAATCAGGACCAAAAAAATGAAATGCCAAAATTGTTTTGCAGATCGTAAAATTCCAAAACATTTGGATATGTAAATGTTGAAATGTTTCTTTTTAGCTCAGTTGAACATTAATCTATGTCCCACTGAGCTGCTGTGGTGCCTCATGGAAGTTGTAGTTTGTATAACTCATGACCCCATTCTCCTCAGTAGTCTGGGCTTTAGTCTGCAGCTGTACTACATATCTCATGATGCACCATGGTCATATGGTTCTTATGATGCAACATGGCAATTCAATTAGAGAGGAGGCCAAGGCGCATCATGAGAAAGGTAGTCCAAACTGGGAGCATGCCCTATTGGGAAGAATGGAGGCATGAGATGCCTGAACTATAATACCCAGTGACTCACCACAGCAGCTCAGATGAACACAGATTAACGCTGATGCCTCCCAGTATGAAATATTTTAATTCCACTTGACAGATTGAAATGTTTCAATTTGGGTCAATCAAACCCAAAACAAAATATTTTGTTTTGATGTTCCCAATGGAAAGTGGAAAAAATATTGGCAATACAAAATTTTCCCACAGAAAAGTTTTATGTTATGGAAAATGTCCAATCATCTCTAATATAAATTCTCATAGTAATTCTCATTCTAATATAGAATTCTCATAATTCTAGTTTTGAATGTTTAGTAAGATATCAGAATTTAAACTGTTATTGATTTAAGACTGAATGTTATCCAGCCTTTGGCCCAGTTTAATCCTGGGAGGAAAATTCCACTTTTGCCTTCTGAGTTGACGAGTAGCAAATATTTCCTTTGGTGTGCTGTTTTCTTTAATTGTGGCCATTTGAAGTCACTTTAGACATTTGGAAAGGTAGAAATAGTCCCAGAAGTGATGGATTAGTTGGTAGAGCACAAACAAGATGGTCAAAATAACATTTACATTAGTGTTTGCTATGTTGCTGTAGCCATGTTGGTCCCAGGATATGAGAGATACGAGTTGGGTGAGGTAATATTTATTATTGGACCAAGTTCTGTTGATGAAAGAGAAAAGCTTTCAAGCTAGTCAGAGCTCTTTCTCAGGGCTGGGAAAGGTAATCAGAATGTCACAGCTAAATATAATGTGGAACAGATTGTTAAGCATAAGGAGTTAACACATGTTGCAAGAGACTATTCCAGGTGAAGTGGGCAATTAACACCTTTGCAATCATAGGACAGAGTAAAGTTAGGGCTTGTCTTCACATACAGCGCTACTGCAGCACAGCTGTAACATTGTAGTGAAGATGCTCCTACGCCAACGGGAGCGCGTCTCCAATCAATGTAGTTAATCCACCTCCCTGAGAGGCTGTCTTCACTGGGGATTAGGTTGGTATAACTGTCACTTAGGGATGTGGATTTTTCACACCCCTGAGTGACGTAGTTATACCGATATAGGTCTGTAGTGTGGACCTGGCCTTAGTCTATGTCTACACTTAAACACTACAGCAGCACAAGTGCAGTGCTTCAGTGTAGATACTTACTACAGTGATGGGAGAGGTTCTTCCATCGCTGTAGTAAAGCCACTTCCCCAGGAGGCAGTAGCTAGGTCAATGGAAGAATACTCAGGGGTGTTTAGGGCTTGTCTACACTTGAAGACAAGTGGTGTGCTGCTGTAGCACTTCAGTGTAGACACTACCTACAGCAACAGGAGGGATTCTTCTGTTGATCTAGCACTGTCTACACCAAGGGTTATGTCAGCTTAACTACATCTCTCAGGGGTGTTGATTTTTCACCCCCCTGAGCGAAGTAGCTTTGTTGATCTAATTTTCTAATGTAGACCAGCCCTTAGTGGGTGGCAGATTGTTGTAATGAGACAAACAACCAATGTATCTGAGTCTATGATTTTTGGTGCTTAGCAGAGTTGTGAATTTAAGTTCCCAGGCTCATCTTTGGAAGGTGGTGTGCAGGTTTCCTTTGAGGACAAGGACTGAGAGGTCAGATACAGAGGGATCATTTTGTGAAAGTGCTTGTCCATGGGTGATAGAGTGTTTCTGCCTTTTATCATTTTTCTTTGTGAGTTCATTCAAGAGCATAGAGATTATCTAGGTTCACACACATAGTTTTTGTTGAGGCATTTGATACACTGGATGAGGTAAACCCAATGATGTGATAGGCACTTGTAGGACCCAGGTATATTGAAATATGTGTTGTGTGATTATCATAGCAGTGGAGATATGCCTGCAGGTTTTGCATCTGTTGTTATGGCAGGGTCTGGTGCTGCTTTGAGTTGGTGTGTCTTGGTCTGTGCTTGCTTTTTATGATAAGCTTGGCAAGGCTGGAGGGTTGAAGACCATAAGAAGAGGTTTCTGAAAGGTTTCTTTCAGGATGTGGTCCCTATTAAGTACAGTTGTAATTGTTTGATGATACCCCACATGAGTTCCAGTGTGGGCTGGTAGGTGACAACTAGGGGTGTGTGGTCAGTGGTTTGTTTTCCTGTGTTGAAGCAGGTTTTATCAGGGAACTGGGGTGGCCCATTCCATGATGCAATCTATTGGTGGAGTCTTCAGAGGAAATCTGCACATCTTCAAAAGACAAGCCTGGGAGCTTAAATTCATAACTCTGCTAGACACCAGAAATCATGGATTCAATAGAAACAATGGTTTTAAGTCTCATCACAACAATCTGTAAACCATTAAGGCCTGATCTACACTAAATTCAATCAGTTTAACTACTGTTGAGCTCGCAAGCTTGTTTCTTTCATCAACAGAAATTCACCCAATAAAAGACATTACCTCACCCACCTTGTCTCTCTCAACATTTACATTAGTCTTGATTAGTCAAGATGTAAAGGGCTACGTTCTTCTCGGGAAACTGGTTTCTTTGCATTACTCATGTAGCACAAAGAATCCAGATGCTGGCTGTAACTGTTTAGCTGAGAATTTCTTCTCCAGAAGGAGCTTTCAGATAGCTCCTGACCCCTAGCACAGCATATGGACGAGCCAGAACGAGAGCACATGTGACTTGAGAGTCAGAAAGCTGCAACACACTCCCTCTTCCTCACCACCAGTGCATGCTGAATGGGTCTCAGTACAGGAGGGAATCTAGCCCAAAATTCAGAGCACCTTAGACTAAGTAATTGCTTCTGCCGAGTAAAGTTTTGAGCTCTGAATTCTATTCTATTGGCAGTTTGGTGCTGGATTGGCAGTAAAACATTTATAGAGTTAGTGAGCCTGAATCTCCTTTCATTCACA
This sequence comes from Lepidochelys olivacea, assembly GCF_965140295.1. Classification (NCBI taxonomy): domain Eukaryota; kingdom Metazoa; phylum Chordata; order Testudines; family Cheloniidae; genus Lepidochelys; species Lepidochelys olivacea. Next base: position 170,592,256 of record NC_140411.1, read on the forward strand.
CCAGTGTACTTTAAATCAAAAGTAACTCTATTGAAATCAGTGGAAATATACCAGGATAGACTAGGGTATGGAGAATCAGGTTCCTGGAGCCCAAGTCTAGTCTAGCTGAGAGAAGGTTATGCTGTACGGCTGGAGTCTCAGCATCTGCTCTTTTTTTTCTCTACTTGTGGTTTAGCTCGTTCATTTTCCGTGATTTTGTTGTAAGTGGCACTTACTATAGGTTTGGTTTTCAGCTCATGTTTACTGACATTTAAGAATGAAAAGATGTAATTGATCTAGAGCTACTGTACCCTCTGTCTGCTTTGACACCAGCATGAGATGGACCCAAATACAAATTTGTATACATACACACACTCAACAAGGAACCTGTGGTTCTGGCCTGTAAGTACAATATTTATACTGTGGTTTTCCAATCAAAACAAAGTGACAAATAAATAATTTTTTGAGTCTAGCCAGGGTTTGGCATTTATTTGGAAGGTGTAGTCACTGTAAATAACAGCTGAAAACCTGTGCCATGTATAATGCTGAAGGGCAAGAAAGGCTAAAGAAGAAGAGCAGCAGCAGCAGCAGGAACAGAAAAGTATATGAGTGAAGGGGCCTGCCCATACATACTCATTCCACGCTGTCTTGACATCTCACTGCTTCACTCGCTGATGTCATCCATTCCTCCCACCAGACTGCATTCACTCTCTCTCTCTTGGACAAAGGTACTATTGCAATTGCCAATTAATTGTTCCATCTTTATTGCCACTGCCCTTTAATTGCTCTGACCATCCATCCTTATTGCTATTTAACCATCCTTCTTTCACTCATTCACCTTTTCTTGAACCCCCTGCTTCCTCTATTCCCATTCTTCTGCTGCTCCTCTTCTTCACTCCCTGCTCCTGTACTCCCACATTCCCACCTCTATGTTCACAGCTCCCTCTATTCATGAGAATGCTGCTACATGTCCACCAAGATCGTCCTGCCTGGTCACATACATAAAGCCAAAGAGAGGGCAGGGAAAAGGTAACTAAGGGTCTGTTTACATTGCCAAGCAATTTGGACTAAGGTGGTGTGGATGGCAGTGCACACCAAAGTGCTATGCTGGGATGCCCTCCCTTCCCCACTGTGTGGAGGCCACAGGTGTGAACTTAAAGCTCCCAAATTCACCTGCTATTCACACCCACTTAGTCCGAACTGCAGGCCAGTGTAGACACGGCCGAGGTTTAACAGGCTGGTAGTTTTCCCCTGAAACACCTCAGGCTGTTAGCATGTATTGAACCTGCTGGGAAAGGGTGGGGTAAGTTCTGCTGACACACTGAGGCTGGTGGTTGAACCCCCACTGGTTATAATAGAGGTGGGAGTGTTTGTAGAGAGAGAGGCTCTAGAGGGTGGTCTGTGCAGTTCAGAGGGAAGAATCCTAAGAGCAGCCAACCCTGGGCAGAAGGCTTGAGCTGAACTTTGTCATGTTATTGTTAATTTCTTTGTTAATAAAGCCAGTACCCAACAAGAGGGTAAAATTTTGGCTGTACATAGTGTGTGGATTTATTGTGGCCCGTGACTTACTCGGTCTGCACTAAAACAAAGTGAGTCATTGAGGTGCACGCCCCAACTTTTGTTAGTATAGTCCTGGTGAATAAACATAAAAGGGTGCAAAAGAGGTTTGAGATGTCCTTTCACTCATTGCAGGGGACTCATTTGGAGCCACTTTTCCCCACCATTCAGCTCTCCTTCTGTGGTATTTATGTAGTAAGTGGTGATCTGGGCTGCTACATTTAGGTGGATACTGAATCCATCCATCTTGAAAGATGATGGTGTAAGTGCCAAAGCAGTTCAGTTACTGTGTGTCCTGCTGCAGCGTCTCAAGTGGCTAAAAAGTCCAATTCTTGAGGGACGAGTCCTTGCCACAGATAATGCAGGCCTAAGGTGCAGGGCCAGAAGATGAAATCAGCACATTACTAGCTTTCTCAAGTAGTTCAGGAACTTTGGCTTCCCACTTGATATTTAAAATATGAAAAAGACAGTGGGTGTGGAAGGTGTTGAGCTGTAGGTGGTCCAGCCCACATCACCATACAGCAGCAAGATCAGAACATATGTCTGGTAGGCCCATATCTTTGTGTTCATTGTCAGTTTCCTGTTACCCACTGCCTTTTAGGTACATAATAGCATTCAAATAACAACTCTCAGCCATTGTGTACATTAAAGGACTTGCCCTTCTCCTGACTGAGCCCTCTCCCAGTGTGTCTGTCAGTGTCTTGGTCTTACACTGGCATGCATCATCTTCTTTATATTAATAAATTTACTTGTAAATTCTCAAGATAGCCACTCTATACTCAAAGAGTAAGTACTGTCATTCTAGGGAAGATATATACTGTATATGTCATACATAATAAAGGAGATGAATCCCTGCTTTAAGTATAAAACTCATTTCAATCTTGAGTATGGAGCTTCAAATGGTGCTTCTAAAATACACATAAGCATATCTTACTTTGAATTCTGTGGCCAGTAGTGCAAAACAACTTTGAGCTCTTGGTTTCATGAGCCAGTGTAGTCACATGAAGCTAAATGCTCAGCAACCCCAGACAACTTCTTTATAAATAAAGCCCATCACTCAATATTCATAGCCCAAGTCTCTCGAAGGGCCTGAACCTTCTCCTGTTAACATCAATGGAAGTTGGATCTGGGCCTCCTGTTATTAATCTGTCTAGTCACAAACCTGTCCACAAATAGTGCTAAATTAATCTTGTAATTTGAAAGACATTTGATGACTGTTCTCTCACTAATTCCATTCTTGTATTATGTAAGTGTCTCTTGGCGATATTAGCAGCTTTCATCTTACACTACCTAGTTGTTAATGTGATAGCTTTTTAAATGATCCCCAATATGATGCAAAGGTGCAAAATTACTTATTCTCGCTGCTAGGGTCTCCTGGGGACATGAGTTCTACAAATTTAATGTGCTTTACTGCATATTAAAGTTAGATAACATCTTATTAGTAAATTAAATATCAAATTCTGCAATTTTGACAACATAATCTGACTGTGTTAACAATTTTTATATCACATTAGGCAAAAGGCTCTGCTGGATTGCCTGCAGGCTTTCCTTTCAGTAATTATTCAGCCTCTTCAATCTGCGTTAAGCTGCTGGAACATTACTATCATGCTCTAAAAAGTCACTAATGGGACATTCGTCTTTCCATGCAGATAAAATTAATGGAATACAGTTTGTGCCTACTACTGACAGATGCTGAGGCAAAGCCAAGATGTTCATTTCAGAAGTTGTAAAGCATTATTGGACCGTAAGTTCCTGGTCCATTAATGTAATGTTATACCCCATTTAAAAGAAAAGCCCAACAGCTTCCTGGATTCCCCATCTCAGAAATGAAGACCGAAACGACAGTAGCTATGCGGCGTGTTCTTCCACTCAGGTCATAATGGCTGATCAGAAATGGATCTATTCATAAAGTCTCAGGTTCTATGGACTTTGAATAGCTGATGCCTGAAAGGGTTTATTTCTACATGTTTCTGTACTTTTTTGGGTAATGCATTTAAATAGGTGACTGGCATGCAATCTGGTATAAAGCATATGCTGACCTTTAAAGGCTTTCAGATTGCTTTACGTTTAAATAACATTCCCTCTTTGGACTAGGTAATGACATTATAATCTGCCTTGAGTAAGGCATGTAGCTGTGTCATCCCATGATAAGACTAGGGAGGGCATTGTGAGCCTCAAAGGAGAAGTAATCTCTCATTGTTCTGGGGGTGAAATAAATTGCTGACCATCATGTTAGAGGGGAAGAGCCAAGGCTCCAGCCGCACCTGCCAGTTCCCCAGCCACTTGCACAGGAGGGGAAGAAGCAGCCCTACAGAGACTACTACCTTCCCTGCAATGCAGGTAGCTAATGTATGGAGTAAGAAGGAGCTTTTCCCTCTTATACTCCTGAATAGCATTGTAAGGGTAGGGCATAGTCCTAACCATTGTTTTCAGCCTTTCCGAGGTGACCTGTATAAACTGTTATCCAAATAACATCTGGGACTTCCAACTGTTCTCATACCCTCTTGATTTGATTGGAGTAGCTTCCTCCTTGAAGCATATTCCCTTACAGCAGGAGTCGTCTGTCTTTCATGAACAAGACAAGAATTAAGAAATTACTAATTCTGTTAGAAACCAATATTTTTAGGTTTTTCAGAGTAGCATATGAGATTCATTTCATCCATTAGGATTCAACTGATCTCTTTATACTTTCCTATTTGGGCTCGTTCTTTCACTTATTTCTTTAAAGTAAAATAACACTGTATTGCACTACAAACTAAAAGTTTTGAGTCTGTCTTTTTTTGCATAGGATACAACTTCAGATATGAAAATTTCAGCATTATTTAAATGTGACATGTTCAGGCTAAAATATTTTCTGTAATGGAGGAGAAATTTGCTGAAGCTGAATTCTTCTTGTTGTGTCCTCATACTGCTTCCTGCCACATCTGTGCATGTGCAATTGCCCAATCATTACACTCTTCCAGGTCAGTGGTTCTCAACCAGGGGTACATGTACCCCTCGGGGTACGCAGAGTTCTTCCAGGAGGTACATCAACCCATCTAGATATTTGCCTAGTTTTACAATAGGCTGCATAAAAAGCACTATTGAAGTCAGTACAAACTAGAATTTCATACAAACAAATAACTGGTTTATACTGCTCTATATACTGTACACTGAAATGTGAGTATAATATTTATGTTCCAATTGATTTATTTTATAATTATATGGTAAACATTAGAAAGTAAGCAATTTTTCAGTAACAGTGGGCTGTGACACTTTTTGTATTTTTATGTTTGATTTTGTAAGCAGGACATTTTTAAGTAAGGTGAGACTTGGGATATGGAAGCCAAATCAGACTCCTGAAAGGGGTACAGTAATCTGGAAAGGTTGAGAGCCACTGCTCCAGGTCACTGAAAGAGCATTCACACTCAAACAGCTGGCATCACAGGAGATGTTTCATATTTTGAGGTGCTTGCTTTGGTCACAGGTACTGGGGCCAGTGATGTAGCATCACTTGATTATCACATTTCTAGATCTTCCAATTCTAGTGTGGACTCGATTAAGGCAATACCATGTAGTCCGGGGTGATTTACATGGGGTGGTAAGTGATCAATTGGTGGGAGCTGGAGCACACAGGCTTACAAGGCTGTTCTCTACTCTTGTTTTCCATAACTGAACCCTCGTTGTTTAGATGACATGTCAGGGATTTAACGGTGGCAAGAAAACTCTGTTGTGACTTCAGTCAACTCAGTGTTTGTATTATATAGCAGATGTCTCAGATCTGTGCACTGCCTTGTGAGCTCAACTCTCCTAGCAAAATTGAAGCTGGATTGAAACTCATGTATAGTTTGTGCATTCTATGAAACTTCCACTGGGAGAAAAAAAATCCTCTTTACCAGTGCAGTATATCTGTAAGAAGGAGACAGCATTCAATCTGGCAAGCTGGGATAGGCCTTTTCAGCAGCAAAGAGCAATGAAGCTTACCAGCAGTAGGTATTTTGTACTGCCAGTTTCACATTAACCATAGGCTCCAGAAATCCTATATGCTGTGTACTTCCTCTTCCCCTCCTGCCCATTATTGAGCGAGAAAGGTAATATCACAAGTTTCAGAGCCAATGTCTTCAGATGAAGGGAAAGTGTCTGTTTCTGCCTGGAGAAATAATTTCTTTTTTTCAACAGCAATGATAACTAAATGGTGTATATGTTTTCAAGCAGTGGATACTGAGTTTTCTTTAAAATCCCTTTTGAAAAAGTTACATTGTTCTAAAATGAAATAACCATGTTCACAAAGTTCAAGAGCACACTCAAAGAAACCTGTCTGCCAGACTTCTCTTTGTTCCCCATTGCTGCAGTCCTTTTCCTAGCACATCCTGTTGCATCTGAAAAACCAACTAAGAGCCTCAGTCAAAGCCTGGGGTGAATAAAGTAGTTTTTTTCCGAGAGAAAGAAAAACACTCTGAAGTTCACATGAGTCAGCATACTAAAACACAGCTTGATATAAGGGTGATGAACATGGCATAAATGCACAGATAGACAGAGGTGGCCAAGATTTTCAAAAGTGTCCAGTGATTTTGGTTTCTCAGGTTTTAAAACAACTATCGCCCAGATTTTCAAAGGTATTATTGCCTAAAGGTGCAGATAGGCACCTAGTGGGACTTTCAAAAGTGTCTGAGCATTTTAGGTGCCCAACTCCCACTAGGCACCTATCTGTGTCTTTAAGTGGCTAAATACCTTTGAAATCTGGCCATTGTGCCCTTTTTTAGGGGCAGAGCTGCTGCCTTCAGGGTAGATCATGTAAAGAAACAAAAACAGTGAATGATACCAGAAGCACTACATAGTGTCAGAAATCATCTAAAGCAGTGGATTTCAACCTGTGGTCCATGGACCCCAGGGGTCCGCAGACGAAAAACAGTTGAAAACCACTGTTCTAAAGTGCAGAAGAAGCCTATGAAAAGACATCAAGTCCATATAGGAATCGTGAAAATGTATTCTTTCCTGAGCAGAGGACGAAATTTAAACCATATAGGAGAACTCCTTTTTATGGGTGCCCTGAAATCTAAATATGAGGAAGAAAAATGTTCTTATCTACTACTTGGGAATGGGGACAAATGTAGAGATGTTTATATTACCCTGAAAGAGATTACACCTGAAGATGAAGAAAATAGATGAGGGTACATGTAAGACCTTGAAAGCTAACCGAACAGTTGTGCAATGAACATTTTATAGCCAAATACAAGGTCCAAATGAGCCCATAGAACACATGTGACATAGTTAAAGTTTCCAGATAAAGATTGTATTTACTGGAATAGGTGAAATGACTAAGGACAGGATAGTGTTTGGCACAAATTTTCTGAAATTCCATGGAAGGCTTATAAATCAGTTTGCTGAGCTTAATTTTAAAAAAGTGATCAGTCCTGTTATAGCTCAGGGCAAACATAAAGCTAAACAAGTAGGGTTATTCCAGGCATAATCACAGGAACACTAAAGTCCTACCTCTTCTCCAGGAAAGAGGGAAAAGAGGGTGTTTGTGCAAAATCATAACAGTCAGTGACAGTCTGGCAATGTCAAAGGCAAATTGCACACACCAAGAGCCTGTCTTGACATAATCAAAAACATTGGCTCGAGCTGCAAAAAAATTAATCCAAGTGGTGCTGATTTCCATTTTGTTCAAAGTAATATTTCCAAATTGCAAAACAGTTTCATTCACCAGGAGGATTTGATGACACTTTTGACCACACCTTTTTGTTTTACCCCAAAATCCACAAAGAAACCAAAGACACAGACAACCATCATGTTGTGTGTCCTGGCTGTGTGGTAAAACCACCTAAGTGAATCTGTAAACATTGGACATCAAATAGATTTCAGCAAATATTTAATATTAAACATTTTTTTCTGTAACAAGGGGTGTAATAACATTGAGAGTTATCTCTTGGCTCTCTGCTAGGTGGTTTTATATGTTTCATTTAACCAATTTTATAGGAGTTAGACCTGAGAGGAATGTTGATTGTTAGGTGAAGTGGAATTCTTTTCAAACCCTGATCTTATCACCAGTAACATTGCTTTTCTCTGTCTGAGTCCCTTTTGGGTCATGTCTACACCAGGGACATTTCTCAAAATTTCACATTATTTGCTTACACCATTTCAATTCCACCAGTATTAGCAACACTTGGAGTCTAAGTGCAGATGGATCACCAGGTATTCCTTGTGTTTTGAAGACAAAGGATGAAATCCTGGCCCAATTAAGTGAATGGGAGTTTTGCCATTGACTTAATGGGGTCAGGATTTAAACCCATGTCTTCCAACCCTGCTCAGGATTGATGCAGTGTTGAAAATGTCTACAGTGGCTGGTGACCTTCTATACTAGGGTGTCCAATGTTGCTAATGTTAGTGGATCTGTAATGGTTTTACCCATCATGACATTTTTTAGGAAAATGTCCCTAGTGTAGATAGGGTTTTTGGCTGACAGGTATTGAACTGCTGACAGGATATAGCCATGCAAGCAAACAAAAACATTGCATGGTGTCAAAATATTGCATTTACGTACTGGATGATATTAAAGTATGATGATGTGTGAACCAGTTTTGCTTGTGAGTTCTCCAAGGGAACTGCATTTGTGTTTAAAGCTGGAGGAATAAATTATCCTCGATAGGCTAAATCATTGCATCTAACACTGTATACTGATCTAATTATTGTTTTATCATTCAGAAGTTACACTTTGATTTGTAAATGTTGTGATATCTGCTGCCAAGTATTTGAAATTATGTTAGCATAATTTGATAGGTCAACGTGGAATTTGGTCATATCGATAAGAATTGAGGGTTGTTTAGTCTCTGTCCTATACTAGACTTAATTCCTTTGAGAGAAGCTGCCAGTCTCTTTGAGTGCCTGTCAGCTTCAGATTGTCAGCATCATGCCAACTGGGCATGTCACATCATGATACTTATGACCTTGGATTTAAACATCAAAGCAGAGTTTCAGAGGGGAAACGGATATGACTAGTTTGGTTGCTACCAGTGAAGATAAAGTGCAGAATGAAACTTAACATACCAAAACCGTCAAGACTGAGCCAAGTGGAACCTCAGGACTTAAACTGTTGCTATACTTCGGGTTTTGAAAATAGCAAAATCATGGGAGCATACCTTGGAAACCATTATCAGGTTTGTGTGAATTTCATTTTCTGACAGGCTGAACAGGTTTGGAAAATTACAATTGGCGCCTCAGATTACAAATGACTGGGGTTTCATTTCTGGCCTCCCTTTCAAATAGCTGTTGGCTGTGCTGTGGTCTATGTGATCGTCCAGGAATGGCATTGTTGGCAATGTATAATTTAGTAGTTCAGTACTAGTTTACCTCTGCTAGTGACACCTCAAGGATCAATACCACAGCATTGCAGTTTGGTAAATAATTGGGGCATGTGCAAATGGACAGTGGGTCATTTCATTCTGCTTCCTCTCTATTTTAGACATAATACTAGGGTAAAGCAATGGATTAGATACGACAGGCTAGTAAGCTAAATAATGGGAGTTGCAGATCTCATCCCCAGCAGATGCTGCCAGAAATTCACTTTGGGATGTTACTTTGCTGATAGTGTAACTTTTCTGAACGTTAAAGTAATCTGACATAGCTTTGTGCATCAAGTTGGAAATTTACCCCTAAGGGCCTAACTTAAACCAGCAAAGGCCAGGAAATTCAGATCAGTGGTTGTTCCACTCACTCGCTTCTAGAAACATTTCCTCACTGGGGTGAGATAAGATCATGATGTCAGCCTGGATGGTTAAGCTATATGGACATAATCCAGTTCTTACTGAAGTCCAAAGAAAAACTCCCATTGGATTTCAGTGGGAGTTGATCAAGCCCTATTTAAATTTCTTTTGTGTAATTTATTTCTATAGTCTTAAATCACTTTAGTGTTACATTGTTTAAATGTAGCTTTTATATAGTTATTTACAGATGGTCTGTTTATGATCAGTCAATAGTGTAGAGGAGCAGCAAGACCGTATGCTAAAATCCCAATTAAACTGTTGATGGGAGAAACTTATTGTACATCTGTAATATCCTATCTTGTAAATGAAAGAGCCAAAGCAACTTTAAAGTGATTTTTAAACATTTGTTATTTATGCATATAAAATACATTTTGTGTACATCAATTTCTCTGTCTCTCACACACAACCACACTGTTTTCTCATGCATGTTCCCCTCTCTCCAGATGCCCTGGTTCTGGCTGCAGAACATGTGACTCTTTCCATGGCTCAAAGGCCAGAGAGGATATGGGGTATTCCCTCTACAGAAGGGCTGAAGGAAGGCACTAGCTAATCAATCCTAGCTCAACTTGGAGTAGAACTTGGATCCCCTCTATGGCAGAGCATGGCCACTAGATCACTTTCCCAATTTTACTGATTCCTTCTATGTAAAGAATCTGCTCCGGGTGAGTTTTGTCTTTGTTTCAGTGCAGCTAGAATTCCTGTTGCAGGCAGCCTAGCCTTTCTACAGGATGAGTAGTCTTGGAAGGATTAAATATTTATCGCTAAGTGTCAATAAATGTCAACTTTGCCTTACACACACAATCTGACTAAAAATATTTCCATCAATAATAATAAAAAATTACAGTAAGAAAAGTAAGAAATTATATTTTTATGATCCCCCCATCCCAAAATAGTCAAAATTATTCACAGGAAAAATCAGTTCCCAAACAGCTGTAATTAATGGTTAAAAATGATGGATGGGGAAAGCTCACTATGGGATTTGTTGATGTTGTGTCTGTCCTGTTTGGCAGTTATGTCTACCCAATCTCAATCTTCAGCTTCAGGCCAGGTCTTTGAATCCAGAAGCAATGATGGATCTAAAGTCACAGCAGTAGTTTTTGCACCTCTATCTGGGAAATAAGATGTGTTTCTTTGTTTGTTTGTTCCTTTCTTGTACAGAGCTTGCAACAATAATTGAAGGAATAATGCCCTTCAGCTTGGGAGGTTTCCTTTCTTCCCCCCTTCCCTCCCCCCAACCCCCCGCCCAGCCCGAGAAAGCATAACACAATGATTAAAAGTCACTAATATTTCTCCATTATAAATTCTCATATTCATTATCAAATAATTCATCTCTCAGCCTTTAATTTTACACTTATTTTGTCATGTTTGGCTCAGCTTTGGTGACTTCTGTGCTGACTTCTGTGTGAGAGAATTAAAGAAGTCGGTACTGGAAACAAAATCTCATTCTCTTCCCATGGTAATTTCCTACAAAGCTCTCATTATTGTTACCATAGGTTGTGTTATTGGCACCACCACAGAGGATCAGGAAACAGGATCAGACAACATAATCTGATTAGTACTCTGCCCCCAGTGATTGATTATAGTGTGTCTTTTAACATGTAAGTATTCTGGGGGCTTACCACTGCTACAAAGGACAGACTATTATAAAAGATGGTGCATCATGTGTTTTTGAAAATGTAATCTGTAGTTAATAAGGGATTCCTAACACAAAGCATGCAAATTAGTCTCTGGAGTGTGATAAAACTGAATCACTGAGGAGTGTCAAAGATACCAGTGCGTGATGGTGAGCAAGACAATTTTACATTTCACAGTGTGCTTGAAGTAGAGTTTGCTGTAATTTAATTCCTGTGAAGAAATTGGCTCTCCTATAATGCTGCCTGCAACCTTTTTTATTTTTATGGAACTTGTCAAAATTACACCTGGAAAGCTTTTCTGACAAAAAATGGCCTTTAAAAAAATGGAAGTTTTCATGAAAAAATGTGGACATCTTTGAAATTTTTCATGAAAGTTTCCACATTTCTATTTATATCTTTTGATCAGAATTTTTAATGAAATCACATTTGAAATAGTTATCATTGCTAACATGAAATATTGATACATTTTTCTCAGAAACTTTTGTGGAAATGGGTCTATTTCACATCGTGCAAAGTTGAAACTCTTTTTTCAAACATCCTGCAAAATTGGTTTACCCATTTTTGACCATCGCTGATTTTTTTAAATATCTAAAAAATATTACATATGCTCATATTAATGGTATATATAGTATCTGAGCATTATACAACTTCTATATTTCTTTTCTAAAAGGGTTTTGAACTGGATTTATATTTTGGAATTATTGGTGAATGAATAATATTTATTTTGGATCAGAGTGAGGGTTGTGATGTGGTGAAATATACATTACTTTGTACTTTATGAGAATAGTTTTTTATGTAGGCAGAATAGGATGTATGATGGCCTTAACTATACATTTCCATACTTTTTAAATGCTTATATTTTGTAAATTATGTGACAGGTAATCCATTTTTTTCTGGGGTTGTCTACCTGGGGAAATTGACTAGCATAGCTAGTGCAGAATAAGCTACTTTCAATAGCCTGTGGGCATTGTTCCAGAATAAAAGTGATTTCATTTCAGAATAAGTACTCCGCTTTGGAAATGCACTAACTATTCCAGAATAAAGTATTCCACAACAGATCATCCACCTGGGGAGCTCTTGCTTTCAGCTTTTTCCACAATAGCAATTCTGGTCAATGTCCCCATATAGATAAGCCCTCACTCTCCAACCTCATTTGGTTTTTGAAACAACTTTTTGGTGTGTTTTTTAATGATTATATTCACAAGATTGTGATGAGGGAAACATACAGCTACTCCTCAGTTTCAATGAGGAGTCGATCAGTTTCTTGAGTTACATCTCATAAACGGGGATTGTGAGTCTGTTTTGTTCTAAAAACAAAAGAGATTTTTATTAAAATGCTAAGGGATACACACTTATTCAGAAAAAGAAAAGGAGTACTTGTGGCACCTTAGAGACTAACCAATTTATTTGAGCATAAGCTTTCGTGAGCTACAGCTCACTTCATCAGATGCTGTAGCTCACGAAAGCTTATGCTCAAATAAATTGGTTAGTCTCTAAGGTGCCACAAGTACTCCTTTTCTTTTTGCGAATACAGACTAACACGGTTGTTACTCTGACACTTATTCAGGTCTGTTAGACGACATCCGCTTCAGATTGGCAGTATGATTTTGCCTATTGCCTGTATTGACTACATAAGTGGCTTTGGTGACCCAGGCATCACAAGATGGGACTGATGCCTTCTTGGCAAACCAAAGGGTTAGCTGGAGATTTTCTTTGACTCTGATCAAACCTGAGGAATTCTCATGCTGTCAGACATCTCAGCTATGCATTGGGTGACCATATTTCCCTATGCTGTATACGGGACACCTGGTAAATTAATATATATTGCACATTTTGTTTATAACACTGGGGAGATTCAAGTAGTGTGTTTCCTGAATTCTCACAGAACCAGATTTTTCAATGAGAGCTTATCCACACCACTGTATATTGTATGATATGGGAATGAGATTTTACCTCGGTAGGAACCAGCAGCATCTGGAAGTAATGGGTAGAGATGAGTTTAGACTTGTTTGATATTGTCATTCTTAGTATCACTATCTGTTCTAAAGTTTTAAAAGTGCCTAAAACAATTCTCTGTTACTGCCTGGCATTTGCTGGCAGGGTAAAAATTTGAATGGGTCTGATTTAAGAATAACAGCAGTGGGACTCAAGAGCCTGAGTTTCCAACACTTGACTAATACTGTGCGATCTGAAAGATCTTTGATTCCTAGCATTGCATAGGTGGCCCAGTGGGAAAACAGGAAAAGGTTGGAGGAAAAGCTTTAGAATGTCAAAGAAAATCATTACGGGCTTTAATTTGTCAGCAAAGGGAATTTGAGGGAACGAAACCTAAGAAAAGCAAAAACTGAAAAAGATGTAGCACGTTAAAAGCAAGCAATGTCGAATGTTCAGCTATTATCTCTCAAGCATTTAGTAAATCAGAGATTGAAAAAAACCAGCCAGAGCTCATTTTAAGATCCCTGAAAAAATGTGTTGCTTTTGGACTAAAAGCAATCATGCAATATTTGGAATCAACAGAAGAGTGAGCAAATGTGATTTGTTTCATTAGAAAAAAGCTGAATTAATTGTTTACTCTCTGTTTGTGCATCCTCTATTTCTCTATTAATGGCTATTCCTTCCGCTTCTTGGATAAGTAACAGGGCACAAATGCCCCCTTCCTTTCTATTATTTTCCCCACTTTGTTTTCAGTTAGCAGAACTCCTTACTGGCAAGACTAGAACTGAAGGAAAAAAGCATACTGTTTCACTTAAAAGTCTGAGCTGAAGCCAGTTTAGGGACATGACTGCAGCACATTATACTGTGAACTCAGAGACCTCAGTTTTGGAATGAATCAATCTGGATTCCTAGGCACACAACACAGCAGAAATGAAGGGAGGGACCCAATTGCTTCACTTTCAGCAGCGCTAGCAACCAGTTTATGGGCAGCGTTCCAGCTGTCTCTGGATCTATTCACCAGTGGTTTATCTGTTAGAGAAGATAAACACAAAATAAGTAGAGATCATCAAAATAAAAAAGTAAAATAAACAAGTAAGGGGTGGTGGGATATGTATTTGCAGAGATTCCTGGATGTAAAAGCATGGGGTTATCTAGGGGCATTTTTCATAACAAGATGGTAGTTCTTAGAAGAGATTTACAATCTCGAGTCCCCAGATCTTAATATCAACCACTGTTTGCTTTAATAAGTCTATAATTGTGATCCAGTTTATAATATTTGTTTACTCTCTGCTAATAGGGCAGATGTTCTGTGTAGCTAAAGGATAAAGATGAAAAGAAAAGTGGTGGAGGGAATTAAAATCTAAAAGTATGATCTCGTGTACAGACTTTGAATTTGTGATACAAACAACATAGCATAACTCTGCCCCCGGGACTGGAAAAAGCTATATCCGTATAAGCACTGGAAAATTGATATAATTGCATGCACACTAGGGATACACTATTCCGATATAGTTTAAGTGGTAAAACTTTCTAGTGTAGACAAGTCTTAAGAGAGAATCCATGCCCTAAAGAGCATGTAGTCTAATTGACATGACAGAAAAAGGGTGGGAGAAAGGAAGAATTATTATCCTTATTTTATAGATGGAGAACTGAGTCCCTATTGGACTTTGACCCTGAACTTGCAACCCTTTATGCGCAGGCTGAACTGAGAGTACAGTCCCATTGAACTCACCAGTGCTAAAGTTCAGCATGTTCCTAAGTGATCTGCCCAAGGTCAGAGAAGGAAGTCTGTGGCCAGGCTGTGAATTTAACCCAGATCTCCTGAATCTCAATCCAGTGCCTTAAGCATATGACCAATCTTCCTTACTAGTAAAATGTAAGAAAAAATCTTAGCAATAAAAGAGCCTGAAACTATTCCAAATAATATAGGCAAGTCATCCCCTATTGGACAATTTGCAAACACCTGAATATATGGAAAATTTCTTCTAACCTCAGACAGTTAGTGACTTTAGCGCTTCATGCCCTAAAGTTTGAGAGATTATATCCCTTGTAAGTTTATAATTAGTGAGTGGAGACCTATGACTTGTAGGTCTAGAGCTTTTTTGAAGAAGAGAAGTCTGGTGGCACCTTAAAGACTAATAGATTTATTTGGGCATCAGCTTTCGTGGGTAAAAAGTCACTTCTTCAGATGCATGGAGTGAAAATTACAGATACAGGCATAAATATATTGTCCCGCAACCTAAAGCAAATACTCACAAGCAACCACACACCATACTGCAGAAACACTAACCTAGGAACCAATCCCTGTAACAAACCCCGTTGCTTACTCTGTCCCCATATCTACTCTAGCAACACCATCATAGGACCCAACCACATCAGTCACTCCATCAGAGGCTCATTCACCTGCACATCTACTAATGTGATATATGCCATCATGTGCCAGCAATGCCCCTCTGCCATAGTACATTGTCCAAACCGGACAGTCTCCACATAAAAGAATAAATTGACACAAATCAGACATCAGGAACCGTAACATACAAAAGCCAGTAGGAGAATGCTTCAATCTCCCTGGACATTCAATAATAGATTTAAAAGTAGCCATCCTGCAACAAAAAAAACTTCAAAAACATACTTCAAAGAGAAACTGCAGAGCTACAATTCATTTGTAAACTTAACACCATTAATTTGGGTTTGAATAGGGACTGGGAGTAGCTGGCTCACTACAAAAGCAATTTTCCCTCTCTTGGTAGTGACACCTCCTCATCAGTTATTGGGAGTGGACCACATCCACCCTGACTGAATTGGCCCTGTCAACACTGGTTCTCCACTTGTGAGGTAACTCCCTCCTCTTCATGTGTAAGTACAATAATGCCTTCATCTGTAATTTTCACTCCATGCATCTGAAGAAGTGGGTTTTTTACCCACGAAAGCTGATGCCCAAATAAATCTGTTAGCCTTTAAGGTGCCACCGGACTCCTTGTTGTTTTTGTGGATACAGATTAACATGGCTGCCCCCCTGATTTTGAAGAAGTAAATTCTGCTTGCTACTGAGCATTCTAAAAAACATAGGCAGTAGCATTTCGAGATATATATTTCAAATCAAACCAAATGAAAATGAACCAACAACATTTATTAGAAAAACTAGGAATTACAAAAATTAGTAATTGTTTATCATATCCTAATTATATTGAATGATCCATCTCTTTTCTCTCTCAGAACATTTTCAAGGTGGAACATTGAGCAATTTTTTTGTGTATGAATAATTAGTCTTTCAAGTGTGCCTCCAATATAAGGTCAAAAGCTGTTTTTCATATGCTCCAAGCAATTGAATTTCTTTCTGTTTATGTAATTCAGAGGTCAGGCTGCTTGAAATACTTCATGCACTTTTGTGACTGCCAATGAGAAAAGGCAAGCCATTTTTACAACATTGAAAGGAGCTAAATTGAAATTTGTTTTTCATTTAAAGTACAGATTATAAAGAAGTTAGTCAAGCAGAATTTAAAATGACATGCATATTGAAGTGTGACAGTACATGTTAAGCAAAAACTGCCTGCTTCCCCAAGAAAATGTAAATATTATTATTCTTTTTAAGGATGGGGTTTTCAGCAGTGCTCAGGTGGAGACAGGATAGGTTGGAGGAAGTTGCAGCAAGAGAGGTGGGAAGGCCAAAGAGAAAGAAGCATGAACAATGGAGTTCAGTTTTAACCACAATTAACTTGAGCTTGCAAAAGCTTAAGCTTGCTTCAGGAGATGAAACACTGAGGAGAGAGGGAGAAATTTGGGGTGGAGAGGAAAATCTGCAAACAGCTGATGGTAACTGAAGTACTGTGTTTGGATGAGGTCACTCTGGGATAAAGTGTGGAGGAGAAAGGGGAGCGGATCAAGGACTGAGCCCTAAAGGACTGTCAGAAAGGGAGGAGTAAATTGGAAGGGGAGTCACTGAAGGAGTTGCCAAAGGAGCAGATGGAGAAGTGGAAAGAGAATCAGAAGTACACAGAGTCCCTGAAGATGAAGTAGGGTGTGGCGTATCTAAAAGTCAGGAGTGAGCTACCATGTCACAGATGGCAGATAGGGGAGACTGTAAAAGAGGCATTGTGATTTGGCCAGAACGATCACTGGTGACTGTGGAGTGCAGTTCCAAAAGAGTGGAGTGGGGAGAAGCTGGATTGCAGGGGTTCCAAGAGAGAGGTAAAGGGAGAGTAAGACAAGGCAGTGGGAATAGAGTGCACACGTGAGAGATTTGGAGGCAGGAGGAATGAAGTAGGTGAGGTGGCAGTTTGAGAAGCTGGTGGGATCAAGAGAAGGTAGTTTGGGAATGCGGAAGAATGAAATCAGAGGAAAGGTGCCAGCTGAAAAAGCTTGACTGAGGCTAAGAAAGAGATAGCAGAGGAGGCTAGGAGGGAACAGGATTGGGGGGATAACAAACAAGACTGGGATGGACACTTCTGAGTCAGAAACCAGATTAAAGAAGAAGAGAAGGCAAAGGAGAGAGGTGAGAAGGAAAGGGAATGGAAACTGAAGGAGGATTATATCAGTTTTCTCTTCAAAGCAGTCAAGAAAATTGTGGATAGAAAATAGGAATGGGTAAGGGATCCCCATTTAAAAAGGGACCAAACTGAAGAGGGAACACATTCTCACATGTAGTTATGAGACTCGAGTATAGATCCCGTCTACATTTCCCACTAACCCCAATACTTTAAATGATAGCTTTTAGAAACATTTTCCAGCATGCTTTGCATTTCCTGTAATGGAAAATACTATCCTTCATAAAAACCTTGGTTATATTCTTGGCATTTTCCAGCTCATTCTGTATTTTTTGCGTGTGATCTATAATTTAATACTGTTGTTGATCTTCTTCATTTCCCCATCAATCTTGTAACAACACTACCAATTTTCCCTTCTACATATTTCAGAGTATGGAAAAGGTTCAATAGGCTTCCCTTTGTGTGGAATCCAAGCACATGTCCTTTGCCAATTACTGCACAGGGATGGCAAAAGAGCAAACGCACCTCTTCTGTGTTCCTCCTCTCTCGCTGAAGTCAAACTAATATTAGAAGCAGAAATACATTTCTCACGCATCTCTACATCTCTCTGTTTGGTCATTTACACTGAGCCAGCCACCAAAGCATCTGAGCACCTAACCTGCATTCTGTTATTTATTAATCCTGTTTGTGTATCATCTGTGAACCCTAATGGATATCTGGGCTCCATTGCCCTAAGCATTGAAAAGACACAGTCTAAGAAAATCCCTGCCACTGAAGCGCTTACAAATGAAATAGACCAGACAGACAAAGGGAGTATTATTATCCCCACACTATAAATGAGGAACTGGTAAAATATCTGCAAGTGCCAAAGTGACATCTCTAGGCCCGCGCCACTTCCCTCAGCCCCCATTGGCCTGGAGCGGCGAACCGCGGCTAGTGGGAGCTGCTGTTGGCCAAACCTATGGACACGGCAGGTAAACAAACCGGCCCAATCCTCCAGGGAGCTTACCCTGGTGGGCCGCATGCCAAAGGTTGCCGATTCCTGACTTAGAGTAACAACAGGCATTACCTATAACAGGGAAAGAATACAGATTCTCACATAGATGTCCTTTTCGCTCCAGTTCCTAAATAAATCCCAGCCTTCTCATATAACATTTGTTGATTTAGTTAATTGCAAGTATTTCCATGGTTGAGGCGGATTAGTTATCTCTGTTAATGTAGTCTGTAGTATTTATTTCTGATTTAATATTTGAGTTGCAAGATATTCTGTGGTGAAACAAAATGTAATTTAAAAAAAAGTACATTTCAGAGAGTAAAAATAGGTCCCTAAATGTATAAGGGTACAGAAAAAAAAAGTGTAGAATTATGGAAAACCTATAACTTGGTGTGCACAGAAAGATACTTGTCCGCTTAGCTTCTGGAGGGTTAACATGCTTACGTGACTCATTTTATCTAGCACACAGACCTATTATAGAACTGTATGATTTCTCCCCAAATTCTCTTTATACTATTTTAAACACTAATAATTTTATTTCATGAGACTTGTCACTAACACAGTATCTGTTATTTATTTATTAATATCGGAAATGTTCATTTGTCTAAATACCTTTTCAAGACGTTTAGGTATTGACAAAGGGAGTTTTGGTTACAAATATAAATTGCAAGAGAAATACGTAGGTGGGTTGAGTGAGTGCACATATGCAGTATGTTCTTCTTGAAATCTGAGACCTCTTTCAATTTAAACTCCTTTTAGCCTTGATCCCGAGATTGGATCCATGACCCCATGCAAAGACAAACTGAAGTAAATGGGGTTCCACACAGGCAGAGGGGGCCTTGATAATTGATTCCGATGCAGAATTGTAGCATTTCTATAGTACTGTTCGCTATGGGACTGATCCTGCTCCCATCTAAGTCCGGAAAAGTTTTGCAGTGGGCTTAGCTTGGGAGCAGGATGGGACCTAAACAGAACACAGAAGGAAAGCTGAAAGGTATAGTCTGATTATTTTAGAAGTAGACTATGGTTTTGTGGGTGCAGTTCTGCCACTGCAAAATTAGAGGCCAGGTTCAGGCCTGGCTGAAAATTAGGCACATTTACTTTTTTGTTCTTGCTGGAGATTTTAACTCCTTAGCTTGTGCGTTTCACATTGCCAATTAAAAACAGACGGTCAGGGAACTGTTAATGGGAAACTAACCCTTTCACCCCTAAGGCTTGAGTTCAGATCCACCCCATGGCAGTAGTAATGGAAAGTCACTGCCATCTGATGGCTCTTTGGCCTAAATGGTCTAACCACAGATGTCCACATTGCAGTTGGCATCCTTGTTGGCACCGTAGCCTCAACAGAAAGTCAAAGGATTATATTGGCATGGAAATGGACCTACTCTCTTGCTCCTAAAGATGATCCCATTGAATCAGGTTTAAAGGTCTATGACTGTGGGGGAAGTGGTAAGCTTGCACTGCTGCTGCCCATGCTGTAACTGTCTTATGGATAAATAATGGACTTCAGTCTCCAGTGTTATCAAGCTGATACCTCTCTCAATCCAGCTCTCTGAAACAACGACAACAAAAAGATGGTCAATTGAAATTAAGCCTTTCAGTTCATAGAATCTCAGGGTTGGAAGGGACCTCAGGAGGTCATGTAGTCCAACCCCCTGCTCAAAGCAGGACCAATCCCTAATTTTTGCCCCAGATCCTGAAATGGCCCCCTCCGGAATTGAACTCACAACCCTGGGTTTAGCAGGCTAATGCTCAAACCACTGAACTATCCCTCACCCCAAGTTATCCCTCCCCATATTAGTATATTTAGCCACACGAGTATGTGTCTGCTGAACATATCTGGTACTGTATATTTAGCAGCAGTTAACTGGTTAATGTACATTTTGTATTGTATCATATTTTAAAATAATACCCCAAGGCTCAGGCCTGTATATCCAATCAATCTTTCCCTATTTTATATGTTTTAATAATTCAGAAAAGCAGATAAATTGAATATTACATTTTTCAGTAACTGATTTAGACACAGCTACCAATCCCTTATGCAATCAGTTCAGCATTTAAAATCATAACAGCTCCAATCTAATTTTGGCAGTTAATTTTTCTCTTTAATTGAATGTATTTTAATATTTTCTTTAGTTTCTTTTAAAATCAGCTCTCCAAATATACAATAAATGTAACAGCTTGTGTAACCTTAGTGGTCTCTTTCCACATTCAGTGATAGTAGATTAAAAATGCAGTCATTATGAAACAGCCACATGAACAGATAAGGAAATTTAATCATCAGAGCTGGTGGGGAAAAAATTGTAAATTTTTTATTTGTTTGCGGCGGGGGGGAGGGTTTGTTTAACCAATCCTGGCCTGTTTTTGGAAGTTGAAAACTTATTTTGAAATTGTCCTTGTTTTTGTGTTTTGTTTGCTTTGTGGGGGACGGGATAATTTTGTTTCTTTCACATTGTTTCATGGAAAATACTCTTTTCTGACCAGCGCTAGTAATAATGAACATCTCTGGAATGTAAAGAAGTTAGAATCTTCAATGGCTATCTGTAGATCATAAGTTTCCTGAAGAGAGGCAGCTTGTACAAAACTGAATCATCTCTCCCTAACTAAGAAAGAGAGGTGTGAGCATAGGGCAGTCAGAAGAGCTAACTCAATAATTTGGAAAGAAAATAAATGGAGGAAAGGTGAAATTTCCCACATATTATGTGTTAATATATGCTATGAAGTAATTGGGGGACATCTGGGGCACAAGGAAAGTATTTAATAATTCCCACCTTCTTCAGAAATCTGAGATAACGTAGAATAGATGTAACTTATGGGGAAATGTTCAACAAAGGAGTATATTCTCTGAACCATGTTCTATGCAATTAAAAATACAGTTATAACAATTAGTATTATCCAGATATTTATCATGGAAAAATATGAAACAACCAAATGAGCTCAGAAAATAGAAGGTGGTAGAGAGTAAAAGCAAAGAAATTGCAATAATTGAAGAATCTAGTCAACTGATTACCCTTCCTTAGAAAAAGTTTCCCTAAAAATGATGACATATTACATATTATAGGTTATACACTATAATTATGGAAAACGAGGTTTAAATTTTCCTCTAATTTTGGGTGCCCAACTGCAGACATTTAGGTCAGAGGTTTTAGGGAAGTTGAGTACTTACAGCTTGGACTGAAGTCAGTGGGAGTTGCAGGTGCTCTTTAGATCAGATCCCAGGTGTGTCAAAGTTAGGTATCCAATGTCTGAGGCACCCTAAATCAATGGCTACTTTTGGAAATGTCAGCCTGAATAGTTTGGCATATTTAATTAAAGGGACATCATAATTGAAATCTAGCCATTTAAAGAAAAAAGTTAACTGTAGTTCCAGGTAATGTATCTGCCCTTTAGTTCCCCTTCCAATTTTTGTGATTCTCCAGTCAAATTTTACTATTTTAAAAGAATGTTTTTCTGTTCTTTTTGCCTCACAAATAGGGGAAATGGACTGACAATGCAAGATAAATCTATCTAGATTCTTTTTGGGTGCCCTTCATTCTATGTAAGATCTGAATGGCTCCAAAGAATTAAAAAGTCAGAACAGCATCTCTCCCTTTCCCTATCTTCACAGTGGGTTTGAGTAATAAATAGCTTGATTAGGTCAGTGAGAGATTGTTAGCATTTTTTTTGTGAGTGAGAAAAGCTATTGAGAGAAAGCGAGTTGAAGTTATGATGAGGTTTGAATTTAGTTCTGAACTTGCTGATATTAATGGTCATTCTTATCTCTTTATCCAGGGACTTCCACTGTCTTGGTTCGGCTCCAACACTTGCTAGAAGGATGGACTTATAGAAGAACCCTGCTACAGGGTTCCAGATGTTTTCTTTTCTCTTTTATCATTTAGGAAGGGGCAAGAGCCAAGTCACAGGTGTTGGTCAATTGCAGAGCAGGCATCCAAGCCTCCATTTGTGTCAGTGGGCAAAATTCTTGGAAGGAAGATTTTGTTGTGCCTGAGTTTGGTTTCTTATGTGCTCTGGAGACATTCCCGATATGGGTGAACGTCTCTGTGAAAGAAAAGTGATTTTTCACAGGCGGCGATGCTGGATCTGAGATTTGGTGGAGGCAATCTGGTTTTAAGAAGTGGTTTCCAATCTGGAAAACTTCAACAGGTGGAACTTTGCTGCTTCTATGGAAAAGAAGAAGTAGGATGTCTTTGGCTATGTCTACACTTGCATGCGGACTCAGGGAGTTGATGTATATGTGCTTGTGCATATTCCCCATACTGTGCACCAAGTGTCCACATATGCTGTGCTGGAGATAGGTATAAATTGTGTATACGCATTTACCTTTGTCCACACTCTCTCTTTTGTTACACAGAATTTGCACTACCATTTCAGGGGTGGTATCCCAGGATTCTATATGTCACTGGAAACATTTAAGGAGCTGTCGTGCTGTGTGGTTTTGGTACTGTCCACCATCTTCCCACATTTGCCAATGACAGTTCCTGCTTATCTTTGACTCCTGCCAAACTGGGTGGAAGATATGGAGCAACTGAATATTGTGTTCTGTTTCTGATCCTTCTTGCAGGACAAATGTTTATACAGTGGAGTAGATGATCTGTGAGATGCTGGAAGGAATCTGGGAAGAACTTTCCAACACATTGAAGACAACTTGCTGTGAGATTGAATTTGGGTCTCTTGGAATAGATACGGTTCCAGAATGCCACAGTGTGCCCATCAGTGGACTGTCAGTTCTGGTGTAAGAAAACCAGCACAGTGTGGTAGAATTACATCGTTTTGGAATACTGGGGTGACCAGCAGTGGCTTCAGAACTTCCAAATGGAGAAACAGACCTTCATGGAGCTGTCTCCGGAGCTTGCACCACACCTCTAGCACCAGAACGCTTGATTCAGGAAAGTCATAGCAGTGCAGAAGTGGCTGGCTATTTCCCTGTGGAAGCTGGCAACACCAGACAGTAACCTGTCAGTTGCAAACCACTTTGGAGTTGGAAAGTCCACTGTTTTGGTCATGGTTGGGTTTGCTAGGCAATTAACAGTGTAATCTTCCCATATGTGGTTGTGATAAAGTTCTGGAAATAATAGCTGGATTTGAGAAGATGCATTTTCTGAACTGTGCAGGGGCCATCAACAGTGCCTGCATCCCAATACTTAGCCCAATAAAAAGGGGTAAGTGAATATGTGACCCGAAAAGGACATTTATCTACCCATTTTCTATGTTCGCTCATTCTGCAAGGGTTGGTGGACCACAGAGCTAGGGTCAGGAATACCAATGTGGGAAACACATTCATGATGCCAGGGTGCTGAAGAGATCATGGAAGAAGGTACTTTATTACCCAGAAATGACATAGTTCTCTATGGCGTGTCTGTGCCCGCAGTTGCTTTGGCCTACCCTGCATACTTGCTCACAACTTGGCTCATGAAACCACACCCTGACATCAATGACCCTGGAAAAAGGAAATTTAATTACTAAGTTTGTAGCTAGAGAATGGTGTGAATGTACACTTGGTAGGCTGAAAGCCTGTTGGCAATGCCTGCATGCACCTGTTGGGATGCCAATATGACCAACACTACTGGCATAATTGTCACCCGTTACTCACAAACTTTGTGGAGGGTGCAAGTGGGGAGTACTTCCATCCGGAGTGGGCACGGATAGATATGGTTTACAAACTCTATACAGACAACTGGATCCCACCCATATCCACACTGGTCCTGATTCCCAATGGGCAAAGGAAATCAGGGTTGCCATATGTGCCTGCCTACTGGAACAGCAGGGAAGCAGCGGATGACATCTGCCTGTGCTGAGGGACATCTTCACACCCCGTGTGGCTGCTGGAAAGGCACAAGAAGGAATATTGGCACGTAATTGTGGGGCTTCATAACTCTGTAAAGGTTTTGTTCCCCTGTAGCTTTTTTTTTTAAACTGGTAGGGGAGGGAAGAAGCAACCACTCCTCCCCACTAGGCTGCAGGCAGGGGAGGAGGGCACCAGTGGTGGGGGGATGCAGGGGCAAAAGTGGGGGCACAGGCACAGGGCGGGGGGGGCCGGCTCCTCTGGCTGCACTTGGATAGGGAAGGGCTAGAATGGCATTGGGGTGGGGGGGTGCAGTGTTAAGGGTATACAACATCAAGGGGTGGGGACATGGGCTCAGGGAAAGGATGTGGGAACACTGAACTGTGTTCTGGGCAGGGCAGGGGCCAGCAGGAGGCAGGGGGGACAGGAAACAGCTGAGGGTGGGGCAGGTGGACACAGGGGGTAACCAAACTACTGGGGAAGGGCGGGGCAGGCAAAGCAACAAACTTTCAGGTTCCGGGGCAGGGGAAAGCAACAGACAGCAAAGCAACAGACGCTAGAGGGCTGGGGCGGGGCAGGCAAGCTAACGAAGTCGGGAACCTAGGGCAAGGTCAGGGCAGGTCAGGCAAACAACAGTGGGGGAAAATGTGCAGGGGTATGGAGGGGAGAAAACAAACTTAGCTGCAGGGAGTGGGTGGGGCAGGCCACAAAGGATAAAGGGGCAAGCTGCTAAGGGAGGGAGGTAGCGGGGGGGCCCCAGCCAAATGCAACTGGGGGAGGGGGGCCAAGTCCAAATGAAGGGGAGGGCAAGTGCACCCACAAGCGCTTGTGAGGCTCAGTCTCTTGCTCGCTGCTGCAAATAATCCCAGATGTTGGTGGGAGAGGAGCAAGCAGCCCCATTGAGGGGCAAAGAGAAGGTCCTGGTGGTAAGCTGGGTCATGGAGGGGGCAGCGGTGATGGTGGAAAAGTAGGGGAGAACAGCTGGACTAGGGGGAGGGCTCTGCGCCTCTCCCCCGGACCCCCACAGCAGCAGAGGCTACCACCACCCCAGGAGCACAGGTGTTAGTCACTCAGTCCAACAGCAGCCACAAATCCCCTCCACAGGGGCTTGCAGCAATCTTCCTCCTCCTTGACGAGGGCAGCAGGCTCAGCAGCAGCAGCAAGCAGGTGGCAGCCAGTCAGGTGAGGCCCCAGGCGGGGAAGGTGGTAGTGATGGTTGTAAAGGGGTCCTCGTTTCTCCCTCTGGAAGGACGGGGAAGGGGGGGGGCAGGCCAGCAGGGCCCCCTCTTCCACACAACAACAGCAGCAGCAGGGAAGGGAGCTCCAACCAGCTAGCAGCAGCAGTCCTCCAAAGAAGGGAGCTCTGGCCAGCCAGCAGCCCAGGGCCGGGAGAGCTCCAGCCAGCAGCACCACAAGGGAGGGAGCTCCAGCCAGCAAGGCAGCCAGAGCAGACAGTCCAGTCACTGTAGTGAGGCCTTATTGGAAAAACCTGGGAGGCCCTTCTAAAGGGAGGCACTTCTAAAAGCCCCTCACCGAGCCTCGCGGGAAGGACCCTGGACCCGGATTCCAAATGAGTACTTGGGACAACTAATGAAAAAACAGGGTCAGAAGTGGTAGTCCGAGGTTCAAAATGAGGAATCCAGATGGAGACGCCAAGCAGAGGAACCTGGACAGCGCCCACTGCTCCTCAAAGCTGTCTAGGGAGCCAGCAGACGCTGCCCAGAGGAACTCTGTCTGGAGACGTGAGACTAGGGAAGACCGGAAATAGGCTCCACAGTCGCAGAGCACCCTCTTGTCCAGTATCCTCCTCCTGGTATTGTAAATGGTGATCTTGGCCAGGGCCAGGAGGAGGTTGACGAAGAGGTCTCACAACTTCGTGTGGCCACGGATAGCTGTATGGTCAATAGCTGATGGTCAATAGCTGTTCGTTCCTGTGACTATTCACCCATTACAGACATTTATTGCTGTGCACCTCCACTGGTTTTACACCTTATGGGTTAGGTTTGTGCTATGGAGCATGACAACCAAGCTGTATTGCGATCATTGTGTAATGCTTTTGTGTTAGTCTTGCAAACAGGTGTTAACATTGTTACTAGAAGCACACAATCTGTTTAAACAATCTTATCAACACTTCCTTAATGGGGAGAGAACGGGGTTCTCACACATTCTTTTCACTATTCCTTGTTGGCAGTGATAAGTGCACTTACTGGTCTTATGCATCACTATGCCCAAGGTTGAAACTGGTCAAGTTGTGGTGGGGGTGAAGAGGAGGGGGCATTTAATCACTGTTCGGTGGCAGATGCCTTTGCTGTTACTTTAATTATGTTTCCGTGTTCTGTAAATGATTCTAAGGCACTTATCTACCCATTTTCTGTGTTGTAATTACCAATGCTTTCTAAGCACATAACAACGCACTTTCCCCATCCCTCTGGTGTATTCTTTAGAATTTTGATATTTATGGGGACCTGGGTGTGAGGAAGTGAGTATGGGAGGGGTTATCAAACGAGAGAGTTACACAGATCAAAGTTGTGTGCTGTGAATTGTGGGGCCAAATCCTCAACTTGAAAACATTATGTCCATCATACTGAGGAAGGAGGGTCCACAAGCAAGTCAAGGAAACCAGAATATTTCTTAAAAGTGATATGTGGAATGTGAAATTGAAACTTTAAAAAGGAATGTAAATCAAGAGACAACAGGTCTGACTTTGTGAACAATGTCCAAATGTTAATGTCTCTGACCCCTTCTCCTTGCTTTTCCCCTCACATGAGAGGGAAACAACTGTGAATTTTTTTTCAGGGAAATAACCAGGGATGTCTCCTGCGCAAGGCTTGGAGGCCAGATGTTTGCTGGGCTCCAGGGGCTGCCTCAGGCTCACTGTTCCCCTCCTGCATGCTCAAAGGGGATACCCTTTGAGGTGTTTTGGCGGATGGTAGAAGGTGTCCTGCAGGTTTCTCCTCATCACTCAGTGGGGTTGGGTCCCCCTCCTCAGCAGCACCCTGGGCAGCCACTGGAGGAGGAGGAAGCAGGTGGTGCTGGTTCCCAGATAGGTGCAGTGGCCACAGCAGCAGGCAGGCCCTGAACTCGTTTGGCCACCAGTTTTATTAGTGACTCCATTAGGGCATGCTCCCAGAGTTCTCCTCTATCTGCTTCTGCTCCTGCCCTCCCAGAGGAATGGCTTCCTTCTTGGGAGCTGAAGATCCTGCCAATTCAGAAGGTAACATTATATTTTTCCCATTGGAAGAAGCAAAGAAATCCCCTCACATAATATAACTTTGCTGTAGAAGGCCACAATATTGATACTTTTCAGCATTTGAAAAATGCAACTGTTAGAGTACCCTTGATTTTCAGACAACTTTTGCAGGACCTGAAGAACAAGTAGAGACTAATAATGGTAAGATACATTATTTTTTTTAAATTGAAAGTTTTACAGTCTCTTGAGGGAGGCAGGGATTCAGTTCCTTTCAGAGGCTATGTTACAAGTTTTCAGTGTCTTGTAAGACTTAAAGACTGGCCATCATTTGGAGAACATAGCAGTTTTCAAGGTACCAGAATGGAAAAGAGAGGTGGCTTTCCAGTCCTATAGAGGAAATCTGGATATCTGTGCCAGAGTGATGTTTCTGCTAGTGGTCACCTCTCTACATATTGCTGAATGGGAGGTGTTTGGCCAGCTATGAAAATGGATCAAGAACAAGCTGGAGTTTCTGCTGCACCAAAAATTTGCTGAAATATACTTACAGGACTGGGAGGCAGTCTGACTGAAAATTAACGATATTCTAGCTAGCATACAGCATTTCCATGGAAAGGGAGAAGCAAACCACTACCTCCAACCTCTTCCCCAGCTTTGCCAGAAAATCCATCCTCTGTACCGGGCTGACAGCAGTGAAAGGGACAGGAAAAGAAAGAGTCACATCACAACTTCATTTAGTTCTCTGAAACTTCAGCTTAACTCCACAAGCCACTCACCTCCACAGAAAAATGACACCACATTGTGTTGGTGCAAGTGCCATAGCGGAGCCTTCCCCCACCCCCATTTTGCTCAGCTTGTGCAGAATGGCTTGGAGTAGGGAGAGGCCAGACACCAAGGACAGGGATGGTAAAAAATTGTTTAAACTTCCAAGGGAGAAAGGACTGCTGTGAAGCTCCTTGTAACACCATAGGTTTCCATTGCTGTTCCAAGATCTAATTGCCCCTGCACTGAACCCCCCCCCCCTTTTGAACAGCCTCCATTTGTAAGAAGACAGTAAGGCTGGGGAATGGAGGGAAGCACAGACACTGTCTTCCAAGGAAGTAAAGAAAGACAGCTGTTAATAACTTTTACAACCAACTGCATATTTTCTACAACTATCTAATCCACAACCAGGACCTTTCTAAACACTTCCATCCCTTTCTTCTCGTCTACGTGGCCCCCAAGCTTCAGTGCCTTTGTGCTGGTTGAGAAATGCACAGACAGAGAGACACAGTGATAGTTCTTTAATATCTATTTTATAGCTTCTGCTATAATGGTTCAAGGGAAATCAATAAACTCATTGATTTATAGCTGTGTCATGCTCTGGGACAATTTCATGGTGGAGCAGAGTGGAGCTGGGCTTAAAATCAGGCATATAGCACCGAAGCAAGGAGGGATGTTGTGAGAGGAAAGTAGGGGGGTCTATTATAACTTACCAGCCTCGTGTTCTGGTTCCTGCCACAGCTTGGGGTTCTCCTCAGGTTCTTCCAGGGGCGGGGGAGCCAGAGGATCCTCTGGATAGATGTGCAAAATGATATGCTTCTCTTCCTCCAGATCCTCTGGGGCATCCTGCATGTGACTGCTGCCTCCTTACCCTGGCACTCCTCAGCATCCCATCAAACAACTCAGCCGCTGAGTATCTGAACAAAACTGAAACCTTGTGACATGAACAGCTTAGTCACACTTGCTCTCGCTAGGATAAGTTGTGTTCACCTTGTTACCTCAACTCAGCCAAAAGGAAAAGAAGGGATAGGTGTGAGAGAGCGGATGATGCTGTGGTGGTTGATGCTGCCATGTATTGTGAGTGTTCTTCATTTTGACATTAGCTGAGTGTTGACCCATAGTTGTAGTCGGACCGGGATGGGCCAGAGCTGTGCTTCAAGACTTTTTGTGGGGAAAAACAGAACAGTGCTTCACATTTCTGCCTATTGTATAGGAGCAGTTGCTCACAAGTCATCAACTCCCCTTCTGAGTACTGCAATACTTTTGACTGGGGTTTTGCCTGATACACATGTTTAGCCGGTACAGGAAGTGGACCTCCACGCAAACCTCCTCCAACTCCTCCAGAAGACTAGCAGAGGAGGCACATCATGTAAGGGGCAGAGGCCGGAGAAAGGCAAAGAAAGACGGGGAAAGTGAAACAAAGGAAGAAGGAGGGTAATGGAAATAGGGACATAGAGTAAAGCAAAAATTAGGGGTAAGTAGGGAGAGCAGGAATGGGCTAGGTGAGGGTAAGAGTGGAAGACAAACATAAAATAAAGGAAAAGGAGTACTTGTGGCACCTTAGAGACTAACCAATTTATTTGAACATAAGCTTTCGTGAGCTACAGCTCACTTCATCAGGTTTGAACATCGGATGAAGTGAGCTGTAGCTCACGAAAGCTTATGCTCAAATAAATGGGTTAGTCTCTAAGGTGCCACAAGTACTCCTTTTCTTTTTGCAAATACAGACTAACACGGCTGCTACTCTGAAACCTGTCATAAAATAAAGGGTAATAGAAAGAATAATGGTAACCTGTTTGGAGGACAGGAGTGAGGGAGGGTGAAGAGACAGAATGGAGAAGAAAGGGAGAGATTAGAATGGAAAGCAAAAAGGGGGAGAGATCAGACAGTCACCTGGGGAAGATGAGAGGAACGAATAAGAGACAGATAATATGAGGAGACAGAAAATAAAAGATAAAGACAGAAGGCAAGACTGACAGAAGGATGAAGGAGATGGAGAAAACTACCTTGCCAGCTGCAGTGCCTCTGCTTTGTTACTGACAGGAAACCCTGCTTCAATAAGAGTCGGTTCAGGCATCAGGAATTATGGGAGTGATAGACAAGGGTCTGATAATCTAACCTTATTTTGGAAATCTAAAGGCAGACGGTGAAGAGGAAAGGGAAATCCACAAGAGAGTTAACTGGCTCCACAAGAGAGTTAACTGGCTCAGAAGCTACTCGGTCTTGTGCTCAATATTACTGATCAGCCAGTGAGAATGGTTCTGAAGATGTTATGCTTCTCTGTGTAATATTTTATTGGTTGTGTGCGTTGTCTCTCTGTATCCTGCAGTGAACTCATGTGTGGGTGTGGAATTTTGAACGGGAACAGATCACTCCATCTCTGCTGCTCATGCAGCTGGGTTGATTGTCCTAATAAACAAGTAGGATTGTTTATATATATATAATTTGCTTCCAGATTCTTACTGTTCCTCCAAACACAATAAAAATAGTGTCAGACTTCTTTCTGGCTTTGCAGTATTTCCTGATTGCATCAGGTTTTCTTCACAACATTTTTCATAGGCGGACCCTTGAAGAGAAAAAAAATTCTCTCCCTTCTCCTATTTCTTTAGATCAGCTGGAGTTCTGTTAGCTGCCGATAGCTCTATACCGGCCAGAATCTTACTGCTAGACCCCATGGAGTCTCTATATTTACCCAATGGGTTCCCGCTTAAAACATTTCCCAGCGGGTCCAGAGTGTATCTTCTTCCGTAATTGCCACTATATCTCAGCTAGCAGCAGTACTGTAATGTGGACCAATGAGGAAAGGCACTGTAGTCCTGTCTCATTATATGATACCATAAGCAATTTCATTGCTGTTATCTGTGTTGGAAGTAGAACAAATATTTTTTTCATGCATACAACACAGATGCCCCCAAAAAATCATTACATTTTCCTTTGGGGAAATATTTTGTTATGGACTGTTAAGAGCACAAGAATATCTAGAAAAATCAAAGATTCATATGACTGGTGTTTGTCTTGTGAAAAATGTAGATTAGTACTGTTCTAAAAAGTGTCATGAAAAGACAAAGTTTGCAGCTTGTTGGAGATATTTCAGACAAAATTGCATCTATAGGACAGCAGTGCCAGAATGCAGCTGTGAGTTTATTCCAGAATTTTGCATTTTCCACACACAGGTTTCATAGGTAGAAGAAATTAATTTAGGGCAAATTCATTTTTGAATTTATTTTAAAAGACAAAAAAAAGTTCTCTTGCAACATTTGCACCTTCACATGCTGACACTGAGTTAGGATGTGCTGATGCACGGTCATGCCATACTGATGCTACATAATCACTAGGAGACACAAGGTCATTCCATTGGAATGTTGCATAGGCACACAGTTATGAAACCCAAAATAAACTTGGATCACCAGCTGCCCTGAAAGCCTACTGTGGCTTGAAGGTTGCCAAACAGTCCGATGAAAACCAGCACTGTCTCGAAAATATTGAGATATGTGGCAATTTTATTGGTGATCAGAACAGCAAAAAGCCTCATGGACTTACTTCCATCCTTCAAGGATAAAGACCAAGTGATTCTCAGAAGATCTTGACTTGGGTGGGGGGGAGAGATTTTCAAAGGCACAAATGGTAGCTAAGTGCCTAACTCCCAGTGACTTTCAGTTAGTTAGGTCCCTAACTGCCATGTGTACCTTTTGAAAATTTCCCTCTACACGTTCTGTCCTTCAGAAACATCTCTCTATCTAAGATCCTTGTATCTTCCTGTAGAACCTGAGCCCCTCACAATCTTTAATGTGTTTCTCCTCACAACACCCTGGTGATGTATCATCCCTGTTTTACAGGTGGGGGAACTGAGGTACAAGAGAAGCTGCATGACTTGCGTAAGGTCACACAGGAAGTCTGTGACAGAACAGTGTTTGAACCCAGGTCTCTCCTTCCTCATGAACATGAAATTCATTGGCGTTAGATAGTAGCTAGTGCACAAATTAGCTATAGCAGAGAAACTATTGTAAAAAAACCTAAAAGTTTTGAACTGTCTCATTTGTTGATTGTACTCTGTGTTCCCAGACTGCGGGCCTTGTTCTTATTCTCTGATCACCTACGTCACTTTATGCTCCATTGGCTAAAAGTGAGGAGAACCAGGTCCTGTGTGTAACATACACAAACCCCAGCAAATTCCCAAGCTACTCCTTGGTGAGAGAACAGGAACAGAGTGATGCAGATGAATTCACAGAGAAGAATGTGAACAGGATGTTAATTTCACTGAAAATTCCTTCTTTAATAGACTACTGATCGTTTTTTGTGAATAAAATCGGTTCTTGAAAAATGGCAATGAGTGGTATTTTATCAGTTGTTTTCTGGTTCAACCTACAAATACCCAGTTCAGTCATGCTTTGCTGACATTTTCTTAAACCCATGTAACAAAATGAGGAGATGCAAGGCTAATATTTTACAAATAGGAGCCTAAATTTGTCTGGGAAAGTAGATGTAATCGGGTACACAAAAAGGGTAATAGGGAAAGCATAGGGTTACTTTTGTTTGCCCAAATGGGTGATCTGATTGGCATTCACAATCACCTGCTTTCATGGGCAGCCATATTTTGTGGGCAAAACTTAACAACCAATTTTATTACTCAGATGCTTCAAGTATTTCCATTGTTAAGCTGTCAATGGAAAACTTGTATACTGTCTCTCTCACACTGAAATGCTTCACGCTGGTGGCCAAGCAAAGGTTGAGGCCAACATGTTGGGACTGATTCTGATCCCCCACATGCTGTTAAAACTCAGGAATAACTCCTTAAAGTCAGTGGAGCTCTGCTGCTGTAAAACAAGTGTAAGGGAGATCAGAATAAGCCCCCACCTTTCTCCCTTGGGGGATGGAATGGAATGCTAGAATTGCATTTCTGGCCATCCTTCTCAGTACTGCTTCATCCACAGCTGAACCACTCTGAACTTGAACTCCATATTTACTGGGTCTCTTAGTGGTACCATGTAGGCACCACCCAGAGTTGTGCAGAGCTGCTGTGCTCCTGGGTGAACTCTGGGATGAATTATGCCCTGTGGAGCTTTCTTCCCTGGGCTTCACAGAGAGACCCTTTGCTACACCCATCCAGAGGGCTCAGTTTATGTCTCCTGCGTGGGTCTTCCTGTGCAGACTGGTATGGAGGGGGCTAAGCCCTGAGCCCAGCTCCTTCTCTCCCCATTCCTTTTAGGTCGCTGTACGCCCATAGAGGAGTTGGAAAGGACAGTCTTTGCACTCGCCCAAGTGATGGAACCGCCACTGTGCTTGGCAGATACACGAGCTGTGCAAAGGTGCGGGAAGGGCTCCTTGTGCCCTCCCTTACAAGGTGCTCCTGCCCCTTTAATTAAAAAAAGAACCTAAAAAGCTATGGCTGGTATTGGCATTTTCAGCTGAAGATAAAAACGTGAAGTGGTTCAAGAGCAGGCGAAGCAAAACAGAAGCTGTGGCTGAGCTAGCACTTTGGTGTTTAAAAGCACTGGGTCTCCTTTCGTAAAGGGTTGTGTGACCTGGGGCTCCATTTTAAAAGGGAAATTCTTTCCACTAGTTCTGCATCAAGCTGAGGGTTCTTTTTAATAATCGCTCTCCTTCAAGAGCCCCATCCTGCCAGGTGTTGAGCATCTTCTCTGTCGTGCTGAGCACCCCCAATCCTTATTGAAGCCAGAGCCAGCTTACATCTCAGGAATTCCTGACCCCCCAGTTTGGTGCTCAGGTCAGTAGTTCACAACACACTTCTATTGTTCTATGTATCGTAAAGCAGTGCTGACTGGAGAAAACTTAGGCTCTGCATCAGCCTAAGGTCTATGCTGACTTGTGTCAGTGTCCACCCTACAAGCAATCCCTGGGATCAACGAAAAGAAGTCAGTGAGAGTTTAGGGCACTTAGACTCTGAAACAGCTACATCCAAGTACCTCTCAGTCTATGTGTAGAGGTGGAGGAGGGTTAAATTCCTAATCTTATAAAACAAAACAGGAAAAGCATCTCTGTATCATATATTCCATTTCCGTGTTCCGCTGACATTAAGCAGTGCTTATGGAAATTCAGCAGTCTTGCCATCTATGCTTTTACATCTGTTATTCAGTTTCTTTTGCAATCTCTAACCACTGTTATGACTCTGCAATGAAGTGTGCACCAAGGAGAAATGACTTTAACTTGGAAACTTTTGCACATGTAACCAGGGAGAATAGTAAGACATGATCATGGGTTGGGATTTTTTCAGATTTCAAAAGCGAAGAAAGAAATTGCACCCTCACCAAGCAAACAAAAACAGCTAGGAAGGAACAGACCACCTAGTACTGATGAGGGGCCAGACACCTGCCTTTAATTGAGTGTTTAAAGAAAACAGTGCAAGCATGTCTTTTAATTCATAATGAGTTCTGACTTGCTTTGACATAAGCTGTGTGAACAACCATGTGTGCTGTTAGTTGAAAGTAATAAGGAAATTTTTATTCAATACTTCAGTGCTGGAGTGTGTTGAATGTGTTCATAGAATTGAAGCAAAGTCTAAAATGAAAACTTGATATGATTGAATCTGTGCAATGAAAAAGGATGTGCTAAGGTTACGTAAAAGAAGAAAGAGCCACCTTTGACATCTTCATAGCCATCTGCTGCTCTTCTTTGTCCTTCCCTTCCTCCTCCCTGCAGTGTCTTGTCAATCTTCTCCTTGAATATTGGTCAGGATCTGATATGACATCCCCCATCTCTCTCTTCCTCCCTTCTCACTGACAGTGAGGTGTCTCACCTGGTCTTCTCTTCTAGTGATCTGTCTGCCCCAGCACAGTGACCTCCTATCTTTCTCCTTAACCTCTGATTGTCATTTGGTACCTTCCCCCCAACAATGCAGATCATGGTAGTCTCCCCTATTCTTAAAAAATTGCTCTCACCAAGGTCTCAGATTGCTTCTTCATTGCCATATCTCAAAGTCTCCGCTCCTGCTCCATCCTCACCCTCCTTGACTTATCAGCTGCTTTTGACACTGCCAGTCACACGCTCCTTAAAATCATGTCCTTTTGTCTTTCCCTCCTCCTGTTTCTCTTCCAGCATCTCAGGTGGTTCCTTCAGTGTCTCAGCCACAGGGCTTTGTCCTTAGCCTTTTCCTTTTCTCCTTCTATATGTTTCTCTTGGCAATCTTCTCTGCTTACTTTTGACTCACAAAATTACCTCTGCATTCTTCACCTGTCTCCCTATACCCTATCCCACATAATGGCCTGTCTCTCTGACATCATCTACTGTGCATCTCACCATAAACTCAAAATTATCATAGCAGAAACTGAGCTCTTCATCCAGGGCCAGATTTACACCTTACAGGCCTCTTGGCACAGCATCTTCAGCAGTCCCCCTGCCTATAGCTGACCTTCATATTGCACACAGTTTTAGAGAGGTAAGGTGTCCTTAGAACACCGGCACCTCTAGGCAACTGCCTACTGTGCCTAATTGGAAATCTGGCCCTGTCTTCATTTGCTGTCTCCCCATTTTCTGTCACTGCCAACAATACTGTCATCTTCCCTGTCAGACAGGCCCATAACCTTGGTGATCATCATCATCTCTCTCCTCTTGCACCCAGTTCTCTGGCCAAACAAACCTTTCAGTGTTCTCCAAGTAATTTCCAAGACCTGGCCTTTTCTCAGTGTCTGCACAGCTAAAACTCTTCTCAGGGCCCTCATCATCTTCCATCTTGACTATCACAACCTTTTCTTTTCTCCTTACACATATACCTTCCCCCAAATTTAGCCTTCCAATAGCTTCCCCTTCTCCACCTAATCAATTTTTGGCTTCTTCTCTTAATATTTAAGGCTCTTTACAGTTCCACCTCTGTTTCTCTGAATTTATATCTTGTTGAGTCATTTCCTGAGAACAGTGCCATCCTCTCCTGCCTGTATGACCGTTTCCACCACTATCATCATTGTGTTTTCATTAACCCTATGCCCTTGTTGCGAGGAATGCCTTTATATTCTTCATTGATACCTACTTCTGCCATGATGCTTACCAAAAATTACCAGATGGCAGTGACTAGGTAACTAGCCAGTGAGGATTGCTGATATCTTATTTTTATAATTTAAACAAAGAAACAAAAAATATTTTGATACAGAATCATGAAGCTGTACACAGCTAGTCTGTACCATCATAGGACCTAATCACATTAGCCATGCCATCAGGAGCTCGTTCACCTGCACATCTACCAATGTGATATATGCCATCATGTGCCAGCAATGCCCCTCTGCCATGTACATTGGCCAAACCGGACAGTCTCTACGCAAAAGAATAAATGGACACACATCTGACATCAGGAATCATAACATTCAAACACCGGTAAGAGAACACTTCAACCTCTCTGGCCACTCAGTAAAAGACTTAAGAGTGGCAATTCTGCAACAGAAAAGCTTCACAAACAGACTCCAATGAGAAACTGCTGAGCTTGAATTAATATGCAAACTAGATACCATTAACTAGATAGCATTAACTTGGGATTGAATAGAGACTGGGAGTGGCTGGGTCATTACACATATTGAATTTATTTCCACATGTTAAGTATCTTCATACCTTCTTGTCAACTGTCTAAATGGGCCATCTTGATTATCACTACAAAAGTTTATTTTTCTCCTGCTGACAGTAGCTCATCTTAATTAATTAGCCTCTTATAGTTTGTATGACAAATTCCACCTTCTCTGTGTGTGTATATATATATATCTTCCTATATATGTGTATATATATATCTTCCTATATAGTAAGAAGATACCTATATATCTTCTTACTATATGTTCCATTAAATGCATCCGATGAAGTGGGCTGTAGCCCACGAAAGCTTATGCTCTAATAAATTTGTTAGTCTCTAAGGTGCCACAAGTACTCCTTTTCTTTTTGCAAATACAGACTAACATGGCTGCTACTCTGAAATCTACATATCCAGCCACTCCTATCATTGTTACCCTCAGTCTGCCCTCCCCCATTCCCTCCTTTTGTTTGTTGCACCCATGTAACACTGGCAGCGCTTGACTGAAAACCACATCTGTCAGCAAAACATTTCCATTGGGAAATATTGCGTGTGTTGCTGACTCATTATTACTGGTAGTTCACCATAAGGGAGGAAGGTGTAGCTCCTTAGACAGAGACCCAGTGGTGGAACACTTCACCACTGTTAGGGCGCTGGGCTGTGACCCGCTGGAGTCATAAGGGACCAGGTCACCTTACCCCCTGGGGTGGCAGCCTCCCCACCATAGGGCAGGAGTCCCGCATTTGTGTGCCGTCTATCTGATCCAAGACATCAGGCAATAGATTGTCTACTGCTCTGCTCCACCGCAGAGGTCAGAGAAATCCCCTTCTGAGCCTGAGGCCTGAACCCCGAGACTGTTTGGTGACCCAGCCTGCCTGAGGGCCTGGGCTCCTAGAATACTCACTGCCCTGCCCTGCCTGTGGATTTGAGCCCTAGACACAGCTAACCCCTTTTACAGATTGCTGTTCTAGGTGTGTGATGACAAAGAGGCATGGCCTCCCGCTGAGACTGACAGTGAGGGACAGCCGTGCACACATACACATCTACATACTTCATTTACGTCAAAACCCATTAATGTAAGACCAGTGTTGGATCAGGGTGAAGACCAAAATTTGCTATCATAATTGTTGCAATTTATACTGAGAATGAGTTCAATAGCCAAAATACTAAACCTTCAAAAATCTAAGAGTTAACTGGTATATCAGCATGATTGAACTCTCAATTGTAGGCCCCAATTTTGCAATTAGATCTGTGTGGGAGGACCCCTGGTTTTGGGCAGAGCTCCACTGAAGTAAAAAGAATTAGTCTGGAGGGACACACTCACAGAAATGAAAGCAGAGTTAATTTAAGGCTGCTGTTGAAAATATTTCCCTATGAAGGAAGAAATATGATCTTCGGTTTTTAGATTGCTTTGTATTTGCAGGCTGCTGTCTCATAAAGGTAATTAGTTTTCAAACTGCCATTGGTGCATTTTATATAAGAGGCACAAACAGGTCTTTCATCACACTCATTATTATACAAGAGTAATCTTCAGATCATGCACACATTTATAATATTAATAGTGATGATAAAACTCAGTATAATGAGAGGTGCCTTCAAACAAGCTACAGTAAATCATACCATGCAATCTACTTAAAAGAGCTGTTCAAAATCTTTTCTTTGTACTTTTGTAAAGCAACAGCATTGTAAGCTGAATTTCATAGTGACCACATAATGCAAGAGGCTACAAAAAGGAAGAATATTAGGCTCCATGGTCTGGTAGATTAAGACTCCTTAATCTTTTAGAATTGCCCAGTCTTGTTTAGAGAGATCTTCTTACGGTGGCTATTGAGCAAGAACAAACGTAAGGGCTTTCAGATGGAGTTGGACATAGCAAATGCTGCCAGACACCATTCACTTCTCATCTTACAGGCATTAAAAGATTATATAAAATAGTATGTAAAAGACTTGAATCTTTCTGGAGTCCTCATGAGGTTGTTGCATTTGAAGGGAAATGATCCATTTAAAAAGCACGTACTATTAGATATTACATGTAAGATTACTATACTCAAAGGAGATAAGCATTTTCTGCCCAGTGTGATTACTCTGTACATTTGACAGTACTTTGTTATAAAGTCAGATTTTAGTTTTTCCCTGCAGAGACAGGTAGGGCCCAAACCTGGAGGCTCTAATGCACTTGGTTTCAATTGCATTGTTTATAGGAGTACATAAATGAGATTGGCATTCAGCCCATGGTGGTGTTTTTTTAAATGGTGAAGGAGAGACATATATCAGGAAAGACTTGAGTTCCACACCAGTGGGACCATAATCACCTGCTCATCAGAGGCATGGTGATGGGATACCTAAAAGGCAGGTGGTATTGGAGTCCAGTTATCCCTCAGGATGAGGATCATGGAGAAAGTCTGGAAGATGTCAATCTCTGAAATTTGTTCTCCCTCCCGTGACCTCTACTACTATGGCAAGCACTCCTCAGGCACTTGTCATTTTCAGCTTTTGTATGAATAGGCAATTGATTAGCTTTTTAAGCTACTTTGTCCACCTGGGCATGATTTCTCTGAGGCAGATTTATGAGCAAACTATATGTCCTTTCAGCTACATGTTGAAATTATACATTGCTAAGCCTGTAAAAGTATTCACTGTCAACCTGACAAAAAACATGGCATTCTTCCTTTTCCAAACCAACAGCTTGGCTTATAAGAATATTATTTCTGTACTCTTATCATACCACTCAACCTGCCAAGGCCAAAATATGGGATGCAAGGTGTGACAAACTGAAGGACCCAAAAACTATTCATGCGGGAGATTTTAAAGGCTGTGGGGTTCACTCCTTGAATGTAAATTATTCTTTATTTCTGATGTAAATGATTCCCAATGGTAGAAGAGAGACAATTTAGTTGGGAACATAGGGAATTTAGGACTAAAATAAGAGGCATCCTTCAAAATGAGGAACATTTAAGGTGAATGCCCTCTGGAAAGAAAAAAGGAAACAGTTTTCCTTTCCACATTTTACTTACAATACATTCATTCCTTTATATAGCTCCTCCTTTCCTCCAAATGCTAAACACATAAAGTGCTTACAGCATCACCACAACAGAAAGTAAATAGCTTATCGAGAGATAGTACTGACTAAGTGTGCATCCCGTATCAGAAAGGATATGGGATCTTTAATGTCCAGCAGAAGAAATCTTGTCTTGTCATTTAAGTGTGATCTAAAAGATCCATACTAAGTAAAGTGCATGAAATTCAATGAATGCCCTGAGTGAACTCCGGCTAACAGATCAATGGGCTGTGCTAGAGGCAAATATACTGCTCACATACACATGCCACAAAGGGTCCAGAGAGTCCTCACAGGAGGGATAGAACCATGTCCTCAAATAAAAGCAAGATATAAAATAATGCACCATGGGTAACCACAACTATATAATTGACTTTCTTTGGAATCCAGATATAGGTGGCACCAGTGAATATGAAAAAGGCTGCCAAATGTCACTAAGTAAATCTATGTTCTTGTATAGAATCGCAAGAGCATCCAAGGGACAGGTGAACAGAAACAGATAGATGGACAGGCCAGATCCTCAGCTGATGTAAATCAGCCATTCAAATCACTGGAGAAGCTGAAGCTGAATTTACAGAAGCTGAAGAAGTGGCCTACAGTGTCTTGTCTCAGAAGAAGGCAGTCATATTCCTGACAGTGAGTACATTACCAAACAGGAAGTTGAGATTCCACCAAAGAAAAACCCATTTCAAGAAAAAGAAAACTAGCAATGAAATGGAACGCTAGTTACATGGATCAGTTACAGTTTGGTTTGCAACCTAGAACCAGAGCTTCCAGCTCCAAGGAAAGAACCATCACATGTAGGTGCTCGGCTCATTTCATCTTTAGTGCCTGGAGTGCTCTGGATTTATCCCTGTATGAAAGCAGTTGTAGTGGTAAATATGATACTCCGAGGAAATGGTTCCTACTTTATGAAGAAAACCAAGACTTTTAAAACTGACTTCCTGATATGTTCCCAAGCTTCCCCTCTGGTGAGAGACCCAGATCAGGAAGGGGGCTGGTCTCCCAGATTTCCTGTCTGAGCATGTAGCTTAGCAAGAACTCCAGACTATTATTGTTAATTTTATATGGAAAACCTAAAGTTTCTACTTCAGCCAAGCAAGGGATGAAAGCAGTATGTGGATGAAAACAATTAAACCTATTCTAAATAGTAACTTAATCCAGAACACAAATAAGAATGTTTCCTCTTCAACTTGTATAAATGCCTGATCCTGCTCCCCCTCAAGTCAGTGGAAGTTGTGTCATTTTGCTGGGAGTAGAATCAGGTCCATGTTGCAATG
Organism: Lepidochelys olivacea; assembly: GCF_965140295.1. Lineage (NCBI taxonomy): Eukaryota > Metazoa > Chordata > Testudines > Cheloniidae > Lepidochelys > Lepidochelys olivacea. Next base: position 170,633,150 of record NC_140411.1, read on the forward strand.
GTAATATTCTGCTTCTCTGTTGGCTCACTGTGTTGGACTATGTAATTCTATGAACTCGTATATATCTGAATAGATATAGAAATCTCTCTCTCTCTCTCTCTCATCTGCATATAAAGTACTGGTAAAAATATCAAATATCCAGGTAAAAGTTGAGAAAGGGAGCTATAAAATTTCATACATAGTAGTGTTTTCCTAGACTTTTTTTTTTCAGGGCCAGATTCCAATTGCCTTACTCCTGCTGACTAGTACCTTGCTCCTCAGTTAGTCTCACTGAAGTCAGTGGAGCTACTTGTGATGCAAGGTGGTAGTCAGTCTGAGTAAGGGCATCAGCATCTGACCCTTAGCTTTTCATGAGAATCAAAAAATGACCCTTGGTGGTGGCAATGACAAAACAATGGCAATGCTATTAACTTTCTCTACATAAAGCTTTTGTGAAATCCTGCTTCAACATTCTATGCCTGACAAATGGTGCGAGATGCCCCTGAACACCAGCTGTAAATCATCCGTGGAAATATTTTATTAGTACCATACTTGTAGGAAGCAAATTGTTCTGTGTGAGTAATGCGGGTGACCACCTGATCAGATGCTTTTCTCATGACCTCTTCAGTAAGAATATTCTGACAGACAGCTCTCTCTCTTACTGGAGTGGTTTTCCCCTATTCAGGCTTTTCAGCATTTGTGCACAATGATTTTAATTGAGTGTTGATTTCTACTATGATACCTCTATTTCCAACACAGTGTCACTTAGCACTGGGCATTTGAACAGATGCTAAAGACTGCCCACACAATCTGATCTGTTTTATGATAATTTTTAAACAGGATTTATTTATTTCTTTATTTATTTATTTATTTGCCTCTGCTTTGTTTTCCCATCAGGCCTTTTGATTTGTGGTTTCTTCTTCACTGCAAATAAAACCACTCTCTTTTCCTGAGATTGGATTACCATCCAGTGACCCTTCTTTGTAAGGACCACCTGCCTAACAAAAGAGGTTTCTTCCTGCAAGCACTGGTAGTAGGAGAGAAGTTATTAAACAAGGGAGTCACTAGGCCCCTTTGCTTAACCCTTTGCAGTCTCCATAAAGCTGAGTAGCCTCTTATATCCACCAGGTTTTCTGTGTTGCTAATTTTGATCACTCTTGTTCCCTTCTAAAGGGCACCAATCCAAGACCTAATCAAACAATGGGGGTTCTCAAGATTAAAAAACACAGTGCAGCTCCCTTACTGCCAAATTGGCTGAATCTAGAAAATAACATTAATTGCCACAAAAATAAGGTAAAGTAATTTCTGTTAATTTAATCTCTTCCCCCTCACACACACATACACCCCTCCCCCTCATGGCAATGAGAAAAAGTCAGACAAGAAAGGAGAGTGAATTTAGAAGGCTTTAGCAACCATGGGGACCATTATTAATTTTTCTTTCCATCTTAATTTTTCCCCCTGGAACAAAATAAGGAATGTTCTCTGTCAGCTTTTAAAATGAAAACTCTAAACTTTGCAGACTCATCACCTTCATAAACATTCCTAGTTTTACTATGCCAGTGTGGCGTATTCAATGCCAAAGGTAGATGCTCCCAGCTAAAAGGCTTTTGGAAATGGGCCCAGGGGCCACTGCCTTGAAATAGTCAGATCAAATTCAGAGATGATGTGTAAGTTAGACTCTCGTAGGCTATACTTACTCTATGAAATAGGGGTGCGATCTCCCTGCTTGTGCACACATGCTCAGGCTTGCTCTCAGCAAGCTAGGGTGAGTATAAATAATGTAACCATGACAGCATGGGTAGCAGCAGCAGAGGCTTGGCTGAGCTGTGCCAAGTACAACTGGTGGGTTCGTACTCGGTGTGGCTCAGCCATGCCTCTGCAGCTGCTGCCCACGCTGCCATGACTATGCTCCTATTTATACTCGCCCTAGCTCAATGAGAGCATGGAATCACACCCCAGCTTGTAGTGTAAACAGTGCCTTACACTCAGACTCCTTCACACTCAGAGCTACCTACACTCATTTTACTCCTGTGCCAGAGTGTCTAAGATGGTGGAACTTACTTGCCAAGGAGCTGAAAAAGGTGGAAGTTTTATAAGAGCTTTCACTCTATTTTAACCTATAGTATTCTCTAGTGTCCTGGCTTGTAAATTACACCCGCTATACAAACGTATAGTCACATCTAAGTAGCTCTCACAGTATCAGTCTTGCTGACTTGCATTATTTTATCTCAAGTTTCACAATATTTGGTCATTTTCGTAAACCTTGAGCTCCTGGAGTCATGTGAACCTGTGAGAATCAGAGCTTTAATTAAAAAATAAAGCTCTCTGGGGAGAAATGCTTGAACACATGACACAAGTGCACGCAAGTGGCTCAAAAATCAGAAGGCAAATAAAAAGAAACCTTAATTTATTGTTTGGCTTAAAAATCATGAGAGTTTGCAAACATCTCATGGGTTTTGTGACCATGACTCATGCTTTTAAAATGCATAGGGTTGGCAATACCAAGGTATATAAGGGAATTTTACACTACTTTACATAGTATTTCTAATTTTCGAGCTGTGGAGTTCAAAGACCTGATCACCATCTCAGTCACATTGGCATTAGTTAAAAGTATCATCAGTAGAAGTGAGATCTAGATCAGGTCTCGTGCCTGTAACAAAAGTGATAAGTTCAGTATTGGACACTAAGGAGAAGATACTGCATGGTGCTAAGTGCTCTCATTTCCTATTGATAGCATAAAATCTAGTGTGTCTGCATAACTTTTCAAGTGGATTTCATATCTACAATTTTTTTTTAAATAAATCACTTGGCTTCTCAGCAAGTCAATGACCCTGAGAGATGAAAAGGGTTAATAAGGGAGCTTTAAAACTATCAAATCTGTGAGTCCAAAAAGATTTGAAAATGTGATGTGCGCTACATACACCCTTAGTTACAAAGGTCAGCGTGAGGCAAGAAAGTGCAAGCGCTTTATTGCCAAGGAAGGAAGTTGTTTAAGAGACTGACTCCCCACCCCTAAAATAAAAATTAGAAAAACACAGCTGATCTGACTTAAAAGAGAACAACAGATCCATTTCATTGACATTTCTGAAAGCTTTTCATGAATTCCTTTAAGAAAGCACAGAAACACGGACCAGCACAGGGACCAAATGTGCTAAGGAATTGATGCATAAACTTCCCTACATTCCAAAAGACTTATTTAATGTTCTGTGTCATTGATTGGATTGGTGAATTAGTACAGCAACACACACAGAGTTTCCAGACGTCTTCACCAGACTAAATGGCCCTTTTGGGGAGCAGTTACTTCTTTGGGAAGAGAAATCTTGAAATACTAAGTTCTGTATAACCATGATTCATTGAGCCAGTAAATAGTGCCGGAAAAATGGTTGGTGTTGGCTGGACTGCATCGTAAGGAGATCTGCAATGGCATTAGAGACCTTCACCGCACCAGTGAAGGGTGTAGCCTTGTGCAGAACGCTACACGAGAAATAGAAGGGAAAGACCAGAAATAACAAGACAAAACGTTTGGAGATGGGAAGGGTGGGGAAAGAAATAGAAATTCCAAATAGAAGAGAGGTAGAAACAAGGAAAATGGCTTATTGGTTGCATTGCTTTGCACCATTTTCAAACATACCAGAACATCACTCTAATGACCCATTATTGAGAGGCTGTATTTGGCAAATTAGTTAGTAAATGAACCAACTAGAACTGGGGAGAGAACGGTAATTCCTTTTTGTGGAAGATTTCAGTAGTTCAAAACATGGTTTCACTCCAACTGGGAACAAAAAACAAAAATTTCAGAATTCTCCATGAAAGGGAATGGAACTCAGACTCTGAATCCACAGACCCTGGAAGCCGTGAACTCACCAGCATCCCACTATTCAGGCCCCTGTGGAGCTGGATGGGTGACTTGGCAGGAAACAGGCAGGTTTCTCATGGAAACTTGAACCCTGCTGGAGAAATAGAACTATATCTGCAAAACATTTCAATGTCTCCAAATCAGAAAATTCCAATGGAACATTGTTTCATAAGAATTTGTCCAACCCGCTCTAGAAACAGCATAGTAAAAGAGAACAAGGCTAGTGTGTTACACATATGCCCCTTGTTGATAAGTACTTTAGCTGTAATTATGATAATACTTCATAGGCTAGTAAATGTTTTGTTGTATACTTTCAAAAAAATACAACAGGTTTAGTAATATGAATGATACCATTGCAATTAAAGGTTTTAGCCAACACTGAGCCAGATCCTGGGGCCCCTTGGTCATGTGAGTAAGAACTTAGGATTTGATTTTGCATTGCTGTGCTCCTGTACACATTCAGCACATTCTGCACTGCAATTGTGTACATCAGCGACCCCCGTGGCCAATTCTGCAGCTGAGGAATCACACAAAACATGACGATCTCTCTGGTTTAACCCTCTTTGCTCCTTTTCCTGCACCCTTGATTTGCCAAGTTCCTTGTCTATCTAATTTAGATCACAAGGTCTTTGTGGCAAGGGGCATGACTTCTCTCAATCTCTGTAAAGAGATACACAAAATTATGATGCCATAGAATTGTTTAATATCGATAGTTTGGTCCCTCATTCAGGTCAACACTTAAGCACATGCTTAAGTACTATTGAATTTTGGGATATGGGTTTTGTAGGAGCTCATGGCTGTACAAAGTTTTGATCCTCAAGAGTGTGCCATCACCAGAGTATTTTACGGCCTGCCTTGGGAATTAGGTGCAGTGAGTAGCATTAGCAGGATAGGGATAGCCAGGAGTGTTACAAAACTTTTTCATAGGGTTGGATTTAAGACCTTTGGTTGGTTTGAATCTAAGCCTTGTTTAGTATTAATTCCCCACAAAATAATGCAATATTGCTGAAGTGAGGGTGATTGATATGATCCAGTTATGAGTATCACTGAGCTACAAGTTTTTTCCTCACTGAAAACTTTGACAAAGATAAAAACAAATTCATTTTTATTTAAAAAATGAAAATTGAAAACCAAAAATATTTATCCAAAAACTACTGAAAACTAAAAATGTTGAGGTTTTGGCTGAAAAATTTTGGCTTTCTGATTTTCTGTTTTCCAATGAAATTTTTTTTGAGAAAAGCAGATATTTTCCATTTAATTGAAAACCTAAATTTTCATCAAAAAATTTTGATGGAAAATTTTTGACCAGCCTTATGAATATCACATTCTGGGGTGCAATCCAGACTAGTGAGGGGTTGTGTAACTACCTTCCCTGCAAGCTTGGGTGCCTCACAATGCTTTGCTGCTGGAGCTCTCACCCTGGGCCCCTTACAAACAACCAAAGAACATACAGATCACACCCTGAATGTCTGTGTATAGCTGTGGCCTGCCAGCAATTTCTGTCACACTCTGGCTTCCACCAGCCTTGATAATCACTTGCAGGGTGATCCCAACACTCCTACTCCTGAATCCCTCCTCCCCACCAAAAAGTGTGTTCTCCACTGTCCAGCCCTCTCCTGGACAGTTCAGATATTTTCAAGGGTTGATGTACAATTGTTTGCTGCCTTAATTGTAGTTACCAAACAATTCAGTTTAAATACAGCACTGATTAAAGATTTTAAGTGAGTATAAGTACAAGGTATTAAAGTCAGAAATGGTTACAAGAGAAATAAAGACAAAACACTTTCTAGTAACTAAACTTAAACTAGACTTAGTTCAAAGTAAAATTTTTACCAAATGCTCCCAGCAACATATTTCAGTCATGATTTCAGCTTATGTTCTTAACTTTAGGTACAATGTTGCCACACACATTGCCTCATGATATTATAGACCAGCAAGTTATTAGTTTTTAAATGATATCTCACAAGGTGTATTTTGTACAAAGATTACTACAGTGGTATGTAGGATGTGAATACAGGGATGCATTCGGTCACAATGAATAACATTGTAATGACATGCAGAGGCATCACAGCTTATAACATTTTGTGTATATCTTAGATGCATTTGCTAGATGCTATTTTTTTCAGCACTCGAGAAAGGCATTCCAAATCAAATGAAAGTCCTGGTGTAGGAGAGAGCCTTTTCCAAGGGAATCGGATCTGTTTGCAATCCACAGTTATGGACTAGAAGTTTAGACACTAAATTTGAGCAAAGCCAATGCTTATGCTAATTTTGGTTTTAATTAAAGAAATATTTAAAGGTCCAATCTTGTGAGGTGTTGCGCTCCTGGGCAGTCCTGAGCAGTGCTGTGTGCCGTCTATTCTGCTGACAGTGGAAGCTGGATGCACTCAGATCTTTGTAGGGTTGGACCTACAGACTTGGATTCCAAAAAGGTGTGTGCAGAGCACTCCTGAGACCCTGAGTACCCTCAGTTTCATTGCCTTCATTGGGAGTTGAGGTCACACATGCAGAACTAAGTCTTAAGTCCTTAACTGACTTTACTGTGAATAACAATTTTTTGTATTATAACACCAAAAGAAGGAGTAACATGTGCTGGCTACAATATTTCAATCTCAATCCTTCCCAGATTCTGCTCTGCTAAGTGACTCCTTTTGGATGTTGGAATTAAAGAGAGTATCAAAATAAAGCCTAGGTTTATATGAGAAGAGAAGCATTCCTTTGAAACTGTGTCAAATGTCACCATTCATTTGCCAGTGCATTTTAGGAAGGACAAGTGAGAACTGAGGCACATTCTTTCCATTATGTCTTTTGCCACACTTACCCTGCTCTATATACTGTGCAATGCCATGGTTTTTGGTTTTGGTTTTTTTTAAGAAGTTAAAATAACATTAAAGTTCTAAGCAAAGACTTTCTCTAGCAAGGTTAATACTCTGTCTCTGATTCACTTTGCTACACCTAGAATAGCATCTCGGAACAGTGTGAAATATTCTGTACTAAACATGAGAAGCCTGATAGATTCAGAGCGCTCCATAGCTCCCATGGAGTTTAAGGAGAGCAAAACATGCTCAGCACACCTAAAAATCAGGTCCAGATGCTGCAATTGAGGTACAATGGAATGAGTGATTCCAGCAGACTTGCTCTTTTCTAGCCTTTTTTGGTTTATTTCAAATGTAAATAACTCATTTAAATGAATATTTTAAGATACTTTAAATCATTTGCTTAATTAAAGAAAACCTCACATTCTGAAGTAGCCAACTTTGAAATGCCCTGTTTTAAAGTGTAACACAGGTATAAAGCTGTTAAAAGGGTACAAAAAGCATCTGAAACAAGGCACAATAACCACACATGTGCCTCCTTATGTATGTAATTAAGGCCTGTCTCCTCACCAGATGCCTGTTTCTATATTGTATTGTGTTATGCTTCCATAAATGATTAAGACATCTCTCCCAAAACAGATGACTGTTCCTGCTCTCTCTGATTCTCTCTCAGGAAGCACTCCAGACTATAGTAGCAGGTGTCCAAAAAAAACCCTGACTTTTATGAAATTTTGACACAAGTTATTGAAATTTGTTTGGGAAAACAATTGTCATATCAGGCCAGATTATAGAACCGGTCAGTTTTCAAAAATTCAAAATCTGGATGACATTTTTTCTCAAAAGTTATCACTAATTTTCAAGTTACTCAAATGAGAACCTAGATAGCGAAGAAACTCTGTTTGAAATGAATGTGCCTATGATACAGGATGAAAGAGAGCCCTGATGATATACTGATCTTTTAGGTGTCCCACATAATCACATGATATGTTTCCTTTCCCAGTTAATCCTATTCCATTACCAGACTGAAGTTACTGAAGGGAGAATATCTGCATAAGCAAAAGCAGTCAATATGTCCTGCTGGACAGGTGGCTGCTGCTGGTGGTATGGATTTCTCACTGTTTCTGCTGTTCTGTGTTGGAGAAGTGGGGATTAATAGCAGGATGATACCTATGTTTGGTTTGAACGAACAACACTTACTTAGTCACATGCCACCGACTCAAGAGGATCGGCATAGAGTGAACTTCACTTGTGTGGAGAGGACCAGCATAAGGTTTATGCACCACTTAGGCTATGTCTACACTAGCACTTTTGTCAGTAAAACTTTGGTTGGTCAGGGGTGTGAAAAAACATAGACACCCCCGTAGGCATAAGTTACACCTACAGAAGTGCCAGTGTGGACAGTGTGATGTCGGCAGGAGACATTCTCCTGCCGACATAGCTACCGCTGTTGTGCCGCTGTAAGGTCTGTAGTGTAGACATAGTCTTAAACTCTACATTGAGTGCTTGGACCAGCTTTTCAGATGAAGTAAACTGACAATGCTACACCAATTTACAATAGCTGAGAATCTGGTCCCCTGAGAGAGACCTAAGTGGTACACTGACCTACTTGTTCTGTCCCTCTGTACTAGCTGAAATTCATCCAGAATCATGGCCCATAGATAGTGTTCAATATCTGCTTCTTTTATGGAAAGCTGCACTTTTGAGCTTTTCCTTTTTTGCTATGAGACATGAGAACCAAAGCCTTATAATGGTTTACAGAGAGCTCCTTAGCTATACCATAGTTGATGGAGGCCAAGATAACACAAGTGCACCCAGTATTATTATTTTCAGAAAGATCTATAGTTATTCAAATATCCTGTATTTTTCATTTGATCTTTAACAGAAAACAACAATGCTTCTTAAAAATGGTAGATTTGTTAAGAATGTGCTCACCTTACTTTCTCACATATACACCGCAGTGATGCTAATGAGAATTGTACATGTATTCAGGAAGAAGAGACACTTATGGGATGTTTGTCTATAAAATGATGTAGCCCCCGGTTCAGCAAAGCACTGTTGCATATGTTAAAATCTCATGTTTTGTTGAATTGGGGCGTTAATGACAAAAATGCACATAGTCTACTATAAAATGTGTACTTTTCAGAGAGACACATATGTCCCTTACCAAAAGACCTAGTCACTCCAAAAGATCAAACACAACATCTATACCATTCTCCAAATTCCTCATAGATATTTTTGGCATAGTGTAATAATACCTCTAGGAATTCTCAGACCTCTACCCTCTTATGTCTGTCAGCAAAGAGCCCATGCACAAAAACCTGGTGGCACATGCAAACTCAAGTGATGAAACAGGGAGTTTGAATTTCTGCCTCTTTCGATCACACTTATGTATGCAGCTGCATTAATTCCGCCCATGGACGCGGTGCAGCAAAAATTTTACCAAGCTGCTGTAAGGAAAAAAATAGTATCCCTGGCAGATTGAACTGAAGGTGAGAATGAATGAAAACTAACTGCAGGTCTGAATTAGTTCTGCCAAGCTGGATTCAGAGAAGGAGTGTTATTTTTCCAAAACAGGGAAGTCATGCAGCTGGTTAGTAGATAAGGGGAAATGGAGCAAGTTTAAGATTTGTTGCCTTTTTTCAGTACAGAATACAGCACCTTATTTTCTATGTAAGTAGCTGCATCTGAATGAAGAACATTTGCTTGAGTTCATCTTGATGCAGGCTGCCTTAAAAGAGAATCCTTTAAAAAGAATTGCTGAGAGGAGTTTATGTAAGATCCCACTTGAATTGAAAGCCAGTCCACCTGCTATCTGGCAGAAAGGCTATGAGTGTAATTAAAAGCAGACATTTCAAAGAATGTTAGTACCCAGTAGGGTCTTGAATTTTGTGCATTTTGAAGGGTTCCACCTCTTCTAGACAGTGTTTTCCATCCTTTCAGTACTCTGGAGAAATTAACTCGTAATATTTGGCTAATATTAATACATTCTATAAAGGAAAGAGCATCTTAAATAGCTTTTGCTGCCAAGAATCTGTTGTTTAAAGCAACTCACCAAGCTTTAAAACATTGTGTGAACCCTCCCTAGTTAAAGTTTTTCTTTCTGGTTTAAATTAGTCCAACAAGTAATCAACCATGGTGGGAGGATGAACATGCTGTGTTTTCATATTCAGTTGATGGGAGGAGAAGTTGTTTCTAATTTCAAGCTGCTGTGAGGAACTGGGTGTCCTGGAATACGTTCTTTCCAGGGAAAAGTTTTTAAGTATGAGCTCAGTTTGCATGAAAAGATCTGGCTATTCCAAAAAATTTTCTTCAGCAAACATATTTTGCTTTAAATCTTAAATTACAATTACTTCATCTCAAATACAATTTCATGTTCTTATCTACTTGTACATTATGCTATCTGCACAGAATAGCAGATTATATTTAATTTTGGGGGGCAGGGAAGCGTGCTAAAATTTTCAAAGACTATCTTTTGTTTTAAGTGCAACAAGTAGGGTGCAATTAAGTGCAAATGTAGGGCTTCCTTCCACAAATCCTTACTAGTCCCAGAGAAATCAGTGGACTTATTTGTAAGTAAGGATTTGCAGAATCAAGATCCTATAAATAAATTCATTGTTGCCCTATACATTGTACAGTCACTTACATCAGTACAAAAGGGATGTAAAATGCTGCTACCCCGCTCTGATATACTTTTATACTCACAAATGACTGCATGAGCTGGAAGGCAATGGTGAATCAGGCCAATTTTCATGAATTTTTATGCACCTAGAACAACTGCAAATAACTGCCTTCCTACTGCACATGTAAGTCAGATATGAAGAAGCATAATTCAAAAGAAAAAGAAAGAAAGAAAATGTGCACACTGATTAGAGCCCAATTTTCTAACTGCTGCTATCCCTATTTACAACATGTTGACAGATCCTTCCTTCCTTTTTTATTCAGACTAACAAGTTTTTATACCCAAAGTGAGAGCAGTTAACAGGTGAAAGCCTATTTTAACTGTGCCAAAATGTTAATTACCATGATAGCTGAACAGATTTTCTCCAGCTCCTCTTTTCCCTCCTCAGAGATACTATGTAAGAGCCCATTGTTGCAAACTCACATAAGTAACTCTTACTCATATGGGTTGTTCCATTCAAACCAATAGGACTGCTCCCAGGTTGCTTGACTAACTAATGGTTTATAAATTTTGCCTCTGGAGTCTGAATTTGCATCCCTCTCTCTTTTTTTCAGAGGACCTGATTCGGAAACCTGTTCTCATGCAAACAACACATTTAAATGGAACTACTCACATGAGTAAATGTAACTCAGTGGAAGGGCTGCAGAATAGGGCCAGGAAGTAGTAGTAATTACTTCAAAACCTGATTAGTGCATCAGACATGGTTAAGGGGTGTCTGATCCTGTAAATCCTGCTTATATTCTTTTGGTTTTGGTTTTTAATCCCCTTTATATTAAAGATGTACAACGTTAGAAAGATATCCCAAGAGAATCCCCAAGCAGCTCTAACAAATAATCAATAGGAGTTCTCTGTATGGAGGGCTTTTGTTTCTTTCTCTATATATTGTTCTTTTTCTGTGAGAGTGTGCTAATAAAATTTGCAGATGACATAAAGCTGGGAGGTATTGCCAATACCTCAGAGGACCGGAATATCCTACAAGAAGATCTGGATGACCTTGTAAACTGAAGTAATAGAAATTGGGTGATATTTAATAGTGCAAAGTGCAAGGTCATGCATTTAGGGACTAACAACAAGAATTTTTGCTATAAACTGGGAACTTATCAGTTGGAAGTGACAGCGGAGAAGAAAGAGCTGGGTATATTGGTTGATCACAGGATGACTATGCACCATGAATCTGATGCAGCTGTGAAAAAGGCTAATGCAGTCCTAGGATGTATCAGGTGAGGTATTTCCAGTAGAGATATGGAAGTGTTAGTATCCTTATACAAGGCACTTGTGAGACCTCATCTGGAGTATTGTGTGCAATTCTGGTCTCCCATGTTTAAGAAAGATTAATTCAAACTGAAAGAGGTACAGAGAAGGGCTACTAAGATGATCTGAGGAATGGACAACCTACCTTATAAGAAGAGACTCAAAGAGTTTGGCTTGTTTAGTCTAACCAATAGAAAGCTGAGGGGAGACATGATTACTCTGTATAAATATATCATTGGCATAAATACTAGGGAGGGAGAGGAGTTACTTAATTTAAGCATCAATGTGGACCCCAGAACAAATACATATAAACTGGTCATCAACAAGTTTAGGCTTGAAATTAGGCAAAGGTTTCTAATCATCATTGGGAGTGAAGTCCTGGAACAGCCTTCCAAGGGGAGCAGTGGGGGCAAAAGACCTAACTGGCTTCAAGACTGAGCTAGATAAGTTTATGGAGGGGATGGTATGATGAGATTGCCTACAGTAGCATGTGGCCCATCAGCGACTGCCTGTAGCAGAAATCCCCAACGGCTGGAGATAGGACGCTCGAAGGGGAGGGCTCTGAGTTACTACAGAGAGTTTTTTCCCAGGTATCTGCCTAGTAGGTCTTGCCCACGTGTTCACGGTCTAACTGATGGTCGTATTTGGGGTTGGGAAGGAATTTTCCCCCAGGTCAGATTGGCAGAGACCGTGGGAGTTTTTCACCTTCCTCTGCTGCACAGGGTCACTTGCAGGTTTAAATTAGTGTAAATGGTGGATCCTCTGTAACTTGAAATCTTTAAACCATGATTTGAGGACTTCAGTAACTCAGCCAGAGCTTAGGGGTCTATTACAGGAATGACTGGGTGAGGTTCTGTGGCCTGCAATGTGCAGGAGGTCAGACTAGCTGATCATGATTGACCCTTCTGACTTTAGTAAGAGTATATGAGTAATAATATACATTACAACTTTAAACCTAATCAGTGTCCCATAAGTGACTTGCCACAAGATGTCAGAACATGTTAGTATTAGAGCTGAGTGGGTTTAATATTTATTTAATTTTCTTTCTTGATATAGGAATTAGATACCATGCTCCTGTCAGATATGTCTAAGTTATTATCTGCAAAAACACTAGAGTTTTCAGTTGCCTAAATAGCCCCTGGAATCATGGTTAAAGTTGCCCATCCCCCAAATTTGAAATGGCAACCCTGTGGGCAAGGCCAGCCCACAACATTTTGGCACCTGAGGCAGGGAGCTCAAATGACGCCCCCATACCCCCTTGCTTGGGTCAAAACTTTGAAAGGTCTCAATTCTGCCTTCTTCCCGTTCTACTCCTCTCATGGTACTGCTCTGCTAGCTACCCCAATGAAGGAGAACTAACCATTTAAAATGCCTTGTTCAAAAATTTTAAGTAACACTTAACTTTCAAACGCCTGAACAGCAAATGTAACTTTTCTTGTCTGCATAGTAAACACTCGCATTATTATCTGTTTGAATAATCAAAGTGGTGCTTTCCATGCCTTCTTGGTTGCAAAGATTTGAACTGCTTCCTGCTGAAGGTCTATGGTCTGGGCCAGCTCATGCTCTATTGAGATGGTTGTAAGGCCGACCAGCCTCTCCTGTGTCATTGTGGAGCGTAGATGTGTTTTAATTAACTTCATCTTGGAGAAGCTGCGTTCTCCACTGGCAACTGTTACAGGAAGTGTTAGAAGTATGCACAGAACAACAAAAGCATTTGGAAAGAGGGTGGTCGTCTTATTTGTGCACATATATTCCAGAACAGCCTTTGGAGTTGATCCTGCTGAAATGTATCTTGAAAGGGCTTTCAGTTCATCACCTAAATCACCTGCATCAATATCGCGCATGTCATCATGTGTCAACATTGTCTCTAGTGCCCTGCATTGCTGGTGTAGGTCTTCTTCAGGTATAGTGAGGAATTTTGGAATATCATACAACATCCCAAATATACTGCTGTGTTCCTTGAGCTGCATGAAACGTTCTTCAACTGACTGTATTGCACAATCTAGCACCTGGTTAAATAATTCAACTTTGAATTGTTGTTTGGGTCTCTTATGGGATTATCCCGTGCCTCGTAATCAAAATGTCTTCTTCTTCAGTGACTTTTGTATTCTTGAATGGGTGGGAAAATAGCTTCAGTGTGAAGTTCCTCTACCAACGTCTGTGCACTCTTCAGAACATTTTGAAAACCCACACCTGACTGGTAAGGCTGTAAGTATGACTTTGCTTTGTCCAGTTGTTCCATTGCTCCAGATATGTCAAGGTCAACATCTTGGAGTCTCTTGCTTACAACATTTATTTCAAACAGTATGTCATACCACAACACTAAGCCACACAGAAATGTGAAGTTATGTATGTTTCTGGTGATTCCATTTCCCTCTGCCACTGTTCTCCCATGAACAGTTCCTGTCATAGCATTATCCTCCAGAATGATAACATCTATCTTCCCAATATGGTGTGCGATAGGCTTTATCGCCTCCACTCAACTTTCCCATCAAGTGGCACTCAGTGGTTTCAGTGTCAGAGAGGATGTTCCCAGATGTTGCTTCAAAATTTGCCATCAATAAATTGATGCAGAGAAAAATACATAGATGCTTTGAATTACATTAAAAAATGCAGCAGCCTCAATAGAAGCTGATGCTGCATCACTGACCACCAAGTTCAATGAATGAGAACTGCATGGGACAAAAAAAGCTCAGGGGTTTAACTCTCAGGTCCGTGTCTGCACTCCTCTGTTCTTTTCTCTCATGTTGGCACCATTATCGTAGCCCTGACCTCTCATGTCAGCTATTGCAATTCCCGTATCTCCCAGCTTTTTAAGAAGCACATTTGTCATACCAGCTCCTGTAGTATCATCAATATCAATAAATTCTAGAAAATGCTCTCTGACAGTCACCATTGCAGGGACATTTTCACTAGGTTCTGTTGTTGTTACAAAATGCACCATTAAAATCATTTGTTCTGTACGGCTGATGTCAGGTGTGCAGTCCAGAATAACAGAGTAATATCTTGCTGACTTCAGATCTGCCACAATCTTCTGCTTGACTTTTGTTGCCAGTAACTGTATGATCTCATTTTGAATTGTTTTTCCAAGGTAGTGGTGTGTCTACATTTCTTGGGTGGTGACTCTTCTTAGATGCTCCTGGAGTACAGCATCAAACTCAGCCATCAGCTCCACAATTTTAAGGAAGTTTCCATTGTTTGGCACATACAGCTGATCTGAAGTGCCACGCAGTGCTAGGTTTTGGGTAGCAAGCATTCTCACAATGGCAAAGAGCCTTTTCAGAACATTTTGCCAATAAAGAGACTCTGATGAAATCTTCTCTTGATGCTGATCATCTATGCTGGCCTGTAACCTTAGTCTCATCTCAAGCTCTTTCCACCTATGGAATGCTCTCTGGTGATTTGCTGCCTTCTCATGGCATGCCAGATTTCTAGCCAGATTTTTCCAGTCCTTTGTTCCTGTAGAACCCAGTGTGGCTGGAACATTTGACTGAAAGAGTTTGCAACAAAAACAGTATGCAGCATTCTGTTTTTCTGAGTACATAAGCCTTGGCCTCTCCCTTGTCATCATTAGAGATTTCATGCCAGTAATGTGTTGGATGGAAACTTCTATTTTCATTGTCTTTGGGGAACAAGTTTTTCACTTGCTGTGGCCCATGCTGTACAAGGAAGTCCCTCAGGCTACTGCTCAAGTGGGTCCACAGTCCTGGATCATCTAGACTTAAGGAACTAAACTCAGCAGCAGCTGTTTCTTGCGCCTTTGCCACACTCTTCTCTGATCTACACTTTTCTTCAGGAATGAGCATGGTTACATCCATTTGAGATGGAGATATGGATGCTGCAGTAGCTGCCAGGTCACCTGCACTCTGACTAACTGGAAGATCAGGCATCTCCTCACGATTCACATCTTCACTGGGGCCGGAAGGCTCACCGTGAACATTTGTGTCTATATATCTCAGGAGAGCTCCTTCCTGCTTAGGTAGAAAAGCTTCTTTTGCTTTCTTTCTTTTTCTGAATGCTGCCCCAGAGGGGCGTTTTCTTCTTTCACTTATGACTGCTGTTCTGTGCCAGCTATAGTGGCTCTCAACACTCAATTGAAGGGGACAAATAAGCAGGCTGGTAGCAGGGCCTGAGTGAGGGAAGATATCAGCATCTTAAGGGCCTAACTGGCTCCTACTAGTTCAGTTGACTGCCTGTTCTCCTCAAGTGGGTTCAGAGAAGCAGCAGAAAACAGGAAGCTACCTGAGAAGCTGGTGTTAATCAGTCCAGGCTCCTGCGGGTACTAGAGAGGTATATAAGAGGCTCCTCCTCCTCTCTCTCTCTGCAGCTCCTGCTGCTTTCTGTTATTCCCTCTCACCTTTTCTTCTGCCTGCCTGTTATGTCTCTTGTGCCCTCCTTCCTCCAGCACAGCACTCCACCATCTCTGTGCATCTAGAGCAGAGAGAATACATATGCACCAGCAGCAGACACAATTTTCTACACTCTGGGTCCTAGTGGCGCTCGCCCACAGTCTGGCACCTGAGGCGGCCACCTCAGTTCACCTCATGGTAAGGCCAGCCCTGCAGGCATGGAATTCCCGCCCCCAAGCGTGGCTCCATTAGCTTGGCTGGAGCCCCCACCCCCGCCCCAATATAGAAATCAAACTACCCTTATGCCTCCACTTCTTCTTTCCCACTCAATCCCAGGTTCAGCCAACTGAAGCCCAGACTTAAACTGATGGCTAGGAGACTGCATTATTGAGCTCCAATACATTTTTTAAAAACCCACCCATTAGTACAAGGTCAAATGTAGTAAATCACCTTTCACCATAAATAAAGACTATATTTTGGAGTGGAAATTCTTCCCTTTTAATGGTATATGACAGAGTAAATTACCTAATTTAGCTGGATAAAAGCAGTTTTAACTGAAACCCTGCTTCAGCAGTCAGTAAATATTTGTACAGCTAACATCAGTAAGAGAAAAATTACTCAGAGC
Organism: Lepidochelys olivacea; assembly: GCF_965140295.1. Taxonomy (NCBI): domain Eukaryota; kingdom Metazoa; phylum Chordata; order Testudines; family Cheloniidae; genus Lepidochelys; species Lepidochelys olivacea. The sequence continues at coordinate 170,649,705 of NC_140411.1, forward strand.
AAATTTGCTTTGGTTTAGAGAAACATCACAGTAAAAATAAAATTGTGTGATGTAAAATGAACGCCTAGTGAGATCTTACATTCTCAGTTACTGTTATTAGGCAGGTCCATATATTTGGTTGCATAGTTCTAGTCCAAGATATTTGACCTGGAATCTTGTTTTAATGTGACAGTCATAATTGTAATAGGCTCAAGAAACACATGCTGTAGAAATGTAGCTGCGTATACTGAAGCAGTATTTTAAATTGATAGTATACAAAAAAGTTCCATTGCTTCAAGGCCTGAGGCGAAAGTGAGGTGATTACAGTTGCGGTGTGAAAGAGTAGAAGATGTCAGCTGGGATTTTCCGAAGCACCTAAGTCATTTAGATGCACAAGTCCCCATTCTGTCTGATTTTCAGAAGTGCCCAAATCCCACTGAAATTCTTCTTAGATATTGAACATTGGAATGTGCTTCCAAGTCACCTTAGATGCTCTTTGAAAATCCTACACTCATCTCTCATTGACTTGCAGTGAGCACCTGACTTCTTTGAAAAATCTCGTCTGTATACCTGAGTTTGGATCACTAGAGGAATTATTGCCATAATTTTCATAAGTGGGCTGTGGCTCACTTCAGCTGTGGTTCACGGCATGTTTGCCATCCACTTCAATAAAAGACTGGCCACAGGGCAGCTAACTTGGGTTCGCGGAACTCGGGCAAGGGGCTAAAAATGGCAGTGCAGATATGTTGGCTTAAGAGCTGCCATTTTTAGCCCTGCAGTCTGAGCCCCATGAGCCCAAGTCAATTGATGGAGGCTTTGAGACTCAGTGTAAACGGTTTTTTATTACAGTGTAGATGTACTCTTAGTTTCTCTGGGCTTAGTACCCCATCTGTAATATGGGGATAATAGTACTTCCATATCTCACAGGAGTGTGGCGAGGATAAAAATACTATACAATGAGGGGTGGTCAGATACTAAGGTAACAGGGACAGGTATAAATAACTTAAAAGACAGATAGATGCTGCTGTGGCCCCTTACCTTGTGTACATTCCTTTTCTGCAGCTTTGCAACTGTGCTTAGCCTGAGCAGGCAGAATATGAATGATTAAAGGTTTGCCTTACTCAAGCAAGTACCTTTGCATTTCTGACCCTGTATGTATCTCCTGAGCCTGTGCATCTTCTTGCTGTTTGGAGACCACGGCAGAAGGAAACTGTGGCATTTGGCAACTAGTGGGCACAGCAGTGGCTAGGCCTCATGGGAAAAGTGACTCCTGAAAATCCCATTTGCCAAGGATGTCACTAGGGCCACAATGCCCAGACCAGGGGCCTGATTTTCAAAACTAATGCAGCACCCACCTTCAGTTTGGAGAATTCCTCAGAATGCTCCAAACGGAGAGATACAGTTCCTTATACCATGCCCAACTAGCCTAATTTTTGTTCAGAATCCAAGTAATAGAACATGGCCTATTCCCAGTTTAGAATACAATTTAAAATGACATTTAAAAAAAATTCAAGAACTTACATTGTCGTTATGCTGTGCAACAAAAGGTCCCAATTTCCCAAACAAAGTTGTGGTCATTGCCCCTCAAAAGTCTTCTCCATTTTGTAAGGCCATTTTATACTACCATCATAAGAACTTAAGAGCTGCCATCTGGGTCAGACCATCGTCCATCTTGCCAAGTATCCTGTATCTGACAGTGGCCCATACCAGAGCTTCAGGTGGATTGTACAGAACAAGGCAATTGTGGAGTGATTCTCCCTGTCTTCCACTCCTGGCTTCTGGTAGTCAGAGCTTTAGGGTTGTCCTGAGCATTGGGTTGTACATGCCTGATAATCTTGGCTAATAGCACTGATGGGCTTAACCTCTATTAATTTATCCCATTCTTTTTTGAAACCAGTCATACTTTTGTCATTCTGTTGCAATGAGTTCCACAGGTGAGTTGTGTGAAAAAGTACTTTCTCTGTTCATTCAAAGCCCTAATCTTTTTAGTCTCTCCTCATGTGGAAGCCATTCCATACTCCTAATCATTTTTGTTGCTTTTCTCTGAACCTTTTCCAGTTCCATGACATCTTTTTTGAGATGGGGCAACCAGAACTACACCCAGTATTCAACGTGTGAGCAGTACTATGCATTTTTATAGTGGCATTATGATATTGTCTGTCTTATTATCTATCCCTTTCCTAATAGTTCCTAACGTGCTGATAGCCTTTTTGATCACTGCTGCACACTGAGAGGAAGTTATCTGTGGTGACTCCAAGATCTCTCTCTTGGGTGATAATAGTTAATTTAGAACCCATCATTTTATATGTATAGTTGGGATTACGTTTTCCAATGTGCATTACTTTCCATTTATCAATGTTGAATTTCATCTGCCATTTTATTGTCCAGTCACCCTGTTTTGTGAGATCCCCCTGTAACCTTTGGACTTAACTATCTTGAATAATTTTGTATTGTCCACAAACTTTGCCACTTCACTGTTCACCCCCTTTTTCCAGATCATTAATGAATATGGTCCCAATATGGATCCTGTTGGCTATTCTGATCACAACTAAGTTCCTTTCTCACTTGTCCATTCACTCGCTAATAAAAAGAACATTCCATCTTATCTCTGCTTCCTTTGAAGCAATAAGCCTGGGCAGGGCTTCCAGAATGACTGCTGGCCAAAAAGACGGAAGCTAGGGGCAAATGGCAGCCAAAACCACTCTCCTTGAGAGACACTGACGGTGTGCAAACAACCTGCTGGTGATCAGAAATAGAAGGGCAACCCACATAAACAGGGTAGTGGTAGGCCACACTATTTCATTCTCCTGAACAGGGAAACACTAAATGCCTGTGATGAAGCATCTGAGCAGGAGAAACCGGATTCCAAAGACAGCACCTGTTGTTGACATGTTATTAAAACAACTGCAGATTTGATGTAGGAGATTTGGAAAGGACAGAGTGTAACAAATATGCTGAAAGGTCACAAAGCTTGTCCAGTGCTTTTCAGTGTTGTTTTCTTCGTGGAGAGAGTCAGAGGCTAAGGTGGAGGGGGAAAATGTAGGTTGAACATACTGCCAGATAATGTTAATCACCTGTGTCAGTAAAACGCCACGTCTCCCCTGCTCAAATTGTAGCATTATAATTCTATGTCCTTCTCACGTCTGCCTCTCTCCAGAGGGACAGGTTTCTTTCATTTTCAATATTTTGATCATTTTCACAGGCAGTTTTCAAAAGCATGGAGAGTATCAGCTTAACATGATAGACCTGTATTAAACTTCCAGACATCTTGGTGACTTGATCTCTTGGAAAAAGAAGTGAGGTTTTTGTTTTAACTGCAAGAAGAGATTTTTATTTCATATTCAGTTCAGCCAACATTGCACAGAAAGTACTCAGGAGAGGGAGGGGAAAAGCCTATGAAATAAATTGGGAAATATGACTTTAAATTTCAGTAAAACCTTGGTTAAATTCCAAATAAATAAGTACATAACACACAACAAGAAACCTTTTACAATACTTTGTGGCTTTCTAAGTCTAGAACAAAATGTAGGCAATCTTATCTCCAAGTCAGTTTAGGTCCTCTAATCCAGAATGCATCCATGTTTGATTTTGTTTGGAGAAGTAAGAGAGGTTTATGGGAATATTTCCTTATTTTAAATTGATCTACTGAGACCCAAATTTTGTGTGGATTTCAAACAAAAATCAGGTTCAGCCAGACACAGATATTCCATGCTTTGTTTATCCATCTGTTTCTAGGCTTTGAGAAGTAAATGGGCAATGTGGCAGAACTACCTTCATATCAATGGTCGTGAGCATATGGAATAAGTTACTGTGGTTGGGAGCTGAAGTGAGGAGTGTTCAAATCAAGAAATACCTAAACTTGTTTCTCTGGTAGGAGAGTACTGAGGAATGAAAAAGCTAAAGTGTGGTTCAGCTAAATGAAACAAAGTGGCTGATACTGTCACGTGCACCAGATGGCTGCGTCCTAGAAAGTCCTTATGTCCAAACGTTTCAAGAGGAAACCAGTTCCGGTGAGGACCTGAGTCCTTTATTCTAGTCTCGGATATGACAATGCCATGCTGTGTGACCTTGGGCAAATTACTTGACTGCTGTGGGCCTCATGTACTCCTCTGTAAAATTAGGGTAGTAATAAAGGGGTCCTGTGGGGCTTAATTCAGAGATAGATTCTGGCCAGGCCTATGGAGGCATGCAGCTAGGGAGAGAGAGTAGTAAGAAGACTTCCCTACACTTCGTGGCCTGTGGGAGAACCAGACAGGATTGAATTCCCTGTGCTCAGGAGAGTGTATGGCTGCTGCTGTGATGCATCCCATGAGGAAACCAATGCCCCAAAGGGGGCAGGGTGTAGGCAAAGCCATGGTTTTGTAGTGTTCAGTGTTTACTCTGAGCCAAGGAGTCTCGACAGAACTCTATTTCATGCAGTATCTGAGTTCTAACTGATCAGCATTGCATAACATGAACTACTGCAGAACATAACAACTAGATCCAACTACCTCTTGCCAGAGCCTTTTAAATGTACAGCTCCCCACAGCTCTGCTGTGCTAACCAAATCGGCCAGGAGAGATTATGCTGCATGCATTAACTGAAAATAGAAATTTTTGTACTGTCCCATACACCAAAGAACTCCAAGAGGTCTCTTTCCTCTCTGAGGCAAAATGCCACCGAAGCTGCCATGGGGCTAGTGTAACTCTGCACCACCCTCGGTGCACAGGTGTGCATCACCTCATCCTCTGGCTATGAAGGGCTTTGTGCAGTGGATCGGTCGTCCTGTCAGTTCCAGAATCTTAGAGAGACAAGATGGATGAGGTAATATCTTTTTTTTGGACCAACTTCTGTTGAGGAGAGAGACAAGCTCAAAAGCGTGTGTCTCTCTCACCAACAGAAGTCGGTCCGATAAAGGATATTACCTCACCCACCTTATCTCTGTGAAGAGCTCTGATGTTCTTAGATAGGTAGAAAAAGTACAAAGGATGCTCGGAAATGTTCCTTTGGTTGTAACTGTTGTGGCGGTGTGGGTGGGGCAGGTGTATTCATCCCAGTTTTAAAGCAGCATTTTGCAAACTATGGTGCAGATGTAGGTGGCTCTGGAAATCTCATTACAAAACCCACCATTCTGGAATTCCCCTAGTCAGTGGTATGGATCTGAAGAATTCTGCTCACACAGCACAAAAGGATTGCATTTCTTTCTCAAAACTCATGTTGCTGGTAAATGTTTAGAATGCTAACTATATACACGCTGTGGCTGAAGGGTCTCCTCTGGTTTCTCTGTAACCCAGCAAACCCAGAGGCTGGAGAATGAAAGAGATTTGCTTTCAGACATGTGAACTAAATGAAAATCTCATCACCAGCAAATATGCAAGCTCCAACTTTACGTAGTGTTTACAGCCCTGTAACAGGGCCCACGACCCACCCCTCTTCCTGAGGCCCGCTTGCTGCCCCCAATAAGGTTCAAAGAGGCTTCAGGGTTGTGCAACACCTGTGTCTTTATTCACTAAAGGTTATCCCACCACTAGTGTCTATCTATATGTAAGCAGAGTCAGGATGAGCTCCATCCTGACATCTGCTGGTGAAGTGTGGCAAGTTGTGGAAAAGAACTTCAGGGGCCGATCTCATTTGCATGGGCACACCCACCCCGCCTAGAATGAGGCCATAGCTGCCCAAATGGTCACTTTGGCTGCTGTGGGATCCCCAGTGTCTCTGTTATTGGGGCAGGAAAAATAAATTGTTATTATCCTGATTATGGGAACTGTGCTTGGAACTGTACTTGGCCTTTTGTTATGATGGAGGGACTCACCATCAACTAAGTAGCACTCGCTAGGCATGGGTCAAGGGTTCCAAAACTCTGTGAATTGAGTGAGATTGGGGACAAGTATTAATGCTTGATGGCATGGGCCCCTTGGTGAGGGCCTTATATGCTAATTGCACTTCCTCCTCTCTTCACTGTAGAATATCAGAGCTAATTTTGCATTCCATTAGGAGTCTAGTTACAGGCTGCTGAGCTCACTTTGGGCTAATGGTGCATGAGTACTGAGGCTCCCCTACTACAAGCTGAATTCACCAAAGAGCTGAACTGACTAAGAGCTAAAATCACTGAGCATTGTGTTAAGTAGTGGGGGAACCTGAAGATATATTGTGGAGCAGGATAGCAGGAGCTGCTTGTGGGACGTGGAGCGGAGCAGTTCGTGGACCGGCTGGTGGAGCAGTTTGTGGGACAATGGGAGCTGCTTGTGGGATGTAGACTGGTGGAGCGGAGCGGAGCCCTGTGGAGCTGTGGGGCAGTCAGCTTCAGATCACGTAAGGTGCCCCTTACCTCTCTTCTTCCCCCCCTCCCCCGATCTCCACCCAGGTTGGGAGGTAAAGCTCTGCAGATAAACTTTCAAACTCTGGGACTGCCCTGACCAGGGACAGAGACTTTTGGGTCATTGGACTTTTGGGACTTTGGGTGATTTGGGGTTGCTGGACTCAAGAACCAAAGGGAAAGGACACGACCCAATTTGCTTGGGGTGGGTTTTTGCTCATGGGTTGTGTTATGAATCCTGTTGGTGGTGTTTCCCCAACATAATGCCACATTGTTTCTCTCTGTTATTAAAAGGCTTTTTGCCACACTCAGACTCTATGCTTGCAAGAGAGGAAGTATTGCCTCTTGGAGGCGCCCAGCAGGGGTGGTATGTATTTGTCCCAGGTCACTGGGTGGGGGCTCAAGCCGGTTTTGCATTGTGTTATTGGAATGGATCCCCTAGATATTGAACCCGGCCCTTGTTGCTGTCAACTCTGACAGGCAGAAGGGTTACATATATACAACTTTACAGGATTAATCTCCTCCTTTACAGGCAGAGCCTTCAGGTAGGAGGCCTCCAGTTCACTGACTGATTTCTCCCTGGCTGCCTCCTAGCCTTTTGGCTCCCTCCCAGCCTTTATAGCCCTTGGCTTGTCAGGCCAGCAGGTGTTGCCAATCCTCAGGCCAGCATCAGGCCTTTTCCATCAGCCCCAATCTGTTTCCCCTGATTGGAACTGACTGGGCTGGGCTAATTAGGGGCTTTTGCACCAGCACCCTGCTACAAGCCCCAACAGTGTCTGTTTGCTTTGGAGTTTGGGTGGGGGTGACACTGGGAAGAAGGGTCCTACCACTTAGAGCCTGAGAGCGTGTGACCACCACCAGAGCAAGTGTCCAACCCACAGCATCCCTACAGCACAGCCAGGGTCTGAGAAGAAGGCCTGGGACTTACAAGGAACAGACTGTGAACTGCCCTGACATTCCAGAGACACTGTTTGTGATGTTCCCTGCCACAGAGCGGGGTGATGTTTCCTTTAACCTTTCCCATTTTTCCTTATTCTTTTTAAAATTAATTGTTGATTAAATAACTTGCATTTGCTTTAACTTGTATGTAATGGTCAGTGGGTCAGAGAAGTGCCCAGTGCAGAGAGAGTACCCCGGAGTGGGGACACCCTAGCCCCTGTCCTAGGTGACCACAGCAGGGTGGGGGGTCGAGCCCCCCAGGAATCCTGCGCTTAGCCTTGTTGGGGTTACGAGGACTCTGCCAGACAGAAGAGTGGAAGGGCAGGCCACTGGGTAAAGGAAGTGGGAGCAAGGACTCAGATCCTTTCGCTAGCCCACTTCACCGCAGTACTGCAGAAGCCAGGAAAGTTCCCCACGATAGAGGGACTATTCTCCCACTTACACAGAGAAATATATAAAGGAATCAAATCCAAGGTTTGTGGAGCAGAAAGATCTTAACTGAGGTATTTTAATACTTTGGCTCATACACGTTCAAGATGAGTCCTTTATTCTGTTCCTGGATGTGTGACCTTGGGCAAATTACTTGAGTGCTCTAGGCCTCATTTTACTCTTCTGTAAAACCAGGGTAGTAACAAAGGGTATGTCTACACTGGAATAAAAGATCCATGGCATGGCCATGGCTGGCCCAGATCAGCTGACTCAGGCTCGTGGACAGTGGTGCTGGAACAATTTGTGTAGTGGGGGTGCTGTGAGCCATTGAATCAAACTGTAAACCTTGTATATAATGGAAACCACTTCAAGCCAGGGGGCACTGCCGACCCCAGCACCTTTACTTCCAGCACCTATGCTCGCGGGGGTCGGGTTATGGGGCTAACAATTGCAGTGTAGACATCCAGGCTCAGCTGGAGCCCAGGTTCTGGGACCCTCCTGCTTCAGGCTCCACTCCAAGCCCAAAGGTTCACACAGCAATTTTACAGCCCTGTGAGCCCAAGTCAGCTGACCTGGGCCAACTGTGAATGTTTAACAGTGGTGTAGACATACCCAAAGGGGTCCTGTGAGACTTAATTGGGAGCTAGATTCAACACTGTGCAGATAGAGGGAAAACAAGGGGGATGATTCTCTGTGACCTTGCACTTTGTTTAGTCATTTACCCCTGTGCAAAGTGGGTGCAAAAACCTACCAAATCAGCACGCTCCAGTCATTTAAAGGTGATAGTGTTTTATACCCACTTTGCACCAATGCAAATAACTGCATAAGGTGAAAGAGAGTGGAGAATCAGGCCCACAATCCTGATCTCAAGAATAAAGCTGGGCGAAATTTTTCAGACAAAACTTGGTTTGCCTAAAAATGCAGATTTGGTTCAACCAAAAAAATGTTTTGAATTAATGTCAAATTTACTGAATTGGTACAGTCAAAAAAAGATTTAAAAAATTCCAAGATATTCTAAACATTACATTTTGACATTTTCAAAATGATTTTTTTAAATTCAAAATGACTTCATTTTGAAATTTACTTCACTTTTATTAAAATAAAATTTTAAAACGGTGAAAAAAAACAAAAATCCCTCAAATGAAATGAAACATTTCATTTCAAGTTGAACATAATGTTTGTTTTGAGCTGAAACAAAAAACCATTTTTAGGTTGCCAAAAATTAAAAAAAAAACCATTGGGGTTCACCCAAAATAATTTTTTTGGAGGGGTACAGCCAGTGAACTGAAAAATCTGTTGTTTGCACAGCTCTTCTAAGTTGCTCCCAGTCTAAGCCAGAAACAGCGAATATGGTTCGGACAAATGCAATACACATACTGAGGCTATATCTCAAGGATGTGCAAATATGTTTTTGTTTTGTTTTCACAAGGAGTGAAAGGGAATTCCAAGCATAACGGGAAGAAGACAAACAGAAGTGAAAGGTGACCTTGGATTTATAACAGGGGAATATTGAGTAGGTATAAGAAGATTATCTTACTTCTGTATTTGGAGTTCGTGCAGCTGCTACTGGAATATTGAGTCCAATTTAGGTTTCCACAACTCAAGCTGAATGTTGCAAAATTGCAAAGGGTTCAGAGACGAGCCGCGAGAATAATTAAAGAATTGGAAAACATGCCTTATAGTGAAAGACTCAATGAGCTCAATCTATTTACTTTATCAAAGAGAAGGTTAAGAGGTGTCTTGTGGAATGCTACCAAATCAGAATGACAGCATTCTACAGTCATACTACTGTGACTTTTCATGGGCATAAATAACCGAATAAGGTACAGGGCAGCCGTGAGTTGGGCCCACAGTTTGCTGATTTTAAGCTGCGGTGTCCATGGCAAATACAACACCACCACTTAGCACAAGTTATGTAACTGCAGCTGGAGCCACGCGGTTAACCAGGTGCCCAAACTGGTCAATTTTCCAAGATTTGTTTAAAAATATTTATGCCATATGGTTCCTTGTTTTGAAGATGTGAACTCTTGCTCTGCACAAAGGAGAATAGACCCTTTACAAATGGGATGGATGAGATTTTATGAGCCATGAGGATCATGATTCTCACTGACACAGCTCAGTATACATATTTTTCAGTTCACGCTGGAGAACACAGAAACTGGCAAATGCTGCTGCTTCTTTTTTGTAGTGGTGGTTGTGATCTGAACCTTGAAACGTAACTAGCAAAATGTCCCTCTAAAACAATCTGAAGACACAGAAGATACTACAGAGAAATCAAGTGGGAGCAGAGGGCTGGGGAAATGTCTCAGAACTAGAGAGAGGGTCCAGTGAGAGAGAATTTAAGAAGTATCTTTTAAAATGTGTACTGGTTAAAAAGTTTAGGACTCCAGGAAAGCAGAAGTATGGGCTGTTTCAGAGAGTTTTCTTGCCTTATTTTGTATTCTCCCTATGTCTTTACTTTCACACTAATTTCGAAAGACAGGGTGTCCTTTACATTACAATGCATGTGCCCATGCGGTAATGTAAATCTGATGAATCTGACTTAGAGCTAGTGACTGAGATGCAGGATCACATCTAAAACTGACAAACTCCAAGGTTAAAGAAAGAGACGAGAAATGGGAGATCATGCTCCCATTGAAGTTCATAAGATTTGTGCCAGAGACTTCACTGAGATGAGAATTAAATAACATGGGAACTGATCTTCAGAGGCACTGAGCACCCACTACTCTTGGATTTCCATGGGAGCTGTAGGTGTTCAACACTTCTCTAAATCAAGCTGATGGTTTGCACAAACTATACACCTACTTGGCAATCAGTTTTTTAATTCTTCATAAATTAATGGGTACTTGTTGAAAGCTATGGAGCATCACATTTCACAGCATACATTGGTCTCCGGCTGGGGTTGCAGAGAAATTATTTCCTGTAGTATAGTATGATGTAACTTTTCAGGTGCACTCTGGGGGTGCGGGCGGCTTTACCCTTTCCTCTAAACCAGTGGTTCTCAAACTAGGGGTGCCACTTGTTCAGGGAAAGTCCCTGGCGGTCCAGGCTGTTTTGTTTACCTGCCGCATCTGCAGGTTCGGCCGATCGCGGCTCCCACTGGCCGCGGTTTGCCACTCCAGGCCAATGGGGGCTGCGGGAAGTGGCAAGGGCCGAGGGATGTGCTGGCCGCCCTTCCCACAGCCCCCATTGGCCTGGAGAGGTGAACTGCAGCCAGTGGGAGCCACGATCGGCCGAACCTGCCGACGCGGCAGGTAAACAAATCAGCCCGGCCCTCCAGGGGCTTTCCCTGAACAAGCGGCAGCCCCTAGTTTGAGAACCACTGCTCTAAACCATCTTAAAGAATGGAGGAAATGGCCTGGAAGAAATATATGAATACACGAGAAAAGAAAAGGAGTACTTGTGGCACCTTCCTCAAATAAATATGTTAGTCTCTAAGGTGCCACAAGTCCTCCTTTTCTTTTTGCGGATACAGACTAACACGGCTGCTACTCTGAAACCTGTCATGAATACACGAGGAGTTCCACTGTTCCAGTCACTGAAATGGAAACCCAGACTGAAATATTGTGCACACTGTTGTACCTGACCCTCAGAAAAATGAGACAGAGCCTCAAGTTGTTACCAGGCTGGTTGTTCCTATAGAGGTTGCATCCAAAGTGGTATAACAAGATGTGCTGCACATTGTGTAGTTTTGCCCTACACTGCAACCACCTGGATTAAACTTTCTTGGTGTACTGAAACAATAAATAATAAACATAATTAATAATTAATCAATAAAAAGACAGACTTTTCTTATACCACCTCTATTTCAGGGAGATATTAAGTACAAAGAGAGTTTTGCTCTCAGTGGAAAATAGCCAAGTGACTCCAGTTTACTGTATAATCATTAGGAACTGGAAAATCTCAAACTGCTTGTCTGTAGTAGCTTGGATAACACCAGTTGGGTTCATTCCAGAAATGAATATTGCAGCTGTGATGAGACATGCTTTGTCTCTCCTTTTAGGGTGAATTTTATCCCTGTGCACGGGCCAGATTAAACCATATACAACTCTTGAGTTCCATTTAAGCCATCAAAATAAGCATTAAGCAAGATTTGAATGGTGCATATACCTTCTGGTCGTTTGCATAAGGATGAATGTTATCATTAAGGTCTATGATTTTCACTGTTAATGACAATGAAATATACACAGAGAAAGACTTTGTTTCTTTTTATTATTTGAATAGTTTACAAAAGTGTCCAAGATTTTGCAACTGAAAAGGAATATTCATACTTCAGCATTCAGTTGGCACTCCATCCTTGTTGTCTCTAGATATTTGTCTTCTGCTCATCTGCAATTGTCTGCTCACTTTGTTGTAAGGTAGAACCAAACAAAAAACCCTTGCACCAAATTCTGGACCAACATGGAAATAGCGCCAAAACGAGAGCACATTAGCGGCAGAAGCAACATCACAGAGCATCAGTGTTCTGACTAGCAGTGTTCCCTTCATCCCCCACCAAGCCCAGTGCATATTATAGATTCTCCTATTGGGAGAAAGAATAAGCTACATGAATACTTGTGTCAAACCTCAGCCCACTCAGAATGCTCTTCTCTGAATGCTGTCTCAGAGGACCTGCCAAGTTCTCTCTCTGCTAGTTTTTGGGGAACCAGAATTCAGATGGAAAATTTGTGCATATGGCAACCAGAACTCCGTCGCTTAATGGTGCTTTGTGTGCATTATTGCCAGGTAAGACCTAGCAATAGCATTTTTGTTTTAAATTTCTCTGTCATGACTCCTTCAGTTTTATCTTTGAAGTATAGAGAAGCATATTTTCTTGTTTATGTCTCTGATAACATAGAAAAAGACTTCAGCCTCCAGTAGTGGAATGTCATTTATGGTGTCAAACCCTCAACTGGTGTAAATCCACACCAGCTGAGAATCTGCCCCATAGTTTGAAAAATCCTTTGACGTTTATTTTATAATAAAGCACCAGTCTTGTCGCTTTAGTGTATGTTCAAGAATATACCCAAAATTGGGGAAAGACAGTGTGCGATGTAGATTTTTTTTTATTGACTTAATTGGAGCTAAATCAATTTTTAACTCCCTCTGTTAAGACGTATCACTGACTGAAAGGGTAAGCTTGCAAATGAGGGGGGAAAGGAGTTGAATGTTCAAATCTTTGGAAAACCATTTAAAGAAATAATAGTAAAAAGACGGAAGTTTTTTAAATACATTCAGATTTATTTAAGTTCTGCTTTTTGTGCCACAGATGTTCTGTTAACTAGAAGAGAGATGTTCAAAAACCACATCTTGGCTGTTAAACTCTGGAGCTGAGATTAATTAAATGTCTGCTGCTCCGCACACAAAATAGCCTCTAGAGTTTTTCAGTCCTTCCAGTCTGCTGAAGAAACAGCTGTAGAATACATCATGTGTATATCTTGTAGTCTTAAAATGTATCCTTATAACTAATGTCATTTTTTATAAGGAAAATTTAACATTTTACCCTTCCTCTCATTAACTTGCTGTTGTTCAGAGAAAAAGGATAAGCGTCCAGCAGCAGCATCTGATACTTCCTGCAGACTGCTGCCTCCACCCAACATATGTTTAAAACAAAATTCGTATTAGGTTCAATAGTCATGATTCTTTGTTTTATTTTATGGCTTGTGAGTTCAGCAGTTGCATCAGAGGCAGGAAGGTGAGAGAACCTGGTCTGTCCCAAGGTGCGCTAGCTTAATAGAGAGGAAGTACCATTTGTCATTTGTGTCTTCTTTTACTTGTCCTCTTTTGTACAGTTCTGAGTGGACAGGGCAGAGAATGGTCCTTCGGACACTGATCAAAATATTGCACTGCCGACAGAGACATTTGAACCTTTGATGCAGTGTGTGAGATGTCAGGTCAATTGGATTGTGTTATGGAAGTAAATGCCGTACTATACGATGTAGTGCTATCCCGCATGATTAATTTTATAGTCAGTCACACTAACAACTTTTTTTTCCCTCCCCCAAAAGTGGATACCCTGAACAACCTGATTTTCAGCCGGGCCTCAACTCAGCTTCCTAATTTTAATGTTATTTTGGGCTGGCAAATTCATAGCATCCTTCTGTCACTGTAATACAACAATAAAACCATATACATTTTGCTCAATCCAGTATGAGCCCCATATCCCCCAAGGCCAGTTCCCTTCGCCCTTAGGGGTTAAATGAAACTGATGTCAAATATAGAATTTTCAGCCTGCTGAAACTGAGACACATGCGATGTTACTTACACACATCACTTACAAAAACATAAGGCCTCAGCCAAAGGTGTCGTCTTTGCTTCCCACACGGCTGTAGTTGAGGAAGATGTCATTGACCATAAAGAAGAAAGTAAAACATTCCCCCTTAAAGCTATAGCGTTCCACACCAAGAGGACTTAACTTTTCTTACTAAGGCACAGCTGTCTGTAAATTTTTGGTCTTGTAATTGAATAAGTTTATCTTGAAATACTAAATTCAGTTACAATAAAAGCAAGTGGTTAACTATCACTTTTCAATCCCATGAAAGAAGCAACGGGACAATTGTGGTGTTCATGAAATAATATGAATCAGTGCCAGTGTATAGCTCTTCACTGTGATGATACTTAATCCACTTTAATATTTCAATCTTAATGCTTTATAAGGCAAATATAGTCTCTTAATTTAAAATAATATTAAAAATAAATCAGGGCCTACAAAAAATGGTGAACTGGCAGCCTTGGAAACTGAAGTCCTTCCTCTATTTTAAAAAAAAAAAAAAAAAAAAAGAAGTACAGAGACAGATGGAATGCAAGCTTCTCTAAGTTACCTCCACCCAGGTGCAGGGTGGATGAGATGAAAATGTTAGTTCAGTCTCCAGATGTATTCAATCTTTGGTTGTCTGCTGAGACTGCCAGTATGAGTGCAGCGCAGTGCCAATTGTGGTGATGGCTTACTTATTTACTAGAGACTGGCGCACGCCCACAATCCCATTTCAGTATCATATGGTAACAACTAGCAGCGGTTACTGGGAACAATTTTTAATCACTATCAAGCATGGCTAAATATAAACTAGTGGTAGAATTTTCAGAAGCCCCTAATTGTCTTAGAAGCATAGTCCCAAGGAGAGTCAATGGGACTTGTGCTCCTATGTCACTTAGGTGCTTTTGAAAACCCCAGCCTGGCAACCTGTATGTGAAAGGATGTGTATTCTACTATAAACCCCAACTCACCTAGACCTTATTAAAATACAAAACAAACAAAAACACATCTCTTAGAACTGCTTGAAAAATGATTTTGTAACATATTTCCTTTAATAATGAGCACTTTCCATGGAAATTGCTTAATTGGTTTTGAATGTATTTTCAAAAGAAATGTTTAAAACAAATGGACTAAAAATTAAGGTCTGTATGCTTGGATTGTTAAAATTACTGACCAAATCAATATGCTGCAGTGATGGATTTTTATTGCAAAGGCTACAAAGAATTACCTGAAGATTATTAAGAAGAAATAAAGGATTAGAATTAGGCTCTATGTAGGTATCGTGGGTAGAAAGGATGTTGTAATTGATAGGGTACAAGCCTTGTACTCCTAAAAGCTTGGAGAGAGATGGCAACATTTTCAAAGTGCTGCCTATATGTTGTGTGTCTGATTACGTTATTTTTGAATTTTCTTAAAAGCCCATTGTAGAAACATCTGGGTTTGGGTTGACAGTCTTTGCACTAAAAACAGTCGGTTTTACATTTTTTACACAAATTAATAATTAAAATAATCCCCACCCAGTGAATTAGGGGGTCTCAGCTAATCTTAGCATAAACATTTTTTTATTCCCAAGGAAGAATTAATGAAGAAGGGTAATTAAAATGGTGAAGGCCAGATTGCTCTGAGTAGGAAGTCTTTACACTGAGGCTTGACTACAACCAAGGGATTCCAGCAAACAGCGTTGGGGAGAGATTTCCATTTATGGAAATCTATCTGCACTTTTCCCCTTCCTAAAGGACTTGTCTGGTTTTTGTTCTTAATTATTGTTAAATCCAAAATAATAAAAAAGAGCTAAAATATGGAATAATTACTCCAAATGATCAAAATAAACTGTTTAAAATTAATCCAGAATGGCAGTGTTTGCACTGGTGTAACTAGCTACAGAAGGTGCTAAGCAGTGGAAAATCAGGCCTGCTGTGTTTCACCACAATCAAAGAGGCAGAACTGAATTACTATTTAAACATGTCCCTGTCTAAGAAAGAAGATAATAGACATGTCCCTGTCTAAGAAAGAAGGTGCCATAAGAGCGTGAAAACTTTCTGTATTTATTGACCAATCCACAAATGGATTTTAATATATGAAACTTCTTATCACAACCAAAGTAAAGGACTTATTATCAAGCGCATATTAAACTAATGTCATAGCAATTGCTCCAAAGGAAAAAACAAAGAGAAACCAACTCATGACATTAAAAAAAAAAAAAGTCATAGGCCATCACCACAGTAATCTCTTCAAAGAAGAAATGAATGAGCCTGATCCTGAGAACATTGAAACATGTGAGTAACATAGTGAGTTGAGTTAATAGCATGTGAGTAGTTCCATTGGACTCATTGTACACCTTATTACTACTGAACCAGTAGTTGATACTTAGTTTTTCAATGCAATATCTTTCTAATATTAGTTACAGTCCATTGTCAAGGTCTGATCCTACAATGAATTACACAGT
Source organism: Lepidochelys olivacea (assembly GCF_965140295.1). Taxonomy (NCBI): domain Eukaryota; kingdom Metazoa; phylum Chordata; order Testudines; family Cheloniidae; genus Lepidochelys; species Lepidochelys olivacea. The sequence goes on from NC_140411.1 coordinate 170,666,025, forward strand.
GGGACTACTCACATAAATAAAATTATTCAGGGGCTTTAGTATTTGCAGGCCAGACCCTGGTTATAAAGACTAGGGGTCAGATTCAGCTCTAATTTTTACTTCCTCTTTTGAGCACTATTGAGCACTATTACTGTGTGTGGTGTTTAACAATTGTCCTATTCCAACCCAGGTGTATAGGGACTGCAATTCATTTGTAAGGCACTTCTGGATGAAAGGAATTATGTAAAAGTATTACATTATCATAAATTAATAAAAAATAAATTCAAAACATAAAAAAGACAATAAGAGTAGTAACAATGTCCAGAATAAAATGAAAAAGTCTCTCTGTCTTTATTCTTTACAGCATAAACTGATCAACTGGAATCAGAAAAAATGTTTTGTGATAATATTGCACATATAGGTGCAGTATGGAGTTTATTCCCTCTCTGAAGCATTCAGTATTAGTAATGGTTGTAAATATGCTATTGAACTACGAAGACTACTAGAGCATTTTTATATGGCAGTTTTTATTCTCCTTTGTAGGCTTTCTTAGGGGGAGTTCTCCTGAAAATCAATAAAGGAAAAGGAAAATGTTAGGGCTATGAGTTTAATATGAATATGTGAAGACGAGAAACAAATGGGACTAATATCCCACACTTGATTAACATAAAAAACAGATTTGCCACCAGTCTTAGATTAAAAATGACCCATGGGAGATATAAATACAATAAAATATATACAAATTAATGATAAATTATTTTTTGGTACTTCAGGTCCATGGTTTTTATTCAGGCCCATCTCTGTTAATAAGATTGAAAACCTAAAAAGTGAGAAAATAAGTCGGACATTTTATAGAACGACTTCTGAGGGAAGAGCAGCTAAACGGATTAACATCATATCAACATTTTCTAAGGGTTGTGGTAGATTCTCCATCAATGACAATTTTAAAATCAAGATGCAATGTTTTTTTTCTAAAGGATATGATCTAGGAATTATTTGGGGGGGAAGTTCTATGGCCTGTGTTATATAGGAGGTCAGATTAGATGATCACAGTGGTCCCTTCTGATCTTGGAATCTCTGAAACTAAACATCTAAATGTCTTCTCAAGAAATATAGGCAGCCTAAGTTGTTCAATGATAGGAGAAAATACCTTACTGCTGTGGTTTGTTACTTCATGGAGACATATCTCCCATGCAGCAAAACCCCTTTAATCAGAAATCCCATACTACTGGTACAAATTTACCAGAAGAATTCTAAGCTTTTTCTTGGTCAACAGACAAAGGGTGAGATACAACCTTGATGTAAGCAGCTCCTCCTGCTGCTCTATAGTCAATAGGACTGGGTCTGTTTAAACCAGTGCTGAAATTGCTGTAAAGTATTTAACTACTTAAATTGTGCTTTAGATCTAATTGAGGATTTGTGGCCTTGTATCTTTCAGTTGGGAAAGGTCAGTCCTGTGATTTCCAGGTCAGAACTGTTTGACAAGGATTTAGTGCTATCCACAACTTGAGATGTGCTCCCAGGCTCTCTAGTTTAAAGGGAACGCTGTAAGAGTAAAAGGGGCTAAGAAAGCAAAATATAGAGGAAAAAAGACTATCTTAAGTGATTTACAGACTTGAAAATTCTGAGAATAGAAGCCATAATTGAACTAGCTTTCAGTTGTCACAGTGCTGAATTATTACAATTCTGAAATGCAAATTGTAGAGCTCTCCAATACTGTTTCCATGGAATAGTATGTTATAAGCCCAAGTCTTTCTTAAGAATCTAGATCCTTTCTGGGGAAATGGTGTCTTCTATATGCTAAAATTTGGGGGAGTTTCTCTAGCTATAGGACAATCTATGGCAACAGAATGGATAAGCAATAACACAAGCCAATCTGAATAATCATTTTAACATTTTTCTCTTTTTCCTGGGCTATAATAAAGCCGTTGGAATTATATTACAATGTAGAAGAACATTACATTGGTCCTTCAGTTCTGTATTTCCTTTCACTGAGAACTCACACTATTAATAAGAGTTCTGCATTGGTTATTCAAGCTACTTTTTTATCATCCATCTTGTCATTAGCCCATCTTTCAAAGGTATTTTGCTGGTTCAGACCGGTGCTAAATGTTTTCCAAGGGCCCGTTCCAGCTCCTACTAAAGTAAATAAGAAAAGACTTCATTGAGGGTAACTAGGCCTACTCATTACTAAAATCAAAAATGCAAGATGTTCAAAACAGGGAAGGAAGGATATTGTGAATATTTTCTCAAAATCTTCCTCTCTTCCCTGCCCCCCCCTTTTTAATGTCAAAAATTGTAAAAATTTCTATCAATTCTGCGGCTGGTCAAATTGAAAGGTGGGAAAACCATGAAAATGTTGACTTTTCATAAAATTACAAAATTCAGAAAATATTGACCAGCTCTGGGAAGTAGCTCAAGAAACTTCAAACGATGAGTCATTCCTGAAGCATAATGTATATAGCTCTGCAAATCCATAGATATTCACAGATAACCACATCCGTGGATGCAGATATCCACCACCATTTTTGCAGATGGATGCAGATCCAAATTTTATATCTAAAGCTCTGGAAATCGGTGGCTATCCACTTTATATCCACAGATATTGGCTTCTGCAGATGCGGATATCAGCTGATCATTTTTGTGGATCGGATGCAGATACAAGTTTTGTATCCATGCAGGGCTCTAATAATGTAGCCTTTCATTGCCAACAATTTCTGATGCTCGCAAATTACTGTAACAGGGAATAAGCAGTACCAGGTCTCAGAGAAATTAACTATTGAATCCAAGTACTAGTATCTTCAGAAAAACAAAGGATTGCATAGAGAAATGAACAGATGCAAACTTTCATTTGTGAACTCTCATCCTGGCATAATCATTGAATGATATAATTTAAGACTAGGGATATGTCAATTTATATTACTTAGCACTTATATGGCAATATTTGTGTTGTAAATGGTTTACAAATGTTAACATGCAGTCTAGGTGGTTATCTAAAAAAGTATTCTATTCTTTAAGGAGTCTCCAGGAATGCTGAATTCAAACCCTAATCTGACATTCTTTTAATTGCCTGATAATATGGTCCTGATCCTGCAAGAATTTACACATGCTTAAATATAATTCCTGTGAGTAGTTCCATTAACTTCCATGGACTATTTGAAGTACGTAAAGTTAAACTCTTATGTGAGATGACACATAGATGTCCTAACCTGCATGGAAAGCTAAGTGGCATGGGCTCTTGCAACCCTTGTAAATCATCTGATGCAATCTGTCCTTTTCTGGAGAACCTCAAAGGACACACACCAAATGCATCATACTAGACTCCTTTGCTTCAAGCAATGATTTATCTTTGAGTTACTGCAAATGAAAGTTGTGTGATTTGACCTTCTCTCAGGTAGGTGAATGGGAACAGCAGAAGCAATGCCCTCCTATGCCTCAGTGCCCTCCTTTTCTTCAAGTGGAACAGGTTAGATGGACATCCTCGAGGGATGGTCAAGGTGTACTTAATCCTGCTTCAACAAAGGGAGGCGGACTAGATGACCTCTTGAGGTCCCTTCCATTTGTAGTTTTCTATGATTCTCTGAGGCCTGCCTTATAGTGGGTATGTCTACACTACGAAAATAGGTCGATATTATAGAAGTCAGTTTTTAGAAATCAATTTTATACAGTCGATTGCGTATGTCCACACTAAGCGCATTAAGTCGGTGGAGTGCGTCCTCACTACCATGGCTAGCATCGACTTACGGTGCGGTGCAATGTGGTAGCTATGCCACAGTCTCCGCTGCCCATTGGAATTCTGGGTTAAGCTCCCAATGCCTGATGGGGCAAAAACATTGTCGCCGGTGGTTTTGGGTACATGTCATGAGTCGCCCCTTCCTCCGTGAAAGCAACGGCAGACAATCGTTTCTCACCTTTTTTCCGTGCGGATGCCATACTGCTTTCAGCAGCTGGTGCAGTAGGACTGCTAACCGTCGTCATCCACCACTTCCGCTGCAACTCTGCTCTGCTGCTATTGTCTCAATAGTGAATTTCTCCATGTTGTCTGTCATGAGCTCCCGGGTACGTGTGTTCTTCCTTGGGAAATGTGTGCGGTGCTAACCGTCATCCTCCACCGCTTCCGCTGCAACTCTGCTCTCCTGCTCTCATGAATCCACCTTGCAGGTCCTCTCGTCGTGCTCTATAAATATCTATTCTCATGGCATCCTTTGTCAGCCACCGCTTCCGCTGCAATTCTGCTCTCCTGCAGACGCCATACCACGGCAAGCATGGAGCCTGCTCAGATCACCGCAGCAGTTATGAGCATTGTAAACACCTTGCGCATTATCCTGCAGTATGTGCAGAACCAGAACCTGCAAAAGGAGGCAACAGCAGCACAGTGACGAGAGTGACGAAGACATGGACACAGACGTCTCTCAAAGTACGGGCCCTGGCAATTTGGACATCCTGGTGGCAATGGGGCAGGTTCATGCCATGGAATGCCAATTCTGAGCCCGGGAAACAAGAACAGACTGGTGGGACCACAGAGTGTTGCAGGTCTGGGATGATTCCCAGTGGCTGCAAAACTTTTCCATGCGTAAGGGCACTTTCATGGAACTTTGTGACTTGCTTTCCCCTGCCCTGAAGCGCAAGAATACTAAGATGAGAGCAGGCCTCACACTTCACAAGCGAGTGGTGATAGCCTTCTGGAAGCTTGCAATGCCAGACAGCTACTTGTCAGTTGGGAATCAATTTGGAGTGGGCAAATCTACTGTGGGGGCTGCTGTGATCCAAGAAGCCAACGCAATCACTGAGCTGCTGCTATCAAGGGTAGTGACTCTGGGAAATGTGCAGGACATAGTGGATGGCTTTTCTGCAATGGGATTCCCTAACTGTGGTGGAGTGATAGACGGAATGCATATCGCTATCTTGGGACCGGACCACCTTGGCAGCCAATACATAAACCACAAGGGGTAGTTTCCAATGGTGCTGCAAGCACTGGTGGATCACAAGGGACGTTTCACCAACATCAACGTGGGATGGTTGGGAAAGGTACATGACACTCGCATCTTCAGGAACTCTGTTTGAACAGCTGCGGGAAGGGACTTACTTCCCAGACCGGAAAATAACTGTTGGGGAAGTTGAAATACCTATAGTTATCCTTGGAGACCCAGCCTACCCCTTAATGCCATGGCTCATGAAGCCATACACAGGCACCCTGGACAGTAGTAAGGAGCTCTTCAACTATAGGCTGAGCAAGTGCAGAATGGTGGTAGCATGTGCATTTGGAAGTTTAAAAGTGTGCTGGTGCAGTTTACTGACTCGCTCAGACCTCAGCAAAACCAATATTCCCATTGTAATTTGCTGGTTGCACACCCCCAGCCAAGTGATATCATGTGCTTTACAGCCCTCTGTGGAAAGGATCACTTCTAAAAGCCCCAACAACTTCCTATCCCCATTTAAAAAAAAAAGGCATAAAACTGTCTCATCCACTTAAAAAAAATACACAAATAACAATAAGGTAGGGAAGGAACCTTGCGGGATTCTTGCGGCTTGCAGGCAGCCATGGTAAGCCCCCACCACCCAATTCTCTGGGATGATCGCTTCACCCCTCCTCCTACCACGTGACTAGTATCAGGGAAGATCCCTGCAGCGAAACGTGAACAGCTCAGCGTGAACAGGCCCCCCACCCCCCATCCCCACCCCCTGGCGTGGCTAAAAGCGGGGATGATTTCTTTTCAGCCTCAGGCAAACAGCCCAGCAGGAACGGCCACCTCTGAATGTCCCCTTAATAATGTCCCTGGAGGATTTCCGCTCCATCCCCAGACAAGTTAACAGACTTCTCCAGTAGCTGTACTGGCCATGAATGAATCCCAAGTCTTCAGGGTAAATTAATCATTAAACATGCTTGCTTTTAAACCATGTATTATATTTACAAAGGTACACTCACCAGAGGTGCCTTCTCCGGCTTCATGGTCCAGGAGCCTGCCTTGGGAGGGTTGGGAGCGTATTGGCTCCAGGGTGATAAACAGTTCCTGGTTGTTGGGGAGAACGGTTTCTCCACTTGCCTGTTGTGCGCTATCCTCCTCCTCCTCTTCCTCGTCCCCCAGATCCTTATCCCTGTTGCATGAGACTCCCCCCTTGCAGGTGTCCACGGACAGGAGTGGGGTAGTGGTAGGGGCACACCCTAGAATTGCATGCAGCTCATCATAAAAGTGGCATGTCTGGGGCTCTGACCCGGAGCGACCGTTTGCCTCTTTGGTTTTTTGGTAGGCTTGCCTCACCTCCTTAATTTTCATGCGGTACTGCTGCGGGTCCCTGTTATAGCCTCTGTCCATCATGCCGTTGGAGATTTTTTTCAAATATTTTGGCATTTCATCTTTTGGAACGGAGTTCTGATAGGACGGATTCGTCTCCCCATACAACGATCAGATCCAGTACCTCCTGTTCAGTCCATGCTGGAGCTCGTTTGCGATTCTGGGACTCCAGGGTCACCTGTGCTGATGAGCTCTGCGTGGTCACCTATGCTGATGAGCTCGCCATGCTGGCCAAACAGGAAATGAAATTCAAAAGTTCCTGGGGCTTTTCCTCTGTACCTGGCTAGTGCATCTGAGTTGAAAGTGCTGTCCAGAGCGGTCACAATGGAGCACTCTGGGATAGCTCCCGGAGGCCAATACCGTCGAATTGCATCCACACTACCCCAAATTCGAACCGGTGATGTCGATATCAGCGCTAATCCCCTTGTCGGGGAGGAGTACAGATATTGATTTTAAGAGCCCTTTAAGTTGACAAAAATGGCTTTGTGGTGTGGACGGGTGCAGGTTAAATCAATCTTATGCTGCTAAATTCGACCTAAACTCGTAGTGTAGACCAGGACAGTGATTCTTCCTTCCCTTCTAAGGAACTGTTGTACTGTTCATCAGACAATTCACCTGAGTATGGATAGCTTTACATGTTGTGATCAGATGAAAAAGTAAATGTGTGTATTGTGTGTGTGGAAGTGGGGGGATGATCTAAGTATTTGAAAGCATTCCAAAGGTTAAAGTAAGTGTTAACTCTTCCCCACCCTGTCTCCTCCCTGGGAATTGAGGGAAATTACAGCCCACCCAGACTAAATGACAGTTTGCTTGAAATAATGACAGGCGTGTGTGCAGAAGAATCACAGTCATACAGACAAAGGGAGGAAATTTTTTGCATTTTCTTCTGACCAGTAAATGTGGCAGGTTCTGCCCTGAGAAGAGAGGCATGAATCTCCCCAACTTCTAAAGTCAAATGTTTTAGAAAACCTCCTGCAGCAATCTGTGTCCCTGCAGTAAATACAGGAAGCAGTAAGTCACTGTAAAACACCGGCTTGCTAATTCTTTTTCCCGTTAAACAGAGCAACTCATCCTTTTTGCTGGTTGCACAACCCCAGCCAAGTGATATCATGTGCTTTACAGCCCTCTGTGGAAAGGATCACTTCTAAAAGTCCCAACAACTTCCTATCCCCATTAAAAGAAAGGCATAAAACTGTCTCATCCACTTAAAAAAATACACAAATAACAATAAGGTAGGGAAGGAACCTTGCGGGACATGAGGTAAGCAAAGCTTAGCCAACCCCGATCAGTTGTGAAATATCAAACAGTTCCAGGCGACACTGTGGCTTTAAATGATTCAAAGGAAATCTTGTGTTTTTCTTAAACATTTTCTCCCGGTCTCTCTCTCCTCCCCTGCTCCTTCCTCTCTCTCCTGCCTTCCTGTCTCAGTCCCTCTCTCTCTCTCTCTCTCTCTCTCTCCTTTTCTCCTCCCCCCTCAGTCCCTCTCTCTTCCCCCCCCCCCCAGTTTCTCTCTGTGTCTGATTAAATGAGAAGGAAGTGTGGGAGTGGTGGTTTTGAAGCTCTCCCTTTAAGAGGCAGCCTGCAGTGACGAATTGTTGAAATTGCCATTGCAGGATGGCATTCCGCTATAAATTCATTGTTCCACCTCCTCTCATCTTCACATTTCTCTCCCTTCTCCTCTTGTTCACATCGACAGACTGGGGATAACAACCCGCACTAGAAAGGGAGAAGCTGTTTTACAAAATCCAGGGCATTATTATTATTATTTTATTATTATTTTAACCATCTCACCGGAGACGATCGAGCCTTTTTTGGCGTGTGTGTTTCTTCTCCTCTCTTCGAACAAAAGGGGGCAAAGGAAGGCGAGGCACTTGCTGCTGAAAGGGCCGATCTGTAGCGGATCCGCCGGCCTCTGCTGAGGAGGATGGTGCAGTGACTCCGCGAGAGAAGTGGAAGAAGAGCGGAAAGTGCTCAAACTTCTCCGCTCGCCGGGTGTGAGCCTCCCTCCTTCGCCTCCTGGGCAGCAGCTGTTTTAGGATTGTGGCGCTCTCCTTCCATGTGCTCCCGACTCTTCCCTGCAGAGAAACGCGAAAGTTCACACGCGAGCTGCCTTTGTTGACATTTTTTCCCCCTTCCTCCCACTCACACTTGCTTCAAGCTTGGGAGGATTCCCCCCCCCCACCCCCCTTAAGCTCCGCTGTTGATCTCCACCGGGTGACTTTTTTTCTTTTTTTTTTTTAAAGAGAGACAAATATGGTCCTGAAGTTTGTTTCCCTGCTGCTGGCTGCGGAGTTGCACTTTGCTGCTGCCAAGACCGGATCTCCAACAGCAACAACAGCAGCACCTGCTGATGATAAAACCCGGCCGCCTCCCGGGGCTGCAGCAGCAGCGTCCCGTCAGCCTGGCCCCCAGCAGCTGCCCCGGACCAGCGGCCCGGTGCAGAACATTGACCAGATCTACTCCGGGGGAGGCAAGGTGGGCTACCTCCTCTACGCGGGGGGCAGCAGGTTCCTCTTGGATCTGGAGAGGGACGAGCTGGTGGGTCCGCAGGCCCCTGTGCAGCACCCCCGCGGCTGGGCTCACTGCTATTACCGGGGCACGGTGGACGGCAGCCCCCAGTCCCTGGCCGTATTCAACCTCTGCGGGGGGCTGGATGGCTACTTCGCGGTCAAACACGCCCGCTACACGGTGAAGCCCTTGCGCCGGGCCAAGGGGGCGGCCCCGCGGCGGGTCTATGGGCCCGGCTCCGCCCTCATCCCGCACCTCTTCCGCAAGGACCAGTTCAGCTTCCAGACGGTGCCTTCGCGCCCCAGCTGCGAGACGCGCGGCTCCGGCCAGGCCCCGCCGCTGGAGGGCAAAGGCGGGCTGCGGGGGGGCCGGGAGCGCCCCGCCCAGCCCCAGCTGGCCGCGGGGCCCTTTGCCCCGCCGGGCGCCGGGCGCAGAAGCAGGCGCTCCATCTCCAGAGCCCGCCAGGTGGAGCTGCTGCTGGTGGCCGACGGCTCCATGGCCAAGAAGTACGGCAAGGGCCTGCAGCACTACCTGCTGACCCTGGCCACCATCGCCTCCCGGCTCTACGGGCACGCCAGCATCGAGAACCCCATCCGGCTGGCGGTGGTGAAGGTGGTGGTGCTGGGCGACAAGGAGAAGGGGCTGGAGGTCAACAAGAACGCGGCCACCACCCTGAAGAACTTCTGCAAGTGGCAACACCAGCACAACCCGCTGGAGGACGGGCACGAGGAGCACTACGACGCCGCTATCCTCTTCACCCGAGAGGTAGGTGGCCTGCGGCCCTGGCACCCCTTGCCCAGCCCAACCAGGGCTCCGCACAATGGGACAGTGGTCTCTAGAGTCATAGATTCCAAGGCCAGACGGGACCGTTGTGATCATCTTGTCTGACCTCCTGTAGCACACAGGCTAGAGAATGTCCCCACGATAAGCATCTCTTTTAGAAAAACTTCCGATCTTGATTTCAAAATTGTCAGTGATGGAGAAGCCACCATGGCGCTTGGTCAATTGTTTCAGTGGTTAATTACCCTCCTTTCTTGTCTGGCCTGATTTTCCTTCCTCCTCCGTTGTTTCCCTTTCTTTTACAGCCACCTTTACAGTCCTCCAGTCTGCAGGGCAGGTGTCTGACCCTCGCTTCTGTTGGTGTGTAGGTCACTGTGCTGGACAGCAACAAAGTTGATTGCAAACCCCGGCTGTGTGGGATCCTACCTCATTTCCTAACTAGTTGCTTAGTTGACAACACCACAGAATCATGATGATTAAAAAAACAAAGCAAAACAAAACCCTCCAAACTTTATGAGTGGTGCTATCTAAACTGAGGTGTAATGAGTGCAGGTGCTTTGCAAGTTTCTTTGGCGCATCTGCTGATGCACTGCCTCCCTGGCCGGCAGCATCCCATGTTTATTCCAGAGTTGGGCTACTTTTGGATAGAGACTGCAAGTGTTTAGGGCCGGTGTTAATTTGTATAATCTGGACACATGGCTACTAGAGACGAGACTGGGGATCGGCAACCTTTGGCATGCGGCCCGTCAGGGAAATCCAGGCCAATGGGGGCTGCGGGAAACGGCGGCCAGCACATACCTTGGCCCACGCCCCTTCCCGCAGCCCCCATTGGCCTGGAGCGGCGAAACGCAGCCAGTGGGAGCTGCGATCGGCCAAACCTGCAGACGCGGCAGGTAAACAAACTGGCCCGGCCCGCCAGCGGATTTCCCTGATGGGCCGCATGCCAAAGGTTGCCGATCCCTGGACTAGACCAAATTCATCTCCACTTGAGAAATTACATTGCTGTCATAGTCTGTTTGACATTTCCTTGTTAACAGGAGTTCATCTTCCATCATTTATGTACAATCACAGTAAAGAACTGACAACACCCATTAGACCAAATTAATCCAAGAATGAATTTGACCGATTAAGATTAGGAAAACAGAATGAATTGGTAGATGACACCTTAAGGAGCACATGACTTCCTTGCTTAGCTGCTGTAATTTAACATGGTATTCCCAGCATGACAGAAAAATGGCACTAGGCCCGGAGGAATACAGAACTTGTGGTACAAAACTAGGACTTAAATATAAGACACATAAACGAAGCCTCACTAACTCCGTTCAACTCAGTTTGTGGAGGAGCATGTAGTACCTTGCTATCCATATAGTGAAAAATTGGTCTCCTAATCAATTAAAGGCCGGATACCACAATTCTCATCCATGCAAAACTCTGCATCAGTGCCTTAATTGCATTGCCATACATAGTTAAGGGGCACTGCTCCTGTGGACATGTGGTATAGTTTAGGCAATGATCTGTTGTAAGAATATCCCGTTCAGTTATATTTTTTCTTTCCTCAGTAAGAAAATAATAAAAAACTGCAGGACTTTCTGTTAGTTTGAATTCTCTTGCTTTGCTGCATCACAGGAGGCTGCCAAAAAGGATTCTTTGGATGGTTTCTGGAAGGAGGTGCTCAAGAGGAAAGGGAAAGAAAAAAGACTGGCTTACTTTTGTAGCTATAAATACTTGAAATATTAGGCTCAGTCTCTGTCATCCCAAACTTGTACAGCAGGCGCTTTCTTGTGGCAGTTCAAACCCATCCATTCTGTTTGTTAAAAGCTATATCAGATCTCATTTTAAAACAGTCACCTTGCTAATTACAATCTGAAGGAGAGGAAGCTAGCTTGATTGTATCAAACTGCTTTCGTTTTTGATTATAGACATCAATATTGAATGGCGATTCTGGGCCAAATTCTGTCACTCTCACATGTCTCTGTAAGTACTTCTGTCGATTTCAATGGGACTAATTGTGCTTCACACAAATAAGGATGGCGGATTGTGGCCCTAAACTTTGAGATGATCACTAACAATTGGACTGCATTGCATAATATCTTACTCTGTGAGTTAGGTTTCAAAGGGACTACAGGTGGTAGAATCTGATCCTAAACATTTATTTTAAATGAAAATATCACAGCAAAGAGGAAAATATCACAATTTCTGCAGTCTCTGTTTGATCTTAGTGATTATAGTAATAACATTCATAGGACACATTAGCCTTCATATGGAAAAATAGTTTGCACTATTACCAAACAAACGGAAATATGTTCCAAGAAAAATCATTGGCTGCGGTTTGCTTGGTTTATGGTTTTTGACACAATTAATTATTTGACATATCCTCAGCTGACGTAAATCAGCATAGCTCAACTCAATTTAATGAATTGCTGCACTGATTTACATCAGCTGAGGATCTGTCCCTGTATTTTAAGCTCATGGAGGTTGCATCATAGGTATATTTGTCTTACTGAGAAAAAACACAGGTATTTTCTTACTATGTGCATTCCTGGACTGTTTTTGAAGGGAATGTGCTGAGATCCATACCGCTTTCATCTGATGGTGTTGGAAGGTTCAAAGTGAATCTCAGTTAGACCTCAGAATGTAAACATGAAAAAGGGTTAAAGGATCAACAAGCAGAAGAGGTACAGCTCTTAGAAAATAGGTTTTTTTTAACCTCAAAGAAAGATCCCCCACACACACACAGTTTTGTTTTTCAATGAGAAGAAGCAGCAGTTGGCATGAGGATCCAACTTTTACAACTGTGTTTTGAATGTATGAAGTAGGTTGCTTAGCAACTAGACGCCAAGCTATGGCTCCATGTTTTCCTGGGCTCTGAATGCTGCTGTGCTCAGTGTTTGTACATCCAGATGTCTTCTTCTAAATGGCTTGTTTTTCAGGCATGGAGCAAATGTGTGAGATACATTTTCCGTCTGTTTATTAGCCAAGCCCACCTTGATCTTTGCGTCTGTGTGTCAACAGAATAATATTGACAATTCATTTATCAAACTAACACATTTCACAAACTTTAAGTAACTCATTATGCATCATCAGTGTGTACATTAAGCATGCATATTACCATGTAGTTCTCTAGCCTAACGCTTACATTGATTCTGGAAGGACTCTTGTACCAGAACTCACATTACACACAGCAAAATATTTGAAAGACATACTGATCTTGCTTGAATGTGAAAGTGCTTTCAAGGTCCTTCCCCTTGTTCTTGTTTTCCTTTCACTTTTTTTTTTTAAAGACAAATCAATATGTAAATATTCATAGTACTGAATGCACCAAGGGCTTTCCCTCAGTGTAGAATTATTACCAGTAATTATGTTGTTAGTATTTAAATTACAGGTAGTGCCTATGCAATCTGTTTTTAAGCAGAACTACTGAGTCCTGATTTAGAAAAAGCAATTGACCTTTATGGCTCAATGATAGGTGGTCTATCTGTATTTAATCTGGTAAGTGCTTCAAAATGAGCCATGCTGCATAACACAAGAGGTCAATATATAATTTGCAAGGGATCTGGGTTTAACTCTCTCTAATATAGACAAATGGCCAGGCTTTGAAAGGTATTTAGACACTTAGTGGGATTTTCAAAAGCATCTAGGCACCATAATACCCATGGGCATTTAAAACTCTGGCCCAAAGTTTTAAGTGAAAATTCTTGTTAACTTGGATCCGGGGCTATGTGCTGATATCAACAAGTGCTTCTCCTGAGTAAGGATTACAAAATCAGACCCATTAGTTTCAATTAATCCTAACTCTTGTATGACAAATTCAATGATTTGCTTCAATGTTACAGAAAAGTGTTATAGAATTTAATAGAGGTGCAATTTTTAAATCACTAGGTTCTGTAGAAATGTGATAGGGTTATACAGATATTATTTCAAAGCCTACATAATTTCATAAAGAAAAATATTCTTTCTGTAGGCCTGGTTCTGCCCCTACTGCTGACTGTGAGAGAACCAGGCCCCGTAGAGTATTTGAATTCTATAGAATGGTTAAAAAAATATAATAGGTGATAATTTTCCATTAAATTATAAATTTGTTAGTCCCTAAGATGCCACAAGTACTCCTCAGGGTTTTTTGGCTGGTACAGACTAACACGGCTACTACTCTGAAATCATTAAATTCTGTAGGACTTTTCATTAGGCCAGATAAATACATTCTCCATAGATCTGTTATTGTCTTTGTTTACTTTGTGGCTAGGTCTCTAACTATGGTTCTAAATTTCTGGGCCACGTTCACACTTTTTGTAAATTCATTGACTTTAGTGGAGTTACACCAAGGATGAATTTAGTCTGTTTTGCTTAAATCTCTTTTGTTTATGTCTAATGCTTAGACTCTGGAAACTATTTATTTGCTATATTGACAATGCTTATTAACATTAACAGTAAATATCAGACTATTTGTCACAACACAAACACATGCGTGATGTAGCTTCCAAACTGTACTTGAACCAATACCATTGTTTTCTTGGGTTAAGTCTTCTCAGCAAGTACCCAATAAAATCAGGTCAGATTAACAAGTGTGAACTTGCACAGCACTGTCTGCCCCTTTAAGGGCTTGCAGAGTCAGGGAGCAGCAAGCCCTGGCCTAAGGAGAATCCATCAGACTGGTGTTGGGAACCAGCTGATACAGCCAAGCAGCAGTTTTAATGACTGGCTCTGATTCCCACTTGGAAGATATTAGTAAGACCCAGATCTGTGAGTGGAGGGGGCACAAGAGAGACAAACGCTTTCCTGAGCAGCAGTGGAAGGCTGCAACAGGGCAGGAAGGCCCTGTGGTCCCCCCTGAGGCTAAGGTATGGCCTTGAGCTCCGTGGGTGGCAGAGGAACTGCAGTACCAGTCCAGTTCAGGACTATCACTTTTGTTTCTTGTCACTATTTTTTGCCTTTGTGGGGCGGAGGAGTAGAAGAGCTTGTGCTGAAAGCTAAAACAGAGTTAGGTATGGCTGATTGTTACAGCCCCCACCCATCTCAGGAGGTCCCTGACCACCAAACCACCCTCCCCCCAAAACCTGATTGATTCTATGAGCCCCTGCTCCAGGTCGCAACCCTACTCACTCAGATTTGACCAGTCATGACGGAGTGGTGGCCGGGGCAAACCTGTGTGAGTGGTGCTGTGAACTGGCGCTTGGGCCCTCCACTTCTCCCACAACCAGCAAACCAAACAGAGGTTTTGCTGCATGCCCCCTCCAGCCCCAAAAATATGACCATTCCCTGCCCCCAGTTGAGACGTTCTCTTCAAGGGGATAGCATTGTTAAGAGCGTATTGTTAAGAGTTTATAGGTGGGAAGCGGCACAGTGAAGTTTTGCCTACGGTGGCAATTGTCTTCTATATCACATGCTCTGTGTAGTTTAAGGATGGGGTAATTTCCATAATGCACAGGGTCCCAAAATTATTTAATCCAGGCCTGTGTACAATTCCCCCAACCTGTATCATTCATGACCTAAGCTAAACTTGAATGCAAGCTCCCAGAGGAGAACTACTGAAAACATCTGGACAAAATCCCGTTCTCTTTCTTTCCTTTCATTCCACCCTGAATCATATGAAAACTAAAATAGATACTTCTCACAACAAATACAGGCAACCAGAACATGAAAAAGTCTTTCATAAGTACTGCTCAGCATAGTCAGTGATAGTACCGTCATGCCTGGCTCTAACAAAAAAGTTCACATTAGAGCCAGAGGCCACAGTCCTGCCCTTTTCCACATAGCAATTATATGGGTCCTGCTTATGTGATTTAGTTTAACTATCAAGCTGACAGTGCTGTTAAAATTTAACAGCAAGCATTGGATTATCTCAGCTCAATGGATGATAATTTCACTGAGTGGAGAACGTGCTTTCTTTGGCTCTCATTATTTCTTTTTATTTTACCATCTCATCCAAATTATTATCCTTTGTTAGTAAGCCAGAGGTCACTCTGTCATTGTGCCAATTGCCAGCAGTATCTCTACATAGGTTTTTGATGTTTAATGTCCAGTGTAACTGATCCTTATTACACTAAACAATTACAACATTTGCTGTCATTCTTACTTGCAGAGCAGTTCCATTGACCTTATATAAATATCATATGTTTTGTGTAGGAAATGTCATTGGGGAAAATAATATGTGGTAATTTTGTGCATGTAAGTAGATGTGAGCAAACCATTGCAATATTTCACAATATTTGTATTGACTTCCTCCCCCCAAAAAGCTAGGCCTAATGCATTTATGCACAGACTTCTAATTGTCTGCCAGATTACCAATTTGGTAGCCCAAGGCACTTTTTTTCTGGCATGTCCAGAAACCTCTTTCAAATGCTTTTAGACAGCTTTTACAGTTCTAACATGCAAAAGATGTTACACGATGAAGAATTAAGTGTGTTTGAAGAGCAAGGTTTATGAATGGAAGAAATGTGGGGAAAAGTTAAACTTCTTGCTCAAAGTATATCTAGCTAGAGCTTAAGGCACTATTTAATGTCAGGGTTCAAAATTTGCATCTGTTACAGATCAGTTTATTCCAGTTCTCAGACATACAACTAGAATTAAAGATTTTCAAGCAAAATTAGTTTCCAGTGTCAGTAGGGACACTTCACACTTGTCTTCATTCACAACAATGCCACATGGAGGTGGCAAAAGACCAGACTTCCTTGATGCACTTCAAGAATGCTGAGAAAACTTGGCCTTTAATGAGCTGTCTAATTAACTATTGATCTTTCGATGCACAGCTCATTTTTCCTAAATCATTTCTTTGCCAAGCCTTTAGGATTACCATCTATTGTCTCCTGTACAGTGAATGCGTTTCCTATTGATACATCATTTTGAAACTACTGCAATCTAGATCAAAGGGCAGACTGAATTCTTTCTTTAGAAACAGCAAGAAATGTTTATTTTTGAAAGTTTCCACCACTATTTGGAGATAATTAAGTGAGATAAAGGTCAGATGAAATTAGACAGATATGAATGGGTATCTAACTCTTTAAATGAAAACCACACATTATGTGGAAATAATGCTTGGAAACTAACTAAAAGCATTATATGGGCCCATGCTTGCTTAGTGCTTTTGATGCAGTTTGAAAAATTGAGCAAGCCTGCAGATTTATTAGGTTACATCATTACATCAGGGCCTGATTTTAAGCAAGAATACTCTTCAGGTGCAATAAAAACCTCCAATATACTCCCAGCAACTTTACTTTAGGAGCATCTAAGGTTGCATCTGACACCTCCAAGGGAAGCTAAGAATGTTATTGATACTTACAACTAACCATCAATAGTCAGTGGGACCACTGACATGTGTACATCAGGACAAAATCTGTCCTAAAAGTTTCAATCTGCAGAAGTATAAACAGGCTAGGTTTTTAATAATATACATTCAAGTCTTTGCTATTGAAAAAGACCAAGCAACTAGGGAATGGGTAGCGAGTTGAGGTAAATAGTATGAAGCAATGTAATTGCAGAACAGTTGTCTCAGAATTATCACTTGGTAGGATTAAAAAATGCATAGTGTACATATACAGAACCACAGTAAAATGAGTTACATAGGTCAAGTCTGAGCAGCCATGGAGATGCAGGGGAAAAGAAACGTAATTGAGATCATGAGCTGAGAACAGCATGGAAATGCGTGTCTAAAAGTCTGCCTAAGTAAATGTTGGTAATGATAGCATTAACTTAAGTAAAAAAAAATGCATCTATGCACAGTTACCCAGGATTGAAAAACAGGATAAACCGCTGCTGGCAGTATGTAAATCTGAATCTCCAAAACCCAGCCAATTCAAGTTTGACTCTAGTTACAGCCATTGTTAAAGAGCAACCCACAGCCACACTCTTCCAATAATCGCTCTACACCACGAAGCTAATACCAGACAGCAATTCCAATTCCCACACCACAGGTCCTCTTTTAACCCCCCACCCCATCCCCAACACACACACCTCTCGTGCCCAACTCTCTACCAGAATTAATAGACTGAGCCTGCAGTGTACACCCACCCTTCTTCCACATTGCCTGGCACCTACTGCATCACAGGAATGGACGCTTAGATGACCCAAATGACCAAAGTTTTTACCACCACCAAATACTGGATCCATGGGTCTGCTCTCTACATCCACAATTTCTGTTGTTCCCTTCATCCTTCTTTTTTTTCCTGTATAGGGGTTTATGGTCACATGTTTCATTCCCTCCCTAAGAGGGAACACACACCCCTTCCTAATAGCATGACACCTTAGGAACATCATGGCTTGAAAGTTATGGCATTCAGAGTAATTGATCTCCTCCCTTGGGATTTTCCGGTTGTGACGACTAACTAATGCAGCTCATCTGGGATTCAAATCGCCTTATGTGAAATTCTGTAAAAACAGGAAAAAAGGTTAAAGAAAATATAGGGGACATCTTTCCAGCCTGTTTTAATTTGGCTAAATTCAAATGTTACAAAGATGAGCACGGTAGTGACATTTGTTGGTGAGCTGGGTATAGGTTTGACTTTGGCATGTACAGCCCTTTGGTCAACTATTGGAACTGAGAATAAATACACTTTTTGGGTGGTGTTGCAAAATTTCTGAAACCCTGTCTGTTGTGTGGTGACACACAGCATGCAGTCTGATGTGATGTCAGCAACATGTCCATATTAACAAAGCATTGCTGAATACAGATGCCCTGGCGTGTTGAAAGCCACATGTATATATGTAAAAAGAAAAGGAGGACTTGTGGCACCTTAGAGACTAACAAATTTGTTAGTCTCTAAGGTGCCACAAGTCCTCCTTTTCTTTTTGCGAATACAGACTAACATGGCTGCTACTCTGAAACATGTATATATGTGAGACAAAAAGTAGGTGAGGTAATATCTTTTATTGGACCAACTTCTGTATATGTAGCAGTCTTGACATTAATAGAAGTGGCAGGATGAAATCCCCATGCACCACTTTGGAAATTTTAGAGTAATATGTATGTTCAGGCTTGACAGAAGTGGTGCATTTTAAATGGAGATTTGAAGGAAGGAAGAAAGGAATAGAATCTGAATTATTTTAGAGAAAAAAGGTACCAAGCAGAGATATTTCTTTGACAGATCCATTTGAAAATATAGTTGTCTTCAAATGGCACTTTCATTCAACCATGCTGAAGTGGTAGATGGACTATGGAATAGGCATATTTTGGTATTTTCCCTTTAAGCCATCTGACCATCTCTGTCTGTTAATTGCATTTTGCACATTACAGTGTGCTAAACTTTCTGACGATTTAGCAGTCCATACTACATATATGCAAAATACATAAGGGCCTGATCCAAAGCCCATTGACATTTCAATGAGAGTCTTTCTGTTGACCTTTACATCAGGCCAAATATGTATATGCATGTCCACGCAATGTAACATTAATGCAACCATCTGAAAGCAAAAGCATTGGGAAAGGTAATATTGTTGTTAATTTTGTTGTCTCGTTCACCAACAGAATTTGGTCCACTAAAAGATATGACTCACCTACCTTGTTTCTCTAATAGCCTGGGACCAAAATAGAATCATAGAATCATAGAATATCAGGGTTGGAAGGGACCTCAGGAGGTCATCTAGTCCAACCCACTGCTCAAAGCAGGACCAATCCCCAATTAAATCATCCCAGCCAGGGCTTTGTCAAGCCTGACCTTAAAAACTTCTAAGGAAGGAGATTCTACCATCTCCCTAGGTAACTCATTCCAGTGTTTCACCACCCTCCTAGTGAAAAAGTTTTTCCTAATATCCAACCTAAACCTCCCCCGCTGCAACTTGAGACCATTACTCCTTGTCCTGTCCTCTTCTACCACTGAGAATAGTCTAGAACCATCCTCTCTGGAACCACCTCTCAGGTAGTTGAAAGCAGCTATCAAATCCCCCCTCATTTTTCTCTTCTGCAGACTAAACAATCCCAGCTCCCTCAGCCTCTCCTCATAACTCATGTGTTCCAGTCCCCTAATCATTTTTGTTGCCCTTCGCTGGACTCTCTCCAATTTATCCACATCCTTCTTGTAGTGTGGGGCCCAAAACTGGACACAGTACTCCAGATGAGGCCTCACCAATGTCGAATAGAGGGGGACGATCACATCCCTCGATCTGCTCGCTATGCCCCTACTTATACATCCCAAAATGCCATTGGCCTTCTTGGCAACAAGGGCACACTGCTGACTCATATCCAGCTTCTCGTCCACTGTCACCCCTAGGTCCTTTTCCGCAGAACTGCTGCCTAGCCATTCGGTCCCTAGTCAGTAGCTGTGCATTGGGTTCTTCCGTCCTAAGTGCAGGACCCTGCACTTATCCTTATTGAATCCTCATCAGATTTCTTTTGGCCCAATCCTCCAATTTGTCTAGGTCCCTCTGTATCCTATCCCTGCCCTCCAGCGTATCTACCACTCCTCCCAGTTTAGTATCATCCGCAAATTTGCTGAGAGTGCAATCCACACCATCCTCCAGATCATTTATGAAGATATTGAACAAAACCGGCCCCAGGACCGACCCCTTGAACCGGCTGCCAACTAGACATGGAGCCATTGATCACTACCCGTTGAGCCCGACAATCTAGCCAACTTTCTACCCACCTTATAGTGCATTCATCCAGCCCATACTTCTTTAACTTGCTGACAAGAATACTGTGGGAGACCGTGTCAAAAGCTTTGCTAAAGTCAAGAAACAATACATCCACTGCTTTCCTTTCATCCACAGAACCAGTAATCTCATCATAGAAGGCGATTAGATTAGTCAGGCATGACCTTCCCTTGGTGAATCCATGCTGACTGTTCCTGATCACTTTCCTGTCATGTAAGTGCTTCAGGATTGATTCTTTGAGGACCTGCTCCATGATTTTTCCGGGGACTGAGGTGAGGCTGACTGGCCTGTAGTTCCCAGGATCCTCCTTCTTCCCTTTTTTAAAGATTGGCACTACATTAGCCTTTTTCCAGTCATCTGGGACTTCCCCCGTTCGCCACGAGTTTTCAAAGATAATGGCCAATGGCTCTGCAATCACAGCTGCCAATTCCTTCAGCACTCTCGGATGCAACTTGTCCGGCCCCATGGACTTGTGCACGTCCAGCTTTTCTAAATAGTCCCTAACCACCTCTTTCTCCACAGAGGGCTGGCCATCTATTCCCCATGTTGTGATGCCCAGCGCAGCAGTCTGGGAGCTGACCTTGTTAGTGAAAACAGAGGCAAAAAAAGCATTGAGTACATTAGCTTTTTCCACATCCTCTGTCACTAGGTTGCCTCCCTCATTCATTAAGGGGCCCACACTTCCCTTGGCTTTCTTCTTGTTGCCAACATACCTGAAGAAACCCTTCTTGTTACTCTTGACATCTCTCGCTAGCTGCAGCTCCAGGTGCGATTTGGCCCTCCTGATTTCATTCCTACATGCTCGAGCAATATTTTTATACTCTTCCCTGGTCATTTGCCCAACCTTCCACTTCTTCTAAGCTTCTTTTTTATGTTTAAGATCCGCTAGGATTTCACCGTTAAGCCAAGCTGGTCGCCTGCCATATTTACTATTCTTTAGACACATCGGGATGGTTTGTCCCTGTAACCTCAACAGGGATTCCTTGAAATACAGCCAGCTCTCCTGGACTCCTTTCCCCTTCATGTTAGTCCCCCAGGGGATCCTACCCATCCGTTCCCTGAGGGAGTCGAAGTCTGCTTTCCTGAAGTCCAGGGTCCGTATCCTGCTGCTTACCTTTCTTCCCTGTGTCAGGATCCTGAACTCAACCAACTCATGGTCACTGCCTCCCAGATTCCCATCCACTTTTGCTTCCCCCACTAATTCTACCCGGTTTGTGAGCAGCAGGTCAAGAAAAGCTCCCCCCAGTTGACTCCTCTAGCACTTGCACCAGGAAATTGTCCCCTATGCTTTCCAAAAACTTCCTGGATTGTCTATGCACCGCTGTATTGCTCTCCCAGCAGATATCAGGAAAATTAAAGTCACCCATGAGAACCAGAGCGTGCAAACTAGTAGCTTCTGCGAGCTGCTGGAAGAAAGCCTCATCCACCTCATCCCCCTGGTCCGGTGGTCTATAGCAGACTCCCACCACTACATGGCTCCAACCACACTGCATACAGCATAGTTTTTCGACAATCTAAAGGACAGCAAGAAAGGCAAAATGGTTCAATGGTCAGGGCACTAGTCTAGTACTTGGGAGATCTGGGATTCAATTCTCTCCTCTGCCACAGACTTCCTGTGTGACCTTGCGCAAGTCATTGAGTTTCTCTGTGCTTCAGCTCCCCATCCATAAAAAGGAGATAATAGCACTGCCCTTCGTCCCAAGGATGTTATGAGGATAAATCAGTTAACGCCTGTGAAGTGCTTTGAGATCTACTGATGAAAAATATAGGTATTATTAATTATAAGTGCCATTTAGGAATGCATAGTTTTGTGGTTACAACAGGAGACTGCGAGTCAAGAAATCTGTTTTCATACCCAGCTCTCTCTAAGTGACCTTGAAAAAAATCACTTACAATTCAGTTCCCTCATCTGTAAAATGGCGATTAATAATACATCCTTGGCCCACGCTGCTTCCCGCAGCCCCCATGGGCCTGGAGCGGCGAACCGCGGCCAGTGGGAGCTGCGATCAGCCAAACCTGCGGATGCGGCAGATAAACAAACTGGCCCAGCCCACCAGGGGGCTTACCCTGATGGGCCACGTGCCAAAGTTTGCCGATCCCTGGCCTAGCACAATTGGACTCTGATGTCAGTGGGAGCCTCTAGGCACCATAGTAATTAATTACGAGTCTTATCCAACTCCCCTCAAAGTCAATGAAAAGTCTCCCATTGACTTTCATGGGGGTGGGATTGCTTTTAAAGTGCATTGAGATCCTTAATAGATGACCGTCCAAAGTACTAGTAGTATTATCTGGGTCCAGCTGTTTGCAAAGGGCCGGTGACTCTACTTGTTGTTACCTGTGGGTATAAACATTTATCTTAATGACTTTTTTCTCTTTCTTGGCAGGATTTATGTGGGCATCATTCATGTGATACTCTGGGAATGGCAGACGTTGGGACCATATGCTCTCCTGAACGCAGCTGTGCAGTGATTGAAGATGACGGCCTCCATGCAGCTTTTACAGTGGCTCACGAAATTGGTATGCAGTGCCTTTTCTGTTCCCTTGCCAAATCAAACACTTGTAACAGCTGCATTAGTAACCAAAATACTTCACAATTAATTCCAGATTTCCCCTGGTTCAGATGTACACTTGGGGATTAAAGCTGTATACATATGCACTTTGGGGTTAACTAATAAGAGATCAGAAGGCAAGTGAAGGCGCACAGTAGGTGTTTCCTTTCTGACAATGTCAGTTTAAATCAGTAGTTGAAGTGAAAATTCAAGGACTGCTACTGTCCAAAAATGTCAGTACATGTCCCTTATGAGAAAATATTGGCCTGGTCTATTATGGTTTATATGCATCTAGTATACATACTGTGGGAAGTAACTTACACTGCAGAATCACTTACTGGACCTTTCAGGAGCAATCGTTATGAACATTCAGTCAGTATGTTTTTTTATTGTCTGCTGAGTGGGCTGAAATCAGCTTTCATGGAATGGGAAAATGCTGATATTATTTTCACCCTATTAACATTCCAATTTTATGGTGAAATGCAATATTAAAATCAGTTCTAAAATAGCTGAAAATAGTATTTAGGTGCCAGAGACTTAGTCTCAAAAATCACTCAACCATGTGTCAGCTGATGCTCAGCAGGCAATAATTTACACTAAAAATCCACTCTGTGGCCTTCAGAAGGTGACATTTAAGACTGCATTAATGATGGAGGAGGGGTTGCATACCAGTAAATTACATCTGGTATCATATATTCCTCGAGACAGATTGCTGACACCTTCGTCAGTTTTAATTTACCAGTAGATCCCACACTATGTTTCAGATCTTCACTTTCCTCAATCATTCATACTATCATAATTGCTGGAGATTTGTTTGTATAAAAACTATTAGCTCTGTAGCGTGAACGGTAATGGAAATGGAAAACAATTTTTTTAACATTCTTGGAAGGAAATAACAAGGCAAGAGACTTTCAGGCAGTGCCAACTTCTGAATTGCCTTGTACCTCATGCCAAACCAAAGTAAAGTTTGTTTGGGGAGTATCATTGCACTAGTTCAGTTTTCAAATAGCTAGCAGGTAGGGGGAAAGAGTCCTGTGTCTAATATCCCTAGAATGGCAATCAGAAGTCACTTGGGCTTTACTCATGGTTTTCATGTTAGTGGCTCTAGCCTCTCCACCAGACACCCTCAAATAATAAGGAGAAACTAACCTGGCACTCTTGCAGTGACACAGTCGAATGAAACTACAGATGGCTTGAGCTAAATCATTTGCTGTAGGAAAACCTATAAAATGGTGTCAGAGTGGATCCTGATCCTGAAAGTTCTTAAACAGGGGGGCTGGAATCATAATAGGAGATAAAGCCCTTCTAAGTCACAAATTCAAAGCATTGGTAGATAGGTGCCACTATATGATAGTTATTCATTGACCCTATAGGAATTGTGTTTGCTTAGTTCATTTCCCAGCAAGAAGAGTCCACATCACAAAACCCACCTTCAGAACTGGAGCTGACTGATTCCCTCCTTGACACCCTTAGCAGAATGGCTAAGGAATTAAGGAGCACATAGACTGAATTATCCTCTGACTTCTAGAGATGGCACCTCCAGCTAAAGGTTAATGCATACTGGCAGAGAATGCTGTGGAAGCTTGCACTGCTGCCACTCATACTAGATCTGTTCTGTGGATACTTTTCACCAGTAATAAATTCATAGAATACTTTTAAATATCTTATACATTAAAGAGAAGAGAGAAGATGAATGAGTAAGATGATACCTTTGAACTCAATTAGAAGAAAATATAAACATGCTTGAATTATTTTTAGTAATTTGGAAGCAGATTTTTCTTTGAAAAAAATCCCACCACTTTCTTACCTAGAGGTTTACCGTGAACCTGTAAAAGCTATAATTTTAAATATAAAAAAGGCAGGGATTGAAACTAGTGGATAAATAAGTACCCCACTGCACACAAGAACTCTAGTTCTAAGTTGTTTAAACTAATAGCCAGGTTTTCCTCACCATAAGATTTTAATAAGGAGGGGGTGTCCAGTCACAGATTGGTCTTTGTGTGTGTTTGTTACCCAAAGTGTGAGATGCTGGGAAGTGTGTGTGTGTGAGAGACCCAAAGTGGGAGACACTGGCAAAAAACACACTAACATTGCTTAGTCTGGTACTTAGATGACAGTAAAGGTCAAGAAAAATAAAAGTGTGGTGGGACTACCCTGTAGTTAAACTCTTTGGGAAAAACCCTGATGTGTCTAAGCTGAAGGCCGAATTCCTTCCTACCATACTGGAGTCTTACAGTTCCCTTTTTTTGCAGGAAGGGAGTGGGTTTAATTTTACAATAACTTAGTTATTCAGTGGAATTCACCTAGCAGGGCAGAAAACACCCTCAGGACAGGGGTATTCTAAGTATTCCAAAGCTAGCTGGTCTTTTCTATTAGCAGGATTGGTTAAGCAAGCCAGCTAAGAAGCAAATCAGAATAATTGTCTGCAGTTCTTTAAGGGACTTATGATGTGTTATAACATGAGAACCCAAATGTGGTAACTAATTAATCTGACCCTGTCAAACCCTTACTTTGACCTGAATTCAGTGGGATTTGAAGGCACCTACCACCTCATAGACGGCGCTGGACTTTTTGCAGGATTGTGTCCTTTCTTAGGAAGATCAATAAAATAAATGGAAATAAGGATCAAATCCACAGCTGTGTGCATCCCAAGTACACAGTCTGGGGCTGGGTAAATGCATAGGGGGCCAGAAGGGGACTCTTCTGTCTGCTACAGCATGGAACCTCAGTGGTTCTGCTACCAGCAGGACTTTCACACCCACATACATCGGGTTTGGATTTACCCCTAAAAGAGAAAATATGTGAATTTTTCACAGTGGTTTTTGAAAGACAGAATGTGAATGACTAGCAATGACAGGTGGAATCAACAGAGGTCTATGAACATGAAAGCAAAAACAAACTGGTGGAGTCTTGAAATAACATTCATAGAACACTGGTTAGCAGACAGTAAGTTAGACTTGGAGAAGGTTTCATAGCAGGGGACTCAGAAAAGTTGGGCTTCAATTTTCTCCTACTTATGCTGGTGTAAAACAGGAATAATTTAACAGAGCCCAGTGAAGTTAGACTCACATAAAACAGGCATATGGTGAAGGAGAATCAGATACAACATTCTTCATGCTAAGGATGATGCATCAAAAACAGCATTATTACCTTTGAAGGTAATAATCCAGTTTCTGCCACAAGCAAAAGCAAGCAGCAGGTATGGGCTATACTTTTAAAACATAACCTGTAAAGATGTTCAATCATTTGTGGTGAATACATATGTACTGATTTTCCTGTATTAAAATATGCATTGGACATGTAATTGGCATGGTACTATTCATGTGGTTGATAACATTAGGAACTGAAGAGATAGGTTAATTATAACCGTAAACCCACAGGTTGCATACTAATATGAAACAAGTGGACATCACAGGTGTATTGGAAAATATGAGGCCAAAGGTCTAATGCCTTGAACAACATCCTCCCCGGGGTGTTCTCGTCCATCCTCCCCGTGGAAGGAAAAGGCCTAGGTAGGGAGCGTCGAATCGTGGAAGTCAACGAATGGCTACGCAGGTGGTGTCGGAGAGAAGGCTTTGGTTTTCTTTGACCATGGGATGGTGTTCCATGAAGGAGGAGTGCTGGGCAGAGACGGGCTCCATCTTACGAAGAGAGGGAAGAGCATCTTTGCCAGCAGGCTGGCTAACCTAGTGAGGAGGGCTTTAAACTAGGTTCACCGGGGGAAGGAGACCAAAGCCCTGAGGTAAGTGGGAAAGCGGGATACCGGGAGGAAGCACAGGCAGGAATGTCTGTGAGGGGAGGGCTCCTGCCTCATACTGGCAATGAGGGGCGATCAACAGGTTATCTCAAGTGCTTATATACAAATGCACAAAGCCTTGGAAACAAGCAGGGAGAACTGGAGGTCCTGGTGATGTCAAGGAACTATGACGTGATCGGAATAACAGAGACTTGGTGGGATAACTCACATGACTGGAGTACTGTCATGGATGGTTATAAACTGTTCAGGAAGGACAGGCAGGGCAGAAAAGGTGGGGGAGTAGCACTGTATGTAAGGGAGCAGTATGACTGCTCAGAGCTCCAGTACGAAACTGCAGAAAAACCTGAGTGTCTCTGGATTAAGTTTAGAAGTGTGTGCAACAAGAGTGATGTAGTGGTGGGAGTCTGCTATAGACCACCGGACCAGGGGGATGAGGTGGATGAGGCTTTCTTCCAGCAGCTCACGGAAGCTACTAGATCGCATGCCCTGATTCTCATGGGTGACTTTAATTTTCCTGATATCTGCTGGGAGAGCAATACAGCGGTGCATAGACAATCCAGGAAGTTTTTGGAAAGCGTAGGGGACAATTTCCTGGCGCAAGTGCTAGAGGAGCCAACTGGGGGGGCGCTTTTCTTGACCTGCTGCTCACAAACCGGGTAGAATTAGTGGGGGAAGCAAAAGTGGATGGGAATCTGGGAGGCAGTGACCATGAGTTGGTTGAGTTCAGGATCCTGACGCAGGGAAGAAAGGTAAGCAGCAGGATACGGACCCTGGACTTCAGGAAAGCAGACTTCGACTCCCTCAGGGAACGGATGGCCAGGATCCCCTGAGGGACTAACTTGAAGGGGAAAGGAGTCCAGGAGAGCTGGCTGTATTTCAAGGAATCCCTGTTGAGGTTACAGGGACAAACCTTCCCGATGAGTCGAAAGAATAGTAAATATGGCAGGCGACCAGCTTGGCTTAATGGTGAAATCCTAGCGGATCTTAAACATAAAAAAGAAGCTTACAAGAAGTGGAAGGTTGGACATATGACCAGGGAAGAGTATAAAAATATTGCTCGGGCATGTAGGAATGTTATCAGGAGGGCCAAATCGCACCTGGAGCTGCAGCTAGCGAGAGATGTCAAGAGTAACAAGAAGGGTTTCTTCAGGTATCTTGGCAACAAGAAGAAAGCCAAGGAATGTGTGGGCCCCTTACTGAATGAGAGAGGCAACCTAGTGACAGAGGATGTGGAAAAAGCTAATGTACTCAATGCTTTTTTTGCCTCTGTTTTCACTAACAAGGTCAGCTCCCAGACTGCTGTGCTGGGCATCACAAAATGCGGAAGAGATGGCCAGCCCTCTGTGGAGATAGAGGCAGTTAGGGACTATTTAGAAAAGCTGGACGTGCACAAGTCCATGGGGCCGGACGAGTTGCATCCGAGAGTGCTGAAGGAATTGGCGGCTGTGATTGCAGAGCCACTGGCCATTATCTTTGAAAACTCGTGGCGAACCGGGGAAGTCCCGGATGACTGGAAAAAGGCTAATGTAGTGCCAATCTTTAAAAAAGGGAAGAAGGAGGATCCTGGGAACTACAGGCCAGTCAGCCTCACCTCAGTCCCTGGAAAAATCATGGAGCAGGTCCTCAAAGAATCAATCCTGAAGCACTTGCATGAGAGGAAAGTGATCAGGAACAGTCAGCATGGATTCACCAAGGGAAGGTCATGCCTGACTAATCTAATCGCCTTTTATGATGAGATTACTGGTTCTGTGGATGAAGGGAAAGCAGTGGATGTATTGTTTCTTGACTTTAGCAAAGCTTTTGACACGGTCTCCCATAGTATTCTTGTCAGCAAGTTAAGGAAGTATGGGCTGGATGAATGCACTATAAGGTGGGTAGAAAGCTGGCTAGATTGTCGGGCTCAACGGGTAGTGATCAATGGCTCCATGTCTAGTTGGCAGCCGGTATCAAGTGGAGTGCCCCAAGGGTCGGTCCTGGGGCCGGTTTTATTCAATATCTTCATAAATGATCTGGAGGATGGTGTGGATTGCACTCTCAGCAAATTTGCGGATGATACTAAACTGGGAGGAGTGGTAGATACGCTGGAGGGGAGGGATAGGATACAGAAGGACCTAGACCAATTGGAAGATTGGGCCAAAAGGAATCTGATGAGGTTCAATAAGGATAAGTGCAGGGTCCTGCACTTAGGACGGAAGAACCCAATGCACAGCTACAGACTAGGGACCGAATGGCTAGGCAGCAGTTCTGCGGAAAAGGACCTAGGGGTGACAGTGGACGAGAAGCTGGATATGAGTCAGCAGTGTGCCCTTGTTGCCAAGAAGGCCAATGGCATTTTGGGATGTATAAGTAGGGGCATAGCGAGCAGATCGAGGGACGTGATCGTTCCCCTCTATTCGACATTGGTGAGGCCTCATCTGGAGTACTGTGTCCAGTTTTGGGCCCCACACTTCAAGAAGGATGTGGATAAATTGGAGAGAGTCCAGTGAAGGGCAACAAAAATGATTAGGGGACTGGAACACATGAGTTATGAGGAGAGGCTGAGGGAGCTGGGATTGTTTAGCCTGCAGAAGAGAAGAATGAGGGGGGATTTGATAGCTGCTTTCAACTACCTGAAAGGGGGTTCCAAAGAGGATGGCTCTAGACTGTTCTCAATGGTAGCAGATGACAGAACGAGGAGTAATGGTCTCAAGTTGCAGTGGGGGAGGTTTAGATTGGATATTAGGAAAAACTTTTTCACTAAGAGGGTGGTGAAACACTGGAATGCGTTACCTAGGGAGGTGGTAGAATCTCCTTCCTTAGAGGTTTTTAAGGTCAGGCTTGACAAAGCCCTGGCTGGGATGATTTAACTGGGAATTGGTCCTGCTTTGAGCAGGGGGTTGGACTAGATGACCTTCTGGGGTCCCTTCCAACCCTGATATTCTATGATTCTATGATTCTATGAACATGAAAAGGTCACCAGTAGGTTACTCATGCACACCCTGATTTGGATTTATCTTTACCTTTCAGTTTTAAAAATAAAACAGTTCTAGGAGTGGTTATGCAATGTATCCTTCTTCCATGGCAAATAGTTCCTAGTAGAAAAGTGAGCAAAACACGTAGGAAAAGGTTTGTAAATAACTTTTCCCTGTTACTTTGGATCTATTTTATTGGGTTCTGTTTCCTGACAGTTGCAGCTTTTTTGTCCTTCCCCTTAAGGAAGGGTAGTCCAGAGTTTAGGGCTCTAACCTGGAACTTAGAAGACATGAGTTAAATTCCCTGCTCTGCCACAGATTTCCTTTGTCACCTAAAGCAAGTCACTTAGTTTTCCCTGTGCCTCAGTTCCCCCACTTTAGAGTGGGGGTAAAAATACTTGCCACCTCACAGAGGATAAACACATCAAAAATTGTGATGTGCTTAGGCCCCATGGTAGTGGGGACTATAGAAATGTGAGAGAAAGATTTCATTGCTAACGCTGTGGAAGTCCCATCTGTGCCCTGTTGAGGTATGCTGCATGAGCGTGATGTTATTAAAAGGCTCAAGCAGCCAATCAGAATGTGGCTTTTGACATGATGCAGAGTCGCCAGACATCCTTTAATTTTCAGTATTACACTTGTCAATTTAGTAACCACTTGTTGCTATTTATATTACCGCCGCATCTAGAAACCCCAGCTGATTTCAGGACCCCAAAGTGCTAGATTTTTTTCCCACACATAATTGGAGACAGACCCTGCCCCAGTGAGTTTACAGTCTAAAGAAATAAGACTGGCAAAGGCTAGGAGAAAGGACACAGTATTACCCCCATTCCACAATTGGGAAGCTGAGGCAAACAGAGAACCAGTGATCTGCCCAACGTTACAGAGGAACCCTGCGGCAGAGCCAGGAACCCAGTTTACATCACCTGCATCCCAGTCCACTGTCTTCACCGCAAAACAGCATGCAAAACTCCTGTTTACTTCATGGAGAGTTACATGTGCATAGAAACTTACCAGGTGAGGCTCCAACTGAACATTTAATTGTTCTTTATTTCAACTTTGCAGAAGGCAATTTTGGTAAGCAGTGATGGAGGATAACATCAGTCTCTCTGCTAGGAACCTTAACATTCATCTGGCCTTTTGAAAATTGCCTAATTCTCCGTCTGTGATCAAACTGGCACATCACTGCTCTCTGTATCCTCCTGAGTAATGTGGCTCACATATGCTCTTCCCAGTGTTTTATTTTTAGAATGTAACTTGACATTTACAACACTGATCTAATTAAGCTTTTGTTTGTTCATTAATTTCATCCTTTTCCCTAAAAGAAAATGATGAGGAAGTGAGCTGTAGCTCACGAAAGCTTATGCTCTAATAAATTGGTTAGTCTCTAAGGTGCCACAAGTCCTCCTTTTCTTTTTGCGAATACAGACTAACACGGCTGTTACTCTGAATCCTTTTCCCTGTAATTCCTCCTCTCCACTTTCAACAGATAGGTACAGTCATGACATTATGGAGCGGTATGGAAGCTACAATTTGGGAATAACATGTTTCTTACTGAAACTTTTTCTCTGTGTCAACATCCTACGGTATGCGTTAGCACATGCTCCCATTTTGTGAGAACCCAGTTTACAGTTGCAAGTGCAAATACTCTTAACACTGCAGACATGCTTCTGAGCTCAGTATAAAGACAGTGATATTGCAATCCTTACTCAGGAAAAACATACTGAAGTATAGACACAAACCAAAACCCCAGATGCAAAAATGATAAAAGGGTTGAGGGCAGGTTCAGAACCTGGACCCAGCTGTGAATTTGATAGTTGTCTCTTATCTCCATAAAAGGCCAAACCCAGAGCCTGGATCTGAACCTCCCTCACACTGAAATAGGCGTGTTTAAACTCTGCATGCAAACTTTGTGACTATGACCTTTCTCCACAAGACTTTGAAGTCAATGTGAGTTTCGCTTGATATCTGAGCACCGCTTTTACTCACAGGTAAATTATACTATATGACAGATATGTGAGTACGCAGAGAAAGTTGTCATTTTCTTTGTCTATGTCAGTGTTTTAACATTTGTGTTATTTCGTATATGCACGAAATGTAACTAAATTCACAGTAGCTTTTTGTTTTTACTGATGAAGATGTAGCCCTTTGAGTTTAAGGCTGTCAAGATAAAACAGATAAGAAAAAGCCCTAGGCTAGATCGGAACAAATCTTTTGTAGTCCTTCCATCCCAAGGGGATACAGTGCCAAGGGCACAGAATCTCATAGCACGAGAAACAATGGTGAAGGATGTCTAACTTTCATCTTACTCTTCCCACATGAAAGGTAAAGTTTGGGCAAATATCCAGGTGACAATAATTAGTCTGAGTTTCTTTCTAAAACCAAGAGACTACAATTCATCCAAATCTTCTCTGATGGTATCCAGGGGAAGAATCACTTAATACATTCTTTTTGTATCTTCTTTTTCAAGCTTACATTTTAACTTTTGATGCTACCAAAGCATCTGGGTTAAGACCTCAGAAACAAGATGAGCACTCAACACTAAGTCCTGGTGAGAGGTAAGGAATAGGGCAGAGACTTCAGCGATGGTTTCAAAATACAAACAGGCGCTGTACAAAAGGGTTTGTCGTTAATGCCAGGTTAAATGTTTACTAAAAAATCTTGGCTCATCCAGAAATATTTTTATTACATTCCACCTGCTGCACACATGGGGCTTAAAAATAATTCGCCTTTTCCTGAAGCTGGGCCAGTTTGTAATTGGCTGTAGGTGGGAATGGAAGGTGGGATGGCGGAAAGAGGTTGATTTGATTTAGAATACCTGAATCCTCAATTTCTGAACATGCGTAAGCTTTTCTTTCTCTAATGCTTGTTTTTAAGCCTGTTAAGTTCCTTGCTTTATTGAAGGCTGTGAAGTGATTGTGAAGGAGAAGTGAGAGGATCCAAAATCAGAGCAAAATGTTCAGCCAGAGACTTTGGAAGTGACTCAGACACAACAGCCTCACTGCCGAGTTTTGCTGCTGTGGTTAGAGGTTTTCGGGAGTTGTGCTGATCTAGGTAGGAATATACCCTCATACATGATTAGATTAAACAAGGCTGTGTTTTGATAAGCTGCAGTGGATCTTGAAACATCATAAATTAAACCCACAGAGTCAAATATCAGCGTCCCAGCCATCTGAAGGGAAGTGGGAATGAAACCAGGTTTCGCCTGATGTTTCAACATGATAATTATTATCGGTAAAAGTGTATGTTGGGCATGTGTGTCCCGCCCCCACAGCCTTTCATGTTCTAGAGGAGAGCAAAGAATTTTTTAATATTCTGCTAGTGCTGTAAATGAAGATAAACATTGTGGTCCTGATCCCTGAAGTCCTCATGTTGTAGTCAGAGAATCAATGAACCTGGCACAGGGAGATGTAATTTATACATTCCTGCAATATCTAATCTCCTTGTGTCTCATAAGGGGATTCATGTGGTGTGCCTCAAAATTTGGGGAACAGATTTAAGGCACAGGAATCCTGCTGATGGAGGCTTCTGAGAGAATGTGCTGAATCAGCGCATCTCCTGGCCGTGCCTTCTTCCCAGGCAATGCTAAACATTTTTCGGGATGAGCTACTTTTCTACAGCCCTCCCCACCCACCCCCACGGAGGCGAGATGGCAGCTGTTTTCTTCTCTTGAACCTTTCCACAGTGGCCTTTCTGCCACCCATGTGCTCCATCAAGGTCAACACCAGCAGATCCTGATGTAGATCCTGGACTGAATGTATATGTGAACTCCCATTGAAGCCTGTTATAAGTGACTGGTGGGAGTTCTGTCTATGTGATGTCTGTAAGACAAGGCCCTTTTGGCTGTGCATTGTTCTCTGTTTTTGTCTGCTATTGCACTGAACTTTAATGCAATCATTAAGGTTCAAGTCAGTGGTCCAGAGCTTTATTAACTATGAGATTTTAAAATTGCCTCTGGGCTGAAGATTTAAATTAAAAAGTAAATTTTTGGTCATAATTGAAGAATACCAGTCAAAGAAAATGAAGATTCAAATGAAAGTAGAGGGGAAAGCACATTTTTAGATTCTCAGTATGAATTTTGTTGTGCTTTTACAATTCAAAACACCTTATAAAACAGAACTTTGTAAATCACTATTGCTTATGGTTGTCAGTTTTTATGTAAAGCTCCCATTGACTTCAAAGTGATCTCTCCCTGTGAGTGATAGCAGGATGTGGCTCTTCATGAAGACCAATTGTTTTTCATAGTTAGAAAAACAATGTAAAAAATTTGTTTTTATCCTAAATGAGTTACTGCATGGAAGAGAAAAAGTGATTATCCAAAATGTATGGACTGGTGATTAGAGCAAAAACCTCTGAGCCAGGAGATCGCTGGACTCTAATCCCATGTGAGCTACTGACTCATTGTGCAACCTTGGGCAAGTCTCTTGACCTTCTTATATCTCAATCATCCCAGCTGGAAAATTAGGTGAAAGGCATGACCTCACTGAAAACAGATGCTTCATCTGAGCTGAGCTTTCCTAAGTAAACAAATTATAATGTTTAGAACATTTTTTAGCACGCTCTGTCATTGCATATGTCCAATGGTCAAATTTAGTTTAGGGACAATACTTTAGTATGCTGTTTAATCCAGGGACTAAACGATAATGTATACGCATAACAGACTTTGCTCCCCAAACACTATTTTGGATCTTTGATTATATTTTACATTGTAATTTACATGCTATATGTTGGGCCAGATTCTCATTCACTCTGTTCTTGTGCTTGGGACAGGGATGGAGAGTAAAGGTGATTTGACGCTACCTTTGCACTCCCCATGTACAGAGGCCCACCTGGGATCTACTTGACCCCCAGCATAAAGTAGAGCAGACTCGGTGTGCTCAGACTTCTGTTCTGCTTTCACAGTCCATGGGAAGAAGAGAACAGCCGGAAAGTTTTGGTCACAGCTCCCAACACACCCCATATGTGCCCCTGAACCACCCTTTATGCCAGACGCTGTGAGCAAGGCTAGCATAAAGCCCTTTATGCCAGCTCCATGCTGGTCAGAGAGACCCTCTGCACCCCTTTGTTCTGCCAGAGCACAGTAAAGGAATTGTGGTATAACTGAGAATCAGGCCTATTGTGCACTGGTTTTCAGAGAGATTTAGGCTTTGGTGGGTTTGTGACAGTCCCTTAGGAGTATTCTCATTTTTCTGCAAGATTCTGTGTGTCCATCTGAAAATATAGGCCTCAATCCTGTGAGGTGCTAAAAATTCTTCCATGGTGCTGAGTTCTATCCTCTCCCATTGGCGTCAATAGGATTTGAGGGCACTGAGCACGTTGACAAAGAACATTCAGCATTTCTTAGGACAAAGTCCTTATACTGTTTTAATGTTGCTTT
Source organism: Lepidochelys olivacea (assembly GCF_965140295.1). Taxonomy (NCBI): domain Eukaryota; kingdom Metazoa; phylum Chordata; order Testudines; family Cheloniidae; genus Lepidochelys; species Lepidochelys olivacea. Next base: position 170,700,797 of record NC_140411.1, read on the forward strand.
TAATAGTTTGGAAAATGAACAATCCTTCCCTAATTTCAAAACAGAAGGATTAATGAGGCTGTGAGTCCATTTAAATTTTCTTTTGCTGTTTTGGAAGAGAACAGTTTAATGTGTAAGAAGACTAGCATGCACCAGGGGGAACCTTGCATCATCTACTCTGTTTCTTTTACCCTTTTATGCATTCCTGCAGCATAACATAACTAAAAACCATCCTTCTGGGAAAATGATATTGTATCATTTTCACTCAGTGGGAACTGTCAACACCAGTAAGATGCTTCATTAAGTAAAAAACATAAAATGATCTACTAACCCAGTCTGAATCAGTCATTGTCAGACAGCTGTTGGGAGCCTTTTTTAGTATTATTATTATTCTTTCCTGACTTAAGTTCATAGTAGTACAAAATAGTGTCATGCTGCAGTTGGCACCATTTATAAAAACACTTGTTAGAAGAATATTTTCCCAAGGTTTCTGTTCTTACCTGCAGTTTTTAGTGGGGTTTTGCCTGCTTATAGGTTGCATGTGCAACCTTAATTCAGGCATTCCCTAACTTTTGAGTGCTTGACTTTGCTACCCTACTATTTGTGTGTGTGTGTGTGTGTGGGTAGGTAGGTTGGATAGGTGGATGGATGGATAGAAAGGAAGGTACGCATGGCCAAGAGGGAACAGTCATGCCTGTTCCCCACGTGTACAATGGGGATAATAATTCTACCTTTTTCCCGCTCTTTTTTTGTCTTGCCTACTTAAATTGTCATTTCAAATTTACTATCTCAGAAATCAGTAAGCTACTAAAATTGTTTTCTGACAGAATTGATTTCTCACTTTTTTTAACGTGCCAGAAACACTGATTCTTCATTCTCTAAATTTGCTTTAGTTGATAAAATTGTAGCAGTATGAACAAGCTCCAAAATCATCTGAGCCTTTTACTTTGAGATAGGAGACCCAGTAAGATCTAAACTAAAGGTGATTAATAGTTTCCCAAGCAGCAACAATGTTATTCATGAATTATAGTATTGAGTTATTGCAATATTCTTAAATGAAAAAATAACAGGCAACTACATTGCTCCTAAAACAATAGGCCAAATTCTGTTGTCAGTTACATTAATGTAAATCTGGATTAGCATCAGATTCTGCTCTCAATTATACAGATATAAATCTTGAGTAGTTCCAGTGGACAGTGTGAAACATTGATTCACTACAGCACTTGCAATTGTGAAAAGTTTAGTAGTCCATTGGGTGACTTAGGTCACCATTAATTTTGTTGGGTAGTAATTGGACTGAATGAGCAGATGGTATATATTTACAGGGCCAGCTTTGTGGTGCTCCAGCTATGTTACCCTGGAACATGCTGGGGAATATATAAAAATGCATAAATACATTTTTTATTTAACCTCACTGATGCTTAATATTAACTTCAGTGGGTCTTCTCTTTTTATTGTTAAGTTTTGTACTTGCTGATTCACACTCAATAACTATCCATACCCAAATATTTAGTGAATAGTATGTGCCATGTAATGTTACATATCCCTTTCTGTGGTAATCGTAGAGTATTTATAGGCACTTAATGGCAAATATTCAGCACAATGCCCAAAGACTTAGAAATGCAGCTCCTCTTGTTGTTCATGGGATATGAATGCCTTATTTCACAAACACACTATCCTGAATGTAATTAATGCAACCTTAGTGCCCTCTAATGACCTTTGATATTTAGACATTATGCTGTCAATTGTTTTTGAGCCGTTAAAGCTGCCGTCCATTATGCTATTAGATCTCATCAGCATAGCATTCTCATGGCTGTTGGGATATTTTAAATTATTTTTTGTGTTAATACTCCTATTAATCAATGCATCAACAAGTTCATTTAGCTTTAGTCATGGTAATAGCCAGTTGTTCTCATTAGAAACTGACCAACACTCCTGCAATATGTCAGCAGAGCTGTGGGAACTAATGGTGTAAATTTGTTACGAGGCAGTGATTTAACAAGTCAACAAAGCAGTTCTAGTTACAGTGGCTAAGAAGCTTACGTGAGTCAGTCTTTATTAATATGTCAGTTGGATTGCACCTAGAGTTCTTTTCAGACATTGAATTACACCCTGGTGCCTGCCATTCATTTCATTAATATGATACAAGTACTGTGAACTGATAACATCATATGGTGAGACAGCGAAACAAAGTGTGGTCTTAAGGTTTCTTGAAGAAGCTCATTGTTTGAGTAAAGGCTTGCAGGGCTTTTAGCAAAGTCAGAAGCAGAACATCATAGAGCCTTCATTGTTAAATTAGTTGTTGATCCGCTAAGCTATCAGTCTATAACATCATAGAATTTGTAATATAGGTTACCAATGGCACATTGATTATTCAGTCGCTCTTTCTAAGAGACACATCTCTTCAAGATAATAATATTTCCAATAAGTTTTATTCAGCATCAATACTTGCCTTAAACAAAAAAATTGTCAACTCTTTTAAACTGGTGTTTGCATGGGGTGTTTAAATAGTAACATAGGGCCAGAATTGACCACCCTAAAACATGAGTACTACCTTACTGCAGAGTGAGGGTAGCAGAATATGGCTCATACATATTAAATATCCCCAAAGGAAAATATTCATATATACAGAGAAAAAAACAATGCCTACATGTCATAGATATCACAAGTCTATAATTAGACATTCATCACATATAAATAGTTGGTTTAATATGTTGCTACAGTAATGTATGAATGAGTGCAAGCATACTGTTGTATAGAATTGTTATTTACACTGTATTACCACATAATAATATCGCATTACTATAGCAGATAGTAACGGAGATCAATTTTTATTGTAGTGTACAGGTTTTAACTATATGAGACTAATTACATTTAAAGAGAGTTGCATAGCTAAATTCTGCCGAACATTTATGCCGCAGTATGTCGGAATACATTATATGTTTTCGTGAAATAGAAAATGTATTTGAATGAATACATTGCTTCCCAGAGACTGAGAGGAGTAGATGTTGTTGCTAGATTTAGCAACTGAGTAAATCTGGTATTTGAAAACACTCAGAGATATTCATCTTGAGCACCCTCCTGACCAGTCAGTCACAGAATATCAATGTATTTGTAGAGATCACTGTTTGTCCTCCTTGTTACACCTTTTGTCCCTGATCCTGCAAACACTAAGGACCAGATCCTCAGTTGATATAAATCACCATTGCTCCATTTATGTCTCAACTAGTGTAAATCAGCAGAACTCTATTGACTTCAAGCTGAGAATCTGACCAATGGAAAGCTTAAAAGTGGCCATCTTCACGTTTTCATTTCAGATTGATGCATCCCACTCTGAATAGACACTTCCCTGCTAAAATCCTATCCACTGGGAAATAATATAATTACATTTCCTACTTGCATTGCTACAGGGCACCTGCTTGGGCTTTCCCATGATGACTCCAAATTCTGTGAGGAGAACTTTGGCTCCATGGAAGATAAGCGCTTAATGTCCTCCATCCTGACTAGCATTGATGCGTCCAAACCCTGGTCCAAATGCACTTCAGCAACCATAACTGAATTTTTGGATGATGGTCATGGTATGTATTATTAAACCTGGTGTCAGATATAGACCTCAGCTTTGCACACTCCTGTTGTATATCACAGCAGTGTTGACAAAAAGCTCATTCTTATGTTGTTAGGAAAATTGTGGACCAGATTCTGCCATCCTTACTGCTATTGAGAAGTACCAAGCAGCTACTTGCAAGCAGTAGGTAGTACACAGCATGCCTAGGAGCTTGTTTGTATGAATAGTTAGCGTGTGGCAAGCATGGGTGTAAATCAACTCCTGTTTCAAAACAGTGTAGATCAAAGCACACTATGGAATGTTTAGTGTGTGGTGTCCATATGACAGTTAGTACACAGCAGGCTGGTGCAAGATAGATTTACACCCAGCTTGCACTGCATGCTAACTGTTCATATAGACAGGTTTCAGAGTAGCAGCTGTGTTAGTCTGTATCTGCAAAAAGAAAAGGAGGACTTGTGGCACCTTAGAGACTAACCAATTTATTTGAGTGTAAGCTTTCGTGAGCTACAGCTCACTTCATCGGATGCATTCCGATGAAGTGAGCTGTAGCTCACGAAAGCTTACACTCAAATAAATTTGTCAGTCTCTAAGGTGCCACAAGTCCTCCTTTTTCTTTTTGTTCATATAGAGAAGCCCTAAGGCTGGCATAATCTAGCCCCTTGAGTAGCCTGCATGATAAACATGGATGGAATGTAGGTGGATTATGTGATGTTTTCACTGGGAACATTGGTAAAGTTTAGCTAACAACCACAGTATTACTTTTTTTTCCAAATACTGAAGAAGAGAGTCCAGGGAGCACTTTACCCAAAAGATGCATGAACACCTTGGCTTATCAAGGAATTAAAATCAGCATTAAAGGTTATCAGATATTCGGCTAAAAAAGTGAAGATGCTACACTTAGAAGCCTCATTCCTCCAACTTACTATTTTTTATTATTTATGTCATGTTAGTGTCTAGAGGTGCCAGCCAGGAATTAAGACTCCTTTGTGCTAGGTACTATTGACACAAATAACAAAAAGACAACTTCAGCCCCAGTCTACTATACAGTACTTTAGAGGACAAAACTAATATTCTATCTCTTGCCAAAACGAAGTAGCTATTTAGAAATGTCTAGCATACTCAGAGGAGAAGGGCTCCTCAGCTAGCAAGCCAGAGTCTTTAGTCAGGGTCTTTGATTATTAACCTGATCCTGAAAAAGTACTGTACAACGTAGTATGTTAACATTTTATTGTAACTTTGACTTAATAAAAAGCTTTTTTAAAAAAAGCATAATCAATAATCCTAAATGCATTTTCAATTCTTCATTATGCTTGCAAAGCAACTGCAATTCTTAAACAAGCCATAAAAATTCCAAAATACTTAGATAAAAATGACGTAATTGAGCAAATGGATCAAGTTGTTATGGTAACTGCAACACTTATGGATGAAAGGTACCACATGTCAGAATGTCCGGGATTTTTTTAAAGCAAGTAAGGTAAATATTTTATTGGCTAATTTCAGGGCTGTCCAAAATGCTTTATCCTATTATTGTATCTGGAAAATTACTTCATTTTTTCACTCCTAATTTTATGAGCTCCATTAATCTAGGGTTGTCCTGTTTTATGGTACATATCGCTTTGGCATTAATTTAATTTTAACAGGTAAGTTTCCACATGTGCAAGAGCAGATCTGTGTCACATAGCTGTGTCAGGCCTGGAGCAGACCAAAGAATGAATTGTGATTCAGAACCACAGTTTATTCCCTTTCCCCCCACCTTTCTCTGGGGAGGGAGCAAGTTACTTCATCCCTTTTCTCCCCATACTGTGAACCCCGCCAGCTACTCTATGAGGGGCAATGAGTGTGAGTGCAAAGACAGGGCTCCTCCCATTCTCCTCACTGCCAATTTGCTTGCATTGGGCAGTGTATACTGAATAGCCCCAGCGCCCTACCCCATGGCTGGAGTCACAGTCTGAGCTGGAGAGTAACTGGAGTTGTGGCAATCAAGCCCAAAGGGCTCATTCCGTTTACTTCAATGGGAGCAGGATTGGGCCCCAAATCATTCAGGGCCATGTTCAATCTTCTTATTCACAATGAGTAGTACCTTACCACACAAAACATCCCCAAGATTTTTGTGCCACTTCTCCCACAGTAATATACTACACAAAGTGAGGAAGACTCTCAGAATCTGGCTTTCATTTAACATGATTGGGTCAGGTTGTGTTGCCCTTTCTCACCCTGCTGAGCACTTAGTCACGAACACCAATAGTTCCATTGAAATATCCAACATGGTGAAGTGCTCCACAATCTGACCTACGAGCCACTTTCATGCCTGGTACTACTCCATTTATTTCAAAATCATAATGGAGTCTCTGTAGAAGCTCGGACAGTCGGATTGTTTGATCATCTGAACTTACATCTTTTCTAAACGGAGAAGACATTTTTTGTAATAGTTTTGTTGCATTCTATTGTATCCCCTGTGGGTGGGATCTTCCATCTATTTTAAAATCAAAGATTTGCATTGACAAAATATAAACATAACCTATGAAATCAAGCCCTTCTCCCCAAAAAAACCCTAATCAACAGTCTAAATGGTTTAATTTCCCTGAATAACAATGTTGCAAGGGCATTCGGTGTACAAGGAATGGGAATCTTTTAGTTTATTCTTTTTCAGGTTAACTGAAATCACAGATGAACAGCTCCCACTTAGATTAACGCCCCAGCAAGCACTATACAAATGATGTCACTTCAGCCACTGAACCCTATTGGATCATGAAGCCAGTTTGAAGGCCAGGGTGTATTAAGAGTAAACAGGACCTAGATCAGTGGTGGGCAACCTTTCCGCAGCTCCCGTTGGCCAGGAACGGCAAACTGTGACCACTGGGAGCTGCGGGTGGCCGTGCCTGCAGACAGCCAATGTAAACAAACTGTCTCATGGCCCACCAATGGATTACCCTGATAGGCCGCAGGTTGCCCACCACTGACCTAGATACATCAGATTTTTCAGGGCTCCCCAAAATAATTTAGTGCCAGCCCTTCCCCATTGCACCCTTTCCCCTCTTGGCCCACTCCTGGTGGCTGAAGTTTAGGATGGCTCCCTCTGAATTTTTCGTTTGAAGAAGTTACTTTTCTGCATTTCCCCACGTAGACAGGTGAAAAGATTGTGACTCCAAAATGCTATCAGGCAGAAAGAGGCACCTACCCATTCATTCAGACATCATGAGCACGGAGCTGCAGGTACCACACTATAGAGGAGGAGATACCTTGTAGAACACACTATAGCATCTCTGAGAGACAGAGAGAGAGAGTATCTCCATGCTTTGGAGTTGTTTGTCTCTGACTTTTACATTGTCCTGTGCAATCTAATATGGAAGAGATTGTACAAGAAGAAGAGATTTACTTTCTTTCTTTGGAACATAGTAAACTAGCACTGTATTTTGCTTTGGACAGACCAGAAGCTTGTGAACCATTAACTGTGATAACTAAAGCATGTTGAAACTGAAATGAAATCCAAATTGCTGGACTTATTAATAGGCTGTCTTCATAAAAGAAGGGTGACTTCCTTACTAAGACTTTAGTTAACCTTCCCATATAGTTCCCCACCTCCCCCCATCTATCTAAGGTGCTTTTATGGCCCCATTACCATAGTATTTGAGCACCTCACAATCTTTAATATGTTTATCCTCACAACACCCCCTGTGATGTAGGCAAGTGGGCAACATTATTCCCATGTTACTGACAAAGAATCAGCGAAACTAAGTGGCTTGCCGAAGATTACAGAAGAAATCTGTGGTGGAGCAGTGAATTGAACTGAGGTCTTCTGACACCTAGCTAGCAGCCTAACCACTGGATTATTCTTCTGGTTTTGCAGCCATGATTTAATTGCTGACTTTGTTTCTGATTTCACTTAAGGCACCAATATGATATTGTGGAAGAAAAGGCCTAGTTACTCTTCAGAAGACAGGAGAAAATTCCTTCCATTTGCTTTTACCTTCTTTCTACCATATTGTACTGATTGTCTGTATTTTTGGTCATTATTTATTGCATGCCAGTGTGTTCAGTACCATACGGAGCCTAGACAAAGAGAGTCTCTGTCCCAAGAAGTTTACAACCGCTGCTCATCTGCCTCATGCAGAGTTTTATTGTACAATTCTCTCTTGTGCAACATGTGTGTAAGACTGCTAGAAGAGATAGTGAGATGGCTTGGACTGCATTGCCATCAAATGTCAATAACGCTTAATTTTAGATCTTTGTTTAATCAGATCTGGACTGTGCAGTCAGTCACAATGCAATTGTGTTCACAGATCTTGGCTGAGATAGAGGCTTGGATGAGAGCTAAACTGGCTGAAATCACCCTGCCTAAGTTTATAGTCCCTAGATATATTTGTCCAGGGACTGGTGACAGGGTATTTTTAGTAAAGAGAATTCATTTCTGGAATTGACTCCCCACCCAGTTAGGAAAAACTTGAGTTTTTTGATTTTCTGGGCATGAGGGCTCATATGTAGAATGTCTGTTCTTGAATACAGAATTGGATTTTAACATGTGTTAACTAAGAGAACAGAAAATTCTAGTGTATAGAAGGGCACAATCATTTTAGTTGGTCATGGTTAATCCAAGGGTCAACTAAAATGATTGTGTCCTGTCTACATTAGAATTTTCAATCATGTGAGTTAACATGTGTTAAAACCCAATGGTTTGTTCGAGTGTAGACAAGCCATTGGGGGCTGAGGAATGTTTGAGTATTAATACTATGGCAGTTTTGTATTATTTTTGTCATATGTTTTAAAATACTGAATAGTTGGTGTTGTAGAGTTTGATAAGCACTATGTATATCTGGTAGTAATAAATACAGCTAAGTCTAACAAGCTGGTCCTCTTTCTTGTCAGCATCCCAAAGTGGTGCTAACTTCCTCCATCAGCAAGAATGGTGTGATGGGGGCAGACATTTGCTGTTTTTTTATTTTTACTGAACACAGTTTTTGACAGCAACTGCTGCTAGTTGTTATTTTCCTTTTAGAAACCCAAGCCCTTCATCTTGTAGAAAACGTGTGTGTCCTCACCCTCCACTATTCCTTTAGTATTTTATGTTACAAGACACATTACACAGTAGGGTCCTTTTAATGACTTTCATCTTGGGATACCAGCCTATCTGTTAGAAGAAGCACACCTTGTTTTCATTTTTAAAAAGTCAGTGTAGTCCAGACTAAATTTAATGAGATGGGTCTTCTCAGTAATAAATAAGTGATGATGCTGAAAGGATTTTTGGCTGAATTTAGCTGTCGAGAGCCCTTAGTGGTCTTTAGGGAAAGCAAACAATTGCAGTAAATGTGTTTCTTGAGGGAAATGAAACCTGTTGTTCATTTTTTTTAAAGCCTCTAAACTAGGTCTTGAAACATGATGCCAGACCTTGAATTCTCATATTTTGTAAGCTACAGTAATTGTGAAGTATTTATATTACACATTTTTTTTACCCAGGATTGGGCAGGGGTGGTGCTGGTGTTGGTTGCAAAACAAGATGGGTTGTGGTAAATCATTCTGGCTGAGGATAAGTGAAATATGCCCATACCACATGATATGACAGAGTTTAGAGTGAAGACCGAGTTTCCCATGTCAGCATGTGAGTTTGTCAGTGGCGTGAAATTTTTTGTTAGAACAGGGCTCTTGAAGAATGTGAATGTGGCATTGCATTTTTAAAGAGAGAGGGAGCCAGGCAGATTTTTGACATTTTGCAAATAACAGCATTCTATCTTATATTTTAATTTATTTTCTTTTTTATTTAAAGATTAATAAAACTGGGTCCAGAAGTGGCTAACTGTGATTCTTTACATGAGGAGCCCAATTTAAATTTACCACCAACATAACCTTTGATTTGCTGCTTATATTTTTCTTTGAACTGATGTTTTTTTCTTAAAGGGCCCTACTGGCTACAGATCTATTTTTTCATGCGTTTTCTGGCTTTCCTTTAGCAGCTTTGCCTTTTCAAATGTTCTGGCTCAAAATTCAAATGACAGCTTTGCTTATTTTATGTGACTCTTGATCATGCCTCAAATCACAGATTGATAAATAGAGTGGAACCCACTTTGAGTGAACTCAGATACAGTGAAACACCATGCAAGTCCCAAATTGCCTCAGTGCAGTTCAGTGCCCTAATGTTTATAGGGGTTTGGGGGGGGGGTTGGGGGGGGAGGGAGGAAGGGCTCACCACAGGACAAAATAAACAGCTAGACAAACAAGAGTTTGAAACCTGTTCCCTGGAGTGCTGAAGATAGAGAACCCAGTTGCAATAACAGTGTCTGATCCAAAGCCCACTGAAGTCAATGGGAGTATTTCTGTTAGCTTCATTGAGGTTTGGATCAGGTCCATAATCATTATCACAGCTTGAAAGCTACAGGTCCTATAGTACAGATAACAAGGAAGTGAGTAATAAACTGGATTGTTCTTTCAGGGAACTGTTTACTTGACCAACCACGAAAGCAGATCTTGGGCCCTGAGGAGCTTCCAGGACAAACGTACGATGCCATTCGTCAGTGCAAACTGGCATTTGGACCTGAGTACACAGTGTGTCCTGGGATGGACGTATGCTCTCGCCTGTGGTGTGCAGTTGTTCGCCAAGGTCAGATGGTGTGTCTGACCAAGAAGCTACCTGCTGTGGAGGGGACACCATGTGGGAAAGGAAGGATCTGCCTCCAAGGAAAATGTGTTGACAAAACTAAGAAGAAATATTATTCGGTATGTTAGTGCTCCAAGGGCCAAAGCCTGGGGAAATCTTAGAAGGCCTGATCCTGCAATGTGCTGATTATAATGGGTGTTAAAGGGACGGAGCATTGGCAGGGTTACGCCCATAGTCTATCGAGTAAAAACTGCCTTCTTGTTTATCTGATATGCAATTAAATTGTTGCTTGTGAAGACCCTCTTCTGATACCTCTGGAAAAATGTTGCTGAATGTCAGGAAGCACGTTTTCTTCTCCCAGGGTATTGGAGCTTTCACCCTAGGAAAACTGGAAACATTATTTTAATATATAGACCTTGATTCCGCAGTGAGGTAGAACTCAGGAGATGGAGGGGCTGTCAGGCTCCCATTCATAGCTCCCTGGTTCTCAGGCACCACTGACGTAAGTTAAATATGCATAGCTTTAATTTACATCACAGAAGAAAAGTTCCTTGAGGACCTTAAACCAGTGGAGAATCAGGTATATTGGAGCTCCTCTTCAACATGCCTGTGACACCAAGAACAGATTTTTTGAGTGGGAGGTATCAGAGCTGGTACAAGAGGTGACAGAGCCCCTCCACCAGCTTTACATGGATGGAGTTTCTCCATAGACAGGGGAACTGTCCAGTGCAAATCTTGAGCTGCTTGAAGTTCATGTTGCACGACACTGGTGCGAGAAACAGGATAAATCCTAAAAGAAGGTCCCTGCCCCAAACAGCTTTGTGAGAATGTTTAAGAAATGTTAGAATAATTCAGACCTACATGCATTCTTTCTTTGTATAACTGTATTTTCACAAATGACATATTCCCATCCTCCTGGTATAAAATGCATACATTTCAGAAGTGTAATTACAGTGGAAGTGGTGCATTTTGCACAGAGTTAGTTGATTGGCAAGCTTAGCTGCAAACGGTATCTGACTGCTCTCTCTTATGCCAATGCCTGTCAGCACTTTAGCACACTGGTTGAGAAGTTACTTTAACTACACTCCTTTTGCCAAGCTCTGTTTTACCAGCTCATACCTTTGCATCTTGAACTTAGAACAGCTATGAAATTCAATTTGTATTTCTGTTTATGTGCTGAATAAACGAAAGACAGTCACTTAATTGGGGAAGATTATAGCAATATAATTCAGGAAGATCATTTAATTAGCATTCTGTGATATGGCTGGCATGCATATGAAGTGTCACTTTGAAAACAAAAGTGATTTTGATAAAGGTACCATGAACACTATTCACATTTCTTGAGAAATCTAAAATACAAATCGGAGTCACATAATCTTGCTTAGGTTGGTCAGGTCATGGCTATTTATCTAACTGATAATCTAGCAAAAGGACTCCACGATGAAGAACAATATCTCCTTACCACAAGCAGTGGCATACAACTGTACTACTTAAATATTCAGGGATCACAATGATCAATAATAGCAGCATATTACCTTGGCAGAGTGGAGCTAAGTGAAGTGAGCCTGGCAGAGCAATTATTACAAAGAAAGAATGGAAATGTGATTAGGAGTCCTTTAAATTGAAGTGTTTGTTCCCAGTGAAATGGGTAGAATTTGGTTCTGCAGAGTTAGGCCATATACTGCCCTTGACCCACATCCAGAACTCCGCCAGACATCATGCCACCTACATGAAGATCAAGGGCAGTAAATGGATATGACTGCAAGTGAAAAGTTTCTCAGAGTTCCTCCACATCCTAATATGAGGAAAACCCCAGTTTAAACGAGAGGAAATACATCTTCCATTTTGGGGACAAGTATCTGTGCTTTTGAGATATAGTATCTTCATTCTGGTTTGAATCATTTTTTTCACAACCCACTGTTTCATGTGTTCTAGGCTTCAAACCACGGTAACTGGGGTTCCTGGGGTCCTTGGGGACAGTGCTCCCGTACATGTGGTGGAGGGGTTCAGTTTGCCTATCGTCACTGCAACAACCCAGCTCCTAGAAACAACGGGCGATACTGCACTGGAAAGAGGGCCATCTATCGCTCCTGCAACGTTGCATCCTGCCCAGCAAATGGTATGTTCTGCAGCAGCCAAAGCTGCTTGACGTTACAGCTCTTGTTCCTGTTATATGGTAAATAGTAATCTCCATAGGAGACAAAAAAAGAAGAAGCTGTCCATTATAGCTTCCCCCAAGTGTACCACAATGTGGAAACTTTAGCTACAAGTGATAACAAAGTCACTGTAACCCAGTTTAAATTCAAAAGCATAATTAACCCTGTAAAGAGATGACAGGAGGATTCCATAAAGAGCAGCCCTGCTCTGCAGAAATGAACCAGATGAGCAGAGTTTTGTCACTAAGATGCTTATAATGTCATGGGAGCATTGCCAAAATAAAAGATTCAGAGGATTTTCAAAAGCCGTTAACAGGTGTTAGGGCAAGGAGGAGGGATGGTGTGAATTAAACATGGTATCATAAGACCAAAGAAGGTAGCTGTGCATACTGACATTTGCAGTATATCCTACATTAAACACTAATGAGATGAACGATAATTCTCCAGCTAAAGCCTTTCGACAAGAACAATGTGAAGCAAGAAATGGCTATCAGTCTGATGCAAAGGGTGTCAAAACATTTGTTGAATGGGTCCCTAAGTATGCTGGAGTGCTTCCTGGAGATGTGTGCAAGCTCACCTGCCGAGCCAAAGGGACGGGTTACTACGTCGTGTTTTCTCCAAAGGTAATGTACCTTCCGTGACAATTTCAGTACCAGGCTCTGAGGGTATTTTGGAAAGCTCTGTAGCTAGGCTGTACCAAGGAGAAGAATACCTTTTGTTTAATCGTGTGTTCCAGAAGAGCGTTGGCCAGAACTGACCTCTAAAATTAGACAGTTTTCCACATCTAAACTTGTGCATGCACATGAAATTGCATTTGCTAATTCAGTCAATACTACTTTCACATCAATAGTAGGTGAAAAGATTTCTCTCTTTATAGATGGCAGTGCACACTGGGATCTTTCTAGTTGAAAGGAGTTGCTTTGTCTGTCTGTAAACTGCTAAATTTTGCTCCAAGCTACACTGATATGAATCCAGAGTAACTCACTTAAAGCCAATGGAAAGGAGGACTTGTGGCACCTTAGAGACTAACCAATTTATTTGAGCATAAGCTTTCGTGAGCTCAGCTGCTCATGAAGCTTATGCTCAAATAAATTTTAGTCTCTAAGGTGCCACAAGTCCTCCTTTTCTTTTTGCGAATACAGACTAACATGGTTGCTACTCTGAAACCTGTCTTAAAGCCAATGGTCTGTTATGTGACCTATGATCAAAGTTTATTATTTCTGACATGGTAGAATCAAGAGTGAAGTGATTCCTATGAATCCCTTAGTTATGTGTTTTTCTTCCTCTAGATGTTCTGAGGCTGAGTTAATTCAGGTTTTATAAAGTACTTTGAGATGGTCAGATGAAAGGCTGTCTATAAGTGCAAAGTATCACTGTTCATAAAATCATCCTTAAATCAGCACTTCTGATTTAGTGCCTCAGGGTAAACAGAAGAGCCATATGTCAGATGCCTGTGGCCCCTTTGTTAATGTTTCTGCTGCTTCAGTGCCCTGAGGGTTAGATTGCATCAGTCCTGGCTGGCAGAATAAGAACTGTATTCTGTTAATCATCACACCAAATGCCAAGCAAGCAGAAAAGTGTGAACTAGAATTCAAACATGCAGAGGGCACTGTTAAAAACTACACTAATTGTTCCTTTATAGTACAGCTTTAGATAACTCACAGTAGGCATCCAATGAAGTGAGCTGTAGCTCACGAAAGCTCATGCTCAAATAAATTGGTTAGTCTCTAAGGTACCACAAGTACTCCTTTTCTTTTTGCCAATACAGACTAACACGGCTGTTACTCTGAAGTAGGTATACTGTGGCTGAACTAAATAAATAGCGATGCTTGCCAATCAAATACACAAAAGCAAATCTTTTTTTTTTTTTACAGTTTTAACTAACAAAGATTTAATTCCCTAGGTGACTGACGGAACTGAATGTAGGCCATACAGTAATTCAGTATGTGTCCGGGGAAAGTGCATTCGAACTGGTTGTGATGGCATCATCGGTTCAAAGCTCCAATATGACAAGTGTGGGGTGTGTGGAGGAGACAATTCCAGCTGCACAAAAGTCATGGGAACCTTTAATAAAAAGAGGTAATAATTCTGAATGGAAATAACTGTACCCTTTTGTGCAAGCAGAATTATTAGCAGGCTTTTATAACTATAGATGCAAATGAAGCTTACTGAATAGATGTGTCTAAGTTAGAAGTAAAAGTACTGCTCATAAGTAAGGCTGCAAGTTTCTCACAGAGGTCACGGAAGTCATGGCTTCTGTGACTTTCTGTGACCTCTGTGACTTCCGCAGCGGCCGGTGTGTCCGGCTCAGGGGCGGCTCAGGCAGTCTGGGGCCACCGTGCCGCCGCACAGTAGAGTTTGGATGTGGGAGGGGACAGGGAGTTGGGGCACAGGATGGGCTGAGGTGGACTCTGGGCGGCGCTTACCTGTGGGGCTCCCTGGAAGCAGCGACATCCCCCTTGCTCAGCTGCTAGGCGGAGGCATGACCAGGCAGCTCTGCAGGCTGCCTCAGCCCAGAGCACTAGCTTCACAGCTGCCATTGGCCGGAAACCACAGCACCCGCGGAGCCCCCAGGCAGCCCTCCCCATCCGCCACCCCCAAGTTCTGTTCATTGGTATTTTTAGTTAGAGTCATGGATAGGCCATGGGCCGTGAATTTTTGTTTACTGCCTGTGACCTGTCCATGACTTTTACTAAAAATACCTGTGACTAGAACATAGCCTTACTCATAAGACCTTGTAAAGGCACAAGTCTGACTGGGTGCCAGATTTCTATTCATGAATTTCATTTATATAAGACATCCCAGACAGGCCTAAGTTTTATTGCACTTCTCAGATGCTTAAAACAAGCTTCCTAACACTATCCAGGGTATGTAATAATCAGAGAAAAACACTGCACCGAATTCAATTCTGAGGTTCTGCTAGAGAACCTAGGCTGCAGCCCCAGCAATGAAAAGTTTGCCCGGAATAGAGGCGTAGTTTTACAAGCTACCTGTAACCATAGATGTGTACCAGAGGGCCTGGAGCCAGGTTAGTATCCCCTAGAATGTGGGGAACCAGGCAGCAAGGGTTGGGGCTGGAGCAGTCAAGTGATGCACTGACATGGTGCATTTCCCAGGTGACCTGTGCTTGTGAGGGTCCTATGGAGTCACAAATTGAATTGAAAAACTCAACTCTGTTGGAGGGCTGGCACTATTACTTGCCCCTTGCTAGGTTACGTGCAGTCTGGAGGCATGGTTGCAAATTACATCCCTCTATAATCATGTGCTCAAATCAAGCATATTGCCTTTAATATCTCATTGTCTGTATATCACTCTCTACCTATGGAAACTAAATCAGTCAACCTTTGGTGGCCCTTATTTCCCAGGCAGCTGAACAGTTGTGATTAATGCTGGCCAGCAAGGATGGATTTTTTATTCAATTAAAAATATTTACAGCAAGTTGTTGATCAAAAGTTTTACCACCATCACTACAAATACAATACTTAATTTAAAAGAGAGCTCTCCATTTAAAAAAATCTCTTTGTCACAGAAAAGACAGAATTATTACTGATCTTAGTGGTATAATTAGTTTCTGTCCAACCAGTATATCCTTCACAGTAAAACAGTGGCTGTTGTTTTTCTATTTATAAGGGGAACAGTAATATGCCTTATATTAAATTTACCTAATAATTCCCATTGTAAAAATTGCTCGTAATAGAATTTGTTTACGCCTTTTTTCTTAATTTTTAATGTAATTTTCTAAGGGTTTTTTAATGTTAAAGAATTTTAAGGTTACAAAGTCAAGCACTCAGAAGTTAGAAGATGCCAGAACTAAGGCTTTTTGTGCAATCTTTTGTCTTTGCATTATGATACAGTCTTTAATTACATGATCACATACTGTTTTTTCCATGAGCGACCTTAATTCTGACATTTCCTAACTTTTGGGCTCTTGAGTTTGTAACCTTAATAACATTCTTTCAACACAGATTTTTGGATATGTATTTTATGTAAATATGTAATGTAATTTTATACAAATATTTCCTGCAGTGGTGGATGGTGCAATTCATAGACTTTATCTGTACCTCATTACTCCTGGCAGTGTAACTCGATTTTAATCGTTAGTTATTCCAGGAAAACAATGGAATAATACAAGTACTTAATCTAGAGTAGCACATTTACTTAGTCTTTACATAAATACTCAAAACTTCATAAACATAGCGGCCTGTCGGCTAACTGGCTCCCAGAGAGACATCTTCATTTTTTATATTTTTATCACATTTTCTCATGATTCCTTCCTTTTACTTTAAAAAGATATTACACTGCCTTTTCAAACACAAATGTGATACTTCCAAAATCAGCTTATTTGTCAGAGATTTATAAGTGAAAATAAATGTATCAACAGTTCAGCTAATAGTTTATAATGATGTATTTATTATTTCTCTAGATTTATTGTATCCCTCTTGAGATATTAGATATTCTAGAGAGCCTACAATTCTGAATACTTGTGACCTTGAGTATAAGAATTAGACATCTCTTTCTAAATCTGAATTGAAATAAGATACCTTGCAAGTAGTGGTTGACAAATGAAGTAAAGATGCTGTAATTATCTGAGTTAAACATTTGACCGTGCCTTTCATTAGACATTTTGCAATTAACCTTTAGCTTTATGAAGTTTCAAAGGAAACACAGTTTTTCCTCAGTGTTCAAGATTATTTTTAAATGTTCCCAAGGTACCTTACCCAGCTGTTAGCTTGCTCACTCTTTCCTTAATCATCATTATAGCAAAGGCAGTATGAAACAGCTGTAACCAATACAATGTAACGCATACAGAGGTGGCAGAAACTCGATTTGAAGTGGGGGTAGAGTGAGGTGCTCTGCGTGAGGAGCGGGGAAGCAGACAGCGATGGAAGGTCGGGGTGTCAGAGATAGGAAGGCGACTGGGATAGATGCTCTGCATGGGAAGTGAGGACTGCTATGGAGACTCAGCTGTAGGGGGTGGCTACCTGCTCCAGATGCATATCTTTTTAGCTTTCCTTGGCAAACCTAATGTGCTTCCAATTTCATATCTCCCCTCCTTTGCTCAAATGCAGAAGCTTCAGGTATATAAACTGTCAGTTATTGTTCATTCTTCTTGAATCCAACTCATATAATATTAGTACTGAAACCAAAGATTAAGTCATTTGAAGTAAGTGCAGTGTATTTTATTCAAGGACATAAAAATGAATCAAAAAATACAATGAACAACGTGTTAAAAATTAATTGGATAGCATCAATCTGAGATGGGCCTCAAGCCGAGTGCTTTCAAGGCCTGATCCAAAGCCAATTGAAGTCAACAGGTGGCTTTCTATTGACTTCAGTGAGCTTTGAATTAGGCCCTCAAAGCATGTCCATTTATTTCTCACTAGCTACTTAACATGTTCCTTTCCTCCTTGCAGTAAGGGCTACACGGATATAGTGAAAATACCCACAGGGGCAACTCACATCAAAGTCCGGCAGTTCAAGTCTAAAGTCCAGAACAGGTTCACAGCTTACCTGGCCCTAAAGAGGAAAAATGGTGAGTATCTTGTCAATGGCAAATACATGATCTCCACTTCAGAAACAATCATTGACCTCAATGGAACTGTCATGAACTATAGTGGCTGGAGTCACAAGGATGATTTCTTGCATGCAATGGGACATTCTGCCACAAAGGAGATTCTTATAGTACAGATTCTTGCCACTGACCCAACTAAAGCAGTGGATGTCCGTTACAGTTTCTTTGTGCCAAAGAAGCAAACGCAGATGACTAACTATGTCACGAGCAATAGCAACAGTAATAAAGTAACACCACAGCTCACGCAGCCACAGTGGGTGACTGGACCCTGGCTTTCTTGTTCTCGAACATGCGACACAGGATGGCATACCAGGACTGTCCAGTGCCAAGATGGGCATGGAAAACTAGCTAAAGGATGTCTTCTCTCTCAGAGACCATCGGCATTTAAGCAGTGCTTATTAAAAAAATGTTAACCTGTGGTTATGATCTTCTTAAAAAGAGGTCTAAGTAAGCCATTGTTGACATACTAGTATTAGGTCTACCTAGCCAGACAGAAGCCAACGCTTCAATGTACTTACATACAGTTTCAAATTATGGGCAGAATCTGCCTATTTGGACCAAATGAAGATGTGCACTGCTCTAAGTGACAGTGGGGTGATCTTAGTATGTCGCAGAAACTAAACATTAGAATTGTTATAAGCCCTCTGTGTCTGCAAAAAAGGAAGAGGAAAAACCAGTGAATGGACAATCATGGGATATTTGAAGGTTACAGAATCATCTCCCTCTTTTCAGCTACCTCTAATACAGTATGTCCTTAGACAACTTTGTCATATTTACCCATGATACCACAGTAGCTTATTTTATACAGTTTATAAATGTCTTCCCTTTGGTATGTCACTTTATATCACTTGGTTCTACTAATTAAAAAAAACCAATCTTTCTATAAGCAAAGTGATTGACCAAAGTATGTCTGCAGCCATTGTGGACCTTTTCCATTTTTCAGAAATGGCTGTGGACGTTTTACTGGAAAACGAAGAGCTTGCTGTTGTTTTTAAGAGTTGCGACAATTTTCTGACAACAGGAAATGCATTTCCATTCTAGGAATTTCCTGACAGCAAAATTTAATTGTATAATAAACAATGCTCTTCCTCCAAGAAATTCTCACAAGAGGGAGCATCTCAGCAGCCATGCAGATGAACAATAGCTGCTAGTCTTTAAATAAAATAAAGGCATATATTATTTTGTAGAAGCAAGTTATAGAACCAAAAATTACAGTTCAGATAACTCAGATATTTTGAGACTGTTCTCAGCTGCTTTCTCTGTTGTTTTCTCTATGGCTTCCATGTGAAATCTAACAATGTGTAATGTACCTACATCTACTGAAGAGACTATAGAAGGTCAAAAAACACAGCAAGCAGTTAATAGTATTTGATCAGTGTTTTGTCCACCATATCTAACTCTGGTATCCATTTTACCAGTAGAAGTTTGTAAAAAAAATTCTGTTTGTTTCATTGTGTTTTAAAAAGCTGTAGAAGTCATTCACGTTTCGTACACCTTGCATATTTTGGAGGATTAAGTGTCACAGGGAAGTTAAACCACGTCAGGATGTGGTGGATATAATCAATCTCAGTAAGACTGTTTCCACAGAGTAGGTAGAAGCTCTTCATGTTTTTCAGCAACTCTTTCCAGATCATGTTATTATCTGACAGAAGATCTGGCACTGCTCAAGGCCATTTCATTGTAGGCAAGTAACAAATAGTGGGCTGATTCCAAGCCCCCAAAAGAACAAATGTTGCCTAAAGTCTACATAAACCTGCTGATGCACCTAATAGAACCTAGATTAGAACAAAATAGATTCTGACCCAGACCTTATCCACCAGTTTGTCCACATGGTCTGAGTGTATGTAATTAGATGTCTGTTTTTCAGTCAGGATTTTCAAAAGAGCCTAAGGGACTGAGGGAATCTGACTCCCTGAGGCTCTTCTGAAAAGATCAGTCTTTGACATCACCAGTAACTCAGTAAAGGAAACTGGTTTGTTTGCAAAGCCCAAAAGGGAAATTTCCCTTCAGACTGGCACAAGCATGTATTTGGGACTCTGAACTCTAGAAAGTAGATAGTCATTTTCAAATAGCAGAGAATTACTACAGCTGTACATTTGGAACTTGGACAAATGTCTATTTTTGTACAATATATTAATTATACTAATAGAAACAGGACATGTTAATTTGTGATAATTGGATGCGTGGGTATGTTACTAGACACGAGACCAACTGTTTTTGTCAAGAGTAGTGTGGCCTTATTGCTAGAAATGTACCTGGACAAAAAATATTGATTTTTTTTAGAATTCTTACACTTAATTGAATGAAATGAATCTAAACAGACATTGACCATCCCCAAACTTTTAGTCAGTTCAGATCCAAACTTTCCGTCTCTGTTCATTACAAAGAAAGACTATGCCCACAGTGTCAGTGTCTCTTCTAAAATTTCATTACTTATGAAGACAGAATGTGCAAGGAGTTGTGTTTGAATCATATTTTTCATATTTTAAACAGTGATGAGTAAACTTTTTTTGGATGGTATACAAATTCCAGAAAATGAAACCACAAAGGATTCTAAATTTAAAGAATTCTTAGATCAAATGTATACTTTTTTAGAGTTTTTGTGTAACAAGTAGGTATCAGAACAAGCCAAACAGTGAATATTTCCCTTTCACTGTCACCCATCCTTTAACTAAAATTAGTTTTTCTAACTCATGTAGCACCTTAGTGGGATTACCAAATACATAAAATTGGGCAACTGAGCGGAAACTGGATTGTCAGATCTTCAGACTGATGATCAAGAGTCGATTACTTTGTAGTTGTAGAGAAAATGTGAGGGGGAGTAGACAAAAATCTCACAATGGGACTGATTCAAAGCTCACTGCCTTCAATGGTCTTTGGTTCAGGCTCTGATTAGGGGAGTGAGATTTGTCTTTGTGCATGTGTGTGGAATGTTCCCTGTCTCTCCCCAAAGCTGCATCATGAGCAAGTGTCCCAAAGACACTTGAAATCAGTGAAGTTACACCAGAGATGAATTTGGCCCTTACTGAGTGGCAACCTTTTACAGTAAAAGGCATGTGCTAGAGGAAACTTCTGAAGTGAACATGTACTGCTCAGGTGCAGGAGAGGGAGGACTCAAATGAAGAGGAGCAACTTCCTTAGAAGTCTCCAGGCCAAATCTTGTGGTGGTATAACTAGTAGTTTAAGTTATGCATTTGGAGTAAGTTGGCTAAAACACAGGTGAAAGGAGTAAGATAGTATAAATTGCATCAATTTAGCATTCAGTGAATATGCAAAACAAGTGTAACTTACACAGTGAGGGGGCCTAGAGTGACATAGCAAGGAAAGCAGCTAACAGGATGGTGAAAAGTAAGGTAAGTCTGCCTGCTTTATTTTACACCCTGCTTTTAGCTGCTTTTCCTGCTACAATGCCAATTCCAGCCCCTCCACGTGTCAGTTACAGTTGTTTTGTGCATCTGCTGGATGCAATTTTGGCGCAAGTTACATGACTTTATCATTTTGACTCTTGTTTTACCAACTTAGTCCCTAAGTATTCAATTAATATTTTACACCACAGTTTATATCACTGCTGAGTTTTGCCCAAAGTGCTTCAGAAAATGCTTCTAGCTAATGGAAACCCAATTCAAAAACCCAAAATAATGTTCTCTATGTAGAAATAAAACACAGAAGGAATCTCCTTTCGTGTCTCCAGTACTAAATTCACAGCTGATGTATTGGGATGCATCTCCATTGTCTTCCACTCGTGTCGCTATTACTTGGTGGGTCTTACACTACATAAGACATCTCACATTCTTAGAATAATTATTTTCACTATGACAAAGGTTATTACGTTTGATCTGAGTTGATCAAGAAACTCAACTTAGTCACCTTCCTGTGGAAACAGTTTTGTCCCATGGGGCGGGGGGGGGGGAAGAGGGGAGTTTGGGGGTTCATCACAAATGTAAAAAAAGCAACGCAGCACTGAAAATAAATAAATAATTTATTATTTTTACAGCTGGTATGTGAATGGATGTAATGAATTTATTTATTCTTATTTAACAAAATTACCAATTGTGCAAATTCTATATTTAAAATGTTTTGCTATCATCTTTTCTTTTTTTTTTATTTATGCTTTATATTTGTGTGGAAAATACACTTTCTGAGTTTACATGATGTGTAGCACTGGTTGCTTTTGCGTTTTGTTTGTTTTGTTTGGTTGTTTTTTAAAGGAAGTTTTCTGCATGAAATAGGTGTGTGTATACACATATGCACACACAGTGTATATATGTATATTCATTTTCTGCTACCAGATTTTTCCTTTCCAAAAGAAGTTTTGATTTTTAACTTTTGTGAAACAGTGTGCAAAGCTCCTTGATATACTTAATGTGCTTCTGAAGTCTCATAACAACCAAATCGTAGAGCCCATTGACCTAAAAATCATTGAACCACAAGTGCCAGATTCTCCTTTCATACAGATTCTATTAGAGGCCTCAATCATTGACCATTCTAGTCAATGGGAGTTTTGCCATTTAATTCAGTGGAAGCAGGAGCAGGCCCATAATGAATGGGAGATGCGTATATGCTTCCAACAGTGAAATTTATCTGAGTTGTCGAGATGGTGTGTGAGCGTTCAGTCGCACAACCGCTTGTACATTAATGCGGACACTATGAATAGTTCTTCCTTTGTGCCTTTTAGAAAATATACCACAAATACTGTAGGATTTGATTTACAGTGACATATGCTACTTTTCCAATCACATCAGCACTCGTAGTTCAATACTATCATCTTCCTATCGTCAGGTATAACGAAAAGCCAACCAGAAACACTTGCTTCATTTTATTTTCAGTATTTTCTAGCCATGCATACTATATTGCACTTCAAAAAGACACACACAAAAGTCATCCAAATGTGCATTTGCCAAAAAGCCCACAATGTGTCCCTGGACAGGACTATGAGCTCTCATTGCTTCCACAGTTTGTCTGATTCAGCTCCTGTTGAAGTCAATGGGAATTGGACTGGGCCCTATTTGAGGAGAAATTAGCAGTGTAAGCAAACTTACAACATCTGTATAGTCATTTATTTAATGATGCAAAATAACCTTCTCATCACTCCAGCTTAATGCTAGTGCCACACAAAGCAAACAAGCTAGTCCAAATTATTCAGCTGTGTATCGTTTATATAGTGTGTACAGTTCTCCCTCACTTAGGACCTGATCCAAAGCCCACTAAAGTCAATGGAAGCCTGTTCATTGACTTCAGGGAGCTTTGAATCAGACCCTAAAAATAGACTTTTGGGGAAGGAGAGTTAATCATTTTGTCCTACAGAACAATCTTTTTTGGGTAAACATTCTCCTCTCATTAAGACTGATAAGAAAAATTATATGTTGTCCTCTGCAAAGAAATGGTAGGAGCAAGGAGCACTTTGCTATATTGGGGTTGCCAAAATCGAACGTTATCTTAAGTGAGGACTGCAATTTGTAGCTGAAACAGGGAGTTTATTTTTGGCACATCCCTGTGATAGTGCATAGTTTGTAAATAGTTGCCAACACATGGCTTTGCATTAATATTCGTCACGAGGAGCATTCCCAAGAGGGTTATTGTTTGTTGTTACCATCCATATGAGTGCACAGAATATTGGCTTGTTTATAAGGCTGGTTCTCTAGTTTGGAACTCTACACATTTGTCAGTAACTTTGCAAATGCTTGCTAATGTTTACACTTGTCAGCTCCATTAACTGTTCCTTCAGCTATTTCAGTTTTTAATGTGCACACCTGTAGTGATTCTTAGCATGAGAAAAATTGTCAGTGACATATCTTCAGGTGGAGTTAATTGACATAGCTCCAGGATCTGGCCCATTGTTGTTGCAAATTCAAGTTTTCAGTGGTAACACAAAAGTCTTGGAAGAACCCAACTAGAATAACACTCTTCTGGGTAAATGAAATGAGAACTTGTTTCCTGACACTCAATATTTCTCCTGAATATCTTGGCAGATTTGTTGTCCTGCTTCTTTCTCTATGCAGTGTTAATTGTCAAAAACAAAAGCCACACAGTTGTTTCTCCTTACTTAGATATTTACAATAGCTGTCAGGACATTAAAAACACTTCTGTATATATCAGCTGAAATCTTATCTATTCAAAATTGAACAATTAGGTATCTGTATGACTATGTATAGATTAACTCAGTCTATATAAAAATGCATTTTGTATATATGGACAGGTACATGGGTCTCCAGTATTCTCACATATACAGGGCCAAATTCTGATTTGTTATACCAATGTAGATCTAGAGTAACTTCACGGAATGATTCGACTTCTATTTATACTATTGTAACTAAATGCAGAATTTCTCATAATGTATCATAAACTGGTTTGCACAATTTGACTTATAAAATGTGATGTAGTGTGCAGTGAACACTGTTCGTCATTGAAGCATTACTCAGTGAAAGTCATGCAAATGTACATTACTAATGTCTCGTGAGACACAGGAATTATGCTGAATCTAAACACTTTGGGGCAGTTGTTTAATAATCCATTTCAGTTCTACCACTGGGACATGTACATAAAGTCATGTAGGACCAAAATGAGAGGTGTCGTAGGGAAGACTAGGGGGAAAACACATAATTATTGTCTCCAGTTAATTTCACATACCTCTTAATAAGCTGTACTGGGGGCCACATATTCAGTGAGGCGTTACATAGCGTGTTGTTGAAATACCAGTACCTTTTGGGAAACTGAGATATGTTACTAAAATTTATTTTTGTTTTGATAAATGACTAATTAAGGTGAATTAACAAAATAGAGCACAACCATGTCAGCCAGTTTACACCATAAATAATCTGTTATATAGGCTAAATCTGTTTGAACTTCATTGTATGAGATCTGTACTGTATCCTGACAATACTTTACCAATGTACTATTCCCTGTGTATAATTTACCAGCTGTAATTTTAAAACACTTGATTCTGTGGTTTCAGTGAAATTAATAAATATAAATTGTATCGTAGATTCAAATATTCATTCTATATGGTATGTCTGTGGACTCTTGTTTTCCAATTGTATCCCAAAGATGTACAAGCTAAAAGAGGTTGACCTCATCCAGAAAACAAGGCATACACTTCTTCTACATGTAGACATCATACATTTGTACTGGTGGGCTTGGGGTCTTCCGTAGCGGTTTTTGTGTGTTCTGTGGAAAATGGAAACACCTATGTGTTTGTTCACAATCACAAAGCTTGCATTTGCCCCAATCCTCAAATATGATGAATGTAGGTGGACAACTGCAGTCACAGAGCCCTATTGGAGCCTCACTGATTTCAGGTGAGTGCAGAAATCAGTCTCTGAGTATCATATTCCAGGAGCAGGGCCAATGACTTCAGTCATGCAGAATAAGACACATAATAAGCAATTTAGGCCACATTTCTATAAACCAGATTAAGAATAGTTAAAATATGAAACTCAAAAACAAGTAATGGAAACATATAAGGTATGCACAGAGGAGATGGAATTGTGTATAAATAACAAAGGAAAGAAAACAGTAGTATCTCTGTGAGTAGAGAACCGATATGTTGATGGAGTGGCATTCTCCAGTGATTAAAAAAGCAGAACACACTCAACATAAATATAGCCTAGTTCTGGCTTTTAAAGGCTAGTTCTGGCTTTTATCAACCTAAATTTTTTTTTTAAACCCAAGTCAGGAGGAGATCTATGTGATGTCCCAAAAGATGCTGATACAAAACTATTCAGGTCAAATGGTCACATTCCACCAGGTTTCCCCTGTAAGCCTTCTTCTGCTGCCTACTACTGACCTCAAGTAGGTGAGCTCAGGCAGATTCTGAGACAGGAGATGATGAGACAGTAGCTAAGGGGAAATGAAGAGTGCTTTGTGGATTTCTGTCTTCTCTTGTATTGGCAGGGACAAAACAAATATGATAGCTTTAGTTTCAAAATGAATGCAGTGTACAGATAAGACAACTTCTGTCTCAGTGAATTGGTTTCTGTATGTAGTGTTCCTGCAAATTCCCAGTCCTGTAAGAATTTAAGATATGGTGATGGAGTAGAAGAGGAATGCTTCGGAAGACCATAGTTCTTTGACACATTTTGTAGGTCTTCAGGATTTTCAAAGCTCGCTGTTTCTGAGGGCAATGCAATTTGTCATCAACTTTGTTTCAGAGAAGAGGTTGACATAAATAATGTATCTCACAAATAAACATTGACCACCCACACAAAATGTCTGCCTACGCACTCAGCAGGCTGCACAGTGAGGTGAAGCAGAGGACCTTGGATACTATGATGATGGACACAATATGAATATGCTAGATTAGATGCACAGAAATACAGACACCGGCCAGTGCATTCTGTTCACAAGAAATCCTGTCAGCAAATGCCAGGCTTTCCTACAGTGACCTAGCTCCATGTTCTCTGCATTGTTCTTTTCTGCTCTTTCCAACAGTTGCCAATTGCTCATTGATAATGACAGTGGCTTGTGTAATGCTGAGGGAAACATAAGCTGAGGCTATGTAGTGCTGCTCAGTTTGGGATGTTAGCCAGCTCTGTTTGTGTTTGTTGTCAGTTTGGTCTCTTATTATTTGAATGTATTTATGTACTGAATTATGTGTGTATACGCCTAGCGCATCGATGGTCAATGGAACTTGTGCTTCTAAATCACTTAGCTGCTTTCGGAAATCCTACCCTTATGCTTTAAAAATGATCTCCTAGCACAATATTCAGCACCATGAAATGATTCTGGGCAAGCACTCTCATCCCACGCAAGGCTGCTTGTGCTCTGTTTTGCGGCTGTCCACACCCTTTCTTCCAGGCGAGCCAAAGGTAGGATACAGCCAGTGGTGAGCTGGAGCCAGTTCGCACCGGTTCGCGTGAACCGGTTGTTAAATTTTGAAGCAGTTTTAGAACCGGTTGTTAGCCCGCTTCCCTGCAGGGGGTGCTGAGGCTTTGATGGGCTCTAGCCAGGATGTGATGTAATTCCTCCTCCGGCCACGGGGGGCGCTGCGCTGTGGGAGCCATGTGGGCTGCCCCCTGGCACGAGCCCTGTTGCTGCTGCTGCTTCCCTGGCCCTGGGGCTCCCGCTGCTTCCAGGTGGGACCCCGGCTGCTCTGCTGGGCCTGGGCTGCGTCCTGCTGTTCTCCCTGTGAGCACCCACCACCCTGCCCGCAGCCAGCCCCTGCCTCCAGCCACCTCCGCACCCTCTGCCCTGCCCGCAGCCAGCCCCTGTCTCCAGCCACCACCGCACTCCCTGCCCGCAGCCAGCCCCTGCCTCCAGCCACCACCGCACCCTCTGCCCTGCCCGCAGCCAGCCCCTGTCTCCAGCCACCACCGCACTCCCTGCACGCAGCCAGCCCCTGTCTCCAGCCATCCCCGCACCCTCTGCCCGCAGCCAGCCCCTGCCGCACACACCCCCTGCCCTGCCCACACCAACCCCTGCCGCACCCCCTGCCCTGCCCGCAGCCAGCCCATCTGCAGCCAGCCCTGCACCCCCCTGCCCTGCCTGCAGCCAGCCCCTACCTCCAGGCAGCCCCTGCCCTGTCTGCAGCCAGCCCCACACCCCCTTGCCTCCAGCCAATCCCGCACCCTCATGTCTCCAGCCAGCTCCGCACGCCGTGCCCTGCCCGCAGCCAGCCCTGCAGCCCCTGCCTCCAGCTAGCCCTGCCCCGCGCCCCCATCTGCAGCCGGCCCCATGTCCACTGTTGCCCTGCAGTTCCCAGGGCAGTAACCCTGCACACCTGCTTCAATGAGGGGGGTATGGAGCAGCTGGAACCCACACGTGCACACCCTAGGGTGACCAGACAGCAAGTGTGAAAAATCAGGACAGGGGGTGGGGGGTAATAGGAGCCTATATAAGAAAAAGACCCCAAAATCGGGACTATCCCTATAAAATCGGGACATCTGGTCACCCTAGCACACCCCCAGGGAGTGGCGGGGACCCACACATGAAACGGTGCTCATTTCTAGTTCAGGCCCATCTTTTTAAAAAAGAACTTTAGGCAGGGTTAACATACATCCGTATGTTCCCAGGCAGGTCAGGCTTTTTGGTTCTTAAATCGCCGTCCGGGAGGAATTTTTAAATTTTAAAAATTCCTCCCGGGAAAATACGGACATATGGTAACCCTGTTGGTACAAAAAATACATACTGGGGCACATCCCTTAAATCAGAACTTTTTATAGGGAACCGGTTGTTAAGATTTTGGCAGCTCATCACTGGATACAGGCCTAAAAGAAGTGTATCTTTAGTGTGTGTACCAACACCAGAGAGACCACATACAATATACTATGACCCACCATATTGAACAGATTGGTTCCACCAGGGCTGGTAATAACAACATGTATTTTAAAAGGTCTCTTTACCTTAAAGAGAAGTTTATTTAAAAAATTGCATAGTAGTTATGGCAACTGCTTCCTGCCTCCTGCATGCCAAAAGCCACAACCCATCCATGAAAAGGAACTCTTCCATCCAGACAAATTTTTCAGTGGATAGCAACGTTCCCTGGCTGGCGCATACTCTTCCATTCCCTTCTGGCAAACTGGAAACCAAACAAAATCTGTCACTAATGTGATTTGAGAGAGTCGTGAACTTCTTACTAATATCCTTCACATTTTAAAATAAAACCTAAACAAGCAAAAATGTAAAACACAAACAACCAACACTCCTTTTCTTACATTAAAAGAAAATTCTTCTCTACATACAGTGTATATTTAACACTCTCAATATTCCCAAATTTTGTCACAGTTAAAAAACAAAACAAAAAACAGTGAAAGGTTTCCTCTTCCTTTGGTAAATTTTATCCTTAATACAGGTTTCAGAGTAGCAGCCGTGTTAATCTGTATTTAATTTATTGAGCATGTTAATCTCATGCTCAAATAAATTGGTTAGTCTCTAAGGTGCCACAAGTACTCCTTTTCTTTTTGTGAATACAGACTAACACGGCTGTTACTCTGAAACCTTTGTATGAGATACTCTTTAAACAAACCACACAAAGACAGTGCTTGTCTCAGTGAGCTCACAATCTAGTATTTTAGACAATACACAAGGTGAATAAAGAGATAGCTAGAGGACAAAGTAACAGTAGAGATGGGTGATACTGTATTGGAACTTGTGATATAAGGTATCAAGGTCAGTACTACACAATGAAATTAAGTTTGTGTTTCCAAGGTCTCATTGGTAAAATCTCATTGCTTTGGAATTTGTCCCCAATTGGTTCTGATTAGCCAGCATCTCTTTCCCATGGGCGGGAATATATGCCATATACATGTCTTTTAAAGTTGGCTGAGAGTTTTGCCTTAGAAACTATAGTCTTTTTCACTACTTCAGTTAAAGTGATTCATGATTTAGTATTTTAGTCTTTATTATATGAAACACATAGGATGCTATAACAACAACACTTAAGGATTTCAAATCCCTTTACAAAGGTTAGCACTGTGTCAGGAGTCAGCAAGTAGGACTGTTACGCATAGTCTTCCAATTTTATATTGTGAGAGCAAGTTTTGAATATGGTTTGGAGTTATGCAAGATTTTTGTACAGAGGCAGCTTATGGGGAGAGAGAGCGATGTGAACAGCAGAAGAATTTGCCCTCTGTTTTGGTCTCTGAGTAGAGTCAGTTCTGGAGCCAGAGTTGCTCTCAGGGTCATTGGTGCTGGGCTGAGATTCCTGTAAGAAGCTGTTTACCATTTAATGTCAGAACTGGTATATCTGTGTAAATAAAGCAATTTACACTTAGTGTAACTGTTGGGTTGGTTGTGTGCTCCAGGTCAGCAGTACCGCCTAGTGGCAGTACTTTGAGACATGACTCCGAATGGTGAGTCCAAGGGTTGATTTATCTGGCTGTTCCAGCCCAAGGTAGTGTTGCCCACTCTCAAGAGTCCAAAGGCCACTC
The DNA here is from genome assembly GCF_965140295.1 of Lepidochelys olivacea. Lineage (NCBI taxonomy): Eukaryota > Metazoa > Chordata > Testudines > Cheloniidae > Lepidochelys > Lepidochelys olivacea. The sequence continues at coordinate 170,730,519 of NC_140411.1, forward strand.
TGCCTAGTGGCTACAGTTCAGGGGTAGCATCACCTACTGGCAAGAGTGGGTGGGTAGGTAGGGGAAGCTGGGCCTACCCTACTCCACCAGGTTCTGACCCAGGACCATTTGAAACAGTAGCCCTCGTACAGGGCTCAGGGCCTGATACCCCACAGCATGCTCCCTGGGTCACCTCCTACCCTTGTTCCAGTCTCTCTGGCATCATCATGGGCTGGACATGGGATCTCTCTGATCCATCTCCACATTCTCTCTCACTGGCCTCAGTGAGTCAGCCACCCTTGGCTCCTGTGGTCAACTGGCTCCCAGTGGCTTCACTATGAGGCTCGGTCCTAGCAGTGTGAAGCCCTTGTAATTTCCCAGCAGGAGTTTGCTGCACCTGACTGCTCTCCTCCACAGTACACCCAGACTGAGCTGAGTTGCTCCCTTTAAATGCTCCTTCAATGGGAGCATGCCTAGCAGAGGGGAGGGGATGTGGCCTGTCGGGCCCAAAGCAGCTCCTTAACTCTCGCCTCACCAGTGCAGGGTTGGTACACCCTGTCACAGGTACACACAGACCCCAGGTTACTGATTTGTCCTTCACTAAGAAAGCAAATTACAAGGCCCCAGAATTCTGCTATTGTTTGGCAGAGAGTAATTCTGACATCAAAAGAAGGGGCAAAAGTAAGTGGGTATTATTACTAGAGCTGGTCTGGAATTTTTCAGTGAAATATTTTTTCCTTTGAAAAATTATGATTTGTAAAAAAACAAGATTGTTCATGAAAACCAGTTCACCAAATTTCCCATTTTGACATGTTCAAAAAAAAACTTCAATTTTTTGGTTTGAAACAACTTTTCATTTCAAAATTTAAGTTAACTTATAGTAAAAAATACTAACCAAACAAAAGCATAAAAAAAATTAAATAGGTCAAAATCAAAACAAAACATTTTAAAATGATCAAAATGAAATGTTTTGAGTGCCCTGAATTGTTTTCTGTTTGCAAAAATAGTTGAGATTTCAACTTTTTGGTCCCAATTTGCAATAAAAACATTTTTGAAATCTTGAAAATCTTCCTTCCCAGCTCTAATTATAACCCTTATTTTTACAGCAGAAGACTCTGGGGCACAGAAAGGTTAAGTGACGTGCCTGCCTAAAGTCAAACAATGATCAGAGGCACAGTTAGGAATATAGCCCATTTCTCCTGATGTGCAGATGGTAATATCAAATCACTGTACTTGCATTCATCCCTTGCTGGGATTTTTCTCCATTGCTTTCAGTATCAGGTTGAATGCTTGCTAAATTATCAATATTATCAACTCAAGTTGAGAGCCTGCAAAAGGAACCATCAGTGGGTGATATTCCTACCCAAAACAGTGGAAGTCTCAGGGCTTGTCTACATGGTAGGCTAATGTGCTCTACAGAGGTGTGATTTCCACACAGCTTGAACGTGTTGTGCATGAATTGGTCCATGTAGACCCTGCTGGTGCACACTAAAGGTTCCTTGGTGCGCTTTAACATAGTACTGTTTCAAACACCACTACTTTAAAGTGCACCAGCAGGGGCTACACAGACCAATTAATGTGCACCATGCTAGTGCCCTAGAAATCACAACCCCATAGAGCACATAACTCCACTGGATAGACAAGCTCTCAGTCACTTAGTGTCTGCTGGAGAGTGCTTTATAAAAATCGCACAGTGATTGTCATTCATGAGATCCAGTCCATGAAGACAAACATGACTGCTGCTGTAAACTGAACTAGTAGTCTGCTGTCTTCCCAAGGCATTGGACACTATGGGGGTCGGGTATGTCTATAGACTGATAGGGGTTTTGCCAGCAGTGCCCTTCACTGTATATGTTATTTAAGATCATTTAAAAAAATTTAATTCTAAAATATATGAAACTGTAGCAATTGTGTTTCCATTTTTTTAAATCAAAGGAATAACGTGAAAGGGCCCCTGGCCCTCTGAAGCCTGTGCCACAGCTGCCACGGAGAGACCAGCATTGCAGTCTCTGAAGGATCGTGGGAGCAGCATCCCTGGTTCCAAGCAGTTGTCCAGCAAAGGACAACATGCCAAATGGCTGCATTTCTTTTTGGGAATTGAATTGGTAAGAGGGAAGGGTCCAGAGTTGGACATGTTGTGCTACAGGTTTTACCAAGGTACTAGTGAAAGATTTAATACTGTTCCTATTTAAATCCTCTCTCTTTCTCCCTCTCTCTCTCTCTGCTCATACTTCATTACTATGCCCTTTGTTTTTTAATTTTACTAGTTTGCCCTCGAGTTGTATAGGGAACTGTACATCTTTTCGTCAGTATGCAAAATATTTGCAATTAAATTAAAAAACCTCAGAACATGAGGTTTTTTGCATTTTATTGTAATTTCATAAAATACCTCCAATTTTTTTTCTTCACCTTTAAAACATTTTTTGGATGAGGGGAACCTCTACCTTTCTTGTAAAAACTTTATTTTGCAAAATTTTGTAGGAAAAGAGAAATGTTGTCAAGATAAAATTGCTTGAATTCAACTTCTGAAACTTTGGGCAATAAAACATTTTTTGTTTCATGCAGCTTTAGTATACAGTATTTTATGCAATATTTACCCACCATATCCAGATGGAACTGGGAGTTAAGGTAAGGGAAAACCCTCTGCCCCTTCCCCAGAAACAAAGAGAGTCCATGAAACAGGAACTCCAGTCGATGCTAGTGTTGGGGGTGATTAAGGAGTCTTTCAGTGACTGGAAAAGCCCTGTGGTACTAGTCCCAAAACCCAATGGGAGTACTCACTTTTGCATTGTCTTCCGCAAGGTCAATGCAGTATCAGAGTTCAATGCATACCCAATACCACATGTTGATGAGCTGCTCAAGCGGCTGGGAAAGGCAAAGTATATCACCACCCTGGACTTAACAAAGGGATTTTGGCAGATCCCCCTCACACCCGAATCCAAGGAAAAGATAGTTTTCACTACCCCCTTCAGGCTCTTCCAGTTTCAGACCACACCCTTTGGTTTGCATGGCACTCCTGCCACATTTCAGTGACTAATGGACCACATTCTCCACTCCCATAGCTGCTTACCTAGATGATGTGGTAATTTATAGTCACGACTAGCCGAACCACTTAAAACATGTGGCCGCAGTGCTACAGTCCCTCAAGGAGGCCGGTCTGATGGCGAACCCCGCTAAATGCCACCTCAAGAAGGATGAGGCCACCTACCTCAGATACACGTTGGGAAAAGGCACCATCCAACCCTTGAATGGCAAAGTCCAGGCTCTCCAGCTGTGCCCCTCTCCTTCCTCAAAAAAGCAAGTACACCAGTTTCTAGGACTGGCTGGTTACTACTGCCACTTTATCCCAGGGTTCTCCTCCATTGTGGCCCCGCTTACTGATCTCCTCAAGAATGAGAGTCCTAAAAGGATCCAGTGGACCATAGCCTGTGAGGAGGTGTTTCAAACTCTGAAAGCCCAATTCCATCAGGCGACAAAAATCCCATCCTCTACATTAGTAGAAAGCTGTTCCCGAGGGAGAAGGCCTACTCCGTAATCACGAAGGAAGCCCTGGTGGTAAAATGGGCTGCGGACTCGCTCCGTTATTATCTTCTAGGCACATACTTTACTTTAGTCACTAACCATGCCCCTCTCCGCTGGCTGCATGCTATGAAGGACACAAACCCCTGAATCATGAGATGGTACCTTTCCCTCCAACCCTTCTCCTTCCACGTACAGCACTGGGCCAGGAGAGCCCATCTAAATGTAGACTTCTTCTCCCCGGATGTTTGGGGGGGAGGGGCACACCACAAATGTGGTCATGAGGGGGAGGATGTGTGAAGGAGCAGAGAGTTGGCTGCCTGGCAAAACAGGGGTTAAAGAAAACCCATGGGTTCAGCTAGCCCAGCCCCGTTATACCTGCAGCCAATGCCAGGCCTGGAGGAGGGAGAAAAGAAGGGGGCCTGGCTTAGTCAGGGGCTGATTGGTGAAGAGGCAGGAGCTCTCTGTTTGCCTGCCTGAAGACAGACACTGGCACCCTGCCAGCCACGCAGCCACGGAAAACAAGTAAGTTTTTCCCTGCTAAGCGGAACCTACAGCTAAGTCCAACTGTGGGGAAACTGGACTACTGGGGCCACGCCCCACGTTGAAGGACTTGCACAGGGAGCAGCCCAGGAAAGTGTCCTGAAACGCCCCCTCACAGTTCGGCGAAAGATCCAGCCCCACTACTTAGAGGTGTGAGCGGCACAGGACCCTGGGCCAGAAACTGAGGGAAAAGGAGGGGTCAGGTCCCCTTATGGCCCCCCTACCCAGCAATCTGGCCACTAGGCTGCCTGGCCACTGAAGGCCCTATCACAGTGCCAAATATTTGCATGGGGCCAGGAGAGATAGCTGACGCAGTTATGGTATTCCATGAGAGTTTTATTCTCATACCTGAGAAATTAGCAACATAAGCATTGCCATACTGGCTCAGACCCAGGGGCCACCTAGTCCAATATCCCATCACTCACAATAGCCAGAACCAGATGCTACAGAGAAGGTGCAAGAAACCTCACATTGGACAGAATGGAATAATCTACCTCCTATGTAAAATCTCCTAATCCCTAGTAGTTAGAGATTGATTTAAACCCTGAAGCATGAGTTTACTATCTCTTCTAAAATGTATATTAGCATTAACTATTCTCTTTTTGCGGATACAGACTAACACAGCTGCTACTCTGAAACCTACTATAACTGTGGATATCCTTGTTATCCATATAAATATCCAATACTTTTTGAAGCTTGCTAAAGTTTTTAGCCTCAACAACATCCTGTGACAAACTGCACAGCTTAATTAGACAGTCTATGAAAAAGTATTTCTTTGTATCAGTTTTGAATACTGTTTACTGTGGCAAACCTTTTAATGTCGTTGACTATTCTCTTGTTCTTGTGTTGTGACATAAGGTGAAGAGAAGCTCCCAATCTACTGTCTCTAGACCAGTGGTTCTCAAAGCTGGTCCGCCACTTGTTCAGGGAAAGCCCCTGCCGAGCCAATGTGCTGGCCACCCTTCCCTCAGCCCCCATTGGCCTGCAGCGGCGAACCGCGGCCAGTGGGAGCCGCAATTGGCCGAACCTGCGGACACGGCAGGTAAACAAACCGGCCCGGCCGCCAGGGGCTTTCCCTGAACAAGCAGCGGACCGATTTTGAGAATCGCTGCTCTTGACCATATATTATTTTATATACTGTTATTATGTCAAGTCTTATTCCTCTTCTTTCTAAAGTGGACAACCCCAGTCTTTCTAATCTCTTTTCATATGAGAGTTTTTCCATGCCCCTAATCATTCTCGTAGCCCTTCTCTGAACCCCTTCTAATTCTGTAATATTCTTTTTGAGATGGAGTGACTAGAACTCCATACAGTTTTCCATCTGAGGCCAGAGCGTTGATATATAGAAAGGCATTATAATAATCTCCATATTATTCTCCATCCCATTCCATATGCATCCTAATATCTTGTTTGCTTTTTTAACTGCAGCTGCACATTGAGTAGAGGGCTTCATTGAGAGGTCTACAATGATGCTCAGATCATTTTCTGAGTCGATACAGTTAATTTAAAAACATGTAAATTGTTTGAGTGTTTGGGGATACAGGAAGGCTCAACAGCTGTGTTCTGGCTGGTTTTGGCTGTGGTAGCAGAAGCTCCAGTAGTAAGATGGGAAGCACCGGAGACTTGCCAGGGTGACAACTCCACAGGCTTAGTGGCTGGGAAGAGTGCAGTGATGGAGTTGCCATCATACTGTTCATGTATTTATACCACATCAACCGTGGGTCTAGGTGTTTTATAAATACTATGTGAGGAAGTCCTAACACAAAGGCAAGCTTGTGAATATGTGGTGTTGTCTGATCCATCTGATATTGGTCTCTTCCTGTGTTCTGGAACCACTTGCTAAGCTTGATTTGCCTCAGGATGCTGCTGAGACAGATTTCACTTCATAGCTATCTCTGAAGCCTTCAACAGAGAGCTATCATTGGACCAAAGGGCAGAGACTGAGCAGGGATTCAGTATAAAGAAGGCAGTCTTTCTCCAATCCCCCATCTGTTGCAGAAAGCCAGAGAGGCAAGTAGACTCAGTGGGCCACATTAGAAGGAAGGAGAGATTCCTCCCTGCAGTCATATCTTGATGGATTTCAGATGAAAAACCAGTTGTAACTGGAAAGTAAGGTCTTGCATAGTGGAGGTCATTTAACGCTTTCACCAGGAGGGATGTTTAGCTCTCACCTGATATCATCTTAATTATCCATTAGTAGAAAAATAATATCAGTTAAAACCTATTTCTCTATACTAGTTCCATTATTCATGAAGTAACCAGATAACATAACATGCTATCAAGTGCTGTCTCCCCACACAAACTAGTAAGCCCCAAAGAGGACTCTCTAAATAGGACTCTTTTGTAATCTGCTCTAAAACAAAATCCATACACCGTGTATATAGTAAAACATCACTCCCTTTCTGGGGACTGGTTTTATTCATGAAAAAAATAGCAATAACATAAAGCAGAGCTCAAGCCTCCTCTGCTTCAGGCCTGTTTGTTCATGAGATTCCTACCTCAGGACTGTTCAATCTAGACACTCTCAAGTGAGAGCCAGCTATTCCCACTTTTCTTATATGTAGGTGCAGTGACAGGCCACCAGTCTACATGAAGTTGCACTTAACCTAGGCTGACCAGATAGTAAGTGTGAAAAATTGGGACGGGGGTGGAGGGTAATAGGAGCCTATAGAAGAAAGAGCCCCAAATATCAGGAGTGTCCCTATAAAATCAGGACACCTGGTCACCCTAAATTAACCCTTTCCCAGATACATCAGCACCTACTAACAGGGTGGGGTGTGTCAGGCAACCATTGTCAACTCCCTACAGATTTGTTTGGGGAGATTAATGTTTTACTAACTCATACAGTTTCAACTGACAAATCTTCTTATGGCATAACTGATATGGCTGCTAAATTAGCATGACTGCTTGTTCTGTGTTGGTCTGCATTTGGGTGTCAGAACTGGTTGTCCTAAAATCTAAACGCCTCTCAAAGAAGACAAATCTGATAGGGTATGAATTCCTTTGTCTGGGAAGAATAACCCTCAGCTAGGTGCCAATTCTACTACTTGTGCAGATGGACCCATTCCTGCACAGAGTCCCCTTGGTTTCATCGGGGCATTGTGTGTGCCATCCTCACAGAGAGCACAGATGTCTGTTCAGACAGAGCTCCTTGCAGGCAGAGGTGGATTAAGAGTTATTGGGGCCCTGGGCACAAAGGACATTTGGGCCTCCCACACCCTCCTCACAATGGAGTCCCACCCCCTGCTTCTCCTGTTCCCCCTGAGGCCCTGCCCCCTGCCAGGAGCCAGAGCCAGGCCACGGTAAGAGCCGCCCAGGGAGCACTGAGTGGCTGTGGGAGCATTCATGCAATCTGGCTAAGTGTGAGGCTCCACATACAGTTGTACTGAGTTGTAACAGAACCTGGAGGGGTTTGCTGCTTGCAATGAGTAAGGTATTGTGAGAGACAACCCAGATTAGTGAATTAAGGGGGCACAGCAGACCCACAGTCCCAGGCTGCACCCCGGGGATCCTGTCATATATATTATGGAAAATATATAATCACAATAGGCCAAATTGTGCCATGTCAATCCAGAGCAACTGCACTAGCTTTAGTGGAGTAACTCCAAATTTATACCATGTAAATGAGAGCAGAATATCTGGCCCAATAATCCTATATTTAGATAAACCCCAAAAACATAATACATTGATTTCAAATTCTCCTGAAGACCAGAAAACTTCATGTTCAACTCCAAACTCCCAAATACTATTTCTTTAAAGAAAGGTATAGCCATTACCTATTATAATATTGTCATGCATATGACAAAAATGTTTTCAGGCAGGCCTTGAAAAACAATATTTCCTTTCTTTGGACTTTGATTACATGAATCTGCTCCTTCTCAGTTTCTCATTCGTCTAATTCAGAATTACATAGGAGAACTTGGGCTTTTGCACAGAAAATTTCAGAATTAAGCCAATCTACCATTTCTTTGTGTTATTTGAGTAAATTATATATACATAAATTATATACAGTGACTAGCTGTTGTTTAGTGCCATCTTTTGGGCGGTCCTATTACTACAGAGCAGCTTAATCAAACAGATTATATAAATTTGCATTCATTCTCAAAATAAACTGTTACTGTTTCTTTAAGTTGGTTACTAATTTTTTCTGTTTACCTATTGTGATATTTGAGAGTTCAATACAATTCTGCACTTTTAAATGTGTCTGAGGCCTTGAATACCACAAGGAATGAATAGAAGTGGGATGGGAGATAGGGCTGGGTGGCTGGTTTGTGCTACATGTATAACTGACTGGTTTTTAGGCTGCTTTGCCCTTTTCACAGCAGCAACCTTTTCTGAGGGCTGTTTGTCAGCTACCGTATCTATGAGCAGTGGCATTTGTATGGCATAACGGGAAACCTGTGGTTTAGAAGAGTCAGGTTCAGGAATCAGGAGAACTAATATAATAAAAGGGTCACAGTCAAGTACCCCAACTTCTGAGGTGGGGTCATGTGCAGCCACCTGTCTGTAAGCAGGCTACACAATTCTAGGACTTGGTCACTTGGAATTTTGGGGGAGGAGGAATGTTTTCACCTGTCCATTTACCAGACTTCAATAACTTAGCACTGTGGCGTAATGGATAGGGAGCTGGAGGTGGCTGTGGTGTCTGGTCTAGCAACTGCCCAGCAGTGTCCAGAAAAAAGGATGCTGAAGTTTCTTACAAGTGCCTTCTGAGACTCTGCTATAGAATTACAAATCATCTCCTTTGAAAATCAACCTGCAGATTTGCACTGTTGGAATGTAACCTTCATGCCTACTTTCCCATTGCTAATGCTACCCATACCCTCCGTGCACAAAATACCATTGCAGATAGCAAAAGAGTATGTAACAGCTAAACAGCCTCTCTCTCTCTGCTTCTTTCTCTCTGTTCCACTGTGCCAAAACAACAAAGATTTAATTTTTCAAAGGAACTTTTAAATAAGTGTGTACATGTACATTTAATTATAGTAAGATTTTATCTTCCTCCTGTAGCAAAATGCTTCCAGCAGCTCCCACACCCAAAACAAGTGAAGAATTAACTCAAAATGGCTGAATCATAAAGATCATATGTTTATCAACCATAACTGACTGGAATATTTTTATGATACTTTGACATTTCCCTCTAGTCTTGTTTTAACACACATACTCTAAAATACCCAGCAGCTAAATATTTTCCTATTATTATTTAGAAACATTAGTTTCTCCCATTCTGGTCAACACTCATGCTATTTTAACAAGTTTTTATTCAGTTAACGCAGCTCTGCTATACATTAGCAACTTTTTCCTTCCCACTCTTGACACTAACATAGCAGCTAACTCATTGAATCTCCCCACCTTTCCCTCAAATGTTCTGTTAGCTTCAAAAACAAATCATATGACAAATTTAAAAAACAATCAGCAAAAAGCCAGCTGATAACCTACATCACTGTATACAAGATTATACTTGCAAGAAATACTAATATGAGATCAATGCATTAAAGCAAATATAATAACCACATACATTTTTAAAAGACTACATTTCCCAGAGTTCTCTGAGATAGATTGTCATCCAAACAGGAAATCATATCTGTAAAAAGCTTTCACGGATGGTAGGCTGGCTCCTAGTGGACTCATTAGGAAGAGCCTTGCAGTAGCTCAGGTAAGAAGGAACTAAACACTGAAGAACAAACTAAGTTATTTTATCAGATTCTTTTTTTCTTTTCTTTTCACGTTGCACATACTGATTTGGGGGAAGGCTTTTCTTCCTTTTAAGCATTTTAAAATCCTTAAAAATAGCTTCTTCCACTTGTGCACAGAAAGCTCTACATAGGGATCATAAAGCACTAAAAGCTGCCATGGGAGGAGGGAAAAACGAAGGGAAGGGTCAGGGAGATGTGTAACAAAGAAAATAATAGTTGACCACACTTTGGAAATAACAAAATACACGTCAATGACAGATATTTCCTATTTCCATAATGAAAGTCTAAAAAACCCCCAGATATGTAATGGAGGAGAAGAAAGGCTTGAGGCTTCTTTTTAATACCAAACAAATCTGGGGCACTTATAACCACAGCGAATAGAGTCTCTCAGAATCTTTAGTGAAGCTTATAGAAAGAAATGCACCTCTTCTGTCCCATTTCTTTATTAAGCCTGCAGTTACTCACTTTTGATTAGTTTAATGTCCTACTACAGCAGTGGGCAAAGCTAAGGGCCTGCTTCTGTCACCACTTATGCGGGTGAATAACTTTACTCATGCCAGTAGTCTGTCAAAGTCCAGAGGACTACTCCTGTGTGTTAAGTTACTCAATTGAAGTTGTTTGCAGAATTTGTCTTTCACTGAGCTAAAGCCTGGAGGGACAGCTTTTCTTCTATCTCCCCCCCACACCCTCCCGCTAATCAAACCCCCAGAATTATTTTAAAGCATATTTATGTTTTTGGTACATTATTCTACTGCATGAGAAATTGTTTTTGTAACTCCTTTTTACAGCTAAACTTAAATTTAATAGGAGCCCATAGCTGTTATGCTGAACTTGAGAGGTGCACATAGTATAACAACTTTGGCAAGGCAGCCTCCCGAAGAAAATGCTGATGTCTGCACAGAATTTATCTGTGAATAGAAAGGTTCCCTAGATACTTCTTCCTGATCTAAATGTTGCTGGAGATTTTCAGGAGGTGCAAGGGAGTCTGTGTTCCCCTGCTCGTGCATAAACAAAATGCTGCGCAGAAACCTGTTCAAGTCACCCTAAGCAGATAAGTACTATATGTGACTGTATAGTTGGTAGCATTATTCTTATGTTACTTAGCATGAGATTCTATTATCTAATAAGGCTCCACATGGGGCCCATCTGCACAGACCTGATTGTAGGATTGGGGCCTATAATATTAATTGACTAATGTGTGCCCAGGGGTAGTAATGCTGAGATGGCTGTCTTGTACAATGTCCTTGTTCATATCATTCATTGGTATTGCATTTTTGGGTTTCTTCACACCACTGTTGTACAATCAGGTCAATCAAGCTGCATAGGATTTAGAATACTATATTTTTGTCTGTAATTCTTTAAGGAATTGTTGCAGACAGCAAGACTGCAGTGCATTGTGAATGGATGGTTTTGTCTATAGGTGCAAATATATATACTCCTTTTATATGCACATACCAGAGAAATTAAATGCAAAGCTATGTCCAAATGATATGAAATCAGAGGGTCCCCTTGCATGCACAGCTGTCTGCCTACATGCAAAAGATCGCAGGTTATGCCATATGGCATAAAGGTTAACATAAATGAACAAATGCTAGAAAATTCAAAAGCTGATATTTTCTCCTTAGCTGACTTTATTTCAGGGAGGGCAAGAGAAGCAGAACATCATGAGTTAAGTTCAGGTGTTGTCATTACTTAAAATGTCTGAGCTTTTGATGTTTTATGCTACAGCTTTAATGTTTCGTCATTTTTAAATCTGGTTCCCGTGTTCCTGTTTTATTTTGAATTTGTTTGAAAAGGTAAAAAGAAAACATTTTTCATGGAAAGTTTTGAAATGCACATTAATAAAACTGGGAGGACCCTCTAGTTAAATATATATTTAGGCCCATTTTTTGTCTTCTACACCGTTAGACTATTTTAGTACATGTATTTTTACCTGTAAAGCCATAAAAGTTCATCTGGCATTATTGTCCATTATATAAATCTATATTTTTATGAAATTGATTTTTACTCTATCCATCTGCTACATTTTCATATAATGCTTTTGTTTTAAAAAAGCAACACATGTGACTGGTTTGTACACATTTGTATTGGAGCTGGGATTTTTTTTCCAAGTGCACAAATATTACCAAGTAAAAGCCTGGATGATTGCAGAAATATGATGTAGGTGTGAAAAACGGCATTTGAAAATATTTGGGTATTCTTGTTTCTCAGCTGTTTGTTTTTTAACTATAAAGATAAGAATAAGACCCCATCTTCTCTGTGGGGGCTTTAAAGGTCCTATAAGAGGCATTTGCCCAGGTGTTTTGATACGTGCCTTTAAGACCATGTAAAATCCTCCCCAACACACATCTCAGAGCCTCCTTCTCTTTTACTGCATATCTTTCTTCCTATAATGTCAGCCTCAGGAGGAGGCCCCGTAAAGTCTCCCTCAAATTACTTCCCCCTGTTGTTTTCTCAGTGCACCCTGTTTTCTCTGTCTTCTAGGTCCCAGTACTACAAAAACACATGGGCAAATTTACCAGTGTTGCCAATCCTTGTGATTTTAGTGGGAGTCGTGTGATTAAAGCCCCAGCTGCTAGAATCAAGAGAATGCAAGAGAGTCTCAACTTTAGTTTTTTTTAAATGAAGTTTCTAGCCTTTCTAGTTGCAGAGAAAACCATGAAAAGATGAAATTAGTGCACCCTAAAACTGAGAAATGAGAAGGCTAAAATAAAAAGAATCTAACACTTATTTTTAAAATCTCATTATTTTTAAACCAGTCTCATGATTTTTGTGACTTGTCTCATGATTTCTGAATGCTTGGGTTTGGCAGTACTGATTTACTCGTATTAGCAGTTCCCATTATAGTGGAATTACTGCATGAGTATATTTATACCATATGCATCAGTGTTTGCAGGATCGGGACCTTGGATCAAAAAATCTTTTAGGCGGAGACTGTCTTCATTTTGTGTTTCATACAGTGCTGAGCATGCTGTTGGTCTGATATGCTTGGCCTAATTTCCCCTTCCCTAAATTTTGTGCAGTGGGTGCGCGCTACCCCAGAGGTAGTTACCTGCATCTCATTGATGGATATATCTATACAGTTGTGATCATAGGGTCAGTCCCCGCTATGATCCCTTAATCCTGGCCCAGCAGTGTACAGTGGCCATGAATGGGCAGAGAAGAACCTAGGAGAATTCTCCCAGCAGGCAGCCATCCTTCATGGCTCTGTGTTGCACCCCCTTAAAATCCCTGGCATAGGGGCATGTGCTGTGCCAATTTTGTGCTTCAAAATAGCTCATAGGCAGCCAGGTGACTTATACCACGAGCCATGCTGGCCTCTCAAACAGCCCAGAAACTGGAATGGGTAAAGGCAACTTAAAGCCATGTTTGCCCCTCCTCTGCTGCATCTCCTAAAAGGCACCACACTGAATCCTGTCCCATTTTCTTTCTCCCTAGGCTAGGGAGCAAACCTGAGGCCGCACACTCAGTTCCTTCTGGCTGAGAAGGACTATTATATGGGATTCCCTTTATAGCCTGGCAATGTAGTCAGAGGTGAATTAAGATTTATTGGAGATCTGAGCACAAAGAACATTTGGGCCCCCGCCCCACATACTCTTCACCATGGGGCCCTGCCCCCTGCTCCTCCTCTTCCCCCTGAGGCCCCACCCTCTGGCCAGGCCAGAAGTCTGAGCCCAGCCATCGTAAGAGCCACCAGGGAGCCTGGGCCACTGTGGGGAGCCCCGGATCCTCCAGCTGCCCTGGGCAGCGTGCCCCAGGGGGCAGGGACACAGGCCAGGGACTGCTCTCTGGCCCCCTGCCCGGCTCCAGCTTCTGGCCTGGCCAGGGAGCAGGGAGTGGGGCCCTGAGGGAAGAGGAGGGGCAGGGGCTGGGGCCCCAGGGATAAGAGTAGGAGTAGGGGTGCGGGGCCACAGTTCTTGTGCCGGTGGCCCCCTCACTTTTACACAGGTTCCAGCGCTCCTGTGAGGGACCCCAAATTAGTCAGAGCCCCTGGGCACGGGCTCCATGGGCCCGTGCATTAATCTGTCACTGAATGTAGTTGTAGCAAAGAACTGCAGAAGAGTCACTGTTAAAGGACGTGAGGCACTCCTTTCTTCGCTGGGGTTGCGTGTTCTCAGCTGCACTCCTTGCAGATCCTAGAGATAAAAGAACAGGCTAAGACAGGTGTTCTCAAACTGGGGGTTGGGACCCCTCACAGGGGGTCGTGAGCTGTCAGCCTCCATCCCAAACCATGCTTTGCCTCCAGCATTTATAATGGTATTAAATATATTTTGAAAGTGTTTTTAATTTATAAGGGAGGTCGCACTCAGAGGCTTGCTATATGAAAGAGGTCACTAGTACAAAACTTTGAGAACCACTGGGCTAAGACATCAAACTGAGGTGTCTCACGTACCCATGCAGAGCATTACCACTAAGCAAGTGTATGTATTGCCCAGCAATGCAAATCAGTCCTTTTTATGTGCAGAGGAGAGGGAAGTAGGATGAATTTGTTGCAAGCACAAAATAAGTAACTGTAGTGACATTTATATGTCCATAATAAATATATCCCTAGATGCACTGATCACACATTTAAATAGATTTTAACTGAATGCTTTAAAAAATATTTAAATATCCAAATAAAGAGAAGGCAGGGCTAGGCAGTGGGTGAACTAAGGTTAGAAATACTTAGAGCTGCAGTTATATACAGTAAATAGAAACATAGTTCAAACTCTTTTTCTCTTATAATCCCCCCCCCCTTAAGATGTCTGGCACATTTGGGGTGCTCTGCATATTTCTTTTCAGATGCATATCCCTACAATTTATTAATTAAAAACTTTAGCTAGCAATCTGAACTATTAAATCATGTAATATGACTGCCCCAAAGCACCTCATGAAAATAAGAATGAATAAAAAAAATCTTCATGAATATAAATGTGCCTTTCACTGGCACTGTAGTTTCATATGATCCAAAATAGTATTGTACCTGTGTCATGTTACAGCCCTTAGGAGAAGAAATGTGAGCCGGTAGAATAGCAACAGTTTTTAGAACATGCAACAACAAATGTCCCAATCTTGTGAACATTTACTAACATTATCCACATTATCCCACTGAAATCAATGGGCCTATTCACAGGAGTACAGTTAAGAACATGTGTAACTTTTTGCAGATTCGGGGCCAGGATGAGGAATTTAGTGATGCTATCTGACAGTTAAAAAAGGAAGGGCTTTTTTATTTTTTGGTTGGAGTTTGCACGTTTGGTCTTAAATGGATAGAATTTTTTCTAGCTGAGCTGGTGGTGATGAGTGAGAGTTATGTGAATCTGGAGGTGCCAATTGTATATACAGTATAAACATAATCTCTGCAGCTGCATGCCTGAAATGTGTACTGGTGTATCAGGAACTATTTATTTCCTATCATGTTCTCTTGTAGTCCCTATGGGTACAAATTAGGATATGCTAGAAAATGGATGTAGCTCTTTTTCTCTTTGAGAACTTCATTTTTTTTATGTAAGCCATTGCACATGCTTCCCTTCTATATGTTTTGTAAATAAATATTATACACAGTATATTTGATGAAGGTCCCAGTCCTGCAAACATTTATGGGATTATTAACAGGCTGGAAATTAAACCAGTGTGTAAATAATCTCAGGATGGGGGTCTAAGTGACTGTTCAGTTTTTTGTTTTTCTGTTTTGGGTTTTTTTAATATTATGTGGTTACTCTGTGCATTATATCATTGGGCTAGATACTACACATCTTCATATTAAGACTGTTAATATTAGACTCCTGCACTTTTTGCATGTGAGAACATGTGGCCACCAGGCATGAGCTCTATTGGTTGCCCCGAATGGTTGGAGAGATAACAAGTATTGATTCTGCTACGCATTATGACAGTGGACATGACAGCAAAACACTATAGACACTGTCAAGGTATTTTTTATAATTTCAAAAATAATTTTTGGTCACAGTCTTTAATTTCACTTTCTAGCGCCCAAAGATTATTAGTTTCCTTGCAGGTTCATTATTGTAGGGTTGCTTATAATGGAGTCTGGCATCAACTTTTTCAGCAATAAAAGTATTGATTGTAGTGTTAGTTTGGTGGGGAAAATGCTTGAAAATAATTACATGGAGAGTGCAAATATACAGAATAATGGTAGGCCAAAGTATGGGCCACCCAACTTTCACAGTGTCCTTGTAAGGGAAAGAAAAATGTCCACAAGCAACAAACAGAACATAGGACATCTTCATTTCAAGTCTATTATAAATTAACATGATAAAACTATTAATTACAGTAATGGTTAGGGACTATCAGAGTATGGACTGGAGCCCCATTGTGCTAGGTACTGTACAAACGAAAACTAATAGCTGCCCTGCCCTAAAGAGCTTACAATCTGAATAAGCAAGGCTGACAAAGCATAGGGGGGAAAGGTATATAATGCACAGGCAGAGCAGAGGGATCAGTGCAGTGGCAGGAAATGTAATGTTAGTTCTGTGATTTTGTTTGTTATTTAAATCCTTTCAGTGTGGCTATGCTGGGAAGGGGGCAAGAATTAGCTAGATGGAAAGACAAAGCAAGGGAGTGGGTAGGAGGTATTAGAGACTGTGAAGGAGGAGGTGGAAGGGATTGGAGCAAATGGCAAATCAGTAAAGGGGATGGAAAGTCCTAAGTGAAAACGGCAGAAGACAACAATATTTTGCACTTCTGTGGTATCTTCCATCCGAGAATATTATAAAGTTTTACCGTGAATTAGGACTTGCAATATCTCTGTGAGGTAGGTAAAGATAATTTTGCCCATTTTATATATGGCATAGAGAGATAAAGGGATAGATTTGCAAAAGGATTTGGGCACCTAAATGACACTTTAGGTGCCTTGATGCCAGAATCAGGCCCCACTGGGATTCACAAAACCTCCACTCAGCTGCTACCCAACTTTCTAGACACCTAAACTCACTTGGCACCTATATTTTTGCAGTAAACATTCCCTAAGCACCTACGGCTATGTCTACACTGCAGGTGGCAGTGAGCCTCCCAGGCGCCTGGTGCTAGTGAGGCTTGAGCTAGTGCACTAAAAATAGCAGTATGGATGTTACAACTCGGGCTCTCAGGCTCACCTGCCCCCCCCCCCCAGGCTTGAGAGCCCAGACTCCAGCCCCAGCTACAATGCCCACACTGCTATTTTGCTGTTGCTGTTAAGCAAGTCCAACGAAGCATTCATCAAGTTCTATTCTGACACTGAAAACCAGTGAAAGAAAAGGAAGAGCAAAATACTATATAGCCAACCCCTATTTTATCACAAGTCTTGTGATATTGGATGTTCTTCTGAAAGCCTTAGATCCTAGAGTGAGGTGAACACATCAGAATCTCAGTTTACATTGTGTCCGTCTCAGTCTAGCCCTCGTGGTTGTGAAGATAACTTGAAAGTGTGAACCCTAGAGGTTCAAAAGTCAGAAGGCAAATAAAAACTCCAAAATTGTATTCTTTTCTAAAGGTCATGCTTCTGGGAGGCCTGACTTATGATTTTTGAACGTTTTAACCCCATTTGTCATTCTGTGAATATGAACTGCCTGTGTTGTTCTCTAGCTAGTACAACCTACCATCTGCTTCTGTCCCCAAGTGAGTGACCACACATAGCCCTCTCTGCCACTAAGTCAGCACTGGAAAACTTTCTCCTACTGTGCTTGTGAGGTCTGTCCAATAATAAAAGGAAATGAACCACACGGTTTCAATACAGTTTACAAATTTAATGAGATGGCAGGAAGGAAGAAAGATGAGGAAGGATGGGTCTGTGTTAAAGGCACTGGACTGACTAAGCAAATCTAGGTGCAGTTCTCAGGTCTGCTGCAGACTTCCTGCATGACGTTAGGCAAATCACAGAATCGAGGAGTAATGGTCTCAAGTTGCAGTGGGGGAGGTTTAGATTGGATATTAGGAAAAACTTTTTCACTAAGAGGGTGGTGAAACACTGGAATGCGTTACCTAGGGAGGTGGTAGAATCTCCTTCCTTAGAGGTTTTTAAGGTCAGGCTTGACAAAGCCCTGGCTGGGATGATTTAACTGGGAATTGGTCCTGCTTTGAGCAGGGGGTTGGACTAGATGACCTTCTGGGGTCCCTTCCAACCCTGATATTCTATGATTCTATCTCTCTCTGCCTCAGTTTCTTATATGTAAAATGGAGATAATACTTCACCACTTCTTAAGGGGCTTGAGGATACATTAATTAACAACTGTGAGCTGCTCATTTTGGAGCCATATAAGTACACAGAGAGAAGGACAGTATTTGGAGGGAAAGAGTTAATGAAGGCTCCTGCATGCTAGCCTTTGAGATTAATAAAGGAATCAAACTGAACAGTTGGTGTAGGTATAAAGAGATTTTCGATGCCTTCAGTGGCAGCTGAACTGCATATACAGTACCATAGTGTGTGTGTGTGTGTGTTTAAACTGTCAGTCAAACAAGCAAATCTGACATTCTAGCATTACTGAGCAAAACAAATAAGTATTATAGAAATAAATATCCAGATCTCTTACAAATCTGAAGGCCAGATTATTGAGTTGTTACTCACCCTTTTAAGCGCTTACTCCTACAAGTAGTCTCACTTTAGCCAATCGGACTAGTCACATAAGTGCTCACCAATGAGGGGAAGTACTTCACAATCTGGCCCTAAACCAGAATGAGGCACCATGTTTTTACTGGTATTACTTATCTACTTTTATGGCCCCCATTACCCTAGTATCTGAGCCTTCCCAGTATTTAGTGTAGTTATCTTCACAACTCCCCTGTGGGGTAGGGGAATGTTGGTAGACCCACATGCAGCTGCATAGGCACAGAGACTTACTCAAGATCACACAGGACATCTGTGGCAAAGCAAGGAATTGAACAGAGGTCTCCCAAGCTCTAGGCTAGTGCCCTAATCTCTGGTACCATACTTGGGATATAGAAAATACAGAATAAGTATACACATAATTGCACTTATACTCATGAGTTTGCATTCTGATCTCCTGTAGCATTTTTGAAAGATTTGCTTGGGTCACAGGATGAGTTGATGATTTCCTGGATTAAAGCATCTAATTCCTGATTCAAATCCTTGAATTTTCTGTTTATTGAAACTTCCTTTTAAAGGTTTCAGAGTAGCAGCCGTGTTAGTCTGTATTCGCGAAAGAAAAGGAGTACTCGTGTCACCTTAGAGACTAACCAATTTATTTGAGCATAAGCTTTCGTGAGCTACAGCTCACTTCATCGGATGCATTCACGAAAGCTTATGTTCAAATAAATTGGTTAGTCTCTAAGGTGCCACGAGTACTCCTTTTCTTTTTCCTTTTAAAGCGCTCTCTCGTGAAGTACATATCACTGAGCATGTTCTTTCCATCAGTTCTGCATAAAAGAAATCTAGACAAGAGTATTCCATGCTTGGCTGGCTAGCATTGCTCTTCTCAGGATGCAGGTCCAGTTTGGCAGAGAAAAGGAAGCTAGCAGCTGATCTCCATTACAATCACTTGAAGGTATTGCTGGGATTAGTGAAAACACTGAGGGCTCTAGGGACTAGCAAACCTTTTGGCCTGGTACAAGTAGCACAGACACACTGAAAACTCTCTGTTTTGATGAGAAAAGCCTCACATTCTCGAGGCTCATTGTCCAACAGCTGCATGAAGAAAAAATGCATAGCCGTTGCAAGGTTCTGGCTGTGCCCAGCGTACCCCTTTCTCACCAAAGAACAAAGTTCCACTCTGGATTTTTAATCAATAAAACCCCCTTTACTTCCCAAGAGGCTTGTGTTTGTTATGAATTGGTTATTTTAAATTGAACAGTTTGAAGGATGGATTCTAATGGCAGATGATTACTTGAAAAAACTATAGAGTTCTTGTCCAGTTGAGACATACAAGAGGATGGTTACTGAGCCAATCTAGACTTCCTTATTCAAAAACTACACGTCCTACTGTGCTCTAATACCAAACAATCTACCTCTGTAGCAACATGTTATAGAATACAGGTTACAAATGGTAAAGGGTGGTAATGACCACCTCTATCTCTGTGCCTCTCAGGGGTTCTTTCTCTCCTTCACAGTTCATAGCAGGCTGCCCCAGAAAGAGCAGCATCGTCTGGTATCCCACAAAGCTGTGTCTTCTCTTGGCAAGTACTACCCAATCTATGGAACTTCATCTCTCTTCTTTTCCTCCTAGTGCCTGGCAAGTACGAGCTTTCCCCAAGTGCCATCTCCAGCCTTGTCTTCACTGCTGAGAGAGAGCATTTTTAACCTCAGGGCAATTGATGTTGAGTGATCCCAAGGTAAAAATACAACAGAGACAAGGCACTTTAGATTTATCACAAAGTAAACTAGACAAGTTCAACACTAGCCACCCCCCCCCCCCCCAAGAGCTGATCTCACTTAGGGCACTTTATCTTTGCCACAAAGTAAACTATCGCAGTAGTTTTCAACTTTTTTTCATTTGCAGACCCCTGAAAATCTTCAAATGGAGGTGCAGATTCCTTTGGAAATCTTAGACATAATTTGTGGCCCCCGGGGGTCTGCAGACCACAGGTTGAAAATCACTGCTCTTTGGTAACGACAACCTTTCGCAGATCCCTTAGACATGGTGTGTGGACCCTCAGGGGTCCGCAGACCACAGGTTGAAAACCACTGCCCTATCTTCACTGTATTTTTACTTTAGGATAGCTCATGTACATTAGTTACCCCAAAGTAAAATATATACCTTTTTCAGCACTGAAGACTAGGCTTTCAGTTCATGTGCTTGAAACGTTGCTGAACTTCTTCCTTATGCTCACCCTTTCTGGGTTGGGTGGGCAGGGCAATCTGTGTGTCTAGAAAACCTGTCATTAGCCATGTTGCATTGTACCCTATCCATACAAGTAGTGTCATGGATCTTGGTGGGACTACTTGCTAATGTAAGGCACTACTCTGCATTAGTGAAAGCAGAATTAGACCTATAACCCCTAAATTTCATGAGAATATTAATATACAGGATATGGTGCCTCCACACCATGAGTCATTGGGGGAAAACTGTAGAGAGGAGCCAGCCAGAGGCTCCAGCCAACAGGACCAGAAGCAGCCAAAGCAGGGACCATCAGACATTTAGAGAACTTTCTACAGTTTCCACAGCACTTTCTCTGCTCTGTGTTGATTGGCTGTTTGCTCCAACCCTCTCCCTCCTCCAGTCTTTTTACTTCAGTGTCACTCCACACCTGATCTTCATACCCTCTTCTCTCCGCTTCCCTTTTCCCCCCTTTCCATTTAGTTGATTCCCTCCCAAGCAATCTCCTTCCCTCCCCCCCACCCCGAAAAAAAATCATGGTATTAACGAGTTTGCTTTGCTTGTGTGTTTTACCCCTTCCCCATTCTGTGTCCATCTTATCCATTTAGATTGTAAGCATTTTGGGGCAGGGATCATCTACAACTCTCTTTTATACAGCACCTATCACATTGAGGCCCCATTATCAGTTGGCCTGAGGCACTTCTGTAATAAACATGATTAATAGGTTTTACATGGTGCATACATAGGCCAATTCCTGTGACTTTAACTAGTCATTGGAAAACTACAAGCATATAACTCAGTTTTATTAATGATTATGCCTCCTCTTGAACTAACTTCCTATTTCTTTCAGTAGCTACATTGTAACAAGGAACAATAGAGTACTATCTAGATAGCATAGGAGATACTTCATTATTTTCACTGCACAGTATTAAGAAAACACATTCTACAAAAATAGGAAGTCAAGACAAGCCACTAACATATATGAAAGCATCAGGAAAAGTGGCTGGGTGTGGCGGGAGACTTGCCTTCAAACTTCGGAGGTCTCTTTTGGAAACGTCACACTGGATGTACAATTCTACTTTAATGATCGTATGGGATACTGTGACTAGTGTAATTTCCCTGTGATGAATGTTGGGGGGCCCAGTGATGAATATGGATCTGTACCCCAAATTGAGTTTTAGACATAGGATTCCTGAGGTGGTGGTGGAATGTCAGGTGGAGTAGAAGATTTCAGCACATTCCTCCATAGACACAAGACCTGTGACCGGGACCCATTGAGGCTGAATGGGTCTCACTGCCAAAAAATGGAGCAACCATCATAGGGACGTGTTCTTGTTTCATTTGCTAAATAAACCTGCTTGTTTTAAGAACTGTTCCTCACTGTATGGCACTGGTCACGAGCTCCCCAAGAGAAGATACACCAATGTCCAGTCCGACCCGCATGGTAATAAGCAGTTGGAATGCATAGGATGTTCTACTCAGATCCCAGCCTAAGAGAGAGAAATTTGTGATATTCCACCCCAAAAGAGTTAAGGTCACAAGGCCTAACATCCAAGGGAGTATACTCAGAGACCAGAAAGAGGGGGAGAGGTGCAAGCAACCCAATAGCTGTGAGCCAAAGTCCATTGGGGTCAAGCCCTATAGCTGTAAAATCATTAGTGGTGGACAGCACCTTTATTCCTCTGTCATTTCCTACTGTACATTAGGTGTGAAAGATGGTCTGGTGGATAGGTCCCTCGCATAGCATTTAAGAGACTTGGGTTCAAACCCAACTCAGCCACAGATTTCCTCTGAGACTTTGGGCAAGAGATGCGACCTGTGCCTCAGTTCCTCCTCTGTAAAGTGAGGAAAATACTTCAGAGATTCATAGATATTAAGGTCAGAAGGGACCATTATGATCATCTAGTCTGACCTCCTGCACAACGCAGGCCACAGAATCTCACCCACCCACTCCTGCGATAAACCTCTCACCTATGTCTGAGCTATTGAAGTCCTCAAACCATGATTTAAAGACTTGAAGGAGCAGAGAATCCTCCAGCAAGTGACCTGTGCCCTATGCTACAGAGGAAGGTGAAAAACCTTCCTTTACTTTAAAAATCAATAACTGTGAAGCACTCAGATAATAGAGTGATGAATAAAACTGATTAGAGTTTTCATTTAGGGTCATGAAAATTGTACATTTCTAGAAGTATTTAAGTAAATTCTGCATTTGTAAAATTCACCGTTCCAAGTCTATGTGGTACAGGCAAAAAGTACAGTGTGATAAAAATATCAAAATGTCAGTGGAGTCTAGGATACATATGAATGTACTTCACTCTGGTTTCCAGTTGCTGAGGGATTTTGTAACCAATGCTATTGTTATATTTAACTTCTGAAACACTTCAGCAAGCATAATATAATGCAACTTTTCGTTTTGCCTGCTTTCTTTTATTTGATCCCTGATTTCTAGAGTGGTTTAAGTATATTTGACACTAGCAGTTGCTTTGACCATGGTAATTTGGATTTAAGTCAGCTGTTCATCAGCAATTTAGGTGGTGAGTCAAATTCTTGAATAGGAACATTTCTATTACCAGATACTGTATATATGGGTTGTCTCCCTCAACAGTCTTTTAAGTCTGTATTGTGTTCTTATCCCCAGGCAAATAGTTTTGCTATCTGTGTGATACAGTAATATCTGAATTCACATTCTTTGATAAGTGAGAGGTTTTTTATTATGGTATGTGACCAATAATAGCTGGGGTTTTGGTGTACATGTATGGTAAACATAAATGCTTGGCTGCCCTCTAGGCTTCAATTCAATCAGCTAGCTATTGTTAAATGTATATATTGCCTTGTCTACACTAGTCTTTCAGAACATATTAGTTAGAACTTGTTAGCTAAAGTATCCTTTTTATCCTAATGAAGACAAACCCATAGACAG
The DNA here is from genome assembly GCF_965140295.1 of Lepidochelys olivacea. Classification (NCBI taxonomy): domain Eukaryota; kingdom Metazoa; phylum Chordata; order Testudines; family Cheloniidae; genus Lepidochelys; species Lepidochelys olivacea. The sequence goes on from NC_140411.1 coordinate 170,753,921, forward strand.
TAAAACCCAAATTATGAATCTCTTGTGACTTCCAACAGTAATTCAAAATTCTTGACTAGAATGACAATGTTCTACCATTGGTACCTCCATCAGTTTTACCTAACTATTTGATATGATTTTAGAACTAAGTTTTCTCTATGGTTCCTGTACATTGAATGCACTGAACATCTATTGTATTTTACATCTTAACTCATCAGCTTTAGAAGCTGAAGTTGATACACTTTTCTCCAATAGGTAATGAAGAAGGTAAAGGGTTTCTTCAAAATATTTGTACAGATTTAGGTCAGCGAAAACAAAAAAGAAATAAAGGTTTACTCGCCACCCCTCCCTACCCTCTGTGAATGTCAGATCAAATTTCTGTAATTGTTTAAAATTAGTGCCATTGTTTCTCTACGTCAATTCTTTGGTTGGTTATAAAAATGCTGACAAACTTCAATGGGCAGTGTCTTGGTATAAAATATTTTTTCAGACAGAAAATGTAGCCATTTTACATTGATATAATTTAACACAAGAAAAATCTAGTATGACAATGGTGGTGATTTTCCCACATTGAATGAGTGTTCCATATGGAAAATATTTCATATTTCCCATTTGTCACATACCGCATTTGATCAGATATGTTGTACAAATATGGCACTTAGGTACCACGAGTATATGCTCTAGAAATACTATAGAAGTTGAATATAACATACACTTGAAAGGTAACTGTAAATGATATAATAATCTTTAACTATAACGTGGTAGAATAACAGTCTGCATTAAAAGTTCAGATGTCAAGCTATTCAGAGACAGAGTTAAAGCAACACTCTTGAATTTACTTCCTTGCACGTGCCGATTACAGTATGACATACAGCAGAATCCTGTCCTAATGAATCAAAGGCGTGCTGAAAGAGGTAATATGTAGCAGAATGGCCATGGTTGAGGAGCTATGCTGCTGGTGCAGGATGATGACTCATTGGACAAAGGGGGGGGATAAATAGGCACCATGCTCCACAGCATTCATAGATTCTAAGGCCAGAAGGGACCATTGTGTTCCTCTAGTCGTACATAATAAGACTTCCCTGAATTAATTCCTCTTTGAACGAGAGCAGATCTTTTAGAAAAACATCCAATTTTGATTTTAAAAGTCCAGTGATGGAGAATCCACCATGACCCTTGGTAAACTGTTCAAGTGGTTAATTACCCTCACTGTTAAAAATGTGCACCCTATTTCTAGTCTGATTTTTCTTCCTTCAGCTTCCAGATCTCATTATACGTTTGTCCTCTATCTATTGCTACCAGGGCCGGCTCTAGGGTTTTTGCCGCCCCAAGCAAAAAAAATTTTGGCCGCCCTATTCCCCCCCCTCTTTTTTTTGGCTTTTACACGTTTGCACTTTGCAGTGTTGTGTTGTTTTGTTTTTGTTTTGTTTTTTGACTGTTTAAATTTAAAAAAAATTAAAACAAAGAATTTGTAGTTAGTGAAATAAAACAATTCCTACTCATGTACTCATTTAATTTTAACAAAATCACAATTACAAACAATTTGGGTTCAACTATACACCGTAATGAAAAACGTTAGTGTCTTCCAGTGCGCCCTGTTTCTCATAAATTAAAAGAATTTATATGAACTGAATTTTTCTGGTTTTTATACTTGCGTAGTCTTTAAATAGTTCAGTGAAATCTAAATTTTTTGCAGTGGTACTTTTTAATTGAAATTAATGCGAGTCCTGACAAACGGTTTTGAGACATCGTGGACCTCAAATAATTTTTTAGTAATTTCAGTTTTGAGAAACTGCGCTCACTAGAAGCCACTGATACTGGTAATGTTAAAAGAATGCGTAATGCTATAGCAGTGTTTGGAGTGAGATGTTCAGGGCTGTACATCCCGCCCATGGGCCCCCAGCCCGATCTCAGACCTGGCCCCACCCCCGCAGAGGGGACAGTAACTAACAGAGCGGCTGGGGGGGCGGGTCAGGGGCGCCCGCCCAGTGCCGAGCCACCCAAGGCAGCAGGTCCCTTACCGGCCGCAGGTCCTGCCCCGATCCCGGGCTCCACTCCGCTCGGCTCCGGCTTCTCCACCCCTTGTGACACGTGCGGCAGGGGCGGGCGGGGGGAGGAGCCGCATCGCCCCGCTCCCCTAGCGGTGGGGGGCCTGAGCAGGGACCTCCCCCATGCTGAGCCCGCTGCCCCGCCCCACGCAGGGGCTCATTGGTTGACTGAGGGGGTCGGGGGGAAAAAGAAGGATGGCCAGAATGCCGCGCCTGGAAATGTGCTGCCCCAATCACATCTTGCTTTGCTGGTGCCTAGAGCCGGTCCTGACTGCTACAAACTTTAATATTCTAGTTGCAGACTGGGGGGCCTGGATACCCTTTCCTTGCCCCCCAATGATGAACTATAGACTGCTAACTGGTGTGTAAGGTGGACTCCCTTCTAGTGCTCCAGAACACTCCTGGGCGGGTGCACTACAGGACGAAGAACAGGTTCTGTGTCCTCTTTCTCCCTCTCTTCCCAAGATCATTTCCACAAGGCAGGAAATTATGAGAAGCCTTTATAAAAAATTATACAACATTAAGCACACTATTGAGACACACTATTGAGAATATGGCTAACTATTCATCAAGTGTGAACAAACTGCTAGAAGTTACAGAGTAGCAGCCATGTTAGAAGTTAGACTCTTCATACAGTGTGATCTGTATAGCCTAGAGAATCTGGCTGCTCTCAGTTCCAGTGTTCAGCACCCCCAGACCTTAACCAAGGGTAGCAACTGAAGGGAAAGTCCTGCTCAGCCTCTGCAGCCCCAGGATATAACATGTTCAATTACTCTGTGGGGATGGTGCATGAACAGTCCAGTCAGCACATAGCAGCTGTGAGGGGATGGAGCATGCTCAGTACAGACAGAATCTTCTGAAAATTTAGCTGCCAAACTCGCTGAAAAGTTTTCACTGAATACATGCAAACAGATTTTTCAGAAGCTTATAATGTGGCCAAATCTGGGCGAATTTTCACAAGGAAGGCAAGACACATCACTGACACTAGGGTGATGTCTCTGCTAAATTTCAAGTGCGTGATCCAAAGCATGGAGTCTCCAGAGCTTCTCAGTGAAGTGACTGGAAGAATTTTAACATGAGCAAAACGACGTATTTTTCCCCCGTCTAGTTGCTGGAAACAGCTGAACTATTTTATCCAAAACTTTCAGAAAGAATCAGCTTAAGACAGACACCTGACAGAAAGTTTCAGCCAGAATGATTAATTTTTTGCAACACTGTAAGCAATCTAAAACAGAGTCTTCTAATGGGAAGTAATAGGCAACCTTTAACTACAGGTGTCACTACCTGTGCCACCAAAAATTAAATATGGTGTTTGAGATCCAGAGTTAAATTATTCCTTGACAAAAAAAATGCATGTTGCTCCACTACATTCATACGATTCTGTGGTGTGTGAATCAGAGCGAAATGTTTGTCATGAACTAGAAACATGCTTGAACCTTTACATTAGGAAAAGGCCCAGATTCAACTCCCCCAAACTTTGAGTAAGTTTGGATTTTAGACTGGAGTGCACTTTGTGGCTGCCCTTTTCTGTATAACTGGACAAACCAAAACCCTGTATCCAAACAACCCCACATTTTGACTAAAAATGAATCCCAAACTGGACTCCTGTCTGTGATGGATAGGTATATGTCTGCATGAGTCTGTATCAAACTGTCCTTCACTTGACATTGTCACCATCACTTCGAAGAATGTGACTTGCACTGTGAGTGTGTAGCTATGACTACCTAGAGAAGGTAAAGACAGGCCAAGGCAGCTCATTGTAATGCTGGACATCTCCCCTGAAGCAATTAACCCAGGAGTTAAGAAGACTTATAGGGCCAGAAGACTTAAAGAAGAGGTGAGCATAGATTCAGGGAGGAGCATATAGGTTATTCTTGTTTTCCTAAACATCTATAACTCTTACATGCTTTGAGAGTAAAGATTACTGAAAATTTGGAAACTCCTTTGTGCTGCCTGTGTTCCTTACTTTGCCTGACACATGGTCCCCAAAGAGTTGAACGATAAACTAGAGCACCCAAAGAGATGAAACTTGGTGGATGGGCATAAGCGACTAGAGAGGGTTGGGATGTCGGAGCACTGGTTTGAGGGTCTAGGGCAGTTGAAGTGCAGAGTCTCACATCCCAAGGAAGGTTGTCAGACAGGAGGTCTGCACCCAGGAGTTCCCCTTAGAGGCTCAGATTTAGAAACAGTGACTGAACGCTTCCCAGACCCTGCTGGTTTGAAGGCATGTGGGATCCGAAGGTTAGCTCCAATAACAATAGACTGGTGACCTTCCCCTAGTGGGACTCAGTCACTGTAATAAGGTTCTTCTCTAATAAAGAAATGTAGGATACAACAATTTTCAGTATTGTGAATTCATAAGAACTTATTGAATTCTGCAGTAAGACACTAATAAAATCTAAACACCACTTAAAAAGTCAGTGCTGTTTGTCATATCACATGAAACCGAGGAACCCATTATATACGTGTTAGATGGTACAATACCATGCCTTGAAGTACCAATAGCAGCACATCATCTAAAAAGGTACAAACTGAAGAAATAAAAAAGTTCAAGTATAACAGTCACATTCTGGCAACCCATTAAATAATATAATGCTATAGACTGGTCTGGCAGACAAGTGGACAGGTTTCCCATTTCCTAGATCACTAGGAACTGGAAATCTTGTGGAGGCAGCATGCTTGGTCCGGGGGGTTGGTGAAAGGCAGAAGAAAGAAATAGTGACCTAATTTTTAAAGTGCTCTAATATCTACTGATGAAAAGCACTATATTTGACTAGATATTACATTATTATTTTGCTTTACATAGCACACATGAGATTGGATCTGATGGGGTTCCAAAAGATCTGAATCAAACTTTCCTACAATTTTGGCAGTTGGCTTGACGTCAGGCTTTAAGTGAAGGGAGAAATTAAGGGGAAATGGAAGATCACGTAGAATTCTCATGGATCCTGATGTGTTCCCCAAAATTCAAAGATATGACATCTATCATGAATTTTCCCTGCATTATCTTTCCCACTATTGCTGGTTATGAAAGCATTTATGCAGAAAGAGAATATTTTAGCCTTGTCCTCCTGTTATCCCATTCAGGGAGACCACAGTCTAGTGTTAGTGACTATCGTGCTGGCAGACCAAGTGCCAGCTCATGCCAAGGCCCTGGGCCTCACTGAACACTTATGAATGCATAGCTGGAAACCAGATGTAAGAATGTGTTTAGACCTTGTGAATGGCTTGTAGGATGCTGCATGTATTAGTCTCACTTATCTGTTCACTAACTCACCAAACGGAAAAGAAGCATCAATTAAAGTAAAGAGTTGGTCCTGCACAAAGTAGGCCCACTGAGAGCAAATGAGCCATTGTGAAGCAAGACAAGGACAGAGACCTTGTTCATTGCATTCCTCAACCCCTCCAGAGACTGGCGCATGACTTCATCCCATCAGCTCGGACTCTGGGGTGAAGGGATAAAAATCCCTGACAAGGAGAAACTCAGTTTTGTTTTGCTGCTTGTACTTTAAAGGAGCAAGAATCACTAAGCATAAGCTAAAGTCCCCCATGTGTTTTGCCTGGGTTAGCCCCAAAGGAAGCATAGTGTCTGTGTGTGAAAGAAGTTTCTATTATCTTTTGAAACTCAAGACCAATACTCATTTGTGTGTGTATGTTTACCTTCTTTAATCTTGTATATGACTTATTTCTTTTTTTCTAGTTAATAAACTAGTTTGTTACAGGATTGTCTACAAGCATTGTCTTTGGTTATAGATCTGAGTACAATTTGACCTGGGGTAAGTAACTGGTCCTTTGGGACGGGGAGTAACCTGAATATTGTTGTGATTTTTGGTGTTAAGTGACCATCTGTCACGAAGTCAGGCTTGCCGGGGTGGCAAGATGAACTGGAGTGCCCAAGGGGACTGTTTGTGACTCCATGTCAAGACTTCTGTAGTGCTTCAGAAGTTCACACTTGATAGTTGGTTGATGAAATGTAAATATAGAACATACAACCAGTTTGGAGATTTTTTGCCCTGGTTCTTGACAGTCTACCCTAAGGTTGGCACTATGGCTTGTGAGCCACTCCAGCCACTGTGACAGTGACATCAAAATCAATTCCATGGTAATAAACTTGAAGTTATAAACTACAAACAGCCGTAACTGAATGGACTGAGCAAAGAATCTTGCCCAATTCATTCAGTCATCTTGAAAGGAGGAGGGAGAAAAACTGTTTTTCTTAACCTCTGAGGATAGGACAAGAAGCAATGGGCTTAAATTGCAGCAATGGAGGTTTGGGTTGAACATTAGGAAAAACTTCCTGTCGGGTGCTAAGCACTGGAACAAATTGCCTGGGGAGGTTGTGGGAATCTCTATCATTGGAGATTTTTAAGACAGGTTAGACAAACATCTGTCAAGGATCATCTAGATAATACTCAGTCCTGCCTTGAGTGCAGGGGATTGGACTAGAAGACCAATCAAGGTCCCTTCTAGTCATATGATTCTATAATGAGTTATCTTTCTCTATGCAATGCCAAGCACACTCATGCTGCTAAACAAGTAAAACAAGCTGGTTAGAACAGAGTTCTCTTCAAACACTTAAGGAATCACCAGCAATGATGGGAAAGGTAGTACAGAAAAAAAACCTGTTCTTTAAGTGAGTGTTAAGCAAAATATTTTAGGTTTTAAGCTTACTTGGCATGTTCCTTTTTATGTGTTTTCAGTTGCATCATCAGACTGCATCTCCTATTCAGTGGCCTAATGTGCCCTCTGCTGTTTGAATTCTAAATTACTATAATTCCTAAAGCATAAAAACCTGGTTGCATTTAAAACAGATACAATAAAATATTTTTTAATTGTGAAAATATTAAGTTACAAAAGTAATGGCATAAAAACACAAAAATGCATCATTGTTAAAACTGTTCAGCTATTTACAATACTTTTCATGATTAATGCATAGACTGCTGTTCTTTCAACAGTGACTAAAATATGATCTGTTAGCTCCATCTGGTGGTTTATATTATTTCACTTTTTTCTAATTCAAGCAAGTTGCTTTTTCTTTGACAGTTTTATCAAATAATAGAAATCATTTATCATGATGAAAATGTTCAGTGACTAACTTCTGAATAACCATTAATTCCAGGAACTGAAAAGTACAAGTTTATTTCAGCTTTGTAAAATTACCCTCATGGAACTATCACAGCGCTTTTGATTTAGAGAAAACGTGATTGACTTAAGCCCTAATCTACCAAAAATTTATACACACACTTTGTCATGGGTGGTCTAATTGAATTCAGTGGGACTACTCATATGCACAAAGTTATGTATAAACATTTGCAGGACTGGGGAGCCTAGTGTATAGCAATGTTACAGAGAGATTATGAACTGCTATACAAGTTATTTTCTAAACTTTTCACTTGTTTTGATGTTTGCTAGTTTAATTGACTAATTAGCACTTTTTTGTTATTCACATAGTACGTCATTTATATACAAAATTTTACATTTGAAGAAGCACATAATGCAAAAAGAGGAAAAAGAAACTGTCATTGAATTGGTGCCATTTATTAAAAGTTTCTTGGATGTTATATAAAAGGCAGGAACACTTTAAACTACTTGTCCGAATCATAAAAGTTTTGAGAACAGTAATAAAATATAAGCGTTTTCACCATAACATAGTTTGAAAACCCAAGAGACAAGCTGTGAAAGAAATACATTCAAAAGATTTTTTTAATAGCAGAGTGCCATCTGGTGGAAAAAGAGAGTCCTTTCATATAGAGACATTTAAGGTGGTCAGTATCTCTTCAAATCGTGAAACCAATGAGAATGTAGAAATATTAAATGAGTTGCACACCATCAGAGGGACTTCCTTGCTGATCAGTGGTATGATGTAAGTTTAATTCCTGATAAATGCTGTAAATATGCATTTTATCAAGTATTTTCAGGTGTTAATGTGAAAAGCGTGAGTGAAATTATTGATTGGTACATTACTGATTGGAAGAGGCCCTGAAGGTTTTTCGCCCTCCTCTGTAGCATGGGTCACTTGCTGGAGGATTCTCTGCTCCTTGAAGTCTTTAAACCACGATTTGAGGACTTCAGTAGCTCAGACATAGGAGAGAGGTTTCTCGTAGGAGTGGGTGGGTGAGATTCTGTGGCCTGCGTTGTGCAGGAGGTCGGACTAGATGATCATAATGGTCCCTTCTGACCTTAATATCTATGAATCTGTATCACCAAATCTCTGAGGTAAGGCTACAGCCTTTATGAGCATAGCTAGACTGAAGTTATAATACTTGAGGATCAACAAAAATATAGACCTTAAAATACCCACTGTATACTAAAATTTCAGTCCTGAAGGGGTAACAACTTTGTCTGTCTTTCAGGACTAAAAATGCTTGATACAGGTGAGGGAAATTTGCTGAAGTATATCAACTAAAATCCCTTACCAATAAGTTCTAATTGTGACATGTTTTGACACACTAGGCCTGACTCTGAACTCACAACCATTTTATACTGGACTAACTGCAGACTGATTTAATGTTGAATTAGTCCAAATGTACATTAGTAAAAGTGAGGGAGAGTGATACATTGTCTTACAAGATGTTACATTCCTCTGCCAAATATATTTCTTAAAGACTATAGCTTATCATCCTGCATTGGCAATAAATGTGTTGTTATAACAACACAGTAAAGATGCATGTACCCAAGTTCATGTAATATTCCTCAAAGTATGAAGAAAAATAAGGGAAAGACATATCTTGCTGCAGTATAGGATTGGCACTGCATATAGAGAGAGTACAGTAGGTAAATGAAATTGCAGAAGTATTCACTATACATAAAGGCCACATCATGGAGAATAATTGTTTTGGCCTCTGAATTTTACCTTCCTATTCAAGTAACACTAAGGAATTATTTAAATCTCAAAGTCCTGGTATGGATCACTAATAAGTATAGTATTTCTGTTAATATTCAGACATTTGTTTATTGGTTCTTTGCCCTCTTTCTTAAAGAAGGGCCTTAATTGGAGGAAAAGTAGAATATTAAGTCAAACTGTAAACACCTAAAACGAGTTCCATTTAAAGAATTAAGTGGATTAGCTGTACCACTATGGTTGGTTATGGTTTTAAAGGAAGTTATTGACTGCACCTACATCAATGTCTCTGTTTAAGTGATTTAAAAGGAGTAAGGTCCCAGAACTACAGGTGCACAACAGATTGTAAGTGTTATGAGGACTGTGAAAAAGCAGGAAGCTGGATAGACTTAAAAAAAAAATCCAGTTGTTAGATGTCAGATCACCTTAAGATTTGCTTTGCCTTTTACCTGTACTTCCATAATATTTAAACCTGTTAACCAATAGTTCCAGCTTCCGGCAGAGGCAGGATCACTATGAAGAAGTCTGAAAATGAGTAACTGGAAGGGAAAATAAATTTCTTTTAATTTTGCAACTATCTTTAGTGCAAAGAGTGAAACAGTAATGGATTGGCCCACAATGATCAAGTTAAGGAGGGCACTGGATTAATCACCTGGGCTGTAAAACTTTAGAAATGCTACCAGCTGAAATCTAAGTACAACTGGCCCGTTTGTCTTGAAAATTCAACTGCGGCATTTGCCACTTCTAGCCTAGTTCACCCGCCCTACCTCTGACTCGGTGAGGGTGGCCTAGGTCGTCGCTGCCCTTGTGCAAAGGGAGCTCTGCGTGGGGGACCTGGCCAGGCCTCCCTCCCTTCTGCGTCTGTCGAGAATAGGTGACAAAAGCAACGTTCCCCTCTCGTGCTTGCATTTTAAGTAGTGGTTCGCCACAATGGGGCTGGGCCCCCCGGGGAGTGTGTGTGAGAGAGTGTGTGTGTGGGGGGGGGGAGAATATCAGGGCTCCCCGAGAGCGCCAAAACCCAGGCGGGGAATTTGGAGGGGGACGAAGGGATGGGGGGGAGGGGGGCTGCGCTACCTGTCACCTCCCTCCCCCCTGCTGCAGCCCTGAGCAGCTCCAGCCTTCTCCGTCCGACGTGGAAAACCCGGGCAGCGGGCAGAGCCCAGGCTGGGGGCGGGGAGCAGGCGGCGGCGGCTGCAGCGGCTTGGCTCACCCCGCTCTGTGTGGGGCAGCCCCAGCTCCGCCCGAGGCCCCGGCGGGAGCGGGGTGGGGGCCCAGCCGCCGCACGGTTGCGCAGGCAGAGTGAGCTCAGCGCTCCAGCCGCTCGGAACTAGGGGCGGTGCCTGGCGGGGGCAGCTGTGGGGGGGCTGCCCGGGCAAATCCCATAAAGGGCGGCCCCGGCGGCCCCGGCTCCTGCACTCACGCCGCACCGCGGAGGCGCTCGGAGCCCAGGGAGTTTGCAAAGACGGGACGCCCCCCTCCTCTCCAGCAACAAGCCCGAGCGCAGGGCAGGGCTGCGGACGTGCAAGCGGCTGTGCCCCGACTCGGAGAGGAGACGCGCCGAGCCCGGCAGCCGGAGCCTCCCCTGCCACCAACTCTCTCGGCAGCGCCAGGAGCCGGGGGGAGCCGAGCCAGCTCCTGCGCCCCGCAGCACCCTCCCCACCCTGCAGCTGCGCTCCGGCCATGGCAGGGGCAGCGCCTCCTCTGTAGGGACTCCGAGACCGCGCCGCGCTCCTGCTGCAGCGCCCTGACTGCGCGCCTGCCCCCGAGCCTCTTCCCGGCCGCCTGCGGCTCGCCCCCGAGCCGGCTGCTCCCTGCGCTCCCCCTGCGCCTCCCCGCCCGAGCCCCGGCGCGCAGCATGGGGCCCGCCCCCCTGCTGCTGGCGGCGCTGCTCTGCCTCTGCCCGCGGGGCGCTCCCGGCAGCCCCGCGCCGCGGGAGGAGCAGGAGCTGATCGTGCCCCTGCGGCTGGACTCCGCGGCCGAGCCGGCCGGCAAGAGGCTCTATCGCCTGGACGCCTTCGGGAAGCGGCTGAGCTTGGAGCTGGAGCCAGACAGCAGCTTCCTGGCTCCGGACTTCAGGCTGCAGTCCTTGGGCCGCCGGCCCCGGCAGGAGGAGGAGGAGGCGGTGCCGGAGCAGGGAGCCCCGCTCGGGATCCCACCCGCCGCCGACCTGGCGCGCTGCTTCTACTCCGGCACCGTCAACCGGGACCCGAGCTCTGCCGCCGCCCTCAGCCTCTGCGCGGGGCTCCGCGGGGCTTTCTACTTGCAGGGGGAAGAGTACTTTATCCAGCCGGCCAACGCCTCCCAGCCGCAGCTCCACCTCCTGCGCCGGCGGCCCCAGAGCAGCGTCCGCCCGAGCGGCGGCTCCAAGTGCGGCGTGACCGACCAGAGCTTCCCCCGGGCCGCAGAGGGACAGCGGGCGCCCGTGGGCCAGACAGGTACTGGGACCCTGGTTGACTCCCGTGCGGCTTCTCTCCCATTTACTCTCGTAGGAGCCTCAGGCTGATGACCTGAAATCGACACGTCCTCAGGGGCGTGAATGTCCCGTGCGCGTTGGAGAGAGACAGACCCTGGGGAGGGATTCTCAAAAGAACCTCTGGCTCTTTTGGCAATTCCACCCTCCGCTTCCGAGCACATCCCTGCAGGCGGGGATGGGGAACTCTTTGTTGTACTCCCTTCCAGCACATTAAGCATTTCTCCCTCGGTAACCTCTAGCTGTACTGCGGGTTGGATTGGAAAAGGACAGAAGTTTAGTGCAATGAAAAACCATACCTCCTGCAAATACAGAGTGTGTGCATGGATGAAGTGAGCTGTAGCTCAGGAAAGCTTCTGCTCAAATAAATTGGTTAGTCTCTAAGGTGCCACAAGTACTCCTTTTCTTTTTGCCAAATACAGACTAACACGGCTGTTACTCTGTAGCCAAGACTGTCATCTCAATTGCATGTGCGTAAAATCACAAATAACTCCTTTAAAGTCATTTGAGTTACGCTGGTGTAAATGAAGAGAGACTCTGGCTCACCAAATCGGGGCGTAAACAAAATACAGATCCAAGCAGAGGCACATTTGTTGTAAATGTTGATACAAAGAATCCCACCCCCTAGTAATTAGTGTACAGTATGGTCATTCAGAAAAAGGACTCCTGTCTCTGACACAGGTGTGTAGCAAAGAGAGGGAAAGTTACAGTGCCTGACAGCCCAGAAAGGGCCTACGAATGGGGGAGTTTAATCATCTGACTGCAACAGCACATGGGAACGGGAGGAGAGAGGAATGGAACTGAAAGTCAGACGAGGGCACAGTGTCCTACTAGAGTAAGAGGCGGTGCTGTTGCAGGGGCCCGGTAGCAATCGGGTTGCTTGGCAGGAGCCTCGAGTACTGCACTGTGCTTTCCACGTGGAGCCCAATGAAGTCTCATTCAGACTTCTGAGTCACCCTTTCGTTTGCAAGGTCTCACATCATACGCTTTTGGCCAAGGTTGCTCTTTACTGCATCAGCAAAAGTGACTTAGTGGGTGAGATTATGTTAACACTGCTCAGGTTTCAGAGGTCAAAAACCGGCTATTTTAAGTAGGTGTGCCCTCACAAGCCTCCGGTTCCATTTTAAGGTCTTTCTGCCGTTAGTAATAAAGTAATGTGGTAAAATATTTCCTGCCTTAGATGCAAATTTTGTTTGTTACTGTATTTTGTTCTAGTTCCTTATTATAATAATTTACAGTAATGTTTCTGGCCAGGCTATTCATATGCAATTTCCCCCTTTTTCTTTTTTAATATAGAAACTGGAAGCACACGGAAAAAAAGATTTGTGTCCAGCCCTCGCTATGTGGAAACCATGCTTGTAGCAGACCAGTCCATGGCAGAGTTCCATGGCAGTGGATTGAAGCACTATCTCTTGACTCTGTTGTCTGTGGCAGCCAAATTATACAAGCATCCCAGTATCCGAAACTCTATTAGTCTGGTGTTGGTAAAAATTCTGGTTATCTATGATGAGCAGAAGGGACCTGATGTTTCTTCTAATGCTGCCCTTACCTTAAGGAACTTCTGCAGTTGGCAAAAGCAACACAATCCACCCAGTGACCGACATGCAGAGCACTATGACACAGCAATCCTCTTTACCAGACAGGTAAGGGAAAGGAGAGGGAAAGTTTATTCATCTTTTTACAAACAAAGCAAGCCTAACCTTTTTAATTACAGTCTTCAGAAAAATCACATTTAGATTCAGTCATCTGAGATTATTGACTCAAACAAGTGGGATAATAATTAACCACCTTTTTGTAATGTTATCTTATTTCAGATGAAAGGCACTTTATATGCAGCATACTGCTGTTTTAATATATGGATTGTTTAGCAAGATTTAGCACTGAAATTATGGAATAAGTACAAGCATTTTTGCATGTTGCAAAGGAGAATTTTGCCATAGTATCTTGAAATTCTGAATCTTTATGCTTTTTCCATAAGTAAAGGCAAACTGCCAAGGTTGAATGATTCTTGCCAAGGTTAAGTCTTTGACCAGGTTAAATGAAACTGCCTTGTTTTTTAAAGGACCTTTGTGGTGCCAAGACATGTGATACCCTTGGGATGGCTGATGTGGGAACAATTTGTGATCCAAACCGCAGTTGCTCTATCATAGAAGATGACGGATTGCAAGCTGCCTTCACAACAGCCCATGAACTAGGTAATTCACCTTTGACATGAGCTTTGAATAATTTAAACTAGTCTGATACCATAAAGTAAATATCTCATTATGTAATAGGGCCCAATTCTGTGAGGTGTTGAATGCCCTCAACTCCTTCTAAAGTCAGTCAGTAGGAGACAATGGCACATGGCAGATTGTCAGGCAGGATTGGCCAGATAACTGTATGTGGGAGCTGTAGATTTGACTGCAATTGCAGAAACACCATCTTTCTTAGATTTGCAAATGAGACAAGCAAAAAGAAGGTGGCATCTGTTTAAAATGTTGGAACTATTCAGATAATTCTTTTAAGTATCTAAAATGCATTCAATGATCAGTTCAAGACTAACATTTAAAAATATTTGCTAATGCATAAAACAAACTTCCTAAAAATCCTTTTTTTTTTTTTTTTAAGGCCATGTGTTTAACATGCCCCATGACGACGCAAAGCAGTGTGCCAATATTAATGGTCTAAGCCGGGATTCCCACATGATGGCGTCTATGCTTTCCAATCTGGATCGAAGCCAACCTTGGTCTCCGTGCAGTGCCTACATGATTACAACATTTTTGGACAATGGATATGGTAAGTTTTTATTAAGCTTTCTATTCAAGTTTGTACTCTTAGCGTTTAAGTGGCAGCTAAAAGTATCTTTGTTTTCTTCCTACTTTAAAAAAAAACAAAACACTAAACTAAAAATGAAGCAGTCCCCTCCTTACAACACTTTCTGTTAGAGAACTCCAGTACAAGGTTATATTTTTACTTGGCTGCCAGTAACATTAAAGAAGTCTTTAACTGGTTCACATAATTGTTGGTGTAATGAAAGCTGAACAATTATTTGAACAAGAAAGCTAAGTGCAATCGAACAAATAAAATACATTTTTCCCATTCAAACCAGCTAATTGATTACTATTTTTTCCAGGTGAGTGTTTACTGGACAAGCCCCACAAACCTATACAGCTTCCCTCTGATCTCCCTGGAACTTTATATGATGCCAATAGGCAGTGCCAATTTACATTTGGAGATGAGTCCAAACATTGTCCGGACACAGCCAGCACGTGTACAACTTTGTGGTGTACAGGCATCTCTGGAGAATTGCTTGTGTGCCAAACTAAACACTTTCCTTGGGCAGATGGCACCAGTTGTGGAGAGGGGAAATGGTGTGTGAATGGCAAATGTGTAAACAAGACTGAGAAGAAGCATTATGATGTAAGTATTTTTTTAAAAATCTAGAATATGCAATAATATTTCAATAAGATACATAGTTTTAATTTCTGATAATGAGTAAATTGAGGGCGGTAGCTAATAAAACATAGAAGGAATCTTGTGCAAGGGGCTCAACTTAATTGAGAGTTTTAGTGTGGTGGTTGTTATATATTTGCTGTTTATCATTTTAGACCCCTGTCCATGGAGGCTGGGGATCATGGGGACCCTGGGGAGACTGCTCAAGGACATGTGGTGGTGGAGTGCAGTACTCCTTTAGAGAGTGTGATAACCCAGTTCCAAAGAATGGAGGAAAGTACTGTGAAGGCAAACGGGTGCAATACCGATCGTGTAATATTGAGGACTGTCCAGATAATAATGGTAAGTTGGGAGTTGATCTTTGACATGGAGGAAGGGGATGTTGGGGGCAGGAGAGATGATTGGGGTGGGGGAGGAGCAAGACAATTAAAGATGAAGATCTAATGTCTGTCTAATTTTTCTCCTATGTATAGGCAAAACCTTCAGAGAAGAGCAGTGTGAAATACACAATGACATTTCCAAATCCCCTTTTGGAAGTGGACCTGCAGTGGAATGGACACCCAAGTTTGCTGGAGTCTCTCCAAAGGATAGATGCAAACTTGTCTGCCGAGCAAAAGGCACCGGATATTTCTTTGTTCTGCAACCTAAGGTATTTTTTAAAATATGTGTTGTACATTACATTTTAAGCAGGAATTCTTACCTTTTCTGATTCTTTTTTTAAAGTGGAGTCAAAGGATATGCAAACTAAAATATTTTAATCATAAGCTTTTAAAATATCTTCGCCAGATTTTCCGTTCCTCTGTTCTACAAGTAGTCTAATCACATATTTAAATCTAGTTTGTATTGACGGGGACATGCTTCTTTCAAACTCAGTCACAGCTTTTTAAACTCACATACTTATCACATTTTATTAAACTGGAGTTTTTACAGAACATTGTGTTTCTATTATTTTATTCAACTTTTCATAGGTCCTTCAGCCTCAGGTTAAATATCTGCTCTTTGTCTCACATTCCTAAAAGGCTAACATCTTAAAACGGTCAAAAAGAAATACTTTTTAATGTAATATATTTAGGCAGTGGAACTGGGAACCAATGGCTTAGCAAGATTAAGGAATAAATACGCTTTTAAGACTAGCTTCTACAGCTATTTGCTAGGTAGGATACTGTTGAAAGGGCTATCAGTCCTTATGCTTCATGGCCCAAGACTGACTCAACTGGCTTTAGGAAGCAATGTCCTTCCTTATATGGGCTTAAACAATTTAAAGTTGTCCCTTTGATAAACACTGATATTAAATCAATTTCTCATGTTACCATGGCATTTTAGTGTTGTAAGTGGAATGAAGTAGCACTGCATACTCTAAATGAATACTTTTACTTTCAACAGTTGCTATCTTCAGAATATGAAGGGGACATGTTGCATCCATATTTTAATTTTATTATCCGTGTTTGCAAATAAAATGTCCATGTTCTAATCAAAGGCACTATTACTTTTTTAAAGGTTGTGGATGGCACCTCTTGTAGCCCAGATTCCACTTCTGTCTGTGTGCAGGGGCAATGTGTAAAGGCTGGCTGTGATCGTATGATAGGCTCCAGTAAGAAATATGACAAATGTGGTATCTGTGGAGGCAATGGATCTACCTGCAAGAAAGTGTCAGGCACTCTCATTAGTGCAAAGTGAGTTTACAAATACTGTTCCTCTTTTGAACTGCAATAGTTAATATCTTGCAAAATAACCTTTCTGTTTCAAAGACAGGTATTGGCTCAGTTTACTCTTAGAATTGAAAACTAATCTTTTAAAATCAGTTGATTTAGTTATAATTTTTTAAAGTAAAATCCCAATTAAATTAAGTGCATCATACAAGGATCTCCTGTATTGTAGCAGTAATTTAGGATGATTGAACAAAGCATTTTTGCACATGCTTGTGCCTATTGAAGTTAATTGGACTAAAGCATGTGCATAAGGTAAAGCTCAAAATTTAGTGTTTTTGCTAAATTGAAGCCTTAATTAGTGGAAGACTAAGGACTCAACATTTGCATTTTGTTCCCTGTAGACCTGGTTATCATGATGTTGTCACCATTCCTGCTGGGGCAACCAATCTTGAAGTTAAGCAGCGAAATAACAGGGGTTCACGACATGATGGCAGTTTCCTTGCTATTAAAGCTGCTGATGGCACATATATTCTTAATGGTGACTACACTCTATCGACATTGGAACAAGACATTACTCATAAAGGCAGTGTTTTAAGGTACAGTGGCTCATCTGCAGCTTTGGAAAGAATCCGCAGTTTCAGCCCACTGATGGAACCTTTAACTATCCAGGTTCTGACTGTGGGTGACTCACCTCAACCTAAAATCAAATATACCTATTTTGTGAAGAAACCACTACAGTCTGGGTCTGAGAAAGCTTCCAGCAAAAAGAAAGAATCTTTTAACGCCATCAAGGAGACGATCTTATCTGAATGGGTTATTGAAGAATGGGGAGAATGTTCAAAGTCATGTGGGTCCGGTTGGCAAAGAAGATCTGTCAAATGCAGAGACCTTAATGGGCAGTCTGCCACAGACTGTGCGAAAGAACTCAAACCAAATGATCTCCGATCATGTGCAGACATGCCCTGCCCACAGTGGCAATTGGGAGACTGGTCACCATGTTCTAAGACATGTGGGAAAGGATTCAAGAAGAGATTATTAAAATGTATGTCTTACGATGGCAGTATGTTGCCACAAGAAAGCTGTGACCCTTCAAAGAAACCTAAACATTTAATAGACTTTTGCAATGTTACAAAGTGCACTTAAACAGTATCCAGTTGGGAAAGCTAAAGATTTTTTTTTTCTCTCAGAACAGTGCACTGAAAACAAGAGAGTTAGAGGTAGCATATGTGTCTTGCATATAAAGGGCATGGTGAGGATTCATTGAGAAGGGACAGTAAAAAATAATTTTAGGGTGGTGTTGCATCATAAAAATATCCTGCAAAGTGCAGATTTGATAGCTTAGGAAGCCAATGTCACTAACTCTTTCATCTTCAGTAGATAAAGCCCTAAGGCATTATAATTTCCTTTTTAAGTCGGTTACAAGTTAAAGAAAATATAAGCAGGGGCCAAACTGAGTTTAAGTAAACATTTCAGACCCCCCCCCTTAAATTTGTGTTGTGGTACTGTTCAAGTCCCTAAGGTTTTTTTTACGTGGGTAGCTTGGGGTGGGGGGTAGGAGGGAGAAAATAGCTTTCATCTAAGCTTAAAATAATTGGTCAAGGCTTACCTACCTCACAAAGGACAAAAAACCGGATTAGAAAAGGAGTTTCAACTACGTTGTTCATGGCTGCTATTGTTTCAGAGATTAGTTTTATATAAAAATAAAGCCATATTCTCCACAAGTAGAGTCAAAAATATCAAGAAAAATCACTCTAACTTAACCTAACTTAACCTGCAGACAACTAGAATGTTCTATTTTTAAGCATCTTTGTATCACCCAATGTTTCTATCCATTTTTCTCATCCATGCCGATGTAGTCATTGTGACATGTGTAACCCACAAAGCTGGAATAAGTGGCAATCTCCATGGAGCAGGTTCTGTCTAAAAGTTGTTGCTTTTAGTGCCTCCTGACCAAACCACTGGTTTCTTTGGTTCTACCATACTGTCAACCAAAGTTATGACAGTGAAGATTTGAGCGCTGTCTCAAGTTCTAACTTTTTACCATGTTCCAGCCAATACTAGCTTACTTTTTTGTGTTATGCAGATCAGAGGAAAAAGAAATTCCCAGTATGAATGGGAATCTCTAATATATGACATTTTTATAGTGCTCAAATCACTTTTATAAGGCGGGAAAGACAAAGCTGAAGGATAGCAGGTCCATCCACAGCAGTACACTAGCAGTTGCGTAATTAAAAGTTTGTGCCAGTCCATAGACTATGAGAGAATATGGCTTTCCATATGTATATAGTAAAATATATTACTATAGATTATATATACTTTATAAGTATTTTATATTTCTTTACCTTCTGGGAAGGGTTATAGTTTGTAATAAATGCGCATAATAAACCTATTTATTTTTATACTTCCTGTGATCTTTTAAGTTATCGCTTTTTTAAAAGGACATATAACAAGGATAGAGTATTTATACAGTATAATATGTTACTAGAGGTAATAAATGAACACTATGAATTTTTGAATTTGAGTGTTTTTATTTCTACTTTATATATAGATTTTTACTCCAGTGAAAGTACCTGAAATCTAGAGTAACCTTTTCAAAAGTGACTAAGGGATTTAGGAGCCTAAGTTTTATAGGTGCTTTTGAAAACTTTTCCCATAATGTCTTATGCCATGGTAAAAGAGTAATCTTGTGTTTTGTTATTTAAACACCAACAAGGTGCACAGCAGTTATTTCATTTTTTTAGACGGAAAAAATGGAATATGAGTTAATTGATATTCTTGATTTTAATTGGGCTTATGGATGGGGCAGAACTTGTTCTGTCAGCTTGTGTTTGTAACCAGCAAAATTTCTACAAAACTAGCTAATTTTCATGTAGTACTTAACATTTTAAAATGCATTACTGGGAAAGATGCATTTAAGTTTAATAATAATAATAATTAACCAAAAGTCAGAGGTTCCCTTAAGCAAATTTCTTGAGGGTATGATAAGCACTCTTTTAATTAGAAATACATTTTTAGTGAACTGCTCTAACATTTTTTGTAACATGCTCAATAATGTTGACATTTTAAATCAGAGTTTAAACATCCAGAAACTGAATTTTATTCCCTTAACTCTGACTCAATGCCCACTGAGCTCAAGAGGAAAAACTACTATTGACATCAATGGGAATTTTTGTCTTTTGGCTTTCAAAGGAGCAGGAGTATGCCCAGTGTGAAAATTGAAGGCCTCTCACTGCTCTCTGAAATCCTGTTGAAGTTACATCTGTTAAGGGAAAGTAAAATTTGGCACAGTATCCTTTTAAAGGTGCCCTGACAAATGTTTGGCCTTCTGTGTTGTGAAGCAGTAATTCTCTGTTACTCCACGGGTGATATCCTGACCCTGTTAAAGTCAGTGGTGCTAGGATTTCACCCCTTGTGCAACGTAGTACCTTTTCCTTACTATGCTGGCCAGTTTGCACTAAATGTGATGGTTAGAAATAAACACTACAAAATATTTTAACTTTTATTTGTGGTTTTAATTCCATGGTCTTTCCATGAGAACGGTAGGAGTAAATATTGTTTTACTGTATCTTATTTCTACTAACATTAAATCATAGCTTTTTTTTAAAAAAAACACCACAGTTGATGGGTGAGAAATCAAATGTACAGCAGTTTGCAAAAAAGACAGTCTGTTTTAATTTTACACTGCACCTCTCCTCCCTATCAAATTTATTTTCTAACAAATACCAACTGCACATAGCCTAAGTGCTTAGTTATACTGGCACAGTTCATGCTATCAACTTGTGAACCCAGTGAGTTATAGTAATAAAATTCCAGCAATGTGCTGTAGCTAAGGAATGGGCTTGGGCCCAAGATCTCTGGTTAGTAATCAGTGCCTTACCCAATACTACATACATCAACCAAGAATAAGTGAGCTGTGTAGGGCTAACAAAACAGAGGAAACTGTTTCTCACAAGCATACCTATGTCGATTAAAGGCATTCCATGGTGCTGACATCCTCTCCCCACTCCCAATAAAAGGCTGAAAAGACATTTTTAGAGAGGGAAATTATATTTTATGCACACTCTTTCATGTCGAAGTGCGCTCAATAAAATTGAATGCAGCAGATCCCTATTGTTGCAAAAAGTTTCATAAGACCTTTTATTTCTCTCTATACATTTCTAAAGTGCTTACACTCATATTATGTGGGCACTCTAATGATTAGAATGGTCAGTATCTTTAGCTAAGATGTAAATGAGGTGTGGGGGGGATTCTAAACATTTGTTCTATATTAGAATTAAAGATATACATGGCAATGATGATTATATTTGCATTCATAAAAACAAAATGAAATAATAAAATGTTATGATAGGCTATTTGCTATATTGGTGTTTGTGGCACAATGAACACAAACACAGCAGTGCAAAGGTCAGGTCATTACCAAAATTTGTAGCTCAGTGGACCAGGATTACATTTTTAAATTGTAGTTTTCTAGCTAGAAAACCACAGCTGTAATATTTTTCTTTCACCAATTTATGAACTCTTATCAGTTGTGCTATAACACTAGAATAGGGCTTGTAAAATCATTCTTTTTTAAAAAGTGGGATTTGGTTACTGAAAGAGCATGTACCAAATACTACATGATTTTAAAAAACTTAGTTAAAAGAAAGTCTAGCCCCATGAAAGGATACTCTCTTATGTGACACAGCAAAGGAAAAATAAGCAAAATAAACTGGATGTGATTTATCTGTGTGGCAGTTGAGATCGCAAAGCAATTAAATATATCTTCTGTAATAAGAGTCCGCCAATTTATAGCGCTTATGGCGAAGGATTGGCCTGCGCACTATTCTTTGTGAATGCACCTTTTTTGCATAAGAGCCTCTAAACATTATTACTGACTTATTTAATACAAAATTAGGTCCAGAAAGAGAGAGATAGAAAGTCAGGTTGTGTGTTTATTTAGAGGACATTTTAACATAGGAAATAATCCTTAAAGGTATCAAAAGCACTTTGTTATTTAAACTGTTATTTAAATCAATGCAAAGTGTCCTATTGTCTTCAGTTGGCTTTGGAGCAGGCCTTTGGCAAACTCTAGATGGACTATTTTAGCCCAGTTTTACTAGTTTCCTCACCCAACAGATTCAGAGTTAATCACCATAAACACTGTAACCTGCATACCGTTTCCCTCTGGGGTCATACCTGGCATTGTTCATTGGGTGTATAAGTATCCGGCAGCCTCTCCAGTCAGACAGATAATGAGCAGGCACTCTTTTCTCTTCTCCTCTTTTACCTGCACCTCTCCTCCACCCCCTTTTAAACTGAGGTTTAATTCCATGTCAAAAATATGTGCTTTTAGTCCTTTAGAAATTGGGTACAGACGAAGGGGAAGTCTAGTTACAAGGATATTTCTTCCTCAGACCCCATTTTTTCAGTTTAACCCTTTGACAGTTGAGTGGACATTTATCCAGATTTTAACTGAGCTAAACTTGCCTGTCTCAGCAATACCACCAGCTTGGATTTATTGCCAGAAAATGTACAGGTGTATCTGAGTTGTGTGGACACAGAAGATGAACCATGAGTCGTAAAATATTTTATGCAGAATAGCTGCCTGGAAGTGCCAAAATGAATTAAATCTGCTTATCTTAATTATCCTCCAGTTCAATGCTCTCTGCTATACTGTGCCAATCCATCCGAAGACTGCACTATCTTTCAGTTACTGATAAGAGCTTATCTGTTGCTAGAGCAGAAGATAAGTGACAGTAACAGCAATTACAAGAATATTTCTTGAAGTAGTGAACTTCTTCCACTATGGGGTTTCCAGGTACTGAGGTTCTGTGATCCAAAGTCTTTGTGACTCTTTTGGTGGAGTTCAATGAGCTTTGAATCAGGCCTTAAATCTTGTAAGATTACTAGACTCAAAGAACCCTATTTTCAAATTTGGGTATCTAAATTAGGGAGCAGATGGGCGTTTGGGTAGGAATGTGGATATGTAACATTCCCTCTCCAGCTAATTAGAATGTCAAACTGTGGCATTTGGGAAACCAGTTAAGGCTCCCCTATCTGGGAAATGGACCTACAGTCTGATATAGGGACAGATGTCCTATATAGTATTTCAGTGGCAAGACTAGGAAATCTGGAGCTGAAATTTTGGTTTACATGATTGCCATATTACTAAAAGCAGAATTGGAAAGGGCCTAATTTGATCCTAGTGATAGAGAGTCAGGACCTAATTCACCATTATTTCAAATGTGTTAATGATTGATGGAAGAAGCCGCATGCAATGCATTCTGCTATATTCCCATCCCTGTGGTCTAAGCATAGCTGTGAAAGTAAGAAAGTACGTTCTTACCTGAATCACAATTTTGCTGCTGTTCTGCTGTTTGTAATTATGTATGGTTTCAGACTGTAGACGTCATAGATGATTTTGAATGTCATTTTGAAACAAAATAATTTAATAAATGTAACTTTTAACTTTGTATTAGATAGTTGTTGAGCGGAAAGCAAGTGGTACTATTCATCATAAACTTCTACTTGTTTATCCATCTGTAATGTGGGTATAACAAAGAGGCACAGTGAGGTTAACTGATTTTCCCCAGATCACACAATGAATTAGTGGTATACTCTCTGTGTGTGTGCAAGGGAGACCTTTGGAGTCTTCCTGGACTTTTAATCACAAATTTATACCATATTAACAGCACAACACATCTTAACACAGTAGTTCAGGAAAGGAAATAGAGAAAAATACTCTCTCCAGTTGAAACTGCAAGGGAAATTTAAGAGGGCAGACGATAATTACCAAATCTGATATGTAGCAGGACACCAATGCTAACAATCCCCCCTTAATATCTAACTTCTGCACTTCAGCAACCTGTGAGATTTCTGATGATACATTGTCTCTACATACAAAAAAGAACAGAAATGAAAAATGGAACTCTACTGTTAAATGAGAAAACCCTGTAGGCCTGGCACAACACCCACTCAGTGAAATCAGCAGGAAGACGCCCATTGACTTGAGGTGCGTTACAGAACAGCACTTTCTATAACTAAAAAATAGTAGATCATTCATTTTCATTTTTTTAAAATGAACCAATTAGGTTTACACCAGTCAGTGAGGCACTAATTCAATTGCATTGCCATCTGGATAAGGTTCAAATATTAACAAAGTTAGACACGTGAAAAAGTTGTTGATCACATGCAACTGCAAACATCTCTGAGGCTGTGTCTACACTACGCAACTGTTAGCAACGCCGCTGTGCCACTACAGCTGTGTCGCTAAAAGGCGCAAAGCGTAGCCATTGTTTGTCATCAGGACAGCGCTCTCCTGCCAACAAAAAACGTCCACCCCCAACGAGCGGCGTTAGCGTTGTCGGCAGGAGAGCGCTCCTGCCCACAAAGCGCTGTTCACGCCAGTGCTTTTCGTCAGCAAAACTTTTGTCTTTCAGTGGTGTGTGTTTTTTTAACACCTCTGAACGACAAAATCTTTCTTCATACGGGAGCTATTCCATACACCTAATCATTTTTGTTGCCTTTCTTTGTACTTTTTCCAATTCTAACATATCTTTTTTGAGAGGAGGCGACCAGAATGGCAGCCAGTATTCAAGGTGCGGGCGTACCATGGGTTTATATAGTGGCATTATCGTATTTTCCGTCTTATTATTCATCCCTTTCCTAATGGTTCCTAAGATTCCGCTAGCCCTTTTGGCTGCTGCTGCACACTGAGCAGATGTTTTCATAGAACTATCCAGAGTGACGCCAATAAGTCCTTGAGAACAGAGAAGTGACCTTATCCTGTGTTTTGTGACTGGCCCTAGGCTGCTAAAAGTGAAGATCAAGAGTGTGTAGTGGGGGGAAGGGATGCAAAGAGTGGCACAAAGTTCAAGAAAGTCTCAAACTCCATCTGGGGAGGGACTGGAAAGCTGTGCTTTAGAGCATTTGGCAGGCAGCGACTGGGAAGTTATCAAGCAATACTTATTTTCTTCCAAATATTGGTTTATTTCCTTTCTTTACACAATCCAACTGACGTTTGTTTAATAATAAAAAGAAATTCATTCCTCCCTTACTGAGGAGATTTGGAATTTGTGGGGTGGGGGAGGGCAGCAGATTGGGAAAGATGAGCCTGAGGCCATATAAAAAGGGGATTATAAAGAAAATGTAAGTGTTCTATCTACATTGATCCAAAGAGAGAATAGGGGCTTTGAGGCTCTTGAAGGAATTTTCCTGTGAAATATTGCAGCTGAAAGAGGGGGAGTTTTGAGTAGCTCTAGAAGTTTGGCTGGGAGGAATGGGGGCTCAGAGAGCCAAGATATTCTTGGGTCCCATCAATTTTGATTTACGGAAATTCCAGTGGGTTTTTTGGAGATTTGACTGAGTCTGCTACCAATCTGCTAACCCTCTGTATCTCACAGCTGGACTGGAAAAAAATTCCCTTCCCTCTGAAACAGTCATTGGATTAGAAAATATTCCAACCTAAAGAGAGCTATATTCTGGCCCCAGAAAGCCATCGGATAGAGATGCTGAGTGGTCAGGGAGTATGTCTGGACTCTAAGAAAATCCAAGCCTAATCCAATCAAATCCCATATTTAGAAAAACAATTTGATAATATTCCAGCAGTGAGAGTAACATTTAACGTAAGCTCAAAACAAAATAATTATTCTTATTGGAATCACTGACTGTAAACCTCATTGTTTTCAGTCATGATACATATTCTCTCAAATATAATGCAAAGGAGATTGCAAATAAGAAAAATGGCTAAAATCTGTGGGATAACCACCACCACCTCACATTCCCTCTCAAGGTAACAGGTTTTCCCGAGGACTCGCTGCTTTTTGAAACTATACAGCAGGTTTCACCCTCTGGTGACTGTCCAATCTGTACCAGCAAGTTGACTGTAAGTGGAGAACAGGACATACCCCCATACGGAAGATAGATTGCAGTGCCTGGTCACTCAGAGTAAGTGGTTGGAGAGTGGCCACATTGTATACTACAATGGACCTAGTGGCCCAGTGATGTCTGGGTCACAATAACAGGAGTGGAGGAGAAGCTAGCTCTTTGTCTCTAGGGGTGCCTTGGCTGAATAGAGTGAATTGGGACGGGATTCCTGCCTTGGGGTCAGAGCCAGATTAACACAGGGGCTTTAGGGGCTGCAGCCCAGTGTGCTGGGCTAAAGGGAGCCCCAGCGCAGCAGGGGTCAGGCAGGCTGCCTGCCTGCATGCTGTGGCCCCAAGCCACTCCTGGAAGTGGCCAGCTTCTGGCATGTCTCTGCACATCCCTGGGGGGCCGGGCGAGGCAGCTCCATGCACTGCTCCCGCCCCCTGCACAGTGCCCCCAGGAACCAGCCAATGGGAGCTGTGGGGGCAGCACTTGCGGGAGCAGGTAGTGCATGGAGACACACTGCGGGAACATAGATCTTCCTAGTTTTACAGATCATCCTGGTTTAATCTCCTCTCTTGGGGAGATCGTGAATAAATTGTCCAGGTTTGAAATGCAGAGATTCAGAGTATCCATAGCTTCTGAGGCTATGAAGATTTGTCCCATTGCAGAATGCTGGGAACGAAGTAGTGGATACTCAGAGGATTCCAGGAGTTTCCAGTGCCAGGAAAGTGGATTCTGAGATTTTTATTCAATTTCATTTGGAGGTCAGGAAAGAGATTCTGGGACTGGAGATGATTGCTACCCAAGACCTGGACTACTAAGAGATAATGGTTGGATTTGGCTGCCTTTGCAGTGGAGGAGTGACATTTAACCTACAGAGGTACCTATCAAACTAACTAATAACTTGCTTGTCCACCTGTCTTTCTGCCTACCTAGATGTCTGCCATTCGATTTCTCAGGGTGCCTTTGTCTTTGCTTGGCTTTGTACTTCAGTGGCTCCCTGCCTATTTACTTTACCTATTTGCTTTGTTGCCTGGCAATTCCCTTCCTGCTTTGGTTCTGCCTAAGGCTATGTCTACACTGCAGCAGCTACAGCGGCGCACCTGCACCAATGCAGCTGCGCCACAGTTGTGCTTCTGATGAAGACATTTTAAGCAGACAGGAGAGCGCGCTCCCTTAATAATTCCTGCCTCTGTGAGAGGCGGTAGCCATGTTGGTGGAAAAAGCCCGACATAGTGCTGTCTACACTGGTGCTTAGGTGGTATAATTTACGTCGCTTAGGAGTGGGATTATTCACACTCCTGAGTGATGTAAGTCAGTGGTTCTCAAAGCTGGTCCGCCGCTTGTTCAGGGAAAGCCCCGGCGGGCTGGACCGGTTTGTTTACCTGCCGTGTCTCAGGTTCGGCCTATCGTGGCTCCCACTGTCCGTGGTTTGCCGCTCCAGGCCAAGGGGGGCTGCGGGAAGCGGCACGGGCCAAGGGACAGTGGGAGCCGTGATCGGCCGAACCTGCAGACATGGCAGGTAAACAAACCGGTCCGGCCCGCCAGGGGCTTTCGCTGAACAAGCGGCGGGCCGGCTTTGAGAACCACTGATATAAGTTATACTGAAGTAATTTGTAGTGTAGACATAGCCACAGTGTCTGACTAGTGAGCTCCTCTTTGCTTTTTGTTTGGATGTTTGAATGAACCCCTAGAGACCAGCCCTGATTTTGTGGCTGTCTCTGTCTGTGCATACCAAGACACCAATCCACCTCCCCCTTCTTCAGTTTCATATTGAGGGGAGGACACATTCAATGGCTCCACCCACTGCTCCACCCACCTGTTGATGGGCTGAGGGTGGGGTACCAGGTACAGAGTCTGTGCTTTCCCATACATACTCAGGCCAAAATGTGGAGAGGCCATGCAGGAGGTACATATTTCCTTTTAACTCTCTGTGTGGCCACCTAAGGCATGAGCTGGCCCTAAATAACTAAATAAAATCTTGCTTTTTCAAAATATTTTAAACAATGGGCTGCATGTGAAACTCTTCCATTTGTTCGCTGATCTCTCAATTGAAAGCAAGTGAATTGATGTTGAGAGTTTTGTGTAAGTGCCAATAAATATACAATGTAGAAAAAATAAAAAGTTTTGCCTTTTTAGCTGAAGTAATTAATCCCCCCTCAGCAAGGTTTCTGATGGAAAAGCTGACAAAGCTTAAATAAGACCCAATGGAGTCAGTAACACTGTAATGTGAGAGGATGGCAGCATTATTTTTTGAAGACAATACATTGTTCTATGCTAATTTTAAATTATTTTAAATTAAGATCCTCTGAAACCCAGATGTGAAGAAAGACATTCCCATGTAGAAGCAACAGTTACTGCAGACTTGTTTTAAGCTTTTATGTAACATCTTATAGTCATTATGTACAGACATTGTTCCCTAGCAATAAACTGTCCATACTCTACAGAGTCACAACTTCTTCAAAGGGACAAAACTGCCAGCTTATGGAAAAATTCTAAGGGATATTTCATAACATTTGATTTCTTCCTCATGAAGTGATTTTCCACCATAGTTTGGTCTTTTAATATATTGGCAGTGAAAGAGAGAATGAGGCAGAAAAAAAATGTTTTGTTAATGATACATATGTTAATGGTAAACACAAATTCCATTATATTTTACAGAGAGCACAATCCTTCAATTTTTCTCCCATGAGTAATGCCACTGAAGTCAATGGGACAACTCACATAAGTAAGGGCTATACGACTGGATCCATTATTCTTAGTGAAGAGAAGTCAAGGAGTGCCTGATGAAGCCCATAGCTGGTAATGGCATAGTCAGAATGTGAGATTGTTTTTTTTTTTTCTTTTGAATGACTTTAAATATTTCAGATTTCCTGGTCCAGCCAAACTACATTAGTGGGGCTGAAGCAAGGCAGAGGGCAAAGGTCATGTTAAGCCATCTTCATGCCGCCTGATCCTGAAGAGCAAGCCTCTGGGTTTTTCTAACTTACACCTGGCTGCTCATGGCCCCAGAGGGCTGTTCTGGAATTCATTGATTGATGGTGAGACATAAAGATTCACTGGAAATGCCTCCTACACCTGAAGGAGGTGAAGAAGGGTATAGTATAGGAGCCATTACAGCTGCTCTACACCACTTGGGGATTCTCCTATGTAAGAGAAGTCCTCCATAGGCCAGATATGCCAGCTTTACAACTTTTTTTGTCCCATCAGAGCAGTGGAAAGTAGCTGAAGAAGGGGTCAGGATTTGGCCCAGAATTGCATGTTTATTTTTAAAGTCACACCTACTGTCTAATCTTGCAGCCTGTACTCATGGGATTGCTCCTGTGAGTAAGGACTGAACATTGGGATTGAGCCTTTGATCTGGAAAATCAATTCTTGCATGCATATTACAAGAACACACACACATAAAGACGAGGCATTTTCTCCAGAAGAATAGCTTTCATAAGCAACTCTTAGCAAATTTTGAGTACAGTCTAAAGTTATTTTCCACGTATCACAGAAACAGTAACGGTTTCCAAGGTATTACATTGCTTTGTGGTAATAAAATGTCTTCCTATGTCTAGCCAGTAGCATGGATGTGAAGCTGTACAGGTACACAAGGTTCAAGCTTCCTAGGCTGTTGTTAAAACATTGTCTGCACCTATTATGCCCAGTACATTCTGATTAGCAGAATGCTATCCAGAAAGCTGATGCAAGAAGTTTACTTTCAGAAGAAAAGACTGGTCTTAGGTGGGTCCTGTGATCACTAGAATTAGTGGATGAACTGGAATTGGATGAACTCAGAGTTACCTGAATCCAGTAATAATCATCAAATGATACTGTACCAGTACTGAGGGGGCGGAAGAAAGGGGGAGATATTTCAGTAATTTCCATTGGTGAGAAGGTTTTTGCAAGAACTACCTCAGCAAGCCAGGGGACAAAAATGCCAAGCCTATGTAGCTACTTGGAGTCTTGGAACATCTAAACATTCTACATCCGTTCCTGGGAACAGAAGGCTTTCACTTATACCCCAGCCATCCATATTGTCTCTTGTTACGTCCCTTTGTTTCCAGAGTACTTATTCCATGCTTTAAGTATTGTAACTGGTCACCTTGTAAATCCATGTAAGAGAACACTTTCAGAATATGGGGGTGTAGTGGATAGGACACTGGAGAGCTTCCCCTGCAATGCCTGCTCCTAGCTGCTGTGGTGCCAAACACAGAAATGAGGGCAGAGAAACTGTCCTTCCTGTGAATACAGGGTTCCCCATGCTGGCACCCAGGCTGTGATATAGAGTGGTGAAGTGCCTGATCTGGGGAGTGCAAGGAATAGACGTGGAGCTCTGGTGGGGGGAAGACTGAGATTGGATAAGGAGCCCGGTGAACAAGAGACACTGGGATTGGTCAAGGAGCCCCAGGGGAAAACTGAGAATGTGAAGCATTCTGGAGCAGGGTGAAGACTGGGACCTTGACTCAG
Organism: Lepidochelys olivacea; assembly: GCF_965140295.1. Classification (NCBI taxonomy): domain Eukaryota; kingdom Metazoa; phylum Chordata; order Testudines; family Cheloniidae; genus Lepidochelys; species Lepidochelys olivacea. The sequence continues at coordinate 170,783,642 of NC_140411.1, forward strand.
AGTCCAAGGTGGAGGACTGGGATAGTTTGGACAAGGGAACTGGGATGGGAAGCTGGGGATGGATGGGAAGACTGAGATTGGATGAGAAGTCCAAAGGTGTGGGGAAACAGACTGACTGGACAAGGAGACTGTGACCAAGAGAAGAAGCTAAGGTGAGCTGTGAAGAGATTAGGAGTGGGAGATGGGGCAGGAGAACTTGGACTCAGAACAGAATGGGGGAGACAGGGGGTGCGTACAAGGAGGTCGGGACAAAGGTTATTTGGACAAGGAGCCTGGGAGTGGCCACTAGGGCTGGCTGGGCAGGGAGGAAGAGACAGGATGAGGACAGGGGACATGCTGAAGGGGTTAGGGGCAGAAGGATCAATGACCACTAAAGAACACTTCCCTCAAAACATGAAATAGAAGCCAGGATTCTTGAGTCTCACTGTTCTTCGACTGCAAGCAAATAGCTGTGAACCTGCAGGGAAAGAGTGTGTCTCGTCCCCTTCTACTGGCTGGGCCATAGAAGATGATAGCCCTTCATTATTGCCAGTTATTCTGTTCACTCAGGTGGCAGAGTTCTGAGTGGTGAATATAAAGTTTGTAACCCTGCTGATAAGCAACATGGGGGTCAGTATGGTTCCACATGATGGAATTATTGTTTTTTTGTTTGCTTTTTTTTATTTATTCACCCAAAGGTTCATAGCAAGCAAAAAAAGGATAAAACAATAGGAGGTCATATGTCTGGTACTATCTAAACTTTATTCTTTCCTTGCAAGTTTTAGGTACATTACACTCTGCCCAGACACCGCTACTCCTGGCCTGGATGAGACAAATAGCCCCTGCCATATTATCTCCATGTCTTTCTGTCAGTTTCAACTGGTGCTCATTCACCTCCCCTTCCTCTCTAGAATGGAATCTTTAATACTCACTCGATCCTAGTCTTGGGAAAATTAACCTATTAACCAGGGTGGAGCTGGCAGGTTCATATTTCCCAATTAATAGCTTCCCCATTGCTTCCTTAAGGAGCCTTGGTATTCTTGCTGGCAGTAACTTATCTGTTATTGTTTTATTTCCTGTTTGTTTCTTCCATAATTGCCTCCTTTGATTTAACTGCATGTAATCAGGCAGGTAAACTGAGGTGCACATTATATTCTTAAAAATAAACCAAATAACTCCCTTATTCTCCATATCAAATAAACTGTATTAGGTCAATACTGAAAGCACTTATGCATGTGCTTAACTTTATGCACAGGAGTAGTCCTAGTGAAATCAGTGAGTGTAATGTAAACCATGTGCATAAATGTTTGCAGTTTTGGGGCCTCAGTTAACTTGTGGAGTAGCTGTTGTTATGTGTCCAGATGTGGGTGTGGCTTCAGAGACTGAAAATAATTCTCCATTTTTGAACAGACTGCAACTGGCTGAAGCTTACCGCAGGCTTTCACTGCTGTGTAATATCACGTTTGCAGTGTAGCCAGCTCTCATGATAGTTGGTGGTTTTTTTAAGACCCAGCTGCTGGAATCAAAATGCATGAAAATCTCAGCTGTCATTTTTTAAAAAAAAAGCCAGTTTCTGGTCTGCATGTTTGATGAGAAAAACTTGAAAATGTGAAGTGAGTGCACCTATGAAGCTCAAAACCCACAAGGTAAATACAAAGAGCACAACACTTGTTAAATGCAAGCTATTCATGCCTTAATAAGGAGTCAGAGTAACAGCCGTGTTAGTCTGTATTTGCAAAAAGAAAAGGAGTACTTGTGGCACCTTAGAGACTAACCAATTTATTTGAGCATAAGCTGTAGTGAAGTGAGCTTTAGCTCACGAAAGCTTATGCTCAAATAAATTGGTTAGTCTCTAAGGTGCCACAAATACTCCTTTTCTTTTTAATAAGGAGTAGAACACATTTTCCCTTATGTACAATTACTCTGTCTTATTATCTGTCAGCATCAGAGATCAGGGAGAGAGAAACAATGGTCATTTCCATCTTCACCTGATAGTTTCATTTCAGAGTTTCTGATAAGTCCCCCCCTCCCCCCATCCCATTAACTGTCTTCTTCCAAAGTTTCTGTGCAAAGAACTGTACTTTCTTAACACTGTATATTGAAATATTTCAGGATGGTTTTAGAAGCAGAAGAAGGATTCCTCTTCTATGTAGGAAGAGAGGCAGAGGTAGTGCCTGTGGGAAAGGGCTGCAAAAGTTTTTAAAAAAATGTCTGTTGGATGAAATTTTGCAAACACAATTTTGTAACAGGTTTCAGGGAACAATGCAGCTCCTGGTGAACAAAGGGTTAACTTCAGCTCATGCTTTCCTCCCCTTGCAAAGGTGTTGAGGGAAGATCTAAAGAAATGGCTTCTGGGGAGGTAGAGAAGATAGGGCTACACATTTAGGGGTATTTGACTAGATTTAGCCCTAATTTGCGGAGTTTTCTGTTTAATTTCTGTTTTGCTTATTTTACTTTCTTGTTACAAACATTAGCTCTTAAGGAAAATATCTTGTTGACTGTAACTGTGTTTTTTCTTTTCATTCTCTGTTTCCAATATCCAGCAGGTGAGGGTTCACCATGTGTCAGATTTCTTACAAGTTCAGCTACGTGTTTCCAATTACCTGGTGAGTAGTTGCTGTGATATATACTAATTTATTAGTTCATTTTAAACTTCTAACAAGATACTGCAATGGCTTGGGGTTCTCTGATCCAATATTTCCATTGTAGCACTGTTGCATTAGCTTCTCGTATTGAGTAATACGTCCATCATGACAAAAATTTATGTCATCACTGTATCATAAATAAAATGCTGCGATGGATCAGAAAATAAGGAGGCCTTGGTAATATGGTAACAGCATGATTCACTGCTATTAAGCAGATACAATTCGGGAAGTGAACTTTTTAATCATAGAGCTTATAGCTGATCCATGAACTATGGGTGCAGGGATCCTCTCTTTTGTTCTTACAGTACCTAACACAGTGGGGTCCTGGTCCATGACTGGAGCTGTGAGATCATACCACAATACAAATAATAATAATAAACAGTAACAATATCAGGATGATGGGCCAGTTTCACCACTGTCCTACATGTTAAAGGGGTCTTTTATGTATATTGTTATGAAAAGTGCTACCATTCTGATTTGGTAGTATTTAACATCACCTTTACGTTGGTGCAAATGACTTGTACAAAGTGCAGAGTAATAGTGAGATGGGCTTAAATCTTATGGCATATGTGACAAACCTGATTTAATAGATGATTAACAGAGATTTAATGAGACTGAAAAGAGGAGCCCATGGAACACCTGAAAAAGTTCATCTGAGTATGAGGTTCTTGAAATTCAAAGGGAGTACAGGAGAACTGAATGTTCTCAGGAGTGGTAGGATTGACTTTGCCCATGCTGCAGAAGGGGTACTACCAGCCATAACACAAAGAAATCCAGCAGAGCAAAACAGAGCTTAGGAACTGAGCCACTCACTAGGGTCTTCAGCACTTCTTCCCTACTTCTGCTTCCTCAATAAAAAGTTGAACAAAGCTAATCTATTTTGGAGGCTTCTTTTGAAAGAGAAATGTCACTCCCTAAAATCCCTGGGCCAGGTCCTCATCTGGTATAAAATTCCATTGATGACTGATGCCAATTATCAGAATTCTGGCTCAGAATTTACCTCCAAGTCAAACAAACCAAATGGAACCCTGCTAACTGTTTTAATGTTAAACTGTATACATGGCACTGTTTGTCACTATTTGGAAAGAGATGCTTCAGTTTGTAATGTTGATATATTTTTTAACCTAGAAAAATAGGATGAAAATTCATGCAAGAAAATATACTAATCTTTGTGAAAAGGAACATTTAAATGAAATAGGAATCTAGGTAAATAAATGAGACCTGATGAATAAAAATGAAAACTGTTCTTCAGACATTATATAATTTAATGTGTCTTGTGACATTCTGCCACATCAACCAGCTAAATGACTTATCTTAAATCAATACCTATGAATTAACTTCCCCTGATGTAATCTCTTAGATAGCTGGCTTATGATCCTGGAGAATATTGTTAGTTCATTGGCTCGATTTAAGGAGTTCTGTCTCCCTATTTTTAGATTTAGCTACACTGCATGAAATCTGAAGGAAACATTAAACAAATGAAGCAGATGTGGGGAAAGGGAGAGCCCTTTCTGGTTCTCATAAAATCTTTTGACTTGCAGTCCACGGTATTGTTTCCTTAATGGGTATCAAAATTTCCAATTACAAAGGTTTGCAAAGGGGATAGTTACATAATTTTTCCTTTGCTGGTGCCTGTAAGAAATTCTAGCCATTTTCTTCATCATGTCGTATTCCATAGTTTGCCAGTGAATTCAGTTTCAATTAAGCTTGTTTCCACACAGTATATCAAAGTACTTCTGAGACTCTGTAGGAAGGAATAGGAAAGTCCAGGGTCACAATGTTTATTTACTAAAATTTTACTCACTAGGATAAAACACGTGAATGGAAATGAATCATCTCAATTTCAAGCATGTCCTAAGGCTGCAGCTTGCAGAAAAATAAGTTAACCATGTAACTGGTTTTAATTTTAGATAACTGTGTACTTACTTCACAGCACTTGCTTCTTGGGGAAGAACTCTGTGGCTTGTACGCAGATGCAGGTATTGCTTATAACTTCTTATTCTGAATCTGAATCCCTCCCATGCTGTCAGATGTTGCTTAGGGCACGAACAAAGCTCTGACACCCCTGTCTATCCTGGACCATTTTTTGAATGTTCTCTGGTAAGTCAAGTCCAGAAGTGTTCCGTCTCTAAGTATCGTTAAGGATTCTTTCCATCAGCCCCTTTTACATGTTCCTCCAGCTGCCCAACAGCTTGCCTGCTGGGGTAGACCCTCTGGCTTCAGTCTTAACACATCCCACGCATTTCCAGCTTCTTTTCTGGATAACCTTGCAGATAAGGGTTTGTGGAATTCCAACCAATCTCAGCATTTGTTATAAATTCATTCCATTTAATACCTAATATTTTTCCTGAGGCATTTGCCTTCAAAGGCATTTAGATGTCTGTCCGACTACCTTTGGTGGATTGCCAGTTTTCACATCCATGTGCTAAGGTAAATAACATTTGAATTGAAGAGTCGTAGTTTGGTCTTTCAGTTGTAGATGTTTGATGACCAATCTTGTTTAAGCAGCTTGGGACATTATTTCCTTCTGGATAAACCCATTGGTTTGCATGTTATTGCCGAGGTGTGTGAATTGGCACCTCTTGTATACCTTTGCCTTCTAATGTAATGCTTGAGTTGGGAGTTGCTGCAGCCTAAATGTCATTTGGAAGGGAGAAAATTCCTCAAGTCTTATTGTAGTGAAACAAATAGGAATAAATACAGTAATTAATGGGCTCGTGTGTATGTTTACCAACTACTGAATGGTATCAGAACTGCTCAACTTTGTGTCCTACACCCTATACTACCGAGGAGAGCCCTTTTTAGCACAAATATTAAGACCTGTGCTTTTTGGAACAGGAGGATCTGAGTTCTATCCTTGCTGTGGTGAGATGTTCCAGGTGCAGGGCCGACCTTAGGGGTGGGGGCCAGTGATGCTGGAACAATTTGTATAGCAGAGGTGCTGAGAGCCGTTGAACCAAACTGTAAACCCTGTATATGATGGAAACCACTTTAAGCCAGGGGGTGCGGCAGCACCCCCAACACCCCTGTTGCCAGCACCTATGGTGAGGGCGCTGCCCATGGCACTGTGCAGACTGGCAACCTGAGCTGCAGGGGGGAATGACTATCCTCCTGAGCAGTGGTGCCCTTCCTCACCTCCTTACTCCACTGCTGTCTGCAGCTGCCAATGCTACTGCCTCTTCCCCACACCCTGGAGCACCTCTGGCCACGCTGCTCAGGATTGGAAGCCTGCCTCCAGTCTGCTGCACAGAGTGTGGGGTATGTGTGCTGTGTTGAGGTGTCTCCCCCGCACATGCACCCAGTCTCCGCTGAGTTGGGGTGGGGGGAGCCTGTTTTTGCTGCTGCCTCTGGGTCAAGAGTGGGTGCTGTTGGCAGCTGCTGCTGTCTGAACAAGCACTCAGGCAGGTAAGTGCTCTGCTTAAAGAGGCAGCGCGCTGTCATACACACACTCGCTCTGTCACATGTACGCTTGTATTGCTGCTGGTACTTCTTGGTACTTCCTGTCAAAATGTGTAATGCACATATATTCTCTGTAATTTTATTCTTTAAGTTCAGTAAGGATTAAAGTGCTGCTATTTTAGTTTTTTGACTGGGTCTGTGTACTTCATAATTTTATTTCTCTCTTACGCTTAAATTAATTCTTTGAGTAGCAAGTTCTAAAATGCCTAACCTGTCCTGGCTGGAGTAATTATCATTCCTACTTTTATTACCATACTGTGCTTTGTCATTCATTATTTAATATGGTACAATCAAATAATAGTATCCTTCTAAAATGGAAATTTAGCTTGTACTCACCATAACAGTGCCAATTTTAAAAAAAAAATTAGCTAAACACGTAACTTTAGCCACTGTGCCGATGAAGGTCGCTTATTTTCAAATTGTATTTTTAGTTATATCTGTAAAATAACTTAAAATTTGTATGAAAATAAATGTGATTCAAAGTCTGATAGTAATGAGGGAGTCAAATGTTAATGAGTCACATACATGATTGGTTTCAGAGTAACAGCCGTGTTAGTCTGTATTCGCAAAAAGAAAAGGAGTACTTGTGGCACCTTAGAGACTAACCAATTTATCTGAGCATAAGCTTTCGTGAGCTACAGCTCATTGCATCCGATGAAGTGAGCTGTAGCTCACGAAAGCTTATGCTCAAATAAATTGGTTAGTCTCTAAGATACATACATGATTGTGATCGGTAAACATAAATGCCAAAATAGTTGGAAAAATAAATTCTATATAAAAATAAATTCTTAATAAAAGAGAGAAAATACCTTAATAGTGTATGTTAAAATTAAGTAAATACATTTTTAGTGGAGTGAAAAACAGTTGACTAAAATAGAGTAGATAATGGCAGTAACACGAAGTGTGTCTGTTAGAGAAAGTAACCAGATTTTATTTATTTTTATCTTTACTGAAGACTGTGTGCAAGGTATCAAACTTGTTTTTCTGATATCTGTGTTAACTCCAGAACTGATACCTCAAGGTTTGGGATTGGGAATATCTTGCTGTATTATCTCCTGATTGTTCTAAACTTACATATAAATTTAAAATATGGCTTTAATTGGAGTTTGTATATAGTTTTTTTCTTTCTTTATATAGCAATTAGGTACAGTGCTCTTGTCAGCTAATTTCTAAGTTATTATCTGCCCCCCCCTGAAATAAAGTACAGTTTTCAGGTGCCTAAGTAGCCCCTGGAATCATAGTTAAAGTTGCCCCCCTCCCCTCCAAAATTTGAAATGGCACCATTGGTGAGCCAGGAGTGGCCAGAGGGCTGCTGGATGGCTGTGAGTTCCAGCAAGATGCAGACCCCATGCAACAGTGCGGAGCCCACCTTGACCCACAGGCCGAGCGCCAGGCACCACGAGCCACCGCAGCAGCAAAGAAGTAAGGGTGGCAATACACCATATACCATGCCACCATATACCGTGATTCCAGGGGCTACTTCTGCTCTACTGCTGGTGGTGGCACTGCCTTCAGAGCTGGGCGCCTGGCCAGCAGCTTCCGCTCTCCAGCTGTCCAGTCAGTGCTTAATTTGTCTGGGGCTGAGTCCTGGCACCTCTTTCAATACAAATTTAGTACTGGAGGAGGGGAGGCAGCGGGGACCAAAGACTGTGCGGGGGGAGGGGGTAAAGAGCCCATGGGGCAGGGGTAATGGGAGAGTGCCTGTGGGTGCCAAGTTCACTCAGGGCACTATTTTCCCTAAGGCCGGCCCTGTCCAGGTGCCCATGGTGTGCAGCACAGAGACAACTGTGTCTGTGGATATGTTACAAGATTGTGAGCCTGGAGTTTTTGTTTTTCTGTGTAGCAGGTTCCAAGAATCCGTTTTCTACCGATCTCACAGTGGTGCTGTGGAGACTAATGTCTGTACAGGACCATGAGCATTTAAATTGCTATAAAAATGTTAAGTATTATTATTTCTAGGTGGTAACAAACTGGATGAAACTGAATGGATTGTAGAATTTAGATTCTAGGTCTCCTGGTCCTGGTGAAATACGAACACCACAGAGACCCTCTTAAAAGGGGAAAGTCGTCACAGCAACGCAGAGCACATATACTGTGGCAAGGGGGAGAGCATAGAGAATCCTGCTTCTGTCCCAAATCCCACAATCCCACCAATTTTTGCCTTCACCAGAGAACAATTTATGTTCAGTTTATCACTCCTTAGAGAAATAGCAGATGTGTGAGGTCTGGGAGCGCCGATGCTATTTAATGCTCAATTATTACATGCACAGACATTACCTCTTCTCGTCTCATCCTTCGTCTTACTTGAATCCACCACTTTATGCTCCCTTTTGCTAACAGAAGCCCAAGAGCATTGCCCCTTGTTCATCACTGACCTTCTGCACTCTGAATGGTACAAAGCAGAAAGAGTGGAAAATGGAACCCAAAATTTGGAATTTTGAATGTATCATGCCTTCTAGACTTTGAAGTCCTGATTTTTTTTTTAATTTATTTATTTATTTATTTTTAAAGGTTAAACAGCCTACGTCTACCAACCTCCCAGTTCACCGGTCCCTTGTTGTTCCACCTCCCTTGATTTTTGGAAGGACTACAGTCAAAGAGTATAACATTAAAATTACCTTTTTCCCTCCTCAAAAAAAACTATGTGAAAAGTTTTGGAGTAGCTCAAGCTCTTTCAGATTCTCTAGTTCCCAGGTTAGAGGGTAGACCTCAATTAGGAAACAGTTTCTTCTTAAACATATCATTTCATAAATAGCATAGCAAATTCTGGTTGTCTGAAGTGTTTTGTTACCATTTTGTAGGGAATAATGATTGGTTGCCTGGAACTCTGGTTAGTTGGCAAAAATTCCATTTATTTAGTATCACAGGGAACAGATCTTTCTTATTGTCTATGGAGAAAGAAATTCCTTGGCACTCTTCCCATTACCTTTCTGTAACCTCACCACTTCCCTTTAATGTCCAGGCTTACTTCTGAACATATGTTTGTATTTTCTGATATAATGTGAGAATTGTTGTAGTCATTACTCAGCCTGTGTGAATTTCACGGTAATTGCCTTCGAAAACAAATGAACAAATAAAAAAAAGAACTGTGGCTCAAAGGGCTGTAACTATTTGTGCTTTATTTTCAGAAAGGTTTCCAAATGATTTTTAACATCTAACAATTTTCTGTGCAACACTCATTGCACTACTCTATTCATATCGAACTCTGTCGTCTTTTGAATTAATTACTTAAATACAGAAGAAAGTGCGTGTGCTGTTTTGAAGACGTAATGCAGGGGTTCTCAAACTGGGAGTCAGGACCCCTCAGGGGGTCGCGAGGTTATTACATGAGGGGTCGCGAGCTGTCAGCCTCCACTCCAAACCCCGCTTTGCCTCCAGCATTTATAATGGTGTTAAATCTATAAACAAGTGCTTTTAATTTATAAGGGGGGTCACACTCAGAGGCTTGCTATGTGAAAGGGTCACCAGTACAATAGTTTGAGAACCACTAATTAAAAAAATTCTAAACATGAATTATCCCTGGAAGTACTGATCCATGGATTTATAAGGAGCAGAGCAATTTTTTTCTACCATGAGGTAAATGTGCTCAAATCAGGCACTCATTGGGGTCATCCTTGAAAGCCAGTGGTGCACTAAACTATCAACTTCAAAAGGTGTCCCATTTATGGAGGGCTTGCAGGACTGGGCCCACCTTGGATCTTTCAGCCAAATTCATCTGCAGAATAACTCCATGGAAATCAAGGGAGTTACCAAGGGGATGAATTTGGCCCAATAAAACTACATATTTGAATCAGGCAAGCAGGATTTGGCTCACTGAATCCAACTGCTTTTTAGCCCAGCAGTGTTTTGATATTGTGACTGCACCAATTCAGCTGCTAACAGCATAATTGAGATTTGAAGTCCCAGGTGAACCAAAATGCATAAGAAAATAAAAACTAATGACTATATTTTGGAAGCTGATGGATGAGACATCAATAACAAGGTATCTTTTACTAGATATGGAAATATATTGCTCAGATTTGGAAAGATTTGCTTCTTGCAATATCACTAAGGGTCAAGGTGTTTCAGCCAGTCAAAAGTAAGAAGGTAATAATTCTAAAACTGTTCAGTATAATCGACTTAATCTGTGCCAGCTATCAGGAGAATCATATGTTTCCTCTAATGATGCTCTGTCTTGATCACTGCAAGGCTGGTGGCATCACTGTCAAAATGCTAGTGATTACTACACTATGGATGTTAGGTTACCTTATGATAAAAAGCTGACTTAAAGGGCAAATTCTAATTTGAACTGAAAACTTTCAAAACTTGCTCATTTTTCACCCTGGAAGCAGGTAGGGTTTGGGGGAGGGAACGATGACAAAAGTTTCAAGGGCACACATTTAAAAGGTAAATGGCATGCAGCTACATTTTCTGCATAATAAGAGCCAGAGAATATGCCATGCCACCCTTCAAATAACATAACTGCTCACAAAAGAGCCGGCAAATTCCAAATAAGCTAAAGCAAAAGTGTCTGTACAGCGGTAGCACTGGCATCTAAATTCACTCTGTCTAGAGAGCCATACATATTTCTTAAGGACCCCATCTCATTCGCTTAGTTATTTCAGTAATAAAAGGTGCATCTGATATGTAATTTTATTGTTTCATTCATTATGGCATTGTTGATAGACTAATCTGTTATGTTGCATTCAGATTAACTTTATTTTCAGAATACAGAAAATGGTAAAAATGTGCAGGGAAGGAGGGGAAGTCTTCCATAGAAATAAACATTTTGCAAACAACAGTGGCTTATCCAAGCATGCTGTCTGCTGTGGATCAGGAAAACAAAAGTCATTTACCAGATGTTTCAAATTGTGAGGAAAATGTAAAAAAGCATTTTGGGGGTGGGGGCAGGAGAGGGGAAGTGTATTAATGCTAGAAAGTTGTCTGTCTATTGTCAGAGTACTAAATCTGAAACATGAACGATCTTAAAAATATTAAACTCTATCCTATTTTATCTTTGAAATATATAGATCTATTTTTGTCAAATTATCCACTTTTAGTTTCAGAATCTGAGGAGAACTTTAGGCCTGAATCATTCCTGTCTGTCTAAGAATGAACTGAACAAAATCCTCTTGTTCTTCCCCTACCCCCCGCCATTTTCTGTAATTACCATGCTTACCCTATAGAGGTGCTTTTTCAAATAGAGTCGAGGAAATGGACACCAACAATACTCAGGATGAAGTTGAAAGAATATAAATCAGTAAGCATGCTTATTTGTCAAGGTATTTTACTTGATATTTGTGTGCACTGAAATTTTGCTTTGGACTTTTTTTGTGACATGATTATCTACGGAAGCCCACTGGTTTAATATAAGCCATTAATTTAGGGACAGATTCTTATACCCTTACTGTTCAAGATAAGTATCTTACTCTTTGACTTTGGTGGGACAACTCATGGCATGCCAAATCCTGTTTATTTTACACAAGTAATCCAATTGCCTTTGGTGGAACTCTTCATGTAAATAAAGTGAGCAGGATTTAGCCTAGAGTAAGCGTCCAGCTCTTGGTGCTTTGCTATATATACCTATCACTAAAGGAAAAGCAATGGTGTAAAATTAAGCAATAGAAAACTATTTTTCTAAGTAATTTTCTCATGGAAGCATCTTCATCTGGTCACCACTTACCAATCCTTGTATTATTTACTATGTGAATAATTTTGAAATCCTTATAGTTGTTATATACAAACAGGAAAAATATTTGATTAGACTTTTTAATCCCTTTGGGTTTGGCCCGAATTCTGCATAAGGATCCACCCTTTCAAGATCAAGGTCTTAGATTATATTATTACCTTGTTAGGTTCCTCTTCCTTTACCAGAGATTTTGAAGACTGTTTCTAATTAACCATTTCATTGTACCTTCTATGTGGCCATTATCCACTATCTAGGAATAAACAGACAAACACTTACAGTTTGTCAAAACCACTACTGCTACTTTTAGATGAGTTCAACACTTTGGAGCCCCCATGATTGGTACAAAACGTAACATTTACAATTTTACCTACTCATACTTACATTGTGTTCTGCACAAATGCTCAGCCTGGAAGATCTAACATTTTGTATTGTACAAAAATTAGTGGTCCCCTGGGTAATCTTAACATTCCAACTCATGTCAGTAGGCCTACACTCCAATGTCATAGCTAAAGCTATGATTCTGTCATGGAGATCACGGATGTCACAGAATCCATGACTTCCAAAGACCTCTGTGACTTCAGCACCGGTGGCTGGGAGCTGCAGGGTCCTGCCGCCTCCCTCAGTGGCAGGGAGCTGTGAGGTACCCCCACCACCTGAGGCAGCAGGCCCCCAAGCTCCCAGCTGCCATGGGCAGCGGGAGTCCCCTGCAGCTCCTAGCCGCTGCAGGCAGGGCATGTACCCTGCAGCTCCTGGCCTCTGCGGGGGATGAGGGGGGCTCCCCGGCAGCTCCTCCAGCCACTGCCGCAGGGCAGGAAGACCCCAGCAGCTCCCCTCCACCTCTGGGGGCAGAGGGACCCTGGAGCTCTGAGTCCCCATGGGTGGTGGGGCCCCCAGATAGTGCATGTGTTGGTGAAATTTTGGCCCTATTGAAGTAAATTGCAACTTCCACAGATTTTCGTGGGCCCAGAATTTCACCTTTTGTTTGTACGATAATAGTTATTATGAGAATGCAAATATGAAGAGATGGGTTTTGCAATTAATTATGAATGGGTAGCGAATGACAGTGGATCCTTCCTTATAATTTATGGAAGTGAGGTCCATAGCCTAAGTCTGGCTCCCATAAATGTTCTCTTCTGTACTTGAAAGAAGCTCCCCGCCCCCGTGGTTGTCAGTTTCCTTGTTCTGATAGGACTCATTCCCAATCTTCTCTATCCATCAATGAGATAAGTAAGAAGGGCAGCATGTGATGTGGAAATAGAAATGGCAACATGCTACAAATTTCAGTGATAACAAGAGACAACCATATAACAATTCAGAATATCACACTGAGAAAAATCTTTCTAATCTGTCACCCAAGTTACACTTGTTCTAAATTTTGAACTATAAAGCAAATCATATTTAGCTTCTAATAGACTGTGTCTGAAGCACTCTGGTACAAAGTTAATTAGTCCAAATCAATAGTGAGTTTCCTAGATTAGGCAAGAATCTACATTACATTTCATAAGAATCTACTTATTGAAGATTCAATAAAACAAAGATTATTAATCAAACTAGGGAGACTCACAGAGAGCCTTAAATGTTTTTTGTTTTTTTGTTTGCTATTTTCAAAAGACAAATAGGCAAAAGGAGTAACTAACTGAATCCACCCCTAGCTAAACATTAACAGCTCATGAGGCTGTTGCGGAAATTCATGAGATGTTTTCTTTAAGCACATATATTAGAAATGTAAAATTAGGGAGGGAAAGATCATAGTTAAGCACTCTGAAAAATCCAAGTTCATAGTTCATTAAGGCCCTGACTCTGTTCCCATTAAACAAAACTCCCATTGACTTCAGTGGAGCAGGGCTAGTGCTAAGTGCATTACAATGAAAACTGTGTAAATTGAACAGTCAGCTTTTGTTTGCTGAATTTTCAGTAACTGAGGTTTTAATGAGTTTTCATAATAATTTGCCAGTTTGATCAAGGGTGAAATATCCTGCAGGAACAGATCTTTTTGGGCAGCGGGATAATATAATGGAACTGCACCCCTCAGATCAAATCCATGCATTTGTCACAAGTGAATAGTCCTTATCAAAAGGAAATGAAACATTTATGACTATTTCTTTCCATGTGGGATAGGGCAATAAGTGTAAAATACACCGTAGAGGTGGTTCATCCTTTCCATGTGGGAAGAAGGAGATATGCATGTGGGGAGACTTAGCGGTATGATCTAACCCACAGTTTTCACTCAATCCTTTCCTAAGTAATCCTGCATTGACTTGAGTAGGCATCTGCTGAAATAAGGAACTAGTAAAATATGACAGGTTTCAGAGTAGCAGCCGTGTTAGTCTGTATCCGCAAAAAGAAAAGGAGTACTTGTGGCACCTTAGAGACTAACCAATTTATTTGAGCATAAGCTTTCGTGAGCTACAGCTCACTTCATCGGATGCATTTAGTGGAAAATACAGGGGGGACCAAGATGTTAGGGGGCTTATTCCTTCACACACTTACTTCCCTGTCCTTCTAACATGAACAGAGAGCAACAATACCCGAAGTCCAAAAGTGCAAACAATTTGATGTTTATTAGGGTGAACTTCCAGCAAGCATGATTCCAGTTTCCTTCCTTAGTGTCCCCCTTCCCAGCTCTGACACCACAGAGCCTTACTTGTGTCCCTGTTCCCATTCCTGCCCTTAGCAAAACATGATTCCAATCTCCCCACTGTATTTTCCACTGAATGCATCCGCTGAAGTAAGCTGTCGCTCACGAAAGCTTAGGCTCAAATAAATTTGTTAGTCTCTAAGGTGCCACAAGTCCTCCTTTTCTTTTTTTAGTAAAATATGGTTCAGAGTTGGGTGGAAATACATTTTTAAAAGGATACAACATATAATCTGTGTGACTTCAAGAGGTCATTACGTGGGCGTTTTTGAAATGTTTCCTTTTATAAAGAAATAAAAGCTTTGTGAAGTGATCTATTTGAACTGCACCAAACATCTCTATTAATTATGGACTTTATTTTTGGCATATGATTGGGGCGTAGAACTTGGAGTTCAATACATTTTCATGAACTGGTTATTTTGTATAGACATGTTTTTCTTATAGATGGAGCCGATAGTGCTGCCTACCAACATAAGGCCTTGTTTTCAGTTGCATATAACCTGTTCAAGCAAAAATTTTCCATACTAGGTGTCTGCCACAAGCGGAATACAGGATGTTTGTGGCAGGGGAGGGGGAGGGGGAGGGAGGGTTATTTTATTTTAGTCTTGGTAGAAATGATTCAGCTGTTTTCTTAGAATGAGATTAGGGAAAAATATATTGCTTTGCCCATGCTATAATATTCTTACAATTGTTTTGAGAAGCAGTAGCACCCCCATGCTTTCAAACAGGGTCTTGAAATTTGGCGACGGGTGATCTTTGTGTCAAGGATGTGCCTTTTGCTGTTCCAGTGGAAAAACTGTCCAATATTGGCCAAGTTATAAACCTTTGAAAAATCCCAGTTTACACATGCTCAGTAGAGACTGGTTAGAGTTTGGCAGCTAAATTCTGCAAAAATTCTGTCTTCACTGAGTCAGCTCCATTTTTGGGCTCCAGGCACTGACTAGGACTTTCCCTGCAATTGATGCTCATAGCCACTGTGGCACTGGGCGCTAGACCTGAGAGCAGGGAGACTGTCTTCTGTGCTCTCTGTGCTCCCTGCTGGTGGAGGAACAAGAGCTGACAGGGTTTGGGTAGCAGAAGAAGTAGATTGGGAGAAGAAGCTTTGGGAAGGAAACTAGGAATTGGAGTTGTGGGGTAGAGCGAAGATCTGGGGCAAGGGACTGAAATCAGATGAGGACGTAAGATGCCGGCGGGAAGAGTGGGACTCGAAGACAAGAAGACTGAGATTTTACTCAAACTGGGAAGTGCAAGCAGACAGGAACATTGGGAGGGAAGAGAGAGAAATCTTAACTGAACATATTGACTTAAAAATGGTTTGGGTTAAAGGTCAGGTCATTTTGGATATTATTAAAAGGTCCTTCTCATCCTTATTCCTCATTCTTAACACCATGCATTTCTTATCTGTCTGCATCCACCATGGTACATAGTTCATTGAACTGCCAGTTTCTCACTCCCAGCATCCTCCACAATTGCAAGTACTGACACTTTCGCTCACAGGGAACAGCAACAAAAGCTAAGGCTTCTTGCTAAGGACAACTCTGTTCACTACTGCAAAACCAGATAGAAACCCTGTCCAATGAGAGGAATATGACTGCTGCTGCATCGATCTGCTCATAGCAATGTTGATTACATTGCAAGGATCTGAAGTGATACAAGGTGCTTGCAGAATTCCACCTTCTCTTTAAGAGGTTCTATCTTTATGGTCCAAAACAAAGCCACCTGTCAGAGCATATTCAACCTTGAGGAAGCTGGGCTGCCCAGAAAACAATTCTGTTTGATGAAAAATGTTGACGATTCACAGTTTGTTTGTATCCCACATAGGAATGAAACTGAGCCCTTTCAAAATTTTTGAAAGCATAAGCCTGACCAAGTTAATCACCTGATGGCTGAGACATTCACCTGTGATGTGGGAGACCCAGGTGCAAGGCCCCACTGGGCCTAGGTTTTTTGTTTGTCTGTCTGTTTTTTGGAGGGGAATCTGAAAATTCCCAAGTTTAGCATGGTTTATTTATTGATCCAACTTTGAATTTAGCTGTTTAATCTACTTTGTACTTCATTATTTTGTCAGGGAAGAAATTTTTTACATGTTGGGAGGGTTTATTTCAAGTGCTTTCATTTGTAATTAAGTACTGTCTTAAATCTGGCATTAATTAGCAAGACAGGAAGGCAGGCTTTACAAGAAAAGTTTTTCTGCTCTATGGGGCTGTAAGGGTGAGACAGTTAAAGGCCCCCATGCTGCTCTGAAGCCAGGGAGAGAGAAGATTGAAGCATTACCTTGGTTCTTGAGTCAACAATGTCATGGTGCTAATTGACTATGTAATTGGCAATGTAATGGTGCCAATTTACTACGCAGAATGGAGACTACAGAACAATCCCTGGGAGAAGTGGAGGCTGTGGAACATTCAGGGGAGAGGAGGAAGTTGACCTTACGAGGTAGACATGGGCAATTTGGGGGAGAGTAGGCTGAGTCAAAATACCTGCCAGTGCCCTTCAAAGGGATACACTTAAGATTAGGCACCTATTATCATTATTCGTATGACTATAGCACCTAGGAGCCCTAGTCCAGGACTTCATTGTGTAAGGCACTGTATAAACACAGAACAAACATGCCTAACGGAGATAGTTTAGTCACAAAGAAATCAATCCTGCTACAATACAGAAGGATTTACTAGATTATGACACACTTCTCAGTAGCCTTCCAACCCAAATGACTCTAACCGGCTTTCCCACTGATGGATTGGTGATCCTTAGGGTGACCAGGCATCCCATTTTGGCCAGGACAATCCCTTTTTTAAGCCCTGTCCCAGCTGTCCTGAATTTTTTTTTTTTGGCAAAAGTGGGCATTTGTCCTGTTTGCTCTTGCCAAGTGATCAAGTTGGCAAGGGCAAATGGGACAAATGCTGACTTTTTTGACAAAAAAGTGGGGTACAGAGAGGAGGAAAGTGCAGGGGGTGAGCTGAGATGCAGGGGCATGGTGTGTGGGGGAGGAAGGGTTCCAGTGCAGGAGGGTCGGGCAGGCAGGGTTCCATGACCCGCAATAGCCTTGAGCATGGGGGGCTGGCATGGTTCGAGTGACAGTCTGGGGGGAGCGCCTAGGGTGAGCGGCTGGGAGCAGCGCTGCAGGGGTGGGGATGGGGCCTCAGGCGACCAGATGGGGGGAGGTGGGAGCTCAGCTAGCCCTGCGCTGTGTCCTGTTTTCTCTTTTGAAAATATGGTCACCCCAGTGATCCTGCAAGAACTGAGTGAATTGTGAACAAATGTTTTTGGTGCTCTGGAATAAGGACACCAGGTACCGCTCTGACCAAAAGGCAATATACAAGAAGAAAGGAGTATAATGGCTCTGGGGGCTCAGAATGGTTAATGGCAGTTGGTAGAACACACCTGAGAAGGAGGCAATGCAGATCACTGTGTGGCAAGGCCTGGGATGAGGAAAGACACCTGCCAGTAAGGGGGAATTGCTGGATTGCCTAGTGATAGGGTTTGGGCAGGAGAAGAACTAAAGGTGTAATGGCAAGTCAGCCAAGTGTAACCAGTGCTTGCCTGAGAATCCTGCAGTGGGTCACCTCTGACAGTGCCACCCTTTGCAGTCTGTCACTTGGAATCGCACCAGACACTGTGAATCCCAGATAAGATATGAGTGCGCAGCAGTATCAGGTGGAAGATTGAAACCCAAGAATGTAAGCTCTGGGCATACAAATATTTTAAGTTTTGCTATTAGAATCCAGTGCTTTAGTTAAACAACAACTGTGTTATACACTGAAAAAACAAACCTGTTCTGATCACAATCTGAATATATAACTCCCTCCCGCCCCCGGTAAATAGCTCCTTTTCTACTCAACATCTGTGGGAAAGACTGCTTCCCATGCTGGCTGAGTGCCTGCCAAACGAAACCCAGAGGAAATTGGCCAGGCAATTCTGCATGCCATTGTGAGGGAGGTCAAGACCCAGGGACGACCTCTGATCTCTCACTCCTTGAACTGGTGGGGTTTGGGTACACTGTCAGGATGACTCGCTGAGCCCCTTGCAAACAGGCTATTCTTGGATGGCATATCATCACAGCTTTGAAGAAGCAGAGAAAATATAAAAGCTTCTTCTTTTCTCTTCCCCTGCAAAAACGGCAGTAAATTAAACCCTGGTATAAAAGCCTCCAAAACTAAAACACTATCAAAAATACCAAACCTGAGATGGTTGAATACCAGAATCAAAAATGTTTGTATAAATCAGTGTATTAATAGTGTATGAACAGTGGTAGAATTGGTTGAAAACTGAAAAAAGTACCTGTACAATTATTTGGCCAATAATGTATTTAGCTTTGCTAGCTTAATGCATATTATCTACTAAAGTCCTCTGTAATGCAAAATTAAACTCTTACCTATGGACAGATTTCTGTGGTGGATGCTCTAACTAGCCGCAGTGTGAAGGACGTTCAGCCCAGAAATAAGTTTAAAGTGGTTATTTAAAACACATTTTTGCTCTGTGAAATTCTCTTGGTATTTGTTTGACAGAATGTGACATGACACATGCCAGAAGTCACATTACACTCCACTGTATTTGATGTCCAAAAACAATGCATACTTGGGTACCTCACGTGAACCAGGAAGTACACAGAGAATTTCATAGAGGGAAGAGAATTTAAAAAAAATAAATAGTTGCAACTTAGGCCTCTGATACCACCAACACTCCTGCAAATGCCTAACTTTACACACATGAGTAAACCCACTGAAGTCACCAGGACTTCTCACGTTCTTAAAGTTAGCCATGTGCAAAAATGTTGCAGGATCAGGCTTTGTCTTCATGTCTCCCACAGCCAGGTTAAGTGGAAGAACTGAGCAAAAAAAATCTGTGTTTCACTTAAATTTAGTTTCCACTTCTAAATTTAAGGGATTGAAACCCTTAAAACAAGGAAAGCCAGAATTAACAATGGGATTAACTTTTATCACCGTGGCCATAAAAGGAGACTATCTTAATTACAGCAGGTTGAATACCACACATTTTCTACCAATGTTTGCTTGAATAATAAAAAATGTGGATTTCATGCCCCTTTGGCAGTCCTTTTCTATTTCAGCAAATAACTTTACCTGCAGGGATGTTCATCATCCCTTGAAATTTGTTGTTTCTATTACCAAATATTCATGGAAAGTAAACTTTGAAATCATAAACAAAAGTACTTCCACCAAAAACCAGATTCTGTTAGTCATCTACTATGTGAACAGAAACAATGCCTTGTGATCTCTGTGTCCAATCAAACTAATTACAGCATAGCTGAGATTTCAGTTATTAAATACTAGTAATTAATTTTCTTAATCTACAGACCACAAACTATTTCATAAATAACTTTGACTAACAAATAAGTTCAATTTAATCATAAACTGCTTCAGAAGGAGGTTACGTTTAATCATTTGCTATTAATTATTTGTTCAGATCCAATCTTAATGCTCACCCAGTGTGAGTCAGCTCATATGATATCAATGGCTGCCCCTAATGGAGAGACCTGCATGTGGAAGGACTGTCCTGCCCTTACTCTATCCTTGCTTGTGTGGATTTCAGTCAGACTTTTCACATCGGTGTTTTTCACTATAGGTAAGGGCTCATGCAAACGGGAACTATCAGACCTGAGAAAGTTCTTGCTACCTCACTGCTGACTCATTGTCATCCCTTCATTCTAACAAACCATGCCTAGACCAAATAGCAGACTGTTAGGCAAATCTACCAGGCAGACAGACAGGTTGTTTTATTATTTGAGATTGTCCGAGGCTCAGGTTGCCACATGTATGCTTAATATGAAGAAAAAAGCATAAATCACAAGCTAAAGTGCATCAGTGAAAAGGCACTGGCCAGAATGCTGAAAGATAGTACTACTGACTGAATATATCTCCAGTGAATGCATAGATGGTTTATCACATATCACTGGAAAGGAACTCTTGGGTTATCTATTCCATTTCCTTTACATAATTCTGGATATTCTTCTACTCCAACCTAACTGTTACCACGTGTGATCGGGTCCTGAACTCTAATAATGGTACCTCCTGGGCATTCCTTCTGCAAGTTACCCACTTGCTCATTATTTAATTGGTTGATTTTTATGGCTGATGTTTCCTTCCATCTAATTTAAACTATCCCCATTTCTGCCTGCTATGTAATAGTGGATGTATGTAATATGTAATAGCAGGCAGGATCCTCTTCTTGGGGCACCCTGCAGGGAGCTGCACTTTAGTTATGGCCAACTTATTGGGGTAGGCTCCTTAGATTATACCTTGAAAATAAGGGAAGTGAGAATAGTGCTGTAGCAGAGGTAACTAGGACCTGGGATAAATGAATCCTGAGTGGAAGGAACTGTAGGTGCTGCCAAGTTTGGGCAGAAGCTGAAGAGTGGTGCCCTGGGAGCAGCCATGCTCCTAGAGGAAGCTTAGGCTGTGGTTCAGGCAGTGTTATTTTGGAATTACTTTTTTGTTAATAAAACCAGTCCCTAGGAGGGAGTTAAGTGGGGGTATGTAACAGAGGGCTAGCTGTAGCACCCTGCTCACTGAGGTTGCTGCAGCAGGCAAAAGAATGCAGGCTTACTTGGAAGCCATCAGCCTGTTACTGATGGTGATTACTGACACTTGGCAACTGTTGGGCTAAAGAGGTCATTGGTTTTGTAATAGGGAGGATCAGGAAGTAAGGAGGGTGGGGGTCAGAGTGTGAGCTGGGGAGGAAAGAAAGCTGTGTGGAAGATCCTTCTGCTGTATACCTGTACTACATCTGGTCATCTTTGGAAACTGTGGATTAAAGGTACGGGTGGTAGAAAAGAAACACACTGTGTGTGGTTGTGACTAAGAGACCATGAAAACAGTGTAGGCAGTGCTGCTCAGAGGGTGGCTTGAGAAGGACCCTGTGACCGTCCTCCTGGAGTTGTACCCTGAATAGGGTGACCAGACAGCAAGTGTGAAAAATTGAGACAGGGCTTGGGGGGTAATAGGTGCCTATATAAGACACAGCCCCAAATATCGGGACTGTCCCTGTCAAATCATGACACCTAACTCTGAACCCCTTCAATAACCCCCCTCTCCTTTGTCCTGCTATTTTATTTTAGCTGGTCTTGTAAGCATTCTATTTAGTGCCACGGTTCCATTAGATCTATTCGGTGTTTGGCAGGGTCAGTTCCTGGATGGGGGACCTGCTGCAGGAAGCGGTGTTGGTGCTTCAGAAGGTGGTGGTGTTGTATGGTTTTTGTTCATTTCATGCTCACTCTAGTCCTTATGATGTTTATCACAAAGTTTCATGCACTTTTAATTGTTTATTACATTTTCTGTTATTAGTACATGTTAGACAGGTTATCCCATTTTCCAAAATGGAGTTCAGGTGTCCATCATGGTGTCTGAGGCAAAGGATAACTCAGACTCCATATTGGGGAAGCTTCTTTATGAAACTTTGGCAGGAAGGAAGCCAGTGGATATTTGGAATTGGTTCCAACTGGCTCCTGTAGAGCTACTTACCTCAGAACTTTGGCGTGTGGATCTTTAAAAAAATTAAATTAGTCTGACCACCCATTGCTCAGGGGCTGTCCATTATAGAGACAGTTAAGGTGCAGTCTTTTTCCGCAGCATCAGATCTTCGGATCAAGACCACCGGACCAGGCAATAGGATCAAGATCACCAGCAGCTGTAAAGACACTAAAGACTGTT
The DNA here is from genome assembly GCF_965140295.1 of Lepidochelys olivacea. Classification (NCBI taxonomy): domain Eukaryota; kingdom Metazoa; phylum Chordata; order Testudines; family Cheloniidae; genus Lepidochelys; species Lepidochelys olivacea. Next base: position 170,805,692 of record NC_140411.1, read on the forward strand.
AATATCTAGTCACTTACCTGAAATATTGTGGTGTTCCTGGGTTCCAACTTCTTACCTTTGGGACCAGTCACCAGGATACTGAGGACTCTCACCTTTGGGTCCCACTACTTCAGCTTCCAGATCCTGTGAGCCCGTGCATTACTTGTGAAGACAAATGCATCTTAACCTCATTCCTGCCGGTTAAGAAAACCTAGGGACAGTAAAGTATCTTGGGGTATTCTTTTGTTCTCTTTTGTTTAGTTGTTGCCAAGGTTCAGGTTAGTTGGGGGCTGAGTTTTATACTCACCTCCATTAAACCACAACTCACTTGTTGTTTGGTTATAGTTCATGATTTTTCCCTGTTCCCGTTGTTACTTCCCTTAAATAAATCCTCTCTTTTGTCTACTACACCACACGAGGGAAGTGGGAAGCACACCAGATTCTATCTAACCCCAGGGGATAGATCCTAAGGGGTGAAAAGATCCTGCTACTGAAACCAGAATTGTAGGCCTATTTTTTCTGAGTTTCAGGTTAACAGTGTGCTTCCCACTAACTCTGTATCATACCAACATGCCAGGATGCTGCTGCAGGGCACTCTGCTGCCAGGGATACTGATTTTTGGATGAACCTTAAGACAAAGGCTATGATTGCTATTGGTATTAAATGATCCAATAATGCTTTTCATAATCAGAGAGCGGCTAAACATGGTCAAATTCCACATGCCTGATCCTGAACCATTGAAGTCAGATGGATCTGCACAACTGACCTGAATGGGTGCAAGATCAAGCTGCAGACTGGGAAATTCAGTTATTCCTCCCAGTTGTCCCTTTGCAGCTCCAATGTATACTGATATGTGGTGTTAAACACCTGCTGCTTACCATTCTAGAGGCAGTTGCATTTCACTGATTGATAAGATGATCCTTCTATGTCAGGTAAATTAATTAAATCCGTAAGGGATTTTAGCATCCCTTGGGATTAAAGATGCTATTTAAATGTAAATGATTATTTTACCATCACTTTTAGTCATCTTTCTCTAAATTCCACACCTTAAAGTCCCTTAGTCTCTTTTCATAAATTATGTCATCTAATCATTTCAATAATTTTTCTTGCCCTTCCTTAGATTCTTTTTAATCTGCCAATGTCTTTTCATAATAAGATGCCCAAAATTACGTACAGTATTGAAAATATGTCCTTCTCAAGACTGGATAAGAGACATCAGTATTTTCTTTGGTCCAACTAGTGATACTTCTATGCGCATATCAGAATAATGCATTAAAATGGGATTTTCAAAAGTGCCTCAGAGTTTGGTGCCCTGTTCCCGTAGATGCTTTTGAAAATCTCACCCTTGGTCCTCCTCCCTGCGGAGATGAAGGAAGAAGGGGACACTCATCAGGGCCCTAATTGTGCCCTGGGTGATCACTACTTCCCACCACAGATGTAACGAGGTTGAGTAGTGCCCGTATAAGAAAAATTAAAACTACTAACTATTCCTCAAAAAAGGTTTTTAATGACTTCCGGCTATAAAGGCAACACAGACAAAATAAGAAAAGAAAGATTAAAGACCAGTATAACTTATTCAGTGCTGAAGACAAGCACAAGTACATGTATTAACTACTTATTACTATTCTTAATGCTATAGTATCGATACAAACTTAAAATCAACTCAGCTCAAGCAACCAGACTTCTTCACTCCATAATCTTACCCTGCATTCGTCTGAAAATACATTACCCTTCACTCAGCTGTTTTCCGCACTACCCAGGTACAGACAGTCGAGAACTGCATGTCCCTTTGGTTCAGGGGGGTGTGGGTCAGGTTTCCCGATCAAAGAGAGGTCCCCTTATGACTAAAACACACACCTTTAGTCCTGTGTCTTCGTACATTTTATCTTATCTGTCGGCCATTTTTTAAAACAGACCAACCAATCAGGGTGGGACAAATTCTTAGTGTGGTTGCTTTGATTTTATAAGTTATGCGCGGGTGCATAGCTTATCTCCATGTCACCAATTATCTCAAATGTGGTCAATGTGTGTCGATAATCCATGTACGAGCAAATAGATTATCTCAATACGTATGAGTCAGCCTAAAGTGTTATCTGGTTGCAGCGCATCCTGACCATAAGTTTCAGTTTAATTCTGCAAAGCTTGCTTTCTGAAGCTTCCAGAAGTTTGAGGCCTAACATTGACAATACCTCTGTTCATTTTAATCTTGAAATACTTCCGTTCATATTAATCACTGCAACATTTTATTATAATAAAAATAATTCCTCCATCATATTTGATACCACATTATCGCACGTTGTGTTTCTTTTTCCCTAAATGGGAAGCAGTCTGGTCCTGTGGATAAAGACTCAGGAAACGGGTGGGTAGGGATGGGGGTCTAATCCTGTCTCTGCCACTAGCCTTTTAGGTGACCCTGGACAAATTCACTGAATCTTCCTATGCCTTAGTCTCCCTGGCTATAAAATGGAAAACATAATGCTTACCTTTTTGTAAAGAATTTTGAGATCTACAGAGGAAAAGTGTCACCGTGCCTCAGTGGGTCACAGGTGAGAATACCAGATTCAGAACAAACTGCTGCAAAATAGGGAACAATCACCCCAAACTGGTGGTTATTCTATCATTATACACACCAAGTCAGTAACAAAAGTAAACTTCAGTCTCATCACATTGATTAACAAAAAGTCAAAAATGCAGGCTCCTTAGGCTTCACCACCCAGACACTGGACTCTATGATTAGTGGTTACTGAAAACCAATTTCATCAAATAAGGGGCTATTCTGATCTCAAGAGATTAGCCACATAGTCAGGTCAATAGATAACTCTGATCTTACCTGATAATCACGCTGTTGCCGGTCCTTTAGTAACTAAACTGTAAAGGCTTGTTTATAAAGAAGAAGAGAGTTAAAATGGCTAATAGACCATATAAACACAATCATTGCAAAGTTCTTATATCAGGTTTGTAGCAGTGATGGAATAAATTGTTGGCTTGTAAAGTCTCTGGTAACTTCCAAAAGATTGGAAGGTCCTCAGTCCATAGTTCAAATATGCTCCTTTTAGTTGTAAGTCCATAGTCCAGAGAATCAGAACAGGAAAGAGACAAAGCTCACAAGTCTCGGTTTGTGGAAGTTACTGGCACAAGATGGAGTCCAGGGTCACATGAGCATATCACATGTCCTTACATAGCTTGCTGACTCACAAGAGCAGCATTGGCCATATCCATGCTAAAAAGTCCACAGGAAGATTTACTGGGCGGGATGAGATTTCTTCTATGACCCATTGTGAGAGTTAAAGTCTTTAATGGGCCATCAACACATAGTTGTCTGGCTTCAATGTAGATTTTACCTGGTGCATGGTTACCCCAGGAATACAATCACATGTATAAGATACAAAGATGATACAAGCTTATAAACTTGATAGTCATACTTGGCAAATCGTAATTTTCCATTGACACCTTAAGTGACATACTTAGTACAAGATTTGTTGCAATTATAGAACAGAGGTAGCAACAATGATACAAATCGTCTCTTTGAATCCTACAGCATCACAAAGACCTAAGTATTGTTCTATTTTAATAAATGATAAAACAGAAATCTTCACATATCTGGAAGCCATCTTGAAGCAAAACATATTGAGCTACAAACATCAGGAACTTGTATGCTACTGAGAATGTTTCATAGTATCAACACGTTATAGAAACTCAGACTTTGTAAATGCTACCAGTGCACATTGATCAGTTCCATTTGAACATATTATAAAGAGACAAAAGGAGGATACAAGGGAACGTAATGCTACAACACTTCTTTTTCTTTTAATCGTCACCATTATGCTCTTGCCGAGATGCAATCTGAGACACTACTGCAGGGGTGGCCAACCTGAGCCTGAGAAGGTGCCAGAATTTACCAATGTACATTGCCAAAGAGCCATAGTAATACGTCAGCAGCCCCCCCATCAGCTCCCCCAACCCGCTCCCAGTGCCTCCCACCCACCAGCAGCCACATCGATCAGCACCTCCCCCTCCCTCCCCACACCTCCCAATCAGCTGTTTCGTGGTGTGCAGGAGGCTCGGGGGAGGAGTGAGGGCACGGCAGGCTCAGGGGAGGGGGGTGGGACAGGGTGGGTGGGGGCAGGGCCTGTGGCAGAGCCAGGGGTTGAGCAGTGAGCACCCCCCGGCACATTGGAAAGTTGGCGCCTGCTGCTCCAGCCCCGGAGTCGGTGCCTGTACAATGAGCCGCATATTAACTTCTGAAGAGCTGCATGTGGCTCCGGAGCCACAGGTTGGCCACCCCTGGTTTACTGGATTTAAAGTAAAGTATCAAGGTGATAGTAAAGAAATGCCACAAAGATCTGTTTTAGTGTCAGGAACACTTTTTTAAATGATATAAAAAAAAACTTAACATATAAGAAACTTTAATACACCTTTTCAGCAAAAAGTTTTTTGCTGACTCCAGTTTTGCTCTGAACCTGTACAGAGAATTGATCTTTTCCAGTGGTTTTCTACATTTCTCATTGTGTAAGCCTTTGGTTAAAAGATCTTTTCATAGATTACCTCATCTTGCAACTCCCTTCTAATAATTTCCTGCTTGGTTCTCAGATTATTTCATTCCACAAACCATCAGGAAGAGCTCCATGGTCCACAGTGTGAGAATTACTGTGCTAGTATATGACAATTAGAATATGAAACTGACTAGAAATTGATGGGGGTGAAAATTCATTGCCACTGGGCCTGGAACTGCAAAGAGCTAACCAGTCCTGTGAGGTGCTAATTGCCCTCTGCTCCCAATGATTTCTAAGAGGGGGTAGAGAGTTTTCAGCACTTTGCAGTACTGAGCACACTGCAGTATCAGGACTTTACCATATTCAGAAAGACTCATGATGCATATAATTAACTGTACACACTGTAAGTGGTCCCACTGACTTCAGCTATGACCTGTGTGGAAGTCGTTGCAGGATTGGAGTCTACATGATTAGTCAAATCCAAGCTGAGTGAAATGCAGATAGAAAAACAACACAAAGGGTGAAAAATAAATGAGATTTGTTTTTAATGTTCTGTTTTAACAATCTGAAGTATTTCTCAAAATACAGGAAAGGACTTCTTTTTTAAGTACATGATGTTTTTTCTTGGCAGCATTCATTTTAAGCTCTATGCTATTATAAAGAAGAATTAAGAATAACCAGAAACAATTTGGGATACAGCGGGAGTGGGGAAATTAAAGGATAAAAGCAAAACCATGACAACTAATGTCAGATGATAAATGTAGAACTTTTATTTATGCCATATGACTTAAATACTTTTTACATACTTTGTCTTCATAACTGTTCTTTAGGAGAGGAGTAAAAAAAGATGGAATTCATTAAAAGGAATAAAGTGAATGACAGTTATTTACCAATACTAATAGATTATGGAAAGAAAATGTCTGTTAAAACCATTCTTTTGGCTCCAGCATTCACTTAAAGTTGTCTCCATCCCTCAAGTAATGTACAAGTTATTCTCCATTGCTTGCAAAGTCAGAATAGGACAATTTGCTCAACACATGTTCAGATGTGCTACTCTAGGAAACAAATTCAGCAGGCAGGGATGCAAGGCCAAAGAAATTAGAAGTTCTGTATTGTTGCTAGTTTTTTCCGAGAGTTTTTCTTTCTCCACATTCTGGATGTCTCCATCTTTTAAAGGGCAGTGCACCATCAGCTTCTACTCTCATTGGTTTGATGGTGTGGAATGCATAGGGCACCTTGCTGGATTTGGCCTTCAGATAGAAGGCCTTGTGATTATGCTAAGCTAATGAACCTATTAGGAAACTCCTTTCCTCTCTTTAAAGAAGAAGACCCAGAGACTCCAAGAAGTCCCCCAGGGACTTGCTATTGCCAATCCATTGAACGTGAAAGGCATTGGAATGTGACAGTGATGGGTGGTAGTATAGTATCTAAGACTGATTTCCCACTCGCAGGAAAAAAACCTCAGTGGAGTTCCAAGGACATGTACTGAACTATGATTCTCACTTTTAATTATTACTTAACTACATTATTGATCATCCATACTATAACCTGAAAGCCAGCTCCGGTTTATATAAACACTGGTGCACATTTTTCAAAAGACTGCTCAAGAATTACAAGTCTGTTCATGAAGTGAATTAACAGGACAATGGGATACTGTGAGAAAGTAACTATGCTGAAAAGCTGACCCTATGGTATGATTTGAGAAGTGGTCATACATATATCATTTTAATCACAAATTACATAGACCGTGACTCAACAGGCTTCTATCACAGCAGCGGAATTGCTGAGATTATATTTAAAAGGTCTCTTCTGCTGTTGGCTAAGGAAGCTACTCCTACCAGTACAAAACCCTAAACTAAGAAGCATCAGCTATGGGTCCTTAGAAACACAAATTATAAATCTGGTAACCCAATATTAAGCATGAGAGAAGATTCTAAATTATGTGTGTCCTTGACAAGTGTGTATTATTGGGGTGGGGGGGGGCATGTTGAAATCCTTACCAAGTTGTCAGATTTCTCTATAGAAGCTGGAGTCAACAATGGCAATACAAATATTTATTAAGTCCTCTTAGAGGCCTGGCTGTGACAATGAGACTGCATTGATGTTGTTGGTTGAAGATCTCCTCCTGGTGATAGTTGAAAATCAGGTGTCTGAGCTGATACTTTCAGATCTGTCGGCTGCCTTTCATACTTTGAAGACCACTTCAGATACATCAAGAATAGGTAAAGTCACCCCCATTTTCCTTCTGAGAGAAGTTCTACTGGGCAATTGTTCCTCCACCCCAAGAGATCACTTCTGTAAGATTTTGGAGGTTTCCATCCTGTCAGCTCTCTTGTTCACCATGTTTATGGGCCATTTGGAAGGTTAGTGAGAGAGAATGGGGTTACGGTGTCTCAAATATGAAAAGACTGTGCTCATGCAAAGCAATTTATCCTGTGATTCACAGAGACTGGGGCATGGACAGTTAAATGAGGCTCACCATGGGTCACACTGATATAATGCTTTGTGGATTTTAATCTAAGTAGAAGGATTGCTGAGGTTCTATATATTTAAATAGCACCTTTCCCTACATGCACTGAAAACATCCCACTTCTCCGAATTCTTTATGGTATCAAAACACTACCCAGAAAGAAAGTGTAAACAATAATAGTTGATGTGATTTAAGCACTGGGATTCAGGTGGTCTTGGATCACTCTCCAGCTCTGCCATAGACCGTCTGTGTCACCTTGGACAAGCCACTTGTAAGTAGATTTTCAAAAGCCCTTAAGGGTATATCTACACTGCAATTAGACACCCACGGCTGGCCCATGTCTGCTGATTCGGGCTTAGGGCCTTGGGCTATGGGGCTGCGGTGTAGATACTCGGGCTGCAGCTCAAGCTCTGGGACCGTCCCAACTCTCTTAGCCTGAGCCCCACAAGCCTGAGTCAGCTGGAACAAGCTAGTCACAGGTTTTTAATTGCATTGTAGACATACCCTAAGTGACTTGACCTCCTACGTTCCATTTCAAAAGTGACTTGGGCACCAGATTTAACCCTCAGTCTCACTGCTTCTCAGTTCCTTATCTGTCAAATGGGGAAACTGTTTCTTTGTCTGTCTTGCCTGGTTAAGGGGCAGGGACTGTCCATAACTGTGTACACATGGTACCTAGATCTCCAGAGCTATTATAATACTGCAAAGAAGAATAATGTTGTTGTAAAGAAAGGGCTTTGCAGACCGTTAGTCTGTGAAGGCCTCATAAATTACATTGAATTTCTCACTTGCCAGCCACCCTCACTGGTAGATACCCAAACTCTGTGACTTTTACATAACATTGAAAGGGGCAGAGGACACATGGTGAATGTTGGCACTTTTCAGCTACTGTCATCAAGATAAAGACTCCTGAATGAGCTGTAAAACTGAGCTGAATGAAGAAAGAGGTTCCCCTTCTTTGGTTTTCTACTCATTATTTGCTTCAATGACTACAAGAGTAATAAACAAAACAAAATACAACTGTGCATGAATATGAAGCATATGATAAGTACAGCAGATGTTCTATTCACTTACATCCATTGACGCCTAATTGTTCAGCTGATTGCTCTTCACTATCTATCTGAGATAATCACTTGGAAAGTCCAGGACTGGGAAGCAGGTTTTAAATCAAATTCAGAGATGCTCCACCTGGCAAACATCGAGATTTGGTGGACACCCCTCAAATTACTTCTGATGCAGGGATACTTTGACCAGCATTATTTAGTGTAATTACAAAAAGTACAAGCTCATAGTCTCTTTCTGATATTGTAACAGTGGCACTAAAGAATTTCAGTATATAGCTGTATATTCAAGAAGAGCAATAAAATACATGGCAGTGCTCATGACAGGTCAAAAGTGACACAGATAACAAACTTTATCCTGGGTCTCCAGATGTGATGCCCAAAGCTTGCCAGAACTGGTTCAACTGTCATCTTGTCAGTTACTACCAGACATAGGGTTTCTGCATATTCTGCCCAGAAAAATGCACAAATAAAAGAATTCTAAGGTTGATGCAATCTGTCACTTAAGCCCTCCATAAATTGTGGAATAAATAAAGTGTTACAGAAATATGGGCTAAACTGGTGACTGAACTTTGTGACTTTGTCCTCACCCATAACTATTTCACATTTGGGGACAATGTATACCTTCAAATCAGCGGCACTGCTATGGGTACCCACATGGCCCCACAGTATGCCAACATTTTTATGGCTGACTGAGAACAACGCTTCCTCAGCTCTCATCTCCTAATGCCCCTACTCTACTTGCGCTACATTGATGACATCTTCATCATCTGGACCCATGGAAAAGAAGCCCTTGAGGAATTCCATCATGTTTTCAACAATTTCCATCCCACCATCAACCTCAGCCTGGACCAGTCCACACAAGAGATCCACTTCCTGGACACTACGGTGCTAATAAGCGATGGTCACATAAACACCATCCTATACTGGAAACCTACTGACTGCTATGCTTACCTACATGCCTCCAGCTTTCATCCAGAGCACACCACAAGATCCATTGTCTACAGCCAAGCTCTACGATACAACCTCATTTGCTCCAACCCCTCAGACAGAGACAAACACCTACAAGATCTCTATCAAGCGTTCTTACAACTACAATACCCACCTGCTGAAGTGAAGAAACAGATTGACAGAGCCAGAAGAGTACCCAGAAGTTACTTACTACAGGACAGGCCCAACAAAGAAAATAATAGAACTCCACTAGCCATCACCTTCAGCCCCCAACTAAAACCCCTCCAACGCATCATCAAGGATCTACAACCTATCCTGAAGGATAACCCATCACTCTCACAGATCTTGGGAGAAAGGCCAGTCCTGGCTTACAGACAGCCTCCCAATCTGAAGCAAATATTCACCAGCAACCACACACCACACAACAAAAACACTAACCCAGGAACCTATCCTTGCAACAAAGCTCGTTGCCAACTGTGTCCACATATCTATTAGGGGACACCATTGTAGGGCCTAATCGCATCCACACTATCAGAGGCTCATTCACCTGCACATCTACCAATGTGATATATGCCATCATGTGCCAGCAATGCTCCTCTGCCATGTACATTGGCCAAACTGGACACTCTCTACGTAAAAGAATAAATGGACACAAATCAGATGTCAAGAATTATAACGTTCAAAAACCAGTCGGAGAACATTTCAATCTCTCTGGTCACTCGCTTACAGACCTAAAAGTGGCAATTCTTCAACAAAATAACTTCAAAAACAGACTCCAACAAGAGACTGCTGAATTGGAATTAATTTGCAAACTGGATACAATTAACTTAGGCTTGAATAAAGACTGGGAGTGGATGTGTCATTACACAAAGTAAAACTATTTCCCTTTGTTTATTTCCCCTCCTACTGTTCATGTAAAGTGCTGGAAATGGCCCACCTTGATTATCAGTACAAAAGGTGGTCCCCCCCCAGCTCTCCTGCTGGTAATAGCTCCTGATCACTCTTTTTACAGTCTGTGTGGTAACACCCATTGTTTCATGTTCTCTGTGTATATAAAATCTCCCCACTATATTTTCTACTGTATGCATCCGATGAAGTGAGCTGTAGCTCATGAAAGGTTATGCTCAAATAAATTTGTTAGTCTCTAAGGTGCCACAAGTCCTCCTTTTCTTTTTATGGGCAAACTGAGAACATCCTTATTTCAGTTTCTAGGTAGATAATTTGACACCAGTTTAATCATGATGAGATTGTAATGTACAAGTTTTCCGTGCTCAAAGCCCATTTCTATCAGAGTTCCAGATTCACACCTTGAGTACTGATAATAGGAGGAAATGGGCATTTACATTATTTGATTTACATAAATATTTTGCAAGTAAAACATTTTCCTTTTCCAGGTAGGCTCTTAAATCTGTTTGTTTTTCAAAAAAGAAAAAAACCGTTGAATATTGGCTCTGCTTGGCTCCAGACTGCTGTCTTGAAAATATGTATAAAATTATTGTTTGCACTAATTTATACTTTTAACTTTTTATAAAGAAACCAATTACTGATTTTAAAAAAGCTAGTTTAGACAAACCATGAAGTAGTGGTTTCAGAGTAGCAGCCGTGTTAGTCTGTATTCACAAAAAGAAAAGGAGGACTTGTGGCACCTTAGAGACTAACCAATTTATTTGAGCATAAGCTTTCGTGAGCTACAGCTCACTTCATCGGATGCATGAAGTAGTGGGGTAATAAAATCCTAAATTTCTGGCAGACACAATACAAATAAGGTCTGTTTGTCAGTCATAATACATCAATTAACTATCCACCCCATGGAGGCTGCATATTGTTTGAGAAGGGAAATGGAATCTTTTCAAATATAATACCAATTTATAATTCTAATAAATGGTCTTTCTGTAACTAAATTCATACCGGTAGTACATGCTGCCCTGCCACTCATGACCACTAGGTGGTATGCAATACTCAGTTTCAAATGACAGGTTACAGAGTAGCAGCCGTGTTAGTCTGTATTCGCAAAAATGAAGTGAGCTGTAGCTCACGAAAGCTTATGCTCAAATAAATTGGTTAGTCTCTAAGGTGCCACAGGTACTCCTTTTCAGTTTCAAATGTCACTAAATTAGTTACTGGCAATGCTTAATCTCACTGTTGGCATCTTTATTGTACGAGGTGAAAAAATCAGAGTGGCTTTGAAAGGGAATGTCATGTTCTAAAATCTCAATTTTCAATAAAATCCTGTGTGAGCTGTAATGGTCTGTAATTTGCCAAGAATGATCTGCATTTCAAAACCCCTTGAAATATTAAGTACAAGTAATTCTGGACTGCTTGATGTAGAAAATGATAGACTTACATAAACCTAAATTTAATGTGTGTGTGTGTGTTTTAAAGCTATAGGTTTGTAACGAATAAAAAAAATAAGTTCAGGCTTTCTGTTGCATAAACACAGTTCTTTTACTGATGATAGATAAATCTATATGTCCTATTCATTTGTAAGTTTTACCATGAAGCTCTTTCACTACAAAACTGAACTTCCATTTTCCTTTTAGTGACTGATATTTGTTGCATGTGAGCTATGATAAAGAAATTCAGCCTTTACAATACTGAATATATTTAGGAAAGAGAAAAGTAAATTCAAAGCTAAAATTCATGAGAGAAGTTGAGAAGTTAGTTTCGGAGAGTTTTCAAAGCAATCAGCTTCAGTCTCAAGGGCTGCCAATCTGGAACATTTTACTAGCCCTAAATTAATTTTAAACTGCTTCAGACCAGTGCATTTATGGTGGGATATCTATCTATCTATCTATCTATCTATCTATCTATCTATCTATCTATCTATCTATCTATGTCAACTTTTCTTTTTGGTGTCGCTTGGTGACTGCTTTTTGGATGATGAATAATTACTCTTTGGGGCAGTGACTGTTGCTAATTATGGAATCCCTTTGACTTCAATGGGTCCAGGATTTCATTCTATATAGCTTTATATAGTACCTAGCACAATAGGGCCCACCCAGGTTGTAGTTTTTAGTGGCTACTGCAATATAAATATTAAATAATAACAGCATTAAGGTATATTGATTTATGTTAGATTCATAGATTTTTGAGGCCAGAAGGGACCATTGTGATCATCTAGCCTGACCTGAACAATGCAGGCCACAGGTCTTTCGTGAATTTATTCCTGCTTCAAGTCCAAAATAAAGTCTGGTCTGTGATATATAAGACTACCCCCTATCAGACTGGCCATTACTGTCTCATTGTTTTGTTCTTCTCCCCCACATCTGTGTCCATCTGGTGTCTCTGGTCTTACACTCGGATTGTATGGGACTGACTTTTTGTTCTGTGTTTGTACAGCACCTAGCACAATGGGGTCCCCGATCCATGAGTAGGGCTGCTAGGTGCTTCAGTAATACACATAATAAATCATTTTCAGGTGCGCTGTTTCCTCCCAGAGAAGCCAGTCATAACCCACCTAAACCTGGTTGAATTAATATATTGACCTAACTAAAGAAAATAATTAACCTAATGATACAAGCAGCATGCATAATTTTGGGGTTGCATTTTTCTTACTTTCCGTAATTGCTGTGTGCATTAAAAACTCAGCTGTTCTATATCATTTTCACTATTTCTATTTCAAAATACAATTCTATACTTGAAAAAATGAAAGCAAAAGATTTGCTAAATAATGGCCCCTCTGGGTGATCAGAGCCCACAAGTACCATGCTGAAGGGGAAACCTGTAGTGTTCTCCTGAGCAGCTAATTGCTTTCTGTAACATGGAGCCTTGAGGGAATGCTTCAGAATAAAGGATCCTCAGAGCTCAAAGATAGCCCATATTCAAATAAAATAGCTTATGAAAAGGGCTTTAGTGTAACTGTGCTATAAAATAACACCTGAAGCAATAGCCTAAACTGATCATAGAATAGAATAATAGAATATTAGGGTTGGAAGAGACCTCAGAAGGTCATCTAGTGCAACCCCCTGCTCAAAGCAGGACCAACACCAACTAAATCATCCCAGCCAGGGCTTTGTCAAAGCAGGCCTTAAAAACCTCTAAGGATGGAGATTCCACCACCTCCCTAGGTAACCCATTCAAGTGCTTTACCACCCTTCTAGTGAAATAATGTTTCCTAATATCCAACCTAAACCTCCCCAACTTGAGACCATTGCTTCTTGTTCTGTCATCTGCCACCGCTGAGAACAGTCTAGCTCCATCCTCTTTGGAACCCCCCTTCAGGTAGTTGAAGGCTGCTATCAAATCCCCCCTTCACTCTTCTCTTCTTCAGCCTAAATAACCCCGAATAGAGGGGAATAATCACTTCCCTCAATCTGCTGACAATGCTCCTACTAATACAGCTCTATATGCGATTGGCCTTCTTGGCAACAAGGGCACACTGCTGACTCATATCCAGCTTCTCATCCACTGTAATCCCCAGGTCCTTTTCTGCAGAACTGCTGCTTAGCCAGTCGGTCACCAGCCTGTAGCGATGCATGGGATTCTTCCTTCCTAAGTGCAAGACTCTGCACTTATCCTTGTTGAACCTCATCAGATTTCTTTTGGCCCAATCCTCCAATTTGTATAGGTCACTCTGCACCCTATCCCTACCCTCCAGTGTATCTACCCCTCCCCCCAGCTTAGTGTCATCTGTGAACTTGCTGATGGTACAATTAATCCCATTGTTCAAATCATCAATAAAGATATTGAACAAAACCGGCCCCAGGATCAACCCCTTGGACACTCAACTTGATACCGACTGCCAACTAGACATCAAGCCGTTGATCACTACCCGTTGAGCCCGACAATCTAGCCAGCTTTCTATCCACCTTATAGTCCATTCATCCAATCCATACTTTTTTAACTTGCTGGCAAGAATACTGTGGGAGACCATATCAAAAGCTTTGCTAAAGTCAAGATATATCACATCCACCGCTTTCCCCGTATCCACAGAGCCAGTTATCTCATCATAGAAGGCAATCAGGTTGGTCAGGCATGACTTGCCCTTGGTGAATCCATGTTGTCTGTTCCTGATCAGCTTCCTCTCCTCCAAGTGCTTCAAAATGGACTCCTTGAGAACCTGCTCCGTGATTTTGCCGGGGACTGAAGTCAGGCTGTAGTTCCTCTGATTCTCTTTCTTCCCTTTTTTTAAATATGGGCACTATATTTGCCTTTTTCCGATCATCTGGGACATCTACCAGTCACCACAAATTTTCAAAGATAATGGCCAATGGCTCTGCAATCACATCAGCCAGCTTCCTCAGCACCCTTGGATGCATTAGATCCATACCCATGGAGTTATGCATGTTCAGCTTTTGTAAATAGTCCTTAACCTGTTCTTTCACCACTGAGGGCTGCTCACCTTGCCCCCATACTGTGTTGCCCAGTGATGTTAGTAGGTGCCTCTCTCTTCACATCTGTGGCTCCACACCAGTTTACACCAATGGAGAATATGACTCTGGGTGTGAATTATTTAAAATCTACAGGTTTTTTTTCTGCAAAATGACCCATTATAAATGATTTTTAACAGTTTTTTTATTATTAAACAATGTAGTAGTTTTGGTTCCACGATATTGGAGAGAGAAGATGGGTCTCTGTTATATAACAAAAGGAAATAAACCTTCAATTAAAACAGGAGTGAAAGAAAAACTCAAAGTAACACACTGCAGAGGAGGGCAGAACACAACAAAGGGAGAGAGGATTCATGTCACACCTGGCCTCTGCCTCTTCTTGTGCTTTGCCATTCTGAAGATGAGTGGCAAAGTTTGACGTTATTAGGAGTGTTAGATGGCTCAAAAGAGTTGGGCTCCCAGGTGTAGCTGTTCTCACCACACTGAGCTTGAGTCTGTGAAGGGAATGGCCTCTGGGAGCACTACTGCAGGAGTGCAGTGAGGAGGAGTTGCTGGTGTTCCTAGTACCCCGTATTTGTCCAGGGGCCGCAGAACGTGGCTGGGTCCTGGTTTACAGACCTGCAGTACGTTCTGCAGCTGAGCATTCCAGCTCTGTATTGCCTCAGAGGATTATCTCTATCTTTTTCAACGTTTTTTGCCATGGCAGTGCTGTTCCAGGCCACTGCGACACTGTCTTTGGCCACGTCAACAATCTCTACAGGGTTCTATTTCCTTTTCTCTCTTTATTCTCAGGTACATCGTCCACCTCTCCGGTACTTTGTTTTTTCTTTGGGTCTCTGAAATGAGGACTGCAAACATTTCATCCTGAGATTTCCTTTCTCTCCCCTTTCGGGTGACCAGATGTCCTGATTTTATAGGAACAGTTCCCATATTCAGGGCTTTGTCTTATATAGACGCCTAGTACTCCCCACCCCAACCCTGTCCCGATTTTTCACACTTCCTATCTCATCATCCTACTCCTCTTCCTCAGTTTAGCCAGCCACTCAGCTGCTTATAAAGACCCTGTCCTTGAGGGTCTGGCCAGTGCAGCTGCTGTGGCTATGGGAGCAGGAAAACAACACAAGCAGGTCTTGGTTCATAGAATCATAGAATATCAGGGTTGGAAGGGACCTCAGGAGGTCATATAGTCCAACCCCCTGCTCAAAGCAGGACCAATCCCCAACTAATTCATCCCAGCCAGGGGGATCTCATATCTATCATATTCCAAAGAGGCTATGATAGTATTATTTAAAAATGCATTTTTGATGTTACCTCCCTGAGATTCTTCACAGTCTTTTTAATTGGGCCGTGGGTTGAGAGCCACTGATCTACACTATACGTGACCCCATGCTACTAGACACACCCCATAAAACTAACTCATGACTTTATCAGTCATATAACCCTACAGACAAAGACCAAATCTGCTCACAGTCCTCTGACTTCCTGCTTGAGGAGTGTACCTCCTCCAGGTTCACTGCTGCAGTACCATTGTGCAATATTCAGTGCATTACACACATTGATTCATCTGTATAGTCACACATTAAGGCCAAAATGTTCAAACTTGAATGAATGCTGTGAAATACAATCATTCTCTTAAAACTAGACTGGTTACTGCCCCAATCCATTACAGCATTTAAACACCACTTCTTATTACAATGAATGCTGAATACCAAAAGCCTAGGGTAATCCAGTAAACAATTTGACTTGTAAATAACGCTGGCTGAATGATTTTGAACTAAAAGACAATGATTTCAGAAAAGAAAGGCTTAAAGGTCAGTGTAGAAATGTCAACTGTATAAACACCGACGCAAATCAGAAATTAACAAAATAGTGGGGATTTTACTAACCGCTGATAAGAGTAAATATTGTCCTGCATTGTGTGTTTGAGCACATACCATATTGTGCGCATGTACCGAGATGAGGTCTGTGCTGTGTCCAGGTAAATTGTACATTCTCGACAAGTCTTTGATGAGTACTGCAATGGGAGCTGACGGTGCTCCACCTGTTCTGAAGATCGGGGTAGTCTATAAGAATGTAAGTATAAATTTAGGTGCCTGGTAGAAGGAAAGGCCAACATTGTCAGGGGTATGTTGAATAAAAGAAGCTGTGTCTCCATAGACATAAGGGTGATCATTCGCAAAGGGTGCCTGACACAGCTGTGCCCTCCTAACAGTACATGCCCAAACTAGCATTACGTATACAGCCAGTGCATGTAATACAGATAAGATACAAATTTCACCACCTCTCTTAAGTTTTGCTCATCTCTTTCCCTCGAGGTATATGTGTGCATTTATGTAGTTGTCTTTTCCACATTTAGCTACAGCTGTCTTCTGCCAGTTTTAAAAGGGAAGTCAAAAAAAGATGCTCTTTTGAAGTCATTGTAATTTCACTATAGATAACTCAGCAGACATAGACCAGATTGCCAAATGAATACCAAGATCCTAGTGCAATCTTTGTATTAAGAGATGATGTTTAATGTTCTTCTGATTGTTGCTGCAGTAACGGGTCTCATTAAATGAGTGATTGCATTTCATTGCATTCACCTCATATGCATATTTTATGCTAAACAATATTCTGTAGGCACACACTTGACAATTGGGCAATAAGGACCAAAACCACTATGCAATGCTGTAAAATGCTGGTAGATAGCAAAGACTCTGGCTACATGAACAATGAAAAAAATTTCTTGCAGTTATAAAATGAGGTAACTGGAAAAACTTTAAATTGTAAGCACTGATGTATGGTGGGATTTTCAATAGCCTTCAGCATTCTCCTAACTCTGTTCCCGTTAACGTCTATGGCAATTCTCCCATTAACTTCAATGAGGCCAGAGTTAGGTCAAATAGTGAGTACTATTGAAAATCCCACTGATGATAAAAATATTGTACAAGTTTGTTTATAAGCTGGTTGAGTGGCTCAGGGTAATTGCTCAGAGACAGCCTGAACCAAAACCCTGCATCCCAGTATGGGTTTGGATTCAACTGCACTTTGTACCTATCTTTGTAATGGGCTGAACCTAAACATCCCAACAAGTATCAAACTTTAGCTTGAGATTTTGAACCCCCATATTTGTCAGTGGTCATCTGCAGGGCTTTGATCTGTCCCATTGTAGAATTACAAATGTCTAGTTTGGATCCAGAGTTAGACGTAGAGTTTAAGGCCAGAAGGGATCCTCGGATCATCTCATCTGGCCTAAGGGCTACATCACAGGCCACCACCACTCAGCAGCCAGGCAGGACACCCAACAACCAAAATTAGATTATGGCCCTCAGGAGTTCAGACCTGGGATTTTGCTTCCAGTCCTTCATTCCATGATCATTCCTATTTGTTTTTATTTTATTTTATTACTATAGCATTGTTAGTACTTTCCTGTCACTACAGGGGGGGAAAAAACAGAAAACTCCTAAAAGTAAATGAATTTGGTGCCCTACATTTAGATAGTCCCTTTAATAATAAGTTTACTTTGCATGAGTCTTATAGTCATAAAATTATGGTAAATTAATACTGTTCAAAAAATCTTTCTAACATGAACTGAAGCTCTAACTGTTATTTTGTGGACTTATGCAAATACACTAGGTAAATTGGATCCTAAATCATAAAGCTCAGCAGACTATAAGGTAGCATATGACAATTTAATGTTCTTCAGCATAGTGTAAGTAGGGAATTATTTTACAGGTCTTCTTAACAATATAAGATTACAACAAATGTATCTTGAGAGAGGAATGGATGATATGGTTAATTGAAATGAGGACTAACCGGGTGTATCTCTGAAAGAAGATAATGGAAGCAGGAGTGAATTTGTTCTGACAAGTACTAAGCTTTAGGCACCAAAGATTTAGAAAACATACCTTTAATAATCTTTCAGAGCCAGAGGGTCCATAGTAAATGTGTATCCTAGCCCTTACCTTAGAATGAAATGTTTGTTTTTCTTATTAAAACAACTGATAGGGCTAAAACCCCATTCCCCCAGAGATCTAAACACACCTGCACTGTTATGATAGGAACTTTGTGGTTTGAGCCCATCTCCAGTTAAACAATTATGTCTCCCTGTCACATATAAAACAAATAGGCAACACATACATAGAATTTCCACTTGTGATTACCAGTCTATTTGGGGTGTTTTAGTTTGTTCAATTGTATTTTAAGAATACAGGGCAGAAACATAAGAATGGCCATACTGGGTCAGACCAAAGGTCCATCCAGCCCAATATCCTGTCTGCCGACAGTGGCCAATGCCAGGTGCCCTAGAGGGAGTGAACCTAACAGGTAATGATCAAGTGATCTCTTTCCTGCCATCCATCTCCACCCTCTGACAAACAGAGGCTAGGGACACCATTCCTTACCCATCCTGGCTAATAGCCATTAATGGACTTAACCTCCATGAATTTATCCAGTTCTCTTTTAAACCCTGTTATAGTCCTAGCCTTCACAACCTGCTCAGGCAAGGAGTTCCACAGGTTGACTGTGCGCTGTGTGAAGAAGAACTTCCTTTTATTTGTTTTAAACCTGCTGCCCATTAATTTCATTTGGTGGCCTCTAGTTCTTATATTATGGGAACAAGTAAATAACTTTTTTCCTTATTCACTTTCTCCACACCACTCATAATTTTATATACCTCTATCATATCCGCCCTTAGTCTCCTCTTTTCCAAACTGAAAAGTCCTAGCCTCTTTAATCTCCCCTCATATTGGACCCGTTTCAAACCCCTAATCACTTTAGTTGCCCTTCTCTGAACCTTTTCTAATGCCAGTATATCTTTTTTGAGATGAGGAGACCACATCTGTACACAGTATTCAAGATGTGGGCGTATCATGGATTTATATGAGGGCAACGAGATATTCTTCGTCTTATTCTCTATCCCTTTTTTTTCCAATGAGCTGTGTCCATTGTCATGGGCATACATGTCTTAGTGTCCTTGTAGAGTCTGCCAGATGCTATTACCATGCTTTGTCGACAATAAACCTGGCCTGACACCTTCGTACCTTAACAGATCTTGTGGTCATTGGGCAGTTCACTGGAGGTCTGCTGTGCCAGCTGTCTGCGCAGAGCTGGGGCAGCACACAGGGAGAACACACACACGCAGCCAAACATCTGACCACACCAAGGTCCAGGTGGCACATGTAGGAGTGTTAGGAAGTGGGGATTCATGCTCCCCAGGCAGATGAATAATCCAAGTAACAGTGTAGCCCAAGGGACCAAATTCTGCAACCCTTATGCATGTACTCAGCATGAGTAAGGGTCACAGAATCTGGCTCAGAATTGATGAAAACAACACAAGCAATGGAGATGGAAACCTCTGGACAGGCATGGTTGTACAATGATCAGCTCAATATGGGCATTTTTTTTAATTGTGAAATTCATTTCCATGCAATTGACTAGTTTTACATAGTGTTAGCTGGCACTATGGGGCTGGACTGGGTTCAATATAATAACAAATATTGTTTACCCACTGGTGTCACAAAATACCCCCACAGGAAATCATGTATGCTGAGCTGCCTGGTGTCACAGAATAATCAATAGCAAATAAAAATTCACTCTTAATATGCAGGAGGGATAGAGAATGTCATTTACATAAGAAAAACATAATTAATATTAACACAATAGCTAAGGCGATTATGTACCATCCTGCTGACTTTGTGCTTAGTACTGCTATTTGGTGGATTATTGACATGGGAACCTGAAGGCTAAGTAAAAGAGTAGTTACAGTAATAATTACCTATCTAGTTATTCATATTAACCTTATCTCTCTGTAATATTTGAGCATCCGCAAAATGAGACTAGGCCCCAGCTGGCAAAACATGTCTTCTAAAGGTGACAGGCTAATATCTGTGTTTGTGGGGCTATAATGCTTATAATATTTGGTAAAAAGGAAGATGGGGTTTGGGAGTTGATATTGCTTCTTAACTTGTGGGAAGCTTAGAAGTTTATTTTCTGTAAGTATATCCCCTATGCAAGCAATCATGCAGTGCTACCAACTCTCACAATTTTATTGCTTCACAGTATTTGTTGTTTGTTAATATCCCAGCTCCTGGTGTCATGTGAATATTCTCATTTAAAAAATAAAAAGTGAGTCTCTAGCTTTTGTGGTTGTGGAGAAAATCTGGAAATCATGAATCCTAAGGGCTCAAACACCTGAAGGCCCCAAAGACCCAAAAATTATTAATGGCTTAAAAATAATGAGGGGTTTTTTTTTTAATCTCTTGATTTTTGGTGTGGAGGCCTGATTTATAATTTTTGAATACTTGAGGTTGGCAATACTTGTATTATGAGTTTCCCAAGGTTTGTTACTTAGGTTTTATTTGCCATTTTGGAAGACAAATATGTGATATTAGGCAATGTGAGGTTTTTGCTATGATATGTAACATATTCTTGTGAAGGTAGCCCAAGAAAAATCAAAGATAGGATTTTTTATTTAGTAAGACAGGTACCTTAGACTAAAAGATTATAGACAGGGAGCAATGAGGTCTTTTTTCAATCAATAGCCAGCCTAGGAAATAATTGCACTGAACACTCAAATCATTCAAAACCTTACTCAGGTGGGAGAAGAGACAATGATGCTTAATACCTGGTAGTCCCAAACCTCTGCAGTATTTTATGTGAAAATCTTTCCTGTTGCTAGCCCAGATTAAATTGAAGATCTTGTTTAAACTGTGCAAGCGATTACTGGGGTTTTTTTAAAGGAAAAAAGTCCCAGACCTCTGCAGTATTTTATGTGAAAGTCTTTCCTGTTGCTAGCCCAGAAAAAGACTTTTTTAAAGGAAAAAAGTCCCAGACCTCTGCAGTATTTTATGTGAAAGTCTTTCCTGTTGCTAGCCCAGATTAAATTGAAGATCTTGTTTAAACTGTGCAAGCGATTACTGGGGTTTTTTTAAAGGAAAAATTTTTTAAAGGAAAAATTAAAGGAAAGGCTTTTTATGTGACTTTCTTAGGGGTCATTAGGAAAAAATGTATGTAAAAGAAATACATGTGACTATCTCACCAGAATACAAAATTAAATCTAAACAGTTGATTGGGAAGAGAGAGAAGTTTTGATCTGATAAGTTAGCAGTCAAAATTTCTCTGTAATAACTGTTCTATCAAATCATATTCAGTCCTTGCTTTTTTTTCTTTTTTTTTTACAAGCAGTGTGACATGGAAGTTTTATTCATAATTATGTACAAAATTCATCAAAAATATTCACACACAGGCATGTGGCATGTAATCAAGTGCAGAAATGTGTGGATTATTATAGGCTCCTATAATGCTGGTGAACTTTCTGAGAAAGAGTCAGTGGTATAACTATGTCAATAATATGCACTTTAATAGAGAATAAGAAAATCCAGGCAGTCCATTTCTAGTATCTTATTGCATGTCATAGGTGGCTAAAGTCACTTGGCCTTGTACTGGGACAGCATCTGAGGTATTCTATACTTGCCTAGACATGCCTATCATTCCTTACTGTCTAAACCTAATATAGACATCCATCATGTCATGTTTTTTTCTATAAAATGATTTAGTGAAAGATGCAGTGGATCATTGTCTCAGAAATTAATATCTTTTGAGGTGTTCCTGTAAGTGACTCAAATAATGGGAAGATACAATATCTTTCACCCCTTTTTTGGTTAAGAGAATTTCATTTTTGAAATAAGGAGGAAAAACGAAGAAAGAAGAAAAAGAAACAAAACAGTGTGGGTGGATGTAACCTAGATACAGTGTGTATCAGCTCTAGGGATCAAGTTAATGGAAAGATTCTCATTATCTTCAATGGGCTTAGAGCAGGTTTTAAATTCCTATATTCTATAATGTGGCTTGGGGCAACCTCTATAAAGATGAGTGAAACAAGAGTTGTTTTAAAACATTGCAAATCGAAAGTGAAGAGGAAGGTTAAGTTTTGTAATTAATTTGAAGTCTGGTCCATCTGGTTGTAAGTATGCGTACTGAAAAGCTATAGGCATCTGCCACTATCTGTTGTTCTAGCACTAAACTACAAGAGAGTGCATTATTAGGCTAATAATGCACACCATGGTTATAAAGACTGGGGCCAGGATTTTCAAAGACTGGTGCCTCACATTAGACTCTGCAGCACATAACTAGGAACCTAAATAAGTGGCCTGATTTTCAAGGTTGCTGGACACCCAGCACCTCCACTGAAGTTAATGGGAACTGTCAGTCCCATTGAAAGTTTGGTCACGTATATAGGTGCCTAAATATGGAGAACAGCCTATATTTGTTATCGTATTGGCGTAGTGCCTTTGGGCCTCCCAAGAAAGTGTCCTGATTTTTCACATTTGCTGTCTGGTTACCCTACCCTGCACCCATATGCAGCTTTCTTGAAGTCAATAAAGCTCTGCCGGAGTGCCCATGGAGCTTCTTGCAGGATTGAGGTTTGAGAAATCTGAACACTTTATTGTCTCCGTACTTTGCAGAAACTTCCTCTCCACATTTAATTTAGACTCCTTTGGAAGCTTTCTGTAACTGTTAGTTGCAAGAGTGTATCATCAGAGGGGATGCCAGACTTGGGGTTGCCCCTGCAGCTGGGCTTTGCGGGGAAGGGGGTGCGGGTGTATTGGCTGGGGGGTGGCGCAGTGGGTTTGGGGGGAGGGGTTGTGAGTTTCTGGCCCCCCAGATGAGCTCTGGGGAGGCGAAGGGGGCAGAGAAACAGGAACTGGGTTGTCATAGGGGTTCCTTAACTCTGTACTCCTGGGAGAATTTTCATGTGTGTCCGTATGGTTACATACATACTTGTTGACAGGTATTTTGAAATAAATTACTAAAATAATTGAAACTGGCATGATTATGTAATGTTATTTTGACAAATTTTGCAGAATTTTAAAATATTGTGTGCAGAATTTTTAATTTTGTGGTGCAGAATGCCTCTAGGAGTTAAAAAGTCTGAGCCTAATCTGAGTTATATTTATACCCCACTTGTTTACAACAGACCAAACCCTCCCCCCGATCCCGATTCCACTGTATAATTACAGACCTTATCTTCCTTTTCTTACCTAGTTTTGTACCTAGTTTTTTAGGATATCGAGACATCTGCACCTTTTATTCCTAGCATTTCATCTAGTACAAAGACATCTGTACCAATTAAGACACCTGCACCAATCATTGTAACAAGTGCACAGCTCACATTTGGCAAGCCTTAACAGAACATTCCTCTTGTCTCTGTCAGTCTGTGTGTACAAGAAAGAAGGGTCATACACAAATTAATTGCTAATGAATATCCATTCTAAAGCTTAGCTTACGTACAAAGCATGCTGGGAGTATGGTTCATTCTTATACAATGTAGCAAAAGTACAAAGACTTTTAGAAATATAATTATACTAGCTAACACCAGATACAGCAAGAACAACCTAATAAGATTTCAAAGTGTCTAACAAACTGTTACAAGTTCATAGAAACATCTAGATCTCAAACCAGGTTTGATGTCAAGCATTTCTGCCATTCAAGTATAACATTTTCATACATTTCTAACAAGAATTCAGTTGAAATCGGCCCAATTCTTAGGAGCTGCTCTGTACTGAAGACAGGGCTGTTGGAAAGCATAATCTTTATTTTTCAGTGCTGCCATTAGCATGTCTCACTTGGCAGAGTTTTAAAGAAAAACAGCCATGTTTTCCCCTGCAGCTCAGCTTTGGGACTCATCAGTACCTGGGAAATGGATGAACTGAATTTTAATTTACAAGTAGCTGGTATTAAAAAGCTGAACTGAAAGCTGATTTGGGGTTCCCAATCAGTTTCTTAAGTAGGCAGAAAAACTTTGAAAGAATCAATTAGACTGGAAGGAGAAGGGAATGGAGGGTGGAATTTGAAGATAAAATCCAGGAGATTTTTTTTTTTAATACAAGGGCTTTATTTTCTGTTTTTTTCCCTTCTACGTATTTTCCACACAGTGGCCACAGGGATTTTTATTTGCTATCTGTTCATTAGTGATGACGTCTCATCACTGTATTACTAGGAGTTTGGGCCCTCCCAAAAAACAAAGTCCAGTCAGAATAACAGCATTAACCCTCATAGCAGGGAAGAATTTATGAGGAGAGAATGATGGTTTGATGTGAAACTCAGACAGTTTTCAAAACCAAATCAAATAGACAAAAAGTTTCAGCTCTGTTTGAACTAAAACAGCCTAGTTTCACACAGTTACAACGTGGTACCATTTGATTGTGGTTTTCAGCATCTAAATAGCTGAAAAGTACATGGAGTTTATATGTTCTGTTTTATCTAAGTTTACCAATCCTTTTCATCTAAAGCCTTTAATTTATGCTATGGCTTGTCACTAAATAGATGTTAGGAAATTAAATGATTCACTACTATATGTTAGTATTTGCTGTCTAATCTTTTTAAAATTATTATTATAATTTGTATTATTTGTGGGTTCACACAATGCTGAACAAATTACTATTATAAGAAACACTCATCTACTGCATAATCAATGTCATAAGCAGGTATCAAATACTGCACAGTGAATATATCCATCTGGATGAATTTTTTATAACTAGTGCACAGCAAAAGTCAGTGGATCTGAAGTTGTAACATTAGATGCCATTTTTCAGAATTAGATTAAAGATCATGTAAGACAGCAATGAAACAAGTTATAATAACACTAGTTATTACCACCTCTATTAAACTTCTGCAAAGCCAAACAATACTAGACAGAAATTAGGCTTTAAGATTCTAAAATAGAGAGTGACTGAATACATTCAGATCTGTGTAGATGCCTACACATAGATTTGCACCAGTTGAGTTAAACCAGTGCAAATTCCTGAGTGAAAGCTTTTATTTAAATTTCAGAGTGACTTGCTTTCATTTAGCTTAACATAGTTCCTAGCCTACATAATCTAAATCAAAATAGGCCTTTTGCACTAGTTCAATTCAGTAGGTGTAAATCACACCTTTAGTTAAATCAGTGAAAGTCTGCATACATACATAAGCCCTTACACTCTAAAATCTTGTGCGTCTCTTCTCCTGCCCTACCTCATTCTTATTTTTAAAAGTATCAGTGCTTTACTAAAAAGGATGTGTATATGAGTTGCAACCCTGTGTTTGTTGGGGCAGAAGTAACTGAAATCTCCCTTACAGTGCCCAGGGCAGGACCAAGGTAATATAACATAGGCAATGTGTTGAGCAGCCTGAGTTTTATAAGAGATATGCACAATACTTTATTTGTTTTAATCATCATCCCACTTTTTCTTCCTCCCTTCCTTAGTCTGTTTTTTTTCATTTCTGAGGTAGCTTGTAAGCTTTTCAAGGCAGGAAATCTAACTTGTTTACATTTGTAAAACTCCATGCAAAGTTAGGGTGTTAGACAAATATTTAGTAATACTAATGTTCATGGTGTCATCAGGGGGAAAGAAACCTGAATTTACAATTAAATAAAGAATAATTGTTGTTAAATAGGTTTCAGAGTAGCAGCCGTGTTAGTCTGTATCCGCAAAAAGAAAAGGAGGACTTGTGGCACCTTAGAGACTAACAAATTTGGAGCCTGAAGAAATAATTTTAATTCACACCTGGCTCCCACAAAAGCCCTGCAAACTCCCTTAATAATATTTTAATGTTACAAAAACAAACAACTGTTAGTCTCTAAGGTGCCACAAGTACTCCTTTTCTTTTTGTTGTTAAATACTACTTTTGCTAAACTGTGAGGTTTGAGGGCAGGGTTGTTTGTTTTTGTAACATTAAAATATTATTAAAGGAGTTTGCAGGGCTTATGTGGGAGCCAGGTGTGACTTAAAATTATTTCTCCAGGCTCCAGTTTTACAGTCTAAGAGGTAGGCAGAGGGACAGAATACATATTGACAGCGTTATTGTCATCTCAATTTAACTGTGTGGGAAACTTTCTTGTCTGCATCTCTGGGAGCTCAGCCTGTAGTGTCTGAATCATATACAGCAACATATGGGTATCAGTGAGGCAAATACTTTAAACAAACAAACAAAAACCCATAGTTCATTATTATTTATATTCTAGTATCATCTAAAACCCAAATCAGGGATCAGGGCCCCACTGTGATAGGTGCTATACAAATATGTAGTTAAGAGACAGAACCCAGCTCTCTGGTGTTGTAACTCCATGGACTTCAGTGGCTCACAGTGCCTACCCTGGAGAGTTTACAATCTATGAAGGTTTACCAAGTGTCATGTATCTCATGTGGCAGCCTCTCATTTGTGGCTTCTTCACCTATTCCTGCGTGTCAGCTGGATTGTCATGCATCTCATTGAGATGTGGGAAAGCTGCAGACATCCTTCTGCTTCCTTGCTGGTTCATAGTCAGAAAGGAACAGCTAGTGGGCTGCAGCTTACAGCCAAGTACACCATTTTCCCCCAGCATAAACTCTCAGGCATCCCTGAGTGACCTGAATAGTCCTGTCCTGCACAGGAACCCAGCAACCGCTGACCTCCATCAGCCACCTATCCAGCTGCTCCCCAGACACAGTCAAGCAACCTCCCACCAATCTGCCCTAATACCAACCCCAGACAGAGTTGTCAAGTTTTGTGCTGTCCCTTGTCCTATCCACTCCACTAGCTTGGGGCAGGGCATGGTTGACCATAAATGTAAGTAACATGCAAGCTATTTGCAAATATGCAAAAAAGTTCCTGAAATAATTTGCATAAAACATCATATATGGAGCAAAGCAACCTTAGCAGCCATGTTCAGATTAATGACAAGGCTCCACAAGTGAATGAAAAAACAAACAAACAAGTAAGAGGCTGTTGGCTGTTCAGGGGTGAAGGAAGATGAGAGAGCAATAATATGAGCATGTTATTGTGCACACTAGCAGTGAGCACAAAGTAGCTCGGCATCTGCCTTGCTTAGGTGATGGCTTAAATGTTTGAAATGACAAGATGGACTCCCTGCCACTACACTTTCAAATCCTCGTAGGGTCTGTTCTTGCCTTCATCGTTCTAAGGTTAGATACCTTGAATTCCAAGCACTTTAATATGTACAGTCTTTCGTATGTGACCTTAAAATCAGAGCTCCTCAGTTCTCTGCACAGACATTAAAGATGCCAGGACAGGTTTAATAAGAGTAAGGGTTTGTCCCAATGTTTTGATGCAAAATTTCTCCTTCAATTCTATAGTTGTGCAACATGCTGGCTGACCACCTTGCTTACATTTCAGAGGCATTTCACTACAGTAGTGCTGTAAATGTAGAGCAGTTAGTGTTCTGGGATTTTCTATGATGAAAGGTACTAGGTAATAATTAAGTATATATCAATAAGAATAACATCTAGAGTTACATGGTGCATTACATAAATTTTTAAAAAATAGACTTAGGGCTTGATTGTTCTCTTGCACAGATATGAATCATCAGTAAATCCATAAAGGTCAGTGGAGTAAAACTGTGGTAACAGGAAAAAAAATTGTGCCCATAGACTCTGTCCCAAAGTAGATACATTTTACAAAGGATAGCAGTGCTCAAGCTTCAGGGCATAAACTGGCCACAGGAAGAAACATACCTCTCATAATATAGGATAAGTAATAAGACATGGCAAGGCACAAAATTGAGAGAGGGAGATTAAGAGAAGAGGAAAACTCTTCAAATGTCTTTCTGTTTAGGATTTCCGTGGGTCAGAGATGCCCTAGAGCAGTGGTTCTCAACCAGGGGTACATGTATCCCTGGGAGTACACGGAGGTCTTCAGGGGTACATCAACTCATCTAGATATTTGCCTAGTTTTAAAACAGGCTGCATAAAAAGCACTAGTGAAGCCAGTACAAAGTAAAATTTCATACAGACAATGACTTGTTTATACTGTTCTATATACTATACACTGAAATGTAAGTACAATGTTTATATTCCAGTTGATTTATTTTATAATTATATGGTAAAAATGAGAAATTCAGCAACTTTTCAGTAACAGTGAGCTGTGACACTTTTGTATTTTTATGTCTAGTTTTGTAAACATGTAGATTGTAAGTGAAGTGTAACTTTGGGGTACACAAGACAAATCAGACTCCATGTCTAGCTGGCAGCCGGTACCAAGTGGAGTGCCCCAAGGGTCGGTCCTGGGGCTGGTTTTGTTCAATATCTTCATTAATGATCTGGAAGATGGCTAGGATTGCACCCTCAGCAAGTTTGCAGATGACACTAAACTGGGAGGAGTGGTAGATACGCTGGAGGGTAGGGATAGGATACAGAGGGACCTAGACAAATTAGAGTATTGGGCCAAAAGAAATCGGATGAGGTTCAACAAGGACAAGTGCAGAGTCCTGCACTTAGGACGGAAGAATCCCATCACCGCTACAGACAGCCGAGTGGCTAGGCAGCAGTTCTGCAGAAAAGGACCTAGGGGTTACGGTGGATGAGAAGCTGGATATGAGTCAACAGTGTGCCCTTGTTGCCAAGAAGGCTAATGGCATTTGGAGCTGTATAAGTAGGAGCATTGCCAGCAGATCGTGGACGTGATCGTTCCCCTCTCTTTGGCATTGGTGAGGCCCCAGCTGGAGTACTGTATCTAGTTTTGGGCCCCACACTACAAGAAGGATGTGGAAAAATTGGAAAGAGTCCAGCGGAGGGCAACAAAAATGATTAGGGGGTTGGAGCACATTATTTATGAGGAGAGGCTGAGGGAACTGGGATTATTTAGTCGGCAGAAGAGAAGAATGAGGGGGGATTTAATAGCTGCTTTCAACTACCTGAAAGGGGGTTCCAAAGAGGATGGTTCTAGACTATTCTCAGTGGTACCAGATGACAGAACAAGGAGTAATGGTCTCAAGTTGCAGTGGGGGAGGTTTAGGTTGGATATTAGCAAAAACTTTTTCACTAGGAGGGTGGTGAAGCCCTGGAATGAGTTACCTAGGGAGGTGGTTGAATCTACTTCCTTAGAGGTTTTTAAGGTCAGGCTTGGCAAAGCCCTAGCTGGGATGATTTAGTTGGGGATTGGTCCTGCTTTGAGCAGGGGGTTGCACTAGATGACCTCCTGAGGTCCCTTCCAACCCTGATATTCTATGGTTCTGTGATTTTATGAAAGGGGTACAGTAGTCTGGAAATGTTGAGAGCCACTGCCCTAGAGTACATTCACTTCTACTTCTGGAGAAACCAGGTTTGAAATGAACAGCCTAGCAGTGACTCCCTCAGATTAATTCAGCCAAGGTAGAAGGCCTGTGGGGGATGACTAAACTGAATGTCTGTCTATAATATCTTGTCCCTAGTTAGAGGGGAATGCTATAACTGCTGCTGCCTGTGTGTTTTTTACATCCACCATTACAAATTATTATTTTTTTCTTTTACTGTGCCCAAAAGTGTGCTAGGCGTCTTACAGTTCTAAGCTTGTGTGTCACAGTTTCTTGCCAACTGAGCCATGAAACAGTAATAATATCTCAGCTTTATAATAATTATGATGTTTTCTGTAATCAATTTATAATGAAGCATAAAAAGCTTCATCATAAACTGTACAGCAAGGTCCCTATAAAAGACAGCGGAGATCCCTATGAAGAGGGCAGGACTGAACTTGTGAAAATGGGCATAGAGGTCATCTTGAAGTCTTATTATTTTTATGTTCTAACCTGGTTAACTTTTAAGGTGAGGACTGGAGGAGGGACAAAAGACAATGAAACCAGGAAGGAAGCCAACTTACAGGGAGGTACTAGCTTATGCTTCAGTTAACGCTGTCTTTGGAAGGATTAAATGACACTGCACCTTTCAGATGACTGAAAGGGGGATAGGCAGGATGTGCTTCTTTTTACAATATTCTTATATTCTGTGCTTTCTGCCCATCTTTGGTCCTTCCCATCCAGGCAGCTCTCAGATCTACTCGTATAATTGTTTCCATAATAGTGAATCCCTTAGGCCCAGATTCTGCAAACTGCTCCCGGCATACAGGCTCTGAGATTGTCTGGAGCCTGATGCAGGACTGGGTCTTTACACAATAGAGGAATGCTGTGTGAGAAAAGCAATTTATATGATGCATTTTCTGACCTTGCAGACAAACATGTCAGGAAGGTGAGAACAAAACAGACCACAAAACATTGTTCTCTGGCATGACCACACGAAGCAAGCCAGATGGAAAATGCCACTGTGACAGCCCTTAAATTATTTCTTCAAGCTATCTAAATACAAGATGCCAAGTGTTTTAGCAGTGATCCTAATCAAATTACTGAACAGTAGAGCTGGGAAAGTACCTTGAAAAATTATTTTGCTTTACTTGCATTCATACCCAGTTTGTGTTTGCGTGCCATGAATATTCTAGCAAATGAATAATTCTATTCTATTCATGAATATTCTAGCAGGAATATTTGTTGAAAGAAAGAAAAAAATGTATGTGATTATATATGTAACTCTTCTGCCAGGTGGAGCCAGCAGCAACAAGGGTTGGGTTCAGTATCTAGGAGTTCCTTTTCAACAATACAACACAAAACTGGCTCGAGCCCCCACCCAGTTACCTGGGACAATTACACACCACCCACTGGGCACGTCTAAGAGGCAATACTTCCCCTCTCGCAAACACACAGTCTGAGTGTAGCAAAATCTTTTAATAAAAGGAGAGAATTAACTCAGCATTAATTTGGGAAAACTCCACAACTAGGGTGCATAAACACAAACCATGAGCAAAGGACCCACCCCCAAGTAAATTGGGCAGTGTCCTTTCCCACTCAGGGTATCTTTAATCCAGAAACCCAAAAGTCTCTTTAATGTGCCCTTCCCTTCTCTGTACCCCACTCACAGTTGCTGTCCTTGGCCAGTGCAGCCCCAGAGTTCACCTTCCACCCTTTGTGGAAGGCGGGGGGGCAGTAAAGAGGCACCTTACATGCTGCCCTGCTCGGGCACTCACTCGTTGCCCCAACAGCCACTTGCCACGCCTCTGCTCTGGTCCTCTTCACCAGCTTCTCTGCTGGCCACTTGCCACAACACTCCACCAGCCACCCTGCTAGCTGCTTGCCATGCATCTCCACCCACCACCCTGCTGGTCAGGCCTCTCCACCAACTGCCCACTTACCAAGATGTTTTCAGGACCCCCCCCACACACACACTTAACACAGCTCTCAGCGATTTCAGCTGTTAGCAGGGGAGCCTCATTGCTGGTGCACACTGCACAGTCTCTTGCAATAGAGACACTTTCCCAAAGTAAGTCTAATACTTATCAATTGAGTGTAAATTAGCTCTTTTATTATACTATGGAGAGAGAAATGGTCAAATAGTATCTAGAACCCTTAAACAAAACCCACCCTCTCTCAGCTCATTGGGCTTTGGAACCTAGGTCCCCTGCCTAGTGAGTGCTATTAGTTGAGGGTGAATCCCTCCGTTGGGGTATGCCAGGTACAGTTCTGCTGCTCTCGGTTCACACAACAAGGATAGCAACTCTTTATTACCCCTTCCCCAATAACAAGGAGACAAGAGATCCAACACCAGCCACAAGTGATCATTTGGGCAAGCAATCCCATCATGCTGAGCACCTAGGCAGGGTAGGGGTGTCCATGCAAACAAGATCAGCTTCTGAAGTCTTTTTCCACAGCTCACCACTAGATGTCAGGGGAGAGTTCATCCAGACTCTGTTTACATAGAGAATATTCTTGGAAAGTGGTTTTTGAACTTGTAAATAGGATTATTCACCTGTGGTTCCAGGACTTATAATCATCCAATTAGAAGACAGAAACTCTACCATGTCATGTGTGTCTGATCTAAACTAATCAACCTAGGCCTTGATCCTGCATTGGAAACTATATGTGCATAAACATACTCTCAGATGGCTCCATGAGCAGTATTAGGGCCATTGCTTGAAGTTTGAATGACAAACACTCACTGTAAACTTCACATACAAACTAAGAGGCAAATGAACAAGTCCAAGAAAACAGCATGTTACTGAAAGACAACTTGCAGAAAAAGGCCTCAGCCCTACAACCACTTCCTTGCGGATGGACCCCCTGTGCTTATGTCAAGCCCCACTGACTCGGTGTGGAACAAATTGCGGGGTTGGGGCCAAAGATACTCAATTAGTTAATTAAATGATGTCTGGAAGCAATGTGTATATTTAGAAATAAATATGTCATCAAGCAGAGGAGTTTGTGTGAAATAAATAGTATTAAACCAGTGTCTGTGTTGTCTAACTCGGCTCTGAGTCGGTTTAGACAACAGGGTGTAAAATGCACCTAAATTCTGCCTCCATTAGAGCTTCTTCCTTTGCTACACTAGTGAAGAATTATGGATCTAATATTGCATCAGGTAGACACATCCATAGATACTAATTAGTTTAGACCAACAGTATGGAAAAACCCAAACCAGTCCAATCTAGCCCCACTCAAATCTGCCAAATTCCAAATGTTGTTGGTTCAGTACTGCAGCCTGATGTGATGACATTTGAGTCACGGCATCACTGTGTTTCAGTGCTACTCTAGGAAAGTCCTGTGCTCTGGGGACCCAGAGTGGAGGAAAAAGAGAGGGAAGAAGGCCAGCTATATATGTAGCTGGCCCTCTCCCTTCTGCCACCTGAGTTCTGTTCCCAGAGCATGTACTGGACTGGCATGATTGACATTGCGAAGGAAATATCCTCACGTCACATTGCGAGTCCACTGAACACTGCTAACTGAACCCAGAATCCAGACCTTTTTAGTTTAAGCAACAGAGACAAAATGATGATACTGACCTCCTTTCTAAAGCACACTGACATCAAATGGAGGAAAAGCACCATATAAGACCTATGTGTTATTATTAAATACCCTGGAACTAATGGTTTTAACAAATAATGTAAGTCTTTCCCTAAAGACTAGCATCCTCCGTAATAGAGATAAGGAAACTGTGACATCTGAAAACTGAGGCCATTCTAGCATTTTAACGTAAGTGAAACAAATAAGTTTATACCGTCCATGTCGCCTTTTATCTTTTCTTTTAATCAAGCAGCATAAACAAAACAGCATCGTTGTTCTGCCCTTGAGTCCTGCTGCTTGCCTGAATGCTGCAGCCAGCCAGTAAGAAGTCTGCTGCATGTAATGCAGCAATTGTTAATAAAAGAGAAATTATGATTACTTTCTAGTTCATTAGGTGGCATGTGACTGTGAGGTGTGGGAAGAATTTAATCTGGGGAAGTGTCTGCAGTGAGAGCAGTAGAACAATCCATAATGGCTGCATTGCAATAAAGAAGAAAAGTTCAAATACTTCATTCCCATCTGTTTTTATTTTGCTAATCTAGTTGACTGAACACCTTATAGGTAAAGCTAGAAGACTGAGTATCCCGAGCACTGTCATAATGCAGAAAATAAAATTACAGCATCCTTTCTGCTACAGCTATCACAAAGCAAAGGAAAAGGCCAATTTGAACTGAAGTGATAGGGAATGGAAATAACTATTTTCACTGCTACTGTCAAGGTACCCTCTGCACAAGCTACTCCTTCAGCATCAGCCCTTGTTCCTGAACCTCTTTCCCTCATCTGTGGGGACTCTGCGACAGCGGGGGGATGCTGGGATAGCATAGTCATGTATAACGAGCTGAAACAGGTTCAGGCTATAGGAAACTTTTATTTTCTCTTGTTTGCCATACAGGTACACTTTTAATAACTTCTACTTGCCATAATCCTCCCTTTGACACCAGAGACTCCTCAACTTACCTGAAAATGTTTGAGAATAAATAGAGTGCAAGTTCATTGAAAACCATCAGCCCCAAAATTGGTATTGGTGTGGGTGGCCAGCACATTATAAACTTGATTACCAAAAGCCAGAGAAGTAGAATGAGTGAGATGGATACTTTATGTTGTTTTTTTAAACTTACAAGAGGTATTGTATTGGACAGTGGCCAACATTGTACTCATCTTTAAATATTATGCTAATGGTGATTATTATCTGTAATATGTATCATAGCCCCATTCATGGACCAGGGCCACATTGTGCTAGGTGCTGTACAAACAGAATAAAAGATGGTCCCTGCCCCAGAGGGCTTACTATCCAAGTATAAGACGAGAGACAACAGACAGGCTAACAAGGGAATATGGGGGGGAAATAATGAGACAATACTGATCAGCAGTGCTCTCAGCACATTAGTAGCCTAACCATTGTCAAGGGTTTTTCTGTAGGCAAAGGAGAGGGTTGAGGAGAGATCTGAAGGATAATGAGGTGTCTTTGCTGATTTCTATGGGAAGCTGGTGGCAGCGTGGGAGAGAGAACACACATTTTGAAAATTTAACCGGGGGGCAACGGAGGCTGGCATACTGCACCGATGTCCTGCACCAATTGGATGCAGGAGTTGATTTCTTATGGTGAATGAGAGATTATAAGTATTGTGGGAGTTGGCAGGGAAGGACCTTGAAAATGAAGGCCAGTAGATTTTGCTTGATGTGATAGAGAAGGGGGAGCCAGTGGAGGGATGGACAGAGAGGAGTGATGTGGTCAAAGCAATGGGCTAGGAAAATTATATTTGCAGCAGCATTCTCAATAGATATGAGCAGGGCAAGATTGCATTTGTCAAGGCTAGAGAAATGGATGTTGCAGTAATCAAGACATGAGATGACATGAGAACATGGAAAAGAGTTTAGCTGTATGGCTGGATTGGAAAGGCCGTATCTTAGAGATGCTATGCAGAAAGAATCTAAAAGACTTAAACATAGCCTGGATGTGAGGGCCTAGAGAGATATCTAGTCAAAGATGATGCCCAGGGCCTGAGAGATAAGCAGGATGGTGGCACTGTGCACATTGATCGAGAAAGGAGGTGGGGGAAAGATTAAAAGCTCTGTTTTAGTCATGTTGAGCTTGAGCTGACAACTAGACATCCAGGAGGAGATGTCAGAGAGACAGGCTGAGATTTTAGTTTGGACAAAAAGGAGATCATCCTGGAGTAAACAAGTAGATCTGTGTGTCTTCAGAATAGAGATGGTAGTTGAATTTGTGTTTGCTGATGAGATTGTGCAGAAATAAAGATGTAGAGGGAGAAGTTGGGAGCAAGGACAGAGCCCTGTGGAACTCCCCTGAAAATTGGAGCTGGTGAGAGGAGGATCCTCTAAAGGACACACTGAAGGGGCAATTAGAGAGGTAGAGGAGAACCAGGAGAGGACAGTCACAGAAGCCAAGGGAGGATGAGAAGAAGGAAATGGTCAATGGTGTTGAAAGAGACTGGCAGGTCAAGGAGGATGAGAATAGAGTACTGGTTCTGAGATTTGGCTAGGAAGAGATCATTAGAAACTAAAGCAAATCTTGACGGATCACTTGGATTTTAAAGCACTGTTAGCTGATGGCCAAGAATGTTTGGTGAGGTGCCAGCTATGCCCATTTTATACCATCCGTGACTTTAACCGCTAGGACGCACTGTGCCTTCGCGGGCTGACGGATGCCCCAAGGTCCTAAACACCCGTGACTTTAACTGCTAGAGCTCAGAGCTCCTTCGCAGTGGGCAGTCAACACTGACTGACAGGTGCCCCAATGGCAGCACTAAGAGCCTCTCCACACCCGTGACTTTAACTGCTAGAGCTCAGAGCTCCTTTGCAGTGGACAGTCAGGATTGACTGACAGGCGCCCCAAGAGTTTGCCCCGTGGAGGCGGCACAACTCAACGCTAGGCTCTTAGTACTCTCACCTAATTGCCAGGCTTTATAGCCAAAACGGCTGAGGTTCTTTAATTGTGTTGGCTGCTTTTACAGTAAACCAGAGAAACAAGTCAGGCTTATGCACAAATGGTTACCAAAATTTATTAAACTAGATTCTAATCATGTGGTTACAAAATTGCTAGTGCCTACTTATTTAAATGTAGAGATGTTACACACACAAACAAGTTACAAATCTGAAGCCACAATCCCAAAGAAAGAAAACAAAGTATAGAGCTCTATTTCAAAATATGTGTACACTAAAGATAGGAGATCAGGTGTGGGTGCTTCTTACCCTCCTTGCATCTCTCGATTCCAGTGGTGCCAAGCCAGGATCGGTCACTCAATTCCGCGGAAAGACGAATAAGAGACAAGGCTTAGGGACCCTCTTAGCTGCAGAAGCCTTGGGAGGCTGTCACTTATCTGACCAGCAGATAGATAGTGAAAAGCACTCAAAAATCATGGTGCTGTAGGTCCCACACTTATACCTCTGTACTCCTTTATTCTCTTTCTCCTTTCTTATGCCAAATTGGGGCTGGTCTGTCTGGGCGATGTCAGCTCTCGCAAGAGTAGTTTACACTTGCAAGGGAGAGAAACAATAAGTTTCGACTACTGGACATTCCTTTTATTAGGGTAAATATTTTCCCACCTAGGATGTTGGGGTGTGTGCATCACGCTATTTAGTAGGGGCTAAGAGCCATGTCTGTCACAGGACCTCTGTCTGCTGTGAGCCTAATCGTTGTATATGTTCCCAGAGGCACATTGTAGCAGCACACCTGTGCTTCTCACAGCTTTAAAGGCTGTGCTGGAATTTATGTTAAGTGCCCTGTTGTTTTGGCTCCCTTGTGTTCCCAGCAATGCTGGTCTGAGGGGGGGGGCTGTCTGTCTGGCTACAAGCACCGATGTGATTATATGATGGAGGCAAATCAACACGACTGTGGTAAGAAGAAATTGACCCTCTCTAATGGCCTCCTGCAATCCCTACTCATGTGAGTAGTCCTGTTGGTACAGGATCAGGTCCTTACATGCTTGCTTAAGTTTAACGTTCATCAAGCATTGGGCAGATGTTCTTTTCGTCATTATTTAAATGACATTATAAAAGTCTACTTTATGTGTGCCTCATTTGCATGGGTTTGTAATATTAGGGGTCTTTTTTAACTTTGATGGACTTGTGCCATTCACTTTTAGCAGAATTTCACAGATGCCTTACCTGGAATAAACCCTTTAAAGGATAATGCAGATGTGCTGCAAATGGCAAGATTTTGTTACATATACCCAAGCTTCATTTTTTTATTCCAAACCTCCCATATTTGTGTCTCTCTCTCCCTTTCTAAGCACAGATACTGTAAGTAACGTATCGATTCTTGATGTTTGAACCGCAAACCGTGTTTTGATTATTTCAACGCGGGGGGGG
Organism: Lepidochelys olivacea; assembly: GCF_965140295.1. Taxonomy (NCBI): domain Eukaryota; kingdom Metazoa; phylum Chordata; order Testudines; family Cheloniidae; genus Lepidochelys; species Lepidochelys olivacea. The sequence goes on from NC_140411.1 coordinate 170,842,906, forward strand.
GGTGGCTTTTTATGTTAGATGATTTGTTTATTTAGCTCTCTCGATAATAAAATATATAAATCATCCAGCTCAGCACATTTGGGTTTGCAGTCATCAGTGCAAGAGAAGAGAAGGAATTTAGTGTAGCCATGGTAATTAGCATAAGTTAGGTTGTTTTTGTTTTGTAACCCTAACTTCAGTTCCTTTTATGACTATCTACCTTTTTATTGCTGGTTTCAAAACCAGCAGAGGACATCAAAGGCTTGCTTTTTTTTTTAAACAAGAAGAGTCTTTGGAAAGTGCCACAGTGGAACAATTTGTTTCAAAAGAATCCTCTATTGAAATAGCATCTGAAAAAGAAGAATCACTCAGCAGTTGGAGCCCTCAGAAGGGGATGGGAGGATTAGTTTATTTCTACACCATTTCACTTCTTAACCTTTCTGCTTTTTCCTTTTCTCATTCAAGAAAGAGGAATGAGGGAGATAGAAGACGGCAGTGAAAGAAGATTAGTAACATGTTTATTTTATAGATCTTAAACCAGATAGCAGAAGAGAGGTATTGAGGGCAGAGAGCACAAAGTAGGCTATTTTGGGCTACTAATTTTTAAGAATTTAGTATTGCCAACTCTCACAATTTTATTGTGAGTTACATGATATTTGGTGTTTTTTTTTAAAGCCCCAGCTTCTGGAGTCATGTGACTACATAGGATTCTCATCTTTTATTTTGTAGAAAACAAAAGTTTTTAGCCCTCATAGCTGCAGAGAAAAGTTGAAATTATGAATCCTAAAAGTTGAAAACCAGCAGGTAAATATAAAGAATCCTAAACTTACTATTTTTTTAAAAAAACCACATGATTGGAGCTTTAGACATGATTTTTGAATATGTAGGGTTGGCAATACTGAGAACTCTTTAATTTTGAATCCTAGCGTGTGACCCTTGGTTTTGACTTCAGTGGCACTGCCTACATGAATAAAGACTGCAGGATTAGACCATCACTGATTTCATTGATGGTATGATATGGCCCTTTTAATTTAAATGTAGGATTGGTGGTGGTTTGGTTTGTTTGTTATTTCCTGTTTCCGTTATAGACAATGTAATAGTTAAAAATCTCCTAAAGGCCAGATTCTGCCTAGTTCCTGTGTGGACTTGCAAGTGGATAGTAGAATGCTTATTGTTCTATAGGAGTGTTCGCTGGTGGTTACGGAGCCTTCTCCCCCTGGTCCTTCCAACCTTCCCTTATCCAAGTTTGAGTCCCTGCTTGTATTCCCTCTTCCCTTGGCCTCAGTCTCCTCCACCTAGCACCCCTCAGGCTTGGCTCTGTGCCCCCTGCATTACTGTCAGGTACCTTCCTTCTCCTCTTTCCTGTCCGGTCATGGTCACCAGCAGCAGAAGCACTGAAAACACAGGAGAGACAGTCTCCCTGTACTCAGTTCTTGTGCCCAGTGTCACAGGGGTCCCTGGCTGCTGAGAAGACCCATTGCAGGGAAAGTCTTGCACAGCCCCTGCAGACCTACACTAAGAATACCCAGTGCAGATGGATTCTTCACAGACTTAGCTAGTGCTATTGGTACAGTTTACTCACTATCATTTGCACAAGACTACCAACAAGCACAGGGTATGCCTGCTGTATGATTCCAGAGCACCCTGTCATCATTGCTATCCCAAGATGAAGAATTAAAGAACATTAGACTGGCATGTTATCACCGTGAATTTATGTCCTATTTGTCAAAAGGTTATTTAGCTTATTTTAGATCTTTATCTGCTTTTGATGCTCTAAACACTAGACATTACAAAAGAAAGACAATGAAACCAACTCCAGAATACTTAATATAAATGTAATGTGTGTGTGTGTGTTTTCTATTGAGTGTTATTCAATCTTATCTCATTATGGCTATAGAGAAAGCTTGTCTCAGGCATAGGCCAGATGATTCCAGCATTCCGTGTGTGTGTGTATAAATTTTTTTTTAAAAGTTGTGCAGAATGTACAAGAAACTGCATTTTGTTAGCTGATCTTGTCTGATTCCAAATTTGATTGCAGGGGGTATGCACTTGCAGTGGATTTAAGTTGTTTTAATATGACATTGTAATTATTGTGATTACTGGGTTTTGTAACGGATGACCAGAGGTTGCGATAAGTGATTCCAATATCTGTTTTTCTTTTAAAATCTAAATAGATCCAGTATATTATTTATCAAAGAATCAAAACATTTCACAAAAATTCAGCCCTATGTTTACCCGTGTCACCACGAACACTGACTCAGCTAACATTTAGCACAACAGTTCCATCCTTTAAACTGTCAAAATTGATGAAATTACATGCCACCAACAAACCTATGATTACTCACATGTGGCAGGCTAAATGTCTTCATGACATTTAGTGGCAGACAACGATATTCATACAGTAACGCATGATGATACCACCATTATTGTGATATAGTTGACTGCACTGAGCACTTAAGCATCACAGGCTAGAATCAAGGGCACACAGTGTACCATACAGCAAGGTCAATTGTGAATAGCACTTTTCCATAGAGGTCTGAATGTCATACATTGTTCCATAGGGATATTAGGATTTAGATCAGCGGTTATCCTAGGTTTTCATCCTGAACATTGTATTTCAAAAAGGTCCAGAAGCCAAAAACAATACTTTGAGCAGATTCTCTGCCCTGCCCCTTTTGCACCACTGACATAGTTCAACAGATGCAGAAACCATCTTGCTCAGGATTTCTTCAGCATCTGAATTCCCTAACTGGTATAGAGCCAGCGCGGGCAACACATACAGGTGGTACAGGCAGGGGTGAAAGTCACTTAAAAGTCTTACCAGTTCGGGGGCCTGGCTCTGGGCCTGTGGAAGGCGTGGGGCCTCGGGTGTAAGGGGTGGGGCCTCAGGCATAAGGAGCGGGGCTGGGGTCAGCCTCCCCCAGCCAGCCCTTCAGTGCTGCCCAGCCCGCAACGCCCAGGGCTTTGGCAGCAATTTAAAGGGCCTGGGGCTCTCGTTGCTGCTGCAGTAGCGGTGGCAGCGGCCGGGAGCCCTGGGCCCTTTTAAATTGCCGGGCCCCTGGGCACCTGCCACTTTTGCTCCCCCTCTTGGCAGCCCTTGGTGGAGCAAAAGGGGCAGCAACATTAAAGCGCTGCCATGGCAGCGCTTTACCATCAGCTGTGTATGGGCCCGTACCCATGGCCACTTCTTACCGTTACGCCGTACCAGCCCGTACCGACCCACTTTCACCTCTGGGTAGAGGTGCATGTCAGGGGAGAGGGCATGGCTGGAGCATGCTACACTCAGACTGTCCCCAGCTGGCATATGGTCTATAGGGGAATGTTGCCAGGTAGCACAATTTAGGGGAGGCCCCGGGCTGCTCTGACCTGCACCAGCTTAGAGAATTAGGGAGCTGTAACTAGTTGTTAGTTCTCAGCTTCTCTTCTCCCCTGCCCGAGCTATCCTGGATGACTGTGTGAGGAAGAGGAAGGAAGCCATCCTTTATTAGGAGCTCTTCTAGACTCAGCAGCACTAATGAAGCTCCTACCCTGCTCTCCTTGGGGTTCCCAGAGTTTGAAAGGGAAGCAGGCAATGGAGTAGCCAGAACTGCCCTCCTCGCTCTCACATGATGTAGCCGATGGCCATCAAGCAGTGGCTGAGTAGTTGCAGCAAGGGACAGCAGCTGTTCTGAGCACTCCCAGTTCCCATTTGAAGTCAAATGGGCTCAGCATGGGTGCAGCAGTCTGCCCACACAGTTCTCAGGGCAGGATCAGAGACAAAGGCCTGTTCTACACTGACGCTGTAAGTCGATCTCAGTTACACTAGTTAAGTTACGTAAGTAAGTAACTTAACTTAAGTCAACAGACAGCGGGGTCCACACTACGTTATGTCGACGGGAGACACGCTCCCCTCAGCATAGCTTCTGCCTCTCGTTGAGGTGGATTACAGATGTCAATGGGAGAGCGCTCTCCCATCAACTTAGTGCGTCTTCACCAGACCCGCTAAATTGACACCGCTGCATCAATCGCAGCAGTGCCGATTTAGCCACATAATGTAGGCCAGGGTTAGTTTCCTACTCTAACTAGGTTTCTCTTATTTAGAAAATGAAATGGTGTCTTTTAGAATTAAGTTCTAACCTAGAGACTTGAGAAAATGTTGCCGTTTTCTTAATACAAGGAATAAAAGCTGTGCAAGCAGATATTTTTGCTAATGAAATGAATCATTATAAAATTCAGATTGTGGGTTTTGTCAGAGGCTGTGAGAAAGGATGGTCCTTTATAAATTTCTCAGTAATTGGATTACGGACATTTTGGACCAAGAAAATGGTTTTGTTTCTAGACTGGCTTTACACAAGATTAATAGGCCAAAGGAGTATGGAAAATAATTAATCTAGAATTATGCTTCCAACATACAATTCCTGTAGTTTGAAAAATAAAATGTTCAGATTCGCATGCTCAAGAAGATTTAATACAATGAATTCACAATCTTTTTTTTCTCTCCACATTACAGCTCTGTACTTCAGCTGTTTAAAAAGGAAATATATACCTGACATTCATCTCAAACTATTAAAAATGGATTATAAATTATTATATTCAGCAAGATTTAAGGTTTCACATTTTAATCAGACTTCCATTTTTGTTAAAGAAGGGAATCCATTGCAATTTGCTAAATATCAAGGGATTTGGGATAGTAAGTAGGCAAGTAAGCTTCAGGCTCTTCATCTGTCTTCTTATGGTAATTTAATTTTATTATGGCTTGATTTATATTCCAGGACAGAATTTGATTATCCCAATATATGACTTTTAAAAAAAAATTAGAAATATCCATAGACCCCCCAAACCTGCAATGGGGTCTGCTAGGGTGGACCTGTGCACCCTTGCAGAGTCCCATTAAGATCAGTAGGATTCCATATGGGCACAAGTTAGTGAATGCCATTGCAGGAACATGGTCTGAATGGTTTCATTTTAATGTACAATTCTATGTAATAAGACCTTCTAGAAATGCAAATGCTATAATATAGAGAGATTTTAGGCTTTTATAACAAACCAACGTGTATTTTTATATGAACGGCATCGGCACAGAAAGGGAAGTTAGCTGCTAAGTAAACTTCTTTGGTAGAGTGGAGCCCAACTTTGTGATTACCTCGTCCCTCGCTCCCTCCCAGACCTTACTTAGAAAGGTATACAGGAAAGCTTTGGGAAGTTGATCACTCTCCCTACTCTAATTCTATTTGTCAGGTTGATGTGGCACAGGTTAAGTCTGTTTACATGGCCTAAGCTGGAGTAGATTTTGCAAAAACCATACTAGACAAGTGTAGGCGTGATTCAGTCATGTCCCTTTTTATTGAACCTAAAAGTGGGGCGTGTTTTGATTAAGTGGTTTCAGTGTAGAGAGCATATTTGGAGCTCTGGGTTCTGTTTCTAGTTCTGCTGTTGACTTGCTTATGCCCTTGGGTAAATCACTTTTTGTGCTTCCCTTTCCACATTTTCTGGTTGGAGATATTAATACCTACCTCACAGGGATGTTGTGAGATCCTTGCGTAGAAGGTTCTATAGAAGTGGAAACTATTATTATGTTCCATTGGCCTGTCTCTAGTTTGCTTTTTTATTTAAATGCTATAAGTTGCCATCTGTTCATTGTGAGCTAATAAGCATTTGTTGTGGCTCATTTTCTTAGTATGAGTGGATGTAATTATTATATTTTTTGAATTTGTTTACCTGCATTTTGTTGTTACTTTGATTTATGTGACTAATTAATAGAGACAGAGGAGGAGACAATGAATATTTCTGCCCTGGTCCTTTCCTTCACTCCTCCTGACCCCCAGATTCATGGGCCTGTAAACAACCCTCCATTTGTCCACAAGTGGGGGGGGAGGGGCAGGGAGAGGGTACAAGCTTGTGAGACAACTGGACCTCCCTCTTGCCTGGGTGATCCATGTTTATAGGGGATCTTTTTGTATGTGGATCCTAAAGGGAAGATTAAGTACTGTGTCAAAATAATTGTACTCATATTTTAGTTTCTAGCTACCACCACCTGCTACTCAGTTTCTCCCATGAGCATCTTCATGGATGGGAACAGCTCCTCATGGAAATTCAATGAGCTGCTACCTTCACACCTGACACCTGCCTCTTGCACCCCTGCATCCATAATAAATTCATGCCACATCACTCAGTTCCAGCCAGTGAAAGCAGGGTACCTGCTTTGCGCATACATTAAATGCCAGCTGTGCCCCCCCCCCAAACACTCACACCAGCCTTTGACTCTCAGATGTGGCTGCTGATGCAGGTCACGGAGTCCTTGAAGGTGCAGCTCTGGGACCCTGCCCCTCTTTCCTTCTGGGATCCCAGAGCAGGAGGTGAGGGAAAGATAGAGCTGCTCAGGAGTTTTCAGATAGTGAGGGGAAGAGGAAAGGAGCTGCTGGGCCAATACATTATTCACAGGAGGGAGAAAGGAATACAGAGTCCAGCAGCTCAGAGCAGAATCTGCTCCTGCCTCCCACTCCCCTCCCATGAATAATGGGTCAGCCCAGCAGCTTCTTTCCTCTTCTACCTAACAAGGTATATCCATAGTTATGAATTTCTTGGGTTTGTAATGCTTGTTTGGAGGGTAATTACACCATCTCTGTAATGTTCTTACCTTTTCAGTTACTGATTTATACTTACAACCTTTACTTCATCTTAACATAACTTTTGTCTGAGAATGACAAGGAGATATAACAATTGTTAATAACTTACCTTAATTACAACCTTTTTTTTCCCCAAAAAAGTAGTTTATGCACAAGATTTGAAAGCATTTTAACTGTAGGGAAAGTGGAAGAGTCTTAATTTCATTACGGAGACCATTTGGGAGCGAAAAAAGACCCAACTAAAGATGCTAAATATCGTAACGGAGCTATTCTTAAATTAATTTTAAATTAATTAATTTAAATCAATTAACTGATTTATTTATAAATTCTCAGAAAATGCATTGTAGGTTTAAGGGGTCAGTTATGGTCATTTGAGGGAGGATATGCCGTATTCTTCATACGTAACAAAAAAAGTGGAATCCGGTTTTAGGTGCAAAACTCAACTCAACCTTAACTATGGGCTGCAATTGGCATCTTTATCATTTACTTCTGTATTCATTGAGGGAAGAACCCTGCCTATTCCTTTTGTAGGCTCTGTGTGTGTGTGTGTGTGTGTGTGTGGTGGGGGCGGGGGGGCAGAATGAGAGAAGATCCTCTTTCTTTCCCCCTGTGCCCTTGCTACTCCCCTGGGATAGTACAGTACCCCAAAAGAAGTGAGGAGAGCTAGGGAGGAGCAAAGCATAGGTGGAGCTATGGATCTGCCCTCCCATGTGCTGTCCAGCCGAGCTAGGCAGCCATAGGGAGGAAATTAAAATGATGTAGCAGACTGGGCAGCTCTGGGAACCATTTTGCCTCTCAGAAGAAGAATGCATCTGTTGCTCCTCCTGGAGCAGTGCAGCTTCATGTCACCATCAGTGTCAGGCTGCGCCTAACACACAGCGTAGTTTTCAATGATAAAATCCTGTTGTAAGTACTTTAATGAACTGTCACAATTTATAGGAGCAACTTGCATGGACTCCACTGGAATGTGGTGTGTGTGCAATGTTCTCATTTTGCTTATATGTTTTTCTTATGGTAATTTTGGCTATAATGTTTATAGCTGCATTGCTTTCCCCATCACATGCTCAATCAGATGGCACTGAGCTATTCATCCAGCTGAGACTAGCAAATGGCTGCCTTTACAGTCTTAAGATCCTCATAATGCAAGACCGCCCAACAGTGTGCTATTGATCCTTTTCATTGCCCTTGGCAATGAATGTTTATCTGAGGCATTGCCTGTTGCCTAGACGGCTAATCTATTGTCATCTCATAGTCCCACACTGCACCTCCATGGTTTTCAGTTTAAACCATTTTACACTGATTCAGTTCCTGAAAGGGTTAACAGATAACGTTAGAAAACGTTGAGCCATTTAAATGACAAAGTGTACCACAGAACACATTAAAGAGAGATACCTCTTCCCCAGGAGGAAGGAAAGGAAGACGTTACCATAAAACTGTGTCTAGCCCTTTGAACGGCTAATACTCTGAGGCCATGTCTACACTAGTGAGCTTACAGTGGCACAGCTGTACCAATGCAGCTGTAAGATCGCTCGTGTAGTTGCTCTATGCTGATGGGAGAAAGCTCTCCCACCAACATAATAAAACCACCTCCAGGAGCGGCGGTACCTATGTCTGCAGGAGAAGCAATCCTGCTGACATAGCACTGTCTACACCGGTGCTTCTGTCAGTGTAACTTATGTTACTTGGTGGGTGTTTTATCACATCCCTGAGTGACATACGTTATACTGGCAAAAGTGGTAGTGTAGACAAGCCCTTATAATAAGACATTATTTGTAGAATCACACATTTTCGGTAGGTGATTTTTCCTGTCTGTGGCTTTCTTGTAACTGTTGAAAGTTTTTCATTAGGGAACACTTTTTTGTTATTTTGGTTAGAAAAACATTTTGTTATGTGGATTCATACATACTGCATAACAAATATTAATTCCATGCAAAAAAAATTACAGCTGTAAAGAGCACGATCAGGTTCTATGTGTTTACTTGCTTTGAAAAATGAGAATTTCCCCAACACACACAAATGCTTTGGTTGCATTATCACCCCATAACAAGAATAATTAGTAAAATATTTGGAGGGGAGGGAGAGTATTCTAACTGTAATTGTCCTAGAGATCATCTGGAACCAGACTATGAGATATTGCCTCTTTCTCTGTGCATTGTTCCAACCACTCAGATCAGGTTTCAGAGTAACAGCCGTGTTAGTCTGTATTCGCAAAAAGAAAAGGAGTACTTGTGGCACCTTAGAGACTAACCAATTTATTTGAGCATAAGCTTTCGTGAGCTACAGCTCACTTCATTGGATGCATACTGTGGAAAGTGTAGATCTTTTTATACACACAAAGCATGAAAAAATACTTCCCCCCACCCCACTCTCCTGCTGGTGATAGCTTATCTAAAGTGATCACTCTCCTTACAGTGTGAATTATAATCAAGTTGGGCCATTTCCAGCACAAATCCAGGTTTTCTCTCCTCCCCACCCCGCCCCCCACACAAACTCACTCTCCTGTTGGTAATAGCTTATCTAAAGTGACCACTGTCCTTACAATGTGTACGATAATCAAGGTGGGCCATTTCCAGCACAAATCCAGGGTTTAACAAGAACGTCTGGGGACTGGGGGGATAGGAAAAAACAGGGGAAATAGGTTACCTTGCATAATGACTTAGCCACTCCCAGTCTCTATTCAAGCCTAAGTTAATTGTATGCAATTTGCAAATGAATTCCAATTCAGCAGTCTCTCGCTGGAGTCTGGATTTGAAGTTTTTTTGTTGTAATATTGCAACTTTCATGTCTGTAATCGCGTGACCAGAGAGATTGAAGTGTTCTCCGACTGGTTTATGAATGTTATAATTCTTGACATCTGATTTGTGTCCATTTATTCTTTTATGTAGAGACTGTCCAGTTTGACCAATGTACATGGCAGAGGGGCATTGCTGGCACATGATGGCATATATCACATTGGTGGATGTGCAGGATAACAAGCCTCTGATAGTGTGGCTGATGAACAACGCTTCCTCAACTCTCGTCCCCTAATGTCCCTACTCTACTTGCGCTATATTGATGACATCTTCATCATCTGGACCCATGGAAAAGAAGCCCTTGAGGAATTCCACCATGTTTTCAACAATTTCCATCCCACCATCAACCTCAGCCTGGTCCAGTCCACACAAGAGATCCACTTCCTGGACACTACAGTGCTAATAAACGATGGTCACATAAACACCACCCTATACCGGAAACCTACTGACCACTATTCGTACCTACATGCCTCCAGCTTTCACCCTGACCACACCACACGATCCATCGTCTACAGCCAAGCTCTGTGATACAACTGCATTTGCTCCAACCCCTCAGACAGAGACAAACACCTACAAGATCTCTATCAAGCATTCTTACAACTACAGTACCCACCTGCGGAAGTGAAGAAATAGATTGATAGAGCCAGAAGAGTTCCCAGAAGTCACCTACTACAGGACAGGCCTAACAAAGAAAATAACAGAACGCCACTAGCCATCACCTTCAGCCCCCAACTAAAACCCCTCCAACACATTATTAAGGATCTACAACCTATCCTGAAGGATGACCCAACACTCTCACAAATCTTGGGAGACAGGCCAGTCCTTGCCTACAGACAGCCCCCCAACCTGAAGCAAATACTCACCAGCAACCACATACCACACAATAGAACCACTAACCCGGGAACCTATCCTTGCAACAAAGCCCGTTGCCAACTGTGCCCACATATCTATTCAGGGGACACCATCACAGGGCCTAATAACATCAGCCACACTATCAGGGGCTCGTTCACCTGCACATCCACCAATGTGACATATGCCATCATGTGCCAGCAATGCCCCTCTGCCATGTACCTTGGTCAAACTGGACAGTCTCTACGTAAAAGAATAAATGGACACAAATCAGATGTCAAGAATTATAACATTCATAAACCAGTCGGAGAACACTTCAATTTCTCTGGTCACGCGATTACAGACATGAAAGTTGCGATATTACAACAAAAAAACTTCAAATCCAGACTCCAGTGAGAGACTGCTGAATTGGAATTCATTTGCAAATTGGATACAATTATCTTAGGCTTGAATAGAGACTGGGAGTGGCTAAGTCATTATGCAAGGTAACCTATTTCCCCTTGTTTTTTCCTACTGCCCCCCCCCCCCCGACGTTCTTGTTAAACCCTGGATTTGTGCTGGAAATGGCCCACCTTGATTATCATACACATTGTAAGGAGAGTGGTCACTTTAGATAAGCTATTACCAGCAGGAGAGTGGGGTGGGGGGAAGTATTTTTTCATGCTTTGTGTATATAAAAAGATCTTCTACACTTTCCACAGTATGCATCCGATGAAGTGAGCTGTAGCTCACGAAAGCTTATGCTCAAATAAATTGGTTAGTCTCTAAGGTGCCACAAGTACTCCTTTTCTTTTCACTCAGATCAGTTGAGCTTCTCCAGATTTGAACTGTGGGATATTGGCTTCAGGGCTTTCTAGCGGAGTGTCCCTGGTTTAGGAACTTGCTCTTTCTGTCAGTTGACCAGGGCCTACATCTGCTGACCTTCAGCTACAGTGCAAGGGTTATCTGTTTACTGAGTTTGAGTTAATGTGAGGTGATTAAGTGTTCATTAGGGACTGACACCAGAATGTCTAGTGATTGCTGCTTACTAGAGTCAACCTCATATTTTTATTATTTTGTAAAGGAGTCCAGCGCCCGTCGTGACAAATCTCTATTCAATAATCATATAAGTAATTAACTGATCATGGCAATACTAAATGTTCCATAAAGTTTACTGCTGTATGGATAATCACAGTCGTGTTCTCTTTCTAATCATTATAGGATGACTCAGTGTTCTGCATTTCACACTCTTTGGCACAGGGAAGAGATTTCAGTCTTGCTAGAAGTAGAATTCTTGTCGTTTCTTAGTATTATTATCCTCTGTATTTTCCCACAATGAAACATGCCAATAATGTGGATGTTATAAAAGCAATTGTGTGATAAAACAATTTACCTCACTTCACCATCAAAATTACATGCCCCGGGGGGACGTATCAGGCAGCTCAAATGATCACATTAAACCCTCAGGGACAGATTCTCAGCTGGAGTAAACTGTCATAGCTCTGTTGAATGGCAATTTATATCAGCTGAAGAGCTGCCCCTCAAACTTTAGAAAAATTCCAAGGAAAACAAGTGAAATGAAATCCTCCACTCTATCTCTCCAAACATTCCAGAACTCTTAACACCTTCCCCAGTGCTGGGTTGTACAATGTGTCTTGGCTCTATCTGAACACAGAATGGATATCCATGTCACCATGAAAGGCTGGAATTGAAAGACTTTCAGAATAATTTGGGAGCCAAACGTTGTGCAGGAAATATCTCCAAAGACCTGTTTGCTGGGGTTTATAATTTCTGTTCCAGTAGTGCAGAGGGGATCCAACTGAGACCAGGCCTCATGGTGCTGGGCACAGTACAGACACATTCAGAAATAGTCTCTGCTCTAAATAGACAAGAAAGACATAGGATTGGGAAAAGAAAGTAGTATTGTCCCCATTGTACAGATGGTGAACCAAGTCACACAGGGATTCAGAGACATCCCCAAAGGCACTCAGAATCTGTAGTAGAGCCAGGTATTCAATTCAGAACTCCTGAGTCCCACGCCAGTGCCATAACCTCCAGACCATCCTTCCTCCATAAATACAATATAGATTTAGTAGCTCACACTGTTGAGCAAGTCTGCTGGCTTCAGTATTTCATGGCTTCAACAGTGGCAAAAGAATACAGTATCAATCTCAATAAACTAAGTTTTGCTATTTTTCAAACAGAATGTCAATTTATGAAAGGAACAGGTTTAGTAATGTTTGGGATGACTTTTGAATTAAACTAGGCTGCTCAGGGTTGCTGGAACAATTTGTATAGCAGGGGTGCTGAGAGCCATTGAACCAAAATGTAAACCCTGTATATAACGGAAACCACTTCAAGACGGGGGTGCAACAGCACCCTTAGTTCCTACACCAATGAGACTGCTTGTTCAGTACAGTTGAATGAAGTAGAAACATTATGGTCGATAGTCTAGTTAAGATAGATACAAGGATTTGCTTGTCCTGTAAAGTCAGCATAAGTGAGAGAATTTTCTTACATTCTAGTCTGTGATCCATAAAATGCAAAAAATAACTGTCAAGAACAGGATAGCAGCATGTTGTCAGAATTGGACTGACTGTTTAAGATCAAATTTAAGATAGGCTATTTAATAGCAATTTTAAAATAAGCATAGTACAATCTTTGAGATTAACAGAAATAAATGAGGAAAAAGCTGAAAAAGCCTTTTCTCTGTAGACATTAGAAATGCATTTCTAATCTTCCTCGGTTCTGCAGATAAGCTGGAATAGACTTACCAGTATTTAACAGTGTGCGTTCTCATTGCTTTCCAGCCAATCAAATAAAATGCACTAGAACTCGATTAGTAACATTATCTAGTTATTGCTTTGTCATTATCAGTTAGTGCTTTGCATTATCCAGTCACTGCTCAAAGAACAAACTTCCTTGAGATACTGAAAGAAGAGTCTAGAAGTTTCCCTTTGTCAAGGGACTTGATCCTGCATTCCTTGTGCACTCAAAACTCTTATTGGCATAAAAAAAGTGCAGGACTGGACCCAAGGTGCTGTATAAATTACACATAATCCTGTCACCCTTATTAATATGAGTAATCCTATTCATTTGTGTGGGACTATTCACAAGAGCAACGGTTGTAGGATTGTGGCTTAGTACAATACTGGTGTTCATTCCCATACCCTTAAATTGCTTGCTCAATGAACAGTCCTATGTGGGTCTATTAAAATAACTAACTCTGGGAATAAAGAAAACAGCTGTTAATGGAGAAGTTCATGGTAAGAAGAATCAAACATCAAGAAGAAAAGTATCACATTTTTCTACTGTGGAAAATCCTCATTTCAAAGCCCAGAAAATAGAGCATATAGCTTGAGCAGTATAAAATGCACATTCCCATTGCTTTCTGCTATTGTCAACTACTAAAACTGATTTTTATAATTACCCTTCTGATAATAGTTGTTTTGCCAAGGGACAATAAAACAGTATAGTCTTTTGAAAATATACTGATATCCTTAACAAACAAACAAAAAGCAAGTCTACATGATGCATCTTCATTGCGATTACAAAAGTAACATTTTCATTGAAACTAAAGAATCTACATGTCTAACCTGCATTAGATAATCTTGGAAATATCCATGAACAGTTCAAACTCTGAGATTTCAGAAAACTTCAGATAAAAGTATATCATTTTTTGAGGAGTTGCCCCATCAAAAATATAAAGCCAAGAATATTTTATGATGGCATTTCCCAGAATATTCATTGCTAATTGTAGGTGGGTAAATAACAAAAATGAGTATGACAGCAACAGTCTACAATTTAGGAAACCACACTTGTATTCACATCCCTCCATTACCTCAGGCATAGTCTTTAACTGGGACTGGTTTCTACTACTGTTACTCACATTGGGTAGTCTACTCCAGGAGCAGTAACATGAATCAATCAATGAGCTTGCTTGAGGAGTGAGGGTGGCACAATTGGGACCTTATTTATTTAAAAAAACAAACTATAAACAGCCATCTCAAATTTGAGCAGTTATATATAATGTAAAATTATTTTTGATAAGATTACAAGTTTGATTTGATAAAGATAATAGTGTGGCTACAACAGACTTCTGTAAGGCACTTGACTTCGTACTGCATGATGCTTTGATTAAGAAACTGGAATAATACAAAATCAACATTGCTCACATTAAATGGTTAAACTAGCAAACTGACAGGCCTCAAAACAAATATAAATGGGGAATCATTGAGTGGGACTCTCAGAGATCTGTTCTTGACCCTACACTATTAAACATTTTTATCAGTGATCTGGAAGAAAACTTAAAATCATTACTGATACAGTTTGCATATGGCACACAGCTTGGGGGGGTGATAAATCATAAAGAGGACAGGTCACTGATACAGAGTGATTTGGATACTCTGGGCACAAGAAAACAAAATGCATTTCAATATGACCAATATGACGTCATATCTAGGAACAAAGAATGCAGGCCATATGTACAGCAAAAATGACTCTGTTCTGGAAAGCAGTGTCTCTGAAAAAGTCTTTGGAGTGATGGTTGATAATCAGCTGAACATGTGCTCCCAGTGCGATGCTGTGGTCAAAAGGACTAAAGCAATTCTCGGATGTAGGATTATATGGAATATAGAGTAGAAATAGAGAGGTTATACGATTTCTGTATTTGCACTGATGTGATGGATGCTGGAATAGTGTGCCCAGTTCTGGGTCCAAAGATTTTAAAGGGTTGAAAATTAGAGAGGGTTCAGAGAAGAACCATGATAATGATCAGAGGACTGGGATGAGAAATTTGGGGAGCTCAATCTATTTAGTTTATCAAAGAGAAGTTTAAAGTGGGTCTAGACCACAATCTATAAGTATCTACATGGGGGACAAAAATTTGATAATAGAGGGCTGTTCAGTTTAAAGATAATGATTAAATGTAATTCAATGGTGGGAAGTTGAAGGTAGACAAATTCAGATTAGAAATAAGGTGCACATTTTTGACAGCGAGGGTGATTAACCACTGTAACAATTTACCAAGGACTGTGGTGGATTATCCATCACTGGGAAATTTAAAATCAAGATTAGATCTTTTTCTTAAAGACATGGTCTATTACAAACAGAAATTAATTCAGTAAAATCCATTGCTCTGTGCTGTACAGGAGACGAGACTAGATGATCGTAAAGGTGCCTTCTGGCTTTAAAATCTAAAAACAAATATGGAGCATTGCATGGGATTAGATGATGCTAGTTGGGCACAATCCAGAGTCAGGGACACTATGGAGTTGCATTGGCTCCTGGGGAGCTCTCACAAGCATTCTCCATGGCCCTGCCCAACCAACTGGGGTGCTTGCCTGCTACTATCCCGTCCCTCCCACATATCCAGGCCCACAATGCAGGCCAGTGAAAATGAGGGCAGAGCACTGGCTCTGCATTCTCTTCGCCCATTGGGGGTATTCACCGTGTGCCCCTGGGGGCATTTGAGATGGTTCAGTGTCGGCACTCCCCTGAGCACAAGGACTGCATTGGTCCTTACACCGTGGACTGAGCAGGGCCTAGCTGAAAAGACTCATTGTGCCTTCCTGCAAGTTTGTGCCTGGTCCTTAAAATGGGTGCAATCTGCTCAACAATGAGTTGATTACAATACACTGCAAGACCTACTCTTATAATTATTATTATATCTACCCACCAGCACACCTAGCAGTACAGCCCTTCATTCCACCCTCTCCCCAAAAGCTGAGCCTCCCAGCATATCTGGAAGGTGACTAAATTGATCTCTAGTGAACCCAGAGAAGAAGCACCACTAAGGGACCTGCAAAAAGACACTTCCCACCCACCATCTGCTCCCTCCTGTTTGTTGAGGGAGCTCTAGTTTGAGCCCTTTTGTTGATTTTGGGAGGGTGGGGGGAAGAGAGATGATCTCTCAGTTAATCTGCACCCAAGCCATTTAGGATTTCAGTGGTTAAAAACAGCACCTTACTCTCTGTCTGTAAACTCACAAGCAACCGGTGCAGATCACAGAGCACCAGTGTTACATGCTGTTTGTAAGAAGATTGTCAGTGAGTCAAGATATAGCCTTATGTAGCTTGCACCACTGTAGTCTAGTCTCAAGGTGACAAAAGCATGGATACATATAGCAAGGTCAGTATCTCAGTGAAACAGTCATACCTTACCAAGTACAGTTGGGGAAAATACAGCCTGAGTCATCATTACCTATGTATCCAGCAGCAGCCTCAGGCCCAATAAACCTCCTAATTTGCAAACATGTCACAAGTGGCAGCTGCTCTTGCTCCATCAGTGATGCTGATATAAACTCACCAAATCTTCTAGTTGCTTCTCCCAGTCTACCAACATTATTTCAATCTTATTTGGATTGCGTCTCAGTCAGCTAGCTCTTATGCAAGCCGCAGTCTCCAGCAGAAGCTGAGTCATTCATTCCACTGCACCATTAGGCTCAGACTGATAGCAACATAGGCCTGAGTGTACTCTGCATAATGAAAACACTGCAGTCCTCCCAACTGACTTTCCTAGCAGCCTCCTGTATGCACTGAGCAGGAGGAAGGGAAATGGTATTAATAGGCACCGGAATGGCAGTAGGGCTCTGTTTCTACCAAGGCACCCCCTATAACACAACTATATACCAGCCACTGACTTGGCCACATCTAACATATACGGCAGGGAGTGGCATCTTCATAGTGGTTGTAAAATCATTATTCATCTTCTTACATGTAAAATAAAGACTGGCTGTTGACACTGGCTACGTTTTCAACCACACCTGTGCTCCTGCTGGAGTAGACTCTATCTATCCAGGTGTCTACATTGCACCCATCACCATAGTATTTGACCACATGTGGTAATATGTATTCCATAAATTGATGGTAAGCACAAGTTTTTGCTTTTCCTTTTATTCAACTTCTGTGAGCCAGCAGCCATAAGGAGTGGACTATGGCATAATAATCACCTAGCCCCAAATCAGGAGTGAAACACACAACATGTAATGTTTGTGCAGCAAAAGCTGATGACAAGCCTTCTGTCCTTCAGCTTACCCCTTTGTCAAAGCAAGTATATGCTTCTACAGTCAACATCTTCTTAAAGTGTAATGAAATCCTAAAGCTCTCATTAGTGAAAATCCCTCCTAAGGTCTCTCCAGTCTTTTATCCCGTATGGGTCATTATAATTGGTCTCTCTAGAAGTACCAGAAGTTCTGCGGCTGACTGATCGTTCATGCCCAAATTTGTAATTTCTCTTTCAAGAGAATCATTTAAATTAAAATAGAGGAAATATACGGCACAACGAAAATATAGGCTGTCTGCATTTCCTAGCTGTATTTGGGAAGCTGCCTGCTGAAGACTGAGGACATTTTAAAATTTCGCCATCCCTAAATTAGAAGAGTGTCAAGAATTACTAAGCCATGCATTTAGTGTCAAATTTTGGTGCTGAGGAGATGATGCAGAGAGTCCTTCTCCTTCCTCCCTGCTCCCCACAGAGGATGACCCATAGTGTAGATACCCAAACCCCTGAACACGCACCCAGAAGGAGAGGAAAGTTGCTAGCATGGCCAGCATTACCCATCGCCCCAGAAGGGGTGTGTTCCTGACCTTTGCACAACTCTATTATTATTTGTATTACAGGAGCACCTTGAGACTCCAACTGAGGTCAGAGGGCCCACTGTACTAGATAGTAGGACCAACACGCGAAGCCATTTGCAGTGGACAACAAGAAATTTTACAGGCGCTACAAAACCCAGGAGTACTATCTACTCTTGAGTGCCATCTACAAGCTGACCTTATCTATTAATTATTAACATATCTCCAGACATCTCCCTTCTCTAGAACAGTGGTTCTCAAAGTCGGTCAGTCGCTTGTTCAGGGAAAGCCCCAGGTGGGCTGGACCGGTTTGTTTACCTGCCGCATCTGCAGGTTCGGTCGATTGCAGCTCCCACTGGCCGCGGTTCGCCACTCCAGGCCAATGGGGGCTGCGGGAAGCGGCGCCGAACCTGCGGATACGGCAGGTAAACAAACTGGTCTGGTCCACCAGGGGCTTTCCCTGAACAAGTGGCAGACCGGCTTTGAGAACCACTGCTCTAGAATACACCTATAACATCTCTGAGTGGGATTTTAGTTAAACTAGCTGTACGAATACATAGTCAGAAATAGTCCTGACCCTGAAGAGCTTATGATCTAAATAGACGAGATTGACAGTAGTTGGGAGAAAAGAAGTCGTGTCTTCATTTGACAGGTGAGGAACTGAGATGCAGAAATTAAGTGATTTGTCCATGGTCACACAAGAAGACTGTGGCAGACCCAGAATCTGAGCCCTTAATCCCTATGTCTCAATCCAGTGATTTAACCACAGGACTGTGCACCCCCCACTGTTCCTCAGACCTTCCTGTTAACTGCTGGAAATGGCCCACCTTGATTATCACTACAAAAGGTTTCTCCCCCCCACCCCACCCCACCCCCCAGCTGGTAATAGCTCATCTTAAGTGATCACTCTCCTTACAGTGTGTATGGTAACACCCATTGTTTCATGTTCTGTGTGTATATAAATCTCCTCTCTGTATTTTCCACTGAATGCATCCGATGAAGTGAGCTGTAGCTCACGAAAGCTTATGCTCAGATAAATTGGTTAGTCTCTAAGGTGCCACAAGTACTCCTTTTCTTTCTCCTATCTAAAGAACAGCACTAAAAGAAACACATTTTCTCAAGTTGTAAAGCTATCTGTAAGTCAGTGCACCCCTCCCAAACCTTCACACTAGCTCTGGCTCTAAGAACCAGAACGGAGCTCTTATGGTGGAAACAAAACTGTACTATATATTGAAGGGAAAGCTGTGTTTCTTTTCTCATTCAGCCTCACACACATTAAACAACTAGAATAGCATGAAACTATTTATGGGCAAACTACTTGACAGTGGTTATTGGACTGTAGTTGAGTTCACTACACCTGCAAACAGAAGGTCTGTACAGAAATATAAAAAACACTGATTTGTGATTAGTAAAAGCTCTGTTAAATCTTATGCAGATTACCAAAGTACTTGAAAGGTGACCTGGAAAGGATTTTTTTTTTAAATTTAGACTTGTATTCTGTTTTGCTTCTTTCTGGTGTGTAATGAAGGCCTGAGAAGTTTATATATCACCAATGTGATATATGCCATCATGAGCCAGCAATGCCCCTCTGCCATTTACATTGGTCAAACTGGACAGTCTCTACGTAAAAGAATAAATGGACACAAATCAGATGTCAAGAATTATAACATTCATAAACCAGTCAGAGAACACTTCAATCTCTCTGGTCACGCAATCACAGACATGAAGGTCGCTATCTTAAAACAAAAAAACTTCAAATCCAGACTCCAGCGAGAAACTGCTGAATTGGAATTCATTTGCAAATTGGATACTATTAATTTAGGCTTAAATAGAGACTGGGAGTGGCTAAGTCATTATGCAAGGTAGCCTATTTCCCCTTGTTTTTTCCTACCCCCCCCCCCCACATGTTCTGGTTTTACTTGGATTTAAACTTGGAGAGTGGTCAGTTTGGATGAGCTATTACCAGCAGGAGAGTGAGTTTGTGTGTGTATGGGGGTGGGGGGGTGAGAAAACCTGGATTTGTGCTGGAAATGGCCCACCTTGATTATCATGCACATTGTAGGGAGAGTGGTCACTTTGGATGAGCTATTACCAGCAGGATAGTGAGTTTGTGTGTGTGGTTTTTGGGAGGGGGGTGAGGGGGTGAGAGAACCTGGATTTGTGCAGGAAATGGCCCAACTTGATTATCATGCACATTGTGTAAAGAGTTGTCACTTTGGATGGGCTATCACCAGCAGGAGAGTGAATTTGTGTGGGGGGGTGGAGGGTGAGAAAACCTGGATTTGTGCTGGAAATGGCCCAACCTGATGATCACTTTAGATAAGCTATTACCAGCAGGACAGTGGGGTGGGAGGAGGTATTGTTTCATATTCTCTGTGTGTATATAAAGTCTGCTGCAGTTTCCACGGTATGCATCCGATGAAGTGAGCTGTAGCTCACGAAAGCTCATGCTCAAATAAATTGGTTAGTCTCTAAGGTGCCACAAGTACTCCTTTTCTGTTTTTGAGAAGTTTGTGTTTTGTTTTTGTTTTTTTTGGGGGGGGACGGGGGGGGGTTGTTGGCTTTTAAAATTTGACCTGCCTTTTTCCTTAGGCTGTGCCTTCACTAGGATAAAAGCTGTGTTTTTAACTTGTGTTAGCTAACGCATGGTAATTAACACAAGATAAAATCCTAGCGAAGACAAGACCGTTTGTAGTTTTTCCACACAAGTTACCGGGTCAAGCTAAAGTCTACGGGAGAGTCAAGAATTT
This sequence comes from Lepidochelys olivacea, assembly GCF_965140295.1. Classification (NCBI taxonomy): domain Eukaryota; kingdom Metazoa; phylum Chordata; order Testudines; family Cheloniidae; genus Lepidochelys; species Lepidochelys olivacea. The sequence continues at coordinate 170,863,434 of NC_140411.1, forward strand.
ACTTTGACCCACTAATTCAAGTGAACTCTATAGTCTGTCTTGTTTTTGCTAGTTAAGAAGATACTTTTTTTTTCCCCAGTGAAGATGAATCCAGAAATAGCACGAGTGTAAATTCTGGTCTTCCTTGGTTTTGATGAAGTAACTCTGCAAGACATAAGAGGTGTTTGTTTTGTGTTCTTAATTGAATAGGTCACTGTATTGAAACTTTAACAGAAGCTTGCTTGAACATACAGATTGTTAGGCACCAAAGTTAATAGGCGTTAACACACACACAAAAAAAACCCCCAAAAAAACCCCAAAAGTTTTAAACAGTGTGATTAAAAATCCTTTCCTCTCTTAATAGCTCATCTTAAATTGTCTTGCCTCTTGTGAAGTCATGGCTGCATTAGTTCTCTAGCTGACAGAGTCTTAAAGCTTCTGACAGAGGCCTGAATTTCTAATGTAAAAACAAACAGGAGAACCGTTTCAGGCCACCTTAATGCAACATAAAGAGAGAGAGAGGGAAAAAAGGACAGCACAAGCCTAGTTTTTTTCCCCTTGCTTTTTCAGTCACCTTGAATATGAACAAGGAAGCTTTTCCCTGGTTTAGAGCCAATGAACAAAGCTTTGGTGGTGCTTTGTCTAACAGCGCTACTCTAAATATATAGCTTTAACTTGCTTTTTTTTAAAAGTGCTACGTTGTCTGTAGCAACATGTTGCTTTTGGTTGTCTTATCCAAGTGACACCATATTTATTACTGTAGCATGGAGGAAGTTTTCCAGGTCAGAACTGATATTGCTGTAATCTGGGCAACTATTAAACCACAAAGGAGTCAATTAAATAAACATTTCCCTATTGTTTTGTGCTGAATTTTTATGGCACTACTTGGGAAAGAGGTGTAAGGAAGAAAATGCCTTGTGGTGATTCATCACTCTTCCTTCTTTCCTTCTGCTTCTGATGCATCCTACTGCAAGTAGCTGCTGTTGTGTTATGGATGCATTCTCCATACAATTTCTACTTTCAGTATTTGCTTGCGGAGATCTAGACTGTATTTCCATATTTTCCACAACGATGTGGAGGATGGAAACTGTTTTCAGACGTACATGCCTCGCTCTGTTGCACAAAACGTGTAGATTCATTAGAGAAGAAAGTCTACAAAAAAAAGAGGAGGCAGCCTTATACCTCAGATGCAAATCAAAGGAAATGAATTATTCTACATTAATTATACTTCTATTCAGGAGTGTGGCATCTCCATGGAAACCTCACTGCCATATGGCAGACACATAGTATTAAAAGAAACCAAATATCCTATCAAAATATTATTATTTGTATCTTTAAAAAAATGTTGAAGGACACAGGAAGGTAAATGTTAAGATGCACAGCAGGGAAATGAGAGACACAGGTATCTTTGTTACCAATCAGACCAAATTCAGAGGTCCTTACTTAGTTTTTATTCAGTCCTTACTCATGGAAAATTTCCAGTGAAGTCAATGGGAGTTTACACAAAGTAAGGCCTAAGTAAACCCCCCCGGGTTCAATCTGTACCATGATCAGTGGAACTGGAGTCAGAGGGCCCATGTTCCCTGGAAGGGCCTGTTATGGATGGGACACCATGGGAATGGGTGGCGTTAGGCTAGAAACAACTCAGCCACATGGACAGAGCAGTGCTCTGGGTTTAAAAAAGTTGTATTTGTTCAAATTAATCTGCATTCAGCTTCACTCTTTGCTAATGAAGCATGGTGGCAGGGTCTGAGCTGTGAGTTCTCTGAGCTGCGGCAGCCAGTAGCGTGAGCCATGGAACTAACTCTGAAGGCCCCTGGAACCCTGGATTTTGCAAACCTACCCCAGCGATGGACCCGGTGGAAGGAGGAGTTTGAGCTGTACACAGACCTGGCCATGCAGGAGGATGACAATAGCAGGAACATAAAACTGTTGTTTTACCTTTTGGCGAAACAAGGCAGAGAGATCTGCACTACTTTGAAGCTCACCACTGCCTCATGCCTCATAGCAATCTTAGGAGCCCTAGTGACATATTGCTCCCCAAAGCAGAACAAAACTGTGGAGCAACATAAGTTTTTCACTTGAAACCAATCTGAAGGGAAGGGAGTGGACCTATATGTCGCTGCTACATGCAATTTTGGGGACTTGATAGACTTCCTGATTCGGGACAGGATAGTCTGCAGCACTTGGGATCATCACTTGTGGGGGAACAGCTGTTCCAGGAAGGTGACCTCACATTAGACAAATGTTCTGACATGGGATGTTCGGTAGAAGTGTCAAGAGAGAGGATGAAAGCTCTTGTCAGCACAACACCCACAGAAGTGCATGCAGTGGGACAACAGCAAAGGAGAGCAGGATGGCCAGAATTCCATACCCATAGTGAGATGCATTTACTGTGGGAGACTGTATGAATGTGTAAAGGAGAAATGTCCCACACTAGGTCAACACTGCAAGGAATGTGGTGAGTTGAACTACTTTAGCAGTGTGTGTAAAAACCAGGGAAGGCCCCAGAAAGATTTAATCAGACTTATACAAGAGGGGGATGGCACATCAGACAGCAGTGATGACTTCATAAACCTCCCCTTGAGTCCAAGAGCATTCTGGGTTCAGGCTTTGGGACAATAAAACAATCAGTGACAATACCAACCTCCATGCATGCAACAATGTTAATAGAGAAACACTCTCTGTGGTTTCAGCTGTATGGTAGGGCCTCATGCACTGTGATTTCTCAGGATCATTTGGACTCTTACACACCCATTACAAAGATCAGGGGCACTCTAATAATGTACAGTTAGAGCATTATGCAGCCGATAAGAAAATGTGAGTAACCTGAAAAATAACAGACAGTACCAAATAAAGTATGTGGTGGTGGATGGTAAGCACCACACAGACCCCTATTGGGGAATAGAGCCATGCAAGCCAGGGGTCTGATGAGGGTGCAACATCAGAATTGCATATCTGCAGTGCAAAAAGCAAAAAGGACAGTCCCATGGACAATGAAGAAAGTTTTAAAGGCAGATGGGAATGTTTTCAAAGGTGACAGGTGTCTCGAAGGAAAGCTGTGACTGGAAATAGACAGTGGAACCTGTGTGCTTGTCTAACCTGTTCTTCTTTGTGATAAACACCTGTCAGGAATGGTCTCGTTATTACTTAGTCCTGTCTTGAGTGCCAGGGACTGGACTAGGTGACCTATTGAGTTCACTTCTACTCCAGTCTTCTAAGATTCTAGGAAAAATTCTTGGAAAGATTCTAGGAAAATTCCAGCAGCACTACATAATTCAGTATGCAAGAAGCTCAAAAGTCTGAAGAGCAGCTGAATCATAGCACCTATGGAGGCCAGTACAGCCTGGGTATGCAGCATGGTGGTGATAAAGAAGCCTAAACCAGAGCCATTAAACCAGGCATTGAAAAAAAATGCCACTATCCACTGCTCACAACTGATGATATCTTGTCAGAATTTTCCAAAACCAGAATCTTTATGGTCTCAAACATGAGGAATGGGTTTTGGCATATAAGCATGGAGAAAGAGTCCAGAAAGCTGACATCTTACCAATATATTTTGGTCACTACTTATGACTGTGCATGCCAATGGTCATAAGCCCAGCACCAGAGGTGTTCCAGAGAAAACTCACCAACTGCTGGAGGGACTGCCTGAAGTGAAAATAACTGCAGATGTTATCCTCGCTATAGGTGAAGGGAGTAATGATACAGAAACTCAACAAGACAATGACAGAAAATTACTAGCTGTTCTATAGCAATGCAGGGACCAGAACATAAAATGTGATTCAAACAGTGTGAGGTGATATGCATTACACAGCTACTCTCAACAGAGGGGCTGAAAGTAGATCCTAGCAAGATGAAGGAGTCAGAGACATGCCACTGCCAGTGGATGTGAAAGGAGTAGAGCATGTCATTGGATTGATCAATTTTCTGTCCAAGTTCTGTCCACACCTGGCTGCAGTAGCCAGAACCCATGTGTCAGCTCATAAGGCAGGATGTTAAGTGGGACTGGGCAGGTCCCCAACAGCAAGCATTTGACATGCTAAAACAAATCATAATGGATGTCCCTGGCCTGAAGTGCTGCCATCCAGGAAAGGCACTGACACTCCAGTGTGATGCATTGGAGAATGAATTAGGTGAAGCTCTTTTACAGGAGCAGCCAGTCACTTATGCCAGCAGAGGCCTGTCAGATACTAAATAGGGGTGCCCTACCCAAAATAGAAGAAGAGCTTCTGTTTGTGGTATTTGGAGTGAAGTGTGTGATGGACTTTCCTGGGCTACAACCTGGAACTGGGGTACCGCTGAGCCCTCTGGCATACCAACCACACTGTGAGGCTGTGACAAGCTATAGGCTACTTCCTGCCATGCCCTCACACAAACATCTACACAGGCAGGGATACCACCCAGCTGCAGTTACATGAATGCTTCTCCTCAGCCATTCATGAACTAACAATAGAGAAACTCCAGCCAGCTTCCCCCACAGCTCCACAGCCTAGGTCCCCAGGGCTATACCATCTTGCCCTGGTCAAAAGCCTGACCAGTATAAGTTTATTACCCAGTCCACTCCTCCCTCAATGTGGAGAGGACAATGCACCAGTTTTTGTTCATGAGCATATTCCTCAAGCACTTCTAGCAAAACACATGGTTTTAGGTAAAAAATTTAAAACAGATTTATTAACTACAGAAAGATAGATTTTAGATTACAAGTAAAAGTGTACAGATCAAAGTAGATTATTATAAGAAATAAAACAAAAATGCAATCTACATTCTCTAAACTGGACAGGATTTGAATCAAGCAGTGTCTCACCCTATTAGATAGTACAAGCAGTCCACCAATCTTCCATACACAGGCAGAGCTACCTTCTTTCCTACTTGGGACCCCCTTCCCCAGTTCAGTCTTTGTTCCTTGGGTGTTTTCAGGTGCTGTGTTCTAGGGGGAGTGAGACCAAGTGATGATGTCACTTCCTCTCTTTTATAGCTTCTTCCAGCTTGCTGGAAAGATCTTTGCTCGTGATGTGGGGGTCTGCCCACCCGGTTAAGCATCCTGCATTGCCTACTGTGCTCCCTTTGGGAAGCTTCCATTATAAACAATTCCTGAGATAGTCCCTAGGCAAGTGGGTTCCATTTAATGGGGGCCATTAGCACTGTTCTTCTTCTTCTTCTGCTTCTGTATAACTTCTTCATTGTTATACCTGAAAGGCTAGTTTTTGGTGTTTCCAACTTCACAACATATTTCAGTAACACACATATAGCAAAACTTCATAACTTCACATATAATTATAGCACATACAATCCAACAGGATATTAATGTTCAACAGATCAAGACTTTTAGAATGATGCCTCATAAGGCATACTTTGTACAAAACATATCATAATTATATGACAGTGGTGAATATGGGGGTGCCAGGGTGTTGCTTTGGGGTGTCACAGACTGATTCATCAATATACCTATGGCCTCCCAGTAATAATGCAATCAGACCACAAAGCCTCAGAGACAATCATGGCAAAGCCCCATCTTAGTGCTCCAAAGAGATTTGTAGCATGTGTTGATGCATCTCCAGAGTACTAGGTAGAGATCAGACATTGTTCAGGATGATTACTAGTGTTTGCTGACACCCTGAGCAGGGCATATATATACCCAGCGTCGGTGATTTTGGGGAAGGTGATCAATGCAATATATTACTGGATTTAATGTCCTATCTCCCAGTCCGATGGAAATCAAAGAGGCTAGAGAAAAAGACATCCACCTACAGGCAGTCAAGAGAGTGATACTGGTAAGGTGGCCAGAAGACAAAAGCCAAGTACTGGTAGGGGCAGAACGATATTTGCAAATTAAAGATGAGCTGATTGTTCAGGATGGAATCATATTTTGAGGACAGTGAGCTGTTGTCCCTGCCTCATTACATACGGATGTTATGCAAAAAATACATGCCTCAGACTTGGGCATTGACCGGTGTCTTACATGGGCTCAAGAATGCGTTTAATGGCCAGGAATGAATACACAATTCCTTTCCTTGATAGGAAGGTGTGACAGCTGATAGTCATGTAATAACCACCTGCAGAAAAAGACTCTGTTAGCACATGAGCTGCACACTCAAACATGGAAAAAGTGGTTGTGGACTTATTTATATTAAAAAAAAGCAGTACTTGATTAGAGTGGACTACTACTCAAACTTCTGGGAGGTTGATGCCCTGCCTGAAACAAGAAGTAAGATAGTGATTGGCAAACTTTGCCAATTTTGCGAGATATGGCATTCCAGACACTGTATTCACCTTTGAGTATTTGATGTTCCTTAATTTTCTTCTAATAGGTTTTTTTATGTAGTTTATACAAGTAGATGAGAAAGCCAGACCTTATTCAACTGAGATATTTCTTGATGAATGTACAAGCTCCAGAACCTTAAAATTCCATTTCATCTGCAGGCATGGAGCTTCTCAATGTTCATTGGAATTCACCCCGCAGAAAGGAGCATCTCTGCAGGACAGGTGAAATTTTAAGACTCTGGGAGAACTCTCTGCTTAGTCTGTGGGTGTTAATAGTCTGAAATCTATATTGAATAAGGTGTAGGAGGCTGGAGTGTTGTATTATCATTTCACTGCTCTGTGGGATTTTTTAGTATTATTATTAATAACAGTTGGTTTAGGGGGAACCTTCCTTTGCTTTTTTCTTTCAAAATCTTTCATAGTTGGGTAGCAAGTATCCCTGTATCTTTCACCCAAGATAATGAAAATGCTCCATCTGGGTAAATACATATTTATTCATTCTTACTAAACCAAAATGACTCCCACTGGAGATATTAGTTTACTAGCTAAGCATGTAACTGAGCTTTTTTTAAAGCATATTCGGTATCCAGCAGACCAGAATGGCAATGTAGTTTTTCTATGTAAACATATGTCATTTATTCAACTCACACCTCCCCCGCACCCATCTCAGAATTGCACCTTCAATTCAGGTAAGTACATGCCATGCCACGTGTGATAAATTTCACAGCTGTGTGAAGACTGCATTTATCATGCATCTTTGAGTGTTTCACCTGCTGTCTGCCCACGAATGCATCTCTCCTGGGACTTCTAATATTCCAAAGCCCTGGGAAGCTTCAATGTATGTGTCTGGTATGAAAACAACAACAGAAAAACACTAAAACAGAGAACTATTTCCTCCCAACATTGGTCTGAAGTATCAAATGGACAGTTCTCATCCTGCATCAGTGACTGGTTTAAGATCCAATATCTCACCAGTCAGAGCTAGAAATGGGAGCTCTATACCATTGGAAAGGAGAGATTCCAAGTTGTCTACTGGGATGCACAGACCCGGTTTTTTAGGCCCTTATTCGGCAGAACATTTAAGCACCTGCTTAAGTGTATCCCTGTTCTCCAAAGTATTAAACATGTGCTTAAAGTTAGTGCATGTGCTTAAGTGCTTTTGCTGAATTAGGGCCTACGTTCTCTATGGTCCCAAAATATTTGAACTTCAAAATCTTATTCTTTGTACACAATCTATTATAAGTAATTTCTAGAGGCTTTGAAAATGTCTTAGTTATAATATTCCTCTCTGAGTCCTGTACAGTTGGTAAAGGTTTCTGACATTAGGCTAAGAAATAAAAAAACTACCCATTAAATATTAAATCTCTAAAACATTCCTAAGATAGTTTTGTGTTCTGTAAAATGTCTGGCATCTACTTTATACACAATGCAGTGGTGCAGGATAAGGCACAGATCCTGCAAAAGACTCTTGTATCTGTTTAACTTTACAAACTTAGTAATTTCACTGTCATTAAAATGAAACGTGTGCATTAAGTATTTGCAGAACTGAGGCCTCTGGCCCCACTTCAGGAAAACATTTAAACATGAGCTTAAATCAAATTCTAGTCAAGAGGGCATATGTTAAAGTTTTAACTTCAGACATGTAATTAAGACCCATTGGTTTTAAGCGTGCACTTGAACACTTCTCTGAATCAGGGCCTATAATAGCACTACTTGTAAGGATCTCAAAACTCACTTGAGGCTTTGCTGCTCAATAGTTTTGAAAAAGTTTGGCCAGCTCTTCTCTATACTGAACCACACTATCATGTATCCTCTGTAAATAAATAGTTTTGCATGTGTGTGTATATAGCATACATAGCTCTGATCTTGTAATGTGGAGCGTGCAGCAGGGGTTCTGGAACAATTTGTATAGTTTAGGCACATATATATAGTGAGGGTGCTGAGAGCCATCGAACAAAACTATAAACCATGTATACAATGGAAACCACTTCAAGCCTGGGGGTGCGTCAGCACCCACAGAACCCCTAGTTCCAGCACCTATGGCATGCAGATAGACTGCTACACATATGGAACCACACTGAAATCAGTGGGATTCCACATGAACCAGCAGTCTTCCTGAAGGTTCCAGGTCAGTGTCTATGTGTGTGAATAATATGTATGTGAGTATAAATAATATTGCATGTTATTCAATAGACCATAATAGTTTCTTCTCATCCAGGTTATAGTCCTGTTAAATAAAACACGTGCAGTATTACAACAAGCCATATAACTTTGACATATATTTCTACAGACATAAGAATTAAAAAAAAAAAAAACAATAAAGACATGAAAAAGTTACAGTACTAAGGTCCAAACACAGCAAAGCTCTGAGGCACGTGCTTAACATTTTAAGCCTGTGAGTAGTTCCACTGACATTAAAGCTCATGGGACAGTTGCTGATTTTCAAACATTAATAATTAGGCTGTTTTCAGCTTCTTGATTTTACTGCAAAAAGGTGTCATTTTAGTACAAGTTGATAAATGTCCAAATTTGTCATATATGGAAATGCCTGTAAATACAAATTGCAAACATATTCATGATTTCCACCTGCACTGGGTGAATATCACAGCGAATATTCAGAGGTTCTCTGCCTGGAGACCTCTTACCTGGATAGATAACTCGGAGACTACATACCTTGCCTTTACTCTTTATAATCCAGAAGTTCAAGCCTCTACTGCCTCTAGTCATTACATTTCAGGAGTTCAAGCCTTCCCAGTTCTTACTCATCCTCCTGACTTTAAGCCTTTGCATTGCTTTTTACAATTCTACAGCTATCCATGTGCAAACAGCAACTAGGTTGGTGTGAGTTAGAGATCTCTAGCTAGCAGTAGCTCTGGGAGTAGCCTGGCAAAATTTTATCTGCTCACTCACTGCGGGTGAGCAATTATTTTTGACAGGCAAGTAAAGTAGCATTTTCACTTTTGCATATTATCATCTATTGTCCTGGCAAAAGGTGGGGACATTTTTATGACCATTTTGCAAAACTGTTTGGAAAGTTAGAGTATAGGCAGAGGCATTCCTAAAAACAGGATGGATTTTTTGAATGATAAATAAGGAGGCCCAGCAGGAATACCTGGTCTCAGTGTAATTTGTTTCTCTTTTTGCACAATAGGGGAGGATGGCGATAAAGGACGACCTCCAGCTGTAAACAGCCTTTCAAAATCTAAAGCCATTAAAACCTGTATAATGGCCATCAGTCTGGCAAATGACTAGAAGTTCTTAATGTCACTATTTCTGTATGTTTAGGCACATTCTATCCTTGTAAGGTGGATGCCTGCCATGAAACATGCATTCACCAGCACACTCCATATGTACAGACTGCTTTTTATGTTGTTATAATGATGGTGCAAACAACAAGAAATTCTTACGAACGACTTTCCCGTTACTGCGTACTGTTCTTGCTGAGGAGACCAAGATCTCTCTTCTCCGTAGTCAGCCATGATGTTTCCTGCTACAGTGCCAATTTGCCAAAGTGCATTTCATCACTGCCAAAAATCCTGTTTTATTGCTGTCTTGCTGGCGTCTCTAAAAATGTTTGTGTGTTTAAAATTATTACTTATTATATCTCTAATATGAGTTATAACATATATTTTCTCTTCTATAGCAGCTTTCTTCTATGGCTCTCAAAGCATTTTGCAAACACCTTGTATTAAGCACCTTGGAGAGTTTGATACTATTTGCACTCTTTAATTTACAGGCCAGGACACCAAGTGTTCAGAGGTCAGGTAGCTCACAAAGGAAATCCTTGGCAGAGCTGAGAATAGCCCTCGTTTCTGCTGACTCTGAGTCCTCTGTCCCAATTATTTTTGTCACTTGTCACCATGGCTTCCAAAAAGTGATGAGGGTTTGATACCATGGCACAATCACTTTCTCAATTTGTGGATTTATACCTAAGCTCTGCTGTAGTTTGTACCTTTGTAAGCAATATACAAATATTATCATCATGAGCCAGATCCTCAGCAGATGCAAATTGGTATAGCTCTATTGACTTCAGTGGAGCTACACCGATTTACATCAGCTGAGGATCTGGCCCTGCCTCCCACCCTTAAGCAGAACTATTCAAATGTTCATATATTTATTAACCTTTTTGGCTCTGAAAGCAAAAGTGAGGATTGGCTACCTAACAAGAATATTTGCTTTGATCAGGGGTATATAGAGGAAGAGGTCACCCTTCATAGTATTTAGTATTATAGGTAGAGATAGTATTTAACAAGAATTATTGTCACTATGAAGATAAAATATTTCCTTTTTAAAAAGGAGAGTGGTCGTGGACTTGTACATGACACTTTGCTGTACCAATCTGTTCATGGCATATTTTGAAACAAAATAAATATTCTAGTAATTAGCAATTTGCCAAGCATGTATTAACATCAGTATCACACCGTGAACATTGAAAATTCAGCTCTCTCTTAAAAGTACCTTGGGTATCTTCTGTTCTGAGCATAGAGAAGACTGTGGAATCTAATAATTTGGTAGTAATCATAGACAAATCCTGATTCTTTAATGGTTACAGTTCTACTGAATATTAAGTAATGGTATTTTAAAAATCTGGATAGGTGATAGGAAATCATTGGGATTATTGGTGTTTATTATTGTTTTTAATATGGTTTTTTCCACTAGTAAACTAGCTGGTTCTTTCTGTCAGTGGAACATTACACGTTTAGGTTTATACAGCTATAAATAAGGGACTTTTGGAGACAATCTTCAGAGGAAAAAGCTGATAAAATTACTTTTTTTGGCTTCAGTCTTCCATCTGGCTCCCTTGAAGAAGTCTACCTTTTAATCAACTGATTAGATTACCTTTGATCATCATAAGAAGTTAAGCATAACTGCAAAGAGTTTATCACAGGAATGTATGACAAGAAGGAGATTATTAGTGTGGTACAGAAGGTTAATAGTTTTACCAGACAGGAACACCAGATACAACAAAGGAAACCAATAAGGATATGTTCACTCTGTGTTGTGACTTTTACAAACAGCAGGCCAAATTCTACTCAGTTACAGCTACCTAAATCAGAGTAACTATTGATTTAACTGGAATTACTATGGATTTATATTTATGTAATTGCAAGCAACATTTGGCCAGCTCTCACAAGTTTAGATCAATTATATGACAACATTGACAGTGAAGACAGAAAAAGGAAAAATTTCTAGTACTTACCATTTGTGGCATACAAATAGGCTGGACACCAAAGTAGGGCAAAGATTTTCACTGGAGCTAGATTTTCAAGATATCCACTCCATTGGCCAGAAATCACAAACCGCAGCCCCTGGGAGCTGCAGGCGACTGGGCAAATGTAAACAAATGGTCTGGAATACAAAAGAAAAAGTGCCAGGCTGCATTATCTTTTCTGCATAGCCCTGCTCCTGTCTCAGGGAGTCCTAGGGGCTGTGGCAACCAGATGTGTCCCCTGGTAGCACAGCTTAGATGGAACTTTGGAGCTACCAAGGAGTCAGGGATGGAGAAGGCCTGCCAGGGCCCAGACACAGTGTGGCAGCACAGAGTCTCTGCATGGATTGCCCTGGCCATCCCAAAGTATCCACTAGGCTTGGGGGCAGCCCTGTGGTCTTTTCTGTGGATGCCAGACTCCAATCCCCTGATGGAATAACATGGCAAGGGTGCTGAGGGGGACGGGGGGGAATCTTCCTTAGGTAATCTTGCAGAGGAGGGGCTTTGATGTGGGAGGGAATGATCTTGGCCTTACACAGAAGCATTAGGTAGGGTCTGGTATACTGAAATTCCACTGTTATGGATTTGTGTTGATGTGTCAAGCAGTGGAGAACCAGCACAAGAGAACTGCAAATCCAGAGGAGACCTCTGCATAACTCTGCTCTGCTGTATTTCAGAGATGGTAGAAGTGACCATATTGGGAGTATGTGTACCGAGTATCTATGATGGAAACCCACAGGGGACAAAACCAATGTAGGAGGGATTATCAGGCCGAGTCCATTACTTTCAACTGTATACCCAACAATACACAACTGCAAATCAGCTATGTGGATGACATAGGCATGAACTATTGTATTGGTGCTGAGGTTTCCTTCCCTGATCACTTTGTGTCAGAGCAAAAGCTTGTAAATCTGAGCAAGGCTTGAATAACAGGACTGGGCCTGTATTTTGCATACAGTCCTATTTATCATTTGGAAAAATAGATTTATGTGGGGTTTTTTTACAAGGAGTTTGTTTTAAACGGTAACAGTATCCTAGTTCTTGTCAATTGTTCTACACTTCTGTGGCTGATATTGAGGGGAAAATGTGTGGGTATTTTGCACATACCAGGCTTTGATTTAATGTGACTGTACTGAAGCCCTTTAGAATTTACAAAGTTGCAATCAGGGACCGGAGGCATACCCTAGCATGGGGCTCCACCTTGTCCCTGCCCCAGGTTGGTGTGTGGAGCCGCTTTGTTGTATAAGGATGTGAGGTGTGGAGATAGAGGCCAAAAGAATTTAGAAGGTCAGAGCTCTGTAGTGCAGACTGCAGTTAACAGCAGACTCCAGTTTCTGTGTTATGTAATGATTGAGTATTGTTAACTACAAGCTCTCATTACTTTAATACAATTAACAAATTTTTTTTTCGGGGGGGGGGGAACGGTGTAATGGCAGGGATCATAAACATGATTTATCTGCTGGGCTTCGGGTCACCATTGCTACTTTTTTGGGTGGACCAAGGCCTCCCACTCCTGGACCAGTACTGCCTGTTTCAGTGCAGACTGGAATCCATCCTGGAAGAGGAAGGACTAAGTCTTCTTCCACCAGAGCAGAGGACTTGGTGTGGGTGGGAGCCCCTTCTGATACCACCCCCAACAGAACCATGAAAACCATGAGAGCAGCAAAAAATGTATAAAAACTGAGATTTGTGATATCACATAGCTGCAGGGTTTGGAGCACTAAGGCCCTGTGAATTTGCAGCTGTTCTAAACTGCTCTCCATTGTTTGGTTGAATACATACATAAGATTTTGAACAAGTGTATTCACTGCTGAATACATGTATATGGCATAACATATATGTGTATTCATCTCATCAGTGATGCACAAATTCCAAAGAACAGTGCATAATTAATAGACTGCTCTTTGTTCACTTGTGGTGAAATATTTTCAGAGATGGACTAAATTAGCAAAGAATAGGACTGGATAGTCAATTTTTTGCAAAGCCCAAATTCTCTGAGTGCTGTAATTGCCAAAAACTAATTAGCTCCAATTATGGTCAGACACTGCGCCAGCAGTCTTCAGGTTGTACAGTTTCCTTGCTGGATTAAGCAGGAAAAGTGACTTTTGGCTGTCTTCACTGTACAATTCATAAAGAAAATAAATTCCAGTAGAATCACCTTAACATGGTGCCAAAATATAGACTCCCTTCATTATACCAGAATCACCGAGAGCTAAGTAACCAAAACAGTTACAATAGGACTTAATGCACTGGAAAATATACTATACTTTAGGTGGGAGAAAACCATAATGCTATACCAGACAGCTGCCTTGTATACCTTCATGCATCGTTTCCCTCACTGACATTTTTTGGCCAACTGAAACTTTTGTCTGTCCCCAAAATATGTTTTTAACTCTCCAACTCAACATTGCATTGTGGGTGCACTGCTCAGAATGATGCATCTGAAACTAAAAAGAACATTTTAGATTGAGCAGAGTGTTGAAATTTGTTGAAATAACAGTTGGCTGCCCTCAAGTGGGTATTCATCTTCTGCTTGTGAACAGCTCCTTAACTTTCGCCTTCTGGCATGTCTCCAAGTTTTTCTTTGCTTTCTTTAAACATTATAGAGGTTGACACTTCCTACAAAGATTATAGCATATTGTATATTTGTAAACAATTAACTTTGTTTGAAAAGGAGATAACTGGACTTCCATGAAACACACTTCCTACCGTATCATGCTAAAACCCGATATTACACTTTCTCTACAAAGATTCTAGAAATGCAGGGCCAAACCCTTGGGACTGGCTCTCTTTCTCCTGGTTCAGCATAGAGAGAGCAAAAGTGGTTTTAAGTCACATTTATGTCTACTTGACATTGGGCCCATGGCTTCAGAGCTAGAGGGTTTTGATTTGTTTGTTTGTCTGTCTGTCTGTTAGTTAAAAAGTCTGGATCAATATGTGATGTTCCTTACTGGAGTCCAGACAATTTAACCATCCCTAATTACAGTGTACATGTTAAGGGAAAGAGTTAAATCAATGTGGAACCTTAACCATTTAATGCCCAAAGTTATCAACCTTAATTTTGAATTATGAAGGTTTTGATGCGGGGGAGGGGTTGTAAGGGAAATATAGCAATGTTAATGCCTATGTCCAAGATCCCTGTGGCTAGTGAATTAGCCCCAGATGTTGTTACCATTTGCTAAGCTTCACTAAGCACTGCTAATTAGTTTGGGTTTATTAAATAAATGTTTCATTAAGGAAAGCAATAAAAACATGAATGCCTGTATTTTTAAATGGTGATTATCAAGGCTGAATGGAATTCAGCCTTTTTCCAGATGCATTCTGTTGGCACAGGTTTATAAATGGACATTTGGTGCTTTAACAGAAAGAATATAGCCTTTTTGAGGAACACCTCACCCTTATTAGAAACAATGCCAGAGGAATTCTATTGTCTATTCTTCCTATAGGTAAATGCTTGGTATGAACAGCAAAATATGTCTGATAAGCAGACAATAAGAAAAACACCCCTCCTCCTTTGCTGCTTTGAGCTTTTGTGCATATTAGGCTGTCTGAGGATTTCTCTAGGTTTTCCATAAATTACAGAAATGAAACCGCTCAGCCAGTTAGGTTCAATAAAAGGGCACAAGGCACATCCAGGACTCATAAGAACATTATATTTGTTACATAACACTCTCTTATGATGTTAATATTCAGCAACAACTAGGGATGTAACAAAGGTGTTATTCTCAGGAGTTCTGGTAATAGACTGTGGTCTGTGTTTCCTGGGTCCAGTCATATGACAATGTCAGGGGTATGAAAGGTACATTACTCCTATCTTGTGATAGGGTTATAGCCACTGACTTCAGTAGCTAACATTAAAAAGGAGTGCTGAGCATCATTCAGCAGCACTCTTTTAGGGTGATTTATGGAATTGCACTGACAAACTTCATTCCCCGTCCAGTCTTTCTCAGCCTGAGAGACCTTGAAGGAGGCAGCAAGAAGGTTTGTAAAGTAGTAAAAATTGAGAGCTTCCAGTGTAGACACAGAGGACTTTTGTGATGGAAGAAACTAAACACCTACTTCCTGTGTCATAACAATTAATATTTTGATAACTATATAAAACTAGCCTGTTGGAGCCTAAGATCCTTATAATTGGAGTTGAGTAGCTATGACAAAATGTTGTTACTTTAAGAAAAGGATACAGAACAATACAGAAAATATTATCATGCCATATTCATCTTATATATTATGTTCAGTATTCACCTTATGTCAAAAAAGATATATCAGAAATAGACAATATCAAAATAATGGCAGTGAAACTGATTAGAAGCATGAAAGACTAGAGTAGAAAGGAGATAAGTAAAAGTTTATACAATGAATGTATAAGAACTTCTACACTGATCCAGCTAACATGGAAGTCAATTGGAAGACTCTCTTAGTGTGTGTTTGGATCCTGCTCCAAATCAGATGCTCCTATTTATCCTTTCATGATAAGGGAATGGGGAGACACTAAATGTAAAACTCATAAAAGGAAATACTTTACTGCAAAAAGTATAATTTATCAATAGACTCCCTGCCAATAGATATTGAAGAAAAGAACTTAGTAGGATACTATCTAATCCTTTTTTGTAAGAGTAATATCTGTAGTTCCACATACGTATAAGGGGTATCAACCCTCATGTTTCAGGGCACGAGCCAGCCAACCACTAACTGCCTGGGTTTAGGATGAAGCATCCCCTAGCGGCATGTTACTGTGTAATTATCCATTATGGGAGTTTTACAGGTTCTGCTGAATCATCTTGTACAATACTGACCACTTTCAGAGACTGTCCTCATAACCTTTTGTACTGCCTTTTGCACTCTACCTAAGGTAATTACTATTTCTAAACTGCTGATTCAGCTACAGAGAGTGATACCTGATTAAAGTGAGTTTCAAGACATTAACACAGTGAGAGAGGGAATGTCTCTTCAGAATATCCCTGATGGCTAGCACTAGGGGACTTGTCCTCTTTACAAAATTTTCCCAATCCTGAAATGGTTTTCAAGATCATTTATTGAAAACCATTTCAGGTAACATGATTTTGCTGTCAGGGGATGCTGTCTGTGATTGGGGAGAACTTCTGGAAATGTTTAACAAGCATCTTCATGACTATGAGCCTAATGCTAATCTTATTTAGGTTATACGCGCTGGTGAATTAATGCATGGACCTACGGGGCCCATGCCCAGGGATCCTGGCCAATTTGGGGACCACCAGCACCGGAACTGTGCCTCTACCCCCTGTTCCTCCTTTTCCCCCCGCCCCCCCGAGGCCGTGTCCCCTGGCTAGGCCAGAAGCCAGGTCATGGTAAGAGCCACCCAGGGAGCATTTCAGTTAGGGTATATACTGAAGAGTGATTTAGCACAAGCAGCAATGAGATTAAAGGGCATCAGGAAAGGAGTCAAAAGAAAAAAGCTGAGAAGAAGAAAATAAATGCCAGTGAAAGTATTTTGACATTATTGGTGTAGATGAAGATTAATTTAAAAATAACTCTAGAAGAATCAGCAGATTCTCCAGTTTTTTATGTATGAAATCTGAATCTCATCAATCTGATAGCAGAGATAGCAAATGTGAAAGCAATGTATCTGTTGATAAAACTAAATGATTTATTTAATGGATAAAAGATAAACTATCAAATTATTGTGGCATAAATGTTGGCCAGGAGGCCAAATTCAGCCATAGTAAACAGGTGCAACCCTACTGAATTTGATGAAGTTGCACCCACTTGGTCTGTAAATCACTATAATTTAAATCACCGTTCAGCTGATTCCAGCCTTTAACTCAAGTGAGATGCTGCATGGTAATCAATAACATAAAGGAAAAGAGGGTTGTTTTAATGGTTAATTTCTAACACAAATAAAACACATGCTAATAAATGAATGGTGGACAAAGCCACAGGTTTGCAAAGTGTTTTTGTCGGTGTGTGGGTTGTGTGTTTATTTGCCTTAGGGGTGTTAACGTTTTGTGTTTTTTTGAGGAGGGGAAGTAACATATTCCCAAAAAGTCCTTAGATCCCTCTCTCCTCCCCAAGTCCTCCCTCTCCTAGCCACCAATAGATGCATGTACAACAGGCCTTTTATGAACAAAAACACCTGTGGATTGTTCTCATTTTTGTGTGTGCATTCTTTAATATTTCAAAGTGCATTTCTTAGTGTAAGCAGTGTCAGGATGAGCTCCACCCTGACATCTGGTGGTGAGGTGTGGCAAGTTGTGGAAAAGAACTTCAGGGGCCGATCTCATTTACATAGGCACACCCACCATGCCTAGAATGAGACCATAGCTGCCCAAATGGTCACTTTGGCTGCTGTGGGATCCCCAGTGTCTCTGTTATTGGGGCAAGAAGAATAAATTGTTATTACCCTGATTATGGGAACTGTGCTTGGAACTGTACGTGGCCTTTTGTTATGATGGAGGGATTCACCATCAACTAAGTAGCACTCGCTAGGCAAGGGTCATGGGTTCCAAAACTGTGTGAATGGAGAGAGGCTGGGGACAAGTATTAATACTTGGTGGCATGGGCCCCTTGGTAAGGGCCTTACATGCTAATTGCACTTCCTCCTCTCTCCACTGTGGAATATCAGAGCTAATTTTGATTTCATTAGAAGTCTAGTTATAGGCTGCTGAGCTCATTTTGGGCTGACAGTGCACCAGCACTGGGGCTCCCCTACTACAAGCTGAATTCACCTAAGAGCTGAAATCACTGAGTGTTGTGTTAAGTAGTGGGGGAGCCTGAAGATATATTGTGGAGCAGTTGGTGGGCCGGCTGGTGGAGCAGTTTGTGGATGGCAGGAGCTGCTTGTGGGCTGTGGAGCTGAGCGAAGGAGTTCGTGGGGCGGCTGGCGGAGCGGAGCGCTGCTATGGAGCTATGGGGTGGTCAGCTTCAGATCATGTAAGGTGCCTCTTACCCCCGTCCCATTTCCACCCAGGTTGGGAGGTAAAGCTCCGCAGATAAACTTTCGAACTCTGGGGCTGCCCTGACCAGGGACCGAGACTTTTGGGGCATTGGACTTTTGGGACTTTGGGTGATTTGGGGTTGCTGGTCAAGAACCAAAGGGAAAAGGGCATGCCCCAATTTGCTTGGGGTGGGTTTTTTGCTCATGGGTTGTGTTATGAATCCTGTTGGTGGTGTTTCCCAAACATAATGCCACATTGTTTCTCTCTGTTATTAAAAGGCTTTTGCTACACTCAGACTATGTGCTTGCGAGAGGGGAAGTATTGCCTCTTGGAGGCGCCCAGCGGGGGTGGTATATATTTGTCCCAGGTCACTGGGTGGGGGCTCGAGCCGGTTTGCATTGTGTTATTGGAATGGATCCCCTAGATATTGAACCCGGCCCTTGTTGCTGCCAACTCTGACGGGCAGAAGGGTTACATTAGCATATAACTCATTACAAAGACAGACTGGTGGGTGGTTTTTGTTTCTTTGAGGTCATTGCTAAATATTTTGGCCTCCGGGCCCTATCCCCATTAATTCTTGAACAAGGTTAACTGAAATATTTATATATGGTTGTAGGATTCATACTTGACAAATACTTTGAAGATATTGTTTCCAGCTTACATTGTAGAACAATTTTCTTATTCAATATCAACAGCAATTTTTTTAATATCATCTACAATAGGTAAAACCATGCTATAATTTTCCTCAGGTAATATAGTTTTTTAGTTTCTCTTAATATAAATAGGTCCACAAACTGTGTAATAAGTACACAGGCCTGTAATCATGTTTGAACAGTGTTTTAGATGTAGTGAAAAAACATTACAGTGGACATTGTTTTATATTCACTTTTCCATATGTTGATTCTGTCCATGTGGCTGCAAGCAAAATAGGCAGTCTAGTTCCAGTAGATCCAGAAAAATCAGATGTGAATACTATGTCCGATTTAAAAAAATAAATAAAAAGCAGGTACAAATACAACCACTGTCCAAACCCCTACAGTAGAATGCGCACAAGCCATTCACCACTCAAAGGTCTGATCCTGCTTCTACTGACATCAATGGGAACAGGACTGGTGCCAAAAATTAAACTATGGCTTTTATGGTAGATGATCATAGAATCGTAGGACTGGAAGGGACCTCAAGAGGTCATCCAGTCCAGTCCCTTGTGTTCATGGAAGGACTAAGTATTATTTAGACCAGAGGTTCACAAACTGTGGTCCGCAAGCTCCCTTTGGGTAGTCCACAGATAGTTCCTTCTAAGATACGCGCCTGGGCAGCTGCACATGACAGAATGGAGGGCCACCCACCTAATTAGCAGAGCCATGCAGGCCTGTTGCAACAGTGTTACACTGTTAGCTCATATTTAGCTTGTGATCCACTATGACCCCCAGATCCCTTTCCGCAGTACTCCTTCCTGTGCAGTCATCTCCCATGTTGTATGTGTGCAACTGATTATTCCTTCCTAAGGGGAGTACTTTGCATTGATCCTGATTGAATTTCATCCTATTTACTTCAGACCATTTCTGAACCAGTTTGTCCAGATCATTTTGAATTTTAATCATATCCTCCAAAGCATTTGCAACCCCTCCCAATTTGGTTTGGCTGCAAACTTTATCAGTGTACTCTCTATGCCATTATCTAAACAAACAAACAAACAAAAACAACTAACCACAAATTAGGTAATTACATGCCACAGTTGGCTTTGGTTTATCATATGTATAGCAACAATGTCAGTCAGGAGGGAGGTCTGTATTTGCAAATGCCAATGGCAACTTCTAAAATCCTCCAGGTAACTCCTGCTTTTCGAAGCTAGTCTGACCTAAAGCCAGAGCAGAGAGGTAAGCAACAAATAACAGGTCAGACACCGGAATACATATCTGATAACAGGCAGTTCCTATATGTTCTAAACAATTAAGTACAGCTGTTTGAGTGTGCATAGAGTAAAAGGGATGGATGGATGTTTTTCTTGTACTTGCTCCATTCAGCAGGTACAAAACAATTAACAAAAAGATATCCACACCAGCACTCATAAGTTGTGGGTGCTGGGATTTACAGGATCTACATTTAGTAATTTGTTAGATTTCAAAAATTGTCCTCAAAATTGACCCAAAGCATCCAGCTTCTGCTGTATGTAGCGAGAGTCTGAGGATAAACTGTTTGGACTTCCTTCAAGTGACAGGTGCATCTGCCGTCATGTAAGGTGTGTGATTTCTATCAAGTCACAGCCTAGCACACTGCTACGTTGGGGTTGTGCTGCGGATTCCATCTACTGTATAACGACTGCTTTCAGAGCGCCCGCTATGAAACCCCCCCCCCCCCAAGCTATTGTGGCACCAGCTGAACAATTATATGAAGAGCAGCCCAGGAGGAAAGGCTCACAGTCATCCAGATGTCTCCCCCCACACCTAGTGAGAGAAAGGGATGCTTCAGCGGAATGCAACCGGCTGGCCTGCTGTGTGCTCTCCGCGGCTCCCCGCCGCCCGTGCAGACACATCAGCAACTACAGCGGCTTGGTATATCGTGCCCGTGCCGTAACTTCGCAGGGCGCTTTGCGAAGCTCGGCTCCTAAAACCATCGGCTCGCTTCTGTGTGTGAACGCCCCCCACTCACACTTCGGGCCTGGAAGAGCCAGGGCGCACGGGCAGGCACGCTGCCTCTGTACACACGTCAGTGCCACCCACCGAGCCGAAACGTGAGCCCCGGCCAGGCCCGAGAGGCAGCAGCAAGACAAAGGGGGCGTGAGAGGCCCGGCCGGCGGCGGCAGCGCCCCGCTGATGGGCGGGCGCACGCGGCAGCTCAGGCCCCCAGCCCCGGCTGCGCCCTTTGCTTTCCCGCGGGGCCCATCTCTGCCCCGCAGCGGAGGAGGAGCAGTCCCGCTGTCCGTCCGCAGCCCGCTTGCATGGACGCACCGGAGCGGGGCGGCCAAGGAGACTTGCTTCCCAAGCTGGTGCTGCTCTTTGTCCTCGCAGGTCAGTGGGGAAGGCGCGGGGCGGAGGTGCCGCTTGCCGGGGGCTGGCGGCTGCAGGGGTGCCAGGGGGCGGGGGCTGGGTGAGCGAGGCAGAGCGGTTCGGAGAAGCGGGCAGGCCAGGGCTGCACCGCGTCCACTCTGCTCTCCCCCTGCCCACGTGCCAGGGCTTGTCAGCCTCCGGCAAAAGCCCGCGGAACGCCGCGGTGGAGGGCCACGGGGGAGAGTTCCCGGGGCGCGTCAGCGGGATTCCCCTCTCGCCAGCTGGCGCGTGGCCGGCCCCGTCCCCTGAGGGGTTTCGGTGAGCAGGGCTGTCTGCCTCGGACACAGAGCGGCATCCCCCCGCCTGGGACTCGGACCAGCCCTTTTCAGAAGAAGGAAGGGGCTTGTTTGGCAGACGTGGTGCAGTGACTGTGGAATTGCTTAACCCAGTTTTACTAAGCGACTCTGAATCCAGGCAGCTTTTCTTTCGCACCAGGATGAGCAGTTTTCAGTGGATTACCTGCAGAGGAAAACCCTGTGTATTCCACCCCGGTGCCACTCCAGGTTTAAAATTGCCGATAATTAGAGCAAATAAAGTAAGGGCACATTTTCCCTAGCTCTGTCATCTGCTCCTGAGAACAATTACATTTGTCTTTACTATGTTGATTTTTAAATTGATAACAATCGCATTTAATTATCTTTAAAACTAATTGAACTAAACCAAAATAATAATAATAATAAAAGCTTCTCCAAACATCCTCCACTATGCAACATGCTCATGTTGTAGTAATTTAGGACCCTATCCTGCACCTGATGAAGTGAGCTGTAGTTCACGAAAGCTTATGCTCAGATAAATTTGTTAGTCTCTAAGGTGCCACAAGTCCTCCTTTTCTTTTCACTTTATCCTGTTTCTCTCATTTTATTACAGTAGATAATTAGTTTATGAGCTATTTGTAGTGTAGGCTGAAGTGGATGTGCATTTAACCTTTTAAATATTAATTGCAATTAAATAAAACCTGGAACCTCAGGAAATTGTTGTCTGTGTTCAGTCCAAACTCAGACCAGGTGTAAGCATCCATAGCTCCATGGTTGTATCTGTATGAGTCTCTTTTGCAGTCCTTCGACAGTTGCAGTACCACAAATGGAAGCACATTGGCAGTGCTATTGCAGACAGGTGACAGCATTTTTATCACCTGCCATGTAAATTTACACAGAGGAGGTGTACATGACATGGTAGGTTTTAAAAAAACAAAACAAGAAAACCAGTCCCATGGCAATGGCAGCCATACGGCAGTGGTGGGCAACCTGTGGCCCATCAGGGTAATCGGCTGGCAGGCCGCCAGACAGTTTGTTTACATTTGCATGGCTGCCCACAGCTCCCGATGGCTGCCCACAGCTCCCGGTGGCTGCGGTTTGCCATTCCTGGCCAATGGAAGCTGCGGGAAGCAGTGGCCAGAATGTCCCTGCGGCCCGCACCGCTTCCCGCAGCTCCCATTGGCCGGGAACGGCAAACCACGGCCACGAGGAGCTGTGGGCAGCTGTACAAATGTAAACAAAATGTCTGGCGGCCTGCCAGTGGATTAGCCTGACGAGCTGCAGGTTGCCCACCATTGCCATACAAGGAGGAGGCGCTGCAATGGTGGGAGACATTATTTAAAAAAAAAAAATGCTATACAAATCCCCTGATTACAATGGAGTAGCTGCCACTTAAAGTGGGTCTGAATTTAGCCCAAGGGGACTAATTTACCTCATATTGCCCTCATTTGAAAAGTACTGAGGCCTCAAATCAGGAAAGAATCCCTATTCAGGACCGTACTCTTTGGGATTTAAGGATATGGATAAAGTTAAGCACATGCTTAAGTGCTTTCCTGACTCAGTAACTTTAAAATTGACAGTACAATTATCAATCAGAAGCTACCGAGATTCTGTGGTTTGTACAGTTAACAATAAAGGATAGCACTGTTCTTTCACATAAGAGTATCTTGTGTGTTGGCTGATAACTTTTGCCACTTTTGGGGAAGTTTCATTATTGTTGATAATTTAAATTGATAATTTGTTTCATTTGTGTTGCTTGATCAAATAATTGATCATCTACATTCTTTGAATGAGAAGAGTGTGTACAGGACATTTCTATGGGATTCCTCGCTTACAGATAGCCCCCCAACCTGAAGCAAATACTCACCAGTAACTACACCCGACACAACAAAAACACCAACCCAGGAACCAAACCCTGCTACAAACCCCGATACCAGCTCTGTCCACATATCTCTTCAAGGGACACCCTCATAGGACCTATCCACATCAGCCACTCCACCAGGGGCTCATTCACCTGCACATCTACCAATGTGATATATGCCATCATGTGCTAGCAATGCCCCTCTGCCACGTAGATTGGCCAAACCAGACAGTGTCTATGCAAAAGAATAAATGGACACAAATCTGACATCAGGAATCATAACATTCAAAAACCAGTAGGAGAACAATTCAATCTCTCTGGTCACTCAATAACAGACCTAAAAGTGGCAATTCCTCAACAAAAAAACTTCAAAAAACAGACTCTAATGTGAAACTGCAGAACTGGAATTAATTTGCAAACTGGACACCGTCAAATTAGACCTGAATAAAGACTGGGAGTGGTTGGGTCATTACAAAACCCCATTTCCCCCATACTAATTTCTCCTTACTGTTACTCACGCCTTCTTGTCAACTGTCTGTAATGGGCCATTCTCTTACCACATCAAAAGTTATTTTTCCTCCCTTGGTATCCTGTTGTTAATTGATTTATCTCGTTAGACTGACCTCACACTTGGTAAAGCAACCCCCATCCTTTCATGTATTTATACCTGCTCCTGTATTTTCACTCCATGCATCTGATGAAGTGGGTTCTAGCCCATGAAAGCTTATGCCCAAATAAATTGGTTAGTCTCTGCGGTGCCACAAGGGCTCCTCATTTTTTCTCAAAAAGGAGATCATGCCCATTTTAAGTCTCTCTAATGCTGCCAAAAATTAAACTAGCTTGCTCACTCACTCACTCCCCCTAAATGAGCACTGCAAGATTTTTAAATCCCTCCTTATCAGCTAGGTGACCCAGCACCAGTAAAACCAGGAGGCAGTGATTGCTGTAGCCATGTAGATGATTGTTGTAGGATTCTTCCACTTCCTTTGCTTTGTTGATTATTGTGAGGAAGCAAGGCTCTGAAGCATATGGGGCCTGACCTTACTGACAGGAGAAGCCCCACTGAAAACTAATGCAGAAATGTCAACAAGGGCTTAATTTGTAGTTGCATCGGGGCAAAAGTCTCCAAATAAAACCCTCAATTGCACTTGTGCAAATCCATTGTCTTCCAATTAAGCCCTCAATGGGGCTGCATGTGTTTAGCTAAGGAATTAATTTGGCTTGTTGAATCTTCATTACTGGGAGTTAATGACCTACAAGATGGAAAGAACCCAAGTAGACTCCAGAGCCTAGGTTGGGTTTATGACAGTTAGAAAAACATCTTGATGTGTAAACTTAACAAAATTACACTGGAGATCAGTGAGATGCAATAAACTTGGAACACTGCAATAACAGTTTTACAGAGCTACTTTTTCAGAGGAGAACCTGAACTTTGGATTGTGGCTTTTACTTAGGAGGACTGGTTTGTTTCTTTAAAAACAACAACAAAACCACTGCTAGTGAAAAACTTTTCTCTTTCTTCAATATGTGGATATTCATTCTTTGTTTGCTAACCTTTTGATTGTATTTCCTTTTACAGTTTGATTATTCTGTCATTCCCAGAAAATGACACATTAAAAGACTGGGAGGGGTGAGGGCAAAAGTTGTATCCTTCTCGTTAGGCGTTCCCTGGGCACAAAGGTGTTCTATAGTGGTGTAGCCAGCTCCTACACTACCCTGCTCGTGGCCTCTAATACAGAGGATGAATTGGAGACAGGGTTAGTGGGGGAAGAGTCAAAGCGCGCTGTGCTTCAATTGTTCTTAGCTAGCAGATGGTGCCTTAAGACAATGGGTTTCCACAGTTGGAAATTTGAAATTCTTTTTTAAAAAAACAGAGGGAGAGAGCCCATATAGCCAGACTGAAAAATACAGATATACAGTGGCACCTGAAGATGTACTCTTCAAGCCAGTTGGAATTCTGCGGGAGTTCGGATTGCAGAGTCAGATCAAACCTCAAGTGAGGTCCTATCAATGACTGGTTCAATGCAAAAAGCTGCTACAATGCATCTTCTTTAAAGCTTTGCTGTATAGTTTTTTACTATTGAGAATGCATTGTTGTTTTTATTCTGCAGAAGATTGTCTTGCTCAGTGTGACAATGACTGCAAAGCTTACTGCTGTGATGGGACTATCCCCTACTGCTGCTCGTATTATGCCTATATTGGGAATGTCCTTTCGTAAGTATTGTCACTTTCTTGAGAAAATTGATGCCCTGTATTCGTGGTTTGCTGTAAATTTAGGTTATTGAGAACTGTTTAGCAATAAACATTTCAAGATTGTTTCCTGCTAATAAAGTTATAAATATTTCCAGAATAAAAGCCCTTAATGGTCCCATGAAATCGAAGTGTTGTATACTTTTAAAAT
Organism: Lepidochelys olivacea; assembly: GCF_965140295.1. Classification (NCBI taxonomy): domain Eukaryota; kingdom Metazoa; phylum Chordata; order Testudines; family Cheloniidae; genus Lepidochelys; species Lepidochelys olivacea. The sequence goes on from NC_140411.1 coordinate 170,889,360, forward strand.
ATGTATTCATGTCAATAGATTTGGCTAGATCATCAGCTTGTGTAAATTAGTGTAAATTCTTTGTGATCATTGGAGCTACACTGATTTATTCAAGCCCAGGACAGACCAGAACAAAGGCATTTGCTAAGTGGGCTAGATTATTGTAAATTTGATCTTCCTGTTTTGAGCATATGTCATTTGTTCATGCTTTGGAAAACTGGTGTTTTGTCTTTAGTTAAAATTCATTGTAAACATTTTAGATTAGGGTCTGCTGGCCCTTTCATGTTCTAGTGTGTGTTGCACATTGTGGTATGTGTAAAAACAACGGTTGCTGATGGAGCGGAAACAAGGATATACCCATACCAAAAGAAGTGCAAGGGTTAAATTCTCCGTTCAACATGCATGTATAGAAACAGATCCCAATCCTGTAATCAAATCCACTAATGCAGATCTTTGTCCCCAAGTGCAGCCCTGTTTGAAATCAGTAAGGTTTCTTGTAGGTGTACAGGTCTGCACTAGCAAGTCTAATTGTAGGCTCAGTGTCTAAATGTAGTGATAGCCAGTAAGTGTTCCACATGTGCATCAGAACAAAGCAAACGTTAAAATATATAATGGTATTCTGTGATAAATTGCACAGCAAATTGTGTTTAGCAATTGCATCAATAGTTTCTATTTAACTTTCAGAATGCAAGCCGTGAACATGAATATGAATTGTTACATATTCTTGATCAAAACCAGAGTAGCAAAGAGACGTATATCATGCCTTTAAAAAAAAAAAAAATTCTTCTGTTTTGGTCCTAGAACATGGGGAGTATATCAGTGTTCCAGTCAGCATACTTCATCATGCTTTGAAGGAGCAGGCATATTGATATTATCTTAATTTATCCAAGGCCTTTGGACCAAATTAGAAATTTTTTAGACAAAAGTACATAATCTAACAATAGAGTGTCAGAATCTTGTATTCCTCTGGAAATAGGTGAGCACGTATTCAAGATTTCCTGGTATTGTCTGAGAATTAAAATAGGTTCTTGCTTCCACCCAGGGGATAAAATGTTCCAATTTAATTTTCTTTTCTATGTAATAAAAACTCATTCTAAGGACGTTTCCTCATTTTTTAACAGAGAGAGAGAGGGGTTGTTGTTTCTGAGATCCCTATTCCAGCTCCAGTCTGTATTTCTTGCATAGAGTGGTGGGAATGTTAGCAAAGGATATCAAATCAGAGACAACCATATCGTTGTTGGGTGGGCCTGAAGAACAATTTTAATCTTCCACTGCCCCACAAACCTAACCAATTCTGCCCTTCCTGGTAACAGTGCTCAGCACAGGGATTTGGGGAGGGTCAACAAAATGATTCCTTAGCATCCTGCAAGATTAGACCCATTTTATATAAAGGGCGGGGATAGGAGGAAGACTTCAGGTCACAACGCCTTCAGCTGCAGGAGGTAGAGCCGACCTGCTTTTCTTGGTGTTTATGCATTGTTTCCAATCTGTGTAATAAACAGTTTTGCAATGGACAGTTATCTAACATAAGTTTGAGACCTGGGAGTTGCTGGGCCGGTGGAGGATTTTGTGTGCATTTGGATGAATTTTACCGCTTGATAGAACATTGCAAGCACTAATTGTCACGGCATTTCTGTGAAGTAGGCATCTACATTATTCCAGTTTTTACAAATGCTAAGATACCAGTACTGATGAGACCACTATAAATGCCAACAGAGAAGGAGAGTTTAAGATAGATTAAGTGACTTGACTGAGCCCACACAGGGAACTAGGTAGTGTCACAGCGAGGGTTAGACTGGTGAAGTTTCTACAGTCCGTTACACCAGTCAGTCTCTTATTTTATTGAGCTGCCCCTCTTTGTAGCCAGAGGCCATGCTGAGTGCTTAACAATGGAGCTGTCTCAGTTGCAAGGGACTGTCTGGGGGAGATTGCGTTACTAAATCCTGTGCCATCAGTAGCATCTTAGGTAGCACCCTCAGCCTTAGTCGCACCCACAGCTCTCAGTGGGTCTGGCATCTTCCCAGAGCTGGGTGAATAATGGGGCAAAATGTTGAATAACTTAGTCACAAAATGGTGTGAAATAAGCCAAATAATTTTTGACGACTGGTTTCAGAGTAAAAAGAAAAGGAGTACTTGTGGCACCTTAAAGACTAACCAATTTATTTGAGCATGAGCTTTCGTGACGACTGTCATTTGACCAGAGCTAGGTCCTCCAAAAACTGAGGGACTTCAAGGTGTGGGTTTGTGTCCCAATACACCGCTCCTGGGTAATGAATTCCTTGGGTATTTAGGAAAGTCACTGGCAAAGGTTTAACCCTCGTGATCCGTTTATATTCTCAGGGATATTTTCACAAAAGAAAGAAGTGGAAATGTCTACTTAAAAGGTAGACAAGAATATGAAAGCTGAGATTGTCACTGATGTTCAAGGCTTCAGAATTAGCGAGAAGGGGCACTGCAAGCTTTACAAATCTAAAAGCCAGCTCGGCATAGCCATCAGTCCAGGCTCCTTTGTTTGTCAGGGCAGTTTAAGGGATGTATTTTGTTGCAAAGATTATGAAGTCCTTTGGTAAAGGACTGATTATTTTGAGTCCTGCGTGGACTGAAAAATACAACACATCACTCCAGTGATACCAAAAACCAAATGGAATACAGGGCAAATAAAAACCTTAGAAATCTGTGATTTGCAAAAGAGGATGCTGAACAAATCCAAAAGAAATGGTGAGAAAGTAGCAGTCTGATTAGTGAATTGACAGGTATTATGTGAACTTCAGGGGAAAATATTTTTGTTACTGTCTGGGTCCTGCATTTTGTGGCAGGAAGGAAGGAAGAGGGACAGAAAGAATGTAAGGAAAAAAGGTAGATATGTTCAATCTAAAATGTTTGTGCATACTCCAAGCTGCAGAACTGGAAAATAAGAATATGTAGTGGCAGAAAGTATGGCATGTGCAGTAAGATATGTGATATCAAGCAAAGGGTACTTCTGACTGGAATCAGTATGTAAATGAGGAAGGTGACTGACTGAGTTCAACAAGGGTTGTGATAAACAGGGATTTTGTTCATTTCAGATATCAGTGACCTGGAATAAGAAATGTATATTAAGTTGATTCATGGTTTTGTGTGGACAGTTGATATGAAGAAAAGTGCATGAACATTCAGAATGTCTTGGATAAACTAGGAGTATGGGCAGAGACCGGGTTTATGTACTTCACAATAAATACAGTGAAATTCAGAATTCATAATAAATTCTAAAATGTTCAGCAACCGTTGGCTAAGAGATACATTTGCATCTATATTGTAAAAAGTTTTACAATCTGCTTCTGCTTGAAATTAAATCTCTTTTAATCAGTGTATTTCAACATTCAGTGGTTCACATGACTAGAAGCACATTTGATTATAAAATGTCAATTTTCTGGCAATTACAGTTTTGTGCTTGTGACATTTCAGAAGCATAAGGGCCACCCTATTGCAAGCCTAAAGGACTTATTTATAAAACTTTACATCTGAGTTTAATTCTGGTTTCCAATGGGAGGATTCCCCTGTGGGAGTGGATGTAGTGGGGTTTGAACCATGAGGTGAAGGGGGTAGAGTCTGAAGACCCTTGTGTGGAGTGTTGGGAGTTAGTATAAAGATGCCAAAAATATGTGGGAAAGGTTTATTCAATGCACTAAAAGTAGTTTTATGTGCTATCATGACAGAGAGAATGAGTATCAAATTCAGCCTTCCACTCCTCAGGCCTCTATCATCTGAAAGCCCTTCAGAGGTAGTATATATTGAGTGCTACTCTAATGCAAATAATCTTTCTCAAACCGTCTGACCTGCAAAAGCTGCATTCTTATGAGACAACAGCCTATTTCCATCTGTTCCCATTTATTTAGAGCCCTGTTGAGGGCCAAGACTAAATATTCTTCCTAAATTTCCTTTCCTTTCTTTTCTTTCCTTCTTTCTTCTCCCGCACCATCAGGTGCATAAGCCATTTTTCACCATTTGTTTTGGTCTTGTGTTGGTCTGTTCTGGCTTCTGAGTGTCGATGGATTTAGTTTCTTTCTCTGTTCTATGTAACCTTTCTCTAGATCATGCTATCTTTCACTTTCCAGAGGGTGTCCATGTTATCACTTGACATGGAAGTTGTGTTAGGTGTCAGCCTTAAAGTGTGCCCTAAATATGACCACGGTCTTCGTCTTGCCATATGATGCTTTAAGTTGGTGTGTTCTACTTAGAATTTCTGATACTGTAATGAACTTTTTCCAGTGGACTCTGAAAATTGTCCACAGGCATGTACTTTGGAATAAATCGATCATCTTATCAATTGCTGTTACATGTTTCCATGACTCTGCTCCATGAACAAGGACCAATATGATGCTAGTGTTAAAAATTAGTATTTTTGTATTGGTGCTGATCATTCTACTTTTCCAAATCTTTTAACATTTATTAAAAGAGTTTGCTATTTTGATATTCATTGCATAGTGTCACCATCATGGCACATCTCACTCCCTAGATACGTGAAGTGACTTACTTATTCTTGTGTTTCTCCATTTACTTGCACTGTTGATTTTTGGAACATTGATAGTGATATATTTTGTTTTTCCCTTGTTGATAAACAAACCAACTTGTTTTGCTATTTCTACCAAAGCCAGGGTCTTGTCTTCCATTAGGTGAGGTGTTGAACTGAGCGAGACACTGTCATCAGCAAAAACAAATTCATTCAGTTGTACTTTATCATTTGTCCATAAAATACCTCAGTTGCCTTCTGCAGTTACTTTCCTCATGATGCCGTCAAAGACCAATGCAAACAGCCGTGGGGCATAATACACCCTTGCCTTACTCCAGTTGTCTCTGCAAACATTTAGGTGATGTTATCACGATCTGTCTGTGCAGTTAGCATTCTCATAAATGTCTTTGATTATTCCAAGTATTTTTGCTAGTGTTCCATAGTAAGTTATAATGTTCCAGAGACTGTCTCTGTGTACACTGTCAAAAGCCTTAATAGCCTTAAAGCCTAAATGTTTCTCCTAAATCGCAATATTCTAGATCAGTGATATGGGAGCTAAATTAGCAATCAACATTACTCCAAAAGAGCCACAGTTGTGTGAATTCATTGTTTCATTTACTATTTTTATACATACAGATATATATATTCTCACAGCAAAATGACTGCCTCCAAGTATTATTATTTTATCAACTACAATTAGTTAATAAGACAGTGAAAGCATCCTGATTGGTTCATAATCACACAGTGTTTTAATTTCATGTGATGCAAAGAGCTGCAGAAGAAACATTAAAGAGCTGCTTGTGAGCCTCAGTCTGAATATCACTGTGCCAGATTATGCTGTGTGGAACCTAAGAGGAACTGCAGTGAAACAATCTAATAACATCTCTCATATCTCTGAGCCATTTAATCTTAACTGTATTGTGACTGACCAGAAATAGAAAGCTTCTTGTTAACAATGTGGCTCCTATCCTGTACTTTGTACTAATTCCTAAGACTCATTAATGTAAACTGAAATTCTGAAAGAGGGCTATAGAATCACAATTCAGCTCTCATTTGCTTCTTCTTGCGGCTGCTTATGAATACCATGTGAAATACGTAATTCAAATGGACAGTAGGAGAATAAAATCACAGTCAAAAATGAAAAGTTGTGGCTTTCATTCTCTACAGTTTTATGACAACAATAACACCATATGTTTCTGACACAAGAAGCAGTATTTCACATCCTTACACGTTTTTTTGGAGACATCATCTTATTGACTAAAATTTAATCCTTGATTATGCATATTTCCAGGAATGAAATAAAATGTCAGCTTTACAATAATGCTTTCAAAATTGCTATATGGTAGGTGTACTGTTAATGCTGTTTCACTTGAGTACAATATGTTTCAAGTAATATAGTGGATATTGACTTCTGTGGAAGGAGAATGGGACCTTTGGCAATTAACATCTGTATCCGGCAGCCACAGAGTTTCATTATCTTCTAATATAGTTTATTTCATGTAAAGAATACCAGAGGGACAGTAATTTTTTTTTATCCACAAAAAATGTCAGTTAGCCATATAAATCACGTGAGCTTTTATAAATGGTCTCTGTTTTAGATTATTTTGGTTTAGCAATTTATAAAGTAGTTTTGATTTGTTTTTGCTAGACTGCTTCTTTTTGTGTGCTTTTACCCTATACTATTCAGATTTCACAGGGGAGAGCAGTGTTTCTCAAATTGGGGGTCCTGACCCAAAAGGGAGTTGTGCGAGGGGGGTCCGTTATTTTAGGGGGGTTGTAGTATTTCCACACTTATTTCTGTGTTGCCTTCAGAGCTGGGCGGCCAGAGAGTGGCTGCGTTGGCCGGGCCCCCGGTTCTGAAGGCAGCGCCCCACCAGCAGCAGCGCATAAGTAAGGGTAGCAGTACTGCAACCCCCCACCCCCGACACACACAACAACGTTGCGACCCCCCCCACACACACACACACACAAAACTCCTTTTTGAGTCAGGGCCCCTACAATTACAACACTATGAAATTTCAGATTTAAATAGCTGAAGTCATGACATTTATTACTTTTAAAATCTTATGTCCGTGAAATTGACCAAAATGGACCATGAATTTGGTAGGGCCCTACCTATGTATTGAAAAATTGTGAGTAAGAGACTTTTGTTCTGAGTCTTGGGGTTCTCTTCTAGGTTTGTGTTATAGTGACCCCTTAAGATTGTGTTTGATATTCTGGTGTATCTAGGAAAATAGCATCCGTGTACTCCTGTATGTAATTTGAACTCTACTTTACAGTCAGTAGTAATGAAGTACTTTTTAGATTGTATCAATTAAATCATCTTATACTTTATAAAACAAAACTAAATTTTGTCCTGTTTGTCTTCCCAAGAATTATTGTCACAACAAACCTACTTATCCTCCCAAATTACTTTAGCGACTGTTAATGACAGTCTCATTAAAGAATGAGCCCTTTCTTTTTGTAATGAATATGAGCCTCAAGGTGGCTTTTAAGCTGCAACCTACATTGTAGGGGTGTACAGGGTCTGTGTTGCAGCCCGAGCCCTAGGAAGAATTCGTGCTGGCTCAGGCAGAAATTCACTGGGGCCCTAAGACAGGGTACATTACAATGGCAACTCTGCCATTCTTTTCAACAGATACAAGATATACTTCCCTCAGCAATGGACCATGTCCACAGACTGGTTAGGAAGGGTTCTGAGGAAGGGGAAGCAGCTTTGTTTGGAAGCTTGAAATACATTTTTCTCTGAAGTCTTTCATTGTACTTTAAGGTGAAGCAAGGTTTAAATCAAAAGAATCTAGGCCTCAGATGAGGCCTTTCATTTAGGCTTCATTTCATTCAGATAATTTGATATACATTTCAGTTGCTGATATTTCATAATGAGATGTTATTGTCCTTGCCCAGGCATTTGCTACACCTACAAAAAGGGACATGTGGATTAGGAAAACAAATCAGCAGATTTATTACACTGTTACCTAAACAGTCTTCGGCAACAAATGATTAACAATTAGAACTAACAGCCCACTGGTAACTGCCAGTAGGACAGTCATAGCTGTTGCTATGTTTATCACCCTATTATTTTTAAATTTAGGCATAAAATTTGGCCTGTTTCAAGGGATTCAAACCTTAGATTCAGAGAGCCAGGTCCTCAGCTGGTATAAATTAATGTTCATGTCAGTGGAGTTTTGCTAATATACACCAGCTGAAGATCTGGCCCGGTATGAGAGGGACCACCAAACTTCTTTCAAAACCAAGAAAAGGAAATAGTTTGGAATACCCTTCACTCAATTGGTCTAGAGACAGCAGAAAGTCTTGCTGGCTTCTGGCCTGTGAAAATGTCTAGGCACTCCGTGACTAAACAGCTGTGATAATTGATTTCAAATCTATGGGGTGCTTTTCTGCTTAGAAATGACCACATTGTCGTGGTTTTGGCATTATGTGATCAACCAAAACTGTCCCATTCCTAGGGATGCAAGCACAGTTTTTGTTCCATAAGACTCAATCACTAACTGAAGTTGCAAGTTTTGCAGGATGCTACCCTCTGAGCTATTTTGAACTCTTCTGAAACTGGACATCAATCCTTTCCCTCTGTTACAGACAGGTTTTTGCCAGTTCTGTCTCTTCTCCCCCTGCCCCATCTCTGCTGTAATTGTAGTGGTTTTGCTTTTTCTCCTTGGAAAAACCTGCAGGTTGTTTTGCCTCAAATCTCTTGTCTTGTCTGTCTGATCTATTGGTAGATTTTGAATGCACGCATTCAGGTATCTAAGTGGCCTGGCAGTTACTGCATTGTTTTCCAGAGCTCCCTTGACAATAGGTTTAATTCTTTCAGTTTGGCCTCTTAAATTATTAAAATGATAATGTTCAGTCTTCCTGTAATATGACTAATTTTAATTGGCATCTGGGGTTGTTATTTCCCTCCCTTGGGATCTGCTGTGGCAGCCTCTGTCACAATTTCAAAGTTAACTGCACATTTGACCCCTCCTTCTGGTCCTTCTCTTAAGGTTTTAGGTTCCCATCAATCACCCCTCTCAGGCAGAGACACTCATCTCTCTCCCCACTGACCGGGGCTTAGGCTTGCAGTACCTCTGTGATAGCCATAGCCAACCAGTCTGCCTAATGGCCAGTATCTGTGCATTGTTCTTCCCCCTCACCCTCCAAGGGCTATGAACAGTGTGTTGCCAGGAGTTACAAGTCACCACACAACTCTTTCTATGCAAGCACATTTATTCTTAAGACAAAAGCATTACAGAGAAAACATATTAAAAACAATAAATAAATTTAAACACACACTAAATGTACAAGGAGTCACCCAACAGTCTTTTGGGGCCCTGGAAAACCCTTCTGCAAGGATTAGGGCCCCTGTTGGACAGAAGACCCTGTCCTGTCTGTCTGCTGGGTCAGAAAGAAGGCTTTGAGCCAGTTTAAACTCAGCCTTTTTAGATCAAAAGCTCTTTCTTTATCTGTTGGTCTCTGGACAACCCAGTTTGAACCATTAGAGGTAAGTCTCCCCATCTGTCCCTGGAGCTGTTTACAACCTAGGTGATTCACCTTAATCACTCCACGCTGGTTTTGGTTCCTGGAGCAGCTGTGGTAACCCTCCAGTTGCATACCATCTCAGGCCTCATTCTCTCAACAGCCCTTTGCCCTGAAGCTGTGTCCTCCCAGGAGGAGCCACTTCTGAAGGGGTAACTGTAGAATTACTTCTTTCTATTCTGTACCCAAATGCCTTGCAGTGAGATTTAAAGAGCTCAGTCTCTTTAGTTTATTAAAAAGAAGACTGAGAGGTGACTGGATTACAGTGTTTTAAGTACCTTCATGGGGAGAAAATACAAGGAACTAAAGAGTTTTTTAATCTAGTGGAGAAAGACATAACAAGAATCAATGGCTGGAAGCTGAAGACAGAGAAATTCAAATAAGAAATAAGCAGAAATTTTTAACAGGAAGGCTGATTAACCACTGGAACTAACTACCAGGGGACGTTAACCAAACACAGGGTATTGGTCTCAATACAGGGGTGACTGGGAGAAATGTAATGGCATGTGATTTGCAGGTCAGACACTAGATGATCTATCTAATGGTTGCTTCTGGTCTTAAACTATCAGAATGAATCTGGGAGCTGGTCACCCCAAACTGCTACAGGTGAGGGTCTGTCAAGTTTGGCATTGTCAAGTCAACTGCTGGAGTGGTGGTGATGGATGGCTGCAAGTCAGTTATTAGCGTGGCTCATCCTTGGGTAGTGAAGATGGTTGATGACCCTGAAATAATAACCGGCTTTTAGCAAATGGACTTCCCAAGTTGTCCCCTATTGTCTGCGCTCCCTGTGAGCATATGACTTACACCCCTGCTCTTGCAAAAAGTGGAATTTTTAATGACCATAAATGATCAGAACTATGCATTTAGGTCTCATTATACATAACTGAACTTCCCCAATGTCACTAATATGCCTCTTAATATCATGTTGGCCCATTAGTTCATTACTGACTAAAAGAAAAAAAATGCCACCTATTGAATCACCAGTACTCTGCTAGAGAAACAGGAGCCTTACTTTTCCTTGGGGGTCTTGAATGACTAGTACACAGCATGACTGACCAGGCCAAACTTGTGAGATTATTATTTAATATTGTGTTAGGGTTTGGAGGCCCTGATCTCTCTACTAGTTACATGAATTAAACATAGTCCCTGCAATGAAGGGTTTGCAATCTATGAAAACAAGCAGCATGTGAAGAAGAGGGAAACAATCAAATATAAACAATCTTTATATACATACATATACGTGTGTGTGTGTATATGCAATTAATATAATATTACATTTTTAAAATCTCCATTAAAAGAGTGTTAGAGTTACAGAGGCACCCACTCAGAAGTTAGGAAGTGCCAGATTTAGTTTGCTTGTGCAGCCTTAATTCAGCCCCCTTGTGTGTATGCGTTATGATACATTCTTTAATTACATTATTATCTTCTCTGTGTTCAGAGAGTTTTGTGACAATGTTATTTCTGCATATTTACTACAGCAGATTTTTTCAGTATGTAAAGGCATGTGCATCTTCATGTGAGGTTAAAATGGAGCCGTAAATGGATATTGCATATAATACTCCAACAGAGGGCCTTGGTTTTTACTGTGGATATGGATTACATAATATCTAAGTCACCTCTACAAATGTGGACCAAGGTGGCAGTGGCCAGCAATAACCACCATACGTATTGCCTGCTGTTGACATTGCTGTATCAGTTGGCTTATATGAAATATGTTGACTGTCTTATTCCAGCTTTTATTGATATTACAAAAACCCACCACAGCTAGTACCAACTTGACACATTTGTCAGTTGGCTCAGGACAGAGACAGAGGAATGGAGAATGCGTTTCTCTTTCATCTCTAGAGGTGGTACCTCCTTGTCAGAATGAAGGCCTCCAAACAAGACAATGCGGAGAAGCTTGCTATGCTGCTGCCTGTGTAGTACCTGTTTTGGGGATAAATATGAGAGTTCAGTCTCCAAAGACATTAACGCAGCACCTTTTTACAGTTCATACGTTTTTTTAAACTTGAGATGAAAGTTGTTGTTTGTCATGTTCTTTTTGTTCTAGAAAGCTAAGCACAATAAAACCAGAGATTCTAGGTAAGCCTAATGAGTCTAGGTACCTCTGTTTTTGGGTGACAGACTTGAGAAACCTGAATGGAACCTGAGTTGGAGGACGTGTGCTACGCATTCAGAAAATCAGGCCCTCTTCATGGTATTGCCGATTTGGGCACCTCAAAATGGAGGCATCCAAAATGACCAGTCACTTCTGAAAATCTTGGCTTTTGCCTACTATGGTTGAAATTTCCCCTGGGCAAATCCTAGAAGTGAGGACCATGCTTGGGAGCAAAATCTCTGTGTGTATGTTGATTTTGGTACACTTAGTTCCTGATCTACTTATAGTCTCAGCAACTTGGTTGCTCCCCTCTGCCCCCCTTTCCAAAAATCCTGTATTTTCTCCTTGGACCATTGCTCTGCTTTTGAGTCATTCTATATACACTGTCTACTAAAATAGCTGTATTGTGTCTGTTAACTGTGAATAATAAATGAGCCTCTTAATCAGATGTGATTACATTTTCTATTTCTGATAGCTGTCCAAAGATGTTAATTAAACACAATATCTTTGTATCCTGTGATCTTTGATAGCTTAATATTGGCAGAAAATTCCTTTGAACTGATGGCACCAGATATAACATGAGACAATGTATCCAGAGCTTCAGGGCATCTCTCCGGTTTGACATCAAGAATAGAGTAAAAATAAGCCCCATGAAATAAGTTTTTGAGTAGAAGCATGCAGTGTTGTCTAGCCCCACAGGTATTTCAAATATCTTCTTAGTGACTCTTTTAAAGCTGTGAAATATGGTTTGGTTCCCCAGGGAGGGAAGAGGAGTTATGTTTTAAAGAGATGCTACGAAGGCTGTGCCTAAAAATCTTGACCTACCTTACTATGTTTGCTTCATGCCTAAACTATTACCTTCAGGATTATTTTGAAAACAGATTTTTCGTGTTACTGAGGGCCTCAATCTGATCTACTGAAGCACTGAGCAGTTAGCAGCTGACAGAAGTGTTTCTGTGGGAGTTCATAAGTAGATGGGTATTTTGGGGGCAAGGGAGTTGATGGTTTCCCTCCCTTTCCTGTCCTTTTTTTTTTTTCCGTAGGAATAAGATCTTGGAGAAGAAACCAATGATGGCTTATGAGATAGCACTAGAAAGGATGCACATCATTCTTGAATGGGTATCTGATGGAAGCTACTTATCCAGGAAATGTCACTTGGTAGAGCTCGTGGCAGAGAAGATCCAAGGATTAGAGATGCAGCTGGAGACAATGAGGAAATTCAGACAGGGAGTTGAAGGTATAATGTAGGAGAAGAGGTGGTAGAGACAACACAAGATTTGCGGATACCTGCCAAACGAAAGGACCTGGAGGATGAACTGCCAGAAAAGGAGGGTGATCCATGGAAGAATGTGACCACGAGGACAAGATGGAGGAAGAGACCAGCTAGTGGTGATGAAATCAAGTTGAGTAACCGGTTTGCTGCACTGGTGAATGAGGAAAAGAAACAGGCAGAAGATGGGGTGTGAAAAAGAAGACAAAGGAAGCCAGTACCTGCAGAAGAGATGATGGAGATAGCCAGGGACTGGAGCCTGAGTTAAAATGAGGATGATATTCAGAATGCTGCAAGAGATTTATACCAACACCAGGAAGAGACGGGTCTATGTGAGCGAGGACTCCATACTCCTGAATCTACAGGCCTGTCACCAAACCAGACCGAGAGAACAGAAGAGTGTGGTGTCTTCCAGGAGCAAGGATGCAAGATGTGGACATGAGGCTTAAGAGAATCCTGATGAGAGTGGGGAAAAATCCATTGTGCTACGTGTTGGGACAAATAACACTGCTAGATTCCCAGGTGAATGTATCAAGGACAGTTATACTCAGATATGTAAGACATTTAAAGAAGTGGAAGCTCAGGTGATTTTCAGCTTCTGGTTCCTAGAGAAGGAGAACAAAGGCATGTCAAAATAATGAAAGTCAACAGATGTGTCAACGGTTGGTGCTATGAGGAAGGTTTTAGGATGATTCACTATTGGGAGGCATTCACAGAAAGAGCATTCTTTTTGACTGATGGACTCCACTTGAGTATTTGAGGTATTAATCTTCTGGAATCGAGGCTGGCATGATTGTTAAGAAGGTAGGATATGAGGAGGCAAGGCAGGGAGAGACTCTTAAACCTCCATGCTTGGCTTCAATACACAGGAGCAGGAAAATCTGCTAAATCAAGAGATAGTAAGGAATAATGGAACACCACAAGCTAAAAAACTGGGTGAGGTCCAAAAAAACCCAACTGAAATACTTGTACATGAATGCAAGGCATCTAGGCAGTAAAATTGAGGAACTGAAACTACTGATGCAGGAGGTCAAACCAGATGATATAGGAATTACAGAAACATGGTGGAATAACATTCATGACAGAAATACAGGTAATGAATAGTATGTGCTGTTTAGGAGAGGTTAGAATAAAAGTAAAAGAGGTGGTGTACCATTGTACCTGAAAGATGTACTGTAAAGAAATACAAAGTGATAGTATGGACAAAAGAGAATGTATTTGGGTTGAAATCACTTTGGGGGAAGGATTGTGAAAGAGGTTCTTTTGGGATAGTGTTAGGGGTTTGACTCAGATGTGGATAGTGATCTTTTTAATCTTATTAGAGAAATACTTTTGGGAATTGTCATAATGGGAGATTTTAACTTCACAGATATAGATCGAAGAATAAATTATATTAATACTGGTTGTGATAGTTTTCTTCATGAAATTGTCACTGAAACAACAAGAGGCTATGTAATTTTCATGAGGACTTCATAAGAAATGGCCTTGGATCAAGTGATCATGAATTTATTCAGTTTAAATTAAATGGAAAGATAAGATGCTTGTCATCTATGATTTCTTGATTTCAAAAGGAAAAACTTTGTGATATTAAGGGAACTAGTTAGAGAAGTCAACTGGACTGAAGAGTTTAAGGACTTAAACATATAATATCGGTATCCCATGCTGTAAGGTAATACTTTAGTGTTTGCTCTATAACTGTAAAATGTTTGTTCTCAAACTCTGTAATGCACCAAACAGGAAAAAAAAAAACTTCACCTAATGCAAAATGCTGGATTCCTACAGAAGGTGTTATCTCCTGTCCATCAGGAAGGACTATCAAATCCAAATGGACCTTCATGGAACAAAGACTTGTTGATTGCTCCCCATCCATGAAGAGGTTATGTGCAAAAGTGCTTGTCCCATCATCGTGGATCTAGGAAGATGGGGATAAAAATCCCTGACCAGAAGGAATTAGGGACTCTTTATGCTGTCTGGACTCCTGACCATAAGCAAAAGTTCTCCAAGCTACTTGGCTTGGGTTAGCCCAAAAGGACATAAAAGCTTGCTTATTATAGAAGTTCCTATTACCTTTTGAATTTAAGATTGTACCACATGTGTGTTTGTGTGCTTATCTGTTTTAACCTTGTAAATAACTCGTTTCTTTTTCTTACTTAAATCCTTAATTAGTTTATGATAGGATTGGCTACACGACTTGTCTTTGGTGTGAGATCTAAGGTGAATATTGACCTTGATAAGTCACTGATCCTTTAGGACTATGAGTAACCTAAATATTTTGTGATCTTTGGTGTTAAGTGACTATTTGTCACAGAGTCAAGCTTGCCTGGGTGGCAAAATAAATCGAAATGCCCAAGGGGACAGTCTGTGACTCCATGTTAAGGCTGTATAGTGTCTGAGGAATTTACCCTTGTTACTTGGTTGGTGAAATCTAAGTATAGAACTCACAACCAGGTTCGGGTATGTGCTCTGCTTCTTAACATTCTGCCCTGAGGTTGGTATTCTTGCTCATGAGCCACTCCAGACAGCATGACGGGGCTTGCTTCCAGTTTGTCATATGTTCCTAATGCTAATGCTTTGGGGTTTCTGCCAGCCAGAAAGGGATTTTTCCCCCCTCAGTGTATTCTGGAAGGGGTTTTTTTATTCTTCCTTTGAAACATCTTGGATGGCCACTGCTGAAGACGGGACATTGGGCTAGGGCTTTGAGGTGGTACTGAGCAGTCTCTCTCTTTTCAGTGCTTGGCTGGCTGGTTCTTGGTCACATGCTTAGGGTCTAGCCAATGGCCATATGTGCAGTCGGGAAGGAATTTTCCCACTGATCAGATTGGCAGTGACCTTGGGGATTTTTTGCTGCCTTCTGCAACACATGAGTGCGGGTCACTTGCAAGGATTATCAACGATTATCACTTAATCATTTACCTACTATTGTTTGTGCATCAAGTACTGGTGCACCTCCGCCCTTTCCATTCTCTGCCTGTGGCACATAATAGTGTAGTCTTCTGTGGTTGTCATACTTCAATCTAATTTTGGTTGTTCGGTTTAGTGTGTAGTGCTGGATAGTGCTGATGGCCTGTGATATACTGGAGGTGAGACTAGATGATATTTTCCTTTCTGGCCCTATCTCTCCGATTCTAAATCAGTGGCAGTTTTGCTGAGGGGATGGGACTGAGGCAATAATAAAGGAGTCTGGCCTATGTGTTGTTATAACTGATTCATGGTTCATGTGTACCGCTTTAAACCAGTGAAACCAATGGATGGAAATTAGTATACATGCCGTTGCAGTGCAGAAGTGCAGTATGTTTGTGATGGGCTTCTATCACTTTCCTTAGGACGTTGTTGTACAGGGGTTGGCCAACCTGAGCCTGAGAAGGAGCCAGAATTTACCAATGTACATTGCCAAAGAGGCACAGTAATACGTCAGCAGCCCCCCCTCAGCTCCCCCACTCCCACTCCCAGACCCTCCCACCCACCAGCAGCCCAGCCAATCAGCGCCTCTCCCTCCCTCCCTGCACCTCCCAATCAGCTGTTTCGTGGCGTGCAGGAGGTTCGGAGGGGTAGGGGGAGGAGAGAGGGCATAGCAGGCTCAGGGAAGGGGGCGGGAAGGGGTGGGATGGGGCAGGGCCTGTGGCAGAGCCAGGGGTTGAGCAGTGAGCACCCCACGGCACATTGGAAAGTTGGCGCCTGCTGCTCCAGCCCCGGAGTCGGTGCCTGTACAATGAGCCGCATATTAACTTCTGAAGAGCTGCATGTGGCTCCGGAGCCACAGGTTGGCCACCTCTGGTTTACTAAGTCACCCTCAGAAAGTCTTACTTTGAGTCCAATCTGAGATTCATCAACCTGAGAGCTGCAACAAGTTGGCTATTGGTGTAAATCCTGGCTGATTTGTAGGACTTCAGACCAAAAGGGACCATTATGATCACATAGTCTGACCTCCTGCGTGACACAAGCCATAGAATTTCATCCAATGATTCCTGCAGTGGGGAGAATTGACTTTCCCAGCTATGTAAGTGTATGCTATCAAGTCCAGCTGAAATACAGCATATATTTTATCAAGACATACAGTCTCAATTTTGACTTCCAAATGAAGATAAATTTACCGCGTTCCTTGCTAAGCTGTTCCAGTGGTTCCATCCTGTATCTAATATGAATTTTTCTAATTTAATCCTCCAGCTGTTGAATCTTGTTTGCTTTTCACTGCTATGTTCAAGGCCACCCTAATGTCAGATAGCTTCTCTCTGTGTAGACAGTACTTAAGCCTGTTGTTGATGTTTTTAATTTAATGGTATTGCAGTAGATCCTATTGGACCATTCCAGGACAAGGGCCCAATTGCACTAGGCATTGTATGAAGAAATACAATAATAAGATGACAGCCCCTGCCCCAGAAAGCTCTCATCACTATGGCAAGATGCAGGAGGTAAATAAGAGAAACAAAGGGGAGGGAAAAGGAATGGTGTGATTACCCTAAAGCAAGCATGCCTGCCATCCCCACTAGTGTTTTTTTTTTTGGGGGGGGGAACGGGAATGGGGCGCAGGGGAGATCTCCTCATGCAGAAGCCACTGCTGACACAGGTAGAAGAGACAAGTTTCAAGAGTTCCCCCCTCTGCCATTAGTTAATAATCTGCCATATGAAAGTAGAGAATAATCAACAGGAGGCACAGGATGGGGGATAAAGTCTCCCAAATCCTTTCCTTGCTTCCAGAAGCACTCCTACTACTGTCAGAAATGGGAGGAAATAGCTGAAGATGTTTTGGTGAAGCTGCTTCCCTGCCCAGCTCTCTGCCAGCTGTCCCCCAACTCTGTTAGCAGCCCTTAAAACAACTGGCCACCTGAATGGCACCTGTAAAAAGGGAGCTAATGCCCACTTTATAGAGAAGTGAAGCAGATCGCCCCAACATCCTCTTGCCAGTAACAAGCATAGGTGGACCAGTATGGGGGAATGAGGCATAGGCAGGTAACAAGAGGTGGTATGGGTTAGAGTGGACATCCTGGGTGGCTGTCACAAGGGACAAGATACGGGAAGTTGTGTTAGTGGGAAAGACCCTCTCTGGTGGGTTTTATGCCCTAGTGCACCTATTTAGTTATTGCTAGCTATGCAATGGTGTTTAAATCAGAACAGGAGTTTGCCAACACTAATACAGTTTTCCAAAAGCTTTTGTGTTTTTACTGAGGAAGGATATGTTTAACTAGGATATGTTGTAACGTTAATTAAAATGCTTGTAAAGGGGTAATGTGTTCTATTGAAATAATGTTTGTTTGTATGTTTAAAAAAAATACAGGTGGTTGTTACTAAGAATGTATAATGTACTGCAAGACAGGTAGCTTTTTTATTTTAAAATTATATTAAAAATAAACACAGTTTTCTGAAAGGTGCATGATTTACTACATGGAGCATGATTCAGTGCCCATTGAAATCAATGGAAAAACTCCCATTGACTGTCAAGGGAGCTGGATCATGACCCTGAAGAATTCCCACCCTATTAGCAAGGACCGTGAGAGCTACTCTCTACAGCAGGGGTCGGCAACCTTCGGCACGCAGCCCATCAGGGTAATCCATTGGCAGGTTGTGAGACATTTTGTGTATGTTGACCGTCCGCAGGCTGCTGTTCCCGGCCAATGGGAGCTGCGGGGGGGCGTGCCTGCGGAAATAAACGTAAACAAAATGTCTTGTGGCCTGCCAGCAGAGTACCCTGATGGGCCACGTGCTGAAGGTTGCTGACCCCTGCTGTACAGCCTGAACCATAAACAAAGAAATAACAGTCAGCCTCTAAGGATGAGGGGGCATTCGAGTCTGCAGGCTCATTCAGTCTATGACCTTTCTGCTGAGACTGCCAGGTGCCCACTGGTACCAGGTATGGGGATGGCTTTTATGAAACGGATACCTTTGCACTAGAACTGGGCTGAGGCTACCAATTCATTTCCTATTCATTAGGTTATTGAAGAGCAATCGTGCAGCATCCACTTTTCAACTGGTCACCTTGTAGCCTTATCTTTAGTTATGGGTTACTTTAACTAATTACCCATCCCGGTGGTGAGGGTTTTACACCTACTTTAATCTGTGAGAGTTCAGACCCCAAGATTGAGTAGAGAGCTTATCAATAGAAGAGGGACCCCTCAGTGTACAACAGAGACGTCATAGTGCTCTTGCTAAAATCATTACTTTTTATTAACCAATCAATCAGTGCACACACTGCAATGTGATAAAGGAGCAAGAGACCAATACAGAATGCATAATATTTGCATTACTCACACTGTGCCTTGTGGAAAAACCCGAAATGTTAGTTCTCATCCTCATGGCCATCACCATTATCACCATATCCTCCTGGTATCTTTCCTCCCTCCCCCCGCCCCATCAAAGCACACAGCTTGTGTGTGATGCAGCTTTTATAGTACATTGGACTGTTGCCTGCTTTGCTTCATACATATTTTTGAAGGTATTAACCTCTTCCTTATTTGAACTTCCACACCCCACTACTTTTGGGGTATGCCGTTTTTCATAGGCTAACTCATTGGTTCCCCTTACACTCATTACCACTTATGTCACTTTATCGCCATAGTAACAGGCAGTTACCTTAAGGAAGTCTCTAACATTTCACCCTTGCTACCAATAGTCATCTTGCAGTATCTGCTAATCTCTTGTAGACGTTATTATCCAAACTGAGTAGTTAACTTTCAAAACATCAGCATATCACAAATAAAGACATAAACTCAGCATGATTATTATTAATTTACTTATGCTAATTTGTTCTAAATCCTAATTTTGCTAAATTAAATATTTTACAGGCCTGTAGGCCCAGTAATGCAATATTAATAATCTTTATATCTCACCTCTGTATCCTAAATATACCTAATGTCTTTTATCCTTGGCTACAACCTGGAGGTAAGACACTGTTATTTCATTACAAATCCTCTAAACTATCTCTAGTCTCCCTTAAGTGGTGTGTATTTAAAATCAATATAATCTCCCTGTAGCACCCCTGAAGCAAAGTCACAGAATAAAAACAATGCGGCAGAGTTTAGCTCAAAGGGAGGCATTAGAGATGAAGCTGATGCCAGAGGTCAGGATATTGTACATCCTATATCTCAGAGCTTTTGGTGCTCCAAACAAGAATCAATTCTGCTGCCACAAAGAGGATCACAAGTAGTGAGGAAAACTCCTTCTAAAAGTCTCTATCAAACTGACAGTTTTTGAACTTCACATAAAAGAAAAGGTGGCAATGGAAGCACATGGTGGTGTTTGACTTTTTATTACTAGGATCTATAAATCGTTCTCTAACTACTGTGTGATCTGGATATGTGTTTATCAAAACTAGTATGTTTCCATGACAGTAATGTACAGTCAATCCAATCAATAGTATGCTGATTGGAGTGGATACTTTTTTTTTTTTTTTTTGGTAAGCGTATGTCCACTAAGATAGATATATACAAACTTGTGGGGTTTTTTCTTTCATTATTATCTGTCATTGCAGTGTCTGCCAGTCAAGCATGTGATGTTTCACTGAGGATTAATAACCAAAGGGATGTTCGCAAAAAGAAAAGGAGTACTTGTGGCACCTTCGAGACTAACCAATTTATTTGAGCATGAGCTTTCGTGAGCTACAGCTCACTTCATCGGATGCATACCATGGAAACTGCAGAAGACATTATATACACACAGAGACCATGAAACAATACCTCCTCCCCACCCCACTGTCCTGCTGGTAATAGCTTATCTAAAGTGATCATCAAGTTGGGCCATCTCCAGCACAAATCCAGGTTTTCTCACCCTCCGCCCCCGCCCCCACACAAACTCACTCTCCTGCTGGTAATAGCCCATCCAAAGTGACCACTCTCTTCACAATGTGTATGATAATCAAGGTGGGCCATTTCCTGCACAAATCCAGGTTCTCTCACCCCCTCACCCCCATACACATCTATTACCCAAGATCCATAAACCTGGAAATCCTGGGCGCCCCATCATCTCAGGCATTGGCACCCTGACAGCAGGATTGTCTGGCTATGTAGACTCCCTCCTCAGGCCGTACGCTACCAGCACTCCCAGCTACCTTCGAGACACCATTGACTTCCTGAGGAAACTTCTATCCATCGGTGATCTTCCTGATAACGCCATCCTGGCCACTATGGATGTAGAAGCCCTCTACACCAACATTCCACACAAAGATGGACTACAAGCCGTCAAGAACACTATCCCCAATAATATCACGGCTAACCTGGTGGCTGAACTTTGTGACTTTGTCCTTACCCATAACTATTTTACATTTGGGGACAATGTATACCTTCAGATCAGCGGCACTGCTATGGGTACCCGCATGGCCCCACAGTATGCCAACATTTTTATGGCTGATTTAGAACAACGCTTCCTCAGCTCTCGTCCCCTAAAGCCCCTACTCTACTTGCGCTATATTGATGACATCTTCATCATCTGGAACCATGTCAAAGAAGCCCTTGAGGAATTCCACCATGATTTCAACAATTTCCATCCCACCATCAACCTCAGCCTGGACTAGTCCACACAAGAGATCCACTTCCTGGACACTACAGTGCTAATAAATAATGGTCACATAAACACCACCCTATACCGGAAACCTACTGACCACTATTCCTACCTACATGCCTCCAGCTTTCACCCTGACCACACCACACGATCCATCGTCTACAGCCAAGCTCTGTGATACAACCGCATTTGCTCCAACCCCTCAGACAGAGACAAACACCTACAAGATCTCTGTCAAGCTTTCTTACAACTACAATACCCACCTGCGGAAGTGAAGAAACAGATTGATAGAGCCAGAAGAGTTCCCAGAAGTCACCTACTACAGGACAGGCCTAACAAAGAAAATAACAGAACGCCACTAGCCGTCACCTTCAGCCCCCAACTAAAACCCCTCCAATGCATTATTAAGGATCTACAACCTATCCTGAAGGATGACCCAACACTCTCACAAATCTTGGGAGACAGGCCAGTCCTTGCCTACAGACAGCCCCGCAACCTGAAGCAAATACTCGCCAACAACCACATACCACACAACAGAACCACTAACCCAGGAACCTATCCTTGCAACAAAGCCCGTTGCCAACTGTGCCCATATATCTATTCAGGGGACACCATCACAGGGCCTAATAACATCAGCCACACTATCAGAGGCTCGTTCACCTGCACATCCACCAATGTGATATATGCCATCATGTGCCAGCAATGCCCATCTGCCATGTACATTGGTCAAACTGGACAGTCTCTACGTAAAAGAATAAATGGACACAAATCAGATGTCAAGAATTATAACATTCATAAACCAGTCGGAGAACACTTCAATCTCTCTGGTCACGCAATCACAGACATGAAGGTCGCTATCTTACAACAAAAAAACTTCAAATCCAGACTCCAGCGAGAAACTGTTGAACTGGAATTCATTTGCAAATTGGATACTATTAATTTAGGCTTAAAGAGACACTGGGAGTGGCTAAGTCATTATGCAAGGTAGCCTATTTCCCCTTGTTTTTTCCTACACCCCTCCCCCCCCCAGACGTTCTGGTTAAACTTGGATTTAAACTTGGAGAGTGGTCAGTTTGGATGAGCTGTTGCCAGCAGGAGAGTGAGTTTGTGTGTGTGTGTGTGTGTGTGTGTGTTCCCCCCCGGGGGGTGTGTGTGAGAAAGCCTGGATTTGTGCTGGAAATGACCCACCTTGATTACCATGCACATTGTAGGGAGAGTGGTCACTTTGGATGAGCTATTACCAGCAGGAGAGTGAGTTTGTGTGTGTATGGGGGTGGGGGGGTGAGAAAACCTGGATTTGTGCTGGAAATGGCCCACCTTGATTATCATGCACATTGTAGGGAGAGCGGTCACTTTGGATAAGCTATTACCAGCAGGAGAGTGAGTTTGTGGGGGGTGGGGCGGAGGGTGAGAAAACCTGGATTTGTGCTGGAGATGGCCCAACTTGATGATCACTTTAGATAAGCTATTACCAGCAGGACAGTGGGGTGGGGAGGAGGTATTGTTTCATGGGTCTCTGTGTGTATATATTGTCTTCTGCAGTTCCCACAGTATGCATCCGATGAAGTGAGCTGTAGCTCACGAAAGCTCATGCTCAAATAAATTGGTTAGTCTCTAAGGTGCCACAAGTACTCCTTTTCTTTTTGCGAATACAGATTAACATGGCTGTTTACTCTGAAACCTGTCAAAGGGATGTTGATGACCCTGGTGAGAAAAGAACTATTAACACCAGCAAGTGCTCAATTCCCTGGTAAATTCCTTGTGGTTGTTGAAAGAGTGTTTGTTACTAGAATAACCACTCTTTAATGTGAAAAATAATCCTTGTAGCTACTTTCTTTGGTACTCTTCCATCATCACTAGGTAATAGAATGTAACTCTGTTGTCCTCAGACAAGCATCTGATGACATCAACAGTGAATTTGTCCCAATAAGTTTAAATAGTGCCCTTCCTGTGCCAGTAGCCAATCCAAGTTATAATTGTACAGCAGCCAACCCAGATTATAACTGTATTTTTGATAATGGTCTGTCATTAGCCCTAAGTTTCCTTTATTATCAGTTTAAATCAGGATGCTTAGGAATACCCCCCGCCCTTCATCTGATACTCTTCAGAGAGTTCTGCACCAAAAAATTTACAATTCTGTGCCCCTAACCAATAAAAATCTGTCCACAATATTTCAAAATTCTGCATATTTTATTAGTCAATAAATAAAATGTGGAGGCTCCAGCATGGTAGTGGAGGGCACAGGCCACTGGCTGCATGAAGGTGGGAGATCACCCTGCAGCCCTCCTACCCCCTCCCCACCCTGGGACACAAACTTGACGGTGAGGCTGCATCCAACCCTGACACAGCTTAAGGGCTCAGAAACACCATGAAGCCCTGCCCCCCAAGCCAGGTGCACCAATATAGCAAGTGAGAGAGACAGAGTCTCGCACACATGCCCAGCCCTGACTCCAGGGAAGGAGCAGGCAGGCTCAGCCCAGCAGGATCAGGATCAGGTGTGGGGTGAGAGGGTTCTGTGGGGGGCTTAGTGGGAGTCCAGGTATGGGGGGGAATCTGGATGCACAAAGGCTTGGTGGTGGTTCCAGGGGGAATGGGACTCTGCAGGGGGAATGGGACTCTGCAGGGGGGTCCAGGTGAAGGTGGTTGGGAGGGAGGGACTGGGTGTGGGGGGTTGGGGCTTGGCAGGGGAATCTGAGAGTGGGAGGCTCAGCGGGGGGGTCTGGGTGGTGGAGAAATGGGGTTTGGTGGGGTGGGAGTCTGGATGCAGCTGGTTGGGGCTCGGTGGGGTTGGAGTCCGGGTGCAGGGGGTTCATTGGGGTGGTCCAGGTGTGGGGGGGGTGGACTTGTTGGGATGGGGGTTCGAGTGCAGGGAACTTAGTAGGGGGTGGTCTGGGTGCAGGGGTGGGGGTCTGGATGAAGGGGGGTCTGGGTGTAAGGGAACTCCAGATGCAGAGGATAAGGCTTGGTGGAGGGTAGTTCTGGGTGCAAGGGCCTCAGTAGGAAAGATCTGGGTGCTGGAGAAATGAGGCTTGGCATGGAGGCGTCTGGTTATGGGGGAGTGCAGGTGGACAGGGAGCAGCTCCCTATACAGTGACCCCGCCACCTGCAGCTGAGGAGTGATGGGGACAGGAGGTGGAGGGCAGTGCAGAGCTTCCTATAGCCAGGGGTGGGTCTGTTCTGGACCCAGCCACTCCTTGCAGGGGAAGGAGAAGTCTCATCCTGCCCAGCCAGGACAAGCAGCTGAGCTTGGAGCAGGGTAGGAGCCACCGGCCGGTGCGCCCCCAGCTATTCCCTTCCCCCCCCCCCCCAGTGATTTCTCTCTCCGCCGGCTGCTCTGGGCATGCAAAACAATGCACTGGCACTGCTGGTGAGGGGTGCATGGCTTGTGGCTTCCCTTTGCTTCCCCATCAGAAATCATTTTTCTTTGGGGAAGCAAAGAAATCTGTGGGGAACATGAATTCTGTGCACGCACAGTGGTGCAGAATTCCCTTAGGAGTAATACAAAAACCACATTACCTTTAGCTGAAAGAAGTTGCTTGTCATTTGCTGAGCTTTGCTCATGCCAGTTCATTTCATAAGAGGAGTTCAGAATGATTCTAGCAGATAGAAGCAGCCCTGCAAAAGTAGCACTTCAATGGTCTATTTATAGAGTGGATTAGGAGAAGATGTGAAGCAAGGATTTCACTTGCAGGTCAGGGATGGAGAGGAATGTTTTAGGACTAAGTTGAAGGCATGTCAATTGACCCTTGTCTTTCCAAATGTAAAGAGAGTTTTTAATTACCCAAATCTTCTGAGAAAGAAGAGTACCTACCTGTGGCACAGAGCTAATGGCTTCACAAATATCCAGTAATAGTAACAATGCAGCTGTATCCTTCTACTCATCAAGAAATTCTTTTTTCCAGTACTTCACAGTAAATGAAATTTGGCTCGTTCTCCTCATAGTCATCTAGTTCACTGTAAGTAAATATTTCTTTCAAAATCTATGGGTAAATACCAAACCCTATGCGTGTGCATCGTCACGGAAGGAAGGGTCAATTGTAAAACTCTAGCTATGTATTTCCAAGCTTCAGAAAACAGAAAAACACTTCAAAATAGAAGTGAGTAGAGCCATATGGTTAGAATTTACAAGTACATGCACACGCTGTAAACTTTGGCCTTGATCCTACAAGCTGTTCCATGTAAGAGGACTTCTGCACCCATGTGGGACCCCATTGTCTTAATGGGTCTATTTTCCTTTGAGATATTATTTCTGGTCTCATTTTTGGGTGGAATTATATTCTGTAGGCCATACGATGCTGTAGCAGGGGAATCTGTCTATGAATGGCATCTCCCCACAGCAGGGCCGGATTAAAGCAGGGGCTTTAGGGGCTGCAGGCCAGGGCCCCGGCTCAAGGGGGACCCTCCAAAAATAAATCACAGGCAGCAATCTCCAGGCCGCTAAAAGGGGTGCTCAGGCAGGCTGCCTGCATGCACTGGCCCCATGCTGGTCCCAGAAGCCGCCGGCTGCTGACACATCTCTGGCACGTTGCTAGCAGTGGGGTGGGGGAGGCAGCTCTGTGCACTGTCCCCCACCCCCAACACCATCCCCGCAGCTCCCATCTGCAGGTTCCTGGCCAATGGGAGCTATGGGGGCAGCAATTGCGGGCGCAGGCAGCACACAGAGACCTGCTATCCCTTTCCCCCCAGGGACCGCAGAGATGTGCCAGCAGCCATCCGCTTTCAGGAGTGGCGAGGGGCTATGGCAGGTCGGCAGCCTGAGTACTGCTGCACCGCCAGCTGGGAGCTGCCTGTGGTAAGCACCTCCTGGCCAGAGCCTGCACCTCGCATCCCCTCCTGCACCCCAACCCACTGCCCCAGTTCGGAGCCCCCTCCTGCACCCAAACTCCCTCCCAGAAGACTCCACGCCCCCTCCTGTACCCAAACTCCCTCCCAGGAAAAATATTTGTATACAGGGACCCCACAAAATCTAATAGCCCCGGGTCCACAGGAGAGTTAATCCATCCCAGCCCCGCAGCACCCTTGCATAATAGGAACTGGACTGGCCTTAAGGGTATATCTACACAGCAGAGAAAAACCCACGGCTGGCCTGTGCCAGCTGATTTGGACTTGTGGGGCTTGGGCTGTGGGGCTGTTTCATTGCTATGTAGGCTTCCAGGATTGGTCTTGAGCCCAAGCTCTGGGACCCTCCCACCCTGCAGGGTCCTAGCACCGGTGCTCGAGACTGAGCCCAGACAGCTATGTAGCAGTGAAACAGCCCCAAAGCCCGAGCCTTGGGAACCTGAGTCAGCTGGCATGGGCTAGCCGTGGGTTTTCTTTGCTGTGTAGACATACCTCAAGTTGCCATGTTTCCACAGTGACCAAACCAGTCATTTCTGGTTTTTTTAAGGACAGCTTTTCTATTGTGTCTGACTGTAGAAAATAGTCACCATCTTATTTAAATGGTACAAAATGCTGTCAGGAAAAAAAATACATTTTTCTTTGTTGTCCTGGTCAAAGCTGATAGAGAGACAAGAGGAATTAGTATTTGTTCTGTGTTTGTGTAGAACCTAGCACAATAGTGTCCTGCTTCTTGAATAGAACTCGTAGGCACTATAGTAGTACAAATAATAACCAACCATAATGATAGTTTTTAAAAATTCAGATCACCTTACATTTTAGTTTCTTAAGGGAAAGGGGACCCAAGAAGATAAAATCTCAGATATTTTTCTTGCATGAGAATATTGAAGAATGGAGACAAGCATATTAAAACCAATGGTACATAACAAGTTGCAAACTCTTCCAAATCACATTCATACATAATTAAAAAGTAATTAAACTGGTTAAAGAATGAGCATGGTCTTTTTCTCTAATATAAATATTTCATACTTAAATAATTTATGGGGTCACAACACATTGCAAGACTGGAAATCACTCTTTTAAGAGTCTGATTGAAGTGGATCACTGGGGAAATGTGCTTATCTTGAAACCAATATGCCCAGATCTGCTAGAATGGAGTATGTGTTTTATTATTATTATTATTGAACCTAGCACATTTTGTTTGCTCTCCGGGATGTTATACAAGTTTTGATATATAAAGGGAAAAGTTTCTCTGCATAATATTATTTCTCTAGTATATCAGCCTAACTGTTTCTGGTAGGTACTTGAATAAGTAACATTAGGGCATGAATAGCTGAGGAATATGCTTTCCTTTCACATTTCAGAGTACAGGGCTTGAGGCGACTAGCTCTTAAGGATATATAGAGAAGTAATTCTTAGTGACCCAGAGTCAAATCTTGGCGCTGCTGGTTGGACACAGCTGGAGTTAAGAATTGGGGGCCAGATTATCCCTCCCCGGAAATATCCACAGGAGGAAGCTGGGGGGAGGCAAACTCAGATCCTTCTCTTGGGATTAAAGAAGAGAGACTTTGCCCTGCCATCATGTCACAAATGGCCAATGGGCAGGCTATTAAGCCTCCAGAAACTGTGCATGTCTCAAGTTCTACTGAAGTCATTTGCACTGAAGGCACGCACACACACACACACACCATGCCTGGGACTCCTCTCCTCTGATCATCAACATAGCTCCTGTGGCAACCTTCCTTCCAGAGCTTTTTTGCCAGGGACTACTCTGGAAACTCCCAAACAGAGAGGCTGCACACTGCAAAAGAGGCTCTGAAGAACAGTTAACTTAGCATGTGGGCAAGTAAATACCCCAGATTCTGAAACACATGAATTTCCACTAGAACTAAGAGTTCGTTTTCCCTTGAAACATTGTTTTAGGTGTCTGAGGCATGTTAGGTTTTTAATAACCTGTTGTTGTGATGGGGCCCCCAGGGTACCTGGAACTGTGGGACAGCTGTGCCCCCTTAACTTTCCAGCCTGGACGAACTCTTACTCTGCTTTGCTAGGGACAAGCCGCAGATCTCTCCAGGTGCTGTGATCACTCAGTTAACAATAGGCAGGGGCACACCTAGCTTGACTCAAGGACACACCCAGTGCTCTCTAAGACACTCATGAATCATACACAGGGAAACACCATCAAATCCCTCTAGCCTTGCACCCCAGAAATGTGCTGTCTTACACTGCTCAAGACCTTCTCTTGAACAGTGCAAGCTCATTAGTTAGTTCACCACTTTATCACAGGATAGTGGACATGCACCAGATTTTTGTAATCTGAGCAGATTTCCCAAGCACTTTAGACAAATTCACTGGTAAAACATTAAAATTTATTAACCAAAGAAAGGTAGATTTCAGAGTAACAGCTGTGTTAAGTGATTATAAGTGGTAGGCATAAAGGTCAGAGAGAGTTACCTAAGAAAAAGCAAACACACAATCTAAATCCTAAACTTTCAGACGAAGCAGGATTTGAATCAAACAGCTTTTCTCACCCCCACTGGACCTTGCCAGGCAGGTTACAGTTCTTAATACGCAGGCTGGGACCAACCTGCTCAGTTCAAAATCTTTGTATTCCCAGCGTTCTTGTTTCCTTCAGTGTAGATGGGGGAGGAGAGAGGTGGTCTCAGGATGCCACTGTCCCTTATTTTATACTCTCAATTCATGTCCCAGGAAAGATACTGACTCAGGCATGTCCTTGTGGGCCTTGCTAAGTCACATAGTTGAGCAATGCATAGTTACGCAACTGTCTCTTACAGAATTGTAAATTGCTTGTTTACAATTCCCCTGGTGGTCAATGGCTTGTGATGGTCGCTTAACGCCCATTTGGGTGTGTCTCACCACCTTTGTTGTCACTGGAGAGCTAGCAGTGGCGTCTCCCAAACATATTTCAGTGACAACCATATAGCAAAATCTCAAAACTTCATACTCACTAATGATATATGTATTTTGACAGAACAATGAGTTTCATAATATCATGACCTTTCACATGGTATCTTACATGGCATGCTTTGTATGAAATATCACAATCATATATACATGATAACTATGGGGGTTATAGGTGAAACTTTGAGGTCCAGTGCGTCACAATTGTATAGTACTATTTGTATTCTGGAAGGCAGTCGGTTAATTACTTTATTTATGTAAAAATTTAAGTTTTAAGCATAGTACTGGATCTCTTCACAGACTCATTTCTTCCATGAAGCCCACAGAACTTTTGTTATAGAGGGGACATGCTGACAGTCTTTTAAAAAATATATACATGTATTAACTTGTTACATTTTGTCTTAAATTAAGACTGTAAACTTTTGCGGACAGGGACTATCTCTTACTGTATGTCCATACAGTGCCTAGCACAATGAAGCCCTGACTCAGTTGGAACCCTCAAATGATACGTAGCTTATAAGAATCTCAGTTTAAGATCTTTATAACCGCACATCTTAAGACCTGCAACTTAAAATCTTCTGTGAATGTTATGCTGTATAATAGCCACAAGTACAGAATTTGCAACAAATACATTATAAAGTCTGTAATTATAATTTAATTATTAGACTCTACTGTATGCTAATGCCTGAGTTTTCAAAGGTACTGTGCAATTCTCGCTTCTGTTGACTTCAATGAAATTTGTGAGTGCTCAGTACCTCCTAAAATCAGGGCACTAATAACAGAGTAATGCAACCTGCTATCATCTTTGATCCTTCCTTATGCATGCATTTTGCTGTTTGTTGCTTATTCTGCACATTTGCCATTTCCCTTCTTTTCTGAAGATTTCACACATTTCTAGAGATCTCTGGAAAAACCAGTGTTCTGTCGTATACTCCAAATATAATAGTTGCAGCTAAAATAAACATATAGTGAATTAAAATACAATATATTGCCTTTTCTGAATCATAGTCATTTCAATGAGCGGGTAAGAGCCAGTGAGATAGAATCCTTGGAGAAATATTACTGATGCCTGGAAGATTTGCATGTTGAAGTGATTTATTCAGCTATCTGTTGAAACTTTCATGACTTGATGAATCAGAAAATGTAAGTCACATAGTAATTTAGTACAAATGTGGTTTCTCCACCAAAAGGTGTAACTGAACTATAAGATTGTGCTGTTCCATTAGAATAAATTGTTTTCTGCTAAACTTTTTATGAAGTTAGCAGTTAATTACTTTACTGTCTGAGACATACCGGGGTACAATTCAGACCAATGGGGAACTGCATCACTTGCAGTCTTGGGTGCCTTACAATGCCTTGCTTAAATAGCTCTGAGCTGGGCTGCTCACAGACTGCCTTCCAGCATGCAAGCCACACCTGGAGTGTCTGTGTGTAACTGCAGCCTGCTAGCCTCATCCTGGCTCTCGACAGCCTTGGTTATACTGCGGGGTGACCCCAATACACACCCAGTCCCAGATTGTCCATCAGAAATGTACATCCTGTACTTCCCAGCCCTCTCATGGACAGTACAGCTATATGAACTCCGTTATTCCTTTAAGGGAATAATATGGCAGTTTATTATCTTAAATAATTAACCAGACACTTCAACTTAAACACACTGGATTAGATAAAACAGTAAAACAAGTTTATTAACTACAAAGAGAGCTTTTAACTGAGTACAAGTAATGAGGCATAAAAGGCACAAATGTTTCCAAGAAAAATAAAAGTAAAACACTTACTAGTGCCTAACTTAACAAACTATATGAGATTCAAGCAAAATGTCTCACTACCTGCTTCCAGCAAGGTTACTGACCAAACTCTTCAGGTCAGGTCCCCCGCCCCTTTAGAGCCCAATGACCTTTTCCTTTTGTCTTCTCAGGTGCAGAGAATGTAATGGGAAGGGAGGGGCAGGGGATGTCCTTGGTGGTTTTGTCCCTCCTTTTTATAGTTTCAGTCCTTGTTTTGAAAAACATTTCTAGTCGAGAACCAGGATACAAAGAGTCTATGTGGAAGGATGTTCCCTGCTGGCTTTTTTTCACCTGTTTGAGCTTTCTTTGTTTCCCTTCCTGCTTGATGACTCTTTACTGCTTAAATGCAAATTAAGGCAAGCACACATTCCTTTGTTTAGGGCAAATCTGTTTGCCAACTTCTGCTTGGGCAGGGCTGTGGGATTTGGTACATGTGTTAATAAGATCATACAGGAGATTCTCGTAACTTCACATACAGTGTTGCCAGATGCATTTTATCAGGACCAGCAAATTATGAGTTTTTAAACGTACAAAGATTATGACAGTAGTGTGTCGGGCGTGAATACAGGAGTGTATTCCATCACACTGTCCTTCTTACTGGTTTGCTAGGATTTTATGCAACGTTTCTGATGCATGTGAAAGAACTATCTATTCTGGCAATACGAGGAGTCTCTGATTCCTTGGCATTGTTGTAACTAATGCTGGGTTTTCCTATTCATTTTGTGAAGGTGTTAAAGAGCAGTACGGATGGGGCCTTGTGGTTAACTCACTAGATTTTGGATTCAAGAAAGCTTCATTGAGTGATGTGCTCCATCGCAAACTTCCCATCTAATTTTGGGCAAGTCACATACTCCATGTAGATTTCTTTAGTCTGTAAAGCCATTGGGGTGGAGATTATCTCTTCCTAAGTAGCTTTATCTCATCTAGGACAATAGGATCCTGGTCTAGGTTGGGGTCTCAAGGAGCTATCATAATACAGGTATGAAAAATAAAGGGAGTAAGTTGGAGGTACTTTGCCTAGGTGAGGGATTTGAAATTAAAAAATTACTTTTATAGTGCCTTCCATCCATCAGTCCCAAAGCTACTGACAGACATTAATACTTGCAACACCCTTGTAAGGTAGGTAAGTATCATGCACATTTCACAGATGGGGAAAATGAGGCACTGTGAGGCAAAGTGATTTACCCAAGATTACACAGTGAGTCAGTGGCAGATTCAGCACCACAACTCAAGCTTCCTGACAGCCGTTTCTTGCTCTAACCACTGGATCTCTAGACAGAGATTTATCTGATGTAAACTGGAATACTCCATTGCAGTTGATGGATCTGACCCTTACAAAATGAAAATCTCCCTTTACAAAATGATCTTATCCTGGAAGAGATAATCAGCACTGAAGTTGGAGCGTTAGTCCTAAGAATCATTCTCTGTGTTAGAGAAGACACAGATTACTGCTGAAGCAGTGGAGTTAGAAATTGATTAGCAAGTTTGAATGCAGAGTGCAGGCACTGATTGAAATGCAAGTGTGTATATGGTGCCGGTTGTTTTTTTAACGCTCACTGTAATCAAGTGATTTGTTGTGGCTTAATTACCGTAAGTAATTGGTATTCCATAGCCCTGCATTAGCTGTTTTAAGCCTCAGAAATAGGTTGTTTAGCATGTTCTTCTAATAAGTGTAAACTCATTGTTAAGTAAACAAGGAGAATTACTAAAAGACTCTGCAAAGGAGACAGAATTACAGTACTTGGAAGTGGGAGAATGTCACCATTCCATATATTATCTAAACGGCCTGAATTGTGCCAAATTTCCTTGTGGTTTTATGGTTTGGACAAATTGCCATATGGAGTCGAGTCTCGTATCTAATTTAATTTGTGATTCAAACAAGTCTAGGTCTCCAAATGAAACCAAGCATTGGGAATTCACGGTATTTGCCCCATTTCAGAAAAGTTACAATTCCATGGTTCAGTAGCTTCTTGACTCAGTGGATAGTATATGAGAGGGGAAAACTCTAATCAGAAGTCACCAAATAGAAGAGGTCCTGGAGGAATCCAGCTGGATGCAGGGAATTAATATTTTCAGTGGCAGAATTAGGTCCAATTCCATGTGTCTCCTCAGGAAAAGGGATGTTGCACAAGCAGAAGAGAGAGGTTGAGCAGCACCATGGAACTAGTGCTTCCTTTCTCCAGGATCTGTCCAGTTTGGAAACTGTGCCCCTTGCCTCTTTTGTACACCAAGGGCATATCACTGGACAGGAACAATGGTCAGATGCTTTTCCAAGTGAGCCTCACTGAGTGGCCTGGGCCCCTTCTCCTGTGGGCTCTGGGTTTTATTGTCGGAGAATATGACACAGCTCAAAGTTCTGATTTTGAAATTTAAATTAAATTAATTGGAGTTACCAACAAAAAAATAAAAAATTGAATAAGTCAGAAATTAGATTTATAAATCCTTCCATGCCTTTACAATACAAATCCTACCAATAATTCCTAAATAAGCTTTGGAATACAAATTCTTTCATTACTCTTCGGATACAAGTGACTGATTTATGAATCAGAACTTTTAAAATCCTGAGGTTAGATGAGGTTTGTAAATCCTGGTGTAATGTTTTCACTGAAGGTTTTGATCTACATTTGGTTTTTCTTTTTTTCATACTTAGAAGAGCAGATTCCTAACAACAGTTTATACATGGTCCTATGTGTGCATGTGTTGGCGTAGGTCCTGACACTTTACTTCACCTGGGCTGGCATTCAGGCCAATCAGGAAACACATCAGTGGACAATGGAGGAAGGAGATCCCTTTTACCCCTAGAGATTTTAAACAGTTACAGCTCCAGGGCGAGAGGGATTAGATTCTGAATCATTGATGATTTGTTTGGCAATGACATGACTCTCTTTGCTTTGATGCTTTCTGTGGTCTGCTCCTCTAAGGGCTCACTCTGGGCTATGCCATTCTTTTCTCTCTCCAAGGCACTGTGTTGCTCCTGAATTTGTGATCAGAAACAGAAATGCTAGGGCTGCTAGGAAGATCAAAGGAGTAAACAGTTCAACAGCAGTCCTTGGAGGAAGTTCAGACCAGCCAAATGTGGAAACTGACAAACCAAAGGTAATACCATGGGTGGAGGAAGAGCTGCTCAGAAAAACAAAAATTTAGTTTTGGAAAATGAGTATGAGAGAAACTGAAACTGAATCAAAATGATTTCCATTACCAGGATAAAATTGTTTCTGAAAAGGTGAGAGAATAACTTCATGTCAAGAATTCTTTCCTTCTCCTCTGGGAATCCTGTTTCTGGCTTCCACCTTTTGTGTGTTATCCTACTTCCCTTCTTCCTTATCTTACACTCAGTTTTCCTCTACCCTGCACCTTGGGACTGTCATTTTAGATCTGTGCCAAATGCATATAAAACACAGCTGTTCTGATTTGGAAGAGTTATGTATCCATTTTGCACTGGTGTAACTATGCAAGGTGCAAGCATAACCCACTGGTGAGCATGCATTACATGTCTTGCTCTGTGCCTATCTATAGCTCATATGAATTGTTACAGCTCCCAGCTAGAGAGTGTTCTTTAGCTTTAGTTCTAGCAGATCATGGTTTTAAGTCTGTAGGTCCCCATTTCAGTCCCTGGCGTGTTGGGCAAGATGGGAGCCATCACATAAGGCCCCTTGTCGCTCTTCATTATGTGCCCATCACATTTGAGTCTTTTTGCTCATCCCCCTCTATAAAGATTCACATTCATTTTATTTTTCAAAGCTCTCCTGCAGCACCTTAGGTCAGACTTCACTGGCCATATTAAATCTACCTTTCCAGGAGCATGGCTCTGTCTGAATTAATAAACAGGGAATACCTATCTGGCTCAGCATTGGCAGCTGTTCTTGCAGCTGCTCCAAACTTTGAAAAACAAAACCATCTTCTGCAACAGGGCCAAATCCCTCCTCCATACAACTGGCTTGTCAGAGGCATTGGAAAGGTAGCAGAATCCTGAGTCGTCCCTACTGCAGTCCTTTTCTATAGGGAGAAGTGGCTAATGGTTCCATTTGGAAGCTGATCCACTCCTCCTCCAGCTTGGCCCTATTCTCCTTAACCCTGCTCCATAGAGATGCAAAGGGAGTCCTCATGACTCTAAGCTCTGGAGCATTCAAGAGTTGCAAACCCACTGCCTGGGCTCACTCTGACCGAATTCCAGATGTTGCCACTTCAGCACAGGTAGGAGCCTCCACAGCTGTGACAGATGGGGCAAGCTTTCCCGCACAGAATGGCTCCTCTGTTCCATCCCCAGCATCACCACCACCACCTTCTTCTAGTTCAATGAGGTTGCTTGTTTGTTCTTCCTCCGGAGAAGAAAGTCAGCACGTGTATACAAGCAGAAAAACTAGGAGGAATGGGATGACATCAAGGAAAGGAAAAATTATGCTGAGCAGCAAGAAAAACGTAATAAAGTCATATCACTTGAGGTAATTAAACTAGACAATGCACTGTAAAGAATAATTGTGCACTGCTGCAGGGATGGGCTAGATGAGCTAATACATTCCTCTATCTCAGATTTCTATAAACGCACTGGGTCACTGACAGGAAACGACATAAAAGACTTTTTAACTTTAATCCTGTTTCTGAAAGTGCAAAGAATGTGTCACTTCAGAATATATATCACCACCAACTTAGTCATTAATTATTTTATATCTAGCTATCATTTTTACTTCATATAACCAGTGAAAGCCAAGAGATGCATCAGACAGGGACTTGGGTGGCTCAGATGATTAGAAACAGGCTATGGATTCTTTCACCACTAGGTCGCTATCTTAAATCATAGAATCATAGAGGATTAGGGTTGGAAGAGACCTAGGAGGTCATCTAGTTCAACCCCCTGCTCAAAGCAGGACCAACACCAACTAAATCATCCCAACCAGGGCTTTGTCAAGCCGGGCCTTAAAAACCTCTAAGGATGGAGATTCCACCACCTCCCTAGGTAACCCATTCTGGTGCTTCACCACCCTCCTAGGAAATAGTGTTTTTTAATATCCAAACTATACCTCCCCCACTGCAACTTGAGACCACTGCTCCTTGTTCTGTCATCTGTCATCACTGAGAACAGCCTAGCTCCATCCTCTTTGGAACCCCCCTTCAGGTCGTTGAAGGCTGCTATCAAATCCCCCCTCACTCTTCTCTTCTGCAGACTAAACAAGCCCCGTTCCCTCAGCCTCTTCTCAGAAGTCATGTGCCCCAGCCCCCTAATCATTTTCTTTGCCCTCCGCTGGACTCTCTCCAATTTGTCCACATCCTTTCTGTAGTGGGGGCCACAAAACTGGACACAATACTCCAGGTGTGGCCTCACCAGTGACAAATCGAGGGGATAATCACTTCCCTCAATCTGCTGGCAGTGTTCCTACTAATGCAGCCCAATATGCTGTTAGCCTTCTTGGCAACAAGGGCACACTGCTGACTCATATCCAGCTTCTCATCCACTGTAATCCCCAGGTCCTTTTCTGCAGAACTGCCTCTTAGCCAGTTGGACTTCTGATCTAGACAGGCTTCTGCTAATAGCCACTATGCACCTGATTTCTGTTAGATTAATCTATCTGTGCATTTCTGTCATACCCAGTAGTTTATTACCAGGCACCAAGTACAAAGTTGAAAATAGTATTAATTGCCTAAAAGGACATCTAGGCCTTGGTGCTACAAACACTTTAGCACGTGCCAACTTTACTCATGTGAGCAGTCCCACTGAAGTCAGTGGAGCTATCCACATGAGTAAAATTACACACATGCTTTTATGTATTTGCATGATTGGGGCTCTCCTTTTCACCACTGCTTTCAGCTGTTATTAGTTACTGGGAATGATTTGAAAATAGTCATCCATGAGAATCATTGTTGGTCCTTCTTCTGTCATTGTTACTGAGGGAAGAGGCAATGGCAGGTGCTGTGTTACGACACCAAGGCTTAGGAGCACCCTGATTTTCTGCTATAAAGAATTCCATAGCTGAGGGCTTTCCACTATGTATATACTGCCACTAGTACCTGAAAATGTTACCCTAGGGTCGGTCACCCAAGCATCCTTTCTTAATGCACATAGCAGGTTGCAGAGGGAAACACAGTTCCCAGTAAGTTGGTTGTTGTGGTCCTGTTCCAAGAGGACACATGTCCAACTCCAGGAAACAAAATCACCATCACAATTATTACTGATTGGTATCATTTTTGGAAGTCTCCACATAGAAGTGATGATGTTAACTGCCATGGAAACTTAATTGTACATCTCGCTTCTAAAGTTGGTCCCTGTATGTTATGTTTGAGGCACAGTAGTGGAGGAGTGTTCTGAAGTTTGCACTGCAGCTTCCTATGCTGTATTCCTTTTTTGTAACCAGGTGTCAGTTTCCTGGGCTATCAATCTGGCACTTGTTCACAAGTATGTTCTCTCTCTCTCTCTCTTTATATATACAGAGAGAGGGAGAGAGAGAGCATTATCTAATGATAGTGACCCACCTGAATAAGTGCTGAAGTTAAGTCTTGCTTAAGAGAGCATTTAGAATCTATTTAGAATCCCTGAATGTTTACCAATGCAAGTAAGGACAGAACTACAGAAAGGCAGCCAGATTTAGATACATTAAAGGATTTATGCAGGTTATTACTTGAAGTTTCAACATTAATCATCATGCTGGAATGGAGCATTGCATATGAATATGCATTTTCAGGGCAATGTTTCAGAAACTGTAGACTCATAAAGATGACAAATTGGAGCTCAAGTGGGACACCATGTTGTGTTGAAAGTATGAAAAATACTGAATTAAATACTAGGTAATAAGAAAAGGAGTACTTGTGGCACCTTAGAGACTAACAAATTTATTAGATCATAAGCTTTCGTGAGCTACACCTACTTCTTCAGATTCATACAGTGGAAAATATAGTGGGGAGATTTTATATACACAGAGAACATGAGACAGTGGGTGTTACCAAACAGACTGTAACAAGAGTGACCAGGAAAGGTGAGCTATTACCAGCAGGAGAGTGGGGGGCGGGGTGACCTTTTGTAGTGATAATCAAGGTGGGCCATTTCCAGCACTTTACAAGAACAGTAGGAGGGGAAATAAACAAGGGGAAATAGTTTTACTTTGTGTAATGACACATCCGCTCCCAGTCTTTATTCAAGCCTAAGTTAATTGTATCCAGTTTGCAAATTAATTCCAATTCAACAGTCTCTCGGTGGAGTCTGTTTTTGAAGTTTTTTTATTGGAGAATTGCCACTTCCTACCAACACTACAAAAAGAAGGATTCTGGGTGGACTCCTCCTGAAGGTCGAAACAACAGACTGGACTTCTACATAGAGTGCTTCCGCCGATGTGCACTGGCTGAAATTGTGGAAAAGCAACATCACTTGCCCCATAACCTCAGCCGTGCAGAACACAATGCCATCCACAGCCTCAGAAACAACACTGACATCATAATCAAAAAGACTGACAAAGGAAGTGCTGTCGTCATCATTAATAGGTCAGAATATGAACAAGAGGCTGCTAGGCAGCTCTCCAACACCACTTTCTACAAGCCATTACCCTCTGATCCCACTGAGGGTTACCAAAAGAAACTACACCATCTGCTCAAGAAACTCCCTGAAAAAGCACAAGAACAAATCCGCACAGACACACCCCTAGAACTCCGACCAGGGGTATTCTATCTGCTTCCCAAGATCCATAATGAGATGGACGCCCCATCATCTCAGTCATTGGCACCCTGACTGCAGGATTGTCTGGCTATGTAGACTCCCTCCTCAGACCCTACGCTACCAGCACTCTCAGCTATCTTCGAGACACCACTGACTTCCTGAGGAAAGTACAATCCATCGGTGAACTTCCTGAAAATACCATCCTAGCCACTATGGATGTAGAAGCCCTCTACACCAACATTCCACACAAAGATGGACTACAAGCTGTCAAGAACACTATCCCCGTTAATGTCACAGCAAACCTGGTAGCTGAACTTTGTGACTTTGTCCTCACCCATAACTATTTCACATTTGGGGACAATGTATACCTTCAAATCAGTGGCACTGCTATGGGTACCTGCATGGCCCCACAGTATGCCAACATTTTCGTGGCTGACTTAGAACAACGCTTCCTCAGCTCTCATCCCCTAATGCCCCTACTCTACTTGTGCTACATTGATGACATCTTCATCATCTGGACTCATGGAAAAGAAGCCCCTGAGGACTTCCACCATGATTTCAACAATTTCCATCCCACCATCAACCTCAGCCTGGACTAGTCCACACAAGAGATCCACTTCCTGGACACTATGGTGCTAAGGAGTGATGGTCACATAAACACCACCCTATACCGGAAACCTACTGACCGCTATACTTACCTACATGCCTCCAGCTTTCATCCAGACCCCACCACACCACACGATCCATTGTCTACAGCTCTACGATACAACCACATTTGCTCCAACCCCTCAGACAGAGACAAACACCTTCAAGATCTCTATCAAATGTTCTTACAACTACAATACCCACCTGCTGAAGTGAAGAAACAGATTGACAGAGCCTAGAAGTTACCTACTACAGGACAGGCCCAACAAAGAAAATAACAGAACGCCACTAGCCATCAACTTCAGCCCCCAACTAAAACCTCTCCAACGCATCATCAAGGATCTACAACGTATCCTGAAGGATGACGCATCACTCTCACAGATCTTGGGAGACAGGCCGGTCCTTGTTTACAGACAGCCCCCAACCTGAAGCAAATACTCACCAGCCACCACACAGCAAAAACACTAACCCAGGAACCTATCCTTGCAACAAAGCCCGTTGCCAACTGTGTCCACATATCTACTCAGGGGACACCATCGTAGGGCCTAATCACATCAGCCACACTATCAGAGGCTCATTCACCTGTGCATCTACCAATGTGATATATGCCATCATGTGCCAGCAATGCCCCTCTGCCATGTACATTGGCCAAACTGGACAGTCTCTACGTAAAAGAATAATTGCTCACCTTTCCTGGTCATTCTTGTTATAGTCTGTATGGTAATACCCATTGTTTCATGTTCTCTGTGTATATAAAATCTCCCCACTATATTTTCCACTGTATGCATCCGTTGAAGTGAGCTATAGCTCACGAAAGCTTATGCTCTGATAAATTTGTTAGTCTCTAAGGTGCCACAAGTACTCCTTTTCTTTTTACGGATACAGACTAACACAGCTGCTACTCTGAAACCTGTCATCATACTAGGTAATGTAGAATTATGCCTTTTTATAAGCAAATTACTGTCACAGTGTTTCTTTTAGAAGATATCTTTTTATGGAATGGAATTATCCTCTGGGAGTGACTGACATATATACTTCTCTTATAATGTATGTTTCTCAACTCAGATGATGTTACATTATGAGATGTGCTTGTCTGAAAGTCTGTTCTCTCTTCGGCTATTTTTGAGATTTTATGTCGAATGCAAACTAATACAAAACTTTATGAAAAGGAAAAATAAGATTCTGTCTTGCGCTGATGCCAGACTTTGCATCAGTGTTCTGCTATGGTAAATAAAGACATATTTGAGGGTGGGGGGTATCTTTATGAAAAATCTAAAACCACTTTTTAATGTTCCCCCTCAATGTAGAGCTTATGTGGCAAATAAGATAGGAGATCATGAATGTCAACAATCCCTTCTCCAATTCCAAAATATATTGGGAATGAATATTTTTGCCTATCAGGCACAATGAGTTTCAAAAGGGTGATACTAAAACCTCACACTAACACTGAAGAGAGTTGCTTTGGGAAGCCCTGATTGTATTGGCAAATAGTTTGTGTCAACGCGGACCCAGTACTGAGAGCAAGCAAGAACTTCCATGTGCTAAGACCTATTGTCGTCTTGTCATCAGGAGCCAAGATCGGAATATTTCCTAAAATAAAACAAAATAAGTTTCTGGCTGTTTTACGTGGATGTGGGGGAGGATGCAAAGATTAAGAGAATTAAATAGCTTTTCTGAGGGTTTTGATTAGACTTGTTCTGCAAGGCTCATTCATGCTTTATCTCATATCTCGTTGGCTTTTCGGCCAAGCTCCAAAGTGGACTGTAATACCACAGGGGTTCCTGTGCATTCTCATCTTCCCCCATGTGTTATGCTCCTCAGCTGCTGCCACACTTCAACTTTATAGGAATTCCCTAGTGATTATTCTCGGTTCTGAGCATATAGACATGTAAACATCCATATTTTTGTGCTTGTGAGGGTATCCCGTATTAAATGATAGTAATAGCTTTGTAGAGGGACTAATGCTGTGTACCAATAAATGACAGAAGACCGCATGTCACAGTGCTGCAGGCCACAGCTAGAAGTGTCCAGGATTCGGTATGATTCTTGACATTTTTTTGCATTTGGATTTCCTGCACGCACACACAAACCTGATTGTCCACTGCCTCGTGCGGATGTTTATACCTGTGCAAAGTGAGTGTAAAATGCCACCCTTCTGATTTTCTAGTGTTTTACACGACTCTGCACAGATATAAATTACCACACGCAGAGGCAAGGCAGTGAAGGATCAAACCCATAATGCTTTCATGAGATCCATAGCCAGACGGCAGAGTTATCCAAGCAGCTATAGAAAGAGGGGGTTCCTCTACCAGACTTTTTACTTTCCTCTTCTACATTACTGTCCCCTTTTTCTTCATATTTCCTAGTTGCTGGGAAGATGGTGGCAGTCTACCCTGTTCATCTTCCCCTGCTCCTCTCTGCCAGGTAAAAAAAGTACTCTGCACTCCCTCCTGGCTCTCAACTAAGCTGGAGGCATTCTCCTTTTGTTCCTCACCCTAATGCCAATGGGGGAAAGGGCCTAAAGAATTTTTCCTCCTTCCCCAGTCATAGGGAACACACAGAGCTGTCACAGGTTCTCTGAGCTAAGCTCAGCAGGCAGGAGGCATTGCTTAACATCAGTGTTCTGCATGCCACTTTGAAGTGAATGGAGCACCAACCGGGACCGTGGGCCAGACAGGGCTGCTGAAAAAATTAGAAGCCTACTCTAGGATAGAAACCCATGGGCCAGAATTAAGCTGGCCATGGCCTACCCTAGGTCTGTTAGTCGCCATTTGTACAGGCCTTGTATAGTGTGTTACAGGAGTGGAGGTTATTCGTAACTCTGAAATGTTCATAACTCTGAAGAAAATGTTATGGTTATTCTTTCAAAAGTTTGCAACTCAACATTGACTTAATAGAGCTTTGAAAGTTTACTGCGCAGAACAAAAATGCCGCTTTCCCTTTATTTTTTGAGTAGTTTACGTTGAACACATAACTGTACTGTATTTGCTTTTTTTCTCTCTCTCTTTGCTGCTACCTGGTTGCGTACTTCTGGTTCTAAATGAGGTGTGTGGTTAACTGGTCAGTTCGTAACTCTGGTGTTCGTAACTCTGAGGTTCTACTGTAATCCAATGACCTGTCACCTCTGGGATTCAGGTTCATATATTGCCTAGGTCTCAGGCTAGTTTAAACTAATTCTTAGTAGAAATTTGTGTGTACCACAAAATCACTGAGCATTTAGGCATGGCTAGCCATCTTCTCAGAGGAAACTAATACTAACATAGTGAGGTGGCTGCCAGCCCAGATGGGAATGCTGGCCACTGAAGGGCTGTTTTGCTTCACAACACTGCCGTGTTGATTTCCACAGCAGGATCTTAATGACTCCATGGCATTAGACTGCCAGTTCTACATGGAGCCTGCCAATGGCCTCAGCCTCTTCCCACTTGCTTCTTGAATCCTGCTGCCACTAGCAGAGCACAAGGGAGCACAGTGCTAATTCTGCAGCCACCACCAAATTGTGCACTTCCATGGAAACTGCTGTGCCCTGAATCTTATGCGTAGCTTGTACCACTGTTGTCAGCTTCTTCATATCAAATGCAATAAAATATTTGATAACATTTTAAAGCTTAATTTAGCACTAGGGAAACTGATGCCAAAAGGAGTGTGTGGAGCAGCTGGAGCAGGGGACTGATAGTCAGAAATCATAGATTTTTTTCCTAGCCTCTGCCACAAATTTAACATCCGTGCCTCAGTTTCCCCACCTGTAAAATGAACTGGTCTGTATTTGCTGGATAATGCTATTATGAAGCTTAATTTTTGTCTCTAAACCAGGCTTGTAAAATCTGCTTTCTAGTGTTGGGGCCTAGCCAGCAATTTCAGCAGAATTTAAACTCTTTGCAACAGTAAGGATTAGAAACCACCTTTTCAAAGT
Organism: Lepidochelys olivacea; assembly: GCF_965140295.1. Lineage (NCBI taxonomy): Eukaryota > Metazoa > Chordata > Testudines > Cheloniidae > Lepidochelys > Lepidochelys olivacea. The sequence goes on from NC_140411.1 coordinate 170,931,955, forward strand.
AACCATTCTAAATGTGGATGAAATGTAAACAGATGCAATGTAGTCTGACTGAGTCTGCAGACAGTTGAGAAAGAAGAACAGGAACTGAAGGTGAATTCCTCTCCCCCACTATGTAGTTTGTCTAGACAATCTCCATCCACTGAACTTGTCTCAGCTTTGTTTGGTTTCTTCTGCTAAAGTTACTGAGATTATAAACTGGAGGAATCAACAGGACTTGAGAGGGATAGAATCTCCCCACCTGGACCCCATGAGCAGCAGTGAATCTACCCTGTAGCAACAACTGCAACTTCAGGGCTACAGTAATCACCAGTGATTGCAGGCTTGGGTGGTCCCTCTCCTGGCACAAAGATGCACAGGAAGCCCTCTCAGAACACAGCTCCATGGTGTAACAGGAAGTGCACACCCTATCCCCACATAGGGTGACCAGATAGCAAGTGTGAAAAATCAGGACAGGGAATGGGACTACTCAAGCTTAAATGCTTTGCTGGACTAGCACCTGCAATACTGTAGTATTCTGCTAGAAGATCTCCATAACACTACCCTTTACAATATTTTTTGCACCATTGCTTTAGAACACTTTCAGAGGAGGGATTTATTTTTGCTTTTTGTTTTTTGTTTGTTTGTTGCTTGCAGTATTTTCTTAGACACAGGGATACTGATTGCTACTTATCTTTGTAAACTTGGGTAAAATTTTCAAAAGCAACTAAATTAATTACGAAACTAAGGGCTTGTCTATATGGCCCTGCAGTGCAGGCTACAGGGGTGTGAACTGCAGTGTACACTAAAATGTTGCACTGTAACTGCCCCATGTAGACCCGGCTACTGCAAACTAAAAGATACCTAATTTGTGTTAATGTCATCCTGTTTGAAACTGCAGGGCTTTGTAGACAAGCCCTAAATCTCCTTGAAAGTTGATGGGATTTAGGAGCCTAAATGCATAAGACAATTTTGGAAATGGGATTTAGGCCCCATGTCATTTAGTCACTTTTAAACATTTTAACCTATGAACTTTATTCTTCTGTCACTTATACCAGTTTGACACAGGAGAGTTATTCTTGTTTTACACCAGTGGAAGTGAATAAAGAATCAAGTCGTAGGTCTGTTAATATACATCTGGATACTAAAGGCAGAATAAACTTATCTTAGCTCCATGAGGAAAAACATTATAAATCCTCTGGGCTAGATCCTCAGCTGATGAAAATTGCCATAACCCCATTGACTTTTATGGAGCTACATTGATTTATATCAGCGGAGGATTTGGCCCTTTGACTCCCACAGTACTATTCTGAAATACTGTCATCCAGAAAGGAAAAGGGGGAAGTCTTTCTCTTTATTGCAAGCATTCTTGTACCGACATAGCGTTAATAAATAGAGCTGGGTTGAATTTGCTTTAGAAATCTGAGAAAGCTATTTCTCACTATTTTCTCTCACCCCTAAAATGATCCTTTCACATCTATCCCCCAGAAGCACTAAAACTGAATAGTGGACAGTAAGGTGGAATTGTTAGGCTTTCTAATGTGCAGCCAAGCACAATACAAATGCCTGTTTGGTGGGTGTTCCCTATAAATCCAGGCACATTTGAGGGGTCCCTAGAAGGAAAGTGCTTAATCATGACTTCCTTATTGGAAACACATTTAAATTCTCTGAGTTCAAATCAGAACCAACTGGTCATGGTTTGTGTTAAATGGCATTGACTGAGCCTAATTTGAATTTTTGTTTTCATTGAGTTGAATTCCATAAGGAACCGGATAGGGTAAAGGAAATTATTTCCTCTGGAATTAGTAAATGAGGAAAACACAAAATTAAAACAAGACCATGCCCTTTGAAAACTAGATCGGAACAAAGGAACCCTGTGGTTTTAACCATGTGAACACTTCAGTGAAGCCTCTCATTATTAGTGAAATTCTTTTTTTCTGAAATTTCCTGAGTGCTATTAAATCTTTTTTGGTGGCAAAAAAAAAAAAACAACAACAAAAAACCCCTACCATATTCCTGTATTGAAATAAAAGGATTTAATTTATCCTTTTTTCCCTCCCCAAGAGTTAACATTCACAACAGACTCCAGACCACCCATAATCTGGTAATGGCCCTTCCACAACACTGAGTCTCTAAACAGATGTTTCCAGGAGTATTATCTGATTCCTGGGTAGAGGGGAAGGTATGCTCATAATCCCCAAAGCCATTCAAGGAATGAATGGGTTTGTGAAAACATTGTGAGATATATGAAATACCCTTTCAAGATAAACGTCTGGTAAAGGAAAGCAAAAGTGCAGTGGGACTTAAATGATTCTTCTTCTTCTGTGGCACCACGGTATTGTATCTGGTGTCCTTTGAGGTATGTACTGTATTATGTGGCAGTGCTTCATGAATACCTCAGATGTTAGAAGCACAAAGGGACTCTATTTTTTTATTTTATTTTAGTTTGTATTAATATAGCACATTGCAAATTGCTGTTTAAAAATAATAACATGCTATAATAACCACACTGCCCTGGATGATGACTGATCTGAACAAATTTTATGTCCTGTCAGCTTTGACGCAATGAGAAAATATGGAGCCATAGAGGCAGGAATAGCAGCAGCTATCGGTTCATTGCAAGGGGTGGGTTTTTTTATTATATTCATCCTCAAAAATGATATTTAAAATATTGCTGAGGGCCTAATATACTGTACAACATTTATCAGGGTAGGAAATGGAAGCTGAAAATATGGGTTTATACTCTAGTGTAAGATCATAATCCTGCAAAAATACAAACAGATGTATAACTTTAATCACATTAGTAGTGACATTGAATTTCAGATCAGAAAAAAATAATCAGTAGGGTTCATCTCACTGATGCCGAGACCATCCCCTGAAATGTTGCGATTGATCAGATTGATCTTTAAATATTGTCACATTACAGACACACAGAGAATGCCACTGAGTTGAGTTTTAAGTCTCACTTCACTCAGCCAAACATGAGTCGATCGATCATGAAATAATCAAACAGAAAAAATGATATATAAATGATCCATTGTAAAGTTTTAAAAATCAGAACCATATTTTTTGTAAATATAAATAGTCATAAATAGCATGTAAAATTGTTCCCAGGTTCTCCACTTCTCTCAGTTCATTACCCCCACTAACTAGTATTTAGCTTGTCTGCTTTCTTCCAGTTTCTTAAAATTACTCTTTTACCAATTGTGGGTGCTTTGTTCTTGAAGATTAGTCAGACCTCTGAGATGTTGTAAAATGCCCAATCCTGCTCACATAGAAACTTATGAGCTTTGTTATTGACTTTACTAGGATTGAGACTGGGCCTTAGATCTTCCAGAGTGAAGATCCTAGGGTTATCTGAGTTGTCACCGTTTAAAGCCATATTAATTTTTCTAATCCCTTCCCAACTTTTTCTGTGTTTTAGATCAATACGATACATTAGGTGCAGTGGATTTCCTTCCTTCCCACAAGTCCAACATATAGCCACTAACCTTTATATTACCTCTTTCCTCATTCCATTTAAGAAATTGGACCCCAAGTCAATCAAAACACTTAACCACATGCCTAACTTCAAGTACATGCAGAGGTGCTTTGCTGAATCTGGGCTTTAGTCACTCTAAAACACAGCTCATGTGAGGAAAAATAGCATCTGTGAGCTTGAAAGGAATAGAAGAGATTTTCAAGGCACAAAGGGGAATTAGGTGCCCAACTCATTTTTTTCTTCTATCACTCTCTACTTTTCTACTTTTTCTTCCTTGTTCTTTCACTTGCTTCTTGATTACCATTCTTTCACTCCGACTCTTCCTTCTGTACCTTCTTGACTTTCTTTTACTCCTCTCCTTTTTTCCTCTGTCACTCATTTGCCTTCCCAGGAGTTGGGTACCTGTTTCCCCTTTGTGCCTTTGAACATTTCCCCTGTAGTTAGTTAATTACATTGGAGTGTACTTAAGGCACACTTCTGGTACTCGACATTTTATCAGTCTCTTCAGGCCAAATTTATCACTCTGGCATCAGTAGAATTAACTCCACTGGAGGCAATGGAGCTGTACCTGCTCACTTCAGTGATGAATGTGGCCTACAGCCATGAAAATACCAGCTGTTAGAACACAAGTTTGTTCTGTGTGAGTAGTCAGTATATTGAATATGGTTATATCCCCGAGAGCTCCCAATACTCAGCTCCCATACAACAATCTGCAGAAAGAGTAGAGGTGACCTATTTTTTTGCATCATATTCATCCGTTAAAACCTAGATTGTCTTCTCTTCCACTCACCCAACACACTCGCTCCAAAGCTTTGGGGAGTCTGTTTTGGCACAAGATGTGATTTCTTTTGAAATTTGTGCAGGATCTTTTTACCTGCTGTGTGTAGATTTTGAATTGAGAGTAACCACATACATTTTTGTAAAGTTTGCTCTACCAATAGTGTGCCAGTTTTGGTGAAACATGTTTGTCCCCTTTCTGTAAATTAGCCCTATATGCCTGTCTAATATAAAATGTGCAATAATTGCTTTAGTCTCTTCCTTGGTGACATAGTCCAGTTGTTTTCAACTAGGGGTACACTTACCCTTGGGGGTATGCAGAGGTCTTCCACAGGGTACATCAACTCATATAGATATTTGCATAGTTTTACAATAGGGTACATAAAAAGCACTTGCAAAGTCAGTACAACTAAAATTTCATACAATCACTTGTTTATACTGCTCTATATACTATACACTGTAATGTAAGTACAATATTTATATTCCAATTTATTTATTGTATAATTGTAAGGTAACAATGAGAAAGTAAGCAATGTTTCAGTAATAGTGTGCTGTGACACTTTTGTATCTTTATGTCAGATTTTGTAAGCAAGTCATTTTTAAGTGACCTGGAATTTGCGAGTACGCAAGACAAATCAGACTCCTGAAAGGGATACGGTAGTCTGAAAAGGTTGAGAGCCACTGATGTAGTGCATGGCAACATACTTCTGCTTATATATTTTTAAACATTCCTTTTGAATATTTTAATCAATTCTTTGAGAAAAATTCTGCCCCAGAGTGATGTGCAGAATTCCTGTCGGGGTAATTGTTCACACACATCGAAGGACAGAATTTGGCCCTTTTTTTATGAGAAATGTTTTCTTTTACAATGATGTGCTATTGTGACACATAGCTGACCCAACTGCTCTACTCAGGAGCTATATCATGAGACACTGAAACATATGTCTCAAGTAGCTATCTTGGAGTGTGACATTTAAAATGAAATGGCCCTATGGGGGTACGCCACAGTGAAAACCACATCAGTATGTGGTCTTGCAGTTACAGATGGTTTTGCTTTTGAATATTTTGTAAACCATATTATTATAGTATTCAGTCACTTCCTTCACATTACTATAAAAATCATGAAAAGTGTACATTAGTAATAGGCTATGAAATAAAGGCAATACTTAAAGCCTCAAGGAGAATTTTTTAAAAAAAATTCTGTTTACAGACCATTCTGGCAATATATCTCAATTTTTCAGTATTTCTGTTTTTTATTACTAGGGACATTTGCATAGAAATGAGCTTTTCTGGCTTGTGGATATCATCGTTTTGCAAAGTAGTAATGTTCCAGTACTGTTACAAAAGCCTAATTTAGTAAAGCTTGTAGTATAAAAAGGAACACACCTAAGAGTGAGGAATATTTTTTGATTCCAGATTGTTTTTAAATGATTGAGTGTAATGGTGAGAGTTTGGGAGCATCTTCTTCCACTGAGAATCTGGGTGTTGTGCATTCTTTTGAGAGGCTATCGCAGAATGTTTTTATAATATAATTTTAAGGCAGCCTAGTAGTGCCAAAGTCCTGCATGATATGGGAACATGAGGCAAAGGAACATTTTAGTTGCATAACATGTAATGGATGAAAACCCAGGCCCTGATTCAGCAAATCACTTAAGCACTTGAGTAGTTCTGTCGACTTCAGTGGGAATACTCATATCCTTAAAGTTAAATATCTGCTAAACACTTTGCTGAATTGGGACCCCACTGAGGTTACATACCTCTTCCCTTACAATCTGTAGGGAAAATCCTTCGCGTCTTACATGCATGAGTAAGGTGTGCTGGTTTTATCCCTGCATCTGTGCCTATCAGTGGCAAAGAAAACAAGACTATGATAGGTGTCATGTATCAGAAGGGTAGCCATGTTAGTCTGGATCTGTAAAAGCAGCAAAGAGACTATAGACTAACAGACGTATTGGAGCATAAGCTTTTGTGGGTGAATACCCACTTCGTCCGATGCCGACGAAGACTTTTGAAGTCTATGATAAAAATTGTGGAGAAATGTATCTAGTAGTAATGGGCCAAATTCTGGCCAGCCCCTATGTGGATGTGCAAAGGGGAAGTGGGATACAAGGAGCTCATCCCACACACTGTATAGGAACTGGCCAGAATTGATAGTGCGTAGTACTTCCTCCCTCCTTGCACCCCATTGGACATAGATGCCTGAAAAGGGGAAGGAAGGGACTGGGTCATGTTTCCACCCTTACTCCATGCTGGCCAGGGTATACTCTGTTATTTATAAGGTGGTGCAGTGGGCACATCAGTGTGTGTTCTCTGGGACTCCTTAAGAGGAATTCTGGCTAATTCATTCATAATTTACCCTTCCTCAGTACCTCAAACATTCCTTCAGGTGAAAGAAGAATCTAGCTCTGTATTATTTAAATTATCTTGTTCACAGGTTTTTACAATTCACTGGCCCCTTCTGCATCCTCAACACCATCACCTTCTTTAGGTAAAATGACCTTAATTATTGCACTTTCTGGAACATACAAGAAAAACAAAACAAAGTGTCGTCCCCCCCCCCCCACGTGCGCAAAAAAAACCTTTGCAAACAGAAATTTCCTGTTTAATCCTCCATAATCTATTTCTTTAGAAATGTAAATTGATTCCTATCACCAATCACTTCCATGCTTAATAAATATAATTTACACATCTGATATTACAGCCATGTTTAACCTGTGCTTGTCTAATCACCTTAATCAGAGTTTGCTGATGATCTCTGCTTATTACATTACACAATAGGGCTCCAATCTTGAGAAGATATATGCACGTGGTTAAAGTTATGCATATATATATATAGATAGATAGATAGATAGATATGTATATATAGATAGATAGATATAGGTAGGTAGATAGATAGATAGATATAGGTATTTGCAGGATCAGGGCCTTGGAAGATAGTCCTGCTTCTCTTGAAGTCATTGGCAGAACTCCCATTGTCTTCAGTGGAACAGAATTGGACCCTGCCCTTCTTACAACTCACAAAAGACATGAGAGTTGTCTCCAGGGGGCTCATGCAGCTTCTGGGAGGAGAAAAGGTAAAGAAAGTAAACAATGTTGTAAATTTGACAAGGAAAAGAATGCTGAAGAGATTCACCTTGAAGTTAGCAGCTGAAAGATTCAAAGCCCATTTTATTATTTATTAGTAAGAGGGCTACATTTTATAGTACATTAGAAAAAAGAGAAGAAAACATTTTTATTTTGTGTTTTTCCCCCACTCTGCTACAGAATTGAATTTTCAGTGTCCTATTTTTATTGGAAGATTTGGAAAAAAGTCTAGGCCAGATCATTCAAAGTCCAAATAGAATTATTCAGATTTACAAAATACAATACCAGATAGTGTTGCCTTTTTAAAAGATATTTCACTGTTGTTTTATTCCTCTGACAATGTTCATAAAGATATAATTTTCTTTTTAAAAAATGAGGGTGTAAATGATTAATGAAGTTGGGCCTTTAATTTTCCACTATGGGTTCCAGGAGATAATTCTGATCATTTAGTTTCTAAAAAATACATCTGTTTCATTTTTACTTTCTTTTCCAGCTTTCCTAAAGACAATAAAATCTTCCTCTTTGAATTGGAATTTAATAAATCTTAACTGTATTTCTTGGGCATGACTTAAGTTCTGAGAATGAAATGTTACAAAAATAAAGTCTAAAGCTTTTTTTCCTACTCTGTAAAAATAGTGTTGCATTTGTGTTTTAATTTGAGAGATTTCTGTTTGGGTATCACACATTCTTTTATTTTGCCATTATGTGTGTTTTTTTGCCTCACACAAAAAAAGGATAAAGGAGAGACTTTTCTTAAGGGGTGAAATTCACCCTTCCCTGAATAAAGCAAGGGTTAATCATCCATAGGCCTGGTCCAAAGCCCACTAAAGTCAGTTGAAAGAGTCCCATTGACTTTAGTGGTCTTTGGATTAGATTGTATGTGTGGTGCATTTTGCAGGGATTGGAGGAGGTGGAGTGTACTCCATCAGCTGAGTTGGCCAGCTGTGGGAACTATAAGCTGGAGTAGTGACCACAGCCTCCATGCAAATGGGTTCAGTCAGAGTCGATACGGGCCTTGTCTATGCTACGGGACTAAGTCGACCTAAATTACACTACTCCAGCTAGGTAAATAATGTAGCTGTAGTCAACATAGTTTAGGTCAACTTACTGCGGTGTCTATTCTGTGATGGGAGACACTGTCTCGTCGACTTACCTTACTCTACTCATTCTGGTGGAGTATCGGAGTCGACTGGAGAGCGCTCTGCAGTCAATATAGCAGGTCTTCACTAGACCCGTTAAGTTGGCCCCCACTGCATCGATCGCAGCAGCAGCGATCCCTGGTAAGTGCAGACATGGCCGCAGACTATCCTTCAGCAGTACACAATGGATGTGCCTCTACCTGCTCCAAGATCGCCTCCTCCTGCAGAGGTACCATGCTGCTGAAGTGGTGCAGTGGGCCTTGCATAAGTGCTCAGTGTTGGGGGGAATTTCATCCACAGAGCCAGATCCTGCTTCCACTGAAATGAGTGACAATATTACCATTAACTCCAGTGGGTGCAGGTTCGGGACTAAAGTGCCCATCTGTTTATACTATGGTTTTCTAGGAATCTCTATCAAATTCTGGTCAGTGATGCTAACATAAAAGCACTCTCAGCAAGAAAATGTACAGAGAACTAGAATTGATGTCATCAGTTGAACTTTTTTGCTCTTATTATGTCATTGCTGTGCTTTAGGTGGCCACTTGTCCTTGTGGTCCATTGATATGAACAGAATTAAAAGTTATTGTGGCTCTTCCAATGCAATGTATTTTTGGTTCTCTATCAAAAGAGGAGAGCTCTTTGTCTGTATAATGCTTGTTCCTCGAGCATTTGTTTGAGTAACTCGTTCCTTATAAGGCACCTCTCTGCAAATTGGGTTTCTTTCCTCAGAGGGCTTATCTGAATTTTTGCATTTGTTGGCTGATATTTTCTTTTGACAGCCATTAGTAGATGGCAATATAGTTCTTTCTAGTGTTTCACTAATGGAGCACTTAGAGACTGTATAATATTCAGTAGAAAAATTCTTGTATTTGAGAACAAGCCTTAGCAATTTTATATAAGCTGTTGTATCTGTTTTTCTAGAGTACTTGTGTTTCCAGACATGGCCACCATGAAGGAAAGAATGTTATTCTGTGGCCTTAGCCTTTCCAGAGCTGTGGGAGATCGTTTGAGTGAGTAGCAGTTTGAATCAATAGCACATAGTCTCACATGAAGTATGCCACATTTTGGCTTATGACTCTTTTGGTGTATTAGAGATTGCTTACATATGCACATACAGCACCACTCAACTGGAGTTGTGTCTTACTGTTTTGAAGAAGTTTGATTTCCACGTCTAACTTCTGCTTTTCAAGGTACTTAACTTTTCCAGCTCAGCCAGATAGCTTTGAATCGTTGGGAATCTATTCCTTTTCATTATAATAATCACAAGCACACATTGATTTCGAGTTTTGTTCATTTATTTTGTCCTTTTGTTTTCAGTTTTTAGTTTTAATAATTCTTTCAACCACTACACTTCTCAAAGAAAAGCGACCGTGTGTTTTGACATTTAAGACTAAACAATAGCTGTTCTATCTCTAATGCACAGGGAGAGGGAGCAGGTAGTCTTCCTCTGTGTGTGTGAGTGGATGCATGTGGCAAAGAGATTTATCTAGTACTTGCAACAGTTCTCTGCAACACAGAGATTTGTAACGTTTCTGTCTGCCTCAGCACACTAGTGCAGGAAACGGCCACAAACTGGATGTTTGTGTTCCAGGGCTGAGTGAGGCATACTTGTCTATGTAGTCTCAGGCATATACTGCCACAGATGAAGCATATCTGGACCCAGTTCTCACTGTGCATCAGCAACTGCAAGGTCTCTGACCTGAGCATTATGGAAGTTTTATCGATTACACTGATAAAGTGCCACCTTCCAAGTCACTCATCCACTTAATATTCTCCCCGCAAGCTCGTGCTCCTCTGTCTCACAGGACAGTAATTAAGAGCCTAGTCTTGCCACCCCTTTAATTAGTGTTTACTCATGTGGGTAACATTGCAGATAATGATCAGAGCTATGTGTGATGTTCTCACTGAAATCTAAAATCATATAAAACTTGCCTGATTTAGGGGTTTGTTAGAAACTTGAAACATGGAACAGGTTCATTGAAAGCCTCAGGAGGACCATGAACCTCTCACATGCACCTGACCTGACCTGATTTGATTTGATTTGTTTTGGCATTGAAGCTGTGGCACGTCCACTGTGGATGCAAACTTAAGTGAAATTTGGTGGGTTTTGATCTGAGGTTTTGGATTCCTCCAAATACCAAGTTCAAAAGTGTAAATGAAGGTTGCAAATTGAAAGCAAATAAATTGTTCAAACAAACCCTGTGAAGCAAAAACACAGAATCTGACATAGCTCTAGAAATGAGCTGGTGGAAATATGTAAAGCCAAATGTTTTCAGAAGCTGATGTAAATGAAATTGGTGCCAGAAACAGGACTTCAAATGTTTACCAAACAAACACTAGTCAGAACATTCTGGGAGGCACTTAAACCTACCAAACCAAGCTGATGTCAAAAGTGGGTTATTACTAGAGTTCTGTAGAGTGGTAGCAATCTGTTCTCCCCACTTTTCTATGGCTGGGGGTTTGGAAGGAGCTCAGCTCTCTTCCTGGGCTGTTAGAGATGTTGCTCCGTTTTTGTTGTGCTCCCGTCTCCTTTCTTGGCTTCTGACTCAGAAGGTGCTTTTTAACAGTAGTCTGAGACCAGGAATACCAGGGACCAAAAGCAACAAAAAGAACATAATTTAAATGTCAGGTTTCAGAGTAGCAGCCATGTTAGTCTGTATTTGCAAAAAGAAAAGGAGTACTAGTGGCACCTTAGAGACTAACTAATTTATTTGAGCATAAGCTTTCGTGAGCTACAGCTCACTTCATCGGATGCATTCAGTGGAAAATACAGTGGGGATATTTATATACACAGAGAACATGAAACAATGGGTGTTACCATACACACTGTAAGGAGAGTGATCACTTAAGATGAGCTATTACCAGCAGGAGAGCAGGGAGGAGGGGGGAGAAAACCTTTTGTAGTGATAATCATTTAAATGTGCGACACTGTAACCCTCCCAGCTATAGATACAGTGTCTGGGTAAGGCCTTTGAGCAAGCACAGCAATGTGGAACATTTCAAAAAGTGGAAATACCATTACAGATTCTATTTCCTTTCCACTCAGCCCCTGAAAAACTCTAATTTCATGAGATTGCAACAAGAGGAGTAGGGGGAGGGGAGTAAAGCAACTGATTAGAAAATAGAGAAAAGCCACATCAAACTAAACTGAGAGGCTGGGATTCAAATACCTTTGTAGTACCTAGCTCAAACAGGTAGGAGGGCAAAGTCAGTAATTGGAAGCCTGGGGCACTGTCCTGATCAAAATTCTTTAAGATAAAAAGTAGAAAAGCTATCATTTCTGATATTGCAGTGTTAATAGCATTTTTCTGTGTCACTTTTGTTTTAAGTTAAATGTATTGACAGTTTTTCAAATGGCAATAAAAGCATTTAATTTCTCTACTATTGGACTGATTGTCTCAGGGTTTCAATGCCATGATTTGAATCTGTTCACTTTTAAAATTCAAGACTGATCAAAATGTAGTTGCTTAGCCATTATCAAGTTATAGCCTGAAATCATTTCCTATTATGAAAAACATGCTAATTTTACTGTTCTGTTGTCGTCATCGTCCCCCCCGCCCAATTTCTTCCCTCCTCCTTATCTGCTTTATCTGACTTTCATGTTTTGTCATAAACCCACTGATGAGCTCTTCAGGACAGGGACCTTCTTCTTGGGACTTGCTCACTGACACCCTCATCCTTGACTGGAACACCTATACTGTAATACAAACTGATAATAATGTTATCCTATGTGAAATGATTTAGGGATGTCAGGTGCATTTCTGCACCAGAGTTGTCCTTGGTGGGCAGTCAGGACAGAAAGTCCAAGACTAAATGGATGTGGTTTTCAAACAACAATGACCTTTGTACCCTGGAGGTGATCCCATAGCTGAGGCATGATGTTGGGAAGCTGGAGGCATGCATGCGCTGCTGACACTCTCTTGTTCTACTGACAGATGACTTCAGTTCCAAGGTCACTTCAGCAGTTTTCACAAGCACTAAATTCATTTCCTGTTTTGTTACAAGAAATAAAATCGACATAAAGACCTTTTCGTGTGTGTCCTGAATGCACTGAGCGGGACATTCTGCATCATCCTCTGTGGGGGCAGAGGGCAGAGTTGTAGAGGAACTGAGATGCTTCTCTATTGTTCAGTGCATGGGGAAGGGAGGGAGCACACATCCCCTTCATGGTGTGTTTCAAGCATCCCGGGGGCTCGCTGTTGTCAGGTGAGAGGACTTTGGAATAGGCTAGAGGATCCACAACTATACAAATCATTTGGCCCTTTCTCCCTATGTGGGGTGGGCACCTGTATCTTACAGACTTCTCCAGTGTAGCTTATTTGGAGCACTCTGTTGCCACTCTGTAGCATTCCATTCTTATAACCCCCAGCGGAGTTCTCCACTGCCCAGACAAACTACTCAGGCTATGTGCCAGGAAGAGGAGTGTGCGGATGTGCATAAAGGAAGTAAGCACACTGTGTTCACATGTTTCTGGAAAGATAACTTGTCTGAAAAGTCCATCCAAGGATTACACTGAAACCAGAACAGACTGTAATTATGTATCCTTTTATGTTGCAGTGTATGTGATTTCCTTTCAGGTCCTTTAAATATGCCCTGGCTATACTTCACTGGACGTGCAACTTTGTAACAAACTTGTAGGCTGTAACTTACTGTTCATGCATCGAAAATATTAAAAGACAAAAGATATTCTTCTTAATCCCATGTAGTGTTATGTGTGTCTTGAGCTGCCAGCAGAGAAGGGGGAATGAAGGTTAGGGTTTGCAGTGTATGCCCAAAGGGCTGTACTTTTGCTTTTTCACAGTGCTTATACTTCTCAAGGCACTTTGTGGGCTGAACTGTTAAAAAAAAGTAACTCTCCTTGTGAGTATCAAAGAGGGAAAAAATCAATTTGGATGGAATCAAACATCAGCAACATATTTAGATACACGATCTGATCTCAGTAAAACAGAATTAATGAAGTAACAGTTGAAATTCTAAAGTAGCTGTTGGTGTACTAAAGATTGATTAGCGTGCAGATCTTTAAATTAGTAATTGCTTGTTGAAAAATAATATTACCTTCAGGTGCTTGCTTTGGGAATTTTAGTTTAAAAAAGGAATTCCATGTATAGAGTACCAGCTGGACTGGGCGCTAGCCCTAATTCTGAGTTGCTCTGATTCTGTACTGGGCACAGAAATGAAGAAGGGGCAAAAGTGACTTTAAGCCATTTTTGCATTCCCTCTATTCTCAGAGCCACAAGGGGGATTGCCAGACACTTGGAGTAAATTAGAGCGGCCTCAGGGGTACTCTCATTTATCCTTATACGCTCTATAGTCCCTTAGTAGCCATGGACAGCCAAGAAGAATAGCCAGAATGTGCTGTCCAATGCCCACCTGGGGTTGGGTGGACATAGTACCATTCTACCAGTTCTGTGCTGAATGGGGAACTCTCTTATACAGGGGATATATCCTGTGTACTGTTTTTACCCAGTTCCAGTGGGGAAAAGAGACTCCTATATATACAAATTATGTTTTAAAATATAAAAATAAGGAAGTGAGTAGGAGTTTTGCCTAAGTAAAGACTGCAGAATAAGGCCTTAAAGGCAAAACCAGTCCTACTTCAGTTACTATTCTCTATGCCACTTATTTCATTAAACAGTGGGTACTAGCTAGCCAAAGAATTTCACTGAGTACTAGGTTTGGCAGTTTTCTGACTATATGCAGCCCAGGTTACACAGGCTTCTATTAAGGTGTTCCAGGGTTATGGTCACGTTGTGGTGGAAAGTCTGCCCAAAAGCAACAAGCCTTGGGAAGCCAGAGGATGTACTGAATCAATCAGTCTAATGTAAGCTTTGCCAATGGAACTCCTATAGTGTCCCAGCCATAAATTAAATCTTCCCTCCCTGGGAAAATCCCTGCAGGAGAGTAATAGTAGAGAAGTCTGCCTTCCATGGGGAGGTAAATCCCCTTCAGGTATAGCTTCCCCTGCTAGGATGGAGGGTGGGGGTGCACTTTCAACACCCACAGTCCAGAAGACATGAATCTGCCTTCTGTGTGTGAGGAAAAAGTGTACATGAGCCTGCACACCTTACATGCATGTTAGTCCCACTAAATTCAGTGGAAGTTCTGCCAGTATAAACACAGCAAAATCAGACCTAATTAAAGGTCCAAAGAGTTCATTTTTCAAACATACCATATGCTGGAACAGAGGCTCAGAATATTATTTTTTATAATAGTATCTCAGAGAATTACTTTTTTTAATCCTGTAGCTTCATTTTTGAACACACTATGGAAAATCCTTTAAAAGATATATTAGTACAATTACAAAATTTGTGTTACATGTACCATTATTGATGTACAGTATTTACAAAAATTCAAAGCCAGAAAACCACTCGTACCAACAACTGGCAACAAATTAACTGGAGAACTAAAAAAGTACAGAAAATTGAGACTTCATAGATCAGATGCATAAAGTGAGGATTGTGAAAAGAGTACCCCTTACTGTACTGAAACATAGTAAAATACAATGAGGATAAGGCCGTCTTATGTCTTTTAAGAACAATATTTCTTGCACCCTGTTAAGCTGGATTTCTGTAAATTTCCCAGAGTAAACTACCCCAATAGAAGGAGTTTTATGCTGGTATAACTTTGTCCATACTAGAGGCTTGTACTACTTTAACTATATGTTGTGTTCTAAACTGATATAACCATGTGTGTCACATACTGACCTGACCCTTTAAGAGTAGTGGGCTCAGCCCACCTCCACAGGTGAAGGGAATAAGTCCAGGTGGCACTGGACGAGAGCATGTGAGGCAGAAGCAGGCCTGCTGGGAAATATAAGGGCAGCCTGAGGTCAGGGAAAGATTTAAAGGAGCTAAGATGGCTGAATGAGCTGCTCAACATTGAAAGCCCTTTCTTAGCTCTCAGGTAGAGAGACTGGTAAGTGCAATTCTGCAGAGAGCAGCAGCTGGCTAGGAAGGTTAGAGTGCCAGGAGCAAGCCTTCTGGAGCAAAGTCTCAGCAGGGACAGGACTCAGAATTGTGCACTAAGGGCTGTGGGACAGCTGGGAAGACTGGGTGGAATTCCTTGTATTTTCTTTTGAACTTTGCATCAATAAACCAGACCCACCACTCCACCTCCCTTCCACCTGCCCCTATTGTGGGGGTGGGGTGTTTGATGCATGAAATCCTATATTGAGTCATTGGGGAGTCCAAGAGGCAGAAAGTGAGGCAGCAGATAGCTGAAGCCAGTCTGGCTAAGTCCCTGCTGCATATAGGTAGAAAAACTCTTTGTAGATAAGCTCTTTAAATTTCAGGAAAACCTCTACATTGTTTCGTATGTTAAGGTAGGGAGGGGTGTTCAACAGGCACAATTACTCGGAAGCCAATCTAAGCTATGGATCATGTGCATTTTATGCTTCAGAGGCACACATGCCACAGTGCAAAGTAGATGTCACTGGAACTATAGTATTTGTTTCATTAATCAAGGTTGAAATTCACTTCATTTGCATAAATCCCAAATTATCAAGTTTTGCAGGGGAAGGAAGTCAAGTAGGTGAAATCTACCCCCATCGGTATAGGATTAGGATGTGGGTCTGTAATACAGTCACTGTCCTGTCCTCAGTAGTCACTACTCTAGCCCATGAGTTAGAGCAGTGGTGCCCAAACTTTTCCAGTCGTGCTCCCCTTACCATTCTGAGAATTTGGTGCACCCTCTGTCCAGCCGCCCGGTTCTGAAGGCCAGCACCAGCGCAGACATGAGGGTGGCAGAACCCTGGCCAGCAGCTGCTGCTCTCCAGCTGCCCAGCAATGAAGGCAGCGCCGCCGCCAGTAACAGTGCGGTAGTAATGTGGGACAATGCTGTTGGTGGTGGTGGCGCTGTCTTCAGCATTGGGCAGCCAGAGCGTGGTCGCTGCTGGCTGGAACATTCATGTTGTTTGCAAGGTGGGAGGACTATTTTTTTTAATCCCACTCCTGTTAATTTGCCGGCGGGTCCCAGTTTCTTCATGCCCCTCCCCCGAGAGCCTCTTGTGCCCTTCCCCCCGTTTGCGCACCAGTGAGTTGGAGTAGTAGCTGCTGCCCCTCTGCCATTTGTGCAGGGCATTAAGGCCATTGCATTCACATAGTAGCCAGTTCTGTGGCCATTCTCCCTCTCATCCACCCATCACCACCCTCTGTGACAGCCTATGTCGGGTGGTTTGAGAGACCTCCTATGTGGTGAATGTGAGATTCAGAGGCTTCTTGGATCACCGTTTACTGGCAGCCTCCCTGTGCAGCCCAGCAGAAGATCTGAAGAGATTCTGTGGGCCTGGCACCAGCAGAAATGTTGACTGGTAAAATAGAAATGTGGTGTTAGTGATGGGGAAGGAAACTTGTCTTTTGAATATTTTATTGTTACCCTGAGGATGTCCCTTGGAATTTCATTTTTTTACAAACAAAATCTTTTCTTCTCCCCCTTTACATTTCTTTATACTCTTTTTTTTCTGTCGCTATTTCTATAGCTATATTTTTTTTCCTCCAGGCACATCTTTTCTATGAAGGACCTTGCATAAGCTTTCCTTTAAACTGTTGTACTTCAAAGTTTTCTCTTTCCTTCAACCCTTCCTAGTTGCTATGTGATTCTGCTGTGCAGTTTCTAGGTCTTCCTTTCCTTGACTGTCCTTTTTCTCTAAAGACACTCCCCCTTGAAGAAACTTGCAGTGGTGATAGCATGAAAAATATTATCTCTATCCTCTTAGGTACTGAGTGAAAGAGAGAGAAAGAGCATGCATTTTATAATATAAAAGGAGATAAATTTCTTTATAGGGTATTTAATTGAACAGGAACATGAAAATAGCATTGAAAAAGATTTGGCCATGTCAGAAGGGTAAATAAGTATATTTATGATTTCGCTTCATACATTCTAGCCATACCAAAGGTTATCCACAAAGTGAACAAGTATTTATTTTCACATCATATCCACAGAACAGTCCACTCTAGTCCAACACTCTAGTCATGTCAGGACTTGATTCTGAGAGTTTTAGCCTTTTGGAGCTTGATTTTCAGAAGTGCAGAGCGCTCAGAGCTCCAGCTGAAGTCAGTGGGAGCTGTGGGTGCCCAGCACCTCTTTATAGCATGTTCTTACTGTTCAGCTGATTAGCAGATAGCACTTTAATGCTGTAACACTCTCTTCAAAATCCTCTTAATCTTCTTTTTTTACAAATCAATGTAAAATGCATGACCCTTGGGTCTGATCCAGCGGGCTTTACATCAGCCCCTACTTGAACAGAGAAGCCATTTGAGGGTAGGCAGCTCTTTCTCCATGTCTCATGTTGTCACTAGCAAACTGTCTAAAAGCTAGTCTCTAAACACCACTTTAATGCAAAATCTGACTTCATAAATAGAAACAAAAATGCTTAGCTATCTAAGGCAATTTTTTGTGACTCATTACCTTAGTATCTAAGGCTGGGTCTCAGCTTAAAAATTTAGCTGGCAGGGCTATGTTGTTCTTTCAGGTTTTTGATGACATAGCTTTTTGATGACTGATGACTGGTAAAAGTCCTAGTAGTACTAGCGAAGTACTTTTTGGTATAGCTTAGCTTTCTCCCTGAACCAGTGTAACCTGTGTTTGCAAAAGCACTTTTTCTTCTTCTTTTTTTTTTTCCAAGTATAACTGTATCTACATTAAGAGGGTTTTCCTGGCATAGCTATACTGGCAAACTTTTACATGTAGACAAGGCCTAAGTACCAGTGTAGTATTTGAGCACTAATAGTATTTGCTCCTCATCCAGGTATTTGGACATATTTTGCCTCATTTACGTTGAGTAGTACCTTACTCCATGAATAGTCCCATTGATTTCAAGTCTACTCATGTTGTAAAGTATTAACTTGGCATAAGGAGTGCAGAATCTGGCCCCACTGTATTTATATTGTTGCATTTTTAGGTCAGTCACTGTTTCCAGAGAAGTGGATGGAGCTGTTTGGTTTTGAGATTGGCTGTTTGAGAGGGAGGGAAAGTGGGGTTGGAGGGTAGGGTTGGCCTTTATTCTTTTAACTGTGGTTTGGATTCCCCTCAGATTGTAGGCTGTACTAATGGAAAAATAGTGAATTGTTTTAATCTCAGAGCTTGAGTGAATGAGTGTGGCAGAGCAGATTTGCATATTTGGAACTTTACTGTCGAACAGTTAATGTGGGAGACCTACTTTATGTGTACAAAGGAAAAATAAAACACTAAAATTATAGCCAGCAGTCCAGGGATGTTTGGTTTCAGATTCTGTTTCTTCCACTAAGGAGATAGTTTAAGCACAACAACTTTCTGTATGATTTTCTGATATTGCACTCTAGGGAAAGGTCACAATGATTCATCCATTTAATGGAAGCATTCACAGTACTGAGATGGTTTATAATAAATGGAGCTTTCATTATGCCTTTGGTTTTTGTTTTGTCTTATTTTTTGGTAGTGTCATAAGAAGACTCTTTGGAAATGAAAGAATATCTCACTAAAGTCTTTTCAGAATTTTAAATGTTTTTTTTAATGTGCCCGTTGTTCCAAAAGTGGCTAACCTGGTCCCAGAGAGAACTGGATGAACTTGACAACTGGAAGATCTCAGTCACATAGTCTAATGCTGCAATGTTCTGTTATGTTACAAATAAGGGGCTTCCCATGTCTCACATTTCTAGGCTTGGTTCTAAGTATGGAACACTTAAAGCCTGTTGGTCTAACCCTTAGGGTTCACCAATAAAAGGATTTAAGCACTTTTAGACACCTAAATCAAACATGTAAACCCTCAGAACCCCTGCACAGCTGTTGCATAACCCTGTAGGTGCACGAAGTCCTTAGGAGTCTGTTTCCACCAGTAAAGACCTCTACATTTCTGTTGGTGGGCATGCCCACAGCCATCTAATTCCTGACACCACTGAGCTGCTTAGCACCTAAGCCCTGGCAGGATTCTCAAACTAGGCAATTCCCTGCCTATCTCAGCTGCAGGGCCTGCTCTGACACAAGTTCCTGGGGGCTGTCTACAGGATTGGGCCCCCTACAGAAAAGGAGGAGTTGCCTCTGTGCCCATTATGCCCAATAGTCCAGTTGTTAGAGCATGAGACTGAGGTTTAAATCCCCATTCTGAGTAATTCAGAACAGGTAATTGAACCCAGGGTCTCCCGCATCCCAGGTGAGTGCCCTTATTTTAGTGTTTTATCAAATACTTCACATATGCATTGGGCTCGTGAGAGTGACTCTGTAGCCCGGGGGTTAGGGCACTGTCCTGGGAGACCATGGTTCTAGTCTCTGCTCTAACAACAATACAGATTGCATAAAAAACGTATAATAGCTTCAACAGGAGAGACTGAGAGAGACCCACCCCAGAATAGCCCATTGTCTGCTAGCTATGGCACACCTGCAATGTGGGAGGCCTGCTTTCAAGCAGGCAGAGTGGGGACTTGAATCTGGGTCTCCCACATCCTGAGCAAGAACTCTCAACCAGAGGTGGGCAAACTACAGCCCGTGGGCCACATCCGGCCTGCGGGACCATCCTACCTGACCCTTAAGCTCCCGGCTGGGGAAGCTAGCCCCCACCTCCTCCCCCGCTGTCCCCCCTTCCGCACAGGA
This sequence comes from Lepidochelys olivacea, assembly GCF_965140295.1. Taxonomy (NCBI): domain Eukaryota; kingdom Metazoa; phylum Chordata; order Testudines; family Cheloniidae; genus Lepidochelys; species Lepidochelys olivacea. The sequence goes on from NC_140411.1 coordinate 170,951,974, forward strand.
ATGCCACCGCGTGGCTAGCACAGCTGGCTCTGGCCAGGCAGCAGGGCTGCAGGCTCCTGCTGCTCTGAGCTGCATGGTGTGGGGGTTGGATAAGGGGCAGGAGGGCCCCAGGGGGCAGTTGGGGACAGGGGGTGGTTGGATGGGGCAGAGGTTCTGGGGTGGGGCGGTCAGGGGACGGGGAACAGGGAGCAGTTGGATGGGGCAGACGGCGGACAGGGAACGGGGGGTTTGGATAGGGGATGGGATCCCGGCAGGGCTGGCTCCAGGCACCAGCGAAGGAAGCAGGTGCCTGGGGTGGCCAATAGAAAGGGGTGGCACGTCCACGTCTTTGGCGGCGGGTCCTTCACTCCCTCTCTCCCTCTTTGGCAGCAGGTCCTTCACTCCCTCTCTCCCTCTTCGGCGGCGGGTCCTGCTTCTTTTTTTTTTTTCTTTGCCACTTGGGGCGGCAAAAAAGCTGGAGCCGGCCCTGGGTCCCAGGGGACCTGTCAGGGGGCAGGGGTGTGGAGAGCGGTCCAGGCAGTCAGGGGACAGGGAGCGGGGGGGTTGAATAGGGGGTGGGATCCTGGGAGGGGGCAGTCTGGGGACAAGGAGCGGGGGGGGGGGGGGGGTTGGATGGGTCAGGGATTCTGAGGGGGCAGTCAGGGGGCGGGAAGTGGGGGGGGGCAGATGGGGGCAGGGGCCAGGTTGTTTGTGGAGGCACAGCCCTCCATCCCCAGCCCCCCATACAGTTTCGCAACTCCAATGTGGCCCTCGGGCCAAAAAGTTTGCCCACCCCTGCTCTAAATGCTGGGCTATAAGGAGGTGCCACCACTGTTTTTTCTGAGAAAGGGCTGGCTTAGGTGCTTACCATCAGGAGAGGGTTCACATCTGTTATTCCTGAGGGGAGTCAGACATCTAACTCCCTTTGAGGGCATAAGCATTTCCTTCTGGCTAGCCTAGGCTCTTCAGTGTGATGGCCTCTGTGAATCCCATTCTTAGGCACCTGAGTCTCCCCCTTCACTGTATAAAGAGCCTGGATGCCTCACTCGGGGCTGATGATTCCCTTGGGCACAAAACACTGAGCCTAAGTCCCTTTTGTGGATCTAGAGAGGCCCCTGGACCCATATTTAGACACCTGAATAAATGGTCTGATTTTCAGAAGTGTTAGGCTCTTGCAGTTACCATTGACTTCCACTGAAGCGGCTGGGCACTCACTGTTTTAAAATGCATTCCAGGGCTGACACTTGTATATGAAAACCAACACATTATAAACCCTGTTTTATTTATAACTTTCAGGTTTTCGCAATGCTTTCTTTATTCTCTACATTGCAAGATATCCTATTGTAGCTTATTTGTTATTGAACAAAGTATCAAATTAGAAGACATAAAACATACGTAACAGTATCTACAAGGTTGCTATCTAGAATCCTGCTTTGAAAGTAAAATGATGCACAGAATACAAATATTCAGTAAACCATGTTTTCTCTTTATAAAAGTCACGACTATCAATACTATCTCACACACTGTGCATGCTTCACTGACTGCACAGATTTCAGAGTAACAGCCGTGTTAGTCTGTATTCGCAAAAAGAAAAGTACTTGTGGCACCTTAGAGACTAACCAATTTATTTGAGCATAAGCTTTCGTGAGCTACAGCTCACTTCATCGGATGCACTGACCGAGCCTAGGGTGTATCATAAGGGCTAATTTTGGTCCTCAATATCAGGAGCTCTTTATGTATATCTAAAAGAAAAAATTTGACCCAAAGTGTAAGTGCAACAGGGCTTCCTTCTTCCAAATGGTTTGGAACTACAGTCTGATTAATCACTTTGGGGAAAAGGTAACTGGAGTAAATTGAGCCCCTATAACTGTTTTTAATCATTGTGCAAGTATACATGCTGGATGCACCAGAAGATGTGGGAAAGAATGACCAAATTGAATTTGCTTCTTATTGTTCACAATAGAGAAGGTTCTCCTAAATCTGTGGGCCAAGAGTTGGATAGGTACACAATTCTGCATACTAAAAAAACTTCATGACCCAAAATATAGCAAAGACAAGAACAATACAAATGGAAACATACCATGCAAGCATCTTGGGATGCCCTTAGAAGTACTATGGGAAACTTTACCTTTTTCTAAAGAAAAAAGAATAGTGATACCTTCTAGGGGGAAAACTGCATAATGAGGAGGAGGAGAACTTGTCCTGCACAATATTAAAAAGTCATTTATGTATGCCCTGGAATGAGACAATTTAACATATAGTAAATCGAAAGAATGACCTGGCTCAATGTTCTAGGTAACTTTGAATGAACTGTCTCATTTTGTGTGTGTGTCTGGGATCTTCATGTTTGTTTAGATGCTGTGATGGGTTGATTTATGTGGTATTTGCAATACGCATTTTTGTTTAAAATGAGGAACACTGAAGAGGAAAGGATTTCTTTTTTTAAACTGCCTTTGACTGAAACTCACTGCATATTTCCTCTTACATTTCAGAGGCACAGCAATAGCAGGGATTGTATTTGGTATCGTATTTATAATGGGAGTGATTGCCGGTGTCACCATCTGTATCTGCATGTGCATGAAGAACAACCGTGGGACTCGAGTAGGGGTCATCAGAACTACACACATCAACACCATCAGCACCTATCCAGGTGAGGGTGCTAAGTTACTCCTTCATAAGATTGCCAAAGAATTCCATAGGACATGTTCATAATAGATCTGTATTCTTTAATCATTATGATTTCATAGCAGTGACGATTTTAGTGGGGGTTCATGGAGTCAATTTTACACACAGAAATCATGACACACACACTCCCCCACCCCACTAATGCCGCAAACCTGAGTGGTGCTGAAACCCTGGCCACCCCATTGCAACACCCAGAACAGGGAGCCAAGCCCATCCCCCCCAGGACAAGATCTCCCACTACAGGTTGAGTGTGGGCCAGGCTCACTCTCCAACACCTCCCTCCCCATCTTCAGGCCTCCCGTCCAGGCCAGGATTAGGGGTGTCGGGGTCGCAGGTCAGTGCCTCTCCTGACTACAATAAGAAGAGTTTAGTTAAGTGCAGCCATTAAATGGGGAGGTTACATCCACTCTTGGTTTATAGTAAGTAAAATAAAGCCATAAAGATGTCAACAAAGGATAGCTGTTCCCAATAACTGAGGGCATGTCTACGCTGCAATTAAAACTGGTCCATGTCAATGGACTCAGGCTCGCAGGGCTGTTTAATTGCCTGCAGCCTGAGCTGTTATACCCTTCCACCTCTCAAGATCCCATGGCCCAGGCTCCAGCCTGAGCCCAAATGTCTACACTACAATTAAACAGCCCCACGAGCCTGAGTCAGTTGAGATGGGCCAGCCATGGGAGTCCAATTGCAGTGTAGACGTACCCTAAGATACTTCAAAAACTACTCCAGAGCAGTGTAAAGTGCACCCTGCCATTCCATCAAATGTTCAAGAGTTGGGTAGGTGTGGTTTCAGTGCTTGGGGACGGTCTATACGATGCAAAGGAAGTGTTTATCTAAATAATTTAATAGTATCTGCATCTCAAGCTTCTGGAAACCCAACATATTGCAGATTGGCCAGATTCACAACTGCAAGGGGTTTTGGAAGAGGAGATCTCGATGTGGATCATCTTGCATAGTTCCACCCAGCTCATATCAGGGGGCAGATTTTGCTGAGCCACATCTCCCTCTGAAGGTTTTGCTGAGCTACCCTCCCCACAAAGGTCATTCCCCAGACCTTTTCTTGTGAGCTCCTTGGAGCTGAAATTGTGTCTCCTCTTGCTTCTCTGAAGCATGTAGAATGCTTCTGAATACGCTTAGTAAAGAATAATACATTTAATTTCAAACACATGAACATTAATATTAAACTATATACTTCATTTCCAAGTTACAAGCTACATAGTCAATCCCTAAAATACTGTGATGGTTTGCTATGGAAAATACAAATACTACTAAACTAAATATAGTCTGGTTTTCCGCCATCCAGCCCTTTCTTAATGGCTCTGTGTCGCATAAGGAATAATCATGGTGGCAGGGCATGCAAGGCAATCAGTTGTCTATCATGTTGGTTTCATGTCAAAGTGAAGCCAGGGCATTTGATAACCACCAACCCCATTTATGGGGGTATGTTCCAATATCAGAAATGAATACCTGCGATACAATAAGGCTGAAAAACAGCACAAGAAGCCATGACATAAAGAGAAAGAGAGAGATCTTGTTATATTGTCTCAGGAGGATGTGACAGTACCATGCAGTTGGTTTTCCATATACCAAATTAGGGAAATTGCTTTGGTGAATAATTTTTTAAGGACAGGTCTTTTTAAAACAAACAAAAAAAACGGAGGTATAAGTAGGAGATTGGCCAGGTCCTGTAAGTAAAATCTTGTGGCATGGAAACAGTAGAATCACATAAAGTACACTGAAGAGCCCATTCCTGGAACATCTTATGTGCCTCCTGCAAATTCCAGGGGTGGGAGGAGAGGGCTCTTAACACTTGGCAGGATTAGGTCCTTAATGCTAGGAGCTGTCTGAGAAAATGAATCGGGGCTTATAAAATATTATTCAGTGTTTGTATTCACATGCTAAGAGGCAATCTCTGCACCAAACAGCTTACAGCCTAAAAAAAATATCCGTTGTATTTTTTATCAGTTGTATGACCTGGGCTTGTGGCCTATTTTATGCTCTAATTTTAGCAACTTTATTGAAATTGCCCTGATAAGGGTTTTGTGTTACACATTTTACAAACAGTAAAATCAGTCGTGCTGCACTACAGGAATTCCCCCTTGCCTTAAAAATGGGATTCCGTACCATACTGGGGTTCAGCAGCAAAGATAATGCCACTCCAGACTATACTATGTTTGCCTGACAATCTCCTCATTTCACTACGGAGTTAGTATTTGCACATGTGTCCGTATTGCAGTCTCCTGTACTCAATGTATCTATCTTCCCCCTCACTCCCATACTTGCCAGCTGCACGAAACTTAGCTATAATCACCCTCATTATAGCAACATTGCTTTGCATGACATAGAGAGTTGAGTAATAAAGAGCACTATAGGACTCACTAGGATTCTCAATCATGAAGAGCAAAGTTAGTATGCAAAAACAAAATGGACATCTCTAGACATCTCTTCTCGCTGTGTTTCATCCTTATCCATTCATCTCCAGCAGGAGGCATTTTAGCTCTCCATTTTTCATATCTCTGGTATGAACATCCTTTCAGCGGGAGGCTCTGTACTTCAGAAGAAGCAGTTTTTGGAGGATGGAGCAGGCTTTGAGAAACTATTTCTCCCACCCTAGCTAGGAGCTATCTTTGATATAGGTGGCAAGCTATGGAAATTTTTTCTTCTGCCTCAACCTCAGCTCTGAGTAGATTTTGGGGAAGTGCCATTATCTCTCCTTTACACTAGGATCTGAGTTTTCCCTGCAGGAAGGGGCTTGAGGGGGCTCAGGGCTGGGGCAAAGGGTTGAGGTGCGGGGGTGAGAGCTGCGGGGTGGGACTGGAATTGAGGGGTTCAGGGTATAGGAGGGAGCTCTGGGCTGGGGCAGGGTGTTGCGGTGTGGAAGGGGGTCAGGCCTGAGGCAGGGGATTGGGGCACGGGCTTACCTTGGATGGCTCCTGGGCAGTGGTGCAGCAGGGGTGCTAAGGTAGGCTTCCTGCCTGTCCTGGCACCGTGGACTGCGCTGCGCCCTGGAAGTGGCCAGCAGCAAGTCCGGCTCCTAGGTGAAGGTGCACAAGTGGCTCCACATGGCTCTCGCCCACAGGCACCACCACCCCGAGCTCCAATTGGCTGGGAACCCTCCAATGGGAGTGTAGAGCTGGTGCTCGGGGCAGGGACAGTGTGCAGAGCCCTGTGGCCCCCCTGCCTAGGAGCCAGACCTGCTGCTGGCCTCTTCCGGGGCACAGCGCAGTGTCAGAACAGTAGGGACTAGCATGCCTTAGCCAGGCATCACCACCTACAGGACTTTTAACGGCCTGATCGGCGGTGCTTACCAGAACCGTCACGACCCAGTGCCTTACATTCCACGACCCAGTACTGGGTTGCAACCCACAGTTTGAAAACCACTGCACTAGGGCATAGACTGTGTCTTTCTGTGTATTTGCATAGCACAATGGGGCCTTGACACCAGTTGGGATTTTTGGATGCTGTCATGATATAAATAATAATAAGAGCTTCAGATTTATACTTGCTGGGTTAGACCCTGTTCTGTAGGATTAACAGCAGATAGAGATGGTTGGAAGGGACAAAATTGTGAACAATTTTAATAGAATTTTCAAAAACTTCCAGCCAGCAAATCTCTTACCATATATTCCCTGTTAGATAGCATTATCACATATAAGCCTAAAGTTCTTACTCAGTTTTCATTCTGTCTTATTCAGCTAAAGTCTTGAGAAACACTTAAGAGAAGACCTCAGGCTTTGTCCCACAATGTGTAGAGCTCTTTGCTACTGGAAACCTTCCCCACCTAAATCATATTGATTTGGTTAAATTATACTTTTCAAACTAATTCTTCTTCTCTTTCACTTTCAGTGGCTCCTCCACCTTATAGTTATGAATATGAGATGGAATACCCAGCAGACCTACCTCCACCTTACACTCCAACTCCACAGACTTCAATACAGTATCCGCCACCTCCTCCTTACCCTGGATATTCAGGGAAATAATTAACTGGCTTTAAAGAGATATAAAGTGCCTGTTGAATCAGCCAGCACATTATGGACAGATATTGTTGGCTCAGGAGCAAATAGAATGGGGCCTACATCCACATATACTGCCTGGGGTAGTGTAACGGGGGACAGTTGCTGAGGCTCAGGATGACTTCTAAAGGATGAAGAAAAGTATAGTCCATCCCAGATCACTGTAATTTACAAATAAACTGAAGCACAATAGAAGAAACAGCTACTAGGACTTACAGCCTAGCCAACAGTGTTTAGCGTCATCCACAATTCTGCTGACTTTCTTTAGCAACTTGTTAAAGTGAACTGGAATATTATTTTTCCAATTAAAGGAATGTATGATAAAAATGGTTAATAAGTTTCCTCTTCAGAGCATGAGATACAGCAGCTGGGGTCTATTCTGGGAGGAAAATTCCAACTGTTGTCTACAAACCTGTATCATATCTTTCCTTGAAGTGGTGTGGATAAGGAAGAACAAGAAAGACGGAAGCTACTTATTAACTTCCATTCCAAATAGGAATACCAGAGATGTGTTCAGCATAGCAGTATTTAGGATCTGATAGGTATACTGCAAACAAGAATTTTATTAGTCATTCAATAGCCAAAATTTGACTGATGTAACTACTTTTGACCAAAATGCAGGCTATTTTAAGTGCCTACTTTTAAGAAGATTAAGCCTGGTTTATAGCCTGTAATCTAAGCATACAGAATGTTTTTGTATGTAGATTTCACTATAAATTATAGACATATCTTTTTATATGGATTTAAATACTGTATACAGATTTTTAGGTCACTAGATAATACTTTAATTTTGAAAGTAAATACAGATTCAGCAAAATCCTGAAATAGTTTTGGAGGGAAAAAACCCAAGGTTATTAAGGCTCCATAGATTTTTTTTTTTCCTGCAGTTTGATTTCTGATTAAACTGTATGAAGATCAGTAGTTATTTTAATTGGACATTTGTTCTCACAAGTTAATAGTCAACATAAAGGAAGATGCATGCAGAGGGACTGTAAACATTGCTGTCAACAGGGAAGATAGGGGAATGAGTCATCTTGGTTATTTAAATGTGATTGGGCTCCATAGATTGAAAGGGAGATCAGAGTTGGATTTACCATCCTGTTTAAGAACTGCACACACAAATAGGGGTATATGCAATTCTGTCCTCTTCTCTTCTCTTTCAGAATCATTTTTCAGGCATTGTTAGTGAGTGTCCTTCATTAGAGGGTTGTTGGAACAAAAACACCAACATGGATTTTTATATTTTAACTTACTATTGTGTAACATTTACAGCTGTTGTATGGGCTTTGTATGGCTTCCTTCCTTATTTGTATGCTCCACAACTTATGTAAAAGGTAGAAGAGGAAAAATGATGTAACATGTCAAGAAGTTATGGTGACCAGAATTCACAAAGCTGTGGAAACAGCCTTTTTTATGCATATAAACTCCAGGTTAATCATGATTGTTAAGGCTCAGAATGTGTTTGTTTAAAAACTAGCACATAGCCCTCAGCTGGAAACTTTCATGGGCATTCAATGTATTACAAATTAAAAAGAAAGATGGTTCTCTGAGGACCTGAACCAAAGCCTACAGAAGTCACTAGAAAGACTCCCATGACATTACTGGGCTTTGAATTAGGTCCCAAATGAGGAGCACTTGAGGTGTTGAGGCCCTGATTCAGTAAGGTTTTTAGTGCTAGTGTAGTGTTAAGCACATGAATGATCTCATAGACTTCAGTGGGAGTACTCACATGCTTACAGGTATTTGCAAGCTTAAATACCTTGTTGAATCCAGGCCTGAATAACTATCTTTGCTAGTATTTTGGAGTAGCATTTGTCCCTTCCACTATGGGCAGTTTTACCCCCCTGAAAAGTCCACCTGAAGGCATAAAAACCCTTTATTCTCAACAGAATGTGTTTAAAAGGGCTGTTACATGGTCTTTGGCCAAACCGAGCATTGTGTAAAGAACTCAAACTTCTTAATCTATTCAGAAGCAATTGGACTATCCCGCAGAACTTGGTTATAGTGAGTTTCATAGTGCCTTCAACAAAGAATGGAGATTTTATTATTCCTTTTGGTGCTTTGCACTTTAATCCAAAATTATCTGATTTTTAAAATTAATCCAGCTCTCTGCTGGAGTAATAAGGGTGTGTCACATTAGCCATTAATATGGCTGCTCACAAGGGACAGGCAGCTGTTCATAGATAGAGCCTAAAATATACTTGACAGTAGAAGTCCTGATTATAATATTTTGGCTTCCCCTACTCATGACCATCTGTTAGGATGATGTCATGTCTGCCAATATACCAGTCTCAGCCAGTGGTCAGCCTGCATAACAGAGCAAGCATCATATTCTCTGCATGAAGTCCCTCCTCTCCCATAGCAATGCCACATTAGTAACCCATGCCTTTTTACAGCTGATCACACCTGATGACGCTTTTTATGCCAAAATAATTACCCTTGGGAGAGGAAGGTACGAATGAAGTGAGTACTTTTCCTTCCCTCGTTTCTGGATTTTCTGCTCTGTAACAATGTACCTGCATACAAAAATACATCTCAGAGAGCAGTTTTGCAGTTCTATTTTTATTTAATGACCTCATGCTACTTTGTACATTTAACCTCTTACAGTTTCCTGAACAGAAAAGGGAAATATGAATGTCTCATAGATCATAAATCTTCCCTCATCATAAAGATCTCTCTCATAGTGACATTAGTCAGAACAAGTAATCATAGAATATCAGGGTTGGAAGGGACCCCAGAAGGTCATCTAGTCCAACCCCCTGCTCGAAGCAGGACCAATTCCCAGTTAAATCATCCCAGCCAGGGCTTTGTCAAGCCTGACCTTAAAAACCTCTAAGGAAGGAGATTCTACCACCTCCCTAGGTAACGCATTCCAGTGTTTCACCACCCTCATAGTGAAAAAGTTTTTCCTAATATCCAATCTAAACCTCCCTCACTGCAACTTGAGACCATTACTCCTCGTTCTGTCATCTGCTACCATTGAGAACAGTCTAGATCCATCCTCTTTGGAACCCCCTTTCAGGTAGTTGAAAGCAGCTATCAAATCCCCCCTCATTCTTCTCTTCTGCAGACTAAACAATCCCAGCTCCCTCAGCCTCTCCTCATAAGTCATGTGTTCTAGACGCCTAATCATTTTTGTTGCCCTTCACTGGACTCTCTCCAATTTATCCACAGTAATAAAGCACATCTCTTATGGGAAGAGGCATTTCTGGTAATTAGTGAGAAATCACTGGTCAAGAGACCCACAGTTTAAGTCACAGCTTTGAGATTGCACATCACTGATGGTATCATGTTGTAAAGATGGTCCTGGTGGATTAGGTGTCTAGATTACATAAGTAGCTCATGTATTCAGGAGGACAGTCTTAGAAATTCATTTTAGCATCTCACAGAAATAAACATCCTTTTGTTTGATGGGACCCCAGTAAGAGAGAGCCTTGGGGTGCACACTTTGTACATTAATTTTCTCAAAAAACTTTTGGGCCATATCAGAGGATGATTCAATGTCTCATAACTGATTTACAATATCCCTTGCCCTGGCTGATCGCAGAATGAAGCATAAGACTGTTCCATTCCTGCAAGTCAGCTGGAATTTTGTCACTTAAGGAGTATACATCAAGCCCTATCAAAGTAGATGATGATGTAGCTATTGTGACAGGGTCAGGCCAGATGGCTTTAGGAGAGTGATAGAAGGCAGATATATTAGCCCCAGGTTGAGTAGGTCCCTTTTCCCTGGGTAAGGCAACAGGGAAGGTTCCAGAACAATCAGGAACTTTCTGGAAACAATTAAGACAGGCAGGCAGATTAGAACACCTGCAGCCAATCACGAAGCTGCTAGAATCAATTAAGGCTGGCTAATCAGGGCACTTGAGTTTAAAAAGGACCTCACTTCAGTTTGTGGCGTGTGTGTGAGGAGCTCGGAGCAAGAGGCACTAGGAGCTAAGAGTGAGAATGTGTACTGTTGGAGGACTGAGGAGTACAAGCATTATCAGACACCAGGAGGAAGGTCCTGTGGTGAGGATAAAGAAGGTGTTGGGAGGAGGCCATGGGGAAGTAGCCCACGGAGTTGTAGCTGTCACACAGCTGTTCCAGGAGGCACTCTAGACAGCTGCATTCCACAGGGTCCTGGGCTGGAACCCAGAGTAGAGGGCGGGCCTGGGTTCCTCCCAACTCCTGGTCAGACACAGGAGGAGTTGGCCTGGGCTGTGGGTTCACGAAAACGGCCAAACTGAGGGCTGCCGTGAATCTCTGAGGCAAGCAAATCCGCCAATAAGTGCAAGACCCACCAAGTTAGAGGAGGAACTTTGTCACACTATATACAATTGAGTACTTTCAGAGTGTTTGAGAAGAGTTTAAATAGAAACAGCCTTCTTAAAGCAAACTGAGGTACATGTTCAATACAAGCAGATGAAAGAAAGTTTGGAGGGTTTATTAAATTTAAGCAACATGGCAAAGAAACAGTTGCTGCATAACAAGAAAGAAGAGTTTCACCATCTTAAATAGGCACAGAGTTAAATTTAGTTGAATTCAGAACTTCTGGCTGAGTAGCACTTATTAAAGGTCTTATCAGTTGGATCAGTGCTTCATCTTCATACAGAGTAAGCAACTCACAAACAGGTATCTCTGTAGAGACCATTCTGCTCCCAGAGTATATTCTAGCAATTTCAAGAGAAATCTATTTAAGCATTAATGACCTATTTGGGGGATTTTACAGTTAGGTAATGATCAGTTAGAGGAGTTAAAAGGTCAAGGCAAAGCCATAGGAAGTTAAATGTACTAGACTATCATTACTTAAATAACATACTCCAATGAATAGATTATTAGTGGTAATATAAACTTTTATTAATGAAAAATTAAAAGATTTACTCTTTTAATGTTGATTAGTTTGAAAGCGTAATAGGGAATGTTTAGCAATTTTAGCAAATCTGGAGGCCAGGTTCTCAATGATGCCACAATACAAAGACGATAATGCTTCATAAATCAAGTAAGTCGATAGTAACAGTGTTCTATTTTAAAAATACATCTTTCCAATTTAAGGCTAATATTTCCAAGACCTTTTGTTAAACCACAGCAATATTTTTATGGATTGGGATAGTTCATAAGGGCTAGTGGTCATGTATTAGAATAATAATAATTAATAGCATTTTACATTTCTATAGAAGCTTTCATTCTAAAGGATCCCTGAAAGCTTTACTAACTAGATACACAGGAATCTTTCAACCACCACTGAAATGTATTCAACCAGGGAATGAAACAGGATGGGTATTTAAGAGCACAGAGTAACAGTACATGACAGTTTGGGACAGGAAGCAAAGAAAAATGCCTTAATCCCTTGAAACTGTACATGGAATTAAAGTAGATGGAATGTATTTATCCAAATAGGAATTTGCCCTGGAAATCCGGGTCTGCACAACAAATCTTGAGAAAAGATTGACTGGAGTCTTTAATGACAGCAAGTGGTCACTATTATTGTGTTATTTTTATTTATCAATGCCTGTATTTGTGTTGCAGTAATGCCTAAAGGCCTCAACCAAGATCAGGGCCCCACTATGATGTACATCCACATTGTAAAACTGCCCATGCCTTTAAGACTTTGCAATGTACATACAAGGGTAAAAGAAATAAAGTATTATTATTATTATTTTATTTTACAAATGGGGAACTGAGGCACAGAGAAATTAAATGTTCAATACCTTTGTATTAGATATAATCCAAAAGAAAGATTATTAATATTAACTATAATATTTTAATAAAGGAAAATCAGAAAACTACAGTTATCTATTAAAATATTCACATATAACTGGTACAGTGGCAATAATCCATAGAAGGATTTGGGAAACTCAGATTCAGGAAGGTGATAATATAAGGTATTTGTGTCAATTAATAGATGAATAATAGTTACCTGCCTAATATATCTGTTGTGAGAATTAAATAGTCAATATTTAAACATTGTCTGAGAATGAAAGTCACTATGTAAATTTTAATTATTATTGTTATGCTGCCCATGACTCAAAAATATTATTTTCAATCATAGTGAATGAGGGGGTCCTTTGGGCCCTACACAATGCGAATAATAACTAGGAAGGATTAACTAAAACCTACAGAGATGAAAGAAAACCGCGGCTTAGGAGGGTTGGTAAGGACAATGCTTCGCTATTAAGGTAAAATATGGGGCCAGATACTCAGCTGGTGTAATATGGCCTAGCTCAACTAAAGTCAATTGAACTAGGTTTATTTACATCAACCCAAGATACGGTCTCTAGGCTACAATAGAAGGAGAATCCATTGAAAACCAAGTCTCCAATCCTTACAATGAGCTCTTCTCTAAACCCCCATGAAGTTATTGCTGAGATCCCTTTTTCCCACACAAGTGGTGACTGGGCCATCTTTGCCTTCAGTCATTCCATAACTTTTACAACATTTACAAAGACATATTCACTTTCTAGAATGTGATTGGAGCAAACACCGCAGGTCCTCTAAAGGTAAATTCCAGTTTTCTCTCAACAAGTAAACATACCACGTTCTTTGAAAGTCCTTATGCGAGAGAAAATAATCTAGAAAACACATTTTCTTCAGACAGTTTTTCTCAGATCATTTGATCTTTTATCTTGGCCTACGACTTGTGTTACTTCCCCTACCTCCCTATATTTTTCTTTACATCTGGAAATTAGGTAATTCTTCTTTAACTTCTGCCCTCAGCTGACAGCAAAGCAAACACAAAACTACAAGAAGCTGGGAAGCTGTCTGATGTTGCTTGGTCGAGATCATGAACTTTATTTTAGTGCTTGTCAAAGGAGGCAGATTGAGAGTTCTGTAGACCTCCGTTCATCCATCGAAAAAGTAAAGCTGAGACACTAGCAGGACAAATTTCTTGCCACTACTCCACCAGTGTGCTTCCGCCTAGACCTAAAGATACCACCTCTGCAGATCTACGAAGAAAAGTACTATATGAATGTTACATATTATTATTAAAGGGTTAGTTGATTTAAGCCCTGATTCAGCAAAGCACTTAAGCACATACTTAAGTGCTTTACTGAATAGGAATGGATTCCCCCACGTGTTTAAAGTTAAACATGTACTTAAATGTTCTGCTGAATTAGCACTTTAGACTTCATGCTAAATCAGTCATAGGCATTTCTGTCAAGTCTCAGGAGTAGCAGCCATGTTAGTCTGTATGCACAAAAAGAACAAGAGGACTTGTGGCACCTTAGAGACTAACAAATTTATTTGAGCATAAGCTTTCGTGGGCTACAGCCCACTTCATCGGATGCACAGAATGGAACATATAGTGAGAAGATATATATACTGAGAACATGAAAAGGTGGAGTAAGAGGTTAATTAGCCTTATCAAGTGTCTCATTGGGGAACTTGGCTAGCTCTGTGGGCAAAGGGCAGTCTCCCACTCAACCCAGGCCAGGCCAGGCAGCGTTATCTCATCCCCCTCCCTCAAGCAGGACTGGCCCCATTCCCCATCTCCATGAGGAGAGCAATGCAGAAGGACAGTGCGCCAGATGGAAGATCATACCTGAGTTCCTGTATGATTCCCAGCCAGCCCAATCCAGAGTTAGACCACCTGATTAGTGTACAATTTGGGAGCAAATGTCCACCTAAAGCTTTGGTCAAAATGAGGTCATAGAGTTTAAGGCCAGAAGAGACTACCAGATCAACTGGTCTGACCTTCTGTATATCAGAGGTGACCAACAGTCACCCCTGCATCGAGCCCAGTAACCTGGATTAGACTGAAGTATTGCGGCCCAGAGGAGACTAAACTATGGTGTGCGACATGCAGAGAATAGGAAGGACTCAGGAGCACCAATGCCTAAGGCCCCTGCAATGGAAGGGGATTGATTTCATGAGCTGTATCCAGATGATCCTAGTAAGCAACCCATAAGGAAGAGATTGGCAAAACAAACAAAGGGCACTGCCAATCTGCTTTTAGTGAATATTCCTTCCCAACCCCACATATGGCAACCAGTTAGACACTGAGCATGTGAGCAAAACCCACCTGCCAAGCATCTAAGAAAGATAATTCTCTGTATTGCCTGAGCACCGGCCCATTCCATCTGGTGTCCCCTCTACAGACATCACCTGCATCTGATGAAGGAAACCAAAAAATCCCATAACATTTTGAGGGGAAAGGTTTCCTTCCTCCCCCCCAAAGGTGACTGTCCGAAGCCCTGAAGCATGAGATTTAGGAACGTAAGACATAGGACCAGAAGGGACACCTTGGACCACTAAGCCAAGTGCCCCTTTGTCATACAATCCAACTCATTCTCCAGGGGGTGTATTCTATGGAGCGGTGCAAGAATCACAGGAACAGCTTTGTCCCATTCCCAATCTCGAAAGCATGGAAATACCAGGACAAGAATGAAGCCATACATCATCTACTACATATTGAAGCCATACAAACTGCTCCCCATTGTATTTATAGCCTCAGAGAACTGGGAACAAACTGAGAGGGGCTCCACCTGACAAACATCTAAGTAAGTCCCTAAAGGAGGCTTATCTTCACATTCCCATTTTACCATCCCATGGATAATTCCTCCATCTTTCATACGGATGGCAGTTTTGTCTCCCCCCTAAAGTTAAAAATTGCCATTTGATCTGACCAGAGGTTCCCAGGGTCTTTTCCATGATCATGGTAATTTTCATATTGGCTTTACACCACTTTAACTCTCCTGGGCAATTTTTGTGATCACAACTCCTTATAGAGAGAAAGCTGAAAAGAACACGTAAGACTGACAGACTCTGGTCATTAGGAGGATCGAACCTGGGGCCTCTGTAGCTAAATGCATAAGCCTCTGTTGCATTAACTAAAAGCCACAGGGCTCTTAGCCAAGGCTGTAGCACACTCATCAATCGCTAGCTGGGCTAGGTGCCACCAGAGGGGGACAGAGCGCCACACCAAGCTGGCCTGGGTTACGAACACAAGAGTGATACAGTTTCTAGAATCGTTGGGATTCATGCTGCACACAGACACATGGTGGCAGGAAAGTCAATCATAGGGAAGTCAATATTATCGTGTACAAGATCCCATCTCAGCAGAATGTTAACAGAAGCTGAAGAGAGCCTTAAAGGAAAATAAGTGGTATCACAGAAACAAAAATCCAGTCCTTATTGGAGCTTATTGGGAATATTGATCTCATCCACAGGCATGCCTCAGTGACTCAGAGTTCTTATAAGGCCACATCTACACTACACACCCTAGTGTACGTGGAGCTACACAGAAAAGTGAAAAGCAGGTTGTGTCTACACTGCAGTGGATAGTTACACATGTCAGTGAAAGGCTCTGGCAGGGGGGCAGACCACAGGAAAAGCTTCAGCAGCTCCCTACTGC
Source organism: Lepidochelys olivacea (assembly GCF_965140295.1). Taxonomy (NCBI): domain Eukaryota; kingdom Metazoa; phylum Chordata; order Testudines; family Cheloniidae; genus Lepidochelys; species Lepidochelys olivacea. The sequence goes on from NC_140411.1 coordinate 170,967,985, forward strand.
CGGAGCCTTTCCCTGAGGCAGTGAAGAGCTTCTGCAACAGGGTGCTGGCAGCCTTTCCCTGCTGCTAGAGTCTTTCCCTGTGGTGGTGTAGGACTCCAGTAATGGGGAGCTGGCAGCCTTTCCCCACTGCCAGAGTCTTTCCTATGGCAGAGCTTTTCCCCACTACCGCCCCACTGCCAGAGCCTTTTCCTGCTGGGGGAGTCTCCTCTTGCAGGGGGAAGGCTCCAGCATCAGGAAGGCAGTGGGACACTACAGTGCTAAAAAGAGCAGTGTAGATCAGGAGGAACTGCTTGGGTGAGTAGAGAGCATATAGGGTATGTACTCACATACATACTCACACCCTTCAGGTGTGGCTTTACTCACCCAAGCCATGCCTCACTGGCCACGCGCCTATTTATGCCTGTGCTGGGGGGCTCTGTGTGTATGTATACTACACACCACCCAGAGTGGTATGTAGTGTAGACATAGCCTAAAACCTATTCAGTAACTACTGTTACTCCCTCCACGCAGAGCTCAAGGTCCAATTGTGTAGCCTTCCCTCAACTGGTGAGTGCAGAGAACCAGACTTTTGAAGGGATCTACCCATTATAAATCAGGTAGCATGATTCTTGTGTCTGATTCCAGCTGAGACTAATGCAGGGGGCTCATTCAAGCCCCAAGTCAATCCAAGGAATGGCTACCAGGAAGAGACACAGAAAAGCATCGACTAGCTGGAATGCAATGATTCATTGAAGTGGCAAAGTACTGTTCCTTCCATCGATAGCAGACTATTCTAATCATAACAATCAATGTGTCTGATGGGGATTTCATCATTACAGTAGGAAACACACAATCAGCCTTCTCCCAAAGAGAGAAATCAACTTCTGTCCTGGCTGAGCAAGTTTCTATCTCCCGAATTGGCAGGGAGACTAACACTTATACATAGAGATCAGAACTTGGATAAAGCAGAGTGGAACCTGCACTCAGAAATAACCTCACACATTTTATGTCCAGTTGGTGGGCTGGTGCTTTTAACTTCTTTGCATCTGGAAACAGCTATAAAGTGCCCTGTGGCCTCTGCATGTCTCAGGACCTGGGAGTGAGGTAGGGAATAACCTCTCACAAAGAAGGGCAATGTCTCTGATATATGCCTTCCCACCCTTTTGTCTTCCTTCGAGACCATACAAAAGACAGGAGGGAAAGAGGCCTTCTGTACTGAGATCAGTTAGGCAGCTGCATAGCCATTCATACATAAATTCACCAAATTATGCACATTGATCAACCAATCTTTAGCAATGCAGGATTTTTTATTTTATTTTATTTTATTTTATTTTATTTTATTTTATTTTTTTGGCAGAAGGCTTCACCATGCCTTAGGGGACAAGGGCAGATGAAGGATATATAATCTCTCTCTTTTTGGAGCTCCATATTTAAAAAATGCTCTTACTTCCCATCCCCAGAGGCACACTGCTATGAAAATCCTATTGTAACAGATCTGTGGGCCTGAACATGATGACAAACAGGAATATTTATCTGTGCTTATCTGAACATTTCATTTTTTCAAGTAATAAATTGCACCAATCCAGCCCATCCTGGACACGAATAGATTACCCAGAATAGGGATGAAAATTGATATCCAAAGATTTGGGTTTGGAATGAGGAAGAATTTCACATATCCTGCAGTAGAAGAAATTGTTGTGCATTTTCCTCAATGTATATTTAACAATTTAGGAAAGATTTGAATGATCATGGCTGTGGATGTTATCTCATCTGAAGGGAGTAGGGCATGCAGCTGCTGCTGGTGACTGACAGGTCTGGTTCTGCCCTCAAGCCAGCTGAAATACCCATTGTAACAGTGGGCCTTATTACTTGAAGAAAGGAAATTTTCAGGTAAGCACAGGTAAATTTTCTTGTTATTTATACCTCAGAGGTCAATGTTTAAAAGTACAGAATCTGCAGATAAGGATACTGGACAATCTTGCTGTCTTGTCTTGCCTCTATATTTCCCAAGGGGCTGCCAGGTGTTATTTCCTCTCTGGTGTTGTCATTGTCTATTGCCTTGTACATGATATATATTTCAATTGACAATAACATATATTCCAGTCATACTGAAACTGCATTTTATTGCCAGTGTGGATGGTAGTCATAATTGAGGATGTGTCAGCTAGTTGCTGGAGTATGAATAATTGATATTGAACGAAATTCCTTTTTATAGTTCTTATTCATTAGAGAGAAGGCAATCAGGGAACATCATTTTCCTGTTGTTTGCCTTCAGGTATGATTGGACAGTCTGTGTGTGATTCAGAAGGGGAAATAATCATTTTTATACATGCAGCATGTGGTTAGGTTCTAAGTGAGTGAAGACTTGAACTCATAAATGTAATTGGGTATGACAAAATATTCAGTTTTGCCCATGGAAATATCAAATACAAGGTTAGCAGTGAAAATGTGTCCGCAGCATTGCGTGCTAAAATGAGTCAGCAAGTCTCAGCTGACAGCCTTTTCGCCTGTGTGTTAGAACATCAAGGGATCGGGGCCTGAACCAGAACTTGGGCTCCTACGCCAGACTGACATTTCAGTAAAATACCTATAGGAGTTATGGTACCATTTAAAGTCTCATTCTTGTATGAGATGTCTTCCCCTCCCAGGTTCTGGAGGCTGTTCAGATGGAAGATAAAAAAGCACATGACAGTTTTCTAAGCACCAATATGGGAAGTGTCACATTGAATCCTCTTTTTATCTACATAGTATTTGCAGTACAGGCAACAGCTGGGCCCCTCAAGTGAACCTCCTAAGCCACATTCTTGAGCTATAACCTTTTAGGGTGAAAGAGTGGTTTATTCTCCAAGCCCATTTAATCCTGGGCTTCTGCTGAGACTAATTGTGATGGTGATTAATGTCTGTCATAGAGAATAGCTCAACCTTGGGGGATTCAGGGTGATAACCCCACTCTAAGCTTGTCACTGGATAGGAATCTCATAACCCTGTGCACGCTGCAGATATGTAGTCAGACCCAGCAGGAGTTACAAAACAGTGGGGTTTGCTGGCAGGTGTCCTTCATTAGCTTGTCAATTAACCCAGCAAGCTATAGCATAGGTTGAGCTGTGCTCAAGTGAACCTCACAGACACATCCAAGACAAGCTACAGGCAGAACTCTATGCTAAAAATATATAAATAACTAAAATTAACCGAGGGGAATGTATATGTTTAGTTGGAGTGTTTCACTGATTTCTACTATTTGTTTATAGTGACATAAGGACCTGACCTGTGGCCCTGGGTTAGGAATCTGTTTTTGTCATTGTTTCTGTTGAACACTGAATAAATGTAAATGGTTGATGGGGGGCAGGGAAAGCTGCCATTTAGTTTAACCATAACCCAGTGAGACCAGTGTCTGTTTTGGGGCAAGGAAGTTTGGTCCCATTCCATACTTGAGTTCTTAGACACCAAGATAAGAGGCCCCTTAAGCTTTAGTCTTTATTGCTAAAAAATTTGTTTTTACCAGGGGGTAACCAATGCATGTTAGCTACCCCACTGTAAAATTCTAGTGCAGGCATGGCAATGTAGTTTTATCATGAGTTTAGGCTCGGTGAGGTGATCCATGGGTAGCGTATATAGTGTTGACCTCATCTAGCTACCTTGCAGTAAAAACTAGAGGTGTCTTCTCTCCACTAGGGTTTTACAGTAAGATAACTATTGTGTCAGTTATCTTGCTTTTTTTTAAAAAAACACCACCTTTTTGGCAGCGAAGACACAGACTTAGAAATAATTAAGATTACATATGGTCACATATCCATGGGATTCATTTAATATAGGCCATTGAACAACTATTAGATGCTAATAACTTTCAGTCACTATGATCTTAGGCCCAGATTCTCTGCCATAGTCCCAGCTCCTTTCAGGTTACTGAGTAATGTGGCTAGAATCACAGCTGGCCAGTTAAGAGCTTTCCAAGCAGCGTGGAATTCTCAGATGGAATAAACCCAGGCTTCTGTTCCAGACACACTCTCTCACACACACCCACAGAGGGAGGCAATGCCTCAGGAACATGTCAAGCCATAGTGAGTAGGGCTCTACTACACCAGTTCACAGCTAGTGGATGGGATACATACAATGTTGAGGTGGTGGTGTTTTGTAAAGGAGGGGTTTTTTTGGGGGGGGGGGGTTGAGTAATTATGACCCCATGGCAAGGTTTACATATCATCCCAACTATCTCTAGTCGACGGCAAGTCCAATGCAGATGTGATATGCCGGCTTCTTCCTCGAAAACTGCTTGAAACTGCATGTTAAATATACTGGAGGTGGCAGCTAGTTTTGGCAATTATGTTTGTATGTCTATATTTGAATTTCATACTTCAATGCACTCTCTCTTTACCCTGAGAGCTGTCTGTATACATCAGTGAAGCCACTTTGGCCCAAACTCTTCTTACTCACACAGGTGGGCCCATTGGCTTCACTGGGATTACTTATGGGAGTAAGGTGAGCAGCATTTAGCCCATTGTTTGCCTTATTAAGATGTCTTTGTGAATGCCCGGACATGTGAACCCAATGCAAGATGACTGGATCATCCATAGAAATATTCTTTTGTGGTATCGTATCAAGGCAAGCAGAAGAAAGTGTCAAACAGCTGACAGGGTGATGGGTGAGACATTACAAAGAGAGCCTGACATGCTTTCTTTATCACGGAGCAGCCTGTTTGGTGGTGGGCTAGCACAAACTGCTACAATCCCCAGAGAAATGACAGCAGGCACAAGCTTACTACACAGAAGAGTCATTGTTTCTTGCTGTAAAATGTTCCCTGCACAGATTTCCTCTGTGACCTTAGGCAAGTCTCTTTGGATCAGATTTTTAAAGGTATTTCAGTGTTTGATTTCTATTGATGTCAATGGGCTGAATGGAGAGGTGGCCAAGCCAAACCTGAATGATGCTGCGAACCCATGCAATACCCTAAGTGGGGAGCCAGGACTAGCCCCACAGGACAGGAGCCAGACAGGAGGACTGCTGCTAGGTGAGTGCTGGGCAGGCTCACTCTCCAGCCCACCGCCAGTCACTAGTGACCCATCGTCCCTTTACACACACAGACACACATGCCCATTTCGAAATCTGGCTCTGCCACTTGCGGGTACCTGATGAAAGAGTGAGCACGGAATGCCCCTAGGCTGGGTTGCTCTCCTAGAGGGAGTGCATTGGGAAAACATATTTGGTTAATGGGGATGGGGCCAGTAGGAAAGGTATCTATATCATGGAGGGGAAGCTAATCAAGACTGAATGTCTCAAGTTGGGTTGTGTTGGGCACCGGGAACACTATGAGGTAAGTGCATGGGAACTGGTCTCTAGGTTAGGAGCAGTGAGGAATTGGTTTGCTGGGGGGAGAACAAGTCTCACTCTCCCACAGCTTGTACCCCAATATTTCCTATCAGAGGCCAGTTTATCTCACTGAGGAGCCGGAGAAGGGTTATATAAACTTCTCTTTTTTCAATTTTTATTTTACTGGCCAAACTATAAATTGCTGCCACCGACTTTCAGGAGCTGTTGGTTTATTTGTTGCACAAACTAGCAAAAAAAACCCTGACTAAAGACTAACAGCTCATAGACCCAATCTATTGTATGTTCCCAAGTTATCTCTGACTGTACCTAATTTTTTTTCAAATAGAAGAGACCCGCCTTAGCTGTTCATCTCAATCCTTATTATAAGGGGTTATCAGTAGTCCTTCTGCCCGCAAAAATGAATATTTTTTTCCATACATAAAACCCATATTAATGCTCATGTGCGGCAAGGAGGCAGGCAACTCATCACCTCCATTTAACTCAATTCAGGGGTGGGTGAGAAAAGCTAATTCTGAAAGGCCTTTCTCCTACATAAGCTTGCTACCTACATAGAGGGGGGAGGGAACCAATAGCAGCCTTTCCCTAAATATCTCTTCTGTAGCAGATCTCAATGGTACATGTCACTTCATGTGCATCTTATAATACTTTGGTACCAGTATTAGATCATGTAAAACGGCTACTTATTTAAATGATCCCCCTAGTTAAAATTGGGCGGAAAAGGGAAAAAAATCGGCAAAAATGTGATATACTGCAGTTGTATTATTATTGCTCTTTGAATTTTCTGTAATAGTTGTGCAATATACGGTCCTCTGCAAAAAGATTTATGATGAACTGAAAATGAGTCTTCACTAGAGCTAGCTGATTTATTCCTAGCATACAATTTATTGAGTGGCTTCAGGCCTTTTCCTGTCTGTGATTTGTGCACAAGCATTTATTCTTATTATTGTGCCATATCTTACTAGGCCAGATTGTGCCCAGCTGCTCAGTATGGGAGGAGATGCCCTGCTTCTTACACCCCTGCAACGGACAGTTGCGGTCACTGGGCTCGTTGGAGAGTAGGAAATGCTCCCTTTGATGTAAGAGAGCCCCAGGGGTTACACATCATGGGAGACAAGAGAGTTGCTTGCAAACTGTTCACTATAAGTATTGCTTTAAGTATTTGAGTTTCGTGACTGGTCTCCTATGTCACATGGTATTATTTCTGATTCCTGGGTGGATGACTTATCCAGTCTTTTTCTCCTAAAAACAAATTTTGTTTAGTCATTAACCAAGTTTTGTTTTATGATGAAACCAGTTTCAGCAATGAGTCCAACGTTCATTTTCCAAGCATGCTCCTGTGATTAATTGTTTGTTTGATTTTCATTTCAATGTTCATGGAAAAGTGAATAAAGTGGGAACACAGCTGAAGCAAATATCTATTTAGAGGACTTTAAAATGTTCAGGAACTTTCCTTACTTGTAGCTCAGCTCTATTTTTCCCATGACTTCAAACTGTGCTTACTAAAGCCATGATCCTGCTCAGACCTATGCACATCTGTAATTTTACACACTGTGGGAAACTGAGCATGAAGTTATCAACCCTCAGGAAACTCCAACTTGTACAGAACCCTGCAGCAGGCCTCAGCAACACAGGCCACCACGAGCACAGCATATTGTCTTATGATCTCTGTTGCTGGCTTCCCATAAAATATGGAGTCAAGTTCAAGGTCTCCAATATAAATGCCCAGCAGTGGTTCCCAAACTTGTTCCGCCGCTTGTGCAGGGAAAGCCTCTGGCGGGCCGGGCTGGTTTGTTTACCTGCCGCGTCCACAGGTTCAGCCGATCGCGGGTCCCAGTAGCCGTGGTTCACTGTTCCAGGCCAATGGGAGCTGCTGGAAGCAGCGGCCAGTACGTCCCTTGGCCCGCACCGCTTCCTGCAACCCCCATAGGCCTGGAGCAGCGAACCGCGGCTACTGGGACCCGCGATTGGCCAAACCTGCAGACGCGGCAGGTAAACAAACCGGGCCGGCCCACCAGGGGCTTTCTCTGCACAAGCAGCAGAACAAGTTTTGGAACCACTGACACAGAGCAATGTGTACATTTAAAACAAACAAACTCCAGACCCTACCAAAAGAAAACACTATACTACACATACTATTCTTCCTCTGGGGAGGGGGGTCAGAGAGAGAATGAACGCACATGGCCGATGTTGGTCACTTTATGCACTAGTGGAAGGAGCTTAGATACTGCTGTGCTGAGGGAGGTATAAGAATCTATATAGCACAGAATATTGGGAAGTTCCATTGAAGTCAGTGGGACTACTCACAGTGTATAACGTCAAGCACATGCCTATGTGCTTGCTGAATTAGGGCCTCAAAATGGTCAAATAACATTCGAACCGTTTGTTTGATGAAAGTTGTGATTTTTTTTTTCATAAATTCTTTGAATTTTGTCATTCACCTATCTCTAGTATTTACAGCTTTACCCTTTTTTGTGTGCAATTTCTCGGATCTTTTTACAGATTAAAAAGCTTTGAAAATAAGCAATTGATTTGTTTTGGGCACCATGGATTCTTATTATAATTTCAAGTCTAATTTTTGCTGTAGAGCAGAGTAGGGATGGAATGGTTAATATCTCCTAGTTTTGAGGAAGCCTATGGAGAATAAAAACAAGGAAACTTAATAATGCATCTATAATAATCATAATGCCAATGGATGTTTTCTCTTGGGCCTGCCACAATAAGTCATATGCAGCCTTAATGCAGACGGTCATAACTGAAGATTGCCTACTAGTTCTACCTTATGCAACATAATCTGTTTATTCAGAAGCTATGCTCTATGTTCTGAGCTATGATTCAGGAGAACCTTAATCTGACATGATTTCTTTTGTTCTGTCTCCCTTGTAAGTAATATTGCAGTTGCAAATGTTGGACTGACTCTTTATTGAAAACAGTGTATTATTGTCTTGTCAGAGAAAATGTTATCTATAGCTGTTATTAACTATTTTAATCTGGTATTTTCATTCTATAACAGTAGTATTGTTTTGGAAGAGAATAGTTAAGTGTGTGTGATTTGTTTTTGTTTTTATTGCAAGAGCAAACTTGCTAATTAAAAGCAGGGACAGGGTATAAAAAAATGTTTAAATAATAATTTTTAGCACTCCAGATCTGAAGCTCTCAAAGTGCTTCACCAAGCTAGGTAACTGTTAATAACCCTTTGTGCTTTATAGGTGGGAAAACTGAGGGACAGAGGTTAAGGCTCACATTTGTCAGAAGTGACCACTGACTTTCGGGTGCCCAACTGGAAGTACTCCTGGCCTGACTTTCAGAAGCACTGAGCACCTGAAGCTGGGCACCTCAGGAAAAAAAATCAGGCTGAAGGTGCCTCAATTTGGATAGCTAATTCCCCGAGGCACCCAAAATCAGTGGCCACTTCTAAAACTTTTTGTCTAGGTTCCTGGGCAAGGCTTGCAGCTTTTAGAGGTGGTGAGCCAGTGATTTGATCAATATCTAAGCTATTTACATTATATGTTCTCAAAACACTAAGCATCGTTTTTCATTCTCCATTGTCCTGTTTTCCTCTCCCTTTTCCCCTAAGGGCAAGGGTCAAAGCAGATGTTGCTCCCTCATACAGTGTCCATGGTCATTCCTAATCAAACCTAAACTACAGCCATAATAAACAAAAAGTGAAAAGTCATCCAAAATATCATGTTAGTTATAGAACAAGTGACATTTTCAATCACTCAAAATGAAGAACAGTTGTCAGCTTTTTGCTCAGTCAAATGTGATGACATTATAAGAGCTTCTCTCCTCAGTTTCTTGCTGTCCCCTCCCCTGCCTCTCTGCCTCATTAATCCATCCTCATTAGACTCATAAAGACTCATAGACTTATAGGCTTTAAGGCCAGAAGGGGCCATTGGGATCAACTAGTCTGACCACCTGCAGGTCACAGGCCACCCACCCACTCACTCCTGTAATAGACACATAACCTCTGGATGATTTAAAGACTTCATGTTACAGAGAAGCCACCATTTACTCTAGTTTAAACCTGCAAGTGACCCGTGCCCGATGCTGTAGAGGAAGGTAAAAAATCCTCAGGATGTCTGCCAATCTGACCTGGGGGGAAATTCCTTCCCAACACCAAATATGGTGATCAGTTGAACCCTGAGTATGTGGGCAAGACCCATCAGCCAAACATCTGCGAAAGAATTCTCTGCAGTAACTTAGTGTCCCATCTCCAGCCATTGGAGATATTTGTTATTAGTAGTCCCAAACGCAGGCATACCAATATACCAATGCAGGCAATCTTATCATACCCTCCTCTCCAGAAATGTATCAAGCTCAGTCTTGAAGCCAGTTAGGTTTTTTGCCCCACCGCTCTCCTTGGAAGGCTGTTCCAGAACTTCACCCCTCTGATGGCTAGAATCCTTTGTATAATTTCAAGCCTAAACTTATTGATGGCCAATTTATATCCTTGATTCAATTCCCAGCTCTGCTACAGTTTTCACATGTGACCTGTGCTATTGATTAAGTTCTCCAGGAAGTGTAGAAACTTCCTGGAAACTTTAGATGCAATCTTTGGTTTCCTGGGACATTTTCTGCTGAGGAGTAGAAACAAAGAAGTGCGAGACAGGGCAGTCATAGGCTGCAGCTATGCAAAGCAGTAAAACTGGAGAAATGGCCTGAAGTAAATAGGGCAAAATTCAATCAGGACAAATCCAAAGTACTCCACTTAGGAAGGACCAATCATTTGCACACATACAAAATGGGAAATGAGTGCTTAGGAAGGAGTACTGCGGAAAGGGATCTGGGGGTCATAGTAGACCCCAAGCTAAATATAAGTCAACAGTGTAACGCTGTTGCAAAAAAGGCAAACATCATTCTGGGATGTATTAGCAGGAGTGTTATAAGCAAGACACAAGAAGTCACTCTTCTGCACTTCTCCACACTGATTACACCTCAAATGGAGTATCATGTCCAGTTCTGGGCCCCACAGTTCAGGAAGGATGTGGACAAATTAGAGAGAGACCAGAGAAGAGCGACAAAAATGATTAAAGGTCTAGAAAACATGGCCTATGAGGGAAGACTGAAAAAAATTGGGTTTGTTTAGTCTGGAAAAAAGAAGACTGAGAGGGGACACAATAACAGTTTTCAAGTACGTAAAAGGTGGTTACAAGGAGGAGGAAGAAAAATTGTTTTTCTTAACCTCTGAGGATAGGACAAGAAGCAATGGGCTTAAATTGCAGCAAGGGTAGTTTAGGTTGGACATTAGGAAAAACTTCCTAACTGTCAGGGTGGTTAAGCACTGGAATAAATAGCCTAGGGAGGTTGTGGAATCTCCATCATTGGAGATTTTTAAGAGCAGGTTAGACAAATACCTGTTAGGGATCATCTAGATAATACTTAGTTCTGCCATGAGTGCAGGGGACTGGACTCGATGACCTTTCGAGGTGCCTTCCAATTCAATGATTGTATGATTCTATGATTTAGGCTCAGTCTCTGTATGGGCCACCTTCCTCTCTGATGTTACTTCATTACAAAAGGAGTTACCCACTGTTTTAGCCCAATGACAGCATTTCATTTTTATCCCAAATGTGTTACCTTGCATTTGCTCACACTTTCTACATGAATATGTGTGCACATTCAAACTCGTCTCCTGATACATTTTTCAGTAGGTTCTGTCAGACTAGGCATTATAAATGCCAGTGTCATAGACTTAGCATCTCAGACATTTTAGGGTTAAAATGCCAGTCAAGTTGTATACAAAGATACATATTTTTAACAAAATATGGTACAAATCAGTTAAGCCTTTAAGAGAGGCATTTCAAGTAGGTCCAAATTTGTCATCTTCTTGTTTAATCTTTAAAGATTTTATTTTGACCAATAGTTTTTCTCCTTCCTTCTACTCTTTTTCTTCACTGTAATCTTTCTATTTAATTTTTTTCCTCAAGAATCAAATTGAATTCATAATCCCAATATAAGAAGACCAAAAAGTAGAGCAGGTCAAATAATTTGTAACAAAACTGTGTTTTATTGGCTACATAGAGCGGCTGATTTGGAACCACTCTGTAATAATTTATGAATATTGTGTGTTGGCTTGGTTATTGAGATGCTTGCTGTATGAATATATTGAGTTAAATCAACTAGGCTGCCTGGACAAACAGGCAGGAATGAAAAAGAAAGGCTCAAAATAAGCCACTTCTCTGCAAACACTTGAGAGTTGTTAAGGCGAAATGCCAGACCTAAATGCTTTTGCAATTCCGGTTCAATCTCCTGCTGAGCCTACAAACTAGTAATGACCTGAAGGGTCACAGCTGGGGAACACAGAAGAACACAAGATCCCTGAAAGGATTAAAATGAACCTTCTCTTATGGGAAGCGGGGTAGTTTTTTGGGGAAAATCAGAATGAAACGCAAGCACCCACTGAATGAAACATATGCCTACTTCAGTTACCATCATGGGATGGTAAGCCTTCAGCTAAGGTAAACTGTGGACTTTTTAAAAATCCTTTTTCTCTAAATGCTTTGTTATATCTGTTAAAATAAACAATTCTCTGGTTTTTGAGAAGACTGTCTGGTCATTATATTCACCACAGGTCACAGATTTCCAAAGAGAAGAACTTCAGGTTCTGAACACAGTTGGACCTGCAAAGTAACCACTGTTGACAGATCGTGCCCTGTGTTACAGCACCCTGTGTAAGAGGGAGAGAAGTGCACAGTTCCACACATAAGAGGTAATGAGGCCTGTCACACTCAGAGAGACCAGCATGTGGACAGAGATCCAGCTAACCCAGTAACCTCCATGACGCATAAGTCACATGGTGCTTGGATACATGGATTCTAAGAGCATAATTCTTAGAATCTTGTTTCCAGAATGTATGCTCCCAGTTATGAATTTGAAATTATGGAAAGCAAATAAAATTGGCATGTGACCTGTCAAAGCAAAATTCTAAAACATTTGAATGAATATTCATGTGAATTTTTTTCAGTATTTATTCAGCTCTGCTAAAGAAACTTGTTCTGACTTCCTCATTCTCCTTGTTGAAAGAAATAGGTTTCAGTAAGGGCAGCTTGTGAGACTGGGATCTGCGATGTTTGTGTCAGTCTTTTGAATTCTAATTAAATATTGAAGAGAAAAAGGAAACTTGGCAGACAATTGCACTTACTGTGGACTAATGTCATTCAGTTTGTTTGAAGAAAAATGTTCTAAAACAGCTGAGAAACTGATCTTAACTTTGAAAACCACCACTGAGCACTCCCTGGCCAACTACTCTTTGCTTTATCCTCAACAGTGGAAAATTAAGTTTTCAGAGTAGCAGCCATGTTACTCTGTATCCACAAAAAGAAAAGGAGTACTTGTGGCACCTTAAAGACTAACAAATTTATTTGACCATAAGCTTTCGTGAGCTACAGCTCACTTCATCAGATGCATCCAATGAATTGAACTGTAGGTCACGAAAGCTTATGCTCAAATAAATTTTTAGTCTCTAAGGTGTCACAAGTCCTCCTTTTCTTTTTAGTGGAAAATTAACACTACTAAAACATCAGATTTATTGCAATGACGACTGAAGATCTTACGTTAATGTTCTCTCCGACATTGCAATATGACTCCTGGCTTTTGAGGGGCAATATCTTTGTTGTTTCAAACCATCTTAGATACTAATTGGTAGGTGGCCAGCTGGCAGGTTTATCCTGAATATTGCACTAAATTGGTTAATCTGTGCTATATTTAAACAGTGGCAGCAGCTAGATTTTTCACTTACTGATTTTTCAGACTCTACTAGCTTTTTGAAACAGGCATCTTTCCTTCTCTTCATAGTAATTGATTCCAAACCAGTATCTAGTAAGATTACACAAATGCATCTCCAGTGATTATTGCTACCACGGCCAGAGCAAATAAAAGAGTTACCAGTTCTTCCTCTTCCAGGAGGACAGAAGTACTTATGCTTTGCTGGAGTCTTCTGCCTATTCTTCCTGTATGCTCCAGACCCTCCTGTACTTCCTCAAATGAAGATTAGCAGCATTCAATAAATAAATACCACTAAAATCCTTCTAGTTACTTGAAACACTAGTGCAACAAACTGTACAAAAAGGAAAAATTGTGTCTTGGGAAAATCTTTCTGTGCCCCATTTCAGGCGTTCTCAAACTTCATTGCATCGCAACTCCCTTCTGACAACAAAAATTACTTCACGACCCCCAGGAGCGGGACCAAAGCCCAAGCTTCACTGCTCTGGGCAAGGGAGCCAAAGCTGAAGCTCAAGGGCTTCAGCCCCAGGCAGGGGGCCTGCAACCCTGAGCCCTGCCGCCCAGGACTGAAGCTCTCGACTTTGGCTTCGGCCCTGGGTAGTGTGGCTCGAGCTTCAGCCCTGGGCCCCAGCAAGTCTAAGCCAGCCTTGGCGACCGCATTCAAAGGGAGTCACAACCCACTTAGGGACCCTGACCCACAGTTTGAGAACTGCTGCCCTATTCCACTCCTTGGGTTTATTTCTTCATTCATCTCAATCAGTGAAAGTCAAGAATAACTATACCGAGGTTAACGGAGCTACACTTAGGTAAGTGAGATGAGACTCAGGCTTCCCATAGTCCCACTAAACTTCATCCCTCTCTGCTTTATTTTTTCTTTTGCCCTATGCTTACCTCGATGAGTCAGATCCTAGGCCAATATAGCAATTTGCATCTGCTGAATGAGGATCTGCTCTCATCCCAAGTTTCTTTCTAAGGTTGGGGCAGCCTCCCAATCAGCAAGCTAGAAGCCCAATTTGTCTACTTTTTCATATCTCTGCTACAAACCTCCCTGTTCCATGACATCAGCCTGTTCTAGTCTTCACACGCAGCTCCACTATCCACCTCTTGTGTTAATTGTACTATTTCCTTCTAGACTAATTTCTGATGAGCTTGTATCTTATTTTCTGTCCTCGCTGTATTTTTACTGCTGTTCAGTGCTTTGTGCATCTAAAATGTAATATAAAAATAAAACCCTAAAATTCAGTTGAATTGGCTATTATGAATGCACAGGAGCTACTGTTCGTAACATTTGCTTAATGATTAACAGATTAAATCTTCTTCTGACAATATGATTAATACCACTGCTGCCAATGAAAGGGCCTCTTGTAACGGTTCATCTGCCTTTTGGTTATAAGCCCTGAAAGTCCATTTTTTACCCAGTTATTTAATCTCTTCACTCTTTCAAATTGCATCAGGCTGAACTTTGGAATATGACTCATCAACCTTTTCTTAAAGAGAAGGTCACCCCTCAGGAGGACAGAGGATCACCATGGCTTTTGACTTTGTTACAATAAGAAAAGTAGACAATGAGAGGCTAATTCATACTAAGACAGGGACAAAAGTCTGGAATCAGACTTCTCTAGTTAATCCATTACTGCTTTGGATCCAGAAAATATGGGTATCATTAGAACAATGCATAGGCTGGCAGGCTGGCTTCTTGTAGTCTTTGATCTCTGTGAGATGCCTCTTATAGAATTAACATGTCTGAATTATTTTCACAGAAACAAAATTTAAATCTGAGATTCTTGTAAACTGTAAAAAATGTCACCTGAAAAGGAAACAAATGTCTTGGGTGACTGCTATTCTGTACTGTAAATTAAAACAAAAGGAAAGCAAATGCCTCTCCAGAAAGCTCAGATTCCCATCCTCATGATGGTACAGATCGAGGATGCAGAACGCTTCAGTAGTACCCAAGGAAATTTAAACAACAAGGAGTCCGGTGACACCTTAAAGACTAACAGATTTATTTGGGCATAAGTTTTGTGGGTAAAAAACTCACTTCTCCAGATGCATGGAGTGAAAATTACAGATGAAGGCATTATTATACTGACACATGAAGAGAAGGGAGTTACCTCACAAGTGGAGAACCACTGCTGACAGGACCAATTCAATCAGGGTGGATGTAGTCCACTCTCAGTAATTGATGACGAGCTGTCAATTCTAGGAGAGGGAAAGATGCTTTTGCAGTAAGCCAGCCACTCCCAGTCCCTATTCAAGCCCAAATTAATGGTATTAAATTTGCAAATGAATTTTAGTTCTGCAATTTCGCTTTGAAGTCTGTTTCTGAAGTTTTTTTGTTAAAGTATAGCTACTTTTAAATCTGTTATAGAATGTCAAGGAAGATTGTTCTCCTACTGGCTTTTGTATGTTACCATTCCTGATGTCCGATTTGTGTCCATTTAGTCTTTTCATAGAGACTGTCCAGCGTGCCGTGGTTGAGCTTTGTGACTTTGTCCTCACCCACAACCATTTCAGATTTGGGGACAATGTATACCTTCAAGTCAATGGCACTGCTATGGGTACCCGCATTGCCCCACAGTATGCCAACATTTTTATGGCTGACTTAGAACAACGCTTCCTCAGCTCTCGTCCCCTAGCACCCCTCCTCTACTTGCGCTACATTGATGACATCTTCATCATATGGACTCTCGGGAAGGAGGCCCTTGAAGAATTCCACCTGGATTTCAACAATTTCCACCCCACCATCAACCTCAGCCTGGACCAGTCCACACATGAGATCCACTTTCTGTACACTACAGTGCAAATTATCGATGGTCACATAAACACCATCCTATACCAGAAACCTACTGACCGCTATACTTACCTACATGCCTCCAGCTTCCATCCAGGACACATCAGACGAGCCATTGTCTACAGCCAAGACCTAAGATACAACCGAATTTGCTCCAATCCCTCAGACAGAGACAAACACCTATAAGATCTTTATCAAGCATTCTTAAAACTACAATACCCACCTGGGGAAGTGAGGAAACAGATTGACAGAGCGAGACGGGTACCCAGAAGTCACCTGCTACAGGACAGGCCCAACAAGGAAAATAACAGAATACCACTGGCCATCACATACAGCCCCCAGCTAAAACCTCTCCAGCACATCATCAACGATCTACAACCAGTCCTGGAAAACGATCCCTCACTCTCACAGACCTTGGGAGGCAGGCCAGTCCTCACTTACAGACAGCCCCCCAGCCTGAAGCAAATAGTCACAAGCAACTACACACCACATCACAGAAACACTAACCCAGGAACCAATCCCTGTAACAAACCTCATTGCCTGCTCTGTCCCCATACTACTACATAGCGACACCATCAGAGGACCCAACAACATCAGCCACACCATCAGGGACTCATTCACCCGCACATCTACTAATGTGATATATGCCATCATGTGCTAGCAATGCCCCTCTGCCATGTACATTGTCCAAACCGGACAGTCTCTATGTAAAAGAATATATGGACACAAATCAGACATCAGGAATGGTAACATACAAAAGCCAGTAGGAGAACACTTCAATCTTCCTTGACATTCTATAACAGATTTAAAAGTAGCCATATTTGAACAAAAACCCTTCAGAAACAGACTTCAAAGCGAAACTGCCAAACTAAAATTCATTTGCAAATTTAACACCATTAATTTGGGCTTGAATAGGGACTGGGAGTGGCTGGCTCACTACAAAAGCAACTTTGTCTCTCCTGGAATTGACACTTCGTCATCAGTTATTGGGAGTGGACTACATCCACTCTGATTGAATTGGCCGTGTCAACACTGGTTCTCCACTTGTGAGGTAACTCCCTTCTCTTCATGTGTAAGTACAATAATGCCTTCATCTGTAATTTTTACTCCATGCATCTGAAGTGTGTTTTTTACCCATGAAAGCTTATGCCCAAATAAATCTATTAGTCTTTAAGGTGCCACCAGACTCCTTGTTATTTTTGTGGATACAGACTAACACGGCTACCCCCTGATAAGGAAATTAATTTTTTCTATTTTCTTCCCTGCTACTCTGATTCAGTAAACCCCTTCTCAGAAGCTAATCATGTTAAGTGCTTTAGCTTATACTAGATGTGATAGTGGGTAGTCCCATCTAGGTCTAACAGCTGACTCATTCTCATACGTCAGGTTTCAGAGTAACAGCCGTGTTAGTCTGTATTCGCAAAAAGAAAAGGAGTACTTGTGGCACCTTAGAGACTAACCAATTTATTTGAGCATAAGCTTTCGTGAGCTGCTCACGAAAGCTTATGCTCAAATAAATTGGTTAGTCTCTAAGGTGCCACAAGTACTCCGTCTCATACGTCAGCTAATGATCAAAGGGTTAATTTATATTCAGAATACTAAATGTGAAATACCTCAATTTCAACACCAATTTTTTTTAGGAATAAATGATATTGTAGACAGTACAACCGCTTTTGAACCCAAAAGAGGAACCATTACCATGAGAGCTCTCTGTGTCCCAACTTCTCTAATAAAGGAAGTCAATATATTCCTCAGGATTGAGAAGCCAGGAGGAGGAGGAGTTTCTTCAGTTATTCAAAAGCCAGAGGCAGGGATATTGTATGTTGCACAAGAGGTTCCGAAATAAAGACGCTCTGATCTATACATCAGTTTGGTCATTCTCATGTCACCCTAATGGCCAGCTTTTGTGCTGGAATCATCTTCTCAATTATCAAAAGAATCAATCAATATGGACCACATACTGAAGAATCTTTCTGGGCTTTAGTTACTATTACAGTTACTACATGTAAGGGAGGAAAGCATCTTTGGAATCATTAAACACCTTTCATGTTGATAGAAAAAGTAATTGCAGAAAGGCTCTTCAGAAGTCATTAAAATAGCTGTAGATATTTTTGAATCAGACACTTGTGTTACAAGAAGATATTTCAGAGAAGAGAGTTGGAGCCACTTTAATGCACATACTCATCAAATAAGCCCGCAATTTGTTTATGATAGATATCCAGCTTTGCAAACCTAATGCCAATGAGATCAAATAGCTGATAGCCTGAAATTTGATCAAGGGAGACATTCTATGTGGACAAGTAATTAAATTGGCTTATCTAGTGAAGAAATAAATCAATGTTTTGCAAACTCCACTCAGAAGTCCACATCCTATTTGTCAGATTCGGTCATAGACAGTATTTAAGTTCGTGTTTGCCACATACTAGATATGGGCTCAAAATTGAAAATTCTGGATATTCATTTAAATTTTGAACAGTGCAAAGTCAAAGTTCGGTGAGTGCTGAGAATCCAAGGTTTTGATTCACCCCATTATATAGATAGGTGCCATTTGTAAAATTTGAATCTAGACCCCTGGAGTGAAATCTTGACCCTATTGTAGTTAATATGTTTTACCATTGTCTTAAATGAGGTTAGAATTTTACCTCAGTTTTTGGTTTGAGGGAGGGTCCATCTCTAATGTATGTGGGTTTTGCATCTAATCAGGATCTTTTCATCTGATCACTAGGGAGCATCTCCCAAATCTGAGAGCTAACACACTAGGAGTGCCCAATGCCAGATGGCATGCTGTTATGATATTTACCCAGAATGTAGCATATACTGTATCACTGGAAAACTAATACCCCACTGATCATTAACATTCTTACATGATGTCCATATAGTAATCCCACAAAGAACTTTACAGAGGTGCTGGAAATATGTGACTAAAAGGTACTTAAACTAGACATGTCAGAGGGAGTTGATAAACGAGTTTTCTCCAGACAAAGGAAAGAGGACAACATCTCAAACCAGCTGTGGCCAAATTCTGTGGGCTATTCATTTGTATCAGAGGTTGTTGCAGGAAGAGATCATTTGCACTGTAAAAACCACCAGCAGGGGAGGAACCAGCGTGGTGTCTACACCCATCCAGGGAAAGGAACTTTATCTGGGTACACACTTCAGAAGAATGCATTTCAAAGATTAACTGGACTATAAAGAGAGGGGGAGAGAACCCTTAAGTTATCCTTCACCTGCGGAGTCAAAGAAATTGAGCACTTTGAGCTCTGTGAAGGGTCTTAGCCAGAGAGTCTGGTCAGCAGTGTTCCCTCTAAGTTATGCACCTGCATGGCCGCACAACAGTCCATCAAGTGCCGTGCACTCGATTATTACAGCTGCACACCTCCTCCTCAGCGATTTGTGTTCAGTGCCCCTCCCTCCACTGCTCTGCTGCCAGGCTGCTCCTGCCCTCTGCTTTGGAGCCATCCCTGGTCAGCTGCTTCGAGGAGTCTCCTGTTTGCTGTGCAGAATGGAAGGAGTGCTGATGTTAGGTGTCCCCCTCCTCCAACCTCTCCCCTCCACCCATGTACCCATCTCTGCAGAGCAGTGGGCGGGAGCAGGGACAGGGCTCAGGAGTGAGATGGAGCTGCTGGCGGCTGTTCCTGTGTTTGAACAAGCCTTTAGACTGGTGAGTGCTGCTCTGCTTAAAGTGACAGTGCACAATCTCCTATACACTTCCCCAAAACACACACACTCTCTCTCTCTCTCACTGTCTCTGTCTCACACACACACATACACCCTGCCTGTCTGTCTGTCTCTCATTCTCATATACATACACACACACACACATTGTCTTTTTCACACTCACCTCCCAACACATACTTTTGGCGGTGTGGTTGGTGTTACTTCTTGGTACTTCCTGCAATGCACATATGTTCTCTGTAATTTTATTCTTTCAGAGTGCTGTTATTTTAGTTTTTTGACTGGTCTGTCCATTTCATAATTTTATTTCTCTCTTCTACTTAAATTTAATGCGTTGACTAGTGAGTTCTAAAATGCCTACCCTGTCCTGACTGGAGTAATTATCATTATTACTTTTATTATCATATTGTGCTTTGTCATTCATTATTTAAAGTAGTACAATCAAATAATAGTACCCTTCCAGAATGTAACTTTAGCCTGTACTAACCTTAGAAGTGCCAGTTTAAAAAACATTAGTTAAATAAATAACTTTAGATACTGTGCAGATGAAAGTTGCTTGTTTTCAAATTGTATTTTTAGTTATATCTGTAAAATAACTTAAAATTTGCACAAAAATAAATGCAGTATATATAGGTTTTTTGTTTCAACTGGTGGTGCACATCTGCACATTACTTCAATATTATTGGCGCACATAACAAAATTCATTCTGCACATGGGTCGAAAAAATTAGAGGGAACATTGCCGTCAGCCATGCTGGAAAAAAGACTTGGTTAGAGCTAGTTTGTTAATTCAGGTTTTAGTCTTAGAAGTGTATTTTTACTTTTGTTTGCTTGTAACCCTTTCTATCATTACTCCTTATACTTGGCATCACTTAAACTTGTTTTAGCTTTACTACAAACCAGTTCAGTGCTTTGATTAAAATAGAGTGTTTGTTAACCCCAGTTAAGGTAATAAGCTGCTGAGTGCTGACTCTCTGAGGGAGGAGAGAACTTAATAACCTCCATGAGTGCTCAGTAAGAGGGCTGGACACTGAGAGAGACACCTCTGAAGAACTTGTGAGCTGGGTTCATTGATTGTTGCCTGCGGGGCAAGGTTTGGATGGGCAGCACCCTGAAGAGTTTGCTGGCAAAGCAGACAAGTTGGTGTGTGAGGGAGCTGATACATAGCTTAGCAGCAGCAAAACTCTCAACTGCTGGGGCAAAGAGGGGTAACAGAGTAACTCACAATTCTGGGAAGTCCAGCAGATTGTCAAACATTATCCACTAACACTGAAAATAGAATTTGGCTGCAAGTATTCATCTTAAAATCATAGAACCACAGGGTTAGAAGGGACCACAAGGGTCTTGCTCAGTTCGTGCATTTTTTTTGTCAGGTCACTATCATCTTAACACCTTAAAATTATAAGAGGGCCGCGAATGGACTACCCCGGCAGTCAGTGACCCTTGTGCCATTAAAGAAAAAAAAAATTAAGAACTAAATCTCTCAAGTTGCTTAAGCTACATAGATGACAAGGGAAGATTGAGACTATTAAACTGATCGTGTATATCAGCTAGATAACTATGCTATCAGCATTCTCTCACTGAAACATTTTGCAGGTGGCAGAAGGTTTCCTATGTATAAAAAACAGAGTAATCCCAGAGGGAGGTGGTGCCCCTTTGCTTTTTAGGGACTGGGGTGTGTTTGCTTTGCCTATCACTTTCTTTATTTTCTTCTCCAGGTCATGGGATAGATGAATGTTAAGCCTATTGAGTCTTGAGTTATAGTATTTCTCAGGTTCAACAATGTGCCCAGGATGGTCCAGGATTTGGTGTTTGTCTAATTATCTTATACTCTTTCTGCTGGTCCTACTCACTAATAAAGAGGACGGGATTCATCGAACAACAACACCTCACCTCAGTTGAGCTTTTCGAGCTGACCTCAGGGGACCAGAGATTCTGCCAGCCTGAGGAAGTAGCAACAACTTTGACCTGAAGCTGACAACAATCATTACCCTCTAAGTGCTGTTGGGTTTTTGTTATTGTTTAGGTTTTTTTCTATCTTCTGGCTCTGTTAAGTTGGGGAAATGACTTGATAAACCACCAGCTTTGGTTAGCACTTTTCTTAAAGTGATGAAAGTGTTAAGAAAGGAAAATCTGGTTAGAATTTTGCCCTGGTGGTTTAAATAAATATAGAAGGTTTACATTGTGCGTGGGGTTAAGAAGCTAAACCTTAAACCATGGCAGAAAATCTGAAATATTTTAGCATTAGTTCTTAGCACTAACTACTACAGGAATCTAAGTAACATCTAATGTAGCCATATTATGTGTGTACACATGTAGAGATAGCAATTTTCAGTATATTGGTCATGAGGCAGTGTCTACTAAAATTCTGCAAGAATTCCATAGAGTTGAAGCCAATCTAGCCTCAGTATTTTTTTATTTGTTAGGACTTAGGCAAGTTTCTGCTTCAGGAAGCCAGAGAATTTTCATTAAGTCTGGCTCAGTGCTGGCAATAGTTGTATTACTAGATATCCTACTTAACAAAACTTGTTTTTCAAATTCTCCACTATATATAAACTTTGTGTGCATTAAACCATTGCTGTTGCTTAATTAGATACACCAGTAGATTCCCCGGAATATACGGCCAACAGTTTCTTTAGCTTGATACCTGCAGTTACTTGTGTCTCTTGGCATTTCATTCTTTTTTGTTAGGAGAAAATCTCCTCAGCATTGAGGTGAGTCACTGCTCAACTTGCCTTTGACCATCTGTCAAAGCCTAAATGTGATATACAGTGTGTGGTGCAGGCCCCAAATTAAAGGGAGAGAGAAAATTATTCACGTATTAAAATGCTGTGGAATTCATTCATTTGGCGTCATTAACTTTCTATAACCTCAGTTTTATGATTTTGCATTTCTAATGTAAATTATTGTCAAACATGAAAGTGAAGGGACACTGGAGTAAAGTGAAATGTAGATAATTTTGGAGTTTAAATGAGTGTTGTCCCTAAAAATGTGGCACAGTTGAGAAGTATGCTTTGCAATGCTTTTTAATTTTTTTCTTGTTTTGCTCAATATCTTTGCAAAAAAAAAGTGACAAAACTGTGGCAATCCATATAGAAATCTTCTGAAGAACCCCTGTAACAGACACTGCCTGCTAATGGGAGCTGTGTGTACAGATCTGTGAGGAATAGATGCCTTAATCATCACCAACTTCTGCCTTATGGTTCTCTGAAGTGGTCTGTAATTCAGCCCTCTGTCTGTTAAACACATTTTATGTTTGATATAATTTCTTAATTATCCCACAAAATATGTGAGAAAACTGCTCATCTGTCTAGGGAGTGGAGATTAAAATTAAAACTGTCACAGTTTTCTTCTACATTGTGTGGGTGTCAGCTTAAAAACTAATATGGAGCAGACAAATATCAACAGAGATGTCAGCAAAACCAGTCATTACAACAGCTGGAATAGTAGTTATTTCCTTTTTTCTGTGAAAGTGTTTTCTCAGTCTGTCTGTAGGTAATAATAAATCCGTTTAAATACATTTTGTGTTCATTGCCTGACATTGACTCGGGAATGTTTAATCTCTCACTACTAAATGGTATTTATGTTTTAAGAAGTAAGGGTGAAAAAATCCTATTTCTTTTAGCTCCAGTGTTGAGGGAAACAGTGACACCTCCCACGCATTTGTCCTTTTTGGGGTCAGTAAGAAGCACCTGTAGAAATTCAGTCTTTGAATATGCTAAGAATCTGGTTATTGCACGTAGGTTGTGGCACTGATTGTTTCATTATTTATTTCTTTGGTTTTCTTCCCATACATTAACATTTTGCAGGTCATAGCCTGTTAATTCAAGATGAGGAGCAGATGATATTTTCCCTCCCTAGTTCAGCAGAGAACAGCTGTTGCATGGCAAGACTCTCTGGTTAATAAAATAAATAAATAGAAATAGGGTGATATTTATAGCAGTAGTTCAACCAGGAGCACTAACAAGAAATTACCCAGGCTGGTATCCATGGGTTAATTGACACTGACCATCACAGATGTGCTTTCCAATTAGCCTTTGGATAATTTCTCATCAAAATAGAAATAATGATCTAATTATAAGGGCAAATACATTATAGGTACTAGCTAGTCTTAATATAATTTTCCATACAATAATCCAAACTTGTCATTGCAAAATGTCTCTAAAGTACAGAGGAGGTGTGTGACTGCAGGGCATTTTAAGGCTATTTTATCCATGGCAACCACTCAGTTATGCTATGTCTGGAATAGCATTCCGGTCTGTTTTAAATGTCTTTTGGAATCCATGAATTTTGGACATGGTTTGTGTCAGTGCAGGGTAAATCTTCCAGAGATTTCAAACACATACTTATCCAGTAAACCAATTTTCCTAACCATAGTGTGGGTGGATTTGAGAGAATAAATATTAAACTGGTAATTCCTGGAAATGTGCAGGGGCAAAAATGTCTTATTAATGTTCATGTAGCATGGGAGCCTGAAAATGCACATATATATGGTTGACATTGAGATGACTGTGAAGAGGGGAAAAACAGTCCACATGGAAGATGTTCTGGTTTATTGAAGCACTGTTTATACTCAATGGTTCCAGCAAGACAATGGTCCAAACTTCCCTTCGTTTCACAGGTATACATCCACAGTATCACCACTGAATTTGGCCCATTGTTGGGCTAGAATCAGCAACTGTCTTGAGAAGCCATTGGACTTTTTAAAATGCCACCTGCTTTGAGGTGTCATCTGATCTGCTGGGTTTAATTTGTGCTGAGCCAATACAGCTGTCAGGTGCTTGTTTTGCTGCCTGGACTACTGCTGCTGTTGCTTTGGGATGCCTTCTGGGCTACCACTGCTGGTACTGAAAGGCAGTCTTTAAAGGTGGTCCCTGTTGTCTTTGCTTTTCTATTACTCTCAGTTATTGTACTGCCATGGAGATGGACAATGCTCCAGGTGTTATATTTCAGCCCTGCTAGACTGGCAGATCACTGGTGATCACGCTGATGACCCTGGGTGGAGAATGTGTAGCTGTACTCCTGACGGAGAAGGGCATGGGTCTGAGGTATGCACTGGCCCTACAGGCTTAGAACAAGGCAAACCGGTATAATGCCCACAGCTGTTGGGACAGAATTTTTTAATATGGGACACTAACTACATCTGATGCTCTAGATATATGGCAGCTCCAATGGCAAAAGCACCTACATATACTGTGACTGAATTCCATCCATAGAATTTAGAGTAGAATTTAAGGGCTCCTAGTTTTTCTTGTTGGTGATGGTTTATAGTTTATTTGTAATATGCTGCATTCAACATGAATAGTGTAGAATTCAATGTGACTGGGTTTTGATTAATTTAAACTTGAGAGTGGCTTTTTTCCCCGCCATGGGTTAAAGAACTTTGCCATGTGTTTTAGTTTCCAGTCTTGTCATTAAGAGCCAACATATAAGGGATGGCTACTCCCTAAAGATAAAGCTGATATCAGTGGATTGAAGAAATGTGTTTCCTAAAATGCTTCCTCATCATATCTAATTTTGAAACCAGAATGGAAAAACTCTGATATGCAGATATGAGTGACTGTTCTGGGTAATCTAAATCTCCTGAGCAGATGCCCATATTCAGCAAAGAACTTGAACATATCTTTAAGTCCCATTTACTTCAATGGCACTTAAGCACATGCTTAAAGTTAAGTGTATAATCAAGTGCTTTGTTGAATTGGGGGTCTTGAGATATTTCACTTGATAGTTTCTCCCTTTTTCCTAGCCACTGAGGTTCCTGCAACTAAACTAGATGTCTACAGTCCCTGTGAAAACAAGCTTTGGGGAGGGGGAAATACTGAATTGAAGGTATTGTTACATCTTGAGGAAAATTTGGAGTTGCAAGTTTAGGGAGCAAATTCTAACCCTTTAATGGGAGTATTTATCAAAGGAAATGTCATATTACATTGAAAAGTAGAAATTACTGCAAATAATCTCAAAAGATTAAATCTCAGAGTATTAAATTTATGCAAAAGGAGGCAAGGAGGTGATCCCGGTACCAGTTTACTTGCCATACTGGAATCTTTCCTTGAGAGAATTTAATCTATCAGTGCAGATAACTGAAATTTTCAGAGTGCTATTTAAATCAGTGTTCTCTAAAATACCACCAAAATAGGCTTTTGCATGCTCTTGTCATAATGTTTACCTTGTTTTGAGATAAAGACTGCATTATGTTCAATATCTGAAAACATCATGATTGTATGTCCTTTTAACAGGGAAAACCAAAATAGGGGTATGCGTGTAATGCATATATTTTAAAATTGATAAATCTTTTTAAAGTCTATTTGGACTGAATTAATATGTCTTTAAAATATACAGTAAAACATACTATAGATCAAACCATGTTGCAGATCTTTTGGAGCTACATGTCTAGCTGGAGTCCACAGTCATACAGGTCCATTCATGTCCTGCAGCTGAGAAGGGGTGGCAGAGCCTTCCCAAAAGTGCTTGGGTGAGGGTCCCCCACCCCACCCCCCAAGGCCCCATCCCCCCCTGCCCCTTCCCCCCTGAGGACCCCCTGAGGACCCTACCTGTGTAGTCCCCTACCTGTGTCCCCACCCCAGGACTCCTATCCAGGGCAGGTGAAGGGACCCAGGCTCCCCACAGCTGCCCAAGCACCCCTTACCCAAGGGATCAGCAACGTTTGGCATGCAGCTCGCCAGGGTAAGCACAGCATCCAGGGCTGGGTCAGACCCACCCCCAGATTTCTCCCCAGGCTGCAGGAAGCTCTGCAAACTTTCCCCACCCCCATTTCCTGCACCCATTGCTCCTTAGGTGCAGGGGGAGGGATCACTGTACAGGGAGCTGCTCTCCCATCTATCCCCTGCATCCAGACCCCCTCATACCCAGACTCTCCTGCCGAGCCTCAGATCTCTCCCCCCACCTCCCGCACCCAGAACCTGCCCTGCTGAGCCCCACCAGCTGCACCTGGATCCCCACCCCACTGAGCCCCACTCCCCCAGCATCTGGACCCTGCACTGAACCCCCCCCCCAGACCCTCCACCCCCATTGAGCTCCAACCACCTTCACTGGAGCCCCTGAAGAGTCCCAATACCCTTGTACTCAGAACCCCCACACCAACAAATCTCTGTGCATCCAGATCTGCCCACCTCCTCACCCAGATCCCCCAATGAACCACCCGCACCCAGATTGCCCTACACAAAACATTCTCAACCCACACCTGGATCCCCACACACTAAGCCCCTCCATGCTTGGATCCTGGTGGACTGAGCCTGTCTGCACACACCTGGTGCACCAGGCACAGAGGAGCAAGGCCCTGGGGTGTTTCTGGAACAGGCCCGGTCCTTGCACTGTGTCAGGGTTGGGTGCGGCCTCACTGTTGAGTACGTGTCCTGGGGGTGGGTGGTGGGGAGGCTGCAGAGTGATCTCCCACCTCTGTGCAACCACTGGCCTGTGCTCCCCAATGCCATGCTAGAGCCTCCACATTTATCTGACAAATAAAATTTGCAGAATTTTGCAGAATTTTTAAATATTGTGCGCAGAATTTTTTTTTTTAGTGCAGAATTTTTAGGTGCAGAATTTTTAATTTTTTGGTGCAGAATGCCCTGAGGAGTATGCTACACATTGGAGGTAGTTTAATTTTGTCAATGGGAGAGCTGTTTCCTGTCAGCAAAGAGTGGCTACACAGGAGATCTTACAGTGGCACAGCTGCATTGGTACAGCTGTGACACTGTAAGCTCTCTAGTGTAGACATGGCCTAAAATGTCTCTGAGGGGAGGCAGGAGCTAGAGGGGCTGAGAAACGATGAAGAGTATGTCTACACTGCAATGTAAGACCAGGATTAGTAAAACTCAAGTAGCTGACCCTGGGTTAGAGAACCCAGGGACTGAGCCTCAACACTGATTGTTAACCTCACATTGAGAATTTTCTAACGTGGGTTTGAACCTTGGGCTCTGGCATCTGCACTGCAGCATGCAGACCTGAGTCAAACTAACCATATCCCAGCCTCCCTAGCACCCTTCCAAAATGTTGCTGCTCTAGTTGGTGCACTGTGGGTAAACTTGACTGTCCACGCTGCATGTTACAGGAAGTTGAAACAGCCCACCAGCACAGCCTGACGAGCAGTTTTTTTAGCCTGTGTGCTCCCAGCTACTGGAGCCAGCACCATGGACGAAGTGCCTTTTGAAGACCTTCTCTTGCTTGTGCTTCCACTGCTGTGCCAGGAGACAGGCACAGCTTCCGTGTGGCCCTGATGGACATTTTGGCAGTGTTTTCTGACCCACCAAATGGCAGAGCTTGTGATGGAGGAGGAGGAGTACCCCAGTATGGCAGAGTCAAACTGACTGATGCTGCTCATGACTCGCGGTAGAGCCGCTGATGACCCCTGCATAGACTGGTGCTTTCTGCATCACATTGTCATGCAGGCCTAGGATCACCAGCAGTGGGTCCAGAACTTTCGCATGAAGAAAGCTACATTTCTGGAACTTTGTGAGAGGCTTGTCCCGACCCACATGAGGGCAGCCTTTGCCAGTCCAGAAGCAGGTTGCTATAACTGTCTGGAAGCTGGCTACCCAGGACTGCTACAGGCTTGTTGCCAACCAACTGGCATTGCAAAGTTGACTTTGGGTAAAGTGGTGGCATATGTTTCTGAGCCTACCAGATGTGTGGTTTACCCCAAGGTGGCAGCATACTAGCTATTCCTAAAGAAATTACTGGCTTTGAGACAATGGGGTTTCCAACCTGTGCTGGGGCCATTGATGGGACTCATGCCCATAGTTTGCCCTCCTCAAAGAGTACATGAGTACATAAACCCAAAGGGTACATTGTTATGCAGTCCCTCGTGGACCACAGAGGGCAATTTATGTATGTTGGTGTGGATTGCACTGGGAAAGTTCATGATACCTGTGGTTTTTGCCTGTCAGGAATCTGTATTCATGGACAGGCTGGGACATTATTTTCCCTTCCCTCCTCCCCCCCCCCGACACTGTCATAAAGAGAGTTACTGTCCCCACCGTTATTCTGAGAGACACTGCATACCCCCTTTTGCCGTGTCTTATGAAACCTTACCCTGATTTCAGAGGCCCTAGCAAAAGGTACAGAATGGTTGTTGAATGTGCTTTTGGCAGTTTGAAATCCTGTTGCAGATGTCTATCGACCTGTTTGGATTCCAGTGTCATCAATGCTGCTCACGTTACTGGGGCTTGCTGTGCTCTTCACAACCTTTGTGAAGCCAGAGGTGAGCTATTTCCCTATGAATGGACCTATGACAGCGAGGGGCTGCTGAATCGGTCCCCTCAGCCAGAACGTGCAGCTAGCACTGCGGGAGCTGGATGCACCCAGGCAACAGAAGTCAGGGAGGCTCTGTGCTTTCACATTATGGACTTTCATGGCCAATGGAGGAGGGGGAATAGTACTTCTATGAATGTATTTGTGAGCAGTGGAGATGGGACTCATTGATTTCGGGGGGGAGAGGTTCCGTGCTTGGGGAGGATCGGGGCCTTGATTACCATGTAATGTACCTGTGAATGACATGACCAGGAACAACAGAACCTTCCAAAAAAAGTGCAAGAACAAGTGCAAACAGTGAAACCAAGTACAAGACAGAAACCCCCTACCATTGCATGTCCCCTGACCCTTTCCCCTTCTTTCCCTGTTTGCCATGCACTTGGCACTGGGAGGGGAGGGTTTGGTTTGAGCTGTGGTTTGAGCATTGAGCTAAACCCAGGGTTGTGAGTTCAATTCTTGAGGGGGCCATTTAGGGATCTAGGGCAAAAATCTGTCAGGGATGGTACTTGGTCCTGCTGTGAAGGCAGGGGACTGGACTCGACCTTTCAAGGTCCCTTCCAGTTCTATGAGATAGGTATAGCTCCATATTTTTTTTTAAAAAAGTGGGGTGAAGGCAGCCACAGGGGAGGAGGTCAATATTGAGGGATTCATGGGACAAGGTTGTCCAGTCCAGCCACTCATGGGGCCCAATTCCATGGGGCACCCAGCCGTGGAGTTTTCCACGCTGTTTCTGGACTGCATCACAAGGTACCATGCAGGGGACTCGAGCCCTGGTGTGGGTGATGTAGCAGGAGCCAATACCCTAGCGGCCATTAGTGATGTCAGGTACTCAAACAGTTATTTCTGCTCAGCTCTGTCCTCCTCCCTTAGTCACCGTTCCTGCTCCAGGAACTACAATGCAAGTGTCTGCTCCTGTTGTGAGACCCTGTCCACAAGCTGTGCAGCCAGCCTCTGCCTTTCCTCTTGCCTCTCACCATGCCATTCCACTAGCTGTAAGACCCTCTCTCTGTGTTACTGGGCCTGCTTGTTGGCCCTCTCCAGAACTTCAACCATAAGTTCATCATGGAAATGCTTCCTCTTGAAACAGTATGTCAGCCCAGGCTTCTGCTGAAGTTTGGGCAACCTGTGGAGGTACTGCTGCTAGTAAAGGTTGAGAGGCCTGGAACAAGACAAGACACAGAGGGTTATTGTCTCAAATAGCTCAGTGCAGGAGCACAGAAAAAATCCTTGTGGAATTTCAAAGATATAAAATGTTACTTTTCCAAAGTGAACTTCAGTGTATTGTCAGAGAGATGCTTTAGACCACAGAAGCTCCCTGGACACAGCCTGGTTAATCACAGTGAAAGAAGTGCAGAGACAATGGTAAGTTAAAATTCAAAGCTGTCTTTTGTTTTCTAAAAATTACAGAACTACTATATTCTAAAACATTGCAGTGGACGTGCTACAGAAACTTTTTCTATCACGTCAGTCATGTCAGGCCTTCCATATTTTGGAGGACATAACTGTACTTGCGGTGCCCTATGGGCAAAGGGAGATGTTATTCCAAGCTACTGGTGGGAAACCTGCAGTGTAAGCAGCCGAAGTAGTCAAATATAAGTGATCGAACAGCACATCTCTGACTGGAGTAGTCTAGTCAGCTTCCCAAGTGGCCCTGGAAAATACATCCTTCCCTGCAGTGTGACTACCTATCTAGAGTTTCTGCTTCAGGAAAACGTTGCAGCTTTCAGCACCCAGGACTGGGTTAGAATTCATGATGATGCAGTAGAACAGACTAAGCCAGTGGTGGGCAACCTGGAACACGCTGGTCGTCACTTTCCACAGCTCCCATTGGCTGGGAACAGAGAACCACAGCCACTGGGAGCTGCGGGGGCCATACCTGCGGATGGTCAACTGCGTCCGGCAACCAGATTACCCTGATGGGCCGCACACCACTCGACTAAGCCATATGGAAGCTGGCTGCAGGCGAACATGCAGAACTCCACAACCTTCCTCCTCCCCAGCCCATTTCTGGACAGAATTTCAAATCCCATTCAAATTTGGCACATATGATTTTGTCTGTTTGTTGGGGGTGTACTCCCCACACTGGTTCTGAAAGGGCTGAATTAGGCCAGGTGGGCCCAATCAGCCAATTAAGCAGCAAATGAGGGAGACATAAGATGTGTGGAGGGAGCTAATTAGGAGCAAACTCACCTGTGGAGAAACAGAAGGGGGTTCTTATAAAGCCCTGTAGCTGAGAGCAGTGAGGACCTGCAGGGAAGTAGTTTGCAGTAGGTCTCTTCATGAAGAGATGTGTGTTTGGAGACTACAGAAGCAAGTAGCCTACAACTACTACCTAGGAGGAGGAACTGGGAGGCTGGCAACCCCAGAGAGAGAGAAAGGAGCCAGACAGGAAAGCCTCAGGAAAAGTAGCAGCAAGGTTCAGAAGGGGATAGATCTTGACTGTTGATTAGAGGGTCTCTGAACTGGAATGTGGAGTAGAGGGTGGGCCCAGGTTTTCCTAGAAGCCATTGGGGGAAGTGGCACTGGCTGGGCAGTGAATGAGAAGACTGCCTGAGCCTGTTCCAAAGAAAGGACTTTGATACCCCAGAAAGGGAAACTGCATGGTGACCTGGCCAGAGGGCTAAGTCATGAAGCCGCAGCAGCTCCTGGAGTGAGAGATGGGGTGCAAACTCAGGAAGGGGCATTGGTTCACAGAGTTAATCCCCAGAGCGGCCAGGAGGAGGTGCTATCTAGCGGTGAGTAGAGCACCTCGTGACAATCACCTATGGTGAATAGGTAATATGAATTAGTTGACCCAGACCAAAAGAGCCCAACACATCTGACTGCTAATGCTGTTTAGTAAAATTAGACATTTGTTCTTTCAGTTATAAAGGTGAACATAGAACTATTTGGGGGCAAGTGTTTAGCCTCCAGCCCAATCATGTGAATATTTGTATACTGCATTATTTACCTACAAGTTATGTCACCAATCCTGAAAGACATAACCATGTGAGTAGCTCCACTGAAGTCAATTGCAGGATCAGGGCCTATGGATGCAATTTCAGTCATATTTGAAGCCTATGCCTCACAGCTAGAGGTGATCAGAAACTTTTCACTGATAGTTTCCATTAGCATTTCAATATAATATGGGAGGTTTTCATGACATTTATGGTGACATTTTTCTCCTGACTAGCTAGTCACAGCTTCAAGTGTAACCCTTAGGAAACTAACTAATACGCAGAAGGTGTTATCTGCGGACTGAGTAACTTCCATAGTTTAAGGGAGGTCACTGTGGCATGATAGGGGCCCACTTTGGAATGGTGAAGAGAAGTTTGTCCCAAACATAACTCATTCTTCCTGTGAGTAACGTCTATCATCTTGCTACCATATTCTGCCTCTTTCTGTTGCTGGTTCTTGATGGCTACATTATAGCAGGAACAAGCATGGTTCAGCAGTTGAAACCAGGGGTGATGAAGAAACCTCTTGGAATACAGAGCAGCACAGAACTAGTTGTACAGTGAGCTGGGTGGGGGGGAGAGAGAGGCTTTTTGTTCACTGGGGTACCTACCATTTTTGTCACTCTGCAAGTGGCTACACCCTGCAAGGAGAGGAAGGGCTAGGCTAAGGAGTGAGAGGTAACAAGAGAAGGTGAGGAAGCTGATTAGCTTTGCATCAAGGTGTATTTGACCCAGGTTATTTAACTTAGCCTTCCATTAATTTAAAAAAAAATTGGAATAGGGATAGAGAGAAATTTAAATTCCAAACAGAGCTGACGTTTAATAGAACATTTAGCAGTGAGGGTCAGGGATACAGCAATGGTCTGGGAAACACCATCTTTAGCAGTGGTCTCACTATCTCTTCTCATTTTGGTGAGTTTGTGTGTGTGTAGTTTGTTTCTTTCATGCTGAGCGGTAGTGTTGAATCCTGAGGAAGCAAATTTTGCCCTTTCCAGGCACAGTTGCTGGTTCAGGTTGTTAGATATCTCCATTCAATATAAAGGCACCCGGGGTACATGGGAAGATCCTATTTCAATAAATGTTCATTTCTAATGAAAAGTAATTACAGAGTAGGAAGCAGTTTATTGATTGGCTAAACACTTTTGCAATATAGTTATCGTTCTGGGGACTCGTTCTCATGGAGACAAATTTCACTGAAAAAGGAAATCCGTACTTTTTGCAAAGGTTGGTTATTCTTTCTTTTTCTAAAATTATTTATCCTAATCCCAGAACAGAAACCTAATTGATTCGGAAGGAAGGTAATTTGTACCGAAACTTTGTGAAGTCCTGGAATGCATCAGTGACATTATTTGATAATGGAATGATACATCAAGGATATTTTCAAGTTAGAGCAAGAACTAAATGGCAAATAGTGAATTTTCTTTTCTTCCCACAGATAACAATGTTTTCATGGAATGGCATCCAGTATATCTTACTGCAGGAAGGAAGCAGACTGTTCTACAAATCTATTATAGCCCAGTTACTGAAAAACATAAGAGGCATTTTGATCGCTGTAGAGTAATTTTCTCAAGTCACCTGCAAAACTTTTTTCAACTTTGTTCACTTTTTTCCAGCTTATGAGACTTATGGTCCATGACAATCCATTTCTACTTTTTTTTTTTTTGGTCATAACCACAGTTTTCATGTTTGTTTTTTAAAATTAAGCATAGTGGCTACGCCCTCCCTCTCTTGGCAAAAACCATTTAAAAAAACAAGGAAAAGTGGGCTGTTTTGTTATTGGGACCTAGCATATGCTCTTTAGCTTTTAGAGGGCCATTTAAAAAAGTTTTGCAGATCCTCATAAAATCCAAAGCTGTGAGGGTTCCTTCAGCTGTGGACACTTACTGGGAAATCAAAACAGGTGACACTGGCCTCAACTGGATCTTTGGCACTATATTCAGCCATGTGAAGGGACACTTCCCCCATAATGCGGTACACCAAAGCCAAAATAACATTTAAAAGCAAAGCCCAGTGAAACATTTGCTTCATGAATTTTGATTCTTTCCCCTTTTTGCACATGGAGCATCCATAAGTAAAATGTAATTTATTCAGAGATTTAATTCTTAGAATGCATTCAGTTTATTTATTATTTTATTCTCTGGATTGAATACAAATGGTTCACTGCAAGTGACTTACTCAGTATCCTAAATTTAAGTAGTGTGCATTAGGGCAGGTGTACACTTGAAACTTGCTGTGTGTTTTGGGTATCCACATGTAATGTATGTCTACATAGCCCATGGCTGGCCTGTGTCAGATGACGTGAGCCAGCTGTAGGTTTTTAGTTACAGTGCAGGCATA
The DNA here is from genome assembly GCF_965140295.1 of Lepidochelys olivacea. Classification (NCBI taxonomy): domain Eukaryota; kingdom Metazoa; phylum Chordata; order Testudines; family Cheloniidae; genus Lepidochelys; species Lepidochelys olivacea. The sequence goes on from NC_140411.1 coordinate 171,002,016, forward strand.
CCCTAAGCGATCCACAACAACCATGGCACAAGCAGTGCATAAATACCACATTGTTACCCCACCGTTAGGTTATTCTTTTCTCTCATTATTGTGGTCATGCAGCACAGCAGTGTTCCAAAGCAAGTACTCAGCATTCTGGTCAGACATCACATGGATCATTTCTTTATTGCGTTGCAAATTGTGAGATACCTACCAGAAGGCAATGGGATTCTGGGACTTGGGGATAAACTAAAAACTCCCCTTGATGTTTCTTCCATCCCATCAGTCATCTGACTTTTACAAGCCAGCACGATTTTCAAAGTGCTCTCAGACAGCATGGAGGAAACATTGGCAAGCATTGTAATCAATACAAATAGGCCATTGGAAGCATATCTAAACAGAACCAGGGTAATAAGAGCACCTGAGGGGGGGGGGGGCTGAACTTGAGCAGACACATCTCCAAGATCTCTTTCTAGAGTGGTTTCACTCCTAGAGCACCACTTTTGAGCTCAGCCAACTAGCACTGACTGGTGGGACAGGATAGGGATGATCAGCACTGGTGAAGAACTTCAGGATGTCAAAAGCAACTTTCCTAGAAATCTGTGTAGAATTCTTGGCAGAACTACAGCTGCAGAACACCAGCATGTGTTGGTGCAGGAGAGGCATGTGGCCATCACCAACTGGAAGTTCGCCACCTCCAATTGCCTCAAGTCAGTAGCTAGTCAGTTTGGTGTTGGTAGAGCAACCATCAGGGCTGATGCCATGGAGGTGTGCCGTTATCAGAAAGGTACTGCTCCTCTGGATCATAAGGTCTGACAATTGACAAGAGGTTATTAATGGTTTTGCCCAGCTGTATTGAGGCCATTAGAATATCAGGGTTGGAAGGGACCTCAGGAGGTCATCTAGTCCAACCCCCTGCTCAAAGCAGGACCGATCCCCGACTAAATCATCCCAGCCACGGCTTTGTCAAGCCTGACCTTAAAAACTTCTAGGGAAGGAGATTCCACCACCTCCCTAGGTAACACATTCCAGTGTTTCACCACCCTCATAGTGAAAAAGTTTTTCCTAATATCCAACCTAAATCTCCCCCACTGCAACTTGAGACCATTACTCCTGGTTCTGTCATCTGCTACCACTGAGAACAGTCTAGAGCCATCCTCTTTGGAACCCCCTTTCAGGTAGTTGAAAGCAGCTATCAAATTCCCCCTCATTCTTCTCTTCTGAAGACTAAACATCCCCAGTTCCCTCAGCCTCTCCTCATAAGTCATTGAAAGGGCCTGTGTGCCTATTCTTTGCCCCCAATACCAGACCTCAGAGTTCATCCACAGAAAGGGTCTCCATGGTGCTGCAAGGCCTGGCTGCTCACTGTCAATCAGTGTTAACATGAGATGATCTGGAAATGTCCAGGATGTCTTGGATCTTTAGAAACTCTAGACTGTTTTCTGCAATGTGAAATAGAACTTTGGCTCCCATGCTTTCTATGGACACTGATGGTGTTGCCATCCATGCTGCCATTCTGGGGGACCCTGCTTACTATCTGCATCCATGGCTTATGAAGCCTTTTCCTCGATAATAGGATGAGAGAAAGGAACTGTTCGATTATACCTTGACTAGTTCTAGAATGACAGGGGAATATGCATTTGGGAGACTGAAAGGCAGAAGAAGGAATCTGGTGTCGAGGCTGGAGACTGACTAAAAGTATTTGCCTCTTATAGCTGTTTGCAGTGTTTTGCACAATACTGGTGAAATCAAAGGGGAGAGCGTTTCAGATAGATGGGAGGAGAAGGCTGGTAGACTTGCTGAATGTTTTGATCAGCCAGATAAAATTTCTTTAAGAAACGTTACAACTACTCAGGGCAGAGCCGCTGGGGTCCCCTGCCCATTGCAGCAGCATGGGGAGCTGCTAGGTAACTCCCCTGCCACTACCAGGACTGCATGGGGCATACCCCTTGCTGCCGGCAGCTTGGAGCTTGAGGACACTGCTGCCTCAGGCAGTGAGAATACTTCACAGCTCCCTGTCACTGCAGGAGGCTGTGGAACCCTGCAGCTCCCAGCCACTAGGGGATTAAGTCCAGGAGGTCTTTGGAAGTCACAAATTTTGTGAGTTCTGTAACCTCTGTGACTAAATCGTAGTCTTAATTAGGATTACAGCACGCACATTGTGTGTGCAATGATGCAAAGCTTTTATCATGCTTCATGTGGGGATTCTGAGTTGGTGCATGTATGAATCTTGTAGTGTATGTGCAGGTGGTATTTTCATGGGTTTTTTAATGAATTTGTGTACAGGATGTGCATTTTCATGAATTGTTTAATGATTGTTGCATAAATTAATGCATGGAGATTGATATTCGCAAACTGTTCTAGTTGTATGACTGAAGACATTTTCAATGAATTTTTAATAAATACACCAATTTAAACAGTGTGAATAAAATACTATTAAATATACCTAACAAAGTGAATTAAGCTCATCGAAACCCCAATAAACTTATGAAATATAGTGTGCAGTCAATTTTGTGCTTTTAAAGTCACAATTTTGTGTATGTAGGTTGCTCAAAATTGCTCTCTGCATCTTGGGATGTCAGTAGAAGGCCTTCCCCTCAATGATGAGGGAGTTAAGGGGATCTCCCATTGTCTCTATTCTTTTGTTGTCCTGTGGCAAAGATTGCCTAGAAAATGACCTATTTCTAGGCATTGTTGCAGTGAATGGTGTGTGTCCCAGAGTGCTCCAGTATCAGGGTAGAGGGTTGCAGGGGATTTGTAGTCTGTGATGTAGTCCTTGACTAGAAAGCCACTGTGTTCTCTACGAGTGGTGTTTGCCTCTCCATCATCACCAATAGCTGTGTATGTGAGGACCTAGCCAGTTCCACATACTTTTCTCTCCTCTGTTGTTCTTTGGGAACACTTCCTCCACTTCATCTTTTTAGCCCTCTCTTGGGATGTTGATGAGTTCTTTGAACATGTCATCTCCTGAGCTCCTATTCCTCCAGTGTAGATTGGACAGACATTCACTCAATATTAGTACTCCTGTTTTATCACCACAGCATGTCAGTTGCTATTGGTGGGGGGGGGGGCAGGTAGGGAATGGACAATTAGTTAATGTAGACAGTGATAAAATGTTGCTTTTTCCTTAAATGTGAAATTCCATTCCCCTAGGCTCTTCCCAGTCTTGGTTGAGCTTGTCATAGATTCTAAGACCGGAAGGGACCATTGCAATCACCTAGTCCAATGGTTTTGAAACTGCAGGTCGCAACCTAGTACTGGGTTGCGGAATGTAAGGCACTGGGTCATGGTGACTCTGGTCAGCATCGCCAACTAGGCCGTTAAAAGTCCTGCACCCCAGTCCCACCCCAGAGCCTGGACACCCAGCCCAGAGCCCTGGCCCCCTCCTGCACCCCAAACCCCTCATCCCTGGCCCTACCCTGCAGCCCTCACCCCCCACCCCAACCCTCTGCCCCAGCCCTGAGCCTCTCCCACACCCCAAAACCCTCCTCTCCAGCTCCTTTGGGTCGCAGGCATCAACAATATTCTTCAACTGTGCCAGGAAAAAAAAATTAAAATCACTGATCTAGTCTGACCTCCTGCAGAAGATCAGACTAGAACAGACAGGCCATAGAACATCCCCATGCAATTCCTGGAGCATGTCTTTTAGAAAATCTTGACTGAAAAACTGTCAGTGATGGAGAATACTCCACATCCCTTGGTGCTTTTTCCAATGGTTAATTCCTTTCACTGTTAAACATGTATGCCTTATTTCCTGTCTGAATTTGTCTAATTTTGACTTTCAGCCATTAGATCATGTTATACCTTTCTCTGCTAGATTGAAAAGCCCATTACGAAATATTTGTTTCCCATATAGGTACTAGTAGACTAATCAAGTCACTAGTTAACCTTCTCTTTGTTAGACTCGAGGACCTCAATCTACTTAGCCTATCACTATAAGGCATATTATCTCATTCTGTATTCATATTCTTGGCTCTTCTCTGAACCCTTTCCAATGTATCACCATCCTTCTTGAATTGTTGGCACCAGAACTGGACACAGTATTCCAGCAGCAGTTGCACTCATGCTAAATATAGAGATAAAATCCCCTCAAGATTCCAATTTATGCATTCCCAGGATCACATTAGCTCTTTTGTCCACAGCATCACACTGGGAGCTCATGTTTATCCACTACAACCCCCAAATCTTTTTCAGAGTCCTTCCTTCCCAGAATAGAGTCCCCCAACCTGTAAATATGACCTACATTCTCTGTTCCTAGAAGGCTAAATGCAAATATATACATATTAAAACACACATTGTTCACTTACACACAGTTTACCATGTGATCCAGATGGCTCTGAATCATCTGTCACCCTCATTATCTACTACTCCCCCAGTGTTTATCTTCAGACTTTATCAGTGATGACTGTTTTGCTCTTCCAGATCATTGATAAAGATGTTAAATAGTGTAGGGCCAAGGAACTAGCCCTGCAGGATGCCACGGGAAACAAAATGACAAGGTATTTTCACAGCCTCTCTTATTTGTATAGGACTCCTGTGGTATGAGGGGGGTGCACTGGCGGTGGCTGTTCTGCCAGTTTTGGGAAAAGGTTAGTAAACAAAGGTAGGTCGTGGGTGGTGGGGACCTATTTAAGGATTGTGCAGTAGAGGCAATCTAGTAATTGCACCTTTGCAGGTTGCTAGTGGGGTGGGGGTTGGTGGCTGGAAGGTGTGAGGGAGAGGCAAAAAGAGGCTAATAATTCTGTGCACTTCTGGAGTATGTTCTCCTGAAGCATGTCCATTGTCCACAAAAGGCAGAGAAGGATTCTATTCACAGAAACTGCAGAAAATATGCCATGTTTTGCCAGGATGGTGCCCACAAAACTGGTGTGGGAACAGAAAGAAACCACAAGCTATGTGGGCAGTGCCAAGAAATCTGTATTGCCATGCAGTCTCCGTGCTAGATTAGAGCACTATGTTTGACTTAAATTTTCTTTTGTTAATTGCTATGAATAAGCATATAGTGCTCTGCAAAACATACAGAATTCTGCAGTTGCCCAGAGGGAGGTGACATACTTAGTGCCTTATAACTTCTTTAAATATTTGTGCAGAATGACTTTGCTGATTTTACCTTATTACCTCACATGGTATAAAAGCTGAAGTCATCAATGAAACTGTGGAACAATGCTAAACAATGAGACATGGTAATACCAGAGTACAAAATATATAGGAATGACCGAGTAGAAGGTAAGAACAGCCATATTTGGTCAGACCAAAGGTCCATCTAGCCCAGTATCCTGTCTTCTGACAGTAGCCAAAGTCAGGTGCCCCAGAGGGAATGAACAGAACAGGTAATCATCAAGTGATCCATCCCCTGTCGCCCATTCCCAGCTTCTTGAAAACAGAGGCCAGGGACACCAACCCTGTCCATCCTGCTTAATAGCCATTCATGGACCTATCCTCCAGGAATTTATCTAGTTCCTTTTTGAAGCCTGTTAGTCTTGGCCTTCAGAACATTCTCTGGCTAGGAATTCAACAGATTGACTGTGTTCTGTGAAGAAATACATCCTTTTGTTTGTTTTAAACCTGCTGTCTATTAATTTCCTTTGGTGCCCCCTCATTCTTGTGTTATGAGAAGGAGTAAATAACACTTCTTTATTTACTTTCTCCACCCCAGTTATGATTTTATAGACCTCTGTCATATCCCCCCTTAGTAGTCTCTTATTCAAGCTGAAAAGTCCCAGTCTTATTAATCTCATATGGAAGCTGTTCCATATCCCTAATAATTTTTGTTGCCCTTTTCTGTACCTTTCCCAATTCCAATATCTCTTTTTGGAGATGGGGGTGACCAGATCTGCACACAGTATTCAAGATGTGGGCGTACCATGGATTTATATAAGGAAATATGATATTTTCTGTCTTACCATCTATCCCTTTCTTAATGATTGCCAACATTCTGTTCACTTTTTTGACTGACACTGCACATTGAGTGGATGTTTTCAGAGAATTATCCACAATGACTCCAAGATCTTTCATGAGTGGTAACAGATAATTTAGACCCCATCATTGTATGTGTATAGTTGGGATTATCTTTGCATTTATCAACATTGAATTTCATCTGCCATGTTGTTGCCCTGTCACAGAGTTTTGTGAGATCCCTTTGAAATTCTTTACAGTCGGCTTTGGACTTAACGATCTTGAGTAGTTTTGTATCATCTGCAATTTTTTTCTAGATCATTTATGAATATGTTGAATAGTACTGGTCGCAGTACAGACCCCTGGGGGACACCACTATTTACCGCTCTACATTCTGAAAACTGACCATTTATTCTTACCCTTCATCTCCTATCTTTTAACCAGGTACTGATCCACTAGAGGATCTTCCCCCTTATCCCATGACAGCTTACTTTGCGAAAGTGCCTTTGGTGAGGGTCCCTGTCAAAGGCTTTCTGAAAATCTAAGTACACTATATCCACTGGATCCCCTTTGTCCACATGCTTGTTGACCCCCTCAAAAAATTGTAGTAGATCGGCGAGGCTGATTTCCCTTTACAAAAAACATGTTGCCTCTTTCCCGACAAATCATGTTCATCTATGTGTCTGATAATTCTGTTCTTCACTGTAGTTTCAACCAATTTGCCCAGTACTGAAGTTAGGTTTAGCGGCCTGTAATTACCAGGATAGCCTCTGAAGCTTTTTTAAAAATTGGCATCACATTAACTTTCCTCGAGTCATAGAACCATAGAATCATAGAATATCAGTGTTGGAAGGGTCCTCAGGAGGTCATCTTGTCCAACCCTCTGCTCAAAGCAGGACCAATCCCCAACTAAATCATCTGGTATAGAAGTTGATTTAAATGATAGATTACATACTGTAGTTCTGCAATTGCACATTTGAGTTCCTTCAGAAGTCTTGGATGAATTCCATCTGGTCCTAGTGACTTATTACTGTTTAGTTTATCAATTTGTTCCAAAACCACCTCTGTTGACACCTCAATATGGGACAGTTCCTCAGATTTGTCACCTAAAAAGAATGGCTCAGATTTGGGAATATCCCTCACATCCTCAACTGTGAAGACGGATGCAAGATTTCATTTTTCCACAATGGCCTTATCTTCCTTGAGTGCTCCTTTAGCATCTCAATCTGGAATTGAGCCCACTTACTCCTAGACTGAATTTAAATGTATATTTGTAACCTTTCCAGCTCAGGAATAAAGGAGACAAAGTACTGAAATCATGATAGCATAACAAGGGCTATAAAGAACAATTTTATTAAAGCTAGCTCCATACTCTGAGGCTGTTTAATAACTTGTTTCAGTCTTCTGCAAACCCACTTTTCTCCTTCAATAGCTTTGATTCAATTCTGGAAAATTAATATAACACTCCTATAATGTAACAGATAAAACAAGGGACAACGGATTAATGTCAGTGAGCTATAAACATTTCATTTCTTAACTCTCAGAAAACTTTTATATCTTGGCTTTAATTCAGCCTATTGATCTTTTGTGGTGTTTCTTGTGAGTTTATGAAAGGATTTTATTATGATTTAATCTATGGTGTGATCGATGAATGTCGTTTACCACAGCTGACTGGTTCTGAAAACAACACTGGCCTGGTTTGAGTCTTTGAGAAGTGCTTCCTGTTTTAATGTTTTAAGCTACTTGTGCAGTTTTAGAACCAGGTAAAAGATGCAACTGACAGCAGCATTTGACCAATTTGAGACTTTACTAGACAATTCAAAACAAAGAACCCAAACCAAGCAGTTTGCTTACCTACTGTCCAAGCCTGCACCCCTAAAGTCAATGACCAATCTCCCACTGAAATCAGCAGGAACAGGGTTCTTAGGTCCAAATCCTCAAAGTTGTTTAGGAACCTAACTGTTTCAGTGGGAGTTAGGCAGGTGGCAAAGTACCTTTGAGGATTTTGGGGCCCAGTATCTTTACTGGCATGTTTAACCAGTGAAGTAAAAGGCCATTTTTCCATTGTAAAAATGTGTCAGGCAGCACAAATATTGCTAAAGAAGTAAAAAAAATTTCCTTCAAAAAAGCTTTCCAGGACAGTGCCCAGCATATGGGGGAGGGTGTGTGTGAAAGCTCCTTAGTCTCAATGCATTACTACTTGTTTATCTGGGGTAAGTGTTTTCAGCTCAAACTCTTTGTGTTAAAGACAAAATTGGTCATTATAGATGACATGCTCTATTTTGTTTAATTATTTATGGTTGTGTATTCTCTTCAGTCTTCAGCTGCAATTAAGTGTTCCTAGCAACTTACAAATTAGCCTGTCATTTTTAAACATTGCATTTCCAACTCTGTAGATATAGCCCTGTAATTATGTAACTATTCTCCTTATGGCACTAATTCACCAAGGTACTTAAGCCCCTGAGTAGTCCCTTTGAAACTACTGGGCCTACTCACATGCTTAAAATTAGGCATGTGTTCAATTATTTGCCAGTATACTTAGCTAGAGATGGTGATATGAGTTGATGGGTTGTACTCATTCTAAACATTATAATCAAATTTGAGGTTTCTTTATTATGAACCTTTAAAATTAGTCTCTGCAGCTGAATAATGGCACTAGAATTTCAGTACCATTTTAAAAAAAACCTTTAGATCCCTATAAATACATCAGAGAAATCTGTCTTCTGTCTTAGAAACTAAACTTATCTAGGTCCTACACATCAGGAGTAATTCCCAAAACATACCTTTATCTAGCATGTATGTTGCACTATTTTGAATGAATTGGAAAACCTGAAGGATGGCCAATGGGGTGGTGTCCTTCTGTTTTCAAGGAAAACGAGACAGTGAGAACCACCTTTTGAAAAGACCTGGAAAATTAAGGTGGCACTAATACTTTGTACACATTTTGTACCAGAATTCCACATAATTTCTAGGCACCTTGAAAATCACTGGAATCCACAAACCCTGCATTAGGCACCTAGTCTCCATATACAATATGCTTGGGGAGAAAGAGGTTTCTGAGAATATGATCCACAAAACCCAGCATGTTAGGCTAATAGGAGATGCTGTTGAGATTTTGTGCCTTAAACCCCACCTTTCTCTAACTTAGGCTCCTCTCTGTAGCCCAGACTTAGGTGCTTATCTCCTCTTGGGATCCACAGCTGGGAACCCTCTCAGAGAGTCTGGCACCTAAGCCAGCTCTTATGGGAATGGCAGCAGTACACGCTCAACTTCATACAAAATGGCTGGTGACAGCAGTGGCAGCCTCCCTCATAATCTTCACCCCAGCTGTTAGGGTACTCACCCAAAATGTGAAAAATCCTAATTCAATTCTCCCTCTACCTGATAAGGATGTGAACAAGGATTTCTTACCCTCTCAGATGAACGCTCTAACCACTGGGCTAAAAAATAATTCTCATTCTTTATCTGGCCCAATTAATACTTAATTATTTAATACAAAGTGGAATATCTTCAAGAGATTGAGGGAGATATCCCAGTTGTCAGGGCCTTCTCATGAGAGGTGGGAAACCTCTATTCAAATTCCTCCTCCATACCAGCAGAGGAGGGATATTGTACTAGTGAGTACCCTGATCACTGGGCTAAAGTTTAGAAGGGAGGCTAACTTTGCCTCCTGCCCTCCCTGGCTATTTTGTGTGGAGTTAAGAGAGTTCAGAGCACACCTACAGATCAGGTCATGCTGATAAGACAGGCAGGGCAACACCTATTTTCACCTGCTGTGAGGGTCACACTGGGGCTTAAGCATGAGATAAGCAGCAGTGCGCATGCCCTGAGGCAGAAACTCATGATACAGTTCTGCAGTGACCTGAAATCCTACTTTCGCTATTTCCGACTCAAGGAATATTTTCACCACACCACTGAACAGTACACTAACCCACAGAAACCTTCATACCAATGCTACAAGAAGAAGGACTCCTCCTGACAATCAAAACAACAGACTGGACTTCTGCATAGAGTTCTTCCGCCAACGTGCACGAGCTGAAATTGTGGAAAAGCAGCATCACTTGCCCCGTAACCTCAGCCGTGCAGAACACAATGTCATCCACAGCCTCAGAAACAATTCTGACATAATCAAAGGGGTACCCAGAAGTCACCTACTACAAGACAGGCCCAACAAAGAAAGCAACAGAAGGGCAATAGCCGTCACCTACAGCTCCCAACTAAAACCCCTCCAGCGCATCACCAAGGATCTATAACCTATCCTGAAGGATGATCCCTCACTTTCACAGACCTCAGAAGACAGGCCAGTCCTCACAGACAGCCCCCCAACCTGAAGCAAATATTCACCAGCAACTACACACCACATAACAAAAACACCAACCCAGGAACCAAACCCTGCAACAAACCCCAGTGCCAGCTCTGTCCATATATCTATTCAAGGGACACTATCATAGGACCTAACCACGTCAGTCACACCACCAGGGGCTTGTTCACCTGCACATCTATCAATGTGATATATGCCATCATGTGCCAGCAATGCCCCTCTGCCATGTACATTGGCCAAACCGGACAGTCTCTACGCAAAAGAATAAATGGACACAAATCTGACGTAAGGAATTATAACGTCCAAAAAGCAGTAGGAGAACACTTCAGTCTCCCTGGTCACTCAATAACAGACCTAAAAGTGGCAATTCTTCAACAAAAAACTTCAAAAACAGACTCTAATGTGAAACTACAGAAATGGAATTAATTTGCAAACTGGACACCATCAAATTAGCCCTGAATAAAGACTGGGAGTGGTTGGGTCATTACAAAACCTAATTTCCCCCTACTGTTACTCACACCTTCTTTTCAACTGTTTGAAGTTGGCCACTCTCATTACCACTACAAAAGTGATTTTTCCTTTCTTCCTCTCCTACTGTTAATTGAATTGTCTGGTTAGACTGACCTCCCACTTGGTAAGGCAACTCCCATCTTTTCATGTGCTGTGAATTTATACCTGCTTCTGTATTTTCCACTCCACCCATCTGATGAAGTGGGTTCTAGCCCACAAAAGCTTATGCCCAAATAAATTTGTTAGTCTCTAAGGTGTCACAGGGACTCCTTGTTGTTGTTATAACCAAAAAGGCTGATAAAGGAGTTGCTGTAGTCATCATTAATAGGTTGGAGTATGAATGAGAGGCTGCTAAGCAACCCTCTGACACTACATTCTACAGGCCATTACCCTCTGATCCCACTGAGGGGTACCAAAAGTAACTGCACCATCTGCTCAAGAAACTCCCTGAAAAAGCACAGGAACAAATCCACACAGATACACCCCTAAAGCCCCAACCAGGGGTATTCTATCTGCTACCCAAGATCCATAAACCTGGGAATCCTGGATGCCCCATCATCTCAGGCATTGGTACCCTGACATCAGGATTGTCTGGCTATGTGGACTCCTCCTCAGGCCCTACGCTACCAGCACTCAGCTATCTTCGAGACACCACTGACTTCCTGAAGAAACTACAATCCATTGGTGATCTTCCAGAAAACACCATCCTGGCCACTATTGATGTAAAAGCCCTCTACACCAACATTCCACACAAAGATGGACTATAAGCCATCAAGAACACTATCCCCAATAATGTCTCAGCAAACCTGGTGGCTGAACTTTGTGACTTTGTCCTCACCCACAACTATTTCAGATTTGGGGATAATTTATACCTTCAAATCAGCAGCACTGCTATGGGTACCTGCATGACTCCACAGTATGCCAGCATTTTTATGGCTGACTTAGAACAACACTTCCTCACCTCTCATCCCCTAGTGCCCCTACTCTACTTGTGCTACACTGACATCATCTGGGCCCATGGGAAGGAGGCCCTTGAGGAATTCCATCAGGATTTCAACAATGTCCATCAACCTCCGCCTGGACCAGTCCACACAAGAGATCCACTTCCTGGACACTACAGTGCAAATAAGTGATGGTCACATAAACACCACCCTATACCAGAAACCTACTGACTGCCATACTTACTACCTATCTCCAGCTTTCATCCAGACCACATCAGACGATCCATTGTCTACAGCCAAGACCTAAGATACAACTGCATTTGCTCCAATCCTTCAGACAGCGATAAACACCTACAGGATCTCTATCAAGCATTCTTAAAACTACATTACCCACCTGGGGAAGTGAGGAAACAGATTGACAGAGCGAGACGGGTACCCAGAAGTCACCTACTACGAGACAGGCCCAACAAAGAAAGTAACAGAACACCACTAGCCATCACCTACAGCTCCCAACTAAAACCTCTCCAGTGCATCATCAAGGATCTACAACCTATCCTGAAGGACGACCTATCATTCTCACAGACCTTGGGAGAGAGGCCAATCCTCACTTACAGCCAGCCCCCCAACCTGAAGTAAATACTCACCAGCAACTACACACCACACCACAGAAACACTAACCCAGGAACCAATCCCTGCAACAAACCCCGTTGCCAACTCTGTCCACATCTATTCAAGGGACACCATCATAGGACCTAACCACATCAGCTACACCATCAGGGGCTCGTTCACCTGTACATCTACCAATGTGACATATGCCATCATGTGCCAGCAATGCCCTCTGCCACATATATTGGGCAAACCAGACAGTCTCTACGCAAAAGAATAAATGGACACAAATCCGACATCAAGAATTGTAACATTCAAAAACAGTAGGAGAACACTTCAATCTCCCTAACACTCAATAACAGACTTAAAAGTGGCCATTCTTCAACAAAAAAAACTTCAGAAACAGACTCCAACGTGAAACTGCAGAACTGGAATTAATCTGCAAACTGGACACCATCAAATTAGCTTTTTCAGGGAGGTGGGCCCATCTGGTCCTGATTACCTGCCTTCCCATTGATGGATTTGCATTGGTTTTAATGATATTCATACAACCATTACATTATGAAGATAAAGACAACATAAACAGGGCAGGAGAGAAAGGAACTCTAGCCCAGCTATGTACAGCCTAAGCTCAAAACGCAAAGATTGAAAAAAGTGAAAATATTCATCCTGGTGTCATAGGCTGGGTTTTCCCCACCAGTGACTAATTAGCAGACAACCAGATGATGATTTTCAGGCCAAAGATCAGGTGATTGAGGATTAGTTGAGCTGCAAGCAACCAGCTAAAAAGCCAGCAAGTAGTTCAATTAGGGGGCAGATGTATAGGGAGTAGGAAGGCATTGGGGGCAAATACCTGGAAGGGGACTTTCAACACCAGACCTGACTGGAGATATCTGCTGCTTTGGCATGGACAGAAGTCTAATAAGGAAGAGGCTTTAGGAGGGATCAGACAGCAGGACGTGGTTTATCTCTCTTGCTTGGTTTGGTTTTGAAAAACAGGTCCACCCCTGAAGAAAAGGAATGAAATTCTGCTGCTGTTGGGAGCTCTGTCATACAAGGGTTTTACTTGGGGCAATGAGAGGGACCTGGCAATGAGAATTGGAATGATGATTCTGCCTTGTGGTTGTGGCCCATGTATGGACAGTGGGACAAGTGACCGTGGAGTCTGTGACCCTGCAATGTGGCCAGAGTGATGAATGACCCATAAGGAGCACTTCCAGTCCATGCATTGCATTGTTCTGTTGTGTCTGTCATAGCACCTGCATTTATAGTGTGGGCAGTGATACATCTGTGCAGCATCCAGCTCCCTTACCCCTGTCATGGCTAGGGTAGAAGGGTGGCCCCTGACATTCTCAGATTTTCCAGGAGTTGGTCGACCCAGGGTTCCCCCCTCACCATGATGCCACCTCTTGTCTGGCAATTCCCTGCAAGCCAACCATAGCCTGCTGCCACAGAAGTCACCACTTCTTCTTAATGTCCTTGGTTCCCCTCCCTGGGCATCAACTCAGTCTCTGAGTGCTCCCAAATCCTTTCCCTAACAACCGAAGTCATCTCTGCAGCTCAGGCACTCATCAGGACATCAGCATGGGTGACCATGAACCCATTTATGGCTGACACTCAGCAGGTATAAAATTGGCCCTGCGCTGCCCATGCCCTCCTGGGTGCCCACTGGCTGCTCCCTTTCTCCAAGACAGTACATGCCATGGTGATGGCCAAACTGAATCCATATTGCTGCTTTTTATCAGCTGTTCAAAATGGACACTTCCCTGTGACCTCATAGACATGTCTTTCTGTCCACAGCTCCTTACCCAACCCCTGCTTGCAGTATGGCTACCAGGTAGCCACCTCACTCCAGCTCCCTTCAGGTTTGGACAGATCTCTCTGACCTACGGAACTGTGCCTTTCCAGCATGGGCTGGCCTTCATCACCCATCTGCGAGGTCAGGGGTTGGCTGCAAGCCCACCTAAGCTCAGGCCTATTGCATGGCTGCTGCTGGCACGGTTTCCAGTTTTTTACTAGGCTGCCCATGCAGGGCAGGGCAGGGCAGGGTGGGAGAGGTGGAGGATGGGGACAGTAGGAAAGCCCAGGAGTTTCAAAACAAAGGAACGGCTGTTGTGGATGCCAGGGAGCTTGCACCTGGACACAGATCCATGTCTCCCCAGTTCTACTTCTCTCCTCCACTGTGTGGTCCTCATGGAGCACAGTGGTCCAGTCCTCAGGGGTCCTCAGACTATCTCGTGGCATAAGATCTTCCTGGGTGTCACCCAGGCTGCTGGAAGAGCAGCTTTTCTGCCTCCCCTCTTTTGTGTCTCAGGTAGTGGTGAGTTGTCCTTGCAGTGCCTGGCCTCTTTCTTGATCTGTGGGAGGCAGTGCTGGGGGCTGGGGGAGAGAGGGCTACAGGCACCCATGCATACTTCTGGAAGATGAGATCTTCCAGGGTTAAAACCAGCCCCGGGAGAAGGTAAGTCCTGTCCCAGTTCCCAGGATAGGAAACTGCCCCCTTCCATGCATGTATGAGGTCAGGCAATATGAGCTAGTGCATAAACCCAGGGGGTGTCTCCATCTGTTAGATTTCCGATATTCTCTAGAATATGACCACAGGAGACTTCTTGGAGGATTTTCCTTGGGTTAGATGTAGTGGGTCGCTGAGCCTTTGGTAGAGGGATATAGCGTTTGTATGTGACAGCCTGGCTCAGTTTCCCTCTCCCTTTGGTGACTCTGCCCAGCATCCTATGTGAGATCCTATGTCCCTCCACTGTTGTTGCGGGGGGGGGGGGGGGGGGCAAGAGGGATCTTAAACTCACCATACAGTGTGTCCTCTGTAAAGAATCCAGGTGTCAGCTGAGCTGTGTGCCTGCTGTCCTGTGTAGAAGGCTTGGCAAGGGCAGAGGTGTACTTCTGCATCTCCCATTCTGTAGCTTAGGTGGCTGTCTGCCTAGTTGGTTGACTTGGTGGATCAAGTACCTGGATCTCCATTCACTATATAGAGGACCTTGGTTCCCTAACTGTGCTTGGTGGACAGTAATGTTCCTGTAATTTTCAAGATGCCTAAAAGTTAGGTGTTGTAATGCTGAGTGCAACACCGATGTCTCTTCATGGATTCCAGGGTATGTGTTAAAAGAAATCCCTGTTGATCCCTCTTCTGGGCAGAGATCTCACCTTCCTGGTCATTAAAGAAAACCATTCTGATAGTGTTGGATGCTATTTGGGGGGTGGGGGGCTTGGGTTTAAAAAAAAAAGCAGCCAAAGAGTTTTAGTTATAAGGTTAAATGTTTGGGTTTTTTTATTGGCTGGATAACTCTATAATACAAACTCGCCCAAGTGAATTATGGAGTAAAGGGTGCAAGAAAGCTCAAGAGACTGACATGATTCCTTTAAGACAGTTGGATGGAGGGAAACTTAACTAATAACAAAAATATTCTTTCTGGAACATTACTTCTGATAGCAGCAGCTATGCTTACTATAAACTCAAAAATGTTCACTGATTGTGATGACTGAAAATTGAAAAAAGAGAAGGAGGACTTGTGGCACCTTAGAGACTAACAAATTTATTTGAGCATAAGCTTTCGTGAGCTACAGCTCACTTCATTGGGTGCATTCAGTGGAATAAATTTGTTAGTCTCTAAGGTGCCACAAGTCCCCCTTTTCTTTTTGCGAATACAGACTAACATGGCTGCTACTCTGAAACCTGAAAATTGAAAGTAGATTATGCCCCTATTATGGAGTCACCGGGCTCTACAGTATTTGCTCAAGTAATAAGGTTCAATCTAACTTCCTGCAACTGAGATTTATCGTTTTGTCGTTCATTTTCTGAAGTCTTGATTTTTTTGGCAAGAGGAGTATAGTGGAGAGAAGGTGTGATCTTGAGAGTTCACAGGAGGCCTGTCCTTCATTTGTAATGACAGAGGTGCTGGGGCTCAAGAAATTAGGTGCCAGGGCTCAGGCAATTTTTTCTTTCATAACTGGTGCAGCAAGCCCAGAGATGCCAGGGCTCTGAACTGCCACTAAAGGTGCCAGCCCTGGCACAAATTAAGCACGGCAGGAGGCCCAGATTAAAGAAAAGAGGGGAAAGTCTCTGGATGAAATCCTGGCTACATTGAAGTTATTGGGAGCTTTGCCATTGGCTTCAGTGAAGCCAGAATTTTACCTTTTACTTGCAGATTTTACGTTCAACCAAAAAAGTCTTTAGCCACCCTCTCTAATACAGTTAATCTATTGTCAAACAAAACATAAGCAGAACAGCTTTTCTGTCTACAGAGCTGCCTGTTGCAAAACATTTTTTAAACACTTCTTTTAAAAATTGGGGGGATTTTGATCAGTCTGCTACAGAGCTCCACATTCTGGCTTCTGGTCAGGAAACCCCCAGTCACTCAATCTCCTAATAATAATCTATGTCTTCTTAAGGATCTTATTCCACCTAGACTAGCTATGGCTGATGATTTTACCTCAGGGAGCTACTCCCATCTGGGATTCTGACAACCTTTTTGGAATTTAATCCCCAAAGCCCCATGCTGCTCTCTGACTTTCTAATGCAGCATGGGAGGTGTCTCATCCAAAGACCACCAGTGAGTTTGAGGGGTACAGGGCTGCAGAACAAAAAAAAAAAAAAAAGAATACCCTACAATGAGGAATATAGGTAATCTGAGGTGAGATGCAAAAGTTGCTGACTGACAAAAAGACAAACAAGGCAAAGAATAAGAAGGAGTTGGCAGAGAAAAAAGAAGCAATAAACAGTGAACCTATAAGAAATAAAGATTTGTCTACACGCACACTGCAACCAAAAGAGCTCAAATAATTTTAATTATTTTAAACATTGAATTTTTGTGTGTGTGCACATGTGCTACTATCTGGGTGGCACTATTATTTTGGAATAAGAGTGACCATGTTTGATTTAACTAAAGTTTGTTTTACTGACTGACGTGAAATTGAATTTGGGTGCCCTTGTTCCCAAATAAGGGTCTATGCTCAGACTTACACTGAAAGAACTAAATGGGAATTAAAACCAATTTTGTTATTTTTGGTTTGAGTTTGTGTAGACAAACCCTAGGTATTCACAAAGCACAAAACATAAAAATGATTTGAAGTAGGGAAGCACTAAGACTTGAAATATGTCTCTAGTTCTCATTTGTATTATAGATAAAGTTTAGAGATGCACCTCTGATCTTCAATATGCACAGTCTACTCTTCCCTTCCTCTCAATTACTTTCCTTTTCCATTACTTGAGGTTCTCAAACATAATCCCTTATTCTGCACTCCAGTTACATCCTAGGAAAGTGGTTTGTAGAAGCTAATGGGTTAATTAATATTTATGAATGAGGCTGATGTTTGCTTTTAGAAAGATTAACTATCAACATTAACACAAGTGACTATTTTAATGTAAACACAAGTATGGGTTTCCAATTATTTTCTGTTTCCCTTTGTTTGCTCACTTGTTGCTTTATCTAATGGCTTAACAGGAACAAATACTCGGCAAATAACAATTTCATTTTACCTTAGCATACCCATAAATTTCATATTAATATACTTCTTTTCATTGATTTGAATGATACCGCTACTTTGGCATATATCCCTTACCCAGCTCCTTCCCAGACTCCCTGCTGCTGATCTGGACCTGATTCAGCATATGACACATGATGCGCTGGTGTCGCTGCACTGCTGGGTCTGTTGCCACTCCCTTCCCACCTGTTCAGGAGAGTTATGTAGCTACTCTATGGACAATCCTACCAATTATCTGCCCTACCGGGTAGCCACTATAAGAGAGCAAGGAGATACCTTATGCTCCTAATTCCCTTTCACTGGCACACAAGAGTGGATATAATCTGACCCTATATGTGTAAGTTAAAGTATGTTTTAAATTATTTAATGTGTACTACACAACATACCAAAAGTGTACTATGACTGACTTAATCCTGGAACCTTAACATTTAAGGTCAACCTTCCTTGTGATTTTTTGTGATTTCTTGTTTGTTTTTTATCGTGCAACCCTTAATCATATCGTTGAAGACTCACACAGGTAGTCCTATTGACCTCTCTCTGTACAGGCTCACTCACCTGGAGGCATCATGTCTGCTTTTGCCTTAAGAAGGTACAATGAGCCTACCCACTGTTGTTCAGCCATTACCTCTTTTACTGTATGCTGGCTTAAGAAAGCCATAATTGTTTTTAGGGTGAACCCTACAAACACCATCAGGCATAGCACAGACTGCTCTGGAGCTCCTCATCACAGTCAATACTGTGCTTGACAATAAGGGTTGGATCCACAAAAGGGATTTGGGCTTAGCATTGTAACATCTAATTTTAGGTGCCCTGCCACCCAATGGAATCTTCATCCCCTCATTAGGCACCCAGGCTCCCTATACAATGCATGGGGACAGCTAAGCACCTAAGAATGGGATTCATAAAAACATGCATGCTAAGAAGGGAGCCCGCTAAACCAGGCAGTAGGAAATGCTCTGGGTAGGGGTGGAGCTGAAGCCCCACCCTTGAAAAGGAGTTTGGTGCCTACCTCCACTCAGTTCACAGCCAAGAATCCTATCTCTCCTGGAGTGAGGTGCCCAGGCTCTTTCATACAAAAAACTGAGGCACGACTGGGGCCCCACCCATGCTTATAACCCATAGCCTGATGTTTAGAGCACCCAGCTGGGTTGTGGGAGACCTGGTTTCAAATTCCCACTCTGCCTGATTTGGAGAAGGGAACTTGAACCTCTGGTCCTCATATCCCACTTGAGTATTCTGACCCCTGGGCTAGGGCTCGCTTGATTGCTCCTGTTGAAGCTGTTTTTTCTATAAAATATTTACATAGTCATCAGAGCAGGGCCCGGAAGCTAACTCTCCTAAGTGAGTGCCCTAACCAATGGGCCATAGAGTCATTTGAATTGTCTCTGGCCTGGGTTCAGCTCCCAGCTCTGAATCCAGCAGAGTGGGTACTTGAACCCATGTCTCATAGAACCCAGGTAAGTGCTCTACCTGTTGGCCTATTGCATATGTTGGGGGCACCTGTAGAGTGGTAAAAAATGGAGTGGGTAAAACTAAACTCCATATTCCTCAAATGAGAAGTGGGTGAACTCTGTTTACCCTAGACTACACTGCTGCACCTCTGCCAATGCCACGTTTTGTGCGAGGCCTGAGATAAGCTCTAAGCACACCTACCAAATCAGACCACACAAGTGAGATAGGTGGGGGGATATCCTAATTTTAGAATCCCACCGGGGCTTAGACACCAAGCAGCTCGATATGTTCAGGATTTACGTGACTTTGCACATGCTCACAAGCAGAAATATAGGTGCCATGGGGACTTTTCTGGGGGAAATTTAGGAGCTTAAAGTCCCTACCAGGTTAGGCAGCAGGTGAGATGGGGTTTTGATGAGCCAAATTTTGCACTTAAATCTCTTTGTGGATCTAAACATTTGCAGGATCAGCCCTTATTTGGGAATATACCTTTCTTTAAACAATTCTCTTTCGCAGTTTGTAATCCTTGGGGGAAGGGGATGGAGGTTCCATTTGGGTACTATCAAATTTTATCAATGCTTTGAACAGTCCCAATATTTTGTTTTTCTTACAAAATAGATGTAGACTGGAGAGCATGCCTAATAATTAGACCTGGGTTTTTTTAGAGGTGTGATTTCTAAAACTGCAGCCTGTAGATTCTATCCATGACCTCCTCCCAGAGTGACTTTATCTTCCCACACTCCTGCAAAATCATGAGCCTTCTTTGCTCTTACAGTGCTTGGATGCCTTGTGCTTTTTAGCCTTTTTTAAATAAATACAATACTTAATTTCTCTCATCAGTTGTATTTAATGGGCCTATCCATCTCTGGTGTGACTCAATTGACCTTAATGAAGTTACACCAGGGATGTTTGTTCCAATGACTTTCAGGGTAGTATACTGTCTTCTCCTTTCTGCCCATGCCCTCTTAATCTAATTTTTAATTGTTTTTTTCCCCCCTGCATCTGTTGAAGTTGCAACATTCTTATTTTGCCTAAATGCTAGGGCGATAAATGCATTAGAAACGTATAAAGGGTTGTTTTCCTTTATGTCCTATAGGGACAGTGTCTTCATGACATGTTTGCAAGAGTAACCTGGTACAATAGGGCCCTGACTGGGACCTGTAGGTAATAATGGAATGTAAATCTTCTGAACAAGACTCTTCCCAGATTTCATCAAAATAATCATGATAGATCCTAAGAATCAATTAGATGTTTTACTTTCTATGTTATGTCTATGAATTTAGCATTGGTGAAGGGATATACATTGCCAGTCTAGTGGTGAAAACCTCTGTTTGTCCATAGAATACCTTAGTGCAGCCATGTGGTATATATTTCTTTCTACACAGGGCTACATTCTGTGTCTGAGAAAATAGAGCTGAAAGTGCCTGAAGTCTTCGTGGAATTATTTCTAGGGATCAGAGTGTAGCTCATTCTCTGTGCCCATTTAGTTCTTGGCTTCGATAGCATCAGTGCTAACATTCTCAATTTAATGCCACTTATGTTGAGAGTGGATTGCAATAGGGACATCTGTCCATTGTGAAATGCACCGAGAATAACTATTTGTCACATATGCTACAAAAATAATTAACTATTTTTTCCCGGGAGTGGAGGTGTGAGCGTTCATTCACTATTCTTTTAACCCTGTAACAGGAAGCCAGGCAGGAGGGGACTGTGGAAGAATTGAGGTGGAAGATTTACACGAGAGAGAGAGAGAGAGAGAGAGTAGTTTTAGGGACTATATGGTTTTCATTATTTTAAGAAAGTGCCTCATTCAGTGTTGCGGGGGTGGGGGGGGTCACTTTCTGTGATCATTGTTGCATCACCGGTGGGGAGGAGCTGAAAAGAGTAAATGAAATTCATGAACTTCATAAAGTTTACAAGCAAAAGGAATGAATTCAAGTCACTCATCAATTCACTGATGAGAAATTATGAAGAATGTCAAATGTTAACTTTTTTGTTCTCATATATTGTCTTTTGTCCTCTCTAGAAGGAAAAGACCCACGCTAGCTCAACAGGGGGACATATTTTTATGAATTGATAGTTTTTACTTTAAAATTAGTTTCATTCATTGAAACCTCTTTTCACAGGTATTGAATAGCTCAGGGTGAGAGCCAAAGGAGGTGTGGCCCTTGTAAATAAACCTGTATATGCTGCTAGGCTGGAGTTCAAAACTACTGCCTCCTACATAGGCACAAGGGTTCAGATTTTTAGTCTAGGAGCATAGGTGCTGGAACTACTGGTGTGGGGTGGGCGGGTGCCACACCTCCCGTCTTGAAGTGGTTTCTATTATATACAGGGTTTACAGTTTGGTTCAATGGCTCTCTGCACTCCCACGATAAAAATTGCTCCAGTACCGCTGTCTAGGAGTTAGATATGTGTCTCAATCTTTAAGATAGCTTTGAAAATTTTAGCCAGGATACTTACTCCAGCAAGTCACTCTTAGCATTCTTCAGAATGTGACTTGTAACCGAGGGATAATATGTGGTGTTATATGTAGCTATTTTGTATCTGTCCACCTAGTGGCTCATCTTTGAGGCTGGCAATGGAATGCAGTATGATCAGATGTAAACCCTAGCACATAGATGCTGGGTAATGATGTGTTTAGAAAGGCAGGCTCAAGAATACTGCAAATATCAGTTGCTCCCTCCATTTTCAAAGCTTTATTCTGGACTCGAGCAGTGAAATTCCAACCTACAGTATATCTGAGTCATGCAGTGAAAGCTTCATGCAGTTCTTTGAGAATGTACGAGCTATGTGACTGTATTTTTTTGCCACATACTGCTTTAAAACTCACAATACTGGTTCACACTTAGTTGTTTTATCCACATGAAAAGGATGTGTCCAGTCATCTCTCTGGGACAGATTCCCAGCTGGAGTAAATCAGCTAATTTGCATCATCTGCGGATCTGGCTCTCTCTTCTCTCCCACCTTTAACTAGAAATAAGAATTATAAGCATATGCCTCAGTTTACATCAGCCATCTCACTTCCTGCACCTAAAGAACGACTGTCAGTAGCCCTAAAATTACTTCTCATCCTGTGAGAGTGGAAGTGTAGGAGATATGCTTCCCTATCCTACATCTTTGCTTATTTACCCAAATATTTCTTGCAAAACTGTTCTTTTTTTTTTTTTGGTCAACTTTTTCAATGCACTGAGGGCTATGGACTATATATGAGAGATGTAAGTGACTATTTGTGAAGCTGGAAAGACGTACAGATTTCAGCATCTCAAACAATATTGCAATATGAATAAGCAGATGACCTGACTCACCACACATGATTGCCAAGTGCCTACCACACCTGCAAAGGAAGGACTATAGGATGCGCAATATTACTTGTTATGGACCATATGAGGCTGCTGAAAATGTTTCATACTTGGCAGTGGGATTCCTTCTGCTTCCTGAATATCATTTGGTCTGATGCACAGTTGGTTAACAAGGACTTATAGGACTTACTTGCCCCATTAAAGTCAAGGAGAATCATCTGAATAAAATTTCAAAATGAGGGGGTGGAATAGGGCTGGTTTCCCTGGAGAGGAACAGCTAGGTTTAGGATGATGTAAATTTGGCAATGCTACCTTGCCATAGATTTTAGCTTGCCTCTGGCAGAGGGATCCCATAAAAATGGGTGACCTTATAGGGAGCGATATGACATTTGAGGGGGAAAATGAATTTTGAGCAGAAGAAATGTCTCCTGGATACCCTTGGAGACTGCTATCTTCTCTTATACCTCTTCAGTGGCTGGAGACTGAGAACAGCAGTGCAAACTTCACACCTGCAAATATGCCTTTATCCTGACCTGGGCTGGAATGACAACTTCTGGGAATGATGAGGTAGTTCAGCCGCTATACCCATTCAGTCCATTTCTTATCAGATGTAACAAAAACTATCAAAGTATTTTGAAATTCTGATTAATTCTTATATTGAAATTAAAATAATTAAAAAACCAAGATGAATGTTTCATGAAAACTTTCACAAACTGCTTTCCATTTTTCAACCGCTTCTAGTTGTAACTTTATGCCTTAGATTTTTAAAATGTCAATACCATAGTCTCAGTATTTAAAAGTGAATGGTCTCTTGGAGTTGAACATAATGTAGGCTGATATAATACTATTTTAATGGCATAACCTTTGATAATGTTGCATTCACATTTTGTGTCCTTTCATGCAAAAAAAGTTAGAACAAAATGTAAAGGTCAATTGAACAAGCAGGCAAGGATTGGAGGGAAGATGAGGGTTAAGAGGTGTGGGCAGGCTATATTGTAGTTATTGTTAATTGAGAAAACAATGTAGAGAATACAATGTGTTTTATTATTTGAATAGCTATTCATTCCCTCTACATACTATTACCATTACAAACCTATGTAGGTTAAATTAAAATAAAGCCTGGAGACTTAACTGAAACTTAATTTTTATAGCTGCATGTTAATTAAATTGTATATTTTATCTCTAGAAATAAAATATAACTCATCACAGTTAAGCCAGTTTTACAGTTTTAAGTTCTGAAACATCTCCATCATCATGATTCTGAGTTATTTGGTATATGAGCCATAATATCCATTAGAGAATGTGTTTGGTCTTTGAACTTTCATTTGCAGCTAGGTAACTATCCATCTATTATGTGAGTGGTGTAGTAAATAAGTAAGTAAAATATTGTCATCCTCTAGAATGAGGTGAATGTGCATAACTGCAAATTCAAAGGAAATTTCTCCTATTAAAAGAAGATGCTTCTGTCCCTAATAGAACATTCAAGTTTGCGTGGTAATTTCTTTCTTTCTTTTTTTTTTAAACAAAAAGCCTAAAAAGCTCTGAAACCATTGTATTATAAAAATGTTTGCTACCTATACTGAAGGACATGCAAATATTCCCAGTTGACCTTGGAGAAAAGAGTGAAGGACATTATGTAATTTTGCATCATGTAAAAGAAAACCTTAATTTTAACTGCAGATGTTCCTGTGGTGCTTATTTCTAGCATTTGATGTGACCATGAATAATCTTGCATGCCTTCCCATTTTATATCACACAATATAAATATTTTATCAATGGTGTAACTCTGCATAAGACCTGATCTCCATTATTCACATACTTTAACGTTATAGATTTTTGCACATCAAACTAAATCTGTCTGGTTTCTTTCACACGCGGAGATTAGTAAACTTGATGTAATATCTTAGACATGTTTTAGTAACCTATTGGACTAAGGTACATCAAAAATATGGATGTACTTGTGATTAACTCAGTCTTTCCTGGTTGCCCTCTCAGAGTACAATAACTTTAGTGGCTTTTGAACCATTCATCATTGCCTGTCCTACTCCAGTTAGCAAATGACTGAGTTCAATCCAGCTGCCCTTTTTAATCAATGGAGAGTCAATGGGAGTTGGATTTGGCCTCAGTGAGGTTGCTTTAATTTGGGAAATGTCAGAACTCTAAACCCACCTATTGAAATACTTTAAATGGGGTCACGGATGGGAAAAGAAAGTGATAGGAAGTTGCACGGATCAGCTGCAGAGCCCTAGAAATAGGAGCTGTGCAAAACACTTCATGCAGAATCAGATGCACTTGTGACTTGCCTGGATCTGACTTTGTAGAGTTTTCATGAGTTGGGAATGTTGTGTAAATTGTTCATATAACTCCTTTCACTCACTTTTCTCTCAGGGATTGGATGCTTTTTGTGCATCTTCTGACTCAGCCAGAAAAAAAATTGTGTGGGTTTTTTTTCTCTGCACCTGAGCACTAGGGATTTTTAAACAATCACTTCCAAGAACCTACAGGAGTGATGTATCTGTGCAAGTTTCCTGGGAGCTAGTGGAAACAGCAAAACTGTGGGAAGGAGGGTTACTTACTGTCCCCTGAAGACCATCCTGGACTGATGATAGTAGTGACCAGTGCTCATCAGAGGGGAGAGCAGATCATCAACCATACAAACCACTTGTTCTTCCTCCCAAAATGCAATGCTAGGTATGAGTGAAAGGGGTTGTTGGCATCTTTCTGGTGGCAAAGTATTTGTGTTGAGCTGGGGGGCCACAGTTCTGGCTTCCATAGTTTCAGGTAGTAGTTTGGATAAGCATCCATAATTTGGAATTGAACTTTGATGCATTTGAGGTTTATATATAGTTCTATGCTGTCTAGGCTAGTTTACTGCATATGTATACAAAGCTTTTGTGACCATTCTAGAAGCCTGATTATTATATATGTCTCATCATCACTGGATGGCACTACTGGTTATTTTTGCTTTGGGTTAGTGAAAAGGTAACCTTTCATAATGTTTTTAAGATTATGAAGTCATAGTCCAGCATAGCCCTCAGCTGAATCTAAACTGTTGGTTTTATTTATTAACAAGCAATACTTTACACCAGCGGTCTCAAACTCAATTTACCTTAGGGCCAGTGCCAGTCCTCAGATCCTCCCAGCGGGCCAATAATGTCACTGAAGATGGTGTTCAGAAAAGAAATCGTTTATATTGTATTTTTTATTTCGAATTTCCTAGATATAATAAAACTCTCATACAACTTTATACAATTCTTCACCTGCCGGAGAGTTTTTACTGTTTGCCAGACACCTGGCAATGCTTCAGTTGTGTCAGTTTGTTGACATTTGGCCTCAGTGAGTGAGTGGTTGAAACCTTCAGGATTGCAGCAAGGTGTGCAGCAGATAGTTGTGTTCGGTATTTTGACTTGTTTATAGTCGTGGAAAAAAGTGATGCTGCCTCCATGGCTGACTCTGCCCAGGGACTAGTGATGGTATCTCTTGTCCCTCTCCCCCAGCCAATGGGAGCTGCGGGGGGCGGTGCCTGCCACAGATATTGCTGGCAGCGTGTCTGTATGTGTCTATCCTCCGCGGGCTGAAGTGGGGAGGTTCTCGGGCTGCAGATGGCCTGCGGGCTGGGACTTTGAGACCCCTGCTTTACACACAAAAACACCAAGAGAAATATGTTATATATCAGTGATAGGAAATTACAAGTCATTTAGCTATGTTGATGTTCATTCTTAGACTATAAAGCCTCTTCAGGGCAAAGACCTGTTCCAATATGTGCAAAATGACCTCTTGAGCACATTCTGCGCCAAAAAATTAATTCTGTGCACAATATTTTAAAATTCTGCAAATTTTATTTGTCAAATAAATGTGGAGACTCCAACATGGCATTGGGGAGACAAGCCTTTGGCTGCACAGAGGTGGGAGATCACTGTGCAGCTCCCCTTCAGGGCTCAGACTCAGCGGTGAGGCTGCACCCAACCCTGACACAGCACAAGGACTGTGCCTGTCCCAGAAACACCCCAGGGCCCTGCTTCTCTGTGCCAGGTGCACCAGATATGGGCAGGCAGGCTCAGCAAGGCAGGATCCAAGTGTGGAGGGGCTTAGTGTGGGGGGATCCAGGTGTGGGTTGAGAGGCGTCTGTCTGGGTCAGTCTGGGTGTGGCTGGCTCGGCCGGGGATCCAGGTGTGGGGGGATCTGGATGCACAGGGGCTTGTTGCGGGGTTCTGAGTGCAATGGTAATGGGACTCTGCAGAGGGGGCCAGGTGAAGATGGTTGGGGCTCAGCAGGGGCGGGGGGGTTGGGTGTTGGGGGAATAGAGCTTGGCAGGGGGCTGGGTGTGAGGGGGATCAGTGTAGGGGTCCAGATGCTGGGGTAGTGGTACTCTGTGGGGTGGGGATCCATGTGCAGCTGGTTGGGACTCTGTAGAGTGGGGATCTGGGTTTGGGTGGCTCATGGGGTAGTCCAGGTGCAGGGGGAGTGGGGCTTGTCGGGGTGGGTTCTAGATGTGGGGGGCGGCTTGGCAGGGGGGGGGTCTGGATGCACAGGGATTTGGCAGATGGGGGAGCAGCTCCCTGTACAGTGATTCCCTCCCCCTACAACTGAGCAGTGATGGGCACAGGAAGTGGGGCGGGGAATGTTTGCAGAGCTTCCTACAGCCAGGGGAGAAATCTGGAGGTGGGTCTGACATGGCCCCGAATGCCGTGCAGGGAAAGAAGTCCTGTCCTGCCCAGCCAGGAGTAGCAGCTGAGCCCAGCACAGTGTAGAAGCTACCAGCTTGGTCTTCCCCAGTCCCTCCCCCTGCACCACAGTAATTTAACTCTCTGCTGGCTGCCCTGGACACCCAAAACATACTGCTTGGGAGGGTCACATGACAGGTTTTGTGGCTGCCCTTTGCTTCCCCATCAGAAAGTCATTTTTCTGTGGGGAAGCAAAAAAATCTGCAGGGGACATAAATTCTGCTCATGCGCAGTGGCACAGAATTCCCCCAGGAGTAATAATGGAACCCTGAATCTGATTAAGGCCTTTGGGTGTTATGGTGGCAGAAGTATACAATAATGATAATTAATAAAATATTGCATGCTCATTTACTGAGTCGTCATATTGCTTCTGGGATTTGTATGTTTTTGTGGTTTCTTTCCCTCACCAGAGAAAGAGGGCAAGAATTATTTAAAGGATACATTTTTGTTACTTCCTTTTAGGATTCACAAATGAGCAGGGAGAGAAATATGAATAGAACTAGCTCAGCTGGATGGGTGAGGAATGTTAGCTGCTGTCCTTCAGTGCACACTCAGAGCATGTATTCAATGCAGCACTTCATTACCTGTGAGAGAGGAGGTCAGGCTCAGTAATGATTTGGCAACACATTTACAATAGTGAGAAAGGCCTTCCAGTCTGGTTTTCAACTAGGATCCTATCTAAAGTTTCTGTTACTGATCCTGACTGAATTTACTATTTTATTATACTTTGATGATCAACACGCCTGTGCACTTACTCTCTGAGACCCTGTCAGGGGGCCAATTTTAGTGTTGCTGAAGATGCTGTTTTCTGTGTGCAGGTCTGGGTTTCATCTAAACTCTGTCTGTTCTTTCAGTCCTCCTGCTGCTTGTGTTTGTCTTTCTCTGTATCCTGCCTACCTTCTGTCTTACACATCCATATCCCTCCTGTCTAATGCAAAGGTGGTAAAAATGCTGGCAGTCAATTTGTCTAATTGTGACCAAAGGTGCCAACTATTCCCGGTGCCAGTGGGAGCTTGTGCCCGCCCCACACCTCCATCCCAACTCCACCCCTGCCCCGCCCTTGACCCGCCACCATTCCAACCCCTTCCCCAAAGTCCCCGCCCCAATTCCACCCCTCCCTGCCCCTATTGGACTCCTTCCCCAAATCTCTACCCCGGCCCCGCCTCTTCCCCAAGCACGCTGCGTTCGCCCTCCTCCCCCAACGGAAAAGTCAAGGTGAATTTAGTGTTCAAGAAAGATGCTAGCTTGACAGCTCTGAAGGTTCTCTCTCCCCAGAGCAGGTACAGAGTAAGTACTTATACTGCAAGTTTTCCCACAATACCATGCCAGTGTGCCTCAACCCTGAGCTGGAATGACAACCTTGAAGGGTGAGAGGATATTTCAGTTTCCATACCATTCAAATCTCAATGTCTCTCCTTCACTTTCTTTCTCCTTGTTCCTACTCTTCTTTCCTCCTTTCATCACCTGTCTTTATCCTCCACTTATCATCCATACCATTGTTTCTCTCTCCTCTGTTCTTCCCACATTTTCTCTATCCTCACCATTGATACACGTTTCCCCTTTTCCCTTTGTCTCAACTCCAGGGTCTGTCCTTATTTCTCTGTTCCCTTCTGCCTTCCTCAATCTGTTCCTTGCTCTTATTCCATTTCACTCTATCCCCTTCCATCTCTTTTTGCCATTCAGGGGTCCAGA
Source organism: Lepidochelys olivacea (assembly GCF_965140295.1). Taxonomy (NCBI): domain Eukaryota; kingdom Metazoa; phylum Chordata; order Testudines; family Cheloniidae; genus Lepidochelys; species Lepidochelys olivacea. Next base: position 171,030,934 of record NC_140411.1, read on the forward strand.
CTGTCCCAGGGAAAAGTGCATGTCCTATCTTTAGTATCAGTCATTTTGTCTTGGTTGCCACAAGCAAGAAGACAATGTTTCCAATACACTCCTCTCCAAGTTGCAGAAGCAAGCTTTAAGAAAATGATGCAAAAAGAAGCCTTGATTCATCACACTTTGACGACTAACTCTTCAAGTCCAAGGCTTCTACAAGTTACTTGGAAAATAGTATCTCATAGTTACATTTCAAATACTTGTTTCCTGCAAAAATGATTTCCTCCATTATTTATTGCCTTTCCTAGCCCCATTTTAATCCTTTTTTCCCCCAACAGGGATAAGATGATGAAATCAGTTTTTGGTAGTTCTTTTTTTAAAGCATGGGTTAATATTGCCCTCTGTTTATTAAACCTTCTGTCCTTGTACGGTGCAGAAAATCAATAGGCGCTTCCCAAAGGACTGCAGTGCTGGTCCAGCACCTGACAGTGTAAAATGAACCCTCACCATGCATACATCTTGTGTAGACTCCACATGCTGAATAATGCCTTTTGTAAATAAAACAAAAAATCTGAGATTGAAATCTGTAGATTCTCACGTTGTGTATGGGACTCGCTATGCTTTGAAGTCAGCCATTTATTATCATTCTAATACTGGTACAACCTATAAAACATTTATCCTCTCTGGAATACAGTGACAGGTGCAGTATGTCCATTTTTATAGTGATTTGGTCTTAACTCGAGCATTCACGTAGGTACACTCAACTGCAAAGTCCTGCAACACTGGCTGTGCTGTCCCACAAACTCAGACAAGAGAGTTCCAAATGCGAGAGATCTAGGCCTTCAGCTTGCAAGGTTCTTCATGCCCTCAATTTCTGTTCATCACCATGGGAGCTGAGAAGGCTTGACACCTAGCAGTTGGTGCTCAGCTCTAATACTACTAAGGTACCCACAAAGAAAAGAAAAATGACTGGTGCTTATTAAAGCTAGTCTGGTAAATTTTATTGGCAAACATCTTTTCTCAGGAGAGGAGTATGAATTCTGTAAGTGAAGTGAAAATTTTGCATACATTTAATTGATAAATGATCAACAGTGTTATGGCCTGATTCAACGTGGGACTGAAGTACATGAGCAGTCTCATTGAGATCAGTGGAACTATTCCCATGTTCAAAGTTAAGTATATGCTTCTGACTAGTTCCATTGATCTCGATGAGACTACTCAAGTGCTTAAAATTAGGCACTTGCTTAAGTCCCTTGCTGAATTAGGTCTGTAGCTGTGAGGTAACATTCTTCAGTCATCTATCTGTCTCTTCTATTTAACTGCATTCCTCTTCCTCACATGGTTGATTGGCTTTACACTTTAACCTCTTAGCAAGCAGTCATAAATGTCTACACAAATCTGAGGATGTCAATAGTAAATGCCAGCAACGGCAAAACAAAACCTCTCCATTAAATTTTGGGCTGTTGTGTTCATTTTTATTGACAAAACCCTACTCTACTCATCAATCACATTTGTTCACTTTGAGATTTTTTTTTTAACTTTGTTTTTACCAGCGCTGCAAGATGTGATTTATATCCAAATGACTGTAGGTGGTTATCTAGAAAGCATGAAAGCTAGTAAAGGATGTCTTTGGAAATGGAATACTTAATATCTTTCAACTCATTTCTATTCTTTTTGCTCATTTCTGTTCTTCAACTTACCTCAGCACTTGCTTAAATGTGAACTTACTCTATCCATAACCAAAAAAAAAAATTGCTTTAGACCACAATATCTCAGTAACTGTAAGATAATATCTTCAGTTTGCTATGCCAGCAAAAAAATGTCTAGGCCTACAAGACTGCCAAGATTCATAAAATTCCTTTGCGTCATTACCAATTTATTGGCATAAATCTACCATAACTCACTTTGTTTACTGGTTTTGCCTCAACCTCACGTCAATGTTAACTTTCTGCGCTTTAACTCTCTCCAGTATGTTTTGACATGATGCAGGGCAGCTTGGATGTTTTTTTTAAAGAGGAGATTGTCTTCAAATGTGGTGTTACAGGAAAGAGAGGCTGTGTTCAGACTGATAAAGTTTTCTATAGTGAGCTTAATGTGGACTTGAGCCAAAGAAAATATGCACTGATGTTTCCTTATGTGACACACTGAAGTTTAAATTTCATTATTTTGGACTATTTCATCCAAAAAACCCCCAAAAAACTACAAAACCTTTTGGTCTGAGTCCACTGCTATGATGAAGCCAAGCTCTGTGCATCACAAAATGCAATCTGTCACATCCCATAACCATATAGTGTAACAGCATGACTTCATTTCTAGCGAAATTTGCTGGCTGAACATTTTGGCAGACATCTGCATGATACTAGAGCAGCCGAACTTCCACCCTTAACAGTAAGAGATTTGTGTTGTGGCACTAACTATGGATAGGGTTCCTGATCATCTAGTAATGGGGAGTCAATGGAAGTTTTGCTTAAGAAAGAACGGATCAAAGACTCCAGGTGTGACGTTATATCCCATATTCTTCATCGAAACATTAATATGAATATGGCATAACTAAGATATGTTTTATGCAAGATGTGTCATGTGAGGTATCATTGAAAAGATTCTGATCTACTGACTGTGTTTATCCAATTTGTATACATGTATCATTTCTGTATCTGAGGTTAGGAATATTGACTTTGTTACAATTACACCTGTGTGTGTATTGAGGGGAAACACCCCAAGCAAGCTATTAGCCTGAATGAGCCATTTAGTAACTTCAAAGATCTATTGTCCTTCTTAGTCTCCCACTGTCCTGAGGAGCTTCCTGGGATGTTGCTTTGATACTGCAGGGTCATCTGATGATGTCACCTGGTACGGAGTATAACCTTGGACACTGCTGGGTTTTTTTTCCACTGGAAACAAAGGATTCCCACCTTATGTAAATTCTATTTAAGGCTGGTAAGTAAGGCAATTGGGACTCTTCTCCATTGCCTCCCTATCCAAGAAGATTGCTAAAAACATCTGAAGGGTAAGGCAGGGGCTTAGTCCAGTCATCAACAGAAATAACTGGAACTCTAAGCTACAGAAACTCTGCAACCTGCCTAAAACAACATTTAGGGTGAGAAATTACATTTTTGTAACCTATTTCTTCAGTGTATTAAGCTTAGTTTGCATGTTTTGTCTTATTTGCTCAGTAATCTTTGTTCTGTTTGCTATCCCTTATAATCACTTAAATTTACCTTTTGTAGTTAATAAACTTATTTCTTTATTTCAAAACCCAGTTTGTGCAATTCATATTGTGGGGAGGGGGAAGCTGTGCACATTAAGGGAGAGGGCGAATTTTTATGAGCTTGCGCTGTGCAGATATTTCTATACAGCGTAAGACAATAGTATTTTGGGTTTATACCCAAAGGAGATGTGCATGTGAGAGCTAGGAGAATGGCCAGCAAAGTCCTCCCACACAGAGCTGATTTCAGTCTGTCTGCAGCTAGGTGTGGCCTTACCTATTTGTGTGCTGGAGAAGGCTTAAGAGCCTAGCACAGCAAGCACAGGTTGAGAAAACCCAGGCTGGTGGAAAGGGTGGGCTCAGTGAGACCCCAGCACATTAGGTAGCACCCCAAGAGGGGGATCTAAACTGTCATACCAGGTTTGGCCCCAGACTTGTATAGAAATGACACTCATAATAAGAAATTATATTTGTGAGCTGTAACCTGTGAAGAGGTTTATATAGCACAGGCAGCCAGACAACTGTGGTTCGTGCATTCCTGTACAGTGATGCCGGAGTCCCTAAATATATTATTGACACAGAGGAAATGGACAAAGAGTTAACTATTCTGTTCTGTTCTATTCTTGTGCCTCCTTCATCACACTAATATCTGAGCACCTTCCAGAAGTTAAGCACATCACTTAGTCCACATCTATCACGTGTGGTTCATTCTTTCTCTCAACCTCTTCTTAGAGGAAGAATTGTGTGAGGAGTACGGAGAATTGATGGGGAGGGAGGAACTCTTTAATATGTATATGCGACTCTGTGCTTGTATGAGAGAAGGCAAAGTGAAAGAAGCAGGTCCTGCCCTTGGAACAGAAAGGAGTGAGGTTTGTGAATGCCTTTAGTTCCTCAGACTGGCCCCTGAGAAAGTTGTGTCCTGCACAGCGGAGCTTAACACTTATGATCGAAAGTGGCATTGTGCCTGAGGAGCAGAGTTGCCCACCATGATCCTCATGCTTGAGCACAGGTGATCTTTAAGATATGCTGGGCCCGGGCCATTGATTGCCTTGAAGCTAACAATGAAGTCCTTGAACTTGACTAGTTATTCCATGGGAAACCAATGTAGATCTCAAAGCACAGGTCTAATGTGTCGCAGTAGCCCATGTTGCTGAGACCACCTACCATGTTCTGTACTAACTGAAGTTTCCTAAGAGCTGATGGTTTCATGCCATGGTATATCACATTACTGTAGGTAACTTTGAGAGGCATATGGAAGGTACGGATAGGTTATGTGCTATTTTTAGAATAGGTAATGGTTGTCAGACTTGGTAAAGGAGTTGAACAAGCAATTCTTTCAACTAACCCTTTTTCCTTCCAAATATTCTTCTGTTAGCAGATTTTATGTGGTACAATGGAGCTTGTTCTGGTCATGTCATGTATCCTGTGATTCTCCTTCAGGGGAAACCAAAGTTTCCACCAGTGAGCTGGTCAGGGAAAGCTCGTGACGTGTGAATCTTTAAGAACATGAGATTGTTCAGAAAGCTGCAAGCAGGGACTTTTTTTTTTTTTTTTTTGGCTGACTGGCAAATTACCCTTGAGAATGTTGACATGCCAATAGTAATCCTGAGAGACACAGCTTACACCATACTCCCATGGCCCATGAAGCCATACACTGGGCACCTCAACAGCACCAACAAGTGTTTCAACTACAGGCTCAGTGGTGCAGAATGACAGCTGAATGTGTGTGCCATTGGTCATTTGAAGGGTTGCTGGTGTTGTTGTTTACTTACAAGATTGGACATCCTTGAGAAATATCCCAATGGTTATAGCTGTCTGCTGTGTCCTGCATAATGTCTGTGAAGCAAAGTGGGAAAATTTTAAACCAGGGTGGAGGTAGAGTAGCTATCTGCTGAATTTGAACAGCTAAATACAAGGGTTATTAGAGCTCAATGCAGTGCTATAAGGCTCAGCAAGGCTTTGAAAGAATATTTTAATAGTGAGCCAGAGTAACGGGTATTGCTGTAGAGTGTGTTATCTGGCCTTGCTCTCTTGCAGCCTAGTATGATTCTTTTAGTAATTTCTCTGCATGCAGGACTATTAGATTGTCCATGCACCTATTAATATTGTCTGTGAATGATGTTATTTGTTCTGTGACAAACTGAAGTAACAGGAAATTGGTGGGTGTCAGACCTGATGAGCATCAGACAGCATATGTTGTGAACTAATAAAGATGAATGTTGTTCCCAAAAATAGAATTTTATTCGGTAACATGAACCAGGCAATTAAAAAAATTAAAAGTTAATAAATTAACGAAATAAAACTTATGAAGGGGAAAGAACATTTATTTCAGGTACACATACACGAACCATGGCTTTCACAGGTCAGTGTATGTGAAGCTGTGAATGTCTTTCATGTCCCCCCAGATGGAGTGGTAAGGGTAGTACACTGACCCCTGATGCCATGTGGAATGTTGATGGGGGAGTATAGGGAAGTCCTAATATTGAGTTCTCTATAGGCTGCAGAGGGAGGCAAGCATGGGAATGTTGAACCTGCAGTTCTACCAGAGTCTGCAGCACCTGTGTGCTGTCTGAGAAGCACAGGTACCTTTCTTCTCTCCACTCTCTCTTTCTCCATGCTGTCTGCAAGGTGATCCTGCAGGCCCTGTGCTCATTCTCTGATGCAGCACTGGCTTGCAGGATCTTCTGGAACATGTCATCTGAGTCCTCTTCTTTCTCTTCCTTATCCAGCTCAGGTGTTCTGCAGGTGTGGAGGGAGAGACCAGGAAGGCCACAATGGCAGCAGCTGCAGATACAACACACAGAGGTACCATTTGTGAGTGTATTCACAATGGAAATCAAAACGTAAGATACTGAACTCACTTCCCCTCCTCCCCAAAAGTTGTAATTTCTGCATTCTCACTTCTGCTTGGGATTGATAGAACACGGCACCAGTCACAGCACCAGCCAGGGTGAGTATGGCCCTCAGAGGCGGGGGGGAAATGGAGGAGGAATAGCTGTGGCATGATTATAGTTGTATAGGGCAATGGGACTGAATACGGGCACCGTTTTCCACCAGTGCTGGTGATTTTTAGAGGTGACGGTAACAGAGGCAAAGAGAGCATAGCTGCTGCAGGTGTCCCGATGCTGCCCAGGCCTTTATGCTGCTAGGCTGTGTATTGCAATGGTTCCTGCTGAAGTAATCACCGACTGGCATGGGAAACTGTCCTACCATGGTGAATGTAATAAGGCTGCCATCCCAAGAAACCATCAGCAGAGGATTTCAGAATGCCTCCATGTAAGTTGTATCGAGATCTCTATGGAGGATTCATGTTCCAGTACCTCTTCTAGCACAATCTCCGCATGCCCCTTCTACACGTCGCCTATGGGTGTGGTCTTCAGAGAACAGAATTACTGTAAAACTTGGGAGGAATTTGTTACACTGAACATGAAACAGCAACATTCATTTTAATGGGCTTTGCTACCACAGATGTTTCTTGCACCACAGATGTCTTCACTATGCCTATGATAGGTGGCATCCCTGAGAAAAATGGACCATTTTCCAATATATGAACACATTTTTGAAGGTGAAGTTAGACGTACAGGCACGTACCATCACCCATTGATTGAAGTGAACATTGCCCCTCCAGGACAGACTTAGAGTTAAAGGCATCAGAAATTCAGAATGAAGGTTGCATTTGCCACAAAAAGCCGCACGTATTTTACACTAGGCTATTTTGGAAAAAAGAAAAGGCCACACTTGCTACCACCAGTTCAGCTACAGCAGTTGTGGCAACAGAGTATTAGTGCAGAGAAAATGTCAGAAGCTGCCAGCATTTTTACCATCATACCACTCAGACCTATTCTGAGCAGGCTTAGACAACAGTAACAGAAGTTCTGGCAGCTCTGAGAGCCTTGCCTACAATGCAGAGGAAGCTGTTGGAGCTCTGCAACAGGCCTGAGATGGCTCTTTGGAGGCTTCTGAAATCCACCCACCTACCAGCAAGACTCAGTCCTCCTAGCCCCTACCCTGCTGAGTCAAAATACAACACAAATTAGGGTCTTCAGATTCTAACAAGTCTTTTAAGCTTGTCAGAGGTCAGGAGAGACCAATGATGAGGTATGCTAAACTTGTTTTGGGGAGGGAAAACAAATTAGATTTAGGCTTGTGGGGCAGGGTGTCCAATGTGGGAGGCTCACTCAGGGTTCTTGCTTTCCTTGGGCTTCAGAAATTTCACAGGACGAATTCCCTCAGTCTCCTCCCCCGCATCCCCAGGCTCTCTTCAGATGCCTCACAGATCTCCTAAAGGCCTGCAGGGTAAGACTTTCTAGCTACAAACCTCAGCAGGTCCACAAGGGGAGAGGACTGACTGAATGAGAGCAGGGGACACACAGGTAGGATACTAAAGGGGCATTCCCCACATTCTGCTTTTCTGAGGAGTGCAGAACTTCCTCAGCTAACTCCTACTGCCCCCTGACTTGCACTGGTGGGTTCCAGGCAAGCTAAACATAGCTACCAGTCAGCATACCATTGTAACACTACTAATTCACTTTGTATTCATTTTTGAAATTTGACTAACTCAACTCAGCTTTGGTCCTGTGGACTAGATCAGGGGATCTCAATCTTCCCAGACTACTGTACCCTTTTCAGGAGTCTAATTTGTCTTACATACTCCCAAGTGTCACCTCACTTAAAAACTACTTGCTTACAAAATCAAACATAAAAGTACAAAAGTGTCACAGCACACTATTACTGAAACATTGCTTGCTTTCTCATTTTTCCCATATAATTATTAAATCTATTGGATATAAATTTTGTACTGTCATTTCAGTGTATAGTATATAGAGCAGTATAAACAAGTCATTGTCTATATGAAATTTTAGTTTGTACTGACTTCGCCAGTGCTTTTTATGTAGCCTGTTGTAAAACTAGGCAAATATCTCAATGAGTTGATGTAACCCCTGGAAGACCTCTGCATACCCCCAGGGGTACATGGACCTCTGGTTGAGAACTAACTGTGCTAACCTATAGGAGGAGTACACCTGAACATTCTTAGGGTCAGGAAGTTTAAATATGGACTGAGGAGGCTGGACATCTTTATGAATATTCATGATAGCCATCAAACTCTAGAACAGGGCTAATCACAGCCTAAGCCATTGGGAGCTGTTGTCATGCCTGAGATAGGATAGGACCTTCATGGACCAACTCCTGTCTCATCACTTCTAGGTCTCCACGAGGATGGTGTAAGTATTGTCCTGATGCTGGACATATGGACACTATTGTATTTTTGCTATGTACTTTTTTGGGTTGGAGTGATTGTGCTTTTACTAATTGTTTTATTAAAACTATAACAGGTTTTTTCTTAAGTTTAAAAAATTAAAAAATTAATCACGATTAATCACACTGTTAAACAATAGAATACAAATTGAAATTTATTAAATATTTTTGGATGCTTTTCTACGTTTTCAAATATATTGATTTCTATTACAACACAGAATACAAAGTGTACAGTGCTCACTTTATATTTTTATTACAAATATTTGCACTGTAAAAATGATAAAAGAAATAGTATTTTTCACTTCACCTCATGCAAGTACTGTAATGCCATATTTTTATCATGAAAGTGCAACTTGCAAATGTACATTTTTTGTTACATAACTGCTCTCAAAAACAACAATGTAAAACTTTAGAGCCTACAAGTCCACTCAGTCCTACTTCTCGTTCAGCCAATCAACTTTGTTTACATTTACAGGCGATGCTCCTGCCTGCTTCTTATTTACAGTGTCACCTGCAAATGAGAACAGGTGTTCGTATGGTACTTTTGTAGCTGGCGTTGCAACGTATTTATGTGCCTGATATGTTAAACATTCATATGCCCCTTCATGCTTCGGCCACCATTCCAGAGGACATGCTTCCATGCTGATGATGCTCGTTAAAAATATTAATTAAATTTGTGACTGAACTCCTTGGGGGAGAACTGTATGTCTTTGGCTCTGTTTTACCTAAATTCTGCCATATATTTCATTTTATGGCGGTCTCGGATGATGATCCAGCACACGTTTGTTTTAAGAACACTTTCACAGCAGATTTGACAAAACGCAAAGAAGATACCAATGTGAGATTTCTAAGAATAGCTACAGCACTCAACCCAAGGTTTAAGAATCAGAAGTGCCTTCCAAAATCTGAGAGCAACAGGGTGTGGAGCATGCTTTCAGAAGTCTTAAAAGAGCAGCACTCTGATGCAGAAACTACAGAACCTGAACCACCAAAAAAGAAAATCAACCTTCTGCTGGTGGCATCTGACTCAGATGATGAAAATGAACATGAATCAGACCGCTCTGCTTTGGATTGTTATCGAGCAGAACCAATCATCAGCATGGACGGATGTCCTATGGAATGGTGGTTGAAGATGAAGGGACATGTGAATCTTTAGCGCATCTGGCAAGTAAATATCTTGTGATGCCAGCTACAACAGTGTCATGCAAATGCCTGTTCTCACTTTCAGGAGACATTGTAAACAAGAAGAGGGCAGCATTATCTCCTGCAAATTGTAACAAAGTTTGTCTGAGTGATTGGCTGAAGTAGGACTGAGTGGACTTGTACGCTCTGAAGTTTTACATTGTTTTATTTTTCAATGCCGTTATTTTTTGTACATAATTCCACATTTGTAAGTTCAACTTTCATGATAAAGAGATTGCAGTACTGTACTTGTATGAGGTCAATTGAAAAATACTATTTCTTCTGTTTTTTACAGTGCAAATATTTGTAATAAAAATAAATATAAAGTGACCACTATACACTTTGTATTCTGTGTTGTAATTGAAATCAGTATATTTGAAAATGTAGAAAACATCCAAAAATATTTAAATAAATGGTATTCCATTTTTGTTTAACAACGCGATTAATCGCACGATTAATTTTTGTAATCGCTTGATAGCTCTAACTTTTATATATTGTGTTCATAAAGAGGAGTGGGCGGAGGAAGCAGAGATCAGAAAGTATGCAACTACACAATTTCATCATTAGATAGGAAGAGCTGCATTACAATATACCTTCTATTAGATCACATTCCATATAAAAGGTGTAAGAAATCAAATGAGCCTCCTAACACAGTAAATTAGACCAAATACTGCTAAATATATCTATCTGCTCAATTTCCTTCAATGCACTTTTATTTGAGATTATGGCAGTTGAGCATCCCCATGTCTAAATTAAAATATTGATTTCTATTTATTCTTTTCAGTGTTTAGTTTTATAGGCACTACATACCCTTTATATGCTGTGTATTTATGATGATAGAAACATTCGCCTGTTATTTACGATATGACCACCCTTTTTTAGTGTTCTCTACCATAAGAATTTCCACCTGGGTCTACACTACTAAACTTTGGTACAACTTAATATCACTCAGGAGTGTGAATAAGCCACCCCTCTGAGCGACGTAAGTTACATCAACGTAAGTGCTGGTGTGGAAAGCGCTGTGTCCACGGGAGAGCTGCTCCTGCCGACATAGCTACCACCTCTTTAAGAGGTGGATTTATTATGCTGATGGGAGAGCTCTGTCCTGTTGGCATAGAGCATCTTCACCAGATGCGCCACATCAGCACAGCTGCATTGGTGCAGCTTCGCTGATGTAGTGCTTCTAGTGTAGACTAGCCCTAGGTTACCAGAAGAATTCTTCCGTCAACCTCGCTACCTCCTTTTGGGGAGGTGGATTAACTACAGTGGCAGGAGAACCCCTCCCGTGACAGTAGTGAGCGTCTACACTGACACACTACAGCGGCATAGCTACAGCTCTGCAGCTGTGTCACTGGAGTGTTTTAAGTGTAGACATAGCCTAAGGCGTCTTAGGGCCTGAATCACTTTTGAAAATGGGACTTAAGCAAGCTGTTACTGGATATTAGTTTAGCCTTATTTCAGTTGATCTAACGTATGATGCAATAGTTCAAAGAAAATTATGTAATATATCACAGCTAGTTAGCTCTTCAGATGGATTTCTATTGATTAGGCTCCAGTTTGGTGTCCGAATCTGCTGTTCACTGCTGTGTTTTTTCAGCGCTGATGCTTTGAGAGTGGAATGATCTTTCAAATATCTTACACAGCACTCATAATTCCCCACTGCTGTAAGACCAGCTGTATCATTAAATGCACCAATTTTGAAGCAGCTTTTAATCCTTTTTCAAGCTGGATATTTAAAACAAGGTGAGTAGGAGGGTGATGATCTATAAATGTCAGTACATCTGTCATCGTGAGTTCTTCCTGCTTATGGGTGAAGTTCATGCCCCCATCCCTGCCCAAAGCCTGAGTGAACAGGGGACTCTGCTTGTGCTGGGAGTGCAGAATCCATCCCCATCCTGCACGCAGCATATGGGGCAGTTGTGGAGCCCTTCTGAGGCTGTTACTGCAGCTCCTGAAGTGGAATTCCAGCCACAATCCCTCTCATATATGGGGATTTTTGGTCACTGAATCTATACTAACAGCAGATGCCCTGTCCCTCGCTTTTCTCAGCCTGCGTCCTAACCCCCAACCTGAGGTGGCCCATGCATAGCAACAGCTGAGCCCAGTCCCACTGCAAGCCAGTGTTCAGTGTCCCACTTGCAGTTCTCATGCAATGGATCCAAGGTGATTCTACTGCACGTGGGGCTTTCCACAACTCCTTCAATGACCGGTGAACCCATGAGATCACCTACTGACATCATGCCTTTGTGCCTCTATTCTGGACCAGAAAGCTTTGCTGTTAGTTTTTAGAAGGGGGATGAGCCAGACGTGCAAATTTGATTCAAACAATAATTTTCAAACCCTTTTGCTGCAAAAAATTGCAGTGTGATTACAAAAAAATACAGGAGCTGAGGACGACATTACTCTTGTTTATAGAATGATCTGCAGTTCTTCACCATTTTCTCTTCCTTCATTAACACTATTTCATTCACTGTGAAGATCCTGCAAGCAGTGATTTATAGGCTGGTCACTGAACTTTTTGTCTCTAATATTTCTAACACTTAATAAAACATGGTTACAGCTCTTCACTTAGATGGACTCACAAATATCTCCAAGAAGTTATATTCTCTACTTATCACCGTGTATTCATTACCCTGTCTGTTGCTCTTGTGGTGGTGTTCAGCTGCCTCTGATTTTAGTCTTTCATCGGTTATTTCAGTATTGCTATGAACCTCAGTAAAAAGAAGCCATATGGAAATGTCTGGTTGTATTTTGTCAGTCACCTAACCTGTATACCTGTATAACGTTCTACCCTTCATGGCACCACTCCACAACTGAAGAATATCTGTAGATTGGCTAGGAGGATTTTGGTAAGTAATACTAACTGCCACTGGTCTTTGTCCCCACACAGTGGTAAGAGGTGAACAAGGGGAACTTGAAGGTTGGTCAGTGCTTTGCTTTTCAATTCAGAAAGAGCTAAATTTAAGACAGTAAAAAACAAAATACCTGCCATTGAATAGCTGCATGAGAAAAGTTCTGATTTTTCTGGGGACTTTTCCATTAACTTGACCAGCATGAAATAGAACTACATTAAAAGTTTATATCAGAGCTCAGCAAGGGTGGATGAATATTGCACAGGTTGTTTTTTTTTTTTTTTAGTCTTGCCATTATCCCCTTCCATCCTGCACTTTTTTCCTTTAAAAAGTAGCCTAGTTCTTTATCTCAGTGATAGTGGGTAGGCAGTTTAGCAGTCTTTGCAGCATGTCACACTGCCCTATATATCTATCCAGTGAGAAGCAGTACTCTTAATGTCAAATGACAATGGTTCCATCTCTTTGTATTCTATTATTTATGTCATGAATTTCAGAGTTTGAAGTATCGTGTTTCAAGGGAGAGAAATATTAAACTCTAGCAAATTCTGATTAGAACAACTTTTCTGATGGAAAACAGGTCTAGGATTAACAAGGCTGAACTATGTGGATTTTCTACAGTAGCTGAGTATACACTGATATCCAGTGGAGGTGGGTGACATCTGAAGACAAGAAGATAAAACTGACATATACAGAGATGGATGATACTTTGTGATATCATTCTCCAATCAACAGACATTGTGAGAAGTAGTACATCTTAAAAATATCCACTAAGTTTGGAGATAAGATGAATTTCACTATATTTTAATACACAAACTAAGTGACCACCTAAAGAACTGGCAACAACTGGATGCCTCTCAGAGCTGTTCACTAACTTTGAGTCAAGCAAAATTGTACTGGAACCTTGGGGATTTGCAACAGTGGACTTTTAAGTAGTGTGGATTTCCCTGTGCTTATTCTTTGACCTTTCAACAGCCAAATATTTGAAGAAATGAACACCTTAATGTAAGGGGACTGTTGCCCCCTTACTAACATTCAGTGGGGGTGTTTTGGTTGGCTCGCTCCCAGTACTAAAAGGGGGAAGGGTCGATGGGGAATCAGGACCCTGAGACTGACAGCCCCCAGGTACAATGGGGAGAGGCCAATGCTCCAGATCAGCCTGAATGGCAGGGTGGGCAGGCTAATCAGAGAGTCAGGAGGCCAGGGACGTCCCTTTATCCGTGTGAGCTGGAATTGCCTGGGTCAGACAGAGTGGAGCCGAGCTAAGGAGAAAGCAGGGGCCCAAGCTAAGCTGGGGCGCAGAGCTGCAGCCCCTAAGCCAGAGGTGCAGCCCAGAGAGAGCAGGCTTGCCCTGGGAGCAGAGCTGCAGCAACCAGAGCCAGAGGGGCCAGAAAAGCAGCCCAGGAAGCAGGTCAGTGCTGGGAGCAGAGTCACAGAAGCAGCCTGCAGAGCAGACCTGTCCTGGGAGCAGAGCTGTAGCAACCAATGCCAGAGGGGCCAGAGAAGCAGCCCCGGGAGCTGGAGGCAGAGCAGCAGCAGCAGTGCAGAGACCGAGTGGTGGAGCTGGGGCTGGAGCAGTCCGGAGCTGGGTGCAGTGAGCAGCTGGAGAGAGCGAGGGGGACCCTGGGCAGCAGGCCCAGCACAGGGAGACGCCTCAGCCAAGAGGCTCTGCAGCCCAGGCTTGGATCATAACCCCGACAGGGCGGGGGCGACACTGGGAAGAAGGGTCCTACCACTTAGAGCCTGAGAGCGTGTGGCCACCACCAGAGCAAGTGTCCAACCCACAGCATCCCTACAGCACAGCCAGGGCCTGAGAAGGCGGCCTGGGACTTACAAGGAACAGACTGTGAACTGCCCTGACATTCCAGAGACACTGTTTGTGATGTTCCCTGCCACAGAGCGGGGTGATGTGTTTCCTTTAACCTTGCCCATTTTTCCTTATTCTTTTTAAAATTAATTGTTGATTAAATAACTTGCATTTGCTTTAGATTGTATGTAATGGTCAGTGGGTCAGAGAAGTGCCCAGTGCAGAGAGAATACCCTGGAGTGGGGACACCCTAGCCCCTATCCTAGGTGACCACAGCAGGGTTGGGGGTCGAGCCCCCCAGGAATCCTGGGCCCAGCCTTGTTGGGGTTATGAGGACTCTGCCAGACAGGAGAGTGGAAGGGAAGGCCACTGGGTAAAGGAAGTGGGAGCGAGGACTCAGATCCTCGCTAGCCCACTTCACCGGGGTACTGCAGAAGCCAGGAAAGTTCCCCACAAGAGCGGGACTGTTCCCCTGCTTACATTAACAAAGCTGTTTGGCCCAGATCTGCTTATTAGGTCTTTGGTTTCTTTGGGGGTTGTTTTTGTTTTTTAATGTTTTGGCTAACCTTGATGCTTATTAAAGTGAGACACTGGCAGCACTAGTTAAAATGATAGATGTACACGAGCACAGAAGTGGTGAAGAACTTCAGTATTTCCTCCTAATACATTTTTCTTGTTTAGTTCAAATAATCCTTTCCCCTATCAACAGACTACTAACTAACCAATCCCTATAAAATTTTAAAAGCTGCAGTAAATAAGTGATTAGCCTTGTCATAGCAGGCCTTTTCAGTCCAATAAAGATAGATCGGGATAGTTAAGTGCCCTTCTTGTGGTGATAAAAGAATGCCATGGAGGGTCTTATCACTATTATAAGATAAGACAATAAAAAATTTTATATCTATTTTTCAATTCTGGGAACTCAGTGACTATAGGCTGCCATTGTTGCAATGGAGATAGATTGTGTTCCTTCAAGTCCATTAGTGAGGGAGGCAGAAAACAGTGACATGCTTCTTTCCCCAGGAAGACTTTCTTTGCTTCACGGTGAAAGGAACTTTCTTGGGGAGGGGCTGGTAGTGGCTTGCTCCCAACTCTTATGACTTTTAGCCAGGACAGTGGCTACCCAACACCATCTCTAGAGCCGCAATCACTTAGAGGTAGACTGATGGTGCTTTGTTCCCCTCTACAGAGGCAAAAGGTCTCCTAGTCAGGACACTGCTACTTTTCTCCTTCGCGGATGGTGAGGGAAGCAGTTTGTTTACATTTTGTTAAAATATGCAAGATTGGAACTATACATTGACCACTCAGAACACTGCATGTAAATTCTCAGCATTCTTCCAGGTTGAAAATAATGTTGACTACAATCATCCTTGTTCGTCCATTGATCTTTATGCAAAACTCCCAATGATCTCCTTAGGAGTTCAGTGTGCAGACCTAAATACTAAATGACCTTTAAATTGTGGGATAAGTTTTAGAAGTAGTCCTGGAGAAATGCTTTGTGCAACAAACATCTTATTATGTAATTGCATTGAATGTATGTGAAATTTTCTTCCGCTATGAAAAACTATTGCTCTGTGGTCATGCATGAACAAGTATGAACTGTTTAAATCCAAGGCGAGAGTCAGAATGGGGATAACACCCGAGCATTCTCGTTGGAGGTTCAGAGCCCTAAGGTGGAAACCAGACGTGTCATTTACCCGACATCCCTAGCACATTGTGAAACATTGGGATGCCTGGATATCAGGAGCAAGTGTTGAATCTCCAGTAAATTTGCCCTTCCTAATGCAAATGGAACAATTCTTAGAGGGTGTTCCTGAGGAAATAGAAAGATACATCCTAGATGGGAAGCCCAAAACTGTAATCGAGGCAGGAGAGATTGGAGCCAGATGGGTGGAGGAGGCAGAGAAGAAGAAAACTGGTCACAGTTGGAGCGGAGACCAGAAGGGACAACCCCAGACCACACCCTATTACCGGGGGCCGCCCAAGGCTCCACCTACCTCCCGAAGAACCCTCCAGACCCCTTATCATTCCACCACCCCCTTCTCCAGCAACTCACCTCGTCCCAGTGACCTGTCAGCTGGACGATGTTTTAAATGTAACGAGCTGGGGCGTGTAAAGGCCAACTGCCCCAAGAACCCCAACAGATTACAGTTCATTGCACCAGAATCACACCAGAGGTCCGCAGGCCCAGATACCTCCCAGATACCCTTGGAGCGGAGGGAAACTGTGAGTGTGGGTGGGAAGAAGGTCACCGCGTGGAGGGACATGGGAGCACAAGTGTCATCTATCCATGCTTCCTTAGTGGACCCCAATTTAATCAACCCAGAGATCCAAGTGACGATTCAACCCTTCAAGTCCAACTCTTTCGATTTGCCTACAGCCAAGTTGCCTGTCCAGTACCAGGGCTGGTCAGGAACGTGGACTTTTGCAGTCTATGATGATTATCCCATCCCCATGCTGTTGGGGGAAGACTTGGCCAATCATGTGAAGCGGGCCAAGAGGGTGGGAATGGTCACCTGCAGCCAGGCTAAACAAGCCGTGAGGCCTAGCTCTGTTCCAGAAACTTCTATCAGGACCCAGTCAGAGGTGATGGACCCGGACCCCAGGCCAATGTCTGCAACAGCAGTAGTGGATCCAGTCCCAGAGACCCAGACAGAGCCAGCCCCAGAACCGGAACCAGCCGAACAACCAACACCAGACCCAGTGTCAGCACTGAATCCAGTACTTGCAACCTCAACACCAGAGGGCCCCACCGAACCTGAACCGGCAGCAGCCCATAACACTACACAAGAGGCTCAGCCAGAGCTTGAACCCCAACAGAGTGTCTCAGTGGAAAGTGGTTCACAATCAACGGAAACAGCCCCATCCCCTACGTTGCTTCCAGAGGGACCAAACATAGGTCCACAATCCAATGAGGAACTGATGTCTCCAGCATCAAGGGAACAGTTCCAGACTGAACAGGAAGCAGATGAAAGCTTCCAGAGAGCTTGGATGGCGGCACGGAGCAACCCACCGTCTCTCAGCTCTTCTAATCGATCCAGGTTTGTTGTAGAAAGAGGACTTTTATACAAGGAAACTCTTTCAGGTGGACACCCCAGGAAGACTGGCATCCTCAGAGACAGTTGGTAGTTCCAACTAAATACTGGGCCAAGCTCTTGAGCTTAGCCCACAATCACCCTAGTGGCCATGCTGGGGTGAACAGGACCAAAGACCATTTGGGGGGGGGGTCATTCCACTGGGAGGGAATGGGAAAGGATGTTTCTACCTATGTCCGGTCTTGTGAAGTATGCCAAAGAGTGGGAAAACCACAAGTCAAACCCCACAGGTCAAAGCCCCTCTCCAGCCACTCCCCATCATTTAAGTTCCATTTCAGCGAGTAGCTGTGGATATTCTGGGTCCTTTTCCGAAAAAGACACCCAGAGGAAAGCAGTACATACTGACTTTCATGGATTTTGCCACCCTATGGCCGGAAGCAGTAGCTCTAAGCAACACCAGGGCTAAAAGTGTGTGCCAGGCACTAGCAGACATTTTTGCCAGGGTAGGTTGGCCCTCCGACATGCTCACAGATGCAGGGACTAATTTCCTGGCAGGAACTATGGAAAACCTTTGGGAAGTTCATGGGGTAAATCACTTGGTTGCCACTCCTTACCACCATCAAACAAATGGCATGGTGGAGAAGTTTAATGGAACTTTGGGGGGCCATGATACGTAAATTCATAAATGAGCACTCCAATGATTGGGACCTAGTGTTGCAGCAGTTGCTCTTTGCCTACAGAGCTGTACCACACCCCAGTTTAGGGTTTTCCTCATTTGAACTTGTATATGGGCGTGAGGTTAAGGGGCCATTACAGTTGGTGAAGCAGCAATGGGAGGGATTTACACTTTCTCCAGGAACTAACATTCTGGACTTTGTAACCAACCTACAAAACACCCTCCGAACCTCTTTAGCCCTTGCTAAAAAATACTTACAGGATGCTCAAAAAGAGCAAAAAGCCTGGTATGATAAACATGCCAGAGAGCATTCCTTCAACGTAGGAGACCAGGTCATGGTCTTAAAGGTGCTCCAGGCCCATAAAATGGAAGCATCGTGGGAAGGGCCATTCACGGTCCAGGAGCGCCTGGGAGCTGTTAATTATCTCATAGCATTCCCCACCTCCAACCGAAAGCCTAAGGTGTACCATATTAATTCTCTAAAACCCTTTTATTCCAGAGAATTAAAGGTTTGTCAGTTTACAGCCTAGGGAGAAGAGGACGCTGAGTGGCCGGAAGGTGTCTACTACGAAGAGAAAAGTGCTGGTGGTGTGGAAGAGGTGAACCTCTCCATGACCCTTGGGCGTATGCAGCGACAGCAGATCAAGGAGCTGTGCACTAGCTACGCGCCGACGTTTTCAGCCACCCCGGGACTGTCTGAACGGGCATACCACTCCATTGACACAGGTAATGCTCACCCAGTTAAAGTCCAACCTTACCGGGTGTCTCCTCAAGCTAAAACTGCTATAGACCGGGAGATCCAGGATATGTTACAGATGGGTGTAATCCGCCCCTCTGGAAGTGCATGGGCATCTCCAGTGGTTCTAGTTCCCAAACCAGATGGGGAAATACATTTTTGCGTGGACTACCGTAAGCTAAATGCTGTAACTCGCCCAGACAACTATCCAATGCCACGCATAGATGAACTATTAGAGAAACTGGAACGGGCCCAGTTCCTCTCTACCTTGGACTTAACCAAGGGGTACTGGCAGGTACCGCTAGATGAATCCGCCAAGGAAAGGTCAGCCTTCACCACCCATCTCGGGCTATATGAATTTAATGTCCTCCCTTTCGGGCTGCGAAATGCACCCGCCACCTTCCAAAGACTTGTAGATGGTCTCCTAGCGGGATTAAGAGAATATGCAGTCGCCTACCTTGACGATGTGGCCATATTTTCGGATTCCAGGGCAGACCACCTGGAACATCTATAAAAAGTCCTTGAGCGCATAAGGGAGGCAGGACTAACTGTTAAGGCTAAGAAGTGTCAAATAGGCCTAAACAGAGTGACTTACCTTGGACACCAGGTGGGTCAAGGAACTATCAGCCCCCTACAGGCCAAAGTGGATGCTATCCAAAAGTGGCCTGTCCCAAAGTCAAAGAAACAGGTTCAATCCTTCTTAGGCTTGGCCGGTTATTACAGACGATTTGTACTGCAATACAGCCAAATTGCCGCTCCACTGACAGACCTAACCAAAAAGAAACAGCCAAATGCTGTTCAGTGGACCAAAAAGTGTCAGAAGGCCTTTAACAAGCTTAAAGCGACACTCATGTCTGACCCTATACTAAGGGCCCCAGACTTTGACAAACCATTCCTAGTAACCACAGATGCATCTGAGCGTGGTGTGGGAGCAGTTTTAATGCAGAAAGGACCTGATCAAGAATTCCACCCTGTAGTGTTACTCAGCAAAACACTGTCTGAGAGGGAAAGCAACTGGTCAGTCACTGAAAAAGAATGTTACGCCATTGTCTACGCCCTGGAAAAGCTATACCCATATGTTTGGGGACGGCGTTTCCACCTGCAAACCGACCATGCTGCACTACAGTGGCTTCATACCACCATGGGAAATAACAAAAAACTTATCTGGTGGAGTTTAGCTCTCCAAGATTTTGATTTCGACATCCAACACATCTCAGGAGCTTCTAACAAAGTGGCTGATGCACTCTCCCATGAAAGTTTCCCAGAATCAACTGGTTAAAATTATTCTTGAGATGTGGAAAATATTGTTAGTCTTTATGTACTTGGTAGTATATTTAGAGGTGCATGTGTCTTATTAACTTTGTTTTTCCTATAGCTCCAGGAAGAAATCCCAGCCAGGGTTTCACCCTAGCTGAGATTTGGGGGGCTTGTCATAAACATAAAGGAAAGGGTAAACCCCTTTAAAATTCCTCCTGGCCAGAGGAAAAATCCTCTCACCTGTAAAGGGTTAAGAAGCTAAAGGTAACCTCGCTGGCACCTGACCAAAACGACCAATGAGGAGACAAGATACTTTCAAAAGCTGGGAGGAGGGAGAGAAACAAAGGGTCTGTGTCTGTCTGTATGCTTCTTTTGCCAGGGATAGAACAGGAATGGAGTCTTAGAATTTTTAGTAAGTAATCTAGCTAGATATGTGTTAGATTATGATTTCTTTAAATGGCTGAGAAAGGAACTGTGCTGAATAGAATGACTATTCCTGTCTGTGTGTCTTTTTTGTGACTTAAGGTTTTGCCTAGAGGGATTCTCGATGTTTTGAATCTAATTACCCTGTAAGGTATCTACCATCCTGATTTTACAGAGGTGATTCCTTTACTTCTATTAAAAGTCTTCTTGTAAGAAAACTGAATGCTTTTTCATTGTTCTCAGATCCAAGAGTTTGGGTCTGTGGTCACCTATGCAAATTGGTGAAGATTTTTACCAAACCTCCCCCAGGAAGTGGGGTGCAAGGGTTGGGAGGATTTTGGGAGGAAAGATGTGTCCAAACTACGTTTCCCAGTAAACCCAGTTAGAGTTTGGTGGTGGCAGTGGAGACCCAGGGTCAAAGGATAAAATTAATTTGTACCTTGGGGAAGTTTTAACCTAAGCTGGTGAAAGTAAGCTTAGGAGGTTTTCATGCAGGTCCCCACATCTGTACCCTAGAGTTCAGAGTGGGGGAGGAACCTTGACAGAGGGGATTGTTGGAGTCTCTCAGTTTTCTCCTACCTGGCTCTTTTCTTTAAAGTGCCCCAGTTTTAAATTGTGTAAAGGGAAGAGGAAGCTGCTTTTCTTTCCATCCCTTGTCACCCACGTCCCTCATCCACATTAACAACCTATTCCATCACACGTGCACACCCACCAGCAAGGTCTCAGGTTTTCCCTAGGAAAATCTGGCCATTTTACAGAGGACAGGTAGGGATTGGAGAGGCAGAAGCTGAGGGTATGGCCCCTGGGGACCCTTCTTGGGAATACCAGTTGAACTGGCTACCTTTTGGAATTTAAGGTGTTGATTTTGACCTGTAAAGCCCTAAACAGCTTAAAATCTGCCAGCTTCTGAGACTAACACTCTCCCTGTGCAATACTGGATTGGATCCATAGAATCATAGAATATCAGGGTTGGAAGGGACCTCAGGAGGTCATCTAATCCAATCCCCCTGCTCAAAGCAGGACCAATCCCCAATTTTTGCTCCAGATCCCTAAATGGCCCCCACAAAGATTGAACTCACAACCCTCGGTTTAGCAGGCCAATGCTCAAACCCCTGAGCTATCCCTCCCTGCAAAAAGGATCCCTTTCAATTTAAAAGGAGGCGGTTAAGAGGGGACTCTCTGTGAGAGCCCATTCACTTGGAATTCACTTCCTGCACACTATCTCCCTGTTAAATCTGAAATAATCCAAATTTGTTGACTTTCCAGGTATGCTGCAAAGCCAGTCTATTTGCATGGACATTTGGGGAAGGCTAAGTTGTGTAGCGTTTTGAACAAGCAAGCTGAAGGGCAGTTTTATGGCTGAGTGCTGTTTAGTGCTTGGTGGGATCTGCAGCTGTTTTGTTGTTTTGTTTTTATGTATATTAGTACAGATTGTGGCTGGGGCTTTCAAAGAAGCCTAAAGCAATTCGGCACCTAATTTCTATTGAAATACAATGGTAGCTGAGTGCCTAATGCCTTTTTACCTTTGAACATCCCAGCCTGTGTTTTTCAATCAGGTTGCCTCAAGCTTCTGATAGGCACTTCTAAGACATTACTCTAAAAGAAATAAAATAACTGCATTCTTTTTTTTCTCTATATTCTGTATGGAAGCATAACCCGCTTCAGCTGAGTTCACTCAGATCCTTAAACATTTTCAATGTGTACCTCATTCCAGCTGCTTCTTCTTTTTTTTTTTCAGTGAAGTGGTAAGTAAAGAGCCAAGGCTCTGATCCAACAGCTGATTCTACAGACAGACTCCAGTGCTCAGACAGAGCCCCATTGCCTTCACTCCATGTGGATGCAGGGATCGAGCTGCATAGAATCACTTGTAGGATTGTGAGCAGAATTTGGGTCCAATGGAAGTCACTATAGAATCACCATGATTTGGCTCAGAATTCTTAATAAATCCTAGCACCATTACTTTTTTTATTACTGCCCCTCCCCCACCCCCCCCAAAAGGAATTAAGGAGGAATTAGGCATCATATCTCAGGACATTAAAAACGTATGCCACAAAGACAATATAAGATAGCTAGCATATCTGTATGAGTACAAATACACATATGACTTAGACATTTTCAGCAACTTATTCTAGCTGTTTAAAAATAATTACTACTCCCAAAGATTCTGCATGGTGGAGAAGAGTAGCCTGCAACATCTAAGTATGTTTTAATGAGTACATTACTTGTATTCTTAGCTTGTTGATACCTGAGATGGTGAGGAAACAGAGCACTAGAATGTCTTTCAGTTGCAGTATTTTATTGACACAGAGATCAGTCAGCACAAGGCCTAAAAATTGCAGGGAGACTCATTGCATGCAGTGAAAAGAGTGCAGTGAATGGTAGATCCATTCTGCAGGGCACATTTGCATTCTGTAAGAAATGGGTAAACAAAATCATGGATGGCAAATCAGAGTCAAACGAAGCAGAAGACACATTCTGAATATCGCTTCTTTGAGATTGCATCAGCAACAATCGTCTCTACAACTCCAATATGTGCAACTGGGATAGGCATGCAATAATGTTATATTTGCATGGCACATGGCAGTTTGCATACAAAAACACATCCTAATAACTAAGGACTTATTCTTGTACACTTCCTTATTTATCTCATCTGTATACCATGCCTCTCTTCAAATTTAAGGTTGTGTTCTCCTTATTCACTCATCTCTATCACGTTTACTGTCTACATGCTTCAGCAGATACCATGTTATCCTAACTCAGTATTATGCAGAGGAGAGATTATTCACATATAAGCAGGTCACTATGGCTACTGGTTACCTATTTTGTAAAGCAAGTCTGGGAGCCAAATATTAAGGCACCCTGCAGAATTCAGGCAAATATAATCTCTTATATGGTACCTCTACCCTCAGTGAAGTCATCTCCACCCCTGGTTGCTGCTCACATTGCAAACTTCCCTGGGTTTGATCAGGTACAGTTCTCCTTTTCCTGTTTTGGAGTAAGTTTTATAGCATCTATTACCTTTGCTCATGAGGTGACTCCAAAGAGCTCATAGACTGCAAGGTCAGAAGGGACCATCATGATTAACCAATATACCCAGATGTTTCTCCTCCTCTGTCACTTCCAACTGATAAATCCCCAGTTTATAGCAAAAAGTCTTATTGTTTAGTCCCTAAATGCATGAACTTGCACTTTGCACTATTACATTTGATCCCATTTCTATTACTCCTATTTATAAAGTCATCCAGATCTTCTTGTATGATATTCCAGTCCTTCTCTGTATTGGCAATACCTCCCAACTTTGTGTCATCCACAAATTTTATTACCACACTCCCACTTTTTGTGTGAAGGTCAGTAATAAAAATGTTAAATAAAATTGGTCCCAAGACCGATCCCTGAAGAACTCCACTAGTAACCTCCCTCCAGCCTGACAGTTCACCTTTCTGTATGACCCTTTGTAGTCTCCCCTTTAACCAGTTCCTTATCCACCTTTCAATTCTCATATAATTCCCATCTTCTCCAATTTGACTAATTTCCCATGTGGAACTGTATTAAATGTCTTATTGAAATCCAGGTAGATTAAATTGATTGAATTTCCTTTGCATAAAAAATCAGTTACCTTCTCAAAGAAGGAGATCAGGTTGGTCTGGCACGATCTACCTTTTGTAAAATCATGTTGTATTTTATCCTGAGTACCGTTCACCTCTATGTTCTTAACTACTTTCTCTTTCAAAATTTGTTCCAAAACCTTGCATACAATTGAGGTCAAACTAACAGGCCTGTAGTTTCCTGGATCACTTTTCCCCCCCTTTCTAAAAAATAGGAACTATATGAGCAATTCTCCAGTCATAGAGTACAACCCCCACGTTTACAGATTCATTAAAAATCCTTGCTATTAGGCTTGCAATTTCATGTGCCGGTCCTTTAATATTCTTGGATGGAGATTATCCGGCTCCCACACTTCTACACCTTCCCGCCCCCCACTCCCATTTAGGCCCATTAAGCTGTTTGAGTTTGACTTCCATTTTAGATATGGTAATTTCTACCTCCATATTCTTGTTCCCATTAGCCACCCTGGCACTACCCCTGCACTTTCTGACCTCCAAGACACTGTGTTTCTGAAAGATAGTTACACAATGGCAAGTAGATTAATTTATAATCGTAACAGTTAAAGATCCAGCATAAATTGTATGGAATTTCAAATACAATAAATTCTGTGCTGTTAAGAATTCTGTTGGAAGGTCTGAAATGTACTTCGAAATTTTCCCCTACATTTTTGGATCTATGGAGGAATACTAATACAGGCTGGGACTTTCAGTGAGCCTAAGGGAGTTAGGCACCCAAATCCTATTTAAATTCAATGGGATTTGGGAATTTATCTCCCTTAAATTCATTTGAAAATACTAGCTTAGTACTTACATAGTGCATTTGTGTTAAGTGAATTACAAAGGAGGATGGGCATTATAATTCCCAGTGGAGAAAATGAGGCACACCAAAGTTAAGTGACTGTAAGGTAAGACAATGAGTCAGTGGCAGAGTCTGGACCAGAAGCCAGGTCTCCTGACTTGGAGCCCTCTACTCATCCTGAGAACAACTGAAGTCATCTCAATGAAGGTATTGGCTACATCTGCCCTATACTTAAAGTTGACTGAAGAAGCATCTATAATGTGAATAAAATATAGTTGGGAATGGGGCTAATAGTAGCATGAGGGATAATTTTATAACAGGGGAGAGAATAAGTCACCATGATTTGCAACTGACTGTATATCAGTCAGCAAATATAAGGAAATGTTATGCAAACTGTACAATTAAAGGGACACAGTTGAAGACATCTGGAAGTACTTTAATCAAATCCATGCACAGGAGGTCTTTTTGCCTTCAGAATTCATGTATGACTCCTGCTATTATA
This sequence comes from Lepidochelys olivacea, assembly GCF_965140295.1. Taxonomy (NCBI): domain Eukaryota; kingdom Metazoa; phylum Chordata; order Testudines; family Cheloniidae; genus Lepidochelys; species Lepidochelys olivacea. The sequence continues at coordinate 171,056,236 of NC_140411.1, forward strand.
ATTCTCTGATGTGAGATTTTGGCAACCATCGAGGGAGAAATAGGCTTCGCTGACAGTCTACAGTCTGATATTAAAACAATAGAATATTTTAAGTGTTGAGCCACTATAGTAGATTTTCTAACAGCCACCCTGTCTTCCTTCCTGTTATTTTGTATTTTCTTTTTTGTGTGGAGAGGGAGTGGATATTTAACAATCACTCTGTCTCTCAAGGCTGAAATAGCCCAAATCTGTTCAACTTCTGGGCACAAAGCAAAGCCCATCTGTTTTTATTTTGTTTTGTCCCTGGCATTTTGTGGGAGTGAAGGTGTAGAGGGGGGTAGAATGACATATTGGGTTACTTGTTTACTATTGGCTATATATGGATTTTGTTAGAGTGTGAAGCCAATTAGGATATTATAATACACTGTACAATATTGTATATGATTTTAAATAATGGCAAGGCTCTGAGCTTTTTGGATAAGGGCTTTTTGTTATCTTAGAAAGTTCAATGAAAAAATGCATTTAATATTTGTTTTGTTGGGGAGGGTTGTCTATATGCAACAATATTTACATCTTAATATATTATATATTTTTACTGTAAATCCATGCCACTCAGAAAGACAACGCACACTGCTTCAAAACAGTCAAACTATGAAGCATGGCATGTAAATAGTATATCCACAACCAGCCATGAAAATAAAGTTGGCTAAGAAAGCTAAGCAATTTTAAAAAATCACTTCTGAGCATGTTCAGTAGTCATCTGCAAAGAATTAACATTTAATCACAGCCTACTACAGCCCTTCCCACTTTGTGGTATCACCTGTGCACATTTTCCCTTGCTCAGTTGCTCAACTTTCAGTCTCTTGGCTATTGTGATGTGATAATTTCACTAGTTCCCCAGTTATCTTAGAGTTTTCTAGACTAGACCGAACCTGAATATCTATTCTAAAAAACAAATGGAGGAGAAAATAAATCTTTTAGGCCTTCTTTATACCACAAAGAAGAAGGAAAAAATGTGACAAATTTTTCTTTCCCTTTGCAGGTCATCTGCAAATTTTGTAGCACCTATAAACTAGTACTACTAAATGGGCCCTCAGTTGCTATTGCCTTTCAATATTGCTAACTTTATATTTCCTTATACTATATTATAAACTAACATTGCTGGATTGAACAGGTGTGGGCTGGCTGAAAATATGAATACTACACATGTGTCATGCTTACAGGGCTAGCTGCACCTTTGATTCCTCTCTGAGTGCACCTCCTCAGGTGTTAGGCCCCGTATCATTATCCTTCTCAGGATAGAATCCTGTGTAAGCTCAAACACTTGTCTTTCTCACCAACAGAAGCTGGTCCAATAAAAGATATTACTTCAACCACCTTGTCTCTCTAATATCCTGGGACTGACATGGCTACAACCACTCTGCATACAATGACTGACTATATACATGTGTTGGTGTATATGTTAGATGTAGCTGTTGGACACTGCAGAACTATGTAGGATCTTATCTACTATCTATCTGCCAGAGATCACTGAAATCAGCAAGTGTGATCAGAGCAAATCCCAAAAACCCAGTCTCTCCATGTACTGCCTGCTCCATAGGCAGCGACTTCTACTGGCGCCGGTGGCTGCTCGACGCCCCCCTCCCCACCTCCGGCCCCAAACTGACTCCAGCCCCGCCCCCTCCCCAGCTCCTTACCCAAAGTCCCCACCCCAACTCTGCCCCCTCCCTGCCCCTATTCTGACTTCTTCTCCACATCCCCACCCTAACCTCGCCTCTTCCCCGCCTCCTCCCCCCTCCCTCCGGAGCTTGCTACAGCTGTTTAGCGGTGGCAAGCCCTGGGTGGTAGGCAGAGGAGCAGGGACGTGGCACATTCAGGGGAGGAGGAGGAGGTGAAGTGAGGTGGGGCGGGGAGCTTGGCTGCCAGTGGGTGCAGAGCACCCACTAATTTTTCCCCATGGACGCTCCAGTCCTGGAGCATCCATGGAGTCGGCGCCTATGTCCTGCTCATTAGTTTGCTTGAGAAGGTTCATATTTGTATGAGGCTAAACTGTCTTCTAAATGTATGTGCTTGAATCTGAAATAAACCTGTGGAGTCAGTATATTTTATGATTGTATCTATCCACCTTATAGAATGCTCCAGTTAAACCAGGGGCGGGCAAACTTTTTGGCCTGCGGGCTGCATTGGGTTTCAAAAATTGTATGGAAATTGGCTGTGCCTCCCCAAACAGCCAGGCATGGCCCGGCTCCAGCCCCCGCCCCCTATCCGACCCTCCCTGCTTCTTGCCCACTGACAGCCCTCCTGGGACCCCTGCTGGATCCACCCTCCCTGTTCTCTGTCCCCTGACTTCCCCCGGACCCCCCACTGCCCCATCCAACCCCCCTTCTCCTTCCTGACTGCCCCCTGGGGACCCCTGCTCCATCCAACCACCTCTTCTCCCTAACTGCCCCAGACCCCCCCACCCCTAACTGCCCCCCACCGCCCCATTCCAACCCCCACTCTCCTTCCTGACTTCCCCACCCCGGGACCTCTGCCCCATCCAACCACCCCTTCTGCCTGTCCCCTGACCGCTCCTGGCACCCCCACCCCTGACTGCCTCCTGCTGCCCCATCCAACTCCTCCTCTCATTCCTGACTGCCTCCCTGGGACTCCTGCCCATTCACCCCCTCTGCTCCCTGACTGCCCCCCAGAACCCCTACCCCTGACTGCCCCCCACCAACCCATCCAACCCTTCCTCTCCTTCCTGACTGCTCCCCCCCCCCAGGACTGCTGCCCCATCCAACCACCCCTTCTCCCTGACCAGCCCCGGAACCCCTGCCCCCATTCATCCCCTGTTCCCCACTCTCTGACCGCCCCAACCCCTATCCACACCCCCGGCCCCTGACTGCTCCCCAAACTCCCCTGCCCTCTATCCAACCTGCCTCCCCCACTCCCTGCCCCCTTATTGCACTGCCTGGAGCACCGGTGGCTGGCGGCGTGGCTGCACCAGGACATGCAGCCATGCCGCCCGGCTGGAGCCAGCCACGCACCGTGCAGCACAGAGCACCCGGTCAGGCCGGGCTCTGCAGCTGCACTGCCCCAGGAGCTCGCAGCCCTGCTGCCCAGAGCATTGGGCCAGTGGTGCAGTGAGCTGAGGTTGCAGGGGAGGGGGGACAGCAGGGAAGGGGCTGGGGGCTAGCCTCCCAGGCCAGGAGCTCAGGGACTGGGCAGGATGGTTCCACAGGCTGGATGTGGCCTGTGGGCCATAGTTTGCCCCCCTATGAGTAAAACTCATGTGGCATATATCTGGAGGGGTGGGATGGGAGGGTGTGTGTTGTTTGGCTTGTGTAAAATAATTAATTGATAAGCAAATAATAGCTGAACCTCATGTAGCTAATCTAATATTTGTTTATCAAGATGAGGTAAGAGTGTATAATATCTCCCAGAGTAAAATACGGGGACCATGTTCCATAGTTTGGAGCATAGGTACTAAAACTCATTCCTGGCTAAATTACCCCATCTTGTAGTATGGCCCAGGAAGGTGGAAAATGCCATGAGGGTCCTCTTGCAAAACCTCTGATTGTTCAGTCAGTAAGTGGGCTTTGCTCTTCTAAAAGCCCACCCACAAATCTCATGGATTCACATGAATCCAAGACCAGCCACTGAGAGGCCCTGTGCCTATGTGCCAGCTCTGTGGTCTGGACTTGATCTTTGATAAAGATGAGGCTCTGGCAGCAGAGCTTCAGCTTTATCTCAAAAGAGGATAGATACCAACTTCAGTGTAGAAACAGCAGAAAGGACACTACAGCCCCAGGATCTATTAACATCTTTTCCATGTACTCCATTACAGGAGTAGGGACAAATTATGTGGCTCCCCTCATTTGGCCTGGCCACTTCTCCCTCATATGTGGACTTTGGACCCATGGACTGGACTCCGGGGGGTCCAGAGGAGAGTGTGGACACAGTTGCAGAGGCAGCTCCTGTCTGTGAGAAAGTGGAGATATGCAGGCAGAAGGTCTGTGTGTGGATTTGGGGAAGCATGGTCAAACCCAGAGATTTTAAAAAGCAATTTAAACAAGCTGAAACCATTGACAATTTTTAAGCCCACATACCCTATATTATGTCATACAGGGAGATCCCCAGTATTGATGGTTTACAACAATAAGAAAACTCTTGAAATGAACATGAAATTTGATAAAGTCATGATTGTACAAAACATTTGCTTCTAAATTTGAAAAACACAAAAAATTTTGTGGGCTTTGGGGATACGGGTTTACTAAAAATAGGATTACTTTTGAATCAAAATTAATATATTTTGGGACAGATCACTTGGTATTTTTGAAACTGTATGTGGATGAAGATAACTGTTCACAACAAAATATGCTATTTTTCTAACTTTCACACATTTCAGTGTGAAACTATGATAAAGATTATCCATTTAGGCTTCCTTGCCGATTGTACACATTATATTATACAATATTAATTCTGTTGAGGCCACAAGAAAATAGTTTTTCATCATGTATGGGTCTTGGGCCCCAATTCTACAAGCACTTACACCTGTACCTAGTTTTACTCATGTGAGTAGTCCCATAAATTCAAGCACAGATGCTGCAATTCATAGTAAGAAATGGTGCCCCTTATGGGTACAGCTATCCACCTACAAGGTATCAGTTGTAGAATTTTGGCCTTGCTCTTGTGTTTGCAGGACTGGGGTCTAGGGAATTGAACCTATGCTTACCTACAGGATCTAGCACCCCAATAAGGTCATTAGATCATGATATAACTTTATCAATGTTTGAAGAGACTAGTTTAATATGACAGCTAACTGGTCTGTAAAAAAATTAATGAAGAGCAAAATTTCTCCAAATAATCTGCAATTAACTTGTGAATGTGTATTTCTGGAGACTTCACAAACATTTTGGGGGTTATCTCTGCATATTATATATATATATAAACAGGGATGACTGATCAGTCAACAAAGTACCCCTAGGTATATGGGCATTCTGTAAAAGATATCAGCAGAAACTGCTGTAGGCAGAGAATTACAATAGCTTTCAGAGCAAGGAAAATATCAGTGATCCCAGAGCAATTAAAAAGATGTTCTAGTTACGAAGCATGAATACAAATCCAGCATCAGTTTAATGCCTGAACTCTTGGTCCTAGGAGATGGGCTCCAGGACATAAAGAACTGCTGCCCCTCCGACATGAGCTTGGAAGCAGCTGTCTTTTATTTGGATTGAATTTCGTTAAAATGAGGCGCCCTGCCTCTCTGGCTGTGGCGCAAGCAGCGGGTCTGACAGCAATCTCAGCAGAGGGGTGAGGCGAGGCAGGCAGAGCTCGGCGTCTCCAGTGCTACATTTTGCAACAGAAAGGAGGTTTGCCGTCCCTAAAAATAGCTCCCGCCTGCATCGTGCAGGAAATACAGAAGAGGAGCGGGCCTGACACCGGTCTCACGCACAGAGGCACCGCTCCCCTCCAGTCTGGGGGAACACAGACGGGCGTGCACTGTGCTCTGTGGCTGCGAGCCTCGGCGGGCAGGGAGTCGGCTTGGGCTTGGGCCCGGGCCCGGGCCGGCTGCGCTTTCCCCGCGCCTCCGCTAGGGGTCTCCCCGGGGTGTGTGCGCTGCCTCTGCCGCGGCTCTGGGTGGGCTGGGATATCAGCTGACTCGCGCTCTCGCCGGAGCTCGGCTGGTGCTGCCGCAGCTCACTCCGATCCCCCGGCGGCGGCGGCGGCTGGTAGCGGACGCGCGGATTTACAGCCGGTCCCCCGTCCCCCCCGAGGCGATGCTGCCCCATTTAGCGCTCCTCCTGCTGGCCTGCTCCTGCACGGCCCGGGCTGTCGAGGTAAGGGGCAGGCGGGCGGGGGGCTGCCACTCTTTTCCCTCCTGCTCGGCTTCCCGGAGCCTTTGTCTGTGGAGAGCCCAGAGCCGCCCTTGTCGCCGGGTGGCTCGGCCACATCCAGGCGCCGCAAAGGTGGGCGAAGGGACCCTTGCCTGTCTCCCGAAAGGAGGGGCTGGGCTCCCCCCAGCCCCTTCCGTGGCCAGGCTCCCTCCCACCGCTGAACAATGGGCTTCTCCAGCTGAGCAGTGCAGGGAACAAAAAAAAAAAAAAAAAAAAAAAAAAGTGGTTGGGGGGGTGGGAGGAAGCAAGCTGCGAAGTGCCGTGCACCGACCGCAGCCCCTGCGCGCCTCCGGCTCGCTGCTGGGTTTCATTGTGTGCGAGCTCTCCGCCCCGGGGGTGCGGGAGACATCGCCCGGAGGCGGCAATGCCCGCCCCTTACCGGAGGGGGGCGGGCGGTGTGCACTGGGGCTTGGGTGCTCCTCGGCGGGGGCAGAGGGAACAATCGTGCATCCCCTCCGGCGGGGATGCCCCGCGGCGCACGGACGCCTGGGGAGCTTGGAGCAACGCCCGGTGCCTTGTTCCTGGCTAACTTCAGCGGTGCTGCCCCCGGGGCGGGGGCAGGAGAGACCTCCTCTCTCGGGGAGCGCGGGGCGCAGCCCCTCGGCGTGGGTTGTCTCCCCCCCCCCCCGGCCGCTGCGGTGCAGGCGATGAGTAGTGGGGGGCGAGCGTCCCTCGCAGGGCCCCCGGGGAGGCGCCTGCTGCTGGGGTCCGTGCGCTGCGGCGGAGCCCGGGGCAATCCCCTCCCGCCCAGCTGTTGGGGAACAAAGGGTTGGCGCCTCAGCCGGGCGGAGCTGCCCCTTCCCCGGCCTCTGCGGGCCGGGTCCCCGCGGAGAGGCTGCTTTACCCCCGCCTGCCCCTGGCCGGGAGCGGGGGGGTTTCATGCCCCCGGGCTCTGCTCAGGTGGGCTGGGAGCGAGGGACATCCGCTGGGGGGTGGGCGGGGAGGAGACGCCTTCTCCCGGCTTTGCAAGGGGCAGGCGCTGGCCCCGGCCCCGCGCGTGTGGAGCCGGGCTGCGGCGGGTTTCTCTCGGCCGGGCGGGTACAGGGCGAGCGAAGATTCAGAGCGAGAAGATGGCGCCTCTGCAGTGCAGCAAAGACAGGCTGTCATGAAAGCTGCAGCCTGGAGAAATCCTCCCACCGCTAGGTGTTTAACAACTCTCCTTTCCATTCATGTCCCTGCCCAGCAGGCAGCCAGTGCTGCATGCAACACGGCCATGCCTGCGAGCAGGAAAATAGCCAGCGCGATGTTGGGGGGGCTGCCACTCAGTCCCCGTTAAAACTAATACTCGCGTGTACGCTTTCTGTTTCCCTCTCCCTTCTGAACTGTTGCCATGTAATTCCGGGGAGGGGAGGGTTCCCTTGGGAAAAACATCCCAGCACCATGCACAGTTTAGGAAAGGTCTGACAGCTTTGCTGTTGTGCTGAGCTTTTGTAGATGCTCGAGGGTTCCCCCCGTTAAGGGAACTTTGGATGGGTAGAAAGAAGAATTAAATATGTCCTAGCGCCTTTAGAATTGAGGAGGCTCTGAAAAGAGAGAAGGAATCATAACTTAATTTCTTAAATAGGGTTCATCGTATACACAGTGAATCTTAGTGGGTAACAAACGCAAGTGCAGCCTCGTTGCTCCCCTTCATACAAAATCAGGACAGATAGTCATCTTCTGATCTTGTTCGGTTCTTGTTTTCCAAATCTTTCCTTCAAAGGCAGAGGTTCTCTCTCTCTGAATAAAGCGATTAACGCCTTGCTAGAAAGGAGGAATTCAAAGAATGGGAGTGTAATAAAAACAAAGGGCAAGCTCAGTATAAACAGCCAAGCAAAAACCTACAGACTGCCATTCAGCAATGAACCACAAATCTTTATTTCCCAGGGGGGCCCTTCAGAATATCTTACTCTAGATGGATGAGATGAGGCAGGAACGCATTTTTTAAAAACTTCTCCTGAAATAGTTAAGAAAATACATAGAACTCAAACGTTAAAATTATTCCATGAGTTTAAAATTAAGGCGCTTGAGATCAGACCCTGAATCTAATAAACGCTTCTTGTGGAGTGGAGTGCTTACAACTGAGAGTGATCTCAGGGAATCTTGCAGGATTAATTTTTAAATGGTTTGGGTTCTGTCCACTTGATTCAACCCAGTATTATTTTAAATATGAATGAGTTAAATCTCCACCTAGATGCTATTAAGTGAAAACTAAAATAAGGTTACACGTAGAGACAGAAAACAGGAGGTAGAAGAAGAGGGCAGATTTTTTACACCTTTATTTTGCTGCAATACTGTCTTGGGTTCTGATCCTGCAAACAGTTATGCATGTGAATAATTCTACATGAAGACGGTGAGTTAGTCCCGCTTACATGTATAAGTGCTTGTGGAATCAGGGTCTTGGATTTTTTATCAGTTTTGTGTTTCTGTGGGAAAGATTAATTGTCTAGTTTTAGGGGCCCTTCCCTCACCCATCCTTTTAGTGCTCTCTGCTGAAGAGTGATATTCTGCATTTTCAGAATATTTGCTCCTATCTGAGAGTTCGCTGCTCGCTTTAGAGTCTTTTAAAATCTTCCTTCTAGGAATAGAAGTTTTTCTCCTGCAGTTTAAAATTGCTTTTGGAATTCAGAAAGTAACAGAAATTCCTGCAGTTCTTGTTTAAGAAATCTTCGGGGTGGGTGACCGGAAATTAGAAGTTAGGACAAGGATGAGAAATTGTTTGAAATGGCACATGGAGGAGAATTCTAAAGCTTCTTGAAACATTTTAAAAAAAATGCATTTCTTATTACTAGTGCACTGACCTTATACTTGTTTAAATAACTTCCTTGTTTCATCCCATGTGACTATCTTGTGTTGAAGAATGTAAGATCCACTAAGCAAAAATTGTCATGAGTATGAACAAGCGATATATATAGTTGGAAAGCCATTTCTGCTTCTAATTATCATTCTCTTTAATTGATATTTTCTATTTTATCTGTTTCCACTAATTGTGTTAATTTATTGAAATCAGACAATCAGGCACAATTAAGTTGTCTTCCTGTTATTTCTTAGTGAACAATCTCATTTTATTAGCTGAGATTTTCTTTTTTAATTAGAGTATTAGTGGAAATATCAAGATTTCTGTCAGCTCTGTTTTGAATGCTCTAGTTGTTCCAATGTTATTTACAAGTGAGGTGGTTCTAGCATGTTAATAATACTAAAATTAAGATGTCTAAACAGGTTGTACTTTAATTCATTTTTTATGTTAGCCCTTAGAAAGTTATTGCAGTTAATGAAAATACAAAACATTTATTACCTAACAAAATTCTTAACATAGTGACTTTTAAGAAACACACTTTCTGGAGAAAGATTATAAATTACTTCATGTTTCATAAAACAAAGCAAAAGAGAGTGGAAATACAAAGTGAGATGTCAAGAATTTGAAGCAAATTCTTTGCCAGAGGGTGCTTGTGCAGTCGATCAGATAATCTTTCTTTATTCTGTGCTGGCTGGCCAGTATTTTGTGCAAGCTTTATGCCAGAGTGATACAGACTCTCATAGCATGGCTTCATGAAGGTTTGTGGTGTTTGATCTTTGCATTTGTGTTTGTTAAATATTTAGTTGTGAAAGTTCAACATGGGGCATATTTAGTTTGCATGTGAGATCTTTGAAGGAAAACAAACATTTTTCCTTCTATCAGTAGTCTTTTTAGAGTATGAAGCTCCACAAAATAATTTCATAACTTAGCAATTGTGTATAACTGATTAATTGGCAACTTCATTTTTATTGACTGGTTTGTTTTCAAACATCTCTGTGAAATAATGCCCACAAGCTGTTGGTTGCAGATAGCTGGTCGACAGAACATTTGGATCACATCTAAGTTGCAGTACGTTTCGAATGGTTGGTTTGGCTTTTTTAAGAGTATCTTTACACTGAAATTATGTTTGTTGCTCATTTACCTACTCAGTCGGTTATTTCTCCCCTTATATCATCTTACTATAAAATTCAGAATTCCCTAATTTGCAAAATATAAGGTTACTTGCACGCATTCTTCCTGGAGATTTTTAATTCTTTGCTGTTTTTCATTCCAATCCTGCTCCCCTGTCTCTCAAAACAAAACCAATCAAGAGAACAACAGCAACAAAAATTGGAAAACAAGGTTACTTGCACGCATTCTTCCTGGAGATTTTTAATTCTTTGCTGTTTTTCATTCCAATCCTGCTCCCCTCTCTCTCAAAACAAAACCAATCAAGAGAACAACAGCAACAAAAATTGGAAAACATTCTCCCAGTTAACATCTGAAGAGTTGCTAGCACTGCATATGGGTTTTTACTAAATATTTATTAGTTAATAAGTATTTTGTTAAGTAAATTGTAAGAACATACAACGAATAGGAGTAAACTACTAATACGAGTATAATTGGGTTTATGTATGGTAGTATGTTCATTTAGTGTGCTGTCTGTCATGCTTTTAACACTTAACTCCAATAACACAGTTGCAGACTTAAATTTTTGGGATTTTGGAGAAATCCTCTGGTATAAGAAGATTACAAGTGAGGCAAATTAAAGAATTTGTTACTGTGTTACTTTCTGTTAGCTTGGTTAGCTTTTGGAACATGTTCTTATATGATACGAGTTCACAGATTGCTGCCAATCTGAACAATGTCAACATCTGGAGAGAAAAACAAAAAATGAGAACCTAAAGCAATATTGTGTGAAAGAAACTTTTAATGGAAAAGTAAAAAATGTTTTCTTATTGTTAAGTAAAAGAATATAATCAGAGTTGTATGATTCTACAGTCCCAGAATTTGCAGAGGCATCTATCTTTTCCCCATACTTTGCTTCAAACTTGTTTAAATTTTAAGCTTTCATGGTTTTTAAAAATATATTTTCTAGTAGTTTGGTGGCAGTACCAAAGACGTTGAGAACTTGAACTAGCTGTGCTGATTGAGAGTTTTCAGACAGCCTGAAATAATAGCTCAATGAAGTGAACCAACCCTTACATCTTAATGTGCTGTTGATTCTGAAACCTGTGGATGGCAATTTAATCATCAGTATTGCTAACAACTTCATTTCTGCTAGTTTAGCAGAAACATCCAGCCTAGCATCCTTATCCCATGATTCTGAACAGCTTCCGCCTTCGGCTTGGTTCCAAAAAGCTCCAGTGGCATCATGTCCAGTTTCTAAAACCTTTCCTTTCCCCTGAGCATTTCCATGAAGTGGCTGTATTGTCAATATACAAATCTGTAATGTAGGAAAAGTGTAAATTAAATTGAAATGATAGTCCCTGCCACAGACAGCTCACAGATCAAATCTGTAGCATTCGATTAGAGAGTGGGCTGGAATTAAAAACGTATCTCTTTTGTATAAAATGTGATCATTTTGACACTGCAGTTGTCTAAAGAATATACAGTAGCGGACACTCTATGTTTTTGAAAGGTGGTAAATTCAAATCCAGTAAAAGGAAATATGTTTCCACATGATTCATGGTTAAACTCTGAAACTTACTGACACAATATATAACCAATGCCAAAGTCTTAAGAGGATTCAGAAAAGAATTATCCATTCACATGGATAACAAGAATATCCAGTTGTTAAATTAAAGTACTGAGGAGAAGTAATCCCTTTTGAAGGGACATAAATCTTTAAGTCTTGGAGCATCAGCCAGTCTCTAACTATTGGGCTTATAAGTAAACTTAGTTTCTTAGAATTTTACAAACATGGGGCAACAGAATTATGGCCTATAGGACCAAGTTAAGTTTGGGTAATGTAGTTTTTCATGGTTAAGAAACTCACTAGCAGAAGAAGAGCTCTCTCTAGCTTGAGAGTTTATACCTTCCAACAAAAGTTGGTCCAATAAAAGATATTACCTCACCTACCTTGTCTCTCACTAGTATATGACTATCCTTTTTTTCTCCTGAGCATTTTCTCCTCTCCCACTTTCAGAAATTAGAATTAGAAGTTGGCTCAGCCACTGAATAAAGATGAGCAAAAGAAATAGGCCAGCCACTGGAGATTATTTCAAAGCTCTATGGTTGCATCATCTGGTGTTCCTGAAGCACGTTTGCTGTTACCTTTTCAGCTGAATGGGAAACTGGAGAGGGCTGGTGCTGAAGAAGAGAGAGACTGCTTTATTCTAAAAAATAATATTAAAGAATCACAAACCTTGTAATTAAAACCTAGCCCAAGAGCATAGGCTAACCAAAGAACTGTTTTATTTTTCTGATTCTTTCACTTCCATGCTTGCTCTTGTTCTCAGATGCAATGGCATAGCTTTGAGACAGAAACTTTGTGGTTGATTGTGTGTTTACGGCAACAGCAAACTTCAATTATTTTTAAACTTCAGTTATAAATACCTTTTATATAACTGAGATGTGGAACATCTTGGGAGACAGGCCAGTCCTTGCCTACAGACAGCCCCGCAACCTGAAGCAAATACTCACCAACAACCACATACCACACAACAGAACCACTAACCCAGGAACTTATCCTTGCAACAAAGCCCGTTGCCAATTGTGCCCACATATCTATTCAGGGGACACCATCACAGGGCCTAATAACATCAGCCACACTATCAGAGGCTCGTTCACCTGCACATCCACCAATGTGATATATGCCATCATGTGCCAGCAATGCCCCTCTGCCATATACATTGGTCAAACTGGACAGTCTCTACGTAAAAGAATAAATGGACACAAATCAGATGTCAAGAATTATAACATTCATAAACCAGTCAGAGAACACTTCAATCTCTCTGGTCACGCAATCACAGACATGAAGGTCGCTATCTTAAAACAAAAAAACTTGAAATCCAGACTCCAGCGAGAAACTGCTGAATTGGAATTCATTTGCAAATTGGATACTATTAATTTAGGTTTCAGAGTAGCAGCCGTGTTAGTCTGTATTCGCAAAAAGAAAAGGAGGACTTGTGGCACCTTAGAGACTAACCAATTTATTAAATTGGCTTAAAGAGAGACTGGGAGTGGCTAAGTCATTATGCAAGGTAGCCTGTTTCCTCTTGTTTTTTCCTACCCGCCCCCCCCCCCCCCCCAGATGTTCTGGTTTAACTTGGATTTAAACTTGAAGAGTGGTCAGTTTGGATGAGCTATTACCAGCAGGAGAGTGAGTTTGTGTGTGTATGGGGGTGGGGGGGATGTGAGAAAACCTGGATTTGTGCAGGAAATAGCCCAACTTGATTGTCATGCACATTGTGTAAAGAGTTGTCACTTTGGATGGGCTATCACCAGCAGGAGAGTGAATTTGTGTGTGGGGGTGGAGGGTGAGAAAACCTGGATTTGTGCTGGAAATGGCCCACCTGATGATCACTTTAGATAAGCTATTACCAGCAGGACAGTGGGGTGGGAGGAGGTATTGTTTCATATTCTCTGTGTATATTATAAAGCCTGCTGCAGTTTCCACGATATGCATCTGAGGAAGTGAGCTGTAGCTCACGAAAGCTTATGCTCTAATTAATTGGTTAGTCTCTAAGGTGCCACAAGTACTCCTTTTCTTTTTGCGAATACAGACTAACACGGCTGTTACTCTGAAACCTATGATAATACAGTTGCTTATGACCATATGTCTTTGCATCAATAAAAGAGATCTTGCCAAAAAAGATCCACTTGCTCCTTTCTTTTCTTAAATGGCAAAATGATTCAGTAATAATATTAGTTGCTAAAGATTTGTTAGTTTCTATTTTCATCTCTTAAATTCACCTCAAATCTTAGAAAATAGTATGTTCCGGAAAGCTGCTCGCTCGCTCGCTCGCTCGCTCTCTCTCTCTCTCTCTCTCTCTCAAGCATACATATATGCACAGAAATACAGCATTGTTTTGGGGGAAAGTAAACTACAGAAAAGAAGTGCAGGAATAATTTGGAATGGAAAAAGACACCTCCAATCATAATGACCGTATGTTAAGTCAGAGAGGATAAAGAAATCAGTGGTTGTAAGACGACTGATAGTCAGGAATTAAAGAAAAACAAACCAGAATAGTTATAGGTATTATAAATGAACATGAAATAATTAGTCCAGGTTGTGGATAAATAGTAATTGACTTATAATATGAGTTGTGAGTTAGTCCATGAAGGTTTGCAGTATTTCTTAATACATTTCATCAAGATCAGTAATAGCATGCTATCCTAATACTAGATAGTTTTGAGTGTCATTTTCTGCAATTTTGCAGTTCCACTACGTGTGGCGTGCCCTCCCCCACCTTTTTTAATCCAGAGCTGAGTAAAATTGCTTTTTAATGTCAGTATTTTCAATTTTCTTTAGTGTTTTGGAGCATCCACTGAGACCTTCTGATAACTTTTTCAGCTGTCTGGGCCATTGCACTATTATCCTTGAAAGGATGGTGTTTATAAAACTGTATATTGTTATCAATAACAGACCACTAAAACTGAGAATTTTAGGTCTCCAGTTTACTTGTCATTGTTTGTTATGCCAACTCTTGGAGTTCTATCACAAGTTACTTGATCTTTCTTAAAGTCCCAACTCCTGGTGTCATGTGATTATGTGAGATTCTCAGATTTAATTAAAAAGAGAGTTTCTGTTCCTTGTGAGAAAAGCCTGAAAATCTGAAGCCTAAATGCTCAAAAACCTGAAGACATATAAAGGACCCAGTATGTATTTTTTTTTTTTAAATGTCCTGCCTTTTTAGCCGCTCTCTGTTTAGATAGCGAAAATCATTGCCTTGTTAATTTTCAAGACTTCCAGGCAATGTTTGTTCTAAACAAAACAGCTGTTTTCACTACCACGTAATAGATTTATTTGCCCCAGAATTGTTTTGTGCTTTTAAATTGGTAATCTTCCATTCAAAATCTGTTCAGAAAGATGTCACAGCTCTTAACTGTTTTTTATGAAACTGTCTTAGACTAGTTATAATTAAGAGGATCTCCTTGCCATTTGAACCTACATTAAAACAAAGTTTTGCATAGGAATTGTCGTATTGGATCAGACTAGTGATCATATTTTTAGCAGTTGCCAATATTGGACACTTCACAGGAGAGTGCTAGAATGCTCATAATTCATGCTGTAGATGGAATGGTAAGGTTCTTCTATTGATCCATGCTGTTAGCAAGTGTTGGAACCATGCAGAAAGTGGCTGACTGATTCCTGCTGACTCACTGTAGCAGACATGATTCATTAACTCCACTCTGATTATAAAGAAGTTTGAAGTGAAGGAAAAGGGAGCTAAGGTCTGGGACGGAAGTATTTGCAAAGAAATCCTAGGAATAGCCAAGGTTTGGGGGATAACTTAGGCAGAGATACAAGGTGGAGCAATTTAAATCAAGGCAATTTACTGTGATGATTTAATGTATTTTGATATTTTTTAAAATAATGGATTTAAATGAGTCTGAGGCTCAAACTAATTTGAAAATTTGTGCTATTTTAGATTAACATTTATAATGATTATAAATACCACTTGGTAGCGTATGTGTTTGAATTTTATAAATTGGCTGTTGGCAAGGAGAGAATATTTACAGTTAAGGCACTGAGCCTGCAAACACAGAAAGAATCAGGTGTGTAACTTCAATCACATGAATAGTCCTGTTGGCTTCAAATGGTGTTTAAAGTTAAGCATGTGCATAAATGTTCTCACTGTGAAGGGCTAAAATCATATTTTTATTAAAAGCTTTTTTTCATAGAATAAAACCTGCCACTTGCAAACGATTTTATTTTTAACAACGAGAAGTCCAGACTTTATTTAAAAAACAAACGTTTAAAACAGCTGTTATAAAACAAGACCTGAAATGTTAGACTCCGTAAACACATATTTAGGGCATGTCTTCACTGGCAGTGTTAAAGCACTGCTGCGGCAGCACTTTAATGTGGCTTGTGTAGTCGTGCCCTAAAAAACCCACCTACACGAGGGGAATAGCTCCCAGCGCTGGTGCAGTGTCTACACTGGCACTTTACAGTGCTGAAACTTGCAGCTTTCCGGGGGATGGTTTTTTCCCCACCCCTTAGGGAGAAAGTTGCAGTGCTGTAAAGTGCCAATGCAGACAAGCCCAAAGTCACTTAAAGTTGGGATTTTCAGAGCCACCTGGCTTAGAAGCACAAGCCCTATTGACTTCAAGCTGCAAGATCTGATGGGAGAATAGCCTGGTCCAGGCATTTCAGATTTATTGCCTTGTGGATGTTCAATTTATCGCAAGGTAGTGTTGATTGCAAATACAGCTCAGGATATTTGATGGTGATTTTGGTGTTTTGAATTTGTGGTGTTCTCTCAGTAAAGATGCTAATGAAGTCTTGAACTTTGCTTTTTCAGCATAGATGAGCATCTTATGTTTGAAAGTTCTTGATAGAAACAAATCTCTTATATGAAATCTGAAATTCTGCTAACAGGAAACTAATTAAGGAAACAACTACAAAGCACTTTAGCAATTTAAGACTATAAAATGGGAAGCTAGTCAAGAATTAGCAACATCTAAATAAAAAATAGAAATCATTTTTATACACTGATGAGGTATGTATCTGTTTTGAGTTAGAGATGAAACCAGACCCCAGGAAGAGGGTAAGTTTGTACTATATCCAGTGCCAGTGAGATTCTTTGCTGTACAGGTTGGGAACTCCATCTGCTTACATATTGTCATCTTAGGTCCATGCAATCAGTGGTTGGCTTGTCTCTTTGGGCATTCCCGAGAAGAATGTTGTGTGTTCTTTTTTTTTTTTTCTTTAAGAAAAACTGATTTAAAAAAAAAAAAAGAGTACTTGTGGCACCTTAGAGACTAACCAATTTATTTGAGCATGAGCTTTCATGAGCTACAGCTCACTTCATCGGATGCATACCGTGGAAACTGCAGAAGACAACCACACACACAAACTCACTGGTTTTTGGAGGGGGGTGAGAGAACCTGGATTTGTGCAGGAAATGGCCCACCTTGATTATCATACACATTGTGAAGAGAGTGGTCACTTTGGATGGGCTATTACCAGCAGGAGAGTGAGTTTGTGGGGGGGGGGCGGAGGGTGAGAAAACCTGGATTTGTGCTGGAAATGGCCCAACTTGATGATCACTTTAGATAAGCTATTACCAGCAGGACAGTGGGGTGGGAGGAGGTATTGTTTCATGGTCTCTGTGTGTATATAATGTCTTCTGCAGTTTCCACGGTATGCATCCGATGAAGTGAGCTGTAGCTCACGAAAGCTCATGCTCAAATAAATTGGTTAGTCTCTAAGGTGCCACAAGTACTCCTTTTCTTTTTGCGAATACAGACTAACACGGCTGTTACTCTGAAACCAGTTTTTCTTTGTTTGCTGTGTTGGTCCCAGGATATTGGAGAGACAAGGTGTGTGAAGTAATATCTTTATTGATCCAACTTTGTTCTTTTAAATAGTTTCCTTGAGTTGTTTAGATAGCTGTTGCTCTCCTGCGTAAGAATATATTTATCTTCTTGAGTGTTGAGCTATATATCCAAATGGCTGCATTTGCCAAAATATATATATGATCAGCATTCAGCTTAATATTAAGAAATATATCCTGTAGCTCACAGAAGATGTTCAGGTATTTTCTTTAAGAACAATGGAGACTCATTCAAATGGTCGTCTTACATTTTGGGAGTGTTACTTTTTAACCAAAATTCAGGCTAGATATTAAAAGCTGAATTTCTTGAACTGTTAGTGACAAAATCCATTAAAGCAAAGTATTTAGTATTCAAGGAAAGTTTTGTGTTAGGAATCATAAAGAAGTTAGCACATAGGTTGCGAAGACCCTATGTTACCTTTTCTTACACAAGTCCAGCTTCCATCGACTGAAATAGGAGTTAAGCCTGTGTTGTCAAGAGTTAAAATTACCCCTTGGGTCTTAAGAAAACTGAATTGATTGTCAGTCCCAACATTTCAGTGGCCTGTCCATCATGATGACTGCTGTATTATTTTGTTCATAACTATTGGACTTCAGACAAACTGGTTATCTGGAGTTTCTAAAAAAAAAAAAATTTCATTCCCTTTGTAAAGTTTACACAAGCCTAAGGCATTTCTTCAGTTTGTGATCTAGCATAAGGGGAAAGCTATATTTTTTGATTGCTTGTTATGAATCTGTACATAGATATTTTGTTCTGAATCATTTTAGCTATTCTTGGATATTACCCACATCTATAGTCCGACACAATCATGTTGTTGAGATTGTATAAGATTTATTTATGTTGCAGTCTTTGCACTTGAACAGTTGTTCAAGCCAGATATTGCCTGACTGCACATATTTATATGAGAAAACATGATTGGCAACATAGAGGATGAAAGTGTTGGTCATAGAGCAGGTAGTTCGGATTTCAATTTTTTTTCGGACTTTAGCCACTTCGTGTATTAAATATCCTCTATCATGTTGAATAGGACTTTTGTCGTAATATGCCATGAAATCAATAATTAGAATGGACTTACGTTCAGTGGCATTAAAGTCGAGTGCAGTGTCACATTTGGAGTACATATTCTGGAATATTTTTGGCTTCTGCTAAATGACTTAATATAACTGTCTGAAATATTTTATAAACGGGTTTAAATTAATTTAGTTATGAAATGTAGTATTAGATATATTTAGTGAATTAATAAATTAAAATTGGGGTCCCTTTAAGAATAATTTGTGTATCTGGCTCTAAATACAACTAAGCTGTAAGTCCAGTGTTTCACACTGTCTAATAAGCCTTAATGAATATTTCTGAGCATGCTGTATATGGTCCTTATTTAGCCAAAGCATTTAAGTATATGCTTAAATCCATCCCCATTCAGGAGACTCAGTGAGATTTAAGATAGTTCTTAAGTGTTTTTTTGGATAGGCCCCAATTTTTAAAAAAAAACCACTCTATCTGCCTATAAATTTCCGTTGGTGTAGTAAAGTACTAATTTTAAGGCATGTGTTTAAGCTTCTGCCTCTTTTTGTGACATCAAAAAGCAAAAATTATAAAAAGGCACATCCTCACCAGTAGTCCATCCAACAGTGCCAGCACCTATCACCGGGACTAGGAATTGATTCTAACAGTGGTCCAAAGAATGTCCTGAGACACACCTCATGCAGTGCCTTTGAATTGTTTCGACAATTGAGTGGTGTCAGCTATATTGTGTTTGACCCAAAGCATTCTTAATGTTGTTTACTCTATGGTCCGTAGACTGTCTTGTCTCCTTAATACTGGATTTGTCCTCAGGCAAGTGCTCTCTTTAGCTGGCCTAGATTGGTATGCAACCACTATATCTAGATTGAAGAGTTTGAATCCTCTCTTTAGCAAAGATTTTAGGGTCTACGGCCTCTGCACCTTCTGGCAAATCTGCCGCTCTTGCACTAGCTGCCCTCACTTGCCTCTCCCAGTAAGCTACAGTATACCTAAATGAATGACTGTTCTTAATTATGCTGGCAGCCAAATCCTTGATCTAGTGAAAGGTGACTTGCAAAGGGGGGGGAAATTAAGTTTGTGGCCTTTTATGCTCGCTTATGATGTACTATGACAGCTTGAAAGGTTTGTTCAAATTTTAATCTGAAAAAACGTTGTTGTGATTGGTAAACTGGTGAAATTATGATATCACAAGACAAGAGTGCAAGGTGAGAAGAAGGCATTTAGTCACTCTTTAAATCACGTGTTGGTTTTTTTTTAATACACATCCTTAAGTGCAATGACTAATAAAGGTTTTGGACAGAGAACATCTTTGTTTAAGGTTCACCCTTCAATTCAGGTGTGAGAAGTCTTTACTATAGGACACCCAAGAATTCCTCCAGCAAAACTGGGCGAGGTTAGACGTCATTATTGACATTTCTGAAGTAAAAATATGAGCAAGAAAACAAAACAGTCTTGAGACAACAGCTTTCCTGGCCTTCTTTAAGGACACAAGACCAGTTTTGAAAATTCCATTGTAGCGTATCTTTAGTGTTTCAGCTCTCCATTGTTGGAGTTGTTCTGTGCTTAGCTCTTCAGCCGCCTCTCTAAATTTGCTAAAACTACAAGGTGAATTTATGGAATTTTGAATTCAGTAGCTTATGTTGCTTTTGCCACCTTATTTGTGCATCAAAAGTGAAATTATTTTTCTGGTGCAAGAACAAGCTAGAGGCTATTGGCTTATGGCTCACCTGCCCAACTTTGGTTTAAAAATAATTGGCTTGAGGTATTGCTTTTTCCCCATTTCTCTCTGAGTCATCCTCTAACTTTGGCTAATGCAGAAAGTACTGCAGAACTAGTCTGGGAGGATGAGCATAGTTTCATTTTGTTGTCAGAGCTCTGCTTGTTTCTTTCAAGAAACATTTGTTTGTAGCATCAGCTGATCTGCAAATCAAAATGGATGAAAGATGCAGTGTATTATTAGGTGTTCTAAAACATTAGTTTAGCACCTAGCATCCAGTTGAATTGAAATTCAGTACTCCTGGTCCAACGTAACTGTCCATGTAGGAGTGATGGAACCTGGCGGGTTAAGGGTGCCTTGGCCCACACACTTAAAGTGGAAGGGCTATGTCTGCCCAGTTTTTAACATGGGTATAGTTTGGAAGATAGGGGGCCATATTCCCCCCCCCCCCGCAAGCCTTGGGCAGGCAGGGACTTCGCTTCACGTCGTCGGGGAGCTGATGATGAGCTCCCCTGCCGTGAAGCGCATCCTCTTCCCTGGGGCGGGGGGGGGGGCGTGGCGTGGCTATGGGCATTAGTGCATCCCCTTTGTCGTGAGACCTGGCCCCTCTCAGTTGCCTTGCTCCTGCTCCTCCACTTCCTCCTTTCTCTCCCCCCCCCCCCCGCCCTCCCCTCGGTACCCTGACCGAGCCAGGCTGTGGCATGAGCCAGCCAGGGAGCCTGGGCCACTGTGGGGAGCCCTGGGACAGGTCCAGGACTCCTTACAGCGACCCAGGCTCCCTGGGCAGCTTTTCTGGCCTGGCCGCGCGCGCGTGTGTGTGTGTGTGTGTGTGTCTGTGGGGGTGGGACGGCTTTGGGCAGGAAGAAGAGGAGCCGGGGGGGGGGGCTTTGGGCACGAAGAAGAGGAGCAGGGGTGGGGTCTCATGGCTGCCCCCCACTTCTACTGAGGACACTGGAATGCTGAAACCATCTTTATCCCTTTATGTTGTGACTACTATATATATATATATATAATTATAAAATTTTTTTTTAAAAGCAAAAGAAGCATGAAGAAAGTTTTAGGCCTGCATTTCCTTCAGACGTCTGATACATTTTTTAAAAAGCAAGCCAACGTTTGTCTTAAGATGTTCCTGAAGCTGCACAGACTGATTCGCCAGTCTACATTAGATCACATTTGTTATTTTTAAAGTAAAGGTTGCTGATAATACCCAGACTGGAATACAGGACATAGGACATGACATCAGTTAGGTGTTCAGTCTGGAGCTGCTGCTAAGCATGCTGACTGCATTTCACCACAAGAAATTATACGATAAGCAAACAGCTTGTACAAAGGCAGGCGAGAAAAGGGGATTATGAGAGTTCTATTCCCCCTCCCCCCCTTTTTTTTAAAGAATGTGATGATGAGTCTTTTTATCAAAAGCAACACTTACAGGATTAGTTTTTGTTTGCAGAACACTGTAAATATGTAGTTCTACAGCTTGTATTGTTTTGATTAGGTGTTAAAAATGCTTACAATAATTGCTGAAGAGTCAGGATTTACCATAGGCTGCTGAGATTGAGCAATTTCTTGCTTTGAGTGTGAAGAGCTTTTCAGAAGTGAATTGGAACAATGAATTTTTATTCAGAGATGGCTAAAAGATGGAATATTAATACAGGAGAACTTGACAATGGAAATAACAGGAATGCTTTTAAGGTAGGGGTTACACCTTGCCTCTTACACGTTAGTAAGTGACATTTGTAATTCTGCAGTTGATTTTCCTACCGACATTTTAATGTTACATTCCTGACCAAAATTACCAGAGTATTAAGAGGCTATCTTTATTCATATATTTAATCTGTTTTATAATCACAGATACAGATTTTGCATTTAGTATTGTGTACTTAAAGGATCATCAAGACTCGGGCCAGGTCTACACCAAAAAGTTAAGTCAATCTGGCTACATTGCTCAGGGGTGTAAAAAATCCACATCTCTGAGCAGCGTGATTAAGCTGAGCTAACCCCTGGTGTAGAGAGGGCAAGAAGAATTTTTCTGTTGACCTCGCTACTGCCTCTTTGGGAGGCGGATTAACTACAGCGATAGGAGAGCCCCTCGTGTCACTGAAGAGAGTGGTTACACTGAAGTGTTACAGTGGCACAGCTGCACCTGTGTTGCTGTAGTGGTTTAAATGTGGATATAGCCTCAGTTGGGTTTCTATGCTGAAATTGTAGGCTTTTGCAGTTTGTTTTCAGCTGTCTTTTAAGGCATAATGTTAGAACACATGCAAACATTTTCACTATTTCTTCTGCAAGGGTAGGCCTGTATGTTTTGCAGCCCTTTTGTGCTGTGGGTTTTCTCCTCTCCTAGATGTAAACTAAGTCACTATCTGAGGTTTCTGTCATGGAAGAGGAATGATTGATAAGCCCCTTTGGGAATGGGTAGAGTCTCTATTCTGCTTTCAGCACACATGTTCTCACACACTGCGTTAGCATCTAAAACTCTCAGTCCCCTCTCCCTCCACTTTGTCTTGGTAAGTCTTCATTCTTAACTGGAAAACAGACCCTAAATCAGAGCCCAAGGTTTCTCCTTCACTGGCTCTCACTAGGATTTTTCCTGGTGAGCACTCCTGCATCAGCCCTGGTTTCTCTCTTGCCCTAAACTCTCTGGCTGTGTTAAGCTAATAGAACTCTCCAGGGTTGGAGCTAACGAGACCGACCTGATCTAGTTTCTAGGATGTCCAGGTATGGTCGCCGTGCAAAGTTCTGGAGCAGGGGTTCTCAAACTGGGGGGTCGGGACCCCTCAGGGGGTCTCAAGGCTATTTCATGGGGGTCTTGAGCTGTCAGCCTCCACCCCAAACCCCGCTTTGCCTCCAGCATTTATAGTGGTGTTAAATATATAAAAATGGGTTTTTAATTTATAAGGGGGATTGCACTCAGAGGCTTGCTAAGTGAAAGGGGTCACCAATACAAAAGTTTGAGAACTACTGTGTCTGGGGCTTTATATTCTATCAAATCTTCTCCTTGCTCTGCTCTAAGAGTTCTCCTTTTGTACTAGGAAACTAAGCAAGGAGTAGTGGAGTTCCCTGTGAGGTTGCACTCAATATGCTTTATGAAAATATGCTTATGAACGTGAATATGATGTAACTGGAATACCCTACAAAAGACCTTTTGCATAAAGCGTATGATTACAAAACTTATAATCTACTGAGTGTGTTCATCCTGTTTGCTTGCATGTATTATTTCTATGTCTGGAGTTAGGAGAATAAGATACAAACTTGTATTACTGATGTAAACATATTAAGTGGAAGCCATTAAGGATGCTTCAGAATCAATGAACTGTGAATGGCTCTGTTTACTTGCAAACCTTCTTCCTATGTACATATCGGCCAGCCCAGGACGGAGGCTGGGGTCTCGCAGGGCATGTGACCATGTCGCCTGATAATGAACTCCATCTTAAATCTGGTACTTTTTCCATTTAAAAGGAGGGGTGGGGACCCAGAGAGACAAAAGTTTCCCGTGTGCCAAAGCTATAAAAGGGGGTGGAGCAGGACAAAGGAGGCGAGAGAACCTCATGAGAAAACTCCTAGTTACCACCTGAGATGTCTGCTGGGACTAACAAGGACTGTACCAGGGGAAATAATTGGGCCCAGACTAGGAAGGAGTCTAGTCTGTAAAAGAAGCTTATTGGAACATCTGAGGGTGAAATATTACCTGTAATCAGTTTCTTAATGTATTAGGCTTAAACTTGCGTGTTTTTGCTTTATTTTGTTTGGTGACTTACTTTGTTCTGTCCGTGATTACTTGAAACCACTTAAATCCTACTTTTTATACTTAATAAAATCACTTTTTTGTTTATTAATGAACCCAGAGTAAGTGATTAATACCTGGGGGAGCAAACAGTTGTGCATATCTCTCTTATCAGTGACATAGAGGGCGGACAATTCATGAATTTACCCTGTATAAGTTTTATACAGAGTAAAACAGATTTATTTGGGGTTTGGATCCCTATGGGAGCTGGGTGTCTGGGTGCTGGAGATTAACTACAATTGCTCAGCAGGTTACCTAAGTGTGCAGTTTTAGGGGGTGGACCAGACCTGGGTCTGTGTTATAGCAGGCTAGAGTGTCTGGCTCAACAGGACAGGGTTCTGGAATCCCAAGCTGGCAGGGAAAACGGGCTTAGACGTAATCTCAGCACATCAGGAGACAGTACCAAGGGGATCTCTGTGACCGAACCCGTCATACTCCCACCTCAAAGATCAATTTCTACACATGTTGATTTCTAGCAGTGCCACATTCACCACATTCTAACAAGAAAAACATTAGTGCCTCTCAAGTTAGGTGACTTAGATTACTTTCAGTGACTTTCCTTGTAACTAATTACCACAGCACAGTGAATTTTTGAATTTGGCGTATTGTCAACAGAATTTCGCTAATACATATCCAGTAAAGATAGTTTTCAGAGTAGTAGCTGTGTTAGTCTGTTTTCACAAAAAGAAAAGGAGTACTTGTGGCACCTTAGAGATTAACAAATTTATTTGAGCATAAGCTTTCGTGAGCTACAGCTCACTTCAGCGGATGCAGCTATTGACTCCAAGCCCAAAAGATAAGCTACATTCCACTTTCTCACAAAGTTTCTCAGTCTACCTTCTGTCAAAATTCTCAGGGGAAGGAAGAAAAAACTGGCACAATTTAGATAGCAGAAAAGAATTAGAATTGCACCAAGTGGATGAAGATCTGTAAAAATGTGTCTGTATCATACCAGTTTTTTGCAGGGGCGATAAAGTAAACAAAGGACAGCATAGAAAGATTGATAAAATAATTCATAGCCAAACTCTACAAAGACTTAGACTAATTCCTTCATTTGATCTGCAAGAACATTCCTCAGAGGGCGCAGCCATCTCCTGTGCTGAAAACAGATCAGCCTCACCAGAGGAAGTGTGTAGCACGGCAGAATGATCTAGTTGACTTACCTCCATGAAGTATCATTATGTGATTGCAAATGGTTGCCATTCTACAGTTAAAGAGGCAGTACACAGAAAACGGAAGTATCTGCCTGCTAGTATTGAGATAGCTGCCATTTTGTGTTTCAGTTCAGAAGCAAAAAATAGCGAGTGGCTGTTCTTTCCCTCCTGTCCATTTTTCCTTAATCTGAAATAAACCATCCTGACTGAAAAACATGTGCAAGAGATTGTGTTTTCCTAAAGTTAATCACTGTGCTTCAGTGGATGTAGCTTTAGGTAGATGGTGCCTCCTGTTGTCCCAGACTAGAAGTTTGAGAATTTTTTGTGTAGAATATACCTCAGTTGTTCCTAAAAATCTTTTAATAGGCCAAGATGAGCAAAAATTGATGCCTAAAATTAGGTTTCCAAGTCCCGTATTCAGGTATTTGCATGAGTGGCCTGATTTTTCAAAAGTGCTGAGCACTGGGAGCTGGTATTGAAGTTGGAGGGAAATACTAAGTGAGTGGTAACTTCAGACGTCTTGGGAAAAAATGTATCTTGGCCATAGGCCTGTGTTTTTTTCCCTTCATGTTTTTTCTCTCCTTTTTTGGAGATGGCATCATTACCTGCCAGTGAGAACTGCCAGTATTTTCTGAGGAGACAAAAATTTAACTTGCTTGTGCTTTTGCTTTTGCTTCTTCTAGAACTTGGCAAGTCTCTCTCTCTCTCGGCATGGAGACTGGAGGGTGGAAACAGGGGAGAGAAAATCTAGAATTCTTTGGAATCTAATTCCAGTCAAATCCGTAGCATATAGGATCTGAAATAGTACCCTTTATCATTGTTCCAGTTTGTGTGTCTGTAACCACATTAAGCAATACTTAATTTAGCTCTAAAAATCCATTATCTAAGGGAAGAGTGAAAGGAGCATGGCTCATTTGTACCTCTGAATTTGCCTTTGCCTGCACAAGCTGGAGGCATAAGCCTGAGGGCTGACAGGCGTACGGTATTACCTGATCAAAAATAGCACTTAAGTTACATTTCTCACCTCCTCCAAAGCTCTCTTATTTCCACTCTTAAACCATGCATGTTCATATTTAACGGTTTCCTGCTTGTACTACCTTTCATTCAGGTTCAGCGAGAGTTTTATGCTGAAGAACGTGACACAAGTGCCATAGTCTAATAGTTGTACATGTGCCTTAAGCATCAGTCATCAATAGGAGTGTGGAAATGTGCTTTTTTTTTCCCTGCCCTTCTCTGTTAACTTGGTGATGTGAGCATATTTAGTGGTAGCTTCATGGCATTTAGCAATAATGTATCATAAGATCAGATGGAGAATTTTTATGGTTGTTTTTGTTTTGTTTGTATGTACAATACCAAAAGCTCCCATTCTTAATATAATGTAAAAAAAAGCAACACTAGAAAACTAAAAATATAGTGGACTAATCATCCCACTTTTAATATTTTTGTAAAATGTTCAAATATTGAAAGTTTCAGAGAACTTTTCTGTGCTACACATTCTCCCACTGGTAGCTCTGATGCTGTTAAATTGCTTTTATTTACTGTTTCTTCGTGATCTCGTGTGTGTGTGTGTACTGATGGCTCCTGTGGGCAGGTATAGAGTAGGTGGCAATACCTATATCTTTAATTGAACATATTGTGACTTCTTCTACCTGCAGCTGCTGCTGTAAATGCAACATAGTATGTCAGTTTCACTGACCCACTTCAGATGTCATGCTTGAATTGTTTGTGTGTCCATGATTCTTGGTCACATCTTCATTAGAAACTTATGGGTTTGTGTTTC
This sequence comes from Lepidochelys olivacea, assembly GCF_965140295.1. NCBI lineage: Eukaryota > Metazoa > Chordata > Testudines > Cheloniidae > Lepidochelys > Lepidochelys olivacea. The sequence continues at coordinate 171,082,812 of NC_140411.1, forward strand.
TTTTTAAGGTCCACTGCATTTATGGTCCTATATTCTGGAAAGTTGATTAAGAGTTGACAACCACACAAACAAGATGCAAGATTATTGCTAAGCCATATGTGGTATTCTCGTCCTCAAGATGTCTTGCAAATTTTAGTCTCTAGGGAACGTTATTTTTTACTCTCCTAGGAAGAGTGCCTTGCAGTAGATGTTTTCTAAATATGAAATTTTTATGCTTCTTATTTTACTCTTCATGTGCTGACTTTCTTCCTATAGTAAAACTTGCTATGTACAAACTGAAATCTCTCTTCACCTTCCCGTTATGATTTTATTTTCTTCATGTTTGCTTAATACTTAAAATATATAAAGAATATAGCTTTCATAAAGTATAATTTAATTTAGAAGATTGACTATGTTAGTGAATAATTCATTCCACTTTATCTATTTTAGGAGGAATTTTTTTAAACCTATGTGAGTCCATGTTTTATAGTATTTTGAACAAACTTTTTTGTAATCAGAAAGTTCTTGAATATGGATAGAGCAGAATTGTTCTGTACAAATTGTACTATTAAGTGGCAAGTTGTGAAATAATACCGACAAAATTCACAGCCTCCCTGGAGAGTTTTGGCAGAAGTACAAGAATAACCAAGTTATCAGTTCTGGTTGCACATAAGGAATCATCTGGAAGATTGTCCTTCTGTCTTGAGACAGCTAATAAGGGAATACCTAGCCCCAACTTGTTGTTTCATTGGTAAATTCATTATCGTGTTCATATTAACCACAAATTCCACCTTTTAGATTGCTGGTAGTAAAGTATAAATTTGTTACCCATATTCTCTAGGACAAAGATAAATCTTTCTCTGTAAAGATGAAATGCTATTTTAAACAACTGATCATTAAAGCATGAATCAAGTTAGAATGTTGGTACTGTGCAGGTATTAGTGGGGAAATTTGATAATGTAATAAAAATAAATGATTACAAGTAATCCGAGCTGGATAAAATTTTGAAAAGTGGTGGTGGTGGTGGTGAGAAATATTTCGACCAGTTGTCAGTATAATATTTCTGGAATTCATTTGCAAATTGGATACAATTAACTTAGGCTTGAATAGAGACTGGGAGTGACTAAGTCATTATGCAAGGTAACCTATTTCCCCTTGTTTTCCTAACCCCCTCTTCCCCCCCACCCCCTTCCTCAGACGTTCTTGTTAAACCCTGGATTTGTGCTGGAAATGGCCCCCTTGATTATCATACACATTGTAAGGAGAGTGATCACTTTAGGTAGCTATTACCAACAGGAGAGTGGGGTGGGGGGAGAGAAAAACTTTTGTAGTGATAAACACCCATTTTTTCATGATTTGGGTGTATAAAAGCAAACATCTTCTGTATTTTCCACAGTATGCATCCAATGAAGTGAGAAGTAGCTCACGAAAGCTTATGCTCAAATAAATTGGTTAGTCTCTAAGGTGCCACAAGTACTACTTTTTCTCTTTGCGAATACAGACTAACACGGCTGCCACTCTGAAACCTAAGATGATGATGATGCTTGTTAGTTATGTAGTATTTTACATTTCAATAAATCATGCAAACATTAATCATTCATGCAGTTTTAGCACTTGGGAATTACCGAGAGGTAATACCCCAACTTTTATAGATGGATAAAGTGACACAGACCGCTTCCGTGGCTTGTACCAAGCCATATAGAGCTGTTGGCAGAGCTGGGTTTATATAGCTCAGGAGTTCTGCCTCCTAATCTCCTGTGCTCATTTCACTAGACTACACTGTCACTCAAGAAATGAAGAAGCATTCTGTCCAGCCATCAACGAGCAAATTCGTGTTCTTAATAACGTGATCTTATTAACTTCAAACGTACAAAGACTTATTAACTTCAAACGTACAAAGTAAAAGCCACTGTATCTCAGAAGCTAACAAGGAAAAACTCTGCTAGTCCTAATACCTACCTCTCTCTCACCCCTACTCCCACCTTGGGTAATTTTATTTAAAACAGGATATAGGAGGAAATTGCCCTTAGCACCCAAATGAATTGAAAAATTGCTGTGAATAAGCTATCATTAAGATAATTAAGCACGGTGCTGGAATAGCCTAAACATCAATTCCTCATGTGAAAGAAAGACTTCTCTGTGTGAAACTTCACTTTTTTATGCATGGGAATGCTACAAGTTCAGGACACTTCTTAAATGGTAAAATTCTTGAAGTTTCTGCTAGTCAAACATCTTACACTATGACATTGCTATTAGTCATTCTGCTTTTTCTGCCATTAAAAAAATCCATGTAGCTGAAGTTGAAGAACTGACAAATAACCGATGTAGAATGCTGTGAGGCAATAGTCATTTTCCACCTATGTAGCAGTACAACATATTTGATTTCATTGTAAGGAAGACAAACAGTTTAATCACAGCTTCTTTTCTTATATATAAATTCTTTTTGGACAGTTATTTCACAAGGCTCCAGTACATAATTCTTCACATCCCTTTTTGTTTCCTGTTGTACATGAAGAGGTCTGGAATTTGTTAAAAAAAATACTTTTAATTCTTATCTATCCCAGGGAATTTCAGCCTGCACCAGTGTTCCCAATATAGGGAGTTGCTAGTGTAGATGGCATTTCAGCCCTGGCAGCCATTTCAGTGCTTTAAGCAGGGTTACGTTTTTGTGTAGTGGGAAGGGAGAGGGGACTTTTTAAAAAAACTCTCTAGTGTCAAAAGAGACTTGGTTAATCAATTCGTGGGTGGCATCCATACTACTAATTCCCATAGGTATTAATAAGAGCCACAGAAGAACATCTGAATAGCTCTCCTTACGGTTACCTTTGTACATTGCTGTGTACTGCTGGAGGAGAGGGTAATGATAAGGAAACTAGTTAAGATAAAATAAACCAGACTCTAACTGAACTAATTCTTTTTTGAAGGTACACTCAGGCATGAGAGATGGAAGAAACCTAATTAGGTCTCCAAGTTCATCTCATTGTCATAGCAGAATTGTTTTTTATGATACATTCCTGACGTCTTGTCCAGTTTGACTTAATGTTCCATTAGACCATTCCAGAAACAGATGCATTTCCCTGTTATGAAACCTGGCATATGACTGTGTTCCCTCTTGATTTCTTTACATCCCATCACCTCTATATGAATCCATGTATCGGCCTTGAATAATTCCTCTCTGTTCTGGGGAGGAATAGACAGAATACTCAGTCTTTGATTTAATGCCTCCGCACTTGGTGGCGCATACTAGGACCCAAATTGCTGCCATGCTGAGAGAAGTTTTCCCCAAAGCATTTCTGGTCCAAATGGAAGTGGGAAGTGCTAGAAATTTTAAAGGAGTGCATGCTCTTCTGAGGCTTTCACTCAAAGTTTTCCCGGCTCTGAACAAGGTTAGCTAAGTCTCCAGACATTTGAATGTTTATCCAAACCTTTTTGAGGTTCACCCTCAACTGTAATAGATTTATTGCTGATCTTTCTCCTCCTTGCTTCGCTTATTCTCACTACAGTATAAATCTTAACTACTTGTATGGGCCAGATGAAATATAGTGACAGCATGACAAGGCAGTTTTATGCAGAAAGTTTCATTATGTTGTCTTCCCCAGTGCCCTGCTCTGAACGCTGTGCTGTGTGTGCCAACAGTTCAGGCTAGGAAGCTTGCAGACTTCTCTTAATCAACTTGGCCTGTATGTGACCAGATCAAATGTTGGTCTGTGTGCGCTCATTACACTCATATCCTGTGGCTTGTTCCAAATGTTTTGATGTCTATTTAACACGGATGAGTTCAGCAGCTGCTCTTTTCCCTTAGTTTATAATGGAAAATTTGATTGTGGCATTTTTTTCACATAGAAATATTTTTCTCTGGTATTTAGATATGTGAGCTTCAATTATATTTGTTCTGTAGTTCAAAATTAGTGAATTACGTTCTAGCACTTAGAGCTGTTAGCTTAAGAATAGCAGATTCATTGATTGAATTTATAGCTGAGTTCATGACCACAACCAATTTTAGTAAACTATCCGTCTTTAAGGTTGTCTATTAATAAATGTATATTAAGCAAGTTTTTGTTTCCCCTCACTTCAATCTTAATTGAAAAATTGCTTATTGAATATTTAGATTAATGAAAGTGCCAAAGTTTAAGTTTATGATGCCTTGTTTAACATATTGTAATTCCAAATGTTTTCATGGAGACATTGCTTTCATTTTATGGAAATTTGTATTGATATCGTGTATTCTTAGGTTTCAGAGTAACAGCCGTGTTAGTCTGTATTTGCAAAAAGAAAAGGAGTACTTGTGGCACCTTAGAGACAAACCAATTTATTTGAGCATGAGCTTTCGTGAGCTACAGCTCACTTCATCAGATGCATGCCGTGGAAACTGCAGCAGACTGTCTGCAGTTTACACGGCATGCATCTGATGAAGTGAGCTGTAGCTCTCAAAAGCTCATGCTCAAATAAATTGGTTAGTCTCTAAGGTGCCACAAGTACTCCTTTTCTTCATGTATTCTTAGTTACTTCGACCCATATTGTGAAACTTTGAGTTGGTGGATGCTCCCTTTTGGTATGTATACATCTTATTATTTGTAGCTTAAAATGATAGGATTTTTTTTCTCATTGAAACTGGAATCTGGACTGAAATGTTCCCCATCCTGTTGTATAAATTGCTTATGGAATATTGAGAAGTTGGTTACTTAAATGTAAATACTTTATGGATTTCCCAACACTATTTAAGTTTGCTACAGATCCTTTTTTTTGGTTTTGTTAAAAATAACCCCTTAATAATCTTATACTAGTGTAGCTCTGTCTTTTTCAGCCTTAAATAATTTGTGTACTGAACGGAGTTGTCACTGGAACAATTATGTATACGTGTGCAGGTAGGTATCTTATGCAAGATGGCAAAAAAAATAAAAATTAAAAAAAAAATCCAGTTTCTTTTATTTCTCAGTGGGTGGCTGAGAAGTGTGATCATTAAAATAAAATGTTAGTTAGTGTTAGTCTATGAAAGTTGTGTCCTCTTTTACCCAAAAATAAAAAATTGCCATTTGAAAATGTCAATTGAAGTGATACCTAATTTGGACAAATTCTTTTGCTGTTTTGACAGGCTGCATTTTCTCTATGGAGCTGAGAAAATAAATTAGCTTGTATACTAAAGCCTCATGAATAACCTGGTAAAATATCCAAAATATTTTCTGTGCATATTTTTAATAAATCTTAAAAATGTTTTTTGTTAAAATATACAAAAGAATTTTACTGATAACTTATTCAGGTGATGATACCAGGTGTATGTATAAGCTTAAACAAGAGATCCAAGAACTTGGGGAGGGACACATTTTTAATTTTGTCAGGTTCTGTCTCTTGTTAGATAAGGGTATGAATTAGCTCTGAAAAATTGTAATAATGTTGGAAATGTAATATTAAGCGCTCTAACTTTAGAATAGCAGATAAACCTGGATTTTGCATTGGAGACATGTCTTCAGAGTTAATTTTTGAGATTGGCAGTTGGCAGTCCACATTATTTTAGCACTTGCATTTTTTTGATGTTTTTAAAACTTGGCAGGCACTGGAATTCATACTAACTTTGTTGTTGCCTGGCATCAGTATGTTTGTTTACAGCAAACCTTTATCAAAATAAAACTCAATCCTTCAAGTAGATCAGTAGTAAATACTGTGTATAATGTTTTAATCTTAATTGCACTCTGCACCCTAGCTAGCAGGATTTTCTTGCTAATTCTAGCTGTAAAGCAAACCAAATGGAAGAGAGTGGAGCAGCTTTAGATGTCCGTGTACCCACTATTCCTTGAATTCTCTGTGGCTTTCAAACTTTAATCAATATGGAATGAAACAGAAGTCAAATTAGTGAGGTATGTAAAGAAATGGAGGGTTTTGTTACACATTTGCTGAGCAGTACTGCCTCTAGCTAAATAATATTGCTAACAATTAATTATTAGTAGCGATTTACATTGCTACTTTTCTGGAGTCCTTTCAGTCTTTTGTCAGAAAGCCAAGACTGTAAAGAGGCTAAGAGTCTGAATGGCTTCCTTCTGGAAACAAATGGACTTATTGTTATGGACAGTATTTTGTTACAGTTAGTCCCTTTTTATAATCAAGAGAGAAGAAACAGGGTATTGTTGTAAAATGGCTTCATTGTATATCCATATAAGCTGCTGCTTTGTAGAGGAAGATTGGGAGACTGTCTTTTATGTTACCTTTGAACACACACAAACACTTGTGATATGAAAACAGCGAACTAAAGAAAATTTAAAGGAAGGTTCAAAACACGTTATGTTTGATATAAAAGCCACTTAAATAAACTGCTATTAAATGGACCTAAATCACGTTACGATTTTTTTTGGGGGGGAGGGAGCTAGATTCTTGCAAGTTTGAACACTTACTTTGTTTTATTTCTTTGTATTAGGTTGGTTCCTAGAGGCCTGAGCCTTGTTTTGGTCATCACAGTAGGGACATAAAGAAATATTTGTTTTGGTAGAATGTGGAGTAGGAATCAGATTTTTGAACTGTTCTGAGTATTTTTTATGGTGATAGAATGATTTTTATGTCTGTTTGTTTATATATGTTTGCCTATATAAACATCAGACAATTTTTCATAAATTTTTAATAGGTTTGTCTGAATTGTTTGTTTCTCAGTAATTTGTTAATCCACTTCAGCTTTTTCTAACAGGCTTAACTTGTGGACAGCATTAAGGGAAAATGCTGGTCCCGCTTATGTAATATTAGAGTAATAAGAAATGTAAATGATTTTATTATTCAGCTGTCTGGTAAAGGCTTCTCGTGTTGTGGTGCACTTTCAAGGAGTGAAGCTGAGTAGAATAATGCTAATAATGATTAGGTTTGTAGGAATGTTCCTGTGATCCTAGAATGCTTCTGTGCAGTATGACAGCTGTTGCAGACTAGATAGATAGAGCCACCATACAGGAAACACAGAGGGAGAGCAATGTCTTGCTTAAGGTTCACTGCCTGTAGGTGCCTTCCTTACACATCTCTTTATTCAGGCATATTCAGGATATTGTAATTTTGCACATTGTTAAATGATATTTTGCAAGCACTTTGGTATTGTCTTAAGTTTACTCAATTTCTTTAATTTAAAAAAAAATGTGAGTTTAAGGTTAGTGGGGTTAGACCAATGGACATATTGGTATTGCAAGAGGATATGAATGCTACGAGATAAGCCCAGTGGGCTAGAAGGAGTTCTGACGAATTGGCTTCTCCTAACATGGCAGTGACTGACTCTGAAGGCAGTCCTGTTCTCATCTGGCCAAATGACTGCTATGAAGAAAGCTCCTGAGGACAGACAGACTAATGCAGAGAAAGGAGCACTAGTTCCATTGCTTCTCATAGACTTTAGGGCCAGAAGGGATCATCATGATTATCTAGTCTGACCACATGCACATTACAGGCCACAGAACCTCACCCACTCACTCCTGTAATAGACCCCTAACTTGTGGCTGAGTCACTGAAGTCCTCAAATCATGATTTAATGAGTGCAAGTTACAGATAATTCACCATTTACACTAGTTTAAACCTGCAAGTGACCTGTGCCCCATGCTGCAGAGGAAGGTAATCTCCCCACCCCCAGGGTCTCTGCCAGTCTAATCCTGGGGGAAAATTCCTTTCTGATCCCAAATATGGCGATAAATTAGACCCTGAGCATGTGGGCGAGATCCAGTAACCAGACCACCTGGGAAAGAATTCTCTGTAGTAAGTCAGAGCCCTCCTTATCTAGTGTCCCATAACCGGCTTCCCTCATTGATTAGGGGGAGGAGGGAATCCAACTGATCAGTCCAAATTCACTTACGTTCCCCTATTTTTTTGCTTCCTGTTCCAACTGAAGCTTTTTAATCATTTTCATTAATATTGAGTAGTATTTCAGAGATAAAGCCTAAGATTTTGAGCCCCCAAATTTGATCTAAGTTCACTGACTGCTGATTGTCTCTTGTCTTCTAACCTTGTCAACTCCTTAATCAATGTGAAACAAAACCAAGAAATTGAGAGGGAGTTAGAGGAGAAGCACAAATGTTTTCTTCTTTCTCTTTGTTGCGGCACTTTTGCAGCACATAACCAGGCTATTCTCATAACTTCTCTGAATCCCCTTAATGAATTGTAGTTATATCCAGTTAATCCTCTGCCTCTCTGAGGCTTCCAGAGTGCTATTGTAAAATAAACTATCAAGGTGCTCTCCAGAGCAACCAAGATTTAGTCAGGGGTATATAGTACAAATTGTGGACAGGTTATGGGCCTGTGAATTTTTGTTTACTGCCTGTGACCTGTCCATTACTTCTTCTAAAAATACCCATGACTAAATCTTAGCCTTACTTACGGGTTTATAATCTGTGTTGCCAACTTTTGCCATTTCTTCCTGAGTCATGTGGTTTTTGGCTGAGTCTGGAGCCAATCTGGTGGTAGTGTGAGAAGCTCCTGTCTTCATGCAGAATTTCAGCTGTGCCTGGGGAAACCTTCCTCCTCCCCGCCCCCAATTTGCCTGCCTCCCGGGGCAGAGAAGCCATTCCAGAGCCAACACCATTCTCAGGCGAGGGAAGGAAGGAGGAGAGAGAGACTCCAGTAGCTCAGAGCAGCTCTGCTCCCTCTTCCTCCTCCTGTGAGCAGGAGGAGGGCTCTGCTGTACCACCTAGCCTAGGAAGGAGCAGAGGGGGATGAAGAGCCACTGGAGCTGCGGGAGGAGCAGAAGTGTGGCTGGAGGAGGGCTGGTTGGAGAACAGAATGAATTCCTGAGCAGGGGGGCGGGCAGATGTGGGGGCGAGAACTCCTTCAATGGGGAACACTCTCCCCCCATCCGCGGTGTGTGTGTGTTCCAGAATCAAGACACAATATAACCTTAAAAAAATCATTATTTTTAGGACAATCTCATTGCTTTTTGGGGGAGTGAGGTGTGATTTGTGAACCTTTGGTGTTGGCCATACTGCAGTCTAGTTTCAGCGGTGTCTCTTTTGATGTGACTAGTTGGAATGTCATTGAAACTATACGAAATAAGATACCTTGCACTCTGAAGAAAATATTATGAAAATTGCAGTCATCATAGGGTAGGTATGTGTTATACAGTCTTACATTCAAAATTGTTCATCTTCTAGTGGTGTGAAGCTACATTAACAAATTCTTCTGTATATCTGTATTTCTAGGCAAAAGTGTCAAATCACAGTGCTTTGTATTAAAGATAAAAGGGACACTTACTAGGAGAGCTGTTGGACTGTACAACATTCAGGCATGCTGGTGTTCTAGCAAATTTCTTGCCCGTTCTTCTAGGGTTGCTAATTAAAAACTTTAACTTAAACCCATTTAAATCAGGAATGTTGATTGGAATAGTAGATGCTGATGAGGTTTGACAAGCCCATTTTGAAAGCAAGAACATGCTATCTACTAAATCTCAAAAGGTGCAAATAAAATAATGGAAGTAGTATGCTTATGAACCTAATATCTTCAAACTGCAGGTGGTTAGCTGCCATGGCCTCATACACAAACATACACTATGATCTCAGTGGGGATTGAATCCCAGACATGTAGCACCGCAAACCCAATTCTGCTAGTCAAGCTGAAGGAGAATTTCCTTATCTGTGAGAAAGGTAAGTAGGTGTTTGGTTTTTGGGGCCAGCCAGTATGAGGAGGAGTCATGGTCAGACGGACAAAGCCACTTGAATACATATTCCTGCTGTTCTATAAACTCTTCCCTGAATCTGAGCACAGGAGTTGAAATCCCAGCAAGGGTGTCATTTTGTAATGATCGTGGCTGCCTGTACTTTTGTCCACAGTAGATATGATTTAAATCAGTAAACAGGAAACCTTAATTTAAATAATCAAATTTAATTGTTTTGCATTATGATGTTTTTCCAAAAGAAAGGTTGATTATTGTTAGTTGGTAAATATTTAAACTTAGCCTATGCAATAAATTTGGTGCTTTACTTTGTTAACCAGGAGGATACACAATATCTATACACATTTATTTAAGCCATTTTATATCTTAATTTACATTTATTCAGATTCTTAATTTTTGTATTTTTATGTTAGAAAATGGTGAATGATAAATATTTTTATTTGCGACTTGTCAGCATTTATTTGGATGGAAACTGGAATTGAAAAGTGCACAAAATCATCGTTTTAATTTTTTTAATTAAATTAAACTACTGTTAAATCTTAAATATAAAATTTTTTTTCAGAAATCTTTTGCATTTAAGACTAATTTATTAAACAAAGGAAGTATGATCTGTAGTTAGTGAATTGAACTGACTGTTTCTGGTCACCCCAGGTCCTTCAAGGTTTTAGAGCTAGTAGATCTCAGCCTCTCTCACCTGATTTTTATTAGTAGATAGGAAGAGGGAAAACAAGCTTTTCTGTTTCAACTCATAATTTCAGTGAACTGGTTTTTGAATTGAACTAGGTGAATAAACTGAAAGGAAGAAAATACTGTATTCTCTCTGCACCTTCAGAAAAGGCTGTTGCTGTCAAAAGCTGGTTTAGCACTTCAACAGACTCTGGTTCCAGGTACTTAGCCAGTGACTTCCACCATTTCAGTGGTTTGCCTTTCTTTAACATTTTTTAGGAAACATGTACTTCTTGAATATTATTTTTAGTATTTAATATAAATGATTTAAATAGATTATAAGAAGTTTAGGCCTTAATATACGTTATCATTTTCAAATTTAACTTAAAAGAGGTTTATTTTTTTTTCTAAATATTCTGTTTTTAAAAAATCTTCTCTCTTTTATCCATCCTGTTTTGATTAGCTAGAGGAAAATTTCATTACCAGAATATAAGCCCCTACCAAGTGAGATTGTGATGTCGTTCCATGGTCGTGTATATACAGACACCATGATCTAAACTGTGAAAAGTCCTCCTGCTGGTGACGATGGTGTCTTTGTTACTCCTGGGGGAATTCTGCGCCAAAAAAAAAAAATTAAAAATTCTGTGCATAATATTTTAAAATTCTGCAACAAAATGCTGCGTATTTTATTTGTCAACAGTATATAATTACGTCAGTTTCAATTATTTTGTAATTTGTTTCAAAATACCTAACAGGAACTATGTCTGTAACAATACGGACAGACACACACAAATTCCCCCAGCAGTAGACAGCTCAGTTCCTGTTTCACTGCCCCCCCGCAGCCCAGCAGGAGGCCAGAGACCCACACTGTCTCCCCTCAGAAGCCAGCTTTGTCCCTCCCATCCCAGTCCAGACACTCTCACCCCCTCCCCACCAGAGTCCAGGATCCAGAAGGAGAAACAGCTTGATGCTGGGTCCTAGGCTTGAGTGGAGTTTCCTGTACGCTGCCTCCTTCCTTCAAGGTGTGCTGAGAACTGCAGCTGCCGGGAACCCTCCAGCTTCCCCCGCAACTCTCCCGCAGTGTCTTCTGTTTGCAGGTTGGGCTCTGCTGGGTCCTGCAGCCCATTTCTGTGGGAGGAAAAGAAAATTGTGCACATTAATTTCTGTGAAAATTCTGCACTGCACAGTGGCATAGAATTCTCCCAGGAGTAGTTTGTGTAGGTAGCTATGGCTTGTTACTTTAGCATCTTGGATTGTCTTTGATTGGGCTGTACACCTGTCATATATGACACCTTGCAAAAAGGCATTTTTTTTTTTGCTATTCCACTCATGTACAGAAATAGAATAAACGGAAAGGTTTGGTTAGTGAACCTGTTATTAAACTAGTTGCTATGTTAGTTATAGTGTGACTGAGGAAATGAAATACAGTTTCATGCTTTCATTTAGCTATTCTAAGCTTTTGAGGTAAGTGAATTGGGAGTGAAGTTCTTCCTTGTATGGTGGTTCTTGCATGAAATTGTTTTTAACACCAATCAGAGCAGATCTGGACCCAGAAGGGAATCTTATTTTATTTTATTTCTCTCCCCTCATTCTTTCACTACTTCCAGAAATAACATTTGTATATTGCTGTCGCTATAAATTCTTATTCTGCTCAAGAGCCAGTGCAGAGGCTCAATTTGTTAGTGCTTAAAATATCTAATTGTATGATGTAAGTGGGTTTATGGTGCTCCAGTGTATTCAAGATCAGTTGCTTTTGACCGTTTTTTATTAAATAGCAAGATTTCAAGTTTATTTTTAAATGGGGCTAAATGAGTTTGGACAATGCATGTCTTCACAATCAAAGTGTGATCTGAAATGGAGATAAAACCAGGGGTGTGTATGTATATATGTGAAAGAGTCATTGTTTTTATAGACTTCATAATCAGATCAAGATCTTGTGACTTGGCCACTTCTGAAATCTTGCAAAACAAGTGATTAAATAAAACCTGTTGTTCTGGTTAAAATTATAAGGATTGATTCTGTGGCATTTAAAACACAACCCCTCCCCGCCAACACTTAACCATTCTACCATGGAATGTGGGAAAAAGTGTGTACTGTAAATTATTCAGGAGACATTACTTTGAAGAAATGCCAAGTTTGTGGATAGCATACATGAGGATGATGCGTGTGTGGAAGCTAGATTTAGAACTAGTGGGAAAGACGAAACTATTCTTTAAACAAACATGAAAACATGTTTTGGAAAAAGAGACTTCCTCAGTATGTCCTACTCTTTGTGCAATAGATGTTTGCCAATGCTAAGAGAGAGACAGGAAAAATAATCCCCATATGGTAATTTACCAGTATTTAATGGTTTCTTAAACCTTGGATTAGCTCATTGTTGTATGTTGCTTCTGAAACAGACGCTGCTTATTGTGCTGTGACACAACAGGAGTGACTCTCTTCACTTTTTGAGTAACCTTTTCTTATGTTAATGCGACTTCAGATAATTGAATATCTTTGTGCAGTACTTTGACTTTCTTTCCCTTCCATATTATTTGAAAACACATTTTTTAACGTAAAAGTCCACATTTTCAGATGAGTCCACCCAGAATTTTGCAAATGGAAATTTTAGGCACTCCAGATTTCCTGATGTGTGTACAACAGGAAATTTGTGTACTTATCAGAGTCTGTGTGTCAGGATGTTTGCTGACTAAATTAGAAGTCCAACTTAAACCCAGGCTAAACAGTATAAAATACACTTTAAATTTAGATCAACCAAAAGAAACCTCATAGTAGGTGTTTTATATCATGACTGCCATTCTCATGATTAGTATAAAATATTAGTGTTAGATTATTAATCATTGTAAAGTGTCTTGTTTTTGTGGATTCTTGTGTCTAGCTCTCTCACTTTGAATGAAGAAGTAAAATCTCGTTGGTTTTTCAAGTAGCCACAGTAGTGTAATACTTTTTCTTCTCAATATGGTGGTAATGTTACCTTAACAAGAAAATTTGTAATAAATGCTAGCATTACATTAAGTTGGTAGCACCTTATATGCAGAAATCAATTTATTTATTTATTTTTTTAAAGATCACTATGCTAGGTTTCTTTTAAATGGCCAATCCACAACAAAGTCAACAATTATTAACCAACCTTTGTTCCTGGCGAAAGGAAGGTGTGATTCACAAGTGCTGATAAGAGAGATCACTTCATTTCTCTGCCCTCGCCACTGGCTAATGGGTCAGTTACAAAAGGTTCTGTCCTGTGATGGTATATTTTCCACTGACTCCAGTAGCCGCTCTTAGGCTTGGCTTTATTGAAAGATTGTTGCAGGTCTCACACATGTATTGTGAATTTTCTTGCCCTCTAATTGAAGTGGCCTGGCTTCAATCTCTAACAAAGAGCAACAAGTAACTTTTGTAGTGCAGATGACTGTTTGGTCCTGCTCCTCTCACAAGCACAATATTAATAAAAAATATATAGACCATGTAAGAAACTGTTTGTTTGTTACGGAAAGAACAGGACCTATAGAAATTGGGGATTGGTCCTGCTTTGAGCAGGGGGTTGGACTAGATGACCTCCTGAGGTCCCTTCCAATTCTGATATTCTAGGAGTCTATGGTCATTTGGATGTGACAGCCTCCATCTTGGCTACCACCAGGGATTCAGCCGAACCCCTCCAAAACTGAAAGCCATGAGGGTACACCTTGAGCTAAAAAGCCATGCTGTCAAGCTGTGAACTTTAACTGACTTCTGTTCTTAATTGATTGGTCTTAATCGGGGCCATGAAACCTGCATTGACCCGTGGGTTACACTGGTCTTATCGCTGTCTTGCTTTTAAACATGTCATCCAGCTTCATGATGGAAATCTATAGTAGTGTATCGAAAGGTGAGTTGAGAGATTTGAACACTAAAAACTTTCTAAAAATATCTTTCATTTTAAATGTACTGTGATTGCAGCCTTCGTATTGGCAAGTCACACACAGTTATTTTAACCTTACTGAAGCTGTGTGGTATACACCTGTATCATTGCTTATAATACTGTAAATTAGCTATTTACTTATGCATCTTGGGCTGGGCTGTGTCCAAGAGTATGCCTTCACTGCAGAGAGCCTGAGTGATTGGCATCCGGGAGTGAGCAGCTACACTGCAAAGCCTTGCCTGAGTTACTGGGTCCTCAATGGTGCTGCATACCCCTGTGTGTGTGTCACTAAGACTTCTTGTGGGCACATCTCATGGTTCTTGGTGCTGCAGTAAGTTGAACTGCCCCTTGATGATTCTTTCCCAGTGAATTGAGGGAGAATTTGTTTCTCCTGGGCGCACAGGGAGAAATGCGGGAAGTCCTTGGAGGACTAACCACAGTTGAGTGGTTTAGTCTATATCCTCACTGCAAAGTGGGCAGGTTCCCAGCCTGAGTGAAAGCTGAACCTGGGTTCTAACCCATACCCCCAGCTGGGCCAGCTAGCCCGGGTTGAAAGCACCACTTACCTCAGATGAGAGGATTGTGTGTGTGAATGGGAGCGGGGGTTAGGGTTCACACCTGAGTAAAAGGCTGGCCTAACAATGCAGGGAAGACATACCTTAACAAAGGGGTTCTCAAACTTCATTGCACTGTGACACCACGCCCCTTCTGACCAAAAAAAAAAAATTTACTATACAACCCCTGGAAGGGGGACCGAAGCCTAAGTCTGCCCGAGCCCTGCTGGCCCAGGGGAAGGGAGGGGAAAGCTTGAAGCCCGATTCCTACCTCCCTGGGCTGAAGCCCTTGCTCTTTGACCCGGGGCGTTGGGGCTTGGGCTTTGGGCTCGGGCTTTGGGCCCCAGCAAGTCTAACATCAGCCCCAATTAAAATGGAGTCATAACCCACTGAGGGGGCGGTGAAGGTGGCATTAAGTCACCTTTGCACCCTCTTAGTTTTGGGCTTTTTTGGGGGCCGGATCAGCCCTGGGATAATTTTAAGGAGGGTTGCCTTTGTTATTGCTGCCTGTTTCTGCCTGCCAATGGCTAGAAAACCCACCCAGAATTTTTGCAGCTCTGCATGCTGCAGCCCTGTCCCTCCTTTCTTTCCCACCCCTTGCCTTGTTTCTGCCATGCCCCATATGCCAGGGATGTGAGAGAGACTTCTGAAGACAGTTTTTGTTGCTTTTTCCCTCATTTCCTTTGCTGATGGGAATCTCCCTTGGCTTGGGGCTTTATGCCATTCACCCCTATTGTATGCACAAGGCAGAAACGGGAGGGATATGAATCTCAGCCCTTATTATTCAATACTCAACATCAAGCAAGAGTAAATCAATTAGAATATGTGGTGTTGTATGTCCTAGCAGTACTAGTTCTGTTTATCTTTCACCATAACTGGTTGTGAAACACCACTATCTAAATAAATATGAAAGGCTCCAAATCCTGGGTTTGAAGATGTGTGTGTAAAAAAAAAAAAAAAAAAAAAAAAGCACACCGATCACTTGAGAGTAAATCACTGTCAGTTAAAGGGACATCCTGGGAATAAGGTGTTTTTGAATGTTGGGTAGATTGTGGTCCAAGCGGTTCAGCAAACAGTTTACACAAGACTTTTTATCACATATTGTCTAGAGCATAGTTTGTGAACTCTCTAAGAAGGAGGTTTGGGGAGAGGTGGGTCGATGACAGTGTGGCTCTAATCTTCGGTTGGAGTCCATGGGGATTACAGCTGTAGAAACAATGCATAATAAACAATCTTCCATTTTCAGGGCACGCTGTGATTGAGGCAGTCTGAAACGCGCATTGGCACCTGCAATACCTGTTTTCCTATCCTCTCATAATTAATGATTAGAAATGAGATTGCTGAACTCCCATTGTGAGACGACATTAGTGTTCTGTGGGATTGTGCACAATGGAACTTCAGTCACCGTAACCAAGTAGAGATTTCTTCCCTCGGTGATAGCAGAACATGTGAGTGCTTTCACAATAACTGGTTCTCATTAAATCAATAAACCTGAAAAATGTGAGGTGGGGGAGGAGGGAACTGCTTCCTGTTTATGAGTTTGGCAACAGAATGCTACAGCTGATGGGTTTCACAGAGACGAGCTGTGATATTACTCATTCAGGCTACTTTGAGCATGTAAATCCCCATAAACAACCACTTGGAGGTATTTATGTAATTTTGGAGCTATACACTGTAAATCTCTTTTTTTAAACTGAAAATTGAATTTTCATTACAAGAGAAAACTAATGGTCTTTATTTTTCACTTGATTGTCTACACCAGGTTTAGTGCACTTGCAGGTAATGAACCTGCACTTACTTGCCCATTATTGTGTCTTTCCATATTGGACCAGTCCTCTTGCATTGGAGAATTATAATGTTAAATGTTAACATATTCATTAGTTTCTTCACATCTGATAATATTAAGAATGATATTTTTCACTTTACAGCATCTAAAGGATCTGAAAGCATTTTAAAATCCATCCTTACCTTTCCTTCTTAAAATCTTGTTAAACTCAATCATTGCAAATTTCTTGGTAGGTCCTCTGGTAAGTTACAACATTATTTACGTTCCTCCCAAGCCATTCAGTCACATTAGTGTGGGTGTGTTGCTTTTCCACTGTTGTCAGAAGAGGGGGGAACCACCAATTTAACAGGGTGGGGTGAAGCTAACCAGGGCCCTAGGGTTCCTATCACTCCGGAAAAGAGATTTCTCTGAATTTTTTTGTTCCTTGACTTACCTCATACAATAGTAACTTTCTTTTCCCCTATACTCCACTCTAAATATGAAACCTTGGTGCAAACAGCTGTTTACTGTAGGAGCTGTATGTGCTCTACTAGGAAAGCAAAAGTTCTAAGATATCTCTTGTAAATTGTCCTGGGTTCCAAAGAAATCCACACTGTCCTTGGCTAATAGACTTGAAATGGATCAATGTGCTTGTCAGGTGCCAGTAATTCTGGGCAGGATCCCTGTATTTCATTCAAATCAGTATAAACTTAATGCCTACATCAGCTGTTCCCCAGAGATTGTGCAATTTTACCTGGAATTGACAGGATTTCAGTATAGAATTACATTAGGGTTATACCTGGCCCATGTAGCATTGCAAATTATTTGGGAGCAGGGACTGTTTGTTTTTGTTTTTTAAATGTATATGTGCATTGGGCCTAGCATAATGGGGCCTCAGTCCCTAATTTGGGTTTCTGGACCTGTACTACAGTATAAATAATAACAGTTGTGGCAGTCCCTTGTAAGCAAAAGGACATAGATGGTGAGTATCATTTGACCTGACTGATTTAACCAATCATTTGAAGAGAACATCCAGAGTTATATGCAATACTTTTGGGGGTATCGGGAATGGTAGTGGAGGAGAGAAACTCCTGGAGCTGATTTATTTAAAGGCTATTGCAGTCACCCAGAAGAAGGGTGAGGTTTTCCTATTAGATGCTGAGATTGTGAAATGGAAACAGTCTGGATTGCATCCTGTTACGTGACAGTTCCTTGTCCAGTTTATCTGAATTGATGATTTCATGACAACATGACCAAACCCAGGGTAGAACTTTTGTCAGAAGACTTAACAGTCCTATATCCCCAGCCTTCTGCCTCATTTAAGCGTGATTTTTATAGGGGCCAATGTGCAGAAATACTCTGAAAGGAAGTGCTGTCATGAAGCGGTGAGTGTTTTACTTGCCAAAGTCTAGCCTGCTAGCATTGAGGGCTTCTGTATGCGTCCTCTTGGTATGAGGAAGAGCATTGAGTAAGATGCATTTTATCCCCGGAGACTGGAACTCTATATGGCAATGTTGGTGCTGTACGAGAAGAATTATCAAAACAACTACTTGCTGTTCAAAACAGTTTTCCTAGCTAGTGTCAAAGGGCAAGGTAATACAGAAGTACAAACCTCTCTTTAGTTGGGATCAGCTGGAGCTCGTCTCCAGTAGGGCATTTCTTGGCCTGGAGGAAAATTACCCACTCTAGGCAGGTGTTGAGATCTTTCAAGAAACTGCTCTTGGATCTCAACCAATTGCGGTTATCTTTGTGAGGCCCACTGTGAGCTACTAGGTGTTGTGCCACTTCTTTTATGCTCTTGGATGCATAATCTAGTTCAGTGGTTCTCAAAGCCGGTCTGCTGCTTGTTCAGGGAAAGCTCCTGCCGGGCCGGACCGGTTTGTTTACCTGCCGTGTTCGAGGTTTGGCCGATTGCGGCTCCCACTGGCGATGGGGGCTGGGGGAAGCGGCGCAGGCCAAGGGATGTGCTGGCCGCACTTCCCGCAGCCCCCATTGGCCTGGAGCGGTGAACCGTGGCCAATGGGAGCCGTGATCGGCCGAACCTACAGACACGGCAGGTAAACAAACTGGTCCGGCCCGCCAGGGGCTTTCCCTGAACAAGCGGCAGATCAGCTTTCAGAACCACTGATCTAGTTGCTCTTGTATCAGTTATGTGAGCAATGGTGTTAATAGCTCTCTGAAGATCAGGTAAAGTGAAAGGGCAGCAGTGTCCTAGTTTCTTTCCCAAGGTGGTGGTGGCCGTTCATACTGTTTACACTCTTTGACCCAAGTGGTTAGCCAAATTTTGGGTGTTGCAGGTTGTTCCATTAGGAGGAGAAACTGACGGTAGTATTTTCTTTGATTTTATTTATTTGTTTGTTCATTTGTTTATTTACAAAGATTATACATGGAGTTCTGTTCCCTGAACACAAGGAATTGTGCAGGGAACTATTTGCTTGTGTTCTCTGCCTGCTTTTCCAGACAGCACACTGTACCTAAAAGCTCACCTTAACTTTCTCTCAGGACCACATCACTATTACTTCTGTTGTTCTCTACTTCGCTTCCTCCTTACTTTTTGTCTCTGTTCTGACCTACACACAGTCTCTCACTCAATAAATACCCAGCAAAGACCCTGCCCACATAGCTCAAATTCCTTGGTTTTGCCTTTGTTTTGGCTGGACACATGGACCTGTGTTTGGGGTGGAGGACGCTTAACAGTTTGTCACCTGATTACAATGGCTTCTTTACATGTATTCTGAATGCGAGGCGGCCATTATGCCAGACTCATAACAGAAAGATTTAACCCAATTGATCACAGTACTAAATTGTGTATTCTTCCTAGTTTTTACCATTAATCCTAGGGCTTGCAAGGAGGATGTAGCACTGTCTCATTATCATCATGGCCTTCAAAACATTCATCATGACACAGGCCGTGTCTTCACTAGGAGAAAAGTTGTGTTCTTAATTCGAGTTAACTGAGGTGGAAAGCAAGTCAATTAGTAGCTTTCACGTGAGCTAGCAGGTTGAGTTGAAGAGTTTGGGGGAGACTAGTCTGTGTGAAAACTACTACCTTATCTCCACTAGGATTTTACGGTGAGAGCATTGATTATCTCACTGTAGAAAAACACCACCTTTTTTCAGGTGAAGATACAGCCTTTCTGTTGTTCTTCAGAGGTCCAAACAGAAGCAATTGCAAAATGTATCTGAGGTATTTAATAAAAATACTATTGTCCCCTTCTTAATTAAGATCTGTCTCTCTCTCCATGAATGGTAGCTGCTTTATGAGCCAAAAATAGGAAATCTTCTGTGGAGGAACTGTGTGAAGCTATCAAAAAATACCACATGCTGGATACAGGTTTGGGATACTGGGCCTGGACATCTGCCACCCCTTAAACACTTCTTTCTAGACATTATTGCCTCTGCATTGTCCTGTTAACTGGGATGTTTCCGCTAAGACAGTGGTTTTCAACCTGTGGCCCATGGACCCCTGGGGGTCCACAGACTATGTCTAAGAGGTCTGCGAAAGGTGACTATGAAAATGAAGTTTTAGATCCCATAAAAGGCAGTCTCTTTTTCTGATCAATCAAAGTATGTGAATACCCTCACCTACAAGTCAAAACCCAGAAGTGTTGTCATTACTGTAGAAGCCCGCAGTTTAGCACCCTTTCTTGCATTATGTCAAATGCTGTGCTGAGCATGTGCAGCATTTATAGTTGAATTCTGTTCAGGCAATTTTCAGTCTAAAGCTTCTATGGTAGGGGGTCCATGGACCATGGGGTGAATTTCGAAAGGGGTTTGCACCTCCATTTGAAATTTTTTAGGGGTCCACAAATGAGAAAAGGTTGAAAACCACTGCTTTAAGATGTTCGTCAGGTAGATGATTAGTGCTTATTGTCCCCCTTATGGGTGGGTCTTGTATTCCTCCTGCTTTCCTTCCCTTTTGTAGTGCCTGCTGGAGATTGGTACTCACATTTCATCAGTGTACATTGTGAGCAACCAGGCCACAGAAAAGATGCACTACTTATGTTTTCTCCAGCTAAATTATTTCAGTCACACTGCTCTTCAGTTTAATCGTGGTTAGGGGTTTTTCCCCAAATGTTGAGGTGGTTATGCTGCTCAGAATTAAAAAGTACCAGTTCTGGAAATTCTTTCTTGAACTGGTGAAAAAGAGGACAGCTTAAGCCGGTTTTGTTCCAAAACAAAACCAAACTCACTCATTGAACTCCTATTTATTGGTTCTTTTGTATGACTGTCATTTGGTCTCCGTTGGAGTGACTGAGGTCACACAAAAAATTAGTAAAGTTATTTTCACATTAGATTTTAAAACAATATTGATCAGAACAGTTCCCCAAGTCATGGGTTGAGATTTGATACAGAGCCATTGAAATGTATAGCCATTTGATAACCTGTATGAAATGAGTTGGTCTCAGTCCAGTTTCTTATGAACAGAAATAACATCACATGACAGAACTAACGAACACAACTGTAACTGTTATTAGCAGACCTGCGAAGATTTAATGGACCTATAGACTAGTCCATTTGACAACAGGCAATGTTCTTTTAAAATAGAGTTGAAGCTTTCCCTGGGTTGAGGTGATTGTGCAGGGAATTTTGTACTGCTACTGTCTATGGGCACCTGTTGTCTTATTTTGGGATTTTCTAATGCTAATGATCTGAGGACTAATTCATATTTTCTTTTTTCTTAAATATTTGCTGGAGTTCAGGATTTGTCAGAAGTGCTGTAATACACTATAATTACAATTTAAAATACAGTATTTAGGGTCATCAGCAAATTGATTCTTACAAATTTGGAAGGAAAAACCTTTTAGCATGTAATTTTTATAAGAGCTACACTGAAGAATTTCAAATGTTTTTGTGTTTGTAATTCAGAAATAGCTTTCTGAAACATGATATTTAGGCAGAGTACTTGTCAATGTGTGTCTGTGCATTTCATTTAAAAATTACCCATTGTGTATGCACAGAATCATTATTTAATAAAACATATTAATGGATTTTTGTATATAGAGTCAGTACATTGTCAATAGCTCCATTGACAAGAAGTTG
Organism: Lepidochelys olivacea; assembly: GCF_965140295.1. Classification (NCBI taxonomy): domain Eukaryota; kingdom Metazoa; phylum Chordata; order Testudines; family Cheloniidae; genus Lepidochelys; species Lepidochelys olivacea. The sequence continues at coordinate 171,104,330 of NC_140411.1, forward strand.
TAATAGCTTTATTGTTAAGATATTGAAATATATATGTTGTAAAACAGGATAATATGTATTATCATGGTATAGCAATACAATTGAATAGGAAACAAAATGGAATTCTGTGAGTGTATTTTAGGTACAGAGCAAACATGGTATAGTTTAAACTTTGTAAACTTGCTGTTTTTTTGTTTAAACATGACTTAACGTTTAAGATTTTTTGGGGCAAAGACGTGTTACTCTGCATTAATGAGTGTTCGGTTTCATTCATATCTTTCATTACTTAAGAGAGCTTCCAATTATGTGGGGTTTTTTTCAGTTGTTGGAAAGGGTAACTATTGGGAAGTTTGTAGACCTGCAAATACTGCTTCTAGCTCATGCATTATGGGATTTTATTTTGTCACCATTCAGTCGCATTCATTCTCTGCCCTTTTTTCCTGAGGCTGTGTTATACTGCAAGGATGAGTCAATCTTCTTGAAGGAGAAATAGCACCTAGTATCACATTGGTTGAAATTTGCGTAAAACAAATGTGATTAAAAAAAAAATAGAATGCTTGTTACTTATATGGGACAAATGCTTCTAAGTAAAGATTAAAAATATATGAAACTTTGTTCTTGAAGTAAGTTTTAGTGTTGATCTAATTGAATAGGCTGCCTGATAACCTTTTAAAACTATCCTTTTTTGTTGTTTTTAATATGAAATATTTATTGAACCTTTTTGTGAGCAAAGAAACACTTTCAAGTAAATAAGGACAAATTTAGTTCTTTCTCTGTCTTTGTGTTTATCTCATTTGTTTTAGTAAAACCTAATAGTTTAGTATTCGCTGCAGTCATGTTCTCACTAAGAAAATCCCACTGCAAGGTTAATGAAAGTAGATTTTAAGGCCAGAAGGGGCCATTACCATCATCTGGTCTGGTCTGGTCTTTTGCATAACACAGGCTTTAGAATTTTTGCTAATTATTTCTTGCACTAGAGGGAATTCTTCCATACAAATTGTTACATGGGGTTGGATACAGCCCCATTCTCTGTAGCACCCCACTAAACATCTTATTTTCTGTGCTTGTTTTGATGCAAGTGTAACTCACTGAGATACCTTAAACTGTTCTTGATGAGGATAAATATCTTTGAAAAATATTGGTTAAAAATAACAAGGATGTAGTGCCTGACATGCCTAGGATGTGTGTCTGCAGTATCTTGAGCTCCACATATGGAAATAAGGTTCCACTCCAATACAGTTTTGTTTATCTTCCATAGTAAAGATGGAAAAGATGGTCAAGATGATCCCATACAAAGTTATTCAAACAAATACTTAGTGCATTTGTGAACATGTAGCCTGTTCACTTTTGTACACAAAGGAAGCTCACTGCAGAATCCTAGATTATTGGTTGAATGTGTAAATAAGGAAATGTAGTGGCTTCCCGCATGGAATTTCTCATCTCCTGTGCACTTGAACTAAACTCTTCACCATAACTTTTGATTAATATGTTTTTTCAAATTGATTTACAAAATAGATTGTCAAGCACCTGTCAGACATAATATGTGTTGGTCTGTAACTGATGATGTGCTCTCCAACTGTCAGTTGCACGGGGCAGTTGCAGAGGTTTAAATTTAGTGCAGTACTGTGGGGAGCCTTTTCATTTTTGTTTTGGAGAGACTTCCTCAGGATAACTTACTTGCATGGTAATGCCTCTATTTTATTATTGTCAACATCTTCAAGAATTTGACACGCTCTCTAAGACTGTGGGTTAAATCAGTTTGTCTCTTCTCTGGAGATGTACAGCCATGATCATGTTGAGTGATATGTCTCTGCTAGGTACAATGTGTTGGAAAGAATGAAGAATGAAAGCTATCATGCTGACCAATATTGTCTCGTTGTTTTCTTGTGTTTCCTCGTCTGTCTGCAACCACCTGTTGTCTCTTATTTTATACTTAAATTGTAAACTCGTATGGCCACGGACCCTTGTGTTTCCAGGGTGCCTAGTAAATGGGGTCCTGGTCTGTGGGTGAGGCTCTGAGATGCTACTGCAATACAAATAATAAATAACAAAAGCTTGAAGGGGATGGAAAGAGTGGGAGAATAAATGAATATTGATAGCCAATAGATTGTGAAACAGCATGTTTTCTTTGAGTAGCATCCCTATGGGTGCTCCACTGTAGGTGTGTCTGTGTCCCTGCGTTGCTGATAGGAGAACTTTGGTAGCAGTGTCCATTCAGCCCGTGCATTCGCTGCCCCGTGCTCTGCCATGAGGCTAACCAGTGTGCACGGGCGAATCCTCCTCAGTTCCTTCTCTACCACAGAGTCATTGACAAGAACTCTGAAGTAGAAGGGAGGAGGGTGGGTCTTGGAGCACCCGTACAGGGACATGTCTCAAAGAGTCACCAATACTGCTTCCACTTCTGCTCTTAAAACTTTGGAATAATTGCTCCTTAAACTCTGATTATTTTCTAATAGCATAGTGATCTCCTGTTTACTTCTCTTTGGTAACTGAGATCGGTTGCTGTTGTATACAAATCACATCGTTTCTGAAATAGTGCATGAGATTAATTGGTAACATTTTTGCCTGAAAAGTAGGTTTCTCTAACACAGGGATCGGCAACCTTTGGCACGTGGCACACCAGGGAAAGCCGCTGGTGGGCCGGGCTGGTTTGTTTATCTGCAGCATCTGCAGGTTCGGCCTATTGCAGCTCCCACTTCCCGCGGTTCACCATGCCAGGGCAATGGGGGCTGCGGGAAGCGGCGCAGGCTGAGAGATGTGCTGGCCACCCCTTCCTGCAGCCCTCATTGGCCTGGAGCGGCGAACCGCAGTGGGAGCTGCGATCGGCCAAACCTGCAGACGCTGCAGGTGAACAAACCGGCCCAGCCTGTCAGCGGCTTTCCCTAGCAGGCCGCGTGCCAAAGGTTGCTGATCCCTGCTAACCTATGTTCACTAATCTGCATTTCATAAGCAAACACAATCTCCTATTTTACAGTGGTGTAGTAATAGTGGGTCTTTCATTATGTCTAGGTTCTGATAGTAATCTCCTTTGTAAAGTGCTTCAAGATCTACTGATGAAAAGCACTATGTAAGAGCTAGATTTTTATTATTATGTATTATTACATCTACTGAAGACCGTGGCAGTTTCCAAAAAGGCCACATGCCAACATTATATATTACTATGATGAACTAAAAAGTGTGAGACTCATCACTAGTGGAATAGTAGATTTTTCTAGTAACAGATTACTCTAATGCTCATTAATATTGTGCAGAACCACATCTAGTTGTATATTTTGTTTTATCGTGATGGATTCAAGGAATTTAGAATAACTTGGAAAACTACTGCAAAATTTTACATTCTTTTTTCTCACAATATTGCTATGGATGGGAAATATTTAAAAAGTCCAGACCTTTTTGTGGTAAAGAGTTTAACAATTAGCCTCTGTGTAATTCATTTTAATATTACAGTCAAAATCTGCCTTAACACGAATGAGTCTATCATGCTGCAGCTTGTGTTGGACTTACATGTGTGCTTTGAAATTAATCCAAATAACTCAGTATGCCTCTTAAGCCTAGCACTGACAGATACGTTCCCTTTTGGCTCATTCATGTCTGGTATTTGTTGGCTAAAAGAAATTGAATCTCATTTTAGACAGGTTGACATTTGTGTAGCAAAAATAATAACTCAAAAAGAATCTTACTGAAGAACTTTTTTTTGGGGCAGGTAGTGAATCCTCACCCAGCCACACACTGAATAATGTCAATGATTAAAGCAAGGGAAAGTCAGAAATTCTAATTTTCTGTGAAACATTAATATGCTATGTGGCACTAGGGAAATGTCATGCTCCATGGGTCTTGAACCCAGGTTCATGAGGGTCCTGGTAGTCATCACATTCTAATCATCCATCTCCCAGCTCACAGACAGCTGGGCACCAGGAAGCCCAAGTGGGGCACAAGCCCTGCCCTTGAGAGCTCCAAGGTTCTTGATGGGGCCACAGCCCCTATTTATGCCAGAGGAGGAAACTGAAAGTTGTCCATACAACTAAGCTTCACCCTGCCATGGGCTGCCAGTCTGGTATTTACCTATCCCTGCCTTCTGATCCTGACCTTCTGGTATCCTGACTTGGTCTGACTCCTGGTAACAGACTCATCATCCCTTCCCTCTGATTTGTGTCTTGATTTTGATCTCTTGGCATTCCAGCCCAGCCTGATTCCTGGTAATTGGGGCTCGTGGATGAATTTAATCTCCCAGGCTTGTCTTTTGAAGGTGTTGTGCAGCTTTCCTTTGACAATGAGGACTGAGAAGTCCGATGTGGAGCGATGGTTTTGTGAAAAGTGTTTGCTATGGGTTCTATCGTGTTTTTTTAATCTTTCATAATTTTTCTGTTTGAGTTCATTTGAGAGTATAGTGATTATCTAGTTTCACCCATTTAGTAGTTTTTGGGGTATTTGATGCACTGGATGAGGTACACCACATGCTGTGATAGGCAGGTGTAGCACCCATGGGCCCTGAATGGCGTGTTATGGGAGTGTATTGATCATCGTAGCAGTGAAGATATGTTTACGTGTTTTGCATCTGTTGTTCTGGAAGGGTCTGGTGCTGCTTTGAGTTGGTGTGTCCTTGTTTGTGGGCAGCTTGCTTCTGATGATGAGCTTGGTGAGAGTGTGGGGCTTGTTCGAAGGCCAGAAGAAGGGGTTTGGGAAAGATTTCTTTCAGGAGGTTGTCCCCATTAAGTATGGATTGTAATTGTTCATGTGGGTTCCAGGGTGGGGTGATAGGTATGTGGTTAGTGTGCAATCAGTTTTGTTTTGTCCATGTGTTTTTCTCCCCCTGGTCCCCATATTTGGAACAGGTTCTCTTGGGGTATTTGGGTGCCTTGTTCCATGCTGTGATCTGCTTCTCTGGTGGAGTGTCCTTGTTTGGTGAAGGCAGTTGTAAATCTGTTAAGGAGTTTCCAGACTTTCCCCTCTGGGCAGTGTAGTCCCATGGAAAGGGAGGCATGAGGGGAACCTAAATGTAAAATCTCTGAAATAGAAGTGAATTTTATAATTGTATTCTCTGCAGAATAACTGTAATGAGAAGCAAACTACATTGTGAAATCACTAGGTTATATTAGTCTTCTCACGTGTGTTCCCTTTCAGATATATTGTGTCTTAGTCTCAGTAAAAACTGAGGGTAGTATTGCTCATATATCTTGAGGAATATGGTAGCTGGTTCGCTCTGTGGGGTGATCCCTTCAGCGATGATCCTGACTTTTTGATGATTAAGCCAACTATGATCTGTTCCTTTCTCTCCCTTCCTCAGTACAAGAGGAATCTTTGTGTTTAATGTCTATTTCAGTCAGTCCCTTGAAATTGTCTGTACCTCAGCGTTCAATGAGATTGTGGTTTTGTTGTTGAAAGTTTTGTACTTTACTTTTTTTCCCTCAAAGACGCAGGAATTATTCCAGTTCAAGTATCTTACTAAAAACCTAGTTAACACTTTGGTGTATGCTTGTTAATCATTACTGTACAGACGCCATGTTATGAAGCTGGATAATTTTGACATGAGCTGTCTGAGGAAACTGATGAGGATAAGATGGCAAGACAAGGTTCCAGAAACTGAGGTTCTCATACGGGTATTCCGAGCATCCATACTTGGTTGGTGAAATCACCGATGAGATGTTCAGGTCACGTCACCAGAATGTCAGATGAGCAACTGCCAAAGAAGATCTTTTATGGTGAGCTAAAGGAGGGAAAGCACTTTCAGGGAGGCCAGAAGAAATGTTTCAGACTCCCTCAAGTTATCCTTGAGACATTTCAACACTGACCCACCGTTTTGGGAAAATCTCACTCATGACCGTTCTACCTGGCGATGTCCACCCATACTGGAGCTACAGTCTATAAGCAGAGGAGAACTACTGACAGCAGAAGTGCCAGCAGTGTAAATCTCAGAACAGCAGTATGTCTGCTGCTAATGAAGTAACCCATAGCGGCATCTCTTGTTTATTGTGCCACAGACCGTTCAAAGCTCAAATTGGCCTGATCAGCCATTCACATGTTCACAGAAACCAAACCAATCAGTGATATCATGGTCATCTTTGAACTTGAAGAATGAACAACAACAACTGTAGATGCAATCCTGATAAGGATATAGGTGTGTGTTTTTAAGGTAATCTGGGTCCTGATTAAAAAAATTAAGGCAACACTGTGTTAACCACTATTGTCACATTTTGGTGTCGTGTGTTCTAGAGTGTATCTTTTATTAAGTTCTCAGCTGTCCTTTTTGTTTTCCCTGGGAGCTGCTGCCTGCTAAGTGTCTGAACATCTAGCCATTTTGGGGGCCTTGGTGGAAGCTGTGCTCTTCTGACAATGAAGTTCCAACTGTGGTTGCTGAGCACTTTGGAAAACGTGTCCCTAAAATTTTTTTCACTGAGATTTGATATAAACTGAATTCATATCAGAGGACTTCCATAGATACCAGGTGGTATCTGGTAGAGTATTTAGAGAATAGAGTGCCGGCCATGTTTTACACAGTTTTGCTCATATCTTTTTATCAGGACCCCTATTACCTAAAATCACACCCCTCTGTCCTTGCCTTGTTTGGACCCAACATCTACAGTAATGATCTCAGTGGGAGCTGAGGGGCACTAAGCTCTTCTGAAAACCTGGCTTGAGTGTAAGAGAGACTATTCGGTAATCTTTACTTTTCATGTACTGGATATAGTGGCTAGTGCTAGGTGACGCTCTTGCATTAGTGTGGAAGTACTTTGTACCAGAATATGTTATATACTGCATATGGGCATATTTGAATGTGTTGTGGTGTCAAACTAGATGACTCGCAGTTCATTATCTGAGCTGTAGAAGGGGGTATGTGGGGTGTATGTATAGGGGTAGCAAAGATATCATTTCAGTCATTTTTGGATTAAGTTGAAATTTTAATTCATTTGATAAATTACATTGTATGACACACACAACAAAGAAAATCTGCTTTTATTTACCTCAAGTGTTCATGTAAAATTGATTATTTTATGTCGGGTGTTGCCACTATTGTTCTGCAAACAACCTCATAATTGACAAAATATCTCAAAGGAAAGTAGTTGTTCTACTGCTGGAAGTAAATTTAAAAGTAGGAGAATTCCTTGTGTTTCATTGGTTTAGGTAATGTACTGTAAGTAAAATCACAACACTGAGTTCCTTAAGTATCCAAGTGTGAGTTTCCTCAGGCCCTGTTGACTTTAATACATCTGACTTCTCTAAATATTCTTGTGACATTCTATACCTTGGGGGAGTGTCTTGTAACCCGCATATTCCTCATCTGTGTATATATAATTGTGATATTACCTTACAAGGCATGCTTTATATGAATCGGGGAAAGGTTATGATCTGCTGAAAGTCATTTCTCTATCCATATATGTATGTCATCAATGCATATGAAGTTATGAGGATTGTGTTGAATGGTTGTCACTAAAACATGCTATAAGTTGGGGAATCAGCCAGATATTAGCTCCCCAGAGGCAACAGCAAGGACAGTAACCAACACCCGGGTGGAGTGTCAAACAACCCATCAACAGCCATTGCCCACCAAGGGAGCTACAATTCAATGACTCACCTGCATGAGGCCACACCACGGGAATTGCTCAACCTTGCCTGGCGACTCAGCAATGCTCCCCAGACATGCCTGAACTTGTGTTCCCCAAGCACATGGGACTGAGGGTATAAAACAGAACACAGGGGCCACGTGCTTGGCCTTTCTCCTGCCTCGACCTATGCTGCAAGCAACAAGGAGATTGAGAAGACTTGAGACTTCAACAGAGGAGACTGGCCCAGGTTTCAGTGGTGAACTCTGTGTACTATGAACTGCAATATCTAATGTGGTGAGAGAAACTGCTTAATCTAGATGTTGCCCAGTCTAATAGGGTTGAGAGTTTAGACTGCATGCTTATTTTCTTTTGGTAACGAACTCTGACTTTTTGCCTATTGCTTATAGTCACTTAAAATCTATCTTTTGTAGCCAATAAACTTCTTTCACTGTTTATCTTTACCAGTGAGTTTGCAAGAAGTGTGTGGCAAAACTGGTCAGGTTTGCAAAGGCTGGTGTATATCCACTTTCTATTGATGAGGTGGTGAACCAATTAATAAATCTGCATTTCTCATCTTGAGCAGTGCAAGACGGTATATTCCTGAGGTGCAAGGCTGGGAGCTGGGGGGATTTGCTTGGCGCCTTTTCCTGTGTGATTCATTAGTGGCTCTGGGAGCATTCATACAGTCTAGCTGGGTGTGGGGCTCCACGTGCTGTTGTGCTGAATGATAACAGCGCCTGGAGCGGTTTGCTGCTTATCACTAGCAAAGCACTGTGAGAGACAGTCCAGGCTGGAGAGTTAAGGGGGTACAGTGGTCCCACAGTCCTAGGCTGCACCCTGGGGAACCTGTCACAATTCTTTAGCCTTTTCTTTCCCTATTCTGGCTTGTGTTCCTTCACCCTTGTTAATATTAATTGTGTTAAGTATCTAGTCACAATTAACTGTTTTAGTGAACACTGAAGCAAAATGGGCATTAAACACCTCAGTCTTGTTGTCATCTATTATTAGCTTTCTTTTCCCTCACAGTAGTGAACCTACACTTTCCTCTGTCTTTCTCTTGCTCCTAATATATTTATAGAACCTGTTCTTATTGCCTTTTATGTTCCTTGCCAGGTGTAACTCACTTTGTGCCTTTGCTTTTCTAATTTTATTTCTATGTCCTTGCATCTTTTGTACTCCTCCTTAGCAATTAGTCCATGTTTCCATTTTTTGTAGGATTCATTTTTCATTTTCAGGTCATGAAAGAGCTTCAGATGCTGCTTTTCCTTCATGTCAGGATAGTTTGCTATTGTGCTTTTAGTATAGTCTCTTTGAGAAGCTGCCAGCTCTCCTGAACTCCTTTTCCCCTTGGATTTTCTTCTCATGGGACCCTACCTACTAGAACTTTATCCAGGGGTAAGCGGCAAAGTTTCCTAACAGGTAGTGTGGTCTGCCTTTTGCTTTGTTCTTTATGAACATAGTGAAAGAGAACTGTGTAAAATGTATTGCATGTGTAGAGATTAAACAAATCATAACTAGGTCAATTCAAAATCTGTTTTCTCTGGAATGCTTGTCAGTGAAGGCTGTTTCACTGCAAAATTTCAGCTTCCTCCTCAGTCACTTCGGAGTGAACTGTTCAAAGAAAAACTATGCTTTTTTTTTTTTTGTAGTGGGCAAAGTGGGTTCCTCTCCCTCTCTTTTCATAGTCCAAAATGGCTGTTTTGCATACCCTTGCCAAAAACTGTTCACTTTCAAACAGAGACTACATTTGTAAAATTGCAGCCCAAATGGTGACAAGTTTTACAAAGTTTTATATATTGCTAATAACAATGCTTAGTTGTAGCCAACACTGCTGCTCCTGCACTAACAATGACAACAAGATACTAGACCTTGATTCCAAATTATTCATGTTCAGCTTAGCGAACTTCTACTCTCATACAACTTTTTAAATCTCTCATCTGTCCTTGGAAAGAGTCTCCTGACTTTTGGTAGCCTTGTAATTTGTAAAAGAAGATGTCCAAAAACAGTAATTCAGTATTCCCTATCTATTCCTTTTTACTGCTGTAATCTACAAGAGGACTCTTTTTTTTCCATTACTTGCCCATATATTTAGAGGGAGAGAGGCGGCGAGTTTAAGTTGCATCCCTTGATTTTTTTTCACAATTACTCCTTTATATGCTTTAAAACATTGTTTGGCATAACCAGAGTCGACCAGATTCTTATAGTCCAAATTTGACTTGATTTAAAATGAAGTCACATTTGCTCATTGTGTAGCTGGTGACCATGGTCTATGTGATTATGTATGTGGCCACTTAATTAGAGTGGCACTTGACTTGATTGAACCGTGAACCCCCTCTACTTTAAAGATGGTCTTTGTTTATGTGCCAGAGATTATATATTGTGCAGACTATTGAGTGTTTAACACTGCTCCCTTTCAGAAAGAATATGACCTCTTGGCTTCTATTGGGCCCACGTGGAAAATCTAAGTCTTAAATCTTTTAATGGTTTCCATTTTCTGGGGTAATCTTTATCTCCTTCAGTTTCTAAATCTGAACATTTTAAAAAACAAAACAAAAATCTACCCCTGAGCAATCGCATCTGGGAAGATACGGTTTCTGTAGTTTTAAAATGAAGCAAGCTGCATCAAATCTGTAATGTTTTTAATAGGCAGAAAACTCTCAAACTTCAGTCTGAAGGCAGTCTGTGTGCATAATATTGGAAGGGTGGCATAACACCGTAGGGATGGAAACTTATCCTCTGCAATATTCAGTCCTCTCCAGACCTGTGATTTCAGGAAAGGGTTTAAGAACTTGCACTGGATACTGCGTAGTGGGTTCAGAAGGGTAAAAAGCTGCAGTGGCACAGCGGAACCAGTGCTGCTGGAGCGCTTCAGTGAAGATGCTACTGTGCCAATGGGAGAGCTTCTCCCACCGGTGTAGTTAGTCCACCTCTCCCAAAAGCGGTAGCTATGTTGATGGGAGAAGCTGTCTAATTGACATAGCGCTGTCAACAGCAGGGGTTAGGTTGGTATAACTGCGTTGCTCAGGATGTGAATTTTTCCCACCCCTGAGCGACGTAGTTATCGTAACGTAAGGCTGTAGTGTCGACCTGGTCTTAGCAATGAGAGGCTCAAAGAGAGAACTTTAATCAAGTACTGTAGTTATTCACATCAAAATGAATGCATTCCTCTTATATCAAATGTAAACATGGAGCTGAATGCTGAATGTACTCTCCTTGTCGGTAGCAGCTAATTAGAAACTGTGTGATATGAAAAGATCTGGTTTGAAGCTTATTGCAGTTTGAGACTAGCTTTTGCACAATAGAGGCAACCCTTTGAAGGATGTAGTGTTTGTAGGAACCGTTTCTGGAGTGGCAACATTTGAGACAGCATTTGCAAAGTCTACTAAAACTTACTTTCGCCTGTTGTGGCCTTTTGTAGTTATGTTGATAGTCACAGCTATCTGGTGTTAAATTATATAGCTTTGATTTCTCAGTGAATACTTCTTGAGGTAAATACCTTCAATTACCTAGGCTTTTTTGTATTCAGTTAAAGTAATGACAAATTTACTGGATTTAGGAGTGGGGAATCAAACTCTTGTTATACTTACTGATCATGCTAGAGCTGAGCAAATAGCTGTTTTTTGTGTGTGTTTGTGTTTTGTTTTGGTGGCTGAACTGAAAAATCTGAAGAAAAATATTCAGTTTGTTTTGAATTGAAACTAATTTCTTTTAAAAATTTTTTTGTATTTCCTTTCAGTGAGACATGTTTTGGGTTGAACAAAATGTTTTGAATGTTGATTGAAATGACATTTGAAAACGAAGTGTGGATTAAGAATAGACACTTCTGAAATTCGTGGTGTTTTTCATTTTTTGCTAGGATTATTTGCCAAATTTAACCCAAATTTGTGAATAGTTTTGGTGTCCTCCAAAATGTTGTTTGACTAATTTACTATTTTCAGAAAAAAATTTCACCCAGCTCTAGCTCTCACATGTTATCCTTAATCCACTGGTTTAGTGTGTTTCTGATACATCTGTGCGCTCTGACTAAAATATATAGCAGTAGTTGACCAACACAGCTACATCAACAGTGCATAGGGCATCTACTGTAAGGTGAAACAGTAATGAGAGTTAAGAGAATTCAAGCACTTCTGGCTGTGCAAAGGTAAAGTGGATTTTCTTGGCTTTCAGGAGTAGTTAAATCAGTGGTTCTCAAACTTTTGTACTGGTGACCCCTTTCACGTAGCAAGCCTCTGAGTGCAACCCCTTTCTCCCCCCCCCCCCTTATAAATTAAAACACTTAAAATATATTTAACACCTTTATAAATGCTGGAGACAAAGCAGGGTTTGGGGCTGGAGGCTGACAGCTCGTGATGCCCCATGAAATAACCTCATGATCCCCTGAGGGTTTCCAACCCCCAGTTTGAGAACCCTGAGTTAAACTTTTATCAGCACTTTGCATTGATACAAATGATCAATCCCACAAGTTATATATGTGGTTTATATTTTGAAGTGTAGAAACTGGCATTTCCTAGCACTTTGAAGAAAATTGTTTGCATCAATCCTTTCTGTATTTCTTATAAACCTTAGCTGTGGGAGGGGAAAAGCTATACTGCTATACAGCCATTTTACAGAACTATTCCAGTCACAGACAACTTTGCATTAAAAGTGAGTTTTTTATTTCGGGTTGATCTCTCTTTTATAAGGTTTAGTAGGAAATGTTGATTTTTGTATCTTGTTTTTAAGTTAATTACGCTATTTTGAGATTGAAGAAATGTTCTCTGGAGTCCCTGTCTTCCCCGCCCCCCCCTCCCCCCCCAAAAAAGAAAAGAAAAACAACCCACCCCAAAACACTTTTGCTTTCACCTTCCTAAAAAAACCCCCCTTGAGCTTGGGGTCAAGTGCCTTATTAAATAATTAAACTCTAAAGCTCTAAGCTCTTTACAGCTCCAAAAAGCTTGTAAAACCAGGCATTCATCATTTTGATATGACTTACATTTAGGGTAGTTTGTGTTCTCAAATTTTAACTTTGACTTTGTCATGGAAGAAAGTTAGAAGAGCCTATCTTGGTAAAAAAAGATGATGGCCAGGATCATTTTAAAAAAAAGGCAGGGGTTACACTAAAGCTAGGTTCCTAAGCCCCTATTTTATTTTAGGCAAATAAATTTTAAAAAATTGTGGTCTATATACTATGCAGCAATGATTAGTCACTAGTGGATTTCTATAGTAGTACAGTGAAGACTAACATAGCTGTTATAATAGTGTGAATCCCCCCACCCTAATTGAGTAATTGCTGCATAATTGTATGCCAGAAGTCAGGCAAATAAAGTACATAACATCCCTTCTGGATTCTGTTTAAAGTGAATAGAATAATGTACGATTACTACTTGATGAATATGTTTGGAGGTATTAGTATTTCTATATAAGTAATAAACTAGATTGCTGCTGTTAAAATGGTAATTGGTACTGTATGAGTTCGTCTTTGGGAAATTAATCTGTCTGAAAGCCTTTATAATCAGTAGCGGGGAGGTTGGCACCACAGGCAAGTTTTAGAAACTCACAGTGTAGCTTTATTTTAAGATGCTCAACATTACCATTTAGAAACTGCATCTCTGTACAGGTGCAGTACTTTAGAGTTGATTATATAATTACGTTTTTAAGTACAGAAAAGGCTTCTTGGCAGGATACAGGCTTCTCATTAATGTGAATGAAACCAATAAATCATTGGATACAATGAAAATTAGCACACCTAGAATTCTTCTTACAAATGTGCTTATTTTAACTTGACCTTTATTTGAAGGATCAATGCCTAATGGAATGCTTGAGGTAGATTATTATTATTATTATTGATTACTTGTTTGTATTTGAGCAGCACATAGAGAGCCCAAACAGGATCTCAGGACCTGATTGTGCTAGATGCTGTATAAACACACACATTTTTTGACTTAAAATACCAACACTCAGCTTCCTAGTTCTCTGCTGCAGTGCATGCAGTGTTTAGAAATGTATGGTAAGGAAGATGTCTTTAATTGTAAAAATAGATTCTTGTGAATTTTATTCAACTTTGCTAATAATGACTAAACGAATACGTGTTATTAACAAAACTTATTTGTAAGTTGTATCTGTTACCTTTTGAAAAGACCCACTTGTGTTTGGTTAACCTCTTATTATTATCTCCATATTTATTTTGTTCAAATCCCCAAAATGGTAACCATACATTATAAAATCTACTTGATCCTGGTATAAGACTGTTATTTTTTCCGTTGAAAAAAATATTTTATTTCTCCATGACACCGATGTTGGGGGATCTGTTCTTTATTTTCTGGAGTCACCATGGTATTACGGTGATAGTGATCTTAATAATAATATTTCAGTAAATTTGGTGCTTCCAATCCCGGTTCCAGAGTGGGTCTGTAGAGTCGTCTTTTATAAGTTGTTGGAACTTTTTGCCCCCTACAAATGTAAATAAAATTCTTTTCTGAATTTCTTCTAGAGTTCTTTTTTAGTATCCATATTGTTACAGCCTGAAATAGAAAGTTAATTTTTGGCAACCATAAGCTAATTGATTGTTATGACTGGAATATGGCCTCGCCAAGGCAACTGTAGTTGTTTCCAGTCCAACAAATTGATTTTTAATTTTGAAATAATGGAAGGAAACTTAATTTCATATAGCTATTTGAGGTTATATGAAATATTACTCCTATGTGGTTTTTTTTTGTTTAGACTGCACAAACTCAGATGCAACTTGCAGCTGTTTAATCATCGATTCCTCCAGCCATATATTTAGTATTTCAGGTGTAGTATAACTTATAGCCTGATATATCACCAAATTCATTAATTTCTTTAAGAATGTAAGTCATAGATTGTATTGGATCGGTAACCACTTGTATAGCAACATCAACATACAGTACAGTTTTATGTTCCATTTTATTAATTTTAACCATTATGCTATTATTCTGATGTATTTTTTTGTACCACAAGTTTAATAAAGAAGGCAAACATCTAGGGGGACAGAGGTCAACCATGTCTGTTTCCTCTTAATAGTTGAAATTTTTTGGAGTGTGGCCCCATTAACTTTTATTCTTTTGTTGTATGTTATCCAAGTCTTCATATTGCCTCCCAAACCCATCTCCAATAGCAGTGTTTTTAGGAAAGGCCCTCTGCTTTTTTCAAAGACCTTTTTGACATCTAAGATCTAAGTATTAGGTCTTTTTTAGTCTCTGTTTTATGAATTACTCCTGTGAGCCATTGAATGTGATCACTCAGTTATCTATCATGTATGAAAACTGTTTGATCAGTGTGTGTTAACGGAGGAAGGACTGTTGCTATTCTTCTGGCAAGAGCCTTTGAAAATATGTTTGTCTACTTTAAGAGGCAAGATTGGCTTCTACGAGGTCAGTTTTTAAAATTTATTTCTTTTTAAATATGAGAAGTAGAGGAACAGTAATTAAATTTTTAATTACAAAACTCACTAAATGTGACGAGGGCAATCAGTATTTTGAAAAAGACAATGTACGTAGCTATGCCTAACTAGAATTGAAGTCATTAGGAATCCTAGTGGTTAAGAGAGGTATAATAGAATGGTGCACAAGTAAATTTTTAGCGGAATAAAATGAATTTACAAATTAATTCCATTGAATAGTTGACTTATCCAAGTGCTGTGCACTTAGGATAACTTGTTGATACCAGTGGGTTCAATTCTTTTATTGAGAAAACCTCAATAAATAAATAATTCTGTTTACTACCAGTAGATAAATCAGCACAATACAGAAAGAGTTAATACTTCACCTGATCTGGAGAACAGGCTTGCAGCTTACATTTGTACACTGTTCCAAAATCATGAGCTAAATTTTGTCTATACCTCACTTGGTTTAGAACCAGTAGAATAGTTCACAGATTTCATTGGTATTACCACAAACTTTTTGTCCCTTTTCTTATATAGTTTTCTACATATTTTAAAGAGCACACAGACATCTATACACTTCCTTGCACTGATCAATGCTCCCCAACCTTATTCAGGAGATACCACCAATAGGGCTGAGAGAGGAAATGTGGTCCCATTCAATCTTTCCACATGATTGAGATTGTAAGAGCCAAATGGAAGCTTTCATGAGGTAGCTTTTCTGACTCCATAGATATTTTTGAGTCTCTCCTGATCATCTGTCAGATGCTAACTATTTTTGGACACTACCAGCATGGGTACAGGTTAAATAATGACCTAGATCACAGAAAACTCACTTGCTGGCCACAAAATCTGCAATATTAAGATTTATATTGCTTTGTTGGTTTAATGGGATTTTTTTTTACTGTTCCAAAATAGAAAGGAAGTGCAATTTAAAAAAAAAAAAAACTACCTGTCCAATAAACATTAATGCTCTGTAGAAGATTTGCCTATAGTATGCACCCTTCACTGTAGATTTTTGTGAGCTATTTTAACCCACAGAAAGTTCGTAGAGTAAAAAAACAGCCACAGTTCAGATCTTTTAGAGCTGTGGTTTTGAGCACAACTCACATTGTAAATCTGCTAAAATAAATTGGGCAGAAGGAAGAAAACTATGAATTGTCTCCCTGAGCATATGTAGTTAAGATGATTTTATGTATTGATGTACTTTTGTTTAGACTAACAAATTAAATAGCCTGCCTGTTGGGGTCTTCAGGGCACATTACTAAAGTTAATGGAATTTAGTACATTGCTTTTTGCAGGTAACTTTTTTAATTCTAAATATTTTTCAGTGCGGACCTATACTGGCCAGAAAAAAAAATCGAATAAAATAACAAAAGTGTAATTCTTTGTTACTTAATCTTTTATTCCTTTGTATTATGTTCTCTCTAAATTCTGATGGTGGAAGAAGAATGCATATGAATTTGAAAGAGCACAGTATGGTGCCACAGAAAATCCTTTCATTTACTTGACAGAAAAGAGAAAACGAAATCCCTTTTGCTTTTTTAAAGGTTAAACAAAATGACAGTTGGAAAGAATTTTATGTTGCTTCGTAAAATAGGGAAATGGGAATCTGAACAGAGAGCTATTTAAATGCTTTTGGAGATCATGATCTTAGTAAGCGTTCAGACACTACTATGGACCAGTTTTGTTTACAAATCCAAATTTTTGTTTATCCTTCAGCTAATTATTTGACACTTCATCTACATTGTGAAGCTGTACGAGAGGCTTCATATTTAATACTGTAACGGGTTCCTGTAGGAGCCCAATCTTAATCCTGCCTCTAAACATCATGATGTTTCATGATAAGTAAACTCTAGAGCCAAGACAGAAATTCTCTACCAATTTTTAAATGAATTGGACAAGAGGTTTGCGAATTATGATACCCTAAAAAAGTGCGTTTTCATCAGCACTCAGAAAAATCTAACTTTGTTGCTGCTTTCGTAACAGAAATCAGGAAAGAAGAAGAGGAAAGAAGTGGTGGTGGGAGGGTGAGAGAGAATCTCATTTACTGGATTCCCTAGCTATGATCCAGTCCACCGGACCAAAGCTGAGTTGGGTTAGTCAATTTAAAAAAATGGATACAAATTGAATTAGTAGTGTTACAATGGTATGCTGACTGGTAGGTAGATTTAGCTTGCCTGGAAGTCACCAGTGCAAGTCAGGGGGCAGCAGGAGTTAGCTGAGGAAGTTCTTTGCTCCCCAGAAAAGCAAAATGTGGGGAATGCCCCTTTAGTATCCTACCTGTGTGTCCCCTGCTCTCATTCAGTCAGTCCTCTTCCCCTTGTGGACCCGCTGAGGTTTGTAGCTAGAAAGTCTTAACCTGCAGCCCTTTATGAGATCTGTGAGGCATCTGAAGAGAGCCTGGGTATGGGGGGAGGAGATGGAGGGAATTCATCCTGTGAAATTTCTGAAGCCCATGGAAAGTGAGAACCCTGAGTGAGCCTCTCACATTGGGCCCCCCGTCCCTCAGAGCCTAAGGCTCGTCTGTTTCCCCGCCCCCCCATACGTCATCACTGGCCTCTCCTGACCTCTGACAAGACTTGTTAGAATCTGAAGACCCTAATTTGTGTTGTATTTTGACTCAGCAGGGTAGGGGCTAGGAGAACTGAGTCTTGCTGGTAGGTGGGTGGATCTCAGAAGCCTCCAAAGAGCCATCTCAGGCCTGTTGCGAAGGTCCTACAGCTTCCTCTACATTGTAGACAAGGCTCCTGCTGCCAGCTCTTCTGTTGTTGTTGTCTAACCTTGGTCAGAGTGGTCTTGTGGCAAAAATACGGCAGCTTCTGACACTGTCTGCACAAGTACTCTGACTACTGCCGGAACTGAACTGGTGGTAGAAGAACAGGCCTTTTTTTTTTCCAAATAGCTTAGTGTAAAATACATGTGGCTTTTTTGTGGCAAATACAGCCTTCATTCCGAATATCTGGTGCTTCTAAGTCCCTCCTGGAGGGGCGAGGTTCACTTCAATCAATGGGTGATGGTATGTGCCTGCACATCTAACTTCACCTTCAAAAATGTGTTCATATATTGGAAAATGGTCCCTTTTTCTCAGGGATGCCACCTATCATAGGCATATCCTTCTTATTCAAACCTGCTTGTGTGGCTTCTTCAATACTAGTCAGAAAATCTATGGCTGGGGTGTGGCTTTTTGACACTGTTAAGTGAAGACATCTGTGGTGCAAGAAACAGGTTTCCAAGAGTGTAACGGTGGTAGCAAAGCCCATTAAAATGAATGCTGCTGTTTCACATTCAGTGTAACAAATTCCTCCCAAGCTTTACAGTAATTCTTTTCATCTCTGAAGACTGCAACTCTGTCTTCATTTTTGTCAAATGATGTCTTTAAGTCCATAAACTTCCTCAGAACTGGGATTTGTATTTGTTAGGCTTGTCTACACTTATCAGGGGATCAACCAGTGGCCATCGATGCATCGGTGGTCGATTTAGCGGGATAGTGAAGACAGATGTAGATCACTCTCCCCTCGACTCCTGTCCTCCACCGGATCGAGAAGAGTAGGGGGAGTCGATGGGAGAGCATCTCCCATCGACATAGCGTAGTGTGGACCCCATGGTAAGTAGATCTAAGCTACGTTGATTTGAGTTATGCTATTCGTGTAACTCAAATTGCGTAGCTTAGATCAAATTTCCCCTGTAGTGTAGACAAGGCCTTAGACTCACTTTTTTGTTTGTAACGTGTTTATAACTGAAAATGTTGGTGTTAGATAATAATATTTACAAGTATATTGACTAAAATAACGTTGCAAAGGATTTATGTCATTCTAAAGACAATTTGTATACCAAACCAAGTCAGATTTTTTTTATAAAAATTAAGTCATTTTAGACAAATTGACATTTGAAATTGGGTATATATAGATTCTGGTATGGCCTAACAGATTTTGCTTTTGTAAGAGAAAAATGCCTACATTTATACTTTACTTTATTCTGTCTGCTGCACATGGAAATGACTGTGATGATAATTCTCTAGCATATAAAATTGTAATGGACAAGCCACTAACCACAACTGCTTTAATGCTAGCGATGCACTTTTTTAGCAGCTTAATGTGTTTTGTACATGGACAACGCTCTTAATGATTGTGACCAATCAATAAAAATCAAGTTTTGTCTGGGTCTCTGTCAGCTGTTTCCACTGACCAAGGCTTCCAGCTGTACAGAGATAGAGGTCGATACAGTAGACCACATACTTTAAATTTGAAGGAACCATTTTACCAGTTCTTGTTGCGTATTAACTTCAAGGCCCAATCCAAAGCCTACTGAAGTTAGTGGAAAGATTCCAGTTGAATTTAATAGGCTTTGGATCAGGCCCCTTGACAGCAAAACAGTGCTTGGAATTTTTCTGCCTTGGTCCCCAGAAGCCACAAACTGTTTTTTGCTCGTCTTTTGGTGAGGTCATTGATATAACCTTGCTTAAGGGAGATCCCCAAGAAGGGGGGCGAGCAGATACTTGTCTCCCTACTTTAGTGTAGGGGTAGTCAATAGGCGTACTGTGGGCCAAAATCTGGACTGCCAGATGCTTTTGAATGGACTGCAAAATCCTTTTATTTACTGATTTTTATCATTATTTTTATTACTGTTCGATTAGTTGTTTCTCTGGAGTCTGGATCTTGACTATACCTTGACCAAGAAATTTGGACCTTGATGATAAAATAATTGACCACCCCTGCTAGCGCATTTGCCCCCCAGCCGTTTTCCCTTGGCAGAAATTTCTGCTGAACAAGGGTACCTCTGTAGTCTCTGGAGGACAACATTTTCTATTCCAGCCTCAGTGGAAATGCACTTGGGCTTGTGGTGTCTGGAGAGTAAGAATCTCAAGGCGTGATAGAATCATAGAATATTAGGGTTGGAAGAGACCTCAGGAGGTCTAGTCCAATCCCCTGCTCAAAGCAGGACCAAGACCAACTAAATCATCCCAGCCAGGGCTTTGATAGCCTGGAGTTTTGTCTCTTTCTACCACATGTGTACAGTCTTGTGGGGCAAAAAGTGGAAGTCTTGACCTTTTTACCATTGGGTGTAAGAGGCTGGCTTTAGAGCAGTTAATTTAAGGGAAAGGTAAGTTTATGGCTGAACTGCCTCAGCAGGAAGGAGCTAAATAGGGAAATGGATTTAAAACCATAAGGCATCCTAGTTAATGAGTCAGAGGTGCTGACTTGTGAACTCTCTTGAATGAAGGGTTAGACGAGACACTGAGGGTTTGATTTTTCTGGAAGCAGCTGCTATGCTGAATAAATGATCTGAACTAAAACATAAGGTAAGATATTTGCATGCAGTCAGTTATTAATTCAGAATTCAGCATAGTTAGCATATTAAAAAGAAGATTACACTAGGTATGTTCATATGTTAATGGTCACTTATTAGGCATGTGAGAGAGAGCATGAACAGCAAACAGGATGTTAACTAGAAGGAAGTAAAGAGAAAAATGTGGGGTTTTGATTGGTCTTACTGAACAGGAATAAACTGGAATTCAAAGTTGGTGTGCTACATTGTTCTCAATGGGGATTTCACTTGCTCTGTGGGTCCAATTTCCCCCATCTTAAACCAAACAGTAGTATGGAACACAATGGAGGCAGTATTTTTACCAGTTTGTTAGAACTAGTGAATCCTAATTTTATTTAAATTGGAAAGCTCTTTGGTGCTCACATTACTGTTACTTTAATTGGTAATGAGTAAGGTCCTACTTGAATCGTGGGATGATTGTCAAATAATTGTGACTGAGTTGCGGACAAGACATGGAAAATCACAGAAAAGTAATAATGAACCTTTATTATTTGCGGTAATTTGGAAGAGCTGACAGTGTGAGCCCCTGCCACTGGCCCCCCGGGGCTGACAGCAAGAGCTCCTGCTGTCAAAATTGCAGGGGAAGTCTAATATTGCGGCATCAACTATTTCCGCAAAATTGTAAATTCAGTAGGGCCTTAGTAATGAGGTGTGCCATTTTACTCCAGTGCAACAGAATCTGATTTGAAGCAGAATGTTTAATTTGAAGTCTTCAGAATTTTCTTGAATTCAGCTGTAGGGCATCAGCAGAAAGGTTAATGGGGAAGTATCTTGGTGACAGGTTTTCATTGGATATTTTAATGTATATGTGCTGCTTATTATGTATTAAAAGCACAAACAAAACCATAGAGTCAAAAGAAGTAAATGTAAACTAAGGAGAGCGTTCTGTTTAAATATACCAGCACTACTGCTAATTTAAAATAAATGATTGTTTACTTTGAAGTAAGTATATGTAATAAATAAGTTTCTTCATTAAATTCAATTTCAGTTTCTTACTTTGCAGTGCATTTTTTAACAGTCAAGTCCCTGAAGGAAACAGCAAACTGAAATGTCACAAGAATGTAGTGCAGCAAATGGCATGATGCCGCTGCCATTGTGATTTCCATGGCTGCTAATCTAAGAATTGGCATCCCCTTTCACTCAGACTGAGCTAGGATGAGCTGTAGCTGAGGCTATGCCCTTCCATTTTCTAAAGATCCATTTATAAGTCCAGTTCCAGCCACCCACCTGCAAACAAAATCTTTCCAAGGACCTCCAGCAGAGAGATGTGAGGAGTTGATATGTTTTTAATGTTAGAATTAGGGCTGTCGATTTAATAGCAGTTAACTCACATGATTAACTCAAAAATTAATCGTGATTAATTGTACTGTTAAACAATAGAATACAAATTGAAATTTATTAAAGATTTTTGGACGTTTTTCTACATTTTAAAATATATTGATTTCTATTACAACACAGAATACCAAGTGTACAGTGCTCACTTTATATTATTATTTTTAATTGCACTGTAAAAATGACAAAAGAAATAGTATTTTTCAATTCACCTAATACAAGTACTGTAGTGCAATCCCTTTATTGTAAAGGTGTAATTTACAAATGTAGATTTTGATTTGTTACATAACTGCACTCAAAAGCAAAACAATGTAAAACTTTAGAGCCTACAAGTCCACTCAGTCCTACTTCTTGTTCCGCCATTTGCTAAGACAAACAAGTTTGTTTACATTTATGGGAGATAATGCTGCCCGTAAAGTAGAAATGCAAAGTAAGGCTGAGGAAGTTTTGAAATTTGTGTGTGTGTGTGGATTCATTGAACAGTTTTGCCAAAATCTGTGCAAAGCTTAACCTAGTGGCTTTCACACAGCATGTTTTGCTACTAGCATTCTGGACACACTGAATGGAAGACAGTTGTGGTTTGCGATAACAGAAACAAGGTAATGCCATTGATTAGAAGGATGGACAAAGGATTTTGTGAAGTGACGCAAATGGCATATGTGCTAGAACAAAACACAGTTGTAAATTATCATTGTTGCACATAAAACTAGAGAAATAATTACATTAATACAACTCTTATTTCTTATTTTATAGCCCAAAACATGGGTCACTCCATACTGTAGTTGTAATTATGGGAAATGCAACTGGCTTGTCACTTTTCAACCTCTGTCTCTCCCAATATCTTTGATATCAGTGTTTATCAGAGTTTTGAAAGCTGAGCCTCCTTCAGGAAATGTTACTGAAGTCTTGAAAAATTCTTAAAGACCTGAAGAAGAGCGCTGAGTAAGCTCTAAAGCATGTCTTGTTCACCAACAGAAGTTGGTTCAAGGTCATCTTCCTTGTCTCTAATAACCTGGGACCAGCATGACTACAACACCACTTCAAACAAGATTTTACTATGAGTTTTAAATTGAAGAAGGTCACCAGAAAATTCAAGAGCAAGGGAATTCTCCTATAAACTGGATGATCCATATGAAATGAAGACTAATTTTTTTACAAGTTTATTTCATTGAAATTTTATGACAGAATGTAGAAACTAAGAGATTCCATTTCCTATATCTATTATAAAATAATAAACTGTAATGCCATAGACTGGATATGCATACATGCCAAACAGAAATAGAAAGCTCTGTGTGTGTGTGTGTGTGTGTGTGTGTGTAAAATATAATATGTTACTTCTCCTCTTCCCTCTCCCCCTGCATTTCTCAGTTGTGCTATGGAAGTAGTCAGACTTATGGAATCCAGCAGTAAGTCCATTTCCTTTTTAAGAGATGAATATGCAGTGGGTAATTAGAGGATTTTGTAGTAATGTGGGTTACATGTTACCCACTTGGACTTGATTAGTAAAACTAGACCCCTGATCATGAATTCTAATGTTTCAAGGATCACAGATGAGTAGGGCCCTACCAAATTTCATGGCCATAGGGTTTTAAAAAATTGTAAATTTAATTATTTCTGTTATTTCAATCTGAAATTTCACGGTGTTGTGGTTGTAGGGATCCTGACCCAAAGGGGAGTTGCGGGGGTTCTCAGAGTTATTGGGGGGGGGCGGGGGGGGTGGTTGTGGTACTGCTACCCTTACTTCTGTGCTGCTGCTGCTGGCGGCGGTACTGCCTTCAGAGCTGGGCAGCTGGAGAGTGGTGGCTGCTGGCCAGGAGCTCGGCTTTGAAGGCAGAGCCGCTGCCAGCCGCAGCGCAGAAGTAGGGATGGCCTGGTAGGGTATTGCCACCCTTACTTCTGCACCGCTGCCTGTGGAGCTGGGCCCTCAGTCAGCAGCCGCCACTCCAGCTGCCCACCTCTGAAGGCAGCAGCGCAGAAGGAGGGATGGCATGGTCTGGTATCGCCACCCTTACTTCTGTGCTGCTGCTGGCGGGGCGCTGCCTTCAGAGCTGGGCACTTGACTGCCAGCTGCTGCTCTCTGGCCGACCAGCTCAGGAGGCAACACAGAAGTAAGGGTGGCAATACCGCTACCCCACTGTACCTCCCTTTTGGGCCAGGACCTCCAATTTGAGAAACGCTAGTCTCCCCCGTGAAATCTGCATAGTATAGATGTAAAAGCACACGAGACCAGATTTCATGGGAGAAGACCAGATTTCACAGTCCGTGACACGTTTTTAGTGGCCGTGGATTAGGGAGGGCCCTACAGATGAGTATATCAAATGTGACATATTTGTAACCTAAATACTGAGGCAAGTATTTGTAGGTCTCCCGTGAAGAAGCCTGTGTAAAATAATCCTCCAGGTTTTCAGAGAAAAATACGTTTTCAGTTCTTTCTTCCTAAAGATTTGATACAATTTCCTTTAATCACTGATTTTTAATAGAGATAAATAGAAATCATTCCATAGTTGGCATGATATATGAACTTTAATCATTTACAGAGAATCCCAGTCTTCCCAATCAACTCTTCTCGACAGGTTTATTTTTTGTTAAAATTACACCATCTCATAAATGTGCATTAGGGAAGTTCATGATTGTTTTAGTGCCCTTATGAAGCATCATGCTTTTTTCATTTTTCTGACAAACTAGAAATTTAATATGCAGGCACATCTTTCACCTTGTCTTTGGCTTGTGGTGGGTAGGATTATTTTTACTGGCTAATCAAATTACTAAAACAAGTCATGAACACGTTCTGCTTTCCGTAGTTTGAACTGGCATGGCTATACTAATTAACTCTTGACTACAATACATATACAGTTAACACAGACATTATCAGTGTTGCTGAACTGTTCAGATCATAATCATGAATATTTTAGATGTATAATTTTCAAAGTTAAACTGTGCTTTAACCTTAAGGAAGGGATGGATTTGTTTATTGCAGTGGTTTCTGGCTGAGTAAGGGCTTGTCTAGAAGGAGCTGGCAGTACAGAGTACACTAGAGGCATGTGATATGTAACATGTTGTAATATGTAGAGCTCTAATTGCCCTGTGGAAAACCTGCTGGTGCTCTCTAAACAGTATTTAGCTCATGTTAACGACATACACAGACTGGGTAGCTTTTAGAGGGCACCAACAGGGTCGTATCTGGGCTGGTAGGGTGCAGCTCCTTAGAGTGCTTTATAAATCACAACCGCTGGTGCACTTTAGAGTGCAGTGTAGACAAGACCTAAGAGATGTTACTGAGCCTTAAAATTAACTTTTATGTTCTAAATACTTGGATCTGAAATAACATACTTGACCATTTCAGATCTTTGATTAAGAAACTACGTTAAACTGAATGGTTACCATCCATTTGCCTCCTGGTACCTTATTAACTACAAGCCTCTCATCTTTACTAATAATTAGCAAGTAGATTTTTCCTTTTGACTTTTCAATTTGATTTCTGTAAAATTTGCAGTTATACCATGAAAGCCTTTACAGGTAGCTGTTTTTCAACCAGACTGAGATTTCCTGTAGAACACAAATGGAAAACCCTTCCCTGTAAAATCACATCCTCTAGTCTCTTAATCCAAGACTTTCTCATCTTCATCTTTTTTTTTTTTATATGCTATGATATTCTTTTGTTTAGAACTAACTGCAGATAATACAATGATGGTAACTTCTTGAAATGAAAGAAGTCTCTGGCTTTTACAGTGTTTTATACAGAAGGCTGGTATTCACTATGGGGAGATTGACACTGCTGCAATCAATGCAGAAGGGATCGATTTAGGGGGTCTAGTGAAGACACTAAATTGACAGCAGAGTGCTCTACAGTACTCCAGTTCTCCGAAAAGAGTAAGGGAAGTCAACCGGAGAGCGCCTCCAGTCAATGCAGCACAGTGAAGACACCAGGGTAAGTCGACCTAAGCTACATCGACTCCAACTATGACAGGTTTCAGAGTAGCAGCCGTGTTAGTCTGTTGTTCACATAACTGGAGGAGCGTAACTTTGGTCGACTTACCCCCGTAGTGAAGACAAGCCCTGATCTTGATGATAATCAAGAAGACTTTGAAATAATATTTTGTGTGTGCGTGTGTAGTGGTGGAAGGAGGAGGTGTGTGAAGTCTGTGGTTGGCTTTAGTAGTGTTAAGGAGATGTCTGCTGACTCTTGCTGACTTTTGAACAGAGACAATGATTGAGTGATGAAATGATCAAATCCTGGTTATTTTAAAAGTTAAATTCTAGGATTGTAGCCTTCTGAAGTACTCTCCTTCATCCCAGCCCCAAACTGATCATGTCACCTTTTAGGTTTTACAACTGTTTTTTTTTCTCTCCTTTGTCTGAGAACATTAGAGTGAAAATACATTTTAGTATGCAGCCACTGGTGATTCATATTTTGTTAGATTCCAAGGCCAGAGGGACTATTGTGATCATCTAATGCAGTGGTTCTCAAACTTTTTTTTCACGGACCACTTGAAAATTGCTGAGGCTCTCGGTGGACCACTTAATGATCTTTCCAAATGTTGTTTGTACCGTTAACTAACTGTTGTAAAGTGCTTTGGATAAAAGTGCTATATAAAAAAAACCCTTAATAATAATTACCTTTTTTTGTTCTACAAATAAAAGCACACAACTTGTTTTTTAATATCAGTAGCCTTACTTTTCTAATGTGATGGATGTGCCCTCTTTCCCCTGCTGTGGCAGCCCCCGAGCTGGGGCTGGGAAGGAGAGGAGGTCTCTCCCCTGCCACAGCAGCCACAGGGCTGAGGCTGGGAAGGAGGGCCGTTTCTCCCCAACAACCACAGCTCTGGAGCTGGGGAAAGTTGTCTATTTATCTGGCCGCTGCAGCCCTTCACGTCCCAAATTCCCCCCACCCTCTCTCCTCACCCCACTGCTCTCTCTCACCAACCCCCTATTCCCCACAAGGCCACCACCTCACCTTACATGTGCATCTTCTCCAGGGTCCTGGCTCCACTGATTAGGTGAGTGGCCCTTCATTCTCTTGTGTGCGGCCACCCAGGCGCACACCTTAGAGGGAACTATCCGTGGACCGCCTGAATGGAGCTCACGGATCGCTGGTCATCCACGGTCTACGTTTTTGAGAATGTCTGACCTCCAGTATAACACAGGCCATAGAACTTCGCCACAATAATTCCTAGAGCAGATCTTTTAGAAAAACATCCAAACTTGATTTAAAAATTATAAGTGATGAGAATCCACTGTGACTCCTGATAATCTGTTCCAATGGTTACTTACCCTTACCATTAAAAATGTGTGGCTTATTTCCATTTTGTTTGTCTATCTTTGACTTCCAGCCATTGGATCATATTACATCTTTCTCTGCTAGATTGAATAGCCCATTATTAAGTATTTGTTCCCCATGGAGATATTTGTACTCAAATAACCCTTTAACCTTCTCTTTGTTAAGATAACTAGAGTGAGCTCCTTGAGTCTGTCACTATAAGGCATACGTTCTAATGCCGTCACCATTTTCGTAGCTCTTTGAACCCTCTCCAATTTATCAACATCCTTCTTGAATTGTGGGCATCTGAACCGGACATATTCTTTCAGCTGTGGTCTCACCAGTGTCAAATACAGAGGTAAAATAAACTCATTCTTCCTACTTGAGATCCCCCTGTTTATGCATCCCAGGGTCATATTAGCTCTTTTGGCCACAGCATCACTTTGGGAGCTCATATTCAGCTGATTGTCCACCACAGCCTCCAAATCCTTTTTCTGAGTCACTCTTTCCCAGAATAGAGTCCCCTATTCTGTAGACATGGCCTATATTCTTTGTTCCTCGATATATACATTTCCACTTAGTTGTATTAAAATGCATATTGTTTGCTTGTGCTCTGTTTACCAAATGATGTAGATCGCTCTGAATCAGTGACCTGTCCTTTTCATTATTTACCACTCCCCCAATTTTTGTCTTATCTGCAAATTTTGTCAGTGATGATTTTATGTTGTCTTCAAGATCATTGATAAAGATGTAAAATTGTGTAAGGCCCAAAAGCAAACCCTGTGGGACCCCACTGGAAACACACCTATTCAGCAATGATACCCCGAGTAGAAATACATTTTGAGACCTATCAGTTAGCCAGTTTTTAATCTATTTATTTAATGTGGCCTTGTTAATTTAATATTCTAGTTTTTTA
The DNA here is from genome assembly GCF_965140295.1 of Lepidochelys olivacea. Taxonomy (NCBI): domain Eukaryota; kingdom Metazoa; phylum Chordata; order Testudines; family Cheloniidae; genus Lepidochelys; species Lepidochelys olivacea. The sequence goes on from NC_140411.1 coordinate 171,132,061, forward strand.
GTCAAAATGTCATATGTGTACCCAGTCAAATGCCTTACTCATGTCTAAGAACATTACATCAGCACTATTACCTTTATCAACCAAACTTGTTGTCAAACTAGAAGATATCAAGTTAGTTTTACAAGATCTATTTTTCATAAACCCATGTTGATTTGCATTAATTATGTTACTCTCCTTTAATAATCAAGGCCCATATTAGCTCCTCCATGTCTTGCCAGGGATCGCTATTAGGCCTATAATTACTCTGGTCATCCCGTTTACCTTTTTTAAAAATTGGAACGTTAGCTTTCTTGCAATCTTCTGGATCTTACCAAGTGCCCCAAGACTTATTGAAAATCAGCATTAATGCTCCAATGAGCTGCTCAGCCAGCTCTTTAAAAACTCTTGGATGCAAGTTATCAGGGTGTCACATCACTTTCATTTTACTGCTGCTTAAAAAGTTTGTGCCTTACCATGGCACTTTGCTGGCAAGGAAAGGTAATCTATTAATAGGGACCTAAATAACAGGAAGGTGAAATACACAAGATACTGATCAGTTTCAGTGATGTTCAGATGTTATTGTACACACTGAAGGCAGCGTGGTCTAGCAAATAGCACACTAATCTGGGATTTGGAACCCCTAGGTTTGGTTCTTTTCTCTGCCACTCACCTACTGGGTGATCTCTCTGTGACTCAGTTCCCCATCTGTAAAATGGGATTAATGATATTGAATTCCTTTGTAAAACACTTTGAAGATCTAGTAATGAAAAGTACTATGTGAGAGCTAGGTATTGTTGTTTGTTAAACTTTTGGGCCTCAGTTATAAGAATCTTGTCAATTTACCCTGCTTGGATAAACTATGTGAAACAACAAACACCAAAGTGATCTGGAGGCAGACTCAAAAATGGTAAGGGGTGCATGGTGGGGAGATTATTTGGAAATCTCTTCCTTCATCCTAAAGCAAAAGTTGGATCAGAAAAGCTACTAACTGTAGCAGCTTAGAGCAGTGTTTCCCAAACTTGTTCTGCCGCTTGTTCAGGGAAAGCCCCTGGCGGGCCGGCCCGGTTTGTTTACCTGCCATGTCCGCAGGTTCTGCTGATTGTGGCTCCCACTGGCCGCGGTTCGCTGCTCCAGGCCAATGGGGGCTGTGGGAAGTGGCAGCTGGTACGTCCCTCAGCCCGTGCCACTTCCTGCAGCCCCCATTGGCCTGCAGCGGCGAACCGCAGCCAGTGGGAGCTGCAATTGGCCGAACCTGTGGATGCGGCAGGTAAACAAACCAGCCCGGCCCGTCAGGGGCTTTCCCTGCACAAGTGGTGGAAGAAGATTGGGAAACACTGGCTTAGAGGATCACACAGGTCTGTTTTCATAACAGCCAAGTTTTTTTTTACTTTCCTGTACTGCTCCACAGAATAGAAATGAGCATGTGATGCAAGTTGTACCTTTACATGAATGCAAGTGAGCTTGAGGGCAGTGAAAACCTCCATTTGTATTTGTATATGAAAAACTCGGTTGCCTGAATCATAGCAACTGCCATATCATGAGTACATGAGTCAACCCCTAAATGTGAGGGCTGGGTGGAGGTGAGGGTGGGAGAATCATGCATGCCTGATAGGGCAAATGTCTGATGTGATTCATAGATTGATAGATATTAAGGTCAGAAGGGGCCATTATGATCATCTAGTCTGACCTCTTGCACAATGCAGGCCACAGAACCTAATCCACCCACTCCTACGATAAACCTCTCACCTATGTGATGTGATGGAAAGGACAGTTGTGAGGGGCAGAAGGAAGGCTATGTTCGGCTTTTTGCTACAGTGCTGGCCCAGAACTTTTATGGGAGATCTTTCTTCCATTTTGGGCTCACCACTTGGTGTGTCTGCTTAATTTTTCAACCTCCTAATACTTAGAGTGCTGCTCAACACAGATGCTTAGATCCATCTGTACTCCCTGCTGGAAGGTAATACCCTCTGATGCTGATGTTCGACATCTGTTTCCATTGTATTCTTGCCAGAGTTTGCCTTCAGTTAGTAACATTGTGGTTAATGTATCTGCTGATTCTTCCATTTCAAACAACTGATTTGTCTCCTGTCACATGGTTTCACTGCACAATCAGCATCTTGAGGGTGATTTCAGCTTTGAAGAAGTTCAGTACTGAGTTACTTAAGGAGACAAGTTCTAGACAGAAGGATGTTTATAGAACATATGGCAGTCTCTGAAAGCACTGGTTTATAAGGCATTTAGAAATTCTTGGGGGTTCACATGGTATCTGAATGTAAGATGCATATATATAAATGGCCAAACAGAAACTTTCAGATATTTAAAGTTTTATGTAAATATCCTATTAATATAAAATGACATCATTACAGGAAAAATAATTTAAAAATGAGGGAATTTCTAAATAAAGCTCCACAGGCCATCTTTAACTGTGCCCCAGTGAATAGTTATGATATAACAACTTTAAGGTTTTTTGTTGTGGTTGTTGACTCATTCATATATATATATATATATATATATATATATCTCAAATAGAGTCTACACAACATCACATGTGACTCCCTTCAGCAATTACACAGGCATTGGGGGAGGGGGGTGGTATTAATTTTTGTTCGCCATTTGTACTCTGTTAACACCTAGATGCTTCAAGTAGACGGGGGGGCCCAGGGTACCAAGCATTGTAAAGACATATTGGGCTTGCCCACAGTAGGATAAGAAATGTATTTTTAAAATGTGTTTGCTAACACATTTTAGCTAGCACATTTTAAGTGTCTTGTGTAGTCCAGGTAAACTGTATTTTAGAAACTTCGGTGGAAGCTTGGGTTCACCTCTATCGTACCAGCTAACACATATTAAAATATGCCTTATCCTGTCTACAGAAGTGTTTAAAAAGTGTTAATTTAAATAGAGCTGGTTGAAAATTTTCAGAGTTTTTTTTAATAAAAAGGGGCCAAAGTTTTATGAAAACTTTCCCCATTTTTGATCAGCTGAAGTTAAAACATGTTTGTTACCCAGTGTGTGTTAACTACATATGTCTTTTATCCTAGTCTAGACAAGCTGACAGTGAATTCAATCCCTGCCCCAAAGAGTTTTCAATTTAAAACCTCTCATGTCTTGCGTTCGTTGTGTGTTGAATTACTCAAGAGATTTTTGTTTTAATCTCCCAAATCTCTGTGCATAGACTAGCAGAAATTATTGATTCCAGTTCATTTGAACTGTTACCACCTTGGATTGAAATTTCAATAATTAATAACAATGTTCTCCTCCTATTTCCAGGTGCCTACTGATGGAAACGCTGGCTTGTTGGCAGAGCCTCAAATTGCCATGTTTTGTGGCAAACTCAATATGCATATGAATGTTCAGAATGGAAAATGGGAATCTGATCCCTCAGGGACCAAGACCTGCATTGGCACAAAAGAAGGGATTCTGCAGTATTGCCAGGAAGTAAGTTCCTAGTTTAACAGATAATTTAATGGGTTTTTTTCAGGCACGTAAATAGAACTTTTGCTTAAGTGTTGAATCCACTAGGATCTTACTCTTCGCTGTTCCATTGCCTTGCCCTTTCATCTAGTTTTCATCTCTCGAAAGCCTGTCAACCCTGCTCCAAGCAGTGGCTGAAGAGGCTATTTGAGAGTAAAGTAAGTCAATCCTTCTCCTCTTACTAAGTGCATTCCCTGTACAATGAACTAATTGTTTGCAAAGCTCTTTGAAGATTAAAAATGCTGAAGAAGTACTGTTTATTAATATTAATATCAGAGCTCCTGCTAGGCATATTTTGAGGGATTGAGTTCTGATAACCTTAATGACATTGGAGCACTCCACAAATATACATCAGGTCAACCCACAGCTATTTGTTTCTGTGGCACAATGAATCATTTGAGGATTTTTTAGTAGAAAGCTTGCACTGCAAATGAGGTCACAACAAATGATTTGGTGTTTGAGAGCAGAAACTTATTGTCCACTCGCTCAAGTCCTGTGAACAGATTGTGTATCTAATTTTGTTTTGTCCCCATGCTGTGATAATATGATAACCTTGCACCAGTGTGTGACAAGTGGAAGAGAAAATGTGGTTTTCATGTCATGAAAGAAAAGAGCACAGCTTGAGCTGCTGTTTTAATCCCTCTGCCTTCTCATCCAGACTTCCTTTTTTTTTAAACACAGGCCACTGCCTTCCAAAAAGAAAATATTTCAGAGCTTACCCCCTAAATGTCACTCTAATTCTTGCAAAAATCCCTCTCTAAAAAGCAAAATAGTTCAGTATTTGAATTTTCTTCAGTGCCCTGATCCATATCTACCTACCAGTCAGGTGTCCTTTGTACTCCGTGCAGTGATTTTTCTTGTCATGTATTTTTTTTATTGTGGCTTTTGGGTCACATATATAATTCTGTAAGGTGTTTGGGTTTGGGATTTTTTTTCTTGCAAATGTAATGCCTTGGCAGCAACAATGATTTTTCGCTCCTAGTGCTCTCTTCTGTACCAAAATCCATATTAAAATGATTCATGAAATTTGTTTAGGCAACGTAACTATTTATCCTCTATCAAGGCATCATGAATGATTTGGCTTTGAAAAGCATGGGCTTCGTATCTGTTTTCAAAAGGCATCTTTTAGTCTTTTGTTGGCTTCCTTGGGACTTGTATGTAACCAGTTTTTATATATAATGAAACTAGGAAAAGAAATTAAAAAATAAGGAAACAAAAGTCAGACAATGGAACTATATCTTGATATTGCCCACTGGGATAAAAGTCAGTGAAAGTATTAAGACTTAAAAAAATAAACAAAAAACATAACTTTTTTTAAAGCAGATAACAGAAGTAATACAATTAGGAAATTTCAAGGCATAACCCTATAGTGGCCTGATGTTCTAGTTATGCATGCTAAAAGAGCTAATGAAAGGATTAAAAATAAAAAAATGGAAAGTGTAAGATAATAAGAATGAAAATAAACTGAATTTTGATGTCCAGCATGGTAAAATATGTCCAAGGAAATTTTTAATTAAAAACAACTAGAAGTCAAACTTAAAGGGGGAAAAAATTATCCAGAAATGCGTATTTCTCCTGGAGAACAGAATTACACCAGACAGTAATGGATAACAAAATGTAGCCTTTGTGCTTAGTGTCTGGAGAAACAGGGGGCCATGCTATGCTGTATGTTTCAGAATCCTGTGTGTATTACTTGCTACCCCTATCGTATGCCGCATAAGAGGTAAATTTAAATCCAGAGTGCCCTCATGGCTAGCATTCTGGTCCCAGGGACTAGGTAATTGGACTGTAAGAACTCAGCTCTCAGGAGTAGTGGGGATGCCAACTAGAAAATTTACATCCTGAGTGTGTGTGTAGAGATCCCAGGCAGAGCAGTGCCTGGACCCTGTTCAGATTCTGGAGGCTTAATTAAGTATTTGGATCCTCTAACAGCAGTCTGGTGAGTGTCTAAAAGTGCGGGTTCAACTAGATCTAAGACAAGGCCATAAATTAAACCCCAGGCTTCTGCTGCTGCTGGATACTAAGTAACACTTCAGTACTTTAATTTTTAGATCGTATTTCATGTCTGACACCGTCCAAACTTGCCTGTGAATGTTTTGGGAGGGTACCCTATAATGACCAGGAGTAGGCTGAATTAGAAGCTGCTTCTCTGCTGAGAATCTCAATTGTGAGAGGGAGATTGTTTTACAGTGGCCCTGGCCATTATCACAGCACTATTGTGCTGGGTGAGGCACAAATACATAGTGAGAAGTAGTTTCTGTCCCAAGGAGCTTGCAGTCTAAATAGACAGACAAAAGGTGGGTGGGGGAAGAGAAAGGTGAAGTGACTTGCCCAGGTTGTTGCAGCAGATCAGTGGTTTAGCCAAGAATAGAACCCTGGTCTCCTTTGCTCCAGACTGGTGTCTTATCCACAGGACTATGTTACCTCATTATCCTCCTATCCTAAGTCCCCTCTGGCTCCAGCAGTGGTAGACTGATTATGGGAGGCAGCTGGTGGTTCCCTTGTCTCATATGAGCATGGTGATGGTAGGGATAATAAATGCATGCCACTTAAAGGGGAAGCAAGGGTTCTGCTGACACTTGAGAAAATAGTGGAGGGGAATATAAGCCCTGCCTTCTGCTAAAGTGGGGCAAGTTAGGCTTTCCATTTGTCTCCAAGAAGTCATCTGCTGGCTGTTCTACCCCGTTCCACTTCTTTCCTTATAAAGTGGCAGACTATAACCTGCTAGTGGAGGAAGGATGAGCAGGGGAGAAGGAAAAGCACCAGGCCGAGTCACTGAGATACTGTCCATGACCTAGACCTGCAACAGAGAGGAAGGTTTCATATAGCTCTGCTACCCTCAGTGTTGTATACTACCCTGGGAGCTGACAGGTGCATGGGTGCAAGTCTTGGGGTGGGAGGCCAACGTATTCTTTACAATTTTTAGAGCTGGTCCAAAGTTTTAAAATATTTTTTTTAATCAAAGTGTAGCTACTTTTTTTTTTTTTTTTTTTTTAAAAACTTGACAAATACAATGAAAATTTTTCAAAAAATAATGAAATTTATCAACAGTTCTCAAAATTTTTATTAAAAACATTGAGCAAATGATTATAGTTGATAAAATGGAAACTAACAGTTTACTAGAAAACCAACTCAGTCTAGTGAAAAGAGAAATGGGAAGCTCAGATAAAAGAATTGATATAACAGAAAATCTGAAGAGATGTGATAGTAAATATAGAAATGTAAGCTAGACTCACTGTTCAGCTCCTGTCTAGAAGCCCTGATTTCCTGACACTCCAATACTCTTTGTTTCCCCGAGGAGGAGACTTATAGGTGAGATTCTCTTTCTTTTGTCCCTTTTCCTTCTGCTGATTAAAGAGCAAGACACTACTGCAAATCAGACACGGGAATTGGGCACACTTTCAGTTTTCCTGTTAGCAGGGAAGCAATAAAGCATTAAGGCTGAGATGTGGTACATTTTACACATAAACTGTGCGCCAACTAATAATATTATCTCCGTTCAGAGTCCTTTTGCCAAATGAAACCACCTCCTTTTTTCTTTCTGTTGCCCATGCTTCTCTCCTACCTAATGAACTGATGCTACTTTTGGGGTGTGTCTTCCACCAGTGTAGAGGGAGATTAATTCTACCTTCTTTGTCAATCAGACGGGTGGTAACCAGTCTTGGATATACTGTTTGTGGTCAGTTCCATCTTCTCTTGGCATACAAGCAGCTTCCCCAGATGTTCCTCCTGCCTCATTATGAGCAGCGGATCCTGGTACCTCTCTGCTGAGGCACCATCTTTCTTCCAGGTCTCAGGAGAGATTTGGAGTGACATAATGCAGATGAGGACAAAGAAAATTTCCTCATGGAGAAAGCTGTCCCTCAGGTGTTGCTCCCCTGAAATCTTCAGAAGCAGGTCTGTTCTGCCCATGCTCCCTCTTCCTTTCTGCTCATGCTGTGATCTTGCTGTGGTAGCTCCAGGCCCAAGCATGAATGTGAGTGGCTAAAATCTAGATGAACACGCTCTACTAAAGTAGGTCACCAAAGGTTCAGTGGAACAGCTTACAAGCCCTTCTAGATACCCAAGAAGGTAACTTACAAAGAGAACGCCGGTGTCAGGCAGGAGTTTGCAAGATTACATGTTGGAAGTAGGGCTCCCTCCTCTCCTTGTCTCCTCATCTAGGAGTGGGTGCTGGGATCAAGGGGGCCTGTGTTGCCTTCCTATTTTCCTTTATAAAGGAATCTTTTGGTTTCTCCTCCAAAAGAACTTCTCAAAAGCTCTCCACCTCCTCAGCGGGTGGGCTTCCTGGCCCCATCTTTCATTGTCTTCTCTGACCCAGGAGCAGGAAAAAAAATCTCATCCTTCATTTTCCTCCTGTTAGATACGGAGTGCCCTGGAGAGGACGAGTTAGTGGGTTGGTCCAGATAAGAGTCTGTCTTCAGTCCCTTCTGCTACCTATTTTCTATTCTTTACACAACTCGAGGAGGATCACCCCAGAACAATGTTACTTGTTCTCCCACATAACAAAATCTCTTCTCTCTCAGGTAGAACAAGAGTCTTCAGAGGATGAGATGGGGAGATCACTAGTTGCCTCCTAGGCAAAATCAGCTATCTGTTTGTTGGGCAGGTGGTGACAGTGGCTGTGCCTATCCTTTTTCAATACCTACCTTGCCCAAAACCTCTTCAGGCTCTGCAGATGGATACCAGCATCCATAGTTTCTAGCTGTGCAATCAAAAAAAGGGCTGGGGGCTTCCCATTTTAAGCTCCCAGACCTCCCTCTGAAGACTGATTTGTTCCTTCATGACCACCTGGATGGGAAGGTGGAAGGGGCTGCTAATTGCCCATTTGAACTGCGGGACATTCAGCTTGCTTCTTGAAGCCTTGCCTCCTACACCTCTTAAGCAACCGTCTAGCAGTTCACAGGACCCAAGAAGACAAAGCTGTCTATCTCCGTACGAAGGAACCACTTGGAATGCCTCATGGCTGTCCGTGAAAGAAGGTGTGGGGGCAGGAAGCACCTTAAAAACCCCCAAAAGACTCAAGAATAGAGAGGACACTGGGGAAGGGAATTGCATTCAGGTGTGTGTGTGTGTGTTTTCTCCATAGATTTGTAATTCTAGTATGCTTTTTAAGAGTAAAGTAAGATGTGGTTACACGTGTGTTTTAAGAAACTTCTTTGTGAGGCTTGTGTGCTTTGTTTAAACAGAATCTTGAGTGCCCATGAGGGTGGCCCTTTAGAGAGGGCTTGCCTTAATTATGAGGGGGGCTGGAAAGGTCAGCACTGGTGTCAGGGATGAGGGAAGTTGGACTTGCAGGGCCCTACATCTCAAGGAAGGGGTCCCAGACAGGGAATCTGAACCCTGAAGCTTGCCTAAGAGGCCAGAACCAGAGACAGTATAGATTGCTAGACACTGTGCAGAACCAGGTGGCTTGAGAGCCTGTGGGATCGCAAGACTGGTAATTGTGTACTAGAGGAGACTCAGCAAGGGCTGTAACACGTATGCCCTAAGTTTGGCAGGAGGGTGCATCATGGCAGGAATGAGAGTTTAGGTTGACTTTGGCATCTAGACATAAAGGTGGCAGGAGGGAAGAGGGTGGGGGTTGCAGAGGCAGAAAGAGGAATTAAAGCAACAAGGAAGTGTACACCTCTTTCTAAAGATGTTGATTTTTCTGTCTTATCTTTTTAGAGTGTGAGCTTTTAGGGACTGTTGGGGTTTTTTTATATTTGGGCAGCACTTACAGTTCGGTAACACCTTAAACGTGCTAAGATTCCTATTTATGAGGAAATGGAAGATGCTTGGATGATAAGTAAAGTCAATTAAACTGTGTTAATTTTTCTATGCCATTTCAACACACAGAGAACTACAGTACATTGTGCAGGTTTGAGAGTGGAGAGAGATGTCGTTCTCTTATCTCTTTTGGGGCAGTGTAGCATAAGATACCACATTTCTTTGAGAGTTAGAGAAAGCAGGTTTCAGAATAGCAGACATGTTCGTCTGTATTCGCAAAAAGAAAACGAGTACTTGTGGCACCTTAGAGACTAATAAATTTATCTGAGCATAAGCTTTCGTGAGCTACAGCTCACTTCATCGGATGCATTTAGTGGAAAAATACAGTGGGGAGATTTGAAAGCTGGTTACTCTTCCCATATCAATGATTTATTTCAGAGTTTTTACTTTTCTTGCATCTTGGTAGAATGAGACACATTTGCAGAAGTGTAAATAGTCAGTTACATCTGTTGTCAGTAAACAATTTATCTGCTACAAATCATTTCCTCACTGCCATATAACAGCTCCCCTTATTGGGTATGGGTCTCATCTGCAGTTAATCTGCAAATCAGTAGAACAGTACTGTATCAAAATGAATTAATTGTAAGATGGATGGTAATACCTGTACAAGTGCCAGAATAGTTAATGTTGTGGACATAGAAACTGCCATATTAAATGGGGTTGTTAGTTCCTCTAGTCCTGTCTCTGACAGGACCAGTAGCTTCATAGGAATGCTCAAAAAAATCCTGCAGTAAGTAGTTATGGAATAACCTGTCCACAGGGAAAGCTTCTTCTTAAACTCCATTAATTAAAGTTTGGCTTGAAGCATGAAGAGACAGCTGCTCCTTCATTGTGGAGTCAATTTAATGTCCGCATGTACAGATGTTGAAGATGGCAGCTGCCATATATTCACACAGGGAGAGTTAATTTTGAGTGGGTTCTGTTCCTATGAAAAAGGATTTACTAGAAAAAGGATTCAGGCAGAACATTCATTTTACTTTACTAACAATATTGAAAATAGCTTCTGTACTGCATCTTATTTCCAGTAATTGCAATACATTATAAATTTAGCTCATAGGACTGAATTAATTTTGCTCTTTGTACTGAACTTGTTCATACTGTATTGTAAAGATGACATGCAGGGATGGTAACAGATAAATCCAGTTTTGTATAGGACATGATTTCATTCAATTAGTTCACGTTAGAATGCTCATTTTCATATTAAATTTGACTTTTCCAATTAAATGTGCACCAAGTTGAGCAGAATGCAAAGTAATCTTTCTGAAAATTAGATTTTTCAAGAGCAAGCCACCAATTATAGTAAATTTCCTTTGGGTGGTCAAGTGCATAGTGGAGCATAGAACTGGGAATCGTGAGACCTGGGTTCTGCCCTTAGTCTTCAAATGCAGCTGACCTGCTGTGTGATCTTCAGCTTGCCTCTTAGGGCACATGAAGAAGGCCACCAGGTTCTATTAACTTTAATGGGAGTTGGAGTGCCCAGCGTTTCTTAAAGACCCTTAACTAGTCAGTTTACTCCTCTGTAAAATGGTGAGATTTGCCTGCCCTTTGTAAACCACTGAGATCCATGAAGGCAGTATGTAGATGTTGTCTATTCCTGCAGTAGTCCTCCTCAGAAAATCAATATTTACCAACTGTAACCGCACACTGCAATATCTTAGCATTATTTTCTTATATATTTGGAGCAGGAAATAACTGTATCGTCTTTGATGCCACTGGTATAGCTGTTGGTAAAATAATCACCTTTGTAAATGAAGATGTATTATATATTCAGTCCAACCTGCCTTCTCGGCATTTCTCATGCATCCTACCGCTGTACTGTTTAGATACCAAAACATAATTAAAACAACACAATTTCTTTTTTGAAAGGACTATATTCTCCACTTTTCTGTGTTTATAACATTCTTAAATGGTCTTAGGTTTGTTTCTGGAAAAAATAAGTGACCTACAAGTTCAAGCCAGATCCAGCACACCTCGAATTGAGTAGTAGTTCTTACTTGAAGAATGATGAGCCATTAACTGACAACTGTAGTCTTTAGGCTAGTATACACGTCCAGTCACTCATACAGAAACAGTGCTTCCATACCACCTTTTCCTTTGGTAAGGAACTAAAAGGACCATCAAACCTTTGCTCACCCTTTCCCTTGCTATTTATCTGCCATACTGAGGTAATCCTGCTGTGCTCATTGCTGTGGTAGCTAACATCTTCCAAAATTCTATAAATGAATATTAGTGGCCTCTTCGTTGTCCTCTCTTTTACACTCCCTATCCAGGGACAGGTAGAAATTGTATTCAAAATAGCCATACAGTTAAGAGGCAGCAGACATTCTTTTTTTGCTAAGTGTGAAATTGTGCACGTTTAAAGGAGGCAAAACTGATGCCTCAGATTTTTGCTGAGGAAAGCCACAGTCAACTGGAAAGTTAAGAGTAAACCTCTCATCCCTAGGTTTTTGGTAGGGCCAAACATCCATTTTAACAAATACCAATTTTAAAGACACATAACGTGTGAATTATTCCACAGGATATGCATAGTGCTTTTAAGTTTTGGAGTTTTGCATCTTAACAATCTCTTTGCATTTAAGGTTGATCTTAATCATTCTATATATAACTTACAGTAGAAAAGTGTGCATCTTTTGTCCCTGTGTAGTCGCTGGTTCACACAGGAAGTTAATCAATCTGCTGCAGCTGCTAGCAAGGGGACATGGGCTATGCCTACACTACAAGCGCTAAAGGTGCACAACTGCAGTTGTAATGTGCACACTTGCTAAAGCGACAGAAGTTTTGCTTGTCACTGTAGTAAATCCATCCCCTCAAGAGGCAGTAGGTAGGTTGATGGAAAAATTCTTCTGTTGACCTAGCAGTGTCTATACCAGGGCTTAGGTCACAGCTGTGAGCAATGTAGTTAGGTTGACCTAAGTTTTAGAGGTAGATCAGGCCTGAATCCTTTAGTTCAAGCAGCTGAAGCTTATTCTTTTAGTTTTAAAGGTCTTGGGTTCAAACTCTGATCCAGTGATAAATTTATCCTAAGACAACGAAGAGACAATAACTTAGAAACCTTACTGCTTTAACTGTACTATTCTAAACTAAATCACACTCTTCTAGCCCAAAGGAACCTCAACATGTTCATGTTTCTGTGTGTGTGTGTGTGTAACCCATAATTTATACAGTTTCCAAACTGAGCAATTGACATAGCTCAGAAGGTACATTCAAAAAAAAAATCTTTGCTTTTTAAATAATAGCAGAACACTTTTGTGTTTGCTTTTCACATGCTCTCAATATTCCAACACTGTATTTCTCATTATAAGTTTTGACAGTTGATGTAAGGGACTCATTTATGCAGGAGGTGAGACCGGAGATGATCACTGTAGTCCCTTCTGGACATAAAAATCTCTGGTACGCTTTCTGGAGGAGTAGTCACTAGTGTTTATAGCCAGTTAAACTGAATGTATGATTGTGTCCCCAGTGGAGTTGGTGGGGCAGGGAAACGAAGGAACACACACAAGAACTGATGTCCTAAATTCTTCTGGGACAATGAATAATTCCTCTCCATTTAGATTGCTACTTGGAAGATATTTGTAGTGTGGATCATGTTCTCTCTCCCCCAGTCGTCTTTCTCAGTCTACATAAGTGCTATTCTCTCCAGTTATTCTCATCGTATCTCTTATCTTACAACCCTTATACCACTTTTATTGCTTTATTAATTTACCTCTATCCTGAACTGAGTACTGTGATGGTTGGGTGGCATTATTACCTTTTCTGGTTTATATGGGATCTTACCAAATACATTAGTCATTGGACCAAATGGATAGTGGGACTGAATGAGTAACCAGGCATTCACTGAATAAAACCAGCAAAAGATCAAAAGAATAACAACTCTTTATTGGAAGAGAATTTTTATCATACATTAACTGCCAATGAAGTATGGTTCTGTGTGTCTATGCCTCACTGTATGCCAGTTGAGGCTCAAGTGTCCTTTAAGATTTATATCACTTTAACTCCACTTGCTAGTGACACATACCAAACTAAATATGAGTTTCCCTCTTTGTATGGTGTGAACATGGCTGAGAGAGTTCAGAGTGCACAACTAGGAATCTGAAGGACCTGAGTTCCATTCCCATCACAGTGATATTGGGCACACTCATTTAACCTCTCCATCTCAGTGTCTCACTCGGTAAAAATGGGGGAGATGATTGCTAATCTCACATGGGTGTTGTGACCTTTGTTAATTTTAAAGTGCTTTGTGATCTATTTGATGAAAGACCAAAGCCTGATCCATGAAGCAAAGGTCTAGTAAAATCTTGCCTGTGAGAAGCATGTAGAAGTTGGGAACAATTTTTCCCTGTCTTTCTTTCCACCATCCCGGAAAATGTACACCAACCCCAGCAAGTAGGGCCTGCAGCTAATACTGCAGATTGTAGGGAGAAGTTAAACACAATCAGGTGCTTCCCTTTCAAGCAGTTTTGAGGGAGAAAGGTTGTAGAGACATGCTAACTGCATTCTCTGAACCCCTGTGAACAGAACCAACTCAGCACCATGCTCTGCGGCCTTCAGGAAGCTGTGAAATTCCTTTGAGCAGGTTTGGTGATGCTTGTCCTCACTTTGTGGCAGAAATGGTGTTTTTGCTGTGTTTTGGACACTCCACACAAGGGCACAGGTTGGAATATATTTGTATAAGAAGATTCCAGGATTGTCACCTGACTGTGTGTCATTTTGAAGCCTGGAGTGTCTATGGAGTCAGTGTGAAGTGATGGAAACAGCTGAAAGCAAGGCTGAGAGTGCTTTCTGTTCATAATGTCACCAGTTTCAGTCATCACTGGAATTCCCAATCTGTTATAGTCCAATTTTTAAATTCTCAGCCATTTGACTTTATGAATTACACCTGTGTTGTGTACAGATACAGTAAGGCTTGTATCTGTTATGCCAAGAGTGCGTGACCATTCTGATATCAGAGATGACTCAACCAATCATTACCCTTACTCTGTAGCTAATTTGAATGCAACAGTTTCATTGGGTGTATGAGGGAGACTGCACAGACGGTGGATTCCTTGGCCCAACTGCCACAGTTCTTCAAAGCCACCCACGCAACAACACAGTTAGAACATTCAATAAACCCAAACACACATTGCCCCTCACAATAACAAACCCCCCTCATTCACCACCCCCACAAATCAACACAAGATCTTTCAGCACAACACACATATTCGCCCACCCTCAGTCAGACATGCTATAAAACCATAATGTTGAGCAGCAAAGCTGTGGGTCATCACTAATAATAAATACATTGTAAATAATGTTCAAAATAACAGAAACTTGGGTCTTTCTAGTCTCTGTCCTGACTGGAATGGATCCTGCTGCATTGTCACAGTTCCAGTAATCCTTTCATTTAATTTCATTATTCATTCTTTTTGTTTTTTCGTATCCAGGACTACATACTGTATTTTTCTTCTTGGGGTCTTTTTTTCTTCCTTGGAGGATTTTACACCCCCATCTTCTGTGTCAAGATGACCTGTAGATGGACTATTAGCAATGAGGCCTCCCACACACTAGTATTACAAGCAGAAGAGTTATATTAGGTTCAAAGGGGATATTGGTCACATTAGTGGCAGGTCAGGAAAAGCTCCATAAATTGTAGCACTGCCTCTGTTGCATTACCACCTTTCCTTTTCAGGAGGGGAGAAGTTAATGTCCTTGCTGCTGTACCCTTTCCCCAGCTTCTTAGCTCTTGTGAGGGAGTGTACATCTGTAATATGCTAGATGATGTGTATGGTCATACCTCCCTCTAGTGACTGGCATCAGTAAGGGTACTGACAGCTTAGTTAAACTGGAAGGGGGTTGTAGTTTTGCTGCTGAAGGTTCCAGATGCAGACCCCGTTGTGACCACTGGGTGCAGGAGATGTGTGCACACAATTATATTAGATATGTCTCCACTACTGTCTCAGCCTAGGGTATTTTTAAGTTCCCCTACTCCCCCATAAATAGTTCCATAGCTTGTCTGTGCTTTCCCAAGCAGTTGCAGAGTGAAATTCACACAATTCTTTTCAATTTCACTGCTGCCCACAGGGTTCTGAATAGCAGCAGAGAAACTGATGAGAGTTTTGTTCATTTCCCTCTGGTGCTGTTTAGGAAAGCGATCAGTAGCGGACCCTGGAGTGATCTGGCTGTAGGATCGGACACAACTACATAGGTTCATGTTCAGAAGCCTTCCTTCACAACTCCTAAGGGGGTTAGGCACACTTTGTATATGTGTTTTTACATCTTAAATTCTGCAGAAATCCATGGATTAGTGGGGAGGGAAGTGGGGGGACAGTAAGAGTGGAAACTAGGCTCAAAAATTCTGCTCTTCAGTTGAGTATAATCCCCCTCCTCTCCTCATCTCCCCCCAGAGTAAGTGCCTGCTGCTGCCCTGGAGCTCTGTAGAGTTCCAGAGAACTGCTAGGAGTTAGTTCATTCTCTTGCTGTGCTGCTATATGTGCCCCCTATAAACTCCCAGCTTGTTGATCCTTGTAGCTCCCTGCTGCTTCTATACCCCCTCTGCAGGGAGACGCTCCACCTTTTTCTCCCTTCCCGGCAGGCCTCAGGGATGGGTGACAAACGGATGTGTGAGAGAGGCAGATATGCATCTTGAGAGGTTACGCCTGACAGGAGGTATTAGGAATGAAGAGGAAAGAAAATACTGGGGGGTGAGGAGAGAAAGGCAACCTCTGTCAGATGTTCATTAAGCCCAGTACAAAATTACAGAGGGTGGGTGGGATCTAGATATAGTGCTAAGCATCCTTCCCCTCTCCACCCAGCTCCCAAGCTGTTAGGAAGATGGAGCGTGTTGGGTTTCTTACCAGAGCAGAGCCATTGGCCCCTCTGGGATTGGGAGGGAAAGGACTTCTGTCTTTCCTATTGGCCTGCTAGTCAGATGCCAAACTTTCTAACTGGTAGAGTTGGGTAGATTTTCAAGCCATTCCATTGTGTATTGTTCCCACTTGGTTTTATATCATCATTTTGTAATCTGTGCCATGACATTTTCATCTTGTTGGCATTTATCCAGTTTCTTAAGTAGCTCTATATTGAATGCCTTCCTGAAATCCAGATGCACTATATCTTTGTCCCCTTTATCTATGTAGTCAAGAATTACATAGATGATCTTCTAACATGTATTTTAATAAACCTGTGTTGTTTAGGCAATATTCTTTTTGATCTATTTGTATTTATACCATCATTGTGCTAAGCACAATGTCAGATTGTACCCAGAGATGTCAGAATACATGCCCAAATAATTTTCTTCTTTTTCTGTCTGCTGTTAAGATAAGTTTCATGTTTCCCTCTTTTTAAAGTCATGAGGTAAAATTCTAGCCTGCTGGAATTTTTGCTGTTGGTTTTAATGAGGCAAGGTTTTCGCATATGGAGTATGTTTCTGAAGATTCTTGTTAGAGATTCTTCCTTCAGTTCTTCTAAAACTCTTGGGTGCTGTTAGAGCCACTGCTCTGTTTCCAGTTTGTTCGTCACCGTGGCTCCAAAATTATTGTTATAAAGCATGGAATGGTATTGGCCTTTGAATGAATTTTGTCTAGAAAAAAATAATTTCCCTGCCCTGAGCTAAAACGGATAAGGACTTTAATATGCGCTTCTCTAGATGTACCAGATACTGTGACAAATACAGCACACTGTTAAAATTAGCTTTTTTATTTTGCAGACCTTGACAATTATTGCCTGTATTGACATTTATATAGCAAATGTGTTCTGCAAGAAAAAGGTTCAGTAAAAATAGCAATGGTGCAACAATGAAAATAGCTTAAAACCACATACTTGTTCTTCTGGCCCCTCTGGGCCAGAAGAACAAGTCTCAAAAGAATGTCTTTTAAATCTCAAAAGAAGTAACGCTGATAGTCAAGACATACAAAGAAATATAAATTGTAATACTGTTTCTTTGCCATCGTAGTTTCTGTCTTTCAATAAATCTCCTCTTGATCAGGAAGGAATAGACCCCATTTTTGTCCTCTCCTGAATCTCTGACAACTTAACACTACTGAAGATGCTCAATCCGTTTTTCTTAAGGCGTACGCTGTGGTGTTAAAAATGTATTATATTCTTGATGTATCATCTAGTGAAATGAAACTTGATTTAATCATTTTGGTTCACATTCTGGGTCATATCACCAGGCTTTCAGTAAGACACACAATTAATCATTTACAGCGCCAGATGACTTCCTTCATTCACTGCATACTTCTGTCTTTTAAACATCTTTGATTGCAGAGAGAAAGAGTAAAGTGATCAGTAAATGGCCTGTTTACCCTGACATGAGACTGCAAGTTGTTTATCAGGTTTCCCAGCTTTCTAAACTAGATTTGAGAGGTAAGGTGATATTTTTTTATTGGCCCCACTTCTGTTAGTGGAAGGGATAAGCTTTCAAGCTACACACATTTCTTCTGGTTTGGGGGAAGAAATCAGAGTGTCTGAGTTGAACACAAGTTGGGACAGGTGGTTAAGCATAAGGGGTAACATGTTGTAGGAGGTCACGTGAGATGAGTGTGCTGTAAGGGTTAGATGGTCATGCAAAAGGGGTTTGAAATGGGCCATTAAGGGTTAGCAGGCAGATGTATGTTACAGATTGTTGTACTGATCCATGAAACCAGTGTCCCTGTTAAGTTCATGGTTTTTAGTGTCTAGCAGCATTATGAATTTAAGTTCCTAGGCTTGCCTTTTGAAGGTGTTACGCAGGTTTTCTTTGAGGACGGATACTGAAAGATCATTTTGTGAAAAAAGTGTTCGCCCATGGGTGATATGGTATTTTTGTCTTCTATAATTTTTCTGTGTGAGTTCATTTGAGAGTGTAGTGATTGTCTGGTTTCACCCACATAATTGTTGTTCCGGCATTCGATGCACTGTATAAGGAACACTACTTGGAGTTGGTGTGTGGGCAGCTTGCTTCTGCTGATGAGCTAGGGGTGAGGCTAGGGGTTATTTGAAGGCTAGAAGAGGGGGTTCAGAATGATTTGAGGATGTGGTCTCCTACAAGCCTTCATTGTAATTGTTTGTTTGATACCCCACATGGGTTCCAGTGTGGGATGATAGGTGACAACTAGGGGTGTGTGGCCAGTGGGTTTTTTTTCTTCCTGTTTTGAAGCAGGATCTGTTGGTGTTTTTTGGAGGCCCTTTCCACAATGTGCTCTACTGCTTTGTTGGAGTGTCCTTATTTAGGGAAGAGAGTTATAAATGTGTATCCTGGACACACTCTCTTTGGAACAAATTCTGTGGTATTTGAGTACCTGGCAGATAACAGATTATGTGGGTGTGTTTGGGGTGGTTGCTGGATCTATGGAAGTAAGTGGAGTGATCTGTGGGTTTCTTGTATATAGTTGTTTGTATGGTTCCCATCATTAAATTCCTATATAAATTGTGTATGTCGGGTGGTCTTTTAGTTCTTTATATGGATGGTGTCAGAGAGTTCTGTTTTCCTTGTTGGTGTAATCATTGCAGTTAAGGACTATGATATGCCTCCCTTTGTCTGCAATAAACTATACTTCTCGGGTGGGTGGGGAATCATTCTCTTGATATTGTATTAAGAGCCATTATTGCTAATTACCCTGTTGTGTTTTGACTTAAGATGAATTTTCAACAATTGCAAATACCATTTTGGTTTTGATTAATTTTATATTTAAAAACTATAAAGCACTGCAGTTAGCATATTTTTGTCCAGCTTGCCACTCACCCACACATTTGTCTGGCCCATCTAAGATAAAGGATAAGTATACTCTGCTTTAGAAGTGTGTCTACTAAGGAAACAAATGACATTCATGCCTCAAATCTGAGACCTGTCTGCTCCTAGGTGGAGGTGCGGCTAGGCACATCTGCATGCTGCCCCCACAGCTCTCATTGTCCGCGTTTCCTGGCCAATAGGAGCTGCAGAGCCAGCACTCAGGGCAGGGCTGGGGCAGAGCGCAGAGCTGCTTGCTGCGCCTCCACCTAGGAGCAGCCTGGACATGTTGTTGCTTGTGGGGAGGCACTTGAGGTGAGGGCCCCCTAGATCTGGCACACCACACCCTCTCATGCGTCCTATTCCTCTGCCCTGAGCCCCGTCCTGCACCCAAACTCCCTCCCTCTTAGTTAACCAGCATTTTTTCCACTTACTGGCACCCCCCATTCCTCCAGCATGCTGGATAAAAAAGCTTTTACTGTATTTTCTGTAGTTTCACTAACTACAGATAATACATTGCTTCTGGTCACCATATCCTTCAAGATTTGAGAACTAGTACATCTCGTCCTTTCATTCCCTTTTTATTCATAGATTGGAAGAAGAAAACAAGCTTTCTGGCTTTTTTAACTCCCTGTCATTTCTCAACTTTGAATGAACTAGTCATTGAACTGAACTGTTTTTGAATAAACTGAAATAAAGAAATTATTCTCTCTGCACTTGCAGAAGAGGCTACTACTGTCAAAAACTGGTTTAGCACTTAAACTCTGGTTCCAGGTGCTTTTAGCCAGTGACTTCTTCCAGTTCAGTGGTTTGACTTCCTTTGCATATGTCTACACGATAGAAGTTCTATACGGGCGAGCCTATCTAAGCTAGCTTGGATCCAACTAGCACAGGTAACAATAGTGATGAAGACCGCACAGGTTTCTGTGCAGATAGTATAAACCCGGCATGGACCCTGGCTATGTACTCAGCCCACTAGCCAGCCCTGAAGTCCGTGCTCGGCTGTCTTTGCTGCTGCTGTTACCTGGACTAGCTGGATTCAGGCTAGCTTGGGTAGGCTAGCCCATGCGCAGCTTTCCCTGTGTAGACATACCCTTAAATAGTGGCAGCAAACATGTACTGCTTGAATTATATTTCTTTATTTAATTTTAATTATTTTAATAGATTATAGCTTGTTTAGGTCTTAATTTAGGTTGTCATAATGTCTAATCTTTTTAAATAGGTTTATTTTTAAAAGAAAAATGTGTTTAATTTAAATAAAAAAACCCAGTGTAAATGTCTGATTTATGGTTTTTTAAAAATCATTAATTTTATGAACACTGTGGCTTGTTAATATAGTGCTGCAGATAAGATTATTTAAAGCTTTGAACTGACCTTTTTCTAAAGGTTCTAACAGAAGGGCACACTCACTTCTGCACACAATCCTATATGACCATAAATAATTATTGATCCCAGTATCTGCTGAAACAATATGTGTTTCTATTAGATTTTCAGCTTGGAAAAACTTTTCATCAAGAAGTCCATGTCTGAAAAGGCTGAATTTGATATCTTTGTTCCAGTGAAATTCTGTAAATTTAGTTATTGCTGGGGGGAGAAAGGGAATCAGAGATACAGGTTTTAATCATAAGCATCCAAATATGGTGTACTATTCTGAACGTGAAACATAAAAGTATATTGGTGAATTATCATTTTTGCCATAGGTTTTAACTTCCTCTTTGACCTTTGGGAAGTCTCAGGTTTTATGGTGCGTGCAAACTAAGTATGATCTAATTCCATTAGTGACTTCATTTTTAAAGATGGGATTGCCTTTAATCTCTCTTGGTGAATGTATTGGGATGTGAAGTGATTAAACTGAAGAATGCACATTCCCGTCTTTTTCATTTCTTTCCCTTTTTGAAAGGTGATAAAGGCTTTCCGCTATTACTCAAGCTGCTGATTTGTCAAATACTATTGCAAAAAACAATTGATATTTGAGAGCAACTGAAGATAAACATTAATGTTTCTGATGTTTTTGAGTTAGCGCACTGCTTTTGTTAAAATTATATTTGAAGTAATTACCTTATAACCCTCTTACTAATCTTTCCTATGTAGGGTATTCTTTGTTGGAATTTTTGTAAAGAGCTGTTTGAATGAGATGCACCAAGAGCTTATTTCGTTGTGTGGAAAATGTGACTGTTTTGCGATATTGTGTATTAATTGGTTGCTTGACGCAAACTGTTTCATTAGGGAATTGTCACACAGGGAGGGGAGAGGAAAGAAATCATAGCAAACTTTAAATGTCAGTAGAATTCTGGCTACAAGTTATCATAGTCACTTAAAAGTATTCCGTGCTTCTGTTTCCTTGTCTTGCAAAAATCTTAGTTGTACATCATCCTAAAGTTTATTTCTTCGTACCTATAGCAGGAGAAGAGGGAGAAACTGAAGATCTTTCAAACATCAATTCTGCTGTGCAGGAGGCTCTATCCAAAGCAACTGTTCTTTCTCCATAGACAAAATAGTGCTTCCCCAAATTAGAAATGAACAACTGTTCATATGAGGTGTGGCACTGCACATCAGACCTGTCCTGTGCTCTCTGCACTGGCATCTCATAGAATATGGAGTCAAATTCAAGGTCTCGGTCCTTATCTTTGAAGTATTCAATGGTATGGGCCTAGGATATATATAAAATACCACCTAAAACACCAGGATGAAGTCCATCATTCACAGTGGAATTCGTGAAAGCTCATCTGTTGTACTGGACTTAATTTTTAAATGTCTTCAGCTGTAACACAGAGTCCCAACCTTAAATTCTAGGGCCCAACCCCAGTGGTGGGCTACCTGCAGCCTGCACACAGCCCATCAGGGTAATCCGCAGGCAGGCTTTGAGACAGTGTTTACATTGACTGTCAGCAGGCATGGCCTCCCGCAGCTCGCAGTGGCTGCGGTTTGCTGTTCCCGGCCAATGGGAGCTGCAGGATGTGGCGGCCAGCACGGCCCTGCAGCCAGCGCTGCTTCCCACCGTTCCCATTGGCTCGGAACGGTGAACCACGGCCACTGGGAGCTGTGCGCAGCCATGCCTGCGGCCAGTCAATGTAAAAACTGTCTCACGGCCCGTCGGGGTAATCTGCTGGTGGGCTGCATGCGGCCCGTGGACCGCAAGTTGCCCACCACTAACCTAACCTCTCTTGTACTTGATAGTCAGCTTTAAAGACTTGGATAATGGAACTTTCTCTGTGTATGCAATATTGTAATGTAGATTGTGGCAGCTGACAAAGTGCATGTAACACAGTCTAACTAGGGAAATAAACTAAGCCAGATGGACCGGCTGTGTTAACAAAATAGCAAAGGAAAGTTTCCTGTGTAGTCATGGATTTTCACGCATGAAGACGCACATCAAAAGATAGATAGCAGGAAGATTATAGTATGATTAATGAGAACACAAACTGAGAACTGCCATAACCCCCAGGGTCTTGCAATCACCAAGGGTCTGAAATAAATAAATATAAATTCACAATCTGCAAATGTTGATACCCAACAGATATAGTTAATGGGGAGTATTTATTAAAAGCTCTTTGATGATGATCTGGGGTTAAAAAGAACAGGAAGTCATCATCATTCCAAGCTTTACTGAATTTCGAATTGACATGTATGGAAGCCTTTAGCAGTAGTATACATTTAACTCCTGGTCAGTGAGAGACCAGATTTGCAGATCCTGCACTAATAAAAATCACATAAGCACTTAACGGCATTGGGAATTTTTGGCTGTCCATTTGCTTGAATTAAGATGTGCAATTAAGTGTACAATACACAGATCTTAAGGCTGATGCCTGAAACTTCATGTTAAAAGGTAGATTTATGAAGTAATGAACAAGAAACTACACTGATTGGGCACTCACTCCAGGAAGTTTAAAATGTAGTCTTGGAAAGGAATATAGGTAGGGTTATGTACTTTCTCGTTGTATGTTGTGGCAAGCACCCCTGAAAAGATTTATTTAAAAAAAAAACAAAAAAAACCCCCTTATTTTTGTTTAATATTAAGAAATTCAGATTTCCTGTACGTTTGAACTAGTGAAAAGACTACACAACCAAGTATCAGTAGTTGCAGCAATTGAAAGGGAAAGTGATTTTACACCATGGTTTAAAACTTTTTTTTTATTATTTATTAGTAGATATAGTAAATTGATACAAAACATTTTTATAATTCTAACTTTACAATTCCACAAAGAATAGGTTTGGTGTATGTACAAGTTCTGATATATAAAATGGCCTTCAGAAATCTGTATTCTCCTTTTTTTTAAAGACTGATTTATTGTTTAACTTCAGTAAATAACATTTGGAAAAGGATATTGTTGTTAAAGGTGTGAGACCTGATTATATAAATCTTCTGAGATATCTAGTATGTTCTCCAGCAAAACCAGGGAAGATCAGAATTGGGATTCCTGATGTGTAATGCGGAATTGAAAGCCATTTGCTTAGGGATTGTCCACGTGGAGACCTAGTGAGGGGGCAAGCTGGGGTATAAATTTGCAGCTCCCTAGCTTTCTGCACACTAATGTGGATCAAAGTGCACGATATCCGGGTCCACACAGACATTTAGCATGCAGCATGCTAGTGTGCTTTAGATTTATACCAATGCTTGTTGAGCCCTTAGAAACCTTGTAAAGCAGCAAAACCAGGCACAAGTCATTTAAAAAGAAATTCTTTTTTAGAAGGGTGTGTGCATGTGTGAGAATGATTGTGGGGCAAGGAGAGGGAGGCAGGGAGAGAACTCGTGTACACATTTGTACTGTAGGTACTGAATCCTCCAAACTAGAGCTGTTCAAAAGTTTGAAATTACAAAAAGATGAAAAACTTAAAATCATGTGTTTGTCCCCCAGTTTCTGGTTGAAATGTCTCCAATTTTGAAGAATTTTTTAAATTTAAAAATGAATGAACTTTGCAAAGTTTTCTTCCTGTGTTTCAACTTGCTCTGCTCCAAATAACCCCGACAAATGTAATTTCAGTATTTTGGTAAGACTTTCCTGCAAATTTGTTATTCAAGGGCTGAAATTAGCTATATATCTTTTTTGATGCATAGTCAGCACCTGCTGGTACTTCAGTTTTTTGGTCTGCTAGTGTTGAATATTCTTGATATCAAGACTAGTCTCTCTGGAGTCTTTAATTGTTTAAAGCTTAAAAAAAAACCCCATATTTGTAATAAAAGTTTGAATCCTTGAGATATTGGGTTAGTCAGTCAGAACAATTGATAACACAGCCATCATTCAGAGCCTCTTAATGTTTAGAACAAAGATTGTTTCTTTCACTGATTGAAATGATACTACTGCTTAGAATAGACCATCTCCAAATTGGGCTTGATGGCAATATTCAATATTTTTAAAAAGAAGAGATTAGACTCAAAATTACAGAGAAAGTTACTATGATGGGTCTTGGGCTATACCTGTAGAGAAATGCTAGACCTGCAAATAGTCTTTTTGGAAAACTTTTTGCTGGTCCATTAGTGTGAGAGCTGCTGTAGAGAAACATACTAGCTTTAAAGCCCTATGACCAAAAAATTAACTGAGCATAAAATGTCCTCTTTTAAATGTGTACTTTCTAAAGCATTAAAGTTATGGCCTATGTGATCTAGATTTGTGAATATAGTGTGAATATAGTGTGGATGTTAGTAGACTTCTAAAAACTGATACAGATAGCTATAACTTATCAGTGGATGGCACGAGAGAATGGTAAATTCACTGAGTGTGTCTGTGGAATATTAAATGCTCACCTCTGAGCATCTGAGGGAAAATGGTTGAGAAGCAGAGTCTTACAGTTTAAAGCCAGAACGGACCACCAGATCATCCAGTCTGACCTCCTGTATATCACAGACCACCTCACTACGCAGTCACTTTGCAACCTAGAACTGAATTTTAAAGAGGGAGGGTATAAATATTGTCACTTAACATTGTTAACCAATGTAAGAGGGATAGGGATTGGGAAGGATTTTATCCTTTTGGGAAATAAGTGGTGTTATATTATTCCCAAAAGCCTAATCAGACTACGAAGATGGAAGATGCTCTTAAAATGTTTGCATGAATCTCTTGCAGGGACATGGACTATGAAAAGTTAATATGTCAATATCCATATACCTTACTAAGTGAGAGCTAACTTGGAGTCATTAATTTTTATGATCTATAATCTTGGGTTTGGTGATATTGTTTAGAAAATCGTAAAGAAATTACATTTACAAAAAACTATCTCTGCAGAATGTTACGGTTGACCAAAATTTTTGAAGTCATAATCTTTTAATACCTAAAGAAGAGTATTAAATATTACATTGTACATCCCTAACTTCCCTTTCCTACCCATACATCAAGCAAACTCTCTAATGATGTGCTTTGGGAGTGGAAGGAAAAGCCATATTACCTTACATCAGCTCCTTTCTTATGCATGCTGCAAGGCCCAAGTTTGCTCTTGCTGGTTCTGACTTAGCTTATTTATAAATAAGCTAATAGACATTAATTGCTATCGAGGATGTATGTTGTGTGTGTTTGTCTTTCATGTTTTATCTGATAAAATGTCAAGATACGGGAATGATTTAAATGCCACTATATATTTTTTTTGTCTTATGTGGCATGGATGGCTTAGGATGTTAAGGGGACACATCTTGATCTATTAAAGAGGAACAAGGCACAAGACACACAATCCCAGTGAGTCCCCATGATGGAATTTCAAAAGAAGTAAAGGGCAAGATGAGCACACAAAGTGAACCACTCTCCACCCCCAGTGGTGCCTCGAAATTAAGGTTATACATGTAGTGCCTCTGGGTAGACAGGAATTGACTATATAGAGCTCTCAATCTAGCACTTCTTTGTAGCACTGAATTCGCTTATTGTTTTTAAAGAACATGTGTAACCTTAATGTTCACATTCAACCTGAGTCAATTATAAAAACAGCCTCCACCCCTCCGTCAATTTCTCCTTTTCTCTCTCTCTCCCATTACTACCTGAAAGATCCACTCAGAGGGAAGACAGAATAACTATGTGGGGAGAACTGTGAAACTGACTGCACAAAGTGCAATGAAAAGTACTAAGTAAACAAGCTGAAAGAATGATTAAGGCAAAAATATTTTTTTTCATAGAGGAGTGTGAATATTTTTTAAGATGACTGTGTGCCTTTACAGTATCTGATAGGATGGAAAATACTAGATATGTTGTATTCCATTTCAGATGTACATATTTCTGTTCAGCTAAAAGATAAATGCTATTGTAGCAATCTCAGGGTAATTACACCAGAAATCATACATTTTACAGACCAATCCCAAGAATTTAATATGTACATATTAAATGCAAGTTACTATAACTTCAGCAAATAAGTAGCAGATTTGAATATCTTCTGCAGATATACTTTAGGTGTCTTTGTCCCTCATGTTTAACTTTTCATAGGTAAAAATAACAAAGCTAATCAGTATATTCAGTTAGGATATCTCTTTTGTTGCATATTTCCTAGATCTTACTCTGTTTCTTTAATTTAGTATTAAGCCATGTTCGATGCACGCTGTAGTGCATTTTGAATTACTTGGAGCACAATCACCATTTCAGAGTTTAAGCATATTATACTATATTACTGTTTTATATTTTTGAAGTTAAACCCTGAAGTGAGTTCCATTAAAAAATGAAATCGCAGCTGTATTTGTCTCTTGGGATATGCAAAAACCTGAATCTAGGTTCTTAGATTAGCAATTACCCTTTGGCTAGTTCCGTAGTGAACTCAAGAATGCATAAATTAATTAATTATGAAAAAATGAGTTCCCAGGCCTGTTAGTTTATGACAGCTCACACAAGGCCTTGAGAGAACACTGACATAAAGTAGGTCATTTCATAAAGTGATGAAACTTGGAACAGCTGAATAGAGAAAACAAGTAATGTTTTAAAAGGCATTTCCATAGAATGTATGCTACCATTTAGAAATATAATGCTGTGATCTAATTAATAACCATAACTGTAGCTCATTCATACATACATCTGTCCCATTCTGTCAGAAAGATGCAATTAGAGATTTTGTAGCTGAAACTTGTGAAACTGACTCAGTAGCTATACGATCATTTAAAATATGAAATCTAATTTACTAATACCTAGGAGCTCTCAAATAGGAAAACCAAACTATAATCCCACATGGCTTGAGTATTTCCCCAGAATTAATTTTCAGACAGATTGCTAGTTTTGCGTTAAAAAGCTTGTTCTATCCATAGGCATAAATTTCTGGGGAAAGATGCCTGAAGAGGAGACAAAAAATAACGAAGCCTGGCATACTCTTGCAATCTGTGTCAAAAGATTGTGACGTTTCATCATCATCTTTTTGAGACCAAACATACATGAGGATCAAGTGTTTTAGTTGTTGTAAAGAGGCCCTTAAAAGAAACATACAGTCCTCCTAAGGCTACCTAAGAAGTACAGCAGCTGTCACAGCACAGGCAGCTGAAATCTCTATTACAGTCGACTGGGCCTGCCAGGAGTAGTGTAGCAAAGGCAGCTTTGTTTAAGCATCCTCCTTGGTACATGTTAGTACAGAGGCAGAACAGGCTGTGATATAGGGCAGCAAAAGATTTCAATGATTGTGTGAGGTGAGAGTGGTTACTAGTTGTGAAAGAAGAGAGACCTTCTGCTGTGTGTAAAAGAAAAGATCCCTTAAAAGCATGGCTGCTTGTTGCCCTATGTGTAAGGCTATGATTTTGTCATGGATATTTTTAGCAAAAGTCATGGACAGGTCACGGGCAATGAACAAAAATTCATGGAAGCCATGACCTGACCCTGACTTTTACTAAAAACATCCCTGACCAAATGGGGAGGGAGGAGGGTCCAGCACCCTGTCCTGCAGCATGAAGTGGCAGGGAGCTGCAGCCCCTCACTCCTGCCCAGTGGCTGGGATCTGGGAAGGGGGAATCCCTCCCCCCACTGCTGGCAGAGGCAGCTGTGAGGGGGGTATTCCCTCTGCCACCAGGGGAGGTGGCTGTGGAGCTTGAGGGTACTCTTCCCCCCCTGGCCGCCTGAGAGGGCTGGGGAGCTGCAGGGTGCAGGAGAGGGGACAACTGGGAGCTGTGGGGGTCCCCCGCTGCCTCAGCAGCTGGGCTGCTGCAGGGCCCCAATGCCACGGAGGTCACAGAAGGTCATGGAATCCATGACCTCTGTGACATGCTTGTACCCTTACCTATGATACCAAAGGAAACCCCTACTTGCTGCTGAAAAGAGATGTAATTTACTAGCTTTGAGAGAATTAAATATGCTGTTTTTAAATAGTAGTTTAAAATGTTCATTCATCTCATTGCTTTAGTATTTCATCATGTTCTGTGATACACAGGATCAATGCAGCAGTTCAGTCAATGCCTGTGCAAGCAGGCTAATGGGTTCTAAGCATTTGCCAGGAAAGAAGAGGAGAACGGACTCTGTTGCTTTTATCCCTACCTGACTATCAGTGTGGATCTCTTGATGGGTCTAAGCATTTATTGAAACAGAACCTTGCCCGCAAGGTTTGGAATATGTTTCTGTTGAGGAAGTTGCTGCATCTATGTACAGAGTAAGAGAAGAGCTGCTGAATTTGAACAAACATATTGAGTGTAGGCAGGTTTACAGGAGGTGATGCATATAGTCATGTTTAGATTGCTGTGTTGGCACAGGAGAAGTTGAGCGTCAGCTGTAATTGCACTGCATAGACTCAGAGGCCTGGTGTCTGCATGTCTCTTAAGAGGTAAACCAGATTTGACATGAGGGAGCTGACGTTTTGTTTTCTTATTGGTAATTTTTTGGTATGTTTAGGTTGCTACCTTCAGCGTCTTGTTCTTTTAGTGCCAGATCTTCTCCGCTCTGCCAATGAATAGCAGAGAATGCTCTGGTGCCTGCATTATCCATGTTCCCCATCACCTTCCCTGTCCAACTGGGATATATTTTGCAGAGAAGACACAAAGAATGACACGCAACATTGGGATTCTGCTGTCTCACAGACATTTTTACATGGGTTGTTTCTATTTTTGGGGAGGATGTGGAGGGTAACTAATGAAGAGTAGGGCTAACATGGAGCTACAATGGTGCTGTAGAGAAGAGGGGGATTAAGGAGGAACTGATGGTTGAAATAAGCAAAGGGGTGATTTTCTATTTGACTTTGAAATGGAGAATGTTGCCTGTTTTTGACTCCTCTCACAAGGTGGTGGTATTCTGCAGAGTTGGTGTCAATACCTACTTCCTTACCAGTTGATTGGATTAATCTCTTGTTGAATCTGGCCAATCGCTTGTTGAATCTTTTCACTGACACTGCAGAATTGTGGTATTTAGGGACTACTCAGTGTGAGCTTTAACAGCATGAGTAGAAAGATGAGGCACAGCATTGTGTGATGTCAATTAGTGCTGTTACTGCTTGGAAGGCAGTTGGTATTAACAGATGTTTCTGGGTTTATTTTGCTGTTACTGTTCAGAAAGAAGTTGGTATTACACAAACAGATGTTTCTAGGTTTATTTTTGGCGGGGGTGGTTAGACTGTTTTTTGTTCAGATAGTAGGAGGATGAGGCAAATCATCTCTTCATATGCAGGTCAGTCCTAGCCTGCTGTCTTTTCAGGGACCAATAGAAAATGACATTGAAGAATTGAATGTTGAGGATAATAGGGATGGCTAATCAGGTGCAGGGAATATAACTGTATAATCAGTAAATATCTCTACTAATTTTGCTTTCACCTTCATTTGGTTCTGCACGTTTGTGTGTGTGTGTGTGTGTGTGTGTGAGAGAGAGAGGTTTGAGGAAAAGGGTGTTGCTTTTGGATAGGTACAGTATAGAATAGTTGAACTGAATAAATTTGACAGAAAATCAAATGCTGTAATGTTGACTCATGTAGAAGTGTAGTGAACTGGGAAAGTGAGACCTCTCGCTCCATTTGCCTGACATGCACTTCATAGGAGAGTGAAAGCAGTATGTTTTATGGAACCCTTGCAAAAATAACCCCACCCCCCAACACACAAAATTGGATACTTTACAAAAATATAAAACCATAGTGTTAGCTGTTCTGAGCTGAGAGCAATCCCTTTTGACTCTCCATTGGGGAGAATGAAATACCCATTCATACATTTTACTGCAGACAAGTAAACAAAAAAGAGCAGCGCGCTCCCTATTTATTTCTTTGGTGCGGGATAAAAGGCTACAGAGGGTATGTTTGGTTGTTTTGCTGCTTTCATTTCCTATCTGTCTCTTATGCAGATATTCCTTTTTTAAGACACTGAAAATGCTCTTCATAGATTTTTAGGGCTAGAAGGGACCATTATGATCATCAAGTCGGACCTTCTGTATAATATAGGTGAGAGGTTTTTTGCAGGAGTGATGGGTGAAATTCTGTGGCCTGCGTTGTGCAGGAGGTCAGACTAGATGATCATAATGGTGGTTAGGGATTATTTAGAAAAGCTGGACATGCACAAGTCCATGGGGCCGGACGAGTTGCATCCGAGAGTGCTGAAGGAATTGGCGGCTGTGATTGCAGAGCCATTGGCCATTATCTTTGAAAACTCTTGGCGAACGGGGGAAGTCCCGGATGACTGGAAAAAGGCTAATGTAGTGCCAATCTTTAAAAAAGGGAAGGAGGAGGATCCTGGGAACTACAGGCCAGTCAGCCTCACCTCAGTCCCTGGAAAAATCATGGAGCAGGTCCTCAATCAATCCTGAAGCACTTGCATGAGAGGAAAGTGATCAGGAACAGCCAGCATGGATTCACCAAGGGAAGGTCATGCCTGACTAATCTAATCGCCTTTTATGATGAGCTTACTGGTTCTGTGGATGAAGGGAAAGCAGTGGATGTATTGTTTCTTGACTTTAGCAAAGCTTTTGACACGGTCTCCCACAGTATTCTTGTCAGCAAGTTAAGGAAGTATGGGCTGGATGAATGCACTATAAGGTGGGTAGAAAGCTGGCTAGATTGTCGAGCTCAACGGGTAGTGATCAATGGCTCCATGTCTAGTTGGCAGCCGGTGTCAAGTGGAGTGCCCCAGGGGTCAGTCCTGGGGCCGGTTTTGTTCAATATCTTCATAAATGACCTGGAGGATGGTGTAGATTGCACTCTCAGCAAATTTGCGGATGATACTAAACTGGGAGGAGTGGTAGATACGCTGGAGGGCAGGGATAGGATACAGAAGGACCTAGACAAATTGGAGGATTGGGCCAAAAGAAATCTGTTGAGGTTCAATAAGGATAAGTGCAGGGTCCTGCACTTAGGACGGAAGAATCCAATGCACCACTACAGACTAGGGGCCGAATGGCTAGGCAGCAGTTCTGCGGAAAAGGACCTAGGGGTGACAGTGGATGAGAAGCTGGATATGAGTCAGCAGTGTGACCTTGTTGCCAAGAAGGCCAATGGCATTTTGGGATGTATAAGTAGGGGCATAGCAAGCAGATCGAGGGACGTGATCGTTCCCCTCTATTCGACATTGGTGAGGCCTCATCTGGAGTACTGTGTCCAGTTTTGGGCCCCACACTACAAGAAGGATGTGGATAAATTGGAGAGAGTCCAGCGAAGGGCAACAAAAATGATTAGGGGTCTAGAACACATGACTTATGAGGAGAGGCTGAGGGAACTGGGATTGTTTAGTCTGCAGAAGAGAAGAATGAGGGGGGATTTGATAGCTGCTTTCAACTACCTGAAAGGGGGTTCCAAAGAGGATGGCTCTAGACTGTTCTCAATGGTAGCAGATGACAGAACGAGGAGTAATGGTCTCAAGGTTTAGATTGGATATTAGGAAAAACTTTTTCACTATGAGGGTGGTGAAACACTGGAATGCGTTACCTAGGGAGGTGGTAGAATCTCCTTCCTTAGAGGTTTTTAAGGTCAGGCTTGACAAAGCCCTGGCTGGGATGATTTAACTGGGAATTGGTCCTGCTTCGAGCAGGGGGTTGGACTAGATGACCTTCAGGGGTCCCTTCCAACCCTGATATTCTATGATTCTAATGGTCCCTTCTGACCTAAATATCTATGAATCTATATAGGCTCCTTTAAGCATCACGTTGTGCATTCTGTTTTACTGAACACTTTTTTAAAAAAATGTATAGCCTCTGTTCTTTTTCTGTTTACAAATTTAGTCCTGAGAGACTTCCAGATGTCCACCTGCCCAGTATCCAAGTTTTCTTTAGGCTAGGCAAGACATCCCCATGATCCTAAAAGAGGTGATGTGCTACTGTTTTTCTCTGCCTTCCCACAGATGATGATTAATGCTATTGGATTATTTGTGTGAAGGTAGGACTCTAGAGCTCTGATAAAGATCAGAGTCCCAATGCAACGAGTGTACCAAACAATAGGAGAGTTGAAGGGAAGGAGAATGAGGGAAATGGTAGTAAGATTCCATGGTTACACAGATGAACAGCATGCCCAATTTAAAGCCTCTGAATCATGTGAACGTGTGGTTCTCCCCCACTCCCCATTTATAGATAGTGTCCACTTTCTCCAGCTGTCATTCGACCTAGCTGTGAATAGGGGGCCAATTTCTTGTAGGCATTATGGTATTTAGACATTAAGAACACATACTTCTTGAGTCTGAATTGAGGCTTAAATCTTGCTGCAGGGATGTGAAATTCTTACCCCTCAAGACTCTCTAGAATATGTGAAAAGGAGCTGTAAAAGAGGACAACACTGGTTGACATATTTTGATCTCCCGACACCACACAATGGCTTGAATTCACATGAAATTGACCATGTTGCAAGTGTCTCAGCACTTTTTAGCCTGTTTTTAGTGTTTAGCTCAGGTTTGGCTGGGCCAGTGCTATCTGTGGTTAGGACCAGATGCCACAAGCATTGCAGCTGTGCTAGTTCCTCTGGGACGTCTATCTCCATCCTTCAATGCCCAAGAGTCCCTGCTCCCAGCAACGGTGGTGCTTTAGGAATCCCAGAATGGTGATGTGTGTGGGAACATCAAAACAGCTGTTAGAAGCTGTTACTGCTGGGTAGCCATGCTAAACTATTTCAGGGAAAAAGAAAAGGAGTACTTGTGGCACCTTAGAGACTAACCAATTTATTAGAGCATAAGCTTTCGTGAGCTACAGCTCACTTCATCAGATGCATATCGTGGAAACTGCAGCAGACTTTATGCATCTGATGAAGTGAGCTGTAGCTCACGAAAGCTTATGCTCTAATAAATTGGTTAGTCTCTAAGGTGCCACAAGTACTCCTTTTCTTTTTGCGAATACAGACTAACACGGCTGTTACTCTGAAACCTATCTTATTTCAGGGAAAAGGGATGCAATATCCCTACAAAGATTTCCTCGCTGGTACTGTACCTCAAAGGTCTAGCTGCTCCGTCTGGAATGAAAATGACTTATTTTTCCTCTTCACCTTGTTGAGTCATCAGCTCTGCCTTCTGGCAACCTTGATAAAAGAACTTTTTGAACTCTTAAAATCTAGTTGAAGGAACAAAAACTTTCCATCAACTTCTAATGTGGCATAGGGAAAACCTGTGATTGAAGATATTTTCCATTTTCAGAACATAGTTATAATTATCTTTTTCAGAAATCCTCACTCTAAATCTTCAAGAACACTATTTTCCATAATCAACTATACAACAGCCACTTTCCTGAAGATTGAATATTGAATGTACAGATTCCTTTGAAATGTGCTCCTAAAATGTTGTCTGCCAGATATTTCATTTAGATGATCAAAAGACTTTCCTGACTCTGTTTGTTTGAAGCCTGAGGATATATTTTTACCTATTGTATGTCCATTAAAGTTTTCACAGCTCTTTTAAAATCAGTTTTCTTAAGCCTTCAGCGAATATTTTGTGGGGATTAGTGCAACCTAGGCATTTTAATAAATGGCATTTTAAAAAGTATGAAACAGTCAAGCGGGAAGAATTTTTTTTTACTTATCCACAGGGAACAAAGATTTCAAATATGGCTACCTGGCAACAAAATTTGGTTGTGTCAGTTTTGGGGCCATGTCTTATTTTGTCAAACAAATTAAAATCTTGTTGCTTGATGTGATTTCCTCTGCATTCTGCTTGTTCTATCTTGGACTGTTGTGCTGAAGCTTTCCAGGCTTCTTTTTTTTAGTGTATCTGTCCTTCACTTGGTTTTGTGTGTTTGGTTTTGTCCTTGTTTTAATGTAAATAAAGATGCCACTGCCACCACCAGCACCTGGAGGACAACAACCTGGGGACTGAGTCAGATCTGAGACAAAAAGATACTAGGAAAAAATCTCTTACCAGATTTGAGATCCTGAATTGATCATACCAAATAACACCAGTCCAGTACTAGTGCTGCCTCCTGCTGTTGATGAGTGTGTGTTGTGACTGTCCGCTTTTTGTTCCGCTTCAAGTCTGTAGAGAATAGAGAATTTTTATAATTTTAATACAGTTGATTGTGGCAAACCCAAACACAATCAGATCCCCATTTTGCCAGGCCCTGCCCTGAATAATTTGATATAATTTAAAACCAGACCTGCAAGTGGGGTGCAGCAGACTTTTGGAAGAAACATTGGAGGATGGATGAGGGGAAGCAGTAAGAAGAACATACAGTTATTCATGACTGTCATTCTGAGTTGGGTAGACCCAATCTCTCGCTTTGCTGCTCAGCATATACTTCTGATTAGAGCACAACAGACAGCCCATTCAAACTGAGGTGGGAAATACATG
The DNA here is from genome assembly GCF_965140295.1 of Lepidochelys olivacea. Classification (NCBI taxonomy): domain Eukaryota; kingdom Metazoa; phylum Chordata; order Testudines; family Cheloniidae; genus Lepidochelys; species Lepidochelys olivacea. Next base: position 171,166,569 of record NC_140411.1, read on the forward strand.
GGGTTTTTCCCCTCAAGTATTTCAGCCTAAATTGAGAGTTGATTAGGCGTGTTCATTTTGTGTATTCATTTTAAACAGCTCAAGTTTTCCGATTGCCAAATGTTCAAGCCAAATGGTGAAGGTGCAGGTTAGTTTCTAATTCTATTTCTAAACCAGTTCATCTAGTCTGGTACCTCCATGAAACGCCTGTCTTCTGTAGTCCAAGGTAAAGGTTATCCAGGCATTATAGCAGCACCATGACTATATCTTTATTCTTCTAGCTATGAGCTTTAGTCCCATTTAACTATCTGTACATTCTCATCAGCAAAATAGCTCTTAATTATTCCATCCTGGTAAAACACCTTATTTATTTATTTATTTTTAAGTTTCAGGGTCTTCATTATGGATGTACAGAAAAACCTACTTCAGTTCTTCAAACTGAGAGAGATAAAAATGATTAGACAGAGTATTTTTATTCAAAGTACAAATATGCTTACAGTGCATATTCTCTATCTCAGGTGAACTAAACTGTGTACATTAGGGCTGTCAAGCGTTTAAAAAAGTTAATCACAATTAATTTCACTGTTAATAATGGAATTCCATTTATTTAAATGTTTTTGGATGTTTTCTACATTTTCAAATATATTGATTTCAATTACAGCACAGAATTCAAAGTGTACAGTGCTCACTTTCTATTTATTTTTTAATACAAATATTTGCACTGTAAAAAAACAAAAGAAATTGTATATTTCAATTCACCTAATACATGTACTGTAGTGCAGTCTCTTTATCATGAAAGTTGAACTTACAAATGTGGAATTAGGTACAAAAAATAACTACATTCAAAAATAAAACAATGTAAAACTTTAGAGCCTACAAGTCCACTCAGTCCTACTTCAGCCAGTTGCTCAGACAAACAAGTTTGGTTATATTTTCAGGAGATAATAGTGTCCGCTTCTTGTTTACAATGTCACCTGAAAATGAGAACAGGCATTCAACTGGCACTATTGTAACTGGCGTCACAAGATATTTGCATGTCAGATGTGCTAAAAATTCATATGTCCCTTCATGCTTCAATCATCATTCTAGAGGATATGCATCCATGCTGATGACAGGTTCGCTCGATAACGATCCAAAGAAGAGTGGACTGATGCATGTTCATTTTCATCATCTGAGTCGGATGTCACCAGCAGAAAGTTGTTTTTTTGTTTGTTTGTTTTGTGGTTCAGGTTCTGTAGTTTCCGCATTGGAATGTTGCTCTTTTAAGACTTCCGAAAGCATACTCCACACCTCATCTCTCTCAGATTTTGGACAGCACTTCAGAGTCTTAAACCTTGGGTCAAGTGCTGTAGCTATTTTTAGAAATCTCACATTGGTACCTTTGCGTTTTGTCACATCTGCTGTGGCAGTTTTTGTAAATCAAACAACATGTGCTGGGTTATCATGCAAGACTGCTATAACATGAAATATATGCCAGAATGTGGGTAAAACAGAGCAGGGTACATACAGTTCTCCCCCAAAGAGTTCATTCACAAATAGAATTATCGCACTGTTTGTTTTAACTAACATCATCAGCATGGAAGCATATCCTCCAAAATGGTGGCTGAAGCATGAAGGGGCATATGAATGTTTAGCATATCTGGCACTTAAATACCTTGCAGTGCAGGCTACAAAAGTGCCCTGCGAATGCCTGTTTTCACTATCAGGTGACATTTTAAATAAGAAGCAGGCAGCAGTATCTCTCGTGAACATAAACAAACATGTTTGTCCTAGCGATTGGCTGCGCAAGGAATAGGACTGAGTGGACTTGTAGGCTCTGAAGTTTTACATTGTTTTGTTTTTGAGTGCAGTTATGTAACACAAAAAAAATCTACATTTGTAAGTTACACTTTCACAGTAGAGATGGCAGTACAGTACTTGTACGAGGTGAATTGAAAAATACTATTTCTTTTGTTTATAATTTTTACAGTGCAAATATTTGTAATAAAAATAATATAAAGTGAGCACTGTACACTTTGTATTCTGTGTTTTAATAGCAAAATGTAGAAAAACATCCAAAATATTTAATAAATTGCTATTGGTATTCTATTGTTTAACAGTGCAGTTAATCATGATTAATTTTTTTCATCACAGTTAATTTTTTTGAGTTAATCGCATGAGTTAACTGTGATTAATCGACAGCCCTAATATTAGTGTATAGCTTGATTCACTAGTACAGAATAGTTTTAGTTTAAATGTTTACAGACAAATACCAGTCAACTCAAAAATTTTCATGGAATAGTTGAGTTGAACATATAAATATTGTAAACCTCTTGGGGAAACAACAAACATCGTGATGCAAGAAATGATATAATGAACAAGCAGAGGCTGCTGTATTAAAAACATACAGGGCCGGGCTATTTGATGAAGGAAATACAGTGCTTTATTTTGGAATTGACAGAAGATATTGGAAACAACTACTTGTCTAATATAATATTTTACAGCCTTTTGCCTGAACCTGTATACAGAGCACAATGAATTATATCAGTACATGTGATTAGTAGTGAAGAATCCTTCTAGCAATCTCTAATAGATTTTAGTGTGATTGTAATTAGGACATGTCATCTTTGTAGATGTAGTTCTGTTAGGTTCATAGATTTTAAGGCCATCAGGTACCATTGTGATCTTTTAATCTGACCTCTTGCACCACACAGGCCATGGGAATTCCCTGAATTAATTCCTGCTTGAGGTCCAGTAGCTGTAGTTGAACTACAGCATATCTCTTAGAAAAACATCCAATCTTGATTCAAAAATTTCCACTGTTGGAGTATCCACCACAATCCTTGCTAAGTTTTTCCAGTGGTTAATTACTCTCACTGTCAAAAATTTGCACCTGACAATAGAACCTCAGAGTTACGAACACCTTGGGAATGGAGGTTGTTCGCAACTCTGAACAAAATGTTATGGTGGTTCTTTCAAAAGTTTACAACTGAACATTGAGTTAATACTGCTTCGAAACTTTACTATGCAGAAGAATAATGCTGCTTTCCCCCTTTTTTTTTTAGTAGTTTACATTTAACACAGTATTGTACTGTATTTGTATTTATATATTTATTTTTGGCTCTGCTGCTGCCTGATTGTGAACTTCCAGTTCCAAATGAGGTGTATAGTTAACTAGTCAGTTCGTAACTCTGGTGTTCCTAACTCTGAGGTTCTACTGTATTTCCAATCTGAATTTGCTTGGATTTGTTTTCACTATGGGCTAAATCAGTGCTGCTGCGATCAGTGCAGCGGGCTTAGATTTAGCTGGTTTAATGAAGACGCAGTAAGTCGATGGGAGAATTCTCAATAAGAGGCGGAAGCTATGTCGAAGGGAGAGCATCTTCTGTTGACATAGCGCAGTATAGACACTGCTGTAAGTCCATGTAAGTTACATCAGCTGAAGTTACCTAACTTAAGTAACTTAACTAGCATAACTGAAATCGACTTACAGGGTTAGTGTCGACAAGCCCTTAGTTTTGACTTTCAGCCACTAGATCTTGGTACACCCTTTTCTCTGGTAGACTGAAGTCTTATCAAATTTCCGTTCCCCATCTAGGTACTAACAGACTGCAATCACATCATGCCTTAATCTTCTCTTTGATAAGCTAAATAGATTGAGTTCCTGGAGGCGTAGTTTATCATTCTCATAGCTTTTTTTCTGAACCCTCTCCAAGTCATCAATATCTTTCTTGAACTGTGGATATCAGAACTGAACTCAGTATTCCAGCAGTAGTATTTCCATTGCCAAATACAGAGGTAATATAACCTCTCTACTCCTGCTCAATATATCCCTATTTATACATCCAAGCATTGCATTAGCCCTTTTGAACCAAAATGTTGCCTTAGATGTGTTCATGTTCAGCTACTTATCCACTATGACCCTTTCAGTCTCTTTCAGAGTCACTGCTTCCCAGAGTAGAGTCCTCCATCCTGTAAGTGTGTGGCCTGATTCTTTGTTCCTAGATGTAGAACTTGTATTAGGCTGTATTGAAATGCATATTGTTTGCTTGCACCCAGTTTATCAAATGATCCAGATAGTTCTGTATCCATGACCTGTCCTTTTCATTATTTAGCCACCTTATGTCACCGGCAAACTTTATCAGTGATGATTTTGTTTTCTTCTACATTGATTTAAAAAAAATGAATACATAGTATGCTATGAAGTGCCACAAATTTGATTAGGATAATGTAGTATAAATCAGTGAACAAGAGGTAGGGGCGAAATCATGCTTACAATAGTCCTGTAAGTAATGCAGATTTTTGGTTTTTGTTTGTTTTTTTTTTAAAAAATTTGGTTTTCAGGGAAAAAAAAGAATTTTGCAAATCAAATATTTTTATCAAAAACAGTTCACAAAACCCAAAAATTTTCCAGTTTCAGTATTTTGTTAAAAAAACTGGAAGTTTTCCTGGGAAAATTTAGGAGAAAAAAATTCCTTTTAAATGTGTTTTCTTATAAACTTCCCCCTGTATAGTTCTGCTGAAATCACTGAGAATTACTTTGCAAAAGCTTATGCTCAGATAAATTGGTTAGTCTCTAAGGTGCCACAAGTACTCCTTTTCTTTTTGCAAAGACAGACTAACACGGCTGTTACTCTGAAACCTGAGAATTACTTGTGTGGCGTGTGCAGGATTTGTTCCTGTGTACAAAACAGACATGCGTTTATTTGTTTTACGCTGGCCCCAATTGTTTGAAATCTATGCAATTATTCTCAGCAATAATGTTAAGCACAAACATAAGTCTTTGCTGGATTAGGGCCTATGTAATTAAATGTCACCAGGGCTTATATTATTTACAGCTAAATTTAACTGGATACAAATTGCGTTAAATAGAATGAAATTTTAAAAATAAACTTATATAAAAACTTTTTTATATATAATATATAAAAATAAAAAAAAGTACACATGGACAATTTACAGTTCGTCACCTTTTGATTGCCTAAATGTCTTTTATGTTTTTGCTTAACTTCTATCCTTAGTATATTTAAATATTGTTTTACTGTACAGTAATTCAGAGGATTGAGAGTATTTATGGCAGAAGGGGTAGCTCTAATTTTCTGAAGTTAATAATTTTGACCATCTAGAAGTAACTGGCTCCTCCGGGATACCACAAATAAACATGCATATGATTTCCCTCTGGCCCTGAGTAGATCCCACTTCAATTCAGATCAAATATCTCACGTAAGTCAAGTTATGGGAGCTATTGCTTCAGTAGGTTCACCTTACCAGTATTTGATTAATTAGTGAAATCAAAGTCTAATTTTGGTTGTGCAAGTAGGCAAGGCTTCGTTTATGTGAGCTGTCGAAAGAAATTAGGAATCTAGTAACTAATGTAAAATACAACAGAACACTTTTTTGTATTGGTGCTTTTATGTGGCTAAATGGTATGTGTCAAAAGCAGACTAGTCCTTGGTATTTGGTTCAGTAAAAGGTATGTTGCCAACTTAAACAGGCCATATCCATGCTGAAACTAGTTCAAACATTTTTCCTCTTATTCATGGGGTCCATGGATCCATGACACTGGGTACTGTGCTCTATGCAGCCTTGGAGGCAGATCCTACCTGTCAGCCAGAGACAGGGCGGGGAGGCTCCAGCTCTAAGAAACCGCCAGCTTTCATCTGCCTCTCCAGCTGTAGGCAGACAGCAGCTCCTCTCTGCTGCAGAGCAAATTTGAAGAAGGCTTAAAATCTCCAGGCTGTCAGGGTCTGCCTTTATTGGCAGAGAGGATTCCCTTTCTCCTCAACCTCCGGGACTGCCTGTACCTTGCTCATCATCCATGCAGAGCGCTGTGTGGCAGAGCCGGCGAAGGCTACATCTGCACTGTGAGCCAGGGGTGTGATTCCCAGCTCGTACAGACATACTCACGCTAGCTCTCAGGTGAGCTTCCTTAGCGTGGGTAGCCGTGGCACACGCTAATGGCCCAGAGTTCATACCCATGAGGTGTGGCTGGCTTTGTACTCAGCGTGGCTAGCGCCGTGCTGCTGCTGCCCATGCTACTGCTGCTGCTACTATTTTTAATGTGCTAGTTCAGATGAGAGCTAGCACGAGTATGTTTACACAAGCTGGGAATCACACCCCTAGCTTACAGCGTCCATGTAGCCTGAGAGGGAAAGCCAGTGCTCAGGCATGGACAGGGTTTCCAGCACCCTGCCTCCCCAAGCAGGAGAGCTTCCAGGGAGCATTGGCAGTACCTTAGCAGCAAAATTCCCCAGGCCTGGTACATGCTATGGCAGCAGCCCCAGGAATAGCAAGTGATGGCTCCCTACTCACCCCTAACTCCCTCATACATACGGGGTAAGTGTAGGTTGAAGCACAATATCAAAGGCCCAGGGAAACTTCCCGCCTTGCCGATGGAGCCTTGGCTCACAACCACGACTGTTAACTGTGAAGCACCTGGCCAGCCCCTCTCCCGTACTACTTCAGTGGCAGGGAGCTAGTGACAGGGATCCAGAGATGGAACAAGGAGGGAAACCTGGTAAGGGGCCATTGGGCCCTATCCCCTCCCTCCACTGTACAGCCAGCCCCGTTTCGACCCTGCAGTGATCCAGAGCTACACCCTACTAGTAATGTCAGCCCAGCACTATTTCTCAGTGCAGCAAACAGGCCAAGGACTTGCCTTTGAATGTCAAGGTTTGGAGCCTGGTTCCCCTGGGGTGGAGGTGACTATCTCCAGGCGAGGTCCAGGAATTTCCCTTAGAGCAAGGGATGCAGGGGAGCCCCCTTCTGGAGCCATTCCAGCACAGACCTCCAATCTGAGCCTCCTCTTTTTCAGGGCCAGAAACCTGATCAAGAGAATAACCCAACCACATGGTTCTCTCCCCTAGCCCTCCTGGACTGTCATTCTGAAATTCCTCTCTCCTGAGCAGGAAGATCAAAGGGAGGCATAAGAAAAGAAGTCCCAACATAAAGAAAAAATAAAAGCTCTCAGCCCCTTCATCTTCTGAAGAGTCGGATTCAAGGGATTCCCCTGGGAGGTGCTCTAAAAGGCACAGAGTGAAATCTGTTTCCCTCAAGCTGCATAAATCTGCAGAGTACAGCAGGGCAGATATCCACAGCACCTAGTTCCCCTGCTCATCTTCATGGAGTGCAGCATGGGGGATAATCCATCAGCACCTATGTCCTGTGGTCACCTTCATGGAGTACAGCATGTGAAATCAATGCTGGAAAGACCAAGCCACAGAAAAGTGATGTTTCCTCTCGACATGCATACACAATCCCACAAAAGAAATCCTCTGTGCTTAGAGGAGGAAATCCGACACTCCAAATCAGAGCTAAAGACTCACGTAATAAAATATTTTAAAAAAGAGAGAAAACCCATAAAATAGATTTTAAGGCAAAAGAGTATTAAGCATTCTGCAGATGCCTTAGACAAGCTGTGGCTATACTCCTCAGAAACCCTGCGAGTGTGTAATAGCATAAGGATTTTTCTGCCACACCTAAGAGACTCTGAATGTATTGGGACTGTCCTCAGCTGCTACTGTGGGTTGCCATACCATAACTATTGGGCTGTCACTCCCAATTCGCCCTAATCCCCCACCCCGGTTACTTTCAGATGCAATGTTAGCATGAATGAACAGTATTGTGAGAATGGTCTCTCTCAGCCTGTAAATAAATAAATTTGCGTGGCCTAAGGAAGAGTTAGGGTATGCAGACTACCCATCTCATCCTAGATCTGTGAATTAGAACAACTGAACCTGTCTCACCCCTTCAGACAAAACAAGGCCACAGAGCAGCTCTTGACATTATCTCAACAGATCCATGAAGAAATCAGAATTCAAGTTTGAGATCTTGTAATCCACACTAGCTGCCATGAACAAAGGGACTGCAGGACATCAGTAGATTTGAAGGACACTTATCTTCATACCTAATTTGACAGTCTCATAGATATGTCCTAAGCTGTGCTTTGAGAGCCCAATGTTACCCATACAAGTCCTTTGCCTTTATCAACAGCACTGCCGGAGTTTATGGAAATGCTGGCAGTGTTAGTAGCAGCTCAGGAAGGAGTCTGTGTCTGCTGTATTTTGGTGACTTCCTTATCCAAGCCTCATCCAGAGTCAGTCATAGATTGTTCCACGAAAGCAATAAGTATGCTGCAGAGCCACAGTTTTGTGACAGAGTTGTTTAAAAGTCTCAACGTATTCCCAGTGTCATGTCCTCTACTAAGCACCTTATTGCAAGAAAGTCAGGAGAAGCTAAGAAGTCTTATCAAAAAAGTCAACCTGTTCGTACACTTCTCTCTCTTCTGGTTTCAGTGATCTCCCATATGGATATTCTTATGCCTTGTCTACATTACACACTTTTGTCCGCACAAGGCAAGAGCTCAGGGCAGTCCAATATGATCTCGAGGCTTTGCTTCTGTATCTGCTTCATGCTGATCATGATGACAACACTTTCAGCCATGTCATACATGAGAAGAAAAAGGGGACCATGGTTTACAGTTTTTTCAAAGAGAAGCTGACCTTCTGATGACTTGGGCAAAGGAGACACTACAGACAAGTCGCTCCCTTCATATCCAAGGGGAAATTGAATGTTGCGGCTAACTAGCTCAGCAGGCAAAAGTTAGATCGTCCAGAATGGGAACTACACCCAGAGGTGTTTCATTGCCTGATAAAAGATAGATCTGTTTGCCTCCCACCTGAAGTACAAAGTGTCTGTCTCCTCCTCTTGCTGGTGGAATCACAAAGCCAAGGCAACCAAGCCTGTTGCAAAGATGGCCAGAAAGGACTTTTCTATGCCTCCCTTCCCTTCCCTTTACACATCAGAATGCTACGAAAGACCAGGAGAGAAGCAGCACTGGTAGTTCTGGTAGCCCAGTTCTAGTCAGGAGTCCTTGGTTTTCTGACCACCTTGACATTGTACAAAGACCTCCCATCAGCTGTCTGTCCAGAAGGGGTATGATGATATAAGGGCCAATTATGCATCAGAAACCAGACAGTATGAGCCCAGCTGCCTGGTTCTTGACTAGAGCCTCTTAAGCCAAGTTTATTCAGAGAGGTAATATCCGCAATTTTAGTTACCAGAAATAAATCTACTCGCTCAATGTATTCAGGGGCCTGGTTGAATTTTAACAAGGGTCTCAACCCCCACATATGTTTCAGTACCACAGAGTCTCAAATTCCTTTAAGACAGACTGAGGCTATGTCTGAAATGTTTTTTTAAGGAGAGCAGCATCTCTTCTACATCCTCGTGTAAAGCATGAAGTTCTTTTATGTGATCTCACCTAGTTCTAAGTGCCATTACAGGCCCTTCATTTGAACTACTCGCAAAGGTGCCTCATTACTTTCTAATAATTAAAGTGGTGTTTTTGTTAGTAATTTTGTCTGTTCTCAGGGTATCTGAGTTGTGAGCTCTTTTCCTGGAACTGCATTATTGCATGTTTCTTAAAGCCAAAGTGGTAGTCAGAACTGATCAGTCTTCATACTAGAAGATTAACTGCAGACTCCATAAAGCACAGGAGATTGTTGTTCCATCCTCCTGTCCAGCTCCAGTGTGCTGCAAAGAGAAATTGTGACATACTTGGGATAGTCTGCAGAGCTCTCCAAGTATATATTTACCATACAGCTCAGGTCAGAAAGACACATGCTTTGTGCTTTATTATGCAGTGTCAAAGGGAAAGAAGGCTTCAAAATCCTCCACTTTCAGGTGTCAGAGTTATTTTATCTCAGAAGCACACAAATTAAAAACTAACTCAGTCTTCCGGAATCCGAGCTCACTCCGTTTGAACTGTGGCAACTTCATGGGCAGAAAGATCATATGCCTCACACAAGAAAATCTGTAAAGCAGCTACCTGATTATCTGTTCGTACCACCTTCAAATTCTACAAGCCGGACATCAAGCATCTGGCGCTGCCTTTAGTAGGTGGGTGCTCCTTGGTATAGTATCCCAGTAACTCTTAATAAAGGGTTATCCTCTTTTGCATCTGTAAATAACTCTAAATAGTTCTTGCCTCGAGTGGATGCTGGTATAAAAATCCTGATGTCCTGGATCTGTGGACCTCATTATGAATAAGAATAGGAAAATTTTATCCAGGGCTCACCTGGACATTTCCTTTCTTGGAGTAATGCGGTCCACAGATCCAACCCACCTGAATGGGCTGTCAGTTGGGAAAAGATATTGAATTCTTAATTAGCACTCAAAGTTTTTTGTTAGTTGAATACCTTGCTCTGCAGGAGGATTATTCTATTTAATCTTACTACTTAAATTTCCTTACTGATAGAGTGCTTAGTTTTTCCTAGGAAGTGTCTCAACTGGTGGTTGGCGCCGCACCTTGCCTGCTTCTGATTGACAGGTTTGGTTTACCTCCAAGACTTGCATAGAGTAGAATACCCAGTGTCATGGATCTATGGACCTCGTTTATTTCAAGAAAGGAAATTTTCAGGTAAAACATGGATAAATTATCCTATTTTGTCTTAATCTTTGTCTTGCTACTACTGTTTTAACAAGGCCTCACATCAGTAGTTAATTTTAATCATCAGGAAGGCACCTTAGCATGTGGTTAACTTTAACCATGTGCTTAAGTGTTGTCCTGAATAGGAAAGATTTTCTGAATTGGAGTCCTGAAGTCTGCATATACTTTTCAGGATCTTTCTTTTTCTCTTCCAACAAAAACACTTTAAAACTTGACATTTTATAGATGTTAGATTTTTTTTTTTTTAAATATACTTACGTACAGTAGCCACATTTCCATTGTGGGTTTGACTTATTCAGTGACCTATGTCAGAAAAATTCTGCAGTGAGAACATTTCAGTGACATTGCATCATATCTCAGTTTTATGATCAGAGTTAATGATGCCATCTGAAATTCAGTTTAAGGTGTCTATATTTGGAGTGGTAAACTTTTGTCCTCTCAAATATTGCCTGTAGTCTACACAGCAAACCAAATCCTTCTGTTCCTCTCCCATGGCTCCCGAAACAGCCTGTGTGCTTTTGGGTAGTGGTGTTTGCACAGCAGTGGCAGCTTGAAACTTACCAGCTTCATGGAATCCTAATTAATCCATTTTGGTACTGCTGTGACCGAGAACAGGAACATAAGCATGATTGCATACTCACCTGTCAGGGAAGAGAATGAGGACCATTAAAGGGAAGAGACACCAGGTTTCAGGAGGTGAAAAGTTTTTATTTCATTCATAATATTGTCAACTTGATTAAAATTCAGTACTTGCACACTTAAGGAGTATAGAGCAGAAGATTCTGTTGGATTCACTTTATGCAGATGTTTAATAACTGAATATGGAAATCTGGTGCATTTACAATGTAAATAGTGAATACTTAAATCTATCTGCTACAGAACAGACACAAATAAGTGGAACAGAGCCACTCCACGGTCTCACAAATACAGAAATATTGGTAGTAAACTCCGCAGCAACCTTATCCGTATAGACCAATATTCTTTGGATTTCTTGCTTTGCCTCAAATAATGGTCCTAGAAGCTAAAGTCAAAAATCCCAAACCCTGTCGCTTTTACTATTCAGAGAAATATGTCTGATCCAATGTAAAAGAGAAACTGTTCCATATAACATTGGAAGCACAGTAGTTCAGTCATGGAGATAATACAATGTCATGGATTTTTTTTCCTTCCCTTTTTATAGTAGTAATTAAAGCAATGCCATGTGATATATCGGATGGTATTCACCCTGTCAGATATGAACATTCAGCATAACATGCTAATCTTTCAGCCTTGAATAACTCTCTCCTTCCATAATTGATCATTTTGCATATCAAGAGAAAGTAATTGTCCTGGGCTTACATGTAACAAATTATTTAAATGTAATTTATAATGTGCTTTAAACATACAGTCCAAGGTGTGGCTGTACAGTATTTCAATTACAATCGCCTTCAATTGACCATTAGGAGAGAACTGCCCATTCCCATAATCCTGTGTTTGATGTTTATACTGCATCCTACCCTTCCCCTCCGCTATACATGTGCTACCCCTACGCTGCTTGAATTCAAGTAGCGTTAATCTCAGAGCAGCATAAAAGAGCACAAAAATGTATTGCTACTTATCATTGCCATTTAAATGTTATGCTTTTAAATTTCAGCTTTAATTAAAGATACAGTTCTGACTTTGCTATACCCACTTGTTTCATTTTATCTTAATTAGATTGTAAACTCTTTGGGAAGGGGTCATCTTTTACTCTGTTTGTACTGGCTCGGATGGGGCCTTTCTCCTGATTGGGTCTCTGTGTGCTACCAGAATGCAAGTTAATAAAAATGATAATTTAACTTAATATAATCAGGTGTTTTTAAAACTCCACCTGTTATGCAAAGGGTTTCCTACTCTGCAAGGTGTATTCCATTCAACAACACTGAGTTCCCAACTACAGAAAAAAACAAACAAAAACCTCCCTTTATGGAAGGCAGAATTCTAAGGCTCCAGAACTGTATGCTCTTTCAAGTATCTTAATGCACAGCAGTTACAATGATTGAGGATAGGTTGGAATAGTTGATGAGATGAGAAATAAAGGGAAGTTAGTACCACAGTAAGTTCCATGTGAGGACCTGGTTGACAGATTACTGATCGTAGGCAGCATTAGAGATGAGTTCTCACTTTCTTTCAAAAGAAGGGATGAAGAAACTAGATTATTGGGAGGTGAGCAGACTGTTCCATATAGCTGGTTAGCAGCAAAGAATTGACCCCTGACAAAGGAGAGCAGACAGGGCCAGAAATTAGAGGGGAAGAGTGTGTGTAGGATTGAGGGAGAAATGAGATCGCAGATGGGGATGGATTGGGATCATGACAATGACTGTAACTGAGTAGTTCCTTTCAGGGCTGGAACGACATGACTGTCAGCGCATGTGTGGGTGCAGTAGTGTACTGCAGTGTTTGGAACAGACTGGATTTTGAGATGAGCAATTTAGGAAAGTCAGAAAGGAGGGAACAGCAATAATCTAAGCATGCAAATGAATAGGTGATTCAGCAAACTCTCAGTGTGGAGGCAGATGAGGGCTGTATTGGGAAAGTGATAGCTGACATTCAGAAATAGTTTCTGAATGCAACAATGTTAGGGGAAAGGAGGGCTCTGAGTTTAGGGTGAGTCCATGGTTAGACTTGGGAAAAGAGGGGAAGTTCAGTCTTGAGAGGAGATTGATGGACTGGTCATGCAGTAGGGGACACGGTAGCTAAATAAAAAGATGTCCCTTTTGGTGATACTCAGCTGAAGAAAATTAAGGCGAACAGGGATTGATACGTTCAGTTCAGGTGGACATGGAGTTGGGCAGGGGGGAGAGGAGAGTCATTTAAGGTTTTAAAAGACAGTTGGGTGTCGCCACATTCACAATCATAGTTGATAATTATTGGTTATTGTTTTCTTAATGGAGTATAGCTTCTACTTGGGTGAATCATATAACAATATAAATTTATTGTATGAAATGAAACTGAATGATAGTTACATAATATACAACAGATAGAGGAAGGCATGATATTGAACATCGATCTGATGTCGGTGTCAATGCTATTTAATAACACAGTAAATATGCCTTTGATTGATTACATTTGTTCTCTTTGTATTTTGAACATTAGGTTTATCCTGAATTGCAAATTACCAATGTTGTGGAAGCCAACCAGCCTGTGACCATCCAAAACTGGTGCAAGAGGGGGCGGAAGCAGTGCAAGAGTCACCCTCACATTGTGGTTCCCTACAGGTGCTTGGGTGAGTTGTGTAGATTTTCAAATCTGCAGTTCTGTTTTCTCTCCATGTATCTGTTCATTTAAAACTCTCTCCTCATTGGGAAATGGGGACAATTACATAATATTCTCACATCTTCATATTTCTCCTGGCAAGTATTGTCCATTTCAACAGTCCTATAGACCAGGGGTTCTCACCCTTTTTCTTACTGAGGCCCCCCTCAACATGGTATAAAAACTCCAGGGCCCAGTGGGACTTGAGGCTCTGTGCCTGGGGGTAGGGAAGGGGGGGGGAGCCTTGGGCATAGGCATAGTTCTGTGACTTATGTTCACGCGTGGCTCCCTGTTTCAGCGGGGGGGCTCCCCGCTCCAGCCCTGGGCAGCGCCCGGCTTTGGGGAGGGGCCAGCTTCAGCCCCGCAGGGGAGCACCAGGGCTCTTGGCTTTAGCCCCGTGGGGAGCGCTGAGGCGCCGGGTTGAAGCCACAGGGCCCCGTTAAACCCCCGAAAGGGCTTGGCATCCGCGGACCCCCAGTTGAGAACCACTGCTTAGACAATTGGGATATATGGGGCGATAGATAGATAGATGGATACATACTTGGAGATATGGTTTTTTCCTTACAAATGTATCCATCTTCTGGTTCGAGGTACTTGTATAATTTTTCCTGTATATCTATACAGGTTATAGCTTTTTTTCTTCAGTGCTAGATTTTGAACAATTGGCGCTGGTGGGAATGTTTTATCGTGGGGAGCAAGAGAAAGGCCAGGCATGCTTAGACTTTAAGATTCTAGAGTCCTATGTTCCTTAACTCACCAGTAGATGAGAGCTCCAGCATTTCCACAAGATTCTTTTTGCAGCAGCAGCCTCCTATTCCTTTCTGTGACCTTCCTGCACTGAAACAGCATATTGGCTGGAAGTGATGCTGCGATAAGTGATCACTTTTAATAAGTTTTTTTACAAAAGAGGGATAGGGAGAAACAAATCCATGCTGATTCTTGAGGCATCCGGTTCTAATTTTTCAGATATTCCTCAAATCTTCTGCTCTAAAATAAAAAGGGTTTGAAATAATGTTAGGGAACTGTCATGTTAAGGACTATGGTAATTTGGGTTGAGTGTCTTCTAAGCTACACACAACTTCCAGTTAGTTTGCCTTTGTATAAAGACAGTGCAGCTAAAAACTAGTGTATGAACCATAATCTCCTCCAAAGCAACTATGAACAACTGAAGTTTGACCAATTATTCAATGAAGGGAATGATGGCAGAAGGACTGTAGTCCTGCAATCCTTAGTTTTTTGTGTCAGGAGGTGGAAGAGGAACAGTAGGTGGATCTTCACTATTTCTTTCCTGATGTCCAGGTAGTGACCCTACTGATCAATGTCAAAACAGGGACTCTGGCATCATAGTATGTTACTGTCCACTCATTCCTTGTCTGGAAACCTACTCTTCCTATGTGGTGCCAATTTGGAGGAGGGCATGGGTGAGTTTTGTTCTGGTTGACCAGGGTTTAGCTGAAGATATTATTTTACACTTATACTGCAGTTGTGCTTTTCAGACCAAAAGAGCATAGAGTAATTTAACTATAGCCCCTACCACAAATAACATTGGCTCTGATTAAGGAGTATGGAGCTGGGAGCCAGAAAAGTTTGTGAAACAATAGGTAGGAGTCATGCAAAAAGATGGGATCTAAATTAGCTGGTGCCGCTCAAGAAAAAGATCTTGGCGTTATCGTGGATACTTTATTGAAAACATTTGCTTAATGTGCAGCAGCAGTCCAAAACGCTAACAATGTTAGGAACCATTAGGAAAAAAAAGAGATAATGAGACAGAAAATATCATAATGCCACTACTTATATCCATGATTCCCCACACCTTGAATACTGCGTGTCGTTCTGGTCTTCCCATCTCAAAAAAAAAAAAAAAAAAAAAAGAAAGATATATTAGAATTGGAAAAGGTACAGAGAAGGGCAATAAAAATGATTAGGGGTATGGAACAGTTTTCATAGGAGGAAAGATTTAAAAGTCTGGGACTGTTCAGCTTACAAAAGAGACAACTAAGAATGTGAGAGAGGTCTATAAAATCAAGAATGGTGTGGAAAAAGCGAATAAAGAAGTGTTATTTACCCCTTCACATAACACAAGAACCAGGGGTCACCCAGTGAAATTATTAGACATCAGATTTAAAAGAAACACAACATACAGTCAACTTGTGGAACTAGTTGCCAGAGGATGTTGTGAAGGCCAAAAGTATAACTGGGTTCAAAAAAGAATTAGATAAGTTCCTGGAGAATAGGTCCATCAATGGCTATTATCCAAAATGGTCAGGGATCCAGCCCCATGCCGGGGTGTCCCTAAACTTCTGATTGCAAGAAGCTGGGGCTGGACAACAGGGTGCATCACTCGATAATTCCCCTGTTCTGTTCATTCCCTCTGAAGCATCTGGCCCCAGCCACTGTTGGAAGACGGGATCCTGCGCTGGATGGACCACTGGTCCTATGCAGTATGGCCGCCCTTATGTTTTTATATCTTTCTATGTGTCTGAACAGTGCCTTCCACAATGGGTCCCAGATCTATCTCAGGGCTTCTAAATGCTATTGTTATAATAAATAAATGTTGGATGGTAAAGGAAACATCTTGGCTTTAGTCCCAGCTTTTGGATCCTGTTTTTTTTCCTCTGTGGTTTCCGTTTTTCAGAGGTGAAACATGTAAATTAAGAGAATAGACTATTGAATTCTAATTAAGAATATGTTCAGTTCTTCTTTGAGTCCTTGTTCACGTCCATTCCATTGTACGCGTGTGCGTGCTCGCCACATGCACCGGTGCTGGAAGACTGGTTCTTCTGCCCTCTGGAGTGGCACGCGTATACACCGATATAAGGGGTGCTGCTGGCTCCCCCCTCCCTCAGTTCCTTCTTTCTGTCAATGACTGTGCTGGAACGTCTCCTTGCCTTGGCAAGCTTTCCTTCTCAACTGTGCCTAGTTGTGAATTCTCTTGTATATAGTTCTTAGAAAGTTTGTGTAGTATATTAGTTCCCTTAGTGTATAAGTTAGAAATAGTTAACCCCCTGCGGGACTTAGCCTAAGGAAGGGCTTTAAGCCTTGTGACCGCTGCAGAAAACATATGCCAGTCAGTAATCCCCTCAAAGCTGTCTAAAATGTTTGGGGAAGATCAACCTGAGCGACAAGTGTCACATTTGTAAGAGTTGCAAGCTGCGAATCGAAAAGGAGCGGGACATTCCGCTAAGAATGCTCCTTATGTCGTCGGCCCTTGCACCACAGCGTTAGTGCGGATCACACCGCCAGCACCGGTCAGAGGCTAAAAAGCAGAGCGAGGCCTGGAGAGGGTGTTCTGCTACGTCCCATAAAGGGAAAAATTTAACCTGATGAAGAAAAATGAAGGGGAACGAAGACCCGTGCGAGGCCACTCTTCCCCTTTGGATGGTGGCCAGGCTTCAGCACCTGTTGAGCTGTCGAGCCCCCTTTGTGACCCCGCCTGCCACCCCGGAAAGTGGCAGAGGCATTCGGAAGCGGCAGTGCCATCCACGCCAAAGGCCTTTCAGGCCACTAAGGACGTATGGTCCCTTCTGGTGCTGCCCACACCAGCCAATGACATGTCCCGTTCAGGGGTAAACCCGCTCTGGGACCATCATCGGTGCAGCACCTTTCCTCAACACAGGGCGTGCCCCACCAGCGCTATGCCACCGGCTTACCTGTCAGAGTTCCTGGCTTTGTTCTCCAGACTCTAGACAGCGTTCCCTGGGATCCTGGTGTCGTTCGCTGGCTGTCTGGCGCAGACCTGTGGAGGTGCGTGGCCAGTCCCCAGAGTCCCAGCACCAGTCCTTGGAGCAGTGAGGTCAATCTCCAAGCTTGCGGCACCACTCTGGAGAGTCCAGATGCCAGTCCTCAGAGTCCTGTCACTGGTCTACAGTTTGCCAGTACCGATCCCTGTGGGCAAGGACATTGATCCTCTTGCTCCCAATCCATGGAGTGGCACCGCTCTCAAAGTGTGAGGCGTTGATTGCCGAGCTACCATCACCAGTCCTCTGAACAGCGATGCCAGTTGCCGGAGGCATGGCACTGGGAGACTTCATCGTGGTACAGGTCACTGGTGGAGACCCACGGAGTGGGCAAACGGTATTGGGGTAGACAGGCAGCATTGGTACTGTCCTGGTCCCCCAGACCAGTCTCTCCCTCCTTAGATTGAGTGAGTGAGGAGGAAGATCTATCAGTAGGCCAGGGCCACCCACTGGGGGCATTGGCATTCCCATCGGGACCACCAGTGGCCGCATGGCCCCAGGGTCAATGGCTGGCTCCCTGGCAGCTATGGAACCCCTGGGGGTTTCCCCAACCATCGCAGGGGCACCGATCGGTCTTAGGGGTCTCTGAGAAACGGTCAGCAATGGTCTCCCGCCCACCCCCAGACTGGGAAGCAGAGTCAGACCAAGGTCCCCAGGGTCACCCAGTCCTGGCTGGGGCTCCTCTGGCGGCAGACACGGAGTTGGCAGACCTGTCGTTACCCCCCTCCTCATCCTCTTCACCTGATGAAGTGATAGAGGGACCTTCCCACATGGTCTCTCAGGATGATATAAAAGCCCAACAGGGGCTTTTTAAGCAGGTGGTTTTGAACTTGGGCTTAGAGGCCGAGGATTTGGCAGAACCCTCCAACTCCCTATTTGGGGTTTTAAGCTCAGCAGCCCCCTCCAGGGTGGCAATACCCATCCACGAAGGAGTGGCAAAGCTGATCAAAGCCTTGCGGCAAACTCCTTCTTCCTCTCCTCCCTCTTGGAAATGGGGGGCAGGGAAGTATTACAGTATCTCCCTGCTAAGGGATTTGAATACCTATATAAACACCCCACACCTAGCTCACTGGTGGTATCGTCAGCTAATGAGTGTGGTAGGCAGGGCCAACCAGTATTGACCCCTAAGAATAAAGAGGCGAAAAGGCTCGATCTCTGTGGCAGAAAAAATTATTCCATGGCCAGCCTCCAGTTAAGAGTGGCCAACCATCAGGCCCTACTTGGCCACTACGATTTTAATATTTGGCAGTCCATGGCCAAGTTCTGACCATGATCCAAAGTGCCTCGAAGTTCGGGGAACTTGCAATCCGAGTATTTGGTTTCAGCTCTTCTTAAAATCCTGCGCTACATGAAGTGACATCTGTTCTGTGCCCTCTGTGTCAGGCTGCAAAGTTATACTTCAGCAACTGAGTACATATACTACTGCATAATGTAAACAGTCATTGTATGACTTTTTGTTTTGGATCACTTTATCCTGACTTACAACCATGTTGTCTTAGTTGAGTTCAGGTTAAAAATAAACTGATTTAAAAAAAAAATTACTTTCTAAGGACATGAATTTTCTCTAAAAGCTATTCATGTAATTTTAAAAAGTTAAATTAACTTTCTGTATGTACGTTGGGTATCTTGTGCATCTGCTGCTCTGCCTGGCTGCATGTGTGTCAGCTGCTAACAATGCAGCATCAGCATTGTGACCATTCTGTGTGGTTATATAAGACCCTGGTCCTCCAATGAGCTGCACATAGACAGACACCTGAAGAGAGAGAGAGAGAGCCCCACTGAAGCCACTGGGACTCCAGACAGCTACAGGAATCTGCCTGTAAGAAGCTCATTGCAGGATAGTAGCCTAAATCTATCCAGAGAAAACAATACTTTGAACAGAAGCTTTAAATGCTCCCACTTAAGGATCTGTTAAAACATACACCATCATAACATACTAAAGTGGTTCTTCAAGAACTATTGTATAGACTTTTTATTTTATTTTAGCAAGAGAGACACTTGGAGTACACTGAGTCAGTGCGTAGTCTATTTTCGTTTGGGATTTATCTCTCCATATGGGTGAGAAACATTGTTTGAGTGGCAGAAATATGTTTGCTTTCATGACAAAACATCTTCACTATTCATTTGCATGCCTGTCTTTTAGTTAAGAACTTCTGGGATATGAAGATGAAGCAAATCACTTTAGCACTTGGCTGCATTCTTAGCCTCGCTCATGTGAAACTATGTTATATTGCAGTTATGCAGATTGCTTGTAGCAAAGTGTTCCAATAATATTGATCAAATTTATTAGATTACGTAGTTCATATTTCCTTTCCTTGAGTTCATGTGACTAAAGAAATAAACAATAAAAAAAAAACGCAATCCATTATTTGAGAAGGCTACACATGTCTACTTAAATTTTTGCCATGGGGGAAATAAGAAAATTTAACCTGATGAAGAAAAATGTTATCACTTTTGCTTACTTTCAGATGTGAAGCAACGCCTTTGTGCTGGGTTTCTCACAGTGTTTTTAAAATTGCATCACGTAAATTTGAGTGGTCTCATGCGACGAATGCATTTCACTTTCAAGAATATAATTTTATCATGTGTCTAGTGTGTGCCTTCTTGGGCACATGGGATTATTTTAGGCATTTCAGATTGTGGAGAAAGGGAAGCTTTTCATTAAAGGAAAGATTGTCAGGATCCAGTGAGTGAAGTTTTGCTTGTTTTAGCAAAATATTTTCTTCTGTTGTCTTCTCATTATTGGATAATGTGTTTCAGAGCCTCTTTATTATTAAAGTTCAGAGCTTCTCTATTTACACTATGCAGCAGAAATATGGATTTACATTTACATAGCCAAAAAAAATTCTGAGATTTTTTTAGATCTGTTTTTTAATAAGGACTCGGCTGCTGCTGCTGTTTGTATAATACAGAAGTAATATCCATCATGGATCTTTAGGAGATTAAAGGGCTAAATTATCCTGTATAAGAGACGGAAGAGGGCTGTTTGAGTAGCAGTGTCAGGAGGCAGAATGCCTCCTTTGTGCTTGGTGGAGGACAGTGACCAGCAGGAGTTGCTAGAGTGACTGATGATGATGGGTGTAGCCAGTGCTTTTCCAGAACTCTCCTGGCATCACTTACCGGTACAAATGCCACCCCCAGACATGAAACCCCTTCATGGATTTTAATGTCAGATGGCAACATTATAATCACCTAGCCTGATCTGCGTAACACAGGCCAGACATTTTCATTCAGTGTTTTTTGCACCAAGTCATAACTTCTCGTTGAGTTAAATATCTCTTTTTAAAAATAATATCCAGGATGAAATTTTGGCCCTCTTGAAGTAAAGGGCAAAACTTCCTTTTGACTTAAATAGGGACCAGGATTTTCACCGTGAAAGCAGTGAGTACTACAGGTAATTCGAGGTCTTGCACTCTCCAGTACCTGTAATCAGATTATGCAAATTATAGCTGCCTTTTGTGTTCACGCACTAAATGGAAAGGGGTAGCAGTCTTTCTTGCACCCTCTTCTCCTTCTCTACAGGGGCAGGCATATTTTGTTCCACTAAACTGACTGCATATCAGATCCCTGGATAAAAATGCTCATGTCTCTATTTTGTATATGTATAGAAGAAATTTTATTTACCAGTAATGAAGTATAGAATGGCCACTCATTATGTACCACAGCCTTGGGGAGAATGGGAAGAGCTAAAGACCAAATTATATGAAAACTAAGTTTGCATGAGAAAGTGTAGAGAATCACCTTGCATTATTTGCAAATGGATGGATTCTGACAGTGTGAGCTTTTAACTTTGATTGCTGTATTCAAATAACCTTTTTGAAATACCAATATGTACTGCAAGATCACCCGTTTCTAACAGACAGCAGAAAGGTACACATTTTACTTTAGGATGTCAAATAGCTTATTCATATGTAAACAAATTAGATTACATAGTAAGTATTCTTCTACTGTTGAGCATTGCAGAAAAAATCCTGACTTCAGATTTGATTTTTGTTTAACAAAAATTGCTTTGATTGTAAATATTTATTAATTTGCCATTCTTATTTCTGTTTTTTTAAAATAATTATCACTTAGTTGTGACCCAGAAAAGCACATGATATTTAACTAAAGCTTTTATGTACGTGCTCATAAAATTGTAAGGCATGTGCTTGATGATCCATTTAAACATAAATGTACACAATATACTGAACTCTTGTGGTTTATTTTGTAACCCATTTGCAAATTTAAGTTTTTTAAATACACAGAATACGTAAAGTCTGCACAATTTTATGTTAGTGTTAAAGCTTCCATTTTATTTTTCTTCATCTGCTCAATTTTCACCCAAAAAACAGTCCACCCCCATCCACTTACACCCACACATAAGCCTCCTTTCCAAACAGTTAGATGTACTTACAGTAGGGTCATCTACTTGATCAGTCAGACAAGATTAACTAAGCTATACAGTTCTTCTGACTTGCTTCAGTCTCCACTCAGCTGTGTGATTGATGCGGACAAACCTCATGCTGCTTTGTTTTCCTTAAATAAAGAAAGCACTAAGCTTCAACCTACCCATCTATACAATGTTTAGGTTTTCCTACAGGACTGGTTGACAGGAGCGGAGAGGAGAGGAGAAGAAAGGGATGGCAATTTGAGTATTTTAGTGAGAATGCTAAAAATAGAAATACCCCAGATTTCTGTGAAAGATGCTACCATTCGTTACAGTTTTGGGAAAGGAACCCTTTCACTGTATTATTTTCTTCATAAAGGGGAGAATTCCTGCCTGATGCTGATATTAACATTTTTGCTATGCTATTGGCAGACACATTAAAAACAGTTCTGCCTGAATAAACCAGACACAGCTTTTTTGTAAAATGTGCAAACCTTACACGGAAAATAAGGTCTCCTTAGATTAGTCCTGGGGGAATTCTATGCCAAAAAATTAAAAATTCTGTGTACAATATATTAAATTTCTGTAAAATTCTGCATATTTTATTAAAATAACACATTATAATCACCCCAATTTCAGTTATTTTGGTAATTTATTTCAAAGTACCCATCAACAAGTATGTCAATAATACATGCAAAAACAAAAAAGATTCTCCTAGGAGTAGAGAGTTAAAGAAGCCCCTATGGCAACCCAGTTCCAGTTGAGGGGTGCTGGATGGGGCTGCATGGGCCCCACAGAGCCCAGACACCTGCACTCCTTTCTTCCCAGAGCCCAGCTGTGGGGCACACCCCGTCCCCCCCAGAGCCCAGCCATGGGGAACCCCGTGGCCCAAACACCTGAAGCCCCAGATGCTTTACTCCCCACAGCTTCTTTACTGTCCCGCCGGGGAACATGGTGTGGTGCAGCCCTGCCCTGCCTCACCCTTAGCCAGAGCTGGATCTCCCGGGCGCACTCCTGTCCCCGGGAGAATGAGGACCAAGCCAGGCAGCCAAAGCATGCAGAGCCTCCATCCTTGCTGGGCGCGCTCCTCACTATGAGCCAGTGGCTCCTAGTGACGGCCAGCACCTCTGCAGCTCCAATTTGGCAGGAGGTGTGGAATTCTGCACAAATTCTGCATTGCGTAATGGCACAGAATTCCCCCAGGAGTCTTACATGTAGGAGTCTCTTGCTTCAGCAGTGTCTTTTGTCATATCATATGCCAAATGTTAAAAATGTTTCAGTTCTGAGGGATCTTTTCCTGACTCTCAA
Organism: Lepidochelys olivacea; assembly: GCF_965140295.1. NCBI lineage: Eukaryota > Metazoa > Chordata > Testudines > Cheloniidae > Lepidochelys > Lepidochelys olivacea. The sequence continues at coordinate 171,189,658 of NC_140411.1, forward strand.
TCCAGAGATGCAGTGATTGACTCATTGGATTGGATATTTTTCCAGCACTTTGCAACCAGAGTTTCCAATATCTGTGTTCTCTCTACTGAATCGTTTGCATGAGCTTTTATGGCCTCAGTTCAGCAAGTATGTGCTTAGGTGCATTCGTGTTCAGCAAAATACTTAAGCACATGCTTTAATCACGTGCTTAAAGCTAAGCATGTGTTTATATACTTTGCTGAAGTGTTGTGTGTAGCCTCTGTCAGAGAGAAATAAATGGTAATTGACAGGTAAATATACATTCATGTATGATTAACAATAAATAGAAACTTTATTAAATGAGTATATAATGGAAATACAAAGGAGGAAAAAGAGACATATATGTGATTTATAGTTGGTATGTATATGAGTATGATGATACACATGCCTCTTTTGATACCGAGTCAGCTGGTATCTGTCGTCCACCATCACCACCAAATATTGCAAAACAAGTCACAACCCACAAAACACTCAGATATCTTGATCCCAGTAGTTGTGGAAATGTGCTGTGAGATACTAAAAGTAATCCTCCAAGTAAATGTTGAAAACTTGATGTAGTCCATAGTTATGGTATTGAAATTTGAAAGGGAAAGGATATAATTTATATGCTTGAAGAATAATTGTTTGGAGGCTTTCATGGATGTATGGGAATCCAGTTAATGATTTCTTGAACTAAATTGGATTATGTCAATATGAATTGCGTAATTATAAGTTTTTGTGTTGTAGTTTATAGTCACACAGCTTATTTAAATATATAAAAGCTATGTGATGATAACTTAAATCTGTTAGTAGGACCAATATTTAGTTGGGATGAATTCTTCCAGTGCCTCAGAATGGCTTTCATAGAAACTCTGACCATGTCTGAAGGTTTTTGTGTGTGCTTGCTTTTTTACAGTCCTCAATGTAGATATTACTTGCATACAACCCTCCTCCCTCCCTCAAACCTATATTAAGAGAACATTAAGGTTGCAAAGTCCAGTGCTCAAAGTTAAGAAATGCCAGAATTGAGAATTTGAGTAGCAGCCGTGTTAGTCTGTATCCGCAAAAAGAAAAGGAGTACTTGTGGCACCTTAGAGACTAACAAATTTATTAGAGCATAAGCTTTCGTGAGTACAGCTCACTTCATCGGATGCATACCGATGAAATGAACTGTAGCTCATGAAAGCTTATGCTCTAATAATTTTGTTAGTCTCTAAGGTGCCACAAGTATTCCTTTTCTTTTTGAGAATTGAGAGTGTCTGTGCAATCTTCATTTTGCCCTGTCATACATAGATATTATGATAGTGTCTGATCACATGATCACATACTATTTTTCCATGTCCTTCGTCAGATGTGTTTTCCATAATGCATAATTATAATGTCCGAGGGCTTTTTCTTGCACAGTGTGCCAAAAAAATTTCACCCATTTCCACTTCAGGTGGAATCATGAGAGGTTTTTTTTTTATTCAGGTTTTAATTTCCCTTTTCCACTGAAAAATAGTTTGGAATCCTCCTCATGTCCCTATAGTTAGTACTTTTGCTGCTGTATTCCCTGTGACGGGCAAACTCATTATTACAACAGCCCCCTATGAAGGAATGACTACATCCTTCAGGAGCAAACAACCTTTTTTTCCCCCATTGTTTCTGCCCTATGTAGTCTTTGACATTGGTGCAGCTAAAAATTATATCACCTCTTTTCTTGTGCTTTATTTTGAAATCATTATCTTACAATCAAGACAAAAAGCACTTCCACCGTTCTGTACATGAAATCCTGTATTAGAATTCATTAAAAAAATAAAATAAAAATTGGAGCCAGAATGGTAATACTTCTTGCAGAGAAAATTAACAAGTAGATGGAAGCTATGGAAATCACTTCATTACACCCAAAATCATGAATAGATTCATACCAGTATTTCATAGTTGTGCAGAAAATGAAGTGCTGATTCATAGTCATCACCAGTAAACAACTCAAACAACATATTGAAATGTTCAGTGGGGTGTGCTTAAGAACTGGAGTTTTGAAAGCTGAAGAAAAATTATTCTTTAGGAGCAATAGATGGAATTTAAGTCTGAGCCTCTTGTTCACAATTGAAAGCTATTAAGATTGTATTTCTATAGGCTTGTAGGGAGATTTATGTGTTACGCTCTCTGTTTTTAAAGCTGTGGCATGTGAATAGAAATGTGCTTTCCTCTATTAAATCTAGCCGTGAAATAAGATTTTTTTTGTTTGTTTAACTTTGGGACTATTTAACATGTTTATTATTTGATCACCACTGAAAGAGAGTATCATTTGGAGTTTGTATGTGGGAGGGAAACAGAAAATGAACTTTTTTTTTGGTGTGAGTGTCAAGGCCAGGCTTTGGGCAGCTGGCTTGCCCTAGTCAGCTGCTAAGTTGTGATCTGAAGACGACGAGTAGGGTCAAGAGGGAGCTGGGTCAGAATGCCAGAGAGTCAGGGTTGGGCACCAAGTTGTAGGCAGCAGGAGGTAGCAGGGTTGGAGTCGAGCCAGGTCAGGATACCAGGAAGTCGGGCACCAGGTTATAGACAGCAATTGAATAGCAAAGTCGAGGACAAACTTGGGTCAGAAACCAGAGTCTGAGGTGTATCACAAGCAGGGTCTGGAGAAGAAGCAGCAGGCAGTCTACGGTGTTGCCATCTGAGGAACAGTCTGAGCTTCCTTGTTTAAATACTGGCATCAGCCAATCAGTGGACTGTGAGGGAGCGCCACTTAGGCCTTTCTGGGTGGTACTTTTTGTCAAGCCTAGCTGCACAGGGTCCTCCTGGGGGACCTCAGGCTATGCCTCAAGTGGCGATGCAAAGACATCAGCAGCCTAGAACCCCTATAGTCCCAGATTCTAGTCCTGCAAGTTCTTACATCGAGGTTCATGTATTCAGATATAGAAGTTGCAGGTTTGATCCCCACTGCCCAGGACACACCCAGGGGTGTCAGTGTTACACATCAAATAATTGATTGCTCACTTCCTTGCCCAGGGAACCCATTATGTTTACTTCTCCAATGTGTCTAAGCTTCATTGGTGTAAATTTAAAAACTCCTGTGCTTTCCAGACCTGGGATTCTTCCATGCAACAATACTTCCACCCACTTACCAGGCTGACTTTTCACTTAAATACATTTAATCTCCAACCAATACTTACAGTAAAATGGTGCTTAATTTACCATATTTGAGATCAAACAAAACAAAAATCCTAGTGCCTAATACAGCCCACACTGTATATTGGTTTTTCATTTTCAAAGAACTGTACACGCACAAACTAACTAATCTTTCCATTGCCTCTTTAAGGTAGGTAGACAAAGATATCCCTGTCTGTAAAATGGTAATAATAGTGCAGAGAGATCACCGCCTTCAAAGTACACATTACCATGATATTGTTGGTTGACCTTTACCATGCACAGAAACATGATGTCCTGAATAGCACCCTTGGCACATAAAAGAGAACAGGAGATTTCCTTCCTTGTGTGAGCATGTACCCAAGAAGATTTAGGGCCTTACCTTTTCAGTGGACAGTATAGTTTTTTGCAATGTTTGTTTCCAAGAAGTCATCTGTCCTCCTGTAATCACATTGCCAAGTTAACTCTGTACATGTAAGAGAGAGCCCAGTTAATTTTCTGTATGGAAAGGGATTTCTTATTAAGCCCATGTTGCCTTTCATGAAAAAGGTCTTATAAAAACCAATATTTAGTGATGTGACAGCACAAAGTGACAGAATTTATTTGTTGTCTGGATGAACTGCCCATAACTAGCAAAGAAAGACATAGCAGTACTGCCTGGCTGTTCTCTACAGATGTAATGGAAGGCATTCAGCTATAAAATGCATTCAACTTTTGTGATCAGCAAGTCCTGTCGTTGAAAGCACCAGAACAACAGGAGGGTATGGAGCTATGTCCAGTATGATAAACTAGGCAGTATTCCAGTTACATGAAATGACACATCTTATAATGCAACTATTTTAGGCTGATTTCCATAAAACTGTATTATGATGGCACCTGCCATCTTACCGCTGAACTGATCGCTGTGCTCTGAATTTGTCCCTAGGGAAAATTACAGCACTTTATCATTGTATAAACAAGATCTTTGCAGGAGGAATATGTTGACATTTGAAGGTTAAACATGCTACAACACTTCTCCCCTTATTTTCTTTTTCCTTCTTTCTCCCCCTCCCATTTTAGGCACAAAACCAATTCTATTTGAAGGAAGAACTTGTTTTGGGTTTTTAAATAACTGTTAGTACAAGCTTTCCCATGAAAAAGTAGTATAAAATAAAACATCTGTGTATCAGGAGCCATTTGGGGTTCAACGTAATTTTTTTTTTTAATTCTTACTCCCAGTAAATTTACAGAATGAATAATATAAATTGAAAATTATATGTCCTGGGTTCCCTGTGGTGCTGCTTTGCACTTTCCTGAGGCTCAGGGGTGATGCCAGCCTCTACCCAGTGGCGGGCTGAGGTGGGCCTTAGTCTCTCCCCCGCCACCATGGGGCCGTGCATGTGTCCTGCTTTTGCCTTTTGAAAAGATTGTCATCCTGTAGCAGCTGCATGTAATATAGAAGTTCAGATCTTTGAATCACTGTAAATACAAGCTTTCATGTGAAATAGATATTCCAAAAAAAAAAATGTTGGCTTTATTTTCTCTTGTAAATGTTGGTCTCATGACAAAGAAAGGAGAACTTTAACTTGTGTGATTTTTCACTTTCACTATAAGCCAAAATTTTCTGAACCATGATTTTTTTCTATGAAATTTTTCATCAAAAATTAAAATAAACCCTTCAAAGAATTTTGACAGATACTTTAATCTTCTCCCCACATCTCACATGTTTTCAACCAGCAACAGAGCGGGCTGCAATTATATATATAAAAAGTACAAAACTTTTTTAAAAAAAGTTTAACCCCCTCAACGGTAGCTATAACTCTTAGGCTGAAGCGTACATCACATTTGTGTTATCACCTGTTTATCCCTTTGGGTTAATGACAATGGAACTTTCTTACTTACTTACACTAGTTACAGACAGAAAAAGAAAAACTTTAGTTTACAATATTCATTTCAAAAAATTAGTTATGTTGTTGATGGCAAATTGGTTGTTGGGTACTAGATCTTTTTAAGATGTCATATTTATGCTGTACATAACAATACTAACCTATGTTGTAAAAATCAGTATCTTCATACTTGGAGATCTTTTTTTCAATTCAGATCAAACATAAAATTAATCTTTCCACATGTGTTAATGAATGTGAGATTGGTATCACATTTACGTTTCAGTTTTATTTTGCTATAGAGTTAAAATGGAACGGACTTTAAATTCTTGGACTTGTTTACAGACCTCCAAGCTTATTTATAATAAATAATGGTTTAAACTTCTTAGTTGGGAGGAAAACTTCTATGATTTAGAAGTCTTTTCTAATGACTGACCTAAGGGACAAAATTATGGTATAAATCCAGTGGTACTCTGAACTCAGTGGTTCAGGAGCCAAATTAACAATCGGCATTACCCAAAAGAGCCACAGTAGTATGAATTCATTGTTTCATTTACTATTTATATATATAATTGTTTCATTTACACACACACACACACTCTCTCTCGCTCTCTCTCTCTCTCTGTCAAAATAGTAAATGAAACAATATATACATTCTCACAGCAAAATGACTGGTCAACTACAATTGGTTAATAACATAGTAAAAGCATCCTGATTGGTTAATGACTAAATCACACTGTGTTTTCATATCATGTGATGCACAGAGTAGTAGCAGACATACTAAGGAGCCCCTTGCGATTCACGAGCCTCAGTCTGAGTATCACTGGTATAAAGTAAAATTTGCTCAAGGAAAATAGGTGGACCTAGAAGATTTAAAGCTAAGGTTAATGTAAGCCAATTCAATTTTGATTAACACCGTAAAATATGCAAAAACAGAAACAAATTATCTGCTTAATCTGCTCAAGTTTTATGGTTTACTTTGCTCAAGTATTTTTTCAGTGTGCGTCTGATCTTTTTTATTTATTTATTTTTTCACTGAATTATGTGTACAGGTCTGGGCTTCTAGGTCTAGTCCTTTACTCATCGTGGAACTCCTGAGTTGACAATTCAAAAATAGTTCCTGGGTGGGTGGGTGGACGGATGTGTATATATATATATATATGTAGACACACGGCAGCAAAAATTATTTGGTAACGGTTGAGGATGAAGATTTCTGGGGACTTTCTCCTTCTTACACTAATATCTTGCATGATATAGTAGTTCCTGTAGGGTCTAACATTAAATTAGTTCTTGCTGTGCAAAATATTTAAATCTAGCCTAATTGTGATTAGATCATTGTATTTAGGTCAAAGGAAAATTGAGTCATACCAATTTATTAAGAGTTTATCTGGGCAAATTAATCTGACCTCTGCAATAATGACAGGGGGTTTTTTTGGGACGAGGGGCATGTTCTATGCGGAAGGTAGAAAAATAGATCAAGTCAAATATATGAATAGCGCATACTTTTTGTCTGTTGTCTGATCTTGCATTCTTTGCAGGAAATATTTTTTTCTTTCACTTCAGTGGTTCAGTATGTTTTTTTTAAATAGTTCTTACATATATTTTCTCTTTATAATGAAATGGAGTCTTCAAGCTACCACTTAGTGACTTATTTTATATTACAAAGAATACAAACTCCCTACCTACCAAAATGCCTACCATAGACTCTCTACCTCAGTTTCATATGTCCCCTAACCACAAGCCAGTGCTGGGGTTCTCAGTACTGATTTCAAGTCCCCCTGCAAATTAGCTTTTGCAGAAGTTTCACCTAGTTAGAGTTAATATGCAAAAGGTAGTGTTTTAAAAGAAAAGCTTTATTTTCCTGTTTTAAATTTGGGAAGATTAGAGCAAATCTAAAAAGCATGTGTGATGCATTGTCACCCCCAGGGTGCAGTCTCAGAGCTGTGGGAAACGCAGCGCCCCTCTCTGACACACAGCTGGGTTGGGGACACAGCCAGCCAGCCTCACCCAGACCCTGTTATCACCCAGTGCTCACCCAGACTGGGCTACTTGAATGCCAGCAGCAGACACCAACCAGTTTCCCAGCTCCCTAGGCACCCTTCTCCCCCACCCCCCTTCTGGAGTATAAGCCCAAAATTATACTGTCTTGCACTAGACAGTAATTAAGCACATTAATATGTTCGCCCCTCCCTCAATGTGGAGAGGAATATGCACCAAACGCTTGTGTTAAACCAAGCTGAGATTTTCCCCCAACACTTTCAAAATCACACTGGATTAGATTAACACATAAACAAGTTTATTAACTACAGAAAGATAGATTTTAAGTGATTATAAATGATAGCAAACAGATCAAAGCAGATTACCTAGTAAATAAACAAAATCACAAACTAAGCCTAAGATACTAGAAAGATAGGATATGAATTAGCAAATTCTTACCCTGGCTGACGATACAAGCAGGCTTGCAGATTTTTAAGGGCCAAGCTACATTTGCTTTGCAGTTTGGGATCCCCACCCCAGTTTCCAGTCCTTTTTTTCAGAGCTTCTCTCAGGTGTTGAGTTGTGGGGGAGTGAACAACAACAGATGATGTCACTCCCTGCCTTTATAAAGCTTTAGTTTATGGTGGGAACCCTTTGTTCCAAACTCAGTTCCCAGCCCAGGTCGTGGAAAAATACAAGTACCCAAAATGGAGTCCAGAGTCCTGGGGGGCTGTTCACGGGCCCTGGCAGCCATTATTTACAGACTGGAGGAAGTGTCCACAGGGAGACTCACCAGGTGGGGGATAAGCTTCTCCTAAGGCCTATTGTTTTCCCTAATGGCCCATGACCCTGAATGGGCCTGTGGAAGTAGATAAAGGGAATTTGGATGCAGGCCTCTGAAATAAGCAGGAGTCAGGCTAACTCTAGCTTTAATAACGCGAGATTTGTAGAAGCGGGGATAGTGCGAAGTGAGTGGAAAACAACTGTGAAAGAGGCTGTTGTGACCTTGTATTAGATAAGAATAGAGTGCAGACTATAAGAGAAATGGTAAGAAAAATAAGATATCTTGAAGGAATATGTGTAAATAATATGCAGTTTTTGCTTATTATTGTCTGTAATAAAGGTATAAATACTTGCTCAAATTGTTTATCTGGGAGAGACCTGCCTAGTGTCCTAGTGCACACCTTTTCCCTCTGTGCAATTGCTTGAGGTAATAAAGTGTATCTGATTTCCTGCACCGAACCTGAGAGTGAGAACTGTTTTTTCCTCCGACAGGCCCTTCACAACCAACTGTTTAGACTGGAAGCATCTTGCCTAGTGGGTGTCATCCAGGTGTGACAACATGTGAAATACAGATACAGAGTCAATATTCATAACTTCAGCTACAAAAATGATACATGCCTACAAATAGGATAATCATATTCAGCAAATCCTAACTTTTCCAATGAGACCTGACATGAATCATCTTGTGCAAAATGCATCATAACCATGCCATAATAATAATAATAATATAAGTAGTACCCACTGTGAAGAATGTGGGTGTGTCACCGCATGTTTCCTGTCTTCTACGTGATTTTTTTACACAGGCAAACCTTTACACGGCAGTCGAATTAAGGGTGTCACTTAAGCAAATGAACTTCATTATGCTTGCCACTCACTTACTAACTCTTAATTCCCAGTTTTTAACAGTGCTCATGTTCTGCTCTCACTGAAATCAATTAGAGTTTTGTTACTGATTTCATCTGAAACAGGAGCTGGGTCTTTGACAGGGACTTTAGAAAAATCACTCTTAAAAGGTGGCCAAGTGGCCATGCGGTGCCCTTGTCTGTCTGAATTAGGCTTGTGGAGAATTGTAAAATTGAGTATCTCAATGCAGGCATTATGTGGAAGCCTGGATTTTGTGCTTTCACAAGCTCAAGTGACATATGCATATGACGTGTCATTTTCCTTTAGTAATACGGTATCTTTTATGCAGAAATGTGCATATAAAAATGACTACTCAGTTCATAGCGCCATACACAATTAAAAGCTAATACAGTCTTTGGCTGTTACTCTTAGATAACTATTTTATTCAGTAGCGTACGCTGATTGAGGTAGTCTACAATTTAAAAGATGTGGTGTGGTGCATATAGATGGGGAGACTTGCGTGAGGTCACTGATTCCAGTGGGGCAAAATCTTAAGAGATTTGGAAAGAACCAACACTTGCTAGGGGGCAGCAGAATGTACTGCATCCTGCCTGGCTGGAGCACACACTGTTGCATGGGAAGGGAAGATGAATGAACATGCTGGTATTACGGCGATGCAGTATTTTGTTTGTTAGGGGACCCTGTCAGTTGGTTAATGGTAGCTAGTTAGCCGGCTGGAATGCTGGGTTTGATGTTCCAGAGGTTACAGTGTAATATGTACTTTCAAATGCTTGTTATAAAATCTTCATTCTTGACCCTCATTCGTTCAATTAATTCATTACCATGTCGCTTCTAATATTATCTGCTTCACCAGGCTGTGTATAATTCCATTAAACTTACTGTTTTATTCTGTGTCCGAATACTACACAAACTGTCTTTGCCAATCTATCTGTGAATTGGTTATCTTTCTTCTTTTTGTGATGGATCAAACTCATTGCCATTTGTTTCAATTGCGGAGTAGAGCATGCCCCAGGCAGACTCTCCTTTACAGTGGCTGGGTATGCTGTGGCACTGTACGTGAGAGAAGGGAGATTCTTTCTTGTAGTCCAGTGCTGGCACTCAGACAGAACGGAGAAGGAGGAAACAACCCTGGCTGAAACACAGAGAGGTGAGGAGTGTGGGGAGAAGGGATAGAGGCAGGAACTTGGGGACAAGATCGCAGGGGGAGGGGAGGTTTGGTTTAGTGCAGAGGTCGGCAAACTATGGCCTGCTTGGGGAGGCACAGCCTTCCCTGCCCAGCCCTCCATATAGTTTTGCAACCCCGATGTGGCCCTTGGGCCAAAAAGTTTGTCCACCCCTGGTTTAGTGTGATACCAGCACAAACGAATTCTGTGGCAGTGGTTGGGTTAGTAACCAATTTTCCACAGTGACATTCAACTACCTTAATAGCTAGATGCTCTTTTCTTTTCCTGCAATCTCCTGACTCATTCATCGAACAGGGCGAATGAGAGGATGCCTGTTGGCTATAGGACCCCTGCCTCACTTGTTGCTGAAGTGGGAAGAGGTGTAGGGAATGAGGTGGGGGACTTCAGAAAGAAAAACCTTCGTTCTGACGTTTCCTAATCCTGGGGTGGTTGACGTTGCAACCAGATTTGGGTTGTTTTGCAATGTATCATGTTTGAGAGGCCACACCTTGATTTGTGGTGCAGCATTTTTTCACCACTACAAGAAAATGTGATTATCACAACAGTTATGCCCTTGAGAGTCTAAACTAAATGGAAGGTTTTCAAGTAACCTTGCTCTGATGACCTGGAACATGAGGTTGGGGTAATGGACATTGTTAATAAGTGAGAGAGAGCAAGGAGGGCATTTCACTGCAGGGTCAGATATAAGATGCATTTTTTCTTTAAAGAAGGGGGGGAGGGGCTAGAAAAGCAAATGTATTTAAAGCCTGAATTAACCACTGTTAGATGCTGCAGTGCTTTAAAATGACTTTTAACTGATGCATCTGTAAAAGTGCCAGACCTTGTAAATGAAGCATATTTAAATGGTTTTGCATCTAAACAAATGCACTCTCTATTTGCGTGGTGTGTAAAATCTGAATGACATTTGCATTCTGTCTGAAAAGAGAGAACAGACGTTTTCATTATAAAATTCAGTCAAGCAGAAAAGTAGCAAAGTGAGCAGAAATTCCCATTTACAGCTATGATTGAAGCATTATTTGGAGGAAAAAAGGGCCAAGGTTTGAGAATAGCCCAGTTTTATACAGTTATGTAACAGGATATTTTATGACTAGAAAGGATTGTTGGACACTTTTTTTTGGCAGCATCCCTCGAGTACACAAGGCTTAAAGCTCACTTGTACCCATTTTAGACTAAGTGAGCTATTGGTGGCTTCATACCACTTCATTAGTTTTTGTTTATCTTTTCTGTCTTAAGTACACATTGTACACTTTCTATAGTTCATTATTTCATTGAGGCAGATGTTGCCCCTTTGATTATGCATTAAAACTTACCACATTTTTATTTTTAGGCCTTTGTCTCCAGAATTTAGTTTCAGGTGTTGGGGCTTCTCAAAAAGAGGAATGATCATTATTTATTTACAGTAGAACACTGAGCGCTAGGTCAAAATTGGGTTGTGTTGTGCTAGTCCCTCTACTAACATAAAGGCAGACATAATCCCTGCCCCAAAGAGTTTATAATCTGTTTCCTTTTACTTCCCGAGGGTGTAACTCACCTGATTTCTTGTGTGTCCCATGCACAGACCAAGCTATGCTCGTGCATCTTGTGCCATCATAGGATGCATGGAAAATGGTACTGTTTTAATGTCTGTGATTTGCAAAATTATGTTGGAGGAATCTAGTGATTAAGAACGACAGTACAATTAGAGTCAGCATTTAAGGTAAATCAATTTTATATTCAATCAAGATAAATTTGTTAATTGAAGCCTATAATTTTCTGTACTCTAACAGTGTGGACCAACCTCGCTCCTTGTGTAACTTTTTTGACTTTAGGGGAGGTACACCAAGGGTGAATTTGGTCATATGTCAATGATAAAATGTTAAACTCATTCTTCTTGGATTTTTATTTAAATATAACTTTATAAAAATGTCCTTTTTCTCTTCAGACTTTTACTATAGCAGGGGCAGGGAGTATGTCTTAATCCCTTTTTATAAAGCACTGTGTAAACTTCTGTCCTTTCCTGATGCCAGGGCATTTCTCCCTACCCAGCATTGTCCTGAGTTAGTGGTTCAACAGCTCTTCTTTGTAGTGCAGCTTTTAGGAATCCAAAGTGCAGTGAACAGCATAGTATTCAACCTCAGAAGATGTAACCCATACCTTTATTTAGATGGTAGTATACTGCATACTGCTAATTCAGCCATTGATAAACAGGTGAAATGTAGCTCTAAAGTGTACCAATCTGCATCATCTTCAGTGCTTAAACTAAGAAAGCCTCTGTGGGTTAGGGATGTGATTAGTGAAAATCACACCTCTGTAATTCAGTTCTTTGCCTCTCAGTTCTAGAAGTGCCATTGTTGCCTTGCTTGATTTGGCCAATGATGAGTCTTAAGAAAAAGATAAATTGATTATCAATTACACAAATGGGAAATGACTGCCTAGGAAGAAGTTCTGCAGAAAAGGATCTGGGGGTTATAGTGAATCACAAACTAAATATGCGTCAACAATGGTATACTGTAGCAAAAAAGGTGGACACCATTCTGAGATGTATTAGCAGGAGTGTTGTAAGCAAGACACAAGAAGTAATTCTTCTGCTCTATTCAGCACTGATAAGGCCTCCACTGAAATATTGTGTCCAGTTCTGGGCACCACACTTCAAGAAGGATGTGGACAAATTGGAAAAAGCCCAGAGGAGAGTAACAGAAATGCTTTAAAGTCTAAAAAAATTAGGAAAGGTTGGAAAAAATGGGTTTGTTGTGTTTGGAGATAAGACTCAGGGGGCATGATGATAGTTTCAAGCACATAAAAGTTGTTATAAAGAGGAGAGGGTGATAAATTGTCCACTGAGGACAGGACAGAAAGTAATGAATAGGTTGGACGAACACCTGTTAGGGATGGTCAAAATAATCCTTCGTCCTGCCCAGGGCCGGCTCTAGGTTGTTGCCGTCCCAAGCAAAAAAATTGTTGGCTGCCCCCCACCCCAGCTCTGGGCTCTCACTCCTCTGACCAGTGCCCACCCCCTGCCGCCCCAGCCCTGGGCTCTTCCTCCCCCACCAGTGCTGACTCCGCCTGCTCCTCCCTCACCTCCAGCCAGTCCGGCGCTGGCAGGGTCAGGGTAAGAAGCAGGGCTCCCAGGCCGTGCCTCAGCCCAGGGTGCTGCCAGGATCTGGGAGGGCAGAGCTGGGGGATAGCCCCGGCAGGGGGCTGAGGAGCCAAGGCAGGGCAGCCCTGGAGAGTGGGACGCAGGCCCCACACGGCAGCGCCCCGCACGGCAGCACCCCACCCTCTATGGCCCTGCTGCTGCTGCTTCTAGCCACCCTACCCCAGTCCCTGGGCGGCTCAGGCCACTTTGCCCAGCCCCAGCTGCGGCACGGCCACCCTGCGGCACCTGCAGGTGGCTCCGTGTGCCCCGCAGGGCGGTCCCCAGCCCGAGTGTCCCCCGCTCGGAGCCTTCCCGGCCCAGCCACAAAGTGCGGGTGTGCGGCGCGAACTGCAGCGGCCTCAGGGCGCACGACGCGCTGCTGCTGCCAGGGCTGGCTCTAGGCTTTTGCCGCCTGAAGGAAAAAAAGATGGCTGGAATGTTGCCCCTGAAAATGTGTCACCCCAAGCACGTGCTTGGTTTGCTGGTGCCTAGAGCCAGCGCTGGTCCTGTCTTAATGCAGGTGACTGGACTAGATGACAATTCGAGGTCCCTTGCAGTCCTACATTTCTGTGATTCAGTTCCCTGCTCCCTTATAAGTCACTGGCCAGAGAGACTGCCTCTACCTTACTTTGGCACCATCCGATACCTTCCAGGAGCAGAGGCTGAATGTGCTGCACAGCAGCTACAAATGTTTGTGTCTTATAGGTTCCATGAGGGCATGGAGCTCTCAAACTCATTTTGAATGCAGAATAATAATACTGTATATCCCTGTGGGTTTTCTGTTATTGTGGGAATAAGTGGCAAGCATTATGGTGTGGCACACTGGGGTGATAAAATCCATTCTCCCCCAGAAATTTGCTGACTTTGGTTTTAATAACTTAAAATCACTAACATCGAATACAGGAGGAAAAAATCAGTTGGACTAGAAATATAATCGGTCATTAGCAAATGGAGGCACACTCCTTTTGCTGAAGTGTGATATTGAAAACTTTGTTAGTTAATTTTAAAGCAGATTTTTTTTTAATCAATAAGTAATTCTCAAGAGCCAGCACATAGTCAGTAGCCAGCACGTTTCCTTGCCTAATAATAAACATAATTACTTCACTGTGACTCATTTAACCATTATTTCAACATGTAACCACTGGACCATTTTAGTTCATTCATTTGAAATGTGAGTACTTTAATTTTCTTGGACGTTGCTAGAAGCAAGTATGGTTCAGGGAGCAGATAAACACATGCCACTTGAATCATGTAATCTTCTTTGAGTGGTGGTCCCTATTTGTATTCCACTGTGGAATTTCGAAAGCAGTGTCTGTTGGTCCGCACATGCTCCCTTGTCGTCTTTTTGCCCCTGACTGAGGATATAAAAGGTGGAATAGGTGACAACCTCTCCAGTTCCTTCTCACCATCACATAGTCTGGGCCACAACCGCTAATGTCCAGAGCTTCATCTTTATTCCTTTATCTGCACACACACTCACATATATATACATACACATGCGCACACACTCACATATATGTGTGTGTGTGTATATATATATATGAAATGTATCTCTAAAGAGTTTTTAGAAAATGGTAGGATTTAGAGTTTTATATAATAGTTTTAATTTTTTTGTAGTTAGCCTCCCTGACCTGGGGAGCCCCTCTGTATGCCCCCAGACCCTGTTTCAGGTACAGTAGAATGCTTACCACTCTGGGCTTCAAAATTGGTGCCTGCGCTACTTCTCAGTCAATGACAACCATCAGTGCTGCTTGTACTGCCTTGGAGAAGCTCACATCATGGCAAGGTGCAGTATATGCCAATCGTTCCCTGAGAGGGATGGAAACTACCTCAGAAAGCATCCACTGGAAAAGGCGATGAGGTTGCAGTTGGACTTTGGAAATGATGCAACTCCTCTCCTACTTGAGGGGGGGGCATAAACTGCATCTCTACCCCGATGCAGATTTAGACTTCATCAGGGCATCCTTAAATTCAATCACAGCAAGGCCTTACCTGCCAATGAATAGGTTCCAGGCACTGAACGATCTCATAGAGTAAATCATAAGAAACCCATGAGCACTTTTCAAGATTTGTCTCTTTCCTGGCTCATATGGTTCCATGCGCTTACGTCACACCATATGTCAAGCTCCACCTTGGTTGCCTGCAAACATGGCTTCAAAGAGTGTATTCACCAAACCATCAGTCCACGAGCACCATGGTAGCTGTTTTGCCAAAGTACTATCATCTCTGGGGTGGTAGAAAAATGCTCACCGTGTATGCATGGGGGTTCCCTTCCTTGCTACCCCATCGGATAGGACAGCTGTTACAGTCACTTCCCTGTTGGACAGGGAAACTCACATGGGCAACCATACAATGCAGGGCACCTGGACATTTCAAGAGTCCAGAATACTGTCCAGTATTTTGGAATTGCGAGCAGTTCAAAGGGTTTGCCAAAGCCTTTCTCCTTTATTCAGGATTGCAGTGCCCTCATGATGTCAGACATCTTTTAGACCATCTTTAGATGACCATCTTTTACATCAACAAACAGGGAGGAAGGAGATGCATCTCATAGTGTGCAGAAGCAGTCTGTGGAACTGGTGCACCAATAATCACCTCATTCTATCAGCAGACTACCTTCTAGAGAGCCAGAATGTGCCAACAGACATTTTGCTGTTGACCACAAAACTGATCAAAAAGGTTTCCTAGACTGTTTGTTGCCATAGCAGAAAGAGTTTGGAGTCAAGTTATATCCTCCCAAAGAATCTCTAAGTGGATCTCAGGCTGTATTTTGCTCTGCTATCAGCAAACACTAACTTGATGGTATCAACTGTCTGATCTTCCTCCCCCATCTCATGGGATAAGGGCTCATTCCACAAGTGCTCAAGCAACATCTATTGCGTTGCTTCAAGAAGTATCTCTACTTGATATCAGCAAAGCAGCTTGCATGGAGTTCCGTCCACATGTTTGCGAGGTATTAAGATTTAGTTCAGGCCTCCTCTGCTGAGGCATCCTTTGGAATGGTGGTCCTTCATTTGGCTCTGTCATCTGCATCCTTGCACCCCTCCTCCTACTTGAGTATTGCCTGTCAGTCACCTATAGTAAAATACACATAGGGACCAGCACTGAAAGAAGAAGTTAATCACCTTTGTAATTGGAAGTTCTTTGAGATATTCAGTCCCTATCTGTATTCCACTTCCTGCACTCCTTACCCTCTGCTTCAGTTCATCTTTTGGATTCCCAGCAGAGAAGGAACTGGAGAGGCAAGTGCACTGCCTCACCCTTTATCGCCTTAGTTAGAGGTACAAAAGGGTGAGGGTGCATGTGCAGACCAACAGACACTGATTTCAAAATTCTCCAGCTCTAGGCACATAGTGCAGAGGTGTACCCACATTGGAATGCAGATAGGGGTGACACACCTCAAAGAATTTCCAGATACCAAGGTAGGTAACTAGTTCTACCTACTGTCCAGACACATCCATACAATAGAGTACATCAGTTCTCTGACAGATTCCTGCTTATTTGTCCAATATCTCCACCTTTGTAATTAAAAAAAAACCACAACAACCTGTAATGCCAGTATTGCTACAAAATTACAATGATTGCAGTGCAATATATCATGTTGTTCATCATGTTTCCCCCATAATTGTAAACACCAGCACTGTAGACATTTATTCCCGGGTGTGTTTTTTTCAACACTTTTTAATTGTACAGCAGGTGGATCCCTTCTGACTAATTAAAGTATAGTGCTTAAGAGAGAGGCAGAGATCACACATTAACTTGATATACAGAGCTGACAATCGGATGATCTCAGTGTCTTATGATGTTGTTTCAGAGTACCATTAACCTTCAGCTGCTGGTGAAACTGGCTTAAGCTGAAAAGGGACTAAAATGCTATTAATTTTTTTAAAGCTACACAATAACAATGCCCTGGTAGTCCTGTCATTTACTAAAATACTTTAGAATTATTTGGAATGGTGATTTGGTGTCAGATTTGTTCTGGATGTAAAGAATGTAAACATGTTCAAATATTCTTCAGATTCATGTTTTAATGTTTGTCAGATAGCAAGGTTACAGCAAACACTAACTTAATGGTAAAGTCCATTGAAGTCTTCGGTCCTGGAGATGTTGTATTAGGAACACAGGAATTGCCACGCTGGATTAGACCAGAGTATCCCAACTCTCTGAAAGGGACTGGTACCACATTCTTCATTAGAAAGTTAAAGAATCCTTATAGTGGGAAATTACTGAGTAACCTGTCTGTCAGGGAATCTTTCTTGCTAGCTTCTATTAGTTGGAGGTTGAGTTATTCTTCACTGTTAAGTTTTAAAAAACAAAAATCATGAGTGAAATGAAAACTTCATATTGTTTTCTTCCAGTTGGTGAGTTTGTGAGTGATGCTCTTCTGGTGCCAGATAAGTGCAGGTTCCTCCACCAGGAAAGGATGGATATATGTGAAACTCACCTGCACTGGCACACTGTTGCTAAAGAGGTACAGTATATAACTTACCTTGAAATTTCTAGCCATCTTTCTTTCAGTTTGTATCACTTTCTTGGGAATGCATTTAATTGCAACAGTGTTGTTATAGAGCAAATGGTGAGGACACAGTTGCATTTGTAAATATTTATTGATGGGTGGTGAATTGGTGCTTTTAATTAGGAGAAAAACTGGAAAAGTTCTGTTAAGTTTATTTTGTTTCATAAGCAGTATTATTTTGTAACTTGATGTGTCATGTAGAGTCGACGTTTGAATTTTCATATCGTTGTTGTTTTATACCATATTCTGATTTTTTTATGCAAGTTCCAGGGTTTGTGCATTGTTTCTCACCTAGTGGGGAAGCTTAAGGCATCGGACTCTGGCCCTGTGTTGTCAAGTAATTCAAAGGGGAAATCATGAGGATGGTACTGTTAGCATATAAAGAAACTCTTTACCTTTTTAAATTGTTGCATTCCCTTCACCAGCTTTTTCTCCCCAGCTTTTAGCTTCCCTTGTAGCACATATCAGTAGTTACATTCGTTCATAGAAAGCTGCTGTGTTATCGGGTTGACTTAACATTGCTCTTCTGTTGGAGAACTACATCTGTAATGTCACTACTCTGTGCTTGGAAAATAAGAACATCTAATTCATTTCCCATAAACTTTTGTCCCACGTGGTACATGGCAATATTAAACTGCTCTCTCTCTCTCTCTAATTCCTTTTAATCACCTGTAATGCTTGACACACTCACATGTATTATTATTATTATTATTTTTATAATTTTATTATTTATTATAATTTTGTGCTAAGTGCTTCACAGAATTAAGACATGACCCCTGCCTCAAGAATTTACAATCTAATCTCAGAGATGATGCAATTAATGAGGTCGTCATCTGACTGAAAAGAAGGGGGATGGGAAAGGAATAGGAGAGAGAGAGGACAAGGAAACTTGTGAGGACAATGTGTAAAACTGGTGCAAAGCACAGAACATATGATTTTATAACTCACTGACATTTTATTAAAGAGCCTCTGAAACTTAATTTTGTAGGTGTCGTGCATCCAAACGATAATATCTTAGTCCTTTGTAGGAATATGTCTTCTTAAAGGTAAATTGACAAGAGTTTAGAGTTTCAAATTACGATTTTGCCTGGACCCTACTGAAAGTCCGTTTGACCCTGTAATATCATCAGCTCACAATGACATAGCCTTGAGTGGATTTACCATATAGTATTTAAATGTTTTCTCCTTTTCCACATGTTCTGTGTGGCTTTGTCTTTTAAGTGTTTTGTGCAACCTCTTAAATGATGCATAATTAACAGTTTTTGAATATGGCTAGAAGGTACCCTACTGTACGAGGAATCAAACCTCAATGTATCAAGTGTTTTACGTGTTGATCTCCTCTTCAATAGCACTGTTACCATAGGCAGGGCAAACTATCACTCTGTCTCCCGTGGTTATTTGTGCACAGCAAAAGCAAGCCCTCAACGGAGTTCTAGGTAAGAGGATGTAGAATTTGTCAGGTGTATGTGAGGGGATGAAATCTTTTGGCAAGGAGAAGAGTTGAGGAGAAGGAAAAGCTTGTTGCCTAAAATAACAAGACTGTGGGATGGGGGCCCATGTTCCCACGCTGAATGAATTTATCAGTCACAATAGTTGAGAGGTCAATTAACAAGCTAACTCTAATTATCTGAGGCTATACACAGACTTTTATTATTTTCTTAACCTCTATGCCAACTTTTCCTTGTCCAGGTCACTGTATAACCATGTTGTCGCTGTTCTCTTTATTTTTGTAGTCCTGTAGTGAAAAGAGTATGAATCTGCATGATTACGGTATGCTGCTGCCCTGTGGAATTGACAAGTTCCGTGGTGTGGAGTTTGTTTGCTGTCCATTAGCAGATGAAAGTGACAATGTTGATTCAGCTGACGCTGAGGAAGATGATTCGGATGTCTGGTGGGGAGGTGCGGATGCTGATTATGCAGATGGAAGGTAAGAGAGGTGTTTCCCCTTCCTGGTTTACTGAAAATTGTCAGAAGTTTGTTTGGAAAGACTAAAAGTTAGCAGCAGAGTTTTTGATATGAGTACACTTGATGGATCTCCACATTATTTGAAACATTTGAAGTGACCCAAAATGTCTGGGTTTTAATAGGTTTTTGATTTCTACAGAACCCTAAGGCTTATAACATTTTAATTATTTTTTTTTAAAATGCAACGGAAAATATCTTGTTGGGCTGTAAACATTCCCTTGCAGTATTTGCAACCCAACACTATATTATGAGTGCATATGACAACCAAAAATTGAAACAGACTACCTGGGACGCTTACTTTCATTGGCAAGCTGAGTGAACTGCAAAAAATGCACACCCAACCCACTTAGTGGTAAGTGAGGTGTTTTAAAACCCCCTTTTTAGTTTTACTAACATAGGTGTTAGTGGCACAGTAAGAAGACTGTCAAGCTGGCAGCGTCCCTTTTAATTATGCATTGAAAGGTATTTTCAAAAATCGATTTAAATGGCCACACATTGACAAGACATATTCTTCTTTACTAGATCTTGCCTGTGCTACAGTTGCAACTCTGTTAAGCGAGTCACTTTGCAAGACAATCATGCAGCGACCGTGTTACAGCATGGACTGGTTTTGCCTGTGTACATGGGGAAAGAACATGGCTCTACCTTGGTTTCTTTAACAATTTAGCATCATCTAAACATACAAAAGGGGTGCTGGATTAAGCTTGGGGTATGATCATACTGTAACTGGGTATGCCAGGTTGATATGGCCTTTTTCATGGTAGCCTACTAACTGCATTAGGGTTATACAGGTGTAAGTGAGAGCTGAGTACAGTTCTATTCAAATCTTAAATCTCTGGTGAATGAATTGTAAAATACAATGAAAATTACCCTCCTTTACTAAACTAAAATCCAGGGTCATTATTCTGTATTTGACCAAACATCACAGCGTGCTAGATTAAGTCAGGAAGTGCAGAGTTTAGATGTTGGTAGTGTCAATTTTTAGAAAGGGGAAACCAAATCCCCATCTCAGAAATTTGCTGATGAATCCCTTTTCATTTAATTTCATCTTCTGCATTCATTTCACAGCACCTTAGAACCAGGACGAGCCTGGCAGATGGGAGGGAGTTCAGAGAAGAACAACGAAAATGATTAGGGACAGGATGGATACATTTATATGGCAAGATTAAAAATGCTAAATGTATATAGTTTGCCTTAGCAATGACTAAAATGGGAACATTAGCCTACAAGTGTTTCAGGGATATAAAGATGAAGAATGGAGATAAATGACTCTAACTAGGAACAATGGAATGACATTAGGACAACGAAAAATTAGACTGACTGTCAGGGAAATCTTTAACAAGGAGATGTATTCAATCGTGGACATGTCTTTTGGGGAAGGAGTAGAAGCCACATCATGGTGAACGCTTAACACTAGGTTGGACAATGCACTAAAAAAAGTTGTTGCAGGGAACAGGTCTTTAATGGTAAGGGAATGGATTAGATGAATGAAATTAAGGTCTTTTCTCTGATTCTTCATCACAAAAGACTAATATCAAGGCCCTGCTTTTGGCCCCATCTAGGGTGGGAGACATCTTCAGTCTTGGAATATTTGATTTTTCTTGATGAGTACATCTAACAGCCAAAGTGTAGCAATAGAGCTACTTTTGAGGAGGTTTATAGGTCAGATCCCACAGCATCGTTACGTAATTTCTGTATATTTGGTTTACGCATCGCTGATTGGGGTTCAAGTTGTTGAAAATGTGGGCTAAGAATGAAAGATGTTTGCAACCTTCAGATTAATTTTTTCCTATATAAAGATGGAGAAATTTGCAAAAATGAAATATTCTCCCTTAATATGTCTGGTCAAAGATGTCTAAAAATATGAAATAAAAATGTTCTCATAATGGTGCATGTTACAGCAATTAACAGCAATTATGAGGGATGTATATAAAGCAGTCTGAATTATCCATTTGTTTCAATTGTTCATGTTTGTCACTGGGGAAGCAAACATAATCTACTCAAAAGCAATTCAAGTTCTAAATTGAGCAGGTCAAGGATGACTTCAGAAAACTGATATCCTATTAGAGCATCAACTGGAGTTACGTTTGAATCCAATTCTGAAATTCCCAGTGAATAGTAAAACCTTTTTTAATACAGAAATACCTTCAGCAAATCTGGAAAGGCCAAGTTGCTTTTCTGAAGTAGTTGGACTTTAATTAAGATGAAGAGCTCAACAATTTCCAATTCTTATAAACTAATTCACTAGTTTCATTTGCTGGCTCTTCAATCCTCAAGCTGCATCCAGTCCCTCCTCTGCCTTGAAGCCAAAAATACACTCATGAAAATGATTGAGTCCTTTTGCATAGAAATTAGAGTATCCTTGATATCAAATTACAAAAATAGGTTTTCCCACTTTGAACATGAGTAAGTTTAAATGTTGTATGCTTGATACAATAACAAACATGAATCATACAATATATTATGCTACAGTATCTGACTACTAATATGTAACATTAGAAATTATGACCAAATTTTGGATTTTTGTATCTTCGTTTTAAGATCAATAGGGAGGGATGCCGATATTGCTCGCTCTACCACTAAACTAATGTTTATACCACTAAAGCAGTTTTCTTTGTTTGGAATATATACTTAGCTCCATGTAGTTTCACCATAAGTCAGTAACCTTACATTTAGTCTCAGAATAGCAGCCTTGTTAGTCCGTATTCGCGAAAAGAAAAGGAGTACTAGTGGCACCTTAGAGACTAAATAAATTGGTTAGTCTCTAAGGTGCAACTAATACTCCTTTTCTTCTTACATTTAGTGTTCCTTTCATCATGAAGCCTTCCAAAAAGCTTAAAATCTCTTCCTGTAGTGTGTATTATTTGATACTGTATAAAAAGTACAGAAGGTGCTGATAACTCCTGCATTAATGAAGCTTCTGTTTCTATCCCTCTTTTTTCAATAGCTTTTAATTTGATAAAACAAAATCTTCTTGGACACACCCCAAAGGAGACTTTTTTTGTGGGGGAGATGGTAAAGCTTTAGCAAAATCAGTTGAGTGATGTGTTGTTTTCCCCATAACTGGTGATGAAAAAACAACTGAAGTAGGAACCTTCAGACGTGGCTTTTGTAGCTTTTTCAGCAACCAGATTAAGAGGAAAGACAAGTTCAGTTTTGGAGACAGCAAATTTTAGACAGCAGAGCAGGGGTGTGCAAGCTTTTTGGCCCAAGGGCCACATAGGGGTTGTGAAACTGTACGGAGGGCCGGGTAGGGAAGGCTGTGCCTCCCCAAACAGCCTGGCCTCTGCCCCCTATCTGCCCCCTCCCGCTTCCCACCCCCTGACTGCTCTCTTCAGAACCCCCAAACCATCCAACCCCCCCTGCTCCTTGTCCCCTGACCACCCCCCTCCCGGGACCCCCGCCCCTAACTGCCCCCTGGGATCCTACCCCCTTATCCAACCCCCTCCCTGTTCCCTGACTGCCCCCCCGGCCCCTATCCACACGCCCACCCTCGGACAGGCTCCCCAAGACACCACTCCCAACCGTCCCTTTTCCCCATCCCCTGACCGCCCTCCCAGAACCTCCACCCTATCCAACCGCTCCCTGACTGCCCCCACCCCCTTACCATACTGTTCAGAGCAGCAGGAGCTCGAAGCCAGCCAGAGCCAGCTGCGCTGCCCAATACGAGCTGTGGGCCAGAGCACTGGCAGCGTGGCAACATGGCTGCGGTGGGGGTGGGAGGTGGAAACAGAAGGGTAGGGACCAGGGGCTAGCCTCCCTGGCCAGGAGCTCAGGGGCTGGGCAGGATGGTCCTGCAGGCCAGATGTGGCCTGTAATTTGCCCACTTCTGCAGCAGAGCAAGCTCAACCAAGAACAACAAGGAGACCGATAATGAGAGGTAACATTTGCAAGTAATCCACATAAAAGTGGAGGTGGAAACCTTAGTGAAAGTGCAGGTGGAGAAGAGGAAAGGAGCAATGACAGAACGTCGAGGAATGTCTACCAGGCAGAGAAAGGAGGATAAGAATTCAATAAAAGGGTTTTAATTATTTTATTATTGTACATTTCAATTTAAAATAAACAGCTAATCTGTATTTGTTTTATTGTAAGGTGCCTAGGGTATTTTGGTATCTCTGCTCTGTAGGCTTTACAATCAGAGGGCTTGTCTACACTACCTGCTGGATCAGCAGGCAGCGATCGATCCAGCAGGGGTTGATCAACCGCTGAGCACTCTCCCGTTGACTCTGGAACTACACTAGAACAAGGAGTGCAAGCAGAGTTGACAGGAGAGCGTCAGCTGTCAATTTACCACAGAAAGGAGATCTAAGTATGTCGACTTCAGCTACACTATTCACCAAGCTGAAGTTGCGTATCTTAGATTGACCCCGCTTGGTGTGTGGACAAGCCCTAAATAGGTAAGACAGAAAATGTAAAGAGAAACAAATGCACAGAGAGGTAAGGTGACTTGTTCAAGGTCACACAACAGGTTAGTTACACAGCTGGGAATTGAACCCAGGTTTCCTGAATCCCAGTCCAGTACCCTGTCCACTAGAACCTGTTTTTTTGGGGGAAGAATTTATTTGAAATCATGCAGCTGTAACAGAAGTTTAGGGTTTTTTTCTTTTATTACTTTAACTTTTGTATTGACTTTTACTTTCATTTCTCTCAATTATACATTTAGTTAGTTAGCTTTGTGTCTCCTTTGTACAATGATCTTGTCAAGAGCTGGAATTTATAGCACACTTGGACTGAATTTTTTCTTAGCCTTCCAAGAAAAAAATAGAATGAATGTAATTTAGTGACCCATACCGATGCCGATAAATTTGTATTCCTATTTGTAGTAGATTATCTGAGTCTTTTAAACTGACTGTCACACACACAATGCTGCATTAGTTTCTAGTGACAGCTTTTAACATCTTCATTGCACTGTAAAGAATTTGCCTTTGGAATAGGATTTCAGAGATATAATAGAGAAAGAAGTGCAGTCCTTGAACCTGCAGTAATTATCAGTGAAATTGCTTTATCATGCACTTAGCTGTCATTTACTGTGAAACATTTCTATTCATACAAAGATAAGTAAAGTTAAAAGATTTTATTTTAAAAATACTTCATTATTTTATGCTATGACTTAGCATCATTCTAATTTAAGAATTCTTTAGCACGTGTGTTGCAGTTGTATTATTTTGATATTTTTGTGCAGTGCTTTTGCAAAAGTGCAAAACCGTTGATTAGATTTTTTGCAAAGTGAATTTTGTATTTAAATAATGCAGAGTAACTGAATATTTAAATAATTATAATGTGTTTTTCTGTATTCTTTTTTATTAAATGCTGATCAGTCTTGTCTTGTGTTTTTAGCCCTATTGTGCAAATAGGAGCTGGTAGCAGGTTTTACCAGATCTGACTCTTCTTTAATTTTCATGCAGTAGCTAGATATGTCTATAATGTTATCAAATACTCCTCCTTAGAGCCTAGTCCAGACCCACTCTCTGGACAGATCCATGTCTTTTGCGAGTGACTGAACTGCTAGATCCCAATGTTTCTGAGTCCCTGAGTCTGGATCTCAAAGGAACACTCCCAGGGGCTCACCCTTTGTATGAGACCCTTCCGGGACATTGGAACTCTGCATTCCAGCTGCCCTAGACTCCAAAACCAGTCCCTTGGCCCTTTTCGGGACCCTCCAGTTGCTTAGACATGTTCCCCTCAGAGTCCACCCACTGTGGGAGCTCTGGTTCCTAATTAAACCCTTGAGGGACAGTGTGGCAGAAAAGCAAGGTCTTAGCAAAGGAATTTTTTTTTAACTATAAGCTCTTTACTCTTGTAAGCACTTTGAGAGTTGCAGATCCATGAAAAACAACAAAATTTTGAATACAGTCACCCTTATTCTGATCTCACCCCTTCTCTGAGTCCTAGGTTTGATCAGTGTCCTTAGACTAGACAGAGTTTCTCCTCCTCCTCTTTTTCCTGTCTTTTTTTCTGGTATGTGCCAATGGGCGCATCTGGCTTAATGAAGCCACCCCCTTTTGCTCATGTGGTTCTGCTGAAGGAGTTACAGGCTCCATTTTCCTCCCCATCCCCAGGTTTCTGTGTAGAGAGTAATTCAAACTCAGTGGCCCTACCAGTAGACAACTCGTTGCTCCAGAAGGGGGCGAGTCACTCAGCATTGATTCAGATAGTCTTCCCACTTGGTGCCAAGCCCCTGTTACCAAAAAAAAAAAAAAAAAAAAAGTTCTAATCCACAAACAAGATTGCAACGCAGCATGGTCATAATCCAAAGTGAAAGTCACAGTATAAAAGTGGAGCTCCTGAAACAGAATGGGGTTCGCAAAACAAAACTGAGTTCACAGTTGGAAACAGATTAATCCCCACTTTGTCCCCATTCCTAGCGGCTCTGACTGTTCACAGTCTGCTTCTGACCTGTCCCGGTGCTTTAATTCTTCTTCTGTCGAGTTGCTGCTGTGCCTGCTGTGCAGCGTTGTTTGTTTGGATGCGCTTTGTATGTTCCACTGCAGGTGGGTTTCATCTGGACCGGTCATCCATGATGGTTGATGCTTCCTCATCAGTTGTACCTGGTATTACATATTTTTTTGGTGGAGTCTACTTGGACAGCAGGTCCCCAGTGTGCCTCGTTCAGGTGTCTGTTATGTGTTGCTTACATAACAGGCTTTTTTTGTTTTACCCCCTCCATTGATTACTTGTGGTTAAAGAAAAAGAACGGTGCTTATGTATGTTTATGCTGGAGAAGTATTGGAAGCCTACGTAACATGTAAGTTGGCAGTGAGGCAGTGCACATGCAAATAACACTGAGATTTTTAGTGCTGGTTCTGGATGGAGGAGAGGGTGGGGCCGCTGCACAGGACCCCCAGACCTGCTGCGTCTTCCTTGCTGCTGCCTCTCTCCTTGCCTGGCTCCTGTGTGAGAGCATGTGCCAGGGCACAGGTGAGTAGGGTAGCTCAGCCAGCTTCCCAAGGGAATAGGGGAGGCACCACAGCACATTACGACGCTCCCCATGCTGGAAGCGGGCATTGCAGTGGCAAGGTTTACCTCACTAGCTCACAGGGATGCTTTGCTCCTGCCCTGTGCGCTGCCGCCAGGACGCGGGAGCCCTGAAGGGAGGTGCCTGGCAGTGCTAAGGCAGGTAAGAGAGTGGGGTGGGGGCTCCCTAAATATACCCTTGCAAGCCAAACCCGACAGGACCCGACTACAAGGGTCACATTGGGTATGAAAACAACTCAGTGCTCTCAGGCTCAGGTCCGGTTTGGATTGGCTGTGATCTAGTCAGTTCTGGTTGGGATATAAAATTAGGTCTAACCAGACTGTACTAAGCAGGACAGTGCGTCTTGTCAAAATCCCCATTCAGTGTGTATTTTGGATCCATCATTGCTTCAGAATTTGTAAGTACATTACCATTGCTGGCCTGTACAGCTGACAAAAAGGTTGCAACCTTTACACTCAAATGTGGCACTAGTAACAGTCATCCACAGCTTCACTCCCTCCACCTAACCTACCCTAATGAACTTTACCCTTGAAGACTGCCTCAGAGGCAAGCAGTGAAGCAGCTGCCCTCCTTCTGCACAGCTGCATTGCTTTGTGGTGACTCTGTCTGCTTCCGGGTGCAACTCAAGAATGGTGCAGTTCAGAATGGTGGACTCCACTTCGTACTGCAGCTTTGATTTTAGAGTGTGAACATGCTGTGTTGCAGCTTTTTTGTGGATTACAGCATCCTTTTTGTATCAGGTTTCAGAGTAACAGCCGTGTTAGTCTGTCTTTGCAAAAAGAAAAGGAGTACTTGTGGCACCTTAGAGACTAACCAATTTATTTGAGCATGAGCTTCCGTGAGCTACATCCAATGAAGTGAGCTGTAGCTCACGAAAGCTCATGCTCAAATAAATTGGTTAGTCTCTAAGGTGCCACAAGTACTCCTTTTCTTTTTGTATCAGGCGTTTGAAAGACTGACTGAAAAGCAAGGACAGAGCCTTGAAAAATGGGGCTATCAATGTGGAATGACTCTCCCCTTCTGCAACAATGGGCGTTCCTTTGGTAGGGCTTTGAATTACTCTGTACGCAGAAGCTTTTGTGAATATCTTACAAGCCTTCACTGCCCTTGGATCGAGAGCTTAGCTACCTCCCACCTTGTATCCCCAGATGGCAGCTAAGATATGGATGCCCTTGCTAGGACTGACCTTGTCTAGGATTAGCAATAGAGTTTTTAACTGAAGGCCTTCTTTAGAATTTTATCTGTCTAGATATGAGACACACAGGGTGGGTGAGGTTATATCTTTTATTGGACCTACTCAGGGATAGTCAATAGGTGGACCGTGGGCCAAATCTGGACTGCCAGATGCTTTTGAATGGACCACAAAATCTTTTTATTTACTTATTATTGTCATCATTGGGGGTGTGAGGCAGTGCTATTATTTCCTCTGGAGTCTGGACCTTGACTAGACCTTGACCAAGAATTTTGGACTTGACAAAAAATAATTGACCACCCCGGCTCCGTTAGTGAAAAAGGTAACAGTGAAGCTATTACCTCATCCACCTTGTCTCTCTCATATCCTGGGACCATTTTTGTTGTATTAGGCATTTTTATTGAAATTATTCATGCAGTTTGAATCACAGAGAGAAACAGCACTCTGTGGCAGTATGGTGAAAGCCACTGGGCGGCTCCAAAATTAGTCTTAAAAGATAGCACTCAAAGTTATAAAGGGCAATGAAATTTGAACTCCAAAAAACTGTTCCATATTAAAATGAATTTTTGAGGGGTAATAAACATATTTTCTTTCTCATGTCTGTTTAGTTTTATATATAATATGTACAGGTAAAGCTCAATTATCTAATTAGCTTGTAAGACATCCAAAACTTGGTAAATCTGCATTTTGGAAAAGTTACATTCCAAGGGGGAGGAGAATGGTTTAGTGGTGTTTTTTGTTTTGTTTTGGTTGGGGTGTTTTTGTGTGTGTTTTTTGGGTGGGGGAAGGGAAATAAGTGTTTGAATTTCAGATAACAGGGTTTCAGACAATCCCAAGTTCATAGCTTTTTGAGGTTTTGTGACAAATCATAGTTATGAAAATTATACTAGAAATAGAGATGAAACATCATACTCATGTATGTTATTGAAAGTGTATGCAGTCTTTTTAACATCCATGTTCTTTAGATGCACAATTTCCCAAGGACGATCTGTACTCTATACGTTTTATAATACATATCTGTATAAACATTTTTTAAGATTAAAACATGGGACTTTAACTTTTTTTTACCTGTGGTACTGTGTTTTTTTTGTTTTTTTTTTTTTAGCTGTTAAATCTATTGTATTAATTATGGACATAATAATTTTCCTGCATATGTTTTGCATCTCTTGGAATAATATGTTACAGATTTTAGATTAAAAACTTACTTGATTAAAATTTTAAATAGTAGAATTTGTTAATTTCTTGTATTTGTCTCCTTGCTGACAAGTTGCAATATTTAGATTTGAAGACATTTTTAGTGCATAATGGTTTTAATAACTAATCTTTCTTTTCATAGAAGCTATTGAAATAAACAAAGCACAGAAAGTTTAGGGGCATGTGAGCATTAGAGAGTCCAGAAAGACAAATATAATGTTGAATCTCTACAAATGGATGAGTAGAGGAAGAATGGAACTGATGAAGCAGCTTATTGCTTTGAGAGGTAATTGCTGTAGTACTGCAGAGGCAATTCCAAGCACCATTTGAGTATAAAATGTTAACTCTAGTGATGGACGAGCTCTTGTGCAGAAACAATTAATCTAATCTGGGAAACGATGAATAGGAAGTAGCTGAGCTTTCTTGCTTCCTTGAAGGCTGAGTTTGTCAGCCATGAGATCTCCTATTTGACTTCAGTGAACTTTCAGCATCTTGCGGGAGGTTAATACTACTCTTCTGCATTTAACTGACCAAAGTTAACTTGGATGGAAGGGTTATGACATTATGACTTAAGGAACCAGAGCTATACATTGCGAAGCATGATGTAGGCCTTAAATAATAACTGACTCAGGATGAAAGGTTTATGATAAGTTAAGGTTATAAACTATCATTACAAAGTTGTAATTATGTAAACTATTGGAATTTTGTAACTATATATACTTACAGTATCTGAAAAAGAAATTTGGACATGAAAAATTCACAGTTGAGTTTCCACAAACAGCTTCTGACTCAGTATCCCTGCCACCATCCCATCCACCTGCCTTATTGTGTAGTATCAGATTTATATACAGATATTATTGTGTGACTCAACAGTGGTGACAGAGGCAATGTTGTTTCAGTACTGAACTGGCTGTTTATGGAGGCATAACAAGTGAGACTTTTTTGCTGTGGGTAGAAAGCTGAAACAGACGAGAATTTTCATTCTGCTTGACAGCCATCTTCAGTGTGTGACAAGGGAGATGAGAGGCTGGAGTTATGTACTTTTGGCCTTGTTGATTTTTTCCAGTATGAACTAGAGCCGAAAATTGTCTCTCTCCAAGAGATGTTTTCAGTGGTTTTGATTTGTTTATATCTTTATAGATTCATGGTCTGATCCTTAAGGGTTTGTGGTACCTAATGAAAATGTGGAAGTGGTATTGTGGTTAGGTGACTGGTGATGTGAGATAAAATAATTTAATTCCCAGTCTTTCAAATTTCTTTCATAACAACACCATTATAATGTTTTATTCTAAAGGTTATCTGTTTATAACATTAACTTCTTCATCTTAATGGAGCCTTGTCTGGAGATTATCTGAATTCCTTTAGAAAGTATTTTAAACTTCGATATGGGGAAAATAGTAGATTGTTTTGTTTCTTTCTGTTAAAGGATATAAATTGTTATAATTGTAAAGGTGGTCTAATGATGGTACCTGGTGTGTGAAATACAATACAATGTACTAGATCAATCGTATGTTCTGCCAAACGAATCTATAATCTCCTTCAACCCAAGCGGTTTAGCTAACATAGTTTACAATGTACACATGAACTCCGCTGGATCCTGATAAAGCAGTCCAAAATTCTAAAATGTGCACTGAATAATCCCTATGGTCTTTTTGATGGTAAGTGAAGCTTTTCTTAAAATTTACCACCACTGTACCATCACCAGAGGCCAGCAAGGGAGAGCTCTGTTGTAGACAAAGCACTGGTGGCTACCTGCATTCTTACCCATGTGCCTTTTCAATTTTCCTTGAGCAGGGTTAGATCACATGGTAGTAGAAATACCAGTGGCTAGCACTCCCACTATTGGCTGCCCTTAGCAGAGCTGCATTGATGCTGATGAAATTGTGGGAAACTTAAGTAAAAGCTCTGTGTAGATGCAGACTGTAACTCTCCCATTATATACGTTAATTGAAGAGGATGGTTCTGTTGATGTGGTGGTATGAGTCAGAACTAATGACCTTAGATTAGCACCCTGTTGTACAGCACTGGAACCCCCCCCCCCCAAAAAAAAAGACGTTAACTACCCCTTTTTATGGTAGTAGAAAACAAATTAAAAAAGCTGTCCTGGGAAAAAAAGGAATTACACTGGCAATTCTGTTCTTTATTCACTCTAGTGCATTATGAGAAATGCATACTTATGGCAGAATAATACTGAAGTACAGATAATGCAAAAGGTGATCACATAATACATTAGACAGGGGAGGGGGATTCATAGTTCAGTTGACCTTAACACACTGCAGTGTCAAGGGTGATATAGTTTGCTTTTCCCATTGACTTAAGTGGGTTTTGAATCAGTCCATCACTTTAACATATAAATTCTCAAAATTTCAGTCCTACTTGGAAACATGACACTTAATCCTTTGAAGACTTGGACAAGTATCAGAGTAAAAGAACTGCTTTCAGAGACAAGCAATATAAAAGACACTTGCAAATTTAATTTTGCTAAAAAGTTACTCCTAGCAAGTAGGAGAGACAGAGGTATATGACTGAAAATGTTGTTGTATTCATAGTCAATAAAATACCAAATTGGGGCTACTAATGTGTCTTGAGGGTTGTGGCAAAACCATCTTATCTTGTGCTTTAACAAGAGGGTCTACTGTGGTTGTGATTCAGATGCTTGTTTGTCTCATCTGAGTACCAAAGTGAATTAAGCTAAACTGAATAAAGGCCACTTTTATTCTGAATAACATCATCCACATTAGGATTTAATGGTATATAATTAATCCACTTCAAATTCACACCTTTTTTCAATTTGGATTAATTTTCCAGGATGCTCCTGTGTAGACAAAGCCCTTAGTTCTAATGGCCTATGATTTTGTCCCATATCTTCATATGTGTTTGAACAGTGCCTAGCACATAATGGGAGCTACCAGGATACAAATAATAATAGTATGTGAGTTTGAGTAAGTTGATTATTATCAGTCATTGATGTCATTTTCTGATAATAATAATTACTTATTATGATCTGGGGTGTGTAAGTGTTTAAGAAAATATCACTTAGTGCTGAAAGCATATGGCCATCAGCTTCATTCATCTGTTTGAACCCACCTCACAGAATTCTAGTGCAGCATTAGACATGCACACCCAAGACATTAATCAGTTGGCACAATCTGTTATGATTAATACAGGGCCTTTTCCCTTTCAGTGCATGGAGAGGGGCTTCATACTGGTGGCATCCTGCTATGCTAGCAGCAGAACATAATCCATATTTATCTCTTGTTACTGTTTCATTTTCAGTATATGCATTAAATCTCACTGCATTGCTCTCCAGAACACCAGGTTCTTACTTGTTGAGAGGGGGCTTCCTTGTCACACTTCCACGAGGTTCTGAATAAGCTGTTGTCTGATTTCTCATCTAGTAGGTGTTTCATTGCTGACCCAACAAAATCCATTGATTCTTTCAGTGATGACAAGGTGGTAGAAGAGCAGCCAGAGGAAGAGGAGGAAGTAACAGACGTTGAGGACGAAGATGTTGATGATGAGGACGACGATGGTGATGAGATTGAAGAAGAGGCAGAGGAACAGTACGAAGAGGCCACGGAAAGAACTACCAGCATTGCTACCACAACCACCACTACTACCGAATCGGTAGAAGAGGTTGTTAGAGGTAAATTAATGTTTGTTTAGTTTGGGGTCCGCGGAATTGATCTTACTGGTGTGTATTTGCCCTTTACTACTAAAAATGTTCCAAACAGCAAAATATCCTAAGTTGCTACATCATTATGCTTTGTCTTTATATGATTTGCAAGTTTTTTCCCTTTTATATATAATCTTAGGATACATGGATAGTGATTGCCACATATTTCATTGAGATTATTTTCACAAACAGCATAGTAAACTACATGAGAAGAAACAGTGTTGTATGCTGGTAAAACAATTAGTGTGAAAGAAAAGGGAATGTTGATATCAAGTGGAAAACGTGTGTTAGAAAGCACTATTAGGTAGGACGTTGTCTTACATTAACATTTTCTAGTTAGCTATTTTATTCAGATTCTTGGATTTTTTATACCCAGCATTTCTCAGTAGTAAGCAAATAATGAAATTTTAAAAATCCTATAGTTGACCTAGTGTATGGGTTACAGATTAAAAATAATTATAAACAAAATTATAATATGGTTGTTGTCTATGGGGGAAAAAGAAACAAATAACATAAATGGGGTAAAATAGATTTTAAAATATGCTCTTTTGTATACACTTTTTTATATGGTGTCATTAAAGCAATTTAATTTTTTTAATAAATTTGAATATTAGCCTACCCATAGGCAATTTGACAATCCAAATCATAGTAGAATTTTTTTTTCTGTTCCTCTTCTCTTGTACAATTTATTCTTTAAAGGAGCTCTTCCTAGATTTCTATATGATTTGGAACTATTCTATATGATGTAATATTTATATAATCCAGGTATTGATTTTCTATATTATTTGTCCTCCCGGTAGCATTGTACTTATCAAATGTCTTTATAATGTTCTTCTACCTCCTAAGAAATGAGACAGAGGTAAAAGCCAGGACAAAACATAAAATGAGCTTAGTTCCTATGACTTAAAATGAAAGGAGTTTCAACTTAAAACATTCAGAGACAAAATGACCATGAAATGGCTGTAGTGGAACTAACACGGACATTTCAGTCCTGGTTCCCTTAGTCCATACCTGCTGCTATTGGAATTGAGGGACACAGACCCTTGCAACTTAAAAATTGTACACAAACCCACACAGACCTTCCTATCTTTCCCTGTGGCAGGGTTGTTCTGCCCTGTTGGCTGATGTTTATGTTGTTTGGTGGTAGGGAGGACAGCACAGGATCGATATTAGCTATGATTTTAATTCCATGATGAAATACATATATAATTGAATGGAATTAAGTAGCTAACCTGGAAAGTGTACTCTTCCTTTATTAACATTTCTTGTCCTTCCTTATTTTTTTCTCCCTGTTTCAGGTGAGTGCTATGATCAAATGAATTGATGTTTGAGTAAAATTGATTTGCAAGGGCTTCCTTCTTAGGCAGAAAAAGTTCTTATTTATCCAAACTCTGTCTCTTGAGTCTTCGATTCAGTCACTGGAGAACCAGTAAAAAAAGAAAGGAGTACTTGTGGCACTTTAGAGACTAACAAATTTATTCGTTTGCTGTAGCTCATGGAAGCTTATGCTCAAATATATTTGTTAGTCTCTAAGGTGCCACAAGTACTCCTTTTCTTTTTTGGCGGATACAGACTAACACAGCTGCTACTCTGAAACCTGTCATTATGGAGAACCAGTGCGAGATGAATGTAAAAATCCCAGTTTAAATCTTTAATCTGCTTAACTGTATTTCCATATGTGAGCTCTTACTGCCCAGGGGTGAAACACCCTATCCTCACTGGTAAATGAATATTAAAAAAGATACACTTCACTTTAATGGGATTTGGGATGAGTGAAAATGAGAACAAATTAGGTACAGTATGTCTTTTACCGAAGCTGAAATTTCAAAGAGGTTAAGATGTTCAGTCTTCAGGCAACTAGGATGTTTAATGTGAAAGTAAACTACAAAAAAGGTGAAGTAACACATTGAATTTATATAAAAACAGATTGCAACATATAAACATTGACATTTAATGGTGCTGGTTTTAAGAGCCTAAAGATAATAGTCTTTAGTTTTTGCATGTAAAATTGGTAAAATGCATGCATCATGAAGGCAAGATTTTGGCTGCAGACAAGTCTAGTGTAATCATCTTAATGCCAGATTCCCTGTGCAGCAATCCTGAGGCACCTCAGCCCATCTGACCTTCAGCATCTTCATCTCTCTTTAAGTATGAGGCCTCTCTTGATTGGACTGTTACTTGTACCAAATTATTTGCATGGTGTTGGTGCTGTAAATGGCTACCCCTGGTTATTTTGTTGAGATGACTAAACTTTCATTGTCAAATTGTGCCACAGCTGCTTCTGCAGCTCTGATGACAGAGTTGTCCTTCTGGGGCAAAATGCTAAGAGACTGGTCCGCAGACCAATAACTGGTGGTCTGCAGAGAACTGGCTTTTCTCATGGTATAGGTTCATCTCCTTGTTCCCAGTGGTAAAATGCATTGAAAGAAGCTAAAAATACATTAGGAAATTAAGCAGTTACTTTAAGATGTTGACGGTTGACACAGGTATGTTATGCTGTCACACATGGGAGGAGAGTTGATCTACATGACTGCAAATAGGGGAGGGTCTGTGAGACTTTCTCTATTAAGATGTGGTTCATGCTATGGAAGACGTTTGAGAACCTTGTAGATAGGGCTTCTTTGCCATGGGTGGCTGACTAGCTTTAACCCATTTGGATTACAAGTAAAACTAAGGTCACTTTTCTAAAGGGTTAGGGCAATGAAGTTTATACCATGTATTTACTCCTGGGAGAAATCTGCACCAAAAAATTCTGTGCCAAATAATAAAAAATTGTGCACACCATATTTTAATATTCTGCATATCTTATTTGTCAAAATAACACAATATAATAACACCAGTTTCAAGGTTTTTTGGTAATTTATTTCAAAATACCTGTCAGTAAGTATGTCTGTAACAATACAGGGTGGGCTGGAAAACAGCTTCTGCCCCCTCCCTATATGCAGTTGGCTGCTCAAGCTCTGAGCCGGCTTCCCTGTCTTCTGGTGCCATAGCAGCCCTGGTAGGCGAAAGTTGTAATTGCAGCACCTCCCTGGCAGAATGTAGTATTCTGCGGGGTGAGAGTGGGGGGATCTGCAGGGGACATGAACTCTGCACGTATGCCATGGCGCAGAATTTCCACAGGAGTAAATACTCTCCTTCCTGATTGAACATACAGTTTCTTCCTTATACCTGCTGGAGGCATAATCGTTATTAGATCCATGAGCATTAAAGAATGTGGTCAGAAGTTCTTCATATTTTATAGGAGTTATCTTTCGTATGTGAAATCAATGGAAGCTTGTTTTCTTCTCAAACCATTAATTAAGCTCTTCTGATAATGGGTGGTGCGAAGCCCAACCAAGTAAATGGACTGACTCCCATTGGATCAAACCCTAAATAAATAAAGCATGTACGGAAACTGAAGCTATATGATGGAAGACATTCATGCTGTCGGCTGTAGTTTCAACATGTCATGTTTCTTATTCCTAAACATGTTTTAACTAGTAGTGACCAAAATACCCATAGCAAAACAGCTCACAACTATATTTCCAACAATCAGGAGCAGAACAATTTTAGTCTTTTTTGGAAAATGCCAGATAGCATGAAAGTTCTCTTGAGCCAATAGCTCATCGAGCTGACACAGTCAAGGCACGTCAGTTTCCTAGCCAGCAGTACACAAGGGAGTGATGTGGCCAGCATGATGTCTGCTGGCCTATGACTGCCCTAACGCAATGGATCAGGTACCCATTTTGCATCTGGGTGAACTAGAAGTGGCCTTTCAGGGAGAAATTGAGTAAGAATCAAACCCACGGCCATCAGAATTGTCATCAGGTGCCTAAACCACTCAGCCACTGCACCTTGATGGATGGCAACCTGTTATTTCATGTCCTGTGGCAAACATGTTTTTTAAAGCTGTTGTGTTTTTTAAGTTTTTTCTTTATTAAAGACTATAGAAAGGATGGATTTGGTGAATTCCTTTCCATTATCCTAGCACAATACTTAGCAGTATGCTCATGCCTTTGTCTGACAAGGGCATTTATGCTGTAGGTTTTCAGATAGATTGAACACAGGAATCGGGAGTCCAGGATTCTGTATATCTGTGTGCCAATAACTGGTTATCAGCTTGTAAGTCTGACTGAGGAAGCTGTGTACCTTGACTGGTGGGCTTGAGGTCACGGGCTCTAGGAAACCCAGAAGCCAGCCTTTCTCAGTTCTATATTACCCACCCCCATCTGCTGGGAGATGTTATCCCCGAATTTGTATTCTTAAAGCTACGTGACTGATTTGCACAGGAGTGCAGGCACTTCACCCAACCTACATAACAAACAAGGGAAGTCACTTTGAAGACCAGTCATAACTAGCAGATCAGCTCTGCTTCGGCTGAGATCACTGCCTTAATAAACTATAAATTGTTTCAGAACCAGAAAATGATACTGAGATATCGAGATCCCAGAGAGTTTTTGCTAGGATTAACTGAATCATGGTGAAACTCTGTTCTCCCATGCTGTGTAATTGTTTGTGATTCCATTTCTGTTCTCCTTCAGCATGGTTGTTGGTAAGCATCATTGTTCCTCTCTTAGCTTACATCAAAGAAAAAGCAATTAGATCTTGTTTTTGGTTTAATGCTTCCTGTCAACATATCGGTTAATTAGAGCTTTTTTAAAGACAAGCAGCAGGGCCAGCGCAGCAACCTGTTGAACGTTTGGCAGCTTGCACACATACCATTCAGCAGATGTGGGAGATTCAGGAAAGGCTTGACCACCTGGTTTCCGTAGTCGTGCCAGTTAGCAATGATTTCACCATCCCTTAATTCAAACAGATTTGTTTAAATATTTAGGAAAGAATTGAAGTGGTGCTGCTTGATGTGGCATTTTGAATGTGTTTGTAACCTGCAGTTGCACATGGGAATCTCTGAGCCAGCTTTCTAGCAAAAGAGAAGTGACATGAATTAGGGATGGCAGATGTTAGCCTTATTGCTCTACTGTATCTTGTTTGCTATTCCCTGAAACATTTCATAGATTCTTTAAATCCATTCAGTGACAGTTACTACCTATTACAAGGCAAGTTATTTAGCTTATTACAGGGAAGTGCTGGTGCTATCTATTGCAGGCTTTGGTATAGTATTGGAGTATTAATGCCTTGTTCAAAATCAGTTCTGCTTTAGCCGACACTGACTTAATTGCTTTTCCTCCTTTTCTTCTGTGAAAGGTTATTACCTTGGTTTAAGCATCAGAACGTTTTATGTTTTTCTTCACCTAATTTAGGGTGAATTTGATTGGTTGCCTGATTGGGTAAAAGAGTTTGAAAAGGGATAATAGATGCTCATATTGTATTTTAAGAAAATACCTAGACATTTGTACAATAGTATCCAGTGTTCTAACTATCTTTCTGTCCATTGACAAAAAGCATGTTTGATTTTTTTCCTTACTCTTATGAATGTTAATATGCTCAGTCTAGCCTTGGTTATAGAGAACCATGTATTGGTATATTTCGATTAGTACAACTATGAATTTAATTGGATGTTTTGATTTAAAATTCAGTTGTCCCTCCATAAAAGGGCATCTTTAAGTTGTCTTACATCAAATGAAACCTTTTTTACTGTTAACCAGAGCTGCTGAATCATAAAAGAACATGTTTTTTAATTAAAATTCTGGGCCAAGGGCAAACATATTGGAATACTTTATAGAGCAGTTCTGCTGTTTTACGTAAGGATGAAAATTTCATTATGATCTATGCTATACTTACTGAATTCTGTCCTCTGCTCATCTGGTTCGCCAACAGAAAATATCATTTTAATGTACTGAAACTGTAATGATCTAAAGCTTTGGTTTTATTTACTAATCTGTTTAATATTATCCTACATTATCATCGTCTGTGGGGATAAGTCTTTTGGATGAGTGAAATGCATTTCTGTGCTAACCTTCTCAATCAATATATCTGCTATGTTAGTAAAATCATAGTGTTATGGGTAAGCTGCATCTCTTCTAAAACATACATAAAATACAGAATTTCGTTGATTTAGTCTTACATTCAAGCTGTCTTTTCTTTGCCACTTGACATCTTGGTTCTGAATGAAGTTATTCTTCACACAAATAAAATGAAAATATGTTTTATACATTTGTTTTACATTAGAATTGGAAGGTTTTGTATTTTAGGCACAGTATACAACTATATTTTATTTATGCCCCGATTATTCCCTGTGAGTAGGCTCCAAGTCAACATTAGAGAGAGAAATTCAATCTTAACTG
Organism: Lepidochelys olivacea; assembly: GCF_965140295.1. Lineage (NCBI taxonomy): Eukaryota > Metazoa > Chordata > Testudines > Cheloniidae > Lepidochelys > Lepidochelys olivacea. Next base: position 171,228,312 of record NC_140411.1, read on the forward strand.
GCAGTTACAATTTTAAGGTATTTAACTGTTTTAAAGAATTGTTCTTTGGCATTGCATTTATAACTAATCGTTCAGCTCTTTATTTTTTTATTTATTTATTTTTTTAAACTTTCTCTCTAGAAAGTATCCATGCTGTTGTGTAGCTAATGCATGGGCTTTATTCCCAGAGCTGGTGCCAGCTCCACGGCTGCCTCCTGCTGAATTCCAAAAACCTCTTAGGTAATTAGTTTTTGTCTTCGAATGTTCAAATTCAAATTTGGCTGCTGGTTTCAGGCATATATTCAGAATGATTTTCCACTGATTTCCACAGTGGAAATGAGTTTCTTCTTTAAATATTCCCTTGGGAATAATCCACATAGCAGAACAGTAGCATAGATTTTTGACAAAGGAAAGTGTAAATACAAACAAAATCAACAAAGGAGTAAACTTTATTTAAAACATAGTTCTATATCTCTGAAGTAGTTACATACCAGAGAGTAATGCTCCTGATGTATATGTAACTACATCCATAGAGGTTTACAAATTACCCAAATTGAGGGAATAGCAAAAGTACTGATTGGAACCCTAAATTTTAGTGCCTAATGACGTTGAGCAGACATTTTGGTTGTTACATTTGCTAGGGTGATATGATTCTTTTGCCCACTTTGTTACATTAATCATCTACACTGCATTTTTTTAGTGGAATATAGATTATAAGATATACTTTATTTTACACCTTATAAAAATACAAAAAATTATGGTCCCAGCTCATCACACCCATGCTTAAGTAAATCCCTACTCACCAAAGTGCTTAAGCATGTGTTTAATTTTAAGCCTATGCTAAAGTGTTTTGCTGAATCTGGGTCTACATGAATACAGCATAAAGGTTGCACAGATAGACTCAAAATATTTAAACTGCTTGTATTTCAGTGGCTACCTGCAATAACTTGTCTTTATCACACACTGTGGCATATTTTATTGTATACGCTTTCCATTTTATGACATAAATAGTAATATGAAGCTGCACATTCAGAGGATAGTCTTGGAGATAAAGCATAGTATTGGGAATCAGGAGATTTGGGTTTTGTTCCCTTTCTCTGCCAAAGACTTTCTGGGTGTAAGTCACCTAACTTCACTATGAAACTGGGACTTGGCTGCATCATAGGGCTGTTGTTAGGGTGAATTTTACACATTTCTAAAGAAGAGCTTTGGGATTCTCAGATGGAAGGGTGCTGTAGAAGGTCAAAGTGTTGATGTCATAGGAAAAAATATTGGAAAATGCTGGATAATGACAATAGAACAAAGTTATGGAATCTTGACTTTTGCTTTTCCTGATCGTTGATTAATTTAACTGTATGGATCTTTGAGATTTCCAAAGGCACTAAGTGGAGTTAGAAGCTTAGCTCCCCTGGAAGCCAATTGGTTGTCTAATTCCCATTTTTGTCTTTGAAAATATCCACTGTATTTCTTTAGATTTCATTTTCTAGATTTTTTTGAAGAGTGAAACAGACTACACTTCAGTGTGCTCAGATCCTGTTAAGTCATCTTTAAAATGTTTAAGGTGGAATAGGTCCTTAAGGTGACAAAATAAGAACTGGTCAGAAAAGTGAATGTTTTCCTATGAGAAATTTCATTGGAAATTTTTCAGTTGAAACATTTTGGTTTTCCCACAAAAAGTTTCAAACCAATTTGAAAAAAGAAAACCGGAAACATTTGTTTCCAATTAACATTTTGAAATGAAGCAAAAATTTCTGTAAAGTGAGCAAAATCATACTTATCTCCTTTGTAATAAAGCTAGGTATTACTATTAACTGTTAAGTGCTAGGTATTATTTTGTGTCAGTTTTTCAGTTTCAAAAAACAAAAATGAAACAACATTTTAAGTTGAAATGCAACAAAAAAATTTCATTTCAAAATGTCAATTCAAATGGTCAAAACAGAAATTGTCATTTCCTGTGGGAAAATTGTAATTTTGAAACATTTTTCATCAGAAAATGTAATATGAAAATGTTTTCATATGAAAAGCAGAGAGATAATTTTATCTTTAAGCATGCAAACTTTTCCTGCAAAAGTTACAACTACCTCTATTAATGATACATTGATCAATGAGCACTTGTGAAATAGCTTGGTGTAAGCAGCTGTAAATCCAAAAGTCCAAATGTTTGTAAAGTGTATGCTTTTCAATTTGACCACTCAAAGTGTTTTACTGTGCCTGTTCAGTAGCTGCTCTTCAATCAATAACATCATTATCTAGTCATTTAAAAAACTGATATGGAGATATCCCTTCGTGAGAGAGATACTTACTGGCTATATTAAAAGTTCAGCTTTTTTTAGTTACTTGTATGGAAAAAGTATGGCAATTTTGTCAAATAGGAGACAAAAATCATTTCTGCCCATTAGAAGTCAAAAATTTGAGCTGTAAACATTTAGCATAAATTTTCTGGACAGGCTAGCAACAGGAAACCCTCATTTCTGGGCAAGGACAATGCACTGGAAATTTTGAGTACCAAAAGTGGATTGTTAGAGAAAGTCTGAGCATGTGAAAACAGCAGGTTAGAACTTGAACTGTTCAGAAATCTCAGCTATAACAAGCACTACAGAAAAGCTCGCTCTCTTTAATTTGCCTTGCTTTCTTGCAGCCAAAGGCAAAGAGTTGCTTCAGTTCTTAATCAGTTCTCAGAAACAAGATTAAAAAATGAAAATTAACATTTTGCCACAGTGTAATTTAATTTTTCTAGTTATCACGGATAATTTGTTCCCAGTGTGGCCTTACTAGTGAGTCTTTTATATTTTTGGGGAAAAAATTAAATGCAAAGAATGTTTTTAATTCTAAATGACATGATTGTGCAATATGTACTCTCTGCTGCTAACTGTAAGTGTATCATCGCGCTCAGATGATGGGCTAAATCTTCACTAGCCCTATGCATCCATGCAAAAGACTTAGGTTGTAAGGCACCACCTTACTGTCTTACAAGCGTTATGTGTACTATGGGTTTCAGCGAGGGAGGGAAAGCTACTCTTCTTCCATCCCAGTACAGATGACAAGCAGAGGGGAGACCAGGAGGGATATTGACTGAATTACAGTCTGCTGCCTTGATCAGGGCAAGTCATAAAGTGATGATCTAGCCCCATGGTTGTATCCTGCATTGTTGTTAATCTCTAGGTGTTCAATTCTCCTCTCATCCCCACACAGCAGATCTATGTTTTGATATTCCAGTCTCCTGGCAATGAAACACCATCCATACAAGGTGTCAAGACCTACGATGTAGATCTGAGAGGGGGATTTTGCCCTGTGGTAGCTCCGGCTTCCCCCTGGGGAGGGAAAAGGAAGGCATGTCTCTAGTTCTGCATTAAGTTCAAGGAGGGAGTCTGATTTAATTTCATGATTGAGTAGTCACTCTTTAAAGGGCTATATTTTCCATTTGCATGCAAACTGATTGTAGTAGTTCTACTGCAAGGGTCATATTAAACTCAATGGCATTTTTCTGACTGCCAGTCAAATGAATTCTTAATATGTATAAATGTCTGTAGTGCCCCAAGAGTTGATTCCTGATTATCATTGCCATTATTTCATTGATGGGTTATCTTCATTATTTTTCACATTATGTAGGTAGCAAAAATATACAGTGTACTAAAAGTCATTGCTTTATTGTTCCTATGTGTGAGACATGTAGGGATTGTCCCCACTTACTGGTGAGGGCAGGTCTACACTATGGGGCTAAGTTGACCTAAGTTACACAACTCCAGCTACATGAATAGTGTAGCTGGAGTCGACATACTTTAGGTCGACTTACTGTGGTATCTACACCACACTTAGTCGACGGGAGATCGATTGGCTGTCAATTTAGTGGGTCTTCACTAGACCCACTAAATTGAGTCCCGGTGGATCGATTGCCATGAGTCAATCCCCCAGTAAGTGGAGTCAAGCCCAGAGATTAAAAAGTGAGTCTTTGGAACTTTCACATACTGATAAGAGTGTGTGAAATATAAAATGATAAAATAACTTACATCTAAATTTTGTTATGAAGTGTATCAAGGGAATCCTGGAAGGCATTTACTTCTTTATGTATTGAGGTTGACCGACAGTTCCATTAACTGAATTATTGTTTAAAAGACCAACAAATGTAAGGCCCTTTGTTCTTGAAATTTGGTATTCTTTCAGCAAAACTGTTCTTGATTATACCTGTCTCTTTAATGTCAATCACTCTACCAGTGATTAATTTTTAAAATGAAATTTGTGGGGTTCCTCCATATATTCAAAACCAGGGAAAGTTACTTTGTGTGTAGACTATATAACTATGTTGTGTAAAAATCAAGCAAGAGTAACCTGTATGGAAAACACTGTGTACTATTAATCATACCTGTCCTGTTTTTAAAAGTAAGATGCTAACTCTCCCCTACCATAACTTATTTCATTCATTTCTACAAACTAAATAGTGTAAGTGCCTAATACACTGTTGATGTGTCTGTGTAAAGCTTTGTGTTGGATCAATCATAAATGCTTTACAGTAAATTATTATTGATATAAATAGACATGTGTGTTGATTACTTACAGAAATTTGATATAAAATGCACACTGCAGAAAGGAGGTGGGAAGGGTTATATGCTAAACAGAGATAAACCAAACAGCCTAGAAGAAAAAGGGCTGTGAAGCAGCCAATGAGACTCTCCAAATCTGGGCTAATGCCAGTGAGAGCCTCTCAGGGGTGATGAGTGTGGGGAGATTTCGATTGCTACATACACTAGCAGGTGTTGAGGGGACCAAGGGGAAGACCCCATTTCAGTAGTAAAGAGTCAGCCTTCCACAAAATTAAGGCTTGTAAAGTAATGTCAGAAACAGTTGTAGATAAGTTACCAGTTGTCTGCCATTATTTTGAACCCATGTCTGATGAAAGCATAGCAGGGGAAGTACTGGTATTTATTTTCTACAATTTTGCAAATGATATACAGCATGCTGAATGTGAACGCTGTTTTTCCTGTTTGGAACATTATTGGTAAAGGGTTATATATGTGTCCAGGTGATGGGCTGAATTCCAATTTAAGGACAGAGTTTCTGCATTCACTTTTTATTCTTTGATCTTAATTTGTACAGCTCAGTTCCCCACAGATTTCCCGGTGAGTTTCAATGCAAATGCAGTGACTGTTCTAGCTCCCAGTGAAAACTGAGAAACACAAATCATGATATATGTTCAAAGCAGATTTCGTACTGTCATATGATATGTTAAGTAAGGAGGAGAATCAGCCCTGTTCACAAAGCCGATGCACCATTTAAATCTTATTTTGAGGGCTTTTGTGGATTTAAGTGGTAGATAAGCCTTGCGCTGAGCTTCTACACATGAGGGAGTTTCAACCAAAATGATTGTGTGTGTGTATGGAAGGAATTTTATTCCCTGCATCATTTATATAGTCTTTTTACAAGCCATGAAATCTCAGTATTTTAGATGTATTTTTTAATAGTTCAATGTGTTGATGTTTCCTGCTATCAGGAGTTTCTCCAAAGACAATTCTTCAAACTTCCTTATGGGCAAAACTCCAATTAAGGGCTTGTCCACACACACAGGTTGTACTGTTTTAACTTTACCAGTATACTTATAGTGATAGAACACCCCTCGTGTGGACACTGGTATAGCGACTCCCATAAGAGATGGGGAACCATAAGACATCTTTATCCAGTATAACTATGTCCACACTAGGGGCTATAAAGTATAACTATTTCAGCAAATAATCATGCCACTAACCAAAATAGATATACAAGTACAAAAATAGTGTGTAGAGCAGGAGGGATTTAGTTGTGTTAATCCAGATGAGAATACATTGTTTTAGAGACTAGATAGTGAGTTAAAGTGTAGTAGTTGAATTGCTTTGTGAAAGATATAGATGCTTCCTTGATGCATCCATTTTGTAGCTAAAATGCAAGAGTTAGAACATGTAAGTAAACTTGTGTAGATGAAAAGAAAGACAATACCATTTTCATGCTAAATGTAGTTCCTCCACATCTCCTATAATTAGAGGTGTGCTCTGAACAAGCTGAGACTGGTCCTTGCCGAGCAATGATCTCCCGCTGGTACTTTGATGTGACTGAAGGAAAGTGTGCACCATTCTTTTACGGCGGATGTGGTGGGAACCGAAACAACTTTGACTCTGAGGAATACTGCATGGCAGTCTGTGGCAGCGTCAGTAAGTGGACCTCTCAAGCCTGTAGCAGTCTTTCTCTCTCTTGCCACTGACTCTGCTGTTTGTAACCGATTTTTTTTTCTGATTCTTGGGATGGGCCTGTGCTACCACTAACCATATTTCTGTCAAGATGTTATAATTGCCCATGTTCTATAGAGTGTGTTCACTCATTAATATCTGTCTTTCTAATCCAGCATGACAGTGATGACTTCTTTAATCTATGTTATAGATGCAAGAGTCTTGCAACTAGGGAACGAACATTTTGTCCTTTAACATTTCTGTCAACAAGGCAGTTAACAGCTACGGTGTCTCATGCAGTTCTTTCTGTAAAAGTGTATTTACATTTCTTTGTCTCTGTGTTTGTCTTCATGCATGTATTATGCACGTGCAAAAAAACCCTCAAAACCAAATTTATACCCAGTTGTTAGTGAAGCTTTAAGTGAGTTAAAATAGTTCTGGAATCTCATGAAAATGCTGTTTTATATTGTATTTCCTTATTTGGGTTCCTGTTTTTATCAAAGCAACACAAACACATCAAAATGTCATGATATTTATTTCCACACTTAAATATTAAGCATTCACTTCTTCCTTTTGGAAGCTGGTTGTTAGTGTGTGTGCGTGTGCATGTGTGTAAATAAGTAACTTGGAAATATAAATTTTTTACACGAAAAGAAGAAATATATTTGCCATTTGAGGTTTAGGTCTTCAAGTGTGATGATACACGTTAATATGAATTACTTGCTGCCTATTTTATGTTTAATACACCATACATTTTAATGGTTAACTTTCATGGAGAAGGAATACTCGCTCTTGAGTCTTCAGTTTGTGAAGTGTTGCTGTCCCCCACTGGGGAACACTGAAGCTGATAAATCAAAGACTACATTTAATCTGGATGTGTTTTGGCTTGTGAGCCTCCTGTACTGTCCCTTTTCCTCTGCATGGGGGTTGTCCATAAATTATGTAACATATGTTTTGGTAATTTTCAAGGCCCACCCACCCCTTGTAACCCTGAAACAAACATCCATAATCAAGAAGTCATTCCCCCTATAAGTTCCATAATTTATGAACAGCCCCATCTGCTTTATTCATAGGAATTATAGCCTCTGTTTACAGATGAAATGTACAAGAATGATTCCAATATCCAGCCTGCTCACAAGAAAAGAGCAATGCAGCCAGACTAGCAGGAACCCACCGTGACTTAATTTTGTAGAACATTTGACAAGCGGTGTCTAGAAAAGCTTTAAATAGTACAAAGGTGAGCGAGTGTGTGAGTGAGTTTGGGGGTGGAGAGTAGCATGGGGTGGGGGAATCATAATGTGTAGGCAAGCAAGAAAAGAGGATTTTGCAGATGAGTTTTTCAAAACATTTGGGGAGTTGGAGAGGGATTCAGATAAAAGCTGCAGAGAACGAGTCCACACTAGCAGTCGCAAGATTGTATGTAAGGACATGGAGGAGGCAAGTGCCAGAGAAGTGGGATAGGAGTAGTAGAAAGAGAGAATAATTATGGTGTAAGATGGAACAAGTTCACAGAGTACTCTTCAGAAAGAATTAAAGTGCAGTTTTGAACTGAGTCCTGAACTGAATAAGACCTGAATGGAGTCCTCTGAGGACGAGTGATGTGGTTGTAGTTTTGCATTTGTATGTTCTGTGCTGGTGCCAGGAAAAGCTGGGACTTGGGAAGCCCATGGAGAGTTGATTTATAGCAAGAAAGGTGAAAGTATGGTTGAGAATTTTTAGCCAAGGTAGAGCTGATGCAATAGCAAATTCAGGTGGTATTGTATTGGTGATGGGCACATATGTAGATAAAGAATGATGGAAAAGTAAAGTTCAGAATCAAGGATGAGGGATATGATAGAGACAGATAGTAAATTCTTAAGTCCAGAAGTGAGTGAGAGAGAGAGAAGATGAAACTGTTGACCAGTGGTGGATTAACACACAGATCCTTGCCCAGAGGCCCTGGCCAATTTGGGGCCCCACAGAAAAATGGCGCTCCAAACCCCAGCAGAAGCCACAAGGTTGCAGGAGTGCCGGAAGCTCCCCAGAAGTGGGGAGTGCCCACGGCACCCAAACCATGTCACCTGGCCCCCCGCTCCACCTTGTTCCCCAAGGCCCCCACCCTCGTGCTACTACTTCCCCTGAGGCCGCTCTCGCCACTGTCCCCCACCCATGATTGCCCTTAAGGCAGTGGCCCCCTGCCCTCTCCCCACTCCAGTGCCCATGGGCTGAAGCCATAAGCCCAGGTGCTTCCTTCCCCTCCCCCGAGCTTCATCTGAAGCCCGGAGCCTTACCCCATGCAGCTGAAACCCAGAACTATGGAGTGCAATTCACTTCTTGCTGCCAGGACTGAGTGATCGCTTTCCCTGAGCTCATTCTGGGCCCTAGCGATAAGCCAATTGCATTGCAGCCACCGTGCCTCTGAGCCCTATGTCTACACTGCTATTTTCCGCTCCACAGCCCAAGGCCTGCGAGCCCCCAGGCAGTTGACCCATGGTCTGAGACTCATTGCCATGTGGGAGTTGGGAGGGAGGAGATTGCACACTGGGCTTGCTTCTTCCAGCATGAAGGGGACATCATGCAGAGAAGCCACCATGTCAATGGGAGGACAGAGAGAGAGCAAATCCCCCTCTGCCAGCGCCATCCAGCTGCCAGGGAAAGGCAGGGACAGAGAAAGCTAATTTGCAGCAAGGTGTCTAATTCAGACCATGCCCCTGCCAGAATGTTTCCATGCACAATGGGATTCAAAGGCTGCAACCTTGTGCCCAATTTAAAGAAGCAGCCCGGGTAACTAGCAGTATCCGCAGCAGCATGTTCTGTTAATGCTCCTCTCCCGCCACAGGGGAATTTCTTCTTTGGGCTCTAGGAGCTCTGGAACCTGTGTAGAAGTGCCCCTGCCACCCCCAATTGGCACCAAACTATGCCCTCCCCGCTCCTCATCCTTCTCCTTGAAGCCCCGCCCCCTGGCCAGGCCAAAAGCTGGAGCCAGGTCATGGTAAGAGCTGCCCAGGAAGCCTGGGCTGCTGTGCGGTGTCCCAGAGCCTCCACCTGCCCTGGACAGGGGGCCAAGGTTCCCAAGGGCAGCCCCCCGCCCATGTCACTGTTCCCCCCAGAGCCCACCACCAGGGCAGATGGAGGGTCCGCACAGTGGCCCAGGTTCCCTGGGCAGCATTTACCACAGCCCAGCTCTGGGCTTCTGACCTGGCCAGGGAGTGGGGCAGGGCCCCGTGGCGAGAGGGTATGTGGGGAGGGTCCAACTGTTCTTTGTGTCCAGGGCTCCAATAAATCTTAATCCTTCTCTGCTGTTGAGTATGCTCCTTTTTCCCTAGAAAAGTATTTCTGACTTTTCAACATTTAGCTTCAGGTAGCAGAGATGGACCCATGGTTTTATTTGATCATTATAGGCATAGAGAGTGGACAGAGGGAGGAGTAATTAAATATGTCAACAGCACGTCCAGTTAAATATCTTCAGTTTAAATGGCAGTGAAGACTGAAAATGAGACGAAATTGTTCAAGGGAAAGCTGAGAAACTGAGCCTTATGGGACTCCATAGAGGAAGGGCCTTGTTGCAGAAAAATAACTATAAAAAGTTAGTTTATTGAGTAGGAGAGAGGAACCATGACTCACCTGCACAGGTTTTTAGAGGTTGCAGGAGCGTTGATTGTCCATAGCTGCACGGATGTGAAGGAAAATGGGTAGCTTTCTCCAACTACTGTCTAAATCTGATATTGCACTCACCACCGTGGCATCTGAGTGCTTTTGCCAGGAGAAGTTCATTAATCAGTTTCTTCTGCATAGTTAATGTGCAGCAAAGTGAAATCCAAATTGAAAACGGCTATGAGAATCATGTTGTGGGTTTGTCATTGTATGGTCACTCACCAGAGTATTTTGAAACTTGCCTACATTGATCTGTTTTTTAAAAAAAATCACTGTTTTCCTGCATAGTTACTACATAGTGAAATATGAGATTCCACACTTTTCCCCTCTAGTTAGAGTGAACAATAACATTGGAATCTTTTGGCAAATGCTGAGCTTTTCATGGTAAACATTGTACATCTGAGCCTTACCGTGAGGACCAGACAGATTTTGTGGGATCAGGAAGATAGTGTTATAACATATGTTGCACTTCAGGTGTTTAGAGTGTCATGGTAGGTACCAGTCTTGCAAGCAGGTGGATCTCTGTGTCCAAACCCTTTTGACTGCATTGGGGCTCTGTGCAGGGTCAGCCCATATGGCATAGCTTGCAGAATGGGGCATTAGTTACTTACCTAAAGCATCTAATTACAATTTTTATTTCTGGTTTGAGCAACATTGTCAATTTGATTACAGGGAAAGATTCTATTGGTTGAAAGTGGAAATAGTGCAAGTTTGCAGATGACACTAAACTGGGAGAAGTGGTAGATACGCTGGAGTGTAGGGATAGGATACAGAGAGACCTAGACAAATTAGAGGATTGCGCCAAAAGAAATCTGATGAGGTTCAACAGGACAAGTGAAGAATCCCATGCACTGCTACAGACTAGGGATCAAATGGCGAGGCAGCAGTTCTGTAGAAAAAGACCTAGGGGTTACAGTGGACGAGAAGCTGGATATGAGTCAACAGTATGCCCTTGTTGCCAGGAAGGCTAATGGCATTTTGGGCTGTATAAGTAGGACCATTGCCAGCAGATCGAGGGACGTGATCGTTCCCCTCTATTCGGCATTGGTGAGGCCTCATCTGGAATACAGTGTCCTGTTTTGGGCCCTACACTACAAGAAGGATGTGGAAAAATTGGAAAGAGTCCAACAGAGGGCAACAAAAATGATTAGGGGGCTGGAGCACATGATTTATGAGGAGAGACTGAGGGAACTGGGATTATTTAGTCTGCAGAAGAGAAGAATGAGGGGGGATTTGTAGCTGCTTTCAACTGCCTGAAAAGGGTTTCCAAAGAGGATGGAGCTAGACTGTTCTCAGTGGTAGCAGCTGACAGAACAAGGAGTAATGGTTTCAAGTTGCAGTGCGGGAGGTTTAGGTCGGATATTAGGAAAAACGTTTTCAGGAGGAGGGTGCTGAAGCACTGGAATGGGTTACCTAGGGAGGTGATGGAATCTCCTTCCTTAGAGGTTTTTAAGGTCAGGCTTGATAAAGCCGTGGCTGGGATGATTTAGTTGGGGATTGGTCCTGCTTTGAGCAGGGGGTTGGACTAGATGACCTCCTGAGGTCCCTTCCAACCCTGATATTCTATGAAATCAAATCTATACTGTGATATTAAAAATTATTTCTATAATATCCTGCAATGATCATGTATATTTGGGTTGAGTTTGAACATTTAGCAGCCCAAGAAGCATCTATGACTGAAGAGCAAATATTTGCATATTTGGTCTTTTTTATGAGACCATCTGAAAAAGATGTTAGGATTCAAGCCCAGAATATTGGTAATGGGATGTTGGAGCCTTTCCTCTCTAGGTTACCTGGTAGAATCCAGCACAGGTCAGTCATGGCAGAAAGCTGGCTGGTTGTTACATGACCTAAATGGAATGAGTTGGCTCTAGTCCATTTCCCAGTTAGCAGGTGTCCACATAACAGAACAGCCACCCACACAATTGTTGACCATGTCCATGGTCTTTGAAGGGAGGCCATGGATTAAATGGGGCTGGTGACTACCCTCCACCCTCAAATTTGTCCAGTTAGATCAGGTTTGCGCCTTATTGATGGGAAAGAGAGGAGAAGTTTTTCCTATTACTGTCTGTGCTCTGTCTGTTCTGCTGATAAAAGACTTGTAGTTCTAGAATGGTCGACCCAACAATTTTTGCACAGTGCTTAAAAAGAGAGAGAGAGCAGAATCGGTGTGGATCTAAAATAAATTGATTGATAAATCCAATCCATTAGGAAAATAATTCTTTTTTTTATTTATTTATTTAAATCTGGAGATATAATGGACACATGCTTTCTTGGGTTTCTATTTATAACCTGGTTTTAGTTCAATGAAGACGGCAAATTCCCATTTGGGAATTCTGAGAAGGCTTTTTTTTGGTGGGGAGGGAGAAAGGAAAGAGGGAGAAAATCCAATCTGTTATTCCATAATGCAGATTTGATGCTTGAAGGTTTTTTTTAAAAAGAGGAATAATTTCAGAATTGAGATTTTATAAGGGTCAGTTGTGCATTCTTTTTTTTTTCCTGTGTGTAAATTCACTGCTCATGAAAGTTGTGCAATTGACAGCCCTAGAGTCTAAAGTCTGCTTTTGTTATCCACAGTTGGATGACCAGATTTTCAGACTTGGACACCCAGTTCTTCCCTCCCCATCCCTCTCTTGCAATCTACTCCCATTTTGTTCCTTCCTCTCTAACCATCACCTTCCTATTTCCCTCTTGTTCTCTTTGCTATACTCATGCATGCTCACTTATTTACTCTGTCCTTCATTCTCATCCAAGCACAGGTTTTTGTTTTTTCCCCAGTGTTCTGTAAAAATTCATCTGGGTAGGATTTGTGCAGGTGCCAAAATAGACTGTTCAACATCCATTTGGCTCATTGTTTAATCACAGTGAGTTTAATTCCATATCAACCTGCTTCGATGTTCAGGGGTGGGCTGGGTCAGAAGGATATGAGGATTCACTGGGAAGCCAGGATGGCAACGTATGGCAGCTCTTGAGATGGGGCAAGTCTGAATGGAGAGAAGACCACAAGGACAAAACTGACAGAGCTTCTGTGGGACTTGCAGAGGTGCAGAGCTACCCTCTCCATAGAGCAAGGCTAGCATTCCCTATGCACACACACACACACACACACTACTCTGCTGATGTCCCTTAGGTTGTCATCTCATATGAAGGCTATGTTCATCCAATCCTTAGCCTTTCTGTATATCATTGGTCTGCCAAGTGTACTGAGTTTTGTCAAAAAGATTTTTGTCTCCTGGGAATGGACTAAGACTGCAAAACTCATGGTTTCATTCACCACTGAACTACACTGGAATTGACCCATTAACCTAAAGGCTAAAGGTTTTAAATATCAATCACCAATTCTCTTAGCCTTCCAGAGCACATGCCCCCTCCATATTGATCATTATTAAGGAGATTCAATACAAAATACACACATTGTACAATGTAAATTTAAGTACTTAAACTTCCACTACATTAGTATCCATTGTGACTTCAGAGGAGCCATTAGGATCTGTCAAATAAGTAATTCAGATCAAATGACCTTGGTGTGAATATCCATTGTCAAAATAGACCAGAGGTAGCCTATTCTGAAGGAACCATTTCTATATTTTCCTCATACCATAAATTCACCAGTTATAGGATTTGGTTTACTGATTTTAGATTTTATTTGTTTAAGCTGTCCTTAAAACTACAACAGAAACACGAATTTAATATAGGTCCAATTGTTAACGTTATTCAGAAAGGATATAACTCTTCAAAGGCAAAGAACTTCAGATTTGGGGCTTTTGCCTCTCCCTTAGGTTTAACTTATTTTACCAAAGATGGAATACAATATAACATTCTGTTATCAGGCCTCTACAGTACCAGCATTTGTAATTTGGTGAGTTCAGAATATCATTAAATCCTTAGGTCTGTATTTCATTTGTTCTTGATTTTAAGCCAAATATGTATGACATATATATTGTACAACCATATTATTATTGTTGCTAATTGTTCTTTTTTTTAAAATAGGTTTTGAGAAATTTTAATGCATTGCATATCTCCTTTGTTCAAAAATGTAAGGGAGTCACGGTCACGTTAACATATGTTTCCTTGCTCACTGAAAACCAGTTCTCTGACATTTATTTCTTAAGTAAAATGTAGGTATCAGCTGTCAAATGTTGTTTCTTAGGAAAAATATCCACTGATATTTACCTCCAGTGGCGTTGACCGGTCTTACCGAGGCTGAATATTAGCATTAGCAAAAGAATAATCCATTTTCAATTAAACTGAAGGGGTCCCACCAGTTAATCTTAAAGAACGTTGCTTGCGGTGAAGATTTGCTTAATGCAGACTCTCTTTCAAACTACTGGATAACTTAACATTTTCAGAAGAGCCTGAGAGACTTAGAATGTCCTAAGTCCCATTTCAGAATTGGCATAACAACAATTTAGGAGTACTCAGCAATACACATCAGTATCATTTCTCTGGTGGGTCCCATCAATTTCTAAAGAATTTAACATATTTGAAAAGGAAAAAAATCTAGCTCCTGGGCTGGGCTGTGTTGCTAAGGCTGCCAAAACAATGGAACTTGCCCAGCTATTCCATTCATTTCAGTTGCATAAATTCTGAAGCCTAATGATGACCATTTTGATTGTCAACATTAAGTGTTCAATTGCTGACATTTTAGAAGAAACTTCCTGTCACTATGGGATTTTGGGTGGAGCATGAATTGAATAACATCCCCCCAATATATGTTGAAAACAGTAAAACTACTCAACTTGCTAAATCGATATCAATTTAAGCAGTAATTGTATTTCGTAAGTGGTATGTGTTTTGGCTTTAAACTGTAATTTGAAGCAGGGAAAATTAAAATTAGTATCATCCATTTTATTTAGGGCCATATCAAATTCACGGTCCATTTTGGTCAATTTCATGGTCACCGGATTTTAAAAATCATAAATTTCATTATTTCAGCTATTTAAATCTGAAATTTCATGGTGTTGTGATTGTAAGGAGTTTGGGATGGGGGAGAGTCACAAAGTTATTGTAGGGGGCGTTGCAGTATTTCTACCCTTACTTCTGCGCTGCTGCTGGTGACGTCGCTGCCTTCAGAGCTCAGCAGCTGGAGAGCAGTGGCTGCTGGTTAGGAGCCCACCTCTGAAGGCAGAGCCACCGGCGGCAGCAGCAGTGCAGGAGTAAGGGTAGCATGGTATGGTATTGCCACACTTACTTCTTACACTCCTGCTGGTGGGGCGCTGCCTTCAGAGCCAGGTGCCCAGCCAGTAGCTGCCACACTCCAGCTGACCAGCTCTGAAGTCAGCACAGAAGCAAGAGTGGCCATACCCATGACACCCCTAAAAGAACCTTGTGTTCCCCCTGCAACTCCCGTTTGGGTCAGGACCTCCAATTTGAGAAACGCTGGCCTCTCCCATGAAATCTGTATAGTATAGGGTAAAAGCACACAAAAGACCAGATTTCACGTGAATTTGGTAGGGCCCTAATTTTATTTTAAGGAACATCCGTTGAATAATTAAAATACAGTATCAAACAAAGTATTTTCTTTTCAAATTGACTGTGCTATTATGCACAAGATGTGGATAGTCTAACATGTATGTCTTAAGCTGTTACTCTTTGCATAGGCTAATTTCACATTGACTTCAAATCTGGCATCAAACCATTAGTGTCTGTTGACAAAAGCATATTTCTTAAAACACTTTGAATTTGTGCTCCTCAGTGAAACTTCAAGAAAATTGGGTTACCTCACATCACAATGCTATGTACTATCTGGTTTAATATGTCTTCAAATATAATACACATTGTAATCTGCCCCTTTCAAGAATAGATGCTGAAAGTCTGTAAAACCATAATTTCCTGTTCTCAGTAAATTTCTTGATCAGTTTGCTGTTTGTTTTGGATCTTGACATCCCTCTAATTAACGGGAAGTAAAATGTTTTGACAGCTAAATGTCCATGTCAACATCCAGAGTATATTTAGCAGTAAGGAATTGAAATATTTTGCTGCATATGTGTAAGCAGAATGGGAAAAATATACGTAATTTTTAATTAAAGAACTAAATGGCTCTTTCCATCTTATTTATCAGATGAGCGCTCCAGACAGATGGAGGTCGGGTAACAGGCTTGAGGGCAGAAAACAAGCAAATGAGCAAGAACACATTCATCTGCCCTGGATGGCATTGACCTTTCATTGTTCTTGAGTTTTATAGGGTAATTGGCAGGACTATAGCTATATAAAAGCAGCAGAGCTTGCAAGTTGTTCCATCCAAGAAGTGCCTTTCTGACCGTACAGAATGGGATGGGAAAGATTCATTACAGTAAGCCAGCTTCAGCCTTAACTCACCATAGCATTCCCTAGGGCATAATTTAAGGTGTAGAAGCCTAGCGCTAAAATTTTAAATCCCCAAAACCTAATATTTGTTAGAAGTTAATCTAAGCTTGACATTGCAGCTCTGTGCTCCCCCTTGTGAGTGTGAAGTCTTCAATTTGAATGAATAAAACACACAAGTGAATTTATTACAAATGTTTATTAAACCAGTCCCCAGGTATAATCTACCAAGGGCGATTTTATTATCTAGGCACTCACTCTATTCTTAACAGAGGGATCGAACTAGCTCGGGGGGTTAGCTTAAGAAAAGTCTTCTGAGGCAGTTCCCTCTCCTGTGTGGATTGCCTGCTGCTGCTGACTTCTGTTTCTCTGGCACAGGAAAGAGACAGGACACATATCTTGATGAATTTGATGCCAGTTTTAGCAAGATGAGACTCAGGGACAATCACAGGAATGAAGGTCTCTTTTGTAATTATTTGAGATTTGTCCTCCAATGAATCTTATCTATACATTTATTTTTATGTATATTACCTTCTGTGGCTGTTTAGTCACAGCTGACTTATTGAGTATAAGTAATCAGCATACATGGGACAAGCCACTTAAAACTATGATAATGTAAGTTGTGTTTATGGCTTGTCCTTGGTCCATATATGGAATGAGCATAGAGTATGAAACTTCACTTTAAAATGGATTTGGATTTTTTTACTTTAGAATGCATAATGGATGGATTAGTATTCACAATAGCAACAATACAAAGACCTGAACATGCATAAGGTTATGGCAAGAGTTTGATAAGATGGTAGATTCAGATGTTAGTGATTTTTAACAACATCCCTTACAACTTATAGGAATTGACTTTGGCCAAGTTTCATGGCTAGAACAAATAGAAGCTTCTCAGATGCTGATCAGTAATTTCGTTTGCCTGGGAATTTTCTACAAATAAGAATTTATTTTTCTGTATTAGAGATCAAAGATATTTTTGTAGGGGCTTGCCCCTCCTTTATCACTTTGGCAGGAGGTAAATGCTTGAAGTACTTCCGCATCCTTCACTTCTTAGTAGTAATCTCAAGGTATTTAACACAAGTGAGGAAGGATTTTGTATTTTACCATTTTTTCCCTAAACTGGGGCAATTTTTCTTTCCTTAATTCCCTTCCCAGTATAGTCACTATGTAACACTTTTTATTATTATTATTATGATTTATTATTTGTATTACTTTAGTGCCTAGGAGCCCTGGTCATGGCCAGAGCCTGTGGCGCAGAGGCCCATTGGGGCTAACTGGCAAAGGGTTCATTGTTCTCTATAAGCAACTCTGTCTCAGACCTGACAAACTCACTGCACCTAATACACTGTTTTCATTATATTTATCCATAAAGGGTAGCTAGTGAGGTCTCTATTGAAAGCTTGTAACCTGTGAGTGCTCATAATCATTGCGAGATGTATGTACTGGTAGTATTTAAGGATTAATGTAACTACTGAGAATTATGCCTTTATGGTCTTGGAGTAAAAGTTAGTCACCAGGTAACCATGTGTCTTGGTCATGACCCATTCAAGTGGGATGGAGTGGTCACCCCACCTTGACTGGCTGATTATCTAATGTATTGTTCAATTGCCTACCCTTGCCCCATCCCAGAAGTGGGATTACTATGTGGCTGGTATTTGACAGGCCTGGTCGGTATTTTTATGGATTTTCCAGTTGCCAGAAAAATAATTTAATCTGTCGGGATTTTTTTTTATGTGGATCTAAAGATTTGCATTATCATCACAATACACGGGGATGTCTAATGTTAAAAGTTTCTTCGTCCAGCTAAAGATGCTGCAGTGTTCCCACTTCTGCAGTTTAAGTAAGAAGATTGATAACATCATTTTATCTGTTCTCTCTCTCGATACTGTATGAATAGCTGTTGAAGGGTGCAGGTGTTGCGGAGTTGCATTGTGGTTGGGGGTAAGGGTTGTGGTGGGCTTGCCTTGTGAGGGGGAGTGCCTGGTTTTTTGCATTTCAAAGGCGGTAACTCTACCCAGAACAGTCAGTGAAAAACCATCAGAGACAATTGTAAATAATCAAAACCACATGCAGGTAAAAAGGAACACCATAACAGACAGAGATCACCTTGTCTGTGAATAAAGGCAAAAGACTGATTCAGTATATGACAGGGCAGACAAAGACACTCTGCATCCATTCACTGAGGAGCAATCTTGTTGAGCAGGAGTGTTTTCCATGAAAGATTGGATCCTGGTTCCTGTGAAGCCTGCAACAGACTGACCTGTGCTGGGGGGAAAACTACTTTATTAGATAGGAAAGGTAACTATTAATAAGTGTAGGCCTTAGTTAATGTTTTGTAATTTTGTTCTAAATTGTAACCATTTGCTTCCATCATGCTCTCTTGTTTCAAAATAGGATTTATTTAAGTTTTATTGTAAGTGCTCACAAGTGCTGTGCATTACACAGGAGCAGTGATTTAAGATAAAACTGTTAAAATGGGGTACATGGCACTGGGAGCAGATAGAGTTGCCAGGTGTCCGGTTTTCAACTGGAATGCCCTGTCAAAAAGGGACCCCGGCGGCTCTGGTCAGCAGCACTGACAGGGCCATTATAAGTCCAGTCGGCGGGGCTAAGGCAGATTCCCTGCCTGCCCAGCTCTGCGCAGTTCCCAGAAGAGGGACATGCTGGCTGCTTCCAGGAGCCACCTGAGGTAAGCGCCTCCTGGAGCCCACACCCCTGCCCCATCCTTGAACCCCCTCCCGGAGCCCACACCCCTGCCCCATCCTTGAACCCCCTCCCAGAACCCACACCCCAACCCCCTACCCCAGCCCTGAACCCCCTCCCAGAGCCCACACCCTGCACCCCAGCCCTGAGCCCCCTCCTGGACCCTGCATCCTGAACCTCCTCCCGGAGCCCACACCCTGGACCCCAACCCCCTGCCCCAGCCTGGTGAAAATGAGTGATTGAGGGTGGGGGAGAATTAACAACGGAGGGAAGAGGGATAGAGGAGGCTGGGCCTGGGGAAGGGATGGTGTGGGTGGGTGAGGCCTCGGGGAAAGGTGGGGCAAGTGCATTCAGTTTTGTGCAATTAGAAAATTGGCAACCTTGGGAGCAGAGGATCTGTAATTTCTGTAAGTAGCCTTGTCAGGGGCTGGATATCACAGGGGAATACTTCAAGGGGACTTGGAAACTGGGGTACATTTTTTTTAACCTGCAAGGCAAAGACAGGGCTGGCATAACCCACAAGAGGGCTTGTGGCTGAAAAGCTGTAGCTATTAGGGACCTAACACCCAGTCACCACATGCAAGATCCCCTCTTGTTAAAAGCAGGGGGTAACAAAGTGACTTTCAATCCAGAGTACCCCATAAACCATCACAGGACCCCATTGTACTGAGACAGTATTGCTCAGCATGAACCACAAGGAGTCGGGTGGCACCTGTCTTTAAGGTGCCACTAGACTCCTTGTTGTTTTTGTGGATACAGACTAACATGGCTACGCCCTGATACTTGTTCAGCAGCCTAAATGTTGTCAAGGTTATTTTATGCATCATGTCAAAGGAGAGTTTTTTGAGGAGGGATTTGAAAGTGGATAATGAGGTAGCTTTGCAGATGTTCATAGGGAGCTCCTCCCAAACATGAGGGGCAACTTGGGAGAAAGCACGAAGGGGCTTCTTTGAAAATGTAACACATGGGTGATGGAGGCTGGTATCATAAGGTGGGAGACAACATTTCAGTAATGTCTGAGAGGTAGTAGGTAGGATGGACATAGCCGATGAACAGCCTTGAAAGTGAGGACAAGCAGCTTATGTTTGATGTGATAGAGAATGGGGAGTGAGTGAAGGGATGGAAAGAGAGGAGTGACGTGGTCAAAGCAACTGTTTAAGAAAGTGATCTTTGCAACAGCATTCTGAATGGATAGGAGTAAGATAAAATTGCATTTGTCAAAGCCCTAGAAAAGAATATTGCAGTAATCAAGGTGCAAGATGATGAGAGCCCGAATGACGATTTTAGCTGTGTTGTGTGGATGAATAGGAAAGGTTGCATCTTAGAGATATTACATGGAAAGTTAGCTTTGTGCTAACTAGAAGAGAGTATCAATGCCAGTACAGGCACTGGGTGGTGAACAGTGTAAGAAAGGTAAACTTCCTTCCCCAAAAATGGCTTTTCTCAGAATTATAGTAAACTTTCTCTCAAATGTATTTTCTTTGGATGTTCTACCTTGCTGTGATGTACAGCAGTAGTATGTAACTGTTACATTTCAAAGGCTGATAGGCTGAGAATTATGTAACAGTAAGTTTGAAAGCTTTACACAGTAAGTTTGAAAGCAAATATAATTTCCAAAACATTAAATATGAAGTAATTTTTCATCCCTGTACCGTTAATGTTTTTGTCCGAATCTATAGAAATTTGTAGATTAAGATGTGTAATTAAGCTGTAGATTACTTAATTGAATAAATATGAGAGAATCAGTATACAGACTTTTGTGACAAGACATCTGAGCCCGGACAGGAGGTAAGGAAATAAAAACAGGAGAAGAAAAACGACGGTTAATAGAAAGGACTTCCAGGGAGCAATGGATGTGTAACTCCATTAAACTGTACTTGTAAGTCATTGTAGTTAAACTCATGAATGTCCTAAAACAAAACCCATGAAAAGCATATATTTGAAAAAGGGAGAGATGTGGGATATTCCAGTCACAAAGGCCTCACTTCTTTTTTGTAATGTGGAAATTATGACAATTGTGTGCCATTCTAACGTTTTTTCGGATGTGTTTGCCTAATTCAGTGACATTTTGTTGTTTCCTTAGAAGTACAGCAACATTTTGAAGTTGAAGAGGAACTAAAAGTTTGGTCTCATAATGGGACCTAGCCATGACTCCTTTTAATGTGTAATTTATGAATCCCCATGCATATGATCAGTTCTAATGCAAGTGACACTTTTTCTGAAAATCTGGCCTCGAGACACAATGGCTATTTTTCCGATAGAAAATACATTAGCCTGGGTGTCCTAGCCTAGTTTTAATTTGGGTGATTCCTGTGTCCCTTAAATTCCATCTCAATATGGCAGCCCACTGGATTGAGTATTGGAAATTTGTTGTGATCTTTTGTGATAATGCCATACGCGGATATTGATCATGAGATCTGCTATTACAGGAATAGTACATAGCCCTGAACTCAGGTTTCAACAGATGTTGTTTGAGTTCTTCAATAAACACACTTTAAAAGGAGATGTTCTCTAGCTCCAGAAGTCGGATCTGTAATTCTCCAAAGTTTGGCATGGCTTTGGAGCAGTGCCGCAGTTCAGGCCCAACCAGTGTTTAAGTCTGCCGATGGTTATGGAGCTTTGAACTTATGGCCTGAAGCTCCCAGAGTGAGACAGTGGGTTCCAGGGCCCAACCAGAATCCAGGGCAGTTGGGAGGGATGTGATTTTTTTTTTTTTATTTTTTTTTATTTTTTTTTTTTAGTATTTTGAAAAAGCATTTGCAGATTAAAAATAAAATGTTACTTATGCTTAAATCCAAATACAGAATACTTAAAATACATAAGTACAAAAAAAATACATAGGTATGCACTTAAGTACATGGGAACACTGTCTCTCACACACATGTATAGCAACTCTCCCATCCACAAGATGACTGTATTTCATTGGAGCGGTATATAATTTGTGAATAGTAGTGTATATATACATAATATAATATTCAGTGAATGAATAGATTACTTCTGAAATGCAATATATTTAACTATATCATCAGTGTAAGATTTAGGTCAAAGCTTTTTAGTCGCTGACTAAACAAATTCAGATATTTACAGCATTTAACATAAGCTTTCATTAATTCATCCTTTCCCACATCCTCCACTAAGTTTATTTATGGAATGTCTTGGGAAGATGAGTTGTCAATATTCTCACTGCTAATTTAGGAGAGACACTGTTTTACGTGACAGTAATACAGTTCTTATGTGGACAAATTACTCAGTCTAAAGCTAGGTAGTTCAGCTTGAGTATTACTGTCCTATAAAAAAAAGTCCAGAAAGCAAGCAAACAAACTATGACTGTAAAACTGTAGTGCTTTTTTTTTTAAAGAAATTTACTAGTTGAGAGATGGAACAAGATTAAAGGAAGAGAAAGAGAGGCATATTGGTCCATGGTAAGAAGCCATAACTTTATATTTAGGAGAAAGCAGGGATGTACAGAAATGTGCTGGGATATCACTACCGGACGATCACCAGGTAATAAGAGGTTTACAAAGTTTTACAGTTAATCTGGTTTAATTAGCCAGCCATGAACCAGCACATACTGGATTGTTTCACGACAGTGTGAGCCTCAAAAGAGAGTGCCAGCAATACAATTATAAATTGACTAGTCCTGAAAATGCTAAGGAAGACTACACTTAGGTTTCTAAGATGAAGGACAAAAGCAGCGAAAACTCCCCTACTCTCCCAACCCAGACTCCCTTCTCCAGCACCACTTCACATCCTCACACATCGCGAGAAATAAAGCCTAGTTCTCTAGACCTGATCTAAAACCCAAAGGGGCGGCAACAGTGTCTTCCCTTCCATAGAGAGGAACACTTAAGGATGATATGGCCATGAAAACCAGGAACATTACAATGTTCAGGACCTTTTCCTTGTTTCCAGTTAGTTTTTACAGGCAAACAGTGTTTTGTCCTGGTTTTTGGCACTCCCTGCAAACTAGCTTCAAGAAAGAGCGGCCCGCAAGTAGAGCTGGTGAAATTGACAGCAGGCTGTCTTTGTGCAGTGACACTGAGGGATCACCACCCACCCAGAGGCCTTTCATGTGTTGCCACCCTCTTCTTTTCTATTCCACTCACTTCCCAGGGAGCCTTCAATTCCTGCTCAAAATCTTGAGCTAACCTTCCTCCCCACTGAGTCAAATCTACAGGATGACAGGGGAGGAGATTGACGTGGATAGCTTACCTGAGGAGAGCGACAGGGCAGCTGTTCTGGAACAGTTTTTATAGTGGAGGTGCTGAGTGTCGTTCAACCAAATTGTAAACCTTGTATGCAATGGAAACCACTTCAAGCCAGGGTGTGCAGCAGCACCCCTAGTTCCAGCACCTATGCGACAGGGAGCAGTATGATTTATTATTTATATTACTGTAATGCCAGAGGCACCGTCATGGACCAGAACCCCACTGGGCGAAGTACTACACAAACACAAAACGAAGAGACTGTATCTGCCCCAAGGAGTTTGCAATCTTAGTATAAGAAAACTGATGGAAACAGACAGACAAATGGGGGTGTGCCAGGAAACAAAGACTCTATACTGGTCAGCAGGATCAGCAGTGGTCGTTGCCCACCAGTGGCCTAACTGGTGTCAAGTTTTTCTGATAAGCATCCCGGAAAAGGAGAGCTGTAAGGAAGGATTTGGAAGAGGATGATGTGTTAGTTTTGCAAATGTATCCAAGGAGTTCCTCCCAAGTGTGAGGGGTGGCATGGAAGCACTAAAACCATAACCTTAAGCCCATTTCCCCTGAAAACAGAGGCCTTTCTGTCAACTTTGAAAATCTTGTTACTCTACACTACCCACATTCTTTCCCCCTCTGGGCAGCCTCAGGCTCCAAGCGCATTCTGTCCTCCCCCAGCACACATCGCAGCATGAGTCGAGAGCAGCATCAGCTGTAGGGTAGAGGAAGAACAAGGCTGTAAGCTTTATTACTCCTCTGTGACTTTATTATTTTTATTTTTACTCTATGACTTAATTATTTTTATTTTTAGTAATAAAGCTTTATTACTTTATTACTCCTTTATTACTCCTCTATGACATATGAAGGCCATCTGAATGAGGGTTGTCTTTGTATATGTGTGCGCACACATGATTTTAGAGGTAACTTGCTTTTTTCCCTGACTACTCTAAGGTATGTCAAGTCTGGTCTTCCCTGTTTTGCTGGAGGAATTTTATGGGTCTCAGGGATGTTTACTGTGAGCTTTTGCACCATAATTAAAAAGGGATCTTTAACAAAGGCATTCCTTCTTCAGAGTGTTCAGTCAGAGTTAAATATATGTTCAAAATGCTCTTTTAACATGTGTGACTCAAAACCCTTCTCACTCCCCCTCTTCCATCTGCTCAGCTTTCAGCATCTTGACTCTTCTGATTTCATCATTTAATTAGTTCTCCACTTACCACAGAGTCTTCCAGACTAGACAAGCCCTGAATTTCTAACAAAAACCAGGGGAAAATTCCCCAAGAAACCTACTCCTTATTTTAGTCTTTTCCATATATTTTCAAATTCTCTCTCTCTCTCTCTCTTTCCCCCCTCCCTCCATTTGAGGTCATCTTCAAGGAAGTAGCTCTCTAGGGGTATGTCTACACTACAAAATTAGGTCAATTTTATAGAAGTCAATTTTTGGAAACCGATTTTATACAGTCAATTGTGTATGACCACACTAAGCGCATTAAGTCGACAGAGTGCGTCCTCACTACTGTGGCTAGCATCGACTTACAGAGTGGTGCACTGTGGGTAGCTATCCCACAGTTCCTGCAGTCTCCACTGCCCATTGGAATTCTGGGTTAAACTCCCAATGCCTGATGGGGCAAAAACGATTGTTGCGGGTGGTTTTGGGTACATGTCGTTAGTCCTCCCTCCCTCTGTGAAAGCAACGGCAGACAATCGTTTCATGCCTTTTTTCCTGGGTTACCAGTGCAGACGCCATACCATGGCAAGCATGGAGCCCGCTCACTGTCACCGTACGTCTCCTGGGTGCTGCTGGCAGACGTGGTATTGCATTGCTACACAGAGCAGCTCCTTGCCTTTGCGGCAGATGGTGCAGTAGGACTGATAGCCGTCGTACGTCTCCTGGGTGCTCCTGACAGACATCGTTGAGGTCAATCAGGGGCACCTGGACAGATGTGGCTATCCTCTTCTTAGAGCACTGAACGGGAGCCAGATACTCCAGGTCATTCTCTTCTTTTTCTTCTTGTGGAGATTCAGTCCTGCCTGGAATATCATGCGAACTGGAGGCTTCTGCTCTCAGGCTTCTGCCTCAGGCTGCCTGCCAGCAGCACCGTGCGGTCGCACCTACCCCCGCGGTCGCACCTACCCCACCCTACCCCTTGCTCCCATGGTTCATGAAGCCTGGACAATAGTAAGGAGCAGTTCAGCTATAGGCTAAGCAAGTGCAGAATGGTGGTAGAATGTGCCTTTGGACGTTTAAAAGCTCGCTGGCACTATTTGCTGACTAGGTCAGACCTCAGTGCAGCCAACATTCCCATTGTTATTGCTGCTTGCTGTGTGCTCCATAATATCTGTGAGAGTAAGGGGGAGACATTTATGGCGGGGTGGGAGGTTGAGTCAAATCACCTGGCGTCCGATTTTGAGAAGCCAGACACCAAGGCAATTAGAAGAGCACAGCAAGGCACGCTGCGCATCAGAGAGGCTTTGAAAACCAGTTTCATGACTGGCCAGGCTTCGGTGTGGCAATTGTGTGTGTGTTTCTCCTTGATACAAATCCGCCCCCTTTGTTGATTTTAATTCCCTGTAAGCCAGCCACCCTCCCCACTTCGAAATAAAGTAACTATTGTTTTGAAACCATGCATTCTTTCTTTATTAATTAAAAAAAAAAATGAGATGACAAGGAAGCCCAGGTGGGGTGTGTTGCGGGAGGAGGGAAGGACAAGGCCACATTGCTTATTTAGCCACACTAAAAATCAAACTGTTTCAATGACAGCCTTCTGTTGCTTGGGCCATCCTCTGGAGTGGAGTGGCTGGGTGCACGGAGCCTCTCCCCCCCCGCATTCTTGGGCATCTGGGTGAGGAGGCTATGGAACATGGAGAGGAGGGTAGGCGGTTATACAGTGGATGCAGCAGGGGGCTGTGCTCTTGTTGGCTTTCCTGCAGCTCCAACAGATGCTTCATCATGTCCATTTGCTCCCCCATTAGCCTCAGCATCACATCCTGCCTCTGCTCTTCGTGCTCACTTAATTCTTTCCTAGTCTCTGTCACTGAATGCCTCCATGCATTAAGCTGTGCCCTATCAATGCGGGAGGACTGCATGAGCTCCGAAACATGTCATTGTGAGTGCGTTTTTTTCGCCTTCTAATCTGCGGTAACCTCAGGGTCAGAGATGATAGGGGAAGCGTAGAAACATTCTATGCTCTACGATTCTGGGGGGACTGCATGGTCACCTGTGCTGCTGAGCTCACCACGCTGACCAAACATGAAATGAAATTCAAAAGTTCCTGGGGCTTTTCCTGTGTACCTGGCTAGTGCATCGGAGTTCAAAGTGCTGTCCAGAGCAGTCACAATGGAGCATTCTGGGATAGCTCCCGGAGGCCAATACTGTCGATTTGTGTCCTCAATACCCCAAATTCAACCCAGCAAGGTTGATTTTAGTGCTATTCTCCTCATCGGGGAGGAGTACAGAAGTCGATTTTAAGAGCCCTTTAGGCCAACGGAATGGGGTTGGTTGTGTGGATGCACTTATTTTTTAAATTGACGTAGCGCAGCTAAATTCGACCTAACCCAATAGTGTAGACCAGGCCTAGGGGGGAAAACCCAGACCAAACCAAATCCTTTTCTTTGGTTATGAGAAAATCTCCTGTCTTCAGCTCCAGACATGTCCGCAATCTCATTTATACCAAGATGTGTCAACACCCTTCCTTACAAGGAGAGTTGCAGGGGAGGGAAAGATAACCAGAGGGCTATTAGATTTTCACTCAGAGGGAGCATTAAAAGGCTTGGATAAGAGCCTCTGGATACTTATGGGAACTTATTGAGTCTAGCCCATCACTAGTCTCATTAGTTATCCAGTGCAGATACTGATATTTTTTAAAATTAAGTTCTGAGGTTCAGAAGATCTGAGATGTGACTAATCTGCACATTTCCCTACATAGAAGTTAAGTTCAGAGCACTAAATTGTGCTGATTATACACAGTTTGAAATTCCTGTCCTCGTTAGAACCTTTTACTCCAGCTGCCCATTTTATAATGTATAATATCCTGAACTCCCATTAAGACATTTGTGGATGTTAATGCCCAATTCTTCATCCATTTCACCTACATTTTTATCAACTAGGGTGAATATGAAATGAGGTTGTTTTATGTATTTTGTCCTTTACATACCTTTTTACAGTTGGGAATTTTTAAAGAAGAGGAGTGGATGTTTTTACAGCAAACTTTTGTTCACGGAACGCAAAGCTTCGGCCTTAATCTTATGTGGATGATATAGTTAAATATATTGCATTTCAGAAGTAATCTATTCATTCACTGAATATTATATTATGTTCAAATCACTTCACAAATTATATACAGCTCCAATGAAATCTAGTTATCTTGTGGATGGGAGAGTTGCTATACATGTGTGTGAGAGACAGTGTTCCCATGGGCTTAAGTGCATACCTAAGTATTTTGAAGTACTCTACATACTTGTACTTACGTATTTTACATATTCTGTGTTTGTATTTAAATACATTTTAAAGATACCTAAAGCATAAGTAACTTTTTTTTAATCTGTGCTTTTTCAAAATATTTTATATATTTAAAAAAAAAATAAAATCACATCCCTCCCAATTGCCCTGGATTCTGGTTGGGCCCTGGCAGACACATACCTCTCCATGCCTGCATTGAAAGAATGAGCTCAATATGCACATCTTTTACTTTCTCTTCCACTATGTGCTTATATTATTTAAGTAGTCATCCATATATTGACCAGACAGTTGCAGGAAATGCAGGAGTTGAAAGTACATGCGCTTATACTTGTGTTTATAAATACCTAAGTGCTGTTTCCATGGCATACTGTACTCATAAGCAGTGCTTAATTTGTAATGAGACACGTGCCGGGGCTCAAGCAATTTTCTTTACTTTCATAACTGATGCTGTAAGCCCAGAGGTGCCAGGACTATGAACTGCCAAGCCTAGAGGTACCAGGGCTTAGCCCTGGCACAAATTAAGCACTGCTTATAAGTCCTTCTGTAATGGTGTGTTTGGCACTGATATGCAAGTCCTTTTTATCAGCACTTTCAGAAACACTTTTGGGAGATGGGAAATTTTCATAGAGTTAGAAGGGACCACAAGGGTCATCTAGTCTAACTCCCAAGGGCACTCTTACTTTATTTAAAGGGAGTGGGGGCATCTTTTATTATCCTATTTGAAAGAGTCTGTAAACTACAAAAGGCAAGGGGCACAGCTGGCCCTGTTGAGATTTAAATCTATGTTTCCAGGAAGCTTAGATTATTATTTTATTTATTATGTTAAACCTGATGCTTATATCCTCTATGCCACCTGTCCAGGAATCTATAAAGAATCCCACAGGAATTATTTATGAAGAAAAGAGCCTTATGAATAGGGAAAAAGCCCTTGTCTCCCCTCCCTTCCAGCAAGTTTGCACTTTTTTTTCTGTCAGGTTTCACATAGTAGCTATTGCATACTCAATATACCTAATTTAACTGATGGAACACAAAGTATAGAAAATTAAGGCTTCCATTTATTTACTAGTATCTTCATAAAGTGAGAACAGATTGCAAAAAAACGAATCTTTAGGGTATTCTTACACGTTGTTGTCTATGCCTACCCAAGAACATTTGCTGTTGGTACTGGGGGGGTAGGGTGGGGGGGCAGTCTGTGATACACCTCTATCATTTAATGTCCCCAAATTATTCAAATGAAAATTAAAACTTGCATGAAAGGGAGCAATGAAGGATTTTTAACAAATACTTCTGCTTATGTAAGAGTAGAGCGGTCCTGTTGTAATTGTTTCTTCTTCGTCGTGTTCTTTTTTTGTCAATTGTTTTAAGTCAGGAATCTTTAAACTGCTATTAGTCCAACTCTGTGGGTTTTGATATTCTTTGAGAGATATTCTGGGACTTTGTGAATACACAAAATAAATAAATTGCGTGGTGACCTTGATTTTTAAGCAGACCTCTGTTTTTTAAAGAAAGTTTTTACTAGTCTCTTATGCCAGATTGACTGGTGTTCTGCCTGTTATTTTTAAATTATCTTATTCATCCACTGACAGTGCCAGATTGTTCCCTACAGGCAAGTGAGTGCTAATTTTAAATGACACAAGCAAGAAAACTTTTCCCTTTTCAACTGGGAGACTATTCCACATTCTAATAAACCTCACTGTTAATATTCTGTTCTAATAGGCACTCTAAACTTTTCCTTTGATCTATTTAATTCCTTCACTCTTAATTAAACTTTCTGTACAATCTTAAATAATTCCTCTGTCCTTGTTGTTTGCTTCAGATATTTGTACATGGTCATGTTAAGCTCAGCAGACTCCTAGTGCACCTGTAGCATACCACCCATCCACACAATATTTCTATCAGTGGTGCCAAGCATTCATGCCACCACTGGGATTCTATTTGGACTGGTGCTGGACTAGTGTCGACAGCAAGCACTGATGTCCCAGCTTTATCATTTCATTTGATATTCCCATTTGACTCCCACAGTGCTCCTGCCCACTCTTCAGTGATGCCTTTGACAGCTCCGGGCACTGGATGGGTCACTGGTCTAATGGCTATATGCAGGCTTCCAGTGTTCTCATTTCTCTCCGGTCCCTATTTGTCACTGTCCATGTATGCCACGGGTTCCACTGTATTAGGTAGGTGAGGAGGAATGTGCTGGGCCCTGTGGAAGCATCTGGAGGTGCAACCTCGCTCCAGTCCCTGACCTAGATCACTTCTGCTTCTGTCTCCCAGGAAGAGAGCTCAAGAAAGAGGAGGAATCTGTTATTTCATCTGGAAAATAAAATAGGAGGGACCAGAGCTAAAACTTAAAAATTGAAGACAAAAAAGATAAAATCAGGCTCCTTAACTCCTCAGGCAGAGGGACCCAAAGGTGGCAGTGCTTGTCTTAATAGATACCAGGCCACATGTTGTCTGGCATTGGGTCTAGAGCAGGGGTGGCCAACCTGAGCCTGAGAAGGAGCCAGAATTTACCAATGTACATTGCCAAAGACCCTCAGTAATACATCAGGAGCCCCCCATCAGCGCTCTCCCAGCGCCTCCTGCCCACCGGCAGCCCCTGCCGATCAGCACATCCCCCTCCCTCCCTGCACCTCCTGATCAACTGTTTTGTGGCATACAGGAGGCTCTGGTGGGAGGAAGAGGAGCGAGGGCATGGCAGGCTCAGGGGAGGGGGCGGGAAGGGATGGGATGGGATGGAGGCAGGACCGGTGGCAGAGCCAGGGGTTGAGCCGTGAGCACCCCCTGGCCCATCGGAAAGTTGGCGCCTGTAGCTCCATCCCCAGAGTCGGTGCCTATACAAGGAGCCGCATATTAACTTCTGAAGAGCTGCACGTGGCTCCAAAGCCACAGGTTGGCCACTCCTGGTCTAGAAGTTGCTGGTGATTCTTTTATCCCGGTTGCAAGTGTGGGTGCAAAGCACGGCATAGGCTCTGCCCTTTGAAATGCGCACATAGCTTCTCGAGCAGGACAGAACGGTTCAAAGCAAGCAATGGAACAAACCAAAAACGAGAACAGGTGCAAATGGACGTATATTACAGATATCATGCCAGCTGCTTACGAGAGTACTCTGGGATAACTGCAATATTCCTGATGTTTCAATGGTTGCAGGGATGCTTATGCCCTGTGTGTGTGGCGCATTGTGTGCGACAGCGGTAAGGTGGTTGGTGCTGGATGTTCTGCACTGCTGCAGTTCCACCAGTTCTGTTAGCAACCGCAGATAAGATTAATAGAGTAAGGCCAGAAGGACTCCTGCATAAAGCAAGCCATTGAACCTCACCCCTCCCTTGTGACTGAGCAATAGCTTATCTTTTAGAAAGACATCCAGTCTTGGTTTAAAGATTCAAGTAAAGGAGAATCCACCATGTCCCTGCTTACATTCTTCTCCCCCCCCCCCCAAAAAAAAAGCTTAATTACACTCACTGTTAAAAATATGCATCTTATTTCTAGCCTGAATTTGTCAAGCTTGGGCTTCCATCCATTAGGCCTTATTATGCCTTTTTCTGCTAAATTAAAGAACAGTGTGCTATCAGAAATCTCTTCCCTATATGGGTTCTTGTGATTGTTATGGTTTAACCTTTTCTTGGATAAACTAAACAGACTGAGCTTCTTAAGTCCCTTGCTATAAGACATTGTTTTCTGGACCTCAAATCATTTTTGTGGCTCTCTTCTAAATCCTTGTTCATTTTTCAACATCCGTTGGACTCCAGAACTGGATAAAGTATACTAGTAATGGTCTCACTAATGCCATATACAGAGGTAATACCACCCCCTTAGTTCTTCTTGGTATTCTTGTGCTTATACATCCAAGGATAGCTTTATCCCTCTTAGCTCACTGGGAGCAGTTGTTCAACTGTATATCCTGGTGACACCTATGTCCTTTTCAGTGTAACTCTATTTCAGGATACAGTCCCCCAATCTTGTAAGTTTGATCTACATTGTTTGTTAGATGCAGTGACATTGGCTGTGTCTCTACTAGCAAACTTCGTAGCCGTTAGTTTCCACTAGTCGTACCTGCTCTGAGCAGGGTTAGGTGATATGTTGGTAAAAAGTCTGAGCTGTCTCTTAGCTACAGCTTCCACAGTTACTACATGGGTGGAGTAGGATCAGTGAAGAATCACAGATGTGAATTTTGTAAGGGTACACCATTAGTGGCCAGATTTTTTTTTTAAGTGCTCAGCACACACAATTGGGTCCAGATTTTCAAAACAGCTCAGCACCCAATATGCTGAGCTCTTTAGAAAATCTGACCATAAGTATCCCACTGAAAACTGGGTATTGAACACTTCTGAAAATCTGCCCCTTATTTAGATAACTACATGGGAGAAGAGCTCTTGAAAATCTGTCCCTAAATGTATACATGGCTTGATTGATCTTCTATTATTCCAAATGCCTGTGATCTTTTTTGTGTGCAATAAATTAAACGTTAAATTTGCATACTTATTTATTGCACAATTATTTCATTCAATCACTTTTTTCCACTTAAAACTTCTCTTAGTGTTACATATTTTAATTTTACTTTTTTCATTTTTAATAAGTTTTATTAACTGTAGTTTCAGCAAAGAGAATACATGGAGGAAATCAAATAGATTCGGCAAATATTAACCACAAAGGTAGAAAATTGCATTTTTGAAATGCTTTAAGAACAACACAAAACGTTTTCTCTTCACTCAGTTCAAGTTCCAAATGATCACAGTTGGAATTCATCCGTGTTAATAAATTTTCCCAACAGACAACACTGTACCATAACAGGAGCGTCTTAATCTGAAACAAATTATTTGCCTTATCTTTCCTTTGTAGCATCTTGTAAGTTTAAGATGCTCTATACAAGTTTTGTGATAAAAACAGCATGGGCGTCCAGCACAAACCATGTAAATTGTATGTTTGTGGGTGAAATTTATGTTTAGTGGTGTGACAAATGGAGGCAGATTGGTGTGATGAGCATAGCAAAGAATCAAGACTTTCCTGAGTTCTAATCTTGACTTTGAAACTGTCCGATTACATGTTGTTAGGCAACTAAGTGAACCTTTGTGTCTCAGTTGCCCTATCTGTAAAATGGGAATAACTCCATACTTTTCTCACAGGATTGTTGTAAGAACTATTGTACACTACATATGTACAAAATATTATGATTAATAAATATATGTTGGCTACTAGCCATGTGGGTTAATATTTGTAGGTGACTGAATTATAGGGCTATATTTACATTACATCATAATTACATAATGACTCCAAGAGTAGAAAATATTACAGCTTTTGCATTTCGTGACTCTTTGGCATTGTAATTGTATAATTTAACATTCCATTCACATTGGGGTTTTTGGCAAGGAACAGGAGAGTTTAAAATAAAAATAGTAAAAAGAAATTGTCAGTACTTAGTAAGAAAAATATTAGGCCCAGTCAGGCTTTAAAGACTACATATAAACGTAGTAGAGAAGGGTCCAACTTTTTGCAGCTTGTGTTTGCCTGGAGGGCTGTATTTGTTTCTCTTGTTTTCATGGCTATATCTTTTCAGTAGGTGTTTTTTGTTTAAATGAAATCTTCAAATGTTCAAAATATGGTAGAGTGCAATAAATTATGGAATAACCCGAAAAATTACAGTATAGGAGATGGTTGTGGAGTCCATGATTTTCAGTAAATCTCTACTAGAAAATGTTTTCCCTTGATACTTAGCAATTGATGGTTGCTACTGAATCACAAAAGAATAGGCTGATTATCTCATAGGAGTTTCTTTTTTTTAAAAAAAAAAAGTATTCTTGTTAACCCTCCTATGCACTGATCCATTTTAGCATAGGGTTTTTTAATCCATGTTATTGTGAACAAAGCACATCTTTATGAGGACAGAATGCCAGTGAGAGGGATTTTGAATAGAATGTCCTTGGACTGCAGTATGGTTGTGGTTTATATCGTCTCTGTAGACGCTTTAAAGTGTGTTTGTTTTGTTGTATGTTTGTTTTTAATCTTTATAAATAAATAAAGCATGTGGTTTTGAAAAAACGTGTCTGCTGTCAGTTTATGTACCTTAGGTAGTGCCAAGTGTGTTTGCTCTTTGCATGTTTCCTTTGCCAATAGCTCATAATCTGTTAAGTAACATTGTACTGAATGGAAGAGTTTTTCCTGAGATATAAAAAAAAAAAAAAAGGGGTGAAATCTTTCTCCTATACCACCATTTTTTATATATATATTTGATACAGAAGTTTTATAAAGCTAGTCTCCTGACTGAAGTTACTTGAATGGCTTCATTCTACTGGATGTTCGTTCCTGTGTTCAAATGAACTTTATTTATACTAAACTTAAATTGTGCTTTTTTCCCTTTCTCCTATAAAAACTCCGACTCTAGTCCCCACCACAGCTGCCAGCACTCCAGATGCTGTTGACAAATACTTGGAGACACCTGGTGATGAGAATGAGCATGCCCATTTCCAGAAAGCCAAGGAGAGACTTGAAGCCAAGCACCGTGAAAGAATGTCTCAGGTAAGTCATACTGTTGTTCATAATTAAGGCTGATGTCTTGTCAGATGGGTCACAGGATTAATGAATTCCTTGACTTTCTGTATTTTGGGGAAACTCACGTGGCTTTTACCTGCTGCTCTTCCAATCTGCAGCGGAGTAAAGAGACCAACTGTTCCCTATCTTCAAGTATATGTTCCTGTGCGTGCTCGATCATAGGATTTGCACATGCCTGTGAACTCTCGACTGGAGAATTCAAAGTAGTGTCCACAGGCCTGCACCTGCTCAGAGCAGCGCCTTATGCCTCCAAACAAGGGCACATGGGGAGGCGCGGGCCTGCTGCCACTTAGTTCCTTTTCTGTTAATGGAACTCAATGGAACAATCGCATGTCCGTTTATTCTCAGCTTCCTTCCTTTCTTAGTTTATCATTCTAGAATTTTTTCCCTTATTTTTGTAGTTATTTTTATTTCTTCAGTCTTATACAGTTGTGTTTAGAAGAGGGTTCCTCTTCCTTTTTTTCCTGTTTTCTCTCATTCTTTCTTTGGTCCACTACCTCTTGGGTTATGACAAAGATCCGGGTGTTTAAGCCCTGTGTGATGGGGTGGGTTGCGCACCACTAGGATGGTGCCACCTCCTGGTCACTCTAGGGCAGTGGTTCTTAACCCAAGGTGCCCTTTCTGGGGGGGGGTGAGATGTGCCAGATTTTTTTAGAAGGTAAATCATCGAAAACACAAATTAAGCACAGGCACGTAAGTACAACTACTTTGTTTCATCAAACCTATGTATGTATTAACATTGTACATTTTTTAACAATTACTGTAATATACAAACAAAAAATATATCTAGGTTTAAAGAACTGGCCTACTTCAATGATTTTTGATAAGGGGTGCGAGAACATATTTTGAGAACCAAAGGGGTGCAGGCTGCAGTAAAGGTTAAGAACCACTGCTCTTGGGAATAGCTCTCAAGGTCGATGCCCCTTCCCACAGGTGCACGCCATCCTCTACCTCTCTTTCTGTGTCTGCAGCCCCTCTCTCACTCCACGAGTTGCTGCAGCCTCTTTGTGACTTCGCCCTCCAGCCAGGTTACCTAATGGTTTCCCCTTCTGGGGTTGGAAAGTTCCCGCAAACAGGCTCAGGCAGTCTTCCTACTCACTGCTCCCCAGTGCCACTTCCGCATTGGCTGGTTGGGGAACTCAGACCCACCTTCTACTTCAGATTCTGGCTCAGGGATCCTCTAGTCAGCAGTCAAGGTCTGTTCCGCCCTGGACCTTGCCATGTTTCTCTGAGTCCTTTCCTAACCTTTTGGCTCTCCTTTTCTTCTCTGGGTCTGCCAGCTTCACCAGTCCCTCCTCCCAGGGAGCAACTGCAGGCTACGTCTCTGCAGCCTCCAGACACTCTTCCAGGAGGGTGACTACAGGCTTTCCCAGCAGCCCCCTCAGCTGCCAATTTCCTGCCTCTATAAATCTAGCCCAGCTCATTCCTTCCCATCTAGGCTCCCTCACTTGGTCTGGGGAATACTTAGCCATGTAATTCCTCTCCTCTCAGCTGTGGCTGGCTGGGTTAATTAACCCCCTTCTTAGTCTTCATTAACCCTTTCAGGGCAAGTGTGGTGTGAAAACTTCATCACACCCTGCCAGACCTGCCACAGGTCTTTTCCCCATAGTGACAGACATTCAAGCTGTCTCTGCTGCCTCAGAGACACCAACTTCTGATTTAAGTTGAAGGTCTGTACAGGTCTTTAAAGCTGTTACAGCTGCCCGCCCAGTCTCCATGACAGTGGTACTGAGGTGGCTTGTGGGTTTTTTCTTTTGTTCGCTAAACGTCTCTAGATTGCCCAAAGAGCTACGGACTTCCAATCTGAAGGGCCAAACTCTTTGCGGAGAAGACAGATTTTTTTCTCCACATCCTGAAGGATTCTCGGACCGCACTACACGCCTTAGGAATCTACACTGTGGAACAGAAGAGAAGATATAACTCTCAGTCACATCACAGATCACAATCTTCTCAATACTCACCATCTCTGTGCTGTTATGAGCCACAGTGCAAGAGGCTCAGGTCTCAAAAGTGAGAACAGTCTACACCCCAGTCCATGACCTCTCAAACTGCCTCTTATAAGCACTTTGATGAGCTGGTCGGGGGCCTGAACAATGATACCTTACAGCGTCAGCTGCCATCTATACACCTGTCACGCCACTCAAACGTCAACTTACCTTACTTCACAGCAGTTAGGGCCAGCTCTAGAGCAAAGAGATTGATTTCTAGCCCTGAACTTACAGGTTGCCCCCTTCCATATCTCAATACAACCATCGTACAGGAGATTTCCTACTGCTTACCTTTGGGGCAGAATCATTATAGGTACAGACTGCTCTACACAGGGTAGTCTCCAAGGTTCACTTCATTGTAGTGACATACTAACCCCAGTACAGTGACTGGACTTTATCAGCACCAACCTGATGCAGTAGAAGCGAGAGCGCTCCTCTCACTATCCACATTCACCACCCTGGGACACATGTCTCCCTAATACGCTGGGGAGCTCACCTACGCAACAACAAGGTCAGGACAAATGGCCTTCCACAGAAATGACCTTCCATATCACTCTTTTGGCTGTCAGGAGTGCCTGTGCCCAAATTCTGCCTTTCATCAAAAACAACACCCAAAGGTTATGATGGACTTAATGTGACCTGTATGTTTTGTATAAACTGCCAAGGAGCAGCCAGATCTCCCTCCTTCTGCAAGACAGCATTCAAACTTTGGAATTGATGCACCCATCATAGTGTGCTCATCTCAGCTGTCTGTCTACAAGGGATACAGAACGGGATAACCAACAGTCTCAGTTGGAATTTTCTCATGACAGTGAGTGTATACTGAATTCATAGGAGCTTCAAGATATAGCCACCTTTTGGGGAAACATTCACTGGCAGTTGCCCTCATCTTCCCAGCGGACAGGGCCCACTTGTATATCTTTTCCCAGTTTCCTACCCTATCCAAGATTCTGTTGAAAATTCAACGAAACAAAGCGAGAGTTATTGTGATTGCCCCTCTTGACTATGACAAGTCTGGCTCCCTTATCTGACGCAGATGGCCCTCCTGTTCCTCTGACGTCAGCCCATTCCTCACCCGCTCTCTCAAAACAGTGGGCTGACCCTTCACCCCAACCCATGGGTCCTCTGCCTCCAGGCTTAGATCTTTCTTTGTTCCAAGGCTTAGAAGCAGAATGCTCTAACAAGCTGAAACACATGTTGCAACACAACCACAAGTTGACCACTCCACATACCTATCTAGAAAATGGAAACAACTCCAAGTTTGTACCATTCCAAACGGACAGACCCAACCTCATCTTTCCTCCCTCTGATTTTGTACCACATTTTAAACTTTCACTCAGCTCCCTTAAGGTACATCTCATGGTGAAAATGGCTTCCCACTTCAAGTTTGCTCAACCACTAATGCGTAGACTCTTTAAGACCATTGGGACTCTCTTCCCCCATGTGACACCACCCACTCCAGCCTGGGACTTTAATCTAGTTTTCAGGGCTTGGACTAGACCCCCCTCTGAGTCCAGGGCAACTTGTTCTCTCTTACACCTGTCCATGACGACAGCATTTCTAATTGCCATCACCTCAGTTAGGCACATAGGAGAAATAGCGGCCCTGATGCCACACCCATCATTCACGGCCTTTGTCTTTATAAAAAAAAAATAACAACTCTAAGGCCATATCCCAAGTTTCTCCCTACTTTTTCTGCACTTTCCATATGAATCAACAGATCCATCTCCCTGTTTTTTCCCCAAAACCACATTGACAACTGGGAGACAATTGTGCATATGCTAGATATTAGCAGGACATTAGCATTCTACTTGGACAGGACTAAGGACTTCAGGAAATCCCCTAAACCCTTCCTTTCATCCACAGAAAGATCCAAAAGCTCTGTGATATCTCCTCAAAGACTATCCAAATGGGTCTCTAGTTGCGTTAATCACTTAGCAAGGGCCCAACTTGCTTCTGTCCATACGCACTCCATGAGATCAGTTCGTATCTCAATCACATTCCATAGGGATACCACTATCTCCCAATCTATAGAGCAGTGATTGGGGCCTCTGTCCATACTTTCGCAGAACATTATGCGATCCCTGAAGATTTGGCCGTTGACACCATATTCGACTCCACAGTACTCTCTGTAGTAAAAGACTCCGCTCCAAAGTCCCAGGCTCCAGTGGTGGGTACTGCTCCGGAGTCACCTAAAGTGGAGCACCCATAGGGAGGCTACTTGAAGAAGAAGAGGAAGTTCCTCACCTTGTGCAGTAACAATGGTTCTTCGAGATGTGTGTCCCTGTGGGTGCTCCACAACCCACCCTCCTCCCCTCTACTTCGGAGTTCTCTATAGGAAGTGAGGGGGGGTTCCTCCGTGCAGTGCTAAATAGCCTCGAGGCAGACCACGAGGGAGGGAGAGCATATGCACGGGCTCTACGGGACACTGCTACCAAAAGTCTCCGATTAGAGGTGCAGGGGCACACAGACACCTAAAGTGGAGCACCCTTAGGGACACACATGTCGAAGAACCATCGTTAGTGCACAAGGTGAGTAACTTCCTCTACTGCAGGCACAACTTCTAGATTCCGAGCCATGACCGTGGTTAAGCAGAGAGTATCCTGGTTCCAGTCTTCCAGCCTCCTGAGGGAGGTGCAGAGTACAGCTGAGGACCTTCCCTTTGAAGGACCCAAGTTCTTTAGCTCTGATACGAACTTCTCCCTCCACACTGACCGACTCGAGAGCTGCCTTATGGTCTCTGGGGAATTTACATTCCTGCAACAAAGACACAGTTTATTAGGTCTCACATCGCAGCAATCTAGGCCATTCCATTACAACCCTCAACAAGTGTTTCCCAGACCGTAGGACTTTCAGAGGAGGAGATCTAGAGCTCTGAAAAAGGATCCTCTCCCTTCTTCAGCAAGATTATCTGCACCTCTGTATAAGAAAAAGTTTTGCCATCTCGGTAGAGGGCCTTGAGCAATCTACGTTCCCAGATCTTGTGCTGAATGATTCCATCCAGTTCCCCTTTGGAGATCAGCTATCCCACTTCCTTCCTGCTTTGGAACTAATTAGCTCAGACAGATAGATTTTGGAAATGATCGATTTGGGATACTTCATCTGCTTCCACGCTATTCCCCGTTCTTCATCACGCTTCAGGGATCCCCTCACAAAGATCTCTTAAAACAAAAGGTCCAGTCTCGCCTCCTCTTGGGGGTGATCGAGCAACTTCCCCCAAAGTTCATCAGCAGAGGGTTCTATTCCAACTATTTTGTAGTTCCCAAGAGGGGCAGAGCTTAGAGACTGATCCTCGACCTCAGAAATCTGAACACTTATCCTTTCCCAGCACTTCAGGATGGTTACGTTAGCCACTATCATTCCATCCTTAGATCCAGGAGACTGATTTTTCACCTTCAGCCTTCAGGATGCCTACTTTTATGTAGCTATACACCCATCCCACAAACACTTCCTGTGCTTCAAACTAGACTGAGGATACTACCAGTATCAAATCCTTCCTTTCAGGCTCTCCACAGTCCTGAAGGTCTTTAGAAAGCTTCATTCAGTGGTGGCAGCCCATTTACATCAGTGGAGCAGAGTAGTATTCCCTTACATGGATGGTTGGTTCCTCAGGGGTCGATCAACTTCATAGGTCCAGTCAGCAACTTCCAGGGCTCTAGCCCTATTTCAGTCTCTGGGCATTTGCATCAATTGAAAGAAACCTACGTTGACCCTAGTCTAAAGAAGAGCCACTTCACTGGAGCCACTCTAGTCTCCCTAACCACCAGAGCCTATCTCCCCAAGAAAAGATGCTCCACTGTCCAGTCTAATCTTGACAACCACCACAGAGCCCACAAACTGCAAGGACCTGCCTACAACTCGTGGGCCACATATTGGCCTGCACATTCATCGTGCCTCCTAGACTGTACCTCATATGTCTTCAGACATGGCTAAGGTTTGTGTACACACCAAAGAGTCTCTCCAAATGAGTCCCAGTACCTCAGAAGGTTCTGGACTCTCTCCGATGGTAAAAGGACCCACTGAAGATCTGCGTGGGAACCCCATTCTTACATTCCCCAACCCTCAAAAGATCCTCACAACTGGTGCTTCTCTTCTGGGATGGGGGCCATCTCCTAATGTGCCATGACCCAGGGCAGGTGGTCCACACAAGAGGTCACACTCCACATCAACATTCTGGAGCTGAGAGTAGTTTCTTATACTTGCCATCACTTCCTTCACAACATACAAGGCCACTCCATCAGATAATGCTAGACAATAGGGCTGCAATGTCTTACTTCAGCTGACAGGGATGGAGCAAAATCCCAATCCTTATGTGCAGAGTCTCTAAGGCTGTGTAACTGGTGCCTTTCATGTCAGATACAAGTTGCAGCTATCTGTCTTCCAGGCCTCCAGAATACAACTGCAGGCTCCCAGAGCAGTCGCTTTCTTCAGGATCACAAGTGGGAGCTCAACGGTTCTGTCTTCCTCGGCATCTACCAGATCTGGGGTTCCCCAGAAGCAGACCTCTTTGCCATCCTGAACAATGCAAAATGCCATCTTTTCTGCTCCATAGGAAGATGTGGAAGATGGCTTGTTAACACTGTGGCCCTATATCATGCTGTATGCTTACCCGCCTCTACCTCTAATCCTTTACTCAAGCTGTGTCAGGAAAGCACAATAATTATTCTCATAGTGCTCTCCTGGTCAAGATGAGTTTGGTACTCTAACCTCTTTTACATATCTGTGATCATGCCTGTTCTACTTCCTTTCAGGAAAGATCTCCTGTCACAGAACTCAGGAATCCTGATCCATCCCAACCTCTCCTCCTTGAACTTGAAGTCATGGTTGCTAGATGGTTCTTGAGCATGGAGCTAACCTGTTCAGAGACGGTCCAGTCAGTTCTCCTACCTAATACTCGCAAGACTTACATTCAGAAGTGGAAATGCTACCATTTCTAATTTGTTCTTCACTCTTCCCAAGCCTCAGTGATTCTGCATTCCAAAATCCTGGACTACCTTTTGGATTTAAGAATGCAAGGTCTATCTATGAGATCAGTCAGAGTATATCTGGCCACCATCACCGACTTCCATTCACCCACCAAAGGCTTCACAGTCTTAGCAACTCTACTGCAGCTAGGTTCCTCAGGGGCTTATGCAATCTGTTTCTGCCTGTACAGAACCCAGTCCCCCAACAGGACTTAAATTTGGGTCATAATGCCCAGAGGAAGTCTCCCTTTGAACTGGTGGCTACCTGTTCTCTCCACCTCTCCCTCAAGACTTTGTTCCTCATAGCCATCATTTCAGCTAGTCCAATGAAAGAGCTTGGAGTTCTCATGGCTGATTATCCGTATACTCCATTCTGTAATGACAAGGTTGCACTGCGTCCCCATCCTCACTTCCTCCCAAAGGTCTCTTTGGAATACCACATTAATCAAGAGATTCGCCTACCAGTGTTCTACCCAAAAGCTCACGTCTCCAGAGAGGAGACCAGCTAGACATCAGACGGGCCCTTGCCTTCTACTTTGACAACAGGACTAAGTCCTTCTGGGCCTCTCCTAGGCTATTTGTATCACTTGCGGAGAAAATGAAGGGCCAGCCTACTTCCACACAAAAAGACTAAGGGGGTTCAGGTTACATCATAATCTGCTATGCATTGGCTCGTATATAGCCTCTTCACAGTGACAACACATCCCACATCCTTGGCTCTATTGAAGGACTTTCCCAAAACAGATATTTGTAGGTCTGCCACTTGGTCCTCTATCCATAGAGGAACTCTATCCTTTGCCAAGCATTACACCATCTTACCTGCTTCCAGAGATTCTATCTTCGTTGACACAGTCCTCCGAACTGTCCTAAACTTGCCTTCTCAGCACCCACCTCCTTGCTGAGTTACTGCTTCGGAGTCTTCTACAGTGGAGCAGCTGTACAAACATAAGCTCGAAGAAGAAGGAGCAGTTACTTATCTTACAATAACTTGAGTTCTTCACAATAACTTGAGTTCTTCAAGATGTTTTGTCCTTATCAGTAGTCTGCCTCCCGCACTCCTTCCTCTGAGCTGTAGGGGCTCCGCTTCACAATTGAGAAGGAACTGAGTGGTGTCAGGCCTGTGCCTCCCTATATGCCTTAATTTGGAGGCACAAGGCAGCCAAGAGCACATAGACTCATAGATTTTAAGGTCAGAAGG
Source organism: Lepidochelys olivacea (assembly GCF_965140295.1). Lineage (NCBI taxonomy): Eukaryota > Metazoa > Chordata > Testudines > Cheloniidae > Lepidochelys > Lepidochelys olivacea. The sequence continues at coordinate 171,270,478 of NC_140411.1, forward strand.
GACCATTATGATCTTCTAGTCTGATCTCTTGCACATTGCAGGCTACCTCACCCACCCACTCCTGAAATAAAGCCCCTAACCTCTGGCTGAGTTACTAAAATCCTCAAATCATGGTTTAAAGACTTCAAGTTACAGAGAATTCACCATTTACACTAGTTTAAACTTGCAAATGATCCATGCCCCATGCTGCAAAGGAAAGTGAAAAACCTCCAGAGTTACAGCCAATCCGACCTGGGGAGAAATTCTTTCCCAACCCCAAATATGGTGATCAGTTAGACCCTAAGCATGTAGGTAAGACCCACCAGACAGCTATCCGGGAAAGAATGCTCTGTAGTAACTCAGAGCACTCCCCCATCCAATGTCCTGTCCCCACATGTTGGTGATTTTTGCTACAGGCAGTCGCTGATGGGCCACATGCCATTGTAACTAGTGCCATCGTACCATCCCCTCCATAAACTTATCTAGATCAGTCTTGAAGCTACTTAGGATTTTTGCCCCCATCCCTTCCCTTGGAAGGCTATTCCAGAACTTCACTCTGATAGTTAGAAACCTTTGTCTAATTTTGAGCCTAAACTTGTTGATGGCCAATTTATAGCCATTTGTTCTTGTGTCCACATTGGCAGTTTACTTAAATAACTCCTCCCCCTCCATAGTATTTATCCCTCTGATGTATTTATAGAGAAAAATCATATCTGCCCTCAGCCCTCTTTTGGTTAGGCTAAGCCAAGCTCTTTGTCTCCTCTCATAAGGTAGGGTTTCCATTCCTTGGATCATCCTAGAAGCCCTTCTCTGCACCTGTTCCAGTTTGAATTCATCTTTCTTAAACATGGGAGACCAGAATTGCACACAGTATTCCAGATGAGGTCTCCCCAGTGCTTTGTATAATGGTACTAACACCTCCCTATCTCTGCTGGAAATACCTCGTCTGATGCATCCTAGGATTGCATTAGCCTTTTTAATGGCTGCATCACATTGATGGCTCATAGTCATCCTGTGATCAACAAACATACCCATGTCTTTCTCCTCCTCTGTCGCTTCAAACTGATAAATCCCCAGCTTTTAGCAAAAATTTTTGTTAATCCCTAAATGCATGACTTTGCACTAATAAATTTCATTCTATTTCTAATACTCCAGTTTACAAGGTCATCCAGATCTTCTTGTATGATATTCCGGTTCTCCTCCGTATTGGCAATACCTTCCAACATTGTGTCATCCGCAAATTTTATTAGCAAACACTCACTTTTTGTGCCAAAGTCGGTAATAAAAATGTTAAATACGATTGGTCTGAAGACTGATCCCGGAGGAACTCAACTAGTAACCTTCCTCCAGCCTGAGAGTTCACCTGTCAGTAAGACCTACTGTAGTCACCCCTTCAACCATTTCCATTAATTCGCCTATTAATCCCCATCTTCTCCAATTTAATTTATAATTTCCCATGTGGAACTGTATCAGTTGTCTTACTGACATCCAGATAGATTAGATCTACTGCATTTCCTTTGTCTAAAAAAATCGGTTACCGTCTCAAAGAAGGAGATCAGATTGGTCTGATTGGCATCCATGCATCCTACAGTGGAGCACATCTAGGGACCAAATGTCTTGAAGAACTCAAGTTACTGTCAGGTAAGTAACCTCTCCTTTCTGACTCTGCAGAAGGTGAAAGGGTGCTGCTGCCTAGGACATGAGTCAGGACAGAAAGTTTTGCTACTTACAAATGGATCACATATCTGTGATTTGATCATAATTTGATATAGCTTATCTGCGGTGATGTGCAAAACTTCTTCTATGAAAAAACAGTGCTGCTCATTAGAGAGCGAAATTGTTTGTAGTCTTTAAATTGGGAGCTGCCCCAGTGCGTACAAGATCATACATTAGCAACTAAGGAAATCTCTGAAGGCTTGTTTAGTCCTGTAGATATACACACATTTTGCCATGTACTTGTTAAAATCAAGAGTGGGGTTGCGCGTGTGTGTGCCCCAAGGTGACATGAAATGCATCTAAAACCAAAGGAGGAAGATACAGGCTTTAAACTAAATATGAAGCCACATTTTTTTTTCTTTAACCAAAAAGACTCACATAGTCTGAGACTCTAAGTATCATATTTCATCCTGCTGAACATTAGGAGCTGAGCTTATATCTCTTTCAGAAACAGGATTTGTAATGGAAATGCCAATAGAAACTTTTCCAGTGGTATTTCCATAAGCAGCACAGAGGAAAAAAATATTTTTAAAAAAGAAGTGCAAAGGAAGTTTGCAATACATACTAGGGACAAAACAGCAACCCCTGAAAGCTAACCTGGTACAAGTTGGATACGCTGTATATAGTGTTCAGGTATTGTACTGTAATTTTTCTGTAACTTGCATTCTCTGCTCCTTTACCCTATTGGATTTTACTTCTTTTTCCCATTCTCCTGTATACTGCCTAGTCTTCTGCATAATGGAAACCCACTAACCGACAAGCATGAATGAAATTTTCAGACCTATGGAGACTTTGTGGCATTAGTAACAAGCTCTTGGTCAGGCTGCAATAATAGAATATATCCTTTTTTAATACATCCTTATTAAAGCCTATCACACAAAGAGAATCTATCAATAATAGCATTCTTTAAGTGGCCAGCTGCAAGCAGTATCTTAAAGTTACTGCATAGCCAAGGAGAGTTGCTTTGCAAATAAAAGGCAGTGTATAAAGAGATGAGATTTTTCTTAATTATTCCTTACAGTTTGGCTCACGCTTTCAAGCTGATCCCAAAAACTTGGTCTGAGTTTTAATTGTGTTTGACTTAACCTTTAAGAATGTTTTCATAAACTATGTTTATATTTTCTTCAGAGCTGAAAGGTTTGTATAGGAGAACTAATCAAATGTGTAATCTCCCAGAAAGAATTATGGAGAGAGTATGCAATTAAAAACTAACTATAGTACTTGGAATTACATCGATTAACAGGAAAAGCAGAGAAATTGTAGTTCCAGAAAACTTTAAAATAAAATTCTGTTAAAATACATGTTAGCAAGCATTTTTGCTAACTTTATAAATGAAATAAAATGTCATACTGCTGGGAAACTATTTAAAGGGAGACTGAAATATTAAAACACTTCTTAAAAATTAGTTTTTACCTATGCTTCAAGTTTTTTACATTTTTACCTATGCTTTTACCAATGCTTATCCCATTGTCTTGTCCACTCTTCTCATCATTTGACTTTTTTCCCCACGAAGAGTGAGAACCGAGGGGCTAAGATTTGCAATGTTAAAAAAAATGACAGGATAAATACATTCTATTTGCCATCCCTCATCCCATTTCCAAGTACATGCAGAGTCTTGCATCTGTGTCTCAACTGCTCCTGCTCATAATTTATCCCTAGCAGGTCAGATAGAATGATAGTGACAGTCTTTGATTGGTTTGGATGCCTTTATTACCCCACATTTGCCTAAAGTGGGACTGATAGCAATAGGTCAGGTATTCTTGCACAAAATCCATCTATGGTTTCCCTTCGCTTACTGTGAAACTCTCAAACATAAATTCTTTTCCTGCCAGGTGAAAACCTTCAAATTTGTTTTGACTCAAATTGTTTCCCTCTGTGACTGAGTTGGTTCATTTTTGGAACTCCCACAGGAGTACTGTATAGCCAGATCAGGAGCCTGTGTTGTGATTGTTTAATATCTTGACACAGCTCTGTGCCTCAGATCTTCGCCTATGAAAAAGCATGATAACATGGTTAAGACTTGGGAATTCTTGGTCAAATCCTGTGTCTGCCACTGGTGTTATGTTTGATCTCAGACAAGTCACTTAGAGCCATATTTTTAAAAGTATTTAGGCACCTAACTCCTGTTGGTTTTAGTGTGAATTAGGAACCTACATATCTTTTAAAATATGGTTTTTAATCTCTTGAATTCCACATGTGTAAATGGAAGATGCTACCTCCTTTCTCCCATCATTTGTCTCTGTCATTTAGATTATAAACTCTTCTGGATACGAACTGTCCCTTACTACAGTATGTAAGGCACTTAGTGCAGTGGGGCCAACTCGGGGTATTTAGGCACTACTGTAATACAAATAATTATTAGTACGGTGGCATATTTTAGTTTTTACCAACAGAAGAACCAAAAAAACCCCAAAAAACACCATCAAGAAAACCATGATTCTATGCTGACAAGAAAGTTTAGTCCATCCAAATGTGACATTTAAACATTTTTGCTATTTTGTCTATACAACTTCATCAATTTCAAGCTGCCCCAGTTCTTATTTCTTGTCCTGATGGGATTCTCCCTTTCCATTTCTCTCTCTTCTCTGTGCCCCCTGGTTACAGATGCACATGTGCACCGGCACCTCCCTGTTTCCTCGTATTTTAAACATCTATTTAGGTCTAGTTGGTAAATAGCCCTGATGGCACCAGCTGTTGTACTTTAGTCAAAGGAGAGCAGTATGTTTGTTTGTTTTCCCCCAAGCATATTGAGGCTTTACAAATTATTCTTCTTGAATTTTTAGGTATCATAGTTTGTTGGGATTCGGAACAGTTTAAAAATAATGTTTCATCTCCATGCATAGTCCTATTTACCATGCAAGTCAGATTTTTGGGAAGGCACAACAAACACTCTACTGTCTTCAAGATGATATTAATGCTTTCTTAGGGTTTTGAGTTATTTCTGTAGCAATAGTGTAATTTAACAAACAAAATATAATGTAGTTCCAAACCAAAGTGCTGAATTCTGTTTTTCATCCTACAGTGTAACTTTGAACAATTGGGTTGCATATGTGAGAGGTGAGACTTAAACTTCTAGAATACCAACAGAGGATGGTTCTGCCGCTGTTCAGAAGCTAATTCCCTCATATTGCTGGGGGGGGGGGAAGGTTTTTTGTGTCATGGGAAGATGTTGGTATGGTCTTTTATGGGTTTTTTAGATCTGTATTATATAGCATAGGACAGCTTTCCTTCCTGAGATGGTGGCTCAGAGGGCATCAACTCTCCAGTGTCTCATGTGGTGACACCCATAGAGCACACAATTCAGACACACAATTCTGCTACTCCCTGTACCAGACATTAATGGTCCATGTCCCCCTCATCAGCCAGGCTCAGAGCAGCCTCTTGGTAGGCCCATCCCTGCTGCCCACCACCAGTGTGCAAACCCAGCTTCTGCTGGCAGTTCAGCACCACACTGGAGCACCCATCAGTGCCAGCTATGGGGTAGGTAGGTCAGCAAATATGGTTCCCAGCCTGACTTTTTTTGTCTTCCCCACACGCGGTGGGTCGACTCTGGTGCCGCTGTCAGGATATGATGCACTATGGGGACCCCCACACATTCACAGTGGCATTTGTGGCTTTCTAATGCCAATCGATAAAAAGAGAAGTAAGGACAACGTGGGGAAATACAGACAAGTCAATACCCAGAAAGACAATGGAGCAAATCATTAAGCAATCAGTTTGCAAACACCTAGAAGATAATAAGGTGATAAGTAACTGCATGGGTTTGTTAAGAACAAATCATGTCAGACCAACCTAATGGTGCCTAACGGTAATAAGTCTTACCGTTTGGATGGGGGGAAGCGGTAGACATGGTATATCTTGACTTTAGTAAGGCTTTAATACTGTCTCGCATGACCTTCTCATAAACGAACTAGGGAAATACAACCTAGATAGAGCTACTATAAGGTAGGTGCATAACTGGTCAGAAAGCTGTTACCAGAAAGTAGTTACCAGTGTTTCACAGTCAAGCTGGAAAAGCAAATTAAGAGGGGTCCCCCGGTCCAGTTCTGTTCAATAGCTTCATAAATTATTTTAGATAACAGCATAGAGAGTACACTTATAAAGTTTGCAGACGATACCAAACTGGGAGGGATTTGCAAGTGGTTTGTAGGATAGGATTAAAATTCAAAATGATCTGGACAAACTGGAGAAATGATCTGAACTGAACAGGATGAAATTCCATAAGGACAAATGCAACGTACTCCATGTAGGAAGGAACAAACAGTTGCACACATACAAAATAGGAAGTGACTGCCTAGGAAGGAGTACTGCGGAAAGGGATCTGGGGGTCATAGTGGACCACAAGCTAAATATGAATCAACAATGTAACGCTGTTGCAAAAAAAGCAAACATCATTCTGGGATGTATTAGCAGGATTGCTGTAAGCAAGACTCGAGAAGTAATTCTTCCACTCTACTCCACGCTGATTAGGCCTCAGCTAGAGTATTGTGGCCAGTTCTGGGCACCACATTTCAGGAAAGATGTGGACAAATTGGAGAAAGTCCAGAGAAGAGCAACAATAACAAGTAAAGGGTCTAGAAAACATGACCTCTGGGGAAAGATTGAAAAAATTGGGTTTTAATATGGAGAAGAGGAGACTGAGAGGGGACGTATCAGTTTTCAAGTACATAAAAGGTTGTTACAAGGAAGAGGGAGAAAAAAATTTCTCATTAACCTGTGAGGATAGGACAAGAAGCAATGGGCTTAAATTGTAGCAAGGGAGGTTTAGGTTGGTCATTAGGAAAAAACTTCCTAACTGTCAGGGTGGCTAAGCTCTCAAATAAATTCCCTAGGGAGGTTGTGGAATCTCCATCATTAGATGAACAGATTAGATGAACACCTGTAAGGATGGTCTAGATCAGTAGTTCTCAAAGCCGGTCCGCTGCTTGTTCAGGGAAAGCCCCTGGCAGGCCGGACCAGTGTGTTTACCTGCCGCGTCCGCAGGTTTGGCCAATTGCGGCTCCTACTGGCTGCGGTTCGCCACTCCAGACGAATGGGGGCTGCGGGAAGTGGCGCGGGCCAAGGGACGTGCTGGCTGCCCTTCCCGCAGCCCCCATTGGCCTGGAGCTGCGAACCGTGGCTGGTGGGAGCCGCGATCGGCCGAACCTGCAGGCGCGGCAGGTAAACAAACTGGTCCGGCCTGCCAGGGGCTTTCCCTGAACAAGCAGCGGACCGGCTTTGAGACCCACTGGTCTAGATGATATTTAGTCCTGCCATGAGTACAGGGGACTGGACTAATGACCTCTCGAGGTCCTTTCCAGTCCTAAGATTCTATGATTCTCCCCACCATAGCCCATAGGACGCACTGTCTCCTCTCACCCAGAGTCTGTGTGATCCTGCTCCATGTGAGGAATCATTTTCAACTCCAAGCCTGGTTAATGCTTTTTCAGTAGTAGCAGTGCTTCCTTACCTACTGAGCCACAGTTCTTTGGGGATTGTTGAGGTTACCCCCGTAGTTGTACCAGGGAAGCCAGAACCTCAGAGTTTAGGAAGAAAGCCCTCGACAGATACTTACCTTGGTGTCATGATTTTGGCATTCTGAATAAAACCTTTTCCCGAGATAGGTACCTGTACTAGCATGATTGATTTTACACAAATTAGCATATATATACTCTCTGTATAGGTAGACCTACCATGCACTAGAAAATATAGCCAGAATAAATTCCTCTGGTCAAAGTATAATGGGATTTGGGTGATTAGCATTTGTCTTAATAATAAATAACATTTTTGTTACTCCCTCTTCCCTTTTCCCTTGTATCACTCTTGCCCTCCTATCCCCCCAAAAAGTATAGCATGTAGTGTGTCCTGAACTCTGACTGTTTGACTTTGAAATGCCTTGCGTCTTAAATCTCAACCTAGATGATGTTATTTTCCCGGCATGAAACAGCCAAGTCTTTGAAGTGCCATAAATCTGTATGGCCTTGTTAGCTTTGTTCTTACCATGAAGGAGAATATCTTTATAAGCACATACAAGACAACTTCATGGTCCTGAGGCAGCCTTCTTCTGCAAATGTATGTCTTCAGAATGATTTTTCTTGTTGCAGTTGTTTGTTCTCACACAGATGATAACAATTTTTTGTTGGAGTCTCATAATTTCTCTAAACCTATGACCTAAAAAAAATAGAAGTTTTCTTTGGGTTGTGGAGTTGATGCATATGGATGGCTGCTGGCAAAAAAAAGATGAGTTTTTCTTATCAACTAGTATAAATAGAGGCTTTGAGCACTTTAAATTTGACTGATTGCAAAAATCCAACCCTTAAAATACTGCTTGTGCAAATACTACAGTGAATGTTGTTTCTAAAGATAATCATGCTATTCTACTTTTTCACAAGCCATTCATTCTCACTGCACCAGAGTTGAACTCCGGATCCCAGAATTATCATCTCCTCAACCCGGCTTTGTGAGCTGTCACTTTATAATCCCACTTCCTGTACCCTGAAGGGTTTAGGGAAATGATAACAGGCTGTGAAACCTGGTCTAGCCAAATATGTCCTTATCACATTGCCTACAATGCTTGTTTTCATCATATGGATTAGCAAAATGGCTTTGACATTAAATTTCAACGTTAGTTTTGAGGACAAAGGTCAATTGTTTGGCAAAGAAATGTTGTTTTCAAAAACTTCTAACTGCAAATTCAGAGTGAAAAGGAGTATTAAAGAGAGGTTAAAGGTCTGATTTAAAGCCACAAAAGGGGAAAAAAAAGATCATACAGAGTTGTTAATCTAGGCTGATGCTCAAGACTTAACATGTACCATGGTGTTTTAGAAAGGCACAGTGACTTGAATTAATGCTGTAGTTTCCATGTTCTCTCATAACTTGCAGCATTCATGATAATTCAGTCTTCTAAACAGAAACTGCCTGTATGGTCTGGGCAAGTTTTTAAGGCCACCAAAATCATGACCTAAAGAGACAAGTGCTTAATGTGCACTTAATGCATTGTACCACCCTGTACACTAATAGGTGCATTTCTAAATACACCACGCTGTTCGATTCACAGACCAATGGTTTGATGGTCTCTATGCCTCTCCTTGTTCCACCATTATGGTTAGGTTTGGAAGGATTAGCTTTTTAACAGTAAATCTCAGTTAACGTCAATTTCACCACAATACAAACCCACGAAAAAATATTTTTATTGATAATAATCTAAATTTACAGATAGACAAAGTAAGAAAAATGCTGCCTGAGAACTTATTAGTTTGTTATGAGCATATTTACTTTGTATATTTTGACATGCAATGTTAACTGTTTGTATTTTAACAGTTCTAGAACTTTAACTTTTACACTTGAATATCAATGCTCTTGCAACAAAAAGAAAATACAGCAGGTCACAGATGGCTCAACAATCTCACCCACAACACTAGCTGAACTGTCCAGGAAGAAGCCCAGATACCCTAAGAAATGGTCGTCCTCCTCAGCAACCTCCCAGCCAGCGTCATCTTCAAAATGCCTGTTTTGACCCAGTGGTTGAGGGTCACGAACTATTTGCCATTCCTGATCCTACATAGCACCTATTCCCTCCCACCATTAGGGCGATTATCCGTCCCATTTCCTACCTTCCTGGGATCCTATCAGCTCGGGTGGATGGATCCTGGAGGTGATTTCTCCAGTTCACCTCCTTACCACCCTCCTGCCCTGTTCCTCCTCAGGGACACCTCTCACAAAGACTTCTTAAGGCAGGAAATACAGTCCCTCCCTCTCCCAATTGCTCTGGGGGCAATCAAACTTGTCCCACCGGACTTCATCACGGAAGGGGTTCTATTCTTGGTACTTCCTCGTCCTGAAGAAAAGCGGGGGATGGAGATCCATCCTGGACCTCAGGACTTTAAATACCTTTGTCCACTCCCAATGGTTCAGAATGGTGACTCTAACAACAGTAATTCTCTCTCTGAATCCAGGAGATTGGTTTGTTTGGGAGGTTATTTATGTATGTATTTATTTATTTACAGTAGTGCAGACAGAGGTCACTGTTGTTTGCACATGCAGTGTTCAGTGGAAGAAGTTCTACTAATGTGTAGAATGTGTTCTACTAAAGTGCTGTCTTCCAAGATTGCTGCCTAGGAATGAAAATGGGGACATTCATGAGCAAGATCAAGTTTTTGATAACAATTTACAGTGATTTTAAATGGCACGTATAGAACACACAGAGAAGGAAACAGCAGTTACCCCCCTTTGCAAGAGAGTATTACTTTTAATTCCCCGTGGCAGGTGACCTTTCAGATTGTTCAAAATAGGCCTACTGCAAGTTTTCCTATATCGTTCTTCTGCCAGTATTGTACTTGGGACATAAGTAAGCTCAGTTCTTTGTGTTCAGCATGCATACAGAACAGACTAGCAGAAATTGCACATAATCTTGACCTGTTCTGATCAAAAGCCAGCTGATGTACTCCATCAAAAACTAGAAAAGTTTGTGATGTGAATGAATGCCTTTTAGAATCAGTTGAAATTGGTTCATTTTAACTGAGGACATAAAATCGATTTAAACCTCTTATTTTTCTCTGAGATGAGAAGGTCAGTATGTTAACCCATCTAGTAACTCTACTTCCTCTGCTGATGCTGGAGGGTCTGTTAAACATCTACAGTTAATGCACTGCTTCACTTCTAGCAACCTCAAGTTAAGAGAACTTGGATGATGTTCAGACAGGGTGATCCATGTCTTGTTTTTAAATTGGCAACAAGACTCTGTTAAATGTTGCAACTATTCTTTATAAGGGGAGCAGAAGAGATGATTATCTGCACTATGTTATTTGACTGTTGCTAAATCCCAAACCATGAGAGGAAAACTCAAAAGTTATGCTCCATGTTTTGTTGCTGTGTAGGTCATGAGGGAATGGGAAGAAGCGGAACGCCAAGCAAAGAACTTGCCAAAGGCTGATAAGAAGGCTGTTATCCAGGTAAAGAAAAACACAATTACAAGCAGACCAATTGGGGTTGCAAATAAAATATGAACCACACTAATTGTGGTATAATTTGGAAGCATATTTGTGTTGGGGAATTATTATTTTCTGCTTTTACTGTTGCACTTTTAGCTGTCAGATATCAGTCTGTGCTTTTATAGTTAGCAGTTGAATTGCAGTGGAGAGACTCACAATGTACAGTGTTACCAGTGTAGGGGAAGGTTTTCAATGAGAGTAGGATAGATCTTCAAAAGGAGTTAGGAACCCCATTCCCTTAGGCCACTTTGACCATCCCAGATGTAGTGAGTAGTTACACCAGAATTGTAACAGTATAAACTTTTGATACTGTGTATCTTGGTTCCATGTAGAAATGGGCAAATAGGTTTTGGGAGGTTGGAATAGGAACCAACCTCACTCAAAACAAACCTTCAACCAAACTGGAAATTATCTATTTTTCTTTCTGAAATATTGGAAATGTTTGGAGGGCCTGCATCAGGGCAGAGGTTTCACCAAATTTATCTGAATATGCTAATAGAATGAAAGGAAAGCATTCCCCCTCCACACCTCTCCAGATAGCACACCAACCACACACAAAAACCTATCCCAAGTAGAGCTGCCTATAATCCAAAGAGCCAGAGACTCCTTTGGGTCCACTGGGGCCATTTGAATTAATGTGGTAGGCATTCATATACTTCCAGGTTGGTTTCAGTGTAGCATCACAAGACAGATACAAATCAAGAACCAGAGTATTACTTATTAAATCCTGCAGTCTTGCTCAGTGTCTTTTGTCCATTCAGACTTTTTCCAGCTCGTGGTCATTTTTTGTTTTCTAAGTGACCAATGTTAAGTAAATTTCTGATGTCTCATTCTGTTGAAGGGGGAATTATTTTTCCCCCATATATATGTTCATATATGTTCAGGATAGTCAGAAGAGCCTGAGAATCTCCGAGGGCAAGGTGCCTACTCAAATCAAATGCTTCCTGCACTGAATCTGATCACCTTGAACAGGATCCTAAGACTCACATGAAGGATTCATGTGTTGTCATGCTGAAATAGGCAAAAATATTTGATTGGTTAATATGGCCAGATGATCAGACATGGTGAGCACCTAAGCTCCCATTTTAAGCCAGTGTGGGGAGGGTTCAGAAATTGTACAGATCAACACACTTGGCTGTAGTAAAAGCCAGGTCACTTCCATCATTTGTAGAGAAGGATTTTAATGCTCTGTGCAAAAGGTACTTATCCTTGCTCTGCCGAGCTCTTTAACCATTATTCTACTATTGTTCTTTAAACATGCAGCATTTCCAGGAGAAAGTGGAATCACTGGAACAAGAAGCAGCGAATGAGAGACAGCAGCTAGTGGAGACTCACATGGCCAGAGTGGAAGCCATGCTGAATGACCGTCGCCGCATTGCTCTGGAGAACTATATCACAGCTCTGCAAGCCATCCCTCCCAGAGTAAGCAGTATGCCACAGACTTCACCTGCTATGTAGAAATCACATTAGATATCCTAGAGAGAAGAACGCACCAAAGTACAATTCCCCTCTATAAAGGCACAGAATAACATTTTCTTTTCCTTCATGAGAGATTCACTAAGGATGTTGCCCAAAATTTGCAAACCTGGATCCCTAAAGTTGTGCTCCTTAATCTGCATTCAGGCACCTGATACTAAAAGTGACCTGAGCTTCAGAAGTTGAAAGCACCCACAAATCCCAACAAAGTAATAGTTAAGTGCTACAGTGTGGTGTGCAAACAGTAAGACGTAAGATGTCTTTTCCATCTCAAAGTTTTGTGATTTTTGTGTGCTTAAATATTGGGATGCTGGGGGACAGAGCTAGTTTGTGAGAGGATTGTTGGGCATTGACTTCAGCTCCAGAACAGAATCTTAAATATAGTAGATGTGCTAAATATTGTTGTTGTTAATTGTGATATAAACACCAGTTTCAAGATGTGGATTGGATGGAATTTTTAATTAATCCATATTTGTAATGACTAAATGTAGTCCAAAAATTGTAGGTCTTGTGACAGGGTCAGGCCAGATGGGTACAAAAGAGTGCTCGAAGGTAGATACATTCGTTCCAGGTTAAGCAGGTCCCTTTTCCCTAGGTAAAATAACAGGGATTATTCCAGAACACTCAAGAACTTTCTAGAACTAATTAAGGCAGGCAGGCTAATTAGGACACCTGTAGCCAATTGGGAAGCTGCTAGAATTAATTAAGGCTAATCAGGACACCTAGTTTAAAAAGGTTCTCACTCCAGTTAGTGAGGTGTGTGCAAGGAGCTGAGAGTGAGAGGGCATGCTGCTGGAGGACTGAGGAGTACAAATGCTATCTGGCATCAGGAGGAAGGTCCTGTGGTGAGGATACAGAAGGTGTTGGGAGGAGGCCATGGGGAAGTAGTGCAGGGAGTTGTAGCTGTCACACAGGTGTTACACAAAACACTATAGACAGCTGTGATCCACAGGGCCCTGGGCTGGAACCCGGAGTAGAGGGCGGGCCCGGATTCCCCCCATCCCCCCAACTCCCTGTTGGATACAGGAGGAGTTGACTTGGACTGTCCCACCAGAGGGGAAGGTCCCTGGCCTGTCCCCCCCGACCCACTAGCTGGACCAGCAGAGACTGTGGGGATTGTTGTTCTTCCTTTTCCCCATGCTGGCCAGGGATAAGGTTATCTGAGGGAACGGCAGATTTGAGCCACGAAAGTGGCCAAACTGAGGGCTACTGTGAATCTCTGAGGCGAGCAAAATCCGCCAATAAGCGCAGGACCCACCAAGGTAGAGGAGGAACTTTGTCACAGTCTGTATTTCCCAGAGAAAAATGAGCCCACTCAGAGTTTGTGGAAAACAGTCAGTCATTTTATATTTTACTGACACTAGATGGAAAAACCCTTAGGGCACTGACAAGATTTTAAGTCAATTGTACAAGTTATGTAGAGTTAGAAGAGACAGATTCAGCAACTTTCCACTTTTTGGAAAGTGATGCAAGTGATAAATTTGGAAATGCATCCAAAGCATTCATTAATCTGCCAGAGCAGAAAAAAAAGACAGTCGGAAATATATGGCTACTGAGATTTTGAAACAAACATTCCTCCGCCACCACACATTCTTGTGGTTAAAAGTCGTCTAAACAATTCTCTGATGTGCTAGAATGTTGGTGATGATGACCAGGAGTTGGGCTTATGTAAGAAAGAGGTTTAACCTCTCTTATTTGTCAGAATAGACTGTCAGAGAACCTCTCCCTGATGTCACTTGAGTAGGATGGTTTCCTTTATGGAAAAAAATCCACTTTGCGGGGAAAATTCCTCTTTGGAAGGAAAACTGCTTGTCAGCTGGATTGTGTGAGAGACTGTCACTACTTAACCACAGTGGTAGGAAAAACTTAAAAGCTGGGCTTCCACTTTCCATTATTGTCCGTTGTACAACACAAGGCAGAAAACAAAAATTGCTGCAAACAAGTCTTTCAGATAGATGATTAATGTGCAACAGCATTGTAGTTATAACAATAAATATTTTTAAAATGAGGAATACTGGGTTACAGGTGAAAACACAAATCTCAAAATCACAGAATTTGAAGATGCTAGGGTTTGGGTTTTTTTGGTTGGTTGGTTTTGTTTTTAATTAACCAGTTAATATTTCATCATCAGCTTTAACTCAGCCCCTCTATTCCAAAATCCTGGTATGCTTGTTTATCCCACAGATACAGTTGTAGAACCCTGTTACCTGGCACTTAAAGGAAACTGAAATCTTCCCAGTTACATATATAAATGATGATGGTGAAGTCTTTTGTAGGCTCCTACAACTTGAGCACACCTTTTTACCCTGTATCAATTAAAAGGGGAATCTCAGGCCTTTCTTATAAAGGCTTGTAATGTATATCCTGTATATTTGGGGTGAATGTGGAAAAGTGTGATTCCTGGTATATGTTTTGGAGCATGGGATCTCTGATTAATTTTGACAGGATGAAAAGACATGCAGTCTGTGGTGTGGTAGTGGATGGTGCAGGGTGTTGTGCAACCATATATTAAGAGTAAGATGTGACATGTTGTGGCCTCTGACTCGTATCATAAGGATAGTGAAAAGCCTGGTCTCCAGCCCTTAATTAGTGGGTAGGTTAGCAATTTATAGATCAACACACAGTTTCCTTTGGGACAGTGTGGTCAGTAGCTCACAGCTAAAAGTTACGTGGGGGTAGTGCTTGAGATAAATCTAATCATAGCTTTTCTATTGATTTACTGCATGGCCTTGGGCAGATCACTTAACATCACTGAGTTTAAGTTTTCCTCTCAGTAAAACGTGGATAGCATATCTGCCTTACAAGAGGATTGTGAGGAATAAATAAACTTCTAAAGTATTGGAGAGCCTCCAATGAAAGGAGTACAAAGGAGTAAATATTTTAGTCTAGGTTTTTGGAGCAAAGTAACTAATGTGCAGATATGGGGTCAGCTCCATGTCAAAAAGAGCTAAATCTTTTCCTACTTAAAAAAAAAAAAAAAAACTACTATTGGGACTGACAACCTGTGTCATCCTTTGGACTGTTGTGCTGAGTAATGTGGATTTACACATCACGGAAATGGGGATTTAATGGTATCTTAAAGTTGTCCCTGAACTAGTTACAGCAAAAATCCCACAGTACAAAAATGGATGTGTTTAAAGAGAGTCAGCCCTGCAACACAAAGCTGTTGCCTCCTGGAGATGTTACCATACAGAGCCTCACCGTGATCAAATGGAGGCTGTGAGGGATGAACAGCAGCTCTGAGGTTTTTAATAGTTCACCTGCCAGTTTTGTTAATGGTGCTATACTTGCCTCCACCATTTTTTCCCCCTCGTTTCCGTTACAGTCTGTTGCCAATATCAGCTGAGATGTGTGGTTCACAAAGTGCAGCAAACAAATGATGACTGCAGTAGCAGGGTCTGTTTTGTTTTGTTTTGTTGGACAGTGGCTGAGAGCTGAAGGATAGTTAGTTATGTGTGAACAATCTGTCAGATGAATTTGGCCATGTGAGTGTTCGGATGATCTTCTGATTCATGAACAGCAATACCATCAGAATCCAAATATCAGTCCTCTTGCACTCCCTGAGGCCTTTGTCACTAGCAAACTGAAAGGAGTTTGGGCCTGAGGAAATCAAACCTTCTTTGTTTACTGCTAAACAATCTTTGCCGAGAGGGAATTCCCCTCCAATAACGCTTTCCAATGATAAGTCAAGCACTGTGCTATTTTGTTAATATACTCACTACAGAAATAAAGAGTAAACATTTCCAGCAATATTTCCAACTAATATTGAGTAAATAAGAGTAAATATTTCCAACTAATAACTTAGTTTGCCAAGTGAGGTAGCCAGATTCTCTGAGGGAAGGTATGAGAGCGCATTTGTGTTTAAATTGGAAAACAAATGGCTGCGTTTCATTGCAGTTCCTCCACAGAAGAATGTGAATCCCTGGTGCACTGGCTAAGGTGTGAACTTTTTGTGAATGCTTACTGTTAAGATACTGGCAGCAGAGAGAGAGAGAAGCAAGTTCGGGTTTGTGATAAAGCTGTTTTGAGCTTTTTGTTTGCAGGGTAATTTTCTTTAGGCCTGTGCAACGTCTTTCTCAGATAGATGAGAGGGTCACAAGCAATACACGTTGTCGATATTGCTTTTATATAATATCATAAATACATTTGCTGCTGCAAAAAGACTTTCAAAGAGAAGATAATGTAGTGAGGAGGGGCAGTGAACTGGGACTCAGCAGATCTGGGTTCAGCTCCTGGCTCTCCCCAGTCTTCTTAGTGAACCTGGGAAAGTCAATCTTGCTGTGTCTCAGTCCCCCTTATGAAAAATTAGGATAATGCTACTCTCATACCTCACAGCAATGCCATTAATAAATGGTGGGGTGCTGTGATACTACAGATAAACGCCTAGCAAGGCATTAGACCGGAGGTGGGCAAACTACAGATGTGGCCCGCGAGGCCCTCCTGCCCGGCCCCTGAGCCCTCAGCCCCTCCTCTGCTGTCCCCCCTCTGTGGGGGTGTGGATAGTGGTCGGGGGAGTGAGGTGACAGGGAGCAGAGGGTGGTTGGATGGGGCAGAGGTTCTGGGGTTGGGTCGGGAACGGGGGGGGTTGGATAGGCGTGGGAATCCCGGGGGGCCTGTCGGAGGGCGGGGCAGTCAGGAGACAGGGGGCGTTGGAGAGGAGGTGGGGATCCCGGAAGGGGGCGGTCAGGGGACAAGGAGCAGGGGAGGTTGGATGAGTCGCAGGTTCTGAGGGGGGAAGGAAGTGGGAGGGGGCAGGAGCCAGGCTATTTGGGGAGGCACAGCCTTCCCTACCTGGCCCTCCATACCGTTTCTCAACGTCGATGTGGCCCTCAAGCCAAAAAATTTGCCCACCCCTGCATTAGACATTCCCAGCACAAGGCTGAATAGGGAAAAGAGTGACAACACCCGGACCGGGATGTGGGGGGAGAAGGTTAAAATTAAAACAAAAAATGGGAAGAAGGAAGTAAAGAGATTATAAAACAGGAGAGAACAGTTTGGATGCTGTCAGACAAGCACAGTACAGTTTTATGTGCACACGTGTATACATCCAGACACTCACGTTCCATGCTATCGTCTTCCTTGGCCAAGGGCACCCTAGCTGGTTTTGGCATCTTGCACATCAGTGCTGAGGAACTGGAATTCAGTAATGGTTTTATTTTGTGCAGGACAGATTGGTATAACTGCAATATTTTTGAAGTAATTGTATACCACAGTACAATCCCAGCTACATAGATGTTCTGCATGGTGACCCAGCATTCAGGAAAACAGAGAAAGTACAAAATGGAGTCACATAGCTCAAGGCTTATTTAAGAACAAAACTAAGCAGAAAATTGAGCAAGATAGTGCAATTGAAAGCAACATCATGCAAGCTGTCCAAAACCTCAGAGCTGATCCTTGTCTCAGATTCTTTGTGCAGCCGAGCTGTTCTGTACTTTGTTGCCTTTGGAAATGGAATGCAGCTGTTCAGTCTCCAACCTCAAAATGTTGCACTGGTTTGCACTGCTCAGTGGTATTACTACAGAAAGGAGGATTGATGTCAGGTGGTGTTAATATGTAACTACAGCTTAGATAATCGGTCATTTTGTTCTTCATTTTGCAAATAAAAAAAACCAGGGGAATACATAGTCATAATTCTCTGAGTAGGTTAGCTCAAATATTTGTTCGTTTTATTTTTCACACGTACATCGAGTTTAATAGGCTTTCCCTCCTTCCCCCCCCACCCTCTCCCTCACTTTTCCATTTGATCTTAATGGCTACCTTT
This sequence comes from Lepidochelys olivacea, assembly GCF_965140295.1. Taxonomy (NCBI): domain Eukaryota; kingdom Metazoa; phylum Chordata; order Testudines; family Cheloniidae; genus Lepidochelys; species Lepidochelys olivacea. The sequence continues at coordinate 171,288,379 of NC_140411.1, forward strand.
GGCTTCCTATGTAAAAACTTGTTTTTCCCCTCAAGTTCACAGAGTAAAAGAGAGAAAATTTAAGGAAAAAGTTCTGAGGCTCATTTTCCCACTGGCTTGTACACTTTGCGCAGAGGGTTTAAAATGCTACCGCTCTGATTTGGAAATGCTTGGCACAAGTGTAAATCACGGTCCATGGGATAAGGCCCTGCATGTCTATCTGAGTTTCAGCTGCCATGTTGTTTTTGTTCAGTTGCTTTAAGAAGACTATAGTTTGTGCTTTTAGGGCAACACAGCTCACTTGAAGAAGGTGGTAGGGCTCTCTGCACGATGGGATAGAGTTTTGGCCATCTCAGTGGGAGAGAAGGGCATGTGAAGAGGCCTCTCCCTGAGCACTGCAGGTCTTTGCTGAACCCAATTAGACTGCTGTGGGAGTAGACCAAAGGGGGAGGGTCTTTTGTATCTGCAGTTGCACTGATCCAGTGATCAAAATGCCTGGAGTCAGAAAAGAGGGGCAGCAGCCACTGTTCCAGCCCATAGACCCACCCACCTAACCCCACAGATGTGGAGTTTTTTGCACAAAGCCCCATTATGGGATTTGTGCCAGGAGGAGTAGGTTTCAGCTTTTCTTTTAAACTGGGTCAAACTTTGAAAATGCTTTTGTGTGAATAAAAACAGACTCCCTTGCATCCTAGATGGTTTGCTTGGTCACATAGTGTAGTCATAATCCTCGGTTTGCCAGCAGGAGAAGATGGGTTTTCGAGGAGCAAACTACTGATGAAACAAAATGGAGCCATGTGGTAGGTTTTAAATAACTTTGCCAGGTCCCATTTTATCTAAAACCCAGATTTCAGAGGGAAAGTTTTTTCTAATAAATGTTTCTGGCTTTGCTCCATCTCAATTTCAAGTAAGAGCAAAATTTGCAGGTGTTTTTAATTTTGTAAAACATAGCGAGTTAAGATTCCGAAAAGCAAAACCACAGTTGGTCCAAATCTTGGTCCCATTTTATCCTTCTCTCCGAAAGTCAAGGGAGGTGTAAAGCTGAGAAGATTGGATATAAATTGTGGCATTTTGCCCATGTGTAGCTTAAATAACAATTTTTTTTTTTGTAAACAAAAGTTGCAGATGGAGACCTCATTAAAACCATGTGAAAGGAAACTGCATCCAGGTTTAATTATGTTTGAAATGTTATTTCAGTATGAAAGTCTCTTTAAATATTTGTAGCTCACCCTTCAGTAGAGTCTTTCTTGAACACTCCCATGATGATCTGCTTTTTCTGCACCAGACCAGTCCCGTTAACTTTATAGTCACCTGATAAAATCCAGCAAGTTAATCATCCTTAGAGGCTAATAAAAAGAAGTAATTGTTGGGCATGCCTCTTGGTTTTTAAGTGTGAGAAAAGTTTTTGATCAAAATGGTGAGGCTGCTCAGAGTTTTGTATGGAAGTTTCCCTAGAAGCTGTTTTTCAAATACACAAAATTGCTTTAGTTGGGTTTTTGTTGGTGCTGTTTTTCAGTGGTCAGTATTCTGGGCTAGCGAAATGGGAGTCAGCTTGTTGTCTGTATCAATCTAGACTAAATGTCATAAACTTCCATTTTCGATAAACACAGTGGAATTGTTGTTTCAAAACACGTTGCACACGAGTCACTGAGATTGAAATGCTGGTTCAATAGCATAGGAAGACAATGTGTTTAAGGGTTGTATAATATTTCTCACCTGCTTGCAACTGTTGTATCAGAGCTCAAATTTCTGATAATGTCTGGTTTCTGGGTCAGGAAAGAGACCAGTGGGACACTTTTCATTGTAATTGCCTCTTGAAAAGAAAATATAAGGGTTTTCATGTGCTAACTTGGTGGGTATAAATAAAACCAGACTTCGACCAGTTTAATCATTTCCACAGGTCTCCAGTATAGAGGAATCCTTTGGGTACTAAAGCTGAAAGCTAGAATAAATGAGAAAAAAAAAGGGGGGGACTAAATGTCAGGATATAAATTAATAAAATTCCCTTTATGGACAAATGGCAAGGAGCTGTCAACACTGACGAGAGTAAAATCAAACTAAGGCCTGCTTGGTATGGTGAAGATTAGTTTAAAATGGAGATAAAGAACTTTTTCTATTTAGGATGTTATAGGAACAGCTTCTGTTACGCTACACTTTGTAGCCTTCTGTTTGCTTCATGAAAGTATTTCATAAATGAATGCCTATAACCGTGAATTCACTTTTATGGGGGTGAGTGTTCTCTCAGAGTACCTTTCATTTATAAAGCTGTTTCATCAAGAAGGGTCTCAAAATGCTTTTTTGGCCTTAGATGTAAGGATCACTTCTCCCACCATTGACGTGCAGCCATTTCTGGGATGAAAATTCAGCTGCTATTGTGCATCAGGAAGATATCAAGAAAAACTTGAATAAGTAAAATTACAGGAGGGATTTAGACAGACGGATTCTAATTACCTGAGTTTGGAATTTGTCCAAGACATTAGAGTTAACAATTCACTCTTGGAAGTGGAAGTGGAAAAAGTTGTCTGAATATTCATGGATTGTTTATGGTCATGAAACCTTTATTTTGCCTCTCATCCAAATGATGGCACTGGCAGTAGCACATCTCCCGCAACTCCAACTTAAGGCATAGATTCAATACTACTATAACTGAAAGGAACAGATGCCGTCTGCCCACTTGTCATCAGAGTTTCCTGCTTCATCTGGACTTTCATTGTGTCTCTCAATTTCCAAACTGTTTTGGAAATTTTAAGACTGCATGATTAAGCACACTTCAGTCAGGAAATTACACAGTCACAGTCATATTTGCAACTTTAACTCTGTCCTTTGTACACATTTTCACAGTATGTAAAAAGACTGTTTCCCAAATAACAGAATATAGACACTTTTTCCTACAACCTTAGGCACAAATGCACTATCTTGTAATAATGTGTATGTAGGATGAACTGAATGGAAGACCTTTACAAACCAGCTATGAAAACTACAGATAACCATCATTACACAAAAAGAAAAGGAGTACTTGTGGCACCTTAGAGACTAACCAATTTATTAGAGCATAAGCTTTCGTGAGCTACAGCTCACTTCATCAGATGCATATCGTGGAAACTGCAGCAGACTTTATATATACACAGAGAATATGAACCAATACCTCCTCCCACCCCACTGTCCTGCTGGTAATAGCTTATCTAAAGTGATCATCAGGTGGGCCATTTCCAGCACAAATCCAGGTTTTCTCACCCTCCACCCCCCCACACAAATTCACTCTCCTGCTGGTGATAGCCCATCCAAAGTGACAACTCTTTACACAATGTGCATGACAATCAAGTTGGGCTATTTCCTGCACAAATCCAGGTTTTCTCACATCCCCCCCACCCCCATACACACACAAACTCACTCTCCTGCTGGTAATAGCTCATCCAAACTGACCACTTGGATACTATTAATTTGGATACTATTAATTTAGGCTTAAATAGAGACTTGGAGTGGCTAAGTCATTATGCAAGGTAGCCTGTTTCCTCTTGTTTTTTCCTCCCCCCCCCCCCCCCCCGGTGTTCTGGTTTAACTTGGATTTTAACTTGAAGAGTGGTCAAGTTACTCTGAAACCTGTCATCATTACACAGCTAAGTCTGCAATAATAAGGCTAACAGTTAAAATTGACTGGCCTGTGGTAAATTTTGTAGCTGAATTACATTGTAGTTAACTGTCTCATCATCTGAATTGGACCAAGAAAAACAGTGCTGCTGAGTTGGTGGAAAAATATATAGTATTTGGGTGCTAACAGAATGAGTTAAAAAAAGAACTTATCTTAGACTTAGAACTTATCAGAGAGAAAACTTGTCCATAAAAGTATAGACTAGGCCACTCTGGCAATTAATTTAAGTATAAAAGATTATAAATATGATTGTAGAAAATAATGCAGTATATATTCTATAATATTGGAGAAATAATATGTGATCATGTAATTAGACTGTACCATACGGAATACACAGAAGGGGACTAAGTTTTGTTTGTTTCTAAAAGGGCAGGTGTTTGAATCTGCTGAAAAGGTCAAGGTAGAAGATGGGCTACTGAGTAGGATGTAGGTGAAATAGTCAAGAGTGCTTGATGAGCACAAGTTATCGTACCACTCTACAATTTATTACATAGATAACCTCAGTTTGTTTGAGTCTGCACACACGCACACTTTTCTTCGTAACATATAGAAAATGTGAGCATGTCCTTGCTTGTAAGAAAGTCTCTGTGCCAACCAATCAGGATTTTCCAGTGTTCTGAAATCAGAATTATACAATATTCTTAATGAAATAAGATGTGTTCAAAATGTTGAGGAATTCGGGATGCTGCTTCTTAGGAGGTAATTTAACATTCTTGTTACTGGATTAAGAAGAGTAGCTGAAAGGGCCAGTCAAGATAAATATAAGCATGCGGATGAGGAAAGTCAATTTGCAAAATCCAGTTCGCTTTCTGATAAAAGTTAAATGAGATAATTAAAAAAATAAGGTTTTGTCAATTATTCTCGCTGGACTGTAATGAAAATTATTCTATAGGGCTCAGACAACCCCTGCTAGCTGCCTTAAGCAGTTTATTAGCTGTTTGGCATATAGTCCTCCAGCAGGTTTTTTTTAGTAATAGTAGTATAGCTACAAATGTATAAAAAGAAAAAAGAATCCTTAAAAATAGGGAGCAGAATTTTCAATTGATAAATACTGTACCCAGTGTTTTTTTCAATAATTATCAACCCTGCAGATTAAATATTAAATATAAGACATGCGGGGCTGACTCAGTGGTCTGGCAGCAGAGCAGTCTTAGGCAGAGGAGATCAGAGTTCAGATCTTGAGATTTAAATGATCAGATAATATCAACATTTTCATTTATGCTTTAATTTGAAGGTCTCTTCCCCCCTCCCGATGTAGTAATCCATGCCCCAACATAACAATAATCCGTCCAGCTGTAGGAACTGGTCCTGCATCCCTTCAAAATGGGTAATTCTCAGTGAAGAGAATGGAGTTCTGCATGTGATAGGATTGCAAGGATTTGGCCCGTGCTGCAGACTTAGTTTTTGTGGGGTGGATTCAAGATCACTTTAATCCCTCCTTAAAACTCAACTCTGCCAAGACGCCTACAAGATGCTATCTGCTGAGAACAGCTATGCAGAAAGTGAGCCATAACTAATGTTCATTTTGCTAAGACATGCTCCTTTCCCTGTCACCTCATTCTCTGTCTCCTCACCTTCCCCTTGTTTGCTGCATCTACCTAGATTATAAACTCTTTGGGGCAGGTGCTGTCTTTTACTGTGTCTTTGCCCAGTTCCTAGCATGATGAGTTCCTGATCTTAGTTGGGGCCTCTAGTTACTATCGAAATACAAATAACATTGAACTGATCTTTAGAGACAAGTACCACCAACCCATTCTTTTATATGCACATCTCCAGCACCAGCAGTTACCAATTTATTATATTCTGTTTCCATTATCATCCTTGAAAAGTAATTTTACTTTTCTGTGACCAAAATTTTGTTTATAAAACATATAGGTTATTTGTGGTCACAGCCACACCCAAACAGGCAAAGCTGCTACTGTGCTTTCATCGCTTCTTACTAAATTTGACAGCTTTGTCTAGAGTTAAGTTTCTTAAATTTCTGGCATCAGACTGGGGAGGGGAGGGAAAAGGCATGAGTATGATTATTCTTTCTTAGACAACTGAAGACTCTGGAAAAGCAGAACCATCTGCTGTACATTGGATGTTCAATAGACAATATCTCATTTGTTTTGTTGAGCCCAAAGTAGAAATGACCTCACATACCTCCTTTTAGCCAGGGAAGCTTGTAGATTATTTGCTCACAGTTATGCACAGGGAGTTGGTGGCAGTGACAGGAATATAACCCAGATCTCCTGACTCAGTCTCTGGTAATAACTACTGGACATCAGGCAAGCCTGAATAGTTTATTACATATTGTAAATAAAATGGCCACCTGCCATGTGCCCGGGGTGCTTCTGCGTTGCCCTGCCCTTTGTTCTCTCTCTTCCAGTCCCTTTTACAGAGATTCCACACCCTTGCTCATCCAGACACCACCCTGGGGCCTGGGCTTATTCAGACGACAACTCAAAAGTAAAACTCAAAGTTCCAAAAATCTGTCCCCAAAGCATGGCTCTGACCTCAGAGCCATGGGGAGCGAAAGGGTTCCTTCATAAAGTTCTTTCTTTTGAGTTATTAGGGGTGACCTGCCATGTGGTTCAGCTTGCAACTGTCCTGCTCAGAGCTGACTCCCATGTAGACTTCCTAGAGTCAGCTCTCCCAAACAGCTGCTTCTCTTTCTCTTATATGGAACCATCTGCTGAGGCTCCCTCCCCACACCAGGTTTCTCTTGTTAGCTCATGGAACAAGGCTGATCCAGGCTTCAAATCTCCTGTAGGCAGCTCCCTCTCACCCCCTTTGCTCTCTCACATGTACTTATGGGGATGAACGTTGTGGCAGCATTCAAAAAATTCTGTTTTATAGATAGATGCAATCCAACTCTTCCAGTGATGGCTTTGTTCACAAGCTCCTAGCAATTGGCAAATGAACTTTGAGTCAGTGTGAGACAACAGAATGTTTCACAGCATCAAAAACTCTCCTTAGCTTTAAATCACACTTCTTCAGAGTCCTGATTTCCTAACCTTCATTGTGCTGTTTGATAAATAAGTAGACCATTTGTTACTGTCCAGGTCTTACCTTGGGTCAGCATAGTTAAAAACAAACCTGCAGGCTTGTTTGAGCACATGCAGACTGTCTAGTGCTTTTTTTTTCCTCCATTGGAAAGAAACTAAGATGTCATGACTGTACGAAAACCCCTACATTTAATAGTTCATTTGAGGTCTTGTGCTTTTAATTAAGTTTCATGTGCAAACATCCAAGAGTCATTTCTTGGCAAATGATGCTCTAGGCTCTCATGATTTATCTGTTGTATCCTCCCCCTGTTAGTAGTAAGTTTTGGGCTTTCCTCAGTTCTTTAAATAATTACACTTAAAGTATGCTGCCATGTTATGCAGATGGGGCTAAGTCAGAATAAGTGGTCCTTAAGAGGGATTTATTATTGCTATAGCAGTAAGACCTCTCTTAGTATAGTTGTCCCAGATAATGTAAATCTTCCTGGATCTTACCATCACAGTAGACAAAAATATGTTGAGGGAAAACAAGAAATATGTCCCATGACATTAAACATGAAACTTAAATGGAGAGTCTCTTCAAGAAATAGAAATTAAACTGTCTTCTCTACCCTAGCCTATTTTATTTTTATATATATTTCTTGAGGCAAAGAGATCTGAAATGTCAACAAAGATAATCTCACTTCCTTTCTTCGAAGTTCCACCATTGTTTTAAGTCCCCGGTGCTTCCTTCTTCTCTAGCTCTGTTTCTGTAATCCTTTGACAGTTGTTGTTTCAGTTCACGTTGTCCTTACTGCAGCATTCATAAGGTTATTTACTTTTAGGGACTTTATCCATAGCAGGAGTCTGCTGACAGTTTATTTCCAAGACTCTGTACCACTAATGAATTTCAGTCCTAAAGCCAATAAAGCTTCCTTTGACTTTGGAAACAATTTTGCATTTTTTTTTTATCTCTAGGCTAGAAATGTCCTTAGAAGAGATTTTCATTTTCTTTTTTCTTTTCTAAAGATTTTTGAAAACTAAAGAGATCCTTAACTCTTTGAACACTGTACATCAGTGTACACATCCAGAGTAAATTTCAGCAGGCTTTATCCCTATAAATGAGCACCTGTCCCAGTCTTCTTCACACCTTCTGAACCCATTCTTGATTCACTCCCACCCTACTTCTCCAGGGTGGAGGTGGGAAAATGGGGGTCTGGGGGTGGGGAAGGAAAAATGGGAACCTAGGAGGGCAGGGATCTGGGTTATGAGGAGGGAGAGGATAGAGATGAGGGAACATAGAGACCCTGGCTTGGGAGGGCATTGGGGGAAAGGGGAATGGGAGTGAATACAGAAATCCTGGCAGGGGGGAAAGGGGAAAATGGGGAGCATCGGGGGGGAGTAGGGAATGGGAGGGCACACAGAGCCTCTCTCATGGGGAAGGTCAGTGGTATGGGTACAAATCCCCTTGACATGAGGGACGGGGTGAGAAGACTTGCATGGAGTCCATGAAATCTAGGGAGATGGGAGGGTAGCACACAGGGAGCTACTGAGAGGGAAGTGAAGGAATGCAGAGAGTCCCTGGTGGATGCAGTGTGTTTGGCCTAGACAAGCTGTGGAAATGTGTGAACTCCTAGTTTCAGGTAGGCCTAGATTATCATGTTAACTAGGCACTTCAGAGTGATTAAGTATTGCTGACACCAACAGTAAAACAGTTACTGGGTACATCTACACTGCAGTTAAACACCTACAGCTGGCCTGTGCCAGCTGGCTTGGGTTGTGGGACTGTTTAATTGCAGTGTAGACTTACAGACTGGAGGCTGGGCTCTTTGACCCTGTGAGGTGAGAGGGTCCCAGAGCTCAGGCGGAAGCCTATACTGCAGTTAAATAGCCCTGCAGCCCGAGCCCCGTGAGCCCAAGTCAGCTGGCACTGGCCCGCTGCTGTTTTTAATTGCAGTGTAGACATACCCATGGAGAGAAATGTAACAGATGGAATTTAAACCGGGCCGAGCTGGACACTCCCAACACTCTCTAGTTGTCATATCGATCTGTAGCCATTGCCCAGCTGCATAAACCTGCGATATACTGATCAAGTGACTGGATGTTCTTCCCAGTAGTTGCACCTTCTTCAGTGGACAGGTGTTGCAAGCAATGACTGTTTTAGTGCTTTGTCTTAGGAGCAGCCTCTGATCTAAGGTATCCCAATGGTCAGATATGCAGAAAAGTGTGTTGAATTCAGAATTTTCTCCTGCTTTTCCTCCATAGCCTCGCCACGTGTTCAATATGCTGAAGAAGTATGTGCGTGCAGAGCAGAAAGACAGACAGCATACCCTCAAACACTTTGAACACGTCCGCATGGTGGATCCAAAGAAAGCTGCCCAAATCAGATCTCAGGTAATAACTAATAAATAAGGCAAGCAGCATTTTGAACTATTGCAAATCTAGTATCAGCAAATTTAAATTAACTTCTGTCTCCTGAATATACACTGTAAACTGTGATACTATCTGCTAAATATTTGACTCCCTCTTTTACAATTTTCAATACAATAGGGTCTCAAACATTCTGACCAGGATTTCTGTAGCCATTTGTAAGGGTACTTTGTGGTGCCCATAAATATAAATTGTGCATTTTGCTTGTGTCTAACACACTTTTCAGCTGAGATCACTGTATTTCAGGGAACATCAACTGCTGAATGTTTGTGCAACCCTTGATACATTTGTTTTGGAACAGCTTTCATATTTTCCTTGCAAATTACATAGAACAAAAAAGAAGCCAACAGAGATGTAGCTACTTTCAAGATGCCAATTAAACTTGTAGACACAGTGGCTGAGTTTGAAAATCTGTGCGGTAATCTGTAGAATCTGCTTTTTCTTTACCGATACCATTAATTGGAAACTCTGCCCCAGCTGCGATTCTTGAACTGATCAAGCATTGCTAGCAGCCAAATTACACCCCTTTGTTTGACACCCCTTAGTTTGAACTTCTGTGCCAGATTTGGAAGTTGAGATCATATTGTTTTAAAATCACTGGAATCTGAAATGTTCATCTCTAACTAGCCCCTGAAAAAACCTTAAAAAAAATCACCCTTTTTTTTTTTTTACCTTTAATATGACCATTTATTTTAAAATTTGGATTACTTTAACACTGAGCCTGTGTGCAGCTGAAATTCGCAGCATACAGGCTTCCTGGTCAGATTACATCATCCATGATGCACCATGGTCTAGCTTCTTAGTGATGGGAGATGGTGCTTCATGGGAGTCCAGTGAAATGGTGCATCATGAGAGAGGAAGGTCAGCTGGGAAGCCCAGCTCATAGAGAATGAGGACATGAGGTAACAGAACAGCTACCCCAGCTGCATTTCTGAATTGAATAATTTTGGCTTTTGGATGAAATCATTTTGGTTTTGGAACATTCTGTTTTTCAACAAAAAAAAAATCAAAATTTTACTCAGAAAGCAAACACTTCCTGTGAAAATGTTTGTTTAGTCAAAAACCCAATTTTCCATCAAAAAGCAGGTTCAAATTTGACCACCTTCATTGACACCCTCGTCTCATTCAGTCCTTATTCACATGTTAGGTATGGACAAGGATGCTAGGAGAAGATGTGAGCTCAGATGCAGGGACACAAGAAGGGGCCAGACAGCAGAACCATTGCCAGAAAGACTGTTCCTTTGTCAGCTGCTGGAGAGAGCTGAAATGTGCAATAGATTTCATGACTGGAGACTTGCAGAATCCACAAGGCATGCTTCAGTGTGTTTATTATACTTACTTCCTCTGAAAACTGTCGTGCTCTGTAATATATAAATCTGCAATGATGACTGTAGGTAAAATGCTGATGATTTCCCCCCAAAATGGATCTTCTATTTCTGTAGGTTATGACACACCTACGTGTGATATATGAGCGCATGAACCAGTCTCTTTCCCTTCTCTACAATGTACCAGCGGTTGCTGAGGAGATTCAAGATGAAGTGGGTAAGTTAACTGTTTGTTTTTTGTATAAGAATCATAACAATCTAGAAAGGAATTGGGTCTTAATCTTCAAATAGAAAAAGAGTTAAGATACAGTGCTTCCTTTTGTCTATAGTGAAGATAGCTAGCAAATAAGAGGACAAACCTGTCAATGTTTTAAAACTATAAATGGGGACATTTCGGGAGGTGTAAAATATGGACGTATCTTTTAACTTGATTGATGTACTCTGGACTACGATGAGCTTTCTAGAGGGACTGAATGGAAAAAGATGATTCATATTTTGCTTTCATAATGGCCTCTCCCGCCTACATTATGTTTCTTTGAAGTGGCTATCTTTTTATATAGGACTTTAAATCTCACAGAACATATGCAACAATGTCTTCACAATTTTTGTCTGAGTGTAGTAATTTACACTTGGCACCCACACACTGTAAAGAAATCAGGGACAGCTGTTGACTCTTGTCACCACTAGATTTGGGAGGATAACTGATGGAGATCAAATCATGTTTCTTCCTTTTGGATATTTAATTCAATGTGATAAATCTAATTCAGGTGTCTTGGGAAGACCCCAAGCAAAATATTAACTTGCCAGGACTTAAGCATCTTTTCTTTGACTGATCAATAAAATGCTTCCAAGCTGGCATATTTCCAGTTAAATTTCAGCAATTCCATGTCACTCATTTATATGACATGGGAAATTTGAGAATGGCAATGAGTCACACCACTGTAGAGTAGATGAAAGTTAAATGGCCTAGAGGAGCCATGTATCTAAGTCCTCCATGAGGGTTTTCATTGTGCTAGGTTAAAACTGCTGATTCTTCTTAGAGTGATGGTACCTATTATATTTCACTCTGGGTTACACATGTGCACCATGTGCCTGGAGTCGGAGAATTTGAAAGTGTCTGTTGGTCCACGCATGCGTCCTGGCTCCCCGTGTGCTTCCATCTGAGGCAATAAAGGGCTGGGTAGACCAACCGCATCTTCAGTTCCTTCTCACCACCACATTGTCCAGGTCAGAACCTTCAGTGTCCTAGTCTCTGACACCGTTCTAATAATTATAATTATATAGTTTTATCAGATTTAGTCATAGTTTTGATAGTTTAGAATAGGGTAGAGCTCAGGGGTCTTGACCCACCCCAGTACCCCATTCGGGTACCAGACTATGCCCAGAATTCCAGGATTCAAACCGTGTCTCCTCCCTGTGATCCTTGTTGGTCAGCGACAACCACCAATGCTGCCTCTACTGCCTGAGAGAAGTTCACATCATGACTAGGCGCAGTATTTGTCAGTCTTTCCCCGGCCACACCCAAGAAGAATGAGCACTGGGTTTCTAGAAGTATCTCATGGAGATGGTCATGAGACCACAATTGCACCCAGGCCATGGAACCCCCCCATACATCATCCTGAATGAAAGAGGAGCATGCCTCCTACTGCTCTTAGGTCTGACTCTGATATCAGAGGAGCCACTCCCACGGACCCCACAGCAAGGCCTAGTCAGGAAGTTAGGAAGCACACCCATAAGCATGGGACTAAGTCTTCCTCCAAATCCACCTCAAAAAAATTGGACATTCCTTCCACCAACTGGGCTCAAGGGGACATAATATGTACTAAGTCTCACAGAAGAAGATTCTTAAACAGTGGGATCCACTGGTTCCATGCCAGCAGTCCATCAGTAACACTGTTTCCAGTGCCTCATAAAACCCGAGACCCCCAGGCACTAGCAAAGATTTCATTGAGATCCAGATCCCTGGCTGCTCCTCAAGATATCTTTGCCTTTCTTTCCTCATCTCTGGGCAAAACTATCATCACCGGCATGTCCGTGTGAGGCTGGGGAGCCCATATGGACAACCGCATGACACAAGGGACACAGAAACCTGGAGAATCCAGAATGCAGATCAGTATTCTGGAACTTCTTGCGTGCCTTCCTTACTGCTCATTCTTTCTTCCACTCATTCGCTTCCATCATGTCCTGATAATGTCAGACAACACCACCACTATTTTCTGCATCAACAAACAGGGGCGGAGGTTTGAAATCCACAACTATGTGCAGAAGTGGTCAATCTCTGGAACTGATACATCAGCAATCAGATTACCCTATTCCCAGCCTACCTTCCAGAGCAGAATGTGCTCGTGGACTCAGTCAGCAGACACTTTGCAATTGACCACGAGTGGGAGTTGCATGATGGAGTATTACACAACATCTTCATGCAGTGGGGAACTCCAACCAGACAGACATTCGCTTCTCAAGCCAACCAACAAGTGTGCCACATATTGCTCCAGGGGAGCCCTCAGTTACTCTCAGGGTGATGCTCTCCTTCTTTCCTGGTCAGACCAGCACAACTGTGTCTTCCCCCCACTATTGCTCATACCTGAGGTGCTACACAAAATCTGACAAGACAAGGCGACAGTCATCACGATTGCCCCCTTCTGGCCCAGACAGTTCTGGTTCTCCAACCTGCTGTACATGTCATCCCGTCCGCCAGTTATCATTCCTAATTTCCCCAACCTTCTGACCCAGTGCAGCATCAGGATCAAGCATCCCAATTTATGACTGCTCCACCTCAGAGCATGGTATTTGGACAGGCATCAACCCTAGAATGGGCGTGTTCCTTGGCAGGACATTCTCTCTAACAGGAAAGAATCCACTAGGCAATGTTACTGGGCTAAGTAGAAATGCTTTTCCTCTTGGGCACAACAAAAAAACTGTTAGACCAGAAGCTGTGGAGATTTCCCTTATCCTGGATTACATTCTATCTTTGAAGATTTTGGGTCTTGCCCTCAGCTTCTTGTGGGTCCACCTTGCGGCAATTAGCACGTCCTATCCTCCTACGGAGGGTTTCTCCATTTTTTTACACCCGCTAACTGCTAGATGTTTGGCAAGGTCTCCTAAGAGCCCTCCCACCTCTCCAAAATATTACACCCTAATGGGATCTGAATCTGATACTCACAAAACATCCCTTTGAGCCACTGGCAACCTGCTCCATGTCCCTCCTTTCCAGGAAGGCTGCCTTCCTTTTAGCCATCACTTCAGCTAAAAGGGTAGATGAACTCAGAGCTATCATGGCAGATCCACCATTTATGGTATTTCACAAGGATAAGGTTTCCTTACGCATATAACCAACATTTTTACCAAAGGTGGTCTCACGATTTCATCTTAACCAATCCATTCACTTACCTGTTTTCTTTCCAAAACCGGACTCATCAGCAGAAGAATGTAGACACCATTTCTTTGATGTTTGATGAGCCTTGGCCTTTTATCTGCAGAGAACAAAGACAGTTGGGAAGTCCCCAAGACCTGTTTGTTGCAGTAGCAACCATGAGATTCTCTCAGGGAACATGCCATCTCCACCCAGAGATCACCCACAGTGGAATACTGTAGTGACCATCACTCAAAGAAGAAGAGGTTACTCACCTGTAACTGAAGGTTCTTTGAGATGGCGTGGTCCCTAACTGTATTCCACTGCCTGCCCTCCTTCCCCTCTGCTTCGGATCTGTCAGATTCACAGAGAGAAGGAACTGGAGACATAATTGGTCCGTCAACCTCCTTTATTACTTTGGAAGGAAGCACGAGGTGAGTCAGGGTGCATGCATGGACCAACAGAAACTACTTGCAAATTCTCCAACTCCAGGCTTAATTCATGGTGAAATACAGATAGGGACTGCATATCTTGAAGGTCCTCCAGGTACAGGGAGGTTGAAGTCTATTGAGCTTATTCCTGATACTAAAGAACTCAGAATCCTTCTGATTTTGAGTACAGATCAGCTTGAAACCAGTACTGTGTCAAGTCTGTATTGTGAAATGATTCGTAATTCTTTTCCTAAACCCATGCAAAAAGAATTCTAGGGTATGTAGAGAAGTAAAATATTAATAAAACTTTGTTGTTACACTCTTAACAGTTCCAAGGCCAGAAATACTGAAGTTCCCATTAAAAAGACAAAGGTTTCATGAAATATCTTTTGTAAGAAAGAATTGGCTTAGAAAGTCTGAATCAATGAAATAGCTTTATAATGTCCAGATCTGAACTTATTCACACACATAGTCTATTTTAATAATAAATTGCCAGCAATAGTGCATTTGAAAATAATTCTTCTCTGCAGCTGGAAAATTGTCTTGGGTGCAATATTCCCTCTAATTTTTCCCATCCATGTGTGGAATGAATTTTGTTATGTGCACAATGATTTGCAGCGGGGATGGGGTGAGGGGTTCGGAGTGTGGGAGAGGGCTCAGGGCTGGGGCAAAGGGTTGGGGTGCGGGGTGGTGAGGGCTCTGGCTGGGGTGCGGGCTCTGGGATGGAGATGGGGATGAAGGGTTCAGGGTGCGGGATGGGGCTCAGGCCTGGGGCAAAGGGTTGGAGTGCAGAGGGGTGAGGGCTCTGGCTGTGGATGTGCAGTTCAGAGTGTGGGAAGGGGGGTCAGGGCTGGGGCAGAGAGTTGAGGTGTGAGGGGATGAGGGCTCTGGGGTGGGGCCAGGGATGAGGGATTTGGGGTGCTGGCTGCCCCGGGACCACAACGGGGAAAGAGGACTGCCCCCAGCCCTCTCTCCCTGCCGGGGTTGGGTGCTGGGGAGAGGTGCTTCTCCCCAGCCGCAGCAGCTCCGGGGCCTGGGGAGAGGCCTTTGATAGGCTGCTGCATGCTGTGCAGCCACGCAGCTCAGAGGGAACTTAGCTTGGGTGGTTGATTTTTTTTTATATAATTTTAATTCTCTGCATGATTATTTGTCTACTGTTTCCAGAGCTACAGTTTACTGCAGAGCTCCTCGTGAGCCATTTGTGCCTTGAGGAATTAACACCCCATCATTTTTATTAAGAGACCTAGCCCTGTTTAACATAGTTTTTCAATAAATTAACAAACAAATGCAAGCCTTCCCCAGCCCTTGAGACTCCTGACTGCGTGCCCAGTAGAGAAGGTTTATCAGTGGAAACCAGATGTCCTTTTTTCATGAACACACAAGAATATGTATGTAGCAATAAGGTTCATCAGGGAGTTCTGCCCTTAACCTGGAAATCCCTTAGTATCCTTATACTGAACCAAGAATTCTAGAGTAGTTCTATTGGGAATTTAAATGGCTGAGTTTGAGAGGTGGTGCCTCATCCAAGTCTATAGTCCGCATTAAAACCCAGGAGTTCCCAGTCTTTGGTCCAGTGTTTGAACCACTAGACCATGTCTGTATTGTGCCTGGGATACTGGCAGATGCACAGAGAATCTTCTGTTTAACAGTATGTATAGAGCCCTGCAAATTCGTGGATCAGATGTGGATACAAATTTTTGTATCCGCACTGGGCTCTAAGTATGTAGACCCTTGCAGAGACTCTTGCATTGAGATAGAGAATCCAGCAAGTTCACAGTGTAAGTGAACCAAAATTCACTGAAATGGATTGTGGGAAATCAGGAGATTTTGAAGATGCTCATGTTGAAAAATGTATGGATGGAAGGTGATTTTAGGTCCCTGAGAGAGAAATACAGGAATCTGTCTTGTCCCACCCCTTTGTCGTGTGTGCAGTGCTTTGACTGCATTGGTTGACTTCCCTGGAAGAGAATTATATGGTTGAGGGATCCAAAATAACAAATCCATTTCTCAAGCAAAAGCAACCCAGCGTTCTGCACATGGCAATTTGTCATTAATACATGCAGTGAAGAAGGTGGCAGGAACTTAGTTATGGTACAGTTCATATCAATTGCAGTCACTGCCTGCGGTGGTTTCTGACAACTAAGCATAGTTGTTTTTAAAAAAATTAAAATAAAAAAAATCCTTGCACGTATAGATATGTAAAAAGACCTGTGCAACACTGGGGAACAAAGAAAGCGAGCAGCCTTCTGTATCCTTTCGCTTCTTAGTACTTTTGTTGAATATTTGTATATCGGAGTAATAGGTGCCTTACATGCTTATTTTCGCTAGTTAGCTAGACACGTGCTATAAAAGTCAATTTCAACAATAATAGCAAGAGCAGTGCTGGTATTGATGCTGGCTGAATACTTGCCCTTGGTGTTGGGAAAATCAGTCTGTCTCAGAAACACAATACTAGTGAGGACTAGAATCCAACTGTTTGTGTCTTGTGACAACACTGGGAGACACATAGGCGAGTTATTTGCCCAGGAAAATACATCTGCCTCCCTGGATCCCAGTGGTCTCTCAAAGGATAATGAGACAACACATGCTACAGTTCATACCAGGTCACAGTCTGTGACTGACACAGCCCACAGCGTTGAGCACTGCTATTCAGAGATGGAAATACATTCCTTGGATGTATGAGTGGCCTTGAGAGTCTGTTGAGAACAGTACTATTACACCCACAACACACAGGAGAATAAACTATCTGATTAGCTTAAAATTTGTATTCTCCTGACCTGATACGTTTAGTGTAACATGCAGTTTGTATAAGACATCAGGCAGAGCAGTGGTGGGGTGTAGAGAGGAGACGGCAAAGCCATTTTGACATACCTACTCTAAATCCTCATCTATTTAGAGTATTTACCAGTGTATGGAAGGAAGCAACTTATTCCCAGGAATGGTGCAGCAGGCACAGATTCTGAATCTTATAATGGTGACATTAGAACTTTGTTTATCAGTCAAATATGCCAAGGTCAGGCAGAATGTTGTTACTACTTCTGCTGTGCTCAGTTCTCAAAGCAGCATCTCTGGTTCCCAACTGGTGCCCTCCAGTGGAGCCAAAAGCATGATCTGCACCCCAGCCTGCTAAGGCAGTGCAAGAGGAAGGGGTAGGTAAATTGAGAGGAAGGAGTAGGTAAATCTGATGCAAACTGTAATCCTGTCCCTGTGTTCCTTTTCTGCTGTGAACCCCTGGTCTTGAGCAACATGTGGCGGGTTACAGCAAGCTGATGGCAGGGGCCAGACAAAGTATTTCCGAACAAAAGCACTCCCAGAATTGAATGCACAGCTCAGTGGTTTGAGCTCTGGCCTGCTAAACCCAGGCCAGTTCAATCCTTGAGGGGGCCATTTAGGGATCGGGGGCAAAAATTGGGGATTGGTCTTGCTTGGAGCAGGGGGTTGGACTAGATGACCTCCTGAGGGCCCTTCCAACCCTGAGATTCTAGGATTCTATGACTAAGCGTTTTGCAAGATCTGAGAAACCTGAGCTATTTCATGAGTTTGGCGGCTCAGCTGTCTGCTGCTGAAGTATTTTTTTTGGTTGGGGAAGAAGGAAAAAGATCTTAGGAAAGGTTTCTTCCCTCATACACTGATAGATACTTCCTGTTTCTGAGTTGCTCTTGTCTTCTATCTTGATTACTATTTCGAAATAGGAAAGCTGGTAGAGAATGATAGGTGATCAAAAGAAGTATTGGTACCCTCTGTTCAGATTGGTGCCCTTAAGTATTTATGTTGCTGTACTATATCCTCCCCATCTTTTGTAGCTACATGATGTATTCTGCCTTGCTACTACCACTAATGTTCTTCAGCAAAGATGCTCATCCTGATTTTCCATGCACAAACTCTTTCTTTTAAACTTAATCTCATAAATATTGACATGACTTTAGGTAACAAAAGAAACTCTGGAATATGCAGACATATTGAAAGGTATGAATGGCTTTACGTTTTAAAAGAAAATTTACAAATCTGGAAAATATGAGGCACTCTGCTTTTTAACTTTCAGAGTTGATCAGAATAGAAAGGTGTCTCTCATGAGGTTTATTTTGGAATATTTTTCCCCTGGCTTAAAAGAGAGCATCTGAAAATCTGTTTTATTTTAGTTTTTTTTCTTTGAAGAGACATGGTCTAGTGTTCAAACACTGGACTGGAGACCGGGAACTCCTGGGTTTTAATGCTGACTGTAGACTTGGATGAGGCGGCACCTGTCAAACTCAGCCATTTAAATTCTCTGCCTCAGTTTCCTCACTTCGAGAATAGGAGAATATGCCTTACTTAGCTCACAGGAGCACTGGGAGAATTAATTGGGTAATATTTGTAAAGGGTTTGCTAAACTAAGTGCTTACTATGATCAAAAGCCACTAATTAGAATACTAGCCAAAAGAATAAAACTAAGGACAGGCAAAGCTGTATGGGTGGACAAAGAGTTTAAGAAAACAAGCTCCAGTTTTAAGCAAGATACTCTGGACCAAATTTCTGAATTAAGCAGATGAAACCATGTGCATATATTTGCACATGGCTATCTTCCATTCTTAAACACAGAGGAGCCCAAGTCTTGACTGGAGTCCCTAGGCTCCCAGTATAAGTAAATAAATAAGGAATTGTCAGTGTGTATTCACAAACCAGACTAGATACAATCACTTAGACGAGGGATCGGCAACCTTTGGCACGCGGCCCGCCAGGGTAAGCCCCCTGGCGGGCCGGGCCAGTTTGTTTACCTGCTGCGTCCACAGATTTGACCAATCGCAGCTTCCACTGGCTGCAGTTCGCCGTCCCAGGCCAATGGGGGTTGTGGGAAGCGGCACGGGCCAAGGGATGTGCTGGCCACCACTTCCCGCAGCCCCCCGTTGGCCTGGAGCAGCGAACAGTGGCCAGTGGGAGCTGCAATCAGCCAAACCTGCGGACACGGCAGGTAAACAAACCAGCCTGGCCCGCCAAGGGGCATACCCTGGCGGGCCGCGGGCCAGTTGCTGATGTGTGTGCACAAACACCTAGAATTTACACTTGTATAGCAGGTATTTGTGTACATAAATTACACATGCAAATATGCACACACTTAAATTTGAAAATGTAGCCTTTTTTGTGTGAATACCATATCCTTCATCCCAAAAGCCGTTCTACCTATGAAATTTCCACTTTGCCAGTTGTCTTCTTAAACAACCTGAATTTCAGAGCTGCTTCAGGATATGCTTAGAAGCTTCTAATCTGGTGAAGGTCTTTCAATGAAATATTTGACACTCACAATGTTGACATCCCATTCTACCCCCAAAAAATCAATTAATTTAAAAAAAATAAAAAACCATACCCAAGCAGAGTTTTACCTCAAAAAGGAAGATGTGCTAGAGACTACATTAATGTCGTTAGGGACTTTGCTATTCCTATTGACTTAACATGGAAGGCACTCAGATACTACGGTGATGGACAGCTGTATCAAACGCCAAGAGAGAGATTGTGCTTGAGATTTCAATAGCCATAGTCCATCAGAGTCTTCTAAAATCAAGCATACCCTAGCCCCGGTGGAATATTATCAAAGATAAGCAGATTGTTAACAGACTACAATGGACTCGTTGAGAAAGGAAATTAAGGGTTTGGTCCTGCCTTATCTAGCAAAGCATTTAAGCATCAGACTGATCACATGCTGAAAGTTGAGGACATGCTTAAGGGCTTTGCTATTTGGAACTAGAGTACTCAGCCTTCGCATGATCAAGCCCTAAATGGAGGCTTATTGAAGTTACGATTAGTTTGTGGACAGGGTGATCTCAAAAGGTTAAGATCAGAATCCAGAGCTTTCGGGACAGGGGTTAACCAGGCTTCCAATTAGAGTTTTGACCTTGCTAAGTAAATCTTCTGTTTTCTAAACTAAACATATTCCAATGTGAAGCTCTCCCACCTAAATACTTCTGTCTATCTCACTGCTTACATGGACTTCACCATTGTAGTTTCTGAATGAGCAAAAGTCATTAATAGACTTTATCCTCACAACACCCCTGTAAATTTTACAGATGGGGAACTGAGGCACAGGGAAGATTTAAGTGAGCTGATCATGGTCACACAGGAAGTCTGTGGCTGAGTCAGGACTTGAACCTGTGTCCACAGCCATCCCAGTGCTATGCGCTATCAACTAGACCATCCTTCTTGCCGGTTAAAGTTATAGATCTGTACAAGAATGTAGCTTTGGATTTTTTTGTTCTACGACATTCTGGGCATATAAGTAATGGTAAGCAAAGATGAGAACTGAAGAGATACAATAGTTGTTGGTTATTAGGATACAATAATAATACAGGATATTAGTCCTTCCCTTACAGAACATTACATTGGTGCTATCTTTGGATGTGAATTTATTGTTCTACTAAGAAAGGTGGCTTTTGTCCTCTTTCAGTTTCACATCTCTTCTTAAAAATTGCTTCTGCCAGTTTACTTAAGGGAATTGGGCAGGTAATACATCTTGCACTGAACTTAAAATGTCGTTCTTTTACTGGAGAACAAAAGTATGAAATTGAATCTTGAAGCTGTCTAGATTGCACATATCAGTTTAGAAAGGTTAACTGTGATGAGACAGACTTTGCAAATATATGGCTTTCAATTAAATAAAGTGGCACTGGTTCAGTGAAGCATGGTCCCTCTTATAGAAATGGCATTACTCCTTATTATAGAAAAATATTTGTACTGAATATATGCATAGAATGTGTTTAAAAAACCACAGCTGTATTAAACATGCTTAAGATACATTTGAAACGGTGTCCATCTGTGGAGTCAATATGGAGGATCCCCTGCTGCGCCAAAGGAGTATTTTTGCTCTATGATCATCTCTTCCCACTTGCGCCAGGTATCACTGATAGCTGGGGTAGACTGAGACACCCAAGCCACACACTTTATTTTTCCCCCAGCCAAGCCTCTTTATGCCAGCATCCACGAGTAGTAGACAACTAAGACAGCTCTGTGCCACCTGAGATCCTCAGTGGCCCAGGTTTAGAGCCACTTTGTGCCAGCAGAGCACCACAGACCTGCCAGAGCCTGGGCTCTGTAACTGCTGTTTCTAGTTCACACCTACTACTGCATGACCTCTAATTGCTCCCTGAAAAAGAAAACATTTGCATCATTCTGCATAAGTCCGCCCTAGGTTATTGTCTAATGTGCCACCTCAATCTCTAAGATGAAAGAATGAATCATCTCCAGAGGTTCTGGATAAACTTTCCTTCAATAGCAAATAGTAACTATTTACAGAGCATTAGAGATATAACTGTCCACAACAGTTATCTACATCTACTACAATACTCTATTTATGCTGCTAATAGTCCAGTCGCTGTTCCAGTCAGTGAGTGTCTAGAATTCTTATCTAAGGGTTTTTAGCACTGCAGCCTGTCATGCATATCCAGTATAAAAGTATCCTGGTTAGGACAGGATATGCCATTCTAACTAATGACATACAAAGTTAGGTTTTTCTCTGACATAATTCTCTGTTCAGATGTGCTCAGTGGGAGAGCACAGATAGACATTGTGTTCATGAGTAGTTGAACAGGATGATTCTAGCTAAATGTGATCTTACTTAAAAATAAATAGAAAAAGGATGATTGAAGCCATTTAGTGTTACAGAATAGACGTATTGAAGGAAACATTGCAGTTGTCTCCTAATAGTGGGCTCCCATGCAACTAGAACATAAGAACACAAGAACGTAACAAAGGCCCTACTGGGTCAGACCAATGGTACATCTAGCCCAGTATCCTGTCTTCTGACAGTAGCCAATGCCAGGTGCTTGAGAGGGAATGAACAGAACAGGCAATCATTGAGCGATCCATCCCCTGTCGTTCACTCACAGCGTCTGGCAAAGAGAGGCTAGGGACACTCAGAGCATGGTGTTGCATCTTTGCCCATCCCAGCTAATAGCCATTGATGGACCTATCTTCCAGGAACTTACACAGTTCTTTTTTGAATCCTGTTATAGTTTTGGCCTTCACAACTTCCCCTGGCAAGGAGTTCCATAGGTTGACTGTGCATTGTGTTAAGAAGTACTTCCTTTTGTTTGTTTTAAACAAACCAGTCAAGATTTTACAGACCTTAAAGGGATTGGAAATGGAGTCATTTTTCAGCAAGATAGTGTCTACCAACAAGGGACTCTCAAATGCCCAATTTAATTTCCCAGAATGACATCATCTGAGTAGGACTCCAGTGTACAGCAATGGTTTCTTGTCATTATCCTGGTCTCTGCTAGAGAACCAGCTATATGAAATGTATTGTCAAAACTACTGAAATAAGACGTACTGCATTTATCTGTATTTTGGTACATGTGGCCAGGATACTCATCTCAAGAATATGAGAGTATCCAGAATGCATTTTGCTTATAAATGCAGTATGTGCAGAACTATGAATATGTATGTAAGACCTTATGTAACAAGGTAATAGACTAAAGGTGCCCAGTTAAGATGTGTAGAATTCCGACACTTTGGTTTAAATTGGTGCCTTTTAAGTAGATGGAGTGTATCAGGTGTGACAAAGTTCCTCCTCTACCTTCGTGGGTCTTGCGCTTATTGGCGGATTTGCTCGTCTTGGAGCTTCATGGCAGCCCTCAGTTTGGCCGTTTTCATGAACCCGCGGTCCAGGTCAACTCCTCCTGTGTCTGACCAGGAGTTGGAAGGTTTGGGGGGGGCCCAGGCCCACCCTCTACTCCGGGTTCCAGCTCAGGGCCCTGTGGAATGCAGCTGTCTAGAGTGCCTCCTGGAACAGTTGTGCGACAGCTACAACTCCCTGGGCTACTTCCCCATGGCCTCCTCCCAACACCTTCTTTATCCTCACCATAGGACCTTCCTCCTGGTGTCTGATAATGCTTGTACTCCTCAGTCCTCTAACAGTCCGCGTTCTCACTCTCAGCTCCTAGTGCCTCTTGCTTCCAGCTCCTCACACGCACACCACAAACTGAAGTGAGCTCCTTTTTAAACCCAGATCTCACAGGATTGCTTTGCTATGGTCATAGAATCAGAGGAACCCAGAGTGATCAATTAAAAGTTCTGAACTGTTAATGTTTATATCTACCTTTAATTTCTGTAAATCCTTCCTTGACCCCCACTGCCACAGAAGTCAATGGGGGTCAATGATTTCTGTGGGATTTGGACTGAATCCTTCAGCATTGTCATCTCATATAAACCAGCTGATGCCTGGCTTTCTATTTTAAAGGCTGTGAGGATTTGGGGGATGTGTCCATACAATTTATGAATTCTGTATGGTATTATGAACTCTCTATGTATCTTTACCAAGCTGCAGATTCCATTTTGAGGGTGCAGCTTTTTGCCTTCTCTGTTGAACTGAAATTTCAAAGGTAGAAGGCAAAGGGCTAACAAAAGAGGGTTGTTGACTCAAGTGATTGACAGTTGAAAGTAGTTGCTCTAGACAAGAGGCTGGATGCTTCCCAGAGGAACTGATTTAGCAGGGGAGAGGTCACCTAGCAACAAAATCCCCAGTACTGTAGGACTCTGTCAGCCGCAACAGGAAACCAGGGAATAAAGGTGGAACATTATATAAGCGAGTGGAACATTATAAAGGACATAGTTTCCTGTATTTGCTCTCACTCTGGCCATTTGTCACTAGCTTAAGATGAGGGAAGCTGCTGTAGGAGCCAGATGAGTTGGTGGCCGGGAGTAAGTCTGCCTACCAACCTGAACAGAAATGGGCCCCACAAGGACTCTTAAGGAGGGGTGAGCTAGAGTGAGGGGAAATGTATGTAGGGTCTATTAATTTTGTATGGATCTGCGTATTTCTCATGTGACCAAGTAAAGAGCAATAACATGTTACATGTCTGCATGTGCTATATGACGCACCTACCACATGGCTTTGGAAAGTTAAATGTAACCTAAAAGGCTCACACCTATTAGTGGCGTTCAGGAAGAGGTTGTTGTTTAACCTGTGAGGGGAATCTTAGATGTTAGCACTGGTTTCAGGGACGAGGCACCTGGGCCATATGGATGCAGCTCTCAAGAGGGTTGCTAGACCGATGGTCTGCACTCTGTGTGCCTAGGGACCTCAAAGCTCTGAAAGTCTGTACCTGGGGATCCATAGGTTGGATTCCTCTCACAGGAGTCCCATGGGCCACTGGCAGTGGGAGTCTGACCAGATCTATGACATAGAAATAGCTGTTTTCTATTTGAACTTTGCTGTGTAGTTCTGCTTATATCAATGCAGAAAATTTGATAACATTTTACAGAAATGTTTTATTTAAAGGCTTTTTCAAAGGGTAATTTTAATTGTAAATCATCATTACATTATAACTCACTTATTTGGGATGTCTAGTTTTTTTAGATTGCTCCCAGATATCCACTTTAGAGTAGTCTGATAGAGAAGAGTAACAACTGCTGATTAATCACGATAGAATTGGCAAAAGTTCTGCCTTTGTTCTGTATTCAACTAATTCGAAGACATTAAGTGGTTTTAACCAGGAGTTAAATAAGTGTTGAATTTTAAGCTTCAGGATTTTAACACACATAGTGCCAAGTCAAAGTTAATATACTGAAATGTAGTGAATGTTATTGAACCTAGTATTGTATTTCAGTTAGGTTTTTTCAGACCTTTTCTAATGGCCTCTTTGATTAATTGGGCTAATAGGCTGACCACCGGAGTGTCCCAAGAGAATCTTACTGTATTGAAGAAAATATACTCTTAATTTGTGGATTGTATTAGCCAGACTCCTTTTATATTTTGGAGCCTTTTTCTATATCTTAAATAGAAAGAAAATGACCAAGTCCAGTCTGGTAAGAGACTTTCTTTATTTCACACATCTCAGCAGAAAAAATTATGAGGATTTTTTTGGTAATCTTTCCGGTTAACCTAATAAATAATGTGGATGGCATGGCTTTTGCTAGCCTTGTTTTTTGAGCATTTGGGGTACGGATAGATTCTGTATGTTAGGCAAGGAAAAACATTAAGGCCCCTGTCTCTACGCTCAGAGACAAATGGTGCTGGATATGTTTTGAAACATGGTTCTTCCCTGAAAGGCAGTAAGTTCCTTTGGCCACTGAAGGCCATACCATATCATGTGCAAACTAGAAGTTAATGCAGAAGGTCAGAGAAAGTTAGTATGAGCTTCATGGAGGGGAGTGATATGCTTCAAGTTGCAGGTAGGGAAGATGGTCATAACAAAGGTTTTCCGAATGCGTTGGAGATAAAAAGGCAAGGAAAGGAGATTGCAGTGGTTAAGGAGAAAGATGACCCAGGTATTGATAAGAGTTTGAACCACAGGACTGAAACTGAAAAGAACAGAATTTAGTATTTATATTAATCAAATCAATTTGAGTACTTTTGACTCCTTAAATATTATGAAGGTATCTTAAAATATTTGTTCTAAAATTATGTAAATACTATTTATTTTAATATCTGTCTCCGCAATTTTCAGTGTGCTAAGGAGAAACAAGAAGTGGAGTTTATAGTGTTAAGGACCTTTGATCCATGCCCACCAGCTGTAAGTGGGCAGTAGTGGCACCTCTGACTTCGCTGTCTGTTTTATTTTTCAGCTCTAATTTATATACTTTTGCACTGGTTATATCTTTCTCAATGACATGTTGTGGTTTGCTGCTTTTTAGGTTTTTACCATTAACACTTTGAGGGAGGATTTCTTTAAGGATGCTGGAACTCTAGGATTGCCATGTTGAAATATTTGGACTTGCGAAATAAATAACTGCATTCCATTCAGAATTTGTAAGAAGGCGATGATTAACAGCAGCATGCATTAGGTTTAAGTGACAGTAGCTGCTCTGAGATACTTGACTTATGGGTATAATGGCACATTTTCTGCTTGAGAGGGAAACTGCAATGTAGTAATTTACAAGACAGAAAATTATATCTGATTACAAAGAAGAGTTAATCACAGATGAGTAAAATATGTCTTAAATATTTATTATTTGTATTTTAATCATCTGCTATCTAGAAGATAGTCTCATGTATTTGTAGAGTGGGATTTTGTTGGGATTTGAATGCCTGAGAAATTAAGGGCTTTTGAAGCTGTGTAAGATAAGTTCTGTTTTTAAAAAAAAAAATACTGTTAAATTATCCAAATTTAATAAAATAAATAAACAGTGGAACTTGATGAAGGGGCCTGAGTCACGAAATTGAGCTCTGGAGCCAAACTTGGAAGTATGTTAAGGACAGAGCAGAGTCATTCATTTTAGTTTTTCCATCCACAGCCACAAACCTCAGGTTTTAGATTCTTGTCTTATTCTACAAGCCAACTGCAATACTCTTGGCCTTAACTAATGGAAAACTCAGTAATTAATTTTACCCCAGAGAATTGAATATTAACTAAATGCTATACTTGCATTCATACATCTATGTATATGTATTTTGATGGTCTATATGTATATGTAGATTCATACACCGTGATACAATAGTTAATAGGTTGCTCACTAAGGGATAATAATTAATAACTGCAGTTTTCCTTCATTTAAGGCAAGAGTAATAAATATATAGAAGACTTCTAGAATTAGACAGGAGTCCAAAACCTGAGGTTTGTGGCAGTCTCTGAAAAAAATGGAAACAAATGACTGGTATTCCCATAACAAAATGTCTCTCTGAAACTGATAAATCTTTGCCTTAGACTTAAAAAAACTTGAGCATGTGTTTAACTTTAACCATGTGAAATCTATCTTTATTCAGAAGGGACATAAGCACAAGCTTAATTTCAAGCACATACTTAAGTTGCATTGAAATCAAAGTTAAATATGCACTTGTGCTTTGTTAATTGTGCCCTTAATATTGCATACTACTAAGTGTGATCGTTATAACTTGATCAAACACTACAAAAAACAGAAATATACAATTATGCTCTGTCCGGGGTTGAAATAATCCTTTTTATAGCATGAGTCAAGTTCTAATCTGCAGGGCATGGCCAACCAGAATTTTATTAAATGTGACACACGTGCTGCAGGGAGCAAGAATGACTTTTTGTCTGTGCAGTTGGATGGTAAGAGGTAACAGAATCCAGTACATAAAGGAGAATAACAAGCCCCAGGAAACGAGTGGTGGTGCTGGTGAGGATAAAGGTGTGATGTTTTGGACAATTACTGTATAGTCTTGGAAATGGGCCCAACCTGCAATGTTCAGAATGTTCATATTGAAACAGAAGCTTTGTTACCTTATTAGAGTAGAATATTTCTTATTCATATAGTTAGCTTTGGCAGTTATCCAGCAGATCTTCTCATCTGAAATCTTCTACTGATGTAGTATGTAAGTCTTCTCAGTGAGGAACTGAGACCCTTAAAAAGCAACTGAGATCTGTGGAAAATAGTCTTTCACAACTCTTGAGTTTGGCTTCTTTCAAGATTATACATCGGCACTGATGCAAATAAGACTATAAGTGGTAGCACAGTAGCTTTGCAGACTCATCTGGAAGATTTCTCTGTTATAACCATCAAAGCTTCTGTTCTAATAAGGCGGCAAAGCTTCTGTTTTCAGGATTCCTGGAATAAAACAAGTGAGTTTACTGAAGGCAAGTCATTTAAGACAATAACTGTTTGCCAGCCAAAAAGGATTAAAAACAAAACAAAACACTGTTTTATATGGTAATGGATCTGAGCCAAAACTCAGGAGACCAATACCCCTGAATTTTTGAGAAGTTTTTAAATGGATCTGAACATTACAAGTTGGGCCCATTTCCAATATTACACAGTAATGGTCCAAAACATCACTCCTTTATAGTCATTTTCATTTCTCTCTTATTTCCTGGTGCTTATTCTCCTTCCTCATGTACTGGACTTCAATACCTGTTACCATCAAAGCACTCAGGCAAAACAGCCATTCTTGCTCCCTCCAGTAGGCAGGTCACATGTAATGAAGCTCTGGTCAGCTTTGCACAGGTTAGAGCTTGACTCTGACTATAAAACAGAATTAGTTCAACCCTGAACAGAGCATAGTTGAGTCTCTGGTTTTTGTAGTGTTTGATAATGATGTAATGATCACACTTAATAGTATGTAATATTAAGGGCACAGTGAATCTTAAAGAACCCAATTAAGCAAATACAAGTGCTTATTTAACTTTGATTTCAATGTAACTCAAGTATGTGGTTGAAATTAAGTTTGTGCTTACGTGCTTTCAGAATAAGGATGGACTTCAACACATGGGTAAAGTTAAGCACTTGCTTAAGTTTTTTTGCTGAACTGGGTTCAGAATGCAGAGTTTGTTACAAATCTCTGGTATAGTTTTTGTGTTACTGATGTAACCATTTTTACTTAGCGCAGTGTGGTTATTCTCTATATGAAAGACATTACATATGAAATCAGAAGTTGAGTTGATTTACTTAACTGGGCCTTGGAAAAGTTGGATGAATCATGCCAGACCTTGGGTTGGTGGGGTTTTGCCTGGCTTCACCTGCCTGGATATGTACTAGGAAACAGACTGAGTTCAATATGAAATGGAGACAGTTCAGGAGCTATTAACAATAGAGAAAATGCTCAATTTCAAATAAAACATGTCTAACTGCAACTTAACTATTTAGGATTCTGTCATGAGATACGCAGAGCACATTTTGGTCCAAAAACCTAAGTCCTCCTAATTTCAAATTTTTCTCCGTACTGATAAAATTCCACAGTTCATAATTTGGAAGTCCGTACTCAAGGGTCTATTTATATCTCAAGTAAATTCTACTGAGAAACATTCATAAGGTGCATATAATGTAACTGTGAAATGCATCTGGGCATGTGCATTGCATTTGTTAATGTGATACACTTTTGTTTACTGAGCAGTTTGAAATTAAGACAAACAGATTTCTATTGAAGGCCAAGTCTACACTGAAAAAATTTGCTAGCATAGCGGTGTATTGTTTTCTTTTAACAACATAGCTATGCCAGCAAAATCCACAATGTACACACAATTAAACTGGCAAAAAATGCTTTTGCTGGACTAACTTATTTCACTCTCCAAACCAAATGTCAGTAAGAAGGCATTGCAATGCTTATATTTGGTTTGGTTTTGGTTTCCCTATAAGGCCAATAAATTGTAGCAGTTTAATTAAATTTGTTTAGAAACTGATGTAATTAAATCAGTTCAGCCTTTTTGCATGGACACTCTTATTTCAGTTTGAGAGTGCCTCATATCAGTGTAGTTTAAGCTAAACCAGTATAAGGCACTCTCAGATTGAAGTAAGAGCGTCCACAATTGCACTAATTTCTTTAAAGCCATTTCTAAACCAATGTTAAATTGTTACAATTGTCTCATACAAATATGGGTTGTGAGGGGAGTGTTTGCTAGTCTGTGGAGTCTATGGGGTTACTTAAAGCGCTGGTGCACAGAAGGGTTTTTTCTCTTATTGAGAGGGTGATGTGTTTTGTTTTTTAAGGTGTTATTGGACCATTTAGCTGGGCAGAAATATACTCTGTTTAACTTGGGGGAAAATCCTTTAAGCTTAGTTAAAATTAAAATGGCTACGTTTATAGTTGCTACCTAAGAAAAGACCAGACAAATATCCCTTACATAGTGATGCTACCAGAATGGCCTATACTCTGTTACGCTTTCTTTCCACCGTGCCAGTATCACTAAGTACTAAACCTGGACCCTTCAGAAATTTTAATTAATGAATTCTTACCCACAATAGGTAAAAGTAATGGTTTGGAGTGAGACTAATGGATTCCTGACATTCCTGAGCAGCCTTTCTGTCCCAGGGACTGAAACCTGATGTACACTTAAAAGTTTTGCCAGCGTAGCTGTGTCAGTTAGAAGTGTGGGGAAAATCCACACCTGTAACTGATATACATATGCCAGTGGCAAACTAGTATACATGCAGTTATACTGGCAAAAAAGTCATCTTGCTGGTATAGCTTATTTTGTTTGGGGAACTGGTATAAGGTGTACCAGCAAAATAACTCTTTTGCTCCCATAAGCTCCATCTCCACTTGGAGGGTTTGCTGGTGTAGCTATACTGGCAACTCTTTTCTAGTGGAGACAAAGCCGCATAAGCATCAGAGCAGTTTATCCACTCGACAGACTCCTGTCTATTAGAAGCTGCCACAGCAGAGATTTCACTATTCTCCTCTCCCTTCTTTTATTTGCCACTCTTCCTGGCTCATTACAGCCGGGGGGGGCGAGGGGGGGAGACAGACATTGGTGCTAGCTTCCTGATTACTTCCCCAACCACACCTCTCCTCTTTCTCCCTTCCTGGAGAGGGGATAGGTTCTAGAGAGGGTCATGGAGAACTCCCACAAACAGCAGGAGAGAGGATGGGAAAGACTGTGATGTCCAGATGCCCTATTAAGATGATAAAGCAGGTGTGAGCCTCCCATTCACTCAAGAAGGAGTCAGTGAGCCCAGGCCTGTGGTAACCTGGGGGAAGGGAAATAGTATAATGGGAGTGTAGCAGAGCAAGACTTGCCAGTGCAGCACCTCCTGCTGGTCGTCCTGGGAATTAGCTCTTCCAGCCCAGAGCACCCTCTGCAGGCCGGTGTCTTGCCTGTCGCTGGCCCCTGTGTCCCTCCTGGACCCTGGTGCCCCTCTACATCAGGGTTCTGCCCCCAGTAGTAACCCACGATCTGGGTCTCCCCACCCAGGGGAACCCCCAACCCTCTATCCCCACCATGCCTCAGTG
Source organism: Lepidochelys olivacea (assembly GCF_965140295.1). Taxonomy (NCBI): domain Eukaryota; kingdom Metazoa; phylum Chordata; order Testudines; family Cheloniidae; genus Lepidochelys; species Lepidochelys olivacea. Next base: position 171,319,102 of record NC_140411.1, read on the forward strand.
GCTACTGCCAGTCACCATCTAGCCCCCGCTCACTGGGGCAGACTGAAGTCTGTAAACCACTCATCATCGGCAAGGGGGTCTGGATCAGCTGCTTCTGCCTATTCCCAGCTACACTTCTATAACCCCAGTACCTTTCCTGGCCTTTAGCAAGGCCTGCAGCCTGGGGTTTTCCAGGCTGGAACTCCCCAGCTCCTCTGGCCTTCCCCTAACCCTGCTCAACTCAAGGTACCCTTTTCTCCCAGGCAGCCAGTCCCCCTCTCTCAAAAGCTAGAGAAAGAGTCTCTTTCTGAGCTCCTGGCTCGCAGCACTTTTATAGGGCCAGCTGTGGCCTGATTGGGGCGTGGCCCCATCTGTGGCTGCTTCCCCAATCAGCCTAGCCTTTTCTTGCAGCCCCAGCCCTCTCCCAGGGGCTTTAACCCTTTCAGGGCCGGAGCAGGGTAACTGCCCTGCTACTGGGGGGTTCTCCATAGATCTAGATAAGAATCCTATTTGTAGAATGCTAATTGGATCTGATCCAAACGCTGAGCTGCTGGGAGTTCTTCTGTCACAGATTTTGGATGTGTGTTATTTTCAGAGTTGTGGTTAGTTCTGAGCACGTTCTCACAATGCAAAACGATATGTGCCAAAATACTATCTTTTGTATGAGTCCTATACCGATACAGTGACATAATGAGCTATATCGAAAGAGAACATCTATTAAAGGATTTTGGTTTGGGTTTTTTGTCTGCTTGGTCCGATATGAGATGAGGTCTTGTGGAACAGCCTGAAAATTATCTTTTTTGCAGCTCTGATAATGAAGATAGTCACTGTATACAGAAACCTGCTGATATGCACTTGAATGCACATTCTGGCCTCCAGCTGTGTCCCCCGACCATGAGTTTATTTAGAGAATTATCCTTTGCAGGGAAGTGGAAAATTAAGGATTGGAAAAAATGGAGGACACTCTGTTGAAGAATAACAATGTGTGATAGTATCAAAAGCCATGAATAATTTGAGCAAAGTTAGCATTGAAAGAAGACCCTGAAATTTGGCAGTCAGTATAAATAACTGGACATTTTAGGGTAGTCTTCGTAGAAGTTAGTGGTTTGCTATATTGCCCGGATAGATAACTCATTTTAATTTCATTCTCACAAAAATGCTGAAAGATAGCAGTGTTCATGCAATTCTAGGATAAGGAATCAACCAAAAAGTTTGCCCCAGTTCTGACAGTTCAATGCAGGCCTCACTATGCTTGCTTTCTAGACTCTGGGAACTGTACTATTTCTTTGTCATTTAAAGTTTGGACAGTTTGAGTTGTTTTATAACTCCAAAACCAGAGATTTAAATCAAGGGACGGAAACTCCATTTTTCTTCTGCAGCTTAAGTAGTCTGATTCTTTTAAGGTGCTGTTGATGGCTTGTTGGGAATTTTTTTCTCATTTTTGTACAGTGTGTTTGTCACTTTTTCACATGCTCCTCCCCCTTTGTAACAGTAAACCTCTTTAGAGAGGCAGACACCATGGTCAAATGGACTGAGCATTGGTTTAGGATTGGTTTAGGCCAGGAAAGGTACTGGGGTTATAGAAGTGTAGCTGGGAATAGGCAGAGCTCTTGAGCTCTTCTTTGAGTAGATGTCACTATGGCTGTTCCACTTCAGTTGCACTTGCGTACCCTTGCACCTTTGATCACAGATTTTCAGTAACAGTGTCCATTGGTCCACGACTACACCCTAAATGTCCTTATATTCTGATCTGAGATGGGTGGACCCAGCGCCACTCCAGTTCCTTATTGGACACCTGCACCCTGAGATGGACCCTTGCAGTGTCCGTTGGTTAGTTTTGCTAACCCTTTGCCCTTCTCTGTTTTATTTCTTAATATTTTCTTACACTTTCTGTGTGTTCGGCGGGACCTCCCAATATTCTTTTTCCCCAGTGGCTTCCCTGCACACCTTGGTTCCTTTCTTTGAAGCCCCCTTTTTGCTCAGGGTATGCCCCAAACCCCGGGATTTAAACCTTGCTGGACCTGCAAAAGGTCTTCTCCCCTCAGCAATGGACAAATCAGCTGCCTACGCTGCCTTGGGGAGGTGCATATTCTGTTGAAGTGTAAGGTCTGCACTGACTTCAAGAGCAGATCTAGGAAGCCAAGGGAAGACAGGCTCAAGTTATGGTTTGCTTGAGGTTTGCTACTGACTCGGAGCCCAACCTCACCCCTGCATATAGATCTGAATGCCCTGGTGATCTCCACAGCTCAAGCTCCAATAAGCAAGTCTCAAGGGATAGCTTCAGAACCCTGGAAGCATTCCAAAAAAAGAAGATGCAAGTCCCCTAATGGAGAATCAAAGAAAAAGGGGAAGTTGCCCCAAAGGTCAGGTACTAAGGAGACCTTGCGTCCCAGTGCGGGTACCGCTGAGGCTGCTAACTGCCCCTCCCCACCCCAACTGAGTCTCACAGACCCTTGAAAATGGCTTTGAGTTCTTCCCACACAATGAAGCCTTATTTAGCACCAGCATCTGGACCCAATTCATAGCCCTTTATACACAAAGACTCTTCAAAGAAACTGGCATCAGTTCTGGCTCCCCCAGTATCAATCCTGGTAGCAGCCAGGAGTATAAGGGGTGTGCGGATTAGCCAGCTACACTGTCCCGAGTACCAATAACTACGTCACAGCCGGTCATCCAGCAACCCACCTCACTGGAACCAAACGGATTCCTGCTCTCAAAGGATCTCCAAATCCTTGAGGAACCTGACTGTTTTCTCTCCTGCCAGGTACCAAGAGAGCTCATCCAGCGGCACTAATGGTACAGCTCATGCCTTCGCACCCCCCGACACACACATCCTGTCGCCTGCTCCAGGGCAACCTCCAGGACCATCGTGACTAGCGGCACAAACCAGTACCTGTAACAGAAGCCCCAAGATTTTGTTTTTAGCCATAACGTCCTAGTGGTGGGAACTGAAGATTTTATAGGCAAAATTCTGTGAATTAGGCTTGTTACAAATAACTAAAGCTTAGCTTTTTGAATCTCAACATCTACTGCCATTAAATAATTCAGTCCCCTACCTAATTTCACACCACTATGAAAATCTAAGTTGATACAAATTAAAAAAATTCTTAAAAATAAAAATCGATATCTATCAAAATTACACACACAAAAAATGAAAATCAAATTCTTTCCAAGCCTATACTTATATCAGAGGGGTGTGGAACCACCCAGGAAGAGGCCTAGATACCAGAGGAAAAATTCCTCTGTCCTTTTGATATTTTGGCTGAGAGCCATGAATCACTCCTTCTGGTTCCACCTCTTCCACCACTCTGTCCTCCCTCACCTCTGCCCTATATCAGACCATTATGGGACCAGATCACATTAGACAGATGGGGCTAGAAGTCATTACATCAGGCTGTGCCATTCACTTATTCATCCCCATTCGCCCCATCCCTAATCCTCTTTCAGGGACTGTTCTCACGAGAGTCACCAAGTTCAGTCCCTCCCTTCATCAGGATGTGGCTCTACCCAAGTTACTCCCTGGTACCCAAAGAGAATGGAGGCCAGTCCCAGACCTCAAAACTCTGAACACGTTCATCTGGACACAGAGGTGCGGGATGCTAAAGTTAGCAACAATAATACAATCTCTAGATCCGGAAGATTGGTTCATAGCCCTTGACCTTCAGGATGCCTATTTTCACCTAGTGATGCATCCTGCTCACAGATGCTTTCTACAGTTCACAATTGGCAATGATCACTGTTAATATGTAGTGTTCCCCCTCAGTCTCTTGACTGCACGCAGAATTTTTGCCGAAGTGCTTTTGGTTGTGATGGCCCTGTTATGATAATTGGGGATAATGGTCTTGATGACGGGCTTCTCAAGGGATGGTCCCTTCTCAGAGTGCAGTCTGTAACCTGCAAGTCCCTGGCCCTCTTCCATTCCTTTGGACTGAGCTTCAACACAGAAAAGTCCACTTCGACACCTGTCCAACGCATTGAATTCATGGGGGCCACTCCAGATTCCAGAATTGCCAGAGCCTTCCTGCCTACAGACAGATTCATCACTATGACCGACCTCATCTCTACCCTTCAGAGGAGCTCTCAAACCACAACACGGGCCTTCCTGCAGATGCTAGGTCACATGGCAGCCTGCATGTTCATTACACCCCATGCCAGACTGCATTCGAGATATCTCCAGGCCTGGCTCAGGACCGCCTACGCAGCTTGAGCAAAAGGGTATCTATTCCACAGAAGATTCTCGACTCCCTGAATTGGTGGAAGGATTCCCACAAGGCCTATGTGAGGACCCCATTCACATGCCACCCACTGCAACACAAAAAGAAGAACGATCACCATAGATGCCTCATTGCTGGCTTGGGGCACTGCTGGATTCATTGCCCAACCCACAGGCTGTAACGGCCCTGTGTGGACCCTGCTGGATTACGTTAACTCATCCTTGGAACCTAGAGCAGGCCAGCACAATCTTCCCAAGAAAGAGGTCCCGCCAAGGTAATTAAGAGCCCTAGGTGTCACAGAAGGGCAGCTCTTCCCTTTATCTATGTTTGGGTCTGGCCGCCAGGGTCTAGAGGGAATATGCAGATACCCCTCCTCCCTGGCCATAAACAGAGAGGGGAAGAGAAAGGGGAGAGGTCTTCGTTCCTCAGGGCAGAGGTGGGGAGAGAATGGTCCAAGAAAACTCCCTAGGGTCTCTCATTTTTTTTTCATAAAAATCCCTAAAAGTCTCAGAGCAAGGTTGGCATCTCTGCACTAGCGTAGAATCCCTTATGCCAGTGGAGGATTGGCATAATGAAGCAGTCTTCTCTCTTCTCTAATGTCCATTACCGAATCAGGAGGCTGGATGGATCAGGAGCCAACTGTTCCAGCTTTACACTGGCAGGTAGTTCCCTTCCACACGGCGAATTCTCCCCTGGTGAATTATGGACAGACTTGAGCCCCTTTGGCACCCTCAGAGTGACTTAAAGGGGCTGGCAGCATAGCGGAGATTTCTGACTTTCTATAACGTCACAAAATTCAAATGTAAGTGTATAGCTACAAAAATTCAGTAGCTTGTATTGACAAGGGAATGAAGAGGCCATCCTTAATGAGAGTTATTGTATCACCAGTTGTCTTTTTTTTTCTCTGAGCATAACCTTTACAGTCACTTGTGTCTGAAAAAAGTATGTGTTTTCAAAACAGCATTATTAATTAGCTGCCACTTTATTGGCAATTCTTAACAAGTTTCCTTCTTGGCAGCTGTTTGTTAAAATGCCCAAAAGTATGCCAGGCTCCTCAAAATACAGGTACGTTTCACATGGGCCATACCCAAAGACTTTGCAATCAGATTTGATGCATGATGCAAGAGAGTGAATCCTAAACAGTCAGTGGAATGGGAGATGAGAGAATGGGAGTGTGACAGAGTCATTCAGGCCATCTCAGCCTCTTGCTGGAGGCATTGGTGTCCTGACACTTCCTGCTTAAGAAAAATCTGTTTTGGCCAGCGAGATATAGTCCTTCAGAGGTGCAGAAGGGCCAGAAGGTATACGGGCCAACAGGGAGATAGCAGGACAGTTAAGAAGACTTGCTGCTCCTGCTGAGGGTAGAGCTGGGTGAGACTGGGACAGAAGGGGAGGGCTTCGATGTTAACCCAGAACTCCAAGGCCAGGTCAGTTCCTTGGCTTAAAGTGCTGCAACCAAGCGCCTGTCTTTTGTATATGTGGATATGTTTGTTTAAAAGCACAGACAGCCAGAGTCTGAGTTAGTTGTTATTTAACTGTTGGAGGGCTATATGCTGAGTTTATGGCATGGGCCATCGTCCTCCTCCACATCTTGTAAAGTGAGGCAGGGCACAGTTGCTCACCCAGAGGCAACAGGACACAACAATGTTTACAAGGAATTACTGTGATGAGACATGAAAGGTCATGTGTTGTTATCCAACTAATTTTTAGCATCTTGGGAAGCAAAACAGCTAAAATATGTCCCTAAAATATGGGACTATGAAGTGCTCTGTTCCTCTCTTTTCCTAAGTTTTTCAAATCCAAAAACAATAGGTACTATATTACAAATGTGTATCTGGCTAATTAATGATGATGATATCTCTGCAGAGGATTGAGTGTACTGTATTATTCATATATTTTCTTCATTTTTGGCCATAAGTTTATATTCAATATGTTTTATAGAACCTTCTATAGGTTCACACTATAGGTTGATAATGTAGATATCTACTACTTTGAGATTGTTGAGATTATAATTATATTGCAATAGTTTGGATAAAGTATCCCCATTGTATTAAAGAAATAGCTGTTTCCTTAAGTTGGTTTAGTGTCCCAGTAGACCCAGGTTTATGCAATAAGTGGTATTGGGGCTGTAGATTAGGGGGCAGAGAGAGATCAAGAGCATTGCAGAGATAATGATGTGCTGCGACTGGAAGAGGAAAGAATGAAGCTATTCCTTCATAGTTTCCGCCCACCTTAACACATGACAACTGACATGAATTAAATTTTCCCAAATGTGGACAAAACAATCAAGTTCATCAAAAGGAATGAGATGCCCCAGAATGAAGGGATATTGACCCATGCTTTGATACTCTGGGTAGGGAAACTGGGTATCAAATGTTTCTTGTAGGCATTTGGAAAACGTTTCACCGAGCAGCATGAAAAATGTTAACCATGCCAAACTTTTCCTTTAAATTTTTTTCTTAAAACTTCTTACAAAAAATAAAAGCTGCTATTATAAATTCCTATCAGAGGAAAATTGAAATAGAGTCCTCATATATTGACAACATATTTTCTTTTATTTGTTTGTTTTCAGATGAACTGCTTCAGAAAGAGCAAAACTACTCCGATGATGTCTTGGCCAATATGATCAGTGAGCCCAGGATCAGCTATGGAAATGATGCCCTCATGCCTTCATTGACTGAAACTAAAACCACAGTTGAACTTCTTCCAGTTGATGGAGAATTCAGCCTAGATGACCTTCAGCCATGGCATCCTTTTGGTGTTGATTCTGTCCCAGCCAACACTGAAAATGAAGGTAATGTACAATCACTGAGAGAAGGCCCCACCCAGAGTGCTTTGAAGTGAGTTGGTGTGTGATGATTGATTCGTGCCCTGAAAATCTTGGCCTTTCTGACTTAATTAGGAAATTATACATTCTGATTGTGGGAAATGGTCTGCCACACCTGTCTGGCTTCCTTAATGGGACAGAGAATCCTGACTACATCATAAATCTCAGTTTTGAATTTCATCTACTCCCCTTATTATAAAAAAGCAACATTTAAGTGATATTCTGTAAATTAATGGGGTTAATGTGTTAGAAGTATGTGCATTTTAAAATCACTTAAACAGCAGCTTTTAATTGCTAGCATCAAAATGAATAAGCACACTACCCTACAGTCATACTAAAAATAAAACGTTGTGGTATAAGTATACATGTAATTTTACTGATTAGAATATTTTCCGGTATTTATTGCCGGTGCATTCTGCATGCGCTCAGCATTTTGTAACTGGACAGTGAAAGCTTCTAAAGGAGTACTTCGTGTAGCTCATGGAATAACCAGTTGAGACAATCCTATGCTTTTCATGTTTTTAATTTTAAATAATTTCTATCTAATCTATTAAATTTAAAAATAATTGGGCATTTTACTGTCAGGGCAGTAGAAAGGCCACGTTTTGTCGAGGTGCCTGAGCCACATTAATCAGAAATCCAGAAAACTCTTTCTTGTTCACTTCCCTTAAGTTTCTTCTTATGTAAGTGTTGAGATGAATTAACAAAGGGAAACATAAACTCCACATAAACAAAGGGAAACATAAACTCCAATTTAGTGAGAGAAACTCAGTCCAGGTCAATTGAAACAGAAAAATGAGTATTTATGAAAGAATAATAGATGCTACTTGAAGATGACACTCTTGCTTCCCCGGGCAGATAAATTGCATCTAGATGTGTGTTCTTATTTCTTTTAATAAGTTCCTAATAAAGATGCACAAACAACTCTGCTTTGACTAATACACTGTTTAATTTTGGATTATTGGGCATTTTAATACGTGCTACATTCGTCTGTTGTGGCACTTTCAGTGTTTACTTTGTAAATCTTTTATAGCTATTCAAGGAGTATTGAAGGGTCTTTATAGACAAGAATATTCGTATTGTTGTTGTTGCTTCACAAATAATGAATCATAGTACATGTGGGATTAAAAATACCCCCATAGAGAGATTTAAGATACACTATAATGAATAGTTGAAATAATAGGAGTAGCCATTAGATGTGAGATGCTGAGCACCACCCAAGAATGCTCTGCAGGACTGACCCTTAGAGGAGATTCTCGATCTCTGGATAATGTGGCATATGGTTTATCTAACAATTTTAACTTGTGTGTTTTGGTAATTTGATCATTGTTTAATGAATAGCCAATCTACAGATGCTAATACTGCTTTGCTTTAGCTGGAAGTAAATCTAATTTTTGAAATACTGGTGATCAGAAATTCTGCGTGTTAGTCATTTGGCCTGGGAGTGTTAACTCCCTAAATGGAAACATTAACATGAATGCAGTGCTATTCCTTTGTGGCATTGGTAAACAACATACTTCACTATTATCCAAAGCAGCCTTACAATGTATTGGGTAAACCAGTTTAGATTTAACGTGCACATCAGAATACAAATTTTTCAAACAGACACTGTTGTCTGTCAGGTAAATTAAATATGTGTTTATGTGGCAGACTGATTCTAAATGAACTGTTACGTTGTGTTTTTCTCAACGTTGTCACAGCTGCTTGAGATGTTTTTAATTAGCCATTGAAAAAGAAATTCATGAAGTTGAGTGATGGTAAGAAAGAACAAGTGAAAGCAAATCCAGCATTAAGGTCATAATTTGGAATTTCAATCTAGCACCTCCCCCTTCTGGAGGTGTGTTTAAGCGATCATCAGGATATAGTATATGCAAAACTGCTGTCTATCCAGACATCCTTTTATCCTGCTGGTGTGATGGGGGATGATTTAAGTGTGAGACTTCTTACTTTCATTCTGAATTTCCCTGTGGATTGCATATTTGTGTAAAAGAATAAGTGTTATTTTAGCAGTTTCTCTCCATTTAGAATTGCTTTCCATCTGCAGTTGTTTGCATACCTTGGTTAGAAGTTAAGGAGCCAGTGAAAAATTGATTTCTCTGCAGTCTGAGTTTAAGCGTGCTAAGATCCAGCAAATCCCCTCAAAGACTTCTGAAAGTCCCCCACTCTCCCCATGTATACACTAATTTAATTTCCCAATAAATATCCAATGTCAATTATATTCAAGGATGAATATAAACCTACATGAACTCTTAGATCTTTGATCATGTGAGTTATCTTCCAGTGACTGTGAAATATTGACAGGTTTACAAAATCTGTTCCTTTCTAGTTTTAAAAAAAGATAATTTAAGTCCACGTAATAAGACCAAGAAATGAGGCATATTGTATTTAAAAAACTTGGAAAAGAGAATTTCACAGGTACTGTTATTTTAGCAATGAATTATAATACAAATTAACATATTTCTAGCTTAGTTAGTAATGCATGGCCATCACATTTGCCAGTGTCTAGCTCAGCTCAGCTAGATATACTTCCCCTAACACTTCTGAAGAAACTAAGGGTGAAATCCTGGCCCCGTGGAAGTCAAATAGGAGTTTTTGCCAGTGTTTTCACCCTATGGGTTTTCCCCTGACAGACACAGTTGTTCTCAGTGAGGAATAGACTATTTATTTTTTTCTAAAATTATATTTTTGTTAACATAACTTTATGCTATCGTGATGTGGCCAATCACCACTTTTACCTCTCTTGATTCCATGGAAAATTGTACCACTACCCCTGCCAGTTGGTCTGTCTTGGATTTTGAGTTCTTTTGGGAAGGACTGCCCCTTCTGTTCCTTTTGGAAGGAAAAAAGCACATTGTGGGTGTTTCCAGATTAAATAAAAGTTACATATATAAGTGCTAGAAATGCTCATATTCCCCTCAGATATCTTAATATTCGATGTAAAGTGACGCAAGGGTACACTGAATGAAGCCTGCATAGTCATCCCATCATGAAAAAAAATAGGTACAATAATTAACTGCCTGGGACCAAAGTTTTACGGAAAATAGCATTGGGCTCCGATTTTGTGCACTTGCTGATTTGTGCCTAAAATTACCATATTCGCATGTGAAAATGAGGTCAGTATATATACAAACAGTTTTGGAGCATGCAGAATTAGTGTACTACTTGAAAACTTGGACTGCAGTGTACCATGTGTCGTCTTAGTACTTTGGTTATCATATCTTTGCACATAGTCATCCTGTACATTACAGACTTATACCACTTCACATCTTCCTCCGGCACCCACCCTTTCTTCAAGGAACATATCTATAAGTCAGTGCTCTCCCTTATGCCCACCTGCTGTTCCCCATGTGAGGAAACCCTACCTGGGGATTGTTTTGCAGACATGTGCATTGTGGTGGTTCTACTCTGTTTCCAGCTGCCCTGGCTCTTCTTCCCTAAGCATACAAACAATTATCATTGTAGACAATCCCCTTGTGTTGCCAAGTAACTGACAACACTAAAGCTACTAGCACAGAATTACAAGGCCTACTTTGCACAGGAAGCATGTCTACATGCTATAATAGGAAGGCAATGTAGTACAGCAAGGGCAGTGGATTAGGAGTCAGGAGTGCCAGGCCAAAAATTTCAGAAGTGACTAATGATTTTTGAGTGCCTCAATATTGGGTGTCCAGTTAGAAAAACCTTAAAAGGGGTCTGATTTTCAGAAGGCAGATGCTCAGCACTTTCTGAAAATCAGGCCCCATTAAGGTGTCTCATATTGGGCACCTAGAAATGGAAGATTCCAAAATCACTAGTTACTTTTGCAGATCTTGAGGTTCTGTCCCCAGCTTTAGCCTTCCTATGTGACCTTGGGCAAGTCACTTCCCTGTGTGTGTCAATTTAACCATCTGTAAAATGGGGGGAAATGATACTTGCCTTCCTTTCATAAAGCACTTTGAGAACTATGGATGATAAGAACTGTAGAAGAGTTAAGTATTATTATTATTTCCCCCGTCCTCATCCCCAGAAGTATTGGGCCAGCCACATGTAGCCACACCAATTTACAGCAAACAGTTCCCTTCTCCTCTTCCTCTTGAGAAACCTAGCAAAAGACTTAGATGAGAAAACATTTAGTGGCTGTGCTTTTATTTAGCATTGTACAAAAAGCAGTTTCTGGTATATCTTGTGAAGGCAATCACATGGGTTACTGATGGTGCTCTGAATTGCCAGGAAGATGATTTGATAACTGATCCATCTTTACTTCCCCATGTAGGTGAGCATGGAGTGTGCTAAGAAAGCAGTGCAATCCCCTTGAGAAAAGCCCCTTTCAACACTCAATAACAGAGCTGGTTGGGAATATTCCCTCTGACTGATTTCCTGTCAGAAAATGCATTTTCCTCAAAACATTATTTTGTCTCAGCTCAACCCAAACCAGCATATTTTGTTTTTAACTGATCCAGTCTGTTTTGTTTCTAATCAGTTCAACAAAACATTAAACTACATTTCCCTATCAGCACATTGTCTTTTGAGAGTTGTAATTTGGGACCCTCCTTTTTTTCCTATGCGCCAGGTTCCCTGGAGGACATCTTTTATAATGCAACGTGGATTTTCCTCTCATTGAGCAGTGTGGTGCATCATGGCACTTACATGACTTGGAATAAATTAAGGGAAATGTTGTCCAGTCAGGGAGCCTGGCCCATGGGAGAGAATGGAGCCATCAGGCCTCTGAACTACAACTCCCATGAGGCAATTCACCACTTTGGGAAAATGCATTTTAATATTGAACTGACTCAAACCTAAGCAGCTCAGGTCAGTAAACTGAAACAAAACATTTGAATTTTGGGACTGTCACTGTGGTTTATATTCAGAAATTCCATTCCACAAAAAAATTTGAAATTCAACTTTTCGTCCCAATTCAGGATAAAAGCAAATGTTGGAATGGCATAATTTCCTATAAGACAGAAATTCCCATTTTCACCCTGCTGTTCAGTAGCAACTCCTTTGTCTTATTTCGGCTTCACCATCACTAATCAGAAAGTTCAGATAACCATCCCAAAATTCAAACGCATAACAGAACCCTGTCTAAATACCGTGGATCTGGAAAACCAGGCTGTGACTTTCACAAGCCATCTGGTACTTTGCACCCTATTTCCAGAGCAACCAAAAGCAGAAACCAAGTTCTGTGTGCCATTTTGGCACTTCCAACTGGAACAAAGAAGCACAAAGTAGCATAAAAGAAGAAAAATAATGACGATGGAAGGGAGGAATAACACCAAAAAAGATGTGAATGAGGGGCACAGAAATATGGTTGTTCTTCAAGTCCCTTTCCACTTTTAAATGGAAGATAATCTAATTAGATGGACAATTTTACTGCATACAAACCAAAATATACTAGGAACTACATTATTATATATTTCTCTAATGCCTGTAACTGTTGCCTTCAAAAGTTAATAATCTGGAAAAATAAACTAAGATTTAGTGGGTGTGTAGAAATTAGCAATGATTAAAACTTGCTGCAAGGATTCATGTCAATTCCTGTTCCCAATTATAATCAAAAGTCAGGAAGATGTTTCTAAGCATATAATGTATAAAGCCTTACCCTACTCACTGTAAAATTCTTTGATCTTGATCGTTTCTAATTTGAGCAGTATCCAGAATATAAAGTGCTGGATGGACATGTCAGCGACAAAATACACTATTGAAGTTTTTCCCATCTCCTTCCTTTTATTTCCAGGATTAATTTAAGGCAAATCTTTTCCAGCTGCTGCTATTATAACTTTGTTTATGGCATATGTCTCTCCTGCACTATCCCAACAACAGAGCAGTTGACTTATCATTTTGGGTTTTTTGTTTGCTTTTATTTTTTTTGCACATGCCCAGTTGAGCCAGTTGATGCCCGCCCAGCTGCAGACAGAGGACTGACCACAAGACCAGGTATATAACTTGCATGGCTTTTACCTAACCTATGTTTTTCCCAGCATGTCTGTGACCTGCTTGAGCTGAAATGATCACCTTTTCTTTATTATTACCCCCTGTTAAACTGTAGTGTCATGTCACGAACCAGTATAGATGGGGAGTTGCAGCCAGAATTTTAAAAGGGGCTCTCACAAATCTTCCTTCCAAGCCTCTGAGTACTCTCTCTATATCAGTATGTGCTTGCAAAAAGGACGGGGGAGAAGACTGGAGGAACCATCCATTTTTTCTTCCCATGTAGCAAAAGTAGGTTTTTTTAATAAACAAGAGGGAAGCAGCACCGCTGTGCATATAGACAACCCTTACTTTGGAGGTATGTGTATACTTTGTTCCCAAAAAATAGATGGTGTTTTGTAAATTGAAAATAATAGGTGCAGGGTTCAGCTTCTACAGTTTGGAAATTGATGGGGCCATTAAAACTTTTTAGGGGGTTCAGGGGACAGGACTTATTTTGTTAAATACCAGCCACCCCTTGATGCAATTTCCAAAGGCAAAGTTGCTTTTTCAGATGTCTTTTTACAAGCTTAGTCAGAAGAGAAGAATGAGGGGGGATTTGATAGCTGTTTTCAACTACCTGATATGGGGTTCCAAAGAGAGTGGATCTAGACTGTTCTCAGTGGTAGTGGATGACAGAACAAGGAGTAATGGTCTCAAGTTGCATTGGGGGAGGTTTAGGTCGGATATTAGGGAAAACTTTTTCACTAGGAGGATGGTGAAGCACTGGAATGGGTTACCTAGGGAGGTGGTGGAATCTCCTTCCTTTGAGGTTTAAGGTCAGGCTTGACAAAGCCCTGGGTGGGATGATTTAGTTGGGGATTGGTCCTGCTTTGAGCAGGGGGTTGGAGTAGATGACCACCTGAGGTCCCTTCCAACCCTGATATTCTATTATTCCATGAAGCTCAGGAAGAAGTCCTTTCTAGTAGTAGTCTCTCTCCGGGTCTGACTCCATTGAAGGCAGAGCAATTGCTCCAACCTTCCCTTCATGGCAGAATTTAGATTTCCCTCCAGCACATCAGTGATATTAGATTAGTCAGTTCTTGGATCGGAATTTCAGCACTGCAACAACACATTTTTTAAAAGCGAGTGTAACATTTACCACCCCATGCCCTCCCCACCCTGCCAAAGATCACTCTCTCTCTCCCCTTCCAAATTTCAAGCGTGTGTAAATCTTTCAGCTAAAATGACTAGTATTTACTACCTTCAGAAAATGTTACAATAATAAAAACCCACATCTTCCAAAGCAAGTTGAAGTACAGTTCACAAGATTCAGCCTGGTAATGTGATTGTACCATCATTCTAACTGACTGGTTTTTAGTTTTGTGCAGAGCCCCAATTTATTCTGTTTAGGATAAGTGGGCCAGGAATTCCATCAGTTACAGATCTAGACATATGCTATTCTAAACATATTGGGATCAGCAAACATCCTCCTAGCACCTAAGTATTTTTGTCTTCTGGGATATAGATCTTCCTAAAAAAGGGTAGAAATATCATAGGGTATGCAGCATTATTTTATTTTCATTCTCCCTCACCCACAAAATATACTCACGCTTTAATCCTAACCTTGTAACCTGTCTGCTTCACAAGGATTTTTCTTCTCATAGTTCTTTTCCTGCATAATGTCTTCTTCACTCATTTATGCTTGTTATCTTGTTGATATGCATAATCAAAAGCCTGCTGCTAAGAGACCCATGTTCCTTGTTAAATATTTTTCACAAATGAGGAGTGGAAAGTCTGGTGGGTATTGATGTGAGAAGACATTCCCTTGCTCCAGTTTGCCACATTCAGGCTTCATCTTGTTAAGTGATATCATTAAACCCTTGATAATGAGGTTCTTTCTTACTACTTGTACATTCCTTTGGCTGGCAGTGGTATTGTACCAAGAGTACCTGTGCCAGTGTAGTTAACGATCTATTCAAGGTTGTATGTTAGATTTCTGAGAGGGGCTGTGATATTTTGAAAGGTGATTTTTTTTTTATAGCTTCAAATTTCCAAAAGTGAAAGAGGGCAGTTTTTCTGCTCATAAGTTACACTGAGTGTTTCTTTAACTCTTCACTGCTTGAGTTTTAAGTGACATTCACTCAAGTGCAAATGCAGCATTGTGCAACAGCCTCTCCAACACTTAAGCCTTTAACATAGAGTTTGAGTGCTGGGGAGGTCCTGTTGTAGTCACTTAATTTACCCTTTGCCTCAGTGCCCTGCTTTCCTAGAGTCCCCTTGAGTGAATCTTACCCTTGTGAACATCGCCATCCCATGTAAGTGCAAACTGACCATCTTATCAATAAATGAGCACAATTACTCTGGCAGGTCAACTAAAATCTAATGCTGGAACTAATGTCTGTGCCTGCACCCTGAGTTTGTTGGAATAAACCAACTTCTGTGGTTCAGTTAGAAGAAGATGGGGAAAGTGGCTACCTTGTGTTAATTTTTGCACTAATTGAAAATAGCATATCCCTTTTACATTACCTGGAAAAGCTTCTTAACATTTATACTTCCAGATATTTTTTGTCTTCAGAAAAGCCTAATGGATTTTTAGCCTATTAACTTTTTTTAAAACGTTAGCAGATTCCATTAAATAAAACTGTCAAGTTCCCTTTGCGTTTGTGTGGTAAAGTGCTCACGTCAGGAAACGATCAAGTTAATAGGGTGATCTAGTAGGTAGAGTGTTGACTTGGACTCAGGAGACCTGACATTCATCTACAAGTTTCCTATATGACCTTGGGTGAGTCGCTTAATTTACCTTTTGCCTCACTTCCCTGTCTGTAAAACAGCGATAATGCTTTCCTAACTCAGATGGGTGCTGTAATAAAAAAAAATCCATTTTAGGCTACAAGGAAAAGCTTTATACAAGTAATTACTGAAAATAGAGGATTATAATGGAAATATTTATGCATCCTTAGCTAGATTGGATTTACTCTCTGCTTCAAGTTCAGCATTCCAAGATGCCTTGTACAACATATCATAATATACTATATACATAAGAGACAACATAGTATCCTTCACCACCCTGTCTCTGCACAACAAGTAAGAGAGAAGGCTTTCACGAAACTCAGAGGTCTCTGTGTTGACTTACATGAGGAAGTCTTGAGGGCATTGCTAATGCCCATCTGATGTTAGGTTGAGTCAAACAATTATTCATTAGGCTCAAACAACCTTATTTGCCAGGTTTTTAATTAAGTAACATTCACTTAGGCTCTGATCTCAGCAACAAAAGGAGTCATAGTAAATGGAGCTACTGCATATTATCAGTCGACACACTGAATTCTTAAAACCTGATCAAGACAGGGCAAACACCATAGTGAAACTTTCTGCCAGTCTGCCCAAAGTGTGAGTGTCTAGCAACAAATACCCACCTGATTTTCTGTCACACATTGAAGTTATAATTTAGGTAATTTTAAAATACTTCTGAAGCATTCAGAGCTCGTACACTAGTCACTTTCCAGAATTCCAACTAAAGTAGATAATTAATCAAACTCAAAGTATTAAATGCAAAAGGAATGCTGTAAACTTAAAAACTACCCTTCTGTCTGAATTTTTAACCACTTATTACAAGTAAAACCAATGTATTATAACTGAAAAAAGGAAACAATATTTTTCTTTTATATAGTTGGTTTCACTGAATTTTTTGTATAGAGGTCAGCTTTCAAGTGTTCTTTCATACATAGTAGAGGAGAGAAAAACATTGTGAAATAGGAGGGTGTGTTTGTAGAACCACAAATATTAGCAGAGGGACTCAAAGGCAGGTGAAATACCTGACCTTGCTTTAAACAATTTTTTAAAAGTGGTAGTGATTCCAAACTGGTTTCCCTTTAAAGGGTCCTCATGTCGCCATTTTGACTCTTCAGTTTCTGCTTCTGCAGGGTGAAAATATCAATGTCTGTCATCCATAATCAGGCTTTCCTTGTGGTCTTGGAAACAAATGAACATCTTGACTCAAATATATTGCCATGAGCTAACTTGTTTGACTTGCCAGTGGGTGCTCAGAACCTTTTAAAAAAAACCCAAACAGATGTTTAATGCCTCCACATGTACACTTAAAAAAAAAAAAAAAGCTGATATATTGGCAAGTACAGTAACAACTCACTTAAGGTTGTAGTTATGTTCCGGAAAAATGCGACTTTAAGTGAAACTATGTTAAGCGAATCCAATTTCCCCCATAAGAATTAATGTAAATGCGGGGGTTAAGTTTCAGGGAAATTTTTTTTTGCCAGACAAAAGGCATTATATACATTTTAAACAAGCAATTTAATAAAGGTATAAGTTTTAAACAATTTTAAAGAAACCATTTAATATTACAGTCATCATTGCTGAGTGTGAAGCTTGGTGGGGGGGTAGTGTGCAGGTGCTGTGTGTTTACAAACATACTGTACATACAGTACAGTATTATAGTTGTGAGGTGCCCCTCCTTACCCCGCACAGTGAACTGGCAGTGGAGACAATGAGGTAGGCAAGGAGGCTGAAGGTGCCGTAGGCTAGGAGAAGCACCTTGCACAGCGGCAGCTTCCCCTACTCTGCAAGCACCAGGGGTGGGGGGCTCAACTCTTGGCCTACCCACTCCACCCCTTCCCCCAAGACCCCACCCTTAACCCACCTCTTCTCCCCCCTCTCCCCTTTGCTCCGCAGGCTGCGTCCTCGCTCCTCCCCCATGGCAATCAGCTGTCTTGCGGAGTTCAGGAGGGTGGGGGGAGGAGCAAGGACATGGCGTGCAGGCTCCCCCTGCCTCCTGAATGCTGCAAGCCAGCTGATTGCTGTGGGCAGGAGGGAGCAGGGGGAAGGCCCTGCGGGGGTGGGTGTAGGGGAGCTGATAGGGGGCTGTCAGCTGTGGACAAAGCAGGCAGCCAAACAACATTATAGTGGAGCATTGCACAAGTTTAAACGGAGCATGTTCTGTAATGGAGCAGGGATGTAAGATCGAAACAACGTTAAGCGAGGGGACGTTAAGTGGGGAGTTACTGTAGGAAGTTCTCACAACCACCACCTTATTTCTGTGCAAACAGTAGGATCTTCTTGAGATCACACCTAAATCAGATCACCACCATGAGAAATAATGCAGCCTCGGTCCATCAGAATGATTCTTAGCCCAGCTGCTTGCAGTCTTATCAGGTGTAGCAACAGTTTCATATGGAGTCTAGTTGCCTAGTAATTATCAATCCCCTGAGCAATCATGTCAGAAAATGTGAAGAGTTGTGAGGTCCATAGAGTGGTGAGGCTTCTGAGGAAAATGGCACCAAGTCTCCAGGGCCTTCACTCGGAAAAATCAATTGCATCATTCACCTATGCAGCTCCACTATTGCTAGCAAGAGCAGAAACAGTCATGTAGAGAGGGCTTGCTCTTGAATACAACAGACTCTGAAAACCCCCAACATAGTTTAAAATTAAAAAAACAAAAATGTGGGGGGGCAGAGAAGGTTTCTCTGAGCAATTGCCTGTAGCCAGTGCTGTTGCATATGACCAACTTTTCCTAATGTAGATGCAGCACCTGCAGGACAGACTTTTGAAATGAAGCCTAATGCTTCAGCTCACTCTGCTTCCTATATGTCATTCACAAAAGATGGAACAGAGGTAGAATTGTGCCTAAATACATTCACTCTCCCCCCCTCCCCCCAAAAGGAAGTAAGCTAAGAGAATAAAGAGGTCAGTGGGAAGGTAAAAAAGGTATGGAGGTATCCAAAACCTCATATGCTGAGCAGTCAGCCATGAGCTGTATTTTCTTTTCAATTCTAATTTTATAAATAATTGTGTATTTATTACCTTACAAAAAACTCTTCCATACAATGAGAACTTTATAGTGTATAGTATAGCCCAGAACAAAATGTATTGCCAAGCTTTGAAAACCCCTCTTATAGAAAGGATTTGTAATGAAAAGAGTAACACCTCTTAGCTGATAGCTGCACTGTAAGTGCTGATTTAATAATATGTTTTCTTTCCAGAGGTCACTTGTGCATTGTTTAATTTCTTACAGCTGAATTCTTAGTGCCTGTGCCCCAGTAAATTTTTATGGATAATAGCACCATGAAAATACACAAATGAGCCCATTACATCTCAGTAACTCCATATTAACTTGGCAGCCCTGGTCTAGGAAAGTGAAGGCAAAATTAGAAAACTAGCTATTATTCAATACTGACAGAATTTCCAACACTCCATACAAATAAAAATGCTAGTGTTGCCTTCCTATTAGGTCAGATTCTTCTTTGTCCTCACTCTTGCTAAATCCAGATGCCACCGTCTGACAATGGGTCTTTATGGGCCAGGGTGCACAGATATTATGGCATCACTTCTTCCTACTCTTATTGAAGTAGTATTGAATGTGAAAACACTGGTTTTCAAATTACTTGGCCTTTTAGGATTTTCCCAACATAGCTGTCTGGCTGTTGTTTAAATATTTATCTAATCATTTTGTGGGGACTGTGCTCATAAAACCTTTTCTATTTCCTCCTTTCATCCTGTCCCCCTACTGCTGTAGCAAATTCAGTAACCTGTCCTCCTTGCTTCTGTTATATTATAGCAGGCTTAGGAAGTACTAGCCAATATATGTAAAGACTCCCTAAAAGACTGTTTATGTTGCAGTATTATTAAAACATCTGTGACGTTCTATCGGAGGTGTGGGCAGACAGTACACAAGTGAATTACTGATGATTTTAATACCATGAATAATCGCTCTTCTCTTTTAGTGAAATTAATTTAATTCAGTTGTTTTAACCAAAGCAAAAAGAAAAAGGATACCCCAGCAACAACTCATCATGTGGCTCTGTTTTGTATTTTACTATTTCTTCCTTCTTTATAAAGTGTTGGGGTGGGGGGGAGCGGAGTTACTTTTACTTGGCCATAAGACTTTTTCTCTGATGAAACCTGGCAAATAAATTCTTGGTTTGGGAGCAAAGCAGTTTTTTTAAAAAAAAGTTTAGAAATCTATTTCCTGAAGTTGGCTGAAACTGTGATCTTCTATATATTTTCAGACACTTTTTATACTTCTGAATCCAAAAATCATTTGCAGATTTTTTTCCAAATAGGAAATTTTCAAATCATTAGTTTATAAATAACATCCTAGTTATTTCTATGCATGCACAGGGGTATTTTTAAAAATAATTTCCATGAGGATTTACAATGCATTTGCACAACAGCTGCATCGACTCATGCCAGGGAGAGACCTGCCAAATTTGATTCATTTTGGGTTTTTTACATTAATTTAAAAGCAAGTTTTAAAATGAAGGATTTTATACTGCGTTTCAGGGAGATTTTAAAAAATCTTCTTTGAATTTGCTCACTATGGTTCTCATAGAGAGCCCTGCAGCAATACATGGAGTAAGAAGAGTTAACAAAACATAGATCTTATCAACTCCTAAGGAGTGTCTGCAAAATTATTAATCCCCTGCAGTTACACAGCAGTTTTCACCCAGAGATCTCTCATGCATCTTTACAGACGTACATCGCCCTCATTTTACGGCTGAGGAAAACAAGGCACAGAAAGCTTAAATGCCTTGCCCAAGGTCATGCAGCAAATCAGTTGCAGTGTGTGGAGTCAGAGCTACAGTCACCTGCTTCCCAGTCACGTAATCAGACCACTAGGTCATAGCTCCCTCTCCATGCAGATTTTCCCTTGGAAAAATATATAACACATCATCTGTTAGAGGGAATGTCAGTCAAAGCACACACAAAAAGAAATAGCTATCACATTTCCCAGAGTACTAAAACAGTAACTGGGGAACGCAGGATAGGGGACAATAGAAAAAGAGATCAGGACAAAAAACAAAACTACATAAATTCTATCGGTCCCAAATATAGAGCCAGTACAAACCGCCTTGTGTTCCCTCCCAGCACCTCCTTAGGCAAATAGCAAGTTCAGATGGGTGGAGTCAGAGGCAAACAAAATAGCAATATAAATGAATACAGGTATTCTTACAAAGTAGCCACCCTAAGGAGGGGAAGATCATCCTTACATTGCTCTGGTTGGGATTTCAGTGTGCAGTTAGGCTGGCTCTTGGTGGTAGGGTTGCCAATTTAGTTGGATGTATTCCTGGAGGTTTCATCACACAACATAATGTTTCATTCCAGGAGACTCCAGGACAATCCTGGAGGGTTGGCAACCCTACATGGTAGCCTGACTGACTCTCTTCAGCCTCCTGGATTTCTGCTATCTGCTGAGATACACTGTTCAGTTTCCCAGAAATCCTAAAAGGCTCAGTCTTCCCTTGAGTAGGAGTGTGGAGAGTCAGAAGGGTCCTCCCTGCCTTTGATGCTTCCCTTCCTGCTACACTCTAAACACAACCAACCAGAGTAAAACCAAAGCCTTTGGGTATGTCTATATGTACAGAGCTGCAGCGGCACAGCTGTATCAGTACAGCATGTCTGGTGAAGACACACTCGTCAGCAGAAAAAAAAACAACCACCACCACGCACCTCCCCGAACAGCAGAAGCCTCCTGCCGACATAGTGCTGTGCACACAACAGTTTATGCTGGCATAACCTCGGTTGCTCAGAGGGGTGGTTTATTCACTCCGCTGAGCAACATCAATGACGCCGGCATAAGCTGCAGCGTAGGTCTCTGGTTCTGGTAGTGTTACTAGCCAGTTCTATCTCTGCCAGAGCAATCTGGGAAACAGGGTCCTGAATCTCTGTCATCAGTGCTGCTGTAGTCCGGGGGCAAGTCCCCCCTGACGCTCAGTCTGATATTTCAGGGGCACCCTGTCCTGTGGATCTACACAGGAATGAAGATTGGTGAGGAACCCTGCAAACGAAAACCACTGAGTCCTGCACAGCTGTTTAACCAGTAAATGAAGCAATTACAAACTATGAAGTAAATGATCTACAACTGGGTAGTTACCCAGCGGAATTCATTCTCTCTCTTTTTAAAAGGCCTCAAACACGTATTTACAGAAACATGTATGTTAATTTATTTGAGACAGGAACAATCCCCACAGCAGCTGTTTTACTCTCTCAAGTAATTTAATATGAAATTTTAAAATTTCAATTGGTTTTTCTCTTTTAAGATAATAGGGCAAATTTGTATTTTAAAACAGTCTAAAGAAATACATTTAAAAAAATAAGGCTGCTAAACAGCAAGATAGTTACATATCACCTCATTTAATAAATCTAAATACTTAAAAGCAAGGCAAAACATGTTTAAGTTTCATGTTTTCAGTTGCACATATAAGAAGAAAACATTATTCTTATCAAGTATAAAGAAAAACATTTCATGAAAACACAATCTAAAATTTCACTCATGGAAGTTTTATTTTTATCTATCTTTCCTCTAGTATCAAAATATTTTCTGTTACGGGATAATGTTAGAGGGGAAATGTTATCAGTTAACAGTAAGATTTTTAAATTAAAATACGTAGAATTGCTGCATAAATGTATGTAATTTATAGTAAATAATTTTTCCTTTTGAACTTGCACTGAAGCCATTTGTCACTAATGTTTTAGTGTATTTTTTTCAAACAGGTTTTGTATTGTGTTTTTTATTTTGTACTTGCTAATGAAAGGACAGCATTTATTTTGTATTAGAGTTAAGGTTGTTTTGTGATGTAATTTATATTTCTGTATGCTTGATAAGAAAAGCCAAGTGTGTATTTTGTGGGGCATGCAGGAGAGAGTGTCACTTAACCAGATCCAGGAGTTTCCTTTCACTTGGAAAATTAGTATTAGTCTGGTTTGGAGCTAGAAAGAAAATATTTTGTCACCTTTTTTATTTATTTAACCTCCCTCAGTTTCCTTGACCAAAGCATGAAGTGTAGTTTTCAAATTGCAATTCCCTAAACATTTTACTGTTCTTGCCCTTAGAAATTGCCTCTTGCAATGAGAAAATGTCAAAATTCACTGTTTTAAATTTAATGGTGTAATGTGATCTTGTTAAAAAGCAGACACCTTGCTCTCTTTAAAAAAAATGTTAAGCATTTTAACATCAATAAGTAGTTAACTTAATAAATCAAACATGCCAGAAAACAGTCTAAATGCCTTGAAGAGTGTCCTGAAAGTGAATTTTTTTTTTAATGGTGTGTTATAAAAGGGATCAAAATCACCCTTAAAATGGGATCATTTGTATAGTCTACAGGTAGTTTGGGAGCTTCTGTTCTGCTTGTCTCATAACACAAAGGACAAGAGGACATTCAATGAAACTGAAAGGTGGCAAATTCACAACAGATGAAAATAAATACTTTCACTCAACATTAGTGCAACTAATCAGACTGTGCAACTAATTGCCACAGGATGTCACCGAGGCTAAGAATTTAGCAAGGTTCAAAGAGGGATTACGCAGATAACAAGACTATCCAGAGTGGTTATAAAAGAAGAAATTTGGAAGAGATGTAAAACCTTCTTCAGGTTTAAAACAATCACTTAACTCTCAAGGATTAGGATGGAGACCAAGAGGGGGAGGGGCTCACTGGTTACTGGACTAGGTAACATGAGGCTGATCCCGTACGGCAGTTCCTATGTTCTTACCATAGTAACCATGGAGAGGGGATAGTTTCTAATGAACAACACATGCCTAGACTAGACATGCCTTGGACTAGAATCCTTGTTTTGTGCCGCTAAATTCAGATCACTTGAGCTTTTTTTTTTTTTTTAAACTCAGCTATAGAAATACCCAGAGGTTACAACAGTCAAAATTTGAAATCAGGATAATTTGTAATGACTTGCACTACAGAAACAGAGTTCTGTAAACTTCATAGAAACATCATCATTTACCTTCAGAGTAAGTGTCCCAAATCAATTTTCCGAGCCCAAGTGTAAAGTTGTGCTAAAGTAGTGCTTTATATTGAAAGCTGGTTTCAGCCTCAACTATGGAAAGTCTACTGCCTCGCCATAATTTTTAAAACATACTTAAAATAAGGTACAAACTCACAGAAAGCAAAGTAAGATGCAATTCACAACAGTGGGAGTTAAATAGGAAAAGTTCAGCCTTAATATCAATATTCCTTAATGTCAAAGCATCTCAACTCTTCCATCCTGTGGGCCACTTCATGAGACCACTACCTTACATCCTCACTACTTGATTCTCAGTGTTTCATACTGCAAATCTTTGGTGCATTCACCACCACAGCTGTAGTGGATTGAGAAACACTTACATAGAGGAGGAAGTTTACTGGCTCATTGTCAGTGGGAATGCAAAATTGGATACACTTCATTGCTTCTCCAGCTCAATTTTCACATTACATTACACTTCATTTATGTGAGTGACACCATTGCCTTTTGCTGTCAACTTTTGCTAGCTAATTATTTAAGTGGTGGTTTAATAAATTATTTCATTGTGGTCAATGCAGGTTCTGGATTGACCAATGTTAAAACAGAAGAGATCTCTGAAGTAAAGATGGATGCAGAGTTCAGACATGATTCAGGATACGAAGTGCATCATCAAAAATTGGTGAGTGAACATCTAAAGCTTTAAATTTGTTTTGAATCACTGTGGCTAATAACGTCCTTACCTACAGGGACATTATGGCCCACATTTTTTTAATTGCGTGGTTGGAAAAAAAAATCTACACATAATTTTCACACACACTGTCTGATTCTGCTCCCTCTTAGATGAGTATAAATTGGGAGTAATTCCATCGGAGTCAGTAAACTTACACCAGTGTAAGACTAGTATGAGAGGAAAACACACACCATATTTGTGAATCAGTCACCAACCTGTATGGTCATTTATGCCTGTACCACGTACGCTCAATGCCCGTGATCCAAAAAAGTAAGAAAGAAAACATTGAACTGGGAACATCGTTAGACACGAGTAAAAAAAAAATACAGTGTTGTCCCAAGATATGAGAGATACAAGGTGGGTGAAGTAATAGCATTTACTAGACCAGCTTCTATTGGTGAGAGAGACAAGGTTTCAAGTGACACAGCTCTCTTCATCCGGGCTGGGAAAGGTGTCTAAGGCAGCGTTTCTCAACCTTTTTGATACCAGGAACTGGCTTGCTGACTTCCTAAACAGTGTCAGGGAGATCTCAAGGACCGGTTGTTGAGAAACACTGCTCTAAGGGATCATTCATGGTGAAGGGGACCATTCACCTTGAATGGTTCCTTAAACTATGTTCTATCAGTTCAATGTTGTGTTTAGCTGCCAGACTCTGGGTATGTCTGCACAGCAAGTAAAAACCCATGGCTGGCTCAGGCCAGCTGACTCCGCCTAAGGGGCTATTTAATTGCAGCGCAGACACTTCAGCTGGGAGTCATCTAGGCCAGCTAACAGGAAATGCCAAGGAAAGGGGTGTGGCCTAAGCTCTTCCTCAAAGGGAGTTGGGTGCCTCCCTCCAAAATGGAGTTCAGCAACTGTCTCCACTCCCAGGGTTGGTCAACTAAGCCATTTTTGCAAGAAATTGAGCATCAGAGAGAGGCAGCAGCAGTGGCGTCGGTCCCCTTGTAACCTTTAGCCCCGTGGTTAGGGCACTCAGCCAACATATGGTAGACCTGGGTTCAGTTTTCAGGTCTCTTACCTCTCTGGTGTATGCCCCTACCACTGGGCTGTGAGACAGTGTGGTGTGGGTGTCTCTCAAACTCTTCTATGGGAGCTGTTGCATAGTCTATAAATAATTAAATATTCGTTGAGCAAAAGTAAGACTGGCTCTCTAGCTCAGTGGTTAGGGCACTATGATGGGGTGCGACTCACCACTGCGGCACCTCCTGCTGGCAGTCTTGGGAATTAGTTCTGCACCCTCTTCTGGTGGTGTCTCGCCCACTGTCACCTCTGTTCCGGGACCTATGTCACTCCCAGGACCACAGCGTCCTCTGCAGTGACATTACCTTCCAGATGTGCCACATTCTACGTTTCCCCGCTTCCAGAGGAACCTGCAATCTACTGTCCAGCCACTCCCTTCAGTGGCAAACTGCAGCCTCTTTGCCCTTGCATCATGGCCTCAGGCTGCAGATCCCTGCAGTCTGCCAAGAGCTGCCTTTAGCTCCCTAAATCTCTGCCTGCAGCACGGCTCTGCCCAGGGTACTTGCTGCCCTCCACCTACAGCCAGTTCTCCTCCCATCTCAAGCTCCTGGGAGTGACTGATCCTGCTTTGTTCTGCAGCCCTTCTTATATGGGCTGGCCCGGCCCTGATTGCCTGCTCCTATACAGCCACCCTAAGTCTGCTTTTAACCCCTTTTCTGCTAGTGTGGGGCATCTGAGAGGTGGGAGACCCAAGTTCAAATCCCTTCTCCATATCAGGCAGAGGAAGTAATTGAATCTGGGTCTCTCACATCACTTGTGAGTACTCTAACCACTGTTAGGTTATAAAGGGTCTGCCAGCTCCTCCCCTTCCCTGACTCACTCACTTTCAAAGGAGAAGATTCTCCACTAGATTTAATTTGCAACTGTAGTTACTTATATCTTTATTTTGTTTGATATTTTTGTACAGTGAGCAATAAATTACACTGTGAGGTAGGCGGGAGAAAGACCCTGCCTTAACAGTGCATTGTGACTCTTATGAATACAAGGATATCCAAATGAGAGAACACGTCTTCTAACAGGGACAGATCCAAAGCCTGTTGAGAAAGATTCCCCCTGACTCCAGGAATCAGGACCATTTTGAGCAGGACCATTAGGAGTAATGTAGTGGAAGATTCTCGCAGCAATGTTGCAATTTACAAGCAAATTGTTAAATCTGTCTTCTTGCTTCCTCTTTTGCGAAGGAATAATACATGGTGGAATTTCAGATCTTAGATTTCTAAAATCCTAATGATAAACTTGGAAGGTTTCTTTTTAAAATATATTCTTAAACCTAAGTAGTTCTGAAAAATTAAAGTGGGACTCAAATTTGCATTTGAACTAGGTAATGACTGTGTAAAAAGATACTCAGCTCTTTGATGCTGAGAATTGAGAATTCCCAGGGTGACAAGCTAATCCAAAATGCATTAGCACTAATTTGGGAAATTCTGCCACACCTCACCCAGGAGGGTTAAATATTATGATGAAATAAGTCAGAGAAAGGTTATTTGGAAGAGGAAACCTGGCACTAGTGCATTTCAATGTTTCATTTTATTGCCTCTGTGTCACACACAGTCAATTATAGTAACTCCAAAAGTGACCGTGCAGGTATCTGTGCAAGCAATTAGGAGCTGCAGCTCCTTCTACTTGCTAGTGGAAAAAATAATTGTATTGTATTGTATTTGGTAAAGAGAATATTGTATCTCTTTAAAAACACCTGATTTTAAATTGTGTTATCCTGTGTTATCTACTGATAGCCAGAACCATTACTCAGTATTAATTAGGAAGTCATCCTCTTCATATATCACATCAGTTTAGATTTTAGTGAAGGCACATACTGGGGTAGTATTCCCATATTGTTTCAAATGTACTGTGACTGACTGAAAATACATGACAAATTTCTTATTACCATACACAGTGTTACCATCTTAGTCAGACTTCTTACTGGAAAGACACATTAATGTTGTTCTAAATCAGTAAGTATTCCTAAGTATTATTTTCTCTTTCCCCTGACTGGAGTTATTTCTGAGTTCCGTCTCTGAGATTGTCACCTGATTAGGTGTAATTTGAAAGCAGCAGGTGTAGACATGCTTTTAGATTTCTTTTTTTCTCATCTGGAAGATTTTTAAAGAGAAAATCCCTTTGGAATATTTACTGAGATGCTTAGAACGCATATGTAAAACATAATGCAGGGCTGCAATTAATAATTGACCTGAAGTTGCAGTTATTTTTCTATTGATAGGTATTTGTGTTCTAGTAGGATCATACATTGTTTTTCATAACTGAAAATCCTTCAGGCCTTCATCTTCTGCTAACCTGTATGAAGTAAACAGAAATTATCTAAATTTAAAATAAGTATATTTGCATGTTTTTGTGTACATGCATGTAAAATTGTCAGGAGACATTAACACTGTCAGCACAACAAATTATGCAAACTCTGTACATTTTATGTCTGTTGCATTGCATTTTTAACATTGCTTAAACATCTCTTGTTGACAACAATGGAACAGCATATTTAATTTGCATGTTTTAATGCCTTTACATAGAAGACTGTTTTCTTTAAAAAATGTGATACAGCTCTTTGATTCTTAGACAAGAATTTGAAAAGGAGGAAGAAGCAGGAAATCAGCTAAATATTATGCTCTTAACTTGCCCTGGTGGGTAAATGAAGATATAAGAAAGAGCAAATAATTTCTCCTCTATTTAATCCATATATATATTATATATGTAGCTTGTCTACAAGACCTTACTCGGATGATAAACAAGAATGTTCATCATTGAGAAACAGACAGGCAGTAGTTATTTTAATTATATAAAAATAAATTAAAAATAACTATTTTCTCTTCACTCTGGAAAGGCTTGATTTGCCTTACTAGGCACCTTAAAATAGAAAGTTTATTTTCCCACTTGCTAAACTCTCTCTTTGCTGCTAGACAAATCACCTTGCTTTCTTGAACTTTCTCCCCTTAACCCAGCTGGTTACATTGAGGCTTCATTGTTATCCTGTAGGTCTAAAATAAGCCTTTATATCAGACAAGCACATCATGCTTACCCAACCCAATCTTGACTATATGTAATTTCATGAAACATTTAATCTTTTAGCATCTCAAAGGTAGAGAAAAATATACATTTTTCCAATATTTTCCCTCAATCCTCACCAATCAGCCTGGGGTTTGTATAGCCATCGCCTAAACTAGGCTGAGCAGCAATTACAAGTCATATTTCAAGTGCCTCTGAAACTGATGGGCAGTGCTGGCTTAACAGCCTTGGAGAGAAGTCCTCCATGGATCCACAGAACTGATACTGGTACTGGTACAGTAGCCATTAAAACTTGCCACACTGCCCGTGTACCTTTTCTATGACAGAGAGAGCTTAGTGCTTCAGTGACCTGGTTGCTGCACTGCTGAAGAGATTGGAACACTGGGGTCATGAAATAACATTTCTGCAAAGTCCACTTAGACTTTTTGTAAATTGCATAGAAGACTGTACAACTTAGCTAAATAGCAGAGGGGATTTCATTACTTATCTGCTTTATTTTTTTTTTCCCTAGGTATTCTTTGCTGAAGATGTGGGTTCAAACAAAGGTGCTATCATTGGACTAATGGTGGGAGGTGTCGTCATAGCAACAGTCATTGTCATTACCTTGGTGATGCTGAAGAAAAAACAGTACACATCCATCCATCATGGTGTAGTGGAGGTGAGTAAAGGTTACCAAGCAAAGCTGCGCTTACGTGAATGGACATGGCAGCAGTGTGCTGTGAACAACCATGTAAATCCATGTGTTTACAAATGGGCTAAGAAAATGAGCTCCTTGATTAACCAGTGATTGAAAGTAGTGTGGCTGTCTTGTTAAACTAATAGTATTATTCAGCAGGATGGAACTGAATGATCTGAACAAGTAAATATGAGCACAGCAATCCATAGGGTATGCCCCATCTAATTAAATCTCAAACTGCAAAAATCTGTCCAGGAATTATCCATGACCTATGACCTTTAACATGGACATTAATTTCCCTTTAGAATTTAGTAGCTGCAAAGAGAATATTGTATGGGTTCAAAAATCTGAGTTATTACTATTGTCATTGGGAATTCACATGTAAGGACTTTTTTTAATTGGTTTCTAAAAGGTTAACTAAACAGTTAGCTAGGATTTGTGGATTTTACTGTGTACAGTAGCAAATGCAGATTTGCCCTACACAGATGCTGTATTACTTTTTTGTTCTACCAACAGGACTAATTCTTTCCAGCCAACAGCCTGTGATTTACAGCTAATATGAAACTTACAGATTATAAAACTTGCAAGATCTTTTCTCAGAATGAAAACTGCTTCATCTCCCAAAGTGCCCAGTAAATCCATCACATACTCACAGTACATTTAAAGTAGTACTGTGGCTACCACCTGCTGTGATTTCATGGAACTTCACTATAAATAAAAAGCATAATGAACTTAAAAAAAAAAAATCTCCTCTTTTGGTATTGATACCCAGAACATTCACTGTAGATATCTATTCATTTTGCATTAGTGCATCATATCAGGCAATCCTCAAGAGATTCAGATCTTTTCTTTCCAGAAACCTCCAGCTAAACATTTTCAGTTTTAAATTAAACTAAATTTTGCTACTTTCTTTAGGATTTGTCTTGCATTTGTCTTGGCAGCAATTGAATTCGTATGAGTGACACTTCAGGCCCTACAGGATACATAGGAGGGATGATTCTTAAACACACACAGGTCATTATTCAGTGCAGAAGAAATTTAAAATTTTGGGGACTCTGTTTTATTTTTGTGACGTATGTATTTAGTATTCTTATAGCCCAGACAGAATTAACCAGATGACCATTGTGACTGACTGGTCCTGTGCCGTAGGAACTCTTAAGCTTTTAATTAAAAAAAAAAAAAAGTAGGTTTGGATAAAAATGGAGAGGATAATCTTAGATCTGTGTGAATTTCACAAAAATCAAATCAGACATTTTAGCCTAAGTCTTGTAAATACAGTAGCAGCTTACGTACAACTGAGCAGAGTATTTCAATGGCAGTGTAACTGACTGGTGAGTAAATAATAATAGCTA
Organism: Lepidochelys olivacea; assembly: GCF_965140295.1. Classification (NCBI taxonomy): domain Eukaryota; kingdom Metazoa; phylum Chordata; order Testudines; family Cheloniidae; genus Lepidochelys; species Lepidochelys olivacea. The sequence continues at coordinate 171,349,547 of NC_140411.1, forward strand.
GCGTATACAGAGGACTTTTGAATCTAGCATGAATACCTAATCAATTAGTAGTACAGAAATTAAGGCAGTACTGTCTAGTGGTTTGTTTGGGAATGGGCTCAAGGATTCTTGATTGTGTCCTTGGTTTGTGGCCTTAGTCAAATCACTTAACCTCTCTGCCTTAGTTTCTCACCTGCAAAATTGGGATAATACTTATCTATTTCCCAGGGATGCTGAGGATTAATTAGTAAATGTTTTTACAGCACTTTGAAAAATGTAAAGCTCTGTAGGCAGTAATCTTTGAAGTAAGGATATTCCAGTCCAAAGAGGATTAATTTATCTGGCAAAGTTGTGCACTAAAGGCATAACATTTAAAATATAAATAGCTTTGCATCTGGTCTACATTAGATGTATTTTGACAAACTAATTTTGGATCCCATCTGTTTACCTTGTGTCGGAAACTACTATGACAATTTAAATTTATGTGAATAGGTGTAAGTTTACAAAACAGTTTCCATTACAACATGCTCCTAGCTTTCTGAAAATCCTCTACTGAGGATAAAATTCTTAATATTTGTTCTCGAATGTGATTTGGGGGGCGGGGAGGAAATACTATGGCCATTTGAAAGGTGTTCCAATATTTTTTTAAACAGATTTTTAAAACTGGCTCAATTTTGATGGTTAAAATTTTCCATGTGAATTGTCCTCGTTGAGAGGAGGACAACCACAAACAATTCTGGGGGGGACAAATTGTTAACTGATACGAATGATTGCAAACATAAACAGTTAAAAATGGGGTACAGACATTGTGCATCATCGCCTTAAAATAAAATCCCAAACCCTAAACATCTTTGCTTACAATATACTTGAGGTCTCTAAGAAATATTGCCTGCTATTCCAGCTCTAAAGTTAGAGTAAACACTCCTTGAGAACCAGCTCGTGAAGTCACATGAGGATTAGCTGCATAGAAAATCTGTACGTGAGAGCAAAAGGGGCTGTACAGACAAAAGAAGAGGCTATTTACGTAAAGGAGAAAAATGGTAGTGAAATACTGCCCAGGCTTATACCAAGAAGTATTCTTTCTCAGAAAACAGAAGTTGTTGTACCAATAAAATAAAAACCAGCAGGATCTTATTAAAGGGAAAAAGGCAAAATACCACATTTATTGTGAATACAGAAAGAATCATAGTAAGCAGTTAGTTATAGCTATAACATTCCATTCAATCTCATATTTATTCACACATTCATTCATACAAACACACACACACACACATACACACCCACACACACAGGTTCTGCAAGGTTATCATAGTTACCAGCCTTAGAGTTGCTCATGCCAAGCCACTGGCCAGGTGGCCTGGACATGAGGAGGGAGCAGGGCCTGTCAGATGCTCATCTGATGCTCCTGGAAGTTGGTTTGCAGAATCAGACCCCAAAGTTCTCACTTTTTAGAGTCTATTTTTATAGGAATTTCTTCCTATGCCAGTCTATGGGAATTGCTTCATCATGCTGTTGCTGAATCAATCAGCAGATAGCACATTCCTGACGGCTCCAAGATGTTATCTTGTTCTTTGGTTCTCCCATCCTTGAGGCTGTTGGGTGGATTCCAGTCTGCCCTCCGGGGTGGGGGGGTCCTCTGGTTATTTCCACTTGACGCCTTCTTCAGCCGATGGACACTGGATTCTTAGGCTGGCACCTCCCTGATCATTCAGTTATTATCCACACCAAGCATCCATCCACATACATCCTCTATCTCTATTTTAATCACAATTGTTAATACAACAAAAGGGCGGGGAGTCTCTGGGTGCTGTTTCTGTTGTTAGAGTATTGCTTTGAGTCTCTCTCTCTGTGAATTGCTTTGAGAACAGACTCTGTCTTAGAATGTACTAACACAGTTAGCAGCTTGCAAGTTTCGCACATAGAGGGAGAGAAACAGTACCAAAAACCAAGAGACCTCTTAATTAGTAATACCCTGGAATTTAAACTCTGGGGAATCAAACTCATTTGTGATTTTAATACAGAACTTCTTTAATATGATCCAACAAAGTGCTGTCATTGTTATGCTCTCTAGAGCTTTGGCATGTCCATACCTGGAATACTGCGTTCAGCTCTGAGTGACTCAGATTGGACAATATGGAAACTGCTAAGAGAAGAACAAAAAAATGGTTATGGTTGATGGGGTTGACTGATAAGAAAAGCATAAGAGTTAAATGTGTATAGATTGGCAGAGCAGAAACTAAGCTGAGACATAAGTCTACAAATACCTGAAATGTGTAACTATCGAGAAGGGAGGAAAAAATATTTAGCATCATAAAATAGGTAAAGAGAGCAGCAGAGAAGGGAAATGGAGGCTGCAAAGTGGCAGTGAGATCAGAGAGTCTGGGATATAATCACCCCCAGAGAAGCAGAAGAATTCTTATCACTTGACACTTCTAAAACAAAACTGGGGGGAAAATTACAAGAAAATTTACAGTAGTGAAAACTGACTAGGAGCGAAACTAGATGTCCTAATAAGTCTTTGCTATCTATAGATTCCATGATTTGGTGACTATAGGGAAATGTGTTATAAATTAGCTTATCAGATGTAGGTTTTACCTTAATACGGAATGTTCTATTCAACTTTGCCATGTTTTCATAGACACACATATTGCTGTTGCCCTTACAATACAATTGTTTATAATGCTCCTGCTTATCTCTTCAGTTTCTTATCCGTTCTTTAGTCTCATCTGTTTCTGCATCTGATTAAATAAATAAAAAGAACAGAGAGTATTCACCTCATCCTGTCTCACATCTCAGGTAGATTGTACTGTGTGCTCCTCCTCCCCTCTGATTCTGAACAAAGGAATCACACGGGGAGCTCAAAGCTAAAAGAACAGGTGGAGTTCAGTACAGTATTGTCTAAAGCTTTAATAAGGAAGAGTACAGCACAGCCATGGCCCAGTCCTGTAGCCCAGATTCTCTTCGTCCAGGGCCAGTCTAGTGGCAAGGCCAATGGGACTAGCCATTTAGCACCAAGTATCGGAGGGGTAGCGGTGTTAGTCTGTATCCACAAAAACAACGAGGAGTCCAGTGGCACCTTAAAGACAAACCGATTTATTTGGGCATAAGCTTTTGTGGGTAAAATACCCACTTCAACTTTGAAATTACAGGTACTGTTATTAATTACTTGTATTACATTACTGTGTAGGGCTCCAGTCATGGCCTAGGACTGCCACTGCACTAAGCACTGTATAAGTGCGGAACAAAAAGATGGCCTCTGCCCCGAAGATCTTACACTTTAGCCTGATTGTCTCTACTGGGCAGTACTAAAATACGCATATTTCATCATTATAATTAAAAATGTTGTTGAACAGAATCCTGATGGTGGAACATAGTCCTGGCCAGGTATTAAATCACTGAATTGTGTTAGATGCAATATAGCCATGTATAGGGCAAGTGGTAACCTGTGAAGAGAGGGTATTTTAACAGCAGGAGCCAGCCAACTAGTCTGGAGATAATTGCTGAGACTCTCTTGTGGGCAGAGCCTGCAGCACTGTCACCATCTCCCACCAAGCCCCGCTAATGCCAGGGCTGCTATCGCTGTGGGAAATAGTAATGAGGACTCTCCAGGAGAGGTAGGATAGAAAGGAAAGAACACTGGCAGGCACGGAGAGTCATTAAAATGTAAGGGCAGGATGGTACGCTAGCTGCTGAGCAAGTCATTGTACCAGAAGTCTCTTGGGGATTTGAGGGCAGAGGTTGAAGAGGAGACAGGATGTGAAGTTCCCAAGGGCTCCCCTGCCCTTGATAAATTGGAACAATTGTTGACAGCTAAGCTGAGCACTCATCCGCTGCTTGCACCAGCTGAAAGAAACAGTAATATTCTGGCACTATAAAAATGTTTTTTTCTTTGGAAAATGAAAGGTTTGTTCCTACTCCCAAAAGCTAGGGGAATGTAAAAGAGCGAGCCTCCTCTCTAGCCAGCAGTTGGTTTGTACAAAGCCACGTGCTGTGTCAGCTTGACACAAGACACACACTTTTCAGGTTTGTCCCAGGACAGTTTGTGTATATTTTTACATCTAACAACATTGCTCATTGCAGGCTCAGCTTTAAAAAGCCTAGCACCCTTTAATGACAGTATTTTAATAAGAGAAGGGTCCAGTTACATTCCAGAATAGGGACAATAGGAAGTGCCAAGTCAGACCAGACCAGTGATCCATCCCATTTAATATCCTGTTTCCAATAATGGCCACAAGAGAGGGCAAGAAACCCTGCTATAGCCAATTATGGAACGACCTGCCTGTGGCAGCAGGGTCCGACCCTTAAAGTTAGTGATCTTGCTTGACGGAGAAGGGAAAGGATTATTCTCACGCATACAGATTTTTTTTTAAAGGCGATTTACAGTCAGTTGAAATTGGAACAAAGGTGGGGAGAGAAGATTTTTAGAATGGATGCTAAAATAGGGCTGATTTTGATGCAGCAAGTCACCTGATGTATTTTTACATGTGACACTTTTCTTTTTTAGTCAGTGGGATAACATGAGGTAGGAAATGGTTCTGATGGTAAGATACTGTGAGATGCAAGGGGCTAATCTAAGTCACAACCCATGCAGACAAGGCCATAGAAATAGGTAGATTAGCTTGCATTTTCCCTGAGTGTGGAACAACATATCCCTTATTTTCCTCTGAGGCTTCAGGTAACATAACTTTTAAAGGGGGACAGACTTGTCCTCCCCACGTTAAAATATTTCCAGTGTTGGAGATCATATTTCAAGAAAATCAGGCATCAGGTTTGTTTAGTCTGGAGAAGAGAAACTGGGGGAGGCATAATTTTTAAGTACATAGAAGATTGTTGCAAGGAGGAGGGAGAAAAATTGTTTTCTTTAACCTCTGAGGATAGGACAAGAAGCAATGGGCTTAAATTGCAACAAGGGAGGTTTAGGTTGGTCATTAGGAAAAAACTTCCTAACTGTCAGGGTGGCTAAGCACTGGAATAAATTGCCTAGGGAGGTCGTAGAATCTCTATCATTGGGGATTTTAAGAGCAGGTTAGACAAACACCTGTCAGGGATGGTATAATACTTAGTCCTGTCATGAGTGCAAGGGACTGGACCAGATTACCTCTCAAGGTCTCTTCCAGACCTACAATTCTGTAAGCACTTCTCCTTTACTTATTCATCAAAAGGTTAGACTAAACTAGCCTGCTACGTAAGATTTCTTGAGAGAATACATTTTTCATTATCCAAAAGGTTATTTTATGCTAAAAATAAAAGGTTATTTTTGCTAAAGGTCATTACATACAGAAATTCACATTAAAATTTTCATAGCTAATATTTTAGAGTAGTTTAGAATACTCTGTGCCCTTCCTGCTTTTAAGTCTTCGGACAAAGTAGTTGTTTTTTTTTAAAGGAAGATGGCAAACACTAGAGGTAAAGGATAGCAAATAGAATAGCTATGGGGGGGCGGGTCCCCCTAATTACCTATTAAAACAGAGCTAAGGAAGATAGGCAGGCGATGGTAGGTTTTGAATACACAACAGTTATGTGTTCACACATTAACATTTTTTAACATTTAGAGAATGGTCTCACCACCTCTAATGTGGTATAGTTTCACATTACTGTAATGTTCAGTGAAGGAAACTAATATATGGAGCAGCGGTTACTCAGAAATGAAGTTTCAACCACTGAGCTGTCATTGTTCCTATCTGCTAAGAAATTAAGTCACTTTTAGTTAAGTAGAAAATATTTAACTAGGTCAGAAACAAAGCGCTGATATTGGGGACCAAATTCAACCCTGGAGTAAGAGGACGTGTTCCCCATTAAATGCTATGGGATGGTGGGCCCTCATCAGTATCCTTAATTTTTACTAGCAAATTTGAAAGGTCCCAATTGGCAACTATAGACAGTGTCTAATAGGGTCTAGCACAAGCCACCTCCTACTGTTCTGCCAAGGTGGTTTGTATTATTGAGATTCTAGTTACACGCCCTCTGTGCCAGGCTCTCTGCAAGCACAGGAAGAGTGACCTAAGCATTTGCGATCTGGAAAACAGCCAGTAGATGAAGGAGGTAGGAAAACAGGATGCCAACTGTCTCCCTTTTCCCCATTTTTGTCTGTCAGGTTGCAAATTCTTTGAAGCAGGGACAAGCAGTAGTGGTAAGCACACTGCAGAAAGAAGCTGGTCTCTCTCTCAAGCAAACGTAACCACTTCTGATGACTAGTTCTTGTCCTGCAGCTTACAGCAGCAGAGAGGCAAGCCATTGCTGTCTAGGGCAAGAGGGAGGTTCCCTCAGGCCAAGGCAGTAGGAGCAGGGCTGAGCTTACCTGCCTGCAAGTTACTCTTCAGAGAAGCTTCTAGTTAATACTCCAGGTGTTGAGCCATAACACCCTTCATGATTTGGGTCCTGGATATCTTTGAGAGGAGAGTCAGCCTCTTTCTTTAAGCTGGTTGTTGAGCGCTAATAGACCTTAGTGTTGTGGTGTCTGTTCACTGGAGAACCATCCCATCTAGAATTGGGTCCATCAGGGCCAGAGTCTGTTGACGAGGGCAAGCTCCAAGACTTACCTCCCTACTTAGGCTTTTCCTGTGCGGGTAGGGTTGAGGAGTGAGCCCTTTGCTTGCTTGTCTGTCTTATGGGGTTGAAGCTTTCCTATATGTGTTTAAATGCACTGATAAGAGCTCAGAATATAAAAGGGAGGAATAAGTAAACTTGAGCCATTGTGTGGATCAGAGGAAACCTGACCATGGCCCGTTTTCTCCCCACTCTAGGTGGATGCTGCAGTGACACCAGAGGAACGCCACCTTTCCAAGATGCAACAAAATGGCTATGAAAATCCAACCTACAAGTTCTTTGAACAGATGCAGAACTAGAACACCACAACAGCCTCATGAGTTGGACAGCAAAATGATTGCTTCACTGCCCATCGGTGTTCGATTCTAGAACAAAAACACTCTGTTTTATTATTTACTCATTACCGCCTTTTGACAGCTGTGCTGTAACACAAGTAGATGCCTGAACTTGAAATAATAAAAATCAGTAATGTATTTTCTCTCTTTACATTTCAGTCTTTACACTACATTATTAATGAATGTTTTTTGTGTACTGTAAAGAGTTTAGCTGTATTTAACTAGTGCATGGATAGATTCTCTTTCCCAATTATTTATCATGTGGCCCCTTAGCCAACTGTATATTATTCTTGTGATTTGTGGCAAAAATTAAGTCCTTCTTGAAATATGCTTTAAAGAATTGATGGGGGATGCTTCCTGTGTCTTAGCTGCTTCTCTTTGCTGAGATTTTTTTTTCTGATCAGTAGGCATTTTAAAGTAAAACTACTTTTTTTAAAGTATTCCAGATGAGTTATTTTCTTCTGCAGTTGCATTTTATTGTACAGATGGTTGCTTCTGCTGTATTAGTGATGTAGGAATCATGGGAATACACATTTGTTTCTTTGTGCCTGTTTTATGTGCACACCTTAGGCATTGGAAGGTAAACTTATTTTCTTTTCCATGTACCTTTTTGATCTTTTAATAAAAATTAAAAATTAAAAAGAATCCCTGTTAATTGTGAGCACTTTCGCAGGGGAAAAAGTGCCTGCTGGTTGAAAATTAATGGGGATCCTACAAATGTTTCTGCAGGATGATTGTACAGAATCATTGCTTATGAATTGATAGCTTTCTACACTGTGTTACATAAATAAATTAAGAAAAAAACCTTTGGACAAGAGTTTTCTTTGGAGGCAGAAACAGCTATGTTGAAAGTAAACAGTAATCATCAAACATTCATAGAGCTGGAGGGAAGGGGTGTTTTCCTGCAAGTGGATATGGACCAGAACATCCACAATTTGACTATAGAGGAACAAAATGGCAGTGTGGGGAGGGGGTGTGGCCTTTGGCACCCCTACCCCTCTAACATGTCATTTTTTCACTTTGTATGATAGCGTTTTAATGTAAATAAATACATTCCTGGAGGAGTTCCATTGTAGTGGTGTGATTGTGTAATTACCAACCTCCCTCCTCCCCCACCCCCAATAGCTTGTCTAAACATGTGCAGATTGATGTATACAAAGTCAACACCCACGATACAGGAATGATTCACTGGAAGGTTGTTCTCTCATTACTACTGCTCCTCCACTGGTCATGCTGTGCCAGTTGCATTCTCATGGTGTCCCATTTAAATCAATGTAGTGTTGAGCTGTATGCAATCCGTTAGCAGTCCTGAAATCTGCAACAAAAGCATAACTGCTACGCAGCTCTTCTTTTTCCACAACACCAATGTGTGGTTTGCAAAGGCTAAAGACAAAATTGCTTTCCCTGGACCTGCCTGAAGAGGATGAATCGCATGATAATGACAAGGTAATACACAGCTGTTGTACCTCTCTCTCTCTTGGTGATCCATGAAGCAGGGTAAGATTGGTGTTCATCTGCCTATCTCACCTACAGTGCCAGAGCTGGTAGTCATGCTCAGAGGCCGGCTACTGGATCAGGTCCCCTTCAGAATCTGTCCAGAGGTGGTGGTGGTGCTGTTGCCCACCTTACGTTTTAGCCCAGTGGTCAGAGTACACCCCGGCACATGGGAGACCTAGGTTCAATCTACCTCTCTCCTGATAGGGCAGGGAGGTTCTTGTTCAAAGCCTAAGGAGAGTGTTCTTGCCACTGACGTGAGGTCCCTCAGCCTCTCCTGTGAAAGCCGTTCCACTGTGGATAAATACTTAAACAGGAGAGACCAAGGGATCCTATAGCTCAGTGGTTAGAGCACCCTTCTGCAACATGAGACCCAAGTTCACATCCTTTCTCCACATCAGGCAGAGGAGGGGAGTTACACCAGGGGCCCCCATCTCAGGTGAGTGTGCAGACACCTGCCAGGAGAGTTACAAGAGGGGCCCTTTCTCCTCCAGCCAGGTTTTGAATGGGGCCAGGGCCAGAGCCAGCGGACATACTCTGAACTCAGGCACTGCAGGCAGGGGAATGTCTATCTTCCCCTCGTTTGAGGATCACATCAGGGTGTAGGCTGAAGACAGGTATCCAAAAACCCAGAGTGAGGCAGAAACGCACATGCCAGGGTCACTTTTTACAGTGCAAATGTAGGTATTTTAGCCAGTAGTCAAACGCGGGTGTTGTGGTTCACAATCATGCCTAACACTGGGACTTGAATACCTAAACCACAGATTTAGGCACCGATGTTCCTTTGTGGCTCTGGATCCTAAGCCCCACTGCACTTCACTGTTAGCTCACTTTGGTGTCTCTCGTGGTCCCACCCTTAGGCACCTCCCTCTCTCTATGCATTGTAGAGGGAGTCTGGGCACCTAACTGGAGGTTGTGAATTCCACTAGTTGGCAGGGTGGCTAGGAGTCAGGTGTTGCAGCATCCAAGACCTGTGAATCAACCCCTTGCTGCCCTGATGTATGACACTTGCTTATTTTAGTAAGGGAGCAAAGTGAAGACAAGTTTCTTACTACTCCATATTATACAAGTTATCACAAATGGATTGTGAACAGTTCCATGCAGCAAATGTGCTTCCTGAAGCACTTATTGCCACCAGTAATTATCTCTCTCCAGCCTTTTAGGGAAGCTAGAAAGGCATGGAAAACTATTTAAAGTTTAATGTGGGATACTTGCATTAGCCACCTGCCTAAACACCATTGCAAGGCACTGAGAATCCATTGATATTGCTCCATTGCAGGCTAAGAGACTGAAGTTCTCAGTAGCATGGAAAAGTTTGGATCTTATTTTCATGTGCTACCAAGAAGCTACCTTGACAACTCCTACATGGGGAGTTCAGTCAGTATAATTGCATCACTCGGGTACAGGGATTTTCCACACCCCTGAGCAACATAGCCATACCAACATAAGTTTTTAGTGTAGACCAGAGCCAGGACTCTGCTTCCCTCCCCAATCTGTTAGTATCTGAAACCAGCTGGACCATACTGTAGCTTAAGGTAGGAAACCAACTTTCCAAAGCTTGCTTCCTGGTAAGTCCAGCTTCAGAAGGGGCTTGGAGTTGTTTGCTTTTATCTTTCTTTTTTCCCTGTGACAATTTACTCTACCACAGACACAACACTCTTCCTATTGCCCTCCTAGCTTCATGACCTGATTTACACCTGGAAAGAAGCACCATATGCAATTATTAAAGCAAGAGCAAGTGAGCCGTCAGACTTTTAGACCCCTTAAATCTGCTGTTAGCGGAGTAGTTCTATATTTGACTACATATTATACTAACAATAGCATCACTTTAAAAAAATGTGAATAAAGCATCTCTTCTTCCCCTCCCCTGCAGACAGATGGTTTAAGCCATTTGTCTGAAACTGTGTTGTGTTCTCTGGTTGCAGCCTGGGGTATGTATACATGTGTTATAAATAAAGTAACTTGAGTAAGAGGGCAAACATGAAGTGTGTCAGTTTGCAGGTACCCCCTTCTGTCCATTGCATCCACCAGATAGGGTCTAGGTGAGCAGTGGCCACCCTATAAGAGCTGGCACCCACTTTCATAGGCCCCTTTCGAAATATCAGCTTAACCACTTCCAATGAGACTGCAAAGCCTTTAGGAACACTGCAAATTCTATGCAAAATACTGTTCATGCGTAGGACTAAGACAATGATTACCTAAGAGTCAGGAAACTGTGTCAGTTCCCTCTAACCCCTTGCAGGAGTGGCTTTAAGGCCTGTAGGAGCCCACCCTTTCCGACTAAGAACAGTCAGACAGCTGGCTTATCAGAGCCCTAGCACCACTTTCTAACAGCAGTGATGACGGGTCACGGAAGAAGCTGAATTCATTTAACTGTCCTCCCAACTGCTATAGTTTCATTACTGGCTCCTGACCCATCTCGGAGAGGTCAGAAAAGCCACAGATGCAAATGGGGAAAAAAGTCACAGGCAATGCCAAGGGATGCTAGACACACACTGGAGACATAGTCAGGAAAGGCAGGCAGCTGGATGGGACCTTGCCCCCATTACTTTGTACTGAGTTCCACAAACACCAGGACTGGGCCTGTTCCCTTGCACGCATTACATTAGGTCTAAGCACATCTTTCCATGCCACCTACAGGCATACAAAAAGCTTTCCTGTGTGCATCCACACTAGACTACAGGAAAGGGTATGGCTTCAATATGAACAGGATCTAATTCAATGTATGGCAGGCTCATTAAAGGAGCATTATCAAAATTCCCTTTCAGAGCAGAGTAACCGCAAATGGTATACGCAAAAAGAAAAGGAGTACTTGTGGCACCTTAGAGACTAACAATCAAATAAATTGGTTAGTCTCTAAGGTGCCACAAGTACTCCTTTTCTTTTTGCGAATACAGACTAACACGGCTGTTACTCTGAAACCTGTCACAAATGGTATATGTGCTTCTATAGTTAGAGACAATCCCAGGCATAAAACCCTTATTCAGTACAATCCCAATTACAGAAAATGTAGTTGCTTTGAATAACCATTCCCAAATCCGATTGCACACTGCACAGTGGGAGGTACTCGTATAATGCGACACTCTCATAATACAGATGCACACAGGAGCAACATTAAGGCGGAAGGGGGCTGTGTAGGAAGGGCTCCATATTACTATCTTGGTTTAAGTCCATGGTCCTTAACCTGGGGTGTGAGGTGCCCTTTCTGGGGGGGTGTGAGACATGCCAGATTTTTTTAGAAGGTAAATCATCGAAAACACAAATTAAGCATAGGCACGTAAGTACAACTACTTTGTTTCATCAAACCTACGTATGTATTAACATTGTACATTTTTTAACGATTACTGTAATATACAAACAAAAAAATATATCTAGGTTTAAAGAACTGGCCTACTTCAATGATTTTTGATAAGGGGTGCGAGAACATATTTTGAGAACCAAAGGGGTGCAGGCTGCAGTAAAGTTTAAGAACCACTGGTTTAAGTTATACAAGACATACCACTTTTAATTAAAAGGTAAGATTTTATAAATAAAAGAATTGTCCAACACATGAAAGTTATCTTAATGCAAACCCTATTGCTATCAGCACAACAGGACCCTAGCCTGTACAGAGTTTAAAGCTTTTATCTTAGTATCCAGCTCTTACTAATAACAGCAGCATTCTGACTATCCCTTACCACCTCCATAAGCTTATTAATGTGTAAAGACAACATTAAAATGAATAAACCCAGCTGATCAATGAACTGGAACAAGTACACATAAAAAGAGAAAAGATGATGAGACCAGCAGGGGACACAGGAAAGCTTTAAATGCAGGAACCCTTAGTTGGGAGGCATCTGTCCAGCCAGATAAGACGTTGAACAGTTCAAAAGCCGCAGAGCTACCAGAGTTCCAGTTCCAGACTTTGAGCAGACTCTTCATGTCTGGCAGAAGCCCCTTTCTGGCTATTAAGTTAGAGGAGGTAAAGCCAGTGCTATCCCCTTCAGGCATCCACCACTGCCCCCGAAGTCAAAATGTTATAGTATGTGGCTTACACAGCTCACTATTTGAGTTTGTTAAACTCTATACACATGGAAATAACAGTGTGCAGCACTTCCATACAGTTCTGAAGGGTGCTATAGAACAGTGGCTCTCACCCTTTCCAGATTACGGTACCCCTTTCAGGAGTCTGATTTCTCTTGCATACCATGAGTTTCTCCTCACTAAAAATCTACTTGCTTATGAAATCAGACACGAAAATACAAAAGTGTCACAGCACACTGTCACTGAAACATTGCTGACTTTCTCATTTTTATCATGTAATTATAAAATAAATCAATTGGACTATAAATATTGTACTTCCATTTCAGTGTATAGTATATAAAGCAGCCTAAACAAATCATAGTCTGTATGAAATTTTAGTTTGTACCGACTTTGCTAGTGCTTTTTATGTAGTCCGTTGTAAAACTAGGCCAATATCTAGAAGAGTTGATGTACCTCTTGGACGACCTCTGTGTACCCCTGGCTTAGACCCACTGTTATAGAATAACCTACAAATGTCCAGGTGACAAAGAGGAGGGTTCTTAGTACAGCAAGGTTACTGAGCAGCGGTCATCCTAGGACAGGTAAATGACTCACAGGCCAAGGACTTTTAAAAATGGGTGCTTACAGTTCAACGTCTAAATCCCCATTCAAACACTTCAATATGTGACTTGGTTTCCAAAGGTGCTTCCCCGCAAAAGCACCCACTGACTTCAGAGAGGGGAGTTGCCTTCATTTAATCCTCATACCTTGCACCACCCTATGAGCCTCCCCAACATGCCCCCATTGCTTTTCCACCTACCTGCAACTGGGAAGGTGCAGGTGTCTTCTCACCAAGCTTTTCCCAAGCCAACCATTTTCCAATGCACGGGCCCTTCCCCAAACACACCCAATGCAATGTCCCGTCTCAGCGCAAGGCAGGAGACGGTGAAATGGCTGCAGCTGCTGTCGCACACAGCTGTAGCTCCGGTCCCACTGTTACTGGTGCGCTGGGAAGATCTTGCCTGGGTCAAAGTGTGTTCACCTGCAGCTTCTGGGTTGCCTAAGGCTAGTTTTTGATTGGGTGAAACAACACAGACGGGGGTGTTATGCTTTTCCTAGAGAACTGATTGTGCTGTGGGATATGAGGAAGGGTAAACATACACTTCTGCTGCAGTTAAGTTTTTATTGTAGAAATATCACCTTTTTAAAAGCAATTTACAAGTCTGGTAAGTTTCACAGCTGCTATTTTGAGCCCTGCCTGCTGCAGGGAAAACAGCAAGGATCCTCTCGGTTTCACACTGTTGTCTGGAGAAAGCGATGAGCAGAGGCAGAAACTGCAGTTACTCATGGAGAAGCAGACTGCTTCCTCCCCCCAAAAGAAGAGAGACTGGAGAAAGGAGGAGTAGAATAGCGAACCCTTCTTTTCCTCCCTTTAAGACAGCCAGGAGTCTTTGGGAGAGGGTAGACTGGTACAGACCTAGGTCTGAATGCACAAAAGGAGTTGGAGTATGGGGACTGGATCCCAAGTTTCCCACCGCCCAAGTGAGTACTCTAATCACCACCAGGCAAAACAAACACACCCACCCATCCACTTCTGGCTGCTGAGTTTAGCTCTCCAGTTAGCAGGTGATCTGAAAAATGTTCCAAGCCCCCTGTTGGACAGAAGAGGAATAGCTGATGTATATTCCATTCTCTTCAGCCTTGATCCCCATGGCTGCATTTACCGAGGCAATTTCAGAGCTAGAGCCCAACTACTCAGTAAAAAGAAAAGGAGGACTTGTGGCACCTTAGAGACTAACCAATTTATTTGAGCATGAGCTTTCGTGAGCTACAGCTCACTTCATCGGATGCATACCGTGGAAACTGCAGTAGACATTATATACACACAGAGACCATGAACCAATACCCCCTCCCACCCCACTGTCCTGCTGGTAATAGCTTATCTAAAGTGATCATTAAGTTGGGCCATTTCCAGCACAAATCCAGGTTTTCTCACCCTCCGCCCCCGCCCCCCAAACTCACTCTCCTGCTGGTAATAGCCCATCCAAAGTGACCACTCTCTTCACAATGTGCATGATAATCAAGGTGGGTCATTTCCAGCACAAATCCAGGTTCTCTCACTCCCTCACCCCCCTCCAAAAACCACACACACAAACTCACTCTCCTGCTGGTAATAGCTTATCCAAAGTGACCACTCTCCCTACAATGTGCATGATAATCAAGGTGGGCCAATTCCAGCTCAAATCCAGGTTTTCTCACCCCTCCCACCCCCATACACATACAAACTCACTCTCCTGCTGGTAATAGCTTATCTAAAGTGATCATTAAGTTGGGCCATTTCCAGCACAAATCCAGGTTTTCTCACCCTCCGCCTCCTCCCCCCCCAAACTCACTCTCCTGCTGGTAATAGCCCATCCAAAGTGACCACTCTCTTCACAATGTGTATGATAATCAAGGTGGGCCATTTCCTGCACAAATCCAGGTTCTCTCACCCCCTCACCCCCCTCCAAAAACCACACACACAAACTCAATCTCCTGCTGGTAATAGCTTATCCAAAGTGACCACTCTCCCTACAATGTGCATGGTAATCAAGGTGGGTCATTTCCAGCACAGATCCAGGCTTTCTCACCCCCACCCCCCAGGGGAACACACACACACACATAAACTCACTCTCCTGCTGGCAATAGCTCATCCAAACTGACCACTCTCCAAGTTTAAATCCAAGTTTAACCAGAACTCAGACAATCCAGACACACCCCTGGAACCCCGACCTGGGATATTCTATCTACTACCCAAGATCCATAAACCTGGAAATCCTGGGCGCCCCATCATCTCAGGCATTGGCACCCTGACAGCAGGATTGTTTGGCTATGTAGACTCCCTCCTCAGGCCCTACGCTACCAGCACTCCCAGCTACATTCGAGACACCACTGACTTCCTGAGGAAACTCCAATCCATCGGCAATCTTCCTGATAACACCATCCTGGCCACTATGGATGTAGAAGCCCTCTACACCAACATTCCACACAAAGATGGACTACAAGCCGTCAAGAACACTATCCCCGATAATGTCACGGCTAACCTGGTGGCTGAACTTTGTGACTTTGTCCTTACCCATAACTATTTTACATTTGGGGACAATGTATACCTTCAGATCAGCGGGACTGCTATGGGTACCCGCATGGCCCCACAGTATGCCAACATTTTTATGGCTGATTTAGAACAACGCTTCCTCAGCTCTCATCCCCTAAAGCCCCTACTCTACTTGCGCTATATTGATGACATCTTCATCATCTGGACCCATGGAAAAGAAAACCTTGAGGAATTCCACCATGATTTCAACAATTTCCATCCCACCATCAACCTCAGCCTGGTCCAGTCCACACAAGAGATCCACTTCCTGGACACTACAGTGCTAATAAACAATGGTCACATAAACACCACCCTATACCAGAAACCTACTGACTGCTATTCCTACCTACATGCCTCCAGCTTTCACCCTGACCACACTACACGATCCATCGTCTACAGCCAAGCTCTGCGATACAACCGCATTTGCTCCAACCCCTCAGACAGAGACAAACACCTACAAGATCTCTATCAAGCTTTCTTACAACTACAATACCCACCTGCGGAAGTGAAGAAACAGATTGATAGAGCCAGAAGACTTCCCAGAAGTCACCTACTACAGGACAGGCCTAATAAAGAAAATAACAGAACGCCGTCACCTTCAGCCCCCAACTAAAACCCCTCCAACGCATTATTAAGGATCTACAACCTATCCTGAAGGATGACCCAACACTCTCACAAAGCTTGGGAGACAGGCCAGTCCTTGCTTACAGACAGCCCCGCAACCTGAAGCAAATACTCACCAACAACCACATACCACACAACAGAACCACTAACCCAGGAACCTATCCTTGCAACAAAGCCCGTTGCCAACTGTGCCCACATATCTATTCAGGGGACACCATCACAGGGCCTAATAACATCAGCCACACTATCAGAGGCTCGTTCACTTGCACATCCACCAATGTGATATATGCCATCATGTGCCAGCAATGCCCCTCTGCCATGTACATTGGTCAAACTGGACAGTCTCTACGTAAAAGAATAAATGGACACAAATCAAATGTCAAGAATTATAACATTCATAAACCAGTCGGAGAACACTTCAATCTCTCTGGTCACGCAATCACCGATATGAAGGTCACTATCTTACAACAAAAAAACTTCAAATCCAGACTCCAGTGAGAAACTGCTGATTTGGAATTCATTTGCAAATTGGATACTATTAATTTAGGCTTAAATAGAGACTGGGAGTGGCTTAGTCATTATGCAAGGTAGCCTATTTCCCCTTGCTTTTTCCTACCTCCCCCCCCCGACGTTCTGGTTAAACTTGGATTTAAACTTTGAGAGTGGTCAGTTTGGATGAGCTATTACCAGCAGGAGAGTGAGTTTGTGTGTGTGTTCCCCCGGGGGGGGGTGGGGAGTGAGAAAGCCTGGATCTGTGCTGGAAATGACCCACCTTGATTACCATGCACATTGTAGGGAGAGTGGTCACTTTGGATAAGCTATTACCAGCAGGAGATTGAGTTTGTGTGTGTGGTTTTTGGAGGGGGGTGAGGGGGTGAGAGAACCTGGATTTGTGCAGGAAATGGCCCACCTTGATTATCATACACATTGTGAAGAGAGTGGTCACTTTGGATGGGCTATTACCAGCAGGAGAGTGAGTTTGGGGGGGGAGGAGGCGGAGGGTGAGAAAACCTGGATTTGTGCTGGAAATGGCCCAACTTAATGATCACTTTAGATAAGCTATTACCAGCAGGAGAGTGAGTTTGTATGTGTATGGGGGTGGGAGGGGTGAGAAAACCTGGATTTGAGCTGGAATTGGCCCACCTTGATTATCATGCACATTGTAGGGAGAGTGGTCACTTTGGATAAGCTATTACCAGCAGGAGAGTGAGTTTGTGTGTGTGGTTTTTGGAGGGGGGTGAGGGAGTGAGAGAACCTGGATTTGTGCTGGAAATGACCCACCTTGATTATCATACACATTGTGAAGAGAGTGGTCACTTTGGATTGGGCTATTACCAGCAGGAGAGTGAGTTTGGGGGGCGGGGGCGGAGGGTGAGAAAACCTGGATTTGTGCTGGAAATGGCCCAACTTGATGATCACTTTAGATAAGCTATTACCAGCAGGACAGTGGGGTGGGAGGGGGTATTGGTTCATGGTCTCTGTGTGTATATAATGTCTACTGCAGTTTCCACGGTATGCATCCGATGAAGTGAGCTGTAGCTCACGAAAGCTCATGCTCAAATAAATTGGTTAGTCTCTAAGGTGCCACAAGTACTCCTTTTCTTTTTGCAAAGACAGACTAACACGGCTGTTACTCTGAAACAACTACTCAGTGTTATTGTTTAATGGATTTTGTGGGTGGGTAAGTTGCCATTCAAACGCTTCTAGGCAGAAAAATTAAACTAGTCTAATGGTAGCTAAGAATGGATTGCAATTAATAGTATGTGCAGCCTCTTGGTGCTGGCAGCTTGAAATCTAGTAAATAATAAAATATTGTTTTCTAATCCTGCACAATTGTTTTTACCACTGGGAAAGAGAGAGCCCACATTCTGCCAGAAACACGGGTTGGGTTTTTTCTTTTTCTTTTCCATTCTGCACGCTCGCGCACAAACACAACTATATAGCAAATCTTTCCCAGCTACTTTGCACAGCTCTGGGGAACTCTTTTGGTTGGCTACACAAGAAACTCTACTTAATTTCCAGTTGTAGGGCTGGGATTTATTTAAAAGAAATAAAGTATTCTTAGTCTATTGGGATTCTTAATTAAAACATTGGAATTTAGAGACCCAGGAGGAAGATTCTTCCTAGGTATCGTTCTCTTTATTAATCACCCATTTTCTTTTCCATGGCTCAGCTGGAGAAGACTATTATCCTTTTTGATCTGACTGACTCAAACCAGTACACTATATAGAAAATGTTCCACTTTAAAAAGGCAAGCAAGAGAGAATGAAGTTGGCAGAGAGCACTTGCCTCGTTAAGGATTGAATTTGACCCTTTGCTACCAGGCATTGAATCCTCGCAGAAGTGGCTCACATGCTGCAGCTCTTCTAAAAGGTAATGAGGTAATTATGGCAGACCTGAGCCACTGATAGCGAGGTAGCAGTTTTAGATTTCTTCTAACTATGCCAACGAGGGCACAGAGTGCTCCAAGCAGTGACACTGGGGAGGATTTCAGAGAGCTTTTGTCTGTAACTACCCCACCCCCAAAAATTTCCATTTAACCACTGCAACCTTCTCTTTACATCCTCATTAAATAAGGACCCTGGTACTCCTTGCACAGGGCTAGGCCAAACTTCCATCAAACGGGAGTTTACCCCTTAGCCTGAAAAGAGCCAAGAGATGAATAGAGCTACAAATTCTTCTCTTGCTTTCAAGAGCACTTCAGAAAAATTCCAGAACAAGTAGATGCTGAGGAAATTGTTTTTATTTTACCTTTAAGGAGTTCTATACTGAACAAGCTTTCTGGACGCCCAGAGAAGATGGGCCAGCACTTGAATCTAAAGCAGAGGTCTCCAAACTGTGGATTGTATCCCCTAACATTTGGGCTGGGGCCTGGGCCAGCCCCAATCTGCAGGGGGAGGGGAAGAGAGCATCACCCAGCTCCTCTACTAGCCCTGGCTGCCAACCCCATGCCCAGGGCTCACTCCTAGCCCTGCCTCCCCCCAGCTGTGGCCTCATCTCCCTTACCTCTGTCCATACTGGAGCCTAGCCCTGCTCCCTGCCAGGTGTGTGTGGGGGCATGGACAGGGATGGGGGGGTGACGTAACAAGTTTGGGGACCACTGGTCTAAAGAATCTTACAAGCAGATGGGTAAGAGCAACAACTATCAGCTGAGAACATGCCATGCATCCCCCATGGATTTTATTTGTAATCCACTGTGAAGGAGGCCCCAGGGACATCCAGCCCATTTACTGATTGCCATTGGGATCAAGCCAACTCATTTTTATTATGTGAAGTAATATTAAGACTGCAGTGCCACTAGTTAGTTGCTCAAATGGAAGAGACACCCTTGATGAGGCACCCAACTGTGATAAAATGACTACATTGCTACACTAAGACACTCCAATGAGAGGCTGCCTACTGGGGGAGTTTAAAACTGTATTTCAAACTGTGATATAGTTACACCTGAATGCCTGGTTGCACTGCAAAATATGAGCATCATTCATTTGGTGAAATTTAATGGGCCAGATCTTCAGCTGGTATAAATCAGCATACCTCTGTTTAATTCAGTGATGCATCACTGTTTTACACCAGCTGAGGATCTAGCCCAAAATCTTCAAAAAAGCTTAGCATTTCAGTCTTCTATAAGCCATAACAGATACTGGTATTGCATTTGATTTCTACATGTGTGCTACTCAGGGGATTGCATCAAGCAAGACTACTTACTGGCTGTTTAAGAGACATACCTAATGAAGATTGGTATTTAGGAGATCTTAGCTAGAAACAAATACAGTAAAATGTGTATAGTATTTGTGCAATAATGTAACAGTGCCGGTCAAGATCCAACCATGAAACTAGCGAAAGATTAGTTGCCTAGCAGAAAATAGTCTTTAGCTGAAGGTCAAATTATACTGGAAACATTCTGGATACTTAATCACCTAAAGTAGGGGGCTGTCCATTGAAGACAAACTTGAAGGCATCATTCAATACATACAAAACCTGAGAGATTTATTCCTGCCTTATTGGGATCCAGGAAGTGGGCGGGCAAAGCCCGCCCACTGCTAAAGGATCCCCCCCAGCCTAAGGGTGGGGGAGGGGGGTCCACAGGACCTGGAAAACCAAATAATTACAGGGGACAACTAATGAACAACAGGGACAGGAGTGCGGTCAAAGGGTCAAACGAAGGGAACCAGATGGAGACACCGAGCAGAGAACCCCGGACAGCGCCCACTGCTCCTTAAAGGCTTCAAGGGAGGCAGTGGATGCCGCCCAGAGGAACTCTGCCCGGAGGCGTGAATGGACAGAGGATCAGAAATAGGCCCCACAGTCACAGGAGACTCCATCGGCCAACCTCCTCACCCTGGTTTTATAGATGGCCACTTCAGCCAGGACCAGGAGGAGGTTGACCAGGAGGTCCCGTGACTTAGTGGGGCCACGGGCAGGGAGTGCATAGATAAGGAGGTGAGAGGAAAAGTGCAGCCAAAATCTTAACAAAATATTCGTGAGGAGCCAGAATAGGGGCTGCAGCCTGGCGCACTCTAGGTAGACATGCACCAGGGTTTCCCTCATGCCGCAAAAGGGGCAGGTGTCCGGGATTGGGGTGAACCGCGCCAAGTACACGACCGTGCTTACGGCCCCATGAAGGAGCCACCAACTGATATCCCCGGTGGGCCTCGGGACCAAGGTGGAATACAGGGTGGCCCACTGGGGCTCCTCACCCTCTAGAGTTGGTAGGAGGTCCCACCAATTTGTGTCAGGGCGGGACGCGAGGGTCAGGACGTGAAGGGTGTGGAGCACGAGCGTGTATAGATGTTTCCTTGGCGTGGTCTGGAACCGGACCGGCTGCAGCTTGCGTAGCCGGCTCACGGTGAAGGGGCGGGGGGGGGTCGGTTGGGTCCACGGGGTAGGGGCCCAATGAAAAGGTCCGGAGGGCCTGGGGTGGAGGGTGGGCGGGGCACGCCCTCCCTTAGGACCCGGTCGAGGTAGACCTGAGCAGCAGGCGGCAAAGCGGCCCTCACCTGAAGTACGTGCAGGGCAGTACGAGGTCTGGAGCGCCCCATGCACTGAGCAAGTGTCAGGGGATCCAGCCAGTCTCCCTGGTCGTAGTTCAGGAGGTCTCTGACTCTGGTGACTTCTGCCAGGACCAACCTCTGGCGCACCGAGGGGGACTCCGCCGCCTGCACACGGAGCTGGGGGTTGTGTAGCAGGGGCTCCACAGGGAGATCTTCCCCCACGGAGGCCGCCACGGACCTGGTCGCTGTGAACAGTTTCCAGCTCCAGAGAAGGTCCTGGTAGAAGACCGGCAGCCCGGAGAGGTCTCATGGAAGACCTCTTGGATGGAGGTAAAGGAGCTGCCGGTCATATCGGAGCCCTCGGAAGCGGCACAGGAAGGCGTGCATCAGTACGCTTCACGCCGGACTACCTGCACCATACAGGAGCCTCTGCAGGGCCTGGAGGCGGAAGACATGGACCTGAGTGTGGAAACACTTCAGGCCCTGCCCTCCCTCCTCCAGGGGTAGATGGAGAACCCCTGCAGAGACCCAGTGCAGTCCTGACCAGAAGAACTCCAGAATCAACGTCCGGAGGTTGGCCAGGAAATCTGGGGCCAGGACCACGGTGTTGAGCCAGTACCAGAGCATGGACAGGACTAGTTGATTAAGCACCAGTGCCCTCCCTCGAAGGGAGAGACACGGGAGTAGTCCTGTCCATCTCCGGAGCCGCTCTACTACCCTGCCCTCTAAACCGTGCCAGTTCTCCGGTGGAGACGGATGTGTGGCAGAGAGGTAAACGCAGAGATAGAGCAGCGGACCCAGGCTCCACCAGATGGGAGGAGGAGCGGGTGGGAGGGAAAGCGGGTGGGAGGGAGCTCGCCTGCCGCCAGTCCCCTACACCAAGCCAGAGCTCTTGACCCAGTTGACCCGGGCAGAGGAGGCTGCTGAGTAAACGGCCTGGCAAGCCTCCACCCGCATCAAGTTGCCCGGGTCCTGGACCACGAGGAGCACGTCGTCAGCGTACGCCGACAGGACCAGCCGCAGCTCCGGCTGAGATTTATTCCTGCATCAGGAAGGCATTCTGCTGGCACTGGCTTTTGGCTTGCTAGAAGTAGAGTCCACAGAGTCTCTGCTGACTGCCAGAATTCATGAGATTAAATAAATACATCCATGATGGAGCCGAGCCCAGGTATCACATTAGGGTGTCCAAATCACCTAGAGTTAATAGAAGTCACTTGACACTTGAACAGAATAAAAAGCTTGAACAGAATAAAAAGGCATGCCTAAGAGCAGGATACACTTAATTTGGACCAACCACCACCAGTTTGACTGGAGGATGAAATTGTCATTCTGGACATGATCTGGAAGGATCTTAAACAACAACAGATTGGAATTATAGTTTTGATCATGAAGATCAGCTGTATACTGCCCAGGTTAAAAAATACTGCATATTCTGATCCGGGGTCTGGGGAGGATGGGGAGAAGGAGCTTCCTTCTTCCTACATTTCTCTGGCTCGCTGTCTTCTCCAGGCTTTTACCAGTTGTTAAGGAATGATGTTTAAATATGGTTCCAGATAAAACTGACTCTGACCTCATCTGACTGATAGATATGGAGAGGGGTCAACAAACTACAGTATATTCATAGACTTTAAGGTTAGAAGGGACCAAATGTGATCATTTAGTCTGACCTCCTGCACACTGCAGGGCACAGAACCTCACCTACCCACTCCTGCAATAGACCCTAACCTCTGGCTGAATAACTGAAGTCCTCAACTCATGATTTAAAGACTGCAAGTTACAGAGACTTCACCATTTACACCTGCAAGTGACCCATGCCCCATGCTGCAGAGGAAGGAAAAAAAAAACCAGGGTCTCTGCCAATCTGACCTGAGGGAAAATTCCTTCCTGACCCCAAATATGGTGATCAGTTAGGCCCTGCATGTGGGCAAGATGCACCAGGCAGATATCTGGGAAATAATTCTCTATAGTAACTCAGAACCCTCCCCATCTAGTGTCCCGTCTCCAGCTGTTGGGGATTTTTGCTACTAGCAGTCACCATTGTAGGCAGTCTCATCATGCCATCCCCTCCACCAAACTTATCAAGCTCAGACTTGAAGCCAGTTAGGTTTTTTGTCCCCACTGATCCCCTTGGAAGGCTGTACCAGAACTTTCGCCTTTTATGGTTAGAAACCTTTGCATAATTTAGAGCCTAAACTTTTTGATGGACAGTTTATATCCATTTGTTCTTGTGTCCAATTTGGTGCTTAACTTAAATAACTTCTCTCCCTCCGTGCTATTTATCACTCTGTTGTATTTATAGAGAGCATATCTCCCCTCATCCTTCTTTTGGTTAGGCTAAACAAGCCAAACTCTTTGAGTCGCCTCTCCTAAGGAAGGTTTTCCATTCCTCGGATCATCCTAGAAACCCTTCTCTGCACTTACTCCAGTTTGAATTCATCTTTCTTAAACAAGGGAGACCAGAATTGCACAGAGTATTTCAGATGAGGTCTCACCAGTGCCTTGTATAATGGCAATAACACTTCCCTATCTCTACTGTAAATATTTCACCTGCTGCATCTTAGGGTTGCATAAGCCCTTTTAATGGCTGCATCTTTCAGTGCCAACGTCAGTAATAAAAATGTTAAATAACATTGGCCCCCAAGACGGATCCCTGAGGAGCTCCACTAGTAACCTCCCTCCTGCCTGACAGTTCACTTTTCAGTATGACTTGTTGTAGTCACCCCTTTAACAAGTTCCTTATTCACCTTTTAATTCTTGTATTAATCCCCACGTTCTCCAATTTAACTAATCATTTCCCATGTATTTTACTGACATCCAGATAGATTAGAGCTACTGCATTTCCTTTGTCTAAAAAAAAAAAAAATCAGTTATCTTCTCAAAGAAGATGTGTTAGGCCATGCCTAGATAATCTTTAATCTCCCCCGCATCCTCCATGTTTAGCGGTCCCATTCCTTCTTTCCTAGTTTTCTTATTTATATGGCTATGAACCTTTTACTAGCGGTTTTAATTCCCTTAGCAAAGTCCAACTCTGCTTGGTTTATGGAAGTTCTCACTTTATCCCTACACTTTCTGACCTCCAAGAAGTAGTTTTGCTTGATGATTCCTTCCACCTTCCATTCCTTGTAGCTCTCTCTTAATCACCTGTTTGAGATGCTTGCTCATCCCGTTTGGTCTGCAACCCTTCCCTACAAATGTTTTCCTCTTGCTTGGGATGCAGGCTTCAGGTAGCTTCTGCAACTTTGACTGAAAGTAATTCCAAACCTCCTTGACATTCAGATCCTCGAGTTCTTCAGTTTAGTCCACTCCCCTAACTAATTCCCTTAATTTTTTTAAGTTTTCCCTTTTGAAATCTGCAAACCTAGTTGCAGATCTATTTTTGTTTATCTTTCCATTTAGTTTAAACTGAATTAGCTCATGATCACGCCAACCATGGTTGTCCCCTACAACCAGTTCTTCTATGAGGTCCTCACTATTCACCAATACCAAATCTAAAGTGGCACCACTTCTTGTTGGTTCATTCAGTGACTATTTGGTGAAGAAATCTGTCAGCTATCACATCCAGGAAAATCTGGCCCCTACTATTATTAGTAGCCCTTGTACTCCAATCTATGTCTGGGAACAGGGCTGTCCCTACCCATACATAAACTATGCAGCTGCATAGAGCACCAGGAAATTTCGGGCACCAAATTGCCCCAGATTTCCTGGTGCCCTATGCAGCTGCTTGCTGCATCCAGCTCCAGCAGCCAGCCTGTTCCTCTGGATGGCTGAGCTGGCCTGTCATGTGCAGGGCCCAGGAAAGCCGCCTTTATCCCCCCCTCCCCCCACTCCTTCCCCCACAAACCCCGTCCCCAAGCTATGCGTCCCAGGGGACTGCAGCAGGGGTCATGGTCAGGCCACTCACCAGGTGGTGGAAAGTGGAGTGAACTGGCCCCAGCCCTCTTCCCAGGCTTGGGCTGGGTCACTCCACTTCCTGCCACACCCATGAGTGCGGGGGTGGGCCCAAGACCTGCTGCCTTCCTGCATTGGCTGCTCCTGCCTCCCAAAACCCTTGGGCACATTCCACACACATCCCGCGGAGGCCTGGGACACCCCCCACCCCCTGCAGAGGCCTAGGATGCCACCCCGCCAGAGGCCCAGGGCCGGCTCCCCCGCAGAGAGGCTGTGTAGGGCACCACAATCTCTAGGGATGGCCCTGTGTGGGAAGTTAAAGTCTCTCATAATCACACAGTTTCCAGTAGTATTTATTTAATTAAAAATATTAAAGAGGTCTCTATCCATATGCACATTGGATCCTGGGGGTCCGGAGCACGCCCCAAGCATTATCCCAGGGAAACTTCTAGTAGCTTTCTTTCCCAAAGTGATTTTGGCCCAAACAGACTCTGCCTTATCCATTCCATCACTTCTAATTTCTTTACAGTCTACCTCATCATTAATTATACAATGCTACTCAGCCACCTTTACCTTTATTTCAGTTTTTCCTGAGCAGCACATATCCTTCAGTACCTGTGCTCCAGTCATGAACTACTATTCCGTCATGTTTCTGTTATCCCTAGAATATCTGGTTTCACTTCCTGCACCAGTAGCTCTAGTTCCTCCATTTTGTTCCTTCGTTTCATCCTTGCATTGGTGTGTCATAGTTTTGGTGGAGAACTGCGGAGTGGGGGAGCCCTGTGGTGCATGCCAACTGTTTTGCCCTTGGTATTTCGTGTTAACTCAGCCCAGCACTGTTGGTATTTCATGTTGAGGATTTTATGATTACAGGTGTGCCCCACCCTCAGTCATAGCATGACTGAGAACCGGAGAGGGGTTTAGCATTCCTCTCTCCACCTCAGTCAGTGGGGAAAGGGTGCAGATGGGTCAACCCCGGTCATAGGAGTGCCAGGCAATAGGAGGTGGGCTTAGAGACTTTCGTTCTATGCAACAGGAATCCTCAGTGCATACACCCTCAGTCGTAGTATGGCCAAGTTGAAGAGGAGAACATAGGGTGTCTCGCTCTGCCCGGGAAGGGTTTTTGGTGTATGGACCCTCGGTGGGATTGGACCGAGTAATACCGAGGGAGGCTTAGCATCTCTCCCTCCGGCCCCGAAGAGGGGGTGAGCATTGTAAGCCCTGGTGCCGGCATGGGCTATGTGAAATCTCAAGTGATTAAAAGATCTTAAGAGTTGTATTAAGGGATTGTGACAACATGTTCAGGAAACAGAAGGGTACAGCTGTGGACTTAGGAGTCCCACAGTCATGGGCGATGGCATCAATGATGGGTTCAAGGCTGGACGTAGGGGCATTAGAGAGCGCGGAAACAGTAGTCTGGCTGCCCGGTCAGCTGGCATCACGGGAGGCAGGTGGACCTGATGCCAGAGCCATGGGAGAGGCAGCAAAGAGGGAAGGGACCCTGCTGCCTCTTTTGAAGGGGGGTGAGGACCTCTCCCGCCTGGAGAGGGCTCTCACCAAAGTGGGATACAATCCCTGGGGTTCCATGGTGAAGCTTCAGAGGGGCATGCATACTTGGCAGGATTTACTAGACTTGTATGCCAAGTATGAAAAGCAAAAGGGAAAAAACCTGGGGGCAGCTGTGGGAATAATTTGGACTGCAGCAGCCATGTAGTATCAAATATTGTTGGGACAGAAAGAGGAGTTGGGGAAAAGGGAAGAGGTGTGTACCCGACAGCTGGTGGAAATTGAGCAACAAAAGGCACAAATCACTAATCAAGTAGCAACCCAAATCTACAGCCAAGAAAAGTTGCAAGCCTTGAGACAAGACTTTGAGGCGGAAAAAGTGGAATGCACCCGCCTAGAAGCACTGTCTAAGCAAATACCAGTCCTTCAAGGACTTGTCAAAGATTTGACCATTCTTGTTCAGCATACACTGCAACAGCAGTGTGCCCGCCCTGAAAAGTAAATTAAACAGTTAAAACGTGTATTGGCTGTGCATTCAGTCCAGGTGGCGAGCCTCATGGGGGATGAATCGGGTGACCCTTGTGAGGGCTTTGATCGCTCCCTTTGTGAGGATCCTCAATATTGGGCAGAACCTTGTTGCAGCCCTATAGCAGCCCTCATTAAGACCGAGAAGAGGTCCAGCAGGTGAAGGGGGAGAAAGTCGTATGTATGGCACCCCCAACTACAAGAAGAGCACTCCGTGGTGTGATTATAAAGAGGAAAGGAACCAGGAGGGGTGGGGGCTAATTTAATTAAGGAGCCCACCTTCCTTGCTAAATTGATAGTGGAACAAAGCTTGTGCCCATGGAAAGGGACGGTGCAGTGAGAAAAAAAGGATTGGGCCCAGACAAGCAGGCAGTCAGCAGATAAAGAAATTGGAAAACAGGTTGGAAGCCCTAAGGGCATAGTGGCAGGAGTAAGGGAAGCAGTAAGTATAGGCATGGGAAATTCAGATCCCTGAAATAGTACTTGGAATGGTAAAATCTGCATTGATGAAGGTGTCATTTTGGGAGATAAGCAAGTGATTTAAGGAAAGAGAGTGGGAAGTTAACTCTGCAGAGGCTGGAGGGAATTAAGCAGTTAAACCCTGTAACAGTGTTACAAAGGAAAAGTGTTGTAGAAAGAAAATTCTTGGTTTCTTTGCAGCCATTCTGAAGGAAAAATGGGCCCTTTTCCAAAGGAATGTCTGCAAATAATCCAGGCAAAGAGACTATCTAACTGAAATAATTTGACTATGGACAATTTAGTCAAATTTGCTAAAAGAATATAAGGGGGTTCTATTGGAACTTAACTGCCCCAAATATATAAAGGGAATGTAATTTATATACAGCTATGGAAAAACAGAGCAGTGTATATTGTAAAAGGGGTAAAAGAAATGCAAACATACCATGCTACTTAATTAAAATCCTATTAGGGCTCCAAAGGGAGCCACAATAGGTTATGTTTTCTTTTTCAAATTTTTGTATATTTTAAAAGCAGGAGTTGAAAGTGAACAGTAATCAGAACTCTGATGAAAGTTGATTGTGTCTCTTTAAGACAGAGTCTCTGAGCTGCTAATGGCTTTGAATCCAAAAGCAAGCCAGAAAGTATCTGCGTTAATGCAAACTACCAAACTGATAAAGGAAGAAGCCATTGAAACCTGGCCTGCCTGTAGAACAAACACAGGAAAATATGGGGGTAATTCCTCTTTTTTGCCTGCAACCAGCAAGGGTATTTGTAAAAGAAAAAAATATTTTAAGCAAAAATCTGCCACCCCCAAAGGGGTTGAAATATGTTTTTCTTGTCTTTTAGAACAACAGGAAAAGCTGATGCCAGCTGAAAAGTAACCCAGAATACCATGAATTTACTGTCACAATAGAAATTGTGTTTTGTGTTCTATGTTTTGTCTTGTGTTGTTTGTCTTGTTGCTAACACTGTTGTGTACCAAATGCTGCAGGGAAACCTCCTCATGTAGCAGACTCCATATTAGGAGAAATTGGTTTTGGAGCAGGGATTATAAATACTGTAGACCTGGAGGTGATTAAGAATAAATTAAACTCTCTGTCCCAGCTACAAGACAGCCTAATACAGAAACAAATGAAAATTAAAAAAAACATACTGCTATAACTATGGGATGTACTGAAATGCAGACACTTTGCTTGTTCACCTTGGAACACAAAATGTTTTGGGTAATATCAGGAAACACTAAGGTGTTGATACACTTGCTAAAGCAAAGAAAGAGATCACTGTTTGATACTTATCAATATGAATGGATACAGTATGTTTCTAGCATAGTAAGGCCAGACCTTTTAATTGGGGAAATTGTTGTTAAAAATGCACACCAACAAGCTCTGGAAGCAAGGCTATGGAAAGTTAGCCCACTCCTCATATGGCACATGGAATCCTTCTGGCTACCCCAGACCTCGAGCCAGTGGGCTGGGGAGGGAGGGAAGTTATTGGACACCAGGAGTTGTACCGAGTAGACTCCTCAAAAGTGGGTGTGTGCTTGTTCTCGCCTGTTGCTTCAGAGCCCTGTAATGAAGACATTTCACTAGGATCCTGTATGTAGGATGAATAGGATAATGAGACCAAAGTACTGTATAATGGGCAATGTGTACGTGTTAATTCCTGGGAAGAGATGTTTTGGGAAGATGGAAGTGTTAGCAACCCGCTAATAGACAAATGTAAGTGTAATGTAAGTACTGTGTTTACCAATAATCACATTTACTATTTGCCACAACCAAAAAGTCTCAGCTTTGCCCAGTTGAGGAAGGAACTATGTGAAAACCTGCGAAACCATAGAGGCCACTTTAGATAAAGAAAAGGCCGAGTGTAAGGGAATCATTGTTAAAGACATTCAGGGATGGCAAATTGGAGAGAAGGTAATGTTACAAAAGCTGGGGAACGGAGCCCCACCCTGGACCTTACGTGCATGGGTCCATACTTCATTGTGAACCACATTTCCCCAGTAGTGTACCAGCTTCAGCTACCAGGCAAACTAAAATGGGCACATGCCAATCAGCTCAAAACATAGGCTTCTCCCT
This sequence comes from Lepidochelys olivacea, assembly GCF_965140295.1. Taxonomy (NCBI): domain Eukaryota; kingdom Metazoa; phylum Chordata; order Testudines; family Cheloniidae; genus Lepidochelys; species Lepidochelys olivacea. The sequence continues at coordinate 171,379,107 of NC_140411.1, forward strand.
AGGTTCTGGTCATGGTGTCATGAGCCTTGGTTGTGGACCAGCCACCTGCCTGGACCATCCGAGTTGCCAGCTGTCCATGGGATTATCTGGATAACCATAATTAGGAGGAGGAAAAATACCTCCAAAGGCTCTCCCTAGCTTGAGCGGCTGAAGGGGCCAGAGCCATAGTGTGGTGGAAGGTGGGAGAGGAGGCACCTTGGAGACAGTGCATAGTCCGGACAGATACACGGGAAAACAACTGATGTAGCATCCCTAAAGCCAGGATGTTTTGGGAAAACCGAAGAAGCCACGAAAGGCTGGCTTGGACCAGTACAAAGAGCACCGGGGGGGGGGGGGTGAAGAAGTCCCGGACTGAGACACCACCAAAGGACCCTAAGGTTTAAAACCCTCCCACGAGCTGAAGCAAATTGGAGATTGGCAGCAGACCCTGGACGACCTGTGCGCACAGGACAGAACTCCCGTTCACCCCTCCCCCCTCTTACGTTACACCCAGGCCTGGCCAGCCTCGGGTAGTGAGTGTGGGAGTATGAAAGCAGGTTAGGGCTTGGGGCACTAATGCTTTCTTCCTTCCTCTGAGTGATGTGGGGAGCACCCATCACTCTCCGCTGTTATTTTATTATTTTATTAATAAAGCTTTAAAACATAGACACTTGGTGTGTTCCATCATCTCCTCCCTTAACGATCCTGTGGCCTCAGCCTGATCACCTGACACCTTAGGCAGGTTGGAAACAAAAGTCTGTCACATTCTCCACCAAAACCGTGACAGATTTCTGTTATCAATCTGCCTGAGGTGTCAGGTGATCAGGCTGAGGCCACAGCTCTCGGGAGGGTTTTAAACCTTAGGGTCCTTTGGGGGCATCTTGGTCTGGGACTTCTGCCCCACCGTACTCTTTGCATCAGTCTGAGCCAGCCTTTCATGGCTTCTTTGGTTTTCCGAAAACATCCTGGCTTTAGGGATGCTACATCAGTTGTTTTCCCCCTCATCAGCCTTCACTATCTCGCTCGGTTTTGCAGCCACTGCAGGTTTATGCAGTTGAATCTTCTTTTCTCGCGGCTAGTTGGAATTCAGCCCCCCGCCATCTTTCTTGGCAGGCCGCTGAGCGTCGGTTGTGTGCTGTGGCCTTGAGCTGGAGTCAGCGTCTTATCTTCGGACTGAGCTAGCCAAAGTGTTGAGTTAACTCGTTCTCTGCTCTATCCCTCCCTCTTTGGCCTTTTGCTACTTGAAAAGGAACCTTTCACCCACAATCACACCTTTAACCCTTCCCAGTATACTTTGCAATGCCTACAACAGCGTTAGCAACATACAGTGCTGATCTGCCTTCCAAAGGAACCCCCTGAGGAGGGAGGGCGTGGGGGTGTGACAGATGTACAGACATCTTAAGTCTTGCTGCTTGGCTTTGCCCACACTCTTCACCCAATTAGGTGCAGTCATTCTACTCCCAGCATTGCCTATCTGTCCGGTATCAGCACTATCCTTCCTCTTAATGTCCATTCTTCTATTCACTCCTCTTCCTTTCTCTATTGCTGTATCCTTTCTTAGTTGATTTTCCTCCCTCTCAATGTTAAAATCAAGAGTTACAATTACATGAGCTGAATTACATTACATTATATTACACTTCTGAAGATGGACTTGAACTGGCAAGTTTGAATCCCGATACAAAAGTTCCTAAACATTTATGGATGGTTTGAATCTAGCATTTTGGGTCAGGCTCAAAGCTGTGTTTAGAAAAGGTGTTTTAGATTTGCAGTAGGTCAAGTACGTCTGGATCATTTGCTTTCCCAATTAGTGTAACTGAAATATATATATTTGTCTAAACATATTAACACTAATTTCTCTGAAAGAGAACAGCAGCAACCATGGAACTAACCTCTTTCAGAAGTAAATGTGGCACTTCCTTTCCCCCTCAACAACTTCTTTCTCAGTTTCCTTCACACTCATAGCCAATAACATAACACAGACACAACTAATAAGCTAATCAAGCTATTTCTCCTACACGCTGGGAAGGAAGAGAGATTGCTATTATTATTATTTCTATTTTTAAACAATTGGGAATTGCTGGGATGCTATAGTTATGTGGCCACATACAGTATAATAGACACTGCACTAACACAGGATGCAAGCATAGCATAAGATGCAAGTTTAAATACACAAATCAGGAAATGCAAGAGTTAAAGGACTTACAGTAAGATTATCCATAAGGCACATACTGTGTATAGATGTAGGTATATGTGTATCCACAATGGAGACATTAAAGGTCTCACTAATAGCAAATTATATACACTAGGGCTGTCGATTAATTGTAGTTAACTCACGCAGTTAACTCAAAAAATTAATTGTAATCACAAAAATATATTGCGATTCATTGCAGTTTAATTGCACTGTTAAACAATAGAATACTAATTGAAATTTATTAAATATTGGATGTTTTCTACATTTTAAAATATATTGATTTCATTTACAACACAGAATACAGAGTGTACAGTGCTCACTTTATATTATTTTTATTATAAATATTTGCACAGTAAAAATGATAAAAGAAATAGTATTTTTCAATTCACCTCATACAAGTACTGTAGTGCAATCTCTTTACCGTGAAAGCGCAACTTACAAATGAAGATTTTTTTGTTACATAACTGCACTCAAAAACAAAACAATGTAAAAGTTTAGAGCCTACAAGTCCACTCAGTCCTACTTCTTGTGCAGCCAATCGCTAAGAGAAACAAGTTGTTTACATTTACAGGAGATAATGCTGCTCTTTTCTTATTTACAATGTCACCTGAAAGTGAGAACAGACATTCACATGGCATTTTTGTAACAAGGTATTTACATACCAGATATAGATATGCTAAACATTCGTATGCCCCTTCATGCTTTGGCCACCATTCCAGAGGACATACTTCCATGCTGATGATGCTTGTTAAAAAAATAATGTGTTTATTAAATTTGTGACTGAACTCCTTGGGGAAGAATTGTATGGCTCTGGCTCTGTGTTTTACCCATATTCTTCCATATATTTCAAGCTATAGCAGTCTCGGATGATGACCCAGCATGTTGTTCATTTTAAGAACACTTTCACTGCAGATTTGACAAAAAACGCAAAGAACGTACCAACGTGAGATTTCTAAAGATAGCGACAGCACTCGACCCAAGATTTAAGAATCAAAGCATCTTCCAAAATCTGAGAGGGTCGAGGTGTGGAGCACGCTTTCAAAAATCTTAAAAGAGCAGCACTCTGATGTGGAAACTACAAAACCTGAACCGCCAAAAAAGAAAATCAACCTTCTGCTGGTGGCATCTGACTCAGATGATGAAAATGAACATGTGTTGGTTTGCACTGCTTTGCATCATTATCGAGAAGAACCCATCACCAGCATGGACGCATGTCACCTGGAATGGTGGTTGAAGGATGAAGTGCATCTGACATGTAAATATCTTGTGACGCCAGCTACAACAGTGCCATGAGAATGCCCGTTCTCACTTTCAGATGACATTGTAAACAAGAAGCGGGTAGCATTATCTCCTTCAAATGTAAACAAACTTGGTTGTCTGAGCGATTGGCTGAACAGGAAGTAGGACTGATTGGATTTGTAGGCTCTGAAGTTTTACATTGGTTTGTTTTTGAATGTAGTTATTTTTTGTACATAACTCTACTTTTGTAAGTTCAGTTTTCATGATCAAGAGACTGCACTATAGTACTTGTATTGTGAATTGAAAAATACTATTTCTTTTATTTTTACAGTGAAAATACTTGTAATCAAAAATAAATATGAAGTGGGCACTGTACACTTTGTATTCTGTGTTTTAATTGAAATCAATATATTTTAAAATGAGGAAAAGATCCAAAACATTTATATAAATGGCGTTCTATTATTAACAGTGCGATTAATTGTGATTAATTTTTTTAAATTGCTTGACAGCCCTAATATACACATAATGTAGGGCAAGCCAAAGTAACTTTAATATCAGAACTATTACTTTGATACTTGAGTGTCGTAAGGGTCTGATCCAACTCCCACTGAAGGTGCAGGATCCTCAAACTGCGAAAGATGCCTCACTACAAAATGAATCATGAAATATCCAGGAAGTTCTCTTGTAAAATGAAAACAGTTGACTCATCATTTAAACTTTTGTTTTCATTGAGCAGGGAGCTTCTGTTTGCACAGTCTGAACACGCTCTCAGACAGGTGTGAGCCATCTCCCCACTTTGAAAGAGGAAACCGCAGTGAGCGAATTAACCTCATTAGTGCCAACAGAAACTTCCAAAGTGTCAAGCCATTCCAAGCAATTCTGCATGGATGCATTTTAAACTGGAGCAGCATTTGTGACTAAAGTTAATCCAGCAGAAGTATAGATTTTGGAGTCCAGATAATTATAGCTTTCTCCAGTTTAGTTTCAGAGTAACAGCCGTGTTAGTCTGTATTCGCAAAAAGAACAGGAGTACTTGTGGCACCTAAGAGACTAACCAATTTATTTGAGCATAAGCTTTCGTGAGCTACAGATCACTTCATCGGATGCATACTGTGGAAACTGCAGAAGACATTATATACACGGAGACCATGAAACAATATTTGTGGAAACTGCAGAAGACATTATATACACAGAGACCATGAAACAATATTGTTTCATGGTCTCTGTGTATATAATGTCTTCTGCAGTTTCCACAGTATGCATCCGATGAAGTGAGCTGTAGCTCACAAAAGCTTATGCTCAAATAAATTGGTTAGTCTCTAAGGTGCCACAAGTACTCCTTTTCTCCAGTTTAGTAAAAGGTTTGAGTCAGGCCCCAAAACCACAAGATTATTTTACAAATCATGAGACTTAAAAAATAAATGTGGAGTTTTTTTTATTTGCCTTTTGAAACTTTAGGGCATCAGTTGCTTCACATTTTCAGTTGCAGGTTCCATCATTTCATCTTCTTACCAGCATCCTGGTCAGATGACTCTAGACTTTGAGCTACAGAGTGACTCATCATTTTGGAATAGAGCCTGTAACCCTCCCAGGGTATTTCAGAAAATTATTGCCCCAGTCTAAATTGGAGAAACTATCATTTTCTGGGCTCCAGAAATCTATGTACATTTACTGATTAACATAATATGGCAAGGACTCACAAGCACTAGAATACGGTTTCCCATTTAGAATATAGCTTTATGGACCAGAGGTGCCTGCTACAATTGTGAGCTTTATAAGACAATGATAAATGTATTACCAATTTGTATCACAAACATAAGAACAACCATATTGGGTCAGAACCAAGCTTCATCTAGCCCAGTATCCTGTCTTCCAACAGTGGCCAATGCCAGGTGCCCCAGAGGGAATGAACAGAACAGGTAATCATCAAGTAATCCACCCTCTGTTGCCCATTCCCAGCTTCTGGCAAACAGAGGCTAGGGACACCATCCCTGCCCATCCTAGCAAGTAGCCATCCTATCCTCCATGAATTTACCGAGTTCTTTTTTGAACCCTGTTATAGTCTTGGCCTTCACAACATCCTCTGGCAAAGAGTTCCACAGGTTGACTGTGTGCTGTGTGAAGAAGTACTTCCTTTTGTTTGTTTTAAATCTTCTGCCTATTAATCACCCAGGCAAAGAATTTCAGTAGTTTTAATTACTGACCATCGACACCAATTCTTATGTAAAAATGGCTAGGAATTGTAAACATGCCAGTCTGAGCCTTTCGCCCAAAATACCCAGAGAATAAAAAGATGGCCAAGACCTATGCAGACTGTAAAAGATCTCCCAGAAAGCCATTCATGACAATAAAGGTCCTATCTCTATTGATGAACAAAGCCATCACTTCGTCCTCTTTCAGATCCCTCCTTAAAACTCATCTCTAACTTGCTGCCTATGGAACACTCAGCAATGATTAGCAGCGGGTGTGCTGTAACTGCTGCTTATCACATTGGTCATTAGAGGCTGTGTCTACACTACAGACCTTTCAGCGGCACAGCTGTACAGCTGCAGCTGCACCGCTGTACGGTCTCCCATGTAGCCATTCTATGCCATCAGGAGAGAGCTCTCCCATTGGCATAATTAAACCACCCCCAATGAGCGCTGTCCACACTCACGCTTTTGTTGGTAAAACTTATGTCAGTTGGGGTGGTTTTTTCACACCCCTGACTGACAAAAGTTTTGCTGACAAAAGTGCTAGTGTAGACAAAGCCAGAGTCTCATTGTTACCTTGTGCTCTGCATCTCACTCCCCATCTTTTTGTTGAAACTACTTGTTGTCTCCCATCATGTAGTTAGATGGTAAACTTTCCAGGACAGGGACTGCCTATTTTGTTATGTGTTTGTACTGTTCATTCAGAAGGGGGCTGGGGCCTCTACCAGTGAATGCCAGACAAACTGCAGTGACTGAATCTTAGAAGTGTGACAATTTGGGAGTATGTCTGTCCAGTTTATGAATTCTGTGTGAGATTTTGGATCCTGTGTCAGGCTGCTCACATTTTGAATATGCAGTCTTTTGCCTTCTCTGTGGCCTGTTTGCCTTCATGATGGGTTGAGATTCCAAAAGCTGGTGGCAAAAGAATATCAATAAAGGCTAGTTGACTATTTCCCAATTGTTGGAAAACTATTCCCTCTAGACAAGAGACTGTCCCTGCCCAGAAGAACTGGTTTAGCATGATGGAAGTCACCTTGCCATCAAGTCACCTGGCAGAGGTTTGTGCTCAAGTGGGGAAGCTGACAAGGGTATCACTGGACACAGGAGGCTGAAGATTTTAAAGAGGGTCGTCCTGATGAGTGGTCAGGATGGGGCACTTGCTAGAATCTGTGATGTACAGCAATGGAAGGCTTGCCATCTCCAATAGACTCTAAAGGTATGTTTACACTAGGACCCTGAGAGAGTGGAGGGTCCCAGAGCTCAGGCTCCAGGCTGAGCCTGAATGTTGACACTGCAATTAAACAGGCAAAAAGATACAAAAATGAAAATCCATCGTTCAACTAGACAACCAGTCCACCAGAGAACAGACAACAACAGTTAGAAACCAGCAAGTGTTCATTATCTCCTCCCCTAGAATAGCCATGATCATATTTTTGTGAAAATGGACAGACAGACGTACTGAAGGAGTCACTGAGATTAACTAGAAATACCCAAGGTATCTCAAATTCCTGATGATTCAGTATAATTTTGTCTTGTGCTTTCCCCTGCTGACACCAACTTCTGAATCAGACACAGACAGACACCAGACCAGACAATGTGTTATGGGAGGGGGGTGGGGGGAACTGTGTTTCATCTGAATGAATCAAAACACAGCTTGGAAAAAAACTATCAAACTTTCCACGTTCTACTGCCTTTTTCCTTAAAGGAACATTTTCAAACTGATGCACCATTAACAGCACAGCATTAACAGAGTAACTGAATCCGTGATAAAGCAGACACACATGGCAACGTAAGAAAACTGAGCAAAGAAGCCAGCCAATAAATAAATACTGTAATCTGTGCTTTTTAGTCGTCTGTGATGCAAGATTTACTTGCAACTGTTAAAAAAGAAATGGTATATCCCACACACAGGTCCTGAAATCCTCTCAATGATAATGAGGCAATGACTTTCCCCATCATATGGAATGGAGAGATTTTGCTAATTTGTTACTGAAAACAGCCAACCAGTTGATTGGGAGAAGTACTGGATAAGAGGCAAATAAGCCTTAATAGCTCCCAGGAATTTCCCAGGTGCAGTCCATATGATTAACTGCCTACGTTATACAATTAATCCCTTGATCCCATGTTCGCACTATAGCCATGCAGTGGTGGTGATCAGCTGGAAGCTGACATTTCAAAATTGACATACAAGGGACAGCAATGGAGCAGAAGGGTCATTTTGCTACCCTGATCAATGTGCATGAGACAGTGCACAAGTGGTTAAAACTAAAGCAACTCTAGGGCAGGAATAGTTATTGAAATAGGAGAGTAAAACTGCAGTGCTGACATAGCAGTAAAGTTGGCAAGGGAGACGTTAGACGCATGGTCGGTGGTCCCTTACAGTGATCAGATTGAAATGAAACGCTCAGGCAGAGTAATTGAAATAAAGGAACATAACTAACACTGCAATAGGGATTTTTTAAATGAGTTTTAAAGGTTGCTGAGATAATAGTATTGCTTTTCATGGTGATGTAAGAGACCTGGGTTTGATTCCCAGTCTTCCGCTATTGCTGCATCTGCTAGGAAGGGCGCTGCATCTCTGGCTAGCGAGAACGCCGCTGATCAAAGGAGCAGAACTGATAGGCTCCAACGGTAGGTCCATCATAGCAGCAATGCAGATTTCTAAAGGGGAAGGAAGTTCAGGGCTCTGACAATGAGCCAGAGGATCCCTGGAAGCAAAATGGAATTCAAAAATTCAAATGGGGTCATGCAGAAAGGATGATTGGTTTCAGGTGCTTAATGCCACCAGTGGACACAGTTTTGCAATGCTAAAATTTCAAACTGAGACAAAACAATTCTCAGACTGGACACTGGGGACCTGGCAATGGAGGAATAGCCCTCTGGCCCTGGCTGGAATGGCAGCTTCCTCCGAGAACTCTGATCACTGGGACTACTTACTGATGCAACATACCTGTTGCTACTGGCAGTGGCGGATTAGCCACTGGGCCAACGGGGCCCATGCCCAGGGGCCCCCGGCCAATTGGAAGGAGAACCAGGGTGGGCAGGGCAGGGGAAGCCCCTGTGTCCCTTCCTCATTTCCCGGGCAGAAGTGCTGGGGGTGGGGCAGGGGGAAGCCTGCAGGCGGAAGAGGTGGGGAGAGGCCCCCCACTTGCTCTGGCCCCGGCCCCACAAACCCCTAATCCTCCTCTGGCTACTGTGACCCTGTCCCTCACACCCATTCGTTCAGTCATCCATTGTGTCTTGTCCTAATCATAGACTGAGGGCTCTCTAGGGCTGAGGCTGGCTTGGTTTTAATCGTTTGTATAGTGCCTAGCACACAGCACCCTGATTCCTAATTAGGGTCTCTAGGCACTACTAGAATATAAACTATAATACTCATAAAGCAGATTTACAAAGAAATAGGAAGACAGAGGAAACTTGTTACTTTCCAGGCCTTTTTGTTTGGCATTTCCTAAGATGATACTAGGATGCTATAGCTGCAATCTTTAGTATGGAGTTACTAGGCAAACTGCAAAATGTGGTGTTATCTTTTGGACTTGACTTTGGGTATGTCTACCTGCAATAAAAGACCTGCAGCACAGCTACAGCTGGCCCGTGGCAACTGACTTGGGCTTACAGGGCTCGGGCTCCAGGGCTATATAATTGCTGCGTAGTTGTTTGGGCTCAGACTGGAGACCAGGCTCTGGGCCCCTCCCAGGTCTGAAAGCCAAGGCACCAGCCCCTGAGACCTGGCAAGGGAGGTGGGTCCCAGAGCCCAGGCCAAGCCTGAACATCTACACTGCAGTTTTATAGACCCACAGCTCTAGCCCCACAAGCCTGAGTCAGCTGTCCCAGGCCAACCACAGGTCTTTTACTGCAGTGTAGATGTACCAATTGTGACCTGCAAGCTAAGGGGATCACCATGAGCCAGAAATGGCATGGGACTGCTCACTAAACCTACACAATTCTTCCTAACTTTTCACTCTTTATTGGCTCACTTACAGTATTGAAGGTGTCCTAACATTTGTCATTTTAAGGCTTTGAAGAAACAGACCCTATTGTACTCTCAAGCATTACAAGCTCTTTTGGTCTGGTCAGGACTGCCTCTTGTGCATAATTATGAGTTTTTTTGAAACAAGAACTAATATAGCTAAACAAACTTTTTAAAAGGTTAAAAACAATTAGCAATCCTGTAACTGAAATCCTTCCTCTTAACTCATTTATTTTCCCTCCTGTTTGGGGAGAGGAAGGAATTTGCTTGTCTTTTCCAGCCATTGGTGGGAGAGTTTTTATGCTGATATCATAAAGCCCTGAAAGTGGGGCTTGAAAGGCATCATTAATGTCATGCTGGATTTAAATTAGGGCAAAACCAGACCAACCTCAACACCTGCATCTTGGTTGTGATACTACTCAGAGATACATCAGTGTGTCTGCCTGCTTAGCTTGGAATTAGCAAAGCTACACACACACTCTCTGGGACATTTATCAAAGTACTTGTGATGCATGATCTGTCTCTCTCAGATTAGAATCCAGCCATTTCTTTTTAATATAGTCTGTTTTGCTCAGACTTTGTGCTCATTATGTACTCGAACAAATGGGTGACTGCTTATGCTTCTATAGCTTCATATCACCGGAAAATAGACAACTTTCCTCACATCAGCCCACTCAATAATCAAAACTGTGCTAGGACAGTGAGTGTACATGTCTGTAGTGCCTTTCCTCACAAAGGCTCCCAAACTATTTCACAAATATTATGAGACTTACTTTGCCCACCAGGTGAAAGTCAGAAATTTTAATACCCATTACACCTAGGTGGAGGGCAAAGCAGACTCTTAAATGTGGGGAGACACCAACTGGCTGAGATAGAGCAGCATTGGAGTGGGCCGAACTGCTGTGCAGGGAAGAAAAGGTGTCCTTAAAGGGGTAGGCATCCCAGAGAAAGCTGTCATGGCAAGGGTGGGGAATGGTCAGGCTGAAGCCACTGCTAAAGTCCTGGCTCAAGTGGTTTCATATACCACATGCTGGATAAATAAATTAAAGGACTCCATGCTTGTAAAAATTAAACTGGCTCTTCACTAAGAGAACTATTTACAGCAGTGCTGCAATTACAGCTAGCATTTTAGCCATGTGCACACAGACTTCTTGATGCCTTCCCCAAACTCTTCCCTCCTGCAAGCTGTGCTGCTCCCTCCAAATTCCATGCAGTTTACTACGGCACCATTGCTTCGGCAAGGGTGGTGTTCTTCTTTTGCTATTTAAACCATCATGAGGTCTTACACTTTATATACCATTTAGAGGAAAGGGGGCAGTTAATACTTCTCTAACAGCTAACGGGTTGTGCCAGCCCGTCCTCTGCTGTAAATCACCATAGCTTTATCTGAGCCGTTGCTGCAGGCTCTCTACAGTTAATGTTTTTTTAAAACTTTAAAACATACAAGGAATTTTCTTTCACAATCTAAAGCTCCACTCATCCATGTACTCCAATTACTTGAATGTGTATATACATGGAGTTGCAGAAATAGAAATATCCATCATGCTCTCTATTATTTTCTTCAGTTAGCAAGATATGTTTTTTTTCCCTTGGACCAACCCCCCCACATATTTTGTTTTAAAAAACTGGACAGCTATGAGTTCACGTTGTCCACCCCCAGCAGCTTCTGGCAATTACTGCATCCCCATTTTCTGCTTAATGCAAGGTAGTAAGTCAAGGCAAGAGCGTGGGCTGAAGTTTGTGATATCTTTCACTGATCCGAACACCAGGATGACTCATTAAGAGACAGTTTGAGGACAGACCTTCAGAGGGCTAATAAATCTATGAGCAAGCCGAGTGAGCCTGTAGATGAAGTTTTCATTAAGCTTTTTAGAAGCGTCAACACAATGCCATGGATTACTTGCACACACGCACAGCACAGAGGAATGAATCATGCTGACTGTTAAAGTGACAACCCTGTTTCCATACCATGGAGTCCTGGGAAGGTGAGATGAAATAGAAAACTAAATTACAAGGATATGTGACAGGGCTGCATGACCTTCTTATCCCTTCAGAGAACTCTGTGTTCGGTTTTCTGCCAAAGTATCACAAACAACCTTCTTGTAGTATTCCCAAGCCAATTGAATCTGCAAAGAACTAATGATCTCCTGGAGATTTCCAGCTGCAGCATGATGAGTACTTCTCACTTCTAAGAAAAAATATCTTGATGATTGTGGCTTGTCAGTGGTTTGGGTCATATAATCAACAGCAAGGCTGCTGGGCAGCCTGAAAATGGGCAGGGTGGGTAAGTGTTAGTGTCTTACATAAATTCTGTATAAGGAAGTATCCTGCTGCTTGAGTGATTCAAACACCAGCCCCACAAGGTCCTGGTTGATTTATTCCTGTTTTATTCTTGTTCTGATTCTTTGTTCCCTGTCTATCCTGCATCCCTGCTTTGTAGGGATGACTAAAGAGAAGATATTGTGTACAAGTTGGGATACTTGCCGTTGACCCAAGGAGAACCTAAGTGACATAAGGACACGATGGAACAAAAAAGACTATTCTGAATCTCTTCCTGTTGGAGGAACAGATTCAGAGCGTGCTAGTATAACCTCACCCCTTCATTTCGTGGAAGCACAATGTGTCTGGGAAAATGCAGATGACAAATAGGGTGACCAGATTCCCTGATATTATAGAGACAGACCTGATATTTGGGGCTGTGTCTTATTTAGGCACCTGTTACCCCCCACCACGTCCTGATTTTCACACTCGCTATCTGGTCACTCGAATGACAAATCCCAGGTGGAAATGCATGGGAGATGGGGAAAAGTATTTTCAACTCAGGGGAACAAACTTTAATCAACAAATCAACCAGCCCACCAAAAACCCAAACCAAGCATCACAAAACAAAAATACCCCAAGCAGAAGTTCTACCCTGAAAATGAAATGCCAGAAACGCCATGAAATTCACTAAAGATTTCGCAATTGCTATTCATTTTACACAGAAGTCACTTAGATACTATGGTCATGGGCAGGTGTATAAAACCCCAAGATACATACGCTAGAGTCTCCACCACAAAGTTTACAAGGGGTGGCAAGCTGCATGGCATTGGAGGACTTATTGGATACGCTTACTGCCTATAGAATTTTAACCATTTACTGGATATTGGTGCAGCAGCAAATGCAAATGTAGAACAAGAGGTAGTAGCCGAAAAGGCCTCAGACGTCTGGGCCATGCACACACTAGAATTTTTCTTAATGGGTATTTTCAGTGGTGGCACAACTGGAAATACTGCAGTTGACTGGGTTGAGGTGTTCTTACCACCGACTGTGCCCTGAACAGCAGTAAAAAGGCCTGCATCCATATTAGTGTTTCCACTGGGAGAGTGGGTTACTCATTGGGAATAAATGGTAAGAAAAATTATAGTGCGAACAAGACCTTGGTAAAGTAACAGATCAATGTGGGTGGCAAACTTAAAGCCCTGGAAAAATTTGCCAGGACCAAAAATCTCAAAATATTAGGAGTCACTGAAAATGTGAAAGCTACCATATTAATTGACTAAGTAATGCACAGTGTCAGATGTATCTGACTCTAGAAGATGAAACTGAGTTCTGCATGCCAAGCTTGCATACACCAGAACTGCAATTGTGATAGTAATCGTGACACATGCACTTGCTAAAAGATGATTCTGGTAACTGCAATGGAAAAAATAATCTAGAAGTAGATGTGTGACTAGGAAAAATAGATGGCTTTGTTTTTTGTGTTTTGCCTCTTTAAATTTTTAAGAAATCTGCTAATGTGCACAGAGAAGTAACATTTTGTGGTCATGGTTGCTGAAACCTGTGCAGAGAACACAAATATACACTGTGTTCTCTCACTTGGGCTTTTGTTGTCGTCACTGGCTCCTGGGTGATCTTTTGAGGAGTGCTTTTTAGTGTATCCTTGGTTAGGGTACTTCTTGGACCCTCATCTCTAATTAAATCTAGCGGTCCACTTCAGACTCTTGGCTGTATTTGTGGAGGCAGGGATATCACCCCCTTTGCTATCCCAGGTAGGGTTGCCAACTTTCTGATTGCAGAAAATGAAACATCCTTCCCTGCCCCCTACCCGACCCCTTCCCTGAGACCCTGCCTCACCCCCTCTCCGAGGCCCCACCCCCACTCACTCCAGCCCCCCATCCCTCTGCCGCGTGTTCTCCCCACCCTCACTCACTTGCTCATTTTCACTAGGCTGGGGCAGGGAGTTGGGGTGCGGAAGGGGATGCAGGCTCTGGGTTGGGGCCGGGGATGAGGGGTTTGTGGTGCAGGAGGGGGCTCCGGGCTGGAGCCAAGGGGTTTTGAGGGGTTCAGAGTGTGGGCTGGGGCAGGGGTTGTGGTGCGGTGGGGTGAGGGCTCTGGTGGGGGACTGGGGATGAGGGGTTTGGAGTAAAGGAGGGGGCTCCAGGCTGGGGCCAAGGGGTTCAGAGTGTGGGAGGGAGTTTGAGTGTGGGAGGGGGCTCAGGGCTGGGACAGGGGGTTGGGGTGCAGGCTCCGGGAGGGAGTTCAGGATGTGGGCTCTGGGCATCGCTTACCTCAGGCAACTCCCGGAAGGGGCAGGCTTGTCCCTCTGGCTCCTACATGGAGGCACAGCCAGACAACTCCACAGGCTGCCCTGTCCGCAGGTGCTGCCCCCGCAGCTCGGAGAGCCCCGGCTGCCCTTGTGCCTAGGAGCGGGAGGGACATGCCAGCCACTTCCGGAAGCCACACTGAGCCAGGGCAGGCAGGCTGGTCAAGCTGCTTTCCTGTAAACAGGCGAGGCTCTCCTCCCCCTTCTGTCTATGCTCAGTCTGGGCTTTGTAGAACCCATTACAGTTCTTTCCTGTTGTTTTCCCTACTTTAAAATAAAAATCATGTATACAAAAAACATGTGTTTTTTCCTTGCACAAGGACAATAACAGAATAGAAATTAGCTCTTGACATTTCTGAGTCCAAGCCCAATTGCAGAAATTGAGGAGAAACAAACCTACAGTGATTAAACCAGCTTTTATCAGGAGAGAAACTAACATTGCACTCTTATACCTTACAAAGCATCAGAGAAGCCATAACAAATGCTTTTATTTTCTAGGATCCAGCACCAACACCAAAACTTTCGGAAAACATTAAAAGCAACATGATGGCAAAAGGCTGGACTCTAGTAATAGAAGAGACTTGAGATAGTGTGTTTGGTTAGTTTAACTGTGCATGGTAGAAGGAAGTCAGGTACATTTTAAAATATACTGCAGTGTTCTAGAATTGTACTGCTGTAGGTTATTCCCTAATATTTAACAGAATGGTTTGTCTTAGCAGAAAATAGGATGTTTAATCATCTAAAGCATCACCACTTCTCTGTTGGGAATAGAGCTCGGCAAATTTTCATGTTATGTTCACAGCATACAAACAGAGAAGTTAGATAAAGCATAGAAAGCTTTTGCTGGAAGGCTGCAATATAACACTACTTTATTTCTTGGAATTCAGAACAATAACACCCAAGAACCCCAAAACAGAGAGACAAGAAGCAGGCTGCTCCCTAAAGCACACAGGCACAACTCACCCCATTTTACTGTAGGCTGGCTGGCTGCAAACTGAGTGTTGCTAGGCCCAGATAGAACATTTCTCTACAGAGGCCCCTAGCTTGCAAGCAGGGCCAGGAAAATCCTCTGGAATTTAAAATGACAGCCTATAATTTTAACAAAGTTTTCAGTATACCACAATTCAGAGCAATTTTTTAGAAGTGGTAGAGCTACCGTGAAAACGTTAGGGACATGAGGATGTAGTGGGTACAATATTGCTAGCCTCAAGAGATCCAAAATCATGAATCAGACTCCCAAAATTATGAGACTGGCCCCCCAAAATCATTTGATTAAACCAAAACCAAAACCCAACTCTTTTTTAGTCTGTCTGCTGACTTTTTAACTCCTCTCTATTCCTCTGCCAATGTGCATTTGATAATTTCTGGTTGAAAAGTCAACCTTCACTGCACACAGAAATGCATGCTTCTCCCTGGCTGCTCCAGTGAAGACACCACTTATTCTCTCTTGACCCCTAAGACAGGGGATCTGCCACCAATTACCCATAACTATCTTGACCCAGCAGCAACACATCTCTGTCTCCTGTTGCCCAGGGGCCTTCTCTACCTGGGAGCTAGCAGCACCACTTCGCAGTTTCCCCTTCTCCCTGGCCCTGGGAATTCTCCTTTGCCTGGGTCCAGCAGCACCATTTCCCCAGTTCCCCCCTTCCCACTGCCCTAGGACCCTCTCTCTGTTCTATGCCATATATGAAAGCAGGACTTGGGGCGGGGCAGGTCTGTGTCCTCAGCACCAAGGCTCTGCCTGCATGCCCAGCCCCAGGAGCAGGCACCAGAATCCCCTGGCTTGCAATCAAGTCATGGGAGTTGACAATGCGACACACTGTCCTCCCCTGGCTGCTCAGAGGGGATGCCCCTAACCCTCCATCATACCCAGGCTGGGGGCATTGCCTCCTGATCCCTCCATCTCACACCCATTACTATCCTCTATACCCTCAGACTCCCTCCTCATTCTCCCCCACCCACCTTTCACAGGGTCTCTGCAGCTGCTCAGTCCCTGTGTCCTGCCCAGCCCCTTGAACCACAGAGTGGAAGCCAGTTTGCCTGACTTCAGCCTCCCTGGGAAGTGGCAGCCAACTTGTATTACGGGCACTTCCACATGCAGATCAACTGCAGTGACATGGTAGCCATCTTGCCATCAGCCCATTGGCAGAAGATCCCTTTGAGGATCTGGGCCTCAGAGCCAGTGTGGAGAGGGGACTGACAGGGAGGGAGCTGAGCCAGCTATACATGGGAGCCTCCTGTCTGTCTGTCCGTCCAGAGAACAGCCCCCAGTGGCAGGGTGTTGCAACTGCCACTGCATCCTTCTTGAGCCTCAGGGGAGAGGCAGGGAGACTCACTCTTTCCTTGACACCTCCCTTCACGCCAGGTGGTGGAATTGGAGAAACACACTGCAGCCCCACACTGACACATGGAGGAGAGGAAAGGTGTTTCCCCCGTCCCGCTCAACCAAAGTTACGCCCATGCACTCAACCCCAGCTAGACACCTTAAGTGCTCTGCCCAAGGCTCTCCTTCATTTGAGCTGCAACAGCGGCACCTCCCCACTCCTCACCCACATTCTTTACCAGTGCAGGACTCAAACATTCAGCATCCTCCGTCTTTAAAGTAATTTTTTTTCCTGGTCTATTTTCAGCATCTCCATCAGGGTCTTTCTTTTACTAGGTGATGATTGCTATGTGTCCTCTCCCTTCTGCACTTCCCAATATTGCACATTCTTTACGCCTAGGAGAAACAAATGCAGTTCAAAACAGAGGGCTTACTAACATAAGCTGTGTCTTTTATACCCTCACTACTGGGGGCTAGCGGCAAAGAGACCAAGACATCTTTCAATTCTTACTACTGACTAGGGATGCCAACCCTCCAGGATTGTCCTGGAATCGCCAAGAATGAAAGATTATATCATGTGATGAAGCCTCCAGGAATATATCCAACCAAAACTGGCAACCCTACTACTGACTAGAGCAGAGATGGGCAAACTACGGCCCGCGGGACCATCCTGCCTGACCCCTGAGCTCCCGGCTGGGGAGGCTAGCCCCTGGCCCCTCCCCTGTTGTCCCCTCTCCCCTGCAGCTACGCTGCTGCGCAGGCAGCGTGGCTTGTGCCCACCCACCTCCCAGGCTTTCCAATAAGCCTGTCCTGCCGCTCTAAGTGGCGTGGTAAGGGGGGGGGGGTTGGATGAGGGGCAGGAGGTCCCGGGGGCAGTCAGGGGACAGGCAGCGTTTGAATGGGGCGGAGGCGATAGGAGACAGGGAGAAAGGGGGGGTTGGATGGGGGTGGGATCCCAGGGGGTTCGGGGGTCTCGGGGGGGACAGGGAGCAGGGGGGTTTGAATAGGAGGTGGGGTCCTTGGGGGGAAGTTAGGGATGGAGGTCCAGGGAGGGGGTGGTCAGGGAACAAGGAGTGTGTGTGGGGGGGTTGGATGGGTCGGGGATCCCGGGGGTCCTGTCAGGGGCAGGGGTGTGAATAGGGATTGGGGCAGTCAGAGGACAGGGAGTGGGGGAGTGAATAGGGGGTAGGGTCCCAGGGGGGGCGGTTGAGGCGGGGGATCCCAGGAGGGGGAAGTCAGGAGACAAGGAGCCGGGGGGGGTTGGATGGGTCGGGGTTCCGACGGGAACAGTCAGGGGGTAGGAAGCGGGAGGGGCGGATGGGGGCAGGGGCCAGGCTGTTTGAGGAGGAACGGCCTTCCTGACCCAGGCTTCCATGCCATTCTGCAACCCTGATGTGGCTCTTGGGCCTCGGGCCAAAAACTTTGCCCACCCCGGACTAGAGCCAGAAGGAGACTGTGTCATCTGCCTGTCAAACTGAAAAATTTGACTTTTTGTCAAAAACCGTGGTTTTCAGCTGCATTTTTTTGTTTCTCAGTTTTGGGCCAAAAAACATTCAGCAAAAATTCTGTTTTTCTGCAGAAAGCACATTTAAAAAAAAAAAAATTCACTTTGCTGAATTCCCCCCACACACAAAAAAAAAGTTGACAGAAACTTTTTGACCAGCCCTACTACTGACTTAGAGGAGACTCCTGCCTGAACCCTTCCCTGCACAGTGCCGTAAGAATTTTGTATACTTCAGCATGGGCTTGGGCTCCAAAGGCCTGGACACATTTAGATTAACAGCTGTACAAATGAGCTTTATCAACCCTTTTACATTTGAAATGTTCCCTATGACTAGTATGTGTGTGAAATCTATCAGTGTCACAGGAAGTACATAACACCCATGTGAAATTAAAATACCTAGATTTTTAGAACAAAGTACAGGCCCTCTTAATAATATGCGTGACTTTGACAACCATGAACGCAAGGGATACACTGGATATGCTAGTGTCACATATTCTTTCACGCATGCACTACCCTATCAACGGCTCTACACTGCTCTGCCAATTCATGTCATTGCCACAACACAGCTGCCGCTTTTCCTGTCTCGAATGGGCCTCTTCTGAACAGGACTGATCAGTTATGACAAATTGTGTTGTGGTTTTATTATTCAAACAAACACCCACTAAAGACCAAGCATTTTCACCAGTAACTTGCTAAAAGCACAGCAAAACACCTAACACTACAAAAACTGAGATTAAAATGAGGCATTCAAGGAAGAAATTTGACTGAAGGGCTGGCTTATGCAGTATCAGTGCCAACCATGTGGCTGTCAAGTGTCACAGCAGGGAGAGGGAGAGAAAAAAAAATAGCCAACATAAACTGCCTAAGTCATCCACAAATCTCTTTGGAGCAATGAAGTATATAGATTCTTGACTGAGCACTCTATTTACAAAAACATTGATTTTCTTCTATAGTGCATGTAATGACTGATAGACAGAGATGCTGCTTCCAGTATGAATGGGAGATGCATACATTGATGTGAACAATCTTTCAAGATAGCGCACAGATTTAGTGGTATGATTAATCAATATGGCAGCCTAGAAGCATCCAGGATTTCCTAAAATTCAGAATCTCTCCTATTGTGGAGAGTCACTTTGCCTAGATGTCAAAGGGCTGGGAAATTCTGAGTTACTGATAATGTGTGTTGTTTGTTTGCTGATAGAATGTTACACAGCAATTTGGTTTCAGTCTGACTGTTTAACAATGAGAGCATTTCAGGTTACTCCTTTTGGAGTCAAAGAAATGGTTTTAGGAATAATACTTATGACAGCGTATATTTATTATGTCATTTTAACATCCACCTGCCCCCAACCCTGTTTCTACTTCCATCAGCTCAAAGACTCTTCCACTTTAATCAGTCTCTGCTTAATTGATCTTCACCTTAATTTGTCAAAAACCTCTATATCCTAATTTTTTATTTTTTTTTAATATTTTTAAAAATATGCAATAATATAAAAATCTCAATCAAGGTATTTCAACATAAGCATATTATGGTACAGAGGTAAATCAATTGACAACAGCAATAGGTATTTGCATTACATATCTAATGTAGATGTCACAACCCCAGATTAACTCTTTTGACACCATTCCAGTTACAAAAGCAATGTGTGTAAGGGGGCAGGCGGAAGGTCCAGACAAGACCCAGAAAGGAGAATCCTTAGAATTATGGTACATTCTGAGGTGTGTTGGTCTGTAATGCAAGTCCCTCAATGGCATGAGATAGAAATGGGCAGCCTGCACCCTGAAAAGATTTTCTCTTTGCTATTGGGCGCAGGAACAAGTTTATTTTGCCAGCTCTTTCTTCCCTCAAAGACAGAAGAGGAGGGGATCAGTTTGGCCCGCCATCCTTTAAAAAGTGTCAAGAGTAGGGATTCAGCTGGCCAGCCACCTCCTAGAGCTACCACAAGAGCAGGAGGGTAACAGGAAGCCATTAGCAAGCAAAAGGCAAGGAACAGTCCAAGACTTCTGGAAGATGATGTGCTGACTATTGGCTTTGAGTAGAGCCCATATGAAACTTTAGGTTTACTTGGCTTTCAACCAACACTACACAAAACTTGGTGCCATTGGTTGAGTTTTGCTTTCATTTTTTTGGGGATACATTTAGAGTCGGCCCTAGACCACATGGCTCCCCAGGTGAGGAGCGTCTTCGGCGCCTTCCCCCTCCATTTGTTAAACTTTTGAATACTTTATTTTTTATTGCATTTGTAGCTCATTTCTCAACTTTGATGCACAATTTGCACGTATGATATATCCTTGTCATATAAAATGATAAATTTGCATGCTAGGATCTGTAAATCTATATTTATTCACGCTAACAACAAAAACAGCATCCCAAGCCCAGCACCATAGGTGGTCATATGGGTCACCTGCCCCTAAATCCGGCTCTGGATACATTTGTACCTGAAACTCAGTGAGGTATGAACCCATGGAACCAAAAGGGATAGCAATGGTTTATCAACCCCCTCTAAACCAATGCTGCAGAGTTTCACATAGCTTGGCTGCTTAGGCAGCTGCCTGGATTCAGCCACAACTGAAAGAAAAGCTAAAGTTGCTCGACAAATATAGCTCAGGTCTTCATAGATAGCTGTGAAGAGCTATCCCAGAACCTACTATCTTGTCCCAGCTGCCTTCATGAGTACCCCTGTGTGTTTGTGTCACTTCACAATGGAGTCAGAAGAACACTGTTGACGGAAACAGTACAGTAATGAGTTGAGTAGCACACAGTTATCATTTTACTGTTATTTGTACTGATTGTGTGAAGGGAGGTTTTTTGAAAATCCAAGATGTGCCATTGCTGTGTTTGGAGTGGCTACTAGCGGCGATACAAAGTGTTGAAAATAATAGACATGACAGACCTAATTGAATAAAACAGTAATGTAGAAGTGGGGCTTCTACCCCTTTAAATTGTGATGTTTACAAATTGTGAAGTTCCAGTGTCTCTAAATTACTGCTTACAGAGCTGCTTTACTGATTCACTTAATCTCTGTAAATACTATCCCATTCTAGCTTCCCTGGGCATCCACTAAACCAGCTTCCTGTTCCAGTTTTGAATGCAAGGAGTGGCTGCTAATGAATTACAGGCTCTGCCAGCTTCAGACAAACACTTGATGACAGCTAAAAATTCACTTTTAAGAAAAGAGAGTAGCGTGTTTGTGTGGAGAGAAAGATATTATTTCTTCCAGTTACTTTATGTTGGACTGCAATGCAAGGGGAATCTTCAAGATGACAGGTACTCTGCCTATTGCTGATACACAAATACTGGCATCCCATACTAATCTAGTACATGAAAAAGAAGTAGCAATGCCATCTTGATGGGTCTGGACAGCTGGGTAGGCCAGTCTGATCCTTCAGTTACCTGAGCCCAACCTCAACTTACCAGACTATAAGGAAATGGCATGTATTGTTCAGGAGACATATGCAGAGGTATACAACAGGGCTGGCTGGAAAACAACATTTCTGTTTTGCCAAAAATTGAGGTTTCAGAATTTGTTTTCATCCCATTTCAGAATGACATGAGACCTTTTGAAAATTTTTTTTTGCAAAAGTGTCACCCCGCCCCCAAAGAAGCCAATAGCCTAGTGGTGAGGGCATTCCCATGGGATGTGGGAGAGCCAGGTGCCAGTCTCTGCTTTAGAGTAAGGACTCAGACTTCATACTCCCCTGTGGCAGTGAGTGCCTGAACCACTAAGTTATAGTGTCTCTCTCTTGCTGGCCAAAAGAATAGTTCATTATTTATACCAAGGGGAACAGCTCCAACAGGAAAGATTGACTTAAAGCCAGATGGTTAGGACACTTACCTGAGATGTGGGACGTTTAAGTCCCTACTCTGTGTGATTCAGAGCAGGGCTCTCTCACACCCCCCACCCCCCAGTCTCCCCCACCCACATTTCCATGAAAAGTTTCAGTTTCAGTCCAAAAAGTTTTGTCAAAAAAATCCTGAGAGCTGTAGTATAGAGCCAACAGGAAAAAATGAAATAAACAGGGTAAGATTACAATTCACACATGTGTATGATTCTCTAAGCTGCAGTTCTGTTAAAAAACTAAGGCTTGGTCTCCGCTTAATGGTTAGGCTGCCATAGCTTTGTCAGTTAGGGGTATGAAATAAAATCACACTCCTGAGTACAGCAGCACCCCCAGCTAGGACTACCCCCAGCATTGACTCAGCTATGTCAGTGGAAGTATGCTTCCACCAATGTAGCTAACTTCGTCCAGGGAGGTGCATCAGCATAGGCTGCACCTATACAATGGGATTAAGGAGGCATAGCCGTGCCCACGTATCTGTGCCAGTGTGGTCTCCTTGGAGAAGACACCAGCCTAAGGAAACCTTTGAATATCACGCTGCTTTGTTTGCTGAAAACCAGTGTTGCCAAAGCTGAAGACTCCCTCACCAAAAGCATGGGATCTGAAATACTCACAGAGCTGTATTATCTCAACTCTTAACATTAATAACAAACACTTTGCAGTTACAAAGCCCTTTTATTCTGAGGATCAGAGCCATTTACAGACATTAATTATGTGCCACAGCTTCTCTGCAGTGTAAGTGCTGTCCTCATTTTAGGAATGGGGGAAAGAGTCACAGAGCAGCTAAATGACTTGCCCAAGATGGCATGGCGAGTGAGGAAAGGGAAACAACTAGATCAGGTGGTCAAAGAGTCAAGGTTCTTCTCCACGCTTCACAAGACTGATTTCCCTATGTTTCTTATGGGTTCTGTTTTCTTAACATTAAAACACTAACTAGTGTGGCAGCATAATGAAGGTTATTCTTTTCAAAACCTGCTTTTGAAGCCTGTGGTAAAAGGACAGTATGTCTTTTAAAATAGCCCAGTTAGGGGATTGGTAGTAAGCACGAGCAAGAAGGCATTTTACAACTGACATTTTAATGTTTTTATCCAAGTTATTGACACTGCAATTTTCTTTTTAATCTCCTTTGGATTTATACCTTTCCTTAAGGAGAAACACTCCCAGACACATAAGATTTCTATTTATATCTAGCAGAGCTATTAGAGAAAAGGCTATGTGGGAAAAGTAAGTGTCTATCTGGTAAATAGAAGGAGGTAAAGATTTGTAACAGACAGTGCACGCAGATACTATAGCTTTCTATATTTTTCTGTATTGCTTCAGCTGAAGTGCTTCAAGCACAGCACGGGAAATATCACAGCAAATCAATATCACCAAAAGAAGAGCGTTGTTGATGTGACTCCGTATGACACATGAAAAGATGGATAGCACTTCTAACTGTCCTCAACTGATGCTTTCTGCCTGTATTAATGCAGCTGTTTTCTGCTCCCCGTTAGGAACCAGAGAAGTGTCAGTGTTTTAATCTTACTCATGTGACCACCCTTGCCCTTAGCCTGCTCATACCACAGAAACTATTACCAAACATTTTAGGCACTGGATGTAGTAGACTAGTGCAGTCTGTTTGGAGACAGGTAAGAAAGAAAAGTCATTCTCATATACTTGTGAGGGAGATGGGGAGTGGGCCTGGCCCTAGAATGATACAGACATGCTTAAAATTGAGTCATACCATCATAGTCATCGCTGTCACACACTTTCTGTATGACTTTGGGCACGTCATGCCCAACAGCCACTGAAGTTAATGGGATCTCTCTCTACTCTATAGACATTGGGTCTGGTCCTTAATCTCGGGACCTCAGTTCTCCATTTGTAAAATGAGGATGATTCTTTTCTAGGGGAAATGCCAGGGTAACCATGAGACATTCCTGGTGCATGAGGACTGCTTATGAAAGTTCAGAGGGTGAAGTGATGAGTAGCATAGAAAAGCCTACACTATACATACATAAATAAAGGAGTGAAGATGATGGATGATGTCAAGGTTGATGCTAATAACACATTCCTTTTATAAGTGAGTGTTGAGCAGCAGTGATATGATGCAAGAAAATGGTCTCTACCCATTCCCAGGTTACAATGTGTGTTACAACCAGAGAATGCTCTAGATCACAACATAGTAATTGTTAACAATAATTTAAAAAAATGACACTACACAATGGAAGTTTCCAGTGTCAAGACTCCACCCCTGCTTAGGGTGGTTCTAGCAAGCATATGAGAGCAGACTGGTCAGGGCCCACCACCTTTCCTCACTAAGCTCACTGTCCCACTACTTTGTTTCCAGGTGGAATGGATTAACAAGAGAGAACATGCAGGCTTCACTCATCCAAGCATAGGACTCTGTTGCAGTGGTAGGTTGGTAAGGCTAGCTCCAAAAAGCCATGATGGAATGACAGTAGCAAGAGCCCTTTGCTTGGGTTCTGGCTCCCAAACTATTAAGTTCCAGTATTAACAACCCAATAAACTGAACAGGGGAGTTCACACCTCTCAGAGCTATTGTTTCAGGCTGTCTGCAAACTCAGACCTGTTACACTCAACATGTTCAAGGTGTTCTGCATATCCATGAAGACTCAGAAGCCCAGAGTTATTCTACCCAAGCGTCTCTGTCAAGCCACAATCAAAAAAAAATGTCCCTTCAACAGAGAATTTTGCCAATTAGCCAGTTAAATTCTCATCCCATTAATGTCCATGTGATTTTTACCAGTGAGTTCACCTAGCCTTTTTCTTGACATCCTGCTTCTTTTTTGCTTTTCTTATATTATGTTATGATTAAGCAGCCTACATGCTGAGGCTAAGGATTTTAATCTCCTTACTTTTGACTTGTCAGGTTTTTTTCCACTAGTTTCCCCTTTAAAAAAAATCTCCTTTGGGAATTTTAATGTCACAATGCTAGTTTAGCTTCTCTGAATGTGATATATAAACAGTTTATATGTAGTTATTTGAACTTACCCATTATTACTACTTTATTAGTTTTCTGTGATCCCCTCTTAACAGTGTACAGCCTTTTCTTGATTGAAAGGCCAGTAGTATAACCCTGCTAGTATATTTGTGTTCTTAGGCTTTGGGTTATGACCTATTGGTTTCAGTGTAGCCCTCTCTTTCTATGCACAATGTACCACCTCTGTTTGACCAGTCTATAAATTCTGTTACTGTGCTTATCCTTGCCCTACAGCATGAGCAGACCATCTTTTTATGAGGTTGACCCAATTCTAATGCAATGCAAAATTTGCCCAGCAAACATCAGTCTGAACATACAGCTGAGATGCCCCTCTTTGAAGAGGAAGCACGTCATTCTCTGATAAGTGCTGTACATATGCACCATACATTCACAGACTTTAGAGTCTATATTTAGAGGAAAGGCTCTTTCATGTCAGTGCACTGCTCTGCAGATGAATTTAAGGAAAGAGTTATAAATCCAGACCACATGACATTACCTCCCCCATGCCTCACCCTCTAGCTTTCACAGACAAACCCTTTCATCAGCTATGTCAATTTGTAGTTGATATTAATGAGCTAGGTTCCAAAACTTACCATCCTTTGCTTGAATTGCTTTATGCAAACTAATCACATTGCCTCTGTTTCAGAGTCATAAAAGCTACTCTCTCCTTGTCACTGGTTTCAGCTGGTGTAAACTGGGATAGAGCCCTTCATGTCAACAGAGCTACATTGTATTCCACCAGCTGCAGATCAGGTCTTCAGGTTTACACACTTACCAGTAGGATCATACGCTTTACATTCTTTTACAATTTCCCACCCTCCTGTTTCATTCAACGGAGCTCTCTTCCCTCTACTACTGTCAGACTTCCATAACGCCTGTTTTATTATAATGACAAAGACCTACAGATCTGTTGAGGTTTTATGTCTATGTAGCTTTGATTTAAATGGCATTGTACTAGTGAGGTCAGAGCTCAGTTCTTCCCACTCAGCCTTGGTGACTTGATGCTCCATTTTCTTGTTTAAAGAATATAACACACTGTTAAAGAGTTTGTTAATACCAGGTTATCTCAATGAACAGCTGCAAAGTATCAGATTCACCTGCCATAAAAAGTTTCAGAAAGGGGAAACTCTTTGAACTTTAAAATCTGGTGCTCACTGAAAAGATTTTTTTAAAGAATACAGTTCCATTTAAACAGTTAATTGAAAGTAATATGGAAGTCAGAGATGGAAATGACCTATTAGACTATATCATTGTCACCATCAGACCTTCATTTGCAGGTCTAATGCCTGCAATAGATTTTCTAGTGTTCTGCCTGGTCTTGTTTTAAAAGTTCCCTCAGCAGACTATTCCACAACTTGATACATTGTAAAGTCTTTTCATACACAACACTTGGTACCTGTAAGTAACATACAGTTACTCCTGGAGGAATTCTGCACCACTGCACGTGCCCAGAACGTATGTTCCCCACAGATTTCTTTGCTGCAGAAAAATGACTTTCTGATGGGGAACCAAAGGGAAGCCACAAGAGCAGTCATGCAACCGTCCCCAGTGGTAGGTTTCAGGTGTCCAGTGCAGCCAGCAGAGAGGTAAACCACTGTGGGGCAGGAGGCAGGACTGGGGAAGACCAGGCTTGTGGTTTCTACCCTGTGCAGAGCTCAGCTGGTAGTCTGGGCTGGGCTGGGCTGGGCTGGGGAGGATGGGACTTCCTCTTCCCCTGCATGGCATCTGGGGCTGGGTCATACCCACCCCGAGATTTCCCCCCAGCTTCAGGAAGCTCTGCAAACTCCCCTCCACCCTGCTTCCTGCACCCATCACTCCTCAGCTGTAGGGGGAGGGATCCCTGTACAGGGAGCTGCTCCCCAATCCACCCAACCTCCGTGTATCCAGACCCCCTCATACCCAGACCCTCCCACTGAACTTCACACCCTCCTGCACTCACACCCCCCCGATAAGCCCCACTGCCCCTGCAACTGGACACCCCAACAAGCCACCTGCACCCAAATCCCCACCCAACTGAGCCCTAACCAGTTGCACCTGGATCCCCACCCCACTGAACCCCTCACACCCAGACCCCCTTGCCGAGCTCTACCCCCCACATCCAGACCCCCTCACTGCTGAGCCCCAACCACCTTCACCTGGACCCTCCCGCAGAATCCCATTGCCCCTGCACCTGGAACCCCTTAACAAGCCCTTGTGCATCCAGATTCCCCACTGAGCCACCCACATCCAGATTGCCCCACACAGAACCCTCTCAACCCACACCTGGATCCCCCCACACTAAGCCCCTCCACATTTTGATCCTGCCTTGCTAAGCCTGTCTCCCATACCTGGCACACCTGCCATGGAGGGGCAGGGCCATGGGGTGTTTCTAGGGCAGGCCTGGTCCTTGCACTGTGTCAGGTTTGGGTGCAGCCTCATCTCTGAGTCCATGTCCTGCAGCAGGGGGAGCTGCACAGTGATCTCCCACCTCTGTGCAGCCAGTGGCCTGTGCTCCCCAATGCCATGCTGGAGCCTCCACATTTATTTGACAAATACAATTTGCAGAATTCTGCAGAATTTTAAAATATTGTGTGAAGAATTTTTATTTTTTTGGGTGCAGAATTTTTAATTTTTTGGCTCAGAATGCTCTCAGGAGTAACATACAGCAATATAGCATGTGGAGATAATCAAGTGCAACAGCACATTTTCCATTTTCAGCCTATTCGCTGTAAACTTTTAGGACAATGGCATAGGGAACTTTGTTGCTCTTATTAGTAATATCTTCCTTGCTTTTGGCCTCTGAGTTATCATAAGTCCTGATGTCTTCCTAGAAGAATCAGCTATTCCAGTTTGTTACCTGATACTTGGCTTTTCAGAGACAGTTTTGGTATTTTGTAGAATATCAAGTCAGGACCATATAATAGAAATTGCTGTGATATATCACTGCAAATGCAGTTCAGAAGATTTACCCCCAAATGTCATCATATGAATGCATGCAGCACTTCCATCATCCTCTAGAGCAGGGATTGGCAATGTTTGGCATGCAGCCCACCAGGGTAAGGCCCCTGGCAGGCCGGGCCGATTTGTTTACCTGCCGCATCCACAGGTTCAGCCAATCGCAGCTCCCAGTGACCGCAGTTTGCTGCTCCAGGCCAACGTAGGCTGCGGGAAGTGGAACGGGCTGAGGGATGTGCTGGCTGCTGCTTCCCACAGCCCTGCTGACCCTGGTGGGCCGCGTGCCAAACGTTGCCGATCCCTGCTTTAGAGTCATTCTACCATTTCTGCTAACTCATAAAGATCAGATCAATGAAGGTGTTCTGTTTATCCAGCCATTGACACCCAAGTTGAGTCGTTAGTTCTGAAATTAATACTAATAAATTTCCCTCCTGCCCTCAGAAGATGGGTTTCCTCTCTATTTAAGAACACGATTAGATTTATATCAGGATTTTTGCTTTTCTACCTTAACCCCGATGTCTTTGATTCCATTGCCAAAGTGACTCAGGTGGAAAAAACAGGAACTGGAACAACTGAAGACTTTATCAGCATTTATGTTTCTCCCCTTACCACAAAGAAGATTAATCCCAATTCTGATGAAATCCCAAATATCTACTACAAGATTGCAACTTTCTGGGATCCCAACCCAGTCCAATCCTCAATGACTTTAAAAGAGTTACACTGATTTACATTTGACCTAATTTTTCAGAACTGTAAATTCTTTAAACATAAAATTTAAAAAAGAACATCAGAAAGCTACAATAAAAGTTCAGTTTTAGGATATCCTTTCTAAGAAAGAGTAGAACATAGTGAGCCTAATTCTGATCTCACTTAATTACATAGGTGTAAATTAAGAGCAAGTCCACTGTAATTGTAAAGATTAGACACAGTGTAAACTTGGAGTGAGGTCACAGCCAACATGCTGGTGGTTGGCCACTGGATATTCTTTTTGGTCCTCCTGGAGGTCACCTATTACAATACTATGTTAGAAAAGCAAGGGCTTTTGTTAGGAATTGCTGTCGGCCAACCCTCAGCCTGGGATTGGCCATAGTCTCTTCCAGTCTCTTGCCCCTGACTCTTTTATGGGAACCCCCATTCCTGGGCAAGTTTCCTGAGCTCACTCTGAGGGTCCTTTCTGGGTATAATTACCTGCAGTCCCTGGCACTGCTCTTCAGGTCCAGCTACAGAGTACTGACAGACAGCAGCCATCCAGAGCCCTTGTCAGGACTACAGTGTCTGTCTGCCCTAAACAAGAGGGGTGGGGGGAAGGAAATGCTAGTCACTGCCTCAGGCTGAGTTCCCCTAGCTACTGGGCTTCCTAACAGCCTCTCCTTTTGGGCAAACTTCCCGCCCTGTTCTGTGGCCATCTTCACCTTTTTAAGATCCCCTTCTCCAGGTACAGAATGCTCTGCATGTAGACCTAATTGGTATTGCCTGAGTGCAGGAATGCTGGTTAGATTTGCTATTAGCAGGATGCATGCACCAAGACTGCTGCTGCAGAATTTACTAGGTGATTCAACACATTTATATAATCATTTCTGCTTCTATTTACCAATATATCTATTCTCATACAAGAACATAAGAACATAAGATCGTACTGTATACGATCATGGCACAACTCAGGATTATACTTCTTTCTGGAAGATATTGCTACAAAGTGAATGACCTTGGACAATTTTGACATGTGCAGATAAGCAGGAAATATATCAAATTGCTCTTTGGAGAGAAAGTGTATGCACTTCATTTCTGAATATGTGCAAGGAGACTGAAGAAATCCTTCTCCAAGTGGAGGATAGGTAAAATAATCCTAGGAGACTTAAATCAGCATGAAAAAATATCCATTTTTCTCGGGGCAAGGAAGGCTTTCAGTAATGCTTATGGATATTTTAATATGAAAATCTTGTTAGGTGCAGCTGAGCTTGCCTTTTGGGAAAAGAAGCTATACAAGCTCTTATTTGCTAATGCCTGTGATGTTTGCTACTCTCTAATCTATAATTAATTTGTTGAACAGACATGGTCTTGACAGAAGAATCTGTAATTAGGAGTGAGGTCTGACCTACACTACTATATCGGTATAACAATGTCACTCAGGTGTGAAAAATCCTGGTAGGTTTTCTTTGGTTCTCTTTCTCCCATTTAAGCTTTGCTGTTCACAAAGGTTATATCCAGCTTGGTTTGTCTTGGTTTGTCCTTCTCCATGTTACACAATGCCTATAGTTTTCAGACAGACAGTCTGGCACAAAGACAAAATGATTTCTAAAATTCCAGACTTATAGCGGCTTTTGAACATCACTGATTTAACCGAGGGAACCCTCACTGTTTTGATAACAGACTGAAGGGCTTAGTGTTTAATTTTGGGAACAGTTAGTAGCACACAAAGAGACATGTACACACATGCACACACACATACACACTCTAGTGGGCACTGGAGTGGTTGAGCATCCTCAGATTGCAGTGCTGAAGGATCTTCACATCTTCTTTTCTTTGAAGTCTTTAACTCACATGATTGATCCAGCTTGGATTTAAGTTGACATTTACTGGTATCTTCATCAATGATAAGATGTGATCTGTACTTTTGCATGTGGTGCACATGCTCTTTCTTGACATAGGGTTTAGTGATTCCTCTGCTCCACCCCAAAGGGATACTCTTGTCCAGTTATAGATTCCAGCATGTTGGTAGAGGTCATCAGGGACCAACATCTTGACACCTTGGTCTGAGAGTTATGTCAAAGGTTCCAGGCTAGGAGGGATGTGTTGTAATCCGATTAACTACTAACCACAAACAGGTAACTGATTCAGAGCAATCTAGATTGCTTGAATCCATTTTACCAAGCAAACAATATATGTTTTAAGTAGCTAAATGTAAATATATATTTCTAAGAGTAAAGAATGTAGGCCATAACTACGGGATGAAGGACTCTACCCTGGGAAGCAGTGGCTCTGAAAAAGATTTTGTGATTGTGATAGACAATCAGCTGAACATGAGCTCCCAGTGTGATGATGTGGTTTACCTCTGCATTTGGCTCTGGTGCGACCACTGCTGGAATATGGTGACCAGTTCTGGTGCCCACAATTCAAGAAGGTTGTTAATAAATTTAGAGAAGATTCAGAGAAGAGTTACAAGAATGATTAGAACATTAGAAAACATACCTTATAGTGAGACTCAGAGTTCAATCTATTTAGCTTAACAAAGATAAGATTAAGGGGTAACTTGATTACACTCTGTAAGTATCTGCATGGGGAACAAATATTTAATAATGGGATCTTCAGTCTAGCAAAGAAACATATAACAAAAAGCTAGTAAAGCTAGACAAATTCAGATTGGAAATAAGGTGTACATTTTTAATGATGAGAGTAATTAACCATCGGAACAATTTACCAAGTGTCGTGGTGGACTCTCCATCACTAGCAATTTTTAAATCAAGATTGGATGTTTTTCTAAAAGAAATGCTCTAGGAATTATTTTGGGGAAGTTCTGTGGTCTGTGAGGTCAGACTAGATTATCAGAATGGTCACTTCTGGACTTGGAACCTATGGCTCTTGAAAACAGGATGCAAGAAGTTGTCATGTGGTAAGGAATTGTTAGGAGAGCGTCTGCTTTACGTCCCAGACACAGATGTCTTGATTGTGTAAAAACGAGTAAAAGCAGATCCTTTAATACGTCATGAGAATGTTTAAATATAATTCATGACAATGAGTTAATTATAGCAGTGGGAAAATAGTCTCAGAAGTGGATAGCAGCTGGGACAAATGTATAGTCTTTATCCTAATAACTCTCTGCCTACATACAAAAAGCTGTTTTTAGCATCTCTTAGCAATGCTAATTTTTGTTACACATTTGGCCACCCAAAATCACTTGGGCCTAAATCCAGATTTGTCCCATGTTCCTTACAATGACATCAATTACACTGAGTTTACATTTGGAAGTTTTCTTCACAACCATATGGGCTGGTAATTTACATATTTTTAAACATGAAAGCTTACAATCTGCAGAAGTTGCTAGCACTCACCCAGCAATCTTCCTGCTCTCCACAGACTGGGCAAGCATTGAAACCCTGGACATACTTGTTAAGTGTTAGATTGTCTCTGAAATGGATCTGCCACTGAGAATGAGAGCCCCAGGGAGAGAGATACTAAACTTTAATAAAGAAGAGTATTCTAGTTTTATTAAAACTCTTCACTGAAGCTCTGAGGAGACAGAAGAGAAACAAGCTGCTGGGTGTATGTTGCTGGGCTGGTCTCTTCCCTCCTACATTTATATGATCAGAAAGACAGGCATTCCTATCTCAGAGGAGTATTTTTCCCCATTCTGGGTTTCTTCTGAAGGCAGGAGACACCTAAAATATTTGCTTGTGGGCACCATCTTCAATTATGTATGGAAGTTGGGTTGCACTTGTGAGTCCTGCTTATTTAGAGCCCTGCATAGTGCCACAGCGTGGCAGGAATGCAGTATGGCAGTTTCCCAATGAGGTGAATAAGAAAACAGAAAAATACTGGTCTCTTGTTTGTTGTCTTGCCTGGATGGCTGCTGCTAGTGGCCCCATACTTCCTCCTCAACTGGAGTGGCCAAAATTTTACCTGAAAGCACATGCATAAGGGCTTCCCTGAATGGAGGCCTGTAGGTACAGGGTGACACTCCCTCATACTGTGTGTGTGTGTGTGTGTGACAGAGAAAATATAGATATAGCCAAGGTGGACAATCCCTATTAAAACTTATTCCCTTTTCACATTGACTCATGATCTCATATTTCTGCCCAAAACACTTTCCCCAAAAACAATGTATTGACCTGAAGTTTTAAGAGAAATAATCCCTATGCCACTCAGTGAAACAAAAATAAGGGTACAGCTTCCACCTAGTGGAGGTGTAGCACTTTTCTGCTAATCTCTGTCTATACAGTGCTCTTGGGAGCAGGCAGTAAAATGGAGTTTACAAGAATTATGCTCCCAGCAGTGCTCAGAGAGCAATGTGCTTGTAAAATTTCCAGTCTGATCCAAAGCAATTCATAAATTGCTCTCCCAATAGGATGTGGATATGAGATGTGATATAAAGACCATGAACAGCCAGGTTAGACAGTGGCCAGGTGGATTACATGGTCACTTTAAAATCGTTAGGGCTAATGTATTATTTACTGACTGATAGAGAGCTACTGTCATACATCATGGCTCTTTTTCAGGATTTTTAAAAAATTATTGTAAACAACGAAAACAGAGAGGGAAGCCTTCAATTTATATTGATAACAATTAATAGTCTGAGCTAAATTACTGTCCCACCACAGATTGTCCCATCAAAGGCTGAGCAACAGTATGATATAACACAAAATAAAGATATATTATAGTGGAAGCCACAGCCACCATTCTAGATATAGACTGAATGCACTTTTTAATTCTCACTCCTTGCATTCAGTTACTTTAACTCATCTTCTAGATGGAAATTTTCACATGTATGTGACTTATTATTACTAAAACGTACAATACAAATGAGGAAACTGTCAACATTTTGGATCAGATTTTTGCTTTCAAAAAGTATCAAGAATTTGTTACATTAAAAGTATCTGTGGATAACTACTTGATGCTATGCAGGATAAAAAAAAAAAATTGGGATCCAAGCAGTGAGAAGGTGGATCACGAGAGGGTTGCTTAGAATGAAAATGCTGAAGAACTCAGAAAAAGTTCAGCGACTGATACATAGGGGGAAATAAATTAATTGAAATTTTGCATTCAAAAGTACAAACTGAACTGGATTAGAGTTTACTGCCTTAAAAATACAAGACCGAAGTTATACTACAGCAAACAGTGCTGGTTATAATCCATAAAATAAGCTTACATCAAAAGCTTTTCATTGCCAGACCTGTGGGGTATTATGTGATTCAGCTCAGACAGCAAGTGAACAGCACTTCATGGAAATAAGTTTTTTGTTTGGTCCTCTTCACCTCAGATGTTCAAATAATTAACCTTGCTATCTGTCTACTGCTCTGGGGACCACAGTTCCCTCTAAGCTGGGCGCGTGTGCGCACGCACACAGATCCTAAACCCTGCGCACACGGCGAAACACCGCACGCACAACGATTTGTACAGAAGACATTTTTTGTGCACATGGCCTGTCAAAAATCAGAGGGAACATTGCTGGGGACATCCAGCTCTGAGTCTAATTTGTGTATCCTTTGAGTACTACATGTAGAATGAAAATAAGGTTACTAAATACTAATTCCTGTTCAACTTAGGTTGAAATTCATGTTGGGGAGGCAAGAAGAAATATATAAATGGCATAGATATGATAGAACTTGTACTGGTAGTGCTACTTAGAAAAAAATATGGAGAGACTATCAAATCATATTCACCTCAAATTTAGATTGTTGTTCAAAACAATAAGCAAAACTCTGTACCACTGATGCAGACCAAGTGAAACGTTTCTGAGTTTTAAAAAATCCACTAGCGTTTGTTTCAAAGAAACATACCTCTGCAGTTTTTACAACCCAAACATTTCAACACTGGAAAACTGAAGTTGAAAAGGCTATAAACAAAAGTTAAACTGACTTTTAATTAATTTCCATTGTCCAAGCTGAGACAAATGCAAAATGTAAACTGCATTTACCTCCCCCCAAATCCATGTTAGTCATCGAAGATGTTATTACAAACATAGGTAAATAATTATTTACAGTAAGATTTAAATTGTCTCTTTAATATAGATTAAACAGCTGTTACTGGCTAGAATCTCCCCTTTCAACTGCCTTAATTTCTACTAAGCAATTGAATTAATTAGTTGCTTACAGTTATGATCAATAATTCATTATCTTCATTTGGTGTTATTTTCACATCATAGCTTGTTACTGTGATACCACCTACAAAAATAACGTGCTTGGATGTTAATTGTGTCATGAACTACAGATGCAACAATCAATTTCCTTGTTAACCGAGATAACCGAGAAAGTGACTGTTACTCAGGTGACAGATATATCTTCAGATGCTATTGCCATTAGCAATATTTATTTTTGGTTTCAGGAGGACCAATTCTGCAGAGAAGGAGAAAATATTAATTAAAGGCAGACATTCAATATTTGTTTCTCCGCCTCAGCATTTTTTTAACCTTTGATTCAAATTATTAATGGCTAAATCATCAATACTCTAAATTAGATGCTGTTAAAACTTTAGTTTGGTATCTGGTCAGATACTGTGGGCTCTAATTCCAGAATGTACTCAGCCACATTTAATGTTTTAACTCTTCTATATATCAATTTTTAATACTAGAACATAGCCTAACAGCTTTATAAGATTTTGCTGAGGTTTTTTCCCTAGCTATAATTAAGGGCCTAAGTAACAGAGCAGAAGGGGGATCAACTGGGCAGGACTGTATTTTAGGACTTGGGAGACCTGTGTTCAAGTCCTGGCTTTGCCACAGACTTCCTTGGTGACCTTGGGCAAAACTTAGACACAGTGTGACCCAGGAACCTCTTTGTGCTAACTGATAGGGGCTATATAGACTTTTACAGGGAACCCTAGGGTCAGACATATGCCTAATAATTCATTAAAGGGTGGCGTGTGAGCTCATCCTGTTTATCCTTTTAAAATATTGGCATAATGTCAGCTTTCTTCTAGTCTTCTGAAACTTCCCAAGACTTTTTGAAAAACAACATTAATGGCCCAGAATGCTTCTGAGCCAGCTCTTTAAAAATTCTTGGATGCAACTGAGCAACTTGAGTAGCTGCTGTTTAACATCCTTCTGAGTTAACATTGGAATTGAAAGTATTTCATGATCATATGGTCTGAGTACACCATTTGGGTTTTTCCCAAATCTACAACAGAAATATTTATTAAACACTTCTGCCTTTTCTGCATTATTATTGACAATTCTACTATTGCCATCTAGAAACAGACCAATGCCATTATTAGGATTCCTTTTGCTTCTAATATACTTACAAACAATATTGTCCTTAACTCTGCTGGCCATAGATTTATCCTTGTGTCCCTTTCTGCTTCCGTTATCAATTTTCTACAATTTCTAGTTTCTAGTGTATATTTATGTAAATATCTGAGACAGCTAATACATATTAATAGCAACAACATAATCATAATTACCCAAACTTAGGTGCTAGCTGGCAAGGTTTTCTTGTGCACAGCTTCTTATGAGAAGCCAGAAAAGACCAGGAACTCTATTTATCCATTAGGTAAATATCTACAAGAAGAGATTAATTTTGCACCATTCCCTAAAAAATTACTATTCTTAATCACCATGGCAGCTTTATATGAAAGGTTCATTCAAGGAGCCTGCAAATTGTATCATGGCTCTCAGACAAAATGTCTCAATACAGTGCTGCTGCTTTTTCTGAGAAAAACAGAGAGGGGCATTTTCCTGATAGAACTGGATTGTGGTCCATTTAGGCCTTCGTAGAGGAAGACCTGTTACCGGACAGGAAAAAATGTAGAGCACAAAGCATAGATTCATCGATTCCAAGACCAGATCATTTAGTCTGACTTCCTGTAGAACTCGACAAAATAATTTCTTTTGAACTAGGGCATATATTTTTCAAAAAACATCGTGATTTTAAAATTGCCCATGATGGAGAATCCTCTCCCTGCCCCCTGATCTTGGTAAATTGTTCCAATGGTTAATTACCCTCAATTTAATTACTCTCTTTGTTAAGAATTTGCCCCTTATTTCCAGTCCGAATTTATCTAGCATCACATCAATCCAGAATCATACTACATCTTTATTTGCTAGATTGAAGGGCCCCTTATTTTCAAATATTTGTTCCCCATGTATGTACTTATAGAGTGTGATCAAGCCATCCACATATTCAAAACTGATTTGCTGTCAGATGTCAAAATTTTCAACTGCCATGTATTCAAGGAGATCGGATACTATATGGATAGGTACCAATAAAGGAAAGACAGGTAGATCAAGGATAAAACTAGCTACGCCCCCAGCAGGTAGTTCTAAAGCAATACTGCCACCATGATAGGTAATGAAGCCACTTCACTAGTTCTGCCAATAGAGGGAGCATAGTGTATATGGTCCAGGAGAAAAGCGCAAAACACAAACTCACAAGTTCTTGAGTACATACTCTCCCCTCTGTCCAGCATGCTCTGCCTTAGCATAGGGAGCCAGGACAGGAGTTCACAGACATTCACACCAACAGCACAGCAACTGAAATAATCTGTAGCAGTATGGAAGTACCATGATTGTCAGCTAAATGCATACACACAGCATCCAAGATTAAGAGTCACTTTGTGCCAGATACATATGCCATTACAGAGTACTTGGTGAGCTAATAAATCTGTTTAGTTTACCAAGCATTTGAGTCAGAACTCATGACATATATAACAAATAAACGTGAATATAAGCCCTATGGCCAGAAGCTCCAGAGGGAAAAAGTTCTCTCTATTCTCTCTATTGGTGAAGACGGAAAAGTGGTGCCATAGAAAGTGTTACTTGCACCAGTCATCTACCCACAGTTTACTGCTGGGGGAATTCTGCATCAAAATATCAAAAATTCTGCTCACATTATTTTAAAATTCTGCATATTTTGTCAAAATAACACAATATAATCACATCCATTTAAATTATTTTGGCTATTTATTTCAAAATACCTGAAAGCAAGTATGTCCGTAACAATACAGAAAACAAAAAAGATTCCCCCAGGAGTACAGAGTTAAAGAAACCCCTACGACAACCCAGTTCCTGTTTCTCTTACGCTTTTGTCGGTCTCAGTCTGGGTGTGTCACACGTGCCAGCTGGGCACATCTTGGGGAAAAGCTCTGGCCCCCTGGTCTTTTAGTCGATTCTCTTTTTTTGCCCTGCTCCAATAAGAT
This sequence comes from Lepidochelys olivacea, assembly GCF_965140295.1. NCBI lineage: Eukaryota > Metazoa > Chordata > Testudines > Cheloniidae > Lepidochelys > Lepidochelys olivacea. The sequence goes on from NC_140411.1 coordinate 171,416,693, forward strand.
TACCATATTTCAAGTTCTTAAATAGAGGATACAGCCAGGGGCAGTTGCAGGAGGGGTAGAGTTGGGGGTGCTGGAGGGGTGTGTGTACTGGGAGAGAATGTTTAGGGGTGCTGGAGAGGTGTGTGTGTGTATTGGGAGAGGGTATTTGGGAGATGCTGCAGGGAGTATTTGGGGAGTGCATGTGTGTGTGTGTACTGGGAGAGGGCATTTGGGGACTGCTGGAGGGAGCTGTGCAGGGCCCCCCTGGTCCAGATTCCAGCAATCCCCTGCCCCCAGAGCCCAGCCATGAGTGCAGATGCCGACACCCTTTTCTCCAGCCAGAGCCCAGCCACAGGCTCCGCTGAATACAGCTTCGTTACTGTCCACACAGGGGATGCAGTGTGGTCCCACCCTTCATCACCCTTTGTGAGAGCAGGGTCTCCCACGCCTGCTTCTGTCCCTGGGCAGATGAAGATCAGGTCTGGCAGCCACAGTATGCAGAGCCTCATTTCCTGCCAGGCTGGGTGCTCTGCTCACTGCAGGGACAGAGCCCAGGGTGTGCCAGGAACCGCAGCTCCTGGGAATCCACCAGCTTTCCCTCACTGCCTTCCATCCTCTATTTGTGAGCCGGGGAGCCAGACTCTGCGGGATCCAGTGACCCCTAGTGGTGGCCAGTAGCTTTGCAGTGCCAAATCTGCAAGAAAATGAAATTCTGCCCAGAACATTAATTCTGTGCAAATTTTGCATTGCATAGTGGCGCAGAATTCCCCCAAGAGTAACAGTTGTTTCTAGTGACACTTAGAAAATCATAATTATTGGGGAACTTGGATTTGGGTGGGTAGTGGGCTCCCGGAGAGGGAAAAGAACTCGTACTATGTGGCAAAGAGCTCATTTTTAAGCGGCCAGGACTCTGCTCAAGAGTTCTAAACATTCTTGGATCCCCTCCCAGAGGGATTTTGTGCCAAGAGACAGTACAGAGGATAGCAGCACAGCTAAGTGGACTCTGGTGAGGGCCCTGTTATAATAACTGGTCCTACAGATTTACCCTCATTGAAAGCGCCACTTTGAAGCGTGAGAATTTATAAAATGTCACAGTAAACTACAACAATGAGCACTAATGGGAAGAGGTGCAAAAAGGAGACACAGACTAGGATAGTTCAAACAAAAAAGGCCTATAGGTATAACTCAAGGACTGTGTTATAATCATGCCTGGTAAACAAGAGAAATGTGGGACTGGACATCAATGGACCAAAATTGGCATGTCAGATATTAAGTCTAAATGGTGAACAAAATAATGAGGGGATGGTCTTTTATGCCCATCACACCCTTTTGTGGTCCTGAAAAAAAGCTTTGGGGGGAGGGAGTATTAGCAGATGCTGGCTGACTGAAAGACGGGTAACAGGAAGGAGCAAGCTTTGCCATCATGGCTGCCACCTTCACAGTCTACCAGAACTCCAGAATCCACTATGATACTGTTGGGCCTTCCATCATCCTAACCCCAAGGGAGGTCCTGACCAGACCCAGGCTAGAGAGAGGGACCCAGATGACATTTCCACGAGTTTCATATGAATCCCAAATACCACCTGGGATGTGACACTTTTTACCCCCAACACTGTTTGTCCTTTCCCCATCACATTACCCCTTTTCTTTCCTGTCCCTTTTCTTTTGCCATCTGTTTAATAAGGCTTTGTCTACACTGGCAACACTAACGCCAATCCTTGGGGCTGGAAGTTTTTTGGCAGCAGGAGAGCTCTCTCCTGCTAATAAACAGCAGCTGCACTGCAGGCCTTTTTTAGCAGTACAGCTGTAGCAGCACAGCCATGTCGTTAAAAGCTGCATAGCGTAGACATTGCCAAAGAGTGTGGCTTAGCTAGCTAAGACTGTTTATCTTGCAACAATACTGTGAGCCCATGACCAAAGAGGCAATTAAAAGCCATGTCCTAAACAGCCTGATGCTCGTACAAGTTTGCCAGGTCTCAAAGTGGCTAGATAGATTGTGTGCCATGCTTGTGTTTCGCCAGAAGTGAGGCTGCAAGAGAAAGTCAGCACCATAGACAGAAGCTGCATTTTCTATCTTTGCTGTTATTCTCTTTCCCCTTTTGTGTGTGGAGTTGTCTTGTTTCGTCTTCTAGAAAATGTGATAGTATTTTAACAGCTCCAGCCCATCTCAACTAACTTCTCTTTTTCCCAAAGGACAAGTTCCTCCAAAGTAACATCTTTAATACCTTCTAAGAGACAGTCAGACTGAGGCTGGTTTTTTCTAGAACTTTCTACAGCTAAAAGGAACAAGGACTATTGTGAAAATGAAAATCCATTTCAAATGCTGTGTTTTTCCATATTTTTCTGTATCTTAAATAAAAGGTTGAAAGTACCATGGCAAACATCATTAAAAATCTATTTACCACTGTTTCATGTTGTACTGTAACACAGTCACCTTTAACTCTTTGGGCCCATATATTCCATCAAAATTAGCACACTCCCCTGTCAATTTAATAAAGCTGAATTAGTAAACTGGGTTAAGCAGCGGTGCCACTCCCTTGGGACTGGAGACAGACCTGGAAAGAGGCACTTGGATTACTGCTACTTGCTGATCCCAACTGAGAGTAGGGTTTGGTGGAAGGGTGCCGTGGTGCAGTCACAGAACTATCACCTGTGGGACATTTTCACTGGCAGGTGAGAAGGGAGTTAGATGCACTACTGCCAGTTACTGAAAGGGGTGGGTGGGTATTTTACGCTCTATTTCCATATATTCTGTTGCTGCGTTCTCCCATGATTATGGCTGTGTTTCCTTTCTCCTAAAAATAATTTCCTTGTCTGTACACAGTCTTGGAGTGCTTGTGAGAGAGGCCGTTTTGCATGTTAAGGATGACCAGGGAGGGTACATTTAGTTTTCTCGGGTTTCATGGTGGTGGCTTTAGCTGGTTTAGTTGTTTATCAAGAGAGACCCTACATATATTGAACCCATTAGTCAAGTGGCATAAAGGTTACATGTATATGATCAGCCAACAGCAGGAATGAGCCCATGTGTATATGGCCATAGATCATTAAAACGTTTTCTAAGCTTGGATTTATGTTTGCTTTGTTTCTTACAATACCACTAGTGTCTACTTACAGAGCATCTGGAAAATGGAAACATGCAAATTGACACTCATTACAGACGACCCTTTGACTCACTTTCCTCAGCTAAGTCTCACTGTAACAGTACTCCACTTCATGTCAAGGGAGAGGTTCCCTTCCTGCTGCCCCTTCGTAGTAGACTGATAGACCCAGCCCCTCAAGCATGCATGCGCACACACAATTAAATATCTTATCAGGATACCCAGGGTCTTCTGGGTCCCAAAACACAATCCAACAGAAAAGACTTAAAACAAAACAGCAAAACAGCCTCACATACTGCCAAGTCCTGGCCATCTCCATTTCCTCAAGCATCATTATTCCTGATGTCTCAGCCAGGAGCACGCTCCCTGGACTCCTCTCCAACCTGAGATAATTTACTGGGCTGTTCTGGTTTCTGTGCAACCCTTTTGGTCACCCTCACTAGAGCCCTCTTCTGACAGGCCTACCTCACACAATCCCCTTTCAGGTGTCACTGCCTAGGCAGCCTTCCCCCTCCCAGCCAGAGGCCCCTGTAAAACTCTTCTCCCTAAGCATTCCTCCTTCTCTTGACCAACAGTCCCAGCCCACCCCAGCTGCAACTAGTAATGACCTAACGAGTCACAGATGTCTCTCACCAGGCTGAATCAAGCCCCTGACATTGGCAGACTGGGGATTTGGTCCTTTCCTCTAAAGTAGTGGTTCTCAATTGGAGGTCCAAGGGGCCTCCAGCCAGTTTCAGGGGGTCTGTGAGCCCAGAGACCATGGGCAGAGTGGGAAGGGGGCACAAGGGACATTGCTCCCCCCCAATCTGCAGTGCATTAACCAGAGCGGGGCAGTCCCAGAAGCAGCTTCACCCCTCTCTCACCAAGGTCCTGCCCTGGTCAGAGACTGGAAGCCAGAGCCGGACAGTGTGGGTGCTGCTCGGGCTAGTACCATGGAGCGGTCAGCCACAGCGCTACCCTGTCTGCTGCTGGTGCTCAGGGCTGCAGCTGCTCCTCAGCTCCCAGCCCCCTTTGACGGCTCGCAAAGCCAGTAAAAGCTGCCGGAGGGGGGGAAGGGGCGTAGATCTGTCTCCCTTGGGGAGCAGTGACCACAGGGGGGCTCTCCCCCAGAACACAGCCCCCAGTTACCCCCCTGCACCCTGAGCTACCTGCACACAGCCTCTAGCTATGCCCCACCCGCAACCCAGACAGGCTGGGTGGCATGCTGATGTGAATTGGGGTGGAGGTGGCGCTCCCTCCCCTGGCCCTACCATGCAGAGTTGGCCCCCCAAAATAGAAGTCAAAATACACCTAGGTAGGGTGCCAGGCTGGGCTGGGGAGGGCTCCAGGGCAGAAGCCCTGAGCCCTGGAATTTTTCTAGCATTGGGGATGGGGTGGAGGGGGAGGGCTTAGAAAGACAAAGGTTGAGAATCCCTGCTCTAAAAGGACAAAGAACTCTGTGACACTCACTTTTTTTCTTTTAACAGGAAGATGAGAACTGTTTGTAATATTAAAAAGATTAAACCCTAGCTAATACAGGCCCAATCCTCAGCTGGTGTAAATCAGCATAGTTTGTTGGTTGTGTTGGTACTATGCTGATTTAGAAGATCTGGAGGTATGTTTTAATTAGGATATAGATTTTTCTCCAGATCATACAAAGCTATACAGCATGTAGGTGATGTGTGCCATAAGATATGAAAGCATTGATGAGCAACCTCTTTAACAAGGCCTTTTACACCTCTGAGGTAATATAAAAATCAGATCCAACACGTTTCACATAGTTACAAAACAAAAGTATAAAGAGAACAATTTGGGCACAGAAAGAGCCACATTAAAAAAAAAAAGGTTAAGTATTTAAAGTATGGTTGAACTCCAAAAAGTGAGTGCATTAAAAAATTGGCATTGCCAAGTTCTATACTTGTTTCTCAGAAAGTGCCATTGCAGCTTTACTCAGTTTAAAAGTAAAATATATTTCGCTACTATCATCTGCACAGAAACTCCTGGAATTTAAAAAAGTCAAGCTGTGTTCTTTCTGGCTCAAGTATCACCAACCAGTAATACAGCATACATGCAACAACAACAAAAATGTAACATATGTAATATTTGCATAAGTAGCATATTTTACATATGTTAACTCAAACTAAAATGAAACTGGCCCTTTTCATATTAATCTGCACACATACATAGAACATCCCTCCATGAAAGATTTCCAGAAAAGGTTCTGCAGTCACATTCTAATTAATTCCATCGTGGATGTATACTGAATCCATCTCATGCTCTTGTAGTTTTGAGGGGGTTTGTAGCACAAACAGGAAACGTGTCACAAAACCAAACCTGCTGAAGACAAACTCTGTAGGTTGTAGTTCTAGCACAAGTACAAAGATGTTTTAATATTAAGGTGAAGAAAATCTGTTTTGAAGAGAGCTTGAAGCTAATTTTTGCCTCTTTTCTTGTGCTCTCTAGTAGTTGAAGATGAAATTGGGCATACTACTTATCTTTAAAACTAGCTTCTAAAAAAACTGTGGAAGCTATTCTGAAAAACAAATGAATCATCACCAAAACATAAGCTGTGCAACAGTTTTATTTTTTTTATTTTACTATGTTGACATTTTATGCACAAATATTTTATCAGAGTAAAAATAGAAAATAATTGTTTCATGTAAAATTACCAAAAAAATTCAAAACAAAAGTAATACATAATTATTAGCAGAGTATAAGTGTCTTTATTTAAAGAGTAAAAATGTATGCAAAACCCCTGTTTTACAAAAAATTGGGATTATACTTTTTTTTTCTGGCAGCAACAAAACAATTATATTGACATATAATATTCTACATCCTTTATTTAATTGAAGACATCAAGTTAGTCAGATTTCTCTCTTAGCTACAGGACATTTGACAACAGCCTTATGCTGTTTGAAAAATGCATTGGTCCTTTTTTAATGAAAAGAACATGGTGGAAGAGCAGCAGATCCTACCAGGAAATAAAATGCATATAAACAAACCCAAAAGGGATAATCATATTTACTAAATTAAAGGGCTTCAAAATAATGAGATGTATTTACATGGGAAGTTTTGATGCCATCTTTCCTAATAGTTGTATTTCATTTTGTGTATATTCAAGGGTAAAGCATCAATTTTACTTATTAGCTTTGATATTAATTCATCCTCCATTAGACTGATTTGGTAGGTCACCGTTTTGAACCCTTCCTTTCTCTGCCCACTTGCAGTATTTTAGACCTCTGCAAGAAAGATTGAGCAGTGTTCTAAGAGGCAGTTGTATCACATTTATTAATTAGCTACTTGAATTGTGGCCTGTATTTACAGTGTCATCCTTGTCTTGAACAGAGCTGCACAAATGGAATTCCGGACACAGAAAAAAGTTGTTAACTACACAACTTGCAGCCTAATATTCCCTTTCATAAGCAAGATAGTGACCTCAGCTATTTACATAAGAGATTTCAAATGCTTGATAAATAGTGAAAATGTGCTACAACTGTACTATAACAGTCATACAAGTTAGACATTTGACTTGACTTCTGACTGATTTACCCATATCTGTAACTTAAGGATTTGTTAAGGACTTAAAAGGATTTGTGTAGCTTCTTATCAAGCTAATACATCGTTCAGAAGCAGCATGCTCACCCTTTTGGCAAATGAGGGAGTGCTTCAGTAATTCAAGAATGGTAAATTAAAAGTCACTGGAGGAATCTGCCAAGAGAAAGCTACAATGGTGGAGATGGCAGCTAGAGAGACTTAAATGGTAGATGGCCAAAACGGCATGAGATCCTTAGGCCTACAGGAGGGGTATGGAGATGCCCCTCCACCGAGAAAAATACCTCAGCCCCCAGATGTACCCTTCAAAAATAAACCCTAAAAATATACAAGTCTCACATATTTCCAATTCCTTGAAAGCCAGTTTCTCTTTACTTGTCAACAGCAACAACATAGTGCTCCCACCACTCCGTTTAAGTACATTTTACGTTAAGCATCTGTTAGGTTAGCCAAATTCTTGACTTAAAAGTTTTAAGAGTAACTTGACCTTTCAACATGGTACTAAAGATTTTCTCTTATGCAATTATATTTTTACTACTTGTCAAGTGACACCACAGCTTCTGCTGATGGTTCCTTATTTAAAAAAAATCTGCTTGCAAGAACAGCAAAAATGCATGGCAACACAATATTCATACTGTTTAAACAAAGGGGCAAAAAGTAAAAAATGCTCTATTCAGACTAACAGAAGTCTAGCAAGTCATTAATGGAGAAGCTCACAAATCATGGAGACACAGTTTTGTACATATTAACATGTATATGCCTGAATGAAGAAGTATTAATACCAGTCTCTGGATTCGGGATACATTCCAATTATATATATTTCGAAAAATGTATCCAAACTCTTAACTGTGTCCTGCTTAGGTCTCAGGAATGTGTAGTTTTGTTTCTGAGGCCTTAAAACATTATCTGAAGTTTGGAAAGAAACTAATTTTAAATAAGAAACTATATTTTTTCATATTTTAATAGGGAAAACTGTACAATAATCTGGAAGTCAAACTTCAGATTTTTATAAACTTATTTGCAACTCATTTTGTTTCTAAACAGAAAAGGACTGCTGAATGTGATTAACTTAAGTCTTCAGTTCATCAAGATCAACTAAGTGCAGGTATAAGGAGTAATGGCTAATATACTCTGCAGCGTAGAGTAATAAAAACTTCTTTTTGGGTGAGGGATACCTTTTCAAGTTTTTAATCACCTGACAGGAAAAACAGGAAAATCTTTATTAATTTTCTTTTGCTGAGTAGCCAGCATAACATTTTTCAGAAGTTAAGAACTTGCCCTCGTATATGCATGTTAGCTGCATTACACATTACAATGAAATACTCATAATTGGCTTTTGATCTAAGCCAGACTTAAATATGGATCTCTTTCTTCAGCACTGATCTTGAGTTTAGTCTATTCTTAGTTTTCTTTGCTTATAAACAGAGAAATTGTCTTAAGGACTTGATGCTTTCTATTATTTTTTAATGTGTCTGTTCTTTCTGCTCTGCTTGATTAGATGAGATTAACAGGCATGTTTAAGGGCAGCTCCTGCTTTAACTGTGTAAGCATCCAATTCCATTTTGTAGTTCAATAAAGAATAAAAAAATATCAGAAAGGGCTGAATTTAAACTATTGACCAGTCTGTTTCCTGTAAATGCTTCACTTTTCTTAAAATGCTGCAAAAAATATTTTGTAGGGCTGGACATACAACATGAACCAGTTCAGCTTTCCTCACCAATTTCAGCAGACTACATGACACAGTGGGTCTGTCTTCATATTGAAGAAGTTGTGGTGATCCCTTAACATAGCATATATTTCAGTGTGTTAAAGATCCAAATTTATGGGAGTCTCAGTTCTTTGTAGAAAATCATGCATCATATTGTACTGTCAAGGAATAAAAAGAAGTTTCCGATTCTGATAAAGATAACTGCTCTGGGTATATAAGAAAGGCCTCAGGCTCCCACTTTCAGGTTCTTGTGCTTAATTGTCTTTCTCAGTTTGCAGGGATGCAGTAGCTAGTGCTACTGCTGTGACTGGCTGTGCAATGCCATGGAGTTGCATCTTTGCCAGTTTCTTTTGCTCACACTCTGTGACCAACCGGTTCAGCTCTGCTGCGCTATAGCCAATGAGAGTTTTCAAGTCACAGACAAATTTGTACACAAACCTCTTGCCTTGTACTTTGCAGATCATATCGCCATCATAGTAATACCTTAAATGAGAAAAAGAAAAAAAATCAGTGCAAAGTAACAGAGCAATATTCAGTGTACGAAGCCCACCCACCCACCTGCCCACCCAATGATCACCCTGGAGTATACTGTGGTGCTAAAGGGTAGGTTCTTTTTCTCATTGTAAGATCTTGATAAAGATTTATTTTATTCACCAACATAAAAATAGACCTCTTCTCTCTAGGGCTCTCCCATTGACTGAGCATGTCTTCACTAGACCCGCTAAATCTATTGCAGCAGTGTCAATTTAGCTCTATAGTGAAGACCAGCCCAAGGATAAAGGAAGATTTATCCATTTCACTGCAGATAACATTGATACAAATGAGTGTACACTTAACTGGCAAAACATGTTTCTTGCCACATAGTATGTATGCAGCGTGGCAGAGAGGACCTACAGGACACTGAGCCAACAAGTCAGGCTACTTTAAATGATCCAGGTGCAATTAACGCCATCTTTCCTACTAATATCACAGAAGGTACAACAGAACCAAAATTCATTGAGGATGTCCTAGAAGAAAGATTTAATGGACACAAATGGCTGCCTAATGACTTTGAAAGCTCAAGCACAGGAGATAGCATTTTTCCTCAAATGTCAATTTGAAAATCCAAAATCTGGCTGGACAAGTTTTAATGAAAAGCGCAGTAACAATAATTCCCCCATAATAAATATGGTTACATGCTTAGCGTTCAGTCCCCAAACTCATGAAGCTGATACACTGAGTACTGTTGTGAAAAGACTTGCACAAATCACACATTATCTTCAACAGAAGCATGTAATCAGGACTGTTTATCAAGCACTCTTCCCTGGTCTGATGGCACTAAAATGGATTGTACCAAAATATAAGGTTATCCTGATTCCATTCTTAGGAAGTCTGCACATATCAACGAACTTCCTAAAAGTGCTGGGCACTTCAGCATATTCAGGATTCTGGATTGTCGAGTGTGTGGACTGAAAGTGGAATTTTAGGCAGACAAATGAGAGCGCGTGTAATTGCTGGTAAAATTTATGCAAAAGCCACTCATGCTCACAAGATAGCTCTACAAATAATATGGCCACTGTTATTACCAAATAACTTCTGAGCTAGCTACAGCAACTTGACAAGAAACTCAGAGAAAAACCCCTGCAAGATTACAATAACTAAGGTGTCTGTTCTGTCATCTGCCAGTTTTCATGACCATATAGCATCATTTGTGCTAAGCAGCATGGAAAGCCATCCCAATTTCCAGTCCTGGTGGCAGTACATAGATATGGTATGTATCCTCCTATTCTTCAACCGAGTTCAACAGAATGGAACTTGGGAGCTTTACCTGTATGCTTTCAAAAAAATGCTTCTGTTCTCTCACTGGTATGATCACACAAATTATGCTTGATGAGCACCTGTGTACTCAGCAGAAATGAGCCGGCTCCCTCTGGAGATAATTTAAAAGTTACATACGGGCAACTGAGTTTTGAAAGATTCCCACCACAGATTCAATCAGGTAGATCCGGACCACTTCCAAGGGTGGGTCAATGCCACTTGTAAAAAAGAAGAAATTCTAGATATCATAAGATCAGCCCCAGCACTCAGTAGATGGGCTCTCTCCTATAATCTGTGTGCCCAAATTGCAGCCCAAACCAAAAAATTATTTAGTTTTGGACTTGATGACCATTGGACTTGCATTGAATCCACAGCAGCATGAAAGAACCATGATCATGTTGATGAAAATAAAGTGTTAATGACATTTCAAAGGTTCAAATTATTCACTAGTGAGCCAGCCTCCAACACACTACAAAACATTGCAATGAAGGATTTGGCTACAGAAATGAATCAGGAAGCTCTGCTGAATGCAGAAATACATGAACAGGAGCAACTGAGTGCCTTTGTTCTGAAAAGGCTTATGATGCTAAAGGAGCAAAGTGCCCATATCAAGTTCCGTGACCTGAAAAAGACAAGGTGTCGGAAGCTTTTCTCCCTCCATGCAGTTGGGGGAAAAAAAGCAAAGCAAAGACAAGGTAGTCAAAATAAAGGCTGATTGTCTCACACCACAGCACATCATTACTGCTATAATGCAGGAAGGATGGTGGATATGCACAAAATATTGCGTCATGACTTAATGCCAATTCCACTTGTTCTTTCTGAGGTAAAGGGTATCTTAGCATTGGAAATAAGTCTGCTATGATAGGTGCTTTAACCAGGGGCATCTCTTGTCCTCATGAGATAACACCCGATAGTACATCCTGTCTGATGATTCCTGGCAAGCATGTGTAACAGCAATGGCAACACCTCTTCCACGTACCTTTGGTGACCTTGCAACATTTTTGTTAAGTTAGTTCTTCATTCTGGACAGCATTTCAGCAGGACTGATGTAACATTTAACAGATTCACACCAGATTCTATTAAGGTATGATACAACAGACGCATTCAAAAGCTTGTAGGCCAATTCAGAAAATCATATGAGAACAGACCTGTTCCACTACCCAACAGCTGGCCAGACTTCTTGGCCCACTCAGAAAATAAGGCTGGATCTGGCTTGCTTTTTCTATGACAAACTCCTAACCAATGCTCCACAAACCAATTGTCCTATCCGAAGGCTTTAAAGAAGACAGTACAGTTAAATCATCAACCTAACTGTAGACATAAGTGAGTTACGAACTGACCTCAAAGAGGCAGACACTAGGATTGTACAACACTGCATGCACACAGATGCGGACTGTGTTGTTGTGTCAGCATTGATGTTTTTCTTTTGTTAATGGCACACTATGAGAAAATGCCTCACAGCAATTTGTGATGAAGGCTCCAACACCAACCCCCCCCCCCCACCCCGGGATACATTCCTGTGCATATTATTCAAGAGAAGTTTCTGCCTGTATTTCCACAAGCAGATATAGAAACAATACTTTCTTTCCAGGCACTGACAGGCTTCGATACAGTTTCCCATATTGCTGGGCACAGCAAGAAAACAGCTTGGACAATATTTATGGAGAAAGATAGATTCCTAAGAAACTTAGGGAAGGGTGATCTATAGAATGAAAATCATTTCAGCAGAAAAGTTCATCTGCAACATGAACAATTTACTTAAAAGAGGAGAGCTGCGACAAGTTCTCAAAGCGTCGATCACTAGGGGACTGACCCCAACAAATGATGCATTGTGCTACCACATCCAAAAAAGCCTGACTTTGCCTGCCTCCACATTGTGGCTTGAAACTCCTACAATCCCACGCTGCCCTTACGAGAGAACATGAACTGGGCCAAATACAATGGAGAACTGATACCTAAGCTAATGTCACTAGAGCCAATCCCCCATATCTATGGATGTGTCAAAGGATGCCTATCAATACTGGAGCTGCAGAAATGCCACAATGGCACGCACTGGGCCTGTTAACGCAAGGGGTGTGTTCATACATATAGGACCTGTTAAATTATACCTGTTTAAACAATGCGCAGGACATACAGTAACTGTTTGTAGTGGATTTAAAAGATAGATATTTACTAATTTTTCAAATTTTACTTAAATTTTGTACTCCAAATTAGAAGATGAAATATGCAAAGTTCAGCTTAGTAATTATATTTTTAAAACAGATTCAGTACATTTAAATCATGAAAGATAACTTGTTCATCTACCTTTCCCAAAAATGCCTCCTATATCTTATTTTATAGGAAATGTGCCTAATCTATTCTATTGACAATGTTTTTAGTGGCATAAAATCTATTACTTTGTTAACTCTGAAAAAATGTTTTAATGAAAAGTTATTGTGCACTTTCTTTTAAAATACAGGACAGAATTTGCTAAAGTAGCAGTCTAAAGTTATGGCCCTAAGCCCATATATTTAGGTACCTAAATGTTTTTGTAAATCCGACCCTTAACATGATTTGGGAGCACAATACCTACTGACTTCAGACTACAAAACCCAGATGAAGGAAAATAGCTTAGTTGAAGCATTTCAGTTTTCTTGACTTGTGAAAGTTCAACATATCAGATGGTGATGCTGGCTGCAAACAAAGCACGAGCTATTTTCTTATCAATTGTGTGTCTGAGTTTGTGTTGTTCTCACAGTAAGGATGCTAATGAGGTCCTGAACTTGTCTTTTTCAGCACATATGAGCATTTTAAGTATGATACTTAATAGGGAAAAAAAAATCTATGTAAAATCTGAAATTCTGCTAATAGTTTGGCATGTGGCAAATCTCCAAAAAGGGCCATAATTTTGGAGTTTAATGTACCCACCCTACACACATGATCTGAAAGCTCATTTTATGTGCAATTAGATGAAGTATGATGTGGAGCTGCCAAATGGTGCTGTAAGCCTGTAGGTGAGGTGAAACAATGGTACTCAAAATGTGACAGTGTCATTTTTTGCACAGTTCCAGAAACACTGCGTTTTTTTTGGTTTTTTTGTTTTTTTTACTGTGTAAGTTAATTTCAATACCTTAATGTGGTATTTATTGGTCAAAGCTACCAAATGAAATTTGTACTAAAAGATTTTTAATGGGCAAGTTCTCTCTGCCCCGAGAAATGATGAAGCTGCTTAGCAGGTGGAAAAAATGGCAAGAGCATTGTACATACCCTACATGCCGCTGCCAGTGAGATACAGTGTAGACATGCATCTTAAATTCTGTAACTAAAGCTGTTTCAGTGACTATTTCCCCAAGAAATTGTTAAACATATTATCCAAAGATTATCAATCATAGCATTTTCCATTTGTTTTCTAAAGGCAACCACTCATACATCCAATGACCCATCCTGCTCAGCTGATGAGAATGGCAACAGAAGGTGGCATGGTGGTCCACACCTGTTTGTTTTTTAACTGATGTGCAATCATAAAAGACCATACGTAACTGGCAGAATACTACAGTTAGAGAAAAGTATACAACCATTTCATAAAATAATTTAGTTGTAGAGCTTCTTACCGTAGAGCACGACTAAGCTTCTCATAGTTCATGGTGGGTTTATTTTTACGTTGTCCCCATTTCTGTGCAACCAGCTCAGGTTGATTCAGTTTAAATTCCCCTTCATCGCCAACCCAAGAAATACAGTCTCGAGCATCTTTGTCAGTAAGAAGTTCTAGCAAAAACTGCCATAGCTGAATCTGGCCATTGTTTCCTATTGAGATAAAAGGTCATTAAAGATAAACAGAAGTTATTTTCTACAGAGCTGAAGTTATTTTAAGAATTCATAAACTTCAGTTTAGGACAGCTCAATATCTATGTTATACCATGGCCAAGATTGTAAGTTAGAATCTAAGTGCACGTTTAGGCACTTAAACAGTTGACTTGATCTTTCAAAAGTGCAGCACACCCAGAAGCTCTCACTGAAGTCTTGGCCTAGAAGCCCAGTTCTAGGTTCCTATTTTTGAAAATCTTTAGACTACTGTCACAAGGCACTTTGCAGAGCGTGTCAATCAAGCAAAACTTAAATGTGGTTTTGAGGTGAGATTTGTTTTTTTGGAGACAGATGAAGTAGCAACTCCTAACTGAGGGGAAGGGACAGAAAGGAAAGCAATATTGGAGGACAGAAGCAAGGTAACAGGGAAACTGATACAAAGAGTTTGGATGAAGAAAATCTAAGGAGAATTCTGAAATTAAATTGCATAGCTAACGTGCAGTTTTCCTAAAAGTGCCTTCACTTCATAGAGATTAGCAGGTCTCCAACTGGTGAAGTTACCAGCAGAGTAAGAAGGAAAACTGAACAAACAGTATGCAAAGTGCCAGGTTAGAATTCTGGAACATATTTGCCAATCTCCGCTTCCTCCCCGAATGATCCAGTCAGGAGGAGAAAAAACCTGAGCACATGGTATTGAGTGGGAGGAAGTGGGGCACGTTTAAGACAACGGTCAACCTTGCGTTTGTCTCATCTACAAGATAGCACTTCCATCAACGTAGTACTAATGTAGTACTAACTCAAAAGATCTGAGGGCTACATACTGTACCAGCACTTCCTGTCGCACCTGGATTTTCCCTACAGGCCTCATATCCAAGTAAGCAGCCCTTAGAAAATTTGGCAAAATCATATCTGTAAGGGATATGGCTGTATTCTGCAAATTCACCATGTGATTTAACTGTTAAATATTTACAACGTTTACATTAAAATAAAATTGAGAAAATACCTGTTCTGTTCCCAGGTGAACTTCTGTCTTCTCCTGAGATTCTTGGCGCTCTTTGTACTTTAGCTGCCTTTGCACTGCTGTTTATTACTTTAATGGTGGTTGGGGTAGCAGGCTGTACAGATGCTGGAATAATTTGCACAGCTGTGAAAGAGCAAACATTGGAGAACAATAATTATAACTTGTTGGTACAACAACCTGATGCATGCATGCGAGAATAAACACACACAAAAACACACACACACACACACACACACACACAGTAGAACCTTAGAGTTACAAACACCTCGGGAATGGAGGTTGTTTGGAACTCTGAACAAAACGTAATGGTTGTTCTTTCAAAAATTTGCAACTAAACACTGACTTAACACAGCTTTGAAACTTTACTATCCAGAAGAGAAATGCTGCTTTTAACTATCTTAATTTAAATGAAACAAGCACAAAAACAGTTTCCTTACCGTGTCAAGTCTTCTTTTCATTTTTAAATTCCCCCCCTTTTTTAGTCGTTTACATTTAACATATTACTGTATGGTATTTGCTTTTTTTTTTTGGTCTCTATTGCCTGACTGCGTACTTCCGGTTCCAAATGAGGCGTGTGGTTGGCCGGTCAGTTCGTAACTTTGATGTTCATAACTCTGAGGTTCTAGCGTGTGTCTGTACATCAATATTAAAATTCAAAATATTTCCCCTCCGAAGAGCTACATGGATATTCATAAACCTACACCTTGAGAATAATTTTAATTGTTGCTACCATTTAAAATGGAATTGGTGTTAGCATTGCAGTATATATGCTACTTTCTTTTAAATACAGAACTGATTTCTGATATATGTTCACCAAGAATGCAGTTCTGAACAGCTGATATTACAATGTGACACAAGTGAAATATTTATGGTGCAGAATAATGGTAAAGTCAATTGATCATTATAATAAGAAAGTTAGAAATTCAAAATTCTAATTAAACTCTCAAAGTGGCTAAAAATTAAAGCTTTGCTTTCAAGTTGAAAAACATGCAAAAGATGTGTTATTTCTCTGTGGCTTTTCTGACTTTTTGGTAGCATGAGTGCTGAACCCACATTTCTAGTTGACAAACACCTGTCTTAATAATTTACTGGCATGACTACTCACGCTGATCAATAGTAACTGTTGCTATTTCTCCAGAGTGTTCTTGGCTAGCCAATACATCTGCCAAGTAAAAGAAAAATATTTAAATCTTTATTCAAATCCTTACCCCCATAAGTCAACTGAATGCCAAATGGATTTATAACCGAGAAAACAAGCAAGGAATGCAGAGAAACAACATAAAGGTTGTAGAGTGTAATAAAGATGATGACTTTTAAGAGTAAATATGTAACACCACGTGAAAGAAGTATGCACAGCCTTTTTTATGTCCTTCTGGGCATCTGGGGTGGCACTTTATTTTCACGAATGTACTTTTAGAATATTACACACGCTTTTTTTTTTTAGTGTTTACCCACACAAACTTTCTATTTTGCTTATATGATGTACTTTTTTCAGTGTCACAGACAGAAAATCAGCCTACCTAATTGTATCTAAACATTGAATACACAATAGATTAGCTGCAGTGTATATGGGCTAAAGAATTAGCTTAGTAACTTTCACATTTGTGTGAGACTGCAACATAGTAAATAGCACTTAACATTTAATTATGAGACTGTCAAATCAGAAGATGAACCAAAGCGAATAATAAAAACATAAATCAGGAATTTTCAGGTATGTTGCAAGAGCCATACCTCTTATACCTTACTTCCTGTATTAGATTAACAGTAATAAAATTTGAGGAAAGATGGGCCAACCAGATTTAAAATATAGACGTTTCTTTTCGTAACAGCAAGTATTCTCATTATAACATATTCCCTTATCTTGTATTTGACACCCTCCCTTTCACTGCTAATGGAAAGTGGGAAAATAACCTGGACTATTCACAACTGTCTTTATCTTTCCACAGAAAAAAAACAGTAACTAAATCAGTCATTAAGAAAGCTCACATACATTTTCGAAGAAGCTCCAGGTGGCTCCAAAGGATTTCTCCCCGAGGGACCCTCTGGAAGAAGTCCTCTTGATTGAGGCTACATAACTCTCGGCCTGGAATACTAAGAGTATTGAGGTCTATGTCAGTCATGCTGAATTCCTTCATCACCCATACCACCCAGTGGAGTACTTGGTCTGTTGACCACTGTACAGGGTCTAGGAAAAAAGAAGAAAAATATATTAAACAACTGATAACTGTAAAAGGTGTGCCACCCTGTCCATTTTAGACACTACAGAACTATTCCCTATAGTGACTAACAATAAAAAGAACCACAGAAAAAACACTGTCCCATGTGATTGAAACAAGTATGACTGAAAAGTCATATGAATGAGTTGTTAAATTTTTTCTTCTTTTAAAAAGAACTAATTCTTAAGTTTTAATAACAAAGCCTGGTCATGCCACAAACATTCTTTGCAGAGAAACAAAAAGGGAACATAGTAGAATGTGTGGAAAGCCACAACACAAAAGCAATTTTGATTCTCAAGATGCCACTACAAAACTATTCCTATGGACTTGCTAATTTGCTTTCTATGGCTTTGCCTGAGACAGTGCAGTATCTGGAGTGCTAGGCAAGCCTCTGACTTGGATCACCATTTCTTTTCGCCATCTCGGAAAATTTCTGAGCCCTCTATTGCTCTCTCTACCAATTTTTTTTGTTTCATTCCTTCCAATATGAATCATTAACCTTCCCTATGTTGGGATGGAATACCCTTCCCCAACCAAGATCTAGGTCAGTAACACTGTGTGTGCAACCAGCGAGGAGCTGAGGATATTGGTGGCTAGTGAGAGTTCTAAGCAACATCATTAAGCTTCCTAACCTTTCTGGGAGAAGGATGAATAGTTTTGGGTTTTTTTGCCTTGTTGTAACTAGGCCAACTGGGTGAACGGTTAGAACAGATGGCTGTCAAAAATTGTTTCATGTGCAGGGTCAATTTTTTTTCCTGTTACTATTGTCATATCCTGTAAGTTCTTTAGGCTAACACTATACTCCATAATAATGCTTCTGTGAGCACAGCATAACTCTGGAATCTACGTTGGGACATGAGAGCCGTTTATCCTCCAAACCCCAAGAGAGCTCTGGGAAACAGCTTGGCATCATGGATCGCCACAGATATAGTTTCTGTGATTTTCTGAACAGAATGGATCAGGAAAGTTCTCTCCTCATTCCCTCATCTAGGAAAAAGATGTATCTAGAGCTGTATCTTGTCTGGTTTCTTGAGGGGCTTTTGAGTTTCATGGCTGAGACAAACATGCTTTAGCAGTGACTTCCACTGGTCATGAAACTCTCCCCGACAGGGTCTGGATCTTGTACTTGGTCAGCAGAAACCTCTCACTTCAGCAGTTCTGAACCTGGGACCACTGACAAAATGCAAGAAGAATAGGCAGTGCCAGAGTTTTAAAAATCTCGTATTAAAGAGCTAACTTTGCATTTGCAGCACACTAGTCCCCGGAAATAGTAAAAGAAATATGAGAATGCTCCTGGTTAAGACTTAGACCCCAAGAAATATTCTAGAGCTGGGGAGGCCCAAGGAATGGTGGTGCTGCTGGTGGTGAGAGTTCTCATCATAGCTCCTGGAAGTCACAAAGAACCTCCAGACAGTGAGCTTCTTGTTTCTTAAAAAGGCTAAGTAAGCTGTCTGCCAAAACACCAAAAATTATCTACTTCTGTTGTTGCCTTGTCTCCTGAAATAACTTTGACTTCTCAAAGTGAAAATACAATGCACTTAAGGTCCCTCTTGGTAAACTGCGGCTCCAAAAAGCAGTTGGGGGCATTTTTCCTTTGATTTAGCATTTTCTGATTGTTCCATGCTTCCAGCAAAAAATAGCCTAAAGGAGAAAATGACAGCTAGAAACAGCTGTGGAGGACACCTTGTATGTTTCTCTTAGACAAGAATGAAACTGAAGAAACAGAACAGGGACGGTTAAAGGGTGGAAAATTCCTGGATGGTGGTTAGTTTTTAGCTTACTAGTCAGAACAAATAATTGGAAGGAATAGAGTCTGCAATATCACTACAAAACAGGGCTTGATTTTACTCCAAGCTACAGGTTTCAGAGTAGCAGCCATGCTAGTCTGTATCCGCAAAAAGAACAGGAGTACTTGTGGCACCTTGGAGACTAACAAATTTATTCACTCCAAGCTACAACTCTCACTGTCTGTTGCAAAGTGCTCTGGATTCTCAAAAGAGGCAAGTGATTTCTGAAAGCCTTGATGAAGCTGAAAAACAACTCCCAGCAGAAATGCAATTTATACACATTTATAGAAAGGTCAGGCAAAATGAAATCTCATCTTTGGGGAATCATACAAAAATTCATTTAAAAAATTGCAGGCATATATTATAAAGCACCAACAATACATTCAGAATACAAAAGGTCCTCAAGTGCTTCCTTTCTCTCCAATTCCATGAAGTCAGGAAAATCTGATATGGTATTTAAAAGCTATCCTTTTTGGCATTCACTTGATTAAGACATTTCTACTACCAAGAGGAGAATTCCAAAATGTCTATACTTGGGTTGGTCATAAGAGAGGCCAATTTTTGTTTTCTAGAAAATTCTCACCTACATAATGGAAAATAATTGTAAACCTTTGAAATTACAATGGTGTCACATTCACAATGCTGATTTTCTTCTTTGAGAAAGCAAAGTTTTAATACTAACAAATCTATAAAGTTGATTTACAACAGTTTATTTAACATTAGATGTTTTTAGTATTATGTTGAAGAATGTAACTTTTCTTCTTGCATTATGGATGGCATGCTGTGAAATTTCAAGAGATATTCACATGAATATCCCTAAGCTTTTTGTATCAAACCCGCAATTAACAAGATATCTAGCACAATGAAAGTGAATTCAGAAATGCTTGTATGTCAAAGGGATCAACAAAACAAAGCAAATCAGAAGCCATTGCTTCAGTTATTTCTCTGAGAATCTGTTAAGACTATCAGCCAATTTAATACCTTGTTCCCTTGTAAATACCTGAGACTGAATTTAACTTTTTCCAACTACTAAAACCAAACAATGGCAAGAAAAGACAAACAAATCTGAAATTGTTGTAATGTGTTTTGTACCATCTAGGGTTATCACTTGGGGTTCCTCAACAAGGGGGAAAAAAAAAGGGAGGGGGGCAAGTTTATGGGAGTTTGTTTACATATTACAGGTTGATTTCATGAATATCACTGGAGAGTACATTACAATGATTTACCGCAGTTAATTTTCACCTGGAGAGTCCAGGGTTCAAGTGTGGCATAGGTCTCACACAAAAAGTTTCAATTTAGCTCCCAGAACACATTTACAGACATTCCATATTCTATAATCCTAGAACAATTAGTCTTTTCCATAGTGACCCTCTTTTGAAAAGATTATTGAAGTTTAAAAATTAGGTACTTTAAGTACTTGAATCTAAGTGTGGCTTTTCATACAAATCTGATTCTGCTTGGTGCTCCACATCCTCCACTACTACTGTCTTTAATGAGCCCTGAAGAGAGTCAGGAACACCAGAGAACTGGACCCAAGGTCAAATTCATACACAAACAGCTTGATCTTCCAGTACACATATTTTAAAACTACTTTATGCAATAGACCAGGGGAAAACACAAATTTGTAATATAAGTAAGCTGTGGAGGAAACCTACCCTCTTCTACCAAGGAACTATCAGCCATGGTTCCACCTCCACTTTACTTACTCTATCAAGCTATTTGTACTACACTCATCACCATAGCATATGAAATCTCATCATAGTATCTGAGCACTTTAATAAATGTTCTCTTATACAATACCCAATATCAAATAATTCTCAATTATTAAAAACATACAAACTACTCAACATTGTGTTTTATTACCATAGGGTATTCCAAGGCGTTCTTGCTCCTTTCTGTAGCCTTCCAGTGCTGCAGCCCATCGAGTCACTTGCTCAGAAGTTTCATCTGATATTGTTGTAATGTGTTTTGTTCCATCTAGAGTTATCACTTGGGCTTCCTCAACAAGGTGAGCTTCAGCTTCAGCATGGTGGGCATCCGGATCGATAACTACCTCCACAGTTTCTACAGGCTTTACAATTTCAAGGATGTTTAACTTGGGCTCTATTCCTAGATATGGATGAAAATACAGTAAGGTAAAATACATTATTTTTGAGCACTGCAAAAGCATTACTCGTTTCATTTAAATCTCACCAAACATACTGTTACTACATGCTGAGAATCAGATACAGAAAACATCAGATGCATTCACGGTTAGCATCACATTTTCAGAATGATTCATATGACTCAACACTATCAAGGATAGCAGACTCAAGGTGATATTTCTTCTCACCCTTCACTTAAGCATACACTTATAATTTAGTAAAGTGAACATACAAATAATTATGCCCCTTCACCCCACAATCCCATGCGTTTCAAATTTAGTTTTTATATATACCCACAAAACACATATTCAACTGGCAGCTCCGTATGCATACCTAAGGAACTATTACACTTGTCCTATGAAGGAAATATAGTAGGTCCAAAAATATGTATTACTTTCAGTCTTCAAAAGTGGTTACTTTTAAAGTGTCTTTGAAATTATTACACACACTTTGGTTAGCATCACTTTAAGATACCCTATAAGATACACCTACATTGTAATAAAAGACCTGTAGCATGGCTGCAGCTGACCTGGGTCAGATGACTTAGGGTCACAGGGCTCAGGCTATGGAGCTAAAAATTGCAGTGCAGATGTTCAAGCTCAGGCTGGAGCCCAAATCCTGAGGGGGAGGGGAGGGTCTCAAAGCCCAGGCTCCAGTCAAGCCCTGCAAACCCAAATCAATTGACCCTGGCTCTGTGACTTGGATTTTTACTGCAGTGTAGACATACTCTTAAAGAGGCAATGTGGTTTAGTGGATCAGACGACTGGAAACCAGAATGCTCAGGTTCTAAATCCAGCTTTACCAGCAATTTGTTCTGTGGCTCTGGGTCAGTCCCTACCTTTTCCACCTGAGTTTCCTCTATCTGTAAAATGGGTTAAGTAGTATTTATCTATTCTGCAGTGGCGTTATGAGGATTAATGTTTATAAAGCAGTTTGAAGTGCTACATAAATCATTAGTATGATTATAAAATAACTCAGACCTTTACTTTGCTCCAAGAAATCTTATAGTCATTCTTAACTCCAAACTTCTGCTCTCATTTGTCTCCCTGGTAAGTAAGCCTACCTATCAGTACCTCCTGGATACTGCCAGATTTCATTCCTTACCCTTCTCCAACATTACCTTGATGCCCTCTTTATGTGTCATCTTAAGTTTAGATTTTTAAGGGTCCACAATTCAAAACCAGAACAAGAAGTTTCAGGAAGCAAGGTCATACAACCGGTTTTCCATCAAACTCCAAATCCACTCAAAATTTCTACCCCCCTCTTCTAAGTTCTCCATGAAGTCACTCTACTATCCTATTTTATCATCATCACTCCTATTCGACCTCTCTCTCTAGGTACACACACTTAGGCAGTGTCTAAATCTTGCCGCTTCTTCCTGTGTAACACCTTGAGTTCTGGTTTGTTCTCTCTGACCACATACCTAAAAGGTTAATCTAGGCCCTGATTACTGCAGCCTCCTCTGTGGCCTTGTTAAATGCTATCTTGCCCAATTTATATCCATTCAAATTCAGATACAAATAAATCTCCTAGCTCATAATTTGACTGTCACCCGCACTCCCTATGTCCTACTCTATTGACTCCCCCTCCTTCACACATTTAACACAAACTACTTGTCTTTATTTTGAAAGGCCTTTCATGTTCTATCACCATTTGAACCATCATCTCTGATATGACAATGAGACAATGACCCCCATCTCCTCTGCACCAACGATGCCAGTCTTGGCTGCACATTTTTCAAGTTCCGCAACAAGCACCTATGCGCTCTCTGCCACAGTCCCTCTTCTGGGATTTCAAGTAAAAATACACAGTCTTTGTTCTCCTTCAAACTGACTTCTGCTATGATGCCTACAAAAACACTTCATCACAGTTGGGCAGGTAGTGTGCTGTGATTACTGCTTATCATGCCGATGAGAACCATCTCACGTTACTTCATCCTTCACCTCAAACCCCCATACGGTTTACTGTATAAACCTGCTGGTTCATCTATATTAAGTTCCTTGAGGCAGCAGCTGCCTCTTCGTTATGTATGTACAGTGCTTAGCACATTGGGGCTGGGTCTCCAGGTGTTACTGCCACAGAAGTTAATATCATCTACTCACATAATTTATTTACAAAGAAAAAAATGCAAAATAGTGCTATTAAAACAAGTTAATTCTTGCTTTTCTTTCTTAGGAGTATTAAGCTCTACCTGAGAAAAGATGACAGAATTAGGAACAAGTACATGGACAGGATAAGTACATTTTATTCATTCTACAAAGCCTTCTACATAAACCCATCAAGAGACATGGGACAAAAAACAGGTTTGATGCTACAACACTTGGTGAACCACTAGTTTTGCTGACTACTATTAAGTGTTATCTGTTAGGGTTTCATTCTTGTCATGAATATACAGAGAACTGTATTTCTCTCTCAATAAGTGTTTTCAGGTTTAAATTAGCTGAAAGTAAGAAAACATCAATTACAAAATACCTTAACTTTAGACTTTCTAATTCAGAGGAAATTTTTATTCTTTCTTCCTTTAATCAAAAGGTTCCTTAAGGAACAAGAGAAATGCTGAATAAAAGTGTTATCCTTTGTAGTGAAGATGTTATTTCAGTGACAACAAAATTTCAGAAAGGATTCTATTTAAAAAACAGTTGAAGAGCACCTTTAACTAGCAAAACAATGAAGTCATTGTGACTGATAACTGCAACTCATTTGAAAGAAACCACATTTAACTTTTTGATTTGCAGGAACCCATTCCAAGCACAGAGGAGCAAACTTTGTCCTGTTACACCCATGCAAACCTATCTGAACCCAAAACGAACATACAGTAGTAAATGATAGCAGAATCTGACCTACTATACGAGCCAATAAACAGCCACTTTTTTGTAACAAGAACTGTATATCTAATCTGTCATGCACCACATTGAACATATGAACATAAACAGCGTGTTGAAGCTACTGGGGTTAATAAAAATTAGTAACTAAACAAGTCAAAAGTGAACTGGATGCTATTTATGTTTAACCAGTTGTCAAGGTTCCTCCCCCACTCTGAACTCTAGGGTACAGATGTGGGGACCTGCATGAAAACCTCCTAAGCTTACTTTTACCAGCTTAGATTAAAACTTCCCCAAGGTACAAATTAATTTTATCCTTTGTCCTTGGAATATCCACTGCCACCACCAAACTCTAACTGGGTTTACTGGGAAACGTAGTTTGGACACGTCTTACCCCCCAAAATCCTCCCAACCCTTGCACCCCACTTCCTGGGAAAGGTTTGGTAAAAATCCTCACCAATTTGCATAGGGGACCACAGACCCAAACCCTTGGATCTGAGAACAATGAAAAAGCATTCAGTTTTCTTACAAGAAGACTTTTAATAGAAATAGAAGTAGATAGAAGTAAAGGAATCACCCCTGTAAAATCAGGATGGTAGATACCTTACAGGGTAATTAGATTCAAAACATAGAGAATCCCTCTAGGCAAAACCTTAAGTTACAAAAAAGACACACAGACAGAAATAGTCATTCTATTGAGCACAATTCTCTTCTCAGCCATTTAAAGAAATCATAATCTAACACATACCTAGCTAGATTACTTACTAAAGTTCTAAGACTCCATTCCTGGTCTATCCCCAGCAAAAGCAGCATACAGACAGACCCAGACCCTTTGTTTCTCTCCCTCCTTCCAGCTTTTGAAAGTATCTGGTCTCCTCATTGGTCATTTTGGTCAGGTGCCAGCGAGGTTACCTTTAGCTTCTTAACCCTTTACAGGTGAGAGGATTTTTCCTCTGGCCAGGAGGGATTTTAAAGGGGTTTACCCTTCCCTTTATATTTATGACACCAATAATCCAAAAAAGGATGTAATGGTTCTTATTTTGTTTATCTGTGATATAATGAGAACTGCTGTTGGAAACTGTCTTAAGAGTCTTTGGGGAATTAGACATTTTAGATATCAATAAAACCTTTCAGTAACTGAATACTCATCTAAACATGACTTCTGACATTTTTATATTTTATACACCCCCCCTTTAATTTTATATTATACACATCTTTTCATTTTTTACATCTCTTTGTAAATATATATATGAAAGGGTGTGCACCCGTTTAAATTTCCTTAAGATGTATACAGAAGGCCTGAACTAATTATTTGTGTTACGATAGCACAAAGGGGCTGCAAACACAGATCAGAGTTCCACTGTACTAGGTGCTGTACAAACAAGGACAACACCTTCCCAGACAAGAGACAACAGGTAGATGAAACAGAAAATAGGGGTTGAGAGAATGAGGTAAAGTACAGAGATTATCTCATAAAATAAGCACTAGTATCAGATCACTAGTGCCTATTCACGGTCAGGAGAGGTGTGTGTGATGCTGTATAAAATGGAAGATAACTAGTTCACTCATCACTGTTACAAAGTTGCAGTAAATCTTGTATAAAGTATGTCATGTAAGGGATCTATGGAAAAATTATTATTTGTCAAGTATGATTACCTTGTTTAAATAAATGTATCACCATTGTATCTGAGGTTATAAACATTGGCTCTGCATTTGTATATAAACTATGTTCTGTTCTTGAGTGTCACCCACAAGGCAAATTTACATCCAGACTAGCCATCCCTGTGTTGGGCCATCCATGTGTTGATGGGCTACGCACATATTAATGGACAATTGAGTAGACTCAGCTCACCCAGTGAGCACCTCCTGGAGATGTTTCAGAGAGCAGTGAGGCAATGGTTGCCCAATAGTTCAGCAAGGCATGTAAGGACATGTGATCCAAGACTCCATCTTTTGCCAGTATCTTTCCATGCACTTGGGCTGAAAGTATAAATGAGACTGTAACATCACTTCTTGGTCTTCAATCCTGCTCCACTTCTTCGGACTGTAATTTCTAAAATCAAGGAAGCTTTGAACAAAGAACTGATGACCCCCACAATCTTTGGGGTAATCCAGAGAGACTTATTGCAAGCTAGCAGACTTACCATCACTGCTATTATCCTGACCTACAGACTCTGAAATCAGTTGTAATGTATAGGATTCCTTTAAGCATTTAATAGCTTTCCTCTTCCTCTTTTCTTTTTAAATAAATCTTTAATTAGTTTACTACAGATTGGCTGCAGCAAGGTATTTGGCGAGATCCTGAAAGCATATATTCACCTGGATTGAGTGGCCATCTCCTTGGAGTTGGAAGATCCTATTATATGTGATTTCTGGTTTTAATAATCATTTATCACAGAAGTCCAGTTGTGTAGGTGGTAAGCTAGGAGCTCGAATGCCTAAGGGGGACTATATTTTAGCTTCTTGTGATACAGGAGCTCATTTTTGTTACTAGCTTTGTTACCTCTAATGATAGAATAAACCACCAGTTTTGGGGGGTGTCTGCCCTATTTCTTACAGTCTGTCCTGAATTTGGCATTCTCAACCATGACCCATGCCAGGTAGCGTGACAAGGTGATCCATAAAATTCTCAACAATAAGTAGTATTAGAGTTATTTGAAGGAGGAGAAAGTGGGGGCTTCACAGACTTTTACAAACATAAAAGGGGTAGCATGGGAAAAACACAAAGGTGCTTTGAGAGATAAACAGAGTAAAGCAGATGAAGGCTGGCGTGGTTGACAGCGATAGTAAAGATGACAGTTTTAAGGTAACAGATTTCATAGGTAGGGAAGAAGTAACTGATAAAAGATCTTACAGGTGAAGACAGGAAACTTGTGCCTGATCTGGAGGAGAAAGGAAAGCCAGTGGAGGATGTGACCAGTAAGGTGGCCAAAAAGCTTAACATAGCAGCAGCATTTTGAATGAACACTACGATCTGCCAATCACAATGCACAGATGCAAAAAAACAAAACAAAACAGATACTCCACATTTCGGTAATTTGTCACACATTTCAGTTACTTCTGACATACATTGACAGGCTTGAAGATTGAGAGATATACGATCGCTGTCCACCATATTTATATGTTATGTGGAGATACAGTATTTAAGTCTGTAAGGCTGTTAATTCAGTATCTCTTTCCCAAGTGTTAAAAATTCTTAAAATTATAATAATATAGTCCCTTTGGAAATGCAATGATACAAATTGCTCAAATAACTATAAATCTAATTAAATACAATTAGAGAATCCCTGTTCAAAAACAGTGTCTATACTGTAAGAACCTATGAATGGTCATACAACACATTTTTTCTTTAACGAGACCAATTAAAATGGATTTTAAATATTGTAAATTAACATTCAAAATTACATGAGAAGCTGTGATCTCTGGATGAAAAGGTATTATATAAGCGCTAGGTATTATTATTTGACCCTATCATTAAGGCACACGTCCCATTGATGTAAATGTTGGCAAAGTTCTGCTTTCAGTTACTTGATGGCAAAAGTCAATTGAATTGTTCTGGATTCATACTGGTGGAATAGCAGAATTTGGCCCTCTTACCTCACTCTACCTAGACACAGGGTGAGAGGGGAAAAGAGTAAAAAATACAGAATATGGAAACATGAAATGTATAAAGAAGTACCAATATTTAAAGTGGCTGATCAAATGAAGAATTAGTCATGAAGATTGTTAAATTCAAACAAGAGTTTTATAAACAAGTTGAAGTATTTAAATAAGCCATCTTATTTTTTTTTTTAAATATATGCAGCAACAGTAGTTATAATTCTGTTTTACATAAAACCAGGGGTTAAAGGCCTGTATTTTGATCCCTCAAAGAATGAAAACAGGCATAATAAATAAAGCTTTTTAAAACTAGAGAAGAACTACTCACTATTATAACAAAGATCAAATCATTGTTTGTTAAATGACTACAAGCCATTGAATCTACTGCTTTACCCATACCAGAAAAAAGTGATGAACTAACTCTGTAGATGGATCAGATCATAAGTAGCATTATTTTGAAGTAATAGCCTGAGACTAGCTTTCTGAAATGCTAAATTAAAATACATTCGCCAGATTTGTCTGTCTTTCTTTCCACCTCACTTCTTTCAGCTACATTTTAAGAAAACAGAGGACAAGCTCATGTTTCCTCATTCACACTAGCCTAACACTGGAGGAAGAGCTTTGACTTCCAGGAATACATTATGTCTGACAATATCGTTCTTTATTGTAGTTTCAACCAGTTTGCCAGTTTGGTCCTCTCTCCTTTGCACCTTACCCTCATGGCCAGGAGTTTTAGGCAGACTGAAGTCTTTATGATCTGTGCACAAGGACTCACCTGACTTGGACAGAGTCAGGGAGGGATCCTTTCTTTCAGGAACACATCTGGAAGGGGATCTGTTCATGTGTTTGCGAAAGTGCCCCTTACTCTAATGAGAGGCCCGAGTCAGCGATTCCTTGGGCTTAACAGCTCTGGCCTCTGCTCCAGAGCGCATGCTCAGAGGGGCGGGGCTTACAGACTAAGGCCAATGTACCAGGGGAGGGAGCGGTATCTCCCTGGCCTGTAGCTGACTGGAGTATATTGTCCTTCTCCCTGAGGTACTTGCTTAGTCAAAGCTCCTGTCCCTCATGGGTTTGAGGAGATAAGGAGCAGTGGAGCTGTACTTGGCAGAGACATGAGCCTCCTCAAAGCGGTAAAGACGGAGCTGGCGTTCATCACTGACTGAGAAGAAGGGGCAGGAGATAGTTCTTAAACCCGGCGACTCTGGGCATAGTCCCCAAGAAGAGGATCTCCAAGGAAGGGAGAAACTAAACTGTACTAACTAGAATATAAAAATCATTAAAACGCTAAAAATACTAACGACATACAATCATATTTACAGGTTTTGAAGACTATGTGAAGATAGCTTTGAATACAGAGGATTACAACTCGGGACATGTGGCACTAAGAAGGAATTAGAGGAGTGTCTATCCACACCACCCCTTATGGCCTTGGCATAGAGCATGAAGAGAGCAATTGCATAGGCACAAACCAACGGATGCTACTTGCTAGAAATCTCCGGTCTCAAGAACACGAGCACATGCGTACCCATGTGTGGAATACACACAGGGACGAGCACTAGAAGAAGAAACATTGGTTATGTGTCCCTGCGGTTTAGTTCAATATATCTTAGAAACACAAGTATCAACAAAGAGATGACCACTTTAGGCTTTTGCTTCTGATCTTTAGTACATGATCAGTTGATAATGCCACCATAATTTAATTATTTGTGAAGCAGTAAGTTCACGTTATATTGATGTGTCTCTCAATTAGCAGGTGGCAATTCTGCTTCATTTGACTAGATATTTTGCCCAGCATGAGACAAACAACTGCTTGACCTCATTGAAAGGTCTCACATGCAGGGTACTGCCAAGTTCCTCCTTGTCACCATCCCACCAGCTTTCCTAGTTTGAGATTTATATAAAGTTACTATGGAAGACAGACACATTTTGGGCTGCAGAAACATCAGTCCATGACAAATTTTAACGGACACTCTATAAACATATGGTGCACAATGGAAAAAATCAACCTATAGGAGCATGAATAATGCAGTTATATTTTCAATGCTACAGTTAAAAATAGTAATGCATGAATACACTTACAATATGGCTCACCTTGTATGACAGCAAATAAAATGCTTAACTGCTTACCTTGCCTGGATATTACTTGTACACTAAGCTGTACTGTTCCATCTGTCTTTACTCCTTGGTCAAAGAGACTGCGATCTGGGTCCAGCTTGATACAAGGAGGAAATATTTTTAAATTACTAGACTTATAATTAAATGCTTTTATAAAGTTATCTTGTATATTCAGTTCAAAAAACTCTGTACATATATGTCAGGGAATCAGAATACTTGAGTTCCTAACTGCAGCTATCAAATATTTTTAGTCTTAATCATCAAAAGCGTGTGCAGCACTGTACAAGTCATAGTAGACATGCTCTTTACCCAGAGAAATTTGAAATCTAAAGAAAAATTACTCCATGCTGATGAACAGTAGCTCAAATTACAAAAATTTTTAAAAGGAACTGTCAACCTGCAGTCTAGTCAATTTAAAAAAAAAAATTAAGTTAAAAGTAGTTTGCTGCTATGCAAGAGACCCCAAAAATGCCACAGGGGAAATAGTGAAGCCAACTATAAACAATGTACTGTCACAATGCACAAAGTAAAAAAGAAAAACACTTCTCTCTCTAATCTTAGGTGGTAACTGCAAAAATGCACAAAAGTGTGATTTTTAAGTTGACAGTATCCCTTTAATACAGATACGTAATACTATTTAATGGTCACTCACCACATCAATCAAAGATAGTTGTCTAGACAATCTTCACTTTATGCCTCTGAAATACTACATCATGCCACATTGGCTGTGATTCTGATTAATTCTTTAATGTATCTTTTACATGGACTTTAATACCCTTATTGTTACAGTACTATCTTCCTCTCTTCTACACATCAAACTTTCTGCAGAAAATCATTTATTTCACTCAACAGTATATAAAAAAAAGCGGTGTATTACTGATTTGTCCAGTACAATAGAATTCAAAGTCACATCTCACGCTCCAGCCACTGCGTGGAACCAGCTGGGAGCTATTTCCACCAGAGGCTATCTGATAGCCCTACTCTCTGTATCCTCTGGATAACAGCCCCAATTACTAATCAGTTAAAATTGCTACTGGGAACCAGCTAGAGGCTACTTCTATCAGGCCATGATCATTGACATCAAGGAGACTACCTTCATTTCTGTTTTCACCTCTATTTCTAGCAGAGCAAAAAATGTTCTCTTCCCTCAACTTCCATGTTTAGGTGTTGGTAAAGAAAATGTTATATTCTGGGACATAACACTGTGAGGTCCAATACAAAGAAGCATTTCTACTGTAAGGGAGTCATTAACTATGTTTTAGCTCTTAAGAGAGCCTTCTTTCCCTTCCTCTTTTCATCATTATATCAAATAAGGCTATGTCTTCACTAAAAGTGCTGCAGCTGCACCGACAGTGATGTGAGAGGTCTTCCTGCCACTGTAATTAATCCACTTCCCCAAAAAGGCAATAGGTAGGTCAATGGAAGAATACTTCCATCCACCTGGTGATGTCTACATCAGGTGCTAGGTCGGCATCACTATGTTGTTCAGGGCTGTGAATTTCTCAGACCCCTGAGCAACATACCTAGCTCAACCTAATTTTTAGTGTAGACCTGGCCAAAGAGACAGAAAGGGAAAGAGGGAGTTGGTTTTTCACCACTGATCTAATGAAAACCCCAAATGAGGCTAACAACACTGGGAGAAGATATGTTCTTTTCATTCAGTGCCCTTCATGATCGCCTTCAGTTACATCTGCTTTAGAAGCAACTACATTAGTAGAACATAAATACTATTCCAGGTCTTCACAATATTCCACTGCCAGCACCTCACTGCAAGGGAATCTTTGCAGTAAGCTAGACTCTGCTTCAAACAACATACTACAGAGGTTTAAAAAAATTCTGAGATTACAGATTTCTATGCAGGGAGTGACAGCAAAAGCGCTAACAGGATGACAAATAAAATGATTGTAAGCCTAATAAAATCCTCCATGATGAATTATAGTTATCAAATATTAAAGTTTTGAGAATTTGCAAATAGATCCTTAATAAGGATCTATCACAGTAGTTCTCAAACTTTTGTACTGGTGACACCTTTCACATAGGAAGCCTCTGCGTGCAACCCCCCTTATAAATTAATAACACTTTTTATATACTTAACACCATTATAAATGCTGGAGGTAAAGTGGGGTTTGGTGTGGAGACTGACAGCTCGCGACACCCTATGTAATACCCTCACGACACCCTGAGGGGTCCCGACCCCCAGTTTGAGAACCCCTGATCTATCAGCTAAAACTGAATCCTTTTTAGCTTCATTAATTGGTACTTTAGATATATTGAAAGTCTACTGTGCTCCAATACGTCTATAAGGTGCCACAGGACTCTTTGCCGCTCTTACAGATCCAGACTAACACGGCTACCCCTCTGATACTTGAAAGTCTACTGTAATCTTTTAAAAATATATTTTGTCAAACAAACTGTAACTCAGTGACTAGTCATTTTCACATCACAATAGGTCAATAATAGCATAATGTGGGAGGTCTGAAACAAAAATGCAGTTTTAGCAAATGAAACTTTTCAATATTTCCTGAGCTCTGAAATAACTCTTAGTGGCTAGAGAAAGTCAGCTTTATAATCTTAGTTCTTTTCTTTGGGCCCTCAGACCTCAAGAATATTTCCTGCTAAACTTAATTTACTTGAAAAATAAACTACATATATATATTTTTGACTGTGACAACAGAGCCTATTTTTACTATCTCAGCTTCATAATAAAAAAATACAAGTCACTGAAGAATCTAATTCCAACGTCAATATCGGATACATCTTTGTGTCCTGAATATAGTATCTTGTGATCATTTTTCTGTTAACAGATATTTCTAAATTTGATTTTTTATTATGCAAAGAATCTCTATGTTACACACTTTGGCAACAAGTCTAGCTAGAAGATAGCTAAAGGAAAAAATTAGGTAACTGTACATTTTTGTGTAGTTGTAGCAGGATCTGAATTAAAAAAACTGAAAGACTTTAATATTTGCTATTCAATTCCTGCATTTTGTCTTTTGAAAAACTATACTCATCATTCCGTAAACTTAAAAAAAAGAAAAAAGAAAAAAAGAAAAAAGTGACCTGTCTCAGAAAGAAAGTCTGAACTACAACAACTTCACCTACACCTGTTGCCTACAGCATTTTTCATCAACACGGATAAGGTAAGAGCAGGGGTGGTCAACCTGAGCCTGAGAAGGAGCCAGAATTTACCAATGTACATTGCCAAAGAGCCACATAATACATCAGCAGTCCCCCCCCACATTAGCTCCCCCGCCCCCAGCACCTCCTGCTCACCTCTCCCCCACCACACCTCTCCCTGGCGTGCAGGAAGCTCTGGGGGGGAGGGGGAGGAGTGAGGGCACGGCAGGTTCAGGAAAGGGGGTGGGAAGGGGTGGACTGGGGGCAGGGTCTATGGCAGAGCCAGGGTTGAGTAGTGAGCACCCCCTGGCACATTGGAAAGTTGGCACCTGTAGCTACAGCCCTGGAATTGGTGCCTACACAAGGAGTCGCATATTAACTTCTAAAGAGCCACATGTGGCTCCGGAGCCACAGGCTGGCCATCTCTGGGTAAGAGTATTAATAGATACAAAAATCCATGTTTTCTTTCTGGGAAAATAGGAGCATAACTTCTCATCACTAAGAATGTCACTCCTACAGCTAGTGCGATCAAGCATTTGTTAGCAGCTCCTATTCTACAGATAAAGAAATATACACACATACTGTAATAACTACCCAGACAGAAATTCATAAGAACATAAGAATGGCCATACTGGTTCAGACCAAAGGTCCATCTAGCCCAGTATCCTGTCTTCCGACAGGAGCCAATGCCAGGTGCCCTAGAGGGAATGAACAGAACAGGTAATCATTAAATGCTCCGTCCCCTGTTGCCCATTCCCAGCTTCTGGCAGTGGAAGTTCCAGAATATATGGCTCTCCTGTATGGTGAACAGTAACCACACATCAGGGCCAGCAAATATCTTACATACTTTCTTTTAAATCTCCGTGTTACTACCCAACGAGGGCTGAAGTAAAGCAATTTCAATGTATGCCAATAACCTTTCCTGGAACTCGAGAGAATCTTTAAGTATTAACAAGAGTAGAAGGAAATTAGAAAGGTTACCAAGTATTTATTTAGTGGCTGTATTATTTAAGCTTTATAAAGTTATAATGAAATCAATTCGTATCGAAATAAAAAAAAAATCATCATCCAGGAAACCCTGCAGTAACCATCTAATTCAAAAACATACATTAAAAAAAAGTCACAATATGTTTTTGTATAACTGCAGAACAATCTTTACAGCTAGACCTGTAATCATCAGAAAACACAAAAAACAATGCTGTGTAAAGCTCTTCTGGCTTCTAAATTCAGAAAATCTGAAAAAGTGCAACTCCCATATGCACGAGCAAGTAGCAAAGGCTTCAGGGAACAGTCAAGCCTCCTGACCTAAGATACCTTGGAACATAATTCTTAGTGTATGATCTGTACTTTCAAATTATAATATTTCCCCCCCCAAAATTGATAAGACATTCTGCTACTGAGATACATTTCTGACACGAACCCTAAAAGTTTCCCAGTTTTATTTGCAGTAAATTAGTAATTAATGGGTACATATTATAAACAGTTTCAAGTTGATGAGACTGACATTTGCAAGATTAGACTCTTAACTGTAGACAATTTAGCAAACTGAAGAGTGAAACCCCCTATATAAAGATCAGAGTGGAGGGAAGGGACTAAATATACAGAACTATTCTCAGAGTACAGTTAGAACCCTCAGAAGAAGTTTTTCAACACTCTTTGATTTACCTGGATATCTTGCAGGCAGATTTCATGTGCATCCAAGGAACACTGAAGTCTTGGTTCCAACAGCTTCTTTAGATTTCCAACTGGTTCATTGATGTCAATAGCCTGACTCACAAATTCTGCTGTAGTGTACGTCTGCTCAACGATGCTTAAACACCAAAGGATCAAACAATTGATTATTAACCGGATGTTAACAAATCAGCTTTGAACATGAATTAGCTGTGTGTTCTCCTACAGTAGTAAAAGTTAAAACAAATTGGAGATAAGCTATGCAAAAGCGAATGTTAATGCCAGAAATTTTAATAGTTTATTGAAAGCCCTACTCAGGGTATGCCTACAGAGCCCGCAGCAGCAAGCCTCCCAGCTCCGGTCAACAGACTCAGGCTTGCAGCACTCATGCTAAGGGCTCTAAAAACAGCTGCAGACAGCTCTTTGAAGTTGCAGCTGGGGCTAGAGCTCTGGCTCTGAAGCCTAGGGATAGAGAGGGTGGGGTGATTATATGTTTTTACTCAGTGACACTCTAGTCTTTTCCCCCAAGTGGTTCCATTTAATTTAAATCCCAGCAATGTGTGAGTAGTTAGAACTATAAGTCATTTAAAAGACACTCTGATTTGCAGGTTTGGACTTGTCTTACATTTATGGTCCATCTCAAAGAGCTTGTTGCTATTTCTTAAAACTGGGCACCAGCTATTTTTGAATAAAATAAATTGTAATTAAGCAGTTTTTAAGCTACTGATATCTTTTTGTGAACAGTGCTTAGACAACTGCAATGTTTCTGAATAATTGCTTTTTGAGATAAGAATTTAAAAAAGATTTTTTTTTTAAATTGTGCCACTTATCGAATGTCTATGTTCTTCTATTTGTCCAAATGTATCCCATCACAATTAAAATCTGAAACAAATATTAAAATTGGCAGGTGCAAGAGGCAACTGTTAGGGACAAAAATAGTAAAATGTTTAAATAAAAATCTGCCATTTTTGAAAAGAAATCTGCCAATAAAAATGAAAAAATAACCCCCCCTCCCCCAAACATGACGACTAAAAATAATGTAAAAAAGTCACAAGGGATAAAAATAGTCACTTTCTGCACTTTCCAAAGGTCACCAAATGGCACAACTAAGTAAGGAACAGAATTTAAGTGACTTGTCAATAGTTAAGTAGGAGATCTGGAGAAATGACAGGAGCAGAACCCTGATCTCAGAAATGCTAAGACAATACAACTCACCGACTCAATTTCTTTTCCAAATCTCTAATTAGTTAGAAAAATTTTTAAAATGAGGATAATGCTTGCTCACTTCTGTATTTTAAGACTACCAAATGAAAAAGAACTAAATGAGTGAAAAGAAACTAGGTAATGCGTTTAGAAATGCCAAAATTTTTCAGATGGGCTAGTACAGGACCCATCCTGAAGGCCGCTCTGTGTAGGCAGATCTCTGCACCTACAAACAGTCCCTATCCTTTTATTTGATTTTTAAAAAACATTTATATGTGTATTTTCACACAAACAAAAGGAAAAAGAAAAAAAGGCAACAGTCAAGACCCTAAGAAATACCAAAAAATCTTCTTGTTCAAAAACCCACTTAAAGGATTCTCACTCTAAATATCACCATTTATAAAACCCAAGTACTTAAAAGCAAGGAAGTGAAATAGTTAACGACATCATAAGTCTTACACTGCCCATGTCAACATTTCACTTTCTTCACAAAAATGCAGATTTTATCATAAAACAAACATGATTCTGATATAAAATACTGCTCTTTTCTCAGTAATAAACAACACAAAATCCTTCCTAAAACAAGTTTTATATTTAGATGGCACTATGATCAGCCATATATAAAAGTCCACATAAATACATATTTTTATCTTAGAATACATCAAAAATCATTTCATGTGTCAGAGTTAAAAGGCTGTTACATTGTGATGAAAAATGTATTTCTTTATATCCAAGGTCTGGGCCATCCAGGTAAATAGATTATTACCAGGATGTGTAATCAATGGCTACCCCAGGACTACATAATTACCTCACAATTCGAAAATATTAGCATTTTGTTTCACTCTGAAAGCCCTTTTGGTATCCAAGGAACTCCTGCAGAATATTAACAAACTTGGGTGTTTGTTGTGACGGTGACACTGCTGTTAACGTAATGAAAATATATGTCCATAACCAGATTCCTTCTCTCTCCTCGACTCACAACAGCAAGCAGAATGCTTTAGTGAGTCCCCATTAAACAGAAAAGGGATGGAACGTTGGAATCAGAAGATTCCACGGCAGTTGGAAAATAAAGAGAAATCAGAACACCCTCCCCCCGCACACACACGCCCTCCCCCACCTTCCCGGTCACGGGAGAGCGAGGGGATGAAGCGTTAACAGGAGCTGGGCAGAGCACAACAGCAATACAGCACCAGGGAAGTGATGGTGAACTGGAGAAAGGGAAGAAACTGACAGACTAGCGAAACAGAAAGAGCTGAGAAATCCACCCGGCAGGTAGGAATGACTCTGGCATCACCTGGAACTGGGGAAGGAGTT
Source organism: Lepidochelys olivacea (assembly GCF_965140295.1). Taxonomy (NCBI): domain Eukaryota; kingdom Metazoa; phylum Chordata; order Testudines; family Cheloniidae; genus Lepidochelys; species Lepidochelys olivacea. The sequence continues at coordinate 171,453,599 of NC_140411.1, forward strand.
CAACTGTTGCCATCTTTTGTTACATAATTTTTTCCCTTTGAATCTCCAAGAAGTCTGCAAGGAAATAATTAGTCCTGAGAGGGATAAATGGGGTTCAGTGCGATAGCATTCAGGCATTTATATAAAGCACGGCAGTGACTCACTTGCAGCCACAGCTTCCAGAGCAGGGGACACATGGGTATCCAGCCTCATTGAGGAGCAAGTCTAAAGGTTAGCATACAGGAAGGACAGACAGCAGGATAAAGCATGCACTTAGCTAGGAATAGTAGTCAATGAAGGAAAGATAATGGTTATAGTACAGAGCAGGTAGAAAAATCTCACTCGACGTTTTCATATTAAGAATGGGTTAAACTCCATGCACACTGCAGATAATATAGAAGGATATAGACGTTTGCATGCTACAAAGAGAAACCTGAAGAGTAACCTTGGTTTTGTCACCTACTATTAAAGCAGTGGTTCTCAAACTTTTGTACTGGTGACCCCTTTCACATAGGAAGCCTTTGAGTGTGACCTCCCCGCCGCCTTATAAATTAAAAACACTTTTTAATATATTTAATGCCATTGTAAATGCTGGAGGCAAAGCAGGATTTGGGGTTGAGGCTGACAGCTTGCAACCTCCCATGTAATAGACTCACAACCCCCTGAGGGGTCCCAACCCCCAGTTTGAGAACCCCTGCATTAAAGCTATGTAGACCCAGGCACTTGGACATCTCATTAAATTGTATGAAGTTCCGATCCTAAGGAGAGCTTTGAGGGGCTGGTGCCTTTGCTTATGTACAGAGGGAGCGTACAAAATATAGGAGAATACTCAATTTGTTAAAAATAAAGAGGAAATCAGATTTAGAGGCAGGATTTATGTTGTCCATTTATACTTTTTTCCTCCAGTGCAAAGGGGCTAATACCTAAAGGAAGCTCTTCAAGAGTAGGTAATAGAGCCATGATTATTATTATTTTTTAAACTGTAGACAGTGGCAATTAAGCTGTAGGAGCAGATTTAGACAGAAGTAAGGTAACTCATGTAGATCAAAAGGTTTTTAATCTCTGGTATTTGCAGCAATGGCAGCTGCGCTGTTAATGTCACAGATATTATCTCTTTCCCCCCCTACCCCCCCTTCTAGTTGCAAACTGCTTTGGTTTACATCCCTTTGATGGGAAAAGCGATGGCATACTGGCATCAGAAAGTTGGAATCTGAAGTTCCTATAGCAGTTGGGAATGGCAGCTAGAGAAGGACATATTGATTTAATGGCTGTACACATGCTGCAGACTTCACAAACATGCTCCTGAGGAGTTGTCAAGGCAGTGAGAGTGAGGTGAAGAAAGGAAAGGAAGAGAAGAACTAACAGAACCAGAGTAAAAGTAGCAGACGAAGAAAAAATGACTGAGAAATCACAAACAATGCAGACCCATCATACATTGTAATCAGGGTCTGGAAGGTCGGAATTGCTGCTTGATGATTTGTTCAGTTCTAAAAGTGATTTCCATTTCTACCATAGGTTTGTTTTTACTTCAAGGTGACAATCATTTAGTTTGGCAAAGGGTAAATGACCTTAAGGAAAATAGCATAGAAGAAATATTTACATAATGTGGTGAGAGGATTAGAAATGGCAGTCACAACAATTACAACAGGATACTATGGGTCATCCTAAGCAAGTTACATCTTGTGTGTTATGGCATAATAAAACAAATTATATACATTTTCCATTAGTCTGATTTTCCTAAGTCCAGGCCAAAAGCACTAAATCTTTATGGATAGAAATTCTATGTTTAAAAAAAATAAAAGTATAGCAGTATGAATAAACTACCGACCACCTGACCAGGATGGTGATTGTGAAATACTCAGGAAGATTAGAGAGGCTACAAAAACAGAAAACTCAGTAATAATGGGGGATTTCAACTATCCCCATATTGACTGAGCACATCACCTCAGGTTGGGAGACAGAGCTAAAATTTCTACACACCACTAATGACTGCTTCTTGGAGCAGCTAGTCTTGGAACTTACAAGGGGAAAGGCAAGGTTTGATTTAGTCCTAAGTGGTGCACAGGATCTGAGCCCAAGAAGTGAATATAGCTGAACTGCTTTGTAATAGCAGCCATAATGTAATTAAATTCAGCATCCTTGTAGAGGGGAAAATACCAAAGAAATCCACCACAACAGCATTTAACTTCACAAAGAGGAAATACACAAATATGAGAAAGCTAGTTAAACAGAGATTAAAAGGAAAGGTCAAGAATGAAATGCCTGCAAACTGCTCAAACTAAATGTATCCCCCTCCCCTCCCCAGAAACAAACAAAACAAAAACAGTAACAGAAGCAAAAAGATGCCACCATGCCTAAATAACAGAGTAAAAGAGGCAGTTAGAAACAAAAAGACATCCTTTAAAAACTGGAAGTCAAATCATACTGAGGAAAACAGAAAGGGGCATAAACTCTGGCAAGTCAAGTGTAAAAGCATAATTATACAGGCCAAAGAATTTGAACAGCAACTAGCAAAAGACACAAAAACTAACAGCAAAATAGGACCATCAGAAGCTGGCAGCCTGCCAAACTATGGGGGGGTGGGGGGGGAGGGGGAGAAGAACACTGGATGACAAAGTGCTCAAGGAACTCTCAAGAAAGACAAGGCCATTGCAGAGAATGTAAATGAATTCTTTGCATTGGTCTTCCCTGCAGAGAATGAGGGAGATTCCCACACCTGAGCCATTCTTTTTAAATGACACATCTGAGGAACTGTCTCAGATTGAGGGGTCAATAGAGATGGTTTTGGAATGAATTGATAAACAGTAATAAGTCACCAGGACCAGATGGTATTCACCAAGAGTTCTGAAGGAACTCAAATAGTAAAACTACTAACTGCAGTATGTAAATCAGCCTCTGTACCAGATATCTGCAGAATAGCTAATGCAACACCGATATTTAAAAAGGCTCCGTAGGCAACCCTGGCAATTACAAGCTAGTAAACCCAACTTCATTAACTGGCAAATTGGTTGAAACTATAATTAAAAACAGAATTATCAGACACTTAGATGAACATGACATGTTGGGGAAGAGTCAACACTGTTTTAGTAAAGGGAATTCACACCTCACCATTCTACTAGAACTCTTTGAGGGTGTCAACAAATGTGGACAAGGATGATCCAGTGGATATTGTGTATTTGGACTTTCAGAAAGCCCTTGACAAGGTCCCTTACCTTGGGCTCTTAAGCAAAGTAAACAGTCATGGGATAAGAGGGAAGGTCCTCTCATGGATCAGTAAATGATTAAAAGATAGGAAACAAAGGGTAGGAATAAACTGTCAGTTTTCACAGTGTAGAGAGGTAAATAGCAGGGGGGGTCACAAAGGAACTGTAATGGGACCATCCTGTTCAACATATTCTTACTTTATCTGGGGAAAGGGGTGAAGACTGAGATGGCAAAGTTTGCAGACGATACAAAAATCACTCAAGATAGTTAAGTCCCAAGCTGACTAAGAAGAGTTAAGGAGTACTTGTGGCACCTTAGAGACTAACCAATTTATTCGAGCATAAGCTTTCGTGAGCTACAGCTCACTTCATCGGATGCAACCGATGAAGTGAGCTGTAGCTCACGAAAGCTTATGCTCAAATAAATTGGTTAGTCTCTAAGGTGCCACAAGTACTCCTTTTCTTTTTGCAAATACAGACTAACACGGCTGTTACTCTGAAACGTAAGAAGAGTTACAAAGGGATCTCAATAAACTGGGTGACTGGGCAACAAAATGGCATATGAACTTCAGTGTTGATAAATGCAAAGTAATAATAACCCCAACTACACATACAAAATTATGAGGTCTATGTTAGCGGTTACCACTCAAAAAATGGAACTCAGAGTAATCATGGACAGTTCTTTAAAACATCTGCTCAATGTTAAACAACAGTCAAAAAAATTAACGTTAGGAACCACTGAGAAAGGGATAGATAGTAAGATAGAAAATATCATAATGCCACTATATAAACCCATGGTACACCCAGACTTTGAATACGGCATGCAATTCTGATTGCTCCATATCAAAAAAGATATATTAAAATTGGAAAAAAAGGACAGAGAAAGGCAACAAAAATGATTAAAAGTATGGAATAGCTTCCATATGAGGAGAGGTTAAAAAGACTGGGATTGTTCATCTTAGAAAAAGAGATGACTAAGCAGGGATATGATAGAGGTCTATAAAATTATGAATAGTGTGGAGAAAGTGAATAGTGAAATTATGAAATGTGGAGAAAGTGTTGTTTACCCCTTCACTTAACACAAGAACCAGGGGGTCACTCAATAAAATTAATAGGCAACAGGTTTAAAATAAACAAAAGGGAGTACTTCTTCATGCAATGCATAGTCAACCTGTGGAACTCATTGCCACGGGATGTTGTGAAGTCCAAAAACATAACTGGGTTCAAAAAAGAATTAGTTAAGATGATGGATGACGGATCCATCAAAGACTATTAGCCAGGATGGTCAGGGACAACCTTGTGCTCTGGGTGTCCCTAAGTCTGAATGGTAGAAGCTGGGACTGGACAACAGGGGATGGATCACTTGATAATTGCCCTGGTCTGTTCATTCCCTCTGAAGCAATTGGCATCGGTTACTGTCGGGCTAGATGGACTATTGGTCTGACTCAGTGTGGCCATTCTTATGTTCTTAAATAAGAGCTCAGTCTTTTTCTCACTGAATACAATGACAAGACAGACTGATTTCTACAGGAGCAGACCTAAATATTAAATTTGATAAAAACTGTAAACTATTTTCAGCTCAAGTGACACAAGTAGTAAGCAATACGGATTGATTGTAGGCGCATACCTTTCTTCAGTGCACTCCTGTTTCTCAGTCCCATCAATTTCTATTTCTATCAGCTCCTCTGCATCTCTTTTAGTCATGGCTAAAAAGTCTCAAAAACAGGCCTACAAAAGAAAAATTGTTAAAGTAGTTTCATGAATTATAGGGAAGCAAATTTGAGCATTATAGTTTCACATAAAAATAATTTGTTAACTCCATATACTTTTTACCAAAAATGTTTTCAGCTGCAAACTCTGTTCATAAAGCCAATTACACAGCTCTAAAATGCAAGTGTGATGCAGAAACCATGAAGTAGTTGACAATGCTTGTTCTGGCAAATGGAAGTAATAAACTGATGGCTTTGTTTTTTTCTGGGAGAAGACAAATTCAGGAATTTAAACAGACATATAGGTGCCTAGATCATACATCCTGAGGTAGCTTTTGTTCTCTTCCTTTGGAGGCTTCTACATTTATTGGATGCTCTATGATGCTCTTGTCAGGTTTACCTTTCATTGGATGATATTTAAATTTCAAGTTGTTTTAAAAATACTTGAGAGATTTTGCTGTCCCATTTATATTACATACTGTCCTTTGAAGGAATCTGAAAGCTGGTGACTGCTATAAAACTTTTTCTAAAAATACAATGTATTAAATGTTATCTATTTCTGATTTTTTTAAAATTATATTGCCTCTTATAGGTGAAAGTATTCAGCATTAATCTACAAAACACCTAACAAACAGAAGATTTTCCATCTGAGGTCTCTTATTTCTCACCAAGTTCAACAATCAATGCATGTAGATGAAAATGCATCTGGTATGGTCACCTAATTTATGCAATGTGTTAGTGTCAAACTATTCTTTTGGGCGGTTTTTCTTATTTATCATTTTTCATCTTTCTCCAAAGTGAGGACAGCATTAGATTAACAGCCAAAGAAAATAAAACATCTTTATCTTTGCCTTAAATTACCTAGGAGCTGCAGAATTCAAGAACCTGGCTTGTTAAGCAGCATTTCTTTTTGTGAGCACATCAAACCTGAATTCAACCTGCATAGATTATAATCCATTGGCTTCTTCATTTTAAGATTTTGTTTGACCTGTAAAACCCTACCTGGCCTGGGACCTAGCTATCCAAGAGACTTCTTCTGTCACTTTGATCCATTGCCACAGTTGTGGAAACCAGAGGCTCCTAAGCTACAGGATGCTCCCACCAATACAAGAGAGAGAAGGCTGCTAGCAGGGTGTTCTGTAACCGCTTAGTTAACCTCCAGGACACACTTTAAGACCTCTCTTTTTCTCCACAGAACATAAAGATTTAGGGAGATGGGCATGGCTGGGTAGTGATAGGAGAATGACCAGTAATTCTGTTAGGGGTTATTACATTTGTTTTATGCTGCAGCCCGGTTATTATGATCTGTGGATAATTGCTGTAGTCTGTCTGTGTTAGTGCAGTGTACTTTAAGAAACTGTCAAGGTGCCCAAAGCTTGGCATTAGGTGCACTTGTTTAGAATAAAAAAAAAATCAGAACAAATGGTGCTCAAATCATAACTAGAGCCTCTTAGTGCTATTAGAATATAAGTATTGAAATAACGATACAAATACAAAACAAGTAATTGTGAAACAGACTAGTGTGAATGTTTCTGTGCCTAATAACTGTGACTAGAGAACAAAGCAACCAATCGGTTCCCTCTACTATATCAGCAGTGAATCTCTAGCAGCACATTACCTTAAATATTTACATAGATTGAAAACAATGGATGTGAAAGGGGTACACTCAAACTGAAATCCAACTCAATCTTTGTGATCTTGCAGTCACATTTTACTAAAAAGAAAAGGAGTACTCGTGGCACCTTAGAGACTAACAAATTTATTAGACCATAAGCTTTCGTGTAGCTTATGCCCTAATAAATTTGTTAGTCTCTAAGGTGCCACGAGTACTCCTTTTCTTTTTACGGATACAGACTAACATGGCTGCTACTCTGAAACCTGTTATATTTTACTGTTCTTTAAAATGTTTTCCTTTCCCAGTACTGTAGTGCATGTCACACAAAAACAAGTGTGAATGGGGAAAGGTGACTACATAGCGTATACCAGTAAAATTGACTATAAAACAAAGTACTGGTTAATGCACACAGGAATGAAGCAAAACAGAAACCAAGAAACAACATTTTGCATTTGTTCCGTTACACTGATCTTATGACAGGTTTCAGAGTAACAGCCGTGTTAGTCTGTATTCGCAGAAAGAAAAGGAGGACTTGTGGCACCTTAGAGACTAACCAATTTATTTGAGCATAAGCTTTCGTGAGCTTTCGTGCATCCAATGAAGTGAGCTGTAGCTCACGAAAGCTTATGCTCAAATAAATTGGTTAGTCTCTAAGGTGCCACAAGTCCTCCTTTTCTTTTTACTGATCTTATGATTCACTTGTAAGTGCAGTCAGCACAAAATATTTTAAGAGGATGTCCCAAAAACCAGATATCTTAATAAGTAGAAATATAAGGAGTCCGGTGGCACCTTAAAGTCTAACAGATTTATTTGGGCATAAGCTTTAGTGGGTAAAACCCACTTCTTCAGATGCATCTGAAGAAGTGGGTTTTAGCCACGGAACTTTATGCCCAAATAAATCCGTTAGTCTTCAAAGTACCACCGGACGCTTTGTTGTTTTTGTGGATACAGACTAACACGGCTACCCCGATAAGTAGAACTATGAGATTCAGCGTCCAAAGTGGACATATTTGCGTCTGTTGCGCCCAGAACAACAATAATCACGGGCAATCCCCACACTTCCCCCTTTATGACTGAACTGACACAGCGCCGAGCGGACTGGGGGATCCGAGCGCTCTGGGGCCGCGGGGGGGAGAGGCGCGGGACGCCTGGAACATGGTCATTCCCCGCCGGCGGGCACGGGCCTTTGATGTAGCTGGGAGGGCGCCAGCGAGAGCTCGGGATGGGGACTGGACAATGGACTCCCGGGGAGCAGCGAGCCCGCCAGTCAGGCCCCGCAGCTGCGACAGCAGCTAGGCCTCCCACTGCCTGGGGGGGGGGGGGGGAGGGGGACAACGCGGGCGCGTTTCCCGGGCAATTGGCTGGGAGCATCAGGCAGGAGGCCGCCTCCCCCGGCACCTCACAGCCGCCATGTGACGGGACCGGGCCTCCGCAGCGGGCAACGCTGCGCCCAGGGGCTGCCCTTGCCCCCCCGGGACTGCACGGAGCCCGCGAGGGGTGGCTGCTCCCGGCCCTTCGCCCCGCCGCCTCCCTTCTTGTTGTTTGAACCCGAAACGGAAATGAGACTCGCTGCGCCGGGGAGAAACGGAAACAAAACACGAGCCGCAGCCAGGCCCGAGCCCCCCTCCCCCGGATACGGAGAGCGGCGCTTCCCGCCCCTCCCTCGGGCGCCCCGGGGCCCCCGGGCCCGCTCGCTGCACTCACCCGCCGCAGAAACTCCCGCCCCGACCGGCCCGCCCGACTCCCCCGCTCCCCGCTTGCGAGCGGCCGCTCCGCAGGGTCCTGACGCCGCCTTCCGAGCGCAGCACTGAAGAGAGCGGAACGGGCTCCGGATTGGGCGGCGAGGCCTGTGCAGGGCCTCGGCGAGGAGGGAGCGCGAACACAACCCCCCCGCACAGATAAGAGCAAGGACTACAACTCCCGGCATCCCCCACGGCGCCATCTTCCACCCGCCAATCAGCGGGCGCGGGGGCGGGACTTCGCTGAGACTTAACGGCCGGGTTAATGCCCTACGTTTCTCTGGCTCGGAAGTAGATCTGCTCATTGCTGGTGGTGAGTGGTTAGGGGCTGCTGCTGGCTCGGGATTGTTACTGGAGCGTTCCGGCGGGCGCGCGGCGGCTCCAGGTACTTGTTTAACGGGGGGGGGCGCGGGCCCGCGGGGAGCGCCATCTTACCCGCGGGGGCGGGGCAGGGACGCGAGGAGCGCGGTCCCTACAGTTCTCGGCCTCCCGGGCGGGCTTCCCAGAGTGCCCCGCGCGCTGGGCTGGGTGCCGTGACCCCCCCAAGGTGACTGGAGCCGGAGCCCGGCGGAGGGACCCCGCCGCCGTCCCCTGTAACGCGCCGCGGCCGCCGCTGGGTCGCGGGGAGGGAGCGGCAGCCGCGGCGCCCCCGTGCGGAGAGGGGGGGGGGGCTGCTCGGCGCCGGGTCTGGCTGCTCGGGGACGAAATTCCCTGCGGCCGGGCCACGGGCTCTCCTCGGCCTCCCGCAGGCCCCGGCCCGTCCCGGGGCTGGGCCACCCTGGGTCGCCCCGTCAGCGGCAGATCTCTCGCCCCGAGCGGGGCTGGCCCCGGCCTGATCGTCGCCTTCCCCCCTGTTGGCGGCTCGGCTGCGTGGCGATGGGTTTTAACAGCTGGTTCGGGTCTAGACCGGCAGCGCCCCACAGGGAGCCCGGGTCCGTGCGGGGTTGGGGGTAGTTACCTGTTGGGCTAAGTACAAAACTCCTTCCTCAGTGCTTTACCGGCAAACTTTCTGCCTTTTAAATGTGAGCTAGTTGAGACCGTCATGGAAAATCTTTCCCTTTTATTACTAATTCACTTAAACACACAACCTGGCTTGTGGTCATAAGAGTATGTGATCCATGCAAATGTCAGTCAGTGTTGTCAGATTTTCTTAAAAGGGACATTGTTGGTTTAAAGATCACACATTTCTGACTTAGACTAGCACAGTATGTCTATGAAAACAAATAATGCTGATTTGCCAGCTTACTTTTCATCCCTGTTATATTCTCTATTAAAACTATTTACTTTCTAAGGAGCTTTATTTTTGTCTCTGAATTAGTATGTCCTGTGCCAAATCAGTACTTAGATGCAGGTATCTTTGCTAAGCACTACAAATAAAAATGTCCGCTTACTTTTTTAGCGTTTTATTATACTTTTGAATTCAGACAGTTCATTTTAATGTGGAAGAAATATGAATCATAGGTAAAATGAGGATACATTCTATCAAAAGTATATTTCATGGGCATAGCAAAATTGTCGCTCTTTCCTTTAAAAATGTTGGACTATTTCTTTCTCTTGGTGTTTCCCTGTATTTAGTACTGTTGATATTTTTAACTGATCTACATTTTTTTTTCTTTTTGCAAATGTAAAGTATAGAAAAAACTGCAAGAAACCCCTAACTTAATGCATTCTGTTTGTTTGTAGCTGAAACACTCTGCGAGTTCATCATGATTCTCCAACAGCTATTCAGGTTTTCCTCCATTTTCCGCTCTGCCATCTCAGTACACTTGCGTAGGAACATTGGCCTTTCTGCTATAGTGTTTAATAAGGCGAAGGAACTTGATCCAGTTCAGAAGCTTTTTATAGACAAGATCAGAGAATACAACATGAAGAGCCAGTAAGTTATTGGAATGCAATAAATGTAATTCAGTGTATTAAGTAAAAAAGTTTAATATGAAGTTTTTAGCAAACATTAATATGGGATCATTCCTCTTATAATTAGGCCTTTTAGGTCTGTAGTCTGAGTGCAGAGCCTGTTAGCTTCAGCATGGAAAGGCCCTAAGACCTGATCTAGCACAAATTCTAGTCAATGTTTTTTCCACTTCTGAAACCCAGAGGAAAGTGGGCTAGGAAATAATTCCGTATTTTGCAACTGCAGTCCCAGGTGTTAAAGGATGTATCTGTGATTCACTGAGGAATGTTACAAAAAAATAGGTTTTAATGAAATGTTAGAATTACATGAAGAAACGCAGTTTCCCCTTGAGTACTGACACTAGATACATAATTTGCAAGAAAAAATTATCTAGAACACCTCAATAAAAAGAAAGTTCACTGATTTAAGTCTTTACTAGTTCTTGTGTTTGTTATTACAGTTGACTTTGTCTATATTACTACTTTTATATAGCTGTATATGAGGGTTAAGGATTATTGAACAGTAGCCATAAAACTTTGAGTTTTGGCTTAGTTATCCAAAATGTGAACAGATAATGTGGTCCTTTGCAAACGTCGACTGCTTTTCCTTTTTTTTTTTTTTTTTTACTGACCTGAAATAATTACATTTCTACTGTCCAAAAACAAAATGCAAGAATTGAATAAATTCACCTAAAAATAGTGGGCCACAAAATCGTATAATACAAAAATAAAATATTACATTTGAATATCAGCATTTTGAGAGAATCTCTGGGTTTTAAATGTCTCCAGTTACTCACCTCTCAAGAAACTCTTTTATTCATCTGTTACCTGTGGGAAGATTTTGCATTAACAAAAAATTATCTTAAACAACAAATTCCAATTTCATTAGACGTATTTAGCAAAATAAATCTGTTTAATGGTGTAGGAGATGCTCAGTATGTTTAAAGGAGGGCTGGTTGCGGGCAAAATAAAGAGCTAACTGGTTAGAATCTCCCTGGCAATAGACTTTGGATTGTTTTTAGATTTAATAACATTTTCCTAGTCTGTGAACAAACCCATTCAATTTAATAAATGCTTATCAGCGTACTGATATTGCTACTTCTGTAGTAAGTTCTATAGCTGTGATTCCCAAACTTTTTGCTAAGGTGACCCACCAACTACTTCCAGCTTGGCTTGCCATCCAAGCCTCCTATCCAGCTCTCACTCTTTCAGCCCTGCCCCCATCTGCAGCCCCAGCTGGCCCCTTTCTCTCTGCAACTGGGCAAGGGCCAGGTTGCTGTCTGCTCACTAGCTTCTGCGGCTGCTGTCTGGATCCTACTCTCACTGCACCTGGATTGCAGGCAGCAGCATGTGGAGTGGGATCTAGGCAGTGAGTGGACAGACAGCAGCCTGATAGTGATTGTAGTGTGGCCCTGGGGAGAGAGGGTCTGATTGGGGGCCAGGGTTGGATGATTGGCAGGAAAGGTCATGATGCCTCCCATCCATCAAGGTTTGGGACCCACTATTTGGGAACTGGTGTTCTAAAGTTACAGTTTCATTTAAAACAGACTCTTGGTTCAAATGTGTCAAACTCTGCTTGAAGACCTTTTTATTGCAGAATTGTTTAGTGAAACATTAGGAGTGAAATGTGGTCCGAGCTGGAAGTAAGCATCCATTTCACAGATTAGACTTTTCAGAATAAAGATGATCATGGAGATACAAGTGAAAGAACATTGCGACTACACTCCTATTGTTAGTCCCTCCCTCCATTTTATAAGTGGAAAAAAATGTCCAAACCACCTGCTTTTTTTTATTTCCCCATCTCCTCAAAGTTCCTCTTTGGTGATGATGGTGAAAAGAGGGGAATAAAAAAGACCATCTCTGTATCAAACTATCAGTTGTCTTAGCTTTGAAATGGAAAAAGGAAAATATCCTTTTAAAATGGAAATACTTCCCTATGGAGGATGAGTCATGCTGTAGGGGATTCTCTAGGGGTGGACTTAGAGAAATAACTAAAATGGGAAACTTTGGGGAGTGGGGGAGAATAATACGATGGAGGAAGTTGTTCTTGGAGCATTAAGAGAAACTGTCCACAGCCAGTTTAGCTACAGTTTGCTGTAGAGCTCTTAAAGCTGCAGCTGGCACCAGATAAGTCTTGTATTAGGTAAATTTGTGTTCTTTTCATATTTGTCTACTAAAATTAAAACTTTGGTGTAGCTACTCTTACCGTCTGTGGGTAGTTTTTGATTCTTACTGGATTGAGGAGCTCTTTGCATTTGTACAATCTTTTTCTAATTATTCTATCTGGGAATACTCTTGTGGTTTTTAGACTGTCAGCTGATCAGTGCAGCAACCATTTCCTCATGCCTTTATTGTAGTGAGCACAGCATCTGCACTAAAGCAATAATTAAGGCCAGAATAAGGTTAATGGAATTCATTGATATGGTTTGTATTAAGACACTATCACTAAATTTCATAGTATTTTTCTCCTAATGGTTTTTACATATGGGTGGGAAATTATCAAGTTGTGTAACAGAAGGTATCATCTATATTGAAGCTGGTGGAAAAGTTTCAATATTTCCATGTTTAGATGTCTAAAACATGACTTGTTAGCTATGAAACACAGAACTTGTGGACAGAAAGTTTTAGAAATGTAATGCTCATGTGTGCAAATAGTCTTGTCAGGACTCAATTTTAAACAATAACTCAGTAAATGTCCATTGCAGCTGACGTACCGAAACAGACACAAAGGTATAACCGTAACAGTCAGTGTGCCTGCAGGGATCTGGTGTCACTGACCCCACTGTCAAAGGTGCCCCCTGCAGCCTTGCTGTCAGTGCTACCCTAGCCCTACCCCTTCTTAATGCCCCACAACTGTAAAAATAAAAATAGTTAATTGAAAAAAAATCTTAAATAAAAAATTTCAAAATTAGGCCTAGCAGAATTCTATTGTTTTACTATCTACAAATAACTATCCTTTTTAGAAAATACAAAGGAATGAGTGAATTTGTTTATTTGTGTAATCATTCTTTAGACTGGGATTTTCAAGGGGACTTAAGGGAGTTGGTCACCCAACTCTAGTCGAAAGTCACTGAAATTAGATTCCTAATACCTCTAAGCCCCTTTTAAAAGCTTAGAAAGTAGTTCAACTCCTTTTTAGCAGATCTTATTCTTGGTAAATATTATACAATGAATATTTTAATTGTGGGATTTTACTCCTATTTAAAATTATTTATAACCTGAGTTCATGTGTAATGACTAAACTACATATCATTAGTATGGTCGCTATACAGAAATCTTAAATCTGAGCAAGTTGGTATTACACTGGGGGAAAACATGGATTTTCAAACTGAGAAACTAGTTGTTGATTATAAGCATGTATTTGTAACATTACACCCATAATTGATGCTTCACTTTGGTATTAAACGTTTGGTGCTTTCCATTAAGTAGTCTGTAGGGCTGCTCTTGTGTGCAGTTTTGTAGATTAGGAAGTACATCCCTAATTGTGGCAATTTACCTGTATACTAGGCACTTCTTCACCTCGTTCTACTGGTATTACTGTTCTTGCTAAACGACTTGGTTTGAAGTTGATCTTCCCTTTCAGCAGATTAGCCTCAAAAATGATAATAGCAAGTTTCAAGGAAGTTTTGCCTAGGTACTTTAAAGGCTTAAGAACAGAATGATGCCTTGTTGCCAAGTCTCCATTCACAGCCACTTAAAAAAAGTGCAACTGGATAATTGGGTTGTAGAATTTACACTATTAAAGGAACACGGGCTAATATTTGTAGCAATATGCTTCTCATTTTTCCATTTTAAACCCTCCTTTAGCTTTAGTTAAGCTAAAATGTCTGCTTTCAAATGCCAAAAGAGAAAAATATACCCCTGGTACGCTCTACCTCTGAGTTTTTCAAAATATTTAAATTGCTTTACTTATTTGGGGGTGTATAGCCATTTATCTTACTCTTTAGATTAGGCTCTTAAATGATAAAATTGCTGTGTAAAATGTTTAGAATCAAAATTTTCATTGGACGTTTTCTACATTTAGGAAAGCTGGCGGTCCAGCTGATGTAGGCCCTGAATACCAGAAAGACATGGCTGAAGAAATTGCCAAAATTCAGCGGTTGTATGGTGGGGGAGACCTGACCAAATTTCCAGACTTCAAATTTGAGGGTGAGTCTCCAGCCTCTGTTAATTTATTGTTGCATCACAAGTGTGAAAGTGAGAGGATGAATAGTGGAATATAGAGCCTTTTACCCCCAGGTCACTGGTCACAATCGGCCATGTGGTCCTGGGAGAGAGCAGGACTCTGTTCTTGGGGATGGTACAATTGCACAATGGGGATGTGCAATCTGGTTGGCACGTAGGAACTTTGTGGTAGCAGAGTATGCTTAGTGTCACGTAAGGCTCCTGCAACAGTTGTTCCTGCTGTTGAGGATGTACTTGACCAAGGCTCATTTCAGATCTCAGGAATGGAGAGAATGGCCAAGTGTTCAGATGGTGCCTGGCAGCAGGCACCCAATGTGGCACAGCATTGCTGTTTGCTAAGAGCTGTCATTTGATAATCTTGGGACTTGAGTGGTTTAGCACAGACATCTGCACATTAATCAGCTTCAGAGAATCATGGTTGTGAGGGTTCAGTCTGAAAATTCCACCAGAGAGGAACCAACAGCAGAGGTGTTGTAACTAGTGTCACACAACAGCTATTTTAAAGGATAAGGGTGAGTAGTGAAGTCACTGCCAAATCCACCAGAAGTATTTGCTGTCAACTGCCATTAGTTGATCATTCCCCTTCCTCCATGGACTCTACAGTGATCTAAGGGAGTAGGAAGATCAGAAGTCCCTACGTGAGGACTAGGTCCTCTGTGCCTGGAACTTCATTCTGCCAGTTGTTTGGCAGGCAAGTACTGCATGGGGTAGACCCAGATGCTTAGTTATTTCAGGAGTTCCCCTTAGTTACATGAGATACTGCTGTGAGAGTTGCTATTTTCTGAACTCTCTCTTCCTCATACTGTCAAGTGAGTAACTTCCTTATTTGCGGACTAATTTTCTTACTACTGACAAAGCAATTTAAATGTCTTTAGCATAAAATATAGTCTCTTCCAGTTTTGAGTCATTTAGGATTAATTTTCCCTTGTAGAAAATTATAAATTATAATTTATAAATTATAATTGTAAATTATACTACATCATAATGTGGAGTCTCTTCCCCAGGAAAGAACTAATTTCTCATTCACCTAGTCTTTGTGTACTACTTGAAAGTCTCTTATCTTAACTTTACTGCTCATTATGATTTTTTACATGAGTCAGTGATAGGTAGCAACATTTTTGTCTTGTTGCTGGTAAAACTGGTAGTACCCCGTTAATGAACTAGTTGCAAGCTAGTTAGTAGGTAAGTTACTTTGGCTGTAGGTAAACATCAAATACATATAGAATAAGATACATGATAGCTAATTCTAAGGAAATATTGCATATTCATGAAGAAACTTTTTTAAAAAATTTGTGCTAAATGTCCCTTTGCTTCTCCTCCCTTTACGGCGTGTTTGCAAAATTTAGCTGCAGATCACTAAAAGTAGTAAATGGGGCCATGGTTTGTATTCTGCTAGAAGCTGAAGTTGATCTATGAGCAGTATTTAGAACTTGAGCATCTTAATATGAAACTAATGGCATTTTTTCTTCCTAGAGCCCAACTTTGAAGAGTCTCAAAAATGATGTGGTTGACATCTGCAGTCCAAGCACTGGTGTCCTTTCTCATGGAGTTGTTAAATAGGCCAGATGTTGTAATGTAATGTGGAGTTTCACTTTCAAATACTTGTTTGACTTCTGAACTCAATACTGTACAAGAACAACATGATTCTTGTGAACTGCCATATTCATAAAATTCACTCTTGGAGATCAAATATAAAGTGCTTAAGTCTTTTATCCAGTGTTTAAACACTATTTACTGAAATGACATTTCAGTATCCAAATAAAACCAAATGACCACTTAAGTGCAAAATACAGTTAATGATCGCTTTCCTGTTGAAAAGAACTATGCTTCCCTAGATTTTAATCACTTGTCATTGAAATCGTATAAAAATACAATAAAGCCTGCAAGTATGGCATTATTGTATGCATGTGATCATTCTATGCTACGTTATTGCAATAGTAACATTTTATTTAGACATATCCAGGAACTCAAACATTGTGGCTCATGCCACATATCCTCCAGTTGTGTCAGGCTCATGAGCTGAAATGGACTGACTTTTATAATCTTGGTGCACCAGTACATTCTTGCAGAGGCTATCTTGTTCTTTTAAATGGAAAAAGTTGTGGTTTTTGGGGAGAGTTAAGTACTAAAGTTTCTAATCTGTTCCTGAAGACCCCATCAAAATATGAAAAACTTATTCAAGTTCAGTCCTGTCTACCAGAAACACCAGTAGAAGTTTGAACTACCAATCAATATTGCCCATTTTACTGCTGTTCAAAGTACAGGGAGAGAAATGATCACATTGAGCGACTTATCTGAATGGCATTTGATCCCAAGGAAGCAAGACAAACTTAAAGCCTAGTAGCCACATAATCACTGTTTGAGCATTTTGCAATCTGGGTAACTCTCATTTTGGTATCAAGTGCAGACCCATTACACTTTTTTCCCCAATTCAACCCTTGATAGGAACACAGGACTTACTGACTGCCTTTGCTATATCACAATAGTGTCAGGTCAAAGTGTAGAGTTTCATCTTTACCTGCCATTACTCCAAAATGCAGAGTACTGTACTTATCCTTTGCCCTCCTCTGTCATGATAGTTTCCTTTTTTTTTTTTTTTGCTTATGTCAGGGAAATGTTTCAGGGCAAATAAGACTTTCTATAGAAAGTTTCACTCACATGCCCAGGAAACTGCAAAATATTCTCACTTATAGTACTGTTAACTAAGATTAAAAAGTATAATTGCTCCTTTAAGTGAATTTCTCAGTATTTGGTGTGAATTCTTTTAAGAAATCTTAGCTTACTCCTGCCCCTGTAGCCCACTGTTTTTAGCAGCTACATTTATCTAGGGAAAGTTCACAATATTCTGCTGCTCTTTGATCAATCCCTCTTGAGAATTATTGTATAATCGAAGTATTCATTTAAAACTTGTGGCTCGTTTTGTTAGACATGAACTAATCAAACCAATAATGTACAGACAGCCTGAATGATAGTTCACTAAATGAGCTGCTATTAATCTCCATGGGGTGAGAAATAGGACATATTAAATGTCAATGTCATTGCTGCTCAAAGTGAGCAATATCCAGTTTCTGCTTCTCCTAGAATCCCATACTGCTTATTTTGGTGCCGAAGAATCTAGCTCCTAAAATTTTCACACAGCTTCTCTTGAGGGGGGAAAAAAAGGGCATGTTGATCCAGATATCTGTAGTATATAAGGAGTGGAGACAGTGAAATAAGTTGGCTGTAATATTAAAGCAGTTCAGGGCCACAGGTAGCAGTTGTATTCATTTTCATCTTACTATCTCAAATAAAGCTGCTATGGCATTTTTGCACTGCCACACCAGCATCTGAAAGAGCACTGAGTATAAGTAACAAAACTAGATGCTGATTTATGACCAATTGAAGTCAGTGACAATCCAGCAAATGCTTATGGGCTATCCAGAGTACAGATGCTTTCCTGCATAGAACTGTCAGGGTGAATGGAACTGACTGTCTGCCTAGTTAAACTTTAAGTGCATGTTCCAGTTAAAGCATGCTTGGTCTAAAAAAAAAAAAAAAAATTCCCCTTCTAATTACTATGGCTGTCATTTTAGAGTTGAAATATGAGTGTAAAATTTTTGAAGCTAAAGGAACATGTAATTGAAGATAGTATCAGGCAGAATGTTCAACACCACCATGAGTACTATAGTCTGGCAACACATTAAACTAATGATAGTTGCAGACCACTGAAAGCAAGTTCACAGTAGACAGCACATCGGACATTATGGGTCATTTATTTGTAAAACTGAACTGTAACAAAAAAAAAATCAAGGCACTAACACTGCATCAGTTTTGCTGCACTGTTTTCCTTCACAGTGTAAATTTACACATACAATCTTTAGCACAAACTTTCACAGATCTTAAATATACTTCCTGGTAGGAAAAAAGCTACACACTTTAGCACTGGGACTTGAACATTTGATCTATAGCAGTAGTTTTCAACCTGAGGTCTGTAAACTATGTTTAAGATTTCTAAAGGAGTCCGCACCTCCATTTGAAATTTTTTAGGGATCAGCAAATAAAGAGATTGAAAAGCACTGATCTACAGCATAACACTGTTTGGAGATTCTCTCTGATAGCGAGGGTGAACCACACTTAGCATAACTCAAATTTATACTTGTACAGTATCAAAATAACTGTTCACTTGACTGCATGGTCTGACAGATTATTTGAAAGTCATAGCAGTAATAACTGAAAAACAGCAAAAGTTAGAGCTCCTCACATTGTCTTAGATGTAGACACTACAAAGCACTAGGCTAGAGTGGCCAAAAAACTTTTAACCCTAATCTGTAAAGATCATGAGCATGAATTCGCTTAGTAATGAGTCTTCTTCCTGTGTAAACAGGATGAGAAGAAACCTTCATACAAATTATTTATATTATCTACATACTACTATCCTTAAATTAGAGAAATAATGGTATTTTAACAATATGAACAGTTGTACAGTCCGTGATTAGGTTTGTAACATCAGATCCTAGACGCTCCAGCAAACTTTCTGCTTTCAGTGTATGCCATCTCAAAACAAATCCAAATATTTGCAGAAGAGTTAAAATCCCTTTGATATTTTCTATAATAAGTAGTCAGTTTTTGTCCCTCAAAGAGGCTGAAATCTTCTAAATAACAAAGGACTTGGTGTGCTTGAAATCCTAAATGAGAAAAAGAAAAGGGTAAGGTGACAAGTTATAGTTCAAATGCTTTCAGCAGAACGTCCTACTTAGTATCCATTACACTTAAACATCTGTAGAACATCACTTGTGTCTCCAGATTGGCAAAAGAGAAGCAGCAAACACCAAGCCTACAGCAACAAAAAAGGCTATGAAGTCTTAGTAATGAGACCAAACCCCTTCCCATAGCAACAGAATATTAGGCAGATAAACCTCTTGCCTAAGTGTGAAGTCTGGCTCATCAGTGAGCATACCATTTCAGTTCCCTTTGATGAGTGAAGCCTACAAAACGCATTTGTACATGACATACCTACTACAGTTCAAAAGATGTCCCACTGGGAGGAATTAAAGATCTAGTGGGAAAAGGTAAAACTGCTGTTTCTTTCCTTTTGAATACTCCAATGATAGCTGCTGATGATGTGCAATTATACTGCAGTTGATGAATGCACCCCACAACTAGAGCTTACCCATATTTCAGTGGAGAGACACAAACCAAGACATTTTTACCACCAAAAGGGGAAATCAAAAACCACTGCTTAAGTTCCTTGGTGTTCAGATTTAAGGACAGATGGTAGCTTTCATAGAGCACTTATGGTGGCCAGGTATAACCAATACTGAGTGCCAACTGGTAGGCCCAAAGAGCAGCTGTTGCTATTTCATAGCTAGACCTGTAGATGGAGCATCACTCACTGCATCAGTTTAACAGCAGAAGTTGCATTGGATCAACTAAATTTTTGGGGACCCCCCTCTACTATGAGCTGGGAGAATTAAAATTAGCTGGTGATTTGGAGTTACCCCTGTTCTGGTCAGGCTTGTTGCCTTCTGATCCTAATCCTCTCCTATAGGAAGCTAGGGCCAGGCCCAAAGCCAGTGCTACTCTACCACCTTGCAGCCTCCTCCAATGGCCCAGCTTCTTTGGTCCCCTCCTCAGGCCTAGGGAAGCAAACAGGAGGTACATAGCTCCATGTGCTGCTTCCAGCCAGAGATCCCAGCAGCTCAGGGAGGGGGCCACTGGAGCAAGGTTAAAGCAGAATATCCAGCCTCTTAGTGGGGTCACATAGTGCTGCAAGGGGAGCAGCCGGTAACTTGGGCTGATGTCTGACACATCTACTCTAGTTTTGGCACTATTGTGCAGGCACATTGAAGGGAACATAGTAACTGTGACTTGGGTTTGGGTGAGGAAGGGAAGTAAATGAACAAAGTTGATGGAGCAGGAAAGAGCTGAGACTGGGTGAATAGAAGGATGACTGGCGTGTGAGACGGGATGGGTAAATCAGGCGTGTGACTGAGTTTGTGGGAGAATTTGAATAATGTAGGTGGTGGGGTGCTGTGATTGCCTGCCGTATGAGAAACAGTTGTGAAGTGAAAGAGGTAGAGCAGAGCAATGTAAATGTAGGTGTGAGGAGATAGGAACGGCTTCTGCATGCATCTGTGGGGAAGGAAATTGCATATGCTGGTTGTTTATAGTAAAGGTGGACTAGGAAGTGTTTGCAGGTGCTGTTAAGTTTTCTTGACATATGTTGCAAAGCTGAGCTAATATTACAGATCCAATGTTTCTCTAAGCAAATCTAGCCATTGGGTCTTCTCTAGTGCAGGGGATCTCACTCATTTGTAGTGTGCACCACATTGATTGTCTTGGGGACATCCCTCTCTCTGACACACACATATAGTTGTGTAACATTGTGTGTCTAACTAGAAATTGCTTTACATAGAAAGTGATTTTATTTTATTTTTTTAAATAAACTTTTATTTAGCAGGTAGATATAAGGAGAAGATAGAGCTGCCAGCACCCTGTGACTAGCCAGCTGTCAATAGACCAGCAGCAAGTGCTCTGTGGAGCAGAGTTTGAGAACCTGTGCTCTAGTGCAGGGATTGGCAACCTTTGGCACATGGCCCGCCAGGATAATCCCCCTGGTGGGTCGGGCTGGTTTGTTTACCTGCTGCGTCCGCAGGTTCAGCTAATCGCGCCTCCTACTGGCCGCGGTTCACCGCTCCAGGCAATGGGGGCTGTGGGAAGTGGTGTGGGCCAAGGGATGTGCTGGCCGCCTCTTCCCGCAGCCCCCATTGGCCTGGAGCGGTGAACCGTGGCTGGTGGGAACTGCGATCGGCTGAAATGTGGACGCAGCAGGTAAACAAACCGGCTCGCCCTGCCAGGGAGTTTACCTTAGTGGGCCACGTGCCAAAGGTTGCTGATCCTTGCACTAGTGGTTTTTCAGTTCCTCTTCACTCCACTTGATGGCTAATGCCAGTAGCTTTATAATATATTCACACAGTACATGTTTAGTGTAGAAAAATCAAGTTATTCTTGGTCACATGGCAGAATTCCTTACATGGCTACATCACCTGCTGGCAGGCACTGCACACAGTAAGGAGCTTTCTGCCTTACCTTCCAGTGCTGCCAGACATGGTGTGGGGGAGAAGAGAGGCAATGCTTTAGTTCCACCTTTCTGATTTATTCTCTCTGCTTAAGGGTGGGGAGAAGGGATGGAAAAGGCCCCAAAGGGTCCCTTTCCCTTTCTTACCTCCCTGTAGCAAGAGGGAGAGAGTGTGAGAATGGTGAAACTGTGCTCGTAGATCTCAAACTTGAGCTGTGGAAGTCGATTGTTCCACACACAGGAAAAAACAAAGGGATCATTGGTCAAAGGATGATTTTGTAATTTCTGGGATTATTCTACCACAGTACACATGTAAAATATTTCTACCACAGTACACATGTAAAATATTTCAGTATGATATAGTAAGATAAGGCAAGGGAAAGATAGTTCCAATTCACATTCTCTGTAGAACATTAGACTTGACGCCATGTGTTTAATTAAAGCTGTAATTTTCCCTCACTTAATCCAAGTGTTTTCTTAGAAGCAAAACCCTGAACTGTTCTTCAGCCAAAAAGAACAAAGACTCACCTCTGTTCTTTCAAATATAGGAAATGTATTAATCTTTATTCATTTCAGGGCCAATGAATTGGACAGTCACAGGAAATGGAAACTTAATTGGCTCATGATGAGCAGCTCCCACAAATGCCCTAGCTGATTGCTGAATACACTCACCTTTTCACTTGGGGTATATTTATAGTCAGAACTCTTCTTCCTGTTTGTGAAATAAACAAAGAAGGCAGATTGTGTATAAATAAGCTTCTCCGAGAACTGAAGTACAAGCAGATAAAAATGAAACAAATTTGCCCACTTTAGACACCATCCTGGTTTCATCTTAGATTGAGTCTGTGGGGCTCACTGATTTTCAGGAGGTAAAGCAGTGTTTTGCAGTGTGCTATCTGAAAGGCATTCCTATCTGACTAAAGACAGATTACTTTATGAGAATATCTTGACCAAGTAAAGAAAGTTATCACCATTTCACAGCTCACAATTAACAAGATCTGTAGTGGATGTGTGAAAATACTATGTAATGGAAATAGCTCTTTCATAAAATGTCCTTCTCTCCAGTGGCACAGACAGCAACATTTTACATTGGGGCATGTCCATTGTCTTCTGTCCATTACAATATCTGTGACGATACCTTAGGGAGCTTCTAGACAACAAAATCCTTGCATCATGAGCCACTGCCAAACTAGCTTCCCTGGCTTGTTACTTTAAGGCTCCAAGATGTGATGCATATCTGGTTATGGCTCGTATAGTGATGATGTATATTATATTCATGACCATCATAAAACAAGTATCAGAAAGTATTTTTAAGAAGTACTTGGCGATATCTTCTTTTAGTAAATTACTTGCTTTTTCCTGCCATTGGCCTCATTTGAGAATGTGAGTTATTAACACTGAGCTTAGCTAGACAGAAGAAAGGCCAGCCTCCACTTTAAGGACTCAGTATTAGTCTCATATGTGAGCATGTATCTCAGCCTATCTTGTACAATCAGCTTGTATGTACTGTATGTACAGTTGCTGATTTCACAGAACTAACACACTTCCATTGCAAGACTGAGGTGATGACCAGTTTCCAAAATGATCTGCAGACAGAGATTTGGGTAAAATCTTCTACCTAGGTACTTTGCATTCACAACCAGGGAGTTGGCCAAGCAAGATTTATGTCTGTGGCTGAATTAGGGGTTTGAATGACAACCAAAAGGGGGAGGGGACACAGCCATCTGAAAATTTACCTCTGTTTGTTTAACAGAAGTATTGGTTGGTTCATTTATTAATAGTGGCTTGGTGTTAGTATGCAGCTTAGTAAGCATAGTGAGAAAATCCAGCCACCAAAGTAGTAGCCTAAAGAATATTTCAGAACAGGTTATCAAAAATAAGATACAAAACACCCCCATGTATAATAATGATGTGGAAAGCCCTGAACAAGAATCACATTTCTTACATCATCGAAGCACAAATTAAATTAACTACCCAAAAGTGATATACTTACTGAGAAGAGCTTTCTTCTGGAAAAGTAAAAGAAAAAACATATTTAGCACACAGTAATTTCTCTGGCTAATAAACATCCTGTGAAATATCTCCTGTGGATAACATTTAATTCTTGTCCTTCCTCATCCCTTTAATTTCTGACAGTAGCTGCTGAACTATGTTTTTCACTGGAGGATGAACAAGTGATGCCCTTGGCAGCAGTCTGTCTGGATAAGCCAGCAGGAAAACTGTCCAAGCCCCCTCTCCTCTGAAGTTATTAGTCTACTTCTGACAGTGTTCAGCTACCTGCTCTTGTGAAACTGCTCTCAAATCAATCTGCAGCACCTCGCTCCCCCCTACACTCCCAAAAAGCCGTGTCCCCTCTTTCAGACACATCCTGAGACATTCTCCTGCATCACTGCCTGTATTCACTGTATTAGACTCCATGGCCCCTATTGTAAATACCCTGGGGAAGTTGCCCAGCTATTATGAAATTTAATAAAAGCATCAGTTTTCCTGACATGTACTTTCATTATGGTCCATCAGATGGAGTCAGCAAGTCCATTTCCACCAGGATGCAAGTTTCAGTACTGCTTACATCTTAGATTAAAAAATGACTGTTTAAATTACTTCTTTTTACTGGAACAGACAGATTTTAGAAACCAAAACCACCAATTAATGTCCCTTTAACGTACACAGCACACACACATATTTGATATGTGTGCATATTATATGTACTTCATAACATACAGGTGTAATTTTGTTGCTCTTCTTTTATTTATTTGGTGCCCTGCTAAATGAGTAAACACGGCAGAATTCTGGCCAGAAATAAATTTATACCTAATGTCTTTCAAGGAGTTTTTGGTTTCTCACTAGCCCCGTTATGACACACTTTGGGGAAGGAATTTGTAACTTCTTTCATCTGCTAGACTTTGTACCCAAGTAGTTATTTATCCCGGGCTCTGTCTCCCCTGAGCTTAGAGTTCATTTACTTCAAGGTACCTGTCATTGACTGGGTGAGCTAGAAATTCTCTGACTCAGTTCATGAACATTTGTGGAAAATACAACTGTGGGCAAGAGAAAATGTTTAAACTTTTTTCTAATATTTTCAAAACTATCTTAACTGGAGCTTACTTGGACTCTCCGCATTTGCCTAAATTCCCTTTCAGCAGCAATTTATGACTAGACTGCCATTTCTATCTCATTTTCTTTTGTGACAAGTAAACTGGGTATGATCAAAAGGAGTAGGCAGAACAAATAACTATGGGCCAGATCCTACCCTTACTGAAGACAGATGCAATACTTCCATTGGCTTCAATAGTGCAGAATCAGACCCTACATGAAAAAGGAGTATACTCTACAGACAGTAGAAATATTTAGTCATAGCAAGTTTCCTGATGTCTATAAGGCAGGCAAGATTTAACTTAACTTACTTGAAAAGTAACCTTTTTTGTGTGCATAAAATACCCCAAGGCCACATAATGCCATTACCAGAGCCACAACTACTACAGCAGCTATGATTCCGCTTATATTAAGGTCATCTATAAATGAAAACAAAATTAATAGTGTTAAAAACCAAAAAGCAAAAACTTGCCATTGTAACAGTTTTCCCACTATTCCATTAAAATTCCAGAGAGCAGTGGCAATAATAACTACAGAATACAATATGTAAATGCCTGTGACATGTAAGTTGCTAGAAACCAGAAACGTTCTCAAAATATCTGTTCCATTCACTTCTACTACCCACCAAATAATACCCTCGTTAGCATAAAGCTTTTTAAACACACCTCAAAATTCTTAATATGACCCCAAAAGTCAAAAACTTGATAGAGACAAGGGGGTATTTTCTCATCTAGATGAGTGCCTAACCCCTGGTGTCATTCAAGTTACACACGTCAAATGGAGAATATACCCTGAAGCCTGTAAATGGAAACAGCTGTTCTAGAAGATTTGTTTTAAGTTAGTTTGATTAAAATAGTAGTAATGTAACAGCTGATGAAAATGTTGACACAGAATGATATTTGTGGAACCAAGAATTTTCACACTGTTGAATCATAAAGCATGAAACTTAACGGCTTCTGACGTGAATGAAAGTGAGGCTTTTTAAAAACTAAACCACCAAGGCCAAAGTATTCAAACTTGGGTGCCTAAAATTAGATTCCTTAATCCAGATTTGGGCACCTATGCAGAAGTGGCCTGATTTTTCTGTGGTGATGAGCAATCCCCATTCCCATTATAATCAATGAGAGCCTCAAGTGTGCACCTTCGGGGGAGAGATTAGGCCGCTTCTACTTAGATGCCCAAATATATATTTGGTTGCCTAACTACAAGCACACAGATTTGAAAACATTGTCTCCCCCAAAAACCCAAGCTTATTGTGTGTGTTAATAAATACCAGTTTCGGGCTTGGATTAATGTTTCCCCAGCAGAGGAATTCTGCCTTGATAGCATGTAGTTATTCAAATACAACATGAATGCATTAAAAGGCCGGATCCAAAGTCTTTCTATTGACTTCAGCAGGCTTTGAACCAGGTCTTGAGAGAGTAAGAAATATTAGAGCACTGTTTAAAACAGGGGTCTCCATGTCCCGGCCCGCGGGCCATCTGCGGCCCGAGAACCTCCCCACCGTGACCCATGGAGGAGAGACGCAGGCAGACACGCTGCCGGCAATGTCTGCTGCAGGCACCGCCCCCCAGGCAGAGTCAGCCAAGGAGGCAGCTTCATTAGTTGCTGGGAAGAGTCAGCCCTGGAGGCAGTGTCACTTTTTTCCGACAATGAATACAAACCAGTCAAAATACCGAACACAACTCTCTGACACACCCCTTGCTGCAATCCTGAAGGTTTCAACCGCTCAGTCACTGAGGCCAAACATCAACAAACTGACACAACTGAAGTGTTGCCAGCTGTCTGGCAAACACTAAAAACTCTCTGGCAGGCGAAGAATTGTATAAAGTTGCATGACCGTTTTATTATTTCTAAGAAATACAATATAAACGTTTTCTTTTCTGAACACCATCTTCAGTGACATTATTGGCCCGCTGGGAAGATTTGAGGACTGGCACTGGCCCTAAGGTAAATTGAGTCTGAGACCCCTGGTTTAAAAGGTCACTGCCACGGTATTTTGTAGAATCCATCCATTAGAAGCATTTTCCCCTTCACTGTTGATTAAAACCTTTCAGAAGCTTGAAATATTCCTTACCAACTTCTCTCCATCACTTGTGCATGCACTGCTGTGGGATTTTGCAGAGCTACTCAAGAGTGCTGGGCTGCGAGAATATTTTTTTTTTCTTTAGGGAAAAAATCATGGATGGACTTCTTTACAAAACAAATTCTACATCTAACAAGTTACATGGATGTTGCAAACAGATAAGGAGCAGAAAGCAAAACAAACATTAGGCCTATCAACCTTGACAGTGTCCCTTTAACCAGATATAAATGTCACATTTATTACTGTTTTTCCGATAAGAAAATGAAGATCAGAAATAGTTTTCTGACTTGCTGCATTAAAGCCTCACATAAAAATGTCTCAGGGAAAATATCTGTGAAACAAGACTTGCAGCTCGTACTTTACAGCCTCCACAAAAACATTCTGAAATATTAATATCTTATGTACATACTATTGTTCAGTGGAGTTTAATGCATAGTAATCTTCTGAAAGCAGGACATTTGATCATTTTAAAACAGTCTGAGCTAACCAACCTTTTGTAAGATACAGTAATCTCTACTGCTTCTTTTTAGAAGAGGAGTGATTTAAGCAGCCAAAATGTCTACATAAATAGCATTCGTAACAAACATCATGTAATTGCATTTGACTCCAGCATTCTGGGGGAGGAATAAGACAGTATAATTTGAACCTAGTCTTAGCTTCTCACATGTGTCATGCAATAAAGTCATTTTCATCTACAGATTTTTTTGCCTTATTTGCTTTTCACACTTACCAACTTGCATTCGCTTCACAGAGCATTTTTGAGGAAGTCCAATTCCATTAGAGGCTTCACAGTAATACTCTCCAGTGTCCTTCTTTGAAACGGTGTTAAATAGCTGTTAAATTTTAAAAAGTCACCAATAAAGCTGAGTGAAATTTAGAATTTCCATCCCATGGAAATCCTGACATTTTTGTTTTTGTCCCAAATTTGGATGAAAAGTTGAAATTTAACAAAACAAATTCAAAAAAATTCAGAAACATTTTGTTTCAACATTTTATCAAAACAAAACATTTAAACATTTCTGAAATTGAAATTTCATTTTGTTTAATTGAATTTGATTCAAAATTAAATATTTTATTTTGATTTTCCTGGTGGAAAATTGAATTTTTTAAGCAAACTCAAAATTTCCCTGTGGAAAATTTCAATTTTGTGGAAACTGCATTTCTGTTGGAAAATCATTCAGACAGAAATTTCCCAACCAGCTCCAGTTATGAAATACTATCACCATGTGATTTAAAGTTAGGAGGTTGGGAGAAGAGGGACACTATATTGATACCAGTTAGACAATTAGTTCTTTAAACTATGGGTTATTTTTTCTTTTTTGAAGTATGATGAAACAGATGACTATTTCACATAAACAACAAGAAAGGGAGAGGTGGGGACTTTCCAAAACTCATCAAACTCAGTGGGTGACTTTTCATTGACTTCAGTGGGCTTTGAAATTAGGCTCGTTCTCTGAGAGCCACAACTATGCATCAAGGCCAAGATTTTCAGAAGTGACTAGTGATGCTAGTTTGTGGTGCTCAGTCTGACACACCTTAAAGGGGTGGGATTTTCAGAGTATGCTGATCATTCACCTTCTGAAAATCAGACTCCTCTAAGGTATCTGACTTTGATCATCCATAAAGGCGAGGGCCCAAAATTAGAAAGTCCTGGATTAAAATTTATCATTAATAATAACTGAAAAGCATCCATGGAAGCCTCTTGAAAGAGATATGTAGTTCTGGAAAAGACGCCTATGCTGATATGGGGCCTGCTTCCTGCTCAGTCTTTACTGGTGCAGGATTGGGCCCTATAAGTATATCTGGAAAGTTACTTTTACATTTCCTAAACATCTGTTTCTCCAATATTGCCCTCTGTGCTTGGGAACAACTACTCATGGAAGTCTGTAAAGATGTCTACTTTATCCTCTTTTAAAATGCCTCCTTAAAAAAACTTATCTGTACTGCGATGCCTGATCTGGCACTGATTACGCATGTGGCAAGCTGTAACTTCTGTTTATTTTGCAAAACTCTGCTAAATTATTTTACCTCATCCTTTCACTCTACTCCCACCCAATTTGTGTATTTCATCCACCTGTTGTATCCTGTCTGATATGTAGACTGTGAGCAATGTGGGACATGGATTTTTTGTTTGTTTGTTTCTCATCTGCACAATGCCTAGCACAATGGTCATAGTGTAACATGAATAACAGATTTAATCTTCTTTCAGACACAAAAGTCAAAAGAAAGAGTTGGACAAGATGATCTTACCAATGTTCCAGTCTTTTTATTCATGGTATAAGAAATGTTTCCTATTTTAGCACTGCCTGTTCCTGTATTTTCCAGTAAAGCAACACCATTCCTATACCACTTGTACTCAGAAGCAGGAGACCCTTCATTTTCTTTACAACTCAGTTGCACTACTGTTCCACTCATCGCTGAGCTGGGCACTTCACACGATGGAGCTGCCGAGGCCACTGAATAATGAAAACATATTTGTCATTTGGCAGTTTAAGTGTTTTAAATTAACATTCGCATTTCTATTTCAACATTTGCTTAGGCATCAAAGACAATCCAAAGAACCCCACCATGTATTAACTAACAGGATAGACTGGTGGGGCATGGCCAAGAAAGGGATCACCAGGAGGTGACCAGTGGGTCACACTCCACTAAACGAGAACACAGAAAAATCCCTGGGTTGCTAGGAACCTGGAAAGGGAAGGAGCACCTTGCTCCCAGCCCCTTCAACCTGCTGTTGCATCTCCCTTGCTCTGCCCCTCTCACGACCATCCAATCCAAGATCATCTTCTCAACCGCCCTCCCCTCCTCCATCCTGCCAGCACAGCACTTAGTTCCATGGACTCAAGAGAATGTGGAATCAGGCAAAACTTTCCATGGATTTTTTTTATTTTTTGTTGAAATATTTTGTTCTTGTTGTTTTCACTTATTTGAAACAATTTCCCACCCATTTTTTGAGAATCTTCCCCTCAATTCCCTCCTCCCCCATTTTTTCCCCTGAACTAGTGAAAGGGCAGGGGGGTGGGAAGGAAAATAAAATAAAATAATTACTTTTGGTTTCAAAAAAGTTTCAACTGACAGATTTTCACAGAAAAAAAATTTCATATAGTTTGAGAAGTAATTTTTGGTGGAAACACTTTTTCATTAAAATTTTTTGAACAGCTCTAGTCAGTATGATATTTCAGCCATTTGGTTAGTCACCACTAAAGGCCAAGAATCACTGAACTGTGGCTTTTTATTTTTAAATGAACAAAATACCCACTCTGCTTTGTGTTCTGTATTGATATGCCGATAAGGAATCTATTTGTCAAAAAACAGTCCCTGAATCTTTTTTGTTGTCTGCACTGTTACAGACATACTTGCGGACAGGTATTTGGAGATAAATAACCAAAAGTAATTTAAACTGGTGTGATCATACTGTGTTATTTTGATAAATAAAATATGCAGAATTTTGCAGAATTTCCAAATTTTGTGCGCAGAATATTTTTTTTTTGAAGAATTTTTAATTTTTTGGCACAGAATTCCCCTAGGAGTAGTATATAACGGAAACTACTTCAAGCCAGTTCCAGCACCTATGAATACAGGGCTTATGAAGAACTTCATCCAGTCTTTGTACTGGCAGTTGCTGAAAAAGATCCAGTGAAGCCTTTTCCACATACAGGTGCCTCAGTCCAGATAACATTTCTGCCAGCCCAGACATGGATCTCTCCGGAAGAGAGGCTGGTATTTCTGTGTGCAGTTTTGTAAAGTGGACAAGGAGAAGACCTCTGAGTTTTACTTGTAACCTAATCAGAATTTGGAACTAGCACTGGCCTCTTCACAGTTGTGTGTTTTGGATTTATTTCTATCAACAGAGTGATTATCAATGCACTTTAAGCTGTCATAGTTGCTTTGGTGTTGGGAAATTCAATGGGGCCTAAGAGAGTTAGGCCAACTCTCTTAGGCCCATTTGAAAATCCCAGCCTTAATATACAGGCCAAACTTTCAGAAAAGATTGTGAGGGTAGATTTGTTCCCTATTATTAATTATTCGTTAGAGCTAGTCAAAAGAAGGTAAATGCAGTTTGTAAAAACATTAAAGAGAACTCAGAAAAGAATGTACACTTTGTCATTTGGC
Source organism: Lepidochelys olivacea (assembly GCF_965140295.1). Taxonomy (NCBI): domain Eukaryota; kingdom Metazoa; phylum Chordata; order Testudines; family Cheloniidae; genus Lepidochelys; species Lepidochelys olivacea. The sequence continues at coordinate 171,484,268 of NC_140411.1, forward strand.
AAACAATGTTATGAACAAAAGAGATTGCATGAGAAAAAATATCCATACTGAATTCCCCCTACCACCTTGCCCTTAGGATTGACCTCAACAAAAACCCAGAGTCAAAGTTAGGTTTCTACCCAACACTGTGAGAGTAATAATAGTCTCTGCCAGATTTTGTCCCCGTGCAGTCGGCGCACTAACTTCACAACGGTATCTCGCAGAATCTTTTCTGGTCACATTTCTAATTCGTATGCTTGAATCTATCATCTCTGCTCGGCCTTTCAGATCACCTTTAAAAGAGAATATGACAGTTAGACTATGCAACTCAAGCCTGTTATAAAAATAAAATATCACTGTGCATCGTTGGCTCGTCTTGAAACCACACCATGCATCTAGTCATCGATCATTGCTCACTTCTTTAATCTTGATAATCTTTGTGCCTCATTTTCCACTGAATGGCGATATATATGAGCACTTTTCTTCAAAGATACTATCACTTCCACTCTACAAATAAGTTTAGAGAAACAAGGCGATACCTTAAGCCCAAACTTTACACCCTTTGTTCACAAACCAAAGGCATCACTTATGAAACACAGCCAGTTTCCAACAGCCTAGAGAGTTGGAATCCCAAGACCCATCTTGAATTTGGCAGCACATGCGTTTCCCCCATGCTCTTGGGTGGCTTGATGAAATCTGCATCGTCTAAGAAACTTAAAAGTGCCATTTATTATGGATAGAGAATGTTGGCCCAAAGCTCTCTAGTTAAGCTTTCAAAAATCCAGACTCCATTACAGTCCTGTTATCACATACCTTTCACCTTGTGGGCTGATTTTTTTCTATACTTGGTATCTGGTCAAAGGTGATTTTTTTTTTTTAAGTTGGAACAAAATTCTTTCAGACATTTGAGTTATGGGAGTGTGTGTGTTATGAGGGCAAAACTAACTTCCCATTGAAAAGAGAAAAAAAATAGCTACAGCTTTTTGAACAAAGCTACAATAAAAATAACTGATGTTTACAATTTGAACCTTGTGATTGTCAGTTTTCATTGAGCATTAATGTATTTTGCTTGGCTTGAAAAAAAAGTTTAGCAATAATATGGCCTTTTGCAAACTGTACAGAGCACACAGGGTAGAAAATTTTGTTCAGGCTACAGCTACGTATGAAAATATAGATGTACTTGCTGCTTTAAGGAACTTACAAGCTCTACTGCCAGAGCTTTTCAGTTCTGTAAATTTATAGCATGAGCATCTTATAATCTCAACCTGTCAAGCTTGTTATCTCCACAAATGGCAAACATGCAGAATCTGGAATGTACGAGTCTATTAGCAAGGCCAGTACAGTTTGCAAGCTCTGAAAATCAAATAGCTTTGGCTTTTTTACTTCCCGCCCCATCCTCCTTTTTTCCGCCATTTAGTTAAAAACTCTGAAATAAAGAAACCCCATTAAAAAAAAATCACAAAAAGTCAATAAAACTTAAGAATCCAACAGCAACATTCACTTGACTGCATTGCACAAATTTCCTATTTCCTCTTCCCGCTTCTTGTCTGATTGGATGTCAAACTATGATGTGGCGTGTATCTCACACAGGCTCCAAAAGGGTGTAAGACGTCAATTAACATATTAGGCTGCACCTGGAGGGAGAGCCAAGTGTAACTGAGGATGAAGCCCAGCTGGGGAGTGGCTGGAAGAGGACTATAACCCGAAAAGGCTGAGAGCAGAAGGGGCTGCAGGGAAGCATCAGCCTGACCTCATTTAATATTATTTTAAATTATCTTCCAAAGCAAACAAGTGCTGGGGTAGGTACAGATCAGCGTGCTCTATGGATGAGAAGCAGGCACAATGAAGTGGAAGAAAAGAGAATCAACCAAGTTCTATGAGAGACTTCAGACTGGGAAAGGCATGGGGTTTCAAGTTCTCCATTGCTAAAACCAAAGAACTAATCTTTACAAAAAGGAAAGCTACAAAAGAATGTAAATTGTATACGTATGGAGAAAAAATAAATATAATTCAAAGGAAAAAATTCCTAGGGATAATATTTGATACTAAATTACTTTGGAAAGATCAAATAGACTGTTTAAGATGAATATAAAGGAAGGATCAACCTGTGTAAAAATACTGCTGGGACAAACTGGGGGACAGATAAGAAAACTCTGCTGATGATTTTCAGAGCCTTAATCAGACCAATTATCCACTATGGCTGCCAAGATTTTGGGTCAGCATCAAAATCAGAACTAAAAAATAAAATAAAATTAGATTTAATGCAAGCACAGGCACTAGAAGTAGCATATGGTGTATTTATTACAACATCCATGTGTGAGATACAGATAGCTGCTAGTGAAATTCTAGCTACACCACAAATGAAGCTCCTGGGCCTAATTTTCTGGGCCAAAGTTTATGGGAATTGCAATGGTGAAAGTATTGAATACATATATGAGGTTTGTTAGGAATTCAACAGGTGGACCAAAGCACACCATGTTAGAACTACACATGCTGTTTGAGTTAAAATGTGGATGCAGCAGTTGGAAGACAGGGAAATGCTAACCGAAGTCAAAACTTTTAGTCATGGGAAAATTAGGTATGAATGGAAGGCCACATGTCCAAATATAGATTTAGACTTATTTTATGAACTTAAGGGTAAAAGGGGATAATGGGTATAAAAAATGAAGTACATAGATGAAAAGTGAGTTGTTTTTGTCAAATATATACAGAGCAATCCATAACAAATGGGGAGGGGAGGGAAAGGAAGAGTAGGAATGGCATATTGTATACCAAAATTAGGGATCAGTACATCTAAAAGATTAGCTGATTTTGTAGCTGTCATGACAGCCAAACTAATGGCAATTATGCTAATGGTCATTTTTTCAGACTCAGTATCAGGCTTTATGACAACAAAAAGGGTGTCTCTGTGTGTAGAAGTGATTTAATAGATGAATTTATATTTCTAATAACACAATTAACCCAGATGGGATTACATGTAGCATTAGCCTAGATGGCAGCACATAACAGGATAACAGGGAACAAAACAACGGACAAAACAGCTAAAAGTGCTGCAAGAAATGAAAGAATTTGATATAGAAATACCCTTAAGTACACAGGAATTGTAAAGCCTAGTACAGAAAAATTTAAAAAAGGAATGGCAAAAAAACTGGATGAAAAAAAGAGGAAGAAGATTTTTTGAATTGTGCCCTAGAGTTGAGGATAGTGACATACTTCAGGTCCCGGACAGCAAAAATGAAGTGCTTTTGTTTAGAGTACTAACCAGCCATTGTGGTTTAAACAAAAATCTTTTTTGAATAAATGAACAAGCACAAAGATGGACTATGTGTGCACTGTAAAGTAGAAGAAACAATTGATCACCTTTTATGAGTATGTAAGGGCTTAGATAAAGAGAAAGTTTTACGAGAAATTTAAATGACATAAAGTAACAAAAATTACAGTAGTTTATTTAGTAAAAATATCAAGAAAATGGGGTAATATTCGAAAGGTGTTATGTTATCTGAAAGAAACAGGACAGAACAAGAGAATACAAACCACTAGGTGTTTAGGAATTATAGCGGATGGTGGCTATAGACTATCCAGTCAAGTGTATTCTGCCACAAAGGAATAAAAAAAAAAAAAAAAAAAGAAGGGGGGCTGCAGGTAGAGTCTGCAGTCACTCTCTGGGACTAGAGAAAGTAGCAAAACCCAGGAGAAAGGTGATAGGGAGTTCTCTCTGTCTGGGACAGTCTGGGGAAGGCAGACTGAAGAAGACTGAAGACTGGGAGAGAACAGGGACGGAATTAATTCTGTGGTGACCCTGGAAAGAGGACAAGGCATAGAAAGTTAGTCCTAAGGGATCGATGGTCCAACAGAGAAAGGTCTGGGAGAACCCAGGGAGAAGCCAGAGGCTTAAGAGGAGAGGCTGTGTTAGGTACAGGCTGCACAGGAGCAGCACATGGGGCTCAGAGGTGGGAAATGGCTCAGAGAAACTGCAGTGCATCCAAAGGAGCAGACCTAACTGCTTAATACAGGGTCCCTGGACTGGGCTGGCAGAAGGGTGTACAAGCCTGAGGTAAGGACTATTGAGCACGGGGGGGCTGAAGACTGAGTCTAAAGGAGAGGCTGAGGAATAGCCCAAGAAGGGTTAGAAAGAACTTTTGTGTCAAGATGTGTATGAACTTTTAGTTGTATTTTTGTTACCCTGAAAGGGTAGGGGGGTCTTAAATCATGACTTGGCTGGAGGGCTGAGTTCCAGGAAGAGGCAGACCATTGGAGGACCAGAGTGACTATTGGCAGAGAGTGTCAGATGGGCGGAGAGCTGCTACCCCACATTTGGCTCAAGGAGGCGCTCTTGCGGTGAAACACGCCACCCCTCCCCCTCACAGTAACTTAATACTCTTTCTGCTGTAAAAATCTATCCTGTTATACATACAGCATATGCAGCACAACTGAATAAAGGTGGCTGTGGGAATGTTGACATTTGCTTGACTTGAATCTTTGTGAACATGACTATACAAACCCAATGTTGCATTAACACAATCTTTGCATTTTTTGTATATGGTTCCACAGAGATTCACTCAAAATGTAAAGCTGAAATAAGTCATTTTAAGAAAGAACACTTATTCTTATGTTCTAGTCCTAAAAAGAATGGGGGTGTATTTAAAATACGCTGTTACACTGTATATATTACCATGACATTTATGTTCAAGTCTCCAGTTTCATTTTAAAGAATCTTTCAGAAGCTTGTTCTGAGGATCATAAAGTTTTCAATAAGGACAGATAATTTTATTTAAATGCACTCAGGTTATGGAAGGATTCAGGGAACCTGCAATGCCATTTTTGAAGTCTAAATGGAACAGTACAAAAGACTCATCTACATCTCCAAGTTAAAATGTTTAATACCGTCAAGGATATAGTAGCTATTGGCATGGAAAGCCATTCAAGAATATGCTCATCAAAACCCAATTCTGGGAAGTCCTTTTGTCATTGTTATTCTCTTCAGAAAAGAAAGCAAGCTCCATTTTAGCAATTTCATTTTAATCCGTCAGTCTATAAGTTTGCAGCTTCTTACCTACTAAGTCACCTTTGTAGTACACAAATGAGACATCACGGGTTGTGAGTTTCTTCCATTCTACTCTTGGAATAATACCCTTTCCAGCTGAGTACTTACAGCTAAGCATAGCCTCTAGGGAAAAGAAAACAGATGATCAGTGTTTTAGCTCCGTGCTTGGTATAATTACAAGTACTGATCATAATATTCTTTCTATTAAAGGGCTTCAGCATTCAGTGACAGTCAAATCCTGCTCTCAAAATTGACTTCATTGTATTTACTCCAAATATAAAACAAGTGTAATGGAGAACAGAATTTAGAGAGAGAATTTAAAGCCGGTATAGCTTTAAGAGAACCGTTAGAAGTTATACAGGCAAAAGCACATTTTTGGCGGTAGAAAGTGTGTTTCTACTAGGTGGGTTTGCTGGTACAGCTGTATTGGCATACCTTTTCTAGTACAGATTGGCCTAAGGAGGAAAAGAACGCTAGTATTATTATGAAAAATCTTTGACTACCTCCAATCTCTCTATAGTATATATGGAAAGCCTTGATCTTTATTTTCTTTTTCAAGTGGAAGGGGTAAAACAGATGGCTTAGGAGGTTGGCAATGCAATATAGAGCCTTTCATATACAGGTCACATTAATAGGGACTTTTATAAGACTTTTATACCTTTGATAGGGTGTATCCAATTTCCAGCGGACAAGTGTCCACATCTCAAAAGCACACACAACAGCCTGCTTTAATTTGCACTCATTCCCAATCTCAGCCAGGGAAACTGAGGATTGAGTAAATGATGGAGACATTCACCCCTACTGTTTGTCCTTCCAGACCAGAGCTGAGGCTTCAGAGCTACAATGCTACCAGTTTGGCATTTTTCATGAGCAATAAGACAACACAAAATGAGACAAGACATTAAAGAAGCCACCCAATTATAAGGAAAAATACAGTGACAGGAGGGCAGCCTGTTCCAAAGAAAAATACACAATGCTTTACAAAATGTGTGTTCTGTACTTAGCTGAGGAAGTCAGAAGTTCCTGACTGGAGGTGGAATGGGATAGGCGGTGGCCTTCCTGTACTTTAAGATTTATTGAAGTTTCCTTTCCCTTTTATTTTTGTTTTGTTACCTTTCTAACAATGAAAAACATTAGTCAATTCCTGCCTGTGCTCTGGGTCTTTCACTGCTGGCCCTTGCGATTGCTGGCTGAGCCTATGAGCTCCAAACTTTATTTGCGTCTAACTAAAGTGAAGGTAGCTGAGTTTCAGTGTTGCAAGCCTATATAAGTCACCTACACTTTAGGGATGAGACTTGCATTGTCTCTCTCTCTCTCCTGCCCAGATTCTTTCATTTCAGAGCCGGAAGAGGGAAGGAGAAAATACAGAGGGGCAATGTTGAGGTCACTGACTCTTGCCTGTGAGGTGGCAGAGAACAGAGGAAGCCCAGTGCTTAGCTCACATGATGTAAGCACTTCCTCCTCCTCTGCTCCTGCTTGGTTGGGAAGGGTTATACGGAGGGGAGAAAGTGTGGTGCAGGTCTCCTCAACCTTAGCTCCCTAGCTTCACTGCATTCAGCAACAGGGGAGGAGAGTCACCAGGAAGAGAGGCGCTGTTCTATAGCGTGAGGAGAGGGGAGACTAAATGGAGTGGGAGGCAGTGAGGAGAAAGACTGGACAGAGTGGGAGGAGAGGGACAGGCAGAATTGAGGAGACAGAATCAGAGGTGGAGAAGTAGGAGAATTCTATTTAAGGTATTTTTAAGGAGAGGCTGAACTAAGTACACAGAACTTTAGGGAAGAGAAAGAAAAGGCAATTGGTGGGAAGGTGAGAGAATTGGAGGACAAAAATGAATGGTTGAGGGGAAAACAACATTGGGTAAGCACAAAGAAGACTGAATGGAAAACTAATTGACTTACTAGTATGCAACTTATTAAATGAAGGAAAAGTCACTAAAATTGTTTTGGCAGTGTTTGACTGTTAAGTGGAAGGTAGGAAAATCCATTCACCTACATTTAGAAATGGTAATTAAATTTAAATTACCAAGAGAAACTTATTTCAAATTTGGTAATACACGACTGATGTAGAGTTAGATTTGGAAATTAATTTCTTCATATTCCTTATTCTAAGCCACAAACATTTGGGCATTTTCTGAGTTTAATATCCATTGCTTTCCACCTCCATGACTTTATTAATACAACACAAATACAAAGCCCTATGCTCATAGTGATCAAACACTGAAGAGGAGCTTGGAGCTGAGCCTCTGCACAGGTTTTGCCATGCATTTAAATCTTGCAGGTGGAAGGATCTTACGAAATTCACAGTTAGTATTATAGATGCCAGCACAGTAGCACTGCATAATCTTCCAGAGTAGCTCCTTTCCACAGGATGCAGCTTGATACACTTCTCAGTTTCCATTATATTCTGGCACTGATGCTGCTAAGGGAAATGCTGCTGGGTAGCAGTACAGCAGAGAGGATGCCAAATTGTGTTTCTTTGGCTCTCCATAGTAAGCACAAGATAAAACTACACAAACGAAGTCTGGAGAGCAGAGAGGAAAGAGATAGAGATATAGGAATTAGAGGGAATGTGCTAAGAGATGGGATACAGACACAACCCAGGGACAGAGCAGGTGGAAAATAGACACAAAGGACAGGAAAAGAGAATAGTAGGTTGAAAACAGTAAGAAGCAAAAAGAGGCAATATAAGAGTTACCAGCCACTGGAGCAACTCATCAGCTGTGAACAATGGTGAGGGAATAGTGTGCCTATGCCCAGTGTGCATACATCTTTACCCCACTGAACTGATGCCATAGCTTCCTTCCTGACCTGGTCCTCTGGGGTGCCGTTCAAATCAGCTGCACATAGTAGACAGCTGAACGGGCTCTAGCGTTCCTCCTTTGCTGTTAGGTAAGAGAATGGGTGTGATGAGATTGTCTATGCTAAGTATTTACAAACAAGTCCTCCTCCAGCATGTGCACTGCAGCAAAGAAGAGTAGGGGGTGAGCCATACAATGAGACAAAAATCAGCCAAGCCTTCATAAAAAAGTCCCAATAGCTAGGGTAGCCAACTGTTCCCATTCTCTCATCCTTTCTGAGCTCTGAAATCTTATTTAATATTTTTCTGTGTTCATTTTTTAAGAAGTAACATTACTGCTTGTGAGAGGTGCCAGACTGTGAACCTTGGAGATCAAAGTCCTTTTCATCTACAGAATGAGTCTGCAGAGACAGTGGAAATACAAGCTTTCCCCACCAATATATTTCAACCCTGCCTCAGAGGGACCACCTCTGACTTTATGGCAGTTCCATCAGTATGCTTATTTATTTGCCTACACCCATGTCAGCCCCTTCCAGAAAAATACAAAATACAGCTACTAGGATCACCTTCTTAACTGGCCAATCTGTACACATCACCAGTCCCTTTGAGTGCTTCACTGTGCCTCCCTCCTCACTAAATTCACATTTCTTGTCACCACCTTCCAGTCCCTATAGAATGCTGCTTTTCCCTATTACCAATCTTGTCTCTCCCTCCCCCTGCCACTCCTTTGCTCCCTCCACTCTGTCAAATGATGCTGGTCTTGTTTTCCTGTTCTTCTGATTCTCCCCCAGCTGTCTGTATGCTTTCTGCCATGTGACTCCCTACACATGGATCACCTTTCCCAGCTACTACACCAGACCATTGCCCTCTTATTTAAGTCCCTCAAGAAGATCCAATTCTGCCATGAATCCTACGTGAAACCTGCAAACAAGGAATCGGTAGGCAGAAGGGCAGCTGGGATAGTTTATGCAACAAATAAAAAAAAACAAAATAAACTCAACACATGGAATTAAGACCAACATAAACCCCAAACACATGGAACTACATACCAATATAAGTGTCACTCACTAACCTGACCCTGCTGGAATTTTTTTTTTTTTGTTTTAAAAGACCTAGGAAATTACAAAGCCAAACCAAACTATGGTAAAAGAACATTATTTAGGTTGCAAAGTCAAGCACTCAAATGTTAGGAAATGACACAAGTAAGGTGCCTTAATTCGGCCCCCCTTTATGCGTATAAATTACATGACATCATTTTTTTCCAAAGGACCCATGACTCATTCAGTGCACAGAAAGGACATGCTCTGGGAATGAATCAATGATGTTTAGTGAAGGAGGCTATTGTCTGTAGGACTCCTGCCTCATTTGTAGCAGATGTTGGAAGTTTTATCATGGATGATGCAGGGGACTGCAGGAACAGAAGGGAAGGTCTCATGGTTAATACAGCTGAATGCTGCCCAGGAGAACTGGATTCTATCCCTGCCTCTGCCACAGTTTGTGTGATGTTGGGCTAGTCACTTAAGCCAAACTTTTCACAGATGGTCACCAATTGCATGTTCCTCATTTTCTGGGTGCTGGACTCGACACCCTGGGGACTCATTTGCAGAAGTGCTGAGCACCAACAATTACAAGTCAATAGAGGTTGCACTTTGAACGTATAAAGTTCTATATAATACTAAGTATTCTGAAAAAATCAGGTCCTATATGTCTCAGTCTGGGCCCCTAAAATTAGTGGATACTTTTGACCCTACTCTCTCTGTGCCTCAGTTCCCAGTCTATAAAATGTGGATAATAACAACCTCTAACGTCACCGGGGTGTTGAGAGAATAAATTAAATTAGTGTTTGAAGCATTCAGATACTATAGTGATAGTATGTGATCACGTAATTAAGCACTATATCATAACGCATACACACAATGGGGCTGAATTACGTTTGCACATGCAACCTTAATTCTGGCATTTCCTCACTTTTGAGTGCTTGACTTTGCAACCTTAATAATGTTCTTTAAACAGTTGCTTGTGTTATATATATTTATATATAAATACAGTGATGCCCATGCACATACTGTACCCTGAAACTCCTTTGCTGTAACATGCTGATTGTCCGTTTTGACAGAGATTCCATATGCTTTATGATCTGCAAGAGGGAAAAACAAAAACAAACCAATTCAGACAATGGATATTTCCACTGCACACTTGCTTCAGCCAATTTTAGAGGACAGCGCTCCCAGGTTTAGTTATAAACCTCCATATACTACATGGGGCTCTTTGGTGAGAGGACATGATTGGGATTTGGGAGACCTGGGCGCTATTCCTGGCTTAGCTACCAGCCAACTGGGTGACCTTGGGTAAGTCACTAACTCTCTGTGCTGTAGTTTCCCCATCTGTAAAATGGGGATAATGAAACTGACCTCATTCGTAAACAGTTGAGAGAGCTACTGATGAGAAGTGTGACAGAAAAGCTGGGTATTATTATATAACCAGGGCAAGAATAAGTTTTTAAACATGCATGTGCACATTTTCCTTCAAAATCTGCCATTTTCAATAGGGCACAGGTGGAGAACTTGCGTTAATCTTCAGATGTTTTCCCCCTGCTGTAATCACAGCTGCCCCTGTACCACACACTTCTAGTGATGGATTATACCTGTTAGTGCATGGGTTTTAAAAGTTACCTGAATAAGGGCTCTCATCTTTTCCCTCCCCACATCTCAACAGTGAGCATCTCCATTTTCTCAGACATTCCCGTTCTTCTTGGACCTCTTCTATTCTCTGTCCAACTTCAGTAAGTCAGCCACTAAGGCCGGTCTTGCAAATTAGATCAACCTAGCTTTGTTGCTCAGGCCTGTGAAAAATTTCACCTTCTGGGTGACAGAGTTAGGTTGACCTAAATGGTGGTCACTTTTGACAATGAGTCTTTTGAAAACTTTACTCATGTTTTTCTACTCCATTGACAGTGGCCGAAAAACATTATTACCACCTTTGCTTGAAATATAAGTTTTGTATCTAGTAGGACTCTGTGAACAAGTTTATAGTACTTAGATAGCAAATGATGGCCAAGGAAACCTCAGGTATGGATTCACCACTGTGCTAACTAGACTCCACTTGAATTAGACTATATTAAAGTACTGAAGTAGTGAACACAGTTCCCTCCCAAACAAAGAGCACTTGGATTATCATTTTTCTTAAGATCAAGGAAACATTAACTGTCTTTAAACATCAACCACCAACATCTTACAATATTATTTCATTAGTCACAAGCATATTATTTTTTTCTGGGTAACTATTACTCCAGCTAGAGGTACTGAGCCTCTCTCTTTGTTTTCTCCCTTAAACCTTTTAAAGCTTTCCTTCATGCTTATTCCATTTTTTCCTTAGTTCCTTTTATGTGTCTGTTGATCCCTGCTACCCATTTAAATTTTTAATATAATTTGTAGTTTTACTTCCACTGAATCATATCTTTTTTCCTCATTTAATTAAAGTTAATATTTCTGGGATGGGGAAGAACACAAAGTGGGGGATATCTCCAAACATATCTGTGTTTTCCCAGCTATTTTTCTGTTACTGTTATTATAATTTCTGTTCACAAACATTACATGTTTTCCCTTGAAATAATCTCCCGCTTTGCATTTCTAGAGAGGAAAAACGACAAACAACAGTATTTTATTCAGACCCTTTGGCTCTGGTTAATGTTTGTTTTTAGTTGGTGAGCAAAGATCTTTAGGAACCATAGATGTGTTCCAAATGATTGGGTAGAGTGTTTATAAAATGTAAAAAGAAAAGGAGGAGTTGTGGCACCTTAGAGACTAACAAATGTATTTGAGCATAAGCTTTCGTGAGCTACAGCTCACTTCGTCGGATAAAGTGAGCTGTAGCTCATGAAAGCTTATGCTCAAATAAATTTGTTAGTCTCTAAGGTGCTACAAGTACTCCTTTTCTTTTTGCGAATACAGACTAACACGGCTGCTACTCTGAAACCTATAAAATGTAACTAGAAAGAACATTATTTCCAATACAGTCATCAACTCAAATGCATGTGATTCACAGCCATGTTAAATACATTTTCCTAGAGACTTGAAAATAAGAAGTTTTTTTCAAAGGGGGAATAAAAAAAGTCTATTTCTTCCCCCTTTCCAGTTCTCATAAATAGTATCTAGGTTTTTAAAATTATACTAAGAAATGTAATTAGAACCATAATAAGAAAGACTACATTTTATGTCTTCAGCTGTTAGAATATGGTACTTTTCTTGATTCACACTGTGGACAATGTCATGATATCAATTGCATTTTACAGAGTGAACTCTTATCAGGAAACTGCTTTTGCAGGAGAACTGTATATTCTCCCTAATACGCTGAGGGAGTTAGACAATTAAAAAGTGCAGGAAGATGTGGGCGAGCAATACATTATGATCAGCACATATGACACAATCTCCTTTCTTCTGTGAAAGCTCTTTTGTACACATCCAACAGGAATTTAAGTAAGAGAATGATGGCACAGAGATATGGCTGGTTAACAACAAGAAGCCACTTAAGGATTTTGATCAATCAGCCAAACAAAAAGACATCTCTAAAATTATGATAGCCACTCCCTAAATAGTCACTTGAGGAATAAGGTGTCGTTGGCAGCTACTCAAAATTCAAAATGTTGATAATTTTGGACCCTTTATCCTACATCTAAAGAAGAGTAATGGAAAGATACTACATAGCAGGATAACTGGCTCTTGTCAACTAATTTCTCCCACCATATGTTTTTATATATATATTTGGAAAACAGTTTTCACGTTGCAGCAATCTGAACTTCATTTGTTTACAACCAATTCCACAAAGGTCACACATTTGCCATTAGAAATACTCTACTGCAACAGGAAATTTCTTTAGGTAATTTGAATGCTAAAGTAAAACACATTAGGTACTATCGTACCGCATTTCCTTTGATTTGATTGCAGGAAACTAGATGGGAATAAAGTCAAAACATTGTTGTGGATACAAAAGAAAACAGTCATATGACATTTGTTTTGTTAAGTTCCAGACCACATGTTGCCTATAACATAGGTTAAGTATTTAAGTATATTGTAGGTTTAGGAATTCAGCTGTCCTAAGAATAAGATTGTGGGAATGAGAGTTGCCTGCAATAAACCCCCAAATGTGGGTGGGAAAATAGCACCTCTGGGGCATGTATGAAGTGAGTTAAAACGCCACATGCCCTGGGTTAAAAATGTCAGGGACAGTTTCATGTCTCATCACACACAGCTGAGACTGTCTAACTCCTTGCCACCACAGATCAGGATAAGCCCAAGCCCTGCCACATTTAAGCTGTACAAAAGACAGTTCTGTGCTCAGACTGTCCTAAGCACAGAATTAATAGGACAGTCACTACATTCTATTGACACCAAAGTTAACAAGAGGGAAGGCCATAAGGCATCAATCCCATTTGGGGCAGAATTTGCTGTGAATCTTACCTGAACTGTTCCCTAGACCAGTGGTTCTCAAGCTGGTCCACCGCTTGTTCAGGGAAAGCCCCTGGTGCACCGGACCAGTTTGTTTACTTGCCGCGTCCGCAGGTTCGGCCAATCACGGCTCCAACTGGCCGTGGTTCGCCGCTCTGGGCCAATGGGGGCTGCGGGAAGCGGCGCAGGCCAACAGACGCGGCAGGTAAACAAACCGGTCCAGCGCGCCAGGGGCTTTCCCTGAACAAGTGGCAGACCAGCTTTGAGAACCATTGCCCTAGACAATACTGTGATGGATTTATTAAAACTTAGTCTGAAGTAATTGTAGTTTAGTAACCATAATATAATTAAGTTCAATATACCAGTGGGATGGATCATAGCATTAACATGATATGGTGGCACCAAACATTAGGAAGGGGGATTAAAAAAATATGAAGAAACTAATCAGAAAGAAAGGAAAGACTAAAAGACACCATTTTAAAACTCAGTGAGGCTACATAAACAGAGCATACTCAAGTCACAGAAGGTAACTACATACTCCTAGCCACAAATAGGAATAAGGAAGCATACTGGTACTTTTTTGCAAGGTACAAGAGTTTATTCAAGCCAAGAAGAGGAGACCCAGCCCATAGTTCATTTTATGGTATGTGGTAATAGTTTTAGATTTGCTAACCAAAAATGGTACGAGTTTCAATTTTTTCACTCTTGAAAGTTTATAAAACCTTAATATGAAGTGAACTATGTTCTATGAAATTTGAGACTGGCATAGGGTATAAACAGAGAAAAGGAAAAAAAAACCCTGTTCAGCAGCCATTCATTTGCATACAGGTATTAAAACATTCAGGAGTTGAGGCTGAAAATAACTGCTGCAAGATTTAGAAATTTAAGGAATTGGAAGCCTCAAGATAACCTGAAACTGAATTAAGAGTTCATCCTTTCAAGATGCAGACACTAAAACTGTTGGATCTATAGATTTATCAGTATGGGGAGTTGGATATGTATGCAAATCCTGGCGGTGTTCGCCAAGCCAAGTGAGGTCGTAGACAAATGCCTTTGAATTGCCTGTATCTGTAATGGGATAACTTTTGAAGGATCATGTGGCATCAGTGAAAGTGACAAGAAATATGTCAATTTCCATATCACTATACTTGGGACAGATGTGAGTAGCAGCAGCAGACTTATTGTAACCATATAGGAGGGAGGATCCCTCAAGCAAAGGCTGGCAGAGGGTTAGGGTGTTGAAGAAATCGAACAGAGGGAGGAGTGAAGCAGACTTGAGCAGGAGGGGAGGGAAGAACCAAAGAGATGTGGGGTGGTGTTCAGATTTGTCCAATACTTAGTTAAAAAGAAGCAAGGTCAACATCATGGAGAAATCTCAGCACCCTCCCAATTCTGTCAGCGGGGAGTTAGCACAGTGAGGAAGGCTTCTCACCAGCACACTGATTAATGCACCTTGCTGGTGGGACTGCTTTCTTAAATCTTTCTTATCCTTCTTAAATTGGCCTCTTGGCTAGTAGATGTCCAGGAATTTTTTTGAGCCCTGTGTTCAGTGTTTTTCAGAAAATCTACATCCTAGGAGAAGGTTATAATGTTAAAAGGGAAACCCCCTTCCTCCCTCCCCACACACACACACACACACACACACACACACAAAATCAATCCACAGATCACAAGAAATAATGAAGTCAGGAGTTGTGGTTGCCGAGATCCAGCATTCCTGTTTTGGCCTTCTGTGATACCATCTGCCTTTCAAAACAGCTGCTATAATTGCATTAAAATTCCAGTTCCTCAGCTAGGTAACCTATCATATCCAAGACACTGTTTCCCCCCTTGCCTGAGGGCCAGAGCCACATACAATGGGCTAATCCTCTATTTTTCCTGCTTGCTCAATCCCTCTAAGCAGACAAGAATCTAAAAGCGGATCACAAGACAGTATTAGATATGCCATGGTGACTGATGCTATATAAGTGAACAGATAGGATAATTCCACACTATGTCATCAGTGTCTGCCAGTTAGAGTCCCCATGTAGCAGTAATCTTCCCTCCACCAGGAGCCCATAGCCAGTTCTCTCTTGGCAGAGGGAGAGTCACTGCAACCTGGAGTTTTGGGGTGGGTTTTTCTGACTAAAAGATAATAAATGAAGCTGAAAAGCTGATTGTTTTTGAAGAGGGCTGAGGATATGTTTCCCAGAACAATGAAGAGATGGACAACAGATTTTTGTCAGCAGCTGGGCTGGCTGAGTTCCTGTTTGAAATGATTACTTTAACGCTTCTGGGATGTGACTGTACTATTAACATTAGAATGCCTCTAACCTTGCATAAGGGTCTTTTTTCATTATTTAAATCTAAATAAAATTAAATAATCTTCCTCTCCAAGTGTTTCAGAGAACGGATTCTTGCCAATTTCAAAACTGTGCATGCTCAGAGCAATGGAATGGACAAGGAGAATGGACAGCTCAGTGCACCTTGTCATGTGTTTAAAAAAGAGAGAGAGAGAAGTGGTTTTGTTGAGCACCAACTAAGCCAAACAGTAGGAATTATAATGTTGTTGTAGACTTGCAGTGGACAACCTGAGAGAGCGTTTAGTCCTTGGGGGAAAACCATGTTTTAAAAATTGAGAGAGAAAAGAAATTCAGTTGTTAATGCCTTGGCTAACACAGAAAAAATAAATAAATATGAGTTCATAATACCAAAAAGTTTTCCCTCACAAGTGTTCCATGATGTTCAGTATAAACTGTAGCACTGGCAAAATCTTCTGACGAGGTCTTCACTTTTAGTTTAAGGCAGTTTATTATTTATCAAGTTAAAAAAAAAAGATTTAAACTTCAAACTTGATTGCCTAAAATTAGCCACTACTGAGTGGTCTAATTTCCAGAGGTACTGAGCCACTAAAGTCAGTTGAGCCACAGATGGACAGAACCTCTGAAAGTCAGATCACTCAACTTTATTGGTGTTGGTCTAACATTTTTCAAACTAGAGCTGGTCAAAAAATGTAATTTTTCTGGTGTGAAATTTAAAGAATCTCATATCTGCAAGAACAAGGGAAGAAGGGGACTAGTTTTAAATACTTTGTCCAGATTTTGCAAAGCAAGCCCTTTTTGAATAACCCCAAACAAAAGATATTTGTTTTCAGAAAAGTGGTTTGCTGTGTACCCAGAAGGGTGTATGTGTGTTTACATCTCTTCTGATCTGCCTTCAGAAGTCAATAGGACAGACTGCTTACCACAGCAATAAATAACAATAAATATCAATAAATAAATGACCACTGTAGACAGACATTTTGAAAGATGGATTAGGTCACATGTCCTCCCTCACAAGGCCAGTAGTTTATTTTGTACAGCTGGCCTAATTAAGCATTTGCTTAATAAAGCCACGAATCACATGAAAGTAGTGCTTAGAATTAGGGCTCTCGATTAATCGCAGCTAATTCATGATTAACTCAAAAAAATTAATTAGAGTTTTAATTGCACTGTTAAACAATAGAATACCAATTGAAATGTTTTAAATATTTTGGATGTTTTTCTACATTTTCATATATATATTGTATTCTGTGTTGTAACTGAAATCAAAGTGTATATTTTTTATTACAAATATTTGCACTGTAAAAATGATAAATATAAAAAAGAAATAGCATTTTTCAATTAATCTCTTTGTCGTGAAAGTGCAATATTCAATTGTAGATTTTTGTTATAAAATTGCACTCAAAACCAAAACAATGTAAAACTTCAGAGCCTACAAGTCCACTCAGTCCTACTTCTTGTTCAGTCAACCGCTAAGACAAACACATTTGTTTTCATTTGCGGGAAATATTGCTGCTCTTTTCTTATTTACATCACCAGAAAGTGAGAACAGGCATTCACATGGCACTTTTGTAGTTAGCATTACAAGGTATTTACATGCCAGATATGCTCAACAATCATATGGCCCTTCATGCTTCAGCCACCATTCCAGAGGACATGCTTCTATACTGATGACGCGCGTTAAAAAAATAATGTGTTAATTAAATTTGTGACTGAACTCCTTGGGGGAGAACTGTATGTCCCCTGCTCTGTTTTACCCGCATTCTGCCATATATTTCATGTTATAGCAGTCTCGGATAATGACCCAGCACATGTTCATTTTAAGAACACTTTCACTGTAGATTTCATAAAACACAAAGAAGGTACCAATGTGAGATTTCTAACTGACCGCAGGTTTAAGAATCTGAAGTGCCTTCCAAAATCTGAGAGGGATGAGGTATGGAGCACGCTTTCAGAAGTCTTAAAAGAACAACACTCTGATGTGGAAACTACAGAACCTGAACCACAAAAAAGAAAATCAACCTTCTGCTGGTGGCATCTGACTCAGATGATGAAAATGAACATGCACTGGTCTGCACTGCTTTGGATTGTTATCAAGCAGATCCCATCATCAGCATGGACACACGTCCTCTGGAATGGTGGTTGAAGTATGAAGGGACATATGAATCTTTAGCGCATCTGGCACATAAATATCTTGCAACGCCGGCTACAACAGTGCCATGCAAACACCTGTTCTCACTTTCAGGTGACATTATAAATAAGAAGAGGGCCGCATTATCTCCTGCAAACGTAAACAAACTTGCTTGTCTTAGTGATTGGCTGAATAAGATGTAGGACTGAGTGGACTTGCAGGCTCTAAAATTTTACATTGTTTTGTTTTTGAGTGCAGTTTTTTTTGTAATAATTCTACATTTGTAAGTTCAACTTTCACGATAAAGAGATTGCACTACAGTACTTGTATTAGGTAAATTGAAAAATACTATTTCTTTTGTATTTTTACAGTGCAAATACTTGTAATAAAAATAAATATAAAGTGAGCATTGTACACTTTTTATTCTGTGTTGTAATTGAAATCAATATATTTGAAAACGTCCAAAATATTTAAATAAATGGTATTCTATTATTGTTTAACAGCGTGATTAATTGCGATTAATTGTTTTAATAGCTTGACAGCCCTACTTAGTACGTAGATATTTCTGGGGATGCAGCCATTCTATTTTATTCTTTTGGCAGAAATGGTGATTATGAGAATCAAGGTTTTTGGCAGAGAATAACAAGACAATTTGTTAATCTGTGCTAAGAAGGTAGAAAGGTAAAATGAAAAAAATGTACCGTAGAAATGTGCATGCTGAGATGTACAAATATAAGTTACATACTCTGGATGCTATCTAGCCTATCAACAGCATAGCAATTGCTATGTCGCAATCCATATACTGTGTCTTAATCCTCGAGAGAGTGCATTTCTCAGAACAGTCACAATTCCCTGTCCTACTATTCCACTTCAAGAGTGGAACCAGGGCTTTCATTGTTACTAACACCATTGCTCTGTCTCCTGCACCCTGCTTTTTATTCTGAATAACGGAAGGTGTAACGAAAAGTAGGTCTGTCGATTAATCACACTTAACTCAAGCCATTAACGAAAAAAAAATTAATCATGATTAAACAGTTTTAATTGCGCTGTTAAATATTTTAACTATTTTGGATGCTTTTCTACATTTTCAAATATTTTGATTTCTATTACAGCACAGAATACAAAGTGTACAGTGCTCACTTATTTTTACAGTGCAAATATTTGTAATAAAAATATAAAGAAATAGTATTATTCAATTCACCTCATACAAGTACCATAGTGCAATCTCTTTATCATGAAAGCGCAACTTTCAAATTTAGATGTTTTTTGTTACATAACTGCACTCAAAAACAAAACATTGTAAAAGTTTAGATCCTAGAAGTCCACTCAGTCCTACTTCTTGTGCAGCCAATTACTAAGAGAAACTAGTTTGTTTGCATTTACAGGAGATAATGCTGCCCGCTTCTTATTTACAATGTCACCTGAAAGTGAGAATTCGCATTGCACTTTTGTAGACGGCATTGCAAGGTATTTACGTACCAGATAGAGATATGCTAAACGTCTGTGTGCCCCCATTCCAGAGGACATACTTCCATGCTGATGAAGCTCACGAAAAAAATAATGCGTTCATTAAATTTGTGACTGAACTCCTTGGAGGAGAATTGTATGTCTCCTGCTCTGTGTTTTGCCTGCATTCTGCCATATATTTCATGCTATAGCAGTCTCGGATGATGACCCTGCATGTTGTTCATTTTAAGAACACTTTTCTACTATTTCTCTTATCATTTTTACAGTGCAAATATTTGTAATACAAAATAAATATAAAGTGAGCACTGTACACTTTGTATTCTGTGTTGTAACTGAAATCAATATATTTGAAAATGTGGAAAAGATGCAAAAATATGTATATAAATGACATTCTATTATTGCATAATCGCACGATTAATTGCAATTATTTTTTTTAATCACTTGACAGCCCTAAAACGTATTTCTAGACTTATACATTATTTATCACAGCTTCCAATACTTAAACCCTGGGGGCCTCATCTTGCAGTTTGTGGCACATGAGGAGACTGCAGCATCAACACAGTGTGCCACTGACTTAAATAGAGCAACATGGTGGCACAGCGGTCTGCCCCTGTCTAACAAAAGGCAAGATCAGGGTCTTATTTGGGAAGAGACTAAGAATCCAGTCCTGCAATGAGGTCTATGTGGGCACAGGGGTCTACCCACATAGAGATCATTGCAGGATTGGCGCCCCAGGCAAAAAGCCTTGTTTTTTGTTTTTTTTTAATTTAAAATGTATATTTGAAGAATCCGTGAGACAGACATCTCATTTGCACAGTATGAGACCAAATATGTTAATTTTATTTTGGATGATAAACCATCTGTTTTGGTTGTTTAATAATTTAAATCTTTTGCTTATGTGCGTACATTAATTATAAATGGAAAAATCCACAAGATCCCTAATGAAAAGGGTCCTGATCCTGCAAACACTTATGCACATGAGTTACTTACTTATTCATATAAGTAGTTCTCTTGAGATCAGGGAGTATTATCACATATGTTCCTGGGTGCCTTACAAATCCACATATCAAGCAACTTCAGCCATCCAAACAATGCAGGATTATTTGAATTAAGTATGTGAGTTATTTCAAGAACACTATATTATGAGATGCGTATATTTTATGATATATAATTATTAGATTTGAAAATAAAAAAACTTTAAAAAAATATTAGAACTCCATTTCTTTCAGCATAAAAATGAAAGCTGTTTTCTCTCCACAAAATTGTTTTAATTATATTTTTGTAACCTTCCAAAATTAACATGGTGCAGATTTGAAGGATTTTTTGGGTAGTCTGCATCTTGAAAGGTGTAGCTAGGCAAAACACACACACAGAGCTCTCAATTTTACAAGCCTTCTGACAACTCTGCCATGGAATCTGTTCCCATGGTAACAAATAGGAACACACTGAAAATGGGGGTGGGAGGGAGCAACGGTTTAAACTAGACAGGGTCTCACCAAAAAAAAAAAAAAAAAAAGATAGCCTATTTTCCAGCATTCTAACTGTGCTTCACAAAGTTGGTTTTCATAGCAACAAAGCAGCAGCCAAGTTGTCAGAAAGCTTGTAAGTGGAACAAAGGCCTAAAGTTGCAAATGCTATTGCTTCAACTACTGTAGATTTTTAAAATGCAACAGATTCCTGAAGTCTCTAGTTTTTACTGTTGTTCTTCAAAAGAGGCACATAACAATAAGCCACTAGACAAAATAAGTTTTTCCACCATGCTGTTCTTCCCTCCCACCCGCACCACATGCGATCGCCTTCCTTTTACCAGCATAATGATTTGAAGAAGCAGAAACTGACCAACCAATCATACCATGCGCTGATGCTTTATAGGGTTGCCAGGCGTCTGGTTTTCGACCAGAACGTCCATTCGAAAAGGGACCCTAGTGGCTCTAGTTGGCACCACTCACTGGGCCGTTAAAAGTCTGGTCGGCAGCACAGCGGGTGCCCGGGACTAAGGGAGGCTCCCTACCTACCCTGGCTCCGTGCAGCACCTAGAAGCAGCCGCCAGGTCCCTGTGGCCCCTAGGCACATGGGGCAGCCAGGGACTGGGAGGCTCCGTGTGCTGTCCCCACCCCGAGTACTGGCTCTGCAGTTCAAATTGGCCGGGAACCATGACCAATGGGAGCTGCGGGGGTGGGGGCGTGCCTGCGGGCCCGAAGGCAGCGTGCACCATGCAGAGCCGCCTGGCTGCCCGTGTGCTTAGAGGCCACAGAGACCTGGCAGCTTCTTCCTCGGAGTCATGGTAAGCACCATCAGCACCCTGCACCCCAACCCCTTGGCCCAGCCCGGAGCCCCCTCCAGCAAGTGTGACATTTTAGACTTGAACTGTTGCTTGGAGTTCTGAGTGGGGGAAACAAAGCCCCTAAACTCCACCCCCACAGAGCTACAAGACACTTTTTATGCTCTGATAGTCAGAAATGGCTGAACTCATTTTATGGTGGGGGTTTTTCCCCCCACATCTTCTAGGAAATGTCATGCCCAAAACAGGAATTTGGGGACTAGGTTCTCAGAGGAAAGTGCCATCTAAACTATAACTATAGGATCACTGGTGTGACACTACAAATGTTCTCCAAGGCCACAGCTTTACTTATGTGTATGTTACCGCTTGGTGAAACCCTAAATTAATAATCTTACAGGTGTCTTAAAGACCATTTAAAAATTATAGTCCTAATTCTGAAATGAGATACATGAAGTCAGTGGGGCTCTATGCAGGCCCAGAAATCTACCCTTGCATATCTCATTATAGGATCAGACCTTTAGATTCTAGGGAAGGCATTCAGCCTCTAGGAGAAAAGACATGTTAAATACCCCTAGGCCAGCAGTTCTCAAACAGTGGGTCAGGACCCCATTTTAATGGGGTCGCCAAGGCTGCTGTTTGCCATTGGGCCCCAGCAGGTCTGAAGCCCAATCCACACCGACCAGGGCTAAGGTTACATGCCCCTGGCCCAGGGCAGAAGCCGTTGGGCTTCAGTTTTGGCCCCCCTCCCACCCACATGGGGCAATGGGGCTCGGGAGGCAGGACTCGGTCTTCAGTCCCCCTCCTGCGGTCGTGTAGTAATTTTTGTTGTCAGAAGGGGGTCACAATGCAATGAAGTTTGAGAACAGCTGCCCTAGGGTACTGCTTTGTTCCACTCAGGGAACACCACTTTGATAGCTACTCCAGCCTATTTAACAAACAAAAAATACACCACCCCTATTATATGGCAACTGTTCCCCCACCTAGTCCTCCCAACCCATATTAGATCTGTGTGGGCTTATTTTAAGAGATTCTCGCACGGAGGAGCAAGTTCTGATGTAGCATGCCAAAAAAGTATCTGACTAGACAGAGCTGTGCAGTGCAAGCAAATTTTAAACGAGGTGATGGCTGCTGAATATACCAGACATACTCAGACCTTCCATTTAAATGTCAATTTAGAATCAATCACGGCAGCACTGGCAATCAGCGGAGGTTCACAAGTACAGGAACTAACCAACTGCAAAGATTGTTTTTCAAATTTGTATGAGGAAAAAATATATTTAAATTGCTCCAGAGATGGCATCTTTTATACAAAACTTTGAACTAGAGTAAAATTGTTTATGATTAAGTGATAAAGTTCTGAAAACAACAACAACAGAAATCATGGCAGACTCTGTGGGGTAAATTTTCAAAGCATCGAACAGGCTTTTACGCATTAAATTCCCACTAACTTCGTGACATACCCTTACTTCATTTCATATAGTACTCCCATTGAAATCAATGGCAGATTTTCATAGATATTAACAGCAGGATGGTCTTAAATAGAAATCACAGCTAAAGCCCTGTTCAATGTTTTGGAAATTCAGGAATTTTTAAGCAGACATTTCCATAATTCAGTATGTTGAAAATTTCACTCTAAACATGCACTTGAAGACTGTATCCTACCTAGGTTCAGGTGACGCATTGGGATTAATGATATCCGTTAGTTTTTTAGCACTAAAATCTTGGATTAAATTCTGTGCTGATGTAAACTGCTCCATTTACTTCAACCGAATTGTACTAGATTACACCAACAGAGAATCTGGCTCTTTAGTATTAAATAAAGGTTAGGCTACATTAAAGACATATTGGTTTCAATTTTGTTCACATTACAGCCCACAACTAAATCTGACAAGGATGAAGAGGTTTAAAGAACTGATCAGATGTTTTGCCAACTACAATTAAGAGGAACTGGAAGCTTGTTTAGAAGCTATATCCTGAGCTATTGTTACTTACTCTAATATGTTCCAATTGTTCCTTTATAAAGTCAAATTTTTTGGCTTGTCTACACTACAAAATTAAGTCGAATTTAATTAGACCTCGAGCTTCCGAATCAATTAAGTTGATTGTGCATGGCCACACCATGCTCATTGTCTCGATGGAATACATCCTCACTAGCAGTGCCTGCATGATGCACAAAGCAGTGCATTATGGGTAGTTATCCCAAAGTGCAACTTGTCACAGTGTGTTTTGGGAAGTTTGTGCAATGCCTCATGGAGCCAAAAAATTGTTGCAAGGGAGAATGGGAACATTCCGTCAGCATCCCACGATGCACTGTACTCAACGGCAAACAACCCAGTGGTTTTCGCACTTTAAAACTGCCCCGCGTACATCATCACCCCAGAAGCATGGAGCCTATTCAGTTGTGCACTCTTGCTGTGAGCATCTCAAACACCTTGTGCCTTCTACTGCAGTATTTCCAAAGCCGAAGTAGGGTCTGTCGTGTGGAACATAGTGATGTCCTGCAAGCAGCCCTGCTGTAAGCCATTAAAAAAACCCAAAACAATACATAGTTGCGGCTGGCATTCACAGAGCAGCTGCACTCTGTTGAGCACCATTTCTGGTCCCATAAAACAAGCATTGACTGGTGGGACTGCATCATTTTGCAGGTATGGGATGATGAGCAGTAGCTGCAGAACTTTTGAATGCGAAAGGCGACCTTCCAGGAACATTGTGCAGAGCTTTCCCCTGCCCTGCAGTTCAGCAACTCAAAAATCAGAGCTGTTCTGACAGTGGAGACAGCGATCGCTATTTGGAACCTTGCAACGCCAGACAGTTGCCGGCCACTGGGGAATCAATTTAGAGTAGATAAATCAACTGTGGAAGCTGCTGTGCTCCAAGTGCGCAGGGCCATTAATAGACTTCTGCTATGAAGGGTAATGAGTCTGGGAAATGTGCAGGAAGTAGTGAATGGTTCTGCCGCGTTGGGGTTTCCTAATTGTGGTGGGGCGATAGATGGCACGCATATCCCTATCTTGGCACCAGACCACCTTGCCAAAGAGTACATAAACCGAAAGGGATATTTTCAATGGTGTTGCAAGCACTGGTGGATCACAAGGGGCGTTTCACTGACATCAATGTAGGATGCTCAGTAAAGGTTCATGATGCGCGCATCTTTAGGAACTCGGGTCTGTTCAAAAAGCTGCAATCCGGGACTTTCTTTCCAGACCACAAAATGAATATTGACGAGTTGAGATGCCTATAGTTATCATGGGGGACCCAGCCTACCCCTTGTTCCCATGTCTCATGAAGCCATAAACCAGCCGTCTGGATAGCACTAAAGAATGGTTCAACTATAGGCTCAGCGATAGGTGTCAACTCCGTGAGTGCTCCGGGGCCGGAGCACCCATGGGGAAAAATTGGTGGGTGCTCTGCACCCACCAGCAGCTCCCTGCCCCTCCCCAGGGGCGGTGTGCTCAGGGAAGAGGCAGGGCTGGGCCGGGGATTTGGGGAGGGGTCCAATGGGGCGGGGGGGATCAAGCTGGGGTGGGGCCGGGGGGACATGAGCACCCACTGGCACCAATGAAAGTTGGCGGCTGTGGGCTCAGCAAGTGCAGAATGGTGTTTGAATGTGCCTTTGGTTGTTTAAAAGGGTGCCGGAGAAGTTTATTTACAAGGTTGGACCTTAGTGAAGAGAACATGCCTGCTGTGTGCTCCGTAATATCTGTGAAAAAAAGGGGGGAAATTTTCTGCAGGGGTGGGAAGTTGAGACAGATTGCATGGCAGCAATTTTTGAGCAATAAGAAGAGCACAGCAAGGCCCACTGTGTATCCTCGAGGCTTTGAAAAGCCATTTCGATAATGAGTCACAGTAATGTGAACTGCTTGTCTGCATTGTGCTTTCCCAAACCTTCACCTGCGTTGTATCACTGTCCCTGTAAAGCCAACCCCCCAGCCTAGTACTTCTGCTCAATCAAGAACATTTATTTCTCAAATCCATTTACTTTATTTAACAAACATCAGTAAAAAAAGAGGGAGAACAGAAGAAGAAGAAGAAAAAAAAAAGTAAACTAGGGGAAAAGAGGTTTTAAAGTTGGAATAGGGAAACATTTTCAGCTGTGTACCATAATACTGCATTCCAGACCATCAAACGTGTGTGAATGGGTGCCTTCTGTTCCTTGTACCTTCCCCCTGAATTAAGTGAAAGGGATAATGGACTTTTCGCCCATGATTCTGAAGGAGGATGATTCTGCACCAGGTGATGCTGGCTGGCTGTTCACCTGGGTCTGCAGAGGGACTCTACCCTCCTTCCTCTGTTCCTGCAGTTCAACCAGATGCCTCACATGTCTGTTTGGTCCCTCATAATCCGAAGCATCTCATCCTGCGCCGCACACTCTTGCTCACTGGAAGTTTTCCTGCTCTCTCCATGTCCACGTCTAACTTCTCAGACAGTGAAATCCTCCATGCTCTCAGCTCTGCGTCAGCTGTCCCGGAGGCATTCATTATCTCGGTGAACATGTCTTCCTGCATTCTCCTCCTCCTAATCAGTGAAAGTCTGCTTTCAGGTGTTGATGACATGCCAAAGGACACATTTCCAACTGTCGGTCATAGGAAAAAATAAAGGATCCATTGTACATGAATAAAATGATTCCATAGCAAGGCCATTTTCATAAAAAAAAAACCCTTATTACACTAGGTGCAAGCCATGTCAGAATCCATAACCGTTCACTGTGCCGTTTTGCTGTTCCAGCCATGGTGAGTAGGCCCCCCGGGTAATGAGTGACCGCACTTCTAATGAAGTTAATGGCAGGCTCATGTCGGGAGCAGAGGTAGCTAGTCAAACAATGACCCTTCCCCATAGCACCACGAGAAGCTGTTTACGAACAGGGCGGGGGGGGGAGGAATGTTTTCACTCCCAAATTGCAGAATCTCTCATGTGCGGCCCCGTCCCCATCAGCCACTTTAAACTACTTGCCAACCCAAACTGAGCACAGTAAAGGCACATTAGCAGCCACGTGGTTTGGCGATCCGGAATATGAGAACTTCCCGTTTCCCCTAGGAAACCCTATGTGATATCAGTCTCCTGAGGTTAACACAGGTGGAAAGGAAGGGGATGCTGCAAGCATCTGGGTATAGACCCGGTCTTTATGCGGGTATGCTTTGTACCGCAATGATGCCAGCAGAATTAATTCAGGAATTGCGTGGGAAAGTGTCCTACCATGGTGGAAGAAATAAGACTGCCCTGCCCAGAAACCTTCTGCAAAGGATGGCAGAGTACCTCCATGAAAGTTTCCTAGAGATATCCATGGAGGATTCCCTGGCTATCCCAGTCCACATAAACAGTCTTTTTTGGGGGCCACCATCTATGTAGCTGGAGTGGCCTCTTGTAAGCAGAGAGCCACAGCACCTCGCTTTTTCTTCACAGTGAACATGCAATACCACCAAATGTGTGTGACCACTAAAGTTTAATTGGACTTTGATTGTAACTGTATACTCACCAGAGGTGCCTTCTCTGGCATCACAGTGGCCACCATGATGTCCTGTGACCCACAGGCTTCAGGGTTCAAAATATTTCCTGACTCATGGGGAGAATGGATCCACCACTCACTTGTCTCCCATTCTTCTCCTCTTCATCCACCATATCATCCTCCTTGTTGTCCTAGAGTCACACACCTGTAAAGTGTCCATGTTGCTTGTGGGGGTGCTGGTAGGGTCACCCCCAAGAATCGCATGCCACTCGTAGAACTGGCATGTGTGAGGTTCAGCACCAGAACAACTGTTCGCCTCTCTCGCCTTCTGGTTCGCTTGGCAAAGTTTTTTTATTTTCACACGGCACTGCTGCGTGTCCCTCATGTAGCTCTTCTCCCCCATTCCATGAGCAATCTTTGCATAGATGTCAGTGTTTCTTCTGCTGGATCAGAGCTCTGCCTGCATAGACTCTCCTCCCTACACTGCGATGAGATCCACCACCTGCTGTGCAGACCAGGCTGGAGCGCATTTGGAGCATGTAGTCTCCATGATCAGCTGTGCTCAAGCTAGCATGCTCCCTGCTGATCAAACAGGAAATGGGAAATCAAAATTTCCCGGGGCTTTCGCAGGGGTGAGGCTGTTTCCTGTGTACCTGGCTGCAGTACAGCAGAGTTGAGAATGATCACCAGAGCAGTTACAGATAAGCACTGTGGGACACCACCTGGAGGCCAATTAAGTCAAATTACACAACGCTGCATCTGCACTATCTTGCAGTCGACCCATGAAAATCGAATTAAGTGCCTCTCACAAAGGTGGATTACAGAAGTCGACATTAGAGGTGACGTAGGTCGGTGTAAAGGACCTGGAGCGTAGACACATACATTAAGGCGGCTTCCTTCAACCTAGCTTTTTAGTGTCAACCAGGCCTTAGAGACACACACAAGTGAAATAACCCCTGTAATTCAGATCATTATAAATTACAGGAACTCTACATAGAACAATATCACGGGAAACAGGAATCAACAGAGTAGAGTAGTTTTGGTTTGGGTTGTATGTTTTGTTTTGTATTTTTGTCAAGTTCAAATACTAACAGCACAATCTTAACTTCACAGGTTTTGCAGCTCTTAAAACATTTAGGAATCACTTTTTACCCTGTAACTCTTCACTCTACATGTACAGAGGGAGAAAACCTCAAAAACTGGACTGACATTCATGAATCATTCACTGGCCTGGAGTTTCACAGAACTGAATTGTGTGGTCTTGCCAACAGGCATTCAGACTAAGAAAGCAGCAGCAAAATAGCAGATAGGTTCCCCTGCTCACACTAAACAATACAAAAAAAAAATGCAGAGAACTTTTTTTGTTGAATTCTGAAAGAGAAACCCAGGAGCTGGGGAGAGATTAGTATTGAAGAGGAGAAATCTGGAGCCAGGCAGACTACTAGGAAGGAGCTGAGGGAAGGGGGGGAGGTAGAAGAGGGCAGAGATAAACTCTTTCTTTTTAAATAATCAAAATGTTTTATAAGGTTACTTTTACCATTCATATTTGTGATTTGAGTTAACCCTCTCTTCTTGAGTACAGATTTTATACTGCATACTGCAAGGAAGTCAGCTACTGAAAAGTTCTGTCTCTGGAGTACCTCATAGGTCACACTTTATATTAAGGTATCATTTATAAATATTTATTATAAATGATTAATATTTGTTTTAATAAACTGTTAATTGTTATAGATTGTCATAGAATCATCTATATTACCTTCTGCAGATGTGCTTATACCCATCTATGACACATACTACTTATCAGGGGGTAGCCATGTTAGTCTGTATCCACAAAAACAACAAGGAGTCCGGTGGCACCTTAAAGACTAACAGATTTATTTTGGCATAAGCTTTCGTGGGTAAAAAACCCACTTCTTCAGATGCAACATACTACTTATGTCTGTAACAATTATAATATCTATTAATCAATTATTAACCATTATAAACCATTTATAAATGGAACCTTAATACAAACTGTGGCCACCTCACACATACAAGTGAAGTGCAAGCCCCTCTCATTTCAGTTCTGTGGCCTAGCCTGATAAACAAAGAGGATTCTGAAAAAACAGAATGAGATTGCACTGTAGTGGCAAAGATTAAGAGGTTAAGATCCCAGTGCTGCAACTACTTACTCATTTGCTCCACTTTACGCACATGACCAGTCCTGTTAAATTCAATGGGACTACACATGTGTAAAGTTACTCACTTGAGTAAGTAGTTGTTGGATTGGAGCCTAATTCACATAACATACTGCATATTACTAAAAAGGGCCCAATCCTGCAAATATTCATGCACACAAGGAACTTTACTCAGGTGAGTGTTCGCAGGCTTGGGCCCCAAATAATAGGCCTTAGCTGAATAGGTGTGTTACATAGCAATGACATGGCAAGAAACAGAGCAGGGATGGAGGACAGCATGTATTCAATATAGTGATTAACAGCACTTTGTTCCTTAACAAGGTACTGATAACCACATATGTACAAGTTAAAAGGGGCATTATCAATTTAAATAAAGCCGCCCACTTCTATCTGAAAATGACTTGGTTACTATTTTTAAACATACCACCTAAGATTATTTTTCCTAGTTTGTCTTCTGTGAACATTTGACAGCACTTTGTGTAGTACTGTTTCCCTTGAACAGTCAGGGCAAAGTTGTGCAGTTTACCTAAAGGTGACATTTAAAATTGATTTAGTTAAATTTGTGCAACTGGCTGGGTGGGCATGCTTATTTAATCTTAAAACAGGTTTATCTGGGTTTAGTTTAAATTGATCAGAACAGGATTAAAATAATAGCATATTTTAATTTAAACTGAAATTACTGTAAAACCACAAAACCTGACAGCAGGAGTGAGAAGCAGGTTAATACTACTTAAAATTGTTTTTAACTCTTCTTTTCCCTTTTCAATTTGACTAGATTTGAAGGCATGGTTGCAGAGCAGAAATACCTGTTTACTTTTCTCTGCTGAGAATTTTCAGCTCCAGAAAAAACTGAGAAAGACCAAGCTTCAGATATACAAGACCACTTACAAGGTCTATTGTTTTATATGGATGTGAGACCTGGGTACAGCTAAATACCTTTGAGATGAAGTGTTGAGATGAAGTTTTGGGCCAGTAACAGTGACGAGTGCAGTGATGAGTGCAGAAAATTTAATAGGGAAGTGCGGGAGATTAAGTGTAGTGAAATCCTAACAACTTCAGTGGTCAGGACATGTAGTTAGGATGACAGAAGACAGACCAGCTAAGTATCTCTTACAAGGGTATACTTATGGTATCCAGGCTTGCAGCCGACCAAGGAGAAGGTGGAGTGATAAGATTGAGCAAGACCTAATAGTTCTTAGCGTGAATTATCATCAACGGAAAAAGTATGCACCGGACAGAAAGAGGAGGGAGCAAATTGTGAGAACAGCCAAGGAGCTCTATAGTCTACAGAGCCAGGGAGGAGGAGGAGGATTTCAACTTGATGATGTCATGTGGCAGTATTTTAAAAGGCACTCAAGGGGGCTTTAAGTAATCACATTACATAAGTTACAAAAGAACATCTCTTTCTGCCCATCAGAATGCCTGCTGCAGGGCTTTGTACATTTCACGCTCTTTGACTCTCTCTGGGCTCACTATGGCTCTTGCTAGTCTTCCTTTAGTATAAACCAGGGAGGAAAATTGCAGCTCTGTTATACACAGGAGCTTGCCCTCATGCCATTATGTACCCCTGATTCTGTCTCCCCATAGCTCAGGTTCTCTTTCAGAGGTGTTGCCAACTCTCACAATTTTGTTGGTACACTCATGATATTTGGCGTTTTCTCTAAAGCCCTAGCTCTTGGAAGCAAGAGAATGCATGAAAATCTCAGTTCTTTCTCGCTTTCTTGTTCAGTTTTTAGCACTCACAGTTGTATAGAAATGCTTGAAAACATGAAGCAAGTGAAGCCTAAATACTCACAAGTCAGAAGGTAAACAAAAAGAGCCCAGTATATTTATTATTGTTTAAAAATCTCATGCTTTTCTCCTAACCTCATGATTTTTGAGGGCTTGGGTTTAGGCATACTGCTGCTCCTACTATAGTTCAGGTAGTTTTAATTTAAATCGTGTTATGGGCAATTTTACAGAGCACTGCTAGCCTGGCACTAAATTTAAATTAAAATAAATAAGAGTTTAAAACAGTGAAAGATCTGACATGTCAGGATATTTTTTGTCTGGCCTGCAGCTCCAAAGCAGTCTAATCTTTTTTCCCTGGTCCAGTATCCACAGTGCAAGTCTCAGAAAAGTATGTGTTTTAGTGTAACTGGAATATCCACATATGGGTGTTGGTAGTTCAAGGGTTAAATTTAAATTAGCAATTGGAGGATTATCTCATGCTTTAGTCCAGACCCTAATGTTTATTTCTTTTGTGTTATCCATTTGTTAAAACCAGATTCCTTTTCATATCCCAGTTTCAGATGACACTGCTATTATTATTAAAAATTTGTGTTAAAGGAGCAGGCAGAAGCTCCAGTTAGGGATGGGGACCTATTGTGGTAGTCACTGTACAAACATGGAATAAAAAGGCAGATTGTAAAATCTGTGAGGATCAAGTATACAAGGACAGACAACAAGTAAAGAAAAACGAATGGAATGGATGAGAGAGGGGCTACAGGATGACCCAGGTTTCTTAATCTGTAAGTTAGTCAATAAATTGATGCAAGTGGGGAGAAATGGACCCCCACACACACACTTTTTATTTTTAGTTCTACTTAACATACAACCTCACTAATGGATCAACAACTACTGTGGTTACTATATTATCTTGAATTGTCTTGAAGTGCTATTTCTTCTCTCTCTGCCCTCAAAGCAACTATTGTATAAATCGAAAACAAATGAACTGGACCACTGATCGTAAAGTTAACTGGTAAACTCACTTAGCCTTCCCTTGTCTCAAATAAGACCCAGCAGGTGTACAACAGAGTAAGACAGAGGAAGTAAATTATTTAACTGGCTTGATTATAAAGATCATGATTTCTGAACCAAGCTTTTTGTGACGGAGATTACCACACAAGGAGGTCTGCAATGCTAACCAGTAGGGAGACAAAAAAAGCAGTCTCTTTTCCAGAATTACACTGCTAGAACCAAAAGTGTCTTGTTACATAGGATGGAAATGAAATTCCAAAAGGCAGAACTCTGAATCAGGAAGTAAACCTTAAAAATTCAGATTCCCTCTGAAAAATGAATCTTGGGGAGAAAAAAGCTGCATTTATTGTCTTTCAATTTGCATATCAAATTTGATCAGTTAAAATTAAAAACAATTCATCATGAAGACACGACACTGGAACTTTGTTATTAATTTTATTGATGTGTAAGTCATCTCTCCCAAATCTGTGTCTGTTCCACAAGATTGTCAGGGAGGGAAAAAACTCTTAATTCTTTCACTATATTAAGCAGATCTTAGATGAGTAGCAGATCTACTCATTAAAGATGATTCTATTTCTGCTATAGCAACTTTTCAGAATAGATCTTCACTAAGCATTCCATACAGCCTTGGCATATACAGATGGTCTCCCATAACAGACATAAATGATGTGTCAGTTGCTGTCAGTAAAAAACAGCTTCATGGACTGTGTGAACAGTTGCCATTCTGAATGTATTTTTGTTTTCCTTTAGATAAGCGTGTTAAACAGGACTTATCTGTTTGTTAGGGAACCAGGCCAAATAAAACCTCCCCGCTTCGTGTTAAAAAAAAAAAAAAGGAGTTTCTAAAATGGCTCACTGATTTGAGAGACAGAATCCGGTGAAAGTGGATGGACAGGCTCTTGTTTAGTGGATATTGTTCTGGTTTGAAAGAGAGATGAAAGGTTATTAGATTAGGGTTGGGATTTACTTATTTTATATAATATGCCCTGCAATTCCATCATGCTAAATCTTTCTGCAGGTCAGTCAGTCACACTAAATAGACAGCCTAGCTCAGGGCTAAAGAACTGGTCTCAAAATTCATCTCTCACAAGGAAAATTCAATCTATATTACCACTAAAGAGACTGTATGTGTCAGCAGGAAGTATGATAGCATACGAGGTTATATGGATCTATCTGATCCTAAAAGATAAGATATAGTTCTAGGAAATAAAAGGCAATTTTTAAATTAGTTCTAAAAGGGAATTATGTATGGTTTCTATAACTAGAATATCTCACACACTGCAGAGGGTCCTGTCTCACTGAACTGGGGCATACCAAGAAGCTAATTCTCAGTAGGATCCAGAGAGGAAGCCATATATAAACATACTGTATATTTTTAAAAGATTTAAAAAATATATTCTTTAGTAGATTTGACATAAGTAAGATGCAGAGTCTGAAAGAAAACAGCTAGAATTAACATAATACGTATTCCTTGCACCAACAAAAAGCATGTGTTATTGCAACATTAAAAGTGGGCAGAAAACAAACGAGCTCTCAGGGTAAGGAAACTGCAAAAGTGAGGGTTGAACATTCAGCCTTAATTCTGTCCCCTTGTGCCTATGCCTCAGACACAAGGGGGCTGGAGGTGAAACTGTATTACAGAGATTTGCATGCAGAGGGTTCCTACTATGCATGGCTCTACCATCTCCAGATCTATCCACAGTAGGCAATGGGGTCAGCCACCTCTGTAGGGCCAGAGATCTGAGCAGGGGAAGGCAGATGTTGGACTGGGACCAATAGGACACGCACATTCTCTCTCTTCTGTACAGGGGATAGCTTACTGAGATAACATAGCTAGGGGCTGTGTTGTTACCTTTTCTGTTGAACCACCTCCAGGGCAGGGATTCCCTTGGACTGGGGAGCAGGACAGGTCATGGTGGGGGCACAGAATTTGAGCAGACCTCTATGCAGGTGGCCCTGACTTCCAGACGAAATGCCAGGATACTCTCAGATCCCTGGGGTTCAGTGGAGGTTTTTGGGGATGGAGGTGTGGGGTATGGTCTTGCAGTCTATACAGCAAAGCACAGAGAGGAGAAAGGAAACTGTGCTTCTCCAGCAGAACTGAGGGATCCTCACAGAGATTTCTCTTGTAAGTTTTTCCCCCAGAATAGGTTAACCTGGCCAACAGTCTCACTTTAAATAACTATTTCACTCATTGTAACTCTTACAGCTTTAAAATTCCACCTCTCCAGAAGGAAGAACACGCTTTGGTAGGTGGTTCTAAACAGGAATGCAACATTATTCAACAGAATTCCTCCTGCAGGGCAAGATATTCCTTTCAGGACATGATATTAAGGTGACAGGACTATAATGAAAATACAAACTAGAATTTCTACTACCTTTCATGTTGGCCAATGCATCCAAACTGAAAGGATGTCAACAAAAGCAGCTATCATAAATCTTCTACTGGATGTGTGTGAAATCAACAAATGTTTCTTATTGGGGA
Organism: Lepidochelys olivacea; assembly: GCF_965140295.1. Taxonomy (NCBI): domain Eukaryota; kingdom Metazoa; phylum Chordata; order Testudines; family Cheloniidae; genus Lepidochelys; species Lepidochelys olivacea. The sequence goes on from NC_140411.1 coordinate 171,518,554, forward strand.
ATAATTATTAAAGCAAAAACTAAAATGAAGAAAGAGGGAAGACATTTATTCTTACACACTAAACTTCCAACATTTCTGTGAGGAATGAGTTCAGAATAAAATACTAATGATTTTCAAAACTTATTTCCCTGCCATAAAGAGGTGAGCTTTGCTTCTAGGAAACACTTTGTATCATCCTGCTCAAGAAAAAAAACAGTAGTTTATTCAAAACATTCTCAAAATTTTGTGGGGACAAAACTCCTGATAGAATTGTTGCAATAAATAAAAAGAGTTTCAGTTGCTCATATATTTTTCTCATAGATTGCGTCATTTAAGCCAGGTCACAGAGTATGTGCGCCAGATCCTTAGTAGGATGTCAGTACCTGCACAGGAAAGAGAATGAGGGCATATCTATACTACAAACTTTTGCCGACACAAGTTACGTCAGCATGAAGCTGCCACATTTAGTCTATCACTTGTGCGCTTGCACACTTGGCTCCTTGCATCGGTGCTCTGCATACTCACCAAGAGAGCTTGTTTTGATGCCTAGTGTGGTGCACCATGGTAGATATCCCAATGTGCAACTCACCACAGTCCCGTGCACTATCTTTTGGGAACTTATGGCAATGCATGGTGGACCAAAGAGCCACATGAGTTAACCCTGGGACCTTGGACTCAAGTTCCTATCGTGCAACTTCCTCCACCCCAAAATGCTATCTCTATCCCATAATTTCCATGACTATTTTGAAAATCCCACAAACCTGCATGGGACTTCTTGTTTGTTATCTCTGACAGAAGCATGGAGTTTGTACAGCTCTGCCCTACTGTCATGTGCGTTTAAAACATGGGACGCACAGACCTCTGGTATTTGCAGAGCTGCAAGAAGAGCAGCAGGGAATAGGACAATCTCCTGGAGGTCAGATTGCTGTGGAACACAATTCAAGATTGTCGGTGGCATTCATGGAGCAGCTGCAAACAGTGGAGTGCTGCTTCTGGGTCTGAGAAACAAGCACTGACTGAGGGGGAATCACGTAACAATGCAGGTGTGGGATGACAAGCAGTGGCTGCAGAACTTTTGGATGCACAAGGCCACATTCCTGAATCTGTGTGCTGAGCTCACCCCAGCCATCCAGCGCAGGAACACCAGCATGAGAGCTGCATGGACAGTGGAGGCACGAGTGGTGATTGCACTGTGGAAACTTGCAACTCCAGGTTGCTACCAGGCAGTGGGAAGTCATCTTGCAGTTGGAAAATCCACTCTCAGGGCTGCTGTCATGCAAGTGTACAGGGCCATTAATTGCCTCCTGCTACACAGGACTGCGACTCTCGGTAATGTGCAGGACATAATGGATGAATCTGCAGCAAGGGGGGTTCCTGAACTGTGGTGAAGTGATAGACAGCAGACACATCCCTGTTTTGGCACCAAACGACCTCCGCACAGAGTACATCAACAGAAAGAGCTATTTTTCTGTGGCTACGCAAGGTCTGATGGACCACCCAGGATGCTTCACTGACATCAGTGTTCAGTGGTCGGGGAAGGTGCATGACGCTCACATCTGTTCAGAAAGCTACAACCAGGGACTTTTTTTCTTCAACTGGCAGATTACCATTGGCAATGTTGAAATGCCACTAGCGATCCTGGTTGCCCGGTCTTCCCTTTGCTCCCCTGGCTCATGAAGCTGTACGCCAGTAACCACTTTGACAGCACCAAGGAAAGATCCAACTATCAGCTCAGCAGATGCAGAATGACAGTTGAATGTGCTCTTAGTAGACTGAAGGGAAGCTGGCATTGTTTACTGACAAGGTTGGATCTCAGTTAGAGACATATCCTAACAGTTATAGCTGTCTGCTGTGTCCTGCAACATATATTTGCAAATATATGAAGCAAATGTGAAGCAAAGAAGGAAATGTTGCCACTGTGGTGGAAAGCGGAGATGGAGCAGCTGTCTGCTGAGTTTGGACAGCCAGACACAAGGACTATCAGAAGAGATCAATGCAGAGCTATACAGCTCAGGGAGGCTGTGAAAGAGCACTTTAACCGTGAGCCATAGTAATGCAGTGTGGTGTACTATGCTCTACCTGACCCTGATGTTTTGGGGACCTGTTAGGAATTGTGTGGTGCTTCATGCACATCTGTGAACAGAACACTGATGCTTGCTATATATTTATGACTATTACACTGTGTTTGTCACTGATCCGATCTGTTGTGTCACTGTGTACAACAAGTGAGGCACATGTTGTGAACAAATAAAGATGAGTAACAAAAACTCTCTAAAAAATTTTGTGCAAGTTAAAAGCAAAATACATGAGAATCTTAAAGAAGAGGAAGGAACATTCATGTCCATTTTAGCTTACATATATATCAGCAGTGGCTCTCAAGGGTCCATGCATGTAAAGCTTTGATTGACCTTCATGTTCCTCGATATGGAATGGTAGGGGTAGGGATGCAGCCCCAGATGCCACATGGAACACTGTCAGGGGGTATAGGGAAGTGCTATACTGGAGTTCTCCATGGAATGCAAAGGAAGGTGAGCCTGGGATTGTTGAACTTGTAACATCTGTGTTTGCTGCTAGAAAAGCCCCATTATGTCCTAATGTACTCCCCTCTCTCATTCATAGAATCATAGAATATCAGGGTTGGAAGGGACCCCAGAAGGTCATCTAGTCCAACCCCCTGCTTGAAGCAGGACCAATTCCCAGTTAAATCATCCCAGCAAGGGCTTTGTCAAGCCTGACCTTAAAAACCTCTAAGGAAGGAGATTCTACCACCTCCCTAGGTAACGCATTCCAGTGTTTCACCACCCTCTTAGTGAAAAAGTTTTTCCTAATATCCAATCTAAACCTCCCCCACTGCAACTTGAGACCATTACTCCTCGTTCTGTCATCTGCTACCATTGAGAACAGTCTAGAGCCATCCTCTTTGGAACCCCCTTTCAGGTAGTTGAAAGCAGCTATCAAATCCCCCCTCATTCTTCTCTTCTGCAGGCTAAACAATCCCAGCTCACTCAGCCTCTCCTCATAAATAATGTGCTCCAGTCCCCTAATCATTTTTGTTGCCCTTCGCTGGACTCTCTCCAATTTATCCACATCCTTCTTGAAGTGTGGGGCCCAAAACTGGACACAGTACTCCAGATGAGGCCTCACCAATGTCGAATAGAGGGGAACGATCACGTCCCTCGATCTGCTTGCTGTGCCCCTACTTATACATCCCAAAATGCCATTGGCCTTCTTGGCAACAAGGGCACACTGCTGACTCATATCCAGCTTCTCGTCCACTGTCACCCCTAGGTCCTTTTCCGCAGAACTGCTGCCTAGCCATTCGGTCCCTAGTCTGTAGCTGTGCATTGGGTTCTTCCATCCTAAATGCAGGACCCTGCACTTATCCTTATTGAACCTCATCAGATTTCTTTTGGCCCAATCCTCCAATTTGTCTAGGTCCTTCTGTATCCTATCCCTCCCCTCCAGCGTATCTACCACTCCTCCCAGTTTAGTATCATCCGCAAATTTGCTGAGAGTGCAATCCACACCATCCTCCAGATCATTTATGAAGATATTGAACAAAACCGGCCCCAGGACCGACCCTTGGGGCACTCCACTTGATACCGGCTGCCAACTAGACATGGAGCCATTGATCACTACCCGTTGAGCCCGACAATCTAGCCAGCTTTCTACCCACCTTATAGTGCATTCATCCAGCCCATACTTCCTTAACTTGCTGACAAGAATACTGTGGGAGACCGTGTCAAAAGCTTTGCTAAAGTCAAGAAACAATACATCCACTGCTTTCCCTTCATCCACAGAACCAGTAATCTCATCATAAAAGGCGATTAGATTAGTCAGGCATGACCTTCCCTTGGTGAATCCATGCTGGCTGTTCCTGATCACTTTCCTCTCATGCAAGTGCTTCAGGATTGATTCTTTGAGGACCTTCTCCATTATTTTTCCAGGGACTGAGGTGAGGCTGACTGGCCTGTAGTTCCCAGGATCCTCCTGCTTCCCTTTTTTAAAGATTGGCACTACATTAGCCTTTTTCCAGTCATCCGGGACTTCCCCAGTTCGCCACGAGTTTTCAAAGATAATGGCCAATGGCTCTGCAATCACAGCCGCCAATTCCTTCAGCACTCTCGGATGCAACTCGTCCGGCCCCATGGACTTGTGCACGTCCAGCTTTTCTAAATAGTCCCTAACCACCTCGATCTCCACAGAGGGCTGGCCATCTCTTTCCCATTTTGTGATGCCCAGCGCAGCAGTCTGGGAGCTGACCTTATTAGTGAAAACAGAGGCAAAAAAAGCATTGAGTACATTAGCTTTTTCCACATCCTCTGTCACTAGGTTGCCTCCCTCATTCAGTAAGGGGCCCACACATTCCTGGGCCTGTCTCCCGTTTCCCTCTTCATACAGTCTGCAATATACATCCTCAAGGCCCTCTGTTCATGGGCTGATGCAGCACTGGCTTGCAGGACCTCACTGAACAGGTCGTCCCAAGTCCTCTTCTTTTAGCTCCTTATCTGGCTCAGGCATTCCATGGGTGTGGAGGGGGAGACCCTCAAGGCCACAATGGCAGCAGTTACAGATAAAACACACATTTTACATTGTCAATATAGTCCTACTGGAAAGCAAAAAACATAAGATTCAGAACGCCTGTCCCTTGCATCCCTAAAGTTTTAAACAAAACATGCTTATTGACACTTCTGCTTCAGCATGCTTGTGCACAATGCCATTCACACCACCGGCCATGGTGAGTATGGCCTGCCAGAGGTGAAGGAAATGACGAGAGAATTGCTCAGTTGCATGAAACCATGAGTACAGGACAATGGGGTTAAATACAGGCACCATTTTCCACAGGCAGTGGTGATTTTAGCTGATCTCTCACTCCTGAGAATAACAATGGCAGAGAGCACAACTGCTGCTGGCATCCCAAAGCCACCTGGGCCCACATGCTGCTAGCCTGTAAATTCAACAGGTGACTTTGAAGTATATCACCCACTGACATGGGAAAGTTTCCTACCCTAGAGGAAGGAAAAGGAGTCTAAACCTTTGGGAGAAGACTGCAGAGTACCACCATGAAAACATTTCCTCCAGAGCTCTCAGGCGGATTCAAGGGACATCCCTGTACACAGAAGCTGCTCCATATGGCCCCCCTGCCTAAAATCTATAGGGGAATGAAAAGTAGATAGCAACTCTCTCTCTGTCTCTCTTTGTTGTACTGCTGCCTCTTCTACTACATATAATTAACTCAAAGTCACTAGCTGTATCCTGGTAAGTTGGGGATGCCATCACTGTAATGGGAGATACATTTACACATTTACCTGAGGTCCCTTCCCCTGCATTGGGCTCATCTGTGATTGATTGCCAGGACTGACTGGACTGCAGTGGAGTCTCAAACAGGTCCTGGCTTGTGGTACAGCTGGCTCCCCCAGTCACATGTCCCCCATCACCTTGCTGTTCATGCCAGGAGCCTGTGACTCAGGCTCCTCGGAGGTATCCATAGTGGTGTGTGGAGCGGTGGCGGTGTCTTCACCAAGATGGCATGCAGCTTTTTGTAAAAGTGGCAGGTCTGTAGCTCAGCACTGGATCAACTGTTGTCCTCCCTGGCCTTCTGATATGCCTGCCGCAGCTCCTTCACTTTCATTCAGCACTGCTGCTGATCTCTGCCATACCCCTTCTCCTGCATCCCCCATGCAATCCAATCGTAGATGTCCACATTTTTGTGCGTGGTCTGTAGCTGTGCTTGCACGGTGTTTTTCCCCTCACAGGTCCAGGAGATCCAATACCTCTTGTCTACTCTAGTCTGGAGTGCACTTGGAACACGTAGCTGGAATGGTCAGCTGGGCAGTTGCACATAACGGTGAAGAGCTGCTAGGTGTGCCAAGATGGACAATCAGGAAAAGGGCATATCAAAAATTTGCAGGGTTTTAAAAGGGTAGGGCTTCTGGTCTCTGTGACCCCTGGGCAGTGGAGTTCACAATTGTGACCACAGCAGTCAGTGTTGGCCTTTGTGGGACAGCTTCTGGAGGACTGTTAGGGTTGACACAGGCAACACAACATCTGCATTCATGCAGCACTGACCTCAATACATCGACCATGGCTCAACGCCACTCAGGAAGACGGTGTTACTATGTTGGCATAACAGAGAGCTTACATCAGTGGGAGACATATTTAAGTGTATACACATACACAACTAGGTCAATGTCAGGTGACTTCCATTGACCTAACTTTGTAGTATAACTCAGGCGTGGGCTGCAAGAGTTTAAGAACCTTTATAACAATATAATTGTGCCCACACTAGGTCTTATAATGGTATAACTATTTTAGTAGAAACAAAAAGAAGTCACAGCCCTAACCAAAATAATTATCCTGGCACACAAAACCTCCCTGTGTTTAGATCAGGCTTAACTTCTCTCCACTAATAAATCTGGACAGGAGCCAGATTAATTTCATTCTAAATAAAAATGTTATGTCCTGAAGCAAAAGGCATATTCTGCCATCGCTTCCATGGCCACAGAATTATAGACAGTATAGAGCAGGGGCGGACAAACTTTTTGGCCTGAGGGCCGCATCGGGTGTCAGAAATTGTCTGGAGGGCGAGTTACGGGAGGCTGTGCCTCCCCAAACAGCCAGGCATGGCCCAGCCCCCACCCCCTACCTGCTTCTCGCCCCCCCCCAGGACTCCCCCCATCCACTCCCTCCCCCCCACTCTCTGTCCCCTGACCGCCCCCGGGCCCCCCACCCCTAACTGCCCACTGCCACCCATCCAACCCCTCCTCTCCTTCCTGACTGCCCCCCCAGGACCCCTGACCCATCCAACCACCTCTTCTCCCTGACCGCCCCCAGACCCCCGCCCCTAACTGCCCTCCACCGCCCCATTCCAACCCCCCACTCCTTCCTGAGTGCCGCCCCCAGGGACCTCTGCCCCATCCAACCACCCCTTCTCCCTGTCCCCTGACCGCCCCCGGAACTCCTGCCCCCATGCAACCCCCCTGTTCCTCGCCCTCTGACCGTCCCGACCCCTGTCCACACCCCTGGCTCCTGACCACTCCCTGAATTCCCCTGGCCTCTATCCAACCCTCTTCCCCCACTCTCTGCCCCCTTACTGCGCTGCCTGGAGCACCAGTGGCTGGCGGCGTGGCTGCACCAGGACAGGGAGCCGCGCAGCCCGGCTTGAGCCAGCCACGCACCGCGCAGCGCAGAGCACCGGGTCAGGCTGGGCTCTGCAGCTGCACTGCCCCAGGAGCTCGCAGCCCTGCTGCCCAGAGCATTGCGCCAGCAGTGCAGTGAGCTGAGGCTGCAAGGGAGGGGGAGTAGTGGGGGAGGGACCGGGGGCTAGCCTCCTGGGCCAGGAGCTCAGGGGCCAGGCAGAACAGTCCCGCAGGCTGGATGTGGCCCGCGGGCCATAGTTTGCCTACCTCTGGTATAGAGCCCGATTTATAAGTCTGATTTTCCTCACGCACATCTTTGCATCCTTTATAGGCACGGTTGGCAATTTCCTAGGAAAAACTAGTTTTGGACAGGGTGTTGATAAATACCTGTTTAAACCAGGAAACCACAAAGAATAAAATTAGGACTATAGTAATGAAAATTACTGAAAAACATTTAGCAATTTGATAATAGTTTTGCAGTTATGTTGTCTGTAATTTTAATTAAAGGAAATAAAATTAAACAAACCAAGCCTCAACCTAATGTTTATGCTATTGACTTGGCTACGCCAAACAGAAACTGAAATTTTTGAAGCTGGGAATTCTCCTTCTCTTTAGGAATGCAAATTTTATTTTTGTTTAGCAAATAAAGATGGTGAATTCCCAGATTCTGAAGTTGAAGTCTTTGTGGTACGCTCCCAAACTAACTATCCAGTCCAGTCCTCTGTCTCCTGATCTGGTGTGCAGCTGAACTCTGGGAGCACAGGGATTCAAGTCAAAATATTTCAGTATGAGGAAAGGGGCAAGACCACTTGACTCAATTAATGGATATTGAGAAAATTCATGAAAATGGCAAGAGAGAGAGTCTTAGATGCAGAAATTGAAAAGAAAAAGTGATTTGGAAGGCAGACCGTATGAGAAGACATTTTGCAAAGTACAGTTGAAAAAACAGACAAAACAATCACTGGTTTCAGCTAAATGTATGTGAGTACTGGCATCAGATTGAGGATGAAGGTACTGATATAATAATACTGCATTGCCAGGTACATCAAAGGAAAATCAGATCCAGGTCAGCCACGAACCAGGAGGAAGCATCACGGTTTTTCAACCAAAAATGTTTGCAACAAAAAGAACTCCAGAATTGAAACAAAAAGCTAGGCTTGAAATTTGGAAAAAAAAATATGGCTGTAATATTTCCTTTTCTGTTACTGAACATGCAAATTTTCAAGCAATGGATTAGCTACTGAGGGCCAGATTACAAAGCACCCAATCAAAAGCAAATAGCTGGTGAACTGTTAGATGCAGTCACTGATAGCTTGAGGGTAGAAGCATGCAACAAATTACATGGAAAAGCAGTTACATTAACACAAGATGGCTGTGCACGTTACTCCAATGAACTGGGTGCAGTTAGAACAGGGGTTCTCAAACTGGGGTTCATGAGGTTATTACATGGGGGGTCGTGAGCTGTCAGCCTCCACCCTAAACCCTTCTTTGACTCCAGCATTTATAATGGTGTTAAATATATTAAAAAGTGTTTTTAATGTATAAAGGCGGGGGAGTCGCACTCAGAGGCTTGCTATGTGAAAGGGGTCACCAGTACAAAAGTTAGAGAACCAGGGAGTTAGAGAAAAATGACGTTTACGTATCAGCGGTTGACACTGGAAGCAATAAGACTGAAAAGTACTGTGTTTCAGTGTCAGGGGAAGTCAAGGCATTAGCAAATGACCCGTATAGTTGTGGTTATTAAGAGTTACCTGACAGACAATGGGGGAAAGATGCAAAAAGTGTGAGAAGTGAGTTGGAACAAGATATCAACAATTTGGTTACATATAGATGTGCATCACGTTGGCTAATTTCACTTGACAAGACCTTACACCAAGTCCTTTGATGAAACATGTAGATTTACAAAAGTATTTCCATATTCACCATCAGCCTGGAGCCTCATTAAAAGAATGCTAAGGATCTGTAAAACCGCAAATCCCTGGTGACACATGATGGACCAGTCAAACAACATGCCTGGAAATGTATGTTAAAAGTCAGCCACATTGTCTCAGGATTGTGAGCCATCATGATGTAGAACTTGAAGATAGAGTGGTCAATATAATTAATAATCAAGGGATTTACTGAGAAGCAAAGAACTTGATCAGTCAATTGAAACTGGTTGTTGTGGCACTTGACATACTCCAAAAGGGACACATCAATAGTTGATGTTGTATGTATTTTCTGATAAGTGGAGATCTTGCACCACACAAAGCAAAAGTATAAAAGAGTTCCTGAGGCAATTACTCCTGTACACATGTTGGCCAACTTCCCTTATCCAAAGTATGCAAGAAAGGAATTGTCAGCTGAAGAAGAAGAAACTGGAAGTCAGTGGTTGCTCAGCAAAAATCTTGACTTTCTGCCATATTTAATTGCATTTCTAGCAGAAGGAGCTCCATACTAGAGATCAATTTTTCATCCACTATTAAGGCAAATGCTTCTCCTGTAACATGGTAGAAAAATCTGATGTTCCAGTGCTGATATTCCATGTGACTTCATAGAACTGGGGGTGCAACTGCATCAGTGTTCAGCAAGCACAGAATGAATCAATTCAAAATGAGAAATGGGCGCAGTCTACCCACTAAATCAAAGTTAGTCTTATGATACAGAATGCTGCTTGGCCAAATGGACCTGGACTGGTAGTCTGCAGCTCTGCATGCTTCTAGCCCACAACTCTGCATTGTTGTTTTCATATAATCAAATGCTTTCAACTTTTGCTCATATAATATTGAAAACTGAAACTTGAGTCATGACGTGTACAACTTCCTTGAGAAAATCTCAAGCCAAAGGGTATTCCGACATTCAGTATTATAGTTACACATATTAGTATTATGCCCACAACAGTTTTAGTTTTTATTTGTACAATCCTAAGTTAATCTTCAAGTCTACTGCCTTATGTAACCACAATTCGGACATGTAATTACAACTAAGTGCAATATGGTGTGCATTAAACAAACAGTTTTTAAAATAGAGAATGCCTTACACTGGGACAAACTAGTTTTTTCCCAGGTTGGTAAAAAACCTATGCTTTTACCTGGTAAAACCACCCCTGGTTAATACTATGCCATTGCTGTTTATAATTCAAAGTTTTGCATGTGTGACCCTATGAGATATTTCTTGGCAAATTTTAGGTGAATGAGACAATTTGTTTGAGATATGGATATTGGAAAATAGGTATAAATAATCTTTCATGAATTCTTATGTTTTTGTGTCATATTTTATCTCCAAGATGTTTTGGCACAAAAACTCCATATTTGGCTTATTCAAAGATTCTTGAAAATGGTCCTTTGCACTAGGGCAGTGGTTCCCAAACTAGGGGCGCCACTTATTCAGGAAAAGCCCCTGGCAAGCCGGGCTGGTCTGTTTACCTGCCACATCTGCAGGTTTGGCCGATCGCAGCTCCCAGTGGCCGCGGTTCACCACTCTTGGCCAATGGGAGCTGCAGGAAGTGGCATGGGCTGAGGGACGTGCTGGCAGCTGCTTCCCGCAGCCCCCATTGGCCTGGAGCGGCGAACCACGGCCACTGGGAGCTGCGATCGGCTGAACCTGCGGACGCGGCAGGTAAACAAACTTGTCCGGCTCGCCAGGGGCTTTCCCTGAACAAGCGGCGTCCCTAGTTTGGGAACTACTGCACTAGGGCTTTCCAAGAACTAGGAATATGTGTTTTGAACTTACTCAGAATTGAATTAGGTGGGTCAGAATAGTGCATTGTAACATTTGCCAAAGACACTATACTGCCTTTGTAAAGTCCTCATAGGGACATACAGGGCCTGATTTTCCTGTCAGTTTCACCAATGAAACTCCATTCACTTCAATACAGTTCATCCTGATTTACACCAACCTGAGCAAAAAATATCAGACTGATCGGACTTTGGAAACTTCATAAAAGGTCTGATGCACTTTTAGATTCATTGGTACCAAGGCTTAAATTCTAATACAGTATTTCCCATAGCCCCTCACCCCCATTCAGGGCTCTGGGCTTCAGCCCCATGGGGCACACGAAGGCTCAGGGCTTTAGACCGACAGGTTTAAAAAATTTACCGGAGCTCTGCTTCAGACAGCTCCGGCTGAATTTAAAGCCCCGATTGGGATCTTTCCACAATCACTACCACTACACATCTAGATTAATGCACTTATTCCCCTGGATCTTATAACTATCCCTTGAACGCAGCTCATTCTCATTCAAGGATTCTTTCAGGCCTTTTAAATTTTGAATGGGTAGCTCATAGCTTAGGAAGCTCACATGGTCTCCATTAGAGTACATGATGTAAATTGTCACCCACAGCTGCATCAGCAGACCTCTACCCATCCCACCCCTCAAAAAAAAGGAAATCTGAAGACAAAAAAGTGCACTAACTTGGAACAACAACTGTAAATGTGTATCACTAAATAAAGAGACAAATAGCTTTCTATCTCCAAACACTGGAAAGGCAAGAAATCAAATAAGGAATTAAACAAAAAGTCCCCACTCCCATATAGGTGAAACAAACCAAATTAACTAGTCTTTTCTCAATGCCTGGTAGCTATAAGGGAGAGAAAAAGAAGAGCCAGTAATAGGCACTTTCCCTCCGATGCTGCCTACAGCCCTCCCTCCTTATCCCTGGCTGGCCACCCTCTCCTCAGCAGCAAATCTCTTACCCTGTCAAGGAGGTTCTGCTGTGGGGAGTAGTGGGAGGAGGGTGGGGGAAAAGAGGAAGATGGTACTGTAGAGGCAGTGACCTCCTTCTCCTCCACTCTCATATAGGAGATGGCCAACCCATGCAGTGGGAACCTTCACTCAGGCTACTGAAGGCTAGATCAGGGGTAAGCAAACTATGGCCTGCGGGGGCCAACCCATGCAGTGGGAACCTTGACTCAGGCTACTGAAGGCTAGATCAGGGGTAAGCAAACTATGGCCTGCGGGCCGCATCCAGACCATCAGACCTTTTAATCTGGCCCTTGAGCTCCTGTCGGGGAGTGGGGTCGGGGGCTTGCCCCACTCCATGCGTGCCATGGCTCAGCATGGCTCCCGGAAGCAGCGGCATGTCCCCGCTCTGGCTCCTACGTGGTAGGGGCAGCCAGCCACAGGGCTCCGCACGCTGCCCCCAAACCAAGTGCCAGTTCTGCCGCTCCCAATGGCTGGGAACTGCAGCCAATGGGAGCGGCAGGGGCAGCGCCTACGGACAGGGCAACGCACAAAGCCACGTGGCTGGCACCAAGCCTCCACGTAGGAGCCAGAGTGGGACATGCCACTGCTTCCAGGAGCTTCTTGAGGTAAGCACCACTCACAGCCTTCCCCCCTGCCCTCCTCCCACATCCCACCTCCCTGCCCCGGCCCTGATCCCCCTCCTGCCCTCCAAACCCCTCATTCCCAGCCCAGGGCACCCTCTTGCACCCCAAACCTCTTATCCCCAGCCCCACCCCAGAGCCTGCACCTGGTGCCCTCACCCCTCCCCTCCCCTGCACCAGCTCAGAGCCCCCACCCTGCACCCCAACCCCCTGCCCCAGCACAAAGCCCCCTCCCACACCCTGAACCCCCCATTTCTGGCCCCACCCTGGAATGCACACCCCCAGCCCAGAGCCTGTACCCCCTCCTACACCCCAACCCTCTGCCTTAGCCCAGAGCCCCTTCCCATACACCAAATCCCTCTGCTCCACCCCCAGCCTGCAGCCCCCTCCGGTACCCCAAACAAAGCCCTCATCCCTGGCCCCACCCCAGAGCCCACACCCCCAGCTGGAGCCCTCACCCCAACCCTCAACTTTGTGAGCATTCATGGCCTGTCATACAATTTCCATACCAAGATGTGGCCCTCAGGCCAAAAAGTTTGCCCACCCCGGGCTAGATTATCTCACTCTAGGTGTCCATTGTGAATTAGTGAGATACTGCTACATATACATTTCAGTTCAAAATGTTATTTCCACACACAACCTCAGAAACAGATGTCAGATCTAATCACTAAAATGAGAAGAGGTTGGAGACAGCAAAACAAATTAAATGTATGATATAAAACTATAGGGTATTCAGTAAAATATATTCTATGTATGATACATTCTTATCAGATGTTTGGCATAATTTGCTGCATATTTACGCACTGTTAATCGGAAGATTTCTTTTCCACTGTTACAACTTCTCATGTTTATATTCAGTGTGCACTCTGGGCAGGGGAATTTTTTTCCTGATTTACTTCCCTTTTCTGTTTTGCTTTAAAAAAGAGTTACCGTTTGAACCATGCTGTCAATAGAATGGTGTCAAGTTTCTGAAAGTGCAAGGGAAAGTTTGGGGTTTCTCTGTTTTACATAATACATTAAAACTTTCTGCAGACATAGAAAAATTTCAGCTCTGATACCGCTTCTTTATTTTGTAAAAATCACCCTGAAAACTGCCTTATTGAGGCAGATGAACAACTAGCTTTGAAACAAGCCTACTTAATAGGTCACATACAGTAGTTTCAATATGTTCTCTGTTTTTATCAGTACATGTTCCCCCCCATTTGTACTGAAGCTGTTTGTTTTTATTTCTATGGTGGATACATATTTTGGCTTTTGCTCCTGGGCTCAAAGAAAACAATAATAGTTTTGTTCACTTGAGGCCTGATCCAAAGCTCTACTGAAGTCAATAGCACTCCACAAGAGTTCAGAGGTCCACCCACGAATTGCTATTTGAAGGAACATGAGGTAAAGAACTGCAGAATCTGACACAGTATTGGAAAAGATTATATTTGTATTGCATTATTGACCACAGTAAGACACTTACTGCGTCACCATAATAGGGTCCTGACATCAGCCAGAGACACGTGCACAAACAAGTCGACTTACATCAACCTATCTTTGTAATATAGACCAGGCTTAAGCTACCACATTGATAGGTGCGGTATGAGACCTAAACATGCAGGCAAACAGGTTGGTTTTACAGGCAAGGGTTTGGTATTATTTATTATTATTATTGCATTAGTGCCTAGAAGCCCCAGTCGTGTACCAGAACCACATTGTTCTAGGTGCTGTACAAACACAGAAAAGGCAGTCCTTGCCTCAAAGAGCTTTTGTTTGTTCTTGACAAATCCATGTAAATAACAAGCACCCAAGTTAACTTCCGTCTTTGACAGGATTACTAGCAAGTGGAGGGGGAAGCTGTAGATGTGATATAGTTTGACTTTAGTAAGGCTTTTGACATAGTCCCACATGACATTGTCATAAGCAAACTAGGGAAATGTGATCTAAAATAAATTATTAAAAGATGGATGCACAATTGGATGAAAGGTTGTACTCTAAGAGTAGCTAGGAATGGTTCGCTATCAAACTGGGAAGACATATCTAGTGAGGTCTCACAGGAGTCTGTCTGCGGTTCAGTACTACTCAATATTTTCATTAATGACTTAGAGTATGCTTATAAATTTTGCAGATGATACCACGCTGGGAAGGGTTGCAAGCACTTTGGAGAACAGAATTAGAATTAAAAACAACCATGACAAACTGGAGAACTGGTCTGAAAGTCAATAAAGTACAAAGTACTACACTTCAGAAAGAAAGAAAAATCAAATGCACAACTACAAAATAGGAATAACTGGCTAGGCAACAGTCATTCTGAAAAGAATCCAGGAATTATATTTGTGGCTCTACAAATAGAATGAGTCAAGGATGTGATACAGTTGCAAAGAAGGCTAATATCTTTCTGAGGTGTACATAAGACATGGGAGATAAGTGTGTCACTCTACTCAGCAGTGGTGAGACCTCAGCTGGAGTACTGTGTTCAATTCTGAGCATCAAACTTTAAGGAAAATGTGGACAAATTGGAAAAATTTGAGAGGAACAAAAAATGATGAAAGGTTTAGAATACCTGATGTATGAGGAAAGATTAAAATAATGTGGTATGTTTAGTCATGAGAAAAGAAGACATGGGCAGGGCCTGACAACAGTCTTCAAATATGTTAAGGGCCATTATAAAGAGGACAGTGATCAGTTGTTTTCCATATTCACTAAAGGTAATACAAGTAGTAAACTGTTTAATCTGCAACACGGGAGATTTAGGTTAGATATTAGGAAAAAACTTTTTTTAAAAACAGTAAAGGGAGTTAAACTCTGGAATGGGCTTCCACAGGTGGTTGTGGAAGCCCTATCATTAGAGGGGTTTTTTAGGAACAGACTGGACAAACACTTGGCAGAGATGGTCTAGGTGTACCGTGGCCTGCCTCAATGCAGGGGGCTGGCCAGAAGTCCAGGTACCTTCCAGCCCTGCATAGCCTTCCTCCGGCCAAGGCGATGCACCTCTCCATTCAGCAGCGGGTCCCCCTCACTGCAAACTCGTCTTCACCGAGCTCCTAGGGGAAGCTTAAAGCAACAGGTTGGAAGGAAAGGAGCCCAGCCACCTTCTGGAGGAGTCAGCAGCTCCTCGCCCCCCAAACTGGTCCGACCAACAGCATTACGGACTAGCGCAGAAGATATCCCGCCACCCCAAGCGATAAGCCCCGCTCCATCCTTTCCAATTCCCGCATCCCTTTGCTCTGGACGCAGCCCGCTCCGGGGCCCGCTCCAGCCTGCAGAGGGAGCGGGCCGTCCCTGCTCCCCCCCTTGCAGGGAGGCAGGGCCACGACTCCCAGCACAGCAGGGGGATCAAACCCCGCCCGCGGCTGGCTCCCCGGAGACACAGCGGCTCCGGCCCCGGGGCTGCGCCGGGCGGGCGGGCGGGCGAGCGAGCCCCGGCAGCCGGCCGAACAAAGGGAGCAGCGGGGCTGGGGCTGGGGCTGCGCCCTGCCCTGCAGCAGGGCCCGGCCGCGGCGGAGAGGGGAGCGACGCGCCACTTACAGCACAGAGCCCCCAGGGTGCCGAGGAGAAGCGGCAGGAGGCTGCGGCTCGCCATCTTCCAGCACCAGCTGCTTCCCGCGAGGCGGCTGGAGCAGCTCCCTGGGCGCCTCGGCGAGCGGGACTCCCGCGGCGCCCTGCAGGCGGGGGCGGGGGCTCTCCGGCTCCCTCCAGCGGGGGCTTCTCGGGGAGTTGCGGGGAGGCGTCTCTCCAGCCGCCCAGGCTGGGTGTGAAGGAAGGTTTCTGCCGGATCCTAGCACTGCCCGTCACGCTGCAGGGAAGACGGTCCCAAGAGCGGAAAGGACTGGGGCCGCTTCTATATGTTGGTCAGGGCTGTCCTTATCCAGCACAGGTTCCCCGCTGCCAAGGCAGGAGAGGTGAGACACAGCCACACAGAGCCGGTGGTGGGGAAGGGTGGAGCAACCGTGAAATGAACGGAGAATTCCAGCTGTAACGGGAATCCTATCTGCTCTGGCTGCAATAGCCAAACCAAGCCACCTTCCAGCCCCTGTTTTCTTCTGTGCAGCTCTGAACATGCATGTTAATCTTGATGAATTCCTGATCGTCTTTTTGGCCATGCACACTTGGCAAGCACAGTGGAAACGTAACTTTTCTTTTACACTAACACTGTGAAATCATCCCAGTTTCCTACGCAGCTGCCCCACGCCCTGGAACAATAGCTTGCACTGAGCGTAGTTTGAACAGAAAAATAAAACATCTCTGATTCTATGCGAGGGTAGGTTTCAAGTATTATTTATTATTATTATTGTATTATTTATTTATTGTATTTGTTTATGTTCCAGTAGCACTCTCACAGTGCTGGGATCAGAAGAGCCAGGATCCTTACTCCAAAGATTATATAGAGACTGATTTTTGTGATAATTGAAGTCACTGGCAAACCTACCGTTGTCCTCAATGGTACAAGACTGGATTTATACAACAGACAAATAGTTATTACATTTAACGTAGTGAGCCTGATTTTCCGCCACTCTCTTGCACCATGTGAAGTCAATCTGTGTATAAAGTTGCACTTTCCACCTAAAAGCGGCAGGTGCAACAGGACTCTTTGCTGCTTTTACAGATCCAGACTAACATGGCTGCCCCTCTGATTTTCCACCTACTTTACACTAATTTGCAAAGAGTGTAAATGACTCCACAAGGGGGAGATCTAAGCTGTTTTTACATTTTAAAGATATTCCTAGGTAAAACACATAACTATTAAATCACTACAAATGTAAAGTGTCTTTACAAATAGTTATGAATCAGTTCCACACTTGCAATCACTCGACCTGCCAGTGATTCCTAAGATCAGGGGAGATAGTTCAGTGGTTTGAGCCTCGGTCTGCTAAATCCAGGCTTGTGAGCTCAATCTTTGAGGGGGCCATTTAGGGATCTGGGGCAAAAATTGGGGATTGGTCCTGCTTTGAGCAGGGGGTTGGACTAGATGATCTCCTAAGGTCCCTTCCAGCCCTGATATTCTAAGATGCTCTTCTCATGTTTAGAAGAATCAAGCAAATGCAAAACTAATTTGTTAAAACAATTGTAAATCCATCTTAAACATACAGCAGTTTTGTTTGTATTCCCAGCAACACCTGTTACTTTTTATATTTCAGTATATATTTTTAAGTATGTTGAGCACTTCAGGCAGAAAGTATGTAGAGAAAGTGAAACGCAAATGGGAAGGATTCAGAAAGGATTCTAAATAGAAGTATGCGTCCTGTCAAAAGTCTTGGATTATATTTTTCATATTCTGTTCTGGCTTCATTTCATTTTTGTGTGTGTGATAATTTTTTTAAACTGACAGAAATTGTAGAATAAATTTCATAACCCTGATTGAAAATGGGAAGAATAAATCCCAGGGAAGTAAAGTTCATTATTCTCAAATTAACTCCTGTCAGCAGTTTCACAGAATTATCACTTTTCTCCAAAAGTGCTTACTTCTTCATATATATGCATTAGTGCAGAGAACTGAGTCACGAGAGAAAAACATTTATATTCCTAGTTTTAGGAATCTCATGTGAAGCTATCATTCCCCTTGGTAAGTAATAGCTGGTGAACTAGCAAGGGATGTCAAGCGTGTATGTATTAAACAAACATTGAATAATCCATGAAAAACACTTTTAATGTATTTTTCTTCATGGTAGCTGAACATCGTCATCACGGCATTGATTTTCTAAATGTCTATCCATTTTTGTAACAGTAAACTCTAGGACATTTGAGGCTGAGCTTTCTCACAAGCCTTACTTCAGCAATTTGTTTGGTTTCCAGGATAGTGACTTCATAACCTTCCATTTTAATTTGTTTGCTTCTGATTTTTAATCACACTATTAAAAATCCAGACACAGCAGCACTTGCAGTAGCTGCCTCGACTTTTTGTGCATTTACTCTTTTCTTCCTTCCATCACCAATAAAATCCCATCAAACATTTGGAAGCTTTCACTTTTGCTCAGCAAAACTCCATTCTTTTTGTTTTTACAACAGATCTTGAACAAGTTCAAGGAGATGCTTCTGCACCAAACTGTGACAATAATAAACTTTGATTTATTTGGCTTGGATTAGAACATGATCATCATTTACAAGTATTCTAAGGATTAACACACCCAGGATGGAAAGGAATTATTTAGGGTGGTATAAAGGGATGTAATGGAATGAAATTTGAGAGGAAAAATTTACAATGAATTTCAGAAAGCTTGCACACCACTTGCAGAAGCATGTAGGGTATGTATAGCTGCACAGTGCAGTGAAAAGCAGGCTATCCATGCTGTGGTGTGTAGCAGTGGGGAGCTGCTGGAGCCTTTCCCCACTGCCTCCCTCCCACTAGACCTTTCCCCAGTGCCCAATCTTTCACTATGGCAGGGGCAGGCTCCAGAAGCAGGGAGGCAGCTGTGGGACACTACACTGCTAAAAGTAGCAGGATCGACAGGGGAGGCACTACTTGGGCACATAGAGAGCAGTGTAGGGTATATAGCCGGTTACATACCCACAGCGTTCAGCTGTCTCTTTACTCCCCTAAGCAGTACCTCGCCACCTACCCTGCTATTTATACTCATGCTAAGGAAGGCATGTAGTGTATATACCCTACATACAGCCAAAAGGAATGTGCAATGTAGACATACCTTAAGATAAGAAAGTCTCCTCACTGGCACCTGACCAAAATGACCAATGAGGAGATAAGATACTTTCAAAGCTGGAGGCGGGGGGGAAACGGACAAAGGGTTCCCTCTGTCTGTGTGATGCTTTTGCTGGGACCAGAGCAGGAATGTAGGTCAGAACTCCTGTAAAAAGTCAGTAAGCAATCTAGTTATATATGTGTTAGATTCTGTTTTGTTTAAATGGCTGATAAAATAAGTTGTGCTGAATGGAATGTATATTCCTGGTTTTGTGTCTTTTTGTAACTTAAGGTTTTGCCTAGAAGGATTCTCTATGTTCTGAATCTGATTACCCTGTAAGGTATTTACCATCCTGATTTTACAGAGGTGATTCTTATTAAAATTCTTCTTTTAAGAACCTGATTGCTTTTCATTGTTCTTAAGATCCAAGGGTTTGGGTCTGTGTTCACCTATGCAAATTGGTGAGGATTTTTATCAAGCCTTCCCCAGGAAAGGGGGTGTAGTGCTTGGGGGGATATTTTGGGGGGGGGAGACGTTTCCAAGTGGGCACTTCCCCTGTTCTTTGTGTAACACTTTGGTGGTGGCAGCATTTAACCTAAGCTGGTAAAAATAAGTTTAGGCGGTCTTTCATGCAGGTCCCCACATCTGTACCCTAGAGTTCAGAGTGGGGAAGGAACCTTGACAGGGATTAAGCCCCATCAAGGGACAAAGTGGCAATTTGGATGATGCAGTGATTGGAGAAGGGAATTAGGGAGTTAGTCATTGGGGCACAGTCATCAGGCAATTGGGTGAAGAGTACCTATTTTTGTCTCTCAAATGTAGTAGGCTTCCAATACTAACTGCCAGAAACATAAACTCATATCTAGGACCTAGTTCTGATATCATTTATATAAGTTTTATACCAGTGTAACTCCACTGACTTCAGTAGAATTACTCCTGATTTACATCTGTGACAAATCAAAATTCCTTTTTTCTTTCCTTTGTGTTGGTTTGCTTTTTCTGGAAAATAAGGCAAGTGCTCTACAATGGATCTGAATATGTTTTTTAGCCTAATGTTTTTCAGGGTGACCTAGCTATGTTGCTTAGGGCTGTGAAACATTTTGCACCCTGAGCACCACAGTTAGGTTGACCTAAGCCCTGATGTAGATTTGGCTAGATCAAGGGAAGGATTCTTCCATTGACCTAGCTACAGCCTTTCAGAGAGGTGGATTAATTACATTGACAGAAAACCCCTTCCATCAATGTCTCTGCCGTTGGTCTGTCTGTATCCATCTGCCATCTCTTGTCTTATATTAAGCATATGTCTACACTGTGAATACACAGTGCTGTAGCTGTGCCATTGTAGTGTAGACATATGCTCAATATAAGACAAGAGATGGCAGATGGATACAGACAGACCAATGGCAGAGTACAAAGAAAACATGAAATGTTACCGATTGAGCGTGATAGGTAATGGTCTCATCACACCAGCAGCCTAACCATTGTCAAGTTTATTTTGTAGGCATCATGTCAGAGAAGAGAGTTTTGAAGGTGGATAATGAGGTAATACAGGGGCCCTCTAAAACCAAAACAAAAACACACAACCATGGTCGTCTGAGAACTACTTTGATACCCTGTGTGAAGGAGTTCACTCACTGCTGGTGGCATCTCCTTGTAGCTACATCTAGGGATTCAGCTCTCACCTGGGCTAGCCTCCACTTCCATCAGTTACTCATGCTGTGACACCTCCCCCACCTTTTTCTCTTTACAACTCCAGGTGCTCCCCATTCATGACTTGGCCTTCTGGCCAGGTCACTATATAGTCCTCCCCTTCCAGGGTAACAAAGCCCTTCTGGACTAGCTGTCCGGTTGGTTTCTCCACTAATCTTGTACCACTTCCAGTGGCTGGTAGGGGAATCCAACTCTACACTGGGTTCCAGCCAAGGAATCCTATAGTGAGCAGTTAAAGTCTGCTCAGTGCTACAGCTTGCTGCTGTTCCTGAGGCTTCTTTCTACCCAGCCTTCTCAGGCTTTCTTTCCATCCTCCAATTCCTCTGGGGTTAACCCAGGGGTGGGCAAACTATGGCCCGTGGGCCGCATTCAGCCCATCAGACCTTTGAATCCAGCCCACGAGTCCCGACAGGGAGTGGGATCAGGGGCTTGCCCCGCTCCACACGGCTTCCGGAAGCAGCGGTATGTCCCTCCTCTGGCTACTACATGTAGGGGCAGCCACAAGGCTCTGCACACTGCCCCCACTCCAAGTGCCAGCTCTGCAGCTCCCATTGGCTGGGAACTGCGGCCAATGGGAGCTGCAGGGGCGGCGCCTGTGGACGGGGCAGTGCACAGAGCCACCGGGGCAGTGTCACACCTCTAGGTAGGAGCTGGATGCTCCTCAGTGCAACTAGAGAAATTTCTGGACAATATTTTAACATGGTAATGAAGATGGGGCAAGGGGTTCCACTTAATGTTGGGAATTATCTCATGGCAATGCTTAAAATACTTTGCTTCTAGATGGGGGAGTTCTCAAACTGGGGGTCATGACCCCTCTGGGGTCACGAGGTTATTACGTGGGGGGGGGTCACGAGTTGTCAGCCTCCACCCGCAAACCCTGCTTTGCCTCCAGCATTTATAATAATGTTAAATGTAAAAAAAAGTATTTTTAATTTATAAAGGGGGGGTCGCACTCAGAGGCTTGCTGTGTGAAAGGGGTCACCAATACAAAAGTTGAAGAACCACTGGTCTTGAGAATATGTTCATTAGAATTGATGAATTCTAATTCAGGATATAGTAGTCACGGTTTGTCACTTCTCCACGATGGGGTATAGCACCTCTGGTGTAAGCGCCTTGTTGGGGCTAGTAGTGCTTTAAGTAAAGGGGGTGCCAAGGACAATATCCCACTTTACGCAGACTACAAAAGAAAATCACATTCTTCATGAACGTCAAGTGGGCATTTGGAGACTTCACCCTTGTAATAATTTTTGGCTCTTTTTCCTTCTTTCTGTTCTATTACGTGACTATCTTCTTTCTCTACCACATAGCTCCTAATATGCTGTGATTCGCATTTAACAAAAAGCCACTGGAATGCAGCCAAATCCTTTTCAGAGTGCTTTTCAATCAGAAGTCCTTTGGATTTTGGCCTAGCTTCACTTTGGTCTACATCAGTGGTTCCCAAACTTGTTCTGCCGCTTGTGCAGGGAAAGCCCCTGGCGGGCCGGGCCGGTTTGTTTACCTGCCGTGTCCACAGGTTCGGCCGATCGCGGATCCCCGTGGCCGTGGTTTGCTGCTCCAGGCCAATGGGAGCTGCTGGAAGTGGCGCAGGCTGAGGAACCTACTGGCCGCCGCTTCCAGCAGCTCCCATTGGCCTGGAGCAGCGAACTGCGGCCACTGGGAGCTGCGATCGGCTGAACCTGCGGACGCAGCAGGTAAACAAACCAGCCCGGCCCGCCAGGGGCTTTCCCTGCACAAGCGACAGAAAAAGTTTGGGAACCACTGGTCTAGATCGACAGGTTGATTAAAGTGACCCAGTAAGTCCCCTGCATGCTGCTGAGAGTGCCAGATTTGTACAACTAAAAATACCCCCAAACTGGTCCTTGGCTCAATTCACAGAGATCTAATGGACTCAGATTTTTATTCTCTGATGTTAACCTTAAGAAAATAAAGTGTGGTAGAGAATGTTAAAGGAGACAATCTGATGACTGTGAGCCTGTTGTGATATCATGGAGCAAAATACATTTAAAGGGTTGAATCCACAGCTGCAGCCAAACATTATGCTATCTTGAGTCCTCCTCCAGTTCAGGGGCTGTTCAAGTGCTAGTTTAGCCAAAGTGAAATTTACAGCAGCTTCAGCGCTCCTCTAGGTTGTACTGGCTGGTAATGTCTCCACAAAAGGTCATTCTACCAGCTGGGGATTGTCAAAGTTCAGCAGTGACCCAACCATGTCCCCTTGGAGCTTGAACTCCAATATGTCCTCTATGCTACTAGTTCTTAGGTGGCTTTTCGTCTTCTTTGTGCTGACAGAGCAGCATAAGCAGGAGGAAGAAGGAGCCAGGATCTGATCCCCAGATGTTCCAGAACTGAGATATAAATTGAATAAAAAGTTTCACATGCCTGTGCAAAGGAAGAGATATGTATCAAGACAAGATTTAAAAAGAGAGAAATTTGTAATGAATAAAAGCAAAAGTGCTACATTTAATAAGACTTAAATTGCTAATATTCCAGATTTCTGGAGAGTTGGAGAAAAGTGGACTCCTCAGAGATTTCTGTCTATTCCTTTCCAAACCTTTTCTGAGCTTGCCTTCTCCTTACCAGATTAAAGGGTGTGTTCCATATAATAAGTCTATATATCCCCAAATGTGAACTTTTAACTTTCAAATGGAAATTAACACAAAATAAAAGGTCTGTAC
The DNA here is from genome assembly GCF_965140295.1 of Lepidochelys olivacea. Lineage (NCBI taxonomy): Eukaryota > Metazoa > Chordata > Testudines > Cheloniidae > Lepidochelys > Lepidochelys olivacea. Next base: position 171,541,975 of record NC_140411.1, read on the forward strand.
TTTTGGGTGGGTCATTGACTGGATATGAACTCCTCAAATCAATGAGTGGAAAGATTAATTCCACACCTAATGCAGTTAGAATAGCAACAACTAATAATATAAATAATAAATAATTCTTTTCACTTTCTTGTGAGCCTTTCATCTAAGGATCACAAAGTGCATTACAAATATAAAAAAAATAAGTGTGTAAAGAGCCTACTACATTAGAGAGACAAGGTGGGTGAGGTAATGTGTGTTATCAGACCAACTTCTGTTGGTGAAAAAGCTTTCAAGCTACACAGAGCTTTTAGTGCTCACAGGCTGCTACTGCTTAGCTTCCTTGATTTTTGCCTCTGCACTTTTCTCTCATCTGGTCTGTTCTCGGTTTCTGTATATTCTCTTTTCCCTCACACAGCCCCACCTGGTCACAATACCCAGGGGAACCCTCTGCCCACATCGTGTTAGTTTCTGGGCAGATTCTACTAGGCTTTATTTTAGGTGAAGCCTCCTAAGTATTTCTTACAACAATCTTAAGTGACAGGCATTGTGACGTTACACCCCATATTCTTTATGGAAATATGCTTATGCTATGGATATGGCATAACTGAGATATATTTTATGCAAGATGGGTCTTGTAAGGTATCACTGGAAAGGTTATGATTTACTGAATGTGATTATTCAATTTGTATGCATGTATCTTTTCTGTATCTAAAGTTAGGAATATTGACTATTTAACAATTACAACCGTGTGTGTATTTGAGAGACACCCACCAGACAACGGGGCATCAGCTTTGATGGGCCATTAGGAAGAAACAATAAGACTTCAAAGATACTAACCTCTCTCCTTCCTGAGAGGCATTCTGGGATGTGGCTGTGACACTGCCAGGTCAGGTGGTCCTGTCACCTGGTACTAAACACTACCTTGGACTTCTAGTAATTTTCCATTAAAAGGAGGGGGAAGGTCAAGACTGAGAAACAAAAGATTCCTGCCTTATGTAAATCTTATTTAAGGCTGGGGACTAAGGTAAACAGGGTTCCCCTCCATTGCCTACCCAAGAAGAAAGACTGCTGAAAGTACCTGAAGAGACTTAGGGCTTATCTACACTGGCAAGTTTTGTCACCAAAAACTGCCTTTTGGCAACAAAACAGCAATAGCATACACACTGCAATGGGACTTTTGTCAGAAAAAATGTCCAGTTTTGGCGACAAAAAACTTCCACCCCTGGGAGAGACCTTTGTCTTTTCCCCTTCCTTTATTGTCGATAAACAGCCAGTATAGACACCACGCCTTTTTTTATTTTATTTTATTGGCCTCCAGAAAGTGTCCCACAATTCCCATGCTGCCACTCTGCGCAGCGGTTTAAACTCCACTACCTTGCAGCCCACCCGCCCCTCCACCTTGCAAGACTGGGCATTTTAAATCTCATTTCTTGCTTGCTGGCTTCCCAGGTAAGCATGGCTGGCTATCGCACCAAACGTATTCTCGCTTGGACCACTGCTGAGTTGCTGGATCTGATCAGTATATGGGGAGAGGAGTCTGTTCAGTCTCAGCTGCGATTGACCCGTAGGAATCGGGACACATATGGGCAAATTTCTCGAGGCTTGTGCGAAAAGGGCTATGATCAGGACACGCAGCAGTGCAGAGCGAAGATAAAGGAGCTGAGGCAGGCGTACCATAAGGTGCGGGAGGCAAACCATCACTCCGGTGGTGCACCTAAGACCTGCTGCTTCTATAAGGAGCTAAATGCTATCCTCGGTGGTGACCCCACCTCCATCACCGATAGCCCCGTGGATACTTCGGAGGCAGCTGAAAGGGGGTAACCCGGAAGCTGAAATTCTGGATGAAGAAGTGGAGGTAGCAGAGGATGTGGAGCTTCCAGCGGGGTCGCCCGGTGGGGCAGGCAGCCAGGAACTTTTCTCCACTCCAGAAGTGCTCAACAGGGAGCAGGAAGCAGATGAGATGCCGGGTAAGTTGCTGTGTAGGGAATCGAAAAGTGGAAGGCAGGTAGTGTTTTCTATGAGCTGGACATTGCCATAGCTAATCTGCATGGCCAAGCAAGGTGTCGATGGATATTGAGATCTGCAGGGAATCCTCCAGAGAGAGGCTCTGGAAAGTTTCCAGTAGGTACTTGTTAATCCTCTGCTGCAGATCCCAAGGTACTGCAGTCTTGTTAGTTCCCCCATTGTAGGAAACTGTACCATTCCATTTAGCAATCACTGGAGCTGGGACCAAAGCGGCACATGGCTGAGCTGCATATAGACTGGAGTGAAAGCTGCAAACATACCATAGTTGTGCCCTGGTTTCCCTGCTCACCCGCAGTAGTGAGATGTCAGCAAGCAGGTTCGCCGCTTTTGAAAAAGTGTGTGATAATTTTAGAGTGAGTTCTCTGCAAAGCTGCCCTGCAAGCTGTGACCGTTTTGTCTGTATGCACAACCGCCTTCCCCCCCACTCCCGACGCTCACCATGATTGGGGTGCTCAAGGAGCTGTGTGCCTGCCTAAAGTCCTGCACACTTGGAGTAATACAGCACCGCCAGTGGACTTCCCCACTCCAAACTGATTTGCAACTGACCAGTAGCAGTCTGGATTCGCCAGCTTCCACATAGCGATTGCAACATGCTTCTCTACCGGAAGGGCAGCTCTCATTCTGGTGTCCTTGCACTATAGGTTGTGGGCCAGCTCAGCACATTGCTCCATGAAGGTTGCTTTACGCATCCTAAAGTTCTGTACCCATTGGTTGTCATCCCACACCTGCATGACAATGCAATCCCACCAATCAGTGCTTGTTTCCCTAGCCCAAAAGCGATGGTCAACCGAATGCATCTGCTCTGTGAATGCACAAAGCACTGATAAGTTGCTGCTGTTCTTATCACACTTGGGTGCCTGCGATTCATCCTCTGTCAGTAACTTTGCGAGTAACTCTGCTGCCATGTGTGATGTCCTCACAACAGTTAACAGCGCATAGGAGAGAAGTGCGGGATCCATCTTCTCTCACTGCAGATGCTGGCACGTACTACAAAGACTGACATTGGAAAAACAGCATGAAAGGAAAGTCAGGAACGGTGCGAAAGGAAGCCAGAAACCATTGGAGGGATGGAACACAAAGCGGTTCAGGACGGGACATTTTGCACATCCCAGGATGCGCCGCACTCCGCTTCTGCCTTCCCACAACACCTAGTGACAGATGGTGTTGCCAGGCACTGTGGGATACATACCCACAGTGCATTGCTCATGCTGTCGACAAGGGTGCCCCGAATGTGGACACGATCTGTTGACAGAGAAAGCAAATGTAGGCTCGCTTTGGTGACTTTGCTTTTGTCTTTTTTTTGTGTTGACATTAGTTTAATCGACAAAATTTACCAGTGTAGACAAGCCCAAAGGAACTAAGCTGAGGAAAAGGCAAGGGCTGAGTGAGTCACAACTGAGACAGAGGAGTCTAGTCTGTAAAGAGAAATAACTGGAACTCTAAGCTACAGAAACTCTGCACTTGCCTGAAACAACATTTAGGGTAAGAAATTATTTCTTGAAACCAGTCTCTTTAAGATCTTAAGCTTAGTTTGCGTATTTTGTTTGATTTGCTTAATAATCTGCCTTATTCTGTTTGCTATCCCTTATAATCACTTAAAACCTGCCTTTTATAGTTAATAAACTTGTTTCTGTTTATTATTACACCCAGTTTGTGCAATTTGTAATGGGGGGGCAAGAATTTGTGCATATCTCTCTCTACATTAAGGGAGAGGGCGAATTTTATGAGCTTGCACAGTGCAGATCTTTCTATACAGCATAAGACAATATTATCTGGGGTTTACCGCTCCACAGTGGGTGCGTGAGTGCTGGGTGAATTTTCTCACACAGATCTGACTGCAGTCTGTGTCTGCAGCTGGGTGTGGTCTTGCCAGGATGTATGCTGGAAAGGGGCTTGAGAGTCTAGCACAGCAACCCTGTGCAAGGGAAACCCAGTCTGGCAGGGCCGGGTGGCTGAGTGGGACCCCAGCACATCAGGTGGCATCCCGGATGCAGGGGAGGTTGGGGGGGCCTAACCTGTCACAGCCATGTTAACACATAAGTCTGAACAAGGTTTTAACTCAATCCATAACTAGTTTTCACACAGCTCATAACGATATTAACAACTCAGTTTTACAAATAGAGAAACTGAGGCACAGGAAGGATAAAGGACTTGCCCAAAACTCCAGTGTAGCAAAATATCCTTAAGCATGTGCTGAACTTTAAATATAAATAGTCCCATTTAAATCAGTGGGATTGCTTACATGCTTAAGTGCTTTGCTGCATTACGGCCCAAGTAAACATAATAAGGACATGTCTACACTATAAACATATGTTGACCTATGTTAGGTCAACTTACAGCCACTGCAGTAATTCCTGTGGTTGTTCATGTCCACACTGCCGTTCTTCTGTCGATGGTGCCAGGACCACCATGCCGTGGGTCACCCGGACGACTGCTCAGGGGCGCCATGATCAAGGGGCCGCCGTGCGGAAGCACAGAGGTGTGCACTGCCGATGTAGAGTCAGAAATTGCTCCTGGCTGGCAGGGGAGTGCCCCATGGGTGGGGGGAGGGGATGCCCAGATTTCTCCCTGCTTCCTCCAGGAGAGGAACATGGGGGGCGGGGAAAGAGAGCGGTGATGCATAGATGCTGCTCCCCCAAAAAATTCCTCTGTGTCCCCCTAGACTGCTGTAAGGAGGGGAGTGAGGAATGCCAGGGCTTCCTGCGTCCACGTCACTTTCCCCACCTGGGCTGTGCTGTGAGGCATTAGGAGCTGCTGCTCTCCTGCCCACCCCTTATGTAGGCCAGGTGGGGAAAGTGACCTGGATGCAGGGAATCGTAACATCGCTCCCACACTCACAGTCCCCTAGAGGGGGTGGCGAGGAGCAGTGTTCTGGGGGGCGGGGAAGCAAGCAGCAATGCCAGCTGCTCTGTGCATCCAGGTCAGTTTCCCCATGTAGGTGCAGCAGGGTGGGTGCAGGGCTTAGGGGCACAGGAATGTGGTGCTGGGGTTGGGGGCAAAGGAGGCACAGTGCAGGGGTTAGAGGTGCAGGAGGGGCAGGGTCTGGGGCACAGGAGGGAGGGACAGGGGTTAGGGCAAAGGCGGGCACAGTGCAGGGGTTAGGGATGAACGGAGGGTGGGGAGCGCATTGGGGCCAAGGGCAATGGGGGTTGGGTGCCACATCCCTGGGGGCCAAAGACACCAAAAATACAAGTTTGCCCAGGGCACCATTTTTCCTAAGGCTGGCCCTGCACATCCTCACCAGAAGTGCTTCCATCGACTTCAGAGGGGCAGTGTGTGGAGATGTCTCCATTCACAGCTCCCCACCGGTAGCCTGGCTGCACCCTCCCTCAGCTTCTTGCTCCAGGCCAGGAATGATGCAGCTGCATCGGGCTTCTTGGCTGCCCCCTTCCTGCTCGGAATATGGGGCAGCTGACTGGACTCTGGGCACGGAGCTCCGCGCCAGGTACAGCCAGGCTCCCAGTGGGGAGTGGGGGAACCGAGAGCTGGGGTCGGGGGGAAGCCTGGCTCCCAGCAGGGAGAATCATAGAATATCAGGGTTGGAAGGGACCTCAGGTGATCTAGTCCAACCCCCTGCTCAAAGCAGGACCAATCCCCAACTAAATCATCCCAGCCAGGGCTTTGTCAAGCCTGACCTTAAAAACCTCTAAGGGAGATTCACATCTGTTGTCTGGTTGACTGTCCTGTTCCCAGAGGGGACCAGGGAGGTGAGAAGCTGAATGTGACTGCCCCGTTCCTGGCAAGGAGCAGAGAGCCTGTGGGGACAGCCGGGCTCCTGGTGGGGAGATCCGCGCCCAGACTCTGATCAGCTGCTGTGCTCCTGTCCTGGTGGGAAGCTGAGACAGGCTTCTTGCCTCCCTGCCAGGAGCAGGGGGCAGCAGTCTGGGCTTCTCAGCTCCCTAAGCAGGGAGTGGGGAGCCATTTGGATTCAGCCCAGCTGGGAGCGGGAGCCAGAGCCAGCTGGGATCTGGCTGCCGCTCTCTTGTCAGTTTCACAGCTCCAGCATGGACAGGGCTGGATTAACCTTTTGTGGGCCGGATGCCAAACACAGTTGTGGGCCCCCATGGGGGCAATGGAGCATGATGCAGGAGAGTTGGTCCCCGGAGCAAGGGGCCGGCCAGGGGCATGGCATGACAGGGGCGGCCCCACTCTGCCCAGCCCAGTGCGAGGGCACTATTTACAAATCAGCAGTTGCCAGACACACAATGGCCTGCCCGGCCCTGTACTGCCAGCATGCCCCTTCCTCTTGGGGGTGGGCCCATGCCATGCCACACAGCACCCCCCCAACATCAGAACACCCCCCTCCCCCGATTCCCTATGGCCAGAGCCTCCCCGGACCCGCTATGCCCAGCACCCTGCCACAGATGCACAGCACCCCACACAGCACCACCCCTGCTCTGTGCCCCCCAGCCCACAGCTCTACCACAACTGCCCAGCACTTCACACAGACCCCACTCCCTAGTGCCCCAACACACAGAGATCTTCCTTGCCCTGTCACAGCCCAGCACCTCCCCAGCTCAGGTGCTCCAGAGACCCACTCCTCCATGCCCTGCCTCCTGGCCGCACTAACCGGCTCTGCTGGGAGGTGACTGTGTCTGCCGGGCTGAGCCACCAGTGCAGCCAAGGCTGGTCCCAGGGTGGGGAATCACTCTGGCCCTTCGGGAGTGGCACTATCAGTCAGGCCATGGCCTGCCCCAGCCGGGCTCCCTCAGGACCTACTTGCCTGGAGGGGTCCAACAAGCCCCCAACACACACTGTCTGAGACTCGCCAGACTTTTGCACTAGTCCCAGGAGGCTCAGCTCCAGGGAGACAGATGGGGCCCTAGAGGTGGTGGGAAGCAGAAACAAACGGGAGCCGGAGGTGCACTGAGGTCAAGCCAGGAGGCAGAGAGAAGCTGGCGGGTGGGGCCAGAGGGTGGAGAAGAGCCCTTGGCCGGCCGGCGAAAAGGCCAAGAAGAGCAAGTTGTGGGCCAGGGGAAGCGGGGAGCTAGTGGGCTGGCGGGGTCTCAGGGCACCGTGCAAGCAGAGCAGGCCAGGGCCCCTTTTGAGCATGGGCCTTGCTCCATGTAAACCAGGTACTGAGCATGCAGCCCTGAAATTGACAAGACAGCCAACAGCAGATATAAGTAAGGCATTGTCTACAGGAACTGACTTGCCCTAACTACACCAACATATGTGCTATGGCTCTAGTGGAAGTGGAGTTATGATGTCAGTGTAATAGGGCACTTCATTGGCGGGACAAGGCTATAGTATGTACACTGATATCTAATTCTGTAGTGTAGCCCAGGCCTTAGTCAGCGATAGAGCCAAGTATATACCCCAGAAGTCCTGGTTCATACTTCTTCTGAAGATGGAAAACTCTTTAACTGAATGCAGATTCATTGCAACTCTGTCAGTGTTTTCTAAATTCATTTTTAAATCGTGAATTTAGGTATAAGACATTTTTAATTTCTTACGTTTTAACTTCCAGAGGAGTTAATGTTGTCAAAACAATTATCTGTTACTCACATGCTCAGTGTCTGTCATATCTTTGTCCTGTTGTGATCTGGCTGAATCACTGCCATGAGTGAACACAGCAAAATTGTAACAAACTTGTCTAAGCAATTTAAGAGGTTTACTTTGTTGACGAAATCATCTTCTTATGTTGACAGTGTCTAGGTATCAGCCTGAGCCTGACTCAAATCTTCTTTCGTGGGAGGAAAATTATTGGGCAGTTTGTGGTGGAACATTTTTAATCCCAAGGTTTCCTCAGCCTCAGTGAATGTACTTTAAAGCCGGGATATAGTAGAGAGGTGATCCCTGACGACTGGGGCCTGAGTGGTTGTACTTTATCTCTCTGCGCTTGAAACGGGACACTACAAGGCACCTACGCCATGGCACAACTTAAAAATTGCAGCCAGTGCAGAATGCAGCAACCTGCTTATGCAATGGGATTGCATGCGGGAACCCCGTTACACCAGGGGCGCCACTCTCGCCCGGAATGGGTTCCCGGCGCAGCGCGGCGACTGTGCGCGCGTGCAAAGGCTGGGGAGCCGCTCCCCGCGGAAGGATACGGTTCAGGGCCGCGCGCCGAAGCGCTGGCGGGTAAGCCGAGGACTCGTTCGGCAGCCGCCCCTAGCGGCTGAAGCAGGCGGATCCCTGCGCCGCGGCCCGTGTTTCCGGGGGAGCCTGCGGCGGGTGCGCGCGCGCTCGGGGGAGGCCGCAGGGAGCAGCAGCAGCAGCTGGGCCATGGCCGCGCGCTGGGCGACCCGCTGCCTGCGGAGCCAGCACGCCCGTGAGTGACCCCGACCCTGCGCGGGAGTAGGGGCAGTGCCGCCGCCCCGCGGCCCCGCACTTTGGGGGGAGGGAGTAGGGCAGTGACCTCCCCCCCCCCGGCCCTGCACTGACTATTGGGGGTTGGGTGTAGCTATGTGTTATTTGCATAGCTTCCGCAGTGTGGTAGGTGTGAACACCAGGTTCCTTCCCTCTGCTGACCTGAGGCTTTGTCTCCACTTAAAATGCGACAGCTGTGCCTCTGTAGCACTTCGGCATAGGGCAAGGCTACAACTAAAATGATGCAGCACTTCAGTGAAGATGCTCTACACCAACAGGAGAGAGCTCTTCCCTGGCATAGTTAATCCACCTCCCTGAGAGGTTGTAGCTCACCTCTCCCACTGACATAGTGCACTCGTGTGTGCGTGTGTGTGTGGGTGGTGGGGGGGTTAGGTTGGTATGACTACATTGCTCAGGCATATAGATTTTTTTCACACCACTGAGCCCTGGTCTACACTGGGGGGGATCAATCTAAGTTACGCAACTTCAGCTCGGTGAAGTTGAGGTACTTAGATCAATTTACCCTGGTGTCCTCACCGCAGTGAGTCGTCTGCTGCCACCCCCACCCCCGCTCCTCCTGCACCTCTCACACCAGTGGAGTGCAGGAGTTGACAGGAGACAGCTCGGGGGTCGATTTATCACATCTAGACTAGACACGATAAATTGATCCCCGCTGGATGGATCCGGCGGGTAGTGTAGACGTACCCTGAGTGACATAGTTATACAGGTCTGTAGTGTAGTGACCATAGACACTACCTGTGCTGGAGCTGTGAAATGGACAAGAAAGCCAGCTCCTGGCTCCCTAGCCGGGCTTCTTGGCTCCCCGCTTGCTGCCAGGAACGGAGCAGCTGACCAGACACCAGGCATGAATCTCCCTGCCCGGAGCCTGGCTTCCCTCCCCCCCTCCCGTCTCTTGTTGCTGTAGTTAATCTACCTCCCCGAGAAGCAGTAGCTAGTTTGACCAAAGAATTCTTGTGCTGACATAGCACAGTCTACACTGGGGGTTAGGTTGGTGTAGTTACATGTCTCACAGGTGTGGATTTTTCACACCCCCAAGAGATGTAGGTATATCGAGGTAAATTTCTAGTGTGGTCCTGGCCTCGGTTATAACTCTGTGGTTTACCTGTCTAGGCACAATGTTTTAACTTAGGGGTTTGGAAGCAGCTCTTGTATTGTGCAGGTTTTTTTGTAAGAGTAATATTCTCCCAACCCCCCGTGCCTGATTTCCAAAATGTTTTGTTTCGTTGTGGATCACCAGTGATCCATGGATCATTTCCTCGTGGACTACAGAATGTGAAATGTTTTGGAAATCATGTGATGTGTGTGTGCATGCAGAATCACTTGTATAAATAATAAAATTCATATTTTAAAATAAAATGAGATGTTTGTTACTAAAAACAAAAGCTTGCAAAATTCAGTTATGTGGGACAAGTAAATTTGTTTAAATAGGCAAGAAAATTATTATGGTAAAGGCTGAGATGTCAGCTGGTAAATTTTTATAACTTTGCAAGGCTTGGACTTAGCTAATGTATTTAATTTAGTGATCTGAGGTGCTTCTTATTTATAATCATTGAGTTAAAAATGGCTCTGGATAAATATGGACAATAATTTTTGTAGTTACTCATGCTAAGGTGTGGGTCATCAAATCTCGGATTTCATGATGTAAGACAATTGTTGTAGGAGTCCGAAAGGAATGTTTCCTCATGGGCACCATTGCATAGTTAAACTAATTATGCCTGGATTTTTGTGTTCTTTTAAAACATCAGGTTATTCTCCCGCAGTTGGGGGCGGTTTACAGGACATGATGCAGCAAGGATTTTTCATACAGGATCAGAACACAAGTTCTTTTGAGAAAAAATTATCCCACAATTCCTCTTATGTATTCATGAGGAGAAAGTAGAGAGAGATACAGATGCAATCATGGCTTGTAATAGTCTCAAATACAGAGTCTGAAAGATTAAAAGTAAGATTTTAGGTTTGTGCTGAGCCTTTCTATTTAAAGGCTAGCCTTTCTATGTTTCTATTTCTATGTTGTTTAACTTTTGAATATTTAGGGTCTGGTTTTTGCATAATGAGTGATTCTTACAAATGTTAAGTGTGAACTGGAAGTTAGTTGCATTGCAATATGGATACAGTTGTATTACAATTAAAGGTTTGTTGAGTTAGTGGCTCATGTTTTTCTACTCATTGACTATGCTAATTAGTCTATTTATATCTGTTTGTGAAATATTTTGAGAAGCTGCATGTTGCTTAGTTAAGTCACTTCTTTTTCCAGGGTTTATTTCAACAGCTCCTGCTTCTCAACTGTCAAGAGCTGAGATTGTTCAGATGCGTAATGAACTCTTCACTAAGGAGAAAGAGAGACAGTTGTCTCTCTATCCACGAATTGAGAAGATTGAAGTAAAATATGTTGGCAAATCTCATCCTGGCACTTCATTTGTTATGAACAAAGCTTTGTCTACTCCATACAATTGTGCCATGCGTAAGTAAATGGAATCACAAACTGTTCCATTGTGTATCAAAATCACTTTGCTGATAAATGTATTTACCAACCAAACTGGCACATACTACTATTGTGGTCATTGTAAAGACAAACGTAGTGGTCCAGGTAATAATACATACAATCATAGTATTTCAGTTTGTACAGATAGTGGGATTTAAGGAAAAAGTTAATTTCCATGGATTCTGATAGTATTCCCGCACAAAGGTTTTTCCAGCAATGACTCTTGCATTTTGGTATGATAAGTTTAGAACTCTAAATTGCAAATTTTAGCTATATTAGAGGGTTGTTGATCACTGCCTTGAATTCTTTCACTTCTTTTTTAGACTTAAGTGAATGGCATTGTAAGAAATCAGTATTGGCACTTGTGGATGGAGAGCTTTGGGACATGTATCGGCCTTTGACCAAATCATGTGAAATTCAGTTTCTTACTTTCAAAGATGAAAATCCAGAGGAAGTGAACAAGGTAAGTCAGCGTCTTATTTCTTTATGCAGTTTTTCCTGTCTTATCCCTGATTCAACTCCCAAGGAAGTCATTGACGTTTTTCCTATTGACTTCAATGAGTAGGTTAGGGCCTTAGTTTGAATGAAATGAATGAAATTCTAGCTCTTTTGGTTACATGAGAAAATGCAAGTTGTTAAAATCACACATTTTTTGTTGGCTTCATCTCTGCTGCTGTTTGGACAGTCTACTATCACCACCTGTATAGGAAAGCAAAATCTTAGTCTGCACTCTAGAGAAACCAAGAGTTGTATTAAAGCCTGAAAACTAAGATATTAAGAAACCTTTTCCTTCAAGCTGCATATGAACAAGATTGACACTGCAGTAGCTGGGAATAACCATGTTGAAAAACTTTACTGAAAGTGTAGTAGGATGCATAAAATAAGTTTAGTCTAAATTTCTGTAACTAAAAATTTATAGCCTACTAATCCTACACTAAAGATTCTACATTATATAGAGGGAAAGAGGGTTTATGAACAGTTCCAGACAGGGAGAGGAGGAGCAGAAGTAGTTGTGTTTGTAATATGTCTTCAGTGCATTAATACTGGCTCAAATATGGTAGAAGAATTGATTTGTCACTACATGTAAGTATCTGTTGCTTTCACCAAATATATTTATTTATGTAGTTGATCCATCAATTCTAAGAATTCAGGTGAAATCCTAGTTTGCAATTTAGGAATGTTTTTTGTTACATTATTATATTTATATTTTGGGAGCACCTGGGAACCCAGTCATTGATCAGAACTCCTCTGTGCTAGGCACTGTACAAATACAGAATAAAAAGTCTCTTCCCCAAATTGCTTATGATCTAAGTGTAGAACATGAGACCACACATAGATACAGAAGAATATTGTAGTATACAAAGGACTGGGAGTCAGAACTGCCCGGTTCTGTTCCTGACTGTGTGGTCTTTTGCAAGTCACTTAAACTCTGTCTTTCCATTAACCTATATATAAAAGGGTCAAATTGTACTTGCTACATACCTTTCAAAGATGATGTGAGGAATATTACTTATATTGCATACTAAAAATAATAATACTTTACATTTTTAGTCAGTGATGTTAACTTCAGTAAAGAATCATTTTGGCCGAAGAGTGCATAAGCTGGGTTAGTGTTCCCTCTGCTTTAAAACAGGGTCACTCTGGAAGAAATACATGGTAGTCTCCTAAATGCCCCCCTACAACTCAAGTTCCACATCCATCTGTTTCCTTGAATTCTGTGGGCATGAATAATATAGGTGGTAATGTTGATGTTTAAACTGTCAGTTCAGGCATCAGAGTTGTTGTTTCAGGTTGTCTAAAGACTCCAGTAAACACTTGATTAGTGGACACTACATTAGTTTACATCTGGTTCACATTTTGAAGTTTATCTTCACATCCGTAAGGGGTTAGTATCTTGATTATTTCTCAGTGAAAATTTAGACCACAAAATGCAGTCACTGGGACAAAGCACTAGCTTGCAAAATCACTGTGTACTGTTCCAGTTCAACCCCTTTCTTGAAATACTGTAAACTTTAGAACTTACTCTAGGCCTGAAGATATAGATACATAGTAACTAGTACTTCCTATCCTCACTTTCAAGGTCCTCTATAATCTCACCTCACTACACCTCTCTTTTCACTTGCTGCTAATTCTCTTCTCTCTTGATCTACTACTTGCATCCCTACCTCCTTGCTTCTCCCTTTATCTCCTTCTCATGCTCTCTCCACTCTCTTTCATGCTGCCTCCTGCAACTTGAACAGTCTGCAAGATATTCTCTCCATCCTCTTTCAGATCCCTCCCTTGAAATACGTTTTTTTCCAGAAATCTTTTATACCTTATTTTCTCACCTTTCTTTACCTTTACCTTTTTCTTTATCAGTTGACCTGTCTCTTAGAACCTGATCCTGCAGTTAGAGCCACATGGGTGGACTATTGAAAGATCAGGACTGTTGATTCAAAGCTTCTTCCAAAAGGGTGAACATGGAGTTCTATTTTGTAAAGCTTATGTTTGTAGCACTGTATAAATAATAAAATACTTATATTTTATTAAAATACTAATGCACAATGGAAACTAGCAAATTTATGAGGAATTCAGTTTTAAAGGAAGAGTCACTATTTGAATCAATAGCTGAACTAGTCTGTCATGAATTGGCAACTTCAGTATAGTAAATTTGGTTTGAAATGCTCTTTATTACAGGCCTATTGGCGTTCCTGTGCCATGATCATGGCATGTGTGTTAAAGCAGGCATTCAAAGATGAATACTCAGTCAGTCTGATCAGAGCTCCAGAAGTGCCAGGTGATATAAATTTTTTTTGTTGATAAGCTTGCATAGACCCAGTTCAGGTGCATTCCAGCACATTTAGGGGCTCTCTTTCCTACTGATGAGAGGGATTTATTATTCCTGCATTTCTAAAATGTGTCACTGTAATGTCTGGGTGCTCTAGACATTCATTTTATGTCCAAGGAATGTGTACTCTGGGAGTACAGCCCAGTTGTACCTTCTCTCTTCCCCTTTCCCTCATCATTTCAAGGGTCAGACATTAACATCTAGTGATGTTGGAGTGACATCACTAATGTGCTTGTAATAATTGGGATTTCAGAATTGCTTATCTGAACACTTGAAATCCCACCCAGAATGCCTGCATGAAGAAGTGGTCTTGCACCATGTCCTGAAAGTGGCAAGACTGACGCAGCCTAATTTCTGCTGGAAGCAAGTTTTACAGTTTTGGACCCTCCATTAAGGATACAGTGACCCAGACCGGTCTGAGGTGTAGTCTCGCCTCAGTTGGAAGTGTCTTTGCTTATCACAGCTGCTTTGTCAGAGTGCAGAAATAGAGGAGGTCTCTGACATAACTGGCTCCAAGCCCATTTAGGGCTTTTAAGATGAGGAAAAGGACCTTAAATTATACCTTGTATGATAAGCTAAAGCAGCCAGTGTCGGATATGATGAACTGATGTTTGTGTGAAATTTCCTTTAACGTTGTTTACTCATGTAAAATATCAAGTTATATTGGGGGACTATTGTAATAGTTAAGCATAATAGCAAAGAGCCTTGACAATTTCTGCTAATCTGTAGTCTGAATTTTTTTACAATTTTAAATTGACATAAGCAAAAGGTTTTCATATTTATTGTTAAGAATATATATTCAGACTGCTGGAAAGAGAGCATTTCATCCTTGGGCTACTTAAGCGAAGCCTGAAATTGGTTGGCTATCTGACAGTATGTCAAAGTGCACTATGAAACTTTTAGTGTGCCATAGCAGGGTCCTCACCGTGACTTCGTGTGTGGCAGATTAGTGCACAGTACAGTTACACCTTGGCTTGTTGCGCACAAAGTCTTCATATAGACGAGCCCTAGGTGTTTGATACCTGTGAAGCTGGTAGACTGACTGTCAGGTTTGACAATAACATACCATAACTCCAAATGGCTTTTAGGCAGAGAGGCCAAGGACTGAATAAATGTGCATGGAGACCATGCTGTCTCCTCCTACCTCAGTATGTTGTCAGAGTTTGAAATGGTGTTGCTGCTGCCTGTGTTACCTCCTCTGTGGATAAATAAATGACTTCAATATTATATTCTGTCTGTCTGGCACCTTTCAGAAATACAATCATCTGTACAAGTGAAAAGTGCAGAAATACTTCAGAGAGGAGGAGGGCCTGAATTTATGTCATACTTATCCAGAAAAAAACTGTTTTGATGAGTGGGTACAGACTGCCATGCTCTTATAAAAACTGTAAATACCTGGAACATATTTTTGGGGTGAATATTTAAGAAACAAACAGAATCTGTCATTTGGGTTTTATAAAACCCAAACTGTCCAGCTGTGATTATAATCCACAGATTTCAGCTTGTGATCCTTGCTATCTTTCTATAACAGAAACAGCCTTGTTTTGGCCCTTATTTATTCAGACTAGTAATGTTTTTGTAAAAATGTTGAGGCCATGAAACAAAATGTATACTTTGTTACAAATAACAGCATTTTCTCTGGCTCTGCAGTGATCTCTGGAGCTTTCTGTTATGATGTTGTTTTGGACAGCAGGCTTGATGACTGGAAACCAACAGAAGTAAGTACAATTTATCTTCTGAAAAGTCATTACACCTCTACCCCAATATAACGTGACCCGATATAATGCGGGTTCGCATACAACACGGTAAAGCTCTGACATGCTGCTCTGAGCTGCGTATTAAGGGTGCCGGTCTGGAGCTGAGGGGTTGGAAAAGGGGCAGAGGGTCTCAAGGGCGGTTAGAGGCTCCCCCCACCCCCACCCCCAAAGGGTCTGGGAGGCGGGAGCTGTGGGGGGGCACTTTTGGGGGACCCGTAGTCCCAGAATCGCCCGGGGGATTAGCGGGGGGCCAGGAGCAGCCCGCTCCACTTCCCTTGCCCTGGCCATGTCGCTCGGGGGAGGGGGTTTGGGGGAAGGGATCCCCCTTGCACTCACCAGCAGTGGAGGAGCCCGGCTCCAGCCCTCTCCACTCTGCCAGCTCCCAGCCACGGCGCTCCGCTTCCTGCCGCAGGTGAGTGGGAAGCGGGGTGCCGCCACTGGGAGTTGGCGGAGTGGAGCGGGCTGAGGCCGCATTGCTCTGCTTCCCGCCGCTGCTGCTGAGTGCCTGTTGGGGTTGGCTGTGGATAGGGGTCAGAGTAGTCGGGGGACAGGGAGCAGGGGGATGGGTAGGGCGTGGGGTCCTGGGGGTGATTAAGGTTGGGGGTCTCTGGAGGGGGCGGTCAGGAAACAAGGAATGGGGAGGGGGGCAAAGCAAGTTCGTTATAACATGGTCTCACCTATAACATGGTGAGATTTTTTGTCTTCTGAGGACTGCGTTATATCGGGGTAGAGGTGTATTATAGTTTACTCCTCCTTTGTTTCGGTGACCTCTCTTTTTTTAAAATGGGAACAGTCTTGCTTTACTGTGGCAACAGTTTAGAGACCCCTATTACCTGACTACCGCAGGCAAACCTCTGCCCCCATGTGGAGCCCCATTAAATTAAAGATGGCTGTAGCTAGCACAGTTTTTTTCTCCAAGTATGGAGAAGGTGATATATGCTTACTTAGAAATATTATGAGTGTACTAAATATTAAACTGTAATTGTCCTCAATAGTCTGCATCTATATGGCCTGTTTAAGCAGAGGGCTCAAAGCTGTTTAGACCTTTAATCAAGCCTCATGACTTCTTGTGAGGTTAAGTCAAAACAAATATATTTCACTGGGCAGGTGTTTCTTCTTACAATGCATGCTCACCAGAAGAGGGGAAAAAAAGATGTATGGCTAAGGGGGCAATGTTAACAAAATACAGAATTTCACTTCAGTGCAAGCTGTAGTTTAACTTGCCCACTTTGAAAAACTTTCTAAGGTAGTTGTGAGTCATCTTCAGGTTCTCAATCAAGTAAATATTTTGATTGTTGCAAATGTCTTCTGAGTACTGAAGTTTGATTTTTGGAGTGGGCAATCAGTTCTGTATTTATTGATGTATCAGTAACGTCCACTCTTTTGAATTTGTTAGTAAAGAGGGCACTTCCAGGTGGGATTTTGATTGATCGCTGGAAAACTAGCCAGGGATTAGCCAGATTAGTGTTCAGCAGTGGCAGGATCATGTCTATGCATATAGTATGTTTGGAGGAGCTTGTGGAAGCTCTTCCAATGAATTAGAAGTCTCACTAAAAATTTGGAAATGGGAGTGCGTCGGTTATAAGGAATTCCCATTTTCTTTGGGCCTGATGCAATATCGATTGAAGTCAATGAAAACACACCCATTGATTTCAATGGCAGGGGCCACTCCCATTTAAAATTACTGTTGGTAGGACATTACAGTTATCATTACCATGCCTATTGCTGATAGATATATTTATAGGAATTTATAGATCTACTATGAGTATCCTTAAAAGTTTGTCGTTTACCATTTTTACTGCTTGTTACAATGTTTTTTATACATACAGTGTGTATTAAAGAGCAGCTCAAGAACAGGGGTAACATAGTCTACTTTTTTGTTTTAAGGACAACTTCCGTTCTCTTACAAAAGAAGCATACAATCTAATTCACAAAGATCTGCCATTTGAAACATTGCACGTTGACGCAAAAGTGGCATTAGAAATGTTTCAGCATAACAGGTCAGTGTTTATTTCAGATTTAAACAAAAATAGTAAAGACCAAATTGGATTGCGAAAGGAAATATAACCTTTAAAAATGTGACAATTGAAGTATGGAGGGTTAGATCCTCAGTGTAAATTAGTGTAGCTCCACTGACTTCAGTAGAGCTAAACTAATGTACACTAAGTTTTCCTGTTAAATGCGTACACTAGGTGGCACTACAGTGTATAACTGAGAGGTGTTTAAGAACTTGGAACAGTTATGAGATTTTGTATTTAGTATCAAACTAGTGATATCTTGACATTCTTAAAGTTCTTTCACCATATTATTCGTGATTAGATTCCTCACATGCTTATTCTTTTAAGTTTTTTGGTCTATACAGCACATCTCTGTATTGAGAGATTCAAATTCAACATGTGAATCCAGGAAGTTATCCTCTAAATACCATTACATTTTACCATCAGCCTTGGTTAACAGGTGACTGGCTATGCTTGGCACTCCACCCAACTACCTGGGAGGCAGTGTGATCTAATAGATAGGTAAGCCCCTTCATTTTCAGTTTAAACCGATTTTTACCAGAAAAATCGCAGATTTTACAAAAAGGATTATTTGTTTTTTCCGACTTTCACCTTACTTTTGTATCATTCAAATATATAAAAATAACTTGTTTTATTAGGAAAATACAATACATTGCATGAGATAGATGTATTATGGTAATGCATTAGTCTGTGTGTGTATATGCAAAGCTGTCTGTTGAAGTAAGGCTATGTATTCGATTAGAAGATGCACACAATAAACAAACAGGCACGCACACAAGCTCTGAAGTGTGTGTGCATCTGAATGTACTAATGAATCTCACATCCACTTCGTACACATTTCAAGCTGTTAGCAGATGCTGTTTAAAGAGCTGACACCCAAAAATGGGAGGAAAACAAAAATGTGTCAGAATACATTTCAGAAAACAAGGCGTATTAAAGTTTAAAAAAAACAAACAAAAACCAGGAGAAAAGGATGAAGTTGAGTGTATACCCTCAAATGGTAGGGCCCAGTTATTAAATGTAAATATTTATAGGCTATTAGTTCTAAGTCTACAATGGTAAACTGTTTGTTTAAATGAAAAGTTTTATTTGGGGATTGGAGAGGTATTGTTTTCTTAAACTCAGAGATGGCCTGGTGTTTTGAGTTCTGTTTTAGTTCTGCAGCAAACCACGCTGAATTTCATTAATCAAAGCATTAATCTACTGAATACTTTTTTACTAGTTTTTTCCACCGATCTTCACCTGTTTCTGTTGTTGTTGTTGTTGTGATAAACACTGATCAATTCCTGTGAAAAATAAAATAAAACCCAAAAACGAAGTGCCCTATAAATGGGGTACTGACCAGGGCCTGGGATTTATCCCTGGCTTGGCCATGATCTACTTTTTGATCTCAGGCAAGTTGCTTTACCTCTCTGTGCCTTTCTTTCCGCACCCCATAGTTGTGGGACAAAAATAATGGATACTAATGGACTCTTTTTTTAATCAAGTGAAGAAACGCATACCACCCGGTGGCTGGAAGTTAAAGCTGGACAAATTCAAATTAGAAACTAGGCAGACATTTCTGCAGTGAGGGTGTTTAATCATTGTAACAAACTACTGAAGGAAGTGGTGGATTCTTCATCACTTGATGTCTTCAGATCAAGGCTAGATGCCTTTCTGGAAATTATGCTTTAGCTAAACACAAGTTAGTGGACTTATTACAAGGTAGCTGGGTGTAATTCTGTGGCCTTTGTTGCACAGGTGGTCCGATCAGATGGTCCCTCTGGCATTAACATCTTTGTATCTAGAAAGGCTTATTTTTATTGAAACATTCTTTCCACAAAACAAAATGAATGTAACTGCTTTGAGCTGGACTGGCTCATTCATGACATACATACTTTTCTTGAGATATGTCAAAAAGGCCTTAAAATATGAAAGGTAAGGGTTTAAAATTGTTTCTAATCTTATGAATATTGAGCACAATTATTAAAAAGGCTTCTTTGATGCATAGATCAAAGATTTTTCTCATTATTTTTCCCGTATTAACTTAATAGTAGAGTTAAGGATTAGGTTCTGAAAGGCTCCCATTGACTTCAGGGGGCTTCTGCATCAGACCCTTATAGATTACAAAAATAATATGAAGCAACTTGATTGTTTTTGCTTCTTCATATATGTAACTTTATATCTGACAAATTTGTGAAGTGTGCTGGTTTTTTTTCAAGGTACAAAATGGATTCAATAGAACAGAAAGCATCGCAAAATCCTGAAGGTATAGTAAAGTTACATAGGTGAGTAAAACTTGAATTTTATTTTGTAATGATTCACAATAAGGTCCAGTTATTTTGCAAAATTATATGCATCTGAAAAAAAGATAAATGACTTGTGATGTATTTTTAATTAAACTTTGATTTCTGGGTTAGCTGTATTCTGATCTATATAGGTTCTTCCACATCACCATTATTGTTATATTTAACTCTTGATGGGGGCTCATTAAACTTTTCAGAAAGCTTTTAAGATAGTGGGCTTCCTTCCCCTCCTGCCTCCCATCTCTTACTGATGGTAAACACTGAAAAAAAACCCATCACTTTAAAAGCTTTATATTAAGGTTCTAAATTAAAAACTAGTTTTAGCAATTTGATTGTATTAGAAGGAAAATACTTTAAAACAAAAACTAAAATGTTCCTGATAACCTTTTTATGCCAAAATCTCATTCCTTTTCCAGTTTTGGCAAACTGTAGTCCTGTCAGCATTGCATTACTTACACTTACGTTTACACTGGAGTCAGATTGGAACTGGCTTCAGGTGTTAAAAGAAAGAAATGCAGAAGAAAGTTGTAGGAATCTGATTGGTGAAGGGAGAAATTGCTTGAGAGGGGAAGAAATGTTTGTCAGTCCATGAGTTGTAAAAGGATCCATTTTTGGTTTAACCTCATGCATGCTATTCAGACCACTTGATGTTTGTGTGTTACCATGAGTTGTGGTTTTGGTTTGGAAACTCCCTATGGAAAAGTAGGCTTTGCAGAGATGGCTAGTTTTGCAATAGTGTTTTTCCTGGGAAAACTATATTTGCAGAGCACAGAGTGGGGACTGAGGACAGAAGGGAAGACGGGTTGGCTGATCTTTGAAGGAAGTGTGTGATGTGAAGGGTTTCTCCTGCATTTTGTATATTTTCCTGGGTTGGTAT
This sequence comes from Lepidochelys olivacea, assembly GCF_965140295.1. NCBI lineage: Eukaryota > Metazoa > Chordata > Testudines > Cheloniidae > Lepidochelys > Lepidochelys olivacea. Next base: position 171,562,558 of record NC_140411.1, read on the forward strand.
CTTTGTTCCTTTTTTTAGTTAGTTAGTTAGATTCATTCATTCATTCATTCGAGTTTTCAGATATATGATAGGGGGAAATCCTCCTTGAAGCAATAAATAGAATCATAGAATATCAGGGTTGGAAGGGACCTCAGGAGATCATCTAGTCCAACCCCCTGCTCAAAGCAGGACCAATTCCCAACTAAATCATCCCAGCCAGGGCTTTGTCAAGCCTGACCTTAAAAACTTCAAAAGGAAGAAGATTCCACCACCTTCCTAGGTAACCCATTCCAGTGCTTCACCACCCTCCTAGTGAAAAAGTTTTTCCTAATATCCAATCTAAACCTCCCTCACTGCAACTTGACACCATTACTCCTTGTTCTGTGTTCTGCTACCACTGAGAACAGTCTAGAAGATCCATCCTCTTTGGAACCCCCTTTCAGGTAGCTGAAAGCAGCTATCAAATCCCCCCCCCATTCTTCTCTTCCGCAGACTAAACAATCCCAGTTCCCTCAGCCTCTCCTCATAAATCATGTGTTTCAGTCCCCTAATCATTTTTGTTGCCCTCCGCTGGACTCTTTCCAATTTTTCCACATCCTTCTTGTAGTGTGGGGCCCAAAACTGGACACAGCACTCCAGATTAGGATTAGTTTAGGGGGGAAGAATAGAGGGGAAGGATCATGTCCCTCGATCTGCTGGCAATGCCCCTACTTATACATCCCAAAATGCCATTGGCCTTCTTGGCAACAAGGGCACTGTTGACTGGTTGATCAGGATGAGGCCAAAATGGAGTTTAAAAACTTTGATCCAATGCAGCTAGGAGTACAATGACTGGGCAAAACATTACAAGGGAATCTGTTTTAGCCATTTGGAAGTTCAACTGAATACAAAAGTCCACTACAATTTTCATTTTTAATGCTTTTCTTTCACAGGGCAGCTTTGGCCCTTGGGCTGAAGCCCATTGAGATTCTGCAACAAAATATGCTTAGCTGACTTTTTGCTCAATACAGCCCTTAGCCGGCAGGTTGTACCAAAGGCTAAAACAAATAAAGATCATAGAAGTGAGAAATGAGTATTATGTCAATAAAATCCAAATCCTGCCAATGCAGTGACTCTTTTATGCAGCATGTTTTCTAATGCTTTGTCTGGTCTTGTTTTAAAATGTCTCAAGCAATAGGGCTTCCACCAATTCCCTTAGAGGACTACTTGCTCTCTAACAAATCTAGCAGTTTTTCTTAATATTCAGCCTAAATCTTCTTTTTCCTTACTTCAGTCCAAAACAGGTATCTCTCTCCCCAGTCACTTTCACTCAGACCCAGCATATGGTTTCTAAAGGACACTGGGTTCTATTCATAATGAAAGAAATATAAATAATGCTCACTGTAATTTATGCTTCAGAGCAGTATAAACTACAACTCATCTGCATACCTTCTCACACAAAAAGACCAGTTTTTTTCCTAATAATTTTTCCTTTTAGAATGATTATTCTGAGGTCAAATAAGTTTTGTCTCAACTTTAAGCAAATAAGGTTCCTACTTAGAGAGGGTTTGTCTCACTGAGGTTGATTTTTGATTATATTAAGTTTCTACATACAATTTATTTACATATTAAAAATATTTCAGATAAAATGCTAATGATATTACTGTTTGAGCTCATTAAAAACATGCAGTTTTATTTAGAATATGTTTAGCATTCACTGCCAAATGCTACCTTTTAACAGAGGAAGGACTTTCTGACTTTGCTGCTAATTCAGAAAAGGGGACCTTCCAATATCCTCCGAATAAGTGACAATAAAGCTATTATTCTAGTCATTAATAATCATGCAAATTAGAGATGGAAAGACTTATTATCTAGGTCACCGAGGACTGTTCTCTGCAGCCTGTTTACTAGTACTTTATTGGCTTGTTTTAGCGATTATTTTACACTTCAGCTTACAAACATCAGAGCAGATAGATTATTTTTCTCAAATTCTGCATCACTAATATATGAGACAGTACTGAATTTGCACTATATAAGATGCATCATTAAAACATTACAGGGTTTGTCTCTTTTTTTTTTTTTTTTTTTTACCACCACTAGTAAACCAAGCTCTTGAAAAACACTAAGTTAAACCGTAATTTAATAAGCAGGCATTGGACCTCAATGACAGCACTCACAATAACAATACTCTTCACACACCTGTGAAACATCTGTTTAACAGGTTTCAGAGTAGCAGTCGTGTTAGTCTGTATCCGCAAAAAGAAAAGGAGACTAACAAATTCATTTGAGCATAAGCTTTCATGAGCTACAGCTCACTTCATTGGATGTTTAACAGCATCCAGCTGCCAGGACAGTGCCTTGAACCAGTGTCACAACAGTAGGAACATAATATATACCCACAATGCCAGGCTCCACTCTGCGGATTTTAAATTACACAGTTTGATTCTGTACAGGGTCTTTCATTCAAATTACACCTATGGGTTTATATTGGTACAGAGAGGGCCAACAACTGCTGAAACAAATGCACATTTCTCTCTAGCAGTTTTTCTTCTGAGACATTTGTGAGTCTGGACACAATACAACCACCCCTCTCTACGCAGGCCGTCCTTTGTGTAGAGCAGTCATATTCAGCCACACAAGCGACACAGCCCCCAAGGCACTTCAGCCCACCCGTTCCCTGGGTGACAGGCAGGTCCGGCCACCCCAGCGCCCACTCGCCCCCTCCCCAGAAAGCCCAGCCGGTGCCCCCGGTTACTTACATTCTCGGTGTTGCATTCATTCACCATAGGCAAGGGAGTTCTAGTGGACATTTAGTGTGTGCTTTTGGGAGTAGATCCTGCATATTGTCATAATTCCATTAAAATCATTGTAGTTATGGCAGTTTACATCAGCTGAAGATCTGCCTTTTGGACTCTAGTTTTAAATTACTTATTCAGGTTAGGAAAACATGCTAACCTGAAGTTTTCAAGGGCACTCCTTCCCCAGATACCAAGAATGCTGAACTGTAGTGGGATGCTTGGTTTGGGATTTGTGTGGGTTTTCTCTTTTGGTTTAGACAGAGGTTCACTATAATTTTCTGTAGATAGGCATTTTCTAAGTGATGATAGAAAGAAATAACCATGTTTGTAATGCCACTATACACGTACATTTACTGTGAGTTTTATTGTGCTCCAATTAGGTTTGGTGACTTTGTAGATATTAGTGAAGGCCTTCACATTCCGAGGACAAGTTTTTGCTTCCAGTATGAAGTGACAGCAGCCCATAATCTCCAAACCAGCCAGTCTGAGTCTATACGAAGGTTTCAGGGTGTGTCTCTGCCGGTTCACTTAAAGGTAAGTAATGCATTCAGTACAAATATTCTTTGCTTAGGGCAGGAAGGAGTGGAAGAAATCTTTTTACATGTCTTCAAATCCTTAGCATATGCAGTGCCAATATCTTGTCATAGTTGTGTTGAGAATAGGGTGACCATATGTCCCGATTTTATAGGGACAGTTCTGATTTTGGGGGCTTTTTCTTATATAGGCACCTATTACACCCCACCCCCGTCCCGATTTTTTACACTTGCTATCTAGTCACCCTAGGTGAGAAGTAGATGAGTGGAAGGCCCAGAGAGTGATTACTTTAGGAGTGTCAAGGCTCTGGTTTCCCGGGCACTATTTTAGATATTGAGTCAAAATTCTTTAATACAGACCAGGCTCTGTGACATTAGTTTGTTTTTTTAAAATATACTTGTCTTCCAGTACAGTTATTTTACTCATGTCATTTCTGGAGAGGTTCTATAATTGTCCATCACATTTTTCTTGTTCGTGTGTTACTGAGAATGTTTCCTCCAAGGGAAACAGCAGACTGTCTATTAACTCTTTTAAATGAGTGAAATTTCGCTGCACGTCATTCCAAAGTAGAAAATAAGAATTGCCATTCAGAATCAGACCTCTGATTCCTCTAGTTCAGTGTTCTGTCTATAATCATCTATACCAGATGATTCGGAAACAGGTGCAAAAAACTCTGTAGTGACAGTTATGGAATATCTTGCCCATAGAGTAAAGTTCTTTCTAACCTCCATTAGTTAGCTTCTGGCTTATGCTGTGCATCATGGCCCTATCTATACGGGGAGTGCCAAGTTCCAGTTTTAGCACCTGTCTCTTCTTTTCTCACACTCTTCCTCTCACACATACGCACACCTTTCTAAATTGTTTACTTATGTTTTGGGGGCTACCGTTAGTCTTATATTAGCCCAAATTTCTCTGCCTCAGTTGCCAGCAGAGCAGGGTAGGAGCTTTTGCCCCTACTGAGAGCCAGATCAGCTGTCCATGGGCTAATCCTTTAATGTATGCAAGATCATCTGGGGGTCTCAACCTAGTGGCCTCCTGGCCTTCATTTTTTTGCTGAGAGCAGTTTATTGCAGAAGCAAAAACTTAGAAAATGTCTTGCTTAAAAGGGGTTTTTAAATTGTCAAAATACTTAACAGCAGCGGATACCTCAAGCCTTTCAGTCACAGAATGTGTGGTGTGGTTAATGGGCAGTGTGATTTTTTTCCCCCATATAGGTCTGTTAACGTGTATAAACCCTAACACTAGCTGACACTTAATTGCTGGGAAGGGTACTTCTCTGTCTCCTCTATAATTCACCACTACTTCCCTCTGCTGACACTGCTGGTGTAAGTGTGAATGAGAGGTCAATTTTATGAATTTGCAGAGGTGCCAGTTAGATTTTTAAAGCTGAAATTGAACAAACTAGATTTGCCAGTTTGAGAAGCATTGAGGCCAAATTTGACATAGAATTTAATTAGGGAAACCACTTTTTATTGAGTCTAGGGAACGCTAGCTTGCTAATGAGCGCTAGGTTCTTTTCAGGTCAAGTTTTACCTTGGAGCATTTCTCAGATCAGCACACTTTAATTATTCTTAATCAATCCACAGTTTATTAATTCACCGAGAATCTCACTATATAGTCAACAGTTCATAAATCCAGTTTAGATACAGCAAATGTTCTAGGTGTGTGCTAAACACAAGATACACAGTCTTCTAAGCAATTAATAAAGACAACTGTTGAGGTCAAGCACTTACACCAGAGAACAAAACAAATTGTCAAGATTTCTTATTACATCATAATATTCAGTTATCAGTTCTTTAGTGCCTTTAATACATTTGTCACACTTCAGATAATTCACCAAGGAGTAAGGATGCACTTGTCTTAAGGCATTTTTGTGAATGTGGTCCCTACTATTGGAATTGTTTTGGTATGAAAGGGGAATGTTTAAAATGTCAAAAGTAACTGCTTCAAGTTACTGTTTTTCTTTGTCAGGCCACTTTGCTTGGGCTTATAAAGGAGAATGTATATTGCTTTACTTAGGCTTGGTCTACACAACCAACTGACCTAACTTGCCTGGTGTAGACCGCGCTATGTTAATGGGAGGGCTTCTACTATTGACATAGCTATCGCTTCTCGGGGAGATTGAGTATCTATGCTGACAGGAGAGCTTCTTCCGTTGGCATAGGTAGTGTCTTCACTAAGTGCTAAAGCAATGCAGCTACAGTCCTGTAAATGTAGACAAGCCCTTCGTTTAAATCCAAAATATGGTTACTTAAGATCTCACGTGAAAGAGTGTAGACTCAATCAGATAACATTGTTGTTAATGTTAAAGAACAGAAAGAGAAATACAATCTCTGAAACAAAATCTCACTGCTGCTTAGTCCTGTTAACCCTTGGATGGGGGGTGTTCTTCTTTTCCCTTCGGGGGCCTATAGTGCAACGGCCAGAAAAGTTGATCTTCTGTGGTCTGAAAAGTCTTCCACTTCACACATTTAAATTGTCATGCTTAGTAAAAACAATAGCTTGGGAAATGTTTTGGAGGTGTGGCATATCAAGTGTTACATTCTGAGAGTCTTTCACATGGCTACTCTGGGTATCTGTAGCACTTCTAGATTCTTCAGTGTCTCTGTGGTTTTGGTCGACTCTTCTTAGTGCTGTAACCCTGGAGAAGGAAAGAGGCAGCCCACATGGATTCCGCGAGCTCTAGGGTCCCATATGGTGATCTCAATTTATATATCCTGTTTCAGGATTCGCTGGAGGAGGGCAGTCTTATTTTTTTATTGGGCCCTGGCCAAAAGTTGCTCTCAGCTTTCAATTTATAGTTTCTCTGCTACTTCAGCTGGTGTCCAGTAGATGGCAATGTATAATTAGAGCAAGGCAACATCATTTTGATGAATAGTAAGTTAATTGAAAAATGCATTTTTGGGGCACTGAAACTAGTCACAAATTTCTGTTGTTTGGTAAATAATTTCTTTGTATATTTAAAAAAAAAAGAGGAAGAGATTTTGAAAATCAAAACAGTTGGTTTTGACCACTTTGAAAGTTCAGTTTCAACATTTCATTTTGAAATGACGTTTAGATTAGAAATTTAGTTAACTTTTTTTAAAAAATGGAAACAGTGAAAAGCATGTGAAAACAACCCAATGTGAAAGGAAAAAAAATCATTTCAGGGTGAATGAACTGAGAAATCCAATTATTTGCTCAACTTCAGAACAAATTTTGATCCTTTTTTGTTGGAGTCTTTTTATGTTTGATTAATTTGAAGGTATTTCTGAATTCTCCGGACTATTATTTGGAATTCCTCTTCCCTTATTAAGCAATTTCTATTGTTATTTCCAAGCTTTGCATAGATTAAGTGCTCATAACTTTCAATATTTCCCTTCTTATGCCATATTTAAACTGCATCGATCATTTATACAGAAAACAAAATCCTTTATATTTCCTGTGAATTTGGGGAACGTAATCAGTACATTATTTTAATTATATAGAATACCTAATACAGAACAAGAGAATTATCTTGAAGAAACAGGACAAATTATTTACTAAAAAAGAAATATATCTGGTTTATAAAGAAGACAAATATACAGAATCTAATTTAAGGAAGATTTTATATATTGAACTTTGTTGGGTATCAGAAAAGTTTGGCCTCTGAAACTTGCACCTTTTGGTTCACCCACTGTTCCTAGCTCGTTTAAATCTACATTTTTTTATACTCCTCTCTAAAACTTGATTAATTTCTAGAATGCAATGGGCCATGTGCATAGGCAATCAGGATGCTACCCTTGTTTGTCAGCCTTTGGTAGATTCTTTATAGTTGTGGGGGGGGTGGCGGAGAAAGAGAAGTTCCATCTTCTTTTGCGTAATGGCTAACAATAGTTTGTAGATGTTGTTTAAGTGTTGCCTATTCCTGATGTAATAAAGATTCTTTTGACAATGTTTCTGTAAAATGAGGATTGTTCGTCTTTTATGCTGAGCAAATAAAGATGTGCAACTTGTAACCTAGTTTTGTATTCTTGTTAAGGAAATAGTGAATGTTTTATGCTTAAAGGTGCAGGGAGAGAACTTATGACTGTTAACAGAATATTCAAGACACATTTTTCATTTATACATTTTACACCAGAAAAGATATAAAGAAGACCCCAATCCTGTCAAAGTTTCTATATTTGCTTAAATATATTCATGTGAATAGGTCCATTGACTTCAGTGGGACTATTCATATGTGTGTTTGCATGATAATATCCAAGTGTGCAAGAGAGAGATACCTGTCCAGTTGGAAACGTAATAAAAATTAACTAATTTCAACATGAGCAATCAAACTGCCTGTATTTTTAGTTTTGTTTACAGTGTTGGTGTAGTCATACCTTTCCCAGACTAGAAGAAGCTTGTCTCTCTCACAAACTGAATAAAAGATATTACCTCACATTTGCCACAGGACCTGATTTCAGTTTAATTATAAGTAATTCACTGCACTAATTCACTTTTTTCCAGGCTCATCACACAGTATGGCGAAGATTGCTGGAAAGGTCTCGGAGACTGGTAAGTTGAAGTAGCAGCTAAATACACAGCTTTAATGACTTCTTTTTCTTAAAGTAAAAGATAGAATTGTGTCGTACTGTAGAAGTTAGATAATCATAATTGGAGGATACATACATTTATTTAAAGGAAGGAATCCAGGCCAAATCTTAAGAAAAATTGAATGCTGCATTAGAATATAAATTAAATAATCTAATTGTTTTTGTAAGAAGGAAAACATTTGAACTTTGTGGAAGCCTGAGTTGCATTAAAAATATTTCTCTGGGGCAGTACAGATCATGGAACTTGGATGATATGTGTATGTGATTGCAGATTTTGTCAGTATGGAATTTTTGGTAGAATCATAGAATATCAGGGTTGGAAGGGATCTCAGGAGGTCATCTAGTCCAACCCCCTGTTCAAAGCAGGACCAATCCCCAATTAAATCATCCCAGCAAGGGCTTTGTCAAGCCTGACCTTAAAAACCTCTAAGGAAGGAGATTCTACCACCTCCCTAGGTAACGCATTCCAGTGTTTCACCACCCTCCTAGTGAAAAAGTTTTTGCTAATATCCAACCTAAATCTCCCCCACTGCAACTTGAGACCATTACTCCTTGTTCTGTCTTCTGCTACCACTGAGAATAGTCTAGCTCCATCCTCTTTAGAACCACTTTTCAGGTAGTGGAAAGCAGCTATCAAATCTCCCCTCATTCTTCTCTTCTGTAGACTAAACAATCCCAGTTCCCTCAGCCTCTCCTCGTAAGTCATGTGTTCCAGTCCCCTAATGATTTTTGTTGCCCTCCGCTGGACTATCTACAATTTTTCCACATCCTTCTCGTAGTGTGGGGCCCAAAACTGGACACGGTACTCCAGATGAGGCCTCACCAATGTCGAATGGAGGGGAACAATCACGTCCTTCGATCTGCTGGCAATGCCCCAACTTATACATCCCAAAATGCCATTGGCCTTCTTGGCTACAAGGGCACACTGTTGACTCATATCCAGCTTCTCGTCCACTGTAACCCCTAGGTCCTTTTCTGCAGAACTGCTGCCTAGCCATTCGGTCCCTAGTCTGTAGCGGTGCATTGGATTCTTCCGTCCTGAGTGCAGGACTCTGCGCTTGTCCTTGTTGAACCTCATCAGATTTCTTTTGGCCCAATCCTCCAATTTGTCTAGGTCCCTCTGTACCCTATCCTTCCCCTCCAGCGTATCTACCACTCCTCCCAGTTTAGTGTCATCTGCAAACTTGCTGAGGGTGCAATCCACACCATCCTCCAGATCATTACTGAAGATATTAAACAAAACCAGCCCCAGGACTGACCCTTGGGGCACTCTGCTTGATACTGGCTGCCAACTAGACACGGAGCCATTGATCACTACCCGTTGAGCCCAACAATCTAGCCAATTTTCTACCCACTTGATAGTGCATTCATCCAGCCCATACTTCTTTAACTTGCTGACAAGAATACAGTGGGAGACAGTGTCAAAAGCTTTGCTAAAGTCAAGGAACACCACATCCATTGCTTTCCCTTCATCCACAGAACCAGTTGTCTCGTCATAAAAGGCAATTAGATTAGTCAGGCATGACTTGCCCTTGGTGAATCCATGGTGACTGTTCATGATCACTTTCCTCTCATCTAAGTGCTTCAGAATTGATTCCTTGAGGACCTACTCCATGATTTTTCTGGGGACTGAGGTGAGGCTGACTGGCCTGTAGTTCCCAGGATCCTCCTTCTTCCCTTTTTTAAAGATGGGCACTACATTAGCCTTTTTCCAGTCGTCCGGAACTTCCCCAGATCGCCATGAGTTTTCAAAGATAATTGCCAATGGTTCTGCAATCACATCCGCCAACTCCTTTAGCACTCTCGGATGCAACGCTTCCGGCCCCATGGACTTGTGCATGTCCAGCTTTCCTAAATAGTCCCGAACCACTTCTTTCTCCACAGAGGGCTGGTCACCTCTTCCCCATGCTGTGCTGCCCAGTGCAGTAGTCTGGGAGCTGACCTTGTTCGTGAAGACGGAGGCAAAAAAAAGCATTGAGTATATTAGCTTTTTCCACATCCTCTGTCACGAGGTTGCCTCCCTCATTCAGTAAGGGGCCCACACTTTCCTTGACTTTCTTCTTGTTGCCAACATTCCTGAAGAAACCCTTCTTGTTACTCTTAACATCTCTTGCTAGCTGCAACTCCAGGTGTGATTTGGCCTTCCTGATTTCACTCCTGCATGCCCGAGCAATATTTTTATACTCATCCCTGGTCATTTGTCCAATCTTCCACTTCTTGTAAGCTTCTTTTTTGTGTTTAAGATCAGCAAGGATTTCACTGTTAAGCCAAGCTGGCCGCCTGCCATATTTGTCATACTATTCTTTCTACACATCAGGATGGTTTGTTCCTGTAACCTCAATAAGGATTCTTTAAAATACAGCCAGCTCTCCTGGACTTCTTTCCCCCTCATGTTATTCTCCCAGGGAATCTTGCCCATCAGTTCCCTGAGGGAGTCAAAGCCTGCTTTTCTGAAGTCCAGGGTTTGTATTCTGCTGCTTTCCTTTCCTCCTTGTGTCAGGATCCTCAACTCGACCATGTCATGGTCACTGCCTCCCAGGTTCCCATCCACTTTTGCTTCCCCTACTAAATCTTCCTGGTTTGTGAGCAGCAGGTCAAGAAGAGCTCTGTCCCTAGTTGGTTCTTGCAGCACTTGCACCAGGAGATTGTCCCCTACATTTTCCAAAAACTTCCTGGATTGTCTGTGCACAGCTGTATTGCTCTCCCAGCAGATATCAGGGTGATTGAAGTCTCCCATGAGAACCAGGGCGTGCAATCTAGTAGCTTCTGCGAGTTGCTGGAAGAAAGCCTCGTCCACCTCATCCCCCTGGTCCGGTGGTCTCTAGCAGACTCCCACCACGACATCACTCTTGGTGCTCACACTTCTAAACTTAATCCAGAGACTCTCAGGTTTTTCTGCAGTTTCACACTGGAGGTCTGAGCAGTCATACTGCTCTCTTACATACAATGCAACTCCCCCACCTTTTCTGCCCTGCCTGGCCCTTCCTGAACAGCTTATATCTGTTCATGATAGTACTCTAGTCATGGGAGTTATCCCACCAAGTCTCTGTTGTTCCAATCACATCATAATTCCTTGACTTTGCCAGGACTTTCAGTTCTTCCTGCTTGTTTCCCAGGCTTTGTGCATAGGCACTTGAGATAACCCGCTGATCGCCCCTCTTTCTCAATATGAGGCAGGAGCCCTCCCCTCTCACACGCTCCTGCTCGTGCTTCCTCCCGGTGTCCCACTTTCCCACTTACCTCAGGGCTTTGGTCTCCTTCTCCTGGTGAACCTAGTTTAAAGCCCTCCTCACTAGGTTAGCCAGCCTGCTCGCGAAGATGCTCTTCGTTAGTTGGAGCCTGTCTCTGCCTAGGACTCCTCCTTCTTGGAACACCATCCCATGGTCAAAGAATCCAAAGCCTTCTCTCTGACACCACCTGCGTAGCCATTCGTTGACTTCTACGATTCGACGGTCTCTACCCAGGCCTTTTCCTTTCACGGGGAGGATGGACAAGAACACCATTTGCACCTCAAACTCCTTTATCCTTCTTCCCAGAGCCATGTAGTCTGCAGTGATCCGCTCAAGGTCATTCTTGGCAGTATCATTGGTGCCCACGTGGAGAAGCAGGAAGGGGTAGCGATCCAAGGGCTTGATGAGTCTCGGCAATCTCTCAGTCACATCGCGAATCTTAGCTCCTGGCAAGCAGCAGACTTCTTGGTTTTCCTAGTCGGGGCGGCAGATAGATGACTCAGTCCCCCTGAGGAGAGAGTCCCCGACCACCACCACCCGCCTCCTTCTCTTGGGAGTGGTGGTCGTGGAACCCCCAACCCTAGGACAGTGCATCTTATGCCTTCCAACTGGCGGAGTCTCCTTCTTCTGCTCCCTTCCCTCACGTGAATAGACTCTTTGTAAGCTCTTATTAAGTAACTTTAAGGAATTGACATTTTTCAAAATTTCTAAAAGATGAGGAAAATAGAATGTTAGCATCTTTGTATATTTATTTTTCTACATGTTTAAGGTTATATGTGGAATCTGGAATCTGAAATGAAGATTTAGCATGAACTTGAAATACAAGTAAAACTGAAAAAAAGCAATTTAATGTTCTAACTGTATGCAGACATCTGGGTTAAAAACAAATACAGGAGCTTTGTGCCTCATGTATAACAAGACAAATGAGTCAAGTTTTTCACTCGCGTCCAAGGAAGAAAGCTGATACTAGGGGTGAGCCTATATAGAAGCTAATGGAAGCCAAAAGGGGAAATGATTGCATTAAATTAAATGTGAGGGTAACCGGAAAGAGTTCTAAAAAGTAAAATGTGCCTGGTGTAAGGAAAGGAAGTTTCCTGTTAACATTCAATCTGGAAGAGAGGACTAGAAAGTAATAGTGAAGCCAGTCGAAGGAAGCATTTACAGTGGCTGAATAAATACAAAAACCATGTTCATGGAATAAAGGAAGTGGAACCCTACTGTAACATCTAGATATAACTAAACTTGGGGAAATTTGGTAAAGATTAAATAGTAAAATTTTCAGACTCTTAAAACTCCAACGCCAATATTCTGCTTGCTGTTTGAATAGCAGCAGAGAAAAAGCATATCACATCTGTTCCACAATCCGCTAATGAAGAAGCATGCTCAAGGCTAAAATATCGTACAATAGAGAACCCATTTATCTGACCCTCCACTATCCATATTAACCGAACAACCAGTGCACGCTCTCCTGTGGCCGCTAGATGCCGCTGAAGCATTGCACTTTTCCATTCTCTGGTTTATCTTGATTTTTGATTATCTGATCTGGCCCGAGTCCTAGGGGCAGCAGGTTTGTATAATTTTTGGTGGTGCCCAGAACAGCTCCAAGTCCTGCCCCCCCCCCACCTGCCTTGTAAGCAGATATATATTTTTTAAAATAATATAAAAATGTGAGGGTCTGGGGTGGTGCTAGTGATGAGGGGTTCACAATGCAGGAGGGGGCTCAGTGCTGGGGCAGAGAGTTAGTGTGTGGGGGGATGAGGGCTCTGGCTGGGGCTGAGGATGAAGCGTTTGGGGGGTGGGAGGGGCACAGGGCTAGGGCAGAGGGTTGGGGTGCAGGGGAGTGAGGGCTCTGGCTGGGGGTATGGGCTCTGGGGTGGGGCAGGGCCGGGGCTGAGGAGTTTGGGGTGCAGGCAGGCTGCCCCGGGGCCCCCCTCTTCCCTCCCGGCCGCATGCTTACCTCGCCCCAATGTCACTGCACGTGCTCCTAAGGCCCCTCTCAGGTCCAGGAATCCCCCTCGCTTCCCCTGTGGTGGGTGACTGGGGGGGGAGGGGAGGCTGCCATCACATGTCCACCTCCTCCCCTGCTGCTGCCCCTCACTGTAGCCTCACTGGCGGTGGGGGATGGGGCTGCCCCTTGCCCAGTAGGGGGCAGGAGTGGTGGTTGCGAGCAGGGGGGCCCCTGTGCTGGTGGAGGGTCCCGCTGGAAAAGGGAAGTGTCCGAGGCGAAAGGGCAGGGTCAGAGTCAGTCTGCCTTGGCACTAGTGGATGGCGGGTACTAGGACCCTGTGGCAGCAGTTGATGCCGAGAGCCAGCAGATCAGAGCGTAGAGGGGAGCTGCAGGGGGGCAGCCACCTGCTTGAGGCAGGGATGCTCCAGGGCCCTCGGGAGGCGCACGGGGGCAGCAAGTGGGGACCAGGGGACACTTGGGGGAGGCACACGTGGGCAGCAAGCAGGGCTGGGGGAGAGACCTAACCCCAAGCTTTGGTGGAGTTGGGCTCCAGGTCCTGAATATTGCTGGAGCCCGGGCACCATAGGCCCATATAACTCGCCACCCCTGCCAGTCCCAGTTAGATAGGATAAACAGGGTTCTGCCGGTTCTTATAAACCAGTTTGAAAGTGTTTTTAATTGATATTGTTTAATTTTAAAGGCAGTAGTACTTCTTGCTGTATACTATCCTTGCTCAAGTATAGTACAGCAGAGGGGGAGAATGTACAGGGTGTGGTGAGAGAATGAAACTATACTTAACCCCCCCCCCCAAACACTGATGTTTTGCAGGTTATTGAAGAGGGCAGTCTGGAAGCAAAAGATGGAAGTCTGGAAGCAAAAACTGTATCAACATAATTCTTTAATTTTCATGTGTAAATTAATAAAATAAAAATGTTTTGAACATGTCTTGTGTGTTATGTATAAAGATAAAATGCCAAGTTCAATCCTGATAACTCAGTTGAACAAAGTTAAATCAGGGATAAATTTAAGGCTAATATCTCAATTGACTTACTTGATTTTCCACATCTGTTAAAACTATAATTAGATCTGAACTAAAGTTTGAAAAGAGTGAGACCTGAATGTTTCGTGTCTGGTAACACTCAGCTCATTCATGGTATTTTCATGATCCCAGATTCTGATAAACCTTTATTCTGTGAGTATTCTATTCCATAAATATCCCAGCTTGGTACACAGAAAATAAGTGAGCTAGTCCATCTGTACAAATTTGATGTATTTTCTTTTCATTCAGTAACATGCAAAACAATTTTTGCTTAGTATTTGTTTCAGCTGCCATGAAAAAAACAACAACTTTGTATCCACTGAAATGCTAGTTCAATTTCTTACCAAAATTATTCCCCAGTGGAATGTCACAAAATGTACATTTCCTACAATAACAAGTCAAAGAAAATTATTTTTTTTCTTCCATTTGCAAAAGCACACAAGTGTCACAAAAATCTTTGCTGCTTCAGATCTCTGGTGTCTTGTACATTAATAGCAATAGGTAATAAACCTAAATCACTTAAAAATGGAAGTAAGTTCTTTTGTCGTCAAACTGCTTGTAATTCTTTTTAAGACCTCTCCTTCCCCAGAAAGAGAGCTCTAGAATAGTGTCCAATTGTTATCAATTACATGTCAGCATTTTTAGATGCGTAATCTCTGAATCTCTCCATGTCCTCTGTGTTCTTTGAGGCATTGTTAGTATTCAGCTGCTAAAAAAAAAGCAGTTAATGTCTTATGTGAAAACCATTTCCCTTAACTAGTAGGGAGGTATGTTGGAACTCCCAGCCCTCCATGTAATAAGTCTTTATTTTTTTTAGATTGTTTATGTGGCTGACAAAACAAATCCTCAAGAGATTCTGCTGAAAAGAGTGTCAAAATTTCATTTTCCTTTGGCTCAGAGGCTTTTTTCTTGGCTAGAAAAGAATTTGAGTCATACTTACTGTAACATTTTATTTAGCAAATGCATTCTTTAAATTCTGTCCCACTGACTCCTTTACCATTAGGTATACTTTTGAAATTTCACTTGCTTTCTTAACAAACTGATGTCACAAATTAGCAAAAGAACAACAAACATACAATAAAATATATTTAACTAGAAATATCTCTTCTAATTAGTGGCACCATTAATTACAATTATGTCAGTATACTTAGGGTATTTATACACTGCAAAGAAGTTAGCCTGTGCCAGCCAACTCAGGCTTGCGGGGCGCTTGCTGCCTGGCCGTTTCATTGCTGTATAGACTTTCGGGCACGGAGACTGAGCTCTGGGACTTTCCCACTCCATTAAATTCTCTATAATCCTGTTTTGATAGTTTCAGATAATTAAGGTTTGGTTAAGCAAGGTTGTACTGTATAATTCTAATGTGGGAATATTCCTGTTTCACTTAAAGGGACTTTGACCTTGTATATTTAAATTTTATTTATATTTATTCATAACTTTAGAATCATAGACTCTGTCTACCAAATTAGGCATAGGGCATGTTCTACATTCCATAGGCTTGTACAATGACAAAATACAGCGCTAATTAAATTGCATATCACCATTTTTTAGTTAGTGAAGTTCTGGCTTGGAAGAATATCTTTTGATAAATATGGCCTCTGAAGTAAACTGCAGTGCTGTATTTTCTTTGCCTGGGTAACCAGGTTTTGTTTTCTGTATAAAATAGCTGAACATGTCAGAATTGGCTCTTAATTTTCACAAAACCTATGAAAGTGTGATTATTTTTTTCCCAAGTGTTCTAAATGCAGTGGTTAAACATTATGGGGAGATCACTAAAATAACTTGATTCCTGAACGAACCTGATTTGAATAGAGATGGGTTGACAAGATGGTGGTTCTATTTGGTTCTGGACTATTGGTAATTATTCAGATTTGGATGTGAGACAGAATTAGGAGTGGTTTGGATTCAATGGCACTGAAATATTCTGAGACTTCCACCATGAATGGAGATCTTGTGACTGAATTTTGAGTTTTCAATTAGATTTATGATAAAATTACATTTTTGAGTAAAATAGATCCCTCCCCCCAATTTTACAAGTTTTAGAACTGTTGTTCAAAAAGTTTGGTCCGCATTTAAAAAAAAAATTCCTGAAAAATCTTGTAACTTTTTTGTTGTTACTAGCTCTGCTTGGGACCTCGGCTGTCCTTGTGTGATTTCCATCGTCTGAGCCAAAATCATGCCAGAATCTGTCCTTGTGAGATTTCAACTACATCTGAATCACAACCTGAAATGTGCTTGGGATTTAAATTCAACCTGGAACCAAAACTGCAGAGGAAGGCTTAGATCTGGGAAAGTGAATATGAACTTTGTCAGTTGGCAAAGGTGGTTTTCATGGCTCTGAAATTTGGATCAACTGTTGATATGATAGTAAGTTCCTAGTGGTGATACGCTAGTCAGCTAATGCATTGGTCTTGTCCCCTCGGTCTGATAACTATATGAGGTTAAGGATAGGGGGAATGCAGCTATAAGCAGAGAGAGAGTTCCTTCTCCTTTGCTTTTTCCTGGCTTGGGTGATCATTGTTCATCCAGGGCTCCCTCTCTGCATATTCTGCCTGTCTCATGGAGTGAGCACTTCTCAGGCAGGAGAATGTGGGGTGGGAACTGGCTCACAAGTTTATTGGGGCTTTCAGATTTCCTACCTACTAGGTAGAGTATTAGCAGCATCTTTGGGAGAAGAGGCTTCCCCACCCCAATCAGTTTCATGAACATGTCCTGTCACCTGCTCCTCCTTCTCTCATGGGGAGAGAGGAAGAAGACCTCATTGTGAAGGCTGCAAAGGAGGAACAAGGGACAGGAGAGAAGACATCCTTATTTCCCTATAGCCACTGCCCCTCACCATCTCCTCTAGACTCCAGTGGGAAGAAAGCTGACAAGGTTGGTTGTCCCAGGCTCTCTTTCCTCCATGACACTCCATTGTGGGCGGAGGGAGTGGGGAAGCGAATGCAGGGTCAGATGAGAGTAGTGAGGGATGGAAGAATGGGAATGGAAAGGGGTGACAGGCAAATTTAGAGAGTGGTGGAGGTGGGGGGGTTATTTAGTGAATGAAAGGTGGGATTGAAACAGTTAAACAGTGAGATTGAAAGTCTGATTCTAAGGGAAGTGATGGTGAGTGGGAAAAGAATTGCAGAATAAAGAGAAAAAGGTGGAGAAACTGAAGGAAATGAAGGGAAGAGCTGAACGCTTGACCCCTAGTAAAATAATTTTTGGTTTTGTATAAAAGTGTGGTGCCAAAATATTGCAATAGAATTCCCATTAATGTTTGCTCCAGAGGTCAGGGTCCATGTTTGGATCGAATGTTGATGCTTGAGAGACCTCATTTTAGGTGTATTTAGGAAAACATGAGTATTCTTATAGATAGAAAGCACATTGTTTTTATTATGCAGGCTTCCTGGTTTGGGGTCAATATGTTAATAGGACCTAACATGCCTCTGACAAGTTGGTCAAATATTAAATTTGTTTGGTTTTCATAAAATATTCTGAACTATTTTGAGTTCTTCAAAAGTGTAGAAGATTGCATCAGGGATTTCACCATTTTCCTGTGGGAAGGGTCCTTAGACCTTCCATTTTATTTGTGGTGTTTACATCAATGCAGATTCTCATCCTGGTCAAATTTAAATCCTGCCATTTATAGGAGTGATGGTTGGGAGCATCAGGGATGTGCCTCCTATCAACCCCAGCTTCAAATTAGGGCTGTCAAGCAATTAAAAAAACTAATCGGGATTAATTGCAGTTTTAATTGCTCTGTTAATAACAGAATACCATTTATTTAAATATTTTGGATGTTTTTTACATTTTCAAATATATTGATTACAATACAGAATACCAAGTGTACAGTGCTCACTTTGTATTATTACAAATATTTGCACTATTAAAAACATAAACAAAAAAGAGTATTTCAGGTCACCTCATAAGTATTGTAGTGCAATCTCTTTATCCTGAAAGTGCAACTTACAAATTTGGTTGTCTTTTTTTTTTTTTTTGGTTTTGGGGTTGGTTTTTTTTCTTTTTTCTTTTAAACATAACTGCACTCAAAAATAAAACAATGTAAAACTTTAGAGTGTTTCTCAAACTTTTTGTGCTGGTGACCCCATTTGGACTTAAAAAAAAAATTGTCATTCCCCTACCTTCAGCCCTGCAGGGCTCTGGCCTTCAGCCCCCCTCAGGGTATGGGGTTCTGGCCTTCAGCCCCCACTGCAGCCTCTGGAGTGCAATTAATGCATTAAAATAATTAATGTGTTAATTGTGCTGTGAATTAATCCTTAATTGACAGCCCTAGTTCAAAGTGAAAGGTCATGGGGACTTATCAGTTGGAAGTGATGGAGGAGTAAGACCTGAGTGTAGGGTTGCCAACCCTTCAGGATTGTCCTGGAATCTCCAGGAATTAAAGGTTTAATCTTTAATTAAAGATAATGTCATGTCATGAAACCTCCGGAAATTCATCCAACCAAAGTTGGCATCCCTACCTGGGTGGATTGGTTGATGACTATGAGCTGCCAATGGGATGCAGCAGTGAAAAAAGGTAATTCAATCCTAGGATGTTTCAGGCGAGGTATTTCCGATAGAGAAAAGGAAGTGTTATTACTATTGTACAAGGTACTGGTGAGACCTCATCTGTAATACTGGGTACAATTCTGATCTCCCAGGTTTAACAAAGATGAATTCAAACTGGAACAGGTTCAGAGAAGGAGAAACTGCCTTACAAAAGGAGGTAAGGATCTTGGCTTGTGTAGCCGAACAAACCGAAGGCTGAGGGATGGTATGATTGCTCTCAATAAGTACATCTCAGGCATAAACATCAGGGAGAGAGAGGAGCTATTTAAGTTAAGGGCCAGTGACACTACATGAACAAATGGATATAAACTGGCCATCAACAAGTTTAGGTTTGAAGTTTGATGGTTAGAAATTTCTATCTGAGAAGTGAAGTTCTGGAACAGCCTTCCAAGGGGAGCAGTGGGGGCAAAAAAACTAAGGCCCTGTGTACACTACAGAGTTTTGTCGGCAACTGGCAGCTTTTGGCAGCAAAACAGGGGAGGTGTGCACACTGCAATGCCACTTTTGGTCACAAAACTGCCCTGGTGTGGCGACAAAATCAAACCACGTTGACAAGAGGGATAAAGCTTTTTGTGGCAAACTAAAAGCTACAAAGCAACAGCATAGATGCTGCCATTCATTATATTGCCAGAACTGGCCTCCTTCAGTATCCCACAATGCCTGCCAATACTGCTCTGCTCACTGTTTTGAACTCTGCTACCCTACATTGCTGCTGCATAGGCATGTGCCCCTCCCCTTGCAAAGCTCCAGGAAGGTCTGACAGCTGAGTGTGCAACTCAACTCTGGCAGCAAAGAGCAAATCACTAAGTGGAATGTTGCTCTCTTTTACACAGAGGCAGGCAGGAAGGGGTGTGTGTGTGTGTGTGAGAGAGAGAGAGAGAGAGGGAGACTGCTGTGCTGTGCTGAGCCAGGGCGAGAGGCGGGGGCTGATGTCAGGGTTGTTCCCCATACCCCAGCTCAGGATAGGTTGCTTTCTGCGGCTGTCCGAATTTAGAGACTGCATGCTGACATGCTCACTCTCCTCCAACACATACACTCTCACATACACATTCTACCCCCATTCTTACACACTCCCCCAACACATACTTTATCTCGTTCCCCCCCCACCCACTCCCTGTCACACACTCTCCTCCCCGCCACCCACTTCAGTTGAAAAAGCGGCTGGCAATCTAATAGGATGCCCATGGAACGATGGAATTAAGAAACCTGCATTGTGTGACGCTGTACCTGCCCCATGAAGCATTGCAAACCTTTCCCAAAGCACCCTGCAGTCAGTTGCATAGTGGGATAGCCACCCACAATGCACTGATCACTGTGTCGATGCAAGAGCTGCTAGTGTGGATGTGCTCTGCCAATGCAAGAAGCATAGTGTGGACATACAACAGCAGTTTAGTTAGTTTTGTCAACAAAACCCTGTAGTCTGCACATTGCCTAATTTGTTCCCAGACTGAGCTTGATAAGTAGGGCTGTCAAGGGATTAAAAAAATTAGTTGCGATTAATCACAGTTTTGATCACACTGGATAAAAAGACAGTTAAATGTAGCTATTGCAAGGCTAAGTTCCAATACCATCGAATTACTTCAAGTCTGCAGTACCACCTACATGCTAAACATGCTTTCGCCTCCAATTCCTGTGCTACAGATAACCCATCAACAGAAAATGAATCCTGCCATCCATGACAGAGTATGCTTACAGAGTTTCAAGATCTTTACAAGCCCATGATTCAAACAAAGTACAA
This sequence comes from Lepidochelys olivacea, assembly GCF_965140295.1. NCBI lineage: Eukaryota > Metazoa > Chordata > Testudines > Cheloniidae > Lepidochelys > Lepidochelys olivacea. Next base: position 171,582,907 of record NC_140411.1, read on the forward strand.
CAGCTTAACCAATGCTATTTGCAAAGTGGATAGCTATGGAATACAGACCACTCAACATTGCAAGCGACAGAGGGCCAAGAGGTGTTATTCAAATTCTACTTCCAATCAGTCATATACCTTTCCCTGTCAAAGAACTATTGCATCATGAATACATGACCTATATCACAATGAAAAGACTACAAAGTTGAAGCTTCTGCAAAATGCACTAGCTGTTGCTTTGACTAGTGATCACTGGACATTCTTGAGCAATCACAGCTGTCTTGGAGTCACAGCATAACTGATGCTGCATGGAAACTGCAGTTGTTTGCTTCAACAGTAACACGTGCTGAAGAGAGACATTATGCCGAAATATGTGTAAAGCATTTCTTGGATGTTGCAAAAGAACAGAATATTCAAGAAAAGGTAATTGTGTGATCAAAATTGTGATTAATCGTGATTAATTTGTTTTGAGTTGATCGCTGAGTTAACTGTGATTAATTTACAGTCCTACTTTAAACTTAATTTAATTTACAGCCCTACTTCTGGCAAGCTAGGGCTCTCCTCAGGAACAGGAACTCCTTTCAGAAACTTTTCTTTGTTCATGTTCTCATGAATTTTGAAGTCAGAAGGAACTAGTCCACCCTGCTGTACAACCACAGGCCATAGAATTTCACTCAGTGGAAGGAGTTATCCATACTAGGTAAGTGAAACTCTTCCCTGAGGAAGTGAATGCTGTCTTCATCATTGTGCATCCCATTAGCAAACGATGAAACTGCAGGATCATCACTAGACTTCAAGTCCTGTCATGACAACCACGAGAAGAGGTGAGCTTCCCATTCTATTCTGATCAACTTTAACCACCGGTAAGTAGTAGTTCTTTACTGATATTCAATGCCATACAACTCTGCTAAATGCAATATGGTTTCACCTGAAGTCAAGGAACTTGCTGATATAGGTATATTTTACTTTATTGAATTTTATTAGAAATCCAGGTACAGGAAGTCCATAATTCACCAAACTTTTAAGAGGCATTTTATTGGAAGAGCAGACAATGGAAAATTCTTGAAGAATACCAACCATCTGAAAATGGTAATGCTATCATGCTGTGGTCTTTCATGAGATTGAAACCCCAGTCATGGACAGCATTAACATTTTTCAGAGTAAAAAGAAAAGCTATTTAAAAAATTCTCACGAATTTGATGACAAAAATCTAACATGCCTCTTCTGAGGAATCAGATTTGTAGAGAAAGGGATATGTGTAAGTGGTGTGATGCTCATTTATATCTGGTGGATAATTCCTATATTTGCAGTTCATACCTACTGTGTATTTTAGGGAGAGAACATGGAAGAACATAAGTATAATTTGAACACAGTTAAGAATCAGAACAGTGAATGGCAAGACCATCTCCCCCCTTGTTAGTAAATATCTATTGGCATAATGTTAGAAGTAATGAATTTAATGATAAATAAAATGACTAATGTGGCAATACCAGTTGTGAAAGCAGGAGTGGTAGATTTAACGGCTTGTCCTACACCTGAACATTAAACCAGAATAAGGTAGGGTGTGAATTTAAAGTGGATTAACTATACTTATTGATTAACAACCTGTGTACGTTCTTATTCCAGAATAGCAGTTCCTTATTCTCAGTTATCTTAATGCAGTTGGATTAAATAAGACTACTCATGTATAAAATAAATACATTAGATTAAGGTTTCAGAGTAACAGCTGTGTTAGTCTGTATTCGCAAAAAGAAAAGGAGTACTTTTTGCACCTTAGAGACTAACAAATTTATTTGAGCATAAGCTTTCGTGAGCTACAGCTCACTTCATTGGATGCATGCATTCAATGAAGTGAGCTGTAGCTCACGAAAGCTTACGCTCAGATAAATTTGTTAGTCTCTAAGGTGCCACAAGTACTCCTTTTTATTTAGATTAAGCTAATTCGAGATAAGGCACTTTTGTTATGGAATAGGAACATTCACACATGGAGTTAAGCAGGAATAGCTATTTTGGAATAATTCCCTGGCTAAAGGAGCCCTTAGTGGGGGGCACAATACCTGTTAATCAGCCTACCAAATACTGAATAGTTCACCCGGGTGGTGTCAGAATACATGGATCAAAGATTGTGAGAAGCTCAAATGTGATGTTGATAAAAAGCTTTAAAGAAAGATAACTCCTCATTGCAGCTTTGGGTGATGTGCAGTAAACTAGACCAGGCCACGCCCAGATCAATGAGAATTAAAATACTGAATAGTTGCCTCCTTCAGTAATGACCACCATCTTTGACATAATAACATGTGATTACATAAAACTGTATTGTAATCCATACACTTGCGGGGAAGCGTTAAGGTTATAGAAACCGCCTTCATGTCATTTTCTGACTTTTGCGTGTTTCACTGCAAACTTAGCCTTACAATGTGGCTTTTTTTGTGTGTGGAATGTAGACTCTATATCAGCTGTGTCTGCTCCACAACATCACCTACGGCAGCCTGGAAATACTGCGGCACTGACCCAGTCACCTCACATAGGCTGCTTCCTGTCAACCTTCACCAAGCCAGCAGGTCCCCACATGACAGAAGCAACAGAGAGTGATCAGAGAGAGAGAGAGAGAGAATGAAATCCTGTTCTGGCTTGCCAAAGGGGACCAGAAACAAGTCACTTTTTATCAGATCACTGAAACTGCCAACAGGCAAGTTTGTCTCAAATCTGCTAATGTTGAAAGTAGAGTTTCCCCTATAAAAGTGGCTGAGGCATGGTTACTCTAACTTAAACACACACAAAAATTAAATTTCAACTCTGAGTTAAGAATGCAATTTTTTTTATAGCTATAAGCAACTGAAAAGGAACCTGTAAATTCTGATCCTAGGGCTGCAGAGGTCTGCCCATGTAGCATTTATTGGAAAATCAGGGTCTTAGAATGGAAATGCTGTGTATCCTTAACACTGTCCTCCAGGTTCTGCTTATAATCTATTGTTTCCTAGTTACAAATTTCTCTTCATCCTTTAACATCGGGATATTTTACACAATTTTCCCAAACCTAAACGTAAAAAATCTTGATATTCCTAGCAACCTTCCCTTCCCCCAATAACACCGCTAAAATATCCAATGAGATACATGGAAATGTTAACTTCAAAAAATTCAGAATCTGTTCTGTTGTGGAGGAATGAAGCTGAGCTCCTGTCCCCGGTCAGCATTATGTGTATTCCCACACAAGATGCACCAGACTAAGAGCCTGAGCCTGAAAACACTTTACAGCTGTGAGTAATTACAAATGAACAGAAACGTTAAACTCAGTGGGACTATTCACACATGTAAAGTTACATTCACAAGTGTGTGCAGGATCTGTGCCCTATATAATTAACTCTGTACAAACTGTATATTACAATAGTTGGGGGTTCACCATACCGTTAGGACCTGTGAAAGTTTAAACATATATTTTTTGCAGGTGCCTAAATATGAATCCCATTATATCTCACATTCGCCACTGAGTTTCTTTCTTGTCAATCTCAAGTGTCATAACTAAATTGTTGAGTTAATAAAGTAGGTGTAATGAGGATGAGAGACTGGCAGCTAGGCTGGCTTTGTCACTCGCTTGCTCTGTCAGTGTGAGCATTTCACAGCTTTGTGCCTCAGGTTTTCCACCTGCAAAATGGATATAGCTTGTTTGTTTCACAGGCATGTTGTGCGGCTTCAGAAAGTTTGCATAGCATTTGAAATCCTTGACTAAGATGTATCATAATTTATCACAATCATAATTTCCTAAGAAAAGCAACATTCAAAAAAACTGCTAAATATTCAACATTAAAAATCATGGTAAAGTACTTTCTGTGAGTCAAATTTCCTATGTATAAAAATATTTCTTATAAATGACTACAGTGCACAGCTAGGCATGCCATAGGTTTAATTAATCATCCCTCCCTCCCCGCAATAAAGGAATGATGAAGCAAAGGAGTGACTTGTGTGGGAAGAAAACTCGCTACATCTGAGAGGCAATAGGGTAAAATGAAATATAAGTTGGTCAGCCCAAAATGCATCCATTTATAAATCTTGCTAAAGAGGCATTTGATATATGAAGCTGCTTTTTCCCCCTTTTCCAGCAACCATAAACCAATACATTCTAACAAACATGCCTGTATGTAGAGCAGCCCTTCTTTTTACATGCAGAATGGAGGTTTTCCCAGCACTGTAGTGACTCATTCATGCTTTCTGTCTTCCTCCCACAGTGGCAGTTTGTTCCATATGGGTTCTGGTAAAAGGCATCATACAGTGTTAATGCTAACATGTAGGAGTCAGTCATAGGTAAAAACCCCTATCACGATTAGCATTAACAACATACAGCCTACAGAAGAACTCCAGAGAACTGAGTATGAGCCACAAAGAACTGAACTGGTTTTTCCCATTGGTTTACCTGTAATATAAAGAGAGAAATACATCCAGTAAATTGTTACAGAGTGACAACATACACCATAGCGTAAAAAAAGGATTGTAGTTATATTAAATTCAGACTAGCATAATAATTTTAAAGTTATTTTTATAATATCAGTAAGAATAAATAACCCATTGTGTTTACTGACTTATTTCTCCTATCACTTCAGTTTCATCTTCCTTTTTTTTCTAAATTGCATTGCACAAGAAGAATGATAGTGATGTAGGGAGAGAGAACAAGTTTTATTTATTATGCTGCTTACAGTGTCTTGGATATTTTTGAATCTTTGGAATAGATAATCAAGATACTTAAATGTACTAAATAATCATCTGAAAATTAGCATGTGATCAATAATTGGTTATAATAAGCGCATCTTTTAATTTTATATTGTCTTAAAATGTATAAAGATGTCTATCACAGGCTCTAGATATTCTGAGAAAATATAGAAAATTCAACTATAGCAATTGTAGCCTCATCAATATGCATTTACTGCTGGTTGAATAAAGGGCCTGATCCTCCAGCTGGATTCTGGAATCATTGGGCACCATGTAGGTGCAAAGCCCCCTGCATAGATCCAGCTGAAGGACTGGAGCCAATATACTTCAGAAGTATATACTAATTTCCAATAGGGTGAAGAGAGAGAATTGAGGTTTTTTCCTCTGTTTATTAAACAGCCCACTGTCTAATAAACACTTTTTAAGACCTACAAGACACTGATGCTTTGATGGAGAATACTTAATAATAGAAGAAAGGGATAAATATCATAGACTAATACAGAAAACTTTGTTGAGTGGATTGTATTTACTATTAAGGTTTATGTCTTCTGATCTTGCCCATCTGTGAGTCATGTCCTGAAAGCTAGAGTAATCATGTTGCAACAAGGAAGCAAGAGTAAGAGATAAGATAAGATACTATATATAATGTTTCAAATATAAGATCACATGGAAATGAATCTACTAAAGAAAGAGGGGTCAGACAGAATTTTCTTTCATTAACATATTACACAAACTTTAGACAGATTTCAGTTAGTCAAGTTTGGGAGAAGAATAGTTGATTCAGCCACTGAGAACTATCTTTTTCCAGCCTAATCAATATACCATTCAATGTTACTTCTGCCAAATCTGCCTCATCTTTTGATCATAGCATGATTTATCAACTGTTTAAAAGGAAGTATTGTCTTTTAATCCATCCAATAACCATTTTATTCCCAAATCACAATAAATAAGTTTGTAAAACTTGTTCTGTAAAGACATGTTTTTGGCACTTTCTTTGTATATAAGTGACTGAGACCTGTGTGTATTTTTATAGCATTCTTACATTTATCAACACAAGCGCAAAGGGGAAGTTAAAATGTCATGAATCTGTGGTCTAATTTAGAGATTTTAGGGAAATTACCTTCTGCTTTACTCCACTCAAAATGAAACTCCTTAAATGTGTGCATGATTCAAGTGAAATATCTAAGAGGCAAACAAAAATTCCACAGTGAATAGAGTTTTTAGTGAGCTAAAAAACCAGTGGTTTGGAAATTTCCAGACCCAGGATTAAAACAGTGATTAAGGGCCATAGTCTGCATTACTTATTCAGGCAAAACTCCCATTGAACTCAGCTGTTACCTAGAAATGCAAATGTAATACAGCATGTTTAAATGAGGTAAAAGGTCTCTAAAGCTTTTGTAATATTTACCTCAGTACTACTGTGAGGTGAGTGTGGCATGGGGATACAAGGTTAACCTTTCATTGCTTTTTTGAGGACAAAGCATCCAACTTAGTTGTACTTTAGATGGGAAGACATTTCAGTAATGCAATTTCTGTATTGTTTCCCATTTTTAATGTATTTACATTCCCTGTTGCTTATTTCCCTGCTGTTGTCCAATGGGCATACATCTCAATTAAGGGCCTGATCCAAAGCCCATTGAAATCACACGGAACACTGCCACTGATTTCATCAGAAGATCCCATCAGCATACATGAGCAGTGCACTGCATTTTCATCAGGCTGCATTATCTGAAATGTGTCCCAAGTAAGAATCATTTGCATCATACATCCCCAATGTATTTAAATCCATTTAGAGTTTTCCCACAGACTCCCATAGGTTTTAATAACCAAAACAATGTTGGGTCTTTGGCATGTATCAGCAACTTGTTGTGGTAGGCACTCTTCTTTTTCAACCTGCTCCCTAGCGCACAGTCTTCCAGCAGAAAGGCTGAGGCAGAGGAAGAACAAAGGGGCATGGCTGAGTTGGTTCCCTCCGGCAGTCAGAAAAGCCAATAGCCTCTAATGGTGGTTGGAAGGAAAAGCTACATACACACACATCCCATCTTATTGTTTGGCTACAAGAAAAGCTAGAAGCAGCAGGCTGGAGCCTGAGATTAGTGCAGACAATCAGCCAAAATCTGGAGGGGAGGCAGCTCTGGTGAGCACAAAGACCCTGTCAGTGGTGCTTTGCTGTCCCCACTGCCCCATGGAATATCAGTGTGAGACTTAGGTGGTGAGAGGGACTTGTGTGGGCCCTGTGTGTGTGGGTGAATTGGGCATCCCATTATGCTTCAGTCATTGTGTAAATTCCAGAATCCTGTTAAATGTTTTATTTCTAAGTTCTAAAACAACAACTGAGTCTTACTTTATCAGGAAGTGGTGAGAAATGACATTTCCTCTCACTGAACCTCTGTAACAGCTTTTTGCACAGCTGTCTGCTTTCCATTACATTAGCAAGTTTGTGGATATGATGGTGCTCTCTTTCCAGGTTGTAGAAACTAGCTTTTTAGGTAATGGAAAAGATGTTCCATCCTTCCACCCATGCTTAATAAAATAAAATCCCCTCCTACCTCCCCATGCAAATTTTCATAGAAAAGATTGACAAAATCTTGTGTGACCTCCCTCCTCCTCTTTCCAACACCCTCTCCTCCTCCTACTAGTGATACCAAAGTATCTTGCTTGTTCTCCAACTCAAATGCCATTTACAACCCTTGCCTTTACTTCCTAACCTCCAACTCCAACCTGGATCCCCTCAAAATGGTTTCCACTAACTGTGTTCCACTGAACAGCTCTCACCAAGTTCTATCTATTTCTTTTAGGCTAACTCCTCCTCCACTTTGATCCATCTGATGCTTTTGACCCTGTCAGCCACACCCTACTTCTTAAAATCTTGTTCTCCCTTGGCTACTGTGATTCTCTCCTCCTGCCTCACCGATCCTTTCTTTGGTGTCTCTTTCAGCAGGTCTTTCCCTCTCCTGTTCTTTGTGGGAGTCTATAGGGCTCCATCCTGGGTGTGTCTAATATCCATTCTCTAGGCCATCACCCCCACTATCAAGGTATTATCTATCTGCTAATGACTCACAGATCTACCTCGCCACTCCTGGACCTGCAGGCCTCCATCTAATCCTCTCTGACATCTCCTTCTGGATATCTCACTATCGATGTAGACTTAATATGAACAGACTGGAACTTCTTATCTTGCTTCAAAAACCCTCTCTGCTCTCCCCATTCTCTGTCACTGTTAAAAAAATCACCATATTTTCTGTCAATGATCTGAGAAAGACAAGGTGGGTTAGGTAATATCTTTTATTGGACCAGTTTTTGTTGGTGGAAGGTACAAGCTTTTGAACTCTGTGTAACTCAAACACTTGTACCTTCTACCAACAGAATTTGGTCCAATAAAAGATATTACCTCACCTCCCTTGTCTCTCTCATAGCCTGGGACTGACAGCTACAACAACTCTGCAAATAACCTGAGACTCAGACAGCTACAATCCTTATCCATGCCCTCATCATCTCCTGCCTTAATTACTTCAGCCTCCTGCTCTTTGGCTTCCCTGACATCTTCATAACCCCCCATGTATTCAGCTACTAAGATCATTTTCTTTGTTCATTTCTCTGGCCTCCCCTCCCTTTGAGTCACTTCAATGATGCCCCTGCTTCCACTGTATCAATTTCAAGATTTTTTACTGTAACCTTCATTGTCAGTCACAGCTCTGCCCTCCTGACTTATCTGGAATTGCTTCATATTGTGTCGTCCCTGCACACCAGTGATGTGTGCCTCAACTGCTTGCTTGCTGCACTTATCCACTCCTTGCACAATCTTCCTCGTGCTTTCTCCTATTCCACCCCTTATGCATGGAACTCATTTCCTGAGCAGATCTGAAAAACTACTCTCTTCTCTTACTTCAAATCTGGCCTCAAGTTCCACTTCTACCATGACACCTACAAGAAATCTGCTGGCTAGGCTGAGAGGCGGCTGGGATACACTAACGTTTAATTATAAAATATAAAAGATTGTTTCCCTCTCATGCCACCTTTCATATAAGTATAAAAATATAGAATTTGCTCCAATACAAACTCTTCAGGGCAGGGGTCCTGTACGCCTCTATTTCTGTACAGTGCCTAATGCAACAGGCTCCTGATCCTTACTGAGGCCTCTGGAAAACTACAAATATAAATATATTTAATAATACAAACATAATACATATGACTGACTTTGCACTGAAGGCCTCTTCCAGAATATGACAACTCACCACATTCATAACTTCTTATGTCAGTAGACAGCCCCGCTTTTCTAAGCCCAAATTATTAGTGGAGAGCTAATAATAGTTAAGAGAGAATCATTATTTATCTTTAATCTCCTAGGAACACGCAGCACCTACGCATCTCTCACTATTGTAATGTAATGATGAATTGAGTGAGTGTTTCTGCAGACCACATAGCATAACGCACTACGACTAGCACAACCTGCCTTTTAGTTTTGCTGCTGTTCAAACCGTGAACACGTGCGCTGCAGACAGCACACCCTACCTTAGCCACTTTAAGGTGGTGTAAAAATAAACTCTTCAGTCCACTTTCATGGGCTTATTCCGACCCATTTTGATTCAGGGGGCACTTCTCATGCAATAAGGCACGACTCACAATTAGTGAGGGTGGCGGAATCTGTCTCAAATCCAGTTGAATTCAGGGAGAATACAGATGGACTGGTATGTATTCCAAAAGGGAAGATTAATCCAGTGACTTTAAACCTTCATGAATCTACTGCTCTGTAGTCTAAATATTTTGTCCAGTCCTTTCCATATACACGATGGGTGAGATTTTCAGAAACCCATAAAGTGATTTAGGAGCACAAGTCCCAATGACTTGTCCCAACACTAGCTTTCCTAATATAGCTTCAGTCAGTTTTGGACCTGCTTCTTGTCCCACTGAATTTAACTGGAATTTTTCCAATGTTTTTTGGATTGAATTTTTCTTCAGTCGGAAGAGGATTCAATCCTTTTAACTCTTTAATTGTAGTGTAATCTGAGAGGTTCACATTATCCCTTTGACAATTTTGAATGATAGGCTCTTTATTTACATCTCAGTCATACATACTGAAATTCCCATCAACTTCAATGGGAGCTCTGCCTGAATACATGCTACAGGAGAGGTCCCTCTGTGACTGAAATCAATCTAACAGCGGCACCCCATGGAAGCCCTAGGACTGATTCTGATCTCACATGCAGTGTTGTAAAGTATGACTCATACCACTGAACTCAATGGAGTTACAATGGAGTGAAACTAATGCAAGTGAGTTCTGATCAAGTCCCTACTCTATATTGTATTTTTTTTTTCTGTCACTGACTTGGAAAGCCAATTCTAGGGTTCGTGTTGTTGTTTAAATTACACATACACAATGTATTGCTTCGACTAGTCTGATGTTTCCCACATTAAATTTACATTTGCCTGTTAGCGCAATATGAAGCACTTTATGTACTTTTGAAATACTTAATTCCTTACTTTTGATTTTATTCCCTAATCTCATATGCCTGCTTTTCTTTATTAAAATGTATGAACCTGAGTATTTAAAACTAGTCTGTTTTAACTGTGCATGTTTTGCAAGCAACTAAATTCATCCCCAGCATAACTTCCCTGAAGTCTGTGATAACTGGTGAAGTCAATGGAGGGATGAATGCCAGGAATGAATTTGGCCCTCAGTGTTAAGTCTGGTTTCTGTGATATTTTTGCAGGTCAGATCATAGCTTTGCATCCCTTTACAAACTGCATGCCATTGCATTTAGCCAACTCCTTAGACATCAATAGGACTAGAAACTTGGAGTTAACTACCTCAACCCACTTTAAGAGCAGAACTGCACAATGCTTCCAGCCTGAACATTTTTTAACTAGCTTAGATCAGCTCTATTTTTGTTCTTCACTATTATTTTATATTGGCAGCTATTTAACCTTGTTATCACGCTGTTTTCTGAACAGACAGTTTGCCTGTCCTGTTTTGCCCTAAAGGCAAACAATTAATTGGTCTTCGGTACCAATTAGCACTTTTTAAAAATACCACATTTTCTTTTCTACATTGTATAAGGGCTGCCCTACTCTTTGCTTTGTCGAATTATAGTGTTTGAAGTTGGTTAGATGATACCAAGTGCTGTGAGTTGCAGATTATTATTAATGAACAATGAAACAGAGACAATAATTTGTTCATTTGAAAGCAAATGTAATTTTCAATATTTCTTTTCCCCAAAGCCCTTTTATGATGTGAGGAGAAACCTTAATTTGCCAATTTATGGTGATATCCTAGCCCCATTGAAGTATAATAGTAAAACTCCAATTGGCTACAGGAGCCTAAAACTCCCAGTGGCTACAGGTTGTCACTCACCTCTGTAGCATGAGGTAAAAACAGAGATTATTAGAATGCTGCTGTGATTGTGATTGGTACAGCATGTTTCAGTACTTTAGAACAAACTAAAAACCTGTTAATACAGTCAACCAAAGTAGGTTAGATCACATTTCCCTCTGAAACTAAGAAATCCTAAACACCATGGTGAAATTCTGGACTCTTTAAGTCAATAGGAGTTTTGCCATTGACTTCAAGGGGCCATGATTTTATCAGATCATTTGCTCTAGATCCAGAAGAAGAGGGAAAGCTGCTAATTAACACCCCCCCCCCCCAATATTCACTAATTTAGACTTCTTGGAGAAACTCTGAACACGTTTCTATTTTAATTCTCTGACATAATTCATTTTCCAGCTTGCTAAAGAACTGAGTCATTTCAAGGAAGATAAAGGAAATGTGTGCTGCAGAAAATCATTACAACATTGAGCTTTGTGATGTTGCAGGGAAGGTTGTGCCAACACTCCCAATACAAATCCTCCTCTTTGTGGAGTAATGCAAGGGAGAAGAAACAGCTCACCAAAGCCCAAATTCTGGAAATACTCACAAGTAGCTTTACTTACAAACATGTTTGAATGCTCGGATGTGTCAGAGCTTAATCCAAAGCCCATTAAGTCAATGCAGAGACTCCTATTGACTTCAGTGGGCTTTGGCACAGGTCCTTAGTATGCTGGTCTTTTTCCTCTGCATACCTGAGCTCAAATGTGACACAGATCACATGCACAGTCTCAATCTACTCCCTACTCAGTGACCAGAGGCTCAACACTGGGGGGAGAAAAAACAGGTATGTTTGGCAGTCTGGACTGAGGTGTTTTTGCAGATGGACTGGCTGAAAAAGCTTACAGAGGACCTGCTGTCCCATATCTCACTCTAACAGGTGCTGCCAATCATTTCCTCTCGTTACCAGTTTTAAAAAAATCCCCTGCCAGATTCTCCCATTCTTACTTACACTGCATAGTACCATGCTAGTCAGTGTCAGTAAGGTTGGCAGAGTCTGTCTTCCATAAAAAGAAAATAAACCAAGGCACCACTTTTTATGCAGTTTATCAAGGCTAAAACTTGGTACAGTATAAGAGTCTCTTTGGGAATGTTTTCCCCTGCATTTCCAAAAAACCCACAAAACTATTTGGTGTCAGTTGTGCATAATGTACAAGTTTCAGATGGGATCAAATAATTCCATTATCATATATTCTAATTGTCCTAAATATTTAGGAGAACTTAAAAATTCTAGTGATATTAAACTTTGAAAAGTGGGCATTAGACATGTACAGTAATTCCCCTGTATACCAATTGTTGGGTATGCACAGAATATGTCCTCTGTCTATATGTACATGGATGTCTAGAATTTCTGAGTTAGAGAGAGTATCGTACTCTTTAAAATTTATTTGAAAGGTATTTAATCTGACAGCTCTGTCCCATTCTCTTGAATAAACATATTGACTCAAGACACTGGAAGAACTCTGAAGAAGGATGTGTGAAAAATTTTTGCACATTTTTCAAAAGTTGTTCACTTAAATATTAAACTGCCCCCCACCCAGAGATCTACTTCATGTTATTGAATAAATATCTTTAAAATCCTTTAGCATATATTTTTATAAAATGTTTTTTGTACTTTTATACATTAAAAATAGCCACATTAAAAATAAAATAAAAGCATGGCTGAGCTTTGAGACTGAATGCCAAATTTTAGTCCACAGTCAATTTTTATTGGGAGTTGTAAATTTCAGAATTTTTACAAAGTAAGGTATCAATGCTCAGCATACCGCTGCAGTTTTGTTAATGTGGATATGCATATCAAACAAGGTCTTGTATGAGTATGATTTACCAAACATTTACATTTAAAAAAAAAATGAAAAAAGCCTAACCCAAGTGACAGAAGCACATCTGGATCTTTTAAAGGACGTATTTTCCAGTTGTGTATTTGTAAAATGAGGTCCGGAACTGGCCACCTCTCCATTTTAATTTGCGTCCCTAAAATTTAAAAAGTCAAAATAAATCTGTAAAACGGGTTATTTTCCCAGCTGACAGTCTCTATGGCAAGTTGTGGACCAGAGGGAATACTTATGTTGGAGTCAGAAACCTCTTAAAATAGGGGTTTATAACTGACATTTTATATAACACGATCTTCTAACCTGCATCTCAAAACAAGTTAGAAAATAGGTGGGGAAGGCAGAAAGGAATTAAAAAGCAGCAACAGAATCCACCGTGTGTCTGTCTTCCCGAGGTGTGATGTGACTTCAGTCACATGTAGGTGTATGAATCTAGAGAAGTGAATCTGATACAAAGGTAGTGATGGCACGGTGTCTGTGCTCCTGTGAGTGTGCATCTCTGTGTGTGGATGTATGTGTGCACACGCTTCTGAAACTGAGCCTGCACTGATTATTTGAGCTCCGCTGAACCCTGTCTATGGGTCCCCTCCCTTGGACAGCTCCACGTCTCCTGTAACACATGATATTTTCATTAAAAAAAAACCCAAACAAACCAACAAAACCTACCTGCTACGAGGCAATTTCTTTACAGAAAGATGCAAGTAAAACCAATGCAGTGAGGAGGCCACAGACTTCCTTTGTTCTGTCTCACTTGTTAACCAAGAGCACTGGGCTTGTTGATTTTTTTTCTTCTTCTAAAGAGAGAGAGAGAGAGAGAAAATGAAACAAACAGGGGCAAGGGAAGCAACTGAGGCAGCAGCAGTTGCATGGCAGGTCTGTTGGTCTGGCTGGTCACCTTGATATCCTTGCAGCACAAGTTAGGTAAAGAAAGCCTGCTCCAAACAACTTGAGACCCTTTATAAGTCATGAAGGTGACTCATAACCAACCGACTTGGCTTTCAGTAAATCCCCTGACTTTTTTTTTCCCAGAAGAGCTTTTTTTTTAAAAAAAGGGAAAACAGAAAACTCCAACTGACGTGATAATTTTTCTTTTAACATCATGTACTTTCCTTGCTTGGACAGGGACCGTTTGGCTTTCATCTTTGAATCTAGTAATAATAATACATGCAAATGATTGCTTAGTAGTGATGGTAACATGTTAAACAAGTAAGGGGTAAATTGCAAGAAAGGGAGAGAGAGAGAGAGAGAGAGAGAGAGAAACACACCACACATGCACACATCTGCAGAAGTCTGTAACATGACTACTTGGAGAGGGAGTACATTGCTGGGAACTGCTTCTTACTCTTCTTTATATTACTTTATTAGCCAGAACTGGGCTGCATGGATTTGTCTTATTAGAATTAAACCCCATGGATCTTGTGGGAAAAAGAGATGGATCCTCACTGAGATGGATAAAATTCCTCCAGTCCTCAGCAAACCTGCACCGAGAGACCTGGCAGCACCAGCTGGGAAAAGTTATAACCAGATTGGAGTGAGACAATAAAATAGTGGATTGCGTAACTTTGGTATTGACTCCATTGTTTAGGTTGTAAGGTTCCTTTCTGAGCCTTACTCTGTCCTTCCCATTTGTGACATTATTGGATGTCATCAGATGGTGCTACTGCAGATGATTTTGATAGTTCTGTTGATCTGAACATACAGGGATTATGTAGGGGGAAATGCTTATTTTCAGCTATGATGCCATTCTTTTTAGGGCTGAGAATATCACCCGCAAAATTTCTTTTGTCTGAATTTTGCCCTAATCAATTTATTAAGTAGGTGTAGCTAATGCACACAGATTTTCTCCACCGAAACAAATATTGTATGGTACCAAAGTACTACACCCATGCCTTTCATACAATAATTCCTTGTGGACTGATATTTTGTACGCTCAAAAATCAAACAAAATATTTTCTTACTCTGCGAGGGGTGGATATTTTAGTTGTTAGTGTAGCGGGTGGGCTAAATTAAACTATCCTACCAAGATGAGTGAAGCTGCGGCAGTGGCCACGTCTGACAATGGAGAGGTAAGCTACTGCTGTAACCGTCTCACAGTTTTTAATTTAAACAGAGTGTCCCAAAAATAAATGCTGCAACTGAGTTAAAATCCCAGTTCCGCGATGGAGCAAGTATCTATCACAGAGAATAGGCTCTCAGTTTATTGTTATAGCTTAGCTAAATCTGGGTTGGCATGATTGAAAAACACTCAGACAATATTTTTTATTTACTTTTGGACATAGTTTTCAACCTGTTGCATTGCATCCAAACTTTTTTTTAAATCTTTTGGATTTGGACACTAAAAATATTTCCTATTATGATGTCTCAGATCCTGGTAGCTGCTTCAGTAGTTTCCGAATATCTTCTTTAATATAATGCTAGGTGAGAACTGATTGTTCCTATTCCCACACATGGAGTAATTCTACTTGCTAGCAGAATGTGTGCTACATTTTTGCTTTTTGTTATCTTTAGTGACTATGATTTTTCTCCTTTACTGCTATTGAGAAATTCAATAAAATATGAATTGAATATTATTTTGATTTGCTAGAATCCCCTTTCGGTAGCTTTGATGCTAGTAAAAACCTGATTCCAGAGTTCAAAGCATCCAGAAAACCAGTGGGAATAATGTTGCTACAAGTTGAGGGACTGTATGGAAAACAATAAAGAAAGATAGATTTTTAGTGGAGAATAGGATAGTACGAAGGCTTGCTATAATGCAGAGCTCATCTATACTGTATAGAAATGCATCATTTTATATGGTAAAGTTTAAACAAACTGAAGTTGGGCCCCAACTCACCATGTTCAGAAAGTAGTCAGATCTGTACTATCCCTAGGTTGAAGAGGGCTTCTCTTTGGTGTTCTGGTTTGTGGCAATAACTAATAACATTTTGGGTCCTTTAAAATATTGAAAGGGCAGTTTCTGATTCATTTACTCTAACTGAATAGTGCCTTACTCCACCGGGAATCCTACTGAAATCAGTGGACCACTCAAGCAGTAAAGTGCTACTCAGAAGTGCAATATCAGAATACGGACTTAAGCAAGTATTTAGTTTTCCAGTGTTTGAAGCTGCAGAAGAAATGAAGTGTGGTCTTGTGGTTAAGGAACTGGAATGGAACTCAGGGACAACTGGGATCTTGGCTCTACCACAGCCTTCCTGTGTGGCTGTGGGCAAGCCACTTAATCTGTGTCTCATTTTATAGCTGAAGATATCTCTTCGTGGCAACAGTGTCCGTGAAAATGTCCAGTGGGACCCTGATCTCAAATGGGACTTATGGTACTGTACTACTACTATTAATATGGTATCGCTTGTGACAATGGTATAGCTTGTGACTACTATTAATACTGTATAGCTTGTATATTGATTAAAATAATGAAGTCAAAGAAAGAAGTATTAATTTGGTTTCCCCCATCAGCTTCCCAGTCTCGCTGTCAAAGAATCCCCTTTTCCTTTCATATTCTATCTCCCTTAAAGGGTATTTTAGAATATTTGAGCCACTAGCCGAGAACTCCATATAACTTTTTTTTCTCAATAAAGTAGATTTAAAAGATCCACTGAAAGAGATCTAAAAGACTTCCAGGATTACAGACAAGATGATAACATGGGAAATCAAAATTCTACTTACAAAAACACCTACTTGTATGGTATTTTAAATTCAACAATTAGCTGATCTGAATTTTTTTTAAAGTACAACTATGAAATCATATGATTGTTCTAATCCAACATTGGCCTTTGCCTTACAGATGCTTTTGCTAAATGGCCTATTGAGGTGGCAGCAGGAAGGGGGAAAAGAGAAATTAGGAAGGAGTCCTTTAAACCAGGGCTGCCGGAGACCTGCTGGCAGTGGTTACTGGTCAGGAGCCATGGGAGTGTGGGGAAGGAGAAAATGGCTCAGCTGCCTGTGACTGATTAGGCATGAGCTCCCTCCTCCCACTCAGACTGGCTCTTTTGAAGTGCAGCAGCTGTGGAGCTGCAGGACACAGGAAAGGGTCCTGGGGGAGCTATAACTGAATGTGTGTTTGACACGCCTCTCCTAGATGCTTCGGACCATGTCACAGGACAGACACAGCCCTAGCAGCACTAAAAGATGACCAACTCATGGCAAAGGATGGAGGCCACATCTCAGTGCAGATTCTACTCTCTTGCTCCATAGCTTTTGGGACAGTCAGCCAATACTGAGCCACTTACTGGTACAGCAGGAGTTAAATAGCGCAGCACTGCAATGGCTCCAATCTTCCCTCATCCAGAGAGTAGGGATAGACTTCTCTACCATCAAGGCCCCCCTCCCCTTCCCTCTCCTCCCACATGGAATCTCCCAGGGATCCATCCTGTACCCATTCCTCTTCAATACCTATCTGAGATGACAGAGAGAAATGTTGAGATGACAGGGGCTGTGCTGCCAACATAACATCACCCACCACCTCTATATTTCATCTTCCACAGAAGCAACTAGTGCCATTAAAAGGATGCCACGATGTCACCCTGCCTAGAAGGAGATCAGCCCCTGAATGAAAAACAGGTGGCTCAAACACAACCCACATGATGCTGGTTGGAAGGGGAATATGCTTCAGGGAGTTAACTGGAACACAGTCTTCTGCTTCCATAATAAGCATCTACCCAAAAACCCACTCTGCTTATCATGGTGGTGTGAAGTTTCAGGGACTCTTCATTAACTTTAAATGATTAGGTACCACCAGTGGCAAAACCGCATCCTTCCACCTTCAGATTGCTTGGAAATGTCATCTCTCCCATGAAATCTTGGCCACAGTAATCAATGTCTTTATCTACCCCAGACTGGATTACTGTAGTTCACTGAATGGGGAAGCACTGCAGAGATTCCAGCAAAATGTAGCCACCTGCCACCTCAATGCAATGGGGTGCTGTGAACATATCACCCAATCCTCTGTTCTCTGCACTGACTCCTAGTTTACTTCTGATGCCCGTTCAAGGCCTTGGTTGTGATCTTCAAAGCCATCAATTGATAAGGACTCACTTACATCTGCAACTGCAAGTCCATCTATGACCTGCCAAGATACTCATGCTCTTCTGGGACGCTGAAACTCACAAAACTCAGGGCAAAGCTCACAAGATGCAGGAATAAAGCATTCTTGATCTGGGGATGGAATGAGCTTCCAGAGAACTTAGACAACCTAGAGTAGGGATCGGCAACCTTTGGCACGCAGCCCACCAGGGTAAACCTCCTGGTGGCCTGGGCAGGTTTATTTACCCGCCGCGTCCGCAGGTTTGGCAGATTGCAGCTCCCACTGGCTGTGGTTCACCGCTCCAGGCCAATGGGGGCTGCGGGAAGCAGCGGCCAGCACATTCCTCGGCCCGTGCTGCTTCCTGCAGCCCCCATTGGCCTGGAGCAGCAAACCACGGCCAGGGGGAGCTGCGATCGGCCAAACCTGTGAACGCGGCAGGTAAACAAACTGGCCCGGCCTGGCCTGCCAGGGGGCTTACCCTGATCTAGAGTTTACTCTTCTTTTAGAGCATATTACAACACTCTCTTTGAGAAAGCTCTCTCACCATAACTAGACAGAAACCTCATATTTCCAGGTAAGCCAGAAGACTCCATGAAGTCTATTAGGCACTGCACCATAAAATGTAATTGAATTGTGAAGCACTTGGATACTGTGTTGATGGGAGCTAAAACTGTGTTCTATGATTGCAGAATTGGTGACCTTTTCCAAGTGAATTTAAAATTTCTCTGCCTGTATTTCACTATGTCCATAAATCTCCCTTTGAGGCCTCTAAAATATTGCCTTGCCTAAGTACCCGAAAAGAAAAATCTTCTTAATAGCTCCTTTCCTCCCTGACATGTCTATCTTCTCTCACCAGCATGACTGCTTACAATTCTGTCCTCTCTTCTTATCCAGCTTGCCCTGTTTAGACATCATCATTCTCAACCACAGAAGGAGGTGCCTGCCCTGTAGAGCTACAAAGTCAGTGGTGGGCAACCTGCAGCACGCGGCCTGTCAGGGTAATCCACTGGCAGGCAGCAAGACAGTTTGCTTACATTTGCATGGCCGCCCGCAGCTCCCAGTGGCCACGGTTCGCCATTCTTGGCCAATAGGAGCTGCAGGAAGTGGCGGCCATCACCTCCCTGCGGCCCGCACTGCTTCCTGCAGCTCCCATTGGCCAGGAATGGTGTACCACAGCCACTGAGAGGTGCAGGAGGCCGTGCAAATGTAAACAAACTGTCTGACAGCCCACCAGCAGATTGCCCTGACGGGCCATGGGCTGCCCACCACTGTACTAAGTTCTGCTGGACCTGAACTCCTTCTATGGTAATGAACTTCACAGGACAGGGACATCCCACACCTATGGAGCATCCGAAGGGGTGCAGGAAATGAGAGGCCTATTGCAAACCCCGACCAACTTACTCTGGAAAAACATGAGGAAGAATGTGAATGATAGTCATTTCCCCTTACACTTTGCTTCAGACTTTGCCTCCATGTAACCTGGAGGAACCTGAGGAACTATGATGATTAGAGAGTCACAGGAAGGCAGGGCCATCAACACAGAAGTCCATACTTCTGCACAGGCCCTGTGCCACTAATGAGGAGCTATTCCCCTTGTTCCCTGGCAGTGTAGCTCCCATGAGCTGCATTATTCTGGTCTCCCCCTGGAGGGTACGTGTTGAGGGGGCACCGAGGACCAGATAATACAGCTCCAGAAATCTCCACAGTGCTCAGGGGAAGAATCAGTAGGTGGCCCCAGTCCCACCCCATCTGGGGCTGCCCATTCACTGGCCTAGTACTTCCCCTTGTGCAGATCCCAGTTCTGTGAAGAGCCTTCTGTGGGGTCCTAGTGAGAGGGTGAATGGTGCCAGAGGGAGCTGGACTCCTCTTTTGTGTGTAAAGGGAGAGAGGAAGGCTCAATCCACACATGGATTGGGGGTACACAACTGGATCCTGTGTGTTGTGAAGTCATTTTTTGTAACAGAACTCATCTTGAATTTGCTCTTACTTCCTGCATAGCTTCCTAAGGGCTGAAGCCTTAAGAGAAATATATTTTGCAAATTCTTCTATAACTCTTGAGCAGCTACTTTACTCTCTCCCTCTCAAGAAAAAAAAAGTCACATATGGGGAGGGCTGCATACTCTAAGCATGACCCTGATTTTCAGGCCTACCTACTCATAAATGACACTGCTGATGAATTGTTGTTCTTCAGTAACATAGACTAGGGATTAGAATTTAAATTTTTAGAAGCTGGAATATTTTGATGGAGTGTGGGCTTGTTTGCTGACACACACGGTTAGTTAACACTTCAACAGCCAAGTTAGACTGCACAAGTCACCCAACATGATTAACTTTTTCCAGTTCTGTGACACTGTCTCAGCAACTTGACATGGAGACAGGACAGGCTCAGTTGTTGGAATAGGCACTACCCCACCCACTATATATTGTTAAACATAGCAACTATTGTTAGAGAGGCAGCTATATTGTATAATGTCCTTGTCTTTAATTACTATAGGCTGTTTATCCCTCTTCCCAATCTCCATTACTTTAATTGAAGAACTTGTGTTCTTCAGAAATATTAAGAAATACATTATAGTCAAAAATTAAATGTCAGCAATTAAATAAGACCCCCAAATAGCCTGTTTTTAGAGAGACAACTGGTAAGATGTGATACTAAAATTTAATAAACCCAAAGTGTATGCAAGTGCTGTAAAATAAGGCTAGACTAACAAATGATATATTTTAAATGGTATTTAGTGCCAACAACAATCATTTTTAACATGTGTGTTAAGTGAACTTTGTACTTATGAAAAATGTCAGTCTGAGCATTTGATACAAAAGTTCTACTAAGACAGAGGTTTTTTTACAGCACGGGCAATATATTTCAACCCACTGCTGATCAGTATTCTCCAAATGTAGCCAATCCTGCACTAAGGACCATGTGGTGTGAGAGGATGCCTACATCTATGCAGAGCTCAGAGCTCTACTCTAGAAGAGTAATAATTTGCTTTCCATAAGCAATACAATTAATGTGCTCTTTCATGATTGCCTATGGTGGCTTTGTGATTTGGGCACTAGTCTCCATCTAGTTCTTGTTGAATCATCAACCCATTTCACAAAGGCTATAAAAGAGCTATCAAGTAACAATTTCTGGTAAATGTTCCTCTTCTACTCAAACAGGTGATTCACTGTATCCCATTGCCAGGTCCTGGAGCTATGTTGCCTTTATTCTGTATTTATATTTTAATAAACATTTTATTAAATGCTTGCAAGATTTTACAATGCCATACTTCTTCCACAGAAGACGGTCAACATATTTTGTTTTATACCCAGAGTTGCTCTTGTTGGGTGTTTCAATGTGCTTTTTAAAAAAAGTTTGATGGTTGAAATCTTTAGAATTTTCAAAACTTTAACGAATCTTTTTCATGAAAAGAGTTCTCCAGTGGTTTGACCAGCTCCAATATTTAGTAAAATAAAAGTGAGACTCTGACCTCAATTATGTCAAGTGTGTCTAAAAAAAAAAAAATCTCTGTAACCAGAATAGAGCATCTGCTTAACCCAAGGCCTGCATTCTTAGTTAGTGATAGACATGTGTCCCAGGCAATGTTTAATTTGTAATGAAAGAGGTGCCGGGGCTCAAGCAATTAGATGCCAGGGTTCAAGCAATGTTTTTACATTAATAACTGATGCAACAAGCCTGTAGGTGCTGGGGCTATGAACTGATAAGCCTAGAGGTGCCAGGACTCAGCCCTCGCACAAAGTAAGCTTTGGCATCATGTATGATAATCCTTAGCAGAGGAGTTAGAATGCTTAACTAAATTAACCACTATGTGTTTTAAGTTCAACAACATACGGGCAAGATTTTCAAAAGTAACTAGTGATTTTAGGAAGCCCACCCTGACACACCTAAGGGACCTGATCTTCAGAAAGTGCTGAGCTTCCATTTTCTGAAAATTAGGCCTTGTAGACAAGTAGATGGCCCTGTGTGCCCTCTTGTGGCCAGGGTGTCTCTTCCCTGCCCTTTATTCTTCCTCTTCCAGGCCTTTTTTACAGAGATTCCACACACTTGCTTGTCCAATCGTCACCCTTATAAGGTCTGGGTTTATTCAGATAATAACTGAAAAGTAAAACTCTGAGTCACAGAAATCTGTCCCCAAAGCATGGCTCTCCTCAGAGCCTGGGTGAGTGAAAGGGTTCCTTCATCTAGTCCGTTCTATGAATTCTTAGGGGGTGACCCAGCTCGGTTTGGCTTGTAGCTGTCCTGCTCAGAGCTGACTCCCCTGTAGACTTCCCTGAGTCAGCTCCCCGAAACAACAGCTTCGGCTCTCTTATAAGGAACCATCTGCTTGCAGTTCCTTCCCCGTGCCAGGTGTCTCTGATTAGCTCATTTAGCAAGACTGCTCCAGGCTTCAAATCTTCTTCAGGCAGCTCCCTCAATCCCTTTGCTATCTAACATACCACCCCCTGCCTGGAATGGGCGTGTCAGTCACTGCATGGCTTGCCACCTTCATTTGTCCCGAACAGAAAGTCTGCATTCTGGTGGTTCTTGCTGGGATGATGCTCTAAACAAAAGGGCCATAAGGTGAGGTTCAAATGGCTAACTCAGCCATTTGAATCTTTTATCTGGAGCTACTGGAGTACTCCACGATCACTGATGAGAAGAAAGGGGGTCTGTGGCAAGACCCACTCACCCCTGCCTCTGCTTAAATGCACAAACAGCTAAGAGACATTTTTGCTGGTAAAACACCCGGTTGCAGCTTATTTACAATGTTGGTTCCCACCACCTTTGTACACTATACAGCTGCGCTCCTACAGTTGTAGGAGCCTTCAGCTCCTAGGCAAGCAGGGAAGAGCAATCACTCTCTGTCTGCTCCCGTCACTCCCTTCCTATGACTTTTTGTATCCTCTGCCTAATGGCTTTATTAGCCTTCCAGCTCTCCCCCACCCACAAGTTAGGCACACCTCTTCCTCACCAGGTCTGTTATGCAGTGTTTAATTGGTGCTGCAGTGATCAGAGTGCTGGCTCAGGTGCTGTTGCCCAACACTTTGTTACAAGGTCCCCAACAAATAATAGCACAAGAGCTTTCCTAGTCCAGTGTATTTCTAGATGATTCTTCTTGAGGACTGAATAGCAGCTTTCACGGTGCAGAAATTTCCTGCTCATATATAGAATAGGATGTTCCTGACCTTGGAACATCTGGGGCAGTACTGCTCTGTGGCAGTGCTCTGCCCAGGGCTCTGTGTGAGGTGTCCATGAGTAAAATTAATTCTTGTGAAAAATCAGGGCTACACAGTATGGGTTTGTTACAGAGAATCCGCTTAATTTCTTGGAATGCCTGGTCACAACGGGGAGACCAAGTGACCTGATGAGGGGTTGTTTTTTTTAAAATTTTTTAAAAAGAGATCAGTAAGGGGAGCCCTTGGGGAGGCAGACTTGAGCACAAATCAGCTATAAATACCCTGCTAGCCCAAGAAATGCCCAAACTTGCTTTTTTTGTTCTTGGAATTGTGTTGTCTAAGGCTTCCACTTTGCTGATCAAGGATTGTACTTTACCATTCCCCACTTTAAAATACCCTAAGTAGGTGGTCTTCCGCTTCTCTAATGGGTTTGCAGTTAAATTAGCATCTCATAGGGCCTGAAGGATTGTAGCTATATCCTGAGGTGGTTTGGCCAATCCTGACTGCAGATTACCATGTCATCCAGGTAGATTGCTGTTTAAGGTTGGTGTGGCACCACAAAACCTGGTCCATTAGTCTTTGTAAGGTGGCTGGGGTGATGTGTAAACCATGAGCATATTAATAAACTGAAAAAGGCCTAAGGTGGTTGAAAAGGCTGTCTTGGCACAGGAATCGGGCAGAGTAAGATCTGCCAATAGCCCTTAGTTAAGTCGAACTCTGAGATGTATCAGGTGTGGCCAAGCTGATTGAGCAGGTGATTAACTGCAGACTTCAGGTAGCATCAAAGTCAGAGTTCCCTTTGATTTGGTGGAAGTCTTTGCAGAATTGAATGGTCCCATCCAGTTTAGGGACAAGGACAACTGGACTACACTAGGGACTTCTTGACTCCTCAATCACAACTACTTTTAACATCTCCTGGACCTCTTGTATGAACTGGGACTTCAACCCCTCCAGGGTGGGTTAGAACTTTCAACTAGGCTGGATCCCCAATTTCATACAAATCTGGTCGGTCACTAGGGAGATTTGTCCTGGAAATGGTGAAAATACGTCCAGGTACAAGTACATCATGGTCTCTAATTGCTTTCTCTAGCCAGTGAGCAGCCCATCCTCAAGTGCGACCCCATAACTCCTATATCTGTCAGTTTCAGGAGCTGGGGTCCTAAGTCCCTGTCTCCTTCTTCTGACTAGATGAAGATGTTTTCCTGTGCTTTCCAGGCATTAGCAGAATTACCTGGTAAATCTGCTTCAGTTAAATCTGCAACTTCCCAAAATATACCTGGCCAAAAGAACCAAGCCAGTAGTCTTTAAAGCATCTTTGCCTTATCCAGATGTCCAACCATTGTGATGGAGGGGGCTAATCTCAAGTCTGGGAGTGGCTTTCCCATTGATCACGGTGACCTGGTTATAACATTCTCAGAGGGTCTGATCCTCATTCTGGGCAGCAATTAGATCAAAGGTATCATCTAGAGGATGGTAGTACAGAGCAGGTAGGATCTCCATTTCTCTCGTGGCTGGAGGCCCTTTGGGAGAAGGGGCTCTTTGGGAGATCTTCTTGGGCCAGACTTCCTCCAGACTAAGACTATGTCAGGGCACGCTCAGCACAGGCCCAAGACTGATTTGGTTCTTGCGAGCTATCTGGGGTAAGAGGCACTGAGTTTCTATTCAGGAGCACAAGGCGGTGCTTCCAATCATGACCATGGATTACAGGCCAACAAAGATGCTCCACTACCCCTACCCTGAGACACCCCAACTGGTCAGCTACTTGTAAAATAATCAAGGCAGTTGAGTAAGTATGCCTTTCCCCATTTATGCAGGAAATCTGAACTGTCTGA
Source organism: Lepidochelys olivacea (assembly GCF_965140295.1). Taxonomy (NCBI): domain Eukaryota; kingdom Metazoa; phylum Chordata; order Testudines; family Cheloniidae; genus Lepidochelys; species Lepidochelys olivacea. Next base: position 171,607,789 of record NC_140411.1, read on the forward strand.
TCAGGTTCAAGGGCCTTGGGTGGATCAAGTTGCAGCTCAGGAGCATTTGTCCACAGCCAGAATCAATTAGCCCTTCTTCCTGGTTCCCTATCATGATGGGAATCATTAAGCATCTTATGACCCCCTTCTATAGTGGGTTTGAGGTCTTACTCTGCTGGATGAAGTAACACATGAGATAGTCACACCACATCATGGGGCATTCTCACCACATGTGTCCCAGCTCCCCACAATGATAACATTTGATTGGGCCATCTTGACCAGTTACCAAAGGCCCCCTGGGGGCCTGGAGCACTGCACCCTTGAGATCCCCACAAGGTAGAGGTTTTGTCCTTCAAGGGAGGCCCAACAGTGCAGATACCTCCTTGTTGGGAGGACCCCAAAACCAGGCCCAGCTCCAATGAGCTTCAAGTGACTTCACTATTCCAACACTTCAGGCGTCTGCTTCCAAAACCGCTCTGTCATCTCTACAGCCTCTGCAATGGTTGCTGGGCAGAACTGATGGACCAAGCTTGTACTCTATTGGGACAATTTTTCCAATATTGTTTTAAAACAGTGCTGTCCATGATGTTACCCATAATCTTGTTTTCTGGAGTCAGCCTGTGAGTGGCCAAATCATGGAGCTGTTGGGTTACAGCCCGTGGGCAGCCCCCCTTTTGGGATAGGTTCCTCATTAAACTTCCTCTGATAGGCCTCAGGGGAGAATCCAAGCTGATCCCATATGGCAGCCTTCAGGTCGGATTGGGATAGGGCTTCCTCTGCATTTAGGGCCCTGTGAGCAGCTTGGGCCTTCCCTGTTAGGCAAGGGGTGAGCTGCCTGGCTCAGAAGCTCCTCTCCCAGCCAGTGCTGGCTGCCCCCACTTGAATATTGTCAGTAACACCTGAGATTTGGGGTCCTCAGAGCTAGTCAGTTTGGTTAGGATGGGCCCTGGAAGAGTCTTAGCAGGGAACACTTTCATGGGACAGCTCTGCAAACCTTGCATGAACAGCCTGGCCACCTTGGCTTGGAACTTTTGATTCCTTTCCTGTTCGGCCAGCTGGGTCTCCTGTATGCATTACTGAGTGGCTAGTAAGGCCTCCTAAAACTGATGGTTTCACTCCTACTCAGCTTGTTGCTGCTGTATCATTACTAGTAATATTTCCTCCATGGCCCCTCTTGGAGGAGTGGAGGTTCAAGTCTCTGTTCAGGCATGAGATGTAGAAGACTTGGCTAGGCCCATATATCCTCTTGTGGCCAGAGTGCCTCTGCTCTGCCCTGCCCTGCCCTTTATTCTTCTTCTTGTCTCTTTTTTACAGAGATTCCACACACTTGCTTGTCCAATCACCATCCCTATAGGGTCTGGGTTTATTCAGACATTAACTCAAAAGTAAAACTCAGAGTCACAAAAATTTGTCCTGAGGCATGGGTCTTACTTCAAAGCCTGGGTGAGTGAAACAGTTCCTTCATTTAGTCCTTTTCCTTTTCATGAGTTCTTTGGGGTAACCCTCCTGGGTTCAGCTTGCAGCTGTCCTGCTCAGAGCTGACTCCCCTGTAGACATCTCAGAGTCAGCTCCCCTCAACAACTGTTTCAGCTCTCTTCTAAGGAACCAGCTGCTTGCGGTTCCTTCCCAGCACCAGGTGTCTCTGGTTAGCTCATTTAGCAAATCTGCTCCACACTTCAAGTCTCCTGCAGGTAGCTCCCTCACCTCCCTCTCATTCCTTGGCTGTCTCACAGGCTCTTTAAGGAGTCTCAAATAGGGCACTGTATAGCTTGTTGCTTGAAAATCTTGGTGACGTCACCCACTTTTAAATGGAGCATACAACTTCACTGGGATGGATAATGGCAATGTTTAAGGCATGGCAGCTAAGCTTCTTCCTCACCTGGCTGTGTACATGTTTATCACTTTTCTTAAGCTTAATTTCATGCAGTTTTATTCAATTTCAAAATATGAGTTGAGTGCCAGCATTACTCCTAACTAAATCCTGCCAGGTTATTTTATTATTGACTCCAGCATAACTGCTGATCCTTTCCTTTGTTCTCCCATAATACTTGCTCCCTTTATAAAATGTTTACAGTTCCTCATATTAAGATAATCATCCCATTCCTAACTCTTGAAAAATATTATTTTTAATCATTCCTTATTACTTCCCCATTTCTGAACCACAATAATTCTTCTCCTCTTCCCTGCTGTTAATGTGGTCAATTCTCATTTTCTTTATCTTCCTACATTCTGATCCTGTTCTCATGGAAGTGGCAAAGCTCTCCTTGATTTCAGTCGTCTTGCTCTTTTTGCTCATTATGTAAGGGATTTGGTAACTCTCTGTAGCCATATGTTCACCTTAAGGGGCATGCTGTGTAATAAAAAAGCTATGTAATAGTTCTGTCTTTGGGCGCTCCTGTTGAGCTATTTAATATCTCTGAGTTACAGTCACAGACGAGGGTATGTGGGGTCAGTAGAGAAGGTAAACCAACTGAGAAGTGTGTTTGGTTTAGGGAGCTAGGACTGTAGGAAGAGAAAGGATCAGACTAGAGCAGTGATATTCAGACTGCAGTTTAAAAAGCCGCTTGCGGCTTGCAATGTGACTCTTGACAGTACATGATATTAAAACACTGTGTGATTTAATTATTAACCAATCAGGATGCTTTTACTATGTTATTAACCAATTAAGTTATCAACTTGCACTAAGTTATTAACTTACTTGCTGTGAGAATTTTATATATCTAATATATGTAAGCGAAATATTTCCCCGTCATGCTGTTTAAATATGAATAGTACTATAGTAAATGAGACAACGAATTCACACTACTGTGGCTCTTTTGGGTAATGTGATCACTAATTTGGCTCCTGAATCACTGAGGTCTGACTATCACTGGCCTAGGGGATACATGTAGCCCATGCAGCAAAAATTTCTCTATCTTTTTCCCCTTCAGGCCAAGTAGGGATAGGATGAAAGACCTCACATGAGACCTGCTCTTAGTGGCTCTCTTGCACGGAATCCAATGTAAAGCCATTCTGCTGAGGAAATTCCTGACTTCCAACAGATGGAGAAATTTTCCTCCCCTTCTATCCAATTCTGAGAGTCGCTGCTTCATAGACATGGGGAAAAGAAATCAGAAATGTCAGAAAAAAACTGCAAAACTTTCTGACATTGTGAAACCTTCCCAGGCCAAGTCATCTCTGGGCTAGAGGGTATTTTCACATGGCACTCAGGGACTTACTGCTGAATAAACAGGGCAGGATATGTCCCATAGATCTTGGCATGGTGGTTTTCTTATGGGTTACAAAAAAGACTGCATAAAGTAGAAGTATTTCCCCGATGATAGACCAGATTCCAAGTCCATAAATTCCCTTTTCCGCTTATAAATTAAGGATTGCATCTTGGGAACCAGAGAGATAATTTGTTTTGATTGTTATCTCCTGGGCTGGAGCCAATTGTTTGTCCACAGAACTAATTTTCTGAAGGGTTTCTTTTGTTTCTGAGGGATGCAACTGACGTCCTTTGGCTAAGCCAGCTTATTGAGGGCTAGCATCTGTCATTTTCTAGGACCCGTATGTGTGTGTGTACATATCTATATCTATCTATATATAATCTTTCCCAAGATGAACAGTTCTGTTGTTTGATCAAACTAATGGAGACTGGACTACAGCCATAATCATTAGCTGCTCAGGCTTGTAAAGGAAATATATAAAACTTTGCAGAGGCTTAAGTGCACCCTAGTAAGTATAAGTGATTAAGTATAGAATGGTGGGGGTCTGCTGTTCAGGACTTAGGAAGGTACCTGTGTGGGTAAAAATCAGATGAAGGGTCAGTTTAATGTGATGGTTCCTCACAGGAGAGGAATTCATAATATTTCATGTGGGAATGATTTGGATGACAAAATAAAAGTTTTATCTACTGAGTTAGAGGCATATCTATTAGCTGAGAGTATTAGTGGAATGACTTTTTTTCCCAAACTTGTAGCAACTCCAGGGGAAAAACTATTTCACTCAGTTTCCTCAGTCCGGAACTGAACTGTAACAGATCCTGCTGTGGAAAGTCTCTGCTCCCACACTTCATTCACTGCAAGTTCCATTTACACACCTGCTAACGGATTTTGTTTTATTGCTTTACAACTTAATCAATTGCAATGTAAGTAAAGAGCTAAGGAGGGATATTGTGGCTGCACAAAAGCACTGAGTGGTGTTCACCATGTGTTAAACATGAGCCTGAACTATAAATGTCAGATCTTAGATTGTGGGGAAGTTTGGGTTTTGCTTATTACAGAAATAGCAGGAGGATAAAGGATTCAGCGTCCCTTTGGGGAAGAATCCAAACTTCGCAGGTAGTGGAGATGACTTTTGGGGGTGGAGCTAATGGATATACTTTTGGTAGTTAGAATTGGATTTTCAGATTCAGCATCCTCTCTAATTATGGTTAGAAATATCTAAAGTCTCTGCTTTTTCTTGTTCACAGTAAAATGGAAAAGATATATGATTCACGTGAATTACAACAGCATTTCCTGAAGTGAGTGGGAGTTTTGATTGTGCGAGGTACACAGAGTTTTACATCTTCAAGGAACTTTGCAAATGTTAAGTAAGAAATTAAGAATACCACATCACAGCATGGCTTCATTAGATTTCCAGCCTGCCTTTGGAAACTTAGTTTGTCTGGATAGCTTGGGAAATTCAGATAAGAACTTGTGAGTGCTTATCCAAATCAAATCTCCAAACCTTTGCAGTTTGTCCATCTCTACCTAAGTCTAGAAATGGACACCTGCCAGAACACCCCTACAAATGCTAGAAATAGAAATCCAGATCTGGATCCGAACTCATGGCTCGGGACCATCTCCATTCAAAACCTTTCAATTTTGTGTGCTCTTGACTGGGAATGTGGGGAAGGGTCGGGGAGGGGCAAGGAAGGGAGTAAAACAAGTTTTTGTTTCTCAGATTGCGGCCAAGCATGCCAACCTTTAACCTGAAAAGGATTATTTTGTGGAAGTTTTTCACCCATCTGAAAACAGGGGATTTGCATAGAAAAGCCTTCTTGTCATTTTTAGCTACAGTATGATAACACGTTAACACATCCACAAATATTTGTGCCAAATGTAACAGAAAAGGGATATTTAAATAAAGGAAAAAACCTGAACCTTTGCAATATCTCATGCTATTTTTTTCTGTTGTAATTACTAAACAGTTACTAGCATGTAAATATATAACATATAGAAAGGGTTAATGCACTTCAGCTGATAAATTTATAGTGACAGGAAAACTACTTAGGTTACATTCCCTGTAACACAGAAAACTTGGTCTGTCTGTATTTGGCAAAGCACAAAGCATTCAGAAGATAATTTAATGGCAAGGAATGGAAGGAGAAGATCTATAAGAGCATGTTTCACAGAGAATAATGTGGGTGGGGAGTTTTTATAAACTACTCACAACTTCAGAAATTTCTGAATAAGTCAGGCTGTCAGTCTCCCATCAGTCTCCCAGCAATGATCTTTATTTTAGCAAAGCACGTGGGGTTTAAACTTTCTTCAGTGTGATGCGTCTTTTCTTCCCAGAATCCACTTATTGATGGCCTTGTCAATGCAAAAGTCTGGGCTTTTTAAAAAAAGACTCTCATGTAAACTGGTATCTTTGCTAGGCAAAGTAATTTTTAATGCAAAAAAGTTTACCTTTGAATGTGTTTAAGCAATCTCACTTGCAACACTTGTCAATACTTAGATTAACTGGATTTTTTTTTAACGTAAATTTGCTAAGCATATTTTAAACACTGTTAAATGACTGGCTTTTTCTCTTTAATTCTTAACAAATATTCTATTTTCAGTAGAAGAGCATGACAGCTTTACCAATTCAAGCACTGGACACCATATACCCTTACTCACATAAATAGTCCTATTGGAGTAAATGGGTTTATTCACATGATTAAGGATTGCAGGATCTGGGCCATCACTTCCCAGTACAGAACTGGAAAACTAAAACAACACTAAGGAATACTGAATGTGCTATTGACAAACTAACAATATTTGTAAAAGTTAGGTTAATAGCATGATAATCTGGTGTGTCTGTTTTAGCTTCTGAATGATAGTTTTGGGAATATCATGTGGTATTTCAACCTAAATTTTGAAGGTAACCTTTAGTGTAACTAAAGCTAGCACAAGCAGCTCCTACACCAAGCTAGGAAGGAGGAGAGATTCTGTGGACAAGCAGTGATATGGTTAGAGGGCCAATATGCTCCTTCTATTCTTAGCTGGAGATGGTCTGTAAGGTAGTATACTTAGCACCCTCTTATGTCAGGTTGTGATACTGCAAGTGGTCCTTGTCTCCAGTGCTCCTTGTATGCCATCTGCCTCTCACTGCATCTTCCGGGGCTTGGCCCTCAGGCCAAGTTATAAAGTTCAGTCTCCTGCCAGGTTAATAAGTTCCAACTGGAAGTTCACAAATCATCTCAACAAGAAAGAGCCCTCAGTCACACCCCACCCAATACTCCTCATGTTGGGTTTGCATATCCCTTCCCCAGGGACTTATAGGGGAACCTAGGCCCATCCTCTACTTTGAGTCCCAGCCCACGGCGTATATACTAAGCGGCTACTAAGGCTGAAACCCTTGTTCAGACATGCTGCTGTTTCCCTAGGCCACTTCCTACTTCTAAGCCCCATTTTGCTGGTTCTCCACACCCCATGCTTAACCCAGACTTCCTTTGGTTTTCAGACCTCTGGCATCTCCCTTCTATGCTTAACTAATAAGCATTTGCTGTTCTTAGGCTCCATTGAAGTGCTTTTTCTAACCTTAGCTCAGTTTCTCCCCTCACAGGAGCCAAACCTGCTCCCTTTAGATTCTCCTACCTGGCTTCATGCCTGTTTAAGCCCTATTTCAAGCCACCTCCCTTTCAATATCTATGCCTTGCAAGTTTCTCCACAGGCAAATTGTGTTTGTACTACTATTTCACCTCTACTGAGTTGCCTCTGGTTCCTTATAAGGCCCATGTGTGTAATGATCCTTACCTACCTCCACTCTCTCTGGCAGGAGGCAATCAATCAATCACAGGTGCAATAATTGGCTATGAAGCCAGTCTGCCAGGTGATGGGAGTAAGCTCCATCTCATGGTCCTTTGGAGACCATTGTCATGGCTATGGACTTAGTAGGCACTTAGCTGCTGTAATGTACACCAGGGCTGGAACTGCACAGGGTAGGTAATCAGGCAGCTATAACTGGTTCTTAGGTGTCCATCCCTTCTTCTGTTGCAGGAAAAGAACATGGCTCAGTCACCATATCTTCGTAAAGAGATCAGACTTTTAATTTGATTTGTACTGTTTGTAACTTTACAAAAAATAAGCCTAACCACATAAGGCATTCTGATATAAATCTAATTGTATACTCCCTCCTTGCAGATAAGTAAATATCAACCAAACATATTGCAAAATAAACCTTTACTTTCCAAAGACTAACAATCAATGGGATTTTCACATATGGAGTGCTTGTAGGATGGGGCATGAAGTACTTCAGTAAATGTCCATGATAAGTGTTATTCCTCTGACAAATTGCATCCTTCCAAAGCCGTAGTATTTCCTTCTGTCTGACAAATATTCAGCAATTCTAATGTAGATTTTCTGTTCTCATCTGCAATGGGGTGTCCAGCTGACACAAAACCTGAAGGGGTTACAATGGCCAGACAGGCCAATTAACCACCCAGGCTGCATCTGGAGGAGGAGTCAGGGAACAGAGTTTACTTAAAGAGGAGGCTCAGCTAGACAGGAAGGGAGGGGGCTGTATAAAGCCCAGGAGCTGAGAACAGAAAGGGGCTGCAGGAAAGTAGGCTATAGTCACTCCCTGGGAGAAGGGAGGAGCATTTGGGGCTATAGAGAGTAGCTTACATTATTCCCTGGAAGGAGGGCTGGCAAATCCAGAGAAGGGGGAGAGCTGAAAAGGCTCAGGGGAAAAGCAGCAAGCTATGGGATAGGGAAAACCTTGGCTGCTGATGAGAGGGCCTCTGAGGTGGAATCTGGAGTAGAGGGTGGAACCAGGTTCCCCTACCAGCCATTAGGAAGTAGCACAGACCAGGCAGTGGAAAGCTGACTGTCTGGGTTGATTTGATACCCTAGAAGGGGGAACCTTTGATACCCTTGAAGGGGGAAACATGCTGAGTGGCCTGGCTGGAGAGCTGAGTCATGAAGAGGCAGCAGGACCCCCTGGAGTCAGAGAGGTGGGGTGTACCAAGAGATACAAGCAGAGAGATGGAGTGCCACTGCAGGAAAGAGCATTGGCTGCACAGAGCTAATCCTCAGAGTGGCCAGGAGGAGGTGCTGTCCAGTGGTGAGTAGAGCACCCAGTGATAACAACCAAAATCATGATAGGGACTTTTTTCTTTTTTACAGTAAACACTGATTTCCTGGAAATGAAGCAGCGGTAAAAGAGAGTAACACAAGTTTGTGATTACTGATAGCAAGGACACAGGGCCTTTTCTGCTCCTGTTGGAGTTGATGGCGAAGCTTTCAGTGATTGCAATGGTGGCTGGATCATGCCCATAAGGAGGTACAAGAGAGAGAGGTCCTGGAAGCTAAATTTAGAAGTTTTAGGGCCCAGGGCCTCTGTTGGCATTTTCTCTGAAATGCTTCTAGTTTCAACTGCAGAGCTGGCTAGTCAGGGTCAACTTCACAGCCTTCATGTATGGATGAGAAGCTAGCAGTATTGCCAGCCCCCAAGTCTTCAAAATATCCTCATATTGGTTTAAAAATAATGCATCCGGGTTCTTTTAATTTGCTTACTAGTGTTACACCCTTTAGGACCATATTTTCAAGCTCCTCTGGGCAGCCATGTTGTCTGGACACTCTTTTTAAATGATAGCTGTGATTCTGTTATCACATAATTACAGGGTCTGGGACTTTAAGAAAAACACTAAAATGTCATGACACTCTGCAACACTGCTGTGTCACCCTGCTTCTCACCCCAAGGTGATGTCACTGGATGGTCTCAGTCTTTTTTGGCTGCAGCTGGTTCAGCCCCCTGCCTCCTCAGGTGGACTTTCCCTGTCTTACACTAACGGCTGGTTTGGGGTAGTGGCGGGTAGGTGCTGAGCTAGCCTGGGAGCTCACCCTCTTGCCTGCCCAAAAAAGAGACAAAGCAGCACCTGAAGACAGGCTGTTGAAACTGTGGCTGTGCCTTTCCTGCTGTCAGGAATCAGGGCCTGCAGCAGAACTAGTCTCGAGGCAGCCTCATCAGTACGATTAGCCACGCCACCTGATTGTCTGCAGGGGCTAGCAGTCTGGCTCTTAAGCCAGCCAGCAGCAGCAGCTCACTGGCTTCTCAACGCTCATGCCTGCTACTGGGCCTGCTCCTGTGTTGCCTGGCTTCTGCTGCTACTGCCTTGCCTCTGTCCTGCCCCTGTCTTGAATCCCTCCTTGCCTGATTCCCTGCTCGCTCCAGTTCCTGAGCCCAAGTTTTGACCCTTGGCTCTGGCTCCTGACTACAGACTCCAGCTAGACCCTTGGCCCTGGTACCCAATTTCTGCCTTCTTGGCTTTGGCTCCCGTTGACTGACTATGGCTCTACCCTTGGCCGCTAGGCTAGACTGCCCTCATCCTAGTTGGCTGACACCGACCCAGCTGATCAATATAACAGCTGACTGGCGGCTGACAGGGGGAAGGAAAGAGAGTGCTGAAAACTTCATTAAGTAGTAGCCTCAAACTCCCCTCCGCACCAGTTGGTGACTGAAAGCGTGGGCCCCCCTACCTCTAAAGTTTTACTGATGCTAAGAAACAAAGCAGTGTGAATAAATGGTCAATTTTTCAACACAGCATAACTGGAAAAACTCTGGAAATAGTTACCTCACTAGGGCACTGGGGAAACTAGCTTGCTGGAATAGCCAAGTAGCCAAGAAGGAGAAATGGAAAATGCATTATTTCCTTTCTTGTCTTAGGGAATCCTGAAACAGTAAACTTGCCTTCTGTGATGAAGGATCCTTTCAGCTCGCCCATGTCATGTCAAAGTATACTAGTAGCTTCAGAGGAATCAGATAGCTGAAAAGTTTGCTGGAGGGAACTATGCTGATGAGATGACAGGGGAGAATGGGGACAGCATGACATCTGAAAAACCCTATGCAGGGTTTACAACTCGGAAGGATGTGTGTCCTGAAACAAGTAAGTTGGATGTAAGTAGGATCAAGCATCCTTGAGGACCTTCTGTACAGGGACATCACTCAATAGCTTATTCCTTTTGCGGGGAGGGGGATGGATGGGGAGAGAGAGGCTTTGGGGGTGGTGTGCATATACGCACAAAGTTGTAATTTTAGGGACTGAGGAAGTACCTCCACTCTGAATTAGAATTAACACCTTTAAGGCTAATGTTGCTTCCTCTCAAAATTTGGTCCTTTTTAAAGGTGATTATGCATAGAACAGAGTCCAGGCATGCCAGTAAGAAAGGTACTTTCTGATGCCACCACATTCATAGATGACCTTCTTTTGCAAGTGGGTGGATGAGTTTTGTAAAGAAAACTGAAAATTTCTAAATGGACTCATTTGCCTCACATGACTGAATGCGTATATGCTTCCTTGACTTTTGTTAACAAATACGCCAAACCACTGAACGTTAGGAAGCATTCCCGTCCAATTTCTTAGAACTTTTTATTGTTCCCCTTTCTTAAGAAGGCTGCCGTTATAATCATATGTCAAGAATGATTCATATAATGCAAGATGGATCTGTGTGCGCTTGGTTTTCTGTATGTTCAGTTGTTCATAAGTTTACATGGCTTATTTTTGATTTAGCCTTTATTTTCTTCCTGGATATGTATAACAGTTTATTTACTTACAGTTTTGTGAATGGTACCTGTCACTTTAACCCTTGGGCATCTTACATTTTAAAAAAAATACACAAAATAGAGATCTAAAAAGACTTCATAAAAACTTGTGTATCCTGTGCCTCTGCATATTGTGCCACTAATTAAGGTCCTGATCCTATGCTTATTGGAGTCTTTCTATTGTTTTCAATTGCGCCATTGATCCTGCTCTTATTCAAGTGACTATAACCTCTCCCCTGTTTTGACTTGAATAGGGGCGTGATTGGACCCATAGTTCACAAGTCAAGTCAAAGAATGATGAGACGGACACATCTGTTATGTGCCGAAGCTCACCACTACTGCATCTTTCCCAGTGCAGACTGTGGAGGAGTGAGTCCCTCCGTAGATGCACTAACACAATTGCACAATATTGTAAAGCTGTCTTTAAGCATTTCAGGTATGTAATTATTTTACAAAACTGTAGTGTCAAATTTTCTCCTTGGTTTATCTTTAATGAGGTATTACAGATGTGTGTTTAACATTTACTGTCACAAGGATCTGAACACTACATCAAGACTTCATTTAAGATCTTAAATCTGCTTTATGGCAAACATCTTAAATCTTTTAATATATATCTTAAAGCTATTAAATAGGTTCAAGAGTTATGCAACTTTATTTTCAAATATTTCAAATATCCTTCTCTGTCAAAATGTACATATGGCTCCCTGCCAATGGATAATACACAATTACAGGTTATATCCAAGTCTCAGTAAAAGTACAGGGTGAAAAAAGGTCCAGCAACTCTTAACACAGTGGGGACATGGCTGGCAGATGGTGACCATTGTAAATTTGTTGGTTTGTACCGGGTGGTGTGCAATTCAGTAAAACTTATGGTGTAGAATACAAGGCTTATGAGGATGGTAATATGCTGACGTAAGACTTCTAATAATCATAAACATTCATTTGGGTCCATACCTGCTTGCTATATTTGTATGACTAGTCCAATTTGAAGTCAGTGGAACAGATTTGTTTTCATTTGCACATGTCTAAATTCAGAATAAGTCAACTGAAGTTACTCTGGATTTACACTGGTATAAATGAGAGCTGAATCTGGCCTACTGAACTTAATGGGATTATTCTTGTGAGTTGAGTAAGATTAAGCAATTATTCCAAGTGTGCTTTAGCACCATGAAGGTTGCTATGATATAACTTAGCTGAACAGGAGGGCTGAAAAGACCTCGGAATATGAAGGCAGCTATCTGCTGCTGCTGATTTCTTAGCATTTCCACTGACGTAGCTTAGGGAACATAGTTGAGGTGAATATAATTGTCTGAGATGGGCCCCAAGAGTGACTAACTGTTAAGAGATAGTGGGCTGTGAGAAAATGGACATATATTAAAGTGATATCAAGGGACATGCAGTGGGAGTGTTGAGAATGCTTTGAAAAGGCTCATAGTGGCAGTGTGTGTCATTTGGGAGGGCAAAACATTAGTTTCCAGGTTCTGATGGGTTGAAATTCTTGTTATAGCTAACACTTTAAATTATGATAAAAAGGCAAACTGTTTTGAAATACTAACTGTAACTCCTGGGGAATACTTTGTTCTAAAATGGCTATTTTATTTTATCAGAACCCAGTAAAATACTTGTCATTTGGATACAACTTCTTCTTTCCAACCAAATAAAACAAAGACCAATATATGGGGATAAGTGTTATATAAAAGCAGTAAAACCTCTGACTATCTAAAAACATTGCCAGAGGTCTGGATTTTAAGATTGCAGTTGAATTTCTTTATGTAAAAAAAGAAAGGTCTGATCTTGCCTCTTTTCCATGGACATTATCTCATACTTGGTCAATAGGGATCTTGTACATAAAATGAGTGGATTGGCTCAAAGTGGCTAAAGCTATAACATTCACTTGAAAAATAATTTTACAAATTGGACTGCACTCCTGGGCAGGGGATGGAGCATGCATAAGAAATCATGCCTGTCACAACTCTGCCTGGGATATATTTGACTCTTGGCTCTGGGTGGACAGGAGTCAGTGGAAGCTGAGTGCCCACTTAGTTCTGCATGCTCCCTGAGTAGGCAACTTCCTTGGTTCTGCTGACCAATGTATAGCCAGTGCAGCTAAGCTGGGGCAAGCGGTGGTGTTACCTGCTGTTGTTATAGGCCTGTAGCCAGTTGATACCACTATGGAGCAAGGGAGTAGTAAGGAGAGAATTGTGTCAGAGGCACAACACCTCTGAGATGGTGAAGCCTGTTGTGGGCTGCACCTGAAGGCCCATGCTAGCCCTTATAATTTTGTTCAGTCTCTTGGTAAACTGGCAAACCCTTGTTTTGCCACTGTCCTTTAGGATTTAGAACATAAGGTAGTCAGCTGGCACAATGCACAGTACTGAACAGCTTCAGGAATATTGCATGTTGCTTAGCTTCAGAAATGTTTTGCTGCCCAGATATTTGTTTTGGCAGCCAGTGAGGACCCCCGGGGTGAAATAAAGACATTAATGAACCAGGTTGTATTCAGTTTGAACATTTGCCTAAACAAATTTGTAATACCATGAATGAAGAGAACACATTTCAATATCTTTTCGAAATGGAGATTGGCGGATACCCTATTCCCCACGTCAGAGTCATGTCTCATGAAAAGATTGTGGAGTTGTCTCACTTTAAAAGGGTCTTTCAGTCTGAAAGATTTTATTGGTTTAAGAGAGATTGCCCATACTTAAAATGGGCAATACCACTGAAGCTGGTCAGATCTCTCAAAACAGAAGAAACTTTGTCAGTGCAGTCACTGTATTTCTAATGTGTGTGTGACGGGTTGGGTCACAGAGGCTCCTTTGGGACTGCCACCTGATTTGCTGGGACTACCTCTGAGCCCATTTTCCCTGGCAGCTTGGAACTTCACTACCCTGCCTTGTTGAGCCAGACATGCTAGCCTGCTACAAATACAGCTCCAGGTCTGAACCACATCCCCCAAAAGCTGCAGGCTTAACTGAAAACAGCTTAAGAACTGCTCCTGCCTCCAACACCCAGATACCCAGTTCCCAATGGGATCCAAACCCCCAATAAATCCGTTTTACACTGTATAAAGCTTCTACAGGGTAAACTCATAAATTGTTTGCCCTTTATAACACTGATAGAGAGATATGTACAGCTGTTTGCTCCCCCAGGAATTAATTACTTGCTCTGGGTTAATTAATGAGTAAAAAGTGATTTTATTAAATATAAAAAATAGGATTTAAGTGGTTCCAAGTAATAACAGACAGAACAAAGTAAGTTGCCAGGCAAAATAAAATAAAACACACAAGTCTAAGCCTAATACAGTAGGAAACTAAATGCAGGTAAATCTCACCCTCAGAGATGTTCCAATAAGCTTCTTTGACAGACTAGACTCCTTCCTAGTCTGGGTCCAGCAATCACTCACACCTCTGTAGTTACTGTCCTTTGTTCTAGTTTCTTTCAGGCATCTCTTTGGGGTGCAGATGCTATATTTTTAGCCAGCTGAAGACAAAATGAAGGGGTTTCCAGGTCCTTTTATACTCTCTCTCTCTTGTGCAACACCCCAGCCACAAGATGGGATCTCTAGCCACCTGGGCAAGTCACATGTCTAGGAACGATTCAGCTTTTTGCAGGCTGATGCCATTGCTTACATGTTAGTTTGAACATTCCCAGGAAAGCTCAGATGTGGATTGGCGTCTCCCAAAGTCCATTGTTAGTTAAGTACTCCCAGTTACTTGAATAACCCCTTCACACTATGTTGACCAAATCTGTCTTATGTGCTTCCTACAGCAAACACTTTAAATACAAGCATAGAGCCTACGCTCATAACTTCAGATATAAAAATGATACATGCATACAAATAGGATGAATATATTCAGTAGATCATAACCTTTGCAAAGATGTGTTACATGGCATATCTAGCATAAAACATATTCCATTTATGTCATATTTACATTCATAAGCATATTTCCTTAAAGCATTATGGGGTGCAACATCACAATGTGGACCAACATGTTCTGATGTATTCTGACATGAATATGCACGGGGGCATGCATAGTAGTACATTTTTCAAAGACAGGCCTATCTGAGGTTACAACAGTTTGGAGAGCTTCCATTAGGATGACCAACAAGTGCCTGATACTGTGAGTGGACTTCAATCCCACATTTGATGAGAACAGAAAGTGGTTCACTCCAATCATTTTGCATCTTGGTTTCACAGGGAGTTTAGGGCACCCAGCAGGACAGGGATCTAATTCCTTTCTAATAAAGCAAATACATTTGTCAGTCAAATGACAAACACAGATGTAGAATGCATCCGATGAAGTGAGCTGTAGCTCACGAAAGCTTATGCTCAAATAAATTTGTTAGTCTCTAAAGTGCCACAAGTGCTCCTTTTCTTTTTGCGAATACAGACTAACATGGCTGCTACTCTGAAACACAGATGTGTTTCATTTTTTTTAAAGTTGTGTTTTTTAAAGACAATATTACTTGGATGGTGCTTGCACTCCCACTGTTCTTTATCTGTGGCTAAACTGATATTTCAGTCTCCAGAACTGGTTTTTTGACACCTTTTAAATAACTAATTTCACAGGGGAAAAAAGCATCCTTCTTATCCATACCTGGAATTTTTAACTATATGAAATGACTGAACAGCAGCAGAATAGGAAGCCAGTCTTATGTATGGATGTGCCATGGTATAAAGGGAAAATAACTATTGTCCCAGTGAATAATAACCATATTTAGGAATCTGCTAAGCCAAAGATGTGTATCTTGCTTCTTTATACTCAGGCCCTGAGGATATTTACCACAGAACCAATCAGTATTTGTGGTGTTTAAATTTTATATTAAATTAATATGATTATATAAAGATAATAAGTTTAATTATATTGGTCTGATATCTGTCAGTCTTTCTGCGTGCAAGACTCAACATTAGTTCAATGGGAGTTAACCGTATAGACTGCAGTGTTGGACCAATATACAGATATGTGAAAATATTAAAAAATCCCATTTCAAATAGTAAAATCAAAATATATAAAAAATTTATTATGCATTTATTGGCAAACATATTGTTAGAACCTAATCAAATTAACTAAACCTGACATAATCTCTTTTCTGCTGCCAAATATCATTCCATAAGTGGATTTATTATCTAATGTTTGAACAGGCAGATAAGTGACCTAAAAAGAGATTTCAGTATTTTAAATAGACATAATCACTTTTTGCTTAGACTTGGCACTCAAGTGTTGAGACTTATTCTGCACGAGAAATAGTAAGCATTGTATCATTCTAAGACTACTATCTTGAGTTTCAAAGGATATGGAGTCTTATAGATCTGTCCTACATGCTTATTTCTATTCGAGAAATCAATATAATTTTTCTGATGGCTGCAGCCATACCACTTTAGACTTTTATTTTATCAATTCTTATAAGCTGTATCAGGGTTGGGTCCCTTCAATCTCTCTGTGGAAAGTGTACGAGGAAAATCTAAATCCTTCCAGTCTTCACACTGTTATAGTGAAACTCTATTAAGTTACTCATGATGCTCAATGCATGTCCCGATCCTGATCCCACTGAAGACCATGAGATTTTTTTCACTGACTTCAGTGGGTCTTAGAGCAGGCCCTTGGTGTTTCTGTAGATGGGACTTCCCTACAGACCAGTACTGATCTCAACAAATAAAATAGCTTTGTGTCAGGGGGCACTGAACTGTAGAATTGTCTTTTGGACAAGGGGTTATTCAAACACAGATGTACTGGTTTAGGTTAAACCATTGCCAACCCCTGTGTGGATGTTCTTTTTATTTTGGTTTAAAATAGGTTTATTTCGATTCAGCATAAACCAGTTTTGAACCAAATTAAAATGCTTACTCTTCTGTTTGCATTGGCTTAACTAACCTTTTAGTTAAACTGGTGCAATTCTGGTGCTTCACCCATGCTAGCACTGGTAAAATCAGCAGGTGGCACAGACTGTACAAGTCCATCTGGAACCCTGGCTATCTACGTGCCCAGCTATAGAATGGCTAAAACTAGTTCAGGTATGTCTGTTCAAGCTGCAATCATCCTAGGGATTGCAGTGTAACATACCCACTGCCTGGGGAGAAGGATCTCATATCCTAACTCTTATCATTTATGGGTCATTTCTAGTTACTTACATACACTTCACACCCTCTCACACTTCTGGTAAGAAGCAGTATTAACTCTAGGTAAAAGGTGAGGTGGGGAATTGTATCCATCGTAGGCTCTTGTAATGTACTTGTCACAATAGCATCTAGTTATCCATTACTTGCATTAGCGCCTCTTACTTTCCTCACTCTTACACCAGCATAATTCGCTGGACTTGACTGAAGTGACTCCTTTGTTTGAAAGGTGTATATAAGTCTGAGTTTTGCAAATTACATACCAATACTGCAAACGTTGACACAGGTCAGAGAGGGTGTGTAACTGCTGGAGGCAGGGGATGGAGGCACAATTTAAAAGTATGCAGCGGGGTTCAGGACAGGGCATATAAACCCTGGCAGAAATCAGGGGGAGAAGGGGGATGATATATGACCTGCCCCCCACGTGTTGCCTCTGACACTGGTGATAAACTTTCTGCAAGTGAGGTCCCACTGAAGTCAATAGGTCAGCTCACATGTTTAAAGTTAAACATCACCATCATGGTTTGCAGGATCAGGGCTTTTGGTTTCTGTTTTCTCCTTTATTCTGTGGGCAGAGGAGCATTTACAGGGATGACTCCCTTGCACTGCAGAAGGAGCTTTAAACCCTGTTACACACACTGTAGCTAATGCCATTGACAAAAATACACACTTGCATCTGTTCAATGAAGTATGAGCTGCTAGAGGAGCTGACACATCCAAGTACTTGGGAAGAGGAATTCAGGCTCCGTTACTCTCTCCGGACACCTTAAAACCCAATTCATGCAATGGCCGTAGTTGCGGAGGATTTTGTCTTTTTGTCCCACTCTGAGCAAAAAGACATAAGGGTCTGGACCACAAGATCCCAACCCAAGACGGGTTTCAGAGTACCAGCCGTGTTAGTCTGTATCCGTAAAAAGAAAAGGAGGACTTGTGGCACCTTGGAGACTAACCAATTTATTTGAGCATAAGCTTTCGTGAGCTACAGCCCACTTCATCGGATGCAGTCAGTGGAAAATACAGTGGGGAGATTTTATATACACAGAGAACATGAAACAATGGGTGTTACCATACAGACTGTAACAAGAGTGATCAGGTAAGGTGAGCTATTACCAGTAGGAGAGCGGGGAAGGGGACGGGGACACATCTTTTGTAGTGATAATCAAGGTGGGCCATTTCTAGCACTTTACAAGAACAGTAGGAGTGGAAATAAACAAGGGGAAATAATTTTACTTTGTGTAATTGCACATCCATTCCCAGTCTTTATTCAAGCCTAAGTTAATTGTATCCAGTTTGCAAATTAATTCCAATTCAGCAGTCTCTCATTGGAGTCTGTTTTTGAAGTTTTTTTGTTGAAGAATTGCCACTTTTAGGTCTGTAATTGAGTGACCAGAGAGATTGAAGTGTTCCCTGACTGGTTTTTGAATGTTATATTTCTTGACATCTGATTTGTGTCCATTTATTCTTTCACGTAGAGACTGTCCAGTTTGGCCAATGTACATGGCAGAGGGGCATTGCTGGCACATGATGGCACATATCACATTGGTGGATGTGCAGGTGAACGAGCCTCTGATAGTGTGGCTGATGTGATTAGGCCCTGTGATGGTGTCCCCTGAATAGATATGTGGGCACAGTTGGCAACGGGCCTTGTTGCAAGGATAGGTTCCTGGGTTAATGGTTCTGTTGTGTGGTATGTGGTTGATGGCGAGTATTTGCTTCAGGTTGGGGGGCTGTCTGTAAGCAAGGACTGGCCTGTCTCCCAAGATCTGTGAGAGTGTTGGGTCATCCTTCAGGATAGATTGTAGATCCCTGATGATGCGTTAGAGAGGTTTTAATTGGGGGCTGAAGGTGATGGCTAGTGGCGTTCTGTTATTTTCTTTGTTGGGCCTGTCCTGTAGTAGGTGACTTCTGGGTACTCTTCTGGCTCTGTCTGTTTCTTCACTTCTGCAGGTGGGTATTGTAGTTGTAAGAATGCTTGATGGAGATCTTGTAGGTGTTTGCCTCTGTCTGAGGAGTTGGAGCAAGTGTGGTTGTATCGTAGAGCTTGGCTGTAGACAATGGATCATGTGTTGTGGTCTGGATGAAAGCTGGAGGCATGTAGGTAAGTATAGCGGTGAGTAGGTTTCTGGTATAGGGTGGTGTTTATGTGACCATCGCTTATTAGCACCGTAGTGTCCAGGAAGTGGATCTCTTGTGTGGACTGGTCCAGGCTGAGGTTGATGGTGGGATGGAAATTATTGAAATCATGGTGGAATTCCTCAAGGACTTCTTTTCCCTGGGTCCAGATGATGATGATGTCATCAGTGTAGCACAAGTAGAGTAGGGGCATTAGGGGATGAGAGCTGAGGAAGCATTTTTCTAGGTCAGCCATAAAAATGTTGGCATACTGTGGAGCCATGTGGGTACCCATAGCAGTGCCGCTGATTTGAAGGTATACATTGTCCCCAAATGTGAAATAGTTATGGGTGAGGACAAAGTCACAAAGTTCAGCCACCAGGTTTGCTGTGACATTATCTGGGATACTGTTCCTGACGGCTTGTAGTCTATCTTTGTGTGGAATGTTGGTGTAGAGGGCTTCTACATCCATAGTGGCCAGGATGGTGTTATCAGGAAGATCACCGATGGACTGTAGTTTCCTCAGGAAGTCAGTGGTGTCTCGAAGGTAGCTGGGAGTGCTGGTAGCGTAGGGCCTGAGGAGGGAGTCTACATAGCCAGACAATCCTGCTGTCAGGGTGCCAATGCCTGAGATGATGGGGCGTCCAGGATTTCCAGGTTTATGGATCTTGGGTAGCAGATAGAACACCCCTGGTTGGGGTTCTAGAGATGTATCTGTGTGGATTTGTTCCTGTGCTTTTTCAGGGAGTTTCTTGAGCAGATGGTGTAGTTTCTTTTGGTAACCCTCAGTGGGATCAGAGGGTAATGGCTTGTAGAAAGTGGTGCTGGAGAGCTGCCTAGCAGCCTCTTGTTCATATTCCGACCTCTTCATGATGACAACAGCACCTCCTTTGTCAGCCTTTTTGATTATGATGTCAGTGTTGTTTCTGAGGCTGTGGATGGCATTGTGTTCTGCACGGCTGAGGTTATGAGGCAAGTGATGTTGCTTTTCCACAATTTCAGCCCGTGCACATCGGCGGAAGCACTCTATGTAGAAGTCCAGTCTGTTGTTTCGACCTTCAGGAGGAGTCCACCTAGAATCCTTCTTTTTGTAGTGTTGGTAGGAAGGTCTCTGTGGGTTAGTATGTTGTTCAGAGGTGTGTTGGAAATATTCCTTGAGTCGGAGACGTCGAAAATAGGATTCTAGGTCACCATAGAACTGTATCATGTTCGTGGGGGTGGAGGGGCCCCGAGATAGGACAGATTCTTCTGCTGGGCTAAGAGTATAGTTGGATAGATTGACAATATTGCTGGGTGGGTTAAGGGAACCACTGTTGTGGCCCCTTGTGGCATGTAGTAGTTTAGATAGTTTAGTGTCCTTTTTCTTTTGTAGAGAAGTAAAGTGTGTGTTGTAAATGGCTTGTCTAGTTTTTGTAAAGTCCAGCCACAAGGAAGCTTTTGTGGAAGGTTGTTTTTTTATGAGAGTATCCAGTTTTGAGAGCTCATTCTTAATCTTTCCCTGTTTGCTGTAGAGGATGTTGATCAGGTGGTTCTGCAGTTTCTTTGAGAGTGTGTGGCACAAGCTGTCAGCATAGTCTGTGTGGTATGTCACAGCAAACAGGGAAAGATTAAGAATTAGCTCTCAAAACTGGATACTCATAAAAAACCAACCTTCCACACAAGCTTCCAGTCTGTATGGTAACACCCATTGTTTCATGTTCTCTGTGTATGTAAAATCTCCCCACTATATTTTCCACTGTATGCATCCGATGAAGTGAGCTGTAGCTCACAAAAGCTTATGCGCTAATAAATTTGTTAGTCTCTGAGGTGCCACAAGTACACCTTTTCTTTCAACCCAAGACAGAAGCCCTAATTCCCTTGCATAATCATGAAGACTTCCCTGTTGTTGGACTTTTTTATATATGTGAAAGGGGTGGACTTGAAAACGTGACCTGTCCAGAGGGCTGAGTCACTGAAAGGACAAACCACGGCAGAGTAGTAGTGAGAAAGGGGATCACCCAGAAGGGAGTCAAGCTGCTATTCCCCCACCCTGGCAGTGAGTGTTCCCCTTCACAGCAACCCATTCCCCCAACCATCCCCTGCACTGCCTTCGTGGAGATGAACTGTGGTGGCTGCTGGGGCTGGCCCTGTGGCTCTTGTCCATGTGGGAGCCATGGCCACAAAAGGAGCTTCCAGCGCTGACAGGGGATCAAGTAGCTTGGATTCAGGATTGGAAGCTTCAGAGGACACACAGTGGGGAGCAGCCACTGGGAGGAAAACTCCCAGCCCTGTGGACAAGCCCCCTGTTTGAAGCCCCTGATCTGGAGGAAGCAAGGGGTTCTGATGCTGTCTTAAAGCTCTCTTCAGCTGGCGAGTCTATTGTGAGGGAAATCCAAGACCGTTTGATCCCTCTTTGGTGGATGGACATCCCCATATGCCGGTGCTTGGAGTGTTGGGATCCAAGCTTGGTCAGGGGTTCTCCTTGATGGCGCCAGTATGGGTGTGCTTTCTCCTTGGGACACTTCAGATTCCCCTTTCATTCTCTGGGTAATCCAGAATTTCAATACAGCTGAGTCCCTTTTAAGAGGGGAAGCAGGGACCTGTGGGATTTCTGGTGGGCAGTTCAGAAGGCCGCTGGTGGGATGAGCAATCTTATGGGGGATCCCATGTCCTTTATTCATTGCTGGCGTGGCTGGGGCTGTCTCCAGCTGAAAGGGGAAATCCATATTGGGTGTGAAAGGGACAGTTCAGGTTTCAAGGCCCCCCTTGAGAACAAGCAGAGTTCCACTTGGGCAGAGCTAGTGAACACTGAGGTGACCGGGATGGGCCAAAGGCCCAGTGACAGCTGAGTATGGGCTGGGCACTCTAGAGCCACTGAGATTCCCAACCCCAATTGGTTGCAGGTTTGGGCCCCAGGAACTTGGCTTGCAGTTCTGGTGTTTACATGGGATTCAAGGGCTCCTTTAGCTACTGGGCAACAAGTCAGGCTTCAGGTGGGCAGACCAACAGCAGCAAGTGCAGTGGGGCCAGGAGGAGGTGGACCTCTGTTATCTCACTGAAGTGAGACAGACTTATTCTGGGACATGTAGCCCTTTTGGTTGCTTTTTTTTTTTTTAAATAAGCAAAGTAAACCAGTGGAGAGGTGGTCTTTTTTTTTTTTTCCCCACTGCTGTTTGGATCTTAATAGGGAGTCAGACAAGAATGATGGGAGAAGGGGTGGACAGGAGCATAAGCTTCCTAGGATGCTAGAGAACTGGTTTCAGCTTTTGCAATTTATGCAAGTTTAATTTGCAAGTGTAATCCTTCTGCCAGGTGGAGTCGGCAGCACTAAGGTCGGGTTCAGTACAAAACAGAACTGGCTCAAGCCCCCTCCCAGTAATCTGGGAAAACTTAACACTAACCCAGGTGCCTCTAAGTGGCAATATCCACTTGCCAGCTCTCTTGTATAATAAAAAAGAACTTTTTTCATTAAAAGGAAAAGAAGCATTAGTTTTGGGAAACACCATAACCACCTTCAAAAGCATGTGACCATAAGCAAACCTGACCCCATAGTGCATTGGGCAGTGTTCTTCACCTCAGTTTCCCATTTTGCAGTGGGAAAGTTTGACAAACAAATGTCCCTTTAACATATCACTTCCCTCTCCCTCCACTGCACCCCACTCACAGTTGGCTGTCCTTGGTTAGCAAAGATCCAGAGTTCAGAGGTGTGTTCACAGGGATTCACCTCCTCCTGCCTCTGCAACTGGCTGTTTGCTGTTGCCTCTGCTACTTTTTCATGCCGCTGGTGGCCACTTGCTGCTATTGGATGCTTGCTGCCATTTCTGCGATGCCATGTTCTGAGGTTCCGCCACTTAACACAGATGTCTAGCGATTTCAGCTCTTAGTGATTTCACTAAATAGCAGGAAACCGCTTTGCCAGTACAGCCTCTGCATGGTCTTTCATTTCACCACTGTCCCTACACCAGATCTAAGGCTTAGCCCCTAGACCTGCTTATCCGTGAGTCAGCTCTTATAATCATTGCATAGAAACAGTGATTCTCAGTTGAGTCTAATTAGCCCCCTCTTTAAACACTAAAGAGGGTGTGACACTGTATACCTCAGAGCAGCACCCTGGATCCCCCATATTCACCACTGTCAGATAATTATATGTTTTGTACAAAGTACAATGAGGCATCATTTTAAAAGTCTTGATCTGTTGAACATTAATATCCTCTTGGATTGTACGTGGTGTTATTGTGTGGGAAGTTATGAAGTTTTGCTATGAGTGTGTTACTCAAATATGTTGTGAGGTTGGGAACACACAACCAGCTTTTCAGGTACAACAGTGGAATAGCCAGACAGCAGTTAATGGCTCATCAACACCTATCAAGGAAAGAATCCACTATCCCAGGGATGTATACAATGGAGACTTCTCAGAGAGAACACGTAGGCAATGAAGACTGTTTGATCAATGGAGGCAGATCATAAGCATAGATCTTTCCAGCAAGCTGGAAGAAACTGTAAAAGAGGAGAAGTGAGATCATTACTTGACCCCTCTCCCCCATAATGGAACACCAGGAAGAAACATCTGGACGACAAAGACTTTGAATTGGGGAGGGCAGTCCCAGGCTGGAAAAGAGTCTCAGCCTGTATAATGAGGACCTGTAACCTGCTTTTACCATCTGTCAGGGTGAGACACTGCTTGATTCAAATCCCTTTAGTTTGTAGAACTCAAATTTATTTTTATTTCTTAAGTAACCAACTTTGATCTCTATGCTTGCTACTTGTAATCACTTAAAATCTACCTTTCTGTAGTTAATAAATCTGTTTTATATTTTACCTAAAACTGTGTGTTTTGGTTGAAGTGCTTGGGGAAATCTCAGCTCAGGCCTTGTCTACACTATGGGGCGGGGGGGAAGAGCGATCTAAGTTACGCAACTTCAGCTATATCAATAACGTAGCTGAAGTTGACGTACTTAGATCTACTTACAGCAGGATCCACACTATGCTATGTCAACAGGAGATGCTCTCCCGTCGACTTCCCTTGCGCTTTTTGTTCAGGTGGAGTACAGGAGTCGAAGGGAGAGCAATCTGTGGTTGATTTAGCAGATCTTCACTAGACCCACTAAATCGACTGCCGATGCATCGATCACTGCTCATTGATTCCCCCCCCCCCCCCCGGTAAGTGTAGACAAGACCTCGGTTTACAAAGGCTAGTGTATGTGCTCTTGACATCGAGGGAAGGGCAGACTAGATAATGAACTTACACTGGTCAGGCTTCTGAACAGGGCAGGATGGTACAGTTCTGGGATGCAAGGCTGGGGGAATTGTCTGGAGCCTCTCTGCTGTTGGTTCATGAGTGGCTGGGAGATCATTCATGTAACTCAGTTGGGTGTGTCCCTGCCTGTGGATGTCTGTGTAAGTGCAGTACCTGCTAGAGGTTTGTAACTTGACATCAGCATCACAGTGTGAGCGGGATACCCCAGGTTGCTGGGACAGAGGGCTTAGAGGTCCCACAGTCCAGGTTGCAACCTGGGGATCCTTGTTACAGAGGGGAATTTCAAATGGTGTCTAGGACTCTAGACAGAGTCTGCATTACCAGGTAGGAACACCCCTTCCCCCCTTTATCCTTCACTGGGTTTTGGCATCCCTACCACTTGCTTATTGAGTGAGGTTAATTTTCGGGTGACCCCCTCAATCAGGGAAGGCTAAGTATAGTTCTGCTGCTCTATTCTCATACAATAAGGATAGCAATATTTCATTACCTCTGCACTCAATACTAAAGTGATTTGTAACCCAATACCAGCCAAATGTGATCATTTGGGCAAGGCAGCTCTGTCATGCTGCACACCTAGGCAGAGTAGGCATATCTATGCAAACAGGCTCTGTTCCTGAAGTCTTTTCCCCCCAGCTCCTCACTAGATGTCAGGGGAGAGCTCATTCAGACCCTGCTTACATAAGAAGACCCTAGGCAGAAGTTTGGCACTATGTAAATATTAAGAATTCCATTTGAGAGCTGCAGAAAATACTGCAATTGTCTGGGAATGCCTGGATCAAGATTTGTTGCTCTAGGGGTGACTCTGTCTTGCCCCCACAATGTGGCATAGTTAAGAGACTAACCTTATCCTGGAATGCATAAGCAAGGGAATATTAACCATAAGGAGATGGTATTACATCTGCATATAGCATTAGTGAGATAGTATTCCCGATACTTGTGTCCAGTTCTGATGTGTGCAGTTCTAGAAGGATGTTGAAAAATTGGAAAGAAAAGAGTTACAAGATTGATTTGAGATCTGGTAAATGAGACTAAGAAAGCTCAAGCCATTTAATTTATCCAGGAGAAGATAAAGAGTGACTTGATCTCGGTTTAAAAGGCCCTATATGGAGGAAGAGATTTCTGTTAATAGATGGCTCTTTAATGGTGAAGAGAAAGACATAATGAGCTCCAGGCCATGCCTACATTACAAACTTTGGTCGATTCAAGTTATGTTGTCATTAAGCTGCTGCAGGTGGTATATTGCTCGTGTATGTGCATACTTGTCTTCTTGCGTTGGTGCTGCATGCATTCACCAAGAGTGCTTGTAATGATACACAGTGCAATGCAACATGGGTAGGTATCCCAATGTGCAAACCGCCACCATCCAGCACACTGTCTTGGCAATACTGGGCAGGGCCGAAACTAGGCACACAGGGTCAACTTCCCAATATGCAATTGTCTCCATCCCATAATGTCATCTGCAGCCCATAATTTTTGTGCCTTTTTTCAAAATTCTATGAACCTGCATGGCTCTCCTTGCTATCTGCCATCTCTGACAGAAGCATGGAGCCTGCATGGTTCTGTACTATTGTCATAAGTGTTGCAAGCACAGGGTGCACGATCCTCCAGTATTTGCAGAACCACATGAATAACTGAATCAGCAGGGAACATGACTACTGCTGGGAAGTCAGATTGTTGTGGGACATAGCAAAAATCAGTTCAAGGTTGTTGGAGGCATTTGTGGAGCAGCTGCAGATGGCAGAGTGCTGCTTCTGGGCCCAAGAAACAAGCACTGACGGGTGGGATTGCACCATAATGCAGGTGTGGGATGACAAGCAGTGGCTGCAGATCTTTTGGATGCACAGGACCACATTTCTGAATCTGTGTGCTGACCTTGCCCCAGCCTTCCAGTGCGGATACACCAGCATGAGAGCTGCACTGACAGTGAAGAAGCGAGTGATAATCATACTGTGGAAACTTCCTTTGACCAGTAACAAGCTGATCTTGCAAAATCATTTTGGAGTTGAAAAATCCACAGTGGTGGACTGTTCTCATGCAAGTGTGCAGGGCCATTAATCTCCTCCTGCTATGCAGGATTGTGACTCTGGGCAATGTGCAGGACATAATGGATGGATTTGCAGCCATGTGGTTCCCGATCTGTGGTGGAGCATGGATGGCACACACATCTTTGCACCAGACCTCCTTGCCACAGAGTACATCAACAGAAAGGGCTACTTTTCTGTGGTTATACAAGCATTGGTGGATCACCCAGGATGCTTCACTGACATCAGTGTTGGCTGGTCAGGGAAGGTGCATGCCACTCCCATCTTTAAGAACACAGGACTGTTCAGAAAGTTGTCCCTCCCCACAGCTGATTGATTATCATTAGTAATGTTGAAATGCCAATAGTAATCCTGGGGGTATCAGCCTACCCCTTACTCCCTGGCACATGAAGCCATACACTAGCTACCTCGACAGCACCAACAAAAGATTCAACTACTTCTCCAGCAGGTGCAGAATAGCAGGTGCTTTTGGTAGATTGAAGGGGAACTAGAACTGTTTACTCAGCAGACTGGATCTCAGTGAGAAAAAATATTGCAATGGTTATAGCTGCCTGCTGTAGCCTGCATAATATCTAGGAAGCAAAGCCACTGGGATAGAGGTGGAATGGCTGTCTGCTGAGTTCGAACAGCCAGACTCAAGGGCTATTAGAAGAGCTCAACATGGAGGTATACAGCTCAGGGAGATTTTGAAGGAGCATTTTAACAGTGAGCCACAGTAATGTGTTGTGGTGTCCTGTGCTCTATCTGGCCCTGATGTTTTGGGGCCTGTTAGGAATTGTGTGGTGCTTGGAACACACATATGACATAACATTCTCAATGCACCCATTAATTTTTCAGTGCTTGGTGTATAGTTATGATTATTACACTGTTTGTCACTCAGCCTATGAGTTGCATGACCGTGTACAACAAGGGGGGAGGGATAGCTCAGTGGTTGGAGCATTGGCCTGCTAAACCCAGGGTTGTGAGTTCAATCCTTGAGGGGGCCATTTAGGGATCTAGGGCAAAAATTGGGGATTGGTCCTGCTTTGAGCAGGGGGTTGGACTAGATGACCTCCTGAGGTCCCTTCCAACCCTGATGGTCTATGATTCTATGATTCTAAGTGGGTGCTTTCAGGACTGATAGGCAGTCTGCAGTACAGGTTGTGAACTAATAAAGATGAATTATGTTTCAAAGAATAGAATTTTATTCAGGAACAAAATAAGTGAAAAGAAAAATCTGTGCAATTTAAACGCTAATACATTAAAAACGCAATATATTAATAGAACAGAACTTACCAAGAGAAAAGAACATTTTAGCTACACCTACAGCTACTGTGGCTTTCACAGGTCAGTGTATGTGAAAATGTAGGTCTACAAAAGTCTGCAGCATCTGTACTTGCTGCCATTATGTCCTGATGCATCTCCCTCTCCTTCTCCTATCCACTCCACTCTTTCCTTTTCCAGGCTATTTGCAATGTTCATCGTCCAGGTCCTGTGCTCATAGTCTGATGCAGCACTGGCTTGCAGGACCTCATTGAACATGTCATCCCGATTCCTCTTCTTTTTGCTCCTTATCTGGACTCGGGCATCCCAGAGGGGGAGGGGGGGACACTAAAGGCCGCAATGGCAACAGTTACAGATAAAACACACAGGTACCATTGTCAGTATAGTCCTACCGGAAAGCAAAACTTAAGATTCAGAACTGCCTTCCCTTGCATCCCTAAAGTCTTAAACAAGACATGCTATTTGACACTTCTGCTTCAGAGTGCTTGTGCATGGTGCCACTCACAGCACCAGCCATGGTGAGTATGGCCTGCTCAAGGTGAAGGAGATGAGAAGGGAATTGCTTGGTTGCATGAAACTATGAGTACAGGGCAATGGCATTAAATACAGGTACAATTTTCCACAGGCCATTGTGATTTTAGCTAATATCTCAGTCCTGAGGGTAGCAAAGGTAGAAAGAGCATTGCTGTTGCTGGAATCCCAAAGCCACCCAGGCTTAGAGGCTGCTAGCCTGTATACTTCAATAGTGCCTGCTGAAGTTATCCCTGATGGCAAGGGAAAGTGTCCTACCATGGAGGAAGAAATAAGGCTGCCATCCCTAGGAACCTTTGGGAGAGGATTGCAGAATGCAGCCATGAAAATTTCATTGAGATCTCTCAGGAAGATTCTAGGGACATCCCTGTGTACATAAACAAACTGCCCCTCATGCCCTGAACCCCTGCCTAACTCTATAGGGGAATGAAAAGCAGATAACTCCACCTCTCTTTGTTGTACCACTACCTCTTCTAGTACAAGCAAATTAATACAGAGTTGATAGTGTCCTGGTAAGTTGGGGATGTCATCACTGTAAGGGGAGATAAGTTTACACATTTACCTGAAAAAAGAAAAGGAGTAGTTGCGGCACCTTAGAGACTAACAAATTTAGTACTCCTTTTCTTTTTGTGAATACAGACTAACACGGCTGCTACTCTGAAACCTGACATGTACCTGAGGTTCCTTCCCTGCATCAGGCTTGTCCGTGCTCAGTTGCTGGACTGGACTGTGGTGAAGTCTCAAACAGGTCCTGGCTCACGGCATAGCTGGCTCCCCTGGTCACGTGTCCCCCATCTTCCTCCTCCATCTCGCTGTTCATGTCAGGGGCCTGTAACTTGGGCTCCTTGGAGGTATCCACAGCGGTATGTTGGGTGGTGGTGGTGGCATCTCCACCAAGCATGGTGTGAAGCTTTTTGTAGAAGTGGCAGGTCTGCGGCTGAGTGACAGATCAACTGTTTACCTCCCTGGCCTTCTGGTATGCTTGCCTCAGTTCCTTTGCTTTCATGTGGCACTGCTGCTGGTCCCTGTCATACCCTTTCTCCTGCATCTCCCGTGCAATCTGTTTGTAGGGTTTGACATTTCAATGGCTGGTTCATAGCTGTGTTTGCCCAGCCTGTTCTCCCCACAGGCCCAGGAGATGCAATATCTTCTGTCTACTCCAGGCTGGAGCATGTTTGGAGTATGGAGTTGCGCACAACAGTGGAGAGCTGCTATGTATGACTACCCAGCCAGCTAATCAGAAAAAGGCATTGCAAAAATTTGAGGGGCTTTAAGGGGTGGGGGGCATTCCAGTCTCTGTGACCCCTGGGCAGTGGTTCACAATTGAAACCACAGCAGTCAATGTCAGGCGTTGTGGGACAGGTGCTGGAGGACTGTTAGGCTTTCCATAGGTAGTGCAGTGTTTACACTTGCTCTGTGTTGACCTCAGCACAAAGACCCTGGCTCACTGCGGCTTGGGTGGATGGCATTACTAGTCAGCATAACTGGGCACTTACACTGATGGGAGCCAAATTTAAGTGTAGACACATGCAGAACTAGATCAATGCAAGGTGGCTTACATTGACCTAACTTTGTAAGGTAGGCCAGGTCCCAGTGGTTGGATGCTTGAGTTAGACAAATCCAGACTAGAGATAAGGTGCAAATTTTCAACAGTGAGTGTAATTAACCATTGGAACAATTTATCTAGGGACATGGTACATTCTTCAACACTTGAAGTCTTTAAATCAAGACTGGAATCTCTCTAAAAGATTGTATAGCTCAAACTAAAGTTAGGAGCTTGATGTAGCAATTCCTAGGTGAAATTCTGTGGCTTGTGATGATTCTCAGGGTATCAAGGACTGTGAGTCACCTTGTTATCCCCTGCTTCTAGCAAGAAGTAGATGGGCCCATTTTAGTTCTCTAACACAACCAGCCTGTTAGCCACTCATGTACTCTCAGATGGGTTATGCCAGCCCTGTCTTTGCCTCTCAAGTTAACAAACGGTGTGCCTTAGTCCCCAACTCCTTTGAAGTGTTCTCCCACGATGTCCAACGTGACACCACCTGCTCCTAGAAATCCCAATCCCCAGTTATACCAGCTTATTGACCCACTCCTGTATAACATACAGCACTTATGAGCATTAGGAAAAGAAAAGGTTTATTTAAGAAAGAATAGAGATTCAACTAGAAACAAGAGTGAGTGATGGAAACAAATGGTTACAATACAAAACAAAAACTAGGGCCTACACTTCTAAGTAGTTACCTTTTCTGGTCTAATAAACTGGAGTTTCCTCCCAAGTTCAGCCTGTTGCAGAGCTGTCTGGCTTCACAGAAACCAAAGGCCAGACTTTCATGAAACACCCCTGCTCCACTCGATGGCTCCTCAATGAATGGGTACAGAGTGCCTCTTCCCACTCTGTGATATACTGAAACACTCTTTGTGCTTTATTACTAGACAAGGCAATCCCGTCTGTTGTAATGGTCCTTTTCTACCGCCAAGTGGTTTCATATGTTTGCAGTTGTTTTTGATGGTTTTCCATTGATTGTTCCAGAATGGGGAAAGGGGAGCCAACTGAGCCTTGTGTTACATCACGAGCTATTCAGGTAGGGGTGGAACTACCTCCTTTGTGAATAGGCCTTCACCAGGGAGTCAAACTGGAACTGAACTGGAATGAGAAAACCAGTTCAAACTGGTATTTTTACTTGAGCCAGAACCAAACCTGAACCATAATTTTGTCCTACTTACTGAATCTGAACTGAAACTGAACTGAAAAAGAAATTGGGTTACTGGTTAAAATAAAGGTTCAGCATTTTATAAGCTCAACATTATTTTTTTTTAAAAAAAGACTGATCTTGTATAACAAGACAGCAACATACCCAAATCATGAGGGATTGCTGCCAGAAAGGCCTGCCCCAGTATAATAAGTCTAGGAGGAGGTCAGCCCACAAAAGTATGGAGGGAGAGGGGCAGCTTAGGAGCTGCCTGAACACCACATGAGGCAGCAGGGGGCCCCAGAGATAGATGAACCATCTCTGAGACTCTCCACTGGGGAGAGAGGAAATGGAATGTTCCATGGTCCCTGAAATGAGTAACTCTTCAAGCCTAAGGGAAAAGATAATGGCTCCCCAGCCCTTCTCCCTCTTAGACAGGCCTCCTCCCACCCATCTCTAACTCCTCCCTCTAGTTGCCCCACATGAGACAGGGCCCATGCCCCAAATTCAAATTTATCCTTTCACTGCAGAGCTTCAATAGGACAGAGCAAGAAGTAGAAGTTGTTTTAATTTGCTCAAATTGTTCATAAAAATAATTGTGTTTATTTGACAATACAAAAACACTAGGAAAACTCATGTTAAATTAAAATAAAATTAAATAAATAAATAATCAAACATCAAAATAGTTTTAATTTTAAGTTTTCTTTTTTGAATGTATTTCCACCAAGATTGAAATTTGTTTTGAATCCTTCTGACCCTGTAACTGACCTGTGTTGGGTTTTTTGGGTGCCTCAAACCGGAACAAAACCCAAACACACTGAATGCAACTGAATCCGAACCTGAATTGAACCAAATGAGTCAGACTCCCAGGCTGTCACCAAATGGTATCATTCTGTGGTGACTCCTTTTAGCATTAAGACAATAAGGGCATACACTTCCATACAGTTCTATTTTTCCTTAAATATAAGCCATACACATCATGCCATAGTTACTAACATCAATAAGTTGCAAGCTGTCAATAGTGACCTTACATGTTACCCTTTATGGATAAATACCCTGTAAGCAATGTATTTGAGATAGAGAGTTTGTCATGTCTTACACAAACTCATAGGCATAGGTAGTCTGGCCTATAGGGGTCACAACTGGGTTGAGGTCTGCCCACCAGAGACAGTAGTTGCCATGCTGGAGTTTGGAGGAATCACAAGAACCAGAACAAGAGTCTGGGTCAGGCTGGGATTGGACACTGGAGACCAGCGATCATTCCAAGCTAGAATCAGGAGGCAGGAATCAGGATCAGAGTCAGGCTGAAGTCAGAGACTGGGCGCCAGGAGATCCAGCAAAGTCTGGCATAGCAGCAGGCCAAAGTCTCTGTGGTTGCCCAGACAGCTTCCTAGGAGAACCGCTGGGAATAAATAGGGCACTGGGCCAATCAGAGGGCCACAAGATACCATCACTCTGAGTCTCTTGGGCGGTATTTCCTGTGGCATTTGCTCTTCATAGTGCTCCTTGGCTATAACTTTGCATACCTGCTAGTGGTACTGTGGGAATAGAATCTGCCCCAGGCTCTGAGACCTGGGTTCTAGTCCCTGGGTTGTTACTAAGGGACCTTTGTGTCATACTTGTGTTTTTCACGAGTTCAGACTTGATGACAATAATGGTGCCTTTCTGGCTTTAAAATCTATTAAGTGCCAGAGGCATCTGGGTGAGGCATTTGGTGTGTGCATTTGTACTGCAGTGCCTGCAAGTGTATTCATACCTCACAGCCTGACATGTCCCCAGGATTAATAATGACATTGCCAATACTCTGCATAGGTTTCAGGTAATTTGATTCCAGGACTTAGCACTGAAGACCAGCAGCAATACCTTGAGAATTATGGAACCTTGAGTTACTTTATGGCTGTCAGACTAGTGGAAAACTCCATTTTCTCATGGATGTTCAAAAATTACAAAATACTATTATCAGATTTCATGGATTTCAGAATGGGCCGGGTCCTACCCTGCACATGGCCTATTCCAGAACTGCATGTAGTCCAGTCCGTGGTACTTCAGTTTTGTATCAGTTAGCAGGGATTTCTTTCTGTGCAAAAATCGTAAGCTTCCCTGATCTTTACACTGGGTTTTCAGGTGGCAGGTTACTAGAAGGTTGGTCCCATTTTAGTGTTTCTACTGTAGGTTGTAGAAATCAGTAATTGTCCTGATTTTAAGGGATTTAGTCTGTATATTCCCTAAGATTTGTATTAGTGGCATTGAAGCAGTGTTATTGAAGGCAAACTGCCTCATGGCCTTCCTCATGGGTTTCTACAGTAGGGGAGTTAGTTTCTGGTTCAAAGAAGAATGAGGCGGGCAGGAACTCAAATTGTGCTGAATGAGAGTGGTGAAGAGGGTATTTCTCCTGAGAAGGGATTAAAGGCATTCATTTCAATTTGGTCTTTGGGCTCAGAGCAATTGTTCATCCACAGGGATGGGAATTTGTTAACCAGGTTTCACTGCACAGCACCACTGAAGAAAGGGGTCGAGTTTCTTGGCTATCTCTGAAGGTTTTTAACTCTCATTCATTAAGGCCTGGTCTACACTACAGATTTAGGTTGATGCAAGGCAGTTTACGTCGACCTAACTATGTAAGTGTCTACACTAAAATTTTGCTCCTGATGATGTAACTGCCCTGCTGCTCCAACTTAATAACTCCACGTCCACAAGAGGCGTAGAGTCAATATTGATGTAGTTAGGTCGACACAGTGTCTGTGTAGACACTGTGTTGCTTACGTCGACTGTTACTGGCTTTCAGAAGCCATCCTACAATGCCCCACACTGACACTACAATTGGTACAAGTGCTCCTGGTGAGGACGCGCACCCCTAGCACAAGGAGCAAAGTGTAGACACACACCAGCAATGTAATTACTGCGGTGGCTCTATGCCAACATAAGTTAGGTCAACTTTATTTTGTAGTGTAGACATGCCCTTAGAATAGGGGCAGCCACATTAGCTGCAATGTTGGGAAAGGAAGCAGAGAAGATACAATCTATTGAGTGTTGGCAATCAGTGTTTCAGTTCTTACATTCAGCCTCCACAAGGGAATAATTAGTTCAGTTTGGGCTGTCTTTGTTAAGGATGTTGCTGTTTGTTTTTCTTTTGGATGGAATGAAGGGGACTCACTGCTGGATGTTGGGCTATCCAGGCACAGTGTTGTAAACTGGCCCTGCAGAAGGACATCTGGAAAGTGTGGAGGCTCCCAGTTAGGTTTGCCCAATTTGGTGTCTGCCTGAGGGGGCAAGGAAAGAGCAGCATGTTGTGGGACTAGCTAATGCCCCTCCTCTGCTCTTCGTTCCCAGCAGGTGACCATTATTTGGGGGAGAATGACCTAGGCATAGCAAAATGAGTTAATCTGATAAGCAGAATAAAGAGGGATATTGTCCACATGAGGGCTTCTTTCCCTGCAGAGGTCTTGGCCTTGGTCATAGATACTTTTGAGGCAGGTTTGGCAAGGAATTGCCGGATATGGATACTTCCAGGTGCTTAAGGTTTACCTTGCAAAATGTTGCCAAGGGTGGCTTTTTTTAGATACAGCGAAGAAAAGGTCACTTTTACATTATTCCAGAGATCAAACCCTAGTGTCTGACCCCTTGTCTGACACAGCAGCATGTACCCTTAGCCTGTTCCTTTGTGAATGCATCCAAACTAGGAAAAAACACTGTTTTCATGCCACTTTACTTACTATATGGTAAATATGTGGTGAAATCCTAATGTAGACAAGCAGTTTGTAGTTTTCATATGAGTTAGCAGGTCAAGGTAAACCATTGGCTCCTGGCCCTGACTTGCTAACAAGTGGTAAAATTACACACTGCCTTGTCTGCAGGAGGATTTTATCACATGTTGTTTGCCACTTATTAACTTACATGTGGTATGATAACACTTTTTTCCATGAGTCAAGATGGGACATGTGTGTATCTGTCGCGTTTTTGAGTAGGCCAGACTTCCTGTTGCTTCACTCTTCTGGTGGTATTCACATATTTCTCAATCCTTTTTCTTCTGGAGGTCTCCTGTTAGCTAAGTACTTAGTACCTCCCACCCAGTTTTAACAACTTCCATGGAATTTCAGCTACTCATCACATGTAGTGGTATGAGCTTTGGGATGGAAGTGAGGGAGAAAGGAGAATTAAGAGCAGGGAAATCTGTAGCAGACATCAGAACCCTCATAGAAGAAGGTTTTTGCACCAGTGGCAAGACTGGGTGAGGAGACAGAGAGGTGAAAAAACAGCAAACCAAGAATAAAGAGTGATAAGGTCCATGAGGTAGGCTAGAAAAAGTCAATGTAGAATTTCACGAGCAGTGTGAGAATTCAGATTTGCACGCTTACTTCAGCGTGTGCGTGCCATGAAAACACAGGAATTAAGGAACTGATGCATTGGATCAGACTACTGGTCTATCTTATTCAGTATCCCATCTCCAAATGTGGCCACTACCAGATGCCTCTGAGTAGGGTGTAAAACCTCCATGGGTTGGGAATAACCTGCTCTTAAGGGCAATTTATTTCTAACCTTTTTCAGTTAGTGGTTACCTTATGCTCTGAAACACAAAGGTTTTTATATCCTTATAAAACATTTGTTATGGAAATGGTTAATTTCTGCTTAAACAAGTCATGCTTTTGCTCATGAGCTGGAGTTTGCATCTCTCACAGTGAAAGTCTCTCATCAGGCAAGTATGATAGAACAGTAGAGTGTACTAGGGATCCAATAATTATGGAAAAAGGCAAAATGCAGAACACAACTTGGGGTTTTGGATAAGAATATAAGTATGGCTGTAATTTATATTCATGGAAAACAGTAGATCTACATAATCACAATTTGCTTATTCAATTAAGGAATGCTTATTTATGCAGTGTGTCTTCTGTGTGAGAGATAAGGTGGGTGAGATAATATCTTTTATTGGACCAACTTGTGTGAGACAGACCTGAAGAAGAGCTCTGTGTAAACTCGAAAGCTTGCCTCTGTCACCAACAGAAGATGGTCCAGTAAAAGGTATTACCTCACCCACTTTGTCTCCCTAATATCCTGGGGCCAACATGGTTACAACAACACTGCATACAGCAAAAAATTAGTCTATTTTATCTGTACCATAGTACTTGAGCATTTCTCAGAATAAAAGGGTCTGAGAGGGTTAAAGTTAAATAATTTACACAAAATTATTAACTGGGACTATACCTTAGAGTCTAAATTCCCCAACTGTCTTAGGTAATTTTTAAAAAAGAATGTGCTGTCCTTTCTATAAATGAAATCAGCTTGGAAATAACCTACTGCTTCTCTGGATATAACAAATTAGCATGAGTCTCAATAGTAGTATTAATCAGATTTTTCACTTCTGTTTTGTACCCTCTGTAGTACAGACAAAGTGAAAATGAAACTATTTTTGGCCTGAAATTTATCACAGTTCAACGTGTTACATAGTGGGAGAAATTAAAAATTCTAATTTTACATTCACACAGTGTTAATAAATTTAATTCTCTAGTAAAAATTGAGAAACTCCTGATAAAAACCCAGAAATAATACTAAATGCAGCTATCTCATTGTCACATGAAACTTGGTACAGTCAATTCCACAGTTCTGCTTTTATCTTAGAAGTACCAGTGTAGGTATTTTTTAGAGACTTGTTTGTGCTGAGCATAAAACAAAAAAATTCCACTGAAATCTACAGCAACATCAAAGTTTGTATAGTATTTTTTTCTTGTAAGTTAGAAACTAGACAAACGGGCTTGGATAAAATAAGAACTGAAGCTTCATTAAAATCTCTAATTATACCTAGACATTCCCCAACCCCTGCAGATATTATCTTTTTTCTCCTTTTAATTTGTGTGTACTGTGCATCTGCTGGCTTAGACTGGAACAGAAACCAGAAGTATCCGAAATAATTCAAGTAAAACTGTTCCATTAATATTTTCAGTGAAGCAGGAACCAGGAAATGCCAAAGATCTAATGAGAGCGATTGTTCTTATGAGATTTCCAGTACAATTTCTATATCAAAAAAGTTCAGAAATATTTGGAGAAGTATCCAGATTATTGGAAATATCTCACTGCAAAACTACTTGGATTGACAGACAGGGTTTGGTGTAACCCAGAAATACATTTAAAAAAGGTTCATAGTTAAAAAGCAATTGAGCATTGATAGTGCTTTGGTCTGCATAGAAACCTATTGTCCCATATTAAATGGTTTGTTCTTGTGTTTCCATAGTAATAGGGTGTTTTACATTTTCTGATGTTAGACAGAGGTTAAGATCTGCAGACCCATTCCCTGACAGTATAAGAGCCAAACCATATTTTGCCTAGGGGCAATTGGGAAGGTTGAACATTGCTGAAGGGACAGGGGAATGACAAGTGTGGGTCAACATCCACTGCAGGTCCACTGACCTCAAACAGGAAGGGGCTCTGACCTAGGTGGCTACTACAGCCTATAGACTATGTAAGAGGCTGTGACCAGGGTGTGGAGAAGTGCCCCGTGTCCTCTCTCCAAGAGGGGTCCACATATTGTTCTCCTGGGCAAAGCTGTTCACCTAATGTGAAATCTACATCTCAGAAAACCCAAGTGAGGACTCTGGAGGTATATAACTTACTACTTTACATAGTTTAACTTATAGACTTTTTCCTGGTATGGATCAATATCACTAAATGCGGAGAAAATCACCTTTTCTCTGTATGCTAGTAGAGAGAATGGGAGTTGATCAAGTATAGGAAGGAACTGAAGAGGAACAGTCAAACAAAAAAGAGTCCCTTTCAATTATATCACTTGAAGGCAGAAAACTACATACTAAGAAATTTTATAAGTGTTTGTGTGCAAATGCTAGCAGTCTAAATACTAAGGTTTATGAACTTGACTGCCTAGTATTAAATGAGGATATTGATGTAATAGGCATCACAGAAACTTGGTGGAATGATGATAATTAATTGGAGGTGGTAATATGAGGGTATAAAATATATAGGAATGACAGAGCAGGTCGTACTGGTGGGGGATGGTACTATACGTGAAGGAAGGTCAAATATAGTAAACACCTTTAATTCCCAAACTGTACCATTGATGGTACCCTATGGATAGAAATTCCATCTTGATGAATAAGAGTATAGCAGTAGGAGTATACTACTGACCATCTGATGAAGATGGATATGTTGACTGTGAAAAGCTCAGGGAGAATAGAGAGGCGACAAAAATATTAAATTAGATAATAATGGGGGATTTCAACTATCCCCATATTGACTGTGTACATGTCATCTCAGGACGGGATGAAGCAATAACAATTCGAGACACCATTAATGTTGGAGCAGCTAGTCCTGGAACCCACAAGGGGAGAGGCAATTCTTATTGAGTTTTAAGTGGTGCATAGGATCTGGTCCAAGAGGTGAATACAGCTGAAATGATCAGCAATACCATCAGAATGTAATTAAATTTAACATTCTTGGGGGGTGAGGGGAGGAGGGCAGGGAATACCAGAGAAACCCACCATAGTATCATTTAACTTCACAAAGGGAAAATACACAAAAATGAGTAAGCTAGTTAAATGGAAATTAAAAGGAACAGTCACAAGAGTGAAATGCCTGCAAGCTGCCTGGAAACTTTTTAAAAATAGCATAATAGAGACTCAAATTATATGTATACCCCCAAATAAATAAATAAATAACAGTAAGAAGACCCATGCTACAGTGCCTAAACAACAGAGTAAAAGAGGCAGTTAGAGGCCAAAAGGCATCTTTTAAAAATTGGAAGTCAAGTCCTACTGAGGAAAATAGAAAGGAATATAAATACTGGCAAGTCAAATGTAAAAATACAATTAGGCAGGCCAATAAAGAATTTGAAGAGCAGCTAGCAAAAGACACAAAAACTAACAGCACCATTTTTTACATGTACATCAGAAGCAGGAAGCCTGCCAAATAATCAGTGGGGCCACAAGACAATTGACATGCTAAAGGAGCATTCGAGGAAGACAAGGCTGTTGTGGAAAAGTCAAATGAATTTTTTGCATGGGTCTTCGCTGCAGAGAGAGATTCCCACACCTGTGCCATTCTTTTTAGGTGACAAATCTGAGGAACTGTCTCAGATTGAGGCGTCATTAGAGGAGATTTTGAAAAGATAATCGATATATCACTAGAACCAGATGGTATTCATCCAAGAGTTCTGAAGGAACTCAAATATGAAATTGCTGAACTGCTAACTGTGGCATGTAACCTATTGCTTGAATCAGTCTCTGTACCATATGACTGAAGGATAGCTAATGTAATGCCAATTTTTAAAAAAGGTTCCAGAGGTGATCCTGGCAATTACAGACTGTTATGCCTAACATCAGTACCAGGCAAATTGAAACAGTAGTAGTAAATAACAGAATTATCAGATCTAGATGAACATGATATGTTGGGGAAGAGTCACCATGGCTTTTGTAAAGGGAAATCATATCTCACCAATTTATTCGACTTCTTTGAGTAGATGATGCATGTGGACAAAGATGATCCAGGAGATAGTGTACTTTGATTTTCAGAAAGCCTTTGACAATGTCCCTCACCAAAGGTTCTGAAGCAAAGTAAGCTGTCATGGGATAAGTGGAAGGTCCTCTCATGGATCAGTAACTGGTTAAAAGATAGGAGATGAAGAGTAGGAATAAATGGTCAGTTTTCACAATGGAGAGAGGTAAATAGCAGGGTCCCCCAAGGATCTGTACTGGGATTAGTGCTGTTGAATATATTCATAAATGATCTGGAAAAACAGGTAAACAGTGAGGTGGCAAAATTTGCAGATGATACAAAATCACTCAGTGTAGTTAAGTCCACAACTGCCTGAGAAGAGTTACAAAGGGATCTCACAAAACTGTGTGACTGAGCAACAAAATGGCAGATGAAATTCAATATTGATAAAGGCAAAGTAATTCACTTTCAAAAACATAATCCCAATTGGACATAAAATAGTGATGGGGTCTATATTAGCTGTTACCATTCAAGAAAGAGATCTTAGAGTCATTGTGGGCAGTTCTCCAAAAACA
Source organism: Lepidochelys olivacea (assembly GCF_965140295.1). Taxonomy (NCBI): domain Eukaryota; kingdom Metazoa; phylum Chordata; order Testudines; family Cheloniidae; genus Lepidochelys; species Lepidochelys olivacea. The sequence continues at coordinate 171,647,538 of NC_140411.1, forward strand.
TTTGCTCAATTTGCAGTGGCAGTCAAAAAAGCTAGCAATGTTAGGGACCGTTAGGAAAGGGATAGATAATAAGATATCATAATGACACTATATAAATCTATGGTATGCCCACACCTTGAATGCTGCCTGCAGTTCTAGTCATCCCATATCAAAAAAGATATATTAGAATTGGAGAAAGTAGAGAAGGGTAACAAAAATGATTTGGGGTATGGGACAGTTTCCATATGAGGAGAGATTAAAAAGACTGGGACTGTTCAATTTAGACAAGACACAAGTAAGGGGGGGATCTGAGAGATGTCTATAAAATCATGATTGGAGAAAATGAATAGGGAAGTGTTATTTACCCCTTCACATAACACAAGAAGCTGGGGTCACCCAATGAAATTAACAGGCAGCAGTAAAACAAAGAAACAAACAAACAAAAGGAAGTACTTCTTCACACAACACACAGTCAACATGTGAAATGTATTTTCAGTGGATGTTGTGGAGGCCAAAAGTATAATCGGGTTCAAAAAGAATTAGATAGGTTCATGGAGGATAGGTCCATCAATGACTATTTGCCAAGATGGTCAGGCATGCAACCCCATGCTCTGGGTGTCCCTAAACTTCTTACTGCCAGAATCTGGGACTGGATGACAGGGGATGGTTCACTCGATAATTGTCCTGTTCTGTTCATTTCCTCTGAAGCATATGGCACTGATCATTGTTGGAAGACAGGATACTGGGCTAGATGGATCATTAGTCTGTCCCAGTATGGCTGTTCTTATGTTTACATCTGTGAAGTCCAGAGGGTATCCTGGTTAAACTGGTTCCACGTGCTACTCTACACTGATCGTGAGAGTCAATGATCTGGCATGAAAGAAGACCAAACTTCTATCATACAAACTTGTGGAAGAGATGCAGTAAGGATTCTTGGATCTCAAACAGAACTCCCCTTAGCTTCCGCAGGAGTTTCCAGCAGATCTGTCAAGTGTCACATATCTTGTATGACATGATATATGCATGCAGTCACTTCTCATGCATCCCCACAGCCCAACCTGAAAGTCATGCTTTCAGCTGGGATTCAGGAATGATCTGCTGTTGGGATCCAAGGCTCCCAGAAGCTGCTGTGGCACCTGCTGAACAGGTAGACAAGCAACATCTATCTGCTGCTTCCTCTTTAGATCAAGGAATGGAAAGAGCAGCTCGGAGGAGCAGGCAGATAGTGCGGGTGGCGGCAGCAGCAGCAAGTACAGTTGATGGCAGGGGCCTGGTCTATACTTAAACACTAGGTTGATATAGCTATGGAGCTTAGGGTTGTGGAAAATTTCACAGCCCTGAGAGCTGTAGCTCTGCTGACCTACCCCCAGTGTAGATGTGGCTAGGCTGATGGAAGAATTTTTTCTGTCAACCTAGTGATTGCAACTCAGAGAGCTGGATTAACTATAGCGATGGAAAAACCCCAGTTGCTGTCGGACTGGGATCTCAAACTCAAATCACCATGAGGGCCACATGAGGCCTAGTACATTGGCCCGACGACATCACTGACACCTTTTCATACAAAGATACAAAAGCCCCCCCACCTCTTCCCCTGGCCCTGCCCGCACTCCACCCCTTCCATGAGGCCCCGCCCCCGTCCCACCTCTTCCCATCCCTTCCCCGCCCCCCATTCCAACTCCTTCCCCAGAGTCCCCACCCCAACTCCACCCCCTCCCTGCCCCTAGTCCAACCCCTTCCCCAAATTCTCGCCCCATCCACGCCTCTTCTCTGCCTCCTCCCCTGAGCGCACTGTGTCCCTGCTCCTCCCCCCTCCCTTCTGGAAAGTCCTAAGTGCTGCCAAACAGCTGTTTGGTGGCGGGAAGTGCTGGGAGGTAGGTGAAGGAGTGGGGATGCGGCGCGCTCGGGGGGGTGGAGGTGGGGGAGTGGAGGCAAGGAGTGGGGGAGTGAGGGGAGCTATGGCAGGCCACAGGAAATAACTGTTTGAGACCCCTGCTCTAGGAAGTGTCTACTGCTACAGCTACATAGCTATGCTGCTCTAGCATCCATAGTGCAGGCATGGCTAGGGACAAATAATGAATGAGGCCTCGGAGTGGCCCCTGGCTCTCCTCATCAACCAACCAACCCTTCCCCACTGACAGGCTCTGGCTTCCACTGAACCCCTAGGTAAACCTATCTTCCCCTAGACACCAATCCTAGCTCCTGCAAAGCCCTCCCTGCCATCCCCACAAAGCCAGCTTCTTCCACAAACTACCCATCTTCCCCCCCGCCCCAATACTCCCATACAAACCTAGCTTTCCCCAGCCACTCCCAGCCAGCTACTGTTCTGGACCCTAAACTTGTCCCTATCTTCCTCTCAAATACCCCTCCCCCAGCCACTGAGCTTGTTCCTATATTTCCTCTCCCCCATACACCTCCACAAACCAAGTTTCCTGTAGTTACCTCCAACTCCCCCCACCCTTCTTGACAGCCTTGTTACCCCATTTTCTGCCCAGCCCCACCCAACTCTGCCACCCTGGCTTCCTGACAGCTGCAGCCAGCATCCACCTATTCCCAAGACACCCTTAGGCACACACATTTTGTGCAGCTCCTTGTCTTAGACCCACCATTGCTTGGGTCAAGGCATGCTGATCTTTGACTGAATGTTATGGTTATGCACACATTATTGCAAAGTCACAAATTGTATTAACTAGATATCATATTTGCAAATATTTGGCATAATTGTCATGCCCAGAATTGCAAGATCTTGGCCGCCATGCTCCAGTTACCAAAAAGAGGCTCCAGATCAGGCTGCCATTAGGTAAAGGCAACCAGAGTTCTGAGAAAGTTTGCACAAAGCCCCACAAAGTCTGTCTTTGTCCCTGCCAGCCATCTGTATCAGAATTTTATATTCTGATTCTCAAGAAGCAAGAACTAATTCGTAGAATCATAGAATATCAGGGTTGGAAGTGACCTCAGGAGGTCATCTAGTCCAACCCCCTGCTCAAAGCAGGACCAATCCCCAACTAAATCATCCCAGCCAGGGCTTTGTCAAACCTGACCTTAAAAACTTTTAAGGAAGGAGATTCCACCATCTCCCTAGGTAATGCATTCCAGTGTTTCACCACCCTCTTAGTGAAAAAGTTTTTCCTAATATCCAACCTAAACCTCCCACATTGCAACTTGAGACCATTACTCCTCGTTCTGTCATCTGCTACCACTGAGAACAGTCTAGATCCATCCTCTTTGGAACCCCCTTTAAGGGAGTTGAAAGCAGCTATCAAATCCCCCCTCATTCTTCTCTTCCGCAGACTAAACAATCCCAGTTCCCTCAGCCTCTCCTCATAAGACATGCGTTCGAGTCCCCTAATCATTTTTGTTGCCCTCTGCTGGACTCTCTCCAATTTTTCCACATCCTTCTTGTAGTGTGGGGCCCAAAACTGAACACAGTACTCCAGATGAGGCCTCACCACGGCCTCACCAATGTTGAATAGAGGGAAACGCTCACGTCCCTTGATCTGCTGGCAATGCTCCTACTTATACATCCCCAAATGCCATTGGTCTTCTTGGCAACAAGGGCACACTGTTGACTCATATCCAGCTTCTCGTCCACTGTAACCCCTAGGTCCTTTTCCGCAGAACTGCTGCCTAGCCATTCGGTCCCTAGTCTGTAGTGGTGCATGGGATTCTTCCGTCCTAAGTGCAGGACTCTGCACTTGTCCTTGTTGAACCTCAGATTTCTTTTGGCCCAATCCTCCAATTTGTCTAGGTCCCTCTGTATCCTATCCCTACCCTCCAGCGTATCTACCTCTCCTCCCAGTTCAGTGTCATCTGCAAACTTGCTGAGGGTGCAATCCACACCATCCTCCAGATCATTTATGAAGATATTGAACAAAACCGGCTCGAGGACTGACCCTTGGGGCACTCCACTTGATACTGGCTGCCAACTAGACATGGAGCCATTGAGCACTACCCGTTGAGCCCGACAATGTAGCCCGCTTTCTACCCACCTTATAGTCCATTCATCCAGCCCATACTTCTTTAACTTGCTGGCAAGAATACTGTGGGAGACTGTGCCAAAAGCTTTGCTAAAGTCAAGGAACAACACTCCACTGCTTTCCCCTCATCCACAGAGACAGCTATCTCGTCATAAAAGGCAATTAGATTAGTCAGGCATGACTTGCCCTTGGTGAATCCATTCTGATTGTTTCTGATCACTTTCCTCTCCTCTAAGTGCTTCAGAATTGATTCCTTGAGGATCCGCTCCATGATTTTTCTAGGGACTGAGGTGAGGCTGACTGGCCTGTCATTCCCAGGATCCTCCTTCTTCCCTTTTTTAAAGATGGGCACTACATTAGCCTTTTTCCAGTCGTCCGGGACCTCCCCTGATCGCCATGAGTTTTCAAAGATAATGGCCAATGGCTCTGCAATCACATCCGCCAACTCCTTTAGCAGTCTCGGATGCAGCGCATCCGGCCTCATGGACTTGTGCTTGTCCAGCATTTCTAAATAGTCCCGAACCACTTCTTTCTCCACACAGGGCTGGTCACCTCCTCCCCATGCTGTGCTGCCCAGTGCAGTAGTCTAGGAGCTGATCTTGTTCGTGAAGACAGAGGCAAAAAAAGCATTGAGTACATTAGCTTTTTCCACATCCTCTGTCAGTAAGTTGCCTCCCTCATTCAGTAAGGGGCCCACACTTCCCTTGACTTTCTTCTTGTTGCTAACATACCTGAAGAAACCCTTCTTGTTACTCTTAACATCTCTTGCTAGCTGCAACTCCAGGTGTGATTTGGCCTTCCTGATTTCACTCCTGCATGCCCGAGCAATATTTTTATACTCTTCCATGGTCATTTGTCCAATCTTCCACTTCTTGTAAGCTTCTTTTTCGTGTTTAAGATCAGCAAGGATTTCACTGTTAAGCCAAGCTGGCTACCTGCCATATTTACTATTCTTTCTACACATCGGGATGGTTTGTTCCTGTAACCTCAATAAGGATTCTTTAAAATACAGCCAGCTCTCCTGGACTCCTTTCCCCCTCATGTTATTCTCCCAGGGGATCTTGCCCATCAGTTCCTGTAGGGATTCAAAGTCTGCTTTTCTGAAGTCCAGGGTCTGTATTCTGCTGCTCTCCTTTCTTCCCTGTGTCAGGATCCTGAACTCGACCATCTCATGGTCACTGCCTCCCAGGTTCCCATCCACTTTTGCTTCCCCTACTAATTTTTCCCGGTTTTTGAGCAGCAGCTCAAGAAGAACTCTGCCCCTAGTTGGTTCCTCCAGCACTTGCACCAGGAAATTGTCCCCTACACTTTCCAAAAACTTCCTGGATTGTCCGTGCACTGCTGTATTGCTCTCCCAGCAGATATCAGGGTGACTGAAGTTTCCAATGAGAACCAGGGCCTGTGATTTAGTAACTTCCGTTAGTTGCCGGAAGAAAGCCGCATCCACCTCATCCCCCTGGTCCGGTGGTCTATAGCAGACTCCCACCACAACATCACCCTTGGTGCTCACACTTCTAAACTTAATCTAGAGACTCAGGTTTTTCTGCAGTTTCATACCGGAGCTCTGAGCAGTCATACTGCTCTCTTACATACAATGCAAGTCCCCCACCTTTTCTGCCCTCCTGTCCTTCCTGAACCGTTTATATCCATCCATGACAGTACTCCAGTCATGTGAGTTATCCCACCAAGTCTCTGCTATTCCAATCACATCATAATTCCTTGACTTTGCCAGGACTTTCAGTTCTCCCTGCTTGTTTCCCAGGCTTCTTGCATTTGTGTATAGGCACTTGAGATAACTTGCTGTTTGTCCTGTTTCTTAGTATGAGGCAGGAGCCCTCCCCTCTCGCGCTCTCCTGCTCGTGCTTCCTCCTGGTATCCCACGTCCGCACCTACCTCAGGGTTTTGGTCTCCTTCCCTCGGTCAACCTAGTTTAAATCCCTCCTCACTAGGTTAGCCAGCCTGCTTGTGAAGATGCTCTTCCCTCTCTTTGTTAGGTGGAGCCTGTCTCTGCCTAGCACTCCTCCTTCTTGGAGCACCATCCCATGGCCAAAGAATCCAAAGCCTTCTCTCCGACACCACCTGCGTAGCCATTCGTTGACTTCCACAATTTGACGGTCTTTACCCAGGCCTTTTCCTTCCATGGGGAGGATGGACGAGAACACCACTTGCGCCTCAAACTCCTTTATCCTTCTTCCCAGAGCCACGTAGTCTGCAGTGATCCGCTCAAGGTCATTCTTGGCAGTATCATTGGTGCCCACGTGGAGAAGCAGGAAGGGGTAGCGATCCGAGTACTTGATGAGTCTCGACAGTCTCTCCGTCACAACGTGAATCCTAGCTCCTGACAAGCAGCAGACTTCTCAGTTTTCCCGGTCGGGGCGGCAGATAGATGACTCAGTCCCCCTGAGGAGAGAGTCCCCGACTACCACCACCCACCTCCTTCTCTTGGGAGCAGTCGTCGTGGAACCCCCATCCCTAGGACAGTGCATCTCATGCCTTCCAATTGGCAGAGTCTCCTTCTGTTCCCTTCTCAGATGTATCATCTGGTCCACTCTCCGCATTAGTACCTGTGGAGAGAACATGAAAACGGTTGCTTACCTGTATCTGCATTGCTGGTATATGGACACTCCCCTTTCTTCTTCTGGAGGTCACATGCTGCCAAATTTCTTCACCGTCCTCCTGTCCCCACTGCACAGCCTGCTCTGAATCTTCAGAACATTGTGTCCGTAGAAGCATATCCTGACGTCTGTCCAGGAATTCTTCAGTTTCCCTTATGCAAAGCAGGGTCGATACTTGTTTCTCCAGACCTTGAACTTCTCTTCCAATATGGAGACCAGCTTGCACTTTGTACAGACAAAGTCACTTCTGTCCTGTGGAAGAAAGACAAGCATGGCACATCCAGTGTAGGTCACAACAGCTGAACACTCCCCATCCATATTACCTTCCTTCTACGAGCTTCCTCAGGAGTTGTAGTAACTACGCAGAGAAGCTGGCAAGATGTAAGCAACCAATCAAGCACATGGTCAAACTGGCACCCACAACAGGCACTCAGCTACTCACCAACACAGCCTCCCTAATGCAGCCCTTAGCATATAATTGTAATTATAATTCATAATTATTCTAGCTACAGACCAGCTCTTTAAGGGAGAATGGTGGGTCTAGAGAGGGTCTCCCTCCCTTCCTTCCCCCTTAAGTCTCACTTTCCATCTCTTCTTAGGATATGTCTTCCCACAACCTTGTGTCCCCTTCCCCTTGAGACCCCAACATTGTCCTTTCTGCCCGCAGAATGGTCTCCCCTCTTTTAGTCTGGTTATTCCCCTCAATCCCCAAGAGGTTTCTTCCCACTCCCGTTAAACCAGTCACTCTCCCATGTAAGTTTCTGCTTGCTACTCTCCCATATCATAATGTGGACAATCGGTTCCTGCAGACTTTATAAAAGTAGAGAGCCATGCAGATTTTGCAAAGCATGTTAGAAACCACTTTTAATAATTAAAGAATTCTTCCCTATAACCCTACAAACTAGTTCTAGGAACTGGTCCTCACGAAGACCAATAATTAGTGCATATGTGGAGTTTCTATTCCAAGCCATTTAGAATAGTGAAGACTTCCCCCTTTTTTTTTAAAAAAAAGTGTGTTTGTGTGTGTGGGGGGGAAGTGTACCAGTAGTGAAACCCATCTCATTTTTGTACCCTGCCATTACTCCTGAATGCTGGGTCCAATGTGCCAAACTTTTCAGAAAAACTCTACCTTCTGTGCCAGAATAGGTGATGTTACCAGCCATGCCACATATATAGTACAATACTTACAACTTCACAATCCTTTTCTCCACATTAATAGGTTATTAAAATTGTATTATCTCCTTATATTTTTATTTTATTCTATCAGTTTGCAGGACACCCAATGGAAATATGGATTTGAAGCCCCAAACCCTCCCTCAGGATCCATTAGTTGAGTTCCATTGAAGTCCATCTGACCACATTCAGGGACAGGAATTCCAATGCAGAATGAAGGCCTAAATGAATAAATCAAAACTGAACTGTAAATTTATGTTTACTTCAGTAAAAAGTCTTTTAAAATGGGTGTGGTGTAGGGGGAGAGGAAAAACTACTTAAAGGTCCATTCATATTGCCACTTTCTTTGCTTTCATCAGGAACAGGATTAGGCCATTTAAAAAAAGTCTGTTGTGTTACTTTTCTGGGTGCAGTGAAAGAGACAGAGAGCATGTAGGGAGGAATGAAAGAGATTGAAAGGAAAGCAAGGTGATGTGGATCCAAACCAAATCAACATTGCTTAGGTTGCCCAACACTTCCCATTATAAGACCCTATTTTCAGTTGCTTAAACTTTGCTAAACTTTAAGTATTTGGGCTGAAATTTTACAAGTCGAGTGTCTGCCTCAGGCTGAATGTTTTGAAAAAATTCAGCAAAAACAAGTGAACCATTTCTGAGAATGAGACGAGGAGAAAATACATGGTTTTGTTCATGTTAAAAAAATCTTATAACCATTTTATGGGGAGAACACTGTCCCATTGTTCACAGAAGGAGAGAGGTGAGTTGCCCTGAGCTGCTGGTCTCTTTCTGTCCCTCATTCCCCCTCTGCTCTTGTGAGAACGGTGTGGGTTGCTCCCTCTCTCTTTCTGGCTCCTTTGTGGAAGGGGGAGAACTCTGTCTGCCTGCTGCAGCAGCTCTGATTGGCGGCTGCTCTGCAAGAGATGGGGAAGGCATCCAATCAGAAGGGAGTTTCTCTCTCTGGAAAGGCTAAAAATTGTGTGAAGGCTGGAGCTTCCCATGTTATCGCAAGAATGGATCCAGCAATGGCCAAGATAGCTTTACTTGGGATTAAATTGTAAGAGTTGGCAACACTGCTATTGTCCATGAAGATCTTAGTCATCTTAGCTTCATAATGGAAGTGATGTGAAAATCACACAATTAATATATGGTTTGTTCTACAGTTGATTGAAAAGTTATGAATTTTTAATAAAAATATTTTGTGAATCATTTTGATTTTTTCTATCAATTTAAGGACTGGTTGGAATTTTTCCAAAATTTGAAATTTTGGTGTATTTTTTTGTAAAACATTTTATAAATGTTTGGCAAAAACATGCAGCATTTTTTCAACCACCTGCAGTTTATTATAGCATTTATTATTTTGTCCATGGAAAAACTCATTAAGCAAGCATTAATAAAGGTATTCCTGCCACTAATGCAAAGACACAGGTCAACATATACCTAAATCTAGACTCCTAAATACATATTTAGGCCCCTAGATAGAAGTGACCTGATTTTCAAAGTGTAAAGCATTTACAGTTCCTTGTTATTACCCAGGCCAAATCTATTTAGCAGCCTAACTTTAGGCACCTGGGTTTGGAAATCTTAGTTTGGGCTATTTGGTTAGAGTAAATCCTGGAGTTAGATTAATTATCTGATTGATCTTCAACTATTTTATTGAATGTTAAGTTATCAATGTGGAAAGGATTTCCCCAGTGGTGGTGAATTAGTAATTTAGAGGAAAAATAGTTTCTGTGGTTCAGACACTTCTTTAAAAAAGCCAATCAAGTTTTTAAAATGTTAAACTGTCTGTAAAACAAGAGTGAGTAAGCGTTTATTCATAAGAAGAGTATCGTTATAGGCCTGCCAATGTGGTTTACATTGGACAGAATCCAAGTTGGCTCCAATATTCTTTGCCGAGTACATTACAAATATTTTTGGCACCTGAAAGAATCACAGGGCTGTCTTTCAACTTAACATCTTTCACTTTTTCACAAAATACTTGTAAGTTCAGTCTCTCAAAAAATCAACTTCTGAGATGAATCATTCATGAAAGTTCCTTTTTACAATTTTGCACTTGACTATGAGGTCTCTTGGCACTTGACTATGAGATCTCTTGTTACTCACCATAGGCAGAGACATGCTAAAGAATAGATTTTGGGGGGCATTCATCTCTGGATCCCAGAATGATTTCTCCCCCCCCACAATTGCTTAAATTTGCTTTGAAAAAAGACAGTTAAGTGTCCTAAGAAAACAAAAGCATACACGTTGGATATTGGCTGAGAGAAGTCTGTAACTAGGGGTCACCCAATGACATTAGTAGGTAACGGGTTTAAAACAAACAAAAGGAAGCATTTTTTCATACAACGCACAGTCAACTTATGGAACTCCTTGCCAGAGGATGCTGTGAAGACCAAGACTATAACAAAAAGGACTAAATAAGTTCATGGAGAACAGGTCCATCAAAGGCTATTAGCCAGGATGATCAGGGATGCCACCCCATGCTCTAAGTGTCCCTTGCCTCTGTTGCCAGAAGCTGTGAGTGGACAATAGGGGATGGATCACTCGATGATTGCCTGTTCTGTTCATTCCCTCTGGGGCACCTGGCTTTGGCCACTGTTGGAAGACAGGATACTGGACTAGATGGACCATTGGCCTGACCCAGTATGGCCATTTTTATGTTTTGACATTTTTATGTAATGTGACAAATACGGATGAGAACAAGTAAAGGTAAAACACTAAATCAAATGAACTGTTTTGCAGCTGGAGAGAACATCTTTCTGGTTAGCAAATGGTGCGGATAAACTTCTTGTCAGTAGGATTTGACTCATTCTAGTGCTGAGGAGAAAACTTTGATCCCACTCTGATGGTGATTATTAGATAAACATCTTGCAGTATGGCAGCATGGACGTGGTGACTGCAGAAAAGCTGCAGATATATTATCGTGTGGATGATTCACTCAGTGACTACACTAAGCAGCTAAAATTTCCCATCTGGGGACTCAAATTTAAATACAAAAAGCAGCACCTGTTCTGCTTTTCCTGTCATGGACTCAGCCACAAACCCTACAAAAACTGTAATATCTGACATATGATCTAAGAAGGGTTGACATTCTGATGGCTTCTTGGCATTGCCCTTAGGCTAGAAATACATCTCATTATTTGACTGTGTTCCCTTTGGTTTTCTGCCACTTCTGCTCTAGTGGAAATACCAGCTTTGCTTGCACTGCAATAGAAACTAGAAGACTCAAGGTTTGTTACTGGCTTGTTGTAACCTAAATTTGAGTGCTTGGATGCCTCCCTCAGAATGGCCCAATTTAAAATAATTGGCAGATCAGGTCTTTGGTCCAGAGCTTACTTTAGCATCCCACAAAACCTGCAAGCAGTGAGATCTCTACAGTTCATGTGGTACCTAATTTTGTGGCGTACAACTGGTGCATTTTCTGATGTCTGAGTGCCTTTATTGTTCAAGATGACTATGTTCAAGATGACTAGTTATCAGTAGAACTAGTTAAGTAAACATCTATTTCCATGTGCTCTGGAAAAAGACCAGACCATCACACCAGTATGTATATGTGTGTCTCTGTGTAGAGAGAAATAAAGCTCTATATTCTTTCCACATAACTACGAGAAAAGAGAGGATGTGGTGATGCTCGGGATCTCCACGCCTCACTTTCAGGTGCCTAGAAAATCATTGGAATTCACAAAGCCTGAGTTAGGTGCCCAGGTTCCCTGTACAATGAATAGGCAGAGAGAGGTGCCTTAGAATGGGATTCACAAAAGCTAGCATGCTAGGTAGGGGAGCTGCCTAAATTAGCTGATGTGAGATGTCAAGGCAAGATGTGCGTCCTAAGCCCCCTCCCGCAGCTTAGGGGAGCAAAGCTGTCTTGGCTTAGGTACTTATGCTTTTTTTGCAAGAAGCTGCAAGGAGGACAACTTCCTTTGCAACTTTTAGTGGTGAGGATACGTACCTGCGAGACCCTCTGTTCAAGTTCCTTCTGCATGTGAGCAGGGCCGGCTCCACAGTTTTTGCCTCCACAAGCAGTGAAAAAAGCTCCCGCTGCGGATGGCAAAAGGAAGAAATTGCCACCAATTTGCGGCCACGGACGGCAAAGGGGAGAAGCTGCCGCCGAAACAGAGGGGCTGCTGCCAAATTGCCGCCGTGGCCGGACAAACTGCCGCCCCTTTCTACCTGCCACCCAAAGCACCGGCTTGGAAGGCTGGTGCCTGGAGCCGGCCCTGCACTTGAGGGAGGAGAAGGGATTTGGACAGGGATCAGTTATTTCTCAGGTCACGTGCTACCCACTGAGCTATGGGATATTGTGATGGGTGGGGGGAGCTCCCTCATTTGCTCCTATTGAAACTGTTCCACTGTAGATCACTAATTGAAAAGTCAGAAGACTCGGGGAACTAGAGCCTGGGTTTCCCACCTGCTAGGTGACTGTTCTAACTGCCAGGCTACAGTCATTCTCATGCCTAGCACCTGCGTACGCTCTGTCCCACACTCTCTCTCTCCATTTTCTGCCCCTCATCCCAATAATAATTATTATAATAATCATTATTTAATCCACATTGGAACAGCTTTGACAGGAAAGACTGAAGGAGTGCCCTCTCGGAATACCCACTGCCTGGTAGTTAGGGAACTGCTGAGAAACAGCAGATCCCTGTTTAAAGCCCTTTTGTCTCCTCAGGTTAGAGGGGACATTTGAACCAGTGGACTCCCACATCCCTGGTGAGTATGCTGACCACTGGGCTAAAAGCTATAATGGAAGTCTTCTTTAATTCCCCGCCCCAATCCCTGGCTGTTTTGTATGGACTTGCTTATGGGAGCCCAATTCGGTACACAAATACTGAACATGCTTACTGGATCAGGCCCTGCAGGCAAGTTAGCTGGAGGAACACCTGTGTTTCCCCAGTTTGTGCATCGCACTGGGGGTTTGGTGTTTGGATACTTAGACTGACGTTGCAATGTGAATGTGCAGAAGCAGAAACCTAGGGGTGCTTAGGGAATCTTTACTGAAAAGAATTAGGTGCTGAGAGAGTTTAGACACTTACAGGGTTTGGCAGTAGCTGAGCCAAAGTTTGGTGAATTCCAGGGGGGCCTGATTCCAGGATTTAAGCACCTGAAGTGGCAGTTACACTCCTAAGTCCTTCTGTGACTCCAGCCCAGAGTGAATAAAGAAAAATAGATGGAGAAGTGGGAGAACAGATTGAAAAGATTTGTTAAAAGGGCTGAAGAGATGAAAGTGAAGGGTTGAACCAGAAAGACTGCTTGCGTCTTAGAACCTTGGCTATGAGCTTACAGAGCACAGGGTGACCACATTTTCACAATGAAAACCAGGGACAGCTATTGCAGGGGAAAGAAAAGAGGGAACAGTTTTGGAGTGCAGGTGTCTTGTCAGGGGTTAGACAGATGGACGGAAAGGAGGTAAGAGAGAAAAATGGTGCCTTCTCCTCCTTCTCCCTCTTATCAGCTAAGCAGCATCCCTCCTTCTTCTCTCTGACCACTCTCTCAAGTTTCAGAATAAAAATTGGGACGTGATACAATTACACCAAAAAACAACATTAAAGAACATTAAAGTGGCAAAGTCAAACACTCAAGAGTTAGGAAATGCCTGAATTAATGTTACCTGTGCCTCTCCAATGTTGATTTGCCTCCCTTGTGTGTATGTGTCATGACACTGTTTGTTTAAATAATAACATACTATTTTTGCCACAGTGCACAAGATGGATGGGTGCTCACGGGATGAGCACCCATTCAATATTTTGTGTTCTCATTGTTGAATATGTAGCTCATGCTTTACTAACTGCACTCAAATCAAATCCTGTTCAGAGTTATTAATTTCCTCATGTGTTCAGCTCTACAGTATTTGAGTGCTTCACAAACATGAATCAATTGATTTTCATAACCCTCTGAATTATTAGTCCTGTTTTACAGAGGGGGAAATGAGGCATAGGTCAAAAGTATCCACCACTTTTAGGTACCCAGTTTGAGATGCTTAGGGCCTGATTTTTCAGAGTACTTAGCAATATATAGCACTTCATATGGTCACAGTGCAGCACCCATTGACTTCAATTTGCAGCACCCATTGACTTCAATTTGCACCTGTCAATGTGCAGCACTTCTGCAAATCAGTCCCCAGGGTCTCAAGTCAGGCACCCAGAAAATGAGGAACTGACAATTAGTGGCCACCTGTGAAAAGCTGGGTTTAAGTGACTTGACTAGCGTCACCCAGGAACTCTGTGGCAGAGGCAGAATCCATTTCTCCAGGCAGCATTCAACTGCCTTAACCACGAGAGCTACCTTTGCCTTTCTGCAGTCCCCTGCCTCCTTCATTACAAACCTTCCAACATCTGCTACAAATGAGGCAGGGATCTTATGGACAACAGCTTCTTTCACTACACATTGTTGATTCATCTCCAGTTCATGTCCGTCCTGTGCACTGAAGGAGGCCAGGGTTCTGTGGAAAAATAATTATGTGATCATGTAATTAAGGACTGTATCATAATGCATAAAGGGGCCAAATTAAGGTTGCAGAGACAACTTTAAATCTGGCATTTCCTAACTTTTGAGTGCTTGACTTTGCAACCTTAACATTTTAAACATAGTTTTGTGTGGAATGTCCTAGTTTTTTTTTTAAAAAGCAAACTGAAACCCCGCCTCCCAGCAATTTCATCATGTGGCTTCATATTGACACCCACATGGGTAATCGGCAGTGGTGAAACCTTTAGCTCCACAGCACTGACATCTGACGAACTAACAGAGTAACTGAAAGCAGTAGTAGTATGTTGACTAGCTACTGGAGTGGGCTAAGGCACGCACGCTTTGCCAGTGGGTTTCACAGATATTTGCTGACAGCGGAGGAATAATAAGACTTGGAAATTGTGCGTTTCACTCCACATTCTGGAGTGGAGTGCTCGCTAGTGGTCACAAGCCCTTCTGATCCCGTTCCCTCCAGCCTGTCTCTTTCCCACTTTGCTCTGTCACCTCAGTCCAGGCGCTCTGCTCCTCTTTGATGCCTCATCTGATCTCTTAACCTTCCCAATGGCTGCCATTTTCCTTCTGGTCCACTCATCTGCTCAATGTGCAGCAGGAGTCAAAAAAGCAAACAGAACATTGGGAATCATTAGGAAAGGGATAGATAATAAGACAGAAAATATCATATTGTCTCTATATAAATCCATGGTATGCCCATATTTTGAATACTGCATAGAGATGTGGTCTCCCCATCTCAAAAAAGATATATTGGAATTGGAAAAGGTTCAGGAAAGGGCAACAAAAATGAGTAGGTGTATGGAACGGCTGCTGTATAAGGTGAGATTAATAAGGCTGGGACTTTTCAGCTTGGAAAAGAGACGACTAAGTGGGGATATGATAGAGGTCTATAAAATCATGACTGGTGTGGAGAAAGTAAATAAAGAAGTGTTATTTACTCCTTCCCATAACACAAGAACTAGGGGCCACCAAATGAAATTAATAGGCTCAGGTTTAAAACAAACAAAAGGAAGTATTTTTTGACACAATGCACAGTCAGCCTGTGGAACTCCTTGCCAGAGGATGTTGTGAAGGCCAAGACTATAACAGGGTTCAAAAAAAGAACTAGATACGTTCATGGAGGATAAGTCCATCAATGGCTATTAGCCAAGATGGGCAGGGATGGTATCCCTAGCCTCTGTTTGCCAGAACTGGGAATGGGCAATAGGGGATAGATCACTTGATGATTACCTGTTCTGTTCATTCCCTCTGGGGAACCTGGCATTGGCCACTGTCAGAAGACAGGATACTGGTCTAGATGGACCTTTGTTCTGACCCACTATGGCTGTTCTTATGTTCCCAATCCTAGTTTCATTGTCCGGTCAGTCCCAGTATCCCCCCCCACCATCCCTCTGTCCTCCCCTCCACCCTACCGGCTTTCAGTCTTAGTCCTCTCCCACCAGGCTCCTTTTCCTAATCTATTCCCTCCACAATACCTTCTCCACTCAATCCTTGGTCCAGCTCTTGTCCCCTCTGCATTTAAATCAGGCTGTTTCTGCCTCTTTCATGCTTCCTAGGTCAAACAGTCGGAGGAGTGAAAGCACAGGAGGGACAGTCTCCCTGTGCCAGGGACCACAGCAGGACTCAGTGACTGGGAGCAATAATCACAAGAAAAGCTAGGTTTAGCTATGGCAGCCTTTGGCTGGAGCATACTTTAACATTCTCTGGGGAGGGCACATGTGCAGTCTTGTTGCACACAGGAGTGATGATGGGATGAAGCATGATCAATTGCTCTCTTAGTATGGCACATAGGATCTGTGTGGGAATTGAACATGTCCAACACTGATGAAATCTTTGGAGAAATTTGCTGCTCAACTTTAACCATCTCTACCAAGCATGAGCGAACTGAGATATTTCCAAAGGCTTATTGTTGAGTCCTAACTGAGTAGGATCTTCTGGAAAGAATCATGCAGAAGCTGTACATAGTTTCAGATTAAGATTTCACAAACCGCTTGCTTAATCCTGTGGTTTACAGAATGCAGTATGCAGTTTTTCCACCCATAACTAACTGAACTCTCTAGTGAAACCCCAAAACTTGGAATGGATTTACATGACCCAGCTGCTATACTCAAAACTCCAAAAAAAACCAAACAAACCCCAGTATGCACTATGGAATGAATTCTCCATAAACACTATATCCCTTTTTTTCCCAAAAAACTTTAAATTAACAACAATTAATAAATTTACCACTATGAAATATTTCCACCTTATAAATAAAATGCAACAAGCATAGAATAAATTAAACAATGGCAAAATTTTAATGATCAGTCTGCACAGAAACAGTTCTATCTAGTTCTTCAGATGCACTGGAGACTGATGGCTGCTTCTTTCTGGGTAACACTGACTTTCACCCTCTGGAGCAATAGTGGGTCAACTCACTCACTTGCCTTGGAGAGAGTAAGGGGGTTCAGTCTCTGTCATCATCTTATGGAGTGGGAACATAATAAGTGCCATGAAGTGGTTTGATGTAGGATGCATTTCATGGACAAAGGATATAGTGTATTTAGATTTTCAGAAAGCCTTTGACAAGGTCCTCACAAAGGCTCTTAAGCAAAATAAGCTGTGATGGGATAAGAGGGAAGGTTCGCTCATGGATTGGTAACCGGTTAAAAGATAGGAAACAAAGGGTAGGAATAAATGGTCAGTTTTCAGAATGGAGAGAGGTAAATAGTGGTGTCCCCCAGGGATCTGTGCTGGGCCCAGTCCTGTTTAACATATTCATAAACAATCTGGAGAAAGGGGTAAACAGTGAGGTGGAAAAATTTGCAGATGATACAAAACTACTCAAGATAGTTAAGTCCCAGGCAGACTGCGAAGAGCTACAAAAGGATCTCACAAAACTGGGTGACTGGGCAACAAAATGGCAGATGAAATTTAATGTTGATAAATGCAAAGTAATGCACATTGGAAAACATAATCCTAACTGTACATATACAATGTCTAAATTAGCTGTTACCACTCGAGAGAGATCTTGGAGTCATTGTGGACAGTTCTCTGAAAACATCCACTCAATGTGCAGCAGCAGTCAAAAAGCGAACAGAAAGTTGGGAATCATCAAGAAAGGGATAGATAATAAAATAGAAAATATCATATTGCCTCTATATAAATTCATGGTATGCCCACACCTTGAATACTGCGTGCAGATGTGGTCACCCCATCTCAAAAAGATATATTGGAATTGGAAAAGGTTCAGAAAAGGGCAACAAAAATGAGTAGATGTATGGAATGGCTGCTGTATAAGGTGAGATTAATAAGCCTGGGACTTTTCAGCTTGGAAAAGAGACGACTAAGTGGGGATATGATAGAGGTCTATAAAATCATGACTGGTGTGGAGAAAGTAAATAAAGAAGTGTTATTTACTCCTTCCCATAACACAAGAACTAGTGGCCACCAAATGAAATTAATAGGCTCAGATTTAAAACAAACAAAAGGAAGTATTTTTTGACACAATGCACAGTTAGCCTGTGGAACTCCTTGCCAGAGGATGTTGTGAAGGCCAATACCATAACAGGGTTCAAAAGGGAGCTAGATAAATTCATGGAAAATAGGTCCATCAATGGCTATTAGCAGGATGGGCAGGAATGGTGTTCCTAGCCTCTGTTTGCCAGAAGCTGGGATTGGGTGACAGGTCATGGATCACTTGATGATAACCTGTCTGTTCATTCTCTTTGGGACACCTGCCATTGGCCAATGTCAGAGGACAGGATACTGGGCTTGATGGACCTTTGGTCTGACCCAGCATGGCTGTTCTTATGTTCTTATGTTGTTTTGTGGGATCCTGTCTGAGCAGTGACTGTCATGCCTTTGACCATTGTAATGGTCATGATGAAAGGTTGTATGAAATTTGTTACAAAGTTTAAAGTTTCTGAAAATAACATCTCCTACTTTGAAGGATGTGGCGTTAGCCCTTCTGTGGTGGTTAGCATATTTTTTCATGGGCTTCACTTCGTTGTCATGTTGACGTAGAGGTTCAGGAATGGTCTTGTAACAGTTTTGTTCTTAGCTGTCTGCCAAACAGAACAGTTGCTGGTGCCATGTCAGTTGAACAGTGGAAAGTGGTCTGATAACTATGGAAGAAACAAAATAAGTCCTGTTTTGTGGCCAATCCTTCAGCTGCAGCAATTTGTAGTACTGTCCTGAGTGTTTACATAAACCTCTCAGCATCTCCATTTCCTTGTGGCCAGTGCAGAGTACCTTTACGATGTTTGAAACCAAGATATTCTGCAAAACTGAGTGAATCGCAAGCCGTGCAAGCTCTGCCATGGGCTGGCAAAACTGTGTTTAGTTTGGGTATAACAGTGTTGGCAGAAGTAGTGCTGACCATTTCAACTTCTGGGTAACAAGAATAGTCAGCTATAGCAACCAGTAAAAGTTTTCCATTAGGGAGATCACAAAAACCCATGCTAACTTCCATCCATGAGGACGTGAGCAGAGGAAATACATATAGTGGAGGAGTGTGATTTTCCAGATCTGCTGTCTGGCCTAATCTGCGGGAAATTAATGAGACTTTTGTGAAGATATGTCCCTTTAAGGGCTGTACCCAATTTATCTGAAGAGATACATTAGGGGAAGCTGCAAGCAGTTCTGTTACAGCCACCTAAGCGGCAACACCAAACTCTGAGTTGCTGAGCTGAGTCTTAAATAATATATTCTGATCTTCCTAAAGTCCTGAATGAGTGTCCTTACACAGAACCCACAAACACTACATGGTACCAGGAGTGGATGGATAAGAGTGGTTGGAGAAGAGAGTACAGGACAACAGGGGTAAAGAAAATGGAGCAGCTAAGAATGCCACTGAAATTCAAGTTATCTGGTAACACAGCAGATAGCTGGAAGAGATTTCAATAGAGATTCAGCCTGTACATGCAAGTGAGGGGTTTAATTGAAAAAAAGAAGATAAGCAGAAGTAGGCTAACTTTTTAAATATCACAGGGCAGGAAGTGCTAGGTGTTTATATTGGTATACATTTAAATCAGGCAAAGCAAGCATGCTATAAGACAGGCAGAAGTTTGAAGACTACTGCACAGCCACAACAAATAAAACTTTTGAAAGATATATATTTCACTCGAGAAGTCAGAGAGAAGTAGAGTCACCTGAAGAATTTGTGCTGGATCTCCAACTGTTTGATCTCTGATTACTGAATCTATGAGCATCCAAGAGTGATGGGTACTTGAGATCCATAGATTAGAAAAAGATTGTTGGAAGATCCAGATCTGAACCTGGGGGTAAGGCAGTAGGAATATGCCAAGTAGCAGATGTTTCCCAGAACAGACTGATGCTTCTGGGGGAAAACAAGACACTGCTTTGGTGGACAGAATCACAAACCTTCAGTGCAAAGGGAAACAACAAAGGCAGTGCATAGCAGAAATGTACAAGCCTGCAAAAAGTGAGTTTTCAAGGAAGAGTTTGTTGAGGATAACATAAAGAATTGCACAAGCAAACACAGACCTCAGCAGTGTCCAGGCTTTGGACAACATTGCAACAAGTGCAACACATTCAATTATTTTGCAAGAGTGAGCAAGCATGAACAGCAAGTGCACAAAAGGAAACCAGGTATGCACGCTGTGTACCAGGAGAAGAACAGAGGTAACAACACAGAAGAAGAATTTTCTTTAGGAGTTTTGAATGAAGCAGCTGGACCAAATGACCCTGGAAGTGAATGGCACTTTTGTGACTTTTAAACTAGATGCTGGTGCTCAAGCAAATGTGGTAACTGAATATATTTTAAAGGGTCTAAAGAAAAAGATGGGGTACATTGACAATAGACAGGTAAAGTTAGGGGCTTACAGAGGAGAGCTCATTCCTACTGTGGGCGCGTGTGAGCTAGTGGTAAAGTTAAAAGATAAGATTGAAATAATAAAATCTGTAGTTAGGCCAGGAAAAAATGTGCCTATAATGGGCTTGAAAACATGCCAGGCTCTAGGGGTAGAACAGAGATTGTACTCATTAGCGGGGCAAGGGGACTCAGGTATTGAGGACCAGTTTCAGGATGTCTTTAAGGACATGGGAAAACTGGCAACAGAATATCAGATTGAATTGACAGAGACTAATTGTTGCATCATACATTCCCGTAGGACTGTTCCTCTATCACTGAGAAAAAAACACAAAGAACTATACAGATTAGTGTCACTAGAGATAAACAAGAAAGTAGAAGAGCCTACAGATTGGGTTCATTCTTTAATAATTGTAGAAAGAAAGACAGAACCCTTAGGCCATGCTTAGACTCAAAAGAACTTAACAAATATGTCAAAAGAGCATATTTTTCTATGTCCACTAAGGAGGAAATTTTTGGAGAAATACCTGGTGCTAAATATTTCTCAGTATTGGATACATTAGCAGGATTTTGGCAAATCCCCCTAGATGAGGAAACATGACCACAGATTACAGAGAGCGATGGAAAGGGCTAAGGCAGTAGGATTAAAATTAAACAAGCAGAAATGTAGATTTGGGTCCGAGATATCACATACCTGGGAGAAAAACACACAGGACAGGGAGTCCAAATAGATCCTAAAAGAATTTAGGCCCCCAGAAGACAAAGAAGGAGTGAAAAGATTCTTGGGGATGGCCAACTTTATGGGAAAGTTTGTACCTAATTTGGCTACTAAACCCAGCAACCTGAGAGCACTCTTGCACAAAATAATCAATGTGCATGGGATGCCAATCTAAGCAAGGAATTGAAACAGTTAATTAAGAGGACTCCTGTTCTTAGATTTTATGATTGCAAGAGACAGACTAAGGTAAATGAAGGCATAGGGGTAACTACTAAAAAAGTGTGGTGAACACTGTAGACCAGTGGAATAGGTTTCGTTGAGGTTCCATTGAAAGCAGCTAAGTGTCAAGGCCCCAAAATGGAGACATCTCTCAAAATGCATTCATGGGAAAATTTCTAATGAAGTTTCTTCGTAATGATTCACAAACAGAAGTAGACTTTGAATGAAAACCCCATGTTTAAAGAAGATAATAAATGTTGACATTAAAGGATCATAGCATCCTCTACAAACTCCCGTCCCCAAATAGATTAAGGGAATAACATATCCTGACATATAAAATTGAAATATAAAAATGAAGGCTTGCTAAATGGTAACATTAAAAGCTCTGTGAGTTATTTTGGATAATGGATAGGAAATGAGTACAGATGAGGTAACATTTAGGACAAGGGATTGCTGGCAGAAGTCTGGTTTTGCCCATTCTTTTACATAGAGTTGCTGATCTGCTTAAAATAATGTAATTGCTGACAGAACAAAGGTAACGTACTGTGCTGGAGGTAAAAGTTTTGAGGTAAAAAGACACAAACCTGTAATAACAAAAAACCTTTTTCTGGGAAGATCCAGGGCAGGGTGATATAAAAATGACATGACACAGAAACTGCAAAACTATCAGAAAAAATTCAGAAGTTGGTTAACTGAAGCTTGCACATGTGTAATGTATGGGATACCTAAAATCCAAAGGGTTGATGTGTTAAAAGATGATTGGTTAAAGATTAAGTAATCTGTAATATAAACATGTGTAAAACACCTAAGTGACCATGGGCCCAAACTGGAGAAATACCGGAGTAGAAATTGAAGGACAAGACTGGAGGATCAGACCAAGGAATCAGAGAAGATGACAACTATCATGGAAAGTGGAAGGACTTCCTGGTGCCCGGAATCTGGGAACTTGGGCCCATTTACCAACTCTGTCTTGTCTCTTATTACTTGTCTGGAATAAATGTATGACCAGACACTATAAGTGACAATAATTCTGTCTGAAATTGTATAAAGAAAGGCAAAAACTGATTAGGCCTAAATTGTATGGTCTTGTGACTCAGTTTCCCAACTTTTTGCCCCTTAACATGCTTCCAGGGCACTCACTAAAACTGAGTGTCAGTATGCACAAATTGAGAAGGAGGCTTTAGCTTTTGTGCATGGTTGCAATGAATGTCATGTGTTCGTCTATGGGCAACCAGTTATTGCTGAAGCAGACCATAAGCCTTTACTATCCTTGCAAAGAAGGGACTGGCTGACATTCCTCCCAGAATACAGAGACTATGTTTTCAA
This sequence comes from Lepidochelys olivacea, assembly GCF_965140295.1. Lineage (NCBI taxonomy): Eukaryota > Metazoa > Chordata > Testudines > Cheloniidae > Lepidochelys > Lepidochelys olivacea. The sequence goes on from NC_140411.1 coordinate 171,669,824, forward strand.
TTTTAGTTCTATGATCTGCAAATAGACTATAAACCAGGAAGAGATTTAGTGGCAGTGGACATTCTGTCTCGAGCTTTTGAAAATACTGTAGCAGAAAATGTTTCAGAATCTGATATAGTGCATGTGAACTTTATAAAGAAAAACTACTCTGTCTCTGACAAAATGTGAGCTGCGTTTGCAGCAGCCACAGCACAAGATGAGACCTTGCAAAGAGTGATCAAAGCTATACTATAGGTTGGCCTGGTCACCATATACCTGAGCTTCACTTCAAAGAAGAACTTTCAGATATTGATGGTATTTTGTTTAGATATAACCGATTAATCATCCAAAAGTGTTTCAGCCTGACATGCTTATTAGAATTCACGAAGGACATTTAGGAATTGAAAAATGCAAAAGAAGGGCCAGAGATGTGGGTGTTGGCCTCAAATGAATGAGGATATAGAAAAACAGTTAAGAAAAACAGTGTCAAAAATTCCATCCTCAACCTGCAAAACAGCCTATGCTGGTACATCAGGAAGCTTTAGAAGTTTGGTATCAAGTTGGTATTGATTTATTCTATTATGCTGGCAAAAATTATGTTTTGATTTTAGACTATGTCACACTTTCCAGAGTGGGCAATACCATGGCAAAGCACGTAATTACACACCTTAAGTCAGTATTTGCTGGTCATGGTGTTCCTGCAATGGTAATGTCAGACAATGGCCCACAAATTGCAGGATATGAATTAAAAAAATGTGCGGGAGACTATGGGTTCAAGCATATGCCAGCGAGTCCTAGATACCCCCAGCCAAATGGTCTACTGGAGAATGGTGTTAAAATAATGAGGCAACTAAAAACAATGGAAGAATCTAATTCACATCCTTAATTGGCATTGCTTAACTATAGGGCAGCACCCTCGAGACGTGTGTTGTCTCCTGCAGAGACCCTGTTTAACAGAAAACGAAAAACTAGACGGCCTAATTTTGTAGAAAATGATGTTAAGCATGAACATGATGTAAAAGGATTGGAGAAGGCTGATAAAGGAAAACAAAAAGGTACTAGGGTAGAGGGTCACAAGAACTAGAGCCTTTGCAGCCTCAGGATGCTGTATATATGACATGGCTACATCACTAGGAAGGGATTTCTTTAGTTCTTCAAATGCATTTCGGTGTTCATCTGACCAAACCCATATTTGATCTTTCCTGGTAATATCACCCAGAGGCTGTGTAATAGTGGCTAACCTCAGAATGAATCTGCCACAGTAATTTGCAAACCTTAGCAGGCTACCAATTTGAGTGAGGTTTGTTGCCATGGTGGCATTGTGAATGTCCTTCGCTTTCTGAAGATCTGCTGAGACACCATCTTTGGAGAATGTGTATCCAAACAATTCTAATGTGGGCTTATTGTACTGACATTTCTGTGACTTTAACATGAGATTTTTCTCCTGCACATATTATGGAATGAATTCTCCATAAACACAACACTTATAATCTGTCTAAATGTTGGAGTTTTTTTCACAGGAACAACAAAAAGTGCATACATCCCTGATACCAGTGCACCCCGAAAAATGTCAAACCTTGCTCAAATCACAGAGGTGCTAGAGTGCTCAAAGAATTATGTTAACATGAGTAAAACAATGTATTTGTCCCTAAACTTATTCTGAGAAATGGCTGAACCATTTTTGCTGAAACTCTTCAACAAAGGTAATCCAGTGCAGATGCCTGGTATGAAATATTTGAGCTTGCACTGTTTAAATTTGGCAAAGTTATAAACAACTCAAAACAGAGTCTTATGATGCAAAGTGTTGGGCAAACTTAATTATAGATGGTGTGTGACAGAGTACTGGACGACAGCACCTATTGAAATCCTGCCCCACCCACATCTGAAGGCCCCTTCCCCAGCCTAAGGGGAGGAGCTACTGAACCAAGGACTCAAGTAATTACGGGGGACAACAAATGACAAACAGGGATGGGAGTGAGGGTCACAGGGTCATAAGCAGGGAACCTGAGGGGGAGCTGGACAACAGCAGCTGAGCCGCCACTCTGGTCACTGCAACTCCGATTAATTACTGAGGAGTAGACCTCATTAAGAAGAGCTGTGCCTAACTGATGGACTGAGGAGAACTAAGAGGCTAATTAGGCCATTAGGCAGATCATAAAAAGGCACAGGAAGGAAGTGAGAAGGGGGAAGAAGAGAGAGAGACACAGAGAGATTTATTGATTGATCTCTCCACTGCCTGCCTGTCTCAGGATCTATAGGTACAAGGCTGTATAGTATGTAAGAATGATGGAAATTGGAAACTAATATTGTAAATAAATTGCATGGGGTGTTTGCTCAGCAAAAGGTCTCTGAGCTGTGTGTGGGGTTGAATGGAGGCAAGAGAGGGCAGACCCTGCCATATGGTGTCACCAGTGCCACTATAATAAAAGGCAAGTTAATGTCCCTGCAGAGCCGTCCCTCAAGTACTTTACAACTTTACTGAAGTTTTCAGCACACAAATGTGAGCACTATTCTTTCATTGTTTCTTGGTACTGTCCAGTATGCCTATCTGTCTCTACCTGTAGTGTTTTGTTTAGTCTTAGACTGTAAGAACTTTGAAGCAGGGGCTTTTTGTTCTTTGTACGGTATCTAGCACAATGTGGTTCTGGTCTATAACTGTGGCTCTGATGTACTCCTGCAATACAAATAAATAACAATAATAACAGCAGATCCTCTGATTTCCTTCCCCAGAGCTGAAGAAGAGCTCTGTGTAGCTCAAGGGCTTGTTCCTTTCACCAATAGAAGTTGGTCTAATAAAAGATATTACCTCACCCACCTTGTCTCTCTCTATAATAATAACAGACACACAAGTACCTTCTGTGCACCCTGAGCTTAAGCCCTGATCATGTACCAATGAAATCAGTTGCGGTTGGTTTTGGTGGGAGCAGCGTTGGGTCTTTAGAGCTATCATTGTTAAAAAATATACTGCACATGCAATTTTCACTGAGTCATAACTCAGCCAAATCAAAACCAAAAGTTGGCTATTTTATTTATTTTTTCTCCAGTAGTTTTGGTGCTAGATCTGTTCAAAAAAGATTGCAAGAGTTTTTTTTTTTTTTTGGATAATAAAGTGAAATATTTTCCATTATCTTCATACTTGAAAATGTCTGAGCTCTTTATTCACAAACTTTCTATAATAGTTTCTGTTCAGGCTCAGATCACACCAAGAAGATTTCAGACTGAATGGGGAAAACTTCAGAAGCTTGAGTGACTGAAAACAGACTTTTTAATGGGAAAACTGTTATGACTGATTTTCAGAGGTTTTGAGAATTCTCACCACCCATTAAGCTGAATGGCAGCTATGAGTGTTTACTACTTAGGAATAATGAATAATGGTCCACCACAAGGCTTTGTACTCACTCCAGAACTCTTCAACATCTACACAAGCAAGATGCCTGAAATGAGAGTGCAGAAGTTTGTGTATGCTTATGATTTGGCATTCACTACTCAGGACTGTTGCTTTAAAGAATTTGAAGTGAGTCTTACATCAGAGCTTAATACCATAGCGGAGTACTTCCAAAAGTGGCGGCTGAGACCAAATCCGAGGAAATTGGTAGTATTTACTTTCCACCTTGACAACAGAACTGCACAAAACACTTCAGTTGTCAAGTTTTGTGGTGAAACTGTGCAGTATGACTCAAAGCCAACGTATGCCAGTGTTGTTCTTGACCACACACTCAGCTTTCATGACCACTTCAAGAAAGAAGCTTCCAACATGAAGATTCACGTCAACATTATCCAAAGTTAGTAGGAACAAGCTGGGGATCAACTGCCCTGGTGCTACAAACATTGGCCTGGGCCCTGTTATACTCAGTTGCAGAGTAGTGTGTACAAATGTGGACAAGAAGCTACATACCCAACCTGTGGAAAGGCAGCTAAATCAGACACTCAAATAATCACAGGAACGTTAAAATCAGTGCTTCTTCTGTGGCTTTCTGTACTAGCAAACATCAAACCTCCAGCTATCTGTTGAGATATAGCCACCGCAAAAGAACTTAAGCATGCTCGAGATTACCTGGAACTTCCCATCTGGCAGGTTATGGAAAACATACCTCAAAAATAGCTGAAATCATGAAAGCCACTATGGAAAACATGTGATCATGTCTCTGGACCTGGCCAAGGAATGGCAAAGTGTCCAGACCTTATCCACCATTACAAACAAGCACATTATCACTGACCCAACAAGCTGCCATCCTGGTTTCAACCTGCCATGAGGACTTTGGACCACTCTGAACCGCATCCAAACAAACCATAGAAGATGTGGCTACTTCATGCACAAGTGGAAAATCAAAGACTCCCCTTTGTGTGACTATGGTGAGAACATCCAAACCATCAGACTCATCATAATGCAGTGCCCCAAATATGGATTCAAAGATGAAATGGATGATACCCACAATGTCATAGAAGCGGCGTATGGACCTACAACTGTGTTTTATAGACTCATGCTCTTTAAATGTCATACGTGAGAGAGAGAGAGAGAGAGAGAGAGAAATTCTATGATTCTATGAACTTAGGAAAATAAGGTCTTATACAATGTGACCACCATAAACTGGTTGCTGCTGCTTCTAATATAAAATGCTGAATATAAATGCTGCATCTGCAAGGTCTCTTCCTCTCAAATATCTCAGGTTAGGTTATTCCTCAGATGCTAACCCTGTTGAAACTCTGAGTAGACAGTGACTTATGTTATATTCATGTCCTCTTTCTAAAACTTATAAGTAGGGCCCTACCAAATTCATGGTCCATTTTGATCAGTTTCACTTTCATAGAATTTTAAAAATTGTAAATTTCATGATTTCAGCTATTTAAATCTGAAATTTCATGGTGTTGTAATTGTAGGGGTCCTGACCCAAAAAGGAGTTTTGGGGGTCGCAAGGTTATTGTAGGGGGAAGTTGTGGTGCTGCTACCCTTACTTCTGCGCTGCTGGAATGTTGTGGCTGCTAGCCAGGAGCTCAGCTCTGAAGGCAGAGCCGCCACCAACAGCAGTGCAGAAGTAAGACTGGCATGGCATGGCATGGTATTGCCATCCTTACTTCTGCGCTGCTGCGTTCAGAGCTGGGAGCCTGGCCAACAGCTGCCACTCTCCAGCTGCCCAACTCTGAAGGCAGCGCAGAAGTAAGGGTGGTAATACCGCGACCCCTCTAAAATAATCTTGCAACCCCCCCTGCAACTCCCTTTTGGGTCAGGGCCCCCAACTGGAGAAATGCTAGTCTCCCCCATGAAATCTGTATAATATAGGGTAAAAGCACATAAAAGACCAGATTTCACTGAGGAAGACCAGATTTCACAGTCTGTGATGTGTTTTTCATGGCCATGAATTTGGTAGGGCCCTACTTTTAAATAAACTTTTTTTGGTAACACTAGTAAAGGATAGTTTAATTTCATTTATACTGGAATCCAAGTTATGATTTCTGTTGTATCTAACAACGCTTATCCACAAAGGATTGAACAGGAAGTGTTCATGCTCAGACTTTTCAAGTTCTTGATCTTTAGGTCTCAAAAGTCTCTATTACAGGAAGAGACACAAACTCTTAAATCAGGACCTATCTGTATTTCCCGCTTCATGCATAATATTGATAATTTTTCCATTATAAAGGTTACAATTAGATCACCCCACTATTCAATCACACCCAGATCACCCCACTATTCTGCATGCTGGCTTTGGAGTTCCACTGATTGAATTAATGCTGAAACTGAGCTGGAATTTCTACAGTGAACTGGGCTGCAGAGAGGATACACTGTATCAAGTTGAAAACTACAACCGCTTTGTTCACTTTCTTGTCAAAGCTGTGGCAAAACACATTCCCCAGGGCTATTGCAAGTTCTGTACTCCTTCTTGGCAGCTGGAGACAGAAGCACTCTTCAAAGAGTGTGAGAAGAGCAGTGATCTGGACACAGCAAAATCACTAACAGAGTCATTGAACTCTGCATGCCTGAAAAGATGGAAGAGACAGTGGAGGGTCTTGACTTCACTCATTTCAGTCATAAAGCCTGGGCACTCCTCTGTAAGCTTCAGAGTTGATGACCCGGTAAAACTGTCAGCCAAAAATGATGGCCAATATAGTTGTCTCACACTTTCTCCATAACTCGAAGACCAAAATTGACAAGCTGACTAGACAGATGGTTAAACATCTGATAAAGCTCCACCAGTTCATCATTATCAGCTCCATATGCTATAGAAAATATAAACCAGGCCCTCATGGCCATAAAAAGCAGAAAAGGTGCAGGCAAGGATGGCATTTATCCCAATTCCTTCAGAATTTGGGGTCAAAGGGACTAGCATGGTGCAGACTTCTTCACTGACACATGTTGGATGGGGAAAATCCCAAAGAGCTGGCGTGAGGCGATAGTCATTGTCCTCCTCAAATGTGGGAAACCACCACATGATGCTGCCAGCTATCCCCCAATATCACTCCTCTCTACAACTCACAAGTTTGGAGAGAGACTTACTGTCTTCATCCCTGTCTTTGAGGCCATCCTGCCAGAGATATAGAAAATGAACATTTAAAGAAACATCAAGTTTTCATTTTTAGTAGAAAATTATAATTTGAAAAGAACATTGATAGTACAGTGAAATAAGTAATGCTGATAAAAGTTGTCTCTTGTGCCTGGCTTATTATGTACTTAGTCACAGGTTAGAATCAAGGATATTTAGGTACATTTTTTTGTAAGGGGAATTGAATGTAACTGGGGAGGGTATTAAGGATGTCTACCAACTATGAAAAGGGTTTTTCCTAAAGCAAAATGATTTGTTATTTTACAAATAATTCTCACTTCAAAAAAAGAAAAGGAGGACTTGTGGCACCTTAGAGACTAACAAATTTATTTGAGCCTAAGCTATCGTGAGCTACAGCTCACTTCATCGGATGCATTCAGTGGAAAATGCAGTGGGGAGCTAGGAATTCATTATTAAACTTAAGGGGGTCTGTCTGACCAGACCATTCATGCATATGACTTTTATTGGCAGGGCTGTGTTACATGCATACCCTGGGAAAACACCCCCTAAAATCCATTTAAACTTATGAATAAATCAGTTGTTAATATGACTGTATACAGAAAAGCCACAAGATGGCAGGAGCACCACATGCCAGTTTCAAAATCCTTTCACAATAATTCCATTCTGTTTTCCCAATTATTCTTGTGAGAAATAATGCTTCCTTTATTATTTTAATAGTTTGATTATTATTAAAAAAAACAATTTAGTTCAGCCGCAGATACTTTAAAGATTTTTGGTCCCCTATTATGTATACCAGGATTCAAAGTAAATGCAGTAAAATCAATAAAAAATGGAATAACCTTCTAGTAGATAAATGAACCCCTTTTAGCATTCAGTTTCATAATCACTTCCATATTTGGCAAAAACACCCAAAAACAAACAAAAAAACACCCCATACAACCCTCTCTAAAACCCCACCAACCAACCAACCTCCCCAAAGAAAACAAAGAAAAGGACCTATCTTCTATTAGATTTTCAGTAACTTAAAAAATATGTTTTTCTTCTTAAACTTCATGAATATTTTAAAATATTACTGGATTCATAGAAAAACCCACTGGTCAGTATTTTGTATAATGGATAACATATAAATGGGACTCCCCCCAAACCAAAATCACAAGACAGTACTATAATTAGCATATGTTTCTGTGCATGTGTATACTACAACACCTATCATGTTCTCTTCCTCTACCTGCACCACATATAATAAAGAGAGAGAGAGACACCTATACTTAAGGTTGCCTGACCTTTTCCATTATAAACATTGTTTTCAGTTGTTTAGGACTTTGCAAGACTTAAACATTCATGCTGGGTGGCTGCCCCATGTTGAATTTGTTTGGAAAGTTTTAGCTAAAATGGTTCATCAGTTTCTGAGAATGAGATTAGGGGAAAATACATTGTTTTGTGCCTATTAAAAATATTGGAGCTGTTTTGTGGAGAAGCTGTAGCACTTCCATTCTTTGACACAGTGGGGAATTGTTCAGGTGTCAAAGATATGCCTTTTGCTGTCCCCATGAGAATTCACTCAAATTTGGTCATTTTACAAGCTCTTGAAAAAAATCAGTTTGCACATGCTCAGTAGATATTTGTTAGAATTCGGCAGCAAAAGTCTCTGAATATTGCATCTGCAGTGAGCATGCTCCAGCCTCTTGCCCGTCCTGGGTGCAGCCAGGCTCCACATACTCCACCCCCACACAGCAATGGAACAGGCTTCATTCTGCGGTGCAGGGGCAGAGCAGTACTTTCCCTGGACTTGCTTCTGTCCCTCTCTCCATCCTGTGTACTGACTGAGATGGGGTTGTGCAGAACAGGACACTGAAGATGAGGCACCATGAAGGATGGCACAGGGTTTGCTACCTTTGCCCCCAATAAATACTGTACGTGTGTGTGTGTGTGTGTGTATAGACAAAAATAAAGCTATTTTAAAAGAACATTAAGGTTACAAAGCACTCAGAATTTAGGCAATGACTCTGCCCATGAAATCTTAGTTCTGTCCCCTTGTATTAAGTATTATGATAATGTTTAATTACTTGATCACATATTAAGAAAAGGAGTACTTGTGGCACCTTAGAGACTAACCAATTTATTTGAGCATAAGCTTTCATGAGCTACAGCTCACTTCATCGGATGCAGCTCACGAAAGCTTATGCTCAAATAAATTGGTTAGTCTCTAAGGTGCCACAAGTACTCCTTTTCTTTTTGCGAATACAGACTAACATGGCTGTTACTCTGAAACTTGATCACATATTATTTTTCCACAGGACCCCACTTCATCAAGTGCACAATACCTATTTAGTGAGCAGCTATTCAAAATTTTGTTTTCTCCACACTGTTGAATATGCAAAAAGAAAAGGAGTACTTGTGGCACCTTAGAGACTAACCAATTTATTTGAGCATAAGCTTTCGTGAGCTATAGCTCACTTCATCGGATGCATACTGTGGAAAGTGTAGAAGATCTTATTATATACACACAAAGCATGAAAAAATACCTCCTCCCACCCCACTCTTCTGCTGGTAATAGCTTATCTAAAGTGATCACTCTCCTTACAATGCGTATGATAATCAAGTTGGGCCATTTCCAGCACAAATTCAGGTTTTCTCACCCCCTTTCCCCCCCCCCCCAAACTCACTCTCCTGCTGGTAATAGCTTATCCAAAGTGACCACTCTCCTTACATTGTGTATGATAATCAAGGTGGGCCATTTCCAGCACAAATCCAGGGTTTAACAAGAACGTCTGAGGCGGGGGTAGGAAAAAACAAGGGGAAATAGGCTACCTTGCATAATGACTAAGCCACTCCCAGTCTCTGTTCAAGCCTAAGTTAATTGTATCCAATTTGCAAATGAATTCCAATTCAGCAGTTTCTCGCTGGAGTCTGGATTTGAAGTTTTTTTGTTGTAAGATAGCGACTTTCATGTCTGTAATTGCGTAACCAGAGAGATTGAAGTGTTCTCCAACTGGTTTATGAATGTTATAATTCTTGACATCTGATTTGTGTCCATTTACTCTTTTACGTAGAGACTGTCCAGTTTGACCAATGTACATGGCAGAGGGGCATTGCTGGCACATGATGGCATATATCACATTGGTGGATGTGCAGGTGAACGAGCCTCTAATAGTGTGGCTGATGTTATTAGGCCCTGTGATGGTGTTCCCTGAATAGATATGTGGGCACAGTTGGCAACGGGCTTTGTTGCAAGGATAGGTTCCTGGGTTAGTGGTTCTGTTGTGTGGTATGTGGTTGCTGGTGAATATTTGCTTCAGGTTGGGGGGCTGTCTGTAGGCAAGGACTGCCCTGTCTCCCAAGCTTTGTGAGAGTGTTGGGTCATCCTTCAGGATAGGTTGTAGATCCTTAATAATGCGTTGGAGGGGTTTTAGTTGGGGGCTGAAGGTGACGGCTAGTTCTGTTATTTTCTTTGTTAGGCCTGTCCTGTAGTAGGTGACTTCTGGGAACTCTTCTGGCTCTATCAATCTGTTTCTTCACTTCCGCAGGTGGGTATTGTAGTTGTAAGAATGCTTGATAGAGATCTTGTAGGTGTCTGTCTCTGTCTGAGGGGTTGGAGCAAATGCGGTTGTATCGCAGAGCTTGGCTGTAGATGATGGATCGTGTGGTGTGGTCAGGGTGAAAGCTGGAGGCATGTAGGTAGGAATAGTGGTCAGTAGGTTTCCGGTATAGGGTGGTGTTTATGTGACCATCATTTATTAGCACTGTAGTGTCCAGGAAGTGGATCTCTTGTGTGTACTGGACCAGGCTGAGGTTGATGGTGGGATGGAAATTGTTGAAATCATGGTGGAATTCCTCAAGGGCTTCTTTTGCATGGGTCCAGATGATGATGTCATCAATATAGCACAAGTAGAGTAGGGGCGTTAGGGGACGAGAGCTGAGGAAGCATTGTTCTAAATCAGCCATAAAAATGTTGGCATACTGTGGGGCCATGCGGGTACCCATAGCATGATCTGAAGGTATACATTGTCCCCAAATGTAAAATAGTTATGGGTAAGGACAAAGTCACAAAGTTCAGCCGCCAGGTTAGCCGTGACATTATCGGGGATAGTGTTCTTGACGGCTTGTAGTCCATCTTTGTGTGGAATGTTGGTGTAGAGGGCTTCTACATCCATAGTGGCCAGGATGGTGTTATCAGGAAGATCACCAATGGATTGTAGTTTCCTCAGGAAGTCAGTGGTGTCTCGAAGGTAGCTGGGAGTGCTGGTAGCATAGGGCCTGAGGAGGGAGTCTACATAGCCAGACAATCCTGCTGTCAGGGTGCCAATGCCTGAGATGATGGGGCGCCCAGGATTTCCAGGTTTATGGATCTTGGGTAGTAGAATATCCCAGGTCGGGGTTCCAGGGGTGTGTCTGTGTGGATTTGATCTTGTGCTTTTTCAGGGAGTTTCTTGAGCAAATGCTGTAGTTGCTTTTGGTAACTCTCAGTGGGATCAGAGGGTAATGGCTTGTAGAAAGTGGTGTTGGAGAGCTGCCGAGCAGCCTCTTGTTCATATTCCGACCTAACAGACGTATTGGAGCATAAGCTTTCGTGGGTGAATACCCACTTCGTCAGATGCATAAGGTGAATAGTATCTACTAATTTTGCATGCCCAAAAGATGTCTAAAACCTGATTTAGAGAGCACTAAAAATTATATAGCACTTCAACAGAGATAGAACCCAATTTCCCAGAGCAGCATTCAACTGTCTTAAACATGAGACCCTATTTGCTCTTCCTGCATGCCTATGCCCCCTTCACCATATCCCTTCCAACTTCTGCTACCAAAGGGACAGGCATCCTACCACATGACCCTTCTATACCCTTGGGACGTGGGGATTATTATCCACATTTTACAGATGGAGAACTGAAGCACAGGGAAATTAAGGTCAAAGTATCTACCACTCTTAGGTACCCAGTTTGAGATGCTTAGGGCCTGATTTTTCAGAGTACTTAGCAATATGTAGCACTTCATATGGTCACAGTGCAGCACCCATTGACTTCAATTTGCACCTGTCAATGTGCAGCACTTCTGCAAATCAGTCCCCAGGGTCTCAAGTCAAGCACCCAGAAAATGAGGAACTGACAATTAGTGGCCACCTGGGAAAAACTGGGTGTTGACTAGCATCACACAGGAACTCTGTGGCAGAGATCGAATCCATTTGTCCAGAGCAGCACTCAACTGCCTTAACCATGAGAGCTACCTTTGCCTTTCTGCAGTCCCCTGCCTCCTTCACTACAAACCTTCCAACATCTGCTGCAAATGAGGCAGTCTCTTTCATTACACATTTTTGATTCATCCCCAGTTCATGTCCATCTTGTGCATTGAAGGAGGCTGGGGTCCTATGGAAAAATAGTATGTAAATAGTATGTTAATGAAGAGTGTATCATAATGCATATGCACAAGGGGGCCAATTAAGACTGCATGGGCAACTTTAAATCTGACATTTCCTAACTTTTGAGGACTTGGTTTTGAAAGCTCAATATGTTCGTTTAACATAGTTTGTGTGTGTGTGTAATTTCCTAGGTTTTTTAAAAAGTAAACTGAAAAAACAGAAATTCCATCAGGGCAATGTATTTGACACCCATGTGGGTCAGCAGCAGGAGAGGAATCTTTAAGACTGCTATCCCTTGAGCTAATGGAGTAACTGATAGCAGTAATATGTTGTTATTCTCTGTGTGGAGAATCTCTAGAGGGGTGTGGTGAGACACACACTTTAACAGTGGGTTTCCACAGATACAAACTGAAGAGCAGAGGGTTGGAGAGCTTCAGGAATCTAGGGTTCCATTCCCAGCTTTAGAAAGAAGTTTATTTAGTGGTCATCACCTCTTCTACCTGTTTCCCCCAAGCATGACCATTTTTACCTCATTCCCTCCAGCCTGTACCTGTTCCAGTCCTGTCTCTTCCCCTCCTCTGGCTCCTTTTCTCAGTTCCATTTTCTTTTCCCTCCAATCCCAGTCTCTACCCCTCAGGCTTCTCATCCCTGTCCTGGTCTCCTTGTCTAGCCAGTTCTAGTTTCCTCCTCTGGGCTTGCTGTCTGAATTCCAGTCTCCCCAGAGCTTTCAGTCTCTTCCCATTCCCACTCCAAATCGCAGCCTCCTTACTTAGCCAGCCTCAATTCCCACCCTCCCAGCTCAACTCCTCGTCCCCAGTCTCCTTGCCTCTTTCCTTGCCCGTCCCAGTCTCCTTATTCCTCATCTGATCTGTCTTTCACCTTGCAGTCCCAGTCTCTCTCCCCATCAACTCATTCAGTCTCCATCTCCCCTGCAACACCTCCTGGATCCTTGTGCCAGTTGCTTTGCCCCTCCAGACCCTGTTCTCCCCCTGCACCTCAGCTCCTTGTTAGATCTATTGTTCCTCTTCCTCCTTGCCCTCCTATGCCCCCCACTGGTTCCTAGTCTCAGTCTCCTTGCCTAGCCAGTCCCAGTCTCCTTACACCTCCAACTCCTCTATTGATCTGTTTTCCCCTCCGGCCAACCAGCTCCCAGTCTCCCCATTTCTCTCACTAGCTGCCAGGCCCAGTTTCACACTCAGCTCCCAGTCTCCTTGCCCAAGCAATGCTGCCTCCCCTCCTAACCAGGCCCAGTCCCTCTGGTTCCCATTCACAGTCTCCCAATAGTCCCAGTTCTAGTGTCTCTGCCCAGTGAGTTCCAGCCTTCCCCTCCAAGTCCCAAGCCCAGGTTTTCTCGCCCTCACTCCAGCCACAGCCTCACTAGACTCTGCATCCCCATCTATTCCTTTCACTCCTCCCCCGTCTGACTTTTGTCCCCCCTGCATGTGACTCAGATATCTTTCTCCTCCATGACCCAGTGGGAGGAGGGAGGGCTCATTGAGAGTGCTTTCAGTTCCCATGCCAAGCCCCACCACAGCTTGGAGCAGCCATTCCAAGGAAAGTCCCTCTGAGCCCGTATAGCTCTGGGCTGGAGTATGCAGAGTCTGGTCAGTACTAGGAGCTGTGAGGGGATGGGGCATGTCCAGTGAGGACAGAATCAGGAAGCAAGACTCCTATGAAATAAATAGTATGTGATCATGTAATTTAAGACTGTATCATAATACAAACACACAGTGGGGCCAAATTAAAGTTACACAGGCAACTTTAATTACTTATGGCATTTCCTAACTTTTGAGTGCTTGACTTTGCAATGTTAATATTGTTCTTCTAATGTAGTTTGTGTGTATCTCTCCCTCTCTCTCTCACACACACACACACTCTGTCTCTATGGCTGTCTATATATATCTATATCTATCTATCCTGGTATGAATAAATCTTGTTCTAATATAAACCCACAGCTTTACTTTTCTTCTGTAAAGTGGAAAATAACAGTGGTAATTTTACTAACAGAGACATTCTATTTAAATTTTTTCCTGATGGCAGTTGCTTCCTGAATTTTTATCCTCTTTAATACAGTGTGGGATGCTAAAGTACATGCCTACCCGGTGAAATCATAATCCACTTTAGCTGTTCAAACGACATCATGCTATCAAAGGATTTTAGATTTCAAAGGCTTTTCCATTGTGTGATATCAGGTCTTTTCTTATTGAGGAGATAAATTTGGTGTTTCATTGAAATACATTTTATACCTACTGTGTATTATAATTACATGTTCTTTATTATGTGCATTGTATACAGTACAATCATCTATTTTTGTATAACTATGTTTATTTAACACATTGTTACAGACATTACAAAAACAGCCAAACAGGAAAAACAAAAAACAAAGCAAAACAACAAACAGATAAACAAGCCACCTCCTCCCCCAGACAAAAAAGAAAAGCACAAACATTTTGGAAATTGGGAGTTTGGCCTCTTCGCTTTTATGAAGGCTTTTGTTTGTGAACCTTTTTGTGCCAATTGGCTCTCTGTTGAACTGCCCAGAGGTGTTTCTACAATACAGCGCACTGTGCTTGCTTCAGTCATCAACAATTGTTTTCATGTCAGTGGTTTGTAAGGAATCCGATTAGAAGAAAAGAAATTGTGAACATTTGTTTCTGTACTAAGAATTTGGACATAGAAATCGGTACCCTGTATTTTTACTGCCTGCCAGATCCATGATCCCAAAATGCATATGTGATGAGGTGCACCAGGCATTGCTGCCCCTTGCCAGAGACCTGCTGCCTTGGCACATCCCACCCTAGAAAGCAGTTCTCTTAAGAAGGGAAGGGCTGTGATGGGGTGTTTATCCCACACAACACCTGAACAGCTAGAAAGGGCCAATGAACCCAGTGACAGGCTTCACCTGGAGAAGAGTCATGGCTGATAACCTTTGACTGATGATGAAGCCCTGCTGGGCAGGGGCAGGTTGAGCAAGTATAAAACTATGAAGTAGAGAGCAAGAGGGAGCAGCAGGGAGTAACTCTGCAGTTGCTCCCAAGAGAGTGGTGGGAGGTTGGTAAAGGACAAGGAGGAGGCCCAGAGGAGAGTAAACCCTGGGATCTTGCCTGGGAAAACAGACTTTGGCAAGAACCTGAGAGAAGGTGAAGTAGCCACAGGGAACAGAGGCAGCGCCTGTGGTAACCCAGGGGTTGGCCAAAAGGCAGAGAAAGAAATATAGAAAAGAGCCCAGGGAAACAATGCCATGGACTGAGATTGGGTAGAATGTCATTGCTGGGGCATAGGCTCCCAGGGATGGAACTCAGAGTAGAGGGTGGGCCCAGGTTCCCCTAGCAACCACTGGGGAAGTGGCATAATCTGGCAGTGGAGAGGAAGATTGCTTGATACAGTTTGTCCAGAGGGTCTTCGATATCCCAAAAGAGGAGAACTGCAATGAGCTGGTCAGACACCCAACCCACAGAGAGGGAGCTGTCAAGTCCAGAGACAGAGAGATCATGGGGCAAGCAACCAAACAAAAGGGCGTCAGACTGAGATGAGCCACAAGGCGGTGACCCCACAGTGAATAGCAAACCCTGTGACAAGGATAATGAGTTTGGTCCTTCAGCTGTTGCCTAGAATGGCCTTTCCAGGTCAACTGCTGGTGGAACCAGTTAGACTTGGTTCTTGAGCAGCTAGAAGGGCTGGAAGCAGGCAGAGATCAATCAGGGCCCAGCAGTCCAAATGAACAGGGCTTGTTGCTTCTATCAAATAGCAGTTCTGGGGGAAGCCAACAGAAGTGGGGCAGGGTCCTTCCTTTGCCGTTCCCCAAGAAGCCAGGCCCAGTCAGAGGCCTAATTCTGAGAGCACTTTCTTAAGTTAATGAAATACTCTTGATTTAGTGTGTAGAGTGTGAGGCCCACGTGGTTTGAGATTAGTTGGACTACTGAAAATTAACCGAGATCACTTGGCAAGATGCCTACATGTTCAGGTGAGCCTGTGACAGTGTACAAGAGATAGTTGGTATTAAATATCAAATGGTATCATCCCCACCATTTGATTGGTTGATGTTTCAGATATTAATTCTCTAGAACTCCTGTCAAGGTTCCTTCCCCACTCTGAACTCTAGGGTACAGATGTGGGGGGACCTGCATGAAAAACCCCCTAAGCTTATTTTTACCAGCTTAGGTTAACTTCCCCAAGGTACAAACTATTTTACCTTTTGCCCCTGGACTTTATTGCTGCCACCACCAAGCATCTAACAAATATATAATAGGGAAAGAGCCCCCTTGGAAACGTCTTTCCCTCCCAAATCCTCCCAAACCTCACCCCCTTTCCTGGGGAAGGCTTGATAAAAATCCTCACCAATTTGCATATGTGAACATAGACCCAAACCCTTGGATCTTAAGAACAATGAAAAAGCAATCAGGTTCTTAAAAGAAGAATTTTAATGGAAGAAAAAGTAAAAGAATCATCTCTGTAAAATCAGGATGGTAAATACCTTACAGGGTAATCAGATTCAAAACATAGAGAATCCCTCTAGGCAAAACCTTAAGTTACAAAAAAACACAAGACCAGGAATATACATTCCATTCAGCACAACTTATTTTATCAGCCATTTAAACAAAACAGAATCTAACGCATATCTAACTAGATTTCTTATTTGCCCTTTACAGGAGTTCTAACCTGCATTCCTGCTCTGGTCCCAGCAAAAGCAACACACAGACCTAGAGAACCTTTGTTTCTCCCCCCACTGCAGCTTTGAAAGTATGTTGTCTCCTCATTGGTCATTTTGGTCAGGTGCTAGTGAGGTTATCTTTAGCTTCTTAACCCTTTACAGGTGAAAGGGTTTTTTCCTCTGGCCAGGAGGGATTTAAAGGTTGTTAGCCTTCCCTTTATGTTTATGACAACTCCCCACTACTTGTATGTTGTGTCACACTCTGATCACTAGGTGATCAAAATGTTTTGAAAAAAAAATGAAAATGTCAATTAAACTCTTTGTGAAAAATTTCTGGCAATTTTCTGGAACTGAAAAAGTCAGGTTTTTTTTTTACCAGATCTACTGAAAGTGGAAAAGTAAAACTGCACTTCAGGCCATTGAGTTCTCCCTGCAGGTCATGAATCCATACTTTTTCTTCCTAGTCTTGTGCGTGGCCTGGAAGTGCAGAGCTGTGAGTCAGAAATGAAAAAGAAAGAAAAAAAAGTTAAAAGGACTTTTTTAAACCTCTAAAAAGTTTGGTTTGAATTTGAGTGAAGATTCATGGACATTTCTTAGGTGTGGTTTATGCTGGTATAATGACCTTAATTAGGGATGTGATTTTTTTAAACTGATATAGTTATAACAGCACAACTCCCAGGTGTGGATGTAGTTATACCAGTACAGCTTATTCCCGTTCCTGTACAGGGATAAGCTATATCAGTGGTAAAATTTTATAATACATATATAAACTTTTATAGTGGTATAATTTGCCCACACTAGAGGTTTTGTGCTGCCTAACTATACCAGTATAGCTGAAGCAGTACTATTTTTGAGTGTAGAGAAGGCCTTATATTATCTAAACTTATTGATATGTTTTATTGTGTAGAAAACCTCAGAAAACACAATTGAGCAGATTCTCTGACAGGCTCCAGCTGCTTTGTAGATTCTTTTCTCTCCTTTCCCTATTTTGTCAAAGTGGTGTAAAGCCTCAGGATCCTGTTGGACTCATGACTAAGCCTACAAGATGAGGTAGGGCCAGTGGTGGAAAAACACCTTCTTCCTCCTCCAACTTGCTGGGGATCTTCATCACTTCCTTCCCCAGGAGAACCTGGCTACAGAGGTGTATGCATTTGTCACCTCCACCTATTGTTTGCCATCTCCACCAACTGTAATCACTATGTCTGAAACTGAATGTGAAAACAATGGCAAGGTTCCGGCTTGTGTGGAAAGTGGTTCCCCATATCCTCCCTGAATTTGGCTGCTGTGAGCCTTTTGTTCCAGTGCTCCAGACCCTCCATTGGCTCCCAGTCTGCTTCTGCTAATAGGTCAGTGCCTTATTCATGATCTTAAAAGCCATTAACAGATCAGGTCCCACCTACATTAGGGACTGCAAGCAACTTTCTTTGCTGAGGCAAAGTGCTGCTTGGTACAGAATGACTGGAGGGAAAGGCAGGCTGTCAGAAAGTGGTTATGCCCTTTGCAACAGGTCATGACAGAGGGAATTCCCTGATGGCTCTTTGCAACCAGAATATTGCTTCTCCATGCCATCTGAATGGTGCAAAGGGTTTGGATTTTATTTGGGAATCTCCCCCTGCATTTCTATTAACTGCTAAGAAAGTCACACTCTGGGGTAATGCAGCACACAAAGCCCAGAACTAGGGCTACTGGAGAAATTTCAAATAAAGCATTTTATTGTTGGAAAATGGAGTTTTGTAAAAAATAGAATTTTCTACGGAAAAGATTGATTTTAGTGGAATTTTCCATCAGGAAAACCAAAACAAAAGGCTTTGTTTCACATTGGGTTGACATTAATTTCTGTGTCCTACTGAGCTGCCCATTGCCTCACCAGTTGTAGTTCTGAGTTCCTCCCATGCTCCCCCATAATGTATGATGGTCTCTCCCTCTACTGACCCTTTGGGCTCCTATGTTACATGGAAAGTGTTTAATTCTATTTTTCATCCCAATCCAGATGAAAAAAAGTGGCAAAATATTGGAATTTCCTGTGGGATGGAAATTCCATATTTTAATCAGTTCTACCCAGAACAAAGCATGTGAGATTTTGAAATAAAGCAATGGCAGATGAGGGGATCTTGCCAGGGAAGAAATTTCCAGAAGAGGTTAGGCTAATCAAGAGCTGACCACGTTATGGCGCACTGCAAGACCCTCCTCTTAGTGAAAGCTTCCCACCATATCCAGAATGTTGTTAATAACTCATCTTCTACTCCATGCAGAGCTACCTATAGTCAGAGAAAAAAAGAAGAGTCAAAGACTTCATGAGGGGCCTCACTTTGATAACCTAACCTGGGAGGAGCTCAGCTACTACAGTACAGGTCCTCAAAAGGTATTTATTGAACTCCTGTTGGTTTCAATGGGAGTTAGGCACTTCAATATCTTTGAGGATTTGGTGAGAGGGTTTTGTTAAGGGGGTCTAAGAAAGACAGGTTAACTGGCTGACTGACCCAGGTTTAGAGTGACTTTGTGTTACTATAAAGCAGCTAGAACCCTATAATTCTTAGCATTGAATAAACATAATTTATATAGAAAAGACAAGTTATTTCAGGTAAACTCCATGAAAACTCTACAGACATTGTTAGTTTTTTTCTTATTAAAAAGCCCTAAAATATATTTCACTTTTAAGGAGAAAAAAAGCCATGGTGTTAAGGATTTATTCATGATACACAGCAGCACTGATGAGAAGCAGAACACACATTTTTATTTGTGCCTGACCTTTTAAAAAATGATAAAAGATACTTTCAAGAGTTATTAACAAAATCAACCACTGTTTGTTAGGTGAACTTAATGAGATCTGCATAGAGAATGTTCTTTTCAGTTACAACTGAACTTAAGATACTAAATCACTTATTTTATCTTCCCTGCCTGACTTGCAAAATATTTATCATGAAACAAATGCAAATTTTTCAAGAGAAGAATAAGATTGCAAGAATGCTGGCTTTGTGTCTTGGCTTTCCATTAAGCAAACCTATGACCTTCCAATACAAATGCTTTTGGCGGGTATTCATGAAAGCAGCTCTTTCAGTATTTGCATAATCTTCCAGGATGCATTACTGTTACCAGTAAATATCAGGATGATTGCTAAGAAAGGAATAACAGTTTGTCCTTTTACTTTCCCAGAAAAATAAAAACGATGTTTCATGATTAATTGGACCCAATAATAATTTATGATAGAAAAAAGGATATTTGTTGACATAAATCATTGATATGATATTGATAAACCATTTCCAGATTGGATATTTTATTCAGGGACAAAAGGGCTGATAATTAATTATTAAAAAGTTGTTTTGCTTTTTGTTGCTTCAAATGGCTCTAGGTATGGTCATCAAGGTCTATTAGAGTATGAATATATGAAAAAGACAAGATGATGTTCTGTTGCATAACCATTTTTTAAAAAGACTTTTTGTTATGGGAGAGCTGCAATAAAATGTTAACATACTACAATGTATGCTATGTGTTGAGGATCAGGTTAATATTCCAAAAGTGTGGATTGCATAAATGTCCTGCCAGCATGAGTTTGGGCTGGCTGCATTACTCATGAGTATACAAACTGTATATGCCAATGCCACATATTTGGCAGAAAAAAAATCTTTCTGAAATGTCTGGAAAGTACTCCCCTCTCCCCCAAATTATGCTGAGAGCTACTGATGACTGTATGAATCACAAACTTCTTTGGGACTAGGTGTGAACACACCCTTCTATTAATATAACTATCAGGATGAGTTAATTAGATAGAAGGTCCCCTCCATCTAGGACAAAAGGAGGCTGTGAACTCGTCCAGGAGTTTGGGCTCAGTGGGCGGCAGGATTTCACTGAGTATTGCTTGTGTTTTGTGTGTGGGAGGAGTTGCAGGACACAAGGAAACTGAGAATAGAGAGAGGCAGAAGCGCACAAAAAAAAAAGCCAAGCAGTAACCAGTGAGCACAATGTGATCCTGGAAAAAGCGAGAGAGAGAGAGATAGCGCAAGCTTTTGGGTCTGGTGTTGGCTAAAGAGGCTTGGGGTTGCAAGCTCATAAACTGCCCTTTTTCTTCTTGATTCCTCTTGTGTTCAGAGATGCAGGACTTTGTACATTTCATGTAAATCAAGATTGGATCAAAGAAAATATCAGACTCCGTCAGTTTCTACTTCCAACTGGAACATCCTCAGGGCCCTGAAAGCAGAAGGACACAAGCAACTTGTCAGACAAAGACAGGGTTTCTTAGGCCTGGTCTACACTTAAAAATTAGATTGACCCAGTGATGTTCCTCAAAGTCTAGAAAAAATGTCGCCCTCTGAGTGCTGTAGTTAGGTCAACTTATCCCCTGGTGTAGATGCAGCTTGGTTGATGGAAGAATTCTTCTGTCAATGTAGCTACTGCCTCTTGGAGAAGTGGATTAACTACATTGATGGAAAACCCCCTTCCACTGATGCAGGAAGTGTCTACACAACAGTGTTGCAGTGCTGTAGCTGTGGCAGGGATGCAAAACCATGCTCTGAAGTGTCCTTAGCCTGTTTGCCAGAAGGTAGGAATGGGCATCAGGGGATAGATCACTTGATGATTACCTGTTCTGTTCATTCCCTTTGAAGCACCTGGCATTGGCCAGACAGGGTACTGGGCTAGGTGGACCATTGGTCTGACCCAGTATGGCTGTTCTTATGTTCTACATTTTATGTCACTATAGCAGTTGTAGAATAGACATATCTTAATTACCCTGAGTCCAACAATACAAGGTTCAGAGGCAGAGAAAATATAAATTTATAATAGAAACCTCTCATAATGGCATAACAGCTTTTTAAAGAAGTTGGGGGCATTGTAAGACTAGAAGTAGGTGACTGGACAGCACAGAGTCTCCATTTTCCAGTGGCTGCGAATCCTGAAAGACCTTAAATCTGTCACTGGTCTAGGGTTCAGTGTTGCTTATTCTGTTTCTCAAACAAGTGTAATTGCTTTTGGTGTGGGAAGGGAGAAATTAAACGGTTTATTCAAATGTGGAATGACTGAGTTTTTATTTTGTTTTGTTTTTTAAATCCTTCCATTGAATAGGGTGTGTGTAAGCTAATGACTTCTGCCTTTTCTTCCCCAGGCACTGAAAAAACAGAATAAAGATATCTTGTATTTAAAACTAGGCTTGAAAAAAATTACCAGACTCCTGCTATTCAGAAGCTGGTAAAGAAAAAGCAAGGATGACAACCAGCAAATTCATGTGCAAAATGTTGAGACACTCAGTCCCCTCCGCCTCATCTCTACGAGTTTGGACAAGGGAGAGCATTGGGGTAAGTAGGGTTCCTAGCAGGGTGTCATCCCTGGGTCCTGCCTGGGGACATAATCTTTCAAATTAGCTTCTTGCTAATACAGTATGGTAACATTTGAAGCTCCCCCTCCCTCTGGCTCTTGGGGTGGTGGTGGGGGAAATCAGTGCTTTTTCTTTCTCTCTAGCATGCTCTCTCATACTGCCTCTCTTTCACTACCTCTGTTGGTTTCCATCTCATCTACTTCCCAGAACTTCCTGATTATTATTAGCACTTAACTATTCTAGCCATCCCTGTGACTTCATTTTTGGGGTTCTCTTCTTTCCTAAATACCTTCAGGACCTGCATCTGTTTCTAGTCATAGTTTTCTCAAACAGCAGAAGAGTAAAATTGATATGATTCTTGTCACTTCACCACCCTCCACAGAATTCTAAGAAGGAGCCATGAAACTGACAAGAGTGCTGTTAGTTTTATTCTGCTGCTGCTTTGGAAAGCCATGAGCAACAGAGGGACTGTAGGTGTCAGAGTGGTAGCCGTTTTACTCTGAATCAGCAAAAACAATGAGGAGTCCTCGTGGCACCCTCGAGACTAACGAATTTATTTGGGCATAAGCTTTTGTGGGCTAAAACCCACTTCATTAGATGCAGGGAGTGGAAAGTACAGAGGCAGGTATAAATACACAGCACATGAAAAGATGGGAGTTGCCTTCCCAAGTGGAGGATCAGTGCTAACGAGCCAGTTCAATTAAGGTGGAAGTGGCCTATTCTCAACAGTTGACAAGAAATGGTGAATACCAAGGGAGGAAAAATCACTTCTGTAGTGCTAATGAGGCCAATGTAATCAAGGTGGCCCATTTCAAACAGTTAACAAGGAGGTGTGAGTATCAGCAGGCGGAAATTAGTTTTTGTAGTGACCCATCCACTCCCAGTCTTTATTCAGGCCTAATTTGATGGTGTCCAGTTTGCAAATTAATTCCAGTTCTGCAGTTTCTCATTGGAGTCTGTTTTTGAAGTTTTTTTGTTGAAGAATTGCCACTGTAAAGTCTGTTATTGAGTGTCCAGGGAGACTGAAGTGTTCTCCTACTGGTTTTTGAATGTTATAATTTTGGATGTCTGATTTGTGTCCATTTATTCTTTTGCATAGAGACTGTCTGGTTTGGCCAATGGACATGGCAGAGGGGCATTGCTGGCACATGATGGCATGTATCACTATAGTTATCTGTCTTCATTAAGATGGGTCACACTTTGAAGGGCCAAAAGGGTTAAACCATGAGGGCTAAAATCTTAGTTTAAAAAAAATGTAACCTGAAATTTGGTAGATATTGAGGGCTTATGTCCCCCCTCACAGTGGAATTTTTCCTATGTGCCACTGGCAAGTGGATTTTTTCAATCTCTGGCTATGAATATTCCATTATATTGTGAATTGACCTTGATCAATAAAATTATACAAGATCAGCCCACAGTGACCTATCCTAAAGTTCTGGTATTTAAATTGTTTGCTTTTCATTCTTGTTGCTACTGGTTGAATGATGTAGTGTATCATTTCTTGGACCATGGTCCTGTGTGTTTTAGTTTATGTTTATCTAGTTCTGAATTCAATCTTGCTACACAACTCATTACTTACTAACACTATACCTGACCAGTAGTATTCTTCTCTTAACTTTTACTTCCATTTGTCTCTATGAGTGTGTGAGCATGCTAATTAAGCTATAAGGCAGTCATTGTTGGATCTCTCAGATGTAGAGGACATCCCCAAATAATGCAACTTCATGGTTGCTCATGCCAAAGGCCCTGTGTATGATGCAGCATATTAGTCATAAATTATGTTATAGAGCTTCAGAGTTCAACAGCAAACTTTTAATGTGCCTGCTCAAGTGTGAAGTAACAGGAACTCATCAACTTGTGACCTCTTGTTGCACTAGACAAATACCATGTACAGATAAGAAAAATAATCCAACCACTCTTATGGACATCACTTAAGCTAAACCAGAATTGTGAGTAATGATACTTCTGTACTACGTGGCATCAATGTTTTATTACATTATAAATTCTTGACACAATCACGTCAATATTCATCTTCTCCAGTGTAATACAAAAGTCACTGCAATTATGAAAAAAAGCCAACCACAAATGACTTTTGCACTGTATTGTAAAAATCAATATTAACAATTTAAATGAAAAATCAAAATGAAAAGGAATATTGCTAATGCAATATAATAAATATTTCAAAATGTGACACTGAATTCTTTTTATTCTTGCTCATGGGGGGAACCAGGCAATGGCATTACAAAGGAAATATTACCTCAAGAGCCTCATGTACCACTTTTATTTTAGATGCTCGTTTTCAGGCTCCTGCGGAGTTTGAATTAATTGTTTAGAAATACCAGTTATCTGCCATGAAAGCTGGATGCTTTTCCTAAAGAACATTTTCTACAGGACTGCTGTTCAGGGGACCTTAAAAAAACCCTGGGCTCCTATAATGAGAAATAACAATGGAAGGTGAGAAACCCCTCATTCTAAAGTAAAATATTAAGAGTATCCAGTATTACAGCTTAATATAGGCAGCAACTGTAAAAGGCAAAGAACAAACATTATAAAATGTGTCTAGAGTACTCCAAGGACACAAAAGACTATTACTATTTTGTCTCTACCTTATGCTGACTTTTTTTTGGATGACATTATGTGGGTTATAAAATAAGACAGAAGAGGGGAAAGTTATGGTAAATGGTATGAATCTATAGAAAATTATGAGGAAGATGTAGCAAAATCATTAAGTCATTGTTATTCTATCGACTTCAGGCAATAGATATGCTAATTCATTCTGTGAAAAGTTGTAAAGTGCATTTGTCACTAGTTTTTATAATGGATTCTTTTAGGACTGGGATATACTACTCCGAATACTTGTAGCTTAACAATCTGTCCTCATTTAATGGCTCTCAAGTACCGGGGGTTCTGGTCAGACAATTCTGAAAAGGCAAAGACAACGTCTAAGCCTTCTTGGCTCCATTAGTAGCTGAGGAATCTGTGGCATAGAGGAAAATACATAGATATTAATTTCAGATGTAAGCATATAGCATGTAGAGCATCTGATCCATTCATCCACAATTAAAAAGTAAACTGAGCTTGCTGTTCCAACAAAAACTTTCCCAGTCCTTAGATGGAACTGGCTATTGTTTGCGTGTAAACAACTGCATTCTGCAGAAGAGTGTTTAGAGGAATGTATTTTGTTTTAAACAAAAACTCTGCTTTTCTTCTTACAGTGGTGAATGAGGCCAGACTAAACTATATTATAACCTTTGATTTAATTTTTTTCTGAACTACTAATGTCAATATTAAAACAAAAATAATGAATTAGGATGATCCTTGTATAAAAGGATAAAACCGGTACAGTATTTATGACGGCAAAAATATTTGAAGACAAAAAAAACTCCCAACCAAACAAATCGCTCCTCCCACCCTTCCTTGTTAACATGGAGCTAAGGTTAAGAATATGTATCAGGAATTTAAGGGTAAGAGTATTGCAAGGATGTTGCAATTATCTCCAAAATAGGAGTTACAAACCCAGTTAAGCTTAAATTTAAAGAGACCCAAACATGTTAAAATATGGAAATGCACAGGTAAGGCACCCAAACAGCCTTAGCTTTGCCCTGTAACAATGCTGTGCAACAGCCACAGGTGGAACCCTGGCCTCTTTGAAGTAAATGGCAAAACCCTTATTGACTACAGTAGGGGCAGGATTTCACCCCCCAAGATTATGGTTAAGGCATCTTTAGTATTTGTGGCCCTAGATTAGATTAAACTGATTTTAAGACACACTAGTGCTTTTATTCCCACCCCCTCCTCACATTGTTAGCATAACGTACACCGGGGATTGGCAACGTTTGGCACACGGCCTGCCAGGATAAGCCCCCTGGCGGGCCGGGCCAGTTTGTTTACCTGCCGTGTCCACAGGTTTGGCTGATCACGGATCCCACTGGCTGTGGTTTGCCGCTCCAGGCCAATGGGGGATGCAGGAAGGGCAGCCAGCACATCCCTCAGCCCGCGCCACTTCTCGCAGCCCACATTGGCCTGGGACGGCGAACCGCGGCCAGTGGGAGCCGTGATCGGCCAAACCTGCGGATGCGGCAGGTAAACAAACCAGCCTGGCCTGCCAGGGGGCTTATCCTGGCAGGCCGCGAGCCAAATGTTGCCAATCCCTGGTGTAGACACTGAGGGGGAAAAAAAAATCTAATCTGGGACCACAAACACTAAGATCATGCACTAATAATTATATAGTTATTGTATGATGTCAGTTAAGATTAGTTGGATGGCTTAACTGTATTTGTACACCTTAACATGTGTTGATTTCTCTTAAATTTAATCTTAACTGAGTTTGTAGCTTGTTTTGTCCTTTTACCTTAAATTGTTTATATACATACACTCAATTTTAATTCCATTTTTTTATCTAGTTAGATTTACCTTACAGTTGTCAACACTGAATTTCATCTGCCATCATGCTGCCTCTTCACTTACCTTTGTTAGGTCCTTTGACTATCCTAAGTCATTTTATATCACCTGTGGTTTTCACACTTCATTCTTTATCCCCTTCTTGGGTTTATTTATAAACACATTAAACAACAGCAGGCCTATTACAGAAATTGTTGCACATACTGTTAAATCTATGTTGAAGATAATCTATTTATTTTTCTGCCTCTTACCTGCTTTGTAATCCATGACAGTTACTCCACTCCTTATGACATGACTTCTTAGTTTCCTTAATAGACTCTTGTGAGGAACTTTGTCAAAAGGTTTTATTTTTTTTTTTTTTTGAAAATCCAAATAAATGATAATTTTATTCTATCTGCCTTTTCACAGATTTTCTGCCTTTTCACCTTCACTGTCAAAGAACTCTATTAGATGAGAGAGACAAATTGTATGCTTCATTTTAAAATGTGTTGCAGTGGTGGTACTCTTCAAGCATGGGAAGTGGCTGATGTCCAAATAGTAAACCCTGAGAGAGTCTAAGGCTTTGTCTACACTGCACTTTCATCATTAAAACTTTTGTCACTCAGGAGCGTGACAACGGCCCCTCTCCCCCGAACAACAAAAGTTTGAATGACAAAGTGCCAGTGTGCACGGCGCTTCGTCGGCAGGAGCCCCTCTGCCATCAACAAAGAACCATAGAATCTCAGGGTTGGAAGGGCCCTCAGGAGGTCATCTAGTCCAACCCCCTGCTCAAAGCAGGGCCAATCCCCAATTTTTGCCCCAGATCCCTAAATGGCCCCCTCAAGGATTGAACTCACAATCTTGGGTTTAGCAGGCCAATGCTCAAACCACTGAGCTATCCCCACCCCCCTAAAACAAATCCTTAGGGAGCACCTGAATTTGAACCAGGGACCTCTTGATCTGCAGTCAAATGCTCTACCACTGAGCTATACTCCCTGTGATACTGTCCCTCATTGGGGATGGTTTTATTTTGTGCTGTTCTGATTCAGCTGAATCCCTAAAGTCCTGTTAAACCTTTCCACCATCCCATCAGATTGTTGGTAAGCCATGTGGTAGTATTAAGCCATTGCCAAAGATTCCATCGGGCTTTTAGGTTACCCAGACCAATTTGGACCAAGTCTACATTGACATGTACTTGTTTTTGTATCAGGCTGTCCTGTAGCTGGGACAGAGAGCTTAATTTATTTTTAATTACCTGCAGGTCTGCAGTATCTTTTTTATTTTATTTTTTTTAAAACACACAACAGTGCTAGCAACAAGACAAAACAAATGTAACCCTTCTGCCCGTCAGAGTTGGCAGCAACAAGGGCCGGGTTCAATATCTAGGGGTTCCATTCCAATAACACAATGCAAACCGGCTCGAGCCCCCACCCAGTGACCTGGGAAAAATATATACCACCCCCGCTGGGCGCCTCCAAGAGGCAATACTTCCCCTCTCGCAAGCACATAGTCTGAGTGTAGCAAAAGTCTTTTAATAACAGAGAGAAACAATGTGGCATTATGTTGGGGAAACACCACCAACAGGATTCATAACACAACCCATGAGCAAAAACAACCCCACCCCAGGCAAATTGGGGCATGCCCTTTTCCCTTTGGTTCTTGAGTCCAGCAACCCCAAATCACCCAAAGTCCCAAAAGTCCAATGCCCCAAAAGTCTCTGTCCCTGGTCAGGGCAGCCCCAGAGTTCGAAAGTTTATCGGCGGAGCTTTACCTCCCAACCTGGGTGGAAATGGGACGGGGGTAAGAGGCACCTTACGTGATCTGAAGCTGACCGCCCCATAGCTCCATAGCGGCGCTCCGCCAGCCGCCCCACGAACTCCTTCGCTCAGCTGCGCTCCGCTCCGCCAGCCGCCCCACGAACTCCTTCGCTCAGCTGCGCTCCGCTCCGCCAGCCGCCCCACAAACTCCTTCGCTCAGCTGCGCTCCGCTCCGCCAGCCGCCCCACGAACTCCTTCGCTCAGCTGCCCCACGAACTCAGCTCCACGGCCCACAAGCAGCTCCTGCCATCCACACACTGCTCCGCGTCGAACTGCTCCACAATATATCTTCAGGCTCCCCCACTACTTAACACAACACTCAGTGATTTCAGCTCTTAGGTGAATTCAGCTTATAGTAGGGGAGCCCCAGTGCTGGTGCACTGTCAGCCCAAAGTGAGCTCAGCAGCCTATAACTAGACTTCTAATGAAATCAAAATTAGCTCTGATATTCCACAGTGGAGAGAGGAGGAAGTGCAATCAGCATGTAAGGCCCTCACCAAGGGGCCCATGCCACCAAGTACTACTACTTGTCCCCAGCCTCTCTCCATTCACACAGTTTTGGAACCCATGACCCTTGCCTAGCGAGTGCTACTTAGTTGATGGTGAATCCCTCCATCATAACAAAAGGCCACGTACAGTTCCAAGCACAGTTCCCATAATCAGGGTAATAACAATTTATTCTTCCTGCCCCAATAACAGAGACACTGGGGATCCCACAGCAGCCAAAGTGACCATTTGGGCAGCTATGGTCTCATTCTAGGCGTGGTGGGTGTGCCTATGCAAATGAGATCGGCCCCTGAAGTTCTTTTCCACAACTTGCCACACCTCACCACCAGATGTCAGGGTGGAGCTCATCCTGACACTGCTTACACAAAACATAGAACACAAAACACAATTTCTCTTGTGACAGATTCATAGTATTGGGTTACTCTTCAGCTGGCATCAGCTTTTCCTGATTTTCTGAAAGACAAAAGAACACATTTCTACCCCTTTTTGGGGTGGCAGATTATTGCTTTAAATATTTCTTTCACAAATACCCTGGCTGATTGCAGGCAAAACAGAGGAATTACCACCATGTTTTTCTGTTTTTGTTCTATAGGCAGGCCAGGTTTCAATGGCTTCTATCTTTTAAGGGTTATGGGAAATTATCCCACTGTTTAGTCATTAAATCCAGGAGGTGGGGTACCTCAGTTTTCCTTCTTATACAGCAGACCAAGTTTATAATGTTTTTCCTGCTGTGTTAAGCTTTAAGTTTATTTACAGGTAATAACTGAGAAGCATCATTACCATATGACCTTAAAGGATTTTTCCAAAAATCATACACACTATACATTGTTACAGGGGTACTTATCATTAAATTTATTAAAATTATCTTGTTATCCCATGCCTTTTATTTAGACAAATTTGTTTGCCAACCAGGTGTGTCCTTTATCTGCAGCTCCTTTGTGCTGCTAGTTCTTTCCGTCCTTTGTCATTTAGGAAGCGACTGTGAAAACGCAAATGACCTGCTTTTGGATTTAAAGCCATCAGCAGCTCAGAGACTGTATCTTAGAAGGGAAACAATCAACTTTCACCAGAGTTTTGATTACTTTTTTAACTTCTGCTTCCAAAATACACAGCAATCTGAAAAAGAAAACCCAACCTACTGTGGCTCCCTTTGGAGCCCTAATAGCATTTTAATTAAGTAGCATGGTATGTTTGCATTTCTTTTGCCCCTTCTACAGTATACCCTGCACATGTTCTGGGGCAAATGCACATTCCTTCCATAGTTTAACTTCTATAACATTATCCAGATCCATTTTTACATAAGATGTAACTATTTTTTTTTTCCTACAGAGTTTTCATGTACCTTTATCAAAGTGACAGTCTGATTACTCAGAGCCATTTTAAGACTCAGTGTTTCTAACATTGCTTCTTTTTGTTTTGTGCACCTCACCCCTGCTGTTGCTTCAGAGGGGCACTGTCTTTTTTAATATCTTTTTTTTTTTTTTTACTGCAGCTCTCATCTGCTATTTTGTTACAAAAACCAAACAAACAAACAGAATCCAGATTTTTTTTCCTATTCTCCTGATTTTGACTGCCCTGCTGCAGCCACAACTTAAAAACATTTTAAATTTGTAAAGCATTGAGTTACCTTTTAAGGGTTAAATGCCAAATCCCAAAGCCAAACAACACTAATTACCTGTGTCTAGCAAAAAGGTCTGTCAGTTTTGCAACTTTGAATTAAAGAGTCAAATGGATTTTTAGTGGCATTATTTAAAACAAAACCAATTGGTCCTTAGAACTTTACATATTTACACACATACAGATAGATAGATACATACACATTTTCCTTTTCTTAACATCCCTTCCACACTGCTCTGTTTTTTACATCTTACATTCCCTTTATACATTTGAGGCAGTTAAGTTCCAATAGAACCCTCTTATGTTCTTTTAGCAAATTTGACTAAATTGTCTAGTCAAATGATTTTAATCAGATAGTTTATTTTTGCCTGGCTAATTTACAGACATTCCTTTGGAAAAGGGCCCATTTTTCCTTCAGAATGGCTGCAAAGAAACCAAGACTTATTTTCCTCTAACACCTTTTCTTTTTAACATTTTCACAAAGTTTAGCTGCTTAATTCCCTCCAACCTCTGCAGAGTTAACTTTTCACTCTCTTTTCTTTTTGTAATTATGCCTGGGGGAACCCTACATAGGACCTTCTCCCGCTTTACCTGCTGTAATGGCTGCTACCTGTTTAGAGGCAAAGCCCAATTTTTGTCTCAAACTCTTAATTAGTGACTCACAACGACTATGATTTGCAGGTGCTCTGCCCTGCTTCAAGGTTAATTTCTTTACCATACCTTGGAGCATATGATTCTCTTTCCATTTTCTCAGAGGCTTTAGCTTGGTCTGCCAGGAATCTTTCTCTCTTTTTGCATTCCTGGAGTGCCTCTTTCACTATTTTCAGCTGACTTTGGGTAGCTAGCACCTTCCAATTGTCTGTTCCCTTTTCCGTTTGTGCCTTTTCCTCTTTACATGAAGACAAGCGGAGGTAAGAATCCTTACATGCCTCCCACAACAACCAAATTGCTACTGCATCTCTTTTGGCAGCACTAGAAGTTTCGTATAGGAGGGTATATTGAGCCAATCTATCCTCTAGGTCCAAAATAGTGCAGACATGAGCTAGGGCTTGTTTAGTCCAAGGACTATGCCCCAATTTTTGAAGGATTTGTTTAAAAAGGTGTCATTTTTTTAAATGAAAGGCGAGGCTGGAGCTCCTTTTGGCTTCATTCCTCCCTCTGCACCTGCTTTACCCTGTTTTTTCTTTAAGATTCTAACAAATTTTTAACTTCTCTGTCACTCCTGATTTTATTCAGCGAGTGGCTTCTTTGTCTCCCCTGGTTTTACTCAGCGGGTGACACAGCCTAGATTCCCTGAACCTGCTACTCCTTATTTCAACGAGAAGCTTAGCCTGGCCCGTGGACCTTCTTGCTGCCCCTGATACCTCAGTGAACAATAGGACTTAAGTTTTGTAATCATAGCTTAATTTATACACTTTCCCCTGCTACCTTCCCGGAGGCCAGCAGGTCTGGTTAACCTAATAGAAATGCCTAGCTCAATAGAGCTGGCGGTGTGTACACCAATATTTACAATAACTGTAAAGGTTTTTTACCAGTATTCCCCCTTTTGCAATTCTCCACCAAAATGTTATACCAATAAAATAAAAACCCAGCAGGATCTTATTAAAGGGGGGAAAAGGCAAAATGCCACATTTATTGTGAATACAGAAAGAATCATAGTAAGCAGTTAGTTATAGCTATAAGATTCCATTCAATTTCATATTTATTCACACATTCATTCATACACACACACACAGGTTCTGCAAGGTTGTTATCCTAGTTACCAGCCTTAGAGTTGCTCATGCCAAGCCACTGGCCAGGTGGCCTGGACATGAGGAGGGAGCAGGGCCTCGTCTGATGCTCCTGGAAGTTGGTTTGCAGAATCAGACCCCAAAGTTCTCACTTTCTAGAGTCCATTTTTATAGGAATTTCTTCCTATGCCAGTCTATGGAAATTGCTTCATCATGCTGTTGCTGAATCAATCAGCAGATGGCACATTCCTGACGGCTCCGTGCTGCCAGATGTTATCTTGTTCTTTGGTTCTCCCATTCTTGAGGCAGTTGGGTGGATTCCAGTCTGCCCTCCGGGGGGGGGGTCCTCTGGTTATTTCCACTTGACGCCTTCTTCAGCCGATGGACACTGGATTCTTAGGCTGGCACCTCCCTGATCATTCAGTTATTATCCACACCAAGCATCCATCCACATACATCCTCTATCTCTATTTTAATCACAATTGTTAACAAAGCAAGATGAATACAACAAAAGGGCGGAGAGTCTCTGGGTGCTGTTTCTGTTGTTACAGAGTATTGCTTTGAGTCTCTCTCTGTGTGAGTAGTTGTTGTTACAAAGAATTGCTTTGAGAACAGACTCTGTCTTAGAATGTACTAACACAATTAGCAGCTTGCAAGTTTCACACATAGAGGGAGAGAAACAGTACCAAAAACCAAGAGACCTTTTAATTAGTAATACCCTGGAATTTAAACTATGGGGAATAAAACTCATTTGTGATTTTAATACAGAACTTCTTTAATATGATACAACATGTTATAGTCTTGGCCTTCACAACATCCTCTGGCAAGGAGTTCCACAAGTTGACTGTGCGTTGTATGAAAAAATGCTTCCTTTTGTTTGTTTTAAACCTGTTATCTATTTATTTCATTTGGTGGCCCCTAGTTCTTGTGTTATGAGAAGAGGTAAATAACCCTTCCTTATTTTCTTTCTCTACACCAGTTGTGATTTTATAGACCTCTGTCATATCCACCCTTAATCATCTCTTCTCCAAGCTGAAAAGTCCCAGTTTTATTAATCTCTCCTCATATGGCAGCCATTCCATACCACTAATAATTTTTGTTGCCCTTTTCTGAATGTTTTCAAATTCCAATATATCTTTTCAGAGATGGGGCAACCACATCTGCACACAGTATTCAAGATGTGGTCATACCATGGATTTATACAGAGGCAATATGATATTTTCTGTCTTATTTGTCCCTTTCTTAATGATTCCCAACATTCTGTTCGATTTTTGACTGCCGCTGCACCTTGAGTGGATGTTTTCAGAGAACTATCCACATTGACTCCAAGATCTTTCTTGAGTGATTTAGACCCCATCATTTTATAGTTGGGATTATGTTTTCCAGCGTGCATTACTTTGCATTTATCAACATTGAATTTAATATGCCATTTTGTTGCCAAGTCACCCAATTTTGTGAGATCATAGAATATCTGGGTTGGAAGGGACCTCAGGAGGTCATCTAGTCCAACCCCCTGCTCAAAGCAGGACCAATCCCCAATCTGCCCAAAGCAGATCCCTAAATGGCCCCCTCAAGGATTGAACTCACAACCCTGGGTTTAGCAGGCCAATGCTCAAACCACTGAGCTATCCCTCCCCCCTGCAGATCATTTTGTAGCTCTTCGCAGTCTGCCTGGGACTTAACTATCTTGTTTTGTATCATCTGCAAATTTTGCCACCTCACTGTTTAACCCTTTTCCCAGATCATTTATCACATTCTGCTGACCACTAGAAATGGTTTCCCTTTCTCTCTTAATCTCTGCAGTGGTTTCACAGTATTGGCAAATCCACATATGAACCTTCTGTAATAGGAGTAGAGCCCTATAAAACTCTGCACAGCTGTGAGTGGTTAGGTAGTTGGCCAGCTCTGTGCAGCCGAAGGTAAATTACCTCTTTTTGAAACAACTCACATTTCTTTGGGTTCAGTTTCAAACTGGCAGCCTTCAGCTCATCACAGACCATTTGTAAATGTTTTTGTACCTGCTCAAATATTTTAACGTGAACCAGGATATCATTGTGGTATAACAGACAGGCTGAGAGGGGCATGCCATGTATATCCTCTCCATTAGCCTGTCAAATGTAGCTGGTACATTGCACAAGCCAAAAGCCATCAGTTTAAATTGCCCAGCTGTGAAATCAGTTTTTCCCCGGTCTCTTATTCAGCAGAAGACAAAAGGAAAGTGATGGAAAGGGTAAGGACACATGGGAGAAGGGGAGTGTCTCACATTTCAGGTGGTGTTTTGGATTTAGCAAGAGTTGAGGTGGAGGTGTGGTGTCATCTGGGTCTCTCTCTGTGGCCCAGCCTGGTCAGGACATCTCTCAGGATCAGCTGCCAATGGGTCCTATTTTTTAACATTTCTGTGACATTCAACAGACTTCTACTATGCTCTACCAAGCATTCTGTTACACAGGTATTCAAAGTACCTCTCTAATTTCCTCACAACTTTCATTTTGTTTCAAAAATGCCTCATTGGGCTGCACGACCTGTAACTTATATATCTCTTTTTGCTCCTCCAGCCCATTCTTAAGTGCTCCTTTAGCACTTCAGTTGTCCAGTGGCCCCACTGATTGTTTTTCAGGGTTCCTGCTTCTAATATACCTAAAAAATTTTTTTTGCTGTTAGTTTTTGAGTCTTTATTAGGTGCTCTTCAAATTCTTTTTTAGCCTGCCAGAGTCTATACTCTTTTCTATTTTCCTCAGTAGGATCTGTCTTCCAATTTTTAAAGGATGTCTTTTTGTCTCTAACCACCACTTTTACTTTGTTGTTTAGCCATGGTGTCATTTTTTGGTCTTACATTTTTTTTATTTGGGGTATATGTTTCATTTGAGCCTCTATTAGATGTTTTAAAAAAGTTTCCATGAAGCCTGCAGGTATTTCACTTTTTAAAATTCTGTTTAACTAGCTTCTTGCTTGTTTCTTTTTAAAGTTTTGACTGAGTTGGTTCAGAAACAGAAAGTGAAATTTGATGTATGTTAACCTGCTCCTAATAACACTCCATCAACCCTCCCATCCCCCAGTCCTGCGAACCAAAACTGCTGAGTTTCTCACAGCTCGGGGGGAAAAAATTAGCTCAGTTTTATTTAATTTGTCCATCTTTCATTCAGCATGTGTCGGAAATGATCAAACACAGTTTAAATCTGGAATTAAAATGATTACTAACCCTACTCAAAAGCATCCTCTTTTCCAACACTTCAAATGGCATTCAACTAATTGTACCAGACCTTGTGTGACTATAAAGAAAATTAGGGACCAAATTCATCCTTGCTGTGTCTCCAACTAGTTCAAGAACGCTATGCCAGGAATTAATCTGAGGAAATTGTAGTTTGCTCCTGAAAAATTAAATTCCTCATTGATAAAAAAATTCATTGGTACTTAAAGTGTACATTGATATATTCAATGAAGTTACATGCTGGTAGTTAAAAGTTTTCTTAGCTGACCTTAGTATGCCCTTTGAGTGATAGGGTCATTTATATTTTTGGTTTAAATTAAGTGTAATGCCGTGGACAGACCCGGTCATTGTTGGCTGGGATCAAGCCTGGCACCTTTGGAGCTTAATGCATGAACCGCTACTGCCTGAGCTAAACGATGCATATATTTTAGCCAAGGCTGTAGCAGACTCATCAACCTCAAGCTGATCTAGGTGCCACTAGAGGAGGACAGAGCACCGCACCACGCAGACATGGGTTACATAAGGTTGCATAAAACTATGGAGTCTTTTTCAAATAGCTGCAAACAAATGGAGTTCCATCTTGTTCTGAACAGGGGATAAATACACTGGATTGTAGATAGAGCCCCATGTTTATAAAGCAAGATACAATGAAAAACTTACCCTACAGCTACGGCTGCTGAAGTTCCTGTCCCACAGGGCAGGCCCAGGCTCCCCAGTGCAGGCATTGCGACCTGGGACATGGGTCACAGTGCTGCTCAGGTTTGGCCTATCTGCCCCTCTGGCATGATGGAGGGGTGTCCAAGGACAGGCCCAGTCCCATGGGACAGGCATGACCACTGCAACCCCCTCCCCAGGAGTCTCCTGCCCCCCAGGGGCAGGACACCATCCTGCCAGGGCCTCGTATGAGAAATTGAAATAAAATTAAATTCCCCCAAAATAAAATGGGAAATCATAAAAATAAATAAATCTGTGGCTCTAGATATACATATCTGTCACAGAGTGGTGTGGGCTGGCCTGTAACCTGGAGCTAGTCAGTCTTGTTCAATCAGTCCTGCCTGTGCCATATTTAAGTGCCTCCCAGCGTAAGCGGTCCGGACTAATTGGCATGAGGTAATGGCCTAATAAACATGTGGGCCTAGTAAAGGGATGCAAAAACCAGATTTGCAGAAGGAACTTACAGGGAGCTAGTTGTTCTCCTGTGGAAGGCCCAAGGTGGGTCTGGAAAAACTGCAGGGAACTTGCTTGGGAGTTTGGGCTCTTTCCCAGAGTCACTGGGCTCTGAGCCTGGAGGCTGGAGTGGAGTAGAGCCCGGGCCATTTAGAAGATTCTTATGTTTGTTGGAGAATTCTCTCGGGATTTTCCTTAATCTGGAATGGGATTGAACTATGAGAGTGACCTATCTGGAGAGCTGAGCCATATGAATCCCTGAGAGAGACAGAAAACTGGAGTAAAGGGAAATTAAGGCAGAGTGTACCTCTAGTACTATTCTTGGCCAACAGGGGGTGCTATAGGGCAAGCATCTCTATAACAGTATCCCTTTTCTGAGGTTTTCCCATAGTATAGCTTAAACAACCACAGTGCACAAACCTCAGCCTAATCTCTCTCTCTCCAAATCTGTCTTTGCTTATGGTTTCCCTGTAGGCCTCTTTAATTAGACTGTCAGCTCTCTGTCTCATAGGGTGCATATATACGGTAAGATTTTGTCCCCACTTCCTAGCCATGGTGTTGGCTATATTAATATTAGAACCCCAGTGTATATGGGTTCAGGTTTTTCATTACCGTTTCATGAAAAGAGTGGTAAAAATGCCACAGCCCTGTCTACACTAGATTTTTGAATCATTGGGGATCGGCAGGGAGGGAGAAGTTTTGCACCATTCTAGTGTTAGGAAGGCTAAAGAAACATTCCAACAACTAATGCTGGAGCTAATTAGACAGGCCTGTTCTAACTCAGAGTAAGTCAGCAACAAATATCTCTGCAGCTGTATGCCTGGTTCAAACATGGGACAACAATGAATTAACTGAAGAGCTCTGTGCTCTAATGCAGGGTCTTAGGAATTAGCCACCCTTTTCCAAGATATATGAACTGTATTTGCTATGGATGCATCAGACTGGTTTCTTTGCTTCTCTGTATCTTAGCTGATGATATTAATTTATTTGTTAACCATTGATTCTAATTGCAGGTTTCAAAGGTTACATTGATTGTTATAGAGATTAAGGGTCAAAGCCTGATTCTGTTCAAGTCAGTGAGAATATACCGTTTCATCATCCAGTTGTGTTGCTTTGTGAATGTAAGTCATTGATTTTTCATATGTCCAAATTCAGATTTGATATTCACACGAGATAACCCACAAACTGTTTGAAATTTTAATTTGCAGGCTACTAAGGTTGACTTTTCAGGTGCAAGCCTGTTCTCAGTGGGCTCTCTCCCGCTTAGGTGAAAGGACATAGCACATGGCCGGTGCATGGGCCTATGACTAAGTTTAATGGCAAAGCTTGGTTTCCATGAGCACACGTTTTTTCAAGGCTAGTGCTATTGACAGTGCTAATTTCTGCCCGGGGAGTAGGGTCCTGTTCTTGCTTCCTGTGGCCCTGACAGAGGAGTTGGCCCCCCCTGGATGGCAGGGTGGCACGGCTTTTGGTAGAGCAGTTGTACTCCGCAATACTTCCAGGAGCTCCCACTGGGGTGATGTAGCTCTGCTTCTACAGAGCTGTGACTAAATGCTACAGCTCAGTCAGTGCATAGAATAGTATGCACAACTGTGTAACAGTTGTGTTAATAACCAACTTTGTCTCTTATAAAGGCAACAATATTAATTTAACTGAGAAACTTCAACTAGCCACTATTGCAATGGAGGTGGGAGGGGAAAGTGTATTTGTTCTGAAGAGAGACTTTATAGATATCTTAATTACACCAATTGAAACAGGTACCTTTGAGTGCTGAAGCAGCAGATGTGCACTCGCTAACAATAAAAACACAAAATCCTTGACAAACAAAATAGAATCCACCATAAACAATATAAGAACCTAAACAGAGACAATAACTTAATGGAAGGAAATACACTTCCCTGAAGTGTCACTTTCAATTATATACAGACTCTTTTAGAATGTGAATTTCCCCCAGGCTTCTGCAATTTATAGAACTTTGGGTGACTATTCTCAGACTGAAAGTCTGCAAATAGATAGGAGAAGGGACACTATCTAAGTGGATA
Source organism: Lepidochelys olivacea (assembly GCF_965140295.1). Lineage (NCBI taxonomy): Eukaryota > Metazoa > Chordata > Testudines > Cheloniidae > Lepidochelys > Lepidochelys olivacea. The sequence goes on from NC_140411.1 coordinate 171,708,080, forward strand.
GTTCTCATTAATGCTTATGGGAACTACATGGGTTAAACCTTTAAACTGCTGTTCAAAAAGAGGATCTGATTGCTTGCAACACAGAGTACACAATCCATATGCTGTCCCCAAAAAATAAACACAAAAAGATATATCATTAAAACTATATATAAACTATCATTTCAACTGAAAAACAGCTGGAGTGCAAATATCTGATGTAAAGGTGAACTGCTAGGCTTTGAAAAATTGCTTAAGTGATGAAGTTTGCAGCCTTCAATCATGTGAGTACTCCTAAGGCTTGGTCTACCATAAAATTGCACCAGTTTAATTTAAGTGTAGATAAACCCTTATATACTTTCATGTTTGTCTATACATTAAAGTTCTGGATTAAAGTAGGGTGTGAATTTAAAGCAGATTAACTTCATGTGTGGACACTCTTGTTCCAGAAAGAGGCTATGTTTATATTACAGTGCCTATGCTGGCATAGATCCCTAATTTCGATGCTGTGCATGCCAGCAGGAGTTCTGCCAGTGTAGGAACACCACATCCCTACATCACATTAGCAATACTGACAGAAGCACTCTCTTCTGCCTGGTCTACACTACGGGGTTAGGTCGATTTTAAAATGAATGTGTCCACACAACCAACCCCGTTCCGTTGACTTAAAGGGTTTTTAAAATCGACTTCTGTACTCCTCCCCGGTGAGGGGAGTAGCACTAAAATCGACCTTGGTGGGTCGAATTTGGGGTAGTGCAGATGCAAATTGATGGTATTGGCCTCCGGGAGCTATCCCACAGTGCTCCATTGTGACTGCTCTGGACAGCACTTTGAACTCCGATGCACTAGCCAGGTACACAGGAAAAGCCCCGGGAACTTTTGAATTTCATTTCCTGTTTGATCAGCGTGGCGAACTCAGCAGCACAGATGACCGTGCAGTCCCCCCAGAATTGCAAACGAGCTCCAGCATGGACCGAAAGGGAGACACTGGATCTGATTGCTGTATGGGGAGAAGGATCTGTGCAGGCAGAACTCCAATCAAAAAGAAGAAATGCAAATATATTTGCCAAAATCTCAGAGGCATGTTGGAGAGAGGCTACAACAGAGACACACAGCAGTGCTGCATGAAAGTTAAGGAGCTGAGGCAAGCCTACCAAAAGACAAAGGAGGCAAACAGTCACTCCGGGTCAGAGCCCCATACATGCCGCTTCTATGATCAGCTGCATGCCATTCTAGGAGGGGACCCTACCGCTACCTCACCACTCTCAGTGGACACTGCAAGGGGGGAGGATTTTGTGGATGAGGAAGAGGAGGAGGAGAATGCGCAGCAGGCAAGCGGTGAATCTGTTCTCCCCAACAGCCAGGACCTTTTTATCACCCTGGAGCCAATATCCTCGGATGGCAGGATCCCCGACCCTGAAGCTGGAGAAGGCACCTCTGGTGAGTGCACATTTGTAACTACAGTACAGGGTTTCAAAGCAAGAGTGTTTAATGTTTGATTTGCCCTGAAGAATTGGGATGCATTCGCATCCAGTACAGCTACTGGAAAAGTCTGTTCATATGTCTGGGGATGGAGCGGGAATCCTCCAGGGACATCTCCATGAAGTTCTCCTGGAGGTACTCCGAAAGTATTCTGGAATCATTGCAGCACATAGCATGGCAGTAAATGGTCCTGGGTTTTGGTCGCATTCAAGCAACATTCAGTCTATATCTTTGGTCTATATCTTTCTGTGTTAGCCTCAAGAGAGTGATATCATTCATGGTAACCTGGTTTAAATATGGGAATTTTTGTCACTACCCTTGATAACAGAACATCGATAATTGCACTGGCTACTTGGATCACAGCAGCCCCCACAGTAGAGTTGCCCACTCCAAATTGATTCCCGACTGACCGGTAGCAGTCAGGCATAGCAAGCTTCCACAGGGCTATCGCCACTTGCTTCTCAACTGTCAGGGCAGCTCTCATCTTGGTATTCCTGTGCTTCAGGGCAGGGCAAAGCAACTCACAGAGTTCCAGGAAAGTGGCCTTACGCATGCGAAAGTTTCGCAGCCACTGTGAATCATCCCATATCCGCAATACTATGCGGTCCCACCAGTCTGTGATTGTTTGCCGGGCCCAGAATCGGCGTTCCACTGTATCAACCAGCCCCACTGCCACCATGATGTCCCAATTGCCACAGCCCGTGCTTTCAGGAATGTCTGTGTCCATGTCCTCATCAAAATTGTCCTTGTGCTGGCGTCTCTTAGCCTGTTTCCGCATATACTCCAGGATAATGTGCAAGGTGTTTACAATGCTCACAACAGCAGCGATGAGCTGAGTGGGCTCCATGCTTGCCATGGTATGGCGTCTGCAGGAGAGCAGAGTTGCAGCGGAAGCGGTGGATGACGACAACATGGAGAAATTTGCTATTGAGACAGCTTATTTACAAGAGCAGGAGAGCAGAGTTGCAGCGGAAGCAGTGGATGGTGACGGTTAGCAGTCGTACTGCACCGTCTGCTGACAGCAGCACCCAGGACACAACAGCAGTGGTGACGGTGAGCTGAGCGGGCTCCATGCTTGCCGTGGTATGGTGTCTGCAAACAGCAATAACAATGGGAATATTGGTTTTGCTTAGGTCTAACCGAGTCAGTAAACTGCGCCAGCGTGCTTTTAAATGTCCAAATGCACATTCTACCACCATTCTGCACTTGCTCAGCCTATAGTTGAACAGCTCCTTACTACTGTCCAGAGTGCCTATGTATGGCTTCATGAGCCATGGCATTAAGGGATAGGCTGGGTCCCCAAGGATAACTATAGGCATTTCAAGATCCCCAACAGTTATTTTCTGGTCTGGGAAGTAAGTCCCTTCCTGCAGCTGTTCAAAGCTCCTGAAGATGCGAGCGTCATGTACCAGAACGGATCCCCCGAGCTGCAGGAGAGCAGAGTTGCAGCAGAAGTGGTGGATGATGATGGTTAGCAGACATACCGCACCGTCTGCTGCCAGCAGCACCCAGGACACAACAGTGGCGGTGTTGGTGAGCTTATCTGAGCGGGCTGCACACTTGATGTGGTATGGCGTCTGCATGGAAAAAAGGTGCAAAACGATTGTCTGCCGTAGCCTTCACGGAGGGAGGGGGTACTGACAACATGTACCCAAAACCACCCGCAACAATGTTTTTGCCCCATCAGGCATTGGGAGCTTACCCTAGTATTTCAATGGGTGGCGGAGACTGTGAGAACTGTGGGTTAGCTACTCACAGTGCACTGCTCCGTAAGTCGGTGCTAGCCACGGTAGTGAGGACACACTCTGCTGACTTAATGCGCTTATTGTGGACATACGCAATCGACTGTATAAAATAGATTTCTAAAAATCAACTTTATAAAATCGACCTAATTTCGTAGTGTAGACATACCCTAAGCATAGCTGTGTCTACACTGGGGGTTTTGTTGACATAGCTATGTCAGGTTGGGGATATGTGGGTGAATGATGTATATGTTTGGTTGTTTTCTTAAATCCCGTGTCCGACAGAACTATGTTGATGTAAACTTTAAGTGTAGGCCAGGTCTAAGAGTGCCTTTGTCTGGTTTAATTTAATCCACTTTGGTAGTGGATTAAGGCATTCCTGAATTGCTATTCTGGCACAACTCCATGTGCAGACAAGCCTTTAGTAGTCCCATTAGCTTTTAATGGAATAACTCAGGTACGTAAGGGATTCACAGCTAAGGTCTAAGTTATTAATGCAGGCCTACACTTTCCAAAATGGATTCTGATTGTCGGTACCTCCTTTTGTGTGTATTGCACACAACCTCAGAAACCAGGGTAACTGATCCTCCACTGCTTTGTAGTGAGTGTTCCCAGAGTCATTGAAAATTGGTGTAAAATACTACCACAGATTACATGAATTCTCATTAGAGAATTCTCATTTGAAAATATTTTACACCTACTTTGCATAGGTGTAACCTTTAATTGTGTGTATACTCCTAAGGCCTAGTCTACACACAAAATTGTACCAGTTTAGGAGATATAAGGCAGTGGAAAACCAACCTGCTATGGGTCAGTTCCTGCTGGAGTGATTGCCTTTGCCCTATCTCATCTCTATGAGTGCCTGTGCCTTAAAGATATACAGTCAGGCTTGTGGTCTGGGAGAATCATGAAAAATTATTCTCTCCCAGCTCTTTCCTAGTTCTCCTGTCTCCTCTCAGCATGTCCTTTAAAATGGACTTATCCTCCTTTGTGCTGCTTTGTTAATACACCCAGTTTCCTGAAATGCTCACTTAATACACCTTCTAAGGTGTGTTTGCAACAGTATGTTGTCTAGGTTAATTAGGAATTTTATGCTTAGGCCCAGAGAGAAAGGACTGCTGGAATTAAACATTGAAGTGTATTAGAGTATATTATAAACACTTAGGGTATGTCTACACCGCAATTAGGCGCTTGTGACTGGCCTGTGCCAACTGACTCAGGCTTGAGGGTCTAGGGCTAAGGGACTATTTAATTGCAGTGTAGATGTTTGGAGCTGGAGCTGCAGCCCGAGCTCTGGGACCCTCCTGCCTTGCAGGGTCCTAGAGCCCAGCGCGAACATCTACACTCCTTTATAAAGAGCCCCTTAGCCTGAGCCCTGTGAGCCTGAGTCATCTGGCACAGTCCAGCCACAGGTGTCTAATTGCAGCAAAGACATATCCTAAGCCCTGGTCTACACTACAAGTTTAGGTCGAATTTAGCAGCGTTAGGTTGATTTAACCCTGCACCCATCCACACGACTTAAAGAGCTCTTAAAATCAATTTCTGTACTCCTCCCCAACAAGGGAATTAGTGCTGAAATTGACATTGCCGGGTCGAATTTGGGGTAGTGTGGATGCAATTTGACGGTATTGGCTTCTGAGAGCTATCCCAGAGTGCTCCATTGTGATTGCTCTGGACAGCACTTTCAACTCAGATGCACTAGCCAGGTACACAGGAAAGGCACCAGGAACTTTTGAATTTCATTTCCTGTTTGGCCAGCATGGCGAGCTCATCAGCACAGGTGACCATGCAGTCCCAGAATTTCAAAAGAGCTCCAGCATGGACCAAACGGGAGGTACTGGATCTGATATGGGGAGACAAATCTGTGCTATCAGAACTCTATTTGAAAAGACGAAATGCCCATATATTTGAAAAAATCTCCAAGGGCACGATGGACAGAGGCTATAACAGGGACTTGCAGCAGTGCCACATGAAAATTAAGGAGCTCAGGCAAACCTACCAGACGTCAAGGTGGTTAGAAGAGCACAGCAGGGCGCATTAGAGAAGCTTTGCAATCGGCCGAACCTGCGGACGCGGCTGGTAAACAAACCGGCTCAGCTCGCCAGGGACTTACCCTGGGAGGCTGTGTGTCAAAGATTGCCAGTCCCTGCTGTAAACAATAATGAAAGATATTGAATTTTGCCATTTAATAGATATAGTCATTCCCATAATAACATTACACCTTTGCATCTGCACTCATACACTCTGTAGAGACCTGATACTTATCCTTAAATCTTTCCTTTTTTGTTACTTAATTCGCCTAATCCAACTCTTAACACTGACATTGCATAATAACATACTTCAAAATCGAATGATAAATATATTGCAGAGTCACTTAATAATTTAGTCTGGTATGCATTTAGCTATTTTTCTCAGTACACTGTAACTCCGCTCACTCTAGGTTGGTTGTATTATCATAGAATCATAGAATATTAGAGTTGGAAGGGACCTCAGGAGGTCATCTAGTCCAACCCCCTGCTCAAAGCAGGACCAGTCCCCAATGTTTGCCCCAGATCCCTAAATGGCCCCCTCAAGGATTGAACTCACAACCCTGGGTTTAGCAGGCCAATGCTCAAACCACTGAGCTATCCTTCCCCCCATGCTGGGTGGTTCTTAGACATCCCTCAGCCCGTGCCACTTCCCGCAGCCCCCATTGGCCAGGAGCGGCGAATTGCAGCCAGTAGGAGCCGCGATCAGCCGAACCTGCGGATGCGGCAGGTAAACAAACCGGACCAGCCTACCAGGGGCTTTCCCTGAACAAGCTGCACCCCTAGTTTGAAAAGCACTGGATTAGCTTTCTTGAACATCTTCTTACTTTGTGGGTATTTTTGGACAGGAGATAATGTACTCAGGCTTTCAGGTCTCTGTAAATTCCTGGAATTCTATGTTTGAGAATTCGGTCTATTGTCAGCAACAAGAACTTCTCGTACTCCACACCTTGGAAATGGAAATTTCAACATGAGGAATTACCATTCTGCTGCTTGCTTGGTAGCTTTGAAATTTTTGTGGGTTTAAAGTAGTAATAATGAATAATACCTCTTTTGGTCAAATTCAAATAGGTTTTTGTCTAGCCTTTGCCATAGTCTTTCTGGGACTTCATGGCCCTTCATCTATTTTTTTTTTTTGGTGATAACTGATAAAACTCATTGTGATACATGTAATCTGAGCACTCCTTCCAGTTCTTGCTTCTTGTTGTATCCTTCCTACACTTCTTTGTACTCACCCTTGGAGCAGTGCAGGTGTCTGGTATTTTTCAAAGTAGCATCCCTTTGAAAGGCAGTGGATCTGAGCACTGAACTCCCTTAGGAAGTTGTCCCAGCTCTAATGTTTAGAAGAAAATGTATAGGGGTCAGATCTGAAGCCTGTTTAAGTCAATGAAAAGACTTTCATTAACTGCAGTAGGCTTAGAATCTGACCCTACGAGCACATTATCTTGCATAGGAGACTGGAAACTCCACAGATTCTCACCCCGATGTATCCTTAATATCTTTTGGCTGGAGGAGGGTGATATGCCATTTTGGACTGCTTATCCTTCCCCCACCTGCATGCAAAATTAGAAAGGTTAATCATGGGCAACTGAACCTGTGAACTCTTTTTTTTTTTTTTTTTTTTTTGCCAGAGGCCTTTGAACTGTCTCCCAGCCCACCCTAGCAAGATAGGTTTGTTTTTGGAGTCATACTTCCCATCCTCTGACTGCAGATATTTCCAACATTAAGTGCTCAAAAATCTTGAGTCTGGCTTTGACATCATGATTTAAAAGATGATAAATCCCACTGCTCTTTGGTCTGTCTTTTGATTTTTGGATTTTAGGAGACAGGTATATAACCCCAATCTCTGTGCACTCACTTCAGGTTCAAAATTAAGCCATAAATGCGTGCACACATGTGCAGGCTTCCCCCACTGGCTGCTCAGAGGAGGAGTTTGCTAACTTTCGAATCCCTAAGGTGTGGTTGCTGTCATTCTTTTCATCTTTTTCCTCTGTGCCTTCCCCATCTCTTTGCCTGTCTCTCCTCTTCCTGCTCCAAGTCCTGTCCTACTCTTATTCCCCCCACTTTCATTTGTTCCATATTTTTCCTCCTAAATTTCCTACTTCTCCCATTCTTCTCTGTCCCAAATCCCTTGTGTTAGCTACTCTTTTTCTCCCTTGTCCCAAGAAGTCTTCCTCCCTGAACCCGTCTCCCTCTTGCCATACCTGATGATCTGCTACACATAACGTTTAGTTTCTGTCTGCTCACCAATTTCTCTCCCACCAAGTTTCCTTAACATAGAACCCATCTTCATTACAGGCAGCATGATTTCTATCCTACTGGAAATAACAAGATGTGGCTATTTTGAGAAAAGGCAAAAGTTGATGAGAAATCAGCCAGGCATCAGGGAGTTATGAGACGGTATAAGAACAAACTCCTAAAGTCTTGACTCACAATAATCCTGGATATGTTGGGGACTCTGTAGACAGGGAACCCAGCTAAATGAATGGTTGATCTATCCAGCACCGACTTAGGTGAAGAGTTCCTGTGGGGTTAGGGCTGCTGCCAAAGAATGGAGATTGTTGGCCTCCCTGGCCTTTCCCCCCCACCCCCCAAAGGACTTCCGCAGGCTTAGGGGAAGGATGCTGCAGAGATAGCAATGACTCTTCTGCATCTCTGTCTCTCCTCCCCCTTCCATCCTTCAAGAGCTGCCAGTTTCCATCCTTCTGTCTGTTGAGGGGAAAGTGATGGTTTGGCCTGTATGTATCAATTTTCTTTAGTTATTCCCCTAGACAATATTCTTGAACTTTTTCTAAATTCAGTAGCAAAAGTTGCTCTTCTGATCACTCTGGCCCTTAGATATAAAGAACAATATTCATTCTTTCTAGGCCTGATTTGCATTAACTTTAACTCTAAGGCCCCTTTACATTGCCAGAGTGGTGCAAAGGGATCTTAGTGAAAATGAGTATCAAGCCACAGCCTTGACTGTTTACCTGACAGTGGCCATGCAGCCTCAGCATTCTTCAGAATAATGGACTGTAAATGATACAACTTAATTACTCTGATGAGAATAAGCCAGCCTCGCTGCTCAGAAGCCAAACCGCTGCCTGGTCTTTGCATATTCTTAGCATTACAATCTAGGTTAATTACTCCAAGTGTTCTGCTGTCTTTGAATTTGTAGGGATTTTTTCTTATTGGTGCTATTCATATAGTCATTGGGTTCTCAGACTTTCTTAACTCTCCTTTGTTCTTACTTTTTATGGCCCACTGATTGGCATCAAGTTTTTCTAGTATCCTTCAGAGAACATTATATTCCCTCCAACAAGGTTGGATATCAAATACCAAAGGTAATAAATCCATTGTATAAGTAGTCGTGCACCTTTCTGGTGCATAAAGAAACAGGTTTACTTTGAATTTATGAACTGGTGCTCCTATTCATTATGATATTTGATAGCAAATCACTATTTCCTTTCCCTCCTTCCTATAATCCATAACATGCACTTATACCTGATATGCTAATTACGTTTCCTTGTGTTTTAGATTATGCTCCTTGAGAGAGGGATAAACCAGAAGGACAAGAAGGGATAGATAAATTCCACAAGTAAGAGGAATAGTCTCAAAAGAACAAAGAACACTCAGGGAACTATGAATATGTGCAAAGAAGGAAGTAGCCAAAGAAATGCATACTGAAAAGGAACAGGGTCAGTTGTTCAGTCTGTTGCTCCATTTCCACAAAATAAAAAATAAGCCCCTAATTATAGTTGCTAAAGTATAGGCATATGCTTTAAATGATAGACTTGTTGCTTTTTCTAAATTAGCTTTTTCTCCTCTGTGGAAATATGTAACTGATATTAGCTTAATAGATGCATTTCTTATTTAAATGTATGTAGATGCTTTTCTTTTTTTAAACATCAAATCTGTTGAGTCACTAAGCCTTTTCTTCTCTCTGGTATGTTTCTTCCTGCTCTTGGGATACATGACGTGTTGGCATATGCCCTGGTGAGTAACCCAGTATTTAAATATTTATTCACCATTACATTTTATAAGAAAACAGCTCACCATTTTTTAAAATTTAGAATAAGCACATTTTCTGTCTGCCTGCTCTGGTTTTCTGCTGGGCTGGCTTAATATGTTGATTTACACAGTGGGATGAACTGGGAAACATATCTGAAATCTTATATTCAGCTGAATGTATCAAACATCATGAAAAGCACCAAATGTGCAGAATCTGTCAATTTTCCACGCTCATGCCCTGTAAATGCTCTTGCCAGAAACTCAAAAATGGCAGAATGCAGATAAGAGTATTTTTGAAAGTTCTCTTTTAGTGTAAAGCACAATAATTAGTGACACATTCTACTATAGTAATTATATACAGTACATAGATTCTTTGTTTTAGAAAGATGATATTGTGAAACACCCCTAACCTCGTTCATGACTATTTTGTGCTCCCTGGAAGTGCATTTATTACAATTCTCATAAGTTATTACGGTATGCTGAGATGTGATTCCTGTAGTTAGGGCTCTTTTAGCATCCACGGGTGAGCCACATACTACTTTGTTGATGACTTCTTTTATGTAGTAACCTGCAGCTACTACTAAATCTTAAGTTACACTTAATTAACATGTTGCCAAAATCTTAACAGGATCACACTCTATGTAGTTCAGGACTGGGGTTGTACATATCTTAAATTCCACATTTGCTTTTGCCCATAACTAGAATCTTGCTGAATTGCCACCATGTCATTTATTGGCATTCACAGACTTTATCTGCTTTCCTTTTTTTGTTCTCCCTTTCCCGCTAACTTTTTTGATTCTTTGATTTGTTGTTTGTCTCTAGTCCAGAGCTGCAATCCCTCCTTCAATTGCACAATGTACCCAAAATGTTTTTTAAAAAATCTTAATGGCTCATCTTTAAGTTTAGAATCCAAACAATGATATTTTAAATCACTTCTATTTAGTGTCCAGATTCATCTATCTAAATATATCTATGGCTAACATATCAGATTTATGTAAGATGAATTTGTGGCTGAATAGGGACATACCTGGGAGGAAAAAACATAGAGTATATTATAGTATATGTGCTTTGAAGAGGAAAGGATGATAAGGGAATGCCAGAGCTGGTCTTGATAAGAATATCCATCACTTTTGTGGAATTCTTGAAGTTTTAGGTCTGATAAAGTTTTGATTTAATCTGAGGGATAGGTTTTGATTTGCATTATGCTGGAATGACTCCTTTTAGAAGGCAATGGAATTACTATAGATTTACAGATCACAATATGGCCCCTAGTTGTATATTTTCCTGTAATCCCATAATGAACATAAAATTGTTAGAACATTGTAATCTCTCTCAGCCTAGCCTAGCAGGCTGCTTGGCTTTGCACACAGCCCCCAAAATAAACCACATGATAATCTTTCATCTATTGTATAAGCATAAAAAACATTAAAAGAATGGAACACAAAGAGAAAGGAGAGAACTTTCTACAGCCAGGTCTGTCAGTTGTCCTCTTGTAATATAATGACTCAAGACTTAAATATGTCATCTGAGAAGATGATTTGATTGAGGATCTGCTGGAATCTCCTCAGAGACAATATGAGCACTCTGCACTTTCTGCTAAAATGAGCACTTTCAGCAAGAGGCTCGAGAGTGTTTTATGATGCTTGAGTGATAGACATCAGAGCAGACAATTGCAAAAGGGCATGTCTGTCTGGAACTCTCTAATTTGGAACAATTATGCATTAAAATAGTATGTGGAAGTGGTAGAGAATCAGCTATGGGCTAAAAAGATTTGAATATTGGGGATCCGCACTGGGTCCAAGGCATCTGATCCTGAAGAATACTGAGAAATAGAAGAAATTCTGAATATAGTGTTTAATGCAGCACACTGCTTTAGAAACCCAGTGAGGAATTACTTTGAAAAGCAGAAAAGTGGAATCATACATGACATCATCTGATACTAATTTTAACTGAAAGGTGCTGAAAGCAGCTTTTTGGGGAATGAAAGTTCTCTCTCTCTTTTAATCTGGACTGATGTTGGCTGACCTGAAGATGTAGCAGAATTGTCAGGTTCAGGGTATGTTGTCAGTATCAAGCGAACTTGAGTTTTCCACACTTGAGTTACCCCTCTCAAGTAAGTGCAGCCATTCCATGAAATAACCCTTGGGCCATGTCTATTGAGGTGCTGCACTCACTTGTGTGGTGCACTAAAGCTGCTGGGGGCACATCCTACATTTCTCTGCACTAAGATGAACTGCTCTGGGAATTCTTTCCTTGAGAACTCTGGGAAGACTTGTCTCTCTTTTCTGGGCACACACAGTAAATTTCTGGGAATGCATTGGAGGACTAGTGGCACTCAAGAGACGCTAGCCTGTGTCCGTGGTACAGTGTGATCATGTTAGCAGCTGATGAGTCAGCTAACTTAAGTTAAAAAGCACCACTGAGCTTCTGTTAAGGAATCGTAAGTGTGGGTAGGACATCAGTTTGAGGCATGCTCTAATTTTAACTTGAATTGACTTTGCACTGAAGACAAGTCCTAAATTTATGGGTGAAGAATTGTTGCATGTAATCTGGGTGTCCAAACACCCAGCTTTGGAATGGGTGATGATGACATGGACTAGATGACCTCTTGAGGTCCCTTCCAATCCTGATATTCTATGATTCTATGACATAGGTATCTTTCCAGAGGATAGGTAGGTTTAGAGGGAAGTTTAGGAACAAGACCTATAGATAGGGATTTACCTGCCATGTGCCTTCCTTGGTGGGATTTGATGAGGACAGAGTGAACCAATATTCAGATCCCAGACACTCCTTACTGGGGAAAAAACCCACAGGGATATGTTAGGGCATGGCTACACTGGAAACTTCAAAATGCTGTCGCAGGAGCGCTCCCGTGGCAGTGCCTTGAAGTGTGAGTGTGGTCACTCGCGAGTGCTGGGAGAGAGCTCTCCCAGCGCTCCTGGTAATCCACTTCCACGAGGGGATTAGCTCCGAGTGCTGGGAGCCCGGCTCATTTCCATTCTTCTACCCCTTCAGAATAAAGTTCACTTTAAGTGAGCTGAGGTTTTGAGTAATTTCTCTCTGGACAGTTCACTGGTGGGATCACAATTTCTGCCCTTCTGTGCCCTGCCTGGTCCCCCAGATACTGTGGAGCCATGAAAATTGCCCTAACTTTTTCACTTTGCCTTTTAAGTTTGTCAACAGCACTCCTTCAGCAACTAAAGCAGAGATCTGCAATCTTTCGGCACGCGACCCACCAGGGTAAGCCCCCTGGCAGGGCAGGCCAGTTTGTTTACAGTCTGCAGGTTCGGCCGATTGCAGCTCCCACTGGCCGCAGTTTGCCGTTCCAGGCCAATGGCAACTGTGGGAAGCGGCGGCCAGCAAATCCCTCGGCCCGCGCCGCTTCCCGCAGCCCCCACTGGCCTGGAGTGGCGAACCACGGCCAGTGGGAGCTGCAATTGGCTGAACCTGCGGACGCAGCAGGTAAACAAACTGGACTGGCCCACCAGGGGGCTTACCCTGGTGGGCCACATGCCAAAGGTTGCGGATCCCTGAGCTAGAGTGATTACTGTTGAGTGGCACAAGGCATGTCTGTTTTTTCTCCACCCATGCTGAGTGCAGTATGCATGCCTTTGCACTATTTTTGCCTGGGAACTTGGGACAATGGATCTGGCATGTGTTTACACTTAAGGCCATTTTACACAGCTCTGGTGATGTAAAGGAGTCTTATAGTGGATATGTTTCAGAGTAACAGCCGTGTTAGTCTGTATTCGCAAAAAGAAAAGGAGTACTTGTGGCACCTTAGAGACTAACCAATTTATTTGAGCATGAGCTTTCGTGAGCTTGCATCCGATGAAGTGAGCTGTAGCTCACGAAAGCTCATGCTCAAATAAATTGGTTAGTCTCTAAGGTGCCACAAGTACTCCTTTTCTTTTTATAGTGGATAGACACTCTTATGCTGCCTGAGCTGTGTAAAGTGGCCTTAGTGTAAATGAGAATCATGTCCACTGGTTCATAAGAAAGGTCTGACCCAGTAAAGCCATTGGTCCATCTAGCTCATTATCCTTTCTTCCAACAGTGACCCATGCCAGATTCTTCAGAGGGAGTGAACAGGAAAGGGAAATTGAGTGATTCATCCAATTGTCCAGTCCCAGCTTCTGGTAGTCAAAGGAGTAGGGACACTTAGATTATGGGGTTGTGTCCCTGACCATCTTGGTTAATAGCCACTGATGGACCTATCCTTCACAAACGAATTATTTTCTGAATCCGGTTAAAATTTTGCCCTTCACAGGTTGACTGTGCATTGTGTGAAGAAGTACAGTAGAACCTCAGAGTTATGAATACCAGAGTTATGAACTGACCAGTCAACCACATATCTCATCGGCAACCGGAAGTATGCAATCAGGCAGCAGATAAAAAAAAAAGGAAAAGAAAAGAAGCAAATACTGTACAATACAATACTTTGTTAAACATAAACTACAAAGAAAAAAATAACAAAGGGAAAGCTTTAAAAAAAATTTGACAAGATAAGGAAACTTTCTTCGCTTGTTTCATTTAAATTAAGATTGTTAAAAGCAGCATTTTTCTATTGCGTAGTAAAGTTTCAAAACTGTATTAAGTCAGTGTTCAGTTGTAAACTTTTGAAAGAACAACCATAATGTTCTGAGATGTTTGTAACTCTGAGGTTCTACTGCACTTCCTTTTGTTTGTTTAAACTTGTAGCCTATTAAGTTCATCAGGTGATCCTTAGCTCTTCTGTTTTGTGAAGAACTTTTTTCTCCACACCATTCATGATGTTCTAGACCAGGGGTAGGCAACCTATGGCACATGAGCTGATTTTCAGTGGCACTCACACTGCCCAGGTCCTGGTCCAGGGGGCTCCGCTGCTGGCCTGGGGTACCAGCCACCAGCCCCTTGCCAGCCAGGGTTCCGGCCCCCTGCCCAGCTCAGCCCGCTGCTGGCCCTGGGTGCCAGCCACCAGTCTGGGGCTCTGTAGCTGCCCCCAGCTGTGGCACACTGGCCCCAGCAAGGGGCAGTGAGGGGTGCAGACAGGGGCAAGAGGGGGTGCAGCTCAGCACCCTCACCTTAAAAATTGTTCCAGTGCCACTATACTGGCATATTTTTAAGTCCTGATTTGCTGCTTACATCACTATTATGCCACGTGGAACAGCGCGCTGCGTTTGATGTTGAGATTAGAATGTACATGCAAGAACTGGAATCAGAATCTTCCGACAGATTTCAAGATTTCCAGCAATTTGGCCCAATGTTTTCTTTTCTAATTAAACCTGAAAAGTTCAATGAAAGCGACTTGGATTTGTCTGTATTTCAGTGGATGGGTGCTGAAGATTTTGAAATGCAGCTCATTCAGTTAAAAAGCTCAGAATTGTGGGCTTCAAAGTTTGGAGATCTGTGGAGTGCACTTGAAGCTACCGAGAGAGATCATGGGGCCTCTGTTCTGACCTGGCGGACATCCCTGTTTGAAGAAATTTTACTGTTTGAAGAAAATTGTGTTTGCAATACTTTCAGCATTTGGATCCACATACCTGTGTGAACAGGTATTTTCACACATGAAATCTGTCCTCTGTCCTCTTGGAGCCAGTTAACAACTGATCACTCACAAGCCTGTGTGCAGCTGAAAATATCCAAATACGTGCCAGACATTGGAGTGAGCAAGAAAAAGCAAGGGCAAGGATCACACTAAACTGATAAGATCTGCATTTTAATTTAATTTTAAATGAAGCTTCTTAAACATTTTAAAAACCTTATTTACTTTACATACAACAATACTTTAGTTATATATTATAGACTTTAGAAAGAGACCTTCTAAAAACATTAAAATGTATTACTGGCATGTGAAACCTTAAATTAGCGTGAATAAATGAAGACTCGGCACCCCACTTCTGAAAGGTTGCCGACCCCTGCTCTAGACTTCTCTCAGACCCTCCACCCCAGCCACCTCTTTTCTAAGCTGAACAGTCCCAGTCTTTTTAATCTCTCCTCATACAGAAGCTGTTCCATACCCCTAACCATTTTTGTTGCCCTTCTCTGTGCTTTTTCCAATTCATTTTTGAGATGGGTTGACCAGAACTGCAGGCAGTATTCAAGGTACAGGTGTACCATAGATTTATAAAGTGGCATTATGATATTTTCTGTCTTATTATCTATCCCTTTCCTCATGGTTCCTAACATTGTTTGCTTTCTTGACTGTAGCTGCACACTGAGCAGATGTTTACAGAGCACTATCCATAATGACTCCAAGATTTTTGAGTGGTAATCGCTAATATGTTCCCCATCAATTTGTATGCATCGTTGAGATTATATTTGCCATTATGCATCACTTTGCATTTATCAACATTGAATTTCATCTGACATTCTGTTGCCCTGTCATCCAGGGCATGCGAAACCTTGAGATCCCATTGTAACCAGGGGTGGTGGAACAATTTGTATAGAGGGGATGCTGAGAAACACTGAACCAAACTGTAAACCCTGTATATAATGGAAACCACTTTATGCCAGGGGGTGCAGCAGCACCCCCAGCATCCCTAGTTCCAGCATCTATGATTCTAACTCTTTGCAGTCAGCTGTAGACTTAACTGTTTTGAGTAATTTTGTATTATTGTCAAATTTCCCCACCTCTCTGCTCACCTCCTTTTCCAGATCATTTATGCATATGTTGAACAGCACAGCTTCCAGTACAGATAGAATTCTTCTGTTACTTGTATATATCAGGAATAACTCCATAGAAGTCAGCGGAGCTACACATGTGTAAAACTTGTATGAGAGGAGATTCAATTGCTGGGATCAAGAAGCAATATCCCTGAAGTGCTTGAAAATCCCACTGACTTCAACTGGAATCATGGGTGAATAGCACCTCTGAAAATCAGGTTCTAAATAACGGGAAGCGGAAGTTCATTTGGTTCTGTCACATCTTACTTACAGAATCCAGTTGCTATTGATACTCTTGTTTTGTAAACACTGACATGAAGTACTTCCCCATGCAGAAGTTTGATGCCGCTTAATGTTGAGAGACATATTTCTAGAAGCTTTGACATTAGACTTTTTTTTTCTTTTTAGTCATGTTAAGAGTTTGGTGTACAAAATTACTGTGGATCTTAAAAATCAGTCATATGCTGCATCTTTGATGTGAGTTGGGGTTATTTTTTTTTTTGGATGTATAATATCCTATCACCGGAATAGGAACACACTTGAAATACACCTAAATTTAAATATGTAAACAGAGCAATCCATGTTGATAGCTTCCATCCGTTCATTAAATAATCCTGGTTTTCGCTGCAAGCTTAACATGTGCATCATCCTAAAACAAATGTTCAAATGCATATGGATGGATATCTGCTTGGAATTGATATAAGGAGAGGAAAGAGACTCTATATCCCCAGGACTTCTTTTTTTTTTTTTAAATGGGAAACTACTCAATTTACAATTCTGAACAGAGCAGTTTAGTTGGCTTATTTAGCCGTATCCAAAGGAATTGTGAGAGATGCAAACCAGAATATAAGCAGATGAAAGCACAGTTGTTAAGTCCATGCTAAGATGAGATCATTGAGTTTTAAGGATACCCTGCAGCAGAATTGGAACTTACTTCAGAGGTGACAGTGCTTTTTGGTATTTGTTTGAAAATCAGTTGTGGGTATTTTTGCTTCTTTGCTGTCATGGTGCAGTTTTCTGTTTGTGTGTTTAATTTTTGGGAACGAGTGATGAAAAATTGCCTGTTTCAGAGAAGTTTATTAAGAGTGCCTTAAAAGTGTTTTCGAAAAGAATTCAAGAAACAAACAGGTGGATGTGAAGTTGTTTGAACAAGTAATCTGGAGGTGTGAGAGACCTCTGGTGATGTAAAGAATTATTCCCATGTCACTTCTCACAAGGACCTCGCTAGTAAGGCATAAAGCATCATCTGAGCACCATAAAGTAACCTAAGGTGTACTAGTGAATCTAACCTTATGTATTTGTTACCTAAAATGGAGTTGCTGTACATCTGAAAATTAGCAAAATATTGGAAAATATTATGAAAAGTACCAGTTTTTAATTGTTTAAAATCCACTGATGGCAGGCTATATTCATGTTGTAGAGTGCAATATGCTGTATTTTAAATATAAATGTATTATTGTAACATGTCATTAAATGTACTTGGTGTGTATACAATGCATTTTATGCAACAGCAGTGTTTTATGTAATCTATGCATACAGAAGGTAAGAAGCCCATAATGAAACTATAATATTTTTTTGAA
Source organism: Lepidochelys olivacea (assembly GCF_965140295.1). Classification (NCBI taxonomy): domain Eukaryota; kingdom Metazoa; phylum Chordata; order Testudines; family Cheloniidae; genus Lepidochelys; species Lepidochelys olivacea. Next base: position 171,725,525 of record NC_140411.1, read on the forward strand.
AAGTAGATTAAAATATACTGGGGCCATGATACTGGTGCTTATAGTATTCAAAAAGGTGGACATTTGAGCTGCTTTCCCACTCCTTTCACTTAATGATCCATGCATGTTCACTTCCTCAACTGATAATAAATATTTCACCTTTTGGATGAGATCCTATAACTCGGTTTTGACAGAATGTCTGTCCAATCATAGCACACATCCATACAACTATCCTTTTCATTAAATATTAACGCTTGCTTTAAAAAAAACCCCTCTTTACAGGGACTGGAATTGTCTTTCTTGTATGGAAATGTTGAACATCCTTGGGTTAATGCTGTGAGCATAACCATCCCCTGACTGAGACGTCTTATATAAGCACAATGCAGAATAATATAATGTTTTGTTACAAAAGTAGTTCTAATGCAGATTTCTCTTAAATAACCTTTTATTTATTATGTTACAATAGTGCCTAGAGGCCCCAACTGAGATCTGTGCTTCATTGTGGACAAACACATATTAAGAGACAGTCCCCACCCCAAGGAGCAAAATCCAGACAAATAGCAGTCATTTATAATAATAATTTTCATTGTCTCCAATCAGAGTTTAGGGCACTTAGCATCTTGTAGGACTGGACGTTCCCTTGCCTGTTCCTTTCAGCTGCGTATAGATCCAGGACTTGAGAGAGACCCCTGGTTGTTCCAAGCGATCAGATAAGCAGGTATCTGCAGATTAAATAAAAGGGCCATTGATGTTAATTCAAAGAGCACAGCTCCGGTATGCTCAACTAAACTTGAGTCAATGACTTCCAGAAAACTCAATTGATGTTGGCTTTGTGGAGTTTCCCTTCCTGTGTCTGCCTTCAAGGAAGGGAATGCTCTAACAGTTAATAAATGAAAGTGATTACTTTTACTCCTAATTACATGACATTACAGTTGTCAAATGATATATACAAAATTGTTTTAATTATTGGATGAGCTCTGCTTATTTCTTTGGATCAAAGCATAGCTCTGTATCTGAGATCATGTTCCAACCCATGATGTGAGAGGTGAGGTATTCTTCCCAATAAAACTGAGCCAAATAGAGTCTTGAATATCCTTATAGTTCAGTTCTGAGGGTACAGGCCATCAGAAAATTTCCCTGAATTTCAGGAGGAGGGCCACTGAAATTTTTTAATTCCTAGATACTAGAATCTATCTTAAAACAAAAAGCAACCCCTCTCCCCACCAAAAACCCCAAAGAGCATTCTATGAAGCACATTCTAACCCAGTTTCCTTATTTCGTTCAGTGGAAAAAGAAGTAGAACTCTACTTTAGCTAACTACAGAGGAGAAAAAAGCTTCCCATGCTTACTAGAAATGTAACACTTCGTTCTGCTGTCTTCCTATTTTTCTCTCTTACAAACCTGAATATTGTTTCTTATTGTTCAAGAAAAGGAATTTAGGATTTGTAGTTCAAGTACCTGTGATAGCAGTTTCCCTCCCCTGCCTAGCAGTATGGGCAGATGTGCAACTGGATTGCTTACCAGTGCAAACACTTTCACTGCTGCTGTTGCCTGTCGACACCATCTTATTATCTCCTTCTGTGACACTTGCATTAACATCTCTCTGTGTTTTTTTTATGCTTTGCCCCATTAGTTCTGTGATGGTTTGGGTCACAGAGATCCCTTTGTGAACTGCCACCTGATGTGCTGAGACTACCTCTGAGCCCATTTTCCCTGGCAGCTTGGGACTTCAGTGCCCTGCCTTATGAGCCAGACATGCTAGCCTGCTACAAATACAGCTCCAGGTCTGAACCACGTCCCCCAAAAGCTGCAGGCTTAACTGAAAACAGCTTAAGAAGTGCCCCTGTCTCCAACACCCAGATACCCAGTTCCCGATGGGGTCCAAACCCCAAATAAATCTGTTTTACTCTGTATAAAGCTTATACAGGGTAAACGCATAAATTGTTTGCCCTCTATAACACTGATAGAGAGATATGCACAGCTGTTTGCTCCCCCAGGAATTAATTATTTGCTCTGGGTTAATTAATAAATAAAAAGTGATTTTATTAAATATAAGTAGGATTTAAGTGGTTCCAAGTAATAACAGACAGAACAAAGTAAGTTACCAAGCAAAATAAAATAAAACACACAAGTCTAAGCCTAGTACAGTAAGAAACTAAATGCAGGTAAATCTCACCCTCAGAGATGTTCTAATAAGCTTCTTTTACAGCAGTGGTTCTTAACCTTTACTGCAGCCTGCACTCCTTTGGTTCTCAAAATATGTTCTTGCACCCCTTATCAAAAAACATCGAAGTAGGTCAGTTCTTTAAACCTAGGTTTGTATATTACAGTAATCGTTAAAAATGTATAATGTGAATAAATACATAGGTTTGATGAAACAAAGTAGTTGTACTTACGTGCCTGTGCTTAATTTGTGTTTTTGATGATTTACCTTCTAAAAAATTCTGGCACGTCTCACACCCCCAGAAAGGGCATCTTGCACCACCAGGGGGTGCATGCACCCCAGGTTAAGAACCATGGTTTTACAGACTAGACTTCCTCCTAGTCTGGGTCCAGCAATCACTCACACCCCTGTAGTTACTGTCCTTTGTTCCAGTTTCTTTCAGGCATCTCTTTGGGGTAGAGAGGCTATATTTTTAGCCAGCTGAAGACAAAACGGAGAGGCTTTCAGGGCCTTTTATATCCTCTCTCTTCTGCAACATCACAGCCACAAGACAGGGTCTCTAGCCACCAGGGTAAGTCACATGTCTATGAATGGGGTTCAACTTTTTGCCCGACGACACCATTGTTTACATGTTAGTTTGAATGTTCCCAGGAAAGCTCAGATGTGGATTGGCGTCTTCCAAAGTCCATTGTCAGTTAAGTGTTTCTTGATTGGGCACTTACTGAGAATAGTCCTTTCTCAAGAAGCTGACCAAATACTTCACTGAGGCTACTTAGAATCAAACAAGTACATAGCCAATATTCATAACTTTGAATACAAAAATGATACACACATACAGACAGCATAATCATAACCAGCAAACTACAACCTTCTCATAGATACCCTACTTGGCCTCCTCTGTACAAGACCTGGTGCAACCATAGGTCCCTGGTTGCAACAATGATCTATACGGTCACAGTTCCTGTCAATAATGTCACAAGTTCCTCCAGTCATGTCTACAAGGTGCTCATTGATTTTGGTGTACATTTTCATACAACTTGCCTTACAATATTCAGTGGCATGTTTGACTTGTATGCTTCCCTACACTGTGTAGTGCAAAAGCACATTAATCACGTGGAAGGGCTGTGACAAGGAATAAGGTAGCTTTGTGGCATATCTCACCCCAGTGGTTAGCCATCACCCATCTCTTTGAATGAGTTCCATATGGCAGACACTATAGTTGGGTGCCAGTAGGAAAAACCAGGGAATAAGTGTTGTATGTGGTGTATTTCCCCCTCCAGTGTAGGATAGCTTAAATGTCAACAAGTGCCATTAATTATTTGTGTTCTGAATAGTACTAATTATTATTTGTATTACAGTAGTACCTGGAAGGTAGGGCCTATTGTGCCTGTAGTCGCTACCATTGTGACTGGTGCACCAGAAAATGAGCTGGGGACCTCCAGACCTAAAAGCATGAGCTGTGGAGCCAAGGCTCTTTAATGGGGATCTAATGGACTCGTAACTTCTGTGGATCAGGCACAGTGTGACATCTGTATACACACTCACCAGTGGGTTACCCTAGACATTGTGCAAATCTTACAAAGCGACAATCCTTTCTCTGAAGATTTTACAATTGAAGTGTAAGACTATAGCAACAGATAGAAAAAAGAAAGAGATGGAGTGAGCACAAGTGAACAATGAGATTCTGATTCAATGCCAACTGGCAAGGGAGTTACAAGAATATCCGGGTATGTACGTTTGGGTTCATCAAAGAATATCATGTGAGGTGTTAAATGAAAGCCAGTGTCACAATTGACATTGTTATGCTAAAATGTAGGTATAGATACTATGTAAGGAATTGTTTATGTATGCTGAAAATGCATTCCTAAAGTCTGTATCGAAGCAGCAGTGACAAACAGGATTTCTGGCAGACAGAAGTTCACTTATCTGTCAGTCAGCATGTAAAGTGAGCATTGTAAACCAACTCAATGGAAACCCTATTTACATACAAAGTCAACAGTGGAAGTGAAATGAACAGGAAAAACAATCCAAGGTGTTTTTTTACTGTCCTTGTGTTATACCAATAAAATAAAAACCAGCAGGATCTTATTAAAGGGAAAAAGGCAAAATACCACATTTATTGTGAATACAGAAAGAAACATAGTAAGCAGTTAGTTATAGCTATAACATTCCATTCAATCTCATATTTATTCACACATTCATTCATACAAACACACACACACACAGGTTCTGCAAGGTTGTTATCATAGTTACCAGCCTTAGAGTGCTCATGCCAAGCCACTGGCCAGGTGGCCTGGACATGAGGAGGGAGCAGGGCCTTGTCAGATGCTCATCTGATGCTCCTGGAAGTTGGTTTGCAGAATCAGACCCCAAAGTTCTCACTTTTTAGAGTCTATTTTTATAGGAATTTCTTCCTATGCCAGTCTATGGGAATTGCTTCATCATGCTGTTGCTGAATCAATCAGCAGATAGCACATTCCTGACGGCTCCAAGATGTTATCTTGTTCTTTGGTTCTCCCATTCTTGAGGCTGTTGGGTGGATTCCAGTCTGCCCTCCGGGGGGTCCTCAGGTTATTTCCACTTGACGCCTTCTTCAGCCGATGGACACTGGATTCTTAGGCTGGCACCTCCCTGATCATTCAGTTATTATCCACACCAAGCATCCATCCACATACATCCTCTATCTCTATTTTAATCACAATTGTTAATACAACAAAAGGGTGGGGAGTCTCTGGGTGCTGTTTCTGTTGTTAGAGTATTGTTTTGAGTCTCTCTCTCTCTGTGAATTGCTTTGAGAACAGACTCTGTCTTAGAATGTACTAACACAGTTAGCAGCTTGCAAGTTTCACACATAGAGGGAGAGAAACAGTACCAAAACCCAAGAGACCTCTTAATTAGTAATACCCTGGAATTTGAACTATGGGGAATCAAACTCATTTGTGATTTTAATACAGAACTTCTTTAATATGATCCAACATAATCCCCCTTTTGACACTAAGATTTATAATCGTCAGTGTCACTTTCTATGTAGCCTATTCAAGAGAAAGTACTGTGAGGCAATTTGAGTTTGTGATTCCAATTCATGCCACATACATGATCCTAGTGATGTATCTTTACTACAAGGTTCTGGGGCAACAGGCAAGGTGAGGCACACCCACTTTTGAGGAGTCCATTCGGTACAACCTCTAGTGTCCAATAGCTTCCCTCCCTCCCCAGCCCACTGGCTCAAGGTCCAGGGTAGCCAAAAGGATCCCATGTGTAATATGGGGAGTGGGTTAACCTTCAATACCTTTGCCTCCAGGGACTGTTGGTGTGCAATTTTGACAACAATTTCTCCCATTAACAAGTCTGGTTTACAATACTGGAAACATATTGCATCCATTCATATTGATAAGTGTCAAACAATGATCTCTTTCTTTTTTAACAAATGCATCAAACCCTTAATATTTCCCAATATGACCCAGAACATTTTGTGTTCCAAAGTAGCTAGTGCAAGTATCTGCATTTCAGTGCATCCCATAGCTATGGCTGTGTAGTTTCCTATTTCTAATATTTTTTTTTTCTTATGGATAAGCCATGTGGTAGTATTAAGCCATTACTAAAGATTCCATCGGCCTTTTAGGTTACCCAGACCAATTTGGACCAAGTCTACATTGGCATGTACTTGTTTTTGTATCAGGCTGTCCTGTAGCTGGGACAGAAAGCTTAATTTATTTTTAAGTTCCTGCAGGTCTTCAGTATTTTTTTTAAACACACAACAGTGCTAGCAACAAGACAAAACACAAGACAAAACATAGAACACAGAACACAATTTCTATTGTGACAGTAGATTCATGGTATTGGGTTGCTTTTCAGCTGTCATCAGCTTTTCCTGATTTTCTGAAAGACAAAAAGAACATGTTTCTACCCCTTTTGGGGTGGCAGATTATTGCTTAAAATATTTCTTTTACAAATACCCTTGCTGATTGCAGGCAAAACAGAGAAATTGCCCCCATATTTTCCTGTTTTTGTTCTATAGGCAGGCCAGGTTTCAATGGCTTTTATCTTTTAAGGGTTATGGGGAAATTATCCCTCTGTTTAGTCATTAAATCCCTGAGTTTTCCTTCTTATACAGCAGACCAAGTTTATAATGTTTTTCCTGCTGTGTTAAGCTTTAAGTTTTATTTACAGGTAATAACTGAGAAGCATCATTACCATATGACCTTAAAGGATTTTTCCAAAAATCATACACACTATACGTTGTTACAGGGATACTTATTATCATTAAATTTATTAAAATTATCTTGTTATCCCATGCCTTTTATTTAGACAATTTGTTTGCTGACTAGGTATGTCCTTTATCTGCAGCTCCTTTGTGCTGCTAGTTCTTTCCTTCCTTTATCATTTGGGTAATTTGCATTTTCACAGAAACTTCCTGCTTTTGGATTTAAAGCCATCAGCAGCTCAGAGACTCTATCTTAAAAGGGACACAATCAACTTTCACCAGAGTTTTGATTACTTTTTTAACTTCTGCTTCCAAAACACACAGCAATCTGAAAAAGAAAACCCAACCTATTGTGGCTCCCTTTGGAGCCCTAATAGCATTTTAATTAAGTAGCATGGTATGTTTGAATTTCTTTTCCCCCTTCTACAATATAGCCTGCACATGTTCTGGGGCAAATGCACATTCCTTCCATAGTTTAACTTCTATAACATTATCCAGATCCATTTTTACATAAGGTGTCACTATTTCTTTTTTTGCTTACAGAGTTTTCATGTACCTTTATCAAAGTGACAGTCTGATTACTCAGAGCCATTTTAAGACTCAGTGTTTCTAACATTGCTTCTTTTTGTTTTGTGCACCTCACCCCTGCTGTTGCTTCAGAGAGGCACTGTCTTTTTTTATTTTATTTTTTTTCTACAACTCTCATCTGCTATTTTGTTACAAAAACAAACAAAAAACAAACAAACAAAAAGAATCCAGAATTTTTTTTTATATCCTCCTGATTTTGACTGCCCTACTACAGCCACAGCTTAAAAACATTTTAAATTTTGTAAAGCATTGAGTTACCTGTTAAGGGTTAAATGCCAAATCCCAAAGCCAAACAACACTAACTACCTGTGTCTAGCAAAAAGGTCTGTCAGTTTTGCAACTTTGAATTAAAGAGTCAAATGGATTTTTAGTGGCATTATTTAAAACAAAAACAAAATTAACTGGTCCTTAGAACTTTACATATTTACACACACACAGACAGATACATACACATTTTCTTTTCCTTAACATCCCTTCCACACTGCTCTGTTTTTTACATCTAACACTCCCTTTATACATTTGAGGCAGTTAAGTTCCAATAGAACGCTCTTATGTTCTTTTAGCAAATTTGACTAAATTGTCCAGTCAAATGATTTTAATCAGATAGTTTATTTTTGCCTGGCTAATTTACAGACATTCCTTTGGAAAAGGGCCCATTTTTCTTTCAGAATGGCTGCAAAGAAACCAAGAATGCTCTAACACTTTTCCTTTTTAACATTTTCGGTTAAAAGTTGTTTGGGTGAAATACAAAGTTTAACTGCTTAATTCCCTCCAGCCTCTGCAGAGTTAACTTTTTTTTTTTACTCTCTTTTCTCTTTGTAATTATTCCTGGGGGTGCTGTACATAGGACCTTCTCCCCCTTTACCTTCCTCCCTCCAGCCTCTGCAGAGTTAACTTTTTCACTCTTTTTGTATTCCTGGAGTGCCTCTTTCACTATTTTCAGCTGGCTTTGGGTATTTGTAGCCAGCACCTTCCAATTGTCTGCTCCCTTTTCCGTTTGTGCCTTTTCCTCTTTACATGAAGACAAGCGGAGGGAAGAATCCTTACATGCCTCCCACAACAACCAAATTGCTGCTGCATCTCTTTTGGCAGCACTAGAAGGTTTGTATATGAGGATATACTGAGCCAATCTATCCTCTAGGTCCAAAATAGTGCAGACATCAGCTAGGGCTTGTTTAGTCCAAGGACTGTGCCCAAATTTTTGAAGGATTTGTTTAAAAGGTGTAATTTCTTTAACAAAAGGTGAGGTTGGAGTTCCTTCTGACTCCATTCCTCCCTCTGGTACTGGCTTACCCTGTTTTCTTTTAAACATCTTAACATGGATATTTCAATCTCTTTGTCACTGCTGGTATTACTTAGCAAGTGACACAGCCTAGATTCTGAAATCATAGCTTAATCTATGCGTTTTTCCCCTGCTACCTTCCCGGAGGCCAGCAGGTCCACTTAACCTATTTCTCCCTGCTACCTTCTCGGAGGCCAGCAGGTCTGGTTAACCTATTTCTCCCTGCTACCTTCTCGGAGGCCAGCAGGTCCGGTTAACCTGTTCTTCCCTGCTACCTTCTCGGAGTCCAGCAGGTCCCCTGCTACGTTCCCGGAGGCCAGCAGGTCTAGTTTAATCTGTTTTCCCTGCTACCTTGTCAGAGGCCAGCAGGTCTGGTTTAATCTGTTTTTCCTGCTACCTTCTCGGAGGCCAGCAGGTCTCCTGCTACCTTCTCGGAGGCCAGCAGGTCTGGTTTAATCTGTTTTCCCTACTACCTTCTCGGAGGCCAGCAGGTCCCCTGCTACCTTCTCGGAGGCCAGCAGGTCTGGTTTAATCTGTTTTTCCTGCTACCTTCTCGGAGGCCAGCAGGTCCCCTGCTACCTTCTCGGAGGCCAGCAGGTCTGGTTAACCTAATAGAAATGCCTAGCTCACTAGAGCTGGCGGTGTGCACACCAATATTTACAATAACTGAGGTTTTTTACCAATATTCCCCCTTTCGCATTTCTCCACCAAAATGTTGTACCAATAAAATAAAAACCAGCAGGATCTTATTAAAGGGAAAAAGGCAAAATACCACATTTATTGTGAATACAGAAAGAAACATAGTAAGCAGTTAGTTATAGCTATAACATTCCATTCAATCTCATATTTATTCACACATTCATTCATACAAACACACACACACACAGGTTCTGCAAGGTTGTTATCATAGTTACCAGCCTTAGAGTGCTCATGCCAAGCCACTGGCCAGGTGGCCTGGACATGAGGAGGGAGCAGGGCCTTGTCAGATGCTCATCTGATGCTCCTGGAAGTTGGTTTGCAGAATCAGACCCCAAAGTTCTCACTTTTTAGAGTCTATTTTTATAGGAATTTCTTCCTATGCCAGTCTATGGGAATTGCTTCATCATGCTGTTGCTGAATCAATCAGCAGATAGCACATTCCTGACGGCTCCAAGATGTTATCTTGTTCTTTGGTTCTCCCATTCTTGAGGCTGTTGGGTGGATTCCAGTCTGCCCTCCGGGGGGTCCTCAGGTTATTTCCACTTGATGCCTTCTTCAGCCAATGGACACTGGATTCTTAGGCTGGCACCTCCCTGATCATTCAGTTATTATCCACACCAAGCATCCATCCACATACATCCTCTATCTCTATTTTAATCACAATTGTTAATACAACAAAAGGGCGGGGAGTCTCTGGGTGCTGTTTCTGTTGTTAGAGTATTGTTTTGAGTCTCTCTCTCTCTGTGAATTGCTTTGAGAACAGACTCTGTCTTAGAATGTACTAACACAGTTAGCAGCTTGCAAGTTTCACACATAGAGGGAGAGAAACAGTACCAAAACCCAAGAGACCTCTTAATTAGTAATACCCTGGAATTTGAACTATGGGGAATCAAATTCATTTGTGATTTTAATACAGAACTTCTTTAATATGATCCAACACTTGAGGATGGATGATGAAATTTGGGGATATAAGCAGAAGGCAAAGAGACATCCCTTTATCCTGCACCTAGGAAGTAAACAGAGCATTTACAGTCATGAAAATGGGCTCTTCACTAGGCTTGGTTGAAATGCTGCAAAGGACATTTGGAGTGAGATATGCGTCTTATAGGCAGAAGGTTAGCATATTAAGTTAAGCTTAGTTTCTTGAAATTGTGTTGTGATTTTGCTTTTCAGGTAACCCTTTTCCCCATTATCTTTACTCATTTTGTCTTGAATCTTTGATAAAATTATTCTTGTTTTCACTATAAATATTTCTCAGTGCTGTGGTATTATACAAGGAACTGATCCTGAATTGAAATGTTCAAAATGGGATAAGCACAGATCCCTCAGGGTCAGCAGACCTGGTATTTCTGTGTGTCCAGTGGGTAAAGGGCTAGACACTATGGGGATATGCTTCAAAGGGACTTGAGAACTGGGGTGTACCTATTGTTAACTGGCAAAGCAAAGAGAGGGCTGGCAGAGCCCAGAGGAGAATGTTTGGGTGGCTAACAGGATGGTGGTGTCAGGAGCAGACACATGCTTAAGCTCATGAAAGTCTGCCTCCTGCTGGAGGCAGGGTGGTAACAAGGTGACTCACAGTCCTGGGTACTCCAAGAACCATCAGAGATGATGCTGGTGATCATAAAAGCTAATGCTTGTAGCACACCAGAGGGCTAATTCTTATCCAGTTTTTTGTAGGCATAACACCATATAGGAGTTTTAAAGAGGAATTTTGAAGGAAAACAATGAGGTGGCTTTGCAGTTATTTATAGGAAGTTTCTCCTATGCTTGACTAACCCTTTCTTCTCGGGGGGTTCCCAAGAGTGCTTCTGCTACCGGTAAAACTGTGATTGTTTTTGAATAACTGCTTCCCTCCAGTGTGTGTGTTTGTGTGGGAGGGGAGTTTAAGATCAAGTCCAAGTTCAGAAAAGCATGACAATTGAATGACACAATTCCTATGACATACCACGGCAGCACAGACAGATGCCATTCATTGTCAAACCCACCCTGACCAAAACATATTGAGTCTTCAAAATCTACCGGTAAATATTTTGGAATTCTGTTCTGAAAAAAGAAGTCAGCGTGCAATCTGGGACAAAAAAAAATGTCAAAATATCAGAATTTCCTATGGGACACAAATTACACTATTTGGCCAGCGTGACAGAAAATGAAGTATTCTTAAAAGATCAACATATGTTGAGTAAGATGACCCTCACTCTATTCCCTTATACCACCAGATGCACAAAGTGGGACAGAGACCTGCCTGAACAAGGAAGCTGTGGGTTCCTGTAGCATAGGGAAATCCCTACATAATGTAAACCTGGCACAGCTGGCTTTATGCCACCTTTTCTCAGCCCCTAGTACAAGGGGTGTTGGAAAGGTGGGGCTGGAGTGCAGCAGGTGATTCTGGGATGGGGAACAGGCTTTAGGGAGTCATCCCAACTGCTGTAAATTAGAGCAGTCCAGAATTAGAGCTGATTGGGAATTTTTGGATTAAACACTTTTTTTTCATTGGAAAAAGATGACTTGTCAAAACAAAACGGTGTGCTAGAAAGTGTCGGTTTGGATGAATTTCTTGGTTTGAAACATGATTTGGAAAAAAAAGTCAGTGTTGAAATATCCTGTTTTTGATATCTTAAAAACAACATTCCTTTCTTGTTCAAAATCTTTGTTTAGAAATTAAAGTTAATTATAACAAAAATATTTTAAAAGGGAAAAATTGAAATAAAATATTTCAAAAATGTCAATCAAAATGTTTCAGGTCAAAACAAAACTTTTTTAAGATCTTTTTTGAGATTGAAACTTAGGTTTTAAGATTTTACTTTGGATCTTTCATTACTGATTTACATAAGAATACTGATACTGGGTCAGACCAAAGATCCATCTAGCCCAGTATCCTGTCTCTGACAGTGGCCAGTGCTAGAGGCTTCAGAGGGAATGAAGAGAAAAAGGCAATTATCGAGCACCTCATCCCTTGTCTTTTGGCAGGTGGAGGTTCAGGGACACCTGGAGCATGGGGTTGTTTTCCTGACCATCTTGGCTAATGGTCATTGATAGACCTCTCCTCCGAGAACGTATCTAGTTCTTTTTTCAACCCAGTGATACTTTTGGCCTTCGCAACATCTCCTGGCAACAAATTCCACAGGCTGACTATGTGTTGTGTGAAGAAGTACTTCCTTATGTTTGTTTTAAACCTGCCTATTAATTTCATCAGGTGAGCCCTTGTTCTAGTGTTGTGTGAGGGAGTAAATAATATTTTCTCCAGGCCATTCATGATTATATAGACCTCTATCTGATTCCCGATTCCCAACCTTATTCATCTCTTTTCTAAGCTGAAGAGTCATAGTCTTTTTAATCTCTCCTCATGTGGAAGCTGTTTCATATCCCTTATCATTTTAGTTGTTCTTTTCTGTATCTTTTCCAATTCTAATATCTCTTTTGAGCTGGGTAAACAAGAACTGCACACAGTATTCTAGATGTGAGTATACCATGGATTTATAAAATTGCATTATGATATTTTCTGTCTTATCTATCTATCCATTCTCTAATGGTTGCTAGCATTGTTAGCTTTTTTACTGCTGCGACACATTGAGCAGATGTTTCCAGAGAACTGTCCATAATGACTCCAAGATCTTTCTTGAGTGATAACAGCTCATTTAGTCCCTACCATTTTTTGTGTATAGGTTGGATTATGTACATGCATTACTTTGCATTTATCAATGTTGAATTCCATCTTTTATTTTGTTGCCTGGTCACCCAGTTTTGTGAGATTCCTTTGTAACTCTTTGCAGTCAGCTTTGGACTTAAATATCTGGAGTAATTTTGTAATATCTGAAAATTCCCCACCCCCCTTCTTATTTAGCCCCCAATTCTTGAACATTTATGAAAATGTTGAACAGCACTGGTCCTAGTACAGGTCTTTGTGGGGATCTGGCTATTTACCTCTCTCCATTTTGATAACTATTTATTTCTACCCTTTGTTTCCTGACTTTTAACCAGTTATTGATCCATGAGGAGACCTTCCCTAGTATCACACAACTGTTTAGTTTGTTTAGGAGTCTTTGATAAGCCTTGTCAGAGGCTTTTTGAAAGTTCAACTATATTATATCAACTGGATCACCCTTATCAACATGTTTGTTGTCATCCTTGAAGAATTCTAATAGAATGGTGAGGTATGATTTCACTTTACAAAATCTGTGTTGACTCATTCCCAGTATACTGTGATCATCTATGTACCTGATTACTCTGTTGTTTACTATACTTTCAACCAATTTGCCGGGTACTAATGTTAGGCTTACCGGCCTGTAGTTGCCAGGGATCACCTCTGGAGCCTTTTAAAACTGGTGTTACGTTAACTACCCTCTAATCATTCTGCAATTTCATATTTGAGTTCTTTCAGAACACCAGGCCCAGATGGTATTCACCCAAGTGACATAGTAATGTTTAATTTATCAGTTTGTTCCAAAACCATTTCTATTGGAACCTCAGTCTGGCACAGCTCCTCAGAGTTGACACCTAAAAAGAATGGCTCAGGTGTGGAAAGTCTCCCTCAGATCCTCAGCAGTGCAGATCAATGCAACGAATTCATTTAGGTTCTCTGCAACTGCCTTGTCTTCCTTGAGTGTTCCTTTAGAGGCACAGGAAAAATTGTTGAAAATTTGAAAACTTTCCTAATGTGTAAATCCATTTCCCTCGCAGCTTTACCCAGAGTTGGGGAGTGGGAATGACAGAAAGGTGAGGGAAAATTCCTTGTGCCCCTTCCTCCTCAAATATGCCATGCACAGCTCAGGCCTACTATAAATTTGGTCTGTTGCATTGTTTCAGATGAAACTTCCCCATCAATTCTGTTGTGGTCTAAACTTATTCTCTTTCTTTTCCTCCTTTTTAATGTTTTTGTTTGAAAAGTTCTATGTTGTTGCCATTTGTTTCTTTGCTTTTTTAAACATGTGGTATTTTATCTTAATCTCTCCTTTTTTAGTTTTTCTTTTTTTTCTGAATTTTTTTCAGACTGGATTGTAGTCAAATTACCTTATAGATTTAATTAACCAAAGTAAGGTAGTGACAACCTCTGAAGGCAGGCACTAATATAATGTGGTTAAAAGCAACTGTACTGGCTGAGGCTTGTGCAAATAAAATGTGCTTGAAATTACTTGAAAACTGAGATTCTTTACCCTTGAAATGTACATTATAGAGCAAGCTGGTGTAAAAATGGTGTGTGTTTTCCACAGTGAATTGATGCCATGGGTAGTTGTAGATTCAAAAGATGGATCGGAAGCAGGATTACAGGCTCTTTTCATGTATGTGAAAATATCTTTAAAGTTCTATAGAGCATTGATTCTATAAAGTTCTATAGAGTATCACAGCAGTTGGTCTGTCTAGGATGTTCTAAAATAACACCCCTCTCTGATGCTTTCTTGCATGTCAATGACGGTGAATGTTCAGGCATGGGATTAGGATAGTGGCAGCCAGCACATTCCTCAGCCCACGCCGCTTCCTGCAACCCCATTGGCCTGGAGTGGTGAACCGCAGTCAGTGGGAGCTCCAATCGGCCGAACCTGCTGATGTGGCAGGTAAACAAACCAGCCTGGCCCACCATGGGGCTTACCCTGCAGGCCACATGCCAAAGGTTGCTGATCCCTGGTCTAGAAAACGCTGAATCTTGATGCCAGCTGTGGCATCTCAAAGAGGTTGCATAACAGCCACCTGGGTACTCCTGTGCTGTTGGGAGAATCACCAGGTGGCATATAACTATAGCTGACTCTGTGCCATGTTCCTCCGAGACCCCAGCATAAGGAGCATGCTGGAGATGGCAGGCAGCATGGCTGGAGCTCACTGTTCTCTGGCAATCTTTGGCTGGTGGACAGCTCCTTGTAGACTGTTGAAGTCAGGGATAGTTGAGACAGCCCTGAGGTGGCTCTAAATTAGCCTGGCAGTGCCCCTGGCTAAATTAACCACTTTGCAGCTTCTCTGACTCTGCCTATGGGTGACTGTATGCAGCTGCAGGGCTATGGATTCAGTTTTACTAGGTAGACAAACTGGTAGTGAGTGGCTCTGTCAGCCTGTAGTCACCGAACTATATGCACACTAATAGTTTACTCTCCCTTATGGTGAATACAGCTACTGTATGTAGCTGCTGTGATTTTATTATTGCAGCTGTACACTTTTAGGAGTCTGCTGGAGGCAGCTGACATTCTTTGCAGTGTTTCTGTAGCTGGAAACAAACATTCTTTGTTCACATCATGTGAAGCCTATTGCAGGGAAAATGCGCTCACAATGTGAGTGGTGTTGGAGACTGGTCACTTTTTCTTGTTTTCTTGATTTCCCAGGAAAAACATTGTATGGGAAAACACTGCTAATATTTTTCCTGTTCTAAGTGAACTGTTTAGGCTGCATAGCAATGCATATATTGTCAATATATTATCTCAGCGTATTTATTATCAATATATCCATCAATTTTCTTCATGGAAACCAAAATGCAGAATAGCAGAGATTGGTATGCTTATTCCAACAGATAGATTAAGGCTGAGCATGTCCGGAATCAACCCAAATCACAGAAACCCAAAGATGCTTACTGTATTTTGGGGCCAGGGAATCATCACAAAATTAGGGGCTCCTTTAGAGTGTGGGTCCCTAACCAGCTAATCCATTTGCTCATTCTTTTGTCTTACACTAGTTCCCCCTGAAACTATCCAGGGTCTTCAACTAACATGGCAGGCAAGAGACATCCATTCACACAATATTACAAGTTCTCAAAATGCTTTCTGCCTGCAGAAATTTCCTCTTCTCTTCTCCACCTTTATATGTCTTGTAATAGCATGAATATTTTTCATTCTGTCTCTTGCTTTTACATTCATTTCCAGTGCTGCTGAATAAAAATGTGGCACTAGTTCATGGTTCATATTGTAAATGATTCTGCTTGTCAGGAGAGTGACCTAAGGAGAGAATTTGTAAGTCACAAGAGCTTGCAGTTACAATAAGCAATCTCCAGGCAATTATCAAGTTATTACAGTGATTAAAAATATATATATAGTTGAGAAAAAGGTCATTTCTTTTAATGTTATCCACCCCAGATGTCTTTGAATTTTAAAGTAATTATATTTAGCTTTTTTTAGTTACATAATTTCTCTGTGCTGGGATTCCAATGCTCTGATTACATCCTTGCAACAACCCTGACAGTGGAATCTGTTTTGCTCCCAGTTTAATACGGTAAAACCAGCAGGAGGCCCCACTTTCAGACACATTTGATAAAAGAGCCCACTCATAGAGTTGAGAGAAAATCAATGGAACTTTTTCATTTCATGAACTCTGTGATGCTTAAGTCCCATGGTATAATTCGTTGCTTTTCATGTGATTTTTCTGACAACATTCTATCTCCTACCTCAGTCTCTTGTTTCTTTCCCACATTTTTTGGCAGGTTTGCTTGAAATTTTAGGCTGTGAAATCTAGGATATGGCAAAGTGCTACACCGGCATATTGAAATGAGAATTTTCTTTTACTGTGTCACTGTCATTGCCAGCGGAATAGTTCCGCTCTCTTAAACAAGCAAAGGAAAAATAATCGGTGGCACTAATACACATCCCATGCTTCCAATCCCCCCCTAATTCTTAATCATGTTTATTAAAAAAATAAATGATCACCACTACCTATTTAAAATTCTTGCCTTGGAGTAGAAAGGAACGATCATATTTATCTAACGCTTTTCTCGCAGAGAGCAAGGCTGCTAATTTTTCTTGGAAGTTGCACACTACAAATGAGCCAATAAGAGCACATTGTCCATTGATGGACAGGGGAGTTCTGAGTGGAATGTACTACAGACATCCATTGGCAAGTAGGCTCCAAAGAATGAGAACAAACCAGAACTATTCATGCATTCACTTAATTTGTAATTCAAACTTTGGTTCATATTCTGTCCATTCATGTACAAGCACACAAGGTGGTGGTGGTGGGGTCAACTCTCCGCAGTCCGTTTGGTATCTATAAGGAAAGGAGCCTGAATCACGCGCCTTGTGCTCTCTGATCAGAAGGGACCAGGGTAACCATAGCACACTGGACAACCCCAAAAAGAATTGTGTCTGGGCAGTTCTATGCCAGAGATGGGACCCAGAATTCAGGAGGTCCAAACATGAATTAATGTCACCTTTGCCATCATCCCCTGAGTTGCCCCTCCTGAGCTCCCTCTGCTGAGAGGCATGGCTCAGAACTGAAGTGTTTATATTTCCACCGTGACATGTTTCTGATGGGGACAATCATTCAGCGGCAAGTTCCCAAGAGGGAAGTTCCAGTAGAGCAGATCTTCCATTATCCTCGTGTACCAGCTATTTCTGAAGTAATGCAGTATTGTCCAGGGTACTATGATCTCCCCAAACCCAGGACACATGGATTTCAAACAGAAACTACAGTCTGCCTGGCTACAGACATCCTTTCTGGCATTAGCTTCTGCACTATAACAGATTGTTAATTGCTTCCTCTTGACTACTCCATGGACTGTGGCCTTTTAGCCTGCACTGATGGCTCCCTCTTCATTTGTTTATATGTGGCAATGGCATGCTCCGCTGACTCCCAGACCTCAAGCTTCAGAGCCATGGTTCTGTTGCATGGTCACATGGACTATGTTTTGCTTTTTTCTTACCATTTTTTAGGTGCAGTTTATCAAATTGTTGATTTTTATATGCACTTGAGATAACGGGGCCCCAGGTGTTTAGTTTGGATTGTGAAGAGCTTAAACGTTTGCCATGCCATTTCATTAACACCAATGCCACTCAATTTCTAGTAATGTAGATTTAGGGTCTTCAGATTATTTTTCTTTAACATGACTTCCATAGATGTCAGTACTGTGAACTGCTGTCATGTCCTTGGACTGAGTAGGAAAAAAGCAACAGCAAAATTCTGAACTTTTGGTAATTTATTTATATCCCAGAGGAAACTGAAATGCTGAAATGTTTTTGTTTTTTTTAAGTAGTCTGTTACTTTTTGCTTTTAAGGGGTAGAATATGCAGAAAATCCTTCAAACCTGTTTAGAAGTGCCTGTTTTGATGGGGGAAAGGAATAAATGGGGAGAGGTTATGTAGCAGTCTTTTCAGATTCCTGTGTCCCAGATGAGTGGTAAGCTCTCAGAGGTGTCAATTTTCATCAGTCAAAAAACTATAAAGGAAAAAGCTCTAGTGCAGTCCTAGAAGGGGATGTACAATTAGGGGATCACCTGTTCTTGATCACCTGGGAAAGATAATTCAAAAGAACAATGTTTCTGCTTTAGCCTGTGAGTTTCTCAGTAACTTTTTAGTTTCAATGCAATGTGATAGAGAGGTCAGGGAGGAAAACTTTAATTTAAATACTACTGGTAGCTGTTGATCTCTGTTGTTCTATTATGCTGCATGGATCCCTTTATGTTGCTGTACAATGCCCCATGGATGCTATTTTTTTTGTATCACCTGACAGTCCAAAGAAAACATCCCTAGAGTCAGCACATTGATCCAGTTCTGCCCAAAACCAGTGCAGTATCACTGCAGTAGCTAGTTCACTCATGCCATCAAAAATGTGTGCATATCAGTTGAGCCTCTCTGATTGATGCTAATTTTCTTGACCTAGTAGATCTAGGTAATGTGTGTTTAAAAAGCTGTGTAGATGGCTGTGCGTCCAAGGTTTTTCCTCTCACTGTTTATAGATTGGTTATCTCCCTTTAATGATTTGGTGTAATCTTTAAAAGTGATTTCACTGACTTTGAAACCTCCTGATCCTCAAAATCTTATCAGATCCTGAACTGGAATCTCTCCCCAACATGTTGATTTCAATGGGAGGGACTCCAGGCAGCTCAAAGATCCACTCAGTGCAGGATCAGAACCATAAATATTTCCCTGTATTGCTAGAAACATGGTGTAGTAGCTTCATACCAGCATATGAAAAACATTGAGCACACAAAAACTATGAGGTAGACCTCCCACGCCAATCATAAAAGTGACTAAGAATGAGATTTGAGAAATAATATATTTTGAGGGGTTTTTTTTTGTATTTGCCTTTTTTTGAGCAGTTAGGCTTCATGTTTTCACTTTTTTTTCTCTCGAACCATGATGGCTAGAAACAGTTGTTTTTTAATAAAATGAAAGTTAAGATTCTCACATAAACATGTGATTCCAGGAACTGAGATTTGAAGAAAAACACCAGTATCATGAGAAGTTTGATAAAACAGAGAGCTGATAGTAGAAAGTTAAACAGGAACTACTCTGTCATCAAGAGATAAATGATTATTTTTCTGTCTTGAAAATGTTACTTTTGGATGACAGTGGGGAAAACTCTGAGAGGTTCATGTTCAAAATTAATTGTGGCCCTTTACAAAGATGTTCTGTAAATGTCAAACATTTTAACAGAACACTGCTATTTTGGAAAAAAAAATTTTCAATTGTAAAAAAGAAATCTGAATAAAATGTACTGTGTTTTACTAAGCATTGTAGCTAGGTTATCATAGTTTGTGGCACTGGTTTAAAAAGAAGAACAAAACTAGATTATGAATGATTAATTCACAAATATTTTTAAGGTGTCAGCAAAAAGTCCCTGCTGTACTTTTTGTATTGAAAGGTCAACATTTGCTAAAAACCAGAGTGCTCTAGAAGGGGTATGATCTGTCATTAACAGCTGGGAAGTGAGTCAGCAGAGAGTGGCAGACTGGACAGAGAAAGCAAAACAGAGATAGGAAGGGCACATAGAGTGCATGATGGTTAGCCCCTCGCCTTGCAAAGAGGAAGCATGATCTAGAGAAGTGAGTAAAGTGTAGAATGTCAGAGAATCCTTGTATTCAGTTGCCCGAGTGGAACATCCCTATCCATTCTATACCCCTCAGGGTGTATTCTGGATTTGCCCTGACTCAGTGAATTCATCCATCCATCACTCTTTTCCAGTTATTTAAATGGGAATCATACGTATTTTGCCTCAGAGGGTGTATTGGGAGGAGTAACTAGTTTGTATATATAAAGAACGATATAAATGCTAAGGCACTGATTCAGCAGCTTTACAGCCCCCTTTATGCTGCTACTCTGGCATAAAACAGATTGCTCTCCCCACGTGGGAATTCCTATGGTGCAGTCTGGTTTCGTGGGAAGCATAGAGCTAGTTTCCTGCAAGCAGAATGCTGACATGACTCCTGAGTTACATCACAGAAATTAAAATCCTTTCTGAAGCATGTGGCTTGTGTTACGTAAACATGTGTGTGTCAACACATATCTACAACCTGGGGCATTCCGCAGTGTCGGAGAATCCTCACCTTAGATTGCACTAGTTCCTACATTTCAATTGTTTTTTGACTGAGTTGGACAGGGATCTATGTTAACAGAGCCAGTCTTTATGCCCAAATAGATGAGAAACTCAGCTTTCTTTCTTCATTTTGTTTATTTAAAATGGAAAATGATAAAAACTTACCACTGTAACTAAAATGTGAATGATCTAAGTGAGTGGAAGCAGGACTGGTGGGACATTTTTCATCAACTTTGTTTCTCCATAGAAAATTGAGGTTTTGACCCAACAAATTTTTTCATGAAAATGTTTGTCAAAAATCTGAACACCTGAAAACCAAAATGTTCTGGCCAAATCTCAAAATATTTTGATTCCAGAATGCTGCTTTGGATGCCTCATGTCCTTATTCTTTTCTATGGGCTGGGTGCCTAAGCAGAAGTACATCTCCCATGGTGCACCATGGCCAGGGATCACCATGATGTAACCACACCCCCTTTCCATTAGTGGGGACTATGATGCATCAAGGGAGATATAGGCTGAACAGGGAACCCAGTTTACGGAGAAGATTGGGAGCATGAGGTACCATGGCAACATTTCCAAACTGAAATATTTCAGTTCTTGATTTTATTGCCAAAAAGTCAAACTTTTCCAACTCAAATTTTAACAATTTTTTTTTTCATTTTCATTGAAACTTTCCACAGAAAAAAGTTCATCTTCCAGTCAGCGCTAGATGGGAGCTATTTACAACTTGGGAGCAAGAAAGAAAGCAAAATATTGCTTCACGTGCCAATCCAAAAGTGCTAAGGCAAACACTGTGAAAGCTGTTAAAGTTTTCTGGCCTCTTTGAGGCTGGGTCAGAGCTGGTGGCTGCTCAGCCAGACAGTCACTGCCCTGCAAATATACCTGCCGTTGCTGCATAACATGTTCCAAGAAGCACATTCAGAACACATCTCACAGTCTCTGCATCTTCTGATCCTTCCAGAATGTTCCAGCAGTGCAGAGTGGAGAAGGCAGCAGCACCAAGTGGGAGAGGTGTAATGCGAAACTGACTCTGTGTGTGTGTGTGTGTGTGTAGAAGAATATTTTATTTATGAAATGCCATGTGTATCACCTTGTGAGGTAAAACATGTTTGAGGGGAACTGTTAATATCTTTGGCAGCCTATCACTAGCTCCAATTCTACAGGGGGAAGATGGGCAGAATCCTCTCCTAACCTCAGGGTTTGACTTCAGCTCAGAACGTCCTAAATTCATGAGATTCACATTTGTACATGCTCCTAAAATATCCAATATATAAATATCCAATATATAAAATATTTTATATATATATATATATAAAATAAGCACTGTGTAATGCTTTCATTCTGTTACAATGAATTACTCCTCCCTGTGTTGGCCACAATACTTGAGTATGCTGTGAGTCAATGGGAGTTGAGTGTGCTCAGCAAATCTGCAAGTAACGATGTGTCTAATTTTGGAATTAGGTTCCTGAGTCTGAAAAGTTGGCCTATGTTACTGTATACAAGGATTAAGCTGCACTGGGTACCACCAACCAGTGTGAAAGGAGCTGTTTGATTTGAAGCTCAGAGAAGTTTTGCTTCACTCAGAATTTTTATATTTACAGAGCTTGGGTGGCCTGGAAATTCCATATATACTCCATAATGAGCTGATTTTACTAATGGTCTGGAAATAAATCACTGAATGCAAATCTATAATGTGAAACTTTCCTTCCAAAAATACTAGTCAGTCACCTCTGAATCAGTTTAATTTCTCAGCCTGGTTATTGCTCCAAGCTGGTTGTCAGCCCTTTACTACTGATTCATGAAATGTTACCCACCTACTTTCTCAATAGTAGTTATTGCTGGTTGGAATGTTAGGCCAGTACTCCAGTCAGTGAACTGTAAATCTTGCAGAGCACAGAAATACAGTCTGCATGCAGTCCTTTTCATACTCGGGGTGAAATTCTGGCCCCACAAAAATCAATGGCAAAACTCCATTGACTTCAATGGGACCAGAATTTCATATTCTGTATCAAAAGGACAGTGTACGCTGTGAAAATTTTATGCAAATCGGTTTGACTCAAAATTAACAGACTTTTCTAAGAGATGTGAGACTTTCCGCCACTTCCTAATGTTCAAATACTAACCTACACACCTCTTTACATATAATGGCACAATATATTCCTTGAGATAATTTTTAAATACGAAGTTTCCTTTAAAAAAAGGATTTAAATATTACTAGTGTTTCATGCTAGACCTGATAAAATTCTATTTCTTTAATAAGTTCTTTGAGATCTAAAAGCCCTATAGAAGAGCTAGGTGATATTTACGTTAATCAGGACATTTTGTCATTTCTTTATCAAATTTATTCAAGAATCAATCCTCATTTTCTAATATTGGACTAGCTCTGCTCACAAATAATTTAAATATTAATGTTCACTGTTATATGTTAATTAATTGAAGACCAATTCTTAAATGCAAAACTTTCAAAGCTTTAAGCAAATTTCAGAAAAAATAAAAAACTATCCTCAATCAGCTGTATTTTGTACACTATCATGAAGTGGTTTTCAAACTTTTTTTCTGGAGACCCAGCTGAAGAAAATTGTTGATGCCCGCGACCCAACAGAACTTTGGGTGGCTCCCAGTCAGCAGTGCAGTGCAGGTGCTAAGGGAGGTTTCCTGCTTGTCCTGGCACTGCGGACCACACTGTTCCCCAGAAATGGCCAGCAGCAGGTCTGGCTCCTAGTGGAGGGGCGCAAGCGGCTCTGTGAGGCTCTTGCTCGGAGGCACCGGCCAATGGGAGTGCAGAGCCATTGCTCGGAGTGGGGGCAGAGCATGGAGCTCCATGGCCCCTCTGCTTAGGAGCAGGACCTGCTGCTCGCCACTTCCAGGGTGCAGTGCGGTGTCAGAACAGGTAGAGACTAGCCTGCAGTAGCTGGGTAGCACTGCCAACAGGACTTTTAATGGCCCGGTCGGTGGTGCTGACCAGAGCCGCCGTGACCCAGTGCCTTATATTCCGCGACCCAGTACTGCAGTTTGAAAAACACTACCCTAATGTATGTGGCTAATGACATAATCACAATTTATTTCTGCCAACAATAAAGATAACTAGAGCTGGTGGGAAAATTTCCGATGGAATGTTTTTCTGTTGGAAAGTGCCGTTCTTCAAAAGGAAGACATTTCATGGAAATGTGTTGATTTTGACAAAGTTTTGTTTAGTGAAAAAAATGGAACAGAATGTTCCTGTGAGATTGAAACATTCTGTGTCAATCTTTTCTGGAAAAGAGCACTTTAATATAAAATAAAGTTGAAATCAGAATAAAACATTTTGATTGCCCCAAAACAATTTTTTCCCCCAGAATGTTGTTTAATGGGAATTTTTTTTAAATGTTTTCTTTCTGTTTTAGATTGGGGAAGGGGTAAATTCCTGCTGAACTCTATACACAACTTCTACAACACTAATATTACTATGTGTTTCTATAGTATCTTCTCCCCCATAGATCTCAGTGTAGTTTACAAAGATGGGTATCATTAACCTCATTTTACAGATGGAAAACCCAGGGTCCAGATAGTTAAAATGACTTGCCATTGGTCACAGGGCAATCATTGGCAAAGCCAGGACTAGAAAACATGTCTTCAACGTGTTGCATGTGTTTCATTTTCTTGCTCAACATCTCCCTCTGCATATGTCTCGTAGGCAATGCAGGGAAAATCTTTTCATTCACGTTTGCTTCTTTTTGATGCACGTGACTGTGATAACTGGATGAAGAGTCTAATGAAGAAATCTGACCCTGAAGACAAATCCTGAAGTATTTTACTCAGGCTTTGCAAGTCAATTAAAGTGTTGCCTGAGTAAAGACTGCAGAATTTTGTTCTCTGGTTAAATCTAAAATTCTGGTTCAGATTTTCAAAGCCCACTTGGTGTGTTGGCCTCTCCAGTGAGAATATCCTTATCTCATAATTCCACAGTTTGCATAGCTGTCAGCAAAGGGAGTGGAGGGAGCAACTCAGGCCTCAGAAGTGACAAAAACAATGAGGAGTCTGGTGGCACCTTAAAGACTAACAGATTTATTTGGCATCAGAAGTGACAGTATCAGTGTGAGTATACTGTGTTGCAGTGGCTCTCTCATACTGTACTTCTCTGAAAGCAGCCAGGTCTTTCACACTACATGTTGATGATGGAATGAGAGAAATAGAGCTGGTCCTCAGTTTTCTGGGGTCCCATGTGCAGTATCATATGTGGAGTCTCACTGAGATCTCTTCCCATCTCATCTCCTCTCTGTGTCTTGTCCCCTCACACCTAGTTGCCGCTTACCTATTTATGACAACTCTTCCCTTCTCAGGTGGCTCAATGTCCTATGGTGCTTCCTGTGTAGACCAGGAAGCCAGGCAGTAGAGCTGAAGTACAGTTCTAGCAATGACATATCAGACAGAGAATTCAGCCTCTACTGTGTCCAGTGTAAACTACAAGGTGAATTTGAGAAGAGAGAATAATTATTTGAGCTGGAACTTATTAAGCAAACACAGATTACTCTTCTTTTTTCACAGAATGCCATGGAATGGCAGAAGCGGTCAGGATCTTGGACTAGTTTTCCATCCAAAACTTCCTTTTGGTGTTTTATCTAACAACACATTGTCCCCTAACCCTCTGGGGCTTACTGACTCAAATGCAGGAGTATCAGATATTCGTTTGCCTGTATGCTGTTTCAAACTATGTACATCATGTTCAGGAGATGTTGCTGAGTCTTCCACTGTGCTCCTATATGTAGGAAAGATTAGGGATGAGTGCAGGCAGAACAGTAGCAGAGTGCTACTACAATAGCCAGAGATTACAAATCCGGCCTCTCACAGCCTGTTTGTCTGTGACCGGAAGAAGAAGGTGGGAAGTGACAGGTAACTGGAAGAGAAGTAGAAGAGGAGAGAAGTCAAATCATGTGAATTATATAGAGTTGGCACAAAAAACCAACATCAGTGGGAGTAAAGCTGAAATCTCTGAATGTGCGATTAGGAAGCCTATTAAAGGGGCAATGTAAAATGTTCAAAAACACTTACGTGATTTAGAAGTCTAAATCCCATTAACTTTCAATCAGACAGGCTCCTAAGGGCTGGATTTTCAAAGGTATTTAGGTGTCTGAAGATGCAGATGGATTGAAATCAAAGGGAGTTATGTGCCTAACCTTTGCTTAGGTGCTTTTGAAAATCCCAGTAGACAATGATCTGTATCTTTAGGCACCTAAATATTTTTTTAAAAAATCTGGCCCTAAATCACTTCTGAAAATGGGACTTACGGGCTTTCGACAGTTTTACCTACAGTTTGATGGTCTTTGACTCCCGTAATGGACCTGGTGATATTTGCATGCTTTCAAATCAGTGCTTGAGACTACTTGCCACTTCTGTTGCACCTTCCATTCAAGGCTTCCAAATATTTTAATAAATGTTAATAAATTAAGCCACATCCATGCCAGTGAGCTGAGAGTGAAGTATTAATCTTATTTTAATGCTGGGTAGTTCTGGGCGCTTACAATGTAGGAAAAGTCGGGCCATAGGAGTTTCAAACTGGTCACTCAAAAATGGAGGCATCAAAAGTTAGGGGACACTTCTATAGTTTGGGTGTAAGGGGTTTGTCCAAGGTCACAGGACAAGTTTGTGTCAGGGCTAGAGATGGAACCCAGGTTTCCTTATTTTCAGTCCTCTGACTTAGCCATAGAACCATGCTTCTCCCGCCTCTTCTAGAGCATGCAGGTCACCATCTCCCAGCAGTGCAGCTAGATTACAAATCTCCATCTGTAAAGTTTTTCTTTCCCCCCTTTGGAGTTTGGCTTGAATTTCAGTTCTAAATTTAAATGCAACTACTCCATCTGTGCTGTCCAATAACTACTGAGTAATTAGGCTTTTACACAGAGAAGGAATTTTCTAAAGAAATGTCTTCATGTAAAAGGACATTTTCTGCACTATGGCTCTATGTCTGTTCTGCCTGGTTACCTACAGGAAATAAATAGGTTTCAGAGTAACAGCCGTGTTAGTCTGTATTCGCAAAAAGAAAAGGAGTACTTGTGGCACCTTAGAGACTAACCAATTTATTTGAGCATGAGCTTTCGTGAGCTACAGCTCACTTCATCAGATGCATGCCGTGGAAACTGCAGCAGACTTTATATATACACAGAGAATATGAAAAAATACCTCCTCCCACCCCATTGTCCAGCTGGTAATAGCTTATCTAAAGTGATCATCAGGTGGGCCATTTCCAGCACAAATCCAGGTTTTCTCATACCACACAACAGAACCACTAACCCAGGAACTTATCCTTGCAACAAAGCCCGTTGCCAATTGTGCCCACATATCTATTCAGGGGACACCATCACAGGGCCTAATAACATCAGCCACACTATCAGAGGCTCGTATACCTGCACATCCAACAATGTGATATATGCCATCATGTGCCAGCAATGCCCCTCTGCCATGTACATTGGTCAAACTGGACAGTCTCTACGTAAAAGAATAAATGGACACAAATCAGATGTCAAGAATTATAACATTCATAAACCAGTCGGAGAACACTTCAATCTCTCTGGTCACGCAATCACAGACATGAAGGTCGCTATCTTAAAACAAAAAAACTTCAAATCCAGACTCCAGCGAGAAACTGCTGAATTGGAATTCATTTGCAAATTGGATACTATTAATTTAGGCTTAAATAGAGACTTGGAGTGGCTAAGTCATTATGCAAGGTAGCCTATTTCCTCTTGTTTTTTCCTACCCCCCCCCCCGAAGTTCTGGTTTAACTTGGATTTAAACTTGGAGAGTGGTCAGTTTGGATGAGCTATTACCAGCAGGAGAGTGAGTTTGTGTGTGTATGGGGGTTGGGGGGATGTGAGAAAACCTGGATTTGTGCTGGAAATGGCCCACCTTAATTATGCACATTGTAGGGAGAATGGTCACTTTGGATGAGCTATTACCAGCAGGATAGTGAGTTTGTGTGTGTGGTTTTTGGGAGGGGGGTGAGGGGGTGAGAGAACCTGGATTTGTGCAGGAAATGGCCCAACTTTATTATCATGCACATTGTGTAAAGAGTTGTCACTTTGGATGGGCTATCACCAGCAGGAGAGTGAATTTGTGTGTGGGGGGGGTGGAGGGTGAGAAAACCTGGATTTGTGCTGGAAATGGCCCACCTGATGATCACTTTAGATAAGCTATTACCAGCTGGACAATGGGGTGGGAGGAGGTATTTTTTCATATTCTCTGTATATATATAAAGTCTGCTGCAGTTTCCACGGCATGCATCTGATGAAGTGAGCTGTAGCTCACGAAAGCTCATGCTCAAATAAATTGGTTAGTCTCTAAGGTGCCACAAGTACTCCTTTTCCTTTAGGAAATAAATAGATACTTGCTTACCAATCCCCATAGTTTGCTATGCTTCATTTTCTGTGTGTGTGTGTGTGTGGGGTGTCGGGCGGTGTTGTTCTCCTTGTAGGAGCATGGGGAGCTACACCAACCCCCTCCATCTCCCTTATGTTGCCACACCCGATTCTGTATTTGTCGAGTCCTTGTTATGACCCAGCCCCCTGGCCAGGTCCTTAATAGTTTCTGTCCCCTTTAGGATGATGGGAAGTTGGAAGTTCCACAGCTCTAGTGGGGGGCTAGACAGCCCTGGGTCTCGGGCCACCTTCTCCTAAGTGCTTGGCTGGACTAGGCAAGGAACCCAACTTGACCACTGCACTGGTTTCCAGCTCAGGGCCCTTGTTTAGAACAGCCAGATTCAATCCTTCTCAATTCCTTGCTTTTCCCTGAGCTGCTTCCTACCTCTCCTCTTCTGCAGGCTTTCCCAGCTTCTTGCCCTGCTTCTTCCTCTTTGGAGTTCATTGGCAGTTTCTCACCAGTCTGCTGGAGGGATCCTCTCTCTGGAATCACCTTGCTTTTCTGGCAGTTGCCCAGCCTTTCTGCCTAACAGCCCTTTTTATCCTGACAGTTGCTGCTTGGGTTGCCAACTGTCTAATTATACAAACCCATACACCCTTGCCCTGTCCTGCCCTGCTCACTCTCTGGAAGTGGCTGGCACGTCCCTGCGGCCTCGGGGGTTGGAGGGGGATACGGGCAGGGGGTCTCTGCACGCTGCCTATGCCCCAGTGCCAACTCTGCAGCTCCCATGGCCTGGGAACTGCAACTGATGGGAGCTGCAGGGAAAGAGCCTGACTTAGCACTGCTGCACTGCTGACCAGGAATCGCCGGAGGTAAGCAGGCTCAGGGGGTTCTGCGCGCTGCTCCCGAAAGTGGCCAGCATGTCCCTGCAGCACCTGGGGTGGGCGGGGGGCTCTGCATGCCACCCCTGCCTTCAGGCACTGCCCCTGCAGCTCCCATTGGCCTTAGTTCCTGCCCAGTGGGAGCTGCGGGGTCAGCACTTTGGGCGGGGTCAGCGCACACCCAGGGGCCGCAGGGACGTGCAGGCCACTTCCAGGAGCAGCGCGGGGCCAGGGAAGGCAGGGAACCTGCCTTGGCCCTGCTGTGCTGCTGGACTTTTAGTGCCTAAAATCTCCAGGTTTGGCTTCTGTTGCATCCGGGAGATAGAGCCCGATTCCAGGAGACTCCTGGAGAAACCAGGAGGGTTGGGCTGAAGAGACAGGTGGCTTCTGTGTTAACCCTTTAGTTACTAAGCTAGCATGGGATCTATAGACTCCATGACAGGGTGTCTTGTCTCTTTCACATAACTAGGAAAAGTTCTTGCTGAGATTCTGATGTAACGTTGGTTTCTAATACAGAGTGTCTCTTTTAAGTATCTGCATAATTATCTCTGTACTCAATACAAATAACACAGCTCTCAGGAACTTCTTCAGTTTTTCACTGCATTCTTTTGTAAGTTATATGTGAATGTCCGGTGGCTTAGTTGCCCAAGATTGGCTCCTTGTTAATAATGGTATTTTCTACATTGCACATCTAGGTCCCTAATTGTTTCTGTCCACAGGCAGAATTGTAGTTAATCAGAGGAAATGAGTTTTGATAAACAATAATATCTTAAATTTCTATAGTACCATTCATCTCGGAACACTTTACCAACTATGGGCCTGATGCTTCTATTATGGTTAAATGGGAATTTTGCCATTGACTTCAATGGAAGCAGAATTGGGACCTGTATACCTGTACGGATAGGAATCACTTCCTGCTGGACTGATAGCAGTTAATTCTGGGGAGTGGAGGGCAGCAGCCAGATGAACAAACTGTGTATAAGAATGAAGGAAAGGGAGAATTTTCACATTGAGTTAAACCTCCTACTTTGATAAGAAATACCATACAATTCTTATAGTTCACCCAGTGGCTGGGTTTTTAAAGACTTCTGTAAAAAAATATATAAAATGGAATTTTCCGTAACAGAAGGGCGAAGGCCTGGAAAGACTTCCATTGATTTCAATGAGCTTTGAATCAGGCCCTAAATCTGTGGTCAAAGCTATCAATCCCTCTGTTCTAGTTTTGTTGGTCATACTAATTAGGCTTGTTGCAAGTGGAGAAAAACTACAAATGGAGCAAAGTACAGTTGGGACAAGACCTTGGCCCCCCTTGCTGACAGTCTGAACAGAGAGGGCAAGGTTTGAATGAGCTGCTCTCAGAACCTGAGGTGGTCCAGATCAGGGTAGACACTTGTCGGAATTGTTACTGTTGCTTATCTGCTGCACCTGTTCTGTGGAAAACTAGAAGATTCAGTCTGTAGTAGTCAATTTGGTACATCTCACCAGCCAATATTAAATTCATATATATTAACTAAATCCATAGCAAAGACATTAGCAATCTTACAGCAGGAGAAATGTATTATATACAGTGTACAGTTTCAGAATATGCAGATGAATCCAGGCAATTGTCACACAAATCAGTGGCCTTAACTGCTTGTGTGAACTCAATTCAAGACCAGATGTTGTAAAAAGCTTGATGAGAGCATTACTTTTAAAAATGTTCTGTCTATAACTTCTTCACTACATGTTTCATTGTAATTTTTCATAAAAATCTAGATGACTTTCATTGTAAAGATTTACAAGGCCTTTAAAAAAAAGGTATATTGGCATATGATTTATTATTAATCTATAGTTCCCATGGCAGCTTGAATGGGAGGAGCAAATGGTACTTGCAGAGAGTAATTTGTAGCAAACACTTGAGCTAAAGCTTTTTGTTTAAAGGTCTGACGGGTTTGAACCAAGAAAAACTGGAAAGCAATGTAATATTAATCTTTCACATATTAGCAGGAAATATTCTTCTTTTCCCTGGAATGAAAAAGAAATGGAGACAAAGAAGCTTATATGTAAGAAAATGTTTGTAAAGAACCAGTAGGGGGTGCTATGACTCCACATGCAGAAAGAGGAGTATTGCAGTAGTCATAAATTATTTTGTGCACTTACTTTAGTACTGAAGTTGAAAGCACTGTAAACAGCATGGTGTTTTTTTTTTATCTTCTGTCCAGCAGACTATTCTTCTAGTTTGACCCCCAAATGTATAGGTTTATTTAACTATTTTCCTTTAACTGGCAATAAATAAAAATCTTTGAAAATTTCCATATTCCTCATCTGGAGTTTAGTTTGTAGCCCATTCAGTATTCAAATGCAATACCATTTCCTCCCTCTGACAAATATAGAGTAATTAAGCTTTTCCCTAGACAAATGATTACCTAATAAATGGCCTTCAAAACACAGTATTAAAATGAAGCAAAAGGCATATTTAGTGCAAACGGTGACCAAGCAATAAGGTGCAGGAGAAAAGGGCAACTTTGCTTAACCAAACTGTTTCAGCAGCTTTAGGAATAATGGAAGTGCTTACTGGTATAGCAGATCTACGTTAAACATAAGTATAAGCCTGATAGTGCATATAAAATCTTAAACACCACATTGACTGACTGTAGTATTGGCCATTAATTCCCTTGAGATTGTAGGTACAGTCACAAGAAAACAAGATCACATTTACATGAGACACAGATTTGTACGTCTGATTTAAACACAAATATATAAACAGCAAGCAGATTACAGAAGATAATGAAAGTCATATATGCCCTACTGTATGCTGATGTATGGGATGGAATAGCAAATGAAAAAATTCTAAGGATGGTGACTTTGAACTGTTTTAATGGAATATCCAACTTCAGATTTAGAAAATTTAAAAGCTCATCATTTTTGAGCAAAAATGCATCTTATGTCTGTTCTGTCATCCCTTTTAAAAATTATTTTACTGATAATTTTACTGATACTTTTTACTTTTTATTTTACTGATACTGATACTGTGAATGCTTCTGGAAAGAAAATAAAATAAACCACTTAGTATTCCATCAGCAGCAATCTTAGCATTCAAATTAGGAACACATTTTCCTATCTTGCTATGGAACTAGAGCATTTGGTCCTTACTGGGGGGATGGGGCAGGGCTGGGGAAGGGAAGTCCATCAGCATGAAAAGTATTTCAAACATGGATCCTGAAAATATTTATAAAGTTAATTTGAAACTTTTTTTCTTTTTGACAGGTTGTAATAGTGAGAACATTCTGGGCCTTGGGCCTCTCCTGCGGAAAATAGATGGAGTTGGGTTAATAATTCTGAGACTAACCTTGAACATTACTTTTTCCAGCTTGTCAGTGATCCCAAGAAAATGCCCTGGGCACTGGTTGCTCCTGCTTGATCAAAAATGTGTCAAATGGGATGGTTTAACTGCTAGTGGGTTTTTTTTAGCCATCCTGTGCCATCATTGACTCAGTCATATATATACACACACACACAGATTGTGCTTGTGGGTGTGTATAAAAGAAAGCATGGGGACTCTTGAACTACTAGTTTGTCAGGTCATGGCTTGAGAGTCTGCCTTTGACTGAGAATAGTGTTACATTCCCCTTTGTGTGATATTGTGGCCGATATGGTATGGAAGGATGGATTATCTCCCATGGATGACCCCTCTGGCCCTCTCTTTGGCTGTGTCCCTGTAGTTGTAGGTTTTCAAAAACATACAGCTATGCCATCTGGAATGTCCCTGTGATGGTTGTCAACTTGCTGGAACCTTTTCATGTAGGCAAAGCCTCGTTTGGCCATAGCATCCAGTACTGAAACCTAGGGTTCCCTTTTGATGGTGGATGACACTTTTCTCCAAGCTGTTTGTGAATTTCATGCTCCATTCCATTCAAAATGACCATTCTGATTCACCTCTTTCCCCCCTTCTTCTTCATCCTATAAATCCATTTTATTTCACTGAGGATGACTAATGTCTGGATGCTGAGTGAGTTAGCTCTTAAAATATTTTATTCTTGGTTTCCTTATACTTTATTCTGATGTAAAGAATATGTAAAGACTCAGGCTGTTGCAGAAGATTAAAGAGCCTGATAGATTTAGATTGTTTGTATTCCTTTTTGCACCTAAACAGAAAGGAAAAAGTGCTGAGATTTGCAGAATCTGGATCTCTGGTCTTGAGGCCCCAACAATATAATCAATTGGGATAAATATTGTGTTTACATTTCAATGTATTGTATATAGAACAGAATAAACAAGTCATTGTCTGTATGAAGGTTTAGATTGTACTGACTTTGCTAGTGCTTTTTATGTAGCCTGTTGTAAAACTAGGCAAAGATCTAGGTAAGTTGATGTACCCCCTGGAAGACCTCTGAGTACCCCTAGGGGTACACGTATCCCTGGTTGAGAACCGCTGTCATAAGGAAACACCTTCTACGGAGAAGATCCCCACAGAGGCTTTGTCTACATTGAGACAATAAGGCTTCGTATAGGGGAAGACAGTTATTGGCAAGAAAAAGTCTTTGAGGAGCTATGCCACCTGGGTGCAAATGAGATGTCCAGGGAGAATGGCTATCTGTGCACGAAGCCCAAGAATTCACAAACTGAATTCAGTAGAGTCCAAGCTGCATAGGTTTCTGGGTCTCACGCCCAACCTTTTCCCTTCCTCACTTGATCAGATCATTCTGTGAGATAACAATGTAAAGTGGCTTTTATGGATTTTCCTAAATGCTTTTTTGCATCCAAACGGTTTTCTAACAAGTGACCCTTGGACACTAATGAACCGTTTTCATTATGTCTCCATCCCAGCAACAAGGTAACATGATTTCTGCCTTCTGGATATTGTCTATACACATCAATTCTTTTAGAAATGAAGAACAGGGAACAGGTGATTTCCTATAAATCAGAGACTCATATGATTGGAAGGGACCTTGAGAGACCACCTAGTCCAGTCCCCTGCACTCATAGCAGGACTAAGTATTATTTAGACCATTCCTGACAAGTGTTTGTCCAACCTGCTCTTAAAAATCCCCCATGATGGAGATTCCACAACCTCCCTAGGCAATTTATTCCAGTGCTTAACCACCCTGACAGTTAGGAAGTTTTTCCTAATGTCCAACCTAAACCTCCCTCGCTGCAGTTTAAGCCCAGGGCTTCTTGTCCTATCCTCAAAGAAAAACAATTTTTCTCACTCCTCCTTGTAACAACCTTTTATGTACTTGAAAACTGTTATCATGTCCCCTTTCAATCTTCTTTTTTGCAGACTAAACAAACCCAATTTTTTTCAATCTTCCCTCATAGGTCATGTTTTCTAGACCTTTAATAATTGTTGTTGTTCTCTGGACTTTCTCCAATTTGGGCACATCTTTCTTGAAATGTGGCACCCAGAACTGGACACAATACTTCAGCACAGAGAAGAATGGAAGAATTACTTCTCAAGTCTTGCTTACAATACTCCTGCTAATACATTCCAGAATGATGTTCACTTTTTTTTGCAACAGTGTTACACTGTTGACTCATATTTAGCTTGTGGTCCACTGTGACCCCAGATCCATTTTCACAGTACTCCTTCCTAGGCAGTCATTTCCCACTTTGTATGTGTGCAGCGGATTGTTCCTTCCTAAATGGAGTACTTTGCATTTGTCCTTACTGAATTTCATTCTATTTACTTCAGACCATTTCTCCAGTTTGTCCATATCATTTTGAATTTGAACTCCAAAGCACTTGCATCCTCTCCCAGCTTGGTGTCGTCCGCAAACTTTATAAGTGTACTGTCTATGCCATTATCTAAATGACTGATGAAGATATTGAACAGAACCGGACCCAGAAATGATTTCCCCCCCACATTTCCCCTACCCTGTCCATGGTCTTTCGCTTGCTTCTAATGTGTTTGTAGAATGTTTTCTTGTTACCTATTATATCTCTAGCTAGTTTGATCTCGTTTTGTGCGCTGGCCTTTTTAATTTTGTCCCTCCATATTTGTTTATATTCATCCTTTGTAATTTGACCTAGTTTCCACTTTTTGTAGGACTCTCTTGATTTTTAGATCATTGAAGATCTCCTGGTTAAGCCAGGGTGGTCTCTTGCCATACTCCCTATCTTTCCTATGCAGTGGGATAGTTTGCTCTTGTGCCCTTAATAATGTCTCTTTGAAAAACTGCCAACTGTCTTCAATTGTTTTTCCCCTTAGACTTGCTTTCCATGGAATCTTACCTACCAACTCCCTGAATTTGCCAAAGTCTAACTTCTTGAAATCCATTGTCTTTATTTTGCTGTTCTCCATCCTACCATTCCTTAGAATCATGAACTCTTATCATTTTATGATCACTTTCACCCAAGTTCCCTTCCACTTTCAAATTCTCAACCAGTTCTTCTCTATTTGTCAAAAACAAATCTAGAACAGACTTTCCCCAGTAGCTGTCTCCATCTTCTGAAATAAAAAATTGTCTCCAATACATTCCAAGAACTTGTTGGATAATCTGTGCCCTGCTGTGTTGTTTTCCCAACAGATATCTGAGTACCTGAAGTCCCCCATCACCACCAAGTGCTGTGCTTTGGGTGATTTTGTTAGTTGTTTTAAAAAAACCTCATCCACCTCTTCTTCCTAGTTAGGTGGTCTGTAATGGACCCCTACCATGACATCACCCATGTTTTTTACCCCTTTTATCCTTACCCAGAGACTTTCAACAAGTCTGTCTCCTATTTCTATCTCAACCTCAGTCCAAGTGTATACATTTTTAATCTATAAGGCCATAACACTACAGTGATAGTTAAATCACTAAAACTTACAGCTGTGTTGCTACAGTATTTTTGGCTTTTACTGTAGTATTATGTTCATAAAGGTTGGCCTCTTCTCACTTAACATAAACCATTTCTGGATATCCTATTACTATTAGTACATAAGAGTAGTAAAAAGACAATTAATATTGGTTCGGAACTTGCACTCCCTATAGGTAGCACTATACAACAAACAACTGCCAAAAAGCAGAAGACCCCCAGATTGTTTAGTATTTATGCAGCACCGAGTGAAGTAGATATTCTAAGGTTTGATGTTCCATTAACTCTTGGATGTTTGTTATTAAAGATATTAAAAATAAATCAGTTTAAAAGGTTTTTAACTAAAAGTTGATAATGTGAAGATACGTTTGCTGGGAGTCCAGTATTGGAAAGGACTCATAAGGAGCCCAATTTAATTTAACTAGTTTTAATCCCTGAATTTTTCTTAGGCGAAGGTAAGAAATGACATTTACAAAACCTCCAATAAATGGAAATATGTTGGAGACACTAGGGTTGCACAGAGCCTCATTGACTGTATTGTGATTCCACATAGGTATAAGTGTCTGCCTCAGCATATTCAGCCTTACATTTTTCCTGCAGTGTTGTGAACCTACTCAGTAACTGGGTGAAATCCTATTCCTGGGGAGTGTTGCCATTGGCTTCAATAGAGCCAGAATTTCACCCACTGACTTCAATGTATTCAGAAGGTTGACTGGATTAGGTTGTTCCCTAGTTCAGGAGAACAACAGAACGAAAAACAAAAACCAACCCAGTTTATTTGAAACTGAAAAGAAAAGAAAGTGAAAATGACTTGGCTCTTTTCCATACTCCAAAAGCACTGAAATGCAAAAAATAAGCTGATGGTGACAGTTAAAGTAGAGTATGATGTACATTTTCCATTTGAATAATATACAATGTTGTTATGATAATAGAGGCAAGAAAATGTATTTTTAAAATATTTAATTTTTATGTTGAAGTGTTCCTTAAAAAAAGTAAAGTACAGAAAAACAGTTTTTCACAAAGAGTAAAAATGTTGAGCTACAGATCAAATTTTCAATTTCAGCAATAGTGTGTTGTTTATATATAATACACGTATCTGCTACATAAACATTTTGTCACCCACCCACTTCCTTCTCTTTTGACATATTGTTCCATGAACACCATAATTTAAAAAAGTCACAAACACTATACTTATTATAAGTAGGCTTAGAAGGATTAGATTTTTATCTGTAAATGTCGGTAACCATCAATTTCTCCATACAGTCACATACAGATAAAAAAGGATTTCCACTGATAATAAGAAAAATGTACAGATAGGCAAAGTAGGAAAAATGCTCCTTGAGAACTTATTAGAGTTTGATTTAAGGATATTTACTTTGTAAATTTTGACATGTG
Source organism: Lepidochelys olivacea (assembly GCF_965140295.1). Taxonomy (NCBI): domain Eukaryota; kingdom Metazoa; phylum Chordata; order Testudines; family Cheloniidae; genus Lepidochelys; species Lepidochelys olivacea. The sequence continues at coordinate 171,762,043 of NC_140411.1, forward strand.
ATGTTGACAATTTGTGTTTTAATGGTTATAAGGTTTAACTTTTTTAATCTTAGTGCCTACTGCTGTCATTAGATTATTTTATGATCCCCCTATTTTCTGACCCTCCCATAATTTCCCACAATTACAAGTATTTTTATTTTAATCACCTATACTTTTGCTCAACCATGAAAACTTAAATTAATAAAAATCTAAAAAATTGCTGAAATATAAACATTGATATCTGTCTAAATTTTCTAACATTAAAAATTGAATTTTGCCAAGCTTAATAATAATTATGGGCAAGTATAAGCCATGCTTATTCTCTTCTGATGTAGCACTAGCAAACCAGTATTTGAAATATAAATGTCTAATGAAGAATCCATTTAGGAACTAATTTCAAAGCTAATCCTTTTTATTTAATTTTTAATTGTATTACTTCTCTGATGCTGCATTAGGGAGCAATTGTGTGAACAGTAATTTGTTACCCTTGCAAATGTCAATTTAGGCCAAGGACTACATTTATTTATCATCAAGGACTCAAATTATGGTTCTCTTCTCTTGAGAGGAAAGTTTTATATGTTTTTGATAAGTATATTAGCAATTAAAAGTTGATCCTGGTGTGCTGTAATACACTGTGTGGGTGTGCACCCCTCTCATCTCCTTCTTTATGTGAGAAGGTCCTTCATTGCAGGTCCAATTTTCCCTGCATCCCACACAAACCTGCTGTTCTTTCTTTTTAGGTTACTGCAGTATATTCATATTGCAACCGCTGAGCTATGAACTGATGAAGCTACAGAAAAATCTGTTATGTACAAAAGTTTCTTTAATTTTCAAGTCCCTGTTATATTAATTTTTCTTGTGGACTTGATTTTAGCCATCTGTTCTACATTTACAAAGGTCAGTGACCCACAGTCGGTTTTCAACCACTTTAAAGACATGGGAGGTGCAACATTGACCTACACAGGTCCGAATTAAAAATAAATAGCACTGGCGAAGTGCTGAGACTGTCGGAGTAACCTTTTTTTCAGGCAGTTGCAAAAGTTTGCTCCAGTTTGATTTCTCTCATTTTCTCATTATTTACTGTAACTTTCTGGAAGATTTTGTTTCAGGTGCATGAGCTAGTCAGAGGTCTTGATTCTGATCTGACTTGTGGTGGTTTTAATTAGTGTACTGCCATTGATGTCAATAGAATAACTCCTGATTTACACCAGTGTACTGTACGATCTGTGTCAATCCCCAAAAGTAATAGGAACACGAAAGGTTTTGTAAATTAAAAGCCTGAAATTATGAATTCTTGAAATAAAAATTCTGGCCACACTTCAGCTAATGGCCAGGCATTCCTCTGCGACAGATGCCCTGGTTCAACAAGGCACTTAAATATGAACCTAATGTTAAGCATGTGCTTAATTCTCATTGAATTAATTATTTTCCCACTTCATAGCTTCACCTGCTGCTCATATAATCCAAAGTCAAACTATAACTCAGGTCCATGTGGCTCACAGGCAGCTATCTTAATAGTAAACCAGTTTCATCTATTGGCTAGGCCAGTCAAAGCTTTGCAAAATTTTTCCTGCAGGAATCCCCACGTTGATGCTTCCTCTTTTATGATCTTTTAAAAAGTATGAGAATCACATTCAAATATACCTAATGCTGTAGTACGAGCAACTCCCCCCAACACTAAATATATTGGAAATGGACTTTTGGTAAAAATGTTAAGCATCAAAACGGTCATTGCGGCCTTTACATTACATTGTCTCTGCACTGGTGTCTTGTTGATGATTAGAGCTGTTTGAGGATTTTCTGACAAAATGCTAATTTGTGGAAACTGAATCAGCGTGTGAGAAAGAGTTGCTTCTGATGAATTACCTTATTTAAAAAAAATTGGAAAAAAGTTTCAAAATTGTTGCAGTGTCCCATTTTGACATTTTTGAAATGTCATGTTTTATTTTCCATTTTGAAATGCCTTTTTGCTTTGAAATTTTAGTTAACTAAAAAAAAAATAGAAAAAAGATTTTTAGAAAGACTAAAACATTTCAATTGACTCAATCCCAGTTTTTTTTATGACTGGTTCACAGCAATTGTTGAGATTTCAACTTTTTGTCCAAGTTCAGGACAATAAAAATTTCAAAATCTTGAAAACTCTCCTGGTGTGGGAAAACTGTTCCCCATCCAACTCTACTCATGATGATTTTGGAGGGGCAACCAACTTCCAAATCAAATTGGTTTTTATGCTACTTTCTAAAAATATAATAACAAAATAGTGAAACCCAGCCAATGTTCCGCTAGTTAAGAATTTTGGTCTCCAGTTTCCTTTCATACTGATTTTCAGTCTTTATTTTTGGCTTAACTTCCTAGGACAAATATTAATAGTTGATTTTAACTGTGATTACATTTGACCTGAAATCAGTTGTTTTATTGATAATAAATGAACAGAAGATTTAAAAATAATCAAAAACCATTTTTCTAAAGTGTCTTCTAGGCCCATTAAAGTCAAGGGAACACCTTCCATTGAGTGCATTATCTCAATGGAACTTAAGCATACGCTTAAAGTTAAGGATATGCTTAAGTGCTTTGCTGAATAGCTGTGGAGTTAAGCACATGCTTAAACATTTTGCTGAATTGGGGCCATAATGTGAACAGAATATGACTTCCACTGGAAGTTGGTCTGTTATCAGCTTTAAACTGAAATCTGGAATCTCTCTCTATATATGCTGCAGGACTGTTTACTGCGATATCTATTAATAATCAGTATAGACATGAAAAAAGATTCTTTCAAAGTGCTTCTAATCTATGCTAATTGAAGTTCATGAAGGGAAGGCATTTGTTTGCTATTGCTTGATGTGCTGACTTTTGGACAGAACTAAGGCAAATGGATGTTTATATTCACTTTTGGTTTTGGTACAGTAAATGATAAAATAATTATTTTTTTTCAAATGGGTCTCTTAAAGTATAATGACAACATAGAATCAAATTCATCTTTTGCACAATGTATCTAAGGTATGAGTCAGTAGATTGATACATGTGTAGTAATTAATATCTCCAGAACTTAAAACTAAGTGTTGTAAAAAACCAGCCCTTCTCATCAAGCCAGTCATCTTTCTCATAAAGTAACTTGACTGAGTTTCACTTATTCCAAACTGCAAGTACAGGGAAAGAAGCAAGTAACCATGCTACAGATGTTCACATCTAGGTAATGTTCTGCTTCTCTGCCTACAGATGAAAAATAACAAATTAATTACATTGCTGAGATCATAGTTCTGGACAGTCACCCAGTTCCAAATGGTAGGAAGACAGTGCCTTCCAAAAATGGTGTTTTTTTAAAAGCCTATTATAACATTTTATCATAAACAAAATACAGCTGTACAGTGCTAAGCCTTTTATTGGTAAAGCTTTATTTACAAAAATGAATACCAAAGTAAAATGGGCTCAGCGTGGTATTAAATAATTGTACTGTTCTCCATATGTTGGGACCAGTGAATTACATGTCTATCTTTGATTACCCAGTGAGTGCTGCTTGAGACTGAAGAGTGTAACTCTGATCATGGAACAATGGACCCCACTGTAAAGAACACCAACTTATTTAAAAACATACTGCTCTGCGTCACAGTAAACCAGCTACAGAAATTCAGTGAGGGGCAGATAAGTAAAGAATATGGGACTAAGGAAAAAAGTATTGTCAAGTAAACTGGCTTATATATATATAATAAGTAATATATATAGTTTTAGTATGGAGAAAATTGAAATTTACTCTGATCCACAGCCAGTTTACTTGACAATACTTTTTTCTTTAGTCCCATATTCATTACTTATATATATATGAAAGCAGTGAAACCCTTTCAGTTGAATATCTGTAAGACAAATAGAGCTATTCAAAGAATAACACATTGTGCACAGTGATGCTAGGGTCTATGGTCAATATTGTCATGTGAGCAAATAGGTGAGAATAACATACCAGCCATAGATTTTACTGTAACAATGATATATAGTGAGACATGAGGCCAAAGGTCTTTAACAAAACACACTCTGGATAGTACAGCTCCTTTAATAAAAGATAGTCTTTCACTAATTAAAGAAAACAAAGTTTACCTCCTAAGGGGCAGATTGTGCCTCCCTCTTTTGTATCCCTGCACAGCTGCTGGGTCCCTTAAGTGTGACCCCCTGGAGCACAAGACATTCTAGAGGTGAGTGAGCAGGAGACTATGGCCAGGTGCACAAGGGGACAATGCTGCACCCTCAAAGGGTGTAGCAGCAGACACATTCCCCCTAAATGACAGACAATTCTGGCAGCAATTGTGCCCTGAGTCCCATTTGGGACCGGTTCCTAAGTAAAATTAGTCTTTTGTAGTAATCAAAATGGCCTACGTGAAAGCTACAGAATAGCAAATAATCAAATTCAGACTCATGCTGTTAGCAGTTTATTGGCGTGAATCCTGTAATAGCCAGTCAGATCACTGACTTGGTCCAACACTTTAAAAATGAGATTGTTTATTTATAGACGTTTGCATTAAAGATATTTTGAAGGACTTTATCTCAGCTGCCCTCCCAAATGAGCCACCTGAAAATGCGCAAATGTTTCCCCACAGGTAATAATATTGCAGAACAGTACCTTTGTTTGCATTCCTCTCTTCTCATACTACCCTTAATCCCAGGCCTGCCAGCCTGGCTCACTCTCCCAGGAACTGGTGATCCTACATGCTGCCCTTTCTATCTCCAGCTGAGGAGAAAATTGCTGCCCAACACACATTCTCAGCTCTTTGATCCTCTTCAGAAGGTCAGTGTGCCTCCCTGCAGTTCATTCAAGATCACTTTAAAGCCAATTATCTTTGTCTTGCATGATGATACATGATAATATGAAATAATTAATGGGAATGGAGAGCAGTGGTTAAGTGAGCTTTTTATAGTTCCAATACCTAGAATGTACTGTATCATAAAGCAGTGTTATAAAGCTACTGCGGATATGAGACTTTTATCCCATGTTCCTTAATTTTATACTATGCCGTTACATCTTAAGCTTATCGCATTTAATGAAAGAGATATATCCTATTTTATTAATCAAAAGGCAGCAAAGATTGCCAAGCAGCTCAGCATGAAACATTCAGGCTGAATCGAAGTGCATTAATGTACCTTTTTATATGAGATTATAAAGTTCTTACCACATGTGTTTGTCTTGGTTTTTATTTTAGTATTTTCATCTTTTCACTCTGTCCACTTCTGTGTCTTATTTCGGAGTCATATTTTTTTTTAAATTAGGTCATCACTATTTATTAGACGCATATTTAACAAGGTTATCCTCATTTCTATAAACTGGTATAATATAAATGATGAAAATACATAATACTGCAAGGTATCAGGAAAGGCTGTAATTATTTCAATATTATTATCAAAACATTAGATAGTGAAAGGATTACTTATTAAAATACCTTGCACCAAGTTGTACTTTTCATCCTAGGATCTCAAAATGCTTTACAGAGGTGTGTGGGGAGAGGAAAATATCTTCATTTTACTGTTGATGAAGCTGAGGCACAGATAGGTCATGTGTTTTGTCCAATTTACACTGCATCCGATGAAGTGAGCTGTAGCTCACGAAAGCTTATGCTCAAATAAATTGGTTAGTCTATAAGGTGCCACAAGTACTCCTTTTCTTTTTGCGAATACAGACTAACACAGCTGCTACTCTGAAACCTTCAATTCAGTTGGAGAGTCAGGAATCTGGTTGTTCTGGTTTCCAGGCCTGTACCCTTCCCATTAGACCACAATCTCAGGTTATGGAATATTTGGGAGCCCCTCTCAAAGAGATGAATATAGATTTGAAATGGTCTCAGTTGTTCCTTATTTTTAAAATGCATTTTTACACTTTGAATATCTATAGTTGAAAAAGTAAAATAAAGAACTTAATTGATTCTTAGTCAAGTACCCAACATTCTATAATTCTCAGACAAAAAACAAACAATCGCCCCTCCCCAAACAAACAAAAAACAAACAAACAAACACAACTATGTTAGGATGGAGCTAAGGTTAAGAGTATGTATCAGTAACTTGATAATAAAATAACATTAAAGGGAAGTTTTAATTTCCCAAAGCCCAAACATAATAAACCCAGGAAATGCACAGTCCTGGCTATACTTAAAAGAAGTCTGAAGTTTTAAGTTAAGAAATGCATAGTTAAGACACTCAAATAACTTTATCTCTTTCCGGTAGAGATATCTTGCAATAACCAGATGATTATAATTATAGCAATTTAATGTTTATGGTCTCAGATTAGTTTAAAATATTTTTTAAAGACACATTATTTAGGTTTTTAAATATTTCCCCCCATTCTTATGGCATTACTACTTAACATACCACATCTCATTGGTGGGTAGAATAGTCTTGAGAAGTTGCAAGACAAGGTATTTTAAATTTATAGCTTTTCAAATACTTCCCTATGGTTGACTGACAGAACATTTTTGAACTTTCCCAAACTCATCATATCTCCAAAATGTCTTGTTCTAACAGCTTCAGATTGGTTTGCTTTGTTGGTCTAGCTGAGCAAGTTATCTTTTACTGGGTTTCTTTGTGTGGCTGTGATGGGAAAGGAGAGTTGTGGGGCAATTACGAAGATATATAATATGAAGAGCTTGTGACAGGGATATCCACAGTAAGGTAGGCAGGCAAGTGGCTTATTAAGAGGCTCATTAGAAAAGAGATATAAAATAAGCCAGTGGAAGGCTAGCCAAGAGCCTCTGAGAGGGATTGTATGTGACATTAAGACCAGCTTGGCATTAGTTATACACTACTCTAGTAGGCCTCCATTCTGCTCCCTTTTAAGTGAATGACAAGAATCTCATTGACATAAGTGATGCAGGATTAGACTCAGAGTGATCGGGAGGGGGGCAGGGGAGGGATGTTATTGTATGTATGGCCAGGTGAAAATGAATTATGGTGACCAAAGGTCAGCTAGTTTCATTTGGCTGGTCTTTATTTCTAGAGATAAGAAGATGAAGCCTATGAGAACCAAGCTTTTTGAAAGGGTGGCTGTTGTTAATTCCACTGTGAACCAGGTATGGTCAAATAACTGCACTCTCAAACCTGGGAAACTGGAGTTGCTGTTCTAGAGTGTGATTCATTTTTCTTCAGCTCTGTATTGTACGTCTTCTGCCCAGACAGAGTTCAGACAGCAAATGTACAAATCCTGATAGGAATCTACTGTTTTAATGTAGTATAATTGCAATCTTCTAGTTTTAAAGATTTTCCAGTCTCATAAAATCATAGCCAATCAAATTTACTATGTAAAGATTTAAAACAAGAACTACTTCACTAAGAAAAGATTTTAAACTATAGAGCCCACTGGACTTTGTAATAGATGATACATGATCAGTCTAATTTGATAGCATTAATTTGGTGTCTTTACTTTTTGTGCAATAGTCAGAGCCAATATGAAATTAGAAAGAGTTGACCTACTCAGTGTGTAGAAAAATAACCTGTGGCTGCTGAACATTTCGTATGTGTTGTCAGTAGTGACTAGTAGGCATAAGATGGTTTGATCTTATCAGTAATAGGGATGTATTATTGAGAACTAGCCTTGAAAGGATTCAAGTTGTCATCAGTCACCGCACTTTTTGGTTGTATTGCCTGCCTTGCAGATAAAGGACTTGGAGATTGGACTTGAAGTCAGGAGAGGACATTGCCCAGCAATTAACCTGACTGTACCAGATCAGTAATAACCCGGTGGAGCCTTTAGATGCCTGGAATAAAGCCATACAATGTAGCCATGGACATTCAGTGTTATGGTCCCTTACTGTCTAAGCATATTGTTATTGTTGATAGGGTGAGTTCATCCATTTATTAAAAATATTGTATCTTATAAGAATGGTTGGCTGGCAACATTTCTCTTTGCACTGGTATGGTGATATTTGTAAATAGGATAGTAACTTTTTTTAGTGCTTCTCCTCTCACTGACTTGACACTTGTTGCTGTCAAAGATGGAAGAAGAAAGTCAGGCAGATAAGCTAGAGAGTGACATGAGAGGTACTGAAGCAATACAAATGCTTGTCAGATCACCTGGCATCTCCTTTCAATCACACAATTTTCCAGCTCTGCAGAGTAAGACTTGGAGCATTTTGTGTGTTAACTGGACTTCTCCATTTTCACCTTTTTTCCATATGTGACTGCTGATTTCTGAAGCTGGAGACTGTTGTTTTCTGAAGTTACAATCATCCACAGTGGGATATGAGAGGAGAGAGAGAAGGGTTTGTGTCTGGTGGCAGCTGCAATATTCACGGCTTTATTTGTAGAAATGGGCCCAAAATTAGGTCCTGAGAATGCAAACATTTACATATGTGCTTAACTTTACAAATGTGAGTAGACCCATTGACCTCACATGGGATTGCTCACATGTGGAACATTTGGATTCAAGGTTTCGGTTGGGGCCCGTCCATATACTGCACAATTCTAGAGTTTGGTCTTGCAAGCATTTATGTATGTGAATAGTCTGGTCCTGAAATACCAATGTCAACGTTCTTCAGTAGAAACTGGAAAGTCTGAGCTGCTAAAATTTCTAATCCAGAGAGAAAGGGAAAAAAAGCAGCATTTAAAAAAAATAGCCCATGTGACTCTTTATATATAAGGAAGGAGCAGTAAAGGTCACAGACACAAAATTTGCAGTTATCCTTTAAAGGAATAGAGTGAGGTGAAGAATTCATTGATTACTAGAAATAATTAATGCTTGTAGTTGACTGGATTTACTGTGCACTTAACTCTTATTGGGCAGTCTTCTATATAACCATTTTAAGTACAATATTTAAATCTTTTATCTCCAAGTTTTGACTCTGCACCCCATGAGTAATATATACTGTATGAAAGTCAATTAGAGTCTACAGAAAGCCTCTGAGCATATGACATCTCTGTCCTTGGATCAAAGTGAGGAATATCTTTTAGGTTAGGGGTGAATTTAAATGAAAAGCTCATAGTGAGGAAGGAAAAGAATAATCATACAACATAGACAAAGCAATATTTTTCAAAAAGCTTTTCCTATTGTTAATAGACACAATCATATTTCACAAAACTTTATGTATAGCTGAGGTTGTATATCACTTTGAAACGAAGTTTTCAGAGGATTACAACTAGAACTGTGTGAAACTTTCACAGCAAAGCCTGATGCTAAGTGAAACTAATCTTATTTGGTTACAAACCCAGGGTTCACTGAGGTTCAGTTTCAACTAACCTTTCAATGAACCTCTTGGAATTCCATAGATTCCAAGGCCAGAAGGGACTATTGTGACCATAAAGAAAAGGAGTACTTGTGGCACCTTAGAGACTAATCAATTTATTTGAGCATAAGCTTTCGTGAGCTACAGCTCACTTCATCGGATGCATACTGTGGAAAGTGTAGAAGATCTTTTTATATACACACAAAGCATGAAAAAATACCTCCTCCCACCCCACTCTCCTGCTGGTAATAGCTTATCTAAAGTGACCACTCTCCTTACAATGTGTATGATAATCAAGGTGGGCCATTTCCAGCACAAATCCAGGGTTTAACAAGAATGTCTGGGGAGGGGGGGTAGGAAAAAACAAGGGGAAATAGGTTACCTCGCATAATGACTTAGCCACTCCCAGTCTCTATTCAAGCCTAAGTTAATTGTATCCAATTTGCAAATGAATTCCAATTCAACAGTTTCTCGCTGGAGTCTGGATTTGAAGTTTTTTTGTTGTAATATAGCAACTTTCATGTCTGTAATCGCGTGACCAGAGTGATTGAAGTGTTCTCCGACTGGTTTATGAATGTTATAATTCTTGACATCTGATTTGTGTCCATTTATTCTTTTACGTAGAGACTGTCCAGTTTGACCAATGTACATGGCAGAGGGGCATTGCTGGCACATGATGGCACATATCACATTGGTGGATGTGCAGGTGAACGAGCCTCTGATAGTGTGGCTGATGTGATTAGGCCCTGTGATGGTGTCCCCTGAATAGATGTGGGCACAGTTGGCAACAGGCTTTGTTGCAAGGATAGGTTTCTGGGTTAGTGGTTCTGTTGTGTGGTGTGTGGTTGCTGGTGAGTATTTGCTTCAGGTTGGGGGGCTGTCTGTAGGCCATGTAATCTGACCTCCTGCATTATACGTGCTATAGAACTTCCCTAACATAATTCCTAGAGGGTTGCTTTTAGAAAAATATCCCATAGTGATTTAAAAATTGTCACTCATGGAGAATCCATCACATCCCTTTTTAAATTATTTCAATGGTTAATTACTCTTACTGTTAAAAAAAAATGTATGCCTTATTTCCAGTTTGAATTTTACTAGCTCCAACTTACAACCTTTGGATCATGTTAAAGCTTTCTCTGCTAGATTGAAGAGCCAATTATTAAGTATTTATTTCCCATGTAGGTACTTATAGACTGTAATCAAGTCACTCCTTGCCCTTCTCTTTGTTAAGCTAAATTGATTGAGCTCTTGATTCTATCACTATAAGGCATGTTTTCCAATGCTCTTATCATTCTCATAGCTCTTCTATGAAACTGCTCCAACTTATCAACAATCTTCTTGAATTCTGGGTACCAGCACTGGACACAGTATTCCAGCATCAGTCACACTAGTGCCAAATACATAAAGTAACCTCTGTCCTCCTACCCAAGATTCCCCTGTTTTTATGTATTTTAGTATCGCATTAGCTCTTTTGGTCACAGCGTCACACTGAAAGCTCATGTTCAGCTGATTATCCATTATGACCCTCCAAATCCTTTTCAGAGTCACTGCTTCCCAGACTAGAATCCCCCATGCTGTATGTCTGGCCTACATTTTTTGTATCTAGATGTATATATTTACATTTATCTATATTAAAATCCATATTGTTTGCTTGATTCAGTTTACCAAGCAGTCAAGATCACTCTGAATCAGTGTTCTGTCTTCTCCATTATTTATGGCTCCTCCAATATTTGTGTCATCTGCCAACTTGATCAGTGATGATTTTATATTTTCTTCCAGATGTTAAATAGCAGAAGGCCCAGAACTGGTCCCTGCTAGACCCCACTGGAAACACACACACACACTCCCTGTTTATTGTTACATTTTGAGACTGATCGGTTATCCTGTTTTTAACCCATTGAATGTGTGCCATCTTCCTTTTATCGTCTCATTTTTAATAAAACTGTTGCGCAGTACTAGGCAAAGGCATTGCCGAAATTTAAGTATATCACGTCAACCATATTAACTTTATCAACCAGATTTGTAATCTCATCAAAAAAGAGATCAAGTTAGTTTGACAGGATTAGTTTTCCATAAACCCATGTTGATTTGCATTGATCACATTACCCACGTTTGATTCTTTATTAATTAAGTCCTATATCAGCCCCTCCATTATCTTGCACAGGATCAATGTCAGGCTGACAGGCCTCTAATAACATCCCTTTTTTAGAAGCTGGCACAACATTAGCTTTCTTCCAGCCTTCTGAAACTTCCCAGTGATCCAAGACTTGTTGAAAAATCAATATTAATGATCCAGCGACCGCCTCAGCCAGCTCTTTAAAAAATCTTGAATGCAAGTTATCTGGATCTGCTGATTTAAAAACATCTGACTTTAGTAACTTCTGTTTAACATCCTCCAGAGATAGTGAAATAGAAAGAGTACTATCATCACCATATGATGAGACTATATCTGTTTTTCCCCAAATACAGGACGGAAATATTTATTGAACACATCTATCTTTTCTTCATTATTATTGATAATTTTACCATTTCCGTCTAGTAATGTACCAATACTACTGTCAGGATTCTTTTTCTTCCTAATATATTTATGTGACAGAGTAGTGGGCAACAGCACCTATTGAGTTCCTGAGGGTGGGAGGGTACAAGCACTCTGGTAACTGCAGCTCTAATTAATGAACACATTAAGAAAAGCTGTGCCTAACTGATGGGCTGGGGAGAACTAAGAGGTTAATTAGGCCATAAGGCAGATGATAAAAAGACACAGGAAGGAAGTAGATAGAGAGAGGGGGAAAGACAGGTTGTTCTTCCCTGCTTCCCTCAGGAGTGGAGAGCTTCTTAGGACTGTAGGTGTAAGGCTGTATAACATATAAGGGTGGTGGAAACCAATCTTGCAGATAAACTGCACAGGTATTTTACCAGAAAAAAGGTCTGAGGTATTTATGGACTTGAGCAGAGGCAGGAATGAGTGGGCCCTGTCACAATTTTTAAAAATTTCCTTCTTATTGTCCATAGCTCCGTTAACCATACATTTCTCCTTGTGTCTATTGGCTTCCCTTACCAATATTCTACAATGCCTAACTTCTGATTTATATTCATTATTATAAACTTCCTTTTTCTCCCATATATATATAAAAACAAATCTGGTTTACAGGGCAAATTAAGACACTTGTCTTAATTTGCCTGTAAACCAGGTTTGTGTTGTTTTTTTTAAACCAGTACCCAATACAATCTTCCTCCTCAGCTGTGAGATTGTGGCTTTTTGGGCATCTAGTAAGGAGTTCTTAAATGATTCCTAATTACCATTCACATTTTTCTGATTTTAAATTCTTCCGCCTGGCTGATTTGGCTCATAATTGTTTTCAGCTTTAAAAATATTTTTGACTAGTCCATAAACCTGAGTGACACTTCAGCCTAGGCAGGACTCCTTCTCCACAACAGGATTTGTCCTTTGTCCTTTGGCTGTCTGTTTTGGAGGAAGAAAGGGGGCCTACTATGCTCATGCCCTCCCTGCATCTTGAGGATGTGACCTTTTGTCTCCTTTCCCATGTGGTATTCTGTGAGGTGGGTAATATAATATCCCCTCTCTCCCTGTTCCACGTGCTCTGGATCCCCGGCATGTAAATTCAGGGCAATGTGCAGCTAATCTAACCTTGCCCCCAATTCTGAAGAATTGGGAACAGCAAATGCTTCTCTGTCATCACTTACGAAAGTCTCATAACTCAATCTGGCACTAAAACAGGCTGTAGAATGCAACTATGCTAAAAGTGCATCCCCATTGTGGTAGTAAGTGAAGTAGTGAACGAAGTGGGAGTGTATCTGGGGGTGCGGAAGATGATTATAAGAATGTACAGTGCATGAAAAACAAACCACAAAAGAGTGTAAATATCTGCATAAGCCCTGTTTGCCTTGTTTTTAGTATACAACCCTCTTAGCAGCAACTAGAACATTTCTCATTCTCAACATTTATACAGCTTACAACAAAGATCCAAACTTTGAAAAGGTATGTGTATTAAATCACTCATGGTCTGAGACCTTTCATGCCAAGCTGTAACCATGGTTATAACTCTACAGATGAGCTGTTATTAAGGCTGTGCATAACTCTCCAGGAAGCTGTCCATCAGTAGTTTCTCTTTTCATTCTGGACAACTGTCACTGGAGCGAAGGGAGATAGAAAAGGCAGAGAAACTGAGTGTTGAAAAAAATCTTCTACTCTCTCTGCAGAGGACAGCAACAGACGTTTTCTTAAAGGTATGTTAACATAATTAATATGTCACACAGCTGTAGTGCATGTTGAAGAAACTGCAACAGAGACTACAATATTAATTATAGGTTTCAGAGTAACAGCCGTGTTAGTCTGTATTCGCAAAAAGAAAAGGAGTACTTGTGGCACCTTAGAGACTAACCAATTTATTTGAGCATGAGCTTTCGTGAGCTACAGCTCACTTCATCGGATGCATGCCGTGGAAACTGCAGTAGACATTATATACACACAGAGACCATGAAACAATACCCCCTCCCACCCCACTGTCCTGCTGGTAATAGCTTATCTAAAGTGATCATCAGGTGGGCCATTTCCAGCACAAATTGGCCCACCTGATGATCACTTTAGATAAGCTATTACCAGCAGGACAGTGGGGTGGGAGGAGGTATTTTTTCATATTCTCTGTGTATAAATAAAGTCTGCTGCAGTTTCCACGGCATGCATCTGATGAAGTGAGCTGTAGCTCACGAAAGCTCATGCTCAAATAAATTGGTTAGTCTCTAAGGTGCCACAAGTACTCCTTTTCTTTTTGCGAATATTAATTATGTTACATTAGCAGAGATGGAGAGAAGGTCTAGCACTTGAGAGCAAAAGAAATGTTTCTAACAAGGCAGTTATTCTATTTGATCTCTATCAGTCAGTCCCACACAATTAGGATGCAGGTGAAAGTAAGGGCCCCATCATCTTCTATTTAATATATAGATTATATACACATTATGCGTAAACATGTAACTAGTTCTTTGAGATACAAACTGTGGATAATGTTCGTATGGTGAGAACAGTAACAAAATACAGAAACACTATTGATAGTCACAACTGACACAAAATCTGTAAGGCTTAAAATAATATTTTTAAATAACGTCTTGCTCTTCCATATCTACAAGAAGAGTAATACACATGTGACATTGCACTCTATATGATTTTATGAAAATATGCTAATGAGTGTGCATATAATGTAACTGGAATATGCTTCATCCAAAAGGTCTCTTGTAAGGTATCATTACAAAGCTTATAATCTACTGAGTGTGGTCATCTATTTGTATGTATATATCATTCTTGTATCTGAAACTAGAAATGTGAAATATAACTCTGAGGGCCTATTGTATTTATGCAAAGTGCGGGCCATTAATGGTGCTTTGGAATCTTAATGGCTCCCATTAACCAGGACAATTGACTGTAGATGGTTCTGTTTACTTCTAAGTCTTCCTGTATATCTGTTTGCTGGCAAGTGAGTAATGAAGTCTTACAGTGACATGTGATCATGTCACCTGAACTGAAATCCATCTTTAACCTGATGCTTGTCCATTTAGAAGAAGGGGTGGGAACCCAGCGAGGGACAAAGGATTCCAGCCTTGTGCAAAAGATATATAAGGTGGTGGAACAGAACAAAAGGGGCTGCAGTCATGGGACATCCCCTAGCTACCACCTGAGCTGGAGCAAGGGCTGTACCAGGGGAAAGGATTATGCCCAGACTAGGAAGACCTCCAGTCTGTGAGAGAAGCTTATTGAAACATCTCTGAGTGTGAGATTTTATCTGTATTCAGTTTTCTTACTGTACTAGGCTTAGACTTGTGTGTTTTATTTTATTTTGCTTGGTAATTCACTTTGTTCTGTCTGTTATTACTTGGAACCACTTAAATCTTACTTTTAGTATTTAATAAAATAACTTTTTACTTATTAATCCCTGGGGCAAACAGCTGTG
This sequence comes from Lepidochelys olivacea, assembly GCF_965140295.1. Taxonomy (NCBI): domain Eukaryota; kingdom Metazoa; phylum Chordata; order Testudines; family Cheloniidae; genus Lepidochelys; species Lepidochelys olivacea. The sequence continues at coordinate 171,777,173 of NC_140411.1, forward strand.
CATATCTCTCTATCAGTGTTATAGAGGATGAACAATTCATGAGTTTACCCTGTATAAGCTTTATACAAGGTAAAACAGATTTATTTGGGGTTTGGACCCCATTGGGAGTTGGGTGTCTGAGTGCTGGAGGCAGGAGCACTTCTTAAGCTGTTTTCAGTTAAGCCTGCAGCTTGTGGGGGACGTGGTTCAGACCTGGAGCTGTGTTTGCAGCAGGCCAGCGTGTCTGGCACAACCAGGCAGGGTTCTGAAGTCCCAAGCTGCCAGGGAAAATGGGCTTAGAGGTAGTCCCAGCACATCAGTTGGAAGAAGTTCTTGACCCAAGAGGAACCCAGGAACCCAAGAGGGTTTCTGTGATCCAACCCATCACAACACACTGGCTAGTTTTTGTTGGAATAGTCTCTGTTAAATCCAGGGGTGAATACCTGGCCATGTTAAAATCAATGAGAGTTTTGCCATTTACTTCAATGGGGCAGAGATTACAACCTGTCTTGACTCAGGAAAAAATCATGCTTTCATACCATGATAGGAAAAGTATGATTCCTGTGTGTGCTTGACTTCACAGATAGAAAATTATTGCATCTAAATCAACACCTTGGTTTTGTGGGAGGCATAACTATTCTTCTATAAATCTGATCCCGATGGGACATTCCTTTCTAATCCTACTAAATGTATTACTCTTTGTCCAAAGGCACATGCGCATTTTAGTAGGAAAATAAAGAGTTGCTAAATGCTTTACTGTTTTTTACCTGGATACTTGCTCAGCTGACACAATATTTTGCAGGAGCAGCCAAACTGTGGCTCGCGAGCCACATGTGGCTCTTTTACGATTAAAGTGCAGCTCACAAGCCCCCTCCACCCCCCACATTTTCTGCCTACCAGCTGGGGGTGGGAAGCTCGGGACCTCTGCCTTGCAGTGAGGTGTGGGGTAGGGGCTTCTGTCCAGTGGGGAGGAGGGTCTCGGGGCTTCGGCCCTGCGGGGCACACCTGCTAGGCCTCACGGCTTCAATGGGAGTAGGGCTGAAGCCCTGAGCCCTGGCTCCTGGCAGGCGTGCTCCAGCTTTCAAACTTTTGAAGATTGTCATATGCGGCTCGAAGAGCCAGTGAGTTTGGCTATCCCTGCTGTATTGGTTTAAATTCTCCCAGACACAAGGTGCAATGGCTTTTTATGACAATGGCCTCAGAAAGAGAATAGGTTATGAATGGGAATGTCTTTTGCAGCCCCAGTTACCATGGAACCACATGCGTTGCATTCTGCTCAGGTGTTGTGCTTTGACACACAAGTGCCCAGAGAGTGATCCATTTCAAAGCAGCATCTGGCAATCTGACTTTTGAATTGTAAAATTCTGGTTTTGTTCCACATTGGGATAAAACCTAAACCTTCTGCTTGTTTTCATGAAATGGAATGTTGTCAAAAGGTACATCTACACTGAAAACAAACAAAAAAATCCCATGGCGGCGGGTCTCAGAACTGACTCAAGTTTTCACTGACTCAGGCTTGCACTATGAGGCTAAAAATAACAGTGTAGATGTTCCTGCTCAGGCTGGAACCTGAGCAGTCGGGTGGCTCTCAAGGCCAGGACTGCAGCCCAAGTGTCACTGTAGCTCAAGCCATGCAAGCCTGAGTCAGTTTACCCAGACTCTGAGACTTGCTGCCACAGATAGTTTTATTTTTTTTTATTTTTTACAGTGTAGACATACGCAAAAAGTCAGTTTTTGGATTGAAAAGGTCAGGTTTTTGATTCGGGTCCTCCTGAGAGTCCATCTTGGACCTCAGAACCCTGGCAGTCAAAACCATCATTAAAATAGGTATGTCTCCATGAAATATTTGAGTTTGATGAAACAGAATTTTCCAATGGAAACAAAGTATTAAAAATGTTTGTACAGGTCTATTTGACCCAAGAGGGTCATTTTTTTTTTAATGAAAGAGGGATTTTCTGCAGAAGAAATGTCACTTGCATAGTTATTAATGCAATGTATATAATTGTAGCATGCATGGACTACATCATCAAAACTTAGGGCAGTGATAAGCTTTGAATGGGAAGACAGGGCATATGCATGTCTACATGGTGAGCTTTTGGTACTAGTGAATCAGGATCTAGATTGCCATTTGACCCTTTTTATGAATGCCCTGCTAATTGGGTTTGAAAAGAAAAGCACTTAAATGGGATTCTTGTTCTGTGTTGGTACAGTACTTAGTACAAAGGGCTCCTGGTCCATGACTGGGGCTCCTAGGCCCTACGTTAATATAAATAATGACTAATGAAGATAATTTTTGAATTGTTGCTGAATGGGTCAAGAAGATAAGGAAGTCATTTGCATTTCCACAAGCTCACCATGCTTGTTTGTGTTATGAGTTCTGAAATGCTCAGCTTGGTTTACTACGGTAATGTATGCTGTACCCAGTACACCCTCCAGATATGCATGGTAGCACAGATTGAATTCCTTCATGGCATTCATTTCCGTGCACTCACTCTCTTAACATAAAGTACCATCGCCATTACAAAAAGATGCAGTACACTAGTACAGACTAATAGTCCTAATAACAACACTATTGTAAGCTTCAGTAACTTTGGGGATAATTGTAACAATTGTGTTAAGAAAAATCCTAAAATATTTAACTGGAACACAAAATTTCTCACCCCAGAAAACAACACACTGTATGTATGACATGATCATAGACACAGAGGCATTATTGTTGTAAGCATTTCAGAGTTCTTCAATTCATTTGTCCTGGCTTTCAAGTAATATGGCAACATCATCTCCACTGAGGCCTTTTTGTCGATTGACGTCCTTCCTGTAGGTGTAAAAGTTTTGCTAAGTGGCAGGTTTGCCTCATCAGAGGATTCTCTTTTGTTTGTATTCTGTTTGTATTCAATGACGTAGGACAGAAGAAAAGAAGGGAAGATTCTACAAAGTTTTGATTTGATATCTGTAGTAGCTCAGTAGTTGTATTGTTTATAACAGTAGGCACCTTCTGTCCTCAAACCTTCACAGCACTTTCCATGATTATCTGTATACAAGCCCAGTATTTTCTAAAAGAAGAATGGTAAAAATAAAATTTGCAGAACAACTCTTCTGCAGCCTATGGAAAATGCTGAGAATTTGACTATAAAATTAAGTCTTTGATTTGTGACATAAAGCTAGATAGTTCAATTCATTACAGCCCCAGGAGGGATCAAATACACAACATTGAAGTGTCTGCTTTTTTAATGAAAACGTTGTAGTTAGTCAGCTACGGCACTGTAGATGGCATACAAAATTATATAAGTAACCACAGAGAGCATTTGTTCTACATGAACAAGAAGTCTGCCTTGGCAAAGTGAAATTAGTTGAATGGTGGTATGTTTTTAGGAGTATAGTGTAGGCGAAAATGGGAACAAAGTGAACCTACTGATCAGTAAACACACCTACATTTGCTTCACAACCATGTGAAATAGCAAGACTAACTGATTCATATATTCCATTGTATATCTCCAGTCAGCCTAGCTCTAGTATAACAACCCCTTCAGATAAAATTAAAAAATAGCTCACAAAGGTCTAAAATTTAGAATACTCTTTGTAATTCCATTGTTAAAGTAAATATTGTCTTGGGAAAAAAACCCTTTATCTTGGGTTTCACAATTTGTTGTGTGACAGATTCAATGGTGCAAATCCTCACCTGTGGCCAAGGAGCGCATGGTGCAATTCTTGGGAGAGAGGTGCCCAATCCGGTTTAGTTATGTGATGGGCTAGGCCCCTGGAATAAATTAGAGCAGCCTAAAGACTGCTTTAACTTCTTCTGGCTTCAAGGAGCGATTAGGGCAGCCAGGCACAGGATGCCCTGGCCATGCCTGCCCTCCCTGGGCAACACTCGCTGTGCCAGCCACAGGTATTTGGGATGGAGTGGGAGTTCTGTGTGCCTTTCCATTTCCATATGGGGTATGTATGTGTGTGAGTGTTATGCTGGGAGTTATAATGGCTACCATCACCTGTTTCTTTGATTTATAGACAATTACAGAGGGAGTGGAAGCTGCTGGCTCTGCTAACCAGATGCCAGGGGATCCATGTGTCCCCTCTTCTTCTGGTTTTCCAGTTTTCAGCAAAATCAATAGGATTCTGCTCCTTGATACCTAGAACAGTTGCTGAAAGTTTGGAGTTGACTGGATGTGACATTCAAAAGTTATGATGTTACCCCCAAACAGATAAGCAGACAGACAAAATATGTCTTCACGTACTGCAGACTTATGTGGGCTCTTGCCTCAGTTTTAGTCCCCCCCCCACCCCTCAGCTTCCTTACACAAAAAGCTTTAACTCATGTTTATATGTGCTTTGAACCCAGGCTTGCTTACCCGGCTGGGAATATAGGTTAGAGCCTGGGTTTTGCTTCAATGTGGCTCTAACCTCCCAACGTTTGTACTGTGGATGTAGGCTGAAACCATGGTTCCAGAACACAGGTGCTGACAGTCCTCATGGAAACAAACACCACCCAGTTTTATGCAGAGTTTTATCTGGACCTGAAAATGTCAGGCCAGATTTGGATCTTGGGACTCAAATCCGATGGCCTCCCAAATAGGGTGTGGGGGTTGAAATACTCAGCATGGTATAGCTAGGGAATCTCAGATGATGTAGTGAGTATTCAAAAAATTCTGATTAAGGCCTGGTATATGCTAGGAAATTAGGTCGGCATAACTACATCACACAGGAGTGTGAAAAATCCGCACCGCTGAGCGACGCCTTAACCTCACCTAATCTCTGGTGCATATAGCACTAGGTCAACAGGAGAATTCTTCCATTGACTGGATCTAGCTACCTCCCTCATTGGGGGGTGCAGAACCTGTGCTGATGGGAGAACCTTGCCCATCGGCGTAGGTAGTGTCTTCACTGAAGCACTACAGCAGTGAAGCTATAATGGTGCAGCCATGCCACTGCAGCATTTTAAGTGTAGACAAGTCCTACCTTCAAAGCATTTTGGCTGGGATGCTGTAGTTCCTAAACTGGCAAAATTCCTATTGACCTCAGTGGGAGTTTTGCCTGCATGGAGAATGCAGGATCTAGCCTTGTGCCTGTAATGCTTTGTTCTTTTTCCTTCAAAGCAGGTCACTGAGGGATGTATCTTATTGTGATGGTTTTTAAATGATTAACATTTTCTTTGTATTGGAAAACGTGCCTAGTTAGAGGCACTAAGGAAAATCCACAAGTAACTATGCAACTATAAAATGCATAAACCAAACAAAAAAGTCCAAACAAATTAGTGCATGACAATGCAGGCAAATGTAAATCGCACCTAATGAACATGGACATCTTTTTGAATCATGAATCCCTTTTCAGCAAGTGGCTGTTAAGGGTGGCCATGCTGGGGTGTGTGCTGCATCCTGGAAATAAGCCACAGTGATGAAAATAATAGGATTCAATGAAAAATTACAAAAAAATGTGAGAGGGAAAAATAGCTATCAGAGCCATTCTGCACAGAAGGAAAATTAATACTGAGGAGAGAGGCTGACATAATGACTGCAGATTAAAGTTATGTCATAATAACAAGGAAATGTACAGTAATACGAACCTATCTAAAGGTAAATGCAAATGTGGCAAACAAATATAACAGGAGAATGTTAACGACTATAAAACATAGTAACAATACACACATCTTTCCCCCGTCTTAACCATATTATATTTGTGTGGAAATTTGACATGAAATCTTAGCAGATCATAAGGAGCAAAGAAATGCAAGAGGAGGTGATAACTCCATAACTAAAGATCTAATCACTGGAACAGGGAGCATAGTTCATACGGAATAACTTGTCTGATGACTTTTGCCTTTGTTTTGAAATTATTTGAGAGCAGATCACAATTTTCTTGAATTTGCCATTCAAAGTTATTCAATGAATAATTTTAGCAAATCATTACTGGTCTATAGATGGTTTGTGAGTTGTTTGGGGAGGTTTGCAATTGTTAAGTATTCAAAACTGGATGGAGCAATGTTGGTTAGCTTTCACTGGACAAATATATCACATATATTTCTGTTCCCCAGATGGATGATTGTTGCTCTTAGAATTGAGTTGCCAGCATGAATACCTATGCTCACAAATTCAGAAGTCATTTCTTATTAATATTCTCCAATAGACACTTAAAATGTGTCGTCATTTTGAACATCCCTGCCACAAACTCATTTGGTAGTATACTAGAGGAAAAGAAAACACAAACATATTTATCTACAATTTTGAATGGTATTTTGTGCAATATTTATGGAGCTTTACTGGCAATAATACTCATCACTCATGCAACCTTCAAGTAATGCAGTTTCATAAACTTTGGGGGTAATAGATTTAGTTCACATATCATCTGCATTTCACAGCTGGGTAACTGAGATCAGGAGAGGTTACGTGATTTGTCTAATGTCATTGTCAAACCCCAAACTGGAGTTAAAGGGCTCTTGGTTTCCATTTGTATGCTTAGTACATTACACCGTGCTGTTTTTCAGATCATGGGGTATAAAGATCTACCTTCATTAGCAGTGCAGCACAAAAAGAATCTTCACAAGCTTGTAAAATGTGCATTAATCTCTTTGTTCGGTATTTCAGCTTCTTGGCTTATGGACTTGAGAGAGGTTTGTTTGGTGTTCATACCTCTTCATACTCATTTTTTCTGACATTTATATAACTATGATGGTCTATGTTCTCTTTCTGTGACTGTCTCTCCAAATGTCTCTCTGGAGTTATACATGGAATACATGTTGACCATTTGTTGCTCAAAATTATAACAGAATGCTCTGTGTTGATCAACTTCTGTTGTGCTGAGAGTTACACCATCATTTATCATATCCATAGGCTTAAGTCCTTTAGACTACTGTGTATTTTTAGAGTTGGATAATTAATGTCATCCATTTAGAATTCAGTATTCCACACAGTTAGGATCTAATGGAGCAAAAAATTATCTTATAGGTTTGTGCAGATTCATCTGGATTTGTGAATGCTAAGGAGTTAAACTCACATTATACATGATGCCTTTTCTAAGAGAAAAAATGCTATATTTTGAGATATACTGATCTGAATATTTCAAAGATTTCCTGTGGGTATGGTCCTTGGCAAACCTCTTTATTTATCTGAAGAGTTACATTCTATAATTCTTCTTGTCTGTCTGATTTCCCACTGGTTATATCAAATCAGTTTTCTTTTTGCAGCTTCATAGTTTTGATAGAAATAACAAGACATTAGTTTTGTTTGTTTTTAATGCAAATATAACTTTCTGCCAGGTGCCAATGGCAACAACAAGGGCTGAGTTCAATCGGTATATGGATCTGTTTCTAAAATAAGTAGAACTGTGGTTGCCAACTCGGCTCAGAGGTTTACTCCTACAACCGGCTCTAGGAAATGAAAATAAAATCATGCTGGCCACCTTTTTTGGTGTTTCCTCCCCATTTGCAACCACTCAGAGTCCTTGGAAACATGGGACCATAAATACCTTTTGGTTGGAAAAGAGGGGGGGAAAACCACAAAAGAATCACAATAACCACCTATATATATTTACATACAATAAAATGAGCAAAATCCAGAGTATCAGAAATGTGGCCAACCCCCAGTTCTAAGTGTCCTGCTCATTGAGGTTTGGAGCTCACAGTCACTAAGGGTATGTCTACACTACGAAACTAGGTCGAATTTATAGAAGTCGGTTTTTTAGAAATCTGTTTTATATATTCGAGTGTGTGTGTCCCCACAGAAAATGCTCTAAGTGCATTAAGTGCATTAACTCGGCGGAATGCTTCCACAGTACCGAGGCTAGAGTCGACTTCCGGAGCGTTGCACTGTGGGTAGCTATCCCACAGTTCCCGCAGTCTCCACTGCCCATTGGAATTCTGGGTTGAGATCCCAATGCCTGATGGGGCTAAAACATTGTCATGGGTGGTTCTGGGTACATATCGTCAGGCCCTCGTTCCCTCCCTCCCTCCATGAAAGCAAGGGCAGACAATCATTTCGCACCTTTTTTCCTGAGTTATCTGTGCAGACGCCATACCAGGGCAAGCATGGAGCCCGCTCAGCTCACTGTCACCGTATGTCTCCTGGGTGCTGGCAAACACGGTACTGCATTGCTACACAGTAGCAGCAACCCATTGCCTTGTGGCAGCAGACAGTGCAATAGGACTGGTAGCCGTCATCGTCATGTCCAAGGTGCTCCTGGTCGCCTGTGTGAGGTCGATCAGGAGCGCCTGGGCAGACATGGACGCAGGGACTAAATTTGGAGTGACTTGATCAGGTCATTCTCTTTAGTCCTGCAGTCAGTCCTATTGAACCATCTTATGGTGAGCAGGCAGGTGATACGGATTGCTAGCAGTCCTATTGCATCATCTTCTGCCGGGCAGGCAAGAGATGAGGATGGCTAGCAGTCCTATTGTACCATCTTCTGCCGAGCAGCCATGAGATGTGGATGGCATGCAGTCCTTCTGCACCATCTGCTGCCAGCCAAAGATGTAAAAGATAGATGGAGTGTATCAAAACAAGAAATAGACCAGATTTGTTTTGTACTCATTTGCAAATCCCCCCACCCTGTCTAGGGGACTCATTCCTCTAGGTCACACTGCAGTCACTCACAGAGAAGGTGCAGCGAGGTAAATCTAGCCATGTATCAATCAGAGGCCAGACTAACCTCCTTGTTCCAATAAGAACAATAACTTAGGTGCACCATTTCTTATTGGAACCCTCCGTGAAATCCTGCCTGAAATACTTCCTTGATGTAAAGTCACCCCCTTTGTTGATTTTAGCTCCCTGTAAACCAACCCTGTAAGCCGTGTTGTCAGTTGCCCCTCCCTGCGTCAGAGCAACGGCAAACAATCGTGCATCTGAGTTGAGAGTGCTGTCCAGAGCAGTCACAATGGAGCACTCTGGGATAGCTCCCGGAGGCCAATACCGTCGAATTGTGTCCACAGTACCCCAAATTCGACCCGGCAAGGCCGATTTAAGCGCTAATCCACTTGTCAGGGGTGGAGTAAGGAAATCGATTTTAAGAGCCCTTTAAGTCGAAATAAAGGGCTTCATCGTGTGGGCAGGTGCAGGTTTACATCGATTTAATGCTGCTAAATTCGACCTAAAGTCCTAGTGTAGACCAGGGCTAAGCAATTTCTAAGCACTTACAATCCCACTTGTGTGCCCAGTTACATTCAGGGTTGTTAGGGAGTAGTTGTCTGTTGTGAGAAGTCTGCAACACCCGGTCCTGTTCCACAGCACAGCTACCTGTTCCATTTCTGTGATCTCAGCTCTGCGCCATTGCTCTGCTCAGTCCTTGCTGCTAAATCAGCTGTCCACTGCTGCTGCTACTCCTTTCCAGTCCAGTCCAGTCACTTCACACAGAGGTCAGAATATCCAGGTGGGGAAATTAGAGCAAAACAGGTCCCTTGGACAGAGTCCCTGCACCCTGGATTATTGTTCCTGATCTCAAGGGCACAGCCTTTTGCTTGAGCCTTGTTGAACTTGAATCCTATTCCCAAACTAGAGACCACCATCAACAAACGTCAGGATGACCCATTTACTCCAGAGTATATCTTGCACAATTCTGCCCTTCCATGAACAGTAAATCTGTACAATCAATTATACAATCAGAACATAGCCAGATTCCAACTAAAACAGAGAAAACAGTATGTGGAACTATGAGTAATTAACATTATAATTAATGTAAATGAGGCTAGCCCAAGCAAGCTTTCCCCCAATAGAGGGAGCAGAGAGTTGCATCTCTCTAAGACTTCCAGCTCTGGGGCATACCCACAAATACACATTACTGTCCAAAGGGTGAAAGAAAGCTATTCCAGATGGTAATTCTGGTAAACTGTCAAAGTATCAGGACTGTGCTTTCTTTTACTCTGGAGCTTCATTCCGCTGTCAGAGACCAACCAGGACCCCCTTCGCTAGGGCTACCAGAGGTCTGCTCTGGTGTCCTGCTCACAGTCTTCAAGTACCTCACCTTTTGCAATCCTCCAGCTACCTTTTATATGCCTAGGTCCAGCTCTCTCTAGGTTAAAGTTGGGGTGCCTTCCTGTTACTTTCTAACAAAAACATAATTGTAAAAATATATGAGCCAGTTTCTTGGTCCTGATTCAGTTGCTTTAATGTTAACTTTAAAGTTTCCATGCAAGGGGTGGCACCTCACTCTTTTCCTCTTGGCCATTCCTCCTTCATTCTGCTGCCTCTCCCTCTCTATCTGTCCTTGTGTACACACGAACACATATCCCAATGTCTGTTTTTGTCTTTCCCTCCTCAGCCAGTCTCCTCCTCAGCTTTTTGATCCTGTCCATCTCTCTTAGGAACATTGGATTTGTCACATAACATCAGACTATCAATCTATTAAGTTGATTATCCTGTCTCTGACAGTGGTCACTACTTAATTTTTCAGAGGGTACCAATATACCTGGATAACTCTTCTCCCATCTCTGACCATTTCATCCTCCCCCTGCCTGTAGCCCCACTTTTTTCTCACTCTGATCTTACCAATTTCCCCTTTACTTCCTCTCTGCTTTGATGCTTGGTGTAGCACTTCTCCCTCTAGCATTAATACTTTCCACTCTGTCTGAAAAACTCTACACTTTTCATATTGCCAAGGACGGGTGAGTTAGAAGCTAGGGAGGTAGGCTCGAGTCTGAGCCTCATCATAATTGGTTCTGGTGCAGAATATGAAACCCAGGCAGTTAGAAAGCCGTAGTTTTTAATGCCTTCTGAATAGCTCAGACTTTGAAACATTTGTAATTGGAAATATTTGATTTAAATTGTATAATTCAAACTGCATTGATGCAAGACTATTTTAGGTAGCATAGCCTGATAACTAGAGTTTTATCTCAAACATATTAATGGTAACCTATTCTCTCTGCACCAGGACAAACACCTGCAAAGAAAATCAATGCATTTTAAAATCTGATCTCTTATAACACTTACTGCCATTTCTATGAAGTAGTAAGCTACATGCTGTTAATATTGAAGAAAACCATACGTCACTCAAAAACAAAGCCAACTTTAATTACAACTACTCTTGACCATGCTGTTTGTTTAAAATCCGTAGTTTGTGGTCCAGTGAGCAGGGTAAAAAGTCCAAGAGATCAGAAACTTGACTTACATATTTTAAGAAAACAAAACAGTCCATTTCAGTTGTGTGTGCACACACGCACAAAAGGGCCTGTCACAAATGGAAATCTCAGAGTCATCAAACAATTGTTTGTGTTTCAGAGATTAATAAAAGCCAAACAAGGAAACAGAAATGTATGCAGTAAACATAAAATTACCTCAGTGGGTAGGTTTTCCTCAGAAACTCTTAGTAAACCAACACTGGGTTTCCATTTTGTGTTCACCCCATTTGTTTTCTGAACTTCTACAACATTTGGATTGCACGAGGGTGCCCCTCAGGTTCATTTAAGTGATATTTGCCCAGTCCAGTTTCTTCAAAGTTTGTAGTATAGGAATCTGAAAATCTCTTAGCGTTGTGAAAGAAACAGGAGACTAGTTTAGTATTCTTTTAACTGCACTTCTTGTAGCTGAGCTCTTTGTTAATTCTAGAAAAGTTTGGTTTCCATTTTTTTAATAAAGCTGAATAATATTTCATATTGTCCAGTGTTATGTAATTAGTTTGTATCATCTACTGCAGTGCGTATATGCAAAGAGATAGAAGTAAGATTGCGATGGGAACCATAATGCTAGATTTCCAGGCTTTTGTGGGTTTTAAATCTCAAACTTAATATTAACACTTTTCAGCATTAAGGGCCAGAATATTCCCCTGGGGATAATAAGTATTTTAGGTGTAGTAGAATTACCTACTTTAGATTCTTGACTGGCTAGATTTTACTAGAGAAGAATAAAGAAAACTCACAGATAATTCAAAATTAACAGAACTTCATCTACCACAGCAAAATGGAGTACAATTAATCAAATATATCTTGATTATGGCTCCCATTCAGAGAGATGCTTAAGCATGTACCTAACTTTAAACATATGAGTGATCCCACTGAAATCAATGGGACTATTTATGTGCTTAAAGATAGACATTTGCTAAAGTACTTTGCTGAATCAGAATCTGTATGATTTAGTTTTATTTCTGTCAACCTAAAATAACCAATGAGATTTAATCTGTGTGGCAAGGTACCTTCTCTGTCTCACTAGCCTCAGCTATTTTTAGCCTTGGTGAGACAGGCTTGGGTAAAACAGTACTTCTAGGATGCAGGGGGCAGTCTGTTCCTTCCCTCAGACAGCCTCTTGGGTTTGTTTTTCTACCCTTCTGGGAGGGAATGCAGCCTCCCCTCCTGGAGGGGCTCACTGTCTTGCTGCTCCTAGACTATGGGCAGCTTAACTCTTCCCCCGCGCCTTCCAACAGCAGACAGTTTAAAAAGGTCTCTGGCAGCCCTTAGTTGGAATCAGCTGATACTAATTGACCTCAGATAACTCCCTCTCAGCTGATCCTAATTGACCTGTAGTTAGCCCTTCTCAGTTGATAGGGAGGAGGGCCTTTTAACCTTCTGGGACTGTTTTCTACCCTCCCACCCCCACCCCTTGCAGCTGTCTGTCCTGAGTTTATCACACCTGACTCCACCATTTTGTGAATAACCTGCCTCTCTCTAAGTTTTAAAGACTTTGGGAGGAATGTCACTCAAATGTCACCAGAAGATACCCTCTACTTTAATTTAGTTTTTAAAGACCTGCTCCTTGCTAATGAATCCATTAGTAAGGACTAGGTATTTAGAGACTTAAGATCTTTGATCATTTATTTACTGTCCTTAAAGTTCCAATGTGTCTTTGATTATAATATACCCAAATATTTCTAGTAGTTGAACTTTAATTCAGAAGTTTTAAGAAGTAGGGCCAGATCCTCAGCTATGTAAATCAGGCCAATTCCAGCTGAAGATCTGGCCTTTAATTCTTAAGTGTCATATTTAAACAGCTAGTTAACCATTTTGTGGCTTCAACACTATCTTTGGCATAGTGACCTGTTTGTACCTGCCACTGCACTTTTCTTAAGTGTGAATTCTTTGATCCTTGAAAAATATAGGACTCAACTCTATACTTTTGGATTGAGAGAAACTTTCAGTGACTTCAGTGGGAAATTTTGTGTGTGTGTGCAGTGAGTACTCAGTTAAGTCCCTAATTAGTTCAGTGAGCATACATAAAATGTTGTTACATTTTTTCCCTAAAGAAGGATTACCACAGAAATCATACTCATTGATCTTCTGATCAATTTGGTCTCCCCTGTGATTAGGTAGTCTTCCCTTAAAAGCAGTGGTGCCTAATGGTCAGCACACCCAGTCAGGTGGCATGGCTCTTTTTGGTTTTGAAAGCTCCAACATCTATACAAGGACCTAGGGTTATTGACAGAGATGAAGTGGTCCCAGGAAAAAGTGGTGCTTGAGAGAAAATCCCATCACTGTATCTTTAAAGGCCCAGGGGCAGGAGCCTTGCAGAGAGGGCAGGACAAGGTCTCCCTCTCACCCAGTCTGTTGGGGATGAGCTAAGAGAAAGGGGCTAGCCCCCTCCTGAATAGTAGGGCAGACACTAGCAGGAAAAGGTTGGTTTTGCTGAGTGTCCTGAGCTTGATGACTAATTGGGAGAAGGGGCCAGCAGAGGGAGGAACTGGCGAAAGTCCTATAGCTGGCCTAAATTACAATCCAGCTCCCAGGAGGAGAGATGGTAATCCCTGGTTAAAAAAGAGACCATTTTAAGCTGAAGCCCAGCTCCAGGAAGAGGACTGAGGGGTTGCTTCCTGAACCAAGCTGAGAGGCTCAGAGCTAGAGAAGGGCAGAAGATGCTTAAGTCGTGTTTGATTTCTTTATAGTTTTGAGCTCTACTGAGGGGCCCAGGAGAACCTTGGAATCTGCTACTCTGGAGAGAAGAGTGTGATTTTTGTTGTCTTGTGGTGAGTTGGAAGGACTCCGCTGCTGGCCTGGAGGGAAGCTGGGTGAAGGGATTTTGAAGAGGCTAATTAGGGGAAGCCAGCTTGGAGTGCCTGACCAGGTACAACTGGAACAGCATACCCAGACTGAACTTTTAAGTGACCTGGACCGAGTACTACGCCACAGATGACCCAGTCAGAGGTGGCCAACAGTAGGAGGCAACTGAGACAAAGGCCCAACACCTAGTCACAAGGAGAGTGTCAGCCAGTGAGTCACTTCTGTGCATGTGGGGAACTTGCTCTGGAGTGGAACCCCATGACAACTTTATATAATTCCTGCTGCTGCTATTCTTAGGTAATCCTGCTTGCTTCTGTGATCCCCTTGAAGACATTAACTCTCTGAGGCATGGTGCCTGTTGGCTGAACTATGTCAGGCTTACTATGGCAATTAATTAAGCATGGTAAGGAGCAGCCACATTTTTCCATCTTTTTACATTTTTTATTCTTATCAGCTATGGATTATTTTCTCAAAATACTTTTTGCTGTAGGGGGAGAAACACAGTAGTAGCTGACCTACATTGTCCTTGTATGGTGAGGGAATTCCTAATATCGATAAGTGCTACTACTTTTCTGTCCATTAGTCCAATGCTGTATGAATTCCCTACTTGGTATTGTTCAAGCCAGTGAAGCTGGAGCTATTTATTTTTATGTTGATGTAGGTTTACAGGGCATGGCTGAAAGTTTGGTACATTCCTATTATGTGCTGGAATGTAGCCAGATGACCCTCCATTAGTATTAACAGAAATCTGTGGTTAAATCCATACGTCACCCTAAACACAATCAGACAGGTGTAAATCACTATCAGTGGAATTATATTGATTTACATCCACTGAGGACCTGGCCCTAGTGTCTGTAAATCACATTGTGACTTTTGGATGGTGTGTGTTATATAAGTTAAAAAATATTATTATTTGCAAGTAGGAAAAGGATACTCTGGTAACCTTTGAACCCCCTAAAACAGAAATAAAAGAGAATAGCTAAATGAAGATCGTAACCAAGGAAATACTGGATGAACTTCAGTATTGCCAAACAAAGCATTCAAAAATCCTGAGTCAGCCCCCCAAAATTTGTCAGTTTGTCTTTAAAAATTGTGAGATTATAATAATTAATAATTAAAAATAAATAATAAAGAAATGCTGGGTTCTTTGTATTTGCTTTCTGGTTTCTGAGCCTTTAGGTTGCACTCACTTCAAGTTTTCAAGCTTTTCCCAACAACCATAAGAGTTAGAAATGTACTTCAATTAAAAAGTGAAAGCAGAGATTCTTATGCAATATACAGATTCCAGCACTTCGTGCTTCAGGAAAATCACCAAATATCATGAGTTTCACAATAAAATTGTGAGAGCTGGCAACACTGGAATTTTGAAAAAAAAACAAACAATCTTTAACCATGCATTTGAGGCCATGTAAAATGAGCTTTTGATTTTGGTCAGTTCCATTACCTATGGGGGTGAAAAATATTATAATGCCTTATTCTTCACCACACCAGGAATCTGTGTGAGGAAATGCATACCTCAGCACAAATGCTCCAGTGGCCTACCTTGGGTTTGTGCTGGATAGCTCATCTGGCTGTAGGGGACAAAGCCAAAGACTTCTATGTTGCCCTAAACATAAGCTAGAGAAAATAAGCAGCTCTGGTCCATTTGCAGGTCAGGGCTGAAATGAGAGTAAGGCAGAGAAGGGAGGAATATATACTGGTCTACAATGAAAGTCCACTTGCAGGATCTAATTCTAGTTTCTCTATTATTGAATTTCCTTGATTTTTTTTAATCAAGGTAGAATGGAAAAAGCAACACTTGTCATATATTTTGTCCTATTTTCAAACATATTTACTTTAATAGGGCATTCAAATCCTGACATCTTAGCTCTCTCATCAGGAATTAGGAATGCTTATGTCATTTAGCATCCTATGTTTGAAAACTGGGTTGAGCATGACAATGGATATAGTCAACTTTATAATAAAAAGAGTCTTTTCAACTTTATAA
The DNA here is from genome assembly GCF_965140295.1 of Lepidochelys olivacea. Lineage (NCBI taxonomy): Eukaryota > Metazoa > Chordata > Testudines > Cheloniidae > Lepidochelys > Lepidochelys olivacea. The sequence goes on from NC_140411.1 coordinate 171,793,042, forward strand.
TAAAGACTTTTCAGGTGAAATTCTGTTCCCAGGTTTGCAATTAGAACTCTGTCCTTCGCGTGATCATTGCACAAAACTCAAAGGGACACCAATGGGAACCCCCCAGAGGGATCTGAAGTCTCTTACCTACACACTGTAATATCAGGAGTGATTCCTTTGAAAGTAAATGAAATAGGCTGGGGGTAAACAGGGGACTCAAGCTTCTAATGCACAATACTGAAGAGACTTCAACTGCAGATATGAAATTTAGAGTGGAATGCAGCAGATAATATTCCTTTCAGTTATGAAACCAGTCTTAAATTTATATTAACTTACAAACTACAATGAAAAGAAACTATGTAATGCACTGACCAACTCCCAAAGTGTCAGACCGTGTAGAAAGAAACAGCAGTTTGCAAGAGATTCCATTTCCTTTTTTGAGGAAATTGAGAAAAGTAGTTGCCCAGTGCATGCAACGGGCAGTCATGGCACAATGAAGATTATATTACAGTTACAGTCACTGTCTCTAGTCTTTTAAGTCCAATGGATGATGGCCTCAGCCCTAAAGAATACCAGTCCTTTTAATTTTTCGTGGCCACACAATACGTTGTGCTCTTGCACAGTGTGTTCGCAATGTAATATAAGGTTCCAATTGAAGCTGAGCAAATGACCATGGTGACTCAGGCTTATGTGAATGGTCTTGGTACTATCGTGAAAATGTAACTATAGATAAGTAATGAACTATAAAATACTAGTTCAGATATTTAATATTTTCCCCGAGATAGAGAGATAATTGTACTATCTAATGTACTTATATAGCCCCCGTCACTGGAATACGAGCACATGACAGTCTTTCATGTATTATCCTCATAAAATTCCAGTGAAGTAAGGAATGGAGGGAGACCTGAGGCAGAGAGAAACAAAGGTTATATCTACACTGCAATTAAGTACCCACAGCTGGCCTGTGCCAGCTGAGTTGGGTTCACAGGGCTGCAGCTAAGGGCCTGTTTAGTTGTGCTGCAGACGTTTGGGCTCAGGTGCAGCCTGAGCTCTGGGACCCTCCCTCCCTTGCAGGGTCCTAAAGCCAGGCGCCAGCCCAAGCCTAAATGTCTAAACTGCAATTAAACAACCCCTTTGCCTGAGCCTAAGTCAGTGTCTAATTGCAATGTAGACATAGTGTAAGTGACTTCATAGAATCATAGAATATCAGGGTTGGAAGGGACCCCTGAAGGTCATCTAGTCCAACCCCCTGCTCGAAGCAGGACCAATTCCCAGTTAAATCATCCCAGCCAGGGCTTTGTCAAGCCTGACCTTAAAAACCTCTAAGGAAGGAGATTCTACCACCTCCCTAGGTAACGCGTTCCAGTGTTTCACCACCCTCTTAGTGAAAAAGTTTTTCCTAATATCCAATCTAAACCTCCCCCACTGCAACTTGAGACCATTACTCCTCGTTCTGTCATCTGCTACCATTGAGAACAGTCTAGAGCCATCCTCTTTGGAACCCCCTTTCAGGTAGTTGAAAGCAGCTATCAAATCCTCCCTCATTCTTCTCTTCTGCAGGCTAAACAATCCGAGCTCCCTCAGCATCTCCTCATAAGTCATGTGTTCTAGACCCCTAATCATTTTTGTTGCCCTTCGCTGGACTCTCTCCAATTTATCCACATCCTTCTTGTAGTGTGGGGCCCAAAACTGGACACAGTACTCCAGATGAGGCCTCACCAATGTCGAATAGAGGAGAACGATCACGTCCCTCGATTTGCTCGCTCTGCCCCTACTTATACATCCCAAAATGCCATTGGCCTTCTTGGCAACAAGGGCACACTGCTGACTCATATCCAGCTTCTCGTCCACTGTCACCCCTAGGTCCTTTTCCGCAGAACTGCTGCCTAGCCATTCGGTCCCTAGTCTGTAGCGGTGCATTGGATTCTTCCGTCCTAAGTGCAGGACCCTGCACTTATCCTTATTGAACCTCATCAGATTTCTTTTGGCCCAATCCTCCAATTTGTCTACGTCCTTCTGTATCCTATCCCTCCCCTCCAGCGTATCTACCACTCCTCCCAGTTTAGTATCATCCGCAAATTTGCTGAGAGTGCAATCCACACCATCCTCCAGATCATTTATAAAGATATTGAACAAAACCGGCCCCAGGACCGACCCTTGGGGCACTCCATTTGATACCGGCTGCCAACTAGACATGGAGCCATTGATCACTACCCGTTGAGCCCGACAATCTAGCCAGCTTTCTACCCACCTTATAGTGCATTCATCCAGCCCATACTTCCTTAACTTGCTGACAAGAATACTGTGGGAGACCGTGTCAAAAGCTTTGCTAAAGTCAAGAAACAATACATCCACTGCTTTCCCTTCATCCACAGAACCAGTAATCTCATCATAAAAGGCGATTAGATTAGTCAGGCATGACCTTCCCTTGGTGAATCCATCCACTTGCCCATAGTCACACAAGAAGTCTGGCAGAGTTGGGAATTAAACCTAGGACTCCTGTGACACAGGCTAGACCCCAACCGCAGGCATTTCTTTGTTTCCTAGCTTAGTTATTTTTGATTTTTCAACACTGAGCCCTTTGCTATAGGCCCTTTTATAATTATAACATTACAGGACAAAGTGTAACCTACCAAACACTTACTAACAATTGCATTACCCTTGCTATTATTGCCTTCTTTCAAATTTCTTGCATTACAGTAGCAGCAAGACACTTCGACTGACATGAGAGGCCCCATAGAGATAGTCTCTGCCCTGCAAGAGCTTACTGTTCAAATAGAGAAGGCAGACAAAGTGTAGGAAGGGAAACAGAGGGGAAATGTCTTACCAAAGGTCACACAGTAGGTCAGTCGCAGTGCTGGGAATAGAATCACAGTCTCCTGAATTCCAGTCCGATACCTTAACAACTAGATAACACTGCCTCTCTAACATCTCTTCAACATTTGTACATGGTAACTGTAATTACGTTGCATGTGACCACCCATATCCTTCAGCTCATTCCCTCCCAAACACCCAGGAAAGAAACTGAAGACTCCTCACAGAAAAGACCCTTCTACTAACTGCCTTCCCCCATTATTTCTCTTTTATTAACTCCTGCCCCTTCACTGATCACAACTGTGGTGGAATCGCAGAGGAAGAGAGGGAATGTCTCAGTTACAAACAAGGGCCTGATCCAAAGCCCACTGAAGTCAATGCTAGTCTTTTAATTGACTTCAAATGGGATTTGCATTAGGTCCCAATTTAGGACCTGATAGGCTTGAAGAATTTTGAATTTGTATGTACATTTGTTTTGCAAAGATACGTTAAAAAAATCAATACCAGTCAATCAGTGCTCATGATCAAGTCCAAAATAACAAGCTATTTTGTACATATAGTAGAGGACAATTATGCAGTGAAGGAATGAATATTTCAATATCACACTTTCAAAGGATGGAAGAATAATAATTATTTTTTAAACATAAAAATGGTTTGTCTATATCCTATATAAGCATCAGTTTAATACAAAAGATGACAATGAAAGCTTGAATTACAGCTATTTTTAAAAAGCACCAAAAGTACATTTAATCTTTAGGCTTATTGTTCCCAGTTATTTTTTTCAAAACAGAAAGCTGCTTTGCAGATTAAATTGCAACTGCCTCTTTCAAAGCTGGTATTTCTAGCCTAGCAATTTAGATGGGAAGAACAAAAATTTTGGTTAGGAAGAACAAATGGGAGGGAGTGGGAATGTTTTTGATTGCTTACATTTATGTGGCTGCTATTCATTTAAGGTGAAATCCACTCTAAGTATCTGGGCTGATTGTGGGCAGTGTGGAAGGATCTGGGAGGTGACATCCACACTCCTAACCTAGGGCAATGTAGGTGGCTGCAGGGAAGCACCTGCTGTGGGAACTATTTCACCCTGTGCACTGGCACAGTGGCTACACAGCTCCTCCATGTCTGTTATGTAGGCTGTCGAGGACTCTGTGAAATCAGATCATCTTAGCTTGCCCCCACCTGTCTCTGTTACAGTCTTCTGTACCAGCCCATGTTATTTTCATAGAGTTTAATGCAAGGAGAGACCATTAGATGATCTAATCTGACTTCCTGTAGATCACAGGCCACCATGTTTCACCAAGTTACCTCTGCATTGAGCCCGACAGTTTGACTACAGCATAACTCATGTTTGGCTATCTTGGCCCGATGAGGAGACTGACATGCAGGGTGAATGTACAGGCAGACTTGCATGGCTGTTTCACCTACAGTTTCCTGCTCAGTCCCAGTATTGTGTAAAAACATAAAGGGGATGGTCCTGAACTGGGACAATTATAGCTCAGACACAGCTCATGACCTGGGCCCTGTCTGTCATGTATAATTATTAGCGATCAAAGGAATCCAGTAATGTTCCTTCTTGTTCAGCATGATGGCACAAAGAGCAGAGTGGGCAACTTGGATCATCTGTGAAGGCTCTTCTCAGTTGAAAGGTAAATTAACTGATGATCGGTGATGCTCTTTCAGGGCTACTGATCATACTGTAGTGGCTACTTTTGTAATTTAACTTCTTTTGGTCAGTCCGAGTAGTAACAAAGAGAGAAGAAAATCAGTTCTCACTCAAGTAATTTAGTTGAAAGCTGCTTGCAGATGGAATGATCTGCTAAAGGACCCAAGTATGCCAGCAGCTGAAGCCCAATATTGCAAAGCACCTAAGCCTATGTATAACTTTATGTATGTGTGTAAACACCTTTAGGTACTTTGGTAGTTTGGAGTACGAATAAGTACTTTAAGAAAGCTTTTTCACCAATGAGGTACCAATGAAAAAATAGTAAATTGGGCCAACATATCCTGTCCCCAAGTGCAGATGAAAGTATGTACTGTGCTATTTACATATGTAATATGTATCGCAGTGCACAAAAACTATTTCAGCTGTGATCTGATGTGTAATAACAGTTAGAAAATCACTATTATTTTGTAATCAAGTTTTGAAATGAGCTATTATGTTTAAGAAAACTGACAAAGGAAACATGCATATTGAAATAACCCATGTAGCGCTCAGAATAAATAGTGAAAAAAAAAGTGACTGGAGCAGCATTTAATGCAGTTTGAATAAAGAAGGAAATTTTATATTGAGATTACTTTAGTTTCAATTATTAATATTACAATATAGACAAGCACATGCTTAAATGCTTTTCTGGATCAGGGCCCAAGTCCTCTTGATTTCACTGGAACTTATCCAAGTGCTTAAAGTTAAACATATATTTTAGCACCCTTTCTGAATAAGGATGCTTTTCTGAATAAGGGCCATAATGTGTTCCTTTTGGAAGCTATAATATTGTCATTTTTATCTCTGATGCCACAATGCTCTGTTGGCTGATTTTAAAAATAGGATGATTGAATTTAAAATCCTTTGAGAACAGTTACAACTTATTTCCTAAACTGTGTTAACTTTTTTATTTTGTTCCTAAAACCAATTTTTGTTATCTTCTTTTATGTAAAGATGCACATATAAATATTGAAAAGAGGTGCAAATATATGTACCAGCAAACTTCAGCGTAAGTTTTTCTCTATCCTTCATAAAGGAGCCTCATAGTAGTCAACATAAAAAAGATCCTGAGTGGCTGCCTGCCTGCAGTTACAGTAAATTTACCAAAAAGTTGTGGATATAAACTTAACTAGATCGCTTGTTTCATCAGCTGTTATAAACTGAATGGAATGGTGGGAGATGAGTTAAGAAATCTGATTGTCTAGCAGGACAATTCTCTAGAAATGTTCTGTTGAACTACAGACACCAACTGGAACTGCATCCCCCATAAAATAAATCCATACACATAAGCTTTTTTCATGTGTGTAGTGAACATTCTGGTTATATGAATTAGTTCTAGTTACTTACTGAAAAGTAAAACCATGCAGTATCATTCACAGGCAATACAGTGAAAGTGATGCCAAGATTTTAGAGGCTGAAGATTTGCTTTTGAGTTTTTTCTGGGCATAACGGACAACAAGGGTCTGACCCAAACCCACTGGAGTCAATGGAAAGCCTTCTGCTGACTTTGATGGACTTTGGATGAGGTCCCAAGTGGGGACCTTTCACTGAAACGTTGCATTTTAAAATCTCTTTTCCAGCAGGTTAGTTTAAATTTCTGCATAGTCTATGTTTCTCTCATCAGTTGCCAGTACATGATGTATACTGACTATGTCAGCTTGCTGCAATTGCAGTCTGAGCTGTTCAGCTTAAACATTTCAAAAGGGGATTCACTATTTCGTTAGCAAAGCTTGGGACACAGTCAGCAAAGATAGTTATGAGGTTTAAATCCATTGTGACTGCCTCCCTTTCATTTCCTAAAATGTTCTAATTTGGAAACCTCTATAAACTGTGTTAGTCTCTGATCACCTTGCATCCTGTCCAATAAAAATCCATGGAGCCTTTATCTGTTCTTTGTAGTTTCTGGGGAGCAAAGAAAGTGCATAGTTGGATTTTATATGGACCGTTTAAATGTTTTCTAGAGACTAACATTTTATGAGCTTTTTTTCTTTTTTGTAAACAGCATATATCCAAGCCTAAGAAAAGGAGTTACAATTTATAACAGGGGTACTCTAATTACAGGATAGTTACATTGAAATAATAGTGCAATTATTGAATGGTTTTGCTTTTCAGTAAGTAACTAGCACTAATTCTTATAACCAGAACGTTCACGACATATGTGATCTACTACTTACTCCTTTGGTGTTCTTAATGTACATACACTATTAGAACCCAGATATACTGACAACATTGTAAATACACTATAATTATTATTAGTCAGGTAGTAAGCTTCCTGGTTATATGACAAGTTGCAGTTAGAGCTATCAAAAAGGCATAGCCACTGTGTAATTACACTTGTAATTACAATGTAACTGTTACATATTTTAAGTGTGTCCAAAAGACAAATACTATCCTCCAGCTTCTAACAAACATTACTGAATGTAAATCTTCAGGTGAGACAGCAAAAAGCATCTGACTCTGATTTGCCTTTTATTGGAGAAGCATCTGCAGTAAAAGTCTCCTTATCTGCAGACTGTCTAATAATTTTACATTTGAAACTCTGAATAATATGTCTTAAATCGAAATATTGTGGTAAAGGGATTTTTAGTACCACAGTGACTTGTGTGCCATGAAATACTGTGTTAACTAATGCCATTCTGTTCTCTGGGCCCTCAACATTTTACATAGTTGCTGAGTTCAAACTGTTCTCTGGAGACATGGTGGCATTTCCAAGCTAGATTAGTTTGTATGCTTCCTATGTCTTTATCTTACAAATGCTGCTGTGAGGAAAAAGTTCCTAACCTACAGGGACAATAGAGTCAGATCTGACTCTGTGTGGCCCAACAGCTAGGGCACTAGACAGTGAGTTAGGAGGGCTAGGCTCTGACTTTGCTACTCACCAGTTGGGTGACCTTGTGTGAGTAACTTCAGCTGTCTTATCTCCTTTGTAAAGCGTGTTGAAATCTTCAGATGGAAAGTGCTCTTGAAAGCTAAGTTTTACTCTGGTGACTACTGGAGGTCCAGCTGTGACAGGGAGGAGACAGCCAAAACTGAGCTCTCCATGTTACACCCTGCCCATCTTCCAGACTCAGTCTCAGCAGTGTACCCCTCATCTGATGGCACCCAGATGTGGCAGAAGCCCCCAAATTCTATTCCAGGGTTGTGTCAGTTCTGTCTGGAAACCAGAGACTCACTTTGTTTGGCTGTTGGTGGAGACTGAGCCACAAGCTGAGTGAAGAACAGCCAGGCTCCCCCCGACTCATCTCCAGTGACTTGAGCCATAGGGCAGGAACACCCATCGCCTCCTGGAGGATGAGACCAGTCTCCCCTGGTCTCCACTCCAGTAGCACAGTCTTGGGAGCCTCTTCCTGTGACTTGTGGAGTGCCCTGCTAATTTGTATGCAGAAGGTGGGATGGAAGGAGTGCTTTGCAGGGAAGTTAATGGAGGATCCTTAAAGACAAGACTGTGGGCCGCTTTCTCAATAGTGATTAGATGGAGTTTGTAGGTAAAAGGCTACTTTGGCATAGGAGAGGAATTTAATATTTCAACTGTATTTTTTAAAATAGTTAACATCTCAGACAGACATGTAAGGCCTGAGAAATAGTTTCTGTGTTTTTTTTTTAAGAAGAGAAAATATACAATAATAGACACTGCTCCATCTCTACCTTCTACAGATATTATATTCTGCTAATGTAATGCTGCATTCATGGAACTTTGGGACAAAGAACAGGTTTTATTAAATGCTATCACATTTATACCATATTAGACTAAACATATGCCTCTTGATTTAATTTAATTCAAGGGATAGCTAAATAGTTTGAATTAAAATTATATATTGCTGGTTAGCAAACAAGGCTTATGTATAAGGAATTATACTGCAGATTACTGCAATAGTTTCTTTTTCTTTTTTTTTTTATTAACCTGAAACATTTACTGTTTCCAAATATCCATGGGGGGCTTTTTCTGACCTTCAAATATAGTAACTTTGCTGTGGGAGGGTGGTACTTTAATATTTAATGCTCAAGTGGGGGAAAAAATAATGGGAAGGTTTCACATAAATAAAATGATCAGCATTTTTAAGCCTTGGGAACCATTATGCTGTCAGATGCAACAGAAAGTTTTTGGGTCAGGTGCAGGGAATGTTTCCCTGGTAGGTTTTGAACGTTTTACACATTTTTGATTGCCCTTATTTTCTGGAAGACGAAAGGCTCAACTTTCTGGACCTTAAGATTTTCTGTTGTAACTCTGCCATGAAATATTTGAAAGAAATTCCCTTTACTGTCTCTGATTTTCTGAGAGACACTGTCAACTATGATGCAATAGACTAAGCCTAAAATGTAGGTTTTGTATGAAAAATAATTAAATAAATAAGTAAAATTCACCCGACCACAGGAGGGCTATTCAAGGTCTTCTGTGCGAGCTGGAGATTCAGCATGTCTGCAGATGGAATTTAAATTAATGAGCCTCCACTGGAAGTATAAAATCTATTGTTACTGAGTATGGAAACTACACAGAGATCTTCCGAATATTTCTGAGCCATAAACTTTTCTTTACTCTCTGGGCTCAGTCCTGCCAGGTGTGCTGCACTCTCAACATTCATTGACTCCTGTGAGATTAGTGGCAGGGATTTAGTTCTAGGTGCTTAGAAGGAAATATCTTATAAAATTGTGAAAAATGATTCCCTTCTGAAATTCTCTGAGCATACTAAGAGCTTTTTAGTAAAAGAGGCCAAACCAATTTAACAGAGACATGAATATGATATCCAGTAGCTCTTTATCTTTAATAATTTAATTCTCCTCGGCATTATTTGTGCAGTACGCTGGGTTTTCTTTCCCAAACTACGTAGTCATCTTTGGTTCTGCTCCTGAAAAACAGCATCTTCGGCATTTTAGCAAGCCAACATAATATCTTCACTAGGCTGATATATGGAATACCTCTGAAAATGAAAGTCAACTGGCTAATCCAATGTCCTGCATGCAAAGGATTTGGGACCAATCTAAAATAACTTACACTGAACCTACTGAGGGGATTCTATGCAGAGTAGGGTCTTGACCACCTGGGTCCACAATGAATAGTTTTTATTACCAGAGTATGGGAATTGAAAATTCTCTTGCCAAAATCAGAAGCATTGGGCAACACCATAGCTGTACAAATATTTTCTTGCATGCACTGGCATTCAGGGTGTGATTCCAAATATTTTTTCGGTTTTGTTTTGTTTTAAGTGCATCCATAAATAAGCTACCTTGGGTCTCTCAGTGTAATAATTCTCAGTGGGTGTTCAGTGGTGTTAATTGTTTAAGGTGTTGACTGCTGAAAAACCTCCAGTACACAGAATACTCTGTGTCTGTTAACATCATTTTGACAAATTTCCCAATGTATTTGGCATTGGTTTTGAAAAATGATCATGATGATGCCATTAGTCAGACTGATGACAGACTGCAGTAATACTGTTCTATCAAGTAATTTTCAGCCCTGGCATGATGCACAAAAGTGTAGGAAAAGAGCTAATCTAGTTTGACAGCGGGTGATGAGTTTGCATGAATATTTAATGTTTCTGAGATACCATGTAAAACTTTTTTCATAAGGTACACCAAACTGTAACACAATGGAAAAGGTGGAATTATGGAGTGGGGTTATAATGATGGAAAGCAAATCGACCCCTAGATTATGGAGAGCCCATGCTTACAGGGAAGATGAAGACAACTGGTTACGTTCAGTGTTGTCAGATGAGAGGCATGGTGAGTTTGGCCAATGGCCAGGATTTCTCTATGGGAACCACTAAACACAGAGCCAATCATTTGGGAAACATAAACAAAGACCAATCCCTTTCCCCCACTGCCCAAAAAGAACATACATTACCTCAAAGAATCATATAAATTCCTGGACCTTAGGGATCCATATGGTGATACGATAATTAACTCATTCACAAATTTTATTCTTCAATGTAGAGAAGGTTGCATACAATTCCAATAGCTGAATTTTTGGGGGGCTTTTCATTCATTGCAGTACTACTTAGTAACTAAAGATACCAGACACTGGAAGAGAGGGTACTCTAGGCCACATTCTGATCTCAGTTGCCTAAGTTTAAATGAGGCGTATCATTACTTACTTTTGTCACAGTAGTATTTATAATCTGCTAGCTTCTTTACAGACATAAAGAAAAACAAAGTCCCCATCCCACAGAGCTTACAGTATGCAAACAGGACAAAGTTTGGGTGAAAGGATACAACATATAAGTGAAGCTCTGAAGGTAATAATTGGCACTGTAGTCAGTGGAGTTACTCCTGATTTACACAGGTGTAACAGAGTGCAGAATTTTGCCCTCTGTTCCCAAGAATACTGTCAACAACTGCACAAGATGCTTTTTTATATTAGAGTGGTCATTTGCAGTGTTAATTTACTTCTCAGAGATTGTTTCCTACTTGCAAGAGGATAAGGTCATCTTATCCTTCTGACTATAACTAGGAAATTGGACCCAGAACACTCAGTAAGTTACTTGGTGGCAAGAAAGACTATAGGACTCAGTCTCGTAAGATGCTGAGCATTCAAGCCAGACCCAGCAAAACACATAAGTACCTGCTTAACTTCAAGCATGTGAATAGTCTCACGCTTAACTGCTTTGCTGGATCAGGTTAGAAATCTCAGCATCTAGCCATATTGAACCCATAATGTTCTGCCTTCAGATGTAGAGTAATTAAATACATATTACTTATGCTCCCACTTCTGAGCAGTGAAAAGGGGAATGGATTTGGAGCAAGGTAATTTTTTGTGGAGGACAAATGGGTGGAGACACACACTGGTCTACTAATCTAATTTTATGCATACTGGCCTAAACTGTGAAGTCCTTTCTCAGTCAGCTCAATTCTGACTCAGTCAAAACCTCTGTTGAGTTTGTTGTGAGTTTTAGCTGACTTTGTCCTGAGAGTAAGAATTTTCAGGATTTGGCCCAGCATGAATATACTGCCCGTTTACTTTGAAATGGGCTGGATAAAAAGAAAAAGCAGCAGCTATGCCTTAGTCACATAAGGACTCTGGCAAAATTCTATTAATCCCTACCCCCTTGAACTGATTAAAAATATTCCAGCAAAATTTTTTCAATGAAATATGGCTTGTCAATAGAATTGAAAAGTTTCATGGAAAATATGAATTCTGCCAGTTTGATGTTTTGCAATGAAAAGTTTCCAAATGAATTATTTAAAATAAATATTCATTTTTTTTTTTTGGTTTCGGGGGCAAAGTGGACAAAACACTCATTGCCCATGTTTTTCTAGTTGGGGGTGGGAATGCAGGAAAAGGGTTTTTTTCTCCCATAGAAATTAAATGATTTTTTTCCCCCAGAAATGTTTCTTGGGAAAAATGTTTTTGGAATTTTTTGGCAAAATTTGAAAAACATCACAAATACAAATGAAGCAAGTCAAGCACTTTAAAAAGAAATAATTAGAAAATGTATTTACCTATGTTCAACCAGCTCTACTTTTTACACAAGTGGCCCAATTCTGACAGGTGCTGAGCAGCCACAAGGCACACTGGAATTCAGTGGGAGCGGAGAGAACTCATCTCTCCCAGGATTGGGTCCAAATGCTGTAATGTAGAATGCCAGAGCACTAAGCTACATCACTTCCACCAACATGACCTTGTGCTCTTAAACAATGAGGATGCCATATTGTTCTGGGTGCTGGGCAACTGGGCTGCTCTACATCTCTGTAGAACAAAAGGAAATCTATTTGAATGTAATGATCTCTCCATTTAACACAGGAGCTCATGTCCACTACTAATGCATAATAATTTTGAAGGTTTTTGTTGTTTTCATTCCAGTATCTTGTAAAAGTCCTTTCAGGTCACCTGTATAAAAACTGGATTTTTCCCCTGTTTGGTTTCTTTAGAGGGCCTGGAAGATTTTTTCTCATTGATATTTAACTTAGAAATATCTGGAGTCAAACATGGACCTTTCTGATTTTGCTAAAGAACCTCTAGTGGATGTCTGGGATGTGTACTGTGAATATATACACCTTAATGGAAGGGGCAAAGATATTGTATCTTTTTTTTTTTAAAGCTGCCTTAATCCAGAATTTTAATTAGTCATTGAATTTAACTATATTTTAATTAAAATCCACAAAAAAAATTTGGATTTTTTCTGCTCTTGTGATTCTGTCACAGTGAATTGTGGGAGAACTTGTCTGTCCTTCTGGGCACATGGAAGGAATTGTGGGAAAGCATTGGAAGACAACCAGAACTTGACTGGTTTAGCTTGCATCGTCAGTGCAAAGTGGGTGAAAGTCTTACTTGAGCTTTAGCCTATATCCCAGGATGGATCAACTAGTTTGAATTGAACGCGTCATTAAACTAGAACTAGAGACTTTGTATGTGTGCCCAGGAGCTGGGTTAATGTCAACACTGAAGTAAGAGCCGGTGCTAGCTATTGGTATGTCTACACTTTGGATTCTGGGAGGGAGGGGCTGATTCCCAATTTGAGGAGACATACCGGCATTAGCTTTCATTGCGCTAACGTGCTAAAAATAGAATGTAGCCATGGCAGCATGTTTGGCGGGAGGGGCTAGCCACCCTCAGTGAATTTGTAGCATCTCTAGGGGCATGCAGCCAGGACGGCTAGTCCATTCCGCTGCGTTCTATTTTTAGTGCACTTGCTTGATGAGAGGAGTCACAAGTATCTTTCTCTGAGCTGGGAATGCTACTCCCAGCCCAAAGTGTAGACATAGTCCTCTCCAGTGAAGACCTTAGCCTTTGTGACATTCCCACTCCACTAGTTCTCCAGTCATCACAGAGTCCTTCAGTTTAGACAGAACCTGGATTTCTAATGTAAAACATAATCAGATTAAAAATAAACATAAAAGGCCTTTGGGGCTTTCATTATTCATCATAAAGATGCAAAAAAAAAAAAAAGTGGGGGTCATAAGTCCCAAATGTTTTTTCCTTTGACGGTCACCTTTAAGCTAGCTTGCTGGGACATTCCCAGAAATTGCTGAGGTTATTAAACCCTTGTATGGGATTCAGTCTCCAATATTCTATTTCAGTATTGGGTTTGAATCTACTGCTGTCTTTTCCTCTTTCTCTACTGATTTCTGAAACTTAATAAAAATGAATTTTTTAAATGTTTTAAAATAGAAAATAATTGGTGAAAGGAAGAGAGGTCACGAAAGCACAATGTGTGGGTTTTTTCTGTTTTTGTTTTTAAATGCAAGAGGCTGTACTGTAAATTAAAGCAGCAGATGCTGACATTCCTCTAGTTAAAGGCTTAGGCAATTTCTTTTTCAGGGTTCATTATCTCAGTTGTTTCAAAGTGAGTCAAACTAAAACTTGGCATATGTGTTGTCAGTCTGGAGGCAAATGTATTAAGCCAAAATGATCAAAATAGCACATTACACCATCTTAGTTATAGATTGGCTAAAATCATAGCTCAGAGGAAGTTTTAGATTCTCGCTCTCTCTCTCTCTCTCTCTCTCTCTCTCTCTCTCTCTCTCTCTCTAACAATTTGAACCTTTCTGATTTACCCCATCCCCAGTTGCTTCTGGGTTTAAATCAAAACCTAAATGTTACTTTAATGTAATTTGTATTTAATAGATTTAGGCTTGTATTAAATACCTAACCGTTTATCAGCGCTCAGTGATTTGGAGAAGTACTCTAGCAGAAGCTTTTGATAGTGCAAGCTCCAGGGCTCAACAGCTCTGAAATGGCATGGTTAAATGGCAATTTGCTTTCTGTTAGCAACAAACTGACTCTCAAATTTGAATAATTGTTCGTGCTTTGTCTTAAAGCAATTGTGTATCATGCAAGATAACATTTGGAAAAGGTCAGATCAGGACTCTGACTCAATTGCTTATTTGAACTAAATACTTCCAAAGGGCACTGAGAAGAAAAGTGTGTTTGGGAAGGGAAAGGAGGGATTGAAAAACAGTGTGTTCCACTCCTACTCCTGGCTTGCAGCCCTCTGACACTTTTACCCAGTGGCACTTGACTTTTTCCTAAGTGTAACTTTTATTCTGTTTGGAAGACATGGCGCCTGAGCCAAAGCCTAGTGAAACAAATGGAAAGATTTCTACGGATTTCAGTGGCTTTGGATAGGGCTCTTAGTGAGGATTTAGGGAGCCTATGTGTGCTTTTTAAAGAATCTTGATGCAGCCTGAAGTTGAAAGCCTCTGTGTGCATCCAGGGAGACCACGGTTGGGGTGTCTCCCTCTGACTCAATGGCGAGGATGTTTTTAGAGTAATTGTGCTGGAAAGTTACAAAGAGGTAGTGAGAAAAAACTAAAAACAGAACAAAGTCAGATTGAAGATAAGAACTCAAGTGACTGTGAGATAGTCTATCTGTAATGATTATCATAATATTCAGCACTTATTATAGACAGAGCCGGTAGTGCAACCTGAGATTAAGGTAGATCTCATGTGGATCCCATCCTCATTGCCACGGTGGCATCCCAACAACATGAAGACTACTGAGGATTAAATGCAATCAAGAACAATCTTTATTCCAGGGTCCTACACTGTCTCTAGATTTCTCTTCCACATGACCCCCACCAGGACCCCACCTCTTACTGGCTTCACTTCCTGATTTCTTAAAGGAGGCATACCTCATAAGCAGCTGTTCCTAGGGTGACTATATTTCCCAAAGGGAAAATGAGACACCATGTGGAGCTAGTCTGAGGCGCCCCCCTGGCCCGAGTCGCTGGCCCAAGCCCCCATCTCCATGCGGGGCTGGCCCCTGCGCCAGTCTGGGGCTGGCATCGCTGCTCACCCTCCTGCCTCCCGTGCAAGGCTGGGGCTGGAGTTGCTGCTTGCCCGAGCCCTGTGTGCCCCCAGCACGAGGATGGGACCGGAGTCACTGCTCACTTGAGCCCTGCCCACCCCTCCACACACATTCCTCCGCCTCCCACTTTTTTTTGACAAAAGTGGGCATTTGTCCCATTTGCTCTTGACAACTGATCAGGTTGGAAGAACAAACTTGACAAATGCCCACTTTTGCCAAAAACTCAGGCTGCCTGGGACAGAGCTTTAAAAAGGGACTGTCCCAGCCAAAATGGGATATATGGTCGCCCTCGCTGTTCCCAAATACTGCAACTAATGCTGCTCATTATAAGTCCTTGTTATCAGTTGCTTATTACTTTACCAGACTTTAACTGTTTTAGCTGAAATTTTGCACGTTGGTTCTTTGCTCAGGCTGAATGTTTTTGAAAAGTTTCAGCAAAAATGGTTAATTTGTTTCTAAGAATGAGATTAGGGAAAAATATATTGCCCAGTGTGGTGGGGCATCTGCCCCACACTGGCTGAAGAGGGGTTAAAGCATCTCCGGGGAGGCTGCACAGGAGACAGCCAATTAGGGCCAGGCTGGGCCATATAAGAAGGACTGCTGACCAGAGCAGCTTCAGCCACTCCGTGGAGTTCAAGGAGGAAGGACTGGCTGCCCTAAAGACGGGAGAAGAGATGGCACCATGATCAGAGCAGTGCTGGGAGGGGCCAGGGGAGCATGAGTGAGCTCTTAGCTGACTACTACCAGATGGAGGCCCTGATACAAGGATGGAGAAAGGTGCTAGGGCTGCGGGGAAGTGGCCCAGGGAAACAGACAGCAGGGGTTGGAGGTGACGCAGTGTGTGACTGCCACCATCCCCCCCTTTTGCCGCAGTTGCCACTGATGCAGGTGGCTAGACCCTGGACTGAAGCAGGCCACTGAGGTGAGTGGCTGGGCAGAGGAAAGCTCTGGGCAGGGGAAGGGCTAAAGACCCAAGTGGGGCACAGCCGGAAGGCTGTGTCCAGAAGAGGACACAGCAGTCCTGAGAGCAACATGGGTCCTAATGATAGAACAGACAGCCGCGAGACACCACTAGATGAAGGCACACTGGAGAACCAGCGCTAATTCCCAGGATGGCCAGCAGGAGGCGCTACAGTGGTGAGACATGTCCCGTCACACTCAGGTTTAAAGACACCCCTCACTCTTCCCAAACTTAGAACCATTTCAATGAGAAACTCTAGTGCCTCCATACTTTTGAACAGGGGTTTGAAAAAAGGACTTGTTAGGGCAGCAAAATTCTCCAAAAACTCCAGTCACACTGAGTATACTCCAGCCTAAGGCTCCAGGGGCTGACCAGAACATTTCTTGCAATTGGCTATCCAGGGGCCACGGAGCGGGGAGGAGGGGCAGCTGGGCATAGGAACTGAGAGCTAGGAGCTTGTTTTTCTGTCTTTTCAATGCTCCCTCTGCTGGCACCAAGGAAATGTGGAAGAGGAAGCTGCTTAACTCAAATGTAGAGGGGACAAGAGCCAGGTGGGTGGAGGTTGCCCTGGAGGGAGGAGATTCAGACAAGGACTCTTTAGTGGTAGGAAGCCAGTTAGTGGTGAGACAGGCTGGGCAAAGAGATTGGGACAAGGAGCCATCAGGAGATACCAGGACTAGGAGAGGGGAGACTGAAGTTAGATGAAGGATCTAGAGGGTCAAGAAATGGTACTGGTTAAATAAGGAGATTGGGACAAAGGGTCAACAGGGAGACTGCGATGATGAGCCTGGGAAGGGTGACTGAAACTGGAAGCTAGGTTGTTGGAAGCGAAGACTAGGACTTGGAAAGGGAACCCTAAGGGAAACTGGGAATGGCTAAGTGAGGAGACTGGGACTGGGAAGAGGAGCTGGATGCGGGAGGGGGAGCAGAGAAGGCAGGTCTAAACCAGGGCTGTGCTGGATGGAACAGGGGCAGAAGGCTCTGTGCCTACTGGAGCACATTCCCCTTAGAGGCTGGGGTAGGGCAGTTGTTGTTCTCCCCCCCACCACCACTTTCTCTGTGTAAATTGGGAAGATCATTGAGTCATCAGAACTCCTGGATCTCCTGAGATTTCTGTACCTTGTGATGGCAGGAGGCTGAAGATCAGAATTGTGTGTGGAATTGTTTGTTTCTTGATCCTCAGCTCCAATAGGCTTTCCCACCGGAATGATCAGGCCATGGAAGGCGGAGAAACATGTAAGGTCAATGTAGAGGTCATAATTAACTTACTAATGTATTCTCTGCTGAATTGGTGGGAGACAGTGTGTTGACAGCAGAGTTTTCCCATTCCTTGCTCACCCAGGGAGCTGAATACATGTAGAGCATCTTTTCCTTCCGTGGGATTGAGTGGAGTGGGAATAGTAGTAGCAGGCCTGTTCAGCACCTAACCTTCATGCTGCTCGAATGGCTTTTGCTTCCTTCTACATGCAGAAAGAGGGAAGACTTTAGCTCTTTGCCAATACGCTAATACTTACTCAGCACAAAAGATGTACAGGAATTTAAACCGCATAGAATATAGGAAGTCTTGAAGTGAATGTGCAAAATATTTTTATAACACCAAAGATTCTCTCTCCTTGTCTTCCTAGAAAAGGAGAGAAAATCTGCTTACACAAGAGCTTTCTAAGGCTTAAACGTTCTCTCTGTCTTTCAGTCTCTCTGTTGTGCATTGTCTCTGAAGACTTTTGCATGAGCTACGCTAAATGGCTTGTAGGATTTAACCATTTTCTTTACTCACCTACTTTGAAAGAATTATTTAGGCTTTCTACATTGTAATTAATGTGAAATGGGAGGGTCCTCCTGTTTAGAACTTATTTCCAAACTGTAAAACATTTTTGCATCATTAAAAAGAATCTGCTGGTGGAGATTGTTCCCTCACATCCCATCTCCACTCTCCTTTAGAAACATCTGTGAGGCTATTCTCCTTTAGGTATGCATATAACTCTCATTCACTTAACAAGGGGCATCAAAGGGTGAAAGCAGACTGAAATCATTTGGAGGAAGGATGACCAACCCTCTTATTATGAAAGTCTAATGAAATTAAATCAGCCAGAACTCTGATTTAAAGATACAGGTGGTGGAACCCAGGGGGCCTCAGTTCCATATAATGCCTTGGGAAAAGTAAGCCTTTAATCTGACTGGTACTATTTCTCATTGTGGATGATGATGTTGAAAATAGAAGTTGTGCTCTTATTACCAGTGTATTGAATCAGACTCTTTTACATTCTGGTAACTGGGGGTGGGGAACCTGTTATACACTAGGATTTTTTTGTCTGCTAAAGTCATTATAAAATGTAAACGAATGCATTGTGAGCCAAATCTGAATTACAAATACCCTGTGTGGAGTTTTATGTGAATACTATGCAATTTCTGTTCATCCTTAACAGCTATGGGCATGGATAGGATTTTGTCACACAGCATTCACTAAATGCTCATGGTTCTGTTAAACTGGAAAACTTTCACAGTTCAGATTATAATTGTTTAAAGCACCGCTTTAGGGCAAATGTGTTTTTATTCTGGAATCACTCAAGTGTGAGCATTAAAATTATACATCTGTGAGACGGAAGTCTTTGAAGATATTGTATTATCAGTGAGTGGCAAGGCGCCTGGGAATGATACAGCTAAGGGTGTAGCTAAACCCCTATTTTCAGGGGGTACTGACTCAGGATGAAGTAGAAACTTATTAGTTTTTGGTTAATTGATTTTATTTATATAATTAAAACATGCCTACATTTCTGAAAATAAGTGTTTTACAGGTGGCTACCTCAGATCCAAGCTTTACTTTTTGTAGTGATTGTGAAATATATCAGATTCACAACCCTGGAGACTGAAGTCCTCTGTTTGTACAGAGAACAGGTACAACGTGGGCAACAGTAGGATAAGCCTCCTCGCATTGCTCCCGCCCAAGTCCACAGAGTATTTACTGTGGATGAAATTTACCTCTATGCAGAGCGTCAGCATGAGGTTGATATGCCACTTAAGTATGCTCTCCTTTGAGGGCAAAAGGTAAGTGGCTCATAGGTATTGCATGAACCCTCTGCACAGAGTGAATTTACCTTACTGGAACAAATTAATGTAGCAATTGGTCCTGAACTGGAAAAACATCGCAGCCCTAATTTTGATAATGTGACATTAAAGTCTGATGTAGCTCTTGTAAGGCATTCAAAAGGGCAGTGAAATACACAGCTGCCAGTCAATGGCCTCGATCCAATAATCCTTGAATAGTGTGAAATCTGCTTTTCCATGGGGTCACATCAAAATCAAACACATTGATTGTGCTCATAGCAGCAGTGAATTGCTAGAGATTACCCTGCTAGCAAAACTTTTCTATTACTACATATGTATTTTTATTATGTACCATAAGTTTATATAATGCATATTGTCCACATCTTGCGGTACTCATTAATGTGTCTGTACCCTCCCAGTTCTAGGCTGCGGCGGGGGCTAAATCAGCCCTCAGTGTAAGTTAGCAGCCCCGGGTGGACTGCCTAAATTATGACAGGCCATGAGGCCAAGCCTACCAACCCAAAATAGCCATACTAATGTCTGCTACAGCTCCAGGGTTTGCAGAGTGAGCTTCATAAAGAAAGTCTTACTCAATTCTTACATCAGCAAAATTCTCACTTGGCTGGGTCTGACCTCTTTACACTGCCACAGGAATGCAAATGTTCTATTGCAGGAGGGAGAATCCCTCCCAGGTCCTACCAAATTGCAATCTTATTTAGCGTTTACAATCCAAATTAACTTGTGCTGTATGCAAGACTGATGCATTTTTAACAGGAATAGCTGAATTTTTCAGGTGTTGCAGACTTTAATGTTCATTCTTCATCTCAACCTAAGGCAAAACTAACTAGAAGCACTCTCTTGTTGTTTGAAGAATAGTTTCAAGGCTGTCTTAAACTATATTCTATGATTTCTGAGATTCCATGTGATTACACAAATAAATGATAGAAAAGGTGGATCTGGAATATCTAACTTGCCATTCTGTCTTCTGGTACAAACGTGTAAATGTGGTACACAAGAGTGCTTATTTTTAAGGAGACACCCTTTGAAATAACTCTGCTTAAGGCTGTACTTTTAGGAGTGGTATTATGGTCAGTGTACATGGTGGTTATACTTCTGAAAATGGAGTAAAACAAAATAGTGCTATAATGTGATTAAGAGGAAAGGATGAGTAACCAAAATATGAGATAGTCACAGATGGATAAATACTGAAGTGTTTAGATGTACCCAGATTTAGACAATCTGCATGGAACTTATCTCTAGCAATAAGGCCACAAAGTTTTCAGTTAATGTTTCTTATTTTATTGCTTAAAATCTCAGTATTAGTTTGACATACTCTGTTCAGCTTCAACATGTTCTGGCTTCTTCTGGCAGGTCAATTAAAATGTGATGCTGTGGAAGATGGATGAAGATGTCATTTTATTCTTACTTTGGAACAGAAATCCATGTAATGGAGAGAAAAAACAGAAGGGAAATGAGGAGTCCAAACATAAATTAATACATGCCTAAAATTGATGCTTGCCATCTAACATTACTGTGCATATGGCAGGAGTGCGCAAGAAAAAAAAAACATCCCCAAAAAGTTGATGCAGCTGAACAAGGAGGTGAAAATAGTTGTAAGGGTAAAAAGGTAGGATATAAGTCTTCAGCTAGGAAGGACCACTGGAAATGTTACGAAATGAACAGAGGAACTGGAACAAGCTGATGAGAACTGCAAAGATGAAAATGGAAAGACTGAAAGATAAAGGAAACCATAAAACTTTTTTTATTAATTAAGTGCTTATAGACA
Source organism: Lepidochelys olivacea (assembly GCF_965140295.1). Lineage (NCBI taxonomy): Eukaryota > Metazoa > Chordata > Testudines > Cheloniidae > Lepidochelys > Lepidochelys olivacea. The sequence goes on from NC_140411.1 coordinate 171,814,068, forward strand.
AATTGAAGTACAGTATACATCAGTGAATAACCTCCAATTCTAAACATATCCCTGGGTGATTGTAAAGTCCCCATAGTGATGTCCAGAAAGAATCTGCAAATTAATGTTTTTGTTGGGATAGATGACTTCACCAGTGGAGACTGAGGCCCTGATCCTTCAAGAACATAAGCCTGTGCTTAACTTAAGGAGTGCTATTGAAGCCAATATGTCCACTCACATGCTTAAAGATAAACATGTGCATGAGTGTTTGCAGACTGGGGTAAGTGACCCTACAAAGAATTTGTTTGCTTTACAATTAGGATTGTGCTCCATTTTGCTCCTTCACAAGGTATAAAGAGGTGTGAATATTGGTTTTATTTACTATTTTCTTCTGATGTTTTTAACATTAGAAATATCAGAGGAATGTTAAGTCTGACCTTCCCTGCTTTTGCTGGAAGACTTCAAGGTAACTTAATGGAAGGGATGGGTGTGCTGACTCTAACAAAATCATCCCTTCTCCAAAATATTCAATCGTTGTTAGAATTTTAATGGTGTTACTCTGATTAAAATCCTCTTTCTGTAACCAGCCTTCAGTTTTTTGAAATTTATGGTGTCATGATGTAATTAGTTCTCCAGACACTCTTCCACACTACTGAAGAACTGAATTGTCACTATTAAAAATTACAGGAAAATAATCTTTAAACCCTTTCCCCGCCACACACACACTTTCTCCCCCAAAACTCCCTGAACAAACCTACCTTGTTGTACATTGTAAAGCAGCAAGAAGAGCACAAGCCTTCTCTCCCCCACCCCACCCTTTATTTTTTCCTTTCTTTCCTTTCCAAAGTTTTGTTTAGTGTTTGTGGAGGATACCAGTGCTACCTGCTGGACAGTGAAGCTAGAGGGAGCTTCATCCTTTACTATAACATTTTTGGGGGCCTTTAAACAATTAAATTATGTCTCTTAGAGCAAGTTTCAATAAAACTCTGTAAGTGAAGTTTTGTGTGTGTGTGTGTGTTTGTGTGTGTAATAAATAGGGCTGGTCAAAGAGGTTTCCTTCAACACAATTTTTGAAAACTGAGCTCTCAATCAAACTCATATTTTTGCTAAAAGTATCTACTTTGTGCAGACAGTTTCAAAAAATGTCAGAAAACTGAAATATTTTGGCCGAAACCCAAAATATTTCAATCTGGAAATGTTGTTGTGGTGCCTCATGGATGTTGTAGTTCAATTGCCTCATGTTTGTCTATGAACTGGGCAATTTTTTTTTTTTGGTAGCAATTTTCCACCCTGAAAAGAAAAAACATTTTCTGACCAGTTCTAATATATATAGTCTTCAGGAGTCATTCGTGTGTGTGTGTGTGTGTGTGTGTGTGTGTGTGTGTGTGTGAGAGAGAGAATGAAAATACTTACTATTGATTCTTATCATCAGTTACTGTAAGAGTAAAGGTGCCAGTACCACATGGTATTGCACAAGTCAGCAGACAAAACATGTTATAAGAAAATTATTATCAAGGAGTTCCACTCAGACAAACTCTCTGACCAAATTTTAGTTAAATATAAGATAGGTATCATTCTGTATTTCATCAATTGTATCTTCATATACTTATCACCAATAAAGCTCTTAATCTGGCAGGGTTAATGCCTGATTCTCAGTGACTGCAGTAGGCTTTGGATCAGGCCTAGTGTTATTATTTCTGTGCTTGTCTAATATTCTAATTTAAAAGCTTTGGGCAAGGAAGGAGGTCCGGTGGTCAAGGGACTAGCCAATGACTTGGGAGACTTGTGTCCAGTTTCCTGCTGTGCTACAGACTTCCTGTGTGACCCTGGGCAAATCATTCAGTCTCGGTGCCTCAACTCCCATCTGTAAAACAGGGATAATAACTTCCCTAACTCACAGGTGTTGCAAGGATAACCCTGTTAAAAATTGTGAAGTGTCTTGAAATCTACTGAGGAAAAGAACTACATAATAGTTAGGTGTTGTTATTATATTATGTACAGCTTCTCAATTGTGTGTCCCTTGATAAATCAGGAGACATAACAGGACAAATATTTCCTTTGAAATATAACAGATTCATTCTTCTTGATTTAGATTAAACTAAAACATGATTCAAATTCAATCCTGTAGTGGCTTATGCATGTGCTTAATGGCACACACACTGAGTAGTCCCATTGTGTAGCCAGACAGCCAGCCCCCCCCCTCTCAGACCAGCATTGCTGGAAACACAGGAGGAAGCAGGAACAGGGCACTTAACATATATTCCAGCACAGCCTTTGAAGCTGTGAAAGCACAGGTGTGCTGCTACAATGTGCCTCTGGGAACAGATACAACGATTAAACTCACAGCAGGCAGAGGCCCTGTGACAGACATGGCTCTTAGCCCCTACTAAATAGCGTGATGCACACACACCAACATCCTAGTTGGGAAAATATTTACCCTGATAAAAGAAATGTCCAGTCGTCGACACTTATTGTTTCTCTCCTTTGCAAGTGTAAACTACTCTTGCGAAAGCTGGCGTCACCCCGACAGACCAGCCTCAATTTGGCATAAGAAAGGAGAAAGAGAATAAAGGAGTACAGAGGTATAAGTGTGGGACCTACAGCACCATGATTTTTGAGTGCTTTCACTATCTATCTGCTGGTCAGATAAGTGACAGCCTCCCAAGGCTTCTGCAGCTAAGAGGGTCCCTACGCCTTGTCCCTTATTCGTCTTTCCGCGGAATTGAGTGACCGATCCTGGCTTGGCACCGCTGGAATCGAGAGATGCAAGGAGGGTAAGAAGCACCCACACCTGATCTCCTATCTTTAGTGTACACATATTTTGAAATAGAGCTCTATACTTTGTTTTCTTTCTTTGGGATTGTGGCTTCAGTTTTGTAACTTGTTTGTGTGTGTAACATCTCTACATTTAAATAAGTAGGCGCTAGCAATTTTGTAACCACATGATTAGAATCTAGCTTAATAAATTTTTGGTAACCATTTATGCATAAGCCTGACTTGTTTTCTCTGGTTTACTGTAAAGCAGCCAACACAATTAAAGAACCTCAGCCGTTTTGGCTCTAAAGCCTGGCCATTAGGTGAGAGTACTAAGAGCCTAGCGTTGAGTTGTGCCGCCTCCACGGGGCAAACTCTTGGGGCACCTGTCAGTCAATCCTGGCTGCCCGCTGCGAAGGAGCTCTGAGCTCTAGCAGTTAAAGTCACGGGTGTGGAGAGGCTCTTAGTGCTGCCATTGGGGCACCTGTCAGTCAGTATTGACTGCCCGCTGCGAAGGAGCTCTGAGCTCTAGCAGTTAAAGTCACGGGTGGTTAGGACCTTGGGGCATCCGTCAGCCTAGCCCGGGCTGCCCGCCGCGAAGGGACAGTGCATCCTAGCGGTTAAAGTCACGGATGGTATAAACGGACATAGCTGGCACCTCACCAAACATCCTTGGCCGTCGGCTAACAGAAATTGGCGTCACGAACAGGATTGTGATATAGGCTGCACTACAGTAACACAATGAAACCAGTCATGATAAACACCACAGAATTCCCTGAGCTAGAGAAAAGTTTGACCCAAGAGGGATGGGGAAACCCTCTGTGGAGCAAAGAACTGCTGGAGAAATATTGGGGAAAACCAGCAGAGATCTGGCAGCATTTCTGTAACTGGAGAACTGCCTGCAAGATGAAGAAAGGGAAAGGAAAAGGTGCTTGTATATGGCTGCTTACTAACGTTTGGCAAGCTGCCTGTAAGGATTATAATGGTCTGGCAATAGAATTTAATAGGCTGCAACAGGAAAGGGACACACTGCGCAAGGAATGCCAGAATTTAGATACCAGAGTAAGAACACTGAATAGGGATATGGAACATCTTCAGAAAAGATTACTTCCCTTAATTGAGAAAGAAGGGATAGAACGAAGGGAAAAGCTGGAGACTAAAACACGCAGTATCAACCGGGCTAAAGTTGAGACTGCTCTCTGGCTAGACCCTGAGGAATGGGATGGAGACATTTGGGATTCAGCAAATGAGTCCCCCTCCTCTGAGGAGGAAGGTCCCTCTGTAAAATTAAGACCAGCTATCACACATCACAAATCAGAAGAACATGAGGAAAATTTGAGTGGAGCAGAGCTGGATGAAGAAGGGGATGACAATTATCCATCCACCTCTTCAAAAACAAAGAAGGGAGGTAAAAAGGGAAAAGGGAGTAAAGCTCCAACACACTTTACCAAAATTACCACCCGCCAATATACTCCCATGGAGTTAAAAACAATCCAGGGAGATTTTGCTAAAAAGCCTGAGGAAGGTATAATAGAGTGGCTGGTCCGCCTCTGGGACACTGGGGGTGGATATATACGCCTGACAGCCCAAGAAACTGAGCGCCTTAACTTAGGTGCAGGAATATTCCTGGAACATTCAGAGGGGAACACCCCTAAAACACTTTGGTCTCTGGCTTGTCGATGGGCAAGAGGTATTTACCCAGCAGACCGAGATGAACCCACAGTAATGCACTGGACCAACATAGATGAGGTAAAAACAGCTCTATTAACTGTGGCTGTTATTAGCATGCTTGGCCAAAACCCTCAAGAGTTAGCCTATGAAAGCCCATGGGAGGGTCAGGTAGATGTAGATGATCTCAGACCCCTGCTTAAGGGAGTTCCGAGTAACCACAGGGCTATGGCACTGTCCCTTAGATCAGAAGCTGCAGCACATAACAGTATCTTTCGGGCACTGCTAAACCTTCTGGTGTCATACTTTAGAGAATTCGGAGACATCAGAGCACTGACAGGCAAAGCTAAGATGCGTTCCCTTCAGGGAAACAAGGGGGCACCATCTAAAGGACATAAAAACAAGCGAGAGCCAACCCAGGAGGAAAAGGAGCTTAGAGCCAAGTTGTGGAGACAATGTCTGGCTTTAGGTTATCCCAGAGATGTGATAAATGGACTGCCCACAGAGCGGCTAAAATTATTCACCACCTTTAAAAGAGCTGACTGGGAGACAACTCATGCTACTCCCAGTGCACCTCTGCAGCTCTCTCCTCTTTCCCCACCTGCAGACACCCGGTATACTCCATTGCTGCAGCAACTGCAAGAGTTACCAGAGCAGGGAAACTAGCTTGTGGGGGTCAATCTCCTCTCCTAATAAACCAGCTTAAATCCAAAGAGGAGAAAACAACAGCAAAAGACCCCCGGATACATGTAACTGTAAATGACAAACACATTATTCCTTTCTTAATGGACACAGGGGCTCAAAGGTCCATGATTAAGCGAGAAAGTTTTCAGGGCTCGTCACCTACTGGCGGAAAACAGGTACTTGTTACAGGGGTAAATGGCAGTACCATAACTTACCCATTAGTTAAGATAAAACTGGATATCCCATTGCAACCCCACCATCAGCCCCGAAAATATGAGGTGATTTTGGGCAATGCCAACATACTGGGCATGGACGTTTTAAGAGGAAAGAAGGGAAGGATTAATGGGGAAAGATGGGCTTTTGGAGTCAGTTCTGTTCCTCATGCCACCCACCTGGAAGAGGAAAGCCCTCCCCACTATTCTGTAAACTTACTTAGCAGCGCGCCTGCTCTCCCGCCCTCAACAGTAACAAACATAAAGCAGTATAATGTCCCAGCTGAGGCCATAAGCCCTGTTACTGACCTGATCAAAGATTTGGAACAGCGAGGAATTTTAATTCGTACCCACTCTCGCTTTAATTCTCCTGTGTGGCCCATCAAGAAACCAAATGGCAAATGGAGACTCACTATAGACTATAGGAAGCTAAACAGTAACACTGGACCATTAACTGCAGCAGTCCCTAGCATAACAGATATTGTAAACACCATACAAACCTGGGATAAACCCTGGCTAGCAGTATTAGATGTAAAGGACATGTTCTTCATGGTCCCTTTGCAACCAGCTGACCAGGAAAGATTTGCTTTTACTTGGAAAGGTGTACAATACACTTTTACCCGAATGCCACAAGGGTTTAAACACTCACCCACTATTTGCCATGGGGCACTGGCAAAGGTCCTAGATGACCTTATACTGCCACACAATGTACAAACTGTGCAATACATTGATGACATCTTAATAGGTGGGAAAACCCCAGAAGAGGTACAGGAGGCTATGAATCAAATCAAAGGAGCACTAGAAGCCCTTAATTTAGAGTTACCAGCTGAGAAATGCCAAGGTCCCTCCCAAGAGATAAAATTCTTAGGTACTGTATGGATGGGAGGTAGGAGGTCTGTGCCTAATGACACTGTGCAAGAGCTAAATCAGGCACCCTCCCCTGAAAGTAAAGATCAATTGAGACAGATTTTGGGAACCCTGGGGTTTTGGAGAAAACATGTACCTGGCTTTGCCATTATCGCCAGACCATTGTACAATTTGTTAAAGAAAAGTGCTGCCTGGGAATGGGCTCCTGCCCATGAGGAAGCCCTCAGACAACTGATAGGGGAGATACACACCTATCAGGCTCTGGGTCCCATACATCCTGAAGCCCCATTCCATTTGTACCTAACTGTGGGAGCCACTGGAATGTCTTATGCTCTCTGGCAAGAAAGTGACACTGCTCCCAGACGACCAATTCAGTTTGGTTCCAAGTCATGGCAAGGGTCACAGGCTAACTACACGCCTTATGAGAAGGTGCTTCTGGCAGCTTACACAGCCTTGAGAGAAACTGGGGAATTAACTCAGGATAAGGACATCACAATTCACACTCCTCTTCCAATCATTAAACCTATATTGGAAGGGAAAGAGTTACCACCTGGTGTAGCACAAAAGATGACTATCCAAAGATGGGCACTTTACATACACCACAGGGTAGGGAGTGCAGACACTGCACAAAACCCCACTATGATTCAGGAATCCCTATGGAAAGTAGGAATGCCTGATGAATACCGCCTACCACCACAGCAGTCTCCCATTAAGGATGCTGCCCCATTTGATCCTTCTAAGCCTGAGGGAGTATGGTTCACTGATGGCAGTGCCAGGCTGGTAAAAGGAAAATGGAAGGGAAAAGCTGCAGCAGTGCCTGCAGACACCTCTGCAGCACCCCTAACTGCTGAAATTGATGGGTCAGCACAACTTGCAGAATTAGCTGCAATTAAACTGGCCTGTGAAGCAGGAGCCACCGCAGTATATACGGACTCCTATGCGGTATGGGCAGGTGCCACTCAGTGGATCACTAACTGGAAAAATAACCACTGGGAAATAGGAGGTAAACCAGTCTGGGGACTGGAATACTGGAAGTGGTTATATCAGCATGCCCTGCAACAACCCCTGTCTATAGGACATGTCTCAGCTCATCAGAGGAATAATACCCCAGCTGCACAGTTAAACAATTTAGCTGATGCAGCTGCCCAGCTCTTTACCACACAAGTAGAATGGGAACGCTTATATTCATGGTTACATGATAATTTAGGACACACAGGAAGTGATGAGTTAGTGCGGCAAGCACATATCAGGGGGTGGCCTATCACCCACAGACAGGCTAGAGACCTGGTACAAGCCTGCACTATTTGTGCTGAGACTAGAAAACATATAGTAGAAGGACAAAGGTTTGCCAGGCTAAGAGATGGAAAAACACTATGGGCAACCTGGCAGGTCGACTATGTCGGACCACTGCCCACTACAAGGCAGAGGTGGAAATACATCTTGACTGGAGTAGAAATTGTTTCAGGGATTGGTTTTGCATATCCAACCCGATTGGCAACGGGGTTGTCCACAGTTATGGGACTAAACCGCTTAACAGCAATTGTCCCAATGCCTCAAGAAATCCAATCAGATAATGGTTCGCATTTTAAGAATAAACTTGTAAGGGAATGGACCCTTAACCATGGAGTCCAATGGACCTTCCACCTTCCATATCGACCTCAATCTAATGGCATGGTCGAGCGATGGAATGGGTTGCTAAAGAATCACTTGAAGCCTACTGATGGCACATGGGGAGACAGACTGGACGAAGTGGTGCAGAGATTAAACAACAGACAGACTCCTACAGGAAGTCCAATCAGCAGGGGATTCTTCCCTACAGGGAAAGCTATCTCCCCTGCCAGAACACCACTGCACAGTTCCAAGTATGCTCCCGGAGATACTGTTGTGATTAAACACCCAGCCCTGGGAACCTTTACCTGCGTTTTGCATGCCTATAAAGAGAAAGGTGTATGGAGTGCCTTAAATGCTGATAAAAGGCTAATAACCATTACAGAGGCTTGGATCGCATCCAAGACCGGCTGACCATGTGATTTATTGCAGGAATGGTCCCATGGTTCCGAGCAACCTGCCAGCTAACCTGTCAGCAAAATGGATCATGCAGCAGACCTGTTTGATCACTAGAGACTACTATGGACTGTTGATATATTTGCCATTACTTATAATAGCAGGTGTAATTTTTGCTTTTGGTTTTAAAATAAGTTTTTTAGCTAGAACACGACCCACCAGAGATATGTTCCTGCAAGCCCTCATGATCCTTCTGTTGGCTCCAGTCACCTTGGCAATACCAGAACATCCTCTTCGGGGAGCAATCCAAACCATCGCCTCAGCTGCTGGTGCTACAAATTGCTGGATGTGCACCTTGCTGGATTCAACCAATGGACTGGGAATTGAATTGGTACCACTACATGCAGTGGCTGAGAATGGACAAACCTCATGGATGCAATGGTTAGCTCAACACTTGGGATTCTCCCTCTCCCCGTTTTACATTCGGTTGTGAATACTGTTTTAACCATTTTAATTATTGTAATTGTTTTTTGTGTAACTTTATGTATTATGAAGCGTTTGATTCAAACTGCTCTGTCCTCCACGCAAATCAGATACCTAGAGCTAAAAAGGGATCCTAACCAATTCCGCGAACCCTCATCCTCTAATTTGGTTGTTGGGTATTTCTAGATTTCCCCAAGGAGGGCAAGAGGTGCTGGCATCACCGCCACCTTGCAATCTGGGATGTAGTGTGGTGCATCAGGGGGTGGAATGTAGCCAGACAGCCAGCCCCCCCCCTCTCAGACCAGCATTGCTGGAAACACAGGAGGAAGCAGGAACAGGGCACTTAACATATATTCCAGCACAGCCTTTGAAGCTGTGAAAGCACAGGTGTGCTGCTACAATGTGCCTCTGGGAACAGATACAACGATTAAACTCACAGCAGGCAGAGGCCCTGTGACAGACATGGCTCTTAGCCCCTACTAAATAGCGTGATGCACACACACCAACATCCTAGTTGGGAAAATATTTACCCTGATAAAAGAAATGTCCAGTCGTCGACACTTATTGTTTCTCTCCTTTGCAAGTGTAAACTACTCTTGCGAAAGCTGGCGTCACCCCGACAGACCAGCCTCAATTTGGCATAAGAAAGGAGAAAGAGAATAAAGGAGTACAGAGGTATAAGTAGGGGACCTACAGCACCATGATTTTTGAGTGCTTTCACTATCTATCTGCTGGTCAGATAAGTGACAGCCTCCCAAGGCTTCTGCAGCTAAGAGGGTCCCTACGCCTTGTCCCTTATTCGTCTTTCCGCGGAATTGAGTGACCGATCCTGGCTTGGCACCGCTGGAATCGAGAGATGCAAGGAGGGTAAGAAGCACCCACACCTGATCTCCTATCTTTAGTGTACACATATTTTGAAATAGAGCTCTATACTTTGTTTTCTTTCTTTGGGATTGTGGCTTCAGTTTTGTAACTTGTTTGTGTGTGTAACATCTCTACATTTAAATAAGTAGGCGCTAGCAATTTTGTAACCACATGATTAGAATCTAGCTTAATAAATTTTTGGTAACCATTTATGCATAAGCCTGACTTGTTTTCTCTGGTTTACTGTAAAGCAGCCAACACAATTAAAGAACCTCAGCCGTTTTGGCTCTAAAGCCTGGCCATTAGGTGAGAGTACTAAGAGCCTAGCGTTGAGTTGTGCCGCCTCCACGGGGCAAACTCTTGGGGCACCTGTCAGTCAATCCTGGCTGCCCGCTGCGAAGGAGCTCTGAGCTCTAGCAGTTAATGTCACGGGTGTGGAGAGGCTCTTAGTGCTGCCATTGGGGCACCTGTCAGTCAGTATTGACTGCCCGCTGCGAAGGAGCTCTGAGCTCTAGCAGTTAAAGTCACGGGTGGTTAGGACCTTGGGGCATCCGTCAGCCTAGCCCGGGCTGCCTGCCGCGAAGGGACAGTGCATCCTAGCGGTTAAAGTCACGGATGGTATAAACGGGCATAGCTGGCACCTCACCAAACATCCTTGGCCGTCGGCTAACACATTGGAACGACTCACACTGCATAAAGTTGTGTAGATGCGTAAATGTTTTCAAGATCAGGGCCTAGGAGACAGGACACACTTGGAAACCCGAGAAGGATTACTTTTGAGTAGTTATTTCACCCACAAAAGAAGCAAGTCCTTAAGAGGGACTTGAATGTAAGGAAAGGAATGGCTTGGGGAAACAGCATGGGAAGGGCATTACCTGCATGTCTGGAGAAAGGTAAGGAAATTAAAGTATGGGGAGGGTGAGGGGAAGGAATTGTCATCACAGTGCAGGAGTGGATATCATTTAGGTCTACATCAACCACAGTCAAATCATGAGACCTACAAGCTGAGAAAGGATGTGTCAGTGGTTAGGGACCCTGGGTTAGAAGCTGAGACCTGGCTTCAAATCCCTGCTCTACCACATACTTCCTCTGTGATACTTTCCTTTACTTGTCTGCAAAATGGTGACCATAGTACATCCTTACCTCACTGAGCTGTTGTGGGGATAAACACTACAGCTGACCAGAAATATTCCTATAAAACATTCCATGACAAGGGTTCAGTTTTGACAAAGTTCTGACAGAACCTAGACAGGATTCCAACTCTGCTTTTTGGCAGCCTGCCTGATGGGCTGAGAGCCTGGGAGATGTGGCTTCTTGGCAGCCCAGGCTTCCAGGGTCTTCAGGGCTGGGGAGCCCACCAGGTGGACTGCCCCAGGGCTGGGGCTCCGTTCCCTTTCACTGAAAATTTTTGGTTTTCATTCCAGTTTGGAATGAACCCTAATCCTGAAATATCAAAACCCCTTGCGAAGCAGAGTTGCCTTTCTCCACCCTGCTCTACTAAATATTTTAATTATTGTGTGGATGCTCCATTGCCATGGTAATGGGTCAATAGGTGTACTTAGGATACATTGATCTTGCAACTGCTAGGCATGTGCATAACTTTAAACATCAGAGGAGAAGTCTCCCTGATATCTGTGATGCTCCTTTTAGACAACTGGTTCTTCTGGGCCAAGCAGTTTGCAATATCAGGGCCTAACTCTCCAGGATGAAACAGAATCTCCTGCTGCCACCCCCCACTCCAGTTCAATATCCAAGTTTCCGGTGAGACTTCTTTAGAGATTCTACCTATTTAGAAGCCACTTAAAAAGCAAACATTTTCTCCCTAGGGAAGTCCCACCAAAATTAAATGATGCTCATGCTTAGCTTTGCTACTGTGAGTTGTTCCACTGATGGACAGCAGTAAATTTATGCGTGTGTAGAAGTGTTTGCAGGACTGGGGCCTAAATCTATACACCAATAGCTACTACTGTAACAAATCACAGAGGCTCTTTTTTCCCCTATCTCCATGGAAATATCTATATCCATCATTATCGGTGACAATAACTTTCCACCCTGTCACAAAAACTAGGGCAATGCAGCATAATCTAAAATAAAATTAGCACTACATGGTCATTATTATGTCACAGTATTAAAACACAACACAGACTCTACTCTACCAATAGGGATAGTAGTACTGGCAGCATTCAAACACAGGCCAGATAGGCTCCGATGCTGCTATGAATGCCGGCGGGGTGCCAGATGGAGCTCAATTCAACATCAGGGCCTTGGAGGGCTCCTTCTTTTACCTCTATGTTAACAAAGGGGAGTGGGAAGAACAGATGCCAGAAATTGACATACTGTTAATGAGAAGGGGTGGAGGATAGGAAGGAGATGTGGAGAGAACAAACACAAAGAAAATTAGATCATGTCAGGAGAAAAAATATTAAAATTAAAATATCTGATGATAGAACTACAGATGACATCAATTTCCAAAATAAAGAATGACAAGAACTACAGGGGCTCCTGTGTCAGTGGTTCTATGGTGGTAACTTTAAGCACAAGAAGCAGCTGATACTCGAAAAGCATCCAGACTGTTATCACAGAAATATATCAAAATTAAAAAAGCACATGACTATATCCAGTACTAAATGCCCCTGATTCCTTTCCACCCAGGTCTCCACCTCTGCAAAGGGGGATATAGCCCTTGTCCTAGGAGCTGATTTCTCTGTGACTATCTGGCCTCCAGTGAACTCTCTAATATGGCATCACCCTCAGAAGTCCTTCCCAACATGCTCTCCAGATAGCTGTTTCTTTAAATATAAGTGAGACAAGCAGCTGCAGGCCTAAGGTGGCCATTTTACATCTGTCTACTGCACGTGAATCTTCCTTCTAGTTGGCGTGTGTTTGTCTCGTGCTAGCTTTCTCTGACTCTTGAAGAGGTGGCACAACTTCTTGGGATCAATCTGCTGTAGACAATTGTCATAATTATAGGAGGAAGCATATTGAAAAGTTGCCTATACACTGAATGAGCCAGGGGTCCCGTGGGGAAAAATGTATGTGATCATATCATGAAAGACTATATCAGAATGCATATGCAAAAGGTAGGGTGACCAGATAGCAAGTGTGAAAAATCGGGATGGGGTGGTGGGTAATAGAAGCCTATATAAGAAAAAAACCCAAATATTGGGACTGTCCCTATAAAATCAGGACATCTGGTCACCCAGGCACAAGGGGTCTGAGTTAAGGTTGTATGGGTAACCTTAATTCTGGCATTTCCTAACTTATCATTGCTTGATTTTGAAATCTTAATGTTCTTTTGAGGTATTTCTCTCCCACTGTCTCCCACAATGTAACTACTTCTATCACACAAGCTTTCACTAAACTCCTGACCTTCAGCCGCCAAGCCACATGTAGCTACATGTGAGCTAAAGGAAATCTTCCTTAGCTAATAGAAGTAGCAGGCTAGTTGTATTTGCCTCTAACCCCCACTCCTTGCTAGCAGGTCCCTATGCTGCTAGGGGAGGGTTAATTGGGTTATGCTGACTCAGTGAGGTGGAGGTGGCTCACTCCATTACAGAATTAACCTCTGATCTTGTTGGAGTAATCATACCTAATACATATTTTATGTTACAAGAAGAATTGACTGCTGTCAAAGTTATTCTGGCTCAGTTTGTTCTCACTTTCCCAAAGGTCCACAGTGGTAGAGCTCTAGTAAATATCCTTCTGAGATAGTCACTTTACTCTCTGTGACATTGCACTCCACATGCTTTATTGAAAATATGCTTATAAATGTGAATATGATGTAACTGGAATAAGCTTTATGCAAAAGGTCTCTTGTAAGGTATAATTATAAATCTTATAATCTACTGAGTGTGTTCATCCTATTTGTTTGTATATATTATTTCTATATCTGGAGTTAGGAGAATAAGATATAAACTTGTATTTCTAATGTAACCATATTAAGTGGAAGTCATTAAGGGTGCTTCAGAATGAATTGGTTGTAAATGGCTCTCTTTACTTGTAAGCCTCTCTTATATGTGTACATGAGTGCCAGCCAGTGAGTAATGAAGTCTCACAGGACATGTGATCATGTCACATGATACTGGAATCCATCTTAAACCTGGTGCTTTTCCATTTAGAAAGGGGGATGGGGACCCAGAGAGACAAAAGATTCCCGCCTTGTGCCAAAGCCATAAAAGAACAAAGGGGGCCAGTCATGAAAAATCCCCTAGTTACCACCTGAGCTGGAACTAACAGGAACTGTACCAGACTAAGAAGGAGTCTAGTCTGTGAAAGAAGTTTATTGGAACATCTCTGAGGGTGAGATTTAACTATATTCAGTATCTTAATATTTTGGGCTTAGACTTGCATGTTTTTGCTTTATTTTACTTGGTGACTTACTTCGTTCTGTCTGGTATTACTTGAAACCACTTAAATCCTACTTTTTATACTTTATAAAATTACTTTTGTTTATTAATTGACTCAGAGTAAGTAAGTAAGTAAGTAATACCTGGGGGAGCAAACAGCTGTGCATATCTCTCTATCAGTGTTATAGAAGGTGGACAATTTATGAGTTTACCCTCTATAAGCTTTATACAGAGTAAAACAGATTTATTTGGGATTTGGATCCCATTGGGAGCTGGGTGTCTGGGTCCTGGAGACAGGAATACCTGCTGAGTTTTCAGTTAAAAGCCTGCAGCTTTGGGGGCATGGTTCAGACCCTGGGTCTGTGTTGCAGCATGTCTGGCTCAAAAAGACAGGGTTCTGGAGTCCCAAGCTGGCAGGGAAAATGGGCTCAGAGGTACTTTCAGCACTCGGGTGACAGTCCTAAGGGGGTCTCTATGACCAAACCTGTCACACTCTTATTGAAGCTACTTAGACTACCGTTGGGAAAGCAGGGTGCACGTTCTTCTACAGACTATACTGTTCAACTCCCCAATTTTGGCAAAGGTTGTGGAGAAGACCTCCAGATGGTGGTTGATTATCAGGGGAATTGCTATCTGGAGTCCAGGCATGGTGTTGCCTTCAGTCAAGGTCATGTCACAAACCCATCTATCCACTGGGTATAGGAACAAAACCAGCTAATGCTGTGGAGGGGCTGGGAACACACTAAGTGGGAGAAGACAGCTGTGTTTGTGATGTAAAAACTCCAACATTTATTGACTAGTTTCTTTTCTTCTGCTGGAACAGGAATCCTCTCTTAAAAAACAAACAAACGAACAAAAACATCGGAGTGCTCCACTTAGGGCATAATAGCCTTGTGATTTCGCTATCTGGGGAAAGTAGCAGCAGCCACCCCCAAAAGACTAGGAGATTTCTGTAGGAGAAGGGAGCCATTATAAATAAACATTGTTCTTTTAAATATGACTTCCAAAGAAGAAAAATATATTTAGCTCTTAATTGCTTCCTCATGATGTATAAATAAGGCCTCAAAGGTTTATTTGAATTTTTCAACCTTAAAATAACTAGCCATTGGATGTCTTTGTAGTGTTTGTGTTTCCTGGAAAAACTGAGAACCGGGATGGTAGCTTTCTCTGGCCCCAGTTGCAGCGGCTGGGGTGTTGAATTTTTTTACGGAAAGCTTTTCTCCCACAGTTTGGCAAGCATATGATTTAAATAGCTGTTAACAAAAGCAGAGTTTCATACAGTCTGACTAAACATTCTTTAGCACTTGTCCTGGATGACATCATCCATGGCATTATTTTGGGGAAGTTCTATGGCTTGTGTTATGCAGGAGGTCAGACTAGATGATCACAGTGATCCCTTCTGGCCTCGGAATTGATGAATCCCCAGTATTTTTATTCTTCCAGTAAAACAAGTTAGGTCTTGATTCAGGTGTAGTGCACAGGCAGACAGCAGTATCCGTGCTGAGCTCCACTGACTTCAAGGAGGCTCTTTGTGGGCACAGAAGCTAGTCTGCATGCTGCAGGAGTAGAGCTTAAATAAGATCTGAATTTTTCATGAAGAAAACCAAGAAGAATGAAAATAATTGAAAACCACACCACCTTCAGCCTTCTGTATCTATCATAAAATGCAAAAATTGTCAGAGACATTTTTTTCCTTTGCAGGTCACCTCTCTGAAAAGCCAGCTATGCTCAGTGGGAGATGGGAGGAGGCATGCTAATTCATCAGAATGGAAATATTAAAAAATATTTCCCTGTCAATGAATGTTTCAATGAGGAAGGTTAAAAAGGGGAATATGTAAAATAGGAAATTAATTTTTAAATAGAGGAACTATATATTTTCTGAATGTCTGCTTTCTTGTGTTGCAAATTGTTATGGGAGCCGGAAGAGAGCTTAAACAGAAAGAACTGGGCTGTCATCAGACGACAGAGGATGCTTTAAAATCCCCCTCCCCCCATACTAGAAAATAAAACTTTTGAAATTATTTGTAAATTATCATGATTTTTCCTTCCAAAAGCCTCCATCCTATCACAGATAAGCCTTTTGCTTGTAATGTCTACTGATGGATTTAGTACCTACAGCTGTGAGAAACGATTCTGACAAGGCTAAGATGTGGTGTATACAGAAAAATTGTTTAAAAATTCAGATCCTGCAGATGGACAAACTGGAGTTCTTTGTCTTTCCATAGAGCTTGGAGATTATTATCAGTGGTACTACTGGTATCTTCATCCATGTGCTTTGTGCCTTACAGCTAATTAGCCGTTTGGAAACTGATACATTCCTCCAAGGACTGCTTCTAAGGCTAGCAACCATAATACTTTATCCTTTTAGAGTTCTATTCTGGTCTTTCAGTTGCAGTTGTTTTAAAATGCTCTACTTGAAACAAATGGATTCCTGACCTTGGAAAGGTCTCTATATAATGCATTTTTTAGTTAGTGTTGGAGTCAATTTTTAAGAGTATACACAATTCCCATTCAACTCAACAGGGGTTGTGAGGTTGAAATACTTTTATAAGAGTTTTTGAAAATATATCCCTTCACCAGAATGGAAGAGACTGTTAAAGAGACTTGTGATTATCTCTGCGATACATGCCTCCAGTGCCACACTAAATTTCTGGGCTAGCCTTAATCTACAGCAATATTATATCTGGGATTGAGAATGACTGATTCAAATTCATGCCCCTCTGAAAGCTTAATACTTCCACCATTATAGCTTTTCTTTGTTATTGGGGTGTATGTTGAGAACAACTGAGCCCTTAAGCTAGAAGAAGCTAAACCAAATTGGCATCACCTACCACTATTTTGCACAATAAAGCCCCAATCTTGCCAACACTAGCTTGTGTGTAACTTTAGTCACATGAGCAGTTATATTTGAGTCAAGAATTAGTTACACATGTTTCTAAAATTAAGTGTTACTATATGACATCCATTACCTTACCAAATACACTGCAGCATTTTGTTACTGATGTGATTCCATTGCATTGTTAGTTTAGAGTCCATAGTAACAAATTGTCAGAAATGTGAGAACAGTAAATCCTGAAAGTCTATAGATTTGGGCATTTAGCTCCCTTAGGCTGTTCTAAAAATCGTAGCCTAAATTTTCAAAGACGACCAGCTATTTTGGCTGCCTCCATTTGTTGGATACCCAACTTCAGACATTTTAAAGGGGCCTGATTTTCAGAAGACCAAGTACTGAGCACTTCCTGCAAATCAGCCCTGTTAAAGGGTTCCCAAGTTAGGCATACAAAAATGGAGGTATACAAAATCACCAGTCACTCCTAAAAATTGGGGTCAATCAATATTTGTTGGGTAACAGCTATACTGTCACTATTTTTCAGATATACTATCAAAGGTATAATATCAAAATCTTTTAATGTTAGAATTTAATTTTTAAACTTAAACATGGAATGTAGTAGAAATATTTTAAAATCCATTCCCACTATTGAATTCACAAGTAACTTAAATCCAAAGTAACTAAATTGTAAAAAATGCTTACTACTTGAGCTTGGGAAAAATATTTTCACAGTGAGGGAGATCCTTGTGGATCATTCTGCAACTATATTATGCACCATTAAAATTTGATTTCCACACTATCTTTTTAAGTTTAGTTTTGGACAAGTCAATGAACTTTGTATGTAATTAAGGTTGCAGTAGTAAACTTTCATAGATTCATAGATATTTAGGTCAGAAGGGACCATTATGATCATTTGTTCACGTATTCCTCAAGTAGTTTCTAATATGCATCTAGAACCACATTGTTATAGGATTTGAAGCAATATTTCTGTAGAATTCAAAATGTACAGTATGTAAGAGACAGTAATATTTTATGATAACATGCTTGTCATGATGCCAACCCTTACATTTTCAGCTGCTGTGGCTTTCATGCCACCATGAAGTTATGGGCCAGATATGTATCTGGTGTGAAGTGGTCACTGAAGTCAATGAACTACACTGATTTCTACTAACTGTGGATTTGGCCTATGGCCTTCAGCAGAGAGTTATTCCGTTGTTCGATGAGAAATTAGTGGCAAAGGACTGAATATTATATATGTTTGTTTACAATATGTACACATGTTCTTGTTAGTGACTTGAGAAGGAATAACTAGGAAACAAACAAAAAGAAAAGGAGTACTTGTGGCACCTTAGAGACTAACCAATTTATTTGAGCATAAGCTTTCATGAGCTACAGCTCACTTCATCGGATGCATACTGTGGAAAGTGAGCTGTAGCTCATGAAAGCTTATGCTCAAATAAATTGGTTAGTCTCTAAGGTGCCACAAGTACTCCTTTTCTTTTTGCGAATACAGACTAACATGGCTGTTACTCTGAAACCTATGAAACAAACAGTGAGCAGGCTCAATTTATAATTCAGAAAGCAGCTGTTTTTAAAAATCTTTAGCTGTCTTGTTCCTTCGCTTCTTGTACCAATGTGATTCTAACCTCCGTGACTGTGCTTACCAAAGCCATTACCTACTACTACTTTCTCCCTTCTACCACCATATGAAGTGGGGCACGGAAACCCAATGGATTCCCAACATGAACGTCACTCACTTCATTGCCATCGTATCCTCAGTTTCTGGATTCCGTGGAGAGTTCTTCATAATGATGTGGAGCCAAGGAAGGAAGAGGTAGAATAAGCAACTGGTAGGCTGTGCTCCACCATGTCACCTGTTGTAAAGCAATAAGGAAATCTTTAAAACTCTCTTTGGACTAGGAAAAATGGCTGTTAGCTAACAATGATTGTAAAAAATGGCTTTGTATCTAGTGTTGACAGAAAGGGACATGGGTAAAATAATAATGGTTGACCCTAGGGGGAGCATCAGACACAAGCCTTGCCTAGGCTAGGAAAACTGGTTGAAAGTTAATGTAGCTTGAGGTTCTATTCACTTTCCATCCTTCATGGCAATGGTGTGGGAACCTCTCACCCCTTTAGGAGGTTTTTTCAAAGGATGAAAGGGATGCGGAATAGCTCAAAGTAGGAGGGGTGTGTGTGTGTGTGTGTAACTATAAAGGATCACCTGGCAGTGAGAGTGTGTAAATTCTCTGGGGCAGGAACTGTCTACTTGTGTCTGTACAGCACTTAGCAAAGTGGCTAAGAGGTGTCCCATGATTTGGACATTTCCTTACTTTTAACGGTTTGTGTTTGGCAGGATTGTTGCACTTAACTAACCATCATTCCTTTTCAAATGTTTCTTTTGTTTATGGAATGATACTACTGTGTGCATGTTGCTTTGTCCTGATCCCATCCTCATTGTGTACTAGAGTTACGAACACTTAATGTGCATGGCTATCACATCACTCATATACAACAGCTGTTTGCATGAAGTAGCCAAAAGGAAAAAGAACTTTATTTATTATTAAGCTGCACCTGAAGGAGACTCTATTGTGCCATTAACTAATATTTTATCATTGGTTTCACTACTGTTCTTTGAGTGCCAAGCATCACATGGAATGGCTTTCAGTGTGAGGCAGCTGTCTGGAGTCCATTATAATGAATAATGTTGTTGATGTGCAATCCAAGCTCTTGAGAATTTTCTAATTTGGATTTAGTGTTACATGGACAGAGAGGGATGTACTATGACAAGGAGTGACATGATTGCTTTTATTACAACATGTGGTATTCAGAATGTTAAAATCTATTCTGCGTTTTTAACTTTCATTCAGTGATTCTTCAAGATGCCCAGGACTCCTGGGAGGTACCATGTGTGCCCTTACAATGGAAGTTAGTGGGGGCTAAGAGTGCGCAACACCTTGTGGGATTGAGACTTTATGGGATACAGTGTATTTTCAATTCAAGGGTGAAATCCTAGCAAACAAAGAGGGTAACATGCCACTAAAAGTAAAATGAATAAAGGTTCAATCTAGTAAAAATTCCATCCTGTCTCCATGCTGTGCAACTCTCTGGAAGCTGATTTACCAGAGCTGCTTCAACCTTGCTCCGTGCAGTTGAATAGAGCAGTAGGAGATTTACAAGTGTGTGGAAAGAAGAGCTCTTAATAATCAGAATGGAGACTGTTGAAAATTGTAATCCTTGATTAAAAACAGCTTGCAGCTATGGCAAAATGAGGGAAATATGCCAGAAATGAAAATTTAATTATTACCATTTAATTATTACCATTGACGTTTGTATTACAACATTTACTGTAGAAATTTACTGTAGAAATGCTCAAAAAAGAGAATAGTGAACATTCAAAATGCTTAATTCAGAAACTGATAAAAATCCTAAGTATTGATTTGGGAGACTGGAAGTGAAATGGAAATTCAGGGGTAAGTCACAATCCCAATCCCTTGTGAGATACAGAAGTGTTACATACCTGCTGAAGAATTGTGGTCTACCCTCCTCCTCACAAAAGAGGGGTAAATGAAATATACAGGATAGATGTTTGATACATGGTCTACTGGGTTCAGAAAATTTCCAATGGATTTGAAAAAATCTATTACATTTGTGTAGTAGGCTTGGTGCTTTCAAATAAAGAGCAATGACGAAAAATTATTAAACTGAAAAGATATTTCTTGCCACTAGAACATATGGCTTAAAATCAACATTTACGTTATCATGTTTCCACTTACCACCACATATAGTGTTAGATAAGCATTTATCCTTGATTAAATATAAACTCAGAAGCAGTGATGTTTGTCAGAAGTGCTTGAGATTAGAATTCTTGCACCCATGTGTACTGTAGGCAGATGCCTTAAACCAATAAAATACAGTATTTTAAAATGTATAACACAAAGGAGCAGTGCCATTTCAGAAAATGCTTTGCTGAGGAAAGAGGACTGGAAAAAAATATTTGAAGTCTTCATGTTTTCAAATTGTATGAGTTATGTGTTTGAAGCTGGAAAGAAGCCCAAGGCAATTGCTCTCTCATAGGCTGAATCAGTTTTTAGCATCAAGAGAAAATATACTGTTCTTGAAACACTACACACTTCAGATTAGTATAACAACTTCGGTAATGATGTAGTTACTGTAAACTTCCCACTTTCTCAATCCATTTGCAATATATAATTCTAAGATGCCTCAAGTATGTCACTGCTGCTTAGTTTATATTTCATTGAAGATAAATGCTTACCTAATGCCTTGTGGTGGAGGTGAGTGGAACTGTACCCCTGTAACCATGTTGATTTTAAGCTGTCCTTTCTGAACAGTGAGAAATACATTTGTTAGCTTAATGTTTTTTTATCAAGGTTCATGTCTTGCAAGCACCAAGTCTGCTCCACACAAGTAATAGCAGACTTGTCAACTGTAGTGGAGCTTTCCTTAGTGCCAGAGGTCCAAGATTTATAATAAGCCTAGCCCAATACATTATCCAAAATGTTGTTAAATGCATTTGACATGACACTGATGAAAACAATAGGAGAGAAGTCATCAGTCACTACAGACTTTTGTGTGTGTGTGTGTGTGTGTGCTGCAGCCAAAGAGCCACTATGATTTCAGACACATTCAACAGAGCAGGTATATTTCAAATGATCATACACTTCACAAATACAATAATCCATGAATGCTCATGATCCTCTGTTTTCAGCTGAGCACATATACTAGTCTTCTTCAGTGATTGACTCCGGTACTAGCAAACTGATTTAACAGTAGCTAAGCTAGCATGAGGGACAGTATCCAATGGCATGTTGTACTGACACTGCTCAGGTGACCCCTTTAAGTTATCTAAAGTATAAGATGTTTTCATGTAAAAGGTCTAGCTTTTGTGGTGGCAAAAACTGCCCTTTGAAATGGGGGCTGATGTAAATTCCGCTGCCAGATTGAAACAATAGCTCTAAGAGATGTGAACTGCTACCTTTCATCTCAATAGGGTTTTAATGTTGACATTTAATTATGATTAGCTCTGGGGGACTAATGGTTGGGGTTTTTTTTTTTTTTTTTAATTCTCTGGCAATTCTGAAAAATTGAAAAAAAGTTTAGTTTCAGGTTGACCCAAAGGGGGAAAAAAAAACATTTTGAAATTTTTTTGAAAATTCTCAGCAAATTGAAAATAGTTTTGATTTCAGGCAGTTTGACAAAAGCAAAGGAACCGGGTAGAGGAGGTGCTGTCTCCTCCCTTACAAGCGTTAGCCCAGTGGTTAGGAAATTGACTGAGAATGTGGAGAACCTGTGTTCAATTCCCAACTCGTGTAGAGAAAGAAGTTGAAGGTGGGGCTCCCACACTGCGGAGAGTGACTCAGTCACTGAGCTACAGAGGTGTTCTCTTTCTGTGGCCCAATGACTATCCATTACAATGGCTGTGAATTTTTATTATAGATGACAATGGATAGTCATTGGGCCAGGGAAGCAGAGGCAGACTGGCTCTCTAGTCTGGCAGTAGCACTCCCAAATATGGGAAACCCAAGTTCAAATTCTTGCCCCAATGACTATTTATATACAGTAGAACAGCTTCAACAGGAGAGACTGAGACAGCTCCATAGCAGAATATTCCAGAGGTCCAGAACGGTCTCCTGCAATGTGGGAGACCCAAGTTAAAATCCCCTCTTCAGTATCCCAGGTGAATGCCCTAACCACTGGGGTGAAACTTACAGAGGCACCTCCTCCTCCTCCTCCTCCTCCTGTGTTTTATGAATCTAGTCCACCTTTGTTTTTGTCAAAATGCTTGAAATTAAAACACAGTATTTCCAGTTGGGTCAAAATGTTTTGATCTTTCAGTGTCATCAAAACTATTTGGCAAAGTTGACCCAAATTCACAAACAGTTTTCGTTGATCTGAAACTGCACATTTTGGCTAATAAACCATTAGCCAAAAAAAATTCACTTAACTCCAATGATGACAATTTAAATGTTAACTCCTCTTCATTGCAGATGATTTTAGCAGAAACGTCCGTGTACTACGGGCTTGTTCTGAGACCTTGGGCAGTTGAGTAGGGCACCACCTCTATTTTTCCTGAACATGACCCCCTAGGCGACATTAAATACACTAGTATGAAGTTATGCCTCTGTGTAAGAGCTTTTCATTTTTCTGTGTCGTAGAAAGAGAGATGGATAAATTAGTGTTAAAAAAAAAAAAGAGGTATTCACAAATATTCAACCAAAGAAAAGCAGAATTCTGTTCATGAGACTTTTTATTCACTTCCCAGAATGAACTGATTTGTAGCAGTGAATTTCCATTCTCAAAAATGGTAGTAGAAAAAGTGTTTGAAACTCGCATTCAAATTTGTATTGACATGGCCATCTTGAAAACTCTTTATGCATTTGGGAGTCACTCCAGGAGGGAATAGAAACACCAGGCATGTGACTGACAGCACAAATTGTGAAATACAAAGAGAGATTAATCAAGCCAATAGTCATGGTGAACAGTCCACATACGCTCTCTTCCCTTGGTCCCGCAATTGGGGCACTTCATGGGGAGATGTGTTTACACAGAGTCCCATGGACTTCAGTGGGATGTACGGGTGCCTGGGCTTATCCACAAAGATGTGATTGCAGGATCACGGGCTGTAGGCTGAAATATGTTTGTATAAACCACTCTTTTGAAACATTTCAAATATACAAATTCAGAGAAACTAGGAGTCCCCCCTCCAGAAGAATAATAAACAAAAATAGGGGCTAAAATTCACAAAATAAAGGGGCTGATGGAAATAGCCATGTTCTAATTATAAGCTAATTAAGATAGCACTGGTGCAATACACTTAAAAGAGAATATATATATTTCCATTTGCTTATTAAATATCAGAAATCACCAGATTTTGAAGGCCCGTAGTGGCTCCTTTTGATGCTGGATGATAGATTGCAGTATGTATATAGGGCCAAATGTTTCTTAATCTATCAGTTTAATAATTTAATTCTGTCCATGTTTGCTATTTCTACAGCATAATAAAACACACACAGGAAGCACTCTGATATCTTACATATTGTATCTTTATACAAAAGAGTACAGTCAAGAAGCAAAGGGTGAATGTACCGACTGAAAGCTTTGAACATTCAAGTACTGTAGTACATAAAATGTCTGCCTGTGTTGGCCGATTGCCATTCATTGGATTTAAGAGGTGAATCTGAAGAAAAGAAAATGTGGTGGGGGGAATTACTAGATGTTTCTGTAATAAATATAAAAAGGGTTTCTAGGTTAGACTAACATACATAAGAGAAGCAGCTCTGGCTTAACTCTCATCATAAATATTACAAAATCTCATTCTTCCCTTGGTGGTAATAGCAGATTGTTGAAGCACAGAGTCCTGTCCCTGCATGCTATGCCTAATTAGCATTACGTCCTTTCTTTGCAAAAATACCCCTCTCCAGAAAGCATGCAGAAATGAATTATCACCATTGCAGCAGAGTTTTGCCGGGAGGGGGGGAGAGGGAGTCCTTGCATAATGAGATAAAGGTAAAGCTCACAACCAATTTCCATGATGCTTTGGAAGCCAGCTTTCCACCCTTGGATAAATAAGAAAAGAAAAGAAAAATGTGAAGTTCCACTTTTTTTTTTTTAACTTAAGCTATTGGGCTTAATTATCAAATATATTCCATAGCTTTTATGTCAGTAAAGCTGTAGTGACTTCAGTGAACTCATACTGGCTTGTGCCTGGAGTAATGCACTGTAGAGGGAGGCTCCTTTTTTGTGAGGCGTATATTTTTCTGTATCATTCTTACACTTGGTGTGCATCATCCAGAAAATCTGCTGATGGAAAAGCTATCAACAGTTTGGAGATCTCAAAACTGAGACAGCTATATAGTGCTGAATTCTGCAAGCAGAAGGGGAAAATTATAAAATGCCATCTAATTACAGGAAACTTTACTCAGGCCCCTTGTGCATATTCAGTAAGATGCAGCTTTGAATTACATGAATAGGTATTAGTTTTCACATAAAGTGTTATATATTCATTTTTTACTACATCCGTATATTATATGTATGCAGCATCTTGTACTGGGTTACTGTAGTATGAAGGGCAAAATCTGGAAGAGTTGCATTTAAGATGCAGTGTGAATGAAGCAGGGCTTCATTACAGCCTTGGCTCATTCACTGTTCACCTTAAAAGATGCACCTTACATTGTGGAAAAAAGTGTTGATGATTGAGAAACGCAATAATTCTGTTGGGAGCTTTCCTATGGCTCTTGCAGTACCACTGCAATGTAAAGGAGGTGATGATGACTATGACACATTTGGAAGTGGAATAAATTTTGTCAAGGAATGAGAGAACATAAAAATGCTTCTCCTGGCCTGTTGAGTGGTCTAGTGGCAGGGTATCATATCAGCTGAATTGTGTGAGCAGAAGTTAGGGATGAAATCCTGGCTCCAATGAGGTCAATGGGAGTTTTGTCAATGGTAGCAAGGTGATTTGTAGTGACTGGGAGCCCCTGGAAAATAGTACAGTCAGAAGAAGGAGTACTTCGGAACACTGTGGTGGCTTGGCAGGGAGTGCTATTGGCTGATTTCTGTATCGACCATGTCCAGCCCACAGCTGGCCTAGGTGAAGGTTGAAGTGAAAATGGTCTGGAGCTATAGAGTGGGCAAAAACAGAAAATCAGAGATTCTTAAGGACCTCAGAGAAAAAAATATCTTGGAATGATTGAGTCCTCGGTAGTGAGCATGTGAAGTGGAGCTCAAAGGTGGCACTGCTCTGAGTGCCCTGATTACAAATAAATACATAATTTGTTTGTGTACAGTCTGTTATGGATGGATATCTGGAAATCAAACTGAGACGAGCCAGCAATTTTTAACCATAAATCCAGTGTAGTATTTAAATAAGGTTTTCCACTCTACCTCTTGTTTCAAACATGCTTCACCTGAATGACAAATACATTTATCTTTTACTGTTGCCACAAAATCCCTTCCAACACAGCACTGAGAACATCACAAGGGAACAATCTCCCCTTTGGTAACAATGCTTCATTATTTTTATTTTAACAATAATGCTAACCAAGAAGAATGTTTTATAATAACAGTTATATGTCTGAAAGAATTTCTCTCCTTTGGTATTGTCATTTTCATAACATAAAACACCTACAATTTGTTTACTGACCTAACCAAAAACAGAGGCTTTATCTACCCATTGAGTCTCAGGCAAATACAAAGAACATAAAACTAAGAACAAGTCTGCTAAATTCAATGCATTTTCTAATCTAATTACTGCATGCTCACTATTGAGCTTGCTTTCAAATAGATTATAGAAGGGCTTATTTTCCTGTATTCCTTTCTGTTTCAGAAAATAGGGAGGATCACTCAATAGCATTAGAATATATTGTGTTCTGAGATGAAGCCAGTCCCTAAACTACTGTATATATCCTGACATCATTACCTATGACTTGGTTTACTAAGCTTAATGAGAATACTGAATCACCTCACCCTGAATATTTATTTGCTTCTTATAATACAGCAAAGAAACAAAAGCAGGTGTCTTGTCAAATAAATGACCTACCTCCTCTTTGTTAACTATAGTCATCTATCTATACACAACAGTACTACTAGAAAAAGGCTGTTTCAACATAATTCTGAAAGGATTTCTCTGTAATTTTAACAACACAAAACGCAGAAGGTTAGTCCTGTACATGTAGGATGGGTTTAAGAGAATGAGTGACACAGCAATGGGGATAAGTGTGTATAATATAGCAGAGAGAGAAGCATTTTGGTGTATAAAAATTTGAACTTGGAGCTGTGGTCTGCTGGAATTCTGAAGGAGAATTTAGCTGTATACGAACATTGCTGTGACTTATCCATCATTTTTTCAAGGTGAATATGAACCAAACATTGTAAGAGTCTGTTGTAGATTTGGAAGCTTTGTGTTGCTTTCCTAATGCATAATATTTACTTTTTTGAGAAAACAAATTTAAAAAAGAACAATGAAGGTAATAAAATTTCTAAAATCACCACCTAGAATATAAAGAAATCAAAGATGGTGCATGTGATATCTCAGTACTGCCTCTGGCTTATATTATCTCAGGAAGCAGTTATTAGAAAATTCATAATTGCAGCATTTTGTTTTCATTATTTTCCTGATAACTGATCAGAGGAAGTCTCTTTATAAACATTTCATGGATTTTTATCTTTCTGGTTGCTGACTGGGCTACAGGGGGATATAATTTTTACATCATTTTTGTGTACTTTTATGAATAAGCTGTTTTATGATTAACTGTAAACTTTATTGGGATTAATAGTCATCTTTCCAGCAAACTGATTGGTTGACAAGTTTTATTGGTAAAGTTAACAATAAATGCAATGAATAAATACATGGATTTTGACTAGAATAACAATTTGCTCAGAACTAAACTTCTTCTCCTGCTGCTCAAACAGAGTTCAGGGTTTTTTAAGATCCTTGTTTTGACAGATCTTTACGTTTATGGCTTGATTAAATGTCTTGTTGATGAATGGTCCTCTTTTTCATTGGTCTAAACTGATTGTGAGTGCCTGCATCAGAAATCTCATGCCATATCCTGTGAATGAGCTCTGCAGTTGGGCATCTTTATGAAGTGTAGGATATAGATTACTTGTCGTGACTTCACAGTACTGGGCCAATGTAATTCATCATATGTTTAGACACAATGGGACTGATTGTCGTGTCATACTAGTGTAAATCAGGAGTTAATTCCATCACAATCAAACAAGTCGCACCCGAAGAAAACTGCAGTAAATGAAGAGAATCAGGCCTTATGTATGTTTCAAAATGTTTGTTAAAACTAGAAGATAACATTTATTCATTTGGAGAAGAATGCATTTCTGTTTTTGAAGTTAATACTTTAATTTTCTGATCACAGTAGTTTTGGGAACAGGCTGTTGAATGGTCTCAGAGATAAAACCAAGTAATCATTGAGACTTAGCGCCTGTAAATGCTTTATCATTTGCATAAAATTATAATTTATACATACTAATGTTATACGTAAAGGGCCCATTTCTCCAGCTTCCTTAGCTTGACACTGGTGTAACTGCATTGACTTCAATAGAATCTTTAGTATATATGGGGTTTTAATTATTATGACACATGCTTAACTTTATGTACTGTGAGTGTTCCTACTGTAGTCAATAAGAATATTTTCAGGACCTAATTTGGTTGCCTATACATAACCCAGATATCCTGATTCTCTTCACACACCAGTGTAAATCAGAAGTAACTTCATTTAAGTTAATGGAACTACAGTGGTGTGAGAGGAGTCAGACGTGTGTGTGTGTGTGTGTGTGTGTGTAACACAAGCTGCCCACAAATTAATGATGAAAGCTTCATGTATGCTATAGGACTATAGGCCTTCAGATTACAACGTGGTTGTCCCTTTGAGCATGTCCGAAGCTGGTAGAAACATTTTCAACAAAGCTGAAACAATACTTCTCTGCAAAATGGTATTGAGTAACTGAAGCCTTGTGGTTAAGGCACTGGAGATACAGGTTCAGATTGCTGTTCTGCCTGATTCAAAGGGATCTGAGATTAGATTGCTCAAGGAACTTGAACATGGGTGTCTCACATCCCAGGCCAGTGCTCTAACTAGCAGGCTGTAGAGGATCTCCATCAGGTGTCACTCTCAGAACAGACATTTTGGTACAATTCCATTTTTTCTAGACCCTTTGAAAAATTTTGGTTTTGTTCCAAATTTTAGAAACTTCAAGTGTTGGATTTTACATCCTCGGGACAGCTCTAGTCTAAAGCTTTAGCCCAGTTTGGAAAGGTGGCTAATAATAACTAGGTTCTTTGGCTTATTTGTGTTTGTTGTGTAGACTGGCTCTAAAATGTTACCAGTCTGGAAAGAGTTCCAAAGAGTTAGCAGAGCAGGTTGCATTAAACATTGCATCATAAAGATAGTGAAAAATCTGTTACAATGAAACGAGACCTGCCACAATAACTGCTTGTTCTAATCTAATTGTTTCAGTTTGCTAAGTATGACATTTTCATACTGTTTTGCCCCTTTTCCTCTCTAAATCTGATTGCATTTAGAGTGGGAACGTCCACTAGATTTTCAGTATTTGAGATCAAGTTGCAAGCTTGAGTGGTGATTGCACTGAATGGGAATTTTCCTTGAATAGGGACTGCAGCATTTGGTCCAGAGTAGGTTCTGACTATCAGATTGAGAGTGAATCCTGACATGTCCTGTGTGAGACTTCACATCAGCAATTTCACGTGGAGGAGGAGGAAAATGGGCAGATGTTTTCTTGGTCATTTGTCTACTCACGTTGAGTCAAAATGGTCTCATTGGTTTTAATGGGACTCCTCAAGGAGGAAGGTACTACTCACCATAAATAGGGGTGACAGAATCTGGCTGTAAATTAGTGGGAATTATGGATGAACTGTTACTGCTACGAGGTTTTTGAGTGTTTCAGTGTTGACCCCTTATTTTCAGGTTATTTTTAGACCTTAACCATTTTAGGCAGCATCAGGTGGAAAAGTGGTGTGCTGAAGTGATAATATTAAATATCACACAAACACAGTCAGATCAGGAGGTGAGGTACATTGTTACTGTGGGAGTTAATGGCTTCCAAAATACCACATACTACTGTGCTCAAAACTGCATGCCAAATTATGCCAGCTGGGAGGATGTGTGTCACCACAGATTGATTGCAATTTTGAGATGTAAATTAAGCTGCTTCTTTTAGTCTAGCATAAGAAAAGAAGCATGCATGTAGTTATAGAAACTATACCAGATTTTTATAACACAAATTACCCTTCCAAATTAGACATGAGAATCACAGTATTACAGTCTCTTGTACTCTGAACACCATAGAGCCCAGGTCAGTGGGGCTTCCTCTGGGTCTCTACATGGTGCAATTAGGGAGGCAAGCAGAGCCTGGGTCAGGTCTTGTGGTTACATCAGCATTGGTTCCCCTCTACCCTTTCCTTGCATAATAAAGCAGTAGCTAGATTGGTGGTTTCAGGGGGGGAGGAAAGGGTTCCTTCTGCCTCAACAACAACACCATCTTACTTCCTTCACCAACCCCAAATACTCTTGGTGCAGGGGGAAGATTCTCTTCCCTCTGCCTTGTTGGTACTTTTCCTATTGGATTTGAAATAGTATGCAATCTTCCCATTCAAGTTAATATACTATTAAATAAAACAACCCGCAAAACTGAACACAAGAAATCAGGTAGAGTGTGAGGAGATTGCTTTGCAGAGGGAAAGCAAAACCACAAAAAAATCCCTCCAGACCAACAGCACTACCTGTGGATGGTGGTGTGTGTGTGTGAGTACAGTTGGGATACTTTCATCCAATGAAATCATCACTGAAGGATCAGCTCCATTTCCAGTGCTGCCACACTTTACATGGGAATGAAATTTCCTATCATAGACTGATTCAGAAATGAAGATTATATCAACGTCAGTGCTACAAATAATCTGTTTGGGGAAGGCGTGTGTGTGTGTGTTATGAGGAAACAGAACTGGGCCAATATTTTCAAAAATGGCTAGTTATTTTTGATGCACAACTTGAGACACGTTGACATCTGATTTTCAGAAGATTGGTGCATGGCACTTCCTGAAAATCAGACTCCTTTAAAAAGGCTGTCACTTTAGAAAATCTTGTCCTTGAATAACGAGTGTCATGCTCTAAACAATAAGGTTTTGGCCATGCTTGTCCATAAGACAGAGGATTCCTGGTAATTTAGTAGAAGAGTGGTGAGTCAAGCACCAGACGTGCCTAAAAGCAAGCACTTACATATCTACGTTCTTACACAGGCATTGACTTCAGTGGCGAATCAGCATAATAAGCAGTAGCACAATGAGAAGTATCATCACTGTGATTTCCTGGAGTGGTGGATGAACCACAAAAGGTATTTGGATACTCAGCCAAACTATCCAGTCCTCCGTTAATCACAAAATCCATCTATTGCTTCATACACTGAGGATAATTCAGTATTATCCCTTCATTAATGGACAGTTAGCTTCCTTACCTTTCTGAAAGGTGGGGTCTTTCTTTAAAATAAAAATGTAGTGAGGGTCAAGTAATTGTATATTTTTCCTCTCCTTACTACCAAGGAAAACCCCATAAATGTGTGATCTAACTGTACATAAAGTAGCTAGAGCCTTCTACTTTAATAACATCAATTATGCTAAACTGTGTAGATTCAGTGCTATGTGTGATAGACTATAGTATCTTTGTCATGATACATCTAGCTTCATTATGATATTTATAAACACACTGTGGAAAAAGTTAGCCCCCAGCAGCAAGTACTTTGTGCCAGTCCCCTGAAATAAAGCAACTGAAAAGCCAATTCAGCTGACTACTTCAGGATTACCCAGCAGCAAAGGGGCATGCCAGGGCATGACTGAGGAAAAGGGGGGAAAACAAGAGCATACAAGCACTTCTGGTAATGAGCCTTGGTGGCTGTTAAGCCTATGTGCAAGTTGAGCAGCCCTGAGGCTGCTCTTACTTGTATCTGAGGCCAAAGTGGCCTTTAGCTGGCCATATGATCAGGCAGTATAGATGGATATAAAACTATGTTTGTCCACCCACTTGGGCCCCAGGGTGAGGAAGCCAAGCTAGCCCCAAGGATAATGATGTCACATTCATCCATGGTGTAAATCTATCATTTCAATGAAATAACATCAGGGATGAATTTCATCCCCTTAAACAAATAATCTGATTATTTTATAGCAACACTCTAATGTATTTGTGGCATTTAGAATTAACTTTTTAGAACTGGCCATAAGCAATATTCGCTATGTGCTTCACCCCTATTTTGGTTAGTGAATCATTCATGAACCAATCATGATTTCTGGGAATGTAATAGTTCATGAACAGAGCTGTCTGAAAGTCAGTGTTTGTTTTGCAGGAAATTCTGACATTTCCAAATTTCCTTTCATTCCAATGAGAACAAAAAATTGAAACTTTGACATTTCGCACAAAACAAAAACTTAAAAAAATTAGTTTAGGAAATATCAACATATAACTAAATGTTTCAATAATTTTCAGTATGCTCCAGCAAAACATTTTGATTTTCTCATATCAGCATTTTCGAATGGAAAATCATTCAATTAGATTTTTTTTTTTACTGACTGCATTGATAAATATTTGCCAAATAGTGTAGATAAACCATTTGCAGCCCAATAGTTGTTTGTGAAATACTTGCTTTGAATATTTGTGGGTAGTGTAGGCTGGGAGCCTCCAAATTTCATTTGAATTTCAATTCCCATAGGGTCCTTTGACAATCACATCCATAAATCAGCTGATATTGTCTCTTCCCAAATTGTAAGAATGAAACTGTTTTAAACAGAAAAATAATTAATAAAGAATATTGAGTTTTCCTAACCAATTTTTCAATGAAATAACCATTTGTGCTAAAATTCATGAAAGATTGGGATTCTCAAACCTTCCCATGCATTTGTGTGAATTCTTGTGAATAAACACCATATGGCCCATTGATTTGCAGTGAAGTATCTTGGTAATTTTTTTCAAAAAAATATTTGGAATCCTCTTTATTCTTGATCAGTTTTAATAATAATAATAATAATATAATTAATAAAGCTTAACAGAATGGGAAAATGCAGTTCTCTTCCAGACAATGTCATTCAGATGACCATTGATATTTTGTAAGTGTTTATGTAGCCATCCCTGCTTGGGTCATAAGAGGAGCTTGAACTGAAGACTTTCCGTGCTAAATCATAAGTGTCTACTGCTTGAGCTCATGGACTTAATTTAGAAGTGTATACTCGGAACTCTTTTCATGGACCAATCACTAGAAAGGGCTGAAGGCTCCCAGTGTGAGTTACTTGTCACTTATACCTTTTCTGAATTGTGATTTGTGCAATTCCAATGAAGATCAACTTGTTTAAAAATGGTACCACTGGAAATTACCTTTTTGTGGTCTTAGTGGTGATATTCTCAAAACAGTGGATTTATTCAAATCTTTAGTCCAGTGATTCTCAAACCAAAGTGGGTTGTGGCCCAGTTTTAATGGGGTCACCAGAGCAGGCATTAGACTTGCTAGAGCCAGGGGTGAAGCCAATGCCTAAGCACCACCGCCTGGGCTGAAGCTGAGGCCTGAGAGCTTGAGTCCTGGGCAGTGTGGCTCAGGTTACAAGCCCCCCGCCTGCGTCTGAAACCCTTGGGCTTTGGCTTTGGGCCCCGCTGCTGGGAGGTGGCAAAGCTCAGGCAGAGATGGCAGGGGTTGGGCCAGCTCAGGCTTCAGTCTACCCTCCTCAGGTCGTGTAGTAATTTTTGTTTTCAGAAGGGGGTCGTGGTGCAATGAAGTTTGAGAACCCCTGCTTGCCTTGACACACTGGTTTTGAGGAGGACTCAGGTAACTTTATCAAATAACTTAATTGCTCATCTCATCTTTTTTTTTTTTTTAATACATAGAAGCTAATACCAGCTACCAAAGGAAGCAGGGACATTAATTGTATAGGCCTTGCTCTTTTGCTGAAACTCATTCCAGTTGAATTTTTGGTGTGGTTGTTCAAAACTCACCTATTAATTTTTTTCTGTAGTAAAGTACTGGAACACTGGGAAGGGGATTGGTTATAAAACACAGCCCTTAGGACAAATTAGGACAAATCAGTGATATCAGTTTACATATAGCATATGAGTATTCTTGCTTGTGTCTCTATTTATGGTACATTAAAAGCAGAGTCACAAGAAAATCATGGGGTTATGAAGCTTCCTTCATAAAGCAGAAAATGTAAAGTTTTTATGTCTGTTTAGGCACAGATTATTAGTGCTGTATGACATTAAAGAGTATTAACTGCAATTTGTAAAGCTCCAAAGAACTTTAGAAGGATACACAACACTTTTATTGAGTCACCGTTTTAATGAAAATCTGGCTAAGTAAATCTAGATGAAGGCCACCACGGATATTGTACCATACTTAATCAAGGAATAAACTGCTTAATGCTTGGGGGAGATAGGTAAACTTGGATGCACTCAAACTTTATGCATATATAACCTAGTTAATCCATAATAAGTAAGCTGTATATAAAACAAAGAGATGCATATTCCAGTTCCAGTCTGCCATTCAGTAATGAAATACAGAAAAGGAAGGATTGGAGTGGGTATATGCTTCCCACTTGAGGCTTACAAGTATCTCCCACTAAAATCAATGTGTTAAGAGAACAAATGGAGATGAGAATAGAGCCTTCTTTTTCTAATCTGTAAATGTAAATTCCTTCTGTGATCAGAGTTCTAATTCAGAACTCACTAGACTAGAATCCCAAACCTTTATATCTGATACTAAAACAAGTATACGTTCTGTCTGCTTGTCCTTATATGATCTTTTCTTGGAAAACACCTACAGCCATCTTCCACAGTTTCTCTCATTACGTACACTGGCATTGTGAAATAAAATACTCTGACTAGGAGACATTGAGATAAGCTATTTAATATTCCCGCAGACTCGATAAAATGTGGAATACTGTTTTCCATACAAATTATTTAAACATACAATATTCAGAAAATCTTGAATTAAATGCTAAGCCCAACGGCTGTATATTTCAAACATCCGTTTCCCAACTGTGTCATATGTTTGGTCAGTATAGGAGATTTTTATATGGGGCCAGATTTTCAGATAAGATCCCAAGAATTATATAATACTCTACTGTAGGAGGGACAGGAGACCACAGGGTGCATTTTGAATTTCTCAGAACCATCTGGGCTACTATTACTCTGGGTCTGCCAGTGCTTATACTGTAAACCCCCCTGTTCTAGGTTTTCACAACTTGGACAGTAAAATATGCTTCTAGCTAAAACTTCCTAGATAAGTTCTCAGCACAGCAATCATGGTTTGAGGACACACATGTTTTTTAGGCCCCCCAGATGTTGGTACCTGAAAGTCTACAGCCTCCTTCCTTATTCAATGTCTGTGTGGGTCCACATCCTCCAATGCAAGCTGGAGTGGAAGCATCATAATACTAGTCCTTAATTACCTAAGGTGCTCTCATGGTGTCCTTCTGCACTATGGAAAAGGTCAACTCACTGTTTCCACCCAAGTATGTTAAAAACAGTGCATGAAGTGGGTCCCTGTAGTCCTTTCTAGTGAGGGAACCAGTCTCCAAGCCACTTTTCTGACACCTATGCCCTGGCGGGGGGGGGGGGGGGTGTAGCTCCCCTGTTGTCTATGGTGAGGAGCACTTGGCCTCTCCACTGTTTTCTGAAGCTACTGGAGGTGCAATCCCTGGGCTGCTGTTTTATCTCTTATGCCAATAGAGGATAAAGTCCTGAGTCTGGGTCCTTGAACTTTCATGCCAGGGGAAAAGTAGACCACATATGAGTCCTTTCAGCTCTGGTGACAGTGGGGGAGTGACTCTTCAGACCAATTCTTCAGTCTCTCTGTTATAAGCATGTAATGTGGATGTCAGAGGCTGGCTGGCCCCTTCAGGGGAGTTGGGCTCTGCCTGGCCTGTGGCAGATCAGTTACCCTCCCAGCTGATTCTGATCAGCTAGGTTTCAGAAGGTCCTGTTCAATTATTAGACCCAGCTGGGAAGGGGTCATGGCAGTGGCACCCCAGAACCAGGGGGACAAGGGGACAGATCCCTCACACTTTTTTGTCCCATCCCCCAGGCTCCCAGCCCAGGGCAGTTAGAGGTGGAGGGTTTGCGACTCCATGCTGGCTCCCCACAGCTACCTGCATAGCTCTGTCCCCAACCTGGCTCTGGCCAGGGGACAGGGTTGGGGGGGCCTTGGAGCCACAGCCTAGCCACTGTAAGAGCTGTGCAGGCAGCTGTGAGGAGCCACAGAGTCACGGACCCTCCCCCTGCCCTGGATGGGAGGTCCAGGGGGCAAGGTAATGGGCCAGGGGGTTGCTTGGGCTCCCTGCATCGTGGACAGATGGAGGGTCTGCTGCAGTTCCCACAGCTGCCCGCCTGGCTCTTATCATGGCCAGGCTGTGGCTCCAAGCCCCTACCCCCACCCCCCGCGAGAGCCAGGTCAGGGAGAGCTGTACAGGCAGCTGTGGGGAGCCTGGGGCCCTCCATCTGCCCTGGGAGGGGAGCCCAGTATATGGGCAGGGGTATTGCTTTTGCCCCCCTCTCCAACCTGGGCGGGCTCCCCAGCCCCACTCTGGCTTCCAGCTTGGCTTGGGACAGGGCCTTGGGGGGCAGGGATGGGGTCTGGGAGGAGCCCCCATATTGGGAGGGCTCTGGCACCTTTTCATGGTATGCCTACCAAGGGCTGTGAGAATTCATTTAGGAGGAGGAGCTGCAGAGGGGTTGTTGGTGTCTCTGGTAGGCCTGGAGAAGGTAACTCCAAGACAGCCAGCTGGAGGGGAACTGAGGATGATTGTAGGAGGGACGACAGCTTGCGTCTGTGGCTGGCCTTGGAAGATTCCCAGAATGGAAAAGTCCTGAGTCAGCACCCTGTAAGAGGCTAGGAAAGAACTGAGAGTTGAGCCCAGGAAGGATGGACCCTTTTGGCTCATGGTGCACTTGGGGTGATTGTCTAATTCTGTTACCAGCGCCTCTCTGGGTGGAATTGAGAGACTACTGTCTGGACGCATTTCCCTGAGAGAAATGAGGCAGGCTGAATAATGTTGTGGTGGGCCAAAACAGGGTGCTGTGGACACCAACTTTGCCACAGTGGATTAATTATTGGTGCGATTTTCACAAGCACCTAAATTTAGGAGCACTGGAGATACAAGGTGGGTGAGGTAATATCTTTTACTGGACCAACTTCTGTTGGTGAGAGACACAAGCTTTTGCGCTTACACAGAGCTCTTCAGGTCTGGGAAACTTAGGCTATGTCTGTACTATCGCTTTTGTCAGTATAACTTATGTCTCTCAGGGATGTGAAAAAACACACCTCTGAGCCACATAAGTTACACCAGGGATTGGCAACCTTTGGCATGTGGCCCACCAGGGTAAGCCCCCTGGCAAGCCGGGCTGGTTTGTTTACCTGACGCGTCCGCAGGTTCAGCTGATCGCAGCTCCCAGTGGCCGCGGTTTGCCGCTCCAGGCCAATGGAGGCTGAGGGAAGCAGCACGGGCTGAGGGATGTGCTGGTCACCACTTCCCGCAGTCCCCATTGGCCTGGAGCAGCGAACTGCGGCCAGTGGGAGCTGCGATTGGGTGAACCTGGGGACATGGCAGGTAAAGAAACCGGCCAGGCCCGCCAGGGGGCATACCCTGGCAGGCCGTGTGCCAAAGGTTGCTGATCCTTGAGTTACACCAACAAAAGCACCGGTGTGAACTGCGCTATGTTGTCAGGAGATGCTTTCCTACGGACATAGCTACTGCTACTCACTGGGGGTGGTTGAATTATGTTGATGGGAGAACTCTTTCCTATCGGCATAGAGCAGCTATGCTGCATTGGTACAGCTGTGTTGCTGTAAGCTCGCCAGTGTAGACATGGCCTTACTCAGAGTGTCACAGTTCAATACAAGGTGGAACAGACTGTTTAACAGAAGTAGTTTACACACATTTCAAGGGATCATTCAAAGTGAAGTGGCTTGTTAGCACCTGTGCAGTCTTCGGGAGGAAAGTAAGGGGGTGGGGAAGCAGCTGGGGATGTTGTTAGTGGGTTATAATATATGTTGTTGTTGTTGTAATAAGACATAAATCCAATGTCTTTATTCAGTCCGTGATTTTTAGTGTCTAGCAAAGTTCTGAATTTAAGCTACCCGGCTTGTCTTTTGAAAGTGTTGTGCGGGGTTCGTTTGCAGATGAGGACTGATAGTTCAGATATAAAGTGATCGCTTTGTGAAAAGTGTTGACCCTCAGGTGATATGATGTTTTAGATTAGTGCTACTAAAATAATAAAACATTATTGAAAATGAATGGAATTTGTGCTGCAAATCACTACAGCTGGGAATATGCTTCCCAGCTCAAGTAGAAAGATACACATTAGTTTTTTGAGCTACCTTACTAAAAATAGTAGTGTAGCCAGGGACAGCATCCTATTTATGACTTTAAAGCAGTCTTCTTTCTACCCTCAAAAGTGACACAAATGGCATCTTCTCACTAAACAGATACGGTCACTGTTTGTGTAATCTGGCTCATATCGGCTTCCTTTGGGGACAAAAATAAGATTGTGATACTCTTATTCCTGGCAAGCCTCTATGATGCCAGATTATGATCTTGTCATGGGTGAGTTCTTTGACAATTGTCTTGTACCCTGCTGTTCAGTGTTAACAGGTTCCATCTGGTGACATGGAATGTGCCTCTGAGGTCTGGTTGGGGCCAGAGAGTTGGGGCCATTGGGTCTGCACCTCCTTGACTGAGGGCTAGGTCATGTCCATCATATGCATGGAAGACATGCCCTTCCTCTTGAAATCAGTAATAGAGTCTTTAACCCTGGTACTGTTGCAGTCAGGTCACTAGTCCTGCTGAGCCAACAGAGCTACAAGAATGAGGTATTCTTTCTCAAGCCTTATTAAAGAATCCTTCACTAAATTCCAAATAGGGGGCCAAAAAATTACACTTGTGCACACCCACCGAAGGCCCAAGTGTAACAAACAGCATCAGTAGTATGAGACAGCACCGTTGTACACCTGGAGGCATGTAGAGATTCTGCAGTATTTCTTTGTAATGTAGTAGCAAGAGGGCCTAAAACATAAGCCCGTGTATCAGAGGCCAGGTATAAGGCCTGAAGCCTGAACCAAAGTAGTGGTCAAGCTTTGCTTTGACAAGGCAAGACAGCCATAGTTTTAACACATTAGCTGGTTGAGGTAAACTGTAGGCTCCCTCCCCTTAGGCAGTGGTTAATTTGTGCCAGGGCTGAGCCCTGCCACCTGTAGGCTTGGCAGTTCATAGTCCCAGCCCCTCTGGGCTTGCTGCATCAGTTATGAATGTAAAAAAATTGCTGGAGCCCTGGCACCTCCTTCATTACAAATTAAGCACTGCCTCTAGGGTTTATCTCAACCAGCTAACATATGTTAACTACTCTGCTTTGTCTACATTAGGATTTTACTACATTAGTTACTGTATTAAAATATACTTTCGCCTTTTGTAGGCCTGGCCTATGAATCTTGCATATGAAGTATACATCAGGATCTGCACATGCATATATCCTTAGAAGTGTGGTTCAAAGAAAAACTATAAGGTAGTATGAGCACTTACCAAACATGGCCAGCCATGCTAGCAATTTGTTTTTTGTCCATGTCACAAATTAAGACCTGCAGTTGAATCTGTAGGGATAGAACTCTGCCACCAGAAACAGTGAGTTGCAAGATTGGGGCTTAAGTATTTTGCTCTAAACCAGTTCGAGGCCATAGTTCATCTTAATTGCAAAAATCATGTCTAACTACCCACCCCAAAAAAACAACAAAAACTTTTTAGAAGAATGACAAGGAGGCTTATGGCATGGTCAAAGTTGAGACGCAGCAGAATCAATGGAACCAGGCTGGCACTATTTTACTTTAAAGGTAATGCTTTCTAAATAACTATAGAAAATCAGGGACGGGTAGTAAATTTTGACTCTTCATAGGTAATTATAGTATGATAACTTACCTCTTAAAAGCAGGTAATTTTCTTGGTACTCCACAGAAGCAGAAATAGCTTGTGAGAATTTAGTATTCCATGTGTAACCTACTGTATATCCACCTGAGGTCCCAATCCTGTGAATACTTAAGTGCATAATTTTTTACATATATGAGTACTCCCCAGGGGTGAAAGTAACTTAAAGGACTTACCAGTATGCTGGAGTCCTGAGCAAGGGGGCGGGGCCTCAACCAGAAGAGGCGGGGCAATTAAACTCTCCAGGGGAGTAACCTGGGGGGTTGGTCTTCTGCAACAGAACTGGGAGCTGGACAGAATCTGGTGAGACTAAAAGCTCAAGCCCAGATGGGCATAAGCTGCTTTAATTGGATTTGGTTTGTTAAGGATTTTCTGCATTCTACTGGGAGACACTGTGAGGATACTGGGAGCATGTTTCTCTGGGAGAAGAGTGAGATTGCACTGAGGAGGATGGATGGAATGTGTTGTGCTGACAACCAGAGCTGTGTGGGACACTCTTTATACAGGGTGTTGCTATCCCAGAAGGGGTGAAGCTTTAAAGTGATACTGCCAGAGGGCTAAATCAGGAGAAGCAGCTGACCATTATAGAACTTGAGTGGCTGTTTGCAGAGGGTACAGATGAGGAGAGCCTGCTATAGCATGCCCAGCCGTGAGGGGGCATGCTGACCATGATTTACTCTTCTATGCTAAACTTTAATCCTATTGAGTAATTGTCCATTTGAAGTTAGGCTTGTGCTTAAGTATCTTGCTGGATTAGAGCCATACAACTCAGTCCACCAGCTATCCCGAGGAAAAAAAAACTTCAGTCTCCATTCTCATTCAGTCTGTGTTCTTTTCAGATGTTAGCAATGAGGATGAAAATTAAGGTCAATTGAAATGATGTATCTTCTTCTGAAGTTACAAGTGAATTACAAAAGACCATAGCTTTGGTCTGATTGTATCTTAAGTGAGGAGTTTGTTTGTAAGGTGGAGTTGTCTATGGTATTGTTTTCAAAGCCCCTTATCTATTGAACACCCACTTCAGGAATGGGAATACCATATACAGAAGGCTGCTAGATTGGTTCCTTTATTTTACTGCACAACTCTGAGTAGTTTCTATGATGAAATGTTAAAATCTGAAGAGGGTAGTGTGGTGGAGATGCTTTATTAGTAGGATATAGAAAGATTTAATTAATACTCTTTTCGATTAAACAGTCTTCACCATCTGGGAAAAGATTAATCTTTTGAAAAGAGGAAGTAGCAGTTTCCTAAGGCAATCCTTTTTTGAGCCCTAATGGAGACAAACAATTAAAATACAATAATAAACAATAATTAAAATATCATCAAATATGCAGAATAACAATTAAAGAATATATTAAAAAGTCAAACTGAGCCACAGAGCTCTCTACCCCTGTGGGCAGCAGTGATTATAACAGAAATCACTTCTGAAAAAGAATAAATGGACACAAATCAGACATCAGGAATGGTAACATACAAAAGCCAGTAGGAGAACACTTCAATCTCCCTGGACATTCTATAACAGATTTAAAAGTAGCCATCCTTCAAAAAAAAAAAAAAAACCTTCAAAAACAGACTTCAAAGAGAAACTGCAGAGCTACAATTCATTTGCAAATTTAGCACCATTAATTTGGGTTTGAATAGGGACTGGGAGTGGCTGGCTCACTACAAAAGCAATTTTCCCTCTCTTGGTAGTGACACCACCTCATCAATTATTGGGAGTGGACCACATCCACCCTGATTGAATTGGCCATGTCAGCACTGGTTCTCCGCTTGTAGGGTAACTTCCTTCTCTTCATGTGTGAGTATATTTATGCCTGCACCTGTAATTTTCACTCCATGCATCTGAAGAAGTGGGTCTTTTACCCGCGAAATCTTATGCTGATGGGAACACTGAGCCTTAGGATGGCTCTGGGGGATTAGATTGTTGCTTTGGTGGGTGTGCATGAAAACTCTGTAGGCAAGGGGGAGGTTACCTTGTGTAAAATTAATTTGGCTAATATGATGTTATGGAGGTTAAACTATATGGAAGGAATGTGCATTTTCCTAGGACGTGTGTGGTGTATATTGGAGAAGGGGTAAAAGAAATGCAAATAAAACATGGTACTTAATTAAAATCCTAATAGGGCTCCAAAAGGAGCCACAACAGGTTGTGCTTTCTTTTTCAGATCTGTGTGTGTTTTGGAGCAGGAGATGAAAGTAATCAGAACTCTGGTGGAAGTAAAATGCTTCCCTTTTAAGACAGTGTCTGAGCTGCTAACAGCTTTGGATCCAGAAGCAAGCTAGTAAGCCTCTGTGTAAATGCAAATTACCTAGCTGATGGGCACAAAGGAGCTGCAAATAATGAATACATCCAGTCAGCAAACAAGCTACTAGAAGACTCAGATTCTGGCCCTCCAGGAAAGGGAGGTGAAAAAAACAAGTCAAGCCTGAAAATAAGGGGGACAGGTTAACCTTAAGGGGGGTGTAGCTGTGTCTCAGCTATTACCTGAGAATAAACTTAAAGCTTGGTACAGCAGAGAAACTATTGCAAACTTGGTCTGTTGTACAAGAGGGGAAACTGAGGTACACCATCTCATGAATTTCATAAATGACCAGTGAGTGAGGTAATTCACTAGCCAGACTATAGAACAAAATAAGGACAGCCTGGAGGTAATTCTTCTGTTTTTCCTGCAATTAGAAAGGACATTTGTAAAATAAAGTGGTATTATTATTAAGCAATAATCTGTCCCCACCAGGGGAGTGGGGGTGTGTGGGAGATGGGAACAGGGAATGGGGGTAAGAAAATTGGAATCATGTTTGGCTAAGGGCAGGAATGGGAACAGGGACACAGGTGTAAGGCTCTGTGATGTCAGAGCTGGGAAGGAGGATACTAAGGAAGGAAACTGGAATCATGCTTGCTGGAAGTTCACCCCAATACACATCAAATTGTTTGCACCTTGGACTTCGGGTATTGTTGCTCTCTGTTCATGCGAGAAGGACCAGGGAAGTAAGTGGGTGAAGGAATAAGCCCCCTAACATATGCCCAAATAAATCTGTTAGTCTTTAAGGTGCCACCAGACTCCTCATTGTTTTTGTGGATACAGACTAACGTGGCTACTCTCTGATTCTGAAAAAGTAGCATCTCCGAAGGCTTGAATGTGTGAGAAAATGACTGATGTCTAGGAAGACATCCCTTTAAAAAAGGGAAGAAGGAATATCCTGGGAACTACAGGCCAGTCAGCCTCACCTCAGTCCCTGGAAAAATCATGGAGCAGGTCCTCAAAGAATCAATCCTGAAGCACGTGCATGAGAGGAAAGTGATCAGGAACAGCCAGCATGGATTCACCAAGGGAAGGTCATGCCTGACTAATCTAATCGCCTTTTATGATGAGATTACTGGTTCTGTGGATGAAGGGAAAGCAGTGGATGTATTGTTTCTTGACTTTAGCAAAGCTTTTGACACGGTCTCCCATAGTATTCTTGTCAGCAAGTTAAGGAAGTATGGGCTGGATGAATGCACTATAAGGTGGGTAGAAAGCTGGCTAGATTGTCGGGCTCAATGGGTAGTGATCAATGGCTCCATGTCTAGTTGGCAGCCGGTATCAAGTGGAGTGCCCCAAGGGTCGGTCCTGGGGCCGGTTTTATTCAATATCTTCATAAATGATCTGGAGGATGGTGTGGATTGCACTCTCAGCAAATTTGCGGATGATACTAAACTGGGAGGAGTGGTAGATACGCTGGAGGGGAGGGATAGGATACAGAAGGACCTAGACCAATTGGAAGATTGGGCCAAAAGGAATCTGATGAGGTTCAATAAGGATAAGTGCAGGGTCCTGCACTTAGGACGGAAGAACCCAATGTACAGCTACAGACTAGGGACCGAATGGCTAGGCAGCAGTTCTGCGGAAAAGGACCTAGGGGTGACAGTGGACGAGAAGCTGGATATGAGTCAGCAGTGTGCCCTTGTTGCCAAGAAGGCCAATGGCATTTTGGGATGTATAAGTAGGGGCATAGCGAGCAGATCGAGGGACGTGATCGTTCCCCTCTATTCGACATTGGTGAGGCCTCATCTGGAGTACTGTGTCCAGTTTTGGGCCCCACACTTCAAGAAGGATGTGGATAAATTGGAGAGAGTCCAGCGAAGGGCAACAAAAAGGATTAGAAAAGGATTAGAAAAGGATTAGAAAACCTGAAGCAAATACTCACCAACAACCACATACCACACAACAGAACCACTAACCCAGGAACTTATCCTTGCAACAAAGCCCGTTGCCAACTGTGCCCACATATCTATTCAGGGGACACCATCACAGGGCCTAATAACATCAGCCACACTATCAGAGGCTCGTTCACCTGCACATCCACCAATGTGATATATGCCATCATGTGCCAGCAATGCCCCTCTGCCATGTACATTGGTCAAACTGGACAGTCTCTACGTAAAAGAATAAATGGACACAAATCAGATGTCAAGAATTATAACATTCATAAACCAGTCGGAGAACACTTCAATCTCTCTGGTCACGCGATCACAGACATGAAGGTCGCTATCTTAAAACAAAAAAACTTCAAATCCAGACTCCAGCGAGAAACTGCTGAATTGGAATTCATTTGCAAATTGGATACTATTAATTTAGGCTTAAATAGAGACTTGGAGTGGCTAAGTCATTATGCAAGGTAGCCTGTTTCCTCTTGTTTTTTCCTACCCCCCCCCCAGATGTTCTGGTTTAACTTGGATTTTAACTTGAAGAGTGGTCAGTTTGGATGAGCTATTACCAGCAGGAGAGTGAGTTTGTGTGTGTATGGGGGTGGGGGGGATGTGAGAACCTGGATTTATGCAGGAAATAGCCCAGCTTGATTGTCATGCACATTGTGTAAAGAGTTGTCACTTTGGATGGGCTATCACCAGCAGGAGAGTGAATTTGTGTGGGGGGGTGGAGGGTGAGAAAACCTGGATTTGTGCTGGAAATCACTTTAGATAAGCTATTACCAGCAGGACAG
Organism: Lepidochelys olivacea; assembly: GCF_965140295.1. Classification (NCBI taxonomy): domain Eukaryota; kingdom Metazoa; phylum Chordata; order Testudines; family Cheloniidae; genus Lepidochelys; species Lepidochelys olivacea. The sequence goes on from NC_140411.1 coordinate 171,858,231, forward strand.
TGGGGTGGGAATAGGTATTGTTTCATATTCTCTGTGTATATATAAACCCTGCTGCAGTTTCCATGATATGCATCTGAGGAAGTGAGCTGTAGCTCACGAAAGCTTATGCTCTAATAAATTGGTTAGTCTCTAAGGTGCCACAAGTCCTCCTTTTCTTTTTGCGAATACAGACTAACACGGCTGTTACTCTGAAAAATGATTAGGGGACTGGAACACATGAGTTATGAGGAGAGGCTGAGGGAGCTGGGATTGTTTAGCCTGCAGAAGAGAAGAATGAGGGAGGATTTGATAGCTGCTTTCAACTACCTGAAAGGGGGTTCCAAAGAGGATGGCTCTAGACTGTTCTCAATGGTAGCAGATGACAGAACGAGGAGTAATGGTCTCAAGTTGCAGTGGGGGAGGTTTAGATTGGATATTAGGAAAAACTTTTTCACTAAGAGGGTGGTGAAACACTGGAATGCGTTACCTAGGGAGGTGGTAGAATCTCCTTCCTTAGAGGTTTTTAAGGTCAGGCTTGACAAAGCCCTGGCTGGGATGATTTAACTGGGAATTGGTCCTGCTTTGAGCAGGGGGTTGGACTAGATGACCTTCTGGGGTCCCTTCCAACCCTGATATTCTATGATTCTATGATTCTAAGAGCATATTGCACACACTACTGCCATATGGGCTGTGTTAGACAACTGAATTAAGACTAAGCAATGCACCTGCAAGGTGACTGGTGCCAGAATGCAGCTGTCTTTTCAGGATGAGTCTCAGTGAGATGGTCTCGAATTGGAGTATAACCAGTTTCTATAGAAGTGAAGGATCAAAGAGGCAGTCAGCTCAGAACCTTTAAAACTTTTCATTCTGTGGCATTCTGCACCTGTGATGTATACAATCGAGACTGAATTGGGAGCTGCTACAGAACAAAGTTTTTTCATAAAAGAGGAGGAAAATGTACAGCGCATGTTAAAATTGGTTTCTTAAGGAAAGTGAGGCAATAAGAATAATGTGAGAAGAAACTAAAGTTTGAATTTCTTTTTAATAAAGCAAATCTCTTGCATAGGACGTACAGAAGCCTCTAAGAGACACCCCTAGTAAACTACCTATATTAGCACTGATTTCCTCCAAAATAACACTGAACAAATAATAGTAGGCCCTCGGGATAGGGAGAGTGCATGCTCTCGTTACAGTGTTATTTCTACAGTTAATTCATCCCAACTACCCAAAATCTAGCTGTGCAGGAGATGCTCAAAAGCATCAGTCTGATCACCTACATTCTGGCCAACCAAAGCCTGGACTGAAGGAAAGGAGAAGGAGATCCCTCAAAGATTTTTTTTAAAACTCAGGGGGGAGGAGTGGGGAGCATTTCTACAGTCTAGGAGGTTTGAAGTAGGGAGGGATCAAGATGCCCAGTAAGATCTGGAATTGATACTAGAGAAAGTACTGTGGATGAACTAAAAATGACTGTTACCTCTAAGAGAGACCTAAAACTCCCAATGTAACCTACACCTTTTATCTGTCACTGAAAAGCAAGAAGCCTGAATCTTTCTCTGCTGTTTTGAAAAATACATAAGACCTATGGATAGAAGAATTGGGTATTCAACCCCTCTCTGTAGCTGTTTGGCACTAGATTGGATAGGTTTACAGTAGCAAAGGGGCTTAGATAAAATCCCACATGAGCATTAAAGGCAACTAAGTAGCACCTGCAGTATTCATTAATGGATGTACCATTCCTACACTATTCTCTGCAACCACTGGTTTGGTGACAGGACCTTTATAAAATACATCTGGAGATGTGAGATTCTCAAATGGGGACAACTGTGTAGCTGGGACTAGTAGGTTGTAGGAAAAATATGGCAGTATTCCCTGATATATAAGACAAATTACCTTTAAGAGCAAACAACTATTTATTTAGAAGGATTTTTTTTATCCATTTGAACATAATGAGTGATAACAAATACCATTGATCACACATAGAGTAACTCCTCACTTAAAGACGTCCCGATTAAAGTTGTTACATTGCTGATCAATTAGGGAACATGCTCATTTAAAGTTGTGCAATGCTCCCTTACAACATTGTTTGGCAGCCGCCTGCTTTGTCCATTGCTTGCAGGAAGAGCAGTCCATTGCACCGAGCTGGTGGGGGCTTGGAACCAGGGTGGACCGACAGCCCCCCATCAGCTCCCCGCTCCCCTAAGTTCCCTGTGCGGCAGCCGCCCAGCAGGCTCTCCCTCCCCCCACTGCCATGTGCTGCTCTTGCCCTCTGCCTTGGAGCTGCTCCCTGAGACTCCTGCTTGCTGGGGGGGGGCAGAAGAGGGGGGCTAATGTCAGGGTGTCTCCTGAACCCCACTTACCCCATCTCCATAGAGCAGGGGACACACGACAAGGCTCAGGATGGAGGGAGCTTCCTGGCAGAAGCTGTGGTCTCAGCTTGCTAATTAACTTAACAAGACAGTGTACTTAAAGGGGCTATGAGCATCTCTCTCTCACACACACATGGTGTGTGTCTCTGTCTCTGTCGGCCATGCTGTCTCCCCTCCCTCCATTCCTACTGCCTTGTAGAGCATGAGGCTACATTAACAAGGAGTTAACCTCTTGAGGGCTCAGCCAATTGCTAGTTCATCATTTAGCATTCCCTGGGAAATATCCCACCCTCTGAGTCCTCCGCCTCAACCAAACTTCACAGTCATCATTGCTGTGTACAATATTAAATTGTTTGTTTAAAACTTATACTGTGTGTGTGTGTGTATGTATATATATATGTAGTCTTTTGTCTGGCAAAAAATTTTTTTTTCCTCTGGAACCAAACTCTCCCTATTTACATTAATTCTTATGGGGAAATTGGATTCGCTTAACATTGTTTCGCTTAAAGTCACATTTTTCCGGAACATAACTACAACGTTCAGTGAGGAGTTACTGTCCTCAATCAGTTTGGTTTGTTTAGCTAAAAGTAAGTTGCCACCTTTTTTGCTCCACAAGAAGAGTCCAGGGTCTAGCCGGGCGGGTCAGTGGTGCACGGGGCTTGAGTGGGGAGGTGACAGCGTGGGGTGGGCGGGACGAGGGGCATGAGGCAGTGGTGAGATGGGGAAGCTGCACCGGGTGATGAGCGGGCATGAGGACGAGGAGCAGGGGCTGACGGCACAGGTCCTTGATGCCTCGAAGCTTAGTTTCAGTACTTGAGTGAAATGCTTTGCCATATGTTTTGCAACTGGCATTTTCTGTTCTATTCTTGGGACAGCATTTCTATGGCTTCCCTTGGGGCTGAAACTTTTTTCAGTGTTCTACACCATAGGAAATATTGCTGCATTAGCCAGTATGTGTTTCTTGATGGGGCCTGTAAAGCAGCTGAAAAAAATGTTTGAGCCAACAAGATTAATTGGTACAATTGTTAAGAGTATATCTGCAAAGAACATAAGTACTAGGTATGAAGCCAAAGGAAGGCTTTGTAGTTATCTATGGTGGATTTATTTTAGGGCTTGAATTTTAGTCTCAGTTAAGTTCACTGAATATTTTATCTAGTTCCCATGTTTCTATGCAGAAGGATAGGATGTTCATTTACTATTGCTGGTACTTTTAAATGGTCCAAGGGAATTAGGCATTAATTCCTTTGAAAGTGCCAATCTAAATTTTTCTTTATACAGTTATAGGTACTCATTCATTTCTGTGATACTGGAATTTCCCCCCGACCTTTAAGGATATTAAGGCTATTGTGTCAGATTAATCCCTGGGATAACTCCACTGATTTCATGTCTCATTCCAGATTCATAACTGGCTCTTATTAGGCTCACCACTATTGCAAAGTCCATGAAGAAGAAGAAACTAGCAAAGGTTGTAATTGGAATTTTTTAGGTTCATAGGGTGCATCCTGGTCCCACTGAAGTCCATGGCAACACTCCAGTTGACTTCAGTGGGGCCCAGATTTCACTCACAGCTGTTATAAACATGGTGGAGAAAACCGATAGTTTACCTGGTTATTTCTCTACAAGTCTTAATTTGAATCATAAGAGTGCTGACTTCACCTTTGCCTATGACATAACTGACAAGTAACTGCTTGTATTTATAATGTCTGAGTCCCTGGCAAGACTTTGACGTTTATATGCCAAGTGCCTGGAGACATGTATAGTATCTGCTAAATGCTTCACTTATTTATAATGTACATAAAGTGTCTCATGACATTTTAATGCCCACAGGAACCCTCAGAGACCTCCAAACATTAAGGAATTTTAGTAACTTTAACTGCTTCAACTCAAATGTAATAAGAGGTCCTGTGCACTAGTTCTCATGGAGTCCTAAGTAACCAGCCTACCCTGAGCCTTCTTGACCATGCCCATTGTAAAGGAATTTAAATTTAAGGATTTTTATGTATTTTTATTATATATATGATTATATATAATAATGTACTGAAATGCCTTAAAAATAAATAACTTCAGCTGCTTCTTCTTATCTTCCCCACAGAGCAACCTCCTGGGGCTTGATAAAAGCTACAAGCCATTTCATGCTAAAGGTGTATTAATAGTATTTGGTGGTAAGGAGGAAGCAGTCAGAGTCCATCTTCATGGAAACTGTGTCACAAGTGTGGTTTCACCATATTTGAGTCTGGGAAAACTGCTTCTTTATCCAAGATGCTTTAAGAAGCAACATTAAAATGGATGAACACTCCAGAGTGATGGAAATATCAGGCATATGGATTCGAAGAATAAGATTTCCATTACTGGCTATCACAGGTGCATCTTCCTTGCTACCATGTATAGTATATGGTGGTCAGGATATATATCTGTGCAAGTGTGCTCAGTTGGAAGGTGTTTCTTCTGTGATTAACATAAGCAGAATTCCTCCTAGTACTACTGGTCCTGATGCTTATTCTCCTTTGGGTATAATAAACAATCTGGTTCACGTGGGCTTAAAAAGAAAAAAACAACAATACACGCTGTGCTACATTTTGCTCAGTCGTAAAAGTCTTTTAATACTTAAATTTGCACAAAGCACAAATCAGGCAGGAAAAAAGCATGAATTATTTAAGCTAATTTATCTAAGAGAAAAAATAACTCTACTGCAGGACTTCCATCTGTCTGCAAATGGTAAACAGCCACCACCTGTTTCCTGTAAATGGCAGTATAGGGTTATTGCTCAGTAAATGTCACAATTTCCATTTCAAAACCCCTTTTCAGCTGTCTGTTTCTCCAGCAACAAAAAAAATAAATCACCTGCTACCATGGTCAGTATAAATCCCCTGTCTGTGTAATAATGACTGGGGGAAAGAGAGCCAAAGAAACCTTCATTTTTGCATTGCTTTCATTTATATAACGTTTGTACCTAGATGACAGAAAGGTGATAGAGTCCACTGCATCCTGTGGCAGAGAGCACTTTTTTAGCTTTCATGCTGTATTGATAGCAAGAAGAGGGCAATGTTTATTACTTGATACACAAGAGGAAGCTGGCATCCTACACTGGGATTGACGTAATCTTAAATAGTCTTTAAAATACTGATGTCTGTCTAAAGGACGAAATACTCTGCAGAAATATTTTTCTGAAATTTTCTGCCACTAAGTGACTCCCTTGGCCATATCTAGATTCACCAAATGCAGATATGTGCTGACTGCAGGGATATATGTCCACTGTGCAATATTTTGAGTGGTTGTAGGTTAATCCTCAAACTCAGCTTGGTGCAGTCAGGAAAATATCTTAGTGGCAAAGAAATTAGAAACAGGGAGCTACAAACGGCTTTGCCATTTAAAATCAATGAGCTGGCAATAACCAGCAGTTGAACAAAGCAAAGTCCTGTCTGATATTACATGCTCCATTGGCTTTTGGCTTCCTACCAAAATTCAATGCAGTATGAAGTATCCGACAATCATTCTGTAGACTATACGCTCTTTGGTAGTTAAACTATTGACACATGGCGACACCTCTTGGTAAAGAATGAGTCCTTATTTGTCTGTGTTATTAAACTGCCCAGCACCACTGACTTCCTGCTTCCAAGTATAACTTCATACCTACTTCTTCCGTCTTACTTCTCCTTCTCTTCCAAATTCAGCCCAGTAAATCTTAACTAGAACAGTCATGCTTTATATATATGTAACAAAAGAGAGTCTACTGGAGGAAAATGTGTTTCAGTATGGCAGAAAGTTCCTTTAACGTCTGTGCTTCCTCCCACTCTTGGTTCAAATCTTCCTTTTGGGTTGGGTGGGGAATATAAACTTCCTCCATTCTTTGGGTATCCTTGTGTGGCCTTTTCTGTCTTTCAGGAACCTACCTTGAACCTGCACTGGACTCTGCTGATGTCTACCCATACAGAACAGCTTGCAGGACAAGTGTTTTAGTTCCTGTCCTGAAGACTTTACAATCTATCATTTCTATGTACTCTCTAGGACCAAGCACAAATCCGGTGCTTACCAAAGAAAGCAAGAATAAAAAGAAGTGGTCAGGAAGACTTATGTTTCTCAAGGAATAGTTTGTTTCCTTTATGGGAAGTGAGTGGCCCCAGCGATAAGTGACCCTATTCTATTTTATTTACATATGAATAATTTCTATAGGATGACTGAAATGGTAAAATATCACATTTTGACTATTCCTGTAAATCATAGCCAGCACTTAAAAAATCATTCCTGTTCCTCACCAATCTGTAACAACTCATATTCGAATGCTGTCAGATAACCTTGCCCCCTGACACGCATTCAGAATCCTCTTCTGTTTCATGTGTCTGTGTGCTCCAGGTTTCACTAAGCTTGAAGACCATCTTTCCAGGAGATGGTGATGCTGTGTTTGCTTTACTACAAAAGAGTCAACTATCTATTAGTAACTTTCCATTAAGTTCAGTTAGCTATTATTTTGCAAAAAGTGACACGTCCATTTGTGATGAAAAGCTGGCCTATTGTTGAAGCATCCTATAGCAGTGATATGGTGCTCTATTAAATTTCATAAGATGGTTCACAATACCACTAGAAGTGTTTATTTTCTATAAAGTTTGGGTGCTAGAGATCTCTAGAAGCCCAAGATGATTTACAGTAGTGATACTCAGACTGTGGCTTGCGAGCCACAATTGGCTCTCTGTGTCTCCTGCAGATCTTTGCAGCCCATGATATTAAAGTTAGTAAAAGTATCCTGATTGGTTATTATGTTATTAACCAATTAAGTTAACTTGCACTAAATTATTTGCTGTGAGAATATTTATAAATAATTATTTCCCTGTCCTACCATTTAAATATGAATAGTATTATAGTAAAATGAAACTATGAATTCACACTGCCCTGGCTCTTTTGGGTAATGTTCATTGCTAATTTGGCTCCTGAATCATTGTGCTCTATTACTGATTTAGCGCTAAATGCTTAGGCAGCTAATAAAAATGCTCTGCTTTAACAGACCAAGCTGGCTGGGAACTTTTCAACACTTTTTTGTCAGAAGATGCTGCCCCTCACCCTCCCAAACCAAAAAAGTATGTGGAAGTGTATTGGTTTGGAGTACACTTTTGTCAAAAGTTTCTCTGGTTGAGGATAAAATTTCTGAAGAGAGCGAGACAGGTCCCAAGAATAGCCAACAGTCTAGCTGTGAGAACACTCACTCGAAATGTGGGAGACCCAAGTTCATGTTCTGTCTATTTTGCATCAGGGACTTGAACCTGTGTCTTCCACATCTCAGGATGGTGCCCTAACCCCCAGGCAATATAATCAGTCTCTCTGGCCCAAAGAATACTTAATTATTTATACAAAGTGGAACAGCTCTGCCTCCAACGAGAGTTTGAGAGACATGGACTCTGTAGCCCAATGAGTTGGGCATTCACTTGGAATATGAGAGACAAAAGCTCAAGAGTAAGTTCCTGCTCTGAATCAGGCAGAGCTGGGACTGAACCTAGGTCTTCAATATCTCATATGAGTGCCCCAGTAACTGGGCTATTGGCTATTCTGGGGTCAGATGGCCACACCTACTTTTTCCATGAAAATTTGTCAAAGGTCTCAGATTTATTTCTATTTGGAAAGAAGACAAACTTTGAATTTTTTTTTTCATAAAACTGAATTATTTTTTTCCATCCAGCTGTGGTAACAGGACTTAATATAAATAAGATCAATGAGTTCTCATTTTTCAGAATATCCTCAGGATGTTTCTTCAAGGAGGGATAAAAAAGTATTTTAGAGTAGAAAAGGAACCTACTCTGTGAAATAACAGTTATGACAATTTTCTTCAATAAAAAGTAGGATAGTAGCAAAATATGTCTTTTCCAGAAAATACAAGTATTTTGGCTCAATTTCTCTTTGAAATTGAATTTAGCAGGATAATTCTTCAAAACCATATGTATTTTAAGAGCTTTTTTAAAAACAAGAAAATGTTGCACTCTCCATACTTTACCAGTCTATGCACATTGTATTTGATACAATGACTCCTAAATTTTCTGTGACATTCCACCATAATTAAAATGAACCCTAGCAGTAGCGTGATTATATGATGGTAGAAAATGACTTAATTTATTTCTAAATGTGGCTTTATCAAGCACATTTGATCATTTTAATTTCATAAGGACAAATCATGAATTTTAATAACTGAAGTACAAACCAAATTAACCAAACTATACAATGTAATTAGTGATGCAATACATGAGGTTATATTACAATCTGATTAAATATGTCCCTGAAGACACTTTCCTAAAAAAACCCCTAATTTATTAGAGATTTGTAGTATCACTGTCCACTATTTTACTGCTCTTTATGCAGGGTTCTTTTATTTATTTTTTTTGAGGTCACTTAATTATTACTTTGAAGTAGAGATGCAAGAACTTGGAGAAGTTTATCTGACAGTATCTATTAAATTTGTCAGGAAGACCAAAGCGACCACATAGGGGTAAGAGCTGGTGATATTACAATTGACAGAATAATTTCTTCCTATGGGAGCTATGTTATATATGAAGGAGCTGGAAACAAAGAAACCAGCCAGCTCTCTGCTGACCACCACCAATTGTTTGCAAACCACCAGTGGTTTGTGGCTCCACAGTTAGAAAACCTCTTGCTTAGTGGATAGAAGACCATATCCTCTAACGTATTTAGCTGTCTAACTCCTATTTATTTCAGTGGGAGTTAGGCCCTAAGTAGTTTTAGAGGATCTGGGCCTTAAAGGTGCCTACTTCAAAGTTCCAAAGTACTGACTTAAAAATGTTGTTTTATTAGCAAACTTCTTAATCATTCTGATCACTGCAGATGAATTCGTAACATTCTAAATTAAATAAATGTTGGATCCAAAATATTTTATATGTAAAACAAGAACCAAGCTAGAAAAACAGCTGAGTCATTTAAGGTCAGATTCTCTTATCCTTACTCATGTTTAATAGCTAGAAAAGAACAGTTTAGTCATGTGGATATCTAAATTAGGGTGCCAATTACACATTTATGCTCTCAAATTGGCCCTTGCCTCTGTTTTAGGTCTGGCATCCAAATTCCTTGGAGTAGAGACTAACAATCATGTTGAATAGAGTTAGCACAATTTAACATTCTAATCACCAGTTAACATGGTTTAGATCATTGTCCCAAGGATGAAAGCACACAATTAATTGGCATGTGAGACCTAAAACAATAGGTCCGTATATTGGAAAGGCCAACTTATTAACTTGCTGCAGCACCAACTAACTCCTTCTGCCAATTGCATATAGATTCAATGAGCCATAATTAGACTTGGTATAAGTGGGTCAAACTGTTGTGACCAATATGGCCCATGAATTGTGACATTTTGGGAGTTTACACAGTCATTTATTTTTCAGAGTAATTTGCAGTCCTGATCACAACTGAAATGAAATCAAAACAATCATGGCTGGGTATCAGGAAACCAAGCTCCAGAACTTTGGACATGGTACCTGTGCTCCATTTACATACATCCTTTCAGTGTTTGTGGATTTATTCGCTGTTTTTTTTTTTAAATCTTCCTAGTATTTTGTATTTGCTAAAGGAAGAATAGAACCTAACTTCTTAATGCAAACATTTTTAAAATGAGTTCAATAAGTACAAATTTCCTTTTTAACTTGGAGTTTCTGTTCCCAAAGACAGCTTTATAATATATGTTTTCAGGCATCCAGTGACTGTTGGCACAGAGTAGAAAATACTTGATGGAAATGAGTTTTAGAGTGGGTTCCATCTTCATCTGCACTTTGAGTGAAGTGGAGCCAAAGGCACAAAGACTCCTTTCATGTAGGCTGTTGTAAATTTCAGGTAACTTCCATTTTCTTCAGTGTACCTGAAAACAGAATTTCACTTCAAGGCTGCCGATGAGTTTCAGGAGGTTTATGAAAAACAAAGACCTGGTTCCATGGCATGGCATTTCATAGGTATTCTGATCCAGGTGGGAGCCATGGGTGGCCATGCCTGTGGTTGGTCAATGTAAACACTGTCTCACAACCTGCCAGCAGATTACCCTGATGGGCTGTGTGCGGGCTGCAGATTGCCCATCACTGCTGTGGAGGAATCCCTCCTCCTGAAGCTGAGGAGCAATGGGTGCAGGAAGTGTGTGTGGAGTCTGTAGAGCTTCCTGAAGCTGGAGGAGAAATCTCGGGGTGGGTCTGACCTTGCCTCAGATACTGTGCAGGGGAAGAGGAAGTCCCATCCTCCCCAGTCCAGCCGGGAGTAGCAGCTGAACTCAGTGCAGGGTAGGAGCCACCAGCCATGTCTTCCCTAGTCCCAGCCCCTGCCACACAGTGCTTTACCTCTCTGTCGGCTGCCCTGGGCACCCAAAACATACTGCTGGGGAGGGTCTCATGACCTTACTTGTGACTGTCCTGTTTTCTGAGGGGAAGCAAAGGAATCTGCAGGGGACATAAATTCTGCACATGCACAGAGTAAAACTTCTACCACAAGGAATCTTTCTGGATGTGATGGAGTGGTACTTACACCTTTTATTGTGCACGGTAATAAATATCATGCTAAGTGAACAGTAATGTAAATAATGCTCAGTTTATAAAAAAAGTTGAAAGGAAGCAAGTGATGATTAAGTAGGGCATATATAGCCTAATACAGCAACCTGGCTTGAATATTTTAGAATATAAATTCATCAGTTGTAAGAGGCAAAGTTTAAAAAAACTAAATCTGTTGGTCATGCATGTACTGACTTTATGGGGGGAAAAAACAACTAACTCACCATGCCAGGTATCTGCAGAGTAATTTTTCAGTTTATTTAGTTTTATATTCTACTCCATGCCAGTCTTCATTATACAAAAGATGACATGCCCACTGTTCACAGCAGCTGCAATACATTAACCTAATGGATTGGAATTATAGGTTACCTTAGGAATTGTGTTTTGTGCCAAATCCAAATGTAAACCCTACTGTGAAAAGTCTTGACACTATTAAATGTGATAAAATACAGAGCCTTTGGAATGAAAAAAGGAAGAATGTTGGGGGGAGGGAGGGGGAAGAAATAAAGACATATAGCTAAAAAGTAAAAAAAAAACAAAACCAAACCAAAAAAACCCCTCAAACTTAGTTATTCAGAGGAAGTTTTTGAAGTATCTCTCCAATTCTGTTCGAAGCTGATTCACTTTGTATAAATGAAATATTTATTGGGCCAGAGCACGTGAGAATGACTCCATAGCTTGGTTGCTAGGGCACCCATCTGGCACAGGGGAGACCAGGGTGTTGAGAAACAGGGATTCAAATGTTGGTCTTCCACATCCCAGATGAGTGTCCTAACTGTTGGGCTAAAAGTCAAATGGTTATCCCTCTCTCCTTTTTTGTGACTTTAGGGTGAGGGGCCGGTTGGAAATCTGGCCCAAATTATTCAGCAAATTCATGAACAGTTTTGGGATGACAAACTGCATAGTGAATGGACTATTTGTCAGAAAAAGTTTGCCCAGATGTAATAGCAAGCCATGCTTTCCAGACCTCAGTGTATTTTTGTAGCTCTGAATACCCTCCAACATGCTTTTTAAGCATTTGCCTATGTAACCCCCCTTTCCTCCCTGGGTTACTCAGGAGCAGGCAACACTCACCTGGGTGCCTGATGTTGTTGACATTAAAGAAGATACTGAGTATCCCAGTGGTGATGTTCGATAGGTGGGAATCCTCTATTCACTCCTCTGCTGCAGTTCCTTTACTCCTAAAGGAATTTAAAATTGGCAGTGCCTCCAATTGCCTGGCTGGCCCCTGTACACACTTAATGGCATGCCTTGGGAACTTCTAGGAATAAAGCTATTCTAATAATTAATAATAATCTGTGGCATGGGTGTAACTCAAAAATACCACAAAAAGAAAAGGAGGACTTGTGGCACCTTAGAGACTAACAAATTTATTTGAACATAAGATTTCGTGAGCTACAGCTCACTTCATCGGATGCATGCAGTGGAAAATACAGTGGAAAGATTTTATATACACAGAGAACATGAAACAATGGGTGTTACCATACACACTGTAACGAGAGTGATCAGGTAAGGTTAGCTATTACCAGTAGGAGAGAGAGGACAAAAAAAACCTCAAACTTTTGTAGTGATGATCAAGGTGGGCCAGTTCCAGCAGTTCACAAGAACATGTGAGGAACAATGGCGGGGGTTGGGGGGGAATAAACATGGGGAAATAGTTTTACTTTGTGTAATGATACATCCACTCCCAGTCTTTATTCAAACCTAATTTAATGGTGTCCAGTTTGCAAATTAATTCCAATTCAGTGGTCTCTCGTTCGAGTCTGTTTTTGAAGGTTTTTTTGTTGAAGAATTGTGACTTTTAGATCTGTAATTGAGTGACCAGAGAGATTGAAGTGTTCTCCGACTGGTTTATGAATGTTATAATTCTTGACGTCTGATTTGTGTCCATTTATTCTTTTACGTAGACACTGTCCAGTTTGGCCAATGTACATGGCAGAGGGGCATTGCTGGCACATGATGGCATATATCACATTGGTAGATGTGCAGGTGAACGAGCCTCTGATAGAGTGGCTGATGTGATTAGTCCTTATGATGGTGTCCCTTGAATAGATATGTGGACACAGTTGGCAACGGGCTTTGTTGCAAGGATAGGTTCCTCAGTTAGTGTTTTTTGTTGTGTGGTTGCTGGTGAGTATTTGCTTCAGGTTGGGGGGCTGTCTGTAAGCAAGGACTGGCCTGTCTCCCAAGATCTGTGAGAGTGATGGGTCGTCCTTCAGGATAGGTTGTAGATCCTTGATGATACGCTGGAGAGGTTTTAGTTAGGGACTGAAGGTGATGGCTAGTGGTGGTCTGTTATTTTCTTTGTTGGGCCTGTCCTGTAGTAGGTGACTTCTGGGTACTCTTCTGGCTCTGTCAATCTGTTTCTTCACTTCAGCAGGTGGGTACTATAGTTGTAAGAATGCTTGATAGAGATCTTGTACTTACCTACATGCCTCCAGCTTTCATCCAGACTACACCACACCACACAATCCATTGTCTACAGCCAAGCTCAATGATACAACAGCATTTGCTCCAACCCCTCAGACAAAAACAAACACCTACCACCCCTCCCTCTGGGAAGCTGAGAAAGAAAACAAACAAAAAAGGGAAACCCAGCTGTTGCCACTAGCTAATTGAAAAGCATATGCACAGACCTTTTAAGACACAAAACTAATCAGTTTTTTTTAAAAGGTAAATTTTATTAAAAAAAGAAGACAGGAAATAGATGGAAAATCAGGCAATTGCTAGACGTTCTAGAGCAACTGAAAAGGGGTTAAACACCAGGAATGGCTCCCTGGAGTCCAGCTTAACATTACAAAAAAACCCAAAAATACCTGAGCTTAGCACAGAGGAAATCCACAAGCCAAAATAAAGAAAGAAACCTGACCACATCTATCTAAACATTCTCTGTCCCAACGAATCCTTCTAGGTATGGAAGATACTTTTTCATACCTGGTTCAAACATTACACAACTGTCAAGGTTCCTCCCTCACTCTGAACTCTAGGGTACAGATGTGGGGACCTGCATAAAAACCTCCTAAGCTTACTTTTACCAGCTTAGGTTAAAACTTCCCCAAGGTACAAATTAATTTTATCCTTTGTCCTTGGAATAACCACTGCCACCACCAAACTCTAACTGGGTTTACTGGGAAGCGTAGTTTCTTTCCCCCCAAAATCCTCCCAACCCTTGCACCCCACTTCCTGGGAAAGGTTTGGTAAAAATCCTCACCAATTTGCATAGGTGACCACAGACCCAAACCCTTGGATCTGAGAACAATGAAAAAGCATTCAGTTTTCTTACAAGAAGACTTTTAATAGAAATAGAAGTAAATAGGAGTAAAGGAATCACCCCTGTAAAATCAGGATGGTAGGTACCTTACAGGGTAATTAGATTCAAAACATAGAGAATCCCTCTAGGCAAAACCTTAAGTTACAAAAAAGACACACAGACAGAAATAGTCATTCTATTCAGCACAATTCTTTTCTCAGCCATTTAAAGAAATCATAATCTAACGCATACCTAGCTAGATTACTTACTAAAAGTTCTAAGACTCCATTCCTGTTCTATCCCTGGCAAAGCAGCATACCAACAGACTCTCCCTCCTCCCAGCTTTTGAAAGTATCTTGTCTCCTTATTGGTCATTTTGGTCAGATGCCAGCGAGGTTACCTTTAGCTTCTTAACCCTTTACAGGTGAGAGGATTTTTCCTCTGGCCAGGAGGGATTTTAAAGGGGTTTACCCTTCCCTTTACATTTATGACAACAGCATTCCTGCTGCTCCTGTCTTTTCAGCCAAGAGAGAACAACCCAGAGACAAATGGAAAGTCCCCCCCCCCTCCGTTTTAAAAAAGTTCTAGCCTTCCCATTGGCTTTTTTGGTCAGGTGTCCACTCCCTTTCTTTTACCTGGGGGACTTTGTTAACCCTTTACAGGTAAAGCAAGCAGAGAACAGTCATCAAGAGGGACTTTATAGCTAACTGGCTGGGTGTCCATAAAAGGGAGCTACTCCTGCCCTTTAATCATCACAACCCCCTTTCCCCAAGGCATTATGGGAGTTCTAGTCTCTAAGGCTAGATTGCAGCACAAAGGCTTTCCCCCAGACCACTCCCAGTAACGTTCAGAGGCCCCTCTAGTAAAGGGTGCCTATACCTACAATACAATCATTGTAATACTAGATTAGAGGCCTACATCTACACAGGGACTTAACACCGTAACATTCAGCGTTCAAACACCTAACTTCTAGGTGCCTAGTCACTCAGTGAGTACCACAAACTCTGAGTTAGGTGCCCTGCTCCTCCCTAGGAGTTAGGCACCTAAATCTGGGTGTGGGGAAGGCACCTCTCTCCACTTGGAATCGACAGCTGTGAAGTCTCTCCTGGAATCAGGCACCTAAGCTATTTTCTTCCAAGAAAGGGAACAGTACATGCCTAATGACACACAAAGCTGGAGTGGGGAAGAAGGAGGATTATGACTGCCTCCCCACTCTGGCCCACTAATGAGGGCACTCACCCAGGATATGGGAGATACTACTTCTATTCCCCCCTTTGCCTGTTGAGGAAAAGGGACTTGATCTTGGGTCTCCCACATTGTGGGTGAGTGCCACAGCCACTGGATTATAATCATTTCTCTTTAGCTAGTTTATACTTAATATATTTCATACTGAATGGAAACCTTCAATGTGGTACACCCATACCAGAATACGGGTGGGAGACCCCTGTCCAAATCCATTGTCCATATCAGGCAGCTATGGAATATCCCACATCCCAGGTGAGTGCCTTTTACCCCTGAGCAGACCATCTCTTCTCCAGGACTGAAACAGCAGTGCCCAGGCAGAAACTTAAGGAGTCTTGAGGAATTAAATGGTGAAAAATTAAGCACTGAGGGATTGCAGAAGTCTCCGGGGTCAGGCAGAGGGTTAGCAAGGGTTTTGAGGACCTAAGTGGTGCTTAACTTTTGGATTTAGGAGCCTAAAATGGGAGTTGGGCATCTAAGTCCTTTTCTGGGTCTGGATCTAGCTAACTGTCTTGCCAAGTGCTTGATATATTTTGACCATGAAAGTTCTTTTTTTTTTAAAAAAGAAAGACTATGAAAGAATGATAATCCAGATTTCCTTTTCTGATCTGAGATGCTGGCGTGAGTGGTCCTTATTAAACTGAGCCTATTGCTGGAAGTTTATGGGGGTCAAACTCCATTTAATTTAAAACCAGGAGGCATCTTGAACATGCTGATTCAGTTTGCCAATTGTTTATTATGTTCAGAGTATGACTCTCAAACTTTATGAAAGTCAGAGGTGCATTATTTGGCAGTTCTCCTCCCTTTTAGAGGGACTTTTCAGCTTTGGGAGTCCCAAAGTTTTAAATTGTTTTGGATCTTAGTGTCTTATTTACATATAGCACATCTACAGCTAACTCAGTAGACATTATCACTTCCAAATAATAGCACAGAGTATTTTACAAGTGTGGGTAAAGTAATTTAATTTTTATAAAGGATTTCTAACCCAGCTTTGCTGCTCAGAGCTAGAAGCTAGTAAATACAAGTGTGGCACAGCAGTTATAGAACTAATTTATGGGCACATTGATTTCTAGTTTGTTTTACATCAGATTTACATTTTCATTTTTATTTAACTCCTGTGAATATCAATTAACTATGAACACTTCTTTACCATTCTTACCATAATTTACATTGCAATTCCAGGTACTGACATGGAATCAGTGTTGATATTAAAAGGAACTTAAACAAAAAAAACAGAAGAAGGGGAGAAAATTACAATTTATTGTAAGTGTTTAAACCTCATTACAATGAACTCTGTGTAGAAGACAAATAGGTTTCTCCTCTACATCTTATACCACATCTACTTTTGAAAACAATTAATTTAGAGTGAGAAATAGAACATTTTCTGATACCCTATTTTCTGACTGGAATTCCTTGCTCATTATTTGAGCTACAAACTGATCTGATCCTATCACTTTAATTTGGGAAGGCCCAATCTATGATCCACTGTTTATTTCAGCTTGGATATAATTAAAGAAATTTTAACAGCTGGTGAATCAAATAGACCTAATTGATTAAATGTTCACTGGAATTTAAGTCTGATTAGGCAATATGTCTTGAATACAAATTACTTTGCGCTGCTTGAATTCATTTAGTGAATCTCAATATGGTTCATAAATGAATGTTGACACTTCAGTATTGCAGCCCTTGTTGTCTGGTAAACAGTAAAACTACACAAACAAGCTTAAAAAAATTGCACTTTAATTTGGAAAAAGTAAGTGTCTCCATTCCAACACTCTTTTGCAATTGAGGTGGCTTATTCTTAGGAGCAGTAGCTCCTAAAAGAACATAGAAATGTGCAGCAATGTAATGATGGCCAGCCTTGGTAATTACAGACAATAGAGAAGCACTGGTTCCCACCACTTACAGTGGATGACAATATAGGCGCTAGCTCTGAGACATTTATATAAGCAGGAAGGAAAAAATCATTTATAGACTAAAGTAATTGGCCTGTAGAAATAGAATACAGCATAAATTGCTGAACTGCACAATTATTGCAGCCAATTTCAATCCAAACTACCTTCCTCTTCAAGTCATTGTTTTTCTTCTCCTCCATAGTGCACTTTTCATTAACTGCATCACTGCTGGCCCTCAGCTCCAGAGCTTGTGCTTTGCAGGCAAGAGTGAGTACTTTGATGTTCTAGAATTCATCTTAAGTCACAATGGAATCTCATGGGCAGCAGTGGAGGTGCAGTTTGCAGATGTACCTGGTACATCAGGCAGCAGCAAAGAAGTCAGAATGGTTAAACACAAATGTTACCTTCACATCTACATTTTCAAGCTGTTTTGTATGATCATAAGTAGAATCACATGATGGTATACAGCATTTCACAACTACGTAGACTATAAGGTGGATTCCTCCCCCATGGAGCACGCACCCTAAATCAAACATGTACATAAAATGAATAAGATCCAAAGGGCTGCAGTCATGTCTGTTACACAATTTTGTAACAGCTTCATGGAAGAAGTGTGTTTCTAATTAGGGATTTGAAGGATACGTGTGTAGTCCATATGAACTGCAAGCCAGTTCAAAGGAGTGAGAAGAGTGAATTGAAAGAAGGTGCAAAGCCAAGAGGAGGAGAAAGAAGAAGCAAAGAGGTTAGGGAATTTGAACTAGAGAACAAAATTGTGGAAGGGAGTTGAAAGAGAGGACAAGAAAAAGAGAGCCAGTCATGCGACTAGATGTGAAGTTAGTGATGTGGTCACAGTAGCAAGAAAAGTAGACTGAAATGGGCAGATGTGGAGAGGCCCGGAGGAAGAAGGTTTACTGTCAAAGCTATGTTGACCAAGGCATGAAGTGACAGCAGTAGAGATGTAAAGGAAGAAATTTGTAACATCTAAGAGGAAGAATTGTAAGATGATGGTGAGAAGATGATGGAGGAGGAGTAAGTGATTACACTGCTGACTTTCACTGGTGTAAATGAGGGCAGAATCAGATCCTGAATTTTCAAGGCACCCTTCAAAGACCCTATTGAATGTCATGGGGAGATTTCCCATGCTAAATTCTCTCTAAAATTATAAGAAACCTGTAACTCCCAAGAAACAGAGAAAACTTTCCATAGCAAACATTTTCCCAAGATGGGGAGAGTCTGCAAAGTCTGACTTCTAGGAAATCTAATACCCCAGAAAGATTAAAAATAAGACAGCTAGTGAATAATCAGAAATAGTGAATTACTTCATGAAGAAAGTGTGCAGACTGTAGTTCTTGGATAACAATGTGTAAATTGTGGGAACACCAATGATGTCTTTGGAGGGTGAAACTGTGGATTGGTCAAACTCAATGCTGTGAATCCATCTCCCATTCAAATGTGTGCGTTTATTTATTTATGTATAAAAAGGCTATAAAGGCTTCTAGAAGTTGGATGCCTGTCTTGTAAACATTTGCTACACACATTACAAATGTATTCTCTACTAAGCAATGAAACATGACTTATAGAAACATTTTCATAGCTCATTCTAAGGCTTAGTTTATAGTCCCTTTATACAGTTTGCCAAAGCAATATAAACTTTTTATATAACCAATAAAACAAGCATTTACATGGCTGGACAAACTGGGATATGGTTAATTTTAATCTGGTTTACAGTTATGACTGTGAAATTATAAAAGTTTGGAAAAAATAGCACCTCAAATGTCTTATGTTTAGCAAGTTTCCCAAAATGAATGGGATGTTCCAATAAAGAAATAGAAACTGCATCCCATTTGGATACAACACAGTGTAAAATTGGTTATCTAGAAAATATAGTAGTAGCCCTCCCACACCCCAATTCTTAAGTCTAAATTCTGGGTTAGAGTTTGAATAATGGGTTAAAAATACTGCTACAATTTGCCAATAAAGTGTATCAACCAAAAGCACACACACAATATATCAATTCTTCTTTACATTTGTAGGCCAACTCCGAATTTAGTGGATGTTAAGCTTCTTGTGGACAAAGGAAATACTATAAAAAAGCTTTGAATGTTTTTTATTTCAGAGCATGAAATGTTCTAAAGTATGACTCAGAAATTCTGCTTATAGGTTGAATGGGCAAATTGAAATCAGAAATGAGAAATAAAATCCTCAGATGTCAAGGGCCTCAACTCAGTAATGACCTGGCCTCCTTTCAAATACCCTATTTTATCTTTTAGGCTAGTTTTCTAAAGGCATATATTTAGTGCACATTATGCATTCTTGTTTGTGTTAAACTTCTTGAAGGGTAGTTGGGATCCAGATACTCAAACTGAATGTGGTTGCCTTTTTATTGCGGCTTCTAGAAGGAACTGAGGTTTGTGATAAACACACAGAATCCCTTTTCAGTTGTTTCAAACAAAAAATCATCTTCCTTAAAAAGGTGAAAGTAGTTAGGATTATTATGAAATACTTAAAGTGAAAACAAATTACAATATTAGGCAATAGCCCTTGTTTTCAATAGACTGTATTGTTATAACTTTTTAACCAGTACAAATGAAATTTGAAAAATACCCTTAGCCTGTAGAGCAAATACTCCCAATGATCTAGGCACTGGATGGGGGCACTTCAGTCCTCACTGCTATCAGGGTGGTGTGGAGAAGAGAGTCAGCATATATGCAGGCAGCTGGGGTTGTGATGAATCAGGAGTGTTTAAAAATGTTTTAAATTACACAGAAGTTTAGGTGTCAGAAGAATTCCACCAAGTCTTGTTACTATAATTAGTCTTAGTGTATATATGCATTCTTAATAATCTACTCAGCTCCATAGCTCAAAATGTACAACCAAAGCCTACCTTATTGGAACAATGTTTGTACTCCATCTCTGACATTTAGGAGAGACTGTTAAAACCAAAACAAGAGCTTGGGAAGAACATTTACAGATATATAAAATAAAATCATAAAAGCATTAGTTTGCTTGTTAAGAGTTAAAATCAGTCCCAATTAGCTTTTTGGGTTGTAGGAACCAAGCTGACAACCTTAACTGCCTTGAGCTTAAATGAGAGAGACAAGGTAGGTGAGAGAATCTGCTTTATTGGACTAGCTTCTGTTGGTGGAAGGTACAAGCTTGTGAGCTTCACAGACATCTTCAGGTCATATGTACTCAAATGGACAATACTATGACTCCATTATCGGGAGACTACAGCGGATCCCTGTGGAGAAATGCATAAACCAGTTTGGACCAGGTACAGTGTCCCAAGTCAGACAAAGGAACTTCAACATTTGTACCCAAGGTCTTTTGGAATGGATCGAGAGAGTCTGTGAGCCACGGGAGGGAGATGCTGACTGGGGGAATCAGACTGAGAGGTAGAGGCTGCAGTGGGTGCACTCTACCTAACCCACCCAAGTGCTGTAAGCAAGGAAAGGCCAAGGTTTAGGAAAGATAATATGGCTTTATGTTGTATCTAACCCTAGTCTCTCTAAAGGATTAACAAATCATTAAAAGAAAAAAAAAAACAAACACACACAATCGTCCTCGGTCATTGCAATTTCATACTGGTCAGAAGTTCCTAGAGGGCATTCCGGAGCGGGGTCCAAACCCAGCTGCACCTGCCAAAGGTAATACAGTTGGTGAAAGGGTGGGTGTTGTAACTCGGTGATCCAGTCTAAAAGTGGGCTGAACTGCAATGTTACACCCTGAGAGAAGCGCAGTTATGGGCCTGTGTGGCTTGGAAAGCGAGCCCAAGAGGGGTGTGTGAGAGTGGAATCTTAACAAAGCAGAGAGTCCCACTCCTACCGCCACGCTCTTTGAAGATTCTCACACCACCCAAAATGTATTTGTGTGAAATTGAACTCCTGCTACTGTCTTCTTTGATGTTTGTTTTCTACCACTAGGACACTGCTTAGCAAAACATCTGCTGAAGAGCACTGGTGTCAGTGATGTAATGCTTGTCAGTCTAAGAAAAATAGCTTTGGTATGAATCAGGGACAAAATCCCCAGCCCCCCTTTTCATTTAGTCCACTGATGTAATGATAATGAGTAAAAGATGATGGAGCAGGTGATACATTATGACACCAAGTATTCTGACACAATGTCTATGCTCATCCAGTTCCATCTTAGTCTTTCCTACTCATTTTTAGAGAATGATAATAATTTTGAGGGTCCCTGACTTGGTTGCTGATGGCAAACATGTGCTTAGGGCTGATGTGATCAATCTGTGGAATTCTCCTCCAGATAACGTTCTGGTTATCTAACTGCAGGCCTGTGCAGGTTAAAAATGACCAATGAACCTTATAACCTGCACCTGGAGGAGAGCTAAGGCCTGATAAAGCCTAAATGAAGATGAAGCCCAGCTGGGTAGAAGTATGCTGGGTTTGTATAAAGCCAAAAAGTTACCCATAAGTGAGGGTCCTTTTGAACGCTGAGACGTGGGCAGGTGCTAGCTTGCCTACTGCTAAAAGCCCCTCCCCCAGCCTAGGGAGGAGCTACTGGACTCAGAACACAACCAAGTTTGCGGGACAATAAAGGCAATAATGGGAACAGGCATGGGGGTCAAAGGGGCCAAAGCTAGGGAACAAGAAGAGGACACCGAGCAGAGAACAACGGACTGTGCCCATTGCTCCTCAAAGGCATCAAGAGAGCCGGTGGATGCTGCCCAGAGGAACTCTGCCTGGATACGTGAGCAGATAAAAGAACGAAAGACAGCCCCATGGTTGCAGGACCCCTCCCCTGCCAATCTCCTCTCCCTGGTGTTACGAATGGCCAGCTTGGCCAGGGCCAGGAGGAGGTTGATGAGGTGTTCCCGTGACTTTGTGGAGCCTCGGATCGGGTGTGCGTAAATAAACAAGCGAGGGGGAAAAGTGCAGCCAGAACCTCAATAAGAGGTTCTGGAGGAGCCAGAAGAGGGGCTGCAGCCTGGCGCACTGAAGGTAGGCATGCACCTACCTCATGCCACAGAAGGGACAGGCTCCAGGGACAGAGGTGAACCGTGCCAAGTACATGCCCGTGATCATGGCTCCATGTAGGAGCTGCCAGCTGATATCTCTGGCAGGCTGTGGGACTAAGATGGAATATAAGATGGCCCACCAGGGTTCCCCACTCTCCACAGCTGGTAAAAGGTCCCACCATTTAGTATCTGGGCAGGACACTAGGGTGGGGAAATGAAGAGTGTGCAGCATGAGCACATATAGATGGTGTCTTGGCACGGTTCAAAAATGAACTGGCTGCAAGATGCGCAGTTGGCTTGGGGTACGAGGAGGGGGAGGCTGGGAAGGCTCATGGGGCAGGGGGCCAATGGAAAGATCTGGAGGGCCTGGTGTGAGAGATGGGTGGGGTGCAGGACCCACTCTCGCAGGACCCACTTGAGGAAAACCTGAGCTGCGGGGTGCAGGCCTGCCTCCACCTCTTGGAGAACATGCCAGTGGGGTTTAAGGGTGGAGATCCTCATGTGCTGACCAACCACCAGGTGATCCACCCAACCCCCCAGGTCATAGTCCAGGAGGTCTCTGATTTTGGTGACGCCTGACAGGACCAACCTCTGGCACACCAAGGGGGACTCCGCCACCTGCACACAGAGGTGAGGATTGTGTAGCAGGGGCTCTGCGAGGCAATCTGTCCCCTCGGTGGCTGCCATGGACCTGGTTGCTGAAACCAGCCTCCAGGTCTGGAGGAGGTCCTGGTAGAAGACCGGCAGCTCAGAGAGGTCTCGCTGAAGACCTCTTGGATGGACAAAAAGGAGCTGCCAGTCATATCGGAGCTCTCGCAGGCAGTGGAGGAAGGTGTGCACCAATATGCTCACACCGAGCCACCTGACTATAAAGGAGTCTCTGCAGGGTCTGGAGGCGGAAGGCATAGACTTGCGTGTGCATGCACGTCAGCCCTGTCCTCCCTCCTCCAGGGGAAGATGGACAACCCCTGCAGAGACCCAGTGCAGTCCCAGCCAAAAAAACTTCAGAACCAAACTCTAGAGATTGGCCAGGAACCCCGGGGGGTGGGCACAGGGTGTTGAGCCAGTGCCAGAGCATGGACAAGACCAGTTGCTTAAGCACCAGTGCTCTGCCCTAGAGCAAGAGGCACTGGAGCAGTCCTGTCCAGCCCCACAGCCACCCTGCCCTCTAAACCTTGCCAGTTCTCTGGCACAGATGGATGTCCAGCAGAAAGGTAAACGCCAAGATAGAGGAGAGGACCTGCGCTCCACCGGATGGCCTGAAGTGTGGATGGGAGGGAGCTTGCCCGCCGCCTGATGCCGACCACCAGGCCAGAGCTCTTGACCCAGTTTACCCGGGCCACATCACCAGCTCATGCAGCACCAACTCCGCCAACCTCTTATGAAGGAGACAGAGGAAGGCCAGAGTATACAGCTGACTTGACAGTGGACAGCCTTGACGCACTCCTTGCCCGAAGCTGACAGGTGCGGTCAAGGTCCAGTTGAGCCTGACCAAACACTTTGTGGAAACATACAGCACCTGGAGAAACCGCACAAACTTGGGCCTGAAGCCGAATGCCTGTAGAGTGCCCAGGAGATACCTGTGTTTCATCTAGTTAAATGCCTTCTCCTGATCCAACAACAGGAGGGCGAATGACAGACCATTCTTACACACAAGCTCTAAGAGATCCCTGACCAGGTAAAGATTATCAAAGATGGTACGGCCCAGGACGGTGTAGGTCTGGTTAGGATGGACCACGTCCATCAGCATGGACTGCAGCCACAGCGAGATGGCCTTTGGTATGACCTTGTAGTCCGTGCTGAGGAGCGAGATGGGATGCCAGTTTAGGAAATCACGGCAGTCCCCCTTCTTTGGCAGCAAGGCGAGCACTGCTCGCCTGCATGACAGGGGGAGGACCCTGCACTTCAAGGACTTGGGGTCAAGGTCTGGGCCAAGGACGTCCCAGAACACATGGTAGAACTCCACAGTCAGCTCGTCCATGCCCTGAGATTTATTGTTGGGCATGAGACAGAGGGCTCCCGAGATTTGTCCCAAAGTACTCCTCAGGCATCGGCGTCAGTTGGATCAGGGGAGAAAAGTCCAGCATAGAAGGCCCGAGCCCTCTTGCGCATCGCCACTGGATCCTTGAGGGGGGTACCATCAGCTGCCAAAAGGCAGATGACATGTTCTTGACCCCTCTCTTCTTCTCGAGGGCATAGAAGAAGTGGGAGCCATGATCCATCTCCTGCAGGAGGTGAATGCGGCCATAAGTGAAGGTAGCAGAGAGGTGTTCTATAATCACTTCTTAGAGAGTTGGCTAGGGATTATAAAGTGTTCTAGTGGGAGAATAGGCCATGGGATCCTCCCCTGGACTACAGAATCTGGCAAGAAGATAAGAGGAGTGGAATAGCCATTAGGAGTAGAGGAAAATTGGGTCAATAAACTCAGAGGTGAACCAGGAGATACAGAAATGTGACACAAAGGAGCCTAAGGAAACAGCAACAGGGTACGAAGGCTAGAACCTGGAGTAACAGGGGAACCCAAGCCCACCCATCAGCCACTGGGAAAGTGGCACTTGGTCTGGAAGACTGCTTGCTGTGGCCTATGGGCAACTTGATGAGACTTCAGTAGCCCAGTGACCAGGTTGGAGGGCTGAGTCACGAAGAGACAACTCCTTTCTCTGCCCCATCCCAGTCCCAGAGAGTGAGGCCATGGGGTGAGGCACCAATGAAAGGGAGTAATAGAGTGGGTGAGGGCTAATCCCCAGACCGAAAGAGGTGCCCCAATGGTGAGTGAACCCTGTTATGTGCACCTTTGAAAATCCTGGTCTAACCACATCAATAACCTAAGTCCCATTACCTTTGGCCTGATGTAAACAAGCACATAAATAAAGTTGTTCATGTGCATTGAATATTTGCAGTGTCAGACTGTATCGCCATTTGCTAATCAGAGACTTCTGAAACTAAATATTGTATTATCCATCTATATTAGTCATTTAAAACTTGCTATTTATTTAAACATGGCATTTAAATTTATTATTTTTTAAAAAGTCATGTGTAATTGTATGCATACAAAGAAGCTAAAGTCAATGTTTTATGTGTAGGTCACCAGATTTTCTTTTTGAAGTCACTTTAAAAAAACATTGTGAAAATAAATGAAAAATAATATGGAATGATGGTTTCTGGCTCAGAGTCTTGGAATTTTTTTACTCCCAGTGCTTTGTTCAAATTCTAAATGTCTCTTTGTAAAACACAGCATAGCCCTGGTCATCAACTGCCATGATAACAACATACTGAACAGTTTTATTTCCAGCGAAGAAGTCTGCTGCATTTTTAAAATGCACCCTTTAATTATTTTGTCAGTTTATATTGTAGTTTACTCTTGAAAAAGGAAGCTTTTACTTTTCCTCAGTGCTCATAATTAGATAGGGAATGGCTGAAATATTCTGACTACAATTATGGCAAAATAGAAACTGAAATTATATCCATTTCACATTATAATTGCCGTCTTGGGTAACGGGATGTTTGTGAACCCAGTGAATTATCTTTCCATGCAACCAAATGTATTTATATTTCTCAATATGAACCTTGGGCAAGTATTAATCTTCAGTGTGGAGGTTAAGGGAAGGGAGTGATGACAAAGACCAAAACTCTCCTCCCCTGCCTTTTATGGAACCCAATTCTTGTACATAAATGGAAATTTAATATCTGTTATACTGCTCAGTGCAGTCAACTGTTTTGTTATTAATTATAGAGTTGTTGTTAATGCTTGCGAATGATATTTTAATAAGGTTTAATCTCCTTTTTCCACATTCTACTATCTTTTATAATTATGTTTTTGTCCTATACTTTTCCTTTTTGTTCTTTATTTGCAAACTAAATTGAGCCCTCTCGGTATTAATTCCAGCTTTTATGAGCAAGAAAGAGGTTTTTCTTTAGACTTTGACTTCAGGAAAAATAAGCTGGTTAAGAAAACAACAAGAATCTCTCCTTGAACTTCTGACCAAATCTAGAATCTTCCATAAGCAACCCATTCCCTTCCCAAACTTCAGTTTTTCTTGGAATCCATCCTGGTAGCTCCTAAGGTCTTTGCTTGCCCTATTGATGCTTTTACACACCATGGGTTTAGTTGTGGTCTTGCCTTGAGCGCGTGTGTAGGGGTGCTCTTTGTACCACTGACCTAGGGCCAGGCATGGGAAGTACCTTTCCCTGGAGCATGAGGAAATCAATGTGTATTGTTTAGCTCTATATTTGGAGCAGCATGCATCTGCCAGTGAGCTGGTGCAATTGTACAGCCTGGTGCATTGAAGGACAGAGCCCAGGCTTGACCCATTTCCCACACCTTGCCTAGGAAGGGGTGTAACCTCTCTGTAGAGGCTGCATCCCTTTCTGGGATGCAGGTAGCTAGTATAGGCTAGCAGGGGAGGCTTTATGTCCCCTTACTTTCCTGCTTAGGCATGCATGATGAATCCTGATTTGACCCTATGCATTTCGTTAATTGTTTCCTCTGATTTCTATGATGGAATCCGCCCCTGTATTCATGCCTTATTGTTGTAATGTTTGTACAAAATATGCCTTGTGAGGTGTCATTTGAAAACTAATAACTTGCTGGCCAATAACATCATGGTGAAAGGTGTATAAAAACATTATATATAAAGTTATGAACATAAGCTGAAATCATGACTGAAGTGTTTTACCAGACAAGTCTGGGGAGTGGGTAAACCAGTTTCTCAGAGACAAAGGACAAGTTGATGCCTCTAGCCAGGTGTCATTAAAGTTGATAGGCCATCACCTATCAAGTGGCTATTCTTTCCCATGAAAAAGGAGGCAGGAACAAACAGATCTGCATTTTAGGGCTTATCTACACTTACATTTTATAGCGCTCTAACTTGCTGGCTCAAGGGTGTGAAAAATCACCATGCTGAGACCAGCACGTCTGAGCGCTTTAAAGCACTAGTGTAGACAGGCTCTGAGCACTGGGACAGCGCTTTGAAGTTTCCAGTGTAGCCATGCCCTTAGCAAACCTTTTCCCCACCAGACTCCACGTTTCCTTGCTCTCAGCTGGAAAAAAAAACTTTATCTTGGGATCACTCTCAGGAAAATGCACTTCAAAGTTTAATTGAACTATAAAAGTGAGGGGAAAAACACCCCAAGTTTTCTCTTCTTGTCATCTCTCACTTCATCTAAGAAGACCCAACAACAACAAAAAGTGCAAACAAAAAAAGCAAACAAACAGAAACCCCAGACGTTGGACTTTTGGAGCAGATCCTGGCCTGAAACTTGTCAGTGATGCTACTGAAAACCTGTGATAAGAATTTCACCTTCACCTAAGTCCAGTTTAAGTTTGTATAAGGAAGCATTTTATCTTGTAATAATTGCTGACTTTAATACCATTTTGTTAAATAGGCTTGTTTTATTCTTTAATAAAAACTAATCCAGTGTTGTCAACTGTGTGGGTAATCCCATTTAAGGTGTCAAGTATCAGGGGGTAGCCAGGTTAGTCTGTATCCACAAAAACAACACTGAGTCCAGTGGCACCTTAAAGACTAACAGATTTATTTGAGCATAAGCTTTCGTGGGTAAAAACCTCACTTCTTCTGAAAGCTTATGCTCAAATAAATCTGTTAGTCTTTAAGGTGCCACTGGACTCCTTATTCCATTTAAGGTATGCTTTCCTTTACAGGGACGATGGACCTAAAATATCTGAACTATCCAGGAGAAGGTTGGATAGTATAGAACACCCATTTTGTGGGGAGAGGGAGGATCCAGAACTGGGATTGTGTTGGGGTCACCCTGCAAGTAATAACCAAGGCTGGTGGGAACCAGAGTGTGGCTGTTGTGTTGCTGACAGGCTGCTGGGATCAGAGTTGCTGACAAGAACTGTGGCCATACAAAGACGCTCAGGGTGCAACCTGGCATGCTGGCAGGCTATTTATGAGCTGCCCAGATGGGAGCTCCAACAGCAAAGCATTGTGAGGGACCCAAAGTTGCAGGGCAGGGGTGACACAGCTCCTCACTGGTATGGATTTTACCCTGAAAGTTTTAGAGTCTGAAATTAATTTGTCTTCCCCTTGATGAGGTATGCCCAGGTAAATAGTCAGAGAAACATCTCTATCTCCTAACAAAAGAAATAGTAATTGGCTGCATTTTTCTTCAGTCCTCTGTGCAGTCATTAGGTGCTGCTAGAATCAGAGGGAACTGAAACATACACAAACTTTTGGCGGATTATATAAGTCACACTTTTGAGATTCACCCATCACTAGTTATCATTAGACCTGTGATTCAAACTTTTGTGAACAAGCCTTTTCTAGCTTGCTTTCAAGAGTGTGATTTACTGGAGGTAGCCTTTTTGTTACACCTGCCATATGAACTAGGCTGAAAAAGGCCAATTATTATTTCAGCTGCTTTCAGTGTGAGAAAAAAGGGAGCTCTTGTGCTGCCAAACAAATAATGCAGGATTTCATCAAATTGTTACATCATGATTTTGGTTTCAATGCAATTTGCTTGGTGTAATGTGAGTGTCTTGACAGAGTTGGGATGTTGAGCACTATCATTCTGCTGTATAGGTGCTATAGTTGACTCCTTTGGAAGGAAGCTGCCCCTGAAGCACACCAGTTTAAGGTGATATCTGCAGAGAGAACTATTAGACTTTGAGATGGTGAACATAAATAATTTGCCACTGAGGAAATACAGACAATGAACCTTATTAATTTAGATTTGGTGTTAATTTGTATTAATTATGGGTGTTGCAAAACCTTTCTCAAAGCGGAGGTTACCAACTGTCCAGTAGCATGATCTTCTCTCACTGTCTCCACTGGTCTCAAATTAATGAGAACAATGAGGCAAGAAAATGATCTGGGGAACTTGCAAGGCTCAATGAACTGGAGCGTTGGGGTCTCCAAATGAAATATAGCACATGCTGTTAGTGAATGACATCTATTAGCAGCTGATGACTGCTCTGTGACCAGGATGATATGAATTAGAGGTCTTGAACCACATACTAGTGGAGAAGATGTTCAGTTTCCAAGATGACCATGACCACACTTAGCATACTTGTTGGTAGTCTCCGTAAAGATGCTGAGAACTGAATGGGATACTAATCTCTTGCTCCTTAGGTGATCACTGTAGATCATTAATTACTATAACTGTTAATGATCTAGAATCACCAGCGTTGAACCTGAGTTGAAGCAATTTGACAGGACCATGCATGAAACTTGCAATGCCATTGATCGTGTAGTGCTTGCTATGTGCATAAAGAGAGGAGTTAATCCTCCACTTGCAGTTAATTAATAAAGAAGGGGTGGGGGTAGAAAACAAGCAAGGCATAAGAGGCAGAAGTCTAAAATAAACTCTTTATACAATTAAAAAAATAAAAGCTGTCAATGTGGCCTCTGCAAGATATAAAATAAAACATTAAAAATAGGGGTTACAGCAACTGTTGCACTTAATGCCTATAACTCCAGGCAAGGTAATTACATAGTAAACATTTCTAGCTGCTCAATTTACTGGTCTTAGTGATCCCTCAACTCTGTGCATGTTTAACCACAGCAACAATAAAAATACCCCATCTCTTCAGTTAGAAGCTAAGTAGAAGAATGTATAAGCAGAAAATTCATATGGTCCAAAACCACACCCCTTCAGCAAATTAATTACTGTCATTTCAGTGGTAATTTCGGATACCATATACCCTGTTAGTATACAAGTCCCTGTACACAGACTAATAAGACAGTTTTGACTAACTATGCCACACATTAGTACATAGACAGGGCTGGATTCTCAGATGGTATAACTCTGTGTTATGG
Source organism: Lepidochelys olivacea (assembly GCF_965140295.1). NCBI lineage: Eukaryota > Metazoa > Chordata > Testudines > Cheloniidae > Lepidochelys > Lepidochelys olivacea. The sequence continues at coordinate 171,888,238 of NC_140411.1, forward strand.
TGCAGTTCAGTTTAGCACATGTTCCAGAATCATGTTTTTATTTTGCTTATACTGAACCTACTTCATATTTTCTTATTAGAGAAGTTTACTGCTGAATGGACAAAACAAAAAAAGCATTGGTGGCTGGAAAATGTAACTATAAAATATTTTGTCACAGCTAGTACTTCTGGGAGTGGTGTGTGTGACATACTGCATGGTATATACACAAATTACCATATATTATTCCTAACACAAGTGAGCAGTAATTCATAGTGAGAAATGTGGTGCTATTCAATATGTTTATGCAGTGAGTGAAATGTGAAATATATATTCAAAGGCTCTGTACCTTTTTCCACCATGATAAAGGTGAGCAAAATTGCATAGCTGCTTTTCTTAAAGTTAAGAAGTAGTGAACAATATGAACAGGGATTATTATTGTACATGTTCTAGGAGTATAGCTATGGAATCCTTTAAAAAAATTTTTTTAAGATAGCTAGGTAGCTTTTTTACTCATTATTTTTGATATTCTTGAGCTTCTTTTTTGAAGCAGTCATTCCAAATGTTCATTGCTTTGATGGCTTCATTATAGGAATTTTACTCTTTCTGCTTTCTTCAGGTTTTCTGTTCTTTAACGGCTACTTGCCTATTTGCTATTTTTTAAAATTTGGATGGAATATCTTTCTGCACTCATATAAAATCTGCTTTAATGACACTATTATGCTCATATTGCCAAAACAAATACATACACAGTCTAAAGGTCTCATTCCTGCAAACACATTTGTGCATACGTTGAACACCTGAGCAGTCCCCCTGAGTTTGGTAGAACTACTCACATGAGTAAAGTTATTCCGATGAATAAGTGGGGCCAGAAACTCACTGAATCTAGTGGCAGCTTTCGGGATAAGGCTCTTGTGATGCTCTCCAGGGTTATGAGGCACCTCATCACCTGCTGCCCCTGAGCATGAGAAAGGCGTGTCTGTGCATCCTGTGCATCAGCTCCCTGACCCTCCCCACCCCCAAGCCCCTGGCGATGCAAAGACTGCTTTCCAGGCCCCTCCCCACCCCATGCAGTTAAGTGATAGACACACGCCACCCCACTCAAGTCCTTGAAGCATTCCCTGTAGTGTCCAGCCCTTTGTCCACTGAATGCTCACAGCATTACCAGGCCTGCAGTTCCCAAAGGAACAGCACAAACCAGCATGTAAGTTTCAGCTCAGGATCACCATTTTGCTTAACACCATAGGACTTAGATATATTAGTGAAAAGAATAAGTCTCTTCACTATAATCACTTGAACTCTATTCTTTGATAATAAGAGTATTGGAAACAGACGGTTAACATATAAAATAAAATCTTCTTTAGACAGGAGAGTGTCTCTCCTCCCCACCTCTAGCACAGCCATTTGGGAACTTCTCAGCTCTTGGGTCTGGTCATAGGCCCAGAAAACATGGGTTGTGCTGTGGATCTGAGAGAAATCAGAAGCCAAGGCAGAGAAAAGACTCTCTGGTTGCTCAGACAGTACCCTCAACAGGAACAGGCACTAGTGCGTAGTAGTGGTATGTCTATAATATAGTCACAAGATAGGACTGCAGCTCATGTAGACCTACCCAAGCCAGCTTTAATTTAGCGAGTTCGAGTACCAGTAGTAGAGAAGCTGCACGGCCTGGGCTTCAGCATAGGGTGGTACAAGCCTTCCTGGGACCCTGGGTAATAACTCGGGTGACTAGCCTCACTCAAGCGATCTAAAATTAAAGCAAGTGCCAATATGCCTACATGAACTGCAGTCACACTTTGTGATGGCAGGATAGACCTACCCTACGTCCTATACCACTGGCTCTGTTCTTCTCTGATGTTTTCTTGTGCTAAGATCATCGATCAAATCTGGCCAATGACTTGATGTGTGTTTTGTGTCCCTGTATCTGGGTGTACTGCATTGTTAAATGAGGTGTTGAGGCACAACAGCCTTGTAAACCAAACTAACAATGTCAAATACATTCCAGCTGCCAGTGAACAGACATCTGCTGCTTGATGAGAGAGTATATTCTCTTTTGAAATATGTTTCTGGGAAACCAAAAGCTGTTTCCCTATTCAAACACACCTGAACACCGCTATAAAAATGAGTTTATTGTATAAAACTAGAGGATTTTGATTTGGCAGAGTAGCAGCATTTGTTAATCAAAGGCATTTTTCTATTCAAAAAGTATAAATGTTAAACCTGCACAAACTCTAACAAGATGGGTTAACTTTATCATTTACTCTTCAACTTTTGTGCCAATAATTTCCAAGTGTCAGTGCCCAGACAACTGCATTTAAAAAAAAAATAAAATAAAAGCTTACAAATATGGTTAGATGCTGGTTGTGAAACCAAAATAAGTGGTGGTTTTAGAGAGACACTGGGTTCTATTCCAAAGATAATGGTTAATTTGGGGGACTAGGGCTTTCTGCACCCCAATCAACAGGGCCTTTCCATACATAGATTCTAAAAGTTTTGTTTTCTCAGCATGAACATGGACCGTGCTACACAACTGAAGAAATATATATTTTAAAGCTGTGAGTTATTACATCCCAATGTACACACACACCGATGAAATGAAAGTGCTGTTTTTTGTTATGACAGGTATCTCCAGGTGGTGGTGATTTATATAATCTTCCCAGCTTTTTCTTTGTGAGAGAAATGTTCAGTGTTTGGAAGACATGCTGGATTGTTCACTTTTGTTCTGCAAAGTTGTGTAGAGGGAGTGTTTTTTGAGGAGGGAACTGTGCAAGTAGCAGGACAGTTTCTAATCAGAGACCGAGGCAGAGAGTAATGAGTTCCTGAAGCAGAGTTGCTCTCTGGGAAATGGGCATTGGTGCTGAGCTGAGATTCCTGAAAGAAGAGATTAGCTCAGCCAAGGGTAAAGCATAAATTTGTATTCTGGAGCGAACATTTGAGGTGTCTCCATGCTGATCTTTAAAAATGCATTAACTATCTTAAGTTAACTGACAATTAACTAAAGGTAAAATCCAGTGAAGATCAGTCCTCTCTACTTCCTTCTCTGAATCAGTGGGTCATTACCTTCTTATTGGCTTCTAAGCTTATTGATTTTTTTTTTCACATGAATATTTTTTTCAGACATTTTGGTTGTAAACCAGCATTTTGGTTGTAAACTTCTCGGCAACTTTTGACCATATGTCTGCACTATGTGAAAAGGATGAAAGAGGGACCCACTTCATATAATAATTGGCAATAAAAATATTGACCGAACGTTTGATAAAGAATGTGGTGGAGGCCTAAACCTTTTCCTTTGCTCTCTTCCACAAGAAATTACCTGTAGATAGGGATATGATACCTAGATTTCCTCCTGCCTGAAGGAGAAATTGTATTTGAAGTGTGGTGGGGTATATGGACCCCACCCAGACAAGGAAGATGCCAGAGAGGCCCTGGAGGCAGAGCTAGCCCCCACTCCTTCAGCCCTGTTCATCATGTATGATAGGGAGAAAGCCTTTAAAAGGAAGGAAACTGGTCAGCAGAGGAGGGAGGAGCAGGATTGCCCTAGGCCGCAGACTGCAGGTGTGACTGCTGAGGGAACTCTCAGCCAGGATACCTTCATCCTGACCCTAAGGAGAAACAGCAAACTTCCAGGGTAAGATGGACCAACTGAGCCAGACTCAGAGTCCTAGACAGAGCGCTTTCCCCAAACCTACTAACCTGGTGCTGGATTGTTGACAGCACTGTGGACTCACCACCCCTTCCCTTCTATTTGAGGGGCCACAGGGAGGACTATCTTCAAATGCATTGGAGGTTTGTGACTTTCATTTTGATTTCCCTCATCTGGAAAGACTGAAAAGGCTCACAAAAAGCAGGGCCCCCTTGCAAGGAATAAGGAAGTGGGATCTGTGCTGGAACCAGCCACAGGAGATAACTGGGTGTGTACGGGTTCTTCCACCCTCTGAGATACTTTTATATACTTGCATACAATGAAAAAGTATTCATTTTAATCTGTGAAGGCTAGTAATAATGTACAAATTGCCATTATATAGCTGACTTTCAAAATGTCCATTGGATTTGTCATTAAGCAATCAAAAGCAATTAAACTAAATTATGCATTATATGTAAACATGCCAATGATTGAATCACTGAAATCTGGATAGTAAATGAGCCTGACGAATTGTGCATTAAGTATGCAGTTTAAGGTCTTTCATGAAAATTTACTCTTAATGAAAGTATTTTAAGTCCATAATGCCGCACAACAATGAATTTCATATGGGCTAATGAAATTACATCATCAGTCCTGAAGGGATTGAGCTGTCGGGAGATTTATGGTAGTGAGAGGTTAAGCTATCTAGTTAATGTTTGGTATTAAGGTTTAATGTAGAATCTGTGGACTGCTGAGACAGCCGCAGCCCTGTTTGCCTGGGTATATGTCAGAGGTCACTTCTGAGTGATACTAATTCTGTGTGTACTTCAGGGCTGGTGTCAACAGCTGGTGGCTACCTCAAACACCAATACATGGGACTTCTAAAAATAGCACCTTTTTTGTTTAACAAAAACATCTGGTAAGATGAGCTTTTACTTTCTTCCCTAAGAAGGAACCTGCTATTAGAGACTGCCTTGCCCTGGGCTCCTTAAAGAGGATGCTACTAATGGGGTCAACACCAAAACAACAGGCTCTGGGTAAAGAGCCAGGCTGGTGCATCTCAAGATCCTCCTGAAGAGCTTGCCTAAATATGAGGAGTTCTCTTTGTGGATTTCTGTCAAAGAGGATCTTGCCAGAAGGAGGAGGAGGGGACTGCCTGAAGTGCTGTCTGTAGAGTCTAGTTGACCTTACATCTATCTGCTCATGTTGTGATTTTTTTTTTCTTATATTGCCCATTTTGAGAGCTGAATTAGCTTAATTTAACTTTTTTTTTTTTGCAAAGGAGTGTTCTATATATATATATATTTTGTTTGGACTACTTTTGCTTTAAATAAGCAATGTATGGTTGGGTTAGACTACCTACTTTAAATATATTACAATGCTTTTTGATTTGGTTATGTCTGTGGTTTTTGTTATGCTGTGCTGGTACTTTGGGTGAGTTTTTGTAACTATCATGTTTTGCAAAAGCACCACAAAGATTGCGTATGGCTGTGATGTGCTAAGTAGATGTCAACCTCCATATAGGTTGTAGATTGGTTCCATGGAGCTGTTCTGCCCTCCTGCAGAATACTTGAGGAAACTTATAACAGTGAGGTGTACAGGCCAGTTGACGGGTGGGGGTGGGGTTTGGGTTTTTTTGGTTGCTTTTTGTCATGTAGGTAGAACAAATGCTAAGACTGTCAGATTACAACAAACTGGAGCTGTGTAAATTAATACATCTTGTGTTTTATTTCTCATGACTTGATAACAAATTTGCATTATCCCTCAGAAGGCCTATATACAAATATCCAGAGGTGATAAAAATCTGCAGACTTTGCATTGGAAGCCATGCCAAGTACTTCAGTATTACAAATATAGCCGTATCTCTGTGAAAGGATTGTGGATTATGGAAATGTGAAATAATTTTTCCAAGCCTTTTGCAGTCTCAGATGAAGCCAGCACCCTTCCACCTATCATTTGGAAGCCCCTGCATAACTAATCAGACTTTATATTTTGCCTCATTGAGGTGCATAGTTCTGCTATTCGCAAGGTACTGATGCTTAGAGAGTAATGACTGATTTCATTTTTTTCCCCTACTTTGGCTTCATGTGGTCTTCTGTCATACCTCCATGCCATACCTGGGGCTATATAATACCATCAGTTTTCAAGCAAAACTATGCTTTAGTTTCCATGGAGATCTTTGCTTGAAAACTGGTGGCACAATATAGCCTCTGTATTTTTGGAATCTTCAGCAAGGGACCATTTTTGTCCTGTAGATCAGTGGTTCTCAAAGCCAGTCCGCCGCTTGTTCAGGGAAAGCCCCTGGTGCGCCGGACCAGTTCGTTTACCTGCCACGTCTACAGGTTTGGCCAATCGCGGCTCCCACTGGCCGCGGTTCACCACTCCAGGCCAATGGGGGCTGCAGGAAGGGCGGCCAGCACGTCCCTTGGCCCGTGCCACTTCCCGCAGCCCCCATTGCCCTGGAGCAGTGAACCATGGCCAGTGGGAGCCATGACTGGGTGAACCTGCGGACACGGCAGGTAAACAAACCGGTCTGGCCTGCCAGGGGCTTTCCCTGAACAAGTGGCAGACCAGCTTTGAGAATCACGGCTGTAGATGGTATGGCAACATAGTAGAGTACAAGGCTTTTAGCTTCTGTGCTGAAATTGGAGGCACAATTTTTGTAAGCTGCTTCCTATTTTCTCATTGCACAAGATGTAGAAACATATTGCTCGAAGTTAAGTGTTGGTGTGCAATTAAGTGTCAGAGATGTGAAACGACTACGGAATAGACTGCAGGAGAGAACTTGCTGCCTTGTTTTTCAGTTGCTGCTGCTGCATGAAGTTAATGGTTATAAAAAGGCTGACCAGGGGACTATATCATGCCATCAATTTTTAAACAGAACTCCTGACTGAAATCATGTTCTGAAATGTCTGTTCTGTGTCAGTTAAATTTGAGCAGTAAGTAGCAAGCAAAACTGCTTTCAAATTCTATGCAAAAGCTATATTTCAGATTTCAGTAGGGGGTTCTGCTTATAAATTGATGGCAAAATATGGCCCACCACTCTGGGAAAGTAGTCTCCAGAAATTGCTAAATGCTAGATCTGCTGTTAATAAACTTACTGGTCACGTATGTATATTGATTTTTGGTTGGACAAAAGACTTCAATGTATTCTGGATGACTTAGTCACCTGTATTTTGGATATTGACTCTTCAAGACTAGCTTCATGTTAGATATTTTTCAGCTGATTTTATTCAATGGAAAGACAGAAGGGGATACGTATGAATGCAATGTATAGTCTCCATTATTAAACATCACAATATTTAGTATGTGTTTTTACAGCAACTTGCACATAATGGTGTATTACATAAACACAGCAGTGGATTTTTAAGAAGACAGGAACCACTTAAAAATGATTCACGAGTGTGGGGTTCATCTCAGACTTTGCCATACACCTTCATGTTCCCTATATACTATGTCCATTGTGTGTGACTACTAATGCCTTACACACATAAGTGTGCAGTACTATGTCATCCCCCTGTCTAAGCACTTGTTTTTATCACTGTCACTAAAACCTGTAATCTTATTATGACTACACTGCCAAAAAAAAAAAAGGGGGCAGGGGGCATGACAGCGAGTCCCAAGGCCCAAGTCTAGAGATGTGAGCTTGTGCTACGGAACTAGAAATAGCTGTATAGACCTTCCCGCTCTGGCTCTGAGACCCGGTGAGGGGGGTAGTACATTAACTGTGTCTTTGACTTCAACTCTCTCCTTTGTCACACACCCAGGCCATTTCTCAGTCTTGCTACTTTCTGTACAGTGTCTCCAAGATCCAATCTTCCCTCTCTGCCCACATTTTCAAAGCTCTTCAAGCCCTGATCATCTTATGCCTTGATTACTGTAATCTCCGAGCCCCTTACATCACCCCTCTTTAAGTCCCTTCCTTGGTACCCAGCAGCAACCATTGGTTTCAATAGAATCTTGGAAGCAGAAGGAGGGACAGGAGGCTGCAGACAGTAAAGCCTTATACATTGGGTCTGTATTAATTGCCTTATTTCTAATGGATCTTGGGGATCCATGGATTGAAGAGTAGAATCCCTAATCTCTTCTGATCTGTTCTACCAGCAGAATGAGCTGAAAAACTCTGCAGGCCTCTGTCTTGTAAACGTTTTGCAAGAGAGTGGGAAGTCTGTCCCTGTATATTTAACACCCCCTGCCCTCCTATTACATACACACTTCTTTGTTGAAAAGGTCTCCATGCTTTTTCATGGTGTGCTCAACATTTATGAATGAAGCTAATTTGTCCCTAACACAAATAAATAACCATTTAAAAATGAAAGAAAAAGGTAGGCTCCATCTAAGTAACAAAAGTTGTTCATATCATGCCGAGTGGGGGAGGTGGAGGTCAGCTTTATGTGTGACAAGTGTCCTGCTGTGGCCCTGTTAGATGTTTAGAATGTAGGAGAGCTTACCTATTTCTTTTTCAGGGATGGAGGAGGGGAGGTTGTTTTTTTTAAAATCACATCTGTTTTACCCAGTTTTAAAAGTGCTTGCATTACACACTACTTTTAAAACCTCACTGGTGAGATAACATTTTTAGAAGGTCTCATTCTGCTTTACTACCTCGGTAAATAGAGAAATTCAGAACAGAGATTGACACAGAAGATTTTATTTGAATTCTTTACAAATTCCCAGTTGCTTTCATCAAAAGGCTCAAAGTAAAAATGCAAAATCTGGAGAGTGTTATTAGACTTGAAAGTACTGGATGACTTTCTTCTAAGAATAAAGCTTGAGAACACTCTCTTTGGGATTTGCAGTGAATTTAGATTTCTACATTCAATTGTTAGCCAATATCAATGTAGGCATGAGATTATTTTATTATCAGATGTAACTGATGTGTAAAAATGGTTTCTCCATATGCATCCAAATAGAGAGGTAATATAACGACCAAACTTTCATTAACTTAAAACTTGAGTGCATCATCCCATCTAATATTTGTGGTAGTTTCTACTTTAATATAGATGCTCCTATTCTAATGCTTGTTAAGGTCTCATTTTCCAGATATGTTGACAGGAGGAAATTAAAAAGGGGCTTTTCTAAAGGTTAATTACAGATAATAAATTTTTGTTATGCAGATGTAGACTCCCAAATGACTTAATTTTCCAACAAAACATACTGAGCCAGTAAATTAAAGCTTAACTTTTATTTGCAGTATTAAATTGCCAATCAAATTAAAAATGACTGAACTAGAAAAAGGCTTTGTTTCTTGGTGTTTGGGCTTAGATGACAGTTTAAACAGTAAGTGTTCTACTGATCTTCTATCACATACAAAGTACTATTCAGCCCAGGTTCAATAAGTGTTCATACATTCACGCTATGTGAGGCAACATGGTTCACTGAATAGGACATTGGCCTGGAATCCAGATGACCTCAGTTCTATCCTCATCCCTATTGTTGATCTGCTGTGATATTGGGCAAGCCACTTCATCTCTCTCTGAAACTTTCCCTATCAGTATAATAGGGATAATGACCCTTTGCTAAGTGCTGTGAGATCTATGGATGAAAAAAAGCTAAACAAATTTTAATTAAACTAGTTACACTTCATAGCACATCTCCTGGGGTAGGGAAGTACATAGGAGTCTGTTGATAAATTGTATAGTCAATTGCTTGATCACACTTTGGTTTGTTATGAAATATAGTTGAGACCAAATAACCAATGTCAGTCAGACTTATTGCTGTAAGCCAATAATATAGTACAAGAAAGTTTTTATATGATACCAGTCTCAGGGAAACCATCTTGTGAATACCTTATGCAGAAGGTGTGCTCCCAAAGTTGCACATTTCAGCTGGTATTATTTATTTGATTTTACACTTTAAACATATTTTTTTACATGTTGCAAAAATCCAACTCATCAGTTTGTCCCAGTTCCCTAACTTGTTCTCTTCCTTCCTTATCTTTGTTTTGGATACTAGAATTCCAGGTACTGCTCTGTGAAGGTACTTACCTAGCTTGTACTAAGTCATAGAACAAATGTATCTCGATTTTTGTCACGTGTCCTATCTGCTTATGCCAAGTACTTCAGCAAATACAAGGGGTTATGGGATACTTAGCATAAATGAATGGGATTATGGTATGGGCCAGTTTAGGCTATATCACTGTTATAATATTTGTTTTTAATGTTGGTGCTTAATGCATACTATATATGTATGCTAGCCAGCATATTAGTCAACAACTCAATCTTACAAGTACTTGTTATTCCTGGGGGAATTCTGTGCCCTGCAGGGAGGGAAGGGGGCGCAGAATTCATACTTTCCGCGGATTTCTTGGCTCCCCCACAGAAAAATGGGGAAGCACAAAAATTTGTGGGGAACACATTCCCCTTCTGAGGTAGCCCTACTGGGAGCAGCCAGCAGCAGAGAACAGATCACTGTGGTGGGGGGAGGAGGGAGGCTGGGCATACGTGAGTGCGTCCATGGAGAGATGTTAAGGGGATGGGGATGGGCGCCTGCCTGCATGCGAATAATTAAAGACAGACTCATTCTGTCCCTCTCCTCTCTGTTGCTGCACCCTAGGCTTGGAAGCATGGGGCTGTGTGAAGCAGGCTCTGTCCCTGAGGCAGAGCAGAAATGTAACAACTGAACAGGCAGGCTGCTAATGTTCCCATTGTTAGTCAACTCTGGGCATGGCTACACTGGAAACGTCAAAGCACTGTCGCAGGAGCGCTCCTTTACCTTGCCAGAGTGGTGTAAAGGAACCTTATTGTAAATGACAGTAACGGAATCCTCAGCTAGGAAGATCTATGTGCTTTCTCCCTTTTTTTCCTAAGCCAGAGAGGCACCATGGGGTTAAATTACAGCTCAGGATTTATTTTACGTATCCGTTTAAAAAAATGCAGGACAATTAGCAAAACGGAATGACTTTCATGTGTGAAAGTCTGAGCAATTTAAAGCGACATTCTACTTTACAGAACACCGAACACCAAAATAAAAGTAATGTCATTTAAATGAAAATCCAGGATTATAACTGGAATGCAGGGTCTTGGTTACCAAGTATTTGTAACTTAACTTTCATGTCTGTAGGAAATGCTGAACAGTTATTGTAATTTTTTTTCTGTATGGTAGTTTAAATAAGTTACTAAAATAAGTGAAACTGGTGTGATTATATTGCATTATTTTGAGAAATAAAATATGCAGAATTTTGCAGAATTTTGGAGTTTTTGGAACAGAATTTTGGATTTTTTTTGGGTGCAGAATTCCCCCAGGAGTAACTTGCTCACAAGAGTAGAGCTTTGTAGTATGTGTAGTCCCCTTGAAATCAATGAGACTGTTCAAGTGAGCAAGGATTGGGCCCTTAGAGTAGGAGCCAGATAGTCAAAGGCACTTAAAGATTCAGATAAGTGCCTAATGGGGATTTTCAAAAGCATGCTTGAAGTCCGTAGGGGTTAGGCGTTGGAAAATCCCGACTAGGCACTTATCTGAATCTTTAGGAGCCTAAATACCTTTGAAAATCTGGCTCTAAGCTCCTTGAGGGAGGGACATTAATCTATACAGCTCCAAGCACTTTCTTAGCTCTTAAGCAAATATGTCTAAAAAGTTTCTGTACAGTGGTGACAATAGTCTTTATTAAGTGACTTTCTTAAGGTCACCCATAGCCAAGAATAGAACCCAGCCTCCTATCCTAACTGCTAGACTCCTTTGCTTTTCTGTCTGATTAGTAGGTACTACATTTCAATGTTCATGAACAGAAACTGACATCAAAATGATTAATCTTAAAACTGGAATGTTAAACTCGTACTACACCTACACCAGCTGTATAACACTGTCTGTGGATGGTAGTGATAACAGTCCTTAATAACGATATTTCATGGTAACTACGCAAATAATTGGCAACATCATACTCTTCATTTAATATTAGAGAGCTAACAGTGGATAACTTTCATACAAATAATTTATGGTTAACTTTTTGGCAATACTCATAGTTTATCTTTTTTTTTTTAAAGGATAAATTCTTTCTTACATATGAGATCAACAACTGTAATGATCCATGCACCAAAAATACCAACAGCTAGAAACAAGTTTTATACATTAGTGGAAAAAACATTCCACCCATGTACTGTTTTTGCAGCACTTTGTGTCTCATCTCTGACATACCTAATTTATATGGTGTCATGCCCTCAATTTTCTGTCTCTAAACATTTTTCTTTATTGGGGAATTAGCAATGAATTTAGACTAAGGTAAGGCATCATGGTTAGAAATGAAATTGAATTTATTAAAAGCTTAATTAGATTTAAATGACACAATCCTTTCTCTAGAATTCTCAGCATTATAACCATGACTGCCAAGAATGTATGACAGATTCATGTAATGTCAGGAAATGGGGAGTATTGTTGCATGTTTTGTTACAATATGTGGGGATGTTCTTTATTTCTATGACTAGCCCAGCAAGAATTGAGCCTGTAATATAATACAGAAGTTTTCCTTAATGAAAGGGGAAAAAGGATTGTTCAAAAATATTATTTTAAAAGTCCATCTGGCGTTCCTTTGTAAGTCCTCTGGGACAAATTGGCATAAAAACTGACCTCACAAGCCTTTAAAAAGCTTTGAAACAGATTGACAGAGCCAGAAGAGTACCCAGAAGTTACCTACTACAAGACAGGCCCAACAAAGAAAATAATAGAACACCACTAGCCATCACCTTCAGCCCCCAACTAAAACCTCACCAACGCATCATCAAGGATCTACAACCTATCCTGAAGGACGACCCATCACTCTCACAGATCTTGGGAGACAGGTCAGTCCTTGCTTACAGACAGCCCCCCACCCTGAAGCAAATACTCACCAGCAACCACAAACCACACAACAGAACCACTAACCCAGGAACCTATCCTTGCAACAAAGCCCGTTGCCAACTGTGTCCACATATCTATTCAGGGGACACCATCATAGGGCCTAATCACATCAGCCACTCTATCAGAGGCTCATTCACCTGCACATCTACCAATGTGATATATGCCATCATGTGCCAGCTATGCCCCTCTGCCATGTACATTGGTCAAACTGGACAGTCTCTACGTAAAAGAATAAATGGACACAAATCAGACGTCAAGAATTATAACGTTCAAAAACCAGTCGGAGAACACTTCAATCTCTTTGGTCACTCGCTTATAGACCTAAAAGTGGCAATTCTTCAACAAAAAAACTTCAAAAACAGACTCCAAAGAGAGACTGCTGAATTGGAATTAATTTGCAAACTGGATACAATTAACTTAGGCTTGAATAAAGACTGGGAGTGGATGGGTCATTACACAAAGTAAAACTATTTCCCCATGTTTATTCCACTCCCCCCCCCCCCCCCCCGCTGTTCCTCAGACGTTGTTGTCAACTGCTGGAAATGGCCCACCTTGATTATCACTACAAAAGGTTCCCCACCTCCTCCGGCTCTCCTGCTGGTAATAGCTCACCTTACCTGATCACTCTCCTTACAGTGTGTATGGTAACACCCATTGTTTCATGTTCTCTATGTATATAAATCTCCCCACTGTATTTTCCACTGAATGCATCCAATGAAGTGAGCTGTAGCTCATGAAAGATTATGCTCTAATAAATTTGTTAGTCTCTAAGGTGCCACAAGTACTCCTTTTCTTTTTACAGATACAGACTAACACGGCTGCTACTCTGAAACCTATTATAATACTCATAGTAAAGGTCAATTTGTAAACAAACATCTCACACTTCACACTTGAATGAAAGCTAAAGGCAGCTCTCAGGTCAAAACTAAACAGAAGAGTTTCAATAGTGTGAGACTGCCATTTCCTTAGCAATAAGTAGGAGAAAGCCAGAAGAAAGCACCATGGATACTTATCTTGAAAAGACAAAGGTACAGCCAGTTGCAGAATGTCTATTTCAGGGCTGTAGTTGCTTGGCTTTACCAAATGTTAGCGGCCAGCCCCTGAAGGGCATGCTGAGGGAGGTGTGGGGAAATCCTATAAAAGGACAACTCTGCATAGAGATGAGCTAGTAGGGGTTTAAAAGTTGCTAAAGCAGGTGGTGCTCCATCCTGTGTGTGGGGAAAATAACCTGCTTGAGTGTTCTTGATCACCCCAGTGACACACAAATACTTCTCAAATCAAGCCAGCAGTAAGTGGATAATTAAGTCGTTCACTTGCAATCTGTGCTTAAAAACATGATTATGATGAAAGGCTGAATTGTGTAGTACCTTTGTGGTGTGATCAAATTAGCACTAGGAAGAAACTGGAATACAGGTTTCAATTGTGACCAAAATAGGATTTTAATAAGGTGGGGGCAGTCAATAAGCAGACTGTGGGCCAAATCCGTCCAGACCACCAGATGCTGTTGAATGGACCCCGAATATTTTTATTTACTTATCATTTTCTCTGGAATCTATACCTTGACCAAGAAATTTGGACCTTGACAAAAAATAGACGACCCCTAGAATAAGGATTTCCAGAGCTGAAAACAGTATTTCAACCCACTGCAGCATCTCAGAATAATTGTCAAACTATCAACTACAGTAAAAGTGAACACACCGAGAAAAATATAGCAGCACATTTACATGCTTCGTTAAAAGATAAAAACTTTCTTACTCTCTCATGGAAACATGCTCCTTCTTTTTCAAATGAGGTTTAAAAAACCCACTTATTACTGGATCCAAAATTAAGTGGCTGGCATCTGGACAAATACCTCAACTGTAGTCCTACTGTGGTCCTGCAAACGCTCCTTTATTCTGAAGTGTCTGAAGTTTAATTGTTTTGGCACACTAAGACCTCATTTAAAGAGGAACATATTTCAGATGTGTATACATCAGTTCAGTGAATTCTCATTGACTTTTGAGTAGTTTAGATTTCAAATGTAGTATTTAATTTTCCAGACTGTCTATAAGGTTAGTGTTTCCTAAGGGTCTATCTCTGCATTATTTATTCTGTTTCATTTGATCTTACAGTTCTTAGATCTGTACAAACTCTCACTTTGTGATTTTGGTTTTTCCATTTATGTATAATTCTTGTCTCTGCTTTAAGGACTGGGGGTGAAATTCAGACCTCATTCAAGTCAATGGCAAAACTACTTTGACATCGGGTCAGGCTTTCACTCATAGATTTGTTGAGGTTATTTATTACTTGCAGTTGTACATCTCTTCTAATAAAAAGTAGTATACAAGATACTTATTTTTAAGATTGGTGTCTCTTAATATGGGGAGTTGGTAGGGACACCCCCAAATCAAATCATGTAGTTTGTTAGTTATCCATACCACTAAATATCTACACTGAATATGAATTAAAACTTGTAAAATCTCACAGAAATGGTAGTTAGGAACATTTGACTTCCAACAGCCATTTAGTTCAACCATATTCATTCACCTTACTAATTACGTGTGAATGCTTATGCATACCTTTTTTTCTCTGCACATATATTTGGAATATAGCTTCTGTTTCTATGAATACCCATATTGACATGTGAATAAAGGTATTCAAGCCTGAATAAAAGTATCCATTATCACTTTCACTGTTAAATTTCAGGGAGTAGAAATTATTCCTGTGTAACTTAGGTGATCGCTATCAAACAGCAACTAATGAACAGCAATTACATGAAACAGTCTGGAAGCACCTCATAGAATATTAGGGTTGGAAGATACCTCAGGAGGTCATCCCCTGCTCAAAGCAGGACCAACACCAACTAAATCATCCCAGCCATGGCTTTGTCAAGTTGGGCATTAAAAACCTCTAAGGATAGAGATTCCACCACCTCCCTAGGTAACCCATTCCAGTGCTTCACCACCTTCCTAGTGAAATAGTGTTTCCTAATATCCAACCTAGACCTCCCCACTGCAACTTGAGACCATTGCTTCTTGTTCTGTCATCTGCCATCACTGAGAACAGTCTAGCTCCATCCTCTTTGGAACCCCCCTTCAGGTAGTTGAAGGCTGCTATCAAATCCCCCCTCACTCTTCTCTTCTGCAGACTAAATAACCCCAGTTCCCTCAGCCTCTCCTCGTAAGTCATGTGCCCCAGCCCCCTAATCATTTTCATTGCCCTCCGCTGGACTCTCTCCAATTTGTCCACATCCCTTCTGTAGTGGGGGCAGGGGAGGGGGACCAAAATTGGATGCAATACTCCATGTGTGGCCTCACCAGTGCCAAATAGAGGGGGATAATCACTTCCTTCAATCTGCTGGTGATGCTCCTACTAATATAGCCCAATATGCCATTGGCCTTCTTCACAACAAGGGCACACTGCTGACTTATATCCAGCTTCTCATCCACTCTAATCCCCAGGTCATTTTCTGCAGAACTGCTGCTTAGTCAGTCAGTCCCCAGCCTGTAGCAGTGCATGGGATTCTTTCATCCTAAGTGCAGGACTTTGCACTTGTCCTTGTTGAAGCTCATCAGGTTCTTTTGGCCCAATCCTCCAATTTGTCTAGGTCTCTCTGGACCCTATCCCTACCCTCCAGGGTATCCACCTCTTCCCCCAGCTTAGTGTCATCTGCGAACTTGCTGAGGGTGCAATTCATCCCATCATCCAGATCATTGACAAAGATGTTGAACAAAACTGGCCCCAGGACTGACCCCTGGGGCACTCTGCTTGATACTGGCTGCCAACTAGACATCGAGCCATTGATCACCACCCGTTGAGCCTGACAATCTAGCCAGCTTTCTATCCACCTTATAGTCCATTCATCCAATCCATACTTCTTTAACTTGCTGGCAAGAATATTGCGGGAAACCGTATCAGAAGCTTTGCTGAAGTCAAGTTATATCACATCCACTGCCTTCTATGATGAGATAACTGGCTCTGTGGCTATTGGGGAAGCAATCAGGCATGACTTGTCCTTGTTGAATCCATGTTGATTGTTCCTGATCACCTTCCTCTTCCCCAAGTGCTTCAAAATGGATTCCTTGAGTACCTGCTCCATGATTTTTCCAGGGACTGAAGTGAAGCTGTAGTCTGTAGTTTCCTGGGTTCTCTTTCTTCCCTTTTTAAAAGATGGGCACTATATTTGCCTTTTTCCAATTGTCCGGAACCTCCCCTGATCACCATGAATTTTCAAAGATAATGGCCAATGGCTCTGCAATCACATCAGCCCACTCCCTGAGCACCCTTGGATGCATTAGATCTGGATCCACATGATCTGTCACTAGGTTGCCTCCCCCATTCAGTAAGGGTCCCACACTTTCCCTGACCACCTTCTTGTTGCTAACATACCAGTAGAAACCCTTCTTGTTACCCTTTCCATTTATTACACAAATAAGGATTAAGTTGTGTAACAGCCCAAATGATGGCATAACATTCCCACTCAATGACAGCATATTTCTGGTCAATGGAGGGTTAGTTTTTTAACTCAAGAAGGCACTGGGGTACCTCTTGTTCCCCCATTCTGCATTAGTACCACACCTAACCCAACCTCAGAAACACAAGTACACAGCACAAAGGGTTTGCTGATATCAGGGCTGATCAAAATAGCCTCTTGTGATAAAGCCTCTTTTATGTTCTGGAAACCTCTTTCAGAGGCCTCTGTCCATTTCCCCCTTTTTTGTAAAGTCTGTTATGGGGCCACAGTGTCACTAAACCCCTTTAGCAACCTCCAGTAATAGTTGGCCAGACTGATAAAGGATTTGAACCTGCTTCTTTGTTTATGGGGCAGGTCAACTTTGAATGCCTTCTACCTGCCCTCCCCATGCCTTAGTTAAGATACCTCTGCAGCCCCCATCTTGCATTTGGACACCTTGGCTCTCTAAGCCTTTGTAACATAAGTCAAGTGGTCTTGTCAAGAATTACTAAAAATCACCAGGTCATCTATACAGGTTCTGGCAAAGGTCTATAACCACTGCAGCACCTCACTGACAAGCCTCTGAAAAGTACCCCATTAATTAATGGATTAATTAATCCAAAAGGCATAACCTTAAATTCATATAGGGCAGATTCCAGTATAAAAGTGGATTTGACTCGTGGGTATTGGCAAATTCCCTTAGATGTTGATGCCCAAGACAAGTCCAGAGTTCTTATGAACTTTGTACCCGCAATAGATCCAGTAGGTCTTCTACCCAGGGTATAGGTAATGGGTCAGGTTGTGTTGTTAGACCAATAAAATAAAAACCAGCAGGATCTTATTAAAGGGGAAAAGGCAAAATGCCACATTTATTGTGAATACAGAAAGAATCATAGTAAGCAGTTAGTTATAGCTATAACATTCCATTCAATCTCATATTTATTCACACATTCATTCATACACACACACACACACACAGGTTCTGCAAGGTTGTTATCATAGTTACCAGCCTTAGAATTGCTTGTGCCAAGCCACTGGCCAGGTGGCCTGGACACGCGGAGGGAGCAGGGCCTTGTCTGATGCTCCTGGAAGTGGATTTGCAGAATCAGACCCCAAAGTTCTCACTTTCTAGAGTCCATTTTTATAGGAATTTCTTCCTATGCTAGTCTATGGGAATTGCTTCATCATGCTGTTGCTGAATCAATCAGCAGCTGGCACATTCCTGACGGCTCCGTGCTGCCAGATGTTATCTTGTTCTTTGGTTCTCCCATTCTTGAGGCTGTTGGGTGGATTCCAGTCTGCCCTCCGGGGGTCCTCTGGTTGTTTCCACTTGACGCCTTCTTCGGCCGATCGACACTGGATTCTTAGGCTGGCACCTCCCTGATCATTCATTTATTATCCACATGAAGCATCCATCCACATACATCCTCTATCTCTATTTTAATCACAATTGTCAACAAAGCAAGATAAATACAACAAAAGGGCTGCGAGTCTCTGTGTGCTGTTTCCGTTGTTACAAAATATCGCTTCGAGTCTCTCTGTGTGTGAGTAGTTGTTATTACAAAGTATTGCTTTGAGGCAGACTCTGTCTTAGGATGTACTAACACAATTAGCAGCTTGCAAGTTTCACACAGAGAGGGAGAGAAACAGTAAAAAGGAGACCAAAAACCAAGAGACCTCTTAATTAGTAATACCCTGAAATTTAAACTATGGGGAATCGAACTCATTTGTGATTTTAATACAGAACTTCTTTAATATGATCCAACATAATAGTGTGATAGCATTTAACCTCCTACAGTCTACTCAAAACCTCATAGTTTTATTCCTTTTTAGGTACCATCACAATAGAAGATGCCTAGGGGCTTTTTGATTAGTAATCACCCCCTTATTCAGCATACTTTCCATGTCCTCCTGAATTTTCTTCTGCATCTTTTCCTTAGCATGATATGCTTTGCTAGGAGCAGGGTGGGGCCCTGTAGTTTCAATGGCATGTACAATCTCATCAGTTAAACCTGGCTGGTTGGAAAATACCTGTGGTGCTTCAAAAGGGCCAACATTTCCTGCTTTTGTGTTGGATTCAAACCCTCCCAAATCTCAGTGCTTTCTCATGGGCAGAGTTTGGGAGGTAAAGGGGAGGGGGAGGAGGAGGCATTGCAAGCAAATGCAAGCATCAGGAAGGCAGCCTGAGTGTGCAATGTAATGAGTTCTGCAGAGAAGTCACCTAGTGCTCCGCTCCCAGCTTGCACCCCTGAGACAGAGTCAGAATTTTGTTCATAAACAGAGTGATTAACGGGTAATTAATATAAGAAAGGCCTGTTAGGATGTTTCCTAAAGTTAAATGATTTGTTCCAAGCTTGGTGAACTGCAAAAAGTAAGTACCCTAAATTATATAAAGTAATTGTAGATTTTTCTCCAATTTTTTCAGTTGCTGGATTAAAGAAGTAGAAACAAAGTTACTAATATCTTTCTTGGAGAAAATAACTTTGGGGTTTTTTTAGACAAAGGAAATGCAGTAGATCTAATCTACCTGGATGTCAGTAAGGTATTTGATACAGTTCCACATAGGAAATTATTAGTTAATCTCCATTTTCTCTAATTTCATATGAGAACTGAAATGTGGATAAGGCACTGGTTAAAGGGGAGATTACAACAGATCATATAGAAAGGTGAACTGTCAGGCAGGAGGGAGGTTACTAGGGGAGTGCCTCAGGAATCAGTCTTGGGACCAATCTTATTTAATGTTTTTGTTACTGACCTTGGCAAAAAAAGTGGGAGTGCGCTAATAAAATTTGCAGATCACAAAGTTGGGAGGTATTACCAATACAGAGGAGGACCAGAATATTATACAGGAATATCTGGATGATGTTGTAAACTGAAGTAATAGAAAGGGGTGATACTTTATAGTGTGAGGCCATGCATTTATGGACTAACAACAAGAATTTTTGCTATAAGGTGAGGACTTATCAATTGGAAGTGACATAGTTGGAGAAATACCTGGGTGTATTGGTTGATCACAGGATGACTGAGCTGTCAATGTGATGCAGCTGTGAAAAAGGCTAATATGATCCTGGGATGCATCAGGCAAGGCATTTCCAGTAGAGACAGGGGAATGTTAATACAATTATACAAGGCACTGGTGAGACCTCATCTGGAATACTGTGTGCAGTTCTGGTCTCCCATGTTTAAGAAAGATGAATTTGAACTGGAACAGGTGCAGAGAAGGGCTACGAGGATGATCGAAGGAATGGAAAATATACCTTATGAGAGGAGACTCAAAGAGCTTGGCTTATTTATGCTAACAAAAAGAAGGCTAATATGATTGCTCTCTATAAATACATCAGAGGGATAAATAACAGGGAGGAAAAGAAGTTACTTAAGCTCCATGCCAATGTGGACACAAGAACAAATGGATATAAACTGGCCATCCTCAAGTTTAGATTTGAAACTCTAACCATCATTAGGAGTGAAGTTACAGAACAGCCTTCCAAGGGAAGCCATGGGTGTAAAAACCTGACTTCATGACTGAGCTTGGTAAGTTTATGGAGGGGATGGTACGATGGGACTGGCTACAATGGCATGTAGCCCATCAGCGACTGCCTGTAGCAAAAATCCTCAATGGCTGGAGATGGGACACTAGATGAGGAGGGCTCTGAGTTACTATAGAGAATTCTTAATGAGGTATCTGCCTGGTGGGTCTTGCCCACATGTTCAGGGTCTAACTGATCACATATTTGAGGTGAGGGAAGGAATTTTCCTCTGGGTCAGATTGGCGGAGACCCTGCATGGTTGTTTTTTTTGTTTTTTGCCTTCCTCTGCAGCATGGGGCTTGGGGTCACTTGCAGGTTTAAGCTACTGTAAATAGTGGATTCTCTGTAACTTGAAGTCTTTAAATCATGATTTGAGAACTTCAGTGACTCAGCTAGAGGTTAGGGGTCTGTTACAGGGGTGGGTGGGTGAGGTTCTGTGGCCTGCAATGTTGACCGTCTGCAGGCACAGCCCCCCGGAGCTCCCAGTGGCCGTGGTTCGCTGTTCCCAGTCACTGGGAGCTGTTGGGGAGCCATGCCTGCGGATGGTCAATGTCAGCAAAATGTCAAGTGGCCTAACATATTCTGACATCTTGTAGCAAGTCACTTATGGGACTCTGGTTAGGTTTTAAATTGTAATGTATATTCTTACTCAGATACAATTACTAAAGTCAGAAGGGACCATCGTGATCTTCTAGTCCAGTGGTGGGCAACCTGTGGGCCATCAGCATCATCTGACTGAGGGCTGCGAGACATTTTGCTGACTTTGACCATCCGCAGGCACAGCTCCCCATAGCTCCCAGTGGCTGGGAACAGCGAACCGCGGCCACTGGGAGCTGCGGGGGGCTGTGCCTGTATCTGAGTAAGAATATACACTACAATTTAAAACCTAACCAGAGTCCCATAAGTGACTTGCTACAAGATGTCAGAATATGTTAGTATTACAACTGAGTGGGTCTAATATTTATTTAATTTTCTTTCTTGATATAGGAATTAGATACAGTGCTCCTGTCAGATAATTTCTGTTATTATCTGTAAAAAACAAACCAAAACAAACAAACAAAAAAACCCTAGAGTTTTCAGTTGCCTAAGTAGCCCCTGGAATCATGGTTAAAGTTACTCCCGCAATCTGAAATGGCACCCCTGAGAGCAGGCACAGAATTTACCCCTCCCGCCCCCCACATAGCCGCATAGGGTGTCTGGAGCTGCACCCCACCAAATATAGAAGTCAAACTATGCCTACAAGAGGAGCCTCTTCCTCACTCTCCTTGACCAAATCAATTAAGGAGGCAGTAAACATTCCTTTATCAGCATAACAAATCATATTCACTGCTCTCTTCTTTTCATAAGTTTTCAATCTATGGACATGTATTGTTTGTTCAGTTCCCCTGATATGGAGCTTCCTTACACTAAATGACCTCACTCACTCTATCACTTCCAAAAGTCCTTCCCCACAATCTCGCATTTTGTTTTTCCTCACTTGGCAGAGGAACTGGTGTTAGTGATGATTCAAAAGTTCTTTGTTCATCATGCCTGTCATACCCAGTTTTCTGCATCACCTGACTTCTTTCAAGGTTTAGCTGTACCAAATCTACCATACCTCACCCACATTGTCTCTAATATCGTGGGAGTGACATGGCTACAACACTGTATACCTCCCTGAAGAGACTATCACAAGAGTCACCAACAGTGATTGTCTCACCAATAAGAAAAGGAGTACTTGTGGCACCTTAGAGACTAACCAATTTATTTGAGCATAAGCTTTCGTGAGCTACAGCTCACTTCATCAGATGAGCTGTAGCTCACGAAAGCTTATGCTCAAATAAATTGGTTAGTTTCTAAGGTGCCACAAGTACTCCTTTTCTTTTTGCGAATACAGACTAACATGGCTGTTACTCTGAAACCTGTCTCACCAATGAAATAGGTCCACCCTCAAAACCTTGATTTTGCTGCATGTAGTGGCCAGGCCGAAGCAAACCAGTTTTCCTAGTCTGGACTAAAAGGAGCAGAGCTGTCTATTGGGTAGGGCAAATTGGGGTGACCACCCCTGGCTCTGTGCTTTGGGGGGCCCTGTGCTTTGATAAAATTGAGACTGTCCCGATATTTAGCCCTTTGTCCCATATCCCAACATTCAAGTGAGGAGGCGGGTGAGGAGGTGAGGCGGGCAGGCGAGTGGGGTGAGTAGGTGAACAGGGAGGTGAGTGGCAGGTGGGAGGGGGATGACGAGGAGGAGAATGGTGGTTGGGCAGATGAGGGGCACCTCTGAGGGATGGCAGGGAGGTGAGAGGCAGGTGGGAGGGGGATGAGGAGGCAGAATGGTGAGGAGGAGAGCAGTGGTTGGGTCAATGGGGGTGGGTGCGCCGAAGAGACAGCGAGGAGACTAGCAGGGAGGCAAGAGGTGGGAAGGCAGGTGAGGAGACAAGCAGCAGGCGGACGGCGAGGAGGAGAGCGGGGGAGGGGGCTGAGGAGGCGAGCAGCAGCTGGGCAGGTGCACCAGGTGGACGGTGAGGAGACTAGCAGGGAGGCTGATTTGTCCCAAGCCCCCCCAACCTCCCTCCCAGGGATGGCCCTGCCAGGGAGGCTGGAACTTGCTGGCTAACCACCAGGAAGAGTTGGTTAGTCACGTGACAGAGGGGATATGTACCTTATTTAAGGGCTGCATGTGGTCCATGCTTGCTCTTGCTGTCTCACTGGCTGAACATCTCCCAGGCAACAGAAGGACTAAATGAGGCAGATTCCAAGAGGGCCCTATCTCTCTGATGCACAGACTGTGCCGAAGGACTCGGGGGCAGTATTTTAACTTGCAATCAGGATTCAAAACAGAAATTTGTTCAGAACTCACTGATTCCTAGAACTACAATTTTTGCAAACTTAGCCATTGATGTTTTTCCCTTGAGGCCAAATTCAAGCAATGTCTATGAAAGTATAATAAAGAATAGATGTTCTGCAGTGGAAATTGCTTTAGAATATCAAAGATGGGTGAGAGAATATTTGCTTTGAAAGGCAAACCAACAACAAAGTGTGCATATAATCCATAACATACCTATAATCTATCATCATAGTGTTGTTGAAATATATAAAAGTAAAGGTATTTGCTTTTGTTTTGTGAGGCATGTTAATCTATCATTTTATTATGGATCATCTATGTAATAAAAAGACAAACTTGTATTTGAAGTTTTACTGCATATAAAATCAGCATAACGTACTAGTTAATAAAATGATAGGCAGAGGTGGATATTCAGTACTTTAAACCAGTTCAGTGCTCACCATAGCCATGATTTTCAGAAATATGGTAGTCATTTCCCCTTAGGTCTGTCCAGAAAGCATATCTGTGTAGCTTCTGTTAAACTGATTTGTGTTCTTGGAATTCAAAATCAATACCCGAGGTGAAAAAAACATCCCCAATAGTTAGGATCTAGATGGAATTCCTGATTTTAATGAATTCTTATTGTAGTGACTTTGGACCTGATCCTGCAAAGACTTTAAACACACGTGCTTTTAACTTCCCAAATTCAGTGGGACTACTCAGATTAAGACTGGAAATAAGGGTGAACAGCGTCAAATTGGTTTTAGGTGAAGTCAATAATTGGCAATGATATCACTTGTTTGAATGGTATACAAAAGTAAACTCTTAAAGGAGTCCTTGCTAATATCTGCCTGATCACATTTGAGTCAATCAATATGTATCTAAGTGTCCCTGGGTTTAGCCTGTTTGATCAAATGTTTATAAATGTTTTGTTCCTGTTTGGGTGTAATGATTGCTTGCAGTTAGGCATGTTTAGAGCAATTGTGTAAAACACCATTTGGCCTTTGAACTGAAAGGAAATTATGGTTAAATTAGTGTTTGGTTGTTTCCCATATTAATAACACACAGGGAATGGGGTGGAGGAATAAACTGGGACTGAGAAAGCAAGGGGACTGAGTTGGGAAGATGGGGGTGGTGGTGACAGGAGGCTGTGACTGGCTGGACAGAGAAATGGAGTGAGAGCTAGGACTGGAAGCCGAGGAGGGAGGTGAGGCCGCGGGTGAGAGAGAGACAGATGAGGAGCTGAGAGAGAAAGTGAGACTGGCTGAGCAGGGAGATTGGGACTGGGGAAGAAGAGATGTAGAGTGGGATTGGGAGGCTGGGCCTCAGATAGGAAACCTGGAGTGGGAGACTAGGAGTGGGATGAGAAGCCTGAGGAGTGAATAGTGAGACTGAGTAGGCAAGGAGAATGGGACTGTAATGAGAAACCAGAGCTGGGTAAGAGATAGGACTGAGCCAGGGATCAGTTGGAGGGGATGGGGGCAAAAGAGGTCAAACTTCGGGAGAACAGGCAAAAAATCTGTGGCTACTAAAGACACTCCAATCTAGACCCTTGAATGGAATCCAAGATTCCTGAGTCTCACCATTCCTCTGCTGTTAGCATGTGTGAAATTCACTGGAAAAGTTTCATTTCCTTGTAGAGCTGGCCCACAACTTACAATTGTGATCAGTTACTTGATTAGCTCAAGTGGCAGAGATCTGTGTGATGGATTTGCACATTCTTACCTTGCTGATGATTTATGTGGGTGTCAATATGATGTCACATGATGAGCTTTGTTTTTTTTTTCAGTTTGACCTTAAAGAACAAAACCAAACCTAAGAAATTACATACAAAACCTCATAATTATACACCATCTGACATCTTCAAGAAATGAAGCAGGGGTCCTATAGACAGGAGCTTCTTTCACTATACTCCCCTAATTCATCTCCACTACAGGTTTTGCATGTGCACTGCATGTAACTGGGGTCCTGTGGAAAAAATAGTATGCAATAATGTAATTAAACTCTATCATGATGCATAGTGTCTTGAATCAATGATGCACTTCATGGCAAAGGCTGGGATACTCAGTGCTGCTTTAGACCTGGTTGTTCCACTCTTGACCAGCTCTTTACCTCAAAACAGATTTTTGAGAAGATTGCTGAATTTAATTAGCAATGCACAGCATTTCTTAGAGACTTCCCTCAGGGGTTTTTGATTCAGAGCATCAAGCAAACTTGGAGGATCTGAGGCAACATGGCATCACTGGGAAGATTGTGATATTAAGAGAAGAGTTATATAATGGTACAGAAAGGTGTGTTAGAGTCAGTGGCAGATACAAGGAATGATTTCCTATTTCCATGGGAGTTTGGCAAGGCTGTTACCATTGCTGAACAATATTGATATTGATTAGTTGATGGAGAAGTTTGAGGAGGCAACTGTTGGGGGTGCTGAGTTGAACGCCATTCTGCTTTGAGACCTCTAATTTGCTGATGACGTTGCCTTGTTAGTTCAGTTTGGTGAATCACTGCAGCTGATGGCCAGTCTGGTAGGACAGGAAGCAGACTGCATCAGTCTGGTTATAAATCTGGATAAAACTAAGTCTCTGGCCATTACCATCGAGCAGCCTCCAGTTCCAGATAGCAACAGCTCAGTATTAACCTGGTTGGACAGGACATCAAGGAGGTGCAACTGTCAAATATTTGGGCAGCATCAAAGGCAGTGCTGGAGGATATGCAAAAGATGTAGATGCCCATATAGCAGCAGCTGCTGCCATGTTTTGAGCCTTTTAGCGGTTTCTGTGGGGATGTTGTGATATCAGCCTTGCTATGAAACTGAATGTATAACTTCATGATTATACCAACTGTATTGGTCTGAGGAAGACTGAAGAAAGTTGGATTGACATTTTCAATTCTTGTCTGTCAGCTGCTCCACATTAAGTGGCAGGACAAGAACAGAAATGGGGATATTTGAAGCTAAACCCAGTAACCACCTGAATCAGCACTGGTTCAATTTCAGTGACTGTGACATTCCCCAGGGTGCCATCTGGACTGCTGAATAGCTGTTCATCCTAGTTCTCCAACCTGGGATGCCTTTTACACAGCTTTAGTGGTGAACAGCCACACGTGGCCTGTTAACACACAGACTACAGCATGTAACTTGTGCCCAGCTTCACAATATTGAGTGCTGTTAGCTAGCCACTCATGAATTACATAGCAGAACACCAAAAGATACTCTAGTTCAGACTTCCCCCAGAAATGTGCATCTTGTACCACAAGCAACTTGCTGAACAATGCAAGCTCATATAAAATCCGTTAATTTCATCAATGGAAAATGATATGCACCATCTTTGTCATTGTAAATCAGTGGTCTCAAACATGCGGCCCATGGGGCTATTTCCTGCGGCCCACCAAGCAGCCCACCCCCGGCATATCTCCAGGCCGGGGTGGGCAAACTACAGCCCGCGGACCGAATCTGGCCCCCTGGATTGCCCCCCGTGGCCACACGAGCCCTACACTGCTCCCTGAAGAGGCTGGTACAACGTCCCTCCAGCCCGGAGGGGCAGAGGGCTCCGTGCATTGCCTGGCTTCTAGGCACTGCCCCCCGCATCTCCTATTGGCCAGGAATGGGGAACTGTGGCCAATGGGAGGTACCTGGAGGAGCGGCAAGGCAGCACACGGAGCCCTGTGCCCTCGCCCCCCCCCCCACCTCCCCGGAGGGGAGCAGCACAGGGGCCGGAGGCCAGGGGCCAGGGCAGGCAGGCAGGCAGGGAGCACCCCGCACCCCAACTCCCTGCCCTGTGCCCTCTGCCACACCCCACGTCCCTCCTACACCTCCTGGGGGAGGAGTTAGGGTGGGGAATTTGGGGTAGGGATTGGAATGGGGGCAGGGAAGGGGTGGGAAGAGGCAGGGCCGGGGGCAGCCGGGGGGGGGGTGTCAGTGATGTGGCCCTCGGGCCAATGCCCTAGTCCTCATGTGGCCCTCGTGGTCATTTGAGTTTGAAACCCCTGTCCTAAGTGGAGTTTCCCACACAATTTAATCCAAACACACTGATTAGATAAAACAGTGAGACAAGTTTATTAACTACAGAAAAAATATTTTAAGTGACTTCAAGTAATGAGGCATAAAGGTTAGGATCGGTTACAAAAAAAACAAAAACAAAAATGATAAAACGTAACTGACATAGAATCATAGAAGATTAGGGTTGGAAGAGACTTCAGGAGGTCATCTAGTCCAACCCCCTGCTCAAAGCAGGACCAACCACAACAAACTAACTTAACAAACTAAATGGATTCAAAGGAAATATCTTTCTCACCTCTGGCTGAGTTTCTTTTCAGACATAATCACGCTCCCCACCCCACCCATTTCAGTTCTTTAAGAGTCACTGATGTCCGAGCAGAGTGAGGTAAAGCGTGTTTTCTCCCCTCTTTATAATTCAATTCCTTGTGCTAGAAACATCCTTGTGGAATCATGGTGATAAACAGTCTCTTGTGGATGTGAGGTTTGAACTGTCCTTGTGCTGAAATGCAAATTTCTTGTTCATGCCTTTCTCCTGCAGAGAATGGCTGCTTAATAGGTGATGGTCATTATCACCTGGTTGGGGTGCTAGAATGTCTGTCTCTGAAAACTGGTTTGGACCTGCTTTTCTAACTTGGAATATGTTACATCAATGCTATACAGTAAAATTTTATAACTATACATACAATGTTGATTCACACATGTTATCAGGACAATGATGTTCAGCAGATTGAGTTTTCAAATGATACCTCTCAAGGCATACTTTGTACAAAATTTGTCAGAATTCTGTAAAAGTGGTGAACATAATGGTATAGACTGTCGCTGTGGCTAACTTGGTATAGATATATTTAGAATGGAAGACTAATGAATTCCAAAGTGTGAGTACACCAATTAATACCGCTACATGGCTGGCAATCACATGGATGCTAAAAACTTGAGTAGGTGTGCTAAGATTGCTAGTGATGGACATAAACTAAATATACAACTAGACCACCTTTTGTACGTTGCCAGAGATTTACCTGGAGCCATGTAGCAAGGAGCCCATGTACCTTGGGCGGTGGTGATGGTGATTGATGATTTGGCAAGAGGACCAAATTGAGGATGCACAGAGTGCTTGAATGTCTCTTGAATGTTTGTTTTTGTGTGTAATTTTGTGTGTAATGTATACGCACACATCTGGCAAAAGGCAAAAATACTCTTTTAAGTAAGTTTTGGTAAAATAGTACTCTGGGTCCGCTAACAGATATCAAACCAAAATACATTTCACAAAGTTGCAAGACCCTCTTAGAAGAAAATATCTGACTATTTCAATGTTTTTTTATTTTAAGTTCATTTAACAAATACCTGTTGTATACTGCTGCATTGCTACAGCATATTTGCTGTAATGAGGCATTTAGCTTTCTAAATGCTAATGATTTTCATTACTGTCTAAGATGTTTGAATTTGAAAGGTGCTGTTAAATACAGAAATTCAGAATGGGTTACTTTATGAGGATTCTTATGCTTTGAGGCAAAAGTGAGACCGTTTTTAGCTAACATTTTCTTTTGATGCAAAGAGCTTCAAAACATGATTGTTCCAACTGGGCCATTACACATTTTACATATTGACTTGTTCATAATTTCAAAAAAGTGTTTCTGCTTCTCTATATAAACAGGGTTAAATCTGCCTGCCTGCCTCCCTCTTTCAGGACAGACAAACAGAATGCGCATATCAATGCCTCTCAACATTTCTCTGATGTTTTTTGTCCTTTGAAGTGGTGTAATCCATAACTAAGTTAAGTGACACAGAATTACTTTCCTGTTACTCGTATGGCAATTTGGAAAACGGGGGTCCAACTCTCACTGACTTCCCTTCAAAAATATATTTGTCAAGCCTCATTCCCTTCTAATTCACGTGAATCAGGAACACATGCTCCTGCATTAATTATCATTTGTACTTTAATAGGGTCCTGAATCTGGGCCCCTTTGCACTAGGCACTGTAAAAAGTCAAGGAAAAACACCATGCTTTTATTAGATTAAAAAGGAATTTTTATTTCAGTACAAATCCCTCTTTGCTCACCCTATATGTGCACACTCAGCCCAGTCATGGCTCTTCACTGCTTTGTTTCCTTCTCCCACGCTGGATTTCACACTTCTTTAGATGCTGCATCTGATGCATGAAATAGCTGCTTTTTTATGTACCGAGCAACCTTCCTCTCTTCCTTCGAATCCCCTCCCCCTTGCTGCTGCTGCTGCTACTCCTCCTCCTTTCTCTTGTCATTCACCATTGATGCACTCTGGTGCGGTCTGCTCTAAATTTTGCTCTAAATATCGCCAATATTATGTTTGTCTGAATTAGATGATAAACTGCTCTTGCAGGACCGTGTCTTCATACTAGTTTTTAAAGCCCTGTTATACAACCATAATGCTGGCATGTTGGTATTTGAGTGACCAACAACTAAGATCTCATAATACGCTTCTCCCTTCCTCTCTCACCCATACCCCCCACTTTTCCTAGCAGAGAAAGTTTTATGTTACTTTCAGAGCTGACAGGGCTTGGTCTGGGGGTCAATGCATTTTGAGATCAAACAAAAAACTATTTAATTTGGATAGTCCATCTTGTAAATTATAGTAGTCTGCTATGCCTTTTTACAAATAAAAAGCCCAGTAATAGTGATGGGTCTTAACCAAAACCTCTCGCCCAAGCACCCTCTGATCTTTGAGGAAGTTCAGATCCCAATAGTACACTGGCTCCTATTTCTATAAATGACACAACCTACATACTGGATCTGAACAAAAATCTAAACTATTTTTAAGTTCAGTTCTGGATCCCAAATTAGTGACATTTAGGCCCCTACCTGCCCTTGAAATCAAGGAGAATTAAGTGCCTAAATACTTTTGAGGATGTGGCCATAACCTTATTTTTACTTTCACTACTGATGGCCCTGATCAGGCAAACCCTTATGCATGTACTTAACTTTTGGTATGTGAATGGTTCTGTGGAAGTCAATGGGACTACTTGTGTACTTAAAATTAATTAAATGAATACATGGTTGCAGGATAAGGGCCTAATAGTTCAGTCTGGAAAATTCTCACTCATGTAAGTAGTTTTACACACACCAGTGGCTCTCCCTGACTTCTGTTCAAGGAGACTACTTTTTGAGTTAGGAGTTCTCAAGTAAGTAGTCCAATATTTACTTAAGGAAGGGGTTTGCAGACTGCGTTGCTAATTCACTAAATGAGCCCAGGTAATGAAAACCTTTTGAAATAATTCCAGTGTATCACAACATTTTGTTTAACCATTCTGTCATTTCCATATGGCTGAATGTGGCCTGTACCATTTACCACTGTTTTTTTCTCTCAATACTCACTGTAACAACTGCTTATTATTTTACCAACATGTATTCTTACAAAAATGACAAGAGAAAGGTGATTCTGAAGCTGTTATTTCATGGTCAACCATAAGATTTTCTTTCTGGGTAGTGGACTTGCTGTCAACTGGTAATTGCATTACTGCATTCCTTTCTGATACTCTGCAGTAGGTACTGACATACTGCAGCCTTTCTGTTAAGAGTTACATTTACTCAATGCCGTAGGCCTAAAACATGTCTTCCTATCCTTTTGGTATGCTCTGGCTTTTTGGAAGCAGAATTCTGTGTAAATGTATTTCTAGTGAATAACTTATTTCTTTTCTTTTCCATTTTTCCATAGTTAGCTTTCTTTTGGTAGAAAATTTTTAGCTTAAACAGTTGTTAAAATCTCAGTATTAGTAGCTGCCTCATGGAGTTTTTTTCCCTCTTGTTTCACTCACCAGAGTGTCATACTCTAACAAGAATATCTTTCAAACTGGAATATGAAATAATTCTTTTTTTAAAAAAAACTTTCCGCAAGATCATCACAATGTTAGAGTGAGGTCGGATTGCTACAACTTCATTTATTGCTGAAGAGTAGGTCACTTAACAAAAGAGAGCACTTTTGCATCTCTTTAATTTTGGGACAAATCTTGCAGTCCTTATTCAGTTTTTCAGTGAAATTTTGCCTGAGTAAGGACTGTAGGATTTGGACCCCTATCTCAATTGCAGAATAGGGTGGTCTGCCCCTTTATGAGCCTGACGTAAAGCCAGCCCTTTTCATTAATCAGATGCAAGTGAAGAGATGTTCCCTATAAAGAACCAGGTTCTCAGTAAGGAAGGAGGAGCAGTAGGAAGTCCCCTGGGAGGGGAAGAAGTGGGAGGCTGGGAGAAAGCCCCAGGAGGTGATGGTCTGCTAAAAGAATGAGGAAGAATCATGCAGTATGCCCTGAGTCAGGAGGGACAGAGAGGCAAAGGGGAAAATCCCTTGGGAGCTGTAGCCCAGGGTGTCATGAAGAACTGTGTGTGTGTGTGTGTGTGTGTGTGTATGTGTGGTTCCCTCCCCCTTTCCCTGCCACCCCCCACCCTCCCGGTTTGGAAAACAAATAAAACTGGAAAAAGAGAGTGGGTGCAATAGTGAGCTAGAGCCAAACTCATACTTCACACCTTGGTTCAGGGAAGGGGGATATTTTTCAAAGTGTAAAAATGACCAATAGTCAACTATGCAAGTATATTATTAAATAAAAGCCTTTTGAAGGGAAAATGTCTATTCCAGTGGTTCTCAAACTTTTGTACTGGTGACCCCTTTCACATAGCAAGCCTCTGTGTGTGACCCCCACCTATAAATTAAAAACATTTTAATATATTTAACACCATTATCAGTGTTGGAGGCAAAGCAGGGTTTGGGGTGGAGGCTGACAACTCGTGACGCCCCCATGTAATAACCTTGTGACCCCCTCAGGGGTCCTGACCCCCAGTTTGAGAACCCCTGGTATTCAGCAGCAGTGTAGTTATTTAAGGTGGTTCTTTTCTAAAGCAGATAAGCAGCTTGCCAGGGCTTAAACAGAACACAAAGAGAAGCAGAGGGTGCTGATGCTTTTCTGAGTTCTACTCTCTGCTTTTCAGGTCTTACACATCTGCACAACTAAATGAGATGAGACAGACCTTAGACCTGGTCATTTTATATGTTTATTTTGGGCTCAGTCATGACCCCCCCCGCCCAGGCTATGCTATCGGCTTTTCAGGAAGGACACACAACTGCTACTACATCTCTTCTCCATGCAGATGGGGAGGGGTGGGATCAGTAGATATCAAAGGGCTTTACAAAGGAGGCAAGTATCTTTATCCCCATTTTACAGATGGGGAAACTGAGTCAAAGGAAGTGACATGACGTTCCCAAAGTCATCCAGCAGGCTAGACATTTTAGTAGCAGAACTTGTGTACAATTTCTAGCATAGTGCTAGCTATCTAGGATCAACTATAGCGGGTAACTTATCTCTGGATGGCAAGCTTAATTTTGGCATTGGAAAGGCAGACACTGCATTTGCCAACTGACTAAGCATATGTCAGATACCAGGAAACTGATAATGAACACCAAGGTTCAGGTCTCCTAGATGTGTGTTTCTGAGCATGGTGGCAAAACCTGTACAACCCAGAGCAAGCATGAGAGAAAGCAAAACACCTTTTATATCCACTGTCATTGTCATATTCTTGTGAGAAACCAAAGTTCCTGACAAAGGTACTTGGAAAAGCAAAATTACCAAATCTAATCACAAGCACTGATGTCTCCATTGGCTTGGTCATCTGCACTGGATGGGCACTGGACACGTTCCAAAGGGTCTCCTAGAAGGAGAATTTGTGGGTGCTCCAAGGCCACTGGGCTGACCTTGGCTCAGGTTTAAGAGCATTTGCAAGAGGGACTTGAAAATGTTCAACATTGACACCATAAGCTAGGAAGATGCAACGAGCTACAAGTTATACTGGTGGCAGGAGGGAGTGAAAGTGGCTGAAGAGCGGTGATTGAAAGAGAGAAAAGCGCATCAAGTGCTTGTAGTGCTCCGGCTTCCTCTGGCTTTGCACTTTATGTCTGCGTTATCTGTGGCAAGGACTGTCACTTGAGAATTGCACTTTTTAGTCACTTGCAACACGGCAGCATGACACAGCAACTGAACTGCTTTGCCACTTAGCACCATAGTTTTTCAGGATGGATGGTTGCCATTCCACAGGGCTAGTGGTATAGTAAGGAATAGAACCTGGGTCTGCTGAGTTCCAGTCCAGTGTTCCATCCACTAGGCAACACTGCCTCCCTATTCTGTATGCTTTCTTTTGGTACAAAAATTTTACTCTTGTTGACAGCAGGTGTAATTTCAATGAACAACAGAAAGTGAATGTTCTGAAGTTTTTAAAATTTTCTTGTGTTAATTTTTAAAATGCTTAAAAGGATGATATATTCCTGATCTTTGAAACATAAACAATTTCTAAGGAGGCTGTTTGTCAGACAATGGAAGTTTCTTTAACGTCCTTTTCCTTTTTCATAATTAATGCTACTGCTTAGAAATTATCCTAGAATTTGGAAGCAATCAAAATGACCATTTTTTTCTCCTGAAAATTGTACTAGCTTTTTATCTTTTTATTTTGAAACAGTGTACCTTTGTTAAAAGGAAGCCCCACAGTCCCTCTGTTCTTACAGGAAGCTGTCACTTGATATGGCTATTGAGTTCATTCAGTCATGACTCTGATCAGAATATAAATGGGACAAAGTAGCATGTCCAGCATTAAAATGCTCAGAAGGCAGGAAGCTTCTCAGTATTTCCAGACTCTAAAGAAAGTCTGTGCTGTGGAAGGGTGGCTTGGGGTGGCTTGAGTGGCCTGTCCTGAAGGGATCACACAGCTCTGTAGGTAGTTCATGAAAACATTTTGCTGCTCCAGAAAGATCCTGTTGCTTGAGGATCCATGAAATCCTGCTCTGGGGGGCAGGGGGAGCGAGAGGGGAGGTGGAATAGGTCTCTAAACAATCTGCATTAAATTCTTCCTTGGCCCACCATAGAATGAAAGCATTGAGTAGTTTACTCTACAGCAGAATTGGGCTTTTGCTATGATTTAAAGACTTCCTGAGAAGACGTCAGGCATTCTAGCTCCAAGAAGACACTATTTCATGCTCATTATTTTCAAGAGGCGCATGTGCTTAACCATGTATTATAGAACATCCTTACCAAGTGATACTAGGCTAGGTATACTCCTGCATCTGAGCTCCAAAGTCCCTCCTCACCACCACCACCAAGTTTCCTCTATCCCCTGGCATGTCCCCTACAACAGGATGAGGAGTGGCTGGTGGAGGTGCTAACTCCACCCATTTATGCCAGTTGAGAGCTGGTCTCTCCTCACTCCCCCAACATACACCCTGAGAGCTCAACAATTATTGCCTCTTGGTACTACCTGAATGGTGTCCTTGTTTCCCCCCACAGTGTCCTTTAAAAGATAAGCACTGTGGAACGATAACTGTCATGGGTGCCAGGTTTGTATAATTTTTGATGGTGCCCAGAAAGGGTCCAAGCAGAGCCGTCCCATCCCTAGGACGGACCGGGGCAACTGCCCTGGGTCCCACACTTTGGGGAACCCCATGCTTCAGGGGGATGTGGAGTCCAGGGCAGCCTGGAGGTTTAGCGGGGGGCCTGGTGCCAGCAGCAGCGAGTGACCCGGCCCCGGCCAACCCCTCTCTGCTCTGCCCCGCCGGCTCCTGGTGTTGCTTGGGGGAGGGAGGGGAAGCCAGAAAGGGAGGGGCAGAGGTTTGGGGTGGAATGTTGCAGGAAGGGGGTGGCACAGAGGCAGGAAGGGATGGAGCAGGGGCGGGAAGAGGTGGGGTGGAGGCTTGGGGGAAGGGGGTGGGGCAGAGCAGGGGCAAAGAAGAGCAGGGCAGGCTAGTGCCCGGTCGCTCACTGCTGCTGGTGCCAGGCCCCCCACTAACCTCCGAGGCTGCCCTGGAACCCGCATCCCCCTGAAGCGTGGGGTACCCCAAAGCGTGGGGGCCCGGGTGGTTGCCCCGGTCCATCCTATGGATGGGCCGGCTCTGAAAATATAAGCCCAAACATTGGTGTAGCTGGGTCCACGTTCCTGAATATTGGGCGAGCATGGGCACCATGGGCCCATATAACTCGCCGCCCATGATAACCGATGACATCATGTCATGAGAACAAAGTCTAGTATCACAAACCTAGATTATACACCAGAATTATGTCTTGATCTTGTCCAGAAGAACTCATGAAGGTCGCCATGAGAAGCATTGTGGAAGGCCAAGGTGTGTGTAACTCCCCTCTGCTAGAGGCCTGAAACCAATCAGCTAGCATAGCACCTGAAGTTAAATGGCTAAGGAAGTTCAAGGGCAGGACAGCTGTGGGATGTTCTGATCAATCTTATCCTCTTGTCAGGCTGTGTCAAGGGTTTCAATTTCAGACAGTGGAGAGTAACTGTGGAGACATATATCGGGGGTAGCTGTGTTTGTCTGTATCCACAAAAAAACACAAGGAGTCCAGGGGCACCTTAAAGACTAACAGATTTATTTGGGCATAAACTTTCTTGGGTAAAACCCACTTCTTCAGATACTTGGAGTGAAAATTACAGATGCCGGCATTATTATACTGACACATAACTCCCTTCTCTTCAATGTGTCATTTTCACTATTGTGACAGACAATAGCATCCAGGAGCAGGTTTTTAGAAACTGCAGGAGCAACCTGAAAACTAAATATAAAAAATACAAGAAAACTTCTACCTGCAAGGCTTGACATTTAATGGAGGGGTTCAGGTGATCTCATTAGATGTGAGAATGAATCTTGGGTGGGTTTTGCAGTCTTCAGAACAGCAAAATAAACATCTCCTATTAGATACTATGAGTACCATCCATTGAAATAAAGCCTGATCTTAGAGCAGAGGTCCCCAAACTGTGGGGTGTGCCCCTTTGGGGGTGTGTGGAGGAAAGTTCAGGGCTGGGGGGTGGTGGGCCCAGGCCAGCCCCCACAGGGTCAGGGAGGGTGTGCCGACCTGCCCTGCACCCAATTCTGCTCCGGTCGCACACCTCTCCCTGTCCCCAGGCTTGGCGCAGCTTTATACGTGGCTGCAGGCCCGGCTGCCAGGCCCCACCACAGCCTAGCTATGGCTCCATTCCCATCCCCACTCCTGGCCCCAGACCCTCCCCCAGCTGTGGCCCCAACCTCAGTCCCCTTACCCCGCCCGCCTTCCCCCCACTTGAGCCATGGCCTCCCTCCCTGCCCTGGCTCCAGGGAGGGCATGGATAGGGGGCTGGGGTGTGGGGTGTAACCCTCCAAAGTTTGGGGGCTACTGCCTTAGAGCCTGGTCCTGCAAACCCTTACTGGCGGCAATAATTCCAATGACCTCTGTGGGATTACATGTGTAAGGACTAGTCAGGTGCATCATGTTTTGGAGAACTGGATTCTATCTAAGGGCATCTTTTTTTTTTTTTTTTTGTGAGGAGGGGAAAGGGATTATTTACTTTTGTATGATACCTTGATCCAGTTGATTCACATTGTTTTCTCATTGCTCTCTCAGTGGTGCTGTTTCAGTATCAAAGGCCTCAGCAGCTGAGCTGCATCAGAAGTAGAGCTTCATAGGAGGATCTTTCATTGCTTTCAGTGGTTTGATGTAACTCATGGGTGATGTCAGCCCTCGGGATGATGATTGATGATTGGTGTAAAAAGGTATGGATTATTTTTCAAATAATTTTTGTTTTTCAAATGTTCAAATGTTTTCAAATGTATTTAACATTAACAGTGATATATTCATATTATATCAGCAATGTATACCAAAGGGATACAGAGAGCCTGAAATAAACAGAAAAATTGGAGGAATTAAAGAAAGTTATTAATTCAGTTTCATAAAGAAAAGCTAAACATCGTGGGGTTTTTCCTAAAAAGATTTAATGGTTGACTATTCTTTAATTTTAGCATTTCTTTCAGCACCTGCAAGCTTGACAATTCAAATAGCTACAACAAAATTAATCGTAGGAATATTTGTGGTGTGCTATTTTCCTTTGAAGACACAGATAGATGACATACAGACCCCAAACCCCATCAGCTAAGGCATCACCCTCACAAAAATCTTCTTTGCAATTGTCCACTGGAATTTGAGATTTACCGATGATTCTTAGAAGAGACATTTTCTTATAGCTAGCCCCCAAATGGGCTACTGCATTGTAATGGCTAGTCCGGAATGGGCTACTGCATTATTATATACAATGAATTTTTGCAGAATGAGTGGACATCTGCAAAATGTCAGTCCAAAATTGTTCCAATAGATTCTTGATGCATTGCTAATATATAACCTACATTATGTTTGACAGTTATGAAATTCCCTCTCAACATCATAACCTCATCCTTGCACAAGATGAAATTACCTATTTTTCCTTAAAATAAGAAATGGATATAAGTCACATTTACTGTTATAGGCCAACATCAAATGGTAAAACCAGAAGTGTTGTCTGTTAGAGATTACAGTCCATTTATAGTCGACAAAGCCAAAAGCCCAAAATTAAACCTCTGGAACTGAAAGCATTTTAGTAAAACCCAATATGATGCTGCTTGTCTTTTTTGAAGAGAGCATTCTTTTCTATTCTTGTGCTAGAAACTACTCTGCCTGACGTATGACAGAAGAAACAGTAAATACAAGCAAATCACTGCCTATCCAGAATTGATTTGCAACGTCACTATCCTTTGTAGTCAACTGCACAGTATCCTGATGTTGACATTTGTCTTTGATATCAGCTGGGTCTGTACAACACTTTTCTTAGAGTTCTTCTCTCAGGTTTTTTGTTAGCATGTCTCAGCAGACGTCTATAATTAAATTGTTGTAAATAGCTTGTTTTGTGCATTAGGATAGCTGCTTCCCAGTGCACATACTATTTTTCAGTGTTCCATTTTGGGATACGTGTTTTGATTGTGTGTTATTTTTTTCTTTTAAATCCTGCATGACCACAGACTAACTTGTATTGTGACAACTTCTGTGGGAGCTCTTTTTTTGAGCAGGATGGTTGAGTTCCTCCAATGGGGTTGTTCCCATAATAGCCCAGCAGAATTGTGCTTGGAGTAGGATGGTTTTAGAAAGCTCTAGTCTGTAAACCAACCACATCATCTCCACAATGTCTCTCACCGCCAATATTGTGAAGTCATAATCCCAAGGTTGCTGTCAAACTTGTAGCTCCTACAAGACAGCAAGGAGTTCTGCCAACATGTGAGGTTCATAGTTGAACTAAACTAACAAATATGAGTATAGCACATAGGAGTGAGTATAGACGTGATTGTTTGCATCAAGTCCTGTATATCTGCATATTGCTCAAGTAAGATTTCTGCCTTTTTCACCTAGGTCTCCATATGGTGTCTATTTATTCCCTCTGTTGTTGTCAGGAGCCCATAGTCATCTGTACATGGAAAAGCCAAATTCAAGAAAAACATACATTGATACTTTTTGTTTAATGATGGAGCTTTTACTTCTGATTTTCGGAGATGATTCCATATATTTGTTGGAGTGAGTGTTGTCATCAGCTAAAATGTGATCAATACTTTTGTAGTGTGAAGAAAGAATAGGTTTCTGTGGAAGCATTGGTGCTGATTCTGAAGAGTGCTTCTCCAGTACTAGGTCAATCCTACTTTGATGCTTTTGTCTATTTTTTTTTTTGTCACATTCAATGATCTTTTGGATTTGGCAGACTCCCACGTTACTGCTCTTTAATAAGCAGCAAGTGCATTCCTTGAACTTTATAATCTTTATTGAGCTTTCATTCTCTGACGATGTCTTCCAAATGTACTGCCAAAATAATCCAAGAGACAGGGAAGGTGAGGTTGGTGCAATAAAAATATATTATTTCTGTTGGTGGAAGGGACAAGCTTTCAAGCCTCATAGAGCTCTTCTCAGGTCTGGAGAAGGGCAGACCTGAAGAAGAGCTTTGTGAGGCTCAAACACTTGGCACTTCCACCAACAAAAGTTGGTCCAATAAAATATTACTTCACCTATTGTGTTGCTCTTTCTCCCTCTCTGATGTTCTGGGACCAACATAGCTACACCAATATTGCAAACAAAAATAATTCAATTCAGGAGTCACTGCCCATTGAGGATACCTATGGAATCAAAATCAAATATAAGACACAATGAAAAAAATGATGTACTGTACATATTAAAGCAGACTTGCTAATAGTGTCAGGAACACAAGAAAAACAAAGTTGATTTCTACTCTTATTCCCACTTTCTTCCCAGTTTGTCAGGAGAACTATAGGAAATGTTGTGAGCTTCTTATATCTTCTGTCCTCAGGGATTCATGACAGTGGATGAATACCTTCTGAAGGTATCTCTACACTTCAAGCTGTATATGTAAACTCCAGCTCAAGGAGACATACTTTGCAGTAGCTCTGAGCTAGTGTGGTAAAAACAGAAGTGTAACTACAGCAGCATGAGCATCTAGATGCCCCGAATACATACTCATTGAAGACTGTAGGCATATACTTGGAATGGCTAGCCCCTCCTGCCACTCATGTTGCTGCAGTTACACTCCATTTTTAGCATGCTAGCTTGATCAGAGCTAGCACAAGTGTACCAGAAGTGTTGACATACCCTTAGAGTGAAGCAGTGGTTAGAATATGAGTTTGTCTACACTAGAGTTTCTTCTTTGCCACCTCCTCCTCTAGTCATCCAAAGAAGAAGAGAAAAGAAGTGATAATCCTGTTGAAATGTAACACTTCACTTTCACCAGGTAGGCTACCAATGGATTTAGCACAGTGGAACCCAACTATAGTGGATTGCTACTTCATTCAATATAAATGAAATAGATTCAGTATGAGGAATGTTCAAGTTCATTGGTATGTGCTGACATAATTTAGGTAGCAGTCAAAAATGTTACAGCTCAACTGCTTCTTCTGGGTTTTGACTAAACAGACTTTTTTGTGGAAATGTATCTGCTTCCCACTTACAATGTAGATTATTTCTTGTCAAAAAATGGCATTTGAAAGCCTAAATTTTTGGTTTGACTGAAAACAAAACAACCCCCCTACACACACACGCCAAAATGCGATGATGCTATCTCCAATGGAGTTGTAGTTCAGGTGCGTCATGTTACCATTTTCTCCTGGGGGCTAGGTTTCCCGGTTGGACTACGTATGATAATGGTGCACAGCAGCCAGGGACACCCATGATGCACTGTGGCAGCTCAAAGAACAGGAGGACTTGTGGCACCTTAGAGACTAGCAAGTTTATTAGAGCATAAGCAGCTCAGCAAGAAGGGGAGCTGTGGTGTTTCATGGGAAATGTTGTCTGGCTAGTGAACATGGTCCACAGAAGAGAATGAGGGCTTGTGGCACCTGATCGGCAACTCCCAGGAGGTGGCATTTTTTGAATCAACATTTTAAGATTTTTTTCATCCAGATATTGTGGGGTTATTGCCACAAGAGTTGCTGTTTGATGAAAAGTCAGCATTTTCCATGGAAATAAATTTTCTGGCCAGCAAGATCTTTGGGTCTTACTGTTACTACTGTATTTTATTGCCATACTTCTGAGTTCATTACAAGTGAACTCTACTCTACAATTTACTTGTCATGTACTGTTCAGGCATTCGAACTTCAAGGAGATTCAACACTGATTCTCATATTTAGCTAAGGAACCAAATAGCGAATTAGATATTTGCTATTCTTTGTATTGATGGATTTAGTTTATCTGTTATCACTGATTAAATGAAAAGGCTACCCTTTTGTCTGGGCATAAAACTTGTGTACATAAACTCTTTTCTTGGGGTCTTTGATAATTTGGGCAAAGACATTTGTTAACAGGTTAAAATTATTTAGAAACTATTGGACAGGAATGAAAGATTTGGACATTTGAATGAAATAGAATCAGCTGGCTTTACCATTTTTTTAAATGTATGATTGATAGATGTGGTTGGGGGGCAGGAAGACAAATATGACTAAACAATTGAATATTTGCATAAAATGCACCCAAGCTCATTCTGTGAAACTCACTCTTGTGCTCAGTCTTCAGTCCTCTTCCATTCTATTTTGAAATGTGGATTCAAAAACTGTAAATCTGAAATAGTGAAATGATTAAAAAATGTTTTCCTGACTGCATTCAAGAACTGCTGAAAAAAGAATATCCAATTTCTTTAGAAGAAACATAGATTCGTACTTCCCCTCTGCATTTGGAACCATCCTTAGACTTTGGTATATCAGTTAAGAAGACATTTGACTTTGCTAATTGCCACCCCATTTCCAGAAAGCAGAGCTCATCATGCATGTGACATATTGTACTTCACTTTTTATTTAGCTCAGTCTGTAGGATGCTAAGCATGAGATCATCTTCAGTCATGTTTCCATAATGGCAACCAAAAGTAGTTTATAGGTACATCACTGGGATATAGCTAAAAAGTTGCAATTGATATATACGCTGGTCAGTCTATTATTCCCAACCCACTAGCACTATAGTCATACAACAGTCTTAGGCAGATCTGCCATCACACACACTGCATATGTAGTTTGATAGAGAAATTGAGCAGTGTGTTGATAAAGGCCTTGAAGAACAAAAATCCTCGCATTTCTATAAAAATCAGCACCCTAGAAAATTAAAATATGTACATTGTGGCATATCACACATGGCTCACTGCACTCACCTATGGGCCATATGTTTCTAATGCCAAAGCTGAAGTCTGCCTTTGCATTAGTTTTGTGAAACCCGGGGTGGGGGTGGGTATGAGCGAGCCTTAAACTGCTGATTAGTATTTGCTAATGGGAGAGGCTAGTACAACAAAAACTGTCACTTTTGGAAACTATCAGCTAGTAAATGACCATAATACAATATTTCATTGAATGTAAAGCTTGTAAATACTAGACTTCTGGATTAATAGCTGCAAGAGTGTGACAAAGTAAATAATTATGACCTTTCAGAATCTAAGGGAAAGAATATTTATTAAGTTCATGTCTGAGCTAAGTCATGCTTAACAGGATCAGACAATTACAATGTTCTAAAACACAGTGGCTTTAAAATATTTAACATATTTGTGACAGCATGACAAGATAAGGCGCAGAATCTATTTACATTTCACAATGAACCACTCTAGCTGTGGAAACTGCTGATTCCTGGGTTTTGTAGGGAGCATTCTGAGCTAAATCACTTGCTTTTACTGACAAAATTCAGTTGGTAAATGCCCAAGAGGAAACCTGGAGAAAATCTGTTGTTTAGAAGGTGGTTTTACTGAAATGTGAAACGATGGTGAATCTGGGAAATACAACTCTTTTAAAAGGGATTTGTTTTTTTCTTTCCCTCAAATGAAACTGCATTGATTTACTTCCAAGCTCTGAAAGGTGTTCTGGTAAACTACGTTTCTGCCTCTTATGACTCTGCACTGTATTTTCAAATAAGGGCCAAATGCTGGGCCTTGAACATAATTAAACCAACATAAGCAGCTATCTGGGGATTCTTTTGGTGTAGGAGACTCCATGGGTGGTGTAGAGCCATACTCCCAGTATGTGGGGGGGAGGAGGAGGCGTCTACAGCTTTCTTGTGATTTCCTATTTAAATTCAAAGTTTATACTTTGTTCTTATACAAAATGGCCACCGTCCTCCATTACTATCAATGGAATTGAAGCCACCAGTCAAAGTGGACACCATTTCGCTTCAGACTCTTTATGTGAAAATGAGGGAGCTCCAAGAAAA
Organism: Lepidochelys olivacea; assembly: GCF_965140295.1. Lineage (NCBI taxonomy): Eukaryota > Metazoa > Chordata > Testudines > Cheloniidae > Lepidochelys > Lepidochelys olivacea. The sequence goes on from NC_140411.1 coordinate 171,930,944, forward strand.
GAAGGCCACTATCTTCTATTGGTTTTTAATGGTACTGAAAACAAGTTTCCCTCCGGGAAGATGCAGACCACATAGTACTATAGCCCTGGCACAGCAAGATACTTAAGCATGTGCTTAAGTATTTTGCTGGAGTGGGACCAATGTGAGGGCAAGGCAGAGGACCAAAGAATGTGAAACAGTGGGAAATGATACTTTGGGGTAGCAGGAGGGAAAAAGTGATAAACTGAGAAGTGGGGAAAAGGAGATAGAAGAGGAGGGGATAGGGGAAAATGAAGTGTGGAAAGAAACTGAGCAGGGTGCAGTGTGGGGAGAGTGAGAATATGATGTGTAGGGGACTGAAGGGGAAAGAGGAAAATCTGGGGGACAGATGAGAGAGGAGACTGTCAAGGTTCCTCCCCCACTCTGAACTCTAGGGTACAGATGTGGGGACCTGCATGAAAACCTCCTAAGCTTACTTTTACCAGCTTAGGTTAAAACTTCCCCAAGGTACAAATTAATTTTATCCTTTGTCCTTGGAATAACCACTGCCACCACCAAACTCTAACTGGGTTTACTGGGAAACGTAGTTTGGACACGTCTTTCCCCCCAAAATCCTCCCAACCCTTGCACCCCACTTCCTGGGAAAGGTTTGGTAAAAATCCTCACCAATTTTCATAGGTGACCACAGACCCAAACCCTTGGATCTTAGGACAATGAAAAAGCATTCAGTTTTCTTACAAGAAGACTTTTAATAGAAATAGAAGTAAATAGGAGTAAAGGAATCACCCTTGTAAAATCAGAATGGTAGCTACGTTACAGGGTAATTAGATTCAAAACATAGAGAATCCCTCTAGGCAAAACCTTAAGTTACAAAAAAGACACACAGACAGAAATAGTCATTCTATTCAGCACAATTCTTTTCTCAGCAGTTTAAAGAAATCATAATCTAACGCATACCTAGCTAGATTACTTACTAAAAGTTCTAAGACTCCATTCCTGTTCTATCCCCGGCAAAGCAGCATACCGACCGACACACAGACCCCTTGTTTCTCTCCCTCCTCCCAGCTTTTGAAAGTATCTTGTCTCCTCATTGGTGATTTTGGTCAGGTGCCAGCGAGGTTACCTTTAGCTTCTTAACCCTTTACAGGTGAGAGGATTTTTCCTCTGGCCAGGAGGGATTTTAAAGGGGTTTACCCTTCCCTTTATATTTATGACAGAGACACTCTCCTATCCTGTTCATCTCCATTTCACCCTCCCTAAATATCTTGTCTTATTATAGTGGAGATATCAACAGACAGAATTTCAGCTTCCCATGTCCTAGAAGATAAATAAGTAGCAGTCATCTAAGTATTAAAAAATGCAAGCAAAGAACAGGAGATTTTCTTCTATCCTGAGATGAGTACAGAGATAACAGATATGTCAAAATATTGTGATACATGGAATAGCTTCTGAAAAGTGCACAAAAGTCACTGATGGGCCATGAAATCTTAGATCATTGAGGTGGGTTTATTGTGATTTGACAAAGAAATCTATTTAGTTTTTAATTACCATTATTAGTTAGGCTTTCCAGAGTTAAATTTTTATTTTTTTTTATAATTTTGATGGATAATATCAGTGTTTATCTGTAATCATTTTTTTAAAAATTTTTATTAGTTTTAAACTTTCACCCTTGTGGAAAATTTTAGGTCAGACAATTATTTAATGGCTATAAACATTAAGATTCAAAAAGTTAAAGCTTTAACACTCAACGTCACATCAAAATATACAAAGTAAATATCCTTAAATCAAACTCCAAATTCTTAGGGAACATTTTTCTTACTTTGCCTATCTGTACATTTTCAATGATCAGTGAGAATATTTTTCATCAGTTTGTATGTGTGTGTGTATGGTGAAATTGACATTTACCACCATTCATTGAAAAATCTAATCCTTTCAAGCCTATTAATCCTGTTTCATTTTTGTAATGAAAGCTGAGATTCCAGAACAAAAGAGGGCAGCCCCAGAAAAAAATTACTGGCTCATCAAGCCTATGAGAACCAGTCTAATTCACTCCTAAGAATTTACTATACTAAAACATAAATCCAATGCCTCAAAAAAGAGCTTAATTGCAACTTAAATAGTGTATAGGCCTTGTAGTAACCTGTCTGGATAGGGATGAATTTCATCTTTAGTGTATGCCGAATAAGGGATCATAAGTATAACCTTATACACATAAAATGAGCTTGATATATTTCTTCTTGGGGATTACTTTTGAGGTCAACCAAACAGCTAATAAATGTATCTATTAAATGTGTGATAGCTTGTAACTTTTTAGGGCTATATAAGACTTGTTATTTTTGTCCACAGGCTGTTAGCCACCTCTTGCATGGGCCATGGTTTGAAGACAGTTAGTTAATGTATGAATGGCTGCCTGCTGTTGAGACTCAAAGCTTCTAAAAAAGTATGTGCAGGTGACCAGCAAATTACTTATCATGGATGTTCATTTCAAAATGCCCTACTGCTCCACTGTTTCAGGAAATGAACAGCTAGGAAAAATACAGATTTTAAAAAATAATTGTGAGAATTTTAATACTGGGAGATTTACTTAAAATAACCCACAGCAATATTGTTAGTTGAAGCTCTGAACTAACTTTTATCACGCAACAATTTAAAGAGACTTTACCAATTTTAAACTATTTGTTTCCATTCTATATATGAGAATTCTTGAGACAAACATTTGGTCTTCAACTTTGCAGGCTTGTTGTAGGTGTGCTCGTTCCAGGAGCTGAGAGAGAGACAAGGTAGGTGAAGTAATACTTTTTACTGGGCCAACTTCAGTTGATGAAAGTTGATGAAAGAACTCCTAAGGAAGAGTTCTATGGAGCACAAAATCTTCTCTTTCACCAACAGAAGTTGGTCCAATAAAGGATATTACCTAACCTACCTTGTCTGTCTCATCTTATCTGTTTAATATTCTCCATTCTTTTCTTCTCGCACACAATCTAAGCTTCCTGTATTTTGTAATTAAAAAAAATGCACGGTAGCCATTATCCATCCATGATATACCCTTTGAAGGATTATACTTGAGTATGTGAGTGGCAATGCATGGTGAAGCTGTAAATCTTTCCTCAGTAATAGTACCAGCTGGTAAACAACTAAATCTGACAAAACTATTCAGTTTTTTGGGGGTGGAGGGTGGTGGGGAAAGATGTTGAATGCTTTCAACTCACTTGGGAATCAATGCAGTTTGAACACCCTCACTACACTGCATGGTTGGGCCTTACATCTTTAACAACAGTTTTCTTGCCTGTCCTGCCATTAGTCTTTATTTCATTAGAGCAAAAGCTTTTAGGGAAAGCTTGGTCCTGGCTCAGGGTTTTTTAGCATGAAGCTATAGGCCATGGAATTCCTGAGCTGCTCAGCTCTACAGCTGAAGAATACAATTAAACAGTCTCTAAAAACTGATGCTGAACCTATCTGTTGCTGACTATTTCTGTTGTGTACAAGCATTCTGCAGAACTCAATTTAAGCTATTCACCAGTAACAAAATAGAAGTGAAAAAAGGCCCAGCACTGGACTTAGAAGCTTCTTTCCCCCTAGGCGATGATGACATAGATACAGTGAGCCTGACTTTCCCCCATCCCCCTACCAGTATAAATCAGTAGTAATGCCTGTAAGTCAATGCAGTTACACCCGTGTAAAACTTGCCTAAGTGAGGGGAGAATCAGTCCCTAAAGAGCTTTAAAAATATATATACACATCAGAGAATGGTTATGGAATTGAATTTTTACTGCATAGTGGTTATAGTCACCAGGCTTAGTTCAGAGATTACACCTCTTAATAAAACAACTGTACAGAAGATCAATGAGCCACCCAAAAAAATACTTGCAAAAGCAAGTTAAGCTGTTGGGGCAGGGATCATCTTTTTGTTCTGTTTGTACTGTGCCTAGCACAATGGGGTCCTGGTCTGTCACTAGGGCTCTGAGACAGTGCAGTAACATAAATAATAATTTGAAAACAAAAACTCCTCCAAGCAGCTCAGGGCTTTTAAGACTCAAGGAGTCATGTTAACACAAGCTGCATGAAATAAATGACAGCAAGAAACATTAAGAAGCACTGTGTCTCATAATGATAGACACAATTCAGCAAAACACTTAAGCATGTGCTTAAGTCTTTTGCTGAAGTGGAGCTGAAGGCACTAGAATTGTAAAATTAACACCTAAAATCCTATAAATTCAGTTGCAGTTGGCTGCTTGCTGCTGCCTTCATGAAGCTACCTGATGCAGGTACCTCTTTTCTTCCTTCTATGTATATTTAGCATAGAGGCCACTGCTTCTAACCCAATACTTCACAGGTGGACATGGAGATGCCAGGTTGCTTCATGCCCTCTGCAAGCTGGTTAGCTCCTTTGGCTAGTTATGGGTGAGACTACACCCTTGTCTCCTCCTCACCCTGTCTGAATAAACTTATGTCCCATATGTGCATCGGAGGAATAGTCCATGAGAGAAGGTAGCTCCAACTCTGCATCCACACTAAGGAGGGGGACAGTCTTATCCCATGTATTCTCAAGTTGCCATGCTCAATGACCCTGTGCTGAGTCTTTCCTCCTGTGGCTCTTTGTGGGCCTCACTTGACCATTCCTGCTTTTTGTCTTAATGCAGGTTGCTGCATTTTTGTGTTCTATTAAACACCACCTCTTCTGTTCAGACCCCCTTCTTTAAGTATGAAATCAGTCCTTTATTGGTGCTTGGACCTGAACCCCTTTCCTGACACACTTTTGGTGATCGCATAAACTGCATGTTATGTCTTTTTTTTTTTTAAGTGACTTCCAAGAATATGGAGTCCCATGGCACCAATATACAACATACTGTAAATTTAGTCCTCAGGTTTTTCTTTCACCATAGCATAATTGCATGTATTTGTATGCAATATACATATTTTACAGTGTCTTTGCCATGCAGGAGACAAAAATAGGATTTAAATTGTATGCATCCAATATGCTTGCAGTTATTCCCACTGTTTAATTAGGTCAATAGTATTAGGCAGGATTTACAGATTAGATCAAGAGTAAATTTTCTCCCTGAGTAGTCTGACAATAAGCTGCTTGCAATCTCTGCTGTTTCTAATTCTTTACATGCTGAATAATGATAATTAAATAGAAATATTAATGCTTTGTGCTTCTATATGGAATAGTGAGATTTGATTAGCTCAAAGCATTTCATTAATATGAATTAAACCTTACAGTACGCCACATTTTTACAGGAGGGGTGAAGGCTGAACTTTATAAACATGGGATGTTAAGAATTAGAGGTCTGATCCAGAGTCCAGTGAAGTCAATAGAAATCTTTCCAATGACTTCAATGGGCTTTTGATCAGGCCTTAAATCCAAATGTAGGCACCTATACAAATAGCTTGCTTTTCAGAGCTACTGAGCAGCTGCTGAGCAGCTGCAGCTCCAAAGGAATTCAAACCACAGGTGTGGTACTCAGAACCTCTGAAAACAGGGCCACTTCTGTAGGTGTCTAAGAATTTAGGTGCCTATCTACAGTTATCTTAGTTTGAACATGCTAGCCTAAGAGACTTGCACAAGATCACGGAGTAAGTCTGGGCTACAGCTAGCAGCAGAATGCAGTTCCTTTGACTTTCAGTCCATTGCTTTAGACAAGTAGGCATTATTCCTTCCTCTTGTTTTTGTTTACAGCATGTGTACAAAATAGGTGTGGGCGAATTGGTGGTCACCCAGTAGTAAGAGGTGTCACTGAAAAATCAGTGAAGTGCAACCCTCAGATCTTAGTCCCAGAAGTTCAGCTTTCAGGGAGTGATACTTGCCATAAACAATAAGCCAAGTACTTATAGTTCTCTGCCCTCTGAGTGTGAGGTAGTTCAGCTAGGAAAACATGAGGGATGAAATCCTGGCCCAGTGGAAGTCAATCTCCATTCTAATGCACACAAACCATTTATAAAAGGCTATAAATAACTCTACGAGCTGTAAAATAACAGAGAGTCCGGCTCTGTATTTGCCTCTTCAGCTGTCACCATGGTACACTATCTTCACTCTGGTAGAAATCTGGACAGCCCATCATTAATGCTAAATGACTTATAAGTGTAATGTAGAATAAATCATAAAAATGTGTCTGATTTTTACTTATAAGGTTGTAAGTTAAGAGTACTCCAACTAAGCTTTTTCATATGCTACAGTACTCTGTAATGTCTCCAAGGTGCATAAGACAGCATGGAGACTTTTATTTCCTAATTCTTTGGAGTCAGGAAACTGCAAGTTATAGTTTAGGAACTTTATTCTGAAGTTTAAAATACATTACCCTGCTATTTTTTCATCTCAAAGGTTTTCTGTCTTGAAATTTTCCTCACTGCCTTCCCAAATTAATTTTTACCTCAGGCAAACTCTTAGGTATCTTATTCAAAGAGGAAACAACATTTTTCAAATTAAGAGTCCAGATACTATACTACAAACTTGTTCCATTTGATTTTTATCGCACTTTAATAGTGCAAAAGGGTGAAACTATGAGTAATGGAATTAAACAGAAGAAAAGTTAGTTTAAATAACAGTACTATTTCTTTAATGTTGAGCTCCTGAGTCTCAAAGTGTCCTTCCTTTTAAGAGTCAACTAAAACACCTCATGATTGCCCTTATGTATTATATCACAACCCAGCCATGGTGGGCGTCTCTCCATCTACCTTACAGAAAAGTAGCAGTAGTAGAGGAAGAAAGAGGAGGTGGTCAGCCAGTGTTCATATTAAAAAGAGAGGGGAAAAAAAGACACGCTATTCATACCACAGTTATGCAAGGTTAATGATTTCTCTCTCCTGTTTTGAGAGTTGCAGAAAATAACTAATGTAGAATGGCTGCCTAAACAATCTCTTCTAGTTAGCGGCTCAGAGGAAAGTTATGAAGGAGAAAGATCTTTTGTGCACCTTCCTTCCTGCACTCCACCTTCAGGGACACTTCCACATGTGCACTACAGACATGAACTGTAAGTTAATTCTGAACTGTTCCTGAAAATCAACTCCTCTCTAGTCCTTTCCCACCTAAACAAGGGCTTGTTGCAATTCCCATTAAAGTCAATCACAAATTTATCATTGCTTTCAAATAGGATTTGGAATGGGCATTAATAAATGGGAATATACGGTAATGGGCTTCACCCCCAGCTAGTGGAGCAGGTATGTGTGCTTTGAAAGGGGGGAGGAGTGGGAACGGAAGTGTTCTTTTGGGGATGGAGCTCTAGGGGAGACAGGTGCTGCTGTGTTAGAGTGCACAGAGTTCATTAATGGTTGCTGGATGTTTTGACAATGTGGTCTTGCCTCCATTTCTTTAGTATCGCTGTTGCTACATACTTAGTGTATGTGATCCACTGAACCCCACTGGATAGAATCAGAGTGGCTTGCACATTAGCTGGTCCACATTACTGGCTTTTGTTCAAGTTGAGTCCTCTGGAACACTGCAAAAATTCATCTGATTTTTAAAATCTCATTAAACAGTAAAAATGTCAAAGGTACACCACAGTTTACCTGTTACATAAAAATGTTGCGTCTGCCAAATATGAGGATCTTTAGTTTTTATATTCAGTTCAGCAGGAGAATTTACCCATGGTTTCTTCAGTTCAGTGCTGTTCCTTTATAGCCTTGCAAGGAGAGGAGTGGTAATATAATGCTTATATTATCAGCATTTTCAAAGTTTGGAAGCAAAACAGTCATTATAACAGGCAAGCAGGACTTGGGGCTTTTGAGCTGTAGCTTGTAAGGCTGCTGAGAGTAAATGTCCAATGAATAAAATTTGTTTTTGTTGATATAGTTCCGGAGGTGGTTTCTAGCTGTCACTTCTTCGGACTGTCAAGATATCCTTGAATGGCAGAAATGCAATAGCAATATTCTGCATGAAAAATAGAAGGGAATCCTCCATCCTTGTAATGTTTATTGTGTATTTTTATGTTTAGATGCTGGAGCAGGTATAGTAGTTTAGCTGAAATCTGTCCTATAGCGAAAAAAAAAATCCTTGTGAAGGAACATTTTGGATTATGGATGCCCCAAACAGCGCACCAACATATTAGCATTACTCTCTGAGACCAGGGGGATTACATATTAAGAGCTGAGTCTTTGAAATATCACATACATAAATATGATACATATATGCGGTACAGAAAGGTCTCAGTCCTCAGCTATCAACATGTGGGAAGACACCTGCACACACGCAGCGTCACAGAAGTCAGTGGAGCTCCACCCAGGCAAGCAGTCCACCGGTCCATCATCAGTTGCAGCCTCAGGACCTCAGATCCTAATCCTGCATTATTACTCAAAGCTGCATAGGGATTTATGAGTGGATCCCTCTGGTTGTCTCACACGCTTAGTCACTTCCCTATAGCGTTTAACAGAGGCAGCAGTTTAAAGCGTCCATCTTGTACAAGTGAATGTACTGGCAAATTCTGCTTGTTGAGAAGCTGAGGTCTACGCTCACATTGGGAGAGTGAATGTGGGGTACCATAAAAGACTATCCAGGAAAATAACATAGACTTATCCCAATTATGTCCCTTTGTATAATTACAAATAAATAAATATCTCAAAATGCATTGAAAAAACATCCCATTAAGGGAATAAAAGAAGTACCATTTCCCTGCCCCCCATAGGTGAGGAAGTGATTTTAAAAATATTTCTTTCCAGACAACAGTATCTGAATTGCGCCAACGATTTTCTAAAGAATCTTAACCTCTACTAAGGTCTGTTCATTGTGTTTAAACAAAGTCCATAATTGACGACGGTGTAGAGGATCACAGGAGTAAATGCCTTAAGTGACCGTAGTGATAGCCCAAGAGGAAGAACGTTTTTATGGTGTTCACAGCAGTCCTGTCACCATGACTTAGAAAAATGCATATAATACATTGCAAATAAGTCATTGCAATTTAACATTTTACCAATGTGAAGGGTCCGTACTGGGACCAGTCCTATTCAACATATTCATAAATGATCTTGAAAAAGGGGTAAGCAGCGAGGTGGCAAAATTTGTAGATGATACAAGACTACTCAAGATAGTTAATTAAAAGCATACTGCGAAGAGCCACAAACGATCTCACAAAACTGGGTGACTGGGCAACAAAATGGCAGATGAAATGCAATGTTGATAAATGCAAAGTAATGCACATTGGAAAACAGAATCCCAATTGTACATTTAAAATGATGGAGTCTAAAGTAGCTGTTACCACTCGAGAGAGATCGTGGCATCATTGTGGATAGTTAGTTCTCTGAAAACATCCACTTTAGACTGCACAGAGGCAGTCAAAAAAGTTAACAGAATGTTGGAAATCATTAAGAAAGGCATAGATAATAAGACAGAAAATAACATATTGCCTCTATATACATCCCTGGTACACCAATATCTTGAATACTGTGTGCCAGGATGGGCAGGGATGGTTTCCCTAGCCTCTGTTTGCTAGAAGCTGGAAATGGGTGACAGGATGGATCACTTGATAATTACCTGTTCTGTTCATTCCCTCTGGGGCACCTGGCACTGGCCACTGTCAGAAGACAGGATACTGGGCCAGATGGACTTTTGGTCTGGCCGCCCTAATGTTGTGACATGACATATACATGCGCCTACTTGATGAGTCATGGCTTAAAGCTATAGGTGTAAAAGGAAGTGGAAAAGGAAAAATGGACCCCTTAATGTGTACAGTGATAATTTCCCATATCTTTAAAAAGGGAAAGGATTCTGCTTGAGCTACTGCAAACATGTCAAGATGCTGCCAATATTAGAAGCACAGACGTGTTACCAGTACAAATGACAGAGATCGTGGTAGCCCATTTTATTACTCTTTGATATTTTTCATCAGTCTGTATGTAATATGTAGAGTCATGAATTCTTCCTGTACAGAACTGGTCTGACATCACTTTATTTCTATCAATTTGTGTGATATTTATTTCACTAATACTTTTCAAAATAAAAGGAAAGATTGTTTTAGTTGCCACTGTTCTTGCTCAATTGCTTCACAAACAGAATGAGCTGTCCTTGGGTAGTGTCATCATTTCAAAGAGGAAAAATGCTATGTGAAGTAATACAGGCTTCCAAAGTAGAAAATAAATATGTTTTTTACATTTCCAGCAGGGACCCATAATTTTATAATTCCGCACATCATATCATCATTTTCCATAATGTCCACCTGGCACATTGAAATAATGAAATGGTGACTCTGCTGAATATTTAAAGAGGGTTACGTTTGTTAGCTAGGAAGACTATTAGTTCATATACTAGCTCTTCCTGGTGAAATGAAGATGCAAATTATAGTTAGTTTATTACAGTGTGGTTTGAGGGGGAAAAAATAGTTCCTTCACCCTGGAAGCCAAGTTTTGGAGCTTCTGAGATGATAGGAGACAGACTTTTTTTTTAATTGCATCAGGTTTTAGTGTGCTTTATCAACAGGCCTGCGACTAGCCCAACTTACACAAATGTAAACAGTTCCACATAGAAAAATTTTTTTCTAACAATGAGCCAGATTTATCACAGGAGAGGGGGCAGATATTTTTCACTAATTTATTTGCTCTTATTTATTATGTATCTACTTTCAAGTGTTCATAAACACTTGCAGTGACAAATACTTCATTTTAATATGTAAGAGTAAAACTGTAGTATTTAGATTTTAAAATGTGCTACAGGAGAACTAGTTCTGTTAAAAGAGGGACCAACCCAAAGCATCATGTATTGTAGCCCTGGGATCAAAATGTACTTCTTCCTCTCTTACAAACTATGGGCATTAAAGAAAAAAATACAGCTAGTTACTAAGGCCCCAGTCCTGCATGTCCTCAGTTTTATGTATGTAAGCATTCTCATAGAAGTCAATAAGATTACTCATTAGCACTTGATTAAAGCTTTCTAGGATCAGGGACTAATATGTTAGTATGTGGACATGGCACATGGTGTACTGAATATAGCACTATCAAGGTTCCTTCTCCACTCTGAACTCTAGGATACAGATGTGGGGACCTGCATGAAAACCTCCTAAGCTTACTTTTACCAGCTTAGGTTAAAACTTCCCCAAGGTACAAATTAATTTTATCCTTTGCCCTTGGAATTTCCACTGCCACCACCAAACTTTAACTGGGTTTACAGGGAAAACGTAGTTTGGACACGTCTTTCCCCCCCAAATCCTCCCAACCCTTGCACCCCACTTCCTGGGGAAGGGTTGGTAAAAATCCTCACCAATTTGCATAGGTGACCACAGACCCAAACCCTTGGATCTTAGGGCAATGAAAAAGCATTCAGTTTTCTTACAAGAAGACTTTTAATAGAAGTAAAGGGATCACCTCTGTAAAATCAGGATGGTAGGTACCTTACAGGGTAATTAGATTCAAAACAGAGAATCCCTCTAGGCAAAACCTTAAGTTACAAAAAAGACACACAGACAAGAATAGTCATTCTATTCAGCACAGCTCTTTTCTCAGCCATTTAAAGAAATCATAATCTAACACATACCTAGCTAGATTACTTACTAAAAGTTCTAAGACTCCATTCCTGTTTTATCCCCAGCAAAAGCAGCATACCAACAGACACAGACCCTTTGTTTCTCTCCCTCCTCCCAGCTTTTGAAAGTATCTTGTCTCTTCATTGGTCATTTTGGTCAGGTGCCAGCGAGGTTACCTTTAGCTTCTTAACCCTTTACAGGTGAGAGGATTTTTCCTCTGGACAGGAGGGATTTTAAAGGGGTTTACCCTTCCCTTTATATTTATGACAAGCACAAAATACACATCTTAAGCTATCTCTTACATAGAACAGATGCATGCAATTTCCCAGTGGCCTTGGACTGCAAAGTGCAATTCAGGAGCAAAGCACCTCCCTTGATGATGAACTGCCTCTGTTCCACTCTGGTCCCATTAACTTAGAACACCTTTGTGGGCTTCTTTAACTTACTCCAGCTGTCATTGACCCTAAAGGGCCAATATAGCAGCTGGACATTGCCAGGGTGCAAGAGACTACTGGCCATGCTGTCTTTTTCTCCTTGCTGGCTGTCAGGAGGGAAGGCATAGGGGCTGTTATGTCAGCTGTCCAAAACAGAAGAATCCCTCTGAACTAAAATGATCCCTCAGGGTTAGTTCTACTATGGATAAGGATGTTTTGTGTCAGTGATGCAAAGTTGCCTGGTTTCAGAGTAGAATGTGGTCATACTGTTCAATCTAAAAAAACCTGACCTACATAGATGCAACATTGTCATGTCTAGACTAGGGAAAAATACATTGTTTTTTTGTTTGTTTTTTTAAAATGTGCTGGCATCTAGTGCAAGCCTGTTTAACTTCTCTAACAACATGTTTGTTGGTCATGGACCTAGGCTGCTCCTCCACAACAAGAGCCACCATCTATGTTATAAAGGATTCTGTCAGTCACAAATATGATTCATGGAATAATAGAGTGTCACAGAAGAACCACAGTCTATAGTATACATAATTCAAAAGATGAACTCCCATTTATTATTAGTTACGGCAGCACCTGGAAATCCAGCTGAGATTAGGGTTCACTGGGCTAAGCAACATAACAAACATTGAGCAAGAGAAAAACCCTTCCCCAAAGAGCTTACAATCTAAATAAAAAATACAAAGAAGTATTTTTAATCTCTATGTTATAGATGGGGACATAAGTTACAAAAAAATGCCACTCATCCACTTCAATGGGTGGGGGAAATTGACTTGGCCAGTGGTGAATATGCACAGCCCCGCCAGCGAGGGAGGGAGACACTTGATGAGGTACACTGAGTAGTGCCTCCCCACTCCCTCCACCTCTCCCGGAGTCTCTAGCACCCATTGGCCAGTTGGGGGAACGGATTATGATTGCCCTGCATCCCCCCTCAGCTATTGAATCAGGAACTTGGGCTGCATAGAGCCTCCTGTTGCTGTGTTCCAGCAACCCCATCTAAACTGGGAATGGGAATGTAGTATGGCAGATGCTGCAGGTCTAGCCAATAGCCCATTTGGGGGTCGGAAAGGAATGTTTTTCTCTTATGGGCTGAGGCCTGGAGAGTTTTTGACTTCCTTGCAGCAGTTTCAAGCTACAGTAAGTTAATTAAAAATGTGTTTAATACCCAAATGAAGTACTTGCTTGAGTTGTTAATTTGTCACAACTTGCAGCTGGTTTCCAGTGTGATTACCAGGATAAAATGAATGGTTCCCAGAGGTAAAAGATTTAGCATTTTGCTGAGGGCACTTGGGCTCCTGGAATAGGGTCAGACCTAGTGGCCCTTGCAGGCTGAGGTACCCAACCTTCTGCACCCTCTGTCCCCTTCACAGGAGGGAAAGGAGGGAGGGCAGAATAAACTGAGTTATGGGGGATAGGCTAAGGAGAGCCTACCCTAAGTAACAGGTTGTATGGTAGGAGCCCTGTAACCCCTGTACTGGAACCAGTAGTATATGGTAAATGCCTGGTATATGAGAGTATGGGTGGTGGGCGGGTAGTGCCCCTCCCCTGTTTCTACATAAATAAAAGTTGCAGTCTGCCACTTAAAATCCATCCATGTATCTCTTTTCATGTCACCACTGTGTCTGGATCAACCTAAGTGCTTTGCCCAAGGTCATACAAGAAGTCCAGGGCAGTGATGAGAACTGAACTCAGAGCTCCTGAGTTCCACTTTGCATTTTAATCACAAGAGAATCTTTCTTTCTTTCATGTCAGAGGTAGTTCTCTCCATCCATGGCACTTTTATTCCTTCCATCAGTCTCTGTCTTGTGATGGTGAGATGTGAGGGCCCAGTATGCGTTGGCCCCATGATGGTTAAAAATATTAAATGACTTCACTTCAGTTAATAACCACTCCAGGGAACTCCTAAGGAGATGGTTCCCATTTGGCATGCTAAATATCAAAAAGCTGCAGCGAAATACTATTCCTGAAGTGGCTGGTGGCCATGAGAATCAAACCATGGTCTACTGAGAGCAGCAGGCAGCTTGCACATTAGCCCTTCAGAAAAGTATTTCATAAATATATAGTGCTGTGTAGTCAATGGAGACATCACAAAGCTACCAGCAGGTTTAATGCAGATTGCTAAAAGATTACGTTAGCTTATGTGATTTATTTTTCAGAGCAAATGTGTTTTTCTCCTGCAGTCTGGTGCAAAAAAATAAAAAAATGTGTGTATACACTGGGTTTCATGGCTGAATTAGCAGAGTACCAAGCTTTATTCCTCCCTATTACCATATTGAGTGATTGCACCACCATGGCTCTAGTAATCTCTGTGACATACAACTATTCATACAAAAACATTCCAGTTCTGAGAAGGTTTTGGGGGATCTAGTTCTGATTTATGTGTAATTCTTCCACAGACGGTAAGAAAGCTAAACACTCTGCAGGCTGCTGTGTATTTCTGTAAAGCAGAATGTGACTATAAAGTTTTGGGGGAAACTAATAGGCAGCAAGCAGGAGTGTTGCAAACTTCATTGGGAGTAAGGCATTTGAAGACCTTTGAGGGGATGGGCCTTATTCCTTAGAATGGCTCCATTCAATAGTTAAAAGATATACAACCCTAGAAAATGGACATTGATCTTTCTTTTCCTCTGCTCCTCTGATAAATGGAATGTTTAAATGCTTCAGGAAATGAATCACACAACAAGACTTTAAATATATATTTGCCCTAAAAAGCCATTCATTACCTGGAAGTGTTCAAAAGGTAGTAGTCAATTATACCATGATTGTAAAACCTCTGAGTGATTGCTTATCTAATTTCTCAGCCTGGATAGATCTTAATTATGCTACTTAAGTCTATTTCACATCTGCATTTATTACAACAACATAGTCAGAAGATGGCACTGTTTATTCATTGTTTTAGAAAAGCAAAGCTGTTTCTTTGTATATTGAGAGGAAAAAACTGCTTCTATATTGGGAAAACATAGAAAATGAAGGTGTTAACTTTTTATGATAAATACATATTTTCCTTAGATTCAGGAGACATCTTTTTTAAGGCTTCAGTGCTGCAAAGGCTTATTCATGTACTAACTTTAGGCATGTGATAGTCCCCCTAAGCACAAAATGTCTATAAGCCCTTGAAAGACCAGGACCAAAAATGCAACATAATGAGGGAAAATATTGGAATGGGGAAATGTATTGTTTTCCTTTAAACATGTTTTTAAATTGGAAACAATGACATGTCCATGAGAATGTATTTATTGGAAAAATGCAACAGATAGCTTTTCAATTAAATTTACAGGATAATCCAGGATTTTGTTTTTTTAAAAAAGAATGACTAGGTCTATGTCTACACTGCAAGTTAGGGGTGTGAGTCCAAGCTTTCATACGCGGAGGTCTGGTCTACACTATGAGGCAGATCAATCTAAGTTACGCAACTTCAGCTATATGCATAACGTAGCTAAAGTCGACGTACTTAGATCTACTTACTGCAGTGTCTTCACTGCGGTAAGTCGACAACTGACGCTCTCCCATCGGCTCCGCCTGCACCTCTCGCCCTGGTGGAGTACCAGAGTCAATAGGAGAGTGCTCGGTGGTTGATTTATCGCGTCTAGACTAGATATGATAAATCAATCCCTGCTGGATCGATAGCTGCTCGTTGATCCAGCGGTTAATTTAGACGAGCCCTTAGTCATGCTAGCGTTCATCGAGCTACCATGAGTATAAATAGCCATATAGCTGCATTAGCATGGGCAGTGGCTGCAGAGGCATGGCTGAGCCATATAGAGTTCAAACCCACCTGAAACTAGTAAGTACGTACTCTGCACTTTTCAGCCATGCTGCCACAACTACATTACTGTTTATACTTGTGCTAAATCTCGTCGAGATAGTGTGTGGTGTGTGGACATGAGCTGGGAATCACCTCTTGTAGCTCAAAGTATAGACGTAGTCTCTAAATGAGCTTTGCTTTCAATAAAGGAAGCTTTGAAGTTCGCAAACACTTATCTTACACATGCCTAGCTTTAAGCACATGAGTACTCCTACTAATTGCAATGGGATTATTCACATGCTTTAAGTTAAGCATGTGTTTAAGTATTTGCAGGATCAGGACCTTAATTTTGTAAAATATTTGCTGTTAACAGAGGGAAGACAATCATTATTCTAAACAGAAATAATATTGATATTGTATTGACAATAGGAAAACTGCGTACAGTGCTACATTCTTCCAGTGAGTCAAAATAAAATGTCTATCTAGGATTTTTTTTTAAACAAAAAAAGTAGATTTGTTATAATTGAATGTACTATTAATGCTACGTTTAAATTCTGAGTAGTAACTTCAAATAAAATACATTAGACCCTCTTAGAAAGTGCAAAGACTCTTAATGGTCATTAGTGCACCAGGGTTAATTCCATTTTAGCTTCCTCTGCTCCTTTCACAGGTGGCAATGGTAGAGAGAGAGGAAGAAGGTAGCACTGAGTTTAGTTCCAAACGACAGAGGTTTTCTGTTTACATGGATTTATTTTACTTTCTTATTATAAAAACTAAGGTTTGAGGACAAGACCCTGTTAACTGTCCCTGTATTTTTTCTGCCAGGTCATTCTATCAGTTTGCACTGTTAAATCCAGCTTCTCTTTCTCATTGAGTAAAACTGTTGAAACCATGTAAATAAGGAAAAGTTTTGGCCCAAAGTGAGAATAACATCCAGGGCATGGAGAACAGATATGAATACGATTGTCCTATTTGTAATGCTACAAACTTTCTTTTACTCATTCTGTCTTACCAAAAGCAAAATTTTAAAAATTGCCAAAATAGATAAATATCCTGCTACTCACCATAAAAGAAAATGGTGGAAGGGAAATGAACTGTGTTCCTTACTTTGGAGGATATTTAACTGCTTATCTGTACAGAGTGTTTTTGCAAAATTTAAAATCACTCAAAATTAGCTCTCTTCCAGATTTGTGGAGTGTCCATGAAATATTTTTTCATGATTGAAAATGTAATTAAAATTGAGCATGACATTTTTTTCCTCTACCCTCTGGATGTCAGTGAATTACCTATGCAGCTTTTTTGGGGTTTCTTTGGGTTTCAAAATAGGAAGGTTGGGTTTTTGTCGTACTGTATTTCTTCATGGCCCCCCGAGTGATTAAAACTTACTCTATATGATTAGGTGGGTCAGAAGAAGCCATCTTAACTTGTTCTTTTCCAGCCTAATGATTTTTTTTTGTTGGTGGAAAATTCCATAGAAGATAGGTTTATTTAAAAAGTTATATAATGGGAATATTTTGGAAAAAACACAAGAAAAACACTGGAAATTATGATTAATAAATGAATGCATATGTCAGTAAGATCTCCCATAGTACAAGATTTTTCTCTTGTTCCTAACTTAGATATCAGAACCGTTTAGCTTAGTTTTGCAGTTCTTTCACCCATGCCAGTTCTGAGAAGACACTAGTTCGCCATGAAACTTGTCTAAATCTGTATATAAGAGGGGAGCTGTCAAGTTTCCTCCCCCACTCGAATTACCCTGTAAGGGTACAGGGTAATTAGATTCAAAACATAGAGAATCCCTCTAGGCAAAACCTTAAGTTACAAAAAAGACACACAGACAGAAATAGTCATTCTATTCAGCACAATTCTTTTCTCAGCCATTTAAAGAAATCATAATCTAACACATACCTAGCTAGATTACTTACTAAAGTTCTAAGACTCCATTCCTGGTCTATCCCCGGCAAAAGCAGCATACCAACAGACACAGACCCTTTGTTTCTCTCCCTCCTCCCAGCTTTTGAAAGTATCTTGTCTCCTCATTGGTCATTTTGGTCAGGTGCCAGCGAGGTTACCTTTAGCTTCTTAACCCTTTACAGGTGAGAGGATTTTTCCTCTGGACAGGAGGGATTTTAAAGGGGTTTAACCTTCCCTTTATATTTATGACAGGAGCCTCTGACTTTGCTACCATTCAATTGTTAGGCATTGAAACCTATTCATTATTTGTACTGCTGTAGAGTTTAGGAGCCTTAGTCATGGACCAGGATCACATTGCGCTAGGTACTGTCTCAACACAGAACCAATATTTTCTGACTTCAGATCCGCACTTTTGGGTTTCCAAACAGCATATAAGAGGGGCTGACTTTTGGATCCCGCTATATCTTGCCAGCCTTTACTTTTCTTTTTTATAGCAAATCTCTTCAAAGATTTAGCCTTACCCATGAAGGGAAGACTCATTTGAATTGCTTGTGCTAGACTGGGCCTTTTATACTAAGCCCCAAATATGGGAGTGGAGCTGCCCTGCCCCAGGAAAAATTGTCTCACACCTGCCCATGGTGCACTTGTGATGGCTGCCATTTTAGCTGGTGCACAGGGGATTGAACTGGGAACCTCCAGAACATAGTGTATGAGCTGCTACAGCTTAAGTCAAGGCTCTTTTGCTGAGGCTTCAATAGACTTGCATCTTCTGTGGATCAGGCACAGTGGGAACCCTGCAACATCGACTCACCAGTGGGTTGGACGGCCACCCCGCCCCCCAACCCCGCCCGGGGTGAGACATACTCTGGTTCTCACTGTTGGGAAGCACCAAGTGGGGATGATGGTATGGCACTGCAGGAAGCATCAACTATTTTTCTTTGTGACAAGAGTTCCGGACCCTTCTGCTCACCTCCTTTCTGTTCCCTTCGCTGTGCACAGGATGGTTGTATTGGGAGGAATATTGACTATACTGCCTCTGAAGGTTTGCAAAGAGGTGCCTTTCCATTATTCTCTCCAAGCCTCTGAAGGGACTGTACATTTCAAAGGCATAAAGGTCTGTTCTAAAGCATGCTGAATTCAATGGAAAGTCTCCCAGTGATTTCACTGGACTTTGGAACTGTCCTAATAATAATTTTTGGTAGCACTACTTAGGTGGTATAACCTCCTCTTCCTGTCCCTAGCACAGTTTAGGCTCACAAGATGCATATTTATGTGTCATAATCTTTTTTTCTTTTTTCAGACCGAGCTGCAGCTCTGGTCTATTTAGAAGTGTTTGTTTGAACTGCAAGAAACTACAGCATTATTTGGCCAGGCTGTTAAGATTATTTATAATGAAAAATACATGAAAAGATTTTAAAATATTTAAATGATTTGTCTTGAATCTGTAAAATCATGCACATTATCATTTGTCTTTCTGTAATTAATGGTTTTCAGCGGTTTTCCTCCTCCTTGCCATCTTTTCACTCTGATGCCAAACATGAATTTCTCTGACACAAAAGAAACCCTGGACTCCTCATCTCACTTTAAATTATCATAAATGTGAATCCTGTAGAGCAGTGGTTCTCAAAGTCGGTCCGCCACTTGTTCAGGGAAAGTCCCTGGCAGGCCAGGCTGGTTTGTTTACCTGCCGCGTCCTCAGGTTCAGCCGATCGTGGCTCCCACTGGCCACGGTTTGCCACTCCAGGCCAATGGGGACTGCGAGAAGCGGTGTGGGCTGAGGGATGTGCTGGCTGCCCTTCCTGCAGCCCTCACTGGCCTGGAGCGGCGAACGGTGGCCAGTGGGAGCTGCAATCAGCCGAACCCGTGGACGCGGCAGGTAAACAAACCGGCCCTGCCCGCCAGGGGCTTTCCCTGAACAAGTGGCAGACCGGCTTTGAGAACCACTGCTGGAGAGGTCCATTAAGGATCATCAGCTATACAACTGACCCATTGAGAGAAGGCAAGGGATAGACCTTGTGACTCAGCAAAGCAGCAGGGGCAGGCCTTTGGACAGAACTCTAAGGCTTCCAAGCCATGTGCTAGGCAGCTTGTGTTTGGGACAAAGGAAGCACAAGCCGCACGACAAAAGACTATAAAAGACAGTTGCATCTTCTCCATTTTTGTCTTCAATCCTGCTTCTTACCTCTGGAGTAACTTTCCTACAAAATGAAGGTCTGAAGAAAGGACTGAATGACCCATCCAAGCTGTGGATGTGTTCCAGAGGGACTTTGAAGTCTTTGTATTGTATGTATGTGATCTGTTTTGCCATTTAACATCTCTCGTCTTCTTCTTTCGTTTTTCTTTATAATAAACCTTTTGTTTTAGACACTAAAGGATTGGCTGGCAGTGTGGTATTTTGGGTAATATCCAAACCTTTACTGACCTGGTAACATGGCTGACCCTTTGGGGTCAGAAGAACATTTTGTATACGTGAGCAGAGTTTTTTAAATAACTTCTCACTATACTGGACCTAGGTGCTGATTGGGAGCCAGAGAACTGGAGTGCAATAAAGGGAGCTGTGTGATTTCTTTTTTCCTTCTTGATAACCAGTGTGGGGGATCAGAAGCACAGTTTGTGACTAGTTGGGGAGTTTAACTTCAGTGTTACCCACTAGTTTGGGGAGTGTCAGCTCTCTCTTTGGCAGCCTGCCCTGACCTTGGCCTTTCCAGTGAGGGCTGCCCCAGGCATCACAGGTCACACCCATCATTTAGCTCCGTCTCATCGAAAGCGAGTTCTGTAGTCAAAGAAAAGCAGGGATGGTGTCCTGTACCCATATCTTTTCTTTCTGTCATTAACCCAGATAATTGATAGAGCTATGAGGAGATTATATTCAGGCAAAAGAATAGTTTATGTAAAAGTTCATAGGAAAAACAACATGCGTTGTAATGATTAGAAAATCTGTCCCCTTGACCTAGAGGTTCCTTAGTTAAAATCCCAGTAGCTTCTTTAGGGATCAGATCCTCAGATACAGTTGGACTTCCACCACATTTCCTCCCCATCCGGTCCTGGAAGCAACTTTTTGAGAGGCAATTTGGCTCCTGGTACGAGTTAGAACAGTTCAGGGACTACTTTTATTGGCACTGTTTTTATTATCCACACCCCCACTCCCTGATAGGCCCCCCGGGACTCCCACGCCTATTCAACCCCCCCTGCTCCCTGTCCCCTGACTGTCCCCTGGGACTCCCTGCCCCTTATCCAACCCCCCCACTCCCCACCCCCTTACCATGCCGCTCAGAGGAGCATGTCTGGCAGCCACCCCGCCCGGCCAGAGCCAACGATGCTGCAGTGCTGCCCAGCAGGAGCTCGCAGCCCTGCCACCCAGAGCGCTGGCAGCATGGTGACCTGAGGCTGCAGGGGAGGGGAGACAGCAGGGGAGGGGCTGGAGGCTAGCCTCCCCCGCCGGGAGCTCAAGGGCCAGTCAGGATGGTCCCGCGGGCCGGATGTGGCCCGTGGGCCATAGTTTGCCCATCTCTGATTTAGGGGATGAAAAAGCTTGCATTCTATTACCATCCCCTGAGACATCTGGCCCTGCAGTATAATGCTTTAAAGAAAAATAATATAAGAAACCCTTGCCAATTCTGGCTGTGAATTTGAATTAAATTACACATACAGAATAAAGGATTAGAGTACAAAAAAAAAGTTACAAGCTGAACAGACCCTTTATAGTGTGTAGGTTTGAAAAGAAATCTGTCTTTTTTCAGTTATTTACTTGCTCCTGAGATGAAAGCCCCTGTGTTAGGATTAGGAAAGCTTTATATAAAAGCTGGAGCTGACTCTTTTGTATGGAAAAGTAAAATGGACAGCCAAATAATTTCAGTAAAAAGGACAAGATATATGGCTTTGAGTTTTACATGTGACAGACAATAGGTTGTATACCTTGCATTGAATTTTGTAGAGCAAGCAAAAGCTATAAATAGTGAGGAATGGAGCGTAGTACCTCACAAATAATGGACTTCTAATTTTAAAGCTTATATAGCCAACAGATTCTATCATTTCTAGAGCTGATCAAATAATATAAAAAGTGAATCGCAAACACTTCCCTGCATGAAGGCGAGAGTTAGGTTTGCTGCTATTTGTGGGGTCATGTGATTTGTTGCTCACAGGTATTCAGCGGCCATTCAGGTATTTGTGAAAATGTCTGAGAATTCTGAAAGCTTCATGAATTTGAACAGAAAGGGTTATTTCTCTCACAACTCATAGTAGAAATGTCTTGTGCATTATTAGTTGTTATCCTGATTAAAATAAAAAAAAAGCAGAAACAATGCTCTGTGAGTCGAGTGATCAATTGGATAGCGCAAATATTGAATAGCGAAACCGATCAGTTAGTGACCACCCCATTGGCTGGCACTGTTTCATTAACACTTTTGGGCTGGATTGAGAGAGCTAGTCTTGGCTTTGGTTGAAAGGGAGTGGACAGGTGCACTGCCCTAGCTGCAGGCCCAGAGAGGAACTGTTACTAACATCCCTTCTGATTCACAATTCCTCCAGAATTCCTATTTTGTGAAGGGTTGCATTAGGCCATTACCAAATACTGCATATTCTCCTCCACTTCAAATCCAAATGGCTTCATTGGCCTACACATGGTGATGAAGCTGAGCCATGGCTCTGTCCATTTCTCAGGGTTGCTCCATGGCCTCCCACTCTCTTATTCACGGGGAGTAGTATCCAACATGCTCTTTCCCCTCTATTCCCCATTACTTCACTTGGACTCAAGTTCTGGTAGGTCCTGTGTGATAATGTAGAGGAGTTGGATGGGGCAGAGCCTTTTGTTCCCTGGTGGGACAAGGCAGAACAGGATCATACTCCAGCTGTTATTTTCTCCTTCCCTTATTGCATTAGGAAGTTCTTTCCCAGTATTTAGCTTGTTTGAATAGGCACAGAAAAGATCCAGAATATTTACATGCCCATTAAAGGTGTGACAAAACTTCTTTAAACTCTTCTCCTTTAGAAGACATTTATAATTCTTGAAAGTTATGTTATAATTACCCTATAATTGAATACAAAGGACATCTTTGTGAAAGAAATAATTAACTTTAAATTTGGGGGCCCGAGAGGTCTGGGGTGCAGAGAAGATTATGGCTACTAAAATCTCTGAATGGTGGCTACATACCGTGGCTACGAAGGAAAAGCTGAGGCCTCTGCATCCCACGCCACACCAAGCCATGGAAAAAGGTTATATCCCAAAGTTGCAGTGAAAAAAAACCTCCTTTGACTAGTGCTAGCTGGCTGTGAGCCAAAAAAGGCAATATTACTGATTTCAGCAAAAGATGTATCATTAGCCATTCGTCTTTCTATAGGATCTCCTATTCTGTGTAGAGCGATACATCATAATTAGTATCATGCACATTCTTTCTTCACAGCAGGTAATGGACAAAATATCAGAAGCTTTATTACATAACTTAGTCAAGAAGCAGACATCACCTATTTGGTCAATGCAATGTATCTTCTCAACATACCTACACACCATAGATCATTTGAAAGCTGATTATGTCTACTTTAAGATGAGGTATGATATGATGCTGTCAAGTGGTGCCATTATCATAGAAGTGAGGATAAATAATGACACAATCCACATGTTAAAATGAGCACTTTGAAATATTTGCATTTGTTTAGTTTAATGACTCTGTATTCTTTCAAGACATATAATTGGATTTCTTTGTGACCTCAAAGCATCACAATAACATCCTAAAGAGTAAAACCATATCTAATAATAAATGTGTATGCATATCATTGAAAGATAATAGAGATGGTGACATTTCTAGTCTACAACATTATGACCTCTGTTGAGAGTGCATGGCTTACTACAGTCTTCATTGCCTTGGCATGTACACACTTCTGTGCAGGGAAGATTGTTTTGACTACAGACACAGTTAATTGTACAGCAATTCCTACTGATACAAATACAAAATAAGGTCTTTTAGAAGCTCAGATGTGATTGGGCCCTAGAAGAATACAGGAAGTAGTTCATCATCCACATTTTTCCATCCATGTTGCAATGGTGATCCAATATTTGGTTTACCTGTATGAAAGAAGACATCCAAATCTTTGTTTGCCAAGATGCTCTTTTGACATGAGCTTCAAATCAGTCGTCATACGGTGGGAGTTTGGCCAGTGACCTGTTCTCTCTGATGAGGCACAAGGAATTCAGGTCTCTATTGGTCTCTCTTTATTTCTTGCTCTGATCATACAGCACTGCTACCAAATTCTTTGCTGCAGAAATTGTGGCTTGTCCATCACTCTCTCTCAATTTGGCAAGATCTCTGAAGCAGGAAGTTCCCTTTGTTTTGACAGCATTAAATACAGATTTTTTTTTCCATTACTAAATAGGGATGACTCAGAGTCACATCCTGTTAATGAATATACAGCGGGAAGTATGTTTCAGAAGTCAGGGGTGACTGTGTCACAAATTGCATACACAGGTATGAAGCATACTTGTCAGTTGTGCTGGTAATGGTCTTGTTTCAATCCATGTTAGCGCTGTGTTCTATTTTTGGAAGGTCGTGAACAGCAAGGAGCAAAACATCTGTATCAGGTGAACTAGTTGTTATAGTTTCTTTGACACCAAGACACCCAAAAGCCATATTGGTACATATGGCATGCAGAAACATCCTTGTGTCTGCTTCCTCTTGAGTATTGTACAAGTCTTGGGCTTCTTCAGCACCTCTGCTGGTGATGGACTTTGCTACTTCACCATCGGAAAAGCCTCCGGCAAGAAGGAGTGTTTGTGTTGGGTGTGCTTCTACATACTCAGGTGCATTTTGAACCATATAGTCACAGAGGACATGTACAAGTGACTGTTTGTAGGATGTCATGGGTAGAAACTTTTTTCATGGAGGCACAGGGCATCCGTTAATCACCTAGTATTTCTTGCATCCAACTTTAGATCCTGTCTGGTGCTGTCTTTCTGCAATTTTCACAGAGTTACTGTTATCATATCTGTCAAAGACTTTGATTATACAATTAGCTTTGTGAAATCCTTTTAGGATCTGCTTCAAGTACTCAGCAGCCAATTAATCAAGTGTGTGGAATTTGTCTCCAGCCATCATTTGATTGAGAGTCATGACATCTCTGATGTACACTGTGGTTTCTTTGTTGCATGCTCTTAGCTTATGGAGTCTTTCAGCTTGAGCTTCTAGCTGATGCCCTAATTCAGCTTTGTCTGTTCTTCTCATTGTTCCATCAGCATGGAGGAGGGACAAAGGCACAGGCATTATTGGGTGACTAAGAACAGTTGCCATTGAAACATCTCTGCATCTTGTTAAGGACAGATTTCTGTGGAAAACAGTTTCTAGATTGATAGTTTCTGTGACTGTTCCTCCCTTGCCAGACTAGATAGTGTTGGCCATGTCAGCAAATGTTTTGACACTAGATTTCTTGAGTAGGCTGAACCAGCTACTTGACCCATCAGAATCAAGTGCACCTCTCACAAATCTCTCCATTTGTTCTTCATCAACATTTGCTGTGTGGAGTAGAGACTCTTGCATATTTGATATTACATGCAGTCCAGTAGGTATATCAATTAAGCACCTCTGGCTATGATTCAGGGTCAAATGGGTTTGTTATACTGTTGATGACATGGTAAGAGCTGTAACATATTCTTCATTCCCTTTTAGTGAAGAGGTAAGGACTTATCTGTTGACTTCATCTTCACTACTTCTTCTTAGGCCACTTCTTTCATAGCTTTTGTATATTCATATTATGAAGTTGTGTATTATCACCTCTAACACTGACCTGTGCATAAGTGTCACGGAATTAAAAAAAACTAATTTCTAGAATAATTCAAAGGCTAGTCCTGACTGCATAAGCAATTACAAATCAAAACTTTCTGCCAGAAGACTGTTCCACCCACCTGGGCTCCCTTACATTGTGCTGCTGAGCCAGGCCCCTCCAGCACACAAACAGATAGGGACACACCCAGCTGCTGAAAGACACAGACACTGAAATCTGCTCTGCATGGGAAGACTCAGCTAGGAAATTGCCCAGCACTCAAGTGCACACCCACTCTGGAGTGTAAAACCCAAATTCTATTGTGTTGTGCTCTACAGAGAACTGCACAATGTAAGCTCATAAAATTCATCCCATCCCTGAATGTGGAGGAAGATATGCCCAGCTTTTTGTCCCCCAGTTATGAATTCCACAAACTGGTTTTAGAGAAAACAAAAACAAGTTTATTAACTACAAAAGATAGATTTTAAACGATTATAAGGATAGCAAACAGATCAAAGCAGATTAAACAAATAAAATAAACATGCAAACTAAGCTTTATACACTAAAAAAACTGGTTCCAAGTAGTAATTTCTCACCCTAAATATTATTTTATGGCAGATGGCAGAGATTTGTGAAGACAAGCTGCTCTTGCATGAAGCTTAAAACTCCAGATATTTCTTTCACAGGCCAGATACCTTTTCCAGCCTAGGCTCAGCTCTTCTCCCCCTATTTGTCTTTGTTTCTTAGATGTTTCCAGCAGTCATCCTTGATGGGGATTCAGTGAAGAACAAACTCTGGTTAACTCGCTCCCCTGCCTTAAATAGGATTTACATATGGCAGGAATCCTTTGTCTTTCAGTGTGATTCCCAACCCCCTCAGTGGAAAAATACTGGTTTCTAGGATGGATTCCAATACCAGGTGACATAGTCACATGACCCTGCAGTGTCAAAGCATCCCAGGAAGCTTCTCAGGAAGGTGGAAGATTAGTATCTTCAAAGACCTATTGTTCACCCTAATGGTTCATTGACTTGTCCCCAGCTAACCAGCCAGACTGATTGCATTTTGTCTGGTGGCCATTCCCCAGGTAAAAACACTTTTGTAGTACAGCTGTATAATCAATATTCCTAACTTTAGATACAAACATGATACATGAATACAAACAGGATAATCACATCCAGCAAATCATAACCTTTCCAATGATATCTCACATGCCTATCTTGCACAAAATATATCATAGTTATGCTATAATCATATTATAACAATATTTCTATGAATAATATGGTGCATAGTGTCACATTATGTTCTTATGAAATTCATGTACATGTATATCTACCCGCTATCAGGACAAACTATGTGCACACAATCTAGGGCTACTGATGCACAATTTTCAGTGTGGAATTGATTTGGTCAGCTAATTTCAGCTGAAAATATAGAAAACTATTATAATCACTGGTGAAAAAGAAAAGGAGGACTTGTGGCTAAGGTGCCACAAGTCCTCCTTTTCTTTTTGTGAATACAGACTAACACGGCTGCTACTCTGAAACCAATCACTGGTGAGATACTTTGATGATTAAGAATACGTGATGTGAAAACATCTTCATGTTCGTTTATTGCAAAATGTTGATATTTGCCATTTTTGCCACATGCTAAACAGCTTCATTGTTTCTGGGGGAAAAAATCCTTGACCATGCAAAACCAGCACAATTTTTTTAATATGGTGTTTGGTAGCTTTGACCAATAACACCACATTAAGGTGTTGAAATTTTCTTTAACAGTCAAAACTCACAGTCATGTTATGGTGTTTCTTGAACTGTACAAAAAAAAATGACCGTTTCTCACTCTGGGTGCCACTGTGTCACTTGTGGCACCATTTAACCCATAACATACCACACCTAAAGATACATACAATAAGCTTTCAAATGATGGGTGTAGGATGGGTACATTAAACTCCAAATAAAGCCCTTTTTGGAGAACTGCCACACGCCTAACTAGGGAACCGTTATAAACTTTGAACAAAACTGTGGAATCTAAAATTAAAATTATAATGCATATTCACTAAGGACCCAGTTCTTCTCTCACTTATACTGATCTTACACCAGTATAGCTTTGTTGACTTCAGTAATTACTCATCACTTATGCCCGGTTGAGTTAGAGCAGAATCAAACCCAGCTGAAGTCAATGGAGTTGCTCTGGGTTTACATCAGCTTAACTGAGAACACAGGCTGTTTACTGATGGATTGATTATTGACTGACTTGATTTCAGAGGAGTTATTCTGGGTTTAGACTAGTGTTAATGAGATCAGAATCAGGTCCCCTATACCTGAAAAATAAATTTGCCAATAGTACATAGGAATCTTTCTCTTTAAATATGCCAATATGGAGAATCAAAATATTAAGATTTAATACCACGAAGTAGGGAACTTCAGAAAGCTTACTTCATCCCCATCTCTCTGTCTGTATTCCTGCTGATTTTAATTGTGAAATTTTTAGAGAACAAGAAAGCCACATAAAAGTAGTAAAGATACAGAACTACAGGTCTGATTCTCCCTCACAATTCCTCATGAGGATACAATTTGCAGCATAAAAGTTTGTTCTGTTTAGTGTTTATGCTGCGGCTGTGGAGAAGACACAGAAAAAACTTCTTTGCTTTCACCACAGCATCCATAAGATTTCAGACAGCACATTTGTACCAGGTGGTAGATAACTTGGCAACTCTTCTCCCTTTGAATTCTTCCCACTGTGAGGACATATCTGGTTATTTTGTGGATAAAGTTGCTCAGAGTTGTTCAGAGCAACATGTCCAAGGGGACAGAGCAACATTTGGAAGGGACAAATGCTAAGTGTTCTCTGTTTGTTTTAGATGGTTTTATTAAGCCATATGCTGGGAGTTCTGTGAATTAGAACCTGTGTTTTGGATCAGTGTCCTTTCTAGGTGGTGAAAGCCCCTAAGGAAGTACTGGGTCCTTTGCAAGTGGAAATTGTTGGCACCTCTTTTAGCGGTGCAGGGCAGCTGATTGTCTTTGAGGAAGACTTACTGCTGAGGCCTCTACTCAAAAGCAATTGCTTAATACTAATGGGAAATTTATGATAATCCATTTTTGGTTAAGGTTATTTAGAAGGCTGTAATGTGAGAACCAAGGACTAGATCCTCAGCTGGTATAAATCAGTCAACCTTTGACTTCCATGGGGTTACACTGATTAACACCATCTGAGGATCTGGACCTGATCATAGTACTGTGCCATATCTGTTTAATCTTTATGTTAATCTGTGGTCCTGGAAGCCTTCAAAGATGATATTCTCCTGGTGATGGATAAGCCTCAGGAATCAATGCTGATATTATTGGATGAGTCAGATAACTCTAACATTATTGATTATGAAAAAAAACAACAACGAGGAGTACTTGTGGCACCTTACAGACTAACAAATTTATTTGAGCATAAGCTTTCATGGGCTAAAACCCACTTCATCGGATGAGATGAGATGCCATTGAATTATCTATGGTTTAAGGAGCTTTCAGTAGGCTGATGACATTCAGATCTATGTCCCTAATTTATCCAAACCATTTACTGAAGCCAGGTATCTTACCCAGTGTCCAGCTGATACTGGGCCCTGGATGAGAGTGAGCTGGCTTAGGCTCAGTTTGTATAAGACAGAGATGATCCCTAATGATGATGGCATTTGGGAAGCAATCTGGTGAGGATTACTTCAAATCCTCTAACTGGGGGTGCTAACCCACCAGTTGTTACTGAAGTCTAGAACCTAGATGTGGTATTAGAAGATCTTATAGCCACAGTTTCTAGGAAGGTTCTCTTTTACCTGCAACTGGTGTCTAGATGGCAACCATTCCTCTCCAAGGTGGACCTTGCTGCTATGGTCCATTTGTTTGTCACCTCCAGAGTAGATTATTGCAATGCTGTCTCTGTGAGGATACCCCTTGAACCTGTTCAGAAACTGAACCTCGTGCCGACTGCAGCAGCCTGCTGGCTGTGTGGTGTATCTCTACATGATTGCATGAGAACAGAACTCTGAGATCTACACTGAGTGCCACTTGGTTCACAGGTGGCTTTATAGTGGCATGGTTTTGATCCAATAAGCTCTAAATGGCTTGGAATCTGCATACGTGAGAGAGAGTGCTTCTCTCTCTCTCTCTCTCTCTCTCTCTCTCTCAGGGACATACTGCCACAATTAAGATCAGCAAGATACTCAAGCTCCTTGAAAGGCTCATTGCGTTTGGAATTTGTTTTCCTCCCCGCACTGGGTTGAAATCACCTGAAATTGCTGACCCTTCAGAGCATGCAGTGAAGTCTATCTATTCAGACTTTTAAGGAGGGTTTTTTGTCTTTTTTATGTGTTGAGGAGTTAGGAATATCTCTCTTACCCAAATATTTTCTTGCTTCAGGAAAGCCCTATTGCCAATAAGGAGTTGGAGGTTTCAATGTGATATGTATAGAGTTTGCCACACTATTCCCATCGATATTAGTTGAAGTCCTGCAGTAACATCCAAGCATGACTCTAGGACACTGTACAACTATAAACATATTAAAATGCCAAAGTTGCAAATTGGATTTTTGCATCTCTTTTATACTTGGCCATTATTATAAACAAGGATATGAGAAATTAATACAAGTGTCAGGGGTCCATCAGTATTGAAAGTGCTTAAGGTAGGCAGCTTAGTTCAGTAGCTAGGGCATTAGAATCAGAATCAAGAGACCCGGGTTGTATTCCATGCTCTGTCATAGATCTACTATGTAACCTTGGCCAAGTCACTTCACCTTTATGTACTTTTGTCAAATGGTGATAATGATACTTACTCTCCTTTGTAAAGAGCTTTAAGATCTCTGGGTAAAAAGTGCTCTGTAAAAGCTAAGTATTACCATTAAAATGAGTGCTATATTAAAAAAATAATCTTTTTAGCTATTCAGTACAATAATTCTCAAACAAAAGCATTTGTAATTTAACAATGAATAAATCATATTGATTTAGTTTCATATCATATTTTATATTTTAAAAAATATACCAGGCAGCCAAAATCAGATTGTCAACAGCAACACAAAAATAAACTATAGAACGATAATTGAGCGCTTTATGATGGTAGAGACTACAAAGCAGACAAGCAATCATTCGTTTCATACAGTATCTCTCCTGCTGCTAGTAAACACCTTGGTATGAAGCCTCAGGGTTTATTTGCACTACAGGAGATGTCTCTTACTTCAGACACACTGCTCTACAAACTGGTTATTATTTAAATAATGTGGAAAAACATCTTTATATTTCTTGCTCTAACAAGACTGGCTTCAATAAAGTAGAAAGTTTATACGCTACTAGACATTCTTGTTCATCATTGTCTCACTGTACATATCCAGGGCCTGGGGCTTGATCCTGAGAGGTGCTGCGGTCATTCACATTCCATTGACTTCATTACAGCCTCAATTCAACAAACACCTAAGCATGTGCTTAAAGGTAAAACAAACAGGGATAAACTTGTTTAAAATTAAGCATGAGCCTTAAATATTTTGCGAATCATGGCCTGAGTGTTGTGGTTACCCAGCGCTTAGGATTGATCCCTATGTTGGTACATGAATAGAATCAATTTTTATTACTCATCTCAAGAAAGAAAGGATGCACTCATTCAGGACCTGGTCCTGAAAGTTCTTATTCACAAACATGATCTCAATGAAAGCAGTGGTTCTATTTGTGAATTAAAGTTTGAAAGATTGGGCCCTTAGAGATACTAGAGAATTACTTTCTAGTAAAATCAGCTGTGATACCTAATGTAGCTTTAAAGATGACAACTAAAGGGCTAAAAGGGTTTCAATATTCTCTCTTCATCTCCAGGGACAAATTCAACATGTGGATGAAAAGGCAAAAAATGTATTCAAATGCAATGCGAAATCTAACTAGAGAAGTGATTTACAAATGAAATATTGAATTGAAAGTGTGATTTTTTTAAACAAATAGTTGTTTATGTTTAAAAGCCATTACAGAGTTCCATGCAGTAAAGAAAGAGAAATGGCTGTCAGACTAGTAAAGTGACTGTTCGGGTAATGTCCAAATTTCAGTTCTCTCAAAACTTAAATATTGTAAGCAAAATATTTAAGATGTGCATATATTTTAAATGTTAATTAATGGACAGTTTAATTCATTTATGTTTGACTTGCATTAGTGATTTTCACAGCTCTGTTCTAATCTATCTGTATAAAAACGAAAGGAATAACTTGAAAAAATAGTTGTATCTCAGCATGTTCCAAAGGCAGCATAATAAACAATCAGCAGAGCATACAACGTAACGGTCGGTTTTGATGTCTGGCTCTGGCTGATCTCTGGATACCTGTGGTTCTGACAAAAAATATTGTCAGTGTTTAGACAAGACCTATAGCATGACTGGGTGGTAGGCGGAAATATCTGGAAATCCAGTGCAGTTAATAAGGAGCATAATTTTCCTTCCATTGCCAGGTAGAAAAAAGAGCCCCTTCCTCGTCCATCTGCAGCATGCTGACTATGTTCTCTATTAACCAAGCCACAATTCTAAACTCAAAAAAGCTTTCTAAATTGAAGAAATGAGTTTTTATCTTCTAGGGAAATAGAGGAAAGCCTCCTGAAATGTCAAAGTGTGGATTTAACCTTTGATAGTTGTAAGCAGTTTAGGGTAAGAGGTTGTGGTTTTGTTCTCTGTTTGTACAGCATCTAGCATAGTGTTGTCCTGTTCTGTGACTAAGGCTCCTAGGCACTACAATAATACGAATAATAATAATAATAATAATAATAATTAATAATTAATAATAAATAGACATATTTAAAAATTGAGAATTGAATTTCTTTAAATCAGCTATACAAACCTATCTGCAATTTGCATCCCAAGCCAGGAAGGGAAAAAAAAAAACTCATAAGGAAACGCTCCAGACCCAGCTGGATGAATAACCACCTCAAAAGGGTTATTAGGAGAAAGCAGAGAGTCTATGGGGGATGGGAAAATGGAATGAGCAGCAAAGAAAGCAACATCTTTGAGCTTAGAAAATGTAGGAATAAACTGAGAATTTCTAAAAGTTGAGCTGAATTAGCTCTTGCCAAGGAAATTTTTAAATATTAGATTTTTTTAGCTATATAAATCAAAAGAGAATAAGGACAGATGAGATTGGGTCAATATGCAGTGTAGATGGGGAGAAAATTAAAGATATTCCAGGTATGGCCCAAAAACTAAATGAATGCTTTGCCTTGTTTTTCAATAGGGATGGTAATAAGGAACATGGGCATAAAGGAAGGATGGATGGCTAATGGAAATGAGTATAGAAATTGAAATGATCACGTCTGAGGTGGAAGAAAAATGCAGAGATCTTAATGTGCTCAAATTGGGGGGACCAGATAATTTCCATTCCAGACTTCTGAAAGAACTGGTGCATGAGATTGCTAGTCCAGTAGCAAGAATTTTTAATATCTCTGTCTATTCAGGGTAGTACTGTATGACTGGAGAGTAGCTAATATCGTACTTATATTTAAGAAAGGGGGAAAAAGTGATCTGTGGAATTACAGACCTAGTCTAATCTCAGAAGTATGCAAGACTTTGGAACAAATTGTGAAGGACAGAAGAATTAAATTCATGGAAGTAAATGGAAAAGTGTATGTAATGCAACATGGGTTTACCAAAGGTAGATTGTTCCAGACTAACCTGATTTCCTTTTTTGAGAAAATAATTGATATTTTAGAAAAGGGAAATGCAGTGGATCTAATATACTTGGACATCAGCAAAGCATTTGACACAGTACTGCATGAGAATTGTGTAGCTAAATTAGAGAAGATGGGGATTAGTACAAGAATTGTAAGGTGGAGAAGGAACTGGTTGATGCGGAGAAGGGAATGGGTTGAGAGGCAAAGTGAACTATTGAACTGATGGTTTAGTCTTGGGACCAATCTTTTTCAATCTTTTTATTAATGACCTTGGCAGAACAAATAGGAGCATACTCATGAAATTTACTGGTACAAAGTTGGGAGGTATCATCAATTCAGAGGAAGATCAGAATATTACACAGGAAGATCTGGATGAAATTGAAGACTGGGGAGCGACAGTAAAGAGATGAAATTAAATAGTACACAGTGCAAGGTCATGCACTTAGGGTCTAATAAGAATTTCTGCTACAGGCTGAGGGCTCATAAGTTAGAAGCGACAGAGGAGGAGAGAGATCTAGGTGTGTGGTTGATCACAAGATGATGATGAGCCACCAGTGTGATCCAACTGCAAAAAAGGCAAATGCAATCCTAGGATGTATACAAACTACAACAAGTACTGAGAGAAGCTACTAGGATGGTCAGGGGAATGGAGGGCCTATCTTATGAGAAGAGAGTGTAAGAGCTTGAATTGTTCAGTCTAGCAAAAAGAAGGCTGAGAGGGGATATGATTGCTCTCTATAAATACATTGAAGGTGGGTGGAAGAGGGGCGTAAACACCAGGAAGGGTGAAGAGGAGGATGTTGGCATAAGAGCAAATGAGTATGAAGTGGACCTGAGTAAATTCAGGCAGGAAATTAGAAGGGGTGAGATTCTGAAACATCAGAGGGGTTAGGTTCTGAAACAGCTTCCCAGTAGGAGCTGTGGGGACAAACAACTTAATTTGTTTTAAGAGAGAGCTGGACATATTTATGAGTGGGATTATCATAGAATCATAGGGCTTGTCTTCATTATTGGCATAAGTCGACCTAAGCTACATCTTCTCCAGCTATGTGAATAATGTAGCTGGAGTCAATGTAGTTTAGGTTGACTTATCCCAGAGTCTTCACTGCTCTGTGCTGATGAGAGACACTCTCCAGTTGACCTACCTTACTCTTCTCAGGGAGCTGGAACACCAGAGTCAACCAGAGAGCACGCTGCCATTGATTTAGCGACTTTTCACTAGACGTGCTAAATTAACATCCACCTCATCAATTGCAGCAGTGTCAATCTCCCTGGTATTGAAGACAAGCCCATAGGGTAAGAAGGGACCACAACGGTCATTTAGTCTAACCCCTGCCAAGATGCAGGATTTGTTGTGTCTAAACCAGTGGTGGGCAACCTGCAGCCAGCGGGCTGCACTCGGCCCATCAGAGTAATCTGCTGGCGGGCCATGAGACAGTTTGTTTACATTGACCGTCCACGGGCACGGCTGCCTGCAGCTCCCAGTTGCTGCGGTTCACCGTTTCCAGCCAACAGGAGCTGGGTGAAGCGGCAGCCAGCATGTCCCTGTGGCTTGCTCCATCCACTTCCTGCAACTTCCATTGGCTGGGAACGGCGAACTGCTGCCACTGGGAGCTGCAGGTGGCCATGCCTCTGGACGGCCAATGTAAACAAACTGTTTTGCGGCCTGCCAGAGGATTACCCTGGCAGGCCACAGGTTGCCCACCACTGGTCTAAACCATCCAAGACAGATGGCTATCCAGCATCCTTTTTAAAATTTCCGTGAAGGAGTTTCCAAAGCCTCCCTAGGCAGTCTGTTCCATTGTCCTGTTCTTACTGTTAGGAAGTTTTTCCTGAGATTTAACAGAGTATCACAGAGTTGTTTGTGATGGTGTGGGGCAGGACTCGGCAACACGGTGGTCCCTTCCAGTTTCTCTTATTTTCATAAAGCTCATATGTCAGCTGGTCACCTGCAGGAGCCAAGAAGCAGTTTTCCTCAAAAAATGTTGTCTTTCGGGTTTTTTTTGTTTGGTCTCCTTCCTCCAAAGCATCAGGAATGGCCACAGCTAGTGATAGGAAACTGGATAGGTTGGACAGGTGCTCTGA
Organism: Lepidochelys olivacea; assembly: GCF_965140295.1. Taxonomy (NCBI): domain Eukaryota; kingdom Metazoa; phylum Chordata; order Testudines; family Cheloniidae; genus Lepidochelys; species Lepidochelys olivacea. Next base: position 171,965,963 of record NC_140411.1, read on the forward strand.
GATGACACCAAGCATTCTCTCTTTCAGGTGCTTGTTTGGTTCAGGGTCTAAATGATCACCATATGTGGGGTCAGGAAGGAATTTTTACCCAAGTGAGATTGGCACTGACATTGGGGGAGTATTCTCCTTCCTCTACAACAGAGGTTCTCAACCTTTTCCTTTCTGAGCCCCTCCCCCCCATGCTATTAAAACTCCATGGCCCACCAGATAGTTACTGTTTTTCTGCATATAAAAGCCAGGGCTGGCATTAGGAGGTAGCAAGCAGGGCAGTTGCCTGGGACCCCATGCCTCAGGGTCCCCCACGAAGCTACATTGCTCAGGCTTCAGCTTCAGCCCTGGGGGGTGGGGCTCAGGGACCTGGGCTTCAGCCCCATTGGTGGGGCTTCAGCTTTCTGCCCTGGGCCCCAGCGAGTCTAATGCTGACCTTGCTTGGAGGCCACCCTGAAACCTGCTCAAGGCCCCCTAGGGAGCCCTGGACTCCTGGTTGAGAACCACAGCTCTACAGCATGGAGTTTGGGTCGTTTGGTGGGATTATCTGGGTATATCTTACTTAATCAGTTCTCTGCCATTTCTGGGACCTTGGGCATTGGCACAACTTGGTCCCTCCTATTCTCTGCCCATGGCACATAATAGTCTAGTGTCCTGTGGGCTGTAATACTTTGGTCTAATTTTGTTGTCAGGTTTTTCATGTGGGTGCTGAATGGTGTGGATTCCCTGTGACATATAGGATGTCAGACTAGATCTGGTGGTCCCTTCTGGCCATAAACTATATGACTCTAAGACTTCCTTGGCCCCTTCTCATGAGGCCAGAGTAAATAATATAATCAGTTCCACCCATGGCTAATCCTAAAAACATTAAAGGATCTTTGCATAGTGTGATAATCTGGTAAATAAAGGGTTAATTTTCTCATGGCCTGGTCTGGAATCTTTGTGAGTTGCTCTGTCTCTGTTGGTCAGAAGTGTCTGGGGGGAGAGAGAGAATTCCATTCTGCCTGTGTAAATGATCTCAGATGTGTCAACTGGATACAGTTTTTGCCTACATGTCTTTCACATCCCATTGTACTGAATAGTGTTAACAGTTTCACATTTTACTTTAGAAATAGCTGAATTTCAGTGGTGGATTAAAGATCTCTGTATATAGCCTGTGTATTGCTTTTAGTGTCAAAGTCTAATATTCTTACACTGAGGAGCCCCTTATTCCTACCAGTGGTCCCATTCAGAGTGAATAGGGTATCAGAATCTGTCTCCAAATTTGTAAGGTGTTTTGGAATCCTTTGGATGAAACACATTCACCGTGAGGGGGCCTCTATCATGCTTCTGGCCAAGATCCGTGAGAACAGTGACTTGCCTCTTTATTCAGACCTCTTCAACTACCCTCCAGTTTGCCTGTCTTTTAGACATCCTTTGTGGTCACCTATGCCACCACAGGACATGAAGGTGGAATCTGCTTGGCGTAATGAGTGGTCAGCGATAACAGTCATTAATCACTCTCTTGTCACCAATCCAACCATTTGCCCACCAGGTTTTGACCTACAAGGCACCTATAGTCATTGCTGAACTGGTTTCAAACAGGACCGGGTAACTCTGCAGTCAGTCTTTTCAAATGGGGTTTCTCTAACAACCCGTGATGTAGCTGTGATCAACTTCAGACTATGTCACATATCCTTGATAAGTGCTCGCTGAATTACTTCAGTGATGGGCTACTGGCTCTTCACCTGGCTGATGACGATTCTATCAAATAGTTGGGCACATTGCACATACGCTGATGACTCTATAAATGCATTCATCATTAGCAAAGATGTGGTTAGTGGGCAGCAGTGAAAGAATATACAATAAAGGAGATCACACATATCAGTTGTGGGTGGGGAAACCTCAGCTCTCCACTGAAATTTCATTAACCCTTAAATAACTGGCCTCTGGTCGGCCATCATGTCTCAACTAAAGATAACTATTGATTCTTCTAATTTTTATGACATTTAGATAGTACTGATCATGTCTCCCCACCTGTCTTATAGAGTGAACATGCCAGTTATCCTAACTTTTTCATATTATTTTCCAAACTTTGTGTTCTTTTTGTTGCCTCTGTAAGCAGTGTCAGGATGAGCTCCACCCTGACATCTGGTGGTGAGGTGTGGCAAGTTGTGGAAAAGAACTTCAGGGGCTGATCTCATTTGCATAGGCACACCTACCATGCCTAGAATGAGACCATAGCTGCCCAAATGGTCACTTTGGCTGCTGTGGGATCCCCAGTGTCTCTGTTATTGGGGCAGGAAGAATAAATTGTTATTACCCTGATTATGGGAACTGTGCTTGGAACTGTACGTGGCCTTTTGTTATGATGGAGGGATTCACCATCAACTAAGTAGCACTCGCTAGGCAAGGGTCATGGGTTACAAAACTGTGTGAATGGAGAGAGGCTGGGGACAAGTATTAATACTTGGTGGCATGGGCCCCTTGGTGAGGGCCTTACATGCTGATTGCACTTCCTCCTCTCTCCACTGTGGAATATCAGAGCTAATTTTGATTTCATTAGAAGTCTAGTTATAGGCTGCTGAGCTCACTTTGGGCTGACAGTGCACCAGCACTGGGGCTCCCCTACTATAAGCTGAATTCACCTAAGAGCTGAAATCACTGAGTGTTGTGTTAAGTAGTGGGGGAGCCTGAAGATATATTGTGGAGCAGGTTGAAGGACGGCTGGTGAAGCAGTTCGACGTGGAGCAGTGTGTGGATGGCAGGAGCTGCTTGTGGGCCGTGGAGCTGAGCGAAGGAGTTCGTGGGGCGGCTGGTGGAGCGGAGCGCAGCTGAGCGAAGGAGTTCGTGGGGCGGCTGGCGGAGCGGAGCGCAGCTGAGCGAAGGAGTTCGTGGGGCGGCTGGTGGAGCGGAGTGCAGCTGAGCGAAGGAGTTTTGTGGGGCGGCTGGCGGAGCGGAGCGCCGCTATGGAGCTATGGGGTGGTCAGCTTCAGATCACGTAAGGTGCCTCTTACCCCCGTCCCATTTCCACCCAGGTTGGGAGGTAAAGCTCCGCCGATAAACTTTCGAACTCTGGGGCTGCCCTGACCAGGGACAGAGACTTTTGGGGCATTGGACTTTTGGGACTTTGGGTGATTTGGGGTTGCTGGACTCAAGAACCAAAGGGAAAAGGGCATGCCCCAATTTGCCTGGGGTGGGGTTGTTTTTGCTCATGGGTTGTGTTATGAATCCTGTTGGTGGTGTTTCCCCAACATAATGCCACATTGTTTCTCTCTGTTATTAAAAGACTTTTGCTACACTCAGACTATGTGCTTGCGAGAGGGGAAGTATTGCCTCTTGGAGGCACCCAGCGGGGGTGGTATATATTTGTCCCAGGTCACTGGGTCGGGGCTCGAGCCGGTTTGCATTGTGTTATTGGAATGGAACCCCTAGATATTGAACCCGGCCCTTGTTGCTGCCAACTCTGACGGGCAGAAGGGTTACACCTCTTAATTCTCCCCAGTGGATCTATGACCAAAAACTGGGGATAAAGAAACATTTCAGATAAAGTAAACTGTAGTTGAAAACTATAAACTACAACTGCTTCAGAAGAGTCACAGAAGGAAAGAATTTGGCCCTAAACTTAGTTTTTGTATTTGGTGATGCTTTTCTTGTAATACTACCAAATTATAGTATATGAAAAGTGGGTCCCAAGCTATAAGATGTATTTAGATACATATAAAATTTTGCCCTGGTACCTACAGCATTTTAAAAAAAGCCCTCTTACTCTCTGAAGCAGTTACCAATACTGGGGCCTCGATTCCAATCCCTGTCATGGGGGAAAATATACTAAAAGATCATAGGTTTCAGAGTAGCAGCCGTGTTAGTCTATATCTGCAAGAAGAAAAGGAGTACTTGTGGCTACACTGAATGCATCCGATGAAGTGAGCTGTAGCTCACGAAAGCTTATGCTCAAATAAGTTTGTTAGTCTCTAAGGTGCCACAAGTACTCCTTTTCTTTTTAAAAGATCATAGTGATCTTGTTAGGAATGAAACTTCCTTTTATGAGCTTTGCTGACTGCAGTGTTCCCAAATTCCTACGGGCTAAGAGGCTCAGTTTTAAACATTTCTTCAAGCTTGTGATCTTTGAAAACATATATAACAGATGAATTCAAGTTGCTGTGAAGAGTGAGTCTATCAGACTAGAGGAAGAAAGATCCCAAATCAAGGCTTGGAAGCTTTGGGAAGTATATAATTGCCCAGATTCATTAACAAGATGATTTTCACTCACAGATAACAGTTCACTCTTCAGACTCTAATCTCCAGGTTGTTTCTAAACTAACGGTGATACGTGCAGCGGCAGAAATAATTTTCAAATGATCCTGCAGCAAGGGTTGTTAGACTAGAACCTGGAAAATATTTGAATCCCATTTACCATAAAATTTTCACAAAAAGTTCAAGAATCTATAAGACTGGGCTTGATCCTCCTCCCACTTACATTGTCTTAAATGGATTTATTACTGATTACAAGCCGTATAAATGGGAGGAGAATCAGACTCACTAACTGTTAACCTCACCCACCGCCATCAGACCTTGTAAACTAGTTCTGTGAACAGGTAGCGTCTGTACCATGCTCCTGCTCAGCAAAACTACTGCACACACACTAATGTCCAAAACTTACACCCTGGAGTTTGATTTGTTAAATTAAATAACAGCAAAACATGAAGCTCACTTAAGCTTTTCCCAACCTTGGGTCTTCCTAGGGGTTCCCCCGCAGAACCTCTCTGCCCCAGACCCTCAGCTCCTTCTATCCAGAAATGTATTTCCAGCCCTCTTGCATTCTGGTTGGAGTTTATTTTTCCCTCTCCTACCTCCAAATAGTCTGACAATAATTACACTGCAGTAATTAGACTGCAGCCTCATGCAGGGTCCTAGCAAGTGAGCTCAGGGTGACTAAGCACAAGAGTTTCCTTTCCTTTCCTTTCTTACAAGGGATGGACTCCTCTTTCTTCCTCTCCCAATGGCTTGACACCAGGGATGAATTTGTCTCAGGCATTTTTAGCATACTAAACATTCAGCCCAGGTGGACAGTTATATTGCAGTGCACATTAACAGGCACACGTGATTATTTTGGAAAGACAAATGAGAGGACCACAAACGCCACAGGTCTGACAACTTAGAGCAGTCTCATGATTGCACATTCTGCAAAGCAATTAAGCTTGCAGTCAGACATAAAGGGGAACTACCTTTTGTGAAAACTCTTAAGCACAACAAATATATTTGTGACTGAACATATTAAAGTTCATTGTTATCGCTAGCAACCTATTACTAGATTGAATGTCCAGAAAAACTACCCACAGAAGTAATCACTATCTTTTAAGACCTCAGGGCTTTCTGTTTTATATGAATTAATGAGTTTTGCAAATGTGCAGTGCTGAATACTGAACACCAACTGAATTTTCATGCAAGAAGCATCTATTATATTGTATGGTTTCAGCATATTACTGTCTAATTGTTCCTGCAGTGCTGCTTAGCAAATATATGTTCTGCAATCTGAAAGTGTGTGAGACATTTTAATGTATAAAAAAAATTATAAATCAAAGGGAGATGTGATTAGTTTGCATTATGAGTTGCAATTCTGTTCTTTGAGATTAGCGGCAGTGAATTGCCAGTGTGTACTTGAATCATTTACTGGTGCAGGCAATAAGAGTTGTGGGAGGGTTAAAAGCCTTGTGACATTTTAAAGCCTCAAAAGGTTGGCATATAATTATGACTAAGAAATGGTAAGGGCTATCAATCTGGCACTATCACCAGTAAGGGCATATTCCTCAATAACTTTTGAAGATGTGGTTCCATTTTCTATGAAAAAAATAAGGGGCATTTTGTGGATAGTATTTGTTATATAGACTAATAGAAATGCCTGGAATGTACTCCCACATAGGGGTGGGGGAGAGTAGAATTAAAGAAATGCTTGGCTGTGTGAGGTTTGGAAGACTCCAGGGCTGGTTCTGATTTCATTTGCACTGTCTTTAAACCAGTGTGACTCCGCTGATGTCAGCAGAGTTACTCCACACCCGTGTAAGTGAATTGCCCTTTGTACTGTTTCATAATTCATTGCTGCTATAGGCCAGCAGCAACTTACTATTCTCTAGAGCAAATTGTGCTCCAGAGGCGTGTCTGGGAGGCACGTTGACTCCTGAGGTGCTGCACTATACGCACCACCTCTTACTTGACGTTGCACATAGAGATACATCTTGCTTTTGGGTAGGATTTAATAGAACCAGTAACTGACGGGTAGGATTTATCACAGTCCGTACATATGCTTATGCAACTTTGTGTTTGCTGTCCGTGAGCTAGTACGGAAAAGGAAGTTTATTGGAACAAACATTTGTAAGAGTGACTTTTCAAAGTCACATATGTGAGTAGAAATAGGAACCAGTTCTTAAAATTGAATGTGCAGGTTTTCACACCCAAAGAGCTTGTCCAGTCTGAGAACATAGAAATCCAGTCAGTGAACAGAAATAACACCATGCGATTTATGTGACCAACTGTGAACAAAGAAGAAAAAGATCAAGAAGAAAAAAAGATATTCCAGAGATTAAGGGTGTACCACTACAGCTGGGAGTGAGCTTCCCCCCACCCCCAGTCCATTTTCATACTCGCGTCACTTGAGCTAGTGCATTAAAAACAGTGTGGATGTTGTGGCTCTGGTGTAGTCTCAGGCTAGTCAAATGAGCTCAGAAACAGGGACCTGGGTGGGCTTGAGAACCCAAACTGTGTGAATCTGTCTACCTGATCTGGGAGGCTCGGTTCTCACTGCAGTGCAGACATTACCTAAATGTCTGACCCAAAGTTCATTGAAGTAAATAGGAATTGTTCTCTTCCTTTCAATGGGCATTGGATCAAGTCCCAAGTGAAAGGGACAAGATATTCATAGTGAATAATTTTACCAGCTCCAATTATTAAATAACTGAAGCATTATTATTAAATAACTGGGGTTTAGAATAGAAGCTCTTCACTACCCTTATCTTATTAAACAGATACTCTTTGATATTAGAGCACCGAAGAATTTCACAAAAAGACATGGGTGTGTTACTTTTTCCACTGGTGGTCCTGCCTAGGTCTACTCTAAGTAGGGTGTGCAGAATTGAGACAAAAGGGAAGACTGAAGCTTGGTGTGCTGCCTTCGTAATAAATATTTTTCATGGGAGAAAAAGATAGATCACACAACCATTTATAAACAGAACCGTAATATTTTTAAAGGATTAAAAGTTAATGTTAAGAGAATGGTACAGACATACATAATATACATTGTAGATCGCTATAAGCACATCACTTAAAGGTGTTATAGTTGGCTATAAGCAGCCTTTTGGAGTCTCTATAACAATTGATTAACCATTTATTAAAACATCAATTAATTATTAACCCTTTATGAACTATACATAAATGAAACCTTAATATAAAGTCTGATCAAAAGATAAAGCTCTACATCAGTAAAAGGAAATCATGTTACTACAAATCCATCTACAAGGTATTCAAGAAGACGTAAGTCATGTTGAAGGATTTCTTTGGTAAAGCATCTAGCGTAAGTGCCAGCTTGACAAACCTACCATATGAAGGTCTATCTAATTTGTACAATATTCTTCAGACACATTTCTATATTTTTTCATTCACGTGAAGTTTGTTTGATAGCTTATGTGTGATTGCCAGCTCTAATTTTGTGGTTCTGTCTCCTTTTCAAGTAGTGCTCATTTTATCTGTATGCCCGATATAAATCATACGTACAAGCCAAATAACCCAGGTGATGGATATTGGTTTGATATGAGGTAAACCCGGTGCTATTGCTGTGTGAAGAAAATAAGTAAGCCAAGCCCATGAGTGAAGTTAATCTTAGTGCTAGTCACGTTGTTCACAGAAGATGATATTCCCTTTTCTGTTTGGTTTATAAACTGATTGTAACTTTTACAAATTTATTTATTGTTAATTAGTCACCAAATAGTTTATGTAAACCAACTGATGCCTATGAGTAATTTGGAAACTATTCACTATTCGTGGAATGTGGTTCATTGCCTAAGTCATTTGGATCCCATTCTCCCTTGGGCTAAATCTCTGGAATGGAATAACACGAGTTTACATCAAGAGAAGACCCGGTGTTCTATCTGATTATTATTATTATTAATAATCAGAGAACAAAGGGTAAGAGTAAATGGTAAATTTTCAGAATGGAGAGGGGTAACTAATGGTGTTCCCCAAGGGACTGTCCTAGGACCAATCCTATTCAACTTATTCGTAAATGATCTGGAGAAAGGGGTAAGCAGTGAGGTGGCAAAGTTTGCAGATGATACTAAACTGCTCAAGATAGTTAAGACCAAAGCAGACTGTGAAGAACTTCAAAAAGATCTCACAAAACTAAGTGATTGGCAACAAAATGGCAAATTAAATTTAATGTGGATAAATGTAAAGTAATGCACACTGGAAAAAATAACCCCAATTATACATACAATATGATGGGGGCTAATTTAGCTACAACTAATCAGGAGAAAGATCTTGGAGTAATCATGGATAGTTTTCTGAAGATGTCTACGCAGTGCGCAGCTGCAGTAAAAAAAAAATCAAATGGGATGTTAGGAATCATTAAAAAAGGGATAGAGAATAAGATGGAAAATATCTTATTGCCCTTGTATAAATCCATGGTACGCCCACATCTTGAATACTGTGTACAGATGTGTTCCCCTCATCTCAAAAAAGATATACTGGCATTAGAAAAGGTTCAGAAAAGGGCAATCAAAATTATTAGGGGTTTGGAAAGGGTCCCATGTGAGGAGAGATTAAAGAGGCTAGGAGTTTTCAGCTTGGAAAAGAGGAGACTAAGGGGGGATATGACAGAGGTATATAAAATCATGAGTGGTGTGGAGAAAGTGAATAAGGAAAAGTTATTTACTTGTTCCCATAATATAAGAACTAGGGGCCACCAAATGAAATTAATGGGCAGCAGGTTTAAAACAAATAAAAGGAAGTTCTTCACACAGTGCACAGTCAACCTGTGGAACTCCTTGCCTGAGGAGATTGTGAAGGCTAGAACTATAACAGGGTTTAAAAGAGAACGGGATAAATTCATGGAGGTTAAGTCCATTAATGGCTATTAGCCAGGATGGGTAAGGAATGGTGTCCCTAGCCTCTGTTTGTCAGCGTGTGGAGATGGATGGCAGGAGAGAGATCACTTGATCATTACCTGTTAGGTTCACTCCCTCTGGGGAACTAGGCATTGGCCACTATCAGTAGACAGGATAGTGGGCTGGATGGACCCTCTTCTTATTTTATTTTAATTTTTATTTATTTCATTTATTTACTTACTTGTATTACTGTAGCACTCAGGAGCCCTAGTCATGGACCAGAATCCCACTGTGCTAGGCATTGTACAAACACAAGAACAAACAGATGGTCCCTGCTCCAAGAGGCTTACAATCTAAGTATAAGACAAGATACAACAGAAGGATACAGACAGACCAGTAGAGAAATACAAGGAAACAATGAGACAATCTTGGGCAGCATGATAGGCAATGCTCTCTGCACACTAGCAGCCTAACAATTGTCACAACTCATGACTGAAACTTTTAAACTGCTGAATAATTAAAATAAAAATAATTAATGCAAACAGCAGTACATTAAAGTGCGCTAGGGAACCTTTAGTGCACACCAGTAGGGTCTCATGGACCAATGAATGTGCCGCACATCAGTGCACTTTAGAAATCACCCCATGTTACCCCACTGGGTAGACTAGCCCTATTACAAATACAATCCATGATCCCATTACGGTTGGGAAGCTCATTCAGTTCTGTGTTCTTCTGGTGGTTAGATTTCCACACTCATATTCAGGAATAAACCATTTCAGAAGGCAATCGTTATAGCCTTCAGCATTCAGTCTCCCTGTTGTCTGAGCCTTTCTTAAAATCATCCCCCTAGATTTCTCTTAGGCTTCTCAGAGTAGACATTCCTTGCTTTTCAGTCTCTTTGGTCTTCTGCCTCCTCCCTTCCAATTACCCTTTTCTTAATTGTATACATTTTGATAAAGTTCTCTATTAACCTGCTCACCTGATAAGGAAGAAAAAAAAATAAGAAAAATTGGTGGAGTTCTTTCCAAAGTCACTTTATAAATGGTCAGGAGTCATTAATCATCTTCCATATAATACAGTTATTAATTCTCCCATCATTCCCTCCTCCATAACGAATATATATTTTTTTAAATTATGAGATGAAATGCTTATTTTAAACTGGCAGTTAAGAGATGTACAATTGCACATGAATCATCCTTCAGATTGTATAGCTAGCTGACTGCATCATCTGAGACAACTATGAAAAATAATTCTGAATTTTTGTATCCTGGAAAGCAGTGATTCTGAAAAAACCCAAACCTAGGTCATGTTGAATAGTTGATTGGTAATAGAGTGGGATGAATGAGTTTTTAATTTTTTTTGGTGGCTGAACCAAAAAATCCTCCCCCAAATCTGGTTAGTTTTGAAGTGAAAGTGTTTTTTTTTTTCTTTGATGAACAAATGAAAAAAAAAAAACTGTTCCGATCTATTTGAAATGACATTTTTGAAATGAAGTGTTTTATTTGGAAAATGTAGAAATGAGGCAGACTTTTAAAAAATATTTTCTCATTTTTGATTGATCTGAAACTATTGCCACATTGCTTTGAAACTGCATTTTTTGCCAAACAAAAATTATTGCCCAGCTCTAAAAGAAAATGGCTATGCCTAAAAGGGTTAATGCAATTCCTGAAGGGGGAGAAAAAAGAGGGGGAGGAATATCAAGTTTCATTACTTCTGTATAAGTAGAAAGGTTATGTTAGGAAGGTTATGTTACTTCTGTATAAGGCTCTGGCGAAACCACTACAGGAGTAATGTGCTGAATTCTGTTGTCTACACTTGACAAGGGATGTTATAAAGATTGGAGGGAGTTCACAGAAGAATCATAGAATCATAGAATCATAGAATATCAGGGTTGGAAGGGACCCCAGAAGGTCATCTAGTCCAACCCCCTGCTCAAAGCAGGACCAATTCCCAGTTAAATCATCCCAGCCAGGGCTTTGTCAAGCCTGACCTTAAAAACCTCTAAGGAAGGAGATTCTACCACCTCCCTAGGTAACGCATTCCAGTGTTTCACCACCCTCTTAGTGAAAAAGTTTTTCCTAATATCCAATCTAAACCTCCCCCACTGCAACTTGAGACCATTACTCCTCGTTCTGTCATCTGCTACAATTGAGAACAGTCTAGAGCCATCCTCTTTGGAACCCCCTTTCAGGTAGTTGAAAGCAGCTATCAAATCCCCCCTCATTCTTCTCTTCTGCAGGCTAAACAATCCCAGCTCCCTCAGCCTCTCCTCATAACTCATGTGTTCCAGTCCCCTAATCATTTTTGTTGCCCTTCGCTGGACTCTCTCCAATTTATCCACATCCTTCTTGAAGTGTGGGGCCCAAAACTGGACACAGTACTCCAGATGAGGCCTCACCAATGTCGAATAGAGGGGAATGATCACGTCCCTCGATCTGCTCGCTATGCCCCTACTTATACAGCCCAAAATGCCATTGGCTTTCTTGGCAACAAGGGCACACTGCTGACTCATATCCAGCTTCTCGTCCACTGTCACCCCTAGGTCCTTTTCCGCAGAACTGCTGCCTAGCCATTCGGTCCCTAGTCTGTAGCTGTGCATTGGGTTCTTCCGTCCTAAGTGCAGGACCCTGCACTTATCCTTATTGAACCTCATCAGATTTCTTTTGGCCCAATCCTCCAATTTGTCTAGGTCCTTCTGTATCCTATCCCTCCCCTCCAGCGTATCTACCACTCCTCCCAGTTTAGTATCATCCGCAAATTTGCTGAGAGTGCAATCCACACCATCCTCCAGATCATTTATGAAGATATTGAACAAAACCAGTCCCAGGACCGACCCTTGGGGCACTCCACTTGATATCGGCTGCCAACTAGATATGGAGCCATTGATCACTACCCGTTGAGCACGACAATCTAGCCAGCTTTCTACCCACCTTGTAGTGCATTCATCCAGCCCATACTTCCTTAACTTGCTGACAAGAATACTGTGGGAGACCGTGTCAAAAGCTTTGCTAAAGTCAAGAAACAATACATCCACTGCTTTCCCTTCATCCACAGAACCAGTAATCTCATCATAAAAGGCGATTAGATTAGTCAGGCATGACCTTCCCTTGGTAAATCCATGCTGGCTGTTCCTGATCACTTTCCTCTCATGCAAATGCTTCAGGATTGATTCTTTGAGGACCTGCTCCATGATTTTTCCAGGGACTGAAGTGAGGCTGACTGGCCTGTAGTTCCCAGGATCCTCCTTCTTCCCTTTTTTAAAGATTGGCACTACATTAGCCTTTTTCCAGTCATCCGGGACTTCCCCGGTTCGCCACGAGTTTTCAAAGATAATGGTCAATGGCTCTGCAATCACAGCCGCCAATTCCTTCAGCACTCTCGGATGCAACTCGTCCGGCCCCATGGACTTGTGCACGTCCAGCTTTTGTAAATAGTCCCTAACCACCTCTATCTCCACAGAGGGCTGGCCATCTCTTCCCCATTTTGTGATGCCCAGCGCAGCAGTCTGGGAGCTGACCTTGTTAGTGAAAACAGAGGCAAAAAAAGCATTGAGTACATTAGCTTTTTCCACATCCTCTGTCACTAGGTTGCCTCCCTCATTCAGTAAGGGGCCCACACATTCCTTGGCTTTCTTCTTGTTGCCAACATACCTGAAGAAACCCTTCTTGTTACTCTTGACATCTCTGGCTAGCTGCAGCTCCAGGTGCGATTTGGCCCTCCTGATAACATTCCTACATTCCCGAGCAATATTTTTATACTCTTCCCTGGTCATATGTCCAAACTTCCACTTCTTGTAAGCTTCTTTTTTATGTTTAAGATCCGCTAGGATTTCACCATTAAGCCAAGCTGGTCGCCTGCCATATTTACTATTCTTTCGACTCATCGGGATGGTTTGTCCCTGTAACCTCAACAGGGATTCCTTGAAATACAGCCAGCTCTCCTGGACTCCTTTCCCCTTCAAGTTAGTCCCCCAGGGGATCCTGGCCATCCGTTCCCTGAGGGAGTCGAAGTCTGCTTTCCTGAAGTCCAGGGTCCGTATCCTGCTGCTTACCTTTCTTCCCTGCGTCAGGATCCTGAACTCAACCAACTCATGGTCACTGTCTCCCAGATTCCCATCCTCTTTTACTTCCCCCACTAATTCTACCCGGTTTGTGAGCAGCAGGTCAAGAAAAGCGCCCCCCCTAGTTGGCTCCTCTAGCACTTGCGCAGAGTTACAAGAATGATTTGAGGTTTGGAAAATATACCTTGCCATGAGGGGAAAAGAGCTGTCTGTTTAGCTCATCAAAAAGAAGGTTCAGATGATTTATTGTCGTCTCTAAGTCCTTACACAGAGAAATGCTAGGTGGACCTTAATCTTGCAGAGAAAGGCAGAGCATGATTCAATAGCAGGAAGTTTAACTTTAGAAAAAATGAAAGTGGAATAATATGTAATTTTTTAACTGTGGGTTAATTAAGTATCGGGAGAATTTAGCAAGGATATTGATAAATACATTACCATTTTGAATCTTTAAGTCAAAATAGGATGCCTTTCTAAAGGGAATGCTGCAATTCAACCACTAGTCATTGGGCTTGTATTCCTAAATAGTGGGAAAGACTAATTCCCTCCCTGCAGGAATTAATGGATGAAATTATATGGCCTGTGTCATAAAGATCAAACTAGATGATCAGGGTGGTCCTTTCTGACTTTAAAATCTATGTAGTCAGCTGTAGCAGTTCTAAGAGTTAAATTACGTGGACTCTTCCAGAATTCAGATATTTGAAGTAGCCCAAAGGAGTTAGCCCCCTATGGTTGTCCAATAGATTATCTGAAAAACCATTGTCAGAACACCAATGAGTTTCCACTATGAGCTTTCCTGAATGTGATGCTGATACTGTTGAAAGCATGTTTCCAGCACCATGTGTGCTAAGTAGTGCAAACATATTCCATTATTATTAGTGAGAATTTTACGAGTGACTCCCGCATGCTGCTGTGAAAGATACAGAATCTCTTGCTGAAAAAGACAATTTCAAGTAGCTGAAGTAGAAGTCAAACACTGATATAAACTTAATTAAGATATAATAAAGTCCACTGTTTATTTTCTCTCATCCATTCAGATGAAACTACCTAAATTCACTTCATCACTTGCTAAAGGTGAAAATCCTTGCAGCATAATTTGAGACAGAGCCACTTCCTCCTAGTCTGGGAACGTGGCCATAACTTTCGTCATGGGTTATATATTTATGTAATGTAGCTATCGAATCATGACATTTGATTGTCTCTGAGAGGCTGTAATTAGGAACAATTTGAAATGGTTAGATATTTAATTTTCCATCTTAAAAGAACTTTTAATTGGATATTAATTTTGTAATTTATAAATTGTGAGGATAACATAATCTAAACAAAATGTAGTGACTCCTTCCCAACTGTTTTATCTATATATGTAGATAGATTCTTTACATGACTGGCATACACAAAATTGAAAGGGCCCCATCTGGTGTAACTCAGTGCAGCTGCATTGATTGTTAGGCTTATTCATACCCGCTAAGGATCATTTAGGCTTTCCACCAACTAGTCTGACAAAAAATGTGGCAAAAAATGATATAACTCGATTGAAGTGAATGGAGCTGCATCATTTTACACCAGCTGAAGATTTGTCCCAATGACATTGTGCCCACCTCAACCAGTAGTCATTGTGTTTTACGGGTGATTTAGTATTTCATACATGCCTCTAGCTCAAAAATAATCTGTTACTGGAGGTAAGGAAAGTCCCTAGTATGGAGGGAGAGCTCAACCTTTTGACATGAGCTATCCTCTGAACCTCAACTGGCAACACCTTAAAGGTTCATCTGAATACCCAGTTGTAGAAAAATAAGTAATGATCGCCCTCAAAAGAGAGTGATGATCTTAAATGGAAAGAATCTGGTTTTGTACACTCTTCTTTGAAGTCCTTTCCCTCTCACACAACTTCTTTAACCATTCACTTTGTATTTGGATATAATGCATTCTAGTTAACCAACATACGGTCTTTTGCACAGAAAACTTGCAGCCACAAAATAAATTATGAACTAGTTTTGGTGAGCAAATGTGATTACACGTAATAGTTTAGACGGCATTCTGTAACTTTGATGTTACAATTCTCTGGGGAGCCTTATTCAAACCCTGGTTATCACAAAACAAATCTGTTGAAGAGACAACTCTGGTATTCATGTCCTTTATGTTGTATTTTTGCATGTGTAAATACTCTTTCCAGGGTAGCATTTTATTTTTAATTGTGTAAAACTGTATGACAGAAGTGGCAAAATGTTTCCTCTGTATAAAGTAAGCTAGTAAATTCTTATATAAATCCCAGGGTTTGCATGTGGAAGACAGTTTGCCCAGGTATTGCAGAAATTATTTCCTTTGCTTATATAGCAGAATAACAAATCTGTCATTCTCTCTCATGACACGATATTCTTAGATTTTTTTCCCCTTAATTTATCTTGTGGATAGTGCTGTGTGTAGGACATTTAAATAGCATTTACACCATTCCCAAACGTTTGAATCAGTGATTATTAATAATTTCATAATTCTATAGACCTTACAGCTGAAGATCTCAAAGTGCTCTAATGACGTTAACTAACTAGGCGACACAATGCACCCTATGAGCTACTGGAGGTAAAAACTATATAGGAACTGAAATCACCATCATTGAAACCTAGCTACCTTGACATGTGGTGCTCAACAACTGTTTGACTGCAAATAGAGACAGTTGTCAAAGTGAAGGAGAAGGCTGTATGAAATTGAATATACATGGGGACTTTAAGCAGACAAAACATTATTACTGCAGTTAAAATTTGGCCCGGACTGTAAGTTAACACCCCATCTCTTTTTTGAATGGCCACAGAATCTTTGATGGATACAAATGGCCAGGACTTCTGTTTTATATTTCATCCAAAAGTGCTTCACTCCTGCCAAATACATTTAGTAATGGAATCAGTTCTGGTTTCTGAAATGGACTTTATATATATATCTATATATAAAACACCTATTTTACTTTGTAGTCAGCAATTATTTCTGGGCTTCTCTGTATCTCTCACTTCTTGAGAAGATGGCAAACTACCTGTGATCATTCTTTTTAATGGAGTTCATCTGTTTTAAGTTTCAAGCTCTGTGTTATATATTGCTTCTATGTATAAAAGTAATGGAAGAAAGTTTGACTTTTCAATGTTCCTACAATTCACCAGGGGCTGGCCAGTACCTGTAGTATTTTGATGTAAAGTTTTGTGATGGTCTATTTTATATATATATATATATAAAGCCATTTTATATATACACATAATCTACATTGATAAAAACAATGGGAATTGTTATTTATTCCAGTATATTTTACATTCCCCCACCCCACCCTACCCTGTTTTTTAACCTGCATAGTTTGATTTCTGTATCTGATTATTGGAAGGTACCCATCTGTGCCTACTTTCAAATACACCAATTGTCAATTTAAAACATATAATATGTTAGCAACCTAATTTTGATTTAGTTTCTCTACGGCTTTGCTATTCTCCGTGTCTTTGACTACTTGTGTCACGAGTATTAGTGGTCAACCTCCAGTTATTTTAATGATGTCAAAAGTGCATGATAAGGGAAGGAAGAGGTTCTGAAAGGACAAAAATATTTAAAATTTTTCTGACCAAACTCTATAGGGCACTGAACCTGCAACATGGGTCAGGGTGGGTGAATCCCCACACCTGTGTGGCACCTGAATGAAGTTAATGTGGAACCACATGGGCACAAGGATATGACTATACGGAACTAATTTCAGGATCTGGGCCTAAAGACTATATCTGGTTTAGTTGAAAATAACTAATATAGCTGTGTTAAAGTGCACTATTAATATAATTATATAAACTTCAAACTGACTCTGTAATTTTTACCCCTTTGAATAGTGTGTCCAGAAAACAAGAGCTTGTATGCTTATAGTACACAGAAAATAAAGGAATATAGTTATGGAGGCAACGTGGAGCATGCAGGAGTTGAGACCTGCCAGGATTAAGGCTATACATGTGTATGCGTTGTGATACAGTCATTAATTACATGATCAGATGCTATTTTGATCACCCATTTAAAGTTTCCGTCACTATTACTTTTCTTGTGTCCTTTATATTAGGTTACTTGTTCCATATTATGCCCTACATTTGAGTCCTGATAGGATGGAATGTAGCAAAACTATATTAACACTGTTAGAAGCAGTAGTATTTTGGGCAATTACTTTAGAAGAGTATGCACTTTTCTTTTTAAGACTAGCCTGACTGGCATGTAGAAACCAAGGGAAAACACAACATCATTTGATTGTTTTAAATGCAGAAGCTCTGGATTATTTCATTTTCTGAAAGACAACAGGAGTAAATGTGCAAATAATGCAGAGAGCCTTGGCTGTAGTTTATGATAAACCAATTGTGCTAATGTGACTTCTAGGGAATACTGATAAGCCTTTACAAGTGTAACCTGATTTCCATGAATTCCACACAAAGTTCATTGTTCCTTCTGCATCAGAACCAGCAAGATAATCTGATCTTCCTTAGTATTATAGCATCACCCAGGAAAAGTACTAGAATTAATGCTATGTATATTACAATCAGGTAATTTACACATAATAACCTATTAGGAAAATAATCACCCTTGGTTTAAAGCTCAAAGATGAGGCCTCAGAAAATTGGTACATTTGGAGTTTAAAAAATTGGTTAAGATTTCAAAGGAACTCATCTTGGTAATTTTTATGTTATGTGAGAGTAAACAATAAACTAGATATGTACTGGTGCAGCTGTAGGCCTCTATCCTCTTGTCCGGGTAAAGAATCTGACATCTGACTCCACCCCAGAAGTTGCCATGCAATAGCCTTATTGTTCTGCAAAATTCTTCTTGTGTTTCCTTGTCATTTATTTTATTTGGTGATTGCAATCAGGTCAGACCAAGCTACAGCGTTCTTATCCAACAATGTTCCTTGAGGTCTTCGTGCCTTTCCTTGTCAGAGCCACGTATAAGTGGATTGCAGTGATGTGTGCTGGGAAAGTGGCAAAAACTGAGACAGTCTTCCACCGTCATTTAATCAACCAATAAACAAGTAAATGAAAGAGGTGTTTGGAAAAACATGGGCACACTCATATCAACATTTATGGCCAGATTGCAGCTACCTCGTATTATCCTTCACATTAAGGCACAAAGATCTTGTTGTCAGCAATTCAATTCTTTTTATTTGTCTATTACATAATACAGCAATGAGAGCCTGTTATTTGCTTGCCACAGGCAGTTCCAGCTGTCCAGAACCCCACCTTCCACAATGGAAGGTGACTTTTGGACTCTGCAACTATATCCCCACTTTTCAATGACAGCAGCTGCTTCACACAATCTATTTGCATTTGGCACAGAAAGGGGTGAGAGTGCAAGGAGACTCTCTTCCAAATTTGTAACTTTCAGCAGGGACGAGCCATGTTGTGAGTCATGAAGGCCCAGATACTTGCTAGCATTTCTGCAGCACTGATCACCTGGATGGGTAGGGTGGGCATGGAATCATTGCCTTCATCCCTAGAGCTGCATGCTGTACCTTCTCCAAGAGGTGTGTGACTTCTGTATTCTTGTGCACTGCCCAAGATGACCCTGCAGGAGAGACCCTTGCTGAGAATTTCTTCATGGGGCACCATCAGAAACACACCTTCTGCTTTTCTTCCAGTGTGACTGAGGACGTGAGAGGTACAGGCCATAATATTCTCTATGATTAAATCAGACTCATGATGACACTGCTATTCTCTGAGAAATGCACTTTGCAGTTAGCTTGCATTACGCTGTTGCTCCTTGATTTTGTTCAGGAGGATCCATGAGCCCTTCAGATTTCTGTAGGAGAAAATATGTACAGCTGTGATTTCAGGGGGAGCAATGACAAATTAACATGAGCCTTACAGTGCTTTCCATATTAAAAAAAAAAGTGTATTAGCTCAAATTATAATAGTGGAAAAATCTGGGCTACTTTCAGGCAGTTAAACTAAGCTTGTCTAAAGAAAGGCCTTGATGGCCTAAAAAATCTGAAGTTAGAGACAGTTATAAGTATTTAAGGGATTATAAAATAAAGAAGATTATATTCTCATTTCAACAAAATGTTAATAGGGGAAGATATTACTATGACCTATGCATTAATAAGCCTGCTATGAAATTGCAGAGATCCTCAGTTTCACTGTCAATGACGTTAAGGTGGTGTGACTGAATGGCAAATGAGGATATCTGAATTGTGCAGTTTCATGAGAGATTAGTAAGTAACATGACTTGTTAAGCATATATTCCTTGTCATCCTTTTTTGGCGGTCCGAAAGGTGTTTGTTTCAGGAATTCTTAATGAATTGTTCTTGAAAACTAAGTGTGACAGAGTGGGCTTTTATCTGTGTCAAACTGTGAACTCCATTTTATACTATATGCTGAACATGCCTCAATTTGCCCAACGGACCTTTATTATACTGAATTGTTGACAATGCCCTGCTCAGAAAAGGTGAGTGACATCCCTTTGAAGCGCTATCACTAAGAAGCCATCAAGGCAACAATTTATGGCCATTGATTCTGGGTACACAGCAGCTAGGAGGCATAATTCCCATCTTGGGTAGAGATACTTGCACTAGCTCTGCTTGAGCTAGCACCTAAAAATAGCAGTGTGGTCACAGTGGCATGGGTGGCAGCTCAGGCTAGCTGCCCAAATGCAATCCCACCCAACCACCTAGGTACAGTCTTGGGTAGCTAGTCTGAACTGCTACCTGTGTTGTTGCCACGATGCTGCTAGTTGTAGATGCTAGCTCACGCAGAACTAGTGCATGTATGTCCACCCAAGCTGGGAACTACAACTCCCAGCTTCTGTGTAAACATATTCTTTGTCTCTTGGCTAGCAGCCCATCCCCATGGAGCGATGAGCTTTCTGCACTGGGGCCTTTGGGGTGGAGAAAGCATGCCTGAGAGAGGAAGCTGGAGCATCCCAGGGTAGCATGTAGCAAAGAGAAAACACTTCAATTTAAGAGGGGGTGATGCTCTTAGTGGGAGGGCAACCATTTTCACATGTAAGAAGAACTGACTGGAGAGGGGAAGGAAGTGGGAGGGACTCTGCCCAGCCTGAAATGTTGACAAACCTCAGACTTGCAGAAGGCATGAATTCAGTTCTGGAGAGGGTATATCCTAGGACCTGTGGTTGTTTTAGAGACCAGTAACTCTCGACTACTTTAAGAGTAAAGTTCTTGTGGTTAAGAAATTCCTTTGCTAAGCCTGTGTCCCTTGCTTTTCTGACACAGTGTCCCTGAAATTCTTAAACTAGAAGCCAGAGTGCCCAGAACCTAGGAGAAGTTCTAGGGAAACATGTGTAAGTGATTGGGTGGTGGTGGGGCCTTGGAGGTCTGACACCGATTTCCAGGTCTAGGATGGTGGAGATGTCACTTGTTGCAAGAAAAGGGATGAGATGAGTTCTGGCTCCCAGGAGCAGGTCCTAAGTAGAGTTCATAGAATCATAGAATATCAGGATTGGAAGGGACCTCAGGAGGTCATCTAGTCCAACCCCCTGCTCAAAGCAGGGCCAATCCCCAATTTTTGCCCTGATCCCTAAATGGCCCCCTCAAGGATTGAACTCACAACCCTGGGTTTAGCAGGCCAATACTCAAACCACTGAGCTATCCCTCCCCCCACTGAGCTATCCCTCCCCCCTCAGTTGGCTGAGCGTTCTTTGAAAGTTCATATGGTTTTGAGAAAAAGTTTCATCTCAAAGTGGAACAAAGTGTTAAAACCATTAAACGGTCATGGAAAGAGATTTAAAGAAATACTCGGTTTTGGGAGACCGTATATTGATAAAGCCATGGCTATAATGCAGATATACTCAAATGCTGAAATCTGTTCAATGGATAAGTATATAAGATTTTTCTAAGTTTCCTGGAGGTTTCATTCCCTCGGTATTTGAAATGCCCTTGAGCAATTTCATATACTCCTGTTCCCAAATGGGAGCTGTGCTCAAGAAATTCCATTTACCTATTTGTCCCTGAGTCTGCCAATCAGCTTTGTATTATTAGAGCTGTACAAATAATGGATATTTTTGCTTTGCTGACAATACTGAAAAGTTGAAAAAAGATGGCTTTGGGTCAAACAGAACACTTCATTTTGAAAAAAAAGAAGGATATCTTTTGTTTGACCATTTTGAAATACTTTTATAATAAAATTAAAATAAATTTTGAAACAAGGCTGTTTAGATCAAAATCTATTCATTTCTGAAAATGTCAAAACACGTTTAGACTTTTTCTGATTTTGTTTTGTTTTGATTTTTTGGCTGAAGCAATTTGCAAATTTATATCCATTTCACCAAAACTATTTCAGCGTTGATGAATCTGTATTGGTGTGTCTGAAATATTTCTCTTCGCTCTTCTTATAGCAGAAGCAGCATCAACAGCTATAATCTAGTTTGTAAAAAAATTGCTATTATAACATTCTCTTGTAGCCCATAACTTTTGTGGTACAACCACTGTTAGGGCTTGGTGTGTTGTTGGTTTTTTTGTTTGTTTGTTTTTCCCTGAGCTGGTCTGTCCAAATTGCCTCACAGTGGGCCAGAAAATTTAATTGGGAATGTTTCTGAAATTGTAATTATTCTGCTTGGAGGAGCACAGAGTACTAAACAAATGAGAACAACAATGCTTTGCACAATTCTAGTCTGCCTTCCACCTGAGTTAGAAGAGGGAGCTGCACAACTTTGGTAAAAACAAAATGGAGCTTCCCCTGCTCCTTCCTTAGTTGGGTAAGCAGTGCTTCTTCCCCACCTCTTCCTTTGCTCCCCAACCTATTTCAAACTGACCATTCTGAGCCAGCTTGGGGTGGGAGATTTCTAAGGTATAAGAGGAGGAAGAACAGAAGAGAATAATAGGGAGGATGGAAGGAAGTGTTTGACACAGACAAGTTCTGTAGAGACAGAAGCTGATTATAAAAGAAAATGAGAACCTAGAGTAGCTGAGGCACAAGCTCACTGTGCCCTCTGTGCAAAGACTTGCTGGGATTAAGGCCGCTTAAAGCCTCTGGTTGTAGCTGAGAAACTACCACACTAGTTTTAAGGCTTTCAGAATACCAGAAGGAGAGGAAATACAAACTGAGTTGGTGTGTGATCTTATAGTTTTCTTGATACAAATTCCCTGCTGTACGAGGGCAAAGGGTACCTAAAACTTTACTGAAGTGAGCCTTCATTGCTCAGAGAGCAACGAAATCTTATTCAGCACCTTTGTGTGGTAACAAGGGCACTTTCATGCCCTGTGGTTTTGCAGTTTGCATAGCTAGGCTCTAAAGCATGAGATCTATTAAAATATTAAAAATATGAATTATGAATCGAATTTCATTACAACAAGATAAAAGAACATTTGGGCACTTTTCCACATTAAGGTGCAATCAAGGCTTAAAACCTTCCAATGCTTCAGTGTCATTTAAAAATGAAATAAGTCCCATTTGTCACTGAAGTCACAATGTGCATATTGTGACGGGGCAAGGCCAGATGGCTATAGAAAAGTAGTGGGAGATAGATATATTAGCTCCAGGCTAAACAAATCCCTGGTACCAGGTTAAGTGAAATGGAAGCTGCTCCAGGTCAATTAAGACACCTGGGGCCAATTAAGAACTTTCCAGAAGGCAGGGAGAAGGCTAGGTTGATTGGGACACCTGAAGCCAATCAGGGGCTGGCTGAAACTAGTTAAAAGCCTCCCAGTTAGTCAGGTGGGTGTGCATGTCAGGAGCTGTGGGAGGAAGTTGTGCTGTTGGAGAGGCTGAGTAGTACACACCATATCAGGCACAAGGAAGGAGGCCCTGAGGTAAGGGTGAAGTGGAGCTTGAGGAAGTGAGGGCTGCTGTGGGGGAAGTAGCCCAGGGAGTTGTACATGTCATGTTTCTAAAAGGTCAGCTACCATAGCTGATACTATTAGGTTTCCTGGGCTGGAGCCCGGTGTAGAGGGTGGGCCTGGGCTCCCCCCCCCACCTTTGACCCCTGATTAATCACTGAGAGTGGGAGACAACAGAGACTGTGCAAGGAAGGATAATTTCTCCTCACCTCCCTTGCTGGTTTATGATGAAAATGGCTCAGTAGACCGTGACCCTTGTCTCTAGAGAAAGAAGGGTTACGTGGAGAGTCACAGAGAGCCTCTGAGGCTAACGAAATCTGCCAGGAAATGCAGGACCCACGGAGGCAAGGACATAGCTTTGTCACAATATCCTCTGGGAAATGTCATGTTTTGCCATGATCACTAATCTTTTTTGTTTGGCAGTTCAGAGCTGTCTATGACAAAAGTGTCCTAGTAACTTTTTTTGCATAAAAAAGTAGCACAAAGCTTTAGAAGTGAAGTGACAATCAGCTCACTCTTCTTGGGCCTGCATAAGTTTGAATAGAGAGTAGATGGATGGCTTCATGTATTTATTAAAAAAAACAAAACTAAACTGAAAAATAACAAACAGAACCCCACATGTTTAACACCAAAAATAATCTTTAAAATATTTTTTAATAAACATAGCAGGCACTGCATGGTAACTGTGTGGTTAGGCGGGATATCTATATCCAAGCATCTGCACTTCATAAGAATTCCTAAAAACTTCAGGACCCAATCCTGCAATGAACTGTACATGGGTAGACCCCTATGCACTTGTGAAGTTTTGTGGGTTCAGGATCCAGCCATGTGGAGCTCATTGTAGGATCAGGGCTTCAATGTTACAGTTTGGAGATTGATTTTTATTTGCAAGACATTATCTAAAATGTATGTTTGGTGCCAAAGTACTCTTTTAAATCAATAGTTCATATCTTGTCTTGTTATTTCTTGTAACTAATACATATTGGGAGTAAAGGTGAGGAACTCCTCTGTCAAGGTTCCCTCCCCACTCTGAACTCTGGGGTACAGATGTGGGGACCCACATGAAAGACTCCCTAAGCTTATTTCTACCAGATTAGGTTAAAAACTTCCCCAAGGCACAAGTCCTTCTTTGTCCTTGGATGGGTACTGCTGCCACCACCAAGTGAGTTAGACAAAGATTCAGGAAAAGGACCACTTGGAGTTCCTGTTTCCCTAAAATATCCCCCCAAGTCCCTTAACCCCCTTTCCTGGGGAGGTTTGAGAATAATCTACCAACCAAATAGGTAAACCAGGTGAGCACAGACCAGCCCCTTGGGTTTTTAGGATACTAAAAACCAATCAGATTATTAAAAAACAGAACTTTATTATAAAGAAAAAAAAAAGTAAAAGAATCACCTCTGTAAAATCAGGATGGAAGGTAATTTTACAGGGTAATAAGATTTAAAACATAGAGGATTCCCCTCTAGGCAAAACTTCAAAGTTACAAAAAACAGGGATAAACCTCCCTCTTAGTACAGGGAAAATTCACAAGCTAAAACAAGATTGTTTAATGCATTTCCTTGCTATTTCTTACTATTTCTGTAAGTTTAGCTGTATCATTCATAGGAGCTAGATTACTTGCTTGGTCTCTCTCTTTGTCTCCAGAGAGAACACCCAAGCCCAAAACAAAAACCTTCCCCCACAGATTTGAAAGTATCTTTTCCCCTTATTGGTCCTTTTGGTCAGGTGCCAACCAGGTTATCTGAGTTTCTTAACCCTTTTCAGGTAAAGGAGGGATTTTATGCTACCCTTAGCTGTAGGTTTATGACGTGATCTTTAAAAGGCTTTTAAATGAGGTCATTAAAATCAAAATATAGCAACATTATTTTAGTGACCTTTCAAGAGCTACCTTCTCCTCTCCCCAAATCATGTACTCTGCCTCTGTTTCTCTTCCAGCACTAGTCTATATTCTTATGCTGAACAGCCAGATGCTAACATTGCTAGATAGAGAATATGCTGTTGAGATAAGGAGAATTTGTGTCCGCCTACCCCTAGGGCCCATTAAAAAGGTACTCTTAAAAACTCATCATTTATCACTTACTGGGATTTGTTGGTCTACCCGGCATGTAAAATGGGGAATTACCACAAATATTGAATATTAAATGTAGTTTTTTTCAGGATACCCACTATAGTTACAGTCAGAGAAATAACCTCTGTTACTTAAAAAAAGAAAAGGAGTACTTGTGGCACCTTAGAGACTAACCAATTTATTAGAGCATAAGCTTTCGTGAGGCTCACGAAAGCTTATGCTCTAATAAATTGGTTAGTCTCTAAGGTGCCACAAGTACTCCTTTTCTTTTTGCGAATACAGACTAACACGGCTGTTACTCTGAAACCTCTGTTACTTAGTGAGATTAAACTACAAACACATTTATTTATCCATTTTTCTCTCTTTCAACACTTCATGCAACTCAGTTGAAATATAGCTAATGGTTCCATCCCAGCTGTAAGGCTTTGTGGGATTAGAACCCAAGTCTGTAGAACTTGGGCCACCTGATGTGCCCATCTCACCACCAGAAGGGTATGCAATGCTATAGCCAAGAAGCACTGTGAAAATTAGGTGCCGCAGGAAGTAATGCCCAAATAGTCTAGAGTGACAGCACCCTGCAACCCACTTATAGGCCAAGCTCACTATTTAACCCAGGAGGGTGGCCCAGGGTGTTGTCTGGGCAACTACATAGACTTCTGGACTGCTGTGACTGCAGACTGCACCTTGCTTCTGATCTCCAGTCTCTGACCCCAGCCAGACTCTGATCTTGTCTCTTGATTGTAGCCTGGTACTACCTCCGGTCTCTGACCTTGGCCTGACTCTTGCTTATTAATCCTGGCTCTAGTGATTACTCTGATCCTTGCTCACTGATCACTGCCATATGGCCGTCCTGGACTGGTGGACACCAGCCCAGCTGGACCACTAGGCCAGATTGCCTACAGCACAGTCCCTTACAGCAATGCAGTCGATGCTGTTTTAAGAAAGTGATATAAGATGGGGATTGCAATATGGTCAACTTGAAAATCACATTCTGATCCAAAATGGTGTTCCTATAGTAGTTATAAGTAGTACCTAAGTATATTGTAACTGAAAGAACTTAGAGAAAAATATTTACTATTTTTTTTTCTTTCAGTAGGCTCAGGATTTGCAAATATGTGACTGCAGTTTGTATATTGCTTGTATTATAGTAGCACGTAGAAGCCTCCACCATGATCAGGGCCCTATTGTACAAACACACATTGATGTGGACATGTAACAAATGACACTGACATCATTCATGAAAAAAATTGGAGTTTCTGATATGACCTGAGACCTCTTGATATTTTTTGTGTGAAAAAACAGGCTGAGAAAGAGACCAACCCATCTCAAAATAATGATTAACCCAGCAGTTAGTACAGCCACTGAAGATCTGAGGATTGCTCTGAATTGGACGGAGCTGGGACTAGGGTTGCCAATTTTGGTTGGATGCATTCCTGGAGGTTTTTGTCACATGACATAATCTTTAATTAAAGAGTCCTTCCTTTAATGCCTGGAAACTCCCAGATAATCCTGGAGGGTTGGCAAATTTAGCTGGGACTTGAAGAAATGTCTCCTATCTCCCAGCTGAATGCTTTAGCCACAGGGCTATCAGCCTCTTGAGGATCTCACCTGAGAAATCTTCCACATGAAAGTTTCAAATTTCAATAGTTGTCTATAAAATTTGGGTTTTGACAATTGGCATTGTCTGATTGAAAAAATGTTGTGATAAAAATTTCCAACTAGCTGTATTCTACAATGCCGAATTTATTAGCTCAGATCCCCTAGGACTGTCAGTGCCTTCTGCCAACATAAACCTTGGTGCATTTTTTTCTGTGGAAGCAAGTCTGCCCGGGGTTAAAGTGAGAAATAGATGATGCATCTTACAACAGTTACAGCTGTTCCCTAGTGGTAACAATCATCTGCCCTCCTTCTCAGCAACAGTGGGCCCTGGTGGTATTTTAATACCTGTGTGAGACAGCTTTAGTAAAATCTCCCATCCTTTCCATTATAGCCACTCCAATTGATAATAGGTACATTTTAAATGAGTTAAGGCCAAATGCTGTCTTCAATTGCATGTGTGCGGTACCCACTAATATTAATGGGAAGTGTGTATGTGTGGTCAGAAGATGGCAGAATCTGATCCATCATCCTTATATTGGTCCTCATTGAGGACTAAGAGGTATTTCTGGAATATAGAGAAATAACATATTCTAGGCTGTGACTACCACAATGTTTCTAAATTCTCATCAGATCTAAATATTTTAAAGGTTGAGAGTAGCAGCTGTGTTAGTCTGTATTTCCAAAAAGAAAAGGAGTACTTGTGGCACCTTAGAGACTAACAAATTTATTTGAGCATAAGCTTTCGTGAGCTACAGCTCACTTCATCGGATGTCCTTTTCCAAAATGAAGCATCCTCTTATCAAATAGATACAGTAATTGCCAAGGAAACCCAAATGAACATCATTCTTAATCACTGTGGAGCAATTAGACCTTAGTTTTGACTGATAATGCAAATTTCTTATATGTTGCCATTTAGTTTTAATCAAAGCACCATCATATCATAAATGTTAATTAGAATGCAGATTTCTACTCAACCTTGTTTAGAAGGAGAGATGCATCAATAAAAATAGTGTCATGGATACATGAACAGGTTAGTAGAATAAAACATAATTTATCTGAATGATGAATATTCCTGTTCTGAAAGCATCTTTGCTGAAGGCAAAGCTTTTTAATATATCTTAAAATTCAATTTTGGGCACAGAAGGAAACTATTCACTAGAGAGAGAGACAGAAGCTGTCTGAAATATAAGGATTATTCTGCTGTGATGAAATAAACATTATTGATATCTTTCAGTAAGTAAGGGCTTCCTAGTGTGTTCAATCTCAGATACTATACTTAAAGCCAGTGGCACATATAGTTACCTGGTGTACATTGACATAGCTCTGATTTCCAAGGAGCTCCACTGATTTACTGCTGAGGTCTGGCCCAATTTATTTGGAAATATACTGTGGATAAATTAAAAAAAATAATAGGGCTGTCAAGCGATTAAAAATTAATTGCAATTAATCACTCTATTAAACAATAATAGAATACCATTCATTTAAATATTTTTGGATGTTTTCTACATTTACAAATATATTGATTTCTGTTACAACACAGAATACAAACTGTACAGTGCTCACTTTATATTTATTTTTATTACAAATATTTGCACTGTAAAAATTTAAAAAAATAGTATTTTTCAATTCACCTAATACAAGTACTGTAGTGCAATTTCTTTGTCATGAAAGTTGAACTTACAAATGTAGAATTATGTCCAAAAAATTCTGCATTCAAAAATAAAACAATGTAAAACTTTAGAGCCTACAAGTCCACTCAGTCCTACTTCTTGTTCAGCCAATTGCTAAGACAAACAAGTTTGTTTACATTTGCAGAATGCTGTTTGCTTCTTGTTTACAATGTCACCTGAAAGTAAGAACAGGTGTTTGCATGGCACTGTTGTAGCCAACATCGCAAGATATATACAACAGTGCCATGCAAATGCCTATTCTCACTTTCAGATGACATTGTAATTAAGACGTGGGCAGCATTATCTCCCATAATTGTAAACAAAACTTTTTTTTCTTAGCGATTGGCTGAACAAGAAGTAGGACTGAGTGGACTTGTAGGCTCTAAAGTTTTACATTGTTTTGTTTTAGAGTGCAGTTAGGTAACAAAAAATACATTTGTAAGTTGCACTTTCATGATAAAGAGATTGCATTACAGGACTTGTACGAGGTGAATTGAAAAATACTATTTCTTTTGTTTATCATTTTTACAGTGCAAATATTTGTAATAAAAATAATATAAAGTAAGCACTGTACTCTTTGTATTCTGTGTTGTAATTGAAATAGATGTATTTGAAAATGTAGAAAAACGTCAAAAATATTTAATAAATTTCAATTTGTATTCTATTGTTTAACAGTGCGATTAATAGCAATTAATTTTTAATAGAGATTAATTTTTTTAGTTAATCGCGTGAGTTAACTGCGATTAATAGACAGCTCTAAAAAATACTGCTTAAAGTGGATGAGATACCAGCTGATAGAATCCAGGAAACTTGAAGTTTAATATGTTTCAGAGTAACAGCCATGTTAGTCTGTATTCGCAAAAAGAAAAGGAATACTTGTGTCACCTTAGAGACTAACCAATTTATTTGTGCATGAGCTTTCGTGAGCTACAGCTCACTTCATCAGATGCATACTGTGGAAAGTACAGAAGATCTTTTTATACACACAAACCATGAAAAAATGGGGGGAGAGAAAACCTTTTGTAGTGGTAAACACCCATTTTTTCATGGTTTGTGTGTATAAAAAGATCTTCTGTACTTTCCACAGTATGCATCCGATGAAGTGAGCTGTAGCTCACGAAAGCTTATGCTCAAATAAATTGATTAGTCTCTAAGGTGCCACAAGTACTCCTTTTCTTTTTGAAGTTTAATATGATGATCTGAGTTGGATTGACTATAAGAACAAAAGGTAAATATTATTAATTAAAATGTAAATAATGAAAAATTCTCTCTCATTATCTTAATTATGAAACAAATATAAGTTCCCAAATCTATGTATGTTCTACCGGAGATGCTTTATTCAGTCCTAATCCTGAAGTCCTTATTCAGATAAAACGTCCATTGGCTTTCATGGGAGTTTTGTCTGAGTTGGAAGTTCGTGCCCTCTATAGCATATGTCCAAGTGCATAGCTCAATGCCCTTTTCTTCCACAGATCTGTACTGATAAATCTAACTGTTCAAGGAGTTTGTATCATTATGCTTTTGACTAACCAGATACCATCCTTAATCCATATTGTCCCTATGCACATACATAGTGCTCTCTTTAAGCATTCTTGTTTCTTGTTTCTGGTTTCTGTCACGTGTTGGTTACTTAGGAGCTGATAGCAGTAGCTACGTGTGCTTCTGACTGGCTGATCAAAGCTGTTAGATGGTTTAACTTGACTGCTGCTCATCACACCGATCATAATCAGTACCTTGTGCTCCCCCACCTATTGTCTCATTGTCCACTCAGGGTACCTCTATACTGCAGCTAGAGGTGTAATTTCCAACTCCGGTAAATGTATGCCATTCTGAGTACAATCCCATCTGAGACCCTAGGTATGTACTCGAATATCCAGTCCATCCTACTACCCAGGCCACCATAGCCACACTGATATTTTTAGCACACTAGCTTGATCAAAACCAGTGGATGAGCTGGAAATTACACCTTAAGATACAGTGTAGGTTGTAGAATAGCTTGAAAACTATTTGGGGAAGGAAGCTTCTCTTTGTTATACTGACACAGTTCCCATCTCAGTGGGGTTGGAGTCTTTAGGTGTTCCTGCAATGCAAATAGTAAATAATAAATCATTAATCTTTTATTCTCTTGCCAGTTGAAGTTTTGTATTAGCTATGTTATTTGTAGACAAACTTTGACTGATACACATTTAAGTTTTTGTGCATAAATCCAGTGCAGAATGAATTTCCTAGTTGGTGTTTTTGTGGGGCCATCTTAATAACTGACTTGCTGGTAGCCCGATTCCAAGACAAGTATGACTGGTGCTTTAAAACATTCCAAAGTTGTGACAAGGCAACAGCCTCTAAGAATATTATAAGTACAAGAAACCTTTAAAAGATATACTGCTGTATTTTCTGGTGGCAGAGTTCAACTCTTCTCCCCTGTAGACTGGTGGCAGGTGCAGGTGGGAGTCCCTTAATGCTAATGCAATTTTCAGTAACAAAACATATTAGGAGATTTCAACTCTTGGCATCATAGAGTTAAATATCTCTTTCCTAAATCCCACATATAACAAATTACTGGGTGTGTATACAGCATATGGAATGGTTGACTAAGTCCCAGTGTGTGCTGCTTTGCATTCCCTGTAATGTCACTCATTATTCTATTTGACTTTAGTTGTGTTCTCAGATTGATACATTAAAGATTAATGATGCACTTATGCTAAATCAAGAAGTTAGATACAAAGATATAAAGGAGTAGATGGTGTAGCAATTAAGGCTTTTGTCTTTCACATCTGGGAAATTGTGGCCTGAGATATGTAAGTGAAATGCATTCTAGAAGTCTCTGTTTATTCCCTGATAGATGTTCTGAGCTTAGTAAATTCTAGGTCAGTTGCTCTGTTTGTCTGTCTGTAAAAACATTTGGAAATCTTATTCAATTTATTCCAGTGGGATATGTCAATGATGAATTTAATAATGTTCATAATCAATAAAGACTGATGCACAAATGGCAGGATTATTCAGATAATAGATTTTCAAATACATTTCATACCAGAACAGTAGTTTCCAGGGTATCGATACATAAATATTTTTGTTTCAAATGTAGAAAATGAATAAAGTAGCTTTAGCTGCACAATAATTCATTAGGATAGTCAACTGAGTTTCTTAAATGAATTTCAAAACTTAGCACCCTTGAAGTTCTAACTCAGGCAAAACTAATCGCTATGGCAACGGAAAGACTTTGCCTGAGAAGGACTTCAAAACCAAGTCTACTCCATTTATTAATGTTAACGTGGTTTTTGAAATTCTGAGGACAGCCAATACAGACATATCAACTTTTTTTCTGTTATCGCCAATAGGCCAAGACGGTAATAAATTGTGATGTGTGCAGATAATTTAATACTAATTGATCAGATAGTTGCAGAACATATATGGCTTTTCCCCTGAGGAATGTTCTTTGTCTGGAGAATTAGTTTAGATTGAGCTAATTCAATAACAAAATGATAGAAAAAGAAATAAGTTCATGTACTATAAGGAACATGATGATTTTTTGGTGGACTACTATGATATGCAGCATTCATTATAATATGTTAGTTAATTATTCATGTGAAATAGAGTACTCTAGTAGTAAAAAGGTCACCATAAATATCTGAACGATAAGCATCAGTTGCATAGACCCATTTTACCAATTTTTGACATGTTTAGTACACACTAATTTATGGATTTGAAAAAGTATAGATCTTTTATTGTTGAGATGCTTCCCTATGATCTATCCTTCCTTTATCCTTTTTTATTGTAAAAACAATGTCTTAACTGTTTTCCTGAAAAATACACACATTCTTCCTATTGACTGGTACTGATAGCATACTTGGTCCTATACAAAACACTTGTAAGGTTTCTTTCTTTTGAAGCTTACAGTTTAAGTGGAAAGGCATAAGAATTAACATACGAAGTTGGACCAGTGGCCCATCTAGTCCAGTATCTATTCCCCAGCACTGGCCAGGACCTGTAGTTCAGAAGGGGATGTAAAATCCCTATAGTGGACAGATACATAATATTACATGGCTGTGGAAGAAGCTTCTTCCTACCTCCAGGCTCTTAAATATTTGCTTATGTCTTCAAACATGTGGATCGACATGACTTATACTAGTATAACTGCAGATAGTGTTATTGTTCCTATCTAACCTAATCCACCTATGGAATTTCTAAGGTGCCTATGAGTAAGGCTGCGAGTCTGTCATGGAAGTCACGGATTTCGTCCATGATTTTGGTCCCCCTCCTTCCTGCAACAGTGGCAGTCCTGGTCTGCCCCCTCCCCCCACCAGCAGTGGTGGGAATCCCGGGTCACCGCCTGCCAGCAACCAGCATGGTGGTCCCAGGCCACCCCCTGCCAGAGAGGCTGCTGTGGTCCCGGGCCACCCCACACAGCACCAGTGGGCACCCTGGAGCCCCCCACCCCTAGCAGCAGTGGGTGCACCAGCGGGTGCCTGGGACCCCCCACCCAAAACGCCAGAGGGAACCCCAGAGCCTCCCCTCCAGAGCAGCAGCTGCACCTCTAGAGCCCCCCAGAACAGCAAAGATTTAGTCAGGGGTATATAGTACAAGTCACAGATAGGTCACAGGGCCGTGAATTTGTTTATTACCGCGACCTGTCATGACTTTTACTAAAAATGCCCATGACTAAATCTTAGCCTTACCTGTGATTTATTTATGTACATATAAGTAAGTATGTTATTCTTTTTGAATCACTTTGCTTCATATGGGAGTGAGTGCCATTGATTAGCTGTACACTGAGTGTTTTGTTTTGTTTTAAATGTTTCCTAATATCAGTTGTAAACTTCTTGATTTTTTTAACTGCATTGGGTGTTCCCATTTTCTTGTATTTTAGGAAAGGTTTTACAGGGCAGCCTATTGTTCATTTTAAAGCCCAAGAGAAATAGCCTTTAACACGAGAGCAGCTCAGTGCTGATGATAGTTATTAGAGACCTGATCTTGTTCATGACTCTGCTCCCATTCATGTTTTATCGTTGACTTGAATGAGATTATTTGAGGTAGGAGCAGGTACTCCAACAGTATCTAACTGTGAGCAGAAATGGCCATTGATTATACTTAAGTAGAGTTAGAACAATGCTAGGTAACCCTTGTTGGTGACTAACAAAACATTGCTGCATCAGAGTGTCATGTGAAGGATGTGACCGCAACCCTTCATAGAAAGCAAGCATTTCTTATCTAGTGCAGCCTGAGAGAGAGAGAAAGGCCCCTGATGCCGTTCACTTACCCATAGTAGTGATTAGAGGTGACTAGTAAATGGAATAATTTTTTTGTGAAAATGTGCATGAAAAATGGTGGTTCTGTTTTTGACAAAGTTTAGAAATTTTCAGTCTGTTTACTGGCAACATAAAAGATGTTTCGTTTCAACTATTGTACAGTCCAGAGCTGTGTATTGTAGGGGGGAAATATTGTACAGCAGCTTTGAAAAAAAAAAGAAGAATTTTCATTTTGGCTGCAACATTCCTATTTTTATATATTGCTTAAATATTCAAAAGTGAATAGCAATTTTGGGAGGCCAGCTTGAGATGTTTAGATAAGTTAAGTGTCTTCAAATCACAAGGGCCTGAAGAAATGCATCCTAGAATACACAAGGAGCTGACTGAGGAGATATCTGAGCCATTAGAAATTATCTCTGAAAAGTCATGGAAGCCAGGAGACATTCCAGAAGACTGGAAAAGGGCAAGTATAGTGCCCATCTATAAAAAGGGTAATAAGGACCACCCAGGGAATTACAGACCAGTCAGCTTAACTTCTGTATCCAGAAAGATAATGGAGCAAATAATTAAGAAATCAATTTGCAAACACCTAGAAGATAATAAGGTGATAAATAACAGTCAGCAAGAAGAAATCGTGTCATACCAACCTGATGCTTTCTTTGACAGGATAACAAGCCTTGTGGATCGGGGGGAAGTGGTAGATGTGGTATATCTTGACTTTAGTAAGACTTTTGATACTGTCTCGCATGACTTCTCGTAAACAAACTAGGGAAATACAACCTCAATGGAGCTACTATAAGATGGGTGCATAACTGATTGGAAAATTGTTCCCAGAGAGTAGTTATCAGTGGTTTACAGTCATGCTGGAAGGGCATAACGAGTGGGGTCCCACAGGGATAGGTTCTAGTCTGGTTCTGTTCAATATCTTCATTGATGATTTAGATAATGACATAGAGAGTACACTTATAAAGTTTGCAGACGATACCAAGCTGGGAGGGGTTGCAAGTGCTTTGGAGGATAGGCTTAAAATTCCAAATGATCTGGACAAACTGGAGAAATGGTCTGAAGTAAATAGGATGAAATTCAATAAGGACAAATGCAAAGTATTCCACTTAGGAAGGAATAATCAGTTGCACACATACAACATGGGAAATAACTGCCTAGGAAGGAGTACTGTGGAAAGGGATCTGGGAGTCATAATGGACCACAAGTTAAATATGAGTCAACAGTGTAATGGTGTTGCAAAAAAAGTGAACATCATTCTAGGATGTATTAGCAGGAGTGTTGTAAGCAAGACTGCACTGATTAAGCCTCAACTGGAGTATTGTGTCCAATTTTGGGCACCACAGTTCAGGAAGGATGTGGACAAATTGGAGAAAGTCCAGAGAAAAGCAACAAAAATTATTAAAGGTCTAGCAAACATGACCTATGAGGGAAGATTGAAAAAATTGGGTTTATTTAGTCTGGAGAAGAGAAGACTGAGAGGGGACATGTTAACAGTGTTCAAGTCCATGAAAGGTTGTTACAAGGAGGAGGGAGAAAAATTGTTCTTCTTAACCTCTGAGGATAGGACAAGAAGCAATGGGCTTAAATTGCAGCAAGGGTGGTTTAGGTTGGACATTAGGAAAGACTTCCTAACTGTCAGGGTGGTTAAGCACTGGAATAAATTGCCTAGGGAGGTTGTACAATCTCTATCATTGGGGATTTTTAAGAGCAGGTTAAACAAATACCTGTCAGGAATAGTGTTGATAACACTTAGTCCTGCCTTGAGAGCAGGGGACTGGACTAGATGGCCTTTCGAGGTCCCTTCCAGTTCTATGATCCTATGTGTGTAGGCCCACTGAAGTCAATTAAATGACTTATTAAAATGACCACAATTTGATCCTAAATATTAAGGACAGTTTTAAGAAGAGCTTGGCAAGATTTTTCAGAAAAATAGTTTATTCACCGAAATATGCAGTTTCAGATCAAGAAAAATAATTTGTGAATACAGGTCAATTTGGTAAATAGTTTCAGCCAAAAAAAGGGTTTATTTGCAACATTTCAAAACACTTCAACATTTTGTTTTGGAATTTAGCCTATCTAATTTTTGAAAAAGTGTGCAAATCAACAGAACATAAAATATTTTGCAACAAATGTCATGTTTAGTTTGACCTGAAACTTTTTTTTTTTGGTTTTTCATTTGGCAGCAAACTGAAAAATTCCCATTTTAGGTCAACCAGAAAATTAGGGTTTTTCCCCCAATTTCTCCCACATGCCCTTGAGCTCAGTCTTGAGCTCAGCCACTGAAATGAAAACTCAAGTATTTGTACAGCTCTAATCTTAAGGTTATTTGCCAGGCAAAATTCCCATTGAAGTCAGTGAAAGTTTTGCCTCAGGAAGGGCTTATGAAAGGCTTCACTCTTATGCCCAATATTATTTAGGAGAAATGCATTTCAGACACACTATCATTTGTATTAATAAAGGGATTATCTTAAGCAAAGACCTTTTTTTAATGGGGGGGAAGGAGGGCAAATTCTGGTTTGGTTTAACATCCTGCCCCACAGAGTACAAAAACAAATAGGAAAGAAGAAAATTAGTCGTCGAATTGCAGTTTTCTGGGAGATTTGTAAGAAATAATGCAATTGCATCATGTATTTGAAGTATTGTATATTGGCAGACTCTCTAAACTGGATGAGGATTATGTACTAGACACTTTAGTGTCATACACCATTTGTCTTACAGTGGTAGAAAGAGGGACATGTGATCAAGTGTGGGGGGGTACTGTTTATTAATGTGGTTAGGAGAAAAAAATCTTATTAGGAACCACACTATTCCTTTTAGTCAGAAGGACTGTGACAGAAGCTAAGATAGTCAGCAGGGACTGGATTTAGTCTCATGTCTTTTGATGTGAAGGAGTTCTTTTGAAAAGGGGGATAAGCATTAATCTTTTCTGGCAAGTTTGTATGACAGAGTTGGTACCTGGAAACTAAAGTGAGACCAGATGATTATTTGGGTATGGGGACTGCTCACTGGCAAGGTTAATTGAGTGTTTAAAAAAATCACATTAATGTTGTGGCTTGCATAATTAAATTATGAAAACTTGTTAATTGTGTTGTAAATAAAATCCCAGCCTTTGTTTTCAAACTAATTATCTAGCTGTGTGGTGAGTCAGAGGAGGAGCATGTGGCAGCTTGCAAATATTAAGACTTTTTTCCAGACAGACTGAGTTAGGAAGAGCCGTTAAAAGAAGCCGTCCCATTCTCTGCATAGTTGACAATAAGAGAGATGACTGGCATGTGCTAAAGAACAGGTAAAGGCTAGCTTGGGTGGTTGGCAATGCAGAAGATAAAGAGGAAATAGAAAGGGATGGATTAGAAAACAGGTGGTCTACAGGAGTGATAAAGAATTCCCTCCTCAGTCATGTTGTGCTATTTGAATTTGAAAGGAAAGCTGCAACTTTATGATGTGTATTGGTATCTGTCATTTGTTTGAGTTAATGGGATTATAACATTTATATCTAGGAAGCATATCTCCTATTTATGTTGATTTATAGCTCTCTAGAAGACATGAAGTTCAGTGCAGGAAGTTCTTACTCAGGTATGACTCCTAGTGCTGATGGATTTTTGCCCAGCTGAAGACTGAGTAAAGACTTGAGGATCAGGCACATAAACAGGAACAATGGGCTCTTTAAAGTTTCCTTCCTGTATTTGGTGGGTTGAAATCAAATCTGTGGGGAAGACCAGAGCTAGTCACTTCTATGGAGGGAAATATTTAAGGGGTATTCAATCAGACTTGTCAGCATATATGTACAATTGACTGGATTTGGTCAGTGACTTGCATCCCTGATATGACCTCCCCTCCACTATTCCAATTGCTAAATCCTCAGATCCCTGTAATAAGCCCACATGACTCAAGACTTTCAAAACCTATCACTCCCTATGGACAAAGCATGTTCACATATTCCTCTCTGCTCGTAGCTGCCAAACGTTCCTGCACCCTTTCCCAAAATGACCTCCAATTGCCTCTGACTGTGGTCGCTCTCCTATTCCCACTCCTCACATAATGTGGAAAAAATATGTTCCAGTTTTGTTACTTTATCTCCATGTGTCGAAAAGATGTCTCATGTGGTGACTTTGAGAATCTGTTCATCATATGTAAATGTGTCAAATGGACTAATCAGGACTATACAGAACAAATATAAGTATAGCTACCTGAATATTTGTAGTAACAGCTTTTAAGTATAATTTTTGTCTATATGTAAAGAATAAAACATATACTTTCAATCTAGACAATGTTTTGGAAAAAAAACTGAGCAAGGAAAACAACAGTACAAACAACAAATACTCTGCTTTCTCTGTTATGGGGATTTTGACTCTCTCTGTCCTAGAATACTTTCACCACCCTGGAAATGCATCAGGTAGACGTCTTACACTTAAAGGTACAGTGCATTGAAAATAAAGAATCATTACAATATACTGAAAACTATTGGTTGCATTTACAGCAGTAGTTCCCAACTCTTGTGAATCTTGAATATTAATTTACATAATTATTTAAAATAAAAACAAATGCACAAAAAGTATTTGTTTATATATTGCTAAATTTATAGATAAATAGAAATTGTTTGATGTCAAGCGTTCACTGGCATTAAAAGTCGAAGGTTGCTCAGCCCTGATTTAGAGTTTTCAGGTAGAATATGCTTTCCACTACAAGGCTGTTCAAATAGATAAGTATTGAGCTACAGCAAGTTAGAAATCTGTGTCGCTCATTTTAACTTTGTCACTCAGCAAAGACTTAGTGTTATTATGCAGAATTAAATTTTCTGCTTAATGGACCTGATACTCAGCTTGTGTCAATTGGCATAGCTCCATTAACTACACTAATTTACACCTGTTGAAGACAAGCATCTATCTGGAAATCCAGATGTTAGGCATTGGGAAACTACGGTGGCCTAAATCACCTTCAGAGAAAGGTGTGCCTGACCAGGTCCTTCACCTACCAGAAGATATTCGAACCACTCCATAAGGGACCAACACTTGTCCTGCTGAAGTCAGTAGCAAAACTCCTACTTACCTCAATGGAAGTGGAATCAGACCAATATTTACTGGGATCCACTTAGTGTGAGTTCGTCAGATACACTCAAACCCCTCCCTTCACAGCTCTAGACTAGAGCAATCCACACTTTTATATATACACAATGAATTGATAAAACATAGCTTCCTTAAGAAGAGTTAATCTGCGTTCAAAAGTAATGCTCATCATATTGCACAGAAGGCAGAACATACTGCTCAGTAAAACCCTGAAGTACATCCAGAATGTAGCTAAACATACACAGTACATATTTATGCAAATATTGAAACAGTTTGAGTGCAAAGAACTGTTAGTTTTCACTACTTCCACTTGGAGACCATACAGTGATTTTTGTACAATGAGGATCTATGGCATTTAATGGCTCTCATTTGCATTTTTACTAATGTAAAGGGATGTATAAAGATGGGGGCCACTTATGATTTCTTTTTATGATGGTTCATAATTTGTTTGAGTTGTTGCATATTGTCTGTTTATTTTTATGGAATAGGAATGGGCTGTATAACTTACCAGCAGTATGACAAAACACAGCCACAAATAAATGGCTGAGGGGATCTTATCACCATCTTTTAAAAATAAAGAAGCTCCTACACTATCCAAAATCCTGTTATATCATAACAGAGGATATATGCAGAATGATTATACCCATGTAATTAGTAAGGTACATAAAACAATATAAACTACTGTAATTTCCATTTATATTTCCCCCTGTGAATGTTGTGCCTATAGATGTGCAGACAAAGTCTACTTATTTCTTAGCTCGTAATGAAATCTACAAAAGTCACTTGAATAAAATCTGTTCAGCCATTCTTCAGTTATGCATGCATTCAAATTGGAATTTATGGGAAATGGTGTGGTGTTTATTTACATACACACAAGCAAAAGCAGAACAACAGATTTTGTTCACATGCAAAAAAATTAAAAAAACCCAAATTTCATGTCTTGTCTGAGACCAAGCATGAAAAATGTCAGCCTGACAGGAATATATTTGACAGAATTATGAGCAAGTGAAAAAGAGGATTATATCTGAAGCTGTGTCAACCTTAATCAGTCATTATTTATGCAATAATGTGAGTGTATAAATAATTTATATACATTTCTTACATTATTGAAATTCTGTATAAAGATACAAAGTGATACATCAAGGAAAGAGTCAATAGTCAAGAAGCTTAAGGTGTCAGTGCATTTTTGAAACATTATTTGAGTGAGATCTACAAGTGTTAATAAGTAATAATCTTTTAAAATAACTGTGTGTGTGTAAAATAAGAAAAAAAACATAAACAGCATGGTGCCACTAGCTTCCTCTAGAAGTTGAAAGTATGGCATGCAAACATATACTAAACTAATAGGGTGGAGGATTTGTGTCATACAGTATACAAACGACATTTCTCTGCTATTAAGCGATGCCAGAAAACTACAGTTATACATTTTTCATCTAAATTATCATACCTATTGCTGCTATAGGGCTTGACAGAGGAACACATTAATTTCTTTGCTGATTCAAGTTCTATTGTTGTTTCAAGATCTATTTTACTTTCTTGAACTGTTTCACTGAGTCAGTAAGATTATAAAATAAACATAAATAACTGAGGTGAGATGATGTACTACGTTTAGAAAACAGGGAGGTAAGTACAAAATATCAATGAGACCACAAATGCTGCTTCTCTTTATACCAAAGAGTTCA
This sequence comes from Lepidochelys olivacea, assembly GCF_965140295.1. Taxonomy (NCBI): domain Eukaryota; kingdom Metazoa; phylum Chordata; order Testudines; family Cheloniidae; genus Lepidochelys; species Lepidochelys olivacea. The sequence continues at coordinate 172,006,194 of NC_140411.1, forward strand.
GGCTTTGATCTCTGCCTCCTACCTTATTGCAATGACAGTTACAGCTTTTTTTTCCAGACAGTCTGGGAGTTGAAAGGGGTGGTTATCCCCTACATTTAGCTGAAAGGTATCATCTCATCAAGTCCACAGTGCTTGCTTTCATCATTTTGACTCCAAGTATAACTGGAGTCTTCTGTCTTTTACAGTAAAGCAGTCAAAATAATAAGAGTCTTTCTGAAATAGTGAAGTCCCCTTCACTGCTCTCCTAGGAACTGTTAAGTAGCCATGTTAGTCTGTGACCACAGAAACAACAAGGAGTCCAGTGGCAACTTAAAGACTTACAGATTTATTTGGGCATAAGCTTTAGGGGGTAAAAAACCCACTTCTTCAGATGCATGGAGTTAAAATTACAGATGCAGGCATTATATACTGACACATGAAGAGAGGGGAGTTACCTCACAAGTGGAGAACAAGTGCTGACAGGGCCAATTTGATCAGGGTGGATGTAGTCCACTCCCAATAATTGATGAGGAGGTATCAATTCCAGAAGATGCAAAGCTGCTTTTGTAGTGAGCCAGCCACTCCCAGTCCCTATTCAAGCCCAAATTAATGGTGTTAAATTTGCAAATGAATTTTTGTTCTGCAATTTCTCTTTGAAGTCTGTTTCTGAAGTTTTTTTGTTGAAGGATGGCTACTTTAAAATCTGTTATAGAATGTCCAGGAAGATTGAAGTGCTCTCCTACTGGCTTTTGTATGTTACCATTCGTAATAGAACAAAAATTCATTTGGGCTTGACTAGGGACTGGGAGTGGCTGACTCACTACAAAAGTAGCTTTGTCTCTCCTGGAATTTAACACCTCCTCATCACTTTCACATTCTTTAAATTTAATCTTCAAATTCTCTAGATTACAAATTGAGATTTGCAAAGCACATCTTGCTTTAGTTTTGAGGGAAGATTATGTCTAAATCCTCTTGATGTTTGCTCATTGTTGAAATAGAATTTTATTCTCTGGAGAAAAGGAATGAACTAATAGTGGGGGCTTTTGTTATGGGTTTTTAAGTAGCAGTATGTGGTAGTGCTTTTGTTTACATAGGCTGTATTCAGCGTGAGCCCTGATAGCGGTTGGGCAGATATGGTTGTATTGCATTTTCATAGTCCACCAAATCCTCAGGGCTACTGAAGGGATGCAAATGGGCTGGAGCAGGAACCAGGATAGGCCTGATGTATAACGATCAAATTTGCTATCAATATGTTATGATACAGATGGTGACTTTCAAAAGTACAAATCAACAGAATTTGGGCACCTGACTTCCTTTTATGTCTTTTAAAATCTCCCCTAAAGTGTAATCTAAAAAGAACATGGAAAATGCTAGTCACTGAGGCTTTGAACACAGCGATGTAAATGTAGAAAACCCTTCCATTCAGTATATGATTCTTAAGAGAATGATTCACTGAGATTTAGAAGCAGTATTTATGAAACCTTTGAAACCATCTATATTCTCTCAACAGTCTTTTGTGCCTTGAATTTATATTTATACTTATAATAGATCACAACTACAGGAATCTGTTTGCCCAAAATTCACTCTGTGCTACAACAAAGACAGAGCAAAAAATTATCCATGACTCATTTTGTTCACTTATTTACAAACATCTGAGTGAGCTTTTAATCACAAGACTATTGTGAGTACTAGTGCAAAGAAATATTTGCAAGATTATTCATATTGGACCAGGAGAATTCTGAAAGTATTTTGGGGGTTGGGAGTTGGTAGAAGGAAGATGTCAAGTTGCTGGAAATGGAGAGAGAAGAATTTTTCAGGGGGTGGGGGGTAGAAAAGGAGTCAAAAAGGAATTTCTCTCATGGCCTGAAGCATGAGGATTCATTTTCCCCCTGTCTCTCTCCTTCCACTTATTATCTCCACTTGCCTAGGTACAAATGTCAGTGACCATGATTTTATGAAGCCAGGATGTTTGACTTAATGACTCCTTAGGGGAATTAATTCTACTGGTTTCTTACATGCTGTATAATGAAGTTTGTTCTACCCATAGTGCACTTCAGTTTATGCTAGGGTCTTCTTGTTCTGATAGTGGAGAAACGGCTGGGATCTGGGATAAATTACTGAAAATATTTTAATAATGAACCATAGTCTCTAGTTTGTTTCTGTGCTGAATTGTTGCCTTTTGTTGCATACTGTAATATGTAGCTTGTTTCAGTGCTAAAAACTGAGGTTTCATTGAGGATCTTTAAATTTGTCATTTTCAACTATACCAGCATCCATTTCAGCTCTGCTTTTGACAGGTTGACAGAACAGAAGGGGTCATATTTCTGAAGTGAAAGGTCTTAGAGCCTCAGTATTCTAAATCAAATCTTTAGGTTGAAGGCTGAAGTGAATGAACTATAGCATCCACTTTCACCAATATGTTACTCCTAATAACTAAACCTATTTCCAAGCAGAGTAAGCCTATTGACAGGTACTGGGAGGAGGAGCCTGCTGTCTAATACACACATAAGTGCCAGTAAGCATAATTCTACTTGTGGAAAAGAATTCTAGCATTGTAAGGGTGGGGGTGTGTGGGTGGTGAGGGGGAATGTGTCATTAATTCATTCTGTATCTCACAAGTCAGATATATTTAGTTTTCAAGTGAAAAAAAATGGCTTTACTAATTGACAGCGCAGCAAACAACAATCTGGAAACGATAAGTTGTGGTTTTTCTGGCTTTTGCAGTAGTGCCAGAAATAAGGACTTTGCAGGTTCTGTCCTGTGTTACAGCTGTGCAACACCATTGTCTTCAGCTAGGCTACACAGATATAGCCAATAGTATAATTTGGCCCTACAGTTAGAATCACTCTTTCCTAGTTGGGTTGGCTCAGTTGTGCTAAGCTGAGTAAAGAGTAGAAAACTCTTGTTTTTACTGAGAATGTAGGACAGCAATAGAGCACTTCCTCATTCGTTAGAGCTGCAGAGAGCTACAAAATAATCATGTCATAACCTTCTGGATTTTGTGTTATAATATTGCAATGATGACAATATAATACCTTCATCTGCCTCTCCCTGGTTTGTAGGTGAAAGAAGAGAGTTTCCCTTCTTTCTTCTATTGCTGATAGTTGGAAGGGAAAAAAAGGAGAATCTTAATATTCTCTCTCTCTCTGATTCCCGTCCCCAACTTTTCCACATCCTAGGTGCAGTTTCCAAAAGTCTCAGGAAGGAGAATTTGGCAAATGAATCCTGGCACTAGAATTAGTCAGGATTTCTTTTTTTTTAAACAAAACATGGACAAATGCAAAGTAGTCCATTTAGGAAGGAACAATCAGTTGCACGCATACAACATGGGAAATGACTGCCTAGGAAGGAGTACTGCGGAAAGGGATCTGGGGGTCATCGTGGATCACAAGTTAAATATGAGTCAACAGTGTAATGCTGTTACAAAAAAAGTGAACATCATTCTGGAATGTATTAGCAGGAGTGTTGTAAGCAAGACATGAGAAGTAATTCATCTACTCTACTCTGCGCTGATTAGGCCTCAACTGGAGTATTATGTCCAGTTCTGGGTGCCACAGTTCAGGCAGGATGTGGACAAATTAGAGAAAGTCCAGAGAAAAGTAACAAAAATGATTAAAGATCTAGAAAAGCTGACCTATAATATTGAAAGAATTGGGTTTGTTTAGGCTGGAATGAAGACTGAGGGGGGACATAACACTTTTCAAGTACGTAAAAGGTTGTTACAAGGAGGAGGGAGAAGAATTGTTCTTCTTAACCTCTAAGGATAGGACAAGAAGCAATGGGCTTAAATTGCAGCAAGGGAGATTTAGGTTGGACATGAGGAAAAACTTCCTAACTGTCAGGGTGGTTAAGCACTGGAATAAATTGCCTAGGGAGGTTGTGGAATCCCCATCATTGGAGATTTTTAAGATCAGGTTAGACAAACACCTGTCAGGGATGGTCTAGATAATACCTAGTCCTGCCATGAGTGCAGATGACTGGACTAGATGACCTCGTAAGGTCCCTTCCAGTCCTATGATTCTATGTTTTTGTCAGAAAGTGCTGATTCATCAAACCAAAATCTTTATCCTGTCAAAGAGGCAGTTTTGACAAAACTTCAGTTGTGATGGTTTCTCATGTCCAGGATGAATTTCCTGCTCAGACCACAAGAGAGACTCCAGAATAGCAAATAGCCTGGAAATTATGGTACTCACCTGGGCTGCAGGAGAGTAGGGACTTGATCTGGTTCTGCCTGCTTCAGAGCAGTAATCTGCTCCCAGGCCTCCCACATCCTAGGTAAGTGCTTCAAGCACCAGGCTACTGGCTATTCGAGGGCTTGCTCAATTTCTAATGTTGGTGTTGTTTCACTTGGTATAAATTAAATATTCATAGGACCAGAATGAGAGAGACTGACTTCACAGCCCAGTGGTCAGGACATTTACCTGAGATATAGGAGACCTGGATTGTGACTCAGGCAGAGCAGGTCCCTGAACCAGCTCTTCCATGTCACCTGCACTTAGGGTGACCAGGTGTCCTGATTTTATAGGGACAGTCCCAATATTTGGGGCTTTTTCTTATATAGGCACCGATTACCCCGCCACCCCCTGTCCTGATTTGTCACATTTGCCATTTGGTCACCCTACCTGCACTGCATCAGAGGTGAGTGTGCTGACCACCATGCTATTGGTAGTTCTGAAGGGGATGTCTCTCTGGCTTTCCATGAAAACTTTTGAAAGGTCTCTGTTTTGTCCCACTGGGAAATGGGAAACTTTTTGAAATTGTGAAAACTCTGATGGGACGGGGAAAAATGTTTCCCCTACAGCAGTTCCCACATTGCTAGGTCAGTTTGCTCCACACTCCTGCCTCCTGTAACCAGAGTCAGCTCATTCTGCTAGGAAACCAGGCAGGCAGAGAACTTCAATAAGATGCATGAAAACTGCATCAACAGGCCTGAACAGTGAGAAAAGAAAGTTGCATGCTCCATATTGCCAAGTCCAAAAGTTAAAAAAGCATGAGATTTGTAAATAGAAAGATTTCCATATTTTGGTTTGTCTTTTGATGTATTTCCTTTTTTTCAGTCTCCCCCACCCGCCTGTGTGTGTGAGAGAGAGAGAGAATTATAATGTTGCTTACTCTCCCAAATACAGGGTAAGGTGATTCTGGCCCCTGCTACAGGAGCTCTTGCTGGTTGCCTCTGAAGCTTCCAGCTTCTTCCTGATTCTCACATTTCAAATTAAATAATTGTGTGCTCCCTGACCCACCCCAACTCTACCAATCCCAGGAATTAATTATACACTGTACCACCCCTCACCTCAAGTCTGCCATCCCAGCCCTACATCCCTTAGTGCACCTCTGCTTCTCCTGCAGCTCCTGGGTTCTTCACCGCCCCTCTCTCCTGCTTCTAAATTGCAGGGATGGAAAGGAACAGTGAGAAGACAATTCATTTTTCACAGGAGGGTAGTGGAGAGGAGGGAGCAGGACCCTTCAGAGTCACTGGGCTCTTTCTGCTCCCTCTTCCCCTTCTGTAAGAATGTTGTCAGCTGCTCCCTCTCCTCATTCCCCCCCACAAAAAAATATTCCTCTGGCTCCTGACTGGTGGTGGGAGAGCTCTACCTGCCTGCTGCAGCTGCCTTGATAGGATGCTCTTCCACAGAAGGTGGGCAAGTGGTGATGGCAGCTAACCAGAGGGAGTTTTCCTCAGGCAGGACTGAAATTTAGGTAGGAGCAGAAGCTTTGTGAATCCTCACCAGCTCGACTCTGGCTTTAGCCCCAGACAAAATTGTGTTACTTTCAATAAAATCATGAAAACTGGCAACTCTCCACACTTCTCGGAGAATTGTAGCTGGGGAACCAGTTAAATGGCTTGTCGGATGGGGCTGGAAATGTTCTTGCATTAGTCCTGGACAAGGAGGGAAAAATGAGTGAAAATTCAGGTGTGTCACAAGAGAACCGGTGAGCCCATGAAAAAAAAACCATCCTGCAGGTAGTGTGTGTGTGTGTGTGTGAGAGAGAGAGGGAGAGATTGTACAGTCCTATTTATTGATCAATATAAAAATATGCATAATATTGAGAAAATACTGCATCTAACTGGGCAGTCCTTGATGTGTGGAATGATGCAATAAGCTAAAGTGCCATATTAGGACTGTGAGGACCAGTAGAAATGGATGTACAAGAATGAGCTAATTTGTGTAATAGCATTTTACATTTGGATGTGAGAACTAGTATGTCACACAGCTGTGACTGAGGCTTTGATAGAACTAGTTTTGAGGATGTGGTTTCTAAACTAAAAATAAATCTTCATGACTCTAGCCCCTAAGAACTACCGCAATACAAGTGAAAATAAAAGGATCTCCCAAGGCTGAGAATAAGAGAAGGATCTGAGCTGATTTTCTTTCTCTGGTGTAGGGAGAAATGGGCTCTGGCACACTGTGTGAGAGTGAGGGCAATACTTCCTTCCACAAGTGACCTGGTTACCCCTTCTGTGGAGCACCATGTCATTTCTCTAATAATATACTTTTTTCTTACAAAACAGAGATGCTACTGCATAGTAACAGTTTTATTTTTGGTGCATGGGGTGGGTGGGGATGCTGTGTCCATTGAGATAGTCAGTGTTTCCCTTTCTCCTCTGTGGACAGGAAAGTATAGCCTTAATAGATTAATAGCACTTGGGGTTGTTTTTTTTGTGGGGTTTTTTCATGCTTACCATTCTTTGGTGGGGTGGAATGCTAGATTTTTTTTCACTGAAAGATGTGCTCTCTGGTAAGGCTAGCTAGTCTTTACTATGCTGGAGGAAATATCTATATACACAAACAAAGAAAGTATTAATTCTAAAAGCTGGTTAAAGAGTTAAAATGAATATCCCCACATTCTGGTTTTCAATATGTGAACAGAATTTGGGTTGTAGCTCAATATGTTTTATCTCATGAGTTGCTGAATAGCTTAGAGTCCAATTATCAATCTTAACTAAGCAGAACAATGGCTTTCGTGACTTTCCACATGACAATTTATATTAATTTATAGCTATACATGCTGTACGACTAAACCTTTAGTCAGGAGGCATTGTAACTTATAATGATGCATGCAGCGTAGGGTTGTATGTGTTTCTGTCCCAAGGAAAGCCAGTGGCAGACTGATGTTTCACAATCAAGGATCATCCTCATCGGGGAGGGACGGGAGTTTATTTAAAAAAAAAAAAAGGTTTAAGGTCTAGGTTGTGCCTTTGTCTTACTCGCCCAACAAGAAAGTAAGGACCCCTATTGACTTTGCTCGGCCTACCCATATCTTTCGTTCTTGGTCTGGTGTGGCACACAACCCTTGTATCTGCCTGAGAACAAATGGGTGAGGGAGGGCAGACAGAGTTTTAGCTCACCGGCCAGAGTAGCTCGCTAGGCGCAAGGGGGAAGTAAGCTATCCGTTTTCAAGGGCTGAAGTAACTTACTTCCTCTAGAGAATAAGAGGGGACCAGGGGAGGAATTGGCCCACAGACTTTCCCCTAAGGCACAATACTTCCCACGGTGACTGCTGGGGTGGTGCTGTTTGTTCAGGGCTTTGCCCGTAGACATAATCTAGTCCTGCATTTGGAAACCAATTGCATTTAAGCAAACACAATCACCATGATCTTTAACTTATTTAAATGTGGAGGCATTTCAAGAAACCATGTTGCCTTTTTATATGCAGGAGGCCAAAGCATCAGTCATCATTACTTATTTTATTCATTTTTTCCCAGGAGAATAACTGAGCATTACACGATCCTGAACCTAAAGCTAATATACAAGTAGGACAGAAAAACAAGTTTTATAGAAAAGGACAACTACTTTGCAAAGACATTGTCTATTTTCAGCTGCAATTGATTTTAATGCTTATTTCCTCATCACACTTAATATTCTATTGAATTATAGTTCACGTTTAAATGAATAAAGTCTTTATGGTTTATTTTTTATCTAGAAATACAGTCAATGGCCCCTTTCCACTAAGTCAGGTCAGTAGTATTTCCTATAAATATATTCCACCCACCACTATCTGAGCTACCTGCAGTGCTCATGCTATGTAGTGATTTCTACATTCGGCTGGGCAGGGAAATGCTCTTAAATTTTCCCCACCTCATTACGCTTCTCTTTCAACCAAGAAGCCAAACAAGCTTCTTATGCTGCCTGATGCCAATATACCTGTCCTAAATATAAAGGGAAGGGTAACCACCTTTCTGTATACAGTGCTATAAAATTCTTCCTGGCCAGAGGCAACATCCTGTTACCTGTAAAAGGTTAAGAAGTTCTGCTAACCTGGCTGGCACCTGATACAAAGGACCAATAAGGGGACAAGTTACTTTCAAATCTTGCGGGGGGGGGGGGAGGCTTTTGTTTGTGCTCTTTGCTTACATGGTTGTTCTCTCTTGGGACTGAGAGAGGCCAGACAGAAATCCATCTTCTCCAACCCATCCTAATCCAAGTCTCCAATATTGCAACCATTATAGGTAAACCAGGCAAGGTGGATTAGTTTATCTTTTGTTTTATGTGAATTTTCCCTGTGTTAAGAGGGAGGTTTATTCCTGTTTTCTGTAACTTTAAGGTTTTGCCCAGAGGGAGATCCTCTGTGTTTTGAATCTGAATACCCTGTAAAGTATTTTCCATCCTGATTTTACAGAGATGATTTTTACCTTCCTTTTTTAAAAAAAATAAAATCCTTCTTTTAAGAACCTGACTGATTTTTCCATTGTTTCAAGATTTTGTAACAAATTGGTTAGGGTATTATTCTCAAGCCTCCCCAGGAAAGGGGATGTGTAGGACTTGAGGGGATATTTGGTGGAAGACGTTTCCAAGTGGTCTCTTTCCCTGTTTGTTTAAAACGGTTGGTGGTGGCAGCATACTGTTCAAGGACAAGGCAAAGTTTGTGCCTTGGGGAAGTCTTTCATGTACCTTAGAGTTCAGAGTGGGGAAGGAACCCTGACAATACCTAATTTAAATGAGCTGAAGCTTAACAGTGTTAGCAGTGTAGGCTGGCTTCGTGCAAATACAAAGTCCAGCCTTACCTAGTGGTGAGGGAATTTCTAGCAATCTGCTCCACTGAGTTCCCTTACTATCTCATCTGGGGCAACTGTATAGATTTTGTATCTCACATGTAGCAGACATTTTATTTAAAAGAAAAAAATACTCTCTTACCTGGGGCACTATTTAGTATTGTAGTAAAACATATTTCTTTCTAAAATACCAATTCAAATCCATAATAGAAGTGATTGCAGCATAAAAATCAGATATAAAAGTAAAGTTGTAAAGTTAAAATGAAGCTGGCAAGTAATTTTTTAAATAGTTTATTTCTTTTCATTCTCTATTAGTTTTTTGTGATACAGGCTTAGTAGCATTTTAAACAAGTAACACTTACATAAAGAATATGAATGTGAACTTATACAGTGAATATGAATTAATTTAGGCTATATGCAGATATCCTTGCTCATCTTGAGTAATACCTTACTGCATGTGTAGCCTTATTGATTTCAACATAACTACTTTCTGAGTAAAGTTCAACTCAAAGTGAGTAAAATTATCAGACTCTGCCCCTTAAGGAGTACTCACAAATTAGGATGACAGAATCTGGTGCATTATTCCTATTGAGTAATATCATTCTTCATGAATAATTCCATTGACATCAGTGGTACCAACTGATAAGTAAAATACTATTCAGTGTGAATAACAGTGATAGAATCTGTCCCTAAGGTAAGATACAACAGAGGAAATAGGCTAAGTGTGACAAAGCCAAAATTGTAGGAAAATGTACCAGATAAATTAAGACCATAAGAACAGCCATACTGGGTCAGACCAATGATCCATTTAGCCCAGTATCATGTCTTCCAACAGAGTCCAGTGCAGATGCTACAGAAGGAATGAGCAGAACAGGGCAATTATCAAGTGGTCCAGACCCAGCTTTTGGCAATTAGAGGTTTAGAGACACCATGAGCATGGGGTTGTGTCCCTGACCATCTTGGGTAATAGTCATTCCTGGTCCTATTGTTTTAAACTAGATGCCTATTAATTTCATTGGGTGAGCCCTGTTTCTTGTGTTATGTGAAGGGGTAAATAACACTTCCTTATTTAGTTTCTACATACCATTCACAATGTTATAGACCTCTAGCAAATACCTCTTTAGACAATCTCTTTTCTAAGATGAACAGTCCCAGTCTTTTTAATCTCTCCTCCTACGGAAGCTGTTCCATACCCCTAAACATTTTTGCTGTCCTTCTCTGTCCTTTTTCCAGTTCTAATATATCTTTTTATGAACTGGAGCAACCAGAACTGTATGAAGTATTCATGGATTTATTTAGTGGCATTCTGATATTTTCTGTCTTATTATCTACCCCTTTCCTAATGGTTCCTAACATTGTTCACTTTTTTTGGCTGCTGCTGCACACTGAACAGATGTTTTCAGAGAACTATCCATGATGACTCCAATAACTCTTTCTTGAGTGATAACAGCTAATTTAGACCCATCATTTTGTATGTATAGTTGGGATTATGTTTTTCAAGGTGCAGTACTTTGCATTTATCAACATTGAATTTCATCTGTCATATTGTTGCCCACTCTCCCAGTTGAAAGAATAATCTGTCATATTAGTTAATAAACATTCAGGGGGTGGGAGAAGCAGAACACAAAGAGCACACTGGAACGTGGCAGTGAGTCTGGTGCAAAATTCACAGGCCCTCGTGAGAATCAATTTCTTAACAGGTAGCCAAAGTATTCAACCTGACTTTCTAATAGCACTATAGGTTTCTCAGTTCAAGCAAATGATCAGGTTTGTGAACAGTACTCCTGTCATGGGAATGCTGGAAAATGTGCTCTGGGGTAGATCAGTAATTTATCCACAGAAAATCCTCTAGGACTAGGCTTAGTAAAGATATAGCTAAGTCAGTGGGGAATATAACTGCAAACTGCCAAACTGTTTCAGAATAAATTATTTTCCCAAAAGTACTCATGATAACCACCAGCTATGAAACTTTTTTCCTTCCAAGTAACATTTCAGCAAACACATTTGAAAAGGTTGAGGAAACGGATGCAGATATGTGCAATGGAAGATCTTAAACAATGAATCCCTTATATTCAGAACGTATAGAGAATTAATGTGCAAGATTAAATGGAACACCAGTCTTGCCTATTAAATGTTTCAAAGTCTCTGTTCCATTTATCAATGATGGAATTAGTGTCATCTTGATATCAGGCATACAAGATGTGCTTGCAAAGCTCAGAGATTATGGGGAACATTCTTTTGACATACTACAAGTCTCCTGGGTGAGGTATTTTGGAGGCCAGATTTTAGCTATATAGCCTTTAAATGGAAACACAGATGAAAGTTCACTTGAGGAAGTTCATTGCAGGACTTAAAAAGTTTAGGCTACAGCCCAAATAAAAAGTGGATTGTTTGTATCGCTGACAAGAATCCAGCAGAGGACTTTCAAATGGTCTGTCTCAATATTTATACTGTGATGCTGAGTACTACAAATGTATAGATTTGTTACTTGGACTGCAGGTCAGAAATATTACATACTGTACATAGATACACAATTTGCAAGCCCTGTTAATTAACATTTACTGTATTGTTGTCATATGGGGGACTGGCTGTGTCAGGAAATTAGCAATGCTGTACAGAAACTTACACATCTAGGCCTCCATTTCATACCTAACCAGGTTAATAGTGACTAGCACTGCGAGAAACCACAAAATCTAAGTGTCAGCTAACCAAAACTGAAAAATTTGATTTTGACTTTCACTTGAATATTCATTAATCTGAACTTGAAAATTCAAACAACTCTGTCAAGAACCCTGTCAAACCCTGGGCCAGCCCAAATCATCTTTGTATTTCATGTGGCCCTTAGGAAACACCTATTTCTAGATTCCAAATTGAATATTTTGTAGAGTCATAACAGAGACCCAAATGAGTTATCATCGGATGGCTATTTTATGACCTATATGAAAAGAGTCCAGTTATTAGTATGGAGTGTCTTTTTCACAAAGACCTCCATCACATCAGAACCCTGTCCGGCAGCTTCACTGAAAAGGCCAAAGATTATATAGGTCTGGACAATTAATTACTCTTTCCATACAATCTAGTGCATGGGAATCTCTGATGTCAGTGGCAGTTGGAGTGAGCCCTAAAGGTGCAATGCCTTTACGTTTGGGTTGAGAGGCACATTGATAGTGCATCATGGGAAATTGTACATTGCTGGTGCTTCATTTTTGCCTGTTCTGTGGTTATAGACATACATACAAGAGGGTGGCAAGGAGTGGGGTTGTTACATGTAGGGGAAACTTGGAGGAAACTGTACCGTACCTTACAACGTCTGAACTTGTGGTAAGGTGCTTCTTTGTCTGTCTAGTTTTGTCTTTTACATGAGTCTTCAGGGGACTGCCTTATATTCTTTTTTTGTACAGTGCCTAGCACAATGGTCCTGACCCTGGCGGAGGCCTTTATGCACTACTGAACACTAATAATAATACAGTAGATGACTTCATCCACATTTGTCAAACCATCATTTTTGACAAATATTCATTTAAAAATAATGTATTTATTATGTATTCAAATTAATAATGAAATAATATATTTTGCTATGTTGTCACAACATAGCTGATGAGTCAGATCTTTAAGCATAGATATGGGAGTGTGATTTGTAAGAGTTATTTAAACACTTCTCTCGAAAATATCCCTAAAAAAAAAGTGGTATTAATCTGGCCCAACTTTGTTTAATTAACTGAAGGGTCTAATTATAACTGATTAAGAACTTTATTTTTGTTAAGTGTGTTAATTTCTCTGGAAATTTAAACAACTTTCTTCTTTGGCTTTTCCTGTGTGACTAGTCAAGTTCAGTCACATTTTCACTGATGAAGCTTCATTTCCATTTTGTCTTGTTACATCAGTGTAACACAACATGATTGATTTAAGTCACCCTGACATATCACAAAGTGAAACTGCTGTCTTCTGAAATCCATATTAAAAAATCAGGCTTTTGGGGAATACAACCACATGGGGAAATTATTTTTCAAAGTACAAAAATGTACCTTAGCCATATCAAGCATAAATATTTTATATATATCATATACATATATTTTACATATATAATCAATTAGATAATGAATCGACAGAAAATCATTAAAAGTTGGATATAAAATGTAGGGTACTCTCCCTTTATTAGGAATGGGGTAAACAGGTTGGCCAAAATAAGAAGTGATCTCAATTTTGGTTAAAACTCCCACATTTTTGGAGTTTGAAAAAGCTCTGTTAGGGACTGATACTATTCTTACTAAGTACATGAAAAGGCATCCATTTCTTGAGCTTTGGATCAGCCCTTAATATTGTAGTTGAAATTTATTATATAAGTATGACACAAGGACATCTGGATGCCAATTGACAATGAGCATAAGGGGTTACAGGAATCTTGTGTTTATATTCTACTTCACTAACATGGGTCATGTGAGGTCTCTAATGAAAGCTCAAGTCATATTGGTCATCAGTAACATTACAAAATACATGTACAGATGTTGTTTAAGGAGATGTGCATATACACTGAAAATTATGTTCTTAAGACTGGTCTAGGGACTGGTCACCAGTAAAGGTGAAAAACAGGTTCTCTGTTAGACAAGAAATGTTTGTCTGTTTACATGTAAATTTAGGTATTTCATGATTCACAGTGGGCCTCTACTCACCAGTCTGAACTGAATGCTAGTGAAAGATTATGATTTCTTGAAAGAGGAAAGTTACAGATATAAAGATGTAAAAACCAGTGGGCAGGCAACCCTAACTTGAGGTGCACATCAAAGATCTGTGCTGGTAAATTTAGGGGTGCAAAGAGACAACCTGTTATCCTTCACCTAGAAAGTATATATAAAGCAAGTTTGTTTCATGAAGAAGGGATCTCAACTAGGTGGAAAACACTGGAGAGAACTTTGGGTGAGAAGCTTCTTTAGACAGGAGAGTAACTTGTTAGTTAAATTTAATCTCTAGAAAGTGTGTGAAGATTATTTTATATGTAACCAGTATTTGTACTCCAAATATTTCAATATATGTATTGCAATATTTGTACTCACTATTATTTACCTTATTCTTGTTTTCACAGAGATGTATTCTAGGGTATAACTAATAACCTGGTGTGTACTGTTCCTTTGGGAACACCAGTGTTCAGTGGACAAGGAGCTGGACACTATAGGGAACACTCCAAGGTCTCGGGGAGTGGCGTGTGCCTAGCACTTACTTTTACAGAGAGAAGCAGTGTTTGTGTTGCCAGAGGTTGGTGGTTTCAGGGATATGGTGCATAGTAGGCACAGACAAGTGTTCTTTATGCTAAGGGCAGAAGGTGGTGAGGTGCCTCATAACCCTGAGTACCTCAGGGCAGCATCACAATAAGTTTAAATTTTAGGTACTTATATGGCCTCCATAACAGTACTAATTCCAAATTATTGTATTTATCTTTTCAGCACCCCTGTATTTTCAGGTATTATCCCCTTTGTACAGATGCGGGACTCAAGGTAGATGAAGGCCCAGATTCACGGAAAAACTTAGGAATTGCAGTGCTCAGTGTTGCAGGAGGCCTCCCTTGTAACCTTTTGCCCAGTGACAAGGAAAATTGCCCAGGATGTAGGAGACACAGGTTCAGTTCACTTCTTTGACCCGATGAGAGAGGATTTGAAGATGGGTTTTCCACCTCTTAGATAAATGCCCCCCTCAGTCACTTTGTGAAGAGTTAGGCATGCTCTGGGCACCCCTACTAGATTGGGCCCAGGATGATGGGGAACACCTATCTTTTACTGGTTTGCGGATCATGCTGGTGTTTAGCTGTGAGATAGGTGTCTGGGTGCCTTCCTGAGGCAGCAGTGTACATGACCAGAAGCAGAAACAGGCACGTAGGGAATGTTTACAGTGAAGATGCTCCTTGATTTTAGTTGCCTTTAGGTTTAGGCATCCACTGAGCATGGGTTTTGAGGACCTCAGTAACACCTACATTTTGGGCTTCAGTGATTTGACTAGGTCACAGAAGATGTCTGTGACAAAGAAGGGAACTGAACACAGCTCTCCCAAGTGCCAGCCTAGCCCCCTAAATGATGGCCTATCATTTGCTTCCCTGGTCTGGCTGTTGACCCAGACCAGAAGCGAAAGTTTGATGTATACACCTCATGTGGCATCACCATTCTCTTCTGCCCACGGAAGAAGGGCAGAAATCTTCCAAAAATCTTTGCTGTGGCTTTTTAGGCTTTGTGCTCTTTACTTCTGTGCAAGGCTCCCGTATCTTGGTGAAAGATTTTTCATATGGAACCTAATAAATAGAGGAAGAGAGAAATTGAGATTTAAGGTCTGTCTGAAAGAAGAAATTACTACAAATCTTGGTAGAGAGCTTTATCTTCAAGTTATGCATCTAACAAATGGAAAGAAGTTCTGATAAGCCTCCAAATAATCATTTGAACTGTTGGGTACTTAGCGCAACTAAACTGACTCAGCAAACCATTTCAACTTTGCCCATCGCTGAATGGGGAAATAATTTTAGAAAACATTTTAGCTTAACAATTTTTTGAAGGCTTGCATTCAAAATAATGTATTAGAAGTTCTCTTTTGATGTAGGCTCTGTGTCATCTTGCTTAGAGAACTGTTGTCTCTTAACATTTGTAGATCTTTAACACTGACATTTCCTAATCTATGCAGATTAGGCTAAGGTATAAATCTCTTAAAATTGCCACAACTCAGCATAGCTTGTTAGGGGCTTGCTGCTAAAATCTCCAAACATTCCATCTGAACTAGGCCCATTGACCTAGCTGCACTGAGCATGCTCCCCAGGTTTATGGAGCTGAAGCAGCAGCCACTGCTGGCCTAGGAGCCAGAAGAAGACCATAAACTCTAACTTTAGCTCTTTCACTTACTAGTGGTAATAGTTTCTGCACTTCATAGTGCTTATGATTGAGCAAAGCTTCATACCCCTACTTGAGGAGACAGGCAAGTATTTAACGTCTTACATATGGGGTTATGGAAATATTGCACAAGGTCACTTGTGTCATAGCTGGGAATAGAACCCTGTTAGTATGGTACATCCAAGTCTCATGCAAAGCCATACTGCCTTTCAGAATGCATGCATCTGTCTATGTGTTTGTCCCTGCTGTCTGTAACCTCCTGATTCCACTCCCTTCCAGTTCCAGGAATAGAAACCATGAATCTTTTACTCCTGTTATCCCACTGCTGTCTCGCAAATTGTTGTGTTAACCACATACAACATCTATATTTGACTTCCCCTTAGTGGCTGGACCATATAGAAGAGAACAACCTACTGTAGTTATTGGTTCCTTTTTTAGCTGATAGTGGTAGATTACAATCTGGTAGAAGCAAGTATCTACATCTGACCATCCTCCATCAGTAGAGAAGGTCACCAAAACACTTAATCCTTTATGGTTTTAAAAAGTGTGCTGGGAAGAATGAAGTAACCTTCTGTGCTTTGAGGGTGAACCACTAAATTAGGGCTTAAGTTAGAATTCAGCTGTCCATCTGCACAGGGATGAATTTTCTTGAGTTGTATTAATGATAGAAAACAGGGTTCTTAATGTAAAAGGCTTAAAAAAAATCCAACAGGTACAAAACACCTTCATCAGAAAAATCCCCCTTTAAAAGCAAAATTCTCAGTATTTCTCAGATGAGTTTACAGCATTTTATCCTGAAAATGAAGGCATTCCTGCAAGAAATAGCATACTGGCAAGTAATACCTTGGGGAATTTTTTTTCTTCCTTCTTCTGTGACTATTACCTTTTAAGCAATATATGTTTAGGAAGTTTGGATAAATGCATTCTTCCCGAGTGTGCTCTCCTTGAACTTATAGCTACAGGCAAACTTCAATGTGTTGCTTCTACATCAACTTTCTGACTATCCCTAGGCACAAGGGAGCTACTTTGAAGTTCTATCAAAAGTAGACTTCAAAGAGTATTTACAACTATGCATTATAAAATGACAGTCTGAAGAAAGGAAGTATGGCTTTGGCTTATAGTGACTTCTTCTGGGAGATGGGCAGCTGTAGGCAAAATTGGCAGCTACATAAAGGAAGAACATGATCTTGTGAGGTGCATAGAGCCTCCTGATGGAAGGGCAACACTCAGCTACCACTGTAGTCAAAATATTGAAGAATTGTTTTCAGTTGCAGGTGATATTATGGGACAATACAAATTCCCAAATAAATTGTGTGAATTAAGACTGGTCTGCTTAAATAATACATTAAAAAAGTTGCAAATTTGTTTTATTGATGACTCTTTATATGTACAATAATCTAAAGAAAATGTAACCTATTTCAGATCAATAGCATGCATTGCCTGAATAAGCTGGTTGTGGGAAAAATATTGCTGCCCAAGGAAAGCAACTAAGGTCTTCAGCCTATAGTTGAACTTGCCTCCATGCTCACTAGCCCACAGGAGCATACTATTCCTATTTGACTAAATAGCAGTGGAAGCTTTCAGATATCTCCTATAGCTGTGGAATACTGAATTGGACTTTGTACTATTCTCCCCTTCTTCCTTCCCCTCTTCCTCCATGTTGATCAATGCCTGATATTTGCCCAGGCTAGGATCCTGGAAACAGTAGCTTCTTCTAGCATTGGACTCTATCTGGATTAACACTTCCTAGTCATAGATAGAGGAAGTGATACTCTTAAGAACCATAAGTACAATATACCACAGCAGGAGGGGAGGAGCTTCTTTACATTAGTAAATGTTGCAATAAAGCATTGCCAATTTAATTTTTGTTATAATTCATTTTAAACTTATGTGCCTGGCCTACATTCCTTGCATCAAAGGTTTTCCATAGCTTGTACAGCTTAGGAGCCCTTGGGATATGTTTTGGCTGATACATATGACCATTCAGTCTGAGAAATAACCACCAGAGCAGCTCAGGACTGTTCATGACCTGCAACTAATGCAGCTGGCTAAACAAGGGACTTGATAGTCATCTACATTCCAGTTTCCCAAGAAACACCCAGTTAGGTTCCCCTTGCCACAGAGAGACTCAAAATGTCATAGCAGCTGCTAAAGCAAATATAATTTTTTAAAGAAAAAAAGCTCTCATTAGTTTAATTAGGTACCTCAGTCAAAAAGACTATTATGATTTGTCTCGGATTCAAGAAAAGTTCTGTAGAGTACTAAATAGAAGAAGGTGGAGTTTTGTTGCTTGTTACTGCAGTACAACCCAGGAAAATCCAAGTTGTGTTGTCCTTTTTGTTTCTCTTTCTTCCATATTCTACCTGGTGTTATAAGTATTATTTTTTAAAATATAGCCTTTGCTTTTTAACTATATGTCCCTATAACTGGTTTCTACTTACCACTGGAAGGTCCTTGTGACTACATCTGGGCATTAGCTCTGTCCTGGTCTGGCACCCCTTCCTTCATTGCTCACCCCATGGGCTCCATCTCCGGACTCAGAGTGCTACCTCTTCATGATTCAGCCCAGGTCACTTGAGTCCTCCCCCGCCAAGCTATCAGAGTTCCACTGGACAAACTCTCTATGTGCAGTCTTTGCCATTTTTCTGTGCCATTTTTCTCAGTGGTTGGGAGGGAACCCAGGCCCACTCACTACTCTGGGTTCTAATCCAGGGACACTGTGCCTAGGAACCACGGGCTGCTCTAGCTTTCACATTGTTTCTCTGAGCACTTTTCTATCTCTCTTCTCTATCTTCTATTCTACCTTCAGATTTATCATTGGAGCTTTCTTTACTCCCCATGGTTGCTTCACCATCTCAACTTTTTGCCAGAATCTGTAGTCCAAGGCAGGATCCCAGGTCTCACTCTTCCCCTTCTATCTAGGGAATGACTGCAGAGCTCCTCCCTCCAACCCCTCTCATACTACCAACTTCCTCTCTTCATTAGCCTAGGTCAGCCCTTCCCCCAGATGGGCTTCATCAGCTTCCCGCCAGGTGCAGTCTATAAGGCTAATTGGCCAATTTTACCTGCACAGGTCTTGTCCTATTGGGTAGATACCCAATCACAATCGCCAGTTTTGTAACTGTAAACACTATGTTTCCACTATGTTTAGTAATCATTTATCTGTTTGATATCCCCACTCAACCAGATACATGTATGGATTTCTTTCTTCAAAGTGATGCTAGATATACAGTAACAACTGGGTAAATACTTGGCTCCAGAAATCAGTGCATAAGCGAGGAGTGAGGTAGGAGTGGATCCTCAGGTAGTGTAAATCTGCTTGGCTCCATTGACTTCAGCAGAGTTGCTCTGATGTATGTCAAGTTTGATCTGGCCCTAAAGCTTTTAAAATAATGTCATAAGAACTTAAGGAAGTTTGTTTTGTTCCAGGCTCAGCAGGCAAGTAATACACAGATGTCAACAAAGTAGGGGCTGTAACTCTACTAAATTAACTAAAATATAGATTGTGGGGTGAATAGAAACTACCCACTGGAAACTGCTCTAGTGCAATACCTGAACTAGTCCTAATGGCTTAATGCTTTTATCCACCAGGCCTCCCTCTGCTAGCCAAATAAGGAGATTGAGCACCATTGGTCATCCTGTTGCCCTTTCCTTGTGCAATGGATGAGTGTCCATTGGAAATTGAAAGATTGAGGAGATTTTGATTGCTTATCTTGGGAGATGAGTAAGAAGGGACATGATCAAAGTATAATAAAATAAATAGTGTAGAGAACGTAGAGTGTTATTCCTGTCTCTGAACAGAAGAACATGTGAATGTTCCTAGATCAGTGCTGAACCCCGAAGACTTTCCAGTAGGTTAAGCACACTCTACTCAGAGCTCCATCTTCATTGGGTACTTTGGTTTACAGCTTGCCTTTTAGGGACACATGATAATTGAACCAAATAGACACAGTCTTTGGAGAGCTTTCTAAAATCAAGCATGCTTTACTTGTTGACAGTACAAGAGAGATACAGATCCACCCCCTCTCCTAGAACTTAGTCTTCCAGCTCAGGTTTTTCCTGTGGATCCTGGAGTCTCTGTATTCCTTCTGCAAGCTCCCTTTGAGTTTGTGATCCTCTTAATCTCTGTAGTTTAAAAGATAGCAATAACAGCTTGGTTTTTTGTTCTTCTGTTTTTTTCTATTCTTCGCTTTTCTAGAGACAAGCTGGAGAGAACTATTTTTACACCATTGTTTTGCTTATTCAGGACAGGGCTTATTCAGTTCTTGATAGTCCTCAACAACTGTCTGAGGCAGACAGCCAGGCACCAATCCCCCTCTCCTTAACAAAAGAATTCTGATGCAGGAATACAGCACAGACTGACATAAGTGCATGCATCTACAGATTGCATAATTTCAAATAATTCATACACTGTACATAGATTTCCCAGATCTTCACAGATGTTTTATCAAACTGTTCTTTAGTCAACAGAATTGTCAGCTGTCTTCTGCTGGTGCCTTGTAAAGGATCAGAAGTACTTCTGTAATGACAAGTGGTTTCTGAACTATCAAATAGCTCTGAGATATACTTAGTGCACAGTGAAAGTTTGTTGATGCTGGTGATCATGTGAATGGGGAAGATCAGTTGAGACATTTGAGAAGAGAAGGCTCAACTTTCATTGAAGCATAAAATATGCAAGCATGTATTATTAGGCAAAATTTTATTTACGTATTAAATCTAGTACGCTTTCTTCTTTTACACCCACAAGTAATCCACTTTGATAGAAAGTCCTACTTCCCCACAGTCATGCTTCAGTGCTGAATGAAGTCTTCAGTGAGTTGTAACCTCACCAGAAACCTAATGTGATCGGCGTCCTATGTTTACTAGCTAACTTATCAGAAAATAAACTCATCTCAACATGTCTCAGTAGACAATGAACAGTTTAAACTGGACGGTTTTCTCAACAGCATGAATTCATCTTTTAGCCAAAAGAAAAATAGTGCTCTTTATACCAGTTTTCTGTTGTAGCAACCAGGCAAGGTACTAACAAACTTCACCAGGACTTTATTTTTAAAGTGGAAACCTCATTACCAAGCTGCTGCTGCACCCTTGGTAGCTCTCACTCCACCTCCTCAACTTCCCCCCTCTTCCTGTTTCCTGTCCTTTCAGACTCCCAACAGCCAGTGCTCCCAGTTCTAATAATTACAAGCAGCATCTAAACACCACATTCCCTCCTCTCTTAAGAAACTCTCCCAATTAAAATAAACGTTGTTCTAACCACAGGAACAAATATGAAACAAGACACTATACCGTTGGAAGAAATATTACACTGAAAACACTGTAGATACTACATAACATAGTCTCTAGTCCAGACAGGTGGTCATCTGGGTCTGACAGGCCGTCTCTCAAGTCCCGGTTCCAGTGCAATGTCTTGTTGTATTGATACTACGGTGAAGTCATCCAATGCAGACTGGGTGTTGGCATAATCTCCTCTTGGTGCATAGGCAGGTGCAAGATAAGAAGCATTCCATACCCACCCATCAGAAAGTCGATAGGTGTAAGGTCCCTTCTTCTCTATGATTTTAAGAGGAGCTGTGAATTTATAGTCCCCTTTGTGTAAAATTCCAGGTTTTCATATTCTAACGAAGGAACCACACTCATTCTAACGGAGGAACCACACTCAAACTTTGATTCCTTAGCACCCTGCCGCTTGTCCGTGAAAGCCTTAGACTTTGCTTGGTTCTGTTCAACTGTTTTTCTCACATCATCTTCTGTTGGGGGCATCAGGTCATGCCTTTAACATTCCAGGAATGTTCAGTTTAGTATTCCCATGCAGTAACTCTGTGGGTGATCTTTGCATTGTGGCATGTCGTGTAGCCCAGTATGCTTGCAAGAAAATCAGTAGTGAAGGTTATCCACAATCACCCTTCCAGTTTAGCCATTTGCAAACTCTCTTTCAAACTTCTGTTAAACCGTTCGATTTCCCCATTGGCTTGAGGGTAATATAGGGATGACCTTCTGTGTAAAATGTTCCTCTGTGCTAGAAAAGCTTCAAACTCCAGGGAGGTAAATTGACTACCATTATCTGAAACCAGTTCTTTGGGGTTACCTTCACTGCTAAAAACTGAAGAGAGGAACTTAATTACTGTAGCAGAAGAGATTTGCGAAGTAAATGCTACCTCAGGCCATTTACTGAAATAGTCTATTAAAGTGATAGCATAATGGCAGTCACTTGGAGCACTATCAAAGGGTCCTACAATGTCAATCACCACTTTTTCCCATGCAGATTCAGGAAGAGGAAGAGGCTGTAATGGAGGGGTACATGTCACTGCTATCTTATCATGCATTTGGCAAGTGACACAGGATTTTATGAGTGCTTCAGTTTGAGAGTCCATCCGTGGCCACCAATACAGATCCCGTAGTCATTGTTTGGTTCTGACAATTCCTTCATGAGTATCGTGTGCCAGGTGTATGAGTTTTGACTGTAATTCTTCTGGCACAAGTAGCCGGTGTGTACCTCATAGTACACAGCCATCAAGCAAAAAAAGTTCATCCCGAACTCTAAAATAAGGCAGCAAAACTGGATCAAGGTTTTTAGGGTTACTGAGCCATCTCTTTGTCAGAAATTCCCATAGTTTTTGTTGAATTGGACACGCTGAACAAGCAGCTTGAAATTGTTCTTTTTAAACTGTAGTAAGAGTGCTTGTAATAAGCGCAACTACTACATCCTCATCCTCCAGTGGACCATCTGGTGAAGGCAAAGGCAGGCAAGAAAGGCAATCAGCTACCACATTTTGGTTTCCAGGCTTATATTCCAGTGCATAATTGAAAGAGAGTAGTCTTGCAGACCATCTAGCAATATGATATCCTGCTCTTCCCAGGCCTTTCATGGTAAGCAATGTCGTCAAAGGGCTATGGTCTGTGCTCAACTTGAATGTGCAGCCCCACAGGTAAGTTCTTCATTTTTCAGTAGCCCAGACACAGGCAAGTGCTTCTTTTTCGACTGTAGAATATTTCCTCTCAGCATTACGTAGTGTCCTTGAAGCAAATGCAACAGTCCTCTCTTTGTTGTCCTTATGAAGTTGTGTGAGGACAGCACCAAGTCCATAATCAGAAGCATCAGTAGTTATAATTGTGGGCAAAGCAGGAGTGAATAGTGCAAGCACTTGACTATGTACAATCAAGTCTTTCACCATTTCGAAACTAGCTTGTGCATCTGTTGTCCACACTAAGGTTGAACTTCTCCATAGTAATTCTCATAATGGTTCAATGACAGAAGCATAATTGGGAACGAATTTTGCATACCAGGAGGTAAGACCCAAGAAGGAATATAAGGTTTACAAATCTGTTGGAGGAGGAGCATTTGAAATTGCCAGGATATTATCTGGATCAGGTTTTAGTCCAGCCTGTGAAATTGTGTGTCCCCAGAAAGGAGAGTTCAGTTTGTCTAAATTTGCATTTGGACCTATTGAGCTTGAGGCCTACTTTGCTGATGCAGTTTAGTACAGACTGCAGGTCATTGTCATGCTCCTCAGAAATATTTCCAAACATGATAATATCATCCACGTAGCACTGAACTCCATGTTGATTCTTCAGAATCAGTGACATTTTTTTTAGAAGGCACTCGGGGCAGATGCGAGACCGTATGGAACACGTTTAAAACAAAATAGTCCTTCATGTGATAAATGCTTTGAGGTCTCTGCTATCTTCATGCAACATACCCTGGTAGTATGTGGTCTTCAAATCAAGAGTAGAAAACATCTTTGTTCCACGGAGTTCTGCAAATACTTCTTCTATGTGAGGAAGAGGATGGTTGTCAATCACAATAACTTTATTTGGCTCCCTTAAGTCCACACAAAGGTGAATGCCTCCACCCTTCTTCTGCATCACTACTATAGGTGAAACCCATTCCGAGGAGTCAATCCCTTAAATAATGTCCTTTTGAACAAGTTTTCTAAGTTCCTCTGAAACAGCTTCCCTGACTGAAAGTGTAAGTGCCGTAACTTCTGTCATACAGGCATCACATTATTTCACATTTTAACTTTATGCAGAAACCCATAAACACAGCCAAGTTTTTCCTCAACCTGGTGTTGGGTCCCCGCTGAAACTAGTGTGTCTACTGCGAGAGTGCTTTGCTGAGGAAGATCAATTCATCCATTAATTACCTTGAGATTTAAAGTGGCCAATAAATCTCTGCCAAGGATAGGAGTGTCTTTGTGGACAATGTAGAACTCTGCAGTTACACAGCAATCACCAAAAGAAACTATTGCTGGCAGGCAGCCGTGTAGTGGAATATGGTTTTTCAAATAGCACACCAAGTGAAGTTTGGGTTCAGTAAGAGGCACATCTTTAAAGTAATGCAAATAGATGGAATCAGGTAGTATAGATACTGCTGTGCCAGTGATCAACATTAGCTGAATAGAGTGATTTGCCTGAGGGTATGGTGGAAATGTTTACAGTGCACTTTATTTGTTCTGGAATATGTGCAGTAGTGATTTTGTCCACGCTCAGCACAGTAACATCTGGTATTGTAACTGCATGCACCTGTTGATTGAACTGGCTGCTGTGACATACTTGAGCAAAATGCTCAATCTTTTTGCAATGATTACACTGAGCTACTTTTGCTGGACATCCTGTGTAGCTTGCAAGGTGTTGTGGGGATCCACAGTGAAAGCATGCTTTTACTGTATTTTGAATTTGCTGATTCAATGCTTTTTCATTAGTTTTCCTTTTGTAATCGTTTGTCTGCAGCGATAGTGAACTTTTCTGCAAAGCAGTCACAGCCTGGACTATGCCTCCTGTATCCATGCTCATTATTTTGGCTTCAGCTGTAGCTGACTCAATCTGAGTAGCAATAGTTATTGCTTTTTCTAGTGTAAGTTGTGGTTCTAGAAGTAAGCCTCCTCTTACACGAAGCATGGTTGTTTTCTCAATGAGCTGGTCTCTAATCATCTCATCTGCCATATTCCCAAAGTCACAAGTTATAATCAAACTCCTCAGGGAAGCAATATACTGCATTATAGTCTCCCCTGTTTTCTACTCACGCTGGCAAAATCTGTAGCGATTAGCTACTACATTCACTTTTGGCACAAAAAAGTTCTTTTATGCAGTGAGTGCAGTCTCATATTTATCATCTGCAAGGGGAAAAGTGTAAAATATATGCTGCCCTTCTGCTCCAAGACAGTGGATTAGCAGAGCACTCTTTCTTACTTCAGAAATCTCTGTAGCAGTGATTACAAGCAGATAAGTCTCAAACATATGGATACAGGTAGTAAAAGCAATTGGAGGCTCACCTGGGCTTTGCAAAAAGGGTGCAGGTGGGTTCAGAGGCAGAAGATCCATCCTCATCACCAAAATATTGTAGCAACCAGGCAAGGTACTAACAAACTTCAACATGACTTTATTTTTAAAGTGGAAACCTCTTTACCAAGCTGCTGCTGCTGCACCCTCGGTTGCTCTCACTCCACCTCCTCAACTCCTTGCCCCCCACTTCCTGTTTCCTGTCCTTTCAGACTCCCAACAGCCAGTGCTCCCAGTTCTAATAATTACAAGCAGCATCTAAACACCACACTTTCCAACTAGAAACTTAAACCCCAACAGTTTCTCCTTTTAAGTAGTGTAACCTGTTCTGCAGATACAGCTTCAAAAGCATTGCTTCTTTAAAGGCAACTTCTTTAGCCTCAGTTTTTTTAAACCCAGCAATTTTTAAACCCAGCAATCTGGGTGTAATGACTTAGCACTTTCCCATCTACTGTACATTAGTGCGTGGCCCTTCCTCCAATCTGAGCACCTAAACTGATCCTAAAAATACATGTCTTCAGAACATCTCTGAATCTACATAGCTAGGTCAGGTCCTCAGCTGGTGGAAACAGGTATAGCTCAGTTGAGGGCAACAAAAGGAGACACTCTGAATTACTCCAGATGGGTATAGTCATCTAGGGAGTATACACGCTAGCCGCCCCCTGCAAGCCCTTCTTGCTGTCTGTGCTGGTGGTGATGAAGCGGGAGGTGTAGGAGGTGACTCCATATCACCTGAGGACTCCTCTTGTGGTGTATTGGAAACTGGTTAAAATGACAAACTGTCACTTTAAGAATGAGGGATTTCATGGAACTGATTTGCAAGCTCTGAGGAATGCCCTGTGATTTGGGTCATTTGAGTCAGTCAACAGGCAACTGATCAGGAAGGAGTCAGCTTGAAACAAGATGGGGTGAGTTGTGCCTCGCTGCTGTAGGGAGAGCCTGTTTTTTCTCTCTATTGCTCACTGTTTTTGTGCATAACTGTTCTGAATTCTGCGAAGGTTTAATTTATCTCTGTGTATGCTGAGAACATAACACTCCACAACTGGAGGTATTCGCAGCTGGGGGGTTACAGGAAGTTTCTACTTTTTTTGCACCACCTGAGTGGGGGAAAAGGGAGTGGAGAGAGGGAGAGAGCCAGGGAATCTGCATGCTCTGTTTTCAAAAGTTCTCTACTGGGCAGAAATCACTTCAACTTAGCACATTTGTCTGATTTGACCCCTCATCCTGTAGTTTTCCTCTCTGTCTAGTTAGACTCTGCAGGGAAAAGACCATGTTTCATGTGTCTGTAAAGCACCTTGCACACTGTTGCCACTTGATTAAAATATTTAATATTAATACCTGTCATTTTTCACACTGAAAAGGAACCCATTTTAAGGGGAGTCTTGCTTCTCCATAGCAAACCAGATGAATTTGTTTAGTAAAAATGGGTTTCTTTCACACACTTCAGTGACAAACTCTGAAAAAAACCATGGCGGAGGGTGGGGGGTGGGGAAACAAAGAAATTGCAGACACTGATGCAGCTCAGCTTCTCATAAAAAGAATGAGCCACTTGACAAATGTTGTAAGTGATTAGTTAAATGTACAGTGGTCCTTTACATCACCCATATATTTTAGAATAACTATTTACAAGGTAACCTTGTGCAATTTCTTGGAATATGCTGACATAAGAATGGCCATTGAGATGACCCTGTGAAGATTGTCTTTTATGGATTAGGGGAGTTATTTGAATGATGAATGACAAATTTAGTCAGTGTTAATGTTCATGCACAAAATACACTGGAAGCACTGGCTAAAACAAGATGTAGGGTGAAATCCTGACTCCATTGAAATCAATGACGAAACTCCCATTGATTTCAATGGGGGCTAGAATGTCACCCCTAGTGTAGACAAGTACTGTGGAAACTTCCCATGCAGCCCCATTGATGTACTGAACTTTTAACATCCCCTTTATTCAACTAAGTTAAGTATTGCAGATGATGTCAGCTGTTCTTTTTTGTTTAGCTCTTCAATCTGTCGCTAACCCCTAGTATGTTGCAGAGTTTCTATAGACAATTTATCATAGTTCCCCAAAGGTAAAGATGTTGGTTTTGACCTTGAAGAGCTGTGTTGAAAATGTCCTGGGAGCAGGCTCTCCAGAATATTCATGCAAAAGTGTATCTTGGGATCCAGTAGCTGGGGTAAATCACCGCTTGCTTTGACATCACATTCTCCTTTATCACTAGCTGACAACTGCTGTAGGAGCTCCAACAGTGCAAGGTAACTTGCAATGAATGATTCAAAGTTAACAATGTGAATAGTCAATAGATCTGAGGAAAAGACATAGTGGATATGTCTTCACTGCAATTAAAAACCAGAGGCTGGTCTCTTCCAGCTGACTAAGGCTCATGGAGCTCTGGCTAAGGGGGCATTTTAATGGCAGTGTAGATGTTCAGGCTTGGGGTGGGGTCCGAACTGGAACATCTACAGCTCAATTAAACAGCCCCTTAACCTGAGCCCACAAGCCTGAGTCAGCTGGCATGGGCCAGCCATTATAGTCTAATTGTAGACATATCCGCTATGGTTACCTAAAGTAATACTGCTAGGCGTCTGGATTTTTACTTTTAAAACTCACAATATAATTTATTTTATTTATCATCTCCATTTAGACCCATTCAATAACAGAAGTTCCTAACAAAATGAAACATACATTCTTTTCAGCATTTCTAAAGTACACTTGTTTGTTTGTGAGCCCTAGAGAACTAACATCTTTTTATTTTATTTTATTTTTTTGCCCTAATTTAGAAGATACTTAAGCATGTGCTTAAAGTAAGACGCAAAAATAGACCCATTTGACTTCTTTCTTGTGTATTTACAGTTAGGCACATGCTTAAGTACTAGAGTTGGGCAAAATGTAGAATTTCTCTCATAAATTTCAGCACTTTATTTATTTTTCAACCTAAATCGGGACAAAAAGTTACAATTTCAAAAATTTTCATGCAATAGAAGTTCTGAAATTTCAATTCAGAAATGTCAAAACATTTCATATTGTTTTGTTGAACTGACTCAAAACCTTTCAGTGTGAGTCAATTCAACATTAAACTGCATTTGTCCATTCTCTCACATTGCATCCAGGGAATTTTAGTTCAGGTGCCTGATACCCTGATTCTTCCTGTTGGGTCAGAGTCCCTAGCTCGACTCCTAGACTTTGAGGGAAAAAGGGACCACCATGATCATCTAGTCTGACATTCTGAACATTGCAGGTCACAGAACCTCAGCCACCTGCAGTAAGCTCATAAACTCTGACTGAGTTACTAAATTCCTCAAATATTGATTGAAAGACTTCAGGTTACAGAGAATCCACCATTTACTCTAGTTCAAACCAGAAAGCAACTCAGACAAAGACAAAAAGCCCCTAGGGTCTCTGCCAATCTGCCCTGAAGGAAAATTCCTTCCCAACCCCAAATATGGTGATCAGTTACACCCTCAGTATATAGGCAAGACCTACCAGTCAGACACCTGGGAAAGAATTCTCTGTAGTAATTCAAAGCCTTCCCATCTCCATCCATTTGAGATATCTGTATATAGCAGTTATGAATGGGCCATATGCCATTGTAGGCAATTTCATGAAAAAATGTTCCTATTTTTCAACCTGCTCTATTCATCAGTTAATTTCCCTGAATTTTAATACATGGCTTTAGCTCCAGAGGCTAAGGTGATAGAAGGGCCCTCAATTTCTATACAGCCTTCTAGAGTCTGCCACTTTCTTCTAGTTTTAGCCTCTAGAAGGATTGCTTGGTTATGGTAAGTGGAAATGAGGCTTTGGCCTAAGTTAGGCTAAGTAGAGAGGCATATGGGAAATTGAGCTTGTTAGTATGAGCAAAAGCTGGAGATAAATTGGAGACAGTGAGATGGGAAAATAGAAGTAAGCAAGGATGTGACCCAGGGTTATGTTGTGGCTAGGTATCTATATTGATAACATGGGAAGGGCATTGGTGCAGACATTAATTTACATAATGTGTAATGTAAAGAGCCTATAAAGAGATGGAAGATATGTAGATATGGCAATTGATAGATTTAATGTTAATTAGTATTATAATTGGTTTAAAAGGAGTAGCCTTGCAAAATTGGGGAGAGCTTCAATTAACACTAAAAGTGTACCATGAGATCACAGGATTATAAGGGTATATTTCTTTTTGTTCTCACTGGACAGAATACCCATTGATACACCATTGCATCCTTGAGCATAAGTATAATTGCAATATCTGTGTAAATGGTAATTAAATGCCTGTTTGCTTAATTAATTATTTTTCTCTTAAATAAAGTTTGGTTCTCTTATTCACAGTGTTATCCAGGGTTCTCGACTAAATTAAATTGTCTGTAACTGACCTAGAAGTTTGAACCTGAGAACTAAGTTTGATTTATTGCACACTTATCTTTAACAATTTGATATTAATTGGGAACATTTAAAATTCAAGGTTACACAGCCTATCAAGTTCATATTTACAATTTTTTTTGCAATAAACATATTTCCATATAAAATTAAATATGTGAGAATCTAGCAATAAGACACTAATATTTACAACCATGCATCCATCATCTGATTAAAATCTCAGAGCAACGAGCTCCTGGTGGAGATAACAAAAAGGTACTGCCATGACAGTAGTATCGTCTCTGTAAGCAGGGACTGAATGAGCTCTCCCCTGACATCGAGTGATGAGCTGGGGAAAGGAAACGGCTTCAGGGCCAGTCTGTAGTTACATAAACACACCCACTCTGCCTAGGTATGAGCAGACAGCTGTTTTGTCAAAGTGGCCAGTGTTGGAGTTGGATTACAAATCACACAACCCTGTGAAGGAGCAGAGGGACTGCAGCTGGGCACAGCAGAGGTTAAAGAACACTTTGGGTTCAGCTGGCCGCTCCCCGTTATACCTACAGGCAATGCCAGGCCTGGAGGGGGGAGAAAAGAAGGTAGCCTGGATCAGTTGGGCTGATTGGCAAAGAGGCAGGAGCTCTCTGTATGCCTGCCTGAAGGTACAGACCAGCAACCTGCCTGCCAATGCAGCCACTGGATGCAAGTAAGTCTTCCCTGGCCAAGGGGAACTTACAGAGAAGCCCCAACTGCGGGGCAATGGGACTAGCGGGGCCATGCTCCAAACTAAAAGGACTTGCATAGTGAGCAGGCCAGGAAAACAGGCCCTGACACCCCCCCCACACACACGGCTGGAAGAAAGATCCATCTCTCCTGTTTAAGGGTTGAGCAACACAGGACCCTGGGTCAGGACCTGAGGGAGAAGGAGGGATGAGGTCCCCCTCAACCCCCCCAACCAACAGTCTGGCCATTAGGCTGCCTGGCCAATGAGGGCCCTATCCCACCTCCTCTCCATTCTTAGGGTATATATACACTTGGAGTTCAGGGTGTGACTTCCAGATCGAGTAGACCTACTCATGCTAGCTCTCCTTGACCTAGCTTGCTAAAAATAGTTGTGTAGCCAGAGTAGCATAGGCAGTGATGAAAGGTGTCACATGCTAGCCATGCTGAGTACAAATTTCCCCAGATGTCATGGGCACATAGTCAGCACAGCTAGCCTGTGCCACTGCTTGCCGCTGCCCATGCTACATGACTATTTTTTGGGCACTAGCTCTCATTGAGTATGTCTATGCAAGCTGGGAATAGCACCCTAGGTCACAGTGTAGACATAGCCTTTATCTTTCCTGTCCTTGATAAGTGTGATGGATGCTTGGCTGCATGGCAAATTTGTAGTAGATTGTCCTTGTTTCAGATGATTTGTTTATCCTTCTGTTTGCAGAAATCTAGGCTCTAGAAGCCAGGAACCTCAACTAGGTCTCGCTGGAATTGCTGTTCAAAGGCTACTCTCAGGTTTTGTTGTAGGGGCCACCAAGTGTTCTTCATGGTTCTGCTTGCTAGACCAGTGAACTGCCTGATAGTATGTTCACTTCTCCAACCCATCACCTTTTAGCTGATAGTATTCACCTGCCAAAGCTTGTGGTGTTTGGCAAAGTTAAGGCATTCCTTCCTTGCTAAGCTTCCTTTTTCATGTCCCTGCAACTTGTTAGACTCACATCACTGGCTGTTTCCCTTGCTTTCTGGCTGTAGGCTTACTGTGTGATTACACTAGCAGTTGGCTGAGTCTGACTTAAGCTTCCTTGTTTATTCCCCACTCTTTGGTGTGGTGTATTGAAGGCTATGTTGGAACTGTGGTGAGTTTTTCCAGGTGCTGCTTACAGACTAGGGGGCTCTGTATGGAAGAGTGTGAGCTGAATCAGTCAGGAAAAAACAGTCTAAAGTAATGTGGGCTGAGTTGTTCTGCCTGTCTGTTTTAGATAGCAGCTTGCTTTGTGTTTTTCCGTTTGGGGATTCTTGTGTTTTATCATTCTGAATTCTAAGAAATAAAGTAAAATTATGTTCCAGCCTTCCAGCAAAAGTATTTGTTTTTATCTATCTTATCTGTATATTTGTCATGAACACAACACTGTTTTCCATGAGTCACTTGTTCAAGCTCTATTCAGACCTGGCCTCTTTGTTCCTGACCTGTCCATATTATTTTAGGCTAAAAGAGGAGACCAGGTTGATTAGTACCCTAAGCTACATGACACATCAATGAGGTAATGACATCTCTGTGTCTGATTATCCACAGCCTTGACTGATTCTCCTACTGTCAGATGTCACTTTTTTCTCTTTGCTTTTTTTCTTCTTCATCTTATTCTCTTGTATCTCTGTTTTCCCAATGTCAGAGATGCTCGCCTTCTCTATCTGTCCATCCTCTTATTCCTTTTTTTGTTTTGATCTTTTTTCCTTTGTCTCCCTGACCCTTTCCTGGTTGGCTAATTCTTTGATGGCTTGATCCAAAGCCCACTGGAGTCCATGGAAACCTTTCCATGGACTTCAGTGGGCTTTGGATTAGGCCCTAAGTGGACAAAAAGATATGTCAGCATATCAGAACTCTAGGATGGGTTGATCTGCAAGGTTGTCTCTTGAAGTGTTCATGTTCTCTTCTTATTTCCTCTAATGAAGCTAGTGAATGAAATGGGACTACACGCTCAGAAACAGAACTTAAAATCTATGATGCCAGTAATAAGGCTAGATCATCTAGTTTGACCTCCTGCATAACACAGGCCAGAGCACCTCACCCAACCCTGTAGACTCAGTTGGCCAATAGAAAACAAGATGGGAAAAAGACTTGCTTCCCTAGGTTCATTATGGGGAACTGGTGTCCCCTGTGGACTGAGATTTAGCTGTATCTGATGGTAGACTGGAGTGGGTTGTGGATTTTTAGTAGAACAATCCTCTATCCAACTTTACTCTGTGGTGTGCTCTGCAGATCCATACCAGAGCTTAGTACAGAATCCTGCATTAAAGAATCAGGGAAGGCTGTGTGACTTTGCATAATGCTAATAGTGGGGCTGTGGGATGGTGTGACTGACTGTGTTCTATTTATAAATACATCCCCACAAAAAAAAACAGAAGTATATACACTATAAGGCTGAGACCTGGTGGCTGTATACCACAATGCAAATAAAAATAATAAAACAACCATCTAGATGCAATGTGGAAAAACAGTTTCATGGTCTAGCTCAAAGCACGCAGTTTTCATTTCTTGTCTTGTTTGCTTTTTTACAAATACAACAGAGGTATGAAACACTGTTGGATCATAGTAAAGAAGTTCTGTATTAAAATCACAAATGAGTTTGATTCCCCATATTTTAAATTCCAGGGTATTACTAATTAAGAGGTCTCTTGGTTTTTGGTACTGTTTCTCTCCCTCTATGTGTTAAACTTGCAAGCTGCTAATTGCGTTAGTACATTCTAAGACAGAGTCTGTTCTCAAAGCAATTCACACAGAGAGAGACTCAAAGCAATACTCTGTAACAACAGAAACAGCACCCAGAGACTCCCCGCCCTTTTGTTGTATCAACAATTGTGATTAAAATAGAGATGGAAGATGTATGTGGACGTATGCTTGGTGTGGATAATAACTGAATGATCAGGGAGGTGCCAGCCTAAGAATCCGGTGTCCATCGGCCGAAGAAGGCATTAAGTGGAAATAACCAGAGGACCCCCCCCCGGAGGGCAGACTGGAATCCACCCAACAGCCTCAAGAATGGGAGAACCAAAGAACAAGATAACATCTAGCAGCACGGAGCCGTCAGGAATGTGCCATCTGCTGATTGATTCAGCAACAGCATGATGAAGCAATTCCCATAGACTGGCACAGGAAGAATTCCTATAAAAATGGACTCTAGAAAGTGAGAACTTTGGGGTCTGATTCTGCAAACCCACTTCCAGGAGCATCAGATGAGCATCTGACAAGGCCCTGCTCCCTCCTTGTGTCCAGGCCACCTGGCCAGTGGCTTGGCATGAGCAACTCTAAGGCTGGTCACTATGATAACAACCTTGCAGAACCTGTGTGTCTGTGTTTGTATGAATGAATGTGTGAATAAATATGAGATTGAATGGAATGTTATAGCTATAACTAACTGCTTACTATGATTCTTTCTGTATTCACAATAAATGTGGTATTTTGCCTTTTTCCCTTTAATAAGATCCTGCTGGTTTTTATTTTATTGGTATAACAATATGTCCACCATAAAGACCCAAACAATGCAAAATTCACCTGTTTTGTTATTCATTATAAACTAGAGACAGGAAAATAACTGATTTTTTTGGTTTCTTAGGAGCTTCACAAAAATGGGGGTGTGGGGGGAGGGGGAAATGTTCAGTATTGCTTGAAACAAAAGAGTTTTCCTGGAATTTTTGGTGAACTGAAAAAAGTCTCAGAAAAATTTTGGTTTGGATCGAACAAAAAGCAAAGGAAGTGTTAGATAAACAAAGAGTTAGGTAAACCAAATGGCAGCAGGAGGAGCCCGGTGGTTACTGGTTGTGGTCATCATTTAGAATGTGGAGGAAAAATAGGTCCAATTCCCTTCTCTGCCTGATGTGGAACAAGGATTTGAACATGTTCTCCCCTGTTGCTGGAAGAGTGCACTAACCAGTGGGCTATAGGATATTGTGATATAGACCTGTCTCAAGTTCTCCTGTTGAAACTGTTCCCCTCTCTATAAAATGTTAGCATAATCATGGGGCCAGAGTGAGAGAGAATGAATCTCTATTACTTGGTGGTTACGGCACTCACCTGGAGGTCAGAGACCCAAGTTTATGTCCCTGCTCCAGTGACCAGTTATACACAGTGGAACAGCTTCTGCAGGAGAGATAGAGAGGCCTATATTAGAATATCCTACATCCCCCTGGTTAGTGCTCTCTCCAGCCCAGGGGGAGTCACACTCCAAGAATGTAGGAGAGCCCTGGTTCAAATTCCTGCTCCCCACCAGGCACGAGGGGATATTGAGCCTACCCTCCCAACTTCCCAGGTGAGTACACTAGGCTAAAGGTTATGTGGGAGACACCGCCTCCTCCTCCAGCTATTTTGTGAATGGCATCCAAGTTCAGAAAAAAGGTGTGGGATTTTTGTTTTGACCGAAACTATTTGACATTCATATCCTATTCCCAAATAGTTTTGGATCAACCAAACTTCATTTGTTTTTTGGTGAATAAACTATTCATCCACAAAAATTCACCCAGTTCCAGTTATAAAGGAAGCAACATTGTCTCCATGAACACCTTTCTCCCCATGATGGTTTTGTTGTGTGAATCTAGTCCAAAAAAAATGAAAATGAGACATTTTGTTAATGTTGAAACAAATTTCTTTTTTTGATTTGACCAAAACAATTTGCAGAAAATAACATGAATTCATAAAATATTTTGGATTAGCTGCATTTGTTTATTTTCAGTACAAAAAAAAAGTTTTCGACCAAACTTTTTCACCCAGATCTGTTCCAGATTCAGACGAGCTTTGCTAAAAAGTTCACATGTTAATTCAGAAGCCTTTGGTACCAAGTGAATTTTGGACACACTCTATTTCAAATCAAATTATTGCTAATTCTTGGGTGTAAAAAGTTTGTCTGGGCTAGGTCTGTCTGCAATTTGGAATTTCAAATTTCATGGTGTTTCAATCAATGTGAATTGAAATGAACAAATTTCTCATAACTCTACAGCATTTTATTCTCCCAGTAGGACTCCTGATGTTCATGCAGCATATCATTCCATGGGCAGCTGGGATTTGAGAACATTCACTCAGTAGGTCTCCCATTAACTTTCCAGCCACTGAATTTAACCTTTCCTCCATTGTTAAATTATCACAATTTCAGTCTTAAATTGTACTTACTGATTTACTTAAAAGGTAACATCAGTGCTTTTTAGATAAGAGGATGTTGTTTTGGAGTTCGCAAAAAGAAAAG
Organism: Lepidochelys olivacea; assembly: GCF_965140295.1. Classification (NCBI taxonomy): domain Eukaryota; kingdom Metazoa; phylum Chordata; order Testudines; family Cheloniidae; genus Lepidochelys; species Lepidochelys olivacea. The sequence continues at coordinate 172,041,597 of NC_140411.1, forward strand.
GAGTACTTGTGGCACCTTAGAGACTAACCAATGCTCAAATAAATTGGTTAGTCTCTAAGGTGCCACAAGTACTCCTTTTCTTTTTGCGAATACAGACTAACACGGCTGTTACTCTGAAACCTGTTTTGGAGTTGCTGCTCTAATGCATTATGATTTGTCTTGAGTAAATAGGTAGAAATTTTTAGCAATCCTATTTCAATAGCTTACCTCCTTGCATCTTACAAACATTGAAAGAATGATTGCATTGCACCTTTAACCATGGGGGAGGGGAATTTGGTTGGCTGACTGAATGAAGGGAACAGTGCATTACGACTGGGGAGGGGAGTGAGAGAGGTCAAATTGCTGCAAAAGGGAACAAGGGGCTACACTGACTCATCCCCTGGAATCTGAATGGGCAGAAGGGTTTAAAGGGGTCAGCATGTGCAGTGAAGCCCCCTTTCACATGGAGCAGGCTGAGGCAGATTCTTGGCACTGCATGTTGTAGTGGACAGGTCAGCATTCTTGATAGCCTTGTTCAGGTCAGCATTCTTGATAGCATTTTTTTGGAACTAGTATCTGGTCCGGTAGCGACTCTACCGGAAGGGTTTTGGAGCTGGGTGATATACAATGGCATGAGCATTCAGTGATATTACACTTGCGAAGGTCAAAGACAGATCAAGTAGGCCAGGGTGAATATGTTATCCTACGGGAGGACAGTGAGCCTCGGGTCTGCCCCATGCAGGCCTTGAGGGCCTACCTGGTGATATGGCCGGGGGGGGAAGGGCACTTTTTCATGCACAGTGACAGGAGTCCCCTCACAACATATCAATTCGTTACAGTGTTGAGACAGGGACTAACGAGGTTGGGGCTGCCAGCCCACAGATTTGGTGTCCACTGATTCAGAATCGGGGCAGCAGCAGCACAGCTAGGTGTGGGAGCAGAGGCAATCGGGCGTTGGCATTTGGAAGCGTACCAAGCGTATGTCAGACCTCAGGCAGCAAGTCAGCATTAATTAGTTGTAATCTCATTCCAGATATTGGACGACTGTTCATGCAGACAGTGGTATGGATCTGCAGGCACAGTATTGTCTTTTAGGTGCACAGGCGTGTGTCCAAATTGCCCGAGCGTTCACAGCTGGGGTTCGGCAGTGAAGCAGCACTGAGTTAGCATGCAAAGAGGGGCATGTTATGGGATCAGCTGATACCACTGCTGTATGCTGCGGGAGCCTGTCAGTGGCCATCCGATATAATTGCAGTGCACCTTGCAGGAAATGGTTTGGGAATATGTAAAGGAGTCAAATTAATGCTGAGAGCAAGGAGGGACTTGAGGCTGATCCTTGAACTTTTTCCAAGAGTTAAAATTGTATGGTTAGACATGCTTCAACGCAGGGTTTGGAGGGGAGCCATGCCTCCCCCAGGTGGACAGAACAAGGAGATATGTGAACAGGGAGGTGGCCAAATTCTTTGGGACTATAGGAGGGGCAATAATTTTGCATCCTGGCATAGTATATGGGGCCCCAGAGTAATTCTGGAGGGGATGGGGTTCACCTGTCAGACTTAGGTGCTGACACATTTTTGGCTGCTATAAAAGAGGGCATTGGGAGATATCTGGGAACCTGACTGGATTTGGGGAGGAGGCAGCCATGCTAATTGCTGGCGCATCCTTGTGACAGAGGTCCAGTGCAGGTATTCCATAGGGAAGTATAAAGTGACCGGATAAATGGCCTGGAAAATGACTTAAAAAGGAGGTATTGGTTAAAAGAACAGAATGGGAGTGGGAACTCCTATCATTGATATAGCAGGGAGTCAACCCACCTTTCTTATAGCCCACCTTAACTCTCTATGGGGTGGGGATGGGGGAAGTGGATGGTAAGTTCTCAGCAATGGGTTGCCTGGGGGACCTGGATGGAAAAGGGGTGGCTGGCGGAACCCCCCCGCCCGAAGAAGTTATTGAATAAACATGGGGTTACCTGCAGTGAACACTTTTATCTGCTGGGTAATCCCAAACATCTAACAATAAACTTGCAGCCTGATTAAAACCATACGTAATAGCTCCTGTCTTTCCTTTGGTATACTGTACAATAGCAGCCTATAGCACAGTGAAAAGCATCACATTGCAGAAAAACAAAATGACCCCCAAAACATATTTTGTGACCCTCTATTGAAACATATAGTTTCCCCACCTCAATTTTCTTACACTAAGTGGATAATAACGGAGAGGCTATTCTAAGATATTGAACAAGTCCCATCTAACGTGTAATCCCTTCATTACCACTGACTTGGGGATACATGTGTATTGCAATAGTGGCAGAAGATGGCAGTCTTAGTTCAGTATACAATGTTTAGACTAAAAAATTCATTTTCAAAGGAGCAGTGAGTATTTCTATCTATTGAGGAAGCTTGGATGCAAATAGGAATATAGTAAATCTTTTGTAAGCATGTCATTTCTGCATTAACAGCAATGCAATAAAACAAAAAAAAACATGTTTTGCATTATTAAAACATCAAATGAATCAGATTATGTAGCTCTAATGACTGCATCATTGAGCTAAACTGTCTTATGTTTTGTATAAAGTTTGTATTTTTTGTCAACAGAAAGATGGTTGGGGGTAAAAAGTTTACAGTCCAATAAAAATGAATAATTGATCAGTCTCACAATTCAGCAATACCAAATTCTTCTGACAGGGTGGCATTTTTATTACCTGGAATGTAATGTAAATTTAGGCCAGCAAAAATGGGAAATTCAGAAATATGCTTATTAAATGGAGTGAAAGCAAACAATGAATTGGTGGCAAACTTCATACTGCAGACTCCCATAGAAACACTGTCTGTGCTGTAGAAAAGGTTATCCATCAAACTCGAAAACTGATTGAACAGTACAGTGTACAATAGTATTAATGGTTGAACCTTTCTGTGTTCCTGGAAGTAGTGCTGGTATTTTTGAAGGTTGGAAGATTTTCTTAGATTGCAGGAAATATTTTCATTTGCAAAAGAGTTTGAGGGATAGTTCAGTGGTGGGATGTCTAGTTTTTTTTTTTTTTTTCAAGACTTAGTAAGCAAAATCTGTAGAACTAAATCATATAATGAAGTATTCTGGGTATATTTTGTTAAAAACAAGGAGGCTATAGTATTGTATATTTCCCCCATTTATCAAATGAAGTCAGATACATCAATACCTGGAGTGGAGCCAAATCATTCTTAAATGTTGGTCTAATGTGGTGAAAGGTAACTGTTAGAATGAAAAGTATGGATGCCTTATTCATGCCTCTTTTCCATCTGTTTCTTAGAAGTAATTGTGTGAATGTAGGTGGTTATCAAGGACCAGTTCTTCTTGGAAGATCTTAATTTTGTTTTTTATATTTTGGACAAAACTAACCATTGCAGTTATTGAGGGGTAAATCTTCAGAGGCTTTTGCATTATTAAAATGACATCCTCAATCTGGGCTTCTCCTGAGCTGTACCTCCTGAGGCCCAGATCCTCAAAGATACTCAGTCACTTATCTGCCTGTTTAGGTACTCAAGGCCTTGTCTACACTACTCAGTTTTGTCGGCAAAATGCAGCTTTAGTTGACAAAACTGTGAAGGTGTACGCACTACAATGCTCCTCCCACCAACAAAACTCACCTGCTTTGCTGACCAAATAAAACCACCTTGACGAAGAGGCGTAGAGCTTTTTGCAGAAAAGTTAGATCTACAAAGTGTCAGTGTAGACACTGTATTCATTATGTTGCCATAACTGGCCTCTAGGAGCTATCTCACAATGCTAACTGTGATGCTCTGCTCACTGTTTTGAACTCCTCTGGCCTACATCCGGCTACCCAGGTATGCGCCCCTCCCCTTTCAAAGCCACAGGAAGTTTTGAAATTGCTCAGTGTGGAGACCTCACATAGCTACTGCCCAGCGGAACATGCCAGTTTTCTGCAGCAAACGCACTCCTGCCTGGACTATAGGGGAGGGGGTGGTTCTCCTTGGGCTGGTGGGAGAAGAGACTGGGAAAACTCAAATGGAATCACAGAATCAAAACATTAACACAGAATCCTGCTCGCCCCAGCACTAGGACCTGAGGGGCAGGCTGCTGCTGGAGAGTGGGGGTGTGCTGTTCAGAGCCAGGGAGGGAAGTGGGTGCAGAAGTTGGGCCCCTCTCCCTGTCGGTGTACTGGTGCACCAGCTTCTGCCTCAGGATTGGTTGCTTCAGCACACTCCAACTACACACTTTACTGTGGTTCAGTGTTAAAAATGCTCCTTCAGGGCATTCCCCCAGCTGAATTACCCCCCATCCCGCTTGGGCTCCTCATTGTGTTCATAATGCACAGCACAATACTGAAGAGCAGTGCAGGATCCATGCTTTCTGACAAAGATGGCTGGGTTTCAGGTTACCAGGGCGGTTGAAAAGTGGCTGGCAATCTAGTAGGACACCCATGGAACAATGGGATTGAGAAACCTTCATCATGTGACACTGCACCTGCCCCCATGAGGCATTGCAAATCCTTCCCAAAGCACCTTGTGGTCAGTTGCACAGTGGGATAGCTGCACTGCTCTCTGTGTTGATGCAAAAGCTGCTATTGAGGATGTGCTTCACCGACACAGACATGCAACAGCGGTGCAATTAAAATGGTGGCGCTATGTCAGTGTCACGGGCGTCAACAAAACTCTGTAGTGTAGACAAGGCCGTAGTCCACTATATAGGCACCACTGACATTTTCAAAATTGCTGCTCAGTTGGCATCTTAATTTCTACTGATTGGCATTTGCAAACTGGTTTAAGTCCTGATGCCACCCCACAGCTAATCAGCAGCTTGTAGCCCTAGCTTAGTAGTACTCAAACTACAGTGGGACCCAATCCTGTAGGTGTACTCTGAGCACATCTAAGACCTGGTACTTGTCCGACTTTGCAACAGGAGGGATGGATGCAGGCCAATGATGGGGCCAGGGGGGTGGGGCACTGCAGCACAGCATCCACACAGGAGACAGCTTGCAACACAAGGAAATGTAGGGATAGTGTGAGAGTTATCAAGTGTGAACAGGAGTGAGAGAAAGAGTCTGTTTTGGCTGCCAGGGCATTTATTCATATATTCCAAGGTTGGAAGGGACAGTTGTGAGCGTCTGATCCGATCTCCTGTATAACTCAAGTTACAGAATTTCTCCAAAATCATTCCATGTCTTTTAGAAAAACATCAAATCTTGATTTACAAATTGCCAATGACAGAGAATCCACCACAATCCGTGGTAAATTGTTCCAATGGGGTATTTACCTTCACTGTTTAAAAAAAAAAAAGAAAAAAGGTATGCTTTATTTCCAGTCTGAAGTTTCTCTGTCTTCAACTTCCAGCTGTTGAATCATGTTATGTATTTATCTGCCAGATTGAAGAACCCATTTTCAAATATTGGTTTCCTATGTAGGTACTTACAAATTGTAATCAAGTCACCCCTTAACCTTCTTTTTTCTTCAGCTAAATTGACTGAGCTCCGTGAATCTATCACTATAAGGCAGGTTTTCTAGTCCATTAATCATTCTTGTGGCTCTTCTCTGAATCCTTTCCGTTTTATCAACATCCTTTTTGAGTTGCGGACACCACAACTAGACACAGGATTCCAGCTGCGGTCATACCACTGCCAAATATAAAGGTAAAATAACCTCATTCCTCCTACTCAAGATTCTTAATGCATCCAAGGATTGCATTAGTCCTTTTTGCCACAGCATTGCAATAGGAGCTCAGGGTCAGCTGATTATCCATCATGACCCCCAAATCTTTTCCAGAGTCACTGCTTCCCAGTGTAGAGTCCCCCATCCTCTAAGCATTTGTTGTTCCTAGATGTATACATGTACATTTAGTCATATTAAATCACTTATTGTTTTCTTGAGCCCAGCTTACCAAGCAATCTATGGGCTACATACATGCCTAACTCCCAAAGAGCGTTCATGGCTGAGGATCTTGAGCAGAGGGAGGCACCTGTCTCCAATCAGGTCATCTGCTTAAGCACCTAGGTCCATCTCCTGGGCATTTTCCACAGGGTAGCCTCCTCCACTAGCCACTCAGCTTGCTGGCTTCTGATAATTCCATTCTTAGATGCTGAAGTCTCCCCAAGCATTATATGAGGTGTCTGGGCACCTAGCTTTGGGCTGAGGATTCCACAAGGTGGCAGGGGACCACAGTGGTTAGGTGTTAGAACACCTATATACTTTTGAGGGTCTGAGCCTAAGTGTGTTACCCACTTGGAGGGGAGTTTTGGGGGGTACAGGTCGCATTCCAACAGTGCATAAGTGCTTGTTAGGTTAACCAATATGCTGCCATGCACTAGACTTAACACCTGTAGTAGCCTGCACAAAGTGAGCAACCCACACTGCATTGGCAGCTCATTGCCTCATTACTCTTTGCTCCATTACACAGAATATATGGGAAAAATCCATGCTCTGTGCCTGGTGCTAGGGCAGAGGACCAAGGAGAATGAAACAGTTTGTTCACTGGCAACCGTAAACAAAATCCCAGTGAGGGTCAGATGTTTTTATTTTACCACTTAATTCCCTGATGTCTTACTGATCTTTCAGAGAATCATAGGAGCTCATTGCAACTACTCACCATAGCTGCTTTCTTGGGCCAGTAACACAGAGTGTATCAGAGTGGAGATGGAGTGAATATATGAATAGGTCCAAAAAAATGCCTTGGGTATTTACACATACACACTCTTGAGCTCTGTAAAGTTTGTACTCCCACAGATAAATGTGGCTCCACATCCTGTCCTTTGGGAAAATGTGTACTGATTTGGTCATAATTAAGGTTAAGTTTTTGTTACATATATTTTTAGTAAAAGTTACAGACAGGTCACAGGCAATAATGAAAAATTCATGGAAGCCTGTGACCTGTTCTTGAGTTTTACTATAAATACCAATGACAAAATCGGTAGCCTGGGCAGCTGGGGGGCTTGGGGGACTGGGAGCTCCAGGGTCCCCTTCTGCTGGCAGCTCCAAGCTGTGGGCGTCCCCCTTCCTCCCACGGTGGTGGGGGGCCCTGAGGAGCCTCTCTGCCACTCGCCATGGCTGGGAACTGCTGGGGTACCACCTGCTACCCGCAGCAGCCAGGAGCTCTGGGAGTCCTTCTTGCCTCCGCAGGCAGCAGCGGACCCTGCAACTCTCAGCTAGCACTGGCTGAAGTTATGGAGGTCTTTGGAAATCATGGATTCTGTGACTAAATCACAGCCTTAGTCATAATGGATAAAATTTTCAAAAGCACCTGAGGAAGAGGTACCTCTGCAGCATCTGGGTGCAGGTCACAAGCCAGGATTTTCTGGGTATATCTTACTTATTAATTTCCCTGTCATTGCAGGGGCCTTGGGCACCAGTATACCTCGGTCTCTCCTATTCCCTGCCTCTTGCTCATAATAATTTTGTTTCCTGAGGGCTGTAATACTTTGCTCTGATTCTGCTTGTTGGGCCTGGTATGGGAGTTGCAGAGTATAGTTTAGTGGCCTGTGATACACAAGAGATCAGACTAGATGATGTGGTGGGCCGCCTGGCCTTAAACTATGACTTGGGAGCCTAAATCCTATTTTCCAAAAGTGACTTAGACACTTTTCTGTTGCCTCCTGCCTAAGGCTCACAGAAAGTCGCATGACTTTCACTTTCAAAATGGGGATTTAAGGAACCTAAGGGTTTTTTTTTTTTTATTTTGTTTTTTTTTAAATGTTACCCTCTAATTTCTGTCAGATCTGTACTGTACCCTGTAGCAAAACCAGTATGTTGTTCTGATCTGGAAAAAAAAAATCACTTTGTCAAAAAAAGAATTGTCCACTATCAACAGCACTTAATGGAAGGGTCAGTCTACCATTGATGCTCCATAACAATCAGTTGTGAATGCTCAGCCTATATAGAATGGAACCATAGTTCAAAGAAACCAATTGGTTTGTGCGTTAAGTAGTTTTGTGACTTCCCATGAGAAGACTGACTAAACCATAAAAATCAAATCCATATTTAATTAAATCATAAATATATTTGTCCATTGGTACTGCAGCATGGATAAAGCCCAGAGCTATGCTGATTTATACTAGCTAAGAATCTGGGTCTGTACAGGGTCTATGTAACTTTGCAGGTACTGTCGTTTTGTAATGGATTGATCAGGTAGAAAGTTTAAGTGCAAATAGAAGCACTGGAAAACATGCTCTCACGTTATTTACAACCAACATGCTAAATGGCAGGGTACACTGCAACTAGAGCACTAGGAAGGCTTTCTTTCTTTCTTTCTTTCTTTCTTTCTTTCTTTCTTTCTTTCTTTCTTTCTTTCTTTCTTTCTTTTTCTTTTCCTTTGCCAAGCCAAGCCAAATTACAATTATCCTATAATGCTACAGAGTAACCTGTTAGGTCTTAGGAACTCATAGAGCCAAACAACTTTTATCCTAATTTTCATTCTTCTTGCTTAATGTTTTTCTGGCTTCATTCCCCCTTCCCTCTGGCTGACAGACCTCCCTTAACATTTAAATGGCAAAATATTAAGTTGCACATTTTCCTTTGTGGGAATGGTATCCGGGCTGATACACACCCAAAACTTCATATGTCCAGGGGAGTTTGTCTAATTTCTAGTTAGTCCTGAGCTATGCAGAAATTTAAGATGCCATAATGGAATAGATAAATAATCCAAGGAGATACAATATCCTGAAGGCTGACTCATTCATCTTTGACTGTCAGATTTTTAACAGGTATGGTCTGATTTCTAGAGGATTCCTGTTTGTTAGCAGAGCTTCAATTCCTACTCCAAATGCAAAGTACTGCACTTAGGAAGGAACAATCAGTTGCACACGTACAAAATGGGAAATGACTGCCTACGAAGGAATACTGCAGAAAGGGATCTGGGAGTCATAGTGGATCACAAGCTAAATATGAGTCAGCAGTGTAACACTGTTGCCAAAGAAAAAAAGAAGCAAATATCTTTCTGGGATGTATTAGCAGGAGTGCTGTAAGCTATACACAAGAAGTAATTCTTCCACTCTACTCTGCGCTGACTAAGCCTCAACTGGAGTTTTGTGTACAGTTCTGGGTGCCACATTTCAGCAAAGATGTGGACAAATTGGAGAAAGTCCAGAAAAGAGAAACAAAAATTATTAAAGGTCTAGGAAACATGACCTATGAGGGAAGACTGAAACTGAGTTTGTTTAGTCTGGAGAAGAGAATTCTGAGGGGGAAACATGATAACAGTTTTCAAGTTTGTAAAAGGTTGTTACAAGGAGAAGGGAAAAATTATTCTCGTTAACCTCTGAGGATAGGATGAGAAGCAATCGGCTTAAATTTCAGCAAAGGCAGTTTAGGTTGGACATTAGGAAAAACTTACTGTCAGGGTGGTTAAGCACTAGAATAAATTGGCCCAGGAGGTTGTGGAATCTCATAACTAGAGATTTTAAAGAGCAGATTAGAGAAACACCTGTCAGGGATGGTCTAGATGATACTTAGTCCTGCCATGAGTCAAAGGACTAGAATCCTAGAATATCAGGTTTGGAAGGGACCTTGGGAGGTCATCTAGCCCAACCACATATTTTTGCCCCAGATCCCTAAATAGACCCCTCAAGAATTGAACTCACAACCCTGGGTTTAACAGGCCAATGCTCAAACCACTGAGCTATCCCTTCTACATGACTTCTTGAAGTCCCTTCCAGTTCTATGATTCAAATTAACTGGGAACTACCCAGTAGCAGAAACAAAAATCCAATCTTTTTACTGCACCTTGCAGACTGTTCTGGAACCAGGGCTTCCAGCTCCTGGGCTGACCAGAAACACTGGAAATCCAGCCCTCTAAAACTCCTCTGTTCTCTACCTGGTAGGCTACCAGGGCAGCATGGGCAGCCCCAGAAATTTTTTTTTAAAGGTCAAAGCAACATTTCCATAATGAGGGTGTGGGTTTTTTTTGTTTTTACTTCCATTACATAGAGAACTTCCAAATTTTGGTTTTGGTCCGAACTGAAAAGAAACCAGATTTTGACATCTTCTGCACAATGCAATTATTATCCTCTTCCCAGTTCTACTAACAATCAAGTCAACTGTTTTATTATATCTATAAACTAAATATCTGTCCAATCTGAACTTAAAAAAAAATCCTTGATTACTTTCCGTGCTCAACTAACTCTGTTTACCATAAGTTTGTGAAACATTCAACATCTTACTTAAATCTTGATTCTCCCGGGGAAGTGAAGTACAAATAAATACCACAGAACCTGCTGCCATTTACAGACTATGGAACTTTTCTATCACAGAGGCTCCATTCTGTACCCTGACATTTGATCCAATTTCTTTGGCTCTGTTTTTGCAGCTGGGTTGCAATTTTCAACATTTGTCTTCTTGTCTTTACCCCATTGTTCCTTGCTCTTTGCCCTTACTCTGGTTATTTACTTCTAGCATGTGGCTTCCTGGGCACTATCCATATAAAACTGTTCAATAAAAATGATATAAAGCTCTATAAAAAGTCCATATGGAAAAAACCCTTTGTAAAGATTTAACATCTGGCCTATGGTGCTTATTCTTATAAAAATTATTCAATCTTAAATGATCTACAATTAAATCTATAAACTCCCCTCCCTTTCTTCCCATTCTTACCCTTTTTTTAGTATTGTACATAATTATTCATGTTCTCTTCATGCAGCCTGTTGACCAGGAAAAGGTGTGTGTGTGTATGTATGTAAAAACTCTTTGAAACCTACTTTACTGAATCTCTGAAGGAAAACCATGACCAGAAAAGGAATAATGTAAAACAAGGGGATAAAATATACATTTAGGATTCAGATTAATATATCGATTTGACCTTATCTGGAGTGGTCAGCATCACTGACATTTTTATTGTACATTTAAGGCTCTATCAAAAGTCCTTTGAAGCTAATGGAAAGACTTTCAATGACTTCAGTGGGCTTTGGATTAGAACCAAGTTGTTGCTGCATAGCCCGCAAGGGCTGGATATGGAGAAAGGTTACTCAAACAGCAGAGAATGCCAGCAAGAAGCATGCCTCTGGGTACACTTGAGGAGCAGCATCTGCTAAACTTATAAGAAGGTGCAACATACTCTGTCCCTGTGAGGCCAGCACCATATCATAAGGGGGATGGAATAAGGCCAGGGCCCTACCCACTTTATAGTAACTAGAGTTGCTTTTAATGTTTTGATTCCCTAGCATACCCTTTATACTCAGAGTCTGATTCTGATCCCAGTTACACTATGCAAATCCAGCATACCTTCACTGATTTAAACTACTCCTGGTTTACTCCAGCCTGTGATGCCACTGACTTTGGAATCTGGTCCAGGCATTGCAAGGTGTGGGATTCTAAGGATACCTGTAGTCATCTTCCTCTCCAAATAAGCATAGTTAAAATCTATCCTTTCAAGTGCAACTTTGGTCTTTATTACGATGATCAGAAGGCTCTTTGTCTTCTGCTATTTACACTGTGGAAAAAAGTCTGAGAATGTGAAATGTTCAGCAAATGTGAAAGGTTATTACAGAATTATAACTGTAAGATTTTACTCAAATCTTCCTGTGAGCCACCTGGCCAGATATGGTAGGCTACACTAGAGTGGGTAGGAACACAGAGTCGTCCATGCTTCTCCAACCAGTATTGCCATTCAGGAATCCTTCATAGTACTGGAGCCAGCATTCTCTTAGCAGCAAGTTCATGGGGGTGCTATCATTTTCAGTTGCATTAAACACTCTGCAGAAGTTGTTGAGGTCGGATAGTTTCAGTCGCACCCTCCTGCCCCCTCCAGATTTTTGCTCTCCCAAAAGCTGGCAAACCTCAGGTGGATGGTGCTGGGAGGAACGCAAGCTTACGTCTTTTTCTGAAGCTGTGGCAAAGGCTAAAAGTGAGCATGCTTCCTCAAATGCCCTTGTAGAAACATCTGTTGGTTGCTTTCACCAGCATAACAGCCAGATTAACTTCTAGTGGAAGGCTGTTGTATTCGGACCAGTAGTTACAGCAGGTACGCATTTAGCCCAGTGCCTCCATTTACCACCCCTCAGGTATGAATGTTCTCTCTGTCTGCCCTCTTCCCTTTCCCAAGATGGCTCTGGATCCAGGAGCATGAACTAAGTTTCCAGTGAAAAACGTAGTGTAAGATCAAAGCATGAGTTGTTCCTCTGACAACAAAAAATGGTTAGTTACTTATTTTCTTGTCCAACATCTTTTCTTGCACTGGTTTTAGTGCTACAGGTGATTCCTGTCTAAATCTGAAAGAGACTGAGATGGATTCAGTAGCCTACTGTCATGGGAAATGCTATTTCAAGTAGATGGCCAAATCCAGCATACTACTATGTTAGTTGTGTAGAAAATTAGAACAATTTAGAAAAAAATGATTATTCATAAACTTACTGGCTCGCTTTTTTTAAAGTTTATTATAAGCACAATTCCCCACTAATGTCATTCTGTATATATTTCAAAATAGTACCCTAAGGTTTCACATTACAGAACTGCAATGGGAAGCTAAATATTTCTATCCCAGACAATGGGCCAGACATTCACAAGCGTTCATGTGCCAGTGTGCATGCAAAAATGCACACACACAATCAGGGGTCTTGCACCAGATTTTTTCAGAAATTCTGAGTGCCCACAGTTTCACATGACATTAATGGTAGCTGCGGGTCACCAAATTCTCTGTAATCAAGCCTCTGATTTGCACATAAAATGAGAGAGAGAGAGAGGAAACTGGACTTGCACAGCAAAGTACATTCTGAAAATCTGTCCCACTGTGAACTGGTTACCCCATTAAAAACAGAAGTACCATAAAATACTATAAAGTGCCAATACACAAAACATAAAAACAAATATATCTGATTTTATTAAAATTAAGACTATTTCATCCCCATTTTAGTGCATTCTTCAAATGTAATAGTCCAGCAGTTTTACTGTTTTTCTTTTTAAGACTAATTGAGTCTACAGTGTGAAAACCATTCTGGTAAGGAATGTTCAGTCAGGCAAGGGAAATACTTGGCTGATTATTCAGGAGTGCTATAATTTTATTTTTGGGAGATTTTTTTCCATTTTCACTGGGAAGTCCAGAAGAACTGTGGTTGCAGAGTTGCAGTCCCTAGTAAAGGGAACTGTGATGAATGGCAACCGAGTTTGAGGTAGGTAGCAGTCACAGTTAAGGTCATTAGGATGTCTATCATCTCTGAGTGGCTGGTGCAGTTAGGGGCTCCGATATTTAAATCACTGGTTCCAAACCTCTTCCGTCACCCACCGGTCACAAAAGTAACAAGTGCATGAGCTATTGATATGACAAGCCATCTTGGAACTCCTTGAATAGCATGAAATAGTCATGCCGTTGTAGTCCTGTTACTGTAGTATGATGAAATGATAAACCAAATGGTTAATCTTCAGATATAGCAATAATGCTTCTGTTTACCACCCTCAGTTTTTCAACTCTTGTGCTGACTCATGAGTAACTTTTATTTATGAGAGTAAAAGGTTACAGGATCAGACTAGATGCTATTGAAAGTAGAACTCACTTCAGTTTGTTTTCAGCAGAATCTCTAAGCATTTCCTGTCAGTAGCACCTGGTAACCTTGGTATACTTGTTGTCTGTCTGATACCAATAGTATGATGTTGCTTAAGTTTTGCAATTCTATAAGATTCCAGGAAGAAACCTCTATTTGGATTCCAGAAATAGAAATGGATTTAGTCAAACCTGCTTTACTTTACAAAATGGAAATTGTTTTTTCCTCTGGAAATTATTCACTTTGCCTCTTTTTATATCCACCATGCTTACTTTGAAGTTTCTTTGTAGTTTGAAGGGGCTACCATGACAAAGAAAAACAAAAACAAAAAGCTTGGTTTAAACTGTGATAACAGGAACTATGTTTTTTAAAAAAAGAAATTATTCTATTGACAAGGCTTCTGTGTAGGCAGGAGCTAGGGAGTAATTATATATATATATATATTAGTGACAGGGTCAGGCCAGATGGCTACAGGAGAGTGATTTTTTTTTTTTGAAGCAAAAGATGTTTTTTTATTTGCATAACACACTTACAAAGTAAAAACAGCAGCATATGCAATGTGTAACACAGCAACCATCACAATTGTTTTCTCATTAGCTTCAGGGGAGGGAAGTGTTCAAGCTTGCCTGGGCCCAGAGCGGGGGGCTTCCTCGACTCTCATGGTCTTCCACCCTTCCGAGTTACCTGGTGACCCAGAGTGAGGGGGCTTCATCAACTCTTGTGGTCTTCCACCCCCTCGAGTTACCTGGCGCCACGCCCGAGTGTCACCAACAATTCCCTCCTCTGAAAGCACACAACAAGAGGAGCAGGCTGTGGGGTGAACAATCCAGGGGGGGAGCACGTGCACCCATGTGTGAAAGGACACCTCTAAGGTGGTGGTGTGCGCAGCAGCAATGGCTGGGGCTGGGGTCCCTTACACTCTCCCCCAATCAAAGGGTCAGACAAAGGGAGTCAGACGGGGACACTGAGCAGAGAATCTCGGACAGTGCCCACCGCTCCTCAAAAGCATCAAGGGAGTCGGTGGACGTCGCCCAGAGGAACTCCGTCCGGATACGTGAACGGACCGAGGATTGGAAAATGGCCCCACAGTCACAGGAAACTCCATCGGCTAACCTCCTCTCTCTGGTTTTATAGATGGCCATTTTAGCCAGAGCCAGGAGGAGGTTGACTAGGAGATCCTGATCAAGAGACAGGAGGCCGAACGACAGACCATCTCTTCGCCTGAGTTCCAAAAGGTCTTGGACTAGAAATAGGTTGTCAAAAATGCTGCAGCCTGGGACAGTATAGGTCTGGTCTGGGTGGATCACGTCCGCCAACACGGACCCTAGCTGCAGCGAGATTGCTTTCGCTACGATTTTGTAATCCGTACTAAGGAGTGAGACGGGACGCCAGTTTCGTAAATTGCGGAGGTCCCCCTTCTTCGGCAACAAGGCGAGCACCGCTCGCCTGTACGACAGAGGGAGGACCCCGCTCTGCAAGGACTCAGCCCAGACAGTGACTAGGTCTGGGCTGAGGATGTCCCAGAACGCGCGGTAAAACTCCACGGTCAGCCCGTCCATGCCCAGAGATTTATTGGATTTATTTATTGGATTTATTGGAGATTTATTCTGAGAACTCGGCCAGGGTCAGAGGCAGCTCTAGTCGGTCTCGGTCGCCCACGCTGACTGTGGGGAGTTCCTCCCAGAGCACCCCGCAAGTGCCAGGATCGGTCAGATCCGGGAAGAAAAGGATTGTGTAGAAGTCACGGGCCCTCCCACACATCTCCTCCGGATCCGTGAGGGGGGTGCCATCTTCCACTAGAAGGCAGATGACGTGTTTCTTGGCCCCCCTTGTTTTCTCCAGGGCATAGAAGAAGCGGGAGCCGCGGTCCATCTCCCGAAGGAGGCGGATGCGGGACCGAACGAAGGCACCTCGGGCCCGGTGGTCCTCGAGGGCCCGGAGCTCCTCCCGCTTCTCCCGGCACGCTCCGCAGAGGGACGGGTCCTCGGGGTTGGCGGCCAGGCGCCTCTCCATCTCTAAGACCTCCCGTTCCCACTGCTCTATCGCCGCATTTCTCCGTCGGCTGGTGCCCCGAGTGTAGTCACAGCAGAAGAACCTTGGCGCGCACCTTCCCAAGATCCCACCATCACTGCACTGAGGGAATGGCACACCACTGCTCTCGCCAGGCCAGCCAGAACTCCCAGAAGGACGTCGCGAAGCTCTCCTCCTGCAACAGGCTGTTGTTAAAGTGCCAATAGGCCGGCCCCGGTCTCTCTGCACGGAGGAAGACTGTTATGGTGACTAAATGATGGTCGGAGAATGGGGCCGGCCGAATGGCGGAGGAGTGGGCCTGTGAAAGATGGAAACAGGATAAGTAAATACGGTCCAACCGAGAGCAGTGTGACCGATGGGTCTCCACCCGGACAAAAGTGAACGTGGAAGTGTCATCTGGGTGATGGTCACGCCAGACGTCCACTAGGGAGTGATGTTCGACTATTCCTCGGAGAATGTTCGCGGCGGCCGGGCTCGGCTCGGCCCCTGAGCGGTCCCGTTCCTCGAGGGTGGTGCTAAAGTCCCCTCCCAGGACCAGGCACTCGTGCGAATCTAGGGTGCCGAGAAAGTCGGACACCCGCTGATAGAATTGTGGCCGCTTTGGGCTCGTTTGCGGGGCATAGATGTTAAAAAGGTTGACTACGAGCCCCTCCATACAGACTCAAAGGTGCAGCAGGTGGCCCGGCATGGCCTCAGTGACCCCTAGCACCTCGGGCCGTAGGTTGGGGGAGAACAGGGTCGCCACTCCAGCTTGCCAAGTTGTGAAGTGGCTAAAGTATACCCCGTCCCCTCACTCCAGCCGCCACGGCGGTCAGGTCTGTATGGGTCTCCTGCAGGAAAACTACAGAGTACCCCCCTTCCCGAAGGTAAGAGAGCACCTGGGACCTGCGGAGAGCCATCCTACAGCCCCTGGTATTCAGGGTTGCAATAATAAGAGGCGTCATGCGGAGGGCTGGGGGGGTGGTGGTTTCTTGTTGGTGGGGGGGTTCGTGGCCCCCGGCGGGTTGCACAGCAACCCGTGACCCATCCCGTGGATGAGTAGATTGTTTCGGAAGCCGTGGGCCCGCTCGTAGGCTGCAGCACTGCGCTTTCCTTGCCCCCTGCCCTCCTGTATATGGGCCCTTGTGGCCTGGAGGATTTGGTCAAAGTCCCCCCATAGCTGAAGAGCCAGCTGTACCCTATTGCGGGCACCATGGGTGTGTTCTAGGAACTTCCGCAGTGCATGCCGCTGCTCATGGGGGGGTGGGGTTACAATTTCTGGGGTATTCCCTGTTGGGGCTCTTAATACAGCCTCGTGGTCCGCTAAGGCGGGTAGGCAGGGTGCGGACCACCGACGGGGTGTCTGACAGGCTGGGGTTATTAAATCCATTTCACGCCTTGGGGTTGAAGGGGATGGCAGGGAAAAAATTGCAACTCCTAATGGGTCGCGTCTAGAAAGTGCAAAGACTGCTCCCTGGGGGGAATCTGCAAAAGGCGGGAAAGAAATAACCCCAGGGGCGGCATTAGCAGTGCAGGAGGAGAGGAACTGCGCAGAGGTAAGGCTCTGGACTTCATGAGGCGAACAGCTAAAAGAAGGTGCCTCCTGAGCAGAGTTGAGGGTTAAGGGGTAAGGGAGGGGGCTCCCAGTGATGCTAAGTGCTGGCTCCATGGTGGTCTTGGCGGCCCTGGCATCAGGTGGTGGACCACCTTCTGCAGTGTGCTCGCCCGGGAAGGCAATTAGGGGGAGGGAGCATGGGGAAAGGGGGGCCGGGGTGAGGCTACCCAGATCGAGGCCAGCCGGCAACAGAACAATCAGGAACCTTCTAGAGACAATTAAGACAGACAGGCTGATTAGCACACCTGCAGCCAATCAAGAAGCTTCTAGAATCAATTAAGGCAGGCTAATCAGGACACCTGGATTTAAAAAGGAGCTCACTTCAGTTTGTGGTGTGTGTGTGAGGAGCTGGGAGCAAGAAGCACTAGGAGCTGAGAGTGAGAATGCATACTGTTGGGGGACTGAGGTGTACAAGCATTATCTGTCACCAGGAGGAAGGTCCTATGGTGAGGATAAAGAAGATGTTGGGAGGAGGCCATGGGGAAGTAGCCCAGGGAGTTGTAGCTGTCGCACAGCTGTCCCAGGAGGCACTCTAGACAGCTGCATTCCACAGGGCCCTGGGCTGGAACCTGGAGTAGAGGGCGGGCCCAGGTTCCCCACAAACCTCCCAACTCCTGGTCAGACACAGGAGGAGTTGACCTGGACTGTGGGTTCACGAAAACGGCCAAACTGAGGGCTGCCATGAAGCTCCACGGTGAGCAAATCCTCCAATAAGTGCAAGACCCACCAAGATAGAGGAGGAACTTTGTCACAATATATAAGTAGGATACCATAAATGTAGAGGTGTCTAATCACTAGCTAGCTATCTACTCAACCTGCATGTTACAGGTCACTACTTTGATTTAAGGCATCCTCAGCTCTTTAGGCAGATTACTTAAATATCTCCAGGAGAAATCTGGGGGAGAGAGGGAAATTTTCATTTAGCAAACTTTTTTAACTGCAAAAGATATTCATTTACTAAGCATTAGAGTTGGTCAAAAATGGGAATCTCCATCCCATGAGAACACCAACATCTTAAAATTTGTTTGAATCCCAAATTGTTACAAAATCAAAGTCAAAATCCTAAAATATTTTGTGAAATCACTGAAATAACCGTATCAAAACATTTTGCTTCTATAATGTAGCTTATATAAAATATTAACTATAATATATAAAATATTAAGTCATAGATATAAATAGGAAATATAATCTAAAAGTTGAAATTAAGCAAAATACTCATCTAGATTTGAAATAATTTCAAAACTGTTCCATCATATTTTGTCAAAATTGACACTTCCAGTGAAACATTTAGATTTCTACGAAAGAGCAATTTCTCGTGGAAATCTGTTCTGTCAAAAAATTTTCAACCAGTTCCACGAACCATGCAATTTAAATCAGATCACAGATAAATAAGTGTAAATGACAATATCTGATACACTTGTTAGATTCACTACTACTAGAATTTTTGCTTCATTATTTTAGCACATCTGCTTTTATCCTGTACTGTCAAATTTAAGTATTCTTGACATTTATGAAGATCCCTGGGTGGCTGTTGACAGAAAAGCTTTGCAGGACATGTTAAAGGAATACTCGGAGGAAGTAGTCAATGGAGTATTGTGAATGTTACTCCCATTCTATCTGACATATTTGTACACGCTTGGAGCTTTAGACATTTTGTATTTTTCCATTTGACTGTGTTATCTTTCTCATTACATTATCCCTTTACTCTCATTAAACAGTTTGTTTTTATGTGCACAGACACAGTACTTCTTATTTTTTTCCTGTTCACTCTGCTTACTCCTAAAAGAAAGGAGTAAGCAGAGTGAAATAATCCATTTCAAGTGCCATTTCACCATTTCAAGTGACCCACCCTGATCCAATGGCAATTATGAGACTGTAGTCTCAGTCCACAGGAATTCAGATTTGGAGGAGACAATAATATTAATTTTCATTGATGGAACACACCACTTTCTTAAGAAGTTTCAGTGCCATTTCAGTTTTTCTAAACTGAAAAAAAAATGACCTTCTGTAAAGGATTTTTTTTCTTTTTTGCAAACCTTTTTTTTCTTTTGAAAGTTTTCTCTTTTTACTTTAAAAGAAAAATTGAAATGTTTCAGGTTCATGGTCCCATTTTCCCTCCCCCCACCGTCAACAACAACAACTACAAAAATCAATACAAATAGTGAATTTCTTTTTTAAAAAAATTAATGGAAAATACTTGTACTTTTCAACCAGCTGTAGTTATCAGGGCTGTCAATCCGCTGATTATTTTTCACTAGCATTAAATTGTCATCGTTTTTTAAAGCTGAAATTTATAGTTCTATGAAAATTGGAAAATATGCACATTAGTCTCATTAAATGTGCATAACATATCATATCTAGAGCTGTAGAAAACTTGGAAGAACTGTGATTATTCACAAAAAGAAAAGGAGTACTTGTGGCACCTTAGAGACTAACACATTTATTTGAGCATGAGCTTTCGTGAGCTACAGCTCACTTCATCGGACTTCATCCGAAAGCTTATGCTCAAATAAATGTGTTAGTCTCTAAGGTGCCACAAGTACTCCTTTTCTTTTTGCGAATACAGACTAACACGGCTGCTACTCTGAAACCTGTGATTATTCAGTCCCCCCACCACCAATTTCCTCTCTGGGGTTTTCTTGGCTTCTTCAGGGGGTCCTCCCAATGCCGTAATTGGCAGTTGCTATTGCTTTTGGTCCTTTATCCTAGCCCTGTATGTTGGTGGTGGCATCTTCTTCTAGCCTCTGTCTGAGCCTGCTTCATTTAGTAGCCACTGCTTTTGCTCTGAAGAAGCTCACCAGTTCTCTCCCAGTTGATTCTGTCATGGGCCACTTTCTTCCACTCATGTGGATTAGCCATCTTGCTTAACCAACTCTAAGTCCAAACCATCTGCATGACTGCATGATCATGATCACAACAGGTTTTGTGATTGGGGTTTGGTTGAGGCCTGTGTGTTTATGTTTTGTTGTCGGTGGTGGTTTTTTTTAAATTAGTGATTTCATTAACTCACTCATTCCACAACCTCTCAAATGATGATAGCAGTGCCCAGGTAGTTTTGCTCCCAAATGGATACAGCATGCAACAAAGCTTGCACCATGTGCTAATCATGAAAGATGCTTCTGTTGCAGTGTTCTATTGTTTCTGGACTGGGATTCACATTATTATAGCACTGAACTGGTGGCATTATAGTTACAGTTGCAAACGCATTTCCAGTCTAAGACCCTATTTTAAGACTGTTAAAAATTCCCCTAAAACAAGCATAATAAATTTAGGATCAGAGGAAAATGTAATAAAGTACAAATGCAGTAACATTGTGTTTGGCTGGTTTTGATATCTGAGCATGAGATGTCTGAGCATAAATCCCTGTATTTTCTCCACCAGTTGCAGTTTTTCAGGCACATTTTGCATTCTGGTAACTCAAAGATAGTTTCTTTCAACTTTCAGACTTTCTAGGGCCTTCGTTTCTCAAGAGTATAAGACATGTCTGAAGAAATGTGGTTTATAAACAACCAAATGATAATGGTTTGGGAAGCAAATGGAGGACATGTATAATATATTGTTTCCTACTAACTTGAGGCATCTGACTTGAGAGAATTACCTATGATTCCAAATAAGTATTCCAAATAAATGTGGGAGGCCCCCAAAATCATGAGCTGTTGAGCCTGGGGCTAAGCCAGTCCTGATTACAAGATAAACTCCACCTGGGAGGAATCAGGTAATTCCAATATAAAAGGCAGCAGGAGGCTGTAGAAAGGGGATGATTGTGAGAAGTAGCTGAGACTGCCAGAGGTAGGTAATCTGGCTGTAAGATAAGGCAGTTCAGGAGGCTGGAGCTAGAACTGAAAAAGACATTGTGTTTGTTTTGGAACTTTTGAGTGCTGTGTTTTTGACAAACTGTTGCCAGCCTGCTGAAGAGTGAATTAAAGGAATCTGGGCTGAGAAGACTGCTGAGAACTGAGTGAGTTCTTAAAAGAGCCCTGGTGAAGAGGAATAGAAGTGGGTTTTGCCCATGGTGCTGTGTGCCCCTTGGCTGCTGCCATATGTTAGCTTCCCTCATATCCAGGTGCGGGATAGGAAGGAACTCTCCACTCTGCTTTTAGTAAAGGGGAGATGTGCACGCACATTCATTCTCTCTCTCTCTCAGTTTAACTCCTGCCCAGCCTCTCTGTCCCCTGATATCAGACCAGCAAGCTAGATGTAATTTTTGTAGAGAGGGTGTAATTACAACATCAACAGCACGTGTTATGTAGCCTTTAGTTATGAAGAGGCAATCTTCAGCAGCACAGTATGTGAGAATTACCTCAGCAAAGTCTACCCATGCTGCTGAAGCTAGTGTCCAAAGGAAAAAAGTGGTGCAAAAGAGTATCAGGTGTCCATCCAGCAAACCAGGAAGTGTTTAGCTAACTTCAAGTTTGTGAGTAGTCTTAATGAATGAATGGAACTATTCATGTGTGTTAAAATGCTTTGCTAGATTAGGTCCTTAAATGTTCAAGGCATCAAGATGTTCAAGGCATCATATCCTAGTGAGAAAACCATATGAACAGAACAATATTCTGTTTGCTTGTTAGGGTTGTAAGAGAACTTGAACAACTTCAGAACAGATGCATAATACCTCACGTTTAAAGACAGTGTCAAATGAGTCCATTCTTGTGGGGGAAAATGTGCTCCTGTAATTGTAGGAATGTCAGAACGTTGTATTAAGTGACTACATAAATGGTAATCCTAGCAAGATTACCTAATCTTTTCCAAAATGTCCTGTGTTTTGCACTCTTGAATCTACATTATTTGTTTTTTTCCCTTGTCTGGATCTCTTTTATTTTCTATCTGTTTATGAACTTGTTCTTTCAGCTGTCCGCACTCAATTACTATATGACAGGAAGCTTTTAAAGTGAGTAAGTACAATAGTTATTGAAGCATTTCAATCGAAGTGGAGAATTTCACAGATGCAGAGGAGATACAAGAAGATCAGGGAATTTAAAGTTGGCCTTCCACACTGCAGTAATATCAAACAGTGCATTAAGTAACCAGGATCGGCTTCTGGAATTCAACTTGAAAGGGGAAAAGGACAAAAATACTTTCTGTGATGTGCAGTGACTAAATGGGTCAGCAACCATATGAATCATGAATGACATCTGATTCTTTTAATGGTCTTAACATACTGTAGGTCACCTACTGATCAGTACTCTCTGAAGAGCTCTTTGCAGCTCAGAAGCTTGTCTCTTGCACTAGCAGAAGTTGGTCCAATAAAAGATATTCCCTCACCCAGCTTGTCAGTACTACGGTAATTAGTAAAAATAAAAATCTCTAATTCCAATCCAAACTTGACTTCTATGGAAGTCCGCATGCTATTATAATAATGACCCTATAAAATGCAATGTGAATTAAAAAAAGGTTAGGAAAAGTAGCTATTCTGATGGAAATGTAACTAGAGTACACTATGAAGTTGTTACACTTTTTTTTCTCTGCTTCATATCTCTATTCAGACAGCCCTAACACCATCATGTGAATTGTTTTTCTATTACTGACTGGGAAAGCAACCATTATATTACTGCACGTGTTCAGATGCATAGTTCTTTCTTAAAACTAGAATGTCTGATGAACAATATACTCCAGTTTGGAAACCCTGCAGATAACACAATGTGTCTTAAAATATAGAAGGCTTTACAGTGGTGTAAATCCACAGCAACTCTCATACCAGTTTTAATGAGGAAGATCTGCCCCAGAAAGTGTAATAAATGCTGTACCAATATTGCCATGGCAGAAAGGAAAGTTAACTCATTAATAAAATAATTCCTAAAGCTGAATCATATTTCAGGCTGTTATACCAATAAAATAAAAACCAGCAGGATCTTATTAAAGGGGAAAAGGCAAAATACCACATTTACTGTGAATACAGAAATAATCATAGTAAGCAGTTAGGTATAGCTATAACATTCCATTCAATCTCATATTTATTCACACATTCATTCATACACACACACACACACACACACACACAGGTTCTGCAAGGTTGTTATCCTAGTTACCAGCCTTAGAGTTGCTTATGCCAAGCCACTGGCCAGGTGGCCTGGACATGAGGAGGGAGCAGGGCCTTGTCAGATGCTCATCTGATGCTCCTGGAAGTGGGTTTGCAGAATCAGACCCCAATGTTCTCACTTTCTAGAGTCCATTTTTATAGGAATTTCTTCCTATGCCAGTCTTGGGAATTGCTTCATCATGCTGTTGCTGAATCAATCAGCAGATGTCACATTCCTGATGGCTCCGTGCTGCCAGATGTTATCTTGTTCTTTGGTTCTCCCATTCTTGAGGCTGTTGGGTGGATTCCAATCTGCCCTCCGGGGGTCCTCTGGTTATTTCCACTTGACACCTTCTTCAGCCGATGGACGCTGGATTCTTAGGCTGACACCTCCCTGATCATTCAGTTATTATCCACACCAAGCATCCATCCATGTACATCCTCTATCTCTATTTTAATCACAATTGTTAACAAAGCGAGATGAATACAACAAAAGGGTGGGGAGTCTCTGGGTGCTGTTTCTGTTGTTACAGAGTATTGCTTTGAGTCTCTCTCTGTGTGAATTGCTTTGAGAACAGACTCTGTCTTAGAATGTACTAACGCAATTAGCAGCTTGCAAGTTTCACACATAGAGGGAGAGAAACAGTACCAAAAACCAAGAGACCTCTTAATTAGTAATACCCTGGAATTTAAACTATGGGGAATCAAACTCATTTGTGATTTTAATACAGAACTTCTTTAATATGATCCAACAAGGCTATGTCTACACTATGGCGTTTATGCCAGTATGGCTATGTAGAAACCATGTACACAGAGGGAAGGTTTTTTTTGTTTGTGTAGGAACACCACTTCCCCCAAACATTATTTATGTTGACATAAGCATTCTTCTGTTGACATAGCTGCATCTACACTTTTGGTTTTGTTGTCATAGCTACGTTGGCAAGTGTGTGAGGGGTTTTTTCCCCATGCCCCGAACTGCTATAGCTATACCGAGAAGTGTAGACTAAGGCCATGTCTACGCTGCCCGCCAGATTGGTTGGTAGTGATTGATCTATCGGGGATTGATTTGTCACGTCTAGTGTAGACATGATAAATCGATCTCCGATCGCTCTGCCGTTGATTCCGGAACTCCACCATGGTGAGAGGCAGAAGCGGAATAGACGGGGGAGCGGCCGCTGTTGATCCTGCTCCGCGAGGACGCGAAGTAAGTGATTCTAAGTCAATCTAAGATATGTCGACTTCAGCTATGCTATTCTCGTAGCTGAAGTTGTGAATCTTAGATCGATTACCGCCCCCCCCAAGTGTAGACCGGGCCTTATGCACAAAGCTTAGGCAACACTTTGTTAGTGACCACCACACCAGTCACTGCTTTTAAAAAAAGTTACAGCTAATGTGAGTGTTGTGAGGAGTCAAAATCTGAATGCTCCCTCGAATAGGTAAGATGAGTGTTCCCTCTCTCCCAAGGCATCATAGGTCCTTTGCCTGCTTCTCTTTGCAGGGAATTAACAGTGCCTTCCCTGTCTAAACTAGTGTGGGGTATTTGAAACTATAAGCTCTATGTTTGCTCTTTGGGGAAGAAACCATCTTTGTACTGTGTTTGTACAGCACCTAGCACAATGGCTGGAGATCCAAGATAGTGCCACAATACAAATATCATTTGTCCAATTCTCAGCCAATCAAATCAGCAGTAGATATTTCAGAATAAACATGCTAAATGACACCTGTTATACTGAAAACTCTATGACAAATTAGATCTCTTTAAACTTAGACTTTTTTCTTTAAATTGCCAGATGTTGGGCTGACATTCTTTGCTAATCATAGCCCCTGTCTATTCTGCCACAGGAAGCATTTTTTTTTCAATATTGGAGCCTGCCATGAGATGGCTATATAGAGATATCTATTAGAGAGGATGAAATCAGTATCATGTAGAATATCTATTTGATTTGAGTCCTTAAAAGGTATTTGAAAGTACTGTACTGTAGTAGTGTTTTACATACAAAGCATCATAAGAGCAGGTTTATATAGTTAAGGGTAATTAGATACGGATTATCATCCACTATTACAATTAAAATTGTTTTATTTTAATGCCTTGCTCTATATATTGATAGAAAACAAGAAGTATTTTTATATTGGAGCTGTCAGTGTGGTGTTCTTGACCATTGAACTTTGTTATGCTCAAAAATTAACTTCTAAAAAGAGAATAGCATGTGTTCAATTATTCAGATAAGAGAATCATTATCCTTGCTAGTTATAACACCCATCTTCACTGACATACACAAAGACTGCCTTTAAAATTTATTACAGTATATTAGCAAATTCACAGTAAATTAATCTTGGAATCCCTTTCAGCTTTTGTTTAAATCCAAAATTCAACAAATCACTAAAGCATATACTCAGTGTTTTGTTAATTAGCAATGAACTAACGCATATCCTTTAGTGCACTGCTGCAAAGGATTATGTTAACATGGACTAGCTGCCACTTAGTTTGCACCATCATGATCTACATGAGGCAGCTAGAGGGCAATAAGTTACAAAGCTTCACAATTCACAGCCTTCTAGTTTGTACTGTGGCACCATGTAGACAAACCCTTAACTAGGGATTTGGGACCTGTTCCTATAAGATGATGAAGACTTTCTGTGAAGTCAGTGAGAGTTGAATGCACTCAACTCCTCAAAAGATTGTGGCGATAATACTTACCCTACTGTTCCAGACACATTCTTAGCTATTTGAAATTTGTATTACACACATTGGTTGATCCCATCACATTTGATCACAGTAGACCCACAATTGGCCAGGAATGATTACCACAGTATAATACCCCTAACATTGTGGATGTGGCTTAAAAAAACCCCTTTGATTTTTAAGAATAGAAAAAGAGGGGAACATGCAAACACTGGGGCAAATTTACCCCTAGTGTATTGGTACTGACTTCACTGAATATGTCCTGCATTTGTCAATTGTAGTGTATTCACCTGTGCATTTAAATAAGAGGAGATAGCAGAGCTCATTGTCATACCCAAACTAAAAACTGTCAGAATCCCTCATAAATGTGGTACCTTTCCCTCTGACAGACACATGTAAAATAACAATCTCTTTGATAACCCAGTAAAGAATGACTTACTAACTTACAATAGATACTGTACATTAAAATGTACTGTGTGTGGGTGTTTGTGTGTATGTATACACACACACACAGTACAACACCCATGCTAAAAATAAAACAACATTCTTTCTGAAAACTTTTAATGGGAGAGACTGATACCATTATTCACATTAAGTAGCATTTTAATCTACATGTGTCCCCATTCATTCCAATGGGAATACTTGCCTCACCCTAAGTAAATAAGCACTTTTACTCTCAGAAACCTTACCTAACTGGATTATTGCAATGGTAAAAGCCCTGAGCCAAAACACAGATCAAACACTATAACTCTTTGTTGATGAACAGAATTCCTTTCCAAGACAATGTCAGCTACACTTTGTAATTTGGGTTGTGGGGAGATTGTTCAGGTGTAGTTTTTCCAGAAAGCCTCCTTTACAAAAAAGTGAGCTTTGACGTAGGTCTTTGAGGCTATTTATGTGAAAGGTGTGGGCAGTCATAAATTGATTTAGCACCAGGCAGTAATCCCTAGAGGATTTAGCAACCATGAAATTGGAGTTTATTCACTCACTCTAGATGTTTTCATTCAGCACCACTTCTAAGGGCTTAGACTGAAGAGAGAGATTTTTCTCCTCTAGTGTTAGTTACCTTTGCATAAGCATCCTTTGCTCAGGTTATGAACTGAACTAGCCCACTCAAGGAGGAGATGGGGGGGGGTATACCTTTTTCCCAGATTAGGGCACAATGTCTGAGCCTGCTGGTTCTTGCCAGAGGGCTTTTGCAAGTGACTGTAGAGAACTGTATTAAAAGGTTGAGACGGTTGTTGTACCAATAAAATAAAAACCAGCAGGATCTTATTAAAGGGAAAAAGGCAAAATACCACATTTATTGTGAATACAGAAAGAATCATAGTAAGCAGTTAGTTATAGCTATAACATTCCATTCAATCTCATATTTATTCTCACATTCATTCATACAAACACACACACACACACACACACAGGTTCTGCAAGGTTGTTATCATAGTTACCAGCCTTAGAGTTGCTCATGCCAAGTCACTGGCCAGGTGGCCTGGACATGAGGAGGGAGCAGGGCCTTGTCAGATGCTCATCTGATGCTCCTGGAAGTTGGTTTGCAGAATCAGACCCCAAAGTTCTCACTTTTTAGAGTCTATTTTTATAGGAATTTCTTCCTATGCCAGTCTATGGGAATTGCTTCATCATGCTGTTGCTGAATCAATCAGCAGATAGCACATTCCTGACGGCTCCAAGATGTTATCTTGTTCTTTGGTTCTCCCATCCTTGATGCTGTTGGGTGGATTCCAGTCTGCCCTCCGGGGGGGGGGGGTCCTCTGGTTATTTCCACTTGACGCCTTCTTCAGCCGATGGACACTGGATTCTTAGGCTGGCACCTCCCTGATCATTCAGTTATTATCCACACCAAGCATCTATCCGCATACATCCTCTATCTCTATTTTAATCACAATTGTTAATACAACAAAAGGGTGGGGAGTCTCTGGGTGCTGTTTCTGTTGTTCGAGTATTGCTTTGAGTCTCTCTCTCTGTGAATTGCTTTGAGAACAGACTCTGTCTTAGAATGTACTAACACAGTTAGCAGCTTGCAAGTTTCACACATAGAGGGAGAGAATCAGCACCAAAAACCAAGAGAGCTCTTAATTAGTAATACCCTGGAATTGAAACTCTGGGGAATCAAACTCATTTGTGATTTTAATACAGAACTTCTTTAATATGATCCAACATAATCCCCCTTTTGACACTAAGATTTATAATCGTCAGTGTCACTTTCTATGTAGCCTATTCAAGAGAAAGTACTGTGAGGCAATTTGAGTTTGTGATTCCAATTCATGCCACATACATGATCCTAGTGATGTATCTTTACTACAAGGTTCTGGGGCAACAGGCAAGGTGAGGCACACCCACTTTTGAGGAGTCCATTCGGTACAACCTCTAGTGTCCAATAGCTTCCCTCCCTTCCCAGCCCACTGGCTTAAGGTCCAGGGTAGCCAAAAGGATCCCATGTGTAATATGGGGAGTGGGTTAACCTTCAATACCTTTGCCTCCAGGGACTGTTGGTGTGCAATTTTGACAACAATTTCTCCCATTAACAAGTCTGGTTTACAATAGTGGAAACATATTGCATCCATTCATATTGATAAGTGTCAAACAATGATCTCTTTCTTTTTTAACAAATGCATCAAACCCTTAATATTTCCCAATATGACCCAGAACATTTTGTGTTCCAAAGTAGCTAGTGCAAGTATCTGCATTTCAGTGCATCCCATAGCTATGGCTGTGTAGTTTCCTATTTCTAATATTTTTTTTTTCTTATGGATAAGCCATGTGGTAGTATTAAGCCATTACTAAAGATTCCATTGGCCTTTTAGGTTACCCAGACCAATTTGGACCAAGTCTACATTGGCATGTACTTGTTTTTGTATCAGGCTGTCCTGTAGCTGGGACAGAAAGCTTAATTTATTTTTAAGTTCCTGCAGGTCTTCAGTATTTTTTTTTAAACACACAACAGTGCTAGCAACAAGACAAAACACAAGACAAAACATAGAACACAGAACACAATTTCTATTGTGACAGTAGATTCATGGTATTGGGTTGCTTTTCAGCTGGCAGCTTTTCCTGATTTTCTGAAAGACAAAAAGAACATGTTTCTACCCCTTTGGGGGTGGCAGATTATTGCTTAAAATATTTCTTTTACAAATACCCTTGCTGATTGCAGGCAAAACAGAGAAATTGCCCCCATATTTTCCTGTTTTTGTTCTATAGGCAGGCCAGGTTTCAAAGGCTTTTATCTTTTAAGGGTTATGGGGAAATTATCCCACTGTTTAGTCATTAAATCCCTGAGTTTTCCTTCTTATACAGCAGACCAAGTTTATAATGTTTTTCCTGCTGTGTTAAGCTTTAAGTTGTATTTACAGGTAATAACTGAGAAGCATCATTACCATACGACCTTAAAGGATTTTTCCAAAAATCATACACACTATACGTTGTTACAGGGATACTTATTATCATTAAATGTATTAAAATTATCTTGTTATCCCATGCCTTTTATTTAGACAATTTGTTTGCTGACCAGGTATGTCCTTTATCTGCAGCTCCTTTGTGCTGCTAGTTCTTTCCTTCCTTTATCATTTAGGTAATTTGCATTTTCACAGAAACTTCCTGCTTTTGGATTTAAAGCCATCAGCAGCTCAGAGACTCTATCTTAAAAGGGACACAATCAACTTTCACTAGAGTTTTGATTACTTTTAACTTCTGCTTCCAAAACACACAGCAATCTGAAAAAGAAAACCCAACCTATTGTGGCTCCCTTTGGAGCCCTAATAGCATTTTAATTAAGTAGCATGGTATGTTTGCATTTCTTTTGCCCCTTCTACAATATACCCTGCACATGTTCTGGGGCAAATGCACATTTCTTCCATAGTTTAACTTCTATAACATTATCCAGATCCATTTTTACATAAGGTGTCACTATTTCTTTTTTTTGCTTACAGAGTTTTCATGTACCTTTATCAAAGTGACAGTCTGATTACTCAGAGCCATTTTAAGACTCAGTGTTTCTAACATTGCTTCTTTTTGTTTTGTGCACCTCACCCCTGCTGTTGCTTCAGAGAGGCACTGTCTTTTTTTATTTTTATTTTTTTTACTACAACTCTCATCTGCTATTTTGTTACAAAAACAAACAAACAAAAAACAAACAAAAAGAATCCAAATTTTTTTTTATATATATTCTCCTGATTTTGACTGCCCTGCTGCAGCCACAACTTAAAAACATTTTAAATTTTGTAAAGCATTGAGTTACCTTTTAAAGGTTAAATGCCAAATCCCAAAGCCAAACAACACTAATTACCCGTGTCTAGCAAAAAGGTCTGTCAGTTTTGCAACTTTGAATTAAAGAGTCAAATGGATTTTTAGTGGCATTAACAAAAACAAAACTAACTGGTCCTTAGAACTTTACATATTTACACACACACAGACAGATACATACACATTTTCTTTTCCTTCAATATCCCTTCCACACTGCTCTGTTTTTTACATCTTACATTCCCTTTATACATTTGACGCAGTTAAGTTCCAATAGAACCCTCTTATGTTCTTTTAGCAAATTTGACTAAATTGTCCAGTCAAATGATTTTAATCAGATAGTTTATTTTTGCCTGGCTAATTTACAGACATTCCTTTGGAAAAGGGCCCATTTTTCTTTCAGAATGGCTGCAAAGAAACCAAGAATGCTCTAACACTTTTCCTTTTTAACATTTTCGGTTAAAAGTTGTTTGGGTGAAATACAAAGTTTAACTGCTTAATTCCCTCCAGCCTCTGCAGAGTTAACTTTTTTTTTTTACTCTCTTTTCTCTTTGTAATTATGCCTGGGGGTGCCGTACATAGGACCTTCTCCCCCTTTACCTGCCTCCCTCCAGCCTCTGCAGAGTTAACTTTTTCACTCTTTTTGTATTCCTGGAGTGCCTCTTTCACTATTTTCAGCTGGCTTTGGATATTTGTAGCCAGCACCTTCCAATTGTCTGCTCCCTTTTCCATTTGTGCCTTTTCCTCTTTACATGAAGACAAGCGGAGAGAAGAATCCTTACATGCCTCCCACAACAACCAAATTGCTGCTGCATCTCTTTTGGCAGCACTAGAAGGTTTGTATATGAGGATATACTGAGCCAATCTATCCTCTAGGTCCAAAATAGTGCAGACATCAGCTAGGGCTTGTTTAGTCCAAGGACTGTGCCCAAATTTTTGAAGGATTTGTTTAAAAGGTGTAATTTCTTTAACAAAAGGTGAGGTTGGAGTTCCTTCTGACTCCATTCCTCCCTCTAGTACTGGCTTACCCTGTTTTCTTTTAAACATCTTAACATGGATATTTCAATCTCTTTGTCACTGCTGGTATTACTTAGCAAGTGACACAGCCTAGATTCTGAAATCATAGCTTAATCTATGCGTTTTTCCCCTGCTACCTTCCCGGAGGCCAGCAGGTCCCCTGCTACCCTCCCAGAGGCCAGCAGGTCCAGTTAACCTATTTCTCCCTGCTACCTTCTCGGAGGCCAGCAGGTCTGATTAACCTGTTTCTCCCTGCTACCTTCTCGGAGGCCAGCAGGTCCGGTTAACCTGTTCTTCCCTGCTACCTTCTCGGAGGCCAGCAGGTCCGGTTAGCCTGTTCTTCCCTGCTACCTTCTCGGAGGCCAGCAGGTCCCCTGCTACCTTCTCGGAGGCCAGCAGGTCTGGTTTAATCTGTTTTCCCTACTACCTTCTCGGAGGCCAGCAGGTCCCCTGCTACCTTCTCGGAGGCCAGCAGGTCTGGTTTAATCTGTTTTCCCTACTACCTTCTCGGAGGCCAGCAGGTCCCCTGCTACCTTCTCAGAGGCCAGCAGGTCTGGTTTAATCTGTTTTTCCTGCTACCTTCTCGGAGGCCAGCAGGTCCCCTGCTACCTTCTCGGAGGCCAGCAGGTCTGGTTTAATCTGTTTTCCCTGCTACCTTCTCGGAGGCCAGCAGGTCCCCTGCTACCTTCTCGGAGGCCAGCAGGTCTGGTTAACCTAATAGAAATGCCTAGCTCACTAGAGCTGGCGGTGTGCACACCAATATTTACAATAACTGAGGTTTTTTACCAATATTCCCCCTTTCGCAATTCTCCACCAAAATGTTGTACCAATAAAATAAAAACCAGCAGGATCTTATTAAAGGGAAAAAGGCAAAATACCACATTTATTGTGAATACAGAAAGAATCATAGTAAGCAGTTAGTTATAGCTATAACATTCCATTCAATCTCATATTTATTCTCACATTCATTCATACAAACACACACACACACACACACACAGGTTCTGCAAGGTTGTTATCATAGTTACCAGCCTTAGAGTTGCTCATGCCAAGTCACTGGCCAGGTGGCCTGGACATGAGGAGGGAGCAGGGCCTTGTCAGATGCTCATCTGATGCTCCTGGAAGTTGGTTTGCAGAATCAGACCCCAAAGTTCTCACTTTTTAGAGTCTATTTTTATAGGAATTTCTTCCTATGCCAGTCTATGGGAATTGCTTCATCATGCTGTTGCTGAATCAATCAGCAGATAGCACATTCCTGACGGCTCCAAGATGTTATCTTGTTCTTTGGTTCTCCCATCCTTGATGCTGTTGGGTGGATTCCAGTCTGCCCTCGGGGGGGGGGGGGTCCTCTGGTTATTTCCACTTGACGCCTTCTTCAGCCGATGGACACTGGATTCTTAGGCTGGCACCTCCCTGATCATTCAGTTATTATCCACACCAAGCATCTATCCGCATACATCCTCTATCTCTATTTTAATCACAATTGTTAATACAACAAAAGGGTGGGGAGTCTCTGGGTGCTGTTTCTGTTGTTCGAGTATTGCTTTGAGTCTCTCTCTCTGTGAATTGCTTTGAGAACAGACTCTGTCTTAGAATGTACTAACACAGTTAGCAGCTTGCAAGTTTCACACATAGAGGGAGAGAATCAGCACCAAAAACCAAGAGAGCTCTTAATTAGTAATACCCTGGAATTGAAACTCTGGGGAATCAAACTCATTTGTGATTTTAATACAGAAC
The DNA here is from genome assembly GCF_965140295.1 of Lepidochelys olivacea. Taxonomy (NCBI): domain Eukaryota; kingdom Metazoa; phylum Chordata; order Testudines; family Cheloniidae; genus Lepidochelys; species Lepidochelys olivacea. Next base: position 172,074,358 of record NC_140411.1, read on the forward strand.
TTCTTTAATATGATCCAACACGGTCACTCTTTTAGTTTACCAAATAGAACTGAGAGGTTACTTGCTTCCCATTGTCTCATATCTTCTCTACAAAAATCAGAAACCTATGTTATGCTTCTAGAAATGTTCTTGTTATATTTTGGTAAAAATTTAGAGAAAGTAAGGTGGTTTCTAAGCATGTCATATGATGCTGTTTTAGGAAGGTGTACAAAATTGACTATGTTCTACAGAACATTGTAGGCTTCCTGAAGGAATGTTAAATACTGTAATCTGAAGAGCATGCTAGCTGTATTCAGTGCCACTGTATATTGGAGAAGGAAGACACCTTTTTAAAATAATTAACTTTCTAGGTTATGAATATTCAGGTTCATCCCCCTTGTGCAGTCTTCCAAAAGAATAAGTTAGCCACACTTAAATTTTTAGCTAAGGTAAGCAGGGTCTGAATTCTATTTAAATCAGATTACCAATCAGACAATTTTATGCCTTAAATCATGTACGTTACCAGGAGAAGCTTGGCTACATCATTTAGATGCAAAGAGAGCACCGTAGCTAGTCTCTTAAAACAACAAAATCCTTCTTTAGGAAATCTTCTCTTCAGACTTTGTTATAATTTATGGTGATAAATCAGTGGACCAGGCTCTGTACACTTAGAAATATCTACATGGGTAATACTATGAATCATTTCTTGTCTTTTCCTTTTTTCCATTTTGTAATTTTTTTCTCTTATTGCCTTATCTCATATTTCATATTCATTCTTCCCTTGTGTGCCATCCACATCCTTTTGTTTCTCTCCTCTCCTCTGCTCCCCTCCTTAGTCTCCTCTACTCATTTTACAGACCTTCTCCCACTGACACGTGCTCAACTTTCTCTATCCTTCCTCTGTCACCTGATTCCCTGAATCCCTCTTTCCCCCCCGCCTCCCTCCAACAACTCCTCCTTTGTCCCCACAAGATCTTTCCTCCCTCATCTCTTCCCTATGTAAGTGTCCTCTGACATTCTCTGTAGATTGCTTCTACTGCTATGTGGCATTTGACCCAGCTTGAGAACAGAGGTTCCCCCGAGGTGCTAGTGTGAATGTCTTGTACCATCATCAACAAATGTCAGCGGGACTTGGCAGCTATACAAAGTTGTGTACCCTAGTAGTAGCACAAGTAACCACTGCAATTAATTTCTTGGGTTTCCGTGAAATGGGTATTTGGGTAAAAGGAGTAATAGATTTGGATTGAGGATAGGGTTTAGCTGAGAGATGAAGGTTTGGTCACTTCCTAAAATACTTTCTAGTAGATCAGTTTCTTCCTCACCATCCTGCTTTCCTTCTCTTCTGTGTTTCCTCAACCTTTGGAGAATTTTATCTTGGAGTCTGTCTCTCTGCTGGGACCAGATGAGCATATTCCTTCAAATCAGGTTATTTCTCTGTCAGATGTAAGTGTGAATGAAGGTCAACTTTTTATGAATTTAGCAAATCCAGTTAGTCAGATATCAGCTGTAAAATCTATCTGGCAGCTCAGCAAGCTCATAAGTATTCTAGCCAATACTGTGATGGAATTTAAGTAGAATAACCCCTTTTAATTGAGTGCAGATTAGTTTTACTAATTTTAACGTTAGGTTCTTTCCAAGTCAACTTTTACCTTGGACAGTATTTTTTTAGATCTGGATACTGTTATTCTTAACTAATAGTCTATTAATTCACCCAGAACCTGAGTACATAATCAACAGTTAATTGATCCAGTGTAGATACAAAAGTTCTAGTCAAATACTGAATATTTGTACACATGCAATCTTTTAAATAATTAACAAACCAGTTTTGAGGTCCAGTAACTATACAAAGGAACAAGGCAAATCACCAAGATTTATTACATTTATCGATAATAATCGGTTACCAATTCTTTAGTACTTTTAATAAATTTATTATACTTTCAGCACCTCTGCAAAGAACAAGGATACACTTGTCTTAAAGACATTCTTGATAGTGTAATCTGTGTTATCTGAAAAGTTTGAAATGAAAATGACAAGTTTAGAATATCACAAGCAATTGTTTTGTTAGGCCAATTTGCTTGGGCTTTTAAAGGAGTATGCATGCAGCATTATTTAGTTCAAATGCAAAATATGGTTACTTGAGGTCTTACTAAAAAGAGTGTAGACTCAACCAGATAACTTTCAGTTCTTTGTATTAAAGAATGGAAAAATAAATACAATATCTGAAGTAAAATCTTACCCCTGTTAAGCCTGGAGGGGGGGGAGGGGAAGTCTCTCTCTATGGGTTCAGCTATCTATGGTGCCCATGTTGTGTTCTTGGGTTTATATATCCTGTTTGGGGTCTGTTGGAGGAAGGTAGTCCTCTTATTTTCTATTTGGCACTTGTCTGACCACTCAATTTCAGCTAATTGTCTTTACTGCTTCCATCAGTATCCAGTAGATGGCACCAGTGTGTAACACATTTCTTTGATGTGTTTCTTAGTTGGAGGGGTTTTTGTTTGGTTTCTTGGATTGTATTTTAGTATTAGTGAAGAATATTTATTTGAAATACCCCCCTTTTAAACAATTTATCATAATATTCTAAAGGGGTACCTTGTTTACATAATTGGATCTGTCAGTACTAGATGATCCTGGAGGTCCTTTCCAGTCCTATGTAATGTTCTTTTCTTTCTTGTCCTATACACGTCATACCATTTCCATAGTGCAACAGTAGTTTAGAAAGCAAAATCCCTTTTAGTCTTCTAAATCTGGGGACATAGTCCATACATATTTTTTTGTATTGTAAGCCCTAACTGATGTGAAATGATTATGAACAAGAGGCATTTTTCATATAGAAAGAGACTGTTTATCTGATTCACAAGGAAGACAGATGTACAGCTTATAATTTGGAATGAAAGACATATTGAATGAACAACAGATTATCCATGGTGTATTTTATTCATCAAGCACACAAATGTGTAGTTTATAATTCGGGTTGAAAACTTGTGAACCAGAGTTCTTGGAGCAACAAGGAAACTTGGTCCCAGTAACATAGCAGACTGTCATGACTGGTTTAAACCTGCAGCTTCCCCACCCATCTCTTGATCTTGATTCATTCACAGTATGTAAAGGGCCACTTTGCATAGGAAAGCAAGGTGTTGCTCTGCTTTGGAAATCTTTTGGGATTCCTTTTTAACTAGGCCAGAAGATATGAGTTTATCAATGTGTAAATTTGAGTGTCTTGATAATTTAGTCTTTTTTTAGTTTCTATTCTCAGTGGAATGGAACCCCTAACCTTAACTGATTTGTCATTCCTTAGACAAAGCGTCTCACACAATGTGAACAATGCTCTTATTGCCTTCACTTTCAAGGTGGAGTTGAGTCATAGGTGGGCCCTATCTTGGGGGTAAACAAAAGTGGATAGTTTTTCTTATTTGAGGAACTAAGTAATTTAAATTATTAATCATTTCAGGAATACTATTTGATGCTCATGTTTGTGCATGCACCTTAGAGGGTTTTATTGCCTGAACATGATTGATTGAAGAAGACACTGTCTCTTCAACACAATTATTTTCTACTACTTCAGGATCAATCTTTGGCCTTTCCAGACAATGTTGTGGGGAACTTTTATTAGCCATGAGTTCATGTCTCCACGAGCATCAGAAACTTCAGTAAAATTTTTGGAATACAAAAGAGAAGGAAAATACAACAGAACCTCATAGTTATGAACATCTTGGGAATGGAGGTTGTTGGTAACTCTGAAATGTTCGGTTTCAGAGTAACAGCCGTGTTAGTCTGTATTCGCAAAAAGAAAAGGAGGACTTGTGGCACCTTAGAGACTAACCAATTTATTAGAGCATAAGCTTTCGTGAGCTACAGCTCACTTCCTCAGATGCATATTCTGAACAAAATATTATGGTGGTTCTTTCAGAAGTTTACAACTGAACATTGACTTAATACAGCTTTGAAACTTTACTGTAGAAGAAAAAATGCTGCTTTTAACCATCTTAATTTAAATTAAACAAGCTGTGACAAAGTTCTTGCTCTACCTTGGTGGGTCTTGCGCTTATTGGCGGATTTGCTCGCCTTGGAGCTTCACGGCAGCCCTCAGTTTGGCCATTTTTCTGAATTCACAGTCCAGGTCGACTCCTCCTGTGCCTGACCAGGAGTTGAGAGGATTTGGGGGAAACCCAGGCTCGCCCTCTACTTCGGGTTCCAGCCCAGGGCCATGTGGAATGCAGCTGTCTAGAGTACCTCCTGGAATAGCTGTGTGACAGCTACAACTCCCTGGGCTACTTCCCCATGGCCTCCTCCCAACACCTTCTTTATCCTCACCATAGGACCTTCCTCCTGGTGTCTGGTAATGCTTGTACACCTCAGTCTTCCAACAGTCCACGTTCTCCCTCTCAGCTCCTAGTGCCTCTTGCTCCCAGCTCCTCACACACACACACCACAAACTGAAGTGAACTCCTTTTTAAAACCCAGGTGCCCTGATTAGCCTGCCTTAATTGATTCTAGCAGCTTCTTGATTGGCTGCAGGTGTTCTAATCAGCCTGTCTTAATTGTCTCCAGAAGGTTCCTGATTTTTCTGGAATCTGCCCTGTTACCTTTCCCAGGGAAAAGGGACCTACTTAGCTTGCTCTCCTGCTGCTGCCTTCTGGCCTGGACTTTCTTTGCTTTTTGCCCCTGCTTTCGGCTCTCCCCCTTTCTTTTCTTTTTGTTGTTTTTTTTCTTTCTCTGCTGTTGCTAGAGTGCTGGCCGGGTGCCGGCCTGCTGTTAGCGCCCCCCTCCCCGCCCGCTCTCGGACGCTGCTGCCACTCCAGCTGAAACCCCCCCAAGAGAGGGGGATCCTGCCGGCCCGCTTCCCCTGAGGGGGGGGGGGAGTGGGAGGACCCAGCCCCCAGATCCAGCCGCTTGCTGTTTGTCTGCAGACCCATCTCCGGTCGAGAGGACTCTTATCACTTGCTCCGGCATTTCTGGAATGCTGCTGCTGCAAAAAAGAAAGTCTGGAACAGACAGAGAGAAAGCCGTCCACCAGAGGAACACCGCCCAGGGAATCTACAAATTGCCGTGGAGGGGGCCTAAGACTGAGTAACTTTCGAACTGTGCTCTCGTGTGGGGGGAGGCCTTGACTGTGTCTTAACTGTGTTTGTAGGGACACAGAGGGTGTGGCACGGAGCTGCTCCCCGATCCATCTGTGTCCTCCCAACCCCCACACTACGATCTTCAACCCCCCACTCCACCATCTTTGCTGGCTGTCTAACATCTGCCCCTGGACTCACCTGCTCACCCTAATTCCACCGCGTGGGCCAGAAGCACCAGCCAACCAAACAGGACTCTCTGGACAAGTGTATGGTGATTCATGTGCCCCTCGCCCTGAATTGTCCACCCCACAGCTTGTCCCTTTCTACCTGACCCCAACTCCTGTTAATCACCTGCCACCGCCCCCGCTGGGGCATTGGCAATGGAGGGCACCGGGGTGACAGCAATGGAGAATGGGCTGACAGCAATGGAGTGTGCCTTGCACCTGGAAAAGAATGTGAACCAGTCACTCCTTGATCCGCACAAGCTGGCAACTGACAAGAATGACCCTCATTTGTGTGACTTCATTGAAACTGCCATGCCCATCTGCCACTGCCATGTCCATCGCCTCCCCAGACTCTAGAGAAGCCCACCAGCCAGTGGGAAAGGCCAGGGCAAGAAGAAGGGCTAAAACCACCTGGCCCTCCATGGCAGGGGCCACCCCCCACTGCTGCAGCCCTGCCACTGACCAGAGCGTCCTCCCCTGCTGCCCCCTCCACCAGCTCTGCGGATGTCCCTCCCTCAGCCCCCAGGATGCATGCCCGGGCGGCGGCAGCCCCCCCGCCTTCTGCCTCGTCATCTCTCCTGCCCACCACCTCCGCCACTATCAATAGCGGCTGGGGCCCCTTTCCCATGAAAAGGAAGCATGGTGTCCGATGCCTCCTGGTGCCTGCGTCGCCCCACGTGGAGACCTACGTGCGGGCATTGGCGAGGGTGGTGGGACCCTCGGCCATTGTGGCGGCCTCCAAAATGTATGGGAAGGTCGTTTTCTTCTTCGCATTGGAGGCTGCCGCCCAGGAAGCGGTGGAGAGGGGCCTGGCGGTGGGGGCGGGTGTTTGTCCCCCTAGAGCCACTAGAGGACCTGGGCGTCCGCCTGGTCCTGACCTCTGTCCCTCCTTTTCTCCCCAATGCTGCCCTGTTACCCTCCCTTTCCACCCTGGGGAAGCCTGTTTCTGTTATCAGCCCTCTCCCGTTGGGCTGAAAGGACCCCACCCTCCATCACATTTTTTCCTTCCGCCGGCAAGTGCAGCTTTTAGTGCCATCGGCGGCATGTGACGGAGTGGCGCTCGAAGGTTCCTTCCTAGTCCCCCACCAGGGGGCCCGTTACTGGGTATATTTCTCCACGGGGGAAGCCTGGTGCTACTTCTGCCAGGCGTCGGGGCATGTCCGGAGGGATTGCCCCTTAGCCCAACAAGGAGGGACACCTGGGATCTCCGAGACCTGGCAGGGCATTGGCCCCGTCATTGCCGATGCCCCTGGCCACCCAGTACCTGAACCCACCCCCCTCCTCTTTGGACCACCGCTACTCCCACTCAGGCCCAAGGGGCACCTCTCCTACAATGCCCAGACGAGCGGGAGAGCCCAACCCTCGCTGCTGACAATCTAGCCGGGCCTATGGAGGAGGGTGTGGCAGAGATACCACCAGGCATGGGAGAGAGCCTGCCCCAGGGAGAATCCTCCCTCCCTTATGCTGCCCACCATTCCCCCCCCAAGTCCCTGAGCCATCGCCTTTACCCTCTGACACGACCCCTGCTAACCAGTCCCCAGATAATACCATGGAGGACTGGGCCCTAGTCCAGGGGAAGCAAGGCAAGCGGAAGGCTTGAGCTCCACCTCATCTACCCGAGGCGGAGGCCCCCGGTAAGACCAGGAAGGGGAACACCGATACCGAACCTTCCGCTTTGCCCAAGAGTGCGTTCCATCCACTGGTGTCAGCCGGGAAAGACATGGCAGCACCGGAGGGTAGTGTCTTCCCTCCATGGGAGACCCTCCCCTCCGAGACCCTCGAGGAAGCCCCTTCTGTCCTGATGCTACCCGAAGCTCCCGTGAACCCCGAGGCAACCGTCGTGGCAGGTGCCAGCGGGGAGAACCCCGGGGCGGCGGAAAGTGTCCTCTCCTCAATGTTCGAGGAGATCGAGGCCTTAGATCTGACCCCGGTCGCCCGGGGGAGGACGACCTTTTGCCAGCAAATCTCGATCTGGGCGACCTCACTCCACCCCTCTTTTTCCCCATGCTCCCTCCCCTTAACTGCTGCTTCCGCTCCCACCTCTGAGGAGCCCCTGGACTCCTCCACCGACCCAGCCGCTGATGGCACCCAGCTGACGACCACTGATCCTGCTCGGGCGACAGCCGGTGCCACACGGCCGGGACACGAGTTGCCAGGGGCACCCCCCATTGGTGCGGAGCAATCGACTTCCTTCCTGGGCAGGGGCCGGATAATCCACCTCCTGATGCTGTGGCCCCTAAATCCACCACAGAGCGCATGCCCAGTGTCACTGAGAGCTCCCTCCCCACCCTGTTAACCCTTGAGCCTGATCGGGAGGTGCCACCATCCAGCTGCTTGCCTCCCGAAACCCAGAACCTCGCCTCTGCCCTTACCCCTATCCAATTTACCTCCTGCAATGTCATTGCCACCCCCAGGGCTGTCTCCTTCCCTTTCCCAACTGATGACCCCCAGGGAGCAGCCTTTGTGTTCTCCTGCCCCGACCCATTAGGAGCTGCTATTTTCCCTCCACCGCCCCCTATCGCTCCAGAGCTTGAGGTGGGCCTAGAAGCTCCAGCACATCAGACACCCCGTTGGGGGTCCACACCCTGCTTGTCCATTTTAGTGGACCACGGGGCTGCATCAAGGGCCCCGCCGGGGAACAACCGGGAAACCGTAACCCTACCCCACCATGAGCTGCGAGGAGAAGCTGAGGAAGTTTTTAGAGGATGTCCCTGGCTCCCGCAACAAGGTACAACTTGCTCTCCAGCAATGGGGGGACTTTTCTCAAATCCTCTGGGCCACAAGGGCCCTCATGGGGGAAGGTAAAGGGACGGGGAAGCAGGATGGCGTGGCCCACTGGCGGGTCCGCGTCTTCCTTGAACAATTACTCACCTATGGGATGGGTCACGGAATGCTGCACAGCCCGCTGGGGGAAGCGAGCGTCCCTGCCAGTGAGGATCCCCACCCGGCCCTCCCTATGACACCTCTCACCATCGCAACGTTGAAGACCCGGGGCTGTAGGATGGCTCTCTGCAGGTTCCAGGTGCTCTCCTTCCTTCGGGAGGGAGGGTACTCTGTGCTTTTCCTGCAGGAGACCCATATGGACCCGACCGCCGAAGACAGTTGACGGTTGGAGTGGGGGGACAGGGTCTACTTTAGCCATGCCACGGTTCGAAAGGCTGGAGTGGCGACCCTGTTCTCCCCCGACCTGCAGCCCGAGGTGCTAGGAGTAGCCGAGGCCGTGCCGGGTCGCCTGCTGCATCTCCGGGTCCATATGGAGGGGCTCGTGGTTAACATCGTTAACGTCTATGCCCCGACATCGGGCCCAGAGTGGCTGCAATTCTACCAGCGGGTGTCCGCCTTCCTCGGCACCTTAGATTATCATGAGTGCCTGGTCCTGGGAGGGGACTTTAATACCACCCTCGAGGAACAGGACCGCTCGGGGACCGAGCAGAGCCCGGCCACCGCGGACACCCTCCGGGAGATAGTCAAACATCACTTCCTAGTGGACATCTGGCGCGACCACCACCCAGATGACACTTCCACGTTCACCTTTGTCTGGGTGGAAGCCCGTCGGTTGAGCCACTCTTGGTTGGACCGCATTTATTTATCACACTTCCATCTCTCATGAGCCCACTCCTCCAGCATTCGGCTGGCTCCATTTTCTGACCATCATGTAGCCACCGTGACAGCCTCCCTCTGTGCGGAGAGGCCAGGGCCGGCCTATTGGCATTTTAACAACAGCCTGTTGGAGGATGAAGGCTTTGTGACGTCCTTCCGGGAATTCTGGCTGGCTTGGCGAGGGCAGGGGCATGCCTTACCCTCGGCGCGGTGATGGTGGGACCTGGGGAAGGTGCACACCAGGCTTTTCTGCCGCAAGTACATCCGGGGCACCAGCTGACGGAGAAATGCGGCGATAGAGCAGTTGGAATGGGAGGTCTTAGAGCTGGAGAGGCGTTTGGCCGCCAGCCCCGAGGACCCGCTCCTCTGCGTAGTGTGCCGGGAGAAGCGGGAGGAGCTCCAGGCCCTCGAGGACCATCGGGCCCGGGGCATCTTTGTTCAATCCTGCATCCGCCTCCTTCGGGAGATGGATCCCGGCTCCCGCTTCTTCTATGCCCTGGAGAAAATGAGGGGGGCCAAGAAACATGTCACTTGCCTTCTTGCAGAAGACGGCACCCCCCTCACGGAACCAGTGGAGATGTGCGGGAGGGCCCGAGCCTTCTACGCAAGTCTTTTCTCCCCGGATCCGACCGACCCTGGCGCTTGCAGAGTGCTTTGGGAGGAGCTCCCCACGGTCAGCGCGAGCGATGAGACTGGCTAGAGTTGCCTCTCACTCTGGCCGAGTTCTCGGAAGCCCTCTGTTGTATGCCCACTAATAAGTCTCCAGGCATGGACGGGCTGACTGTGGAGTTCTACCGTGTCTTTTGGGATGTCCTCGGCCCAGACCTAGTCACCGTCTGGGCCGAGTCTCTGCAGAGCGGGGTCCTCCCTCTGTTGTGCAGGCGAGCTGTGCTCGCCTTACTGCCGAAGAAGGGGGACCTCTGCAATATACGAAATTGGCGTCCCGTCTCGCTCCTCAGCACGGACTACAAAATCGTAGCGAAAGCAATCTCGCTGCGGCTAGGGTCTGTGTTGGCAGACGTGATCCACCCAGACCAGACCTACACCGTCCTGGACCGCAGTATCTTTGATAACTTATTTATGGTTCGGGATCTTTTGGGACTCGGGTGTAGAGACGGTCTGTCATTCGCCCTCCTGTCCTTAGATCAGGAGAAGGCTTTCGATAGGGTGGACCACAGGTACCTCCTGAGCACTCTGCGGGCTGTACGCTTCCTCAGAGTGTCTGGTTAAGCTCAACTGGACCCTGACCGAACCAATCAACTTTGGGCTAGGAGTACGGCAGGGGTGCCCCCTCTCAGGCCAGCTGTACGCTCTGGCTATCGAGCCCTTCCTCTGTGTCCTCCGCAGAAGGTTGACAGGTTGGTGCTGTGGGAGCTGGAGCTGTGGCTGGTCCTGTTGGCGTACGCTGATGACGTGCTCCTCGTGGTCCAGGACCCGGGCGACTTGGCGTGGGTGGAGACTTGCCAGGCCATCTATTCGGCAGCCTCCTCTGCCTGGGTCGCCTGGGTCAACTGTGTCAAGAGCTCTGGCTTGGCGGTAGGAGACTGGCGGCAGGCAAGCTCCCTCCCACCCGCACTTCAGACCATCCGGTGGAGTGCGGGTCCACTGCTCTACCTCGGCGTTTACCTTTCTGCCACGCTTCCCTCTCCACCGGGGAACTGGGAAAACTTAGAGGGCGAGGTGATAGAGCGGCTCCGGAAATGGACGGGACTACTCCAATGTCTTTCCCTCCAAGGGAGAGCTTAATCAACTAGTCCTGTCCATGCTCTGGTACTGGCTCAACGCCCTGGTCCTGGCCAACCTCCGGACTTGGTTTCCTGACCAACCTCCGGACATTGATTCTGGGGTTCTTTTGGTCAGGAATGCACTGGGCCCCTGTAAGTGTTCTTCATCTACCCCTGAAGGAAGGAGGACAGGGCCTGAAGAGTCTGCACACTCAGGTGTGCGTCTTCTGCCTCCAGGCCCTACAGAGGCTCCTTTATGGTGCAGGCAGTTTGGCGTGGAGCATACCGGCGCATGCCATCCTGCACCACATCCGAGGGCTTCGATATGACCGGCAGCTCTTTTATCTCTGTCCGGGAGGTCTTCCACGAGACCTCTCCAGGCTGCCTGTCTTCAACCAGGACCTCCTCCGGACTTGAAAACTGTTTTTAACGACCAGGTCCATGGCGGCCACCAAGAGGGCAGATCTCCTCGCGGAGCCCCTGCTACACAACCCCCAGCTCTGTGTGCAGATGGCGGAGTCCCGCTCGGTGCGCCAGAGCTTGATCCTGGCAGAAGTCACAAGAGTCTGAGACCTCCTGGACTACGACCAGGGAGACTGGCTGGATCCCCTGACGCTCGCTCGGCACATGGGGCTCTCCAGACCTCATACCCCCGGCGCGTACTTCAGGAGGCGAAGGCCGCTTTGCCGCCCCTGCTAGAGCTTACCTCGATTGGATCCTGCTCGAGGGCACGCTCCATCCACCCTCTAACCCAGGCCCGCCGGACCTTTTAATTGGACCCCTGCCCCGTAGACCCCATTGACCCCCTCACCCCTTTACGGAGAGCTGGCTGCATGAACTGCAGCCGGTATGCTTCCAAACTGCACCAAGGAAACATCTATACACGCTGGTGCTCCACACCCTTCACGCCCTCACCCTAGTGTCCCGCCCCGACACAAAGTGGTGAGACCTTCTGCCACCTTTGGAGGGTGAGCAGCCCCAGTGGGCCAGCCTATATTCCACCTTGGTTCCGAGGCCCATCGGGGACATTAGTTGGCAGCTCCTTCATGGAGCTGTGAGCATGGGCACGTACTTGGCGTGGTTCAACCCCATCCCAGATACTTGTCCTTTTGCGTTGTGAGGGAAACCCTGGCGCACGTATATTTGGAGTGCGCCAGGCTGCAGCCCCTGTTCCAGCTCCTCACAAATCTTTTATTACATTTTTGGTTGCATTTTTCCCCTCACCTTTTTATTTATGCACTCCCCATCCGTGGCTCACAAAGTCGCGGGATCTCCTAGTCAACCTCCTCCTGACTCTGGCTAAAAGGGCCATCTATAAAACCAGAGAGAGGAGGTTGGCCGATGGAGTTTCCTGTGACTGTGGGGCCGTTTTCCGATCCTCGGTCCGTTCACGTATCCGGGTGGAGTTCCTCTGGGCGACGTCCACCGACTCCCTTGATGCTTTTGAGGAGCGGTGGGCGCTGTCCGAGGCTCTCTGCTCGGTGTCCCCATCCGGCTCCCTTTGTTTTGACCCTTTGATTGGGGAAGAGAGTAAGGGACCCCAGCCCCAGCCATTGCTGCTGCAGACACCACCACCTTAGAGGGCGGTGGTGCACGTGCCCCCTCCCCCCCGGGTTGTTCACCCCACAGCCTGCCCCTTTTGTTGGGTGCTTTCAGAGAAGGGAATTGTTGGTGACACTCGGGTGTGGTGCCAGGTAACTTGAGGGGGTGGCAGACCTTGAGAGTCGATGAAGCCCCCTCGCTCTAGGCCACGAGGTAACTCGGAAGGTGGAAGACCATGAGAGTCGAGGAGGCCCCCCGCTGTGGGCCCAGGCAGGCTTGAACACTTCCCTCCCCTGAAGCTAATGAGAAAACAATTGTGATTGGTTGCTGTGTTACACATTGCATATGCTGTTTTTTGTTTTGTAAGTGTGTTATGCAAATAAAAAAATACCTTTTTTGCTTAAAAAAAAATTACTCTCCTATAGCCATCTGACCCGACCCTGTCAGAAAGCACAGAAACAGTTGCCTTGCTTTGTCAAATCTTTTTAAAACTTTGACTTTATTTTTTAGTAGTTTACATTTAACACAGTTCTGTACTGTACAGTTTTTTTTTTGTGTGTGTTTGTCTCTGCTGCCTAATTGTGTACTTCCCGTTCCAAATGAAGTGTGTGGTTGACTGGTCAGTTTGTAACTCTGATGTTTGTAACTCTGAAGTTCTACTGTAGTGTCTTAGATATTTGCTCACATTGCACTACTCCATATACAACTCTAAAGTGTCTTAGTTTTTTTCAAGTTTCATAAATCTCTCTAGAGGGGGAAAAAGTACTCTTTCCACAACAGCTTATTTACATAATGTCTATAAAATACCAATTTTCAACAGAGAAAAACACAAACCAGAATTGTTTTCAAAATCAAATTTACATAATACATGCAAATGTAGTAGTTCTGCATGGTTAGACCAGCACCCTCAGCACAAATATTTACTCTGGAATGTTAACATTAGAAATCAACAATTCCCAACACTTAAATACAGAGCTTGCGGGTTTATAATATTCATTATCAGCATTTAGATTTCACTTTCCCCGTGTTCATTAGTAGATTAAGCTGTGTTTTATTTTCCTGGGGTATTTGTGAAAAGACAAATGATATTTAAATAAAAACAGTCCAATAAGCCATGAGCTGCTTATTTTCAAGTTTAGCTTACATCAGAAAACTGTTTTCTCTTTCATTCTAATATCTTAGATCTTGCAACTGCCAACAACAAGGTGGAGGATAGAGTGTAAGCAGAAGGGGGCCCTCCTCATCCTCTGCTTAAACCATATGGAGAGTTCCTTTTGCATTTCTCCCATGCTTGAGGGACTTGAGCTTCCCTCCTTCCACCTCTTTGCTGGCTGGTGAAATAGGGACTCTTCAGGTAAGAGAATCCAAATTGGGATCAACAATGGGATCAAATGCCTGGCTGGGGAGTTTGGCTCCAAACCTCCTCACAGCGGTAGTTGGAGCTGCACCAGAACCTGATGGGAGAAGAATTGTCCAAGCTGGGAGTCCCTTATCTGCCTCCTTTCTTTGATAGGAAGATCTGTCCCTCAGCTGCTTCCCTATCCCAGCTAGATAGTGAGGATAGAAAAGAGACCCAGCTCTCCCTACCCTCTAAGGGTATATCTCTACACTGCATTGTAAACCCAGGACTGTTATTCCCTTAGGCCAGTGGTTCTCAACCGGGAGTTCAGAGCCCCCTGGAGGGCCATGAGCAGGTTTCAGGGGCTCTGCCAAGCAGGGCCAGCGTTAGACTTTGTGGGCCCCAGGGCAGAAGGCCAAACCCCACCACGTGGATGCTGAAGCTGGAGCCTAAGCTTTGCAGGTCCCCCAGTGCCACAGGACCCTGGGCAATTGCTCTTCTTGGTACCCCCTAATGCTTGCCCTGGCTTTTATATGCAGAAAAACAGTTGTGGTGGCACAGGTGGGCGGTGGAGTTTTTATAGCATGGTGAGGAGCGGGGGAGGCTCAGAAAGAAAAAGGTTGAGAACTCCTGCCTTAGGCTTTGTGTACACTTAAAATACAGCTGCAGTACTTAAGTGTAGACACTTATCAACTACTATGGGTGAGTGTTACTGTCATGCAGGTGGATGCCATATTGTGTCGTCTTAGAAATCTCTGGATTTATACTTCTGAAAAGGTATAAGCTCATGGGAAATTAACTGTTTTCCCTGGTGGTACTTCTGCGAATAATATAGCATAGCAGAAATATGAGGATGCAGTTGAAGAACTGTATTGTGTGTGGGGGTGGTTCTTACAATTTGTCTCTAAGGAATTAGCTGTTCATGTAGTCAAAAACAGGGATTCTCTTTAATGATTATTCAGTCTTGGAGTAGCTTGCAGGTCTAGAGTGAACACTGCTTGCCTTTCACATCATAGGGAGAATTTCCAGGGCTGGAATTAGAAAATAACTCTCCCCACCCACACCCTGAAATTTGGGAATATTGGATATGTATGAGAGACAACAGGTGTGGTATCTCACAATGTCTATCTTCACAGACTTGGCAAGGACTACACCATGAATTCAGAAAAGGGGAGGGACAGCTGAAAAAACACCATCACTTCTTTCTTTTGTGGGTTAGTTCTGTATTCTACAGTCCTAAATTTTAATAAAATCAAAACCACCAAGCCATATAAATGACTCTGGTCTTATTCTACAGTAATTTATCCAGGACTTGTATGAGTGAGTGCTGTTTTTTATAAAGATTTCTTGTGATTTAGTAATTTAGAATAAACCTATGGTATCCCCAAGCTAATATAAATCAATGAATGACCTGTCTGAAGCCAGTGAGCGAAAATAACAGACAATCACGCATATTTTTGTTAGTCATATTATTACCCCGATTTTCATTTCTCATCTTCAAAACTTTTAGCTGCTCTACGAAAACATAGTATAGAATAACTATACATAATGGACTACCTGCTGGTGTCCTTTCCTTCCTCAAATTAGACAGTAAATGGCATAATTGTATGATTTTTAACTTTCAACTTTAATGCCAACCTCTGAGAAACAGCTAAACAAACATAAACAAGATTAGTAGATGTTAACTTGTATTCATGGGAGTGCTGGTTACCTGAAAAAGAGACAGGTTTTGATGTAGCTTTAATACCATGTTTTGCCATCAACATGGGATGATGAATACTTTTTATGAGGGTTTTTGGAAGGGAGGGAGAGAGATGTGCATTTTTTTTCTGTTTTTTATTTTTATTTTTCTCCTGCTTGAGGTGGCATGGCTGTAAGTATCCAAAACAGAGGCTTGAGGGTTTATTAAACCACTTGAACTACATCTGCACAGAAAGGGTCCAATTCTGCTCTGTTCTAACTCATCATTTCAGTAGAGGTGCTGAATTTGGCCCAGTGTGGAGAGCAAGATGGATTAACCACAGTGTTGGCAAGGACAGCAAGATGCACAGGGATGCTGGTTTCAATTTTTATACAATAAAGCCCACATTTTCAAACAGGGGTGGGGGGCTAACAGACTGGAGGTGTCAGGGAGATGACACCCAGTTAAGCACAAGCAAGCCTCCCTCTTGCTGGAGGCAAGGGTGGGATAGCAAGGTAACTCATGGTCATGGGCTCCCTGAGAACCATGACAGGGCCTTTAGTTTTATACCCATGGAAGCATTTGTATAACTGTTGAATTGTAGTTATGAAAGGTTCTTCCCATCTTTATTGTGGTAGAAAATTAAGCAGCAAATAAAGGCAAACAAAACAGAGAAACTGACAGATGGCTTTCATTTGAATTTTAAGTGACTAAGAGCTGATCAAAAATCTTCTAAGTGGACACTTTTTCTGTCAGAAAATGCTGCTTCATTGAAATCAAAACTTTCCTTGAGAACATGTGGACTTAAACAATTTCATTTTGGAGTAAAAGCATTTCCATAAAGTCAGAATGAAACATTTTGACTTTTTGTTTCAAAGCAACTTTTTTGTTTTGAAATTTAATAAAATATAACATTTTGGTTGAGGTCAAACTTTTTTGAAAGTTTTGTTTTGAAGGCAGTTTCAAAATGTTGGGATTTCCTTCGAAGTGGAAATTCCAAGTTTCTACCAGCTCTAGTCAAAATGTACTGGAAATGTCTCTTCCTTCATTACTTACTATAACCACCTGGCATTTTGAAGACATTGAATTCTATTTACAGATGTAAGCAGAGTCAGGATGAGCTCCACCTTGACATCTGGTGGGGAGTTGTGGCAAATTGTGGAAAAGAACTTCAGGGGCTGATCTCATTTGCATAGGCACACCCACCCCGCCTAGCATGAGCCCATAGCTGCCCAAATGGTCACTTTAGCTGCTGTGGGATTCCCAGTTTCTCTGTTATTGAGGCAGGAAGAATAAATTGTTATTATCCTGATTATGTGAATCAAGGACAGTGGAACTGTACTTGGCCTTTTGTTATAATGGAGGGACTCGCCATCAACTAAGTAGCACTCGCTAGGAAAGGGATGTGGGTTCCAAAACTCAATAACTTGAGAGAGGTTGGGGACAGCTAGTAGTACCTGGTGGTAAGGGCCCTACATGCCAATTGCACCGCTTGCGCTCTTCCTCGCCCTCCCCCCCCCCCCGTGGAATATCAGAGCTAATTTTGATTCCATTAGGTGCCTAGTTACAGGCTGCTGAGCTAAATCACTTTGGGCCAATGGTGCACCAGCACTGACGCTCTCCTACTACAAGCTGAAATCACTGAGTGTTGTGTTAAGTAGTGGGGGAGCCTGAAGATATATTGTGGAGCAGGTCGCGGGATGGCTGGCGCAGCTCATGGGATGGCTAGCAGAGTGGCTGGTGGAGCAGCTCACGGTGGGGCTGGCAGAGCAGAGCGGTTCGTGGGACAGCTGGTAGAGTGGAGAGGTGGGGCAATCGGATTTGGATCATGTAAGGTGCCCCTTAACCCTCCCATTTCCACCCAGGTTGGGAGGTAAGACTCTGCAGATAAACTTTCAAACTTCGGGGCTGCACTGACCAGGGACAGACACTTTTGGGTAGTTGGACTTTTGGTACTTTGGGTGACTTTTGGGTTGCTGGACTCAAGAACCAAAGGAAAAAGAACACAGCCCAATTTGCTTGGGATGGGTTTTGCTCATGGGTTGTGTTATGAATCCTGTTGGTGGTGTTTCCCCAGCATAATGCCACATTGTTTCTCTCTGTTATTAAAAGGCTTTTGCTACACTCAGACTCTGCGTGCAAGAGGGGAAGTATTGCCTCTTAGAGGCGCCTAGCGGGGGTGGTATATATTTGTCCCAAAGCTCTGGGTGGGGGCTCGAGATGGTTTTGCATTGTGTTATTGGAATAGAACCCCTAGATACTGAACCCGGCCCTTGTTGCTGCCAACTCTGATGGGCAGAAGGGTTACACAGACATATGAGAAGATATGTGATATCTTGCTCCAACTGTTGTGGCAGGTGTCACTGTTACTCAGTGTTCCAAGCTCTTACTTTGTGTGAGTACAAATGTTAACTTGAGCAGACATGCTGTGGTGTCAGATTTGGGCTAGGCAAGGTTTTCAGGTACTGGCTGCTTCAGGACAGAAGGAACTGTGGAAGCTCTGCAGGAGAGTTTTCTCTATTTTGGTGTTTGACTAGAATCAATTCTTGAGACAGGTTGCTCTTTGGGAACTGGGCATTGGTACTGGGGTGAGTTTCCTGGAAGAAAGGATTGTCCTGCAAATTTTTTTTGCCTATCTCACTAGTGTATGCATGTCAATAAACAAGCTGCACTTAAAATATATCCAGACTCTGTCATGAATTCCTCTTCCACTGGAAAGCCAACTTGCAAGACCACAAACACCTGTGAATGCTTGGCAGAGGGGCAATGCTGCTGTCAGAATGGGACACTCATGGGAGCAGCAGCAGTACTTTGTGTGTACATAAGGTATTTCATCACTAGATAGCTGTGTTTTCCTGACGTGATTACACTTTGTTAATCCTGTTTTTATAGATGGGGGGGAGGGGACATGGGCACAGAAAGGTTAAGTGACTTGACAAGCTGTATAATGAGCCAAGGGCAGAGCTGTGAATAGAAAGCAGATCACATGACTCTCATCTGCTTACTTTATTCCTGGACCACACTGCCTTGAAGGAGCTGTCACTCTAATGTAGACAGACAAGCATTTCTGACAGATTCTGACACACAGAGGCCCCTTAAAAACTTGCCATGTATCCACATAATCCTCTAAACATTATTTCTGATCATTTCCCATTCTAAGTTTAGCGAATAGCACAAATACTGTAAACAACAGCAATAGTCAGAAATGGCTGACGGTACAAATTTTAAAAAGGAGAAATTTACCTACAATTTGCATATCACAGTAGCTGGAATGTAATAGCTACTTTGCTCTAGTCTGAAAAGGAAATAACTGCGGCACCTTAGACATCATAGCATGGTAACTGTAAGTCAATTCTGATTTTGGTGGGACTGTACGCGTGTGTAAGTGCATAAGTGTTTGAGGAGATGTTGGAATCTGTAGTTAGTAGTCATTGTGGACAGGCTCTGAAGAAAGCAGTGTGCCTTGACTTTTGAAGGAGAGGGACGGTAACTTGTGGCCTGATTCAATACCCCTTCAAGTCAGTGGAAAGACTCCCATTGACTTCATAAGGCTTTGGATTGAACCACTGGTACTGAAGTAGTGGAGACAATTCCAAACATAAGGGTCGTGTGGAAGAAGGAACAAAGAGGAGAAAGTATTGAGAGGAAGCACCCTGTTTAAATAATCAGTGCCAATTGAAATATTGGTACTTGTATCTCCCCAGTTGTGTTAAAATACTGAAAGGGATTTATATTGGAAGGGATCATTTGTGTACTGTAGCTTTTCTGACAGGTGTCCCTATATCTGCATTGGACTTCTTTTTTCATTATTGTTTTTAGCAGTGTGAGTGAGACTCACAAGAACAATACCTGGTTAAAAATTTTTCGTCTTGTATTGAACTTTTGTTCTGCTTCAATAATTTTAAAACCGGTCAAAAGCTTTAATGCATTTCTGGAAAGAAATGTTATCTGCACTATTAATGTTCTCTTTGGCAGGGGGGAAAAACATAGCTTTAATTTGACTCGTCCTCCTGATAAACTCTGCAATAGATCCTCTGTTGTGAGCCTGACATTACCATGCAATTTAATTTATAACATTTGTTGTTCTGTCACCTTTTCCTCTGCAGCAATAGTTTCAAATCTTCGTGCTCCCCTCTGTAAAGAGAAGTGTGGGTTTATTGTTTTTGTTTGTCTTTTCAATACAATGTTTCAATGGATGTGTTGAGTTGAAAGAACAGATTAAACAAAACTAGCTCTCCTTGTGGCTTTATAAGCAATTGTAATCATGGAATAAGAGAACATTAAAATATGTATTCAGATACAGACCTCTAAATAAAAACACATCTGAATGCTGTCTGAAAGGTGTCCAGTTCCTTATGCAACATAAATATAGAAGTTGCACAAGAAATTGGATTTGTGTGTGTAAATATAGTTGCACAAAAAGTGGACATTCAAATGTATATCTCTGTCTCACACACAACAAATAAAGCTTAGTTTTCATGTGTGTGTACACACTGTCAGGGTTCCCTCCCCACTTTGAACTCTAGGGTACAGATGTGGGGACCCGCATGAAAGAGATCCCCTAAGCTTATTCTTACCAGCTTAGGTTAAAAACTTCCCTAAGGTACAAACTTTGCCTTGTCCTTGAACAGTATGCTGCCACCACCAAGCATTTTAAACAAAGAACAGGGAAAGAGACCACTTGGAGACGTCTTCCCCCCCAAAATATCCTCCCAAGCCCTAAACACACCCCTGTCCAGGGACAAAAGGAAAAATAGTTTGTACCTTGGGTAAGTTTTAACCTAAGCTGGTAAAAATAAGCTTAGGGGGTTTTTCATGCAGGTCCCCCCACATCTGTACCCTAGAGTTCAGAGTGGGGAAGGAACCTTAACACCCCCTTTCCTGGGGAGGCTTGAGAATAATATCCTAACCAGTTGGTTACAAAATCATCAAAGATCCAAACCCCTGGATCTTGGAACAATGGAAAAATCAGTCAGGTTCTTAAAATAAGGGTTTTATTAAAAAAAAAAATGGTAAAAATCACTTCTGTAAAATCAGGATGGAAAATACTTTACAGGGTATTCAGATTCAAAACACAGAGGATCCCCCTCTGGGCTAAACCTTAAAGTTCAGAAAACAGGAATAAACCTCCCTCTTAACACAGAGAAAATTCACATAAAATAAAAGATAAACTAATCCGCCTTGCCTGACGTACCTATACTGGTTGCAGTATTGGAGACTTGGATTAAGATGGGTTGGAGAAGATGGATTTCTGTCTGGTCTCTCTCAGTCCCAAGAGAACAACCATGTAAACAAAGAGCACAAAACAAAAGCCTTCCCCCTCCACCCCCAAGATTTAAAAGTATCTTGTCCGCTTATTGGTCCTTTGGGTCAGGTGCCAGCCAGGTTAGCTGAGCTTCTTAACTCTTTACCGGTAACAGGATGTTGCCTCTGGCCAGGAGGGATTTTGTAGCACTGTATACAGAAAGGTGGTTACCCTTCCCTTTATTTTTACTATACACACACACTTTACTGATTTTGTTCCAACATGCTGTTAAATATTAATGTTTTGTGGGGCTCACAGCCTTGTAGATCATCTGAAAAGGTTGTAGATGTAAGGAGATCAATACATTTGTGGCTTACGAAATTAAAGTCTAGAAATGAAGAGAGGTCTTGCAATGGAAATCAATAAATATATACAGAAAGATTTTCCCCATAAAAGACTTAACTGAGCTGACAATATAAAGCCGTCTTGATCCCACATTCCTTTAAAACCATAATTATAGGTAAATATTAACAACAACAACAAACTAACAACCCCCCATCCACACAATCTACTGAAATATGTAAACTGTTTCTTGCTATTGTTTGGGAACTTGTCAACCAGCACTAACTGTGTAGTGGACCTTCAACATTTTTATAGATATTAAAAAAAAAATCAATTTGTCAGTGAAATATACTCTGTTTTGTTAAAGAATATGTGGGGTGGTGATTTAATGGCAGTTAGCCAGTTACCCTATTGGCATACCTGAATGATGATCCACACACTGGGAGGATGGTCCTGAGTAATACTTATCCTGTAGCCACTTCGTGTCAGTGCAAAGGGGCTATATGTAAGTGGCACAGTGTGCGAAAACCTCTGTGGATACAAAGAACTGGTTCCACCAAGTCTCACTTCCTGCCTTGCAAAAGGCCCTGGCACATAATATGTTCTAGGGTGTGTTGGGGACACTGGGCATGACTACTACGTAACTCGAGGGGATGGAAGACCATGAGTGTCGATGAAGCCCCCTCGCACTAGGCCCAAGTGTCCTTGGTGTCCACCCCCGCCTGGAGGCACTCGCAGCAGCTATGCGCATTAGGCCCAAGTGTCCTTGCCCCCCTCCCCCCCCCCGCCCCACCTGCAGGCACTCGCAGCAGTTATGCTGAGGATCTGCAACAATATGTTGCAGAGTCAGACTGCCTGAAACTAAACAAGACCAAACAGGGCAGATATGGAAGAACAATGCTGAATAAAGCAGTTTTATGTATAGTTTAACAATTGATACAAAAAACAAGGAAACTAGCTGGGAACTGGATTGGCTGGCTATATGGATACTTAGGGCAGCTTGCTATTGGATAAGTATGCTGAAGAAAGGATATATAAAAGCCTGTGTAACTTCCTGCTCTGTGTACAGGATTTGAGATTCTAATCTCCGTGTACCTTTTTGAAGCTTCAAATAAACTTCTCTGCTTCTCCACCCCATTGTGATTATTGAGTGAAGCACACTGGGTAACGAATCCATGCTGTTGTTTTGCCTCTCGGCACTGGGTGCCAGCAACAAGTGGATGGAGGAGTAACGAGCGCATTCTTGTGCCATGGTGAGTCTGTTCTGTGGTAACAGCCTGACAGGGTTCCCTCCCTACTCTGAACTCTAGGGTACAGATGTGGGGACCTGCATGAAAGAGCCCCTAAGCTTATTTATACCAGCTTAAGTTAAAACTTCCCCAAGGAAAAAATTCTTTGCCCCTGGAGGGTACGCTGCCACCACCAAGTGATTTAACAAAGAATCAGGGAAAGGACCACTTGGAGTTCCTGTTTCCCCAAAATATCCCCCCAAACCCTTACATCCCCTTTCCTGGGGAGGCTTGAGAATAATATCCTAATCAATTGGTTACCAAGTGATCACAGACCCAAACCCCTGGGTCTTAGGACAATAGAGAAATCAGTCAGGTTCTTAAAAGAAGGATTTACTTTTTTAAAAAAAGGTAAAAATCACCTCTGTAAAATCAGGATGGAAAATAACTTTACAGGGTAACAAAAGATTCAAAAACACAGAGGATTTTCCTCTGGGCCAAACTTTAAAGTTACAAAAAGAAAACCAGGAATACGCCTTCCTCTCAGCACAGAGAAAATCACAAGCCAAAATAAAAATAAGCGAATGCATTCTCTTGCTAGTATTTACTGATTCTAATGGAGTTGGATTGCTTGCTTCCTTTATCTGTGTCTGGCAAGCACACAGAACAGACAGACCAAAACCTTCACCCCCACACCCCAGATTTTAAAGTATCTTGTCCCCTTATTGGTCCTTTTGATCAGGTGCCAGCCAGGTTACCTGAGCTTCTTGACCCTTTACAGGTTAAAGGATTTTGTGCCTCTGGCCAGGCAGGATTTTATAGCACTGTATACAGGAAGGTTGTTACCCTTCCCTTTATATTTATGACACAGCCTATTAGGCCACTGCAGCAAGGCTGCAAATTAAAGAAACCCTCTCCCCTTTGCTGAGGCCAAGTGATCACTTGACAGCCCCTGAATAGGGGAGGGATCAATTCCATAATGGCTGACGGAAGTGACTGACAAGCAGTTTCTGATGGGAAAACCTGATGTTTGAAGGAGCTCAGCAAATGGATCAGAGTGGTGCAGATGCGTGAAGGGAAGAGATTTCAGGGCTGGGGAGCAGTTGGTGAAAATCACTAAACATTTTAAATGCTACTGAAATACAATCTCCAAAGTTGTCGGTGCCAGAATGCAGGAGGGTATGGGGGCCACTTTTAGTCATGTCTCCCTGCCCTGCCCCGCCTCTTCCCCCCTGAGACCCTGCTCCCCAGCCAGGTCATTGGCAGCTGGAGCCTGACCGGGGAGCCTGGGTAGCATGTGGTGTCATGCCGCAGACCTCCCCCTGCCTGGGGTGGGGGCCAAGAGCAGGACCTGGCCCATGTCCCTGTCCTGTGCCCCCCTCCCACCCCGGGCAGGTGGAGGGTCTGTGGCTCCCAACCTGCTCTGGCTTCCAGCTTGGGCAGGGCCTCAGGCAGAAGGGGCGGGGCCTTGGGTGAAAGAAGCATGGTGGGGCCCCAGAGGGGGCGGGACCCCTGGCTCCCCCACTTTGGGGAAGGCTCCACTGCCCCTGGAAAAAGGACAAATTCTGCCCTAAATGCCCATGTCTACTCCGATGAAGTTAATGGTCACATGGATATCCTGTGTTCACTGTTAGTCAGCATTTATTAAAAAATACCGTACAACTATATCTGTGTTGCTGCAGTCATGTCTTGTTCTAAAGATTTCAAAAATACATGGTATCCTGGATATCAGACTGAAATCCACACCACCAACATGGCAGCACTAGGAATCATAGGGGGAGGGATTGCTCAGTGGTTAGAGCATTGGTCTGCTAAACCCAGGGTTGAGTGCTCAATCCTTGAGGAGGGTCATTTAGGGATCTGGGGCAAAAATTGGGGATTGGTCCTGCTTTGAGCAGGGGGTTGGACTAGATGACCTCCCAAGGTCCCTTCCAACCCTGATATTCTATGATTCTCCCATACTCTGTGGCCCCCAAAGGGCCATATTGCACAGAGGGGGAGTTAGAGCTGCCTCAGGCAATGTTCGTTCAATGAAATTTCCTGTGACTCAACCTGCAGTTTGGGGGAACATACCTTAGTGTTACTCCAACCTTTCAGCCCCCAACCTTGAGGATAATGCAGATACACTGTAGAGGATTAGGTGGCTGCCTAGGAGGAGCATCCTGCTTAGGCATATGACTTTCAGAATAGCGCCACCAGGGCTTTTCCTTTGGCCTTTCGCTTAACTTTGCTTCCTTCTGCTCTATGCAGCAGGCAAAGAAGCATAAAGACCTTACTGTTTGAGATGTAAGCCATTTTAAGCACAGCCTGCCAACTAAATTGCTAGTTGGTGGCAAAACTGGTAACTAAAATCAATTGAAAAACTGCTTTATAAAATGGTTTCTTTGAACAATAATTTTTGCAGTGTACATGGGGATTTAGCACTGTAATATTATTCAGGAGACACCAGATGACACTATTATAGTGAGTGTTACAAAATTTGTTTAAATATATAGGCAGATATAGCTTGATAAATGCCGTTAGTTGTGTTGCCATTTGTAGAGGCTGTTTGCACCAGTAAAGCTTTCTTTCCTGTCTGTGTCTCACCAGAATGGTTTCTTAGGTGTGAAACTACTCCCTACAGGATATACCCGTGAAAGCAAATAAAAACATTATATGCTGTTTAAAAATATTTCAAGGCAATATCTGCCATTGCTCTACCTGTGCATATGGGTCAATGGCAAGAGAGGACAAAGTATACTGCCTATTGTGCTCTTCAAAACAAAATACTAGAAAGGGAGCTACAGAGTGGTTGGAGATATGAGAGTTCATTAAATATGGGTGTAGAACTGAATTTGTGTTTTGGTTTTTTATCAGTCATGTATCTTTAACTACTTCAGTTCAGAAAATGGCATGTTTAAAATATGAAAAAAAATCAGTGTACTCATCACAAACTAGCAAGATGCAAAAATTCATATGAACAATTACTGCTATTATCTTAAAGAGCAGGTTTGTTTGCCTTGGTGGAGGTGTTCTTCCAACTTTTGACATCTGTAGTAATGATTCTGCACGTTACCATCTCCATTATCATTTGACACACTAATAAAAGTCATGCTGCATTTCTAGATCAAGGGCAAGTTATGCCCTTAGGACTGAACATGTGTTCTTGTTCATGCTTTGCAATTTGTCACTTACGCATCTGATTACCCCAGTACTAGAGACTAGGATTTGGTTATTATTGCAATCTATATAGTATTTAACATTTAGACTCTCACAACTTTGTTTCTACAATAATTTATCTCTGACTCAGTAGAGATAAAATGTGAATTCTTTCCTTAGCATAATGTTATTGCAACTGCTGTTATCTTGACTTCTAAATATTAAACAGTATTGCTCTTATCTTTTCCTACTGATTTCTTGGAACTAAATAATGAAATGATCCTTGTGACACTTCTTTCAGGTGCCTAGGAGTGAGCGTCACCTTGTCCCTTCTTCCCCAGCCTCCAGTGACAGGAAAATTTGCTTGTCTGTAACTGAGTGTCAGCTCTCTGACACCACTAGTCTGTTAGCCAACCAAAAAGTCTCTTCACTTGACCATCTTTGGATAAATACTATGAAAACAATGTGTTGGGCCTGACAAACTCATGATACCTGTCAGTTACTGATACAGAACCCTTTGGTAAACCCTTTGCTATTGAGGGGTTCTTAGGATCACATTCTGTACTTATCAGTTGCCACCAAGTGTTAAATATACTACAGCATTTTCCAGTTTTAGACATCTGTTCTCTTAGGCCCTGATTTAAAGCCCATTGAGGTTAATGAAAATCTTTCAATTGACTCCTCATGCTTTAGAACAGGCTTTCTATTCAAACTCAAACATAGGAACTCTGGCAGCACATCAGAAAAGAAACTGGATATTTGGGGCTGAATATGGCCTTAATTAGGCTTGTAAATGGCTCTTGGAGTCTTCTATGGAGCTCAAATAGCATGGCTGCACAGTGTAATGATTAGATTGCAATTATTTGCTTGGTCATCTTTTTTTGCTGTCATCTAAATAGACTTTAGGAAGTCTTGCCCCCACCCCTTTTCCTTTCAAAGATGTTTCCTTTGGGGGACAACCATTATGTTTTAGGACTCCCAAGGAGAAACCACTGAGGATTGCTTCCAGTGCTGGTTCCTTAGTATAGATGCTCTCTCCATCTTCTGATCAGCTCCACAAATGAGGACATCCATCAGCATCTCAATATTAAATGAAAAGGAAGGCAGATCTCTTAAATAGAGAAAAGATGGCTTGCAGTGGAGGAAACCAAAGACTGATAACTATGCAGCTAAACATTAGCAGGGTGCTTCTGGTCAGGCGCTAGCTGCCTTCATTGGTGGTGTCTTCGCTATTCCTTCTGCAGAAAGATTCTTTCTCTGTTGCATGATGGGTATTTCAGTTAAACCATTTAAACTTATTATGGCAAAGGGTCCTCTGTCCAGCCACATTGGTTCACATTTCAGATGGTATTCATCTTGTTTGATTGTTTATATATAAACATACATAAAACTTACATCAATTTCTCAAATGTATACATCAAAGTGAGTGTCCTTTTAGCTTATAACTCCCCCTGCAACTCATGCACATCCACTTCCCAGTTTCTTCATTCAAATTCCATCTTAAAACACACACTTTTTTTTCCCCAATGGACACTACCCAAATATATCTACATTGAGAAGATGATAGTCCAGACACAGGCCAAAGGACATGCCTGCCCTGCAGGATACCCTTCTGGCCAAGTGTGGCTCTGCTGAGACCTGTCTCATTTTTCCCCTCACTCAGACTTCCTTAAAATGTACACTGTCCAGATATTCAAAACATTCCCCTTTCTGAGTGTATTAAGTCCTTCACAAAGTCTTTTCAAATAGAAAAATCTTCATCCCAGGATCATCTGGAATCAGCTTTTCCTCCTCTCAGCATCTTTTGCCTGGAGTTTGGCCTTCTCTCCACACATTCCACACTGATGCCCGCCAACCACTTGCAACTGTCACCTCTTTTGCAAGGTCTGGATGACTTCCCTTAAACCCAGTTGGGTAGCAGTAGTCAATCCAGGCACACTGGAGCCCACTGCCTCTTAAAAAAGCCAGTCATCCTGTGACATATCTGTCTCTGTGTTTTAGAATGTAAACCTATAGAGGAAAGGACTTCCTTCTTCTATATTTGTACAGACTCAACATCATGATGCTTGGAGATTGAAAAAGTGATTTTATTTTAGGGCCAATCCCTGTATAATTAGAAATCTTGACCACTAGTTATGAAAAGTCATATTATCTCATTTAATTTTTTAAAAATATCATACACGAAGAGGTAAAATAAATGAATTATGAACAGGGCCCAGTAAGGATTTTAATTACAGTGATATATCTAGTAGATTTGAAATCTTTAAATCAGTCATCTGGCTTCATGCAGAAGGGTTATTAGGAAGCAACTAATCTGTTAATCTCATTTCCTTCCGTTTTGTAAACACTGACCGGAAGGCCAGGCCTGACCACCCTGATGCATCGTAATTTGGAAATGCTATTGATTAGCAGTGATGACAAATATGTCTAGCATTTGCTTCACTGTGCAACGTTAGTGACGGTGTTATTCCTTTGGGAATAGGAAAATACAAATATCACATGAAAACTCTGCAGCTATGTTGCAGTATAGTGGCTTTCATCTCAAGCTAGTTAGAAAACAATTTCCCTGAGGCATTTTCAATGTTTTGAAATTTTGTTTTCATTCTGAATCAGAATGAATAGAAATTTATTGTGGAACAGTGATTTGGAAATATTGAGTCATTTTGTTATAATACAAATATTTTAATATCCTGGTGTAACTCTTCTGCAAGCTAAAGCTAGCAGTAGCCAGGGCCGGGTTTAATATCTAGGGGTTCCTTTCCATCGATACAACACAAAAGCAGCTCAAGCCCCCACCCAGTAACCTGGGAAAATGACACACCATTCCTGGGCACCTCTGAGAGGCAATACTTCCCCACTCGCAAGCACAGAGTCTGAATGTAGAAAAGAAACTTTTATTAAAAGGAGGAAAGTAACTTGGCATTAATTTGGGAAAACACCACAAACAGGGTTCAGAAACATAAACCGTGAGCTAAAGATCCACCCCAAGTAGGTTGGGCAGTGTCAGTTTCCCCTCAGATTCTTAAGTTCAGCAACCCAAAAGTCCCCTTCACATGGCTGACCCTTCTCTGCACCCTACTTACAGTTGCTGCCCTTGGTCAGTGCAGAACCAGAGTTCAGAGGTGCATCTGCAGAGTTCACCCCCCACCCTGGGTGGGGGATAAAAGCGGGGAGTAAGAGGCATCTTACTTGCTCATCACGCCTTTCCATCGCCGCCCTGCTGGCAACTCATCACTGGCCGCCTGTTTGTTGCTTCTGCCGGCTCGCTGCTTCCACTGGCCACCTGCTCGCTGCTTCCGCCAGCCACTCTGGCCGCCTGCTCGCTGCTCCTGCCTGGCCGTCTCTTACTGATTTTAGCTCTGTGCAGGCTGGGCAGAAACACAGTCCTGCCACAACTAGTTTCAGCTCTCAGGGAACCAATTAACATTACAAAAGCAGCTCCTAATGAAGCTCTATTCTTTGAACAGTGGGGAGGAACAGGTTGAACCAGTCTTACAGAGGACCTTGGTTGAGGGTGTGCAGCTTCCTGACTGGAGAGATCCTGGAGAGATCTGTCCACCTCCCCCCCCCCACCCCCACATGTTACTTTCAGAGGACTTGGACATTCAAGCCCTTGTTTTACCAAGGTTCTTTAAACTGAAAGTGACTCCCTTCTTTGGGACAGGTTAAACCCAGTCCTTTTCTGTATTCTCACAATAATTACAAACATTGGTAACCATATCTCGCTATCCCTGTATTCAATCCTAACATAATTTGTGACCCAACACCAGCCAAGTTGATTACAATGAGCAACACACTGCTCCATGCGTTGAATATCTAGAAAATCTAAGCAACGCAGGAGCAAACTGTATTTACATAAACACACCCAGGGTCGGTTCTCCCTCAGCCCCAAGCTAGCTGTCAGGGAAGCATTCATTCAGACCCTGCCTACATTTGTAACAGAGTGGCTTACCCCTTCAAGGGTCTGAGGTTTAGGACCAGCCAGCCTTGTTCATTAATCAGCTGCAGCAGGTGCTCCCTACAAGCAGTTGGGCTGTTAGGAAGGGGAAGCAAGAAATCAACTCCAACAGGGAGTTCCCTGGAAGGGGAGATAGTGGGAACCTATTGTGGCGGGGGCGGGGGAAGGGTCTCCAGAGGGAAAGCCCTCCGAGGCAGTGCTCATCCAAAAGAGCAAGGACGTATTCTTCAGAGTGCAGGAGTAGGCACAGAGAATTTGCAGAAGGGATGCTCAGGAAGGGGGCTGAATTTTACCCCTTCTTTGTGCTTAATAAGGTCATGGTGAGATCATTGTTGAAGAGAACAGCACAGAAGAGAAGCCTTGGTAGTGGCAGACAATTCTTTGTTTATGATTTCTGGTCTGTTGGACATCGTCAGGTTTGGACTCTGAGAACTTTATCTTTGACCTATGTTTGTCTTAATAAATGAGCCCAAACAAGGAGTTTGTGAAGATCTTGTTCAAGAGCCTGAGGGGAAAACTGAAGCAGAGCACCAAAACACCAAGTGTTGCTGGCAGAGGGCAAAAAAGGAGTAAAAATATTCTGTTTCAGCCACAAAGGATTGTGGGATTTGGGTCAGGTCAATAAACTGTGTATGGTGGAGGAGCTGGTAGCTTTTTTGCTGAGGAAGGATGTAGGGGAGATGATGGGTCTTGTGGGGACAGGATGATGGATGTTTGCTAGGTTGGAGTGGGTACTAATATGGCGCATTCTCCCATATCTCATCTACATAGTGCTCATTTCTAGGGCAAAACCATGTCAAGAAACTGTAGAGCTGCCTCCAGAGCCCCTTGAAAAGTTGCATCCTTTGCCCTGGTGCTGAGTGTTAGTAGATGGGGAGCAGGTGAAAGGGAGGGGATGTGAGTTGTGCTTTGGTTGGGTGAAGATGCAGCACTATGCATGTGTGTGAGAGAATGTAAGTCCTTCCTTAGTCCTAGGGCTACGTCTACACGAGTGTACACTAGCAATTACTGCAGTATGACCTATGTCACTCAGGCGATAAAGCCATCCCTCTGAGAGATGTAAGTTACACCAACCTAAGTGCCGGTGAAGACAGCGCTTTGTCAGTGGGAGAGCTTCTGCCGCCGACGTAGCGACCACCATTTTGCTCCCCTGTCTGGATCTACACAGGGTCTTCCAGTTAGGATGCAGGCATTCAGCAGAAAAGAATAATGCTCTGAAGAGGATTAACTTCCATATGGATATTCAATGAGAAATCTTTGATATATTGATGGGAACATGTTGCAGAGAACAGAAGTTGTCTGGATGCGCTCCCTCTCTCTCCTCTCTTTCTCTATAAAAGTGCAGCACTCTGAAAGGCTACCAGTCTTTGTGCCATTGAGGGAGCACGATTTAGACCTGACATTCCTCCTTCTGCAGCTTTTGGGGCATTTTTTTCTCCATTTTACTCCACTTTGCTCCCCTCTGTCTCTCCCCCATCCCCTACAACTGAGGGGAACAGCTGAGTCCATGGGAGCTAGTGTAGCAGGATAAACTGCCTATTGTAAAGTGAATATTGAGAGATTTTGCTGTCCTACAATAATTGAAAGATCTCCAAAAGACCCATTAAGGCAGGTAACACCATGTTCAGAGGACTCTAAACCAGTTCATGCAATCTCTAATTACTTGTTAACATAAGGCATTTTCAAAGGGCCAACTGATTTCCATATAAATTAATGCAAAATGTACTACTTCTGAAGAGAGAGACTGTTGTAAAGTAATTTTAAAATTCAGAGGAAATAAAGGTTGGTGGTATGAAATCTGTAGCCTCAGGCTGGCAAACATATTTTGCATGTTAAGTGAGTATTGATTTGCTTCAGTCATCACTGGCACAGAAGCAGTAGATTAAGTTGTGATCTATGGCATTGATGATAGTCTAACCAAGTTCTTGCCACTTTTATATGGTGTTTTTGATAAGCTCTGGTTGAAAAATCTTCATTTTGAAGATGCAGTGTGTGTCTATTTATATATCTGAGAGTGGGAAGAAATCAACCCACAAATTCTGTTACAGACTAAAGCATAATGAAATTTGTGATTGAATTGTGTGTGGGATTTTCTTAGCAATTGAAGAAGCTTCCAAATATATTTTTTGTTGGATTATTGCATGGTAACAAAACAAATTTAATTAATTACAGCAGTTTCCTTGTCTAAGGATGTCTTCATCTGACTCTGTAAGCTCAGTCATCATGAAAGATGCTTTGCCACAAGTGAACATTTTGCATCACCCTATCCAAAAAGGGAATGTTTGACAGAATGGTAATTGATGAGAAATGATTCCCTAAGGAAGGACCTTACAATTGTTCCTTTCAGGTTGCTGGCACCTCACTTTCCTGCAGGGAGACTGACCATTTCTATTAACGTTTCTTCTCTGCACTCTATCCTCATTCCCTAGGCTGTTTTTCGCCGCCAACAACCCCTCCCCACCAAAAAAAAAACAAAACAAAAACCCAACAAGCTTCATTTCACAGGTTAGAGACCACAGATCTGATCACCAGCGTGACACTTTTTAGAAAGTGCCTAGGACTGTGAGTCATTGTTACCTCCCACCTCCGGGAGAGAGAGAGAGAGAGAGAGAGAGAAAGATTTGCTGGTGCTAAACTGGGTGTCAGCTCTTTGACCCCTCTAGTCTGTTAGCCACCCAAACAATCTCCTCAGGGCTCTGCCAGCCATTTGTTAACCTTTGGTGTACCGCAGTTCCCAAGCTCCTCTGAAACATCCATGTGTTACTGGATGCTCACAGTAACTTTCAGGTTCAATATTCCAAAGTGCATAGTATATGCACAGCTTGATTGGTACAACTTAGGATCAGGTCCTTTGTAACACCACAGCAATGAAACCTAGTTATAGTGAAACAATCATATGTTTGTTATCAAAGATAACCGTTTAAGAGAAACTGTGAAAGGGTAATGGAAACAGAAATGGCTACATATAAAACAAAAGTATAACATGTTTCTTGGAGTCCTCCCTTAACTAGAACAAGCTAAAATCCTTGTCTAAAGCAGTTTCTCACCTAAAACTTCCCTGCAGCATTTCCAAGCAGGACAGGTTAGGATCCTACAATTGCACTGCCCAATTACCTCCTCAAGTGCAGGATGACCTTGTCCCCAGTGATAGTCCAAATAAATCTTGGATGTGCATGCCCAAACAAAGCTCTCCCCACTGGTGTTCTCCTCTTCCTTTTAGATCAGCCTTTAACTCAGACTGGTGATTGTGAATGAAACAATAATTAATTCACACTTCAACAGGTAAATGGATGAACACCTTTGGTCTGACACCAGTTTCTCTTACCTGCTCACCTTGATACAAACTAAAAGAACATATTTTCAGTATATAGACATACTTTTTCAACTATTATCAGTAGATAAGTGTCATGACAATATTGACAACCAGCATGATCCTGGATTTCACTTAAGATCTTACATGATGTTCTTTATGGACAGATATTATGAGAACAATGTATTAGATGTAGTGAGTTTGTCTGGCCTGATAGGGGTTGCTGACAGAGTAGTGAACCCTTTGCCAGCCAGCACACGTGGGATTCTGCCACACTCTGCTGTTAATTGTCTTAGGTGTGATTTTAATGGAGTTATGTTGACTTACACCAGCTGAAGATCTGGCCTCATAGCTCCTTCCAACATCTCCAGTATCTCTGTCATAAATATAAAGGGAAGGGTAAACCCCTTTGAAATCCCTCCTGGCCAGGGGAAAGCTCCTCTCACCTGTAAAGGGTTAAGAAGCTAAAGGTAACCTCGCTGGCACCTGACCAAAATGACCAATGAGGAGACAAGATACTTTCAAAAGCTGGGAGGAGGGAGAGAAACAAAGGGTCTGTGTCTGTCTGTATGCTGGTTTCTGCCAGGGATAGACCAGGAATGGAGCCTTAGAACTTTTAGTAAGTAATCTAGCTAGGTATGTGTTAGATTATGATTTCTTTAAATGGCTGAGAAAAGAATTGTGCTGAATAGAATAACTATTTCTGTCTGTGTATCTTTTTTGTAACTTAAGGTTTTGCCTAGAGGAGTTCTCTATGTTTTTGAATCTAATTACCCTGTAAGATATCTACCATCCTGATTTTACAGGGGGGATTTCTTTATTCCTATTTACTTCTATTTTTATTAAAAGTCTTCTTGTAAGAAAACTGAATGCCTTTTCATTGTTCTCAGATCCAAGGGTTTGGGTCTGTGGTCACCTATGCAAATTGGTGAGGCTTTTATTCCAACATTTCCCAGGAAAGGGGGGGTGCAAGTGTTGGAAGGATTGTTCATTGTTCTTAAGATCCAAGGGTCTGGGTCTGTAGTCACCTAGGCAAATTGGTGAGGCTTTTTACCAAACCTTGTCCAGGAAGTGGGGTGCAGGGTTTTGGGAAGTATTTTGGGGGAAAAGACGCGTCCAAACAGCTCTTCCCCAGTAACCAGTATTAGTTTGGTGGTGGTAGCGGCCAGTCCAAGGACAACGGGGGGGAATATTTTGTACCTTGGGGAAGTTTTGACCTAAGCTGCTAAAGATAAGCTTAGGAGGTTTTTTCATGCAGGTCCCCACATCTGTACCCTAGAGTTCAGAGTGGGGGAGGAACCTTGACAATCTCGCTGAGTGAAACTTTCAGAGAAGACTAGACAATCTGATCCAAATAAAATCAATATTATCCATAAACTATGTGGAATTTTCATAACAAGAAATGGCCAAATCTCTTTCTGAACAAAGGCATCCAGTCCCTCTGATCCAGACATCAGATATGATGGTGAAAGAAAATGTTTTGTTAGCATTCACTACAGTTGTGGTACAGAACTGCAAGAACTCTGTCACAGCTGATTAGGCACTGAGCATACGTTAACCTCTAATATTTACCTCCTCCTTTACTACTTCATCTCCTGCAACTTCCAAGCCATCTGTGTACCAAAGTGTCCTGTTAAGATGGAGCAAAGGGAAGGGATGTCTAGGAGCAGTTATAAAAAATATTGATAAAGATGACCACCAGGACAGCATTGTCATGAAAAATATCTTCTCCCAGGGAATTCTGGAATGCAGCGAGGCCCTTCAGTTTTTGGAGATGGACCAATGAAACTGAAACTTTTGCCCCAATAGAAGCAAGGATGACCCTTGTTATAACGAAACAGGTACTGATCTGAGGGACGTTCGCTGTGTTCGCAGTCACAGCTTGAAAATAAGTTTTCCAACACAAAAATATCTGTCCCAGTATTGCTCTCTGTTATGCTCAAGTCTTTCCCTTCATCTGGCTTTCTATTTGTGCTTGTTTTCAGCCTCTGGTTTCTCCTATAATCACTAGGTGGCTTTTGCAACTGATGATGACTTAGAGTTTTCGGTTTTTTACTGGTTTGGCTGTGTTTTTATTTACAAATAATTTACTTTATAGATGTGTTTACATCACTTTTAGGAGATTTCTATTTTACTTACCACTCATAAAAATATCAATGACAGTTCTGGTTTGTAGTTAGAATTATAATAAATATTGATTTTGAGTGTCATTTTTCAACACCATTTATGAGCACTTTTTGGTTGGGGGAAAATATGCTGTAGACTGTTTGTTTGTTCAGCATTAATCAGCTTTACACAAGAAGATTGCGACATTCATAATTTTTGCTGTCTGTATGGGAAGTAAGGAGAATAGATAAATAACAAGCACTTTTATGCCATCAAGAAGATGTCTAAGGCCTGAACCAAAGCCTGTTGAAAAGAATGCATTAGCCCCTTAGTGATTTCTCAAGGAGAAGAAGCCTATCAGAAATTACAAAAAGATGTAGTGATAAGAATAGAAGTTAACTGAATTGTAGGATGCATTGTAACAGTATATTTGAGATCACAAAAAGCTGTATTTGTTTAACGTATTGTATCAGGTATTGAGACTGTTCTTCATGCTCTTATCGGCCCTCTGAATTTTCAGGAAGCACATCTTGCTCCAATGCATGTTCAGACCTAAGAAGACACTTTGGAACTAGCTCTTCACTAATGTAAATCTGTGTACCTCCATTAATTTCAATAGAACTATACTGATTTTATACCAGCTGAAGTCCTTGCTCACTTGACTATAGCGATGCATTGAAAGGCACAAATTTTGAGTGGTGGAATGCCTGTCTTTTTCCTCTGCTGGGGAGCAAAATCTAGCCTTCAGGGGGCCAAATTCAAAGGAAACCCCAGTAGTTGTAACTTGTGGCATTTCCTCTCACCTAAGTAGATTATTCCTAAATCAAGGAGAATAGGGAATGAATGCAGTTTGGACTTTGTGGGTCTCATGTACCCATGTCTCCCTTCAAGTCCATGAATAGAGTATACAGGATTTGAATGAGACTTTAGAAAATAAGGTTTAAGAATATCATTTTATGTCAGCTTTTTTCAAGTTACCCAAGAACGCACAATCATGTATTTCAGTGTTGTGCTAGAAACTTGGTTTGTGGACAAAAGTAAAGGGTAAACTAAGTATCAGACTGAATGTACTTACATCTTGGTTGGCCTTTTGACTGCTTAGAGACTCATGAGCTACCCTGCTTACTTAATAAAGGTGAAAAAAGAGCAAAGAGTTAATTGTTAATCAATCCAATAAGTATATTTTGACATTGGAGAGACTGATCTCCACTTATGCTAAAAGAATAGACTGCTACTCTTTGGATACACCTGTATACTATTTTTAGAATCCAAGTGATTTTTCATGTCATGTGGAATCTTTTTCTGGATTACATGAACTCATAAAATCCATCTTGAAAATTGTGAATGTACATGCTACATCGAATTGCAAATTGTCTCCATTATTCATATCTGGTGTAATTTCACAGAAGTAGGTGGAATTATGGTCCTTGCCATTTGCAAACGGATACCTCTGCATGAACCTCCCCCCCCCCCCCGTCGTTTTAAATTGTGACACTTAAACTCTTGCTGAATTTGACCTTAAAACCCTGATCTTTTGTACAGGGACCAAAGATAGCTTTAAAGTACCTTTTGCAATCCACTTTTCCTGGGTTTAGTTTTAATTATTTTAAAGCATTCTAAGGGTTGCTCTAAATTGTGCCTGAGTGAATAACTCCCAAACAGCTATTCTGGCAGCAAGGAATGATCAAATCGCAGCATTGTTCTTATCTCCACCCCCAGCCATGACCCACCATATGCCCCCCTGCCACCTTCAAGTGATTGTCTCATGCTGGAGGGGAAACCTCAGCTGGATGAGCACAGAATAACCCTTCTGCACCATCAGAACAGTGAAAAACAGCTGAAGTTCGATCAATGTGTTTTTTACTATGTGTTTTGTATGTCCTACATAAAATGTGGAGAAAATACATTATGCATAGTAGTAGCAGTAACATTTCCTTACAGATAAGAGGCTGGACCACATACAACATTATGTGTTTAAAAAAAAAAAGATTAATGTTGCAAGCTGTCCCAGTGGCCGCGTTTAAATTGCAGTGCCAGCTGTCTCCTTGGTAGTCATTAAGGAGGTTGGGTGGAACCTTGTTGAAGCTTGTGGGCATGACATCTGCCCTTTATTCAGGATAAATGTAAAAAGCAATTAAGGTCATTTATTGAATAGATAGCTAGAACCATAGGAGACTCAGCCCAAATCACCAGCCATGAGTGTCAGGCCAGTCAGGAATCTGAGGGGAAGGCTTTCACTGGGGGCTGGGTATTGTTTGAGGGAACTGTCAGAGTGTGTGTGTGTGTGTGTGTGATATGTGCAGTGTTGGTCCCAGGATACTAGATAGACAAGGTAGGTGAGGCAATATCGAACTACATAGAGCTCTTCCTCAAGTCTGGGAAAGGTACTCAGTGTCACAGCTAAATAAAAAGTCAAGTAGTTAGTACATATTCTAAGGCAGTGTTTCCCAACTTTTTTGGGTACCAAGGACTGGCTTGCTGCTTCCTAAACTGTGTTAGGGAGACCTCAGGGACTGGGGCTGGTTCACCAACTGATCATTGAGAAACACTGTTCTAAGGGACCATTCAAGGTGAAGTAGCCCGCTACAACCCATATAGTTGTAAGGTGGGATGAGACAGTCACAGAAGCAGCAGAAACATGACAGAGAGAAGCACATGGATGAGGCAGGAAGGTAGCCCAAGAAATGGCCAGGAAAGAATTATCAATATGACTTGATCTGGGGCTGTCAGGGTTTCCAGGCTCCTGGCCTTAGAACCAGGAGATGAAATTTTGGGATGTTCTTTGGGGAAGCTATGCCATGTGGACTGCCCTGGGAGTCTAAGCTCTGCTTCAGGGAATGGCTGGTTTGCTGGACATTTTGAAAATGTTCTAGAACAAAATCAAATTTTGAAATTTCCCACAAACAGGAAATTCCAAGTTTCATTCAGCTCTAGGTCACAGCCACACTACAACCTAATGTGAGGCTTCTCTATGATGTATTAGCTTTTGTTCTTAGAGGTTCCATCAAGGAATTTAAAGTACTATAAAATGCTGTGTAGGACTCAGGGTAAAGTGGGTAGGAGAAACCCTCTTCAAGGGGTTATTGTTGTTTTACTGTACAGCGTGAGCTTGTGAGACCCACTGACCCTGGGGAGGAAAGTATTTTCGTCAAGAAAAAGAATTATGCCCATGATATTCATGTTAACATTTCTATAAAATTGGTGGTCCTCTGAAATGTAAAATGGGCACAGAGAGCTGCATCCTTCCAGTGCTCTACTAGAATACATAATAGCTCAATCTCTGTTATGACATTTACCTAGGCTGGAGAAGAGCAGAGAAATAATTCTCACATGTCAACATTACTCACGAGTTATTCTCTCACTCTGCAAGAGGGAAGACAAATGTCATCACAGAGATCAGTAACCATGTAATGTACGAAGGAGATCAAATGGGCTGAATGTGGATATACATTTGTAAGCAGGGTCTAAATCAGCTCTCCCCTGATGTCTAAAGATGCACTGGAGGGAGGAGAAGACCTCAGGAGCAGACACAGCCTGCCGAGATGCTCAGCAGATGGAATTGCTTTGCTAAAGTGATCAGTTTGGGTTGGTTTAGGGTTCCAATTCACTTTAATATTGAGTGCAGGGGTAATTAACTGTTATCCTTATTGGATGAGGAAAGGGCAGCAGAACTGTACTTAGCAGGCCCTGATTGAGGGGGTCACCCTAAACTGAACCTTACTTGCTAAGTAGGGATAAGGATGCCAAATCTCAGTTAAGGAGGGTGGGAATAGGTGTTCTGCCGGGTGGTGTGAACGCTGCTTAAAGGGTTCTCAACATCATTTGATCCTCCCCTTATCAGTGTTTAAAGATGGAGCTGATTAGACTCAATTGAGTTTAGACTCATTGTTTGTTGTGATTACTTGAGTTGAAATACTGATAAGCTTAGACCTGGTGTGGGGACAGTGTTGCAGTGCAGAGGCAGTACTGGCAGTGAGGTTTCTGCTACCCATTGAAATCACCCAGAACTAAAATCACTCAGAGCTGGGCTAAGCAGTGCAACTCAGTACATAGCACCTCAGAAGTGGCCGTCAGCGGCAAGCAGTAATGATAGCAGCAGCATGAAAGCCAGCAGAGGCAGAGAAAGCAGCAGCAGAGATGGCAGCAGCAGGAGCAGCAATAACCCAGTTGCAGAAACAGCAGGGATCATAGAATCATAGAATATCAGGGTTGGAAGGGACCCCAGAAGGTCATCTAGTCCAACCCCCTGCTCGAAGCAGGACCAATCCCCAACTAAATCATCCCAGCCAGGGCTTTGTCAAGCCTGACCTTAAAAACTTCTAAGGAAGGAGATTCTACCACCTCCCTAGGTAACGCATTCCAGTGTTTCACCACCCTCCTAGTGAAAAAGATTTTCCTAATATCCAACCTAAACCTCCCCCACTGCAACTTGAGACCATTACTCCTTGTCCTGTCCTCTTCTACCACTGAGAATAGTCTAGAACCATCCTCTCTAGAACCACCTCTCAGGTAGTTGAAAGCAGCTATCAAATCCCCCCTCATTCTTCTCTTCTGCAGACTAAACAATCCCAGTTCCCTCAGCCTCTCCTCATAAATCATGTGTTCCAGACCCCTAATCATGTTTGTTGCCCTTCGCTGGACTCTCCAATTTATCCACATCCTTCTTGTAGTG
Organism: Lepidochelys olivacea; assembly: GCF_965140295.1. Lineage (NCBI taxonomy): Eukaryota > Metazoa > Chordata > Testudines > Cheloniidae > Lepidochelys > Lepidochelys olivacea. Next base: position 172,113,507 of record NC_140411.1, read on the forward strand.
TGGGGCCCAAAACTGAACACAGTACTCCAGATGAGGCCTCACCAATGTCAAATAGAGGGGGACGATCACATCCCTCGATCTGCTGGCTATGCCCCTACTTATACATCCCAAAATGCCATTGGCCTTCTTGGCAACAAGGGCACACTGCTGACTCATATCCAGCTTCTTGTACACTGTAACCCCTAGGTCCTTTTCTGCAGAACTGCTGCCTAGCCATTCGGTCCCTAGTCTGTAGCGGTGCATTGGGTTCTTCTGTCCTAAGTGCAGAAGACAATTATCCTTATTGAACCTCATCAGATTTCTTTTGGCCCAATCCTCCAATTTGTCTAGGTCCCTCTGTATCCTATCCCTGCCCTCCAGCGTATCTACCACTCCTCCCAGTTTCGTATCATCCGCAAATTTGCTGAGGGTGCAATCCACACCATCCTCCAGATCATTTATGAAGATATTGAACAAAACCGGCCCCAGGACCGACCCCTGGGGCACTCCACTTGACACCGGCTGCCAACTAGACATGGAGCCATTGATCACTACCCGTTGAGCCCAACAATCTAGCCAACTTTCTACCCACCTTATAGTGCATTCATCCAGCCCATACTTCTTTAACTTGCTGACAAGAATACTGTGGGAGACCGTGTCAAAAGCTTTGCTAAAGTCAAGAAACAATACATCCACTGCTTTCCCTTCATCCACAGAACCAGTAATCTCATCATAGATTGTTGCTTGACGCCCCCACACCCACTTTCAGGGGTGGGAGGTGAACCCATGTGAACGCATCTCTGAACTCTGGGCCAAGGCCAACCAGCTCTGACTAGGGTGCACTCGAGGGAAAAGAGAGTGGCATGATAAAGGACTTTCACGCTGCAAGGTGTGAAACTGAGGCAGAGGGCATTGGTTAACATACTGTGGGGTGGGTGTTTGCTTATATTTACATGTTTTTGAATTGTGGTTGTGGTGTTTTCAAAAATTAATGCTAGGTTCCCTTTCCTTTTTAGTAAAAGTTCTTTTGATATACACAGACTCGGTCCCTGTGAGTGGGGAAGTATTGTCTACTAGAGGTACCCAGGGGTGGCGGTTAGTTTTCCCAGATTACTGCGTGGAGGTGTCAGCCAATTCTGTTTTGTGTTTTTAAGAGGAATACCTAGATATCGAACCCAGCCCTTGTTGCTGCTGACACCCCCTGGCAGAAGGGTTACACATTTATTTTCTTGTTATTGATGATCTTTAAAGAAGGACATTCACAGGTGAGTGTGGGAACTTTACACCTGGTTCTATTTACCTGTCATGCATTTTAAATTATTTTCTTTGGCACTTATGCTAATTATCAATTAGCTTTCTTTATTTTTTTTTCTAATTTATACTGAAAATACAGTGACTGATCTTAATAATTTGCCCAATTGCTTTAGATATTGCAAATACTGATGGAATGTAATTTAGTTATTCCCGATAGCTCCAATTCAGGAACACATCCCTGTTCAAGAAAGAATTTAAGCACTATTGTTGACTTCCGTTAGCATGCGCTTAAAGTACTTCCTTGAATTGCGACCTATGCTAGGCACAGGGAATTATAATGAATGGAGATAGTCACCTAAGACAAAATAGGTGTGTTTAAGTCTAATCACTTATATAATAGTAATTTTGTGACCATAGTTGCAGTGTGATCAATGGGAACTCATTTCCCAAAGAAGTCCATGGGATTTGAGGGTTCCCAGTACCTTTGTTAGGTGCTCTGCACCTTGCAGCGCATGACCTCTTCTGTGCAGTATTTATATAAATAACTAATAAAATGTTGCAGTTCCTTGGTACTATGGTGCAAATGACATAAAACCATACTTTCTTCCAAAAGATTTCCCAAGAAAAGTCCCCTAAATAGTGTGTGACACATCAGTCAAGCTTTCAGGGCTCTCTCTCTCTCTCTGCTCATTTCCTAAATTATTTGCAGAAATTCTCCAAATTCTTTCTGATTCCAAAACCCACTTAAGTTTAGCTACTTTTAAATGGCTTCAGTCTAAGGTTTTTTTTGCCTGGTTAGACATATAAAATGGTTCTGAATGAGGAGCCTTTTCCCTTAAGTCTTATATCACTCATAGATATTTGTACAGTAAAGTATTTCAGAATGAGGAGAATTTATCAACTGCAGTACTATGAATTACATTTATTAAAATACATTTTATGGTGGCAGGAGGACGAAAATAGGAAGAGTGCTTTGCAATATACTATACACCACTGGACAAAATGCAATAGCATTTAAAGAGCTCATCGTATGATTGTTGGAGGCACTGCAGTAATAGAAAGTGAGATTATTTTTAAAGGGTGTGACATGTGAATTGTGTGAGTTTAAACACTTTGAGACAAGGTTATTGGAGAGGTAAGATTGAGTTTTGTTCCTTGCTCTTTTTACAGGTGTGAAAAGGGTTTATACTAGTGTAAACCTGTTATACATCATTTCAGAGCGGACACCAGTCTAGTATATCTGAAAGCATAGCGGACAAAGCAGAACATCAGCAGCATGTGGTCATCTTTTTTTTTTGGGGGGGGGGTAGGGTGAGCAGAGGGCGAAGAACTGAAGGAACATAATTTCCAACAAACATTCACAAGCTGTGGGTGCCAAGTTTTTTGTCATAGATGATCTAACTCAATACCAGATTAAAAAAATTATAAATAAGAAAAAAATTGTTCCATGGAGTTTCTTTTTTGGAATCAGAGGATCAGGGAGAGGAACCAGAAGAATCAGGTTTGCAAAACTTTGCTTGAAGCCTATTGAGTCTTCAGCATTTTTTGTTACCTTTGTGACAGGCACCCCTTTAATAAAGCTTGTTTTCAGATTCTGGTTAATGAATATGAGAGTCAGTGAGAATAGAGATTGTTAGGGCCTGATCCAAAGCCCGTTGAAATTGACTTGAAGGAGCTTTGAGTCTAGACCAAGGACTTTGCATACACAAGAAATGCAGGATCTGGTCCAGAATGGTAATTAAGGAAACAGTCATCTTGTATTGAAAAAACATTTCATATTTCCTTTTGATTTCTCCAATCAAACTAGGTGACCTGACTCTGATATTATATATAACAAGTTTACACTAACATAATTCTGCTAACTTCAGGGAGGCTGCTCTGACCTTACAACACGTGAGCAAGACCAGACTGGAATCCTGTGTTTTAAATATAGTTATAATATTTTAAATTGTTTAACTATTATTTCTATTTAATTTTCATCATGAGTAGAGGAGCTTTTTCTCTGAGACAATAATGAACTTTGATCAAGATGCCCATTACAGTAATTAAAAATCAGCATGTTTGTGCTCAGGATTTAAATCTAGGTGATGTGTACCAGTGGGAGGGTTAGAAATATTGACATGATCTCTTAGCACATTTCTGCAAGGCTTTGACTTTGTCTATTTGCACTTTTGGTATTAAATGTGGGATAACATTTAGGACTGAAAATCTTCCTGTATCATCATGTTCAGCAAGCGTTAGCTCATTTAAAGTTTGTTCAAATATTTATTTATTTAATTCAGATGTAAACAATATGCAAATATACAATTATTATGCTAATTGTAAGGAAAAATTCAAAAGAATTTCTAGCACTAACGTTCAGTTTTGATTGTAAACTACACATTCTTAATAACTCTGATCTCCTTATTTCTAATATCTACATTTTAAATATAACAAATAAATGAAGAAATATTTTCCCTTTCCCGGTTTACTTTGAAATTAGTCTAATGTTTTTATGACATTCTTTGCTTTCTGGCAAATGCAGGAATAAGCAAGGGAGCCTTTTTAAATAAACAAAATGAACTCTGGAAGCAGGTCAAGGGCTAAAGGGAATCTGAGAATAAGTGACTGCCACATTCAAGACAGCTAAGGGAGAAGAATCAAATTAAGGGTTGGGGGGAAAAGGTAACATGCATGAAATAAAATATTTCTATTCACTTTACTGCTTTTTAAGAATTAGTGGAGTGTAAACACCTGTCTGAGATGGCTGCAAAATGACTAGAAATAAATGAGTTGCATAGACAGTCTTTGACTGAAGAGTAAGGGGGGGGAGGGGAAACAAACCCCCCTGTGCTGAATCATAGACTATCAGAGTTGGAAGGGACCTCAGGAGGCCACCTAGTCCAACCCCCTGCTCCAGGGCCAATTGCCATTTTTTGGCTCAGACCCCTAAATGGCCCCATCAGGTATTGAACTCACAACCCTGGGTTTAGCAGACCAATGCTCAAACCACTAAGCTATTCCTTCCTCAGGGATAAAAGGGTTTTATAGTGGAGATGCTAACCTGTGGGTCAAGACATTTGCTGCTCTTATGCATCTGACAAAAGTTTTTTCCTGTTGGCCTCATCTGTACTGAGGAAAATGAGATGGGTTTCACAAATAATATTTGGTAGTATATTAATTATCATGCTTTTAACCAGACATTACAACTTCGTATAGCATAGAAACATATTACATTGACTAAACACCTTTGTCTACACTTCTTATGTTTTAACAAGATGGTTTACACGTTTGCTAAACATCCACTGACAAGGTGGTTCTGCCTGTTTTTATGCAGTGCTGCACAGTGACTGAGCAAATTCAATGGAACTAGATTGGGTATTTTGTTTGAGATCTCAGAGGATCACCTTTCCAGCAGCTAGGAGGCTAGATAGAGATTAAATAAGAGACAGTCCTGCAGTTCTAAAATTACATCTGCTTTCAGGATGATGCAGGGTAGCATTCTAAGGAGTCAGGACATTAGAATTAGAACCTCATCCAAAGTCCACTGAAGTCAATGGAAAGACTACTACCGACTTCAGTAAGCACTGGATTAGGCCCACTGACTGAGAATGGCAGACTACAACCAAATAATCATGACACAATGCCCTTGTATTGCATTATAAAATTTGCTTCATAATCCTGTGTCAATACCTAATGATAGTCATTAATGCATGGTCATGACGCAAAGATTGCAGTGCAATGTCAGAATTATTTTGTGTATCTGTGATGTCAGTCAAAGGCAAATGTGTGTCTGCACTACTTTAAAGTTGCCCATTGAAGAGCTGATTATCACAAGTTTCACTGTATTTCTTTCTTTCTTTTAAACCACATTCCCCAGGGACTAATTTATACAAGTGTTTTCAAAAGCTTCTTTTAACATTGTCTCAATTTTGAATGACCTACTCATTTTATATTTACAGCATGACCTTTCATTACATGTGTCATAAATATAAAGGGAAGGGTAAACCCCTTTGAAATCCCTCCTGGCCAGGGGAAAGCTCCTCTCACCTGTAAAGGGTTAAGAAGCTAAAGGTAACCTCGCTGGCACCTGACCAAAATGACCAATGAGGAGACAAGATACTTTCAAAAGTTGGGAGGAGGGAGAGAAACAAAGGGTCTGTGGGTCTGTCTATATTCTGTCTTTGCCGGGGATAGACCAGGAATGGAGTCTTAGAACTTTTAGTAAGTAATCTAGCTAGGTACGTGTTATATTATGATTTCTTTAAATGGCTGAGAAAAAGATTGTGCTGAATAGAATAACTATTTCTGTCTGTGTATCTTTTTGTAACTTAAGGTTTTGCCTAGAGGGGTTCTCTATGTTTTTGAATCTAATTACCCTGTAAGATATCTACCATCCTGATTTTACAGGGGGGATTTCTTCATTTCTATTTACTTCTATTTTTATTAAAAGTCTTCTTGTAAGAAACTGAATGCTTTTTCATTGTTCTCAGATCTAAGGGTTTGGGTCTGTGGTCACCTATGCAAATTGGTGAGGCTTTTTATCCAACATTTCCCAGGAAAGGGGGGGTGCAAGTGTTGGGAGGATTGTTCATTGTTCTTAAGATCCAAGGGTCTGGGTCTGTAGTCACCTAGGCAAATTGGTGAGGCTTTTTACCAAACCTTGTCCAGGAAGTGGGGTGCAAGGTTTTGGGAAGTATTTTGGGGGGAAGGACGTGTCCAAACAGCTCTTCCCCAGTAACCAGTATTAGTTTGGTGGTGGTAGCGGCCAGTCCAAGGACAATAGGTGGAATATTTTGTACCTTGGGGAAGTTTTGACCTAAGCTGGTAAAGATAAGCTTAGGAGGTTTTTCATGCAGGTCCCCACTTCTGTACCCTAGAGTTCAGAGTGGGGGAGGAACCTTGACAACATGACATACATGTGATTAAGTCTCCTGCTTTGTCTTCCTGGACCTTAGCATCCAGATGAAATAGGGAACAACAGGCATATGACACATCTTAAAACATTTATTTTTGGTAATGTGATGCTGGCAGCTCCAACAGTTACAGAGAGTGCTGAACAAAAAGGAAGGTATTTGTCCCCTAGTTGTATATTCATAAACTGTCCTCCACAACAGCTGCATTGCTGGTATGGTGTTATAGTTCTAGAGTGGTGAGGAATAAGATGTGAATATACTGTACTGCTTTTACTATCGCCTGAACATAAATGCTGCTGATCCCACTAACATTTTAGCATGATGTCCACTTAAGCCTTTTTATAACAAAGCCCTTGAGGTAAGCAAGGTTTCATATATTTCATTAATTTCTCTTTTTTCAACGTGGTTTCTTCAGGGAAAACAGCAATATTTATTTCCTTATCTTTCTACTTTCTGCTTTGCATGGCAATTGGATGAGTCTGCCTTACATTATATAATAACATTAATGTATGTGGTTGCATCAACATGATGCTGCCTTTCTACAATTTAAGTCTCATGCCCCCCTCCAGAAACAGTACCTCATATCTAGGTACCTATGTCATGTTATGGTGGAATACAGATGAATGAAGCTGTAAACAACCCTGGAGTCACACCAGGGCATAGGGACTCTATTTAATGCAGGCTGCACAAATGGTCATGATAGATAGGGCATCTCTGATGAAGTGGGTTCCAATGCACGAAAGCTTATGCCCAAATAAATGTGTTAGTCTCTAAGGTGCCACAAGGATTCCTCATTATTCTTTTCCATGGTGATTTAAGCTCTTGTCTTCTATCATCTAGTGTTCAAATGCCAGTGCCAGACTCTCTCTCCACTGCCCCGAATATAGAAGTTTCCTTCCACATTCTAAAGTATTTCAGCCACTAGTGTACATCCTACCCAGGTCTTGAGAGAAAATGTGGTCCCACCAATCTGCTTGTGGTCCAGGCACAAAACATCATCTCTACTGCACAAAACTAGGTACTCTATCAAAAATGACATAAGTTGCTGTTCTCTGTCTTCCTTTGTGGATATTCCTGGGACTACCTCTGCTGCAGCAGCATTGTCCACATCACAACTGCTTTCAAAAGCTCCAGCAGAAATCTTCCTAGTGGACCGAAAAGCAGGAACTCGGAATCCATCCTGGCCTGCATTTTTATTAAAAAAAAAAAAATGGCAGTGGTGCCCTGGGATTTAAGTGAGTTTCCCCAGAAAATTGTGGGCATTTGTCAATGTATGCTGGTGAGTTTGACTTCCCCCACGGTTCTCCTGGGCTCTTAGAAGGCTTTCTATAAGCATTAGCTTCAAGAAGCTGTGGTAGGAATTATGAGGTATATGCCAAGAAGACTTGCCACAAAGTAGCAACTCACAACTGTGGACTCTGGGCAAAATTGCAACTGAAACATCATGGCTAGTGAGGACACACTGGACTGCTGGTGTTTATGCTGTAGCAAGAAACCCCCTGAAAACCCTTGTTGGGTTTTAATATAAGTCTTCTCAGCACTCTCTCACTGTGTGAAGCTTCCCACTAGATGCACCAATGGGACTAGAGGTGGCATGGCAGTAGGATGACCTCCACGGGGCACTGAAAGGTGAATACTCTCCCTTCCAGGGAAGAACGGTTGGGACATTGTGCAGGCACTTTACTAGGGATATAATTATCTTGGTATTGTATATTTTAAATTATTATAAAATTGCCCAGAGGTATGAATAGATGCTTTAAAGAAGTTTTACTGCATACATAGGTAAAGTAAATTAAACAGACTTCTGTTTCCACTGAATGCAGATGATATTTTATTTATGGCCCATTTACCCTGGAAAGGATATCTTTAAAATATGTGGTTTTTTTTTTTTTTTATTTTAATTATATCCAGGAACAAAATCTCATTAAACAGTTATAGCGATGGATTCTGCTACCCTTACTGTCAATGAGTAGCACCTTTAGTCCTTGGGCAGCCCTCTGGGAACCAGTGATACTCAAGGAGTCACATGTTACTCAACATAAATAAGGGTGTCACCACCTAGTCCATAGGTAGAACAGTCTGCAAACGGATTGAATAGGTAAAGACCTGATCCTGAGTCGCTGAGTGTCTTCTGTGAGATATTGAGCTCCTTCCCCTGCTCAGTTCAAGTGGAGGATGATCAGCACTTCAGGAGCTGGCCTACAATATAGTAGCTGATGCTATAAGCTTCTAATAGAACTATATTGGTTCCCTGAAAAATACAGTTGTGAGAATTAGTCTTGAGCTGGTGTAAGTCAACATAGATCCTTTTGATTTCAATAGAACTACTCTGATTTTAAATTGCTGAAGATCTGCCCTCCTCATTTAATTCCACAAAGGATTTGCTTTTGTAGTATCTTTTTTCATTCTTAAGAGGATTGCTGCAGAACAGACTACATCTTTAGCGGTTTCTAAAATCAACTCCTAAAACCCAATGCTTTTGGAGGCTCAGAATTACATTCTCTGTCACTTCAATGTGGGTCAAGAAAGCATCAGCTGCATTGTAATCTACCCTGCACAAAAGCAATCGCATTGCATAAATAAGTTCCATTGTTGTTCGTGTTATAATAATTCCTAGAGGCCCTAACCGTGATCAGAGTCCCATTGAGGTAGACATGTAAATACTGTGTGTACAAACAAATTTGCTTTTTTTTAATATGCATGAGTGGCTTACAATGTTGAAAGATGTTGTTCACAGAATCTAAAAAATACCCAGTTACCTTAAATATTCAAATATTCTTGTAATTTAAGCCTTAAGGATCAGATCCAAAGCCCATTGAAGTCATTGGAAAGACTCCCATGACTTCAGTAGGCTTTGGATTAGGCTCCAACTGCCTGCAAAAACTGTCTCCCCTTAGTTTTCATGAAACATCTCCTAGCTTTTGTTACTCATTAAATCTAAATATTGTCCTTCTGCAGGCTGCTCACTAGAGTGCTTCACAGCACAATCTCAAACCAATTTTAAATCAAGCAATATTAATTACATTGTAACAATTTGAATGGTTTTGAGTGTTTGAACTGATTAAAGGCACACTGAAGACCTGAGATGAACTGTCTTTGCTAAAGAAAGGAAAGCATAATACTATTCATCAACTTGTTCCGGTTATGTTTGAACGGTATACAATATTGTCCTCTTATGCTGTGCTCTCCAATATACCAGGATGTTTATCATTGAATATTTGTTTATACAGTTCTCTAATATTCACGCATTGCCCTTTCTCTCACAGCATAGCTTCATTGACTGCAGAGGAGCTATGCCGATTTTATACTGGCTAAGGATCTGGCTCTATCTCTTCACGTAGCCGTGCCTTGATTTGGGCCCTTTTGTTTGGCTTCACTTTAACCCTTTTCCTGCCATGCTAAGGCAAGCGCCATTTGTTTATTCCTGTGGGTTCCCCCCACACCCCTAGGAGTCCCTCACAATGCTCTTAGAATTCCCAAGATCTTCCCATTGCCCCCAGGTTACTCCTCCATCATCAAGGCTCCACAATCCAGTGACCTCCCTTTAGACCCAGGAGAAATGGGAAGCACTTTTCTAGCACTTATCATTGCTGTTCCCATTACCGGGTTGCCTGTGTCCTGAGATACCATTATAATGTGTTCCCTCCCACAGGAACAGGCCACTGCCTCCATAATGCTGGTAAGAGAAGAGAGAGAACAGCAGAGAGATATTCACTATTAGTGCTGGCGCATGGAGATACAATTTATACTTGCTTCAGTTCAGATCCCTGAATTGCCGGGTGGATGCACCCTAAGGAAATGTTGGCAAGGTTTATGCCACCAATTTCTGAGAGGTTTCTGTTGGGGAACGGGCAACTCTTCTTTATGACTAGAGCTCAATAGAAACTTTTTCTGTCAAAGGCTGCTGAGGGGATGCACTTAATCATTGCACTTCTATTTGACCTGTCTACTCCACTTTCAGGTCAGTAGCACACACTTATTATACTGCAGTGCAGCAATCCAGTGCAAGTGAGTTTGCAGCCCTTTGTATGGTCATAATTCTCCTGCATGCTTTTGAACATCAGACCTTGCATCGGGATATACTTTGATGTGAAGCTGGCCAGTGGTCCCTTACGTACTAGTGGAGAGCACAAACCAGTGAGCAGTCATGCTGATTGTGCAGATGGCATTATCTAAATTAAACTAATAAATATATCCAGATGCTACTGAGCGGAGGAGGGGCCATGGATCAGCATTCATGTTGCACTCCCTATCAGTACCCGGCCCTCGCCGGGGAAATGAAAGATCCAACCGTCAGACCAAATTCAGTGACGAATCCTGGTCACGTGCTACCTGAGGAATGTTGCACATACACGAAAAAGGATGCTACTGGAGTCTCATTGTGTTTCAATATTCAGATCAATTGCCACTCTACTTTTTTATGATTTGAAGTCATTTTGTATTTATTTCTTTCCTAGGTGTAATGAGGCATCATAAATTAAGTGCAGTGTTTAAAAAGCTGCTCAAAACCCAATTAATGCCATATTGAAGCACATTAGTTGGAAGGTATACATTTAAATATATTAGGAAAGGAAGATTAAACTGCACTCATAAGATTATTTTGATACACATGAGCTAAAGTATATTAAAGAAAAAATGTGGGAGATCTTTTAAAAATAATATACTTTTGTTTTAAACTCATGAAAGCACTGAATTCTGGTAAGATCACATTAGGAGAAATGAATGTCAACAATTTTACTCTAAACAGCTGCAATAGGAGCACAGAGATTGGCAAATATACACACAAGAAATCTCATGACATAAATACTACAATGGTTTGGACACTAGTCTGTTTCAGCTACTGTTGGGTTTTTATTATGTGCATTAATCATGCATCCAAAAATTGAAATGGAAAACACGTTAACATAAGTATGAATAAAGAAATCACTGCAATACTACAAAAGGGATTTACTGCAGAATCCCACCCCCTGAACTGTTTACCTCCCTTCCTGAACTTTCCAATTTTTTAATAGAAAATTAGACAATTACAGCTTCATAAACTAACACTTGTTGTTTTTTGTTTTGTTTATGTAAGTGTCACCGTGCCTCAGTGAGTCACAACTGAGAATACGAAATTCAGGACAAACTGCTGAGAAACAGAGCAGACACACCCCGAAGCCGGTGGTTATTCTCCCATAAAATATACCAGACTAGCAACAAAAGCAAACTTCTGTTTCACCGTACTGACTAACAAGAAATCAGAAAAGCAGTCTCCTTAGGTATTCCAGTCCTTCTATCACCACCAAAAATACTAGACTTAATGATGAGTAGTTATTTAAAACCAATTTCATCAATCAAAGGGTTCTTCTGATCCCAATGGATCAGTCACATACCCAGGTCTATATACAACTCAGATTTTACCCAATAATCATGCTGCTGCCAATCTAATATCTAAAGGGTTATTTATAAAAAGAAAGAAAGGTGAGAGTTAAAATAAGTTAACGGAATCAAATACAGACAATAATTACAAAGTTCTTGGATTAGGCTTGTAACAATGATGGAATAAACTGCTGGCTTGTTAAGTCTCTGGTTGATTCCAAATCATTTGAAGGTCCTCAGTTTCTTGGTTAGAATGCTCCTGTTAGTACAAGTTCATAGTCCAGAGATCAGAGCAGGAAAGAGGCAACATGGAGATGCTTCCAGGGCCTTTTATAGCTTCTGCCATGTGGAGGGAAACCCATTGTTTCACACAAAGCCCTTCGCACAGCTTGTGGAAAAATACAGGTAACAAGATGGAGTTTGGAGTCTCGTGGGCAAGTCACATGTCAATGCCTGGCTCACTTAGTCATAACAGAGGCCATTACCCATATTCTAAATTGAAGGTTCACAGGAAAGTCCATCAGTTGTGGATGGGTGTCTTCCATGGTCCATTGCAAGTTAAAAGTGCCCATCAAGTCCCTTCACAACATGATGGCTAAATAACTTGTTGGTGTTACCACATTAGCAAACACATTTGAAATACAGGTACATAGTTAATATTCATAACTTCACATACCAAAACAATACATGCATACAAATAGGATAACCATATTAAGCAAACCATAGCTTTTTCATTGACACCTTACTTGACACACTTTGTACAAGATTTGTTGTGATTATATAACAGTGGTAGCAACAGAGACCTACGTGATCATATTTAACCTGATAATGTCATGGTAAGGGAAGTGCTTTGTGTGTTTAGATGCATAGCTGACATAATTTGAAAACCTACTTGTTATGCAGTCGGTATATACTGCTTCTGATCTTTTATTTCTGCTGAACTTGACTTGGCTTAAAGTTCAGATTTCACACTAATGCCACATGCAGCACTAAACAGATGGGGACACACTCCTCAATTTCTTGCAGCCTGCTTCCTAAAGTACTTGGAGAAATCTGTTTGCCAACCTGAATGTTCTTGGTGAGTTAACTTTTGTGAGCTGAGGCAGGGACATCTCATCATTCAACCTCTCGGGGGTAGAAGGGAGGTCTGAGAAAGAGAAGACAGTCACCAGCTCAGAGTTCTGTTTAAGGGTGAAAGGTTTGCTAATGGGGCGGGTTGACAGCACGTCTGTCTCCCTCCTTCTGAGGATGTGCAGTAGGAGTTGCTGTTGATTTTAGCTGTATTTTGTGCAACCTGTGAATCTCCAGCATGGGCAATGTAAGGATGAGAAGAAAATAGGAAATAGAGTTGCTGGGGGAGCCAGGAGCGCATTCAAATGAATTCCCCCTCTCTATTAGCTCTGGACCTACAGACTTTGGATGTGACTTATATCTTCGCTCACTAATGACTGGACAGACTTTCCCCAGTATAATGGGGGAATGAGACACCCAAACTGCAACTCACATAATGTACTGCAGCATCTCTTGCAGACTCAATTAAAATGTCAAGCTGCACCAAAACTAAATGTTTATTTGGTTTGCCAATCTGAAACAAAACATTAAAATTTGATAAAAATATTGAAATGAAATGTTTTTATTTGTACAAATAATTTATACAAAAATAATTATGGAATATTGGAAATTCTAATTTTTTACCAGCTCCAGTGCATAACTTGAAAGGTTTTGATTCTTTGATTTTGTAAAGAATTATAAACAGGAGATATTAATGAATCTCCAGTAGCCAGATGCTTGGTCATTATCAGTTGGAAGTATACTGAAGGCATCATGATAGAGATAGGTCTTGAGAAAGTTGCCTGGTGATGTCAAATTCTAACATGTGTAAGGGTTCTCAAGATCATGCCAATATGTAATAGGAGCAGCAAGCCGGGTTTGCATACCTGTGAATTTTTTTTTTCAAAATGTTTGTCCTCAAAAGCGCTTGAAGGACAAGAAGCCAGGAGGAGGAGTGAGCGACTGTGTTTGTGAATAATAGCAGCTTTTCATTTGGAAAATAATGCATTGTTGCCACATCAGTGCTAAAAAGTGACATAACGTGTATTAGCACAGATGTGTTGAGGATTTACATTTTGTAAATCCACTTCTGTTCTATAGAGTATGTGGCAAAATGGAAGGCACTTGGACCTACTTCTTACTATGTTTATATAGGATTCTTGGATAGTGTCAAACTAGACAAGTTATGGTCCATTACTCACTTGCACTACCTTAGAGTTTCTCCAAAATGTTTTGGCTCCTTGACGTTGAAATTTGCTATGTTAATGATAAGCCTCCCTTTACAAGTTCTAATTCACTAATGCTGAGCTTTTTTTTACCCTTTATCCTGAAATTTTAAAGCTAAAATAGATTTCACTAAGCTTTGCGCTTATCTAACTGGGAGGGGAAACTGCTGGTTTTGTGGCAAGTAATAAGCAAAACATGTTTCATACCAACATTTGGAAGAGAGTACTGTAAAGTCATGGCGCAGTTCCACATGGCTGTAAATCAGTTAGTGCTCTGGTTTTCATGACAGACCTCAATTCTTGGAGGGTTTCATTTTAAAAAATCGTGTAGAAGGCATTGAGATACACCCTAACAACAAATTACAAGCTCTGTCTGTCTACTTCCCATATCACCTGAGCTGTCCATGATAAGCATTACTTTATGTCACTTATTCTAAAATTTGTAAAATATTAGCAAACACAAGTCATCATTAGCTTTAAATTAAGATTGCTGCCACTTAGGTATATCTAGGAGTGTGACAGGTTGTTTTGCAAAATGTAAGCATTTTAAAACCATGGAAACGAGTTGCTTGCATTATCATTTCATGCAGTCTTTTAAATAAATGAAACCGTGCGAAATATCACCTTCCCTGCCTCCCATTCCAAAAACAACCTTAACTCTATCATCTTATTCATTCTCAGCCCATTCATTCTCAATCTGCACAGCAGAAACTTGGTTAACCCTTCCCCTGCCATTTATATTTTCAGTATAGTCTGCAACTGGCAGAGTACTCAAAGGAACAATAGCATTAAAGCTATTAATATGGGTCAGGGCTACCTGGGGATCCTCATACACACAGAGAATCCTTTAGTAGCTGCTTAAACTGGATTTAGATCTAACTTATATGAAGACTTGTCCCGTATTCTGGATACAGAACTCAGAATACCCTGTTCAACAAACCACACTAATGGATAACTTATTTACCATAGAGTAAAGAAGGGAGTCTGCACGTATGCAGAATATATTACATTTTTTATTTGGAGTCAGTGATTTCTGTGGTAAAACATTCCTTGGCTCCCAGGCTATATGTACAATTTAATTTTTTCTTGTAACTTGTCACAATTTTAGTATTGGTCTCCATTGCAAGCCTGATGGTAGTCATGTAAGCAGTTCTCCAAGAATGCTGAGGCAGGGTTTTTTCAGGCTTAAAAGTCCCCATGCTGCTTCCTTTAAAGTCAATGCAAACATTCTATTCACTTTCCTTAGGAGTAGACTTGGGACATAGCTCAGTGATGAGGAACCTGCTTTGCCTCTGAACTGTGTATGTGTCGTGTGTCCAAAGGAAAACAGTCAGTGGTACCATCTATGCAATAATATGG
This sequence comes from Lepidochelys olivacea, assembly GCF_965140295.1. Classification (NCBI taxonomy): domain Eukaryota; kingdom Metazoa; phylum Chordata; order Testudines; family Cheloniidae; genus Lepidochelys; species Lepidochelys olivacea. The sequence continues at coordinate 172,128,628 of NC_140411.1, forward strand.
GAGATGCTGAAATTTTGAAAGACTGCACTGTTTAAGTGTCACATAAGATGTCACTGACCTTCAGCAAGGTTGTTTTTTTTTTTTTTTTTTGCCTTAGATTTCCAAGTCAAAATGTCAAGTTCACAAATCAGTAATTTTTCTACCTTTTTTGGATTGTCAGGTAGCACAAATAGAATATAACATGTCAATGTACTTCATCGTAATTGCCACCAGCTTATGTTCTATTCTAAAAGTTGCAAAAAATGGCTTTGAGGTGGGGAGATTTGCAAAAAGATCATACAATCTCACTTGGTAGCACAAATACTGTATCTCTGATTTCCAATCATTTTATTTCATAGAATTATAGAATCATAGACTTTAAGGTCAGAAGGGACCATTATATCATCTAGTCTGACCTCCTGCACAATGCAGGCCACAGAATCTCACCCATCCACTCCTGTAACAAACCCCTAACCTATGTCTGAGCTATGGAAGTCCTCAAATCATGGTTTAAAGACTTCAAGGTGCAGAGAATCCTCCAGCAAGTGACCCATGCCCCACGCTGCAGAGGAAGGCAAAAAACCTCTAGGGCCTCTGCCAATCTGCCCTGGAGGAAAATTCCTTCCCGACCCCAAATATGGCGATCAGCTAAACCCTGAGCATGTGGGCAAGACTCACCAGCCAGACACCCAGGAAAGAATTCTCTTTAGTAACTCAGATCCCACCCCCATCTAACATCCCATCACAGGCCAACGGGCATATTTACCGCTAATAGTCAAAGATCAATTAATTGCCCAAATTAGGTTATCCCATCATACCATCCCCTCCATAAACTTATCAAGCTTAGTCTTCAAGCCAGGTATGTCTTTTGCCCCCACTGTTCTGTTTCTGTTCTGTTGTTCTATTTCTATTCTGTTATTCTGTTCTCTAACAAGCCTACAAAATGTATTGTCATAAAGTGTGTAGAAATTGAGATGAAATAATGCACTTATACATATTATGCAATTTTAAAATGTGAAAGCTTTTTCCAATGAGAGAGGACCTGGTGTGGGCTGTGCATTGTACCATCAGTTTTCCAGAAGAAATCCCCATTGAAATCAATTAGTGGCTCAACCTAAAATCTGACCCTGTATACTTAAATTGGAATAGCAAGTAAATATTTTTGATAGGTTGAAAAAATACGTTTTAGAATAATTGCCATTCGAGGCTGTACAAAATAAAGGAATGGAATTAAGATGAGAATACAGGGAATCAATTTAAGCAAGAACATAGGAATTTACTAACTCAGGAAGGAATAAAAATGCTTAACTATTTACTATTTTTAAAAAGGACAGTAAAATCTTTGCGTAGAAGAGAACAAAATCTGTACTTGTTTTCATCTGTTCAGATTTTACTATTAGACGCTGGGTAGGCAGCACTGCCTTTTAAACTTTATGTCTTCCTTGCAACTAGTAATACTGAAAAACCCATTTTATCTAGGAAAACAAGTGGATTTTTATTTGTTTATTCATTTCTTCACCGGTATTTAAACTTGAGTCACTGTGAAGTACTTCCATGAGCGTAGAGTACGTATTTGAAAACATTTTAATAGTGGAGACACTGGGTATTTAATTTCAGTCTGTGAATGGAAGCTGTTCTACAAAGTTAAAAAGGAGGTGCATCAAGGCTCTTTAACTATTAGGAAGCAATAAGGGAGCTACATAACTGCTCCTCGAAACCTCGAGTCAGAGGGAAAAGGGTGGAGTCAGTGGGGATTTGAGAGATGTACGTGGCTAGGGAATGGAATCAATTGTCACTGGATGCTGAAGAGAGGGGAAGGGGTCTAATTGTAAACTGTTATGGAAGCATCGTTTACTAGAATCTAGAAACTTCTGGAAGTTCAGCAGGGCATTTGATAATGTGGTTCTGTATAAAGGCGTCTGGTTCATCTGGGTGGTTGGTTCTAACTGTAGGAAATAAGAATGCTTCTCATCAGTACTGCAAATGAATTACTAGTAAGGCTACGATTTAGTCACGCATATTTTTAGTAAAATCAGGGAAGGTCACGGGCAATAAAGAAAAATCCACAGCCTGTGGCCTGTCCATGACTTATACTAAAAATACCTGTGATTATATCTGGGGGGTGAGGGTGCTAGGAGCTCTGTGTGTGTGTGGGGGGGTGCTGCTGGAGGAGGGGCACCTGTGGCCAGTGTCACCAGTTGCCGGGGCCAGAGAACCATATCTGCTCCAGCCGGCCGCCTGGGGACTGCTGCCGGGGTCATTGGACTGCGGCTTCTCTGGCTGCCCGCCCGGGGACCACTGCCAGAGCAGCAGCTGATGTGGCTATCCTGAGGGCCACCTGAGCAGCTGGCCCAGAGCCAGCTGCTTGGGGGGCTCTGGAGGCAGCCACCCTGGCCCCTGCAGAAGTCATGGAGGTTGCGGAAAGTCATGGAATCTGTGACTTCCCCGATGTCTGTGACAGACACGGAGCCCTAATTATTAGTATTTTAATTGCCAAATATCACTATACATTTCTCTCTCTCAATGCTTAAAGTTGAAGGAAGGAAGTTGAAGGAAAAGGAATGGTGGCAGCTCCTGCATGCCTCTGAATGTATGTCTACATTGCAGTTAAAAACCCACCGCTGGCCTGTGCCAGCTGACAGTTCAGGCTTGTTGAATTCTGGCTAAGGGGCTGCTTAATTGTGATATAGCTGTTTGAGCTTGGGCTGGAGCCTGGGCTCTGGGACCCTCCCACCTTGCAGGATGCAGAGAGGTACTAAAAGGGTTGCCGTGCCTCTGCATGCAGAGGGCATGCTTGTCGCAAAGGGGGTCTAGGAAAGAGTAGTGACCAATGGAGCAGGCAGTGTGGCCTGCTCCACATTGGTTTATGTGGCGTGAAGGCAGACAGCAGAACATAAAGTAAAAGCAGTCACAGGCTACTGTGTATTACACAGTAAAGTGCTAAGCCTTATGAGAAGGTAAGGGCAAAATGAATTCCCTTTGAGTAGCAGTTGTTTTCTTTATTTGTCTCAACATTTCTAAATGTGAAAGATTTTAAATATTTGTTCATGTATCCCATTTTAAGCTAACTACAGAACATGTCAACATTTTGAAATCAAAAACTTTTTGACAATTTGGAATTTTGAAAACTGAGGGAGGGATTTAGAATTTTTGTGTTTTTTTTTCTTTAAAAAAATCCTCTGTGATTTATCAATATAAATGCTGAAATATTTTGCAGTAAAATAATAAAGTTTGAAGTAATCTAATGAAGGGGAATTTTCTGTGAAGGTTCTTATTCTGTTTTCTCTTTTCGTGTTAAAGTTCTTGATATGAAATACTTTTTATAAGGAGAGTTCGTATAGGCAGCCAACTGATTTTTTCCCCCATGGTATACAAGTAGGAATATTTTGTACTTTCTCGGGTTGTAAGGTATATAGAAAACATGTCAGGTCATGAAGTTAAAAAATGTGGGTCAAAATTATTCACTGATGTAACTCCACTTGACATGTATAGCTTTGTGTAAGGGATGCAAGCAGAAATAATACCTATTTCTTAAAGAGAGCTTTTTATCTGCAGATCTCAAATGTATTTAGCCTTAGAACACATGATTTACATTCTCATTTTAATGTTTTGAAAAATATTTGTGTTCAGAGACTTTTCATAAACACACAGAACTACTCACAGAGTGTACCATGTCTTTTTTTAACATGATCTACTAAACTAATTCTAAACTACTGGTAGATAAATCTAAGTGTTCAGAGAAGGCTATTAGAAGTTGAGACTTTTCTAAAAGCTTCTATAAATCAATCCACATTTTTTTGGTAAGGTTCCCAGTTAAATTTGAAAAGCAAGATAAAACTAGTCTTTCAATACTTCATCATGTCAGCTGGATTGGAAATACCACAGGAATAGCTTTAAATGTCAATTTGGTATTTCTCTTCTCACTGAAAATAGGAAACACAGAATCAGTGTGCTTGTTCTTCCAGAAAGGTTTCTTCTATTCAAATACCAATCTGTTTCATTGCTCGCAGACCCTAAGACACTAGTTTTCAACCTTTTTTCCTGTGCGGACCCTTAAAAAAATTCAAATGGAGGTGCGGACCCCTTTAGAAATCTTCAATATAATCCATGGACCCCAGGTCTCCACAGACTGCAGGCTGAAAACCACTGTGCTAAGAGACAGAGGGACAAATTCTGCACTGCTGCACTATTCTAACTCCCTGTTCCTGCAGTAGATGTGCTAGTTTGTGCTCAACCAGAATCCCACTGATTTCAGTGATGTTCCATATGGGTGTAGGGGTCTGTGCTACTGCGTGTACTTGATTACTTTGGATCTAGACTGCTACAAATAAGAACAGTATCTGGCCAAGTATCTCCCATATTTGCTTTATTCTGTTAACTAACACAATCTGGCTTTGTGATCTCCCTTTTTAAACTGCAATAAGGAGAAAATTGTTTTCTAAAGAAAAATAACCACACACAATCTCTTGTACACTAGATTAATTTAATTAATGTTTCCGTCTGGCTACCACACTTCAGTAGCCTACACCAGGCTACACACACTTTTCAAAATCTGATTTTATTTGTGTGGGAAGAGGCTGTATGAACATTTATTTCATGGGAAGACAAAGGAATGTGTTTGTCTCTTTCATAAGAATAGAAATAATACATTTAAAGGAGTATTTCTGCTCGGTGAAATACAGGTTAGCGCTGGTCAAAAAGTAGGGCTAGATTTTTGGCTGCCTCCACTATCTGCTGCATGCAGAAGAGCCAGTTATGGCTCACTAATTACAGGGTCAGTTCTTCACTGACCACTGGGCCTGGCATAATTCAGAGCAGCATGAACTATGTGTTCTGGCCATCCCCTAGTCAGAGCCCAGGAATGTTTTCGTCATGCACCTATTTGCCCCAGTTGTGCCATTTTAAACAGGATCTCTGTGGGTGAGGGGTGATACTCTAGGAAATGGCTCTTTGCCAGGTGATGAAGAACTCAGTCCAAGAGGAGTCTCCATTTGGTGTTCAGATCCTTTGTGCTGCCAAACAGTGAAAAGGGACTGAATCTCTGGCCTTTAATATACATAATCTATGCATTATGATGTGTCTTTTGCATGCACTGTGTGTGTATATAGCAGTGTTTCCCAAATGTTGGGTCCCAGCCCACCAGTGTGTTGCAGGAAAGTTCTAGATGGCTGGTGGGGCCTGAGACAAACATACACTTCACTTCTCCTGGCCCAGGGCAGAGGAGAGACCATGACAGAGGGGCAGGTGAGCCAAAGCTGAGTAGCACTATCACCCCATTTACTGTGTCACAACAGTCACAGCGGGGTCCAGGCCCAGTCCTGTGGGAAAGGAGCTGCTATTGCAGAATGAGAGCAGGTAGGCTTGTTCTCCAACCGCCTACCCTTGCCAGGGCCTTGACTTGGGCTGGGATTAGGGTTGTGGTACTGAGGTGGAGGGTGCATATATGTAATGGTGGATCACAAAAATCACTTAATGCAGTTGGTGGGTCGCCTTTGTAAAAAGCTTCACAACCGCTGGTGTGTGGTCTAGGAAATTAGCATCAATAATGAGTTCATTGTGAGTTTGAAGAGAGAAATAAAAAGCTTGATGGAATAAAAATTAGACTCTAGGCTATAGCAAATACACAACAAAAATAAACAATAAATTATACTTTGTTCATCTTTGTTTCAAGTAATTTGTACACTCTAACTTCATTCTATCTCTTCTTCCAGATGTCAGATTTCTCTCCCACTGAATGATGATGCAGTTATGAATATGTTATGTTATACCTTACTGTTTATAAAGGGTACATTTTTAGAGTTTTTAGGACAGCTGCTATGTATTATCTTTGTTTGGCTCTGTATAAGACGGAGTATGTGAACTACTAACAATCTGATAGGAGGAAAAGGTACAGAGGTAACCATCTCAAGGAGATTCCTTCAGGAATCTCCTTCATTTCACACCCAATCAATACACAAAACAAAACCATTTCATTTAGCTGTGACCTGGAACCACTTTCGACAATTTTACACAAGATCCATGTGTTAAAATGAACTCTGTGTCTCTGTATTAATACTTGTACTAAAGCAGATTTTTAAGAAAACAAACAAGCAAGCCTTTCTTTTGGCTCATGTGTGGACAGCACTTACTTTTATGGCTTCACACCAGTGAATTCAGTGAACAGGATTAAACAGACTAGGGAATAAACAGACTGTGAAATCACTGTGCATATGTGTGGATGCAGGGAGGGGATGTCACACGGTTTGTGTTTTTTGTGCCGGTCCCTTTGGGTAGCTCCTTTTTCTGATCTTCCTGTATAACTTTTTGTTTAAAAAAATAAAATAAATCAATTTCCAATTGTGATGCCATTGGTGTATTTTCAGGACAGTTGAGTAGCCCTATTCCTTGGTAAAATTATAACCTCTAACAGTGCAACCTGTTTTTCCTATCCTTACTAAAATGGCAGTCTGCTACCAATTTAAGGATGGGATATGTGAGCAGTTCACTGTGGGCAGTTGTTATCTGTAAAGGTGTATTTTTTAGAAGTTTTCTCATGTATCTACTGCAGCTAAGCGCTTAACTTTAAGCACCTGAGAAGCCCTATTTGTCTTTAGTTCAGACTCTGTAAGTATGTCTACACTTCAATTAAAAACCCACACAGCTGGTCCATGCCAGCTGATTTGGGCTCAGGTGCTGTTTAATTGTGGTGTAGACATTTGAGCTCGGACTGGAGCCTTGGTTGCAGGACCCTGTGAGGTAGGAAGGTCCCAGAACTCGGGCTGTCACCCAAGCCCCAATGTCTACACAGTTAAACAGACCCTTAGCCCAAGCCTTGAGAACCCGAGTCAGCTGTCATGGGTGACCTGTGGGTATCTTATTGCAGTGTAGACATACCTTTAAAAAATCAGACTATAGTAGAAATTGTTACCTGTTACCATATTTCAGTCATGATCACCTTCACCAAATATGCTAGCTTTATTTGTACAGCCTTTAAACAATCTTCTGGTCATTAGACCATCATCTGAGTTCATGGATGTCATTCTGTGATCTCTTAATCAAAATAATTTGAAAACTAAAGGAGCTCCGTGCATATGCAAGATCCACCTCTATGGATGTGGTAGCAGAATCAGGTCATAGTTTGTAAATAGATGTCTTTTATAAACAATATTTGCTATTATATTTTCTCTGTACAATTGAGATATTTGCTCAATATTTGTTCTTTTTAATGTAGCTCGTTCTTTTTGCAAAACTTGTGACATACATCTTAAATTATAATTATATTTAAATGTGCACAGTTTCTATGTCTCTCTTAATTAGCATTACCAAAAAATAATAGGTTATTACATTTCTTCACATGTATTTACTTCTCAGTAGCTCTTCTCAATTCAAAATATTTGCCATTGTTGATGGACACTTCAGAGTAATCTGGCATATTTTCTTTAGTCCCTATGACACACTTGTCTCCGTGCCTCAGTGAGTCACAACTGAGAATACCAAATTCAGGACAAACTGCTGAGAAACAGGGCAGACCACACCTCAAAGATGGTGGTTATTCTCCCATAAGATATATCAGACCAGCAACAAAAGTAAACTTCTGTTTCACCACATTGGCTAACAAAAAGTCAGAAAAGCAGTCTCCTTAGGAATTCCAGTCCTTGTATCACCACAAAAAACACTCGACTTAATGATGAGTAGTTAATTAAAACCAATTTCATCAACCAAATGGTTCTTCTGATCCCAAAGGATCAGCCACATACCCAGGTCATTATATAACTCAGATCTTACCCAATAATCATGCTGCTGCCAATCTAATATCTTATTTATAAAAAGAAAGAAAGGTGAGAGTTAAAATTAGTTAATGGAATCAAATACAGACAATAAATGTAAAGTTCTTTGATCAGGCTTGTAACAATGATGGAATAAACTGCTGGCTTGTTAAGTCTCTGGTTGATTCCAAATCATTTGAAGGTCCTCAGTTTCTTGGTTAGAATGCTCCCATTAGTACAAGTTCATAGTCCAGAGATCAGAGCAGGAAAGAGGCAAAATGGAGAAGTTTTCAAAGCCTTTTATAGCTTTTGCCATGTGGAGGGAAACCCATTGTTCTAGTTTGTGGAGAATTACAGGTAACAAGATGGAGTTTGGAGTCACATGGGCAAGTCACATGTCTATGCCTGCTTCGCTTAGTCATAGCAGAGGCCATTACGCATACTCTAGTCAGAAGTTTCACATGAAAGTCCATCAGGTGTGGATGGGCGTCTTCCATGGTCCATTGTGAGTTAAGTGTTCCTTGATGTGCCATTCAACATGAAAAGTCCCTTCACAATGTGATGGCTAAATATCTCGTGGGTGTTACTAAATGAGCAAACACATTTGAAATATAGGTAAATGGTCAATATTCATAATTTCAAGTACAAATATGATTATCCTATTAAGTACGTCATAACTTTTCCACAGACACCTTACTTGACATACTTTGAACAAAATTTGTCGCAATTATATAACAGTAGTAGCAACAATGATTTACATGGTTATATTTTAATCATGTAATGTATCAACACTCTTACCTTGTCAACTAGAAAAGTATTTTAATACCCATTTTAGCATAAATGAAACTTAGTCTAAACTAGCCTGAACATTCTGAACACCATTCCCTGAATGCATTACTAAGAGTATAAAAAGTTTCCCAGGTAAATTTATTGTTGTATCTGATCTTTTCTAATTTATAGTAGAAGAGCAGAAAAGATTGTGCTGGTTTATTTGCCAGCCATAGGATATTACTGTTAAAAAGAGTGAGTAAGGCTGAGGAATAAAAGCAAGCCATGAACAGAGGCTTAGGCAACAAAAATGGAATATAACTGGACAAGTGTTGGATCTGTCATGATCATATTGTGAATCAGAGTACAATATATTTTCCTGACTACAATGGTACAGATGTACATTAAAGTCTTGGTCCTGCCCACAGATTACAAAACTACCATATTGTGCAGTTTGTAAGTACCATATAATGTGGCTAATGGGGTTAGAAAATGTTAGCTGCCTAACATACTAGCTATTCTCTTAATGTACTTGAAAATTGGACAAATATGATAGATTTTACTGTGGCATCATTTAGTCAATAGATACTTGGGGGTAGAAGATGGTATTCTCACACATGATGCAGTGTATATTAATTCTTTATGATATAATAAAATGCTGAACAACAGACAATATTGAAATAAAAAACAGTTCAAGAGGGACTGGAAGAGATTCATTCCTGGAAATGAATTCAGTCCTCTTCAGTTGTTAAATTAGCAGGAGCATCCAAAGCAGCAATGACAGCAGGGGTCTGAAACTGTAATTTATCCTAATTGTTCCTTGGGGTTGGAACTGAAACAGGAATTAGTAAATGGAAGAAATCTGACTTAATTTATTGGAAGCCTTACTTTGTAAAATATTCATTATGAGTCTGATCCAAAGCCTACTGAAGTCAAAGGGAGTCTTTCCACTGACTTTACTAGGTTTGAATCAGGTCTTCATTGTCTTCAGTGTGATAGAGTTGCTTGCATGTCATGATAACCTGCACAGTGTGGTATTGAAGACAACAGCAGTGGAATAGGACAATGTCGTGTTCATAGGGAAATGTTAGTCCTGGCCAAAACTCCTTAGAGCCAGAAAGTGTGTGTATGTGTCTGAGAGAGAGAGAGAGACTAAAATCCAGTATTCAATGGGAAAATATGTGGGTAGTAGTATTGAATTAAAGATGTATTTTACCATATGTGAATAAATCTGACCAGTTATTCAGAAGATAAACTGTCAAATCCTGGTGCTACTGAAGCCTCTGGGAGTTTTGCTGTTGCGTATAATGGAAATGTGATTTGGTCCATAGGCTCTTGGTGCTAGTAGTTTTCCTAAGTCCATAAACAAGTGTTCGGGAAAGACCTGGGTTTATGGATTAGGGATGTAATTTTTTTTAAAGTGTCTAAGTGACATAAGAGAATTAGTCCCATTTTTCTCAAAGTGACTTAGGCACTTAGCATCCAAAGTACCATTAAATTTTAATGAGATTTAGGCTCCTATGTTATAAGGACTTTAGAGCCTACAATACTTACGCATTTTTGCAAATATTGGATATTATCAAGAATTAATGGCAGATTAATTGGTTGTATTTTTTTTCCATGAGACTCATCAATGATTTTTTTCTTCGTCCTCTAAAAAGTTGTATCAAGGCTTTAAAGATAGCCCATGTATAAATAAAGACATAACTCCCACCGTTTTCTTATGAAAGACAGAACTGTAATTGTTTCATTGTGCAATTTAAATGCTCTTAGGTTCTGAATTGTTGCAGTTATAATTTGTTCTTCTAACCTCAGGCACGCATTTAAAAAAAACAAATTAATGAAAGAGTTGTGTGCGGATCAGAGTCTCAGTGAGAGTATTTTTGCCCAGCAATCTCCTCATGGGAAACATCAAAATAAGGTAGTAGCTTTAGCAGGAGCGTTATAGCTTCCCTGAAAGAGCATTTGCAATCAAAACCCAATGTCCATTATTTTTCTTCTTTCTTATAACTATAGGCTCTGTTTGTAACATTTTTAGGCGTTTAATATAAATCCCATTGGAGGTGGTAGGAGTCTTTCTAGTGCCTTTGGTGAAGTTTGAACCAGAGTCAAGAGTTGCAAGAAAAGTTCAAACCAGCCATTGAGAGTAGGAGTGATTTGAGTTGGTCAAAGTTGCATAATTAATATTTTAATGAAAGTGCAGGAACATCTAACCACATTTGATCAGTCTTGTACTATAGCGAAGGTCCTTGCTGTACAATGTTCTAAAGAAAGCATTTTCACTGTTTCTAGTATTTCTGCAATAAACTTAAAACATTCTAATTCAAAATATTGGGTTTCAGCATAGTCCAAAATCATGTGAATAATAGAACGTTCAGGGTATTTACATTTGGAGGCAAGTTTTACTTCCTTTAATATTTAAACCAGGGATCGGCAACCCTTTGCCCGCAGCCCGCCACAGTAAGCCCCTTGGTGGGCTGGGCCAGTTTGTTTACCTGCCGCGTCCACAGGTTCTGCCGATCACAGCTCCCACTGGCTGCGGTTTGCCTCTCCAGGCCAATGGGGGCTGTGGGAAGTGGTGTGGGCCGAGGTATGTACTGGCCACTGCTTCCTGCAGCCCCCGTTGGCCTGCAGCAGTGAACCACAGCCAGTGGGAGCTGCTACCAGCCGAATCTGCAGACACGGCAGGTAAATAAACTGCATTGCTACACATTGCTAACAGCGGGGAACATTTCTGTTCAGCCACAGGCAAACAGCCCAGCAGGAATGGGCACCTCTGAATGTCCCCTTAAGAAAAGCACCCTATTTCAACCAGGTGACCATGAATGATATCACTCTCCTGAGGATAACACAGAGAGATAAAGAACGGATGTTGTTTGAATGCCACCAAACATACCCTGCAATGCTTTGTTCTACAATGATTCCTGACTATGTGCTACTGGCCTGGAGTGGTAAAGTGTCCTACTATGGTGGATGGAATAAGGCCGCCCTCCCCAGAAACCTTTTGCAAAGGCTTTGGGAGTACATCCAGGAGATCTGTGAATACCAGGGCAAATTAATCATTAAATATGCTTGCTTTTAAACCATGTATACTATTTAAAAAGGTACACTCACCAGAGGTCCCTTCTCCTGGCGGGTCCGGGAGGCAGCCTTGGGTGGGTTTGGGGGGTACTGGCTCAAGGTCCAGGGTGAGAAACCATTCCTGGCTGTTGGGGAAACCAGTTTCTCTGCTTGCTTGCTGTGAGCTATCTACAACCTCATCATCATCATCTTCCTCGTCTCCAAAACCTGCTTCCATGTTGCCTCCGTCTCCATTGAAGGAGTCAAACAACACGGTTGGGGTAGTGGTGGCTGAACCCCCTAAAATGGCATGCAGCTCATCATAGAAGCGGCATGTTTGGGGCTCAGACCCGGAGCGGCCATTTGCCTCTCTGGTTTTCTGGTAGGCTTGCCTCAGCTCCTTCAGTTTCACGCGGCACTGCTTCGGGTCCCTGTTATGGCCTCTGTCCTTCATGCCCTGGGAGATTTTGACAAATGTTTTGGCATTTTGAAAACTGGAATGGAGTTCTGATAGCATGGATTTGTCTCCCCATACAGCGATCAGATCCCGTACCTACCATTTGGTCCATGCTGGAGCTCTTTTGCGATTCTGGGACTCCATCATGGTCACCTCTGCTGATGAGCTCTGCATTCACCTGCAGCTTGCCACGCTGGCCAAACAGGAAATTGAAATTCAAAAGTTCGCGGGCCTTTGCCTGTCTACCTGGTCAGTGCATCTGAGTTGAGAGTGCTGTCCAGAGCGGTCACAATGGAGCACTCTGGGATAGCTGCTGGAGGCCAATACCATCTCTTTGCGTCCACAGTACCCCAAATTCGACCCATCAAGGCCGATTTCAGCACTAATCCCCTTGTCGGGGGTGGAGTAAGGAAATCGATTTTAAGAGCCCTGTAAGTGGAAAAAAAGGGCTTCGTCGTGTGGACGGGTACAGGGTTAAATCGATTTAATGCTGCTAAATTTGACCTCAACTCCTAGTATAGAACAGGGCTAAGAAACATCTACTGATGTCATAATTTTGCTAAATTTATAAACCAGGATATCTTGTTTCAATAACTGCATTGTGTACTTGGAGGGCATAAATGAGGCAGTACCAGCTTGATTGAGTGACACAAGGTGGATGAGGTTGTGTTTTTTACTGGACCAGTTTCTGTGGGTGGAAGAGACAAGCTTTTGAGCTTCAGTTTCCAGACCTGAAGAAGAGCTCTGTGCAGCTCAAAAGCTCCTCTCTTCCATGCACAGAAGTTGGTCCAGTAAAATATTTTCCCTCACCCACCTTGTGACTCTCATACCTTGGGTCTAACACTGCAACAGCAACACTGTATACTGCATACTAGTGTGACTCACAGCATACAGACCCTTTCAATATGACACAAGTAACCATACTATTGAGGCTGAGAGCAAAGCAATGAATGCTACCATAGTACCTATTGTTAGTTTCTTGTTTAAAACAACAACAACAACAAAATGGATATATGGTCAGTAGGCAAGAAGCTAGTCTTAAGCTGCCCATCTTCTAGTCCTGTCTGTCTTCTAGCCAAAATCCCAGGATTTTATGCAGATTGCCCAGTGTGCTTAGGGATGTTTCCCTTTTGCTGAGGAGAGCACAATACAGGACTGATGCACATGTTCTGTCAGTGACACTAAGTGGAGAATTAGCAATCTCACAGGAGAAGGGCACAGAGGCAGAAAATAAACAGGACTGCCTAGGCAACTAATCCAGTTACCTGGTAAAGGCAGATATTTTAGATATGAATTTATGCCTATCCACGTATCAGTGGTACAGTGAATAACAATTTAACATGCAAAAATTGGTCTTATTTGGATACTCTGATAATTTCTATGCAAGACAGCATAGTTCTGGAAAAGGCTGACCTCTATGGGCTCTCATATTTCTGATTCACAGAATCTAATCAGCCCACATATATGCAGAGTCTTCATGACTGATAAAGGCTGCGGATCCAGCACTCTTATCTCCCCAATTAGCTATATAAACTGTTTTCCCTGTGGGGTGAGAGTAATTGTGTTTGGTCATAGCATGAAAACACTGAAAGATATTGGGCATTCATACAGTTTCTGTTGCTACAGATTATTTTAGTTTGCTTTTTTTTTTAATGGCAATGGTGCTGCTGGTGAAGATTTTGGGTATTGGGGCTAATGGAATGGCAAAAGTGGTGGTGGTACTAATTCTTAAAGCTGGATGGAGAGGGGCTCACACTAGTATTAATGGGAGAGTAGGATTCCATAGAGTGGGGAGGAGGGAGAAAGAATGTCAGGTGTCATGCTCTAGCATCACTTCCCCCGCCAAGTTAGAGTAACTCAGAGTATGTATCATCAGAAATTGGCAGTAGTAACTGGTGACTTATTTGGGTTAAGATTTTCCTTCTGTTACTTTAGGACAAGCTAATCATCTGACAAATCTGGGGTATTTGTTACAGAGTGGTAATTCCACAAAGATACAGTCAGCAGCTTTGATCGGTTTCTTGTCCCAATAATAGCATTCAGTATGCACATGCAGCTTGTGTGACATTATGAAACACAAAAATTAGGTCACAGCCCCCCAAAACACAGTTGCTTACTGGCAAGTGTATGTGGTCTGTTTTGTGATTGTTATTTCTGCACCTATTTTTGCCGTAGAGATGCAGCTGCTACTTTCACATTTTGCCATTAGGCCTGTTCTTTTTGGTGGAATCACTGCCAAGATCAGGACAAAGAAATTCTAGAGTGGATTGCTTTGTTTATATCAAAAGGGAAGGAACAGGCCTCTTTTGAAAGCAGGAAGAGAGAAGTTCCTCCCCTTTCTACTCTATACCTTCTTTTGTTCTTTTGTTACCTTCTGCTTTTTCCTTTGTATGCTGTTAGCACAACCACCTCCTCTTCCTATGTAGGAATGTCAGAAATGTCATTGCTGTGCTTTTCATTTTCTTCCTCTGATCAGTTTGTCATAGGCTGCAATCTAATCTCTTCACAGAAGAGCAAGCCTTGCCAACACTTAGTGCAGAATGGCAGTTTTGCTCCATTTCCCTTTCTCTTCCACATCAATAACAATGGTGTTATTTTGCTTTAATTCACTGATCATCTTTGAGTTTGTCTGGCACTTTACAGTCTCTTAACTGTACCAGGCAAAGAACAGAACCCACTGCTTGAGGAGCTTACAAACAAAAGGCACAAGTGGGTACACTACTGAAGTGTCACGAAACAGAAGGTAGAGAAGTGTGTGTTCATTAAGCTGTAAAATTTCCCATGGTAGCTTCCCTTTTCCTCCTTCCTTTCTATCCTGTGCCTGGTATATTGATTACATTGGCACCAAAGACACAAGTAGAACAGATGAGCACAGATGCTTGGAAATTTCTGATGAAAACAAAATAATTGTCATATAAATTTCACATAGAAAAGTCTAGGATTTTTAGCTGAAAATTCAAAAGCAGAAATATTTTCATTCAGAAATGCACTTTCTGTGCTTCATAGGAGCTGTAGTTTGGGTGCCTCATGTTCCCATTCTTCTCTATAGGCTGGGCTCCCTGGATGGACTGCATCTCTCACGATGAGCCGTGATCTCATATTTTATAGATGGGGAGGGGAGTTGCATCACAAAAGAACTCCTTGCTCTGGTGAATTGTGAAAGATGGAGAGTCCTGCCCATAGAAGACAGGACATGAGGCAACTGAACTGTACTGTGGTAACATATCCAGATAGAAATATATTTTGTTTTCAATTGAAATAGTTTGGTTTTGGGGAGGGTTTTTTTTTTAATTAAAAAAATTGAAATTTTTTGTGAAAAGTAGTCACTTTTCATGGCAAAAAAAAAAAAAGATAAGTCAAAACCCAATTTTCTATCAGTTTTGATGGAAAATTTTGGACCAACGTTACAGAAGAGGCAGTTGTCCGAGGAGTTTTAGCGGGTCTCTGTTTTGTACACAGAAGTGCTGTTCAACCTTTTCAGCCTGAGGACCAACCAGTTTTCAAAAAGACCAAGCCAAAGTTTTATGGCAGATTCTCTATCCTTGTTGCACTCCCTTGTGCACTGCTACAGCTGGATGTGTGGAACCTCACCCAAGTGGTCTGGCAAAGCTACATGTTCTGAAGCTACATTTTCTTTGCCTTCTTTTCACTTGAAAGAAGAGCCGAATGTTAGAGAAGGTTGCAAATACCTCTCCCCCTGTTAAACTTTTCTATTTGCAGTGTGTTTGTCATCTCTTTTTTTATGTCTTGATCTTGTGAAATGTCAACCTATGAGGCCAGGGGGAGGAAAGCAATCCAAATCCTTTGCCACTTTGTCAGTATATAAAAGGCCTACGATTTCTTAGGGAAAATAATTAACACTACCTACTGAGCTCAGTTTCCACTGAGCTTCATGGATGCAACACAAAAATATGAAAAGTGCGGTTGATCAAAAGGGAATCCATTGGATGTTTTGGACTCCTTTCCCCTTACCTTCATTTAATGGCCCTTTTAGAGTAGCTGGGTTATAGTTAAAGAATTGTCTCAAGTTGTGAGAGTGTTGGTATAATTCAGAAAAATATCACATATCTCATTGTAAACCTTCAGATATTTCAAGTTGCTTCATACAATTATTGTATAAGGCTGCATTTAAGGCAAATCAGTGCATACCGTGAGTGAAATGTATATCTGTGAAGAGGGCCAGAACAAGGTCTAAGCAAGCAGTTGAAGGTGACATACTGGTTTTCCTTGAGGGCCATGGGTTCATGTAATAACTGCACCATCACCAGTTTTACCCACTTAAGTGTTCTGAAAAGGGTGATTCCTAAATGGTTCACAGGACTTGATCCAGACCACTGCTCTGGGGTGAATTTCATCCAGTATTCAGAGTAACAGCCGTGTTAGTCTGTCTTTGCAAAAAGAAAAGGAGTACTTGTGGCACCTTAGAGACTAACCAATTTATTTGAGCAGTGAGCTGTAGCTCACGAAAGCTCATGCTCAAATAAATTGGTTAGTCTCTAAGGTACCACAAGTACTCCTTTTCTTTCATCCAGTATGAAAATCAAAATGAATCAGAAACAAGATAATTAGGCAAGTACATTATTAAAAGCTAAAGTCAAAAGGGGATAGTCTTCTTCTAATAGATTATACAATTGTGCCAAATAGCTTATTGTTTTCTATTGGTTACATCTAAGTAGTTTGCATTAAATGGATTAGGGCTGCAAATGATTAGGGTGACCAGCTGTCCCGTTTTTAAAGGGATTTAAGCCCTCCTGCAGATATCCTGACTTTTTCTTTAAAATGGGCAAATTGTCTCATCTTTTTGATCTCCCCGCTATCAGTACCAGTGGATTCCCTGCTCACCAGCTGCCAGCCCAGCAACGGTGAATGCGAGTATGGGGGTCCAATGGCCAACGATGGGGGTGGGTGTGCAAGGCTGGTGCTGGTGCAAAGCTGTAGCGTGCGGGGCCAGCCACTACCCCTGCTGGTCTGTCAGCACAGCCCCCACTGCGTGCTGGCTCTTGGCCAGCAGGGCCCTGTCCCGTTTCTCGCCAGCACTGGCTGCGTGCTGCAAGTTGCAGTGGCTTGTGAGTGTGGGCAGGCACCAGGTGGAGACTTGTTATGTGTTGCCTCTGCTGTCCACCCATTGTCCCTTTACATGCTCCCCCTCTAACTGTCCTTTCCCTCCTTTGCTCCTCCTGCCCCCCAGCTCCGCTGCTCCTTCATATCCCCCCTGGCGAGGTGTGTCCCTCTCCCAGTGCTGTGCAGAGAACCAGCTCCTGGTTGGAGCGCTCAGCTCACCAGCAGCCTGGCCAGCAGGCTTCTTCCTTCCCGCACTGCCTCTGGCTCGGCCAGCACCCCGGGAAATCCCAAGACCTTCCAGCTCGGGGCGCTGGCCAGGAGGAGCTGAGGAGCCGAGCTCTGGCCGAGCCCTGCACGTGCCAAAGCCCTGCACAGTGCTGGCACAGAGAATGCTCTCTGCCCCTCAGCTAAGCTCTGGAGCATGCGGAGTGGGGGAAGTGATTTCCAGCCTGTTCACACCCCGACCCTGCAGGCTCCACAGCAGCCCCCGGGGCAGGGGCTTAGCACCCTCTCACCCCCCTCCCCGGTCCTGTCCCCAGGGAGTGCGGGGCTGCTCTGTCCTCTAGACACCCTCTCTGTTGAGCCACCTCTCTGGCTGGGTTCCCTGATGCCCCTGCCATCAGGTTCCCTGGGCCCTTGTGCACAATGCATCCTTAGGGCTTAACCCCTTCCTGCCTGCACTGTAACCGGGGGACAGGAGGCAGCTGGATTATGTTGGTGGCCGGCAGTCTTTTGACACTGTGCAGGTGTGACACTGACGGACCCGGGTCGTCGACGGGTGGGATCGAACTTGGGACCTCTGGAGCTTAGTGCATGAGCCTCTACCACATGAGCTAAAAGCCAGCTGGCTGATAGCTAAGGCTGTAGAGCAGAATCAATCTTTCTCTCTATGCGGTCTTGGTCCCACTAGATGGGACAAAACACTACACCCAGGAGGTGTGTGGGTTACATGGGCAGGAAAGGAGGGGAGCTGCTTCCAGCCACAGGGGAGCAGAGGGGAAGGGATGTCTGCAAAGACATGGGATAGGTCATCCCTTCCACCTCACCGCCCCTCTCCGCCCCCATCCCCTGCGGCTGGAAGCAGCTCCCGTCCCTTCCCGCCCGCACAGTTCTGAAACGCTGCTGCTGGCCACATTCTAGTGTAAACAGATGGCAGAAATCTGGGGAGGGAGGGTACGTGACCCTGCGTGCCCCCCCCCCACGTTGCCTCAGGAAGACGTAGTGCCGGATACTAGGAGAGGCGGGTCCATCCCGGGGGTCCAGCTAGGCATGGAGGGCGCCAGGCAGGGAGGGGAGGGTCAGTCTGTCACACCCCTCTGTGTGTGTGTGAGAGAGGTATATGGGAGTGTGTGTGTGTGTGACCTCTCCCCGTGTGTGTGTGTGGGGGGGGGGGTAGGTGTGTATGTGTCACCCGTCCCCATGTGAACCCTAAAGCCTTAAAGATAAGAAGGTGAATAAAAAGAATCCAACTATGCAGTATTTCTGTTTTAACAGGGGCTCAGTCAACTTGATGTTGTGGAACATTAGTATGATTGCTGTTTGAACTCACTTGAATACGAGTAATTTTACCAGGTGTCCCGTATTCAGCATAGGGGAATATGGTCACCCTACAAACAATGAAGGGCCACTCAGGGCAGATGAAGTTTTAAATGACTGTTAATGCATTGTTAAAATCTGGTGGTAAAAAGATAAAAGCTAACAAAAGATAAAAAATCTGGAGACACCCAGCAGCATTAAGAGCTTTAGGGCTTGTTTACAGTTACAAGTTACAGTTACAGCGGCGCAGGTGCACCATCGTAGCCTATGACACTACCTATGCCAATGTGAGAGCTTCTCTCATTGGTGTGGGTTCTCCACCTCCTTGAGAGGTGGTAGCTATGTCAATGGGAGAAGCGCTGTCTACACTAGGGGTTAGGTCGGTATAACTATGTTGCTCACGGGTGTGGGAAAGTGATGTAGTTATAACAACATAGTTTGTAGTGTAGACCAGGGCTTAGAATCTGGCCAGATCAGACAGCACCCTTTCACAAACTGTAAACAACAATGATTTACACGAAAAAGGAGAGTTTTTAGTCCACAATAGCTCTGCACATGTGATAATTAATAAACAACCCTCCCACGTCTCTGCTTTTTTTTTTTGGTAGGGAGTTTAGTCAGTTGCCTAGATCTTCAGAGTGAACCCCAGTGAAAATGTATCCCATGAAAATTACGTCTTTTTTTAAAAAAATGTCTAAATAAAAACACAAATTGTGGCAATGGTGTTGTCAATTCCAAAAGCCTGGTTTTTGCTCTGGGGGTAGAAAGTGTGTGGAGTCGGTGCATTATACAATGCAATATGCCAAGATTTCATTATCCATGTTTAATTATAAATTTGTGTAGAGGGCCCTTCTCCATAGTATACGGGGGCTGCACGACACCAGTTATAAAGAATTAGCAGCCTTAGTGAATGAAGAGAATGTTCATAGTGCATAATTTTCAGGATGTAGCTTCATTTCCTTAAGCAGACCCAAGATGGTAGATAGCATCTAGAATATTAAATATCAGGAGACTACAGCGGCTCCTGTTAATAATGGTATGGGTGAAAAATATATTACATGTTGCTCTGAATGTGGTCATGTTTCTAAGAGGATTGAATTTCTCAAGCAGGGCTCTGCCATCAAAAATTCCCTATCCTGTATGCATCTGAGCAGCTCCTTAGCAATAGCTAGACAAACTGTTTCCACCAGCTGATGTTTCCTTACTTGGGTGGTCTCTAAGATAGCCGGGACCCAAACCATTTAAGGCTTTGTAGGCCATCCCCAACACTTCTTATTTCAAACACAGGTGAACTGGCAAGAGGCCTTAAGGTTATCCACAGGTACAGTGCATTTCAATTGCCCAGTATGGATGTGATGAAATGAATCACTGTGGCATGACTGGTGAGAAATGGTTACGGTATTTTGACAAGCAGAGGAGACTGATAACATTCTTGGCCACTTCTGCTCTGTGGACATCCACGAGTGAGAAGTCCCATAAAACCCTAAAACTGTCTTTGCCAGTTCACTTCTAGCTGGACTAAGTCTCAGGCATCTGGCTTTCATGAAAGTCCCTGGGTATGTCTACACTACGAAATTAGGTCGAATTTATAGAAGTCGGTTTTTTTGAAATCGGTTTTATATATTCGAGTGTGTGTGTCCCCACAGAAAATGCTCTAAGTGCATTAAGTGCATTAACTCGGCGGAGCGCTTCCACAGTACCGAGGCAAGCGTCGACTTCCGGAGCGTTGCACTGTGGGTAGCTATCCCACAGTTCCCGCAGTCTCCGCTGCCCATTGGAATTCTGGGTTGATATCCCAATGCCTGATGGGGCTAAAACATTGTCGCGGGTGGTTCTGGGTACATATCGTCAGGCCCCCGTTCCCACCCTCCCTTCCCCCGTGAAAGCAAGGGCAGACAGTCATTTCGCACCTTTTTTCCTGAGTTACCTGTGCAGACGCCATACCACGGCAAGCATGGAGCCAGCTCAGGTAACCGTCACCCTATGTCTCCTGGGTGCTGGCAGACGCGGTACGGCTTTGCTGCACAGTAGCAGCAACCCATTGCCTTCTGGCAGCAGACGGTGCAATACGATTGGTAGTCGTCCTCGTCGTGTCCGAGGTGCTCCTGGCCACGTCGGCTGGGAGCGCCTGGGCAGACATGGGCGCAGGGACTAAATTTGGAGTGACTTGACCAGGTCATTCTCTTTAGCCCTGCAGTCCTATTGAACCGTCTTATGGTGAGCGGGCAGGCGATACGGACTGCTAGCAGTCGTACTGTACCATCTTCTGCCAGGCAGGCAAGAGATGAGGATTGCTAGCAGTCGTATTGTACCATCTTATGCCAGGCAGGCAAGAGATGAAGATGGCTAGCAGTCGTACTGTACCATCTTCTGCCAAGCAGCCATGAGATGTGGATGGCATGCAGTCCTTCTGCACCGTCTGCTGCCAGCCAAAGATGTAAAGGATAGATGGAGTGGGTCAGAACAAGAAATAGACCAGATTTGTTTTGTACTCATTTTCCTCCTCCCCTGTCTAGATCACACTGCAGTCAGTCACAGAGAAGGCGCAGCGAGGTTAATCTAGCCATGTATCAATCAGAGGCCAGGCTAACCTCCTTGTTCCAATAACAACGATAACTTTGGTGCACCATTTCTTATTGGAACCCTCCGTGCAGTCCTGCCTGAAATACTCCTTGATGTACAGGCACACCCTTTGTTGATTTTAGCTCCCTGAAGCCAACCCTGTAAGCCGTGTCGTCAGTCGCCCCTCCCTCCGTCAGAGCAACGGCAGACAATCGTTCCGCGCCTTTTTTCTGTGCGGACGCCATACCAAGGCAAGCATGGAGGCCGCTAAGCTCATTTTGGCAATTAGGAGCACATCAACCACCACACGCATTATCCAGCAGTATATGCAGCACCAGAACATGGCAACGCGATACCGGGCGAGGAGGCGACGTCAGCGCGGTCCCGTGAGTGATCAGGACATGGACACAGATTTCTCTGAAAGCATGGGCCCTGCCAATGCATGCATCATGGTGCTAATGGGGCAGGTTCATGCTGTGGAACGCCAATTCTGGGCTCGGGAAACAAGCACAGACTGGTGGGACCGCATAGTGTTGCAGGTCTGGGACGATTCCCAGTGGCTGCGAAACTTTCGCATGCGTAAGGGCACTTTCATGGAACTTTGTGACTTGCTTTCCCCTGCCCTGAAGCGCATGAATACCAGGATGAGAGCAGCCCTCACAGTTGAGAAGTGAGTGGCAATAGCCCTGTGGAAGCTTGCAACGCCAGACAGCTACCGGTCAGTTGGGAATCAATTTGGAGTGGGCAAATCTACTGTGGGGGCTGCTGTTATGCAAGTAGCTCACGCAATCAAAGATCTGCTGATATCAAGGGTAGTGACCCTGGGAAATGTGCAGGTCATAGTGGATGGCTTTGCTGCAATGGGATTCCCTAACTGTGGTGGGGCTATAGACGGAACCCATATCCCTATCTTGGCACCGGAGCACCAAGCCGCCGAGTACATAAACCGCAAGGGGTACTTTTCGATAGTGCTGCAAGCTCTGGTGGATCACAAGGGACGTTTCACCAACATCAACGTGGGATGGCCGGGAAAGGTGCATGACGCTCGCATCTTCAGGAACTCTGGTCTGTTTCAAAAGCTGCAGGAAGGGACTTTATTCCCAGACCAGAAAATAACTGTTGGGGATGTTGAAATGCCTATATGTATCCTTGGGGACCCAGCCTACCCCTTAATGCCATGGCTCATGAAGCCGTACACAGGCAGCCTGGACAGTAGTCAGGAGCTGTTCAACTACAGGCTGAGCAAGTGCAGAATGGTGGTAGAATGTGCATTTGGATGTTTAAAGGCGCGCTGGCGCAGTTTACTGACTCGCTTAGACCTCAGCGAAACCAATATTCCCACTGTTATTACTGCTTGCTGTGTGCTCCACAATATCTGTGAGAGTAAGGGGGAGACGTTTATGGCGGGGTGGGAGGCTGAGGCAAATCACCTAGCTGCTGGTTACGTGCAGCCAGACACCAGGGCGGTTAGAAGAGCACAGGAGGGCGCGGTACGCATCAGAGAAGCTTTGAAAACCAGTTTCATGACTGGCCAGGCTACGGTGTGAAAGTTCTGTTTGTTTCTCCTTGATGAAACCCCCCACCCCTTGGTTCACTATACTTCCCTGTAAGCTAACCACCCTCCCCTCCTCCCTTTAATCACCGCTTGCAGAGGCAATAAAGTCATTGCTGCTTCACAGTCATGCATTCGTTATTCATTCATCACACAAATAGGGAGATGACTACCAAGGTATCCCAGGAGGGGTGGTGGAGGAGGGAAGGAAAATGCCACACAGCACTTTAAGCACAGCACTTTAAAAGTTTACAACTTTAAAATTTATTGAATGACAGCCTTCTTTTCTTTGGGCAATCCTCTGTGGTGGAGTGGCTGGTTGGCCGGAGGCCCCCCCACCGCGTTCTTGGGCGTCTGGGTGTGGAGGCTATGGAACTTGGGGAGGAGGGCGGTTGGTTACAGAGGGGCAGCAGTGGCAGTCTGTGCTCCAGCTGCCTTTGCTGCAGCTCAACCATACACTGGAGCATTCTGGTTTGGTCCTGCAGCAGCCTCAGCATTGAATCCTGCCTCCTCTCATCACGCTGCCGCCACATTTGAGCTTCAGCCCTGTCTTCAGCCCGCCACTTACTCTCTTCAGCCCGCCACTTACTCTCTTCAGCCCTCCACCTCTCCTCCCGGTCATTTTGTGCTTTCCTGCACTCTGACATTATTTGCCTCCATGCATTCGTCTGTGCTCTGTCAGTGTGGGAGGACAGCATGAGCTCGGAGAACATTTCATTGCGAGTGCGTTTTTTTTTCTTTCTAAGCTTCACTAGCCTCTGGGAAGGAGAAGATCCTGTGATCATTGAAACACATGCAGCTGGTGGAGAAAAAAAAAGGGACAGCGGTATTTAAAAAGACACATTTTATAAAACAGTCGCTACACTCTTTCAGGGTAAACCTTGCTGTTAACATTACATACATAGCACATGTGCTTTCGTTACAAGGTCGCATTTTGCCTCCTCCCACCGCGTGACTACCCCCTCAACCTTCCCCCCTCCCTGTGGCTAACAGCGGCGAACATTTCTGTTCAGCCACAGGCGAACAGCCCAGCAGGAATGGGCTATACTGAGTGTCCCTGAAGAAAAGCACCCTATTTCAACCAGGTGACCATGAATTATATCTCACTCTCCTGAGGATAACACAGAGAGATAAAGAACGGATTTTGGTTGAATGCCAGCAAACATACACTGCAATGCTTTGTTCTACAGTGATTCCCGAGTATGTGTTACTGGCCTGGAGTGATAAAGTGTCCTACCATGAAGGACGAAATAAGGCTGCCCTCCCCAGAAACCTTTTGCAAAGGCTTTAGGACTACATCTAGGAGAACCGCAAATGCCAGGGCAAAGTAATCCTTTCACATGCTTGCTTTTAAACCATGTATAGCATTTTAAAAGGTACACTCACCAGAGGTCCCTTCTCCGCCTGCTGGGTCCAGGAGGCAGCCTTGGGTGGGTTCGGGGGGTACTGGCTCCAGGTCTAGGGTGAGAAACAGTTCCTGGCTGTCGGGAAAACCGGTTTCTCCGCTTGCTTGCTGTGAGCTATCTACAACCTCCTCCTCCTCCTCATCTTCTTCGTCCCCAAAACCTGCTTCCGTATTGCCTCCATCTCCATTGAAGGAGTCAAACAACACGGCTGGGGTAGTGGTGGCTGAACCCCCTAAAATGGCATGCAGCTCATCATAGAAGCGGCATGTTTGGGGCTCTGACCCAGAGCGGCTGTTCGCCTCTCTGGTTTTCTGGTAGGCTTGCCTCAGCTCCTTCAGTTTCACGCGGCACTGCTTCGGGTCCCTGTTATGGCCTCTGTCCTTCATGCCCTGGGAGATTTTCACAAAGGTTTTGGCATTTCGAAAACTGGAACGGAGTTCTGATAGCACGGATTCCTCTCCCCAAACAGCGATCAGATCCCATACCTCCCGTTCGGTCCATGCTGGAGCTCTTTTGCGATTCTGGGACTCCATCATGGTCACCTGTGCTGATGAGCTCTGCATGGTCACCTGCAGCTTGCCACGCTGGCCAAACAGGAAACGAGATTCAAAAGTTTGCGGTTCTTTTCCTGTCTACCTGGCCAGTGCATCTGAGTTGAGAGTGCTGTCCAGAGTGGTCAGAATGGAGCACTCTGGGATAGCTCCCGGAGGCCAATACCATCGAATTGTGTCCACAGTACCCCAAATTCGAGCTGGGAACATCGATTTAAGCGCTAATCCACTTGTCAGGGGTGGAGTAAGGAAATCGATTTTAAGAGCCCTTTAAGTCGAAATAAAGGGCTTCACTGTGTGGACGGGTGCAGGTTTAAATCGATTTAACATTGCTAAATTCGACCTAAAGTCCTAGTGTAGACCAGGGCCCTGTCTCCTACAGAAATTATGAAAGCCAAGCAAGAGATGGAAAAGGAAATGTCCCTTATGTGTCAGAGGTCTGCTGATTGGAAATTCACAGATGTTGTTCTTTTGCTCCAACACTGCAGAATCTTACTATGGTAGAGGTGATTGGATTAATCAATTCTGCCTCTGGCATGCTGTTTTTCTCGTTTCTCATCAGGTTTTTCAGGTCATTTTTGAAACACTGTGATCTGTGGGGAAGATAGGAAGGTAGGGGATACCTAAATGCCAAGGTAAAGATAGATAATTGTAGACATACCACTGATCAGTGCCATGAAAAAGGCAGTACATGAACAATTAAAGTACGTACACACCAAATATTTTCTGCTCTAGAATAGGGTGATTTTCCCCTTATAGATAGCTCTGGGCTGACTGAATTCATCAGTTTCTGAGGCGGAACAATCATTACAGCTCCTATGTTTGTGTGGGGGAGTGGAAGAGCCCCAGGTTAATTCTGGAAGAGGTGGTTATTGGAGAATAATAGGTCTATATTTAGTATGTCTACAAACTTTGCACCAGCTTGGGATTCCCCATGACATTGGAATCCTCAGTAGACTGCTTGAACCAGTTTACAGCCCTTTGTATGGTATAACAGTGCAAAAGGGTCACAATGGACCTCCGGACTTGGCCCTTAGAACCAGGGCTGGCCTTTGGGAAAATTGTACCCTGGGCGAACCTGTATGTTGGTGCTATGGCCCCTGCTAGGTCTCGCCTGACCATACCTGCGCCCTGCTGCCTCATACCCCACGCTGGCCCCGCTCCTTGACCATGATGGCCGGAGAGAGGCGGCTGCTGGCTAGGAGCACAGCTCTGAGGGCATCAATGCCAGCAGCACAAAAGTAAGAGTGGCATGGTATGGTATTGCCACCTTTTCTTCTGCGCTGCTTCTGGAGGTGGCGCTGCCTTCTGAGCAGGGTGTCCGGAGAGTGGCAGCTGCCAGCCAGGAACCCAGAGGTGCCTGGGCTCAGCTCTGGCATACCCCAGCCAAATTAAGCACTCATGGTGCCCCACTGACCTGGCCGGACCTGCTTAGAATTCTAAAATGTTTACACTAGTTTTTAATCCATGAAGCAGTCACATTTGTGTCATAACATTAGGGATTATATTTCTCCTATAAACTGCAGCCATCAGTAATTTGTGTAGAAGTACTAGAGAGCAGCCTGATCTCATTCCTTCTCTGTCTCACATATCTGATAGTCCATCCAGTAGAGCGCAGCAGAACACATACCTCTTGAGCAAACAAACAAGCTATTATTGCAACATCTGTGCTCCTTAAATTTTGTTCTCATCTGTGGCCATGAATGTATTCTATGTGTCTATTCGGAAAAAGCATTGCAAGCAACTCACGTTGTGGAAGAAGACTAATTACTCTGTGCTCATTTGACCAAGAATCCTGAGTGGGGTACTCTCCAGCCTCTTTTCCTCCTTTTATATGCACATCTGAAAGGGTGATGGCTGTTTCTCCTCTCTGGGGTGGCCTGTGTGATATTCCCAAGCAATAGTGTAAGATTCTAGTGTTCTAATTAAAGACTAAATGTATTCAAAATAGAGGAGAGAGAGTTAAAACAAGAATCTGACTGCAGAACTGATCTAACCTGGAAAATCTTTATTCATTCCCCTTGGATTTAATTATAGTGAATAGAAAAAAATACTATACTTCTAGAAATCACATTATTTTTTTCCTCCCCTCTGGCCCTTTTGGCACTCCAGCCTGTCAGGGATGCAGCCTTTCATTTCAGATCTCAAGTGTCATCTTTCCCTTTACCTGTCTCACACTGCTGTTATGACCTTTGGATTTCTTTGATGTGCCTGGCTTATTATGTGATACCAGATACAATCCCTATAAAGCAGTGCCCCTGAGTCTCTCTTTCCCTATGCATCCATTATCTGTGTTCCAAATCCACTCAGGCTTGTATACATTGCTTTGGATAAGCTGTTTTGGTACCTGTATTCCTCCACTCTCCCCCATTTTTCACAATATAAGGGGTCTCTTTGAAGGTGCATACACTCAATAGTCCCCCCCCCCACATATACCTTCTCTTCTTCTCATCCAAATAAGCATCCCACTCTGGAAAGGAAATGTACACTTTGTCTTAGCTTAACTACCCGGCTTTTGCACGTTAACTGGATTGTCACAGTAAAAAAAAGCTGAGATAGATAATAGAATGAACAGCCCTTAATTAACCCTTCTGTTGATTCATAGCCCTTCTGTTCAGCTGTCTAGGGTTCAATGTATACAGAATATGAAAGATACATGGTATACATTCATGTTTGTGCTAATGATTAGCCCTAAACTGACCTGTGCTACTGTCCTTCTATGATTTATATTTTGTGTTTGCAAAAAACCAGCTACAAAAATGGTAACTCACTTAATGTTTTATGACAGGAAATTCTGTGAAACAAATTATTCAAATCAATAGCCTACTATTCTAATCTCAGACACATGAGAGCATATTGACTGGAAACTAGCAAAAATAAACAATTATCTTGTATGCAAGGCACACCTCTGTGTCTGCACAGAATATAGCTCATTGTTGTGTTTTTTAGTTAGCCCTCTGTCTGTCATACTTATTCTGTGTTGCAGACATGTACAGCTACTAATTTAGCATACAAAAGGTAATTTGTGGTACAAAATCTGGACTGAGATCCAGCAGCTGGAAAAAATCCAGACTGTGGTTTTGACTTAGTGTGTCCATTTACAGAAATTTCACTTGGTATAAGTGAAGCATGATGGTTGTTGCAATTGTCTAGTTCAATAATTTGAGATGAACAGATGTGTCTCATCCCTGTGATGGTCTGGAAGTGTGGCATGTGGCCTTCTTGAACTTTCCAATAATTCCATAAAAGGGTCTTATTAAGATTAGTAAATAATAATTTATGACTTTTCTAGGGTTGATCTTTAAAATCATTATTTAAAGGAGTGGAAAAAAGAGTGATGTGATCTGACACAAAGGGTGAGAATCGTCCCTTCGTATAAGTAGTGTGAAGGTAGAACAGATCGTGGTCCAGCACAGACCCCTTGTCATTGCCCTGGCATCATAAAGGGGTCAGAAAGCTATACCATCTTCCCAGCCAGCCAAGGAATCCCCTGATGTGATGGACATTTCAGCTCTCTAGCACAGGTGATATGTCAGGAGAAGTGTGGGAGACCAGTCAGGAAGTGACTGTGTCCCACTTCTGCAACTGGTGGACAATAGCTCCTTGGAAGCATTACCAACTGGCAAAGTTGAGAGCAGCTCTCAAGCTACCCTAAACTTTGTCACAGATGGTCTTGGCAGCAGAAAATTATAACTAGATCATTAATGCCCTGCTTTGTGCTCAGCAGAGACTGGGAGTAGGAAATGATCTGGGTCAGACATTTAAAGAATCTGATCTTGTTTAAAAAAAAATCACAATACACACTTAGGAAAAATGTGTCTTTTAAAGAGCATCTTTATTTTAAAATTTTGCAGAGAAGATGCAACAGATATTTATACAAGGAGTATGAGAGAAAGGATTCTCCCCCCCCCCCCTTTGCAAGTAAAAACATGTAATGAGGCTTCCTAGCCAAAAGCACCTCTATTGTTTAACCACTTAGGGAACTAATGATCCATTTCAAGTCATCTTGCCCACTCCAAGCCAAGAGAAATTTTCCAATCTCCTTCAACTACCTGAAAAAGAAGTAATTTTGTTTACTGATTCTTTTTCTAAATTTTCAAGAATGGTCTATCAGTGACTACTTGGAGGACAACAATGGCAGCAAAAGGATTCATGTTAAAAACCCATAGCTTTGTGAAGTAAGAAATAATACAGTCATATAGCTAACACTGATCTTATCTATTGTGTAGGTTTACTTGCAACAGCTATCTACCTCTGAGATAGCTATCTACCTCTGAGATCTTTGATAACCCTCCTAATAGTTTAGCTGAATTAGTTACTATGGGCCTGATCCAAAACACATTGAAGTCAGTGAAAAGACCCAAATAACTATGGATCAGGCTTTATCGATTGCTGTAAATAGATACATTGATAAGGGGTAACATTTTCAAAAGTGCCTAAGTGAGTTAGAAGGCCAAATCTCATTGACTTTCACCTTTCAAAATGGAACTTAGAAACCTAAGTAATTTAAGCACTTTTGAAAATTTTACATGAGCGCTTTAGAAAACGAATATCTATACTGATGATATTTAATAGATCTTGTTTAGAAAACAGCACAGGTTAGTCTCATATACATATTGATCGTTACATATATTCCATTACTATGAGATACAAATTCAAGATAATTTATGCTTCTAAATAAACACTAGCTAGAGTGTTTTTGAACCAGGAATCCAATAAATAATGGATCCATTTATGCTGAAAGAGACTTTTGAATATTTAGTGTTTTTACATAAAACAATTTCAGCTATATACACTTATCTAACATAATGTGTGCACTGATAACTTTTGTTCTCTTTTTTTAAAGGGTAACATTTTTTGCTTTTTTTTTTCAGTTCTACTTTTCCAAGTAAAACAATTCACCTCCAAAAAAGCCAAGCTGACACTGAAAGGCTGAACACTTTAAATTTACATGAAAAAGATGTTGCCTTTGGCAAGAATATACAGATTTCTCATGTAATTTGGTCAAAACTGAGTAAAAAAACTAGGTCATACCAGGGTTATTACCTTCTGACAAATGCATAGCAATACTCAACAGCAGAAATTAGGTTTTAATGAAAAAGATATAATTCCAGAACAAGTTTTAGATCTTTGCATGTTTGAACTGTATTATGGTGATAAATCTTCCCTTCCCTTATCTCAAGAAATATGCAGGACATTTAAAAAAATTAAATCTGCAGTTCACAAAAATAATTGATGTTTGAAGTCCTCACTGAAGAGGTGACTGACCTCCTGTAAGTCTTGCCTTGCTTAGCAACGTTCCTTAGCAACGCCAGTCTATTATACAGCACACAATATCAGAACATAGAGAATTGCCAACAGCCAATTACTAATCATTTTGCACTAAGTAGTAGTTGTAGGATACTGTTCTGTCTTTTGAGTTAAGTCACACTGCTCCCCCACAGTTGTCTGCCTTGACATGCTTAATTCATTTTTTAAAATGTTTCTTCTGATTGCTTTTTTTTAGTTTTCTTGTTAAACCACATTGTGCAAAGACGTTCCACCTAAATTCTCAAAGGATTCCGTGCACCTAACATGTGTAATCAGAACTGAATTGACATTCCTCTCCTCTGAATCGCCAGAGGTAGGCAATGGGACTACCATACAGCCCCTCTCTATATCCTCTGCGGCCATTACTTCAACCTATGGGATTAAGAAATGATGGCTATCTTTCTGCATCTCCTTTCTAGGGTTCCCACCCATTGGATCCATTTAAGTACAGATCCAGAGGTCCATCGTTCAATCTGCTTCTGATGCTTCTCTTTGCATGGGCCTATCTGGAGCCAGTTAGGAGCTCTGCTCCCCATTGCAAAGAGAGCCCTCTAGCAGTAGGAGAATTTCACCCACATTCTTCATTCCTGCTTTACTTTGCATTCATGCTCTCTTCTTCATCCATTGGCCACTGGCAAAATAGCCTTGCAGCACTGCCCTCTTTATGGGGATGATCCTGCAAACACTTATACGTGTGTGTAACTTTATTACCTTGAGTGGTCCTGTGATGGATTTGAAGCTGCTATATCATGATTTATGACTATTTTGTGTTCTGTTTGTCTGACTTCTGTAAGGTGGGGAGCGGGGAGGCAAGGAGTTAATTCCAGCAGGGTTTGGCTTCATGTACACAGGAAAACCAGTCAATGACTCCAGATAAAACACTTTGTGCAAACACTCCAAGGGAGTGACAATGCCGTAGTTATTCACTTTAATGCTTTGGTTTGTCCCTCTCATCCTGCTTTGAGCAGGGGGTTGGACTAGATGACCTTCCAACCCTGATATTCGAAGATTCTATGATTCTCCCCTCCCACCCCATGAGAGCTGACTTAACCTGGTTTTGGATGGCCCATCCAATTGTGTGGGATAAGAGAAAAAAAAGACTTTTAGTTGGATAAAAAAACAGGCCCTCAGTGACAGGGGCAGAGCGACAGTCGGGGAGCAGACTGACACCAGGGGCTGGGGTACGATAGGCCTGCCTAAGCCTTTTGGTAAGAAAGACATGCATATAGATGCTTTATTGTTTTAAAAAACCTCTTCTGCTCTGTTCCTCTTCTGCTTTTGCTCTGAGATTAGGCGATACTTTGTTTTCCAAAGGCTATTTTGAGTCTCTCTATTCACCATTGCCATGACTCCCAAAGGAACAATGTGCAGGTATGAATAGTTGTTCCACAAGGTACTGTAACCCAGGACTCAGTCTAAGAGTGGGGAGTGGAAAAGTCTCATCACTTTGGAGGGGAAAGGGCATTCAGAGTCCAGAGAAGAGGTCAAAGGTGCAGTTAGCCATGTAATTGTGAGAAGCCCCTGTGAACTCAATGAATTATTTATATATATATACACGTGGATTTGGTGCAGGATCCATTATGCTTTGCTCTTTATTGTACAATCGAATAGGATTTCGTCTATGGTCTAGCTCTTCTTTCCTGAAGATTACTGACCCACTTTCTCTAACCATTTTGAAAATCCACATACATAGAATCATACAATATCAGGGTTGGAAGGGACCTCAGGAGGTCATCTAGTCCAACCCCCTGCTCAAAGCAGGACCAATCCCCAATTTTTGCCCCAAATCCCTAAATGGCCCCCTCAAGGATTGAACTCACAACCCTGGGTTTAGCAGGCCAATGCTCAAACCACTGAGCTATCCCTCCCCCCCAAAATCAACATTAAACACAACATGCTAACAGAACAACTAAAAAATAAGTCAAGAAGTGAAAGGGTTATCCTGGCTTTTCTGGGTACTGTAATTTCTTTATTTCCATTATAATATGCTTTTTCAGAACTGAATGCAGTGACCTTAATTATTAAAAAGGATCAAGATTAGTTTATCTTGTGTTTGCTATGAAAAACAAAAAACGTGTTCCTCTTTTATCTATTTTCAAATTGTAAATGCTAACTCTAATGCTATTTTCCTTTCCTTCCGGT
This sequence comes from Lepidochelys olivacea, assembly GCF_965140295.1. Classification (NCBI taxonomy): domain Eukaryota; kingdom Metazoa; phylum Chordata; order Testudines; family Cheloniidae; genus Lepidochelys; species Lepidochelys olivacea. The sequence continues at coordinate 172,160,757 of NC_140411.1, forward strand.
AGTTAGCTAAAATGGACACCTTGATCATAAGTAATTAGTCTACAGTGCATCTGCTGCTTATCATTTTAACAAACCTATTTAAATTTTGAAAAAATAACATCAATTTTACTGAATCATCTAATATGGCTTCTCTAGTCCTTCAGAAAATGCTCATTGATTTCCATGACTACATTTGGTAGTCAGGAGGAACATATTGCATTATATTTTTCTTTAAATGCAATCTAGTTTTGTTATACTGGGAGCCAGGAAAGATGTACGGTACAGTAAAGGTGATATTATGATGGGATCAATTCATTGTTGCCTTATGACTCAGGTATTACACAATAGTACAGATAACAGCTATTACCTGACAAACAAATGGAAACCATATTCTATCAAATAAAGAAACTCTCATCCCATCTGTTTCTGAGGTCTTCTTGCAGTGAAGTACTTAATTTGAAGCCCATTGAAGGGTCTCCAGGCAAGAGGATATAAAATTCATGCAAATATTAACCACAGTTGGCCAAACACAAAAGGGGAAGAGAAAAACCTAAGCAGCAGCATTCATCCCCTTATGAAAACCAAACAGTCTCTCTGCATGAACAACTACTCAGAATTCAAAGGACATGTGATCAAACGGAGAATAAGTCTGAGTTTGGGAGTCCTTTCTATTCATAGAACTTACTGCACATTTTGTGGTGGGCATTACTGTTGACGTTTTCACAATAATTTACATGATACCTGCTCTGAGCCCTCTACCCTGCTTGGACAAGGCATAAGGATGGGGAGGGATGGATATAAGAGCATAGGCTTTAAGGAATCTGGATCAGATAGAGTATGAACTTTGAAGTTCAGGGCCATCTTTAGTGAACTTAAGAGTCATCACGCCATAGATGGCTCTGTGGATCTTAATATGGTAGAGGGCTGGTCCCCTGCCTCTCAGGATTTGGATCCACAGATACATGAATATGAGTTTAATTTGCCATTGATTGAAGACATACATCTTGCAGTCTCTTGGGAGTTTCCCTTTATCCCTGTAGGCCAATCAGAGTCAACATGTGGAGAGGGAAATCAGCAGGCCACTTTGATTCCTGTTTTATTCCCACTAGCTATATGTGGGAGCTGTTACCCTTTCAGAGTCACCCACAATGGAGGCACCAGGGAGAATGAGACCAGAAAGAAAATGGGTCAAATCATAACGTGTGTACACTGCCCTCATGACTGCTGATTATTTTAGGCTTAGTATTCAGGTATCTGGCCATATATATTCCACAAACTGAAGTGCAGGGTGTCACGGCAATAGAAATGCTTCTCCATGGAGAAGAAACTAGCTCACCACCTGGAGCTAGGATAGGAAGTGTCCACTTTTTCTTACCCTATAGAGTTATCAAGGAAGGATCAGCAAGTTTTGAGTTCCATTTAGTGAATTGGTACGTATAAATATTGGTTAATAAACATGAATTGATTGATGAGGATAAACATAATTATTGAATAGCTGCCATACTCCCTGAACACAATCCATTTGGTGCACTGATAATGATGGGAGACAGCTTGTGGAAAAAGTAACATGTGATCATGTAATTAGACTGTATCATAATGAGGGAGCAGAATAGAACCTTAATTCTGGCATTTCCTAACTTCCGAGAGCTTGATTCTGCGACCTTAATATTATTTTGATAAGGGAAAGAAGTTGTATGTAATGTTAGACAAAATAAAAAGAGGCAAAACCATGTTCTGTTATGTGCTTGTGTACCATTAGTATCTGGTATGACTGTTCCTATACTCATACCATTCCTTTTGCAGGGAAAAGGAATTTTAGATTTTGGTGTGGGCCAGGGACTATGAATGTTGAATAGGCATATAGGTGCCTTGCTTTTATAAAATATGTTTGAGCTAGAACCCACATGGATTGACGGTTGGGTACAGAGATTATACTGTACATTATTTTGACACTTAGCAAATTTTGGACTTTTGGTTTTCTCCATCAGAGTTGTAAATATCTTTATTAAGCTTCAGCTTGTGGCATCAACAAAGAATATTATACTTATCTTAATATTCTAAATCTCTCCACTCAATTCAAACAGCAGAAACAAACTTCATTATTTTATGGAATGTGATTATGTATTGACATTAAAAATTCTAATGTGGCATCTCAGTCATTTGCTGAGATAAAAAAATTCTGAAAATGGCATTTTGCGGGGGCTCAACTGCTGTCACTTTATAATTAACAACTTGCTATATCATTAGCAATTTACAATGCATTTTACTAGTGAATTACTAATGAATAAACATGAATCTTTTATATTATTTTGTAGATAATGAACACTAGGAAAGACTGCTGATCTATTAAAAAGTCCCTAGGGGATTGGTATTGGAATTCTATTCCTATCCATTCCAGACCGCAATTGATTGTTACCTTTTAACATATGGTGCACAGTGATTTGATTAATCAATTAGGACCATGGCAAGTTGAGAACTATGCCTGGAAGCAGTGGGATAGTGTGGATGTTGAAGTGAGAAGAATGAAGATCAAAGCAAGTTGCTGAAGGCCAAGGGTCTGCCCTAGGAGAACCATCAAGCACAGGGGACAGAGACTCATTCATTTATCTTTGTTTCTTGCAACCTTTACTGTGTAGTATTCAGCTTAGTTAGAAGTGTGTCATTCTAGTCACATTATTCATGATTTTGTTGTCTTCTTTGAAACAAGACATCTATTGTAACAGAGAATATTAGGGATTTACTATCTTTAATTATGACAACATGTGGATGATCAGATCAGTCAAACAGGCTAATGCTTGTTTATTTGTCAAAATGGGCCAGATTTTTGGATGTCTGATTGTGTATAATACCAGCAGTGAGGCAGAGGGGAGACAGGTGAGTTGTGGTAGAATTCAAGCTCATGTAATATTGTACTAACTGAATACAGATAGATTTAGTTCTGTATGATTTCTTTTGGCTTTGTAAACTTGCAAAATATTTTGAGCCAGTCACTGGTACATGCCATTGTATTGCTCAGCTCCAGTGGGGCAAAATGGAGTAAATCTGGATTACTGGCTAGTTCAGCCAGACTTACACCTGCTTTGCTTCACCAGAGTGGCACAAAATAGTTAGAGCATACTGCTGAATCTGCCCTGTTGCTACTGGTGTTAAACATGTATCATAGAGGCAGGAGGCTCTTTTTCTATCTAGGTACCTCTATAACTATGTTATATGAGCACCTTACAAAAAAATTTTACAACACTCCTGTAAGGCAGCACTTGGGTGGTGCAACACCATTTTGGTGCTTTTTTTAGGAGCTGGAACATTGTTCTGGCACTTCTGCTGGTCCCGGGCCAGGTGGTTCCTTTCCCTTCATGGCTGGAGAGCATCCGTCAAACTGGCAGGTGCTGATATTGGGCCTGGGTGGGGGGCATGTAGTACGGGTCTGCATAGAGGGAGCCAGGGACACTGCAGATGGAACTGGGCAGTGGAGCATGGGGTCTAGAGCAGCTGAGAACCAGGGGGTAGAGCTATGCAATGTAGGGAGCTAGGTAATGAAGCTGCCTGGATAATGGAGCCTTATGAAAGGAGCAGGATCCAGGTACAGTGGTGGGGAGGTAGGGACAGGACAGGCATTGCAGAGAGTCATCTCCTGCTCCCCTGGGCCTCTCCCATCTCCCCCACTGCCCCTGTCTTCCACACAGCTCCTCCCCAGTAGCCCACAGCTCCCTCTGCTCCCTCCAGGGCTTCTCACTGCCCTGTGTTATGGCACTTTCTTTTTTCTAAGACTCCAGCACTGCTGTGAGGTAGGGAGATATTGTTATGAAGATCTATAGAAAGAGGTGATCAAAACCCAGAATTTCCATCGTGTGGGACATTCCAATATTTCAACGTTTTGTTTTCATCCCAAATTAGGATGTGGAAAGTCAAAATATCTCAACTTTTTATGTAATAGAAAGTTTACAAAAAATCATTTGGGAAATGTTTCTACAACATGTTTTGACATTCCTGAATCGAAACGATTTATTTCAATTTGTTAACCTGAAATGAAACATTTCATTTGGAGTTAGCATTAATCTGCATCTGTTTGAACAATGTGGTGCCTCATTGAAATTGTAGTTTCAAGCACCTCATGCTCCCAATCTCTGCTGCCCTTCAGACTTTATCTCCCAGGATGCAGTGTGGTCTGTCCCTGTGAATAAACCACCATTATGGGTCAGCATGATGGTGAGCATGATGGGTCAGCTCGAAACAAAACATTTGATTTTGATTTTCCCAATAGAAAATTCTGCCAAAATGGTTCTTTTCCATTCAAAAACTTGGATTTTGATGAAACCTCATTTTCCAAAGGGAAAATATTTTGTTTGCTTTTGTTTTTACTAGATCTAGACATATAATATTAGGAGTAGGGCCTTATTATGCTAGGCACTGTAAAACTCTTATGAAGACATGGACCATGGTCCAAAGAGCACACAGTCTAAAGGTTATCTTGGCTAGAAAAAAGTGGTTGATTTTTAGATTGGATTTAGCTAAGATTTTCCAGTTAAACCTGATTTAAACTCTACCTTTTTCCTTGCGTAGATGTCGAGCAACACTTTTTTAGCTCAATTTTTTATTCTAGCCTAGTAGAACACAACCAGCTTAATGTGTTTCTCTGCAATAAGAAAAAACAATGAGTTTAGTTCAGGTTTAGCTAGCTCATTTTAGCTAAACCCAATCTAAACTCAACCTCTTTTCCTGGCCATGACAAACTGTAAGGACTCAGTCTTCAAGGTACTGAATATTCTTGTCCAGTCCAGCAATGTGTTTAAACATATGGCTAACCCCATTGGTTTCAGTAGGGTCCAGCTCTGTTGCAATAAGAGACCCTTTAACAGACCTAAGAGTGCCCGTGCAGGGGTTTTCACCAAATTAACTACATTGGTTTAAAAAACAATTTTAAGATCAACTGTTAGTACTACTCTCAGGACTTGCTTACTTCAGAAAGTTAACTGGTGAAAGCAGTGAGGAGCTGCCAAAATCTTAACAACGGGTTCCCTCCTCACCCCACGAGGGGGTCGTTGCCCACCCCCGCCTCCCGGGACTCCTGCCCCATCCAACGCCCCCGTGTTCCTTGACGCCCCCTCCTCAGGACCCCTGCCCCATCCACCCCCTCCCCTGTTCCCTGACTGCCCCCAGAACCAGGCAGGAGGGTCTTGTGGGCAACCGTAGTAGGTGCCCACCCCACCCCTAAGAGCCAGAGGCACCTGCCGGGGGGCGAGGTAGGGAGTCCCGGAGGTGCTTACCTGGGGCAACTCCCAGGAAGCATCCGGCAGGTCCCTCTGGCTTCTAGGGGCGGGGGAGCGTAGCTGGGGGAAAGTAGGGGGAGCGGCTGCTCCCCCACTGATCACATCAAAAGTGGTGCCTTAGGCGCTGGAGCACCCATAGGGAAAATTTGGTAGGTGCAGAGCACGCACCGGCAGCTCCCCACCCCGTGCCCGGCTCCAGATCACCTCACCTCCGCTCCGCCTCCTCCCCTGAACGTACCGCCCTGCTCTGCTTCTCCGCCCCCCCCCCCCCCGGCTTCCTGTGAATCAGCCGTTCGGCGGGAGGCCGGGGAGGACTGAGAAGCAGGCGGTGGCTTCACACTCAGGCCAAGGGTGCTGGAGGTGAGCTGGGGCAGGGAGCAGTTCCGGTGCGCGCCCCCCCACCCCCGGTTACCTGCTGCGGAGTGGGCGGCCCTCCTTGCACCCCACCCCCCCGCCCCAGCTCAACTCCACCTCCCTGGGCCTGAGCGGGAAGCCGTGGCCTGCTTCTCAGCCTGCCCCAGCTTCCCGTGCAAATCAGCTGATTCGCGGGAAGCCTGGGGGATGGAGAAGCAGAGTGGGGCGGCACGTTCAGGGGAGGAGGTGGAGGCAGAGCGGAGGTGAGCTGGGGCTGGGGTGGGGCGGAGAGCTGCCGGTGGGTGCTCTGCACCCATCAAATTTTCCCTTTGGGTGCTCCATGGCTGGAGCACTCATGGAGTCGGTGCCTAAGGCGCCACTTTTGGCTGGTTAAATTTAGAAGCCCTTTTAGAACTCATTGTCCTTTGCGGAACAACCGGTTCTAAAACTGCTTCTAAATTTAACAAGCGGTTCTAGTGAACTGGCTCGAACCGGCTCCAGCTCACCACTGGGTGAAAGGAAGCCTGTTTTAATGTATGGAGGGTAAACTTCATTTACTGATTGTGATACTAATCTTGCACCACTGTTTGGATTTTTTTTTTTTTTTTTTTTTTTTTAAGAAAGACAGAATTGGGCCTGTCACAGTTTCAGGGCAACTATACCTGTCTTCCCTCTCTGTGGTCCCTTTCAGGGCATTCACTTTAGGCTTCTAGCTCCCAGCCATCACCTCTGTTGAACAGAGACCTATGTCTCACTCTCTTCTGACCAGGGATTTTAAGGCTGCACAGCTCCCTGCCTTACACTGTGATATATACCCAGCAAGCCAGATGGTATGTGCTTTGCTTTTACTCTGAGAGCTACAAGGTGTATTGCCCTCAGTTATAAGTTACCGCACAGCTCCTTCTAAGAAAGCATATGTATTCCTAAGGTAAAATCGTTACAGAGAAAATATATGAAAACAATAAAATAACCTACGTACGTGCTAAAAGGGTTTCCAAAGATCACTCCCAACTCCAACCTAGGTCTCTGGTCGTGGTTTAGTCCTTCACAACCCACAATGGAGTTTTCCCTCTAGTTACAAGTTCATCTTTTTTAGTGCCAAAACCAGAACAGCTGGGCAGATTAGCCATTTTTTTATACAGCTCGGAACTTTGATCTTGGCCTTCTGTAACAGGTAATCAACAGACAATGACCCTCGCCTTAGGGTGTAGCTTTAAAAGGCTTTGTTTTTTGCATACGGTTGTATTTTTAAAAATATCTATGGAACTTTTTGTATATAATCCTGTAGTCTGATTTCCTGAGGGAGATGCTATGGAGATCCTCTATACTAATCAGAAGACAGTTTCTGTACAAAGACTAGTGTCTGAGAAATCAACACATTTTTCCTCACATAAGAAGCCATGTACCCAGATCTCCAAACACATGAGTTTAACTCACATGGCCTTCCCAACTGTGTGCAGAATTCCCATGGACTTCATATCTAGATTCTTGTGTTGAGTTGGAAGGGACTGTAAGCAACATTTTGCTTCATTTAGCAGTCCATCAGTGTAACTTTGTTGTCAAACTTATCAAATCTTCATTATTTTTTTTTAAAGCTGTATTTTTAAAATAGTGTAGTTTCTGATTTTCTATAGGAACATCAATTTCATAATTCATTCACTGATCCAGAACACTCCATTCCAAGGAATGGTATTGAGTAACTGTCAGACTCCTCCACCTTCATCTGCCAAAATAAGCTGTTTTCTGTCTTTTTGGATCACCTGTCATTGTATAATCTGCTTTTTTTAATCAGTGGATTTAATGTAAATAAATCCTTTGGTTTTGCAGGCTGGAAGATTAGATAATGATCTCCCACTTGGAAAATAATAGTCTTGGCTTTCAGTATTTCTTTTCTGTAAATTCCACAGCTTTGCCCCAGCATTTATATTCCAGCAGGAGACCATTATCATGTCACAATGTTCTATTCCTTTGACAGTATCTCTTTACAGCAGCAAGTACCTGTACAACTAGTTGTGCAGAATGTTTTGTATGTATGCATGCTATTGCTGAGAACTATGCTGAAACCACCAAGCTGATATTTCTCAGGGATGAATGACTGTTTTAGTTGTGCATCCCACTGCTTTAGCAAAAATGTTTGGACTAAAACAAGAGTTTCAAGGACGTTCTGCACTTGTCAAAACATGTGCAAAGGACTGAAATAGCAGCAAGTATATTTTAATCATCCATATAAATATAGTCTTTACCACAACATAAAATGAAAAGAGGCAGAGAATGGGCGGGGGCAGGACTATTAAAATAACAGTGAAAGCTTTTTCATCATATCCCTTTAACTCTCAGAACATCAGTAGAACGTACAATTTCTCTTGTCAATCACACTTTTGTCTCAATTTGACAAAAACTTTCCAGCTATATTAGAAATCCATTAGCCAAGCTGCTCATACGACAATATGGCTACTCAGGATGAGTGAATGTCCCCCACTTTTCAAATCATTCTTCAAACTCCATTTCCTGTATTACTTTATATGGTAGTATGGGACAACTAAGCTGCCCATGCACAATGATTTAAGGCCAGCTAGTTAAACAAAACCAAAGAAGACAAATTGCTACTTTTTAATGAATAATTTATCATATTTCTTCAAGGTGGTATGATAGAAAACAGTGAGTTCCAGTCTCTCATGGTAGAAAATATTTTTAGGCCCAGTGGCTGAGGGAACATTCAGGATTGTAAGGAACAAAAGAAAAGAAAATGTGAACTTATTGCAGTTTGACAGAGGGGTTAGAATAGATTGGGATTGGGAATTCAATGAAGACTGCCATTATATTAGAGACTATACATTACAATAGTGCTTTGACTAATATTTGAACAAAGTTCAAAATTGACTAGTGATTTTGGGTGCCCATCTGGAGAAACTTTTAAGGGTTCTGATTTACAGAGACTGGATTATTGTCACTTTCTGAAAAACAGGCCTTAAAGGTGTCCCAAGTTTGGTGCCCTGAAACCAAGCCACCTGAAAGCAGCCCTCACTTCTGAAAATTTTAGACGTGTTGTTTTCCTTTCTAAGTAGAGAGGATGGGTAAATATTCAGAAGTATATAAGTGACTTAGGAGCATAAAATCCCACTTTCAAAAGAGAGACTGAGGCCTGGTCTGTGCTACATGATTAGGTCAATGTAAACGGCCTTGCGTCAACTTAGCTGTGGAAGGGTCTTCACTTAAACTTGGCTACCACCAATGTAAGTGCCTCTCTACACTGATTTAGTAACACCACTTCTCCGAGCAATGTAGAGTCATGGTTGATGTAATTAGGTCGACGCAGAGTCAATGTAGATGCTGTGTTGCTTACATCGACTGTTAGTGGCTTTCAGGAGCCGTCCCCAAATCCCACACAGTTACAATAAAATTGATAAAGCTTTTCTGGTGAGGACATACACCACTGGCACAAGGAGATAAATGTGTGCACACACAAGAGATTTAATAACTGCAGTGGCTGTATGCCAATGTAAGTTAGGTCAGTGTAATTTTGTAGTGTAGGCATGGCCTTAGGAGACTATGTCTCAGGAGTGTCAATGGCATGCCTAAGTCACTTTAGAAAATGAGAGTTAGGGCTAAATCTAAAGATTCAGACTGGTGACTAACAGGTGCTGAGGTGTTTTAAAATTCCCAACTTGCACTGAAATCCATGGGATTTAGTAACCTCTGTTTTTTTGATAATCTACTAGGCATCCACCTGCAATGTTGGGTTCCTAAATACCTTTGGAAATTTGGCATTTAGGGACTTTGGAAAAGTTTATTAAACATATCAAAACAGAGTGAAATACAAAACTGGGGCAGGGTGAATACCTGAAACAACTGTCCAAAAATATTCTTTCAGATAAAAAAATGCCCTTTTCTCCAGTTGTTTTGGTTCCTGTTGTGTTTTCTTACTGCAACTATTTCAGCCAACAGATTTGCCAGCAGGAATGTTTGCAGAAACAGATAGTTTTAAGTGAATTCTAAAAAATATGCAAGAAAAGCAAATTTTACATCTGCAAATGTGAATATTCACATCAGAAACCTGATTATAAGGGCAGGGAGCAGAAACAATACTGTGTATCTAATCAGAAATGAGCAACAGTGCTCTAATTCAGAATATCAGACACTCCCAACTGATTGCTCATAGACTGAATGATTTCAAATAATGAATAATTTCTATAAAATGGTGAAGCTGCAACTGAATAATTCACAACAAGAAAAGAAAGTAAGTTTGTTTAGTAAGTGACTTTTCATTAAAATTTGCTGAGCTGTAATAAAGATGCTGAGGATCTTCCCATGGAAATTTTCAAAAGGTCCTAAGGATGTTAGGAGCCCAACTCACAATGACTTTCAGTTGGATTTACGTGCCTAACTCCCTTTGACTGCTTTGAAAAACCCAAACCAATACTTTAATACAGGGAACTACATGATTTCCTAAAAAAATATTATCACTGACTGTCATAATCAAAAGACAGAGGTAAGAAATAATAAACAAATTGGTGAGAAATGAAGCCCTATGCGAGCTGAAACTGTTATAGAAGTCTTAGTTTAGCAGAGATGGAAAGACTTTGGAATATATCTTGTAAACTATTTTTTTCTATTGCTGCGCCCAAAAAACAAGCAAACAAACAAACAAGTCTGTGTCCTAAATTGACAAAACTTGGAAGCTCAGGTGCCTTTCTCAATATCAGAACTTCAGTGCTAATTTAAAGGAGAATTGGGTAGACCCAATTCATACCAAAGCTCTGCATGGACAGGTAACTTTCAGTTTATTACTTATATAATAACAATTAGAGGACTGGTCCTTCCCCTAAAAATTACATACTATACTATACTGCACCTCTATGCATTCAATTGTTTCAACTACATGGCAAGATCCTGCCATACAGGAATACAAGTGGAAGGAAGGAGAGGGTTCAAGGAGCTTTCTGCCACTGATTTTGCACCAAGTCAGGGCATGGTGTCAATCCTTGCACTTGGGCTATGGCTGGTGGATTATTAAACTGACAGCAATAATTGAAATCCCTCAGATAATGGAGTCAATAAAAGGATGGGGCTATTCTTCTTCCATTGTGCTGACCACAGTGTTGGACTGGCACAAAGGCTGCACTTAACAGAGGGTTCCTTAGAGACTAACAAATTTATTTGAGCATAAGCTTTTGTGAGCTACAGCTCACTTCATCGGATGCATTCAGTGGAAAATACAGTGGGGAGATTTATATACACAGAAAACATGAAACAATGGGTGTTACCATACACACTGTAACGAGAGTGATCAGGCAAGGTCAGCTATTATCAGCAGGAGAGCGGTGGGGGAAAAAACCTTTTGTAGTGATAATCAAGATGGGCCATTTCCAGCAGTTGACAAGAACGTCTGAGGAACAGCGGGGGCGGAGGGGAGATAAACATGGGGAAATAGTTTTACTTTGTGTAATGACCCATCTACTCCCAGTCTTTATTCAAGCCTAAGTTAATTGTATCCAGTTTGCAAATTAATTCCAATTCAGCAGTCTCTCGTTGGAGTCTGTTTTTGAAGTTTTTTTGTTGAAGAATTGCAACTTTTAGGTCTATAAGCGAGTGACCAAAGAGATTGAAGTGTTCTCTGACTGGTTTTTGAATGTTATAATTCTTGACATCTGATTTGTGTCCATTTATTCTTTTACGTAGAGACTGTCCAGTTTGGCCAAGGTACATGGCAGAAGGGCCTTGCTGGCACATGATGGCATATATCACATTGGTAGATGTGCAGGTGAACGAGCCTCTGATAGTGTGGCTGATGTGATTAGGCCCTATGATGGTGTGCCCTGAATAGATATGTGGACATAGTTGGCAACGGGCCTAGTTGCAAGGATACGTTCCTGGGTTAGTGGTTCTGTTGTGTGGTGTGTGGTTGCTGGTGAGTATTTGCTTCAGGTTGGGGGGCTGTCTGTAAGCAAGGACTGGCCTGTCTCCCAAGATCTGTGAGAGTGATAAGTCGTCCTTCAGGATAGTTGTAGATCCTTGATGATGTGTTGGAGAGGTTTTAGTTGGGGGCTGAAGGTGATGGCTAGTGGCGTTCTGTTATTTTCTTTGTTGGGCCTATCCTGTAGTAGGTGACTTCTGGGTACTCTTCTGGCTCTGTCTCACAAAAGGTTATGCTCAAATAAATGTGTTAGTCTCTAAGGTGCCACAAGTCCTCCTTTTCTTTTTGCTGATACAGACTAACACGGTTGCTACTCTGAAACTTAACAGAGGGTGTAGCTGATGTCTTGTTGTGTGCTTTTAAACTAAACTAAGTAATCAAGGAAAAATCTGTGTCTGAGAAGAGGGCTCTTTTTAATTTCTCCGTTTCCCTCCCTGTACTTTGAAAATTAACAAAACATGTTTTTAAATGATCTTTTGTGGACCCTATCTTTCTACACATTTTCTTCTAGTTCTGTGGGACATTGCATCTGCTTCGTAAAGGCTTTCCTTTCTGATCTTTTTTTTCTGCTGTGGATACTTTTAAGGGATAAGGTGTGGGTGGGAGCAGTTGCTTGAAAGAATTATGTTGAAGCAGCGTCAATTCCCTCTTTCCATTTCTCAGATGCTTTGTGCAGGTGTTGGGGAGATGAGGATAAAACTGCTGTTTACTGGCTAGGCATTTAAGTTCATGCTCAAGTTTTTTCTTTTCACTCTCTGGACATGTTCACTCGTCCCACCCTGGAATCATCTATTTTTTTTTTTGCATAAGAAAAACATTTAAAATCAGTAACAATGGTCTCTAATCTCGTTCTGAATGTAGCCTATTATTTTAGCAATCCTGCTAGCTTCCACATTTGCAAAAATCTAAACAGTTTCCCATTTCAGTGTCTTCAGTGTTGTTTGCTCCAGTCCTGACCCAATTTATAGACTGGTGTTATTCCGCTGATTTCGGTGGAGTTACTCCTGATTTATATGACAGTGAGAAGAGAGTTCAGGACCTTATGATAGTCCTGAAGACTGAAGGTCAGTAAAAAGCAGTGATTTTCCCATAGGAGTAAGCTCGCACACAATTCAGCTGTGGCTCAGTCATGTGCAGTGCTGAATACTTTGGCCCCAATCCAACAATTTTTTCAAACATATGCTTAGCTTTAAGATTGTGAGTAGTCCCATTACAGTTAAACGTGTGCTTAAATACTTTGCTGGATACTTAAGAAGGGAAGCTGAGTAGCAACAATGACCTGACCCTTTCCAAGCTTGGAAAGAAGGGGCTGGTGACTGAAGGTCAGAAACCTTATTTTTATGTTCAGTTCTTTTCTTTACCCTGTGGGAAGAGAAGGGACTGGCAGACTGTGATCCAGCAAGGCAGCTGCATAGCACCCCAAGAAGCAGGGCTTAAATGTTTGTTGGGCCTTGGATTGGAGTTTGGGAGAGCAGGGGGGCCTGGGTATAACACTGACAGCCCTAGCTGTTGTTGTTGGGCTTGAACCTGGGACTGCTGAAGCTTCGTGCATGGGCCTCTGCTGCATGAGCTAAAAGCCACCTAAAGGTTGTAGCAGGCTCCTTAATCGCTGTGTGGTCTAGGCGCCACTAAAGGGTGTCAGAGCACCACATCCAGCAGACATGAGTTACATGGGGTCCCCTTCCCAACCCCTTAAGAAAGAGAACTATGAAAGCCTATCCCTAGGTGGAGATTCTAATTGATAGAAGACCCTGAAGATACAAGTGACCAGACTATGAAGCCCTGACCCAAGAGGGAAGACCTAGACCCCACAACTTGATCCTGAAGATGACCTCATTATTGGGGTTTTATATATACCCTGAAAGGGGTGAACTTGCAAATGTGACGTGGCTGGAGGGCTGAATCACTGAGAGGACAGACTACAGCAGGGTGGAGCAGTAGTGAGAACGGGGAATGCCTGGAAGGAAGGCAACCTGCCCCACCCACATGCAACTACTAGGCAGCAGTGACAATGAATATTCCACTTCACATATGGGTGTATTGGGTTGGTAGACTTCAGCCCTTTTAGTTGCCTTCTTCTATATTTGTGTCACTTTTCAAATGTGACTTGTGTTTTGTTTTGGTTTTTGCCTTTCTGATCCTTACCATCAGAGGTTTCTGAATATACTTGTAGCTGTTATGCAAGATCAAAATGAACACTTTATAAGCAGCCTAACTTTGTAAGTACCCTTCGTTTGCATTGACTATTAGTTGTTGACATTCCTCAGAACCTTGCAGGATTGGGTCCTATCTAAGAAATCCTAATACATTTTTGGGGTCCTATCTAAGAAATCCTAATACATTTTTAGGAGCCTATTCATTCTCTCTCTCTCATATATATATAAAATAGGCTCCTAAAAGGGGTGTGTGTGTGTATGTACACACACATATATCTTCTTTTCTCCCTGTAGATCAATCACTATGTGATTGCATATGGAAAATACCCAGAGTGCTCTAGTACAGTAATTTATTACAGTTATTCTTGGCATATATCTCTTTACTGTGGAACAAAAGTAATTGGATGTTGTGTATTCCTCCTTTAAAAGATATATTCAAGGGAAAGTAATAAAATGTTCAACTAAGTTGTATTTGATCCCTCTACTACATAATTCTACACCATAATAATGTTAATTTTAAAAATATTGGGTGTCTTTGGTTGCACACTGCCTTGGTATCTTTTTGACACAATAATAGTCATACAGTATTTTTATATTACACTTAGAGGTCCCATTCAGGGATCAGGGCCTGTTGTTCTAGTTATTCTATACACATAGAAAGACAGTCTCTGTCCTAAAGATTCTATAATCTGGGATTATTGACAAGACACAAGGTTTAGGTGAAACCAACAAATGGGTAACAAACTATACTCTCTGAGTTTTGTAACTATTCTTACAGCCAGAAGGACTGTGCATCCAAATCTTGCATGATGAGAATTGCCCCTTTCCTTAAAAAATCAATATTGTTGTTGTGAGAGAGAAACAAATAAGTTAATGCTCTGGGACCCCTTCATAATGAGTTTGCCTTGCTTTCTGAATATCAACTTTCCATGCTCACAGTGAGAGTGGACTCTTAAATCTCAATCTTTCCACTGCATGGAGATACTGCTTTCAGACTGAGGCTCTGTTGTTCAGCTTTTCCGTGTACATTGATTCAGCAATAATTTGATGTACCTAGTTTGACTGGATCTTGTTCTTGAGGATGCTAATGTGAATTAAAAACACATTAAGAGCCAAATAGCCCTATGTCCAAGCTCTGGAAGAACTTTCCTGTGTCTGGGGGATGTATAGCAGTTTGCCATTTCTCATTCAAAAGTGTCAGTGCAGGAGAAATAGGCTATCCATCCCACAGAAACTTTAGGAGTAAGGTCATTATTCTTCCTCCTGCCTTGCTACTCCTTCTCATTCCTCTCTTTCCCCACTCCCCTCAAGAAAAAAATAAAAGACTATTCTGAAAAAGGTGAGGTCATGGTCATGTGGGCAGAAAGAAGTTCCAAGCTGCATAAACTTTGGGTAATTGCCTCTGGCATTGCGTGGCTTAGCTAGTTTGACTTTGTACTTTCAGGTGTGCATGAGCCTGAATTATAAAGTGAAACTGAAGTGTCCCTAAACTATGTGAAGTAAACCTTAAAGTTCAGTTCTCTGAAATAAGAAGGTGCCACACATCTCTAGTTATAAAGTGTAACTTATAACTAAATTCATGGTTAACAGTAACATTACAGATTCAAAGTTCTATTAATTTAGATGGAATAAATGGGCCAAAGGTGTTAACATAACCCAGTTACTCTCCAACATTACACAGTGTTAAACAAGGACTGGTGTTTGGTGTACGGAGACCTCAGGCTGCTAAGTATCATGACAAACACTGTTAAAAAAATTTTAAAACTTTTTGTTAAAGGCACAGAAAAGAAGGAAGAACAGTTAAAACATTAAATAAGACTTTCAACACTTGTTCCCTTTCCCTTCAGCCAAGAGAGTTTAGAAGGAAAACCCCACTTGTCTGTTGGTCTCTTAGATGGTAATAACTGTCCTTTTGGGGGAAAAGAGAGGCTAGTTGAGACGAGATGGAGCTGTTGCTGTTAAAATGAGATCCAGTTTCATCCCAGGTGGCTGCTGGGATGCAGTTGGAACAAATACAGATGGCGATGTCATCTGGATCCCTTTCTCTGGCCTGGTCTGGTCAGGACATCTCTTAGAATCAGGATGATGAAGACTAGGGTCCCAGGAAATGGTGAAGGTGACAGGCATGGCGGTGAAGATTGTTTCAATAATCTATATTTGTACTTCTGTCTTCCCCCCTTTCCCCCCCCACAAAGCCTTTAAGGACCCACAAAGGAAATGATGTTTGGAATAGCTCATTCCCCTTGCCCCACCCATTAGTTTGTCCACTAATTAAACCCAGAAGGCCAGACTTCATTCTCACATTTTCTTATTTATTTAATCCAACCTCAACATGGTCCTTGAGCCAGATCAGTAGGTTTTTTTGTTTGGATTTTTTTGTTTGGATTAACTTAGTCTGTCTCTGTCTGGTCCTCTTGTTACCTGTTCATAATATTCATTATGGAAAACAACTTGATCTACTTTCCATAGCTAATTCCAAAACATTATAGGGAAAAATTTATAAGCTCAATTGTCAC
This sequence comes from Lepidochelys olivacea, assembly GCF_965140295.1. Classification (NCBI taxonomy): domain Eukaryota; kingdom Metazoa; phylum Chordata; order Testudines; family Cheloniidae; genus Lepidochelys; species Lepidochelys olivacea. Next base: position 172,176,943 of record NC_140411.1, read on the forward strand.
AAGGGGCCTTCTTCACAAACCACATGTAAAATATATTGCCCATTAAAATCTTTCCTAAAGAATGGCTCTTCTGTTTTCAGAGTGTATTTGTAATATAACTCCATCTACGGAACAACTACGTAAGGAGTTTATATGGTCGCAAAGAGACTATGGTCGTATCATTTTTCTACTTTGGGAATAGACACATAGGCTGTTATAGGGCACAGAGAAAAATGTTTCAGGCTTCACTGTGAAAGAAAGGAGTAAGAGTAAGGCATCTGCAGAGTTCTTTTCCTGCATTAAGTATGCTGTTGAGAGATCTGTAGCTGAACATCTGGAGTTTGATATTTTCATCCATTGAAGACTATCAGGAAATCATGTACTTTACGAGACTTTTATACATTCAAATTAATATTTTAACTAAAGTAAAATTCCTATTAATCTCTAATGTAGTGTGTATTTCATAGATACCTCTGTTTATGGAATGATCAGTAGTAGCTCTTTAGCCAAATATTTTTGCAATGATTGAGTTTTACAGGAAACAAGTATTTTATAAACCCTTTTGGTTACTGTGATAAATGAAGGGTGCGTAGCTCCCTTTTATGGACACCGAGCCAGCCAGTTAGATATAAAGTCCCTCTTGATGGCTGCTTGCTTTACCTGTAAGCGTTAAAAAGTCCCCAGGTATAGAAAAGGGAGTGGGCACCTGACCAGAAGAGCCAATGGGAAGACTAGAACTTTTTAAAATAGGGAAAAAAGCTTTCTCTTTTTCTCTCCGTCCTTCTCTCTGGACTGAAGAGACGGGGGCAGCTGGAATACGGTGTAAAGTTTGGACCAGATATGAAAATTCATCTTCTATACCTAGAAGGATTCATTGGAACAGGGAATGTTTAGATAGATGTGATTAGGTTATTTTCTTTTATTTTCTGTAAGGTTTGTGGACTCCTCTGTGCTAACCCCAGATGCTTTTGTTTGCTTGTAACCTTTAAGAAAGCTATTTTGGGTGCTTAATTTTTGGAACTGCTCTTTTAAAATCTAGCAAAAGCCTAAGTTACAGATGTATTTTCTTTCTTTTTGTTTTTGATAAATTTTTCCTTTTTTAAGAACAGGATTGGAGTTTTGTGTCCCTAAGAGGTTTGTACACGTTGTTTAATTAGCTGGGGGCAACAGCTGATTTCCTTTTTTTTTTCCTCAGCTCTTCCTGGGAAGGGGCGGGGGGGGGGGTGAAAGGGCTTGAGGGTACCCCACAGGAAGGAATTCCCAAGTGTTTCTTCGTGGGTTCTCAAAAATAGGAGGATATTTTCACTTGAGTGGTGGCAGCGTTTACCAAGCCAAGGTCAGAGAAAAGCTGTTGTAACCTTGGGGGTTTAATACAAGCCTGGATTGGCAAGTATTATTTTTTAAAATCCTTGATGGCCCCAAACTTCTACACTCAAAGTGCCAGAGTGGGGAATCAGCCTTGACAGGTATGGTGTGCATGTCGTCTGATTGTGAGAAGTGAAAATGTATGGTGTCATACTGTTTAAGTACACACATAGTAAATGCTTGTGGCTTGAAAAAGTAGGAGTAGAAGTAGCAGACCGCTTCAGGGGGTCAAAGGAATTGCCTACTAAAGCTCACATAGTGCCTTGCTCATGAGGGATGGAAATCAAGGGGACTGCTTGCAGATTAAGATGCTATGCACTATGTGTAAATGTGGCAATGTGAGGACCTGTTGTGAGATATGGCTACAGAGGTCAAAAAGGACACCCTCCATATTGGGAGGCCGGGTTTTTGGCTACAGGGGAAGACTAGGAAACTGTAGGCTTCAGTTAACTTCAGTTGGACTCTGGTTTCCGTGGCGTAAGAATTGTATTTCACAATTGCATTCAAATATTATATAAGTTCCCCTTGCTTTAAAGTGACCAGTACCATAACTATATGGTGAACACTATGTAAAGGTAAAAGCAGGATGTGAAGCTCCTTCCTTAATACATTCTCTTTGTTAATTGCTTTAGGTTTGTTTATACCTCATGCATTCATATAGAAAATAGCAACCTCTTTAATGGCTGTTGCTTTCAAGCAGCAGCAAACAAGCAGAGAATTCAGCTGCTTTTACCACTCTGCTGCTGAACACAGAAATATAGGTGTAGCAAGCTGTAAAACTATTACTCCAGATAGGCTTTTGTAAGTCCCTAAGCATTTAGGGTATGTCTACACTATGAAATTAGGTCGAATTTATAGAAGTCGTTTTTTTAGAAATCGGTTTTATATATTCGAGTGTGTGTGTCCCCACAGAAAATGCTCTAAGTGCATTAACTCGGCGGAGCGCTTCCACAGTACCAAGGCAAGCGTCGACTTCCGGAGCGTTGCACTGTGGGTAGCTATCCCACAGTTCCCGCAGTCTCCGCTGTCCATTGGAATTCTGGGTTGCGATCCCAGTGCCTGATGGGGCTAAAACATTGTCGCAGGTGGTTCTGGGTACATATCGTCAGGCCCCCGTTACCTCCCTCCCTCCGTGAAAGCAAGGGCAGACAATCGTTTCGCGCCTTTTTTCCTGAGTTACCTGTGCAGACGCCATACCACGGCAAGCATGGAGCCCGCTCAGGTAACCGTCACCCTATGTCTCCTGGGTGCTGGCAGATGCGGTACGGCTTTGCTACACAGCAGCAGCAACCCATTGCCTTGTGGCAGCAGATGGTGCAATAGGACTGGTAGCCGTCATAGTCATGTCCGAGGTGCTCCTGGTCGCCTGTGTGAGGTCGATCAGGAGCGCCTGGGCAGACATGGGCGCAGGGACTAAATTTGGAGTGACTTGATCAAGTCCGTCTCTTTAGTCCTGCAGTCAGTCCTACTGAACCATCTGATGGTGAGCAGGCAGGCGATACGGATTGCTAGCAGTCCTATTGTATCATCTTTTGCCAGGCAGGCAAGAGATGAGGATGGCTAGCAGTCCTATTGTACCATCTTCTGCTGAGCAGCCATGAGATGTGGATGGCATGCAGTCCTTCTGCACCGTCTGCTGCCAGCCAAAGATGTAAAAGATAGATGGAGTGTATCAAAACAAGAAATAGACCAGATTTGTTTTGTATTCATTTGCAAACCCGCCCCCCGTCTAGGGGACTCATTCCTCTAGGTCACACTGCAGTCACTCACAGAGAAGGTGCAGCGAGGTAAATCTAGCCATGTAGCAATCAGAGGCCAGACTAACCTCCTTGTTCCAATAAGAACAATAACTTAGGTGCACAATTTCTTATTGGAGCCCTCCGTGAAGTCCTGCCTGAAATACTCCTTGATGTAAAGCCACCCCCTTTATTGATTTTAGCTCCCTGAAGCCAACCCTGAAAGCCGTGTCCTCAGTCGCCCTTCCCTGCGTCAGAGCAACGGCAAACAATCGTGCATCTGAGTTGAGAGTGCTGTCCAGAGCAGTCACAATGGAGCACTCTGGGATAGCTCCCGGATGCCAATACCGTCAAATTGTGTCCCCAGTACTCCAAATTCAACACGGCAAGGCCAATTTAAGCGCTAATCCACTTGTCAGGGGTGGAGTAAGGAAATCGATTTTAAGAGCCCTTTAAGTCGAAATAAAGGGCTTCATCGTGTGGACAGGTGCATGTTTACATCAATTTAAAGCTGCTAAATTCGACCTAAAGTCCTAGTGTAGACCAGGACTTAGAAACATACCGTTTTCACACTTATGAAAGATTCAGGGACTTATGATTGATTTAAGACTTCTGTTTAAAAAAAGAAGTTGCTGACAGCAATAAGCAATATTATACAATAAAATAAGCCTCTCCCCACTATCCTTGAGCTCAGAGTCATATAATGAACTATTTTGCAGGCTGTATCTTAGATGTTTATTAGGATTAAAACCATTCCCTGGGTTATAATATAATTCAAAGGGTGACAATTCCCACGTGGCAAGATAATAATTAGCTACATTGCTTTAGTGACTGTTCGGGTACTTGTACCTCTTTTGTACAATGAGGTGAAAGGCTACGATTTAAAACCAGTAGGGATTTGTAATAAAGACAGTTCCCTGTATCCACTTTGTTAAGTACATTATGGAAAGGGAAATCAGAAAGAAGGCAAGGAAGAAAGAGGATACAATTTCATTACTGCCCTTCTGTATTTCTAGTACCCTTCTAACATAATAGGCACAGTGATTTTCTCCCCTCCCCTGCTTAGTCTTTATAGTGCTGAGGTTACAGCTGTGCAGTGCTGTGAACAAGGCTGTGAGTAGAGCTGGTTGGATTTTTTTTTAATTGAAATTGTGAACTATTTTTTCACAAATTCTATAAGACAATAAGGTATCATTTCTACTACTTTGAACAGCTGTAGTTGTGATGTCATGTGATGATAGTCAAGTTTTGAAAACAACCTTTTGCCAAGACAGCCAAATATCCCTCTTTCTTCCAGTCTCTCCTCCTTTCTTTCCAAGAAACCCTTTCCTTAGCTCTTTTAAGATTAGCCTTTTAAATTTAAAAACAAAATGGAGATCCATAAACCAGTGGCCATCCTGGGCTTTATGGGAAATTTAAAATGAAAACCAGCTCTGGGAATGGAGTTCAGGGCAAAATGGTGGCTTCCTTGCGGAGTATCACCATGAATGCTGCACCAGGCAAAAGTAAAAACTGGCATCTCAGCAACCTGCCTTACAGTTCACCCAAGACATGAACAAATAGCTTGCTGTTGTAAACGTTTTCATGCTATATTCTAAAACTGGTGTATGGTGGAAAGAGTTGTGCACATAAACTATAGATGGTTGGATAATGAGGGTGGTACTTCTGAGGAAAAATATTGTCTGAAATAGTTCAGTTCAACAATGCCACCCATGTTGTCTCATGGGAATTGAAGTTCAGAGGCCTCAGGATCCTGTTTTCTTCTTTAAGTTGGGCTTCCTTGATGGATTATATCTCCCATGATGCACGGTGGCTTCCCTTTTTGGCCGGGGAAAACATTGTATCATGGCAGTCCTTGACTATGGGGCATCCTGGTAGATACCTATGAAGTATCATAATGGCATATTTGAAGCAAAATATTTTAGTTCTTGGACAAAAATGTTTTAACTATTTACCAGAAACACAAAATTTCTTGGTTATCATTGTGTTGTTTGGGAGCAGCTAATGAACTGAAATTTTCTGCAAAATTAAACCCTTTTTGTGGACAAAATCTTTTCTTTTTTTTGGTCAAACGCTTTTTCCATTGGGGGATGGGGGAGAGACATAACTTTCAACCTGCTCTAATATACATGTTCTAGAGAGCAAGTTTTCTTGTGTGTCTGTGTTTATTCAACACCAAATTTCATGTTGCGAAGGCTGCTAAGCTATTAAAAGGGCAATTGACACTATTTTAAGCTTTTAAAAAATGTGCTAAGAACGTGTGTGAGACGGTGTGGCAGATCATGTTTTCTTCTTGGTTCCCAGTTTTTATTTGCACTTGAGCTACAATGGAAATAAACCCATAAACTAGATTGGTAATGCTTCATTGAACCTGCCACTTCTAGGTCTCTGTTGAGAATCTGTTCTAGTCAGGTAGAAACTAGAGCATGGCAAATTATTCATAGCAAGAAGTTTATTAAATTGATTTCACACTCTTTTCTGTTTGTAAATTTTAATTTTTATTAACTTGTTCACAAATGCTCAAAGAAAAGTTGGTGAATATATATTTACCTTGTGTTGGTTACAAACAGCTTGTACCAGCTGCATCTTTGGGTTGGTCTACACAAAGTTTTTATACTGATTTAACTATCTGGTGTAGAAACAGATACAGTTAAATTGATACAAAACTTTGTGTAGAAAAGGCTTTTGACTATTACCTATTTGTGACTCATAGTTTGTGATTCATCTCCTATGCAAGTCACTTGGTATTGTCTTCTCCTTGACATGTTGACTGAAATATTATAAACAGGGCTGAGCATTTCCAACACAAATTGTGAAAACCCCCTCTCTACACACATAGTGGGAACACACTACTTTGCATGTGAATGCAGGTGTAAAAAACACCCGTTCTTGTTAGAATCAAAGCTAATTGGGTGAAGCTGATTGAGGCTTTTTAGTTGACTAGCCAATATCCACCTATGTCCTCAGAGAGGTTCTGGACCCATGTTGCTTATTGATAAAGAGCAAATCTACAAGTTAGGTTCATTAATGGACTGGAATTAATTTATCAAATGAGTTAAATTACCAAATGAATACTAAAGATAATCAATCCCTGTAAATCCTACAGGAGATTCTAAGACAGTGGCTGTCTGTTTATAGATCCCAACTGAAGAATTTTACCAGTCAATCACATCTAGATCATAGAGCTGATTAAATATCCTAACTGAAAGCAAATTATCTCTTCTACCGCAGAGAAATTTATAAAAATTTCTTAGAATTATATTCTTGTATGGTGGCAAACCTTTTCCCTTCTCTCTCTCCAACAGATTATAATCCAGACAATAGCAGACCATTCTTGATATGGAGAAGTTTGGCAACTCTTGTTTACCAGAAATTACAGATGACCATTTCAAGTTTCTCAGGACTTTTAAAAATAGAATGCAGAGCATGCTCTAATGAATAGTTCTGAGACAATGTTTAAGCCTGGGGTACTTTTCTTTCTGGAGCCTTCCACATTTGGACATTATGGGTGTTCATGCTCAAAATCGCACTTTCACACCCTAAAATTAAAATATAAAAACACTGGTGAGCCATGAACCCCTCAATGCCAGTTGGTAAGGCAGTTACAAGAACATTTTGGTTCTGGTTCACCAAAGAATGTAATGTGAGTTCTTAAGTAAAAGGCAGGGTGATGCAGGTCACTAATAGCATCTGTAGATCCATTTCATAGTGATAGGGAAGAAGTTACATGTGTATGCTGGAAATATGTTCTAAAGTCTGTATCCAGGCAGAGTTGACAACAGACTTTCTGTCAGACAAAAGATGTTTATTCACCTGTCTCTCAATTGAAATATAAATTAAGCATTGTAAGACAACTCAATAGAAGCCTCATTGATATATGAAGTCAACAGGGATGTGAAATAAACAGGGAGGCAGCACGCTAGAGAATAAGCTATGGGGGGAGGGTATCTTGACTCTGGGTACAGACAATGAACATTGGGGTCATTAGGAGAAGACAAGGAAGGCACCCCTTTATCCTACACCTAGGAAGTAATTGGGCAGTGTAATTACATTAATGGCCATAGGATTTCAACCTGCCTATGTTGAAATGCTGCAAATGACACTTGGGTGAGAGAAATTTTTTTAGACAGCAGGCAGCTAGCCTGTTAATGTAAATTTAGTCTCTAGAAATCATGATTTTCTTTGTTTTAAATGTAACCACTTTGTTTCCATTATTCTTACTCATTATCTCCTGAATCTTTGGTAATATTTTATTTTCATTATAAATATCTCAGTGCTGTGGTATTATTATAGGAATTGATCCTGAGTTGAATCATTCAAGCTTGTGTGTACACTGTTCCATTGGGGACAACAAAGCTGGGATTTGTGTGTGTGTTCAGTGGATAAGGGGCTGGACACTACACAGGAATAATTCAAAAGAGCTCGGGAATGGGAGTGCACCTATTATTATACTTCAAGGCAAAGTAAGGGCTGGCACAAGCCAGAGTAGAGTGTTTGGGTGGCTACTATGCTGGTGATGTCCCAGTTAAGCACAAGCAAGATACCCTCTTGCTAGAGTCAGAGGGTTAGCAAGATAACTCATAGTCCTGGGTACTCCAAGAACTGTTTCAGGTGTCTCCCAGCTAATAAAAGCAACAGATAAAAACAAAGGAAAAAATAGCTTCTTAAGGTATCAGGGAGTTTGCAAACTCCCTATTATCTCATCATTTGAACTCTTGTAAAATGGGAGCTGGCACTATAGACAAGGAGACGGATGATGTTCTGCTGGCACAGCACTTCTTGCTAGCAGATTTTCTTTAGGTGCAGGGACACTGGTCAAAGGCCAATGTAGGCAAGGATTAGGTTAAAACAAAACCTAATTAAAATAGTGACTATTCAGAATTGGATTAAAAAATCACTAATAAATGGGAATTTGGCATAGGGCCACATTATATATATATATATATATATATATATATATATATATATATATATATATATATATATATAGTGTCTTTTTTCTCACTTGCACTTCAGCCGTTAGGTGAGAAAAATTAAATATGAAGCAGTTATGCCAGCCGAACCAAAGTCAGGCCAATAAAGGTTGCTGGGAAAGTTCCTGAACGAGATAAATAGAATAAAAGAATACTTGTTTAAGTTGCAGGGAGTAAGAAAAAAGGGGAAGCCTGCATTCCTGCATTTTTGTACCAAATGTTCTGGGAACAGTTTGTTGAGATAGGAGGCACTGTTTTCCGCTCCCTGTTCTTGTGTTATGTCTGTTCTTAACTCCTCGTCTCCTGGTTGACACACATACCAATAAGAAAGTTAGTGAAGCATTGTGATTTGCTAAAAGTTATCTACGATAAGGGGGTAGAAGTGCATGCATAATAGAGAAAGAGGATTTTAACTAACATAGGGGAGGGGTGGGCTGCTTTATGAATAAAACTGTGATGCGACGAAACTGTCTATAAAAACCTAAAAAGAAAAGGAGTACTTGTGGCACCTTAGAGACTAACCAATTTATTTGAGCATAAGATTTCGTGAGCTACAGATCACTTCATCAGATGCATATCGTGGAAACTGCAGCAGACTTTATATATACACAGAGAATATGAAACAATACCTCCTCCCACCCCACTGTCCTGCTGGTAATAGCTTATCTAAAGTGATCATCAGGTGGGCCATTTCCAGAACAAATCCAGGTTTTCTCACCCTCCACCCCCCCACACAAATTCACTCTCCTGCTGGTGATAGCCCATCCAAAGTGACAACTCTTTACACAATGTGCATGACAATCAATTGATCACTTTAGATAAGCTATTACCAGCAGGACAGTGGGGTGGGAGGAGGTATTGTTTCATATTCTCTGTGTATATATAAAGTCTGCTGCAGTTTCCACGATATGCATCTGATGAAGTGAGCTGTAGCCCACGAAAGCTTATGCTCAAATAAATTGGTTAGTCTCTAAGGTGCCACAAGTACTCCTTTTCTTTTTGCGAATACAGACTAACACGGCTGTTACTCTGAAACCTATAAAAACCTATTAGTTTTACCTAGAGGCTGCTGGTTCTCTTTGGAGATGGGCTGCTCTCTATTGTTGTGTGCACTCTTCAATAAAGAGCTTTGTGTTCGGACCTTGCTGGCTTTGCCTGTCTCTCTCCGGTCAGACAACGAACCATGCCGTCTGGGGGTTTGAGTCCTCAACAGCCCTTATTTTTCAAACTGCACCACATGAGGGACCCCCTTTGTCGTCAGCAGGACTCCTAGAGAGCATGGGTTTCTGCCTGCCCAGAGTGACTTGCAAGACTAAAAAGAAAAGGAGGACTTGTGGCACCTAATGCATCCAATGAAGTGAGCTGTAGCTCACGAAAGCTTATGCTCAATAATTTGTTAGTCTCTAAGGCCACAAGTCCTCCTTTTCTTTTTGTGGATACAGACTAACACGGCTGCTACTCTGAAACCTTGCAAGACTAAGGCATTAGTCTGTAAACTATGCAACTAGATGGTTAACTCTGCAAAACAGGGATCTGTCATGCTATGTAAACTAACATTCAAAATCATTTTCTGCATGAAATCTACATATAGTTGCTCTTATCCCAGAAAGATAATTCAGATTAGTAACCATCCTTTTTTTTTTAAAAAAAAAAAGGGACCATAATCAGTAGTCATAGGATATCACTGTTGCCTAGACACACATCCAGAGTTCTTCTGCTACCAGTCATATCTCAATAATACATTATTTTAATAGATCTTAAACATATTAGGCTTCAGTGCTGTTCTTAAAATAATTACCAGCCTCAACAAATCAACAAATTCAAATAGTTTATTTTGTTGTTCTGCTGAATTGTCTAATAGCAACATAAAAATCCACCAAGACAATGCAGCAAAAATAAATCTCACAGGGAAACTAAATCTTCATCCTTGCTTGGGAGGATGCCATTGATGTATTTTCATACAAACAAAGCAGTAAGAGCATACTAAAGCTTCAGATCCTCAACTGCAGCAAGAATGGGGGTGAAAAAGAGAGAAACTGTGGTCCAGAGTACCGGATGGTGTACATTAGTATAGTTCCATTGAAGTCAATGAAGTTATTCTGAATTATACTAAATAAGAATCTGGCTCTATATTGTGAGATGGCAGAGAGTTAAAACTGTTGCTTTCAAGTGGAGTGACAGGTGGTATAGTCCAATTTCTTTTTTTAGCATGAGTTGATATAGGAGACATGCACCTTTCAATAATAGAATCTGATAGATGATTGTTCACTTCTGTTTTCCATACAAAGGGCATTAAAAAAACAAAACTTCAGGTTATCATCTTGCGGTCTTAGGTCACTTCACCACCCACAGTTTCATCTTGCTGGCAGTTTCCTACAACCTGATGCCTATTGCTGTCATGATGAAATTTCTGGGCTCATTGTTTCTCTTTGTGATTATGACATTTGATTCTGGAGTGTCCCTTCCCTATTGTTAGTATTAACTGTGGTTTGAATTTACCTTTTCAGTGAAAATTGGCTGAACAAGAATTAGGACTAAGTGGACTTGTAGGCTCTAAAGTTTTACATTGTTTTATTTTTGAATGCAGTTATTTTTTGTACATAATTCTACATTTATAAGTTCAACTTTAATGATAAAGAGATTGCACTACAGTACTTGTATTAGGCGAATTGAAAAATACTATTTCTTTTGTTTTTACAGGGCAAATATTTGTAATAAAAATAAATATAAAGTGAGCACTGTACACTTTGTATTCTGTGTTGTAATTGAAATCAATATATTTAAAAATGTAGAATACATCCAAAACTTTAAAAATCAGTGGTGTTCTATTATTGTTTAATGGTGCTATTAATTGTGATTAATTTTTTAATCGCTTGACAGCCTAGTAAAAACCTAATGTTATGTACAGATGAAAGTCTAATAATGCAAACCTGTGTGTATAGAGCAGGGGGAGGGGCTATTTTTATAACTGGGTGAAAAATATGAAACAGATAAGTGTCATTTTGAAGAAATTACATGACTTTATAAAAGGAATTTTATTTGGACATTATTTAAGTCTTATTTTTTAATTTATTTCCTCGCTCTATCATCTGATTAAAAGTTAACTGCAGTTTTATGGCTACTGTTCCTGCCTAAACTGCACTTTTATTAGCGATGGGTTTTAATTACATTTATTACTGCAATGTACAAACAGAATCTATTAATAGATCTCCATCTTCTGCTGATAAAATACCAGTCTTTGGAGGAAAATTTCTTTAGAACAAGTGTAAACTAGAGATCTATTGAAAGTTCAAAACTTTCATTTTCTGCAAGATTTCATTTATCTCTCAATCAAAAGCAGTTATAAATAACTTATGTTAGAGATATTTATATTTTGTTGAAAATAAAAAGAGAAATATTGGGCCAAATCCCATTCTCACTGCAGCTAACAGAAAGTTTGCCATTGACTTTAATAGGTATGCTTCTACTCCTGTTGAAGGGATGATGGTTCTAAATTTCTGCAGGACTTAATCTCACAATGATAATTATGCTAACACAGGACCTTAGCTCCTTTGCATATTTGTACTGACAGTCTTCTTAACCCTTCACTCCTTATTCAAGTGACAGTTTGTTTGACTACAATGAGTTTTTTTCCCCTTGAGTAAGAACTAAAATATTTAGCCTGGTATGATCAAACTACAAATCTTTTTAGGAACTTCAGTGCATCTCTTGTTGATAAGAACTAGTCACTATTACAGTTGCAGAAGACTCAGACTTTCAATGATGACTTGATGCTGTACTTCCATTTTCTTGTACCTCTGATTAGTTAAGGAAAGAATATGATCTCTGACACACAAAGAACCAATTATTTTGGCTGTTGGGCTTTCTTTCCTCATTCAGAAGTTAACATTTTGAAACACAAATTATCAAGGTTAACACAAATCCCTAAATGCAAACTTCCACATGCAGGGTGATGGACAGGTTAATTAATGCAAATCAACAAGGGTTGATTGGAAAATAAGATCCTGTCCGTCACAGTTTCAGGACAACTGCACCTGGTATTCCTCCTTGATCATCCACTAAGGGCACCCACTCTAGGCTTCTAGCTCTCAGCCATCACCTCTCTTGAGAGGAGAGCTGTGACTCACTCCCTCCTGACCAGGGGATCTTTCAGATTGCACAGACCCATCTGCACTGTGATATACGCATCAAGCCAAACTGCCTATGAGGCAGGTGTTTGCGCTTTGCTTTCTCTCCAGTGTCTATACGCCACCCCCCCCAGAGGCGGATTTACAATGAAACACAGAGTGCCCTGGCACGGGGGCCCTCCACCTACAGGGGGTCCCAGGGCCGGGCAGCCCAGAACCGTCCAGCACCCCGTGAGGGGGGGACTGCTGCAGGGGAGAGCAGGAAGGCAGTATTTAAGAGCCGTGCTGGAGGCATGGCGTGCGGTGCACTCTGCCAGCCGGTGAGCCGGTCCTCCCAGGGCTCCTGCTTCTGGCTGGCACTGGCGGCCAGGTGAGGCAGGCAGGCAGGTGAGGGGCTAGCTGAGGGCACGCTGCCCTGTTGGAGCATCTGCCCATGCCTGTCGTGCTGCCCTGCTTCTCTGGACGCCGGGCAGTGCAGGTGCAGTCCCTGGCATGAGCTGCTGCAGGTGGCCCCTAGAAAAAGGCCAGGAGAAGGGAGTGGCAGGCCAAGGGGTCTCAGCTCTCACGAGCTGCTGCCACCACAGCTCCCTTTGGCAGCGAACAGGAGCAGTGCTGGGGCAGGGACGCGTCCGCCAGCCAGCCAGGTAAGGTAACCCAGCGACTTGGACTGCTGGAGGCCCCCCCCCCATGCACTGCCCCCTACACACACAACCCCCAGCCCCCTACCGTCACTCCTGCACCCTCCACACACTCCCTGCTCTGACTCCTGCACCCCCCCATCCTTACCCCCCACCCTGAGCACCAAACGGGAGCTCCTGCATGCCTCCCCCATCCCCACCTGCACCCCTCGCACCTAACAGAAGCTGCCCCAGGTAAGCACTCCACACCCCAACCCTTTGCTCCAGCCCCGAGTCCCCTTCCACACCCTAACTCCTGGCCACACCTCACACCTCAATTTTTTTGTAAACTTTTGTTTAACTTTAATAAAGCACTCTTATCCCAAGCACAATAGTTGGCTAACGGTACAAACAATAGTTGAAAAGATCATTAAGTGGTCCCCCGAGACCCTTAGCAATTTTCAAGTGGTCTGTGGGGAAAAAAAGTTGGACTAGAAAAACAATCAAGGTACCTCACTTTATTTTCATTTACTTCCTATTACTTATAATATAGGAGGAGGGTGAAGGAAAAAAAGAATGAAAAACAGGGATGGGGGAGATGAGAGAATATTCTTTTTCTTGGCTGGGTCCTGAGGGGGGGCCCCAAAAATGAAGCTGAGCACAGGGCCTCGCTAACTCTAAATCTGCCACTGATGCCCCCACTTATAAGTCACTACACACCTCTTTCTAAACAAGCACATATTGTTCTTAAGGTGAAAGTACTACAGAAAGAACATATTTAAAAACAATAAACATGCATGCTAAAAATATTCCCAGAGTTTGCCTCCCAACTCCAGCCTCCCAGGCTGGTAGGTATTAGTCCTTCACAACTCAGAACTATAGTTACAAGTTCATTACTGTCTTAGATTCAGAACCAGAACCCTAGTTGGGCAGTTCAGCTGTTTCTTTATACAACTCCAGCCTTTGATCTCCAGTTTCAAGGGGCAGATAGTGACTGTCTCAAGGTGTAACTTCAAAAGGCTAAGTTTTGAATAATCAGAGTTGGGGAATTTGCATTAACCTCTCCCTAGGCATTCCCCAGGAAATCCATTTGACATTTATTGTTCCAAAAGTCCATGCTTCTCTGGCACAATTTTAATATAGTCCTTTGAATGCCCAGGCCTCACATAACCTCTCTACGGGGAGAGGATATATAAAATCCCAGCCTACAATAGTACATAAGCGTTTTACTTAATACAATAGAACCCAAAGATAACTAAACTTGGTATAATAAGGTCTCCCAAAAATATTTCATATGATATGTTTAACTTGTTTTACTGACACAATCTAACTTGATATCTTATTTTGACGAAATTACAAGCTTGGTTGATAAAGGAAATATTGCTGAGATAACATGTTTGATTTCTGTAGGGCGTTTGACCTGCTACAGCATGGTGATTTGATTTTTTTTTTAAAGAGAACCTAGAACAATTTGATAAGTGTCAAAAAGAAATTGTAAATGGGAAATCATAAAGTGGGTGTATTTCCAGTGGGATCCTGCAGGGGTTTATTCTTTCCACTATGCTATTTAACACTCATTAGCAACCTAGAAGACCATATAGAATCATCACTGATAAAGTTTGCAGATGACTCAAAAATTGTGGGAGCGGTAAATAACAAAGAGGATGGGTCACTAATACAGAATGATGTGGATCACATGGTGAACTGTGTGCAAGCAAACTACTGTATACAGTTTTTAATACAGTTAAATGTATACATCTAGGAACAAAGGGACTCTATCCTGTGAAGCAGTGACTCTGAAAAAAAAATGGTGGGGATCATAATGGATAATCAGCTGAACATAAACTTCCAGTCAGATGCTGTGGCCAAAATTGCTAATGCAATCTGAGGATGCATAAACAGGGGAATCTCCAGTATGTGTAGAGAGGTTTTTACCTCTATTTGCCACTGGTGTGACCATGGCTGGAATATTGTCTACTGTTTTGGTTCCAACAATTCAAGAGGGTTGTTGATTATATTGGAGAAGGCTCAGGGAAAAGACAAGAGAATGATTCAAGGATTAGAAAACATGCCTTAGGGTCAAGAAACTTAATCTACTTAGTTTAGGAAAGAGAAGATTAAGGGGCAACTTTATTTAGTCTATAGGTATCTACATGGGGAACAAATATTTAATAATGGGTTCTAATTCTAATTTATAATTCTAATAATAAAGTTCTAATCTAATCCAATGGCTGGAAGTTGAAGATACTTCCAATCTGAATTGGTCTAAGGCGTAAACCTTTAACAGTGAGGGCAATTACCCATTGGAACAGTTGATTTAGGATCATGATGGATTGTCAATCACTGACCATTTTCAAATCAAGATATGCTTAAGGGATTATTTTAGGGCAGTTCTATGGTTTGTTAAACAAGAGGTCTGGCTAGATGATTACAGTTGTCCCTTCTAGCCATGGAATCTTCGGATCTACATTTCAAAGCCTGTCAATGATTTCTGTAGGCACAAGAATCTCATTATTTAAAAGTGGAATGAAAATTCTAAACTTTATTAGAAAACACCCTGTAATGTTCACACAAATGAACAGTTTCCCCTGGCTATATTATTGTATTCTCACCCCCCACCCCCCACCTCTCTGCAAACAGTACCAGATATCTGGGAGTTTGCTGGTTGGCTTGCTGATAGAGGAGGAATCGGTGACAAAGTGTTGGTGTATTATAAGTTGTTTTACTGACACACACCATTCCTGGAACACAGGTTGTCACAAACAGTTTGCAGGGCAATCATTTCTTCCAGGAATCTGATCCCAACATCAACGGCCAGTTCCCAGGAACCATTCTTTCCTAAAGCTCTATTCTAAGTAGAGACCAATGCAAAGTGCAAACTCTCTTGCTGATCATGCAGTTCCTTTAACATCCTTTCACCTGGACCCTTGCATAATCCAAAATTTACAGCACACAACATGTCTTCCCAAGACTGAACATATCCTCAGATGATATTAAAAGAATTTAACACCTCATAAGAAGAAACTGCTGCATTCGCTTTCTTTCCTGCATTTGCCAAGATTCTGTTGTGTTAGCTGGATGACTAGATTGAGAGCAGGATCCTGCGTGATGATGAGGATTTAGAGCTCCCATTGGCTTCAATAGGAAGGGCATATGCTCAGCATCTTGCAATTTGGGACAATAGGTATCACTGTACATGTTATGAGTACTTGATCTACAATCAGTGTTCACTTGTGATCATAAGCGTCTGAGATACTGCAGATAAAGTAACAGATCCATGTACTTAGAATAGAACTTACTACAAAATGTAATCTGAGATCCTGAAATAACTGCTAACAAGTGCTGAGATTAATGGTAACAGTCTGAGAGAGTCTGGCTCCCCCACTTCTTCTCCTCCCAGCCCCTTCCCCCTCTCCCGCATGTGTTGGTGAGATCCATGTGATAAAGTGTATGTATTTATCAATATTTTTAACTGTCTCAATGGTATTCTATCCAGTAAATCATTTTCATTGTCGTTTATAGGATAAGTTAATCTATCATGTACCTTTGAGTACTCTACCAGCCCTCTGCCCATTAATCCATCTTTCCTGGGACTGATTCTGCCATTCTAAAGCCCTGAGCAGACTCTCACCGCTGCTATAAAATAAAAAAAATCACTTCCCTGACAACTATTCTTTCACATTCAAAATCTGGAAATTCCCCCCAAATATGACACTGGCCTAAGGCCGAAGATAGGCAAAAGTCAGTCCTGGGATGGAGACTGCTTTTGCATAGATGAATGTTTTGTTAATATCTGATAGCTTGTGACTTTGTAGGACTAAAAACAAGAGCTTTCTATGACTGGGAAAGGGAGATTCACAGTGAGAGAGACAGCAGTAGATTCCAGTGCTAGTAGGCATAACATCAGACTTTGAAAATATTGAGATTGTTATGTACAAGAACAAGGAGGAGTCCGGTGGCACCTTAAAGACTAACAGATTTATTTGGGCATAAGCTTTCGTGGGTAAAAAACCCACTTCTTCAGATGCTTATGCCCAAATAAATCTCTAATCTTTAAGGTGCCATCAGACTCCTCATTGTTTTTGAGGATACAGACTAACACAGCTACCCCTCTGATACTTATGTACAAGAGTTTGCTACAAATATTACTTTTAATTTCTCTTTCAGCCTGAGTCCTCTTCAGCAAGACTCCATGGTAACCAACAGAGCTGGGTGGGAAATGTTTTTTCCATCCTGTGAATATTGAGTTCAAAATCTTTTCCTGGTCTGAACTGGGATGAAAAGTCAAAAATATCTTTGAATTGAGAAACTGATTTTATTTTTCATTTCAGGAGAATCTAAACTTTTCATTTTGATTGCAATTTTCTTTTTTGAAAATGTTGAAAAGTTTCTTTTTAATAACTTGAAAACTTTTTGTTCAACTTTTTTTTTCTTCACATTGGGAATTTTATTGAACCTGACCTTGTTTTGCAGTTTTGGTTCTGACAGAACACAGTCTTTCACACACACACATACACACACACACTTTCCAGTCAGCTCTATAGCTAAGGTATCTGGTTTTATGGATGAAGGACACAATATATAGTATCTGTCTCCTGTCACACGTGTGAAATCAGTGGGACTCCTCAGATGATTAAAGTGAGGCATGTGCATATTTGCAAGACTGGGACCTAAGAATCCTCATAAAAATCTCAAATGAGAAGTGAAAAATGTAAGAATGAAATACTGGAATATCTCTACATGTCTTCAAATTTTATGGACGCTCTTTGAAATGAAATGTGTTGCTAGTGTCTGAACTTTATGGATTAGTATTGTTATGAACAACCACATCAATCAAGAAGCTGACAATGTAACTAAAGTAGGCAGTGGTAGGGAAATGATACAGACTGACATTTGAGGAACATTAAGAATAAAGAGTTCTCAACTGTCAGCAAACTATGAAAATGTGTGCTTGAGGTGGAACAGGAATATGCTGATATGACAAATTGTGAATGCAATGCAATTTCAATGCATTGAAAATGTAACACTATGATAGGATAAGTGCGTGTGTGTGTGTGTGTGAGATACATGTGGGGCTGGGAGCAAAACACGTTAAATATCAATGAGTTAGCAAATTTCTTTTACTTGAATTGCTTTCTAAAATCCCAACAACTAGGTAATTGCACAGAATGTGCATTTAATGATCTGGTTAACTTTCACATTTTCCAATTCTCTGATGTAAAGAGAGATACCTAAAGTCTTGATGAATCAAAATGAGTGACTATGTTGAGTGAATGATAATGGAATGCTTCATATGCACATTGTTTACTGAATTGTCCAAAGTTTCCTAGGTCAGAAAAGAAAATCTCTTTAATGTGTCTCCACTGAGTGGTAGTGCATGATAGGAAAAGCATTAGCGGATATGCTTGAACTAAATACTTGTGGTTTTATATTTATATGTATCCTTGAATGCAAACATGCAGATTCACTAGAACTCCGATTCTAGGTCCCCCCTCCCATGAATTGAATAGCAATATTTTTGGACTTTTACAAAGTTACCTTCTTGTTAATAAACTAAACATTATTAGGATGGCTTTGGGTAGGGTGTCCACCAACTGACAGTAGCTATGACTTCAGAAAGTACCAGTCACCAAGGAGCCCTCGGTTTCGCTCTGGTAACTGCTCATTATAAGAGATGGAAGTGTTTGGGGGTGGGTGAGGGAATAAAGCCATTTTTACTTAATAGTTGTTTTAAAGTTTCTCTGTGGTTTGAAGTCTACTAATTTCATGTGTGGGTTTGTTTGTTTTTTGAATAGTGTAATAAAGAATACTGTTTTACTGACACTAGCTGAAGCTACTGTGCTTCTTGAGATGCCCTAAATGATTGCTGCCTAAGTGTAAATGGCTACCTCCTGGACAGTGACTACCACATGGCTGTCTGTCTTCTCTCCTTCTGCTTTCTACTACCTACCCCACTGTCAGATTTTGGATCCTGACCTCCAATCCGTAGCCTGCCAATTCACAACAATAACAACCTGTTGATGCGTGGTTCTAAATGAATAAATAAATGGCCTTTAACAAATTTTAAATATGTATTTATGCCAAACATAGGCCATTGCAGACACTAGTCTCGTAAGTTGTTGGAGTTCTCAACACACTTTGTCATTTAGTGCCACTGAAGTTAACCTACTGACTGTATTTTCCAGAGTTCCCATCTCCTTATATTCTCAAGTTACACATTAATAGTCCTTAGTGTAACTCTCTGGTTAGATTTTCTGTTGTATGAGTTTTTGTGAGTGCAAGATGCCAAAATATGAGGGATGTGGGGATAATCGATAAATGAGCTTCTGAACCAATCGCGTAGGAGCTGATGGTCCACAAAGATCACCAACTATCTCACATGCTCTTGCTTTGTCTACAGTTTGGTATACAACTGATGGTCACAATCCCATTTTAACAGGTTTCAGAGTAACAGCCGTGTTAGTCTGTATTCGCAAAAAGAAAAGGAGTACTTGTGGCACCTTAGAGACTAACCAATTTATTTGAGCATGAGCTTTCATGAGCTACAGCTCACTTCATTGGATGCATACCATGGAAACTGCAGCAGACATTATATACACACAGAGATCATGAAACAATACCTCCTCCCACCCCACTGTCCTGCTGGTAATAGCTTATCTAAAGTGATCATCAAGTTGGGCCATTTCCAGCACAAATCCAGGTTTTCTCACCCTCTGCCCACCCACACACAAACTCACTCTCCTGCTGGTAATAGCCCATCCAAAGTGACCACTCTCCCTACAATATGCATGATAATCAAGGTGGGCCATTTCCTGCACAAATCCAGGTTCTCTCACCCCTCCACCCCCATACACACACAAACTCACTCTCCTGCTGGTGATAGCTTATCCAAAGTGACCACTCTCCCTACAATGTGCATGATAATCAAGGTGGGCCATTTCCTGCACAAATCCAGGTTTTCTCACCCCCCCCCCACCCCCATACACACACAAACTCACTCTCCTGCTGGTAATAGCTCATCCAAAGTGACCACTCTCCCTACAATGTGCATGGTAATCAAGGTGGGCCACCTTGATTATCATGCACATTGTAGGAAGAGTGGTCACTTTGGATAAGCTATTACCAGCAGGAGAGTGAGTTTGTGTGTGTGGTTTTTGGAGGGGGGTGAGGGGGTGAGAGAACCTGGATTTGTGCAGGAAATGGCCCACCTTGATTATCATACACATTGTGAAGAGAGTTGTCACTTTGGATGGGCTATTACCAGCAGGAGAGTGAGTTTGTGTGTGGGGGGGTGGAGGGTGAGAAAACCTGGATTTGTGCTGGAAATGGCCCAACTTGATGATCACTTTAGATAAGCTATTACCAGCAGGACAGTGGGGTGGGAGGAGGTATTGTTTCATTATCTCTGTGTGTATATAATGTTTGCTGCAGTTTCCACGGTATGCATCCGATGAAGTGAGCTGTAGCTCACGAAAGCTCATGCTCAAATAAATTGGTTAGTCTCTAAGGTGCCACAAGTACTCCTTTTCTTTTTGCAAATCCCATTTTAGAATCAGCTAGCACAAACCTCTGAGTCTGCCCAATGTCAGATTGGTTTTAGTGGGATGCTGAATGGACACAGGAGTTCACATTTGTCCCTGACACAGGATCAGGACCTATATTTTTTATATTTGAAAGGACTGATACCTAAACACATAGGCAGATATCTATAGCTATGTATACTTCAAAATAGTAAAGCTAAAGAATCATACTGTTTCATTAGAAACTAGAGCAGAGTTGGCAAAACAGCACTCATCCTTATGTTGGGAGGCAGCCTACTAAAAAAAAATAGTAAAAATAAAGGCGGGTCTTCATGTAGTCTTAAGAGAACAAGATCCTGAGATGGCATCCTCCAGGGTTCAGAATATCAACTCAGAAAGAAAAATGCTAGATAAGTCAAATTGACCCTACACCAGGGTTCTCAAACTGGGGGTCAGGCCCCCTCAGGAGGTTGTGAGGTTATTACATGGGGGGGGGGTGAGCAGTCAACCTCCACCCCAAACCCCGCTTTGCCTCCAGCATTTATAATGGTGTTTATAATTAAAAAAAACCTTTTAAATATATTTATGGGGGTCACACTCAGAGGCTTGCTGTGTCTAAGGAATCACTAGTAAAAAAGTTTGAGAGCTACTGCCCTACACCAACATTTGAAGCGTCAACAAAATTCTCAAAATAGAAGTGTGATTCTTTCAGTTTAATATTGCTCAGAACCCCGTTCAATACCTCTGGTCAGAACTTTCAAATCAACTAGAAAAACACATGCATCTTTTTAGAATTAGTTACTCTTCTTTCTCTCTTGACACTGCCATCTGGAGGAAACTCATTCTCCTTAATTTTGTGTGGTAAGCCTCACTCATTGAATCACAAATTATTGTTTCTAATATATTTTTCCATTTAAGAGAGTCAAGGTCTCAGTTGCTGTTGAGTGCTTCAAGCTAATCATAATTCTGGACTCTACTGATGCATCTAGAAAGGTAAGGTTCTAAAGATGATTTGAGCTTTTGAGTTCTCTGGTTTGCTTGTAGGAGAACTGGCTTGCTGCATTTTCATTACATTTGGACATAAATATTTTATTTTTAAGTTTTATGTCAAGAATATATAGAGCGTATGGATGGGTGCTCTTTTCTGTTCTTTTTTTTTTTAAACATGCATATAAGTGTAATGACATTAAAGGAAGACCTCATACCCTGATGAAGGTAATAGCAGGAAAAACTCTCAAAAGATTCACTTCCCCAAAGAAAGAACAATTTCTTTACAAATCACTCAACCAATACATCCAAATCAGCTTAATATTTTGAATTCCATACCAGTGTAGTACTCACTGTGCATTGTTATTATTCTGAACAGAAAAACAAAAAGTATTAGAGATACTGAGGGAAAAGTGGTAAGTCAAAAGGACACAGATGCTGGCTACTGAATACAATCAGTGTCATGTACAGTGCACATCATTTCTGACGAGCTCACTTGCCTAGCCAGTTCCAGTCACTACATTATATCACTTCAATCCTATGTTTCAGTGATTTAAAGGCACCTGCCAACTTCTTAACCTTGGCAATTAATTTTTCTGTAGACTTTACATCCCCCCAAATAAATGACTAATCCTGTAACTGGAACTGTAATTTTTCTGAATTAAAAAATCTAGGCCTCTGTCCCTGTGAAGGCTTCTCTCAATGGTAGTCATGCTTCTTAGTTTGGGTCATATGGCTGATATCTGAAAAACAGACCTACAGTAGTAGGCTATGGCTAGACAAGAAGATAGAAAGTGAATAGTGAAGGGCCATCATAGGGATGGTGTATTTATGCTATTCCTGCACAAACGGTGATAGGCAAATAGCCAATCTCTCTCCTGTCCATTATTTCTTTTTGGAGTGGGGTCATATTGTCTCTTTGCATCTCTAAAATAACTTGCATCTCTTACATAAATCATCCCTCACACTAATGCTGACTATTGTTAGGATGACTGATGAAAAGCAGGACACCAATAATCACAATGAACTATATTAATGGCTGCGGTTATAATTTTGTTCACTGATCTGTTTAGAAATTTGAACAGACCCCTGATGCTTTTTAAGCATTAAGTTCTCTGATGCTCATGAGCTTGGAGATAATGATAGGTTGTTGGAATTTATTTTTTTAGATGAACCTAGGTCAAGTCTGTCATAATACAAAGCTGAAGTTAGTTCTCCTCAGTCCCTACTTCTAATCCCAAAACAATGGCCTAATTTTCAAAAGTGTGGAGCAGCAACTGCTTCCATTGACTTTAGTGGGGGTTCAGGACTTTTGAAGGTCAGACCACTTATTTAGGAGCCTAAATTTTGGGCGCCTAATTTTTAGGCACCTATTCTTGAAAACATTTGCCTTAGCTATACTGGTTTTCTACCCATGCCAATATTCTACACACAGTAAAAAGAGTACTGATGTGGCCCAGAAGTGCCTCAAGAATGAAAGCTATGGAAGCCAGACTTGCAGAAATTAAAGCACAGCTAAACCACTTAACATCAGTTTTATTCAATATAGATATTAACTTCAGGATATATCTGAGGTAACAATATATGTGGAGTGGTTCTTCTTTTATTCAAAATCCAAGAGCCATATTCCGTTCTTATTATACCTGTACATCCTTTTGACTTCAGTGGGGTTCCATGTGTGAGATGGCACAATTTGGCCCAAAAGATATGGGGTAACATCTGTATACCTAAAACCGAAAACCCATTGTTTTTGTTGGAAAACAAATAGCCTATTTCAAGAGAGCTAGAAGCACAAAAATCCCTAAGTACTAGAAAGAGTCAATTATACCTCCCCTTCCTTTGCCAACCCCCCCCCCCTTCCCACATTCCCATTTGAATCTTAACAAGTTTCAGTATGATCCAGTCATTAGTCACTCAACTTTTAAATGTCTGGGAAGCACGGGGACAATATGGAGAAAGCTCCAGTATATTTCTGAAACAGTACTACAAGTGGTCTGGAAGTGAGAACTCTGGTTACACATTCCAGTAAGAAACCAAAAGGTAAAATTGTGCAAGCAATGTAAAAGGCAGTACTGGGAAACCCATCTGTAGTCCTTCCTGTGAAAAGCAATTTTATCATTATGCATCATTATAATGGCCTGACAGCACCTTTTAACCAAACCAGCAATAATGAAACATGCTAATTTATCGTTGTCTCTAACAATTTTCCACAGCTGAGGCAAGGAACAACGATCATCCCAAGAGGAGGAAGTAGGAGTAGCTATTGGAACTTCCCATTTCACCTAGACATAGGACATGTCTAGGCTACAGCCCTAAGTTGACCTACATTATGTTGACTGACAGCCACCACAGTAATTACTGTGTTGGCTGAATGTCCACACTATCCTTCTCCTGTCGGTGGTGTGTCTCCTCACCACCGCACTTCCACGGACTCAAGAGGAGGAGTGGGGGTGGGGAGGCTGAGAGCTACGGCTCTCAGCTCCGCACAGCTCCCTTCCGGGAGTCTAGCTTCCCCACCACCCCCGGGCTTTTCTTGCCTCCCTGCACCCGGCCATGGAAGTGGAGTTATTATGTCAGTGTAATAAGGCACTTACATTGGCAGGACAAGGCTTTAGTGTATACACTGATATAATTAGGTCACGTAAGCTGCCTTTTGACCTAATTCTGTAGTATAGATCTGGCCATAGTCCACTGTTTCTAAGCCAGGCTGATCTGAATGTAACACTTAGGGTTTCTGTACATGACAAGTGACTGTACAGTAGGCCAGGCTATGAATCTACAGCACACCAGCTCGCCATGTAGCAAGGTCATGTGTAAGACACTGCTACCACTTACTGAAAGGTCTGAAGTGTGGCTTAACATACTACTTTTCCAAGTAGTACACCAAGCTGCACTCTTGGACTTTCAGTGCACTGTATTAGTGTCCACGTCAGACATTGCTACGTGCCAAGATGGTGAGATGTAGATTCACACTGTGACTTGTCATGAACGCCCTAGGGTGTTCACAATATGACTCCTTTCCGTTCAAACACAGGGGTCCAGATCTTCAACTAGTGCAAACTGACATAGCTCTACTGAAGTCAAGAGCTCTCCTGATTTTAAAGCAGCTCTGGGCCAGGAAATGGTAAAGGTGTCCCTGACAAATAAACATATTATATGGTGGGGATTTTTGTTTTTTTGTTTTTTGTTTTGTTTTTTGTAAATTCTTAAACTAATCAGACTGCAGTTATTGAACTTATGGTGTGAGTTCTTGAAAGGGCATCCGAGGGGCAACTTTTCTGTCACAAGCCTTGAGGCCAGTTCATGACTTTGGTGAGCAGGGCTAGCAGAGAAGAGACAACTTCTATTAGATTTGGACTTAAAGGAGTTAGGCAAGAAGCCAGAAAAACAGACATTGCATGAGGAGGTACATTCCCCTAAGGTCATGGGTAACACAAGGATTTCACTTTCCCTGGTAGGTGGAAATTAAGAATGTTATTGGAGATGATCTTAGCTTATAGGAAGGTGGAAGAACAATTCACTGCCTTTCCAACATTCTCTAGCAATCACAGATCAATTACACCATTTGTTGTGAAAACTTCTGCTCCTCAAGTCGTTGTTAGGACACTAATAATTTAAATTTAATTGTAACTTGTTTGAATTTGAGTAACGTGTGAGCCTTCAATTGGAAACAGCCACAGAGAATAATTCATAAATGCTGAGCACGTTAAAAAAATCATTTTAATTATATTAGCATATTTTACATGAAGGCCACTTAAGATTGAGGCAATCTACATATATAGCTTTTAAAGAGGATGATATAAGGACAGGCTGATCAGACATAAGAGTTCAGATCAACACTTTGAAAAGTTTTGCATAAGACTCTCCAAACAAATCAGCAACAATGAAAGCTACAGAATGGCCGCAGAGCTTGAAGTCATGCAAACCAGTGGCATTTTTTGGCGCTTGGGGCATAGCTCCACTGAAGAGTTTATAGCTGCGTAGCTGCATCAGTTCAGCTGCACCACTGTAAGCTCTCTAATGTAGTCACTCTAAGCCAACGTGCTAGAGCTCTCCCGTCAGCTTACCTACTCCAGCCCCAACAAGCAGCGGTAGCTATGTTGGCAGGAGAAGCTCTCCCATCGACATAGCACTGCCCACTCCAGCACTTATGTTGATGTAACTTACGTTGCTTGTAGGTGGTGGTTTATTCACACCCCTGAACAACATAAATTATGCCGACATAAGCTGCAGTGTAGATATAGCCTGTAAGGAGAGCTTCAATGCTGTTTGGCAAACCTGTATTAATTTAAGCACCGTACAACCCAGGAAAACAGGGTCTGCTATACTGGACCAGATCAGTACTCCAACTAATCTCTTACTGTTCTCTGATGGTGTCCCACACCAAATGCAATAGAGAAAGGTGTTGAAGGTTGGGGAGATACTTATGCACTTTAAATAAAGTTAAATTGGACTTTTTCTTAATCTTGCAATCTCAAAATCACTTGTACGTTTTACCTTGGTTGCATTTGTTGTGACTCCCCTCCCCACCGCCTCTGCAGCATGTGGTGCAGATTACTTGCTAGGATCCTCTGGGTATTTCTCATTTAATAATGCTCCTGCCATTGCAGCAGAGGCTTTGCATATTGGTGTACCTCAGTCCCTCCTATTCTCTGCCTCTGGCACTGGTAGTTTAGCTTCCTAAGGGCTGTAGTACTTTGGTCTAATTCTGATTTTTGGCTTGGTGTGGGGGCGGTAGGGTGGAATTTAGTGGCCTGTGAAACATGTGTGGTTGGACTTGATCTGGCAGTTCCTTATGGCCTTAAATGATGCCTCTGACATTGACTTATACTGGTTTCAAAAAACACCTTGGCATGCTTCATCTTTTGAGACATCACATCAACTTGGGAACCATAGTTCAACACAGAGTTGCTAAGTAAGGGTCAGATGGTAATTTTTTATATTGCATGGTTTTGCATAATTTAAATATTTTGCACATGCACTATGTTAACATTTTAAACCTTGCAGTGAACAAAATAAAATTGCTGTTGCTTATATGGAATCGCTATGTTACAGCAAAACTCCCTGTTTGAACTGATGTCACCAGTATAAAATATACTGGGCTGTATTCTCTAACATGAGAGCTGGTCTCTGCTCTCTGAGAAAACCAATCCAAATATACTCCAAACTTCTTGAATGTATGGTATGCTCAGCTAATCAATGAACCTGAATAAATGCCATGTAACTTCAGTGAAGTGCAAAACTCCACCTACTCAGTTCAGAACTGCACTATGAAAAGCTCCATTAAAAATTTTCACTAGCAGTGAGAGAATGAATGCAAACTTAAACCCTAATTCAGTAAGGTACTTAGCTCATGAGTAGTCTAGTTTGAAATCAGTGAGGTACTCTCACTCTCATGCTTAAAGTTACAAACCTGCTTTTGCTCCCTGCTAAATCAGGGTCTGAGTACTTAACTTAAATGGAATTTTCATTGTTGAAAATACTTCATGTGCTCTCACTATTTCACTGTGGGTAAAAATGTCAATGGTGTGTCCTAGTACATTTTTGAGTTTCTGCTTTTTCCCAGGTGCTCCTTAAACTTGAAAAAGGTCAGCTTTCAAACAGTCTGCAAGCAATGCCTCTCACCTTATAAAATTTGAAAATTTGACATGATTCCTAGTAAAATAAGGTACAATGATGCTGAGGGCTAATTTAAAGATGCTTAGGGTGACCATATTTCCCAAAGGCCCAGGCCCGCTCCCTCCCCCACAAAGCTAGCCTGAGCTGCTCGCCAGAGCCCTGCCTCCTCCCACCACACGGGGCTGGCCTGAGCTGCTCGCCCGAGCCCTGCCTCCCCATCCCCGCATGGGGCTGGTGTCACTGCTCACTCAAGCCCTTCCTGTCCCTGCCTGAGCCCTGCCTCCCCTGCTGTGTGGGGCTGGCATTATTGCTCGCCCCCTGCGAGTTCCTCCCCAACCCACTTTTTTGACAAAAGTGGGCATTTGTCCAGTTTTCTCTTGCCAACTGATCAAGTTGGCAAGAGTAAATGGGATAAATGCCCACTTTTGCGAAAAACGTAGGGATGGCCAGGACAGGGCTTTAAAAAGGGACTGTCCCAGCCAAAATAGGACATATGGTCACCCTAAAGATGCTACAGATATAATTATTCCAATTAAAAAACTACTTTTCTCTCTCAAAACAACACTCTGTGTATTTTCCCCTTCCACCCTGAAAGTTAGAATCTATTAAGACAACGAAAAAAACCCAAACAACTGGAACTAGAGATTACATTCAACTAATACAGAATATTATACTGCTCATTTCCTATTTGTATTGGAAGTTGTAGAACACAGGTGTTGAACTGGGAAAAAATATATTTCACAACATTAGCATCTGGCTTCTTGGAAGACTCTAGAGGTAGCTATGCTGACAGCTTTGGACTGGAGTTATCTCTAGACTTGTCAAGTGACTACAAATTTGTCTGTCCTGTTTTGCAAACTTCTGTTTTCCTTTCTCAAGGTATGTAAGCATATACTGAAAAAAATGTTCTGCAGAGTCCCTCTGGATAGCTACTGCATATGGCAGGCCAACTGTCTTTTTTAAAAAAAAATATATATATATATATATATATATTTTTTCCTCCAGATCCACTCCTATTATTGTTTTCTGTGATATCTCTGCCTTTGCCTTAGAACCTACCATGTATTCTTCCATGTCCCTTTTGAGCTCTTTCGAGGATAATGTAAAACAAGGATCTCAATGAAGCTTGAATATAATGGCAATCTTATGATGAATCTTGGACTATAGTGGGAAACATTTAATGAATTCTCTCATTTCACCCAGGATGTTTGCGTCATCCACATTCACACCTCATTAAAATTCTCATTCTTTTTTTCCCTAAGCTACTTATTTAAGTATTTGTATGTCCTCAATGGCCAGATATCTGAGTGATGATTTCGGGGGAGGGAAGTGAAGAATCATTAGTATTATGTTCATATGAATGTCAGAAGAAAATTAAATTGAGGCCTGAACTGTAATTTGTGAAACTATGAAAGGAAATTCCTTTCAGGTGGAATCACCTTATAAAAGTCTGGTTATTCAATCAGGGAACAGAAACAATAGCATGTGACTCAAAGCATTTGCTCAGCTTGAATAGTGAATGATATATAATGCTCTAAGGAAAAACTGTAGCAAGCAAACCATTCCATCAGGGCATTATGTTTCCCTCTCTAAACCTGTGGAAATCTCCTACAACGCACTTGAGCAATAGAGTAATCTGTAGCAGTAGTAGGCTGTTATCCTCTGTGGGCCATTCACTAATGGGAGCGGGAGGGAGAAAGAGACCCTCATTTTGCCAGTGGGTTTCACAGCAATTTGCTGACGAGAGAGGAGTTTAGAGACTGAGGACTCCAGGGCTCAATTCCAGGATCTGTAAGGCAGTATCCTCTAGCTCAGTGGTTCTCAAAGCCAATCCGCCACTTGTTCAGGGAAAGCTCCTGGCAGGCCGGGCCGGTTTGTTTACCTGCTGTGTCCACAGGTTTGGCCGATTGCGGCTCCCTCTGGCTGCAGTTCGCCGCTCCAGGCCAAGGCGGGCTGCAGGAAGCAGCGTGGGCCAAGGGATGTGCTGGCTGCCCTTCCCGCAGCCCCCATTGGCCTGGAGCGGCAAACCGTGGCCAGTGGGAGCCGCGTTTGGCTGAACCTGCAGACGAGGCAGGTAAACAAACTGGCCCGGCCTGCCAGGGGCTTTCCTTGAACAAGCGGTGGACTGGCTTTGAGAACCACTGATCTAGTGATTATACAGACCATACTGTCCCCTGGCCATAACTTCCTCCATCTCCTCCTATTCATCTTGCATCATGGCTCCCACATCTTTCTGCTCCTGCCATGCCCCACCACTGGATTCTGTCTCCTTGCCCTTCTGTTGTTGCTCCCACTTCCTGCCCCTCCTCCTTCACAATTTATGGCCCCTGAATCCCTATCTCTCCTCTGCATTCCTGTATATCTTCTTTTTCCATTCCCTTTATATTCCCTAGTTACCAGCAGCAGAAGCATTGAGAGTGCAGGAGAGAGTCTCCCTGATCTCAGTTCCTGTGCCTGGCACCATAGTGGCCACTGGCAACCGGGAGGAACAGTTGGAAAGAAAGTCCTGCTCGTCCCCTGGAGTTCTGGGGTGCAGGAAACTCAGTTGCTCTGTCTGAACAGCTCTGCACAGTCTGGTTGGCACTAGGAGCTGTGACAAGATGGAGCATGTTCAGTGAGGACAGAATCTTTGCAGATTTTAGGTACGAAACTCCTCACTACTGATCATGTGAAAACTCAGATTGTTCAGAGTCTAAGAGTGGCCACAACTGAGCAAATTTTCATGCACTGGCAGAAAGGACATATCTGATACCAGGGCAGACATCCTGCCAAATTCAAGTCCCTGCTCCAAAGCATGGAGACACTAGAGTTTTTCAGTGAAACAATACTATTTGTGTTTTTTTTTAACATTCTCAAAACAACATATTTTTCTCTAACCTCATTCTTGGAAACAGCCGATCACTTTAACTGAAATACTGCCCCAAAAATTCAGTCTAAGGCAAAGACCTGGCATGGAAAATTTCAGCCCAAATAGCTTTCATTTGGAAAAGCTATAAGTAATTGAAATCAGGGTCTTAGGTTGCCTGGCACATGCTATTATAAGCTTTAGGCAGTGCTACCAGCTCCACCTGTAATATGCATAAGGGTACAATAAAAGTTAAATCACTAAAATATTTAAATGGTTACATGGAATTTCCAAAATGACTAGATATGTTCATAGGCAGGGAACATAACTCTTCCAAAATGCACAGATAGCAAAAGAGAAGGGCACTTGTTTGTTCAGGGTGATGAAAGGAGCCAAGAATAAAAAAAGTAATAGCCAAAAATTCAGGAAAATGCCATCTGTTGCCAAATGAGTCTTTGGCTGATATCAGTGAAGTTCAGTGAGCAGAATGAGAGTGAGATGTAACTCTTAGGGCTTGTCAACTTTCAGCACGGGAGCTTCACTGGTCAGCTGTGCCCCGTAGTGATTAGTGCTACACCTCCCCAAGACAGCAGTAACTAGTAACAGAAGCCCTCCTGTCGACATAGCGCTGTCTGCACTGGGAGTTCGGTCGGTATAATTGCATCGCTCGGGTAGTGTGGGGGGTGGAAAATCCACATCCCAGAACAATGAAGTTATACCAGCATAAGTTTGTAGTGTAGACCAGGGATTAGTAAAATGAGTAGAGAAACCCCTGTGTATGTGCATGTGCCACAGGATTGCCCCTGGAGAGTAAAGCAGGGTCAGGGTACCTGTGTCAACTAGTATAATCCTCTACCTAATTAAGCTCTGGCAGAAGAGGGAATTTGCTTTGAGTACCTTCCCAATAAGGGAGCTTGATGGGGATGAGTAATTCCAGGTGTGGGAATGAAAGGTAAAAGGAACAGAGATACTGAGTTCAGTCAGACACAGAGAGAAATCAGGAAGGGTGGGTGCTCCTATAGAGAGGCCTACAACGAGTGAAACTCTCCTCTGGGAGAGGCCTTAGGAAGAGGTCTCAGGGAGAGACTGGCACAGGCTATGTAGAGGCCTCAGGAAAGGCTCACTGGAAAAGAAAAGGAAGCCAAAGGTAGATAGAGATCCACAGAGTGCGGGGAAAGCTCCTGTGGAGGGAGACCTGAAGAGAGGGCCTGGGGAAGCTGAAAGTCTTGCCTTATTAGAAGGAGGAGACAGACATTGCCAAGCTTTAACTGATCTGGATCTTTGGAACAAGAGGCTTGAACTTTGTGGTTGAGAGTTTAGGGGCCAACCTGGCCAGAGTTTGGGTTTCTTAGCTCAGTGCTCCAGAGAGGTGCTATATAGAGACTTCAGGGAAAGGAAGTCAGACTGCTCTATGTGGGGTGAAGCTGAGAAAGAAATGGGTTTTCCTGGTAAAGGGGAAAAGTAATTGTAGTGTTCTTATTTGTTTTTGATTTAATAAACTAATTGTGGCAATGGGAAACTTTCCTAGCATAATTCTGGCCTGAAGAGTATATGTTGAAACAC
Organism: Lepidochelys olivacea; assembly: GCF_965140295.1. Taxonomy (NCBI): domain Eukaryota; kingdom Metazoa; phylum Chordata; order Testudines; family Cheloniidae; genus Lepidochelys; species Lepidochelys olivacea. The sequence continues at coordinate 172,208,274 of NC_140411.1, forward strand.
TTTGGGAAGAGAGGGCATCTCCAGGGACACACTCCTCCAAGAGGAGGCACTTCTCCATGGGTGTTCATTATAGGAGGAATTAGGAGGAAAGAAGCGGAACTGGATGGACCAGTGAATGAGATCATCTCTTTCAATCCTAAATTGCTTGAACTCCACTCAAAGAATCACTGAATTGTTTTCCTACCTTAAAAATCAATATCTTGTCTTACCTACATGGGTCACAATGGGTTAACAAAAATAATTGTGAACAGGTTTTGCATCAAGACTTAGTTTTTCCAGATTTTTTTTTTCACACTTGAGAGTCAATGCATCTGGCAACTCATTTAGGTAAAGGACAATTATTAATCACCTTCCATTATTTCAGTTATGATGTATGAAGTCTTTCACACTTGTGAGATTTCAAAAGTATTTAAAGCTGATGCCTCCCTGTGCTAATTTAAAGTCTATTATGAATAACTCTCAGAGGAAACAGCCACCTGTGTTCATTTAGCAGCTCATGGTCACTCCAAAATACATTACTGTACTGCTGAATTTGTTTGCTTTCCTCCAGGAAAAGCCACTACTTGATGTTGTTCAATTACAATGCCCTTCAACACACTAGGTTTCATTTGCTATGACTCTCTCCCTTTAGAAGTTAATCATGTGCTTAATGGCAGATTAGTATCCTTTTCTCACTGTTTCGCAATTGAGAGTGGTCAAGAAGGAAATGATAAAAGCAGACCTTAAAGTGCTCCACTTACAGGACTATAAATGCTGAGGGAATACAGTACCTTAGCTACCCAGCTGGTGAGTCCCAAAATGAATAGCTTGCTATATAATCTATCTGTAGTGAAATCCTAGCCGCACTGAAATCAGTAGGGGTTTTGCCTCTGACTTCAGTGGGGCCAGGATTTCACTCTTAATATTTATATTTCTGTACATTTTGGAGCAATATGGGAAGCCTAGGCATCCAGATTTCCAGGCAAAAATCTGGAAAATCCTCTGAATGATTTTAGCAGGTGCTGTGGGTGGAGGAAATGATGATCCAATGGGCTCTTCTATGGGAGGGAGATGGTCATCTGTGGCACAGTATGTAGAGTAGCAGCAGTACATCTAATTCATCACTGCTACTTCCTAATCTATTTTATAGTCATTCTTATGACCATTTAAAGATAAGTTTGATTCTGTAGCCACATGGAAAGCAGCCCAAATACAAACTGCTACCAGCACACCGCACTAGGAGAAGAGAAACAGGAAATAACTTCAAGGAATCAGAAAATTGCTTTTTAATTGGCCCGTTGCCAACTGTGCCCACATATCTATTCAGGGGACACCATCACAGGGCCTAATAACATCAGCCACACTATCAGAGGCTCGTTCACCTGCACATCCACCAATGTGATATATGCCATCATGTGCCAGCAATGCCCCTCTGCCATGTACATTGGTCAAACTGGACAGTCTCTACGTAAAAGAATAAATGGACACAAATCAGATGTCAAGAATTGTAACATTCATAAACCAGTCGGAGAACACTTCAATCTCTCTGGTCACGCGATCACAGACATGAAGGTCGCTATCTTAAAACAAAAAAACTTCAAATCCAGACTCCAGCGAGAAACTGCTGAATTGGAATTCATTTGCAAATTGGATACTATTAATTTAGGCTTAAATAGAGACTTGGAGTGGCTAAGTCATTATGCAAGGTAGCCTGTTTCCTCTTGTTTTTTCCTACCCCCCCCCCCCCAGATGTTCTGGTTTAACTTGGATTTTAACTTGAAGAGTGGTCAGTTTGGATGAGCTATTACCAGCAGGAGAGTGAGTTTCTGTGTGTATGGGGGTGGGGGGATGTGAGAACCTGGATTTATGCAGGAAATAGCCCAGCTTGATTGTCATGCACATTGTGTAAAGAGTTGTCACTTTGGATGGGCTATCACCAGCAGGAGAGTGAATTTGTGTGGGGGGGTGGAGGGTGAGAAAACCTGGATTTGTGCTGGAAATCACTTTAGATAAGCTATTACCAGCAGGACAGTGGGGTGGGAATAGGTATTGTTTCATATTCTCTGTGTATATATAAAGCCTGCTGCAGTTTCCACGATATGCATCTGAGGAAGTGAGCTGTAGCTCACGAAAGCTTATGCTCTAATAAATTGGTTAGTCTCTAAGGTGCCACAAGTCCTCCTTTTCTTTTTAATTCTATCAGAGGTATAGTAAATAATTCTCCCGCCCCAAGCATCAGTTACAAAGGATGCTCCTAATTACATGTGGTGTAGCACTGAAAGTCAGAAGACCTGGGTTTCTTTCCTAGCTCTAACACAATCTGCAGCAGCTTGGGCATGTCTGCGCCTCCATTTCCGCATCTATACAATGGTAATACCTACTTATCTACTAATGTGTTTTAACACTGTTTTTTGTACAAACCATTGAAATATTTGGTTTGATAAGTGAAAAATATTATCATTTTAAATAGACTTAAAAACATTTATTCCTGCTCTCTTCTAGTTATACAAGCCTTAATCTTTATTAAGGGAAAGCTTCCATTGGTTTAATTGATGATCAGATTTACCTAAGTAAGAACTGCAAGTATGGAGTTTAAGACATTTCCCTCAAATAATCTCTTTTCATGGTAATAATTCAAAGATACTGTGTACAGTTTTAATGCCTCAATAAATCTTTATATTTGCTGTATATGAAGTATCTTATTTTCAGAAACAGGTTTCTGTCTCACGAATCTTCATGGCATACTTGAGTTGACCTTAGACAATTAGGAAATATATGCACCATCTTGTTAACATATATATATTTTTCTGTTGACAACACTATCTCAATGAAATACAGGAGGAAAAACAGCAATCAAAGTTTGTTATTGTTACTTCCCAAGTGTTTCTCCATAGGTAATCAGCCTTCTTTCTTTTACAGGAGCATTGGACAATGTAATGTGAACATTCAAAAACTCATTTCCTGGAAGCTGAAATTCTGTCTGTAACCTTTAGTCAAGACAGCAACCATTGCAATGTTCTTTTAGGGATTACTCAGTGATTGTGCTGCCATTGTTTTTTGGGGGGGTCTTTTGGTATTGTCCCATAAAGTGTCAACTGATAGGTGACTATCTTGAGCCATCTTCTCCTTCCATACTTTAACCAGTCCCTTAGCAAGAGGCCCTTAAACCAAAATATTTGTACTAGAAGCACTATGCCAAAGCCTGATCAACAGACAAGATTAATAAATCATTACAGGGCACTCCACGTTTGTCCCACCCTTGCAAAAGCTAGGGGAGACTGCCAACAGTCAAGGTAGGCCTTTCCATCTCAGACAGAAGGAACACATTGTGACGTTGCACTCCATATGCTTTATGGAAATATGCTAATGAATATGACAGAACTGGAATATGCTTTACGCTAAATACTCCTTTTTTGGTGTCATTAGAAAGCTTGTAATCTATTGTGTGTGTTCATCCTATATGTTTGCATGTATTTATTTCTATGTCTGGAGTTAGGAGAATAAGATATAAAACTTGTATTACTGATGTAAACATGCCAAGTGGAAGCCATTAAGGGTGCTTCAGAATCAATGAACTGTGAATGGGTTTATTTACCTGCAAGCCTTCCTGTGTACATGTGGGCCAGCCGTGGGTAATGAAGAATGAGGTCTCACAGGGACATATGACCATGTCACCTGATACTGAAATCCATCTTAAATCTTGTACTTTTCCATTTAGAAGGAGGGATGGGGGCCAAGCACAAAAAAAGAGCTCCACTTTGTGCCAAAGCTATAAAAGAGGGTGGAGCAGGACGAAGGAGGTGTCTAGTAATGAGAATGTCCCTGCTGACCACCTGAGATGTCTGCTGGAATTAACAAGGACTGTACCAGGGGGAAAGGATTGGGCCCAGACTAGGAAGGAGTCTAGTCTGTAAAAGAAGCTTATTGGAACATCTGAGGGTGAAATATTACCTGTAATCAGTTTCTTAGTGTATTAGGCTTAGACTTGCATGTTTTTGCTTTATTTTGCTTGGTGACTTACTTTTTTCTGTCTGTTATTACTTGAAACCACTTAAATCCTACTTTCTATACTTAATAAAATCACTTTTGTTTGCTTTCCCAGGTATCAATCACTTACTCTGTGTTCATTAGTAAATGGCTGTGCATAGAGGGTGGACAATTTATGAATTTACCGTGTATCAGCTTTATACATAGTAAAATGGATTTATTTGGAGTTTGGAGCCCATTGGGACCTGGATGTCTGGGTGCTGGAGAGGTAACCTGCTGAGCTGTTTTTGGTTAAAGTCTGAAGCTTTGGGGGCGTGGCCCAGACCCTGAGTCTGTGTTGCAGCAGGCTAGCGTGTCTGGCTCAACAAGGCAGGCCTCTGGATTCCCAAGCTGGCAAGGAAAATGGACTCAGATGTAATTTCAGCACGTCAGGTGACAGTCCCAAGGGGATCCCTGTGATGAAACCTGTCACATGCGTTCCCAAGCCAAGCACCAAGTCACCACCTGAGGAGACATAGATCACTGGCAGACATGGATAAGTTTTGAGGGAGCCTTTCTTGAGATTTTGGCAGCACACCACTACTTTCATGTTTCCAACCTGGGAGTGAAGCAGGGTTTCTTCCTTTTTACTTGCAGATGCTTCTGACAAGTGACTAACATGTTTCCTGTTGATAGGTAGCAGTTTCATCTCCTTGATCTGTTTCTTTTTCTGCTGTTTAGAGCTGTTTTCTTTGCCATTTGTGCTAATGCTGCTCGTTCAGTTACTCCAATCAACACTTTTTTAAATTTTGGTCAGATCTCCAGTATGCAGTTAAATCAAAGTTCCTGGTGTGCAGTACTCTTTTCAACCCAATTGTCAAATGTATTAGAAAAATATCCATCTTTATTAATATTTAATAACATGATTCACTAAGCATAATAAAATTTAGATCAAATGTTCCATACCTTCTTCTGTGGCTGGTATTAAATTATTTCAGGTTCACCTGTATGTAATACTGAAACATTAAGCACATATCTACTTAGCTCCATTTTAAATAAGAATTACTATCTCAGCTGCTCAATCTACTAAAATTTATATGGATTGTCCCCTGAATTTCTACTGAGAAAACACACAGGGCTGGGAAGAATATGGAATGAGCCTGAAAGTGAAATGAGTTACTGTAGGAAATAAGATTGTATCCAAACCTAGCTGTCTTGAGAGAACACTGCAAACCTCACTCATTTGCCACAGCTTTCGTGCCAGTACTGAAGACAAGGAACCCCTTACACCCACACTAACAAAACCCACAAAGCCATGTAGGGCCTGATCCCACATCAATGAAAAGGCACTCTGACTTTGGATTCGATTTCTGATCTTTTAAGAAGATGACTGGGGAGAGAAAAGCAGACTATGAGCATTATGTTAATTTAGCACATGGGTGCTAACATGATGGGTGGTGTGCGACTACTAAGTTGGGGGGGTTCTGTTTTTTTTTCTTAAATGCAAGAGCCGTAATTGGGCCCTGATCCTGCAAAACTTAAGTACGTGCTTCACTTTTAAATATGTAAGTAGCCCAATTGCCTTCCATGGGATTATTTACATGCTTGAACTTAAGCATCTGCATAAGTGTGTCCAGGACTGGGGCCTCTGTTGCAGAAGACATAAATAAAAATGCTCCTGTCCAAAAGTGCTTATGATCTAGAAATATCCACACAAACAACCCCATTATAACATAATTATGTGTCAATGAGGAAAGAAACATCAGCAATAACAAACTAATATACCTAGCTGTTTTATAGCACTTTCATCAGTAGATGTCAAAGGGCTTAACAAAGGGGGTCAATATCATTATCCTTATTTTACAGCTGAGGAAACTGAGGCACAGGGATCAGCTGTGACTTGGCCAAGGTCACCCAACAGGCCAGTGGCAGAGTGAGAATAAAACTTAGTTTTCCTGAGTCCAGGGTCAGAAAAAGAGTGTCATTGGCTCTGCCTACACTTTGAGCTAGGAATTACTCTCCCAGCTCAGAGACAATGTACGTATGTAAGTTTTCATTGAAATAGCAATATTCTAATTCCAACATGCACTAAAAATAGAATGTGGCTGCAGCACCATGAGCTGTGGGACAGCCTATCCCCCTGAGTACCTGCCCATCTGACACCTTAGCCACATACTCAGCATGGCAGGCCATCCCACTCCTTGTACAGAAGAGGCTACACTGTTTTTAAGACACATACTCATTGTGAGATGTCACAGAACATAGACATGCAGCTTTCTGATCTACTGAAATTCCTAGTATTTCTGTGTTACTCAGTGTGATTTCTGTCCTGATTGAACTCCGACCCGCCAGAGAAGTAGAATTTCCAATTGTGGGGAGGGGAAGGGAACACAGAATATTTCAAATTCTAAAACAGAATAGACAACATGCATCTGATGCTTATGCAAAATGTGAATCATTTTTAAGCATCTGGAACATTACATCTAACTTACCTTGGCTCCTACGTAAGCAGGTTAAGTCAAGTACTGCTCGTTTTATAAAGTAGGTACTGAGACTTTAACATTTTTAATACGCTTCTGCAAAAAATTTTTTTGTCCTGCTTCTAACTTTCTTTTACCAATATCGATGGGACAATTGTGCTGTTCTCTTCCTCCCTTTACTGCCTCTTGACATTAGCGTCAAGTACAGAACAGATGTGTTAACATTAATATTCCATTTACACTTAGCACCTGCTGTGATATTTCCAGGACTATCCTGATTTCTTAAGATAATGTCCATTGTCCCAGAAGCCTGATCAGTGGTCCTAACTTACTGTTTGGTCCATTAAACATTATGACTTTTAAACATCTCACTAGACTCTTAAAGGCTCATTTTTGTGATTTGTTCACCACCACCAGCTTAACCAGTCACATTGCAATGATGGAGGGGATTTGAGCTCCTCCTCCTCCAAGCAAATGTCAGTAAATCTATTGGATGCTGACATCTGAATGGAGTGCAATCTTACATGCAGCTGGAAAATCAGTTGAAAAGGGAAACTAGTTGCAAAATTCTGAGAAGCTAATGGTGTTCAGCTGTCAAGATGAATAAATACACCAGAGATGTAATTTCATTTTGCAGTGTAATCCCCTGGGGGCATAGACATTATTTTTATAACTAACTCCCAGTAAATTGTTATGTTCACTTTTGAGTTGTTCAAGAGGCGTAAGAGTGTGGTATACATACATGTATGCAAACAGCACCATCGCTGCCAAAGCAGAGGATGCAAACCAATGAACTTTTATTATTCAGGAAAGGAAAATGCCCGTTCCGAATTATTATTGAGGATAGTGCCCACTAGATGTTTCCAAACAGCCCATACTCTGTGGAACTCACAAACCGTGTGTGTTTGTGTGAGAGAGAAAAATGTTACTTCATAAAACATTTGTCATGATGGCTCTGCAGAATTTCATTTTAACAGAGCAAGTTAACTTTAGCTGTAAGGTAGCATTTTTGATATTTAACTTGCTAGAATTAGCCTGTTGTAGTTAGGAGTATTTCTAAGACTGGTTGTTCATCATGCCAAAATAAGGAGAAAAGTGATAGCAATAAAAATGCAGAAGTAAAGAAAAATTAGCTGAGAACCATTAAGTATTGTGCACAATAGTTAATCTTAAATAACTTCTCATGAGAAACTGTGAGTGTAGCCAAGAATAAAAGACATCAGGTATATTTAGGATACAGAGGTGAAATACACGCATTAGTTAATGTTGTATCAGAGGGTCTGCAGGCCTGTAAGATGTTTCACTTAGCAATTTAGGCTGTAGGTGCAAGAATAAGTAAGTTGATAAGATGTATAGATAAGAATAAGTAAGATGCTGAGCTTATGTCTGTGATTTGCTGATGTTTAGAAAATGACTGCTAAGTTTGGATAATGTCTGTGCTTAGACAGATGACCCTTAGTAGCCAAGGTGAAATGTTAGAGACTTCCTTAAGGTAAGTGCCTGTTACTATGGTGATAAAGTGATTTAAATGTTTTTTAACATTTAAATAAGTGGAATTAAAGAGTTAGCCTATGAAAAACAGGGGGTGTACTCAAAAGTAGTGGGGTGTGGAAGTTCAAATAAGGAAAAGAGTTAAAACCTTCATAAAAACATATGAACCCCAGTGAGTGTCAGCGTAACACATTTTAAAAGCTGTATCCCATTCTGTGTACCTTGGTGGGAGGAGATACCAGGAGGATGATCACTGGTTGGGGATGAGGATGAAGATGAGAACAAACCTTTCAGGTTTTCCTGCAAGGCATGGTGTGAGTAATGCACATATTATTATGCATTCTGTATTGGAGCATCACCAGATCACAGTGTGTGTATTGTTTGTTTGGTTAATCAAAGTAATGATTATAGCAAGAGTACTATGAAGTCTCTGCTGTGCACCATGAAATCCCCTTTCTATTGATAACCTCTCTACTGTAGTCTATCCTGGGGCTGATCTCTCTCAAATTAAAGTACATGTATACCCTCACCTTGGGGTGTGTAATTGTCTAAAGTAACCCATAACTATAGAAAAGGCTACCGTGAGAAAAATCAAATATTCCTTATTTTACAAAACAATGAATTATATTTAATGAATAGATCAGGGATCGGCAACCTTTGGCACACAGCCCGCCAGGGTAAGCCCCTTGGCGGGCCTGGCCAGTTTGTTTACCTGCCACATCTGCAGGTTCAGCTGATCGCAGCTCCCACTGGCCGCGGTTCACCGCTCCAGACCAATGGGGGCTGTGGGAAGCGGCGCGGGCTGAGGGATGTGTTGGCCAGTGGGAGCTGCGTGGCCAGTGAGAGCTGCGATTGGCCGAACCTGTGGAGGCAGCAGGTAAACAAACTGGCCAGGCCCGCCAAGGGGCTTACCCTGGCGGGCTGTGTGCCAAAGGTTGCCGATCCCTGGAATAGATTAACAACATTTAAAGCCCTCCAAAAAGAACCAAAAGGGTTGTCATTTTTTTGTTTTTTAAATTAACAAGGAGTCAGCTCTGTAGTGAGCTGTTCAGAGTGACAAAGACTTGGGTCTGATTCCCCTTTACAATAAGGTCTCTGACACCACCACTGTGGCAATGAAAAGGATCTTAAAAGGGGTAAATTAAACTTTCAGGTCATTAACTACATTGTTGTGTCAGTGTAATTAGTGTAAATGGGAATTCAGGCCTATTTTTTATATAGGAGGGGAACCCCTCCCCCACCAAAAGTCATTCTTTTTGTCATAGAAGTCACGACTGTGACAAACATTCACCCTTAATTATGTCCATTAGCTTTACTAAAAATGGGGCTTTTATTGATGACTCCAATCTTATTCATTCAATTTCCCGGCTCAGCCACTGCTCGGACTTTATGGCTAGAGACCCACTAAGTGAACATTCCAGTATTTCCATCAGATGATAAAACAGTAACATCATATACTCAGATGTCCCTAAATGACAGGCTATAAACTAAATTTCTATAACAGATAGCTTTCAGCAATATGCACCCTAATTTTCACACTTTCCACTCTAACGTCTCCCATTATTATTGCTTTCCCTTTCAAAGGGCTACTGATCTATGTCAGAGGGATGACAGTCTGACCTTCAAACATTGGTATAACAGCAGTATGTGTAAGTGGCTTAAAACCGAATGTGCCATTAATGTGTGCTTCAGAGAATATTTAACATTCCAAATTTGTGTTTTTAAAAATAGGTCAGTTAGAACTAATGCAGAAATTCTTGGGCCTGATTCTGCAGCCTTATGCGGGAAAACTCTGGCTTCATGTGTTGCCTCCTATTAATCCTTTTTTTTTAAATCTGCTATTATAGGACAGGCACTTCCTCCCTCCCACAAAGGTCCTGGGATCCTAGCCTCTTTTGCTATCTTTGAAGAGGAAAGCAGGTGTCCCATATTTCCTGTTTCTTCTCTAGTGGCTGCCTGCTGGCCCTGTTCTTTGACAGAAGTGGCTGGCTGCCTAGCCTTCCTCTCATGACACACACAAAAAATCTTTAAGGGAGACAACTGCTCATTTCCCCCCTTATTCAGCAGTAGCAGGATTGTCAACCCTGCTGCTGGTCCTGCTTATTCTGCGACATAACTTCTACCCAGAATGCATCATGGCACTAGGCAATCTTAGTGGAGGCGAGGCTCTTCTCTCCAGAAGACAGCAAGAGATATCAGTTGATCCAATCCTTTACCCAGCTTCTCCTGAGCCATCACCCAGAGATACTGACAGGTTTATGGATAAACTATTCACTGTTGCCTAATATGACAAGAATGTGTGTATTTGTCTTGTTTCCTCCCACAGAATCCTTTCTGTTTTTCATAGATGTACAATTTAAAGGAAAACCCTACTGGAAAAAGCATATAGTCTTTGAGAGAGTGATAGCCCTTCTACAGAATCTTTAAACAAACTTATTGACTAGAATAGTAGGGACAAAATTCTTTATTAAATTCCATAAATTGGTATAAACATTCTATAGGAACAACATGACTCTCTAAAAATCTATAGGCTTTTAAACTAATTTCCATAGAACTCTATTTTATTTTTATACAGTCCTTTTGTCTTCATCCGCCTTAAAAGTATAGGACTTTTCGATAGATGACACCATAGCTCTGTTAATAAAGAAAATATCAGTAGATGTAAGATCACATTTTAAGTCCCAAGGAACTCTACAAAGCACTCAGGTCTCAAAAGGATCCTATGAAGAAGCCCATTATCTTGAAATGGTGTTCTGGCTCTTCACTATCCCTTATATAATGACTGTAATGTATAGTTCCTCCACATAAAACATACACTAATGTGGTTAGTCTACAACCCCAGGGGGATTCAATTCAGTGAAGCTCCTAAAGGCATTCTGTAGCTTTCCCTTGGCTCCTCCACTTGTTTTAATCCTCTTTCATCTTCTGCTATGATCTGAGTCATCTTTGAATTCTATCACAATTATCTGATCCTCTTCCAGTTCCTCTGATATAGCTCCAATATGTTCTCTGATTGTAGTAAATATCCCAAGAGCTTGGACAGCTGATCTCTTTGAGCTCCCTAACCTCCTATCTCATTAGGAGTTTGATTAAAATAAGATCATCTAACTATAGAGCATTAGGGTTTTGTTTTGTTTGTTTGTTTGTTTGTTTGCACGCAGATACAAATGGAAAAGAAACGGTGGGAGATATTTAGAAGTTAGCACAACAGCTGGTCCTGAATCAAACTGATGGATAGGAGCATCAGCTTTTAAATGATAAAAAGAAAAAAATACATATCACATGTGGGTGAACACGTTTTACAAAATGATTACTCCATATTTGACCTCTCAGTCCTCATCCTCAAAGGAAACCTGTACAACACTTTCAAAAGAAGAGGCTGGGTGCTTAAATTCATAGCTTTGCTAGACACTAAAAATTATGGACTTAATAAAGACTCTGGTTTTATGGTTTATTATAGTAACTTGTAACCCACTAACCCCCTTTTCAGTCCTATGACTGCAAAGGTGTTTACTGGCCACTTGAATGGTCTCTTAGAATATGCGTCATAAACTATCTGTCCCACTTTGTATTTAGCTGTGACAGTCTCAATTCCTTTCCCAGACCTGAAGAAGAGTTCTGTATAAATTCAAAAGCTTGTTTCTTTCACCAACAAAAGTTGATTCAATAAAAGTTATTACCTCACCAACCTTATTCTCATCAGATCCTAACTCATTCATAAATTTGTTGCTTGACTCCCATAGTTCCCTCGCTGTAATGGATTGAGTTCACATATCAAATCACATACATTTTGACCACTGGAAAAATATGGATTTGGATACAGAATCAGCCCTTCTGAGTGTGTTTGGAAACAGAGCTTTGGTTCAAGCCGATCACAAATAAACATCAAAATAACATGATACTTCAGCCCTGTGTTAATGAATTTGGTGGCACAAGTGCCATAGAATCTATTGGTGAAGGATTGAGCCAGTAATGCTTAATATCCATCACAGACACACTTACATTTCATTTTTTAAAATAACCCTTTGAAAAAGGTAATCTCCGGTACAAATAGTAACCAACCGTTAAAAATAGTGGTGCTGGTGAATGTGACGTTAGTACCACAAATGCATCAGCCTTATATTTAACAGAGGGCTGAGAAAGTAGAAACTCAGGTTTCAGCCTGTTGTGAAGTTCATCATTAATCCTAGTTATCAAGTTTTTTTTCTGAGATTCTTTCAGCTAAATCACAGAATTCAAGACTTAATATTCCTGATATTTCCAAAGTAAATAACAGACAGAATTTCCCTCCCATGTCTCCTCCCCCGTTCTCCCCACACACACACACAGTGAAGGTCATGAACAGTAAAAATGTACAAACAAAGGAAAATGGGAAGGGTTTTTTTTCTTTATAATTCACTTAAAAGGAAAAAATTTTGTTCAAAAATAAATAAAATACTCTTAGGATTCTCATTCAGAATAATTTTTATCAGAAATGTTGTGGGGTTTTTTGTTTTTGTTTTCTCGGATAATTTATTATATTTTAATGAGGGCTGGCTGGAAAACATTTCTTTTTATCAAAGATATTGAGATTCTGTGTGTTTGTGAGAGAGAGAGAGAGAGAGAGACTGATCCACCCAGAATAACCAATAGATTTCTCAAGTCCAAGATGGAATTTCTGGTCAAAACCAGAGAGACCCATTCCAGACTAGCCAATAACCCTGTGGACAGCACACTTTATTGGCTAGTCTGGAGTGGGGAGGGGTGTCTCTGGTTTTGCCTAGAAATTCCATCTTAGACTTGAGAAACCTTCCTAATGAAAGGTTTACCAAAATGAATGTTTCCATGAAAAGTTGTCAGTTTTGAAGAAACAGCATTTCCCCACAAAGATTTTATTGAAATATTGTCAATCAAGATATAATTTTAATTAAATATCTTAAATCAGCACGACTTATGATTCTTGAAGTCTACTAATCAGCTTAATAGAGACAGCAAAGTTGATAAAGTCAGAAATTCCTTTGCTAGCAAAGCATTGTTTTAAAATAGAAAAATGGTGACTGAAATGCTAATCATGTCAATAAATAGCTTTCTCCATTATTAGATATATATATTATGATATTACTAAGAGATTCCAGTCAGGACTTAGGCCTATTGTGCCAGGCACTGTAGAAATATAGAGGTATCCACAGTCCCTGCCCTGATGATTTTTCAGTCTAAGGCTTCTGTACCACATAGATTTAGGCACATACTTAATCTGACACACTATGAGTAGTCCCACTGAAGTCCCGTAGGACTATTCACAATGAATAGAGTTAAGCAGGTGCACAAATTTTTGCAAATTCAGGGCCTAAGGCCCCAAATCTGCAATTGGAACACCTCTGCAGAGTCTCATGGAAGTCAGCTTACAATCGACATGTGTCCTGCTACATGGGTTAGATTGAAGGATGAGGGCCTAAGAATGCAGAATTTTGTAATGTAATATAGAAACTTTTGAGAAACGAGCAATTTTTATCAAGGCAATGTGTCTCCTTGAAGGATTATATCTAGCTTATTTCTTACAACATGTAGCAGATAGTAATTGTCCATTTAGATGCTCAGTTATAATATACTGTCACAGCAGTCTCCTCAGATAAATGCCCCCAAGATGCTTAATTTCTGCTGAGAAGCAGTTGTAAGGAAGACGTGTGATACAACAGAGCATTGTGCTTTCCAGGTGGCTCATTCTCAGAGATCTCATACTGATTTTAGGTGGGAAATATTGCCTTTTTGGGGAAGAGAGAGAACGCACGTGGGAGCAAATAGATATTTTGATTGTGCCGTTTGTTCATGGATTCAATCCACCTAATGGTCAAAGTGACATGAATGAATGCAAAATTCTCATCTCTGAAACCACTGAACATGCATAATAATTTACTCAAGCTCTAGTCCCAACTGGGTTGAAAATAATTACTACTTCTCAGGTTTTCTCTTAGGCCAAATCAGGACAAGTAACAAAATTTATGTATCACCTTACCAGCTTGATATACTGAAGGGGTTTTCATTACTAAGCCTCAGAATAGCTGTTACCAAAAAAGGACATTACTGACCTTCAGGTATTTATGAGCTTTATGCAGAAACTTACATAAGGTTCTGACTGGCAAAAACACTTTGTAAAGTACTCCAACTACAATATCTAGCATGTGGTGTTAATTTATGATGTCTTGAACATTACTTCCAATTACTGGGTACATTTGATTTCCTTAGATCAAAATCAGGAAGTTTGGTCCATTCTGTTTATATATGTATGCATGGCATCACACATTATAAATATCTGTTCTTTATCATTTTGCTACTTCTACACAAAGCACCTCTGGCACACTGAATCACTGAAAGAGACTCAAGGAAATCCCAGCAATAATTGTACCAGTGGGAAATTATGTAATAAAAATGCTATTGTTCAATCAATAGTGATTGCCCCATTCAAAATACTATATTAAATTCATGTCAGATCCTCAGAAGGGTGTAGCTTGGCACAGTTCTACTGAAGGCAACACATGTACATGGATATATACCAGTTGAGGATCTGGCCCAATAAGTCCAGCTGTTCAGAAATATGCCAAATTCTTACCTTTAGAATGTAGCTTAAATATAGCTGTCTAGCAATAAGGGTATACTTCTGCATCTGATTCCACTTCAAATGCATTTGGTGCAATTGTCTTGGATAGACACACGTGATATCATTGACTGTGTATTTGATTAGTCTTATTTAAGGTCCAGTCTTGAATGTCTTAATCAGGCAAGATTCCCATGAGTGACAAATAGAGTTTAAGCTAATTCTTCAGGATCAGAGCCTTGGGCCACAATCCTGCAACCATTTTATTACACGGTGTGGTGCTTAGTATTATGCATCAGTCCCATTGCAGTCAAGCTCTAGCATTGTAAATACTTTTGATATATAGCATCACCCCCACTACCGCTTCCTAGTCCATGGGCTTGATTTTGCAAAATCTTTTTCAATCAAAGGACATGTCTACACTGCAATCAAAGGTGTTACTGCAGCAGCTGTAGACATACCCCGGGTACCTTTGGTCTACCTAGTTTAAGTAACAATAGCAGTGAAGCTGGCATCACATGGGCTAGATCAGGGGTGGGCAACCTGCGTCCCATCTATATAATCCACTGGCGGGCCGTGAGACAGTTTGTTTACATTGACCATCCACAGGCACGGCCGCCTGCAGCTCCCAGTGGCTGTGGTTTGCTGTTCTCGGCCAATGGGAGCTGCAGGAAGCTGCGGCCAGCATGTCCCTGCTGCCTGCACCACTTTCCGCAGCTCCCATTGGCCAGGAACAGTGAACCACAGCCGCTGGGAGCTGCAGGCAGCCATGCCTGCGGATGGTCAATGTAAACAAACTGTCTCGCGGCCCGCCAGCAAATTACCCTGATGGGCCGCATGTGGCCTGCAGACTGCAGGTTGCCCACCACTGGGCTAGATGCTTGAATATGTAGCCAGGGTCCCAGGAAGGGTTGTAAAGCCAATGATTCTAAGGCTTCCTTGCTATCGTTTGAGCTAGCTAGGTCAAAACTAGCTTAACTATGTCTAAATATGATACAGTCACATCTCTGATTGCTGCGAAGACATACCCAAAAGTTCTCTTAAGTATTTCCACTGACTTCAGTGGGATCAATGGTGTAAACAGGGATTATCACCTTGTATACATTTTGCAGAACGGGGTCCATTGAAAACCAGAGCTGTAGGGGCATCATTGGTTCACCTGTTGTAAATGATACTATCTGCTGGGTAATAAATATAGTATTACTAAAGATTGCAAACAGTAAATACCAAAGAGGATCTTAAATTATGGAGACAACAACTGTATAATCCAGAAAGTAGAGACTCCAACCAAACAATAAATTAACCTACATCTTTTTCTTACTGATGGTAAGGAGTTAACTGATAAGGCTGCCTGGAAAACAAGAACTCCCATTTGCAAACTATTCTGGGTTTTGGCAGAGAATCACCATGAACGTGGCTCTCCCACATTCTAGAGGAGTTCCTTAGCCACCGGACTATTGGCTATTCTGGGGCCTTTGATCTCATTTAGACAATTCTAAATAAAAGTCTTTTGGAACTTTTTTTCCTGCAAGAATTTTTAGTTTCAACTTTTTGTCTCCATTTGCGATTAAACTAAATTGTTGAAATATCAGAATTTCCTGTGGAGTGGACATTCCATTTTTTGAGCAGCTCTGGTAACAGATTTAGGATCTGATCTTGCAGTTTTATTTACATGATATGAACCCTAGGATACTAAAAGAGAATTACTTAATAACTTTACTATACCATTGACCTCTAGTTTTGACAAGTAGTGTGGAGCTGGAAGAGCAGTAGAAAATAGGAGAAAAGCAAATGCAGTAACAGCTTTCAACAATGAACATTAGAGAAGAGTGATCCTGGATATTTATCTTATGATGAACTTCTACCACTAATAAAATAATGGAAGAAATAATAATAATAAAAAATCTACAACTAGCTAGAGGTAATAGATCCAGGAGCAATTTCGCGGCATGGGTGTGTGAAGATAAGTCTCACAAGACAAACTTGATTGCTTTTGCTGAAACGATTGCAAAATAAGGAAATAAAGGGTGAATGTCTGGAAGAAGATTCCTAAAAATTTCATGAGGCAAAGAAGAATACCAAGAGAAAAGGCAGTAAACCCAGCTTGCAGGTCACTTAAAATGAATGGGACAAAACACTAGAGGATGTGCTATGAGACACAATTTTATATCTGCAGGAAGATGGAATAGATGACATGGAAAATATCTCTACCTTCTACAGTTCTGATCCTACGCTGTGTAGTAATGCAGTTAGTGTAGCATAGATTATTACACTGTGTTAAATCCTGGCATACTGAATTAGCTCATAATGGCAAAACAGATGAGGAGATGGTGAGAGCCCCTCTTATTATTTTTAATGTATTCTTAAAAATAAATTGCATATGTCTTTAAAATTCTTATTAAGTTTTCAGTGCCAAAAAGCATCAAGGTGGTGAGCTGTATCCAGAAAGCGTTGGCACTTTATCCCTCAGTTCAAACTGAATTTTGTTTGGCAGCTTTCAGGTGTTGCATTGTTCTTTAGAAAGCTTGTTCCCTTGAAATTGGCCTCTGTCATGCTTTTCTTGTTTTAAAGTAGTCAATTTGGACTAGCTACTGCCCTTGTTGATTTGCTTCATTTTGCAGAATTGGCTGTTGTTTTACTTTTGGTTTGTACATATAGACTTTGTCTACATTTTAAATTAGTCTGATTTAGAATGAAGCTGCTTGTTAACTCAAGCCTCCTTGTGTCAGATTAGCGTTTAGATAGTTATATTTAAAAGTCATGTACCCTGTAATTATTATTTCAGTTATCTGACATAGGAAAATACAGTTGCAACACACTGAGCCCTGGTCTACACTAGGACTTTAGGTCGAATTTAGCAGTGTTAAATCGATGTAAACCTGCACCCGTCCACACAATGAAGCCCTTTATTTCGACTTAAAGGGCTCTTAAAATCGATTTCCTTACTCCACCCCTGACAAGTGGATTAGCGCTTAAATCGACCTTGCCGGCTCGAATTTGGGGTACTGTGGACACAATTCGATGGTATTGGCCTTCGGGAGCTATCCCAGAGTGCTCCATTGTGACCGCTCTGGACAGCACTCTCAACTCAGATGCACTGGCCAGGTAGACAGGAAAAGAACCGCGAACTTTTGAATCTCATTTCCTGTTTGACCAGCGTGGCAAGCTGCAGGTGACCATGCAGAGCTCATCAGCACAGGTGACCATGATGGAGTCCCAGAATCGCAAAAGAGCTCCAGCATGGACCGAACGGGAGGTACGGGATCTGATCGCTGTTTGGGGAGAGGAATCCGTGCTATCAGAACTCCGTTCCAGTTTTCGAAATGCCAAAACCTTTGTCAAAATCTCCCAGGGCATGAAGGACAGAGGCCGTAACAGGGACCCGAAGCAGTGCCGCGTGAAACTGAAGGAGCTGAGGCAAGCCTACCAGAAAACCAGAGAGGCGAACAGCCGCTCCGGGTCAGAGCCCCAAACATGCCGCTTCTATGATGAGCTGCATGCCATTTTAGGGGGTTCAGCCACCACTACTCCAGCCATGTTGTTTGATTCCTTCAGTGGAGATGGAGGCAATACGGAAGCAGGTTTTGGGGACGAAGAAGATGATGATGATGATGAGGTTGTAGATAGCTCACAGCAAGCAAGCGGCGAAACCGGTTTTCCCGACAGCCAGAAACTGTTTCTCACCCTGGACCTGGAGCCAGTACCCCCCGAACCCACCCAAGGCTGCCTCCTGGACCCAGCAGGCAGAGAAGGGACCTCTGGTGAGTGTACCTTTTAAAATACTATACATGGTTTAAAAGCAAGCATGTGAAAGGATTACTTTGCCCTGGCATTCGCGGTTCTCCTAGATGTAGTCCTAAAGCCTTTGCAAAAGGTTTCTGGGGAGGGCAGCCTTATTGCGTCCTTCATGGTAGGACACTTTACCACTCCAGGCCAGTAACACGTACTCGGGAATCATTGTAGAACAAAGCATTGCAGTGTATGTTTGCTGGCATTCAAACAACATCCGTTCTTTATCTCTCTGTGTTATCCTCGGGAGAGTGAGATATAATTCATGGTCACCTGGTTGAAATAGAGTGCTTTTCTTCAGGGGACACTCAGAGGAGCCCATTCCTGCTGGGCTGTTTGCCTGTGGCTAAACAGAAATGTTCCCCGCTGTTAGCCACAGGGAGGGGGGAAGGTTGAGGGGGTAGTCACGCGGTGGGGGGAGGCAAAATATGACCTTGTAACGAAAGCACATATGCTATGTATGTAATGTTAACAGCAAGGTTTACCCTGAAGGAGTGTAGCCACTGTTTTATAAAATGTGTCTTTTTAAATACCGCTGTCCCTTTTTTTTTCTCCACCAGCTGCTTGTGTTTCAATGATCACAGGATCTTCTCCTTCCCAGAGGCTAGTGAAGCTTAGAAAGAAAAAAAAAACACACACGCTATGAAATGTTCTCTGAGCTCATGCTGTCCTCCCACACTGACAGAGCACAGACGAATGTGTGGAGGCAAATAATGTCAGAGTGCAGGAAAGCACAAAATGACCGGGAGGAGAGGTGGCGGGCTGAAGAGAATAAGTGGCGGGCTGAAGAGAGTAAGTGGTGGGCTGAAGACAGGGCTGAAGCTCAAATGTGGCGGCAGCGTGATGAGAGGAGGCAGGATTCAATGCTGAGACTGCTGGAGGAACAAACCAGTATGCTCCAGTGTATGGTTGAGCTGCAGCAAAGGCAGCTGGAGCACAGACTGCCACTGCAGCCCCTCTGTAACCAACCGCCCTCCTCCCCAAGTTCCAGAGCCTCCACACCCAGACGCCCAAGAACGCGGTGGGGGGGCCTCCGGCCAACCAGCCACTCCACCATAGAGGATTGCCCAAAAAAAAGAAGGCTGTCATTCAATAAATTTTAAAGTTGTAAACTTTTAAAGTGCTGTGCTTAAAGTGCTGTGTGGCATTTTCCTTCCCTCCTCCACCACTCCTCCTGGGCTACCTTGGTAGTCATCTCCCTATTTGTGTGATGAATGACTAAAGAATGCATGAATGTGAAGCAACAATGACTTTATTGCCTCTGCAAGTGGTGATTGAAGGGAGGAGGGGAGGGTGGTTAGCTTACAGGGAAGTATAGTGAACCAAGGGGTGGGGGGTTTCATCAAGGAGAAACAAACAAAACTTTCACACCGTAGCCTGGCCAGTCATGAAATTGGTTTTCAAAGCTTCTCTGATGCGTACCGCGCCCTCCTGTGCTCTTCTAACCGCCCTGGTGTCTGGCTGCGCGTAACCAGCAGCCAGGCGATTTGCCTCAACCTCCCACCCCGCCATAAACGTCTCCCCCTTACTCTCACAGATATTGTGGAGCACACAGCAAGCAGTAATAACAGTGGGAATATTGGTTTCGCTGAGGTCTAAGCGAGTCAGTAAACTGCGCCAGCGCGCCTTTAAACATCCAAATGCACATTCTACCACCATTCTGCACTTGCTCAGCCTGTAGTTGAACAGCTCCTGACTAATGTCCAGGCTGCCTGTGTACAGCTTCATGAGCCATGGCATTAAGGGGTAGGCTGGGTCCCCAAGGATACATATAGGCATTTCAACATCCCCAACAGTTATTTTCTGGTCTGGGAATAAAGTCCCTTCCTGCAGCTTTTGAAACAGACCAGAGTTCCTGAAGATGCGAGCGTCATGCACCTTTCCCAGCCATCCCACGTTGATGTTGGTGAAACGTCCCTTGTGATCCACCAGAGCTTGCAGCACTATCGAAAAGTACCCCTTGCGGTTTATGTACTCGGCGGCTTGGTGCTCCGGTGCCAAGATAGGGATATGGGTTCCGTCTATGACCCCACCACAGTTAGGGAATCCCATTGCAGCAAAGCCATCCACTATGACCTGCACATTTCCCAGGGTCACTACCCTTGATATCAGCAGATCTTTGATTGTGTGGGCTACTTGCATCACAGCAGCCCCCACAGTAGATTTGCCCACTCCAAATTGATTCCCAACTGACCAGTAGCTGTCTGGCATTGCAAGCTTCCACAGGGCTATCGCCACTCGCGTCTCAACTGTGAGGGCTGCTCTCATTTTGGTATTCATGCGCCTCAGGGCAGGGGTAAGCAAGTCACAAAGTTCCATGAAAGTGCCCTTACGCATGCGAAAGTTTCGCAGCCACTGGGAATCGTCCCAGACCTGCAACACTATGCGGTCCCACCAGTCTGTGCTTGTTTCCCGAGCCCAGAATCGGCGTTCCACAGCGTGAACCTGCCCCATTAGCACCATGATGCATGCATTGGCAGGGCCCATGCTTTCAGAGAAATCTGTGTCCATGTTCTGATCGCTCACGTGACCGCGCTGACGTCGCCTCCTCGCTCGGTATCGCTTTGCCAGGTTCCGGTGCTGCATATACTGCTGGATAATGCGTGTGGTGTTTAATGTGCTCCTAATTGCCAAAGTGAGCTGAGTAGCCTCCATGCTTGCCTTGGTATGGCGTCCGCACAGAAAAAAGGCGCGGAACGATTGTCTGCCGTTGCTCTGATGGAGGGAGGGGCGACTAACGACACGGCTTACAGGGTTGGCTTCAGGGAGCTAAAATCAACAAAGGTGGTGTCTTTACATCAAGAAGTATTTCAGGCAGGAATTCACGGAGGGTTCCAATAAGAAATGGTGCACGTAAGTTATCGTTCTTATTGGAACAAGGAGGTTAGCCTGGCCTCTGATTGATACATGGCTAGATTTACCTCACTGCACCTTCTCTGTGAGTGACTGCAGTGTGACCTAGAGGAATGAGTCCCCTAGACAGGGGAAGAGGCAAATGAGTACAAAACAAATCTGGTCTATTTCTTGTTTTGATCCACTCCATCTATCTTTTACATCTTTGGCTGGCAGCAGACGGTGCAGAAGGACTGCATGCCATCCACATCTCATGGCTGCTCGGCAGAAGATGGTACAGTACGACTGCTAGCCATCCTCATCTCTTGCCTGCCTGGCAGAAGATGGTACAATACGACTACTAGCAATCCTCATCTCTTCCTGCCTGGCAGAAGATGGTACAGTACGACTGCTAGCAATCCGTATCGCCTGCCTGCTCACCATAAGACGGTTCAATAGGACTGACTGCAGGACTAAAGAGAATGACCTGGTCAAGTCACTCCAAATTTAGTCCCTGCACCCATGTCTGCCCAGGCGCTCCCAGCCGACGTGGCCAGGAGCACCTCGGACACGACGAGGACGACTACCAGTAGTATTGCACCGTCTGCTGCCAGAAGGCAATGGGTTGCTGCTACTGTGTAGCAAAGCCGTACCGCATCTGCCAGCACCCAGGAGACATAGGGTGACTGTCAAGGTTCCTCCCCCACTCTGAACTCTAGGGTACAGATGTGGGGACCTGCATGAAAAACCTCCTAAGCTTATCTTTACCAGCTTAGGTCAAAACTTCCCCAAGGTACAAAATATTCCACCCGTTGTCCTTGGACTGGCCGCTACCACCACCAAACTAATACTGGTTACTGGGGAAGAGCTGTTTGGACGCGTCCTTCCCCCCCAAAATACTTCCCAAAACCTTGCACCCCACTTCCTGGACAAGGTTTGGTAAAAAGCCTCACCAATTTGCCTAGGTGACTACAGACCCAGACCCTTGGATCTGAGAACAATGAAAAAGAATTCAGTGTTTTACAAGAAGACTTTTAATAAAAAATAGAAGTAAATAGAAATAAAGAAATCCCCCCTGTAAAATCAGGATGGTAGATATCTTACAGGGTAATTAGATTCAAAAACATAGAGAACCCCTCTAGGCAAAACCTTAAGTTACAAAAAAGATACACAGACAGAAATAGTTATTCTATTCAGCACAATTCTTTTCTCAGCCATTTAAAGAAATCATAATCTAACACATACCTAGCTAGATTACTTACTAAAAGTTCTAAGACTCCATTCCTGGTCTATCCCCGGTAAAGACCAGCATATAGACAGACACAGACCCTTTGTTTCTCTCCCTCCTCACAGCTTTTGAAAGT
This sequence comes from Lepidochelys olivacea, assembly GCF_965140295.1. Classification (NCBI taxonomy): domain Eukaryota; kingdom Metazoa; phylum Chordata; order Testudines; family Cheloniidae; genus Lepidochelys; species Lepidochelys olivacea. The sequence goes on from NC_140411.1 coordinate 172,230,746, forward strand.
ATCTTGTCTCCTCATTGGTCATTTTGGTCAAGTGCCAGCGAGGTTACCTTTAGCTTCTTAACCCTTTACAGGTGAGAGGAGCTTTCCCCTGGCCAGGAGGGATTTCAAAGGGGTTTACCCTTCCCTTTATATTTATGACACGCCCCCCAAATCTCAGCTAGGGTGAAACACTGGCTGGGATTTCTTCCTGGAGCTCTAGGAAAAACAGAGTTAATAAGACACATGCATCTCTAAATATACTACCAAGTACATAAAGACTAACAATATTTTCCACATCTCAAGGACGATTTTAACCAGTTGATTCTGGGAAACTTTCATGGGAGAGTGCATCAGCCACTTTGTTAGAAGCTCCTGAGATGTGTTGGATGTCGAAATCAAAACCTTGGAGAGCTAAACTCCACCAAAGAAGTTTTTTGTTAGTTTCCTTGACGGTGTGAAGCCACTTCAGTGCAGCATGGTCGGTTTGCAGGTGGAAACGCCCTCCCCAAACATATGGGCGTAGCTTTTCCAGAGCATAGACAATGGCGTAACATTCTTTTTCAGTGACTGACCAGTTGCTTTCCCTCTCAGACAGTTTTTTGCTGAGAAACACTACAGGGTGGAATTCTTGATCAGGTCCTTTCTGCATTAAAACTGCTCCCACACCACGCTCGGACGCATCTGCGGTTACTAGCAACGGTTTGTCAAAGTCTGGGGCCCTTAATACAGGGTCAGACATGAGTGTCGCTTTAAGCTTGTTAAAGGCCTTCTGACACTTTTCGGTCCACTGAACAGCATTTGGCTGTTTCTTTTTGGTTAGGTCTGTCAGTGGGGCAGCGATTTGGCGGTAGTGCGGTACAAATCGTCTCTAATAACCGGCCAAGCCTAAGAAGGATTGAACCTGTTTCTTTGACTTTGGGACAGGCCACTTTTGGATAGCATCCACTTTGGCCTGTAGGGGGCTGATAGTTCCTTGACCCACCTGGTGTCCAAGGTAAGTCACTCTGTTTAGGCCTATTTGACACTTCTTAGCCTTAACAGTTAGTCCTGCCTCCCTTATGCGCTCAAGGACTTTTTGTAGATGTTCCAGGTGGTCTGCCCAGGAATCCGAAAATATGGCCACGTCGTCAAGGTAGGCGACTGCATATTCTCCTAATCCCGCTAGGAGACCATCTACAAGTCTTTGGAAAGTGGCGGGTGCATTTCGCAGCCCGAAAGGGAGTACATTAAATTCATACACCCCAAGATGTGTGATGAAGGCTGACCTTTCCTTGGCAGATTCATCTAGCGGTACCTGCCAGTACCCCTTGGTTAAGTCCAAGGTAGAGATGAACTGGGCCCGTCCCAGTTTCTCTAATAGTTCATCTGTGCGTGGCATTGGATAGTTGTCTGGGCGAGTTACAGCATTTAGCTTACGGTAGTCCACGCAAAAACGTATTTCCCCATCTGGTTTGGGAACTAGAACCACTGGAGATGCCCATGCACTTTCAGAGGGGCGGATTACACCCATCTGTAACATATCCTGGATCTCCCGTTCTATAGCAGTTTTAGCTTGAGGAGACACCCGGTAAGGGTGGACCCTAATTGGGTGAGCATTACCTGTGTCAATGGAGTGGTATGCCCGTTCAGTCAGTCCTGGGGTGGCTGAGAACGTTGGCGCGTAGCTAGTGCACAGCTCCTGGATCTGCTGTCGCTGCATACGCCCAAGGGTCATGGAGAGGTTCACCTCTTCCACACCACCAGCACATTTCCCTTCGTAGTAGACACCTTCAGGCCACTCAGCGTCGTCTCCTCCCTGGGCTGTAAACTGACAAACCTTTAATTCTCTGGAATAAAAGGGCTTTAGAGAATTAATATGGTACACCTTAGGCTTTCGGTTGGAGGTGGGGAATGCTATGAGATAATTAACAGCTCCCAGGCGCTCCTGGACCATGAATGGCCCTTCCCACGATGCTTCCATTTTATGGGCCTGGAGCGCCTTTAAGACCATGACCTGGTTTCCTACTTTGAAGGAACGCTCTCTGGCATGTTTATCATACCAGGCTTTTTGCTCTTTTTGAGCATCCTGTAAGTTTTCTCTAGCAAGGGCTAAAGAGGTTCGGAGGGTGTTTTGTAGGTTGGTTACAAAGTCCAGAATGTTAGTTCAGGTTCGGTGGGGCCCTCTGGTGTTAAGGTTGCAAGTATTGGATTCAGTGCTGACACTGGGTCTGGTGTTGGTTGTTCGGCTGGTTCCGGTTCTGGGACTGGTTCTGTCTGGGTCTCTGGGACTGGATCCACTACTGCTGTTGCAGACATTGGCCTGGGGTCCAGGTCCATCACCTCTGACCGGGTCCTGATAGAAGTTTCCGGAACAAAGCTAGGCCTCACGGCTTGTTTAGCCTGGCTGCGGGTGACCGTTCCCACCCTCTTGGCCTGCTTCACATGCTTGGCCAAGTCTTCCCCCAACAGCATGGGGATGGGATAATCATCATAGACTGCAAAAGTCCACATTCCTGACCAGCCCTTGTACTGGACAGGCAACTTGGCTGTAGGCAAATTGAAAGAGTTGGACTTGAAGGGTTGAATCGTCACTTGGATCTCTGGGTTGATTAAATTGGGGTCCACTAAGGAAGCATGGATAGCTGACACTTGTGCTCCGGTGTCCCTCCACGCGGTGACCTTCTTCCCGCCCACACTCACAGTTTCCCTCCGCTCCAAGGGTATCTGGGAGGTATCTGGGCCTGTGGACCTCTGGTGTGATTCCGGTGCAATGAACTGTAATCTGTTGGGGTTCTTGGGGCAGTTGGCCTTTACATGCCCCAGCTCATTACATTTAAAACATCGTCCAGCTGACGGGTCACTGGGGCGAGGAGGGTTGCTGGAGAACGGGGTGGTGGGACGATAAGGGGTCTGGAGGGTTCTTTGGGAGGTAGGTGGGGCTTTGGGCGGCCCCCGGTAATAGGGTGTGGTCTGGGGTGGTCCCTTCTGGTCTCCACTCCAACTGTGACCAGTTTTCTTCTTCTCTGCCACCTCCACCCATCTGGCTCCAATCTCTCCTGCCTCAATTACAGTTTTGGGTTTCCCATCTAGGATGTATCTTTCTATTTCCTCAGGAACACCCTCTAAGAATTGTTCCATTTGCATTAGGAAGGGCAAATTTACTGGAGATTCAACACTTGCTCCTGATATCCAGGCATCCCAATGTTTTACAATGTGGTAGGCATGTCGGGTAAATGACATGTCTGGTTTCCACCTTAGGGCTCGGAACCTCCGACGAAACTGCTCGGGTGTTATCCCCATTCTGACTCTCGCCTTGGATTTAAACAGTTCATACTTGTTCATGTGTTCTTTAGGCATTTCAGCTGCCACCTCAGCTAAGGGTCCACTGAGCTGCGGCCTCAGCTCTACCATGTATTGGTCAGTAGAGATGTTGTACCCAAGGCAGGCCCTTTCGAAGTTTTCTAAGAAGGCCTCAGTATCATCACCTGCCTTGTAGGTGGGGAACTTTCTGGGATGGGAAGTGGTACCTGGAGAAGGATTGCTAGGGTTTGTTGGGATATTCCGCTGAGCCTTTATCTTCTCCACCTCCTCCACATGCTTCCTCTCTTTTTCCTTCTCCTCCAGTTCTTTGGCCCTTGCTTCCATTTCTTTGTCCCTTGCTTCCATTTTCAGCCGCATGAGTTCTATCTGTCTTTCATGTTCCCTTTGTTTTTCCGCAGCCTGAAATCTGGCTAGTTCCAGCCTTTGTCGAGCCATGGATTTTGTCATTCTAACCTCTCTGTTTTTAACTAACTTTACACCCAAGGTTTAGAAATAAACAAACAAAACTTGGCTGTAAAATTTTGCTGTGCTGGAATAGAATACCTATTCTCTGATAGTGATTGTCAGCCTACAGAAAAAGACAATTCCCTTGTTTCTGCTCTTGGCCCAAATCAAAGCAAAAAACCTCCAACTACTTGGAAACCTGCTTACCAGCACCCAAAGGAAAAAAAAAATCCTTTTCAAACCTGTGCTCCTTGTAAAACAAAAAAATCAAAATCCTAAAAAAAAAAACCCTGCCACTTTTGTCTCCAGGCAAATGGGTAGAACACACACCCCCTATTTACTTTTAGGAAGAAAAGGGAAAAAAAACTCTGGGTTGGAAGACTGTGAATTTCCCTGCAGGAGTTAAGTACCCTGCCTCCAGGCAAAGAAAACCTGCAATTCACAAAGATAATCCCCTTTTGTCTCTGCTTGGCCACAAAACAGAGAAAAACCAAGCTGCTTTTAGTTTCAGCTGCTTTCTGGACTTCCTTTCCAAAGGAAAAAAAAATCCTTTTTAAAATCTGTATTTCTAGTTCAAAAAATCTCAACTGGATCTCAAAATGATTTCAGGTTAATCCCACCACTATGCCACCATGTCAAGGTTCCTCCCCCACTCTGAACTCTAGGGTACAGATGTGGGGACCTGCATGAAAAACCTCCTAAGCTTATCTTTACCAGCTTAGGTCAAAACTTCCCCAAGGTACAAAATATTCCACCCGTTGTCCTTGGACTGGCTGCTACCACCACCAAACTAATACTGGTTACTGGGGAAGAGCTGTTTGGACGCGTCCTTCCCCCCCAGAATACTTCCCAAAACCTTGCACCCCACTTCCTGGACAAGGTTTGGTAAAAAGCCTCACCAATTTGCCTAGGTGACTACAGACCCAGACCCTTGGATCTTAAGAACAATGAACTATCCTCCCAACACTTGCACCCCCCCTTTCCTGGGAAATGTTGGATAAAAAGCCTCACCAATTTGCATAGGTGACCACAGACCCAAACCCTTGGATCTGAGAACAATGAAAAAGCATTCAGTTTTTTACAAGAAGACTTTTAATAAAAAATAGAAGTAAATAGAAATAAAGAAATCCCCCCTGTAAAATCAGGATGGTAGATATCTTACAGGGTAATTAGATTCAAAAACATAGAGAACCCCTCTAGGCAAAACCTTAAGTTACAAAAAAGATACACAGACAGAAATAGTTATTCTATTCAGCACAATTCTTTTCTCAGCCATTTAAAGAAATCATAATCTAACACATACCTAGCTAGATTACTTACTAAAAGTTCTAAGACTCCATTCCTGGTCTATCCCCGGTAAAGACCAGCATATAGACAGACACACAGACCCTTTGTTTCTCTCCCTCCTCCCAGCTTTTGAAAGTATCTTGTCTCCTCATTGGTCATTTTGGTCAGGTGCCAGCGAGGTTACCTTTAGCTTCTTAACCCTTTACAGGTGAGAGGAGCTTTCCCCTGGCCAGGAGGGATTTCAAAGGGGTTTACCCTTCCCTTTATATTTATGACAGTGACGGTTACCTGAGCGGGCTCCATGCTTGCCGTGGTATGGCGTCTGCACAGGTAACTCAGGAAAAAAGGCGTGAAACGATTGTCTGCCCTTGCTTTCACGGAGGGAGGGAGGGAACGGGGCCCTGATGATACGTACCCAGAACCACCCGCGACAATATTTTAGCCCCATCAGAGTGCTCCATTGTGACTGATCTGGACAGCACTCTCAGATGCCCGATTGTTTGCCATTGCTCTGATGCAGGGAGGGGCGACTGATGACACGGCTTACAGGGTTGGCTTCAGGGAGCTAAAATCAACAAAGGGGGTGTCTTTACATCAAGGAGTATTTCAGGCAGGACTTCACGGAGGGTTCCAATAGGAAATGGTGCACCTAAGTTATCGTTCTTATTGGAACAGGAAGGTTAGCCTGGCCTCTGATTGATACATGGCTAGATTTACCTCGCTGCACCTTTTCTGTGAGTGACTGCAGTGTGACCTAGAAGAATGAGTCCCCTAGACGGGGGAGGGGGGGAAGCAAATGAATACAGAACAAATCTGGTCTATTTCTTCTTTTGATCCACTCCATCTATCTTTTACATCTTTGGCTGGCAGCAGAGGGTGCAGAAGGACTGCATGCCATCCACATCTCATGGCTGCTCGGCAGAAGATGGTACAGTACGACTGCTAGCCATCCTCATCTCTTGTCTGCCTGGCAGAAGATGGTACAGTACGACTGCTAGCAATCCGTATCGCCTGCCTGCTCACCATAAGATGGTTCAATAGGACTGACTGCAGGACTAAAGAGAATGACCTGGTCAAGTCACTCCAAATTTAGTCCCTGCGCCCATGTCTGTCCAGGCGCTCCCCGCCAATGTGGCCAGGAACACCTCGGACATGACGATGACGGCTACCAGTCGTACTGTACCGTCTGCTGCCACAAGGCAAGGGGTTGCTGCTACTGTGTAGCAATGCCGTACCGCGTCTGCCAGCACCCAGGAGTCATAGGGTGACGGTTACCTGAGCGGGCTCCATGCTTGCCATGGTATGGCGTCTGCACAGGTAACTCAGGAAAAAAGGCGCGAAACGATTGTCTGCCCTTGCTTTCACGGAGGGAGGGAGGGAACGGGGGCCTGACGATATGTACCCAGAACCACCCGCGACAATGTTTTAGCCCCATCAGGCATTGGGATCTCAACCCAGAATTCCAATGGGCAGCGGAGACTGCGGGAACTGTGGGATAGCTACCCAAAGTGCAACGCTCCGGAAGTCGACTCTAGCCTCGGTACTGTGGAAGCGCTCCACCGAGTTAATGCACTTAATGCACTTAGAGCATTTTCTGTGGGGACACACACACTCGAATATATAAAACCAATTTCTAAAAAACCGACTTCTATAAATTTGAGCTTATTCCGTAGTGTAGACATACCCTCACTGTTTCTCCATCCATGGTGACTCTGACTCTCCCAATGGTAATACAAGAGCACGCATACCAGGCAGACTGTTTTTTTTTAAACAACAACAATAAAAAGCAGGGCACAAACCTCAAACTTATTGAGAGTTCTAAACTTTGATTTCATCAACCACCTGCATCAAGTGAAAACCCCTCAGGCACATTAATAGCCGTTAGTGGAGTCACAGACAGTCCCCTTGGATACTCTGGTCTCTCTTGCCACCCAGGGGAGCGTATCACTGTGATAGATGGCTCTTATGACCAAAAATTGCAGCAATATTCAGGTTACTCCTAGTCCCTAATTTCTCTGTGCCTCAGTCCCCTCATTTGTTAAACTGGGAGAAAAGGGATAAACTGTTACTGACCCTTGGTATGATAGCTGAGAACACTGCATGCAAAGCCACTTTGGCTCATGTGGAATAGTGTAAGAGTTGATAATGTTGCCGTTACCATTGCAGCCTACATCAAAGGTAGTTGGCTGACTCCCAGCCCAGGGATGAAGAAATTGTCTTTGAATCCAATGAAGATGCACTTAGAACAAAGGAGGTAATTTAAAAATTAAATTAATAACGTTAATCTGAACACTGCAACTTGATCTGAGAAAGGAGGGAGATGAGGGAATCTGAGGATCACGGGCCTCAGCCAATTCCCATTGTAGTCCACCTGAGTCTTTCCACTTACCGCAACACTGGTATGGGCCATTAAAGAAGGAAAGCAATGTGCCTGTTCTCATTCTCAGGGTCCAGTGCCCGGACATCTAGCGCTATGGTGTCTGATTCATCACGCTTCTAAAAGTGGGCCTAGAGCTTCACAGAAGATCAGTCATGGTCCTTGACCTAAAGAACTTGCAATAAACATTTCAATATGACACAGTGACTGAGAGTGATGCACAGTAGGGCAAGAAAGGGGTGAGAAAGGAATGAGGGTTACAGTAAATATGATTGTGCATCTACTCCTTTTAAGCTCATGTCACTAGAATTGTAGCAGGCATGAGGAGGGTGGGAAGTGGGCTAGGTTGAGCTCCTAGGAATAAGCAATGTTACTCCTCCTTTCCCCTCCTCTCCCGTACATCTCTAAGCCATGTGGGTCAGGAGCCCCACCAGTACCTCTCCTAGAGTTGGAGCATGAGCTCTCAAAACATAAGAACAGCCATACTGGGTCAGATCAATGGTCCATCTAGCCCAGTATCCTGTATTCCGACAGTGGCCAATGCCAGGTGCCCCAGAGGGAATGAACAGAACAAGTAATCATCAAGTGATCCATCCCCTGTCGCCCATTCCCAGCTTCTGGCAAACAGAGGCTAGGGACACCATCCCTGCCCATTCTGGCTAAGAGCCATTGATGGATCTATCCTCCATGAATTTATCCAGTTCCGTTTTGAACCCTGTTATAATCTTGACCTTCGCAACATCCTCTGGCAAAGAGTTCCACAGGTTGACTGTGCATTGTTTGAAGAAATACCTCCTTTTGTTTTAAACCTGCTGCCTATTAATATCATTTGGTGACCCCTAGTTCTTGTGTTATAAGAAGGAATAAATAACACTTCCTTATTTACTTTCTCCACACCAGACATGCTTTTATAGACCTCTATCATATCCCCCCTTAGTCGTTCCTTTTCCAAGCTGAAAAGTCTAAATCTTATTTAATCTCTCCTCATACGGAAGCTGTTCCATACTCCTAATAATTTTTGTTGCCCGTTTCTGAACCCTTTCCAATTCCAATATATCTTTTTTGAGATGGGGCGACAACATCTACATGCAGTAGTCAAGATGTGGGCATGCCATGGATTAATATAGATGTGATATTTTATTTTCTTATTTGCTTATTATCTATCCCTTTCTTAATGATTCTCAACATTCTGTTAGCTTTTTTGATTGCTGCTGCACATTGAGTGGATGTTTCCAGAGAACTATCCATAATGACTCCAAGATCTCTCTCTTGAGTGGTAACAGCTAATTTAGACCCCATCATTTTATATATATAGTTGTGATTATATTTTCCAATGTGGGATTACTTTGAATTTATCAACATTGAATTTCATCTGCCATTTTGTTGCCCATTCACCCAGTTTTGTGAGATCCCTTTGTAGCTCTTCACAGTCTGCTTCGGACGTAAGTATCTAGAATAGTCTTGTATCATCTGCAAATTCTGCCACTTCACTGTTTACCCCTTTTTCCAGGTCATTTATGAATATGTTGAATAGGATTGGTCCTAGGACTGACCCCGGAGGGGACGCTACTATTTATGTCTCTCCATTCTGAAAACTGACCATTTATTGCTACCCTTTGTTTCCCATCTTTTAACCAGTTCCTGATCCATGAGAGGACCTTCCCTCTTATCCCATGACAGCTTATTTTTCTTAAGAGACTTTGATGAGGGACTTAGTCAAAAGCTTTCTTAAAATCTGAGTACACTATATCCAGTGGATCTCCCTTGTTCACATGCTTGTTGACCCCCCCTTAGAGAGTTCTAGTTGATTGATGAGGCATGATTTCCCTTTAAAAAAAACATGTTGACTCTTCCCCGACAAATCATGTTAATCTAAAACACATAGCTAAAGTTGTACAATTGTACAGTTAAAGTGCCAGACCAAAAGGCTTTGTAAATCACATTTATAATGGATGTGATATACACTTGTGCCAGCTGGATATCCATACCACAAACAGCACTAGAAAACATTTATGGTAAGATCTAGAGCAGAATATGGGTATTTGAGCATGGAGTATTGGGGTTTGGAGTATTGGAGCATCCTTTGTAAAACACTTTGAGTTCTACGGTTGAAAAGTGCTATATAAGAGGTAGGTATTCTTATCTATAGGGGATATTTTTCTAACCCCACTGTAAACTATTGCTTAATGTATGTTGAAAGGTATAAAGTAAAAAGTCATTTGATTAATGCATACTGTATCTGCTAGGCTTTACCAGTCTTCTCAATGTTTCTAACCAAGTGTACAGATGGCTTTTCTGGCAACACTTTTGAGGTATTCTCTGTGTTGTATGCTCTGCAGGGGAACTAAAATCTATGTCATCACACAGAGAACATGTGTCTTGGCAAGTGTATGATAACCCAGCTTACACTGATGATAAAGTTAATACAGCGTTAGAGCAGAGGAGTATTAGATGATGTAAAGGAAAGAAAAACAGTGAGGAATTAACCAAATCTTTTTACCAAACTGCTTCTGAATGTTGCATAGCAAACATCAAGCTAGAGCCCCTGGGAATGCTGATATTACAAAGTAAGAGTGAGAGAATGTGGACTTTGAGGAAAATGAGAGGTTAACAAATGACAGTGCATGCAGGTGACATGATGTACGCTTCTCCGCATAGCTTGGTCAAAACATCTCTGTTTTGATGTGTTACACATGAGCCCTGGATCCTCTTGAGTAGTGACTTTTAATTATGCTAACCTGCATGGTGGGGTGGTATGGTGGCTACACTTCTGCTGAGAACTATAAAATTAATTTAGCCAAACCCACCATTTTTTCTGACTGCTTTATACTTTTTTAGAGTGGTGCAAAATAGTCCAAAGGCATTCAAGGATCTGGCTCAAGGTTATAATGAAGAGTAAATTTTCTAAAGCTACAACACACAAAACTTCTGTGAGAAACTTATATATGAGAAGATCAACAAACACCGCCAAAGGGTGCTTTATCACTACACTAAAAACCAAGCAGTACCCCCACTTCACGTCCCATCCCTCCCCAGGTGGATTTGTACTTAGCATTGTACTTGGAGACTGGATGTACTGGAGACTCCACTCTGGGCCAAATAGTCATACTTTTACGGGTTTAGACAGAGATAAGATCACATTTTGTAGGTTCTCCAAGGCTAAGAGAGAAAAAAAACACAGACAGTACGTCACTAAAGTAAGGAGATATGGCTGAACAGACACAGAAAGCTGGTCTGCCATGTAAGAAGGTGCCAACTAACATAGTCTTATATCGGAGTAGGACTTTACTTTAATAATGAGACTTGCAACTGTAAGAGTTCTCCAAAGCCCACATAACCAGGTAAAAGTTATTTTCCACTCATGTAAAGAAGAATTCCGAAAAATAGTGACACAATGCAATATGCAAAAATTCAGACATTAATTCTTTTTTCAGCATGATACTAAAGGATGAACAAAGATCATCAAGCCAATCTTTACATTTTTAAAATATATTTTAGCTGCGCTAATTACAGTTTTACATACTAAAACATTCCATTTAAGAATAAATGCAGTAGTCCAATATGCCTGTCTTTTAATGGGGTAATATCCCTGAGGCTCTCTAGAAACTGGCATTTTAAAAACTTTTAAAGAGTTGTTTGGCTGAAAATTGTTTCATTTAAGTAGTATATATTTTTTCTCTATGTAAAATAAATAAATGAAAAACATTATCTGTTCCATGAACATCAGAGGAAGTCAATTATCATTTGGACCAAGGGAGTTTTGAATTGAAGTAATTATATTTGGGGCTGTGTGGCATTACTTTCATTTCAATGAGATCCTCCTACGCTTTGCTGTTATTGATTTATTCAGACAGAAGTTAGACAAGTGTTTGCTATCAATATGCAAAATTATTTTCCATCTGAGCAATTCTCAGATGGTTTTATGATGTTCACTTGGCACCCCAACCTGTGTAACCTCCCAGTACCTAGAGATAAGGATATCTAAAAATATCTAGTGACTTTCAGTTTACAACACAAATGTTAAGCTACTGTTGCAACATGTTTTCCCCTAATATGTTCACTAACTGCAGCATCAGTTCAGAAAAAACATTTTAAAAGACTAGAGAACTGTAAATCTTCATTAAATCCAGAGAAATATGTACAAAGTCCTGGAGTTCTTTACTATTTTTTTGCTCTGTCCTTATGCCATCAGAATTTTGTTGAAACCAAAAGAGTACGACTGAACTGACCAAATATGTTCTACATTTGCTAATTATTTAAAAAAAGAAAAAAAAATCAGCTTAGTTCCAATAAACAATTAAAATGAGCAAATTAAACTCTAATTAGTAGGTCATGTTCTTATTGTTACTTACTTTTAATTGTAATTACTAATTGGTTAATAAGCCAAAATTATCCCAGACCACACACCATACTATTAAAGTCACTGGAGTTACTCCACAACTGAATTGGGTCCATTGTGTCTGAAACATAACAAACCCACAGTTTGTGCTACCAAAAATTAGTGCTAATAAAAAAAAAATCATGTAGTGTTATAATACCTAGTTCTTATATAGCACTTTGAGATCTACTGATGAAAAGCAATCTACAAAAGAGGTCAGTATCATTATTCCCATTATATTGATGGGGAAAACAGAGTAACAGATGGGGGAAGTGACTTGCTCAAGGTCACTTAATAGACCAGTGGCAGAGATGGAAATAGAACCCAGCTCTCCTGATTAATTATGCTTTTAATTTAATGCATCACTGTGGCCAACATCAGCGAGGGAGAAGAGCTATTTAAGATCAAGGACCATGTTAGCACAAAAGCAAATGGGTATAAGCTGACCATGAGTAAATTTAGGCTGCAAAAAGAGGTTTGACCATCAGAGGAGTGAGGTTCTGAAACAACCTTGCAATAGCAGTAGTGGGGGCAAGAAACCCAACTGGTTTCAAAATGGAGTTTGATAAATTTATGACTGAGATTATGATGTGGCTGCCTATGATAGCAGAGGACTGGATTTGATGACCCAGGAGGTCCTTTCCAGGCCTGTGTTCTGAATGTAATAAATGTGGGGAGATTTGCATCATTTCTGCTGACTAGAAATCTAAGTGTAGTAGCTGTGAAAGGTTTGCCTTTGGCTAGGGATCAGCAACCTTTGCATGCCACCGACCAAGCTAAGCCCCCTGGCGGGCTGGGCCGGTTTGATTACCTGCCGTGTCTACAGGTTCGGCCAATGGGTTCACAGCTCCAGGCCAATGTGGGCTGCAGGAAGCAACATGGGCAGAGGGATGTGCTGGCCGCTGCTTCCTGCAACCCCCATTGGCCTGGAGCAGTGAACCGCGGCCACTGGGAGCTGTGATCGGCTGAACCCGCGGATGCGGCAGGTAAACAAACCGGCCCAGCCTGCCAGGGGGCTTACCCTGGTGGGCCACATGCCAAAGGTTGCGGATCCCTGCCTTTAGCAATAAACAAACATTGCCATTGGTAATTAAATCTCCACCCCTACCAAAAAATGGTACTGTAGAGAAATCTCTGAAGTAGCATAAGACAGGGACACTCCTTCTTGTCTTCTCATTCCTTTGTGGGAAAAAATCATTAGCAAACACTTTTCAGAGCTATTTATCCCTAAATATCAATATCATGCCTATTATTTGGTTCCTCCTCTGATGGTGGCATATGTGTGTTTGATCTTGTATTTGGGAGGTAAGATGGGTGAGATAACATCTTTTATTGGACCAACTTCTGTTGGTGAGAGAAACAAGCTTTCAAGCTACACAGAGCTGCAGATAGTCATCTTCACCCAGTGTGGGGTCCCTGTCACAGATCCTAGCAAGCATCTCTTCCTGATCACCCACTAGGACTGCTGTGAGAGGAATCCAACCTCTGTGAACTGGGTCCCCAGGGTATTTCAAGTTTCTGAAACCTGAATGAAGTCCAACCACTGCCTGATTCTCCAGGTGCCTAGACACACTCTCAGGATTCAGACCTTCTATCTGGCACCCCTCAAAGTGTTTAAACATGATTTCCACCCAACTTGCCCCTCTGGGCACAGAGCTGACCCTTCAGATTCCCCAGTGCATAAATGCACCCCTCTCCCATAACTCCATCCAAACAGGTGAAGCTTCTGGTTTACATTCCCACTGTCTCCCTGGGCAGGTAGCAGTTATGAAGCAGTCAGACTGTGCAAAGCTTGTCTTTTGACATCTTTATGCTCTTTTTATTTCATCATGTAAAGCACAGAGACTGCAGATCATACAAAGCAATAAAACATTCTAAGTGCCATGTCCCTCACTAGCTCACCTTTCCCTTAGGAAACCTGGGGGAGATCATCTGTGTTCAGTCAAGGAGGCAGCCTTCTCTACCCCTTTGGCCTACCTGCTCTTGCAGTAGCCTCCCTCATCTTAATGTGGTGCAAAGGGGCTTCTCTCTGCAGTTCCCTCCTATGAGTTCCTTTATAGACTCCTGCTGGAATCACCTGCCATTTTCTTCTCCTCCTGGTAACTTTCCATTACTTTCAAACCCCCACCCTTAGGACAGGAGGAAAAAGTGATTTATCCCAGGTAGAGCAAATCCATTTGCTCAAGGTATTTTACTTTGAATACACAATCATTGATCTCTGCTCACTAACCACTGTCTCTGGCCTGCCAGAGACATGATACAACCCTGCTAATTCATGGTGAATCCACATACATACAGGCTTTCCATGACACAGTAACTTCATGATACAATTTCATAAAATCATCCACAACTGAGAATGGGTACTGGCAGAACCCCACTTTCTCACAGTCCCACAAGGTTATCACATTGAAGTGTGACCATTAAAGCAGAAGCCGTTACGTCCAGTTCACTCTCCTCTTTTAGTTATGTTAGAGAAACTAATGCATTATCTAAGACGTTTTCCAAATTAATTTAGAAAAAAAACAGGACAAATCTATATAACATTTCCCATGTCTCTCTTTGTATGCTTTTTATATACCCATGCTTCCTACTTTTGTGCTTTGAAATGTTTTGCCTACCATAGATATAAATAGATATAAATAGTTGTGGAATTATATGATGAAAGTGCAGGAAACAAAGTATGCCCCAGGTACTTTGCATTGGCTGTACTGAGCATAGTTCTTTGATCTGACATAGTGACATCAACTGAAATGAAGATGTGTGTTCACTATTCAGTGAGCACACATCTTCAACTCAGGATAAGAACAACAATTGTTTTCCATCCCAAGAGAGTTCCAACACAGCTTGCTTCTTAGTTTCTAGTATATTAGAGATTCTTCCCTGGAGACCTTTTTTTATTGAAATATTGTTCTGCTGACATAGGGCTTTTCTACTTTGGGCATACACATGAAAAAAGACTCAGGTTATCCTGAAGTGTGGGTACTTATTGGTTTTTTCTATTGTGAATTAGATTAGAGAATATGATGTTTTAGATGTATATAATCTGTACAACTGTACAAGAGAATACAATTTCATTGTCCAAACCATTCTAATAGGTTGAAATATCAGGTGGTTGTATGTTCTCACTTTTGCTATAAAAGGACCACATCCTGCAACACTTACTCATGTGATATAGTACTTTACTCATTGAGTAGCCCCAGTGAAATCAATGGGGCTATTCGAGGAGAAAGGAACTATGCAATGTGACTAAGGATGGCAGGATCTGGCACAAATATGGATCAAACAACTCTACTACTGCAAATGAATTTTAAATTTAATAGAAATGACTAAGATTACAAAGCCAAGAGGCAGATTAAAACCCATCTCTTCTGCTACATTTCTAAGAGCATTGCTTCTGAATTTTAGATTAAATCTGTACATGGATTAATTGGTTTGGATTAGAGATGCCCAGATTTGAATTTCCCCAAAATTCAAAGAGGCTCAGTGCCAGAATTTCAATGCAGGAAGAGCTGTAGTGAGACAGCTGACCCTCCTTCCACAGATACTTCACAGATGCATATAGTGGGAGATCTGCACACAGAAGTGGAGAGACTGGGGGATCTCTCCAAGGCATAAATGGAACTTAATCATACAACAAGAAATTTATTTGTTAAAACTTTGGAAGGAAATTGATTAATAATATTTCACAAAGAATGATTCATTTGACTTATGTTTTTTTTTTTTTAAGACCATCTGTATGCTGGAAATTACATCTGAATGCCTAGGTAAATCAAAATCTTTATAGTACAGCCCTGATAATATCGATAGACTTTCAAACCAGTAGCATTACATTCAATATGGTTATTGCTCAATTAATTTATTTTTATAAGCAACAGGGGGAAGGTAATACATCAGAAACTGTCTGAGATTCTGGAAGACACCTTAAGAAGTAAGTTAGTTCATCATAAAACCATCTCTTTATTTCTCTGTCTTTCATGCTTTCTCTTTCTCATATCCTCTTAATATCTCTGCATAAGCAGTTAACTGAAACACAAAATTCAATACAACTTTATTGTAGCAACTAACTACTATTACATTCTGAGAGATTCAGAGCCCCACCTGCAACTCCCTTTTGAAGGCAATAGCAGATGCAGGTACTCAGCATTTCTCAGGATTTGATGCCTTGATATAATATAAAGTGACACCAAACTGTTCAACGGCTGTTAATATAGGTCAACAGCGAGAAACATTTTGCTTTTATCTACTTCTTAAAGCCTTTGCTACCAAGGGTACTTCCAATACTCTGTGGTGTAAGAGGGGTATGATATTTTTTATTATTATAAAGATATTTCAAAGCACAATAACTGTATGTTGCCTCTGGGATACTTCTCTAGGCAAACTCCATATTGATTTTTCTTAGCACATCTCATATAGTTTGGTATCAGTCCCAGGAGCTGCAAAGCTCAGTTTGTGCAATAGAAGCAACAAAATCCTATACAAAAGCAACTGCAGTATTAGACTGCAGTCCAAACCCACTAACCTACAATAATTCTTCTATGTTTTGTGCTTAAGTTAGTATAACCAGTAGTATCTCTTACTGTTGCATTTTTTTCCCCATGTAGAAGTAACTAGAGAGCTGCAGCCCCTTGGTGGGAGCTCCCAGTGTCATTGTGCTTGGGGCAATCACAATGTCGCCTTGATTTGAAGGAGCACATAGGGAGCATGAATATGCTTGAAGAACTACGCCACCTAATCACCTCTGTAGTCAGCCAGCTCCGATGGCTCGTAGAGATGGGGTGCAGTCAGGGCTGTCCTTAGGATTTATGGTGCCCTAGGTGGGATTATTAAACTGGTGCCCCTATGCCTGACTTGCTCTTAGCAACACAAACATAAGCTTACAGTATTGGAAAACATGGCACATGTACTTTATTAAAAACAGTTTAACTTAATTGAAATCAGAGTCTTATAATAGCACATGCCAGGCAACCTAAGCTTTAGGCAGTGCTACCAGCTCCACCTGTAATATGCATAAGGGTACAATAAAAGTTAAATCACTAAAATATTTAAATGGTTACATGGAATTTCCAAAATGACTAGATATGTTCATAGGCAGGGAACATAACTCTTCCAAAATGCACAGATAGCAAAAGAGAAGGGCACTTGTTTGTTCAGGGTGATGAAAGGAGCCAAGAATTAAAAAAGTAATAGCCGAAAATCAGAAAAAGGAAAATTCAGGGTCCTATACTGCCATCTGTTGCCAAATGAGTCTTTGGCTGATATCAGTGAAGTTCAGTGAGCAGAATGAGAGTGAGATGTAACTCTTAGGGCTTGTCTACTTTCAGCACGGGAGCTTCACTGGTCAGCTGTGCCCCTGTAGTGATTAGTGAAGATGCTACCTAGGCCACCAGGAGATTTTCTCCCCTTGGCACAGGCGTTCCACATCCCCAAGAAGCAGTAACTCTGTCAACAGGAGAAGCCCTCCTGTCGACATAGCGCTGTCTGCATTGGGAGTTCGGTCGGTATAATTGCATCGCTCGGGTAGTGTGGGGGGTGGAAAATCCACATCCCAGAACAATGAAGTTATACCAACATAAGTTTGTAGTGTAGACCAGGGATTAGTAAAATGAGTAGAGAAACCCCTGTGTATGTACATGTGCCACAGGACTGCCCCTGGAGAGTAAAGCAGGGTCAGGGTACCTGTGCCGACTAGTATAATCCTCTACCTAATTAAGCTCTGGCAGAAGAGGGAATTTGCTTTGAGTACCTTCCCAATAAGGGAGCTTGATGGGGATGAGTAATTCCAGGTGTGGGAATGAAAGGTAAAAGGAACAGAGATACAGAGTTCAGTCAGACACAGAGAGAAATCAGGAAGGGTGGGTGCTCCTATATAGATGCCTACAGGGCCTTTCTGAGAGAGGCTTTAGGAAGAGGTCTCAGGGAAAGACTGGCACAGACTATGTAGGGGTCTGGGGAAAGGCTCACTTAATGCGACCATTAGCCTGCTCCTTTGGTGACACTAGCATCAATAGCAGAATAGCTGTGTGGAAACTTTGTGCTCCTTGAGTTCTTTCCCTCTTTTTTGGGCCTGCTCTGGGATGGATCATAATCTAGCTTGTGAATGCCTAATTAAAAAAAACAAACAAACAAACCAAACCAAAATGAACAAAAAACCCCCAAACCTATGGTCTACGGTTGGCTAAATTCTGTTCTGGCTGGAGTAGCCAGAGGGAGAAGAGGAGCTATCCAGTATGTTCTCTGCTACTGGCATCTCGTTTGCTTAGGCAGAATTTCTCATTGCTGTCCTAGG
Organism: Lepidochelys olivacea; assembly: GCF_965140295.1. Lineage (NCBI taxonomy): Eukaryota > Metazoa > Chordata > Testudines > Cheloniidae > Lepidochelys > Lepidochelys olivacea. The sequence goes on from NC_140411.1 coordinate 172,248,797, forward strand.
CTCCATTCTGTGTCGTGTACTATATTGTTCCTCTGAGAAGATGCAAATTGTTCTTAAGGTTAATGCTTGTTTTTTGCTGCCAGAATTTAATATATAAGCTGTCTCTACAATCCCTTACTTATATTCTAGACAGACCCTCTAAACTAGAGATGCACAAGTTTCAGGGATATGAGCATGCAGGGCCATGCATTAGACTCACTTGCTTGTGTAGTCCTGGGCACTATTCTGGGAGAAAGCCCTGATGCCTGCATTAGGGGAAGAGATTCAGTAAAGGCCAAGATTTGGCTCTTTGTGCTCTAATTTTATAAAGGTTCGTGCTTATTTCCAGTAAGGGACAGGGTTGAATATGGTACATCAGACCATAAACATTTTAATACACATTAGCCATAAATCTGACAGTATGCATTTTACAGACATTTCCCTAAATGTCTGTAGTTTGATCAAACTGGCTTATCTTCATGTAAATTCTGAGTAGTCCAAGGGCTGTGATATCTCTTTCTGTCTGCATGCCACGAACTGTAGTTTGATTCCTGTACCAGAAGTCCCAATGCTGCTATTTTTGGCCTAACTTCAATGTTGAGTTGAGTTGTATTTTTCGCAATGTATTCCCTCAAGCATTTTGTGGCACAGCCAATACAGAGAAGAAAAGACAGGACATTAAAGCTAGTTCAGAAGCATGAATACAGATAGAAATCCCCCCTCTGCGGTGTTTCGGAGCCTAGGTACTAAAAGGCAGTACATTTACATGAACATTCTTGCAATATCTGTCATACAAGTTTATTAACTAGGGTTTTTATCGACAGGAAGAAGAGGAAAGAAAAATCAAATAGGTTTATGCAATGGCAAAGCTGGGAGGACAATGCAAAATGGAGTTCCTGCTCTCTAATATGGCATTTCTTTATGCTTGTTGCTGCTATTTTATAACTTACTGGGCTGGGATGTGTAGATATTATATTTGAGGATGAATGCATAGATTTCTACTTACAATCAAGACAGATTTTTTTTTAAAGCAGTCTGATCCTGATGCAGTTTCTCTCTGACATGCTGAGGTGAATAGTTGTTGTTACAATCCATATCAATTACCCACCTTGAGAGTGTTTTGCAGCTACAGTGAGCAGCTCAGGGGAATTTTAACATTCAAGTTAAGGGTCTTCTATAGGCAAAGTGATCCGTTAATGGGGTGGCAGTTTCTGTGAAAGGCTCCTTTGTTGAGCCACCTTCAAACTCAGGGGCTAGACCCCTGCAAAAACATGTAAACTTAGGCTGGCAATTGGATCTTGTTAGCTTCAACCAAGATTTAAGAGCTAAACTTGGAGAGAATGTTTACACTGAGCTTTATGTTTATGGTGAGGTTTTTAAGTTACCCGTGAAAACAAATCCAAGGAAAAGGGCAAATTAACACTACATACAATGTGTCTATACACTGTTCAAAGCAGAGGAGGAACTGTGCTTGTGCCTTCCCTTCATACTTGTGAACCTGTGGAAGTTATAGTAGTGATTCAGCTATTGGCATTACAGCAGCCTTCTGAGTCATTGCTCTCAACATCCATGTTGTCCTACCCTAGACAACTAACCCTATCAGTTTCCCTTTATTAGCAAGGGAAATACAATTATAATAAACCACAGGGACAAGAGTAAATACATAGAAATGCAAAAGCAACTCTGAATAGAGAAAAGCTGAGGATTTGACCTATGCTATAAACAGACAAAAAGAATAAACTATCCTTCAGTCCCACATGTTCATGAATCCTGAACCTGTACTTAAGGAATTATTCCATGGGAAGCAATGAGAATTTAGTATGTGTAAGGACTTGTAAACTGGAACCCATAGATAGGCCTCAAGATGAAAGCTGGGTAGGAAATGGTTTTTCTGCTCCTCCAACATATTTTAGATTTCAATTTTATTTTCCCATCCTGAAATGAGACAAAAAGTCAGAATCTCAAAATTTCACATACTGAAAATCTGAAGAACGTTGATTTGGATCAACTGGAACATTTAATTTTAATAATTTCAAAATGCTTCACTTAGATTTTGACCATTTTAATATTTAAATTTTTAATATAATTAGTTTTGAATGACTTTTTGTTTTAAAGCTTAAACTGGAAAACCAAAATATATTTATTCAAAAATGTAAATGAAGTGGTCTGATAGTTCAGATTTTTTTTTTAAATTGTTTTGAAACCAACCCTATCCTGCAAAAAAGCTTTAGTTTCAATGAATCAAAATATTCCAACTTAAAGTTTTAGTTGAAAAATTCCCAACCCTCTCTGCTAAAGATTTTTGAGACAGAAATTCCGAAGGCCCAGTTTCATTCAGACTGAAGTTTAAACCAAACCTCTTTAGTTTGACAATCTTTATAGCAGCCTCTTTCATAACACTTCCAGTAGTTAGCTTCAAGTAGCCTGGGGCTATTGAACAAATATCCTTTCTAGTATTTTAATAGTTCCACTCCCCATTGTGGTCAGTTTCAGGGGCACATTAGAAGCTTTTTAGAAGCTTGAAAAAGATTTGGGTTGGGCCATGGGTGTGGCTTGGGCCATTGCTTATTTTATCTAATTAACAATAAGAACAGCCGTACTGGGTCATACCAAAGGTCAATCTAGCCCAGTATCCTGTCTTCTGACAGTGGCCAGTGCCAAGTGCCCCAGAGGGAATGAATAGAACAGATAGTCATCAAGTGATCCATCCCCCCTTTGCCCATTCCCAGTTTCTGTCAAAAAGAGGCTAGGGATACCATCCCTGCCCATCCTGATGGACCTGTCTTCCATGAACTTATCTGGTGCGTTGTGTGAAGAAATACTTCCTTTTGTTTGTTTTAAACCTGTTGTCTATTAATTTCATTTGGTGATGCCTAGTTCTTGTGTTATGAGAAGGAGTAAATAACACTTCCTTATTTACTTTTTCCACACCAGACATGATCTTATAGACCTCTACCATATTCTCCATCGTCTCTTTTCTAAGCTGAAAAGTCCCAGTCTTATTACTCTCTCCTCATATGGAAGCTGTTCCATACCCCAAATCATTTTTGTTGCCCTTTTCTGAATCTTTTCCAATTTCAATATATCTTTTTTTGAGATGGGGTGACCAGATCTGTGTGCAGTATTCAAGAAGTGGTCATACCATGGATTTATACAGAGGCAATATGATATTTTCTGTCTTATTATCTATCCCTTTGCTAATGATTCCCAACATTCTATTAGCTCTCTAGTCAGAATGGGAATCACACACCCACAGTTATATAGTTTAATTGCCTCATGCTATGAAAACTATGCTGTTCCTCAGCAGAGGTCCTATAATCTGTCTTGGAGGTTAACCAATACATGACAGCCCATACTGTAGGTAAAGATCCTGATTATTCAAGTAGCTCTGTGATGCTGGAGCCCAGGCACAGTCCCACTGGTGTACAGCCCATTGTAGTCAATTGGGATTCAGGTGGGTGCAGTCGCCTCCCCATACCAAGCTCCTTATCGGTTTGGGGCATTAGTGGAGCATACCGAAAATGTTGTTGGCAGGATGCTTGTTGACACCCGCAATGCCTGGTGTCAAAGTGGGTTTTGGAAATAGGAACATCAAAATGTTGAATTGTAATATATAATCTTTTGGTCATAAAAAGGCAAGTGCATTCAGTTCACTAGTATTGGAACTTCTCTTAAAATGTTTTTAAAACCTCTTTAAAGCAACCCTGCTTTTGCTCCCTGTGCATGCTTAAGCATGCATGTTAAAACCTTTAAATAGAAAGTGATTACACTGATGTAGGAAAAATGGTAGACAATAAATTACCTGATGATCTCTGGGGTCTTTTAAAGGTGGATGCAAGACGTGCTGCTAGTACAACTTTCTTGCCTCTTCCAGCCTCTCAAAAGATATATTAGCATCTTATATGATTTGGGCAGATTTGTGCATGCAGAGCTCAGCTGGTTTTAGCAATTTGTATCCAGAGACAAAGTAGCAATTTATGGAATAAATTTTCAATGATGTGCACACAAGCACTTAGACTTGCAATTCTCATTAACAGTTATGGAAGATGTGCATCTCATTCCCAGCACACCCTGCTGAATGCTTTCTCTGTATATCTCTAGACCAAATAATCACCTTAGAACTGCTTAGTGACTAAGTGACTACACTGTAATTTTTACCTAGTTACACGTTACATAAAATTAAATGATTGCACATGCAGCCATCATAAGAGAAGAAATATCCCAGAAACCCCTACTTCACTCATGAAACAGCACAGAGGGGGTCATGTAGGCCTAGGTATGTGTTAGGATGAAATCACATCAAAAATTAAGTGCCTGGAGTGATTTTAGGAGGATAGTTTAACCTGGCCCAAGCAATTGTGTCATAGATGCTGGAAACAGACCCAACTTACTTCATTTGAAATCTTTTCTGAATACAGTTCATAATTCCAGGTAATGATGTATCCAGCCTATATAAGTGTGGGTCAAATTCCTCTCTGGTGTAACTCCATTGTAATAAAATCCATTGATTCCAATGGAGTTATACCAGGGATGAATGTCCATATGACGTAGATGCACATGGGTCAAATTCCTCTCTGGTGTAACTCCATTGTAATAAAATCCATTGATTCCAATGGAGTTATACCAGGGATGAATGTCCATATGACGTAGATGCACATCTTTGTGAAGACTGGAGGTCTCCCAGAAAAAAAAGCTTCTGTTCACTCAGGTTTCCAAAGCAGAACATAGCAGGACAGATTCTCAGCTGGCATAAATCACTATAGCACCATAGAAATCAATGGAATTATGCCACTTTACACCTGCTGAATATCTGATCCAGTCTGTGCATACTCATACTGTTATCAACATCTTCTTCCTTGTGTTAATCCCATCAAACGAGGTTCACTCTAAATGTCCTGTACCTCTAAAATGCTCAGTCCAATGCCATTTCCCCTATCACACCATATGCTAACACATTTTCCTTTGACATCCCACCACTTCTTCTTGGGTCAGCCTCTGACTCTCTCCTCAAGCAACCCAAAACCATAAGCCACTATGTTAGCCCTCTGCCTCAGCAAGAGTGAGTTTTGTGAGAAATTAGACTGTGTGTCAGTTCACTCCCCACACCAGTCTGCCTGCTTCACTAGCAAACTCCTCAAGACTCTACCAGTCTTTACCTTATCCTGCAAGTAACAGTGAACCCCATTTCCAGAGTTCCCAAGAGTCGTCTCTGTGTATTGTCAAATGAAAAGGACTGGACACCTCACAGAAATGGTTTGATGCCTTGTTTGAGGCTGTACACAAGCAGATATGGTCACAAACAAAACAAAACACATTTTCTAGTGCCTAAAACTTATTTTTAGCAAGTTACACTCTTTGCCTGAGCTATTTTCTCACTTACATCAAGTTATCAGCAACCCTAGCCCTCCAGGACACAGGATCTAACTTTCACAGAATCAGAAGGTCCCATTCCCTGAGTGCAAGATAACTAGAATGTCTTTTTGTTCCCCTTGCATTTCCCTAACGTCTTTGCCTTAAGAGCCAAGAAGACTTCCTGGGGGTACAAATTCTGCCTCCAGTGTGCTCACTAAGCTGTTTTCTGCTCGCTAACTTGATTGTTTTACTTACCTTACAGGTAAGGATACTTTCATTTTCCTCTGCCTGCAATCAAGCAAATCAGACAGGAAAATCCACATTCTTTTGTCTAGGGCAGGCTTGATTTATGCACTGCCTCCAAAACACATTTTAAGAACATATTTCCAGCACACACAATTCTTTATACACAGCCCATACATACATCACACATTGATACTCCTGACCAGAGCATCACCAGTTTGCATATGATACCTTTTCAAGATACCTTTTGCATACATATTATGACAACAGTGGCTGAGGGTAGTGAGAGTGTCAGGCCTGATATGAGTTACAGATTAGTGTGTCCTCTGCCAGTGTGCATTGATGGGCTCTTCGGGTCACATGACCTTTGCCTTTTTTCTTCAGGCTTGCTTTGTTGGATTCTTGTCCACATAGTTGTCAGGTCTACACTATATATGACCAGACCGTCCCAGCCTCCACTCACTCAGTTCTTGATTCATTTGAAGACTCATAGTGTTGATAGATTTATGGCCATTTTTTATGGCTGGCTGCCAACCTGATGACAATCCTCCTTTTTTCAACTGAGCTTGGGACAGGCAATGGAAGATTTACCCATACTGACATATTTTGTCAAAATTCAAGAAGGTTAGAAGAAAACTGATTTCAGTAAAATACTCATTGTACTTATGGGGATCTCTAAAACAATCATTGTTCCATCCAGCAGTAGCGTGTAAGTCTTTTTGTCAATGCTGCTCATCGGTTCAAATGTTAATTGGCTGATGCAAGTTTTGTAGCTGTCATTCACAGATTAATGTATGCTGAGTGTGTTGATTGGCAGTTCTGAATTGGTGGACCTTCAAACCTCTCTAAATGGAAATTGAATAATATAATTATTTTAAAGTGGGTACCTGTCACAGCAATATCAACCCCCTTTAAGAGGGAATAGGCCCAATCCACCTGGGACTAGTTTAAGTGTTTCCCAAGGGGGCTGGACAGAGGACACTTGGACCCTACAAAGAGTGAGGCTGGCTTTTAGAGGAAGTGGGGAGGGGTTCCCTGGGGAAGGATATAAAATGGGGAGTGTAGGTTGGAGTCTTTTCTTCTCTTTCTCAGGGCTAGAAAGAAAAGAACCCTGAGGATTAACAGTTTATGGGGAGCTGGCATCCAGGACAGAGCCCTGGAAGGCACCACTCTGTAAGAAGAGTAGGAAAAGGACTGTGCAGAGCTAGAGTAGGAGTGAAGTGTCTGCAGAGGGCTACGTTAGATTTTGGAGACTGAATTAAAAGAGAAGCCAAGAGGGGCAGAAGAGTTTGTTTTTATTGCTCTTAATTTTGTTGGCTAGTTGATTTGGACTTTTAGGATTAAATTTGTGCCAATAAAACAAGCCCAGGCAAGGCATTATTGTCATGAGTCATGGCGTCGCTCTTGAGGAGCTTTGATGGGGAAACTGAAGTGGGACCAGCTGGTAGTGCTGGAGATGGCTGAATGGTGGCACTTTATGTGCATTGCTGGTTAGATAAGCATATCAGGGTGTTAGCTGATGTACTGACTAGATAAATACAACAGAGATGTGGTCAGGTTTGGAACAAATGTACACTTTTTGGGGCTAAGGTTATGGGAAAGTCCCTCATTCTTGGGTTTAACCCAGTCCTATGACCCTTCCTGAGGAATACTGTCTTTGCTCACTCTTTCCCAAACAGTCAATGCATAGCACCTATGCAAGGGAATAGGTATGCTGAGCTACAGTTACATTTGGAGCAAGCGCATCTGCATTTAGTCAGAGGTTTTCAAAATTCAAGCAATTATAGTAATCCATGCATTGACTTTATTTTTAAGCGCACATCATTTGCAGAGGTGCTGCGTACAGCAATACAAAAATTGATCTATCCAACTGGTGATCATTCAGATGTATGAATTTATTCTGCTGCCTGAGTCCAATACTTAATTTTCTATCGTGTGCAGTAACTTTTTGGAGTCATTTTAAGAATAGATATTTGAGCTCAGTACAGAGAAACATTTGACTCACTGTCCAGGTAAAATGCCAATAAATAGCTGCATAGAACCATGCTCATTTAGCTACTTAAAATTAATAAGTTACATATTTGGAAATCTGTTCTTCCTCTGATGGGCTTATGTAGCTCATATTCAGTCACTTGATACAAATATTACCTCATGTAGTCTCTTTCTCTCTCTCTCTCTCTCTCTGTCTCTCTGTTATGGAGGCTGTTAGGGCACCTCATTGCCAGCTCTGGCCTCTATGCTTCTCTCCCCTTCTGCTGCTGAAAGCTGTAATTCTAATTCTAGAAAAACAGGCCAAGTTGGCACAGAAGAGCACATCTACTCTGCAGCACGCTCTCTCTTTCCTGAGGCACCTCAGAAGGCTATTAGCATAGGGCTTATGGGAGTTTATAGAAATTTGGGCATCAAGGAGGAATGCTTAGAGCCAGAAAGTATCTGTATTTCTGTCTAGAACCTATACATATTCAGGTAGGAGGTAATATATTCAAACTAGTAAAAATGATTAGAGTTATGTGGAAAAAAATAGTTCCATTTTGCACAGGATTTCAATGTTTTAAAATCTGGTGTCATTACAGTTCAGACCATAATGCCAAAACTCCAGAATTCTCCATGATATGGCTTCCTGACTCATATAATCTGCAGGGTTGGCTGCCCCAAACTGTGAACCTTTGGAATCCTAGGGTCCTGGGACAGACAACCCAGTTGGCTGCCCTGGGGTCCCAAGCAGCTGCCAGGTGGGATGCTGAGGAGCCCAGTGGGCAAGCTCAAAATCGGTCCAGTTTGTCAAAGCTGCCTGGCAGGCAGGGTTCTGACTGTTCACCCATCCGGGAAACACCATCAAATACTGTCAAGATCTATATGGATAAGAAAGAGGAACAGCTAGAATGGCTGCATCAAGGGACATGGTCATAGCATGGAAGATGGAGTTTCCTTGGGAGAGTATGATTTATTAGTCGATTAATATCTGAGGCTTTTCTAATATTCTCCATATATTGTAATTATGATTACTAAATGCACAAAGTAACATGTTTTGCATAATCTAGTCATCTTTTCCTGTCTTTTTATATTCAGCCAGAGTAAACTGAAATCAGTCAGTGTACCTAGACTTCATGTATTTGACTTCTCCTTATACTAGAATGTATACTAGAGTTCTCCATTGTGACTGTTCTGGATAGCACTCCCAACTCAGATTCAATAGCCAGGTACACAGGAAAAGCCCTGGGAACTTTTGAATTTCATTTCCTGTTTGGCCAGCATGGTGAGCTCATTGGCACAGGTGACTATGCAGTCCCAGAATCACAAAAGACCTCCAGCATGGACCGAACGGGAGGTACTGGATCTGATCTCTGTATGGGGAGACGAATCCGTGCTATCAGAACTCTGTTTCAAAAGACAAAATGCCAAAATATTTGCAAAAATTTCCAAGGGCATGATGGTCAGAGGCTACAACAGGGACCCTCAGCAGTGCCGTGTGAAAATTAAGGTGCTCAGGCAAGCCTACCAAAGAGGCAAATGGCCACTCCAGGTCAGAGCCCAGACATGCTGCTTTTATGATGAGCTGAATGGAATTCTAGGTGGGGGGGGGGCTACTACTACTCCATCTCGTCCGTGGACACCTGCAAGGGGGGAGTCTCATGCAACAGGGATGAGGAAGAGTAGGAAGATGAGGAGGAGGAGGATAGCACACAGTGGGCAAACGGAGAAACCATTCTCCTCGACAGCCAAGAACTGTTTATCACCCGGAGCCAATACCCTCCCAAGCGGGCTCCTGGATCATGAAGCCAGAGATGGCACCTCTGGTGAGTGTACCTTTGTAAATATAATACATGGTTTAAAAGCAAGCGTGTTTAATGATTAATTTGCCCTGAAGACTTGGGATGCATTCACGGCCAGTACAACTACTGGAAAAGTCTGTTAATGTGTCTGGGGATGGAGCAGAAATCCTCCAGGGACATCTCCATGAAGCACTCCTGGAGGTACTCCCAAAGCCTTTGCAAAAGGTTTCTGGGGAGGGCAGCCTTATTCCATCCTCCATGGTAGGACACTTTACCACGCCAGGCCAATAGCACATAGTCTGGAATCATTGCATAACAAAGCTTTGCAGGATATGGTCCCGGTGTTTGCTGGCATTCAAGCAACGTCCGTTCTTTATCTCTCTGTGTTATTCTCAGGAGAGTGATCATCCCAGAAAATTGTGTGTGTGTGTGCGGGGGGGGGGGGGTGTTAGTTGGGTTTGTGCTGCACATTAACCGAAAACCGCAGCCCCTCCGTTTAAATGGCCAACCCAATGGGTGCTTGGTATGGGAAAGGAGTGTGCTGCTGTTTGAAACCATTCCCACATGTTATGAAGGTTGAAGAATCTGAAAGACTGTGGCTTACCATGGCTGCCTGCAAGCTGAATTCTGTTCCCTGGCCCTGCGTGTGTGATCTCTTACACCAAACTGGCAGGCCCTCAATATAACAGGCAAAATGCGACCTTGTACCAAAAGCACACGTGCTATGTAATGTTAACAGCTTGGTTCACCGTGAAAGAGTCATTGTTTTCTAAAATGTGTCTTTTTAAATACTACTCTCCCTTTTTTCCTCCTGCAGCTGCAAATGTTTCAATGCTCCCCCTATCATCTCTGTCCCAGAGGCTAGCGCAGATAAGAAGGTGAAAAAAATGCTGAAATGCTGAGATGAAATGTTCTCTGAGGTCATGCAGTCCTCCCGTACTGAAAGAGCTCAGCAGAATGTGTGGAGGCAAACAATGACAGAGCCCAGGAAAGCAGAAAATGAACATGAGGACAGGAGGGATGAGCAAGATGAGAGGTTGCGGGAGCAAGATGAGAGGTGGCAGCAGCACGATGAGAGGAGGCAGGATGCAATGCTGAGGCTACTGGGGGATCAAACTGATATGCTCCGGCATCTGGTGGAGCCGCAGGAAAGGCAGCAGGAGCACAAACTGCCACTGCAGCCCGTGTGTAACCGCCAGCCCTCCTCTCCAAGTTCCATAGACTCCTCACCCAGATGCCCAAGAATGTGTGTGTGGGGGCCCTCTGGGCACCCAACCACTCCACCCCAGAGGACTTCCCAAGCAACAGAAGGCTGGCATTCAATAACTTTTGAAGTACAGTGTGACCTTGTCCTTCCCTCCTCCCCTCATCCACCACCCCACCCAGTGATTCCCTCCTCTCCCACCCCTCCTGGGCTACAGTGGCAGTTATCCCCCTATCTGTGTGATGAATTAATAAAGAATGCATGATTTTGAAACAACAATGACTTTATTGCCTCTGCAAGCGGTGATCGAAGGGGGGAGGGCGGTTGGCTTACAGGGAAGTAGAGTGAACCAAGGGGGCAGGTTTTCATCAAGGAGAAACAAACAGAACTGTCACACCGTAGCCTGGCCAGTCATGAAACTGGTTTTCAAAGCTTCTCTGATGCGCAGCGCACCCTGCTGTGCTCTTCTAACCACCCTGGTGTCTGGCTGTGTGTAATCAGTGACCAGACAATTTGCCTCAATCTCCCACCCTACCATAAACGTCTCCCCCTTACTCTCACAGAGATTGTGGAGCACACAGCAATAACAATGGGAATATTGGTTTCGCTGAGGTCTAACCGAGTCAGTAAACTGCTCCAGCGCGCTTTTAAATGTCCAAATGCACATTCTACCACCATTCTGCACTTGCTCAGCCTATAGTTGAACAGCTCCTTACTACTGTCCAGGCTGCCTGTATATGGCTTCATGAGCCATGGCATTAAGGGGTAGGCTGTGTCACCAAGGATAACTATAGGCATTTCAACATCCCCAAAAGTTACTTTCCGGTCTGGGAAGTAAGTCCCTTCCTGCAGCTGTTCAAACTGACCAGAGTTCCTGAAGATGCGAGTGTCATGTACCGTTCCCAACCATCCCGTGTGGATGTCGGTGAAACGTCCCTTGTGATCCACCAACGCTTGCAGCACCATTGAAAAGTACCTATTGCGGTTTATGTTCTGGCTGCCAAGGTGGTCCGGTCCCAAGATGGGGATATACGTTCCATCTATCGCCCCCACCACAGTTAGGGAATTCCATTGCAGCAAAGCCATCCACTATGACCTGCACATTTCCCAGAGTCACTACCCTTGATAGCAGCAGCTCAGTGATTGCGTTGGATACTTGGATCACAGCAGCCCCCACATTAGATTGGCCCACACCAAATTGATTCCCGTCTGACCGGTAGCTGTCTGGCGTTGCAAGCTTCCAGAGGGCTATCACCACTTGCTTGTGAACTGTGAGGGCTGCTCTCATCTTGGTATTCTTGCGCTTCAGGGCAGGGGAAAGCAAGTCACAAAATTCCATGAAAGTGCCCTTACGCATGTGAAAGTTTCACACCCACTGGGAATCATCCCAGACCTGCAACACTATGCTGTCCCACCACTCTGTACTTGTTTCCTGGGCCCAGAATCAACATTTCATGGCATGAGCCTGCCGCATTGCCACCAGGATGTCCAAATTGCTGGGACCTGTGCTTTGAAAGAAGTCCATGTCCTTGTCCTCATCACTCTCTTCACCGCACTGCCGTCACCTCCTCACCTGCTTATGCAGGTTCTGGTTCTGCACATACTGCAGGATAATGCACAAGGTGTTTACAATGCTCATAACTGCCACAGTGATCTGAGCCAGCTTCATGCTTACCGTGGTATGGCGTCTGCAGGAGAGCAGAGTTGTAGCGGAAGCGATGGCTGACGACCGATGCCACGAGCATAGATATTTATAGTGAACGATTAGAGGACCTGCGAGGTGGATTCATGACAGCAGAGTTGCAGTGGAAGTTGTGAAGGATGACAGTTAGTACCACGCACATTTCACGAGGAAGAATACACGTACCCGGGAGCTCATGACAGACAACATGGAGAAATTTGCTATTGAGACAATAGCAGCAGAACAGAGTTGCAGCGGAAGCGGTGTATGATGATGGTTAGCAGTCCTACTGCACCGGCTGCTGCCAGCAGCACCCAGGACACAACAGTGGCGGTATTGGTGAGCTGAGCTGAGTGGGCTGCATGCTTGCCGTGGTAAGGCATCTGCGTGGAAAAAAGGCGCAAAATGATTGTCTGCCGTTGCTTTCATGGAGGGAGGGGCAACTGAAGACATGTACCCAAAATCAACCACGACAACGTTTTTGCCCCATCAGGCATTGCGAGCTTAACCCAGAATTCCAATGGGTGGCGGAGACTGCAGAAACTGTGGCATAGCTCCCACAGCGCACCGCTCCATAAATCAATGCTAGCCATGGTAGTGAGGATGCACTCTGCCAACTTAATGAGCTTAGTGTGGACATATGCAATCGACTGTATAAAATCTATTTCTAAAAATCAACTTCTATAATATCGACTTAATTTAGTAGTGTAGACATACCCTGAGAAAATTTCAAATGTTACTAACTAGCTCTTGGTTGCTTTGTTCCTGGATTAAGAGCATATATTCTGGTGTATGGGAATTTTATTTGTTTAGTTTTGTCTCTATTTGTCTCCTGTTTGACAGCAAGGGACCATATTGCACTTCAATGTTTGATGTTTACTTCATAACCAGAGTCCGCTGAATTAACCTCTTTGAAGAAAGAGGAAACCCTACTGGGCTAAAGAGGCTGTTCCCAGTATGTTTACGGATTTTAGGATCTGTTGAACTGGGCAATGTCTGCAGGGTATGTGATCTTTTGTATAATATTATTGGAAGAGTTTGACTGAGAAAACAGTTCAATTTGTGTGGTGCTTACTTGTTTACGGCTGTTTGCTATGCTGGTATCAAAAGTCTGCCTCTGCATTCTTTGTGCACCAAAACTCCCTAGAATTTAATGGGTGCTCAGTGAATGCAAGGTTAAGCTGCGGACCGTGCACTTTTTTTTTAATGTTTACCACAATTCTCTAATAACTTTTAACTTAACTCATTATCTAGTCTTATGGAATAAAAAAAAAAATAAAGCACTAGCTGGAAATAAATAAGTTAAGAGGTAGCTTACTACAAATACAATCATGTGATTTTTAGCAAAGCATTTAAATCAGTTGTAGGGCAGTTTTATGATTGCTAAAGTTAGTATAGTAACATTATTTTTTGTCTTTCACTAACATGCATCAAGTAGAGTAAACTAATTTTATTCTAAGTGTAACCCCCAAGGAGATGACATAGATTCCTGGGACTCTGTCTACGGGCAGCTCAGGGAGAGGCACACTATCCCTGGTAGGGAGGGGGAGCCAAGGCAGACTCAGAGTCCGCCAAGCAACCAATAGGGAGTGAGAGCCCTCCCAGGGAGAAGCTATTTGGTAGTCAGTCTGGAGCCAGCCAGAAAAAGGGCAGGACTGACTTGTGTGGGGAGCTGGTGAGTCCCAGGCCTGCATGCAGGGTTCCCCCTGAGAACAGGCCTCTTGGGACGTGACAGCAGATCCCTCAGCTGGGTTTTTTCCTTCACCACTGATGAGTCCCAATTTGTAGCATTTGCTGAGAAACTTCCCAGCCAGGCTGAGTTCGTCCTCCAGCTCCCTAGGTGAGACCAGTCACCACATGGTCAGCTCTGCTCTGTCTGCTAGTCCAGGGAAGCCTCCTGCTGAGTGTGTGACTGGAGGCTGGGCTAGGAGGCTACCCTTTGGATGTTAGTGTAGTTGTGTAATCTACACCTTGAGCCCTGCACCCCTTTGTGGTGAGGGGAAATCCTGGGACCGACGCAGCCTGATTCCTGCCTGAGGAGGATCCCTGCCAGCAGAGAGCAGCCCCTCTGCAGTGTCTGAGGAGTCCAGAGTCGTCTTCGAACCTGAGGATCATTCATGGAGTTTGTGAGTGCACCATCATTTAGTTAGTTAGGGAATTTGTTCTGGGGACCCCCTACTCCCTGAACTGTGTCCTCAAGCCAGGGAGTAAGGATTTGAGGATTTTATAACCTGCTGCATATTACACCTGTGGATGGATTTACCACCTTCTCCCACTGGTGAGTCCTTTGGGCTGTACTGAACCCAGTCAGCCACGCTGCTAAACCAGAGCAGAGAAGAATTGTGTGGTTATTGGTCATCAAGGGCCCCAGCAAAGTACGCGTACCAACGGGACCCTAATTTTACATTTGCTACATCAAGCCACGGGTATTTGCAGTGTGGGCACCAGTGACCCTAAAATAGTGTTTTACCCTGTTATGTTATATTTGTCTCCTGTTTAATATAATTATTGTGTTGAATATATTTTTATGTGCTTGTGTTATTTCTTGGAAGTCTCCAACTATCTGGCAAGTAAGTGGGGATTACTCTGTCGTTAGAATTTTTCGCCTAAGCTGCCCTGGTGACCCTGCCAGGAAGGAGCGAGGAGGGTGGAGGCACTGCCAAACAATTTCATAGGAAAAAAAGAAAGAAGATACACCCCGCTGAGTGCATGGCAGGATCCAAAAGAACCCAGACCTGTCCATCAAAACTTGTAGGCAGATTAGCATTAAAGGAGGTAACCAGGTGGAGAGGGGGCGCTACATAAGCATTTTCATAATGTTTAATTTAAGGACAATATTGCCAGCAATGGAAGTAGAATACTTTCTCAGCTGTATAAGGAAAAGGTAGCTAAATTTCTAAAATTAATTTCTCATACTATTAGAGTAATGGAATTTGAGCTATTGTAAAAAGCAAAACTACATTTGTGCTAATGCATTATTTCTGTAAGGAAGTGAGTTTCTGAGGCAAGAAATTGGAGCTGGGAAAGTGCAGTAATATCTCAATCAATATTCTAAACAGTGAACTAAATTTACTTCTTGATAAATTCAATGTGTTCTCTGATCTCTGACAGTTCTTCTGCCATTCAATACAGTACATTATGAAATAGGTTAAATATTAAACTCCCACTAAGCATTTTAATATGGAAATTACGTGTAATCTGAATACAAATTAAAAGCAAAATGGAAAATTAATTATATGAAATTACTAATTTTCCTTTTTGTCCACTGTTTTGATACTTACTAGTGCTAAATCCCCTGGTGCTTAGAGTATGCAAAAATGTCAACACACTCATCATTTTCGTTTGCAAACTTTAATGTTTGAAGAATATGTACCAACATGAATTGTGTGTAACTCTTGGAAACAAAAACACAATATAGAAATATGTTAAACATCTGAATGCCACAATTGGTAGGTTTCAGAGTAACAGCCGTGTTAGTCTGTATTCGCAAAAAGAAAAGGAGTATTTGTGGCACCTTAGAGACTAACCAATTTATTTCAGCATAAGCTTTCGTGAGCTACAGCTCACTTCATCGGATGCATACTGTGGAAACTGCAGAAGACATTATATACACAGAGACCATGAAACAATACCTCCTCCCATCCCACTCTCCTGCTGGTAATAGCTTATCTAAAGTGATCACTCTCCTTACAATGTGTATGATAATCAAGTTGGGCCATTTCCAGCACAAATCCAGGTTTTCTCACCCCCCACCCCCCCCTCCAAAAACCACACACACAAACTCACTCTACTGCTGGTAATATCTTATCCAAAGTGACCACTCTCCCTACAATGTGCATGATAATCAAGGTGGGCCATTTCCAGCACAAATCCAGGTTTTCTCACCCCCCCACCCCCATACAGACACAAACTCACTCTTCTGCTGGTAATAGCTCATCCAAACTGACCACTCTCCTTACAATGTGTATGATTATCAAGGTGGGCCATTTCCAGCATAAATTCAAGTTTAACCAGAACGTCTGAGGAATGGGGGGTGGGGGTAGGAAAAAACAAGGGGAAATAGGCTACCTTGCATAATGACTTAGCCACTCCCAGTCTCTATTTAAGCCTGAATTAATAGTATCCAATTTGCAAATGAATTCCAATTCAGCACTTTCTCACTGGAGTCTGGATTTGAAGTTTTTTTGTTGTAAGATAGCGACCTTCTTGTCTGTAATTGTGTGACCAGAGAGATTGAAGTGTTCTCCGACTGGTTTATGAATGTTTTAATTCTTGACATCTGATTTGTGTCCATTTATTCTTTTACGTAGAGACTGTCCAGTTTGACCAATGTACATGGCAGAGGGGCATTGCTGGCACATGATGTCATATATCACATTGGTAGATGTGCAGATGAACGAGCCTCTGATAGTGTGGCTGATGTTATTAGGCCCTGTGATGGTGTCCCCTGAATAGATATGTGGGCACAGTTGGTAACGGGCTTTGTTGCAAGGATAGGTTCCTGGGTTAGTGGTTCTGTTGTGTGGTATGAGGTTGCTGGTGAGTATTCGCTTCAGGTTGGGGGGCTGTCTGTAGGCAAGGACTGGCCTGTCTCCCAAGATTTGTGAGAGTGTTGGGTCATCCTTCAGGATAGGTGGTAGATCCTTAATAATGCATTGGAGGGGTTTTAGTTGGGGGCTAATGGTGACGGCTAGTGGCATTCTGTTATTTTCTTTGTTATTTTCTTTCTTTCTGTCCTGTAGTAGGTGACTTCTGGGAACTCTTCTGGCTCTATCAATCTGTTTCTTCACTTCCGCAGGTGGGTATTGTAGTTGTAAGAATGCTTGATAGAGATCTTGTAGGTGTTTGTCTCTGTCTGAGGGGTTGGAGCAAATGCGGTTGTATTGCAGAGCTTGGCTGTAGACAATGGATCGTGTGGTGTGGTCAGGGTGAAAGCTGGAGGCATGTAGGTAGGAATAGCGGTCAGTAGGTTTCCGGTATAGGGTGGTGTTTATGTGTCCATCGTTTATTAGCACTGTAGTGTCCAGGAAGTGGATCTCTTGTGTGGACTGGACCAGGCTGAGGTTAATGGTGGGATGGAAATTGTTGAAATCATGGTGGAATTCCTCAAGGGCTTCTTTTCCATGGGTCCAGATGATGAAGATGTCATCAATATAGCACAAGTAGAGTAGGGGCATTAGGGGACGAGAGCTGAGGAAGCATTGTTCTAAGTCAGCCATAAAAATGTTGGCATACTGTGGGGCCATGCGGGTACCCATAGCAGTGCTGCTGATTTGAAGGTATACATTGTCCCCAAATGTAAAATAGTTATGGGTAAGGACAAAGTCACAAAGTTCAGCCACCAGGTTAGCCATGACATTATTGGGGATAGTGTTCTTGACGGCTTGTAGTCCATCTTTGTGTGGAATGTTGGTGTAGAGGGCTTCTACATCCATAGTGGCCAGGATGGTGTTATCAGGAACATCACCAATGGATTGTAGTTTCCTCAGGAAGTCAGTGGTGTCTCGAAGGTAGCTGGGAGTGCTGGTAGCGTAGGGCCTGAGGAGGGAGTCTACATAGCCAGACAATCCTGCTGTCAGGGTGCCAATGCCTGAGATGATGGGGCGCCCAGGATTTCCAGGTTCATGGATCTTGGGTAGTAGATAGAATATCCCAGGTCGAGGTTCCAGGGATGTGTCTGTGCGGATTTGATCTTGTGCTTTTTCAGGGAGTTTCTTGAGCAAATGCTGTATTTTCTTTTGGTAACTCTCCGTGGGATCAGAGGGTAATGGCTTGTAGAAAGTGGTGTTGGAGAGCTGCCGAGCAGCCTCTTGTTCATATTCCGACCTATTCATGATGTCAACAGCACCTCCTTTGTCAGCCTTTTTGATTATGATGTCAGAGTTGTTTCTGAAGATGTCTCTCAGATTTGAACAACAAATAAATTCAATATTTAACTGGGAATTGGTCCTGCTTTGAGCAGGGGTTTGGACTAGATGACCTTCTGGGGTCCCTTCCAACCCTGATATTCTATGATTCTATGATTCTATGAGACTGATCTCTTCCTGCAGGTTATATGAGCAGAAACAATTAATCAGCTGTCCATTCTTGGCCTCATCCTTCTAGATCTTATGGTGTGACAGTCTTCTAAAATAACAATCTATTTTGTGATTCTATAAACATTTTCTACTCTGTGCTATTTCATTTCTGTATGTTTGTTTAATATAAAGCTAGGATCCACATAACTCTCTGCCTCACATTGCTTCTCATCCTTCTCAAAATCAGCAGTTATATCTCTAAACCAGATGAAGATGTTTGGGGTAAAGACTAAACTAAGGCATTCAAACTTCTAGTAATATGCAAAAAAACCCAACCCTACAAATAGCAGTGGTCTCAAATTAAAACTATGCTATAGACTAATACTTTAAATGCTGTTAATTATACCATATAAGCCTGAACCAAAGCCCACTCTAGCCACTGGGAGTCTATTCATTGATTTCAATGGGCTTATCAGGCCCTAAACATACATAAGTATTGATTATAAATTGGCTGCAGTGTTAAACACATATATTATATCTACAGAGGACATGGTGAAGCAGGGAGTGCATGGTAATGGAGCACAGATCAGAGGAAAAATAGCTCTGCCCCTGCATCTGTCAGTCTCCTGCCCAACAGTTAATCCTGTCCGTCCAGCTTCCCCATCAGTTCAGCCCAGGGGCTGCTAAGAACCATTTAATGTGTGTGTGGAGGGGCAGATTTTCCCCCACTCACACATACACCTGACCCCCTGGCTCATGAAACCTTACCCCCACGTCCTCTAAATTTCAGAGAGTGCATTGAGACCTATTGCAATGCCACTCATTCAAATTTGGCCTGGACTCCCCACAGGGTACAGAGGACAAGAGGCAATCTTGTCCTTTAATGGAAAAAAACAGTTGTAGAGAATTGTTAAAACGGTCTGGAGGATTCTATAGCAGACAAATAATTCTGTGTCAAAATCTTTAAGATGGCTCAAATTTTATGGAAATAATATCAGTCTATTAAACTCAATAGATATTTCTATTCAACCCTATTGGTTTAATTCATATTAACATCTATAGAACTTTTCTGAAGAGGAAATAGACTATAAAGTGTAGTTGACATTATCCCTTTAACTACCAAAAGCTGATTTGTTACAGTTTTAATACTATATTTGTCATTAATTATTGCTTTACAATAAAAGAGGCACACGATAATAGGATATTGATAAATCCAAAGGCTTTTATGTGTATACATTAGACTCACACTATTATGTTCTTAATGTATGATACCCAACTTTTTTTCCTTTCATGGAAGACTGTATTTCTTTGCATATACTAAATAATTTCTTCATTGCCTATGAATGAGACACCATGCATTAATCTAGCCCTTGTCTCTGGAATAGTTCAGATAAAACTTTAAAAATCTCTTTGGAGAAAAGTCAGTACAAAAAGAATGTTCACAGATGTTTGGCTCATATTTGGCTCATGTTTATTGGAGAATTACTTTCATCTGAGAAGTCAACAGAAAAGACTGCCTCTGTCTGAGAATATTGCAGTATTCTTTTATCATCATAAAAAAAATCTTTTTCCCTCCCCCGATACCAAAGATTTTCATGCATTTAAATTATTTCATAGGTCTTGGACTAGCTATTCTTTCTGCTACTAATTGTACAGCTTGCTGACACCTACTTTCTTTATTGGTGAATAAAAAAAAAAGAACCATTCAGTCTAATGTGAGTGTGGCATCATCTGATATCCCTCTATTCTTGAATGATATTAGAGAACTTTTTTCTCTATCGGAGGGGATGTGATATCTCTGTCACAAAGAACAATAGTTCAGGGGGCAAAAATACAGGCTACAAATAGAACTGTTTACTGTCTGTCCATTATTCTGGTGGATTCCCTAAAAGGAATGAACTTAAGGGAACCCAGAGTAAACAAACATTTTTACATGAATTAGTGGCCTTAACCTGGGAACATTTTCAGCAACAACTTGTAAAAGGTAAACACATACTTTGTACCTCAACAAAAAATGTTGTTCCTTTGTTCCTGAAGTAGAAATCTGGTCTGTGCCTTCAGGTTCTTATTCTTGCTTATTAACACTACCATAAGGAGGAAAAGGACAAATAAGTGCCTCCCCCTAGATAATACTAATCATTTTGGGAGGGTGATAAGTTTAACTCCCAAGGAGGCAAACCTGTTGACTGCTCCCTTGATCTTTATCTAACAATACTTCTTGAATATTAAAAGGAGGGGCAGTTCACTAATTGACAAAGGGGGGCAGCATGGTATAGTGGATAGGATTCTGTCCTATTTGCACCATGCAATAACAATACAATTATGGTCAGTGCACAATAGTGTTTGTAGTCACAGATGAGATAAAACTGCCTTTTAAAGATGTGTTAGCATTTTTTTTTTTGCTTTTCCCTTCATGGTGTAACTGCAGGGCACAATTAAGGTCAGCTGTGTACCCTAAATGTGCATTTCTATACCTTTACATGTTTAGATTTCTTTGAGTGTAACTTTATCTTTGAATTTATTGGTTTTGTAATTTTTGGGCTTGGGATAATTGCAACTTCCTTGTAATGTTTACCTCATCTATGTGGGGTCCTGGACCTGGGTGGGGACTGTAAGTGCTACTGTAATATAAATTAAAAAAAATATAATAAAGACATTGTCCCCTTGGGAGCCAAGGCATCGAGGAAGACCATGTGTTTCTGCACTATATAAACTTCCAGCATTTAGGTTTTAAATTTTAGTTTCCAATCAATTGTTATTAGGACTGTCAAATGATTAAAAATAATTGCAGTTAATCATGAGATTAAAAAAATAGTAGTGATTAATCAATTTTAATTGCACTGGTAAACAATAAGAGTATACCGATTTAAATGTATTATACGTATTTTTGGATTTTTTTCTACATTTTCAAATAGATTGATTTCAATTACAACACAGAACACAAAGTGTACAGTGCTCACTTTATATTATTATTTTTGGTTTTAAATATTTGCATCGTAAAAGAGATAAAAGAAAAAATATTTTTCAATTCACGTCATACAAGTATTGTAGTGCAATCTCTTTATAATGAAAGTGCAACTTACAAATGTAGATTTTATTTTTTTACATAACTGCACTCAAAAACAAAACAATGTAAAACTTTGGAGCCTACAAGTCAAAGCATGAAGGGGCATACAAATGTTTAGCACATCTGGCACATAAATATCTTGTAGCGCCGGCTACTATTGTGCCATGCAAATGCCTGTTTTGACTTTCAGGTGACATAAATAAGAAGCAGGCAGCATTATCTCCCATAAATGTAAACTTGTTTATCTTAGAGAGTTGGCTGAACAAAAAGTAGGACTGAGTGGACTTGTATGAGGTGAATTGAAAAATACTATTTCTTTTGTTAATCTTTTTTATGGTGCAATTTCCAGTTCGCATAGCTATAACTCCGCTAACTGATCAAGCTAGCACACTAAAAATAGAACTGCACCTCTGACAGCATGAGTGGAGAGATGGGCTAGTTATCAGAGTATGATTCCTTCTGAAACCTGGGGACATACTTGGGACTGCTAGCTCATTACAGCTGCAGCATAGTCATACACTAAGTTTCCACTAAAACCCTCTCATTCTTTGTTCCTACTGCTGAGACATTGTTCCACGCAGTGATGAGCTGCCAAAAACTTAACAACAGGTTCCCTCCTCACCACACAAGGGGGTTGTGGCCCACCCTTGCCCCCCGGAGACCCCTGCCCCATCCACCCCCCTCCCCTGTCCCCTGACTGCCCCCAGAACTGGGCAGGAGGGTCTCGTGGGCCACCGTAGTGGGTGCCCACCCCGTCCCTAAGAGCCAGAGGGACCTGCCGGGGGGTGAGGTGGGGAGTCCCGGGGGTGCTTACCTGGGACAGCTCTCAGGAAGCATCTGACAGGTCCCTCTGGCTCCTAGGGGCAGGGGAGTGTAGCTAGGGAGGGACTAGGGGGAGCAGCCACTCCCCTCACTGATCACATCAAAAGTGGCACCTTAGGCACAGACTCTGTGGGTGCTCCAGGGCTGGAAAGCACCCACCGGAAGCTCCCCGCCATGTGCCTGGCCCCAGCTCACCTCACCTCCGCTCCGTCTCCTCCCCTGAACGTGCTGCCCCACTCTGCTTCTCCGCCCCCTTCCCCCCCACAGCTTCCCGCAAATCAGCTGTTCGCGCGGGAAGCCGGGTAGGGCAGAGAAGCAGGTGACAGCTTCATGCTCAGGCCCAGGGAGGCGGAGGTGAGCTGGGGTGGGGAGCGGTTCCCCTCACCCCCGCCCCCGGGTTACCTGCTGCGGCTTGGGCGGCCCTCCTCGCATCCCTCCACCCCAGCTCACCTCCGCTCTGCCTCCGCCTCTCTGGGCCTGAGCGCGAAGCTGCTGCTTGCTTCTCAGCCCTCACAGGCTTCCTGCACGAACAGCTGATTCGTGGGAAGCTGGGGGGGTGGAGAAGAAGAGTGGGGCAGCATGTTCGGGGAGGAGTTGAAGGCGGAGCAGAGGTGAGCTGGGGCCAGGCGTGGGGCAGGGCGGGAAGCTGCCGTTGGATGCTCTGCACTCATCAAATTTTTCCTGGAGTCAGCACCTAAGGCGCCACTTTTGGCCGGTTGTTAAATTTAGAAGCCCTTTTAGAAACGGTTGTCCAGACAACCAGTTCTAAAAGGGCTTCTAAATTTAACAATTGGTTCTAGCGAACCGGCTCTAGCTCACCACTGGTTCCACGCCTTCGTCGTCTTTTGCAATAACTTTTGTCCTCTGTTGCCCTATAATCCATTTCCTGGTCCTTCCGTAGCACTGCAGTTAAGACGATCCTCCATTATTATATCCACCAAATGATTCCATCTCTATTTCTGCATCAAGTTAGGGTTGTGAACTTCCCTGACAATTTCTACGTACTTCTGCACTGAGATTGCTTTTTAGTGTACCATACATTTGATTTAGGACCCAGTCCTGCAAACAAGCCCAAGAAAATATGGTATCGGATGTGGAAGTTTACCCTTTCACCATTCAGGTTTCAGAGTAGCAGCCATGTTAGTCTGTATCCACAAAAGGAAAAGGAGTACTTGTGGCACCTTAGAGACTAACAAATTTATTTGAGCATAAGCTTTCGTGAGCTACAGCTCACTTCATCAGATTCATGTAGTGGAAAATACAGTGGGGAGATTTTATATACACAGAGAACGTGAAACAATGGGTGTTACCATGCACACTGTAAATAGCAAAATCAATTATTCCAAATTAGAGTGATTCACCATTACCTCTCTCCTCTTTTGTTTGATAATGTGATTCAGAAAAGCAGTTAACTGCAAAGAGAGTTTCATTTAGCTGGTAAGTTTTTGTTTTGTTTTTCTTTTTTTTCTTTCAAATTTTAGAAAGATTAACAGCAATTAGAAAGTCAGATGCATTTCTGTATCATCTAATGCCCCTTGTTTTTTACACCTTCTTTTATTCTGTGGAAGAACGGCTGGTCTTTTAGGCAATTTACACAAGGCCCTTTTCCATTTACTTTCATCTGCTTCAGAAAAGCAGATACTTCTGAGTCTCAACAATTTAAACCCCTAGTCTTCAAGCTGTTCTTCTTTTCTTCTTAATTTAAACCTATAGACAATGATCTCACAGATTCCTGTGTCACCTCCTGAGTCTAATTATGGGGCTGAACCTATTCCTTCTCATCTATCAGGGTAGACAGCTATTTTCTTAAATCTTCTCTGGGTGTCAGCGATAACCCTTTCCTTTACTGGAGAGACAAATCAAGGATTATGATGCAACTAGCTAGTCTGGCCTTCTATTATCTAAGATATCCACTTCCAGCTGTATATTCAAAGCATTTTGTGTTGCAGAATGTGATGTACAAAGTGTTAATGCAGAGATCTTGATCTTGTCACCTAAAGTAAACCATAAAATGTATCTTGTTCTTTGACTGATATTACCCATGGAGGCACCACATATTATTGAAAAAAGTACTGTAATTGATTTGATTTGCAACGTATATGGCCACTCCTCTCATTTGGACACTTTAAACCCAGTATCTAGATGGTGGGATACCAGGTGATATAGGATTTTTGTAGTTTACAGACCCCATGGCATACAATTACACAGTTAGTAGGGAACAGTGACCTATTTTAGAAACAAAATGCAAACTGACTAAAATCTTTACTCAATTAAAAACCAAATCTGGACCAAACTTTTTACTGAGGTACAAAAAGTTTCGTTAGCAAATTTTCATTGATGCCTATATTTATACAAAAAGAAAAGGAGGACTTATGGCACCTTAGAGACTAACAAATTTATTTGAGCATAAGCTTTCGTGAGCTACAGCTCAGTTCTGATGAAGTGAGCTGTAGCTCACGAAAGCTTATGCTCAAATAAACTTGTTAGTCTCTAAGGTGCCACAAGTCCTCCTTTTCTTTTTGTGGATACAGACTAACACGGCTGCTACTCTGAAACCTATATTTATACAGTACTTCTTGATGACTGTCAAAAGACCAGAAGTGGAAATACTGATATACTCCCAAGGAATGCTCTGGAAATCTTTCAGACTATACTCATATATGACTTTCAGCACAACCCCGCTAATCAAGGTAGGAGTTAAACCACAGAGTGCTTTTTCAAACTGAGGGGGAGATTTTCATGAACTCCTTGTGAAGATTTTTAGGTTTATACATCACTGGATTTTACACTGTTTGCTAAAATGTAGAACTTACCTTCTCTTTCTAGGCTTTGCAGAGGCATATGAAACAGGCTTATGTGTTGGATGTGAAGGGGCTGAAGAGAAAGAATCTTACTGTACCCCGATCTAGTGGTTTAGCCTTAGTTCCTCACAGACCCTTACATGCATCAGTGAAACCTAGGTGCAAACCTAGATGGTTGCAGGATTGGGGCCACTGTTTGGGAAGGGGTACACAGCAAAACGTCTGCTTCTGCTCCAGCCCATAGCTATGAGTTCAGGTCTTTGGATTTGTATATATAGTGATGGAGCTGCTTCCCATTTCTCCTTCGTGTTTCTATGAATGGCGGCAATATGGAGCATCGTTCTGTGGCTCAGCTGGCATGTAGAGTAACAGAACTGCTTAATATGGCCAGAACACAGATCATGTCTGTCACTGCACCAAGTATATAGCTGTAGATAATTAGAAAGTTACTCAAACTCTAATTCTTGACACTTAAAGAATTTCCAGTTTGTAGATCAATGACCTGAAAGATTGCAGTACAGTAACTCTGAAGAGCGGCTCTGTGTGCTAAATCTAGCTGAAAAATTCATCATGTTCAATTACATAACTAAGTGCACTCTCCCACTAACTGATTTGTAAGAAGACTGACTCATTTCAGATTTTTCCAAATAGTAAAATCAATTATTTCAAATTAGAGTGATTACTGGAAGAATTACAATAAGAAGCATTTTCATGTTATACAGGCACAAAAAATGCTTTGTTTCTTACAATCAGCCAGATTTTTCCCCCATATCTTCTAAAAAGGGATTTCTTTTCAGCTTAGTCCTTTCACTCAAATTTATTCAACAGAAAATATTTTAAAAGAATTTAATTTGCACTTGTATACCACCTTTCAGCTGAGGACGTCAAAGGACTTTACGAATATTAATTCAACTTCATGGTACTCCCTGTGAGCACAAGAAGCATTACTGAACCTATTTTTTCAGATGAATAAACTGAAAGGTTTTCTTTTCCCACATAAAATCCCAACTTCTCAGAAAAAAAATAAAATCCATTCATAAACTTTCAGCTGAAAGCCAAAAAGGTCAATTTGTAAATGGTGCCTCATAGTTTGGATGCTGCATTCTCTACTATGGGCTGGTTTTCCCCTGCTATACTATGTAACTCATGATGAACTATGATTTTCTTGTTGCTAAGCCACCGCTCTGTACCATGGGAGAGGTAATCCAGCTGCGGCATCCAGTCTATACAGCACAATAGGGATCTCAGACACCCAAAATACAACTCCTACGCGGCACTGAGGCAGCATTTTAAAATTGATAATTTTCAAATGTTTGGCTTTTCATAGAAAAAAATGAAATTTTCTTCAGTCAGACACTTTTTGTGTGTGTTTGTGTTGATGGAAAATTTTCAATCAGTCCTAACAAATGCAAAGATGTTAGCAACTTGTCTGTATACACACATCACCTCATTAATAGATCAGGTGTACGAACTCAAAAGTTCTCTCTCTGAGCCACCTCATATAAATACATTATATTCTGTGACGGAAAAATAATTAAAATTAAAAAGCTTTAATTGTCTGAGGCTAAATTTCCATCACCAACAGATGGGCTTGGGCTTTGAGATGGTACTGTTTTCCACTCCTGGATGTAGCAGACACCTGCATGCACAGATCAGGAAGGAAAGAGTGCATATTTCAAATACACGAGTGTATAATATTTAATAAAACAGCACTGCAATGAGGCAAATCACAAGCACTGGTCCCCTGCCAGCTGCCCATTATTGCCATCTTGATTGATAACCATTAAAAAATATTCCCCTGTTGTTCCCCTGTTAAGCGGTGCAAATTAGTTGTCTATACAGTGAAGAAGCCAGGATTTCTCAGGATAGCACTACTATAGCATTTGCTTTAATTACATAAACTGCATCTGATTACTCCTACTTTCAACAGTGCATTTCCTGTTGGGTAGAAAAGGTTTTTTATTAGGTGTACATAGTCACCATTTTGGATAGGTGAAAGAACAACCTGTGCTCCATCTTGGCACCTCTTCTCATTCAGCTTTTTGGCATTCTTTTAGAGTTTGGCGCCAAAGCAAGGAAAAGGAGGAAAGATAGCACAGTTGCCAACTTTCACGCGGTAAATAAGCACCCTGACTTTCACAATAAGCCAAAAATCAAGTTAATCTCATTTCAAAACAAGGCCCAAACAAGCCAATTCCTAAGAACCCCAACACTCTATGTGACTACATCCCCCCAGCGTGCAGTCTGGGACTGTGGTGGGCCCACTGTGCATCCCAGACTCTCTTCCCCCTCTTGCCCCTGCTTGCCGGGAGCCCATCTCAAAAAAAAAAAAAAAAAGAAGAAGCAACAAGCTACAACAAGCAACAAACTACATGCCAAACAAGCAACAAGAAAAAACTAGCCCACAAGCAACTCACAAGCCAATTAAGCTAAAAACAAGCCCAATTTCTGCATTTTTTTCATGGGTTTGGCATGTCTGAAAGGTAGTGTCTCGTAACAGTAGGATCTGCCTAGCAACAGGGAACGTATATAAGGGAGTGTCCACCCTCTGAGGAGCGCTCTGTGTCTCTGGATACTGTGAAAGCAGATCATTCCAGTGAGGCATAGGAGCCCTCCCACAGTGTATCAGCCTTCTTATTAGCTAGAGCCCTGAGGGAACAGAACTTGAGGTGAACCAGTAACACCTATCAGGGTTCCCTTAACTTACCTCCACTCACCTGTTCCATCATCACAGGGATAGAGTTTGCATTCAGCACACAGGACAACGAGATCAAGAATAGAAGACACCATAGTGAAGATCTACTTACCTGTCACCTTTCAGAGCAGCGGCCGTGTTAGTCTGTATTCGCAAAAAGAAAAGGAGTACTTGTGGCACCTTAGAGACTAACAAATTTATTTGAGCATAAGCTTTTGTGAGCTACAGCTATGGATTACCTCTCCCATGATACAGCTGTAGCTCCTGAAAGCTTATGCTCAAATAAATTTGTTAGTCTCTAAGGTGCCACACGTACTCCTTTTCTTTTTACCTGTCACTGAAGTTCCTGAGGTCTGATTCCTATTGTGTTCCTGTTCCTGGTATCTGTCCCTGAGATCCTATTTCCCGTCTGTGTTCCTGTTCCTCTTCTCCTGTACAATGTGTGCAAGACATGGTATAGTCCTTCTCTGTTATTTCTGTAAATCCCCTCTGTGTAAGGATTTGGGCTCTGGGGTTCATCCCCATTTCCATCATCTGTGTTAACAACTAAGCTGTTATTCTTTATGTTATCTTAGTTGCAGGGAGCCCTAGTTTGTTGTTGTGTATCTCAATAAACACCATTTTGTTGTTTGCAATCTTAACCTGCCTTTGTCTTAACGACACTAAAACACTGTTGATAGATGCAGAGGGGGGTAGGATACTGTAGATAGCACATCTTCTGTGAAGTAAAACCTAATCTTAACTGTCTCGGGATAACATTCCCTTCATGCAACAATAGACAGAACTAGCTGTGAGGATGCAGAAGAATGGATGGGTTGTTGGGGGGAGCCTTAAGTACCCCATGCCTTCTAGTTGCCCCACTCCTGTGGCAGCCGTGCCTAGATGGACATGGCTGTGGGCTAACATGTAGCTGGTTGGACCACTAGCATTCCCTGCACTTACACAGTCATGTTAGCAGGATGTTGATATTACCACTAAAAATTCTTTCTGCACTCCCTGGAGAAGAAAGCTGTACTAGCATCAACTCCTTCCACACTTGAAGCAAAGAGGAGCAGATGCTGACAAACAGCACTACTGTTTGGGATTGTAATCGCTACCCAACACACTGCAATGGTTTCACAGAAGCAGAAAATATCAACAAAGAGCACTAATGAACACAAGGTTCACAGGTTTCTTCTGTCTATTCACTTATGATACCAACCACTCTATGAGCGGAGAAACTGAACGGAATGGACATAAATATATATTTTCAATTACAATGGCTGATGGTGTTTTAAAGCATAGCAAGTTTGTTTTCTATGATGTTAGCAAACCGCTCAATATCAGACTTGAGGAAATAACTTATTTTATTTATGCAGAGTTGTGTAGGCATATTGGTCTCAGGCTATTAGAGAGACAAGGTGGGTGAGTAATATCTTTTATTGATGAGAGAATCAAGTTTTCAAGCTTACCCAAAGCTCTTCTTCAGATGACCTTCTGATATTCAGCATCTTGCCAACATCATAGAAAACTTCCTCAGCTATTGTAATTAAATATTATATATTTATGTCCAGATGCACTGCCACCTTACTCACCTTGCGTAGTAGTTTATGTGACCTAAAGAAGAGCTTTGGGTAAGCTCAACAGATTGTCTCTCTCACCAACAGAAATTAGTCCAATAAAAGATATTATTTCATTCACCTTGTTTTTCTTATTTATAGCTTAAGTTCAATCATAATTACATTATACCCTATGCTGATATACAATTTCAGTGCAGAAGTGCTTATTTCATAGCTTGTTATTAGAGAATGTAGTGAAATAAACAGCTCTTTGTTCTCCCTCACTTGTTTTCTAGACCATTCATGGCTACTGGGACACTAAGAAAAAAAAAGTATTTTAATAACTTCAAGTGTATATACTTTCCCTATGTTGTCCTTTTATCAGAGAAGGTATCTGTTTCTCATAATGCAACTCCCCTTCCATCTGCTTTGTAATATACAACACATGAATAATTAATATTATGATAATTCATTGTGAATTATGAAATCTTACTCTGAAAATATGGTGGTCTTAGTTCAGTTGCTAAATCACTTCTTTTAAAATTGATAATGTTTCCTGAGGAGTGAATTAAATTTATATTTGGTTCATTCTAATTACCATTTTAGAAGATTGTACAAAAGTAAAGTTTTTGCTTGTCACATCCATAGATGACAGATGTTTTTCTTTTAATTAATCCTGTTGCATCTAGACTGTATCTATTTTTATTCTTTCTAATATCTGATCTCTAAATATATTTATATTTGAGTAAAACTCGACAATTACCCAAAAAGTTCTTTTAAATCTCATTGAATATAATATTCTCCAAAGCAGCACAAATACAATAGTTTATATCTGTAGCAATGTTCTCTCTAATTTTTGACAGGCCGTGTGCACAAAAAATTCCTTCTGTGCAAATTTTTGAAGCAGAGTTCAAATTTGTGTGCCATGAGGCAAATGCACCCAAGCGAGTAAAATGCTTATACATTTAAAAAGTTTTAATTTGCAGTTTGTGTCAATTTATACGGGTTTTCAGATAGAGACATCATATGTAAAAAAAGAAAAACAAGAGTCTGTGTTTTAAATTTAAAATTTTCTAAAAAATATCAATAAATGATTATCAGCCAAGAATAAGATATGAAATTACAAATGCATTTTAATTTCCTTATTGGTCGAAATGTCAAAGACTGCTAAACTAACCTTACTGTTTTTCCCTGCTATCTTTTTCATTTTCCCATTCAATATAAACTCTGTCCAGATCTATCAGTCCTCCATTCAGCTGGTAACTCTTAATACACATCAGCATGTCCAAATGATCTACTTGTAAACGATTCCACAGTTTGTTTTTTAGACTGTTCATTAAACTAAAGCACACTCACAGTCTGCACTTGATGTTAGGAATGTTCCTCCAATATCTATCAACTTTGCAAGATCCTGAAACTGTTAGTTCTGGTGAGCAAATGTCACCATATCTGGGAAACTTAAAATCAATTGGCTTTTGATTCTTTCGGCTACTGCAAACTTGAAGCCATTGTACTGACTGACTATAACAATCTCTTCAGCAAGAAAGTCTTTGTATTTTGAACATAGGGATTTGACCTGATGAATTGCAAAATTGAAGTCACACTTAACTATTGCTGCGCAATCAAAAGCAGACAACTCCTGGACTTCATCCTCTGGAAACCTATCTGCCAAACATGCACACAAGATGTTTATGAAAGTTATTATGGAACTGGTATCAGTTTCATTATTTTCTTGAGAGCTCATATCTAAGAGAGCCTTAATTTTGTCACTCCATAAGACTGAATCTCCAAGGTACTGTCTTCTGATCTTGTTCAGTTTACCTTGGGCAAGGTGAAGTGCTTCAAGAGGTGTAAGGCCCCGTTTCTGAAGCAGCATGGATAGTGAAGTCAGCTCCAACAAAACATTCAAAACTTCTAATGTTATTTGGTATTCCATGGTATTCAGCTTTTTGTGGCAGTATTTAGAAACTGGATCAGAATCTTTGTCTTGATCAAAATATTCCAGAAGAAGATTATAGTTGTGAATAATTGCTCGAAGTGCAAAGTGCCTAGAAAACCAGCACACTTTATTGAGTGGCCTAAAAGCCACTGACTCACATTCAGAAGCATCCGCTATTTCCTGAAATTTGCATTTTCTCCTGGGTGACCAACAGAACACCATGTAGACAGTTCTCATTAAGGTTTTAATGTCTCTGATCAACTTGATCTCTTTCCATGCATCGGAAATCCCTAAGTCTTCCTGGTGTGCAGTGCAGTGTTGCTGGACTAAGTGTGGAATATCACGTTTCAGCTGAGCTGCCACACCATTGAGTTTGCCCAACATCACGGAGGCACCATCAGATGTGCACATCACCATTTTCATTAGATCAAGTTGGTGTTTTTTATAAAACTCTTTGATTGCAGATACTATTGAAACAGCATCACATTCTTTCAATTGTAATAGACCACCAAACAAAGTTTTATAGTCTGCAGAATTTATGTATCTATATTTAAAGTCGAGTATCAGGTATCTGTAAGTGGATATATCAGTGCCTTCATCAACAGCTAGAGTATGAAACATTGCCGATGCTATTTCATGCATGAGGTCATTTTGGACAATGCAGTTGATAATTTCAAGAAATTCAAAAGCGTAATTTTTACTTCTCCAGCTCACTGGTATGTGCACATACTTTTCCATATGGTCATTAATTTCCTGAACAAAAAGCACTGAGCTGTTCATTTTAATAGCCAACAACACACTGTCAATAAGTACCTTGATTTCTTCTGGGTTTGAGTGCATGCATTCAAGATTACGCTACCAGCACTCCCAGCTATCTTCTAGACACCACTGACTTCCTGAGGAAACTACAGTCTATTGGTGATCTTCCTGAAAACCCATCCTGGCCACTATGGATGTAGAAGCCCTCTACACCAACATTCCACACAAAGATGGACTACACGCCGTCAGGAACAGTATCCCCGATAATGTCCCGGCAAACCTGGTGGCTGAACTTTGTGACTTTGTCCTCCCCATAACTATTTCACGTTTGGGGACAATGTATACCTTCAAATCAGCGGCACTGCTATGGGTACCCACATGGCCCCACAGTATGCCAACATTTTTATGGCTGACTTAGAACAACGCTTCCTCAGGTCTTGTCTCCTAATGCCCCTACTCTACTTGTGCTATATTGATGACATCTTCATCATCTGGACCCATGGAAAAGAAGCCCTTGAGGAATTCCACCATGATTTCAACCATTTCCATCCCACAATCAACCTCAGCCTGGACCAGTCCACACAAGAGATCCACTTCCTGGTCACTATGGTGCTAATAAGCGATGGTCATATAAACATCACCCTATACCGGAAACCTACTGACTGCTATTCCTACTTACATGCCTCCAGCTTTCATCCAGACCATATGATCCATTGTCTACAGCTAAGCTCTAAGATACAACTGCATTTGCTCCAACCCCTCAGACAGAGACAAACACCTACAAGATCTCTATCAAGCATTCTTACAACTACAGTACCCACCTGCTGAAGTGAAGAAACAGATTGACAGAGCCAGAAGAGTTCCCAGACATCACCTACTACAGGACAGGCACAACAAAGAAAATAACAGAACACCACTAGCCATCACCTTCAGCCCCCAACTAAAACCTCTCCAATACATCGTCAAGGATATACAACCTATCCTGAAGGACGACCCATCACTCTCACAGATCTTGGGAGACAGGCCAGTCCTTGCTTACAGACAGCCCCCCAACCTGAAGCAAATACTCACCAGCAACCACACACCACACAACAGAACCACTAACCCAGGAACCTATCCTTGCAACAAAGCCTGTTGCCAACTGCGTCCACATATCTATTCAGGGGACACCATCATAGGGCCTAATCACATCAGCCACTCTATCAGAGGCTCGTTCATCTGCACATCTACCAATGTGATATATGACATCATGTGCCAGCAATGCCCCTCTGCCATTCTGCCAAAAGAATAAATGGACACAAATCAGATGTCAAGAATTATAACATTCATAAACCAGTTGGAGAACACTTCAGTCTCTTTGTCACAGGCCTAAAAGTTGCAATTCTTCAACAAAAAAACTTCAAAAACAGACTCCAACGAGAGACTGCTGAATTGGAATTAATTTGCAAACTGGATACAATTAACTTAGGCTTGAATAGAGACTGGGAGTGGATGGGCCATTACACAAAGTAAAATTATTTCCCCTTGTTTATTCCAACCCCCACCGTTCCTCAGATGTTCTTGTCAACTGCTGGAAATGGCCCACCTTGATTATCAGTACAAACGGTCCCATCCCCCACCCACCCCTGCTCTCCTGCTGGTAATAGCTCACCTTAAGTGATCACTCTCGTTACAGTGTGTATGGTAATACCCATTGTTTCATGTTCTCTATGTATATAAATCTCCCTACT
This sequence comes from Lepidochelys olivacea, assembly GCF_965140295.1. Taxonomy (NCBI): domain Eukaryota; kingdom Metazoa; phylum Chordata; order Testudines; family Cheloniidae; genus Lepidochelys; species Lepidochelys olivacea. The sequence goes on from NC_140411.1 coordinate 172,282,397, forward strand.
GTATTTTCCACTGAATGCATCCGATGAAGTGAGCTGTAGCTCACGAAAGTTTATGCTCAAATAAATTTATTAGTCTCTAAGGTACCACAAGTACTCCTTTTCTTTTTACAAACCACTCCGTTGTCCTCATCATATGTGAATATTTCACAGAGTATAACAAGCATTACACTGTGTGATTTGGTGTTACTGTCTCTATAGTCTCATCCAGCCATCCAGATTTAAATGAAGTTGCTGTTCTTTTATGCTTTAGACCTCTAGATAGTGACATTTTGGGATTGATATTTTTACCAGTTTGATTTATTGAAAAATAATACTTTTATTATATGGCTACTATTTCAATGCGCTTAACAGCGTGACTCGACAAAAGGGCAAACGGGAGATCATTCAGATCAGGATATCGGAAGTTTGTGCATAGCTCCGATCACGTCCATGCATCTGTGGCAAAAAAACGCGGGAAAATGGTAAAACTTCATGAGTAAATGTACGAAGTCCAATGGCTTTGAAATATTTCAGTCACAAAAACAACACTTATCTTTGTTCATTTCTGGGAAATCTTTGCAGTTCCTTAGCAACTACGGCCAGGTATTTTGACTTATTCACACGTATTTGAGTTTGTACACAGTCAAATGAACAGACTACAAGGAGATGTGCGGGTCTCAACCGTCCCGACATAATCAATGTTCCACGTTCAAAATGCTGGTGGGGAGGGGTATGATTCATTGCCCTCCTTTCCCTTCCCCCCTTGCCAGCTAGTAGAATCTGGCTGTGTTGGTAGATGGCGGGCGAACAATGTCAAAAGTCTCCCGTAAATAGGGTGACCAGATCGTAAGAGTAAAATATCAGGACACATTGGGCGAGCAGGGTGGGGTGGGGTAGGAAGAGAGCCACACAGCTCCCCTGCCCTGCACCCCCTGAACCCACAATGCCCAGAGCCCCCCCACAACTCCCCCCACATTTCCACCACAAATGCACAGTGCTGTGCACACCACCACCCCTTCCCAGTACCCCCCACCCACAGCCCCACCACAGCTGCCCAGCACCCCACACAGAACCCCCCACTTGCTAGTTTCCCAATATATACAGATTTCTCCTCCCTCCTTCCTTCCCTCCCTCTCAGTGCCCTTCCCCACAGCCCCACCACCACAACTAAACAATGCCCCACACAGACCCCCAGTGCCCTGATACACACAGATCTCCCCCACTGTTCAGCATCCCCCAACAGGCCCTCATTGCCTAACACCCCAAAACACAAACCTCCTCCAGTGCCCAGCGCCCTCCACACCCTCACAGCCCAGCACCCCACAGACCTCCCATACACTGACTCCATCACACCCTGCCCCCTTCCCTGGCCTCACTCACCAGCCCTGCTGGGAGGTCTCTGGCTCCTAGGGTCAGAGCGGCGAGGGGGAAAAGGAGGTGTCTCCAGATTCTCCACGTTCTGTGTCTGCCACAAGCGTGAGCTCCGTTGCTCCCATTGGCCGGGAGAAGCACCAATGGGAGCTGCTGGAGCCGCAGAGTGGGGCTTGCAGGCACTGGCAGTGCGCAGAGACCCTAAGAGCCAGCAGGTCCCTCTGGCTCCTAGGGTCGGGTCAGGGGGGAGGGGCGAAGGGCTCTCTGCCTGGAGCCGGCGCCTGGAAGCCCTGCCCCCGGAGCTCTGATTGGGCAGGAGGTAGCTGGTACAGCACACTGAGACCCCCCTCCGCCTCTGTGCCTAGGGGCCGCCCGCACTGCAGACTCCTGCTGGTGGGCGGGAGCGCCGCCAGGAGCTGCCCCAGGAAGTGCCACCACGCCAGCCCCGGGACTTTGACGGTGATGGTGAGTGGTCCCCGATATCGGGACAAAGGGCATCCCAACCGATGTGCGGTCAGGACGCGGGACAAATATGCGCACAGTGTTTAGGATCTGTGTGCATGCGCACATGCGCACAGCTTAGAGGGAATAGTGAGCTGTAGCATGTTGTGACCTAATATAGTTCCAGTACTTTTTATTTGTCTTGATGAATATTTATCTTTACACAAGAAGAAAAGTACATGAAACAGAACTAAGTAGTTTGAATTCCCAGTGGTGCATCTTTGTCTGCACTGCTTCTAGTATATTTATAAGCATTGAATACCACTGGTCAGCCAGGTGCTGCAAAAACTCCACAATACTTCATTCAAAGTATAATCAAAGGGAATAATATCATTTTCTTACTTGAAAAGAATTCTTTGGGAAATCAAAGTTGTACTAGATTTCACATAATGAGACTTTGCTTCCTTTGTCGCTGTCCGAATACCTCTTCAAGTGTATCTATGCAAAACAATTGTGTAGGCCACACCCTTCACTCTTAACCATGATCTGAGGGGCTGGGGCTCTCCTGATTTTTTTTTTCTTCACCTTATGTACAATATCTCAAGTCCTACTTCTCTCCATGTTAACCAAAAGTTTCACTTTACTTATATATCTTGTAGGATTGCATTATCTATTCTTTTACAGGGCTTGATCCAAAACCCATTGAAATTAATGGGACTCCTTTCATTATCTTCAGTGCACTTTGGATCAGGCATAAAGTACAGAGGTATTCCGAAGTGACACGTCAAAATGATGTTGTGTAGATTTATAGTTATTGTCTCTGAGTGATGTTCCATATCAAATAGAGTCAATATACAAATAATTTTTTCACAGTTGCTAGTCCAGCAAATTTTACCCAGAGTCTGAAAGTCAAGTTGGATTACTTTTTTTCATAATCATCTTGACCAGTAACAAAATTTGTGCAGGTTAAGATAGACCTCTAATTACAAACATGCCAACCTATTATTTTTCTTGGGTGTGTACAGATGTGGTTGACTGGAACTGAGTAAACAATTGTATCAATGCCCACAATAAGCAACAGAATTCAGTTCACTCCTTCTTAAGTATGTCGTCTCTGCACTACCAAAAGGAGTATAAAGTGGTAGCAATTCACATGACATGCTACAGCTAGCGGATATTCTGAATGTACATCCAAGGAGCAGATCTTTTGAAAAAGAAGGTGCCATACCTTCAAAGGCCTTTTTCAGGTCAGAACTATACTTAAAGCATGTTGCTTACTTCAGTGCACTGAAGTGAGAACATTAGGGTACCTACAGTTAGTTACATATCACACAATGTTTAAGTGATTTCAATTAACCAGTTTCTCATACTGGTTTCTCATAAGTTCACTGAGATATCAGACTTCTAAAATGTATAAGTTTTTTTTACTTGACATAAAATGTAACATTACATAAGAAATGACAGAAAATAAAATAAAGATGGTTGTATGATAGTGCTTGCAAAGTTTAGAAGAATAAGTCTAACAGAGTATTAAAACTCATGAAGTAACAAACCAAAGTGATAACTCAAATTCGTCTATCACACAGTGATATTCAACTCTATTCTGCGGAGATGATATACCTACCAGCATTGAACTAAAGAGCCTTAAAACAAGGCCTTATCATTTTGCAAATCAAGATTTATATCAATCAACAATTATGGGACTCTATGTGACGGTTCAGTCACAAGTATTTATAAAGTTAGAAATTTAAACAATGAATAAATTATTGAAATAGCAAGTCAATTGAAAATTCCAGACTATGATAATTCACAGACAAGTCTGTTCTCTTCACATACAAACTCCAGATTAAATCCTGGCCCCATTGAAGTTAATAGCAAAACTTCCACTGAGTCCAGTGGGGCTCGGATTTCAACTGCCACCTCTAAATCCTGTGTGGACTGCCCACGGATATGGGATGGGGTACATCATTTTGCCTATATTTGCCATATTTCTTTTGTTCGCTCTTTCCATTACTTGGTTCCCATTGGGCATTTTTACTCTCCCATCTTTTTGACTGATTTACTCTCACTTTCCCTTCCTTCTGCTCTTTTCAGCAGAGGCAATTGGAGTTTAGACTAGTGGTCTCCCATCTCTGGCATACAGATTATTTCTCAGTTGTTGACAGTGAGCTGGCTGATCACATGTGGTCTGATCCAAAGCCCACTGAACTCAATGGAAAAATTCCTAATGATTTCAACAGGCTTTGGATGAGAGCCATTCTACTCCTTGTTTCCAGCTGCTTCTGGAGATGTCCTGGCTCTTAACTGAGAAGTAAGCTATCTATACCCTTAAAGGCCATGGGAGAGGAAGAGAAGAAGCCTCTAACTTAACAGTGTCTAGGAGATGCTGATGCTACATAAGAGGAAGAAGTTCTTCTAAGGATGGATTCGATCAACGAGTCTGGACCTGCCAGCCACTAAATGTAAGGGGAATGCCTAGTGGGAAAAAAAAGAATGGGACAGCTGGGTAGTATACCCAGAGGAACAGATTGAGAAGAGATTCATGAGTCTGGGTAGCATATGCTGAGAGAGTGGAAGACCAGGGGACCAATTAATTGGCAGAGTAGGATGTGCAGAGGAAAGGAAGGGAATAACAGAGGAGAGGGGAAGTATGAAGAGCAAAAGTGGTTGAAATTCTGGCCCCTCTGAAGCCAGTGGGAGTTTTGCCATTGACTTCAGTGGGGCTTGAAGTTCAACCAAAGTAATTTAATTGTAATAAAAACAAACAAACAAGCAAACAAATATAACATCCCCTGAAGACAGTTAAAACACAGAAATTTCATCCTATTACTTTTCCTTTTCCATATTAGTAACTGTTGTAGCAGCCAAAGTGGTGTTATGTAATTGCGAGTGGGAGGGGAGGTGACACATAAAGCAGTCTGTTAATTAATATGATCCACATTATGAAAAAGTTTGAGAACCTTTGCTCTAGGAGGAAGAGAAACTGTTCAGGATGGACTGAAAAAATGATATTTCCCCATGACTTTGAATTGTCTTGTGTTACATTAAGGCACTGAGTTGTTCTAATGATGGTGTATAATTTGTTTTGTTCTCTAAATTATATACTGTGCCAGTGCATTGAACTGTTAAACCTGTGTCTAAATTTTAACTAAATTTTTTTTTTCTATTAAAAGTCAGTTGAAGATAAAGAACAAATGCTTCAGGCATCAATTATTTATGTTTCCAGCTTGACAAACTGTGATATGTATTATAGCTCTGTAAGAAAATCTGTATTGGAATGTGCTACAGTTTGTTAACATTATGAACAAACTGTGTTTTGTAGATTACTTTAGGGGGTGGAGAAGCTTAATAGATTTCTAGCGTTAAAGTTCTGAAGAACTTTACACTTTAAAAAAATGTTTTACACAACAACAAAAAAAAAAGCTAAACTTTTTCAACATGTTGAAATGTGATCAGATCTATCCGTTCACTTTGATATTTAGGGTTTGTTTAAGCCTTAAACTCAGACATATCCCACGGGGTATAAACTCAAGTGGCTCAACTCTCTCCCTCAAAACTAACATGAGATCACGTAATTAATACTTGTGTCATGATGCACAACATTCTTTTAACGTAGGGTTTTTAATGTAATTTCCTATATTTAAAAAAATAAAACTGAAAAATAAGAAAAAAATATAATTTCCATATTGTGGAAGGACAGTCAGAAAGATCCAATGTAGGGAAAGTCCTGCTCAATCCCTGCGGTTCTGGAATGGTGCACTCTGTGGGGATGGTATACCAGTGCATGCACACTCTGGTCACGAGCGGGAACTGTGACGGTCTAGACAAAGCTCAGAGCAGATGGAATCTTCAGAGAATTTAGCACCAAACTCTACCAAATCTCTACTGCGCATGTATAAACTGCTCTTTTCTTTGAGCCTTATAACTTGGTGTCAAATTTGATGGATTTTCTCAGGCTTGGAAAATGGCACAGCCCTGACATAAAGCTGCCACTGCTGTCAAATTTTCAATTTCTGCTCCAAAGCACAGAGATGCTAGGTGCTAGAGCTTCTTAATAAGCATTTAAAATGTATAAAACAATGCCTTATTCCCTAACCTCATCCTGAAAATGGCTGAATTACTTTTGCTAAAACTTTCTCCTGCCATCCTCTTTCCCCCTTTTCCTTCCCTCCCCAACCCAGAATAAATGAGCCTGAGACTGTCTCCTGGCATGGAAAATTTCAACCTAAACACTTTGTTAGGCAAAACAGTCTTTATAAGGAAGACTGTTAGGCAACCTTAACTACAGGTGTTACTACCTGCAATGTACCTAGAATATAATATAATTATATCATCATGTTCCTATTATGCCTCTGGCGTTTAGCGCAGTGACAAAGCTCCTCCACTCCTGTCTGTTTCTGGCAAGACTTTCAGTGGTTCCCTAGCTGTGCCCCAGGTTTTTCAGCTCGGCTTCCACAGCTTTTCACCATGTTGTTTTCGGGAGGCTTCATTTTTGCTTGCCTTCAGGTGTCCATCTTATTGCTACTCTGGTGATGGAATCAGTTTCCATCCAAAGCACATGGCTGATCCTGAGGAGATGGCCTCAGGCTCATTTATTCTGGGTTGGGGAGGGAAGGAGAAGGGGGAAAGAGGATGATGGGAGAAAGTTTTAGCAAAAGTAATTCAGCCATTTTGGGGAGGGATAGCTTAGTAGTTTGTACATTGGCCTGCTAAACCCAGGGTTGTGAGTTCAATCCTTGACGGGGCCATTTAGGGATCTGGGGCAAAAATTGGGGATTGGTCCTGCTTTGAGCAGGGGGTTGGACTAGATGACCTCCTGATGTCCCTTCCAACCCTGATATTCTATGATCCATCTCCAGTGCCTCCTGGCAATGATTGTGCTCAAAGCCTCTTGACTGCACTGTGTCCATAGACCTGGGTTTGAGATTGTTCTGGCCCAAAAGATACGGAGGATTTTTCTGAGGCAGGTTGTATGGAATGAAGACAATTTGGACATGTCATACTTTCTTATTCCCCAGAATTCTGCACTATAAAATAGTGTTGAAAGTACGTAGCTCTGATAAATCTTGAGTTTGGTTTTGGTGTTGTATTTTGATTATTTCCAGACTATATTTAAGCTGCTGAAGGTGTTCCTGGCTTTATTGATTTTGTTTCAGATGTCCTGGCTTGTTCCACCGTCCTGGCTGGTGGTGCTGACCAAGTATGTGAATGTTTCTACATTGGCGAGAACATAATCCTCTATCTGTACTGATGATGGTGAGGCAATATTAAAGGTCATGATATCTGTCTTACTGCAGTTGATTTTCAGTTCAATTTGCTGGCTGAATGCATTGAGTCACGTTGTTTTTTCTTGTATATGGTGTTGGGTATGTGATAGGAGAGCAACATCGTCTGCAAAGTCCAGGTCTTCAAGGGATGAGAAGAGTGTCCATTTAATGTCTTGGCATGTCTTCTGTTGTGTATATAATTATATAATAGACCTTTATATAATAAATAAGTAAAAAACTGTGCTGTCCGATGGGTGGAATTTGTAAAGTGTAAAAAAGCTGAAAATGGCTGAGAACTTAAAAATTGGACAGTATTAGACTGCAAATCCCAGTTATGACTTAACCTGGTGGTATTCTAAACAAAAAGCACCTCCAATTATGCCTGTAGATGTTTCCATAGCTTTCAACTGACTCAACAGACACTGTAGACTTCAGACTGACACACTGACAATCCTGAAATTGTATTATGTAGATAATGATTAATAAATGTTGAAAACACCACACTATAGTACCAATCTTCAGCTTTCCAGGGAGTCAACTATAAATTCATCCTGGCCTAATGTTTGTAACAGATTTTGTCATAAAGCCTGAAATTTTAGATCACTGATAGACTCATGTGCAGAACAGATAGGGCTGGGCCTGCTTTGCAAGGATAGTGTTGATTTCCTCAAGGTACCTGGCACTAATCTAGTCCTGTTAGAGCCTTATGCTCTGATTTGGTGAACACAAGAGATAAATAGCTTTGCTCACACAGATAGCCACACTGACTGCAGTGCATAAAATGACTCATCTGCCTCAGAGTGTGCAGGTCTGGGGCAAAATAACCAGTGCATACATCTGAAAGTTTAGAAAAAGAATCCACAGTCAAAATGTTAGCTCTTTCTTATTCTGATAGGCATTGGATGCTTCCCTGGAGTAAGACTCTTTGGTGTAGTTTAGAAATTCCTTTCTGAGATTCCATTATGGGTTCTGTGGAGCAAAGACTGACTTTTACTATGTATTTGTATTACAGCAATGGCAATTCCGGTCTCAGCTGAGGACTTTAGTTGCTGTTGCTGTAATAAAAATACATGATAATTATACTTTGAGTCCATCTGGCAACATTTGATGTAAACTAATAAAATATATTGTGTTGGGGCATTTTTAGATATTTTCAAAATGAAGAGACAGATCCTCAACTGGTGGTGTAAATTGACAGAATTCCATAGTTTCAATGGAGTTATGCCCATTTACAGCAGTGAGGATCTGGTCCATGTGCTATGCTGAAAGCTGTATTCTACAGCATATTATTTTTGTGCCATTTTGTTTATTTCAAAACTAAGTACTGTATATGCTTGGAGATACTAATATACTTTTTGACTTCACATCAAGCTGTATATTAGGGCTGTATTGTAGCTCGTAAGGCACATTCAGTTTGGGGCATTTGTATACATACCCACTGCAGAAGAAGTTGCCAGAAGCATCCAGACAGATTCTGCTACAATTCTCTTGGGCTCTAGGACAGTTCATGCCCCAGTTAGAACTCCACCACTTCTGCACAGCACAGCATGTGCTTTTCTCCCATTCATCCAGTCCACTAGTTGTGCTGCATTCTGTGGTCCTGTCTAGTGCCAACAGTGGTGTGAAACTCCCTGTCATGGATTGCTTTACTGAGATAGAGACTACCTCTAGACGGTGTTATCGGTGATGGTGTAAGTTAGCACCTTCTCCCCAACCTTGCACACCCCTTAGGACACAGTACTGCTCACTTAAAAGCAATTACTCCTCATAGGCAAAAAATGCCATGGCTATTTTTCATTGTAGTTAGGTTGTGTTTTAGCTTTCAGTTTCAGAATTGAGAATATTAAGTCTCATCTATGACTGTGTGGGGAAAGTGCAAGCTTGTTATGGTTTCTCTCATGCCTGATTAATGATCGACTGAAACAAATATCAACTTCCTCCTTTTAGCCACTGCATTTACACAGTGCATAAATAGACCTTTATTTGCAAGAATGATACAGGTATATCAGAATGTTACCTAAAAAGGATGAACAAAGACAGTGGATACAGAGTGTAAGCTCTGCTCTATCTCTGCAAATTATTAATCTGTTAGGTATTTCTAATTGCTTCATTCTTCTTATGAACATGCCCTACAACTGACAAAAATTGTATGTAAACAACTTTAGCACTAAGGTATTATCAGCCGAATGATGTGTAGTAGCTCAGAATAACATAAAAAGGCAAGTGCACATTTGTAGCATTAGAGGCAATAGATGGCAGTCTTTATCCGTTGTTCTGAATACGCTGCAAAAATATCAGCATCTCTTGCCCCTCACCCAATAAACCACCCACTATCTCTCTGTAGATTTTAAGTCGCTGTATGAACATATTTGAAAAGATCATTTTGAAGCTACTTTCCTTCTACAGGCCAGACTTGATTTACACTCTCCCCACCTTTCCCCGAAACTGCTTTTCAAGGTGAGGATTGACAATGCCAAGGAATGAACAGCTTCACCTCTCTTGCATCTAGTTCCAGAGAGCGCTCTTAAGGTAAGTAACATTGTGGGATTATTACAGCATTAAGCTATGGGAGTATTGGCAATATGTAGATCCAGACTGATGACCCAGCCCCAGGCCCCATTAGGCCCTCCCTTTGAGAGCACAAAGGAATGCTGCTTTGTGTGCAGTACAGGTGAGATCCACAGTGGGAAAGGCACACCATTCACTCAAATGGTTCTGTCCCTATGGCCCTGGACTCTGTGAAGACCCATTGATGGGGTCGTAGTGGGGTGCCCTGTCCCCACACCAATGTGCTGAGGTAAAGCTATCCAAAACTAATTCTGCCTTCAGCTACATTAGAGCACAAGGAGAACAGAAAAGCTATCTGTGTTGAAAAACACCCACTAAATAATGGTCCCAGGAGCAACCATACCCTATGCCAACAGAGATGCACAATTTGGAAGCAGTAGGAGAGGAAAGGCACCTACTAGGATTACAGAAGCACAGTGCCAACATGGGGTTGTGCAACTTCTCTGCGGGAAGAACTGCTGCTTCTTCTGCAGACAGGTAAAGGCTATACACTGCTGTCTCCCCACTCCTTATGGAACGATCCCAAGAAAACTATTCACCCTTCAGAACCCCTCCCATGGATTGTTACATGGGAGAAAGTGATTGGGATCCCCTCACACGATTGCTGAGAGGCTTAACTAGTTAATTAACTAAATTTAATTGCTGCTGATGCAGTAGGCACAAATTGTCTCCCTGCTAGTATGTTCTGCTGTGCCTGGCGGTGATTTCACCTGAGGGAGTAGAGACAGCCCTTTCTTTGTGTTTGCTACAAGGGGAGGCCAACATTAATCCTGAGAAGCCATTCCAGTGTAAGCTAAGCAAGGATGCACTGAATCACAGCATCCCTCAGTCATCCTCACAAATGCCCCTCCTCAGCCCCAAACATGTGTTTTTGGGAAAATTTTTTACCCTCTCTCATCCCCACACAGTGCCTTTACAAGTCCAGAGACCTTGTGCTAGACTCTGTGCTGACAGGAGCCTGTGCAAAACCTAGATACATTTGCCCAAGATCCTTAGAGGATGTAAACCACCATATACATAGTAAGCATGACTGTTATTGCTACCAAAAGTCCCATGGAGGTATGGGTCTTCTGCCCGCAGTGAGGCCACAGAATGATACAATCTAGCATGCCACTAGCAAATCAGCAAGCACCAGAGGATTTTGCAGAAGGAAACAGAGATTTTTATAAAGGTAGATGTTGGTGCAGAGTGCCAGCAGGGGAATGAGGTGGGTGTCAAAGAAGGGGAGAAGCAGTGAGTCAGTGTTTCAATGTTTGAATTAGTTTTCCTTTTATCATGGCAGCCCACTTTCAATAACTCCTTGTTGTTCCTTCCTCAGTAATGTGTGTATTTGTACAGTAATGGCTATTTGCTGGTATTTTTATGTTTAGATAACATTACACCCTGAATCATAAGAGTCAGCTTTTCAAAGAGAGCATTGTTTATTCTGGAAATTCAAACCTTTTGCTTCTTGCAAAGTGCCCAGCTACAGACTAGCCTTCTCTTGCAGCAGCACCACCCACTCCAAACACTCTGGATCAGTGGTTCCCAAACTTTTACTAAGGTGACCCACCAACTGCACTTCATTTTTTTTGTTGTTGTTGGGTTGTCGTGGTGGTGATGGGGAAGGGAACCCAAAATTGTAGGCCAACATCCCCCTCCTTCTCTGCCACTGCCTCTTCCTTGTTCTGCCAAGGGGACACTGATTACTCACTGCAGCACTCTCTACCCTGGCACTACAATCCTAATCCCAGCCCAGTGTGGAGGATGGTAGGTTTGTTGAAGAGTGAGCCTTCCTCACATTCATCCTGCTGCGGTAGATCCTGTACCATGGGGCTGGGACTGGATCCCTACTCTGGACTTTGCAACCTGGCACACAGCAACACTCACATTTGACCTGGCTGCCCCTCCATCGTGATGGAGGGGTGATTGGGCCAAATTTGGGTGAGCGGTGCCAAAACCTGGCATGTAGGGGTGCAGCACTACTCAGGTCCAACTTGATGCTAGTGGAACGTTCCCCTGCAGAAGGAGATTCTCTGCTGGCCACCTCTGGTCAGAGCGTGTCCACTTTGAAGAACTTGAGCTTTTCAAAGTGTCTGTTGTGAATTGCATAGTCTGGCTCACTAGATATCTATCTATATGTGTGTCATAAATATAAAGGGAAGGGTAAACACCTTTAAAATCCCTCCTGGCCAGAGGAAAAATCCTTTCACCTGTAAAGGGTTAAGAAGCTAGGATAACCTCGCTGGCACCTGACCAAAATGACCAATGAGGAGACAAGATACTTTAAAAAGCTGGAGGGAGGGAGAGACAAAGAGTCTGTCTGTGTGATGCTTTTGCCGGGGACAGAACAGGAATGAAGTCTTAGAACTTAGTAAGTAATCTAGCTAGATATGTGTTAGATTATGATTTCTTTAAATGGCTGAGAAATTAAGCTGTGCTGAATAGAATGGATATTCCTGTCTGTGTGTCTTTTTGTAACTTAAGGTTTTGCCTAGAGGGATTCTCTATGTTTTGAATCTAATTACCCTGTAAGGTATTTACCATTCTGATTTTACAGAGGTGATTCTTTTTTACTTTTTGCTTCTATTAAAATCCTTCTTTTCAGAAACTGAATGCTTTTTCATTGTTCTTAAGATCCAAGGGTTTGGGTCTGTGGTCACCTATGCAAATTGGTGAGGATTTTTACCAAACCTTCCTCAGGAAGTGGGGTGCAAGGGTTGGGAGGGTTTTTGGGGGAAAGACGTTTCCAAACAACGCTTTCCTAATAAATAAACCCAGATAAATGTTTGGTGGTGGCAGTGGAAGTCCAAGGGCAAAGGGTAAAATAGTTTGTACCTTGGGGAAGTTTTAACCTAAGCTGGTAAAAGTAAGCTTAGGAGGTTTTCATGCAGGTCCCCACATCTGTACCCTAGAGTTCAGAGTGGGGAAAGAACCCTGACAATGTGTAAATATCAACCCAGCAATATAGTATAATTTATTGACAAAAGAGCACAGTGCTTGTCAATGTTCATTAATATAAGATGGCTAGAAGCTAAGGAGAGATTACTCAAAAAGTTTGAACTTCTCAGAGTGGTACAGAAGAGGAGCAACAGATTAATTTTAGGTACTATCCACTCAAGAGGGGCTCAAAATGAAATCCAAATGGTATATCTGTGGCATAACTCATTCCTTGAATTAAACACTATGTACTTGATACAGATAAGGTAAGATTCAAGGAAATGCTTCATGTGTCATGACCAGGACTTGGGCAGTCAGACCTAGTGGTCAAAACAGGGATTGGTGTCAGGAGACAGGAACTCAAGACAAGAGTGAGAACTGGCCATGAGTCAAACCAAGAGTCAGAGCTGGAATTGGAATCATGGACCTGGGGCAGGGATCAGGAATGAGGAAGGAAGGCTGGAAAGCAGGAACCAGGAGAAATACAGGGAAGCTGGAATTAGGGACAAGTCAGGAAAAGAGGGCTCAGGAGTCAGGCCAGAAACCTGGGTCCAATGTAGCAGCCAACCAGGAGTTCCCCTAATTCATTAATAATGTCCTGTGACACCTCCTGGCTTAAATAGTGCAGCTGGGCCAGTGGCTCCAACAATCAAGACTCCCATGGGTGGGGTCTTTGGTGGGCCTAGCCACTCCACCCACCACTTACTAACAAGCCACCACATGGTGGCTGGGATTCAGCAGTTGCTTTGAGGACCCACAGACTTGGGTTCAAGACCTGTGGATCCTCACACTATGTGATGGGCTAAAATCTGATTTTAGGAGCACTGTTGTTAATTCACAGTGACTTCACTAGGATCAGAACATGGCTTCCTGCCTTAAAAATAATGAATGCATCCAATGAGATCTGTTTGACTAGTTTTAGACAGAAATCTTGTAGGACAAACCTCCTGAGGTCCCTTCCAACCCTGATATTCTATGATTCTATGACGATTATATGACAGTGAGGTTCCAATCAATGTTGTAACATAGATTGATGATTATTTTACAAGATGTGCCTAAGTGTAGATCCTGTTATCAGTATACAGCCCTGAGGATGTGAACCAGTGCCTTTGCAGGTCAATGAAAAGACTCCTATCAACATTGGTGGGCATTGGATCAAGCCCATAATGAGGCCCTTAATATGTTGATTCTATGAAATATTCAAGTCTATTCCATCCTGACTACTATTTGATTGCTCTCAGTTTCTGTGAAGTATCATTTTAGTGTTTCTCTGTCCAAATGCAAATTGATATACCTTACAAATGCCTTGGTTCACGAAAACCAGCTGCTTTTTTGTTTGCCTCTCATGACTGTGATGTGAATCATGCTACACAAAAGGGTTAATCTTTTAACATGGATACAGTGAAATGTCATCGTTCTAAATTGTATATCCTGGCAAGACCATGGAAGTCTGGTTTCAAGCTCAGTATTTTATTTGTAAATGGAAATTCATGGAGTTTTGTTGCAAAGGAAAAAGAGCGCATAGCATGTATATAGCATATTACATTTTAAAAACATTCATATACGTTAGCTCTCCTGAAGTAGGTATTGTTCCCATTTTACAGAAGAGAGTTGTCCAAGGCCACATCTGGAGTGAGTGGCTCAACTGAGATTACAAATAGGAGTGTCTGGATTTCAGCCTCAGACACAAGCTGCTAATCAACACTTGCCCGCCTCAGTACTTTTAGTCTTAGCTGTGTTAGAAATGGATTTTTAAACTGCAGCTTTTCAATTGGTAGGTTTAAGAAAAATGTCCTGACCTGCTCTCTTCTGTAGTTCAACAATAGAGATACAGATGCTGTGAAATGAGCTGGAAAACAACTTGTTTTCCTTGGAATATGTCATGCAGTTCTTATTAGGGCATATACAACACTGGTCAACATAATTTAATTCAGCATTTAACTACTACAGTACGTTGGCTAGGGTAACTGGGCAGATAAAGGGAAAATATTCATGAACATTTTTTGGAAAAAAAACAATGCATTTAGGGCTTCATTTTGCAAATTGCACATAATCTGTAATAAGGGGAGGTGTGTAATTGCACCACCTCACAGGGAACACATTGGGGAGGCAAAATGCCTCCCTGAGCATCCCAGTATATCCGCAGGAGGATGACAGGGTTGGTGCTGCGGGAGCCGGATCTGCGGCTGGTCCTGTCAGCGTACGCCGATGACGTGCTCCTCATGGTCCAGGACCTAGGGGACTTGGCGCGTGTGGAGGCTTGCCAGGCCATCTTCTCGGCAGCCTCCTCCACCCGAGTCAACTGGGTCAAGAGCTCTGGCTTGGTGGTGGGGGACTGGTGGCAGGTGAGCTCCCTCCCACCCACGCTTCAGACCATCCGGTGGAGCGTGGGTCCACTACTCTACCTAGACGTTTACCTTTCTGCCATGCACCTTCTCCACCGGAGAACTGGCAAAATTTAGAAGGCAGGGTGATAGAGCAGCTCCGGAAATGGATGAGGCTACTCCAATGTCTCTCCCTCCGAGGGAGAGCGCTGGTGCTTAACCAACTAGTCCTGTCCATGCTCTGGTACCGGCTCAACACCCTGGTCCTGGCCCCGGGTTTCCTGACCAACCTCCGGGCATCGATTCTAGAGTTCTTTTGAAGCGTCCTGTGACTGTAGGGCCGTTTTCCGATCCTCAGTACATTCACGTATCCAGGCGGAGTTCCTCTGGGCGGCATCCACCGACTCCCTTGACGCCTTCGAGGAGCGGTGGGCACTGTCCGAGGTTCTCTGCTCAGTGACCCCATCCGGTTCCCTCCTTTTGACCCTTTGATTGAGGGGAAGAACAAGAGAATGCACTGGGCACCTGTTGGGGTTCTTCATCTACCCCTGAAGGAAGGAGGGCAGGGCCTGAAGTGTCTGCACACTCAGGTCCGTGTCTTCCGCCTCCAGGCCTTGCAGAGGTTTCTCTATAGTGCAGGTAGTTCGACATGGAGCATATTGGCGCATGCCTTCCTGCGCCGCTTCCAAGGGCTCCGATACGACAGGCAGCTCTTTTATCTTTGTCCGAGAGGTTTTCCGCGAGACCTCTCCGGGCTGCCGGTCTTCTACCAGGACCTCCTCCGGATCTGGAACCTGTTTTCAATGACCAGGTCCACGGCGGCCACCGAAGGGGCAGATCTCCTCGCGGAGCCTCTGCTACACAACCCCCAGCTCCGTGTGCAGGTGGCAGAGTCCCACTCGGTGCGCCAGAGTTTGGTCCTGGCGGAATTCACGAGAGTCAGAGACCTCCTGGACTACGACCGGAGAGACTGGCTGGATCCCCTGACGCTCACTCGGTGCATGGGGCTCTCCAGACCTCGTACCCCCCAGCACGTACTTCAGGAGGTGAAGGCCGCTTTGACGCCTGCTGCTCGGGCTAATCTCAACCGAGCCCTGCGCGAGGCCGCACTCCGCCCACCCTCTACCCCAGGCCAGCTGGACCTTTCAGTTCGGCCCCTACCCTGTAGATCCAAACAAACCCCTCACCCTTTCACTGTGAGCCGGCTGCATGAACTGCAGCTGGTCAGCTTCCAAACCACACCAAGGAAACATCTATATACACTCACGCTTCACACCCTTCACGCCCTCACTCTGGTGTCCCGCCCCGATACAAAGTGGTGGGATCTCCTGCCACCTCTGGAGGGTGAGCAGCCCCAGTGGGCCAGCCTGTATTCCATCTTGGTCCCGAGGCCCGTCAGGGACATTAGTTGGCAGCTCCTTCACGGACCTGTGAGCACGGTCGTGTTTTGACACGGTTCACCCCCATCCCAGATACTTGCCCTTTTTGCAACATGAGGGAAACCCTGGCACATGTATATTTAGAGTGTGCCAGGCTGCAGCCCCTTTTTTGGCTCCTCACAAATATTGTATTACGCTTTTGGCTGCACTTTTCCCCTCACCTTTTTATTTACACACTCCCCATCCATGGCCCCACAAAGTTATGGGATCTCCTAGTTAACCTCCTCCTAGCCCTAGCTAAAACAGCCATCTATAAAACCAGAGAGGGGAGACTGGCCAATGAAGCGTCCTGCAATTGTAGGGCCGTTTTCCGATCCTCAGTACATTCACGTATCCGGGCGGAGTTCCTCTGGGCGGCATCCACCGACTCCCTTGACGCCTTTGAGGAGCGGTGGGCACTGTCCGAGGTTCTCTGCTCAGTGACCCCATCCAGTTCCCTCCTTCTGACCCTTTGATTGAGGAGAAGAACAAGAGACCCCAGCCCCAGCCATTGCCACTGTGGATACCATCATCACCGTCACCTAGGAAGGGTCCTATCATACGTGGGTGTACATCCCCCCGCAAAAAAACTGCCCACCCCGCAGCCTTGCCCATCTTGTCGGGCACTCTCAGGAGAGGAATAATCGGTGACACTGGGCATGGCACTAGGTAACTCGAGGGGGTGGAAGACCATGAGTGTCAAGGAAGCCCCCCCGCTCTGGGCCCAGGCGAGCCTGAACACTTTTCCCTCCTGAAGGCTGCTGTGTTATACCTTGTGTTTGCTTTTGTTTTGTTGCATAGTTTTGTTTTGTTTTTTCCTTTTTGGTGATTCTTTGTAAGTGTTATGCAAATAAAATTATTTTCTGCTTCAAAAAAAAAAATCTGTCCTATAGCCATCTGGCCTGACCCTGTCACAATGGCTACTGTGATCTTTTTTTCTTGTCTTACACAAACATTCATATGAGGAAACTTTTGTTCTTCAAGTTGTTGCAGATGCTCATGTGAATGAGTATTTGCTTCAAAATGGGTGAGCAATCAGCTTCAAATCTCTGTGTGGGGCTGGGTATCCCCCAGTCAGAGAATAGAAAAATACCATATTGCTTATAAATGGATATGTGTGAGTAACAAATTACAGATGTGTAAAGTAATAATTATTGCAAATAGCTTGCAGACAATCCATACGATGAAGTGTGTTGCAGTAGTAACCTAGTCACTGAATAGAGTTATGCAAAATAAAAAAAAATCAATGTTTGTCTATGGATAATTCACAAATAAAAGACTAAATCAGTTGATTCTTATTTTTTTATGAACTCTGAGTTGTTTGCCCAGTTTTGTTTGCTAGTCTAAACATCCATATTACTGGAAACTGATTAATTTCATAAGCTTAATTCTTAAGCAAAAAGTTTGGAAAACTAAAACTGGGTAATCAAATGCCATAAGTCAAAAGTTAAAGAATGTTTTTATTAAGTAATTGGTATAAAACAATTTGAGTAGCTCGTTAAATACTTAAATGGTCAAAAATATTGGTTCTTTAACAAATAAATTTACTAAAATTATAATCTAACTAAGAATATTTTTAATTTGACTATAAAATACCCCCCCCCCCAAAAAAAACAAAAAACAGTACATGACTGGTTAACCCGACTCTTGCAGTGTCCAAAAATAGGAATTTGGTGTCTTGTCTCTCTAGAAATCACCCCCAAAAATATTTGCCTTTTGGACGCAGCCATGCATCACTCCTATTAAACATGAAAGGGAAAGACAAATAAACTATTGGAAATAAGAGGCTTAGTTAATCCTTTCCGCCTTGGATGACAAAAAGCAAAACCAGACTATGTCTTAATAACTCTCAGATATTCCCGGTTTGGTACCATCTTTCTTCAAATGAAACTAATTGGCTTCGCACTCCTGATGACCTGTCTGCTATTTTTTTAATGACTTTTCCAACTTCAGTTGACTTCTCTGCACTCTAATATGCCCAAAAATATTTTGGAAGCTAAAAAGAAATATGACCTGGAAAATGGCATAATCTGAGGTCCTTTGTTTTTGAGAACATCCTTTTAGCAAACTATGGTAGGACAGCATGAAAATAGAAATAACATTTCTATTCTCTCCTTGAGATAAGATCAAGCAATAGTGTCACAAGGGAGACTTCCCTTTCAAACAGTCCACTGATTCTGGATTCGAAGGCCTGGTCTACACTGGGAGGGGTGGGAGAAGGGGCGGGGAATCAATCTAAGTTACGCAACTTCAGCTACGTGAATAATATAACCGAAGTTGACTTACTTAGATCTACTTACCGCAGTGTCTTCACTGTGGTAAGTTGTTGGCTGATGCTCCCCCGTTGACTCTGCCTGTGCCTCTCACTGCAGTGGAGTACCAGAGTCGACGGGAGAGCTCTCAGCAGTCGATTTATCGTGTCTTCACTAGCCGCAATAAATCGACCCCTGCTGGATCAATTACTCCAGAGGTAAGTGTAGACATGCCGTAAGTGCTGGTTTGCTTGTGAACTCAGAGCATGGAATGTGTCTGTCAAGTGCTACAGCTCATGAACCCAGGCCTGTGGAGTTGCTGAGTGAGAGCCTTACCCTCTGCACCACAATGTCAGATGAGGGAACTGTCAGAGGCTACACCCACTGATTCAGCTGAGTCAGGGGAGTAGCAACAGATGGCTGATTGGACACCACAGGGATTAAGGATCCTTACACAACGGGATGAACTAGTCTCCTTAGACTTTCTGCTGGTGTTAGGCCATTCTGAATTAATCCAGGTTGATGTAAATTACCCCTACTAATATCCTGATTATCTTTTCATCCGGGGGAAAAAAGGACTAGTAACCTGTTCTTCTTAAGAAAAACTCTACTCTTTTTCCAAAATTAGTTTCTAGGTGATGTATTTGATTGTTTTGTGTTTAAAATTCTTTCTCCAGTGGTTGCATTTTATCTGCACTCATTAGTCTACAGTGACCTGTAGACCTTCAGATGATTTCATGCAGGCTTCATAGGCACTAAACATGACAAAAATGATTTGACTGGCCACAGTTTTAAAAAAAAAGGCTTTGTTTATTTAACAGGAAATTGGGTTAAAGAAGGAGGACTGAGTGGGTCTTTGTTTGGTTTTATGTAAATTGAGAGAGATTCTAATTCTTGTATCAATGTGATTTTATTAATAGCTCTTTTTTTTAGGAATACCATATATTATTCCCGATTGTCATATCTAACACCTGCTGTATTGGAGAAAGTATGTGACCAATTTTTAATATTTTAGTTTCACCTTTTTTCTACCCGCTTATCTTATTTTCCTGGCAATTGTGTTGGTGTTTTTGGGTATTGAAAGTAGATACTCCATCTCAAAGTGTGTCAAGGTTCCTCCCCCACTCTGAACTCTAGGGTACAGATGTGGGGACCTGCATGAAAAACCTCCTAAGCTTATCTTTACCAGCTTAGGTCAAAACTTCCCCAAGGTACAAAATATTCCACCCGTTGTCCTTGGACTGGCCGCTACCACCACCAAACTAACACTGGTTACTGGGGAAGAGCTGTTTGGATGCGTCCTTCCCCCCAAAATACTTCCCAAAACCTTGCACCCCACTTCCTGGACAAGGTTTGGTAAAAAGCCTCACCAATTTGCCTAGGTGACTACAGACCCAGATCCTTGGATCTGAGAACAATGAAAAAGCATTCAGTTTTCTTACAAGAAGACTTTTAATAAAAATAGAAGTAAATAGAAATAAAGAAATCCCCCCTGTAAAATCAGGATGGTAGATATCTTACAGGGTAATTAGATTCAAAAACATAGAGAACCCCTCTAGGCAAAACCTTAAGTTACAAAAAAGATACACAGACAGAAATAGTTATTCTATTCAGCACAATTCTTTTCTCAGCCATTTAAAGAAATCATAATCTAACACATACCTAGCTAGATTACTTACTAAAAGTTCTAAGACTCCATTCCTGTTCTATCCCCGGCAAAAGCAGCATATAGACAGACACACAGACCCTTTGTTTCTCTCCCTCCTCCCAGCTTTTGAAAGTATCTTGTCTCCTCATTGGTCATTTTGGTCAGGTGCCAGCGAGGTTACCTTTAGCTTCTTAACCCTTTACAGGTGAGAGGAGCTTTCCCCTGGCCAGGAGGGATTTCAAAGGGGTTTACCCTTCCCTTTATATTTATGACACCACTTATCTTATTTTCCTGGCAATTGTGTTGGTGTTTTTGGGTATTGAAAGTAGATACTCCATCTCAAAGTGGTCTCTAGAACAATTTATCTGCATTTTTTTTGAAAAAAAAAATATTGCTTGAGGGTTAGCATAGCAAGGCAAAAATATTAGCTGCACCATAGTTCATTGACCTATTGGGTGGTTACTTTTTTCGGTTATTCTTTTTCACGTTTAGCTAAAGAGCTCTGCTAATCCAATTTACTGCAGGGTACTAAAGATCTGATCTAGTATATTAGATACCATTCTTTTTAAACTCTTCAGATGGGAGTTGCCTGATCGGATTTTGGGAATCTTACGTGCCACAAACACATTTCTTGAATTTCCATGGTTTTGCTATGGTGGTACTCTTTGTAGCTATTGCCTCTGACCACCTTGATTATGCATTGACTAGTATGAGGAACATTTGTTTGTCCTTCTCTGTAAAGTCAATAGGAATTCTCTGCTATGGGCTCTGAGCCCATTACCAAGGATGTCAGAAAGTTCTATTGGCATTCATTACATTGTATGCTTACAAACTCTATACCCTAATCCAACTTGGCCACCAATGCTAGTTTCTGCTAACAGCTTTCGTTCTAACTATTCCTGTCTGCTTCCTTGCAATTCTGCCAGCAAACTTGCTTTGAATTTGGTATAACCATACATAACCCCCTTAATATACAGTCAATCTGCTGTGAACTAAATTTTTGGACAACATATAAAATCATAGAAGTGTAGGACTGGAAGGGACCTCAGTAGGTCATCTAATCCAGTCCCAGGCACTCAAGGCAGGACTAAATAATAGTTAGACCATTCCTAACAGGTGTCTGTCTAACGTGCTCTTAAAAACTCCATAGAGATTCCACAACCCCCGTAGGTAATTTGTTCCAGTGTTTAACAACCCTGACAGGAAGTTTTTCCTAATGTCCAACCTAAACCTCCCTTATTGCAATTTAAGCCCATTGCTTCTTATTTTATCCTCAGAGGTTAAGGAGAACAGTTTTTCAGCTTCCTTCTTGTAATAATCTTTTATGTACGTGAAAACTGTTATCATGTCCCCTCTCAGTCTTCTCTTCTCCAGACTAAAGAAGCCCATTTTTGTCAAGCTTTCGTCATAGATCATGTTTGATAGACCTTTAATCATTATATCTCCACTAACCCTAGCCCACATGACCCCAAATCCCCACTGATGCTAGCCTGCACCCTCTTGAAGCATACTAAATTTCAAAGGAATCCAACTAAGCAATTCAATTTTACAGTACTGAGAAAAGTCAATCTTTGGATAAAAGTCATGACTCAGCTTTGACTATAGTAGCTTGCTGCACCGCTATAATACAGGCAACATCCATGACCTAGAGAACATATGCTTCCTTTCAAAAACACATCCTAAAATAGCAAAAGACCATGGTGTATGGAAAAGGGAGAGTGAAACAACAAAAAGGAGGATAATATAGTTATTGGAAGAGTGTATATTTTTTCCAAAGAGTGCATACGTTTTCATGTCACCTATATCTTGATAGATAACTTAGTTTTGTGAGTGGGTGGGGGTAGTTTGTTTCATCAAATAAATTATATGCTCTTTGGAGGAAAGGACCATTATTTTGTTCTGTGTTTGTATAGCACATAGGACGCTGAGGTCCTGGTCTGTAACTGGGGAGCCTAGGCACTACTATGATAATAATAAAAATAATAAATACCAATAATTAAAGTTACTTTAATTTTAATGGATAGGTTTTATAATATCTACTGACAATCCCCATGTTTGAACTTTGGAGACTGAGGGCAACTTATTCTTTCTTCCTACAAGCCATGCTGAAAGGTCTCTCTGTTTCCTAGGTTTCTCCTGAGAAACCTGCCTGAATAATTTAGGACTTGTACCTATAGCATCATTTACTTCTCTATAAAGTGGATGTAGAATGCTACCATTCTATGCTTGACTGCACAGATTGGAAGACTATGGGGAATTGAGTTATTTGGTGGAGTTCATTTGTGAAATTACTTTAGTCAATTTTCTTTTTATTACAAAATTGACTTTAGGCTATTCCAAATAAGTTGAAAAATTGAGACGGGGAGGTAGTGGGTTTGGATATTTTTGTTTTTGTTTTAAATTAACCAATAATGACTTCCTACCTATTGCAAATTCATTTTTGTTTTGTTTTTTCGGAAATCTGGCCCTTCTCCACAAGCAAGGCTAGAATTCACCTTTTTCTCTAAATAAAACTTGCAGGTTGTGGCCCTCTAACTCAGGATTTTGCATGCCATAAACCAACCTGTCACAATATGTTTCACCTAGGATTTTTTCTTCTGGTTTCTTTAAATTGTCAAAGTACTCTGAAAGCATTTCCCCTTCTAACTTATTTTGCTTCTTCTGCGTCTGCAATGATATTTGCTCTAGGCATGTATTTCCTTAAAATTCAATTAGTTGTTAAACCTGTTCTCATTAGGCTTCTGGGGAGACATAAAATTGCTGGTTGCACTCACCTTTGTACTGATGTGTGGGTTAGGATGAGGAAAGACCAATTATGTTTGGTGTGGGTTTTTAAAATGTCATTTTTAGTTACTGGTGGTGGGGTGAGGGTTGGGGGAGAATATACCTGGTCAGCCTTGTCCTTATTTTCTTGATTGCAGAAGAGCCCCTGATCTTGTAGAGTTTTCCCCATGCTGCGTTTCATCTGCAACACTTTGGATTTTTGGGGTGGGGGGGTTGTGATGGCATGTACAAACCCCTGACTGGAAAGAAGGAGTTAAAGAGCTTCTCTGGGCCCAGCTGGCTTCACCCTGACATACCTGAAAAACATATATGGCCTAGAGGAGGAGTAGGACAGATGAGTAGGAGGCAGACAGTGGAAGTGAAGGGACCTACACTCTGAACTCCTGGGAAGGAGCACTGCATGAACTCCTGTGGCCTAACTATAGTAACCAGTCAAGTCCACGAAGGAGGGACTTAAGACCCTCATCTATCCCAGAGGGTTACCCCATTGCTGGACTCTTTATGTGCCTCAAAAGGGGCAGATACTAGCAAGTGACAAGTAGCGGAAGGGACAGACCATTGTAGGGATGGAACAGCTGTCAACAGGGGGCACTGAGAAAAGGAAGGGGTCTGCCACCCGCTTCCTGACCACTATGCAGTGCCAGCAGTGAATGAATTCCTTCAAGGGGGTAAAAATTAGCTCTCCTTCCCTGCTACCCTTGTTCTGTCTGTTTGTTCTCATGGGGAAGGAGATGATCCCCTCCTCCAGCAGGGTAGAAGGCACAGGTGCCTATTCCTTGCCCATCCCATATCCTTGAATACTGTGTGCGTTTCTGGTTATCCCATCTCCAAAAAAGAGATATTAGAACTGGAAAAAGTACAGAGAAGGACAACAAAAATGATTAGCTTTCATATGAGGAGAGATTTAAAAAAAACTGGGATTTTTCAGATTGGGAAGTGAGAACACTAGGGGGGCAGGGATATAATAGAGGTCTGTAAACTCAGTAAAGTTGTGGAGAAAGTGAATAAGGAAGTGCTTCTCCTTCACATAACATGAAAACCATGGGGTCACCCAATTAAATTAATAGGCATCACGTTTAAAATAAAACAAAAGGAAGTACTTCTTCTCACAACACGTTGCCAAACTGTGGAACTAGTTCCCAAGAGATTCTGTGAAGGTCAAAAGTACAGCTAGGTTAAAAAAAAAGAATTAGATAAGTTCATGGAGGATAGGTCCATCAATGTCTATTAAGATTGTCAGGAGATGCAATCCCATGGTCTGAGTGTCCATACACCTCTTACTGCCAGAAATTGGGAGTGGAAGAAGGGGTGGATCACTTGATTGTCTGTCACTGTCAAAAGACAGGATACTGGGCTAGATAGACCATTGGTCTGACCCAGAATGGCCATTCTTATGTTCTCACACATGGCCTCCCATCCCTGACAATTATGTTCCCCTGGTGTGCTTCCTGGCAGAGATTTTTTCCAAAGAGAGTGTTGACATGAGTAGAGGTGCCCCTTAAAACTCCTGCTGTCTCTCCTTTTCCAGGGCAGAGGGTATTCCCTTAGCGGGCTGCCAGCTGTTTCCTCACTGCCTCTTCCTCCCATTGGCTGCTGCACATTCTCCCCCTCTCTGGGTGGGGGCTATCTCTTAGGGCTACAGGCTTTTGAAGCAGCAGCAGTCCTCACCTTCTCCTCAAACAGTTGTTACTATCCCATTTGTTCCTACACCCCTGTAATAGCATGAGAGCCTGCTTGGGCAAGGCTGTTAGCAGCAGTGCAGAAAAAAAAAAAAAAAAGAGGAGGAATGAAACAGGGAGAATAGAGCTTAAAAACACAAAATTCAGCCTGTCAGGACCTTTGAGTTTTACTTCCCACTAAGATCAGAAATTAGTCTTCCTATTTTCTTCAACAGCAGTTTTCATGAGCTATGAAATACCATTCAAAAATTCAATGTAAATATCAAGGCTGTGCTCACTTTCATTAAAATGAGAGTTGTGAGCAGCATAAAAACACAGCCAGATTGGCTCTTTGAGAAGACTTGATAATTTCTGTATGTGGGTTTTAATCACTATGATTCTTCAGAGAACAAATTGGTAATCTTTTAACTGATCCAAACTGGATCCCATCTAGTTGCTAATTATTCCATATTGTACAATGATAAACATGTAGTCCACCTTCTTCAATTCAGTGTTTCTCAACTTTTTTGATACCAGGGTCTGGCTTGCTGCCTTCCTAAACTGTATCAGGGAGATCTCAAGGACTGTCTCTGGTCCACGGACTGGTCATTTCAAAACAGTGACTTTATTTTATATTTAAACTGGGGGTAGAAGACTCCAAGAGTTTAAAAATCACTGCAACCAATTAAAGAATTTATAAGCTGGCACTTTTCTGAGAAGGAGAGTGGGTGCACTTAAACATTTTGTATGACTTTGAGTAAGATTATTGCTTGTAGAATAGTCTCCATTTTAAGTATAGTGAATATCTCTTAAATTGATAGAATTTTTTAAACTAGAAGATTTTAAGTATAGCCACTGTACCTATCTGCTTCGTTAATACCAAACATTTCCAGGTACACACCACAGAAGTAGAATCAAGGCAGTGGATGGGAACAGAATGTTGGGTTCAGCTCTTGGCTCTGCCACAGACTTCCTGTGTGACCTTGGGGAAGTCCACTAATTTCCCTGTGCTTCAGTTCCTCATCTGTAAATTGGGCTAATAATGCTATCCTTCCTTAGAAGGGTACTATGGGGATAAATACTTGCGAGATGCTCAGATACTATGGTGATGAGGACCACATAAATACAGATATATATATGGATCACCTGTGATGCTGATATATCCTGAAATTCAACTGATTTTAAATGAAATGTCTATTTAAAATATCAGTTCAGGAATATGTGGGGCAAGATAGGGGGTGCAATAATGACAGAACTAGTATATGTGTTGTGACAAAGTTCCCGCTCTACCTTGGTGGGTCTTGCGCTTATTGGCAGATATGCTCGCCTTCTCGGCAGCCTTCAGCTTGGCCATTTTTCTGAACCCGCAGTCCAGGTCGACTCCTCCTGTGTCTGACCAGGTGTTGGGAGGATTTGGGGGGAACCCAGGCCCGCCCACTACTCCGGGTTCCAGCCCAAGGCCCTGTGGAATGCAGCTGTCTAGAGTGCCTCCTGGAACAGCTGTGCGACAGCTACAACTCCCTGGGCTACTTCCCCATGGCCTCCTCCCAACACCTTCTTTATCCTCACCATAGCACCTTCCTCCTGGTGTCTGATAATGCTTGTACACCTCAGTCCTCCAACAGTCCGCGTTCTCACTCTCAGCTCCTCGTGCCTCTTGCTCCCAGCTCCTCGTACGCACACCACAAACTGAAGTGAGCTCCTTTTTCAAACCGAGGTGCCCTGATTAGCCTGCCTTCATTGATTCTAGCAGCTTCTTGATTGACTATAGGTGTTCTGATCAGCCTGTCTTAATTGTCTCCAGAAGGTTCCTGATTGTTCTGGACCCTTCCCTGTTGGGAAACGGAGCGTCCTTTGCTTGCTTCTCAGCTATCTGCTTTCTATTCTTTCCTAAAGCCCCCTGGCCTGGATTTTTCTTATTTTTTGAACCTGCCTTAGTCCCCCCCGACCAGGCCAGACGCTTTTTTGTTTTGTATTGATTTTTGTTTTTTTTTCCATCTATGTGCTGTCCGCCCTCAGGTTGCCGCCAGCACCCGCCCCCACCCCCACGCCTGCTTTTGGGCGCAGCTATTTGCCTCAGCTGAGCCCCCGGAGGAGGGGGGGGGAAGATTGCCAATTTTGCTGCCCGGAGGGGGGAGTGGAAACCCCCAGACCCAGCCGTTTTGCTGGCAGCTTGGACTTTACAACATTCTCAGCATGCCGAAGGCCTTGGAACACAGCCAACACAGCTGGAGAAGAAGATTTCAGAAGACAGGAGAAATAATCCAGGACAGCTATAAATCATTGTGAAGGGGGCCGTAAGACTGAGTAATTTTCTGAATTATACTCTCGTGGGAGGGAGTTTGACTGTGGTTACTTGCGTTTGTGGTGGCACAGGGGGTGTGGCGTGGAGAACCCCCTCCCCGATCCATCGGTGCCCCAACTCCCCCACCCTTACTACAACTGTCACGGCCCCCGCGCCATCCGTCCCTGCTGGCAACCTGCCATCTCCCTTCGGATCCAGCTGTTCGCTTTGAACTTTGCCTTTCAGACCGGACATAACAGCCGACCAACCGAGACTCTTTGGACAAACGTGTGTGGGTCTGCACATCCCCCCCCCAGATTGCTTATCCCACAGCTTGCCCCTATTACTGGACCCTGATTTTGTTTCCCCCCCCCCAGTCCAACCCCCTCGGCATTCCCCCCCCCGCCTGCAGTCTAGCGGGGAGTAGTGGTTACTTTCCTGTCCCCCTCCCCGCTTCTCCTTCCGGTGTCTCCCTGTCTCTCACTGCTCACAATGGCGGGGAACGAGAGGGGCGAGACTGCTTCAACAAAATTAGTTGTCCCTCCCCCACCACCACCCCTGCCCGATCCCCAAGTCCCCCCCCACCACTATTGTCAAGATACTTGCTACCCCCCCCCCCGCTGGGGCACCGGCAGCAGGAGGCACCGGGGTGATCGCTGCTGCTGCTGCACCCACCGCCCTCCCAGATTCTAGGAACCCCCCCAGTTGGCTGGAAGGGCCAGGGCGGGATGAAAGGAAAGGGCCCCGCTAAAACCACTAAGCCCTCCATGGCAGGGGCTGCCCCCACCGCTGTGGCCTCGTCATCAACTGTGGCGCCCCTCCCTGCGTTTCCCTCCACCAGCTCTGCGATTGTTCCTCCCCCGGCCCCCAGGACGTATGCCCGGGTGGCAACGGGCTCCCCCCTGCCTTCCGACTCGTCATCCCGCCCCCCCCACCTCCGCCACCATCACCAGCGGCCGGGGCCCTTTCCCCGCCTTGACCAGGAGGCACGGCATCCGTTGCCTCCTGGTGCCCGCCTCGCCCCACGTGGAGACATTCGTGCAGGCGTTGGTGAAGGTGGTAGGACCCACAGCTATTGTGGTGGCCTCCAAGATGTATGGGAAGGTCGTTTTTTTCTTAGCTTCGGAGGCTGCTGCCCAGGAGGCGGTGGAGAGGGGCCTGATGGTGGGGGGGGTGTTTGTCCCCCTAGAACCGTTAGAAGACCTGGGCCTTCGCCTCGTCCTCACCTCTGTTCCTCCCCTTCTTACCCAATGCTGCCCTGTTACCCGCTCTCTCCACTCTGGGGAAACTTGTCTCTGTCATCAGCCCTCTCCCGTTGGGCTGCAAGGACCCCACCCTCCGTCACGTTTTTTCATTCCGCCGGCAAATGCAGCTTCTACCGCCGGCAGGGGCGTGTGACAAAGAGGTGCTCAAGGGGTCTTTTCTAGTCGCCTACCAGGGAGCCCGCTATCGGGTCTTTTATTCTACCGGAGAGGCCCGGTGCTACCTCTGCCACTCAGCAGGGCATGTCCGCAGAGACTGCCCTTTGGCTCGGGGGGGAGGGGCACCCGAAACCCCCAAGACCCGGCAGGACATCGGCCCCGTCACTGCCGACGCCCCTGGCTGCTCGGCACCTGAAACCAACTCTCCTCCTACTCGACCCATCACTGCTCCCATCCGGGCCCAAGAAACACCTTCCCTACAACGCCCGGGTGAGCAAGGGAGTTCCACCCTTGCTAGTACGAATCCAACAGAGCCCATGGAGGAGAGTGTGGCAAGGATATTACCGGGGATAGGAAAGGGCCCGCCCCAAGGAGAAACCCCCGCCCCTCATGCTGCCTCACCGCTACCCCCCCGAACCCCTGAACCATTGCCTCCGCCCCCTGACACGACTCCTGCTAACCAACCCCCAGATGACGCTATGGAGGGCTGGACCCTAGTTCAGGGGAAGCGAGGCAATCGGAAGGCTCGAGCTCCGCTGCATCCATCCGACGCGGAAGCCCCCCGGAAGACCAGGAAAGGAGGCACTGATATTGAGCCTCCCGCTACGGCTACGAGTGAGATCCATCCGCTGGTGTCAGGAGGGGAAGATGGACTGGCATTGGAGGGCAGAATCCCCCCTCCACGGGTGACACTCCCCTGCGAGACTCCTGTGACACCCCTTCTGCCTGGATACCACCCGAACCCCCCGCGGACCCCGAGGCGACCGTTGAGGCGGGCCCTAGAGGAGAGGCCCCCGAGGTAGCAGGAGCTGGCCTCTCCCCCATGTATGCAGAGATTGAGGCCCTAGATTTGACCCCGGTCACCCAGGGAGAGGATGATCTACTGCCGGCTGGCCTCGAGCTGGGCACCCTTACCCCAGCCCCCCTTTCCCCATGCTCCCTCCCCCTAATTGCCTTCCCGGGCGAGCACCCTGAAGAAGGTGGTCCACCACCTGATGCCATGGCCGCTAAGACCACCATGGAGCCAGTGCCTAGCATTATTGGGAGCCCCCTCCCTTACCCCTTAACCCTTGACTCTGCTCAGGAGGCACTTTCCTTTAGCTGCTTGCCTCCTGAACCCCAGAGCCTTACCCCTGCCCCTGCCCCCACCCCTGTCCCTGCCCAAGTCCCCTTCTCCTGCAATGCTAATGCCTCCCCTGGGGTTATTTCCTTCCTGCCTTTCGCAGATTCCCCCACGGAGCAGTCTTTGCACTTTCTAGTCGCGACCCATTAGGAGTTGCAATTTTTTTCCCTGCCATCTCCCTCCACCCCAAGGCGTGAAATGAATTTAATAACCCCAGCCTGTCAGATTCCCCTTTGGTGGTCCGCACCCTGTCTACCCGCCTTAGCGGACCACGAGGCTGTATTAAGAGTCCCACCAGGGAACAGCCCGGAAATTGTAACCCCCCCCCCATGAGCTGTGGCATGCACTACAGAAGTTCCTAGAACACACCCGTGGCGCCCGCAATAGGGTACAGCTGGCTCTTCAGCTATGGGGGGACTTTGACCAAATCCTCCAGGCCACAAGGGCCCTTATAAAGGAGGGCAGGGGGCAAGGAAGGCGCGGTGCTGCAGCCTACGAGTGAGCCCGTGGAGAGATGGTCTGTCGTTCGCCCTCCTGTCTCTTGATCAGGAGAAGGCGTTCGATAGAGTAGACCATGGGTACCTCCTGAGCACTCTGCAGGCGTTTGGATTCGGACCTCAGTTTGTGAGTTTTCTCCGGGTGCTGTATGCCTCCGCGGAGTGTTTGGTTAGGCTCAACTGGACCCTGACCGAACCAGTCAGCTTCGGGGGAGGAGTGCGGCAGGGTTGCCCGCTCTCGGGCCAGTTGTACACTCTGGCGATCGAGCCTTTCCTCTGTCTTCTCCGCAGGAGGATGACAGGGTTGGTGCTGCGGGAGCCGGAGCTGCGGCTGGTCCTGTCGGCATACGCCGATGACATACTCCTCGTGGTCCAGGACCCGGGCGACTTGGCGCGAGTGGAGGCATGCCAGGCCATCTATTTGGCAGCCTCCTCCGCCCGAGTCAACTGGGTCAAGAGCTCTGGCTTGGCGGTGGGGGACTGGCGGCAGGTAAGCTCCCTCCCACCCGCGCTTCAGACCATCCGGTGGAGTGCGGGTCCACTGCTCTATCTCGGCGTTTACCTTTCCGCCGTGCACCCTTCCCCGCCGGAGAACTGGCAAAATTTAGAGGGCGGGGTGATAGAGCGGATCCGGAAATGGACGAGGCTACTCCGATGTCTCTCCCTCCGAGGGAGAGCACTGAGGCTTGACCAACTAGTCCTGTCCACGCTCTGGTACCGGCTCAACACCCTGGCCCCGGCCCCGGGTTTCCTGACCCACCTCCGGAGATTGATTCTAGAGTTCTTTTGGTCAGGAATGCACTTGGCCCCTGTTGGAGTTCTTCATTTACCCCTGAAGGAAGGAGGGCAAGGCCTGAAGTGTCTGCACACTCAGGTCCGCGTTTTCCGCCTCCAGGCCCTGCAGAGGCTCTTTTATAGTGCAAGTAGTTCGGCATGGAGCATATTGGCACACGCCTTCCTGCGCCGCTTCCAAGGGCTCCGATACGACCGGCAGCTCTTTTATCTTTCTCCGAGGGGTTTTCCGCGAGACCTCTCCGGGCTGCCGGTCTTCTACCAGGACCTCCTCTGGACCTGTAAACTGTTTCTAACAACCAGGTCCATGGCGGCCACCGTGGGAGCAGATCTCCTCATGGAGCCCCTGCTACACAACCCCCAGCTCCGTGTACAGGTGGCGGAGTCCTGCTCGGTGCGCCAGAGGTTGGTCCTGGCAGAAGTCACGAGGGTCAGAGACCTCCTGGACTACGACCGGAGAGACTGGCTGGATCCCCTGACGCTCACTCGGCGCATGGGGCTCTCCAGCCCCCGTACCCCCCCGGCGCGTACTTCAAGAGGTGAAGGCCGCCTTGACCCCCGCTGCTCGGGCTTATGTCAACCGAGCCTTGCGTGAGGGCGCACCAAGCCCATCCTCTACCCCAGGCCCGCCGGACCTTTCCATTGGGCCCCTACCCCGTAGATCCCAACAAACCCCTCACCCTTTCACTGCAAGCTGGCTGCATGAACTGCAGCCGGTCAGTTTTCAAATTGCACCACGGAAATATTTTTACATATTCACGCTTCACACCCTTCACGCCCACACCCTGGTGTCCCGCCCCGATACAAAGTGGCGGGACCTCCTGCCACCTTTGGAGGGTGAGCAACCTCGATGGGCCAGCCTGTATTCCACCTTGGTCCCGAGGCCCGTCGGGGACATCAGTTGGCGGCTCCTTCACGGAGCTGTGAGCACGGGCATGTTTCTGACACGGTTCACCCCCATCCCGGATACTTGCCCTTTTTGTAATGTGAGGGAAACCCTGGCGCACGTATATTTAGAGTGTGCCAGATTGCAGCCCCTTTTTCAGCTCCTCACAAATATTCTATTGCGCTTCTGGCTTCATTTCTCCCCTCACCTTTTTATCTATACACTTCCCATCCGTGGCCCCACAAAGTCACGGGATCTCCTGGTCAACCTCCGCCTAGCCTTGGCTAAAACAGCCATTTATAAAACCAGAGAGAGGAGGTTGGCCCATGAAACGTCCTGCGATTGTGGGGCCTTTTTCCGATCCTCAGTACATTCACATATCCAGGCGGACTTCCTCTGGGCGGCATCCACCGACTCCCTTGACACCTTCGAGGAGCGGTGGGCGCTGTCCGGGGTTCTCTGCTTGGTGACCCCATCCGGTTCCCTCTGTCTGACCCTTTGATTGAGGGGAAGAGCGAGAGACGCCAGCCCCAGCCGTTGCCGCTGTGGATACCATCATTACTGTCATCTAGGAGGGGTCCTATAATACATTGGCGTCTACCCCCTCCACCTCTAAACCGTCCACCCCACAGCCGTGCCCATCTTGCCGGGCACTTTCAGGAGAGGGAGGATTGGTGACACTGGGCGCGGCACTAGGTAACTCGAGGGGGTGGAAGACCACGAGTGTCGAGGAAGCCCCCCCGCTCTAGGCCACCAGGTAACTCAGGAGGGTGGAAGACCACGAGTGTTGAGGAAGCCCCCCCGCTCTGGGCCCAGGCTAGCCTGAACACTTCTCCCTCGTGAAAGCTGCTGTGTTATACCTTCTGTTTGCGTTGTTTTGTTGCATAGTTTGTTTTGTTTTCCTTGGTAACTCTTTGCAAGTGTTACACAATAAAATTCTTTTC
Source organism: Lepidochelys olivacea (assembly GCF_965140295.1). NCBI lineage: Eukaryota > Metazoa > Chordata > Testudines > Cheloniidae > Lepidochelys > Lepidochelys olivacea. The sequence continues at coordinate 172,314,973 of NC_140411.1, forward strand.
TGTTTTTTAAAAAAAAAAAAAACCTTCCCTGTTACCTTACCCAGGGAAAAGGGACCTACTTAGCCTGCTCTCCTGCTGCAGCCCTCTGGCCTGGGCTTTCCTTGCTTTTGCCTCTGCTTTCGCGCCCCCCCCCCCTCCGCCCCTGACCAGGCCAGATGCTCTCCCCGCTTTCTTTTCTTTTCTTTTTGTTTTTTTTTCTTTCTCCACTGTTGCTAGAGTGCTGGCTGGCTACTGGCCGGCTGTTAGCCCCCCGCGCCTGCCCTCGGACGCTGCTGCCGCTCCAGCTGAACCACCCCCCCCGCCCTGAGAGAGGGGGGACCTGCTGGCCCACTTCCCCGGAGGGGGGGAGTGGAAGGACCCAGCCCCCAGACCCAGCCGCTTGCTGTTTGTCTGCGGACCCATCTCCAGCTGAAAGAATTTCTTATCATCCGCTCCGGCATCCCTGGAATGCAAAAAAGAAAGCCCAGAACAGACAAAGAAACAGCCATCTACTGAAGGAACACCACCTGGGGAATCTACAAATTGCCGTGGAGGGGGCCCAAGACCGAGTAGCTTTCGAACTGTGCTCTCGTGTTGGGGGAGGCCTTAACTGTGTTGTGACTGAGTTTGTAGGGACACAGGGGGTGTGGCACAGAGCTGCTTCCCAATACATCTGTGTCCTCCCAACCCCCACACTACTATCCTCATCACTGCCCCCTCCATCATCATTGCTGGCTGATTAACATCTGCCTCTAGACTGCTCGCCCTGATTCCACTTTGTGGGCTAGAAGCACCAGCCAACCAAACAGGACTTTCTGGACAAGTGTACAGTGGTTCATGTGCCCCCCGACCCTGAACTGCCCATCCCACAGTCTGTTCCTTTCTACCTGACCCCAACTCCTGTTAACCACCTGCCACCGCTCCCGCTGGTGCATCGGGAATGGAGGGCACTGGGGTGACCTCCGCCGCTGCCATTCCCACCGCCTCCCCAGACTCTAGGGGAGCCCCCGCAGCTGGCGAGAAAGGCCAGGGCAAGAAGAAGGGGAAGGGCCCAGCTAAAAACACCAGGCCCTCCTTGGCAGGGGCCACCCTGACTGCTGCGGCCCCGCCACTGACCACAGCGTCTCTCCCCGCTACCCCCTCCACCGGCTCTGCGGGTGTCCCTCCCTAACCCCGCAGGATGTATGCCCAGGTGGCAGCAGCCCCCCCACCTGCCGCCTCCTCATCTCTCCCGCCCACCACCTCCGCCACCATCAACAGCGGCCGGGGCCTCTTCCCCAACATGACAAGGAAGCATGGTGTCCGATGCCTCCTGGTGCCCACCTTGCCCCACGTGGAGACCTACATGCGGGCATTGGTGAGGGTGGTGGGGCCCTCGGCCATTGTGGTGGCCTCCAAAATGTATGGGAAGGTCGTCTTCTTCTTCGCATTGGAGGCCACCATCCAGGAGGCGGTGGAAAGGGGTCTGGTCGTGGGGGGGTGTGTGTTTGTCCCCCTAGACTTGCTGGAGGACCTGGGCGTCCGCCTGGTCCTGACCTCTCTCCCTCCTTTTCTTCCCAATGCTGCCCTGTTACCCGCCCTTTCCACCCTGGGGAAACCTGTTTCTGTCATCAGCCCTCTCCTGTTGGGCTGCAAGGACCCCAACCTCTGTCACATCTTTTCTTTCCGCCGGCAAATGCAGCTTCTACTGCCGTTGGCGGTGCGTGACAGAGAGGCACTCAAGGGGTCCTTCCTAGTCCCCCACCAAGGGGCCCATTACCGGGTGTATTTCTCCATGGGGGAAGCCTGGTGCTACCTCTGCCGGGCGTCAGGGCATGTCCGGAGGGACTGCCCCTTAGCCCAACAAGGAGGGACACCTGGGATCCCCGAGACCTGGCAGGACATCAGTCCCATCATTGCCGACGCCCCTGGCCGCCCGATACCCGAACCCACCCCCCCTCCTCTTTGGACCACTACTTCTCCCGCTCAGGCCCAAGGGGCACCTCCCTAACAAAGCCCAGATGAGCGGGAGAACCCTGCCCGCGCTGCTGACAATTTGGTGGGGCCTATGGAGGAGGGTGTGGCAGAGATACCACCAAGCATGGGGGAGAGCCTGCCCCAGGGAGAATCCTCCCTCCCTTATGCCACCCCACCACACCCCCAAGTCCCTGAGCCATCGCCTTTACCCTCTGATACGACCCCTGCTAACCAGCCCCCAGATGATGCCATGGAGGTCTGGGCCCTAGTCCAGGGGAAGCGAGGCAAGCAGAAGGCTCAAGTTCTGCCTCATCTACCAAAGGCAGAGGCCCCCCGGAAGACCAGGAAGGGGGGCACCGATGCTGAACCTTCCGCTTTGCCCACAAGTGCGTCCCAACCACCGGTGTCAGCCGCGAAAGACGTGGTAGCACCGGAAGGTAGTGTCTCCCCTCCACGGGAGACCCTCCCCTCCGAAACCCTCAAGGAAGCCTGTTCTGTCCTGACACTACCCGAAGCCCCCGTGAACCCCGAGGCAACCGTCGTGGCGGGTGCCAGCGGGGAGAACCCCAGGGCGACAGAAAGTGTCCTCTCCTCCATGTTCGAGGAGATCGAGGCCCTAGATCTGACCCTGGTCGCCCAGGGGAAGGATGACCTTTTGCCAGCAAACCTCGATTTGGGTGACCTCACTCCACCTCTCTTTTCTCCATGCTCCCTCCCCCTAACTGCTGCTTCTGCTCCCACATCCGAGGAGCCCCTGGACTCCTCCATCGACCCGGCTGCTGATGGCACCCTGCTGATGACCACCGAGCCTGCTCAGCTGACAGCCGGCACCACGCGGCCGGGACACGAGTTGCCAGGGGCACCCCCCGTTGGTGCGGAGCAATTGATTTCCTTCCTGGGCGGCGGCCCAACAGAAGATAATCCACTTCCTGATGCTGTGGCCACTAAATCCACCATAGAGCCCAGTCCCGGTATCACTGAGAGCTCCCTCCCCACCCCCTTAACCGTCAAGCCTGATTGGGAGGCGCCACCATCCAGCTGCTTGCCTCCCGAAACCCAGAACCTCGCCTCTGCCTCTGCCCCTGCCCCTACCCTTATCCAGTCTACCTCCTGCGATGTTATTGCCGCCTCTGGGGCTGTCTCCTTCCCTTTTCCAATTGATGACCCCCAGGGAGCGGCCTTTGCATTCTCCTGCCCCGACCCATTAGGGGCTGTTATTTTCCCTCCACTGCCCCCTATCGCCCCAGGGCTTGAGGTGGGCCTAGAAGCTCCAGCCCATCAGGCACCCCGTTGGGGGTCCACACCCTGCTTGCCCATTTTAGTGGGCCACAGGGCTGCACCAAGGGCCCCGCCGGGGAACAACCGGGAAACCGTAACCCCCCCCCCATGCCTGCAAGGAGAGCTGCGGAAGTTTTTAGAGGATGTCCGTGGCTCCTGCAACAAGGTACAGCTTGCTCTCCAGCGATGTGGGGATTTTTTTCAAATCCTCCGGGCCACAAGGGCCCTTATGGGGGAAGGTAAAGGGATGGGGAAGCAGGATGTCGTGGCCTATTGGCGGGTCCGCGTCTTCCGTGACCAATTACTCACCTGCGAGATGTGTCAAGGACTGTTGCATGGCCTGCTGGGGGAAGCGAGCGTCCCTGCCAGTGAGGATCCCCCCCCCGGCCCTCCCTATGACACCTCTCACCATCGCAACGTTGAAGACCCGGGGCTGTAGGATGGCTCTCTGCACGTTCCAGGTGCTCTCCTTCCTTTTGGAGGGAGGGTACTCTGTGATTTTCCTGCAGGAGACCTATACGGATCTGACCGCCGAAGATAGTTGGCGGCTTGAGTGGGGGGAAAGGGTCTACTTTAGCCATTCCACGATTTGGCAGGCTGGAGTGGCGACCCTGTTCTCCCCCGACCTATGGCCCAAGGTGCTAGGGGTCGCCGAGGCCGTGCAGGGTCGCCTGCTGCATCTCCGGGTCCATATAGAGGGGCTCGTGGTTAACCTCATTAACATCTATGCCCCGACATCGGGCCCGGAGCGGCTGCAATTCTATCAGCAGGCATCTGCCTTCCTCGGCACCTTAGATTCTCACGAGTGCCTGGTCCTGGGAGGGGATTTTAATACCACCCTCAAGGAGCGAGACCGCTCAGGGACCAAGCAGTGTCCGGCCGCCGCAGACACCCTCCGGGAGATAGTTGAACATCACTCCCTAGTGGACATCTGGCATGACCACCACCCGGATGACACTTCCACGTTCACCTTTGTCCGGGTGGAAGCCCATTGGTCGAGCCACTTCCAGTTGGACCGCATTTATTTATCACGCTTCCATCTCTCATGAGTCCACTCCTCCAGTATTCGGTTGGCCCCATTTTCTGGCCACCACCTAGCCACCGTGACAGCCTCCCTCTGTGTGGAGAGGCCGGGGCCGGCCTATTGGCATTTTAACAACAGCCTGTTGGAGGATGAAGGCTTCGTGACGTCTTTCCGGAAATTCTGGCTGGCCTGGCGAGGGCAGAGGCGTGCCTTTCCCTCGGCGCGGCAATGGTGGGACCTGGGGAAGGTGCGCACCTGGCTTTTCTTCCGCGACTACCCTGGGGCACCAGCTGACGGAGAAATGCGGCGATAGAGCAGTTGGAACAGGAGGTCTTAGAGCTGGAGAGGCATCTGGCCGCCAGCCCCGAAGACCCGCTCCTTTGCGGAGCGTGCTGGGAGAAGCGGGGGGAGCTCCGGGCCTTCGAGGACCATCGGACCCGGGATGCCTTTGTTCAATCCCGCATCCGCCTCCTTCGGGAAATGGATCGCGGCTCCCACTTCTTCTATGCCTGGAGAAAACGAGGGGGGGCAAGAAACACGTCACCTGCCTCCTGGCAGAAGATGGCACCCCCCTCACGGAACTGGCGGAGATGTGCAGGAGGGCCTGAACCTTCTATGCAAGTCTTTTCTCCCCGGATCTGACCGACCCTGGCACTTGCAGAGTGCTTTGGGAGGAGCTCCCTACGGTCAGCACAAGCGACCGAGACCAGCTAGAGTTGCCTCTCACTCTGGTCGAGATCTCAGAAGCCCTCCGTCGTATGCCCACTAATAAGTCTCCAGGCATGGACGGGCTGACCGTGGAGTTCTACCGCTTGTTTTGGGACATCCTCGGCCCAGACCTAGTCACCGTCTGGGCCGAGTCTCTGCAGAGCGGGGTCCTCCCTCTTTCGTGCAGGCGAGCTGTGCTCGTCTTATTGCCGAAGAAGGGGGACCTCCGCGATTTACGAAATTGGCGTCCCGTCTCGCTCCTCAGCACGGACTACAAAATCATAGCGAAAGCAATCTCGCTGCGGCTAGGGTCTGTGCTGGTGGACGTGATCCACCCAGACCAGACCTACACCGTCCCGGACCACAGTATCTTTGATAACCTATTTATGGTTCTGGATCTTTTGGAACTCGGGCGTAGAGACGGTCTGTTGTTCGGCCTCTTGTCCCTAGATCAGGAGAAGGCGTTCGAGAGGGTGGACCATGGGTACCTCCTGAGCACTCTGCAGGCGTTTGGCTTTGGACCCCAGTTTGTGGGTTTTCTCCGGGTGCTGTACACTTCTGCAGAGTCTCTGGTTAGGCTCAACTGGATCCTGACCAAACCAGTCAGCTTCGGGCGAGGAGTATGGCGGGGTGCCCCCTCTCGGGCCAGCTGTACGCTCTGGCGATTGAGCCCTTCCTCTGTCTCCTCTGCGGGAGGTTGACAGGGTTGGTGCTGCGGGAGCCGGAGCTGCAGCTGGTCCTGTCGGCATACACTGATGACGTGCTCCTCGTGGTCCAGGACCCAGGCGACTTGGCGCGGGTGGAGGCTTGCCAGCCCATCTATTCGTCAGCCTCCTCTGCCCGAGTCAACTGGGTCAAGAGCTCTGGCTTGGCAGTAGGAGACTGGTGGCAGGCAAGCTCCCTCCCACCCGCGCTTCAGATGATCTGGTGGAGCGCGGGTCCGCTGCTCTACCTCAGCGTTTACCTTTCTGCCACGCATCCCTCTCCACCGGAAAACTGGGAAAATTTAGAGGGCAGGGTAATAGAGCGGCTCCAGAAATGGACGGGACTACTCCGATGTCTCTCCCTCTGAGGGAGAGCGCTGGTGCTTAATAAACTAGTCCTGTCCATGCTTTGGTACCGGCTCAACACCCTGGTCCCGGTCCTGGGTTTCCTGATCAACCTCTGGCCATCGATTCTGGTGTTCTTTTGGACAGAAATGCACTGGGCCCCTGTTGGGGTTCTTCATCTACCCCTGAAGGAAGGAGGACAGGGCCTGAAGTGTCTACACACTCAGGTCCATGTCTTCCACCTCCAGGCCCTACAGAGGCTCCTTTATGCAGGCAGTTCGGCATGGAGCACACTGGCGCACGCCATCCTGCGCCTCATCTGAGGGCTCCGATATGACCGGCAGCGCTTTTATCTCTGTCCGGAATGTCTTCCATGAGACCTCTCCGGGCTGCCGGTCTTCTACCAGGACCTCCTCCGGACTTGGAAACTATTTTTAACAACCAGGTCCATGGCGGCCACCGAGGGGGTAGATCTCCTTGCGGAGCCCCTGCTACACAACCCCCAGCTCCATGTGCAGGTGGAGGAGTCCCGCTCGTGCGCTATAGCTTGATCCAGGCAGAAGTCACGAGAGTCGGAGACCTCCTGGACTATGACCGGGAAGACTGGCTGAATCCCCTGACGCTTGTCCGGTGCATGGGGCTGTCCAGACCTCGCACCCCCCGGCGTGTACTTCTGGAGGCGAAGGCCGTTTTGCTGCCCGCTGCTCGAGCTTACCTTGACCGGGTCCTGCTCAAGGGCACGCCCCGCCCACCCTCTACCCCAGGCCCGCCGGACCTTTTAATTGGACCCTTGCCCCGCAGACCCAATCGTCCCCCTCATTCCTTCACTACGAGCCGGCTGCATGAACTGCAGCCGGTACGCTTCCAAACTGCGCCAAGAAAACATCTGTACTTGCTCACACTCCAGACTCTTCACGCCCTCACCCTAGTGTCCCACCCCGACACAAAGTGGCGAGACCTTCTGCCACCTTTGGAGGGTGAGCAGCCCTGGTGGGCCAGCCTATATTCCACCTTGGTTCCGAGGCCCATCGGGGACATCAGTTGGCGGCTCCTTCATGGAGCTGTGAGCACAGGCATGTACTTGGCGCGGTTCACCCCCGTCCCAGATACTTGTCCCTTTTGTGGTGTGAGGGAAACCCTGGCGCACGTATATTTGGAGTGCGCCAGGCTGCAGCCCCTGTTCCAGCTCCTCACAAATCTCCTATTATGTTTTTGGTTGCATTTTTCTCCTCACCTTTTTATTTATGCACTCCCCATCTGTGGCCTCACAAAGTCACGGGATGTCCTAGTTAACCTCCTCCTGGCCCTGGCTAAAATGGCCATCTATAAAACCAGAGAGAGGAGGTTGGCCGATGGAGTTTCCTGTGACTGTGGGGCCATTTTATGATCCTCAGTCCGTTTATGTATCTGGGTGGAGTACCTCTGGGCGGCGTCCACCGACTCCCTTGATTCTTTTGAGTAGCGGTAGGCGCTGTCCGAGGTTCTCTGCTCGGTGTCCCCGTCCGGGTCCCTTTGTCTGACCCTTTGATTGGGGAAGAGAGTAAGGGACCCCAGCCCCAGCCATTGCTGCTGAGGACACCACCACCTTAGAGGGGTCCTTTCACACATGGGTGCACGTGCCCCCCACCCGGATTGTCCACCCCACAGCCTGCCCCTCTTGTTGTTTGTTTTCAGAGGAGGGAATTGTTGGTGACACTTGGGCGTGGCACCAGGTAACTCGAGGGGGTGGAAGACCACGACAGTCAATGAAGCCCCCTCGCTCTAGGCCACGAGGTAACTGGGAAGGGTGGAAGACCACGAGAGTCGAGGAAGCTCCCCGCTCTGGGCCCAGGCAAACTTGAACACTTCCCTCCCGTGAAGCTAATGAGAAAACAATTGTGATTGGTTGCTGTGTTACACATTGCATATGCTGCTGTTTTTACTTTGTAAGTGTATTATGCAAATAAAAATATCTTTTGCTTCAAAAAAAAAATTACTCTCTTATAGCTATCTGGCCTGACCCTGTCACAGTGTGTATACATTCAGTCTTATCTGGAATCATCAAAAAATGCTTTCCGATCTAAGAGTTAGGACTATGAGATATAACATAGATAGAAGACACTAGTTTCAAATACAACATTTCTAGGACAATCATTCAGATCAGGTAACTTTATTTTTGTCTAAAATTAAGGGAAGATCGTTCATTTTTATCCCAAATGAAAGATAGGTCTTAAATGTTAAGTGCCTGTAGCATTTAATGTTTAATAGGATTTGATTTGATGCATCACACAGAGGTTGAACGAGCTCACCCATCCCCTTAAATACCTATTGTTATTAAAAAGAACAGAGAATTTATGTCAGGGTATTTTTTAGATTTACCAGTTACCAGAGCAGAACAAACCATATTCTGTGGAGTGCAAATGAAAACTATTTATCTTCTCTCTTGTATCTAAACCATATTTCACAGCTCATGAGACACAAATGGGAGAGGCTTTCGATAAAATGTTCCTAGGATTTTCTCAGTACTTTAAAAAAAAAGAGGTTGTAAAATAATTCATCATATAAGCAGAGTGATAAGATTAACTGCTTTGAGTTTTACAACTGACAGAAATTATGTAGAGTGAGGGCTAACTGCCAGAATACCACTATGTTATGCTGGCTGTAATAAAAACAAATTTTAGGCGCAAAGAAGTGGCTATTTCTTTTAAGTGCAGATCTGTCCCTCTCCTATATATTTATTAATGTTAAAATATTTCATTTTAAAGTAAATCTGTGATAGTTTTGGGGCAAAGAGTAAATATGAAGTAGAAAGGATGGGAAAAAAAGAGTTGGAAGAAAGCATTAGGACCTGCAAATTGAGAGTATTTATAGCAGTCTTGTAGACTTGCAGAAGGAGGGAGAATAACTAAAATGTATTGGCTCTCAGGGCTTCACAAACTAGGGGGATGTAATCCAGAAATTGGAAAAGTCTAGGACAGTCTTGTCCCTGGTCCAGCTACTGTGTGCCTCTTTTGGCAAGATAAGAAACAATAAAACTGCAGTAGCCATACATCTGGGAATCCTCAGGTGTGGTAAATCAGTGTAGCTAGCTCTACCTCACCTCCTTTGATTTTCCGCCTCCCCCTCCTTCCCCTTATTAGAAGATATGCTAAGGTTGTGGCTAAGGGATGATCTGGCATGCCCAGACTATTGCTGTGCTCCAGTGATCCCTGCCCAATGGCTTATGGCCATTACCACTAATGTAGGTTACAAATACCTGAAGTTGCTCTAAAGATCACTGGGAGCTGAACCCAGTAGCCTTGAGGATTGTGTATGTCGGTGGAGGGGGTGGAGAGAGGGAAGATATGTGGGTGGCATACAGCAAATTTTGCTCTCAGCTCCTCGAAGTCTATACAAAGCACAACTTAACCAGACCCAAAGATCTGAACCTTTGTGTAAAAAGGTGGACTCAAATCAAGCAAAATTATTTCACAGAAATGGTAATAAACGTATTGCTTGTTCTACCACAGAAGGTTTATGCTACTGTCTTTTCCTGGAAGGAACATATCCTACTGGACTGGTTGTGCCAGTATCACCTCATAGTGGCTGGCCTAGAAAGAGAAGAGAAGCAATAATACTACTGAGAATGGCAGTAGTGCATGTTATCCTTTAGCTCCAATGGCTTCTGTCTTTGGAGCAACCGTTTCCTTGCTACATGAGTGTGGCTTAGCTGACAGTTGTGTTTTTTGTATGCAGATATGATTTCTTACAAGCTGTTTGGGACAAAAAGTTTAGAATAACCAATTAAAAATTAATAATAGTGCTTTTCATCCATAAATCTCCAAGTGCTTAACAAGACACTCTAGACACTAGAGGTAGAGCATGGTTGTTAAACACAGGATCAAGAGTCAAAAGAAGTTGGCTTCTGTTCCTAGCTCTCACTTACATGCCTTGTGACTTCTCTGTGCCCCAGTTTTCCTGTTATGTAATAATCGTGTAATTTCCAGGGTCATGCAATTATTTGTAAAGTGCTTTGAGATCTTTGGATTGAAGATGATATAGAAATGCAAAGTAGTAGTATTATTAACAGTTAAGTCTTGGTTCCAGTGTATGCAGTCTGTGGAGCAATCAGACACTTTAGAGCCATGTAAACATGGAATGCACTGTTTTAGTTGTCTGTAGATCACAGGGAATCACCGCAATATAACTATCCAAGCCAGACAAATTTTAAGCCTAAGAACCACCTTACATTTAGGCTGGCCAGAATTTTATTTTTTTATAATTCTGACAGATAATATCAAAGTTTATATTTAAGCATTATTTTATTTTTAGTCATTTATGGTTGTGGGAAATTATGGATGTATGCAGACAACAGGGAGAGTCAGACAATAATTATTTAATGACAGTAGACTTTGAGCTTCAAAAGTCAAAGCTTTATGACAAATTGTCAACACCACATGTCAAAATATCCTTGAATCAAATTCTAATAAAGTCTCAAGCTGCATTTTTCTTGCTTTGCCTATCTGTACATTTCTATTATCAGTGGAAATTTTTTTCATCTGCTTGTGTGTGAGGTGAAACTGACATTTACCAACATTTACCAATAAAAATCTAATCCTTTCAAGCCTACTATATTAAATGTATAGATAATCTTGAATCAGATGGAATTTGTTTGTTACAGTTTAACACAACAATTTGCTATCATTTGAGTATTAGGAAGTGTGACAGTATAATAGTAATCACAATTATTTAGATGCTCTTATGAACAAATACCATCAAACAACTGCAGTGATACTTCAGGTACTTAAAGCTTCATTGCGCTACAACTATAGCAGAATGAAAAGAGTTCATGTGTGCAGCTGGTTATAACAGACAAAAAACAGATTTCCCAAAACTGCATGCATACGTTCAGTACAGTTTTCATTAGTGAAAACAAACAAAAGCTAGAGTTTGAACTGACAGTCTTTCAGTACTCACGGGCTTTGCCAGTGCTCAGAAGAAGGAGGAAGAAAGCCAGAGCTGTGAACATGAAAGAGAAAAAGCAATAAAACAATTGCCTGGAAGCTGCGTAAACCTAGTTGCTTGATTATCTAAACAGGATAAAAGACAAGAAGTCTGTATTTTTCAGTAGCTTCATTGTAATTGCCTGTACTTTAAAGTCTGATTAAAAAAAGAACAAGCAGATTTTGTGGGTTGGGTTGTTTTTTTTTTATTAAATCTATTGCCTGGGGCCCTATGTTAGTAAGCTTGCTGATCTGATTTTAGTTCCTAATGGACCATAGTCCATATTACAAAAAATATTACATATTTACATAGCACAGCTGGCAGTTGCAGTTCAGGGAAGACTCAGAAGAACCTCATGCTACAGTTACCTCTCCTACTCTGAGCATGTGTTGTATGCTCCCTTCTGGATTTAGTTTTGGGCAATTTGTGAGATTTATGACCTTAGTATTCAGCAGTGCTGAACATCATCCACTCCAGTGGACTTCAGTTGGAATTGTGGGAGCTCAACATTTCAGAAGAAACCAGCCTTTATTATACAGCATGAGTGCAGCATATGTAAAGAAAAAAATATATTAGGAATTTGGTGCCAGATACTCAGCAAGTATCAACTGGATTAGCTCCATTGAAATCAACGGGGTGATGCAGATTTACACCACTGAGACTCTGGACATTAGATTCCAAGCCTGTCAACATTTTAAGCATACATTTCTTTTTGGGCCATTTATCATTAGATCAATGAATTACACTCACAATTGCCTTCTTGAGAAATCTAGAAACTCTTTCAAACTCTCAAATAAATACCAGACAGGCATTGTTTTAGGAAAAAGATCTTGAACAGGTACAAAATCCATTGGTTACAAAATCCATCACATTCCTGAATCTATGTCCTCTCTGGACAAAAGAGGCTGCAGTTTCAGTGTCACCTCCCCAATTTACTGTTCGGCCTGCTCTTCTGTTAAGTACAATAATGTGAAAAGAATTTTACGTTGTCTAGGCATGAAATTATTTTAGGATTTTTTCTTTCTGCCTGTGGTTGTGCGAGAAGGGGAATCAAGATCTGACAGCAGAAAAAATATATATTTTGTGTATGTGTGTGTGTGTACGCACACACACGTGCATGGTGTATTGCTGTAGCATCAAGGATTGAAGGGCCTTGTCTCTCCAATAGTAATTATTTCAGAGTTAGCAGGATGAAAAAGACCTTGTTTAGTCCTTAAAGTCTTAATGGTTCCAGACAATCTTTTTTCCGTTTAAATGCAATATTTTTGGCTTAATTTGATGGGGATCTGATTGCTATCAATTTTGACAGGTGCCAAAGAGCACACTGCTTTCAGCATATAAATTATTTAGGGAATATCAGATCTTTGAAAACAGACGGTGATGTCTGAGAACAATGTAAAGGGGTAACCTCCACAAAGCACAGGCATTTGTGAGATCCTTACCAAATGTTCCAGTAACGCACTGGACCCGGAATTTGACCTCAGAATTATACCAATTTTCTTGTAAAGTTATTTTTAAATTAATCTTCAGTACGAAGAATATCTGGACAAAAGATATGATTTCAGATTAAATAAAACTAAACTGAACAAACAAAAAGTAAACGAGGAAAACCATATGGTTCAGATAAAGTCACAGCATACAAATTCTCTGGCATCATTCTCTATATTTTTACAAGTTATTTTCAGAGGCTGATTGGCAGGGCAGAGGAGGGATAGCTCAGTGGTTTCAGCATTGGCCTGCTAAACCCAGGCTTGTGAGGCCCCTTGAGGGGGCCATTTAGGGATCTGGGCAAAACATTGGGGATTGGCCCTGCTTTGAGCAGGGGGTTGGACTAGATGACCTCCTGAGGTCCCTTCCAACCCTGATATTCTATGATTCTATGTGTACCAAAATTTAGAAGGTCTGCACTAGAATCCAAGGCACCTATGTTCCTGATATTTAAATTCCGGATGCATGTAGGAAGTATGCCTCTATTAAGGCCCTATGAATACATGTGTAATGTTAGAGAAAGAGAGCAGATGAAGGAGATATTTCCACCCCAAAAAAACATACAAATAACTTTCAGCCTCACAGGCTGTGTGGAAAGAGTGTTTGCCTATCTGGAGAAGGAGAGAGGGAGGTAGCACAGAGATACAAGAGAATCTATTGCTTCCATCCTGTGTGGCATGTGGCCTTCAGGTAATTATACAGCAGAAAATTGACTTTTTTTTTAGGCTGCAAAATCATACTGGAAACTCCTATTGAACGTCCCTGTTCATTGATATTATTGTTTTTTTCAAATATATTACTTGCACTGGATATCAATCTTTCCCCCTACCCCCAGTATATTAGGCACCTAACCTGAAAGTTCATATACTCAAGCAGAACCCTGTGCTTGACTGGAGTCGTTCAGATGATAGGGCCCTTTATTTGTATTTTCCTAAACTGATTCTCCTTTTGTTGTTGCTTGCTCATTTTTCTTACCCCTGGGGATCACTTTGTAGACTGTTTTTAGCCTCCTATTTGTTCATAACACCTCAAATGATAACGAGCTACAACTTTTCCTAATTAATTCTTTACTCCCATATCCAGATTACAAAGATGATATGCTGCTGATACTTGTTACATTCCTATTAGACATCTTGTCTTAGGTTGATATTATCATTTACTATGGCCATTGTTTGCCATCTTTCAGCTAGATCACGATTTTTGACAGTACTTGCATCCACACGAATTTCTACTCCACTTGCAAGGAGCTCCCGATGTTCTATAGAAAATCCTTTATTAATATCCAACATATATCGGCAACCTTTGGCATGTGGTAAGCCCCCTGGTGGGCTGGGCCAGTTTGTTTACCTGCTGCGTCCGCAGGTTCGGCCGATCGCATCTCCCACTGGCCGCGGTTTGCCGCTCCAGGCCAATGGGGCCTGCGGGAAGTGGTGCAGGCCAAGAGATGTGCTGGCCGTTGCTTCCTGCAGCCCCCATTGGCCTGTAATAGCGACCCACAGCCAGTGGGAGCCGCAATCGGCCGAACCTGTGGATGTGGCAGGTAAACAAACCTGCCCGGCCTGCCAGGGAGCTTATCCTTGTAGGTCGCTTGCCAAAGGTTGCCGATGCCTGACCTAGTGCATTCCCTTCATTCATTAATTTTGTGTTTCCATCAAGAAAAGTTTCAGGTCTTGCAATAAAATAATACAGATCAGGACCAAATTGGTTTTTTAAAGAAAAATCAATTTGAGCTGCTACCAACAGTGTCACAATATGGATCAACAATATGCTACTCCTGGGGAAATTCTATGCCACTGCGCAAGCACAGAATTTAGTGCCCCCCAGATTTTTTTTCTCTGTAGAAAAGACATTCTGCTGGAAAAGTGCTGCAGTTATGCCTTTCACCTACTAGGAGCTGCTGTGGTGCCAAAACATAGGGAGCCAGCTCACCAGCCGTAACAGCAGTCAAGAGGGAGAGAACAGAGATTGCGTTCCTCATAGCACCCTACCTGCAGTGATGTGGAATGGGATTTGTGGAGGTGACAGACAGAGCAGGGCAAATGGTGCTGCTGGGGGGGCCTATAGACTGGGATTCCGAAAGGCTTGTTGGGGGAACAGACTCAAGTGTGGGCTGAATGGGAGTGAGGGTGCAGGGACACATGGAGATGGCGGAGGTGGGGGTGCAGTGCCACAAAGGGCAGGGAGGTGGCTGAGTGGGGGTGCAGGGACATGGGGAGGGGGCAGGGGGCTGTAGGGCCACATGAGGACAAGGGGGAGGGAGATGCAGGAACACACGGGGATGGAGGAGGGGGGTGGTTGAGTGGGGGGGGCAGGGCCACAGGTGGCAGGGGGTGTCTGAGTGTGGGTGCAGGAACACATGGGAATGGGGGACCATGGGGACACAAGCAGATAACTTTTGTCATTTAATTCTAGACTGAAGAGACTGAATTAAGAAACAAAACAACCAGAAATACTAATTACATCAAAAGATTCTTCTGTTTTAAAACTGTTTACTGATTAGCTTCAATGGAAGCAGGATCACGTCTTAAATGTTCAGAGCTCAATGTAAGGATCATGCACAAAAGGATTTATGGGTAATGAAAATAATACTGAAAGATGTAAATTAACAAAGAACTGCATCAAATACTATAAATAACAAATGTAGTTCTTAATCACTGGAAGATGTTGGAAACTCTAAATGTTAACTTCTTATATAGTGGGCAAGAGATTCAGAAGTGGCTTGTGGGTGACCAGCTTGCGACACCAAAAAGGGTACTGGTTTTTCAGAAGCTGGGTGCTCAGCACTTTATGAAAATCAGGCCCCTTTAAGATTTCTCATGTTGAGCACCTAAAACCATTAATTATTTTGGAAAATGTTGGCCAGGATGGTTAACCTAGAGATAATTGTCACTCACAACTAATGCGTTACTAACTAATCATAGGGAGCACAGGTAGTGACACCTAGAGTAAGGTTGCCCAATATTTCCTCTTATAAGCCTCTGTTTTCAGTTGTTTATAACTTTGGTCAAACTTACCCATTCAGGCTAAAATTCCCCAATGTTGAGATGGCTGTCTGAGGCTGAATGTTTTTGACAGTTTCAGCAAAAGTGGTTTGGCCGTTTTCAAGAAGGAGAGTAGACAAAAAATGTTTTCCCTATCTTACAAATGTACAACCATTGGGCAGCTGTGGCACCATGCTTTGAAGCAGGGACTTGAAATGTGGTTGGGTGGCCCTTGGGTTGGTTAAAATTTTGAGCCTTTGAAAAATCTCAGTTTACACATGCTCAGTAGAGATGTTAGAGTTTGGCAGCTAAATGCCCTGAAGATTCCATTTGCACTGAGCATATTCTAGCCCAGGGATGCTGAGGCTGAACGGGACAATACACAACAGCCACCTTTACTATACAATCCTACATCACCCCCAGACAGCAGTTTGTGTTGTGCAGTGAATGAGGCAGGAAATCCTGTGGGAAAATAGTACGTAGTCATGTAATTAAAGCCAGTAGCTTTAATTACATGACCACATACTATATTAAGCATATTATATTAAGATTACACATGCAATTCTGCCATAAAATAACATTTGAATACTTGATTTTGAATTGTTAAAGTTCTTTTAACATAGTTTTTGTGTGTAACGTAATATCAGATACACCATTTCATTACCATTAAGCTTTTACAGCTATTTTTCATGTTTTTGTACAAGAGAACTGATTGCTGTAATTGAATGTTAAAAGAAACTTGTATTGGAGGAGGCAATTTTTCTCTGGCTTATTTAAAAACAGAGTTCCATGCAATTATCATCGGTAGTCATTTTTTATCAGATAGAAGTTGCTTACGGTAAGCTCAAGCACTAGATACAAATCAATATGCGTAATCAGTTATATTTGTCTCTATCAAAAATCTATTTATGAAGTTGCATGTAAATACTGAGTGGTTGGAAACAAGGGACAGCTATTAGCTTGTTGGGAATATAATAGACAGACCAAAGAAAGTATGAAAAGGAAAATTAAAGTTGCGTCAAGGATTTTTATAATGTACTTTTATCTTAAAGATCTCATGGAAGTTGAGAGGGAGATTGATGCCTTTACTCACTGCACAGCTTCTTGAAGTCCTGTATGAGCCACACATTTCTAATTTTCCCCACAGCATTGGTGTGCACATTCTCAATTCGTTTTGCCAAACAATTCACCATTTGTTCCCTTAATTCAGAGGAGCCTTTGCTGACTCCTTTTGAGAACAGCCTGAAAAGTCAAGTAATATTTTTAACTCTGACTGCAAAGTCTGTGGTTGTGCTGGGGTGGGGCAAAGAACATGTTTGCTTTACACAGACAACTATCTATAAAACTCAACTCACTTTGCAATTTTGCCACATTTTCTGGAACCACATATGTAATTATAAAATCCAAATCACAGCCAATTATCTTGCAAAATTTCAAAACTTCAGGAGAACAAATTGTTAGCTGAATGAATTGTTGCACTGGCTTCAATGAAACTGCTCTTAAGGCCAGTAAGATTCTGCTACCCTGGTATAGCTTGAGTAGTATGTTCCTCTGGAAGCAGTTTGGTTCATCCCAGTGTCACCTCTTAACCAGTAAAGGACTTCTCAGCCTGGTTCAGAGGGGAAGAATATGAAGCTAACTGAAACAAACAAACCAACACAAATATTGAATCTGTACTTCCTGTGATGGAGTGCACAAACCCGACACTAGGAAACAAGGGTTAAGAAATTACTTTGGGTCCAGCCAGCTCTGCCCCACAACACCTATAGTCTATACTCCATCTGGTGGAGGAATTACAAGACAGGGAAGCTCATTTGGTGGCAGACCTCAAAGAAAGCAGACCTGTAACACGCTGCTCCAGCAGCGCAGCACAGAGGGAAGGTTGATATCTCTAGGATAATTGCCCCAAAAGGCCCTCCCCGAGGGAAGGGAGGACCCACCCCAGAAACAGTCAGAGGGGGAAGCAATTCCACTCTCCCCTCCATATGAATCCTGGATATTGGTAATCCCACTTTACTTTCTTGGACTACCCCAGCAGGGGAAAGCCTTGGACTGAGCTGGCCCAGAGGGGGAAAGATAGGAAGTGGCCTAAAGAGGGAGCCTTAAGCAGCCTGGCTTGCCAGATCACTGGTAGCCCCAAAGCGCCCTGGGTTGGAGTCCAGTGGAGTGGGAGGATCCTGGCTTCCCTGCCACAACACCCCTGCTGGTTATGGCTTGTAGCTCTGACCAATAGGCCATACTTCCCAACCAACCCTTCAAGTGTGGACGGTTACACTTCCCTATAAGATTGTTGCTGTTAAGCAGACTTTCTGTATTGTCTCCTGGGATTTTCATAGGTTCTGTTCATAAACTCAGTCTGTTGCTGTAGCACTCATCCTTTTTCTCTCTCCTCTCCCTCTATCTGTGGAACAAAATGTCATTATTACTGCAACCCTGTTAAACTGTGCCTTGGTGTATAGACTTTATCTCTGCCTCTCCCTCCCAAGCCTAACAGTGACGGAGGCATAAAAGCTAGTAATGGAAAGATGGTGCCATCCCTAATTTTTTGTTGCATTTTCACTAAGCTATCTTCCCGATACACTATTTAGGTCTATTTACCTACTCAGCTTCTCACCAAATTGCATCTGTGTCCTTCCTTTCACACCTAGAGGCTTCTGATTTCATAAGTTGTTGTTGTGTTGTTTTTTTTAAACCAAACACAGGGCCGGAAAAGACCATATGGGTCTTTTAGTATTTCCAAAATATTTTAAAAAAATCTTTGGCTAAGGACTTTGGAACTCTTAAAAGGGATGTAACCCTGAGAGCATCCCTGTACCAGAAAGCAAGGGACTCCCTGATATCTAACAGTGAGATTCACTTGGCCTGACCAGCATAGTATACCCTAGTTCATTATTATAATTTGTATCTAAATGGTGTTATATAATATGTCATTGGAAAACTAATAACTCACTGATCATTAATATTATTTTAGGATGTATGTACAATCAACCCACAAAGGATTATACAGATGTGCTGAAATTATGTGACTAAAATATATTTAAACTGGGCATGTTGGGGGAGTTGATAAACAGGTTTTCTTTAGACAAAGGAAAGAATCCAATACCTCAGACCAGGTGTGGCCAAATTCAATGAGTTATTCATTTGTATTGAAGGCTGCAGGAAGAGATCATTTGCATTGTGAAAAATAATTGGGGGAAAGTGGATGGAACCAGCATGGAATCTACACCAGAAACCATGGAAAAAAAGGACATTTCAGATGAATAGATTTCAAAAGTTTACTGGACTATAAAGAGAGTGGAAGTGAGCCCCTCAGTTATCCTTCATTTGATGAGACAAGGAAAACCAGTGCCTTGGATTCTGTGCGGATCCTGACTACGATAGTCAGCCATTGCTAGAAAAGGAAAATTGGTGAGGAAACTACCTTGAACAAAGACTGTAGCTTGTTAAGTTAGGTTGTTAGGTCTTAGCCATTAGAATGTGTATTTTTACTTTTGTCTGTAACCCTTTCCAACTTTATGCCTTGTACTTGAACTCACTTCAAATCTCTTTTTAATTGAATAAACTTGTTTTACTTTTCATGTAAACCAAACCAGTGCTTTGATTCATCTGAAATGATTGTTAACTGCCTCCTTGGAGTGTCCAGCCTTCTCCTGGAACACTCACAGAAGTTTCGCTCACTGCTCTTTAAAGAGACGGAAACAGCAGCTTGTTTACCTCCAGTATGGTGAACAAGCTGCTGTTTCTGTCGCTTTAAAAAGCAGTGAACGTAACTTCTTAGGGAAGTAACAATTTTAGGGACATTCAGAAGTGGGGGTATGTGTTGGTGTCACTTTGCAAAGAGTAACTGGGCGATGGAAACTACAGTGTGGACTAGAAGACTACCGTGGGACGGAAGAATCCCATGCACTGCTGCAGGCTGGAGACTGTCTGGCTAAGCAGCAGTTCTGCAGAAAAGTAGCTGGGATGAGAAGCTGGATATGAGTCAGCAGTGTGCCCTTGTTGCCAAGAAGGCTAATGATATATTGGGCTGCATTAGTAGGAGCACTGCCAGCAGATCGAGGGAAGTGATTATTCCCCTCTATTCAGCACTGGTGAGGCAACATCTGTAGTATTGCATCCAGTTTTGGGGCCCCCACTACAGAAAGGATGTGGACAAATTGGAGAGAGTCCACCAGAGGCCAATGAAAATTATTAGGGGGCTGGGGCACATGACTTATGAGGAGAGGCTGAGGGATGGTGGCCAGCACATCCCTTGGCCCGTGCCGCTTCCCGTAGCCCCCAGGAGAACCGCAGCCAGTGGGAGCTGCGATTGGCCAAACATGCAGATGCAGCAAGTAAACAAACCGGCCCGGCCTGCCAGGGGGCTTACCCTATGAGGCTGCATGCCAAAGGTTGCCGATCCCTGACTTACACCGTAGTCATGTGTTTGTGGTTCAACTCAGACCAGCAAGGGGTTATGTCACCACCTGTCCTGCAATCAAAACTGTCATTAACTCCAGTGACCCAGAATTTTGCCTCAGGTCTTAATCTTCACAGGTATTCAAAAGAAGTTTACTCACAAAATAATATGAGAAAAGGTTGGTTCACCCAAATCTAGAAGTAGGGATGGAAGGAAAGGGGCATTAATTGTAGTTCACATCTGAGCTGCCATAATTACATCCCTGGAGCTTTTTTATTTTAAAGGATAAAGTTGTGAAAAGGTCTCTCTCTGCTGGCTGCTGCTTCCTGTCACAGACAGAAAGAAAACAGATGGAGTTGGAGAGTGTGCTCCCTGCTTTTCTGTCAGATGTTCAGAATTTTCTATTTTTGCAAGATAGCTGTAGGATTGACCCCTGTCTTCTGTTAGCATCCATGTGTTTGTGTAGGCAGTTACTTTTTATTTGGCTAATAGTTGTGTCTCAAGCACTCTGATCTTTTTGCAATTTAACACCTTCTAGAGAAGGTTAAATAAACAGACCCAGGGATGTATATTTTTTAATAGGAACGATTGTGAAATCACTTACACAGCTTACATTTTTCTCCACTACCCTTTGATCTGTATTGTTCCTGTTAATATAAACTTGCTTTGAGAAGCTTAAAGATTCTGCATAATATAATAAGGCTATCTTACATTTTAAATATGTGTAGACCGTTGAAATATAGCGTAATTACTGTACTATTGGGGGTTAAAAGAGAAGAACAGATTATACTCAGCCCTGAGGTGTGCATACTATTTTTACTTACAGTACATTATTAAGACAATAGATGGCTCTGAGCACTGTGCAGAGTTCCAGATTGGGTGTGGTTTATAGTAGACAAGGAAGACAAAGCTGGAACTCTATTTGTGTGGAAGCTTGTTTGTCTGTTGTCATAGTTTTCTTTAACAAATGCCTCCTGCTTAATATGGACTGTGATTTCTAATATCATGTTGAAGAGAGGCAAATGAGACAAGTGAAGTGGAAGGTTTCCAAGAGCCCTTCTTTGCTCCCCCATCCAACCTTGTGACCTCATCCAGAAGAATCATAATCCTTGCATTCAAGAAGCACAAGGACTCCGAATGTGGTCATAGCAACCAAAACAAATGGAGTTAGGACAGGTCCATGGCCTGACTTCTCCTTTGTGCCATGAGGAAGGGTTGTGGGATTTTCTGAGGGGGAAGAATTATGAACATACACTAGAAGATAGCTGAGAGAGCTCTGTCTAAAACCCACTTACTTAATCCTCTGATTAGTACAGACCTATTCATTTGTATGTTTAATAGCAATACTTAGAGCTTGTCTTCACTATGTGGAGATCGACGCTGCTGCAATCAATGCAGCAGGGGTTGATTTAGTGGGTCTAGTGAGTGCTCACAGGTCTGAGAAGAGGAATGTAGGTTGACTGTAGAGCGTCGCCCATCAAAGCAGCACAGTGAAGACAGCCGGGTAAGTTGACCTAAACTACGTCGATTCCAGCTATGTTATTCACATAGCTGGAGTAGCGTAACTTAGGTTGACTTAGCCAGGTAGTGAAGACATGCCCTTAGTCTTTATATAGCACTTTACATTTCAAAGTGCTGTACAGACATTAACTAATTAATCCTTACAACAGGCATGAAAATGGCATAAGACCATGTAGCAAATCATTGGCAAAGCTGCAGCTAGAGTTCCCAGCTTCCAGTCCCAAGGCCACTTCTCAACAGCATGCTTGAAAATATGTACTGGTTAAAAGGAAGATGTATGTGAAGATAGTAAGAGGCAAAAGTCAAAATGTTTTAAAATACATGTTAATTAAAAATAAATAGTTTTTGTTTAACCTGTTAGTTTTACTACAGTCAATATTCTTTGATCCAGTTCATTAACTAAAGATAGTACCCAAGAATAAAAATATTGCATAGTCAGTCCTAAGCCTAATTGACAAAGGAGGAAGGTTGGTGTCAGCCTGGCCGTTGCCAAAGAAATCCTTCAAATGAGTCCTTTAAAGAGCTGACCTCATATAGAGGATACCAAGAATAAAAATAACTTGAAATTACTAGTGTCACATTGAGGTTAACTATCTTATATTTCCCTATGATGTATAGAGTGGCAAAATGTGAAAGCATTGTCATTAGTAGAATAAAATTAAGGTCAAATAGATTTCTGGGGTAGCAAGCACAGTTGTCTGCCATTGTGTTGTGATGCCATGTTATTCAAGGGAAGCATGAAGAAAAATAGATACTAGAGTAGAACAAATAATTAATACACACATTAGATTAATTTAGCTTTTTCTGCTTCTGGAAGATCTGTGAGCTGACAGTGTTTTTCCCAATAAATGTATTTATAAAGATATTTATATATATAACTTTAGTGAATTGATCACAAAATATTTTGATGTAAGTATTAATAATTATATTAAAATTTTGAACGGTGACTGGTCAGATTAAATCACGTGATCTTGCTTCTATTCTGTGATTGGCTAAATCAACAAATTGTGATAAAGATTTCAGAATGTGAACTATATAGTTTGGTTTCCACAACTATTCATATGTGCAATTATGCAATGCATTTTCTTCAAACATTTGTTAGTAAAACTCAGTCATTTGAATGTTAATGAAAATTAATACAACAGGGAAGTTCCTAAATAATGCGTGATGGGCTCTATTGATACCACTAAAATTATTTTTCGCAGCACTCACAAGTGTCCTGGACACCATGGCAAAAATGGAAAAGTGTGATCCCTACTTTAGAAAGCTAACAATCTTACTTTAGACTTGACAGAACTTGTGGAATTAACAAACAGCAGGGAGGAGACAAAATGGAAGGACTAGGGATGTAGCATTAACATTACATGGTACAAATGTATAGCATGTTTATACATTAGGAATTCACAATCATTTAAATAAATATCCAGCAGACATCCAATTAACTGCAAATAATAATTAATAAAAACAATAATAATAAACAGTAATAAACAATGGCAATACAATAATGCCATGGCAATACAATAATGAACACTAATAATACAATACAATAATAATACAGTAATACAATGGCAATAAAGCAAAATAATAAAAATGACAAGAAAACAGAAGTTTTTATTGCAAAAATAATTGTGGATCAGTGTCTTGTTTTTATTATTTGAAAAGCTTGATTAATAATGGAACTCAGTTGAAAATATCATTTAATTTAAAAGAAATAATAATAATCTGGGCTTTGCAATGTGTATGTCAGCTTCTCTTTTTGGCTACTCCCAGACTTCATTTCCTATTCTGAAATTTTTGCTAATGGACATTTCTGCACCCTAGGATAAGATGAGACACAACCTCATACCTATAGCTGACTAGAATTCTTCAGGCTGGAGAGCTATGATTGTTTGAGATACAGTCCCAATAATATTGGATACAGGAGCCACAGGGAGCATGTCTGTAGTAGCTGTATTGCTGGAATTGAACAAGAACTGCTGAGGAAAGACATGTCTATGAGATTAACAAAGAAAAAATATGATGGCCTTTTCCTTTAGTATTTTGAAGACTGCCTTAAATTTTGCTCGACTCTTCCATGCACAGTAGGATTTCAGAATGTAGCCAGGGATCTGGAATGGAATCTCCTGGATCATTGTTAGTCATAGTGATAAGGGTGGAACTAGTCCTCATTGCAGGAATCTGTCTAAAACACTGCACTGTATATTGATCGACTGAGAGCTTGCATTATGAATGATAGTATGGATTTTGTGGTGAATGGATTTGCTACTTCTGTGAATCTATTCCTTTTAATGAAGCTGTGGCACCATCTCACTTAATCTCGGCCATAATCTTTTAAATTTGTCACGAAGCAATGTGTGCATGTGGTTATTTTTTAACTATGTCCGCTACTGATATCCTTTTTTTCAAGCTGTAAAACAAAGCATATAAAAGTGAGTGGTAACCAAGACAACATCTCACCAGTCTGAAAGCCCTGTTTTTTTGTCTATGTGCGTCTCTCTAAGTGTTTCTAAGGCTCAGTAAAGCAGGTTATAGAAGAAAATAGAAATTCTGAATCATACTGAAAGTTCCATAAGCCACTGCTTATAATGATAGACAGTGGCACTACATGACCATTTACCCACAAGTGGAAAAATGGCACTGATTGGATTAGACCTCGAAAGACTAATGCAGAAGTGTCCTTAAGGGTTAGAAGAAAAATGGATCTTTCAGCTCTGCAAGTGAGCACAACAAGCAATCCAAAAGCATTATTAGTGAGAGGTAGTCTGTAGCATCTGTTCCATTTATCACTGAAACTAGTTGTAGAGTACTCAGCAAAAAGTGAGCTACGTTTCTGCTCCAGGATCCATGTCCCAAAGTCCAGTTCTGTGCGTAAACTTTAAAAATAGCCCAGGGGCATCCAAAAGGAAGGAAAATCATAACATATTTCCCCTGTCTGCAGGAATACCTTTGCTAAGTACCTCTTGCAATACATTTTACTGACAGAAAAGATGTGGCTTCAGTCATCCAAGACCTATATAGAATTATCTGTTCAGAGGTCTCCCAAGACTAAAGGGGAGATTTTTTTAAAAAAGCACCTGAATGAAATGCACTGGGGCATTTAACTCTCTTTAGCCTTGTCCACACAGGCAAATTTATTGCAATAGTTAGTCCTTACTAGCTTCCTTGGAATAACTCTACACATGAGTGCTCGTATTTTGGAATAAGAGCATCCATGTTTGGAGCTATTGCACTTTAAATTCATACCTTCCGTTCTTCCAGAATAACTTCTCTTTGTAGACAAGCCCTTAGGCGTTATTGAAAATTCCATCTGAAGTAGTTTTTAAAATGACAAAAATGAAAAACCCACAATCTCTTGAAGCATTATAAAATTATTAGTTAATAGAGCTGATTAAATTATCCATTGCAAATACATGATGAATGTAGCCTCTCTTAGTAAATCGTTGGCAAACAAAACCTAATTTCTGTAAATGCATTTTTCAGCTTGAAGAATTTTTTGAATGGATTATGTATCAGAGGGGTAGCCGTGGTAGTCTGTGTCCACAAAAACAATGAGGAGTCTGGTGGCACCTTAAAGACTAACAGATTTATTTGGGCATAAGCTTTGTGGGTAAAAAAACCTCTTCTTCAGATGCATGGAGTGAAAATTACAGATACAGGCATAAATATACTGGCACATGAAGAGAAGGGAGTTACCTTACAAGTGGAGAACCAGTGATGATAAGGCCAATTCAGACAAGGTGGATGTGGTCCACTTCCAATAACTGATGAGGAGGTGACAATACCAAGAGAGGGAAAATTGCTTTTGTAGTGAGCCAGCCACTCCCAGTCCCTATTCAAGCCCAAATTAATGGTGTTAAGTTTGCAAATGAATTGTAGCTCAGCAGTTTCTCTTTGAAGTCTGTTTTTGAAGGTTTTTTTTTGAAGGATGGCTATTTTTAAATCTGTTATTGAATGTCCAGGGAGATTGAAGTGTTCTCCTACTGGCTTTTGTATGTTACCATTCCTGATGTCTGATTTGTGTCCATCTATTCTTTTATGTAGAGACTGTCCGGTTTGGCCAATGCACATGGGCAGAGGGGCATTGCTGGCACATGATGGCATATATCACATTACTAGATATGCAGGTGAATGAGCCCCTGATGGTGTGGCTGATATTCTTGGGTCCTATGATCCTGTCGCTGGTGTGGTATGATGGTGTGGCTGGCTCACTACAAAAGCAATTTTCCCTCTCTCGGTATTGACACTTCCTCATCAATTAGTGGGAGTGGACCACATCCATCCTGACTGAATCTGAAGAAGTGTTTTCTTATGAAACAAAAGCTTATGCCCAAATAAATCTGCTAGTCTTTAAGGTGCCACCGGACTCCTCTTGTTTTTGAATGGGTTATATGCATAAATTTGAGTCTATACCTCATAGGTTGTTTGTAAAATGTTAACTTTAGTTATCACTAGTAACTCTCTAAATTATATGCAGTGTGTGATTAGTCACCTTAATTGACTGGTAGTATTTCTACTCTCTTATTAGATATTAATATAGAGATTAGAGACCCTAGACACTATAGTTAGGGTGAATGCAAGACAATATTTCCTGTTTAAACAGATACTTATCTCCTTGTTATATGCCCTTAGTAGCCACCTTGAATAGTGGCTCTAAATGTTCCCAACTAACATTACATGCTCCTTTGGTGAAAGGTTCTATAATTCTTTGCTTTTCAAAAACTATTCACCAAAGAACAACATATAACAGGAATGAAATAGCAACATAAAACAAAAAATAAACAGTCCTATGAAGAACAGGTTAGACTGCTGAAACTTTAGCCTTCTGTAGGAACTTATTTTGCCCTTTTAAGCCTTTTGGCTTTTGAATTATCAAGATCTTATGCAATCTCCAGGAATGCCAGAGGCCATCGTTCTCTAACAGGATCTCTCTTCACAAGGAAAGGCTAGTGATTCTATATAGTCAGACAGAGGGTTGTTCACAGCTTTAGTGTCTGGGTAGTGATCAGTGTATATTGGAGATCCACCTGGTTATACAATTAGATGACACCAGTTCTGACAGAATTCCATCTGGCATAATAACAACATCTTAGTATTGACGGGTTCTGACCTATCTCCTTTTTTTTTTCCGGGGGGGGGGGGTGAGAATTATTCACCTAGATATGATTTCCTGTATTTGGTACGCTCAAGGATTTGACTTTTTGATATCTGTCAAAGTCCCTCTTCTGATGAGTTTTATATTAATCTTCCTTCTTCTGTAGTGTCAGAAAGTCAAGCCAACAAAGGTCTAGTAGGGAAGGGATGGCTGGGATACTGGACCTCAATTTCCTTCCCACCAACACTTCTGGAAGACTGAATCTATTTGGTAGGGGTGTTGACTGAGATGCCTACAAGATGAATTGAGCTGAGGATTTAGAAATAAATTGTCTTTACAATGAATTCTACTTCACCATTACTCAAGGGAAACGGGGCTGGATGGGACATGAGTCAAACCATAGGTATCTACAAACCACTTGCAGGTCTCAGAGGAAAACTGAAGACCACTGTGAGGGATGACTTGCTTTGGAATTCTGAAATGGGCAAAGATGGATTTTTATCCTTCCTCCATTTGTACTTCTTGTTCAATATCAATGAATCTTGAGAATTAATCAGTTATCAAAAGATAAGCTGCATTATCCAAACAGAAAAGAAGAGTTCCAACATTCTGCCATGGCATGCCTGGTAGAGCAGATGGTAGTAACAGTTCTGGTGAATTGGTCCTCATGCAATGACAAATACTACACTTCTTAATTCTCTGTTGTAGTCATTTGTTCAGCTCAGGCCATCAAACAAACTGTTTAGCTCTCTCCCTGCATTTTCTAATGCCCTGGTGTCCTTCATGCAGTCTGTCACAGACTTCCTGTTGCTTTGATGTGACATAGGGATAACCATTCTGCATCCTTTCACAACAGAAGCAGTCTTTCTTCTCATTTTAGAGTGACTAAAACAATCCTTTTATGCTTAATGGGTACTGTCCTGGGCCTTTCAATATATTTTTTGGCTCTTGAAGTGTTGATTCTTTCATCCTCCTATAAAGCGATTCTGGAATCAATGTTACATCAGCATCTGCGTCTATTTTAAAGTCTATTTGACATATTCCCAACGTGACCCTGGTGATCCATAATGGTTCTTTTTGGTTATCTTCTATGGGTCTAAGTTATGCAATCTCAGTAACTTTTGTGTATTTTTCTTGAAAGATACCTGCTACCATGAACTTAGACTGCTGCATCGCATCCTCTTTTTAGACATTTCCTACTTGTGGTGTCCCTTGCTGGACAAAGCTATTTTTTGTGAGGTAGTTTGTGACGGGTAGGATCACAGAAACCCCTTTGGGGCTGCCAACTGATGTGCCAAGACTACTTCTGGCCCTGCTTTCCCTGCCAATTTGGGACTCCAGAGCCCTGCCTGCTAGTGCCAGACACGCTTGTCGGCTACAAACACAGACTCAGGTCTACGTCCCAAAAACTGCAGGCTTAACTGAAAGCAGCGTAAGAAGTGTTCCTGTCTCTAACATTCAGATGCCCAACTCCCAATAGGGTCCAACCCCCAAATAAATCCATTTTACCCTGTATAAAACGTATACAGGGTAAAGTCGTAAAATGTTCGCTCTCTAGAACACTGATAGAGAGATATGCAGAGCTGTTTGCCCTCCCCCCTCCGGGATTAGTCCATATTCTGGGTTAATTAATAAGTAAAAAGTGATTTTATTAAATACAGAAAGTAGGATTTAAGTCATTCCAAGTAGTAACAGACAGAACAAAGTGAAATACCAAGCAAAATACAAAAACACACACAAGCCTATACCTAATATAGTAAGAAAACTGAATACAGATAAAACCTCACCCTCAGAGGTGTTCCCATAAGCTTCCTTTTACAGACTAGTCTCCTTCTAGTCTGGGTCCAGCAATCACTCACAGCCCCTGTAGTTACTGTCCTTTGTCCCAGTTTCTTTCAGGTATCCTTTGGGGTGGAGAGGCTATCTGTTGAGCCAGCTGAAGACCAAATGGAGGGGTCACCCAGGGGTTTAAATAGACTTTCTCTTGTGGGTGGAGACCTCTCCCTCCCTCTGTGTCAAATTCCAGCTACAAGATGGCGTTTTGGAGTCACATGGGCAAGTCACATGTCCATGCACGACTCAGAACTTACAGGTAGCAGCCATGGTTCCCATGCTACCTTGAATGTCCTCAAGTAGACTTCTTATGTGGATTGGAGCCTTCCAAGATTCATTGTCCATTAAGCATTTCTTGATTGGGCACTTAATTTGCACATTCCTTTCTCAAGAAGCTGACCAAATGCTTTACTAAGGTTACTTAAAATCAAGCAAGTACACAGCCAATATTCATAACTTTGAGTACAAAAATGACACATGCATACAAATAGGATGAATATATTTAGTAGATCACAACCTTTACATAGATATGTTACATGGCATATGTAGCATAAAACATATTCCAGATATGTCATATGTACATTCATAAGCATATTCCCATAAAGCATTGTGGGGTGCAACGTCATACACACCATGGGCATTCTTTCATGCTACTTGTTTAGTCTATGTTAGCATAGTCCTCTCTGGATTTCTTTGTGCTTGTACTGGTCTGGGAATGTATTGTTTCAGAATGTATTGTTTCAGAAAATACCTCCTGAGGTATTTTCCTTCTCATGTGTATGGCTTCTACAGATGACTTTCTACAGATGACTTTCTCATGTGTATGGCTTCTACAGATGACTTTCTACAGATGACTTTCTACAGATGACTTTGGAGGACTATGTTCTTAGCTGCCCCTTGGGTGAGGTTTGGGTAATTTTGGAGTTTTCCTGATGGTTGGCTGTCCCTCAGCCCTACAACAAACCAGTCTATGATAATTCTTTACTCATCTCCCCATACCCCAGCATTGGATTAGGTTGTACAGGGGTGTTATGAAATCATTCTGACTTGCCCTTGTCTTGCTTCCATAACTGAAATCATGTCCACTGAAAAATCGCATTGTGGGCATAGCAGGAAATGCTTATCCAGTTCTTCTTTTACTGTACTTAACTGTTTCATTTGATCAGCTGTGCGGCTTCTGGAAAGGCTAATGTCCTCTCCTGCAGGTCCCATTGTCTAGGGCAGGATATTAACTTATTTCTCCTCTGATTTGCTATCTAATACTGAAGCCTGACAGAATCACTGGAATCTCCTTACTCAGAGTGGCCATCCCTCAGGTTGCTGGAAATCAAATTCAGATGAGGGTGTTATTTAGAAGAAGGCTGGATCAGATGGACCATGCCTGCTGTTCCACCAGATTAGAGATTTATCCCCACCCTTTTCTTTGCTGCCTTTGCCTGATGTGGCCCTTTAAGGAAGAAAACTGTTTTCTGGTGTCTAGCTTTAGCTTCAGTGTGCCTTACTTTCCTATCTTCACTCCTGATTACAGCCTGGACTCACCATAATATTTTTCTCAGGGCCTCTGTGTTTTCTTAGGCCTCTTCTGCTGCTAGCTCTATGCCACTGTTTGTTGGTTCTGGCTTGGTTGGAAAGCTATCCTGTCTGTTTTCTTTCCCCCCTTTCCTCTTTCTACAAGGGAGTTCTGTGATCTGTTGCAATTTTATTCAATCCAATTCAACACACTGTGGTCAGGATGAATGCAAATTGTCTTTATTTCC
Organism: Lepidochelys olivacea; assembly: GCF_965140295.1. NCBI lineage: Eukaryota > Metazoa > Chordata > Testudines > Cheloniidae > Lepidochelys > Lepidochelys olivacea. Next base: position 172,345,000 of record NC_140411.1, read on the forward strand.
TGTTTACAAAGATTCTTACCTCCTTGCCATATGCCTCCTACTGGTCCTGAGTAGTGACTCTAACTGTTCACCATTAGAACATTTAAATAAGAGAGTAAGGAACGTTCACATTTATCTAAAAACTTCTTCTAATTCAAATATGAAAATTCATAAATGGGCAGACCCTCAACTGGTTTAAACTGCTATAGCTTAATTGCAGTCAATGCATTATTTAAGTCAATAGAGCTATGTCAGTTTACACTAACTGAGGATCTGCCCCAGAGATCTTAATCCTGCACAGCACTCTTTAGCATGTGAGTAGTCCCATCGATTCACCTCAGATATTATGACACTAACAAATACTCTTATTTACCAAGAAATTGCTTTTTTTTTTGCATTCAAACTTTCACATAACCCCCTTTCCCTAAAAGTACTTCCAGCATGTGAGTATTTAGTAGAGTCTGTTCCATTTATCAACCCATGTGAGTTGATAAATGGAACAGATCTACAAATTGACAAATGGAACAGATTCTACAAACAACCTACACAAATAATGCTTTTGGATTGCTTATTGTGTTAGTTACAGAGCTGAAAGATCCATTTTTCTTCTCTTCCTTACCAATTACTCAGATGCTGAAAAGTAAGTGTGAATTTAAGTATATTGCTTGAAAGGGACCACAGAGAAGAGCCATTCACCAGTGTTTGTGTGAACAAGACCTACTTTCATGAACACTTCTGAATAGTAAATAAGAAAGGGTACAAACTTGATTGAATCAAAAAGACTTTTGGAACAAAAATGAATGTTGCAAACACTGGTTCTTCTTTGAGTGGCTACAGGTGTGTATTCCATTCAGGTGTATTCATGCCAAGCACACTGAAGTTGGAGACATTTTTACCCCAGTAGTACTTATCAGGATGGCGCACGCACCCTATGCCTCCCTGTGGCCCCTCTTGAAACTGACCTGACCTTCTCATTTTCTTTTTACTGCCAGTGGCCTTAATCGGAGCTCCCTGTCTGGGGTTTTTTCCTCATGGTTTTATTCTCTGCAACACAATTTGTCACTGAGACTTTACTAGTGTGAATAGATAATAGCAGCTAGTGTCTGTTTAGTGTAATTAGTTAATTTTGTGGTGCTCAGCACTATAGGTTATGCAGCATTCTCCAGATTCCCAACACTGCCTGTCATGTGGGGTCTCAGTCCCCCACATATGCTGCTTACTGTGTCTAGATGAAGGATATAATAATGTGTACCATTTCTCATTCTTTTAAAAAGAGAAGGCAGATTTCTAGGGATCTTCATCTGAAGCAGCACCCGATTGAACAAGCTATGAGGCTTGCCTCAGTACTGGGTCCCTCTTTGGATCATGGGGCCAGCCACCCTCAGGTGTCCTGTATCTCCAAAGTAGTTGCAGACTGACCCCTGCACTCTGATGCTTCCCTGAGAAGGGAAAGGGAACAGTCATCACCACATCCTTCATAAAACGACATATACAACAGATTGGAGCTGTTGGAAATCAAAGAGCGATCTGTCCTCCTCTCATCAAAAATTGGCTCACAACATCCACAAAACCAAGATATTCTGGTAGATCTGGGCTGTCAATCTGTGTCTCCCTGGTACCAAGGCAGGAGGATCTAGGTGCCATACTGTTGACTACAGAACTGTCCATAGAATAACCATCAAGGCCTGTACCCATGGACGCAGCTGCAGCTCTGACACTTTCTGTACCAACAATCCTGCAAGTCTTGCTCTTGCAGTTGTCCTCCCTGGGACCTGTGGGGTGCCCCTCCCTCACGTAGATCTAGATCTCCACCCCAGTCAAACAGATGATCCCCTTATAGTCAGGCAGACCAACTCCCAAAACAACCTACAGCTCAGGTATAGGATGATGGCCATCCTTTTGAATGACCTTTGTTGGAGGAGCCTTTGAGCCCTCTCATCCCACAGCTCAGTCACAAAATGAAATGACACCACACCAGATTAATCTTCATAGCCCTGGCCTGGCTGAGATAGTGCTGGGTTGGTTTTTTTGGACCTTCTCAGTTCATCCTTCTCACCCTATGCTTCTTTGAGACCTACTCTCCCAGTATCATAATAGAATATTATATTAAGACCCAAGCAGCCTCCACCTCATGACATGGCTTGTGAGTGGCTAGACCCAGAGGAGAGAGCATGTTCCTTAGTTCAAGTGATTCTACTCAATAGTAGGAAGCAACTGACAAGGTTCACTTACCTAGCTACATGGAAACATTTTTTTTTGGGCTACTAATTATGGAACACACCCTTTGGAAGCAAGGATCGAAGCCATTTTTGAGTATATCCTATATCTGATCTTCTTACAGTTCTCTGAGAGTACACTGAGTGGGGATCTCTGCTATTCATCCTCCAGCCCAGGGGCGCTCAGTTTTCTCTAACTCCATGACTGCTAGATTTCTTAAGGGCGTATGTGATGGGGTGTACCTGCCCCGCCCTGAGCAAGAAGAGGGTAACCCCATATTGTGGGCTGAAGAAGCCCACCCCCTTGCCCCTGTTGGGCATGCTCCAACTGGAACCACAGAATAAAAGGAAGCAGCTCAGTTTAGACTGGGCTGAGGAGCGAGGACATGTGTTGCAGGCTCATGCCCAGAAGCTGTCAGAGGTCCAGGCCCAGGCGCACTGAGACTCAGCTGAGTACCCAGCTGGCCGTGGAAACCCATGAGGAGAAGAAGTTGTTGGGAGCTTTGCCTAACAACCCGGAGAACCAGACAGCCTGTAGACTATGGAACAAGTAGGCAGGGTAGGAAGTGTTCCAGGAGAACTGAGAACTGAGTCAGTGTGTTTCAGATGGATACCCATTGACCCAGCATGAATACACTCAATTATTGACAGGGCCCTGGGCTGACACCTACTGCAGTAGGGAGGGCTGAGGACCCCCTACCCCAGCCACCAACCCACCCCTGCATGGTGGCCCATCCCATAATGTGGCCTAGTTTGGCCACTAGGCCACATTATCTGGTGCAGGACAGTCCTACTTACTCTGGCCACTAGACCACACTGTCTGAGGCAGAAAGGCAGTCCCATTTACTTGGCCACAGGGCCATAACACTGTGATAGATTTTTGTTATTAATTTGTGTGAGGTGTTAAGTGATTAGGTTGAGGCTTTAGGATTATTAAGGGAGGAGATGATGTAATAAATTAAGTGTTTAAATTTTAAAGTTTTATTAATAAAATAAAACAATAGCGGAGAGTGTTGGGGGGTTATGTTATTTAGAGGAAGGACGGAAGTGTTAGTGTTTTAAGTTTTAATTTATTTTTATATTTATATATGTATTATTTGAGGCTGGCTAGGCTTGGGTGTAATGTAAGAAGAAGAGGGAGAAGGGTAGACGGGAGTTTTGTTTTGTGTGTATTGGTTGTTTGAGTTTGTTGTAATTTTTAAGTTGTTTTAGTTTTTAGGAGGGTTTTAAGCTTTGGGACTGTTTGTGGAGGGTGTTTTATTTAGGGATTTTTGTTTTTTTATTTTAGTTTAAATTGTTTTTATGGTTTTTTTAGTTTTTTTAATATATTTTGGTTTTAGGGATGTAAGGTTTGAGTTTTTTGTTGTTGTTTTGTTGGTGTTTTTAATTTTTGTAGTTTTAGATTGGGGTTTTTGAGTTGGTTCTGTTGTTTTGTAGGTTTGTGCAGTTGTATTTTTTATGGTTGTTTGGGTATATTTATGTTTTTCTTTTGTTGTTTGTTTTGTATATTATATGGCTGCTGCAGTTTAAATTAATTTTATAGCAGCTTTTAGGTTTTTATTGTTTTGCTTTTTACACTTGGCATACAGGTTTAATAAATTCTGCCTGGTATGCATGCTTTTTTGAAGCTTTGCAAAGGAACCCCAGGGATTGTATCCCACTTTGGTGAGAGCCCTCTCCAGCCGGGAGAGGTCCTTACCCCCTTTTGGAAGAGGCAACAGGGTCCCGGCCCTCTTTGCTGCCTCCCCTGTGGCTTGGGCATTAGGTCCACCTGCTTTTTATGATGCCAGCTGACTGGGCAGCCGGATTACTGTGTCCGTGCTCCCTAATACCCGTACGTCTGGCCGTGAATCTATTGCTGATGCAATTGCCCAGAACTGCGGGACTCTTGAGTCTGCAGCTGTACCCTTCTGTTTCCTGAACATATTATTACATTTTTTTAGTGTAATTTTAAAGATTTTTTAATTACTTGAGATTTTATGTAGCCCACGCCGGCATCGGGGCTTCCAATGTTACCCCACTGGGCCAGAGGGAGAGACACTAAGCCTCCCTCCATATAACTCAGTGTTTTTTTGCCACTGAGGGTTCATACACCAAATGCCCCACTGGGCTGAGCGAGAAACCCAGAGCTCTCCCCTTCTACTTAGTCATACTATGGCTGAGGGTGTATGCACTGAGGATACTGTGGAGCGAGGGTCTCTAAGCCCACCTCCTATTACCCAGTACTTTTACGACTGGGGGTAGACTCACCTGCACCCTTCCCCCGCCAACCGGAGTGGAGAGAGGAATGCTAAACCTCCCTCCGGTTCTCAGCTATGCTACAACTGAGGGTGGGGCACACCTCTGAGGGTGGGGCACACCTGTAACCATAAAATCTTTAACATGAAATAGCAACAGTGCCGGACAGAGCAAACCTGAAATACCAAGGGCAGAATAGTTAGTGCACTCCGCCGGGGCTCTCCCCTCCGCAATTCTCCACCAAAACTGTGACAGACTTTTGTTACTAATTTACATGAGGCATCAGGTGGTTAAGCTGAGGTTACAGGATTGTTAAGGTAGGAGATGACGTAACATACCAAGTGTTTAAATTTTAAAGCTTTATTAATAAAATAATAAAATAACAGCGGAGAGTGCTGGGGGGGGGAGCGGGTCTCCCACGTTACTTAGAGAAAGGAAGAAAGTGTTAGTACCCCAATCCCTAACCCACTTTTATACTTACACACCCATTACTTGAGCCTGGCCGAGCCTGGGTGTAATTTAAGAAGAAGACAGGGAAGGGTGGGTGGGAGTTCTGTCCTGTGTGCACAGGTTGTTTGGCTCCACTGTGATCTCCAAGTTGCTCCAGCTTTTAGGTGGGTTTTAAGTCCCGGGCTTTTTCTGGGGGGATGCTTTGTTTAGGGACTTTTGCTTTTGGTGCTTTTGGTGCTAGTTTAAATTGTTTTTTTTATGGTGTTTTAAGTTTTTTTTAAAAAGTATTTTGGCTTTAGGGACGCAAGGCTTGGCTCCCCCTCTTGCTGTTTTGTGGGTGTTTTTAATTTTTGCAGTTTTAGACTTTGTTGTTATTTTTTTGCTGGTTTGTGCAGTTTTTTGTTCGTTTTTTTTATGGCTGCTCGGGCACATTTATGCCCCTTTTTTTTGTCTGTTAGCCAAGTTTTGGCTGTGAGCAGCGTTTTTGGGCTGGGGCCAGCGTTTTATTGTTGGACTGAGCTTGCTAGCTGTAGTGTTGAGTTAATTTCTTTTTGTTTTGTTTTCTTTTGGGTTTTTTTGTTTTTTTGCAGCTTGCAAAATAATTTTTTATTTTATATTTATTTATATTTTTGACCCTTCCCAAAATATTTTGCAATGCTTACAATAGCGTTAGCAATATATAATGCTAATTTGCATTTTTAGAGGACTTTTTAAGGGAGGGCACCATTGGAGTGTGACAACACCCCCTCTCCCCAATGGCTGGTGAGGTAAACCTGCCTTGCAACACAGTAATACGTCTTTTCCTACCTATTAAGAGCCTTGGGGTCCCACCTTGGGACCTCAACACTTTCTTGGCAGCTGTTATGGGCCTGCTGTTTGAGCCCATAGCAACTTACTCTTGGCTTCACTAAACCAAAAAATTGCCTGCCTTATAGCCATCACATCCACTAGGACAGTGTCTGAACTGCAAGCTTTGATGGCAGGCCCTCTTTAAACAGTATTTTTCAAAGACAAGGTAACTCTATGTCCACACTGTCAGACCCCAAATGTCCCCTCCCTCAGGGAGTCTCCGGGAAAGGCAGATCAGCACTGTATGTGGCTAACACTGTTGCAAGCATCACAAAGCATTTTGGGGAGGGTCCAACGTGTGAGTGGAGAGTGGAAGTTTCCTTTGCAGAATACAAGAGGCCGGGGGGAGAAAGAAGAAGAGCAGAGAACGGGTTAACTCAACACTTCAGATAGCTCCATGTGAAGATAAGTCACTGGCCTTGGCCCAAGGTCATGAGCTTGATGAGAAATCAACAGCTGTGCAGCCGTGAGAAGAGGAGAACTAAGTTGACAGAGCTGCAGAGATGGTAGCAAAAACAGTGAGAGCAAATGAGACAGCGACAGCGAAGGCCAATAGAAGGGAAAACAAAGTCTCCAGCACCGGGATGTTTTGGGAAACCGAGGAGGCCACGGCAAGCCGGTTTGGACTGGCACAAAGAGCACCAGAAGCAGAGGTCTCTGAGTGGAATACCCCCCCCCTCCCCAGGACTTAAAACCCTCCTGAAAGCTAGAGCAACTCAGAGATCAACAGCGGATCCTTGGACGACCTGGGCCCAGGAGACTACTCCCGTCCACCTTTCCCCCGCCCTTCTTCTGACGTTACACCCAGACCTGGCCAGTCGCGGTTAGTGCGTGTGTGAGTATGAAAGTGGGTTAGGGCTTGTGGCACTAACACTTTCTTTCTTCCCCTCAGTGATGTGGGCGCGTTCCCAGCACTCTCCGCTATTATTTTATTATTTTTATCAATAAAGCTTTAAAACTTAGACACTTGATGTGTTCTGTACCTCCTCCCCAAAGATCCTGCGGCATCAGCCTGATCAACTGATGCCCCGGGCAGACTGGTAACAAAAATCTGTCACAACACCCAAAGCTTGTAACCAAAGTACGGTCAACTTTTCACTTAAATCAGACAATATATCTCTTGATTTTCTTCCCAGAACTGCATTCTAGCAAAGATAAATGTCCTCATATCTTAAATGTTAGGAGGGTGCTGGCCTTCTACCACAACAGGACAAAGCCTTAGACAGACTCCTCATCTCTTTGGATCCTATTCTGATCATGTGAAGGGTCATGCACGATCAGCAGAGCTGATCTCTCAGTGGATTACTTCCTGCATTACAATGGCATATGCAGTAGCCAATGCTCCTTCTCCATGAAGACCGTTAGCCCATTCTACAAGGGCCAAAGTAACATCAGTTACCTTCCTAAAAGATATTCCTATACTGGGCATTTGTTGGGCTGCTACTTGGTCCTCAGTGCATCTGTTTTCTTGGCACTGTGTGGTCAGCCACATCTGGATCTGATGTGAACTTTGGCAAAGTAGAATGCAATCATTGTTTAGCTAGATTATGAGACTGCTTGTGCATCACCAGAGTGGAATACATGTCTGCAACCATTTGAATAAGAAAAGACTGTTACTTAACTGTGTCAGTAATTGTTGTTCTTCAACAGGTGGGGCAGGCATGTACTCCACCCTTGAGCCCTTGTGCATTGGTGTCTTAAGCCAACTTCTCTAATGAGAAGGAACCAAGGGGGGTTGGGGATGGTCAAGGTGGTGATGCTCTTATATAGCCTCAGGAGAGGGCACAAGGACATGTAGGGCACACGGAAACATAGGACCTTTGTTTGCCAGAAGCTGGGAACGGATAATGGAGGATGGATCACTTGATGATTACCTGTTCTGTTCATTCCCTCTGGGGCATGAGACATTGACCACTGTTGAAAGACAGGATACTGGGCTAGATGGACCTTTGGTCTGACCCAGTATGGCCGTTCTTATGTTCTCCACCCTGATTAGTAATGCTGTGTGTGGGGAAAAAGATTCTGGTTCCAGTGCATTTGGCACAAACACTCCTGAATGGTATACACATCTGCACCCACATCTTGAACAATAACAGTGACTGAAGAGTAACAGTCTTCTGATCTTGACAATTCCCGGTTTCTCTCTCTCTCGTAACAGTGTGGACAAAATTCAACCCTAGAATTACCCCTCACCTTTGTATCAAAATCACCTTTGGATGAATTTCTCATGGACATAAATAGTCATTATGCCCCTCCCATCTTCCTCCAGAAAGATTTGTCCTTTTCCCCCCTATTTGTGAGTCAAGTCTTTAGCCATACTGTGCCACCCATTCAAGATTATAGGTGTCTGATATTGTCAAGGAGAGTGTCATATGGGACCATTTCAAAGACTTAGATCTGGGATCGGCAACATTTGGCACACAGCCCACCAGGATAAGCCCCCTGGCAGGCCGGGCCGGTTTGTTTACCTGCCGCGTCCACAGGTTCAGCTGATCACAGGCCAATGGGGGCCACGGGAAATGGCAGCCAGCACATCCTCGGCCCGCGCTGCTTCCCGTAGCCCCCATTGGCCTGGAGTGGTGAACCGCGGCCAATATGGGAGCCGTGATCGGCCGAACCTGCAGATGCAGCAGGTAAACAAACCAGCCCGGCCCAGCCCGCCATGCGGCTTACCCTGGTGGGCTGTGTGCCAAACATTGCTGATCCCTGACTTAGGTGATAGCTAATAACAACAACAACAACAACAACAAAAACAACAAATCCACCACTTTCCCATGCCTACCATCTTAGTTATTGCTAAGCAGCATTTTCTGTTATTTGGAACCCATGCTTCTTATTGCTCATTTATTTTCATCTATGGTAGATGCTTACTGTTTCCTAATTATTTGCTGAATGATTTTATGTTACAGAAGTCCAACTCGTAGAATACTATATGGTCTCCTTTTCTCTCTCTTCGGAAATTAGTATATATTTTCTGTTTCTATTTGCTATTTTTCTGTCTTGATGGTTCTCCTGCTATTCCTTCAAGAATCCCACAGTTAATTTTATTTAATCTTGATTTCTGCATACCTCAGGGCTATCTTTTCTCAACAAAATTAAAGTTAATGGGAGCTTTGCTATTGTACAGATGGCATGGTTGGTGTAAACAGTGACTATCCTATTATAATTATGCCCTCTGACTTGTGTCATTATTAAACCTTCATTCACCATTATTTGTATCTCTTTCTCATTAAAGATCAATAAAAGACACTTATTAAATATCTCAGACATTTCAGTGTTTGATTTCCATTATCTAATATTAGGGTTTTTTTTCACTTAATGTGGAATTGCTTGTTTAGTTTGATTCCTTTAGTTATTAGTGTATAGTCTTGCATTTTTACCTAACTGATTTTGCTGCAGCAGCTGCATAACTGCCTCCGTATAGTTTAACTTCACCTTTTTAAAAACTATGCCAAAATGCAGTAATTCACATTATAGACTGGCAGCTTGCAAAATCATAGATAGAACACAGTTGTTGTTTGTTATGGAAGTATTAAAAAAAAACAACTCTGAAAGTCAACCCTAGAAAATATCTACTTTAATTTGTAATATATATTATTTAAATGTATCTATTTCCTTTTCCAATGTTCATCAAGTAAATTAAAATAATTATTTCCTAGAAATGTTAAAAGCCCAATTTCTGTGCAGAGAAAAATTTTGTGGACAAACTGTATATTCCTTAAGATGATGGTTTGTAAGGATGATGCCAATTTATACAATATGCAGTTTATACATTTATAAATGTGCTCAATAGCAGTACTGTAGCATCTCTGTGCTACAGTCTCCTCAACAGAAAAGAGCAGAAGTTTAATGTGAGAAGTTAAGTGTTGGAGGACTCCAATATAAAGCAGGGTTGATTAAACTTAGTGATACCCAGAGTGGCTCCAGAGCATGCCTGGAGCCTAAGAATAGCTTCTGATTTGTTTAATTTTTTTATGGCCTGACTTTCAAAGGTGCTCAGAACCTGCTATTATGATTAACTTAATGGGATTGGTGGGTACTCAGTACTTCTGAAACCCAGCCATTAATATTTTTTGTAAAGTAATTTCAGATTTCCATGAAACAGAAGTTTCTATAGAAGGGCAAAATAGTATATAGATATAAATCTAAAATCTAAAATCAGTGCACACCACCATGGTATTTACTTGTTCCAATACTTCCATTATCCTTCATAGACTAAGCAAAATTTATTTATTGTCTGAGTTCCTCAAAATGTAAAACCTGCATTAGGGCTCCAATCTAGCAAAACACTTAAGCACAGTCTCAACTGTAAGCCTGTGAATAGCCAACGGAACTAATAAATATTAAAGGAAATGCTCTGCTAAACTTGGGCCTCAATCAATTGTGTTCTCAAACTGCAGTTATATACAGATAGTGGCCACTGATCACATTTTAGGATACAAGCTACATTTGGTCCTCTAAAGGAATCCTAACTATGATCATCTTGAGTTCATCTAATATATATAGAAAACTATGCTCTTCATTCCTCTCCCTGCAGGATCCTAGCTCTTTCATGACTATACAGAGATTTATTTACATAAATAAAGCCTTTATATTTCCTTGGATAAAGAAAAATACATCTACCACTGAGGCCATGTCTATCCTACAGAGTTAAGTCAACTATAGTTTCATCGGTGATCATAAGCTGCTTTAATTACATTGGTCGTGTATGTCCACACAACGCTCCTTGTGTCAGTGGAGCACATCCACAGAGAAAGCATTGCATTGTGGGTAGCTATCCCACTGTGCAACACAGGCACCACCCTTTGCCACCCTCTGCCACTGGGAGCTCTGGGAATGGATTAGAGTGCATGATGGCAGCATGCTCACTGTCCCATGATGCAGGTCTTTCCGTCCCATCATTCCGTGGGCTTCTGCCTTTGTGTTGTGCCATTTTTGAACAGCCCTTCTAAACTGTGCAGCCACCATCTCTGCCTGAAAACATGGATACTGAACTGCTGACCAATCTGGTGATGAGCATTATGAACACAACATGGCTGGTCCTGCAGTATTTCATAAGCTGTGAAATAGAAAGTGAGTTGGTGGTGCCTGCCCTGCTGTGTGCCATGGAAAGAAATAATTTAAGATTGCTGCTGGCATTCATGGAGCAGCTGCATATGGTGGACCATCGGTACTGGACTCTGGAAAAAAGTGCTGAGAGATGGGATCACATTGTGATGCATGTATGGGATGATGTGCAGTGGCTGCATAACTTTCGGATGCCACCTTGAATGACCCCTGTAGTGCTTGCTTCCTGAACATTAATTGTGTTGAGAAAATATTATTGCCTATAGCCATTGTGTTTGAATGTTAGCACCAATGAACATGTGTATGATACAAATAAAGACTCATTTTATTTCAAAGCGTAAAATTTAATAGGACAAAACACAATATTTTTTGTCAAACAGGGGACATGGCATTGAGGAAATGTCTCTCCATTACAGCTCTCACAGTTGCGTGCAACTCCAGCTTTCACTGTGAAACCAGTCCCTAGGGGTGGAGTGCAAGGGGTACTGCGAGGGACTGGGAACAAGTGCGGAATGTGGCGGGGGAATTTGCAGAGGGCATGGAACAGAGTTCTGTATTGGCTGCAGGGGAAGTTGTGCAGAGATGTGATCAGACTGCAGCATAATGAGGGACCTGAGCATTTCTGTCTGGCCCTCCAGTAGATTTATCATCTGCTCCAGCCCCTGTCTCCTTTCCAGGCTATCCAGACTGAGTTTTTCATTAATTGTCTCCCTTCACACACTTGCTTCACTATCTGCTATATCGGTTGACTGAAGCACTTTGCAAAACATCCTCCGTACTCCTCCTGGTCCTCCTTCTTATCTGATGGAGGTGCTCCGCCAGTGTGGAGAAGTGTGTCCTCCAGGGCACATCTGCAGAAGCCAAAGAAATAACCAACAAAGACAGTACTGTGAGTGCACTCACAGCCCTGAAGCACAAAAGTGACACACACCTCTTTTTCATTGTCTCTTGGCTAGCCCACAGCTCTGTGTGAGTCCCAAATATGGGTTCATTGGGGGATGACAGCATGGGAAGGGGGAACGGGGCAAGAAGGGACAAAGGGTCTGGGTGGTTGGTGAAAGAGATTGCTACAAGTGCCTAGGAAGACTATTCTGACTATTGGTGCTCTTTTCCACAGGCTAGGATAATTGAACCCGATATCTCACTCCTAAGTGTAAACCAGGGTGCAAGGGTGCATCTCCTTCATGGGTGGGGCTTCAGACTAGCTCCATATGATTCTCGCTTGTGTACTGCTCTGGTCCTTGCAGAAATAATTTCCGGGTGGCACAGCAAATTTTTGTACAGTGAGGAGAGAAACAAGGCAGCTCTGCCAAAGAACCTTTGGCAGAAGATTGCAGAATACCTATCAAAGTTTCCTAGAGATCTCTATGGAGGAGTCTTGTGTACATTAACAAACTTTTCCACCGGGTCCCCACAGCATAGCTGCATAGGCTCATTTGTTAATTTCTGTCTCTTATCCTTCTTCTACCGTATAACAAAGTACACAGTCTCCTCTCACCATGTGGTGTCAAAGCAAAATGCATGCTTACCAAAACGTGCATCCCCTGCTTCATGCACGCTGGAGTTCCTGGGCTGTCTAGACACCCCCTTCCCCCGAGTCAAAAAGAGGCCCTGACTCCCTGTGCCACTGGATGACCCTGTCGTGTGTTCCACTTCCTCATCGACCACTTTGTCTTCTTGGATGACTCTGCTGGGTGCTGCCTCCAGGCCCCCCAAAGTATCCCTGGAGCTCTTGGCAGTGGAGGTGGAGTCGCTGACGAGGATGGCATGCAGCTCCTTGTAGAAGCGGTATGTCTCTGGCACCACACCAGAGTGACGGTTGGCCTCCCTTGCCTTCTGGTACATCTGCCTCAGCTCCTTGATCTTAGCATGGCACTGCTGTGTGTCCCTTTCATGCCCCTTCTTCTGCATGCCACTAGCAATTAACCTGTAGGTATCAAAGTTAAGCTGCAACTGCATAGCTTTCTCTCCCCAAAGATCCACTAGACCAGGGATCAGCAAACTTTGGCCCCCGGGCAGGACGGGCCAGTTTGTTTACCTGCCAGGTTCAGCCGATGGCAGCTCCCACTGGCTGCGGTTTGCCACTCCAGGCCAATGGGGGCTACATAAGCAAGCACAGTGTCTACAGGGACACTATGTTGCTCTAACTACATTGCAAAAAGACCTATGCCTCTTCACAAGGTGGTTTTATTATGTCAGAGTCGCAGGGGAGTTACATCGGTGTGAGGAGCATTTCAGTATGTACACCTCCAGTGTTTTGTCAACAAAACTGTGTAGTGGAGACAAAGCCTAAATTGCTTTCAAAGATGTAAGTAGCATGCATAATAAGAATCATATCTGCATACAGATAAGCGATAGATAAGTCTATTTCTACTACTACTAAGGAGCTGAAGGTTTTGAAAGTAAATCCCATTGAGCTTAAGAATGAGGTCCTTGAGCAAGATGTCCACACCCTGTGAGAGGACTCTTTACAAATCTCTCCTTGAAGTGTTTCTTTCACATCCTTGCATCCAAGAAAAAGGATTTTGCAATTTTGTGAATCAAGAAAGTGGAAACACCTGCCAACCCTTTAGATTCTAAGAATTAGTGGGGTAAGCGTATGTAGATGTTGGAACCCACTGTATGGATTATAGGATCCCACTCCCTCATAGTAGCATGGCTCCCTTAGGAGGCTGGGTGTTGCTGGCAGTATCCAACATGGTGGCGCATTGTCCCCTCAGAGCAGTAGGAGAGGAATCATTGAGAAGTTAAGGCTTCTAGAAGCAGCACTGCTTCCTGTGTCAATTCCCCAGGGAAGCAAACCCAAGGAGACTACCAGATCCTAACAACTTTTATCTGGTCTATACCCCATTGGTATCCAGATCCCAAGACAGGGATGGAGTCTGCTGCAAAGGCACCCTCCCCCCTTCAGCATTCCTGTCCAAATTATATGTGCTTCTGCTCCAGTCTGCTAATAGAAATAGAGGCGCCTCTATCATGGGATCACAGTAAGTAGTGGTATCATGCCTACTGGATCAGAGAGTCCATTCTCCCTACAGGAACAGGCTACAGGGCTCCATGTGAGGCCTTGCCAATTTTTTTCTGTCAACTGTTTTTTTGTAGCAGAAATGGTGTTGATTAAACAAAATTTTACGCAAAAAGTGGCTTTCTGCCAAAAATTACATTTTTTGTTGTAGAAAATCCAAATGCCTGAAAAAACAAAATATTTTCCTTTAGGTATTCCACCACAGAGCCTCATGGGAGTTATCTCATTTGATAGATCCTTTTTGGAAAAAGAGTAAGTAAAAGATGAGAAGACCTTTGGAACAACTCTCTTTCTCTATTTGTAGCTGCGTGTACTTTTCCAGTCTGCCTAGATTTGTTTATTGTTGGAGTAAAACAAACAACCCCCACCACACACACACTATAACTGAAATCTCTTCTTTTTTTAAAATATATTGGGTACCATTTATGGCCCAAGTGATTTGGACTGATATTTGTGTTACTTCTATAAATCACCTATGCAGCTCTTTTAGAAAACCAATAAAAGTACCTCCCTTGTGTTGTTGCTGTGCCTCAGAAATGATTGTGCAGCTGCCACAGAGCAATAAATAAGAACATATATAATTATGTTGCCTGCCTGTGGTGTATATTCAGTATGTAAAGGATCTCTTGCCTAATAGTTGTAGATCTGCCCCTTTCCTACCTACTGAATATATCAGAACAACCTGTAGGAGTTGCTCTAATCCACGTCTGGCTAGGTCCCCCACAATAGACAATTTGCGAGTCTAGAAGTGCCAGAGCACAGTGATCTTTGGCCACACCCATGCCCAAATTGCCTAAGAATGTGTCCCTTATACCTGGTGGGGAACTGGAAGTATAGAGCCTTCCTACATCAGATTTATGCCACTTTGCGATTCCTCCTATATTGAAGGAGTGGAAAAGGGAACAAAGTCACATCCAGAATCTGGTGCAATGAGTACTCCAAAATCCTACTTAAAAAAAGCCCTGCTGTAACATATGCTCAGGTATTTGTTAAGGGACATATAATGTGATGTGCAGGCCATTGAACAGTTCTTTCTCAATTGCCCAAAGCCTCATTTAATGGGTTTTGTCACTATTGTGACAAGGACTAAATTATATATTTTAACTGTGGGATTAATGCCAACAAAATGCATTGTATTTAATCGTGTGTGTTTGGACAACACGTTGGCAGATTAATTCTAATATAGGTACATGTAAAGTAATGCATATTGGGGAGAAAGTATTGAGATTTTGTATTCATGCTAGTGCACTTGGAATGGGACAACTGCAAACTACCCCACTAATAAAATTTATCCTGGATCTGAAGAGACTTGGCCTCTGTGCCAAGACTGCTCACTGAACAGCAGCTTTGATTATGCCATTTTCTTGTTTTTAAATGTGGAAACTCATCCCCTTGATCACTGCTTCATTTCCCATACGGCAGTTGAACAATCATTAAGCAGCACCAAATTTTAGTCACTGACTTGCTGTCATACTGCCTTGGGCCACATTCAAACAAATGATCCTGAGGCAAGAGGCTCCATGTCTGGAACCACCCAGACTTTTGTTTTTCAACCATGACACATATTCCCTTTAATATGGAGCTACTGTACTTAAATATCCCTGATATCTTATTACCCGTAATAGACCCTCTCATCTTTATGAAAACAAGTTCCTGTGTTTTTCCCTGACTGGATACGGACAATGAGTTCTTCATTACTTTAAGCCAATATATCTGGATGACTCTTCATCGAAAAAGTTCTCCTTAGAGACTGGGATGGGTTACATGCAACTTACAGCCATCTTTTCCTGCAGATGGCTAGCCTGAAGCTACCCCAATATATTTATTGAATCTCATCCCACTGAATGCTTTACATAGAGAAATCAGCACAGTGTTCTTAAAATAATTTACACTAAATCCAATCAAGAGTCTGTGTCTAACTACTACTGTAATCTCCTCTCTACTAGGGGACAGCCCGGAGACAGTTAATGATGCCTGAAAAGTGGGTGGCATTGGCTGGGATGGGGCATTACTAGGGATGTGTAGGTTCAGCCACTGGCTGGGCTCCTATGGAGCTCCCAATTAAGCTAAAGTTGCCCTCCCTCCGTTGAGCTGAGTAGAAACACTGCCTACCAATACAAAGGGAAGATTACTTTATAGGGCACAATAATCCTCACTGGTGCAGAGGTGAAAGTTGCACCTCTGTCCCATTAATAGTGGATCTGACCCTTCATGTTGATCCGTGGGAACAATCCATTCTTATGACTTTCATATAAATTATATAGAACCTTGCTATTGATTTCTTAAAAAGGCTAAGAAATCATTCAATAGTTGAGCAAAACTGTCTGGCAAAATTCCCATAGATGTCATTTGGATTTTTGTTGAAGCAAGGACTGAATAGCTAGGATATCTAATTTTTGTCTTGCTTGTTTGCATTTGCATCTTCCAAAAACTTCCAACAATAAACTTTATGAAAGCTTTGTAACTAGAGATACTTTTCTTCCCCCCTAAATGTATTTGCTATTACAGTGCAAGGCCTTTAAGGTGGTACAAGGATATATCATGGGAACAACTGGAAAATGTAAGAAAGGGAAATTGTAAGCTGAATATCAAGAAAAACTTACCGATACTGAAATATATTAGACTATTAGAGTCTCCCCAGGGAAGTGTAAAAGGACCCTTACTTAGCACAATTAAAACAAGGCTGGGAAAGCACTAGAAAAATGTAGTGCAGGAAATGGAGGATGGACTTTAGGTATTTACTATCTCTAAATTTTATTTCTGTGGTTACAAGGAACAAACAAACAAAAAAGCATGAAAAAACATGAAAAAAAACATGAAAGATGTTTGGTATCTGTAATTGTGCTCTAGTTAGAGTCAAAACAGAGGCACTGCAAGATTGGGGAATACACCTCAGCTGTCCCACATTATAAACCTACCAACAGCCCAAACAAAATAAGGTGTTCTCTTTTTTGTGTGTATAAAGGATGGATCTAGTGTTAGCTTCACTAGGGCCCCTCTCTAAGTTTTGAGCTGTAGCTGGATGAATACTGAAGAAAAAGTGCTCGTGGCATTCACTTGAATAAAAAACATAAATCTGTGGTGACAGTCAGGAAGCAGTGGGTAATAGAGCAAACTGCTGTATATGGCCATGGTGCAGCCACACCCAGAGTAGTGTTTTAAGTAGTCGTCTACTTTATTAGCAGAAATGATTTAATAGCTCTTTATATATTACTTCATGGTGTTTTTCCTGAAGTTCCATGCCAGCCACTCTCCCTGATCTGGCACAGACAGCCTGACGATATGCTGAGTTCCTGCTGTGAGAGCACCTTAGGGACTGCTAGCACAACCTGTTTGTTACCATCTCCATCTCCACTGACACCTTTCTCCCCAAAACAAAGTGCCCCTGCAGGTATGGCAGAGGAGGAAAGAGATTATTGTCAAACAAAACATATAAAATACTAACTGAGTAGGAAACTCTCACTTTGATGCTCCGTGCTGAGTAACACCAGCCCTGCCTCAATCTATCACAAAGAGAAGCAAGAAGTTTGGGGAGGAAAGAAGAGCTGAAAATGAGTGAACCTTATTAGGAGCCTCTTTCCTTCTGTCAAGCCATGAGCCTCCTGTGTAGCCATGGGTTTCTGCACTAATAGGAGGGAGAGCTGCTAGCAAAGAACTCGCATGCAGAGGAATGATTTTAACCAGAAATACAGAATGATGAAGCAGAAGTTATAGAAGTCTGATTTTTGCTAAACCAATAAAACCTATCATAATGTAATTAGTTTGCACTAACAGGTCTTTTGGATCTCTCCTTTTGAATATCAGAAAGATATTTGGCAGGTTGACAGGTGAATCTTCTGTTCAAAAGGAGAGAGTGTATTTTTGTTCACTTAGACCTGCTACTTTAAAATGTACTTCTTCCTGCTTTAATCAACATAAGAACAGATGTTCTTGTAGTAGCATGATGACCAAGCCTATTGTCTTTTTCAAGTGATAGCAAGCAAGTTCACGAACTTGGAGGACTGTAGTATCAAATTTACCCTAGGTGCAACTAGTCTGTTCTCAGCTATTTGTGTACAAGAAATTGAGTGTTTCCATTTTACATAAGACATAGTAAAATGAACCAGCAGGCACCACTCAACGAGATGGGGAGGAGACCCCCAATGACAGTACTGTGCTTTTAGTCAAAGAAATTAATCTGCTTTTATTGAGGGCTTAGTTTGATCCTTATTATTTTGCCGCCTGGGGTTTTCTAAATGTTCATATCTCCCTCTACCACCTCCTCTGATTCTGAATCCTGATGCACGTGTTCTGACGACAATTTCTGCCTGGAACAACAGTGACAAGAATCAGATTGCAACCTTTACTATGCAGTAGTTCCATTATTGGAAGCCCAAGTTGGTGAGTGGCCATGCCAACTTTTATTATTACTTTTTTATATGAAATGGAAGCACTCAATTTCTTCTAAATGAAGAGTAGAAAATAGCAGACTTGTGTTTAATGGGCAGGACCAATTCAAAAATCATTTAACAAACAGCCCATTCTCTTCCTTCGCATTTTGAAAATATACTTATTTACTGTGCACCGAAGGAATAAAAAAAGACGATTTATCAGAGGGACTTTACATATTGTGACAAAGTGCAGACAAAGTACAATAGTGGCAAGTCTTCTATGCACTACACTAGCTAGCATCCCATCCATTATGGGATAATGAAGATGTGAGATGTGAAAAAAAGCTCTCTCAAAAGATCTGTGAGCTGGTTCAGCTTCCATCTAAAATGACCATCAGAGCTGTATCTCAATCTTTCTATTTTGATCTTCTCTGCGATGTGACGCTATATAAATGCACACAATACTCTTATACAGTTATCCTTTGCTAAGTAATATGGAAATAATTTGACATTTATTTGGATTTCTAGAGCCTTTAAGTTAGAATGAAAACAATTCAGCCTCACCTCTCACAGCTATGACTATAGAAAGACATCCTTGGTTGTTCCTCTTCTTTCAGCATATGTAGTATAAGCCATCTTGAGTGCATATCAGGAGAATGCAGAGCAAGGTAATTAGATGAAGTCAATTGCACAATTATTTTTAATAAGTTGGGTGCTATAGATGACAATTTATGGACACCCTTCTAATACCAAGCTAGAACAATTGCTTTTAGTTACTTTCGTATCATAGGCCTAACAATTTAAATAACATCATGAAATTTAACTGATGAATTGCTGAGAAACAAGTACGTTAACGCCTTTCCTTCTGTGAAAGATGAAAGTGTAGTTCTTACATAAAGTGGAAATTCACTGAGTTGTTTTGCCTGAACTGTGAATTGTGTGTGGGGGATCAGGCTTCTCAAATACTAGTGCTCTATTTTCCATTTGCCTGGTAAGTTCTTCAGTGTGAGGCTTGGGGGGCAGGGGCGGGGGTCGGGGGCGCAGTAGGAGGACCTGACTGAAAATCCCACCACCAATTTGGGAATTCATATGTCCAGTGCTTATTGGCACTAAAGCCCATTGAACTCGATGGATTCAGTGCTGCTTTGGATTAGGCCCTGACTTTGCAAGACAACAGTGTTCTCATCCAGTGATTTGATTTTTTTTTTCTCTTTCATATTAGGGGTGATCCCAGGAGCAGCTAAGAGATGGAAGAAGAAAATGGAGTGCAGAATGATGTTCAGAACAGAACTTTTAACATGTAGAAAACTTGGATCTCCAAAAATATGCATTTTTGGTCATTGCTAGCATATATGTGTGTGGTGTGCGGAAGAGGAAAGAAATGTAATATATTAGATATATCAATAAAGTGATATTTTTGGAAAGTTAACATTTAGCCATTAGACACCAGTGCAAACCAAACAAGTTGTATGTAATTTTACAAAATTGTGTGAGAATGCTCAGCCATTCTCTGATATCTGATGTCATTCCCACAAAATTCTTCAATTTCACAGAAGAACACCAAGACTATGATGTTCATTTTTTCAATTAAAATAAATGAACAAGTAATAAAAGGGATTCATTTTTATGAAACCATCAAAAGCCAAAATTTTCCAGTTTCTCTTGACATGTAAAACTTTTTGGAACATATCTATGATAAATTCATTACTCTCCCCCCATAGCTTCAGAGGCAGAGATAAATAGAGATGATGGGCATGGGCAGATTTAGCAACAAAACAGGCAAAAAGGAAAGGGGAGAAACATGTCTAACACAGCAAGGTGTTGATCATCTTCTATCTAAGCACTTGGAATTTAAGAAACTCAGAATCATGTCAGATTATGCCCATACGTAGAACCTTTTAAAATGGTTGACTGTTGCTATTTATAAGTAGCTAGAGATCCAAACATTCTCTAGCAAGCATTTACTAAAACACTGTTCATATATATAGGGACAACAATGCAGCACCAAACTTCAGTCCTGTGTGACTACATCAGCAAGACCAGAATGGTAGTCGATAGTCTATATTAATCTTTATGTTTTCACAGCAATCAAAGAGATAAGCAAGATAAAACATAAAATACTCTTGCTGGAAGGCTGCAACGTAACACTACTTTATTTCTCAGAATTCAGAACAACAACACACAAGAACCCAACAATAGAGAGAGACAAATCAGACAGATCAGACAAATCAGAGAGAGGCATGCTTGTTCTGGGCTGACTAGTGATTGACTCTGATTGTACACTTCCCTACAGAGCCCTTTAGCTTGGAAGGAGAACCAGGACAACCTACTCTTGGAACTGCAGAGCAGTCGACAATACAGCACAATCTCTGTTTTCAATCTCTTTCCCCAAAAGTGAAATTTGGCTCTAGTTACCAGTTCAAATGCCTATGAGATACAGATATGCCCATTGTTCTACAGTGTATGTCTGCAGTACTGTGTGTGAGTCACTGATGAGTCTTCTGTAGATCATGCTAATCTTTTAAATTAGGATCTAATTATGACCTATGGAAGAAAAGTACTTGATCATGTCTTGCAAAATCTATTGCTTGCTTGAATGTTTGCACTTGTAAACTATCATGCATTCAGAATTGTGCATGGATATAGCATAGCAGCCACTTTGGATATTTTGGCTTGGGGGAAGAAGGTAGCAAGAGTGAGAGCAACACAGACAGTCACCTATTCATAATTGATTATAGATAGTGACACATCACATCAATGAGGGATGGAAGTAATCAAAAACATATACGGTTTGATTCCAAATTCTTAATAATAAGCACCTGTATAATGCTTTTCATTCATAGATCTCAAAATGTTTTTACAAAGGAGCGTCCACATCATTATTCCCATTTTGCAGCAGGGTAAACTGAAGCACAAAGAGATTATTTATAAGTGACTTGCCCAAGGTCACACACCAAACTAGAGCCAGAGCTAGGAATAGAACTAAGGTTTTCCACCTGTCATCCACTGGACTCTCCTGCCTTCCTAGCACTGGGATTTGTATGAGCTGTCAATTCAAGATTCTCCTAGTCAATCATCCCTTCAGAACAGGGAGCCAAGTGGGGTTTCACATGCGTTAGTAGGTACATGGAAGCAACAAATGACAGATCTTTCCAATGAGAGAAGAGCAAGTGACAGCCCAGATAAGAGTGGACTCCATCACTTTAAAGTCACTTTCATGCTGTTTGCTATCATGATTGGCCACCAGAGTCCCAGGAACAGGCTCTGGATGACTGAAAAAAATAGACCCATCCCATTATTAAAGGCCTGGTAATGGAAGAGATGTCAATGAGATAGGAGGCAACCCGCATTTGCTGCATCACTGGTGATGAACCTCTCCTCTGCTGCCCTACTACTGGATCTGTAATGGTGAGCTTTTTTCCCCTCTTTCTCCCTTGAGGAGGAGTCAAATAAAGATTTAAGTGGAATTTGGGGAAGATAGAATGAAGCAAGGTAGAGGCTAAAGACTTAATAGTTACTGCTTGTTATTTATGTCAGTATAAGGCGGCAGATAAGGCAGCCTGTTTCCCACCAGGCTCTCCCAAAAAACAGAGTACTGTATGATCATCGTGGCCATTGCATTTTTGACAAAATGACCTTTGAGTTTCTCTCTCTCTCCCATAACAAGCCACTATCTTGGTAAGTGAAGCCGGACAAGACTCCCCCATCGATCTTTACAAAATTTTGCTCTATGTATGTCCTGTGTAGTTAAGTAGAGCAGCAAGAACTTTGGAGGGTGGGGCTGTCTTTAATGTTTTTTTAACTGTTTTGGTAAAAACAAGTCTTCAGTCATCCTAAGAGCAAAAAGGTTTTCACATGAAATGTCGTTGTAAACCCTGTCTGTTTTTTAAAGTACAAATAGAGTTATTGTTCCCAAAACCAAGCACAATTTTACAATAAAAGTAGGGGTTTTCAACTTGGGGTCATGCTTGCAGCATCACAAACAGGTATCTGGGTGGGGGGTGGGGGATCATGATCCGCATCCTTCCCATATAGAATATTGAGACAAGAGTCATGGCTAGATCCCAGCTAGTTAGGAGGAAGGTTCTGGCTGAATGGGAGGTGTTCCTGGTGTGGAAACAGTTAAGAACCACTGCATTAAAGCATTTCACTGTCAATCTTTTGCCCAGCCCTCAGTTTATAGTAAAACATGTCCAAAGTCTTATCATAGAATCATAGAATATCAGGGTTGGAAGGGACCTCAGGAGGTCATCTAGTCCAACCCCCTGCTCAAAAGCAGGACCCATCCCCAATTAAATCATCCCAGCCAGGGCTTTGTCAAGCCTGACCTTAAAAAGTTCTCAGGAAGGAGATTCCACCACCTCCCTAGGCAACGCATTCCCGTGTTTCACCACCCTCCTAGTGAAAAAGTTTTTCCTAATATCCAACCTAAACCTCCCCCACTGCAACTTGAGACCATTACTCCTTGTCCTGTCCTCTTCCACCACTGAGAACAGTCTAGAACCATCCTCTCTGGAACCACCTCTCAGGTAGTTGAAAGCAGCTATCAAATCCCCCCTCATTGTTCTCTTCCGCAGACTAAACAATCCCAGTTCCCTCAGCCTCTCCTCATAAGTCATGTGTTCCAGACCCCTAATAATTTTTGTTGCCCTTCGCTGGACTCTTTCCAATTTATCCACATCCTTCTTGTAGTGTGGGGCCCAAAACTGGACACAGTACTCCAGATGAGGCCTCACCAATGTCGAATAGAGGGGGACGATCACGTCCCTTGATCTGCTCGCTATGCCCCTACTTATACAACTTATAACTATCATACTCAATTTCTGAACTCTCTGACTGGCCTTTTTCAGGATATTAGGTGAGATGAAGTACATATTTCAACCCCAGCTAGAGATGCTTTGGCACAGAACCCAGCCTCACACGTATGTTGACTGGATTTTAGTTCTGTGTTTACCTCCATATGACTGGGGGCTGTGGCTATCATAGCCAGTGAATATTTTCACTGGCACTACTTTGTCTGAGCTACAGCATGAATAATGTTCATGATATAACTCTAAACAAGCACTATGGTACTTAAAATAGGATGCTGAAATTTGTTGTCTAGTTAAATTTGGATTTGTATTCATCCATATACCTATTAAAATAGCATTTAACCCTTACAACTGTTCCTGAATATGAGTGTCTTATATATATGGCAGATAGCTATATTGACTAGAAGTTATTGAATAAAATTAAAAGTCTGAAGTAGAGAATTCTGTCTACTTTAAAGTTAAAATAGAAATGGATAGCAATAATAATAAACTTAATGATCCAAAAATAAAACAAATCAATGGTCTCATCTAAACTACACTGCAATAAATGTCCCTGCTTAGTGCTTATTCCCTTTCTAATAAAGAAAACCGATTAAACAAACAGATTACAACTGGGGAAAAAAAACAATAAAAGCTCAATTGGCTCTTTTAGTTTCTCTCAGAAGGGTAAAACTGCAGTTTAGATTAAGCACATGAGATGAAAACTAGGATCTCTGAACTACTAGAAATGTATATTTGATAAGGACAAACACAGATTTAGTCTTAAATCTTATGAGGGACTCAGCTGTTTTATTGGTTAATACCAGATAACATTCTCTCTCTATCACTCTTTCTCACTAACTAGCTCAGCTGATTGAATAGCTTTTCATTTTATTTAAAAAATGTTCTGTGAATATTTTTGTGTCTAAAAGTACAGCGTTTGAATCACTAGGTTCATGGAGTCACATTGTTTATGTGTTTCAGAGTAACAGCCATGTTAGTCTGTATTCGCAAAAAGAAAAGGAGTACTTGTGGCACCTTAGAGACTAACCAATTTATTTGAGCATGAGCTTTCGTGAGCTACAGCTCACTTCATCGGATGCATACCGTGGAAACTGCAGAAGACATTATATACACACAGAGACCATGAAACAATACCTCCTCCCACCCCACTCAAATATTTATTTGACCACTGACTATATTTGAAAATGCTCATGCATCCCCAAAGTGATTTACTGACATGTGAGTGATTATTTGTCTGAAAGTGTGTTCATAATTTGTTGTTATTCTTCTGTTTAGAAACTCTGGTCAGGAAAGTGAAATCAATAGGCAACATAACCCAAAACATGAATAATAGATACAAACTTTTCAAAGCAAACAATCAAAGAGAATAAACACAACCCATCTAAACTATTTGGTAATAATAAATAAATTTGGAAAAACCAGGATTAATTCATGCACCATTATTTTTAGTGGATTAGATACTGAACCACTGTTGAAAATAAAAGGGGTAAATTAATTGGACCAGATATTGTGATATCCTTGCCCACATTAAGTAGTGCCTCACTTAACAGACAGTCCCATGGGACATGTTTCAAGACTGGGTTCAAGATCACATTGATCTGGTTTAGCATTTGTTTTGAAGGAGTCTAATGGAAGATACTGGGAATGAGTGCAACAATAGCTTTTCTGTTAATTGAAAAAGTATGAAATGCAGAGATACTTTGAAGGATGGGTTATTGCTTACTTTTTTGCTGCTTGTTTTGTTTGCTTTGTGTCCTCTTTGTAAGTGGTGGACCTAATGGGTATGAAGCCAAATAAACCTCTGGTCATGTTGTTTCTCTAGCCTAACTACATAGGCCTTGTCTGCTTATTAAACTCTGTACATGGAAAGAGAGGTGTAGTTCACTGTAGTATATAGAGACCCAAAACGGATTAAAAGATCTCCTTGTTCAGTTCTATTCTGGTACATAGACAACTAATATCCCCCTCTCACGGACAAAATTCCTCACCCCCCACCACCAACCAAACTAGGGGGACCAGATAGCAAGTGTGAGAAAACGGGAAGTGGTTTGGGGGATGCTCATATAAGAAAAAACCTCAAATATCAGGACAGTCCATACAAAATCAGAACATCTGGTCACCCTAAACCAGTGGTTCTCAATCTTTCCAGACTACTATACCCCTTTCAGGAGTCTAATTTGTCTTACATACTCCCAAGTTTCACCTCACTTAAAAACTACTTGCTTAAAAATCAGACATAAAAATACAAAAGTGTCACAGCACAGTATTACAGACACAATGCTCACTTTCTCATTTTTACCATATCATTATAAAATAAATCAGATGGAATATAAATATTGTACAGTAAAAGCTGTGTTATCCGGCCCTGTACCAACCGGCCAATGAAAGCTGCAGAGCCAGTGCGTGGGGTGGGGTAGGGGCAGCACGCAGAGCCACCTGGCCACACCTCCACCTAGGAACAGCAGGGACAGGTTGCTTGCAGGGAGCCGACCAAGGTGCACACCCCCCAGAACCAGCACTCTGAAACCCCGTGCCCCAACCCCTTGCCACAAGACCCTCCCGCATCTAAACTCCCTACCAGAGCCTGCCCCCTCCCACACTCAAACTCCCTTCCTCTTAATTAACTGGAATTTTTCTCTTACCGATACCCCGCATTTTCCCAGCATGCCAGATAAAAAAGCTTTTACTGTACTTAACATTTCAGGTTTAGTATATAGACCAGCATAAACAAGTCATTGCCTGTATGAAATTTTAGTTTGTACTGACTTCGCCAGTGCTTTTTATATAGCCTGTTGCAAAACTAGGCAAATATCTACATGAGTTGATGTACCCCTGGAAAACCTCTGCATGCCTCCAGAGGTACGCATACATCTGGTTGAGAACCACTGTTCTAAAGCAAACCCTCTGGTGCATGCTCAGTGCAGCCTTTGGGCTTCTAATAGTAAACAGCTATTCTTACATTAGCCACCAGGTGGCAATAAGCATAAAAATATCTACAACATTACCCTTCTCTCCCTTTAAGTTATTAGTAACAAGAAATTTAAAATAGTATAACAATAAAACAATACACCCTAATTACAAGGTTGGGGTAGACTACCCTAATCTTCAGAGATTATTCTGCCTTTTCAGCATAATTGTCTTCATGGTACAAATCCAGTCAGTCTCTAGGTTTGGGAGATCTTCTGGAATGGTGTATTTTGGAAACACCTGTGGTTCTTGATTAGTCGCAGGTGCAAAAAGGCTTTAGGTTTAATTTCCAATTCTGTGGTAGTGGTTGATATGGGGTCCTTAGTAATTTAATTATTTCTGGATGTAGCAACTGGATAGTCTAATAACTCCATTATCACCTAGTACCTCAACACGCAAACCAAGAATACTCTACAGCTAACTCCTCATGGTTTTGCAGACAAATATGATTGTGATGGCTACATATGTGCCACCCATCTGATAAATCAGACACCCACTGAGAAAATTCAGAGCATACACTGCATTGCTTAACTCTATTCATGTTCTTGGTGATGCTCATACACCATAATATAAATGTTGTGCTGCCTGCTTTTCCTTCGCCTTAGCAGCTTCAGCAAGGTGGAGAGAGCGAGATAAGTTCTTAGTTTCCTTCCCATTAAGAGGTCTGCAGGTGACTTTCCGATCGTGGCTTGTGGTGTCACATGATAAAGAAAAAGAAGTCTGGTCGGCTTGGCTGCTATGCTACTTTTTCCAGTCCCTCTTATGATTTGCACAGTCCGCTCCACTAGGCCATTTGAAAACGGAGGATTTGGCGCAGTTCTAATGTGTTTGTTGCTGAGTTTTTTCATAATACCTGAAATACAGCACCAGTGAACAGGGTACTATTGTTGCTCACCACTGTCTACGGAAAGGGTAAGCTGAAGTTTATTTACGGTCGCCTTGGCTATAGAGGAGGGCATTACTTGTGCCTCAGTCCATTTTGAATGAGCATCAGTTATTATTAAAAACATTTCCCCATAAATGGACAAATGCAGTCTACATGAAGCCTTGTCCAGGGTGACTGAGGCCACTCCCATGTGTGCAAAGGAACTTTTGGGGGTGTATGGCAGCTGGCTTGACAAACCACAAATTGTTGCCCAACAGTCTCCATTTCCCAATCCATTCCTGGTCACCCCACACAATTGTCGCAAGCCCCTTCATGCGTACAATGCCAGGATATGCTTCATGTAACAAGTTTGTCCTCTTGTAACATTTGTCCTCTTGCTGGAGGTATGATCACCCAGGACTGTAATAAGCCTGCATCCTGGACGCTTAAAGACTCCTTTCGGGAGTAATGAGGTTGGAGCTCTGTGCTTACCCTTTCTACGATACAACCGCATTTGCTCCAACCCCTCAGACAGAGACAAACACCTACAAGATCTCTATAAAGCATTCTTACAACTACAGTACCCACCTGCTGAAGTGAAGAAAGAAATTGACAGAGCCAGAAGAGTACCCAGAAGTCACCTACTACAGGACAGGCCCAACAAAGAAAATAACAGAATGCCACTAGCCATCACCTTCAGCCCCCAACTAAAACCTCTCCAATGCATCATCAAGGATCTACTACCTATCCTGAAGGATGACCCATCACTCTCACAAATTTTGGGAGACAGGCCAGTCCTTGCCTACAGACAACCCCCCAACCTGAAGCAAATACTCACCAGCAACCACACACCACACAACAGAACCACTAACCCAGGAACCTATCCTTGCAACAAAGCCCGTTGCCAACTGTGTCCACATATCTATTCAGGGGACACCATCATAGGGCCTAATCACATTAGCCACACTATCAGAGGCTCGTTCACCTGCACATCTACCAGTGTGATATATGCCATCATGTGCCAGCAATGCCCCTCTGCCATGTACATTGGTCAAACTGGACAGTCTCTATGTAAAAGAATAAATGGACACAAATCAGATGTCAAGAATTATAACATTCATAAACCAGTCGGAGAATACTTCAGTCTCTCTGGTCATTAGATTACAGACCTAAAAGTCGCAATATTACAACAAAAAGACTTCAAAAACAGACTCCAACGAGAGACTGCTGAATTGGAATTAATTTGCAAACTGGATACAATTAACTTAGGCTTGAATAGAGACTGGGAGTGGATGGGTCATTACACAAAGTAAAACTATTCCCCCTCCCCCCCACTGTTCCTCAGACATTCTTGTTAACTGCTGGAAATGGTCCACCTTGATTATCACTACAAAAGGTTTTCTCTCCCCGCCCCCGCTCTCCTGCTGGTATTAGCTCATCTTAAGTGATCATTCTCCTTACAGTGTGTATGATAACATCCATTTTTTCATGTTCTGTGTGTATATAAATCTCCTCACTGTATTTTCCACTGAATGCATCCGATGAAGTGAGCTGTAGCTCAAGAAAACTTATGCTCAAATAAATTGGTTAGTCTCAAAGGTGCCACTAGTACTCCTTTTCTTTTTGCGAATACAGACTAACACGGCTTCTACTCTGAAACCTCTCTGTCCAGCCATTCATAACCATTCTGTGCACTCAAGACAATAATGAGTCTCTCTGTCTCTTTTTCTGTGCTGCATTGATTAGAGAAGTGAACAGTAGTTCAATGAACAAGATGGTTTCTCTAGGGTGAGGTTCTTTGGGTGTCTAATCAGAGCATCTGCATTACCCAATGCTGTTCCAGATTTATAATCAAACCCATTGTCATAAATTCATAAGGTGAGAGTCCATCACTGAATTTTAGCAGATGCCATAGGAGGCACAGGTTTGCTGTCACCAAACAGCTCTTTCAGAGGTTTATGGTCTGAGTGAGTAACAAAATGCCAGCCATGTAGGTAAGAGTGGAACTTCTTTACCCACAAAACCACTGTTATCCCTTCTTGTTCTAGTTGGGAATATTTTCTTCTTCTGGAGTTAGTGACCTTGGTGCACAACTGATAGGATACCCAGATCCAGCTGACACTTGGTGGGCTAATATCACACCTACTCCATATGGTGAGGCATCAGAAGACAATACTAGTTCTTTCTGGTTATCCTAATGAACTAAAACATTTGATGACTTTAGCACTTTCTTTGATTCTGCAAACGCTATTTTTTTGTTTTGCCTTTGACCCCACTGGAATTGTGTAATGGAGCCAATATGGATGCCAAGTTACCATAATTATTTAGCAGGCCTAGAAAGGATTTCCATTCAGACTCTGACTTTAGTGGTGGTACCTTGGTAATAGCTTCTACCTTCTCCTACTCTGGATGCAAGCCAGTGGCATCAATTTTGTAGGCCAGATAAATGACTTCAGCAGCCTGAAAAATATAGTAACTCACTCCCTATTCTGTAGAACTTACAGGTGGCCATTTTCAGTTTATTCTTGTCACCAAGGTAAAATATAGAAACCCAAAAAAGGAGATATTTTATTCTTGTACATGCTCACATAGACAACTATATTGCCTCCATTTTGGAAAGTCTTCCTTTCCCCCAGCATGTTGGAGCATGCTCAGTACAGCGTTAGGGCTTCTAAGAATAAATAGCTCTTCTCACATTGGCCTCCAGGTGCCCATAATCATAACAAAGATGCTAACAGCATTACGTTCACCCTACCAAAATTTGAGACACCTGCTATCTGATCATAGCTGTGATAGCTAAAGCAGTGGTTCTCAATCAGTGGTATGTGTACCCATGGGGCTACGCAGAGTTCTTCTAGGGAATACATCAACTCATCTAGATAGTTGCCTAGTTTTTCAATGGTCTACAAAAAAGCGCCAGCGAAGTCAGTATAACCAAAATTTCATACTGACAATGACTTGATTATATTGCTCTATATACTATATAGAGAAATGCAAATTGAGGGATAGCCAAGGACACTGAAATGTAAGTACAGTATTTATATTCCAATTGATTTATTTTAAAATTATATGGTAAAATGAGAAAGTCAGCAGTTTTTCAGTAGTACTGTGCTCTAACCCTTTTACATTTTTATATCTGGTTTTTGTAAGCAACTTGTTTTTAAGTGAGTGGAACTTGGGAGTATACAAGAAAAATCAGACTCCTGAAAGGGGTACAGTAATCTGGAAAGGTTGAGAGCCACTGAGATAAAGTGTAGCAAACAAATTGGTTATACCTCTAATTCAGTACTAAAATATTCAAGAGACCAAATAGCCAACCCTACTCAGTTTGTTAGTCACAGACAAAGTAGTACACCATAAAAAGGAGACATAAATACCACCCTCCTTGGGTGGTGATCACTTTACATAGAAGGTCTGCTTTGAAAATATGCACTCAGCATACTGTAGTTGTTTACAGGCTAAAAGCACCCAATACATCACCTGAGATTTTACCCACCAGTCTGTAACGGTTTCTTATCTTGTTTTTCTGTATTGTCCTGTGCCTTCCTTATCTTTGTATTGGTATTCCAGCAGTCAGTGGGCTGTGGCAGCACCTTCTTACTGTGCCAGGACATAACAGTCATACATCTTGTTTTTGATGGGTTTTGCATCTGCCTGAGTTCAACGATTTCAAAGTATTATGAAATATACTTCAATGTGCATGAACATTATTTTGGAAAAAAGCACACTACAAATCACAATATTGTACAGTTTAGCATAACTACCCATCATTAATATATGATATGTGTACAATATTAATACCATTTGTGTGATATATAATAACGTGGTATGCCCTATGTATAACAAA
The DNA here is from genome assembly GCF_965140295.1 of Lepidochelys olivacea. NCBI lineage: Eukaryota > Metazoa > Chordata > Testudines > Cheloniidae > Lepidochelys > Lepidochelys olivacea. The sequence goes on from NC_140411.1 coordinate 172,375,687, forward strand.
TACATATTGGCTAACAACTAAGTATTTTTTTCTCTTCCCTTATTCCTTTCATTTTTTTTCTTTATCTGTATGAAATTTGGTTTGGAGAAACTGTTTTGACAAAACTAACCATTTGTCTAGTCTAATTTAGACCTCAGCACTGTAGCAGTGGAGTGGCTTTGTCACTAAGCTGAGGATTTTTTCACTATAACACAGTTAATATTTTCCATCATATAATAAAACTAGTAAAGCTGCTTCTGTAACTTGCAATTTTTGGCTATGTGTTTAGGTAAACACAGAGAGAACGTTTAAGATGGTGTGGTTATTAAGAGTTTAAGTATAAGCCACAAGAAAGAACCATAAAAGAACTATGAAATGTAATACTGGCCCTTGGGTGCATTAAATAACATCTAGTTAATCCATAAATCATGACCCTAGTTGACAGCATCATCTAACTCTGCTCAATTGTCCCTTATAGAGAAGGCAAGAATACACTCAAAAACAATGCTCCAAATGGGAACATTGATTTACTTGGTGTTGTACAAGTGAATTGCACACAAGCCAGCCTGCGTGTAGGCTAATGTGGGAGGATGAAATAACTATATATAAGCATAAGGGCGTATATCAGAGGGTGTGGGCGTGGAGAAACAACCTGATGCTACGAAAACAGGAGCATAAAGGTCAAATTAGTAAACATCCTGTGGAAAAAAAATGCATGAGGATAGAAAATGCTTAGTAAGGGGTACCTGGTAACCCACAGGAATGAGTGTTGTAAAAGCACAGTGAATACCAGCGGCAGGAAACAACTCCATAGAACCAACCCAGGAGAATGAAGATAGTCAGACAACAGTCAGTCAGTTAGTCACTCAAAGACCTCAGTGATTGGCAGGGTATAAGAACTTGAATAAAACTGAATGTGGGGGGAAATCCACCGTTACAACAATCCAGGTTTTTTTGTTTAGAAACTTAATTGTATGATTCACATATGCTTAACACAAGAAGACTCCATAACACAAGAAGACTCCATGCCACTTGCATCTCCCACATATCGCAACACAAAGTATCACGGGCAAAGATCGAGCCAACAGGTCCCATGATTCAAACAGCAGAATAGGCAGAGATTTTCTTAGGCTATCCAACATTTTGTTGATGATATTAGCACAAGAGGGTCATTGGGACATTTTTTCCTTAAGGATAGGTGCTCTCATTATGGTGTTTAAAGATTCCTTTGGCAGCTTTAATTGACCTTTTTTGATTCTGTGGGAGAATCATACAACATCGTGCCGTAGCTGTGGCCAGCAGGGGCACTCAAGCTGGATCCCACTCGATACAATGGGTGACTGGCAGGGTGGCTGGTGTAAGGGCTCTCGGACTCTGGAACTTGAGTCTCACTTTGACCTAAAATAGCTCAAATTTTGTGACCTTTTGGACACGCTGCAAAATACATTTATTTTATTGAATTTTTGCAGAGGGCTGCAGGTACGCATCCTACAATGATGAAAGGGTGAAAAGGAGTCTCTATAGGAGCTGATCTGGTGGAGTACCTGTTCAAATTATTAATATGCTGGATTTTATCTGTATTATTATCCGTGTGTTTGGGCACCTAGAGCCTTGGATAGGCAACTTTTTTATTTAAATTCTATCCATAAAATTAATATCATAGTGACTGATTCCTCGTTCCTGTTTCTATGACGACACATCATTTCTCTGATGAGCCACTGAACAGCACTCACATTAGTGAATCTAAGGGAAGAATTCCATTTTGGGGGGTATTTTATACCTCTTTGCCACCTTTTCATTCCCATGTGTGCCAAACAGATGATAGGACTGCAAGGCCTGTTGTATCTTTAGATAATTAAGACTTGCAATACACTGACAAATACAATTCTTCTTTTGCTGAATATGGGAAAGTTCACAAAAACATGCTTTCTATTTATTAATCCTAATTATGGACACACAGCTGAAATCCATTTATTCTTTTTGAGAAAACTATTCTTTTTTCATTTTTTCCAGTTGTACATACTTGGCATTTCAGCTGAAAATGAGTTAAATCTTATTACTGTACAGTCTGAGACTTTGTATCCTATTTATTTATTACTAATGGAATAAAAAAAATATTCATTTTGCCTGGAATGTTTTCAGAACTTGCTCCCTGCATCCTTCCAGCTATTGCACAGCTTTCAAGAGAAACTTTGTACCTAGCTTTCTAGCAAACGTCTGCTTTTAGATTAAATCAATATTGGTATAACCCTTTGAAGACTCTGTGTGTGTGTGTGTGTGTATATATATATATATATATAATTATTAAGGCATTGGATTGGGACTCAGGAAATACATACCCTTTGTTCTATCATAGACTTCCTATACGATGTTGGATGATACTTTCATAATACATACATAAGTGGCTGATCTGAGGCTGCTTGCAAACCTTAGTTCTTGCATTTCCTAATGGTTTAGAGGGGTGCAGGATAGATGAGTGGGAAGGGTTTGGTTGAAGTGGACAAACAATGGACTAAAGTTGAGAGAGATGTCAATAGAAGCAAGCAGGAAGAGGAGGATATGCAGAGGAAGGAGATGAGCTCATGGATGGGGAAGTAGGGAGAGTGGATGGAGCAGAGGCTAAGTGTAATGAACCTAATGATTGAAAGGGGAGAGTCACTGGAACGAGTAGGCACTGAATTAGTCAATTGGTTATGCAGTGAATTGATTCAATAATGTGTTAACCAACTGATGGATCAATGAATTAACTAAACAATAAGGTAAGCAGAGACTCAGATAAACAGTTAAACAGGCAATCAGGAAATTAGTTAATCTATTGATTCTTCATCTAATTAATTCACTGCTTGATTAATTAATTTATTAATTAAACAGTACATTATGTGGTGATCTACACAATTAAGCAAACAGGCAAGTGTTGAATCCAATGAGCAATATTTGAGGCAGTCACACAATTAGGTGTGGTCAGCTACTCAGTGGGGTTGAACAGTTTAAAATGGTAGCCTGAGAGTATTTCAGAGAATAGCCAAAAAGCAGTTGTGAGGTGGAGGTCAATGTGGAAGGCATGGTTCAGCAGCTGAGGGTGATAATACCAGCTTCAGGGAGCCTGTGGATATATGCTTGTTTCCCCAATTAATATTTAGAAAGGAGCAACTGAGAGAAGTGCTTGGTCCCTGGTTTAATGTTCACTCAGTAAACTTTTACTTTTGTGATGGCACAACAGTTATCTCTGACAGCAAGTGGTTGGCTTCTACCAGAGACAGGGTAAGATGAGTAATAAATGATCTGATGTGATGCAGCAAACCCTAATTTATTACAAACTGGGGAGTTCTTTTTATTTTTTTTTTGGTAAGTTACATTTCTCTGTGCTCTATTTTCTATATGAATTTGCTTCAATAGTATTGTACCTCTATGGGAACATGGAAATTTTTCCACCTTCCATTACTATATGTATTTCTGTAAAATTTTTTAACCTTCTTAATTTGTATTCCTTATTTGCATTATAACACACCAACAAAACATTGGAATGCCAATAGAATGAACCTTTCCTATACATGCATGCATGCACCAGTGCTTTTTCACAATGGGTGTCATGTCTCTGAGTGCATGTTGAGACATCATACTCATCACAAGCTGGTGAGTGATGCAGAGGCTAAAACTAAACTAAATCAAACCATGACCTTTGTATATATTTTCAACACCAGAAAACAGAAGTTTACATTTGCTTGTTTTTATGACATTCAATATAGTACTGCCTAATAAAAAGTTCAAGGCTCAGTGAACAATCTGATTTTCTCCAAACTCAGTCAATTTGTAGTGTGTGTAACAGTTTCAAAAAGGCAAAAGTTAAAATGCTACTTGTTGGTCCTTCAAGTTTATTGGACTGAGAGAATTTGTGAATTGCTCACTTCAAGTAAAGATTTGCCTCAAAAAGAATAAGGAGCCTGATGCCTGCTTTAGAATAGTGGCTGATAACAGTGCTTTATTAGCCAAAGATTTCCAGCTTTTGTCAACTTGAGGACATGAGGGTGCTGGAGGGCTTCAAAGCATAAGATGGCAGCTGCAAGCATCAGTGAGGAAGAGAACAAGTTTTAGGGATTTTTTTTTTAACTTTATCTAAAGTGTGAACTTCATACACTCTGTAAACTGAACCAGTGTTTTTTCTGAAAAAGGGAAACAGAGTGAGCTTCTTGGAAGTATATAGCTACTCATCCTATGCGCATTCCAGATTTCCATCATAGATATCTGGTTGAATCTTAGTCCACGCTAGATAGTATGTGCTATCCTTGTGGAATTTACATCCTACGGGCATGTGTGGACCCAGCTGGCATGCATTAAAAGTTCTCTAGTGTACTTTAACTTAATGCTGTTTGAAATGGAACTATTGGCTTGTCTACAAGGGGAAGTTAGTGAGCAGCAGGCTAGGGTATGAATTCAAAGTGCACTCGTACTCTGAACTAACTGCCTGTGTGGGAGGAGCTATGTCTGCTTTCTGTAAGTACATCAGAGGGATATGGACCAGGGAGGGAGATGACTTATTTAAGTTAAGGGCCAATGTTTGTACAGGAACAAATGGATATAACTGGCGATCAATAAATTTAGGCTTGAGAATAGACAAAAGTTTTAAACCATCAGAGGAGTGAAGTTCTGGAACAACCTTCTAACTTGTTTTAAGACTGAATTTGACAACTTTATGGAGGGATTGACTACCATGGCATATGGCCCATCTGCAGCTGCTCCCAGCAAATATCCCCAATGGCCAAAGATGGGACACTAGATGGGATGAGTCTGAGTTACTACACTTTCTCAGGTGTCCAGCTAGTGAGTTATGCCCACATGCTCAGAGTCTATATAACTGATCCTCATATTTGAGGTTGGGAAGGAATTTTTCTCAAGTAAGATTGGCAGGGACCCTACAGGGTTTTCGCCTTCCTCTGCAGCATGGGGTATGGGTCGCTTTCTGGTTTGAACTAGAGTAAATAGTGGATTCTATGTAACTGTAAGTGTTTAAATCAAGATTTGAGAATTTCGGTAACTCAGGCAGAGGTTATGCGCCTACTACAGGAGCGAGTGGGTAAGGTTTCTGTGGCTTGCAACATGCAGGAGGTCAGACTAGATCATGACGGTCCCTTCTGGCCTTAAAGTCTGTGAATAACGTAGCTGAAGTTGACATACTTAGATCTACTTACCGCGGTGTCTTCACTGTGTGGTAAGTTGATGACTGACACTAATTCCCGCCGCCCCCCCCCACCCCAGTTGACTGCACCTGCTTCTGCACTCTGGTGGAGTACTGGAGTCAATGGCAGAGCGCTCGGTAGTTGATTTAGCTCATCTAGACTAGGCATGATAAATTGACCCCCGCTGGATCAATCGCTGCCTGTCGATCCAGCGGTAATGTAGACAAGCCCCCAGGTCTAAGTTCATCAAAGCAAACAGTTTCTATGAAACATCTTGGTTTTGACAAACCTGGTATTTTCCAGTGAAAAACTGTTTTTATCAGAAAATTCCTGACCAGCTATAGTCAGGAGACCTTTGTTCTTCCCAGCTTCCCATTCATTTTGTGACTTCTTCCAAGTCACTATCCTCTCCTCGTAAATCGAGGATATTCAAGCTTATCCACCTTTTATAAAATATTTCAAGATCTGTGGATGAAAGACTATAATGTGATATCACATAAAGCAAAGGTTACATTAAGAAACATTGTAGTTTTAAATTTAAAGCTTTGCCTGTTTAGGGTATTAAAAAGAGTAATTTTATTATGTCTTTACAGTTTAAAAGATGATAATCTATGCAGTTTGAGGAAAAAATGATGTATTGTGTGTTGGTATTCCAGGAAGATTGCTGTAGGATAGCTAGGTGTTTCAACTTTAAAGTATACTATATTTGTGCAGAGCATATCAATACACGTTTTATTTATGCATTTGTGACTGCATTTTGACAATGGGTAATTTTAGCTGCTGCTGCTTTGTGTGTTACGGATACATATGCAATTAGTATTCATCTTCATATATTCAGTCATTTTCCATGTTCAACATATATTTTGTAGCTACTAGAAACTTAACCTGTTCTCTTGAATTTTTAAGTCTACAAATCTTTTCCTTGTTGGAATAGACATATTCAAATATACACTCAGGATGGTATACAACTAGAGAGTTTTCAACCTGGGTTCCCAGTATGTGTAAGAAACCTCTTTTATTGGTCTTCCCTCCAAGATTAATGTCCCTATTGTTAGAACAGAGAACACATAACAGCTAATGGAGAACGGTATTGCTAACTTTGTAAGGCATTTTAACCATCTTGTGTCCTCTGCTATCAATAAGGTAGCTCCTTAATGCCCTTAACTCTGTGGCAACTTCACATGTCACCCTAGTATATAGATGACCTACAACAAATGAAGCATAAGAAGATGAAAATAGAGCACTAGTTGGTGAAATTGCACTGTAAATTTGTCCAACTATAGGATAAAAAAAGTGAAGATTTCTACTAGGAGTGTGATAGAGATACATAACATATTTCACGACAGCAGCCACGAAATCTCAACCAATTAATCTGTCTGGGGTGGCATACAGTCTGGCTCATCATCTCTTTGGGAGGTCAAGATCTCAGAATCACTTAAGCAAAGAATTATTAGGTCCAGCTCAATAAATAGTCTGATTCTATGTCAATCAGGGTTGGAAGGGACCTCAGGAGGTAATCTACTCCAACCCCCTGCTCAAAGCAGGACCAATCCCCAACTAAATCATCCCAGCCAGGGCTTTGTCAAGCCTGACCTTAAAAACCTCAAAGGAAAGAGATTCAACCACTTCCCTAGGTAACACATTGCAGTGCTTCACCACCCTCTTAGGAAAAACTTTTTCACTAGTATCCAACCTAAACCTCCCCCACTTGAGGGACCATTACTGCTTGTTCTGACATCTGCTACCACTGAGAACAGTCTAGATCCATCCTCTCTAGAACCCCCTTTCAGATAGTTGAAAGCAGCTATCAAATCCTGCCTCATTCTTCTCTTCTGCAGACTAAACAATCCCAGTTCCCTCAGCCACTCCTCATAAGTCATGTGTTCCAGACCCCTAATCATTTTTGTTGCCCTCTGCTGGACACTTTCCAATTTTTCCTCGTTGTTGTTGTAGTGTGGGGCCCAAAACTGGACACAGTACTCCAGATGAAGCCTCACCAATGCCAAATAGAAGGAAACGATCGCGTCCCTTGATTTGCTGGCAATGCCCCTACTTAGACATCCCAAAGTGTCGTTCGCCTTCTTGGCAACAAGGGCACACTGTTGACTCATATCCAGCTTCTTGTCCACTGTAGCCCCTAAGTCCCATTGTGAAGAACTGCTGCCTAGCCATTCGGTCCCTAGTTTGTAGCAATGCATGGGATTCTTCCATCCTAAGTGCAGGACTCTGCACTTGTCTTTGTTGAACCTCATCAGATTTCTTTTGGCCCAATCCTCTAATTTGTCTAGGTCCCTCTGTATCCTATCCCTACCCTCCAGCGTATCTACCACTTCTCCCAGTTTAGTCATGTCATCATGGTAATAAATTCACCTACTATTGCCTCGTCTCTAATCTCCTCTTTTTCCAAAGAATGTTATTGAGATGTTTGCAGATGTGATGTCTCCCTGTTTCTATGGTCCCTTTTAGCTGGATTTTAGATTGACCAATGATCCTCTGGTGTTGGACCAAGTCCCAGATGATCATACAAATCCTGTTAGGTCTGTCAATCGCTTTTCTGGATTTATTAACCGTGAGGTTTTGATTGAGATAGCTGTTACCTTTCAATGTCACTGCTCTTTCTTCTTTGAGAGATTTCCAGCAGGCAATACTGTGCCATTGCTTTTTCACTCTCAGAGAAAACCCAGGTTCTGAAGATTCTGTTCTGTTTGTAAGGGGTTCAAAAGTGGCTTAAAGCCAGGTATGTCCCTCCTCCCATCCCCCCCCACCTTCAGGCTGCAGCTATGTGTGATGCACACAGCATGTAATCTCATTCAATATACTGCTCCTTCTTAATTGTGAAATACCAAAGACTATTACTGCAGCCTGAAGTTTCTCTCCCATTATGGAGACAGGGCAAATTTACAATATTATTATGTTTTAATCTCCCTGTAAGTCATTTGAGCTTCAGATACAAAAAAAGTTAGTAAGTGCCCTATTTTATGGAGAAACATATTTTAGAGCTGAAACATAAGAAAATACTTCTAATCTTTTTCTGAAGGAGGGTGCTTTATGGAGTGAGTTGTAAGAAAAAGGACCTGTCTGTCCATAAAAGGGAGAGATTCATGCAGAGACAATCCCTTTCATACATGGATCTATGCATAGATGTATGGATGCACAACTAAATATAATGAACCCTAATTGCACTATCTGAACCCTGACCCAAATCCTTAAGTTTCCTCTTAATACTTTTAAGGGCTACTTTTAACTATAGCACCAGTGCCTTAATAAATATTTACTTAAAATATTTGGATGTATTTCCATAGCATTATTTAGCTGCCCTTAATTTTAATCCCAGAGTCAGTGAATAATGTTGAAATGCATGTCATAGCATCCATAGAACACAAATCTAGAGTCACATTTTCAAACCTGTGAGTCTTTGAAGTGTAGAGAATTACAACCTGCCAAATCAAGTGAGTCATTCCCAATTTGTATTAACAGGAGCTGATAGGTACAGGATGTAAATTGGTTATGAAAATGTATGATTGTGATGCAGTATGGTCTCTTGGGAGCAGTATCAGTTGCTGTTGTTTGTTTTTTTTTTTTTTTTTTTTGCATTACTAGTATTCTGCTCTGAAGATATCTGTTCCATATCCATTGTGTCAACTCCATTACAACAGTTAGTGAGGAAACTTGGAGACTACAGATGCATTCTCCCACACCCTGCCCTGCAGAAAATAAACTCCCTGCCTCCCTACCGCCTCACCACACATATAGAAAATTGTCTGCGGGAAGCTCCATGCACAGGTTCCTCTGAGACTCTCACAATGGGAATGGAAAACAAAGGACTTGATTCCCTTCTCTCACACCAGTGTAAATCCAGTTCACACTTTGTATGTATAGTTGCAGCTTTCACAACGAAAAGCAAACATGACTCTTCTACAAGTCTGTGGAAAACCATTGTTCCCAAAATGGTGTTTACCACCAAGCTTTGATTCCAACAACTGTGCTGCAGTCCAAATTCTATTATAATGTTGATTTTAGACAAATACAAAGTGACTGAATATGCAAATAACACTTTGTTGGGGTAGGTCCTCTACTCTTTGCAAATGAATTGCTGAGGCTGGTGACATAGTGATGTCACAATAGTGATAGTGATGTCACAAGAGGGGGGTGGAGCTTCTGGGTTTTTTGGTCCTGGTGACAATTGCACAGTGGATCTCAAGGAAAGGAGACCTGGGAATGATGATGGGGCCACCAAAGGCAACTGGTGGGTCAGACAGAAGGTCTGGCTAGACTTGCCTGGAGAGGGGGCTTACTGAAGAAGGGTTATTAGAGCTCTGAGGAGGGAACTTGAAGATGCTGAAGAGAGCTCACAGAAAGTAAGTGACTCTCAAATCCCTCCTCCTAACCCAGCAGCAAGGGTTGGTGGTGGGAGGTGACACTGGGCACAGCTAGATCATGGCATGAGATGTATGTACATTTGTAGATAAATAAGAAGCTCTATGTAGACTGACATAGACTGGGTAAGATAAGCAGTTTCTGGGTATTAAACTATTTCTTTAATGCTTCCAGTTCCATGTGAGTTTATATTTGTTCTTAGTGTAATAAATGTGATGCTTTATTTTAACTAGCTCCAAGACCAAGCCAGATATGTACTACTAAGTTATTTAGACACTTGACTGCCTCTCTTTGAAGTGGTGCTATATAATAATTACCACCCACTAGGGTGCATATCTGGGTTTCTAGTTCTTGAGAAGAAAAGACTGAAACCTTCTAACTCTGGGTCTAAATGAGACTAGGAGTGAATACTGGTTGGAGGCAACAATGATACTAGATTAAAGCATCATCAAGTTCACTTTTGTATTGTCAGCTGTTCACCAGAGGAGGAGCAGGTCCTCGGGACCACATTGTAGCAAGACAGAGATGGACAAACATGGTTCATATTAAACATTCTACCTTGAGAAATTTAGCTTTTGGATTATCCCTCTCCCTTACAGTTAACACGCCCTTCCCCATTTCAGTTGAAAGGTCTGCTCTTAGTTTGAAATTTCTTTAGAAAATCTGGTGATAAACTCTGGATTACCATAGAGGGGAATTAAAAATTGAATCACATGGCACTAAATTAAATGAAGGAAGCCTAGGGCCAGATTATGCCCTCTCTGAAGGAAGGTATCCATGAGGCTCACTTTACAGAGATGCCTCCAAATTCTTCTGTTGGGGCAGTAAGGTTTGACTCCTGGCCACCAGACTGAAGTCCTCAAGTTCCATGGGTCCTGAGATGTGCTGGATACGTAGGGCTATCTACACAGAATTTCTATCTATACAGAAACCCTCACTCCCTCCTCCTCCTCCCCCCAAAACTTCCTGGAAGCAAAGCTCATTCAAATGGTTGACATATTTTCCATCACAAAGATAAATGGTTGTTAGTACAGTGATGGGGGAAGAATGATATAAGAAAGATAAAAATAATTAGAGATACAGTATAACAACCCCCTGTATTAGTTTGTTTTTATTTTTAACTGTTTCAATTGCTTCAGAATATGTATTCCTTCAGTAGACAAGACTTCCCATAACCTGTTCAGGATTTATTATTTCATTTGCATTTCAGACCACTTCCCTCCCCCGCCCCTCCAGTGTTTGAATCTTGAAAAATTAATAGTTTGCAATGAAATAAATTCAAGTATCACACCTAATTTTCATACAAATATATTTTGCTATATAAAGATGGAAGGTTTAGTAAAAATTACCTACAACCTGTTCTATATTAATATTGGGATCAGCTATGTCACCTTTTTCTATAGAACTGAAACTTTTCAAAGTTTTAATTTTTTTATGACCCCTTACTTTCATGGACAAAGTCAATCTTCGACAAGTTAATTATAGTGAAATTTGGAGATGCCTTTGATCTGAAATGTAATATATTATTAACAATCCTTTCTCCCCCCCCCCTCATTAAGAGGCTAAAAACGAGCATATTACAAAGAAATGTATTTAACACTCATTTTCAGGAGCAATATTGTATTTTTTTCTCTTTGATTGGAGCTTGTTTGTTTTCCTTTTAATGTGCTGACAAAAAAATAGAAGTGAAGCTAAAATGATAATTTTCTTTAAATTAAAATACAAGACACTAATGATCTCAACTAAGTGTTCTCAGTAGGAACCTTCTTAACCAGAACTTTCATTACTGGAGAAACACTTTAAGCATGCAGTCTGCTATGGTAGATGAATAAGCCAGCCTTGTAAGGACTGGTTTCAGAGTAACAGCCGTGTTAGTCTGTATTCGCAAAAAGAAAGAGTACTTGTGGCACCTTAGAGACTAACCAATTTATTTGAGCATGAGCGTTCGTGAGCTACAGCTCACTTCATTACAGTGAGTATTTATGGACAGTAATATGCTTCTTAACAATGTTTTAAACTGTAAACATCCACAGATGTCCAGGAGATTTTTTTTTCATCTTTTCTTTCCCCCCCTGTAATTTGGAAAACCAAGGAAATTTGCTTAGCAGGAAATGCATTTAAATTAGAGCTGGTAGAAAATTGTGTGTTAATCTAGTTTTCCACTGAAAAACAGATTTAGATAAGATTTATTTTTATTATTTTTTTTCCATGGAGAACTTAGACTTCTCAAACAAAAACAATCAGAAACCAAAACGTACTTGTCCAAAGAATGGAACATTTTGATGCAAAAAAAAAAAAATCAGAAATGCTACTGCAGTGACTCATGGAAGTTGTAGTTCAGGTGGAGAATGGCCCCATTCTTATTTGATACCTCTCCCGTAATGCTTTATAGTTGGGAACTCCCATAATACATTATAGTGGCTTAGCAAAAGGAAAGGCCATGGTACATCATGGGAGAAGTCCAGCTATGGAGCCCAGCCCATTGACGAAAATGGGAATATGAGGCTTCTGAATTACAACCACCATGGTGATATTTCAGAAATTATTTTTTTCAGTTTTTGGCAGAAAACTTCCAATTCAACTTTTGTCAGCCTACATTTTCTTTAGGGAGTGGGGAGGGGGGAATCTGTCCAGAAATAAATAAAATAGTTAATTGCCATCTGCACTAAAGAAATGCAGACTTAAAGCTAGAACTTAATCTTTCTATTGAAAGAATTGGGTATGTTGGGTAAAACTCATATCCAGTGCTGCCACCTGTTGGTAGGATTTTTTTACTGAAGTGGCAGTGTTCCATTGGAAAGTTGGTACTTAAAATAATTTTGTAGCCAAAGGAATTGCCATACCAGTTTAGAGAGATGATCCATCTAGCCTAGTATTCTGTGTCTGACTAGCTGATTCATAGGAAAGTATGAAACTTATAAATTTTCAAAAGCACATCTAAAGCCTAAGTCATTGATGGCTGGCTTATGCCCTGAAACATGAGTTTATAATCCTTATACATTTTTGTCCAAGGTGATATAACTGTGGATCATATTAGTATTATTAATTAAGAATGACCAAAATAATATATTGTGGTAGTGAGATCCACATATTAGTTATGCATAGTTTTATACACAATGTCCTTTTATAACTTCTAAATGTGCTACCTAATTTCATTGGTTGTCCCCTTGTTTTTATATTAGTAAAAAGTTTGAATACTAAAGCCCATCTGACTTTCCCTCTACCTTTCCATATTTTAACTATTGCCATTTTATGTCACCTTTTATTCTTCTCATCTCTGCTCTTCAGTGAGACCTATTTCCATGCCAGATTTTAGCTTTCAAAACTCAGCTTTTATCAGCTGTAGAGCTGTTCCACAAAAGTCTCAAATGTTTTATAATGGGGGGGGGGGGAATCCCCACTTTCGCCACCTCCACATGTCTTACTCAAAAATGGCCTAAGCTTTTTTTTTTTAAATCAAATTTAGTGTTACGCTAGTCTGAAACATTTAAGCTTAAACATATCAGAAAGTTATGAGTGTCTGATAGTGGGGAGAAAGTAGAAACTGTTTATGCAACCTTAATGATAGCACTCACTGCTATTCCTATTACAGGAGCACTTTTCTCAATTCCATAGTTAAGGCTGGGTTGAGTTTTTCACTCAAAGCAGAAATTCAACCACTTTATTATGTATGAAGAAAATAGTGCTCCTCAAAAGTACAGCAGTGACTCGGAATACAGAATGAATTTTCTAAGAATTTGTAAATTGGGAGTTCATTTATGACTTAAATGACAGTATGGGACCTTAAGAAATTTCATACCTTTTGTCCGGCTATTTCTTCCCCCCCCCCCCCCCCCCCCAGTGATCTTAACAAAAGGAATACTCTTTTGCACAGGCAGCATTTGAATACTGTCTTAGCATTAATGATATTTTTCCTGTTTATTCTTCATAACTGAATTTTTTTTCACTAAGGGTTGATGAATATTGTTGTATTACAGTTGAACTGCTTTCTTACAAAATGGCTGCCATCACCCATTGTTCTCAATAGACTAATGCCACACACTGTTCTGACAAAATGGGTCCTGGCTTTGCTATCACAGGTGGTGGTGACCATTTTGAAAGAGTGTTTATGGTCTCCATCCCTTTGAGAATCATGGGAGGTGGCAGCCATTTTGAAGATGGAAATTTTTTGAATCTCTTCAGATTTTTAAGAACCAACCTCTGCAGATAGCTCAAGGTTCAGCTATGACAATTAATGGCAAAATTATTAAATATTAATTTAATATCATGATCTTAAATAAAAAGAACCTGTTCTTTTTGAGGATACAGACTAACACAGCTGCTACTCTGAAACATGATCTTAAATATTTACTTTTAAAAGTAATCTGTTGAACCAGATCTACTCTGCTCAGATAGTAGGTGGGGATGCTGCATGTGGGAATGTAGGAGTGCAGGAGGAAGGGGGAATTTCAGTGATAAAGAACTGGGTGACTGGGCAACAAAATGGCAGATGAAATTCAGTGTTGGTAAATACAAAGTAATATACATTGGAAAAGAGAATCCCAATTATACATACAAAACGAAGGTGTCTAAATTAGCTGTTGCTTATAAAAGAGTTTTTTGGAGTCGTCGTAGCTAGTTCTCTCAAAATATCAGCTCGATCTGCAGTAGCCGTCAAAACTAACCATGTTAGGAACCATTAGGGAAGAGAGAAAGTAAAACAGAAAATATCATCATGCCACTGTATAAGTTAATGGTATTACCCACACCTTGAATAGTGCCTGCAGTTCTGGCTGCCTCCTATGAGAAAAATATATATTAGAACTGGGAAAAGATACAGAGAAGCTCAAAAAAATGAGCAGCTGTGGTGCTGGAACAAGTTTTATAGCTGGGGAGCTGAGACATTGAACCAAACTGAACCCTGTATATGAAGGAAACCACTTGAAGTCAGGAGGTGCAGCAGCACCCTAGTTCCAGGACCTATGATGAGCAGTATGGAACAGCTTCCATCCACCCCAGAGAAAAGATGACTAAGCAGGGATTTGGTAGAGGTCTATAAAATCATGACTGGTGTAGAGAAAGTGAATAGGGAAGTGTTTATTTACCTTTCACATAACACAAGAACCAGGGTCACCCAATGAAATTAATCGGCAGCAGGTTTAAAACAAACATAAGGAAGTTCTTTTATATAACACACACCCAACCTATGGAACTTGTAGCCAGGGGATGTTGTGACAGTCAAAAGTGTAACTAGGTTTGTCATGGTTCCTTCCCCACTCTGAACTCCAGGGTACAGATGTGGGGACCTGCATGAAAACCTCCTAAGCTTACTTTTACCAGCTTAGGTAAAAACTTCCCCAAGGTACAAAATTATTTTACTCTTGGATTTCCCCTGCCACCACGAAACTTTATCTGGATTTACAGGGAAAACATAGTTTGGACACGTCTTTCCCCCCAAAATCCTCCCAACCCTTGCACCCCACTTTCTGGGGAAGGTTTGGTAAAAATCCTCACCAATTTGCATAGGTGACCACAGACCCAAACCCTTGGATCTTAGAACAATGAAAAAGCATTCAGTTTTCTTACAAGAAGACTTCTAATAGAAGTAAAGGAATTGCCTCTGTAAAATCAGGATGGTAGATACCTTACAGGGTAATTAGATTCAAAACATAGAGAGAATCCCTCTAGGCAAAACCTTAAGTTACAAAAAAGACACACAGACAGGGATAGTCATTCTATTCAGCACAGTTCTTTTCTCAGCCATTTAAAGAAATCATAATCTAACCCATACCTAGCTAATTACTTACTAAAAGTTCTAAGACTCCATCCCTGTTCTGTCCCCAGCAAAAGCAGCATACAGACAGACACAGACCCTTTGTTTTTCTCCCTCCTCCCAGCTTTTGAAAGTATCTTGTCTCCTCATTGGTCATTTTGGTCAGGTGCCAGCGAGATTACCTTTAGCTTCTTAAGCCTTTACAGGTAAGAGGATTTTTCCTCTGGCCAGGAGGGATTCCAAAGGGGTTTACCCTTCCCTTTATACCCATGATAAGGTTAAAAAAAGAATTAGCCATTGATGGACCTATCCACCATTAAATAATCTATTAGCCAAGATGGTCAGGGATGCAACTCAATGCTCTGGGAGTCCCTAAACCTCTGACTGCAAGAAGCTGGGACTAGATGACAGAGAATGAATCATTCAATTAAAGTGTCCTGTTCATTCCCTATGGGTTTTTGTCTATAAAAATTAAGATTGTCTTGTGGCTAAGATGCTAGATTGTACCTTAGGAGAATTGCAACCACCCCAAGAGAGACCAGAGATGGTGTCTCAGGCAGACAGTTTCTCCCATGGAATGAGCAATCCTCTCTCTCCCATCCTGGTGCTCTGCCGGCATGTATGGAAAGGACATTTGATGTAATGACCATGGCTCCTCTTCACCCTTCCTTGACTCTCTCTGCTGCTCGCTTTTCAGCAAGGGGAAGCAGAAACAAAGCACCTGAAATCCCTAGAGTGCAGGAATTGCACAACTAAGCAAGGCAGGACAAGCTTCTAACTCAGCCCTTCCAGGCCTGCATAGCTACGGAAGGGACACTCGCCATCACACCCAGAGTGATTGTCATTTATTTTTGGAAAGTGTCTCTCCAGATTATCAGTTATATTAAGCGAATTCCCTCACTTCATTTTTATCCCAGTATAGCAAAGTCATAGTTGTCCACAACTTTAATTATTTATGACTCCTCAAGGTTTGTTCTTTGTGGATCGGATCATCTAAAATTTATTCTGATCAGCGTCCACTTAATTACAATTAAGTACTAGAGTTTATAGGGAAACCAAGGATCCAGAAGAGTGGGATGACAGGTATTTCCCATGGAAAATCAGAGTTAACAGTTCCAAGGTACTCTTCTGTGATTTGCTCCTAGTAATGAATAAAATGGAGAATGTTAATTAATACATTATCTAAATGACACCTAGCTGTAGCAATAAAGTTAATGACAACGAACTTCTGTCCTCAGGAAGCAGTCTGATTTCCCCATTGAAAGCAATAATCTGGTACAGTAACTACTACAGACTAGGAGAATCCACTTCTTTCTTAATCTACAGCTCGTAGGTCAGAGACAATGACCGAGAAAAGTTACAGTATGTTCAGTATGCACTGTTAAGTTACTCTAATGTTGAGGGTTATAGGGCAAACTACAACTTAGATGCAACCGGCATGGCTCCCTGCACCTCACTGTGGATGGAACCCAAACATTCCTAGAGTGGATCTATGGGCAGCAGTCCCCTGTTGTCAACCATGTTAATGTGACTGGCCCAACTGTGTGTTAGTCATTTTTAAGCCCCATCCCTCCAGGTGCCTGTGATAACAGCTGATTAAAGTTACTCAAAAACAGCATTTTAAAAGATTATTACTTTTTTATTTTATTAGTTGGCTTTTAATTGCCAAAAAGAAACATAACATTTAGGAAAATGGGTTAAAACAAGAGTCCTATAAGAATGTTTTATTACCTAATCTTCACCACTCTATCCATAGCTCAGGTAGTTCAAGCTTATTTCCATCTCTGGGTTGGGAGAGCCAGCCTGGTTGTTGAAGTCCCTAACTCCTGTCTCTGTGTCTGTCAGTTTGGGTGTTAGCTTCAGTCTGATAAGCAGCTTCCTTCCTCCTTTCTGAAACCAGCAACTTTAAGATTTAGGTTCCTCTTTGAACCTAGGTTTTGGTCTGGGAAGAGTTAACCATTCTAGCTTGGATGGAACCAGCTAAGTAGCCACTTCCCAGTTGATGGGCCAAATAGCTTCAAAGGAATTGTTATCAGAATTCCTTTGAAGCTATTTACCCAGGTATTTTAGTTTTGCTGTTCTTCCATTTCCTGTTTTTTCTCCCTCAACATGCTCCTTTGATTTAACTCCATAACAAATAAGCCATCATAACAAACAAATAGAGGCATGTACCATATTCAGAAAAAAAAATAGACATCTCCTAGTTCATCACATGTAGAAACCTCAAACCACATTACTCACAAATTCCTATGTTTTTCAAAAATGTATGTAGGGTGACCAGATGTCCGTTTTTTTGTTTTTAATAGGGACAGTCCTGATTTTTGGGCCTTTTTCTTATACGGGCTCTCATTACCTGCCGACCCCGTCCCAATTTTTCACATTTGCTCTCTGGTAACCCTATGCGTGTGAAATGTCACAACCAATAGTGTATGAACTTGGAGTAGCACCAATGGGAAAAATGCTGATTTTTATAGTTTATTCTAAACAGATATTTATGCAAGAGTTTAGTACTTGTTTGACATTATGAGCATGCTTCAGAACTCACTGAAGACCATGAAAGAGCTTTACAGAAACTTGTATATAAATTCTAAAGATAAATGATGACAACAACTAAAGGAGAGGTAAAAGTAAAGTTCATAAAAGTTTAGTCTAATGGGGCTAAACCTCAAATACTGTTGGTAAGAAAATTAAATGTAAAAATGCTGAGGGTAATACTGTAGTAAATTGTTTGCAAACTATTCATTTTTATCAGACATCTGAAATTTTCCACCACATGTGTATTTTGGGGTCATAATATGCCAGCTCCACATTTGGCATAAATCAAAGTTGTTCCATTGTCTTATGCTGATTTACATGGACTAAGATCTTGCCCATTAAAAATGTGAGCAATGATTGCCAAAAATATGTTAATGGGAGACAGACAAACAATTTTTCCCCACTGAATATTTTTATGTAGGAAACGTTTTTGGAGGGAGAGGCTGTCATAAAATCTCTGGGAGAGAGCAAAATTCTTTTCAGAGGCTTGTTTGTTTTTCCTTTTAAAAAAAAAAAAATTCAACGCTATAGGTAACTCTAATAGACATTGCTGTAATCCAAAGAAGGCCTACCTACTGGATAAATTCTTTCAGCCTAAAGTTACACAAATATCTTTCTACTACTGAGGAACCAAGACTTTTTTTTTTTTTAAATAGGAGCCTAAAATTAGTCTCCCAAACCCATATTTAGGCACCTGCCTGATTTTTCAAAAGTGCAGCGCACCCAGCAGATTCCATTCAGGTAAATTAAAATGGCTTTGGGCTTGGCAAATTTGAAAATTATACCGCTCATTTAAAAATTCTTACATATGGATGTTGAAGCTTAACTTTAGGCATCCATTTTGAAAATGTTGTCCAACGTGACTTGGGTACTTGAATATCATTAGGCAGGGTTTAGACACTGGCAGAGAGAGAGAGAGGCAGATGCTCAGGTAGTGTAAATTGTCATAGCACATTGACTAGCTGAAGTCTGCACCAGAGACTCTTGGCAACAGAGGAAGTAAAACCAGGAGTAATTTCTGAGTGCAAGGTCAGGAATGATAGAGCCACTAGATGGCTGAATTTCAGGTTATGTCTACACTACAGACCTGCGCAACCGTAAGGTCTCCTGTGTAGCTGCTCTATGCTCTCCCCCACTGGCATAATTAAACTGCCTCCCCCCACCCCCCAAGCAGTGGTAGCTATGTCAGTGGGAGAGTGTCTCCCACCAACATAGCACTGGCCACACTGGCTCTTCTGTACCCGTCTGACAAAAGTTTTGCTAACAAATGCTAGTGTAGACAAAGCCAGACTCTCAGCAAATGTTCTTGAAAGTGTGTTTACAATGTTTAAATAGACATGAGGTTGATCAGAAGCTCACTTTTTTCCCTACCTTAAGTGTCTGAAGAGTTGTGGTTTTTTTTTTTTTTTTTTGTGTATGTGTGTGTTTCTTCCAAGAGTGTATGAGAGAGAGCTACAACCCAGCTCACAATGATTAAGAGAATTAGACTCAATCTTGAGAGTAATATGACAGATTATACTGCTGGCTGCTAGAAAGACCATAGAATTTTAAAAATTAAGAACCCTAATTCATCTATTTAATCATATACCCTTGGTATCTTCTAATATTATATTTGCAGTTATCTCTTCTAGATAAGATGGCTCTATGTGGAGATGAGGTTTGTTTAGTGCTTTAATAATTTTAATTTAGAAATTTAATGTGGATAAATGTAAAGTTGTGTATAATGGAAAAAATAACCCTAATTATACATACAATATGATGGGGGATAATTTAGCTACAACTAATCAGGAGAAAGATCTTGGAGTCATCGTGGATAGTTCTCTGAAGACATCCAAACAGTGTGCAGCAGCAGTCAAAAAAGCAAGTGGGATGTTAGGAATAATTTAAAAAGGGATAGAGAATAAGATGGAGAATATTTTATTGCTCTTATATAAATCCATGGTACTCCCACAACTTTGAATACTGCATACAGATGTGGTCCCCTCATCTCAAAAAAGATATACTGGCATTAGAAAAGGTTCAGAAAAGGGCAACTAAAATGATTAGGGGTTTGGAACGGGTCCCATATGAGGAGAGATTAAAGAGGCTAGGACTTTTCTGGGCAGCAGGTTTAAAACAAATAAAAGGAAGTTCTTCTTCACTCAGTGCACAGTCAACCTGTGGAACTCCTTGCCTGAGGAGGTTGTGAAGGCTAGGACTATAAAAGGATTTAAAAGAGAACCTCCATGAATTTATCCAGTTAAGTCCATTACAACTCCCATGAGGCACCATGATAGAAAATCAAAATATTTTATTTCGTGGTATAGTATTGCATTTTTCAGAGACTTAGTTTTTTCAATGAAGAAAATCCACAATTTTCTGTGGAAACCAGATATTTTCTGTGAAAAGTTTATTTAATTGAAAACCCAATTTTCCACCCTAACAGTTTTCATGGAAAATTTTCAACCAGCTCTAATGCTAACCCTCTGGTCACTAGTCTCTAGTGAAAGTCACGAATCAATATCCTTAAGGATTTTATTCTCCTTTGTCATTTTGAGTCTGTGTAACTTGAGGCTGCCCATCCTTTTTTTATCAATGTGAATTACTCTTTCTCTCTAACCACACATGCATAACTTTTTAAAATACTCATTATGCTGGGTAGTATTAACTGGATAAAATTGTCATGTATCCTGTTCCAAAAGACAGAGAAAAAATACATTTGTTGCAATATCCAGGATAATGTCCATTAAATCAAACTTACCAAACTTTTGATGTAAAATGTGACCCAAACACCTGATGATAAATACATGAAACTGCAATATTTCCTAATGTGAAGGTGAAAGAAAATTTAGGAACAGTTTATCCTGACAATTTAAGCCTAGAGATTCAATTCTAGTTGTTAGATGCCAGTTCTATATTAAAACTATTTGGGTTATTGTTAATGCCTAGGACAAATACAAGAAAGGCAGAAAAAGCTTTCAATTTAATGCCCTTATTTACAGAAAAAATCTACAGTTCAGCCATAGTAAATTGAAGCAAGTAGCCCTTTTAATCTTTTCACCCTGTTACTATTTTTAAAAATATTTTTAGTGTAAAAATGTTGAAATTTACATTATCAGGCTTTTGCTGCAATACCAATAACCCAGTTTAAAATGTTTCCAGTTTAAACTTCTTGATTTATAGTTGCTGGAAGTCCCTTAATAGTGATGCTCCAAAGTGTAATTAATTCCTACAAAACAGAAGGAGGAACTAGTGAAAGGAGACACAGAAATGGATGCTGAGCTCATTAACACTACTGCAAATCTGCTGAAGTCACTAGAATTAACTAATACTGGTGTAATAGATCAGAATCTCCCCCTCACAGCACTAACATATAGGAATAGAGACATACTTACACAATAAATGCATGTGATGTAAGTTATGTGATTATGGATATTGTTAGCTTGGTGTTGCTCATATGAAAGCAGAGAACAACCCAAAGCTTAGAATTTTAATAATGTACCAGTTGCCATGTTGGCTGATGTACTACACTCTGTGAAAGCTTTATTGAACAAAAGCCAAATTATATTGAATGGGCATGGTTAGCTCCTATAGGAACCCACTCTAGTTTGAAATTCTATTTTTGGTTCAGCAGTCTCAGACTGTACTGTCCAAATATACATATGTGGTATTTGAAAGGCCCCAATCCAAAGCCTGTTGAAGTTCTTTCCACCAACTTCACTGACCTTTAGAGCTGGCTATAAGTAAGTTTGCACCTCCGAAAGTTGATCCTAGGAAATAATTACCAGATCTGAGTTGACTAATAAGTAGGCTTTTCTTCATTCTTCACCCCTACATGCGAAAAAATCATTTTGGTAACATATTGGACAATGGTGTGTAATAATACTTGATATTTGATAAAGATTATTGACTATGGAGATACTGAAAACATAGTTCCTTTAAAATTATCAACAGGAAAAATTGAGCGAAAACTGACAAATGTCTTCAGGTAACATTTAATGTAAAAGCATGCCTTAGTGAGAAAGATGATATAGACAAATAGAGCAATAATCACCTTTATCCATAAACTGTCTAAGAAAGTAGTATGCTATGAGAAATCTGCTGGGCAAGATTATGGTTTCAAACCACCAAATGTGTTGGTGAGTGGGGTAAAAATGGTGACTCCATGAATGATGAATTGGGGCCAATATTAATATTAATATTGTATGTGTGCACTCATGCACACACATTCACAGTATTAAAACCCACTCCATTATCTCTAAATACTTTATGTAACAATATATCAATATATCTGTTTTTATTTGGCAAGTTATGTGCATGTAAAAAAAGGATTATCAATAAAAATGTGGGGGGAAAACCCCACAATTCTGAGATTAAGAAAACTTTATAAACATAAATGTCATTGGTGGCTTTTTTTTTTTTAAATAGAGACTATTCCCTGGGGCAACTTATGGATGTGAATAAATCCCAAATGTGTATATAGTTTAGTTAAGTAAAATATTTCCTTTTTTGAAGTAATTTGGCTATGAATTGCCCCCCCCACACTGTTTCAGCCCTAATATTTATGGCACTTTCACTAATGTGCTTACAATAAATATAGTAAGGGAGACATAAGCACATTAATACATATGATGCTTAATAGCTTTTGCTCTTGGAATGTCTTATCTTGCACCTATTGAAGTCAATGGGAATCCTGCCCTTAAATTCATTTGAAGGAAAATTGGACCTGCATTAAGAACCAATAAATTCAACATCAAGGAGTTAAACTGTTGAGTGATTACTCTTTTTAACATCCATTGTAACTTATTTCCTTATTGTGACAATCCAATTCATTTTGTTGGTGCGTAACTACAACAGTTTTGGAATGTTAATAAATTCCAGAAATAATTTGCATTATTTGATGTGCTGTTCCCTATTTTAAAATTTAAGATTTCATTTTTCAAGTAAACTCCTGAAGCTGTATACTAACAAGTGGCAGACGGTGTCTAAACCACTCGAATTCTACCCACCTTAAAGGAATAGTAGAAGAAGTAATATACTTTAACCATTAAAAATTGATACATTATACATCTGGTTCAATCAAATTAATCAATAAATTAATTATAACACAAGTTCTGAATTAATTCATTGCTTCATTTTCTATGAAAGAATTAAACTTCTTGTTGAAAACAATGATCATTAAACTGGAGGTTATACACGTTGTTTTAAAAAAAAAAGTTTAGTCCAATGTGCTAAATCCACTTTCATGAGGGTATTGCATAGCCTACAGCATTTTTGTATAACATTTCTTTTTTTAAAAGAAGCATTAAGAACATTCCTTAATAGGAACTTGTACAATTAACCAAGGTGGAGTAAAAAGTTATGGTAGTTAAGAGCTACTTAAAGGTTCAGTAAATGCTGAGATATTTCACTAAAATTGAATGTAAATTATTGCTATTACCATGTCTTCATCAAGACTACTAAAGGATGTTTTAGTCATCTCTGATTCTCTTTATAAAAGTTATTGTGACCAGCAGCTATGGCACAAAGAGCTAATCCCAAGAAGAAAATGAGTCAATTTTGAAAAGAAAATGAGAGATGATAGAGCACCAAAAGAAAAGGAAACTAGAAGCTTTTCCTCGGAGGAATCCAGAGGAGTGAGTAGGATTTTAAGATGTAGTGTAGCTTTTGTCAACTCTAAATCCGATTTTTGTACCACATTTGTGTCTATCTTGCCCTCTGGAAACAGACAGAAAGATATGTTTAGGTTTCAGTGATAACTGTCTGAAGAAGGGTAACAGTCAAGATAATTTCCATTGCTTATCACAATGACATGAACAAAATGATAGGCTATGTAATTATAATACAAATTTACTCCAGTGCCTAGCACTTACTAGTCCAAATTTACTGGAGAAGGGTGGAATCATGTAAAAGGATACCCTCTACCATGGTAAAGTAAAAGTAAAAAAGTGTCATGGAAGCCCACCAGACCTTGGTCTCAGAACTTAGTGATAATATCAGGGATTTCAAACCCATACAGATAGCATTGGTTTTGTAATCTCCTAATAAAAATGAACAGCTGATATTGAGATTCCATTTAATATTTACTTAACCTCATATATGCTTCCCAGGACTGATATTTTTTTTTTCTGCTCCATAAAGAAGGTCTTTGCTTGTTTTAGGCATGCCCTCTGATTTTAAGTATCTAGAAGTAATTGTGTGTGAGTTAAATTCAGCAGCATATTTTTTATTCCTTGGAATCTATGTTTGCACATACTGACGAAACTGAAATATCTGATAAAAACACTAATGTTCTATCAGCTACACTGCTTGTGGAAAAATAAAGTGAAAACACTTTAGATAGAAATCTTCATCTTTCAAGGACAGAGGAGTATTGCAAGGCGCTAAACTGAACAAAGAAGGACCATTTACAAGATTTTGAAAGTGTTTGGTCTGTATTTTAAACGTTTGCAATTGTGACTAAATTTATATGTAAGAATCCTCATAACTCAGCATCTAAATCTCACTTATACTCTGACATACTGTTTGTTTCAAGGCAACTGTGCATTGTTGTTCTTGATGATTTATGTGGATTCTGCTGGCTTTTAGGAAGGTGGGCAAAGAGGATTCTAAACATGTATTACACACAGAGGGAGGAAAATGTTCCGTCACCTAGTTAATCTTTTATTTTTTTAATTATTATTATTTTACTTTTCAGGAGTTCTTAGGTTAATGCCAAGAAGTCATCTCACATTCTCTTTCCAGGTGAACTAGGGTTATAATAGAAAATATATTCAATTACCGTCTTTTATCTAAATCTTGCAAGGAGCCAAGTGAGGGTGAATGTTAATATGGCAAACCTCCTGATGCAGAAATAGACAAGACCCAACATGAATGAAGTTGCCTCAGATGTAAATATTAATGCTCTCAGAAATAGATTTTTGAATTTCAAATCACCAAAAGAGAAAACAAGCAACAGTTAAATAACTGGTTCTATTGAGCATAAAAAGAAGACTGTGAAAATAAACAATTAGAAACATCATAGAGCTTCCTGGAAGGAAAGAAAGAAATCTGATGGAAGAAAAGGGAACATAACCCCACAGAGGAACCTTACAGCAAATGCTCTTGAGTATATGAAGATAGACAGCAGATAGTCCTGTGGCTAATGCACCTTGTCAAGGCTAAATCCCCAATCTGTCACTGCAAGTGCAGGAAGTGGGGGCCCGCAAGGATTTTAAAAATTAATACTTGCCACTCCAGGCTGTAACTCACAAGGTTACAGATTCTCTTTGACCTTGGCTTGGTAAACGCTGCCACCACCCAAATGCAAAAAAAAAACAACAAACAAACACTTTGAACCCAGGAAGGAGCACTTGGGAATTCCTCCCTGTGGGGTACCCTTTCACCCCCATCCAGGGAAAAGCTGAGAAAGCCACAGCTAATCAAGCAACCTGCATAAACCTCTTAGGACACCAAAAATCCAATCCTGCTCTAAAAAAAAAAACTTTATTAAAAGAAAAATAAAGAAAATACATCTGAAACTTAGGCATTTGATAGATTTGAAAAGTGCAATGCCCAAAATGAAGCACCCAAACTAGCTTTCTTGGGGATTCAACTTAAAGGTTACAAGCAAACTAAAGCATCAGGGATTAGCACAGAGGAGATCCACAAAATTAGAAATAAACCTGATAGTGTCTGTCTAAACATTCCCTATCCAAATTTATTCCTTCTAGGTATGGAAAATGCTTTTCATACCTGGTTCAAACCTTACACAGCATTGCTGCTCCATCCCTGCAGCCCAGAGAACAACAGACAAAGGGAAAGTTTTTCCCCATTTAAAAAAAAAATCTAGCCTTCCCATTGGCTCTTTTGGTCAGGTGCCCCTCTTCCCCCCCCCCACTTTACCTAGGGGACTTCTTTACTTGTAAAGGGTTAAAAACAGCTACCCAGAGGGATTTTACAGCTAACTGGCTGGCTGGGTGCCCATCAAAGGGGAGCTATTCTCCCCCCCCTTTATTTATCACACATCTCAAGCACACACCTGTCTATAATAGGTTCTGCCATCCTACACTGTTGCTAAGGGGCAGGATAATATGGAAATAAAGAGAAATGTGGGCTCCTGAGTGATATGGAACTAACTGAGAGATGACAAAAGTGTCACAATGGCATTTATAGAGTCCATTTTGGGGTAGAACTGTGTTTTAAGCAGATTAGTGAACAAAATTCACTGTTCGGATATATCAGTAAGCACCACTGATATATACTTTAAACCTAAACTAACAGCCAGAAAATATTATACTGTCTATAGAATAACTCTTCTAACCCCCAAAATGTGCAAATCTGGAAATGAATGGTGAAAGGATGCAGCCACTTCACTCATTCCTTCTGCACATGCTGTCACTACATGCTGAATGGCTTTGTCGATAGCCCTGGCTATCATTTTGCAAAAGTGTGTTTGAAATTAAGAAGTATGAACAGTTCTGTGATAACATTTGAATCCATGTAAAGAAGGAGTCTTTGTGTTTTATTTCAGAAAATTAGTGTTTTAATATATTTTGGCTAAGATCCTGTAGCTTCTACTAATGTGAATAAGTAACAGCCACTGAAGTCAGTGGGACTGCTGAG
Organism: Lepidochelys olivacea; assembly: GCF_965140295.1. NCBI lineage: Eukaryota > Metazoa > Chordata > Testudines > Cheloniidae > Lepidochelys > Lepidochelys olivacea. The sequence continues at coordinate 172,402,087 of NC_140411.1, forward strand.
GTTAGGGCTGCAAAGTCAAACCAAACATTTAAATTAGTTTAAACTGTTTCTCCCTCCCTAATTCTACATCCATATCAGAAAAATGTCAACGTTTCATACTGTACTCTCAACTTCTGTGTAAATGCTGCTTACAGAAACTTCACTACATGCACAGTATTGGTGTTATGCTGAAAATGCTAATGTATGTGTTCGTAACAGTTACCTGTTGCTAGAGCTGGTTGAAAAATGGGAAAATGTATCATGTAAATTAAGGGAAAAGAGTCTCCGCTTTTCACTGAATAATTGTAAAATTCTAAATCTTTAAACCAACTGTACTATTACCTATGTATTTGCCCTTACGATGAAAAAATATTTTTTTTCCTTTTACCTTAGAGTAGCTGATTTTGTGGCTTTAGACTCAGAAGTTCCGAGTTCAATTCCTGACTCAGACATAAACTGTGTGTGGGACATTGGTGAGTCCTTTTATCTTTGCCTCAATCTGGCAAAACAATTAATCATGTGCTTTAATTCTAAATGTGAATCAACCCATTCAAGTGGTTTTAAAAAAAAAAAGCATTGTGTGCTTTGTTCCCGTGTTCTCCATTTGTGTAATTAAGAATAACAATACTTCTTACTCATCAGGGTGTCAGTGAGGATAAATGAATTCATGTTTGAAACCCTCATATTCTATAGTAGGGACCAAGTAAGTACCTCATCTCCTTGTTGCATATGCTGCAACTTGAAAAAAAAATCACTTACAAATTAATTAAGGCTATATCTCCCTCAGGAAATTTGTGCAATGAAATCTTCCTTGGTGCCAGTATATTTGCAAAGAGTGCTTATCCTTTGCCTATAATTGCTGACTTCATTTAACCAAATGATAACGAAGTACATGGCATGCTCAATAATTCTGAATTATCTTCCAGAAAGGAATGTGCCAAGTGTAGTGGCTACGTCAATTTTATTTTAAAAAGCAGATACAAATCAGTGCTGTTCAGCCCAATGATTCTGTAACTGGCCTGTAGTAGACCTGGATAAACAACATCTCAGCAAATAATGTGTGCATTGAATTCTGTTCCTATTTCTCCTTCTGAAATAGCCACAAATAGGCTGCCATTTTTTATTAAATGTTTGTGAATAGCAAACAACTTAGACTATGGATTGTTCAGAAAATGGTGGTTGTGTGTATTCAAAATTGGCTACTCACACTGCTGCTTATTAAACACATGTTTAGATGCTTTGCTGAATGCCCTGGTTTCCCTGCTGTGACTGTAGTTTATTGCCCACTTCCACATCCTTCTCTCACTGTCACTTGGCAACTAGAGCTGCCCTCTGATCTTTAAGTGGTGACACATTATGGCACAGTTTAACACACACCTTACTTCCCCAAAACAGCCTCACTCTTTCCTATTTCAACCCACAAAGAAGAGATTCCAAAATGGCCAAGGATCCCATCAGGTGGGAATGCACTCTTTCCCATGAAAACTATTGCACACTAGAGCTTGCACACCTGAATGGTCATGAATAAAAGGGGCTGTAAATATTGGTGGAGTGAATTAATAGGTCTTATTTTCAAGGTGTTTTTTTTTTTTTTAAATCTGTATTCATCCAGTTCTAATCAGAAACTCACCTTTACAAAAGTGCTAGGATCTTATATGGTGAAAGTGGGGCTAAAGGGAATCTGAAATGTAATTTGAACCTGTTCAAATACCACAGCTCGCAATCTAAACTCTTCAGATGATAGGTATTTTATTTGCTACTGACTTCATTTTTCACTGCTGAAACTTTGACGTTGAGATAAAATATTCCTGGTCAATGGTCAGTTGTTCTTTTAATGAACAGCAAACTATTGGATACTTTACATGGGGCAATTTGATTACAAATAACTACAAAAGCGAAAGTCTTTTTGTGGAAAAATAGCATGTCATAAATGCATTTAGAATAAAGGTAACTTTTTTAACTGAAAGGCTGAACAAATGTGCAATGAAGTATACAGGCAGCCTGCAATGTTTTTGAGGGCATACATGTAGAATCTGTTGTGCTTAAGAGTGTAGCTCATTTCTTAAAACATATGGTTCTACTAAGGACATTGAACTAGTTCAGTCCTCAACAGACTGTGGAACTAATTTAGAAAAGCACTGAAGTGCATCCTTAACTTGACACACATACTTAAGACCCATTGACTGCAATGGCTCTCTGTGGGTGCAGAAGTTTGCCTATGAAGTTTTCCTTGGGGGATAATGGCCTTACAAATCAGATATGTAATGAGCCAGTAAGGGAAGATGGGAAGTTGGCTGAAGTGCGGGGAACAGAATGACATCTTTAACTGTTCATTTCCATACTTTCAAATAGTTGAGTTTCTTCCATGTTTAACCTTAGTTCTGAATTCCCTGTTTTTAGTGATTTCATTTTTCTTAATTGTAGCATTCTTGTAAGGATTTTTACTCTTAACGGTACAAATAACTGTCTCCAGAAAAATGGAATGGTTTGTCTGGGGGGTTCCTTTAGGGATTTTTTTTATTTTAATTTGTTTGAAATGTTATGATCATCTATGAGGAGATGGGCAGGAGGAAACCCTGCAGAGCTCTTAAGCAAGATCCCTGGAATGGGAACTCCTGGAGCTACATAGGGCACTGGGAAGCACATAGCAGAGAACTCTATGGGAACCTTTTTTCCTCACTCCACAGCTGGCTTCAGTGCATTGGTTTCCAAACTTCAGGTCACAACCCCAAACGGGGTTGCACCTCAGCAGATGGGGTTGTGGTGATCCTAGTGTGCAGCAGAAGCCATTCTGATCCGCCCAGTCTGACCTCACACATACAGTGCATGAGAGGTCACAAATAAAGCTAAGATTCTATTATGGATATTTTTAGTAGAAGTCATGGACAGATCATGGGCAATAAAGAAAAATTCATGGAAGCCCATAACCTGTCCCTGACTTCTACTAAAAATATCCATGGGGAGCTGCTGAGTCCCTACAACCCCTTGGCAGCTGGACAGCTGTGTGGGGTCCCTGCTATCCTCTCTGGGTCCCCCCACTGCCTGTAGTGGCCCAGAGTTGCAGGGTACCAGCCTGGAGCTGTGGGGTACCCCCTGCCGGCAGCGGCAGGCTGGACTTGTGGGGTACCAAAATCAGAGCTTTAGTCACAATGCATGGAGGATGTATTTTGTAGAGCATGACCTCTTACACGCTGTACATACGAGGTCATGTTCTGCAGAGGATGCCATTTTCTCTTCAAAATGGTGTCCTCCATGCTTCTGGGGTCATGACAGGAAATCCTTCATTAAAATGAAGTCATTCCAGGAAAAAGTTTGGGAACCCCTGCTTTAGCGAGTCATTTACTCTTACTGTCCTTTCCCCCCAGTCCCTAGAGCTGGATTTGGCACTGTACCTACTATGCACTTTAAGTAAGTCAGCAAGTACTGGGGGCCTGATGTGAACTCTATTGAGATCCACAGTGGGACTTGAACACTTGCAGGTAGTCAAAATTGGTACTAGGAAGAAATAGTGTGGAGATTGAAGCAGTAGGGAAAGCTTGGGTTGCAGGATCTGATGACTCGTGGGAGACAGGAGGGCTTCGGGATCTGTCAAAGCAAAAGAAGCCTGTATACCTTAGGAGCTGCATAGGGCTACAGAAGTCATTAAGATGAGGAGAAATTGGTATGAAGGCATCGTATGGTGCCTCTAGAAGGCATTGCTTAATAACTGAACTGTTCCTTTTTCCTGAATATGCAGGCATTAAAACAAGTGACCTAATTAAACCACATCCTTTACCTCAACTTATTAACTTAGCACATCTGGGAACTATCCATCAATAACTCATACAGTGGAAGTCAACATTCCTTCCTTACTCATTTTCCACCTATCTGAGGGCTGCCATCAGTCCCTCAACCCCCCAGCCAGCTCAGGTGATGCCTTTCCATCCTCCTCACCATCCTCCTCTACAAACCTGAGAGAGGGAGGAACACTTAAATGAGCCACAAACCCTTTCTTCCCACTGAATAAAGACCCCACATTTTGAGGTTGCAGAGGGTGCACCAGCTTAAACTTCTGGATTGACTTGAAGGCCAGAATTTTTGTTTACCCTATACCAGTTTACATCACTCTGGCAGTGTAAAGGGGACTTAAAATAGGTGTACGTTACATATAACCACACTTTTCATTTCCTTTAAGCTACCAGAACAATGTAGAGGGGGCTGAGTGTAAATGGGAATCCAGCCCTAGTGCTAATGTAGCCCATGCATCAGTGTTGAGGTTGCAAAATAATAATATGAATTAAGAAGAGAAGCCAATCAGAGTAAAAAAGGGCAGAAGGAACCTGGCCTGCAGGCTACAGTGAATGGGAGGAAAGCATCTTTTCTATGGCATGTTCCCCCCCCCCTCCAACTCAGGGAAAATACCATAATAAACCATATAAACATTTATGCTGTAGACGTTAGCTTTCCCTCATGATCCAACAACCCCCTCATTGTGTCACTAGGCCACAGGCATAGATAGACTGGGGAGCCAATGAAAGCACAGTTCCTCAGAGGCATAGTGCTAGAAAGAGTGGTTTCCCATGTTGGGTCAGGTTTAATAGATCTAAAATGTATTAATACACACTACTGAAAAGGTTTGCATTGGTCAAAGGGTCTGTTACTGACACAACCATATATATATATATATATATCATACCAACATGCTTAATTCATTTGGAAAGCAAAAGATTATTTTCCTTAAGCAAAGGTCTTGATAACAGGGGGTAGGCGATATATTGTACCTTCTGCTTAAAAAAAAAAATGAATTCCTCACTGAAATCAGGGAGGAGTTGCACCTAAAAACTGCTAGCAGGATATGGCCCTGAGTTAACACAACTATTAGCCTCTTTGGGTATTTCTACACTGCAGTAAAACACCTGTGTCATCTGACTTGGGCTTAAAGTGCTCAGACTGCAGGGCCATAAAATTGCAGTGTAGACATCGGGGCTCAGGCTGGAGCCTTGGGCCCTGGGATTCCCCTCTCCCTGTGGAGGTCCCAGACACTGGCTTTAGCCCAAATCCAAACATCTACAGTGTAATTTTATAGCCCCTCAGCCTGAGCCCCATGAGTCTGAGGTGGCTGACATGGGTCAGCCACAAGTGTTTTATTGCAGTGTAGACATACCCTGTGAGGAAAGTTTCTCAGACCTAACTTTGGACTCGAATGGATTTGTCTTCCCATAGAATTATTTTCTTTGTCAAAATCTTTGATTATTGTTTCAGCAGTGACAATAAGTGACCAGGAATAAAATGTTCAAAAAAATCCAAGTGATTGAGGAGCCAAAGTGCCCTTCTAAGCACCAAAGCCACTTTAGAGGAGTCTTAATTGTGACACACATGATGCTTTAGAAACATGGAATAGTCAAATACTATTATATTGAAATGTGACCAGTGCTATGGACAAATGGAATATTGAAATGAAACCTACTGTATCCACTTTATAAATGGCATGTGTCTCTTTATGGGTTGTCTAGCGATGACATTTCTGGTTTAATGGGTGAGGTAAGCATAGTTCTCACAGGAACTACATTCAGTGGGGTGGGATGGGGTGGTAATTAAGGAACACTTTCATTGTTGGGGGAAAAAAAGCAGGTAAAATGACCTTTTCGAAGCTTCACCATGGTCCCCCACGTGGGGAAACAATGTAGTCTGGTTTTACCTGCTGCACAGACCTTTACAGATAAAGGATTTGAAACTGAATAAAGTGGGAACCCTGATTACAGGGGAGGATCACTCATGCTTGATCCAAGAACTGACATGAGGCTGTGATTAAGATAGACAGGCCCTGTGAGAGGGTCTGAAGTACGTAAATCCTATCAGCATCACCATGTTGAACATGAGTGATCATGAAGTAAGCTAGAAATGATTATGCACTGGTGATTGTTTTTTAGATGTTATCTCTGAAATGCTTTTGTCCTGAATATATAACACAGTAAAAGCTTTTTTTATCTGGGATGTTGGGCAAATGGGGGAGGGGTTCTGGCAAGTGAGAAATTCCAGTTAACTAAGAAGGAAAGAGTTTGGGTATGGGAGGGGGCTCTGGGCAGGGAGTTGGGCCACCGAAGGGGTTTCAGGGTGCGCTCACCTCAAGCAGCTCCCTACAAGCGGTGACCTGACCTTGCTGATTTTAGGCAGAGGCACGGCTAGGTGGCTCTACCCCTGCCCCGAGCACTGGCTCTGCATCTCCCATTGTCCAGGAACCAAGGTCAGTGGGAGCTGTGGGGGTAGCAGCTGCAGGCAGAGGCAGCACACAGAGCTGCTGACCGTGCCTCCACCCAGGAGCACAGAGACACGTTGCTGCTTCTGGGGAGCCATGCAGAGCAAGGTAGGGAGCCTATAGTCTGGATGGCACAGGGCCAGCAAACTGTACTTTCTATGAAGATTAGAAATGCTAGTTTATAGAGCTTTCTGGTTGGTACAGGGCTGGATAACACTGCTTTTATTGTACTTTGTTTTTACGAGAGCTGATTGGTCACCAAATAACCCTGTCATTGCCCCTGAGAAAACAGGACTGTCAGTGCTCAACTAAACATAGATCTGCTAAGGTGATCTGTAGCAGGGTGGTCACCCACTCTGCCCTTAAAGGGCTTAAAACAGCCCAGGAGAGGGCTGTGGCTGGGAGCAAGCAGTTTCCAGCCTGACTGGGGGAAGCAGGCTCAGCTGTGGCCACACCCCAATCAGTGCTCAGCTGGCCCTTATAAGAGGGCAGTGGGCCAGGAGCAGAACCTCCTCCATCTGTGGAGGGAGATGGGCCTGGCTGCTGGGAAGCGTACCAGGGTACCTAAGGTGGAGCAGGGCTAGGGGAAGGCCAGAGGAGCTGGAGACCTCCGGCCTGGAAACCCCCCAGGCTGCAGGCCAGGTGGAATGCCAAAAAGGATGCAGGGGGCAGCCCACAGGTAGGCAGAGACAGCAGGTGCAACCCCCCCCACCCCCCCTTGCCTGTGATGATTGGTGCTTATGCTGCGGGGGGGCTCAATGGTGACTGGCAGTAGCCAAAGACTGAGGTGAGGTGGGGATAATGGGTGGGGGTTCCCCAGGGAGAGGTGACCCAGAGACTGTGGGGGGTGCTGCCCCCTGGCAGCACCCCCACACTGGGTAAAAGGAGCCCTGGAGTCTGGGAGGGACACATGTCCTGCTTGTCACTGGCCCCAGGCCTGCAGAGGGTGCTCCAGGGGCTGGAAGAGCTAATTCCCTGAGACCAGCAGGAGGTGCCGCAGGGGTGAGGTCCCACCCCGTGACATGATCACTATGAATTGAAGGAATCTGAAACCCAAGGCCATGGTCTGGAGGGAGTGGATCATGGGATCTTGCTTTGAGAAAAGTGACAGCTGGAGGCTTGAGACCTAAGTGGGGTGTCCTCAAGGAGGCCATGAAGAAGTTAGAGGTGCTATTAACTCTGGAAGTGTAACACTAATCTCATCGATTTCAATAAGAGTGTTCAGGATAGTAAAGTTAAGCACATGAGTAAGTGTCTGCAGGGTCAGGACCCGAGAAGTCTACATCCTATTGACTTTTTCAAGGAGACTTAAGAGCCAAAGTGTCAAAGTCCCTTTTTGAATATGGAACTTAGGCTCCCACAGCTGTGGACGTTCTTCTTTCTGGGTGGGTGCTCCACCCCCACTCTGTCCCGAGGCCCCACCTCCACTCCACCCCTTCCCTCAAGGCACCACCCTCTGCCTCTTCCCCCCTCTGCCTCTTCCCACCTCTGCCCCCTCCCCTAAGGCCCAGCCCCCAACCCCCTCTTCCTGCTCCCACTCCATCCCCTCTCCCCAGCACCTCCTGCCCACCTCTGAACAGCTGATTAGCTGGTGACTGGTGGCTGCTCAGCACCCGCTACTTTTCTTTTTTCCATGGATGGTCCTGGCCCAAAGCACCCACGGCGTAGGCACCAATGCAAGCGTCTCAATCACTTAGGTGCTTCTGAAAACTTTAACTTCAGATTCCAAAGTGTAACACAATTGTAACCTGTCATAAGTTTGAGATGTATTTGCTCTTTGTTAGAAGTAAGTTAAGAGGAAGAAGAAGGCTTAATAGCTCCTGTAGGAAAAGTCAGTCACAGGTACTGAATTCATAAAATATATCTCTTTAAACTTTTTTTTACTATGTATCTGATAAATATTTATTTTAGCTTAAAATACATACACACACCTTACAAATAAAATTACATCCCAATATAGGCCTGGACAGATCTAGAATTATTGAGGTGTAAAGATAGCAGTACATGTAATTCAGGAAAAATCCAACTACAAAAGTGTCTGTGTATTAAGGCAATAGTTCAGACATCCTTTGCCTGAGGCCACAGTGCCATTCACAAATGTGTCTTATGTTTTGATTGATTGAGTGGAATAATGCAGCATTTTGGCTGAGAAAGGAGCTCTGGAATGGAAATTGAAAACAGACGTTAATGCAAGTTCCATAATGCTGCATATGATTAGCACCTGCTTTGGCAACTGTCATTGAATAAGAATGATCATAAAACAAAGTAGCACTGATTGATTTATAGATGAATCTGCTAATATATGTGTGAATTCAAAGAGTTCAGCTCTCATATCAAATTTCCTTTTAATATATTTAAGAATTATTTTGGAAGATGTAAATTGGAAACAAATTGAAATGCATACACTACTAGATATAACTTCAATATGGAATAGTTATGATTGGATGGCTTCACTGGGCTACTCTTTCTCCCCCATGCATGTTAGTACGGAGCTGGGGAGCCTCGCTTATCCCAGCGTTTCAGGGAATGCATGATGAGATAGGTATAGTCCTGTTGTAGTTTACTCCCTCCCTGAGTAGACGGGAGACTAAAGCTTTGTCTAACTTACAAAATTAAGTTGACTAAGTTAGGCAGATGTATAGCCACCGCAGTAATTACTGCGGGTTTTCATGTCTACAGTAGCTCCTTCCGTCAGTGGTGAGCATCCTCACCCAGGAGCACTTCCACCGACTGAAGTGGGGCATTGTGGGGCACTGACAGCCCAGAGCCCTGTTACCACCTCTCGGTGAGGGATTGGTGGGGCAGAGGGGAACGAAAGCCTGAGCCTGGGCCCTTCTCCTTACCCTAGGGTGACCAGATAGCAAGTTTGAAAAACTGTGATGAGGTGGGAGACAATAGGTGCCTAGATAAGACAAAGCCCTAAATAGAGGGACTGTCCCTATAAAATCAGGACATCTGCTCACCCTACTTCTCCCACCCCCAGTCCTGCACCAGGAGGCAGCGGCAGGGCTCCAGGCAGGGCTGACAGCCAAAAGGTGATGTAAATAAGGCAGTATCTACACAGACACTGTGTTTCCTTAACTACATCAACCTAAACAACTATGCTTCTCATGGAGGTGGAGTTATTAGGTCAACGTAGTGGGCAAATTAAATCAGCGGAAGCACCATTGTATTGTAGAGAGTTAGGTCGACGTAAACTGCCCTAGTTCTGACTGAAGAAGATTTACAATCTCCCTCTTAGGCTGCTTCAGGGATAATACAAAATGTGCTGTCTGTTACTATGGATTGGATCATAAACAGATCATCTAGCCCATAAATAGCTCATTCCATCCCTGAGTAAGTGTCTATATAAGACAAAGCCCTGAATATTGCATTGACCTGTGTAGGAAAACCTCTCCTGAACTACTCATGTGCGTAAAAGTTTCAGGATCAGGTCCTATATAACAGGTTAGATTCTGCCATGCTTACTCACATAGAGTGCCACCTTACTCCATGAGCAGTTCCATTGATTTGAATGAGTAAATGTGGCAGAATCTGGCCCTTATCAGTGGTTTACCACTGTATTACTAGAGTTCTGTATTCTAAAATGCAAATCAAATGGGAGACGCTACAACCCCCATTAGTCTCAAAAAGCAAAGAATTCATAAGAACTTAATTACATGGTTAAATAAGAATTGCAATGAAACTAAGTTAGACAGTACACTCAGATGCTTAAATCATAGTACAACTATGTGTATATATGAATTTATACATAGAAAAGTAGACATGTTACACTTAACTGCAGTTCTTCAATATAAGGATCATACACCTATTTTTTACTGGCATCATAGATCAATTTTAACTGAAGAAAATGTAGATCAGCAGTTAGGAAATATTTTTCAGAGTCTGGGCCACATCTTAATGGTAAGATTATCTTGTGGACTGTTAAGGGGCTTATTCCTTCACCCACTTACTTCCCTGGTCCTTCTCACATGAACACAGAGCAACAATACCCGAAGTCCAAAGGTATAAACAATTTGATGTTTATTGGGGGTGAACTTCCAGCAAGTATGATTCCAGTTCCCTTCCTTAGTGTCCCCCTTCCCAGCTCCGACACCACAGAGCCTTACCTGTGTCCCTATTCCCATTTCTGCCTTTAGCAAAACATGATTCCAATTTCCCCACCCCCATTCCCTGGTCCCATTTCCCCCACCCACACACTTCCTGATTGATTGCAGACTATATATAGTAAAACTTGAGTTCTGCTTAGCTAATCTTAACCAGTCATTTTCCTGAAATTTAACTAACCAATCCTAACATATTGTAACATGATTATGTAACCAATTATATCCCACCACCTTAATTAGTTTACACCCAGCAAAATTAAGTATGCAGCAAACAGAAACAATCACAGAGCCAGACAGAGACCATGCAAATAAACAATAGCAAAGTGGGAACTATAATGACAAAACAATAGAGAAGTGAGGATTTCACATCCCAGCTATTGATAAGTGAGTTCTTGCCAGACAGGATGCTATCAAACTAAATTTTCTTTTACATTTTCTAGACACTTCCCTTTCTCTGGAGGCGATAAGCATTATCAGGACAGGACTGTATTCCTAACAGCCCAATAGCACCTTCTTTCAATGTGACTAGTTTGGAATGTGAGGATGTGACCGTTCGCTTCCCAGTTTATGGCTGCCTCTGCTGCTCAGCCAAAGGCTTTAGCCTAAGCACAGGGCCTCAGACTGTCACAGTAAGAGAAGGCCCTTACACCGGCAGACAGTGATTTTGATTCTTTCTTTTATACCTCTATAACTAGCCAAGTGATAAGAAGACACCTAAACTCTTAGAGTATAGGCCTTTATAGACAGGCCTGAATCCCTATATCCTAACATGGACCAACTGCTCTCCAGTCAGGATCAACATTCCTCTTGCAACTACAGCAGTTACCTATGTCCCACCTGGCTGGCTCTTGCTCCTATAATGAGTGCCTCTTAAAGTCACGCAATAGCTTAGTGTCATGTCAAAATCCTAGATCTTTCAAGTCCTTTCCCCTATCCATTATACCACCTTCTTCATTTAACAGACAGATGAAAAGATATACTTTGAAATATCACAAATGACTGTTGGATCCCTGATATTCTTTTTATTTAGCAAAAGTATTAACTGCATTCAAAAAAGGTACAAAGGCTAAAATCAGGAAGGTCTGTGTAACAATTGAAATAATTCTGTTGGCTTATGTATTCACATAAGTCATGTCATTCTATATTTTCTTTAAATGACTATTTAAAATATGTCCATTCATAGCAGGAAAGGCTAGATTCTGAAAAGGTTCATATTTCATAGATACAGTAAATAGCACCAGATATTTGATCTTTCAATATTCATCTTCATTGTTGAGATTCTTTTCACATTCATCTTCATTTGTGATGAGACAGAATAATTACACCATAGCTGTACCGCTCATTAGTTGTTCCACCTCTTCTCTTTTTACCCATTAATTTTTGAAGTGAGATTCTAAAAGAGACTAACTATAATGTATTTTATGTATGGTAAATATATTGAGACATTTCCTCAGCTAGTGCGAAATCAACATAGCTTCACTGAAGTCAAATGAACTATACCAATTTATAATAGCTGAGGATCTACCCTGGTCATTACAGATGAGGTTTGTAATGAAAAAGTCTTGACTCCTATGTAGAAATTACTGCTTTACTTGGTGTGGATGACATCATCCCATTAAGAACACATGATGATCTTCTGCACGTTGAATTGATTACTTCCAGATTTGCTATTGCAGCCCAGTAGCACAATACCTCTGTCTTGCCCTAGGCAATGAGCAGTGTACAGCATGGACTGTATTAATAATGAAAACTATACGTGCATGAAACATGACAGAAATGTCCAATTTTGCAGTTGTTTTTTTCCTCTTTCTTTAAACATTGCCAATTGAGATGCACAGGCTACCAAACAACATTACATAATGTTTTGGTACCGTTGTGTTGTGTTGAAAATTCTCCTGTTTTTCCTCATGCTGGGCTACTCACCAATATATATAACTGTAAATATTTCCTTGCCTATGTTCAGTGATTGCACTCTCGTATAGCACCCTGGCCTAAATTTTCAAACATAACTAGTGAATTTGGGTGCTTCCATTCTTTTGTGGGGTGCCTCACTTTAAAAGGGACCTGATTTTCAGAAAACATTGAGCATTTGAATATCATATATCCCTTTATATTTTCCTCAGACTAGACACACAAATTGAGGCATGTGCAAGTTTTGAAAATGCAGGTCCCTATTTATACTTTTCTACCTCGGAAATCACTTATTAAAAAAGAATTAAGTGAAATGTGCAGTTGTGCCTGAAAACAGACTGTGAGGTGGTTATTGTCTGTTAGAATCCAGGTAGTCAGCTGAAGACCAACAGTTTCCCCTAAACTAAAATATACTGTCTGTGAGGAGGAGTTCAAAGTCCTCTGTAGTCAATGGAGGTCTTTCCATGAACTTCAATGGACTTTGGATATGGCTCTGTTTATGCTTCATTATTATGCTTGATAGAAATGTATTTTAAAGGGCCTGATTTTTCATTTACACTAAGGCTCCTTTAAACCATTCTGAGAGAGTAAAAAAGCCATAAACTAGTGTAAATTATGCTCACACTTGCTTTGTTTCCTTTACATAGTGTCCTCAGGGCTTGTTCACATGGGAAGTTACAGCTCAGCAAGCCAGGGAATGAATCTACAATATATCAGCTTGCCACACAGTAAGTTCCCATATGGACACCGCTACAATGCACTGAAAGTCTCGGAGTGCATCTACACTTTTAAATTGTAGTACACCAAGCTGCTGATGGGACTTTCAGTACAGGATGTTAATGCATGGCCAGTGATGTGCACTAGATTCACACCATAGACAAGCCTAAAGTGTAAATGGGACACAGGCCATAAAATGTCTAGACATGCTGTGGCTTCAAAAAATAAAACCTTTTGAGAGTAATAGTTGTGTGAAATATACTGAGTTAACGTTGCTGTAAATTTTTCTAATTTGAATTACCTTGCTCTTGTGTACTTGATTCATCATCCTTAATTACTCAGCAAAGTTAGTTTTTGGATTTAACTTCCATGGTTTGCATGGGCAAAAAGCAAAACGGTGGGGAGAAGAAATGTTGCTAAAATATGTTAGAAACGTTTCATTACTATCAAAGCAATTTGGAGATGTCTTGGTTCTGCTAAATCTCTGTAGCAGCTTGGTCTTAACAACTGTGGGGACTGTAAGCAAGGAAGAGTAACTCAAAGTGTCCAGTGTAGGCCTAGCATTCTAAATTACTTTAACCTATCATGGGACCTCCCCAAAAAAAAAAAGTTTAAATGTCCTACTTTTAAAAATACTAAGCTGACTTTATTAAATCTGGGATTGTTTATTATTCATTGGTAAACGTTTCTATATTTTGCAAGTGTATCATTTCAACTGGAACACATTAGAGCTACTGCAATTTTTTGAATTTTGAAACATTGATGATATTTTGAATTTCAACCCAAAAAACAGAGGTGCGGGGAAGGAAATTGATCAGCTTAAAAATACATGAGGAAAGTGTTTTGTTTTTTTTTTATTTATGGGAACAGAAGAATAGACCTTTCAGACCAATTTCACCTATTATAGTAGTCTGTCTCTTTCAGCGTCTGGTAGGAAGGTGCAAAACTATCTTGAACTGTCACATAAATTGTGATATTTACACATTAGATGAGTGCCTTCAAAGGTGCAATTAAGAGAGATTGACCAGATCCTCAACTTGTATAAACTGTTGTAGATCAATTAAAGTCAATGGATCTGTGACAACTGCAGCAGCTAAGGATCTAATCCCTTCTATATCACCATGTTATAGAGGAACATAGGGAAAATGAGCTTGTTTGTATTAAGCAAAAATAATAAATGTACAATACATTTATTTTACATGTGATACCTCATATAAAGTGTCACTAACATAAGAATGGCCATACTGGGTCACACCAAAGATCCGCCTAGCCCAGTATCCTGTCTTCTGATAGTGACCAATGCCAGGTGCCCCAGAGGGAATGAACAGAACCTGTAATCCTCAAGTGATCCATTCCCACCTTCTGGCAAACAGAGGCTAGGGACACCATCCCTGCCCATCCTGGTTAATAGCCATTGATGGACCTAGCCTCCATGAATTTACCTAGTTCTTTTTTGAACCCTGGTATAGTCTTGGCCTTTACAACATCCTCTGGCAAGGAGTTCCACAGGTTTACTGTGCATTGTGTGGGGAAAAAATACTTCATCTTGTTTGTTTTTTTTAAACCTGATGCCTGTTAATTCCATTTGATGGCCCCTAGTTCTTGTGTTATGAGAAGAAGTAAATAACCCTTCCTTATTTACTTTCTCCACACCAGTCATGGTTTTATAGACCTCTATCATATCCCCGCTTCGTCTCTTTTCCAAGCTGAAAAGTCCGTCTTATTAATCTCTCCTCATATGGAGGCCATTCCATGCCCCTAATAATTTGTTTTGCCCTTTTCTGAAACTTTTCCAATTTCAATATATCTTTTTTGAGATGGGGCAACCACATCTGCCTGCAGTAATCAAGATGTGGGCATACCATGAATTTATATAAAGGCAATATGTTATTTTCTGTCTTATTATCTATCCCTTTCTTAATGACCAGAATGTTTGGAATCATGGAATCACTTTTTGACTGCCACTGCACATTGAGGGGATGTTTTCAGAGAACTGTCCACAATGACTCCAAGATCTTTCTTGAGTGGTAACAGCTAATTTAGACCCCATATTTGTATATGTACAGTTAGGATTATGTTTTCCAATGCCTATTACTTTGCATTTATCAACATTGAATTTCATCTGCCATTTTGTTGCCCAGTCTACCCAGTTCTGTGAGATCCTCTTGTAGCTCTTCACAGTCTGCCTGAGACTTAAATATCTTGAGTAGTTTTGTGTCATCTGCAAATTTTGCCACCTCACAGTTTACCCCTTTTTCCAGATCGTTTATAAATGTTAAATAGAACTGGTCCCAGGACAGACTCCTGGGGACACCATATTTACCTCTCTCCATTCTGAAAACTGACCATTTATTCCTACCCTTTGTTCCTATCTTTTAACCAGTTACCAATCCATGAGCAAACCTTCCCTCCTTATCCTATGACTGTTTACTTTGCTTTAGAGTCTTTGGTGAGGGGCCTTGTCAAAGGATTTCTGAAAATCTAAATACACTATACAGTAAGACCTGGGACATGACATAATCTTTTCAGAGTTGGATAAATGGATTCTCCTAGAGGGATAATGGAAGACAGCTACCTGCATAGTTTATCTGAATTTCATAGATTGCATCCATTTTTTTTAACCTGGTTTTTCAAACATGAACTGAATCACTATATCTATGCACTCAGAAAAGGGAGAGTCACATGAGAAAGATTAATCATTTGGGTCTGCAGATTTTAAAGATTGGATTACAAGTATAATTTGGTCTCAAATATCAATGTATATTTTATTGTTAGTACTTTCATTGAGCACACTGTTGAGCAGAGCAGAACTGAGATCTTGAGGTGTCAGAAAACTACTGGAAACAGAAAGTTTTAATGCTGAACCACTTGGCAAATGCATCTCCTGCCATGAGTCAGAACAAGTTCCCACCTCACTGAAAAAGGAAGAATTTGAATATCTCTGAGGAAGAAAGAATAGTATTATCAGTGGTGGGCAACCTGCGGGCTGCATGTGGCCCATCAGGGTAATCTGATTGCAGTCCGGGAACAGCAAACTGCAGCCACTGGGAGCTGCAGGGGACAGTGCCCGTGGACGGTCAACGTCAGCACAATGTCTCGCGGCCTACAATCAGTACCCTGATGGGCCGCATGCTGCCTCTGAACTGCAGGTTGCCCACCATTGGTACAGATAAAACTGTCTCATATAAAAACAGTAAAATATATTACAAAGCTAAGGGCCAAATCTTGTAGGCACTATACTGACAAAAGTCATACTAAAGTTGACAAGTTGTTATGATTTATTTCGTATCTTTTAAATGTGCAGTTTAAGATTTTTTAAAATATATTTTAAAATTTGACTTATTCCTTGTGTATCTTATATGGTTGGACAAAAATCTGAGAAGTATAGTACAGGACAGCTTGCTTTTCTCCACATAAGAATAATTCCAATTTTAAAAACATATTCCTGAGTGTTTTAAAGGAGCTGCTGTTATTAAGTGGGGTCAATAATAAAAAAATTAAAAAGCATTTAATAATATGGATTTACCTAACTAGCACTTTTTAAATTTCAAAATGATGATGTTTATACGATGTGCCAAGATACCTGTTTTGTGAGCAGATCTTAATTTGTTCCAGCCCAAGAAAAACAAGCTAGTTTTGTAAAACTGTCATTTCTGCTAGATATTACACAGATGAATGATCTTATCAGATGTCCTTCAAATTGAAGGAATAACCACTGTTTATAAACTCTCTGGATTTACAAATACTGCAGAGTTTGTGGAATCCGAAGGACTGCAATTCTGTAGGGTTCAAGCATCGGGGGAGGAGCTCCTTCTGCTTCCTTCCTTCCTCACTGCCTGGCACACCAGTGAAGGGTCAGGCAAACTCATAATCAATTGCAATATCAGAAACTTTGCCCCCGCTTTTGCAATAAGCTCCACACGTGTACAGCCTTGACCCTTCAGAATCATTGAGGCTTTATGTAAGGGCAAGATTCCTCCTGTGTGGAGTCCATGACAAGATTGGGGCCTTTGTTTGCTAACACAGTTGCTAAGAGCTAGGCCATAACAGATGTGATTAAATACACAAACAACCATTAAAATGTATGGAAATCACCATTCTCACTCTACTGTTTTGACCAAAAACTTTTCACACCAATCATTAACGCTTACCCCTGTGACTGGAAAGTGTTTGGGTATTGCAGAGAAAAATCTTAGCTCTGCTCCTGTAATGACACTATAGAAACAAATATTAAGATAGCTTAACCAAAACCTTGTCCATCTATAACAAATATTTTTATTTCATTAGGGACTAAAAATGTTTAGCTTTGCTCTTACTCATATAGTGGCTGAGCTAATGTTGTCCTCTCTGTGGCCATGCCTTAAGGTGCCTACCACTGTTTGATATCAGCACCAGTACAATTGAGCTGCCACCAATATTACACACTGCTACATCTCATACTGCATATCTGAGAGGAAAAAAAAACATGGAAGGGGTCATTAGAAAGGTTAAAGTACTGTGAAGCAATGCATACTTCAATAATCCGCAACAAAGGGCTAGTTTCTGTGGATGCTGTTTCATACAAACCAAATATCTGTTTCTGTATTGCTGGCATTTTAGACACATGGCAGCAGCAGAGAAATGTCTGTCTTTTATAGCATCTGCTGTCACATCCAATAACATTATAAAGTGACAAGGCATTCAACA
The DNA here is from genome assembly GCF_965140295.1 of Lepidochelys olivacea. Taxonomy (NCBI): domain Eukaryota; kingdom Metazoa; phylum Chordata; order Testudines; family Cheloniidae; genus Lepidochelys; species Lepidochelys olivacea. The sequence goes on from NC_140411.1 coordinate 172,419,721, forward strand.
CTTATCAGAAAACTTCACAAGCACATTATTGGACAGTAGCAAAAGGATTTTATAGATTCAATGGAATATACATTTGCATTCATTTTGCTACAGCCAAGCTTTGAGATTTGATCACTATCCTCCAAATGAAAGAGCTTTATAAAACTGGAGTTGTCATCAGTGTAGTCAAGAATGGGCAATCCTTAAAAACCTAAAATACTGAAGAGCAGAGAAAACTTTCATTATGTGGAAACAGCTGTCCTTTTTATATAAAAACAAACACAAATGGAAGAAAGGGGAAATTGATAGTAGATAACTGATAAGGGAAGCCAAGAGACTCAAGGAAAAATCTTTGGGCAACATTGTTAAGGACTCTAAGGAGGATATTTAAAAATATATTAGGAACAAACAGAATACTGACAATGTTATTGGTCCATCACTTGTTGAAAATCCATAGAATTATCAATTATAACACAGAAAATATGGAATATTTCTGTTCTATATTTGGGGGAAATACAGATGAGATATGATGAGACTATATGGTGATAGCATTATTTTCATTCCACTAATATCTCTGGAGGAAGTTAAACAGAAACTACTAAAGTTAGACATTTTAAAGTCCAGATAGGTTGCATCTAAGAATTTTAAAAGAGCTGGCAGAGGATCTCACTCGATCATTAATGTTGATTTTCAATAAGTCTTAGAGCACTGGGGAAACTCCAGAAGACTAGAAGAAGTTTATGCCAATTCTTTAAAAGGGTAAATGGGATGACCTAGGTAATTATAGGCCTTTTAGCCTGACCTTGGTCCCAGGAAAGATAATGGAGTGGCCGATAGACGACTACATTAATAATGATCTAAAGGAGGGTAATATAATTAATCAAAACAGGTTTATGGAAAATAGATCTTGTCACACTAACTTGATTTTTTTTTGATGAGAAGTTTTTGATAAAGGAGTTGATGTTGTATACTTAGACTTCTGAAAGGTATTTGACTTTGAACTGCACAGCATGTTGATTAAAAAAACCTAGAATGATATAAAATTAACATGCACACAGTATATAGATTAAATACTGGCTGGCTAATATGTCTTGACATGTAACTGTAAATGGGGAATTGTGATTGAGCAGGTCTGTTTTCAGTGGGGTCTTGCAGGGATCAGTTCTTGACTTGCCCTATGATATTTAACATTTTTATCAATGACCTAGAAGAAAACACAAAATCATCACTGATTAAATTTGCAGATAACACAAAAATTAGGGAAGTGGTAAATAATGAAGAGGACACATCACTGATTCAAAGCGATCTGGATCGCTTCGTAAACTCTGGGAAAGCAAACAATGTGCATTTTAAGCAACTAAATGTATACATCTGGAAAAGAATGTAGATAATACTTACAGGATGGAGGACTCTATTCTGTGAAGCAATGACTCTCTGAAAAACATTTGGAGACTGGTGGGTAATCAGCTGAACATGAACTCCCAATGTGATGCTGTGGCCAACAGGGCTAATGCAATTCTGGGATGCATGAACAGAGAGGTTATTTTACCTCTCTATTTGGTACTGGTGTGACTGATGCTGAAATACTTTATCCAGTTCTGGAGCCCTCAATTCAAGAAGTATGGTGATAAATTGGAGAGGATTCAGAGAAGAGCCATAAGAAGGATGAAAGGCGTAGAAAACATACCTTATAGTGATAGACTCATTGAGCTCAATCTAGTTAGCTTAACACATAAAAGTTAAGGTGTGACTTGATTACAGTCTAGAACAGGGATTGGCAACCTGTGGCCTGCCAGGGCAAGCCCCCTGGCTTGTTTACCTGCCGTGTCCAGAGGTTCGGCCGATCGCAGCTCCCACTGGCCATGGTTTGCCACTCCAGGCCAATGGGAACCGCAGGAAGCGGTGTGGACTGAGGGATGTGCTGACCGCCACTTCCCACAGGCCCCATTGGCCTGGAGCGGCAAACTGTGGCCAGTGGGAGCTGTGATTGGCCGAACCTGCGGACATGGCCGGTAAACAACCCGGCCCAGCCTGTCGGGGGGCTTGCCTTGGCAGGCTGTGAGCAAAGATTCCCAATCCCTGGTCTAAAAGTGCCTACATGGGGAACAAAGAGTAAATGTAGGAGAGAAAAAGTATAACATGATCCAGTGGTTAAAATTTGAGGCTTGACAAATTCAGATTCATTAAGCAGGGTCTGAATGAGCTCTGCACTGACCATAAAAAGAGATTAAAGAGCACTAAGTTAATAAAATCTGTGCTTTCTCACAGATTTACTCTGTAGCAGTTGTCCTGCATGATCATTTTAATACCCAGACTTTAATTTTAATAGACAGACATGTAAATTTAGTCACATGAAACATCCAGAGGAACTGAATTATCATTCTTCCTGGTGCATAGTTAATTTGTTGTTTAATATATTTTCTTGATTAATTCTTTGCAATTCCTTCTGGGGTTAATTATCAGAAAGCTTGGCCTTAAATATGATCGTGTGTATGTTCAGGAAACAGAATATCCAGGGTACTGTGAATTTAGACTTTCATAGATCTATGTGCTTGACAAGATAATTTTTGGGGGTGGGGGGCATGTATATACATATATTTAATGGACATAGCAAAAATCCCATCGCTAACTAGCAAATTCAAACAAATATTTCACAACCATTAAGTTATCAGACAGTGTATTTCAAAGGTGAGAAATCATAAGGTAGCAATATTTTCTGAGCATGGGGGAAGGGCATGAGGCTTCAAAATCAGACATTCTCTGTAAGACTCTGAAGTATTCCCTGCTGAGATGCCTCTAGACCTTAGCCCAGGCTCCAGAGAAAGCTGCCTGAGTACACCCATATTCACCCAGTACTCTGAGAGGGATCACTCTCAGGAGTGGCAGAAGGTCCCTAAAAGTGGGGGGCCACCAGTGCCTGAACCAAGCCCCTACCCTTGTGCTGCCTCTTCCCCCAGTTTGCTCCTCTCCACCTCCTTTTCACCGTCCCTTGCCCTTATGGCAGGAAAAAAGTGAAGGAGTCATGGCCTCCTCGCTGCCCTGTTCCAGCACCTTTGATTGCTTTTTGGAGGTTTGAGGAAGATGAAAGTCGAGTGAATGATTTCTGTTATGGGGAAGGAGGCAAGTGAAGATATGGACAAATTCTGTGATGTGTTTTTTTGGGGGGGGGGGTAAAGAGAGATTGAAATGTTGTAAGGATGGGTTGTACTGTTGTGGTGTTAGATAGGGAACAGTTCCTCATTTTCTCTTGGAGGTGGGTGAGGTGACTTGTTGTGTTATCAGGGACTTTCATGTAGGGGATGGAGGTTCTCCCTTAGCTTAAGTATCCCTTTTTGCAACTTCCCCCATTCTCAGTGGAAAGAAGGGTGAGTTTTCTGGCAACCTCGCATTTCCTTAATGTTTTGGATACCATACTGGCATTGTTGGAAAGCTGTATGATAGAATTATGTTCTACTTTTCTGGCCAGTTTTTTAGTCCCAGTGTTAGTAGAAGTATTTAATTGGATGAATGTTTTCCTGGGAATAGAGGAGATAGGATCAAGCTCTCCAGACACTACATGTTTTTTTTCTTTTGAGACCAGCCATCCTATCTTCAGTGAGAGGGTATGGGTTTATGGAGTTATTCCTGTTCCACCAGGAGTGGGAGATCTGTGGAGACTGGGGAAGGAAGCAGCATGGTGAGAGGGTGGAAATTCTCCTTTCCCCCATTTTTGGTACTAATTAGGCTTGAGAGGGCTGTGGAGTGAGTAAAAAGAAAAGGAGTACTTGTGGCACCTTAGAGACTAACCAACTTATTTGAGCATAAGCTTTTGGGAGCTACAGTTCACTTCACCAGATGCATACTGTGGAAAATACAAAAGATGTCTTTATACACACAAACCATGAAAAAATGGGTGATTATCACTACAAAAGGTTTTCTCTCCCCCCACCCCACTCTCCTGTTGGTAATAGCTTATCTAAAGTGATCACTCTCCTTACAATGTGTATGATGATCAAGGTGGGCCATTTCCAGCACAAATCCAGGGTTTAACAAGAATGTCTGAGGAAGGGGGCGGGGGAGGAAAAAACAAGGGAAAATAGGCTTGAATAGAGACTGGGAGTGACTATTTCCCCTTGTTTTTTCCTCTCCCCCCTCCCCCTCTTTCTCAGACGTTCTTGTTAAACCCTGGATTTGTGCTGGAAATGGCCCATAAGTACTCCTTTTCTTTTTGCGAATACAAACTAACAGGGCTGTTACTCTGAAACCTGTGGAGTGAGTGTCTCCTTCACTGGGTAGAATTCATTTTGTGGGTTCCAATGAATGTTCAGCAATGCCCCTTTAATAGCCACTCCCTGAGAAGGTTAAGCAGGGCTGAGATTACTGGGTATATGAAAGGTGAGACCATTTTCAGGAGCTTCAGCTCTCTGATCCCTGCTCTGAGGGACAGTAAAGGCCATTGGAAACCTCAGTGAAGGAGACACCCTTTCCACTCCCTTGAGCATGGTTATATCACCAATATAGGGGATGAAAGAGGTCAAAATAGGGACAAATAACTGTAGCAATTAAAAAGAAGTGCACAAACCTCATTATGGAAATCCAGTCGTACATATGTTGCCAGGCACTGAAATGTAAATAGAAATACTAGGGGATTATAAATTACACACACACATGCAGATGGCCTCAAGATCTTGAGGGGTGGAAATTCCTGTTGTCTGTCAAAACTTTCTAGTGATCTCAAGCATCCCTGCTAAGAACTATTACTTTTTTTAAAATGAACATTTATTTCAGATTACAAACAGTTATATCTACCCCTAAAATATAGAATTTGTAAGCAACATTTATGAAGCTACATCTTTCTAACAGACCCTTCAGCCTAAAAGCACTGATGGGAGTAGCCAGTACATACATGCATATAAAAAGAATGGATCCCTTTAACTGCTTCAAGGAAAACAAAAACAAAACTAGAATTTCCATAGAACATCAATCTAATCCAAGTATATTACTTACTAGGAAGTTTCTGAGTTCATCAAAACAAAATTGGATCCAATGCCAATTAAAGTAAATGGGAGTCTTCCATTCACTTAATTGGGCAGGCCTCTGAGCATCACATACGTTGGAACAAAACTAACAGTATCACAAAGGGCCAAATTCTATTCACATTAAAGGAAATGGATATTTTGTCACTTACTTCAATGGGTGCAGCACTGGGCTTCAAATGTGGTTTTAGAGACTGTGGGTGAAATCCTGGCTCCAGTGAAGGCTACACCAGTCATAGATCTAAACACTTTGCACTGTCTTTCCATCTCCTTAGTGTAGGCTCACAACTACGGTTGTGGAGTGAAATGAGTACCTGGAGAACTTGTAAAATGCATGGGACCAAATTTTGTTTGTGGTGAAACTATTCAGTGGCACTTTATGGAAAAGACATGTGGACCAGTTGCAGCTATGACAAGTCCTAGAGTCAGGGGATGTTCGAGGTGGACTTTCTATTGCTCCGATTGCACCTCATTCTGTTACAACTTGTAACTTTGATGGCTTGTTGAAATAAACTTTTGTACCAGATCCTGTTTATTCCTTGTCACCTATTGCTCTTGTTCAAGACACTGCCACACTACCATCATCACGTTATCACAAGAAAGTATGGAAATCAGTTGTGTGCTTGAACTTATAAATTGTTTAGTTAGGGAGTTGCTATTCCAGGACAGAATAAACCCTTGCAATTTGAGTGTTTGCACCCTCATCTTTTATTTTAGATTTGAAAGTTTCATTTTAGCCATGTGAACAATAAAGTGCGTGTGTGTGATATATTGAAAGGCTTTTTAAAGTAAGTTGGAGGAATGTGATGATCTGTCCCTTTAAATGTTTGAGCAGTCCTCCTGCCCCAGAGCAAAGCCCTAGTTTCATGTTTTCAGTTTTGCAGCCAGAACAATAAAGTGTGCACAACAGACACCGCTGTTACTATCCATGCCATAGGCACCAGCTCTGTGGATGCACCAGAGCTGCATCACCCACAGGGACAAAATGGTAGGTGCTAAGCACCCACTGGCAGCCTCCCTATTAGCACTTCCCCCTCTCCCCAGCACCTCCTTCCTGCAGGAGGGTCCTGCCCATCAGCGCCTCCATCTCCCTCCCCATGCCTTCCGCCCACTGCGATCAGCTGTTTTATGGCCTGCAGGAGCTACTGGGGTAGAGCAAGGACATGGCATGATCAGGGGAGGGGGCAGGAATGGGAAGAGGTGTGGGGGGAAGAGCTTTGGGAGAAGGGGTGGAGTGAGGGCAGGGCCTCGGGCAGAGCCAGGGGTTGAGCACCCACTGGCATACTGGAAAGTTGGCACCTGTGATTAGTGCCCTTTGTGTCTCTGGTTGTATCTCCTTTTCTTCTGGGTCCAAATATAACAAGAAGGATAGTCTTTATACTGCCACACACATTCCATGAAGTAATGGTTACACCCTGAAGTCCCTTGCATGCTTTCTTTCATCACATTGTCATACTTTCACAGATCTGTCCATGAAGGAGTATATTTTTGGTATATCAGATACATTTGTTGGTATTGTACAGTCATGGGGCTCTTTACAAGGTTTTTTCTTTTCTCTTTGAGAGACTCAAAAAGACAGGGAATATCCCATTAGCTCTACTTCATGACTGTCACCTTCAGAGAAGCAAGTCTAACTTTATATGGTGATCTCAGGTTTGCAGATAACATTCCTCAGTGTGTGGATTAAGAGTTACATTAACAACTCATGAGTCCATAAACACCTTATGACCCTGTAAGAGTTACTCTTGGGGCTATGTCTACATGGGAACAATTAACATAGTTAACACAAATCAACTAAAGGTTGAAGTAAACACACATTCCTTATTAGAAAAGGAGTACTTGTGGCACCTTAGAGACTAACCAATTTATTTGAGCATAAGCTTTCATGAGCTACAGCTCACTTCATCGGATGCATTCAGATGAAGTGAGCTGTAGCTCATGAAAGCTTATGCTCAAACAAATTGGTTAGTCTCTAAGGTGCCACAAGTACTCCTTTTCTTTTTGCAGATACAGCCTAACACGGCTGCTACTCTGAAACCTGACATACATTATAGTTCATTAACCCCCCCATGTGGATTCATTCATTCAGGAGTAAAGTCTTACAAAAACAAATTGGGCAAACTAAGGCCATGTCTACATTATGGATGCTGTAGCTATGCTACTGTAGTGCCATAGTGTAGACCCATCCTATGGTGATAGAATGGGGCTTTTGTATCACCTTTTTTTTTTTTTTTTTTTTTTTTTTTTACCGTCAACCTAGTCATGTTTACATCAGGAGTTAGGTTAGCTTAACTATAGTGCTCAAGGATGTGAATTTTTCATACTCCTGAGCACTGTATCTATGTTGACCGAACTTTAAAGTGTAGACCAGGCCTAAAGCCATGTTAATCCTGAATAAGAACACCCACATAGCAGTAACATGCTTTAATTTATGCACGTTAACTTCACACCTTCAACTGATTAATTTTAACATTCCATGGATCCTCAGGCAGACAAGTTCGTGATGATTCTTTGTACGTAGTTTCAAATATGCCCATTTGTTTTCATTGAACCAAATAGTGACTTTGTGCACAACTCTGATCAAGGGGAGTTGTGCAAGTTGTACCAGGCCAGGATTTGTGCTGGGCTGCATGGTAGGATCACCATGGGTGTGAGAGTAGTTCGGCCTATGTGCCCTTTCTGTCTTTGGTGTCTCTACTGACAAGCATGCCAGTGAGAGATAAGTATGTGTATTAAAGTAGCTATCTGTTCATAGAATATCAGGGTTGGAAGGGACCTCAGGAGGTTATCTAGTCCAACCCCCTGCTCAAAGCAGGACCAATCCCCAGTTTTTGCCCCAGATCCCTAAATGGCCCGCTCAAGGATTGAACTCAGAACTCTGGGTTTGGCAGGCCATTGCTCAAACCACTGAGCTCTCCGCCCCCACATGTAAGCTGCACTGCGACCTCTATCTGCCTTCACAGAAGCCTGTGGGAAGCCTTTAGATGGTAACATTTGGTCACTGCTGATGCTAAAAGCCTTTTTAATCCTTGTACCTGTCTTCTGAGCCATCCATAAGATTATCTCTGTTTAGCGTGATTCACCAATCAGCTACATACTAACTAAATTAAAAATCCTCAGAAATGGGACGCACCATTGGGAAGAAGGAAGGAGACAATTTATTGGTGACTTACTAGGGTGCTCTTTAAGATTACTAATGTTCTAAGCATTGCTAGAGGTCATTAGCAGTGGCCAGGCACTGGTTCAGGTCCCCTACAATTTCCAGTAGAGCTGTATCCAAGTTATAAACAAAGTATTCTTCCACATTCATTGCTTATAGTACTACTGTCTAGGTTGCCAGGGTCTGAAACCTTAATACTATGCTGAACATGCTAGAAGTAGGCAGAAATAATCATATTGTATAGAAATTTGGCTTCCTGGGGGCTTCACTACAGAACATAACCATTATCGTACTCACCACAAAGTTGGTTATCTTCCTGTGCCGCCTTTGCGCTATATTGTGCACAGTTGTAAGGAGGCGGGGCCACTGCAGAGCAGCGCTGTCCAAGGGTGAGCCTGGGGAGAGGTTGTGCCCCAGGGAAGTATCCTTTTATGCAGGGTGGTGTTACCTGCACTCCTTGGTACATCAGGCTTATTCAATGGACTCTGTGTGTGTGTGTGTGTGTGTGTGTGTGTGCAGTGGGGGGGGCAATCCTGCATATGTTCCCCTCCCCCTTTGGTGTGAAGTGGCCCCCAGGACATGTGGAGGTAGTAAGTCTTGTGTTTCTTGCCTGTAGGATGTGTGATTGTGCCCTGCCACATAGCTCTGCAAGAGCCTTGGACTTTGAGAGAGAACTTGCAGTTACTTTATAAGCTCTTAGGTTACCAAGTAGATGCAGCTGCCTTAAGGGATTTATGCATCAGTGAGCTCCAGTTGCCATTTCTTGGCTTTACTGAATTTTCCTGGAAATCCCCTGTATCACTGTCAGATTCAATTATGTCTCCCGTGTGGGGGATACTGGTAAAGGGAGTATCATGACTGTGAGGGCCCTGAAGGACCTGTAGCACTCATTGCAGAACCCCGTTCATGGCTTTGTCATTTAAAAAAAAATGTCTGGGTAATCACTTATAGCACAAGAAAATGGCAAAGGCACAATATCACCAAGTAAGACCCAGAATATGGAAGATAACAAGGAAATTAGTATTAAAGTGTTACAAAAAAAATCTTGATTCAATCTTTTGGAAACTCAGACTGATTATATGAATACCCAGTAGCCTGTACAACACACACAAGTAGTTTTATAAGTAAGTTAGCTGGGGGGTGAGGCTTTCAAAGTCGTGCGTGGGATTTAGATGCAGATCTTCCCTGAAGGTTAATGGAAGATTGTGTGGCTAAATCCCTGGCAGTGCTCTGAAAACCTCAGCACATACATGTTATGCTAATAAACGCTAGAACTAGTGAATGGCAGCTAACTTAACAGTCTACCAATGTTCTCCAGGTGCCAGCTTTGTTTAAAGTCCCAGAAACAATCCTCACTTGTACCCTATAATAGTGCACAAAGACCTACCCAAGCAAGAATCTATCGTTCCTAAAATAAACTAATCACAGTTTAAATACTTATCAGATTACCATTCTTTTGTCACATGGTCCATCTTCTCCTGTGCAGTTTGCTGTCCATCACGTCTTGTGCCACAACTCAGGAGAGCCCTGTTTCCATGGAGGTATATTTTGAGCTTCTGTTACTACTTCAGACAGTCTCTCTTTGCTCAAAGTCACTTACTTTGACAGCTAGACCAGCTTCTATGATTGCTAAAATGAAGTATTTTTAATTGTAGATATTGTTTATACGATCTCCTCTGCTATAAAGCAAATGGCAACTACAAAATAAAAGGAGGCAGTTGAAAAAATTCAGTAGTCAAGTTAGCCTAAAGTACCTGTAAACATTTGGTGTCCTCATTTGTCCTTATCTCTGCGATACATTTTTTTTTTTTAAGTCTGGTTTCAGCACCCATTCATATACCACAAAAATGAATGTTATAACTACATATATGTACTTCCATATTTCTGGGCTTCCAAAAGTTTCAAATTGTAAACAAAAACCAGAGGCTTCTGAGGTCTAATTGTGTGGCTTGTTTCCACTCCATATTGCCCACAGATTCAGCTACCACTACCTCTTCAAGTAATAATGTTTAAATGCAGAGGTAGTACCTGAGAATAGCATGAGCACACACTATAGTAATATACTACTCTAGTATCTGCATCGAGAGCTGTTTGGTACAATGCTTGGGTATAGCTTGTGTGGTCTTGGTTGTTTGAATGGTTCCCTTACAATCCACTCAAAAGCAATTTAAAAGTAAGCACAGTTAGATGGTGAACCTTCATCAGCACGAAAATTAGCAGATAATTCAGCCTTTGGAGAAGGAAGCCTCAGCAGCAGGGGTAGTATTTCTGGGGAGTGCCAAACTGGTGGCCTGGATAGGCAATGAGGTTCTCTCATTTTCCAAACAACTTCACCAAATTCCTTTGAAAAGTGGCCCGAGAAAATGGCACAGGATGGAAAAAAAAAGTTGGATAACTTGGGAGGTGCTTTCTGCCGGAACATTTTTTTATCTCATAGGAAATATCTCATATATTTCAGCATGATTTTGTCCCTTTTCTGTTTTGTTCTTGCTGCATGATTCAGAAACTAATAAATGAAGAGACAGAAAAGGAGAATGAGAGCATGTGATCCCATAGTAAGATGATTCTTGGCAAAGAACCACAAATAGGATTTGACAAAGAGTAAATTACTAGATCCAACTAAATGTTAGGTCTGTGCAAGCACAATGTGTTCAAAAGTCCTCCTTTTTAATTGATATTTGCTCTCTCATCAGGGAGACTAATAAGAAAAGTCCTCAGCAGTTCAGGCAGTGGTTGGAAAGGGGCTAGAATGGAAGTAGCTGACACGGTACATTTGGACGGTAGCTGCAATCATCCATTTGTGGGGCAACTTTCTGATGATCTTAAACTGCAACAGATACAGAGATCACCTGGCTAGAATGCTACCCACTATGAGATAGACATTAGCAGTGGGATGTAGGACTGTGATACTTCTTGCTGGACTTCCAGAGGAGTGCTAACAAAATGTTACTGGAATCATTCAAACTCTGTGCACATTAGCACAACATGAGCCGTACTTCCTTTTGTCATGGGAACTGCAGTAACTATTGGTTACCTTTTCTTCACAAAACATTGACCAATAGACTCCCCACTACCACCACCACACTCTCATTTTTAATGGGTCGGGAGTAGGTAATTTCTCTTACCGAGAAAGAGCCCTTTAAGAGTGAAACACACCAAAATCTCTCTAAATGTCCAGTCTGTCAGACAAGAAGATAGGTCTAGTGGACCTGAATACATTTGTGACTAGGGTGGAGAGTTAATTTGTTGACTAGGGTTTGTTGCTTCATATTTATTGCTTTTATTCCATTTCTTTAGTCAATTAGTAAATTGTGTGTTAACTATGTTATTTGGGGCCACAGTTTGCCAAAGTTGCTGTAGTGCAACAATCTCCTCTTTAAATAAACAGCCCTTAAGTCTATTTGAGTTTCTGTCTCCAGAGGCTAGGCCTGCCTACTCCAATCCTCCACTGAAGTATATCTACACAGCCTCTCAGCCCAGATCAACAGACTCAGACTAGCAGAGTTTGTGCAACTGTTTGAAGTTGCACCTTGGCCTAGAGCTCAGGCTTTGAAGGCCACACCCCTCTCTAGGCTTTAGACAAACACACTGAATCCCATGTAAAGTGTGTCTTTATTTCATTCTACAACATTTGCAGCACAAATCAGAAGAGAAAACAGATGTGCTCATCAGCTCTGGTGTGCAGAAGAATGGTGGAGCTGCAGCTAACATCCACATCTCCCTGCCTCATGTAATTGCTTAACTATATGACTCACTTATACATTCATTCACACTGTTTTGTTGGTAAGAGGGGTGTCTCAGGCCCAAAAAGGGAGAAGATGTTAATGAAACCCTCATTCACTTTTACATCATTAAATAGCGAAGTGTGGTTTGGAGTTTCACATCAAGCTATTGCTGGTAACAATTACCATTAAAATATGTTCAACTTTTGCTGTTTCTTAAAAAAAAAAAAAAAGTAGTGCATTAAGGAAGGCTTTCATTTTAACAATAGCCCTTGCTCCTTTTCCCATTAGCTGAATAGATTTCTTATAAGGACAATCCCTGTTTGATCATTTTAAATGGTATTAACTGTCCTGTGGGTGCTGTTGTTGTTGGAGTCTGATCCTGCTCTCTGTAAGATGAAACAAGACAAACTCTCACAAAGGAAGAGAGAAAAGAAAAACAAAGCTAGAAAATGCCATTTTAGGTTCTGGTGCTGACTTTCATGTGTATTCTCACTGCTACGTAACATAGGCTCAGTGCACTCAGACAATTTGTGACCTAGCAAACTTATACAAGTGCTGGCCAGTCTAATATGGTGCTTTTAGCTTGCGTTTCTGGTCACAGATTTACAGCAGTGTCACAAAGGAAGGAGTTGTCAGTGGCTAGGTCAGACTATTACTAGACAGAAAACAAAGGAAAAGAGAGAGGAAAAATAAGACCACAAAGGGAAACTGGCAACTACAAAATAAAAGGAGGCAGTCGAAAAAAATCAGTAGTCAAGTTAGCCTAAAGTACTTGTAATCATTTGGTGTCCTCATTTGTCCTTATCTCTGCGATACATTTTTTTTTTTTAAGTCTGGTTTCAGCACCCATTCATATACCACAAAAATGAATGTTATAACTACATATATGACATTGGGTGAGACAAGAACCTGAGTCTCTTTTTCCAGGTGTTGTTTGGAATGTAGCCAAAGCTAGTGGAGGCAATGATTTTGTCACCTTGTTCAAGGTCTATGATCTGCTCAGGATGCGTTTAGCAGGACAACAAAGGCCCGAGAGTGTGGTGTCATGGTGGATCCTAGGAGATGATGGGAGTGGCACCCATGAATGGAAAATTACTCCTTTCAGTCCATTTGTCACACTGCTCCCATTTAGTGACCCATACATTAACAACGTCTAAGAAAGGGTGGCAATCTCATGTTCATGCCATTACCATTAACCAGTCAAAACAGATTTAAGTGATTTCAGCTTTAAAATGTTTCTCCCATTTCTAGAATCTTTCAGCTCATTGCCAGGCCAAACTGTGACTTTGCCAGGAACTTTAAAGACCCCTTATCACTTTCTTTTAAACAATTGAGTTTGTATCTATCTGTCCCCAATTTTTGCTGATTTTCATAAACAATTGTATGGAACAGGCTCAGTAAGACTCTTGTCCCCTTGGATATAGACAACTAAGGGCTTGGCTATACAGCCCTGCAGTTCAGACCATGGGGTTGTGAATAGAAGCGTGCACTAACGTGCTGTGGTCAGGAGTGCTGGAACAATTTTTATACTGGGGTGGAGGCTGGTGATGACGGAAACCACAGAAACCATGTATTTGGGTTGCAATTATTACTTCAAGCCATGGGTGTGGCAGCAGCCTTAGTTCCAGCACCAGTGCCTGCAGTGCAACTTCCATAGGTGGATGCTGTGGGTGTGAGCTAACAGGTTGCTAGTCCACATGAAGGTAAGCTGCTTCAAACAGGACTACATTAGTGCAAACTAGGAATCTTTTAGTTTGTGCCCACAGAGTTCATGGGGCAGTTACAGCACAGCACTTTGGTGTACTCAGGTATTCACATCCCCAGTGTTCAAACTCCGGCACAGTGTAGACAAGGACTTAGAGAATGAGATCCTGCACAACAGTTCCTGCTAAATACTGCCCCTTGCAATCCTGCATCATTCTCAATCTTCATCTAGTCAATGACCGAGGACTAGGTGATGTGTAAGCATAGTTCCAGGGGTTGCTGATTATCGGGGCAAGCGAAGCTATGCCTCACCAGGAATCCAGACCTTCCATAGTGTCTGGCAGATCATCTACAATTTGACCTTTAGTCGAGCCATCAACATAAGATTGAAATTCTTTTATCCCACTGTCTGTCTGTCTGTGTCATCATCTCCCTCTGGCTGTGAACTCTTTATTCCTATTGGAGAGCAGTTTGACTGTCATGGGACTACTCATGCAAGGAAATGTTCATCACTGGAAGCAGAAATTTCCATGGGCCAGATCCTCATCTACTGTAAATTAGCAATGAACTCAATGGAGTGATACTGAACTACAGTGGTGAGGATCTAGCCCTCATATTTCACATGAGAAAGGTACGCTGCCACGTCTAAAAACTTTATTTCCTTGTCCTGATTAACTACTGAGGAGGTTTTTTTTTTTTAATTTTAAATGTTGGCAGTCTCATCTGCCAGCTTCTTCTCTGTCCCCCTTTTTCATTCCTTTTTTTTTTAATGGTTAATTAAAATCTCCACTTGTTACTTCACAAAGCCACAATTGTTGCTGTATCAACTTTTGAGACTAGTAATTGCTATTGCATTGGCTGGCTATACATCAATAAAATTTAAGACTGTTCTACTGAGGCTGAACAAATCTTTCATAGCGAAGTCAGCAGTTTTCGCTATATAGAAAATAATGACAACAGAAATGTAGGTCAGTGTATTTTATAGTTTGCACAGAGAAACATAACTACAAAACTTGTTATGAATTTCTGACATATTTTTATGTACCAAAAATGTCCCTTCATAAAGAATAAATGCAGCTACACTGTGTAGACTAAAAAGACATAAAAATTCCTGTATAAAAGTAATACACACATACCTGATAGTCTCAATGATTCAAATTAAAGCCTGAGTTCTAGAGTAGTTCCCTTAAAGAACCATTGGACTCTTATGAAAACTGAGAAAATTGAACAGAACTTCTCTCTCCAGACTGTTTTGTCAGGTCATATTTTTGGGTACTTTCTTCTGATTATTTATTTTTTTTCCTTTTTTTTTCCTGAAAAAAGAGGATCGTTCTTGTTTAGATGTCCAGTATCTCATGCTCCTTGATTGCCTTCTTAAACTCATTTGTAACTAGAGCTACCCAGATGAAAACTATACTGTTTCACAATAATTTTCAAAGTTTCAAAATTGGTTTTAATTCTGCATTTTGAATGAGACTTAAGCTCCTAAATTACTTAGGCCTTACAACATTGAGCAAAGTAATGCCTAAACACTTTTAAAAATCTAGACCTTAGTCTCTAAACTGCACTCACCAGCAAAGAAACCAAGTAGTGCCAATTGTGATGTGGACAAGTGTCCACTTGTAACTGGACTGACTCAAACAGATCACCTCAATTACTTTTATTTATATTCCAATAGTACTTAAAGGCCCCAGCTAAGACTAGGACTTGACTGTATTAGGCACTGTATGAACACAGCAAGAGACAGTCCTTGCCCCAAAGAGCCTACAATGTGAAAAGACAATACAAAGACTGGGAGAAAATAAATACTGTTATTAACTCTGTTTTACAGATGGAGAACTGAGGAAGAGAGATTAATTTGCTGAAGTGACTTGAGTGACTTTACGGTATCCCAGGCAGTCCATGGCAGATCTTTGAAGTGAGCCCAGACCTCCTCAGTCCTAGGTTAGTGTGTTATCCACAAAATCATTCTTTCTTGAGAGCACTGCCACCCATTATATTGGACTGACCAAAATGTAAAACCAAACTGAGACCAGATTCAGACCAGCGATAAAAATCTTTTACCTATTACTAGCCTCCTGAGTGATCTTGGGTGAAATCCTGGTTCTCAAAGTCAAGAAGATTTTTTTTTTCTATTGATTGCCTTAGAACCAGTATTTCTTATTTCTTAACACTTTTTTTCCCAAAGCTTTCTATAAAATACTGCTGTTCTAACTTGGTTTTCTAATGTATTTTATTTGTATTGAAACAATGCATGACACAAAGAAAAAACATATCCCTTAACTTAATGCTGCTATCATTCTTGCTGCTGCTGAAATTTTCTTGAACTCTCAAATCACTAGGTGACGGATTCTGTTTTCTCCCATTCCTTCATGAAAAAATGTATATGCTGAGAATGGAAATAAAACCTTAGATTTCTCCTAATTGTATAAATATATAGTGTTTGTTTATTGAAGAATACTCTGGCTTGAATCCTACCTTCTTGTGATTTTGACAGCTCAGAGAAGCTGCAATCAGAAAACATCTACCAGCACTGTTCAAATATTACCCCAACAAACACACACAAAATGAAAAAGATATGTTATCTACACTGACATGAAAGTACTCTTTATCCATTTGTCTGTGTTTGGTCTTTGAACACGTACTGTTTCATCTTAGCTGGTATCAATAATGGGTTTAGCATACGGCATCCTTACACAATTTCAGGAACCAGATCCTGTGCCATTGAAATAATTGACAAAACACTTAGTAGGGGTAGGACTCGGCCCCAGTTCTGTATTAATCCCTGTAACTATGATTTTGGATTTTTTTCCCGCACCTCACAGGTGTACCTAGAGTGACCAGACAGCAAGTGTGAAAAATCGGGATGGGAGTGTGTGTGTGGGGGGGAGAAATAGGAGCCTATATAAGAAAAAGACCCAAAAATCGGGACTGTCCCTATAAAATTGGGACATCTGGTCATGCTAGGTGTACGTATTTCTGTCTGAAGGAAATTTATGAAGTATGTTCAGTCAGCGCTGAGTCAGGAAGATCAATTGGTATTCGAAGTGAATGTAAATTTAGAGAGATTTTTCTTGTGGATATCTAGAGTGAAATTTGAACAGAGAGCCAGCACAAGGCTGATGCACCATATAAACCCTTAGAATGGGTACAGATGGGATATAATTTGTGTATGGACCTTGAGCTGGCCCTCTGCACAGGGATGAATTGAACCATTTAGATTCTAATTTGAAATCCATTTCAGGAATAGTATGGAGACGATTAATTTCAAAAAGTAACAGGAAGGACCTGGTTTCCATCTTAAAGAGAAGATAAGATACCATCCTTCCATTACCACTGGATTACTTCGTATTTTCTCAGCCTATTTGGAAATTTAAATCCTTTCTGAACTGGTACAATAAAATAGCCTCACAAAATTCTGTGTTAATTTTCTATCTGGACAAGTAAAATATTTATTTAATTCTCCATTTGCATTGATATGGTAAAGTTGGGTGAACAGGTTTGTAGCAGAGAAGGTAAATTTGTATCATAATTTTGCAAGGTTATATTTAAAAATAGCAACAAGGCCCAAATGACTGCAATAGGAGTAGAGAGCACACAGCATCTTTCAGAATTGAGCCAACCAATACTTTTTGTATTGATTCTGCTCCTCCTAAGGCTGTCGTTAGTAATATTCATGTTTATTTTTAAATCTAATTCTGCTTTCATAATTTTTGGGTTTTTCAATTACATAATATCTAGTGAATAATTAACAGGGATTTTGGTTTGTTTTTAAACAGCTGGTTAATTTTACAAACATTGATGACAATCTAGCAATAACAACAGTAATAAAATAATATGGACCAAACTGAAAACCACAGGGGGTCAGAAAGATATGTGTTCCCTGTGGATAGCATTGCTCAATTAGATAAGTGTGTTACGGAGGGTGTTCTCTTGCCTCTAAATTCTCAGGTATTGGTTATAGCCAGAGGAACACTTAGTACACAAACGTGAGTGCCTAACATTAGACTCTAAATCCAAATAGGACTTAAGTGATGTATTTAACTTGTGTTATCCCTCTGACTCATCGGGCTCTGGCTCATCGCAGAAGCATACTGGTGTTCAGCATTTTGATTTTTTTCAAATGTATGTTTTAAATAAATATACAGATTAGCTATGAGTAAATGTATTCAAGATATGTTCCTTCTAGCTAGATGTGTTTGTGTGTTCGTATGTATACAAATAAAATTATTTAGGTGAATATCCAGATACCTTGTTCATTAAAATAAAATCTACAGTAGACAGGGAAAAAAAAGACATAAAATGTGCTTGCAGAATCCCATCTGCATTACTAATGGATCCTCTTAGTTAGTTGTGTTTTCCCTTTCCATTTGTGGGGAGTCTCACCATACCATAGCCCCCATGGAGCTGATATGCTGTTCATTGGTCAGATCCCCCTAATGTGTCTTTCCCTCTCAACATTTGTGTGCATTAACTTTACTGTTTTGCCTGCCTCTTCCCTGCATCACTACTGAACATCCATGAGTAAGATTGTTAGGGCTTGTCTATATGGAGCAGAAATGTGCATTATAGAAATCATAACCAGTTGTGTGCATTGCTACTCTGTGTAGAACACCCCTAGAACACCCCTAGAGTTGCTTGTATTCAGGGGTGGGGCAGGGGGTTGGGGTGCGGGAGGGAGTGCAGGGTGTGGGAGGGGGTGCGGTGTGCAGGAACAGGCTCAGGGCAAGGGATTGCGGCAGAGGAGGGATGTGGGGTGTATGAGGGGGCTCAGGGCAGGGGTGCAGGAGGAGTGCAGACTGCAGGAGGGAGCTCAGGGCAGGGAGTTGGGGTGTATGGGGGTGCAGGGGGCTCAGGACAGGGAATTGGGATGCAGGAGGGGTGCGGGGTGTGGCAGAGGCTCAGGGCAGGGGGTTGGGGTGCACAGGGGCATGGGGTATGGCAGGGGGCTCAGGGCAGGGGGTTGGGGTGCAGGAGGGGTGCAAGGTGCAGGCAGGGAGTTGAGGGGTGGGGTGCAGGAGGGGTTTGGGCTCCGGCCTGGCACCACTTACCTAAAGTGGCTCCAGGGTGGCAGCAGCATGCACGGGGGCCAGGGCAGGCTCCCTGCATGCCTGCCCTGGCCCCACGCTGCGCTGCTCCGGGTAGCGGCCTGCACCACATCCCTGCGTGGTCCCTGGGGGATGGAGGGCACAGGGCTGCACGCACTGCCCTTGCCACGCCTCCAGGTACCTCCCCTGAAGCTCCCATTGGCCGCTGTTCCCCATTCCTGGCCAATGGGAGCTATGTGGGGGCGGTGCCTGGAGGCAAGGGTAATGCACGGATCCCTCTGCCCCTCACCCTGGGGCCCCAGGGATGTGGTGCTGGCCATTTCTGAGAGCAGATCTGGGCCTGCGGCACCACAGGGGGCAATCCCGTGGGCCGGATCCAAAGCTCTGAGCGCCAGATCCGGCCCACAGGCTGTAGTTTGCCCACCCCTGTCACAAGCCATGAGGAGCCTCTGACTTTTTTTTTCTTTTTTTTAAGAAAAGCGTCCCCACACTCTCACTATAGGCCACAGGTGGAAAAGCTTACTCCTCCAAACCCCTTTCACTCAGCTGCCTCCAGCTTATTAAAAAACCCTGCACTGTTACTAACCTAACTGAAGGTCAGTCTAACCCAGATAGTCAGACAGAAACTAAGCATGTTTCAAATGCTGCAAACAAGCTGATAGTCCTGCCAAATACAATGCAAGTTCACAGCACAAAAAAGTGCTTTCTTTTTGCCTCTGCAAGCTACACAAAAGCAATAAGGAAAAATTAACCTAGAGATACTCACCCACTGCTTAGTCTCCCAACTGACTTTGTCTGACCAGCCATATGTATGTTCTTAAGTGCTTTATTGCACTGAAGTCTAGTGCAGCCCCCATTTTTGGTATTTTGTCCTGCTTTTCTCTTTCTGTATCTTTTCTCTCTCTCTCTCTCTCTCCTTCTCCTCTAGTCTCTCTTTTTCTGTCCCCTTGGTGTCAAGTATCAGAGGGGTAGCCGTGTTAGTCTCGACTCTTAAAAGCAACAAAGAGTCCTGTGGCACCTTATAGACTAACAGACATATTGGAGCATAAGCTTTCATGGGTGAATACCCACTTTGTCAGATGCATGACACAAAAGCTTATGCTCTAATACGTCTGTTAGTCTACAAGGTGCCACAGGACTCTTTGCCGCTAGCCCCTTGGTGTTTCTCTTTCATGTCTTGTTTTACGTCCATGTCCCAATCTTTCCCTCCACCCCTTTATTTTCTTAGATCCTTCTTTGCAGGCTGCTGTGATTCTAAAGGAGCACATTGGAGCGGCATTAAAGAACTTAAATAGAAAAGAGAAGGGGAACTGGAGGATGCCAGAAAATGCCGCAGAGATTACTTAAAATACTCAAAAGGTACTTTAGAAACATAAGTGCCCTGGAGCCTGGCTAGGCAGGTACTTTAGAAAAATAGGTATCCTGCTCAAAAAGTGCCACAGAGCACTCCAAATCATAGTAACTACAAGCTCAGTGTATGAAAAGAAAAATCCACATCTAATGCACTGGGGAAGCTTTTAGGGATGTGTAATCACTGGTGCCTTTTTTGTTATGTGCTGCACAGTTTCACAGTATAATTGCGGTTAAAAAAAGCCAACAGGGTGCAGAGAGCACACAACAAAAAAACACTTCAGCCTTTCCCACCTTTTGCCCCCAGCACTAACCTTCATTCAGTACTGTATTGATTTTCCTCACTCTTAGCACATCATTTCTCACCTCAAGCAGGCAGCTGTAGAATGGAGACATTTCCCCTCCCCTCAAACACCTTTCAGATGAGTACTTCAATACCAGTGGGCAGATTTAAAAATGTACAGCACCTCCTTTTAAAATGTGCATATAAAAATTTAGTTGTTTGGGGTTCCTTACACCCTTCCTGATACCAGGCACACAAGCCCAGCTGTCTCATAACTGGGGACACATGTTAAGTGGTTATTGGCAGACCTGTGAATTGATCAGGAAAAATTAATATGGTAGGATATTAACCCCAAAAATTTAAAATTCAAACCCTGATCAAACATTAATCAGACACTTACTGTTGTTCTTTTGACCTGTGTTTTAGATTATCCCAAGAGATATTTTACATCCCACAAAATGGTGACGCTAGCCTATTGAGTCTTATTCTCTTGTGTCTGTATTATCCTGTGCTGTGGAGAAGAGGGTTGTAGTCCTTCTTTTCTTCAGTACATTTTCCTCAATATAATGAGGCACTATTATTTGGGAAATTAAGAGTCCTGTGCTTTTGTATTTTGTGCTTTACCCCTATGGTTATGTAGACTTTTTGAGGAGATGATATTTAAGATCATGGGAACATTTGGAGGGAAATAAAGAATGATCTTAGACTGAAGAAATATTCACTGTCACTGAATATCTTTGCCTGGATTGAGTCTGTGGCTCAATTAGCACATTACATGGGGGATGATTTAAGATACACTTTTGTACTGTAACTAATTATAAATTATTAAAGTAAATGAGAGCGCAACTTATAAGGGTCACACAGTGCTGGCAGAAAGAATTGCCAACTTCCTGTGACATATTTTTTGTTAAGCAGACTCATTAAGTCCACTCTATGCTGTCTCGTAGCTCCTCTCTTTCAAAGTTTATAATGAACACGGATGCATGTATCTAAAAAATCCACATACTTCAGGCCTATATGTGATCAAGATGTGCCTGGATTTATAGGCAGCTGAAGCTAAAAGTTATTGCTGGGAATTACAAACATGACTAAGAGTTAGGAGCCTAACTCCTACCGAAATTCATTGGAAGTTGGGAATGGGTTTTTTTCAAAAGGGTCCTAGGTGACTTAGGAATACAAGACTTTGAATTTCAGTGCGACTTATGAGCCTAAATCACTTAGGCTCCTTTGAAAATGCCAGCTATCATTTCATTGAGCTACATATGCAGTTCTGATTGGTATTAATGGTAGATAGCTATAGGAAACAGAGAGTACTGTGTGAGAAGAGAAAAGATGGCAATGGTATTACATCATAAATAGAGGGGGGACATTGTAAAACACCATAGGATGTGCTTATTAAGGCCTCTGTTCCAGAGCAAAGTGGATGAGGGGCAAGATATAGTGCTGTGCCAAAGGTAATAGGAGGGCTGCTGAATATAGTACTTCATTATGCACTGGAGTATAGTTGATCACCTATCCTTTGATTAGACCATATTTCTGCCCCCCATCACCCTTATTTCTCTGCTACTCACCAAGCCTTTGTTCAGTGCAAATGGAGAGGATGGCTCATATGTGAACAATGTACATATTTCCGTCATGGGTGCTGAGCAATCCCCGCATGGTGAGCACTCGTCCATGCTTCTTTCAGTAGCAATTTCCACCCTGTAGGATTGAGCCCTAGTTCAAACGCTTTACAATATGAACCCTAATCATCAGCTGCCAGGTTAGTTGATGGAGTGCTGTTGTTGCTTTGGAAACTCCTTCTGGAATCTGCCTTATGTGCACAACATCACCCAGTGCCTTGGAGTGTCTCTTTCATCCTTTTTTCTGAACTATTCTGTTACATTAACCATGGTGCAAGAAATGGAAGAAAATTGGTTTTACCTTGATTTTATTTTTTGGAGTGGGGCAGTGACCCAGATGCCAGAAGGAGAGAGCCACCCCTAAGAAAGGGAAGGGGGAAGTCTGAATATTAAATTATCCATGTTGGGCAGCTAATATATAAGCCATTACCATAATGGAAAATAATTGTATCTGAATATTGTTTTGGTGAAGGACCTTCATTTTATGTTAATTTAAATTAAATCCTGTCTGTGATGGTACGTGAAAAGGGAACTGCAAGAAAAATAAACTCTCTCTACAAATATTGTTTTAAAAACCATACTTCCAGTACTAGTTTTTGCTTAAGAGTCTGGCCCTAGAAGCCTTTTAACTTGTGTAAATCACATCTAGCCCCGGGGATTTAGAGGTCTTTTCTTCAGACATCAGAGTCTTTGGAAATATCTATTATAGCAGCAGATACATAAGTATAAGTAGGGGCATAGCGAGCAGATCGAGGGACGTGATCGTTCCCCTCTATTCAACATTGGTGAGGCCTCATCTGGAGTACTGTATCCAGTTTTGGGCCCCACACTTCAAGAAGGATGTGGATAAATTGGAGAGAGTCCAGCGAAGGGCAACAAAAATGATTAGGGGTCTGGAACACATGAGTTATGAGGAGAGGCTGAGGGAGCGGGGATTGTTTAGCCTGCAGAAGAGGAGAATGAGGGGGGATTTGATAGCTGCTTTCAACTACCTGAAAGGGGGTTCCAAAGAGGATGGCTCTAGACTGTTCTCAATGGTAGCAGATGACAGAACGAGGAGTAATGGTCTCAAGTTGCAGTGGGGGAGGTTTAGATTGGATATTAGGAAAAACTTTTTCACTAAGAGGGTGGTGAAAAACTGGAATGCGTTACCTAGGAAGGTGGTAGAATCTCCTTCCTTAGAGGTTTTTAAGGTCAGGCTTGACAAAGCCCTGGCTGGGATGATTTAACTGGGAATTGGTCCTGCTTCGAGCAGGGGGTTGGACTAGATGACCTTCTGGGGTCCCTTCCAACCCTGATATTCTATGATACAATAGCAACTCGCACAACACAGCAGAAGACACTGTTAAGGGATATTACCTTTCATTAATTTGCGTTGATTCCTGAGTCCACACACAGACTCAGGTTCATGCGCAGGAAATAAACTCTTTCAACACATTAAGATCCATGGGCACAGACTTTACTTCCTTTACCTCTTAACATCTCATATCCTTAAATCAGGTGATAAGTAAATGACTAATGGCCTTAGCTGCCCGCAGTGAACATAATTCCAGTTAGGAAAGGGAAAATTCCTTCAATTTCAGTTTGGAAGTTCCCTAGGAATTCTTCCATTAGGGACCAGTTTTCCCCTTTTTTAGAAGAAGCCAAAGGCTTTACCCCATTAACTGGTACAGCTCAGGGATCTGCAAAAGGTAAGGGATGCACAGACTGATGCCCTTTACCTTCACACTGGTGCACCTTCACATGTAATGTTTCAAGAGGCTCCTGCTACTGTGGCTAGCCTCCCCAGCCGCCCCCCCCCCCCCGATACATTTAAAAGGATGGCTGTGTCCCATATGGAGGGGAAACCACTGTCAGTAAACATGGTGGCAGGGTTCCCTCCCCACTCTGAGCTCTAGGGTACAGACGTGGGACCCGCATGAAAGACCGCCTAAGATTATTTCTACCATCTTAGGTTTAAAAACTCCCCAAGGCACAAATTCTCCCTTGTACCTTGGGTTAGTTAATGCTGCCACCACTAAGTGATTTAGACAAACTCAGGGAAAGGACCACTTGGAGTTCCTACTCCCGTCTAATATTCCCCCCCCCCAAGTTCCCACACCCCCTTTCCTGGGGAGGCTTGAGAATAAACAAGATAAGCACAGAGCAACCTTGGGGGTTTTTTTAGGATGAAAAAAAAAAGAAATCAGATTCTAAAAGAAACAGAACTTTATTGGAAAGAAAAAAAAGATAAAAGAAGCACCTATATAAAATTAGAATGGAAGATAATTTTACAGGGCAGTCAGATTCAAAAACACAGAGGATTTCCCTCTGGGCCAAACTTTAAAGTTACAAAAAGAAAACCAGGAATACACCTTCTCTCAGCACAGAGAAAATCACAAGCCAAAACAAAAATAAGCGAACGCATTCCCTTGCTAGTACTTACTAATTGTAATGGAGTTGGATTGCTTGCTTCCTTGATCTGTGTCTGGCAAGCACACAGAATAGACAGATCAAAATCTTCCCTTCCCCCACCCTACCCCCCCCCCCATTTGAAAGTATCTTGTCCCCTTATTGGTCCTTTTGGTCAGGTGCCAGCCAGATTACCTGAGCTTCTTAACCCTTTACAGGTAAAAGGATTTTGTGCCTCTGGCCAGGGGGGATTTTATAGTACTGTATACAGGAAGGTTGTTACCCTTCCCTTTATATTTATGACACGTGGCTTCATGCTTTATTAAATTCTTGTTATCGTAAGTAAAAATTCAGGGGGACCAGCAAGCTACCAAACCGTTTTCTGACCATGCAACCTTAACTTGGCCAGCATAAGTATATGCATTATGATACAGTCTTTAATTACAGTATCACACACTCTTTGTTCTACAGGACCCCTGCTTCATTCAGTAAATTGGATGGACAATGAATGAGTCAGAGGATTTAAAAAAGAGATCTGATGTCTTCTTGTATTCAAAGCACTGGACTGGGACCCAGTAAAGCTGGCTCTCTTCCTGGCTTTGCTGCAGACTTCCTATATGATGTTGGACAAGGTTAGAGTAATGCATATGTACAAGAGATCAAAATTAACAGTGCATGAACAAACTTAATTCTGGACTTTGAAACCTTAATGTCCTTTTCACATACGGTAACCCCCCCCCCACCTCACCATCCCCATGCAATGGGATATATAAACAATTTCCAATTCATTTTCAAAATAGCCATTCTCAATCATTTAGTTTCTCATAGGAGTTGCAGCAGAAGTAAGTTGCCATGAGGGATTTGAGAGAGAGGGTTATGCCTTGCAGATGAGCGTAGGAAGAGTATAACAGCCTGGCTCCTTTCTCCCTATCCATTCCTCCACTATCCCCTCATACATGTACAAGGAGAGACGAGAGCCCTGGTTGTGGTCTAGAGTGGAAGCAATATGGCAATGAATCAGGTTAATTACACCTAGGGCTGGGTGAAATTTTTCATCCCCAAATTCTTTTGGCCAAGAAATGCTGATTAAGGACACCAAAAATTTTGTAAATGAGTGTTGAATTCACCAAATTGTTCTGGTTGAACACCTCCCCACCACTATAAAAAAAAAAAAAAAAACCCCAAAATTGAAACAGTTTGTTTCAGCATTTTATATGAAACATTTCAATTTTTTTATTCAAAATTACTTTGTTTCAAAGTTTACTTAGTTTTTAAGTTTCCAAAGTCTTTAAAAAACAAAACCCAAAACATTTTGTTTGTTGTGAAACTTACTTTTTGGTTTGCCAAAAAAAAAAAATGTTAATGTTCCAGGTTGACCCTAAATTATTTTGTAATTTTTTTTTCCAGTATGGCCAGTGGACCAAACAAAATCAGTTATTCACACAGCTCCAGCTGAACACAATCATAGATTCCAAAGCCAGAAGGGACCATCTAATCTGACTTCCTGTATAGCACAGGCCATAGAACTTCCCCAAAATAATTCCTGGAGCACACCTTGTAGAAACAATACACTATCTTGATTTAAAATCTTTCTCCTGCAGCTATTCTGCTTTTTAGAACCCTCCCTCACAGTAGAATTTTAATGATATTGTAAAACTTGATACAAATGTTTTTCATAATTGATGAATATAGCAAAATGTATTTTCCTTCCTAGCAGGACAGACTGTCTGGAGGGATAAAAGTAAAATACAGTTACCATTGTTTATCAGACTTCCTAGCAACTTCAAAGAAGGAATCAGAATGTAGAATATTAAAATAGAAATGTCAAGCCTAGGATGAGCTCTGAAAGACTATAAAAGGTAAAGTTCCCTTTCAAATACCATGGCATTGCTAGTTCATTAACTGGGAACTCAGATTGTTAACTAAGCTGTCAACCAGAATTTAGAATTAATTATATAGAAATAGCACTTTGATTTTCTTAGTCGTTACAAAGATTTAAATACCACCTCTTAGTACCTGATTTCTCAGTAATGAAAATTAGATATTGAACAAAATGCCAGTCTTCTTAACAGCGATGCCTGTGCTGTGTGCGCACTTTGGGGGAGTGGGAAAAGGTGATGCCACGTTCAGCCCCCTTTTATCAGACAAATGATCCTTCTGTTTGGGGCTTTTGAGGAAATATAATGGGAAAGGGTAAGGATCCCATCAGCCCCCTGGAAGGAAGGAGCAGTGGTAAAGGAGCTAGTCTGGGATTCAGGAGACTGCGGGTCAGTGGCTTCTTGTGTGACCTTGGTCAAGTCATGTAGTCTTTCTATGACTCAGTTCCAAATGGGGACAAGAGCCCTTCTCTACCTCCCAGGGGTCTTGTGAGGATCAATACATCCCAGGTTGGGAGGCACTCAGATACTATGCTAAGGTGATCCTACAAGTAGTGCTGGGTTAAATTTTTTGGCAAAAAAATGCAGGTTCAGTGACACCCAAATCTTTGACAAATTCATATAGGTTCTGTGGCCTGCTCCAGGGGCAGTGCAGTGCATGCTACCCCTTCCTCAGGATAGATTATGTAGTAGTTAGTATTGACCATTAGCCTGCTTGTGGGACACATATAGGCAACGAGGCTGATTCTCTTCTCACTTTCACGAATATTACCACCATGAAGTTCAAGGTGGTAATATTCGTGAAAGTGAGAAGAGAAAAGGAGTTTCTTGATTTTTCACCAGAGCAACTTAGAGGGGAAGCAGGGCAATGCTTATGGGACAGCCAAAGGCAAACCCAGCACAAGTCTTTCATTCTATAATGCACAGTGCCAAGCCGCTATGCTGGTTCAACAGATTTATGTGTGTAATGATCTCCATTTCCCACTTTCTCTCGGTTGGAGATATTCCAATCCAAAATATTTTTTGTAAGATAGGTATTCTCTTTGTATTAAACATCTCCATTTCACTCTTTCCTTTTACAGTAGTTGCAAAATGATTTCCTCACCCACTCCTTTTCTGTGATTAATAAATATAGAATCATAGAATATTAGGGTTGGAAGAGACCTCAGGAGGTCAGCGAGTCCAATCCCCTGCTCAAAGCAGGACCAACACCAACTAAATCATCCTAGCCAAGGCTTTGTCAAGCTGGGCCTTAAAAACATTTAAAGATGGAGATTTTACCAACTCCCTAGGTAACCCATTCCAGTGCTTCAACACCCTCCTAGTGAAATAGTGTTACCTAATATCGAACCTAGACCTCCCCCACTGCAATTTGAGACCATTGCTTCTTGTTCTGTCATCTGCCACCACTGAGAACAGCCTAGCTCCATCCTCTTTGGAATCCCCTTCAGATAGTTGAAGACTACTATCAAATCCCTCCTCACTCTCCTCTTCTGCAGACTAAATAACCCCAGTTCCCTCAGCCTCTCCTCATAAATCATGTGCCCCAGCCCCCTAATCATTTTTGTTGCTCTCCGCTGGACTCTCTCCAATTTGTCCACATCCCTTCTTTAGTGGGGGGACCAAAACTGGATGCAGTACTCCAGCTGTGGCCTCACCAGTGCCGAATAGAGGGGAATAATCATTTTCCCTCAATCTGCTGGCAATGCTCCTACTAATACAGCCCAATATGCCATTGACCTTCTTGGCAACAAGGGCACACTGCTGACTCATATCCAGTAATCCCCAGGTTCTTTTCTGCAGAACTGTTACTTAGCCAGTCAGTTCCCAGTCTGTAGCGGTGTATGGGATTCTTCCTTCCTACATGCAGGACTCTGCACTTGTCCTTGTTGAACGTCATCAGATTTCTTTTGGCCCAATCCTCTAATTTGTCTAGGTCACTCTGTACCCTATCCCTACCCTCCAGCATATCTAGCTCTCCCCCCAGTTTAGTGTCATCTGCGAACTTGCTGAGGGTGTAATTAATCCCATCATCCAGATAATTGATAAAGATTGAACAAAACCGGCCCCAGGACCGACCCCTGGGACACTCCGCTTGATAACCGGCTGCCAGCTAGACATCAAGCCTTTGATCACTACCTGTTGAGCCCAACAATCTAGCCAGCTTTCTATCCACCTTATAGTCCATTCATCCAACCCATACTTTTTTAACTTGCTGGCAAGTATACTGTGGGAAACCATATCAAAAGCTTTGCTAAAGTCAAGATATATCACATCCACCACTTTCCCCGTATCCACAGAGCCAGTTATCTCATCATAGAAGGCAATCAGGTTGGTCAGGCATGACTTGCTCTTGGTGAATCCATGTTGACTGTTCCTTATAACCTTCCCCTCCTCCAAATGCTTCAAAATGGATTCCTTGAGGACTTGCTCCATTATTTTGCTTTATATTATATAATATTTATATTATTATTTGGATGGGACTGAAGTGAGGTTGACCGGTCTGTAGTTCCCCAGGTTCTCTTCCTTCCCTTCTTTAAACATGGGCACTATATTTGCCTTTTTCCAATCATCGGGGACCTCCCCCGATTGCCTCGAATTTTCAAAGATAATGGCCAATGGCTCTGCAATCACATCAGCCAACTCCCTCAGCACCCTTGGATGCATTAGATATACTTTGTGAATAAAGCATTAGATATGCTTTGTGAATAAACAGTGAATTATTTCCTTTTCCTCACCCCCCTCCTAGCTACCATGTCGTACTCCCTGATCCGATTTCTATTATTACTAATAAGCGCTAAGTACCAGTGTGTAAGTAGTACATAATCATATTAAGTTATAAATCTGGATGAATAATACATTAGTCTAACACTGACTATTTTCTTCACTTGTTATTTGGGAGTTGTTAAAAGTGAATAGTTGTGAAGAAGTGTAATTCCAGTTTCCAAATTAGTCATCTACAGTTTATTGCACTTATTTTCAATGGTAATTCATTGTTTCTGTTGCTTTCCTTTGCTATTCTTCAGTCTTCCCCTCCCATCCACCCCCAAAAGAAACCCACAAAACAAAATGAACCCAAAACCTTGAAGCTCAAGACATAATTAAAAGCTCCTCTCAGATTCTGGCAACAAATAGTAGAATCTTTTTTTAAAAAAACAGACTTTTGTTTATCATTAACCGCCATCCTTCCTTTCCTCATTATTGTTTATGGTTTTAGTTGCTTAGTGCTATAATTGAGCACGGCACCTTACAGGTAAATTAAAGACTGGAGCAAGATCCTCAGCTGGTGTAAATTGATGTAGCATCATTAAAATCAAGGAAGTTGCAGCAATTGACACAGGCTGAGGATCTGGTTTTCTGGCTCTGCCCTAAGGAGCTTATGTTACTTCCTTGGTTTACTTATGATAATTCCAAAAGAATTCCCCCACTCCTTTTTATGGTGGAAGGCACAAGCAGCAGGGGCAAGTTGTCAGCAGCTAGCAATCTCTGGCGTCAAGGCTACGGAGACAGCTGAACAGGATGAAGAAGAGAGGGAACAATCTAAGGAATTTGAGGTCCAGGTGGAGTGTTTGTGGGGATTGGTGTTAGAAAAAGGGACGCATCTGGGTGGGAGAGCAGCAGGACCCCTGGGATCGGGGACAAAGGCGCCGGTCCGATATGACTCCAGAGACTGGGATGAGGGCATATGGTATGACCCTGACTCGAGATGGCGGCCAGATGGGCCGGGAGCTCGGCCAGCCCCAGTGGCAGCTGCGCAATGGTTAACTTTCCAGCATGCCCCCCTGGCCCAGGGAGAGAGCCCTGGACTGGTAATGGGGGTAACCATGCAGGAAATAGCCTTGACCCCTGCGGAGATAACTTCTCTGGCTCGGAGGTTAGGGCCAGCCAAGGCAAGCACATTTTTCGAATGGGCATATCAGTTTCTGATGGCGATGGAGGATCAGGGGTTAAACCCGGAGGAGGTTAGGAAGCTGTTGAGGGCAAAACCCACTGGATGTGAAATGGGAATCGCACTGTGAACGCAGGCAGCTGGACAGTGGCAGTCCCCGTTCACTTTAGTTTGTAATTTGGCTCAAGGAGTGGCACTGCAGGAGGTTAGCTGCCAATATGCAGCAGGCTCTCCTGCTCCGGGGGAATTTTTTGTGGAAAGAACGATATTAGCGGGATTGTTAACTGGGTGGTATCTGGTCCGTGCCCAGGGAGGAGCAATCCCCAGGACCCTGTCCGAGATTGTGGTACCAATGGCTGAATTAAGGCTTATTGCAGCAATGTTGCCCAAAGATGTTCAGATGGCTATGGTAGTGTGGAGGCAGGGAGAGCCCCTAGACATATCACACTTTAAGGAAGTGGCACGCCAGGCTACTAGAATGGTTGGCCAGCCCGGAACTGGGGCTTCTGCTCCCATTGCTATGGCTGCAGCCCCAACACCTTGATACAGGCACCCCCAATCAGACAGCAATCTGCTCCACATACAGTTGTGGATGGCCTTGATGGACCGGGGGAAACCATGGGTCAATGGGATGGGAAGTCCACAAAGTCCCTAGCACTCCACTGTACTTAGCTGGGGTTGAAGCTCCTGGAGCCAGGGGGCAATATCGGGACCAGAAAAGCAACCTTAGATTAGGGGGGCCCCCAACTCCCCAAGTCTACTTGGAGAGGGAAGCACCCAGGAATGGGTCTGGGTGGGACCTCTCCAGGTGGATTTGGGAGGAAGGTTGTGGGTGCGCCTTTGGGTGGGGGGGGCACATGAGCACCCTGAGACATCTGAACTAGATTTTGTGGTGCTGGTGGACACCGGTGTGGCTGTCTCACTGATTCCCTGCCTCATGCTGGGAGGGCCAATCCAGGGAACCATTGAGATCCAGGGATTTGATAGTACCTTGGCACAGGGACAAGTGTTGGGACAACTGGTCACCTGGGTGGGGAATCTTACCCGAAGATGGCTCTGGATTTATAGCCCCATGACTTCAGAACCAATTTTGGGTACAGATTGCTTGCAGAAGGGAGGAATAGTGCTTGATTGTGCTAAAAAAGGTTTATGGAGGACCCCAAAGAAAGACTGGGCCCCTGAAGTAAGGCAGGGAGATACCGGATTGCTGATGCGTAGTATGCTGGGGGTGGCGGTAGTGACCGGGGATAGCAGGGAGGAGTGGAGGAAGTGCTTTCCCCAGGCATGCATGGCCCACAAGATGGACTGCGGTAAATGCACTGGGGAACCAGTGAAAATAGAAGGACCAGCAGTCCCCCCACAGAAACAGTATCCTATCCCCACTGCAGCATGCCGGACTGTAGCAGAGAGAGAGAGCTGGAAGGGCAGGGAGTAGTGAAAAGAATGACTTCCCCCTTTAACTCCCCCATATGGCCTCTGAGGAAAGCTGTTTGTCTCATGGAGACTGACTGTCGACTATTGGAGAATCAATGCAATGACCCCCCAGCCAATAGTCGCAGATATGACCCAGGTGTTGCAAGACATACCAAGGGAAGATAAAAGATTTTCTGTATCGGATTTGTCTAACTGTTTCTTTGCTATCACGCTTGAGAAAGGATTGCAGGACCGATTCGCTTTCCAAGTGGATGGGGTACAGTATTGATTTCCCCATGTACCCCAGGGATTTCAAGCAACCCCGCTATTGCGCAAAAGGTAGTGACCCAAATGTTAGAGCAACTCCCTCCAGGGGACAAGGGGTGGGTGGTCTCATATGTGGACGATATCCTGATAATGGGAAGTGGGTCCACTGGGGACAGCTCAAGCATGTAGAGGGAACCACCCCGACTCCATGTTCCTCTCTACGATAGCCTACGGTTTACAACGTTATAAGATTTTTTTCCACAGCTTCTGTTTTTTAGAGCACCAGAAAGAGCTGGTACCAGCTGAAGGACAGTTGAAACATACCATGGTGCATTGTCAAGACAAACTTCTATGTTGTTCTGTGTTTGTTTTGTAGTGCTTGTCTCATTGCTAGCATTATGCTGTATGGGGTTTGGGAAAAGGGAAGATACCACATTAGGCAGGGAACAGCAGCAAACCATACTCACAGCCCTTTTTAAACTCTACCTAGACCCCTCCCTCTCCTTATCCCTCCGTCTCCTGCCAAATTGTCAGTCACATACCTATCCCTGTGGTGGCCACCTCCGTCCAAAAACCTGTGTATAACTACCCCCTTTACCAATTGTTTAACTTCCCACCAAATGTTCTGATTTTCATCTAAATGTTGTATATGGGAAGGGCTGTTTGACGCTCATTGTTACATCCTCAGGTCAATATTTTGATATATATTTCTGTTACTGTGGACATGCTTTGT
Organism: Lepidochelys olivacea; assembly: GCF_965140295.1. NCBI lineage: Eukaryota > Metazoa > Chordata > Testudines > Cheloniidae > Lepidochelys > Lepidochelys olivacea. The sequence goes on from NC_140411.1 coordinate 172,452,177, forward strand.
GTAATGAAAATCTGGAATTGTTCCAGCAGTTGAACCACTGGCATGGATGAGCGGAGCACACCGTCGCCCTTTGGATGGTCACCACATGTGGGTGACCAAGGGGCGGGAAATGTTATATAAAGCCTCCGCTCAAATGCACTTGTAAGATCTGTAACTTGTATCATTAAGTTCTACAACCTTTTTGCAGACTTTGTAACTTCAGTTATTGTTAGTATAGCCTTTTAAGTTTTATAACCTTTGCAAGCTTTGTAACCTTTTCAGTTACCACTTGTATGAACCTCCAAGCTTTGCAATATTCAGAGAGAGTGGGAACAAGGGAGTGTGTGTGGGAGATAAGGGAGTGAGAACAAGGGAATGAATGTGGGACTGGGCGGAGAGGAACTGCCAGGAGAAAAGAGCCCGGAGCCAAGTGTGTCTGATGTAATCAGCCCTGAGAAGGCAATCATGGGGTGCTGTAAAGAAAAGAAGAACCTGGTATGCATGAAAGGAACTGGTCTTGGAATGCTTCTCGGTGATGGACACAGGAAGAAAACTCAGTGTACGTGACAGGAGTCATTCAGTTCCAGCATGGCGATAGGCATGCACACAAGCCGCCTGCTGCTCCTTGACCTGCTCACCAGCCTAGATCTGTGACAGCATGCGGACACACCAGATCTACCACGCTTCAGCTTCTTGGCTTCCCATGCTGTCTCCAGTAACTCTCTGCCTGTGTAAGTGTGTGGGTACATGGGGGTTTGAATGCGGTGTATAAATAAGCTCCTTTCCCTTTCTGTCTGACCTAACAGCAGCATTGTAATAAAACTAATACAAGTGTGACCCTGGGTTGGTTTTTTAGGGGAACAGAGGTAACAATTATAACTACGAGAAAAAGATGCTTTTATTGACACTTCTCTGTCAGTGATGTAAGTAGATTTGGAGAAGATTTTTAATAAGACTATTTCCTTCTGTTTAAATAAAAAAACTCATTAAAATAACTGAATAATAAGCCTCTGCTTAAATTTTTGAGCTTGTCTACACTGGGTAGCAAAGCACATCAGAGGGTGTCATTTGTAAAGCACACTAATGTTCTGAGCTCTAACTGCTCCATGTAGACTCAATCCTGCTCTAAAAGTTACCTATATTTTGTTAACGTAGTTTGGAACTATATCAGTGCAAACTATGTACTGTTCAGAGAGTTCCAGAAGGGTCTATGCTAGGCAATTAGAATGCAACACATTAGCACGCTCTCCAGATTGCACCCCTTCAACTTTGCTGGTGTTGCGTAGGCAAGCCCTTGGTTAATTTAAATTGAGGCTTGTGACTTTAACAGAACTTTATGCTCAGGAAGACTCTGGGCTTATCTACACAGCAGTTTATTGCTCAACAAGCCAGGGTGTGAATGTACAGTGTACTAGCTTGCTGCACTCTATGGATATGTCTTCACTAGCAATGTTAAAGTGCTGCTGTGAAGGAGGGGGGTTGCTCTCTCTCTCTCTGGCCACAGCAGCCACAGAGCTGAGACTGGGAAGGAGGGCCATCTCTCCCGGACAGCTGCAGCCCTGGAGCTGGGGAAAGTCACTTCTTTCTCTGGCCGCTGCAGCCCTGCATGTCCCAAATTCCCCCCACGCTCGCTTCTCACTCCATTGCCCCCTCCCATCTACACCCTATTGCCCCCAAGGCCAACACCTCACCTTACATGTGTGTTTTCTTCAGGGTCCACGCACCTAATTAGTGGAGCCCCGCCTGCATGGCTCCACTAATTAGGTGGGTGGCCCTTCAGTCTCTTGTGTGCGGCCTCCCAGGTGCTCACCTTAGAGGGAACTATCCCCGGACCACCTGAATGGAGCTCACGGACCATTGGTGGTCCATGGACCACAGTTTGAGAACTTCTGACCTATAGGATGGTTTGGGTAAGGAAATAAGTAGAAGTTAGGTTTGGGGCCTAAGTTAGCTTAAGTGTACAGGAGTATGTGAAATTGAAGCTGGTAGTGTGAGAAAGTTGGAGCCAGAGTGTTATGGGAAAGTAAGATTAGCAAGGATGTTACCATTATGTTTTGATTATAGTTGGCTTGAGCAAGATTTTTAATAAGTGTTTTTAAGAACTGAGTGTTTTTATTAAAATTTCATCTATATTGGTAGTATGAGAAGGACATCTGTGCAAATGTTAATGTAAATAATGTGTAATGTAAAGAGCCGAAGGTGGCAGAAATATAATTATGGTTAGGGGCAGTTTAATGTTAATTAGTATTATAATACATTATATAAGGACAAGTTTTGCTAAATTGCAAGAGAGGTTCAATTAACATCAAAAGAGTACTGTTAGGTTCCAGAATTATAAAACTGTACTTCACTCTTTTGTCAGTGGACTGATGGATCCATTGATACACCATTCCATCTGTGAGTGTAAGTATAATTGTAGTATCGTGTCAGAAGTAATTGCATGCTGGTTTGCATAACTAATCATTTGTCTTTTTAATAAAGTTTGGTTGGATCATTCAAAGTGTTTGCTGGTGGTCCTCTACTAATTCTCTGAAACTGACCCAGAGGCTTGAAGCTGAAAACTAAGTTGGGGTTTATTGCACCCTTATCTTAAACAACTTAATTTTAATTGGGAATATTTGAACATCAAGATTACAAAATGTTACAGGGCTCCAGCCATAGGGAGTGATTTTCAGGGTCAAACCCTAGGTATATGCATTAGAGCATGATCCTGCGCCACTGAGTTCAGTGGTGTAGAACTGGCCCTTAAATAAATAGATTTACTCCTAACTCGTGTGGTGCTGAGTCCTCCTTTCACCCCTTTCCCTTCTCTCCAAAATCCTTTAATACCATTATGTAGTGGGTCTTGCCTTGCATGCATTTTATGTGTAATAGCTTTCTTCAACTCGGTATGACCCTACTTTTATAAATTAATGCTTCAAGTATACACTATGCCTGGACACCTTGAAATCCTAGGACCTAAAGGACACTTTTTCCACAAACAAATATTGCTTTTACTTCAAGATGTAATGCTTTTAATAAGCCACTAGCTTTCCACTCTGACACTTCAACTCTCCTCATTGCATTTCAGAGTACAAGAATTGTTAACAAGGATGTGGGAGGGAAAGCAATGTACCTAGATGAAGTGAGCTGTGCATGAAATCAATATTTATTTGCATAGACACTTTTCTCTGGATGTTTGTAGAGTGCAAAGGGATTTTGTGAATGTCTAAATGCTTTAAAATAGTAATCCCTCTCCAGGAGTACATTGTATATCACCAAATAACAAAACCACCCATCTTATCTTAATTTACAATGCCTCCTGGCTTTGAGAACTTAGTCCAGTAAATGACCAGCTATACATTCTCTTCTCTCTGCCACATCTACAGGAAAAATACATAATTGCAGTAAGTAGGTCAAACTTATTACTCCTGTAATGAAGAAAACAATCTGGTAAAACCCGCACAGGAATGTGTATTTTATCACCTTAGATCAAAAGACCATTCTTTTGAAGGCTGAAGAATGCAGCCTAAATCCTCCCCTACACCTTGTGGCTGTGTTATTGGGAAATATGGATTGTTGTTGCCCACAACAAGAGCATCCTTGATGAATCCTGCCAGCACAGAGTAAGAGGGTTCAAGGAGGTGGGCAGAGGCAATATGCTCAGGAACACACCTTACTGCTACTCCAGAAAGCAGCAGTCAGTACTCCAGTAGCTCATACTATTGACTGTAGCAAACAGGCCTGGCAGTCACCAGCCCCACCTCCCCCACCCAAAGAAAACAACCCACAACAGAACACCATGCCCTCTTGGAACTCCTGTCTGATGGGTGTTTTAGCTAGAGCTTTCCTCCTAATACTAGGTGAATATCTTGCCTGCTACCATATGGGTGAATTAAGGGGAAAAAAGTTGCCCTGTGCCCTACCACCCCTAAACACACCCATCCAACAAAAAAAGAGAACTGGATCCTTTATATGACACTGCATAATGATTTCAAAATATTGGTTCATGAAATAATTTAAATAGTCTTGTCCAGCAGTAAAAATATCATGGTTACAATGCTAAGCACATTACTATAGCAGTACCCTAGTTGAAATAGAATTCATTAGTTGGGCAAATGTACTGAATTAATTTCTCATATTTTTAGATATGATTGGAACATATCCTTGAGACACAACATTGTCCTAGTGTTGAATAGCTAACAATGTTTCTTTATACCACACAGCTCTCATCATCCACTAATAAATGTGTATGTACCATTGTAATGTATTATCAGTAATACTACTCCAAAGTATTTTAAGAGAATATAAACATAAATGCCCCTATCCTGCTGGTGGACCCTTGTACCCATGTGAAGACCCACTGACTCAGTGGTGCTGCATGAAGATAAAGGGGTCCATTTGTACAAATGCGGTTGCTGGTCAGTGCCTTGATCTTTTCTACCTGTTTTCTGACTATTGCTTAGACTCACAAATAAGACACATTCTGTTTAATAAATTCACACGAGATCTGAAAATGCAAATATAACTCTGTTTCCACTGACAAGAATGGTCTGATCAAGCAGTAAAAAGCAAGTAGGACAAGGATAGGGTGCACTCATGATTGTATTTTTTTCCTGGAGTTCTTTGCAGTGCTAGCAAAACAAGCAACCATAACATTTGACTGTCAATCATTTGAAAAATAAATTACTTTGCCTTGCATTTTAAGTCTATTTTTAAAGGACCCTTGAGTGTGTATACCCAGTTGCTTTTCTTTGTTATGTATGGTTGTTCAAAATATGCTGAACTATTTGAAATAGCTTTGAGAAGGAGCACAAAGGGCATAATAGAAACATTTTGGCTGAATTCTTATTTTGGAATAGTACTCAATACAATGAATGATTGATGTCTAGTTTTGAAATGTGCAAATAAACTTTTTATTTTAAAAAAAATATGTTCTCAAGTCTCTATTACACTACACTTATTTATGGAATTTATAGTTACATACATCTTCAAGAGCAGCAGATTATGAGGATCTGGCTGAGTAAACCTCCACCAATAATATGTTACAATTGTGGCTGAAGTCCTTAAATTGCAGTAACACTTGCTGCCACTAAGGGCTGCCAGTGGGGCTGCAGTACACATCGGGCTTCCCCCACTGGGAATTCTGGCTCTGGAATACACAGCCAAGGCAGCAGAGGAAGAAAACAGAGAGCAGGGGCCTCAGTTTTGCAGGGTTATTTCACATTGCATGCTCCCTGTGGCCTCTGTTCCTTTTCCAGGCCCAGGAAGGATCTGCGTAGAGGACTGTCTGAGCTTGGTTGCGGGTATGGGGCAAGGTCCTCAACTGGTGTTTCTGACCCAGACTGCCATTTTTAAAAATGGATCATAATGTATATGCTCGCAAGTAGAAATAATCGTAGAAAGGATACTTAAAAATTAAACAAAAGAACATATTGGAGGGGTTGATTATTCCTTTTACTGCCTTTGTTCCTCTGAAGAAAATTGCAGCCTCCAAACCCACCATCTCAGCAGTGTCCATTTTGTTCTTAGCACCTATCTAGAGCTGTGTACTGCTTGAATTCTAGTACTATAAAGCAAAATTAATTGAGAAAGCTGGGCTTTTATAACTCTGAGCCAGCTTTCCAATCAGCTTTTGTTCCACAAAGTAAACTCAATATCTGTATTTACAGTCTAATTATAGTTTAATTCCTTTAATTGCTTTAGATTAGTTTTGTATCAAAGACCCTTTCTAATTTCTTTTAAGTATAAAACACACATAAAATCCTCGCCATTGTTTTTTCTTAAAAAATCTCAACACTCAGGCAGGCAAGAAGAGTCCTTAGCAGAGGAGACAAAAAATGAATGCCTTAAGCACAGGAGTTAAAATTGGTAGAAGTGTTTTTCCTTTGGTGGAGCAGTATTTGTAATTATGCTGCAGCCTGAAGAAATGTGGCAAAATAACTTGAGAATGCTGCTTAGAGAAGAAAAGGTAAGTGCATACGCTTACTCTACACTAACCTTCTCTACCACTTTCTATAGATTCTCTTTCCCTCCCCCTTCCACAGAGGGATTAAATCCTCCATACATGACCACATCATTTAAGCTAGGTATCCTCCCTCTGGGAATGATGCACCATGGCCAGGGAATCCTATCATACCCCCGTTCTCCTCCCACCACCTGGGGAGAAAGTGGTATATTATGGGAGATATAGTCCAGCCAGGGACCCCAGCCCGTAGCAAAGAATGGGACTGTAAGGCTTATGAACTACAATTTCCATGAGGCACTGTGGCAACATTTGGAAAAACAATAGTTTGGGAGTTTGGCTAAAATATTTTGGTTTTCAATATTTCCTTGACATTTCATTTCAACCAAAGTTTTCCAAGGGCGATGATGCTGTTTTCCAACCATCTCTTATTGGAATGTTATTCAGTGGAGAAGGGCCACCTATCATGGAAAATTTAGGAATAAATTCACTCAGCATCATATGACAATCTTATAATTGCATAGGTTATAAGAATATTAAAAAAAATGAATAAGCATGCAACTGGTTTGGGAAAGACTTTTTTCCCACTCATGGATTTTTTTAAAGGAGTAGTAACCAGGGTGGATTTGATTTAAATCAAATTGATTTAAATCATGATTTAGATCACTAGTCAGGAAGATTCGATTTAATCATGGTTTTGTACATAAAATTGCATTCTTGTTTGTTGCTGTAACCTTAATACATATTCTTCACAACTCAGAGATAGATGATTTATAAACAGTGATTTATTTTGAAAAGTTTTCAGATTAGTTTTACAGCTATATCAGAAAATAGATGATTGGTTATTTCATTTACCAAAGATAATTGAAGCAGATATTTATGAAGTCATTGGGAGGTGAACTATCTCCAATTCAACAGGTTAATCAGTAATATTTGGAGGATTTCCGTGCCATGCTGTATTAGGAGGAGAACATCACCAGACAGACATTTAAATTGTTTTATTTAGCTAAAACAACAACATTAAGTATTCTGGATTTTTTTCTTCAACAGCAAACATATAATATTTTAACAAAAAAGCATATGTCCCTTGCTTCTCACATTTATCTCCAGACTTCGCCTTGTCCAGATCTATTCCGCCCCCAATAATCTTCTATTCATTGAACTTTTTGAAACTTTGCACTTTTAGAGAGAGGTAAGGGATTGACTCTGTGTACACAAATTTGCAGAGGGACAATAGAGCTGAGGCCTGTTATTTCTCACCTTTCTATATTTATTTATTTAAAAACCTTTTTGCTATTAACAAGCATGTTGCCTCTGGAGACACAAATCCACAGTTTGAGAACTGCAAACCTAAGCATCTCTGATGGTATCTTCTAGACTGAGCACTGAGTCCAAGTGGATAGATAGAAAGATTAACCTAAATAATCTATACAGAAGCCTGTAGAACCCCATAAGATTGAGTCCCTAATCCATGAACTATTGGAACTCATTCACAAAACTTTTCTTAAACATTACATGAATATATTGTCTCATACTTTTTTCCTCAAAAAGCATTTTATCAAAAAATCCTATTTAAATTTAAAAAACCTGATTTTTTTTATTTAAAAAAAATCATTGATTTTTATCCACCCTGGTAATAACTTAAATATTAAAAAATCTGTGATTCGTTACAAGAAAGGAATTAGGTGTGAGGTAGAAGGAAGTTTTATATTGATAAGGACAATAATATCTCGAGAAGACTATGCCTTTAGATCAGTCTATGATTTTATTTCTAGGCAGAAATTATTTGCTGATCAATTTTTGGTTAACATTGTACATTTTGTAATAAGAAGAATTATAAGTGGAGGAAACATTAACACCTCACTAAATCTCCTAATGGATAAATCAGCTAATAATAAATATAAACAGCATTGGCTGGGACCTAAAGTCAAGGAAAAATGTAATCAAATGTGGCTTCAGGATAACACTTGCAGGAACCAACCAGATTATACCTTTTTATCTCAATCTGCAAGTTTGTACACCAGGGTTGATTACATTCAGGCCACATCATGATTGTTAGCTGAGGTTATAGATTCAGCTATCAGACCCTAAGTATGAACATATCATGTATATCATGTTTGTAATTGTGATGAAGGTGTATAAACCCCACATCAGGCAAGAAGGGATGGAAGAGCAGATAGCCCACTGTGCCTATGAGGAGGAGCATTAAAAGGGAGAAGCATAGTACAGAAGGGCCCAGCCTGGGGAAGAGGAGGACAGACCTCCCTAAGAGGAGCACAGTAGAGACCCAAGCTACCTTAGCAGTAGGGTGGGTGTTTGTATGATCCTGGTAGGGCAGTAGAGCTTTATTTTTGTTAATTTAGTTTTCTTTCCTTTGTTACATGGGACTAGGGGCCTGACCCAAGGGAAGACTCCTGCTGAGAATGGGATCCCCCTGAGAGGAAGGTGGGATGATTTAGGAAGTAGCCCATGGAAGAAGCAAGCTACATGTACCATGCTTGCTACAAGGGCCCTTAGGCTGGAACCTGGGGTAGTGGGAGGGACTGAATTCCCCTAGAGCCTTTGTGGTGAAACCAGTGTGAGGACCCCAGACCCAAGGGGACAGAAAGACTATTGAGCCTGGACCAGAGCCATTGACTTGACATGAAGTTCTGGGACTGTTGAGTTAAAACCCTGGCTTATCCTGAGAGGGCTGAACTCCAAATAACTAGTCCAGAGGGCTGAGTCACAAGGCAGTGGGGACCACTAGCAGACGAGCAGACTTGGATGGCCAGTCAGCAGGACTACTGAGAGAAACACTGCAATGCCATACCCAGCCACAAGGTGAGGGCACAAGCAGGTGAGTCGTTTTTTCACAGTAACCCTATTTGAAATCAGTAATTGTGGTCTGACAGAAAATACATGGATGCTGAATAATTTTCCCAGTTGAAAGATTAATTTATTTTGGATTCTATAAAAACAGAAATCAAGTTTTGTTTTGATACTAATGGTAAGTTCAAACATCAGAAAACATTGTCTGGGAGGCATATAAAGGAGTAATAAGAGGTAAATAAATTAGCTACCATCCTGAGGAAGAAAGAAAGGGAAGCAGAAAAAAGAGATATTATGATGAGGGGATAAGAGGGGAAATCAGGCTAATAAAATCCTCAAATAGATTAACAAAAGAGAAGGACAAGAGGATAGGACAAGAAGCAATGGGCTTAAATTGCAGCAAGGGAGATTTAGGTTGGACATTTGGAAAAACTTCCTAACTGTAAGGGTGGTAAAGCACTGGAATAAATTGCCTCGGGATGTAGTGGAATCTCCATCATTGGAGATTTTTAAGAACAGGTTAGACAATCACCTGTCAGGGATGGTTTAGATGAGAGATCAGCAACCTTTGGCATGCGGCCTGCCAGCGTAAGCCCCCTGGCGGGCCGGGCCGGTTTGTTTACCTGCTGCGTCCACAGGTTCGGCCGATCGTGGCTCCTACTGGCTGCGGTTCGCCGCCCCAGGCCAATGGGGGCTGCGGGAAGCTTCTCGGGCCAAGGGTTGTGGTGGCCACAACATAGCTGACTCATAGAAATAATTTAAAATCTATAAAATAAAATAAAAATCTAGTGCTGTCCTTAGATACCAAGAAGATCTTTGATGAAGGAGACAGTCTTTCCTGAAAACAGTGTCTTCAGAGATGGGTTTAGGAAGCAATTAGAAGATTTGGATAAATATATTGTATCCTCCTTTCCTTGGAATAAGGGTTACTGAGGTACATTCCAAATCATTTCAGCTACAAAGAAGAATCAGACAAGGTCGTCCTCTATCTCTCTTGTTGTTTGCCCTCTTTATTGAATGCCTGGCACAAAAAATACATCAGAATTATAGCATAACAGAGGTTACAATTAATAAATGGAACATAAAATTTCACTGTATGTAGAGGTTGAGGTATTCATGGTTACCAATCGAGTAAAATCTATGGCATATTCTGAAAGAAGTTAATAAATTTGATGACATCAGGCTATCAAATATAGGGCTGGAGAAATATGATGGGATGTCCACCCCCACACTAGGCCTGAAGGGATTAAGTGGCCCAATTAACCACCTCGGCCGCAACTGGAGGAGAAGCCATGGAGCAAGGAGGACTAATTAGAGGTGAAGCTCAGTTGGAGAGGAACAGGAGGGGCCTGTATAAAGCCCAGTTGCTGCAAGTAGAAGGCTGCAGAGGGAGAGATGATGTAGTCACTCTTAGGTTGAGAGAAGGCAAGGTAGGAAGTAGCCCAGGGTTACAGCAGTAAGGTTGAGAACTGTACAGACCTTGACTGCTTGTTTCAGGGTACCTGGGCTAGAAACTAATTTACAGGGTGGGCCTGAGTTCTCCTACCAGCTACTTGGGAAGAGGTACTGTTAAGGGGCAGTGAAAGGGAATACTGCCTGGGACAGTGGGTCCTTTGAGGCACACAACCCCCTCACTCCTCCCTTAAAGGGGAAAACTGCACTGACCTGGCTGGCATGCCAAACCACAAAGCAGTAGTCGAATCCCAAGCAAGTGGGACATGGAGATAGATATAGTGAACAACTGTAGGAAGAGGTGTCAGACTGGCAGAGCTAATCCTGAGATACAGCCATAAGGAGGCACTCCAGCAGTGAGTAGGAGCACCCTATGACAAGGAGCCACTGATCAAGAGCTGCAGGATGCATTTGTGTTATTGTGTAGAAATAAATTACTTTCGAGTCAATATTTCTCATAACCTCAATCATCTATATGAAACTAATTTTTCTCCCATTATTTCAAAACTTAAAAATAGCTCTTTTGAATTGGAAGAAACATTTGGCTTGGCTTGGTCATATAGCCGTGGTAACAACTAATTGGTGGTTAATTTCCTACTTCAGGCGCTACCAATATGGATACCAAAATGAACTCTAGTGGAAATTCAGACAAGAGTTATTAAATTTGTTTGGGGCAATAATTTCTCCAGAGTGAATAAGAAAACGCTTTACGCCTCTGTGGAAGGGAGAAAATACTTATCAATGATTTCTGACTCTATTTAAGATAAGCAAATGATTAAATATACTATGCTACAGGTTTAAATGGGGAGTTGAAGATCGTGGCAAGATGTGGACCTTTCTGCATAGATGGTGGGAATGCCCTAAAGCAATAACATTTTGGAGGAAAATAACAGAATTTTCAAGATAATTAAAATTACCCATAATGATTCTGTTAGGTTACAGTCCAAAGGAGGTAATTAACTCGAGGAAAGTCCCATTAATAGCAAAATTACTTCTAGCATCCAGATGTGTAATAGTTCAATTTTGTAAAGGACAGATCCTGTAACATTATTGTCCTGGAGAAATAAACTATGCAATATCCTTTCAATGGAAAAAATAACGGACAGCTTTGTACCAGGAACAAGTACATTTTACAATGTATGGTTACCACTTTTGGAATTTGAACAAAATAAATACAGAGCTAATGATACAAAGTTGACCAAACACAAATAGTTCTTTTAAAGGTTAGAAATTTCATGTTATGAATAAATTTTGTTAATATTGTGTGGAAAGTTCATGTTTGTTCAGCCAAGCTTTTTTTTTTTTAACTTATTATTAACATAAAAGTCCTGTAGTTCATCAAACTTGGACCCCATTCACATAAATATTTGTCCACTTTGCATGTCACTAGTGCCATTGATATAATTATGATTACCTATGTGCATAAATCTTAGTGGGATCGGGACCCAAGGCTCCAAATATCAGTCAGGAAGAGCAAGTTTCAAAAGTGGGAGGGCTTTCAGCAGACAGTGCTGTGTCACCAATCTTAGAAAACAATGTTTCCAGATTTATGGCAATCTGTCAAGATAAACAAATGTACTCTTATGGTCCATGAGATAGTTTAAATGCAGTGTGAGGAGTCTGAGAAAACCCCTCTTGGAAAATGTAGCACATACAATAGGACTACTTTAATCTTACCAGTTGTACAGGTCTTTATCTTCTTCTAACCATTGTGTTCTTATTCCATGGAGTTAATAGATAGTTATATGACATTTGTGATGAATTTGGATCAAGGATTTTTTAATAGTCTCTGGTATAACTCCAGGGATTGCAATATCTCCTGCCTAAGCCCCAGAGCAATTCATAACCTGGGGGAAGATAGGCATTCAGCTGCCTAAGTCACATGTGGGGCCTGACCTGGTAGGCATGCTCAGTTGGTGGGAGGCAGGTTGTGGAATACTTGATATGAGGCTCCCTCAATCTTTCCTACTGAAATTGTTCAATGTTAACTGTTAATTGGGCCAGAGAAAGAGCTAAATTGCTCTATAGTCTAGTGGTTAGACTCACCTGTGAGGTGGCTGATCCCTGTTTGAATCACTTCTTCCCTCAGGAGGTGGGGGGATTTAAACTGGGGTCTCCCAAATCCCAGGTGAGTACCCTTTCCACTGTACTCAAGGCTATAAGGAGAGGTTCTTTCCCCCTCCACCTGTTTGGGTTGAAGTTAGGGGGGCACTGAGCATCCCTATTGGCTCAGGCTCCTTTTGCACCTTGAGTGGCAGATGCATATTTTCTCCCAATTTGTGGATTGCAGACAGAAATGGGTGCCTCCCTGCAGCCTGGATTTAGGCACCATCTTCTGACAGGGGAGGATCTTAGGACACACTTGTATGATCACCATCTCCCATTGGCTAGCTTAGGCGGCTCCCCACCAGCGGTGCTGGCTTTATGGATTACAGTCTAAGGCAGGAATTCCCAAACTTGGTTCGTGGCTTGTTCTGGGTAAGCCCCTGGCGGGCCACAAGATGCTTTGTTTACCTGAGCATCTGCAGGTGTGGCCATTCGCAGCTCCCAGTGGCAGCAGTTTGCCGTTCCTGGCCAATGGGAGCTGCAGGAAGCAGTGACTTGGCCCACGCTTCTTCCCGCAGCTCCCATTGGCTGGGAACGGCGAACTGCGGCCACTGGGAGCTGCGAGCAGCCTTACCTGCAGACACTTAGGGAAACAAAGCATCTCACAGCCTGCCAGGAGCTTGCCCTGAAAAAGCCGTGAACCAAGTTTGGGAACCCGTGGTCTAAGGTTCCTATCTTTCCCCATTCATTGAATGGGAGTCTAGGCACTTAATTAGACTTTGTGTGTCACAGTGTTGTTCCCATGGTTTTCTGGGTTCCTAAAAGTTGGGCACCATGATGCCTAAGTCTCTTTGTGGATATGTGCCAAAGTACTCTATGGATCCTTCTACCCCAGCCTGACCATCTTCAGTGTGTTGTGAGGCCAGCAAATACAGGCCTATGGTTTACCTCACCCCTTCTTTCTGTTTAACATTTGGCCTATAGATTAAATAGTTTAGCTATAGCAATTGTTCTCAAAATTCATTACACCGTGACTCCCTACTAACAACAAAAATTACTTCATGACCCCAGGAGGGGGACCAAAGCCTGAGCTTGCCAAAGCAGCACTACCCCGGATAGTGGGGGGCAAAGCCTGAGCCCCACTGCTCTGGGTAGGGGGGCCAAAGCTGAAGTCCAAGGGCTTTAGCCCCAGGTAAGGGGCCTGCAACCTGAGGCATGCTTTGGCTTTGGCCCTGGGCAGTGGAGCTTGGGCTTCAACCCCAGGACCCAGCAAGTCTAAGCCAGCCCTTGTGACTCCATTCAAAGGGGGTCGCAACCCACAGTTTGAGAACCTCTGGCCTATAGTAAATTGGATTGAAAACCCTAACTGTACTGTGTCACTCCAGTCACAGGACCTGATCCAAAGTCTACTGAAGTCAATGGAGAGACTCTCATTGACTTTAATGGGCTTGAGACCGAGCCCTTAATGAGCTTCACTCTGCACTTAGGTTCTCACTCCTTGAATTCATACTATGCAGAGGAACACATTTTTAACACTGTACTGGGCCCCAGAAAGATTAAATAACCTTGTGGTCTTATAGCGGAGCTGAATTGTAACCATTTTTTTCTTGAACTGAGATACTGTCCTGTATGTATTTTTTCTTGTGCGTGTTGGAGACTATGATTTTTAAAGAGCAGGTCTGGGCTCACTGAAGTTGATCTGGCACTATGTAGTGTGTTTGCATTTAAATATGTGGAAAGGACATGTAAATAGCTTCCATACTGTGTGGATGTTGACAAAACATCATGAATTTATTAATAAAAGGAATATATTTACTCCCTACAATATAAATGCCCAGAAAATTCTGAAATACAAAGAAAGAATCAATGTTTTGTTTACAAGGACTCTTTGAAAATGTAAAACTAGCAATGCCTAGCAAACACATTAAATAAATGTCTTAAATAGTTACATGTATAATTGAGTGCTCCTCAAAGAACATGTGTCTTCTCAGAAATGTGAAACTATAAATTAGAGCAGCAATTCATTCCTTTAGAAAGGTAGCAAAAGCAAACAACATCTTGCCTTTTATTTGTTTTAATGTTGGAAAAATATAAAAGATGTCAGTCACACATCTATCTTAAAAGCAAATGGCTGTAATGGGGCTGTAAAGTTCACCATGCAGGGAAAACAAGGTAGTTTAGATGCACCCAAAATAGCTACATACTGTACAATGAAAGCTACTGATTGTACCTCACTGTTAACCAAACTAAATTAAATAGTGGATTGATTTACTTCATATAATAAAAGGTAACTTACATCCCAGCAAATCACATTGCACAAACTTGCTATTTTAAGATGCAGGGGGAAAAAGAAAACATATCTAACAATAAATGAATCCTCATCGTGCATAATTGGATCATTGCATTATCACCTTCACTAACCAAAGGAGAACAATAGGCCAGCTCAGGGATTAGTGATGGATGTCAATATGAGAAACAAGAAGGGGTGAAAATAAGGCGAAAGGGGCTGGTACGGCATACCAGTAAAAGTGGCCACCAGTACCGTACCATACAGCTGATTTTAAAGTGCTGCAGCAGCAAGGGACTCTGCTTAAAGCACTGCCCCGGGGATAGACGCTGACCCCCAGCTCTGCCCCTTCTGCCTGAGGCTCCATCCCTTCCGGAGGGGGGAGGGGGGGGCAGAACCAGCTCCGTACGGATAAGAGTTCAATTTTACTTTCACCCCTGGAAACAAGACATGTAACTTAGTAGCTTCCTTAAGGGACATCTGCACTAAAGCTAGAGATACGATTGCAGCTTTGGTGGAATACCCATGCTAGCTTTAATCTAGCTAATGTGGCTAAAAATAGCAGTGAAAATGCAGTGCCGTGGAGTATGGCATGAGCTTGGGATGTGAGTATGTCCCCAAAGTTCTGAGCAAGCTTGTACAGCTGCCGCATCTTCACTGCTATTTTTCACCATGCTGGTAAAGCTAGTGTGAGTATATGCCGACATGATCGGCCCTTCCACCTCCAACTGCAGTGTGGACAGAATAACAATAGCAGTGAAGCTGCAGCAGCACAGGCGGCTGCACAGATTAGCCATAACCATGTCTGAGATCCTAGGTACAAACAAGAGTAGCTGCTGAAGCTTCACTGCTATTGTTACTTGAGCTCGCTTAGATCTGAAATCAGACCTCCCAATTATAGTCAAGATATACCTTTTGACATACTTATCTCCCTTTGGTTCTGATCCGGTACAGAGCTGAGTGATCTTGACTGATTTTTACAGAAAGCTCATGGTACTCAGCACCTCATAGCATTTTCAGGGGGAACCCGGAGACCTTTTCCCATCTCATTCTTACAGAAGTTTTTTTTTACCACTCTGGGCTGCCTATGTGGAGGCTACATGCATTATCGTCTTGTGACCTCATCTGTTTAAAATATGACCATGTAAATCATTGTTGCTACCACTGTTATATAATTTTAATGAATCTTATACAAAGTGTGTTAAGTAAGGTGTCAATAGAAAGGGTGTGATTTGCTGGTTATGCTATTTGTATGCATGTATCATTTTTGTATTTGAGGTTATGAGAATTGGCTCGATACCTGTACTTCAAATATGTTTGCTCCTGTGGTAATGCCCACATGGTATTTAGCCGGCACATCTTTGGAGGGACTATGCAAGTTAAGAGGCCCATCAAAAGAATACTTAACTCACAATGGAAGATGCCCATCTACACTGAATGGACTTTCCTGTGAACATTCCATCTGAAGTATAGGTAATAGCTGCTGCTGTGAATAAGCAAAATTATGCATGGACCTGTGACTTGCCCATGTGACTCCAAATACTATCTTGTTACCTGTGATTTTCCACCAGCTGTGCTGAGGGCTTTGTTTGAAACAGTGGGTTTCCCTCTACATGGCAGAAGCTATAAAAGGCACAGAAAAAATCTCCATTTTGCCTCTTTCCTCCTCAAACCTCTGGACTATAGATTTATACTAATGGGAGCATTCTAACCAAGGGATTGAGGACCTTCCAATAATTTGCATAGTGCAGCTAGAAATGTTTAGTTAGTCTAAAAATGATTAGAAGGAATTATTGATGTACATACATCCTCTGTCTCTTGTATGCGTGGTATAAAGTATACATCAGTATCTATATACATTAATTTCTTTGCTTTATTTCAATCACATCAAACCTGTACATTTTCATGAGTATACACATAAAATTTTGTGAAAATGTGCTTCTTTTCTTCAGCAAAATGGCAGCTCTTCATCTGCAAAAATGGGAATAAAGAGGACCAGGGGAATTAGAGACTAGTCAGCCTAATTTAAATACTTGGAAAGATACTGAAAAAATTATAAAACAATCAACGTGTAAGCACCTAGAGGATAATAGAGTGATAAGGAATAGCCAACATGGATTTGTCAAGAACAAATCATACCAAACCAACCTAATTTCCTTATTTGACGGGTTATTAGTCTACTGGATGGGGGATGGGGAGCAGTAGACACAATATATCTTGTCCCAATGACATTCTCATAAGCAAACTAGGGAAATGAGGTCTAGATGAAATTACTATAAAATGTGTGCACAACTGATTGAAAGATCACACTCAGAGAGTAGTTATCAATGGTTTCCTGTCAAACTGGGATGGTGTATCTAGTAGGGTCCTGTAAGGGGTCAGTCCTGGGTCTAGTACGATTTGGATTCTTTGACCATGGGATGGTGTTCTAAGAAGGAGGAGTGCTAGGCAGAGATGGGCTCCACCTAACGAAGAGAGGGAAAAGCATCTTCTCAAGCAGGCTGGCTAACCTAGTGAGGAGGGCTTTAAACTAGGTTCACCGAGGGAAGGAGACCAAAGCCCTGAGGTAAGTGGGGAAGTGGGATACCGGGAGGAAGCACAAGCAGGAGAGCACGAGAGGGGAGGGCTCCTGCCTCATACTGAGAACGAGGGGCGATCAGCAGGTTATCTCAAGTGCTTATATACGAATGCACAAAGCCTTGGAAACAAGCAGGGAGAACTGGAGGTCCTGGTGATGTCAAGGAATTATAACGTGATTGGAATAACAGAGACTTGGTGGGATAACTCACATGACTGGAGTACTGTCATGGATGGTTATAAACTGTTCAGAAAGGACAGGCAGGGCAGAAAAGGTGGGGGAGTAGCACTGTATGTAAGGGAGCAGTATGACTGCTCAGAGCTCCGGTACAAAACTGCAGAAAAACCTGAGAGTCTCTGGATTAAGTTTAGAAGTGTGAGCAACAAGGGTGATGTCGTGGTGGGAGTCTGCTATAGACCACCGGACCAGGGGGATGAGGTGGATGAGGCTTTCTTCCGGCAACTAATGGAAGTTACTAGATCGCAGGCTCTGGTTCTCATGAGAGACTTCAATCACCCTGATATCTGCTGGGAGAGCAATACAGCGGTGCACAGACAATCCAAGAAGCCTTTGGAAAGTGTAGGGGACAATTTCCTGGTGCAAGTGCTGGAGGAACCAACTAGGGGTGGAGCTCTTCTTGACCTGCTGCTCACAAACTGAGAAGAATTAGTAGGGGAAGCAAAAGTGGTTGGGAACTGGGGAGACAGTGACCATGAGATGGTCAAGTTCAGGATCCTGACACAAGGAAGAAGGAGAGCAGCAGAATAGGACCCTGGACTTCAGAAAAGCAGACTTTGACTCACTCAGGGAACTGATGGGCAGGATCCCCCTGGAGAACAACATGAGGGGGAAAAGAGTCCAGGAGAGTTGGCTGAATTTTAAAGAATCCTTATTGAGGTTACAGGAACAAACCATCCCATGTGTAGAAAGAATAAAAAATATGGCAGGCAACCAGCTTGGCTTAACAGTGAAATCCTTGCTGATCTTAAACACAAAAAAGAAGCTTACAAGAAATGAAAGATTGGACAAATGACCAGGGAGGAGTATAAAAATATTGCTCAGGCATGCAGGAGTAAAATCAGGAAGGCCAAATCACACTTGGAGTTGCAGCTAGCAAGACATATTAAGAGTAAGAAGAAGGGTTTCTTCAGGTATGTTAGCAACAAGAAGAAAGTCAAGGAGAGTGTGGGCCCCTTACTGAATGAGGGAGGCAACCTAGTGACAGAGGATGTGGAAAAAGCTAATGTACTCATGCTTTTTTTGCCTCTGTCTTCACGAACAAGGTCAGCTCCCAGACTACTGCACTGGGTAGCACAGCATGGGGAGGAGGTGACCAGCCATCTGTGGAGAAAGAAGTGGTTCAGGACTATTTAGAAAAGTTGGACAAGCATGGGGCTGGAAGCGTTGCATCCAAGAGCGTTAAAGGAGTTGGTGGATGTGATTGCAGAGCCATTGGCCATTATCTTTGAAAACTCATGGCGATCGGGGGAGGTCCTGGACAACTGGAAAAAGGCTAATGTTGTGCCCATCTTTAAAAAAAGGGAAGAAGGAGGACCAGGGGAACTACAGGCCAGTCAGCCTCACTTCAGTCCCTGGAAAAATCATGGAGCAGGTCCTCAAGGAATCAATTCTGAAGTACTTAGAGGAGAGGAAAGTGATCAGGAACACTCAGCATGGATTCACCAAGGGCAAGTCGTGCCTGACTAACCTAATCCTTGACATTAGCAAAGCTTTTCATTTGGTCTCCCACAGTATTCTTGCCAGCATGTTAAAGAAGTATGGGCTGGATGAATGGATTATAAAGTGGATAGAAAGCTGGCTAGATCATCGGGCTCAATGGGTAATGATAAATGACTCCATGGCTAGTTGGCAGCTAGTATCAAGCGGAGTGCCCCAAGAATTGGTCCTGGGGCCAGTTTTGTTCAATATCTTCATTAATGATCTGGAGGATGGTGTGGACTGCACCCTCAGCAAGTTTGCAGATGATACTAAACTGGAAGGAGTGGTAGATATGTTGGAGGGTAGGGATAGGATACAGAGGGACCTAGAGAAATTAGAGGATTGGGCCAAAAGAAATCTGATGAGGTTCAACAAAGACAAGTGCAGAGTCCTGCACTTAGGATGGAAAAATCCCATGCACCTCTACAGACTAAGGACCAAATGGCTCGTCAGCAGTTCTGCAGAAAAGGACCTAGGGGTTACAGTGGATGAGAAGCTGGATATGAGTCAACAGTGTGCCCTTGTTGCCAAGAAGGCTAACAGCATTTGGGGCTGTATAAGTAGGGGCATTGCCAGCAGATCAAGGGACATGATCGTTCCCCTCTATTTGACATCAGTGAGGCCTCATCTGGAGTACTGTGTCCAGTTTTGGGTCTCACACTACAAGAAGGATGTGGAAAAATTGGAAAGAGTCCAGCGGAGGGCAACAAAAATGATTAGGGGACTGGAACACATGACTTATGTGGAGAGGCTGAGGGAACTGGGGTTGTTTAGTCTTCAGAAGAGAAGAATGAGGGGGGATTTGATAGCTGCTTTCAACTATCTGAAATGGAGTTCCAAAGAGGATGGATCTAGACTGTTCTCAGTGGTAGCACATGACAGAACAAGGAGTAATGGTCTCAAGTTGCAGTGGGGGAGGTTTAGGTTGGATATTAGGAAAACCTTTTTCACTAGGAGGGTGGTAAAGCACTGGAATGCGTTACCTAGGCAGGTTGGTGGAATCTCCTTCCTTAGAGGTTTTTAAGGTCAGGCTTGACAAAGCCCTGGCTGGGATGATTTAATTGGGGATTGGTCCTGCTTTGAGCCGGTGATTGGACTAGATGACCTCCTGAGGTCCCTTCCAACCCTGATATTCTATGATTTGCATTAATGACTTGGATAATGGGGTGGACAGTATGCTTATAAGATTTGCAGATGTTAGCAAGCTGGGGTAGGGGGATGCTGCAAATACTTTGGAGGGCAGGATTAGAATTTGAAACAACCTTAACAAATTAGAGAGTTGGTGTGAATTCATGAAATGCAGTAAAGACAAAAACAAAGTACTTCACTCAGGAAGGAACAGTCAAATGCTCAACTACAAAATGGGGAATAACTGGCTTGGCAATAGTACAGTTGAAAAGGATCTGGGGTTATAGAGGATCACAAATTTAATAAGTCAACAATGTGATGCAATTGCAAAAAGGGTAATATCATTTTGGGGCCAAATTAACCAGAAAGGTAATTGTCCCACTCTGCTTGGAACTGGTGGGGCCTCAGCTGGAGTACTATGTCCATTTCTGGGTGCCACACTTTAGGAAAGGTGTAGACAAATTGGAGAGAGTCCAGTGAAGAGCAACAAAATGATAAAAAGTTTAGAAAACATGACCTATGAGGGAATATTAAAAAAAACTGGGCATGCTTAGTCTTGAGACAAGAATACTGAGGTGAGATCAGATGAGTCTTCAAATACAGCGAAGGTGTCGGTCTGTTTAAGAGAGGACTCTGATCAATTGTTCTCGAGGTCCAATGAAGGTAGGACAAGAAATAATGCGCTTAACTATCAGCAAAGGAGATTTAAGTTAGATATTAGGGAAAAAAATCTAACTATAAGGATAGTTAAGCTTTGGAACAGTTTTCCAAAAGAAGTTGCAGAATCCCCATAGTTGGAGGTTTTTTAAGGACAGATTGGACAAACACCTGTCAGGGACTGTCTAGGTTTACTTGGTCCTGCCTCAGTGCAGGGGGCTGGACTTGATGACTTCTCGAGGTCCCTTCCAGCCCTTCATGTCCCTGAATCTCTGTTTCTATAAATGTAGACATGCACCTTCTTAAACTGCACAGTGAGCTGCACTTCTTACAAAACTGCAAACATAATTTTTTAATTATGACAATTTTCCTTTTCAGAAATGTTGCCTATTCAGAGAACAAGGAAGGAAGTACAAATTAGCTATATCTGTTTTCAGTGATTTATTTTTATACAACTATTGTAATTTTCTGTTACTGCTCTGGATTAAGTTAAAACTCCCTTTTCCGCTTTTAACTTTTGATTTGTGAGAATAAAATGTTAGTTTGTTGGAGTTATTAGCATCTGCAAATATTATAACTGATGGAAGTTAAAAGGAGTGTGTGTGTGCATGTGTTTCAATGATATTTCAATGTGTTTGGCTGACAGTTTTTTTTCATAGGTATTTAGGTCAGAAGGGACCATTATGATCATCTAGTCTGACCTCCTGCACAACGCAGGCCACAGAATTTCACCCACCACTCCTGCAAAAAACCTCACACCTATATCTGTGCTATTGAAGTCCTCAAATCGTAGTTTAAAGACTTCAAGGAGCAGAGAATCCTCCAGCAAGTGACCCGTGCTCCATGCTACAGAGGAAGGTGAAAAACCTCCAGGGCCTCTTCCAATCTGCCCTGGAGGAAAATTCCTTCCCAACCCTAAATATGGCGATCAGCTAAACGCTGAGCATATGGGCAAGATTCATCAGCCAGATACTACAGAAAATTCTTTCCTGGGTAACTCGGATCCCACCCCATCTAATATCCCATCACAGGCCATTGGGCCTATTTACCATGAATATTTAATTACCAAAACCATGTTACCCCATCATACCATCTCCTCCATAAACTTATTGAGTTTAATCTTAAAGCCAGATAGATCTTTTGCCCCCACTACTTCCCTTGGAAGGCTATTCCAAAACTTCACTCCTCTGATGGTTAGAAACCTTCGTCTAATTTCTAGTCTAAATTTCCTGGTGGCCAGTTTATATCCATTTGTTCTTGTGTCCACATTGGTACTGAGCTTAAATAATTCTTCTCCGGTATTTATCCCTCTGATATATTTATAGAGAGCAATCATCTCCCCTCAACCTTCTTTTAATTAGGCTAAACAAGCCAAGCTCCTTGAGTCTCCTTTCATAAGACAAGTTTTCCATTCCTCGGATCATTCCAGTAGCCCTTCTCTGTACCTGTTTCAGTTTGAATTCATCCTTCTTAAACATGGGAGACCAGAACTGCACACAGTATTCCAGGTGAGGTCTCACCAGTGGCTTGTATAACGGTATTAAGACCTCCTTATACCTACTGGAAATACCTCTCCTGATGCATCCCAAGACCTCATTAGCTTTATCACATTGACGGCTCATAGTTATCCTATGATCAACCAATACTCCAAGGTCCTTTTCCTCCTCCATTACTTCTAATTGATGCGTCCCTAGCTTATAACTAAAATTCTTGTTATTAATCCCTAAATGCATGACCTTACACTTCTCATTATTAAATTTCATCCTATTACTATTACTCCCGTTTACAAGGTCATCCAGATCCTCCTGTAGGATATCCCTGTCCTTCTCTAAATTGGCAATACCTCCCAGCTTTGTATCATCCACAAACTTTATTAGCACACTCCCACTTTTTGTGCTGAGGTCAGTAATAAAAAGATTAAATAAGATTGGTCCCAAAACCGATCCCTGAGGAACTCCACTGGTAACCTCCCTCCAGCCTGACAGATCACCTTTCAGTAGGACCCGTTGTAGTCTCCCCTTTAACCAATTTCTTATCTTATCCAATTTAACTAATAATTCCCCATGTGGCACGGTATCCAATGCCTTACTGAAATCCAGGTAAATTAGATCCACTGTGTTTCCTTTATCTAAAAAATCAGTTACTTTCTCAAAGAAGGAGATCAGGTTGGTTTGGCACGATCTACATTTTGTAAAACAGTGTTGTATTTTGTCCTATTTACCATTGACTTCAATGTCCTTAACTACCATCTCCTTCAAGTTTTTTTCCAAGACCTTGCATACTACAGATGTCAAACTAACAGGCCTATAATTACCCGGATCACTTTTTTTTTCCTTTCTTAAAAATAGGAACTATGTTAGCCATTCTCCATTCATATGGTACAACCCCTGAGTTTACAGATTCATTAAAAATTCTTGCTAATGGGCTTGCAATTTCATGTGCCAATTCCTTTAATATTCTTGGATGAAGATTATCTGGGCCCCCCCGATTTAGTCCCATTAAGCTGTTTGAATTTCGCTTCTACCTCAAATATGGTAATGTCTACCTCCATGTCCTCATTTCCATTTGTCATGCTACCATTATGCCTAAGATCCTCTTTAGTCTTATTAAAGACTGAGGCAAAGTATTTGTTTAGATATTGGGCCATGCCTAGATTATCCTTGACTCCACTCCAACCTCAGTGTTTAGCGGTCCCACTTCTTCTTTCTTTGTTTTCTTCTTATTTATATGGCTATAGAACTTTTTACTATTGTTTTAATTCCCTTTGCAAGGTCCAACTCTACTTGACTTTTAGCCTGTCTCACTTTATCCCTACATGTTCTGACCTCAATAAGGTAGCTTTCCTTGCTGATCCCTCCCTTCTTCCACTCCCTATACACTTTCTGCTTTTTCTTAATCACCTCTCTGAGATGCTTGCTCATCCAGCTTGGTCAACAACTCCTGCCTATGAATTTTTTCCCCTTTCTTGGGATGCAGGCTTCCTATAGCTTCTGCAGCTTTGATTTAAAATAATCCCAGGCCTCCTCTACCTTTAGATCCATAAATTCTTCAGTCCAATCCACTTCCCTAACTAATTTCATTAATTTTTGAAAGTCAGCCCTTTTGAAATCAAAAACCCTAGTTGCAGATTTCTTTTTGTTAATCCTTCCGTTCAGTTTGAACTGAATTAGTTCATGCTCACTTGAGCCAAGATTATCCCCTACAACCATTTTTTCTATGAGGTACTCACTACTCACCAAAACCAAATCTAAAATGGCATCCCCTCTAGTCAGTTCAGCAACTACTTGATGAAGGAATCCATCAGCTATCGCACCTAGGAAAATCTGGGCCCTATTATTATTACTAGCACTCGTCCTCCAGTCTATATCTGGGAAGTTAAAGTCTCCCATGATCACGCAGTTTCCATTAGTATTTACTTTATTAAAAACATTAAAAAGGGCTCTATCCATATCCAAATTAGATCCCGACAGTCTATAGCACACCCCAAGCACTATCCCAGGGGAGGCTCTAATAGTTTTCTTCCCCAATGTAATTTTTGTCCAGACGAACTCAGTCATATCCATTTCATCGCATCTTATTTCTTTACATTCTACCTCATCATTGATATACAATGCTACTCCACCACCTTTACTTTGGTCTTTTCTAAACAGGACATACCCTTCAATACCTGTAGTCCAGTCATGACTACTATTCCACCATGTTTCTGTTATCCCTATAATATCTGGTTTCACTTCCTGCACCAGTAGCTCTAGTTCCTCCATTTTGTTACCTAGGCTCCTCACATTGGTGTACAAACATCTTAATTTTTGCTGTTTGGCCTCACTCACATTCTGTACCCTATTAGGCACGGTCATTCTACAGCCAGTATAACCTATTAGACTGGTATCTACACTGCCCTTCCTCCTACCCCCGGCTGTATCCTCTCTTACTTCGTTTTCTTTCCTCTCAATGCTAAAATCCGGCATGGAGATTACCTGGACATCTCCCAACCATCTCCCCCAAATTCCTAGTTTAAAGCTCTCTTAATCAGTTGTGCCAGCCTCCATCCTAGAAGTCTATTTCCTTCCCTACTCAGATGAAGTCCATCCCGAGAGAACTGTCCTCTGTTCATGAATGCCTCCCAGTGGCCATACATCCCAAAGCCCTCCTTATAGCACCACTGCCTAAGCCATCTGTTGACAGTCATAATCTTGTCACACCTTTGTTGCCCTTCTCTAGGAACAGGCAGAATCCCACTAAAGATCACCTGAGCCTTGATTTCCTTAAGAGTCTTCCCCAGCCTAGCATAGTCTCCCTTAATACTTTCCAGCGAGAATCTAGCAGTATCATTTGTTCCCACATAAAGGATAATTAGGGGATTCTTTCCTGCTCCCTTTAGAATCCTTTTCAACCTCAGGTCTACATCCCGTATCCTAGCACCTGGAAGACAGCACACCCTCCTATTCTTTGGATCAGCTCTGGTTACAGGCCTATCTATTCTTCTCAGTAAAGAGTCCCCAATCACATAGACCTGCCTTTTCCTGGTGATGATGCTATTCTCCAGTCTATCCCCTGTTCCCTCTGGCTGCAAGTTCTTTCCATTCCTATTCTAACCTTGTAAGCCTCTTCAACCCATCCTGTATCCTCCTGGGACTCATATTTGGTGTAGCCTCCATTGACTCATCTCCTTTTCCTATAGGACTAGCCTCTCTTCCCTTCTTCCTTACCCTTCCACCTTCAGTGATTACCTGCTGAGCCCCTTCTTCATTTTCCAATTCTGCAAACCTATTCTTGAGCTTTATTTCTCCTTCAC
The DNA here is from genome assembly GCF_965140295.1 of Lepidochelys olivacea. Classification (NCBI taxonomy): domain Eukaryota; kingdom Metazoa; phylum Chordata; order Testudines; family Cheloniidae; genus Lepidochelys; species Lepidochelys olivacea. The sequence continues at coordinate 172,477,570 of NC_140411.1, forward strand.
TAGCCCGTCTTTTCCTCTGTCTGGTTCTTTTAGTCACATGCTTCCACTGACCACTTTCCTCACCCAGTCTCCCCTCAGAATTCCCCAGTCCTGCTTCCATCTGCAAGTCTGAGCTTTTCCCTTCAGATACCTCATGTCTTTGCTCCATCATCTGCTCAAACCCCTTCCTAAACTCTACCAGACTTTCCACCTGTATCTCCAAACCTCAGATCTTTTCCTCCATCAGCTCTATCAGACGGCATTTCATGCAGACAAAACTCTTACCAGGTGCCCCCTCCAGGATCATGTACCTACCACGGCTTCGACATCCAATCATCTTCATTGTCTCTTCCGCTACATGGGTCACTCCCACTGCTGCCTCTGTATCTGTCACCGCCTTCCCACCTAAGTCCTGTTAATCTGGGAAACACAAACCACACCCAAAACACCACCACCCACAGCAAAAAACCCAAACAAGCACCACAAGACAAACCCCCCTGTTTACAGCTCGGTTTGCTTGCCACTGCAGCTGTCTATGCCACTGCCTGACTGGCTGGCTGCCTTTTAGGACCCCTAGTCAGAGAAGCCCCGCCCCCTAATCAGAGCTCAGATTCTCTCCCAGCGCAAAGCCCCTACAAGCCTCTCCACATACAAATACTACAAAACCAAAACCAAATACCTTCTCCTCCAACAGAACTCCCCCTCAAACTCCCCTGTTTACAGCTCTGTTTGCTAGCTCCTGTGTCGCTGCAGCTGTCTGTGCCGTTGCCAGTTTTCCTATTATTTCTATCTAAATTGATTTTTGTGCATGAAAAGTGCCTCCTCTCAACTTTGGAAAGACTCTTGCAGCTGTCTTACTGTTTCCTGTGGCTTTGTCTGTCTGGAAATATGAATTTCCAGTAATATTTTATCCATTTTGGCCCTGATCCAAAGCTCACTGAAGTCTTTGTAAAGGCTACTATTGACTTCAAAGAGTTTTGGATTAGGGCCCCTCCAAGATTAGTGGAGGTTCTCAGTAGAAGTATGCATGTGTGTTTGCTGTGTATCTGAAATTCATACTCTATGTGTGTGCCCATGGCTCTATTTGTTTCCCTGGATCATATTAAACCGGGGTGGCCAACCTGTGTCTCCAGAGCCACATGCGACTCTTCAAAAGTTAGTATACAACTCCATGTATAGGCACCGACTCCGGGTCTGGAGCTACAGGTGCCAACTTTCCAATGTGCTGGTGGGTGGTCACTGCTCAACCCCTGGCTCTGCCATAGGCCCCGCCACCACTCCACCCCTTCCCGCCCCCTCCCCTGAGCTTGCCATGCCCTCGCTCCTTCCCCTCCCTCCCACAGATGATCAGGAGGTGCAGTGAGGGAGGGGGAGGCGCTGATCAGCAGGGCTGCTTGTGGGTGGGAGGCGTTGGGAGTGGCGTGGGGGAGAGCTGATGTGGGACTGCTGACTTATTACTGTGGCTCTTTGGCAATGTACATTGGTAAATTCTGGCTCCTTCTCAGGCTCAGCTTGGCAACCCCTGTACTAGACCATTACACATGATCTTATTTCAGCTAACCTGTGGGTTTGTCTGTGCTAGAATTTTAATTTGTTTTGCCTATTTAGCAATTCTATAAAAACTGGCTAGTGATTTTTTCAGTGCTCAACTTGAAACATTTTAAAGCAGCCTGACTTTCAGCGGATGGGTGCTCAGGGCTTTCTGAAAACCTCTTTAAGCTGGACACCCCAAAATTGAGACACTCAAATCTGAACTCACTTTTGAAAATCTTGGGCTAAGTTTTAGGATTTTAACGGATGCATGTTTCACATCACCATATGATATATCTGTGATATGCACTAAAAAATGTTGTAGAGTCAGGGTTAATCTACAGATGAGGTAACATTGTGTTGTCCAGCAAATGAATGTAGCCACAGTCAACACAGACACTGAATCAACACAGAGTCAACAACACAGCACCACACCCAAGAACACTCTCCTTCACTTTCCTATTCCCCAACCCTAGCTCCCTGCAACCGAGTAGTGGAAGGGAAATCCATGGCAATATCTGAGCAGTAGCCTCTGTGATTAAGTTCTCCATTCCCAGTTTATGTGAACAGGTCTCTTCCGAATGGGTGATGTGCTCCCCTTTTATTTCATTTCATAAGTGGCAAATGTCACGTGGGTGAAAATGTTGAATGCTGCTAGCAAGTCTCCCTTTCAAACAACACAATAGTTCTTTTATTTGTTCAGATATTTGTTTCCTCACCGTACTCTTAAAACATCTGTGTTCTGAAGTGTACTAGGGTAGCTAGAAGCTTTAGCAATCTCTCTATAATTGATTTTTCGGAATCACTTTTTCTTCATTGTTCTTTCCCATTCTTTCAATCTCATACCATTCATCCATTAGTTCCAGTATTTGCCTATAATAGCTGGTGTATCACTTTTGCCTGCTGACCAGCGATGTGAGGTTTTTTACTATTTTAAATACTGACACTGTTTTCTCATTGTCTGTGTCTGACTTGATTTCACTTAGCTTTTTTGTTTGTTCATTCACTGACAGATTAACTAGCAAGTGTTTGTTCAGTATTTCCTGATCCACTTTGACACCGATGTTTGACATTTTCAGTCTATCTTTTTGAATGTGTCTTCTGCACACATTTATTTTCATGCATTGTAGTATAGTCTGAAATGACAAAATCTCAATAGACTCTATTAGCAATGATCCAATTTTTAGACAATTTGAAATATTGCATCCACTTCTCAGGAAAAGTAATTAATATCACCATAAACTCCAGGTAATATCACAAGTCAAGCCTTCTCATGTGCCGGCCATCTTCATTCAGCTACCTTATGTACATTCACCACAAGATAGGAGTGAAACAATATTGCAGTTTAACAGGATAATTTACCCACAGGCTACAACTTTAACTATAACCTTTCTTTCTTTTCTATGCATATTTGCTAAACAAATCATAGTAACTCAGTCAGACTGTTAATTTTATTATGTTCATTTAGATTTTAAATGATAAAAAGATGTCTATCCAGGACTCGAGGTACCTAGCTATCTTTAATAACATAAAAATCTCAGCAGTAATAAAGTGATCATTTCAATAGGAACTCAGGCATCTACAAGAAGCTCTTTTATTATAGAAAAAGTATCATGAACACTCTCCACAACCCCTATCAAACAAATGTCCTTTACTTAATGCTATATTCTTAACTACATATACTTTTAAACATATATGCTTATGTTCCAAAAGTAGTAAACATAGTCTTTATTAACCGACTAAAGGACATCCATTATGTCTGGGGTTTTTTTGTATCAAGTAAGCAATTCTATAAAGGTTTGTATGGTAGCAGCGTGTGTGGGATCTGTAACCATATGAATTGCATAAGTGCCAACAGCAATAAAAGCAAGTACTATAGAAGGAAAAACAGAGAAAAAACTCTCAGTAGTCTTTTCAGGAAAAGGGATAGTGAACAGAGAGAGGGGGAAATGCATTATAAACAGCTGAAGAAAAATCAGATGATTGAATTATGCAGAGAAACAGAGATTAGCCCTGAAGATAGAATGAAATCACAGTTAGCTGACTTGCTGTTTTCTAATGAGAAATTATAGTTCAGGTTCACAGAGAACCTCCAGCCTGCTACAGAGGGCCCAGCAGAGATTGGAGTCAATGTCTTGGAGAGAAACAGGGAAGAGGCTGATGGGCAACAACTATGTTCCATCCAAATGAAGTACACCACTACAGCAATGAACAGCTCAACAGCTGGAGCAAGACAAGCTGCAGCTGGAGAGGGATCCAATGTGTCTGGAAACCCAGCAGCTTGCAGACTGGGAGAAGCAGTGCCAGTAAGAGAGAAAAGAGAAGGAACTCCAGTGTCAGTAGGAGAGAAGAGTACCAGTACAAGGAGAGAGAAGGACAGGAAGCATCAATATCAGCTTGAGATGGAGAGACTACACCAGCAGAACCAGATTCCGGTAGGTGGAGCCAGGCTTCAGGTATCTGTTCTAGTGAATGATATAGACTCCAAAGGTTTCAGAGTAGTAGCTGTGTTAGTCTGTATTCGCAAAAAGAAAAGGAGTACTTGTGGCACCTTAGAGACTAACCCATTTATTTGAGCATAAGCTTTCGTGAGCTATAGCTCACTTCATTGGATGCTGCATCCGATGAAGTGAGCTGTAGCTCACAAAAGCTTATGCTCAAATAAATTGGTTAGTCTCTGAGGTGCCACATAGACTCCAAATTAATTCCTCACTTTAGGGAAGGGGATGATATGAGTGTGTTCCAACATACTTTTGAAATGGGGTTTGAATTGAATAAGATGGGGAATGGGGACATGGTATGGTACCTAGCACCACAACTGTCTGGGACAAAGGACTTGGGCATTTTTACCCTTATGGGGAGGGAGGACTATAAAGATTATGATCATTGTCAACAAGTTATGTTGTAAAAATTTAAACTGACCCCTGAAGTGTATTGGAGAAGGTTTTGGGGAGTTCAGAAAAAAAGGAACATAACCTATGCTGAGATTTCAAATCAAATTAGGGGTCATGTAAAGAAATGGGGCACTGGTTGGGGTGTTAGTAATCATGTTCAGAGGGGCCTCTGATTAGTGGGGGTAGAACAGTTCTATCAACTCTGCCATCTTAATGTGAAATCAAGGTTAATAGACAAAAAATCTTAGAGACGTTATGATAGCTGGAAAGCTGGCAGACAAGTATGTGGATAGTCATCCTGGTTTAGAAAGGGGTGGATGGGATCAGAGGACAGGGACAAGGCCCAAGCCAATACCCACAACCAGACAGGAAGTAAACGATCTCTGAAAAGCCCTGGGATGAGTGAGGAGTAGCAGAGTGCCATATGTGGTCAGCGGGGTCACGTTGCCCAAGAATGCCCACTGAGTCTCAGTGCAGCCCTGGAAAGGCCAGCTGCACCCCAACTCACTGAGCTAACTATGTGACTGAACCTTGTGGGGGGGAGACTCAGATAGCCAGTTTGCCCGTGGGGTGCAATATTCATGCTGAACCATTCACAGTCCATACTACTGCTATGTACATGACCCCCTGCACTCCTCTGGTGCAGATTCATTTGACTGCCAGTGGAAGCAGAAGATGGTGGTAACTGGATGTAGAAATATGGGAACTGCTAAGATGATAGTTAAGCTCTATGTAGTGAAACTCCATCAAGTACACCCAGGGTGTGAAATGTGGGTTAAAGTTCCTGGTGTAAAAGCTGTGCTCTGCCTGTAGACTTAAGAAGGGCCAGGGGGTTCTGGGTGTATGGGGTGTTGTTAGTTATTCCATATGTGTTGCTTGTGTGAAATTATGTTTTAACCTTGAAAACAGAAGAGGTAAATCAGGCTACTTCAGTTAGCCTGAGGCAGGCAGGAGAGTGTGTGAGCAAAAACAAAAACAGAACAGCTGACAAGGGAAAGGAGGTTAACATTCGCCCTGCCAGTGTCTGGGAAGAGTCAGGTTACATCCCCAATCTGAGGAGGAAGGGGATGAGATCACCAGCTTCCAGAGAAGGGACAAGACCTACTGACTTAAAGGGAAATTCACTGGGCCCTAAAGCCAAGATCAGGGAAGTAAGCTCTCTCCCAACCTTTACATTCAAAGGGACCCAGGAGCAATACAGGACACAATGATGGCAGTCTCTCCAGCCAAAAGTAGAGAACAGAGGCAGCTGTGGTGCACTGCCAAATCTATAACACCCACCTCAGGGTGGGAAATGCCCAAGTAGAGAGCAAGACAACTGCTTAGGAGATGATAAAGGATCCTGAGCCCCATGGGAGAGGGAATTCTGCTCACCTAGACTCAGTGTGTGGGGAACAAAAAGGCTACCCCACTGTGGGTGGGGTATCAATACTCCTCCCCCGAGAAAAGCTGAGGTTAGCAGAGTCCCTGGGTCCCAACCTCAGGGGAGGTGGGTTAGAGAAATAAATTAGGCTATGGGGAAGTGTGACGTGGTGGAGAGACCCTGTCCAGTGCAGGGTGATTTCACTCCATCCTTCAAGCTGCCCTCTGGCTCCAGGCCATGAGACCTAAGGGCAGGAATCCCTAGAGATTCCCTGATCTGCAGGGCTTTAAAGCCCAATGGCTGTAATCTATGGGATCTCTTTGCTCCACAGGGCAATAGGGTCACGCGACCCACTTCCAGGGTGTAGCCATTCTCTGCCGTGTCCTCTCTGCCTTCTCTAGGTTCGATATTAGGAAACACTATTTCACTAGGAGGGTAGTGAAGCACTGGAATGGGTTACCTATGGAGGTGGTGGAATCTTTAAAGGTTTTTAAGGCCTGGCTTGATAAATCCCTGGCTGGGATGATTTTGTTCTTGTTGGTCCTGCTTTGAGCAGGGGATTAGACTAGATGACCTCCTGAGGTCTCTTCCAACTCTAATCTTCTGTGATTAGTGGCCAGAGTCCAAAGAGGTACACCAGGGTTTTCAGGGCAGTAAGGCCCAATGGCCAAAGTCAAGAGAGATTCCCTGGATCTACAGGGCAGTAAGGCCCAGCAGCCAGAGTCATTAATGGTACTCTGGGTTCACTTTCAGCCTTGTCTAGCAGCCAGAGTTGATGGAGATACCCCTCCGGGTGGGACTGTATTGCCCAGTGACCAGAGTCCATAAAGTCACTCTCCGGGCATGGCTGTATGGCCTAGTGGTTGGAGACAATAGGGTCACCTTTTGGGTGTGGCTGTATGGCCTAGCAGCCAGAGTCAATAAAGAGACCTCTCCGGGCATGACTGTATGGCATAGCAGCCAGAGTCACTAAAGTTGCTTTCTGAACAGGGCTGTATGGTCAAATGACCACTTGGAGTGAGAGGTGTGGGAGGCCAGGTTGGGGGACCCGGGACCTCCCTGCTCCACCAGGGTCCCAGCCCAGGGCCCTTGCAGTGGCAATTGTGTCTGCCACTGGGTCAATTGGGATCCGTCTGCAACACGCTGATTGGCCTTGGGACAATGGCTTGTACCCCCGCCCTGCAGGCTACTTCCTACTTGTCACTCCAGTCAGCGATCTGAGCGTCTTCGGGGTCTCTGGGTTCTTCAGCCAGTGCAACTCCCTGTAGCTCTGACCTCTCTGGTAGCTGGGCATCTGTGTGGGTCTCGGTGCCTCTGGCTTCCGTGGTCTGGGGCTCCAGTAGTTCCTGAGCAGGAGCCAACAAGGAGCATATTTTCTCTCCAGCGGTCAGTCCAGACAGAGCCGGGAGTCTCCTTCTTATACTGCTGTTACACCTGGAGCCTGTTTATGTGAACAGGTGAGATGTGAAATTGTGAAAAGTAATGGCAAAGCTGCTATCAAAGGAATAAACCTGTCCTGGCAATAAGTCAATTGGTCCTCCCCAGGATGCCAGTCAGCACCCTAGTTACACTCACTTCTGTAGCGGGAGATGTGACAGACTGACAATATCCTGTAATAGCCTGAACAAACCTTATGGAATTAAGATGAACTTTACTGATTTATATTAAACTTTACTGAATTAGGGTTAACATCTTCGGGGTGCATGGTATTAAAAATGCAAAAGTGCATGTGATGTTGTGGATTTCGGTGTACCTTCTCTAGTACAAGTAGGGATGTTCCTTTATCAGGCTTTGGAGCCACCAGCTGGGAGAGGTTTGCATGCACTAGTTGAAACTGGATTCTCCAGAGGGCAACAGACAAAGAGACGACTTTTGGATAAAAGACTGAGTTGTATCCAGCAAGCGGACAGGACACCTGGTCCATGGAGGGCCCCAATCCTTAGCATCGGGTTGGAAGGACTGGGCCTACTGACACCTCAAAAAATGGGATAACTGTTCAAAGCTGAAGCGCTGATTAACTTGTAACCACAAAGAAATAGCTAGGGTGGGTGTCGGTTCTCTGACTGTTTTAATATGTTTTCTCTGTAATGCTTTTTACCTTAAGGATTAAGTAGGCTTGCCTAGGAAGAACTGTGTGATAACTGATCTCTGTGGCAATCACTCTGTTATCAGTCTCTAAAGAAAATGCAAGGAGGCCTGTTTAGACAGACTGTCTTTGCTGGGAGTAACACAGTGAAGGCAGGGAACTGTGCGGCCTGGAAATAAACCAGTCAGAAGGGAGTGAGATGTGGGTCTCCCCCAGCCTCTGTCCTTGTCGGGTGAGCAGGAAGCTTGAATGTAGGTGCCCTTGCTAGACCACTGAAGGGAGAAACAGATGCAGTTGCCCTGAACTGTGACAGTTTGCTCCCAACATTTGAATACATGAATTTAACAGAATTAATAACTCAGCATGCTCTCATCAAACCAGACAATCCTAGGTCTTGATAATCCATTCTGCTTAGAAATATAGTACGTTTTCTATGAATATAGAGCATCTGTTCCAATAAGGCCTGAATTCTGATTGGGGACTTTGGGCATCACCATTATACAAATAATAATTAATAGTATATCCGAATCCTCTCCAACATCACATCAGTTAGTCTGGCTGTTCTCCTCTATGTTTCAATGATCCCAAAGCCCACTTAGTTCATCTCTACATCTGGATTAAAGAAAACATTTGATTATAATGAGCAAAAGAGTATAAACCAGTTCTTTTGGTGAATCTCTTAATGAGGTAGTGGAGTACCATGAAGTTATTTTTGTTGTGATATGAGACATTACACAGTTTACTATGTATCTAGTCAACAAGTTGCATACAGTTATAAAAAACTACCAATTTCTTCTTTATCAAGTATGAAGCTTCCAATAATCTCTGACAGCCTGCAATCTCTGCAGCTTGTTGTTAAAAGATGCATTAAACAAGCCTGTCATCAGTCTTGCCTCTTACTGCTATAACTCCAACATTCAGTTGCTACATTGACTTGGAAGAAACTCTAGTTTTGAAAAGCATATCTCACAGTCATACTGATGTTCTATTGTACAGATCTCAACTAATTTAAGCAGGTTTTATTAGCTTAATTGGTATAAATAATTTATTTGTATGTACACATTATTTTCAAGTTAGTTAGAGTAGAATCTGAGTTATGAACACCAGAGATACAAACTGACCAGTCAACCACACACCTCATTTGGAACCGGAAGTATGCAACCAGCAGGGGTGAAAGTAAGTTGAGTGATTTACCAATACGCTGGGGCCAGCCCTGGCCACCAGAAGGGGCGGGGCCTAGGGTGGAAGGGGCGGGGCTGAGGGGGGTCAGAGCCAGCCCCAGCCCACCCTATAAGGTAAGTGCCCCTGCCCGTCTCCTCCTCTCCCCCACCCCCAACCAGGGTAGCAGCAGCAGCCCAGGGCTCCCCTGCTTTTACTGCCACAGTCCTTTAATTAGCTGCCAGAGCCCTGGGGAAGTGGCAGGGCTCCAGCGGCTATTTAAAGGACCGGGGCGGCAGAGGCAGCTGGAGCTCCGGCCCTTTAAATAGCCCCTGGAGCCCCCGCTACCCCAGGGCTCTGGGGGCTATTTAAAGGGCCTGCGTCTCCCCTGCTTTTACTGCCCTGGTTCTTTAAATAGCCCCTGGAGCAGCAGCAGCGGGGCTCCGGCAGCTATTTAAAGGGCTGGGGCAGTAGAAGCAGGGGAGCCCCGGGCCCTTTAAATAGCTGCCGGAGCTCCTCAGCTACTACCCCAGGGCTCCAGCAGCAGGGCTCTGGAGGCAATTTAAAGGGCTTGGGGCTCCAGCCACTGCTGGGAGCCCCAAGCCCTTTAAATTGCCCCCTGGGGAAGCCGGGCTGCCCCAGTACGGTGCATCGGCTCTTGCCGGTAGGCCGTACCGGGGCGTACCGGCTTACTTTCATCTCTGGCAACCAGGCAACACCCACATACACTCACTGCAAATATACACAGTGTTCAGAGTTATGAACAACCTCTGTTCCTGAGGTGTTCCCAAAGTGTTTGTAACTCTGAGATTCTTCTGTACCTTCACAAGTTGAACAGTGAAGTAAAGAAACTGTGCTGTATTTATCCAGGCAGATTTCTTATTTCGGATGGCAGAAGGGAGTATAGCAAAATAAATGTAGATAGAATGATGGAGAATAATTCCTAAGGGTAAGATCTGTTCAGTTTTTAGAGTGGAATAATCTCCTGAGGGATTTTTTTTTTTAATAGTGATCTAACAAACATACTCTCAAGTGAATACTATGGAGGGATTATGGGTGAGAAGGAAATGCACATACCTTGTTTGAAGGGAAACTTGTTAAGATTATATTCATGATTTTTTTTTCATTCATTTTTGTGAATATTCACATGAGTAATGTCATTGTTCACAAAAAAGTTCTCCGTACCTGAGGATGCCCCTACCTGAGGATGCAGATAGGTCTCAACCTCTTATTTTTCATCCCCCTCTTCGGTGTCTGGTCTACGTTAAAGGTTATGTCCATTAGTTCAAATGATAGAGGTCTCTGATGAAAGGGTATCGTTCAAGCCCTGATGATGATGCACAAGGGTGCTGGTATGGTTACTTGTGATATAATTTTGTTTTTTCTTCTAGTTTCTTTAAAAATGCTATATTTAATTTACAAACAACATAATTGTTTTTAAAAGACACTAGAAAACATCAGTCATTTTATAGTGCAATGTGGAAGAAAATCCAGAAGTTCTACATCATGGTCAACTGTCACAGATTTATTTTTACTTATGTCATGCATGAGCAGGTTTGACATTAGAGAGGTATGGTTCAGTGCTAAGGCAACATTACTTCCCTGAACAGAAGACTATCATAAAGGTATTTCACTGGTTTAAAAGGATATGGTTGAAATATTTCTTCTCCTCTCTTAAAGAATATTTTAAATGATATGGAGACCTGCTAAAAATTGTTGCTACAGTGTTTCCCCTTTTAAAAAGAAATCCACCAGTTGCCTTAGATAAGTGAATAAAAGTTTCTGGTTATTGCCTGTATTACATACAGAAAATACTATGTTAACCTGGTTTATATATCTAAGACAATATATGCATATTTTTTTTAATGTGGGAGATTTTCTACTGACTTCAACAGGCTTAGAATCAGGCTGGTTTGTCTTGGTTATATTTCCATTATTGAACAATTACCCATCGGTCTCTGAATTCCTTTACATTTGGAAAATCTGTTGGTTTTTGGCATAACCATACTTTCAGCATAACAAATATAATTAGCTCATGAATACTTGTGCCAAGATTTCCCTCTCCCTTGTAATTTACAGATGGAGAAGATGAAGCATAGACTATGAGACTTGCTCAGAGTCATCACTCAAGTCAGTGAAAGCACTGAGATTAGAAACCAGGGCCCCTGATCCTGCAAAGATTCATTCACATGCTTTAACTACATATGCTGTGAGTAGCCCCATTGACGTGTTTAAAAAGAAACCCTGAAATAAAACCTACAATCAAAGAATATTAAGGCTGAAAAACCAAGCACTTAAAAGTTAGGAAATGCCAGAATCAAGATTGCAGTGTGTTGCCTTAGATCAGCTCCCTTATGCATATCCATATAGTCTTTAACTATATTTTTAATGCTATTTTTTTTCCCACAGGATCCATGCCTTGCTCAATACACAGAGTTGACAGTGCTCAATGAATGGGTAACCAATCTATATTTCTTTTTATCATCATCATAATCATTCACTCTGTCATCCCACTGACTGCAATTGTTGGAAACAGGCATGCAGCAATTCTGCAAAAAAGGCCATATTTTTGAAGTTTAATGAACCTGTCCTACCCACCCCCACATCATATATCATTTGAAATCTTATTTTATGCATATATAAATGAGGTATAATGTGGAGCTGTCAAGTGCTGCCATAAGCCTGCAGGTGAGGTGAAACAATGGAACCCAAAATAAGAAAGTGTCATTGTTTTGTATGCAGTGTTGTTGTAGCTGTGTCGGTAGCAGGATATTAGAGAGACAAGGGTGAGGTAATATCTCTTATTGGACCAACTCTCTCCCCAACAGAAGTTGGTCCAATAAAAGATATTACCTCACCCATCTACTTTATTTATTTTTGTACAATTGCAGAGACACTGCAACATGTCTATGACTACAGCCTTTATTGTTTAATTTCTACACCTTAGTTTGCTGTTTATTTGTCAAAGCTACCAGAAGACAATGTATTAAAAGGTTTGTATTGGTTTTGCATAGGAATTTTTTTTTTCAAAATGATGAACTTGTTTGGCATGTGGCAAAAATGTCAAACAACATTTTGCAATATACTGACATAAAATGTTTTCATATGGCATTCTTAATTTTCAAAGTATCTCATTATAGGTTTCTATATTTTCAATTGCAAGTTGCTGACCAGATCAATCTCATCTGAAAGCTGTGCTCCAGCAGCAGTAGATTGCGTGCCCAAAATTTGTTCTGCATAGTGGGTAGATATAAATGTACGTGAACTCCTAATGTAACACTTCTCTATTTGTAAGCTTTTGTACATATGCTGTGGGATCTAGTCTGCCTAGTAGAAGATTTTAAGCTGTAATTGCTGTCATGCAGTACTACCCTTTGAAATATTCTAGAAACTAATTTTTTAATTCAGGTCAGTATTAGTGTCAGAGATGATTGTACACAAGTCCTTGTTTCTGCACTGAAGAGGGAAAAAAAGCATGTTACAATTCTGATCGATCATGTCATCAACAATATGACAAACCCATTTGACCCTGAACCATATCCAGAGGTCCTTATCAACATATCTACTGGACTGCACATAACACCAGATGTACAATAATCTCTGCTGAAAATAGCAGATGTTGGTGCAGTTGGTTCTGATGGGCCATGTATCTTCTTCAGCCCACCTGGCGTCAAAATATTTGCTGATGTGGTCAAGAAGGTAACTATAAGTCTAGCAAGGGAGGGACAGTCACAGCAACTGTCAGTCCAGAAACTGTTTCCCACAAAGAAACTATTTTTAGTAACCCAATAGGACCTGTGCCTATGTCCCTCTTCCGTTTTGATGGAAGAATGAGAAGAACAGACAAAGCTAAATTAGGGCATCATCTGGAAGCTCAAGCTGAAAGAATCCATGAGCTAAAGGCATATGACAAAAAAATCATAGTGCACATCAGAGATGCCATGACTGTCGTACAAATGATGGCTGAGATAAATTCCATGCATTTGATGAATTGGCTGCTGAATACTCGAGGCAGATCCTAAAAGGATTTCACAAAGCTAATTATGTAATCAAAGTCTGACAGATATGACAACATAACTCTGTAAAGATCTCCAGAAAGACAGCACCAGACAGGATTTAAGATTGGATGCAGGAGATACAAGGTGCAAGGTGATTGGTGGACACCTTGTGCCTCCAGGGAAAGTTTCTGAACATGGCACCCAACAAGCAGTAACTTGTGAAATTCCTCTATGTGTTCAAATTGCACCTGAGAGCATGAGACAGAATACTTCCTGTATTCTACATGAACCAAATGGCATCTGAGTTTCTACACAATCTTATTTGTGCCTGTACCAGCAGGGGTTGCTGCACAATCAACTATGTTTGTTCTCAGAACAATCTTCTCTGCACAGAACTGTGTATTTGCCAAGGCAATGAACACTGTAGTAACTCACATAGTCTTCAACAGCAATCATAATGATGAATAAGATGATGATATTGCCTAGAAATGTCACCAGCACTATTACACAACAATAATACCTATACAAATTATTATTAGATTTTTTTTACACTTTAGATTGTTGTTATGATTCATTGAGGTCACAAATAAATCCAATGTTATGTCTTGAAATAACACATAGAGTCATTAAACTAACATTTGAATGAAAATATTTAAAGTGGTTATTTTAATGTGTTGATGGTGTCATCATTTAGTCCCATTTCTATGGTAATGGCATGACTTCACTGCTCCACATCATACCTCATCTTAAAGTAGACATAATCAGCTTTCAAATAGTGTATGATGTGCATCTGTGTACAGAGGTTATAGTAAGTGAACCAAATATATGTTGTCTGCTGCTTGCTTGAAAAGTCCTGCTCAGCCCAAGAGTCCTGGGCTAGACCATGATCAGCTGCTCTGTGCGGATGGTGCAGCTGTTCAGCCAGAACATATGAGCTGGGAGATATGGAGTATGGTCAGCGAAGATGGGCTCTCCAGAGAATTTAGTTGCCAAACTTTAACAATTCTCAACTGAGCATGTGCGAACTAAGATTTGCAGTGGCATAAAAATTGGCCAATGTAGCCCATAGGATTATTTTGCTAGCTATTATATCCTACTAATCCAGCCAGCCTTGTCAAATAATATGTTTCTCTTTCTGAAATAATCCTTTTCATTCTTATATTTTATCAGTATTAATTCGTATGAAATTAGGATGTGTTGAGGCATATGATAAGTGTTTCCTAATAATTATACATAGAATAAGTTTTGCTAAAATGCAAGAAGCCTACTGGCCGGTACCCAATAAGATCCGCTAAATAGCTAAAAGTATAATCAGTTAAGAGTAAGTTAGCATAAAAGCTGGTAACCTTTGGCACGGATAGGAATGGTCCCTGAACTTTGGGGAACCAAAGGGAGAATGATACACAACACTGAAGAGATTTATCTGGTGTCTGCAACTAGTTGGTAACCGCAGGATATACCACAGACCTGGAAGTTGCCAAGAGAGCCTAGGTTGGCAGTTTTTGGAGTGAGACAATCCTTATTAATATGTAGAGAGTAAGTGTCATAATCCACTATCCTACAGGATAAGGGTACCCATAAATTTCTTAGGGTATGGAAATAAGATTTGGGTATAGTAAGTTGGGCCTGAATTACACAGTATCAGGATCCTATAAAATACCTTGTAAGGATTCATAGGAGGCTTTTAGCTCTGATTTTTTTATCTACCTATCATTCTATCTTCTATCACACTATCAGCTCAGCTTGTGTAGTATAGTATAACTACTCAACATTCCTAACTATTGGGGAAGACAGAACCATTGTGTTATCGGGCATGCCAGGAGTAAGGCTGGTCCTTCACCTCCCATTATCGGGTCCTCAAGGAAGGGTGTGAGTATGTTAGGTTAAGGTACTTATAAGAGGAATGTTACCACCAGGAGTTTTAGAATTCTTTTACTGTTTTGCAGTTAGAAGTTTCATAGCATTTATTATTCTTTTGTTAATCTCAATAAAATTTTTTATCAATTTGGTATTGTCCTCAGTTAAGCGTTTTTGCCAAGCATCCCAAGAGTCCTCTCCCGATACAGAACCCTCTGAGTTCTCTGACCCTGTAGTCTGAATTGGACAAGAACCTATAAATCTTCTGGTCAGATGCGATCAGTGGCAAGCCATAACAACTAACATAAAATTCAAGTCAACACCAACTTTGGGTGAATTTTATGGGGACAGAAAAAGACAGATGTCATCACATTACAGCCCCACTAGTTCTACTCCAAAGGTCAGGTTCCTGCTCCAAAGTAAGGAGGTGTTAGAGCTTCTCAAATGGTTGTAAGACTTTTTCTAATATGGTCAAAGAAAATATTTTCCCTTAAGTTTGTTTGTGGAAAAAGGGGAACCGTTCTAATTAAAACTTTCATTCCCCTCCTTCTCCTCCCCACCCCGCAAAAGCACCTCAGCCTGTAACAGACATCTGCCACAGAAAATTTCAGCCTGAACAGTTAAAGTTTTGCAAAGTTATATGCTGAATAAAGAATCTTATAATGGAAAGTGTTTGCCAGCCTTGATCTATAGGCAGTGCTACCAGCTCCACTTACAATACATATAATTAAAAATTTTAAAAACTCTGTCATACATTTTTCTTGTGTAGGTTGCACTTTTCATCAGTAGATTTCAAGGTGCTTTGCAAAAGAAGATAATATCCTTATCCCGCACATGAGAAAACCAAGGTACAGAGACTTGGCTGAGGTCACCTAGGAAGCCAGTTGTAGAGCCAGGAATAGAACCCAAGACTCCTGAGTACTGACCCCTACGGGATATCCATTAGGCCACACTCACAATAGGATAGGTGTAGCTCAACCATGATCTCATTTGCTGTGCAGCAGGTTTGACATAAAGTCTGTGTCAAAAGGCCTGCATTATTCAGCATCCCAGTGCAATAAGCTGAAATTTTACAGTCGCTTCAGACAAAGTAGAAAAACAGAGAATTAGAGATGTATAGAGAGATTAAATACTTTGAAATCATATAGCTGCATGTTTCCAAAACAGGGAGTCACAATCCACAGTGGGTCACGGGAAGATTGGGCCCCAGCTCCCCACTCCAGATGTTTTGACCTGGCATATGGATTTGCTGAGACACTCTGGTCTGGCCCAGCTACCCTTCTGTCAGAATGGGGGGCAGCTGGTGCAAACAGGAGCGGCACATTGACCCTGTGCACAAGGTCACAACATCACTCACTCAGATTTGACCTGGCTGGTCCCTCATCAGGATGAAGGGGCAGCCAATCCAAACCTGAGTTATGCTGTAATGCCTGGAACACCCTGTGGGACAGGAGCTACAGCTGTGGGGTGAGCTTGCTCTCCAGCCCTACAGCAGGGGTCTTCCCTCTGCACTGGGACAGTATTAGGATTGTTGTAGTATGATGGGAAAAGGTGTTGCTGTGAGTAGTCAGTGCCCCTTCCGCTGAGTGAGGAGGGGGAAGTTGACCTATGATTTTGGGCATCCCCATAAATTTGGGCTGTGGGTGGATCATAAAAACCAAAAACCAAAATGCGCTTAATGGATTGTGTTACTAAAAAAAAGTTTGTGAACCACTAATATAGTTAATAAAGCTGACCTGGACATCAAGTGATATCCCATAAAATGAAATGTGACAGATCATATAACTGAACTGTCTGCAGACTCAGGCAGATATAACTACATTGGTGATACTCTCTTTTGTACTCCCCCCCCCCCACTTAAATGGAAGTTGAGATTCTGGAGCACAACTATGTGATAAAACATAGATTATGTGACAAATCTGGCAGCTATGGATTAATACTATATATGGAACCCTCAATATAGTGTAAAACTCTCTATTGCAAATCTGAATGTTCCTGTGTGGTCAATCTAAAAGAAAAACACTGAAAAGATCATTGACTGGAACTGAAAAGCTGGCCCCAAAATTTTTAGTTTGTTACTATTATTCAAATGTAACTGCTGTACTGACAGAGTACAATAATTAGAGTAAGAATGAAAGTAATTTTACAGCTTGTTATACGACCAAATTCTGTTGTTCTTATTGTATTTAACAAATGGCAAAGGTCTTCATAAGAGAAATGAAAAGCAAAGTAAATTTAATGTATGGGGATTACAGAACTATTTTGTTATCAGCTGCCATCAAGACTACAGGGAACGAATTCAACTTCATATTATCACAATAGAATGTAGAATAAAATAAAATGTGCATTTATGAACCTTGTCTCTTGGTGGTTGTTTCATGTTAATGACTTTATTAGCTGAAGTGCCTTTGGCATTTTGGAGTAGTACTGCAATTACAACCAACTCGGAGCTGTAAGTGCCCAGCAATTTTATCGGTAGGAAAAGCTTTTTAAAAGTTATCATCTTAATGATTTCAGCCATTCAGTGGGAGTGAAAAATGATGGGGGCTGGGGGTGGGGGGGTAGCATGAAGAGCAACTGTTAATTAGGTAGTTGTGTTTTGTAAAATAGTTAGGAAAAAAGCTCAGTTACAAAGAAATGAGAAATATTTTAAATGTCATAAAAATGGACTTTCTCAAATCCTTTATAACCTCATTAGCGTATGGTAGCTGCGCAAGCCTGTTCACTTTTAACAAAGAAAACAAAAGGTGACAAGTAAAATGTGCTTAATGGACAGTTTATTAAACCAAGGTAAGAATAGTAACACAATTGTACAAAACAAGGCTAAGGGCTACAGCTGGGTTTTTTTAGCAAAGGAAGCAATATCATTCCGATTTCTGTAGCAAAGGAATTCACTTCATGATTGCCATTTTATTTGTCAATACCATTCTTTGTTAAGAAACGCAGGCTTGGTAAAAATGTGAAGAAAGGGAGATGGAACATAGAATATGTCCTCTAAAGAAGTCTTCTCAAATGCAGTAAGCTATTCTGGCCAAGTTCAGTCCTTGCAAGTGGAACTTAATTAACTTGAAGAAAATTGCACCAGTTTCTAGCAAAGCTGAATATGACTGTGCCAGTAAAAATGAAAGTGGGAAAGCTATTTGTTGTGAATTCAGGCATCCTCTCCCCTTGGTCTCATCTGATTAACTGAAAACAGACTCGATCGTTTAAAGTCTAATCCATCAGCCAGCTTGCTTGTGTGTGTGTGTTGGAGGGTGGCATTTATCTATGAAATATCGAATGGCAATGCTGCTACATCACTTTCAGTATAGTCCACCTGTAAAAAAGATCATTGTGATAGGGTGTCCAATACATACAAAACCCGAAGGGATTAAGGTGGCTAGGTAGGCCAATTAATCATCTATGCTGCACCTGGAGGAGGACCCAGGGAGTAATAAGGGTTAATTACAGATGAAGCTCAGCTGGCCATGAACAGGAGAGGCCTGTATAAATCCCAGTAGCTGAGTGAGGCTATAGTCACTGTTAGGGTGAGAAAGCAAGGTTGGATGTGCCCAGGAATACAGTGGTAAGGATAGTACTGTGTAGACCTTGACTGCTAGTTATAGGGTCTCTGAACAAGAATCCAGTAAAGAAGGAGAGTGTGGTTCCTGTGGAGAAATGGAACCATTAAGGAGGCAGTGGGTCTGGGGAGATTTAGATGTATGTAATTTTCCCAGAAGGGGAAAGCTACAGTGATCTGGCTGGAGGACAAGCCATGAAGTAGGAGCAGTCAAGTCCTGAAAGAAAGAGAGAGAGAGAGAGTGCAACTGCAAGAAGGGGTGTTGCTCCCCCAGATGTGGCCAGCAGGAGGTGAGTAGAGCATGTTTCATAATCCTTAGGAGTAATAAAACTCACTTGAGTAAAATAAGTGAGGTTGGGGGAGGGGAAAAGAACAGACTAGATAAATGAGCAGTGGCGCTTCTGTAGTAGCTGGAATCAGGTGCTGGAAGCAGGAATTGCTGCATGATAGCAAATTCTCAGCCCAGAGGAGAGGGATAGGAGGATGACCTGGGAACTAAGTAGTGTGTATGTGGCTTATTTTTATAAACACTGAGATCCCTCAAGAATTTGCTGCAGTGTTTAAGAGTGGGATGCAATAAGACTATAATACATCATGCTGAGAGAGATTCCCTGTGTGCTATGGAAATACATGTGCTATGGAAATCTCATTGGCAATGAGAGGGAAAGCAAGAGCTGGACTTGCACAAATAATAAAAACATGTTGTAGAACAAAATCATATGCCAGCTGATTGGCATAACCATACAGTTACCTTAATATACTCAAGATAAAGATTCTCATAGCTCTGAATAAAGGAAATCAAAGTACAACCCTTCTTCAAACACTTGTGCACAAACTCCTCTCAATGCTATTTGTGTGAATGTTTAAGAATAGTGAATTAAAGCATATGAATGAACTAGAATTGGTTAGAAAATGTTTATTTTCAAATTTCAAACTGAAAACCAAAATATTTTTAATGCTACTTCCATTAAGTAGAAGTTTCTTGGTGGAAAAAATCATAACTTTCTGTGGAAAAGAGACACCTGAAAATTCACGTTTAGTCATAAACCTGATGTCCTTGGGGGAAAAGCCATTTTGACAGAATATTTTTTAACTAGTCTTTCTATGATACATTTAACTATGTATTTGGAATTCAGTCATGTTTGTTGTGCAGACATCAATCAGCTGTGTTAGTGATATTATTCTATAGTTCTTCTGGTAGAAGACCTATATTACACTGTCACTCAACATTTAGAAAACAACTTAAGAAAACTGTTCCCCAGAACTGATGCCCATGTTGGAATTTTTCATGCCAATTTACCTAAACGTTTATGTGTGACGAGTCAAACAGAACACTATATAAACTTCTTTAACAGACAAAGTCATAATAGAAGGACAGAAAAGTTATGAGGGGTGGGACCTTTTATGAAGTGAAATAAGTCCTACGAAACCTTTTCGAGGATATTGTTAGTCAGACCTAACAAGTCTGGTGTAGATTGAATCAGATTGGGTTACCCTTTTCCGATATCTGATGAAGTGAGCTGTAGCTCACGAAAGTTTATGCTCAAATAAATTGGTTATTCTCTAAGGTGCCACAAGTACTCCTTTTCTTTTTGCGAATTCAGACTAACACAGCTGTTACTCTGAAACCTGATCATTTTTTGTTACCCTATACATTTCCACATAGTTATTCAGTGACTTTTATGTCTTGGAACCTAGATCGAGTAATTCATTTAAACTATTACTGGAAAACAAGATCATTCATCCTTTCTAAAATCAATCACTATGCCAACAAACACAGAAGCTATACAAATGCAGAACAAATGGGTAAATGTATTGATGTATTAGTGCTCAAGGCAATAGTAATTAAGTGGAAAAATACATCTATTTAATCTGAAGGCTGAGACTGACTTTATAAATTCGAAGACAATTGCAGCTGAAAATCATGTACTTTGCATAAACATATAGAAAAATATATTTATGTGTAGATGAAGAGTATTAAGGCCAATTTAATGTTAACTCAACATATTTATCATTTACTTTTGTTTGCAGTTCTAAATTTTTTATGTATGCATGGTCTGACACCCGCTGATTTGAATGGGGTTTGGAACAGGCTATTAGAAAAGATAGAAACTCAAAGTAAAATAGACAAGTCATGTTATGGAAAACTTTGTAATAATGATGGGGGGGGAAGGGTTCGGGGGAATAGATAAAATAATTTTTTTATATTAAGAAACTAATCCTAAAGTTTCAGGAGACCATGACCACCTTACTGCCTTAGCTATGTTGACAAATGTGAATTTCCTACATTTTATGTAGTAGTGCTAAGTATATGTCAAAACACCTATGCTCAGTTTTTTGTACTATTTCTTATCTTTTGTTTATTCAATTTTGTATGTTTTTAGAGAATTCAGTCAAATCAGTGGAATGGTGAGGAGGAATGTGGGCCAAATTCATCCTCCATTATGCTCAGTGGAGTTGTACTGGGAATAAATCTCAAACTGTAGTTTTTGTTCACGGAAAATTAGGCTGTTATGTTCTCTGCCATTCAGTGAATTCTCCCTTTAAGGGCAGGCACAAGGACTTCAAGACAGCAGAAAAGCAGGACACGGCATCTTTGGCCTTTAAAAGAGCTAATGGTTAAAAACGAAATTATTTTCTGCAGAAAATTCTGAGAATGAGGAACTGAGTTATGTATGACTTTGTGAACTTGTGTAGCACTAATTTAATCTGAAACTTTTTGGAACGGAGGCCTGTTCCTAAGGACATATTTTTAAACTGAGAAACCATCATTTCTGCATGTAAACCCTGTGAAGCAGGAATGAGGGTTCTCAAACTACTACTTGTCTGTCTGGGCAGATCATAATTATTCAAAAACCTAAATTATTTCTTGGCATGTTTTCAAATTAATATATATAACCTCCTATTCTGTTGAACATAGTCCATTGCTCTTTTTCCTCTGTTAGTTTCTGTCATGGAGTCTTTCGTACATGTGAAATCAAACAGGAGTAGCAGAAAGCTGAACCATGCTGCATATGCCAGCATCTGGCACATAATTACTGCACATGGATATTCTTAGAATTGTGATATGACTATGCCATCTGTAACCACATCCATATGTGGCAATAGGTGACATATCAGGGATAGATTCCAGTTGTATTTAATCTGTGATGGTAAACTTGTACAGGTGAGATGACCTATAAATCAAACAAATGTGGTTTAAGCAGAGTTCATCCTAAAAATGCTATAATTATCTAATCAGCTTGCTGTAATTAAAAAAAATCTTGGTAATTACAGGAATAACAAATTCAAATGCTATATATACTTTTATTGACACCATTAATGGAATGGTAAATTATATACAGCTAAGAAGAGCTATCTGCTTGGGGGGGGGGGAGAAATTACAGTTGTTTCTACACCTCCAAATTCTCCTGATGAGTTTGGTAAGAGTTGCTTCCAGTAGAAATACCGTTGGCTGATTTTAGTAGCCTATTGAGAATACAGATACACATTTCTCTTTTATTGCTGTGATAAAAATGTCAGAGAAAAAAGCATGCAGCCTTAAATAGTCATTAGAGACGGATATTCTTAAAGCACCAAAGGCACCTGCTTTCATAAGGTAGGCATCAGAATTCATAGTTAATATAAAATAAACTTCTTATTGAAATGTTATAGTTACAGGGGAAAAAATTTTAAAAATACTTCCAGAAGCTGAAAGTGGGGCTGATCTAGAGATACTCATAACTAAATCATATGCACAAACCACTATATTGTCACTCCAGCCTCCCTCATGAAATGAGCAATTATTTTGACATGCTAAAGGCACTTGCAGCTGTATTTATGGGAAGACTAATAAAGTTGATCCAGATGTGTTTTCCTCCTGGAGGATGATGGGGCATCCTCCACATCAACTTCTAATAAAATGTGCTTTTAACTACTCAAGTAGGTGTCAACTAGCTGCTGCATTCAGTGGATGCTTACATAAGGTAGATGTACTTGTTTCCACCACTGTGATTTTCATACACATTCCCTACTAAGTGTGTATTGAGTTTATATGTATTGAAACATGCTGACTACAGTTTTCTTCCTCTAGTCCCCAAAGACTTCTCCAGTAGTGGAGTATAGCTGGAGTGCAGAGACCATCCCCTCACCTCCAGCCCCATGCCTACATTAGTGGTTGTGGAGGTGGGATGGAGGTTTTGCAACCACTTGGTGAATTTACTCTACTATCAGGGTAGTCCCTGATGGCCGGACACTCTAACCTGAGGGCCACTTGCTACCTCTAAAGCAGGCTAAAGGGGCCAGAATGCAGCAGGTAATTTGGCCATAATAATCCTATTAGAGAACATATGAGACACAATTGCTGTCCTAAAGAGCAGACCATTTAGGACTCAAACTAGGCAAGCACCCTGGGAGGCCCAGAGGATGTTGTGTTCTCATGCATAGAGAAAATGGGAGTGGTGATGACATTTTGTTGACATGAGTTCTCTTTGATAGGCCTAGTGGATGAAATGAGTTTTCAAGCAGGGTGAACTGTAAAATTACTCGTGTTTTCTGTGAACTATAAAATCCCATGGTTTGGGGGAGACTCAGGTTATTATCCCAGCATTGCCACCGATAAAACTTCAATATTCTAATTCCTATTTGTAAAATTCTGTGCAAATACTACACACAGGAACAAGAGTAAAATAATTCTAAGGAGCTTTGCTCCTGAAGCAAGAGCACATATTTAGTGAGCACAGGTACATTAGGTAATTAGCATGCAGTTGAGTATTTATACATGAATGGTAAAATCTTTTTCCCCCTTAAATCAGTTTCTAGCTGAATTTTCATATGCCTTAAAATGTGCATTGAGAGAGAATAAGGAGAAATTTTCCATCAAAGATATAAAGGAATGAACTAGGGCATGCTTTTTTCTTTATATAGTATGGGGGGGGCATTTAATGAATAAGATCATATCTTTCTAAGTGTGTTCCTAAATGTCAATGTGTAACATAGATTTGATTACTGAGGGGTAAAAGAAGGCAGACACTTATATCCTCAATTGAGTTAAGAGAGGTTTGTAAATCCCATACAAAATATGTCTGGGACCAAATCAGAACAATTCATGTATAGTAGGAGAGAACAGATAGATTTTTCTCGTGTCCCCAGGGAGGAGATGACTATGATGTACTCCCTGATCCAAAGCCCATTGACTTCAATGGGTTTAGGATCAGATATCTTTTGTCAAGAGTGTCCTTGCTAACATCACTGATAGGATTGCTTTTTCTAAAGAAGGTCTGGAGAAGATAGAGATGGTCTAACACAGGTAAATAGTGTGGGAGGGCACTGTATTTAAGACCCTACTGTGTAGAAATTCTTACTGCTGCCTGTAAGTGAATGGAGTGTTTACAATTTGGATATGCATGGCATTGGAGTAATTGCAATGTTTATGAATGGCGTATTTTGCATTTATTCTGATCTGGAGATTGGGGGGCGGGGAAATCATTCTACTTATCAGAAGTTACAAAAAGTGTTAGCAAGATGGAGTCCTTTTGAGCTAATGGGGATTTTGCCATCATTTGGCTGGATAGTGGATCTGCTTCTCCAATATAGTGGAAGGATAGTCACAATAATAGCAAGGGGACGCTTGAAAGGACTAAGATGATTGAGAAGAACAGGATTGACCTAGATTATTTGTGAGTTCCTGGGGAAAAATGAGTGGTGCTTGTTCTAGGCATTACTAATGAGCTAGTAGGAACTTTGTATTTGAGGTGGTTAGGAAGGACTTCCTATTGTGATACTACTCAACTCTTTTTTTTTTTTAAGGGATGATTTAGGAATTAAATTTTTAAAGCTTAAGTTCCTCTAGCATATGGTTTTGGAAGGATACTTGTTGAATAAAGTAGGTATGATATGAACTTGGCTTTGTGGTTAATATAGTTCTTAGAATGGTTTCAGAAACTCTTGCTCTGGGTATACTACTAATGTAAAATTGCCTCTTGCATTTACTCAGACACTGATAGGAAAGAAGACTGCTCAGCCTTTGTTATGTTTTGTTATGTTTACAGGCCTGATTTCCTAAATTTTGTAATTCTGATACAGCTTTCAGCTCATAAGTATCTGGGTATTCTGCTGATATGGCACCGTTCCTAAAGATCTGCATCCAAATGACTTCATGCTTTGAGGAACATGTGTATGACCTGAGAAACAAGTTTACCTTACAATAAATTTTACTCTTCCATGTACTGTGTCCTTGGTTTTGTGTACATTAACCTCATGTAATACCAGATTACCAGGTGCATGGTGGAATTAAAACTCCTTACATTACAGGAGTTAACACTAAGATGAACTGTGTGTAAAACTGTGCAAAACATTTATTAAATTCTGTTTTTAGTTTTGTAATGAAACCTGACTTGCCAGCTATGTCAAAATTCACTGTTCAAATTAAGCTGAGCTAATGGGTTATTTAACAGAATTTCAGCTAAAATCAGGCAAATTTGACTACATCAGTTGATGATTTAGCTTCTAGTTTATGGGGTTCATTCAGCTCTCTGGGAGGTTTTTCAATTATCAGCAGTTTTACTAACATTTTCTCTTCTAATGAAGATCTGTAGAAATACAAATGTTTGAAAACAAAATAATTTTGTAAATCTACCTGTCGACATTTGATCTAGTTAAGTCTGCTGGAGTAATATAAATGCACTGTACTACAGAGGTAAGAAGACTTATTCTGGAAATGTTCTCAAGTGTCTCAATTTCAAAAATCTATGCTAAATTAGAAATGATCCACGGGGAACACGGTCAGAGCTCCTCCTACACGGAAAAAAGAAGTATAATCATGGGAGGAACAAAGTAGCTAGCCATTGGCTAGCGCATAAAGTGTGAACTGAAGGACATTGGTCAAAAAGAGCAGCTTTTACTCTATAAAAGTAAAAAGCACTTTCAAAGTGTGATCCAGTGTCACATGTGGAGCAAAGGTGAATTCCTTTCCCATTAAATATTCATATCCTATGTTTAAACAAATTGCAACTTCACCAAAAAAACAGCTCTTCCAGCTGACCCTAGGTGGCAGTCTCAGCACTGAGTATATGGATTGTATGAATGGTCATACAATGCAGTAATATTTCACTTTCTGTATTTCAAGGGAAGTTTGTGGCTCATTAGTGTTGTGATGGTTCTATTGTTACTACTCAAATGGTGTAAAATTCAGTGGATAAATTCTGCATGCATACTCAAATATTGAGAATCCCAGCTATTAAACATATCACTTAAGTCCATACCATTAACAGATGTATACTAGTGAATTTATGCAATTTTGTCTCTTCAGCTGCTAGATGGTGGTATAATTTGTTCTTCTTTCCCTACACCCTCTTGCTTGTAAGGAAAATGGAGATAATGAGGAATTTGTCATTTTCTTTAATGAAACAGCAATATGTTTTCCTATGCTACTAAATTATGGCTTTCCAGCTTAGTGTGGCTTTGACCTGTTAATGTTTTAAAGCTCTAAATTGCAGACAGTATGTATAAAAATACATATAATTAGAACAGTTGCTAAAGACTCAGCCTATTTTTTTTTTTAATTAAAGCAATAGGCTACGTATAACAGTTGAAAACCATTTTGTGTTTAGTTCAAAATCTTAGATTTCTTTAAAGTATATGCTTCGCTTTTTTCTTTACCAGTTTTATTTCCTTTCTCAGTGTTGGGTCAGATGCTATGAAAACTAAATTGATATGAACGTCTTACCTATAGGACACGTACACAAATCAGCAGGAACACAACCACCTAATCAAAATGCCATATGGGTGCAATATTACAATCTCTATCTTTAACCGCTACTTTATTCAAATGGGAATAATCTTCTATTTCTCCACAAAATCCATCCCTACTCTACTCCCAGGAAAAGGTGTATGGCCCAGAGTCCTGGGGAGCAGGGCAGGCCCCAACGAACAGCCATACCATATACGCCCCATGGCTGGATTGGCCATGCTGTGGACCAGCTGCTCATCCTGCTGCTGCTTGGGCTGCTGGTCATCATGACAGAGGGACGCTGGGCCACATTTGAGTGAGTGATGTTGCAACCTGGTGCATAGGGTTGCAGCGCACTCAGGTTTGGCCTAGCTGTCCCTCCATCAGGATGAGCAGCTAGTCCCAGCAGATCTACAGCATAGCCAGCCTGCCCACTATGTGGCTGGCTGTTCTTCATAAAGCGTCAGGGGTCAAGATGTGTTTGGCAAAGGCCCAGCGATTGGTTAATCCTGCCCTGTCTGTTCCTCCAAAGTGAAGACTGGTCTTTGATCATGAAAATAGTTTAAAAGAATGACTTGACCCATCTCATAAAATTTGGATCCAGTAATTCTGAGACTAAAGGAGTTACTGGCCACTGAAGGCATTTAGATATTATGAAAACAGTGTTGGCCAATGAATCTTCTAGAACACTCCTAGAGGAAACATTCTGTCAGTGTCCTGTGTGTTTGAGTGAATTTTCTTAAGCTTTTCAGAAACCACCTCTCTACATGAAGTCTAAATATAGACTGGAAGGAGGAAGTGCCAGGAATTTCTTCCAAGAGGGGTTGGCCTGCAGTAGGAGTTGATGATGGTAGAGGTTGGTATTGATCTAATGCCTCAGCTAAGGAAATAGGCTTTTTTTTAAAAAAACTAGTTGTGCCAGTCTGATTTCCTTCCAGTCCCTGAATAAATATTTGAGATTAATGTGCCTAGGGAATTCAGAGATCATGAGGATATAATGTAGTTTTGTCACTGCATATAGTCTTTGAGGGGTGACAAATCAGGATAGCCAGATTTTTGGGAAATGCAAATTTCTTTTTGAAAATATCTTTGAATTGAATACTGCATCTTAAAATCAAGGAGCAGCCTATCACACAAAGATGAAGAAACTGAGGTCTTTCACTAAGCAGTTTGTTACAAAAGATATGATGTAAATAATGAATTCTAGCTTACAAAAATTATAAAAAGAGAAGGGTAATTCCTGGCAGATCTGAAGCAGGAAAATGGTCAGATTGATGATCTCCATGCTCCCTAGAAGAGTCAGGGAGATGCACAAAATTAGAAAATATCAGTTTAGGGATAGACTTTCAAAAGTGCTCAACATTCACAATTGGGGCCAGATTTTCAAAAGCTCTCCACATCCAGCAACTCCTGCTACATAAGCTGGATCATATTTTCAGTGGGAACTGGTAGGTGCTGCACTTTTCTGAAAATATGGCTCTTATTGAGGAAGAAATTCTCTCATGTTTATGTCCAGAATAAACACTGGCTGATGCCTCTCTTCAGCAATGAGGTAAGGTATTCACCACCCATACACCACATAAAGACAACTTCAGAGTAACAGTTTCTGTAGTCTTGTAAAACCAGTCCATCGACCAAAGAACAAACTAAGTGGGATTTTTTTAATTAAAATTGCAACTTAATCAATGTACAGTTAATTATCACAATTACTGTTAATTTGGAACTCCATGTTATAGTGGGGTGGGGAGAAATGTTACGGGGAAATCAGGATAGAAGTGGGGAGAGACAGATTCTTAGCCTTTATATAAGAAGATAGTGAAGAAAACAATTGAAATAAGAGAATAAAATTTGGAGCCCAAATAAAATTGCAGCAAGTGTTAATAAGGAATCCCTATACCACCTTAAAACATGCCTTTTCTGCCTCAGGTAAGGGCAACAATACCACAAGGAACATTTTCAGTTATGATTGTCAACTATTATCAGCAATGGATCTCCTCAGGAGTGTAGAGGTGCATGGGTTTGGTCTGTATGTTTTCATTCTAAATTATGCTTCTCCATTCAAGTTGTAATAAATTATTTGCAATTCATTCTCAAATGAAAAGAAGTTCTTGAATTAAATCTACATGGTTAAAGAATTGACCAGATATGCCTATTAGAGAATTTTAATGGGGAAAATGTTTCTGGATGGTGGGGGTGGGAGAAAAGGAATTAAAATCAATCGCTAAATTCAGCAGCAGCCGGGGCCTATGTATTATAGAGTTCCTTAACTACAACCTCAACAGTGACTCAATAAGGATAAGGTATAGTAAAAACTCAGGAGAAAACTAGGTTCTGGGAGAGTAGAGGAAAGTCAAAAGGTTTTACAACTTGTGCTGGAGATATCATATTCTACAGTATAAAACTGATTGTGAAAGGATTTAAAATTTCTAATCTTTCTATAGAACCTAAACAAAAGTAGAACTCTTTACCTTCTGTCTTAAATAGGAGGATGAATTTGACAGGTTCTTTTCTTTCCAAAATGTTAACAAGCAGTTGGCCATATATCAGCCTTTTCCTAAGCTGAACATGACTGTTTTGTAAACACTTAAAGGTTAAAAACCAAGCCAGGTCAAACATTTCTCTTGTAGACGTTTAAATGTCTTGAAACTTTTGGATCAGGTAAGAGCAATTTCCAATTGCTTCACTATTTTCCAGAGGGACCATTTTCCAGGGATCTAGGATTTGACACAATTAAACCCCTGTTATCTTTTTAATGTTTCTTAATATGTTAGTAGACCTCCAAATGTGGACTGGTTTTATGGCCACTATTAGTCATTGTCATTAGTCTTTTGACTCTAGACACATAGGCAGGCAAATATTGCATCTGGGATGATGTGTATGTGAGGATTACACCATGGTCATGGTCAAACCATGACTTCTTCCACTTTGATTTTAGAGTCCCTTTGTGCTGTTTCAGCCCTTTTTATCTAGTGTAAAGGGCTGAAATGGCTGGGGGGGTGAGGTAGTAGGAGGGGATAACATACGACTTTTTCCCCTATAAAATCAAGGCTGATTGCAAGAGTATATTTTTACAACTTGTGTTAACTATCACTATTTCCTTTAATAAATAAGTCTGACCATATTAAATAGAAAAAGAGACGGTGGCAGTTATTCTTGCTACAGTAAGATTTTTAGTAGCCACCTTCTTGTCTATTCCCACTTTCTAATAGGCTAGATACAGTTTTAGACTTATTTCAAGGTTATTTTTCAGAGTGGTTCTTGAGGGGAATTTTTATTTTATTGCAGTTTAATAGGCTCAAGGGCTTAGTGACAGATCTTTGGGGATGATAAATATTGAGTCAAACTACTAGAAAAAACTTTATACAATGAATGAATTGCATGATCTGTGCTAACCGTTTAATTTTTAGCATTCCCTCTGAATGTGGTACATAAGCAAATACAGCATAATTAAAAGTACTGAAGATATAAAATGGGGCAAAAATTGTATTGATGACCTTACTGCTACACTGTACAATTTAGTGTAATTTGAGAATAAGTCGGAAATGTCCAGATTTATATTGGGGTGAAAAAATTAGTTGAGTAAAACTAGAGAAGTATATTTATTCTCTCTCTAGGGATTTAAAATGCAATTTAGCATCTCAGTTCATAATTAATGAGTACCTGAAGTCATTTAAATTAGTCCTTATTACAGTATGTGGGAACAGACTAACATACATATATAGTGGTATATCAAACTTCCCAATGATAAGGCAATGACAATTTTATTTGAAGTGTCTTTCTCCCCCTCCGCCTCCACATTTTCAGATTTGCTTTAACAACCCAAGAAAAATGAGTAGATAATCAAATCCAGGTGCATGCATCAGAAAAGTAATAGTTATAGGCAAGTAAATCATAACTTATACATGTATATATTTTGTTGGTAGTCAAGTATTATAAATATAAATACAATAAAATTTCTGCCATTTGGGTGCAAATTTTATATTCTCAGGAATCCGTAAAGATGCTTATCTATTGCATTCATTTGTAGTGAACACTTCCTTGTAATATATAGCAGTTTGTCAAAATTCACATGTTTTTGAAAGACTGTACAAGGTCATACAATTAACCAGCAGAAGTATGATTGAAACATTAATAAAATTACCACCTTCTTAAACTAAATTCAATTTCAAGAGTTAGATAAACTAGCCACTTTGGGATATTTAAAGAACAAGATGGGGGTGGGGGGAAAATACATGCTACCATGTCCTCATGTGGTGCAACTTCCATGGTCTCATCCCCACCAGAAGCCAGTACCTGTAAAATATGAAAATTCTATAGCACAACTGTTACTGACTTTGGCTGGAAGAAAGTCACCTTTGTATTGCTCTTTGATCCTCCACTATCTATAGTATTCTATTATACAGTTTGTATGTGCAAAATCCAGCCCCTGGATGAGGGGAGGAAGTTTGCTGAATGGCCTTATTTGCTCCAGTGTCTGGCCGCTGTTTGGCAGATACAACAACATTACTTGATTCCTTGTTTTTGTCAGTCACGCTTATTGATGACAACAGTGCTCGTGTGCTCATACTTACACCCACATAATGTACAAGCATAGTGAGTCAACTTGTTTCAGCTATATTTCTGCACATTCTATGTTTGCTTCTGGTGAGTCATTCAAAAACATTTGAGTTCCCACACAACTGCTCATCAGTGAATTTTCATCCCAAATGCTCAGTGTTCTTACCAGAAGTGATAAATTTTAGATGGGATGGGGACAGTGGCAAAGGAGATGGACAAGACCTTGTAAAGCTTTCCCAGTGCTCTTTCAGCTACTGGAGGACTGCACACCTATTACTTTGTGTTAATGTCTCTGGTGATAGAAAATTGAATTATTTATAAGTGTAATTTTCTATAATCTGTCACATGGGCACTTATTAATAACAAACAAGGGGGGATGAGTTTTCTTGCAAAACACCATACTGGAAGCACAGAGCTCAGTTAAATGGAAAAGTAATGTAATGCATCAGACAAAGAAATAGCTTTGGTGTAGTCATGTGAATAGAGAATGTGTGGTCATGAGACTGTGTGGTCAAATAGAGAACTGAAACTTTCTACCCTTGGGTAATCTTACGTTAGGCATAGCAGGAGTCAAAGTAGTTCCGTTTGGAAAGTGAGACTAAAGGTCCCTGTTTAAATATTGCCAAAGCCCTGGATTTAACCAGAGACTTTTAGATCTTCAGTCTTTCTCTCAAATTCCTTTTTTCTATTACAGCAGGTGCACCCTTATCTTTTTCTAAAAGATACTCCAATTCAACTGGAAACTAATTTAGAAGTCCTATAGTCTGTTACACAGGGAGTTAGACTAGATCACAGCAGACCACTTGGGCCTTATTTCTATATCTGGGAATCTATTTTTTGTAGACTAATTCCACTGCAAAGGCCCAGAAAGGAAACCTTCTAAAATCTCCCCCCTCCCCCATTCTCTACCTCTAGCTAAACTGCTGCATCTCCTTGATTGGATTATGAGGTCTGTTGGCTTCTTCAAATCCTCCTCCTGATTTTGAGTTGTGCTCATTCAATATGAACAGCAGTAATATCTCGTGATTGGGTACAACTAACCCACAGTGCTGAAATAGCATTGAAAACTCTGTGAATTATTCACAATCAAACCAAAATGTAAAATACATTTTGTGCACAAACTTGAACTCCAAGTAATTTGAACATTTTTTTTTGCTCACAGACTTCCTGTCGACAGTCTAAATCTGAGTAAATAATATACCTTAAAGTATTTGCTCAGCTCAACTTCACTGAACGATTTTATAGAACTAGCAAATCGGTGGGGTTGAATTTTGAACCCCAACTCCAGAATTGGGGGCCCATCTTGCTCAATGTAATTGTACCAAGGACCATATAAAAACGTGACTTTACCATAAGTATAAGTACATGCATGTGAGAGACCAACTACCTTTACTATGGCTCAATATAAAGTTGTTATACCCACTGCTGCCTTGTTTTTACTTCACTTTTATTTTTAATTTCACCCACCTGAATATTACCAACTATTTTATAATTATTACAATAAAACTTGAGGGCTAAATATTGCTGAGCCATATTTAAAATTTGGGATGGAAATGGTTTTGCTGCTGCCTAAGGAGTTTTCCCATAAGAGAGTGGGAGGTCCAGGAAGGCTAACACAGTATAGTCAAAACTTTTTGAATAAATACTTAGTGGAATTAGTGCTGAAAAGCTTTACTGTATACTTGAATCATCTTTTTGTTTAAGCATGGGCGTGCTAGAGCAGAGAAAGACCACCATGATGTCAGCAGCCGGTTTCACTGACTTGGATGTGCTTTAAATTGTTAACATTTCTGTGCAACCACTGCAACATACTCTGGTCTTGTGACCTTACCTAAGCCAACTGGAAAGCAAGTTGCACTCTAGAAACCTGATCTTATAGTCCCTCTCAACCAGAAATCAGTGTGGAATATGGGCTCTAAAGGTATAAACTCCCCTCTGATTGATGTTGATGTACAGAACTTGTATCAGTGTCAATGGTCATTTCATGAAAAGAAGGAAACAGCATGTCTCAAGGGTATAATATTATGTACAATATATAATTATAGATCTCCATTAAAGACCCACTCCAGGCAAGGTTGTTTTTTTTTTTCCACTTCCCCTAAAAGCCTAATTTCTAAGGGCTGTAAAAATGCCTTCTGTGTTAGAAGTTGGCCATGTAAGGTCTTAATTCAGAAGCACTTTTATTTTCTTACAACCATGCAAACTGCAAATGCCTCAGTTTGAATGTGATACCATTATGATAGTGCAGTGCATTCCTAGCTCTCTTGTCACTAAGCACTTGGTGGCCTTGTTAAAGGAAATGAAACCTGACTTGTTCACAAGAACTTTGTAGGATAATTACTGTTCATGTTAATGGAGCAGCACCTAGAGGCCCCAGTAGAGTTCAGGACCCTGCCATGCTGTGCATTGTATAGATACAGTGAGACACTAATCTCTACTCCAGAGAGGTTACTGTTTAATTAGACAAGACAGACAAAGGATAGGGGAGACTGACTTGCCCAAAGTCCTGTTGGGAGGAAAGCTGGGGCAGAGCTGGGAACTGAGTGGCATCTCTTACTGCAAATATGTTTAAAACAATTTTACCCTGGCTTTCATATCTTCCATTGGAACAAGTCTTAGTTCATTAAATACATGCCTCAGGGTTTCATCCAGCCATCTGCAGGGGTTGGGAAGAAGGGATTTCCCACCTCCCCTGTGTATTCTGAGTTATTATTTTATTTTAATCTCCTTCCTCTCTAGCATCAGAGATGGCCATTACTGGAGATGGGACACCGCATGGGTGCTCTGAGATAGCACTGAGAATTTTGTCTTAAGTCCTCAGCTGGCTGGTTCTTGATCACATGTTCCAGATCTAACTGATCGCCATGCGTGGGGTCAAGGACGACATTTTTCCCCAGATCAGATTAGCAGTGACCCTGAAGTATTTTCACCTTCCTCTGCAGCCTGTGCGTGAGTCATTTGCCAAAATTATCTGAGTATATTTCACTTAATCATTTCCCTGCCATTGCAGAGTTGTTGAGCATTAGTGCACCTGGGTCCTTCCTATTCTCTACCTGTGATACATAATAGTCTGGTCTCCTGTGGGCTGTAATATTTCAGTTGTTGGGTTTAGTGTGTGGGTGGTGGTGTTGGCCTGTGATATCCAGGAGGTCAGACTAGATGATCTGGTGGTCCCTGCTAGCCTTAACCTATAGGACTCCACTTCAGTTTCAGGGCTTTCTTGGCACACACAATTAACATAGCATATTAAATCCCTTCATGCTGATGCCTGAGCTCACCATTAGGAAATAAGATAGATCGATCGATCCAATTTCCTAGTAGAAAGGTCTAAAAGGAGAATGGGAAACCAGTTCTGTGAAGCGCACTGTACACCAGGATCCTTCCTCGTTATTTACCAGTTTCTCATCTTGAAAAACAGGTCTGATACTAGTACAACTGAGTGGAGTCCGCTTTAACATTTTTGGGTCAGTCTGCAAAATATATTGGTGGGAGGGGAGTAGGATGTGCTTGACATAGAAATTGGAGTGGAGTGGCTTCATTCCTGAGCTCACGCTGCTGTGCAGTCTGAAGAGCTTTAGTGAAAGGATTGTTTACTGCAACCCAAACTTCATGTGGAAAGTAGTGAAACTTGAGGGTCCTGTTCTGTCCTGTAGAAGAACAGAACCAAGTTTTGTGGTAGAATCTGGCCATAGCTGGCAACATCTTGAATAATTTTTTCAAGGAACAATTCTGCAAATACGCTAAAGGTGTGAGGTGAGCAAGGAACACAGCCACTGGGGGATATGTGACCATTAGTGATTGTTATCCCTTTACATATACTTATTGGTCTTATTTATAACCTTCCTACACAGTGATTACTATTATCCCAGTTTACCAGATATGAACAAAACTGAGGCAGAAAGGTTAAATGACTTAACTAAAACCATTCAGGTAATTTAGTGTCAGATCCAGCAGAAGATGTCCCTTGCTCTCAGGCACCAGCCTACTTACATTGCTACTGAGCTGTTCCCTGGTGAGTACTGACCTCCTTGGCAAAGGAGCCGGCTCACGTGCATTTGGCTGTGTGAAAGAGCAGCAGCAGCCACCCAGGTATCATCCTTACAGATGCTAGTTGGTTTGGAAACTCCACAAATGTTAAGGACCTCATTGCTGTAAGTCCTGGGTGCAAAGGGCAGTGTTGTGTGACTATAATGGTCAGTGAATGACTCAAATATTTAAAAAAAAATCAGGGAGAAACTCCCAACTTGAACATTAGTGGGATGCTAATGTATTTTGAAGGCTTTATCAGCAGTGATTAGAAGTGTTTTAAAATTAATCCTGAAATATTCCGTAACATTTATAGGCTCCCAAAATTAGAGGGGGATGGCTCTGAGTCCTGAAAGATCTGTTAAATTGAACTGTCCTCTTCAGTGATTCCCTCTGACCCTGCTCCTGAGTGGGAGGGTTGCTGTGTGAAAGTATACGCTAATGAAATCTTTTTCCATTACCTTAAGCTTCTACAGTCATCTCATATGTCCACCTGTGTCTAAATATCTGTCTAATCTGCACTTTAAGTCCCTGATGTGGGTAATATGTCTGTTTTATTTACTTTCTATCCTGCACTAATTACCTGACAGAACTCCTATTGCCTTCCCTTGGATTTCTGCCTGAGGGACCCTGGGACTATAGGTTTGTAAAATGATTTAGGAACTTCTAAGATTGTCACTTTGAATAATGTCAGGATGTTAAAAGCTCTTTTAAAGCTGACATTGCTAACTTAAAACTCCTGAATTCTTAAGTGTATAAGGGTCAAAAACCCGAACGGTTTATACAGTAACTGTCTTCATACAATCTGCAAACATGAGATAGTGGCACTTGTTTTGCATGGGCAGCTTTTCAAATGTTTTGCTTGAGGTGCCATCTGTAGTACACACCCCAGTGCATTCTGGCTGTAATTAGGGCACAAATAACCAGGGGTGAGGGTGGGGAAAGAAAGAGAATGAACCCGAGTAGGATGCGACACTCCATTTGGAATGGACTAGGACAACAGTTGTAAAGGTCATCAGTATTACTGAGAGTACATGCTGAAAGGCCTATGCTCTCCAGTAATAGATTCCTCTAAATCCCTAATACCAAAATACACACAATGGGCCAAATTCTGCACTTAGTTATTCCCATGCAACTCCATTAGCTTGAGTGGCATTTCATTGTAAAATGAAGGCAGACTTTGGTCTAGTTTCTTTTTTTTTTCCTTGAGCCTTATTGAGGCTCAAATCCAGTCTGCTTATTTTACCTCTGTATAGCTTGATGCGTTTTTAAATGCATGGTTATTACTGGTAGTTTCTGACTTTTAATGTACATAGGTACTAATTTCATAAGGATTCTATAAATATGTATGAATGACCTTTATTTCAGCCTCCATGTCTTTTAAATGGCTTCTTCAAACCAGTTTAATGATGATGGTCAGAGCTGTCGGTACCTATAAAGGCATTTCTCTTTACCACTAACCACTCACTCCTTTCTGTCAAATAGGTCACATTCATCTGCACACCACTGAAACTTCCTCTTCTTAGGCAGAGTGCGTTGTCCTTTAGGTGGACTTTGATCTAATTTTAATTGATTTGTCTAACTCAAAGGACTGATTATTAGAGGTTTTTGCTTTGTCCACATATATACATACACACTTTCTAGTTTTTAGCAGTCTTACTGCTCCTTTGGAAGTTGTCATTCGCTCAGGTCTACAATATAAGTGCTACAGTGGCACGGCTACACTGCAGATGACATAGTGATGGAAGGAATATTTCCATAGCTTAGTGAGGCGGTAACTAGGTTGATGGCAGAATTCTAGCTCTATCTACAAACACTGTCATAGGAATGATGATTCACAAAGGAGGTAATGAATAAATATACT
The DNA here is from genome assembly GCF_965140295.1 of Lepidochelys olivacea. Taxonomy (NCBI): domain Eukaryota; kingdom Metazoa; phylum Chordata; order Testudines; family Cheloniidae; genus Lepidochelys; species Lepidochelys olivacea. Next base: position 172,514,149 of record NC_140411.1, read on the forward strand.
CAGGAAACAAAGTTAAACAGCCTCTCACCTGGTACATGTGCCAGGAATCTTCATATTATAAATTTGTTAGTCAATGCACTGCTGAAACTGAGCTGTAAACTCCGTTATGTACTGAACTAAACACAGCTCTGCCTGTATTTAGAGTGACCGGACAGCGAGTGTGAAAAATAGGGACAGGGATGGGGCGGGGGTAAATAGGAGCCTATATAAGAAACACCCAAATATCAGGACTGTCCCTATAAAATCAGGACATCTGGTCACCCTAGCCTGTATACTTTCTGTGGGTTGTATTACAAGTTACAAGCTACATTCATGTAGATTTAACTTTCAACTTGTATGTGGTTTTGTTTTTTTCCCAAATTTAGCAAGGGGGTCACCCTCTTCACTAAGGGCTATGGATATAAGTCTAATTCCCCTCCCCCCCACTTGAGTTATTTGATCTTACATGAAAACTCAGTACAGTTTTTCAAAAGTACAGCATATATTGTTATGCTCATCACTCAAACAGCTAAACTAATTTTGCCTCAAACTTGCTAGCAGAATTAATATTTGAGTTTGCAGCAAGCATGTGAAATGTCAGTCTGAAAGGAAAAGTGTGGGGGTTTTGTTTGTTGCTTTTTAAGGTAGAGGTGTGAATAAAAAGGTGTTGGTTATCTTCTATTCTGTCCCCTTCTCTAGGGAATTCATTGCCCTGATCCATTTTCTGGAAGAAGCTATACAACATGTCCACAGGTTATAGGGCTTAGAAGGCCAAGTTGAGTTATACTCTTTGCCAGGCATCTTGACAGGTTTACATAAGGATAAGGCATCACTATTGTACTGATTCACTCCTATTTCTAAGTCATGCTTCACTTAATTATTTTTATCCAATATTTACTCAATCTTTTAAAGATTGTTTCAGTATCTAACCTGAAACTTACAATTTTGTTCACCATATGTCCCTCATACCACTAGGAACAACTTCCCCTGAGGTTTTGTCATTTTAGCTGTAGCTTAAGCAAGGTCAGTCAGGCAAATGTAACAAAATTTTAAAGGTGTAGTACAAAACAAAGGATGTGCTAGATTAATATTTCATTTTGTCTGCCATAGATATGTTTAACTTACAGGTAAATATAAAGGCGGCCCAGATGGAAATGGAATAAGGAATTCTCTAACTTTTTTTTTCATTAAGTTTCTTGGAAATATATTGGAGAAACTCCAAAGCACCAAATTTAAATGTATTGTGTCAACCCTCCCAGTTATGTGTTCAGTGCCTTCTGTGATATAACCTTCAGGATTAATTTATAGCCAGTAACTGTGTTCTATGCCATAAACTTCAAGAAATCTCAGCCTCTGGGCTAACTGGGGTCCTGCTCAAATGGCTTTCCTTTTAAAATGAACACCATGATCCCAATCTAGCTCCAGCTGGAGCCGACTGGAGATGGCTGTGACATAAAAATGGCCAACAGTGGTAGACAGTGTCTTCTTAATAGGGAGCCTCCATCAAGGTTGGTAATACTTAATCCTTAACATATTCAAAGCACTATGCAGACACAAGCTCAAGTGAACCTATCCAAAATTAAAACTTTAAAGTAAATCTAGTTCTGAAACACTGTCTGAATTGGGATTAAAACATGAACTTCCCAAACTGTGGAAAAAGGGGGTGTATATGATATTTTTTTTAATCCAAGACTAACTATTCTCAAGGCTCTGCAGCACTAGATATAAGTATAGACTAGTAGTTGAAGGGTGATCTAAATCAACATGTACACATGGAAAAAAAGTTGAAACCTATTTGGGAAAGAAAGATGGCAGCTACTACTCAGAGGGAGGAGCATTAAGATTTCCAAAATAAAAAAAAAAATAGTCTGGGAGCCAATTAACAGGCGCAGCTAGTTAAAGACAAAGCATGACAATGACAAATAGACATGTTTACACACAAACAGAAAACTACAATGAGATGAAAGATCAGTTCTTCAGTTACCTACAAACTCCAACAATATTCCCAACTATGACATCTGCTAACTAAGGAGGGAGTAATAGTGCCAAGGTTGAGGATAACAATGGAATGCAGAAAGCAGTTGACAGGCACAGTCTTGGTTCCCAAAATCAGAATGGTGATTGACTAGTATAGCTGTGCCTGGTATCAGGTTCCATAATTGGTGGAACACACAGATAGCCATAAAGTAACTTGAAATTCCCCAAACAGTCTCCCAGGACCAGACTAACCATTGTTTTGGAAGGAAATATAGATAAACTCTTCAGGACATTGGAGCATGCAGAGAAGCAATACCAGAAGTGGGGAAAAAAAATCAAATGTCATTCTCCTTTCTGCATGAACAGACTCAGTTATTGCAGAAGCTATTACAGTAGTTTGCTTCCAGTCAAGCAAACGTGAAGTCTGGATAAGTGAGCAGAAGTGGAACTGTGTAAAAGAAAAAGAAGCCAAAGACAACATTAACTCAAATATCTCTAGGAAGAAAAACGTATATAAAATAAAGAACAAATAGTAAAGCAGAGTGAGAAGAACAAAAGGAAATACACCTAGACAACATTGCCAAAGACACTTAAGTGGCTGCTGAAAGAACCTTTTTTGAATTGATGTTTTACTAACTGGCACATTTACCCTAACTGGAAAATATTAAGACACAAGAGGAGCACCAAATCACATACCTGGACAGTAGTTCCCAAGCCAGTGGGGATATTCAGAAGTAAATAAGATCACAAATTGGCAAGGCATCACCTGCATTCACCAGCTCAAACAAGATTTGGTCATTGAAAATCATCAACTTAAGGTACATCTACAGTGCAATTTAAAAAAAAAAAAAAACACAAAAAAAACCATGGTTCTGAGTCTCAGCCAGAGTCCATTGATTCAGGCTGCAGGGCTATAAAATCAGTTTGTAGAATTTGGGCTCAGGCTGGAATTCAGGCTCTGAGATCCTTCCTCTTTGTGGGGTGTCAAAGCAGTCTCCAGCCCAAGCCTACACATCTACATGGCAATTTTATAGATCCACAGCCTGAGACCTGCGGGGACAAGTGGACCATTTGCAGCCATGCCATGGGTCTTCATGCAGTATAGAATTAGCCTTGAAGACAAAACTTCCACTCAAACATTATTTCCATCTTCACCTATGGATGTTAAAACTGGAAATCCATCAAAGGTACAAACAGAAGTCTAATGCCTTCAAAAGCAGGAAATGACTAGGTCTTAAATGGTGTGAATTTAAGCAAATGCCCTGTCAGACTTCAATAACTGCTTTATCTTCAAAATTATCCAAAGAGGATCCAGAAATCTGGGACATTCAGAATGTAGCCAGAACCTCTGCCATGGCAGGCATACCACTCAGCAACTCAAAGACCCACAAAGGGTTGACCAAAAGAATCCCTCAGTTGAACAGCACTTAGAGAAGGAAACCATATGGGACTTAAACATAGAGGACATGTGTGGCGGTTCAATATAAGACAGGACACGGCTTTAGGCAAGCAAGCAGGCTGGTCTGCTGATGGGATTGCCCCTGTCAGCTTTTCCACCTCTTTTATTTCTCTCCCCCCTGCGCATCACATACCCCAACCGGCCGCAAAAGGCATCAACAAAGGAAATAATATGACTTTGATTAATATTCCTATTTACTAGCCTCTATCTACTACAATCTTTATTCTCAGGCCTTGAGCTTCGGCCGAGGAAGCATCCCACGGCTGATGTCCTTATTTTGACTTCCCAGATGGTCCATGTTTTCATGGTCCATGTCCTTGGACAGAACAGAGCAATGTGTGCATTGCTCCTACACAACAGTCAGGGTGTGCCCTGACTGTTTTCAGGTGCATGAACGCTACATGAACCCTTCATCCCCCCTTTTGTTATTATTATGCTCGGCCATCTCATGGTAGCCATCAATTTGCTTTTGTAAGTGATTCAACTCCCAGACAGACAAGGACATGACTCGGGGAGCCTACCAGGGTGGATCTCTGCAAAGCCTTAGCAAGGAGGGAATACACTGTATACAGCAGCAGCAAAATATAAGCCCAACAATTACAAACACAGCATAACCGAAAAGTTGTCGCAGCCATCCTAGAGAGGGCAGCCATCCTGTAAGCCAATTCCAAAAGCCCTCAAACCCCAGATCTTGGCATATGTGTGCTGTAAGATTGGCCAATTCGGCCAGTCTAGTTTCTATGGAGCGACTATTATCAGTTAAATTAAAGCAACACATGTGCTGAAACGTATGGTAGGATGATATGGCCATAATTGTATGGAACATTTACGGCGTGGGAACAATTTAAAAAGGGTTGAGAAACTTGCCGACAGCCCAAGGGCACCCTTGTACTAGTGCAGTTAACCACACGTGCACAGGTGACATTGTTGGCTCCGGCCGGGTATGGTGTGTGGAGGGATATGGCCGTGTGAGACAAAGTATAATTGGCCGGGCCCCAATTAGCCATACCAGAGTATTGGGAAGAGAGATTTGCGTAAGCAGCAAGCATCGTCTCATTCCCTATTTCTTCAGGGTGATGACATACTGGGATAAGGCATGTACCCAACAATTCTCCAGCTTCCACAGAATTAGATAAACAAAAGTGGGTAACATTTGCTATTGAAGCCAATCTTTCCCATAGGTTATATGCCATTCGGGCTCGTAACGGAGAAAGCGCTCCCGAGCCAACCCCTACAGGAAATAGCAGGCACAAAAGGCATACAATCAATACAGAATTAACAGTAATTTGGGCAAGAATTGCCACAAAGTCTCAGGAGTCTCTGGCTGTTGGTTTGCTGCCAGCCGTCGTTGAGCCACGGCGACCAATGCTTTTACTGCTCCCCATGTCACGGGCTGGCTTGGGACACTACGCCTCTTCCATTTCCATCCCTTCGTTGTTGACCCAGGAGGCACCGCACCCTCCTCCAGGGTCAGCTGAAACTCCGGTATGGGGTTCAATAGTCCCTGGTGCCACGCCATGCTGCTTCAGTGCCGGTCGCACACACTGGGCCGGAACCCACAACGGTCCTGTAGGGAGAGACACAGCAGCATATCCCCGACCCCAAGTGATTAGAGGTACTGGGCCCAGCCATTGCGGATCAGGCAGCTGACGGTAATAGACACGTTGTCTTTCCAGCACCTTGGATTTATGAAAATGCCGATCTGCGGGGGTCTGCTGATCTGCGTTTAGCGTTAAGTTATTTAAAGTGAACAAAAGGATATGCAATTGTTGCTGAATGTCTCCCAAGGTTCGGAGACGCAGCTCCCCTTGTTTTAATTGTTTGTCAAGCAAGGTTTTTAGTGTGCGATTTGCACGTTCAACAATGGCTTGGCCCGTGGAGTTATAAGGGATCCTGTGTGTGAGACGGACGTCCCATTGGACACAAAAGGTGGAAAGGGCTGTGGAGCAGTAGGCTGGGGCATTATCTGTTTTTATTTGGCTCGGGCAACCCATAACAGCAAAACAGGCTAGCAGATGGTGAATAACTTTAGGAGTGGCTTCCCCACGCTGTGGGGTTGCCCAGAGGAATCCCGAATAGGTATCAATGGAAACATGTAAAAATGAATAGGGGCGGAATTGTGGCACGTGAGTGACATCCATTTGCCACAGCTGATTCGCTGCGGTACCTCTGGGGTTAACGGCATAAGAAAAGGTAGGGGCAGCAGTAGCACAGTGAGGGCAGGAACGAACAATGGAACGTGCATGATCAGCAGGAATGTGAAACTGGCAGGCTAAAACAGAGGCAGACTGATGAAAAAGGCATGGCTTTCAATGGGGTCAGAAAAAGGAGAATTTACCTCACCACGTAACGCGCGATCGGCGCGCGCATTGCCTTCAGTGAGTAGCCCAGGCAGAGGGGTATGACTGCGAATATGAGCAACAAAGTACGGGAAATTACGAGTGGTGATGAGATACTGTAAAGACAAAAACAGGCGAAGGAGGTCTGCATCGACCTGAGGGGTAATGAGGGCTAGGGGTAAATATCAATTACTTGATAAACATAATGGGTGTCCACAATCAAATTAAAGGGACAATCAACAAAAAGTTGGAAGGCCAAAACAACAGCAGCCAATTCTGAGCGCTGCGCAGAAAGCTGAGGCAGCGTAAAGTGAGAATGCCAACGAGGGGGGTCACCTAATTGATAGGTGACAACACCGCGACGTGGAGAGCCATCAGTAAAAAGAGTGACGGCGGAAACAATGGGTTGAGAGCGACTAAGATGATGGACAACCATGGGCACCTGTTGGGTAATTACCAATCGGGGATCTTTAGGGGGATTATAAGAGATCTCTCCCATATAATCACAAAGAGCAACCTGCCAGGCCAACGAGGTGTGGCACAAAGAGTCAAATTCAGTACGGGACAAGGGGAGCACAATGGCAACTAAATCAGTGCCAGTAAGTTGCATTGCACGGTGGCGGGCTTTACGAACAAGATCAGATAGGGCATCTAAATACGGGTAAATATTTCAAGTGGGGGGTGGATGAAAGGTACAGCCACTCTATAATAGAGATGGCTGTGTCTGTACGGGGTACAAACAGAGCCGCAGTTGGCGTATGAGGGGTGGCAAGAAGAACCAACCATAAGGGACGGACCTCTGGGAGTCTGTCCACAAACTGCTGACTCAATGCTGCATTGATTTGTCGAATGCAGGCAGTATGCTTTTCAGTGATGGCAATAACCGCACCCGGTGCCCGGGCTCCACGCAGGAGCTCGAAGAACGGCTGCAGCATTGAAGTGGGGAGACGAAAGTAGGGCCGAATCCAATTTAAATGACCCAAAACTTGTTGTAATTTAACAAGGGTTAGGGGTTGAGGTAGAATTAATTCCGGACGAACCGGAGCAGCATAGGTTTGTAAAACCTTATGTCCAAGGTAGTGATAGGGATAAGAGCGTTGGATTTTTTCTGGTGCCACTAATAGGCCATTTTGGCCGAGAATCTCGGACAGAGTTTCAAGGTGTTCTGCCGTAACCTGGGGACCACTAAGCAAAATGTCATCCATATAATGGTAGACCTTTAGTGTGGGGTACCGGGCACGAAAAGGGGCAAGGGCCCGATCCACAAAGAGCTGACACAAGGTCGGACTATTTTGCATTCCCTGGGGCAAGACTTTCCATTGATACCTATGAGAGGGTTGCTGATTATTATATTGTGGCACCGTAAACGTGAATTTTTCATGGTCTTGTGGGCAAAGGGGAATAGTGAAAAAACAATCCTTTAAATCTAACACACAAAGTTGATCGGTTTGAGGAATTAAATTTGGGTTCGGTAAGCCAAATTGTAAGGGGCCCATAGGTTGTATGCGTTTATTTATTTCCCTTAGATCATGTAACAGCCGCCATGCACCTGATTTTTTCTTAATAACGAACACCGGGGTGTTCCAGGGACGAGTGGAGCTCTCCAAGCGCTGTGCATGCAAATGTTGCTGCACAAGTGCTCTGAAGTGCTCTTAGCTTCTCTAGAGGGAGGGGCCACTGGTCAATCCATACAGGCTCTAAGGATTGCCACACCAAGGGTAATGCTGAAGGCATGGTGGGTGCGGGAGGGTTTTGGGCCATTAGATATTAATATCGAGGGTGGTGTCCAGCTTTGTAAGCAAGTCACGGCCCCAAATATTGAGGTGGACAGGGAGCACAAAAGGACAGATTGTAGCAAGGGCACGGCCTCCCGGTTTAGAGACCATGACCCAAGACAAACTTTGGCGCCCGGGTTTACTACCCCCAATCCCCCACAACTCCTTAGAAGGAACTGTTGGCCAACTGACCGGCCACTCCAGATCACGAATCACCATAACGTCAGCTCCAGTGTCCACCAGCCCTGTAAAGGGAACATCATTTAAGAGAAGTGTTAACTGAGGTTTCGAGGGGCGGACCGACATTGTTAGAGCAACAAGTGGAGAGGACGTGTTGTGAGATGGCGACTGAGCCAGCATCGATCCAAAGCCGCCTCCGCCCCGGTCTCGATCCTCCGCAGCTGGCACCTGATAGGGGACTAAAATCAATTGTGCAATTGACCGTCCACACGGGAGCGACTGTGGAAGATGAGTCCACACCTAAACCTTAATAATGCCTGTGTAGTCAGCATCAATGACCCCTGGAATGACAAAAAAAAGCCCTGTTTCCCAGCATGTGAGCGAGGGAGAACAAGACCTACAAAGCCGGCAGGGAGAGGTCCCATCACCTGTGTAGGTATGGCACAGACCTCCCCTGGCAGCCGAAAGTCAGTGTCCTCCTGCATGATCAAATCAAGCCCTGCACTTCCAGCAGTCGCCGCCCTCATAGAGTCTATGGATTTTAAGGCAGAGGAGCGGTTGTCTGAGTGGGAAACACCCCCGTTTGGCTCTGGGTTCGGGGGGGACCCGTCGCGCGGTTTCCCGACCCGCTACGACACTGATTAGCCCAGTGATAACCTTTCCCACACTTGGGGCACTTCTTTGAGGGTCGGGCTGGTGCCTTAGATGAGCAGCACTCCCGCTGAAAATGACCCTCCTTACCACAGCGGTAACAACGCTTCCCCTCCTTCCCGGTTTTTCTCAGGGCGGCAGCCAGAACTCCAGCCTTGTGGGCTTGTGTGCCGATGTTCTGGCACGCCCGCAGCATGTCTGAGAGCTCTAAAATACCAGAGGCTTGCGCTGCCTGGAGAGCACGGCGGCAATCCTTGTTTGCATTTTCAACTGCCAATTTTAACAGGAGCTCGTGAGCTCCCTCAGTGTTATCCACCTGTCGGAGGATAGCCTCATGCAATCTGTTGGTAAAATCCAAAAAGGACTCTGAGGCACCCTGACGGATACTGACAAAGCTTTTGGTAGGCTTGCCTGAATCCGGGACCTTCTTGAAAGCATGCTGGGCACAGGTGGAAATAATGGGGAAGACGGCCTGAGGGAGTTGAGACTGCATCTCAATAGTAGCAAACGGGCCCTCCCCTGCCAAATGCTCATAAATGATACTGTGCTCTCTATGTACCTGAGCTTGGCGATCTGCCATCTGCCGATACTCACTAATCCAAATAACATACTGACTGGGTGACAACATCATGCGCAGCAGCGTTTTCCAATCCTCAGGGATTAGGGAGTACCCAGTACCTATCCCCTCAATGAGACCACGCACAAAGGTGCTAGTCAGGCCAAACTCACAAATTGCTTTCTTTACCTCTCTAACCACCGAGTATGGCAAAGTGGTCCAGGTGCCCACGGGGTTGCCCTGGTCAACATTCTGCCAGGTCACCGGGCAAACTGAGACCAGATCAGCCAGCTCCTCCGCTGTAAGATCTGAGTGAGTCTTCGCTGCATGGACCATTCGTTGCACCAGCGAAAGCCCCTGAGCAGACGCGGATGACCCTCCGGGGGGCCCCACGGGGGGAGGGTGATCACACACCGGCTCCGGTGGGGAAGGCCAGGGAGGCGGTGGTAATAGAGGCCCTGGGGGCAAAGCAGGGGGAGGAATGGTTGCAGGAGCGGACGGGGGTGGCGAGATCACCAACCTTGCGAGGGAGGGTCTGTCCGAGGCGACACGCTGTATCGGGTCGCAGCAGAGGTGCCAGGCATGTAAAGCCTGCACGGGCGCCCGAGGCTCCTCATGCAATGTCTAGCCCAACCGCTCCCAGTCCGCTAAGTTAAGGGTTCCAGCTTCAGGGTACCACGGGCACTGGGCACTCACCTCCTGTAGCAGGAGAGTGAGCTCTCTAGTGGGACAGTCATGCTGAGCCTTACGCAACAAATACTGTAGCTCACAGCGGTGTTGCACTTGCAAAGCAGAGAGGGAACTTCCCATACTTACCACAATGAAAAATACTCACCGGGATCCGCGAAGCGGATGAGTGACGCGTCTGAAACCCTTGCCGGGCGAGGTGAGTGCTGAGGGCCCCACGTTTGGGCGCCAGTTGTTGCGGTTCAATACAAGACAGGACACGGCTTTAGGCAAGCAAGCAGGCTGGTCTGCTGATGGGATTGCCCCTGTCAGCTTTTCCACCTCTTTTATTTCTCTCCCCCCTGTGCATCACATACCCCAACCGACTGCAAAAGGCATCAACAAAGGAAATAATATGACTTTGATTAATATTCCTATTTACTAGCCTCTATCTACTACAATCTTTATTCTCAGGCCTTGAGCTTCGGCCGAGGAAACTTCCCACGGCTGATGCCTTATTTTGACTTCCCAGATGGTCCATGTTTTCATGGTCCATGTCCTTGGACAGAACAGAGCAATGTGTGCATTGCTCCTACACAACAGTCAGGGTGTGCCTTGACTGTTTTCAGGTGCATGAACGCTACATGAACCCTTCAGACATGCAAAAAGCAACCCAGCATAGACAGGGATGGCAGAGCCTTTTTTGTGCCCACTGCTAAAGCAATATTTGAATCTGAATCCTTCACATACTGTCATACATCAGAGGGGTGGACCAAAGGGGTATACAATAACTAGATGGAATTGAATTAAAAAATACAGTCATTAGTATGCTGTGGAACACTGTAAGGTAATGGTATCCCTGATGCATCAGCCATCTAAAACTGGACTGAAAAATGGCACTAGAAAAATGTGCTCTGTGGAACAATCCTGTACTGGCACACAAGGTGACAACAGCTGGTTAAATAGTAAGACAACTCATTCACAATGTTTTTGTGTTTTGCTATAATTCATGAGTCACAGTGTTCATTATAGGTTAGCTCTGAGCTATTCATGAAAATATCCACAGGTTCTGAAAGCATAAACACACACTAGTTTTGAAATGTCATTTAGTGTCTTATTTTAAAACTTCATCCCAATAGGAAGTGAAACGTGCACTGTTGCCCCAATTCAAGCAAAATGTTTATGTGCTTTATTAAACTGAGGCATATGTAACTTTGGCCAGTCACACACAATGAGTAATGGATAACTAATACTCCAAGGGCACAATTTGCCAACAAAACCTGTAGTTGAAAATTATTCTTCAATGTTATTCAGTGACTGCTTAATGTATAGCAATTTATATTTCCTGAAATCCAGATCAGTGTGCAAATCATTTACTAACCACAAAGGGGCTAAATTCATAACCAAGATCATCCACCCACCCCTAAAGCTGGGTTACTTTTATGTCTGAACTATATCCAAACACTTAGTTTTGTGGAGCTGTTGAAGGTTGGGCTCTTGATTTTGTTTATTTTCATTTAAGTTACACCATAAATACTATAGAGCAGGGTCTGTCTATTTGTGTTACAATGACTGCCACAATGGGGATTCTGATCCTGATTGGGGTCTTCGGGTGACACATTATTTTCATTGTAGTAAGCCTGACATGGGGGGAGGGGCAGTATAGACCTGCATGGATGAGGAAGGGGCCAGAGGCCCTGGCTGTAGCCCTCTAGCCATGTTAATCATGTCCCATGGGGAAGAAGGGAGGATGACTTTAAAAGGGAGGAAACTGCAGTCAGCAGGGGTGGGAAGGAGCAGGATGGCCATAAGCAGCTGCCTGAAGGAGTGACTCCTGAAGCCATGGAAGGAACGCCTAAGCAGAGGACCTTTACTCTCCCAGGATAAGAAACAGGCTGAGCCAGTCTCAGACTCAGCCAAAGTGATTTCCCCAAACCCATTAGGTTGCAGCTAGATTTTTGGCAGAACTGTAAATACACCACGTCCATGTTTTGCTGGGACTATAGGGTTTGAGACTTTATTTTGATCCCCCACAGCTGAATAGACTTAAGGCCCACAAAGGGAAGAGGCCCCCCTTTCAAATAGCAGGGAAGTGGGGCTTGTGTTGCGTAGATAACTCAGTGGTGGTATTCCCTCCACCCATCCCCAGGAAGGAACCACCAAGAACTGTCAAAGGCCTGTGGCCCAAAGCTCTTGAATGTAAGGAACTTCTTTGAACTCATTCCCCTCATGTTGAACAGGGTAAAGAATGGCCATAGAGCTGTAACAGCAATATAAGCTATTTTACCAGCACTCCAGATAAACAGAAGCTTTTGAGGGGGAAGTTGCTGTCTCCCCCACAACCAACAGGGAAGAGAAAGAAATATGGTTACACAGATTCATTTGCATAAGTTTTCTATCCAGAATTCCTCCAGTGATACTTTGTGGGAGTTATAATTATATACTAACTCAGAATTGTTGGGTAATGGAACTGAACTGGGGAAGAAGGGGCACCTAACTTGTGGCAAGTAGCACTAACCCCCGCCCCCATGGTAAGGATCCTGTTCAAGGATCCTATATGGTACTAGTTCCCTTCCCCTGAAGGTCCTGCAGTGTAGTGTGGTCTTAACAGTGACTGCATACAGCTTGAGGCCACTGTGAGGTGAGGGAGAGGGGTCTCCTTGATGGGGTGCATAGTAGGGCCTCCCTTGATCCTGTGTCTGCTCCAAAAACCACTCTGAGAACACCTGCCTTAGCAATCAGTGGTGCAGTTTATTTACAGCATACATCCCACCATCTTCTCACCTTATACAGCCAGGGGGGTTCAGCTTTAAGGATGTCTCAGTTCTGCAACCAGGAAGGAAGGGTTACTACTCTCCTTCCTATCTCTGGCTTCTCCCTTTTCTGTCTACATTCTTAGCATCTTTCCTCCTGAGGCTTTTATGCAACCCTAGGGTTATTAGGCTGGCAGCTGTTTCCTCTTTGCCAATCAGATGCAGGTTTCTCTAGGCAGCTCCAATCTACCTCCCTTAATTGGAACTGGCAAGACAGAGGGCTGGCTCAGGTGTTCCTGCCCAGCACCTAGTCACAGGGTGGAATGCAATGCGGGCTCTTTATTGGAGCCACAAAGGACAGCAGCGGAACTGAGAGAAGGGACCTCTCCAGAGTTCAATCTTGCTACTAAATAAAGCTGAAGTCGTGATAAATGTCTTAGGTTGTTCACCCTCAGGACAGGATCAGGCAATACTTCTCAAGGAACTGGAGACAGGTGTGCCCACATGGGGCTCTGGGACTACCCTACCCACTGACCCCAAAACATAAGTAGGGCTTAGTAGATAGGTGAGGGTGAAGCAAGATTTGTCTATTAAACACTCACCAGGTAGGGAGCACAGTTAATGGGCTAGCACCAAGCTGTTCCTGCTTATCTTAGCTAGCACAGACATCTGGACTCAGTATACTGCTGGTTAACCTTCAATTCACCTTCCCAGTCATGCCCACTAAGAAATGAGGCAAGTTACTTATGTCAAGCCAGGCCTACAATATGTCCATAAATTACAATAACAGCTGTAATAGTAATGAACAAACATGTCCTTCTGCAGTGAGGGAGGTTTAGATTCAATGTGCAGGTATGCACTATTGAATATAGAAATGATTTGGAAAAATATGAAGGATCTAAAATAAACATGGGATTATGTGTGGGGTAAACCAGACTCAGAACCGCATCAGTTGTGGGAGTGATATGTCATAACTAAAACTAATGTAGATACTTGTACGATGTTGAATAAGCTTCATTATTAGCATTGACACTGATTCAGGGATAAAAGTCAAGAGCATGCTTCCAGGTAATTTGTCAATGACAAACCAGTAAGCCCAGTCTGTCTTTTTAGTACATCATATATTTTATAAATATCTATTAAAGGTTTAACATATACATCAAAGATTTATCCTTCAGGAAAAAGTAGGCAGAACTCCCCAAAACTCTTTAATGAAAATAAGACAGGAATGTCATGAAAATTATTTAAAGGATCGGAAACGTCTAACTAGACTAGAATGCAAAGGGGGGACTTACGTGATTAATGCAGTAATTCTTGTCTTCAGTATTATACAATGTAAGCTGATACTCATGTTTATAAGAAAAAATCATTAAAATACAAAGAAAAAATAATGGAGTAATTAACAGGAGTTGCTCATGTGGAAGCAAGTTGCCCAACAATTCACTTTGTGCAATGTATTCTGGAATCTGCAAAATAGTACATAATCTAATCCTCCTGACCCCTAACTTGCAACAACAACAATAATTAAGAAAGGGTATTTACAAGTTTGTTTCCAGAATCTGAGAATACTGCACATACCACTAACTATTCCCTTGGGCTTCAGAAAAAATGTGTGAAGTTTTAGCAAACTGGAAACTCACACTGATTCATCGAAGTAAAGACAGCATGAGGGTTATGACCCAGATTAATGCAAGGAAACATACGTAATATACAGAGAATCCTTTCAAACCCATGCCCACCAGGGTGCCAATTAATGCTTTTCTATTTAATTGATCAAGATGATACATTTCAGTTTTTACAATTAATTCTTTCTTTTGTAGGCTTGTGCTGTACCTTTAAATTTTTTTATTCAGCTTTTTAAAAGTGTGACTCTAATCAAATGAAAATTCTGAATCTTGTCATTCCTTTTGACAGTAATATAAATGAAAACAGCAGTTATATTTCCTGTGTTAAAGGGTTTCCTGAAAATATTTCTGGTGAAGTAATTTCTATTTAATTTGAGGACTACATACATATCACCGCATCAAATGTCTACATATATATAAAATTGTCATAGTTGACTGTACATAACACAACGTGGCAGAAGCATGTGAAATGCACAACATAAACTTGGTGAGCTCTCTGGCTATGAACAGATCACATACTGAACTAGATTTAGAAAGTATGGCATTATCATAAGATGTTGGATCTTGCATACAATTCTGCACTTTTGAGCTAAGGTTATTGAAGGCTGACGCTGTACCCATATTCCTCATGGTTCATTGCTCCAGGCCAATGGGAGGTGCTGGAAGCGATGCAGGCCAAGGGATATACTGGCCACTGCTTTCAGCAGCTCCCATTGGCCTGGAGCAGTGAACCACGGCCACTGGGTGCCGCGATTGGCCGAACCTGCGGATGCAGCAGGAAAAAAAACCGGCCTGGCCTGCCAGGGCCTTTCCCTTCACAAGCGGCGGGACAAGTTTGGGAACCACTGCTCTATGGCATAATTCTGATGCAAGATAGGTCATGTGAGAACATTGAAAAGGTTATGGTTACTGAATACGATTATCCTATTTGTATGCATGATCACTTTTGTATCTGAAGTTAGGAATATTGTTTATCTATCACACATGTGTTTTCACATAGGGAAGGCCCACTAGGCACAATGTACTCAGTCTAGATCAGGGGTTCTCAGGACAACTTTTTGGTGGCTGCTCTCATATGTTTTCCTAAAATACTACATTAGCTTAAGGAAAAACAAATATATATGCACATATACACCTCCAAATCATTGTAACTTATATATTGCTAGCTAGTAAGTCTGCTGTGAAAAAGTGATATAAACAAACCTACAGGTATCACTTTTTCACAGCAGACTTTCTCAGCCCTGCCCTGGAGACAAATTAAGCCCCAGATGGGGGATCGCAGGGGGCTGGAGCCCAAAGCCCTGGATCTGGAGCCTGGGGCCTGCCACCATGCAGCTGGAGCCTGGGGATGGAGTCTGAAGCCCCTCAGCCAGAGCCTGCTGCCCTTCCACCCTAGGGCTGAAGTCCAAAACCTGAGCCCCTGGGAAGGTGGGGAACTCGCTGGATGCCTGGTCCTCCAGCATTTTGCCCCAGGTGTCTCCCAAAGGTGGTAGGACCGAACCCTGCAGGTGGCCCCAGCAATCAACACCAAGGTGGTGCATCTAGGAGCAACAGGGAGAGGGAAGAGCTACTACTTTGCCCCCTCTCCCCCAGTCACAGCCCAGGAGGCTGTGGCCACAAGAAATGCCCCTGGTGGCCTCATGCGTCCATGGTGGCTGCATTTCAGAAATGCTGGTCTAGATGGCTACCTGAGAAGGGCCTAATCAAGTTAGTGAACCATTAAGGAGAACAATAGGCCTTAGAAGAAGCTTATTTCCCACCCAAGAGCCTTTCTGAGGATGCTACAAACAGCCTCTGACTCATGGCTGCTATGATACTACAGACACATGTGACCAGGTCACCTGGTGCTGGACTCCATCTTGGGATACCAGTGTTTTGCCACTGACTGTTTCAAAGCTTGGTTCCACATCAGTCAAAGGGGTTTCATCATGGTTCTTCACTGACTCCCCAGCCAGAGAGACTCCTGGAAACACCTGAGGAACAAAGACTGAACTGGGGGAAGTACTGGACCCAGGCTTAAGGGATTTTTTTAGCCTGTGAATGAAACACCTGGGGATTCCAAGCTGAAAGTTAGTGCAGCTTGCCCCTTAAGAGCCTGCAGCCTCATTGCATCATCATTTAGGGTGAGAATTTGCTATTTGTATCACTGTGGTATATTGAGCCTAGTTTGTGTGTTTTGTGTATTTGCTAGGTAATCTGCTTTGATCTGTTTGCTATCCCTAGATTTTAAGTGATATCTTTTTTAGTTAATAGACTTGATTTTTTGCTTTGTCTAAAACCTGTGTGTGTAGATCATAACTCAGGGAAGAAAGCTATTGTATATTTCATCTCCACACTGAGGGAGGGGGGTGAATTTAATGACCTATGCTGCACAGTCCTCTGTGCAGTGCAAGACCATATAATATTGGGTTTACACTCCAGAGAGGCGGTGCATCCCTTAGGAACTGAGTGGTGCCCTAGCTATGCCTCCCCATGCAGAGCTGATCACATCCAGATGCAGTTACATACAGATGATATCTGTGCTAATAAAGTGCAGGCTGGAACCTGGTCACAGCAGTACAGTGTAAAGTGTGCCCAGGCTGGTGGGTCAGGGGGCTCAGTGATACCCCAGTTCCAGGTGGCACCCCAGCAGGGACCTGTCCCAAAGTCATTTCAGTGTAAGCTTTGGCTCAGGCTCCTCGTATAGTTTCCTAAATACTCTACTGGTTTGTATGTTCTGCAATCAATATTATAAATGTTTCATATAATCAATGTTTCTTTCAGGCATGAGTCTAATCCAGGCCTTCCCAGTGCTGATACTGGTCACGAGAAAGGGAAAAATGACTGCAACTTCAGAATTCTACCTTCTACAGCAGGTTTCCCTGGGTGAGATGTAAATTGCTAATGCTTGGCATTAGGATATTATGTACTGCATTATGAGCACTAGGCAGCTGCAACTCCTTTTAACTATTAGACTGTACCTTCTATGTGGCTGTGAGGTGCCAGGGGTAGGAAAGCAGATCTGTTTTCCTAACACTGCCTTGAATGCTCATTTAATATACCTTATGTATTCCAGCTCTTCAGATAGCTAGCCCCACTTTCTCTCTAAGGGCCCGATTCTGCCAATGTTGTGCACGTTAGGTGAAATGATGGGCATCTTGAATTCAATGGGAGTTTTGTTATTGGCTCTAGTTGGGCTGAGGATTTCACCCACTGAGTAATATCTTGTTTGGCAAGTAGTCCCATATTCATTCTTTGTGAATACAGGTTCTATAAATTGGTCTTAAGGGCCGGTTTCAAAAGAGCTCAGCAGCCAGATTTGGGAACAGATTTTCAAAAGAATTTAACACACTGGGTTCTGATCAGTTTTTGAAGTCGGTCCATAAGTGTCATAAAGGGAGCTCTTGAGTACAGAGTATTTCAGAAAATATGGTCCTTATTTAGGTGCCAATCTGGCCCTAGTTGTGAGTGTTTAGCACTTGAAAATATGAACCTTAGTTCATTTGAAAACATGTTCCTGTATAACATAAAGGGAATCATTTTACAAACCAGGTTGAAATCCTAGCCTCATTTACTTCAGTGGAGTCCCTGACTTAAATAAAGACAGGATTTCATCCATTATTCTTCTGAAAATGTTCTTGCAATGGACTTGTAAGAAATGGATAGTATCACATTTCAAGTTAAACAGGGTCTAAAAAAATCCTAATATATAGTTTTTGGAGCAATCCATTCTCAAATAAGTATGCCCTTTTAATATTAACTATTTTGGTATGTTTATATTATTCTGTGTATTAATTGTACTAAAGGCCCTGATCCTGCATAAAATCTGTGGTGATGGAGTCCTGCGCCTATGCAGAGCCCTCTTTAAATCAAGGGTCTACCCTTGTGGAGTTCATTGCAGTTTCAGGACCATAGGTGGCATACTATTAACTGTGGAGAGATGGTATATTTAAATTTTCAGCAATTATGTATTTCTCCTAACTATTTTGCTCTGTAAAGCGTTAAAGCATGGCTTAGATTGACTTCTTTGAAGGTCAAATATGCTTATCTTAATCTAGCCTGCATGAGATTCTTTTGTTCGTTTCATTTTTAAATGTTTTTATTCTGAATTTTCTTCACAATCCATAACTCCAAAATGTTGTTCTGAAAATCAGTCTAATAAATATTCCTGCTACTTCATAATCCCTATTAGGAAGCAGAAATTCTAACTAGATGGGTGTACTTGACCAGTCTAACTGATATACCAGTAACTACATTAGTTCAATTTCTTCTTTTTATTTTAAGATAGAAATGGAAGGGAAGATGAACACTGAAAGCCTAACTGCATGTATTCAGTACCCATCCAGAGTAATCAAAATGTATGACTCTGCCACCCTACTCATATTGTATATTACAATCAATGAGTAGTCCTGTTAATTTCAATTTTACTACTCAATATGAGGAACAGAGGTGGAATCCTTTAATGAGCAGAAATAGATAAGACACTTAGTTTCCAAACAGAAGAACTGATCCATAGAAGTAAATGTACCAGTTTTGAATGAATGTTCGCTCAGGAAGGGAAGCTGCAGTTTAAATAAGACCTGCTAGGCGAAGTGAACACGCAAATCCTACTATATGTCAAATGAATAACTAGGTCAAGGAAACATGCCTCATGAAAATAATTGACTAATGCTTATTTCATCGCTGTCTATAGAATGCAACTTAATATCAAATGTGTTGTACTTGAATCCCCTCATACTAAATACACTAGCAGAACAGCTCACAGACGACCAGTTCTTTGACTGGGGTAAACTGGCATAGCTCCATTTGAGACAATTATTCTGATTTACCCTAGCTGACAATCTGTCCCATGATTATTTCTTAATGGCGTCATGAATGGTCTAAAATTAAACCATAATAACCATAAATATGAATCAGATATTTTTAAATATACGTTACCTTTACACGAGAAAGTTCAGCTAATAATACTGCTTGCTTTGGCACAGCTTTACACTTGGCTCTATATTTATATGTGTCTCTCTCCCTACTTCATCCTTTTCCCTTGGAATTTTAGACCCATTGACTTTTGTTAAGCTTCTAGTGCACAATCTTTTGTTGTTTCTTTTAAATGTATTTTATATAGTTTTAATATGGTGTAGAGCATCCCAAGTGAGTCACGAGGATGCTTTCCAAGTATATTGCATTAAGGGGAAGCAAAAGTGGATGGGAACCTGGGAGGCATTGACCATGAGATGGTCGAGTTCAGGATCCTGACACAAGGAAGCAAGGAGAGCAGCAGAATACGGATCCTGAACTTCAGAAAAGCAGACTTTGACTCCCTCAGGGAACTGATGGGCAGTATCCCCGGGAGAATAACATAAGGGAGAAAGGAGTCCAGGAGAGTTGGCTGTATTTTAAAGAATCCTTATTGAGGTTGCAGAAACAAACCATCCCAATGTGTAGAAAGAACAGTAAATATGGTAGGTGACCAGCTTGGCTTAATAGTGAAATCTTTGCTGACCTGAGACACAAAAAAGAAGCTTACAAGAAGTGGAAGATTGGACAAATGACCAGGGAGGTGTATAAAAATATTGCTCAGGCATGCAGAAGTAAAATCAGGAAGGCCAAATAACACTTGGAGTTGCAGCTAGCAAGAGATGTTAAGAGTAACAAGAAGGGATTCTTCAGGTATGTTAGCAACAAGAAGAAAGTCAAGGAAAGTGTGGGCCCCTTACTGAATGAGGGAGGCAACCTCGTGACAGAGGATGTGGAAAAAGCTAATGTATTCAATGCTTTTCTTGCCTCTGTCTTCACAAACAAGGTCAGCTCCCAAACTACTGCACTGGGTAGCACAGCATGGGGAGGAGGTGACCAGCCGTCTGTGGAGAAAGAAGTGGTTTGGGCCTATTTAGAAAAGTTGGACAAGCACAAGTCCATGGGGCTGGATGTGTTGCATCCGGAAGTGCTAAAGGAGCTGGTAGATGTGATTGCAGACCCATTGACCAGTGTCTTTTAAAACTCATGGTGATCAGGGGAGGTCCTGGATGCCTGGAAAAAGGTTAACATAGTGCCCATCTTTAAACAAGGGAAGAAGGAGGATCCTGGGAACTACAGGCCAGTCAGCCTCACCTCAGTTCCTGGAAACATCACAGAGCAGGTCCTCAAGGAATCAATTCTGAAGCACTTAGAGAAGAGGAAAGTGATCAGGAACAGTCAGCATTCACCAAGGGCAAGTCATGCCTGACTAATCTAATTGCCTTCTATGATGAGATAGCTGTCTCTGTGGATGAGGGGAAAGCAGTGGATGTGTTGTTCCTTGACTTTAGCAAAGCTTTTGATACGGTCTCCCACAGTATTCTTGCCAGGAAGTTAAAGAAGTATGGGCTGGATGAATGGACTATAAGGTGGATAGAAAGCTGGCTAGATCATCAGGCTCAACGGGTAGTGATCAATGGTTCCATGTCTAGTTGGCAGCCGGTATCAAGCGGGGTGCCCCAAGGGTTGGTCCTGGGGCTGGTTTTGTTCAATATCTTCATTAATGATCTGGAGGATGGCGTGGACTGCACCCTCAGCAAGTTTTCAGATGACACTAAACTGGGAGGAGTGGTAGGTTGGAGGGTAGGGATAGGATACGGAGGGACCTAGACAAATTAGAGGATTGGGCCAAAAGAAATCTGAGGTTCAAGAAGGACAAATGCAGAGTCCTGCACTTAGGATGGAAAAATCCCATGCACCACTACAGACTAGGGACCAAATGGCTAGGCAGCAGTTCTGCAGAAAGGGACTTAGGGGTTACAGTGGATGAGAAGCTGGATATGAGTCAACAGTGTGCCCTTGTTGCCAAGAAGGCTAACAGCATTTGGGGCTGTATAAGTAGGGGCATTGCCAGCAGATCGTGGGACATGATCGTTCCCCTCTATTCAACATCGGTGAGGCCTCATCTGGAGTACTGTGTTTTGGGCCCCACACTACAAGAAGGATGTGAAAAAATTGGAAAGAGTCCAGCGGAGGGCAACAAAAATGATTAGGGGACTGGAACACATGACTTATGAGGAGAGGCTGAGGGAACTTGGATTGTTTAGTCTGCAGAAGACAAGAATGAGGAGGGATTTGATAGCTGCTTTCAACTGCCTGAAAGGGAGTTCCAGAGAGGATGGATCTAGACTGTTCTCAGTGGTAGCACATGACAGAACAAGGAGTAATGGTCTCAAGTTGCAGTGGGGGAGGTTTAGGTTGGATATTAAGAAAAGCTTTTTCACTAGGAGGGTGGTGAAGCAGTGGAATGTGTTACTTAGGGAGGTTAGTGGGATCTCCTTCCTTTGAGGTTTTTAAGGTCAGGCTTGACAAAGCCCTGGCTGGGATGATTTAGTTGGGGATTGGTCCTGCTTTGAGCAGGGGGTTAGACTAGATGACCACCTGAGATCCCTTCCAATGCTGATATTCTATGAACGTCTTTATTTGTTACACTTTTTCTTAGGAAGAGTCAAGAGAACTGTTATATTGCACTCTTTTAATGTCCAAAAAAATGGAATCTTACAGGTTTATAATGTCACTAGCATTCATATACCAGAAAAGAGAGAATGCTGACAGATAATGTGACACACAAGGTCACAGGCAATGATTAGTTACTTGTAAGGGATAAAATTTCCAAAATCAGTCACATCAGTCCATAATGTAGGAGTAGTGCTGGGTGCCCTCAGGAAAGCAGATTTACAACGGGGTTCCAGGCTTCAAGTAAATCAATAGTTCTCTCCAAAACCAGAATGCAACATGCTGAGGGACATATTCCTTAGCAAAATACAGATCCACAAGTAGCTGAGGTATTTGTATAAGAAAATCTGTCTGCATACAGCTGGGTGAACTACTTGATTTCATAACACATCGTTTGCAAATCTGGGAGCGGGGGGAGTTGAATAAACAGGCTGCTGAACTCACCACGTTGGATTGATAGTAATGTAGCATAATTGAACTGAATGTAAGTAATCTTGATTTACTGAGGGGTGTGAGTGTGTGTTTATATAAAAACAAAGTACTAGGCCCTTTTACGTTAGGAATTTATTAGCCAGTGAACAAATTTCATGCAAAGAAATGTCTGCCTGTGCATTCCTTGCAAACTGTGTTTACCACATGTATTGTTTAGTGACTGGTCACCTGAGTCACCTAGTATTGTTTGTCTTCCTTAATGGGAAGAATGTTGCTATATTAAGGAAGTGGAGGTTATGGGATTGGGATTTACAGGGTCTTTGATTTATTTCAGGAAGAGGGTGGTAGTTTTTTTTTTTTTTCCTGGAAGTAAGAGCGGAGAGGCCCAGCAGAATTAGGGAATTTTGTGGACTTAAAAAAAATATCCCATGGTATTTGACACAGACTTTTCCAGGATGTCACAACTGTACAAATACTGCTACTATAATATTACACTCTGGGATAATATTTTAAATTGATATGTGCCCAACATCTCTCACCACTTTTTTTTTTAACAACCCACAGTGCTGCTCCTCTAAGGCCACGTCTACACTACCCGCCGGATCAGCGGGTAGTGATCGATCTATCAGGGATAGATTTATCACGTCTAGTGTAGACATGATAAATTGATCCCCAATCGTTCTGCTGTTGACTCCAGAACTCCACCACGGCAAGAGGCGGAAGCAGAGTCGACGGGGGAGCAGCAGCAGTCGATCCCGCACCACGAGGACGCGAAGTAAGTGATTCTAAGTCAATCTAAAATATGTCTACTTCAGCTATGCTATTCTTGTACCTGAAGTTGCATATCTTAGATCGATTCCCCCCGCTAGTGTAGACCTAACACTGTGGATCCACAGCAGGTCAGAGCCATCAACTCCAAGACCCAAGGACTCCATACTTGCTCCACCCACTGCATGGAGCTGGTTGGGAACTTTATCAGGAAGGTTTTTCAGGTCCATGATGGAATTTCTGTTGAAAACAAGAGCCATCCCGAACCCTGAATTCCCTTGTGGCTAGGGCACTTATGAGGGATGTCCGAATCCAGCATGAACATGGCTCTTGCCTGATTGGGAACAAGGACTTAAACTTGGGTCTCCCACATCCAATGTGGGCCTTAACCACCTGACTGAAGTTTAATACAATTGATCTATTTCTGTGGAAAGTTTCAATTTCAACAAATAGGCATTTTATGCTTGGAAAAAAATATATATCTAAAAGTTCCCATCCAGATCTATAAACTTTTTCTCTCAGATTTAGCCATCAGAGTACAATAAGGAATTCATTTTTATACTATCAAAGGGACTTAGAAAAATTGTACCTTATTATTTCTCATTTCCATGATAAATGGGTATTTTATCCAGGAATCTGAGCAATTACTTTACTATTCAAACCTTTCATGAATAGACACTTATTTGGATATCTTAGAATGATAAATTCCTTTTATTCCTTCTTTCTCTTGTAAGAATTATTCATGTTCGTATTTCATGAATACAGACCTTATAAGAATGGCTTTAAGCATTATAAAGCATATAAAAATGAATCAGTTCACCTCATTTCTTACATGTGGCCTGTGTAGTTGTAGAGATAAATTAATATAGTTTTTCAAACAATTATTTTCTTTCACATTCAAATTGCAACTCCAAATTTGTATAGTCTATTTTTCCTCCATTACTCCCGTTTTTTTTTACATGTGCAGTTGATTTTTGCAGCCTGTGACAATGCTACTCCATAGCAAATGACTTGGTGTGTGTTCAGTGCTTCAGTTCAGAATATGAGCTGTGCAATACAAGAGCAGATGACTAAGAACCACCCACGCAGCTTAATATTTATTCAAAGAAATGTAATTGGGGTCCAATCCTGCAAATACGTATACAACTCCTGGTGTCATTGGAATACATAAGGCTCTAAAAGCACTGGTCCTTGGGTGCTGCTGTGAAGGGAGACTGCTTCGGTGTATGTCAAAAGAACTGGTTCACTGATGATCACAGTCTGGCTCGTAATACTTATTGGTGTCAATGTCACAATGTTAGGTCTGCATTCAACAGCTTTATTAGCGGTCTGAGCACTAAAACTGACTGGGTGTGGAGACTGAACTATCTTCTCACATACAGAGGTGGATCTTGTAGGAAAGGTGGATTCAGTGGGAGACGCATATGCATAGAAGGGTAGATTTTCATTCTCTAACATCTTATTGCAACCTTAGTCAAGCATTTTCTGGTTTTAGTGGCAGTCAAGGAGCCAGATAGGGATGTTGCTGACACAGGGCTTCTCAATAGTGCAATTTCTTCAGATGCAGGAGACTGCATGAGGTAGCTTGTTGATTGATGTCGTGACCCAGAGGTCATCAGTTTTTGGGTTATGGAATGTTAATCTTCCCTTTGGTTAGTCTTCCCTTCTCAGCCTTAGCCATGATGCTTATAATGTGCAAACTTACTGTGCTTTGCAGTGGCTTCCTGGAAGGCCTTTGGACAAATGAGGAGTGAGTACTACCTTGAAGCCATGGAACTTAGTCAAAAAGGGTTTGAGTTAAGACATCTTTAGCTGGTTCTCAAGCCAGCAATTTTTTTAAAGAAGTGCTTGATGTTTGTGCACCAAATAGACTGCATGTCTACAACCCCCCATAATATCAAAAATAGAGAACACAGGTCCCCTTGTGAGGAAATAGACCTGGCCCTGCCTGGCTGAAAAGGTCTTGAGATGGTATGTCACCAATTTATAAAAGGTTTGGCAGAAAGCTCTAGGAAAATGTATTTAAAAGATTCTACCAATCAAAAACCACCCCGCATTCATCAAGTTCTTTTTAATTTTGCTGATGGAACTTATGGCAAGATCTCACAATTGTCTTGCAAACAAGACAATCTAGTCATCTCTATTTAGGAACTAGATAATATGTCAAACAGCTTTTCTTTGGAAGTTTCCATCTTGAAAGAGTAAAGCTACTTTAAAGCTTATAGAATAGAACCCTTTTATAATACGAAAAAAGGTCTGTATTCCCATTTGTACTAATTCTTACACAGATAAGAAAGATGTTTAAATTCTAAATGGGAAAAATAAAGTAGGCTTACAATAGTTTAACTTGCGGATTAAGAAAGCAAAGGTTACTTTTAGCTAAAAGCACAATCCCCACCCCCCAAACAAACAAACAAAAATACTCAAAGGTTCATGGGATGGCTTTCAAAACACACAAAAAAAGTGAACAAGGAGCAAAAATGATGTGTTGACTGCAAAAAGACCTATCCTTCATTAATTTATCTAATTCTTTTTGAACCCAGTTCTATTTTTGGCCTTCATGACATTCTATGGCAATGAGTTCCACAGGTTGACTCTGAGTTGTGTGAAGTACTTCCTCTTTGTTTGTTTGTTTTTGTTTAAACCTCCTGCCTATTCTTTTCACTGGGTGACACATTGTTCTTTATGTGATGGAGTAAATAAATACTGTGTTCATTATTTTAAAGACCTCTAAGATAACCCCTCAATCTTTTTTTCTAAGATGAACAGTCCATCTTTTTAAAATTTCTCCTCCTATAGAAGTTGTTCCATATCCCTAATTACTTTTGTTGCCCTTCTCTATAGTTTTACAAATTCTTTTTTTTTTTTTGAGATAAGGTGACCAGAACTGCACATGGTATTCAAGGTGTGGGCGTACCATGGATTCATATAGCATTATTATATTTTCTGTTCCAGGGATCGGCAACCTTTGGAACGCGGCCCATCAGGTTAAGCCCCCTGGCCAAGGGATGTGCTGGCCACTGCTTCCTGCAGCCCCCATTTGCTTGGATAGCATAGGTATAGTACAGATCTTTAGGGGATCCCATGACTTACCTCTCTCCACTGTGAAAACTGACAATTTATTCCTGCCCGTTGTTTCCTATATTTTACCCAGTTGCTGATCCATGAGAGGACCATGCATCTTATCCCATGATTTCTTAGTGTCCTTAAGAGATGTAGGTGAGAGACTTTCAAAGGCTTTTTGAAAGTCCAAGTACACATATATCCACTGGATCACTCTTCTCCACATGGTGGTTGACCCACTTAAAGAATTCTGCTAGATTGGTGATGCATGATTTCCTTTTACAAAAGCAGTGTTGACTGTTCCCCAACATATCCTGTTCCTCTGTGTCTGATAATTCTGTTCTTTACTAAAGTTTTTGACCATTTGTCTGGTACTAGAGTTAGCCTCTGGAGCCTCTTTGATTTTTTTTTAAATGTTACTTTAGCTATCCTCTAGTCTTCTGGTACAGAGGCTGATTTGAGCAATAGGTTACATACCACAGTTCTGTAATTTTATATTTGAGCTCCTTCAGAACTCTTGGGTAAACACTGTCTGGTCTTGGTGATGTATTACTGTTTAAATTATCAGTTTGTTCCAAAGCCTCTTTGGCACTTCAATCTGGAGAGTTCCTCAGATGTCAGCTAAAAAGAATAGCTCATGTGTGGGGAGCTCCCCCACATCCTCTGCAATGAAGACAGATGCAAAGAATTAATTTGACTTTTCCATGATGGCCTTGCAGGGTTCTGCCCCATGCTCTGCAACTGGAATGGTGTCTAGTGTGTTATAGCAGGGAGGCTGGGAGTCCAGAATCCTGGGTTCTATCTCCTACTTTTTGAAGGGAGTGGAGTATAGTGGGTTAAAGCAGTCAGAATTGCCAGTGCAAAGTGGTTGGTTTAGGGGGAATCTGACAGAGTGAGCAAGTGGCAGGCTGAGCCAGAGACTGAATGAGAACCAGGTCTGCTGGAAGCAGGCTACAACTTGGTTCCCCAGAGATGGGGGACATCAAGGCGAAGTCACATCTACCTAGAGGTTTAAGGGGAATACCACGTGAGAATATACTTTATTGTTTCAAGCCACTTCTATGAATGGTTTGTACCTCTGTGGCAAAATGTATCATACTTTGTCTTGGAAAAGCTGTTTCTAACATACGATCATTGTCCACCGGCTCCTGAAAGGAAAACTCTTATAGGTACCAGGTCCACTGGTACCATTAACAGCTGATCCAAAGCCTACTGAAGTCAATAGAAAGACTGCCATTGACATCAGTGGGGTATGAAAGAGGCCCGTAGAGAATTGAGGGCCAGTTTCAAAAGTGGTTTTCTAAACACAAGTCTAAGAGTTATTTTCATTAGGTTTTAGAATCAATTTATTTTTATTCTTTTCCAGAGTAATTACCACACATGAAAATATTCAGATCCTGATTTTACATGCACATTAGTTAGTACTAGTCAATGCTTGTCAACTCCATTCTCTTTAAATTAGAAGTGTATGCAGAGTATTTCTCAGAGAGAGAGATTAAGGGATTTGTCACTTGTTTCTGTGTTTAAAAGTTGTAGGACATATGGAATAAATACTGCCGTGAGCACTTCACAGTGATTGATTGGTAATACAGTGGCTGTTTTAATATGTTCTCCTTTTAAACACAGTGCACATTTACTTCAAACATTTTGCTGTCAGTTTCTGATTTGTGTTCTGTTTGTTATGGCTAGGAGCAGAACTGTATGGCCATTAGCAAAACCAGAATGAGTGCAGCCTGTTATCACACTCAGACAGTGGGTATGACATAAGTAAAGCAAGTATTAGAAGTATGGACTGCCAAGAGAGGACAAGGTTGATATTCCTTTTTGCAGTCAAGGAATATTAACAGCTGGGTAAGCAGGAATTGAATCCAGAATTGAAAACATAAATTTGGCAGTGACGTTTTCAAATCTTTGACAGAAGGGAATTTGTTTCTTTAAATGTTTTCCGTGTATAAGAGAGCAAACAACTTTGCACTACTGAGCCAGTGAGAGGATGAAAATTGAAAGGGTAGAAGCTCTGAGCTGTAAGTTGTGTCAGAGCCCAAAATGAACAAGAACGGAAAGAATTTGCCTTCAAGGTAGCATTTTAACTACCTTAAAAATGCAGTGTTGTCCAGACTTCAATAGATTCACAAAAAATACCTCAAGTACCTGTAAGAGGTTGATTTAACTCTTGAACTCTCCCACACCACGTTTAGTAGGCCTGTGTGTATGTTACAATAGTGTGCATCTGGTGTCCACTGATTCAAGCCTACCCAGGATTAAAGGTTAAAACTATGAGTTATGGAAAGTTGTAGGCAACACACTGTGTGGTATGAGAAGACTTAAAATTTTAGCAGCTACTGAATGCTCTTCCAATTTAATTTTCTAGATTGCAGACATTGTCTATGGTTAAATATTATGAATGATACTTTAATGTTCAGCTGAGACCAGTAAGGTAGTGTCTCGCCTCCTGCCCTGCAATTCTGGGGGCCTTCAATGCTGTTGTGCCTCACAGACCCTGACACCAACAGCCAGCATGCAAGCACTCAGGTCACATCTTAGCTTCCGCTGCCCATTATATATAATTTTTGCAGAGTGATCCTAACATCCTCCAAGTCCTGAGTTTCCCCAGACTGAACACCAACAGAAGCTGTTAAGTTCATGGCTCTTTTAAAGAGTCCATACACTACAGCTTATTAACTTAACAGAGGTGTAAACACCCTTCCCTTCAAACACAACACTGAATTGGTTTAAAGTAAAAGTAAAACAAGTTTACTAAAGGAAAAAGTCATGGGTTTAAGTGATACCAAATATAAGGAGTAAAGATAGATAGTTATAGCAAACAAAAGTAAATATATGCTTCTAAGACTAAAACCTCCATTGATAAATTAGTCTCTTGTTCAAAAATATTAGTTTTCACCAACTCTCTTTTCCAGCATAGCTGACCAGATCCTCTGGCCAGGACCCAGCACATGGGCCTCTTTGACTACTCAAGTGAAGGATAACTTTGGGGGGGTTTCCTACATTCTTTGTAGTCCAGTAAGCCTTTGAAATGTATTCTTCTGAAATGTATCCCCAGATAAAGTTCCTTTCCCCTCCTGGGTGTGAATGCTGTGCAGTCTCTCCCCCAACCGCAGGTGATTTCTGAAATGCAAGTAATCTCTTCCTGCAACCTCCTATACAAATACCTGGTTTGAAGTGTTGGTCTCTTTCTTTTGTCTGGAAAAACCTGTTTATCAACTCTCCCAGCATGCCTGGTTTAAACAAACGTTGTTCACATTTCCAGCATATATCTATAAAATCCTTTGTAGGTTTACTGTACATGTATCACACAAGAATATTAATGATCAATGAGTTAGTTTCCCAATGTTGTATGCCACCTTTTGGGTAAATATCAGGACAACAGTGTGCCAATTGGTACTGGAGAACTCTTAGGATCAGAGGTCCCAGCCAAATTTGGAGCTCCATTGTGCTAGGTGCTATGCAACCATATAGCAAGAGACGGCCACTGCACCCTAGTCTACAATACAATATATCACTTAAATAAACTTATCTTTAAATTGTTTTATTTGAGCTATATTTCTTTTGGAGGGAAGAAAGATATCTCTAAGTGGCATGGTAAGAGGAAGAAGAAAATACCAGCAGCTACAGTAAGTTTAAAAAAATGCCATTGGAACATGGGGAATAGGCTCTTCAGACAACTGTGGTGACCCCTCTCCCATTTCTGTAGAGATAAATTTTGGGAAAGCTGCATTAAATAAGCTATCTGTGGGTAAAGGAGAATGATTGTACGTAAAATATTTTCTCATCACCTGAAACATTAAGTGATTTTAAAGGTAGGAAAAAATAAAAGATTTGTTAAACTATTAATGTAGATTTGTCAGTTGTTGTTTAGAGGACATTGAGAATGTGATATGAAGCTTCTGATGTTGAAAAGGGAGTGAACAACATTTTTAATAGAACTTAAACAGTGAAGATTGAACATGTATGATACATATAATAAATCCATAAGTAAAAAAAGGAAAACCATTTATCTTACAAGTTGAAGTGTGAGACCAAGGAATTCATAGAAAGCTTTTAAAGAAATATTTACAAAAAATATATTATGGGTTTTTGTTATAGGGATTGTAGGTCTGTCTGACACTTAATACCTGGGAGATTTCCTATAGTAATTAGAAAATCATTTGAATGGTGAGACATAATAGATACATTGTTAAATCTGGCTAAGCAAAATGAAAGGATGAATGGTAGTTTAGTCAAACTATTGCTACTTCTGGAAATTTCTAGCTTTTCATGGTTTAAGTTACTGTAAACAATGAAGTGCCTGTCTTCTCATTGTTGCATGTGGGTATTATGCAGTTAGCTCAGATTAACAAGAATGGAACTGATTGTATACATCTTCAATGCATTTGTATCAATTGGCCCCTTGAATTACAGGAGAAGTGGTATTTCTTGATTCTTAGCTTGTTTCTCTTCCTTCTTCTCCCTGCTCCTCCCCGTCTTCTTCCCCACCATAAACTGGGGCCATGGAGTAAACAGAGGGATGGCCCAGGATCCCATTCTTTCTCTTAAAAAGATCATGAACTAATATATCTTTCAGCATGATGAGTCTCTCCTTCTCCCACCCTGACCATTAGTAAAAAAACAAAACAAAAACTAATGTGATGAGGAGGTCCTGCAGCTGACAGGTGGCATCCCCTTGTTCCTCTTGCACTGCAGTGTTCAAGGAGTTGACTGTTCATCTCTACCTCAACATTTGTGAGGTTGGAGGAAACATCCGACTGGATGACCCAAGCTGATGGCTACCGTATTAACCCCTTCGCTATTAGGGCGATGCATAGCTCCATGATGAATCCACCCAGTTTTCACAATTATTCTAGTTATGGACTTTTTCTTGCTGGGGGATGTGCTGAGCATTCAACAGCATTCTCCAAGAGCCCATTTATCATATGTGGTAGCGGGGCAGGGCAGAGTCAGATTCCTCCCTAGTCAAAGGGCAGAGTAGGGTGACTTAATCTTTCTGTATATGCTTCTGAAAGGATAAACATTTATGTTTGAGGCATCCTGTACCCCATGTGACACCCTATACCCCACATTCACCACTTTTATATGTTTATATTTTGTAGAAAGGATCATTTGAAAAATTATCTGCTGAATATTATTATCCTGTTGAAATGTGTGTGATACTGCATGTGAAATTGTGAGAAATTCTGTGATTTTACTCTGTTACCCAGAATTACTACATATTTCATAAAGCAATTTGTCAAAGATGAAGACCCACTGCAACACCAGCAAAGTGCTATATAACCATTACCTGCTTAGTCAGAGACTCACCATCAGGGGTATTGTAAACAGGATGTTTTATAATTTATCTGAAAGATCATTTGGAACTCATGTGTGCAATGGAACTGCCTATTCACAGGACCCAGGAAGGATTTTTCCAGAGCACAAAGGTTGGGGTATAAGAAGAGGGGGGGGGGGGGGGAAATGCATCCAGCCACCCCTCTCTCCTCCTTCCATCTCTCTGCTCATGACAGTCACTCTCAAACTGAACAATTAGGGGGGAGTGGTTGCCATCTGGAAAGGGAGTCAGACTACGAAATGAATTGCATTTCATGGTGAGACAACCCTTTTGCTTTTAAGCCTAATAGCCTGATAAAGTTTAGAAATTAGCTTGCATGTTATCCTTTTATTTCTTTTGTAACCAATTCTGACTTTTATGCCTTGCCACTTAGATTTTAAGTGATTATATCTTTCTTTAGTTAATAAACTTTACCTAAACCAGTGTGTTAGAAGTATTTGGGAAACCTCCACTTGAGACAAGGCTGGTGCATACAATCACTTCCTTTATTGAAATGGTGGAATGGACTATCTATGAGCTTTCATTGTTCAGTAGTGCCCTGGACAATACAAGATGCACATTTATGGGGGTGCAAAGCTGGGACTAAGAATATGTGGCGTTTGTCCTGTATGTAGTTCATGGATGGCTGGAAAAGCATTCATGCATTCAGCTGGGAGCGACTTTACATGCTAGCGGCTGTGAATGGGCAGACCCTGGAGGGGTTGCTATTCACTAGCAAAGCAGCCTGTCTGGAGAGCTAAGGGGAGACAGCAGTTCAAGTTGCACCCTTGGGAATGTCATAACGGTATGGTGCCTGAGCATGTTCTCAGATTACATTTTCATTGGGCCTTTGCAGCTATAGAGCCCATTGCCTGGAGAGGTCTCTGGAAAGGAAATTAAGAAGCTTAATTTTTTTTTAATTAAACACTCTAATGCAGTGGTCCCCAAACTGGGGTGTGCTCCCAAGGGGAGTGCAGAAGAACATTCAGGGGGGTGCAGTGAGACCCAGGCCAGCACCTCCAGGGGGAAAGGAGGGAGTGCCACCCAGTCCCACTCTGTCCCCAGCTCTCCTTCAGCCTTGGGCCCCGACTGTGGCCTGGCCATGGCTCCACTCTTGGCCACAGCCTTGGGCCCTAGCCCCAGACCCGGCCCCTGCCACAGTTCAGCGCCTGGCCTGGCCATGGCTCCAGCCCCAACTTTGGCCCCCAGCTCTGAGCGCAGCCTAGCTCCAATTGTGGCCCTGCTCCAGCCCCTGGCTCCTGACCATGGTTCCTGGGGTATGGCAACATAAGTTAGGGACCACTATAATGGAAGAGGTTGGGATGACATAAATGTTTAATTCTGTTAGCCATGTGTTAAACTCTCTTCGCTGTTGGACTACTGCCATTAGTTTCAAAGTCTTATATTGGCAGAAGTGGCCAGTGTTGTGTACCAGTTGGGGCTCTGCATGTTTGCACACAGGGAGACTTTCAGACCAGCTTGTTAGTCATGCCCAAGTCCCTCAGTGCTCTTGATGGGAGATCAGTTAATGCTTTAATAGGGCAGGTCTAGGCCATAGTTAAGGACCTGATCATCTACCCAGTGAAATTAGTGTACAGCGGTGATATTGCAATACATATAAGCAAATCATGGATGGATATTTAATAGTGTCAGTGGCTGTCAATGATCACTGATCAGAGAGGCTGCTAGCAATGGCTGATTCCTAATGAGTTTTTGGATTTAGTTATCTTTATTTTTAAAAGGAAATGCATCATTTTTGGGACAATGTATTCTGAGAATTCTTTACATGACATAGCTTCCTTTCCTTCAACATTTCTCCTGAGCCTAGACAATGCATATGAATGTGAAGGATTTCCCTTGTCCAGATGGGCATTACAGGCATTTCCTAAATCTTGCATGTTTCCTAAATCTATGTGGGTTCTTACTATTACCCAGCGGGTCACCACATAGGCCTCCACTCTGAAACCATGCTGAGTTTACTGCAGTAAAGGAACACTTTTTTGAATTAAGCAACAGGTAGTCATGGCAACTGCTGTGTACCATAAACTACTATGACAGCTGCTCAGTCTGGAAACTCAAAAAGCTTGGGTGCCCAAAATCAGAAGCTAGATTATCAGAACTCCTGCTCCACACATCTGAAATCTGACATTTTTCCCCAATCCCAGAGCATTCAAAACAAAATATGTACATTCTCTGCAGCATATCCAACTACCCCCTTTTCAAAATCCCCTGGTACATAATTTAGACAGTGGCACAAAACTCATATGCGATTGTGGCAGTATACAGTGAAGTTTTCTCGTTTATAGTGCCAGACTTTGGTAAATTTAAATTACAAATTATTCCAGTTACTAATAACAGAGTCTTTTACTCAGAAGACTATGTCAGAAATGTTGTGTTTGAGATTGGTGAAGCACACACAGTTTGTAAGCTGTACTTAGCACAGCCACATAAAATTGAAATCATATGGAAATAAGAGTGAGAAGTATAGGAAAATGCCCCCTGGATCATGCACACTTTTCGCTTTAGGCTGGTACAAGATAAAGCAATCCCACAATGTAGACATACTTAACTGTGGTCATACTTACAACCTTGTGGAGGCTATTAGAAACAAAGATTGAAGAAACAGTCAGTGGAGCCCACCGAGAGAAGAAATGAAGTTTCGGGTTGCTGCCGCCTCAATCACTGCCAGCATCCCACTTGTGAACATTCAAGCATCAGGTTTTATATCCCCTTTTTCATACCTTTTCATATCCCTGACCATATTTATGTGGGGCTCGGGTCTATTCTATATGTGGCTTTCCAGATACCCACAGTTGGGGTTCAGATTGCTGACATAAGCTATTTGCATCAATATGGTGTTAAAATAATTCCTGATGTTTCCAATATGTTGATGGATTAACCTCATACTTACAAATACTAAAAATTCCCCCCAAACACATTATTTCATGCTTCTGTAGCATACTGGTTTGCCACAAGCTAAATATTGCTAAATCTTATAACATTAGGACTTAGTCATGCTAACTGTTTTGCGACTTAGGCCAGCTGTCAAAACCAACAGGCCAACTAGGGTTCAGCTTCTTGCCAAGCCTACTGTTGTTGTATGCCCCAGATTCTTAAGTTTCCCTACTTTCATGTCTTGCATCACAGCTCTAATAGCTTTTATTTTCCCTTAAAGCATTTTAATATGCATTAGCACATGATATATAACTTTGTACCCTAAGACCAAGTCTGTGTCTTTCAAATTAGCCACATTAAAAAAAATGGAAAATTAAATAAAGGTGAAAAAATATAAGAAAGAGGGAAATTAGATTTCTCTTGTCAAGGAGTGAAGAGAGATACCGTGGAGCCGATTCCTAAATCATTGTCAAATTATGTCAAGGGACTTAGGAGTTTGATACTAGAAGAGGGAAAAAGAAAAAGAGGGAAACAAAGGACTAAATTTTGCTTTGTTACGTTATCTGGAATAACCTCACTGATGTCAATGTAGCTGTTCCATCAATGTACTTAGGAGCAGAATTTGGCTCATTGTGTATTTTGGACTTATCCTGATCATAGCTTACAAATGAAGTTACTACATATTTAAACCTAACAAAAAAAATGTTGCTGTGGATCAAATTCATTAATTTGTATTTAGTTTCTAAAAAGAGTGCATATGAAAAATTAAACCACTAATTTCTGGGGAGATAGTTATTCGGGTAATTTATAAAGACAGATTGCTTTATAATCTGTAGAACAAAATAAATTACTCCAGGAGGAATAGCTTTCAAAAACCTTGCATGTCAGATTTTTTTTTTTTTAATCTCTCCCTCTAAACTCTAATATATGCTGGAAAAGTTCCTTGACCAGATCAGGGAAAAATGGTCAAATAGGCATTTGTTCCATTAAAAATCCAAGGCCTTTTCTAGAGATAAGTATAATGCTCACAAACATCACCCTGGCTCACATAACAATAAATTGTTTCCTTCATAATTAAAGTATCCTAGCCATGCATTTTGTTCTATTTTGGGGAGAATGTATTAGCCAATGGGGAACTAAGTACTTTGCAATTAAATCTCCCTTTATAAAGGCATTTGGTGTAATTAGAACACTTCATTGATTGGGAATTGCTTTACAGATCATAGGGTAGCTATGTTTAAAATTTTAATTAGGTAAATCTGCCCACAGTATGGCTCTTCCAGTTTAAATTTAGATTAGATTCTAGTGTTTGTTTATATGGGGTACGGGGGGGAGGGAAGGGGGAGGAGGAGGAGGAGGGAACAGTACAATGCTTTGAAGAGGGGTGGTGAGGAAAGACACACACACACACACATACACACTACTTGAACAAAGTAAATAGTGTTAAATTACTACTTTACTTGATGCTGATTTTTTCCCATTTCTTAATATTCCAAACATTTATTTTGCCAGTATTGACATCTTGTTTGCGCTTCACTGAAACATTAAATTTTCCCAGTGAGTGACAGGTGTTTTAAATTTAAACCACATGCTAATCAATTATACATTAAAGACCAAATAATTCTTAATGTTAGAAGCAGGTATTTTCCCCATGCAGATTATCCTCAAAACAAGACTCACCTACAGGGAAACAGCAGATTTGCAAAGGAGAGAATAATGGATGTGAATGCAAAAGTGTGCGGATCAGTAAATGTTAGACACAAAGCTCATGTTTAGGCTTTTGCTGGCGTAAGGGTGAGTGACATCTCTACTGGTATATACATACACTGCTATGGAAATACAGATCATATGCTTAGACTTAATGGGCCAATATCTGCCCTCCAATGTGCATTTACAACTTCCATTGCTTTCATGGGAGATGGAGCAGAAGATTCACAAGTATAAACAGCAGGATTTGGTCCAATACAGAGATATAGTCCACCAAAAGTAAAGACAGATGTCTAAATGCCTTTGAAAGCAAATGCTTTGGGAAAACAGCAGTTATTAAATTGAATGAATTTATAACCAATACCAGGATACATCAGACTCCTCTCCAGAAAAGAAAATTAAATATCTGGTCCACATGTTAAGAATGAAGCTAGAGTGACTCCCCTGGCAGGAGAGCGATTGGCTAACTGAAGCAACATGCAAAGGGGACTGGCCGAAGGAACCCCTCAATCAGACAGCACTTAAAAAGGGAAAACTTATGGGTTTCAATAATACAGAGGACATGCAAAGGGCAGTCCAGAATAGACAGGAATGGCAGAGCTTTGTTCATCCCTTAAGTGACATCTGATGGCACAGGAAGACATCAAATTTAGATAAAGACATATCCCTATAGTAAGTAATATGGCTGATTGGTTTGTGAGCTCTCTTATAAAGTATGAGCAGTACTGATGAGCTAAATGATCCCTGAGGACAACAGAAACAATTTACAAAGTTATGCACTGGAGGCATGAGCACTAATTATATTTTGTGAATAGGGCTTTGAAAAATGTGTGTAATGACTGTCATAAGAACAATGTCATAGCAAACAGTCATAGCAAACATTAGGAAGACTGGAAAATGTAAAGGCTGAGAGAGCCTCATATGGTCCATGAAGATCTGTCCTTTGTAAGTCAACGATATACCAATTTATATATACATATTGAAAATCTAGCTGCTTTCTCACGCTTTGTTCACACTCTTCAAAAATATTGCCATAAATAATCCTGTAGAGATCTTCAGCTAAGACCTGGCATTCCAGTTGACCATGTTGAAATACCATGTTTACTTTGCAATACATTTCAACACAAATCTATGCAGCTGTGATTATAGGCAGCAGTCTGTTAGAGGTTGGTTTTATGTCCTTTCAGACATGTCCAGACAGTTTTACATTCATATAAAGCCTCTCAAACTCAACTGAAAAATTAGGTCTTTAACATTCTTAAGATTCTTAACTATATTGATATTATCATGGCTGTAAGCCATTGAATGGGTATCATATTTAGCAACAGGACTGAAAGGACCATTAGTTTTCTGCTATGTATATTGTGTGTATACTATGGCTATTTACCCAACGCTGTAGCAATGTGTCATTGGAAAATTAAATGACAAATTCCTCTGTTTAGTACAAAAGAATAATAATAATTTAAAGAGTTGCCATCTTTTTTTTCCTGAAACTGTCTGGCACTTGTAGGCTTTAGATTTCTTGGGCTAGATTAATAAAGAAATTAGGTGTATAACACTGAGCATTGCCATGCCTAATTTTTAGGTGCCTAGAAAATTACGAAGATTCACAAAGCCAGAGTTCTGTGCGTAGGCTCCCTGTACAATGTATG
Source organism: Lepidochelys olivacea (assembly GCF_965140295.1). NCBI lineage: Eukaryota > Metazoa > Chordata > Testudines > Cheloniidae > Lepidochelys > Lepidochelys olivacea. The sequence goes on from NC_140411.1 coordinate 172,551,398, forward strand.
GGCAGAGAGAGGTGCTTTAGAATGAGAGCACAAAAATAGCATACTAGTTGGCTCCTTGCCTAAAACAGACAATCGAGGAAAGAGGAGAGAGTGCTAATCCCTGGTCCTATCTTTTACATAGGCACCTAAATCTGGGCTGCAGTGAGGATAAATAATTTTAAAAAGTTATTAGCGCAGTGGGTCTGAATCTATCACTTCCCAGACGCATGTGCTAATCACCAAACTATAGATTCATTCCCACACTTGAGCTTTTTCTCTCTCTGGCCCAGTGGGCCTTTAATTAATCAATCCACATTGGAACAGCTTCAAGAGGCAAGACTGAGGTTGCCCTATGTCAGAATATCCCATAGCTTCATTATTAGGGCACTCCTTTCAAAGGGGGCAGAGCCCTATTCAAATCCCTTCTCCCCTGCAGGTGTAGGGGGGACTTGAATTGAGAAACTCCAACTTCTTAGGTGACTACCCTTAAAAATTATGAGGGAGGTTCACCACCTTCTCTTCTTTCCCAACCCCATCTGTTTTGTGTAAGCTTGGCGAGAGGGGACCAATCTGATAGGCAAGTTCTGGACATGCTTACCAGATTTGGTCCCACAAGTAATTTAGGCAAAGGTCAACTATCTTCCCTCAGTTCATATATCACTTTAGGTATGGGGCTGCAGTGTGCAGGGACAGAGGCAGAAACATTGATGACTAGGGGACTTTTACCCCCCCGCCCAAAAAAAAACAAAACAAAACAAAAAAAAAGGGTGCCAAGTGAGTTTAGGTGCCTAGAGGGTTCGGCATAAGTTGAGCAGGGTGGCTTTGTGGATCCCATTGGGGCCTGAATCTGGGATTTTGGTGCCTAAAGAGGCAGGCCCCAAGTCCTTTTGTGAATTTAGCCCATCCTGTTTTCAGAGGAACCCAGTCACAGAAATAACCACATCAATGGGACATGAGTCCTTGGTTTTTGTCAGTCTTTGACTGAGAACCCACTTCTTGTTTACCATCTGTCAGAGTGAGCTGGCCTTTTAGCAGGACCGGAGGTTCGGCTGCACCTGTGCCACACTTACCTTGCCTCCCCAGGTGAAGGGAATAAGTGAAGTCATGTAAATAAACTGGCCTGATAGAGGGAAGGGTGGATAGGAGGAGCCTGTAGAGAGTCAGAGCTAACTCCAGGGAGTAGGAGGTCTATGAGAGCAGAGGAAGACTTCAGGAAAGGGCAGTGACACATGGGAGCAGAGTGTTTTTATAAAAGCTAGTGCAACGCTGGTAGGTCTGGGAGTATAGGAAGAGGTGTTGGGTAACAGCAGGCAGATTGAGGCCATAGAGGTAAATGGCCTGGTTGTTTAGGGTTCCCAGGGCTGGAAACCCATATATGAATTGGATGGGGGTTCTTCCTATACTGCTATGCTGTGTGAAGGTGTACAGCTATACCTGTGACCAAGGGAACAGGACAAAGAAATTGATTAGGGCCCAGGAGGGTTAGAGCTGAGCCTAGAAGTGGATTGAGTGGAAGAAAATGGACCCTTGGAGAAAAAGGATTGTGTCTGGCGTGAGGCAGTTATTGCTTGTTTTGACTTCTTGTGACTTGACTGGAGGGGTCAGTCATCTTGGATGCTTCTGGTAAATTGGAAGGGGGGGGAAATTCAGATGTGACAGAGGGAAACTAAGGCAGTGGATGGGTCTTAAATTTAACCATGTAGGTCCCTGCTACATCATCCATTGAGGGTCAAAAACTCACTGATGTATACCGATGGCAGTGTTTAATGAATTCCCCCGGAAACATGAAGATCCAAAAAGTCTTAATAGTCTAGTAATCTTTTTTTACTTTATTTGTTTTGCAGTATCTCATAAATGCCCCTCCACACACACACACACACACCAAGATCACAGCCTCCTAGTTCTCAAGGCTGTACATGAATATAATAGTTCCTGATCCAAAGTACTTACTATCAAAATGGCCAAAGGGTGGTAGGAAAGTATTATCTGTATTTTAAATATGGACTTAAGTGGCCTGCCCAAAGTCACAAAAGCAGTCTTTGGCAACACTGGAAATTGAACCCAGAACTCCTAAATCCCAGTGCATATTGAGGCAATGTCCAAAAGCTGCAGTCAGGGTCCCAGTATGCTAAGCTTTATGTGAGTATGTAATCCCTGCCTCAAGTTTATACCTTAAGTCAAACTAATTGAAAGAGGGGAAAATACACAAAAATTACAAGTCTAATATTTCCACTGAACCCTAGGAATTACTGAAGAGATCAGAAAACATGGAGTTCATATTTTTAGGATTCTGCATCTTTCAATTTCTCCAGGCCTCTCCCTTTGACATATTGCATCCCAGGTTAACTCCTAGTGTCATACTTCTCTTACTCTGGCAGTTGTTCATACCCTCAGCTATTCCATGTTCAGATGTCAAGATGCTTATTGCCAGATATGAAAGCATTTCTTACAGTGCTTATTGTACAGTCTCCCTTCCCTGTCCCTAAACCTATTGAATCTTCCAACTTTATTCAGCATTGCATGGACCTGTTTGAACTTAGGTGAGTGAAAACCTCAAAAAGTGCACATAAAATTGTGCCATCCCCACACCAGGCTCTCTTCTCTGAACTGTGTTAATGTGTAAATCTTCATTATCCCTATGATGGGACTTTTCCAAACCATGTTCATATTCCCTTTTCTCCTCCACAGGATGACTCTGGCTTTTCTTGCTGAAGAACGATTCACTGCTAGTTAGGGTTTCACTGTCATGGCTTAATGTTTTGATACAATTATCTGTACTGATCTGAGAAGTACTTAAATTTGAATGATCAAGAAAGTAATCTGAATCAAATATGATTTCTCAGCAGACACTATCCATCCTTCTCAACATCACTGTACATAAGAAGGATCTCTGAGATTTGGAAGGAGTGTATATTGAAGAGGCATAAATGCCATCTTCTGAAATCTCTGTGCTATATCCTTGAGTTGCAATCAATGGGAACTTAGTCAAGTCCTTTAACCTTTCTGTGTCACAGGTTGCACATTTGTAAAAAGAGAATAATTCCTGCTCAAAGTTTAATTTGGTAGGCACTTTGAAAGTGAATGAAAAACACTATATTTATCAAAAATAGTATTTTCAGGTGCACCTTATGTGCTAATAGTGTCATTCAGATTCTTACAATCCAGAATGGGGTGTGTGTGGGTAGGTGGATGTGATGCTGAAACTTTTGTTCCTTATTTACATGAATAATGTATCTACCAACACTTGGATATGTGCACAATTAACTCATTAAAATACAGACAAACCATCTAGGACCAACAATGTTCATGTAATAGACCATCCTAATACACCAAATCTAAACATTTTATCCCCCTCCGACTACATGCCCACACACACATACTCCAACATGCCCCCAAGAGAGATCCTGTGGAAACAGGTAAGCTTTGAAAAATCCTCTGAAGGCCAAAAAATTCAGCTGTCACACTGAGACAGGAATTGGTTCCAAAGCCAATGATCCTGTTGTTGGCTTGCCCATATTTGGATCTGGGAACAATTGGCTGACCTTACCAAAGCAGTATTCCACAAGTAGAGAGGAGCTCTTGTAGGCTTAGCTAAGACCCTAACCAATTAGAGCTTAAATTAACTCATACCTGGAATTGCATCCAGAAACTAATGAACTGCAGTCTGCACCAGCTTCCAATTAAAGTTCTCCCTGCAGAAAAATGCCACTAAAGCCTTTCCTACATGGGCAAGTTTATTGGCTATACTCACAGTTACACCAGTATAACTCCCCATGTAGACACGCTTATTCTGGTATAAGAGTGATTATTAGTTAGTGATATAAGGTAAATAACAGCAACAAAGCACTCATATACAAGATTACATTTCTATGTGGGAAGTTATATTGGTAGAGCTATAATGTTTTTAACTTTCATCTTAAGTGTTTTTTTTTTTTTTAAGAAAGAACAAGAGATTGGGAAAAAAGTCTTGTGTAGGAAAAGGGCACAATTTTTAAAAGTCCCATTTTCAAAACTTACTGGGGCACTTAGGAGTTTAATGTTTGGAAATGGGACAAAGCCTACTCAATCACTTCATTGTTCTTGAAAATTGTACTCCTGGCCTAAGTGGGGTGCCACATTCTCTGCTAGCTAGTTTCAAAGTATCTTTTTTGTATAGTCCTAAACAAACACCACTGCAATAATTCAACCTGAATGTGACAAATGCATAGATAGAAATGGCAACAGTTGTCTAGCCACATGTAGATAGAATTGGCAGTGTGTTTTATTCTACCAGGGTATGCAGAAGTAGTTGAATAAAGATCCAGTAAGACCTCCAAATGAATACCCTGAATAACAAAAGACAGGTACAAGCATTCAGGTGAAGAGGTTGATATATTACCTGTTTCCTAAGTTCTGTCTCCCCGCCCCCAACCCACCAACAGGTACACATGATGTCTGAATTCAGCCTTCAGGAGCTCTCTCATCCAAAAACCACTCCTGGTCAATTACTGGGTAAATTGTGCAGTTGATCAATCAATATATGGTGAAGCAGAGAAATATCACTGGGTGTCATTCACGTACCCATACAGTCTCTTAATAGTCCCCTATACGTTTTCAAAGATGGAATTCGTTGATAATCTCACCTTGGCACCCCACCTGAGACTTCTTGGGATGGAGGAGCAATATCCCAATAACACCGTTTGAGTCTTATCCAAAACAAAATAATGCAGTCACTTAAGAACTTCCCCTACCACAATACACTGACAAATCCTCAAGGTTGGTTGTTCCTGGAAAGATTTTCATCTAGTACCTGGAAGGATATTGCCAGCTCACAAGCACTCCTCTTTCAAACCAGGAGCTGAGTGACTTTTCTGAAATGGTGCAATAATATAGGGGAGGAGGGTTAGAGCAAGGAGGGTAGTGAGTGGGCTTGGTGACGGTGGCAGCAGCCGCTGGTGAAGGCTGGCATCATTACTAGGGTATACTTATGGTTGTAGTTCGGTGTTTGTAGTGGATGAGGGTGGTTCTAGTGTAATGTGTGTCTGGATGAGTATGTACGATCAGATACCTTCGTTTTTAATATCACTGTTTTTATGGTTTTGTATTGGATATTCTTTGTGTGTATAGATCAGTCTTAAATGACTCGCAGCATAGGGTGAGTGTATTAATATTGATGAAAATGGGATTTATTATCCCATGAATGCTTCTGTTACTAGTAATGGAGTTAATCATGTGCTTCAGATGCCTCAAAGGAACCCCTGACTTCGGTAGCTATAAACAATGGGGTGGGTTAAAGAGAAATTCTAAATATATCATTCATCATAACTTCATCTGGGACAGAAGTTGTTTTTCTGAAAAATGTCGTTTTATAGTTTAGTATGTCATCCTTGCTGATTTTTATTTTCATACACAATCTGTTCCTGTAATAAGGAGTATGCCTGATTGTTTGTCAGCTATTTTTCTATGTGATTTATTTTTGAATTAGTTCTACTTCAAAACCCCCATGTTTACATCAATCACTTTATTCCTGACTACTCTCAAGAACCTTCTAATCATGTGGAGGTGCTTTTTCACAAGTAATGGACCGAGCTTGACTGAACTGTATGAGAAACTATAGTCATACGCCCTAAATATGAATTGCTATAGTCTGAGCAACCCGTTATCCCCATCTGCCCTGAACTATTTAATGGCAACCTCAGTTTCTCATTCTCACTTTAACACGCTGCATATTCTAAGTAACTTAGGACTCCAGTTCCATGGACAGTACTATAACTTTTTTCCTCAGATTCAGTGTTTTTGTGCACTGACAACATTTTCATGCATATTTCATGGTTCTTCAAAATATGAAACTCTTATGAGTAACTGCTAATAGCATTTCCTTTATTTCCCCAGTGAAGTCAGCTTTAAAAATCTGTAATAACACCTCTCTTCTTGATCCTTTCTTCAATAGGCTTACCTGTTGAAGTTCTCTCCACTCTTCTGATACATCTCATATCATTACTGGACCAGCAAAATCTCTTCCAAGAGCTTTTTCTTCTCCCTTTACTATTTTCTTTAGAATTTGCTGTAAATTAACTGGTCCTTTTCCTCATCAGCTTCTATGATTACTAACTGACTGTTTACATTAGAATATCCAACAGGACTTTTCTGTTAAACCTCTCTCTCCTCCTGGATGTGAAACCAGACTTCATTTGATAATAAAGTATAGAATTTCTTTAGATCTCCGTGTTACAGTTAGTTGTCTTCCCACGCTCCCATTTGTTTTCCTCATTAGTAACCATTGACTCTTAGCTAGCTATTGGATTGTAACATACATAGACAGTGGCAGGTATTTAAATTTAGAAAACACACTAATATGAACTCTGTACATGAAGGTAATTATTTGGATGGGGAAAATTTCATAGGCTGAAGCAGTGTTAATAAAGAACTCAAAACACCTCCTCCCTTCTTAATAATTCTCAATTCCTTCCTGAATCCCCCCTGAGACAATCAATATGAAGAGATGAGCCTTGCAACATGTCTTGAGGGTCAACAAACTAGGGGTCTTTGGGATCAGTGTAGTGGAGCCAGAACTCAACCATAGTCTGATAGACTACTGAATAGATTTTTAAAACTCCAGTTGTTTATATTGAATAGGAAGCTTTCTCACATGAACAGCAGTATCTTATGCAGACTCTAAGCTTTTACTTGTGAATGTTTCTAGCTCTCATGGTGGCAAAGTTAATCTTGGAAACTTGAGCTGATAGTAACTGAAGAAAAGCTGTCTTCCAATGTTTGCAACCCATTCCGGTACCTCTCTGCTGCTCAGAATATTGACAATATATAGCACCATGAAAACTGATCTGATATTTCTAATTTTGCACTGCTGCTTTTCAGAATGTTGTGGCCACTGTTAAACTGACTATTAGGTCAGTTTCTCTCCTACAGTTTGTGGATGAATTTTTATATTTTTATATATAATATATTATACACCCCCCTCCCACACACACAAATATTGTCATTCGGTATATCACTCTGAAGCCTAGAATGTCTGTAGAGTCAGCGTGAAGCAAGGGAAATACCTGTAAGTGTGATTGAGACTCTGAACAGAAAAAGCTATCACCAGATTCAATCATCACAGGGGTCTATGGTCTGTTACTGTCCAATTTCCAAGTCTTCAACCATTTTGACCTTACAGATTACACCCAGGTGAAAGCAAGGCAGGTATCCATGCCATGCCAAAAGTTCTAGACTATTGTGACATCAGAGGTAACTCAACTAATCCCTACCCTTACTCTATAGCTAATTTAAATACAACAATTTCATTAGTTGTATGAGAGACACTGCACAGATGGAGGCTTACTTAGCTCAGCTGCCATATTTCTTCAAAACGACACACGCAACCTAACCAGCATACATAAATGCAAACACATCCAGCCTCTCACTACTTCACACATCTCATTTGCCACCTGCACAAATGAACACAAATCTCCCAGCACAGCACAAACGGCACACACAATAACCTAAAATATCACTTTGAAGTCTAGAATGTATGTTGACTCAATGTGAAGCAATAGAAACAGCTGCAAGCATGGTTGAGAACTTTGTGTTGAGAGCTATTTGTAGCTTCCTTTATACACACATGAAAGCCTGTGCAGTTGCTTATATTGAGCAACAAGCAACCATTAGGGATGAAATGGATCCAACACTGGACATCTCAGAAATAAGAATAGCAGACATGCCAAGTGATTTTGAAGAGGGAACAAAACAATATTTTATTCACCACATCTAAAAGTGGAAAGCAAACTGAGCACAAGGGGATGAAGGCCCTGCTTCACAAAGGGACATAGGCATTGTGACATTGAGCATTTCAATGCCTAACCTTTTTTGGCAAATCACAGGAGCAAAACTAAGATCCACAAAGCATGGTTTAGGTGTGTAGGCTCCCCATACAATGCAATGGGAGAGAGAGGCATTTAAGAATGGGATCCACAAAAGCTGGCATGCTGTGCGAGGAGTTTCCTAAACTAGCCAATGGAAAATATTGATGAGAAGAGTGTACTAAGCCCTGCCCCTATCATGGAGTTCAGTGCCTAAGCCTGGTCTGCAAGGAAGTGTCTAATCGCTCTGCTAAGTGATCTACAAGTGGGAAACCCTCTCTTGAAATCAGGTAGCTTAGGCACTTAAGTTTCTTAAGAACAAGTTAGGTGCCTGCCTATCTCCACATAAAATGACCAGAGGTGGTCAAATACTTAGTCACTGACTCCGTAGCCTGGTGGTCAGGGCACCCATGTGGAAGGTGGGAGATCCAGGGGCCAGTCCCCTTGCTCCAATGACTCTTTCAGTATTTATTCACATACACAGAGGCAGAAACTTGGGCACATAGGGAACTTTTACTGCAAAAACTTGGACACTAAGTGAGTTTAGGCCCCAACTGGTTAAGCAATATCTGTACAAAGGTTTTGTGGATTGTAATAGAGCCTAAACCTGGGATTTAGGCACCTGTACCATTGTGGGTCTCAGGCAAAAGACCTTCGAATGGGTTAGTAACAGAAATAATGTTCCATTGAATAGCTGACATTAAAAATTTGCTGAACCATGGAATATCATTTTGTGATGAAGTGATTCAGGTCTGTAGGTAGTTGAGGCCAAGTATGAAGGCTAGAATAAACAGCTTTGCCTGTGGGAAGGGGCAACCAAAACCAAGGGACTGTTTTTTTTCTTTGTATGTGTTTACATAGAGGTGCAATTTCCTGTATCGTAACAAGTATAAGGACCATCTGAACACAAACCTAATGCACATAAGTGGTTAGGGCACTCACCTGGAATATGATACTGAGGTTCAAGTCCTGGACGTGAATATGGGTTTCCCACAATGGAGGTGAGCACACTAACTATTGGACTTCTGTCTATTCTGGGTGGGTCTTTCTCTGACCAGAATTTCCATCGTGGACCTGACAAACCTTCCTTACTTTATTTTATTTTATTTTGGAGTTTATTTTGGATGAATCAGCATTTTTAAAAAAAAGAAAATCAGACAGCCAGCTCTAATAAATAGTGTCGTTGCACTGAGTTTAGTGCTGTAGTCAGTCTGAATTTGCTTGCTCTACACTCATTTGGGGAAAGCATGACTTTTGCTTACCCCTTGAAATGCTTACATTTAGTAGCTGAGCTGTGGCTCATCCTTCACCTGTAAGTGCCCCAGAACTTATCTTCAGCCACAATACTTTGATGACTAGGTTGAGCTCCTCCCAAAACCTGCTATTCCTGAAACCAAGATCATTCTCTTCCCTGCTACTATGGCTCTGCTCGCTCTCTAAACACAGATCTGGCCCTGGGGACAGGGTGTTAGAATTCAACACTTTCCAGTGTAAGCAGCACACTACACTGATATCAGAGTATACAAACACGTACCAGAAGTACAGACACCCAATACTCGTATATCCTTCTCTTCTGAAGCAGAATAAAACTAGGCAAAAAGCCAATGTCAAGATGATTTTAAAAGAAACACTGTCACAGATTAAAGAAAAGGAGTATTTGTGGCACCTTAGAGACTAACCAATTTATTTGAGCATAAGCTTTCGTGAACTACAGCTCACTTCAGCTATAGCTCATGAAAGCTTATGCTCAAATAAATTGGTTAGTCTTTAAGGTGCCACAAGTCCTCCTTTTATTTTTGCGAATACAGACTAACACAGCTGTTACTCTGAAACCAGTAACAGATTACTTCATCACCGTATGTACAGAACACCACATCCTGTTGACAAGAACTCCTGACAAATTACATACTCCCATAGTCCCTACCCTTAGGTCTCCCATTATGCACTGTTCTTTTTTAATCACATTTTTCCCATGAAGCTTTGGATTAAACCATTCTAAAGGAATAACTCACTGTCTTTTTTTCTTTCTGGTCTGGTCTTTCTTTCCTTCTCTCTCTGCCTGCCTTATTTTCCCTCACATTCATCTGTGGTGTATTCTCACTTCCTCCTATCTAAATAGATCCCTCTATTCTTTCTCTTCCCCTTTTTTCTTCCTCTCTGGCTTCCACTTTCATGTCATCCTTTCCCTCCTTTATCTATTGAGCTGTTTAACCCCCATCACTTCTCTTTTCTCCTTCCTCTAGGGGTTTTTGGTCCCTTGTATTTACCTCTCTCCTGCTCCCCCAGGATTTCTCCACTGTGGTATCTTCCTGTCCCTTTCAACCCCCTCCTTGTAGACATGAGGATCTCCTGTGTCCCCTTAACTTCACATCAGGAGATGTTCCCTCCTCACTATTGGTGGAGGCATGGTGGGAGGAAAGTTCTGTCTTTTACCTGCTACAGCATACTACCTCCTATTGCCCATGGGAATTCCTTCTGCTTCACTGCAGTCTCACCTAGTAGTAGAAGAAAGGGATCTATCTGCTCCCATTCCTGGAAAATCCCCCCCTCCACCACCTTGCTTCACACACAGTAGAAAATTTCCCTTGGTATCCTCTCCAGACTTGGGCCACTAATGTACTAGATAGACAGCAATAAGCTCCCCTAACCTGTGTGTGAGGGCAGGATAGAACCTCCTCTGTTTGCCCTGCTCCACACTTTCAGTAGAGATTAGGAAGCAGCTAGCAGAGGTAGCAGCAGCTGCTCCCCTCTTTGTCCCCGGTAACAGGAGACAGCAAGAATAGGAGCACTTGTTCTGAGCAGGTCAAAATTAATGGGAAGTGATGCTCTCCAATACACCCTCCCCGCCCCTAGGTGATTGATCTGAAGAGACTCTGAAAGCCATAAAGAACAACTTCTGTCAGAAACGGATTCCTGGGATGTCTAAAGTTTACGCAAAATTATTGCAAGTATTTTCTGCAAAAAGTCCTTAAGTGCAATTTGTATCTGACACTTTCTCAGGGTGCCCAGGACTGAGAGTCCCTGTGTAAACCCCCTGCCTCAGCGAGAAAGAGACTTGCTAGTTCTAAACTGGGTGTCAGCTCCATGACACTCCCAGCCTGTTTAGTGACCCAAGCAACCTCCTTAGGGCTCTGCCAGCCTTTACTTTACCTTGCAGGTTAACACTTGCTGTACCCCAGTCCCCAAGCTCTGAAGTATCTCTCTGTAGTGCCCAGCCTCTGTCACTGGATGTTCACAGAAATTACCATGAAACCTGTCCCCGAAGAGACTGTGTACAGCTCAGAATCAGGTCATCTATAACATTACAGCACTGAAATGTATTCATAGTGAAACAATCATAAGTTTACTATCAATGATTAAGATTTAAAGAGATATTGAGTAAGGATAATGGAAACAAATGATTACATACAGACAAAAGCTATAAAACACTTTAACGAGCTAAAATCCTAAAGTAGTTTCTCACCTATAGCCATCTTCCAGCACAAGCAACCTGTTTGGCTGGAATCCACTATTCACTTTATCCACTATTCAAGGATAAAAAAGCACTATTTGTTTTTCTCCCTCAGTGATGAACTACAATTTGTCACTAGTCCCCCAATGTTTTCACTGGTGTGCTGTCCCTATGTTTAACTCAGGTCCTCACGTTGATTTGCAATGCAAATATAGCTTTCATTGTGTTTGACTTATGAATACTTAATTTACATCAGATGGGTAGGTGAATAGACCTGCTTCATCTGGGAGAAAACCTGTTTGTCAGCTCTACTATATTACATACCAGTAGTTTAAAACATATATTTTAGTAGGTACACACAACTCTTTAAATATCATCATTACATACATTTCACAATGATACTAATCAGCACGACACTAGTTTTCATTTGCTCTCTTACTAGATGCTATTGATGGATAAATATTAGCAAGTGGTGTGTTAAATGTTATGAGTTTTTCAGGCCTGTTAGGAGTTGCTGACACAGAGCAGTGAACTCTTCTTGCTAACTGACGCCAGTGGGACTTTGTCACAATAGCTCAGTAAGGATGAAGGAAGCTCAAAAAATTTTTTTCTATTCTTCTCCCCCCCCACAAAAAAAAACCCACAATTTTTCAAACTATGAAATTTCACACACCCAAAAAATATCTTTGAACAAATTTCATTTCAAACCCTTTGGTCAAAAAATTGTTTCAAATTAATTGAAATTAAATCTTTCTTCCTTCATTTTGATTTCAATGAAACTAAAACTTTGTTTTCCTCCATGTCTGCTTTCCTCCCTTCCCTTCTTATTCCCCCTTCCAACCCCATCCTTCCGGAAACAGGAAAAAAAATCCTTTCAATTTGAAGTGGTTTTTGGGGTTTGAATCATTTTGTTGAAAAATCACAGAAAAGTTGAATTAACTAAAAATAATTAATTTAGCTCCTAGTCTGTTTGCAGAAATGAGTTTCCATTTTTTGACCTGCTATGTCTTTATCTGTCTCCATTTTACCATTTACTGGAACCCAGTATTTAGGGCCTGGCAACAGATTAGAAAAATTGCCAATATATCCAAAAAAAGAAACATAATTAATATTCCCTTGTTTTTTAGTAGGATACCGCTAATTTGAAGACCATCCTGTACAAAGGAGACTTCCCCTGGCTTTGAGTCTTCTTTCATCTACTGCCTCTAGTGTAGATTTCCCTCTGTAACAGTCCAGCAATCATACAGAAGACACTTGACAGGTTAATCCAAGAGCTTCTTTTTACTTGTTGGGAGGAGGGGAAAATCATTCAATAACAGCAAAGGTTGAGAAACACTATGCAAGAGAATAAGTCAAAAGGTTAAGATGAACATCTTCAAGTTGACTTTCCATTGATTACGCTCATGTTTCAGATCAAAGTGACTACATCTGAATCCAGAGATGGTACCTCTTTTTGAACGTTTAAATACCAAGCTATCTGAATGCTTTCAAAAATTGTGACAAAAGTTCTGCGGGGCTTGGAGGGGTCAAAGAAAAGGAGATTACATGAATGATTTGATCACTGGATATCCTGTCAGAAAGCTGTCAGATTTTGAGGTGGGCATGCTGCAGGCAACATGTTGTATTTGACTCCATCTTCTTCAGAGTTGTGGGGAAGTTGGTGGGTATGTGCCTCTGAGGGAAACATGAATGGATGTCTTCACTTTCCCCTTCCACAAGTTTTAGACCTCTTTGCTTATTTTTCCAATTCCTTTGATTCCATTTCTCAGAGCAGGGGAAAATGAGACCAATGACTTCTTTTTTTGGGTATGGGGAGGAGGAGTAGGTATTCAAGATACTTGTACAAAATGAAATAAACAGAGGATTTCAGTTTCCTCCTGAACTGTGTATCAAACATCATTCATCATCACTAAATTCACATATGGGGGTGTATTTAGAAACAAACCTCTGAGAAAAGAAAGATTTGCTGGGACTATACTAATAAAACAATTTAAAAAAACCCACTCTCTTACTCATTTGGAGGTCAAGAGGGTTCCAAAGCATTTTAGAAACCATATAAAGGTTCACTTAATCTATCACTGAAACATAGCTGCCTTTGGGTGATGTGTGGCAGCTGTTCAAGATTCTCACGCACACTACGCTGCAATGGAAGTTGACACAATTTATGATCAAATCATGGAATGCTGAGAGTTTTGTTTTTTTTCCTGAAGTTCCAACTTCTCGGATCATGTAATTACATGAGAATCTCAATTTTCATTTTAAAAAAAGTAAATTTCTAGCCCTCATGAGTTTCAGGGGAAAGCTTGCAAATGTGACTTGAGGGCATTTGGGGATGGCAATACTGAGTCAGTGGACAAAACCAGTGTATTCAGCTGAAGCTACAGGGGGAATTTTGTACTGGCAGAACATATGTATTTGACTTTGGGATTTGGCTGGGAAACTGATATTTACATCTCTACTCCTGTGAAAAGTGCCAAGTGACATTTAATGAGAATAAGTGTCCAGGCTCTCGATTTTACAACTCATCCATAAGATAGAAGCCCTGGCAGCAGTGCTCTTTTTAATACCATGCTGGGACAAGTTTAGGCCTGAGTCATAGGGAGTAGTACTACTAAAATTACTACCAACATTTCCGGCAATACACTGCATTTTACCTGTAGACCTCCCTTTTAAGTGCTGACTGGGTCCAATCGCGCTTAGCTTGTGAGAGCTGACAAGATTACGTTTTGGGATCAGAGGGAAGCAAGACAGAGCTCTGTGTGGCTTGAAAGAATATCTCTCATCAAGAAAAGTTGGTCCAATAAAAGACATTACCTCACCTACCTTGTCTTTCTAATATCTTGAGACTGACATGGCTACTATTACATTGCATATGTGTAAACAATTGTCACTTAAAATAGGTGTGAGCACACAAAACTGTTTTAGACAATGCACTTTAGTTTCTAAGTCTCCAAGCTCTCCAATTGTTTACAATTATTTGTTTTGTTTAAAATTCACTTCTAGGTTTAGGGAGGAAAATTGTAGTCTTATGAGTTTTTGCTTCTGTGTGCGTGCACTTTTCCCCTTAAACTCTCAGTAAACAATCACCTTTTTGCTTCAACTTCAAAATAAACCAATAGAATCACTGCACAGCTAGGTGACTAACAAAAAGATATTTTCAGCTTAGTGCGCACTTTATGAATAAAATGTTCAGCTACGTGGATGAAGATGAGTGGCTTTAACTGAACTATGAAAGTCCTTCTCTGCCCTTGAATTCAGATAGAAGCTATACAAGTTACAAATGGTTTAAACTTATGTTTTTCCAGCTAGTTTTATTTAAATAGAGTAGGTTTAAAGATAAGGTCCCCATAGTGAGATTGGGGGATGGGAAGAATTGGATGGATGTGCATGTTTCTTTTTGCAAAAATGTCATGTTTTTATGTCTCTGCAGTGAGTGAGAACAAAGGATGTGATTATTTCCATAAAGGGAAATCAACTACTCTAAAAAAGAGATACAAGAGGTTTCAGAATGAAACAACAAAGTAGTAAGTCAAGAACGGATGTTGTAAACAGATAGCGGTGTTTGATCCATCCGTGAAGTAAAGTGTGTGAGAGGGTGAAGTGAGTCTATTTTTTTTCCTTTTACAAGAATTACAACAGGCCTATGTTTGCAGCTTTAAGAAGGCATAGAGACATGAGTTTAATTAATGTGAGTTATACATGGTAAAATATCTGGCAGGCAGATGCTAGAAGATAAATACATTAATCATCTGTCTGCTTACTGCAGATATTCAGTGGATATAGCCACAGCAATATGTTTAGTCTCTACAGGGTTAGGATGAAGATTTGATCAAGATGGGATTTTCTTCTGAACTCAGTCTTACCACTGAAATTTATAACAGCATGTGTTACAGTAGCACTGCACTAGAATAATTTATATATTTAGCTAGTAAAGAAGGCTCAAGTGATTTTAAAAGGAAAGAGGGCAAGTGCCTTCTAAAAGCAGAAGAAAAGTCTTTCAAAAGTTTTGAGACAATAACCAGGGTGAGGAGAGATAAAGAGATAATGTATGAGAGAGTTTTCGAGTAGCAGCCATGTTAGTCTGTATTCGCAAAAAGAAAAGGAGGACTTGCGTCACCTTAGAGACTAACCAATCTATTTGAGCATAAGCTTTACTGAGCTACAGCTCACTTCATCGGATGTATTTTCCACTGAATGCATCCGATGAAGTGAGCTGTACCTCACGAAAGCTTATGCTCAAATAGATTTGTTAGTCTCTAAGGTGCCACAAGTCCTCCTTTTTTTTATATGAGAGAGTGTTTGTCAGTTAAATATTCAAACATTTGGATTTGTAGGCAATTAGTCAAAAAAAACCTACCACATATAGATGGAGGAGGGAGTGATGTTCAGTAGTTTAAGCAGAGGACTGATTTTCTGAGTAACCTCTGGAAAGACCCTTAGTTCTGTTTCAGTGTTTCCATTTGTAAAGTAACGCTGTGCTAGAGAGAAGAACAATGTATTTGTATTTTCATCTACTTCCTCTAATACTAAGACGTTTACTGAGCTTTGAGGTTCAGTGCCCGTGTTCCCCTCCATCATTGCTGTACCACCTCCAATACAGCAGCTAGACTCCAATGAGTAGCTGAAAGTATATTACCCCTATCATGCAAAGCATCAGTAGGAGTCATTGGAAATCCAAACAATGAACAAGCGTTCTAATGACATACCTATTGCCATCTCACAGTATTAATATTTCAGATCAGTTTGTCTGGATGTCAAGACCTTTATGGAAATACAGCTAGAAAATTCAGGAAAGAATCTACCGTTCTCAACTAGGTCATCTGCATAACAAAAATACTTCATTCTGACATCGCAATTTTCTGTCAGCCCGCTGGCTCAGAAGGTCAAATATTCTCCATTATTGCCAAGGATTAGCAAAAATGTTCCAAATTTATGGGAATACATTGTCACTTCCAATTTGGAAGCCAGTTTGCCAGAATCATATCATTTTTTTTCTGAGGTGACTTTATATTAGGATAACAATTTTTGTTTTGAGGTTCTTTTTAATAGCTGTATTAATACTTAATTCTGTGCTCTTTATAATTAAAGATATTGCTCTTAAATAGCACTTTTCACAGCTTCCTGGGTCAGGCTGGTAACTGAATTTTTAGTCCAGTGTTTATTATTATAACATCTATTGCCATGGAAATGATTATGGTGTAACCGACTTATCTTTAGTACATCATGCAACATCAAAACAGAAGGTCAGATGGAAAGTGAGGGGGAACATTAGTGTTTTAATTATAACTGGTAGCATCTTAATATAGCTTTCAGTGATAAAATCCCTACTGGAAATACACATTAAAAGGCAAAATAATTTATTTTGATTCTTTTTATCACTGAGAAATCCCATTAAATATGCTTATGGTCAGGCCATTGATTTAATTAAAATGACATTAGAGAAAATTAAACTCTGTGTATTTATATATATTAGCTTGTAGATCATACAAAAAAAAACAAACTAAGTTCATGAAAGATGGAATTGAGATGTTGTGTATAAGACTAGCCACAGCAATGGAGCAAGAGATGAACCTACTCAGTTTATAACATTATGAATAAAAACTGCATTACAATTCTTTTAGTAGTGGCGTCTCTCTGGTTCAACTTGCATACACTTTTAATGCTGGTGCAGACGGGTGCTAGAAGAAACGTTGTTGTGAAAGAGGGAGCCGTATCCACATAGAGTGGGCTTGTAGTAATGTAAAAATATGACTGAAGAAAGACTGGAGAGTCAATAAAACTAATTACAGCCTGCAGTGTTGCTAATGTTCTAACAAAAGTCACACAGGGTCTCCAGTGAGGATTGCTTTCTGCAGTAATAATTGCTTCCCAAGAGCATCAATACAAGCAACAAGATTGTTGTACTCATTTGGGGCAAGGGGGAGGAAAGCATCTGTGTGCATGCATCCCCTTCTTTCAGCATATTAAAGACTTTCACCACAAGTTATGGGCCAATACTAAGATGCCTTTTATGTATTCAGAGAAGTAGTTCAGTGGCAGTGTCATAAATATAAAGGGAATGGTAACAACCTTCCTGTATACAGTGCTATAAAATCCTGCCTGGCCAGAGGCACAAAAGTTTTTAACATAAACTGGTAGAAATAAGCTTAGGGGGTCTTTCATGCGGAGCCCCACATCTGTACCCTAGAGTTCAGAGTCAGGAGGGAACCCTGACAGGCAGTAAAACCGAAAAGTATACAGCCTTTTCCTCAATTTCTTTTTGATAAAAATGCTTAAAAATACATCACATCTATCAAAAAGACAGAGAGAATAGAACTTGCTAGAATAGTTGGTCTAAGACTATTATTGTAGAGAAATTCTTGATATGGAGTATGAATTTAAAGTCAATCACTATATAGAATATTTCTAAACTGTGTTTGAACAGAAGTGGGCAGCTGGGAGGTAAAAGGCCAGGAGAACAGTATCTGGTACAAAATGTAAAGATGGAAGTTATGGTAGTAAACGTTTTTATACCTGTTTGAATTGTCATTGTCTTTTTAGATATAGATTTGTATGTCGCCTCCGTGTGGATTAAATAATTCATGTTAATTTAGCTGGCAAATCATATTGATTTTGCATTAATTGACAGAACGGCAAGCACAAACTAATATTTGAAACCAAGCTGTGGTTGTTTCTATCTTGCACATCTATGTGTGAACTATTAAAATTTTGGAATTCTGCACCGAATGCTTATGTACTCATCTGTTTATACAAAGTCTATTCCCACTACTTGTATAACTGTCAGTAGATAAAAATCTTGCACCAAATGCCTATATATTCTTTGGTGAATAATACTTCAAGTATCTGTATACAAAATCTGTATATTGGATATGTGTATTTTACATCTGTACCGGTATGTCCCTGTAAATACCCCTAGAAACACAAGGTTCGGGTGTCCCTTGCACCACATCTAATCCAGGAAACAGACTCTGTGTTCCTGTGATGTAGGAAAGTGTTTCAGTGAGCATAGAGAACATTCTGATGATCCAAGATGAGTGGAGCACATGACATTCTAGCCATGCCCTTTGCTTCCCTCAGAATGCTTTCCATGAAAGGGTGGGGGGTATAGTATGAGTATGGTATAGTATGGGTATGAATAGTATAGACCTTTCTATACTGGCTTAACTTTATGTGGGATTGCCCTACAACTGAGCAATTTCCATCTTCCCTTTACATCTATCCCAACAGAATTTAGCTTGAGCTGAAGTTCTTGTGTAAACAGATTCTAAAATAAAAAGAATGTGACTGGCAACTTTATTGCATGAACAAATAGAAGGCAGCTCATTTTTCCACAGTTCTATGGACTCTGTAGTGCTGACAGCAGTAAAAAGTAATTTCTTGTTAGAAATTAAACAGCTGTTTTTCAGAACATGCACATCTGATATGCGTGGTAATAATGTCACAGTTTTTCAGGCACTTGTGTGACCATAATCTCATTAACCAAGTCAGTTATCTCCTAGTATGAGTTGACATTAATAGGCAGTGAAAGTAAAACATTCAGGGGCAGGTAGAGTAAAATTAGAAAAATACCAAAACCTATTTTACTTCATTATCACATTGTCAGAACTGACTTTGAGCACTATAAACGGTGTTGATAGTGATGAGATTTTATCTTGTTGGTCTGCAAAAACTTGATCTGTATGGTATTTGACAGATACTAGAAACTACAGGGTTAATGACATCATAAAGTTGAAGTATCTGTATGCTCAGAGACATTACATGGAAGGAATGACTTCTGAGCGATAGAGGCTTGTTGCTGTTTCCAGCTTTTTGGAAAGATGATTTAAAATAATAATGGACCAAGGTTGAGTGGTTCAGACTGGACAGGCACCAAAGTGTTGAAATTCTGATCTGAACTTTATCCAAACTCTTTGAAACTCTCAAGTTTGCAAAACTTGACTGAATAAAACAATAGACTAGACTTTTTTGGGTCAGATTTAAGGTATTTCATATTTCTAGGAGGGCCTGAAATACATTAAGAAAAGGCTTTCTTTCTGATATTTCAAAACTTGTATGTCAATATCTGCAATTTCAGTCTGAGCCAGAATCCAGAAGTATAGAGGCACAGGGGAAAAAAGAGAAGTAGAAAGAAATATTAACCAACTCTTTTTATACCTCAAAAGGTTTGATCTGGGATGTGTTGGACTCCTGGGAGAATTATTGAATGGGATAGGAACTCCTTTCCACATCCTTAGCTATAACAGGTTATATATTTGTAAGTGTCTGACTTATATTGTAACAGACTGAAACCAATTTACCGTGACATCTGTTTTAAGATAATAAAAAGAACAAATTTAGATTTACAGCACACAACCTTCTTTATACAAGGCCCCAAATGGTTTTATTTAGATAAAAGGTTATGAATAACAACAGTGTATCTATTACACACCAAACCTTTTCATTTTTTATTTGACACTGAAAAGAAAGAATTGAAATTTAAGACCTATAAAATATTTTGCTTATATTGAATATATTACTAATTCTGCATTTTCTGTAAATAAGGTAATACCCAGGATGGTTCTGCTGCGATTAAGTAGAGACAAACTGCTGCCAATGGCTCACATATAATCTCTGAGGAATGACTGTGTTTTTGGACGGAATAATTGAGTAGATTATCACCCATCCTGACTGAGGTCCCAATCATGAAAGCACACTTATATGTGCATAACTTTACCCTCATAAGTAATGCCTGTAAAATCAATGGATTAAATCTTGGCCTACCTGAAGTCAATGGTAAACTTCCCATTGACTTGAATGGGACAAGGATCCCACCCAGTGGGACTATTAACAAGAATGAAGTTGTGCATGTGCTCAATGAGTTTACAAGATTGGGGCTTTAGTAAAAGGCACAGTGCTTCAGACTGAAAGCAGTCTGTTCATGGTGTTTGAAAGTGGATGTTTGTATTCCTTTTCCCTTGATCTCCTTTGAAAAATGTACATTATTTATATTCACTGAAATAAAATTTCCCAAATGCTAAATCTAAATTTAAAATATCAGAAAGTTCATTCATCTGTCATTAGATCCTGCTAATGAATATGACAATAAAAAACACAATACGTTTTTGGTTTCATTTTGGCAAAGAAACAGTTTTACAATTTGAGCTTTCAAGGGATTACAATAGCAATATAGCAAACATTTTCTCAAAGGACAAACTCTTTTGAAGAAATGATTGCATAAAACTGCAAGAGAGATAATATACCCAATCTAAAACTGTAACATTTCTTTTTTGGGAGGGGGAAATAATAAATCATGTACATAGTTGTATATTTTTTTTTATTCTTGTTGACCAACTGTTTAGATTCCACAAGGACACAGCCATGGAAAAAAGTGAGTAATGCTGACAGCAGATGTTCTTGCTTTCCTTCAGAGTTTCACAGCTTATGATTCTAAACAACAAAAGCTATGAAGACTCTTCTTTCTATTTTTATTATCATAGAGAACCTGTTATCTAGGAGCAATAATGGAATAGTAGATGGTTATCTTAGTTTTAGGGACTTCAAAATGCTTTCAGCACTCTAATACTTGTCAAACCCCAAATGTCCTACAAACTGAAGCTAATAAGTTATCTTTCCTATAGAAAATTACATTCCATCATCGATAAATATGAGGTTATGAAATTCCATACTTATGACTAAAAACTTACTTTTGTTTGTCATCAGATGGATATAGAATACTTTTTCTCACACCTAAACAAGAGAATTCTGTTATGCCAGGGATCCCAGTTAATTTAAGATCATCATATACATTTAAAAAAACTTGAGTATTACTTGCTTTCAGGGTAAAAATTCCCAAACTCCTAAGCTTACACTCCATCTTACTACTTTTAAAAAAGTGGTATGATGTGTACAGAGAGCCTCTGGCATAGGAAGATGTAGTTCACGGAAATCACTGTCCCAGATATAATACTGATATTAAGAAGCATGCTAATGGGCTTTGAGTAAAATTGATTTTATTTATATTTGGGGGTTTTGTAGTAGCTCTTAAAGTTGTGGGTTTTTGTTTTTTTGGTTTTTTTTTAAGCACTTAGCAAACAATATTAACCAGAGGTTAGGAACATAGCAACATAGTGCAACTAAACCTACAAACATAGAAAAGAGAGGTTTATTTTCCAAAAGCTCTATGCCACAGGGCCAATTGAGACCGGCAGCGGAGTCTGTAGATTTAACGATCCTGTATCTACACAGGATATGCATTGTGTAGATGATATCCTCGATATCCTACACTTTTTTTCTTCAGAGATCACATCCAGGTCCATTGAGGAGTAGCTCAGTGTTGTGGCTTGTTTGTTTTCCTTTTGTTTTTCAGTGTTCAAGGCTGCAATGCACTTCATAGTCAGGGGCAAATTCTGACAATATACATGCTAACAATGAAATCATCATTTTTTTGCAACATGAGGTAGGGAATAGTAGGCTACACTGAGGCTCTGTGGTGGCTCTTTCTGTAGGAGGGTTTGGGGTCAGGATTTCTACAAATAGCTGAGGCTAGATAAGTCTGAAAATAAGGACCGCAATCCTGGGAATTCTTAAGCATGTATGTAACTTTGTTCAGGTGAGTAATGTTACATATGTGCTTAAGCGTTTGTAGGATTGGAGCCCGACGTGGCTCCCTTGGTCAACTTCTCCTGCCCCTGACAGGTAGTGTGCATACAGTAAATCATAGCTGTGCTATCAGTATGGGGAGGCTGCTGTCGCAGCTTCAAAGTAGCTGAGCAACTGCTCTACGCTCTGGGTCTGGATTTTGGATGATTATTACATATCTCCCCTCAAAATCATTTTAAAATTGATTGAAAGAGAGAACAGTGTAATGAAGAACCTTTCCATTTGAAAGGATATTTAATTAAACCCATAGCCTAAGTATTTCCTTTTTAAAAAAGGTTTAATCTGTTTGTTCAACAACGTTTTGGATTGTCCTGGTTGAGTTGTGATTAAGGCTTTGTCATCAGCTGAAAGAAATATAGTCACATTATTCAGGATATGGACTTAAAATTGAGGTTACCAGAAATGGATTTTGCGTACCTGGCATGCATCAATTTTTATCCTTCCAGCTCTTCATTTGCAGTAATTACATTGTTAAAAGATAAAGATTAAGGAATATTATAGTTTAACTAGTGTGTAAATTGCAGCTCTACCCTGGCCAAATCCTACAAGTTCTCTTTCAGTTCTTCTTGTGCAAAACATACACAATCTTCAACGAGAGCAGAATACCCCAGATAAAGGACTGCAGGATTTGGTGAAATTAGCAAAACCATGGTATATTGGTAAAATATAGGCAACATACAAAATCAATTTTGCAAAATGTTTGTCCAAAGCCTGCTTTTTTTCTCTTTGCTCTTTAGTTTTCTCACTTTCCTATTGGCTATTGAGTGTAGTGAAAAGTGTGTTTTGAGCATTTGCATGCTTTCATTCATAACCAGGGATTATTCAATCTTCCATTTGCGAAATTAATTCCCCTCTAATATATGGGATAAAGCTATACTGGTAGGCATGGTGAGCTAGGCTGAATTATTTTTACACAGTGTAAGTTCTTTTCCCCATAGAGAGAAACTACGTTTATAAATCTTCTATTATAATATATAAACCTTTATTATAAAGTTTTCATTAGATCTAGGATATGATAAAACACATCACAGCAAGGAAAACTGAAAACTAATTGCTGTTTTGTGTAATAGTAATATTGGAGTCAAATAAAAAAAAATAGACTATCATGCTTGGGCAGCAAAATAATTAGAGAAATGTGAAAGGGATAGCCCAGGAGAGCCTGTGAGAGGATGAAGAGTTTCATGCAATGCATCCACCAGCACAAAGGGAAGCTATTATTGAGCTATCAAGTTTCTTAAAAAGCATTCGGCATTTCATAGATTCATAGATATTAAGGTCAGAAGGGACCGTTATGATCATCTAGTCTTATCTCCTGCACAATGCAGGCCACAGAATCTCACCCACCCACTCCTGCGATAAACCTCTCACCTATGTCTGAGCTATTGAAGTCCTCAAATTGTGGTTTAAAGACTTCAAGGAGCAGAGAATCCTCCAGCAAGTGACCTGTTTCTCATGCTACAGAGGAAGGTGAACAACCTTCAGGGCCTTTTCCAATCTGCCTGGAGGAAATTCCTTCCCAACCCCAAATATGGCGATCAGCTGAACCCTGAGCATATGGGCAAGATTCACCCGCCAGATACCCAGGAAAGAATTCTCTATAGTAACTCAGATCCCACCCCATCTAACATCCTATCACAGGCCATTGGGCCAATTTACCATGACTATTTAAAGATCAATTAATTGCCAAAATCATGTTATCCCATCATACCATCTCCTCCATAAACTTATCGAGTTTAATCTTAAAGCCAGATAGGTCTTTTGCCCCCACTGCTTCCCTTGGAAGGCTATTCCAAAAGTTCAGTCCTCTGATGGTTAGAAACCTTCATCTAATTTCTAGTTTAAACTTCCCGATGACCAGTTTATATCCATTTGTTCTTGTGTCCACATTGGTACTGAGTTTCAATAATTCCTCTCCCTCTCTGGTATTTATCCCTCTGATATATTTATAGGGAACAATCATATCTCCCCTCAACCTTCTTTTGGTTAGGCTAAACAAGCCAAGCTCCTTGAGTCTCCTTTCATAAGACAGGCTTTCCATTCCTCAGATCATCCTAGTAGCCCTTCTCTGTACCTGTGCCAGTTTGAATTCATCCTTCTTAAACATGGGAGACCAGAACTGCACACAGTATTCCAGGTGAGGTCTCACCAGTGCCTATATAACGGTACTAAAACCTCCTTATCTCTACTGGAAATACCTGGCCTGATGCATCCCAAGACCGCATTAGCTTTTTTCACCGCCATATCACATTGGCGGCTCATAGTCATCCTGTGATCAACCAATACTCCAAGGTCCTTCTCCTCCTTCATTACTTCTAATTGATGCATCCCCAGCTTATAACTAAAATTCTTGTTATTAATCCCAAAATGCATGACCTTACACTTCTCACTATTAAATTTCATCCTATTACTATTACTCCAGTTTACAAGGTAATCCAGATCTTCCTGTATGATATCCTGGTTTCTCTCTAAATTGGCAATACCTCCCAGCTTTGTATCATCCGCAAACTTTATTAGCACACTCCCACTTTTTGTGCCGAGGTCAGTAATAAAAAGATTAAATAAGACTGGTCCCAAAACCGATCCCTGAGGAACTCCATTGGTAACCTCCCTCCAGCCTGATAGTTCACCTTTCAGTATGACCTGCTGTAGTCTCCCTGTTAACCAATTCCTTATCCACCTTTCAATTTTCATATAGATCCCTATCTTTTCCAATTTAACTAATAATTCCCTGTGTGGCACAGTATCAAACACCTTACTAAAATCCATTTCTAATGGAACATTCTGAAATCACTCACTCTTGGAAGTGTAACTATTTTAATAATATTCCTTCTCCCAGTAAGTGTTAACAGGAGCAACAAAGCCCTTTGTAAAACCTGCAGCATTTTTGACAAAGAAAAAAAATGTAATTCAGATACTTGCTACTCCTCAGAATTACTCCCAGATATTTAGAGTTATTACTATTCATTATTATTTGTATTGCATATTCTATCATTTATATTTTGCATGTGTAGATGAGGGAAAAGTTGATCAAAATCTTGAGGAAGGAAAGCTTAATAGTATTCCAATTGACAGACAATCCTAATAGGTCTTTAAAAGTTTACTTGGTCTCCCAAATAATTGGAACAGAAGTCTGAGCCTCACAAACAAACATTAAGTCCTCTGTATAGACAATGAAACAACATTTTTTGATAGTGCCAATTGAAATACTCTACAAAGGACACAGCGATAAGAATTTAGCTACAAACTGATCAGTTGCAGTCGCAAAGAGGATGAGATGATTCATGTGCAGTGAACTAAAAAGAGCTGCACTGATAGTACTTTACCCATCTGAGAAAAGAAATAGTCACTTTTAAAGTTTCAAACATTTTAAATAAATAGAGCCTTCAAGGAAATCAAGAGTCTGTTTTAAGTCCATAGCAAGAATATATCCCTTATTTATCTAGTCCTTGTACATAGAAAACATTAAACAGCCATCATAAATGATCTACTGTTGGATTTATTCCTGACATTCATGAATGGTTCTTGTGTACTGAATCCACTACTACCTGTTCTAATCTATAAGCCAAAATCGCAACTTAATTTTTAGATCAAAGTTTTAAAAAATAATTGCTATAACTAGAAATAATACCAACATGTATGTACTTAATGTAACTTACAACCTAGACTGACCCCACCCTACTATATGATCATTTATTTATCATCCTTTCTGTTAATACTCCTGTGCAAAAAATACTTACATAGTCAACAGTTCTGTTTCCCTTTAATAAAATGTTTGTTACTAGAAAAGAGCAATGGGTCTACATGATGCACAGTGAAGTTGCTCTTGAATAGGGTTACAAAAAAAATGCAACAGCTTCATTGAGGGCAGTAGGAAAAACTCCATGCTGTATTAATACATGTCAGATAAAGGATTGTTAACTTGAAATTAAAACCGTTTACAAAGTATTATTATAAATATTATAATAGCAAACTCCGGTTGTGGCTTCCCCCAGACTGAAAGCTAAATAAAATAATAATAGCCAAGAGATCTTAAAGCACTTTGCAAAGGATGGTAGATATTGTTATCTCCATTTTACCATTGGAAAAAGTGAGGCCATGTGCTTAACAATGAGGGCTCAATCCTACAAGGAGCTGAACACTGTGCCTCCAATAGCAAAGCATTTGAGTACATGCTTCAATCTAAGCACATGAATAGTTCTTTTGAAGTCAGTGGGACTACTCACATCCTTAAGTGAAGCATGTATTTAAGCACTTTGCCTGGACTGGGGACTGAGTGCTGACAACTTTGCAGGATCAAGTCCTAAGAGTTTTAGGGTGAAATCCTGGTTCTATTAAAGTCAATGGCTAAGGATCAGGACTAGGATTTTACTCTAAAGGTCCCATTGCCAGTTTCCCAAATATCTGCTCTTTGCAGCTTCATAAGGGCTAGCTACAGTTCAGAGGGCTGTGTAACACTCTTTAAATGATTTGTTTATTTGTACTGCACTCGCTGTGGCAACAGCGATAATGCTCTTAGGGACAAGAGGCCAGATTCATCTCTGATTTTAGTAGCGTTAAACCAGGGAAGAATGTGGCCCATGGTATTTAAGTAAGATCCAAGCATTTTTTATCAGATCATCCATCCTGCCCCAAGCTACCCTATTTAGCTTTAAGTAGATGATGTGTGGCAGAGATGGGATCAGTCACCTTTAATTGTGCTTTCACATTTCTATATGAAAAGAACTATTAAAGGAATAATTTAAAACATACTGGTAATAACTTGCTCCTCAACTATAACTGAGTCAGGGGACAGGCTTACAATGCAGTGTGGACACCACCCCAAATTCTGATAACTGGGTGAAACCCTGGGACGATGCAGTCATAGGTCCCATGCACCTTGAAAATTATAGCCCTATTGGAACTGGGTCACTGAGTCAATTATCATTGTGGCACAAATGGGCCTAACCAGCACCCTGTTAAGATCGCCATCACCCTTGTCTAGGCTCAAGGAATGAGTATTAACAATCTACCACAGTTTTAAACGCTTTCAGTGCCCTTTTAAGCAAAGCCAGCCTGAAACAGCAAACAGCCGGTGCAAACTCACCTTTTACACAGGAGAACAAAACCACCAAGCACTCGGCTAGAATTCATTTTCAAAATCATAGCTGCAAACTACCCCTGCGGGAAGAAAACTCCTGGCCAGCGAGATGAAGCTCCAGGATGATCAGCAGCCTTTCGCTGTGGGCGGGGCCTCGGGCGCGAAGGGGGCGGGGCTGGGGGGTCAGTTTCCCCCAGGCGGCCCTTCCACGCTGTCTGGCCCGCGGGCCGCGATGTAAAGGGCCCGGGGCACCAGCCGCTGTCGCGAGCCCCAGGCTACCTACCCACTTTCACCTCCCCCCAGGGCAACAGCGCCTGGGGTTCTATGACTAGCAGATAATGCCTCAGCAGCAGGCAGGGTTGAGGAGCGTGTGTTAGACTTTGCCTTTATCCCTGATCCTTCATTGTCTAAGGTGGAGTTTCATCCAGCTGGGCTGCAGTTCTCTGCAGCTGACTGCCCTTATGAAGTTGTAATGAGGAAGGTTTCCATGCTGCTGGACCCAAGCTGTTTTCTTCTAATTGTCACTCAGAAAATCCCATCCCCCTATTGGGTCATCAGGGATGCATTGCCTTTGCTGGTGTCATCCATCTGCACCAGGGTGGGGAGTAAAGTTAGCAACTGTGCACCAGGGGACCAGAATTAAGTTTGATGGCTACATAACTGTCATGCAGTCAGCCTTAGGGAGAGGTTAATTGCTGGACTCTGTAGAGGATTCTAAGACCATGGAGCCTGGCAGGGTCATGAGGCTTCAGCTGAGCTTTTGCTGCAAATGTATCAGGGCTCAGATCTGGGCCTAGATCAGATGAGATAAAGCGTAAGTGCTTTTTGGTGTATTGAGGTAGTGGACTTATTCTTCTTTAAATAACCTTGGTCAATACTTATTCAAGAAACTTTCTGACCCTCTACTAGTTTCATCATGTATCAATCTCAGCAGAATTGTATATTAAACAAAAAGAATGCCTGTCATGGAAAAGAAAAATCTGATATTGCCTGCTATTGAATCACATGTAGTTCAGGCATCCAAAAAAATCACACGGAGCCCTCACCTGCTTCTATACTTCCCTGGAAATCCCTACGAATGGTGGAGAGGAAAAGAAAACTTGAACAATTTCTTTGAAACATTCTCATCAGGAACATTGGTAGGTTTTTTGTTTGTTTGTTTTTGTTTTTTTTCCCCCTGCTTCCCAGTTCTTCCCAATCTGTGCTTTTATATGTGACATTCCTTCATTGATATTGGGTAAAAAGTCCAAAAGTGCTTAAGTAACTTGGAAACCAGCTTCCAATTAAAAGTTAATGGATTGCAGGCTCTTAAATCACTTAAGTGCTTTTTATAAATGACTACAATTTTCAAAAGTAATAGAATGGTATTAATACTCTCTTCCACCTGTAAAGTAAACTCGCCTGGGTTTGCATATGCATTTGTTTGTTTTTTATGTACTATTTATTCTGAATACCATCCTGATCACCTGCTTGTTTCTGTTTATTTTCCTGAAGGTAAGGATTAAATGTCTCCGTAAATACATGAAGAATAGAAACCAAATATGCGAAGAAGAAACCAACAACAATTAGTTTCAATTTCTATGAGCATAAAACAAAACAATGTGCCTGTTATATCCATAGTTATGCTAACTTTTCAAAACTGATTTCTATTGGAGGGAAGGAAAGGGAGAAAGCAAAGACTTGGAGTATGATGAAAAGTAAAGAGAGCTGAATGTTAGATCTCAGGAAAAGCATATGCAGTATTGGACACCTAGAATGCACAGTGTCTTTTCTGCACTGACATCTTGGCAAATTAGGATAGATTTTGATTACAGAAATACTAACTTTTCAGTAATAAACATTCTGAATTGCTTGCAAACAATTCAATATGCCATTTGTTTTATTTTGCATTTTAGAGTGCTGCATTTTTAATGTCCTGTAAGGAGATTCTTTTAACATAATAAGAACCATCTCACACATTCTGGGATTGAGTAGTACAGCTGGGTGAATATTGCAAGAAAAGTGTGTGGCTACATTGTTTCATTTTTTAAACAAATTTACTTTGAGTCTGTTAACTCTTTTTGTGTGTGTGCTTGCTTTTTGAGAATATACTTGTTAATGAGTCTATGGGCAGGAATGTTGGAGGGAAGGAGCAAATGTTAAGCAAACATTGACATTTTTTTTTTGCAGAACTTTAATTTTGAATCTACAAAAGTATTCTGACTGGAAAACACCCTCAGCCACATTTGCTGAATAATTTCTGGAAATAATTCTTGGTCTGCGGATTATTATAGACAGATTGTAGCAAATATTTGATATTCAGAAATGTTGATCCATTTTGAGTTGATAATGATGCTATGTTATGTTTTTTTGTTCTCTGATTGGCTAACAGATACATTAATATTGGTATTATGTCCGCTCTCAAAGGTTTCAGAGAGACGAGGTAGGTGAGTTAATATCAGAAAGATTCCAGTCAGAGGAGAACCTTGTTGTATAGTGCCTAGCTCAAATGCTTACAAAAACAGTCTTTGCCCCAAAAATATAAATTGTAGAAAAATAAGCCTGTCTATGGCAATTCTTGGAAAAAAGGGCAAAATTGGACTGTTCTTGGCTAATATTATTCAGTCATATCAACTAATTAGCAAAAGGCTGATGTCTAGCCACCAGATCCTGAAAACACTTAAGCATGTGGGTAGCTGTACTCACATGAGTAGTCCAATGAAATCAATTGTAGGTGAGCATTATATATTGATAACTTCCAGGCAAATATAATGGCTCTTAACTAATTGATCATCATAGCCTTGGCAGACAAGCCTGCCCTATGCCTAAGTATAAATTATTAATGGTAGCGATTACTTACATTAGGTCATAATTCTTCACCATGTCAAATTCTTCCACTGCATATGTTGATGATGCGGTAACTTCACAATACCTTGCATACCCAAAAATGAAATTTTCTACAACCATAGCTGTACCAAACTCATGGCACTACTACAGTATAAAATGTAGCCAGGGTCATTCTTTCTGATTTGCAACTTTTTTCATAAATCTGCTTTAATGTTCTTGCTGCTTATGTTACATTGGATAATTATTTACTCCAGTCACTCTCTCTGAGCTAGGAAGGGGCTCACTGTGTACCCTCAATATTACTTTGAATCATGCTTTAAGCATTATACTTGAGACACCACTTCACTGAAGACCACAATGGGCTCTGTGAGCAGACTGTCCAGGGCATAAGCTCTTCCCCTATTGCAACTGACAAAATGAGCAAACTTTCTAGGGGTTTCTACCTCTGGAAGACAATCAGGGATAGAATTCCCTGGGTTTAGTTAATTTCTTAATCAATAGTTCCTGATTAGAATATTAAAAATTCACCCCAGGCAACCTGGTTCTCTCAGATCTCTGCACTGTTTCCCAGGTGGGGTGAACCTCATGCTTTTCTGTATTTATAAGCAGCTCTGACTCCACTCTTCTATTATTACTTCAATCTTAATTTTCCTTGTTATGCGGATAATATGCAAATGTCTTCTGGCTAGTTCAAATCCATTCCTACTGATTACTAGCGTTACTGATTACTAGCGTTCATTACAATCCTAGATGGCACATAATTATAAAAAAAAATACATCAATAAAATGACTACCTAATTTACAGTCCTGGCCAGAGGAAAAACCCTTTCACCTGTAAAGGGGTAAGAAGCTAGGATAACCTCACTGGCACCTGACCACAATGACCAATGAGGAGACAAGATACTTTCAAAGCTGGAGCGGGGGTGGAGAAACAAAGGGTCTGGGTCTGTCTGTGTGATGCTTTTGGCCGGGGACAGAACAGGAATCGAGTTTTAAAACTTAGTAAGTAATCTAGCTAGATATGCGTTAGATTCTGTTTGTTTAAATGGCTGAGAAAATAAGCTGTGCTGAATGGAATGGATATTCCTACCTTTGTGCCTTTTTGTAACTTAAGATTTTGCCCAGAGGGATTCTCTGTGTTTTGAATCTAATTACCCTGTAAGGGATTTACCATCCTGATTTTACAGAGGTGATTCTTTTTACTTCTATTCAAATTCTTCTTTTAAGAAACTGAATGCTTTTTTCATTGTTCTTAAGATCCAAGGGTTTGGGTCTGTGTTCACCTAAGCAAATTGGGGAGGATTTTTATCAAACCTTCCCCAGGAAAGGGGGTGCAAGGTTTAGGTGAGGATTTTGGGGGTAAAAGACGTTTCCAAACAGGCTCTTTCCTAATAAAATAAACCTGGTTAGATGTTTGATGGTGGCAGTGAAAGTCCAAAGGCAAAAGGTAAAATAGTTTGTACCTTGGGGAAGTTTTAACCTAAGCTGGTAAAAGTAAGCTTAGGAGGTTTTCATCTGTACCCTAGAGTTGAAAGTGGGGAAGGAACCTTGACAACAGTTCTTCGTTTTCTCCCAACCCACAGTACACATTCCCATATTTCAGTTTTTGCCTTTCTCCTCTAGTCTTTTTTGGTCCAAATGTATCCTTGGAGCACATTGTTCTACATAATTAACTAAATTAAAATGTTACCATTTTAGAAATATCTTCCAGATTAGACAGAGTACATTATACTATACAAAGGATTTATAGGGCATTATAACATTTGACAGGTTTCAGGTTTGTGAGCTACAGCTCACTTCATCGGATGCATGCCGTGGAACATGCATCCGATGAAGTGAGCTGTAGCTCACGAAAGCTCATGCTCAAATAAATTGGTTAGTCTCTAAGGTGCCACAAGTACTCCTTTTCTTTTTGCGAATACAGACTAACACGGCTGTTACTCTGAAACCTATCAATAAGTTTGAGATCCAATTTGCCAATCCCGAGTACTGAGAATCCAGGAAGTTCTCTATGGCCTGTAAAACACCCATCTAATTAACTGTGAGGAAGGGAAGGGGAGCTTAGGAATTATGATGATGATAGATGCTTGTACAAAATCCTGTGATAGATATAGATTCAGACCCATTACCCTTTTAGAACATCAAGGGATGGGGGTGGGGGAAGTCTTTGTCCTACACTTATTCTCAATAGAGCTGTGTGAATGTCTTCAATCTGTATTCATGGGGCTCATGAGAAGCCAAACTACAGATTTTGCACAGCTGTTTTGAGAATAAATGCAGGAAGGGAAATTCTCTCACTTCCTGTTCTTTAATTTCCTGTTTTGTGCTGGGCTCAAAATGTCCTGAGTTTAGGTCTGAATATCTCGTGCAAATAAACCCCAAAATTGAAAGCAAACTTCATCCAATTTTTTAGTCAAAACCATCGGAATCTACCAGTTTTACATAGTTTCTTCCTGAAAACATATCTGTTCAGCCTTGTCTGAAACTTAGGCCACATTCAGGAACCTGAGCAGAATTTCAGTGTATACTAAAATTTGAAAACTGAGTTGCAGTCTTTCTGTTTGGTGATTGTTGTTGCAGTTACAACTTTTTTTAAGTTCTGCCTTTAAAGATGTGGACCTAATTATGATGGGGACACAATTTGCATAGACAATATTCAGGCTAGTGATAGGTGAAACATTCACAAATACACAAATTTCAAACAATTTGAATGTATTTGCATTTTATGGAGCACCTATATTTGCATAGACAATATTCAGGCTAGTGATAGGTGAAACATTCACAAATACACAAATTTCAAACAATTTGAATGTATTTGCATTTTATGGAGCACCTATATTTGCCCCCCCCCTTCTTTTTTTTTATTTTCACACTAAAGTGGATCCAAAGTCAGTGATGTGGTTTAACTTTGGTGGGTTTAAAAAAGGTTTTCAGAATTTCTCCATCACCAAATAACTATTATGCAAAATGTGGGGATTGTGACAATGGGCAAAAGTGCAGAAATGGTGATGACAATATGTTTGCAGTTTCTAAATATACATATCAAACATTAGAACAGGGATCGGCAACCTTTGGCACGCGGCGTGCCAGGGTAAGCCCCGGGCTGTCCGGGCCGGTTTGTTTACCTGCCGCGTCCATAGGTTTGGCCGATTGCAGCTTCCACTGGCCGTGGTTTGCCGCTCCAGGCCAATGGGTGCTGTGGGAAGTGGTGGCCAGCACATCCCTCGGCCCGCGCTGCTTCCTGTAGCCCCCATTAGCCTGGAGTAGCGAACCGAGGCCAGTAGGAGCTGCGATCAGCCGAACTTGCGGACGCGGCAGATAAACAAGTCGCCCCGGCCTGCCGGGGGCTTACCCGGGTGGGCTGCATGCCAAAGGTTGTCGATCCCTTCATTAGACCAATAAAAATACAATAACTAATAGTGCCAGGACATACCATAAAAAGGTACACTGGTAATTACTCAGTATTGGTCCCATGAGACTAATGTTGTGGATGAAGGTATTCATATGTAAGTCACTGAAGGATTAGGTGCACATTTTAACAAGACAGAATGTCACAGGTAGCTTGTAACTGATCTAAATGCAGCTCAAATAAGATTAGAAGTCTTTTTATAGTCAAAATAGAAAAAGTGTGTGGAAACAGGTAACAGTGTAGAGAGAACTTGCTTGTTGAAAACAATACCCCATGAAGAAGTGTTGTTTGTCCATATGGGTCAGTATTCATTTCAATTTATTCCACCCTAGTTCTGCTCTTTAAAAATCCAATTTTTTTTAAAAAAGATGTATTACTCTTTGACAGAAGAGGGCAGTGTTTCTTCACTGTTGCTTGTGGGGAAAATCTTAATATTACTTTTTAAAGATTAGTCTTGAGAGAGTTGTGAACCAACTAATTTAAATGTAAAAAATGCCTACTGAGTAGCATACTACTTAGTAAAAATAACAGGTAGTGGGAAAATAGGCATTATTATTACTTAATTATTGTCAACATTACATTGTATTGAACCCAAAGAATAGCATATAACCTTAAATATCTCAATTGATTTTTGTTATGCTCAAAGGATTAATTCTAAGAAACAGTATCTTAGATTGAAAAAGCTAATATGATGAACCTAATACTAGTCATTCACATTATTTACTAAGTAAATTTCTATAAATAAAATAGCTTACCACAAATTTAAGAGGGAAAAAAAAACACATAGCAATGATGAGCTGATATTTTAGAAATAACTCTTTATACTGCCATGTTATGTATAAGTAGGGTGGCTGAAGACTCTGGAAATAGAAACTGGTTTAGCTAAAATAGGAATTAACCCACATCTTTGTACTAAACCACGTCTGAGATGTAAACGATAGCCCCAACTCGGGTAAATACTTAAGTACATGTTTAATTTTAAGAATTTTAATCCTCTATTCTTAAAGTGCCTTTTCTGAATGGGGATGCTTTCCTGAATCGGGGCTATGATGGGATATATACATGATACTGGCATTAAAAGGGTAACTGGAGGTGGGTTCAAGTAAGGCAGCTGGTTGCAGGTGGAAGGCAGGCCAGGTCCAAATGAAGATGAAGCCCAACTGGGGGAGGAAATGGGTGGTGACCATAAAGGAAGGAGGCCCAAATGAGGGCTTTACTACAGCTGGGGATACATGTAGCTTCAGCCTGGATGGCAGCACGTAATGGGATAACGGAATAAAATATCGGACAGAGCAGCTACAAGTGCTGTAAGAAATGGAAAGATTTGATATAGAAATACACATGAGTAAACAGGAATTCACAAGCTTAGTACATAAAAATTTAAAAGAAGAATCCAAAAAAATTGGATCAATGGAAAAAAAGATGATTTGTTGAATTGTGCCGTAGAATTGAGGATAATGATATACTTGGATAGGAAAATGTGATTTTTGGTTAGCGGACTAACTGGCCTGAGTGGCTTAAACAATATTTTTCTGAATAAATAAACCTAAAGGTAGACTATGTGCATGTTGTAGGGTAGAAGGTTGATGGCCGTTACAAACTATCCAGTCAAGTCTGCTTCACCATGGTGGAGAAAAAGAAAGAGGACTGAAGGGAGTGAGGGTGACAAATCTTTGGTTCCTCTTTGATTGCTAGAGAACGGAAGAAAGGCCTATGTACAGCAAGCCCTGGGAGGAACTGTGGGAAAGGGCATGAAGGAAGGCCAAGGTAGGCAGAAGTCCAGGAATGCCACAAGGATTCAAAGGGAGCAGACTTTAGCTGCTTGCCACAGGGTCCATAGATTGGAATCCACACGTGAGGAATGGCGTGGGTCTCTGTACTTGTCCTCTGAAAAAGATGGTGAGGAAAGAGACATGAGAAAGGATTATTGAGTTTGGGGCCAGGGCTCCAGTGAGAAAGCCTTGGGAGGTTTTGTTGTTTAAAAGAGCGGGAGGACAGCCCTGCAGAACCTAGGAAGAGGTGAAAAGTCTGTGAAGGAGTGAGCCTGGGGAGGGGCAAAGAGTTATGATTATTTGGGTCGAGTTTATTGAACCCCTTGTTTATCCCAGAAGGGGGCGGGGGTGGAACTATACATGACCTGATTGGAGGACCAAATTATGAGAAGAGGCAGAAAACTGCAGGGCCAGAGAGGCTGTAGGCAGGGGGTAGATATGCTCATCAGTGGGTCCACTCTTCAACAAGGGCTTACATGACTGACTTGTCTCTTTAGCACCTCCCCATGTCTCAGTTTTTTGACTGAAATGACACGAGACCTTTTTTCAACTTCCTATGGTTTTCTTCCTTTTTTTTTTTTTTTTTTTAAATTTAACATTTTAGTTCTAACTCTCCACTAAACATGTTGTGTTAGCAAAGGGTAGTAGAAACTGATTACTTCTCTTGGGGAGCAATAGGGTTTTCCTATCCCTTTGTAAGAAGCTGAGGTTTCCACTTTCAGTCCTAGGAAGCTTAAGGGTTCAGTAAGAGACAAAGGGTTTTGCTTGTGCAGAAAGGTGGGGCTCTGTAAAACCGGTATTACAACCCAAGCTGATGAGTCCAGAAGTGGAATGGTGTGCATCTTATCCCTGCCCCCACCCAACACAAGGCTATCCTCTCTCTATCCTCAGTTTGCTCAATCCCTGTGCCTTTATGTGGACCTTAGACCCACGTAGGATCCAGTCGAGGATTCTAGGAGGGAAATGACAGTGCTACAAAAGCAGCTTATTTTCCCTTCCCAACAGTCACTTCCACACAGTAAAGGCAAGATCCACTTGCAGAGGGTCCCATCTACATGGAGATCTGGATAACTGACTTTGGACCTCAGGTCCTATAACATACACACTAAGATTTTCCAAGCTTCCTAAGGAAGTTAGATCCTATTGTAATACAGTCTCCAACCACCCTATTTGGCTTTAAAAATATCAGACCTGTTGTGTTTGTTAGAGAAACTGCTTGGGTCAATACTCTTTGCATTATGGAAGCCACTTCTATTTTATGCAACTTTAAACCACTGAACACACAATTTTAGCAATGCTCCCAAACATGGTCATATTTAATTTCACTTAGGGCTGGCACTATGCTCCAAGTGCAGTTGAAGCATTTATATTTGCGTACAAAGAGCTTTCTTGAAGAAGTCTCTGTAGGAAACTATAAGGAACAGTAATTTTTAATTAAGCAATTTAACTGGGGGGAGGGAGGGGAGAAAAGGTGCCGGGTTGGGTTGGAGGAGTTATAATGAATCCAAGGTCCCAAGTGTCCTGAGAAAATAGCTTATTTTTATTTTTCATCTTGTTCTTATTTTTAAAAACTTTTTTCCAATTTTAATTGAACTCAAAGTGCTCTGGATAAATGCCAGATTAAAAATCTCTGAATACAGTAGACCTCTTTCCTCAGAAAATGTGTAGCTCAGTGAGTGGTGTACAAGATTTTATTATATTCTTCACAAGTCATAGAGGAATCTCTTATTCCTCACTTCCAGGCTAGGCACAGAAGAATTGCTATTCAGTCTTTTGGCTTCTCTTGACCTGGGCTGCTAACAATATTCCCTTTTATAATGTTACCTCTCAAGATAGTCTATACTGCACACTCCTTTCTGTGACAAGTAGAAGTCCTTACGCTACACACACCCTGGCATGGGTGGATACACAGCCCAGTAGTGGACATGGGGAGTCACTACTCAGGCAAATAAAGGCACACCTGAACCTGGTGGGCATGTACTTAGGAATGTACCCTACATGGCTCTCTACTCACCCAAGTTGTGCCTCCCTGTCTGCACTGCTCTTTTTAGCAGTGGAATGTCACTCTGACTCTCCCCTGCTGGAGTTCTTCCCCTCACTCTCTGGCAGCAGGGAAAGACTACTGAACTGGGGGCCTGACAGTCTTTCACTGCCACTGAGAAATGCTCCTGAAATGGGGGGGCAGACAAGCCTTTTCCCACTGCCTTCCTGCTGCCAGAGCCTTTCACTGACTTGTAGCTACATGCCACAGCATAGATGGATCCTGCTTTTTCACTGCAGTGTTTTGCTATGTGTAGGCTGCATGCTGTGTAGACATGGCCTCAGTTTGAAACAGAACTGATGCTAGCATATCTGTTCACATAAGCCATCAAAAAGTCCTCAGATTTTCAGGTAATGAATTTTAGGAGTTGACAAGCTGGATGCACTCTGATCTGGTGACCTTGCGGTGAGAATCTACATGCCTCATTGTAAATCCCCTAAACCAGCATTTCTCAAAGTGTGGGGCATTTCCCTCTGTTAGGGCATGAAGGACTAGCTAGGATATGGGAGAAGCATGGACAGAGCTCTCAAGTGTTCTTTTGAGTGTGATATCATATTTTTTTTAAAAAATGTTAGTCTCTAGCTGTTCTGAAGGTTCTCTTCACAACCCCACTGTGACCGGAGTATAGCCAATGCAGCAGCGTTTGCCTGAGTTTGCAGCATTCTGAAACAATAGCTCTGAGAAGTACAGACTACCTCATTTATTTCAATTTTCAGAGTAACAGCCGTGTTAGTCTGTATTCGCAAAAAGAAAAGGAGTACTTGTGGCACCTTAGAGACTATAAATTGGTTAGTCTCTAAGGTGCCACAAGTACTCCTTTTCATTTATTTCAATCTATGCTACCTCAGCTAGCAGAGGTGAGACGATAAATGTCAACACTGCTAATTACTTCAAAGCTCATCCAAGACTATAAGAAAGGGGAGGAAGTTTCATATTCTGAAGATCTATGAGGAAAACAAGTTAAAATACAACTTGACTTGATTAAAATTCTAAAATATTCCTGGTCTTCAACAGCACATGGCTGGAATTGCATTGGGGGCATACTTACTTTAATTTTCCTGCAGGCGGAATCAGCTTTTAGAAATTTGGGAATGGCTGCCCCAAACTAATCATCCGTTCTTCTAGCTCTTAAAGATTTTTCTCATGTTTACTCACTTTACCTATTTTGGCAACTTTTTAATGATTTGGGTCTCACAATGTCCTTGTTGTTGGATGGCATACAAGTAAAACAAGAAAGCTCCCCCCCCCCATAAAGTTCATGCACAGTGATAAGGACATAAAATCATCATTTTCACATTGAAGCATACAGTAATATTGGTATTTTCTTATATTGATCCATTCCCACATCTAGATATTGTATTAAAAAATCCATTCAGTTTCTTTCCTGAAATGAACTGAGTAAAGAGAAGACATGCATGACAAAAAATTAGGTTTTCCTTAACTTGTAATAATGCAGCAACGCAACAAACAATTAACACATTCTTCTCCAGAAATTTCTCATTCAAAACCCACAGTGTTTTTTGAGACCTGAATGCTTGAAGAATTGTGAGCAGTGGAGGGGCTTGAACTAGATGCACTTAGTATGTTGTGTGTGAAGGGTCGTTAGATTTGGAACTAACCTGTTGCCACCACAGAAATGGATAACAATTCTGGTCCCATTAAATCAATGGTAAAACTTCCATTGACTTTAGTGGGGCCAGGGTTTCACCAATGATCAGGAATAGCCAGTTTGGCTTTCCAGCCTTGTACTGTGTTAATCAATCTAGTTGTATTTTAACTTTTCTTGTTTAAGAAAAATGGTGCAAAAAGTATGAAAGAGGCTGGAAACTGAAGAAAAGAGGAAACTTGTAGCATTAACACAATTTTTGCTAAATTATGTTTTGGCACACCTGTGTTGCCCACATTACAGGTTTGTCCTTGTTTTTAATGGAAGCTATAATAACATGGGCAGTAATAGGATACTTATCTAGTTTGGAAATAGTAGAGTAGCGAAGATTCAAAATATCTTATAGGGGAACGGCCTGACTCAGAAGATGTGGATCACTTTTTTGACAAACTGTCACTGATTTTGCTCACTTATTTAATGTTTTAAAAAGAATGGTAAAGAGAGTAGTAACTGAAAGAATGGAATATATGGTATCATTAAACATAAGTGGTGTCAGAGGATGAATTGCTTTTATATGGCAATTATGAAAAATAAGTTGCTATGAGTTTTGTAGTCTTGATGCATTGTAGCCTGGTTTCTGTATGTCAGGCTCACGTGCAGAATCCTGAAGAGATTCATCTGTGAACAACAGAGTGAAGGGAAATAATAAAATTGCACTTAAAAATGCAGTACACTAGCTATATGAGAATCAAGAGAAACCCTTGTTCACTTCTTCCAATAGTAATAATATCTAGTTCTTAGTGCTTTTCAGCAATAGATCTTAAAGCACTTTACAAAGGAAGTTAGTATCATTACTGTCAATTTACAGATACAGAAACTGAGGCACAGGGAGGCGTACCTTCCATGTAAGCACTGTGGAAATATTCAGTGAAGTAACCTACAAGCACTCTTAATATAGGTAAGGACTTATACCCACTCAGAAAGAACAACTTAGTCAGAAATCATAAGGACTGAATTGGTGCCCAGACTACCATAATACTTCATTTGTAAAGATATTAACCTATCACTTTCACTACTTTGTGAATGGAATATTAAAAATCTGCACCACAGTATATTGGTTTTTGCCATGCATGGTTGTCTATGATGCTGAATGTGATTCTTCACCACAATGCTGAAGGTAAATCTATAATTATTGACCTAGACAATTTGTACATAGAGACAGGCTAGCTTTGTGTCCGTTAATACTTGCATGGTGCATGCAATGGCCCGGCCAAAATCTGTGAGATGATGAGGATGGGTGTTTAATGACAGCCAGAGAATGACTGCCTTCAGTACGCAGTTATGTAAAGCAACTTTTTTTTTTTCCTGGGGGGCAATGCCTGACAGTGAAGAAAGTTAGTCAGCACAAACACAAGGCCTGATTTATAGACCAACTTCAGTGGGAGTTGTTTTGGGTTCTTACTACCTATGAAAATCAGACCATATGTGATTTAAGATTAAGGATTTCTAGTTTTTGTATTCACTGATAAAATGAGTATAGTTCATCCATAACGGAATCTATTTTTTTCAAGGCTAGGGCCAGGGTTTGGTTACCATTTCCATGCTTCTGCATGTTTGGATTTCTTGTAAGCTTGATCTTAATTTTGAATTTCCTGGGTACATAATGGCCATCTTTTGATAACCACAACATTTCTTTTATTCGTTTTTTTTTTCTCCTGCCATCATTGCATCATCTAAAATTAAACTTTTGTATGTCATGTTTACAATTGAAAGATGTAGTCTTTGGATTGTTCAGTTTTGGTTCATTCAGAAAAGTTCTGTCATGATGATAAACTGAGTCACACAACAGCAGAATTAAGATCAAATTTCCACTTCTTTATTTTAAAGTTATGACCTTTAAATTAAGTTTGTTATATATGTGCCCAGTTAAATTTAGCGGGTATGTCCCACCACTCCAAAAAAAAAAAAAAAAAAAGATTTAAAGGAAATAATTCGTACAGTGACACATAGAACCTACAGATAATTTAACACCTCCATGAAATTTAAAAAAAAGCTTTCTAATATTTTGTGTTGTGAAACTAATTTTAACAGGGGTATAATTTTAAAAATGAGTTTACAGTTTTATGGAGCTCTGAATGTTTTGTCCTGTGGCCATTCACATTTTCTACTGATAGATATTTAACTGTGGACATGATATTGACTTACCTGAAAAATACATGTAAACCTTCCATTTTAATAGAGGTGGGGGAATCTGCAGAAATTTGGCTTGGACCTATGCTAGTACATTTTAATAAACCTGACCTCTTTCCTCCTTCCTATTGGCAGTTGTGGAATAAGGAACACTATTCACTCTGCTAGAGCCCAAATCTGGGAAGCAATATGTGACAAATGTCCAGAGTGGGAGATATTGAAAGACTTTATGTAGAAACTTTTAAAATAGGAATGGGATCCATTCATTTAGAGTAAACAACACTTTCTGTAATCTGTTTCATAATTCTTTTTATGATACTTTTATTGTTGAACAATATTTACAAGGGGTCATTCAATTTGTTGGAACCTATGGGTAGCTTTGGGATTATAGTGAGTGACAGCCCTCAAAGAAGTACATTTGAGAGGTATGGTGTGGGGTTATAACGGTTCTAGTGCAAGAATTCACTAAACTGAACTTACAAATTTAGAATGGCTTGTGTTGTGCACAGAACTGAGTTTGTCTTGGCTTTATCATTGACAACCTTTGTATAAATCACCTACATTGTTTGCCTTTTTATTTATCTTCCATCTGTTAAATGTGAATAAACTACTAAGAGTTCATTAGCTAAAGCTTGCAAACTGCTTTGAAGATGGCAAGCACCATATACTATGGGACAATTATCCCTGTATGGTTCAGCAGACCTGAATTAATCTGACTTGAATTTTCAGCCAACCAGTTTGGTCTCCTTTACATTCTACCATTACCCTTTGATCAGTCCTGAATCAAATAAAAATGTTTCTGTAGCTGCCCATGTTGCACGTCACATTGCTAGCAGCACAAGGCATCCATGTTTTTAATTACTTCTGTTTATATCTAGCTGTATTTATTAGCAATGTTTCAGGGTAGCTGGCAATTAAAATGGAAACATAAATAATACATGATGTATTTTTGTTCAAGCTAATCTTGGTATTCTAACACTAACAAGCTGTGTGTGAGAGGAGGCTATGTCATTCCATTTTGTTTGTGTTGATTGAAAGCTCTTTCTGTAATTGGAATGTGAAAAAGCATACATATGGTGAATTGTTGGAAAAAGGATGTAGGAAATAGAACGTTAGGGTTTTGTTATACTGCCTTGGATTAGGGATTAATGATTTGATCTCATCCATAAAATTCTTATAATATTTTATAAGAATCTATGCTAATGCCCTGAAAGTGTGTAGTAACACTGTCAACAGGTGTAATGTTTCAGGCATTAGTGTATTGTACTTTTATAAGGGAGGGAATGTCCTGAAACCTGACCCCTCATTTGAACCTGGATATTTTATTTATGGATGTATTTATTTTTTGAAAGCTGAGAATGGCTTTATTTAATTTCCCTCTTCTCCTTCCTTTTGGTAGTGGGTATCAAAGCTTTTTCCACTGTGTCTTGCTGCCACTGAATGTAAATTGGTAAATTGTTACTTGAAATGAAATGGTTGGTGGGAGATTACACAGCCAAAGTATGACATTATACCATTTTGCATAGCCAGTCTTGCTGTCACTAATAGATCTGTTATATGTAAAGTCATTGTATTAGCCATACAAGAAGAAAGACAAGATGCAATGACATGGTTTAGTTCGGATGCAACTTTATTCACTTAACATATCTGGGAATACTTGTTAATAAATCCTATCATTCAGATCATCTAAGTCTCCTTTTTTCCCTGATTCTTTAGGGGATGCCTTCCCCTATATCCACGTTCAAGTCCTGTTTATCATGGAACAGTATCCCTTCTGGAACAAGTACCTGCGTTGGACACCTGCCACATCTGATACCAACTGATTTGTGACATGTTGACCTAATCTCCTTGCTTATCCCACTGGGTCCATGGCTGGCTGTGGGGAAGGCAGAAAAACTCACCCCACTTTTCCTCATCTCAGCTAACCTGGCAATGAGGGGAAAAGAATCCTTCCAGCTCTAAAAGAAAAAAAAGGCAATTGGCAAAAGCCCACAGCAGATCATAAAAACCTGGACCTACTCTGATCACATGCAGGGGAGGAGGGGTGCAGCTGACCAGCAACTGACAAGGGAGTTCCTTCTGGAATGCATGGGTTATAAATACCCTTCCCTTCCAGTGCACCTGGTGGGCCAGCTGGTCTGGTCACTTCCAGTCCCTGCCACCCAACACCTCTTGGCCCTGCTCAGGCACATCCACCTTTTCTTTCCCTCACAAACCAAATGCAGTTAGTGACCCTTAAAGGAGCCCTGTCACCTTTTCTTCCCGCTGACCAGATAAAGATGCAATGCATTCAGTTGCAGTAAGCACATGCCGAACCCGTCAGGAAAGGAAAGTAATTTCTGTGTCCCATTTCTTTGTCTTCCGCAAGATGTCACAGATATTATAGTATCCTGCAATATCCTGGACAAATCTTGTTGAACTGAGTAAAGATATTAAACTCCATTTAATAAGTCTTAAGAGTCTATCGTAATGAAAATACAATCCCTCAGTAACCCAGGCAATTTCATGTATTTCCATGGGAAGGATAAATAGGAAAACAGCAGGGTGTGATTAGGTAAATTCACTCTTCTCTGGGATGATCGCTTTACCCCTCCTCTGCACTGCGTGGCTGGTATCAGGGAAGATCCCTGCTAGCCAAACGCGAACAGCTCAGCGCCAATGCTCCCCACCCCACCGCATGGCTAACTGTGGGGAGGATTTCTTTTCAGCAACAGGCAAGCAGCCCAGTAGGAACGGCCACCTCTGAATGTTCCCTTAATTAAATTCCCATATTTCAACCAGGTTACCATGAACAATATCACTCTCCTGAGGATAACAAAGAGATAAAGAACGGATGTTGCTTGAATGCCAGCAAACACTGGGACCATACGCTGCCAGGCTTTGTCATGCAATGATACCAGATTACTTGCTACTAGCATGGGGTGGTGAAGTGTCCTACCATGGAGGACAGAATAAGGCTGCTCTTCCCAGAAACCTTCTGCAAAGGCTTTTAGAGTACCTCCAGGAGAGCTTCATGGAGATGTCCCTGGAGGATTTCCGTTCCATCCCCAGACACGTTAATAGAATTTTACAGTAGCTGTACTGGCCACGAATGCATCTCAAGTCCTCAGGGCAAATATCATTAAAAATGCTTGCTTTTAAAACACATATTTAAAAAGGTACGCTCACCAGAGGTCCCTTCTCCTGCTTGGTTGGGTTGGGAGGGTATTTCAGTCAGAGTGATAAAAAGATCCTGGCC
Organism: Lepidochelys olivacea; assembly: GCF_965140295.1. Lineage (NCBI taxonomy): Eukaryota > Metazoa > Chordata > Testudines > Cheloniidae > Lepidochelys > Lepidochelys olivacea. Next base: position 172,595,463 of record NC_140411.1, read on the forward strand.
GTTGGGGAGAACGGTGTGCTGTGCGCTCTCCTCAAGCTCGTCTTCCTCCTCCTCATCTTCCCCATCCGCTAAATCCTCAGGCATGGTGGAGAGTACCCCATCATCGGAGTCCACAGACAGGGGTCGGGTAGTGGTGGTAGCCCCCCCTAGAATTGCATGCAGCTCAGCGTAGAAGCGGCGTGTCTGGGCCTCTGTCCCAGAGCATCTGTTTGATTCTTTGGTTTTCTGGTACGCTTGTCTGAGCTACTTAAGTTTCACGCGGCACTGTGTTGTGTCCCTGCTGTAGCCTCTGTCCCTCATGACCGCAGAGATTTTTTGAAATATTTTGGCATTTCGTCTTTTTTGAACATAGTTCTGATAGCACGGATTCCTCTCCCCATACAGCGATCAGATCTAGTACCTCCAGTTCGGTCCATGATGGAGCTCTCTTTTGATTTTTGGATTGCATGGTTAACTGATGAGCTCTGCATGGTCACCTGTGCTGATGAGCTCACCTGGCCAAACAGGAAATGAGATTCAAAAGTTCCAGGGGCTTTTCCTGTACATCTGGCCAGAGCATCCAAGTTCAGAGTGCTGTCCAGAGCAGTCACAATGGTGCACTGTGGGATAGCTCCCAGAGGCCAATACCGTCGAATTGCATCCACACTAACCCTAACTCGAAACGGCAATGTCGATTTCAGCACTAATCCCCTCATCAGGGAGGAGGACAGAAATCGGTTTTAAGAGCCCTTTATGTCCAAAAAAAAAAGGCTTCGTTGTGTGGACGGGTGCAGGGTTAATTCGATTTAATGCTGCTAAATTCAACATAAACTCGTAGTGTAGACCAGGCTTCAGTTTGTAACATCTTCAGAGAAACACTACCACCTGCAGAGGTCTGTATATGCTCGTTCAAATTGGATTCTCCAGGGATCAACTGACAGAGTCTTTAGATAAATACCATGGTTTTAAACTGGCTCATGGCCTTCTTTCTGATCCAGCCAGCAGACAGGATTTCTGTTCAAAGGTGGTCCGAAATATTAATGAAAGGTTAAAAGGATGTTGTCATACTGAGGTGTCATTAGAATGAGTGCTTGTTCTGAACTGAAGCTGTAAGGAATTTATGACCACAGGGAACATCCCTATGTAGGGCTTGAAGGACTTACCACCAATCAGAGGTCTTGTTGAAGTGAGGGGGTGATCGCTAGTAAACTTGTAAGCATGTTTGTATGTTTTTTTTTTTCTGTTCTTTTTAATGTTTCTACCTTAAGAATAAATTTGCTTGCTTAGAAACATCTGTGTCGTAACTGATAATAGTGATTTTTTTTTTTTTTGCTTGTAAGCAAAAAGCTATTAGGGTAATGTCACTCACTTGCCATTAACTCTGCCTCCACCTCTTAGAATTATTTTCCCAGTGTCATAACTTAACTCGCTGTCACGAGGCTGTGTGTGAATGGGTGGATGTGTGAATACTGAATAATCATTAACTATATTTAACAAATAACACCTTTATGCCTTGGGCCTAATCAGAAGTGTGTCTACTAGTTCCTTATCACATAAGACCTTTTTGTATCCGGTGTTTGAGAGAAGTATTTTTGTGGTTACCCACAGATTGGGGTAAGACATCCATCCACTAAACTGGTATCTTCACTGTGACTTCAATCTCAAGATGCTACATCATTGGTTCATGTTAAACTATAGCCAACATGTTGGAATCCCTAACTGGACAAGAGAGTCCCTGGGATAATGTGGAGGAGTCACTGAGCCCTACAAAAGAAGCTAGCCATGGGGCAAGAAGGTTGGTCCTTTCTCACATTAACACAGTGCAAGTTGTATCCTTCTTTCCTCACTAGACTGGCCATCCAGAGGAGAGATAAAAGACTGTCCACTAGCTAAGCCAAGCCTGAAGTACACGAGAGAGAGAGAGAGAGAGAGAGGACCAAACTTTTCCCCTTACATGTGAAGGAGTGCCAAGCTACAACTGATCATCAATAAAGATACTTGTATATATCAACCTTGTTCCAAACTAAGACTAATTGTTTGAGCTACATACTTTAAGAAGGTGTAAAAATACTTCTGTAGAGTAATTGGAGGACTCTCAATTGCTCCATTGCTCATTTGTCTGTCTTTTTGTGTCACTAACTGTTCCCCAAGTAGAATATAGAATCACAGAATATCAGGGTTGGAAGGGACCTCAGGAGGTCGAGTCCAACCCCCTGCTCAAAGCAGGACCAATCCCCAACTAAATCATCCCAGCCAGGGCCTTGTCAAGCCTGACCTTAAAAACCTCAAAGGAAGGAGATCCCACTAACCTCCCTAAGTAACGCATTCCAGTGCTTCACCACCCTGTTAGTGAAAAAGTTTTTCCTAATATCCAACCTAAACCTCCCCCACTGCAACTTGAGACCATTACTCCTCGTTCTGTCATCTGCTACCACTGAGAACAGTCTAGATCCATCCTCTTTGGAACCCCGTTTCAGGTAGTTGAAAGCAGCTATCAAATCCCCCCTCATTCTTCTCTTCCACAGACTAAACAATCCCAGTTCCCTCAGCTTCCCCTCATATGTCATGTGTTCCAGTCCCCTAATCATTTTTGTTGTCCTCTGCTGGACGTTTTCCAATTTTTCCACATACTTCTTGTAGTGTGGAGCCCAAAACTGGACACAGTACTCCAGATGAGGCCGCACTGATGTTGAATAGAGGGGAACGATCACGTCCCTCTATCTGCTGGCAATGCCCCTACTTATACAGCCCAAAATGCCATTGGCCTTTTTGCAACAAGGGTACATTGTTGACTTATATCCAGCTTCTTGTTCACTGTAACCCCTAGGTCATTTTCTGCAGAACTGCTGCACAGCCATTCGGTCCCTAGTCTGTAGCAGTGCATGGAATTCTTCCGTCCTAAGTGCAGGACTCTGCACTTTGTCCTTCTTGAACCTCATCAGATTTCTTTTGGCCCAATCCTCTAATTTGTCTAGGTCCCTCTGTATCCTATCCCTACCCTCCAGCGTATCTACCTCTCCTCCCAGTTTAGTGTCATCTGCAAATTTGCTGAGGGTGCAATCCACACCATCCTCCAGATCATTAAGGAAGATATTGAACAAAACTGTCCGAGGACCAACCCTTGGGGCACTCCACTTGATACCGGCTGCCAACTAGACATGGAGCCATTGATCACTACTGGTTGAGCCTGATGATCTAGTCAGCTTACTATCCACCTTATAGTCCATTCATCCAGCCCATACTTCTATGAGCTCCCTGATTAAACCACTGTCATTTTAAAGCTACTCTAAGTGTGGAATTTTATAAATCATTCCATTTCTGTGTGACATTACCAGGGAGATGGAGACATTGTTAGTGAGGAGGAGAAATGGACTAGATAAACACAATTTTTATGTGATTTCTATGAACAGGCGAATCTTAAGAGGAGGAGGAAATCATATTAAAACCAAGGTAAGTAACAGCCTCTGCCTTTAACAGACTCTTAACTAAATGGCTTAACTCACAGGAAGTGGCTTCTCCCCTTAACTTTCCTGTAAAACCTGCTTTCATAGAATCATAGAATCATAGAATATCAGGGTTGGAAGGGACCCCAGAAGGTCATCTAGTCCAACCCCCTGCTCAAAGCAGGACCAATTCCCAGTTAAATAATCCCAGCCAGGGCTTTGTCAAGCCTGACCTTAAAAACCTCTAAGGAAGGAGATTCTACCACCTCCCTAGGTAACGCATTCCAGTGTTTCACCACCCTCTTAGTGAAAAAGTTTTTCCTAATATCCAATCTAAACCTTCCCCACTGCAACTTGAGACCATTACTCCTCGTTCTGTCATCTGCTACCATTGAGAACAGTCTAGAGCCATCCTCTTTGGAACCCCCTTTCAGGTAGTTGAAAGCAGCTATCAAATCCCCCCTCATTCTTCTCTTCTGCAGGCTAAACAATCCCAGCTCCCTCAGCCTCTCCTCATAACTCATGTGTTCCAGTCCCCTAATCATTTTTGTTGCCCTTCGCTGGACTCTCTCCAATTTATCCACATCCTTCTTGAAGTGTGGGGCCCAAAACTGGACACAGTACTCCAGATGAGGCCTCACCAATGTCGAATAGAGGGGAACGATCACGTCCCTCGATCTGCTCGCTATGCCCCTACTTATACATCCCAAAATGCCATTGGCCTTCTTGGCAACAAGGGCACACTGCTGACTCATATCCAGCTTCTCGTCCACTGTCACCCCTAGGTCCTTTTCCGCAGAACTGCTGCCTAGCCATTCGGTCCCTAGTCTGTAGCTGTGCATTGGGTTCTTCCGTCCTAAGTGCAGGACCCTGCACTTATCCTTATTGAACCTCATCAGATTCCTTTTGGCCCAATCTTCCAATTGGTCTAGGTCCTTCTGTATCCTATCCCTCCCCTCCAGCGTATCTACCACTCCTCCCAGTTTAGTATCATCCGCAAATTTGCTGAGAGTGCAATCCACACCATCCTCCAGATCATTTATGAAGATATTGAATAAAACCGGCCCCAGGACCGACCCTTGGGGCACTCCACTTGATACCGGCTGCCAACTAGACATGGAGCCATTGATCACTACCCGTTGAGCCCGACAATCTAGCCAGCTTTCTACCCACCTTATAGTGCATTCATCCAGCCCATACTTCCTTAACTTGCTGACAAGAATACTGTGGGAGACCGTGTCAAAAGCTTTGCTAAAGTCAAGAAACTTAAGCTGTTCATTATAACTTGATTTAATTACTAATTGTAATACCTGGCAAACCAGATTAATTGAACCATTGACTCAAAAATTTGTAAGAACTATACTGAAGTTTTTTTTTTTTTTTTACATTGTAACTTCACCACAAACTAGCCTGCATAGAGGTCAAAAGGTGAAATCATTAAAAATTTATTCCTGAGCCCATCCTATATTTGAAGTACTCGGAATAACACCCAGTAATCCCAAGAGTGGGTCAAAAACTTTCCATCATAAAATGCTGACTTGATTATATCAAAACATTCTGTTGGAATGTGTTAATTAATCAAAAGTTTTGACTCCCCCTCTAGGAAGTGCATTCAGAGATCTCAAGCAGGGAGCAATGTGATAATTGTGACATGGTACACAGAAGTTACTTTTCAAAAAATGATGTTTGGGTTTTAAGTATGTTCTAATTCAAGATTACTACCACTTTCACCACTCCTGTTAAGTGTCTAGCATTGTTTCTCTGACACACTCTTTATAATTGTGACTGATTAATTCGGCTTTCAGTAAGCTCTTTGCTATATGGAAAATCCTGCATTGACAGTGTGGTAGGAGGACAGTACCTAATAAGTCTCTTAAATTTCTACATCTAGCAGCTTTGAAAGAATCTCTTTCTTTTATCTTGAGGCAATATGCATGTTAATATCCCCGTGCAAATCAAAACCAGGTGAAATGTGTATGCTAGTAGGTAGGTCTCGTATAAAAATAGAGAGGGTTTTTTCCAGGAAAAAAATTTTTCAGTAGAAATTTGAATCGAAAAAAACAAAAACCAGCCAAAACTCAACATATTTGGTTTGGAAATGCTGCTGCGCTGCACTATAGAATGGGCTCTGTGGCCAGCCTGCTTCTCCCATGATTTATCACATTCTCTCTTCCTGGAGAGGGAAAACGGTGCTTTATGGGAGATGTAGTCTGACAGGGAGGACCAGCTTATACAAGAGAATGGTGGCATGAGTCAACTAAAGTATAAGTTCCATAAAACACCATAGCAGCATTTCTATTGTTCAATTACCAAAATCCTCCACTTTTCAAAGCGCGTTATGAACATAAGCAAATAAAATCATTTGAGTATCTCAAACTACTCAAGTCCTATTGTTAAAGCACTATCAGTTAAACCATACTCTCCAGCAGCAAGTGTGTGCACTGACTTCAGAATTACCTGTCAGTCTCTTACTATTTTTTGTATTAATGGATGGATTGAATCCAAGGTCTTTATAAAATATTGCATGTTTACGTTGAGAGGCAATATTGTAATTTCTTCCCAAATCTCAATTTTCTTCTGTGTTTCTTAGTGGCTGTTCTACCCTTTCTCTTTCTTCACCCAACCCCCTGATCATATAGCTGCTCAATCCTGCCCAGCTTTTGCCTGAACAATATTTTTAAGAGGCTCTTCCATATTCCTAACTTTAATAACCACCCTTTTGTGTCTGTCTCAGCAGACACTGTGTGTGTACAATCTGTCTACCTTTTATTGCTATTTTTAACTCTAGAGCAATGGTGAGCTTCAAGTAATTATAAGATTTTTGGATTGGCATGAGCAGAAAATTTGCATAATTATTTTTGTTAGTTTAAAAAGCTCTATTAGTAATTTGCTCTTGAAATGCAGAGGATTTGTAATGAACAAATGTGTAAATCTTTTCTTGAAAGAATATTGGCAATGAGATTTTTTCCTCTCAACCTTGTAGACCATTTTTGAATAAAAACCTTGTTGAAAAGCTTTGTAAACACATTCATCTGTAATGCACTTTAGTACACTAAATATTGCAAAAACAATATGTCTGAGCAAAGGCTTACAAAAAGTATTACTGGGTAAAAATAGTGGTAATGAAAAGTATGGCCATATTAATATAAATTACTAATAACATACACTGGATTTTGGTACATTGAAGGCTAGACTCACAAAGGGATTTTGCCACCTAACTGCCATTTTAGGCACCTAAGTACAAAATTTAGACCCTCTAACCCTGGAGGTGCCTAAATTCCTTAGGAACCTAAGGTTCTGCCGGTGGGCATGCACAATGCTGTGTAAATCCTGATGCCACAATCTGCTTGGTGCCTTAGTCCCAGCAGGATCCTCGGACTAGGTGTTCCCCTGTCTATTTAATTGGCGGACCCCAATCTAGTAGGTTTTCTCAGAGCATGTCTAATCCATGATTGCATTGCCTCATACACTGTCAACAGATCTGTGGTTAGGGCACTCTTCTGGGATATGGGAGATCAGATTTAAAACCCTACTCTGCCTGATTGAGAGCAACGATTTGACCCAAGGTCTTTCACTTCCCACCATATGCCCTAAACACTGAATAATGGGTATTCTCTCTCTTTCTCCCTCCCCCGTTGAAGCTATTCTACTTCATATTAATAATTAAGTGTTTATTGGAGCAAGGAATAGAACCTGTCTCTTCCAGGTGAATGCCCTAACCTCTGGGTTATAGATTCCCTTTTTTCCTCTAGTCTAGGGATCAGCAACCCTTGGCACGCAGCCTGCCAGGGTAAGCCCCCTGGCAGGACAGGACCGTTTGTTTACCTGCCGCATCTGCAGGTTTGGCCAATTGCAGCTCTCAATAGCCACGATTCGCTGCTCCAGGCCAATGAGGGCTGCGGGAAGATGTGCAGGTCGAGGGATGTGCTGGTCGCTGCTTCTCGCAGTCCCCGTTGCCCTAGAATGACTAACCACTGCCAGTGGGAGCTGCAATCTGCCAAACCTGTGGACGTGGCAGGTAAACACACCATCCCAGCCCGCATGCCAAAGGTTGCCGATCCCTGCTCTAGTCCAATTAATATTTAAATGTTTTCCAGAAAACTGCCTGCTTATATACCACAGAAAGAGTACCTCCCATGAAGAGATCACCTGGAAACTTAATCTTCGGGGGAACCAAGGGGCATCTGTTTAAAAACAACAATTTTCCATAAACTTTTTTACAGTAAGAAGTATAAGAAAATCTACTGTAGAATGGCCTGATCCAAAGGCCATTAAAGTCAATGGAAAAACTCCTTTTGACTTCAGTGGGGTTTGAATCATACCTGTATCCCTTGTTTACTTGTTATTTAAACTAATTGTCACTTCAGACAAATGACATTTGGGAAAGGATTAGGTGAAAGAGTGTGAAACACAATGGTAACAAATAATGCTCTAAAAGTTGAAAGTTTGAGGAGAGTATTTTCTTGCATTCAAATATTTATTTAAAGGACTTTGGATAATCTACAACTCCTGTCTTGTCTTGGAGGTTAAAAACAACAACAATATTTCTTCAAGGGCCCAAAGTTCAAAAACGGTTAGTTCTGGACCCTCTCGTGGTATGATTTACATGAGCTGAATCTTGGTGATATTCCTATACGCTACTATCCCCAAATGAGTTTAAACCTCCTAATATGTTGCTGTCTAATTGTATTAAATGGGCCAAATAGTGCAGACTTCACTTGGGCTGAGGACTGCAGTAATTAACCCAAAGGTAGGTGTGAATGCATAACTGTTTGTATGGCTACAAAACGTAGCCATACAAAAAGAACTGCATGCACAATTTATGTTTGTTTTGAAGCTGGAATAGTTTCTCTTTCCATCTGACAGACATTAATCGTAACCCTTCTGCGAGGTGGAGTTGGCAGTATCAAGGGCCACATTCAATATCTAGGCTAGGGGTTCCTCTTAAAAATACAAAGAAGAACCATCTTGAGCACCTACCCAGTAATCTGGGAAAATTTACCCCCTCTCACCCGCGCCCCAGGCACCTCTAAGAGGCAATACTTCCCCACTCACAAGCAATGAGTCTTTGTATATCAAAATATTTTTTTTAAATAAAAAGGAAAATGGAACCCACCAATAACTTGTGAAAACACCACAACCACCATTCAAAAGCATGTAACCCTGAGCAAACACCTATCCCAGAGTATGTTGGGCAGTGGCCTTTGCCTCAGTTTCTCACCTTGTGGTATGAAAGACCAGCAAATGTTCCTTTAACCTACCATTGCACTCTTCTTTCTACTGCACCCCGCTTGGAGTTGTTCTTGGTAGGCAAAGGCCCAGAGTTCAGAAATGCATTCGCTTGAGTTCTCCTTCTCCTCCTCCGGGGGCAGGGTGGAGAGGTGTCAAGCAAAGCCTTAGCTGCTGTTGCTGTCGCTGCCTCTTCAACTGACTCACAGTTGCTGCTGTTCACACTTGTGCCGCTGGCTGCTATTGCCACCGTTCACTCTGCTACTGTCCCTTGCTCTGGTGTCACTGGCACTGTCATATTCTCCCTGGTGTCCCATTCGGAGGTTTCGCTATTTAACCCAGCTTGCAGTGATTTCAGTATGTCATGGGGAAGGATGGGCAGTGGGTTTTTTCACTAACACTGTCTCACACCAGGTCTAAGTCTCAGCAGCTAGACCTGGTTATTGGTGATTTCAACTCTAGCGATCACTTAACAAAACTGAGACTCTCAATTGAGTCTATTCAGTTCTGTTTTCAAACGGTGGAGATTGGAAGGGTCAAAAGGTGTCTAGGTCTCTTTAGGCAGAGTCCGCATGACAAGGTAAACATTTTTTTTGTGGTTAGAGCACAAACTACATATGTACCTCCATATGGGTGCCAGCTTGGAGTGTTTGGGAGCAGTCTAATAACAGAAAGCTGAGGGCAAATAGAAACTTGTGGCCTTTGCAAGCTGAGGACTGTCTGATTTGGTATCCCTACCCTCTGCTTAGCAAGTGATGTTCAGTTGAGTGTCAGTGTAACCTGTTGGTAGGAGGACTGAAATATAATAGTCACTTGAGATCCAGTGTCAGGCACTGCTTTACATGCTGTACCTTCAATCCAGCTCTGCAGAATGTTGGTGAAGTATGTGGATCACATTGTATCTCAAAAGGATGTGAGTACTGATCCAACAGATGAGCACTCCCTACATGGCCACTCCCAAGTAATTACAGGGAGCGCAAGACCTTTCTTGGATTTAGTGGTTACTATCAAGGTTTGAATATTTATGCTACCATTGTAAAGCCTCTGAATGATCTCAGGGGATACCAGTCCATCAAGAGCAAATCTAAGACCAAAGGTAAGGGGAGGTTCTGGAAATTCCTGAGAAGAGACACTAAGTCCCCTTAGAACCCTTTGGACTGCAATGGAATGAGAGATGTGAAAATACTTTTTGATAAACATTAATTGCCTAACTCATGCCTAGTGTTTGCTGACCCAAGCAAGCATTTTATCTTCCATATGGATGCCAGTTTGGAGGGTCTAGGAGCAGTCCTGTACCAGGAAACTGAGGGCAAATGGAAACCTGTGGCCTTTGCAAGCCAAAGACTATCTGATAGCAAGACTCACTACCTCATTCACAAGCTGGAGTTCTTTGGCCCATTCCTGAGAGGTTTCAAGACTATATGTATGGTGCTCAGTTTCAGGGATGGACAGACAACAATCCACTGACTTACATGTTAACAAGTGCCAAGCTGGCTGTTACAGGGTGGAGATGGGTGGCTCTAATATTTGAATGCAGGGATAATAGAATGTTATCCTTATTGTATGAATAAAGGGAGGCAGAACTGTACTTAATTGCCCTACTTGAGGGTGACCCTCTGCACCGAGTTGTTTCACAAATGTTTGGAGAGTTTGATTCTTTATTACAATTCTGGAGGGGGGGAAATGTTCAAAATCTGAACTTTCCACAAAACGGAAAAAGTCTCCCAGCCTCTGTAACTTCCCACACAAATGCGCTGGAAAACATTAAGTACAATTACATTATTTTGAGGTATGAGCTAAGTTTTGATAAAAGGTCCATGGACAAATGGCAGATAAGCAGCATGTAAGAAGTTTCTTCTAGGGTTTGGGATTTGTAAGATTCTTCAAAATCCATTCAGTGGCTTATGCTGGGTCTGCGACTCTTAGTGCTTTCAGGCCTATGACTTCCTGAAAGATGCAGGGTTGGCTGAAAGCAAGTAGTTTATGGCAGAAAGCACCATTATAGCTGATTCTTAATCTGGAAAGACAGTGCTTACAATCAATTCAGGTTATGTTTCTTCAATCTTTAGATAATTAACACTTATCCGTGGGCTCCAGTGAGACAGCTGAATATGCTTTTTTTAAACATATGTTACTATGAATGGCTCAGTGCATATAGTATCTGCACTCACTACTATTATACAAATTTGGGATATTCGCTAATCTAGAGGATTTTTAATTCCAAACAGTTACTCACACAGAGTTTAGATGGATGCAATCATGCGTCCCATATATTTCATGGTATTTAAATGCAAACTCTTCACTTTTTTCCTCAGACCAGAATGCTGAAATCTCAAAAGATGAGGAGTATCTTGTGACAGACTGACAATACCATGCCATATCCTGGACAAACTTTATAGAATTAAGATAAACTTTACTGAATTAAGTTAAACCTTATTGAATTAGGTTTAATACCTTTTGGGTACATTTCATTAAAAATTCAATTGTATATGTGGTGTTGTGGAATTCCGTGTAACTCCTCTGGGCTGAGAGGGATGCTAATGTAATTCTTCCATTATTCAGCCCTTAGAAGTCACCCTTCCGGAGAAGTTTGCATATTCAAACTGTGTTCTCCAGGAACCAAGGGACAAAGATAGTACTTTAGATAAATAGCCTGGTTTTAAACAAGCTCAGGGCCTTCTTTCTGATCCAGCAAACAGACAGGACCCCTTGTCCCTGGAGAGACCCAATCCTTAGGGAACAGTTGATAGGACTGGGCCTGCTGAGGCCCCATGAGACTGAGTGCTTGTTCTGAGCTGAAACTGATGCACTTGAAACCACAAAGAAACCCCTAAGGTGAGGTACTGAAAGTCTGTTCCTGCCAGAGCCTATGTTAGGCATATTCTCCGCTGAGCGTATTAGCCTATGTTTAGGTTTTTATTTTTTTAAAACTTCTTTTCTATAGTGCTTTTTACCTTAAGAATGAAGTCTTGCTTAGAAAGAACTGTGTGGTGATTGAACAGCTGTCTTGGAAGAGAAAGCAGGCAGGCCTGTTTAGGAAGCCTGTCTCTGCTTGGGATATTACAGTGAAGGCAAGGACCAGTTCAGCTTGGAGATATTCCAGTCAGAAGGAAGAGAGATGCTGGGAGGGAGAGGTGGTGGCCAGGGGAGCCAGAAGTCTAAGAGTGGGTGCTGTTGCTGGACCACTGAGAGGAAATATAGGTGCAGTTTTCCTGAACTGTGACATACCTTTCAGGATGAATTCACACAATTAATTTTCATGTATATTTGAGCCATCTTTTGAGATTTCACAGTTCTGAGATGATCAAAATAAGTAAAATTTCTTCTAAGTTTTTAAACACCACTTGCAAGGGATACAACAGCATAGAAATTGGTTATCCAAAATGGCAGCATTTTTCAGTATATTTGGTATCCTCTAGTCACTCCAGACTTTGGGTCTGATTTTTTTTTTCAGAGGTGCTAAGAATCTGTGGTTCCCATTGCCTTCCAATGGAGTTGTGGGTATTCAGTACCTCAGAAGATCAGGCCCTTTGTCTTTGTTCATGCTCTAAATTCAGTGAACAGTTTACCTACCTGAAGTTTCTTCAATCTTTTTTTAAAAAAAATACCCTACTATTTGAAACCCACTCATTCTGACTATGATTCATTCCATTCATAATGATGTCAACACCGATATATCTCTTTTCTTCTGTTTTATGTTGTACTTGACTATTCTCATAATGTAAACCCTTCAAACTTGTTTGGAAATATGTGGTTTAGGAAAACCAGAATACTAAATGTCTTCCCCAGCCTTGTCCATCCATTTGTCATGCAGTCACTTCCATGCCTTCTTCCATGAACCCTCTCATATGTGGGATGAACTGTCTGAGCTCATCTGCAAAGTCTAAACTCTATACCTTAAAATCTTTTAAAGATCCATGCTGCTTACAGTGAACAACATTGATTTTATATGATCTGCCTATTGTTGCCATTCTCTTTTCTCTGACCCCTAACTACCTTTCTGCCTTTATATACTAAATTCCCCTGGTCGGGGACTATCCTCCTTCAGAGTTTGGAAAGCACCTCTAGAGTAGTGGATGCTACTGTAATTAAAGAACAGATTTTGTGTGTGTGTACACAGCACCTACCCTAAATGGGGATCTTGACTGAGGTTTCTAGGCACTATTGTAATATAATAATAATAAGCTTCTTTGTTATTTTGGCTTTGTAGTAGAGAAAGGGGAGTCTTAGGAAAAATCATTTAAAAACAGATGAAAAACCCAGTGTTTGCTATTCGTAAAGCAGTTCAATAAGAATATAATATTTTATAAAACAAGTTCAAAAGCATATTTATGACTAGGGATGTTAAACAATTTAAAAAAAATAATCGCAATTAATCCCAAGATTAAAAAGGGCCTAATTAATAGCAGTTTTAATCACACTGTTAATAATAGAATACCATTTAAATGTTTGGTGTTGGACTAGAAGTGTGGTGTGTGCATGCCTGTTGGGGGAGTGCTGTCTCTTTAAGCAGAGCACTCAGGACCCTGAATGCGTTTTCAACCAGCAGCAGCAGACAGGCTCCCCATGTTCCCAGAGCAACAGCAACTGGGTCCAAAGCCTGGGACAGCCCGACCTCAGCCCCCATGAGCATGGAACTCTGGTGTGCAATTAATACTCATGTTAAAAAAAAACAAACATAAATTTGTTTTGAGTTAATTGCATCCGTTCTCTGTGATTGACATCCCTTATTATTTTGATTACAAATATTTGCACGGTAAAAAAGATTTTTAAAAGGTACAAGTCACAGCATGAAGGGGCATACAAATGTTTAGCATATCTGGCATGTAAATACCTTGCAACACCACCTACAACAGTGCCATGCAAGTGTCTGTTCTCACTTTCAGGTGACATTGTAAATAAGAAGCAGGCAGCGTTATCTCCCGTAAATGTAAACAAATGTTTTTGTGTTAGTGATTGGCTGAACAAGAAGTAGGGCTTAGTGGATTTGTAGACTCTAAAGCAGAGATCGGAAACGTTTGGCACGCGGCCCGCCAGGGTAATCCCCCTGACGGGCCAGGCAGGTTTGTTTACCTGCTGCGTTCGCAGGTTCAGCCAGTCGCGGCTTCCACTGGTCGCAGTTCGCTGCCACAGGCCAATGGGGGCTGTGGGAAGCCGCGGCCAGCATATCCCTCGGCCCGCACCGCTTCCCGCAGCCCATGTTGGCCTGCAGCGGCGAATCGTGGCCAGTGGGAGCCGTGATCGACCAAACCTGCGGATGCGGCAGGTAAGCAAACCTGCCCGGCCTGCCAGGGAACTTGCCCTGGCAGGCCGCATGTCAAATGTTGCCGATCCCTGCTCTAAAGTTTTACATTGTTTTGGTTTTGAGTGCAGTTATGTGTAAACAATTTCTACATTTATAGGTTGCACTTTCACATTAAAAAGATTGCACTACAGTACTTGTATGAGGTGAATTGAAAAATACGGTTTCTTTTTTCACAGTGCAGATATTTGTATTCAAGAATATAAAGTGAGCACTGTACACTTTGTGTTCTGTGTTGTAATTGAAATCAATATATTAAAATCTAGAAAAACATCTGAACTATTTATAATACATTTAAATTGGTATTCTATTGTTTAACAGGGCAATTAAAACTACGATTAATCACGATTAATTTTTTTAATCTAGTCAATTTGTTTTGAGATAATCACTTTAGTTAACTACAATTCATTGACAGTCCTACTTATAACATGGTTCGGTATTGAACAAAAAATGGCTGTCTTTAAAACAACAACAAAATAATTTGTCAACTGTTCTATTGCATTCCATGACTATTTACTTCTGAAAAGGAAAATGGTTTCGTATCAGCTAAAACAACCTGTCTGATTTCCTCTAGAGTGAGAAGAAAAATAACTTTTCATCAGCAATAATGCACAAGCAACTAGTCACATTGCTTACTTGGTGAAAGCCTCTGAAATATTGTGACTATACTACAGTGAACATCAATATTTAATTTGTCTCATTTTTTTGTTATGAGTAAGTGTCCAAGTAACACAATACATCAGGGAACTCTGTATATTGGAAATAATAAATGGAGAATTTAGCAACTTAAATAGTCTAAAGATGTAGAGGTTCATTTTAATGGTAAATATATTTTAGTTAGGTCTCTGAGATTTGTGTTTTTAATCACTTGGTAACTAAAACTAAGGTCACCCAGTTTCATGCAGCATTTAGTTAAACTAAACCAGAATTCACTAAAAAGGACAAATATGTGCATTTCAACTATGTATTACTGCATATGTGCCTTGTACTACTATATCATCTAACCCTTTAAAGATGTTTAAAGGTGACCTGTCAGAGTAAAAACAGTTTTGCTGTTTTTGTCTATTATGCATAAAGGCTTGAAACATCTAATTTTAAATGTTTGGTTTAGAAATATTTCTAACACACACACAAAAAAATCCTAACCAGGAACATTGTGGTATATGCGAAGATTAGAGTGATAATGCCTTACTATACACATCAAGAACATTAATAAAAACTGAGAGAAATTAGTCTCAGATTGAGAGAGAGGTATTCATTTTGGAGCCACAGGCCAGATATTCATCTGGTGTAAATCAACATAACTTTAGTGATCTCAAAGGAACTATGCCAATTTACACCATCAGAGGATGCAACCCATTCAGTTTCTCATTCCTGCAAAATAAAGAGTCATAGAACTTGAGAGGTCTCTTTTGATGGGGAAAATGCAATATACTCATTCTGGTTGGTCAAATTTATATAGCAGGTAAGAAATGGGATCATTATTTTCCCAGAAAAAAAGATTTTGTCAATAAACAATTATTCTTTACTATGAATTATGAGTAGCAATACCCAAAAGTTTGCAAGCTGGACTACAATACAATACAGTGTTGGAGTACAATAACTTTCTCAAGGAATAATGACAATTATAAAGTTAAGCTAGAAGCTACTTTTGGCTAAGTAGTATACAATGAAAATATTGAAAGATAGATGTGTACACTGTAGTAGTCAGTGAAACATGCTACAAAATTCTCGATGGTGTCTATGGAAGCAGGCTTCTAAGTCTTTTATTCTTCTAAGATAGCTTATGATTGCTCAATCTTTTGGAAAAATACTCAGTTGCAGCCGATGCTTATTCCAGGTGGATAGAAGATATACATCCAACTGGGACTGGCCAGAAGAAAATTCTGTTTTGTGACAAATTAAGGTTTCAAAAAACAATTGTTGCTATTCAGAATGAAAATGAGATTTTATTTATTTATTTTATTTGGGAAAGTCTCCATCATAGCCTGTCAAGGTTCCTTCCCCACTCTGAACTCTAAGGTACAGATGAGGGCACCTGCATGAAAACCCCCCTAAGCTTATTTTTACCAGCTTAGGTTAAAACTTCCCCAAGGTACAAACTATTTTACCTTTTTTGCTTCTGGACTGTTTTGCTGCCACCACCAAGCATCTAACAAATATATAACTGGGAAAGAGCCCTCTTGGAAACGTCTTCCCCCCCGAAATCCTGCCAAACCCTACACCCCCTTTCCTGAGGAAGGCTTGATAAAAATCCTCACCAATTTGCATAGTGACCACAGACCCAAACCCTTAGATCTTAAGAACAATGAAAAAGCAATCAGGTTCTTAAAAGAAGAATTTTAATAGAAGAAAGAATAAAAGAATCACCTCTGTAAAACCAGGATGGTAAATCCCTTACAAGATAATTGGATTCAAAACATAGAGAATCTCTCTAGGCAAAACCTTAAGTTACAAAAAGACACAAAAACAGGAATATACATTCCATTCAGCACAGCTTATTTTATCAGCCATTTAAACAAAACAGAATCTAACGCATATCTAACTAGATTGCTTATTAGCCCTTTACAGGAGTTCTGACCTGCATTCCTGCTCTGGTCCCGGCAAAAGCAACACACAGACAGAGAGAACCCTTTGTTTCCCCCCGCCTCCAGCTTTGAAAGTATCTTGTCTCCTCATTGGTCATTTTGGTCAGGTGCTAGTGAGGTTATCTTTAGCTTCTTAACCCTTTACAGGTGAAAGGGTTTTTCCTCTGGCCAGTAGGGATTTAAAGGTGTTTACCCTTCCCTTTATATTTATGACAGGGGCACATAGAGCTTTTGGAAATACAACTGCACTCTGTGTGTGGGCATGCACATGTTTATTGCATCTTTTAAAGCCTAGCATAGTTTCTGAAGTAGAAGGACTGTATTGTGAGTTGGAAACAATTGCATCTGGAGTTGGAGTGGAGAATAAATTTAAGAATGAACTGAAATTGAAGAACCTTCCCAGATATTCTCTTATGATCAATTTAACTAATTGACTGGATTTTCGCAAGACGACAAATTAATAGCAGATATTGTTTCTGTTGGAGGATTTCTTGTAACCATTCAGAAATGTTGTGGAAGAAGATGAAGTGGCATTTGAATCTTCAACACAGAGAACTACTGTCCTAAGCTATTTCAGCAAAATAGGTAAATAGATATTAATAAACATAAAACAGTTTTAAACTGTAGGACTAAAGAGCACCTACTTTCCTAATATGAGGATGCATCTTTTTATTATGTAGTAATAAAATAAGCACATTATATCTAGTAGCAAGAACATTATATTATGCCATGCTCCATCCCTTAAAATCATGGAAAAGAAGAATTTAAGGGGATCTTGGCTATGCATTCTTTTCCACCTTATTGCCTACAGTGCTGTTGATAACACACCTCATCAGGCTTTCACTTCCATATACCAAAAAGAAATACCTATCCCAGCTTAATCCAATTTGCATTCTAATGCAAAACCTTAACAGCAACCTCATATGCTCTTCTATCAATAGATCAGCAAATCTGACTGTCACACATTCCATGCATTTGAAGTGTATTTCTAATTTAATGCTGATCTGGTCATCAAGGGAAGGGAACAGAAAATCTTGTTTTGTTTTGAACTTTTCTTGAGGAAGGAAAATCTGGGCGGGCGGGGGGAGGGGGAAGGGAATCAACTATATTTTCCCAGTGAAAAATGTATTTATTGTATATCAAAATAAAAAAAGCTTTTTCGTGTGATTTGATAGATATTTTGAAGTCCTTTGTTATGATTACCTACAGACCTCTGACCTACTCTTCCATGTGCTCAAAACAAGACTGTGCACACTTAATTTGTCCCCTTTGTGTACTCTGACATAGTTTCCAATTAAACGATCAGATACTTTTTAAAAAGTATGTTCTTTTAATGTAGATTTTGTGCACGTGTGTGTGAGAGAGCAAAACAGAGAATATATATTTTTACTGAAGAAATAAGCAGGTAGCTGATACAGAGCAGACTGGTGACAAGTAGAAGAGGAGTAAAAAAGAGGAAATGGTTAATCATAATTCTGGAATTTCCCAACTTTTGAGAGCTTGACTTTGGAAACGTAATAATGTTCTTCTAACAGTCTGTAATTTCCTAGGTTAAAAAAAAACTAGGGGAAAAATAAAATGCCATCATGTGGTATCATTTGGACACACATAGGGTATTATCAGCACTGCTGGAACCTTTAAATTCACTGCTTCTGCTGTTTGAGCCAACAGAGTAACTGAAGAATGAAGATAATCTTTCTGGATCAGCAGTAGAGGGCAATGGATCACTTTACCAGGGACTCTTTCAAATATTTGGATGGATTTTTGCAGGAAAAGCCACATTTCTGACCCAAAAAGAATCTCTTCCAAATTTCAAGTCCCTGCTCCAAAACATGGGTGGTGGAGCTTTTCAGAGAAAAGGTCACCAGAATGTTTTAATAGGAGCAACAATTTTTCCCTAACCTTGGTCTGGAAACATCTGAACCATTTTGTTTTAAATATAAAATAAATTAAAAAAACAAAAACAAACAAATCTTGAGGCAGACGCCGGAGACATAAAACTGTTAATGGTTAAAATCTGGCAGTTATAAGCAGCTGAAAGTCGGGTTTTATAATGGGAAGTATCGGATAAGCTTAATACGGCAGTGCTGCCATCCACACCTAGATTTTATTTAGCATCTGGGGTTTAATGTGATGATGATATATGGATGGGGTCAAAAGCTATGGCAACTGTGCATTTCTGGGTTTGAGTTTTGAAATCATTAACCAGTCAGAACAGAAGGCTTTGTCTAGTCACTGTGCTTATTTAGCTGAAGGCCATTATTAGCTGGAGCACATGGCATTAGAGTACAATATAATGGGGCATAATGTTTGTTTTTTACAGACCGCATTAAATTAATTAATTTATAATGCAATGGATTTTTTCTTTTTTAATAATGAATAACCAAAAATGGTTGACTTGGCCTAAAATCAGAGTTCCTTCTAAAACATTTTGACTAAGTACAAATTCTCTTTTGAAGACTAGCTTTTGACAGAATGAAGACTATGTAGCAATGTACTTGATCCAGCTTATAAGGAAATTGGCTAAAGTGGAATTGTTATGGAAGTAGAATGCAATGCATTAAAATAATTTGAGGACTTTGAATATGCAAACTGAAATACCTTGTGTTCCAGTGTTATAATGAAGTTTTTCTTGGAATATGTTAGTGGTGGGAATAAAATTCCTTCTCTATAGATGATGTCCACTATAGATAATATAGTGCATGTATTACTTGAAAGTTAAGCCCTTTATGTTCTAGTCTAAATAGAAATAAGCAGATTCTGCATTACCAGGTATCTTCAAGTATCTCTATATCCAGTTTACCTCCGCCCCCTGCCGCCCAATATCCATACTCAAACTTAGTTATTCCCAATCAATGGAATGAGTCATCATTTAAGGTAGAATTGCTCAGGAATTTTCTGACAAAACATTTTTCATCAGAAAATCTTGACTGAACAAAACTGTTCATGGGTAAGGGTTGATGAATCTACCAATTCAATTTTTTTTTCTGATTTTTAATTTGTCAAATGTCCTGTTCCAACATTTTTTTTAAAAAAACAAAGATTTATTTTTCATTTTGTAACAACACTTCATTCTGAACATTTAGTTCATTTTATTAAAAGGGTAGGAAATGAAGTAAAAATTGAAAAAAACAAAAAAAAACAAAAACAGTTCTCCAGTCAAAATGTTTTTATTGACCCAATCTCAAATTTTGTTCAGATTATTGGTTCTTGAAAATCTAGATGATTTTTGAAGGCTGGGAAAAGAGTTTTCTGTCCCATGCTAATTATAGATTCTGCCTCTTAAAGATGGTAAAAATGATAGAACCAGAAAGTCCCTGTTCTAAGAATCTAACCAATTTATTTGAGCATAAGCTTTCGTGAGCTACAGCTCACTTCCAACGAAGTGAGCTGAAGCTCACTTCCAATGAAGTGAGCTGTAGCTCACGAAAGCTTATGCTCAAATAAATTGGTTAGTCTCTAAGGTGCCATAAGTACTCCTTTTCTTTTTGCGAATACAGACTAACAAAGCTGTTACTCTGAAACTTGTTCTAAGAATGTGGCTTCTTCAGAAACTATTCTCTAAAACAGGAATTCCCAAATTTGTTCTGCCGCTTGTGCAGGGAAAGCCCCTGGCTGGCCAGGCCAGTTTGTTTACATGCTGCGTCCGCAGGTTCGGCTGATCGCGGCTCCCAGTGGCTGCAATTCGCTGCACCAGACCAATGGGAGCCACTCGAAGTAGTGTGGGCCAAGGGACATACTGGCACCTGTTTTCAGAAGCTCCCATTGGCATGGAGCCACTGGAAGCTGCGATTGGCCGAACCTGCGGACGTGGCAGGTAAACAAACCAGCCCGGCCCTCCGGGGGCTTTCGCCGCACAAGTGGCAGAACAAGTTTGGGAACCACTGGTCTAGAAATCAATAGTGTGTAGAGTCAAAGCTGTGGTGACCTGAGTCAGTGGTGTTTCAACAACTTCACCTATTGTTTATCAATGCATACAGTACCACCACGTACAACCAATAGCACTGCCTATATTTTCAGTATGTATTGTTCTGCAGACACAACAATATTTGCCAATCTAATTACTACATAGTCATCCCCTACTCTAGAATAAGGCAAATGTATAGTAATCTCAGATACTAATGCATGGAAATTGGTAACAAATTTTGATATTTTTAGAGCAACCAGAATGTCCCCCCAGAATGATAGTACAATAGAAAGAAGGTGTCATCTTTTAACAAATATTAGTAAATGAAGGTATTTACCATTGCTTACTCAAACAACTAAATTTTATTCTGTTGCTCCCATCCATTTTATTTCTGTTTCCTCTTCTCCATATCTACTACCCTCTCACCATTTTTATTTCTGTACACATAAAGGCCTCAGTTCAACAAAATATTAGATACATGTTTAATGTAAGTTGAATGGGACTATTTATGCAGAAAGTTATAAATGTGCCTGAGTAATTTTCTGAATTTGATCTTAAATATGTAAGATATTCTCAGACATATGAGCTGGGGAACAGGATTAACTGGTGGATGGATTATGAAACTTAGTTCTTCCATTTATTGTAATGTAAATATTATATGAAATATGACAGTTATTTCCTTAGTTAAAGGAAAATTGGTATCTCAGATCACACTGTGGTAACTGTTGGCAAATATTGACTTTTAACCACTGTGGTTTCATATTAATGTCTATTTTTTTCATGACTGAACCTTTCAAAGCAGAATAATTTTGTTAAAGCTACAGTAACATATGTTTCTTTGTGGATTCAAAGAATTAGAGCATAAATGGGATAAATACTACCAGACATGTTTGTGCATGAACACAAGAATTTAACTGCAATATGCATTCTCCAGGTTGCAAATAATTGGTGTCAGATTTGAAATAGTTGACAAGAGTTAGTGTCAGATTTGAAATGTGTCTTGAATTACACTCTGATCCTGCAATGAGGCCTGTACCAAGGCCCGTACCAAATCCTTTTGACGTGTTTGGGGCTCCACATAGGCAGAGTTCATTGCAGGATCAGAGTGTAATCGTATTCTCAACTGTAAACTATCAATTCTCACTTTATCTCAAATTCATACATACAATGGAATGTCTCTTTAAGTAACTATTTCCCCAAATATGTGATTCACACACATTCATTTTTATATATGGTATCTCATTAACATTTTTTCAGGAGGGAGTGAATACCAGAAAAAGGTGTTAAATTTTCCCCCTTGCTACCAAATTATTTTAGCAACTATGAAGTGAATTGAGGGCCTTTTAACTTACTCCAAAGTAGCCCTCAGTAACAGACTTTTTTCTCGCTACTTGTTTGATAGATACTTATTTTTTTTTATGTCTTTGATAACATGCAACAGAGTTAAGATGTGAGGAGTTGCAATCTTCATGGAGGGATACCCAAGTAACTTAAATAGTTCTATAATTTAGGGCTTGATACTGCAAAGTACTGAGCATCTTTGATTCCCAATTGAAGTCTGTGTGAGCAGAATTGTCAGCACCTCCTAGGCCCTGGCGCATGGTACTTGAGACCTTTGATGAGAAGATTTTTGGAGTTTGTTTGGGGATAACTACCCAAACATTTAGATAATTAATCAGAACTCTTCAGAGCTCTTGACTTTGGAAAACTGGAATAGAAATCTAGACAAAACAGGATTTATTTAATTATTTACCACACCCATGTGCTTACATTTGGGTCAAAAATATCATAAGAACAGACCTTCTTGTGATATTTCACTACTTGCTCTCAGAGCTGCTAGAAATAATGCTCCCAAGCCTGTTGTTGGAGGCAGGCCTCAGGCTTGCCTCTTTACCAGCTGATTCCCAAATTTAGGGCAAAATACATTGAAAAGTCCCAAAATGAGAGATGCAAATAAACTTAAAATGCAGCAGGCTTCATCCCTTTCTTGTAAATAATGACTTCTATAATTTTTCAGTGTTATTGTAGCTATGTTGGTCCCAGGATATGAGAGACACAAGGTAGGTTAAGTAAATATTTTACCGGACCAACTTCTGTAGGTGAAAAAGACAAGCTTTCAGGTCTGAAGAAGAACTCTATGAAGCTTGAAAGCTTGTCTCTTTCACCAAGAGAAAATATTAATAAAAGCTACTACCTGACCTACCTTGTTTCTTCTAGAATCTCTGTTCCATGATTTTATAATGTGATAAACTTTTAATAAGCTCTAGTGTTTAGACACCATATTTGTGGAATATGGGTAACTTTGGAATTAAAATTAGTGACCTCTTGTGCAAGGAGAGATACTTGACAGAAAAGCCCTCAGATGATAGGGATCCATAAATGCTAGTGGGATTATCCTAACTATGTATTCATACTCTACAATCACAATTGCATCAGTATTGGACAGTTTACATACTTTCATCACAATAGCCCTGTGTGAGTGGGCACTCTAGTTATCATATCTGGCACCAGCGAAGCTTGCACGCTGAACCTGTGGTCCCAGATGAATGTCTTTCTGGGGGAGTTCACCATATTTTCTTGAATTGGTCCTGCTTACACTTCTAGTTCTGGGCAAACTGCAGTTAGAAATGAGAAATAGTGGAGAGGAAAATGATCTCGTTCAAACTTCAAACATTCCTTTCAACTTCGGAAATAACACTTGTATAAGGAATCTGTTATTTTACTAAACTGAGCCAGAGCAATCATTCACGAGAACATTGTTATACAATGCATTTCTACAATGTGGGCCTGATCTGAAGTCCACTGTAGTCCGTAGAAAGACTCCTAATGTCTACAGTGGGTTTGGATTAGTCCCCATTTTGTAATAACCCAGAAAAATGAATCTTATTGGCATACCGATAAGATTACAAAGGTTAGACTAATTAAGTCTCCTCCCATATCTGATAAATGTTCCGTTTTACAGATTATATTTAAACTGTGAGCATGTTTACAAAATGAATAATTTCAGCCTTTAACTAGTCTGGAGCTCAGGATCTTAAAAAATGAAATCTAATTGTTCTGTCAGAAACTTATTCTCTGCATAAAATGATAGTGTATGATTAAGTTCTAACCTAAAGCAATTTCTATTAGATAGATGAAAACCAATTATGAAAATTTCCACCCACACAAGGAATATCAGTCCAGTAATGTGGCTATAATTTATTTACCATCTGTTTATATGGTGTAGATATGATTTTGGAAAGGTGGCATGCTACGAACAGAAATAATAATGTGGCTGTGATAAATTACAAGAGAAAGCCAAAAAGTTGATAGCTGAACTGTCAAATAAAATATGATTACTCTTTAGAGGTTCTTTACACTACTTGTCTATTATTTCTGCAGTAAATAAACAATAAATAACTTTATTCTTTAACACTGCCACCATTTATATGAATTGCATCAAGTGATCATGATACTTAAAACATAGTAAAAATGGATTTCAGGGAACAAATTAGGATTCATACTGCTTTGCTAGACAAGATGGAAAGGGAAAAAGTTACTATTGTAGGACTGTAACTCATATTTTGTATTTTCCAGTTAATCAGATGTCAAGATTTAACAGATTTGGAGTTCTTAATTGTTTAAATTCTTTGGTATGACTGTTTATCAGTCCAAGGGTGAAGACTTACAAGTATACTCTGTAATGCAAACAGGAAATTAATTAATTATAGAGGTAAGAACAGAGCTAGATATATAGATATGATTTAATTGGATATTGGCTGCTTTAAACTTTATTAGGGTTAAAATGGGTGAGGAGAATATCCAATTCCAATCTGAAAATAAAGGCGATTTTTGCCTTAATTCAGTGTAGTTTTCATATTAAATACTTATAAATTCATCAGTGACAAAGATTTATATAATATCTGTAGGTATTGATTAAAATTACAATCCAATAAATGATGAAAATGGGAATAATTTTTTTAAATGGATTATCAGCTACTTTTGGAACCTGTGAAAGAACATGAGATATTTGTGTGCATTAAAAAGTCTTAAATATATATGAAAAACCCTGAGATTTCTTTTAAAGATTACTATTAGTTCTTTATATTGTCTATTAAACTTCATCTAAATCTGAGATGAGGAAAAGGTCATACATTTCTGTTTCAATCATGAAGACAGTACGATATCAGGCTCGGCAGGATCAGACCCTTACTTATCATGAGTAATCATTAATTATGCAGGTGGTCCTGCTCATTCCAAGGTGTCTACATAGCACGGGATTATACACTTGAATATTGGGCCCATATCAATCATTTCAGAATTCCATGGCTTAATCCTGCAAGGTTTATAGTGTCTCCTCTTTCCCTGGAGAGAACTGTAAAAAGACAAGGCATAGAAATGAATGCTGTAACATGTGAAAGTAATGGAAAAAGGTGGGAGGAAAAGTGACTCCGAAGGGATTATAATTCAAAGTCAAGCAGGTGGTCAGGAACCAGGGTCCTGGGTTATGTAACAGAATTTAAAGAGAGTCTTCTGAACTGCCCCAGAATTTAGGTAATGCAGTTCCTGCAGAGTGGCATTGCCTGGTTCAGGACAATGTGCCAGTGATGCATCATCTGTAGGTGGGGGAGAACTACACAATGATGCTTGTGAAATGGCTTTGTGAAGCCACTACTCTAGTTCACTGGAGAGAGTAGTAATTGGGACTGGACCACATCCACCCTGACTAAACTGGCCTTCAGCATTGGTTCTCCACTTGTAAAGCTACTCCCTTCTCTTCATGTGCCAATATCTATTTATGCTTGTATCTGTAACTTTCACTCTATGCATCTGAAGAAGTGGGTTTTTTACCCACAAAATCTTATGCCCAAATAAATCTGTTAGTCTTTAAGGTGCCACCAGACTCCTTGTTGTTTTTGTGGATACAGACTAACACAGCTACCCCATGATACTTCGTACTACACTTGTAGTGAAGAATAAAGACACAGGCTTCTCCTCTGCCCCTCTAAGATGAGACCCTTCATCAGAACTTCAAGACTTTTAAATAATATAAGCTACTAAATACACTGCAGCATGGATCGATATAGGTTCATTTTCAAGTGAATTGTCTAGGAGCAGGAATGGAGTCTCTTCCAACATTCTGGAAAAGGGTATTAATATAAAACTCTGTGTAGTTTATATATAAGGTGATTTGAAATAAATGAGGTAGAAGTACCTGCTCAGACCAATACATTATACCCCAGCAAATTGTAATATATTTCATAGAAGAACAGGAATGAAGATCTCCGTTGACATAAAATGTTTACATGAATTGCTATTACCAGGGATTTTTTTTTTTAAAAAAAGGCTCCCTGTAACTGTCTCTCTTCAGAGCATTAAATATACCTACTTTTGTATATTAACTTTTTTGTGATATGATTTTTATATACTGGCTTCTGTGACAACTAAGAAAATTTATCTTTTTAATGAGGAAAAAATATGGTAAAACATCAAAAAGCAGTTAAACTAAAAGCGCTCATTAAAATGAAGATGAAGACAGTGCTTTCTTTGTGGTTAACTGATCTCATGAACAACTGCAATGGTAAGCAACATTTCAATGAAGGAGGGTTTGAGAACTTTTTGAAGCTGCTGCAGTCTCTTTTTGTTCTCTTCCTTGAAATAGGTTCCAGATAATCATTCCAATCAAATTTAGATGTTTAAATAAGTTTTTATTAGCTAAAACCTGAATCTTCTCACATCTATTTAAATCTGTTGAAAGTCTCCGTAGTGGCTCAGTAACTCCCAGCACCAGGGGTTCCCAAAATTGCAATTAAATGGATCGTTAGTTAATAGCTTTAAAAAAGAAAAGGAGTACTTGTGGCACCTTAGAGACTAACCAATTTATTTGAGCATAAGCTTTCGTGAGCTACAGCTCACTTCATCGGATGCATACTGTGGAAAGTACAGAAGATCTTTTTATACACACAAACCATGGAAAAAATGGGTGTTTACCACTACAAGAGGTTTTCTCTTCCCCCCCACCCCACTCTCCTGCTGGTAATAACTTCCCTAAAGTGATCACTCTCCTTACAATGTGTATGATAATCAAGGTGGGCCATTTCCAGCACAAATCCAGGGTTTAACAAGAATGTCTGGGGGTGGGTAGGAAAAAACAAGGGGAAGTAGGTTACCTTGCATAATGACTTAGCCACTCCCAGTCTCTATTCAAGCCTAAGTTAATTGTATCCAATTTGCAAATGAATTCCAATTCAACAGTCTCTCGCTGGAGTCTGGTTTTGAAGTTTTTCTGTTGTAATATCGCAACTTTCATGTCTGTAATCACGTGACCAGAGAGAATGAAGTGTTCTCCGACTGGTTTATGAATGTTATAATTCTTGACATCTGATTTGTGTCCATTTATTCTTTTACATAGAGACTGTCCAGTTTGGCCAACGTACATGGCAGAGGAATTCCACCATGATTTCAACAATTTCCATCCCACTATCAACCTCAGCCTGGTCCAGTCCACACAAGAGATCCACTTCCTGGACATTACAGTACTAATAAACGATGGTCACATAAACACCACCCTATACTGGAAACCTACTGACCGCTATTCCTACCTACATGCCTCCAGCTTTCACCTTGACCACACCACACGATCCATTGTCTACAGCCAAGCTCTGCGATACAACCGCATTTGCTCCAACCCCTCAGACAGAGACAAACACCTACAAGATCTCTATCAAGCATTCTTACAACTACACTACCCACCTGCGGAAGTGAGGAAACAGATTGATAGAGCCAGAAGCGTTCCCAGAAGTCACCTACTACAGTACAGGCCTAACAAAGAAAATAACAGAACGCCACTAGCCGTCACCTTCAGCCCCCAACTAAAACCCCTCCAACGCATTATCAAGGATCTACAACCTATCCTGAAGTATGACCCAACACTCTCACAAATCTTGGGAGACAGGCCAGTCCTTGCCTACAGACAGCCCCCCAACCTGAAGCAAATACTCATCAGCAACCACATACCACACAACAGAACCACTAACCCAGGAACTTATCCTTGCAACAAAGCCCGTTGCCAACTGTGCCCACATATCTATTCAGGGGACACCATCACAGAGCCTAATAACATCAGCCACACTATCAGAGGCTCGTTCACCTGCACATCCACCAATGTGATATATGCCAGCAATGCCCCTCTGCCATGTACATTGGTCAAACTGGACAGTCTCTATGTAAAGAATAAATGGACACAAATCAGATGTCAAGAATTATAACATTCATAAACCAGTCGGCGAACACTTCAATCTTTCTGGTCACGTGATTACAGACATGAAAGTTGCGATATTACAACAGAAAAACTTCAAAACCAGACTCCAGTGAGAGACTGCTGAATTGGAATTCATTTGCAAATTGGATACAATTAACTTAGGTTACCTTGCATAATGACTTAGCCGCTCCCAGTCTCTATTCAAGCCTATTTCCCCTTGTCCCCCCCCCCGCCTCCCTAGACGTTCTTGTTAAACCCTGGATTTGTGCTGGAAATGGCCCACCTTGATTATCATACACATTGTAAGGAGAGTGATCACTTTAGATAAGCTATTACCAGCAGGAGAGTGGGGTGGAGGGAAGAGAAAACCTTTTGTAGTGGTAAACACCCATTTTTTCATGGTTTGTGTGTATAAAAAGATTTTCTGTACTTTCTACAGTATGCATCCGATGAAGTGAGCTGTAGCTCACGAAAGCTTATGCTCAAATAAATTGGTTAGTCTCCAAGGTGCCAGCAGTACTCCTTTTCTTTTTGCGAATACAGACTAACACGGCTGTTACTCTGAAACCTAGCTTTAAAAAAGATTTTAAAATGATCAATGTTTTCACTAGCAATTAGAATTGTAATGGCAAAGAACACTGAAACTTTGATTTTACGAGGACTATTAAGGTGTGAAGGGCTACAGGAGCAGGCCCTTTAAGCTTTAAGACAGACACTTTTTTAGATAGTATAGCGTGCCATCCTCTTAAATATTGTGGACCTACAATCATATATTCATTTGTATTGGAGTAACACCTAGGAGCTCCAGTCAATGGCCCGGACCCCATTGTACAAACACAGACTGAGAAGATGGACTTTGTCCCAGTTTATGTTTATATTAACAGTTCCCGTTAATACAGAATTTCTGAGACTTGGAATGTACAATCCTTCAGGATTCAGAGTAACAGCCGTGTTAGTCTGTCTTTGCAAAAAGAAAAGAAGTACTTGTGGCACCTTAGAGACTAACCAGTTTATTTGAGCATCCGATGAAGTGAGCTGTAGCTTACGAAAGCTCATGCTCAAATAAATTGGTTAATCCTTCAGGATAGTCATCCTGGCACACTAAAATATACTGGGCTTCACACTCTGGTTACAACCATAATCATTTTTAAAAAGCAGGAGGAAGTTTCATACTCTTCACATTAGTAAAACCCCTATTAATAATGGAAATTGAGGTACTTGTCAGGAGAAAATAGACCCTTCCACTTCTGTGTCTTCCATTCGTGTCTGCTTCTCTGATGCCTCTGTTTTGTTATGCTCCAGTGGCTGCATCTAATTAGACTCTGTTATTGCCCTTCTTTGCAATATCTTGGGTGCATGTATTATGTTGGAATCATGCTCTAGAATTTTTTCCCATTATTTCTGCAATCCCATAGTCATTTTTTGCTGCCAACGTTTTTCTCTTTCTGTGCTGATTGAACAAGAAGTATAAGATTCTTCACTGTTGGAAAGACAGACTCCAATGCCTCTCCCATTTATCCCAGATCACTGATCCAGATGGTCAAGAGACTTTCCACTGAACAGCCAATTGGCCAAGAAGCCTGTGCTAATCTACATAATCTCTTTTGTGCCTCTCTGTTTTAAACATGGAGGAAATTTAATAAATCATCCACATCACTGGAAGATATTGCTTTTCTTTTGGTACAGTGAAACAGCAATCTCATACATAAACTGAGATTTTAAGAATATATTATGCATCCAGCCATATTTGCCTTTTTTAAATTGCAATGTTAACATGGATCCTATTGTTTTAACTGTAATTTATTCTCCTGTGAATAATTTCCTAAGCATGCTTTTTATTTTTAAGTATATATATATATATATATATATATATATATATATATAAGAATATCTATAAGATATTCCGTGTGACACCATCTGCTCTCAGTAGCTTTTCAGTTTTTTTCAGAGTAGTTTTCCTATTTACATCTCTCCTCATTCTATTTTCTTAAATAGTTACCTCAGCAGAGACTTAAGTGTCAGATAATTTTGTTTTCAGATGCTATTCATAAAGAGTGAAATTCATCCCAGTGCCTGCCCAAGGTACTATATACCACATAAGACCTACTTGTGGTATTGTTCTTATCTTTTTTTTTCTTTTTCTTTTATCCAAGCCATTGTGTCAATTCCTGCTTGGTATATACTCTCTGATTAAATCTTTGTTCCTACAGAAACTATAAATGTTCCAGTAACTCTCTGAACATTTTATCCCCACCATCGGTGCTTATACCGTTCAAATATTAAAATACAGTTATCATGCCTGCATTTAATCCCCATTTAGTCAAGACATATATTTCATTCTGTTAATCTTTTCACATATATTCAGCCTCTTAAAGGTTTCTGTTGCTCTTTTCTGAAGTCCTTTAATCTCATAGAGTGTAAATCCAGAAGGAACCACCAAATCATCTAGTCAGATCGCCTGCGTATCACAGGCTACTAAACACCACCCATCCCACACCCTACAGGAAGACAATAAGCAGAGTTAGACCAAAGTATCACAGTCCTCAGGAGACTAAAATACTGTGTGCCTCAGGCAGAGAACAGGAGGGTCCACTGTCCACCAATCTGATGAGTTTTCTCTGGTATTTTGGTGCCAAGAAATTAACTCTGATTTAGGTGGTGTATTTTGAGGGTGAGTGAGGAGTGGCATAACACAAGTCTAGTCACTTTCTATTTTTTGTTGCAGTCTCAGGATAAAGGTTTCAAACTGCTTGGCCACCCGCTTAATATGGCATAGATGATTAGTTCCTTCCCAGCATAACATAGATGAACTTTTCATTCAGTTTCCCACTCTGCAAAGTCCTGAAGGGGAGAAAATGCTGAACAAATCAGTAAGGCCCCAGTAATGCAAACTGATCTACTTGGTTGACACCCGTGACAGCACTGAGTTCTGCTGACTTATTGAGGATCTGAGTGGGTGCAGGACCCCACTCCTATGGAGCAGCTTGCAGCATTGGGGCTTGACTTTGTAATCCACTGTTGGTTTTGTAATTCTGCAATCTTCCAATGTCATACCTGTGCTGTGTAATGTTTCTGTCCAAATGTTCCATTCCAAAAAACTTTGTGCATTGGGGTTAGTAATAAGTTGTGTGATATAAGTGGCCTATTGCTGTACTCTGCTTTGTATGCATGTCTTCTTTGGAGAGAGATGCTTGAAGTGGTATATGCACAATGTAGGCTATGAACAGTTAACATACAGTTTTAAAACAATTTTCAAATGAAGGGGTTGAGGGTAAGTTATAGCTGCACATGACATCTATATTACAGAAAACTGTCTTTTAAAATCATAATTTATTTAATAGGCATGTAACACCTTCCCTTATTTGGCCAGGTAATGTTTCTTTTATTGCTCTTTCTAATCAATTTGGGAAGCTTGTGATTACAGGAAAATATTTGATGTTTGGCAATTGCAAGTAAAGGCCCATGTTGGACTGGAAAATGAAGTGGTTATGATTTTTAAAAGATGACACTTCTTTATAAAGTATCTAGAAAATGCATCTATAGGGTGCACAGTCTTCTGCAAATAGGGCCTTAAGATCATTCAATGCAAAAAAGAGGCTAATTAAAGAAAAAAAAATAAACTAACCCTATGTGGGACTAAGTTTTACCTGAATTAATGTTGTTTGCTTTATGCCTGAGATAGCAGAATGTTGCTGCTGGCCCATGGAGGCTCTGTAGAGTCCCCACAAAAAGTTCACTGAAGTCAATGGAAAGATTCCCTGTTACTTTACTATCCTTTAGACCAGACCCCAGATACGGAGTTGACTTCCTATTCTGAAGAGGAGGTGCCTTGCTTCTGGTGACTGTAGAACACCCAGCGTTTTGCAGCCACCCTTTCCACAGGAATAGTCTGATACTATCTAGTTTGATCATCGTTCTCAGAAATTAGGCTCATAGGCATGAATATTTTGCAGGACTGGCTAACCAGCATAGACCAAAATTACTGATAGCTGTATTTCTTTCTGTAAAGGAACTTTGCCACATTCTGGCAATGTTATGTTATATATTACTAAAAAGGCTATGTGTTAATTTTGTTCAACTTTTGTCAGCTTTGGTTCATCCTCACAATAGTGAATATACCCCCTTACTCCTTTGTGACACAGCACAAGACAGGCCACAGTCTGGGCCAGCATGGATAAACCAGTATTTAGCTGAATATAGTTTACTCTTTTTATAGTATAACAATCCCTTTTAAGTGAAACCGACTTAAAACCTATTTTAAACACGTTTAACTCTCTAGTTTAGTAATAAGAAAAGGAGTACTTGTCACACCTTAGAGACTAACCAATTTATTTGAGCATGCGCTTTCGTGAGCTACAGCTCACTTCATCGGATGCATACCGTGGAAACTGCAGCAGACTTTATATACACACAGAGAATATGAAACAATACCTCCTCCCACCCCACTGTCCTGCTGGTAATAGCTTATCTAAAGTGATCATCAGGTTGGGCCATTTCCAGCACAAATCTAGGTTTTCTCACCCTCCACCCCCCCCACACACAAATTCACTCTCCTGCTGGTGATAGCCCATCCAAAGTGACAACTCTTTACACAATGTGCATGATAATCAAGTTGGGCCATTTCCTGCACAAATCCAGGTTCTCTCACCCCCCTCCCAAAAACCACACACACAAACTCACTATCTTGCTGGTAATAGCTCATCCAAAGTGACCACTCTCCCTACAATGTGCATGATAATCAAGGTGAAGTGAGCTGTAGCTCACGAAAGCTCATGCTCAAATAAATCGGTTAGTCTCTAAGGTGCCGCAAGTACTCCTTTTCTTTTTGCGAATACAGACTAACACGGCTGTTA
Source organism: Lepidochelys olivacea (assembly GCF_965140295.1). Lineage (NCBI taxonomy): Eukaryota > Metazoa > Chordata > Testudines > Cheloniidae > Lepidochelys > Lepidochelys olivacea. The sequence goes on from NC_140411.1 coordinate 172,628,004, forward strand.
CTCTGAAACCTGTCATTAGTTTAGTAATGAATTCCTGGATCCAAAGTAAATCCCACTGGTTTAATACATCAGGATGCTAATACTGCACAGAAGAAAAATGCCTCCCTTTCCCCTTAGATGATGCAGTAACTCCAATATTTGGGAAACTCCTCAGTAATGAATCAAACGTTGGAGATGTCTGGGGGTTTGGGAGGAATTGCAGAAAGCAGTCTGCATCACTGAGGGAGGATCACCAGGACACCTGAAACATATGGCTCAGTGCTGTCACTTGTGCCAGGGACTAGCCAAAGAGAAGTGAGGAAAGCAAGAATCTCTTACTACATAAACTTGCCACAGGGAAAGGGTAGCAAAAATTGACCACCACATGAAAAAGCAGCTAGATTTTAATAAGATAATGGGCATAAATGTTTAAGGTCAGATGGTTTAAGGACTGCCCTTCTATATCTGTTAATTTGCACACAACACTATGCTTTTGGATTTTCTTCTGTTGAATCTGGGTAGTTCCCAACTACCTACATGGGGCCTGCCTGGCACACATTTCCTCTTCTCATTCAGAATGCAGCCAACAAAGCAAAAGGAAGTCAGTCACTGGCTCTTAGTTGGTCTTGCCTCAGTAGAAATGACATTGGCTTCTGCTAGTTCCTTATCCTGTCCCTACAGAATGGTTTTGCTGGCTCATATGGTGTTTAGCTCTACAATCAGAGAAGAAAGAGTTTTGTGTAGACAATCTTACTGGGGGAAGTGTAACTGCAAGTCTGAAGAAGAGAGAGAGTCTGGGATGAAGTGAGCCAGAAATAGACTAGAGAACATCTGTCTGGTGCAAGAAGTAGCAGCTGTAGAAAAGGAATGGAGAGAGTGAAGAACAATTTGTTTAATTCACTCTTATTTCCAAGTAGCAGATTGTGAACCACTACCTCAAGTTGGGTAGTATCTTTCTCTCTAAGAAGTTTCACTGATATTAATGGGGCTTCTCAGGAGAAAATTACTACTCAAATTGAACCAAGGTGGCAAAATTTGACCCTCAAAGTTTCTTATAAATATGTCTCTGATTTTTTTAAATGGAAGGTTGAATTCAACAGCAACTGATTTCCCTGTTTCCCTATACAGAGCAGGACCTTCACATCTTTTTTTTTTCCCCCCAGAGATTTTTAAAAATAATTAAATAAATTTCGTTATTCCAATCATTTTAATGCAGTGTGATTTGACCTGTTACATATACAACTAATGCATTATCATTGTTCACAGTGACTGAATTTCCTTCAAAATGGACAGTGATAAATAAGTATTGGAAATAACATGGCTATGATTACATCATACATTACGGTCTTTTTTTTTTTTTTTTAAAAAGGTCTGGTTCCTTCCTCTTTAAAATTTCAAGTTTTAAATTATTACTGCATAGGCTGAATCCTAATTTTCCAAGTAAAGCATACAGCCATTTCCCCACTTGCAGTCACTTGAAAAATGCAGTTAACTTTATCAGCTGAAATGTCAGACATTTCCTGTCCTTTGTTCTCATATGCCGTCATGTTTTCCATCCTTTTAGTAAAGCTTGTGTCAAAGTAAATACATTTGAAGTATTAAGCACAAGAGATGTGGGCTGATCTGTCATTCACAATCACCTATTCAGAAGCTTACTGAGTAAAATCAAGTCACATCCATCTAGTCCCTGACATATTAGACACTTTTGCTTTGATAACTTGGCCCTTTACAATTTTCTGTTATCGCTCAGTGCAATAGGTTCACTGCTTTCTTTTTAAAGCGGGATAGAGGGTGAGTGAAGACACAATCTTCCAGGTAAATTGTAAAAAGGAGGTTTTGCCCACTTATGATCAAAAAAGGCCTGAACCAATATGGTACTGAGCACCCTCCAGTCCCATTCAAATACATGTTCCTAGTGATATGCTCTCTTAAGCTTGCAGGTGTTAATTAGGTGGGGAAAAGTTAAAGTTGGGTGGGAAAGTATAACTTACATCTGTGATACTAAATGACAGCATTGTCAACCCTAAGGTTTCAAAAATCATAGTCCAACCCCGGAAATCTTGAAACTGGTTTAAAAATCATGAGATTTTTAACAAAAATAATTATTATAAATGTATAGTTGTCAATGCTACCTTGTCTGTCCTATGTATATGTATTACAATACAGTCTATAATTACATGATCATGATATTTTTCATGGGACTCCTGCCTCTTTCAGGGCAAACATCAGATAAGTGAATAGAATGAAGGTTGCATAGGCAGCCATAAATCCGACATTTCCTAACTTTTGAGTATGTAACTTTGCAACCTAAACTTTCTTTTAAATGCAGTTCTTTTGTATGTAATACCTATTATTTGAAAGTCTCTGGTTTAGTTAAGTGGTAAGAGATGATTTAGCAATAATTCCAAGGAGATAAAATGCCATAAAAAGGGTTAAATAGGATCAGAGTACATTTTACTATTTGTTTAAATTGAATCAGAGTTACGCTGGGTGAATAAAAAAAGTAGAGATGAGAGCCCAAACCTAAATCAGGAAACAAATATTGACAAATGTTGAGGAATATTGGGTCTAGTTCTGAACTTTATGCTTGGTTCCTGGTCTTCGAAATGTAGATCACAGAATCATAGAATATCAGGGTTGAAAGGGACCTCAGGAGGTCATCTAGTCCAACCCCCTGCTCAAAAGCAGGACCCATCCCCAATTAAATCATCCCAGCCAGGGCTTTGTCAAGCCTGACCTTAAAAACTTCTAAGGAAGGAGATTCCACCACCTCCCTAGGCAACTCATTCCAGTGTTTCACCACCCTCCTAGTGAAAAAGTTTTTCCTAATATCCAACCTAAACCTCCCCCACTGATGGATCCTTATCCAGACATTTTGAGAATCATTGTGGTCTATTTAAAATATAGTCAATCCTTTCGGTAAAGATAAGTTTATTTAGAAAAGGAAACTGGAAAGGTTTGTTTGGCATTCTGGGTCAGCCATTATGTAAGAGAGAAGAAAGAGGAACTAATTTTTCACTTACGAAAGATCTTGACTCACATACACTAACCGATAGACATCCAGTATAGCAGATGGAGTGGCGGGGGGGCACTGCTATCTTTCACAAGGAGAAATCCTTGAGGAAAGTTGTTGTAATGTTAGTGCCAATGGTCAAAGAAACATTTCAGAGGACTGAAGAACAATATATTTAGCAACTAGTGCATCAACCACATCACAGAGAGGCCTAGAAACGTCTGAATTTAAAAGTAAAAGATCTAGTTCAGGTCACTAGAAACAAACTTTTTACCTTTTCATTTGCTAGGAACTGGACTCAGAAAAACTAATTCATTTCACTTATTAATAGACAGATGTTCACATCCCAAAACCAAACAAACACAATGCCACCATAAATTATTGGAACGCTGTTTGGAAATCTCTACAGCCTGGACATGGAGACTGAACTGGCTGCTTATCCTTAATGGCAGGTCCCTCCAGGGCAGTGTGAGGAAATCTGCACTGCTACTATCTGTTCTGTACTTGTGCCAGTATTATGGTTAAATTCTCCAGAGCTGTCAATCTAGGAACATTTGCAAACACTTAAATTAATGGGTAAGAAAAGGACAAGATGAAAATGCAATTGTTTCTGCTCACACAATAGTGGACTCTGTAGTAACTGCATAATTTTGGAATTTGAGAATAACTTTCAAGTTTAAACTTCTTGAATACTAGAAATTGAAACAAACTATTCAGCTAAGAAAGCACTTGAAGGCCCTCATGCTTCACTGCTTATGTTCTCTCAGACACAACATGCAAGTAAAATGCATGGAGCAGTACAATTTTGTGTGACTAGAAAGGCAAAGCATCAGATCACAAAAGTTAGAGATAGGAAAAAGACTTTAGTCATATCTTCATTCAACATCAAACATTCTCCTTGATATTGGTGAGAGTTTGGGGTATTCAAAGATTATAGTGCTGGCATGCTAAGAAGGTCTGTAAGTCTATTCCTGCTAGTGCAAAATATAGCCAAGCTGTTGATGTGAAAACTGAAGTTATTTGATACTTGCATGTGTGTCTGAGAGAACATAAGCAGTGAAGCATGAGGGCCTTCAAGTGCTTTCTTAGCTGAATAGTTTGTTTGTAGTTGTATGTGTAGCTGAATAGTTTGTTTGTAGGTGTATGTAGTTATGTTGCTATCAGGCTCTTTTCTATATGCTCAGTCTTTGAGAAACTTCTTATACGTTCAGCCATTTCAGACTCTGTTACAGAGTGAGTCAAACATAACTGTGCCCTCTCATTGAGACTTCATATTAGTTTCTTTTCTGAACTCTAAAATAAGTAATCCTGACTTAATTTTTTTGCTCATGCCTCTTGAAAAATAGAAGAGCAGCATGATTTCAGGTTCATAAACAAATTGGCAAAAGTGGATGGATTTTTTTTTCTCTATCAGGATAGGTACAAATATTTGAAAGCTGATTTATTCAGGTGTCTCTTGCACTTCAGTAGGGTTGTTTGTAAAAAGTTATGATATAGTTCTTCTGGGTCTCTGCATAGTTGAGCCTACCACAATGTGATCAGAAGAGCCTAGTGTGTTACAACATACATGATCAATAGAGGAAAAAGAAAAGGAGGACTTGTAGCACCTGAGAGACTAACCAATTTATTTGAGCATAAGCTTTCGTGAGCTACATCCGATGAAGTGAGCTGTAGCTCATGAAAGCTTATGCTCAGATAAATTGGTTAGTCTCTCAGGTGCCACAAGTCCTCCTTTTCTTTTTGCAAATACAGACTAACACATCTGTTACTCTGAAACCGATCACGAGAGGCTGTATTTAGTTGGACTCAGGAATTCTAGTTTCTAAAAGCACAAAAATAATTATTTTTTATCATGAACACTGCATATTTCTAGTTTGACAAGCATCGAGGTAAAGATGGAGATTAGGATTGTTGAAAATTTTGCTAGAGGCAAAGTATGTACAAAAATGAAATCATGTCCATATGGAAAGTACTGTTTCACAGGCCACAGTTCTGTAGCTGTTATGTTGTGCCTCCTACACATACACAAAAAGCCTAAAGACATTTCAGTTCCTTTATGTGTGGACTGGTTACTACTTATACCAAGTGCAATGTGTTTACCAACACACCATTTTCTTAGTTCCCACTTTCAAAGAAAGGTAACAGCCATATTGCCATCCTAAGTGTCCAAAAATCATGAGTCAGACCATTTAAAATAATGAGATTGGCTTAAAACAGATAATTTATTTATAAAATCTGGGGGGTTCATTTGCCTTCTGGTGTTCTGAGTCTTTCAATCTTTTCCTCCTAATAAGCATGGAAACTAGTACTGATCAAAAAACTGAAATAATTGTTCCATGGATCATTGTGAAATTTAAACAAGATTTAAATCAGGATGAAAAGTCAAAATAATAAAATTTGGATACAGCAAAAAGTTGCAGAAAATCTGACTGAGAAATGTCAGAATGTTTGGTTTCGGTTTAGTTCACATTAAACTGCATCTGGCTGAGTCACCACAGTGCCTCATGGGGATTGCCGTCTGAGTGCCTCATGCCCCCATTCACCTCTGTGGATCAGGCTTCCCAGCGATTTCTGATTAAAATCATGAAAGTTGGCAACTCTCTAATAGGCACATTCCATTGTGCAAAATTCCCTCACTGTGTTCCTCACAAAGATGCAGGATTTTCAATGAGTTGTAGAAACATATGGAAATGGTACTGTAAGGGCAGCAAAGCAGCCTCATCATTGTCCAACTCTCAAACAAGGAGTTCTGTCTTCAAGGTTGAGTCTAAGCAATTGGGGATTACAGCGTGGGTTCTGTACAGTTTACCTGAGATGATTCCAAAATATATCAATCCTAAGGTGTAGTCCCACAGACATTGTCCTTTGGGTGAAGAAATTCATGTTCAAGTATGAACACACCTAAATGTGAGTTCCTCTGAACTCTAGGGTACAGATGTGGGGACCTGCATGAAAACCTCCTAAGCTTACTTTTACCAGCTTAGGTTAAAACTTCCTCAAGGTACAAATTAATTTTACCCTTTGCCCTCAGAATTTCCACTGCCACCACCAAACTTTAACTGGGTTTACTGGGAAACGTAGTTTGGACACGTCTCTCCCCCCAAAATCCTCCCAACCCTTGCACCCCACTTCCTGGGGAAGTTTTGGTAAAAATCCTCACCAATTTGCATAGGTGACCACAGACCCAAACCCTTGGATCTTAGAACACTGAAAAAGCATTCACTTTTCTTACAAGAAGACTTTTAATAGAAGAAAAGGAATCACTTCTGTAAAATCAGGATGGTAGATTCCTTACAGGGTAATTAGATTCAAAACATAGAGAATCCCTCTAGGCAAAACCTTAAGTTACAAAAAAGACACACAGACAGGGATAGTCATTCTATTCAGCACAGTTCTTTTCTCAGCCATTTAAAGAAATCATAATCTAACGCATACCTAGCTAGATTACTTACTAAAAGTTCTAAGACTCCATTCCTGTTCTGTCTCTGACAAAAGCAGCATACAGACAGACACAGACCCTTTGTTTCTCTCCCTCCTCCCAGTTTTTGAAAGTATCTTGTCTCCTCATTGGTCATTTTGGTCAGGTGCCAGTGAGGTTACCTTTAGCTTCTTAACCCTTCACAGGTGAGAGGATTTTTCCTCTGTCTAGGAGGGATTTTAAAGGGGTTTACCCTTCCCTTTATATTTATGACATGTTGTTTCATGTAAAAATTATCATAATTTTAAGGAAGCAAATTAAGCTCCAATTAGAATTGCATCTAATTCATCCTTGTTTCTGAGAAACCATGAGGCTGCATTATCTTCTTTATCTCCAGATTAATTAGGTTTGGTTCAATTCAAGTTCTAGTGTGAACAAACTCTATCTGTTCGGTAATAATGGCAAATATAGCAAATGTGACATGCTTTTAATATTGCATGCTCTTATATTAAAATGAATTTCTGTAATATGGATGGTAGGTGATAAAAGGGTATGAGAGATGTTAGTCAAGAGATTATCTGAGATTAAAAAAAAACCACAAAGGGGAACAAAAGGAGCCTTGCATCCATAATAGTTTGATATGACTAAATGTAGCAGTTTATTTAAGGGTTTCTTAAGACACCAAACAAGATATATGGAAAAAAAAATGTCAGCACCTAGGAAAAGATACTTGATGAATGAACATGCATGAGAAAATGAATATTTTAAACACATATTTTTCTAAGATGAAAAGCTGTCTGAGAATCTCAAACATCAAAAGGGAAGGAAATCCTCAGAAACTAAAGATAATGGGGAGATAAAAAGAATTGAAAGCCCTAAACCTTCTTATTGCTTTGTGGACTTTCTCTTTTAATGTATTTTGGCTCATGTCCTTCCTCCTTCCTAATTGTGGAGGCACAAGAATTAGATGTTCTTCAGGTGTATCCACTGAACTTCTCTGATCCACACACTCCATAATCAGCACATAATAATGAGTGGTTTCTTTTTCCTTCTCAACAAAGTTTTAATAGCACAGACTGGGAGTGAGGTCTTATATTTCTAGGTTTCATTACTTTTATGAGGTAAACTACAGAAACTTACTAGGATGCTTATTACATTTATAACAGTTACAACTGAATTATAACTATGACAACAAAAGAACAAGTTTTTATGCTTGTGTGTGTGCATGTGTATTCACTTATGTGCTAAATGTATGTCCTGATCCTTCAAATGTGAGTTACTTAACACACTTCAGTAATTAATTGAATGGGACTGTTCAGATGAATGTTTGCAGGATGGATATCTTAATAATTTAGTGGATCTCCCTGTCCATTAAAATGATCATGCTTTGACTAAAACAGTGGTTCCCATACTTGTTCTGCCGCTTGTGCAGGGAAAGCCCCTGGTAGGCTGGTCTGGTTTGTTTACCTGCCGTGTCCGCAGGTTCAGCCAATCGCAGCTCCCAGTAGCCGCGGTTCACTGCTCCAGGCCAATGGGAGACACTGGAAGTGGTGGCCAGTATGTCCCTCGGCCGGCACTGCTTCCAGCAGCTCTCATTGGCCTGGAGCAGTGAACCGCGGCCACTGGGAGCCACGATTGGCCAAACCTGTGGACGCGGCAGGTAAACAAACTGGCCCGGCCCATCAGGGGATTTCCCTGCACAAGCGGCGGAACAAGTTTGGACTGGACTAAAAGAACGAGGAGTACTTGTGGCACCTTAGAGACTAACAAATTTATTGGAGCATAAGTTTTCGTGGGCTAAAACCCACTTCATTGGATGCATGCAGTGGAAAATACAGTAGGAAGAGCACTTAAAAATGGGTGTTGCCATACTAACTATAACGAGACTAATCAATTAAGGTGGGGTACTACCATCAGGAGAAAAAAAAACTTTTGTAGTGATAATCAGGATGACCCATTTCCAACAGTTGACAAGAAGTGTGAGTAACTGTAGGGGAAAAATTAGCTTGGGGAAATAGTTTTTACTTTGTGTAATGACCCACCCACTTCCGCTCTTTATTCAAGCCTAATTTAATGGTGTCCACTTTGCAAATTAATTCCGGTTCTGCAGGGTCTCGTTGGAGTCTGTTTTTGAAGTTTTTTTGTTGGAGTATTGCACCTTTTCGGCCTGTAATTGAGCCAGCAATGCCCCTCTTCCAAGTACATTGGACAAACGGGACAGTTTCTATGCAAAAGAATAAATAGACACAAATCAGACTTCAAGAATTATAACATTCAAAAACAAGGCGGAGAACACTTCAACCTCTCTGGTCACTGGAATTTGTGTTTGTGTTTCTTGACACTCATTCTTCACCATAACAGACTGAACACTTGAATCAGAGCCATTTGTTTTTCTGTTGTTCTTCAAGTGGAATATTTTTCTTTGTAACTGATTAGGAAGTTATCTTGGTTGGAATAAGATGCTCCTAAGGGAGAAAGTAAAAAGTTAGTTGCCCCATTGCATAACTGCTGTTGTTTTACATAAATTTCAGTGCCACTCCATAGATCTCAGTCTCTTAAGAGTCATTTATTTGTGATATATGGAAGAAGTCATATTCCAAAGGGAATAGTGCAAATACAACAAGTGCTCTTTTCTTTTGATAGACAGTGCACTAAATATGCAAAATATTATTATAATACTTGGAGTCATGGAGGATGAAAATATCATCATGATACTACCAGCTATTTGTTTCCTGGGTGCTACATGGTATATTAAGTCCTGTGAATGCTTTCCATTCACACACCTCTCATTTTCACTGGTGACTATTGTGGCAATTACCATCCACTTCCCTCCCACATGAAATTCTGACATTTCAATATTTGTTTTCATCCCAAATCAGGATGAAAAACTGAAATTTATCATGTAATGGAAATTCTGAGAACCTTAATTTGGAAATGTCAAACCAAACTGAATTGAAACAAAGCACTTTGACATTCTTGAAATCAAAATATTTTTTGTCTGGCTATACCAAAAGGAGGAGAGGAGACATTTGACATGGATTTAATCAGGCTGCAACTTTTGTTATTAGATGTCTGGAACTACCCAGCAGATAACAGTGAACAGTGCAGGTAACCCCATGTTTATTCTGGAATTACCCCAGGGGCTTTCACCAGCTCCTCCTCTTTTTCCATCCAGGTCCCTCCAGCAAATCCATTACTGGGACCTCACCATCCCCCCACATCTTAGGAGGGTTAAGGTGGGGTATAAGAATGCAGGTTGGCTCCCTGCCGTACCAACCATAGGAGTCCCCAAATTCCCCCTGTTCGCTCCTTTACTGAACACCTCTTTTTAAGTCCTTTTCCAAGCCATTTATCTGGTCACTGTATACCTTTCCTATGGAGTACGCCCTGGACATCTGCCCTACACTTAAATAATGAATTGAGACATATAGCCTACCACAGGGATCGGCAATGTTTGGCATGCAGCCCGCCAGGGTAAGCTCCCTGACAGGCCGGGCCGGTTTGTTTACCTGCCACGTCCACAGGTTCGGCTGATCGCGGCTCCCACTGGCCGCGGTTCACTGTTCCAGGCCAATGGGGGCTGCGAGAAGCGGCGTGGGCTGAAGGATATGCTGTCATCTTCTCATGACATAACCATTCTTCTGCCACTTTAGCTCCAGTTTTCATCTTTAGTATTGCTCCAATCTTCAGACCCCAAGTAAACATTTTCTAGTGCTTTCTTATCCACCTTTTAACTCTTTATATTACTGATAATTTGTAAAAGGCTCATAAAAAGTGCTCAGTTGATACCAGTGGAGACTGCCAGTCTTTTGGACCAAAAAATAGTTAGAGATCATGAGATTAGAGATTAACAGTGCAAATTTCTTCATGCTGTCCCCATTGTTCTTCCACCTATGGAAGCTTTAGCATTTCACCTCTCTTGCATGACGTTTCCTACTCTGCAAGATGAATTCCTTTGCATAACATTAATTCCCATTAAAATGGTGTACTGTTCCTGCAAGACAGGTGGGGTTTCAAGGTTCCTGCATTGTAAAGGGGATAATTGTCTCCATATTCCTTCATTCCATGGTGACACTGCTGAGCCTGTCAACAAGGATACCAATTAGCGTCACTTGTTTTGGTTTATTATATGCCTGTAATGTTCTTAGCAGACTGTTGGATGCTATATAAATAATAAATGATAATGCACTATAATAATAATGAAGCATTTTAAAAGCCATTTAAACCTCTCTAAGGATATTTAGCTTTGTCAGTAATACACATTCTCCCTTTGCAACCTATAAATATTGAGAATATCCAAAGCATCATGCTATATAATAATATTAGCCTTTTAACATTCCATGGCCGCATGAACCATACTTTGCTCTTTATTTGAATGTTTTCCAGCAATCTGAGATGATGGCTGGAATTCCTGCCCAGATAATTTTTAGTCTATGTGGAACAATTTTCCAACCACATGTTTTTCTTTTTTCTGATAGTCCAAAATTTTTCACTAGATCTTTGTTTTGGGCCAAATAGGATTTCCACAGAGAAAATCATTGGAGAGTTGAAGCATATCAGTTTCACTGTATACAACCTGCAACTGCTCACAGCCCATCTGCACTATATTTCATGTCTCGCCCACTTCAAGGGCTACAGTCAGTAAGGAACACCATTTGTTGGCTAGTGCTCTTACACTGAACTGTGCTCTTATTAGAGTTGATGTCTGTGAACTAAATACAGCATCAGTTCCTGTCATTGTCTCATGGACAATGAGGTATTGCTCTGATTGATCTGCGTAGTTGCCAACTGCTTAACACTTCTCAGCTTTTCCCTGTGCTTTGAATGAATTCAAGCCATCAATCAACACGGATGTGACAAACTCTTCATCTGGAAAGTCTGTGGTATTAATATCGCTGAGCCTATTGTGGACTGAGCCAACTGTGATGTCTTTGGTTCCAGTTTACTTCTCATTCAATTTGAAGGAGAGAGATTTGTGTTGCAAGCCTATATTTCACAATTTGTATCCGTCAGATAAACAGTTCGGTCAGGTGTTTCAGTTAATGGTGTAGGGATTGCTGAAAACACAAAATGGATAGAGATTAGCGTTATTTGTCACTGCCCTCTAATATGGAGTTTTATAGTGGGATGATGGTGTATGATCCAAATAGAGCTGGGCTTTCCCCCCACACCTTATTTCTGTTTCGGCAAATAATTTATTTTCTAAAAAAATGCAATTTCAGTCAATCCCAATCTATTCATGGATTTGTGTGGAGTTTGCCTAATACTTTTGACCAAATCCAAAACATTGAAATGATTCAGAAATGCTGACATAAAACATTCCAGTTTGACCTGACTCACTTTTTTGACTTTTGGTTTTAGCCAAAAAAATCATTTTCAGTTTGACTTTTTAAATTATTTTTTGGAATGGTCAGTGAACTGAAAAAATCTATTTTCCACAAAACTCTAGATCCAAACCATAAGCAAATATTTTGAGAACTGTTCTTGGATAATTTAAAATTATCCAGGGCCTGATCCAGCACCTATCAACATCAATGGGACTCATTATTTAGAGGGGTTCTGGATCAAGCCAAAGATATTTTTTTAGGGTTTTTTTTGAGCAGCCATGACTTAGATTAAATGACATACACAGACATAATTATGTTACCTTTGAACCACAACCTTTTGCTGAGAACATCTTGATGTAAACGTGGGTAAAACTCAGCATCTGTACTTCACAGTATGTCACTTTCAATACTTTAAATCAGTTACTCCATTATCAAAGCCAAGTTTTTGTTTGACTAAAGCATATATTTCAGAAAGGCATCTCGTCTTGATCTGAAAACCTCAAGAGATGAGGAATCTACCACTTCCCTTGATAGTTAGCTCCAATGGTTAATCACTCTGTGCATAAAAAATAATAATAATAATTAAAAAAGGGATAGTCTCGTAATGGGTCTCTAGGCTGCCATGGTGGCTTCTTTTCTGATTTAGGGGAAACAATTCTGAATACTTTAGCTAGGGAGCAACTGTTGGATCATATTAAAGAAGTTCTGTATTAAAATCACAAATGAGTTTGATTCCCCAGAGTTTAAATTCCAGGGTATTACTAATTAAGAGGTCTCTTGGTTTTTGGTACTGTTTCTCTCCCTCTATGTGTGAAACTTGCAAGCTGCTAACTGTGTTAGTACATTCTAAGACAGAGTCTGTTCTCAAAGCAGTTCACAGAGAGAGAGACTCAAAACAATACTCTAACAACAGAAACAACACCCAGAGACTCCCCGCCCTTTTGTTGTATTAACAATTGTGATTAAAATAGAGATAGAGGATGTATGTGGATGGATGCTTGGTGTGGATAATAACTGAATGATCAGGGAGGTGCCAGCCTAAGAATCCAGTGTCCATCGGCTGAAGAAGGCGTCAAGTGGAAATAACCAGAGGACCCCACCCAGAGGGCAGACTGGAATCCACCCAACAGCCTCAAGAATGGGAGAACCAAAGAACAAGATAACATCTTGGAGCCTTCAGGAATGTGCTATCTGCTGATTGATTCAGCAACAGCATGATGAAGCAATTCCCATAGACTGGCATAGGAAGAAATTCCTATAAAAATAGACTCTAAAAAGTGAGAACTTTGGGGTCTGATTCTGCAAACCAACTTCCAGGAGCATCAGATGAGCATCTGACAAGGCCCTGCTCCCTCCTCATGTCCAGGCCACCTGGCCAGTGGCTTGGCATGAGCAACTCTAAGGCTGGTAACTATGATAACAACCTTGCAGAACCTGTGTGTGTGTGTGTGTGTTTGTATGAATGAATGTGTGACTAAATATGAGATTGAATGGAATGTTATAGCTATAACTAACTAACTGCTTACTATGATTCTTTCTGTATTCACAATAAATGTGGTATTTTGCCTTTTTCCCTTTAATAAGATCCTGCTGGTTTTTATTTTATTGGTACAACATTTTGGTGGAGAATTGCGAAAGGGGGAATATTGGTAAAAAACCTCAGTTATTGTAAATATTGGTGTGCACACCGCCAGCTCTAGTGAGCTAGGCATTTCTATTAGGTTAACCAGACCTGCTGGCCTCCGAGAAGGTAGCAGGGGACCTGCTGGCCTCCGAGAAGGTAGCAGGAAAAACAGATTAAACCAGACCTGCTGGCCTCCGAGAAGGTAGCAGGGGACCTGCTGGCCTCCGAGAAGGTAGCAGGAAAAACAGATTAAACCAGACCTGCTGGCCTCCGAGAAGGTAGCAGGAGACCTGCTGGCCTCCGAGAAGGTAGTAGGGAAAACAGATTAAACCAGACCTGCTGGCCTCCGAGAAGGTAGCAGGGGACCTGCTGGCCTCCGAGAAGGTAGCAGGAAAAACAGATTAAACCAGACCTGCTGGCCTCCAAGAAGGTAGCAGGAGACCTGCTGGCCTCCGAGAAGGTAGTAGGGAAAACAGATTAAACCAGACCTGCTGGCCTCCGAGAAGGTAGCAGGGAAAACAGATTAAACCAGACCTGCTGGCCTCCGAGAAGGTAGCAGGGGACCTGCTGGCCTCCGAGAAGGTAGTAGGGAAAACAGATTAAACCAGACCTGCTGGCCTCCGAGAAGGTAGCAGGGGACCTGCTGGCCTCCGAGAAGGTAGCAGGAAAAACAGATTAAACCAGACCTGCTGGCCTCCGAGAAGGTAGCAGGAAAAACAGATTAAACCAGACCTGCTGGCCTCCGAGAAGGTAGCAGGGGACCTGCTGGCCTCCGAGAAGGTAGCAGGGAAAACAGATTAAACTAGACCTGCTGGCCTCCGGGAAGGTAGCAGGGGACCTGCTGGCCTCCGAGAAGGTAGCAGGGAAGAACAGGTTAACCGAGACCTGCTGGCCTCCGAGAAGGTAGCAGGGAGAAATAGGGTAACCAGACCTGCTGGCCTCTGGGAAGGTAGCAGGGGACCTGCTGGCCTCCGGGAAGGTAGCAGGGGACCTGCTGACCTCCGGGAAGGTAGCAGGGGAAAAACGCATAGATTAAGCTATGATTTCAAAATCTAGGCTGTGTCACTTGCTAAGTAATACCAGCAGTGACAAAGAGATTGAAATATCCATGTTAAGATGTTTAAAAGAAAACAGGGTAAGCCAGTACCAGAGGGAGGAATGGAGTCAGAAGGAACTCCAACCTCACCTTTTGTTAAAGAAATTACACCTTTTAAACAAATCCTTCAAAAATGTGGGCACAGTCCTTGGACTAAACAAGCCCTAGCTGATGTCTGCACTATTTCGGACCTAGAGGATAGATTGGCTCAGTATATCCTCATATACAAACCTTCTAGTGCTGCCAAAAGAGATGCAGCAGCAATTTGGTTGTTGTGGGAGGCATGTAAGGATTCTTCCCTCCGCTTGTCTTCATGTAAAGAGGAAAAGGCACAAACGGAAAAGGGAGCAGACAATTGGAAGGTGCTGGCTACAAATACCCAAAGCCAGATGAAAATAGTGAAAGAGGCACTCCAGGAATACAAAAAGAGTGAAAAAGTTAACTCTGCAGAGGCTGGAGGGAGGCAGATAAAGGGGGAGAAGGTCCTATGTACGGCACCCCCAGGCATAATTACAAAGAGAAAAGAGAGTAAAAAAAAAAAAAGTTAACTCTGCAGAGGCTGGAGGGAATTAAGCAGTTAAACTTTGTATTTCACCCAAACAACTTTTAACCGAAAATGTTAAAAAGGAAAAGTGTTAGAGCATTCTTGGTTTCTTTGCAGCCATTCTGAAAGAAAAATGGGCCCTTTTCCAAAGGAATGTCCGTAAATTAGCCAGGCAAAAATAAACTATCTGATTAAAATCATTTGACTGGACAATTTAGTCAAATTTGCTAAAAGAACATAAGAGGGTTCTATTGGAACTTAACTGCCCCAAATGTATAAAGGGAATGTAAGATGTAAAAAACAGAGCAGTGTGGAAGGGTATGTATCTGTCTGTGTGTGTGTAAATATGTAAAGTTCTAAGGACCAGTTAGTTTTGTTTTTGTTTTAAATAATGCCACTAAAAATCCATTTGACTCTTTAATTCAAAGTTGCAAAACTGACAGACCTTTTTGCTAGACACAAGTAATTAGTGTTGTTTGGCTTTGGGATTTGGCATTTAACCCTTAAAAGGTAACTCAGTGCTTTACAAAATTTAAAATGTTTTTAAGCTGTGGCTGTAGCAGGGCAGTCAAAATAAGGAGAATATATAAAAAAAAAAATTTGGATTCTTTTTGTTTGTTTTTTGTTTGTTTGTTTTTGTAACAAAATAGCAGATGAGAGTTGTAGTAAAAAAAAAAAATTAAAAAAGACAGTGCCTCTCTGAAGCAACAGCAGGGGTGAGGTGCACAAAACAAAAAGGAGCAATGTTAGAAACACTGTGTCTTAAAATGGCTCTGAGTAATCAGACTGTCACTTTGATAAAGGTACATGAAAACTCTGTAAGCAAAAAAAGAAATAGTGACACCTTATGTAAAAATGGATCTGGATAATGTTATAGAAGTTAAACTATGGAAGGAATGTGCATTTGCCCCAGAACATGTGCAGGGTATATTGTAGAAGGGGCAAAAGAAATGCAAACATACCATGCTACTTAATTGAAATGCTATTAGGGCTCCAAAGGGAGCCACAATAGGTTGGGTTTTCTTTTTCAGATTGCTGTGTGTTTTGGAAGCAGAAGTTAAAAGTAATCAAAACTCTGGTGAAAGTTGATTGTGTCCCTTTTAAGATAGAGTCTCTGAGCTGCTGATGGCTTTAAATCCAAAAGCAGGAAGTTTCTGTGAAAATGCAAATTACCTAAATGATAAAGGAAGGAAAGAACTAGCAGCACAAAGGAGCTGCAGATAAAGGACATACCTAGTCAGCAAACAAATTGTCTAAATAAAAGGCATGGGATAACAAGATAATTTTAATAAATTTAATGATAATAAGTATCCCTGTAACAACGTATAGTGTGTATGATTTTTGGAAAAATCCTTTAAGGTCGTATGGTAATGATGCTTCTCAGTTATTACCTGTAAATAAAACTTAAAGCTTAACACAGCAGGAAAAACATTATAAACTTGGTCTGCTGTATAAGAAGGAAAACTCAGGGATTTAATGACTAAACAGTGGGATAATTTCCCCATAACCCTTAAAAGATAAAAGCCTTTGAAACCTGGCCTGCCTATAGAACAAAAACAGGAAAATATGGGGGCAATTTCTCTGTTTTGCCTGCAATCAGCAAGGGTATTTGTAAAAGAAATATTTTAAGCAATAATCTGCCACCCCAAAAGGGGTAGAAACATGTTCTTTTTGTCTTTCAGAAAATCAGGAAAAGCTGCCAGCTGAAAAGCAACCCAATACCATGAATCTACTGTCACAATAGAAATTGTGTTCTGTGTTCTATGTTTTGTCTTGTGTTTTGTGTTGTTGCTCGCACTGTTGTGTGTTTAAAAAAAAAATACTGAAGACCTGCAGGAACTTAAAAATAAATTAAGCTTTCTGTCCCAGCTACAGGACAGCCTGATACAAAAACAAGTACATGCCAATGTAGACTTGGTCCAAATTGGTCTGGGTAACCTAAAAGGCCAATGGAATCTTTAGTAATGGCTTAATACTACCACATGGCTTATCCATAAGAAAAAAAAAATATTAGAAATAGGAAACTACACAGCCATAGCTATGGGATGCACTGAAATGCAGATACTTGCACTAGCTACTTTGGAACACAAAATGTTCTGGGTCATATTGGGAAATATTAAGGGTTTGATGCATTTGTTAAAAAAGAAAGAGATCATTGTTTGACACTTATCAATATGAATGGATGCAATATGTTTCCACTATTGTAAACCAGACTTGTTAATGGGAGAAATTGTTGTCAAAATTGCACACCAACAGTCCCTGGAGGCAAAGGTATTGAAGGTTAACCCACTCCCCATATTACACATGGGATCCTTTTGGCTACCCTGGACCTTGAGCCAGTGGGCTGGGAAGGGAGGGAAGCTATTGGACACTAGAGGTTGTACCGAATGGACTCCTCAAAAGTGGGTGTGCCTCACCTTGCCTGTTTCCCCAGAACCTTGTAGTAAAGATACATCACTAGGATCATGTATGTGGCATGAATTGGAATCACAAACTCAAATTGCCTCACAGTACTTTCTCTTGAATAGGCTACATAGAAAGTGACACTGACGATTATAAACCTTAGTGTCAAAAGGGGGATTATGTTGGATCATATTAAAGAAGTTCTGTATTAAAATCACAAATGAGTTTGATTCCCCAGAGTTTAAATTCCAGGGTATTACTAATTAAGAGGTCTCTTGGTTTTTGGTACTGTTTCTCTCCCTCTATGTGTGAAACTTGCAAGCTGCTAACTGTGTTAGTACATTCTAAGACAGAGTCTGTTCTCAAAGCAGTTCACAGAGAGAGAGACTCAAAACAATACTCTAACAACAGAAACAACACCCAGAGACTCCCCGCCCTTTTGTTGTATTAACAATTGTGATTAAAATAGAGATAGAGGATGTATGTGGATGGATGCTTGGTGTGGATAATAACTGAATGATCAGGGAGGTGCCAGCCTAAGAATCCAGTGTCCATCGGCTGAAGAAGGCGTCAAGTGGAAATAACCAGAGGACCCCACCCGGAGGGCAGACTGGAATCCACCCAACAGCCTCAAGAATGGGAGAACCAAAGAACAAGATAACATCTTGGAGCCTTCAGGAATGTGCTATCTGCTGATTGATTCAGCAACAGCATGATGAAGCAATTCCCATAGACTGGCATAGGAAGAAATTCCTATAAAAATAGACTCTAAAAAGTGAGAACTTTGGGGTCTGATTCTGCAAACCAACTTCCAGGAGCATCAGATGAGCATCTGACAAGGCCCTGCTCCCTCCTCATGTCCAGGCCACCTGGCCAGTGGCTTGGCATGAGCAACTCTAAGGCTGGTAACTATGATAACAACCTTGCAGAACCTGTGTGTGTGTGTGTGTGTTTGTATGAATGAATGTGTGACTAAATATGAGATTGAATGGAATGTTATAGCTATAACTAACTAACTGCTTACTATGATTCTTTCTGTATTCACAATAAATGTGGTATTTTGCCTTTTTCCCTTTAATAAGATCCTGCTGGTTTTTATTTTATTGGTACAACACAACATGTCACATTTGTTTTGTTTTGGTTTTTTTTGTATCCACTTACTGGAAATGAAAAAAGAACAAGTGTAGGAGGAACTTTATATGACCGGAAGGTATTGCTTTGTTTCAGATACTTCCCATTGTAACACAATGATCAGCACTCCATTTCTCTATAGTTGACGACAATAAGTGAGGAGGCAAAACAGCTATTGTGTTGCAAATTAAGACAGAGTAAAATTTCCCCAAACCCATAAGGGATTTAGAAGCCTACATCTTATACTTTTCAAAAGTGGCATAGGCTCTAAGGTACCTAAATACTATTGACTTTTGGCGACAATTTGGCTCCCAAGCAATTTTGTGTCAATTTTGAAAATGTGACTTAGGCTCCCAAATCACTTAGGTGATTTGGAAATTTCCCCCAATACAGTTTCTCGACCTTGGGGTGGCAGTGGGGATTGGGGCAGGGGGAGTGCTGAGTGTACAGCAGTCTTGTGAGGAAGGATTATCTTATATGTAAACTTATGGTTAGAGGCTAAAGAGATGAGGGTTCAATTCCTGGGTCTGCCACATCTAGTGTGACCTTGGGCAAGTCCTTAATCCACCCTATGCCTCAGTTCCTCGTCTTTGAAATAAATTAAATACTAACCTATTGTGTAGGGATGTTAAAAGATATATCCATTAGTGAATGTGTAATTCACAGAAAAGCTGGTGATGGGAGAAAACATACTAAAAGATAAATGTGGGGCAGGAGGGGAAGAGGGACAAGGAATAGCCCCTTCAGGCAAAAGACTAGCAGGATGAAGGAGTTGCAGGCGTGACCCAATAAGTGGTTGAGGATGAATATGGCTTGGGGATGAATGAAGTTTTACAGCTATGTACCAGCCAGAAGCTCCGCCCAGGTTCATGATCCTTTCCTGAGGTTGAACTTCTGGGGAGTCCCAAGTGAAATAGAAGACTACGTGAGTTCTACCAATAAAATACACACGTTGAAAAAAATCCTTGAACATCATCTTTCTTGAAACCAAAGTATAGTATTTGTGATGAGAGTAATGTGTGATGAGAGTATTTGTGATGATGTAATTCTGACAACTTCAGAGCAGTAATTTCAAAATCTCGATTGCGGAGAGGGACAATATGTGGTATAGTGTAGGGTGAAATGAAGCACAAAGGCAAATACCACCCTACCTTTTTTAAGGACAAGTTTAATTTGCTAAAAATATTTAAGAGGCACTGACATGATACTAAACCTCTAGAGATAATTTGACTAATAAGGATATTTATTACTAGTTTTAACCTAGCATATTAGGCCAGTATGAAAGGAGTCATTGGATGGGTAAAGCCCTGGTGTATGCTCAAACCTATATTGTAATGCTAAATAGTTATGTACCATATTTTACTTCTCTTACTTTCATTGAAAAGTTCCTTAGATAATGCCAGTGATTTTAATGAGGCTGACTGAAGGCTAAAGCACCCCTCCCCATGGGTTAGAGTGGTAGAATCTGGCCTTATGTGATTGGGGACACACAAGTGGACTTAAAGACTAGGGAAACTGGTGGAGGAGGAGACTTACGTGAAGGCAACACCTTCTCTGGGCCTCCATTTGTGTCTTGTCTTAGGTGTGTGTGTCTGTTAGGGCTTATACAATGTACAAAAAGGACATGTCCTGTTCCAAGGAGCTTACAACCTCAGTTTCCAATTTGTAATAAATTCTGTATATTCAGACCTTAACTGAAAAATCATCCTTCCTTTCTAAATGTTTTGGGCCAGATTCAAGATTGTTAGGGACCAGGACATGGTGCTCCCACCTAGTAGTTGGGCAAGAGTCAGTGGGGAGGAATAGGAGCCCAGTGTGAAAGCTGAAGTCAAAGGTCAGATGCCAGATCCAAAAGTCAGAGCTTAAGTCAGAGCTCAGTGTCAAAATAGATTACCTTGGGCTAGGCTGTGCTGGGCTGGACACAAGATGGCACAGAAGCTATCTAAGCCAATGCTTTGAACAACTGGCAAACTGCTGCTGGACTTAAGAGCAAGCCGGCTAGCTTCCTCAATCTATCAGACAGGACACTCCATCAGGCAGTCTAGCTGTTGCAGCCCAGTGGTGCACATTAGGCTGTCAGGAGACTGAGCAGACGCAGCTGCAGGGCCTTATTTCTGATGAAAATATGACATACGCCATCTGCACCATGTCAACCGGGTTTCAGGAGATCATTAATTTCCGGCTCTGAAACCGTTCTTGAGTGACGTTGGGCAAATAACGTACAGTCTCTGTGGCAAGTTAACATACTAAGTCAGTTTCCCATCTGTAAAATGAGAAATTCTTTCTCCCACTGTTGGTTTGTTTCTTGTCCTTTTACATTGTAAGCTCTTTGAATCAGGGAGTCTCTCTTACTATAGATTTGTTTTTCTGTACCTATCACAATGCATCTCCAAGCTTGGTTGTGGTTTCTAGGCACTGCACAATACAAATAATAAAGTAATTTCATATACTGTATAATTTCTTTAACACAAAGGGTAAATTGTGAATATACTCCACAGTCTTAACATATACATTAATACATTGCTTTCACACAATAGGAAAAGCCATCAAATTTTAGAGGGGCAAACTCAACATACATTGTCTGTAAGAGATAATATATTCAAACAGAAGTTATAAAAATAGATGTAGAAATGTATTTAATCAGAATGAAACTTTTCCTCCTTACCTAAAACTACAAAATACTGTTTTTTATCTACAATAGCCACAGTTCCTTCTATTTAAATAAAACTACTTTTTCTTTCCCTGAAGCTGTTTTATTGTATTGAAAAAATGTTTTCACATTAAATAAATAACTACTTTACATTGTTTTGTAAAATACATTTTATGAAAGTTTCTTTCAACTTTCAGATTTGTGTAATTAGATTTGTCACTTAAACATATTTTTAGTATAAAGCTATATAGGAATTGTAGGGAAAAGATGGTGCATGTTTTAATTGTCTGCTTGGAATATAGTGTATGTATTCATTATGACGAAATTTTCATCAACATTTCATCTTTAGGATCTTTTAGACAATAGTCTCATTTTGACAGACTTTACCATAATTTTTACTGCAAACATTTGAAGTGGGAAATTTATCATTTCCTGTAATAAGAGATGTTTTAGAACCATTCCAGCATTTGTTTACAAAGCCCTGGTCTACACTAGGAGTTGAGGTTGAATTTAGCAGTGTTAAATTGATTTAACCCTGCACCCGTCCACACAACGAAGCCCTTTTTTCCAACTTAAAGGGCTCTTAAAATCGATTTCCTTACTCCACCCCCGACAATGGGATTAGCGCTGAAATTGGCCTTGCTGGGTCGAATTTGGGGCACTGTGGACACAATTAGATGGTATTGGCCTCCGTGAGCTATCCCAGAGTGCTCCATTGTGACCGCTCTGGACAGCACTCTCAACTCAGATGCACTGGCCAGGTAGACAGGAAAAGAACCGCAAACTTTTGAATCTCATTTCCTGTTTGACCAGCGTGGCAAGCTGCAGGTGACCATGCAGAGCTCATCAGCAGAGGTGACCATGATGGAGTCCCAGAATCGCAAAAGAGCTCCAGCATGGACTGAACGGGAGGTATGGGATCTGATCGCTGTATGGGGAGAGGAATCCGTGCTATCAGAACTCTGTTCCAGTTTTCAAAATGCCAAAACGTTTGTCAAAATCTCCCAGGGCATGAAGGACAGAGGCCATAACAGGGACCCGAAGCAGTGCCGTGTGAAACTTAAGGAGCTGAGGCAAGCCGACCAGAAAACCAGAGAGGCAAACGGCCGCTCTGGGTCAGAGCCCCAAACATGCCGCTTCTATGATGAGCTGCATGCCATTTTATGGCGTTCAGCCACCACTACCCCAGCCGTGTTGTTCAACTCCTTCAATGGAGGTGGAGGCAACACGGAAGCAGATTTTGGGGACGAGGAAGATGATGATGATGATGAGGTTGTAGAAAGCTCACAGCAAGCAAGCAGAGAAATAGGTTTTCCCGACAGCCAGGAACTGTTTCTCACCCTGGACCTGGAGCCAGTACCCCCCGAACCCACCCAAGGCTGCCTCCTGGACCCGCCAGGGGGAGAAGGGACCTCTGGTGAGTGTACCTTTTAAAATACTATACATGGTTTAAAAGCAAGCATGTTTAATGATTAATTTGCCCTGGCATTCATGGCTCTCCTGGATGTACTCCCAAAACCTTTGCAAAAGGTTTCTGGGGAGGGCAGCCTTACTCCGTCCACCATGGTAGGACACTTTACCACACCAGGCCAGTAGCACGTACTCTGGAATCATTGTAGAACAAAGCATTGCAGTGTATGTTTGCTGGCGTTCAAACAACATCCATTCTTTATCTCTCTGTATTATCCTCAGGAGAGTGATATCATTCATGGTCACCTGGTTGAAATAGGGTGCTTTTCTTAAGGGGACATTCAGAGGTGCCCGTTCCTGCTGCGCTGTTTGCCTGTGTCTGAACAGAAATGTTCCCCACTGTTAGCCATGGGGAGGGGGGAGGGTTGAGGGGGTAGCCACACGGTGGGGGGAGGCAAAATGCGACCTTGGAACAAAAGCACATGTGCTATGTATGTAATGTTAACAGCAAGGTTTACCGTGAAAGAGTGTACCCATTGTTCTATAAAATGTGTCTTTTTAAATACCACTGTCCCCCTTTTTTTTCTCCACCAGCTGTGTGTGTTTCAAGGATCACAGGATCTTCTCCTTCCCAGAGGCTAGCGAAGATCAAAAGGCGAAAAAAATGCACTCGCAATGAAATGTTCTCTGAGCTCATGCTGTCCTCCCGCACTGACAGAACACAGACAAATGCATGCAGGCAGACAATGTCAGAGTGCAGGAAAGCACAGAATGACCGGGAGGAGAGGTGGTGGGCTGAAGAGAGTAAGTGGTGGGCTGAAGCTGAAAGGTGGCGGCAGCGTGATGGGAGGAGGCAGGATTCAATGCTGAGGCTGCTGGATGATCAAACTAATGTGTTCCTAGCATATGGTTGAGCTGCAGGAAAGGCAGCAGGAGCACAGACCGCCACTACAGCCCCTGTGTAACCAACTGCCCCTCCTCCCCAAGTTCCATAGCCTCCTCACCCAGACGCCCAACAATGTGGTGGGGGCGGGGCTCCGGCCACCCAGCCACTCCAACCCAGAGGATTGCCCAAGCAATAGAAGGTTGGCATTCAATAAGTTTTAAAGTTTAAAACTTTTAAAGTGCTGTGTGGCCTTGTCCTTCCCTCCTCCACCACCCCTCCTGGGCTACCTTGGTAGTTATCCCCCTATTTGTGTGATGAATGACTAAAGAATGCATGAATGTGAAGCAACAATGACTTTATTGCTTCTGCAAGCAGTGATCGAAGGGAGGAGAGGAGGGTGGTTAGCTTACAGGGAAGTAGAGTGAACCAAGGGGCGGGGGGTTTCATCAAGGAGAAACAAACAGAACTTTCACACTGTAGCCTGGCCAGTCATGAAACTGGTTTTCAAAGCTTCTCTGATGCGCACCATGCCCTCCTGTACTCTTCTTATCGCCTTGGTGTCTGGCTGCGAGTAATCAGCGGCCAGGCAATTTGCCTCAACCTCCCACCCCACCATAAATGTCTCCCCCTTACTCTCACAGATATTGTGGAGCACACAGCAAGCAGTAATAACAGTGGGAATATTGGTTTCGCTGAGGTCTAACCGAGTCAGTAAACTGCGCCAGCGCGCCTTTAAACGTCCAAATGCACATTCTACCACCATTCTACACTTACTCAGCCTGTAGTTGAACAGCTCCTGACTACTGTCCAGGCTGCCTGTGTACAGCTTCATGAGCCATGGCATTAAGGGGTAGGCTGGGTCCCCAAGGATAACTATAGGCATTTCAACATCCCCAATGGTTATTTTCTGGTTTGGGAATAAAGTCCCTTCCTGCAGCTTTTGAAACAGACCAGAGTTCCTGAAGATGCGAGCATCATATACCTTTCCTGGCCATCCCACGTTGATGTTGGTGAAATGTCCCTTGTGATCCACCAGTGCTTGCAGCACTATTGAAAAGTACCGCTTGCAGTTTATGTACTCGTAGGCTTGGTGCTCCATTGCCAAGATAGGTATATGGGTTCTGTCTATGGCTCCACCACAGTTAGGGAATCCCATTGCAGCAAAGCCATCCACTATGACCTGCACATTCCCCAGGGTCACTACCCTTGCTATCAGCAGATCTTTGATTGCGTTGGCTATTTGCATCACAGCAGCCCCCACAGTAGATTTGCCCACTCCAAATTGATTCCTGACTGACTGGTAGCTGTCTGGCGTTGCAAGCTTCACAGGGCTATTGCCACTCGCTTCTCAAGGGCTGCTCTCATCTTGGTATTATTGCGCCTCAGGACAGGGGAAAGCAAGTCACAAAGTTCCATGAAAGTGCCCTTATGCATGCAAAAGTTTCGCAGCCACTGGGAGTCGTCCCAGACCTGCAACACGATGTGGTCCCACCAGTCTGTGCTTGTTTCCCGAGCCCAGAATTGGTGTTCCACCACATAAACCTACCCCATTAGCACCATGATGCCCACATTGCGAGGGCCCGTGCTTTGAGAGAAGTCTGTGTCCATGTCCTCATCACTCTCGTCACCGCGCTGACATCGCCTACTCGCCTGGTTTCTCTTTGCCAGTTTCTGGTGCTGCATATGGTGCTGGATAATGCGTGTGGTGTTTAATGTGCTCCTAATTGCCAAACTGATCTGAGCAGGCTCCATGCTTGCCGTGGTGTGGCGTCTGCACAGAAAAAAGGTGCAGAACGATTGTCTGCCATTGCCCTGACAGAGGGAGGGGCAACTGACGACATGGCTTACAGGATTGGCTTACAAGGAATTAAAATCAACAAAGGGAATGGCTTTGCAAGAAACTGAATGGCCACCTCAAGGATAGAACTCAAAACTGGGTTTAGCAGGTCGTTGATTTCACAGAGGGAGGGAGGAGAAAATGAATACAAAACAAATCTGGTCTATTTCTTGTTTTGAGCCACTTCATCTATCTTTATACATCTTGCTGGCAGCAGACTGTGCAGTATGACTGCTAGCCATTGTCATCTCCTGGGTGCTCAGCAGAAGATGGTGCAGTATGACTACTGGCCATCGTCTTCTGCTGGCTGCTGATTAAAAGACAGCGCACTGCCGGTAGGACTCAATCTCCATGAGATGAAACTTAAAAGGGAAATGACCTGGCTGAGTCACTCCCATGTTGGCCCAGGCGCCCCTGACCTCATCGAGGTCTGTTAAAAGAGCACTCAGGACTACGTCGATGACAGCTACCAGTCATACTGCACTGTCTGCTGCCAAAAGGCAATAAAGTGCTGCTGTGTAGCAATGCAGTACCGTGTCTGCCAGCACCCAGGAGACATACGGTGATGGTTAGCTGAGCGGGCTCCATGCTTGCCGTGGTATGGCGTCTGCACAGGTAACTCAAGAAAAAAGGCGCGAAACAATTGTCTGCCCTTGCTTTCACGGAAGGTGGGAGGGAAGGGGGGCCTGATGATATGTACTCAGAACCACCAGCAACAATGTTTTAGCCCCATCAGGCACTGAGATTTCTACCCAGAATTCAAATGGGCGGTGGAGACTGTGGGATAGCTACCCACAATGCAACGCTCTGGAAGTCGACGGTTGCCGCGGTACTGTGTACACACTCCGCCGACTACATGCATTTAAAGAATTTGTGTGGGGACACACACAATCGACTGTATAAAAATGCTTTCTACAAAACCGACTTCTATAAATTCGACCTAATTTTGTAGTGTAGACATACCCTTAGACTTATACAAACACTAAAAAGAGGGCAATTAACCATATACTCTGGGTGACCTTCTGGGTAATCAGAATGAAAATCTTTCAGTGTTTCTTAAATAGGTTTTGGGGTCTCCATTGTCTCTGTTTGGTTTGAGTAATAAAACTAAGACAACTTCTTATGTTACCATGATAATCAACCTCCTGGTTTAATTTAGTCAATGAACAATTAATTCTCATTCCTATTCACAATACTAAATATTTATTCTTTGTGTCACACTAACATTTGTGCTTAAAGTATCAAGTTAAGATACTTACTCTATTGCAGTAACACCCAGAAGACGCAATTATGAATTAGGGCTTTCTTGTGCTAGGCGCTGTATACACAAAAGCCCTTTACCAGAGAGTTTGCAATCTCTACAATCATAAGACAACAGATGGATACAACAAACAAATGAGCAAGAGGACCAGGTGCAAAGTGATTAGTTTAATAAGTAGAGGTGCTTTCAACCCCATGTTTATATTAAGTGTGGAAGTGGTTTTACATTTCTATAAGGACAAGTCCATATGTTAAGTTTCATGTCAACTTATGTTCTTCCATTCATATAATACTGTACAACACACATGACACATTTGCCGTTTGACAGCTTAACCCGATGGGCATGGACATTATATATAAAACACTTAATCCTCCAGCTAGAGTTCTTGCTATACTCAGCATGTGTAAAGGAAAATTTTGCAGTTCTTAATGATTCAGTTTTACCCTCTCTTCTAAATTTGATGGCTTTGATCCAGCAAAGCACTTAAACGTGTTTTTGATTTAAGCATATGACTAGTCCCAAATGAGGAGCGTGCTTAAGTGCTTTCCTGGATTGGGCCCAATTTCATGGTCTTTATTTGGAGAAGACAAACTGTTTCCTAAACTCTTTCTATCTTGGTTCCTAAACTCTGAATCTTGGGAGAGTTTTCATGGTATTAGAAAGAGAGTCTAAATGGAATGCTACTAACAAAACTATTGCACTGGAACAGTTAAATTTATCACAGTGTGACTCTTTGACTGCCAACAATATGGTTACAGGTCACTGGACTCAGGAGATCTGTGTTCTGTTCTTGGCTCTGTCACTGAACTTCTCGGTGAACTTGGATATGTCACTTCACCTCCTTGGTGCCTCAGTACCGCAAAATGGGGATACTGATGCTGATCTCCTTTGTAAAGTGCTTGGAGATCTACTGATGAGAAGTGCTTTAAGAGAGATGGGTATTAGTATAGACACTTTAAGTAGAGTATGGGTGTTTGGTTTCTGTTTTTAAAGCTGAACTCAGGAGAACAAGCTGCACTGTAGATACCTGGAATTTTCTGTCAAAATGATTTTTTTTTAATAGAAAGTGCAGTTTCTGCAAAATTGAAATATGGGGAAAATGTGGGGTTTTTGCTGTATATTTTTTTTTCAATTTTCAATCAGAATAAATAACGAAATATTTCATTTTGGGTTGGTTTGACCTGAATCCAAATATTCTTGACCTTTTTGGACTGAACCAAATATTCTATCTTGAATCAGTGCAACATTAAACTGTATCTGCCTGTGTTGTGTTATGGGAGCTCTAGTTTGGCTGCCTCAAGTCCCCATTTTTCCCTATAGGTTGGGCTGCTGGCCAGGTTCTTTGTCTGCATTAGGACTCCCACGGTGCACTGTGGTCTCTCTCTCTGATCAAACCGCATGATGTATTGTGACTGTTGGAACAGATTTGGTACCATGGCAGGGTTCACTCATCACTATGGTGCCTCCTGCTGGCTGTCCCAGGGATTAGCTCTATTTGCCAGTGTGCCCTCCTCTGGTGGTGCCTCACCACCATCACTTTTGTTCCAGGACTCGCACCACTTCCAGGACTGCTGCATCCTCTTCAGTGACACTGCCCTCTGGCTGTGCCACACACTGTGTTCCCCCCTTCCGGGGACCTGCAATCTCTGTCCAGCCACTTCCCTCAGTGGTAACTGACATCCATTGTCCCAGGGCTGCTTCCCATGTGGCTCCAGCACCCTCTTCTGCCCTTACCTCAGGACCTCAGCCTGCATGCCCTAGCAGCCACCCAGGAGCTCTCTCTAGCTCCCCCAGTCCCTGCTTGCAGCACTGCTTTGCCTCAGGTGCTTGCACTCCTCCCCCTGCTCTTCTCCTCTCAAGATCCAGTCAGCTACTGCCCTTTGCTCTGCCCTTAAGCCCTTCTTATATAAGCCTGCTGGGACATGACTGGCTGCTCCTTTCAGCACCATTCTAATTGGCTACCTCCAGCACAGCCTCCCTAGGGCTGCTTTTAACTCCTTTTCTGCCACTGAGGGTCAGCTGCCCTATCACAGGGACAAAAACAAACATTGAAATATTGGAATTTCCTGAGGGATGGAAATTGAGATTTTTCACTCACACTGAGGTCAAGTGCCCTTCTTGATAAAATATGTTCAGCTATACAGATTGTTATAAAGGGGTTATTTTTATTTACAGGTGTTATACAGTCAGAGAAAGAATTCACAGTTCAACCACTGTCATTTGCAAGACATCTTTGTAAATATCTAAATATTTACATAACAGGTCAGTACCTGATTTTATTGAGGGTGGGAAAAGCATTGCGTGCTTAAAGATTTCAGTGACTCGTGTTCTGAAATATATCTTTTTTTTTTCTGACAGAGCTGGCAGTGATCAATATAGCAATGAGTGAGTTCCATTGCAAAAATAACCCATTAAAGTGATCAGACAATAAATATGAATAATTTCAGAAGCACAAAATAATTACTTTCTTGGCTACACTTTCTCTTGGCTACACAATCTAGTACCAGATTGAAATACTCCTTTATATTTCTGTGGCTGACCCAAAGATATGTTTGATAATTCATATTTTCCACCATACTTTTTGAGAGTTGCAAAATAACCATGACTAATGTTAATTATTCTTTAATCATAGACATCTCTGACAGCTGTGCATCACACCTGTTCTGAGAGTAAATTGACAGACACCCTGTTTTTTGGGAGACTGTTAGAAAACTGACATTGGCAGTGACTTGAAGAGCTCCATTCAGATAATTTGAAGACTCCTGGAATTGTTTGTCTCATAGGTATGATTTATTTTTCCTCTTTTAAAGGCTTGAGTGTCTCTCATCATGAGTGGGTCAGAGGTATTCCTCTAAACCCCAGGAATTAGGATGACAGTATAGCTCTGATTTTATTGAGACACTGAAAGACATCTGAACCTTTTGTAAAATAGGGAAAATACGAATACCTGAATCAAAGGTTGTAGCCTTCATGAGCTGCCATTTTCTAGACAGGCCTTTCTCAAAATATTGAATTGCCTTAGAATCTGTTGGAGATACTCTTTTTAGACTTTTTTTCTCCTGTTCTTTTGTCATGCTTTTCAAGAGCAGTCCTTATCCTCCAGAAGTTGACAAGATCTTGTTGGTTTCATCCCCAAACCCTCTTAATTCTTTATCTATTTCCTTAGTTCAAGAGCTCTCAACCATTCCATACTATGACCCTCTTTTCTATACCAGGAGCTCCCTCCCATCTAGCCAGTATCCCTCCTCTAATTTAGTAATATGGCAAAGGCAGGGTGGCCATAACCCTTCTGACACATGAACCTCTGTCTTTGTTGTACAAATGTAATGGTGGCTACTTCTTTTTCCATTCTTGTTGTTATGATTTCTTCAAAATCTATTGCCCTCAGTCTCACTTAATAGAACTTGATGAGTAGTCCAATAGGTGATAGTATTTTCAAATTAATTAGGTATTCATTGAGAATCAGATTGGCAGAATCACTCTTACTTAACTCAGCAGACTTGCCAGCCCAAGTAAGGGTCATGCAATTGATCACTCAAAAGGCTTGTTGGGTACAATATTTGTATTTGTTTGCTTGCCTTTATTTTCATAGTTATGTACATTGCTTGAAGAACACCTAGTTGTCTGGTCCAAGAATATAAGAATTACTGCCCCATTGCAAACCCCTGTCATGGGGTGGCCCTCTGTGAGTCTCTCTCACCTTTGGTAGAGACCACATTCACTCCAGGCCACCGTCACCACCACCATACTTTATTAAACTATTCTAACAGGCCTTTGGCTGTAGTGCTATTTACAAGTCCCAGTCAGCTCCCCATCTTCCTTCAGGCTCTCCAGCACCCCACCAGGGCATCCTTTCTCTTCATTTATCTGATTTCAGCTGCTGTGGTTGTGTCCCCCTCTAATTTGCCCTTCAATTGCAGCTCCCCTTGTTAATCAGCCCTCCATTTAGATTCCAATTAGCATATATTGGTGGAGATTAAAATGACAGGGTACTGTGTCTGTTCTTGATTCAGAACCCCTGTCACACACCCCTTAAGATATTGTAATTGTACAAATGAAATGTCCTGTAAATAGACACCCTTTTATGGTACTTATAGCTATAGTTGGCAGTATAAATCCTAAGTAAAATGTACTTGGGGGGTCTCATTCTGGTTCCTAGTGAATAATACCACCTATCATTATACTTTAAATCTTTAGGATTTACAGATGTGTATTCTTTATTTGATGTTTTTATGCATAAACTTACTTTTTTCTAATTAAAATATTAAGAGCCAGAATCTCAGCTGCTGTAAACTTGTGAAGTGCCATTTACTTCACTGAAAGAGGGAAAGCAAGGGAAAAGACCAATGCACATTAAGAAATTTAGGGTCTTGGGTATAAACATTACTGGGCCATATTCATGCTTTTGAAACACACACATCTCTCAGCAACATAGAACAGCATTAAAAAGACAACTTTCTCCATCTCAGGTACCTGCAATAACAATAGGATCTTCTTCCACTTGGAATAGAAAATAACAGGGTACTACAATTACTTCAGACTTATGTTAAATTTAATTTTTAAGGGCACCTGTCACATAAAATGCCCCAGCATTCACACCCTGCACACTAGTATAATAATCTTTGTACAAAGTATTCCTTGTAAGGTATAATTTGAAAACTCATAATTTTCTGGTCATTATTGTCCTAATAAAATGTGAGTGGCAACATTGTAAGTAAAATTATAAGATTTCCTTGTATGATTTTTATTAACACATTTCAAAACCCACAGCACTGCCCAAACTGAAGTTAGCAAACAGGTCTGGCCTAAATAAATATATAAAGGGGACTGAAAAGAGGGGCAAGCACCCCAAGAGAGCCCTCTGTCCCTCCCTGCCCCTCATATTCACTGCACCTGAAGTAATGAAGAAAGTCTTCGTTGGACTCTGGGAGAAGGGGTCCTGACCTACAAGGTTTAGGCAGTAAGAAAGCTGAAAGCATATGGTGAGAAAGTTTGCTTGGACCTGATAGTTTGTTAGGTATTAGTGAAAATCTTATTTTTGGTTTTCTTGCAACCATTTATGAATTTTATGCTTCATTACTTGTACTCACTTAAAATCTACCTCTTTGTTGTTGGTAAACTTGTTTTATCAAATCCAGTGTGTTTAAATGAAGTGTCTGGGAAACTCCATTTGGGGTGTCAAGCTGTGTGTATATTATCCTTTTAAAAGAAATAACTAACTTAATATTACTTTTATTGTCCAGGAGAGGGTTGGGCAATACAGAACACACATTTCTGGTGGAAAATCTAAGATTGGGAGTGTATTGGGGTCATCATGTAGTATAAACAAGTGAGAGCCAAAGTGTAATCCAAAAATGGCTGGCAGGCTGCAGTTACACACAGACACTCAGGGTATGGCTTGCATTCTGGAAGGCTGTTTGTGAGTGGCCTTGGTGGGAGCAAAGCTTATAAGGCACCTAAGGTTGCAGGGAAGGGGTGATACAGCCCCCTCTTGGTAAGTATTGTACCCTGATATGTCACAGCGCCCAATGTATCTGAAGTTAACAAGTGATTCTCTGGTTAAAAATAATTTTATTTTACGGTGCCTAGTATTTGTGCTGCCTCATGGTACATCTATGGCCTTGTGCTATCAGAGTTTGCAATCCAAGGCCCTGATCTTGTAATCGCTTATGACTGTACTTAGCGTCATTCATGTGAGTAGACCCATTTTAGACTACATGGTACTGCACACATGCTTAAAGCTAAGCATGTATGCAAGTGCTTCCTGGATCAGAGTCTAACTTCAGAGCCTGATCCAGGACACACTTGCACACATGCTTAGCTTTACATGATAACATACCACTCGAGAAAATAATGAAATCAAATATTTGTTTATAAATATGGATTGTAATGTGCTAAATAAATATCTCACACAAGAAGAGTAGCAAACAATATTTTTTATCAGCAAACCTCTTCAGGGTGTTGGTCTTGATTTATTTTTTATAGAGCAATAAGATAATAAGTAGGTCCTTTCCCTCCCCCCTTCCTCCCCCCCCCCCCCCCCCGATGTAGGTTTCCCTCAATATTAGGATCCATTAAATGCAGCATTAAAATATTCATGAAAGTGCCGCCTTCTTGAAATAGGGTCAGTTACACAGTCTATTCATTTAAAAATACATTTAATTTACATATAGGTGTCATCCATTAGAGAGGGAATTAACATTTTGACCAATGGCCTTTGTCAAGATGATTGTGAAGAGGT
Organism: Lepidochelys olivacea; assembly: GCF_965140295.1. Taxonomy (NCBI): domain Eukaryota; kingdom Metazoa; phylum Chordata; order Testudines; family Cheloniidae; genus Lepidochelys; species Lepidochelys olivacea. The sequence goes on from NC_140411.1 coordinate 172,660,824, forward strand.
CTTCAAAAAAGCTATTGGTCAAAATGTCAATTACCTCACATACTGGGGGACACTGGTAAGTACAATAACCCTATTTTAAAATGAACACACTGTCTGTCTCAACAAGACAGCACTTTCATGAATATTTAATTTTCTAATTGCAGTAAATTATTTCATTATACAGTACATCTAAAGTGATCTTTTTGTGGTTCCCAGAAAATGGACAATGGGACAAATTGATTATACTGAAAAAGTTTAAGGGCTTTTATGCAACGAGGTTAAATAAATATAAGTAGTTTTATATATTCTTGTGGAAATTATAATAAATAGTTAATTCTGCCTTTCCAGTTTAAAAATAGGTTTAAAAGCAGCCACAGAGACTTACTTCCTAGATGTTGTGACTAATAGTTGCTGGGATTGTGTGGTGCCTTCATGAACAACTGGTCCTGCAAAGCTCTGCCACTTTTAAAATAATAGCTTTGTTTATGTGTATGTCCCAGCTCACTAAAACTGGAAAGAAACTCTTGTATCACTCCTTATTGCTTACCGTAAACTCTTTCAGTCATATACCATTAAACGTCAAACTGTCCCCAGAAGCTAGTAGGAAGGGAACATACTACAATTCTTCTAGTCAAAGAAACAAACTTCACTTTTGTTTATTGTTGGAGTTTTTGTGGCTGTTGGGAGCTGTAGTAAATATTTTCACTTGTCTGGGCACCCACTAAGGAGAGGTAGACTCCAGATAATGCAAGAATGGATAAATGCAAGATAGAAAAGAAGACCTGGCTTCCTAGTCTCTTAAAGGGAAGCACTGACTATATGAAGGAACAATGGGCTACTTTCTTCCTGGTAATAGCAAAAGTGTCCTCTTCCTTTCCTTCCACCATCTAGAACAGATCTACAGTTTGACTGGTATTTTACAGATGATGTGTTAAATATAAGAAATCTCTTCTTTGGTTCCTGCACCAAGACTGCACGTGATATGAAAAATTCTGAAACAGTCAGTTGGGATAAGAGCAAGACTTTCCCCATGGCCTTCTATCCATCTATTTGATGTGTCTTAGACCACATCTACCAAGATGATTTATGAAGATGAAGACAAGGAAGAGGGTAAATGGGAGCCAAGTGTCAATAATCATAGACAAGAGTAGTAATGATACTATATCGCTATATATAATACATACATAAAAATGGATAATACTTGGCTGGAGAGGGGGCAGTCCTGCAATACAATTTACTAGTTTTTTAAAGAGATGAGTTTATACTGTACTAACTTTCATGTTCTCACATCTTCAACATTCTCAGATGTATTTTCTGAAATTTTAATGGATAAGAATCAGAATTTGAAACACCAATGCTGAAAAATTCATTTTCAGAAAGCAAAGTTAGGGGCAATATGAAATCACAAAAAGTGTTTTCTTCTTTTATAATGAATGTGAGGGTATGCTGTCTGAATTATTGATTCAGATTTGTGCCCTATGTGCTCATCTATCAGAGGGAAGCAGACAGTTTGAACAGACTTCCCCAGAGGCAGATACAGCTGGCTGAATGGGTCTATTTATCCAAACAATGGAGCAAATTCTATAGGGGACATTCTCCTAGATGGCCTGTTGGCAGACTGGGAAAAGTCAGTCTGAGGCAGAAGACTTCACACATGAGTTCTGTAAAAAAAGACCATTGAACAATATAGCAATTGGGCCCAGACACACACAGAGTGGGAGCTTTCAGAAAACTCAGCTTCCTGTCCGGGAGAGGGGAACAGATTGGCTTAAAAACTGGTGCCAGCCTGGGTCTCAAATGCAACCTGGCTTTCTAAAAGAGCATACATTGGCTATGTTCTTGTAGTTTAAGAGGAAAGCCTGTCTTACTTAGTATATAGTGAAGTATAAAATTGGATGAAACTAAAGGTACATGTAGGCTGTCAGGTTTTAAATAATTTTTTCTTCAATGCTTTCTTCCAACTGCTAAATAAAAATATTTTGTTTGAGGAAGGTCACTGTATCAGTGGTCACAGATTCCTGAAGGGAGAAAGCACAGGTACCTGAAAACCAGTCAGACCAGCTGTGTTCTAAGTGACTGATACACACACCGTACTGTAGTCAGATCTGGTGTAAGAGTGGAAGAGTAATGTGCTTCATCCCTGAGATAGGTAAAGGGCAAGAGGCCTCAGAGCACCTGAGCTGGGTGCAGTCAGAGACCAGAAAGCAGACAGAGCTATAGCTAGTCCTGCAACCATGACAAATAGCAAAGACTAGAGGGTCAGGACATTAGCGTGGCAGCATTTATCTTTCTGAACTCTTGCATTAAAATATGAATTTGAACCATGGATAATAAAATGTGGCTTCTAAGATTAAAAACTTTAAGAAAAAATGATCATTCTAAGTATTATATATCAGTTGCACTGTTAGGTGATTTATATTCATTAACAATTCCATCAGCTACTGACAAGTGTTAGAGGCACCACAATTAATAGTAATTTAATATACTATTGTTTATGATCAAGTATCAGAGGGGTAGCCGTGGTAGTCTGGATCTGTAAAAGCGGCAAAGAGTCCTGTGGCACCTTATAGACTAACAGACGTATCGGAGCATGAGCTTTCGTGGGTGAATACCCACTTCGTCGAATGCATGTAATTTCCAGAGGCAGGTATAACTATGCAAGCAAGAATCAGGCTAGGGATAACAAGGTTAGTTCAGTCAGGGAGGATGAGGCCCTTCTCTAGCAGTTGAGGTGTGAACACCAAGGGAGGAGAAATTGCTTTTGTAGTTGGCTAGCCAATCACAGTCTTTGTTTAATCCTGAGCTGATGGTGTCAAATTTGCAAATGAACTGAAGCTCAGCAGTTTCTCTTTGAAGTCTGGTCCTGAATTTTTTTTTGCTGCAGCATGGCTACCTTTAAATCTGCTATTGTGTGTCCAGGGAGGTGGAAGTGTTGTTCTACAGGTTTTTGTATATTGCCGTTCCTAATATCTGATTTGTGTCCATTTATCCTTTTACGTAGGGACTGTCCAGTTTGGCCGATGTACATAGCAGAGGGGCATTGCTGGCACATGATGGCATAGATTACATTGGTGGACATGCAAGTGAAGGAACTGGTGATGGTGTGACTGATCTGGTTTGGTCCTGTGATGGTGTCGCTGGTGTAGATATGTGGGCAGAGTTGGCATCGAGGATTGTTGCATGGATTGGTTCCTGAGTTACAGTTATTATGGTGCGGTGGTTAGCTGCTGGTGAGAATATGCTTCAGGTTGGCGGGCTGTATATGGGCGAGGACTGGCCTGCCTCCCGAGGCCTGTGAAAGTGAGGGATCGTTGTCCAAGATGGGACACACCGCACCATAGTAACTCTAACTCAGGAACCAGGATAAGTTTTGCATTTTTGTGAATGGGACAAAAGAGTATGGAGGTGTATTTACATTTAAAGATGTACAAAATTTCAAAGATATTGGCTCATAAGATAACAAATACTGAAGTACTTGGGAATTTGTGGAAAATAGAGATTTAATTTTTTACAAATGGTAAAAGATTGTATGTCTGTTAGCGGAAGTGAGCTACATACTGAATGCAAAACCTGCATATTTTAATGCACAATATGTTTATATGACTTTGTTAATTTACTTGTATTAAAGTAAAGTGTTCAGGGCACTGCAATCAAAGTCCACAAAGCATTAGATAAATAGAATCACACACATATACATACATACACAAACTGATATGGGGAGGAAACCCATCAATGGGTGCTCTGTGGACATATTGAATGTGGAAAAGTGCTCTTACAACATGAAGAAAAGGTGACAATAAGAAGGGGAGCAAGAGGGAGAGTTATGAAGAAGTGTGAAAAAGATAGGTAAAAAAAAACCTCTTGCATGTTTTAACTAGAGACACTGGATGCCCATGAATGGAAAATAAAACATATTGGCATAATTAATTCTATTTCTGTCAAGCAAATACATTATTGTTCTGATCTCGTATGACATATTTTTTCTTAACCAGTCCTCTAGATAGAAGACTGGGGATGATTTGAACATCTACCAGCCCGAGGAAATAATATTGCCAGTTTTAAATTGACCTTATTCCAATTATCTGCCTCAAGACAGCCCTGAATAACTTCATTAATACCAAGCACTATTTTCATTACTGATCTCCATTGGACATATGAAGACTTCTCAAGCTGAGTCAGGAGTAAAATCTGTTTCAGACGCTCTACTCCAGCAATTGTAATTTAGAATTCCCCAGTTTAAATAATCTCACTTAGTCAGATTAGTTGTGTATTTCACTTTGCAATGGACTTCTCTTTCATTTCAAGGAAATAACTACTCTGTCTGAACAAGAGTTTTGCTGCTGTTACTCAGCCTGAGTAGTACCATGCTCTTGTAGTCCCACTGAAGAAAAGAAGGTAACTCAGAGTACAGCTCAGCAAAAGTAAGGGTGTCAGAATGCTCCGTGAGTAAGCAATACATGTATTTTCATAAAAGAACATTTCTGCAAAGATGCTCTGTCATTTGAAGTCCTACCTCTTTCCCAAAAATCTTTTTTTCTTTTAATATATTTTAATTTTCTATAAAAAAGACAGACTTAATGGGCCACATTTAAATGTCTTGGATGCCTACTGAAGTTACACAGGAATACATTTGTTCCAAAGTGTTTACAAAATGCCATTTAACTCACGTTCAGGCAGAAGTAAATACATACTTATGCAATTTAACATAAACATTGTTGTATTTGAATAAAAATATAGATTTGACTTAGCAAGTCCCCTATATTCAAAGTTGTTTTGTCTGCTAATTCTATAGAAATTAATCCCCTAATGGTGATGCAATTAAAATTAATTAGGAGAGCACATACCCTAATATTACTAGGTAGCATTCCCCAGGAAGCAACTTCTTTTCCTTCCCACCTGTTCCATCAACTAGAGTCTTCAACAATATTTCTGTGTAATGCTATCTTCTGTGGCTTTGCAATTATGACCAAATCCAACTGTATCTAAAGTGGGTGAGAAGCACTTCCAAAGTGAGAAAAGTATCAAATATTGAAGGCTAGAAATTTTGTTTTGAGGTCCTCTTATACACAAAACAAGGCCTATGAATTAAATTATAGAACTTCTCTGAAAGGTGTTGAAGCAGCCTTTTCTTTCTCTTCCTCCCTCTCAGAGCAGTAGGATGTCTATAAGACAAACAGTTTCACACAAACATAATCAAGGAAAATACTGAAGACTACTATATTCAATAAGGTCCTGATCCAAACCCCGGTGAAGTCACTGGAAGTCTATTGACTTCACTGGGTGTGGACCATGTGCTAAATACACTGGGTATACATCTGGAATACCCAAATCATTTCTTCTTTAATGTATTTTAATTTACTATAACAAATCCAGCCTCAGTAATCCATATTTAGATGAAATGTAAGCCTACTGAAGAATGACCAGATCCAAAAGTCCACTGAAGTCAAATGGATTGTATAGGTATCTGAAATATTATTCTATATGGGATGGGACAAATGCTTAACAACAGTAAAACACCATGACTAGAGCTGTATTCCCAACATCCCAGATGAGAGTGCTAGCATTAATGCAATTAAGCAAGATGGACATGGGTATGTGTCCAGGCCTTTTACAAAATCCCCAGCCAAATTTCTAACACATCAGTAATTAAATAAGTCAGAGAGGGCCCCATATCAGTTTGTGCATGTTTCACCCTTCATGACTACAATCACTTGTGCAGATGCCACACAAAATTGGTTTGAATGAATGTGACAAGTAGGGTGACCAGACAGCAAATGTGAAAAATCGGGACCGGAGTGGAGGGTAATAGGAGTCTATATTAAAAAAAAGACCCAAAAATTGGGACTGTCCCTCTAAAATCCCTAGTGATGAGAGAATTCAAAGAATCAGAAGTATAACTGTGTTTAAAAAAAGAGCAGGATAAGTTCATGGACTATAGGCCCCTCAATGGCTATTAGCCAAGATAGTCAGGGATTCAACCCCATTCTGATTTATTTATATACATATACAAATAGAAAATAGATCTGAAAAAGCTATCAATGTCTACTCTTAACAAAGAAGTAAACATGATTAAGAATTAGAAGCAGCACAATGAGATGATCTAGTATGACATTAAAATAGAAAAAGGAAGAGTTCAAACTGTTATGGATTCAGATGGCTACCATAACTCAAAAGATTTTTCATTATTATCAAGGCAAAGGATTAATCAGGGAGGAAATTAAAACTCTGGAGGATGAAATGGGAGACGAGATGGCAGAGGATGGTAAAATTAATGAAGTATTAAATTAATACTTGCTTAATGTATTTACAAAGGATGAAACTAATGGTTCAGTGTCTGGCAATGGCTTCAAACTTGCTCTAGTAAATGTTGAGCCAGATTTTGATCTCAGCTACAAAAGCATAATTGGCTCACATTCTTCAAGACTTTATAACAGTAGGATCTCTTGAGGACTGTGATGCTTATTAAATGTGTGGGTTATTTCTATTTGAAATTTGGTAATCCAAATGCCAAGAAGTAGATACTGTCACCTTCCATATACTGTAACTCATTTACTTCCTTACATGCAGCACAGTGATTAGTATATTTCAAAGCATCACAGTCTTTATATATCTATATCATCATCATCATCATTTAACAGTCTGACTCTGACTGCTTTCAGTGGCCTTTGGTCAGACCCTAAAACGGGAGAGGTTTACAAAATGACTTCTACCTATTCCCTACTTAGCAAGAGAGAAATCAAAACATGTTTTCTGAAACACCTTTTCAAAAATATTTGTGGGGGAACAAAGTCACATTAAATAAAGTTTTAATTAAGCTGATATTTAAAGATTACAGCTCTTGCTTGGAATGATTACATGTTTCAGAGTAGCACTCGTGTTAATCTGTATTCGCAAAAAGAAAATGAGCACTTGTGGCATCTTAGAGACTAACAAATGTATTTGAGCATAAGCTTTTGTGAGCTACAGCTCACTTCATCGGATGCATTCAGTGGAAAATGCAGTGGGGAGATTTATATACACAGAGAACATGAAACAATGGGTGTTACCATACACACTGTAAGGAGAGTGATCACTTAAGGTGAGCTATTACCAGCAGTAGACCGGGGAGGAGGGGGGAGCCAAATTTGTTAGTCTCTAAGGTGCCACAAGTACTCCTTTTCTTTTTAATTAATTATACAGTTATTTAGATGGGAAACAATTATTTAAAGTATATCTGACAAAATTTATAACCCAATTTAATATGGCAATTATCAATTTCTGTAAGTCTTCTCTACAGATTTTATTGTTTGTATTGTACCTGGACAATAGGAAGGGCAGGTACAATCTTTGTATACCAGCTGAATAAAAAAGCAGATGCAAGTGAGTTAGGGTTTCAGTTTTCACAGCCTAGAATTTTAATCAGCTTAATATGTATGTATCTAAGGAACTGTTTTTTTTTCCAGATAGCTAATTTTAGAAATATATCTCCACTCTCATCAGTCAGATCAGATATTTAATCTTTAAACAGGCCAATCAAATTTTAATTAACCTTTTAGTTTAGTATTGGCCCAATATGCAGGTCTGGCTGAGCTGCACTTGGCACAGGATCCTCCACATGAGGATCTGATCCTCTACTGGGAAAAGTGGAGACTCCCTCTCCAAGGCACCATCACACTCCTGAACCCCCCCTCTGAGGCATATTTACATGGAGATTGGAAAGGTCTGGCATGGACTGCAGGGGATACACTTTCTTTCCCTATCTGGCTCAACACAGTTTAGTCAAAACAAAAGATAAAACATCTCCAGGTTTTATTATCTCTTACATTAAGCCTCCTGTTATGATCTTGAGGGCAATCAAGGAAAGCCCCTGGCAGTGCAGTTCCAATGGAGATACATTGTCAGGGAGCAGCAGGGGGTGCAAGGGACCAGATTCAATATGGAGGCACAGAGCCTTTGGGAGGATGGCCTCGTGCTGATCCTTGGGGATATTCAGAGTTTGAGATGGGACGAACTGCCTTTTGTGTCGGCAAACCTTCTGACAGGGGACTGGGTTGGTGTGGCAGGATGGAGATCTAGAAAAGGAGATGCTCATGGAGATTCCTTCTTCTTCTGTTGTGTGAGGGTGTGTATGTGGGGAGGGGTGTTTTATAAAGGCGGTAAACTTTTTCAATTAAAAAAAATCATTTATATTTTGAAAACAACTTTTATTTTTCCTTTTTGTCTGCCCAGCTCTAGAGAAAAATATGTTCTGGCTCAGTATTCAAACCCTTCAAATATTTGTAGACAGTTTATCATGTCCTATACTCCTTACTTGTCTCATTTTTAATATATTTCCCCATAAATTAATCTCTTCATTTCTGAAGTAAATGGGATGTTCTTCCTTGAACACTTCCACACAACATTTCAGCTATGGTAACATTAAAACTGGAAAGGGTGGTGTTATGCCCTGCTCCGTAATACAATGTGTCTGTGGAAGAAGCCCTAACTAGCACTGATCTTTGCTGTCATATTATACTGCTCATACCTACTCTCAGCCTAAGTCTCTTTAAAAAAAATCACATTGTCCCTTTCATGAACAAAATGCCTTATCTAAATTTCTTAGGCAAAGATGAAGTTGTGACTATATGACAGTAGTCTAAAGAAGTATTGGTACCTTCCTGTTAGTCACTAAATGAAACATACAGGAACCTGATTCCCCAGCATACTCCTTAGTCAGTGTGTCAAATCTAATCCCTGCCTTTTTGACACTGGCGGCCACATTCTCCACTATGCTCCACTTTCACTGTACACAGTTGAGCATGGAGCTGCAAAGCAGCTAGTTGTTGGTTCCCAGCCAGGGAACATTTCTAAGCCTCTCCAGGCCCCTTTGTACTTTATGGTGGCCTAGGTGCTGCTCCAACATTGGCTAGTTATGGTCCCTGAAGGGGCATCTGCCAGCCTGGGTGCTGCTGAGTGCAGTGCTTGGTGTTGTGGTGCTTACAATGCCCACTAAGAGCAACGAGACAGTCTCTCCTATGCTCTTGACGCATCCTGGCTGGATTGGTGAGGAGCTGAGACTTTTGTGGGGGAGGAGATGAAAGGGAGACTGGCACACATAGCTAAGGAAGTGGGAGCAGGAAAGGAAAATGGATTGGAGGTTCGTGGGGACTGAGATGAGGAGTGCAGGGGGAGGGGCCAGACGACACAAACCTGATCTATCCCCAGAGTATGTTCCAGTTGGTGCACTGAATGAGGCAGGGGTCCTGTGGAAACATAGTATGTTACCATGTAATTACTGACTGTATCATAATGCAAACACACGAGGAGGCCAATCTAAATTCTAGCATTTCCTAACTTTTGAGTGCCTGACTTTGCAGCTTTAATAATTTTTAAATATATTTATGTATGTAATATAATAGTAAAATAATCCAACATGGTGAGATAAATTGTTTATTTTATTTTTTTATTTTTATTTTTGGGATCACACACATTTTTAATCCTAAAAGACCTAATTTTAACTGGTGGGTGAATTTTACTTTGAGATTCCTGAAAGTGAATCTCTAAGAGATTGGTGGGAGAGGGGCAGAGTGAGAAAATAAACAGTAACATTCATGTTGCATTTCAAAATAACAATTTGTCTGCTAACTACACGGTGTCAAAAATATGAAACTTGTAGCTGTATTGTTATCACATATCTTATCTGGACTAAAGCTTTCCATCGGATGGCGTTAACAGCCAATGTATACACATCTGGCCAAGTCATGAATTGTTATTTGGTGAACACTAAATGAAAATTAAAGGTGTTTTCAAATTTGATGGGAGGCTATCAGATGATTTTTGACGCTTTGGGCTAGATCCTCAGCTGGTGCAAACAGGTGTACCTCTACTGAGGCCTACAGTAAAATTTCCAAAAACTAGCCAATTGCACACTTCATCGGCTACCATGAGACACCTGACATTTTTGTTGCTGAGAACTGTAGGAGAAAGAGTTCAGTTGAGGTTCTGAGTAGAGCTGAATGAATACTTGATTTTTCAGTTGGGTAGGGTACTGAAAAAAATAGAAAAAATGCTTTGTTTTGAACTGACTTTTTTAATGCCAGTACAAAACAAAGTAAAATTATTCTAGTCAAACACAGTGAAACATTGATTTGAATCAACATGTTCCATTTTAACCATTTGCCAAATTTAACCAAAATCACAAATAGTTTGTCACCCCAAAACTGCATTCTTTGGTGAATTCACTGAAAAAAATTCACCCAGCTTTAGTTTTGAGGGCCAATAAAGAGTGAGGGAAGGTAGGTTTTGTGTGAAGGCTGCATGTAAGGAGCAGATTGGTGAAAATTCAACTTCATTTTGTAAGCATTGCATTTTGCCAGGATTTGCTTCAGGTTCACACACTCCAATTTTGTTAGACATGGCCCTGGCAAACTTATGGGCTCAAAGAGAGCTATAATGTTATTCCTTACTCAAGTGAATAAAGGATCAGGATTCCTCAGGGTCTAGATGCCTGTGAATGCATGGAACACAGTAGCCAAATTTAATTCCAATGTACGTAATTGAAGTCAGTGCTTAGTGGATGGTGAATGGTCGAAAGTGTCAAACATTTTTCATAGAATCATAGAACTGGAAGGGACTTTGAGAGGTCATCTAGTCCAGTCCTCTGCACTAGTGGCAGGACTAATTAGCTAGACCATTCCTGACAGGTGTTTGTCTAACGTGCTCTTAAAAATCTCAAATGATGGAGATTCCACAACCTCCCTAAGCAATTTATTCCAGTGCTTAACCACCTAACAGTTAGGACGTTTTTCCTAATGCCCAACCTTGCTGCAATTTAAGCCCATTACTTCTCCTATCTTCAGGTTAAGAAAAACAATTTTTCCCCCTCCTCCTTGTAACAACCTTTTACAGACTTGAAAACTGTTATCATGTCCCTTCTCCATCTTCTCTTTTCCAGACTAAAGAAACCCAATTTTTTAAATCTTCCCTGATAGGTTATGTATTTTAGACAGTTGATCGTTTTTGTTGCTCTTCTCTGGACTCTCTCCAGTTTGTTCACATTCTTCCTGAAATGTGGTGCCCAGAACTGGACGCAATACTCCAGTTGAGGCCTAATTAAAGCAGAGTAGAGTGGAAGAATTACTTCTCATGTCTTGCTTGCAACACTCTTGCTAATACATCCCATAATGATGTTTGCTCTTTTTGCAACAGCATCACACTGTTGACTCATATTTAGCTTGTGGTCAACTATGACCCCCAGATCCCTTTCCGCAGTACTCCTTCCTAGGCAGTAATTTCCCATTTTGTATGTGTGCAACTGATTGTTCCTTCCTAAATGGAGTACTTTACATTTGTCCTTATTGAATTTCATCCTATTTACTTCATACCATTTCTCCAGTTTGTCCAGATCATTTTGAATTTTAATCCTATTCTCCAAAGCACTTACAACCCCTCCCAGCCTGATATTGTCCACAAACTTTATACGTGTACTCTGTATGCCATTATCTAAATCATTGATGAAGATATTGAACAGAACCAGACCCAGAACTGATCTCTGCAGGATCTCGCTTGTTATGCCCTTCCAGCTTGACTGTGAACTACTGATAACTACTTTCTGGGAATGGTTTTCCAACCAATTTCGTACCCACCTTATAGTAGCTCCATCTAGGTTGCATTTCCCTAGTTTGTTTATGAGACAGTCATGCAGGACAGTATCAAAAGCTTTACTAAAATCAAATATGCCATGTCTACCACTTCACCCTTATCCACAAGGCTTGTTACCCTGTCAAAGAAAGCTGTCAGGTTGCTTTGACATGATTTGTTTTTGATGAATACATGCAGACTGTTACTTATCACCTTATTATATCCTAGATGTTTGCAAATTGATTGGTTAATTATTTGCTCCATTATCTTTCCGTGTATGGAAGTTAAGATACTGGTCTGTAATTCCCTGTGTTGTCTGTATTTCCAGGAAATACTTAGCACCTTGCAAGATCAGGCTCCCAAAACAATAGCTCAACTCTGCTGCTCCCTGAAGTCTTTGATTTTAATAACTCAGGGCAAGCCTACACTTAAAATGTTGCATCTGTGCTGCTGTAGCACTTCAGTTAAGATGCTACTACACTGAGTGGAGATCTTTTCCCAACAGCATAGTTAATCAACCTCTGTGAGATGCAGTAGCTATGTCGATGGGAACCCTCCCGTCAAGATAGCACTGTCTACATCAGGGGCTAGGTTGCTATAAATGCGTTACTCAGGGGAATGACATAGTTATACTGATGTAAGTTTATAGTGTAGACCTAGCCTTGTTCTTAGGTATTACTAGTAGTATGGGTAAAGAAATACAGGCCAGATTCTCAGATGGTATAACTTGATGTACATCCATTGATTTTAAATGGAGCGATGCCAACTTATACCAGCTGAGAATCTGGCCTTATGCTTTTCAGTAACATGACTTTAACCCAACAATATTTCCTAAGTAGTTTTAGAAGAATTCGTATTTGAAATTCTAAATATCTTATGTTAAGCATATCTTTTGAGCTTCATATTTGCTAACAGGTCTAATCAGGATGACAAGCACTTTACTGGAAGAATTAAAGGTTTTTTTATTCTTTCCATCCTCACCCCTATGAAAAAAGCCCCTATCTTTTTTTTTACTTCTAAACTAAACAGATCACCAGATTGTTAGCTGTTGGAATGGATTATATTTTTCTAATTTAAATCCACAGAATGGAGGACTCTGTAATAAACCTCTTTGTCAAATCTTGAGCCATCTGATGTAACCACAGAATAGGTATCAGACTTATCTGCTACAGCCAGTGTGATAGATGCCTTTTTAAAACACATGTAGAGAAATGAGGGTGAATTTTATGAAGTCTTTGTTTTAGTAAAGAACCAAATTGGATGCTGCTGCTAAATGTCAGTTATAAAATATATTGAGTCGTCTCAAGTAAAAGTGTTTAATACTGACTTCTCATTTTCAGTACTTAGTGGAATATGATTGATTACAGAACAGTGATGGTTCTTGCAAATGTGGAATTATATATCAGAATAAACAACAGGTGTTCTGTATTTTTTTCTTTATGAAATATATTTAGAAAGTGTGAGCCTGTGAGAGACATTAAAGAAAAATGATCAAGAACTGATTATATATGAATGAAATGAGGTAATGTAGATTACTATGTGGCATTTTAAATACTTTAAAAAAAAAACTGTGGAAGGCTTAGAAACTATTCTTCCTGGGAAAGCAGTTAAATGGGAACTGTCTTTGAAATTTGCAACAGATTAAATTACTCAAAAGTAAGAAAAGCTCCAAAAGCTCCATTATAGTTTATAGTACCTGGTGTGTGAGCCATTAGCGTTTGCACATTTAAACATATGCATTGTTATAATTGTGAGGATTTAGCAAATGCAGCTGCACAACATTAATCCATCCTATTCACAAATATTGTAATGGAAATAGTATATTTTAGGAGCAGATTATCCCCTCAGTGTGTGTGCTACATATAAAATCAATTAATATTGATAGATATATGCACTGAGAGAAGCATATGTCCATAATCAGTTTAGTATTTAAGATTGTAATTTCAAATCTGTACCCAACCTAAAATTGTGACAATATTTATCATTGTCTTCCATTAATCTCAGAATGGGAAATGAAGACCTTTTTGTACTGTGTGTTCCATTACAGATGTGGATCTAATGTTCCAGAAAATGCATTTTTTCAAGGTGATATTACACATGAGGCTAGATCCACAGGATTTATACTCAGTGTAGCAATGTCTAAATTTTAGGTGGCCTCATAGACTTTAAGGTCAGAAGGAACCATTATAATCATCTAGCCTGACCTCCTGCACAACAAAGGCCACAGAATCTCACCCACCCACTTCTGCAATAAACCTCTCACCTATGTCTGAGCTATTAAAGTCCTCAAATCATGGTTTAAAGACTTCAAGGTGCAGAGAATCCTTCAGCAAGAGGCCCATGCCCCACGCTGCAAGGGAAGGCAAAAACCCCCCAGGGCCTCTGCCAATCTGCCCTGGAGGAAACTCCTTCCCAACCCCAAATTTGGTGATCAGCTGAACCCTGAGCATGTGGGCAAGACTCACCAGCCAGATACCCAAGAAATAATTCTCTCTAGTAACTCAGATCCCACCCCATCTAACATCCCATCACAGGCCATTGGGCCTGTCATAAATATAAAGGAAAGGGTAACAACCTTCCTATATACAGTACTATAAAATCCCTCCTGGCCAGAGGCACAAAATCCTTTTACCTGTAAAGGATTAAGAAGCTCAGGTAACCTGGCTGGCACGTGACCAAAAGAACCAATAAGGGGACAAGATTCTTGCAAATCTGGGGTCGGGGGATGGTTTTGGTCTGTCTGTTCTGTGTGCTTGTCGGACACCCATCAAGGAAGCAAGCAATCCAACTCCATTAGAATTAGTAAGTACTAGCAAGGGACTGCGTTACCTTATTTTTGTTTTAGCTTGTCATTTTCTCTGTGCTGAGAGGAAGGTGTATTCCTGATTTTCTTTTTGTAACTTTAAAGTTTGGCCCAGAGGGAAATCCTCTGTGTTTTTTAATCTGATTGCCCTGTAAGATTATCTGCCATTCTAATTTTGCAGAAGTGCTTCTTTTACCTTTTTTCTTTCTAATTAAGTTATGTTTCTTTTAGAATATGAATGGGTTGTTTTCTTTTAGTGTCCTAAAAAAACCCAAGGTTGGTCTGTGCTCATCTTGTTTGTTCTCAAGCCTCCCCAGGAAAGGGGGTGTGGGGACTTGGGGGAATATTAAGGAACTCCAAGTGGTCCTTTCCCTGAGTTTGTCCAAATCACTTGATGGTGGCAGTGTTACTTAATCCAAGGTACAAGGGAGAATTTGTGCCTTGGGGAGTTTTTAACCTAAATTGGTAGAAATAAGCCTAGGGGGTCTTTCATGTGGGGCCCCACGTCTGTACCCTAGAGTTCAGAGGAAACCCTAACAGGGCCTATTTACCACTAATAGTCAAAGCTCAATTAATTGCCAAAATCATGTTATCCCATCATACCATTTCCTCCATAAACTTATTGAGCTTAATCTTGAGGCCAGATAGGTCTTTTGCCCCCACTGCTTGCTTTGGAAGGCTATTCCAGAACTTCACTCCTCTGATGGTTAGAAACCTTCATCTAATTTCAAGTCTAAACTTCCTGGTGGCCAGTTTACATCCATTTGTTCTTGTGTCCACATTTGAGCTAAAATAATTCCTCTCCCTTCCTACCTTAACCTACTGGAACCTACAGCCCTGACTTAGGCTTCCTATACGGTGCATGGGGAGAGTTAGGTGCCTAAGAAAGGGGTCCACAAAAGACATCATGATGAGTGAGGAGCTCCCAAAGGTAGCCAGTAGAAAATGCAGAGGAGAAAGATGTATCCTAAGCTCCACCCATCAAATGGACTTTGATGCCTAACTTATTTCCACTTGGGAGTCACAACAGTGAACTCTCTGCTGGAGTTAGGCACTAAGACAGGTCAGTCCTTTCTCCCAAAAAACCTTAGGAAGATATTCTCTTATTATAAGCCTTATCCCAGTGTTTAGCACATTTACCTATCATGTGGGAGAACCTAGTTCAGGGATCGGCAACCTTTGGCACGTGGCCCACCAGGGTAAGCCTTCTGGCGGGCCGGGGCAGTTTGTTTACCTGCTGCGTTCATAGGTTCGGCCGATCACAGATCCCACTGGCCACAGTTCGCTGCTCCAGGCCAATGGGGGCTGTGGTAAGTGGCGTGGGCCGAGGGATGTGCTAGCCGTTGCTTCCCGCAGCCCCTGTTGGCCTGGAATGGCAAACCGTGGCCAGTGGGAGCTGATGCAGCAGGTGAGCAAACCAGCCTGGCCCGCCAGGGGGCTTACCCTGGCGGGCCGCATGCCAAACGTTTCTGGTCCATGGCCTAGTTCAAAACCCACTCTGCCTAAATTTGAGGAGACACTCTAACCCAGTTCTCCCACCTCCTCTTACCATACCCTAACAACTAAGGTATGGGTTATTGTGGGGCAAGTTTCTCCTTTATAAAATAGTCTTAGGGCCAGAGAAAGAGTGTATGTGAGGATGGAGGGGAATGACTTTATAACCAGTGGTTAGGTCACTGACCTAGGATGTGAGAGACCCAAGTTCAAGTCCTGCCTGAAATCAGACAAAGTGAGAACTGAACCTGGATCTGCCCAATCCCATGTAAGAGTTCTAACTACTGGGCTAAAGTTTATAAGAGGGGCATCCTCCCAGTGTAGCTTTTTCTTGTAGGTGACCTCTGAGCAACCTACCAAATCAGGCCTCACAGGCAAGATAGGTGGTGGAATGCCTACTCCAAGGATCCTCCTGTGAGTTAAGTGCTAGGTTTCAGGACTGAGGCAGCTGGGCACATGCCCAGCTGAAGATACTTAGAACACTGGGGACTATACCAGTGGAAATTTAGGTGTCTAGGGACTTTAGGCACCTCTAGGGTTAGGCAGCAGCTAAGCAGGGGTTTTGAGGATCTAAATTTTGGATCTAAGTGCTCAAAGTGGCAGTTAGGCCAAATCTCTTTGTGGATCTAGTCTCTGTTGTTTTTAACTGCAGGGCAAGCTACTCAGCTTATGCACATTAGCATAGCCCTTTGAAGTCAGCGGAGCTGTGCCAATTACACAAACTGAGGATTTGGCCCATGTGTTTTAACTATTAAATATATTAGATAAAATTAATGCAGGTGTAGAAGGCTCATGCAAGACTTCTATACCATTTAAGTGCTGTGATGCCCTGTGAACGGTTATACTTCTCGTAGAATGGCCATATAAGGAGGGCATAGGCTCATTCTCCCTCACAAGTACCCTTCCCTTTTCTCCTACAGGATCTATATTGTTCCCCAACCTTACTTGCTGCTTTCTTCTGAGGGCTTCACCACCTCCCTTCCTGATATCTTCTGGTGTGGGGGTAGGTGGCTAACTCATCACATTTTCTATCATCAGTGGGAATGGCAAAGATCAATTATCCCCTGAGACAGTGTTAACACAGCAGGTAGGAGATCCAAGCAAGCTGAGATGGGTTATATTACTTCATCAATTAGTCATGGTTTTCTAGCAGGTGTTTGTGATTGCCTGCTGTCACAGTGAGAGCACTTGTCAGACTGCATTTACTCAGACTTCACAAATTGTGTGGCCTCGTGAGAAAGATAGTTTGGGCACCATGTGAGGCAGAGAGAGAGCAGGAGGTAGGAATAGTTAATGTGTGACACCACCACTACCGGCACCGCCTCCATTTTGTGCAGTGTCTGATCCAATGGGCAAGCTCTACAGCAGACTCAGACTCACTTGAGCTCCACAAGTGAGATAGGCAGCAGAACATCTAGTATGAGAATCCGTCCGTAGCTTAGGCATGAGCAAGGTGCCAGGCA
The DNA here is from genome assembly GCF_965140295.1 of Lepidochelys olivacea. NCBI lineage: Eukaryota > Metazoa > Chordata > Testudines > Cheloniidae > Lepidochelys > Lepidochelys olivacea. The sequence goes on from NC_140411.1 coordinate 172,678,161, forward strand.
TCAGGATTCGGTGGCTGTACACTGATGCCTGATGGCTGTGATTTCCCACAAGCAGATTTTAGGTGCCTAAGGGACTTTATCTTTCGAAACTTAGGCACCTAGGGCATTTAGGCTTCTACAGGGAAGCTGAACAGGGATTTTGAGGACCTAAATTTTGGAATTTAGCCAACTAAATCTCTTTGGGGACTTAGCCCCTGGGGTGAAATCCTGACTTCACTCAAGTCAGTAACAGTTTTGTCATTGACTTCAAATGGGTCAGAATTTCAATAAAGGTCTTCAGGTGCTATTGCTGATATATTAATGTAAGCCAGTAGTTCCCAAACTTGTTCCGCTGCTTGTGCAGGGAAAGCCCCTGGTGGGCCGGGCCGGTTTGTTTACCTGCTGTGTCCACAGGTTCAGTCGATCGCGGCTCCCAGTGGCCACAGTTCATTGCTCCAGGCCAATGGGAGCTGCTGGAAGCAGCGCGGGCCTAGGGATGTACTGGCTGCTGCTTCCAGAAGCTCCCATTGGCCTGGAGCAATACACCACAGCCACTGAGAGCCGCGATCAGCCGAACCTGTGGACGCAGCAGGTAAACAAACCAGGCTTTCCCTGCACAAGCGGCGGAACAAGTTTGGGAACCACTGATCTATGATATTGAAGGAATAGCATACATTACCTGTTCCTTTTTTTTATGAAGATGCTTTCCAAATATACTTCATTTGGTATGTTTTTTAGGGAAAGGATATTCTCCTTTTGATCTCTCATGCAGCTGTATTAGAAATTCTTATAAGAGCATTTGTTTTGATTTAGATGTTCTTTCTGCTTGGGCCTCCTGTTTTCCCTCTATCACTTACTCTCCTGCCTCTTTTGTAGAATGCTACTTTATTACATACTAATCTGTTTGTATGGTTTTGAAATCTCAGGACAGATGACTTTTCATGAAATTTCATGAAGAGGGAAGTTAGCACACTTCGATAACTCCTATTTCGAACTAGGATGTAAAATATAAATTGTCAATGGAGAAGTAATTTTTTATTCATTGAGGATGAATGGAAGACAAGGCCTGGAAAGCCTGTAAGCTGCACATCATTCTTAACTCACAAATCTTAAGTGGGTTAAGAATTATGCAAAATGTAGTAATTGATCCTTACATAAAAGAAACATGTTGTAAATGTCTTATTAGAATGCATGCTACCCACAACAATATTCAAGTTCAATTTTAATGGTTTGAATTTTTCAGTGGATAAAAGAACTGTGAAGATGGATTAATAATTCCATTTTTAAGTACCATTTCCTAAACAACAGTGCAAGAATAATGTTTCCTAGCCGTTTTAAGAAAATCTTAAGGGGGATACAATATTTCCAATCCCAAACATTCAAATATCATGAGTCAGGACTAAAAAAAAATAGCACTCTGATAATGGCTTAAAAACATGAGGTTTCAAACCAATATTATAATACATTTTTTATTTTTTTATTAGCCTTCTGGTTTCTAAACCTTCAGGGTGCACTCAGGTCAAATTTCAAACTCTTCTCCTCAACCACAAGGCTAGAAGTGTATTTTCTTTTTTAAAAAAACCCACACCTTCAAATCACAGGACTCACAAGGACTCACAGGACTCAGGAGCTGGGGCTTTATGAAAAAAAAAAAACACTAGACTCAAGGTAAAATCACAAGAGTTAGCTACCATAATAATGTACCCGTGTAGGAATTCCTATATTGATGTACAACATAGATATTTAATAAATGTATGTTAGGACAGTAGGGTTTCTGTTGATCCACCCGTTAGCAAGTGACAGAACCCTGCCTTAGAACTGTAATGTTACTAACTCATTATGACTGGTGTGGCTAATTAACTGTACCTGGACATAAGAGAGGTGAAAATGGTTTCGTAAGGATCTAGGCCAGAGGAGGTCCTCAGGGAAAATCACAGGCAAAGCAAAATCACGGAGGGAATGTAACCTCTGATTTGTGGTGGGGTGATACTAGTAAAGTCACATCTCAGGAAGGTAGTGAGTTTGGATGCTAACTCAGGGTCTGTATGATGTTTTTTTTTAAGCAAGGGGCAGAGACTCAGTTTGTTCATAAGACCAAAGTAGCACTATCCATATAGGTACTTCCCTGCTCCCTCTGCACATTTGCATCTAAGGCTCTGATCTTCATATTACATGTGTTTAACTTTACATATGGAAGTAGTCCCTTTTGACTTCAACTGACAGCAGACCTAAATACTTCCCAATCCTAAATGTGCTCTTGCTCTCTCGCTCTCTCTCTCTCCCCTCCCCACACCTCACCCTATCAGCTTTAATAGGAATAGTCTGAACATAGTGCGGGTGTGAATACATTGCTTTCCACAGTGAAGAACTTAATGAGGGGGAACTAATTTTTTTTTGCGCAGATATAGTGTCACATAACTTTTTCACAGCTAATTTATGAATAATATGTTCATAGAGCCCTGTTTCCTTAAAATATTCATCCAGCTGCATTTGGAAATTAAAAGCACAGAAGCAACATTGTTTTTTTTAAGATGTAAGCTTTTAGGAAGATGATTTTCTTTCAGTTCCATTATAAGGTGAATGCATGAAAATAAGCCTTTCTGGATACTGAGTCCCCCCACCCTCATTGTTGCTGTTGAATAAGTACAGTACTCAGTGATTCTGAAGATTGTGCTGCTTTTGTACCCCTAATTTAACATCAAAGATTTCTAAAAGTTTAGAATATAGTATAAAAAAACCCTGCACAAATGACTGGACAGCCTATTGAACTGAATCCTGACATTCATCATTTAGGATTACAATGTAACTGAAGTTCTACACAAAGCCCTAATTGAAATGAGTTGGACAATCTGTGTTTTATTCTCTCTAGGCTATATGACATATCTCAAACCCACATTGTACAAATTGCAGTTTACTGGGACTATGATGGATGACAGAGTAAGTTGGAATAAGTTACATCTGGCATCTAAACATGATTGCTAGTCCAGGGTGATATAGTAGGAGTCTGAGATCCTAACTGCGTCAGATCTGTCAAGTAGGCAAACACAGTTAGATTCCAGGATTATTTAACTGTTTCACGTGAAAATTTTGACACCAAAACTTTGATAATTATTCATTCCATTGCTTTTGAAATACTTGGATATGGAGGTCTGACCCCAAAAAAGAGCAGGGAGCCAGGGATTCCTCAGTTCTCATTGTATCTTTGAAAGCAAGTCCTTTTGTAACCTTCAAGGGAAGTATTAAAAAGCTGGAAGGATGTTTTATGGGCATATTTGCCCTCACATTTTTGCATCTTCAATAAAGTGTTATACATGCAAATCTGAGTTTTTGCACTTCTATCTGATTTTCTCCAGCAGTCAATTAGTTAAAGGTGCAAGAATTCTGATTGTGTCTGAGACTGCCTGGAAGGCACAAAGTGTACCCATAAAGGGAGTCTACCCTTTTGAAAAATTAGCCCTTAATCTACATGACTTCATTTCACTATCCCTGGAATGGGAATAACAACTCCTATAGAGGTTGTGAGGATGAAGGCATAGGGTGTGTCTTGGTCTATCCAGCTGAGCAAGGGATGAGAGTAAAAACCGTCCTTACATGTCTAACAGGGTCACCTGGATCTTGCTACGTAACAGTGAATGGTGCTACATATCTGCTTATTCTCCCAGAGTGGGCAGCTAGAGGTAGGGAATGAGCAGAGCAAAGGTTCTATTACCAGTTGTTGGTCAGAATATCTGAGCCAGTGAGTGCGGGGGGGGGGGGCAGGAAGGGAGTATTTGCTCTAAAAGTGCCACAGAAATGCTCTGTATTATCTATGAACTTATATTTGGTCAGTAAGTAGGGCACTTGGTGATATAGAGCCAGCCTTACAGGCACTGGAAGCCAACAGTTGTGTGAGGGATCATGTTGGAAATACACCAGTATACAGCAGGTAGCGGTTTGTACTACCTAAATACAATTAGTAAACATTTTGTGCAATTTAAAATAAATTAGTAAATTAAAAAAAAAACTACAGGTTCTGAACAGCAGATATTCATGGAAACCGATCCTGATAAAATTCAGAGACACAGAACAATGCTTTAGATCAGTTGCTTTTGAAATTTTTAGGCTGCATAGCCCTTTCCAAATAATGTAGCATACTATGTACTCCCATCTGAGATTGGGTCATAACATACCTCTGAAAACAAGATAAAAAGGTCTATAAGGGATAACATGATGCGTTGTCCACCATTACAGGATTGCTCTCGGTTACCCCCGATGAGCGCTCACATACCCCAGTCTGAAAACCACGGCCTTATCTCTTCTCAGCTGCACTTTCAAAAGGCAGTGACAATATAAAAATGTCAGGGAGGTACACTGATTGGGAGCCCAAGTAACTACTCCTGGGACACAAAAACCCTCGCTTGCCTCAGAGAGATATTTTTAAACTATTATTCAAATAAAATATATTAAAAGTCTGCAGAGTGGTGTCAGGCTGCTAAGTTACTTACTGCAGGTAATTTTCAGTGAAGTTTTCTCTGTATTTCACATATTCAATGTAGGTTAAGTATGTTTACTAAGGTTAAGTGGTCAGACACTTTGTTGGTGATCTTGAATAGCTTCCACAAATTAACAATAGGCCACATACATTTACTATTGTCTTGAGTTGAAACTAAAATGTATAAGTCCTTGGGAGTGAGGAAGGAAAAAAAGCAGAGCTCAATGAAATGGTATCTCCAGTTTAGCGGATTGTGCTGCAGATACATAATTTGTCAATACAGATGAAGGAGAAACGGCAGTCGTATAGAGAAGTGTTTAATGAATCACAAAATTTCAGTGAATTCTATAAGTTTATGTATTAATAGAAACCAACATACCATGCTCTGTGTATACTGCATAAATGTTTCTTTCTCTGTTACTAAAGGGGATTTTTATGACATTTGAATGTCTCCTTCCCCACCCCAGATATGCTAGAAACAGTGAATTAAAAAAATGTTATTTTAGATAAAGGTATTAAAAGGAATCATTTCTCACAATTCCCAACAGAAGTAACTCTAAGTTATGGTATCCAGCTAATTTGAACAACCTTTGATGTACATGAAAGAGGTGATCAAGCTGTGGGGGAAAAATATCAAATTCATAAAAAGTTTCCTTTAATGTATTCATATAATTCCATGAGAATTCAAGTTTGTACAATGGGATCTGTATTGTTTTAAAATAAAGAGGTTTACAAACTCCTTGAAAGTTTGAGGTAATTAGTAGGTGGAACAGAGTGATTTACTTTGTCCTTTGGAATATTTTTTTTTCTTTTTCTAGAAAACAAGGCAATCTGATCCTTAACCTTGAGCCAGAATTATAAACCATTCTTTTACATTTTGCAGATAGAAATACTGTCTAGGCTATAATTTCATGCCTTGGTGGAGTACTTTTAAGCTACCTGAGAGCAGGGAAGACATTGACATTAATCTTAAATGTTACTGCAGCAATATTTTATAGGAAACCTTTTCTTAGGTTCTTAACTCTGGAACTAAACATACTGGATGCTATTATGAAATGGACTAGTAAATACTCTTTCTGTAGACTTAATTCACTTAGTTTAAATAGGTCTTTAAAAAACAAGCAGCCATTAGAGCCTAATTACTTAAATATTATACTTAATTTGTTTGAGTAAAAGAAATTTAAAAAAATCTGTTTAATATCCTTTCAGTTTAGTCATTTTGACTGGTAAGAAAAAAATCACTAGTCATGCGTATTGCCTACAATTTAAAATATGACAAGTCTAACTGAGATTCCCATCAAGTGAAATTGTGCAGGAAGAAGAAATGGTAAATGTAAAAAACTTCTTAACCTATTGGTAGAGTGCAAGAATATAGACTTAAATCTTCAAGATGTAAACTCCCTGTGTCTCAAGCTATGTTTCTCAGACACTGTCATCCATAGGAGAGTTAAGAGGATGGAATAGGCTTTGCTTGAACTTGAGCTGAAAACAGCGATGACTATGCTCTTTGCAGGAAGGATTTTATAATTCTGTTTTTGCCTTAGCTGACCCTAGAATTATGAAGAAAGCTACTATGAAAAAAAGTAAACAATTTATTACATTTGTTATAGCATTGAATATTCTCTCTGTATACCCATGCAACAAGCCAAGTTAAGGAACATCATGTAGGAAAAAATGTCTGACCTTCACACCATCCTCTGACCCACCCTATTTTCAGATGTGAAGATCCTGAACTTCCCAACGCAGTTTGTAGAAGAGTTGGTAATCCTTCCATTACTGTATAGAGCTGGACAAAATATTTTTTGACAAACAGTTTATTCTTAAAAAAAAATGCAGTTTTGGGTTGACCAATACTATTTGTGAATTCAACACCAATTCACTGAATAGTTTCTTGGAGAGAAAACTGGAGATAGATTCACAACAGGTCTTAGGTGCTTTTCACAAATCTCATGGTACTGCCCCCTCTTTATACCCAAAACTCTAGTGGTTAGGGCTGTGTCCTGGGATGTAGGAGACCCAGGCTCAAACACCTGATCTATAGCAGGGACTTAAACATGGTTTCCCCACTCCTAGGTGAGTGCCCTAGTCACCAGGGTATTGGCTATTCTGGGATGGGTCTCTCTCATTCTCTCCTGCTGAAGTTGTTCCACTTTGTATAAATAATAATTGAGGCAGGGACGGGAACCCCCTGACCCTGGGTGAGTGCCTCACCACTGGATACAGAGCCATTCTCATGCTTTCTATGGCCCAATAATTATTTTCAAGTATTCTCTACAAAGCAGAACAGCTTCAAAAGGAAAGTCCTCAAAGACCTACCCTGGAACAGCCAATGGCCTGGTGGTTAGGGCACTCAGCTGGGAGGATGGAGACACCTGCCTTGAAGTTCCTGCTCCTGAGCAGGGATTTGAACCTCCACATTCCAGGTAAGTCCTAACCACCAGGCTTTGGGATGTAAGGGGGGAGGCACACCATCTCACTTTGTGAAGCTAGCCTTTTATTTCCCAAGGTTTAAAATGTCAAGTCAAACTAAACATTTCATTTGGGAAACAATGACAAAACCAAAAGAAAAAGTGGGGAGGAGGGAAGAATCTGATTCTTTTGATAAACTTAAAAAAATATATCTGATTTTGGGTCCATCTGAACTGAGTTTTTGTTTTTCAATTTTTTTTTCAGCTCCACCAATGAACCAAAAATTCAGTTATAAATGCTGTGCAAATAACTCTAGAGTTCAAGCCAAAAAATACTGTCGGTGTGCATGGCATATTTATCAGAGGGGTGGCCGTGTTAGTCTGGATCTGTAAGAGCGGCAAAGAGTCCTGTGGCACCTTATAGACTAACAGACGTATTGGAGCATAAGCTTTCCTCTTTGCCGCTATGGCATATTTAGTTAGTCTAGAAGGTAAAGAGCCACAAAGCCTGATTCTGATCTTGCACCAGTATAAATCTGGAGCAAAATAACTTGAGTCAATGTAATTGACACAGTTGTAAAAACAGGGTAGATTAGTTCAGAATCAGGCAGGAGAGAATTATAGAATCCTGCATGCATTCAATGTCTTCAGTAAAGAATAGGTCAGATTTTCAAAAGCAGCTAAATAATTTCAGCACCCAAGTCCCATTGATTTTTAATTTGGACTCATGCTTCTAAATTGCTTACGGTATGTCTACACTGCAATTAAAAACCCATGGCTGGCTTGTGCCAGCTGACTCGGGCTAAGGAGCTAGGGCTAAGGGGCTGTAGATATTTGGGTTCAGGTTTGTGCTAGAGCCTAGGCTATAGGATGTGGGAGGGTCCCAGAGCTCAGACTGCAGACTAAGCCGGAATATCTACATCACAATTAAACAGCCTCTCAGGTGATTTCAATTCAGCTGGCACAGGCCAGCTATGGGTTTTTAACTGCAGAGTAGCCATACTCTTAGGCACTTTGGAAAAATCCCACCCAGCACCTATCATATTCGGTAGACCTGAGTCCTGCATCTCTTCCACCAGGAGTGACTCTACACAGTGTAGCACATTCTTGGTTTTGCACTTAAATTCCTTCAGTGTGAAGTATTATCTGGAAGAAAAAAAAACAGACATTCTTCTGTCTCTTTTAAATGAATGACATATAAATGCAGAATCGAAGCAGCTTTGTATTCCTTCCTTGTGCCCTCCAAAAACAAGTTGTTTTTTTTTAACTTCTCCTGGAGCTCTTATCAAGTTTTTATCCACTACTGTCGCTTCATGTCCTACATTACAACTAGAGATGAGTCAAGATTGGGAGTGGAATCTGAACTTTCCCAAAGTTCAGAGGTTTTTGGATCTGTTTTAGTTAAGCTGAAAAATTCTGATTAAGGTAAGAATTTCCCCAAATATTGGAAGCAGGAAGTAGGCTTTATTGGTCTGACCCTTCTCTCATTATAACTGAGTGAACTAGTACTATCACTGAAACGCTCCTGTACATGAGAGGAAATGTGATTCTCAGAGCTAACACCATGAATTTGTCCAGTATATTACAACCAGGGAAAAAAGCACATGTGAAATAGTGTGTGCTCACCCACTATGAAAATTTGGTGAATGCAATATCTGTCTCAATTTCTGAATGATGCCTGGGTTTTGGCATACAATAAAGAATGAAGTGTGTGGTAAAGCGAGATGAAAGATTAATATCTTGTATCATATTTTCAGGTTCTTCCTCAGTTATTGAGAGGGAAAAAACCTGTCATTCACAATATAGTGTTATTTTTCTTGTGCTTGTTTCTCACAGAAATAGATCTTTTAGGACTGCAAGTCATTACATTCTCATAAGAAACAGAAAAGTTACATAAATAACAGAGTAGAGCAAAGTTGATAAGAAAAAAAGTGCATTGTTGAAATACTATCCACATAAAAGCACTCAAATGAAGTTGAAGATGAGATATTTTAAATAACCAGTATAGAATGATTTTACACCTTCTGTTTCAAACATGCATGACCCCCATGGACATTCTAAATTGTATTATTAACTCAGGATAACCCCTATAAAATAACAAGAACAAAATTAGCTATAATAGATTTCTGAGAAATTTGTCCAGCATTATGTGTCACTCAGGAACTCAAAGGTGTCTTTCTGTGTGGAATTGCAGAAAAAAATGTTTTCTTTTTCTGCAGGATGGAAGAGCTTCTTATCAGTCACTATTATCTTTCCATTTTTTTTAAATGAAGCCGTGACTGTGTTTAGTTGAAAATGCAAAGCTTTAGGAATCACAGTGTGCTGCTGCTGCCTTAGCTACTTTTGTTTTTATCTTCAGATCTATTTTAAGTTGCTACCAGATATTGTAGCTTTATTACTTTAGAAAAAGCCGTTGACAAAATATAAATGATCTAAATAGTTAGATGAAAACTGTTTCTGAATATTTATAAAAGGTTTCTCTGACTGAAATATAAACAGCTTTTGCCTAATTGTCTTCCTTGCCAAAAATAAAAGGATCAACAGAAGAGGTTAGCCCAGAAACTACTAACATTTACGCCAATGTTCAAGATCTGTTTTTTATCCTTCCAAATTAAGAGCCTAGTCCTGTAATCCTTTAACTCAAAAACTCTTAAAGTATTTCTACACTGCAATTAGACTCCCACAGCTGGCCCATGCCAGCTGATTCAGGCTTGTGGGGATAGGGCTAAGGGGCTGTTTAATTGCTGTGAAGGTGTTCGGGCTCAGGCTGGGGCTGGAGCCCAAGCTCTATAACGCTTACATTGCAGGGTCCTGGAGCCTGGCCTCCAGTTTGACCCCAAAAGTCAACACCACAATTAAACAGGCCCTTATCCTGAGCCCCATAAAACTAATTCAGCTGTCATAGGCCAGCCACAGTTTTTAATTGGAGTATAGACATAGCCTCAGTAACTAAGGGAGAGTTGCATTAAATACTGAAGCATTGGGGCCTTTCTGTTTTAAACAATGTGTGTGTGTATACTGTATTACATACAACAGATATTAAAAGAATGTTTAAATGTGCAAAGGCAAGCACTCAGATTATAATGCTTTATGCATATATATTGATACATTAGTGATTATGAGATCATATTATTTCACAGACCCCTGCCTCAATCATTGCAGAGTAATATCACTGCAAAACTATCCCAATGCCAAATTTCAAGTTCCAACTCTAAGCCATAAAGACATACTTCAGCTGTCAATGAAACAATCAAAAGAATGGATTAATTCAGTTAAATTTCCTAATCTTCCCCTAATGTTCATCCCAAAACCAGCAGAACCATTTTTTCTGAAGTGTTTTAAAAAATCAGCATGAGGTAGAGAGTAAACATGGAAAATTTCAGTCCAAATGGATTGCCAGGCAAATTATAAGTGATTAAAACAGATGCTTATAATGAAAAGTGATGGCAACCTTTAAGTACATGTCACCCATGCATACCCTATAATGTACTCTTATAATAGGAACTTGACTTATTCCTTTGAAAGACCATGGGAGAGAAAAAAGGAGGGTTATATGTTCAATTACTTCATAAATTAAAGAAGCCTTTTAGATCTAGAATGGGACAAAGGTCCTTCTCACTGTCTGTCAAAGAAAGGGGAAGGTTGGGAGAGGGTTTTGATGGAGGACCTGGGAGATTGGATGAAGAAAGAAGAAAAAAGCATTCCCGCTCTTCCTCTTCTGACCAGCCTCTCTCTCCAGGAATGAAAGCTTGGGATATTTCTAGAGCTGTTTGGAAGATGGAATTCCATCCAGTGGAAAATTCAGTTATTTGGACAGTTGTCTCCATCACAAAATGGGACAAAATATGAAAATATCAATTTTGACAGAATAAAAAGTTCTGAAAACTTAGAAATGTCAAAATAAAAATAACATTTTTAATCAAAGCACAACATTTAATTTGTAAGTGCCCCCCCTATATTCTGTCCCCCTGATTCTTCCCTCCATTTCCCCAAATCTGTGACTTCTATCCTTGTGCCTGAGGGAAGTGGCCCCATCCCACAATAGCTGTCATCATCTATTATTCCACTGAGAAGAAGCAGTAGGAATAACAAAGTAGAAGTCTCCCCGCCAGTCTGCCTCCATGGTAACAGGTGAATTTTGTGATATGGAAACCTGCCTTCTGGCAATTGCATGAACTTCTTTTATATAGGCCACCCAACCCAATACCTCTTATCAGATAGTAACAACTTTTGGTTATTAATGCCATGGCCTGGATTTGAACTGGTGACCTAGAGCACAAAAGCCTGTATTGCCTTTTACAAATCACCTGAGAGAGATTTAGCTTCTAAAAATGGGATTCACAAAAGCCAGCATGCTGAGTGCGGAGCCGCCTAAGCAAGCCAATAGAAAATTTTAAAGAGAGAGGTGTGCCCTAAGCCCTGCTCCTCAAAGGGATTTAGATGCCCAGCAGGGGGCTTTTCCCTCCTTCCCTTAACAACTGTGAACCCTCTTATGGAGTTAGGCACCTAAGTCGTGTCGTGTTGTGTCGTGTCAGCCCTTTTTGTACCCACCCTCCACCAAAAAATGGGGAGAGAAAGGGCGGGGGGAAATGATGACATATTTAAATATTCATTAAGACAAAGAGACAGTTAGAGACTTGTCCACACACTGTGTTTGTCTGCATCAGAGGGAAGTAAATTTTAGTGCGCACCAGAATGTTTTACACTATCCCATATGGACCCTGCTGGCATGCACTAAAAGTTCCCTGGAATGTATTACTATTGTTTGAAATGGAACTAACAGGCACTCGGGAACTTTTCGTGCATACCAGCAGAGTCCACACAGGCCAGTTAGTGTGTGACACATTAGTGTGCATGAAATTACATCTCTCGGTGAAGCATGTGGACAAGCCCTAACACTGACTCAATACTCTAGTGTTTTGCTCTAGGGAGATCCAGGTTCTAGTCCCTACTCCAATTAATTTTTAAGTATTTTATACAAAGTAGAACAAGTTAAACAGGAGAGACTCTCTCCAGGATGCTCTATAGCTCAGTGATTATGACACTCCCCTGGGTAGTCAGAGACCTGAATTGAAGCCCTTGCTCCAAATCAGGATTTGAAGCTGGGTCTCCCACATCCATGATGAGTGCACCAAGCATAGGGCTGTTGATGTTCAGGGTGATAGTCCTAGCACAGCATGTTTTGGACAGAGCCCAATCTGGTCAATGTATTCTAAGTTGAACTCTGAGCACATCTACTAGATCAGACCTCATATGCCAGATAGATGGGGGCGGGGAACTTGGTTTAAAGATCCCACTCAGGCTTAGGCTGGAGCTAGGTACCAAGAAGCTCAGTGCCAAAAGTTTTAGGGTCCTTGTATGTGAATACCAGCAGAAATGTAGACGTCATGAGGACTTTACTGGAGGAAACTTAGGTGCCTACAGGGTTAAGCAGCAGCTGAGCAGGGGGATTGAATATCTCAATTTTGGATTTAGGTGCCTGCATTCCTTTGGTTTAGCTCATGCTTTATACATCCGAGTCATAAATATAAAGGGAAGGATAAACACCTTTAAAATCCCTCCTGGCCAGAGGAAAAACCCTTTCACCTGTAAAGGGTTAAGAAGCTAGGATAACCTCGCTGGCACCTGACCAAAATGACCAGTGAGGAGACAAGATACTTTCAAAAGCAGGGGGAGGGAGAAACAAAGCCTCTCTCTCTGTCTGTGTGATGCTTTTGCCGGGGACAGAACAGGAATGGAGTCTTAGAATTTAGTAATCTAGCTAGATATGCATTAGATTATGATTTCTTTAAATGGCTGAGAAATTAAGCTGTGCTGAATAGAATGGATATTCCTGTCTGTGTGTCTTTTTGTAACTTAAGGTTTTGCCTAGAGGGATTCTCTATGTTTTGAATCTAATTACCCTGTAAGGTATTTACCATTCTGATTTTACAGAGGTGATTCTTTTTACTTTTTCTTCTATTAAAATTTTTTTTTAAGAAACTGAATGTTTTTTCATTGTTCTTAAGATCAAAGGGTTTGGGTCTGTGGTCACCTATGCAAATTGGTGAGGATTTTTATCAAACCTTCCCCAGAAAGGGGGGGTGGGTAACATTTGGGAGGATTTTTTGGGGGGGAAGATGTTTCCAAATGGACTCTTTCCTAATAACAATAATACTGGTTAGACGTTTGGTGGTGGCAGCAAAAGTCCAAGGGCAAAAGGTAAAATCGTTTGTACCTTGGGGAAGTTTTAACCTAAGCTGGTAAAAGTAAGCTTAGGAGGTTTTCATGCAGGTCTCCACATCTATACCCTAGAGTTCAGAGTGGGGAAGGAACCTTGACAACCCCAATGTCATTTGTTTATGTTTGTGTGTTTATGAATGAAAGTCTGGTAAGGTTATACTATATTTGAAGACAGCAATGAATTTTTATTCAATTTAGCATTCATTGTATATGTGCTAGTGAGCACTTAGTAGAGTTTAATAAGCAAATGATAGATTAATCTAATTGCTCTGCCCTTAACTCAGTTTTATATACTAAATGCAGATTTAAATTCCTATGAGCACATTAAATTGTTAGTGAATGGTTCAGGCACTTAATTAGTATATATATATATATATCAAGAAAGGTAGAGTAATTATTAGATAATTATTGCTACATATTTTTAAAGTGTGCAGTTGTCTACCTTGTAATCTTACTTTTATGCCAGTACCTACTCTCTTTCTCTGTGTAATAATTCTATTTGTAAAATTATTATCCTTTCAAATACATTTTGTAAAATAAAAATGTGGCACATTAATCAGAATACTATTGCATATTTATAGTTGACTAGATCAAGCATTTAAGTGAAATTATTTTGCTAAAAGCATAAAGCCAAAAAGTAATTAATCATGTAGTATCATGAGCGGGCCCTCTGTGAGTGATGTATTTCCTGTGTCTTTTGTTCAACCTTTCCTTGCTTTTTCTCTTTTGCTTTTAACATATTGTACGTACAAAGCACTCAGGGCAGAACACCCATAACACACAAGATATGGGTCTGCCTCTGTCCACATCTGGACATGGAGCAGTGTTCAACATTGTAGAACTTCTAAAAATGGCCTCCTCTACAGGAAATAGGAATGGATAATACGACTGAGAATGTTGCATTGAGCTTGAGTTCAAGAAAATTGCCAGCCTTCAGTGAGTGCTTTGAATCCCAGGAACAACAAGGACAGAACAGTACCTATTCAGAGAAGGTACATCTACATTTGAGTTGGGAGATGTGACTCCCAGCTCCTGTAGACGTACCCATGCTAACATTGTTTGAGCTAGTGTATACATATAGCAGGGTGTTTACAGCAGCATGGGTATCCAGTCTGTCCTCAGTACAATCCCGCTTGACCCCCTGGGTACATATGTGGGTTCCAAGCCTGAGCCACTGCCTGTGCTGTTGCAAACACTATTTTTAGGTGCTCGCTTGAGCACATGTACACGAGCTGGGGTCTGCACCACCCAACTCAAATGTCGATGCACCCACTGACTATTGTTATGATCCTCTCTTTGGAGGGATGCAAGGTGGCGGCTCCTTGCTTGCCTCCTCCCATGTCCTGTGCATCCATGTAAGGGCAGATCATGGCAGTTGAGTCGGTATGAGCCCTGGTGACTGAGCCCTGAGGATGCCCTAAATGTGTAGCACACTATAGTTTATTTAAAACATAAGGACATTGTGATATTTATTATTAAATATTGGTTATTTGTATTATGGTAGCGCTTGGAAAACCAAATCAAGATCAGGGCCCCATTGTGCTAGGCTGTGGGCAAACACATAGGAAGAGACAGACCCTGCCATACGTAGCTCATAGTCTAACTAGAAAACAAAGGCAGAAGGTGGAAGAGGAAAGAGAAGCCCACAAATGAAAGTGACTTGCTCAGCATTACACAAAACATAAGTGGGAAATAGGATCAAGGTCTCTTGAGTCCCAGTGCCATGGGGTATCCACTGGACCATACCCCCTCTTTTGGCTCTCAGATAACTTCCTAGGTAATGTTTTGGCTTGAGTGTCTACAAAGAAAGTTTTAACTCATTTGAGCAAATAGAGCTGAACCAGCTTTAATACACTAAATGTATTTCTGAGTATGTGGATTCCTGCCAATCCTGTACATAGAAGGTTGTGATATTTTCTTTCGATAAAACAAATGGGGTATTGAATGCTTGATCTTGCTTGTGTCTATTTTGTTAGCAATTCCTGATTTCAAAACATCAACAACAAAGATCTGTCCAAAGCCAAACTAAGCAGTACTTCTTCAAGCAACATTTTTTCTGTGACTATTGTTGTAGAAAATATTCTCAGTCTAATGCGTCATTTTTATTGCTCTGAAGAGTTAAGCATTAACATCAGTTAAAGCAAAATAAAGAGTGTATATTTTAAACAGGGAAATTCAAGGACTCTTATTTTTAAAAGATGTCACTTTCAAATGGGAATATATTCTGGTTGTCCTCTGCCCCCACATAAATCTTTGTTCGCAGAATTTTTCTGGATATGTGGTTGGCATATACTCAATTTGACATATTTCATCCTAGATTAATGTAAAATACCTCTATACCATAATATGGAAAGTAATGCATGAATAGCAATTAGGTTTCTGTGGTTTGGGGCTCTGGAATAGTATGTGTTAACAGGTTTTCACTTTACCCATATTTATCATTTGTGTCTTTAGTTCCCTGGTATGCAAGAGATTTCCAAATGATAGTTTGTCATTTTCATTAATTCCACCACAAAGAGTTGTATAAGGCTCCCACAGACACCACTTCAGCCTCTCAGCATCGGCAGTTCCTGCTTTGGACCTTGTTCAGGTTTCTAAACACGGAGAAATGCATTTAGGCACTGATCAAGCATGAGTTCAGTGTAGATGGATCCCTGCAAATTTAGTGCTTGTGAACCATATTGGAATGATATCTCTAGATATTAAGGGTAAATTTTTCAAAAGCTAAGTCCCTTTTACAAAAGCACCAAGTCCCATTAACTTGTAATGGACTTAGGCTCCTAACTGAATTAAGTGCTTCTGAAAATTTTACCCTGAATCCTCCATTTTATCAACAGAATATACAAGCATAGACAGCAGATATACAGAATACTGCATCTTTCCCAATAATGTACACCAACCTTGATCTGGAGGAAGCATGAATTGAGTAGAAAATATCCAGTGGTTTCTGTGCCTCAGTAGTGAGT
The DNA here is from genome assembly GCF_965140295.1 of Lepidochelys olivacea. Lineage (NCBI taxonomy): Eukaryota > Metazoa > Chordata > Testudines > Cheloniidae > Lepidochelys > Lepidochelys olivacea. The sequence continues at coordinate 172,694,207 of NC_140411.1, forward strand.
GTTTTTTATGGTAGCCATGTGTTCTCTCATTTAAAAATACAATTTTACATAGGACAACAAACAGTCATTAGGTGGCTTGAGTAAACGGTAAACTGGTAATCTGGAGGAGACAGGCCCCAGACTCAGTAATTAATACTATATTCATATATTTAAAAAAGCTTCACATAAAGGTTAATATTTCCTTTTCATAGTGGTTACCTTAAAATAGAATCAGAATACTTCTTCATATGGCTCTTTTTATAGATTTTTTATGTTAATTTACAATTAATATAATTCTTTCTTAGACTTGTTTAAAAATACTGTGTTCTTAAATAATCAACTGAAGATGAAATAATCTTATTCTAATCAGTACAATCTCCTTCACTACTGTTAGTTCATGAAATTTTCATTGACTTTGACAAAACAAAATTGTATGCAGTGTTGTAGCTGTGTCAGTACCAGGATATTAGAGAGACAAGGTGGGTGAGGTAATATCTTTTATTGGACCAACTTCTGTTGGCGAGAGAGAAAGCTTGACTCTTTCACCAACAGAAGTTGGTCCAATAAAAGACATTACCTCACCCACCTTGTCTCTCTACTTAAGATTATAAGTTCCACTTTTATTTATTGTTCCGTTTCATTTCTGATTCTTCTGAATGAGCACAAAACTTACGCTTTTGGTTTCCAGAGCTACTAGGGAATATTTCAGTTACAGCTATTTTTAATTTATTTAAATTTTGAAAAATGACAACATGCACGGTAGATTTTTTGTAAATTTCTTTACCACTTAACCTATTTACACACCTATCATTTCAGTCTCTTTTTCCGTGTTTTAATAAAAACTATATTTTGCGGGGAGGAAGGAGCTAACACAGCTTAACAGTATGCCTATAACAGAGCATAAAGTGATGCCTAGATGAGATCTGGAAGAGGTTTGGAGTGTGTTTTCAATCCTGTTTGTAGACTGAGATTATGAATTCTGTTATCTATCTTATTATCCAAGATGTCATTTTTCTCTTTTAATCATATTGTTTCCACTATGTCTAGGTATATTTTATTGTCACAAGCACCATGTAGAGCAGTCACAGATCACAATAATAATAAAATTAAGAAGACACCTTTAAGGCAATTCATTTGAGATATTTTTTTAATATAGCTATTATGAACAAAGAAAAAGTTATCACCGACTCAGCTGGTAATTATTTTGGGAATTTGATTCTTAATATTGCAACTGCTGAATAAGAGATTGGAATGCTAACTACCTACAGATTTAATAAATTATTCTATCATTAAATATCCCACTGAAATATATCAAAAGATTGAGTTTCAACAGGAAACAAAAAATAGATATGTAAATACATCTGAGTGTATGAAAAAAAATCAATTTTTCCCCAAATGATGCAAACTTTATAATTCCACTTACATGAACACCTGTTCTGGCTGTTGTTTCCAGTTTAATGAGTTTGGGCAGGTTTATTTCTCTGAAGTGAGAGTAGCTCTATCATTTTGACATTTAATTCTGTTTCTCTTTTATAAATGTCTTATAAAAAGAGAATCATTTTGCATCTGTTATGCTATCTACAAACATCTGTCTCAGTTAGCCATTGTTAAAAAAGACACCATTTGCTAAAATTCAGTTGACTTTTTTCCTCGTCTGAAATCGCAAATTGATTTAATTATTGATGTAGAGTTTCTGCCATAGCAACAGTTTATTGGAGATTTAATGAGTTCACCCACTTACACTGGATTTACCAATGGATCTTTCTTTTCCCTACTACCAATATAAGTGAACAAATAAAAACGTAGAGTCTGCGTTTTGGTTCCATGCCTATTCCTAACACTTTTCTTTTTCAACATTTCCACATTATCATTTGGGAGGTGGGAAAGAGATAAAGAGGTGGCAATTTAATATTGTTCCATATTACAAATATTGTAAGGGGAAAACAAGGGGATTTGTGCTCTTACAAATCTTGAGGAGAATCTCTTAAGGTAAGTGTGTAGTTTTCTTTCTCAGTGTTAAACTATAGAAAGCCACTAAGTCTATGCTCTAATCTGAGCAATTTTATGATGAAATAATTACACACCTGAATGAGACATGTTGAACTCGAAGGGGCAGATCCTCAGTGGATGTAAATTGTCATAGCTCCACTGATGTCAATTAGGCCAAGGTTTCACCGAAGATACCTAACTGATTCAGCAGAAAAAATATTCATATACATGTATCTTCTGTAATGTTATCATTAGAAGAACTTTGCAATGGCTATATACAGATATATATCAATTTTCATACACTTTCATTTCAGAGCATTGAAGTGAATTTTGTGATCCAACTTAATCAGAATAACCAAATTTGGAAAAAAAAGAAGAAGAATATTTGGAGGATTGAGAGTTGATCATATGTTTCATATTAGGTCAATCCTCTGCCAAAGTAAGCTTGCTATATATAGAAAGCCATTGTAGAATTACCTTCTCCCAAATGTGGTAGAAAGAAACTGCAGTGTTGGAAACAACTGATTAGCTGGTACTGGGAAGGCATGTGTGTGTGGAATTTCCAAGTACTTCAGAGTGACATTTTGGAGTATCTGGAGGTAAGCTATTTGGTGATAGCTGTTTGATCTCATTTGTATAACTGATACTTATGTTGTTACATAATTATCTTAACTACTCTATATAGCGTCATTCATCCACAGGTGTATTACTATTTATATAGAACAAATGCCATGCACAGTGCTTTACAAATAGAGCTATGCAAATTATTCACAGTTAACAATTTAATTACTGAATTTAGACCTTTATTCTGAACAGACTTTGATTTTTATGCATGGTTCATTATACAAAATTATATGACAAATGATTTGTATGAGAATATTTCAGCCACTGGATTGCTTGCAAATTATGTTTTAACCAAGATTTGTACTCCCCCATCTGTCCAAAACTCTCCCAGTCAAAGCTACTGAATCGATGCTCTATAAATCTTGCCTTTAAAAGCTTCACTTTTTTTCTCGAATCTATCTTTCCCCTCACTCTGTTTATCTTCCTTTCTATTAATCTCACTATTGTTTTTTTCTTATTTTCTAGTATAAATAAATGACGGTATTATTGTACTCCAGGAATAGATTTAACTAAGTATAAACAGTGCATTGTTCTGAGTGCCTTGCTTCTCAGTTTGCAAAGGACACAGAGTATTGCCATGTTTATCACTATGTTGTCATGTAACAGTGGATTACTGTAATATTGTTCATTCAGAAGGAAAATTACACATATTACACTTTTCAGGGAGTATAGCACAAGTATGTAGTCAGCCATTAGGAATTTTATGGATGAGCTTGAACGAGGAAGACAAATCGAATGATAGCTATAGATCATGTGCTGCACGCTGTCCATTCAGGCTCAGTGCACAACTCTCAATGATCCCTGTTTTCTAATGACTGAAAGGTCTGCTGCAGATCACATCAGTGACACTTCTCTGCGTTTGCAGTTTTGTTATTGTCAGATAGTCTTAATTCGAAAAATGTATTGGGTGGTTTTTGAAAGAACAGAATTAATTGTAATGGTAATTCGGTTCATGCACTGCCCCTTTCCTTGAACTGATCCAAAGGAAAAGCTCGTGGCAGTGTATTTGATTTCACAAGCTAATCGAAGTTGTACAATAAGTAACTCTGATTTCATAGGACACAAAGGTTAATGGAGTAAGCTTTCCTGCAGTTGTACCATGTGAAAGATTTTTTCATTTCAGAAATCAGTTAGACTACTCCTACTTGTTTGCATGCATAGTCATCTTATTCAAATACCTACAGCACTTGGGAGACCATTTTTGTTAAGGTGATCATGAGATCAGAGAGTTGTTATGGAATATGTGGTTAAGAAAGAGTACAACAATATGGTCTTGTTCAGTTAAAGAATGTCACTGTTTCATTAAAATGCAGTTGTTTGTTTTTGAATTAGTAAAAGCCTGCGCTAGCATTCTCTAGCTATTTGTTTTGCCCACAATTGAACAAAATAATGAATTTAATATAATATAGTTGCCCTAGATTGAAAATTAGATCTTTTAATATTTTTCTTTTGCATTTTAAGGTAAAAAATGATCTTCAGAGATCATTTTATCTTGTGATAAGCTGAAATCAAACACATTAAAATGTATATGGGTTCTAAAAAATTGAAGGACATTTTAGAATTCACCAAGCTGCACTTTATATTATTTGTAACAACTGTAATATGAAAATGTGTCTATTTGAAACTAGCATGACTCCATTAATTCTGTCAGCCATAAATAATGACCTCCTTTCATTACTCATATTTTGAACGGGTGACCAAGTAGTTAAAGGCTTTTTTAACAGACTGTTAATTAAGTATTAATTATTATTAGTAGTAGTACAGTATTTTAGATCTATGCTGTCAACCTTGTACAGATGCTTTAAATATAGATGTGAAGATAAGACCTTAGTCCTATATGTGCTTATGATCAACACAGATAACATAGTAATAAAATATATGAATTTTTTGTGATTTTACATCACAATATTTGTAATTGTTCCTGCTGATATGTGACTTTATTATGACATATGTACAATAATTGCAGGCTAATATTAGAAAATGAGGTGCTTGTAGTATGAATAAGGCTTTCTTGATCTATATTGATTTCATGTTTGGGCTAGTGGATTTCTGCCAAACATGGACATTTCATGGCTATTAGCTACCCATGTTCTTCTTTAGAAACATAAATTTTTACAGCAAAATAGTCAGAGTACTCAATAAACTTAAATCAAACATTTTTTTTTTTACATAAATGGTACCCAGGAGAGAAACTTAGTGAAAAACAGAGGGACAAGAATGGGATATAAGATCAGAGGAAAGATAAAAGCTGTAAGAATCTGTTTCAAGTAAACAAGATCCTTAACCCTCACAAAACTATAGCTTTTCCCCAGGAGAATGTCATCTGGAAAGTGGCTGATTCTCTCATTTTATGGGGAGACACTGTGCTAGAGAGGAGATGGGACAGGAGGAAAAGACTAAGAATGCATGGAATGAGTCATATATGGTCCAGCCTTCATCTTTCCAGGACTTTCTCTTATTCCACCAGCCAGCAATCCTGACTTGTTATATGCCCTCTTGCTGATGGTTCTTGACCCCTGTTGGTCCACTGCTGGGATCAGTAGTCCATGGCAGCAGCAAGAAAAAACTGGCATGGAACTGGGCTTTCAGAAGGCTGGAGGGTAAGGCCATCAGCACTGAAGTAGGTGGCAAATTTTGAAACACTTAGGCTGCTTGGAACAGATTGTTGCAGTGATGAATGGGAGCATGGGGTATGTAGAAGATAAAGGTACAGGGGAGGAGCCTAATTCCTGTGGGAGAGGAAAACAAGCCTTCTTTGTTGTCAGGAAATTAGAAAGTCTTAGATGCTGAGAACAACTGTACAATACTCCTCTCTGGTACCTTGGGACAGAACGCTGAGAATGAGTTTTCATCCCCAGTAATCAAAGGGTTAATTTAGATTTTCAAAGAATTGGCCTACAGGCCAGTCATGATGGCAATATTGTCCTTCTGAAGGAAACAAGTACCATTACCCTTCTTTGGCAAACTAGACATTTTCCTGTTAACTGGGAGCCATTTTAGAAATTCCAAATGCTCAAATATATCTTTCTTTATAAAGTGGGGTTTCAGGATACCCATGTCTACTAACGAAAACTGCAAAAAGGGTGAGAAAAAAGGTTGATCTATATGCAGATGGTTGTCATTACACCTGTGGTTACTTTCAGCTTCAGATAGCTCCTCTGTGGTTTCCTCAGCTCGGGTGGTTAACACTGATAGCCGGCAAGTCTCTAGCTAGCCGGCAAGTCTACTTACTTGTAGGTTTCAAATCTTAGATTTTTTGGCACAATGCTGAATTCCTACCCCTTCATGTCCAGCTGAGAGGATGGAGAAAGCACAGGAGGCCTTTCTAAGTTGCACTGAGGGCCAAACCAGCCTTTGACAGCCCCAAGATCAAGGGTCCACAAAGGAGGTATAAACCTACCATTGCTCCACAGCTTTGGTTTAGAACTGGGGTCTTTGTGTTCAAAATATGGAAGCTGATTCAAGCCCTGATTTTGCTCTCAGTTACTCTGATTTTATGCTTGTGTAACTCCACTTACTCTAATGGAGTTATTCCAGATTTACACTAGTGAAAGAAAGTCAGGCCCACAATTTGTGTCTCGTGAAAGTAAGGTTATTACAGCAACCAGACATTCTTGAATAATCCTGAAGGAAATGAATGGCAGTAAAATTCCATGTAACTTAGTTCTTAATTAAGAGCTTCCCAGAAAACCTTAATTTGTGCAATTTCTTCAACTCTACCATAATTTTATTCCTCAGTGAATAGATATATTACAACTGGGTGCTCTCTTTCTCATTTCAGTGTCTGTCGTCATTTTATTTAAATTTGTATTTCTTTATCCCTTATATATGTAACATGAGATGACTACTTGCAGATAAGAGGAAATGACCTTAATGAAATCACAATATGAAATTCTTGCCAAAGATGGAAGTAAGCCTTCTCCACATACTTTTAAAATATTTAGTCCTTTTATTACAGTATCTGTTATGTGTAAACTCATTGAAACTTCCTTGCAAATGTATGGGGAGACGGGTAAATAATGAATTAGGAAAGCTACTCTATACATTAGGCAATATTCTGTGCCTACCATTTTCTGCAGGGTGAGATTTTCAGAAGCATCTAAGGGCTTGTCTACACTTACAGCACTACAGCAGCACAGCTACACCACTAAGTGAAAACACTGCATATGCCGACTGGAGTAGGTCTCCTATTGGCGTAAGTACTCCAATAGGCGAGGTGGCTATGTTGACCGGAGAAGCCTTCCCCTCAACACAATGCTGTCTACACTGGGAGTTAGATCAGTATAATTATGTGGCTCAGGGGTGAGGAAAATCCAAAGTTCTGAGCAATGCAGTTATACCAACATAATTTGGTAATGTTAGTCTTGGTAACTTCGGAGCACAATTTCTACAGATTTTCATTGAGAATTTTGTTCCTAAGTCACTTAGGCACCTCCCTCTGTTACCACTGCCAGTGCCAGGCAAGATTCAAATTCATAAAACTTTGAAATAGTGACTGGGAAGTAATTTACTCTTAAAATATCTTTTGTAAATGTATGTAACCAAATATTTGCAGGCTCAATCATCAACAGACACAATGAAGCATAAGAACATTTTATAAAAACAGATTCTGGTAAGGTACTTGACATATAACATAGAGATTAATGCATTTTCCTTCTTTTGCATTTTCCTTCTTAAGCACAGGGACAAGAGGATGTTTGTCATTCTTCTGGACTCTTAAAAGTCTTGGGGCTCTGAAAAATACTATACCTGCCTCTGAAAATAGCTTGACTAGAAAAAGCATTGTTATTTTTCCCTTTAGTTTCATAACCAATCACTAAATGTAACAGTACTCTCTCCTCAAAGTAGCAATAGCCCATCAAATTAGACAGAATACAGAAATCTATTTTTGTATGTTTAGGTACTCCTGAAATGATGTTTTAATGAGAAATAGGCTTTGTAAGTTTATATTCTGGTTTTGTATTTTCATGCTTATGGAGAAGCCTGTCTGTTTTCCCACTGTACATTTGATTTGCGTGCAACCCTAAAAGAGCCCAATGGGAGTGACATGCTTCAATGACCCAAATATCAATGGGTGTTGTGAAGCCCAAGACCATAACAGGGTTCATAAAAGAACTAGATAAGTTCATGGAGAGTAGGTTCATCAATGGCAATTAGCAAGGATGGACAGAAATAGTGTCCCTAGCCTCTGTTTGCCAGAAGCTGGGAATGAGCGACAGGGGATGGATCACTTGATTACCTGTTCTGTTCATTCCCTCTGGGGCACTGGGCACTTGCGACTGTCAGAAGACAGGATACTGGGCTAGATGGACCCTTGATCTGACCCAGTAGGGCCGTTCTTATGTGCAATGAAAAAATAGCCCCCAGAAACTCCTGATAATTGATATTTGAATGCAAGAGATAGAAGAATAGATAAAAGGATATATGGACTATATGAAAGTGTGTAATCTAGGCCCTGGAGCCACAAACACTAGCATTTCAATACCCACTTTACTACCCACTTCATGTATAATTTTGGTGAGGCATTTAAACACTCTGGGTGGAATCCTAGCCCTGCTGAAGTCAACAGCAAAATGCCCATTGACTTCTACAGGGGCAAGATTTCATCCTCTGCTTTAGTTTCCCTTGCTACAAATGAGGAAAATAATGCATACAGTAATGGGGTTCATAATTGCCTCACAAAGGTGATGAGGGTTAATACTTGGACAATGTTTTGGCAATATATAGGCCTACATCATAGAGGCAATCTGCTCCTGTGTTGCTAAGGAGGCAGCGATTTGCTGAAGTATTTTTTGCCTTTTTTCATTAAGTGATTGTAGCCAGACAGCCAGCCCCCCCACCCCCCCCCCCCCCTCAGACCAGCATTGCTGGAAACAAGGAGGAAGCAGGAACAGGGCACTTAACATATATTCCAGCACAGCCTTTGAAGCTGTGAAAGCACAGGTGTGCTGCTACAATGTGCCTCTGGGAACAGATACCACGATTAAGCTCACAGCAGGCAGAGGCCCTGTGACAGACATGGCTCTTAGCCCCTACTAAATAGCGTGATGCACACACACCAACATCCTAGGTGGGAAAATATTTACTCTGATAAAAGAAATGTCCAGTAGTCGAAACTTATTGTTTCTCTCCCTTGCAAGTGTAAACTACTCTTGCAAAAGCTGGCGTCACCCCGACAGACCAGCCTCAATTTGGCATAAGAAAGGAAAAAGAGAATAAAGGAGTACAGAGGTATAAGTAGGGGACCTACAGCACCATGATTTTTGGAGTGCTTTTCACTATCTATCTGCTGGTCAGATAAGTGACAGCCTCCCAAGGCTTCTGCAGCTAAGAGGGTCCCTACGCCTTGTCCCTTATTCGTCTTTCCGCGGAATTGAGTGACCGATCCTGGCTTGGCACCGCTGGAATCGAGAGATGCAAGGAGGGTAAGAAGCACCCACACCTGATCTCCTATCTTTAGTGTACACATATTTTGAAATAGAGCTCTATACTTTGTTTTCTTTCTTTGGGATTGTGGCTTCAGTTTTGTAACTTGTTTGTGTGTGTAACATCTCTACATTTAAATAAGTAGGCACTAGCAATTTTGTAACCACATGATTAGAATCTAGCTTAATAAATTTTGGTAACCATTTATGCATAAGCCTGACTTGTTTTCTCTGGTTTACTGTAAAGCAGCCAACACAATTAAAGAATCTCAGCCGTTTTGGCTCTAAAGCCTGGCCATTAGGTGAGAGTACTAAGAGCCTAGCCTTGAGTTGTGCCGCCTCCACGGGGCAAACTCTTGGGGCACCTGTCAGTCAATCCTGGCTGCCCGCTGCGAAGGAGCTCTGAGCTCTAGCAGTTAAAGTCACGGGTGTGGAGAGGCTCTTAGTGCTGCCATTGGGGCACCTGTCAGTCAGTATTGACTGCCCACTGCGAAGGAGCTCTGAGCTCTAGCAGTTAAAGTCACGGGTGGTTAGGACCTTGGGGCATCCGTCAGCCTAGCCCGGGCTGCCCGCCGCGAAGGGACAGTGCGTCCTAGCGGTTAAAGTCACGGATGGTATAAACGGGCATAGCTGGCACCTCACCAAACATCCTTGGACGTCGGCTAACAGTGATGCTTTCAGTTTATGCCTTAACCATGAGTATGGCTTTTGGGTCTAAAATCTAGATTCCAAATTATTTCATTTGAGGACAGCTATAGTAAGTGGCCCTGATCCACCAGTCTTTACACATGTGCTTATCCCTTCTTCACTGTAGATCCCTGAAATCCAGAGCACAACATCCTGCAGAATTAATCTGGGTTTCTGGAAGTCAAACACTGGGATCATCTTATCTATGTATTGGACTTGGGAAACCCAGAAAAAAAATTCACCAGAGGAAGCTAGAAATTAGTTGAATAGATTCTTTTTCTCCTAATGAACTATGACTTTGCTTTCCAACATTTTGTAGACATGTATAAATCATTGTCTGTACTCCAGCTTAGAAGTACTTTGAAGCAGTTTACTGTAGTAGTCTCCCTTAAGCTTTGTGTTAATATTTCTTATTCAGGAAGCACCCTGTTAGTGTGAAGCTCTTAACGTGGAGGTGGGTTCAGTGATGAGCTGCCAAAATCTTAACAAAGGGTTTCCTCCTCACCCCATGAAGGGGTCGTTGCCCACCCCCGCCCCCCGGGACTCCTGCCCCATCCAACCCCCCAGCGTTCCTTGATGCCCCCCCAGGACCCCTGCGCCATCCACCCCCCTCCCCTGTCCCCTGACTGCCCCCAGAACCGGGCAGGAGGGTCTTGTAGGCCATCATAGTGGGTGCCCACCTCACCCCTAAGAGCCAGAGGTACCTGCCGGGGGGTGAGGTGAGGAGTGCCGGAGGTGCTTACCTGGGGCAGCTCCCAGGAAGCATCCAGCAGGTCCCTCTGGCTCCTAGGGGCAGGGGAGCATAGCTGGGGGGGGGTAACAGGGGGAGCAGCTGCTCCCCCACTGATCACATCAAAAGTGGTGCCTTAGGTGCCAACTCCCTGGGTGCTCTGGGGCTGGAGCACCTGCGGGGAAAATTGGTGGGTGCAGAGCACCCACCGGCAGCTCCCTACCCTGCACCTGGCCCCAGATCACCTCCGCTCCGCCTCCTCCCCTGAAAGCACCGCCCCGCTCTGCTTCTCCACGCCCCCCAACCCCTGGCTTCCCACGAATCAGCTGTTCGGCAGGAAGCCGGGGCAGGCTGAGAAGCAGGCAGCGGCTTCCCGCTCAGGCTCAGGGAGGCGGAGGGGAGCTGGGGTGGGGAGTGGTTCCCCTGCACGCCCCCCCCGCCCCGGTTACCTGCTGCAGCGCGCCCTTCCCGCCCCAGCTCACCTCCGCCTCCGTGGACCTGAGCGGTAAGCCACTGCCTGCTTCTCAGCCTGCCCCAGCTTCCTGCGCAAACAGCTGATTTGCGGGAAGTCTGGGGGGCAGAGAAGCAGAGCAGGGAGGCGCATTCAGGGGAGGAGGTGGAGGTGGAGCGGAGATGAGCTGGGGCTGGGGGTGGGGCGGGGAGCTGCACCCACCAAATTTTCCCCTTGGGTGCTCCAGGGCTGGAGCACCCATGGAGTCGGTGCCTAAGGCGCCACTTTTGGCCGCTTAAATTTAGAAGCCCTTTTAGAACCAGTTGTCCCTGGCAGAACAACTGGTTCTAAAAGGAATTCTAAATTTAACAACCGGTTCTAGCGAACCGGTGCGAACTGGCTCCAGCTCACCACTGGGTGGGTTTATGGTGAAGTTTTGGCTAATGAGAAATCACACCAAAGACAAATGCTTCAGGTGAGAGTCTCAGAACTTGCCTGCTACAGTAGGGGGGAAATAAATAAACAGAAAAGAAGCCAGTATGTTAAATTTTTTTAAAGTATTTATTGACTTCTTCTCCTCTGTTATATTGTTCAGCATGCGATAAACATTTGACTAATGAGTTAAGTATTTTCTGATCATTTTGTGTCCCTGCAACATATTATAATACTCTTGTAATTGTTTATTAAAACTTTCCTCTATTAACAAGTTTCAATGTACCCTTACTTCAAAGTGCTATAACTTAAAGTTGCAAAATGAATACATTAGGATTCATATTATGATTGACTTTATGCCTCTTAACTGCACTAATGGAAAGACATTAATAATTGTCTTCTGCATGAATGAGATACATAGTTATTACCCTTGCATAAATTCACCCCTTTATTGTAAGACATTTGTAAATAATTTGCACAGGAAGTCCAAACCAATATGTTTGTCTAGCTATTTTCTGAATATAAATGAATATTAAAATTTGCTCTTAAAATTGTTCTATTTTTTAATCAATCTTAATGGTCAGAATTTTATAAGGAAAGCTGATACTGACCCCTATATTCAGATTGCCTAATATTTTCAATTACGAAGGATTGTTGTGACCTTATCTTTGAGAAATATTAACACCTCCATTGTTTGCCTTTGGTATTCAGAAGGGAGAAACTTCTCAAGCTATAAAGGTGCCTTTTCTTTTTCCCATGAAATTCCACTCAGATTTAGCTGAATTTTAAAGTGTTAAAAATTACCATTTCTCATACTTCGCTTTGTTCCTATGAAAAAACACTGAATGGTCTAAAGAGCCTACCCTTTGCCACTCCCAAAACATCTTGAAGGTGCCAGCACACCCACAGTGTGTGTGTATGTGGGGGGTGGGGGGGCAGAGAACAAAGCTGTGCTTCCCCTGACAAATCCTATCTGCCTGCTAGGACCCAACACATGGTCCTAGTGTCCCAGCATCCTTCAGGAACACCCTCTGGGAAAGGGGCTTCTGTTCCTCCCACAATAGAGAAGAGAGAAATCTAACATGGGCCCACTGATTGCCCTTTAGATCCTGGCACATGGCACCAGCAACCCCCACCCCCAGGGATAACAACCTTCTCCCTCTGGTAAGCAATAGAGTTGGTCCTATAACTCACGTGTTAGACATTTGTACTGCAATAGCCTTGTGTCTTTAGAGGAACCTACAAATCTTATTGTTTCTCTATATTGTCCAGGAGAGGGCTGGACAGTGCAGACCACATGGTTTTGGGAAAATTTGGGACTGAGAATGTGTTGGGGTCACCTTTCTGGTTGTAACCAAGGCTGATGGAAACCAGAGTGTGATTGTAAAGAGGCTGCTGGTGTCAGAGCTACTGACCTAGGGCTCTCTAGTACACAAACACTTCAGGGTGTGACCTGTATGCTTGTAGGCTAGTTGTGAGCATTGCAGGCTGGAAGCTATAGCACAGTTACAGGGAAAATGATGACACAATCCATCACAGGTCTGGATTGCACCCTGAATCTAATAACAGGGTCACCTTAATTGTTTTCACCTGTTTGGGAGGCTGCCACCAGCCCCTTCCCTTTTCAACCTGGTCCCAGACAGCCCATTGCTGCCTTCCCCTTGAATAAGAGTAAAAGGGGCTGAAAAGGAAGGGGGATTGGCCCCTGCTGTACCACATGTTAGGAGCCTGTTACCCAGCTCTTTTCTAAATCCTCTTCCAATCCATTTCATCCAATCACTGTATCCATTCCATAATGAGTACCTGCACTGGGCATCTACCACAAGGCAACTCCAGTAATTAGCTTAGCTGCCTCCCTCCCACCTGCTCTGGGTTCCCATATATTTGCCAATTCCTTCCTTAATATTGGACAAAAATATATGTGCGCACCTGTCGGATAGGTGTACCCTGACCTCCCGGAATAACTTGGTTGTCCAATAATTAGTCTCTAAGATGCCTCAAGTACTCCTTTTCTTTTTGTCCAGGTGAGTAATTACCAATCCCCTGATTATTTGGTTTGAAATGTTGCAATGGAGCATATGTGGGGAGCTGGAAAAGCCTGCATGGATTGATAAGGCTAGAGGTGGCTAAATATTTATACTACCAGCACATATTGTTGTTTCCAAAACCCCAACAGTTCCCTCCTTAAAAAGAGATTCAAAAGTTAATCAGTGGTTTTGCATGGTGACTTAATCAAGTGGAAAAACTGTTCTGAGCATTCCTGAGTTTTGTGAAGCTGAATTTGCCTTTTTACACACTATATTTTCAATTCATAAAGCTATAAAAATGATTGGGAATAAGAGAGAGCCATTCAGCATGTTGAAGTTTATCCATTTTAATACATCATTTCCTTCTAATTGCTTCTTGATTGCATCCCTGTGTTTGCCTCAACAAGCTTGCCCATTAGGCCATTCCAAAAGAGTATTAGCTGACTGTGTTTAAAAGTGCTTCTTGACATCTGCTCTACATTTGTTCTTTTTGTACCTTGTATTTCTGTCACTCATGCTGTCTGAGATCTGTGCCTGATTTCAAACTGTGCTGTTTAGGATTTTATACATTTCTAATTTACCATCTCCATCAACCTACATTTTAAGTGTATTGTAAATTAGAATTCTAATATTCTTGCTTTGCCAACTAGATCAGAAATTACTTTGCTTGATCTGAGTTCTTGCACCTGTCATTGTTTTTCTATTTACCTCATTTAAATGTTTGGTCCTGGTCCTATTGTATTCAGTGGGGCTTTGTTTTGTTTTATTGTTTTGAGTGTTTTTTTTTGCTATGAGCAAGCCATGAGTGTGAAAACAACAAAGAGGAAAGTGTTCAATCGGGGTCCACATACTAACTGGGATTTTTCAAAGGAGCCTAAATTCCATGGGATTTGGTTGCTTAGCTCACCTAGGATGCTTTGAAAATCTGTGATGATGTAGGAAGACAAGAAAAATGAGATAGAGTGCCCTAGTGTCTAGCACACTGCACTGGGACTCAGGAGACCTAGGCTCTGCTCTAAATGATATTTGTAAATATGTGGCTATATGCATAAACTATTCTCCATCTTTAATTGTTTTATTTCCCTACCAATTCATTAGGTATAAAGTTTATCCTCAGTCAGCTAGAATCCAAGTTCCAAGTCCTCATTTTTTCCGCTTTTAAAAATAGCTGCTCTGAGATAGTTTCCTATTCATCCACACCCAAAAATGCCATTGAATGCTATTATCAGACTTGTATGTGTTTAACAATGAAAGGATTGGGCCTATACTATGCTATATTTCTCCCTGTCTGTGGAGACCCCAATCATTATGCAAGGTGGAGTTCTAAAAATACCTGGAAAATTTCAAAGCAAATTTCATCTTTCCTTGTTGATTTTGGAATGCATTCACATTATCTGTGAATTCCTTAACCGAACCCCGAGATTATATCACCTGACCCCACGGGATTAAGTCATGTGTCTTTTTCTTCAATAACTATTACAGCCTGAAACATCCTGTGACTTACTATCAATTTTTAGTGAAATGAAAGCACGGTAGTTAAGTCTTTGGGTCTCCTCTTGTTTCTTATTTCTTGCCCCTCCATACTAAATAGAGGACCTTTACTTTCCGTGGTTATTGTCTTGCATCTCATGTACTTATAGATTCAGCAAATACACTATATCATTTCTTTACTGATACTTTTTTAGCTCAGAGTGTACATGTTTGCATCTGAGCTGGCCCCTAAAATGATGACCCCCAATACAAGTGGTAAGACAACACTGCACAATGTGGATTTTGTGCTCTCAGAGCTCTGAATGTATGAATCTATGTATTGTGTAGCTAATCCCAGATATATCGTCTTCTTAAAGGGTTTGACAAATAACAGCCTCATTTCATTTGATAGTTCCTACCCATATTGTGACTGGCTGCATATCTTCTGATGGGATTTCTGCCAGGTTTGTAAGGTTAGGTCAGTGTGTACAGTATTTGATGTGTTTTTACTGTTTCAATTTGTTCTTGATGTACACTGTTATAACCTTTTGTATAATGGTCTGAGAGGAACTTCACAATTCCATGAAGTATCTTGATACCTTATTCCATAACCTAATGTACAGTTGAGCCATTTTCCATAACTCCTGGTGACATTTACTATTTTCAGAAAACCTTTGCATTCAAAACATAATCAAAGTGACCCTTCTGATAGACAAAATTAGATGCTGTAGGCATCGGGATTGTAGTATTTGAATTTGATCACAGTTTATCATTTATGCCGCATTGTATTACCCAGCTATGGATAGATGATATTCTTGCTGTCTTATATTTTTAATAATTTATTTTATGCATTCGGGATATTGGTTCTGTTTACTATCACCAATATCATTCTTCTTTGCCTGGGGTTATAATTAACATAGTGATCCTATGTTACCACAGTGTTTTAACTTTTTAACATTCATACAGTATCATTATTTTTCCTCAAAGTCTGTTGTTAAATGCAAATGCATGTGCACTTGGAAAAAATATTTATTACGATAACCAGAGAGTAATCTGCGATATCATTTGATGTGTGAAAGTTTATGTTAATGTCAGGTCTGATATGTCATAGTGATTTGGTGATGTTGAACATTTTTTCATAAGAAACACTGTGTATTATATACCTTGTTTGTTGAAGTGAATTTTGTGACCTGCATATGCATCTTATGTTGCGTTGTGCGCCCGGTGAGGTTGTAAGAGACCGTTAGGGGTGTTGCACCTGCAGTTCCCTCTTACCACTGTATGGTCAGAGTCTTCTCTCCCTTTGCTTGTAGCTTCTATGAGAGCAATTGTCCATTGCATATAGCAGGGATCACAACCTTTGGCACGCAGCCTGCCAGTGTAAGCACCCTGGGGGCCAGGGCGGGTTTCTTTACCTGCTGCATCCACAGCTTCGGCCAATCGCAGCTCCCACTGGCCGCAGTTTGCCACTCCAGGCCAATGGGGACTGCGGGAAGCGGTGGCCAGCACATCCCTTGGCCTGCACCACTTCCTGCAGCACCCATTGGCCTGGAGCGGTGAACCATGGCCAGTGGGAGCCGCGATCGGCCGAACCTGCAGATGTGGCAGGTAAATAAACCGGCCCCACTCCCCAGGGGGCTTACCCTGGTGGGCCGCATGCCAAAGGTTGCCAATCCTTGGTATATAGTTTAGTTAAATTATCTTCTTAGTTGTGGACTAGCTGGGCGCACCCTGACTTCACCAGGGGACTATGACCCATGTCCCAGGGTTTAAGAATTGTGTTTCATGCCCTCATTTGCTCTTGTTGAGCGACGAGCACAGCCACTGCCTCTACTGCTTGGGGGAAGCACATCTAGCAGTATATTGTGATAGCTGCAGGTCCTTTTCATTACTGACCTATGAGGCTTGTCTCCTGCCCCTCTGCAAATTCCTCATGGAGGAAGCACTCCGGCACTGTAAGGCATTTGTTCCTGGACCCACGGAACTAGTGGTGCACTGCCCTTCACTGGTGGTGAGTGCCCCACCCTCTACCTTCCACCTGGATCCGCCACAGCACAAGGGCAAGGAGAGCTGCGAGCACTCCCCTCTGATGATCACTGGACTACATGCACCAATGGCCCTGCTGATGCCGGAAGCCTCTTCAGACATGGCAGGCTTTTCCGCGGAAGAGCTGTCATTCTCCCCAGGGTCCCAGAGCAGCTGGGACTTCTGGGTCTATCAGCCGCACTAGGGGGGGCTACCCCAATTTCCGCTGCAGTGGTACCCTTATTCCTGGGGTGGGGTCTGTCCCACTGCTCATACCCGCCTCCGCCAGCCTTGCACCACTCCATCCATGCCCCTTTGCTGGAACTCTCCAGCTCGGACCCAGAGGTAGATCCAATGGCATCATCCTCTCCAGATGAAACACTGATTTCCTCCAAGCCTCTCATCTCCTGATGATCATCACTGGAAAGGTATGGTGCAGCACTGCTGTCCCTTTGGCTACCCTTACCACAGATTCCTCCCTAGCTGGATGGGGTGCACACCTAGATGGCCATGCTGTGCAAACGATGTGGACTCCACCTGAGGCACACATGCACATCAACATTTTGGAGCTGCTTGCAGTCTGCCTGGCTTGCCGTGTGTTCCTGCCTCTTCTCTGCGATCAACACACCTAGACAATCTTGGACAATACTGCAGGAGACCAACTGCCTCTGGAACTGGTGTCTGTGCCACATCATGCTCCATACGGCGTAACTTCCAGGGATGCAGACCTTCCTGGCGAATGCACTCAGCCAGACCTGGTACCTCAATCATGAGTGGGAGTTCCACGGCCCAACTGTTACCAGGGGTTTTCAGAACCCCCAACAGTGGCAACTTAACTATTTCACTCCAGATGGTTTAAGGAATAAATTAACAGGAACACAGCAGTTTTGTCTGATAAGATTCATGCAAGTAAACGTGCTCTATCTAAAACTGCAGTTTATTAGATTTAAGCACACATAAACATGAGCAATAGGCTTAGAACATCCCAGATATTTACCTAACATCTGGAACGGTATTGAATAATTGTCATAAATATAAAGGGAAGGGTAAACCCCTTTGAAATCCCTCCTGGCCAGGGGAAAGCTCCTCTCACCTGTAAAGGGTTAAGAAGCTAAAGGTAACCTTGCTGGCACCTGACCAAAATGACCAATGAGGAGACAAGATACTTTCAAAAGCTGGGAGGAGGGAGAGAAACAAAGGGTCTGTGTGTCTGTCTATATTCTGTCTTTGCCGGGGATAGACCAGGAATGGAGTCTTAGAACTTTTAATAATCTAGCTAGGTACGTGTTAGATTATGATTTCTTTAAATGGCTGAGAAAAGAACTGTGCTGAATAGAATAACTATTTCTGTCTGTGTATCTTTTTTGTAACTTAAGGTTTTGCCTAGAGGGGTTCTCTATGTTTTTGAATCTAATTACCCTGTAAGATATCTACCATCCTGATTTTACAGGGGGGATTTCTTGATTTCTATTTACTTCTATTTTTTATTAAAAGTCTTCCTGTAAAAAACTGAATGCTTTTTCATTGTTCTCAGATCCAAGGGTTTGGGTCTGTGGTCACCTATGCAAATTGGTGAGGCTTTTTATCCAACATTTCCCAGAAAAGTGGGGGTGCAAGTGTTGGGAGGATTGTTCATTGTTCTTAAGATCCAAGGGTCTGGGTCTGTAGTCACCTAGGCAAATTGGTGAGGCTTTTTACTAAACCTTGTCCAGGAAGTGGGGTGCAAGGTTTTGGGAAGTATTTTGGGGGGAAAGACGCGTCCAAACAGCTCTTCCCCAGTAACCAGTATTAGTTTGGTGGTGGTAGCGGCCAATCCAAGGACAAAGGGTGGAATATTTTGTACCTTGGGGAAGTTTTGACCTAAGCTGGTAAAGATAAGCTTAGGAGGTTTTTCATGCAGGTCCCCACATCTGTACCCTAGAGTTCAGAGTGGGGGAGGAACCTTGACAATAATTAACAGCAGGTTTGCAGTGGCCAGTTGCTCACCCACCAGGGATAAAAGGTGTCAGGAAAAACGTCTCTCAAGATGGTTTCAAAGGACTACTCCCAAGTACACTCTGTTGTCAGACTCCACTGATGTGGTGTTCTGCTCTATCCAATGTTGATATCAGTTGGCTGCGTACATGTGTTCCCTCTGTGTGCTGCCCCAGCTCTGCACAGACAGCTGACACAGCAGACCCCGAGAGAACCCCCAACGACCACAGACTCCGATAAGGTACGAAGGCACCCAGCCATGTTTATTGCAAAATGAAACACAGTCTCTAGCTCCCCAGATCAGACATCTACAGTTCTGCTAGTACATATGTGCTCCCTGACACAGCTCAGTCAGTGGCAGGACACTCCACTGCCCCCTAGGCTGGACAGAGACACCACCCCAGAGATGTATTCTTATACACAGGTACAAACAAGTTACATAACACTCCTGACATATTGAGGTGCAACCCCTTAACGTAACAATGTACCACCCTTCTATGCAGTAAGGTGCCGCCTCTCACCTTGTACACGGTGGTTCGAACAAAATAACTCTATCCATCATACTAGCCTTTTGCCCCTGTCCTTGTTATCTATGTGGATGGTATAAGAATGTTCTTGTACCATTTATGTACGGCTCTGGTATCCAATACACTTTAGATATATGTTTATGCAACAGCATATATTTATGCAACATTAGCCCTTTCCTTGTCAGCTTCTGTGAGCAGGGCCTGCCTCTGGCTTGCAGCTTAACTTTGCTTTATATTAGCAAAGTCTTGGCCATTACTTTAGCTCAGGCCTTAGGTCTCATACCAGGCCTCTGATACCAAGGATTTATGTTTCAGGGCCTCATCTTACTACACAGTCTATTAACTAATCTTTTATAAGTAACTTCTACAAAACACATAGATCATTAATGACTCCAACTGTATCATCACTTTTCTAACTTTCAATAAACTTTTAATATCAGAGGTGTCTAGACTCAAGATTTTCCAACCACCAAGGTTTTCAGTCTCAGTTGTTTACTTGTTTGTCCCCTCCTCCCATTCTGATTAGCAGAAACTGTAGCTAGTTTTGACCTTGTTTCTAAAGGCCTGTCTCCAAATTAACCCTTAACTATGTGGTGTTCTATTTCATTACATCAGGCTGAATGCGCATACTATGGTTGCAATTAGTTTGATCACATTCTGCGGTATACACCAACCCCAAAATCCAGGGCAACACCACTATCTGCTTCATCTGCTGTGCTTGGGGCAACCCACATTGGGACCTCTTTACCAAGAACTGCAAATTCCCCCTCTACTGCTCATGGAGGGCGAGGGGTCGAGATTCCAAGAGTGATGCCTTCTCCTTTTATGGTCCAGAAGCCTCCAATATGCCTTTCCCCCCATTTCTCTCCTCCCCCAAGTTCTGTGCAAGATCCACTGAGACTGGGCCAGGATCATTCTGGTAGCCCCATGCTGGGCCCCAACAGTTCTGGTTTCCCAATCTACTCAGACTGTCTGCAACCTCCTAACTCAACACAGCAGGGTTCGACACCCCAACATGGGCCCTTCTCCGCTGATGGCCTGGTTTTTAAATGGGGCTTCCATGTAGAAAATGTATGTTTGACACCCATTCACTGTATGCTTATGCACAGCTGATAGGACTCCACACGGGCATGTTATGCCGTGAAGTGGAAGTACTTCACCTCCTGGGCACAATGCCATCTCCTTCCCCTTCAGGACATCTCTATGTTCATCATTCTAGACTACTTCTTGGAGTTAAGAACTCAGGGCTCACACTTAGCTCGATCTGTGTTCGTCTCATCGCACTCAGCACCTTCCTCCCTCCACTGGATGGACACTCAGTGTTTACCCACCCTACCACTACTCAGTTTCTGAAAGGCATGATGAACTGCTTCCTGCCAGTCCTTACATCTACCCCCTGGGGCCTTAATCTTATGCTTTCTGCCCTCACCAGACCTCCCTTCGAACTACTGACCACATGCTCCTTCTCACACCTATCCATGAAGGTTCTCTTCCTCATGGCCATCACTTCTGCTCAGTGGGTCAGCGAATTGGCAGCCACGATGGCTGTACCCCCATATGCATCTTCCATAAGGACAAAGTTTCCCTGCACTTTCACCCTAAGTTCCTCCCAAAAGTCGTCTCCAAATTCCACCTCAACCAGTCGATCCATCTCCCGATCTTCCATCCTAAACTGGATGCCACTCCCTGGATATTGGACCAGCACTGGCCTTCTATTTTGATAGGTCTCATGCCTTCTGCACCTCCCCACACCTCTTTATGGCTATTGCAGAATGATCAAAGCGGTAGGCCCTCTCCTCACACAGCGTATTAAATGCACTGTGGAATGCTGTGCATGGTCCAAAGCTGCACTACCCACAGGATTACAGCCCACTCCATAAGTGTGCACATAACACCTCTACCTCCCCAGTGGATGTTCTCAGGCACGATAGCTGCCTTGCATTGATCTGGTGCTCCATCCACACCTTCCCAGAGCGCTACGCCATTGACCAATGGGCAGCCATGGAAACGACCATCAGATGTGCCATCCTGCAGCATGCATTACCCATCACGTTCTCGCACCCATCTCCAAGTTGATCACTGCTCCATACTCACTCATGTTTGGAATACACACAGGGACCATCACTCAAAGAGGAAGAGGAAGCTACTTACCTGTAACTGTAGATTCTTCAAGATGTGTGGTCCCTATTTGTATTCCAATGCCTGCCCACTGTCCCTTCTGCTGCGGACTGTCTATTCAGTGGTAAGAGGGTGACTGAAGGCACATAGCCCCACATGGCCTCTTATAACCTTGCCTGAAGAATGAGTCAATGTAAGGCACATGTGCAGATCAACAGACACTGCTCCTGAAAATTACCAGCTCTGGCACATGGTGTGCATGTGCACCCACATTTCTAATACAAATAGAGACCATACATCTCAAAGAACCACCAGTTACAGGTAAGTAACCGCCTCTTCATGACCCCAATATAGCAGTCAGTTAGACCCTGAGCACGTGGGCAAAACCCACTAGGAAGACACCTGGGAAAGAATTCTTCCCATCAGAGCCCTCCCTGTCTAGTGTCCCATCACCAGCCATTGGAGATATTTGCTGCTAGCAGTTGCAGATCAGCTACATGCCATTTTAGGCAGCCTTATCATACCATCCCCTCCATAAACTTATCAACTGCCAACAAGGATGCTATTTGGGGCTGTGATTTTTGCAGTATAGAACTTGCAACAGAGACACCAGGGACTGAGATTTTCAATTAGCTCTACATGACCCACTGAATAGCCTTCAGCTGATAAAGACCTTAAGTCGCTGTGTGCCAGGGCTGGTCTTTAACTAGTGACTAAGAGATTGACCCTGCAAGAGAATGAGCATCTTAGTACTGAGCACTCTCTAGTCCCATTGGGCCAGAATGTAATATTACCCTTACATTGAACAGTACCTTACACTACACATAGTCCTTTTGATTTCAGTGGGACTACTTGTGGAGAAAGGTTCTACTCAGAGATGCAGCATGGCTTAGTGGTTGGTTCATTAGTCTAGGACTTGAGAGACTGGGCTTCAAGTTCCTGTTCTGCTACAACCTTCTTGTGTGACGTTGGGAAATCATTTCGCTTCTCTGGTTGAATTCCCTATCTGTAAAATGGGTATATAATACTTTCCTAGCTCACTGGTGTGTTGTGAGGGTAAATACATTAAAGATTATGAGGTACTCAGATAATAGGGTGATGGAGGCAACATAATTACCTTACACAGTGTGCCTAAAGGTATCAAAATTTAGTCAACGGGATACAGAGGCTACTCAACAACCTTCCATTATAATTTTAACTACATGAGTTTATGGGGAAAATATTAATCTTGAGACTTCCCAAGACAGGTTTTTGCAAATTCATTTAGAGCAAAAGATTTCTGAAACTGCCAGTTTACTCCTGCTCAAGTTGGTTATATTTTCTATATCGTTGTTTAACTTAACCTAACAGGCTTGAAGCAAATTGATACTGATTAACTGGCTCTTTGTAATGTATCTATTAAACAACATTCTGCATTTTCGATACAAGATAAATGTTGATGAAATAAATAGTACTTTGTATTCTACTATGTTCAGATTTCTCTGAAATTTTAATGGTGTATGGAAGCAACAAAATAGTCAATGGTCTCAGTGTTACTATATCTCCTAATGTTGCAAATGTCTTGAAATGATAAAGGAAAACAAATGTCTTTTTTCTGGTATCTTTAATTTGAAGGATAAACAGGCAGGGAAAAAATTGATTTTTGGGTAGAGAGAAACTAAAACCACAATGTGAGTGCTTTCTACTCAGTCACCAGGAGAAATTTTCATATAGGGCCTGATTCTCCATCCCTTACTCAGCCAAAAGGAGTTTGACAACTAATGATTATCCAAAGAGGCAGTGTTAATTCAAATTTAGATTTTTTTTAAAACAAGCTGGTATGGAATTTAAGGTCAAGAGAAATGTTTCCTTAATTTCTGTTTTAAATAAATAAATGCAGCTACTTTTAAATGGACAAGCAATTCCGCTGCAGCATAAGAAGCTCAGACATTGCAGTGCTAAGAACATGACAATGAAACTATCTGAGGTCCTGGTTTTTCAAACACTTCCTCACATAAGTGGATAGCGTTTTCATGTATGTCATTGGGAATATTCATATGCTTAAAATTAAGTATGTTAGTGTTTGCAGGATCAGGGTCATAGTTTATTGTATTGCTCTCATTATCAATGCACAAACTGATTGTACGCAAAAGTAAAATTGATTTGATAATTTTTCGTTATTCAAGCTAAGAGAAATGCAAAAGGTAAAATAGAGTTCTAAAATTTTCAGACTCAGTAATTAAAGCTTCTATTACTAACACATTAAAGACATGTTGGTTTATAAGATTATTTTTTAGTTAAAAATGAAAGGCAAGTCAAACTAAAACTGAAGATTCCTTATGTTTAGAATTCCTTAATTAGATAAATTTTCTAAAACAATTGGAATATGAAAAGTGCTAAGTATTGTTATTTTATCAATATTTTCAAGCAATGACTTTTAAACAAGCCTTTAGAAAAGGCTGCATTTTTTCCTGTTATTAGCAAAGAAACAATTTGAAAGAAAAATAAACTGACAGTGACTGCTCTCACATCAATAATTAAATAACTTGATTTGGCAATTGCAAGTAAATTTTAATGGCTACACTCTCATTTTATTGCCATTTCACTTAATACGGTGATAGACTTGTCTCTTGACACTATGGTCTTTAGTTTGATTACTGACTGAAGGCAACCTTTAGTGTGTTTTCTTAACAATTTTGATTTAGTAAACTTTCTTCCTGAATCAGTTTTACAAAGAATATTCCTTGAAGCCTGTAGTTAAGATTTCTTTTTAGCAATAGAATTTTTAAAGAATATTTTTGACATGGACAGTCCCATGATACAAATAGTGATTCTTATTTTCTATTGTTTTGTTGTGAACACCACCTGTATCCTATTTCAATCTCCTTCACTTTCAAGCTGTAGATACATATACAATCTACCCTAAGTTTGTCTTTCCTCCAGCTGCATTACTGTTGTTTTCCCCCCAGTCATTCTTCATTTTCGAGCCTATGTCAAAAGATGTTAGAGTTCAATTCAGAAATATCCTGGCTATCATATCTCACATCTGTCACTAGATCAGTATAATTCTATTCTAGGGACAAAGCTGGAATCTATAGATGTGTTCTTCCAATTGCTAACATAAATGTTCTTAAGGTCAGGTAGGGAGAATAATTCGTCAGTCATGTGCCTCTAGGACTTCTAAGACTAGTTTACATTTATAAAAGCTGTTATGCTGTTTGTGACATTTGCGTAGCCTTTGCTTTTTTAGCTTTTCCTTTCTATAGTACATGATATTCTACCACTGAGCAATACATCAGTCTGTTTCAATCAGTGGACAGGAACAGGTGAACAGAATGCAATCAAGAGGGTTAACTACAGATTCTAGTCTCTCCAGTAGGTGCTGTGACTCATTCTTGTATTTATATGCTATTAGTTCAGTTGCTACTATTTCATTATGTAATTTGGTTTCTTTGCTATAGTACAGAATATAAAATGACTCACTTTTCCATTACCAATTTGTCTTTATGTCCAAATCTTAGCTCCAGGAGAACCTTTAATTGACTGGTACTCTTTAGTTTGTTAGGATTGTGTAATACAAGTTATATGACATCCTGGCCTCCTTAGGTTCTGTGATTCACCCTCAGTAGTTTTTGGTATTATCAATATTAACTCTCTGCTGTTTTTGCTAGCGACTTGGTTTTTGAATCATTAGAAATCATTAGGGACATGCCTGACACATGATAGCACAGTGGGCACACTCTCTCAGTGAACACACGAATGATAGAATGCATAAAACTTTTGTTATTGCTAACTTTCCTGCTGTCTAATACAGTAAGTATGAACGTATGAATTTTCATGTGTGAACTTACAGGGAGAGTGAAAGGTTTCATATAGGAAGCACATGGATAAAGTAATACAGTTCTCTAATATGAAACATTTAAACTGCAAAACAATTCTCTGTGAACACAAACTTTCACCTACCAGTGACACTCACCATTTCTTAGTGTCTCTCATGCAAAAGTAGACAGCTGTTCATCTGTGATTAAATGTATAAAATATATTTGAGGGTTCCCTTCTCCTCAATTTAAAATGTATTCAGGAGTGATTTAGTACAAGGATTCATATTTGAGAAAAACCTTCTTAACAAACAGGGTCCAGGTAGCTATTTACTTAAAAGAAAGCTCTCTTGATATGGCAAAAGAGAAAAGAAAAATTAAAAGATCCACTAAAAAGTCTTCATATGAGGTCAGCTGTATCCATTTCTTGGGGTACTGGGGCTTTCAGACCTGATAGGCTTTCGTAACTTTATTTGTGACTGAGCAGTTTGTTTGGCAGTAATTGTTCACTGCAGACACTACTGTGATTCTGGAAAGCCTTACAAATGTAACTTTGACAAAGATACTTGTCATTACTTTAGGTTATTTGGGATCTTGAATGGACTGTGGTAGTAAGCTTTTGGCTGGATACCTCTATTGTGTGGGCTCAAACAAAGTACCTGCCAAATATATTATCTTAACAGTATTCTATAATCCAAGTACATCCAGCATGATTTCATTGCATTGTATGCTCCCATATTCACTGATTAAAAAAAGCCTTACTTCTAAAGTTGCATCCCCCCATTTAACAGAGAGAGGATGGGGAAAAGTAAATGTATGGGGGTTTTTTCATGCTTTTTTGAAGGCTGTTGATTGGGAACTTGAGCCAGTAGGCTGCAAATGAAACAGTATGAATGAAAACAGTAGGTGGCTAACCTATTTGTACTTAGAGTATTGACTAGATGACAAGGCCATCAACAGGAACAAAGAATTACATTGAAAAAGGATGTGTGATAACTTGAATCATGAGATAGAAAGTAACTGCATCAAGTTTTTTTTTCCCCTCCTTATTGGATAGAAATGGCAACTGAAATACGTTCTTTTGTGGGAATGGAGGGATTTTTAACATAATTATTGTTGCCATTTGAATTATGCTTCCAAATCTTCATTTTAGAAGTTTGTTTCTAGTGCCTGGCAGGGATATTTGTATTTGTGGGTCTGAAATTTGGATTTAATTTTGTTGGCTATATGTATTGATGTTTGGAGATGTAATCTTAAAAACAGCACAAAATCCATGTAAATTAATGATGACAGATATTCCCAGGCTAGTGTAATGAAAGTAAAACTAACTCAGAAGTGTGAAATATCCTTTTCTACCAACTATACCAAGGTTGTGCCTGAGGTTTGGCCACAGATAAATGCAGAGGGTTGACAGCACACTAGCATATCTGTGTGCCCCGTGCTCATCCAGTGCCCCTTTCTTCCTCTCTCTCCAACAAAACTCAACTGAGTGCAAGTGGGAGCCTGCAGATCATTCCTGTGTAATGATCTTATACCCTCCCGTGTGTTCAGAATGCCTTGGACTCTTCTTTCTCTTCACAGAATTAACACTATGGGCCTGATCCACCTCCCATTTAAGTCAGTATTAAGATTCCCATTAGCTCAAATGGGAGGTAGATAAGGCCCACATAAGTTAAAAGGAATTGGATCAGGTCTTGGATGATCGTTCCATTCTACCCACTGTTGGCCAGCAAGAACTTCTTCTCCCACTCCAGGGTCATTCATATTCACCCAGCCCTGGTCGTCACTATGAGATTAGGTCAAATTTAGCAGCGTTAGATTGATTTAACCCTGCACCCGTCCACCTGTCCACATTTACTTCGCCTTAAAGGGCTCTTAAAATTGATTTCTGTATTCCTCCCCCAACGAGGGGAATAGCTCTGAAATCGACCTTGCCAGGTCGAATTTGGAGTAGTGTGATTGCAATTCGAAGGTATTGGCCTCCGGGAGCTATCTCGGAGTGCTCCATTGTGACCGCTCTGGACAGAGCTCTCAACTCAGATGCACTGACCAGATAGATAGGAAAAGGCCTGTGAACTTTTGAATCTCATTTCCTGTTTGGCCAGCGTGGCAAGCTGGGGATGAGTGCAGATCTCATCAGCAGAGGTGATCATGATGGAGTCCCAGAATTGAAAAAGAGCTCCAGCATGGACCAAACGGGAGGTACAGGATCTGATCGCTGTACAGGGAGATGGATACGTGCTATCAGAACTCCCTTCCAAAAGACGAAATGCCCAAACATTTCAAAAAATCTCCAAGGGCATGAAGGACAGAGGTTATAACAGGGACCCACAGCAGAGTCACATAAAACTTAAGGAGCTCAGACAAGCCTACTAAAAAACCAGAGAGGCAAATGGCCACTCGGGATCAGAGCCCCAGACATGCCATCTATGATGAGCTGCATGCCATTCTAGGGGGTGCAGCCACCACTACCCCACCCCTGTGCTTTGACTCTGTCAATGGATTATCACGCAACAGGGATGCACATTTTGGGAACGAGGAAGATGATGATAGTGCACAGCAAGCAAGCAGAGAAACTGTTTTTCCCGAGAGCCAGGAACTGTTTCTCACCCTGAACCTGGAGGCAGTACCCCCCGAACCCTCCCAAGGCAGGCTCCCAGACCCGCCAGGTGGAGAAGGGACCTCTGGTGAGTATACCTTTATAAATATAATACATGGTTTAAAAGCAAGCGTGTTTAATGGTTAATTTGCGGCCAGTACAACTATTAGAAAAGTCTGTTAATGTGTCTGGGGATGGAGCGGAAATTCTCCAGGGACATCTCCATAGTAGGACACTTTACCAAGCCAGGCAAATAGCACTTAGTCTGGAGTCATTGCATAACAAAGCATGGCAGCGTATGGTCCTGGTGTTTGCTGGTGTCAAGGTTCCTCCCCCACTCTGAACTCTAGGGTACAGATGTGGGGACCTCTATGAAAAACTTCCTAAGCTTATCTTTACCAGCTTAGGTCAAAACTTCCCCAAGGTACAAAATATTCCACCCGTTGTCCTTGGACTAGCCGCTACCACCACCAAACTAATACTGGTTACTGGGGAAGAGCTGTTTGGACGCATCCTTCCCCCCAAAATACTTCCCAAAACCTTGCACCCCACTTCCTGGACAAGGTTTGGTAAAAAGCCTCACCAATTTGCCTAGGTGACTACAGACCCAGACCCTTGGATCTTAAGAACAATGAACAATCCTCCCAACTCTTGCACCCCCCCTTTCCTGGGAAATGTTGGATAAAAAAGCCTCACCAATTTGCATAGGTGACCACAGACCCAAACCCTTGGATCTGAGAACAATGAAAAAGCATTCAGTTTTTTACAGGAAGACTTTTAATAAAAAATAGAAGTAAATAGAAATAAAGAAATCCCCCCTGTAAAATCAGGATGGTAGATATCTTACAGGGTAATTAGATTCAAAAACATAGAGAACCCCTCTAGGCCAAACCTTAAGTTACAAAAAAGATACACAGACAGAAATAGTTATTCTATTCAGCACAATTCTTTTCTCAGCCATTTAAAGAAATCATAATCTAACACATACCTAGCTAGATTACTTACTAAAAGTTCTAAGGCTCCATTCCTGGTCTATCCCTGGCAGAAACCAGCATACAGACAGACACAGACCCTTTGTTTCTCTCCCTCCTCCCAGCTTTTGAAAGTATCTTGTCTCCTCATTGGTCATTTTGGTCAGGTGCCAGCGAGGTTACCTTTAGCTTCTTAACCCTTTACAGGTGAGAGGAGCTTTCCCCTGGCCAGGAGGGATTTCAAAGGGGTTTACCCTTCCCTTTATATTTATGACAGCTGGCATTCAAGCAACATCTGTTCTTTATCTTTCTGTTTTATCCTCAGGAGAATGATATCATTCATGGTCAACTGGATGAATAGGGTAATTTTATTAAGGGGACATTCAGAGGTGGCCGTTACTGCTGAGCTGTTTGCCTGTGGCTGAACAGAAATCTTTCCCGCTGTTAGCCATGCTGTGGGGGGACGGATGAAGCCATCATCCCAGAGAATTGGGTGTGTGTGTGGGGGGGAGAGTTTAGTTCTGTTTGTGCTGCACATTAACCCAAAAACTGCAGCCCCTCCTTTTAAATTGCCAACCCATTTTAAATGGCCAACCCAACGGCTGTTTGGTATGGGAAATGAGGGTGCTGCTGTTTGAAACCATTCCCACATGTTATGAAAGTTAAAGAAGCCAAAAGACTATGGCTTACTATGGCTGCCTGCAAGCCAAATTCTGTTGCCCGCCAGCCCTGCGTGTGTGATCTCTCACACCAAACCACCAGACCCTAAATATAAGAGGCAAAATGTGACCTTGTATAGAATGCACACGTGCTATGTAATGTTAACAGCTTGGTTCACCCTGAAAGAGTCTACCCATTGTTCTCTAAAATGTGTCTTTTTAACTACTACTCTCCCTTTTTTTTCCTCCCGCAGCTGCAACTGTTTCAACGCTCACACTATCATCTCCTTCGCAGAGGCTAGCAAAGATTAGAAGGTGAAAAAACCACACTCGCGATGAAATGTTCTCTGAGCTCATGCAGTCCTCCCACACTGAAAGAGCCCAGCAGAATGCATGGAGGCAGACAATGTTGGAGTCCAGGAAAGCAAAATATGAATGCGAGGACAGGTGGCAGGTTGAAGATAATAAGTGGTGGGTTGAAGATGATAGGTGGCATCAGCTTGCTGACAGAAGGCAGGAGTCAATGCTGAGGCTACTGGAGGATCAAACTGATATGCTCTGGTGTTTGGTTGAGGTGCAGGAAAGACAGCATCAGCACAGACTGCTGCTACATCCCCTGTGTAACCAACTGCCCTCCTCCCCAAGTTCCATAGCCTCCTCACCCAGACGCCCAAGAACGCAGTGGGGGCCTCCAGGCACTCAACCACTCCACCCCAGAGGACTGCCCAAGCAACAGAAAGCTGGCAATAAATAAGTTTTAAAATGCAGTGTGGCCTTGTCCTTCCCTCGTCCCCCACCTCTACCAGGCTACCTTGGCAGTTATCCCCCTATTTGCGTGATGAATAAATAAAGAATGCCTGAATTTGAAGCAACAATGACTTTATTGCCTCTGCAAGCAATGATCAAAGGGGGGAGGGGAGGGTGGTTAGCTTACAGGGAAGTAGAGTGAACCAAGGGGTGGGGGTTTTCATCAAGGAGAAACAAACAGAACTTTCACACTGTAGCCTGGCCAGTCATGAAACTGGTTTTCAAAGCTTCTCTGATGCGCACCAGGCCCTCCTGTACTCTTCTTATCGCCTTGGTGTCTGGCTGCGAGTAATCAGCGGCCAGGCGATTTGCCTCAACCTCCCACCCCACCATAAACATCTCCCCCTTACTCTCACAGATATTGTGGAGCACACAGCAAGCAGTAATAACAATGGGAATATTGGTTTCGCTGAGGTCTAACCGAGTCAGTAAACTGCGCCAGTGCACTTTTAAACATCTGAATGCACATTCTACCACCATTCTGCACTTGCTCAGCCTATAGTTGAACAGCTCCTGACTACTGTCCAGGCTGCCTGTGTATGGCTTCATGAGCCATGGCATTAAGGGGTAGGTTGGGTCCCCAAAGGCAACTATAGGCATTTCAACATCCCCAATAGTTATTTTCTGGTCTGGGAAGAAAGTCCCTTGCTGCAGCTGTTGAAACAGACCAGAGTTCCTGAAGATGCGAGCATCATGTACCTTTCCTGGCCATCCCACGTTGATGTTGGTGAAACGTCCCTTGTGATCCACCAGTTCTTGCAGAACTATTGAAAAGTACCACTTGCAGTTTATGTACTCGCAGGCTTGGTGCTCCATTGCCAAGATAGGTATATGGGTTCTGTCTATGGCTCCACCACAGTTAGGGAATCCCATTGCAGCAAAGCCATCCACTATGACCTGCACATTCCCCAGGGTCACTACCCTTGCTATCAGCAGATCTTTGATTGCGTTGGCTATTTGCATCACAGCAGCCCCCACAGTAGATTTGCCCACTCCAAATTGATTGCTGACTGACTGGTAGCTGTCTGGCGTTGCAAGCTTCACAGGGCTATTGCCACTCGCTTCTCAAGGGCTGCTCTCATCTTGGTATTATTGCGCCTCAGGACAGGGGAAAGCAAGTCACAAAGTTCCATGAAAGTGCCCTTATGCATGCAAAAGTTTCGCAGCCATTGGGAATCGTCCCAGACCTGCAACACTATGTGGTCCCACCAGTCTTTGTGCTTGTTTCCTGGGCCCAGAATTGGCGTTCCACAGCATGAACCTGCCCCATTACCCTATAATGTCCACAGTGCCGGGGCCCGTACTTTGAGAGAAGTCTGTGTCCATGTTCTCATCACTCTCCTGACCACGCTGCCGTCGCCTACTCACCTGCTTTTGCAGGTTCTGCATATGCTGCTGGATAATATGCATGGTGTTTAGAAGGGTCATAACTGCTGTGGTGATCTGAGTGGGCTTCATGCTTGCCATGGTGTGGCGTCTGCACGGGTAACCCAGATAACCTATCCTGAAGGACGACCCATCACTCTCACAGATCTTGGGAGACAGACCAGTCCTTGCTTACAGACAGCCCCCCAACTTGAAGCAAATACTCACTAGCAACCACACACCACACAACAGAACCACTAACCCAGGAACCTATCCTTGCAACAAAGCCCATTGCCAACTGCGTCCACATATCTATTCAGGGGACACCATATCACATCAGCCACATTATCAGAGGCTCGTTCACCTGCACATCTACCAATGTGATATATGCCATCATGTGCCAGCAATGCCCCTCTGCCATGTACATTGGTCAAACTGGACAGTCTCTACGTAAAAGAATAAATGGACACAAATCAGATGTCAAGAATTATAACATTCAAAAACCAGTCAGAGAACGCTTCAATCTCTTTTGTCACTTGCTTACAGACCTAAAAGTGGCAATTCTTCAACAAAAAAACTTGAAAAACAGACTCCAACGAGAGACTGCTGAATTGGAATTAATTTGCAAACTGGATACAATTAACTTAGGCTTGAATAAAGACTGGGAGTGGATAGGTCACTACACAAAGTAAAAGTATTTCCCCATGTTTATTCCCCCTCCCCACCCCCCACTGTTCCTCAGATGTTCTTATCAACTGCTGAAAATGGCCCACCTTGATTATCACTACAAAAGGTTTTCTTCTCTTCCCCCCCACCCCAGCTCTCCTGCTGGTATTAGATCATCTTAAGTGATCACT
Organism: Lepidochelys olivacea; assembly: GCF_965140295.1. Lineage (NCBI taxonomy): Eukaryota > Metazoa > Chordata > Testudines > Cheloniidae > Lepidochelys > Lepidochelys olivacea. The sequence goes on from NC_140411.1 coordinate 172,726,720, forward strand.
CTCTTTACAGTGTGTATGATAACACCCATTGTTTCATGTTCTCTGTGTATATAAATCTCCCCACTGCATTTTCCACTGAATGCATCCGATGAAATGAGCTGTAGCTCACAAAAGCTTATGCTCAAATAAATGTGTTAGTCTCTAAGGTGCCACAAGTCCTCCTTTTCTTTTTGCGGATACAGACTAACACAGCTGCTACTCTGAAACCAGGAAAAAAGGTGTTGCTTTCACGGAGGGAAGGAGGGAGGGAGGGACGGGGGGCCTGACTAGATGTACCCAGAACCACCCGGGGCAATGTTTTTTGCCCCATCAGGCACTGGGATCTCAACCCAGAATTCCAATGGGCGGCGGAGTCTGTGGAAACTGTGGGATAGCTACCCGCAGTGCAATGTTCTGGAAGTTGACACTAGTCTCGGTAGTATGGACACACTCTGCCGACTTAATGGTCTTAAGTTGGGACACACTCAGTCAACTGTATAAAATCGATTTCTAAAAAATTGACTTCTATAAATTCAACCTAATTTCATAGTGTAGACATGGCCTGAGTCTCACTTTAGTATACTTTGACCTTGACCATGAAATAGAATCCACACTCTACTGAAGTTAAGGGGTCTACACGGGGTCAGTAGTGGTCTGCTGTGGACAGAGGCATGGTCATTTTTAGGGCTGCCCGTGCCTGTGTCAGGGACTGAGCTGGCACAAACTACCTCTCTTTTGTCCCTGTACTAGTGCAGCGGGCCCATTGTATTTCCTTTCACTGTATTCTCAGTCATTCCCACTGGAGATGAATCTGTCCCTTTTAACATAGTGAGCTGCTTCTAAGTTTTCATACAGTAAATTCTTGGTTTCCAGTACTGAAGCATTCATGGCACCCTTTGTGTTTATATCTACTGTTGTTATTCAGATGCTTTTCCATATAGCTATGACATTTTTGCTGACCCTTCTTTTCTTTCTTCTCTCTCGCACTGAGTTGTTGAAATAATAGTAAAAGCAGTAAATGGCAAGTTTTTAAAATATATCTGCTGTACTTGGTTTTTCTTCAGCTACATAATTAGCAATCACTTCATTCTCCAGTCTCTTTAGACAGGTTTCAAGGTCATCTTTGTTTTCTTCAGACTCTGTAATTCTGCCTATATGGAACATTTTGTTGTTCTTTTTTTTCAGCATCAATGTAGAAGATTGCTGCCTTAGATATTACTACTACAACTCGTTGATACAAATTCACCCTGCATTATACACATACAAACTGATTCCGCAGTGTGCTACTCTTGGTTTCAATAGAAATCAATATCATCACAGTGTATAAAACATGAATGAGGTAGTGAAACAGGTCCTTTACTTACCTAAAGTAAGACTGGGTCTACATAAGAAATTTGTACTGATTTAAGTCAATTTAGAATCCAAGGCCCCTATCCTATAATTACAGCTCAGTCTTACTACCATCAATAGCTTCATTTATTTCAGTAGGGCTCCCTACTGAAATGCATGGATGTAAGTATTTGCAGAATTGGAGCCTTATTTAATTAAACCAGTGCAACCCCTTTGAGTGGAAACTCTTAAATCAACTTAAAAGCACCTTGCATCTATTTTAGCTTAACTCAGTCCCTTTTTGGCTTAAGCTAAATGTGTATATAGAAATATAAAACTGATTTAAGAGTGTCCACTCAAGAGTCTGCACTGATTTCATGCTATCAGTTTCGATACCAATGTAGTTAAAAACAGTATAACATTTGTGTGTAGACAAAATCCCAGAGACTTTGATTCTGAGTCTCCACTGTCTTGGACCTTGTATAGTTGTTTACATCTGTGCAAAGTGTATGTAATATGCCACCATTATGACTTTGGTAGAATTTTACACCTACTTGACACTCACTTTGAACATGTATAAATGACTACATAAGGTCCAAGGTAGTGGAGAATCAGGCCCCTTGATTTTGCTGCTAACAAGCCACATATTTCCAAACACATATACCAGCCTCTTTTTAGGAATTCTGGGTAGAGTGGTCCAACAGTTAATATCAATACTAAATACTACTGTATGCTATATTTAAAACTATCTCACTTATGTTACTCTTTATACGCACACATGTTTAAGTGAAAGCACACTCAAGCCTTATATGTGCACTTATTAATAAATGATGTAATATGACCCCTAATCCTGGGCTGTGTCCAAACAGTGCTGAGATAAATTTGTGGGGTAGGGTGCAGGTAAAAAAATGGCTTTACAGCACACTGACATGACCTCCATCCTGGGGCAAGCTGGGGAATGCAGCTAAGTTCCAGTACAAATTAGAGCAGGACTTCTTCTAACCTACACCAGGTTGTCTATATGGACAAAAGTCCATTCTCACAACTAGGCATTATGGAGACCAGAGATGTCCACTTTCCCAAGACAGATTCCATTGGTTAGGATGAGGGCAGACTAGTCGCTGCTATAGTAGTTTCCACACAACCCAAGGAGTCTTCCTATGATGGGGAAAATACTCACCAGCTACTTAGACCAATAACTTTTTTGTGTGGTAGAGCAGATCTGGCTCTCTGTGTTGTGTGGTCTATTCACCCTTCATAAACTGAATTTATTTGTATATGTGGTGCACTGCTGTAGCTTACTAACAATGGATTTATTTATACTATAGCAGGCCCCTAGATTCCAAGTTTGCCTTGTAAGACTTGTTATGACATCGCTGTATAATACACAATTTTTAATAAATACAAATTATATAGAAATATAAATTGTCTGATTATAGAGAAGCAAAAAAATAACAAATTTGAGGAAAAGTACAAAACTCTAGCCAATAATTAATCTTAGCTGATTTATTCTACTGTACTGAAGTGGTAAATAATTATAAGTAAGGAAGTTCCCTTCAAACATAGGTTTCCATAGTAACATATTTTTTAAAATCCTAGCAACATTAATAACTGATGTTTATCAACCTATTCTCATAGTCACTACATACTTTCTTTCTTGGATATGGAATCTGCATCAAATGGAGACTTTTTATTTTATTTTATTTTGCTACATATGTGAGCTTTGCATTGGAATGTTTAGCACCTAATGAACTATGGACTTGAACTTCAAAGTGTTGAGCATGTCAGTTCCATTTTCCAACAAAACACTTAAGTGTAAACTTAAATGTAATCATGTGATGAGTCTCATCGAAGCCAGTGGGATTACTCACAGAAAGAAGCACTATACCCAGAACTAAGTTCAGCAGGGTACCCAAAGCCAGCACTGGATGACCTCAACAAAAGGTTCTGACACAAATCTACTATACGCAGGAGATTCATAGTTACCAAACTAGCCACAAGCCCAGATTCAGTAAGGTTCACGTTCGTTGGGGAGTTAATTCTTCACTTTAAGAATCTTTGATTTGGTGGAGATCATCTCATAACTTCAACACCCTTCTAAGGTAATTTGTATTCTGCAGATTTCCTTAGTGATTTTTTGTATATTAGAAAAGTCCCTTTTTGTGCATTTTCATAATCCATGAAATTATCTGTAATTGTGTAATTAGTGTAAATACATGCAAACACATTTACACCATATAATTACAAAGTTCAATGGCATAATTGTGATGGGTAATGTCATAAAGAAAAATCTATTAAATTTTATGAAATGATAGTTTGTGCATATACAGGTGCCTATATGTAAAGCTGAATACTTGTGATATCTATTAAATTGTTTATAAAATTTTCCCCAAAATAACACCAAAAATAGTTATTCCCCATTCAGAAATTGAGTTTTTTTAATTGTGAGTGTTAGAAGCAAAATTACTTGTACCTGAATTTGTTCTGAAATGTTTTTGTTAAAGTGATACTTTCATTTAACTGTTAAACAGGTGTTAATTTACAGACTGCAAGCCAAATAGGTGATTAGAAGCACATACAGTCAGTGAGTAATTCTTTCTGTCCCTACACTACAATTCTGGAAGTTCATTTTATCTTTGAAATCTTTACTTTCTCTAAAACTAGAATGAACTTTTTAGGTGTGCCAACTGTAGGAGTATAAGACAGCTTTTGAATAATAGAAATGTAGGGTTGGAAGGAACCTTGAGAAGTCATAAAGTACTGCACTGCGCCTGTACTGAGGTAGGGCTCAGTAAAATGAGACCGTCCCTCATAGGTGCTCATCTAACCTGTTCTTAAATCAACAGGTTGATACATCAACAAGAACATGGAATAGGGTGGAGTAAACACAGAAAGTATTCTTTTCTTAAATAAATTAGTCATTGTACGATGCTCACAATTTCCTTCCATCCTCATACTGTATTCCTCAAAGTCAAAGATCATTTATTCTCAAATTGCCATCCTGTATCTGATGATACTTTGAGTATCTATCAAATATATAAACAGTACAGTCTGCATCATTTGGAAAAAATCAGCTTTTAAATGTTTTAGTCAGTGTTAACTTCAGTCACTTTACAGTATTGAATTTTAAGCTTATCCTAAATACTTGAAGTGGGAAGTCTGAGTAGAGCACATGGAACCAGTTTAATAAAGATGCTCACAACAGCCTCCTCATTAATTTGTATTAATTTTTCTATTCAAATGATATTACTTGAGTTTATAAACTGGTCTCTGTCAGTGTCACTTTGTTTAGAACAGAAGGCCCACGAAAAATAATTGTACATTGTTTATTTTTCAGGTGAAGCTGGACCATGGAATGTGACTATGATGAGCTTCTGAGGAAGATATTCCTGAACTTTATAGAATCGGAGAATATCAGGGTTGGAAGTGACCTCAGGAGGTCATCTAGTCTAAACTCCTGCTTAAAGCAGGACTAATCCCCAATTTTTGCCCCAGATCCCTAAATGGCCCCCTTAAAGGATTGAACTCACAACCCAGGGTTTAGCAGGCCAATGCTCAAACCACTGAGCTATCCCTCCTCCGATGTTGTGCATTGTTTAACTGATTGGAATTCTTTTGCAATGATTTTTTATTTCACTCAGGTAAATTTTGTAAATAAAGCACCTGAGGCCAAATTCTGTTCACAGTGGAACAGGACGTACCAAAAAAAAAAAAAAAAAAAGTGTGGAACACAAATAGACTCAAGTCGGAAGTCAGATATTTACCCGAAACTAAACTCCCTGATAAATGAAAGAGAATTAATGGGATTTAATAATCAGTACAAAATATTCTGAACCTTTAAAAATCACGCAAGACCATTGTCTGACCATACTAAAAGAAGGACAGATGACACTTGATATGGATTTTGATCAGTCTGCAACTTCATTATATGGATAGCTGGGACTGCCTGGCGGATAAAGTGTACAGTGTAGGCAAATCCATGTTTATTCAAATCATTACGCAGGGCTTCCACCAGCCCCCCTTCATTTTCCATCCAGGTCCCCCCAGCCAACCCATGGCTTGGACCTTACCATCCCCCACCCTCCCCTTGTAGGAGAGTTAAGGTGGGCCATAAGAATGGGGAGGGAGTGGCTCCCTGCCATACCAATCCATAGGAGTCCCCAACTCCCCTCCCCCATTCTGTTCCTTTATCTGGCACCTCCTTTTAAGTCCTTTACCAGGCCATCCATCTGATCACTGGATGCCTTCCCTATGGAATACTTGCACTGGACATCCACCCCACACTTACAAAATAAGTTGCGACATATAGCCTACCCCTTTTTCTTCTTACCAAAAAAAGGTCCTCCCTAACTCCTGCTGTGGGGAAGGTGAAAAAAGCTCACTCCACCGAAGCCAATCTGGTGGTGTGGGAAAAATTCCTTCCCTGCCCCCCTAAAGAGGAACAACAATGCCCACAGCAGGTCCTAACCCAACCTGATATTCACCACCTCTAGGGGAAGAGGAGTGGGTGCTGCCTTGCCTGCTGTGTGGAAAAGGGGGCTTTAAACTCCCAGGGCTTGCACCTTTATAGCCATCTGACCTCACATTCCCGGGGCGTGAGTCAGTGCCACAAAACTGACCACCATTCACCTTTTGTAGTAATTTCTGACCTCCTTCTCTCCCCCTACCATAAAGCATTTCTGCCTTCCCTCAGAAAGCCAGACAGCGATCTCCCCACTTTAGGTGCAGTACAGTAAAACCAAATATTATTTTATTTCAATCCTCCTACTCCATTCCTTCCATCCCTTCTGAGTGTTGTCCATTTTTAATCCATGCTTAGGTCTCAGTCCAGCAATGAAATCCGTTTGGACAGAACTTCCCACCCCAATAGAAGAAATCCAACAGCATGAACAAGTCTATAGATTGTAAGCTTTCTTTGCTATAAGGAAGTTCTAGAGGATCGCTTTGAAGGGAGTAGGATCTGGATAGATGGAAGGATTTTACATGTAAGTATGTCACTGAATTGTTGACTTGACTGCTTTCCCTGATTTACTTTAGACATAATCCTAAACAGGTTTTGGCCCTTTAACTAATGAGAAGTCTGAAAAAATGAATAGCTCTTCTCATTCTCTAATTTCTATGTTAATGACATCTAATTCAGGGAGGAAAAATAACTCACAAGTTAAATCCAAGCTGCTCTTTTAATTATTGTGTTAGATTTCTATTCCAAGCATGAACTGTCCTACATTATTCTCAGTTACAGCTACACACCCAGACATATTAACCCTCAAATAATTCTGACAAATAAGGGAGTTACATGTCAGTCCTCATGGTAGCTATCAGCTTTTAGTTATAAGCAGGAAGAATTTGGAACAATCCGTGTTTGGAATAGAAATATAGTACAGAAACTGAAAGGGTATTTTGAATTTAATTTGAGTATTGCTTTTCCTCTGTGTATAAGATTTATCTGGCAAAGACCTAGTAGGTCTCACAGAGTGAATGAAGTCTTTAAACTAATGGCAAGCATTAAAAGAAAAGACAACAGAATGAAACACATTCTTTACTCAATATATTATGTTTTTCCCCCATCAGAAAAATGGCCATTCATATTTGGAAGTCAAATGACATATAACTCAGTCTGTCATAAACGGTTATTTCATACATTGCTTTGATATGGTACTTTGAATTGTATTATGGTTTTATAGTCTTTCTCTTAAATAGTCTTTCTCTTAAAAGCATTCTTTTACCTGTCCCCTCATCTGCAGAATTAGGGAACTTTGCTCAGAAAAATGCTCATTAAGAGCATTATTACACAAATAACTTAAGTATTTGCTTAATTTTAAGCACAAGTAATCTTGTTGAAGCAAATGAGACTTATGAGTTTAAAGTTAAGCACCATGCTCAAGTATCTTGCTGAACTCATACCTGAGGGCTTGTCTTACTGCATACAAAGTCACTCTTAGTGTGCAGTACTAGTGTCACACCGAGAGTTAGTGTGGAATAGTTAGTATGCATTAGCTGTTGCAAGCTTTTTCCCCCATATAGAGACTCCATAGAAACAACGATCATGTATTGGATGAAATCCTGACTCTGCTGAAATCAATTGGAGTTTTGGCTTTAACTTCAAAGTGGCCAGGACTTCACCCACTGTGTTTTCACCAACATCCAGAGTGATGGCAATAATATACAGTTTAAAGTGGTTGGGCCAGCATTGTGAACCCTCTTACAAATTGCACTTCCAAAAGTTGAAGAGGATCGCATACAAATAGGAAACTTCCATACAAAAACTTTGTATTTGCTTAGTAGCACTATAATATCAAGGCAAGTCCTGTACTTGATCAGTATGTAACATTACTTTTATTATGCTTTGTTTTTTTAAAAAGTTATTTATAATCTGATTTACATTTTCCACATTAGACACTAACTTAGTATGTCACACTGGCATAAGATGACAGAGCTGAAACAAATTATATATATTTGACTTCTGCTTTTCTTGACAGTAATAAGCAGCATTTCAACTAGATGTAGCCTAAGCACCAGGGGCATATTACTCTAAAAGAGGTATGATTGGCTCAGTACTGGAAAAAAATATTAATATGTCTTCCTAGTCTTAAAATAAGCACTATAACCACTTGACAGTTAATATTGAGTACATAATTTGTTAGGAATGCTTATCTTGAAAAGTATGTGCACTGTAAAATCTTTATACAATCAAATGTGTATGTATGTATGTGTGTGTGTATATATATATATATATATTCCTTCACAAGAGTGTGCTAGAATTGGACTCCCTCTTTTGCATAAAATACTATTTCTGAGGGGGTGGGAAATTATAAGGCTTTCAGAATCAAAGGAGGTGTAAAGGGAAACTGACATTTCATCAGGTTCTGCTATGTGACTATGGAAACTATGGACAAAAGTCATTCCAATGTTGGGGCTTGACATTCAGCAAGAAAGACAAGATGCAAGGAATAAGATAATTAGATCACAAACTTATTAACTTAGCTCACCTGGGAACTATACATCAACAACTTGTATAGTGCAAGTTATGATTCCTTCTTTAATCATTTCCATGCAGTACAGGACTGCTGTCAACCGCTCCACAAATGATTCCCAATCTGTATCTATATTGGACACCTGCCACAAGGAGGCACCAGCAATTAACTTGGCTTCCTCCCCCTTCCTCCCAACTCTGAACCAGGTTCTCAGATAATTAACATTTCCCTCCCTAACTTTAGCCAAAAACATATCTGTTCCCTTGTCTGAGAGGTGTAACCCCTTGTTTCTGAATAACCAAATATGTTGTTTATGATGGGTAGTTGCTGAGCTTTCTCATTCCAGATGTTTCATACATCTTCTGGTGTTGTCAACCCATGGAGGCCTCACAACTTCCTGCTTTATTCTCCACTGTAGCATTTCAGATCAGTTTACTGTCATCCCCAAGGAAAGGTACTGGGTATGTCTTACATGTCTTAAACCTCTGTGCCCTGATGACTAAGTCAACAGCCTTACAAAATCCCAAATCATTTTCACACAGGTATACAATAATAAGTTTCCTGCATGTGAAAAAGTCTAAGAGAGGGCATCAGCTGGTCCCACAGCATACCCTCCTGCCCTGCCAACTCAGATTCACCCTGGTACTGAGGCCGAGGTGAAAGGCGGTTCAGGCTAGAGGAACAGGGTTTTTATACCTTTCCCCACGTGTTCATGGCTTACCTGACCCCACCAGCCTGCCCAGCTCAGGTGATTGTTTCCCCTGCACTCCAAACCACTCCTCAGAACTTCTGAGGGAGGAGAAGGACTTAAAAGTCACAATCTTTTTTCCCATCTTGAGATTTCATTTTTTCCAGCAAAAGAAATACAAAATAATTAATTAAAAATAAATATGGCAAAGAAAGATACAACTATTTAGTATAGACACTATTTATTTCTTTTCTACTCTGTTTTCAACTTGACCCCAATCCTACAAGAAATGGCGGAAAGTCAGACCCTGTGCCCATGCGGAGCCCCAATAACTTCTCTCAGTGCACATCAAGATCAAGGTATGATTGGCATGGCAAAAAGTGACCAAAAAAACCCCTCAAGTGTGAATATTGTAAGAAATACAATGTGTTTTTGCACTCCACCTGTTCATCTTTCTAAATTTCTTGCATATAATCTTGACATCATGCAGCCACAATTATGGATTTTAGATTCTCTTGTAATCCAAAGATTTGTTTTTCTTGTTTTGGGATAACTTTGTAGTCTTCCTTTTTCTGCAAAAGAGAAGTAGTCTTTAAGAGATTCAAATTAACATCCTGAGCTGATGATATCAATGGTGTCCACTACCATTCCACTTCCAATCATGTATGCTTATTAATAACATCATTGAAAACTTGACTTTCAAGCAGCAAGTTCATAAGTGATGAACCGGAATAATGCCACAAATGAAGTCACACTAACTGCTGCAGTTCTCAGCCGTGAGTAGCTTGTTTAATTGGAGATTTAATTAGGGATTTGTTATTTCAGAGAAATGCCAATTCTGACTGAATCTTAAACAATTGTTTACAACTACAAAACAGAGCTTAAGAGAAAAAATTGTGAGAAGAGTATAGAAGTCAAAATGATTCTTAATGTATTTCAGAAGGATTATGAGGAAAGAAAAAATATACACACCTTTTTAATTTTAATTTAAGATATGTGTAAATGTGTAAAGAGGTTATCTACATGGGGAATTCACAGGGAAGTTAGTGCAACATAGCTAGGTTGCAATTTTAAAGTGCCATAGCTAATCTGCACTAATTGCCCATGTGGACACTGTAATTCCACACAACGTGGGATAAGGCTGATGTGCTTTAACATAGTGCTGTTTGAAACAGTACTATGTTAAAGTGCACTTGGGAACCTTTAGTGCACATCAGCAGGGTGTATGCAGACCAATTAATGTGCATATTCATGTGCTTTAGGACTCTCACCCACACAGGGTGCATTGCCCTACTGTATGGACAAGCCCTTTGTGAGATTTAACATAAACCACACAAAGACACTTTTATTGCAGAGTAAAAGTGGTAACACAAGGAGCTGGTGCAGAGTAGCGATTCAGTAATAGATATTCTGCACTAGCTATTCTGGGCTTTTTCACCATGTACACTTTATATATTTGAACTTTTCACATATGTGATTATTCAGGATAAATATAATGACTAATTTTAAATTCAACATACATGAAGCATTGGAAAAGGATGGTTTTGAGTATATCAGGCAATAAAGTAGGATTGCTCACAAAGCAAATCATTAATTTGTTTTTTTCAGATGAGGGATATCAGCATAGCTCCCTCGAATTGAGCTACTCCTATTAACACCAGCTGAGGATCTGTCCCTAAACTATAACGAGTCCTAAAATGGTGACTGGGGCCTCAAATAATAAAATAAGCAAAAACACTTCATGTGAGGAGGCTCAGAAAGAGTTCTGAAAGATTCATCATATTCGTAAGTTGCAGGGAAAGTGGATTGAAGAGAGAGAAAATTATATAAGAAGCAGATTTTAAAGAGTGTTGATGAATTTCTAAGAGCTCACAGAAGAAAGTATTGGGGAAAAATTATATTCCAAACTGCTGCTCGAAAAGAAGAGAAGAACAAGGTGAGCTTTGGATATGACATTGCAGCCAATGATATAGCCAACAGGTGTGTATCAGATAATGTACTTCTCATACTTATTTCACAAGAAACTCATTTCATTAGATGCATCTAAAATTTTCAAATACACCTAAAAAGAAACTTAACCTTATATATATGTGAAGATGCCATTGAAATTTATAGCTCTATATCTAGTAAGCAGCAACTAGAAATATATATTTTAATGTTTTCAATAATGTTTGTACTCAATATTATATAATTACCATTTTAAAGGCACACAGTTGACTATGAGGAAAATATAATTGTTTTCCACTAGGCAATGATGAATGTTTACAGTTAACCTTCTTAAACATTAGGATTATGCCAATATTCAAATAGATAGCATTTTATTTGTAGAGTATATTAAGAACACTAATACAAAAAGGATGATGGTGATTATTTACCAGACTTATAATGAATTTGAAAGAGATTACATTAACAGTAGGGTGACTGAACTATCCTTTTTATTATGAAGGTGGGTAAGGTCTCCAGAGTGCAAGTAGCAATCTAATATAAGATCTGTGTAGAAACACATCACTAATTTTGCCTTGGAGAATTGATGTGGCCTAAATATTGCTAACTATACTGTGAAGGCAAAAGAGAATGTTTCTGCAAAGTTTCAAAAGGATTCTGTTACATGTATAAATTTTAATTAATAATGAAAAAATAAAAAGTAATCTGGGTCAGAGGTAATGTTGCTGTGATGAAACATACATGTTTTTTTTTTAATATTTGGTAAGAGTAATAGATGAGAATCTTAGCTATTCTAAATTTATATCAGCTGAGGATCTGGTCTGTTATAGTTTTTTCATTTATGTGGGCAATGTAAGATTTATTTTATATCCTTAACAAATCATTTGCTCCCTTTAAAGTGCCCAAGTTCCTTAAAAGTTATGTTTGGTAAGTACACTGTAATCACATAGGAACTTCTGTTTGTTTTTGATTATTGACTAAAATTTTACTTTTGAAACTCCATATAGATGTTCCTCTAAAAGATTATTGAAACCTGCTGACAGATAAATTCAGTGAAGCATGTGTTATCATTGTCTATGTTCCACCTGCAGATAAATAGAGAACTCCAATCTCTAGTAAATAAGTCTGACATATTTTATGAAAACCAAATTCCTTTATGACACTGCTGCAAATGTGTCACTGAAATTCTGAAAGGCTTTGTTTAAAGTAAGTTCAGCTCCCAAAATACAGTGCAGATAGAGTTTCTATGGAGTTCAGAAGGACAGTAACAGTTTCCAATTGCATTACCTCATTTTAAAGACCAGGAATCTCTCAAACCTATAGTGTCTTTGAAAATGGGAGACACTTTCTAAGTGAGAACATGGTATGTATTTTCTGATTTTTTTTCCTTTCCATGGGGCTTCAACAAGTGCAAAGAGGTGGATGTTATAAAGGAGAGAGACCAAATAAATTCAGGAATTATTATTATTATTATTTATTTGTATTGTGGTAGCATCTAGGAGCCCAAGTCACAGAGCAAGACCATACTGTTCTAGGCACTGTACTTCCTTACATTTAATTTTACATACTACAGTGTAAAACCTTGACAAAAAAAATCTCCAGCATATAAAAGCAACAGAGGACATTATTTTAGAAAAAAAAGAGAAAAAAATCCATATGAATCAACCTCTACCATATAGTGATATCTGAGATACATTACACAAGTACTTAGAACAGAAAATAATGTTGATATCTCAGATACCAATGTGAAGTAATTGTTGGGGAAGATTGAGTTTTTCATGGTGATCGCTGTAGGTATTTTGACCAAGATAGACTTGCTTCACATTTGTATTCCTCTAAGATAGTATCCCTGAGACCTATAGATGATGATGGCATATGTTTGGCCTGACACACCACTTCTGTTGAGCTCTAAATGCAGAGTCTTTGATCCCCAACTAAATTCCCATTATTCATGGCCTTCAAACTACCTTAGCATATTTAATAAAGATACTAACACTTTATCCAGCACACTGCGAACACAGCTGTTCTGTGTATCTATGTGTAAGCAAGTAGATGATAATCTATGTTGCAGGAAATATTTCAAGATAATGCCAGGTCCCATTTTGAGATAGTTCTTTTTTCTCTCTCCTTTTCAGGGTTCTGTAGCTAAACAAATATTAAATTAGTACTGAAGTTGAATATTTTTCATATTTTTTTTAAATATCCCTCTTCTTTAGGCAAGTATCCCAGTTTCTAAAGGTATAGAAAATATGACTGATTCTAATGGAAAAAAATCTTATTTTCTTAATCATATAGTTCATTCATACAAGTGAGTTTTCAGCAAGCTTTTCCTTAAACATCAGAATAATTCTTATTTATAATCCCAGAAATAGTATTAATTTTTAAAATTAATTTTAGAGTGGTAAGGCAATTTTACAATATATCCACAGGTTGGTAAAAATGGACACTTCCCGAGATATCATCACTAAAGTATGATATGGGGCACTTAGGTGTAGTTATTATTAGAAAAGTGGCTGTATAGATAGCATGTTCTTAGTCAATAAGTCAGTTCACTTTGTATATTCTGAGTTGTATCCTGTTACATTACTGATTACTTGTCAACATGATGGCAGATGAAATTTAGTGTGGTCAAGTACAAGGAGATCCACATTGGAACAGAGAATTTCAATGACTCATACTAAATGATAAATTGTAAATTACTGTAACAACCCAGGGAAAAGGGGCCTACATGGCTTTATAGACTGTTCAATAAAAATAACATTACAAAAAACCCCAACCCTGTTCAATGGACAGTTTATGGTAAAAAAAAGCAAACAATATGCCAGGTTCTATCTAGAAAAAAACAACAACACATAGAATCATACTAAAATATTATGATGTCTCAATCTAAAACCCTAAACCAAAAGTGCTTTCTGGTGACTCCAAATGTCCCCTTTAGAAAGTTTCTAGTGCACAGAGACTTGATCTGTCAATATTGCTATTGAAAACAGATAGCCCTTCTTTCTTGTCATTATTGTTCTGAAATGATGAAACACAGACAACCACTAAGCAAAGTTATCTCCACGCATTTCGACAGAGAATATGTAAAAGATGGACACTGACATTCAAAGGCCTATCTCTGAAAATATTGACATCTCCTTATCCCTACACCTTGGTGGTGGTTAAACATTTTGAATGAAGTAGCTTGTTTACAGAAACTTTGGGGAATACTAGACAACATGTTAATTAAAGCTATAAAGTAATGGATCAATGATCTGCATTGTTTGAACCCTGCAGTGGTATTCATGTGGTTCGTGTGCAAAACTTTTTAAGGACTGTGACGGGGCAAGGCCAGATGGCTATAGAAAAGTAGTGGGAGATAGATATATTAGCTCCAGGCTAAACAAATCCCTGATACCAGGATAAGTGAAATGGTAGCTGCTCCAGGTCAATTAAGACACCTGGGGCCAATTAAGAACTTTCCAGAAGGCAGGGAGAAGGCTAGGTTGATTGGGACACCTGAAGCCAATCAGGGGCTGGCTGAAACTAGTTAAAAGCCTCCCAGTTAGTCAGGTGGGTGTGCATGTCAGGAGCTGTGGGAGGAAGTTGTGCTGTTGGAGAGGCTGAGTAGTACACACCATATCAGGCACAAGGAAGGAGGCCCTGAGGTAAGGGTGAAGTGGAGCTTGAGGAATTGAGGGCTGCTGTAGGGGAAGTAGCCCAGGGAATTGTATATGTCATGTTTCTAAAAGGTTAGCTACCATAGCTGATACTATTAGGGTCCCTGGGCTGGAGCCTGGAGTAAAGGGTGGGCCCGGGCTCCCCCCCACCTTTGCCCCCTGATTAATCCCTGAGGCTGGGAGACAACAGAGACTGTGCAAGGAAGGATAACTTCTCCTCACCTCCCTCGCTGGCTTATGATGAAAATGGCTCAGTAGACTGTGACCCTTGTCTGTAGAGAGAGAAGGGTTACATGCAGGGTCACGATGAGTCTCTGAGGCTAGCGAAATCTGCCAGGAAATGTGGGACCCATGGAGGCAAGGACAGAGCTTTGTCACAGGACTAATGAAACTTAGCAATGGAGAGCACATTGCTTTGGGAGCTGGTATGACTGGTGAATATTATAAGATGAATCATCCAAGAGTTTGTGACTTCAAGTTTTATTAAATCCCTCCGAGTTGTTGTGCATTTAAAATTTTAGTGCCTAATTCATATCTCGTTTATGTGTCCGTAAATCAGTCCGTTTTTATACCCTGTGTGCATGAGGTCAGAATTTGGCCATTTTCTTGTCTTCTTGAAAATATTTGATCTCTTAGGACTCAAAGACATATTTTTTTTTACTGATTTTCACAAACTTGTTTGCATTTAAGAGACTTCTGATGTCCTGGCCTGACTCATAGGCTTGGGGAAGGAAAGTGGTTGCTGCTCACACCTGCTGAGAATTATCTCATTCTACTGCTGGGACAATATGCAAGAAGGATATTGTAACAGTTTTATTGAAAGACAGACATATAGCAAATCCCACACATGCCCCTGTAAGGGACAGGGAAAAGTTTCAGGCATAAAGGTGTGAATCATTTGATAATAGAGGGTCTCTGATGTTTTTGCTACATCCTGTAATAATCTGCAAATTGTTAGATTACAGTGCATTTAAAAACTTGTTTCTATCCTATTCTTTAGTGCAAATGCAATACAACTCTCACAGTATAAACATATTTGCTGCTTCCATTGCTCCTCTATCTGTTATTGCAGGAAGCATCAGTGAACTGTGGCACCAGATTGTACTCTGATATACACTATGGTGAGTCGGAAGTAACTCTGAGAGTAATTTGGCCCATGGACTTCAAAACCTAATTGGGACCTTAGAAGCTAACAAAATGTTAGATATTAACAATAGTCTGGCCTCTGGTTGCTATTGTAATATCAATGTGAAATGAATGGTAATGTAATTGGCATTGATGTACACCATAACATTAAGAATAATGTTGTTGGAATTGGCCCTTTAACTTTTACTTCTCCTGATTTTTGTGTCTGTGTGTGTGATTGTGTAATTGTACAATTGCACAATCTTAGGCCCTGATTTTGTAATGGATTCAGTGTAGGCACAGTAATATGCTTTGAATGGGTCATTTGCAGAATCAGGACCATAATATTGCATTGACTCGGTACCTTGCATTTAATACTGCTACACCTGCTCTTTTTGACTGTTGTTTATAAAGCATTCATAAAGATACTCTTCCTAACTTTTTTTAATTACTATCTAACTAGTCACTTGATAGACATATAAGGGGTCTAGTAAAAAGGGAAGTATTATGAGAAAGTGGATCAAAATATATTGGAAAAATCTGAAAATTACAATCTTGCATAATACATACAGAAAGAGAGATGTCAAAGATGAATCCTTGTAAGGTCAAATTGTAAGGTGTGTGGCAAGGAATGAGGCAAGGGACTGCAAGAAGAGAAAAGAAAGTCTAATGGCTAAGGCAACTAAATAAAGAACTGGATTCTATCCCTGCCTCTGCCACACTGTTCTCTTGGGGGGTGTCATGGTCCCCAGAGGTTATCAGGGTTGTGGGGCATCTTGCTGCCATCTGCCCTTAGCCTAAGGGAACCTTGTCTGTGCCTATGAGAGTTTAGCTCTGTAGCAACCCTGCTGACTCAGGCTCGCAAGGTTCAATGTAAGAGGCTGTTTAATTGTGGTGTAGATGTTCAGGCTCAGCCTGTAGCCCAAGCTCTGGGACGGTTCCTCACTCCTCACAGAGTCCTATAGCCCAGGCTCCAGCCCAAGCCCAAACTGATTCAGAAGTTTTTTCAGCTGCTCTCT
The DNA here is from genome assembly GCF_965140295.1 of Lepidochelys olivacea. NCBI lineage: Eukaryota > Metazoa > Chordata > Testudines > Cheloniidae > Lepidochelys > Lepidochelys olivacea. The sequence goes on from NC_140411.1 coordinate 172,743,437, forward strand.
GTGTGCTGAAAATGCTTTTCAGCACCAGGTGCTGTCCAGCATCAATGGTGCTGATCTGTCACCGTTATCTGAAGGAGGGAGAGATCGAGATTTGGGCTTATATGCATTAGTGAAATTGGATGGTTGACAGTGAAACACAATGATGTGGTGTATAGAAATGTGTCATTTGTTTGGTAATTATAAGAATTTAAATAGTTAAAGAGGTCACAGTGAAGAAAAATAAAATGGTGGCTGCAAGGAATCTGAGATGTGAAAACCAAAATGGCAGCCTTAGAATGTTACGCCAATGGTGAGCAGGCAGACTGGTGTGAAATAAAGGTCACTCCAAACATCTGAAGGGAGGGGTCAGTCAGGTACAACACAAATCTTCAAACATGTCCAGCTCTAAAGGTGCAGGTTTTCAATGAAGTGCACATTCAAAGCTGATTGATGGATGCAAATCATATGATGTAAGACAACCAATCAGAATAGGTGTATATAAGGTGGAGAGCTGACAGGCTTTACTCAGTCCATCAGCGTGAGTGGAAGGCACCAGTGTACGTGGAAGAAGCAGCAGAAGAGAAGATCAAGACTGAGGAAAATCACAAGAAGATCAGAAGAAGGCAGAGTAGTGAGGGTGAAGAAGCAACATCAGGACAGAGTAGAAGGACCATAACAGAAGGAGTGAAGACATCAGAGAAATTAAGGATGATGATTTTCCAAATGAAATGTGTATCTGTATGCTTGAGTTAATAAAGCTGTATGTCTGTATATTCATGTGTTTTTCTTGATCTCTCACTTTGGAGATTCATGTTCCACATACACGTGGGTATCCAGTACCCATGAAGGGTGACAAGGGGTACTTATGTAGCAATCAAGAAAGCTTTCTGCTCCCTGCAATGGTTAAAAAGTCTCAGCTGCTGGAACCGAGCTCCCTGCCAGTCTTGCTCCACACCCTGCACAGAGTAAGCAAAGGAGGTTATGCTGAAGGGCTGGGGTCAGGAGGGGAGCAGAAATACAGATTTTTGTGTTTGTTTTTTCTTCCCACTTTCTTTCCCTTTTCTAATCTTCCCTCACCCAATGCACCTTTTACAGTCGAAGAAAATGGATGGGTTGAGCAAGAAATTCCCCCAAATCTTCAAAAACAAAACAATATTTTTGTATGTTTTCAAAATTGTAAATGAAATAATAAATTCAAATATAACCAAAACAAATTTTAATTTAAAAAATATGGGGGGGACATTTTCTCAAGTGTTGGGGTTTTTTTACATTAACCCCACCCCCACACACCTTTTTCAGTATGAAAATTCAAGCAGCTCTGTTATTTAGCATCTCCTAATTCATATGGAGTGTATGGGAAGTTTATAATTTCTATGGCAATTTTTTTCATCCTCTTTTTTCCAGTAGTGCTCAGTACTTTGCAGCATCAAGTTTAAATCACATACAGTGCAGTGCAGTGAAACTTCAATGGTAAGTATGCATAAAAATGCATCTGTCAGATTCAATGCACTATTGAATTATGTTACAGAAAAAATCCTCTAAGTTAAGAACAGATTATCATATTTTATGATTGCAAACATTATCTTTTTCATTTAAGAATGCATATATTTTCTTTTTAAAAATCAAAAGAAATGTATAGAGAGGATATGTATAAACTTAGTCAAGCTGCTTGCCTGCTGACCTCCCTCAATCCCAGGGGAGAAAGGAGTAAGGTCGTCGGACCTGGTCGCCAAAGGGTTATTTACATTGCAACTAAAAACCTGCGGCTGTCCCATGCTAGATGACTCAGGTTCACAAGGTTCAGTCAAGCTGCAAATATAATGTGGGCAGATTACAAGTATCTGGGTTGTTTGGGTTTTTTTTGTTTTTGTTTTGTATAGCTATTATGGGATATTCCCTGTATTATAATTGTGATAAATGATTATTTTCCAGTCAGTAACACAGCTTTTTTAAAATTCCTTGACCATATAGGTAGCTGAGATGGTTACTGCATGGAAATTACCTATTTGTAAACATTGCATTTAAGACCCATTGTGGTCATGACTTTCAATAAATATTTACACTGCATCCAACCAAAAATATTTTCATCATCTAAGGAAAATATAAAGTGTCTTTGGATAATCAAACAGTTGAGAATAAATTACATTTAGTCAAACTGTATCAGGAAAGAAATCACATTGGGTAAGCTAAAAGCAAGATCTTCTGCTAATATTTTTAAAGTTCAAATTTAGCAACAAACTTTGCCTGAAGACCCCTGGGGCACCTACTTTTGGTGCCAATTACAACTTTGTCAGTGTTTCCCCTTTTTCAATATATTCATTTTTTCTTAAATTTAATTTAGGAAAGTTGTGCTTGGTTAGGAAGCTCTCCAGTTCTTCCATTAGAATCAGACATGATTTTTGATAAAAGCTCATTCTTTTTCTTTTTTTTTAATTTCCTCCCCACTATAAACCATACCTCCATTTTGGGTTTTAACATTTAGAGTGAATTTTCTCTACTGATGTGCTTCAAATTCTCCAGACAAATAATCTATCCACCTTGTTCATGATCATAAACCACACATCTCTTAGATTATATGAATCTAAGCAATTATATGCAAATGAATTTTGTATGTACTAAGAATAATATTGATAATAAAGGGATTAAAATGAAGTTCCAACAAAGCATCTTAAAACACTCAACAAATCTAAATAAATCCCTTTAGGCTACAAAAACAAGATGAAATTAGACAATGCCAATTAGAGAAAAATAGCCTGTAGAAAGAATACTTTTAAAGAGGAAGGATTTCAAAGGCACAAAGGCCAGTTGAGGGACTAATTCCCAATTGGTACTTCACTCTCATTTCTGCCTTTGAAAATTTTCTGCAAAAGACTGAAGTATAGACCTCTGGTACTGCTAGGCAACAGCTCCCACTATTTCATCCCTATCCCTTCCACCACATACGTTAGTGCTTATCAGAAATGACAAAATATTTGAAAAGGGGTCTATATTCTCTTTCAAAAAGAGAAAGTTGAACAGAAGCTGTTGTGTCAAAATATCTAATTCACTAAGTTATCTCATTCTCTAAACATTCTGATCATATATGTGGCATTGTTCATTCTAAAATACACAGGAAAAAATATGAATATTCTCTTTTTGACTTACAATAAATTTTGAGAAATTATTTCAAGGGTAGCATGACCATCAGTTTCTGGAAATCAGGACTCTTTAAGGAGGCTCACACATTAGGCATTCAAAAAATTAAGGTAACCAAAATCACTAGTCATCTTTGAAAATCTTGGTCAAAGCTGTTAAAGGACTCCTGAGGTCCTTATATCAATAACTATGGCTTTATACTTAATGTCAAAATCAACCTGCCAACCAAAAATAAATAAAAAAAAAACTATCAAAGATGCAAGTATTGGCACATAACTATTAGTGCACATCTATACAATTAGCCTGCTAGCCAAGAGGAAGTGACAAATCTTTTTAATCTTACTAACAGTACATAATATAGTACTTTGTATTTCAAATATTGTGAAGCATTCCTACAACTCTGAACTAGAAAATTAATGGAGTCAGAACCTGGAAGAACAGTAAAGACCAACTTGCCTAACTTTGTCACCTGAGAGGAGAAAGACATTTCCCTTTGTACTTCTTAGAGCTGAAGAATTTTTTTCTATTGGAAGATTTCAAACTATTTATGGACAATGTAAACTCCTTGAAAACTTTACTGGTACCAAGTGGGAATTCTGACATGTATTTTGGCAAGTTAATCTCTGTTACCATTCTATTCCTGAGAGGTGCTAAGATTTTTCAGGTTATATAACAATAATACTAATAAAAATATTAATCTTGCCTCCTTTAGAATTATTCTTTATTCAGAAAATTGAGTATTTTTTGTTACAATTAAAGGTCTTGGCATGTCATCTTTAGTCTTTGGTCAGAGACCATAATTGGCTCTATGTATATAATGTTACAATAGCATGTAATATGTTTAGTTTACTTGTATCCTGTATTTAGCAGATTCACCTAAGAGTGATTCAGCCAGAGAGACACTCAGGTAATGATCCAAGTTTATTGGTGATATGTTCAGATTTAAAGAGAATTATATTACAAATAACAATAAGCATTTCTCTAAGATGTAACTGTTCAAATAGAAATTATAAGACAGTTACACTTCCATTTGGTGGCTCCCAAAATAATATGAATATAAATATATAGTATTAAAACCTCCATGGTCTGCTGCTTAAACCCATCCCTGTGTCTGACTTTCATTCATCTGCATGTCCTGATCAATGATCTGTCAGTCTATTTATACACTAAGTAGGAACAGCATGTGCAATTCTAAGCTAGAGCTGGTCAAGAATTTCCCATTGGAATAATTTTCTGATGGAAAATGCAGTGTCCACAAATTCACAATTTTCTACAGGAAACTTCAATTTTGCCAACATTTTTTATTGTTCCATCAGGAAAATTAAAAAAATATTTTGTATTGGATTATCATGGCAAATCCCAAAGGAATGAAGCTTCCTTGCAGATTGAGCACCACCTGAAATGGTGCTAGCTAGGTTTTTAAGGTGTCTGGCTTGGATGTTCAGTTTATGTCCATTATAAGAGTTCATGGCCTTCCCTCACTGTCAATCTAATAGGGAGGCCATGCCCCTAAAGATGATTTTCCTAAAAATGCAATGGTCAATAGGGGAATTAGTAGTTCAAGGGGCTCTGGCCCTCTGGGCAAGGCAGAGCAACCAGCAGCTTAGAGGTCCTGATCCTTGAGCAGGGCAGAACACTAGTGCATGCAGTCCACCCAGCCTAAGGTGGGGAGTCTGCCACCCCGGAGGTGGGTCTGGCAGCAGGCAGCAGAGGGACCTGGGCCCACCCTACTTCACCAGATCCCAGCCCAGGGCCCTTACAGTGGTGGAGGGTTCTACCACTGGGTCAACAGAGATCCCACCAAATCACACTGAGCTAGACTCTGGCAACACAACCAGACTAATATCTGCAATCCCTTCTGAGTGTACCTCCATCTGCTCTGATTCCTCTATCTCCTCAGGGTACATGGCCAGTGGCAATTCCAGTAGCTCCTCTGGGTACTGGTCAGTCAGCAGTCCTGACACTTGAACTGGGTCCTTAGAACTGTAGAGCTTTATCTTGGGCACAGGGCAAGAGACACCTGATTCCTTCCCCATCTCTCACAACTGAGCTGCAGGGCCCACATTTTGAATTTACTGTTCTGCCCCTGTGCTTCCAGCAGGGGGAGGGAGTGTGGTTTGTCTAGCTTGACCCACCAGAGGGTGGATTCTTCCCATCAGTTTTGGAGGGCAACCATGCCCCCTCACTACATCCATTACTATCAGTCTTATCATGCAATGCAAGCTTCTAGTGACTATGTGATAGCTGTCCATGCTGCATGATTCTTTGGTAATACACTTTGTAACTCATTCATCTTACATTCTAATAGAATGTCCATAACAAGAAAGCCACAGAAATCAAACCATAGCTGATGGAGGGAGTTGGTGGGTTCAGCTACACATATCTTAATTTCTGTTCTTGTCCTGTCACTTAAAATGGAGCAACTGACATAGAAGATGAAAATCAGAAATGCCAATCTGCTGCTCTTCAGCCTTCCTCAGCCCCCATGTTTCACTGCCACACAACAGAGTTGTTATAACTGTGAGTCTATAGAGCTACAACTTTGTAGAAAGCCTGATGTAATGACATCCCAACCAAAGCCTCTGAAGGATCTCAAATTTGGCAGCAGGGGATGCTGCATGAGTGTTCACATCTTTTGAGTATCCTCCAGAACTATGACTCTTCCCAAGTATTTGACTGTTGTAATCTGGAGCTGGAGGCTGCTTGATGGTAATGGCCAGGGACGGAGTTTTATCTGGATTCATATCCAGACCAATGTGTGCTGCTTCTTTCCCAACCAGATTGGCCATCAGTTGCAGAGATCAGGAAAGTGAGCTAAAAAAACTGTCATTAATGTATTCAAGATCTCAAAGCAGAATGGTGTTCAGCTGAATGTCACCAACAGTTTTTCCTCAAGTTTACCCAGCAACCAATCAATGCCAGTACTGAATAGAATGCAGCCTTGCCAGACTCCTGTGAAACTAAGAAACCATGTTGTATATCTGCCATTGTCTCAAGCATAGCTTTTGGTTCCATTATAGACCTTTTCTATCTTGTTTTTGGTCGGTATACCTAAATCAGAATATTTTGTTTTACTGATTTGACTTGAAACATTTGGTTTTGAATTAATTAAAAAAAATTAAACTGCATTCTCCTAGCATATTGCTTAATGGTAGTTGTAGTTTATAGCCCTGTTGTCTTCTATGGACTGGGCTATGTGGAGGACTACAGCTTCCACAATGCACTATAGACCCAGATAACTGAGTTGTGTGGTGCATCAAGGAAGACACAGCACAGCCAGGGATCCATTGTCACCTATGGGCCAGGCTCCCCAGCTGGGGTGCAGTGTCACAGTGACTAAAACATTGATTTGTGAAGTCATTAATCTCTTGAAGAGAGGGCTCTTTCAATATAGTTTTGCAACTTTGTAAGGAAAGGTAGCATAAATTCTGACGTGAGTATCTCTGCATAGCTGGATTACTGGCTGCTTAGATCTGCAGGACCTCAACTGAAAAGCTTATGTAGCAACTGACTAGAGAGATAGTTGGTTATATTTCTTCTTCTACTTGCCATTGAGAGCAGTAGTATATACTGCAATAACTATTGCTGTAACTAATGATCTATTTCTACATGGTTGTTTCATATTATGTAGAAGAAAACAAATAAAGCTACTCTCTTTAAAGAGGGGTTTTTTTGTCTGTGCAAAATGGTTCTTTTCAAGTTAGGCATCTACTTGTTATATTTTGAGATAAGTATATATGCATGAAAGAGTGTGTTATGTCATGTTTTCGGGGGGCAGAGGGGAGGGAGAGGTGGTAAGGCAAGACACAGCTTTAGCAGTCATATGTGATGCACCCATACATATTTACATTTTTAAGGTAAAGTCATATTGGTCTTATTTAAAATGTGCTAATGCTGTATTGTAAATACTAGTCCTCAGAAAGCATTACTTTTTAAACATTTAATTTGAAGACAGCTGATACTAGAGGTGAATGGCATGAATCTGTATGAATTCTATTATAGCAATGTTTGGACAGTATAAATGACTATTTAGTTTAGAAATTGTGTTTTCAAAAATAATTAATTTCTTTGCTAACTATAAAATAATCCTTTAAGAGAAACTTGAGGCTGAATTTATATAATTGTCTATGTGTACATGGGGAGGCCCAATCCTGCAAACACTAAAAACAAGGCAAAGTACTTTCTGCCAGACGACAGTGATATCTTCAAGATAATGGCTCAGATTATTACTGCAGTTGGGATGATTTTGTCTGGTCCTTTCCTATGAGTCGTCCTCCCATGGTGACTGCTAGAATATTTGGGGTCCTATTGAAGTCAATGATAAAATTCCAATTTGCTTCTCTGGGCCCAGGATTTCACCCTGACTTTTTCCAGTGATCAGGTGGAAACATGCTCTGTAAACTTTTTATCACTGTTGCAGAAAGTTTACCTGGAGTACTTGCAAGAGATCCTCTGGAATAATACATATGTTTTAGTCTTTTATACTGTCAGAAAGAAGACTAGGTTCCTCTTAGAAAATAAGGAATCTGAGTGCTATGACAACTATGAAAGTAAGCTTAATGCATCTGTCAAGGTTCCTTCCCCACTCTGAACTCTAGGGTACAGATGTGGGGACCTGCATGAAAACCTCCTAAGCTTACTTTTACCAGCTTAGGTTAAAACTTTGTCAAGGTACAAACTATTTTACCCTTGGACTTCCACTGCCACCACCAAACTTTATCGGGTTCCTGAGAAAACGTAGTTTGGACACGTCTTTCCCCCCCAAAGTCCTCCCAACCCTTGTACCCCACTTCCTAGGGAAGGTTTGGTAAAAATCCTCACCAATTTGCATAGGTGACCACAGACTCAAACCCTTGGATCTGAGAACAATGAAAAAGCATTCAGTTTCCTTACAAGAAGACTTTTAATAGAAGTAAAAAAAGAATCATCTCTGTAAAATCAGGATGGTGAATACCTTACAGGGTAATTAGATTCAAAACCTAGAAACATTAAGTTACAAAAAAGACACACAGACAGGAATATTCATTCTATTCAGCACAGCTATTTTCTCAGCCATTTAAAGAAATCATAATCTAAGGGTATGTCTACACTACGAAATTAGGTCAAATTTATAGAAGTCGGTTTTTTTAGAAATCGGTTTTATATATTCGAGTGTGTGTGTCCCCACAGAAAATGCTCTAAGTGCATTAAGTGCATTAACTCGGTGGAGTGCTTCCACAGTACCGAGGCAAGCGTCGACTTCCGGAGTGTTGCACTGTGGGTAGCTATCCCACAGTTCCCGCAGTCTCCACTGCCCATTGGAATTCTGGGTTGAGATCCCAATGCCTGATGGGGCTAAAACATTTTCATGGGTGGTTCTGGGTACATATCTTCAGGCCCCCGTTCCCTCCCTCCGTGAAAGCAAGGGCAGACAATCGTTTCGTGCCTTTTTTCCTGAGTTACCTGTGCAGACGCCATACCACGGCAAGCATGGAGCCCGCTCAGGTAACCATCACCGTATGTCTCCTGGGTGCTGGTAGACGTGGTACTGCATTGCTACACAGCAGCAGCAACCCATTGTGGCAGCAGACGATACAGTACGACTGGTAGCCGTCATCGTCATGTCTGAGGTGCTCCTGGCCACGTTGGCCAGGAACGCCTGGGCAGACATGTGCGCAGGGACTAAATTTGGAGTGACTTGTCCAGGTCATTCTCTTTAGTCCTGCAGTCAGTCCTATTGAACCATCTTATAGTGAGCAGGCAGGCGATATTGATTGCTAACAGTCCTACTGTACCATCTTCTGCCAGGCAGGCAAGAGATGAGGATGGCTAGCAGTCCTACTGCACCGTCTGCAGCCGAGCAGCCATGAGATGTGGATGGCTTGCAGTCCTTCTGCACCGTCTGCTGCCAGCCAAAGATGTAAAAGATAGATGGAGTGGATCAAAACAAGAAATAGACCAGATTTGTTTTGTACTCCTTTGCTTCCCCTCCTCCCCCGTCTAGGGGGATTCATTCCTCTAGGTCACACTGCAGTCACTCACAGAGAAGGGGCAGTGAGGTAAATCTAGCCATGTATCAATCAGAGGCCAGACCAACCTGCTTGTTCCAATAAGAACAATTACTTAGGTGCACCATTTCTTATTGGAACCCTCCGTGAAGTCCTGCCTGAAATACTCATTGATGTAAAGCCACCCCCTTTGTTGATTTTAATTCCCTATAAGCCAACCCTGTAAGCCATGTCATCAGTAACCCCTCCCTGTGTCAGAGCAACGGCAGACAATCGTTCCGCGCCTTTTTTCTGTGCGGACGCCATACCAAGGCAAGCATGGAGGCCGCTCAGCTCACTTTGGCAATTAGGAGCACAATAAACACCACACGCATTATCCAGCAGTATATGCAGCACCAGAACCTGGCAGAGCAATACCGGGCAAGGAGGCGACGTCAGCGCGGTCACATGAGTGATCAGGGCATGGACGCAGATTTCTCTGAAACCATGGGCCCTGCCAATGCATGCATCATGTTGCTAATGGGGCAGGTTCATGCTGTGGAACGACGATTCTGGGCTCGGGAAACAAGCACAGACTGGTGGGATCGCATAGTGTTGCAGGTCTGGGACGATTCCCAGTGGCTGTGAAACTTTCGCATGCGTAAGGGCACTTTCATGGAACTTTGTGACTTGCTTTCCCCTGCCCTGAGGTGCATGAATACCAAGATGAGAGCAGCCCTCACAGTTGAGAAGCGAGTGGCGATAGCCCTGTGGAAGCTTGCAACGCCAGACAGCTACCGGTCAGTTGGGAATCAATTTGGCGTGGCCAAATCTACTGTGGGGGCTGCTGTGATGCAAGTAGCCCACTCAATCAAGGATCTGCTGATATCAAGGGTAGTGACCCTGGGAAATGTGCAGGTCATAGTGGATGGCTTTGCTGCAATGAGATTCCCTAACTGTGGTGGGGCCATAGACAGAACCCATATCCCTATCTTGGCACTGGAGCACCAAGCCGGCGAGTCCATAAACCGCAAGGGGTACTTTTCAATAGTGCTGCAAGCTCTGGTGGATCACAAGGGATGTTTCATCAACATCAACGTGGGATGTCCGGGAAAGGTACATGACGCTCGCATCTTCAGGAACTCTGGTCTGTTTCAAAAGCTGCAGGAAGAGACTTTATTCCCAGACCAGAAAATAACTGTTGGGGATGTTGAAATGCCTATATGTATCCTTGGGGACCCAGCCTACCCCTTAATGCCATGGCTCATGAAGCCGTACACAGGCAGCCTGGACAGTAGTCAGGAGCTGCTCAACTACAGGCTGAGCAAGTGCAGAATGGTGGTAGATTGTGCATTTGGACGTTTAAAGGCGTGCTGGCACAGTTTACTGACTCGCTTAGACCTCAGCGAAACCAATATTCCCACTGTTATTACTGCTTGCTGTGTGCTCCACAATATCTGTGAGAGTAAGGGGGAGACGTTTATGGCGGGGTGGGAGGTTGAGGCAAATCGCCTGGCTGCTGGTTATGCGCAGCCAGACACCAGGGCGGTTAGAAGAGCACAGGAGGGTGCGGTATGCATCAGAGAAGCTTTGAAAACCAGTTTCATGCCTGGCCAGGCTACGGTGTGAAAGTTCTGTTTGTTTCTCCTTGATGAAACCCCCCGCCCCTTGGTTCACTATACTTCCCTGTAAGCTAACCACCCTCCCCTCCTCCCTTCAATCACCGCTTGCAGAGGCAATAAAGTCATTGTTGCTTCACATTCATGCATTCTTTATTCATTCATCACACAAATAGGGGGATGACTACCAAGGTAGCCCAGGAGGGGTGGTGAGGAGGGAAGAAAAATGCCACACAGCACTTTAAAAGTTTACAACTTAAAAATTTATTGAATGCCAGCCTTCTTTTTTTGGGGGGCAATCCTCTGTGGCTGAGTGGCCTCAACCCTCCCCCCTCCCCGTGGCTAACAGCGGGGAACATTTCTGTTCAGCCACAGGCAAACAGCCCAGCAAGAATGGGCACCTCTGAGTGTCCCCTGAAGAAAAGCACCCTATTTCAACCAGGTGACCATGAACTATATCTCACTCTCCTGAGGATAACACAGAGAGATAAACAACGGATGTTGTTTGAACACCAGCAAACATACACTGCAATGCTTTGTTCTACAATGATTCCTGAGTACGTGTTACTGGCCTGGAGTGGTAAAGTGTCTACCATGGAGGACGCAATAAGGCTGCCCTCCCCAGAAACCTTTTGCAAAGGCTTTAGGACTACATCTAGGAGAACCGCAAATGCCAGGGCAAAGTAATCCTTTCACATGCTTGCTTTTAAACCATGTATAGTATTTTAAAAGGTACACTCACCGGAGGTCCCTTCTCCGCCTGCCGGGTCCAAGAGGCGGCCTTGGGTGGGTTCGGGGGGTACTGGCTCCAGGTCCAGGGTGAGAAACAGTTCCTGGCTGTCAGGAAAACCGGTTTCTCCGCTTGCTTTCTGTGAGCTATCTACAACCTCATCATCATCTTCTTCGTCCCCAAAACCTGCTTCTGTGTTGCCTCCATCTCCATTGAAGGAGTCAAACAACACGGCTGGGGTAGTGGTGGCTGAACCCCTAAAATGGCATGCAGCTCATCATAGAAGTGGCATGTTTGGGACTCTGACCCGGAGCGGCTGTTCGCCTCTCTGGTTTTCTGGTAGGCTTGCCTCAGCTCCTTAAGTTTCACGCAGCACTGCTTCAGGTCCCTGTTATGGCCTCTGTCCTTCATGCCCCGGGAGATTTTGACAAAGGTTTTGGCATTTCGAAAACTGGAACGTAGTTCTGATATCACGGATTCCTCTCCCCATACAGCGATCAGATCCTGTATCTCCCGTTCAGTCCATGCTGGAGCTCTTTTGCGATTCTGGGACTCCATCATGGTCACCTCTGCTGATGAGCTCTGCACGGTCACCTGCAGCTTGCCACGCTGGTCAAACAGGAAATGAGATTCAAAAATTTGCGGTTATTTTCCTGTCTACCTGGCCAGTGCATCTGGGTTGAGAGTGCTGTCCAGAGCAGTCACAATGGAAAACTCTGGGATAGCTCCCAGAGGCCAATACCATCAAATTGTGTCCACAGTACCCCAAATTCGACCCAGCAAGGCCGATTGAAGCGCTAATCCACTTGTCAGGGGTGGAGTAAGGAAATCGATTTTAAGAGCCCTTTAAGTCGAAATAAAGGGCTTCATCATGTGGACGGGTGCAGGTTTACATCGATTTAATGCTGCTAAATTTGACCTAAAGTCCTAGTGTAGACCAGGGCTAACACCTACCTAGCTAGATTACTTACTAAGTTCTAAGACTCCATTCCTGTTCTGTCTCCAGCAAAAGCATCACACAGACCCTTTGTTTTTTTCCCTCCTCCCAGCTTTTGAAAGTATCTTGTCTCCTCATTGGTCATATTGGTCAGGTGCCAGCGAGGTTACCTTTAGCTTCTTAACCCTTTACAGGTAAGAGGATTTTTCATCTGGCCAGGAGGGATTTTAAAGGGGTTTACACTTCCCTTTATATTTATGACATGCCCCACAAATCTCAGCTAGGGTGAAATGCTGGCTGGGATTTCTTCCTGGAGCTCTAGGAGAAAACAAAGTTAATAAGACACATACACCTCTAAATATACTACCAAGTACATAAAGATTAACAATATTTTCCACATCTCAAGGACGATTTTAACCAGTTGATTCTGGGAAACTTTCACTGGAGAGTGCATCAGCCACTTTGTTAGAAGCTCCTGAGACATGTTGGATGTCGAAATCGAAATCTTGAAGAGCTAAACACCACCGAAGAAGTTTTTTTGTTATTTCCCATGGCGGTATGAAGCCACTGTAGCGCAGCATGGTCAGTTTGCAGGTGGAAACACCGTCCCCAAACATACGGGCATAGCTTTTCCAGAGCGTAGACAATGGCATAACATTCTTTTTCACTGACTGACCAGTTGCTTTCCCTCTTAGACAGTTTTTTGCCGAGAAACACTACAGGGTGGAATTCTTGATCCAGTCCTTTCTGCTTTAAAACTGCTCCCACACCATGCTCGGACGCATCTGTGGTTACTAGGAACTGTTTGGTCAAAGTCTAGAGCCCTTAGTACAGGGTCAGACATGAGTGTCACTTTAAGCTTGTTAAAGGCCTTCTGACACTCTTCGGTCCACTGAACGGCATTTGGCTGTTTCTTTTTGATTAGGTCTGTCAGTGGGGCAGCACAAATCATCTGTAATAATCGGCCAAGCCTAAGAAGGATTGAACCTGTTTCTTTGACTTTGGGGCAGGCCATTTTTGGATAGCATCCACATTGGCCTGTAGGGGGCTGATAGTTCCTTGACCCACCTGGTGTCCAAGGTAAGTCACTCTGTTTAGGCCTATTTGGCACTTCTTAGCCTTAACAGTTAGTCCTTCCTCCCTTATGTGCTCAAAGTCTTTTTGTAGATGTTCTAGGTGTTCTGCCCAGGAATCCAAAAATATGGTCACATTGTCAAGGTAGGCGACTGCATATTCTCCTAATCCCACTAGGAAACCATCTACAAGTCTTTGGAAGTTGGCGGGTGCATTTCGCAGCCCAAAAGGGAGCACATTAAATTCATACAGCCTGAGATGTGTGGTGAAGGCTGACCTTTCCTTGGCAGATTCATCTAGCGGTACCTGCCAGTACCCCTTGGTTAAGTCCAAGGTAGAGATGAACTGGGCCCGTCCATCTGTGCATGGCATTGGATAGTTGTCTGGGCGAGTTACAGCATTTAGCTTATGGTAGTCCATGCAAAAACGTATTTCCCCATCTGGTTTGGGAACTAGACCCACTGGAGATGCCCATGCACTTCCAGAGGGGCGGATTACACCCATGTGTAACATATCCTGGATCTCCCGTTCTATAGCAGTTTTAGCTTGAGGAGACACCCAGTAAGGTTGGACTTTAATTGGGTGAGCATTACCTGTGTCAATGGAGTGGTATGCCCATTCAGTCTGTCCTGGGGTGGCTGAGAACGTCGGCGCGTAGCTAGTGCATAGCCCCTGGATCTGCTGTCGCTGCATATGCCCAAAGATCATGGAGAGGTTCACCTCTTCCACACCACCAGCACTTTTCCCTTCATAGTAGACACCTTTAGGCCACTCAGCATCGTCTCCTCCCTGGGCTGTAAACTGACAAACCTTTAATTCTCTGGAATAAAAGGGCTTTAGAGAATTAATAGGGTACACCTTAGGCTTTCGGTTGGAGGTGGGGAATGCTATGAGATTATTAACAGCTCCCAGGCGCTCCTGGACCGTGAATGGCCCTTCCCACGATGCTTCCATTTTATGGGCCTGGAGCGCCTTTAAGACCATGACCTGGTCTCCTACTTTGAAGGAACGCTCTCTGGCATGTTTATCATACCAGGCTTTTTGCTCTTTCTGAGCATCCTGTAAGTTTTCTCTAGCAAGGGCTAAAGAGGTTCGGAGGGTGTTTTGTAGGTTGGTTACAAAGTCCAGAATGTTAGTTCCTGGAGAAGGTGTAAATCCCTCCCATTGCTGCTTCACCAACTGTAATGGCCCCTTAACCTATACATATACAAGTTCAAATGGGGAAAACCCTAAGCTGGGGTGTGGTACATCTCTGTGGGCAAAGAGCAACTACTGCAACACTAGGTCCCAATCATTGGAGTGCTCATTTACGAATTTATGTATCATGGCCCCCAAAGTTCCATTAAACGTCTGCACCATGCCATTTGTTTGATGGTGCTAAGGAGTGGCAACCAACTGAGCTTCCCAAAGTTCCCATAGTTCCTGCCAGGAAATTAGTCCGTGCACCTGTGAGGATGTCGGAGGGCCAACCTACCCTGGCAAAAATGTCTGCTAGTGCCTGGCACACACTTTTAGCCCTGGTGTTGCTTAGAGCTACTGCTTCTGGCCATCGGGTGGCAAAATCCATGAAAGTCGGTATGTACTGCTTTCTTCTGGGTGTCTTTTTCGGAAAAGGACCCAGAATATCCACAGCTACTCACTGAAATGGAACTTCAATAATGGGGAGTGGCTGGAGAGGGGCTTTGACCTGGTCTTGGGGTTTTCCCACTCTTTGGCATACTTCACAAGACCGGACATAGGTAGAAACATCCTTGCCCCTTCCCTCCCAGTGGAATGACCCCCACAAACGGTCTTTGGTCCTGTTCACCCCAACATGGCCACTAGGATGATCGTGGGCTAAGCTCAAGAGCTTGTCCCAGTATTTAGTTGGAACTACCAACTCTCTCTGAGGATGCCAGTCTTCCTGGTGTCCACCAGAAAGAGTTTCCTTGTATAAAAGTCCTTTTTCTACAACAAACCTGGATCGATTAGAAGATCTGAGAGGTGGTGGGTTGCTCCGTACCGCCATCCAAGCTCTCTGGAGGCTTTCATCTGCTTCCTGTTCTATCTGGAACTGTTCTCTTGATGCTGGAGACATCAGTTCCTCCTTGGATTGTGGACTTATGCTTGGTCCCTCTGGAAGTGATGTAGGGGATGGAGCTGTTTCTGTTGACTGTGAACCGCTCTCCGCTGGTGCACTATGTTGGGATTCAGGCTCCGGCTGAGCCTCTTGTGTAGGGTTATCGGCTGCTGCCAGTTCAGGTTCGGTGGGGCCCTCTGGTGTTGAGGTTGCAAGTACTGGATTCAGTGCTGACACTGGGTCTGGTGTTGGTTTTTCGGCTGGTTCCGGTTCTGGGACTGATTCTGTCTGGGTCTCTGGGACTGGATCCACTACTGCTGTTGCAGACATTGGCCTGGGGTCCGGGTCCATCACCTCTGACCGGGTCCTGATAGAAGTTTCCGGAACAGAGCTAGGCCTCACGGCTTGTTTAGCCTGGCTGCGGGTGACCGTTCCCATCCTCTTGGCCTGCTTCACATGATTGGCCAAGTCTTCCCCCAACAGCATGGGGATGGGATAAGCATCGTAGACTGCAAAAGTGCACGTTCCTGACCAGCCCTGGTACTGGACAGGCAACTTGGCTGTAGGCAAATCGAAAGAGTTGGACTTGAAGGGTTGAATCGTCATTTGTATCTCGGGGTTGATTAAATTGGGGACCACTAAGGAAGCATGGATAGCTGAAACTTGTGCTCTGGTGTCCCTCCACGAGGTGACCTTCTTCCCACCCACACTCACATTTTCCCTTCACTCCAAGGGTATCTGGGAGATATCTGGGCCTGCGGATCTCTGGTGTGATTCCGATGCACTGAACTGTAATCTATTGGGGTTCTTGGGGCTTTTGGCCTTTACATGCTCCAGCTCATTACATTTAAAACATCGTCCAGCTGACGGGTCACTGGGGCGAGGCGGGCTGCTGGAGAATGGGGTGGTGGGACGATAAGGTGTCTGGAGGGTTCTTCGGGAGGTAGGTGGGGCTTTGGGCAGCCCCCGGTAATTGGGTGTAGTGTCCCTTCTGGTCTCCGCTCCAACTGCGACCAGTTTTCTTCTTCTCTGCCACCTCCACCCATCTGGCTCCAATCTCTCCTGCCTCGATTACAGTTTTGGGCTTCCCATCTAGGATGTATCTTTCTATTTCCTCAGGAACACCCTCTAAGAATTGTTCCATTTGCATTAGGAAGTTACTGGAGATTCAACACTTGCTCCTGATATCCAGGCACCCCAATGTTTCACAATGTGGTAGGCATGTCGAGTAAATGACACGTCTGGTTTCCACCTTAGGGCTCTGAACCTCCGACGAGAATGCTCAGGTGTTATCCCCATTCTGACTCTCGCCTTGGATTCTTGTTCATGTGTTCTTTAGGCATTTCAGCTGCCACCTCAGCTAAGGGTCCACTGAGCTGTGGCCTCAGCTCTACCATGTATTGGTCGGTAGAGATGGTGTACCGAAGGCAGGCCCTTTCGAAGTTTTCTAAGATAGTGATTGTCAGCCTACAGAAAAATCCCCCCCCAAAAAAATACCCTAACACCCCCCTATTTACTTTTAGGGGAAAAAAACCCTCAGGTTTGTGAAGACTGTGAATTTCCCTGCAGGAGGTTAACTACTCTGCCTCCAGGCAAAGAAAACCTGCAATTCACAAAGATAGTCCCCTTTTGTCTCTGCTCTGGCCCTAAAGCAGAGAAAAAACTAGCTGCTTTCAGTTGGACCTCCTTTCCAGCAGCCCCAAAGGAAAAAAAAATATTTCTTTTTTAAAATCTGTTTTTCTGGTTCAAAACATCTCAAATTGATCTCAAAAGGATTTCAGGTTAATCCCACCACTCTGCCACCATGTCAAGGTTCCTTCCCCACTCTGAACTCTAGGGTACAGATGTGGGGACCTGCATGAAAACCTCCTGAGTTTACTTTTACCAGCTTAGGTTAAAACTTTGTCAAGGTACAAACTATTTTACCCTTGGACTTCCACTGCCACCACCAAACTTTATTGGGTTCCTGAGAAAACGTAGTTTGGACACATCTTTCCCCCAAAAATCCTCCCAAACCTTGTACTCCACTTCCTGGGGAAGGTTTGGTAAAAATCCTCACCAATTTGCATAGGTGACCACAGATCCAAACCCTTGGATCTGAGAACAATGAAAAAGCATTCAGTTTCCTTACAAGAAGACTTTTAATAGAAGTAAAAAAATAATCACCTCTGTAAAATCAGGATGGTGAATACCTTACAGGGTAATTAGATTCAAAACATAGAGAATCCCTCTAGGCAAAACCTTAAGTTACAAAAAAGACACACAGACAGAAATATTCATTCTATTCAGCACAGCTATTTTCTCAGCCATTTAAAGAAATCATAATCTAACACATACCTAGCTAGATTACTTACTAAGTTCTAAGACTCCATACCTGTTCTGTCTCCAGCAAAAGCATCACACAGACAGACACAGACCCTTTGTTTTTTTCCCTCCTCCCAGCTTTTGAAAGTATCTTGTCTCCTCATTGGTCATTTTGGTCAGGTGCCAGCGGGGTTACCTTTAGCTTCTTAACCCTTTACAGGTGAGAGGATTTTTCCTCTGGCCAGGAGGGATTTTAAAGGGGTTTACCCTTCCCTTTATATTTCTGACAGCATGTTACATATCTTGCCTGAAATACTGCATCTTAAGACCATATGGATTTTCTGTTAATCAGAACAAAAGCTTCAACAGTGTGATGTGATATTATTATAGGGCACAAGCAGAATTCTAGGGGGTAAATCCTCTGCTCGTGTAAATGGCTGGCATTTATTGGACTAGAATGGAGCAGCACCCATTAACAGCAGCAGAGAAGTTCATTCCAGAACAGGAAACTGTTACCATATGGAACTAGATGTCACTGAGAGGATCACAGGATAACATGCAAAAAAAAAAAAAAAAAGAGAAGTAGATTTTTGAGCTTTTAAGGAGTTTATGTATTCTCCCCTCCCCACCCCAACCCTGGGAGGAGGACAGTGTGCTTGTATTAAGCAGGATGATCATTATTATTATAGTGTTCCCATTATTGTATGCGGTGTTGTTGTAGACATTAGTCAGTTATGTGTAACAGTCCCCAGATAATTTTATTATAACAAAGATTTTTCCCCACACCAAATTCCAATGTTCCCTTTGATGTACAGTGCGGCTGTGTTGGTATCCTGGCTGGTCACTTACGGTCACCGGGAGGAAACTCCTTACTCACTTTCTACATTGCCTCTCTTCTCAATAGAAATAAAAGTGAAAAATTTAGTATTGATGCTTAGAACTGTTATTCACAGATGGTTGAGGTTAGGATGGCACTGGCGACTCAGCTGAGAATAGTTATTGTAAACAGAGTGTATGATTTGTACTGACACAAATCTGAACCTATTAACTTTCAGTCCTATGACTATTGTTGTAACCAGCCTTTATCATCTTATTGCTTCATTACAAATCATATATAGCTAAATAAACACATATATTGTTTAGATGTCATCAGTAAGTGAGTGAATACATCAAAGAAAATATTAGTTCAGATTACAAGTAGAAATAAAGGTGATCTCTAAATACAAGTGGATCCTGAAACTGGAGTTCTATCAACTTTTCATAACTAAACCTATAATAAGGTAAAACTTGACTAGCTCTATTTCTGCCTAGAAACTTTACATTCTCGATGTTGAAGATTCACAGGTCTGCCTGTCCACTTTTGTCCTGTCTCCCTCCATTTCATCCTGTCTGTAAGGCAGCTCCTTCTAGATGTTCTGCCTTCAGCTTAATCTTAACATTGCCAAAAATAACCCCATGAAGTATCCTCCCAAACTCTCTTCACTCAAAACACCACATTTCTAAAAGTATGTGTTTTCACTGGAAAGAAATTAGGGATATCAACGGGAGTTAGGCACATAAATACCTTTTAGTATATGGTCGTAAATCTAAAAATAGAGTTACTTCACCAAGTATTTGTAGAATGTGTTGGACTGAATGGATAGTCAGCTTCTTGATAATCACATTGGTAGTCATGATTTTTTTTCCACAGAAGAAAAGAAATTGATTAAACTTTTTTTTGTTTGTTTTTATAGAATTTTTTTCTACAATTTTTGGGCAAAAAAACTGAAAACCAAAAAATTTCTAGAAACAAAAATTTTAAACCAAGTAGGGAAAACATGTCCAGTTTTATCCAAAAAATTTGCTCAACACTCCTCTCCCCCCACACACACTTTTCAGTTTTAGGTTCCCATCACCAAAACATTTTTTTTTTCAGTTTTGAGTAGTTTTGTTTTTTGGTTAAACTCACCCCTCAGCCCCCAAAATCAAAATTGGAAATTCTTCATGGAAATTTCCATTGTGATGAAGCAATTTTTAATCTAATTGAAAAGACTGCAACCAGCTGTAATTTAAAAATGTTTGTGACATTGAACATTATGAGTGGCCCACATTGTAATCCTGACCTGAAAAATGTGATTGAAGTGACTAGTTGAAGGTGCACCATCAAAAGTCTGTTCAACAATTTAATATATATGTGATATATAAATATTATAGCTAAAGGTTTTTTTTTTGTTATGGGTTCTTTTTAGGATTGGTCAATGCTTTATTATGGAGTATAATTTGAGACCCAGAATGAGGGAATTTAAATCCATGTTCTCTGCGTCCATCAACAATTTGAATTCCTACCTTAATGCAATCTTGGTGCATGACTATTAAGATGTTTTTCCTATGTCTTTCATTTTTCTTTGCTGATAGCAGGGAACATATATTCCCTCTGTAAGTTCAAAAACATAACCTATCCTTCATATTACTTTGTATCTGCACCAGATTGATATGTGTTATATCTGAATTCTGCCTTGTTTTTGTGGAGTGTTGGAAACAAAAAATCAGAATCCAGTGCCAGAGGAAAAAAGATGTTTTCCAACTCCCAAATCCTCTACCTTCTACATTCTCCCCCCTTTCCCCAACCCTCCAAACACATCATGTCAAAGAAATTAGAAGTGTCAGTTTTTGAGGTAGTACGAGAATGTGGAAGCAAAGTTATCAAGTGTGAAAATGAAATCATATATTCCACTGTTGCAGTTTATGATGGTGGCCTTGCCAGAGTGCTTTAATGGAGCTAGTGTCTCTGGTCAACCTTCTTGTATAATGCAGAGAGGACTGAAATAGGAGGGAAGAAGAGGAACTATTTTTCACCATGTAGGAATGGGAGGGCTTCAACTTCAGAATTGTTTTGGATTTTTTCCCTGCAAAGGAGCAACCTGTTCTCATTGTTCTGAGTTCTGAAGAGGTCAGTGCAATCAGTATCTCAGTCTGAAGTATGTGATCTACTGGTTTACTGGACTTGTTAAAGGTGTGAAGAGGTCAAACTGAATATTACAAAAGGAATTGTGTGATGATGATGTGTAAATAGTTCGGTTATTTTATTTCTGTGTATGTGCACGAAATTATCAACTGTAATGTATTGGTAGAAAAACTAGCTTTTTCAAAAAGGAAAAAAAAAAACATAAGAATGAGAGTTTTGTTTGGAGAAAGAGGAAATGCAGGCAGTAATAATGTGTTTAAACTGAATTCTTGTATCCCAGCTCAAGGGGAGGAACATCCTTTCTTGTAGCTGAAAAGCATAAACTTTCTACCTCTGCTAAATTCAGCTTACACCAGGGCTAGCAATGTCCAGAGCCTGACTGTACACAGCTCTCTGAATCTGTTGGCAGTTGGCAGCACCATTTTGATTAGATATTCTGTGAGCTTCTCTAAAATCGACATGATGCTGAAAATGGCTACTGGAACTAGAGAGGCCCAGTCCAGCAAAGTACTTAAGCAGGTGCCTAAAAATAAGCACATGCTTTGCTGAAGAAAGGCCGAAGGGTTCCAACATTACTAGGGTGCTCAGACAGCAAGTGTGAAAAATCGGGGTTGGGAGTGGTGGGTAATAGGCGCCTATATAAGACAAAGCCCCAAATATCAGGACTGTACCTATAAAATCAGGACATCTGGTCACCCTAAACATCACTAACAGTGGTGTGGCTGAACTAGCATTAGCCACAGTGGGAATATTGTGGTATTTCAGCTAATGTAGATGAGGCTTAGGTTTGAGTCTACACTTGCATTTCCTGGGAAATCTCCCACTGTCTGACTTCCACCCAGATTTTTTACCATTGTACATATAACCTCCTGCTCAGAGCAGGCTTAGGGTATGTCTACACTGCAATTAAACACCCACTGCTGATCCATACCAGCTCACTAGGGTGTGCAAGGCTCAGGTTGCAGAGCTGTTTGATTGCAGTGTAGATGTTCGGGCACTAGGACCCCTGGCTCTAGGACCCTACAAGGTTGGAGGATCCCAGAGCTCAGACTGCAGCCCTATACATCTATCTACACTTCAATTAACCTCCCCTTAGCTCAAGCCTCCTGATCCTGAGTCAGCCAGCACAGTCCAGCCTTAGGAGTCTAGCAGTGTAGACCTAGCTTTCGGTGACTTGATAGTAAAAATACCTGAGCCCTGTCTACATTAGTGCTCCCTCTGTTACCACTAGAGCTGCACTAATTTTAGTACAATGGTGGGAGAATTCCTGAAAGATTCTAGTGTACACAATGTTTTAGTCTCCACTAGGTACTGCTTTGTGAAACTACATATATTACTTTGCTTTTCTAGTCTTGTTTCCTGACTATTACTATATTTATTTCTATTATGGTCGTAATCTATCCAGCTCCATTTTGCTAGATACTGTACAGATATATAGCAAGAAGGTGTGTGGATTTTTTGCAGAATCTACCTGAACTACTGTACTATTGTCTTGTACTTCTTTATCCACAGACACATCTTCATTAGGTTTAATTGTTACACAGCATTTCTCTTTTAGAGTATTATTTTATTACTTTTAAACTATATACTTCTTATTGCTTGGCTGATTAACCCATTATGTTGCAGTTTAGAGAGATTATTATCTAATTCCAGGGGGCTGACATCTACTGTGTTTTTAACAGATGGGAGACAATAGGATGTAGAAAACAAATATAGACGCACTACATGATAGTCTCTTTATCACTTTTTAAATCTGGCTGCTCCTACTTCAAAGGACAAATTGGAAGCTAGTCCAGCTAGTCTTCCCATGGTGAACACTTAATGAAGCACTCTTGAGATGAAAAGAAGCAGCACTCCTAGCATGATATTTCCTTTTCAATTTGAAAGAAAAGTCTTAATTTTAATCAAAATATTCAGTGCAATTGTAACAGTAATTATAATTTGTCTGTTTTCTTTATTCTTTGGAGAATAATAAACCAAAGTCAGTTTTTCATCACCCCTTGATACTTTAACAATTTTCTTCCAGAGTAGCAATCAGGGTCTGATCCCAGTGAAACCTGTGTAAACATGGAGTGGATATCATTGCGTTTACTCCAAATCTAGACATGTGTCTGAGATCAGAATCTGGTCCTATGTGTTTTCAGTGATTGGAGAAAATAGGGTAAAGCTATAAACCCAAATATTGTCATAGTTTGTGCAGATTAAAAATAACAATCACAGTATCTATGTGTCAGTGAATACTCACCAAGTCAGTCTTGTCCATGCAGAGATCTGCATCAAATGCACCAAATATTCACAAATAGCCTTACATAAAGTTGGGAAGAGAGCCTATTCACAGACAGGAATCAAGTCTTTACATGCTACACAGGGGAAAGCTTGTCAGATATCAAGATCAGAATATCTTAAATCTCTACATTTGCATATTGTACATAAAAACAGATTAGGCATCTAAAAACCTAATTTTTAAGACCAAATGCCCATTCTCACACAAATATGGATGCTTATAAAATTTTGAGGGTACATTCTTAGAACCCATTTTGAAATTTTAGTTCTTTGTCCCTAGCAGCCTTAAGGCTCTACAGCTTTTTGGGGTTTTGTTTTGGTTTTTTGCCTCTGTTTTCTACCTAACAGACACATTTCTTCACCTGGCAAATCTGGCAAGGTGTCCTTTCAAATATGTTAGTGTGGCCACATCCTGGATTTTCCTAATGGAGCCTCTCTTTGACCATACCCAACCAATCAATAATTAGTAACTGGAAAAAATATTTTTGTTCACAATGTTAAATTTATAAGGAAAGGTTCATACTACATTGAATGCTGTACAGCAATCTAATTACTATGTATTATGGGAGTTTTCTGTTATTTTTGAATAATTAAGATTCATTTTAAGAACTAATCTCTGCATTGTTTAGGAATTTATTTTTGAAATCATAGTGCTTCATCAGAATAATTGTTAATGTCCCTTTACCATGAACAGTTCTAGTTTGAATGCATTAAAATTGGTCTTTTTTCTGTATAATTTCTCTGAAAAGCTTTTATTATTGGTTTTGCCTCTTCTGGAAAATATGTTTTGGTTTTTTTTTACGAAACATTAGAGAATTTAAAGTTTCCAAATTAACAGGCTAAATGAAGATTATGAAGGAAGAATGTGTTAAACATGGTGAACTAAATCACCCCTCATGATTCTCATTTAATCAGCATTGTTTCATTATTTAAATGTCTAAACTGGTTTAAAATTAATGTACAGAAGTAGTCAAATCCATTTAGTCTAAATGCTTGCACTGTGTGATCTGAATTCTAAGAAGCAGCAAAGAGGAATGAGACCAGATATTCAAATTCAAGGTCTGCATGCTGATTTTACAGTTATGTTTAAGTTAACAAAACAATGAACACAACATAGGTTAAGTTAAATCACAATAGTGTACCTAATTATTACATTAGAAGTAAATGTGTGAAAGTTTTCATTGCAGCATGAGGTAATCTCGCCAATGTGAGCAGAAAACAAATATGTGTTTAAAATATTAACTTGGCTACATTTTGGAACACATGAATCATCATCCCAAAGTGTTTAAAATGTGACATATGCTAGAAAGTAATAAAATTGTATCGGCCTGAAATTATTAAAGGACTTAATTCAATTGTTAATAGTTGATAAAGTTAGGTCAGCCAGGTAAAATATAATTAACCTTCAAGTTTTGCCTTGTTTACCTTTTGACTCATACTTAGCGCTGCAAAACTTTGGAATAAAGTTGATTGCTAATTATGCTCTTAATAATAGTAATAATAATTAATAGATTGATACAAATTTTAAACATTTAGAAGCTTTCACGTAAATTAAATTACGTATTTTCATTTCATCTATGTCTATTGATACCCAGTCTGATGTTGCTTCAAATGGAATCCCAGCATGCTTTGCCAAAATTTTAAGAGTTTCCTTTTCTAATGATGTGTTCAAACAATAATGGGAGTAGGCACAGGAAAGCGGCATTTTCTCTGCTGCTTCTGCTCAGAATATCCACCATGTTTGACTTTGATTTATGTAGTTAAACTTATTGATCTAGGCTGGAAATGGATCTATTTCCATGTGTAAAATTAAGCACATGCAGGATTGGGGTCTTATTTTGCCTTCTTCCCTCCTTGTTGCAAAATTGAATCCCCTTCCTCTTTGGGCTCAGTTCAGAGAAGAGAAGAAAGAAAGACTTACATACCTGGCTGCCACCCTAGACACTCACTTCAAAAGCTGTTTCATCCCCTACCTCTTCTTCTCAGTCAAGTGCTGCTCTTTCATATAGATTTCAGTTGACTGCTCAAGTGCAATGTACTCATTGATGAATGACAACAGCAGCAGCAGCAAGAGTTTGTGCTAGATATGAGTTTAATAGATGCCAGGTTGAGTCCCCTTTGAAATTGTGGCCTTTTATCTCCTAGAGAATACAGAGAAAATGATGCAGAATTCTATAGGATGGTTAACATTTAAAATAGCCTATAGTAAGGATTTCATTCTTTATTAAATTAGATAACTTTTCAGACTAATTCTATATAACTTTTTAATGTCTACATAACCCTATTGGTTTCATCCTTATTCATTTCTACAGGACATTTTCATAACAGCTTCTGATTTTTTTCCCCAAAAAACAAAAAGAAAGTATTTCCTTTATTTCTCATTGATTTGTTCTTTTTTCTCTTGGGCTTCTCCAATACTGCATCCCTGTACTTTTCTGCCTCGCTTAATTCACAGTCTCTTTTGTTATAGGCAAGAATTGATGGCAAAATTCAAGAGAGGATCTTTTTTTTTTCAAGGATGGTTTCTTGTTTTACTTTCTGTTGACAGGACCTCAAAATGTCTCAGTGACAGGCTGTTTTTTACATATACCTCATTTGAGCATGTAAAAACTGTCAAAAGGAAGGCGTTAAATAACTTAATAATGATTTTTTAGCAATTTGTGATTTGATTTCCCATAAACCATCTGGCCATAAAGTTTCCAGTTGTAACCTGTATAGACAAACATGCATATGGCCAGCTTTACGCAAGCAAGTAACCCCACTGAAGTAAAAAAGACTACTCATATGAGTGAAGTTTCTTATGTGTGCAAGTGTTTATTAGATCAGGTCCAGATATACAGTTGCATTCTATGAATATTGTTTTTTTAATTATTCATTGAATATTAGATGTTGCACTTTATCTTTTTCAGACACATTTTTTTTAAAAATTCTCTTTATGAAACATCTGGCAATATGCTATCAATTCTACTAGTAAGATAACAACATTTTACTATGTCTGCTTTTAGTGTTTGGCTGCAGGTCTGCAACGCTACTGTTCCTACTTTACTAGTAGACTTTAGCAGTGGCCTAATCCTCACACCTCAGAGGGAGTTTGGTGACTATCTCTGACTGGGACTTAGGCACCTATGTTCGCTAGGATTCACAGCTGTGAGCCCTCTCCTGGAGTTAGGTGTCTATGCCCTTTTTAGCAAAAAATTGTGATAGTGGTTCCACCATTACCCCCTAAACCTTTAGTCCAGTGGCTAGTGCATTTACCCATAAGGTGGGAGACCTGGGTGCAAATCCCTCTTCTTCTGCTTGAGGTGGATCAGAGATTTGAACACACATTTCATTCTCTAAGGCAGTAGTACGCAGACTAAGGCTCACGAGCAGCAAGTGGCTCTTCGATGTGTCTCCTGCCGCTCTTGGCAGCCCATGATATTAAAACACTGTGTGATGTGATTATTAATTAACCAATTGGATGTTTTTACTATGTTATTAACCAACTGTAGTGTAGTTGTTAATTGTTGGTTAGACATATTTTAATTATACATATGTGCATACCCCGCACTGGACAAGAGAGGGTTAACCCCACACTATGGATGGTAGAAGTCCCACCCCTTTGACCATTCTGGGCATGGTCCAACTGCTGCCTCAGTACAGAAGGGAGCAACCCAGCCTCATTCTAGGCTGGCCACCAGAGGGGAAGGACCTTTGGTGGAGGCTCCAGCCAAAGAGCCTTTTCCTGTGGGAGCTGGAGACCCTGAGAGCTGGACTGGAGGTCTGCAGCAAACAGCGTCTCAGGGAATCACCTGTGCTGAAGGGCCCAGAGATCCCAATGCCCCATGGACAGCAGCTCCTAGAAGCATGGTAGGAAATGACCCAGGAAGGGTGCGTGAGTGGTACCTACCACCCAAGTGAGGTCAGGGCGTTTTGGTAATATTCCCTGCTGACCCAGTGGCGGACCACTCCGCCACTGTGAAGGCCCAGGGTCAGGGCCTGGTGGAGGCGAGTGGGCCTGGACCCCCTACCCAGGCCACCACCCCCCGGAAGTGGCCCCTTCCTCCCTCCCCGCACCAAGGAACTGGCCATTCGGCTGCACTGCTCTGTCTCTAGGGGATGCTATATGGACTCTAGCCATTGGGTTACACTGTCCCTGTACCCTGGGGCCATAATACTGATTCTGGCCATTAGGCCACACTGCCCTTCCCCTAAGGGTGTTTATACCAACCCTGGCCACTAGGCCATACTACCCTGCACCTGAGGACAGTTATACCAACTCTTTCCACTAGATCATACTGCCCTGTACCTAAGGGCAGTTATAACTGGCCACTAGGCCATGATACCTTGGACTCAAGGGCCACTGTAACTGCACTCTACCCTGAATGCAAGAGTCACTATACTTGACTCTAGCCATTGGGCTGCATCACCCTGACCTCAAGGGCCATTATACCGTCTTCGGCCTTTGGGCCATACCACTTTCAGCCTAAAGACTGTCAAGGAGACTGTAACTGTGGTGGTATCACAATCTTGGCCGTCCTGCAAATGGGGACAAGGTGTGCGTACCCCGTGACAACTTATAAATAAAAACTACATGTTTCCCCTGTCATTCTGTTTAAATATGAATAGTACTATAGTAAATGAACAGATAATGTATTCACACTACTGTGGCTCTTTTGGGTAATGCTGATTGCTATTTGGCTCCTGAACCACTGTGGCTTGAGTATCACTGCTCTAAGGAGAGTGCCCTTCCCATGAGGCCTTCCAGGATTGATCTTTGTCAGTCTCTCCTGTTGAAGCTGCTCCACTTAAATAAATATTCATTGGAACAGGGATTTGAACTTGGGTCTCCCAACCTCCAGGTGAGTGCCCTAACTACTGGACAGTAGGATCATTTTCACTTTTTTGACCTGTGGCGGTTCAGTGATGAGACAGAACACAGCTTTATGCAAGCAAACAGGCTGGTCAGCGGAGATGGGCTGTTCTGCCCCCCCTGCCTTCCACCTTCTCCTTTTATTATATTTCTCCCCCTAAGCATTACACACTGCTACACAAAGGAATGTATGATGTTGATTCATATGCTTAGTTACCATCATCTATCTACTACAATCCTGGTTCTCAGGCCTTGAGCCCAGGCTAAAGAAACCTCCCACAGTTGCTGTCCAAGCAATCAAGTTCTCAG
The DNA here is from genome assembly GCF_965140295.1 of Lepidochelys olivacea. Taxonomy (NCBI): domain Eukaryota; kingdom Metazoa; phylum Chordata; order Testudines; family Cheloniidae; genus Lepidochelys; species Lepidochelys olivacea. The sequence goes on from NC_140411.1 coordinate 172,771,628, forward strand.
GGTTCATATCTAGCCCTTGTCCTTGGATAGAGCAATGTGTGCATTGCTTCTAGGAAACAGTCAGGGTGTGCCCCGCCTGCTTCCAGGTGGAATAGCTAGACATTAACCCTTCATCTCCCCTTTTTTTGTTTATTGATAATTGGCCATCTCATGGTAGCCGCCAATTTGTTTTATCATGCTATTTAACTCCCAGACAGACAAGGACATAACCTGGGGAGCTTTCCAGGGCAAAATTTTACAAAATCTTAACAAGGAAGGAATACATTGTACACAGCAACAACAAAAAATAAGCCCAATGATTACAAACACAAAATAACCAAAAACTTAACATCTGCAATATAATCATCTAAAAGGGGTACACTTCTTTTACTACAATTGTAACCAGCAAAAGGCAATATAAGTATCATTCTACTAAGACAGCAAAGGGTGCCATCACTTAAATTTGCAGGAATATAATTAAAGGTGCATGAACCACAAGTAAAAACCCATCCTGATGGTAGGATGATATGGCCATAATTATATGAAACATTAACAGCATGGGAACAATTTAAAAGGGATTGAGAAATTTTTTGACAGCCCAATGGCACCTTTGTACTAGTGCAGTTAACTACACGTGCACAGGTGACATTGTGAGCCCCGGCCGGGTACGGTGTGTGAAGGGATATAGCCGTGCGAGGCAGAGTATAGTTGGCCGGGTCCCAATTAGCCATGCTAGAGTACTGGGAGGAAAGATTAGCATAAGCAGAGAACAGTGTCTTATTCTCCTTCGGGCTTGTAACGGGGGAGGCGCTTCCGAGCCAACCCCTACAGGAAATAGCAGGCACAAAAGGCACACAATCATTACAGAATTAGCAGTGATTTGGGCGAGAATCGCCACAAACAAAGTCTTAGGAGTTTCTGGCTGCTGATCTGCTGCCAGTTTTCGTTGAGCCGTGGCGACCAATGCTTTTACTGCTCCCCCTGTCACGGGCTGGCTTGGGACGTTACGCCTCCTCCGTTTCTGTCCCGCCGTTGTCGACTCGGGGGGCAACGCGGTCTCCTCCAAGGTCAGCTGAAACTCTGGTATGGGATTCGACAGCCCCTGGTGCCATGCCATGTTGTTTAAGTGCTGGTTGCACGCACCGGGCTGGAACCCACAACGGTCCTGCAGGGAGAGACACAGCAGCATATCCCCGACCCCAAGTGATTAGAGGTGCTGGGCCCAGCCACTGTGGATCGGGCAGCTGACGGTAAAAGACACGCGGTCTTTCCAGTACCTCAGATTTGTGAAAATGCCGATCCGCAGGGGTCTGCTGATCTGCATTCAGTGTTAAATTATTTAAAGTAAACAAGAGAATATACATCTGTTGTTGAATGTCTCCTAAGGTTCGGAGACGCAGCTCCCCTTGTTTTAATTGTTTATCTAGCAAGGTTTTGAGTGTGCGATTGGCACGTTCAACAATGGCTTGGCCCGTGGAATTATAAGGGATTCCGTGTTTAAGACGGACGTCCCAGCGGGCACAAAAGGTGGAGAGGGCTGCAGAGCAGTAGGCTGGGGCATTATCTGTTTTAATTTGGCAAGGGCGACCCATAACAGAAAAGCAGGCCAGCAAATGGTGAATAACTTTGTTAGTGGCTTCCCCACGTTGTGGGGTTGCCCAAAGGAAGCCTGAATAAGTATCAACGGAAACATGTAAAAATGAATAGGGGCGGAATTGTGGTACATGAGTAACATCCATTTGCCACAGCTGATTTGCTGCGGTACCTCGGGGGTTAACGGCATAAGAAAAGGTAGGAGCAGCAGCAGCACAGTGGGGGCAGGAACGAACAATGGAACGTGCATGATCAGCAGGAATGTGAAACTGCCGGGCCAAAACAGAGGCAGACTGATGAAAAAAGGCATGGCTTTCAATGGGGTCAGAAAAAAGGGAATTTACCTGACCACGCAACGCGCGATCGGCGCGTGCATTGCCCTCAGTGAGTGGCCCAGGCAGAGGGGTATGACTGCAAATATGAGCAACAAAGAAAGGGAAATGACGAGTGGCAAGAAGATGCTGTAAAGACAAAAACAGGCGAAGGAGGTCTGCATCAACCTGAGGGGTAATGAGGGCAAGGGGTAAATGATCAATTACCTGATAAACATAATGGGTATCCACAATTAAATTAAAGGGACAATCAGCAAAAGATTGAAAGGCCAAAATAACAGCAGCTAATTCTGAACGCTGTGCCGAACGCTGAGGCAGTGTAAAACGAGAATGCCAACGAGGGGGGTCACCCAACTGATAAGTGACTACACCTCGGTGGGGAGAGCCATCAGATGTTAATATCGAGGGTGGTGTCTAACTTTGTAAGTAAATCACGGCCCCAAATATTGAGGTGGACAGGGAGCACAAAAGGGCGGATTGTAGCAAGGGCACGGCCTCCTGGTTTAGAGACCGTGACCCAAGACAAACTTTGGCGCCCGGGTTTGCTACCCCCAATCCCCCACAGCTCTTTAGAAGGAACCGTAGGCCAACTAACCGGCCACTCCAGATCACGAATCACTGTAACGTCAGCTCCAGTGTCCACCAGCCCTGTAAAAGGAACATCATTTAAGAGAAGTGTTAACTGAGGTTTCGAGGGGCGGACTGACATTGTCAGAGCAACAAGTGGAGAAGACGCGCTGTGAGACGGCGAGTGAGACAACGTCGATCCAAAGCCTCCTCCACCCCGAGTTCGATCCTCGGCAGCTGGCACCTGATAGGGGACTAAAATCAATTGTGCAATTGACCGTCCACGCGGGAGCGACTGTGGAAGATGAGTCCACACCTGAACCTTAATAATGCCAGTGTAATCAGCATCAATGACCCCTGGAATGACAAAAAAGCCCTGTTTCCCAGCATGTGAGCGAGGGAGAACAAGACCTACAAAGCCGGCAGGGAGAGGTCCCATCACCTGTGTAGGTATGGCACAGACCTCCCCTGGCAGCTGAAAGTCAGTGTCCTCCTGCATGATCAAATCAAGCCCTGCACTTCCAGCAGTCACTGCCCTCATAGAGTCTACGGATTCCAAGGCAGAGGAGCGATTGCCTGAGTAGGAAACACCCCCGTTTGGCCCTGGGTTCGGGGGGGACCCGTCGCGCGGTTTCCCGACCCGCTACGACACTGATTAGCCCAGTGATAACCTTTCCCACACTTGGGGCACTTCTTTGAGGGTCGGGCTGGTGCCTTAGATGAGCGGCACTCCCGCTGAAAATGACCCTCCTTACCACAGCGGTAACAGCGCTTCCCCTCCTTCCCAGTTTTTCTGAGGGCGGCAGCCAGAACTCCAGCCTTGTGGGCTTGTGTGCCAATGTTCTGGCACGCCCGCAGCATGTCTGAGAGCTCTAAAATACCAGAGGCTTGTGCTGCCTGGAGAGCACGGTGGCAATCCTCATTTGCATTTTCAACTGCCAATTTTAACAGGAGCTCGTGAGCTGCCTCAGTGTTATCCACCTGTCAGAGGATAGCCTCCTGCAATCTGTTGGTAAAATCCAAAAAGGACTCTAAGGCACCCTGACGGATACTGACAAAGCTTTTGGTAGGCTTGCCTGAATCCGGGACCTTCTTGAAAGCATGCTGGGCACAGGTGGAAATAATGGGGAAGACGGCCTGAGGGAGTTGAGACTGCATCTCAATAGTAGCAAACTGGCCCTCCCCTGCCAAATGCTCATAAATGATACCTTGCTCTCTATATACCTGGGCTTGGCGTTCTGCCATCTGCCGATACTCACTAAGCCAAATAACATACTGACTGGGTGACAACATCATGAGCAGCAGCGTTTTCCAATCCTCAGGGATTAGGGAGTACCCAGCACCCATCCCTTCAATGAGACCACGCACAAAGGTGCTAGTCAGGCCAAATTCACGAATTGCTTTCTTTACCTCTCTAACCACCGAGTATGGCAAAGTGGTCCAGGTGCCCACGGGGTTGCCCTGGTCATCATTCTGCCAGGTCACCGGGCAAACGGAGACCAGATCAGCCAGCTCCTCTGCTGTAAGATCTGATCGAGCTTTCGCCGCGTGAACCATTTGTTGCACCAGCGAAAGCTTCTGAACAGATGCAGATGACTCTCCGGGGGGCCCCACGGGGGGAGGGTGATCACACACCGGCTCCGGTGGGGAAGGCCAGGGAGGCGGTGGTAATAGAGGCACTGGGGGCGAAGCAGGGGGAGGGATGGCTGCAGGAGCGGACGGGGGTGGCAGGATCGGCAGCTCCTCTGTTGGGGCTGGAGAGGGCCTTTCCGAGGCGACACGCTGTGTCGCATCGCCAGGAGGGGGGATGGCTGCAGGGGCGGACGGGGGCGGCGAGAGCACCAGCCTCGCGAGGGAGGGTCTGTCCGAGGCGACACGCTGTACCACGTCGCGGCAGAAGTGCCAGGCATGTAAAGCCTGCACGGGTGCCCGAGGCTCTTTGTGCAATGTCTGGCCCAATCGCTCCCAGTCCGCTAGCTTAAGGCTTCCAGCTTCAGGATACCACGGGCACTTGGCACGCACCTCCTGTAGCAGGAGAGTGAGTTCTCGAGCCGGGCAGTCATGCTGAGCCTTATGCAGCAAATACTGCAGCTCATTGCGGTGTTGCACTTGCAAAGCAGAGAGGGAGCTTCCCATACTTACCACAATGAAAAATACTCACCGGGATCCACAAAGTGGATGAGTGACGCGTCTGAAACCCTTGCCGGGCGAGGTGAGTGCTGAGGGCCCCACGTTTGGGCGCCAGTTGTTGCGGTTCAGTGATGAGACAGAACACAGCTTTATGCAAGCAAACAGGCTGGTCAGCGGAGATGGGCTGTTCTGCCCCCCCTGCCTTCCACCTTCTCCTTTTATTATATTTCTCCCCCTAAGCATTACACACTGCTACACAAAGGAATGTATGACGTTGATTCATATGCTTAGTTACCATCCTCTATCTACTACAATCCTGGTTCTCAGGCCTTGAGCCCAGGCTAAAGAAACCTCCCACAGTTGCTGTCCAAGCAATCAAGTTCTCAGGGTTCATATCTAGCCCTTGTCCTTGGATAGAGCAATGTGTGCATTGCTTCTAGGAAACAGTCAGGGTGTGCCCCGCCTGCTTCCAGGTGGAATAGCTAGACATTAACCCTTCATTGACCCAATTAATTATTATTTATACAAAGTGGAACAGCTTCAAAAGGATATATGTGAGAGCTCTGCTCCACAATTCCCCAGTGGTTTGGGCACTACCCTGAGCAGTGGGAGATATGATTTAAAATCCCTGCTCCACATCATGCAGAAGATGGGATTTGAACCCACATGCAAAAGTGGATGGGAATTTGGGAGGCAGTGACCATGAGTTGGTTGAGTTCAGGATCCTGACACAGGGAAGAAAGGTAAGCAGCAGGATACGGACCCTGGACTTCAGGAAAGCAGACTTCGACTCCTTCAGGGAATGGATGGGTAGGATCCCCTGGGGGACTAACATGAAGGGGAAAGGAGTTCAGGAGAGCTGGCTGTATTTCAAGGAATCCCTGTTGAGGTTACAGGGACAAACCATCCCGATGTGTCGAAAGAATAGTAAATATGGCAGGCAACCAGCTTGGCTTAACGGTGAAATCCTAGCGGATCTTAAACATAAAAAAGAAGCTTACAAGAAGTGGAAGGTTGGACATATGACCAGGGAAGAGTATAAAAATATTGCTCGGGCATGTAGGAATGAAATCAGGAGGACCAAATCGCACCTGGAGCTGCAGCTAGGAAGAGATGTCAAGAGTAACAAGAAGGGTTTCTTCAGGTATGTTGGCAACAAGAAGAAAGCAAAGGAAAGTGTGGGCCCCTTACTGAATGAGGGAGGCAACCTAGTGACAGGATGTGGAAAAAGCTAATGTACTCAATGTTTTTTTTGCCTCTGTCTTCACTAGCAAGGTCAGCTCCCAGACTGCTGCGCTGGGCATTACAGCATGGGAAGTAGATGGCCAGCCCTCTGTGGAGAAAGAGGTGGTTAGGGACTATTTAGAAAAGCTGGATGTGCACAAGTCCCTGGGGCTGGACAAGTTGCAACCGAGAGTGCTAAAGCAATTGGCGGCTGTGATTGCAGAGCCATTGGCCATTATCTTTGAAAACTCGTGGCGAACGGGGGAAGTCCCAGATGACTGGAAAAAGGCTAATGTAGTGCCAATCTTTAAAAAAGGGAAGAAGGAGGATCCTGGGAACTACAGGCCAGTCAGCCTCACCTCAGTCCCCGGAAAAATCATGGAGCAGATCCTCAAAGAATCAATCCTGAAGCACTTACATGAGAGGAAAGTGATCAGGAACAGTCAGCATGGATTCACCAAGGGAAGGTCATGCCTGACTAATCTAATCACTTTCTATGATGAGATAACTGGTTGTGTGGATGAAGGGAAAGCAGTGGATGTATTGTTTCTTGACTTTAGCAAAGCTTTTGACACTGTCTCCCACAGCATTCTTGTCAGCAAGTTAAAGAAGTATGGGCTGGATGAATGAATAAGGTGGGTAGAAAGTTGGCTAGATTGTCGGGCTCAACGGGTAGTGATCAATGGCTCCATGTCTAGTTGGCAGCTGGTGTCAAGTGGAGTGCCCCAGGGGTCGGTCCTGGGGCCGGTTTTGTTCGATATCTTCATAAATGATCTGGAGGATGGTGTGGATTGCACTCTCAGCAAATTTGCGGATGATACTAAACTAGGAGGAGTGGTAGATATGCTGGAGGGTAGGGATAGGATACAGAGGGACCTAGACAAATTGGAGGATTGGGCCAAAAGAAATCTGATGAGGTTCAATAAGGATAAGTGCAGGGTCCTGCACTTAGGACAGAAGAACCCAATGCACAGCTACAGACTAGGGACCGAATGGCTAGGCAGCAGTTCTGCGGAAAAGGACCTAGGGGTGACAGTGGACGAGAAGCTGGATATGAGTCAGCAGTGTGCCCTTGTTGCCAAGAAAGCCAACGGCATTTTGGGATGTATAAGTAGGGGCATAGCGAGCAGATCGAGGGACGTGATCATCCCCCTCTATTCGACATTGGTGAGGCCTCATCTGGAGTACTGTGTCCAGTTTTGGGCCGCACACTTCAAGAAGGATGTGGATAAATTGGAGAGAGTCCAGTGAAGGGCAACAAAAATGATTAGGGGTCTGGAACACATGAATTATGAGGAGAGGCTGATGGAACTGGGATTGTTTAGTCTGTGGAAGAAAAGAATGAGGGGGGATTTGATAGCTGCTTTCAACTACCTGAGAGGTGGTTCCAGAGAGGATGGTTCTAGACTATTCTCAGTGGTAGAAGAGGACAGGACAAGGAGTAATGGTCTCAAGTTGCAGTGGGGGATGTTTAGGTTGGATATTAGGAAAAACTTTTTCACTAGGAGGGTGGTGAAACACTGGAATGCGTTACCTAGGGATGTGTTAGAATCTCCTTCCTTAGAAGTGTTTAAGGTCAGGCTTGACAAAGCCCTGGCTGGGATGATTTAATTGGGGATTGGCCCTACTTTGAGCAGGGGGTTGGACTAGATGACCTCCTGAGGTCCCTTCCAACCCTGATATTCTATGATTCTATGATTCTATGTGAATGAGTGCTCTAGCCACTGGGTTAAAGAGTATTCAACAGGAAAAAAACACTCTATTTGTGCAAAGTTAAGGTTGCTTGATGCTCAGTTGTCCCCTTGCAGAACACAGAGTTGCCCATACAACCTAAACTGTGCTCTTTTTCAGCAATGCCCAATATATTCGGTTAACACATAGTTGCTGAAATGTAGAAGTTCTTCACCTCCTTTTACAATCCATTACCTCTCCCCCACAGAGCTGTGGGAATGCACTGGTCATTGGGGGCTGCAGAGTTGGTTGGGGGTACTAGCAGAGGTTGGGTGCATTGGGGTTGGGGTCCATTGGCAGAACTAAAGGTTCATGGGGGTTGGGGTGCACTAGCAGAGCTGGGAGTGCAGGGGACTGTGGTGCAAGAAGGTTTGGGTGCACAGGCAGAGCCGTGAGAGCAAGGGGGTTTTGGGGTACACAGGCAGTATGTGTGTGTGTGGGGAGGGGTTTGTCATGCATTGCTCATCTGATCTCCAAGCCTCTTGCCTTTCTTACCATCCATTCCATGTCTCCACCTCCCCTTGCTGCAGCCACAGACCCTTTTCCCCTACTACTCTACCCCTTAACAGCCTCCTCCTTCCAGCAAGGATTCACATGTCTATTCCCCCCCCAAAGACTTTGAATACATTCCCCCAAAAATAAAATGACCACCCATGATTCACAAATTGTAGCAACTCCCTGGCAATCAGTCAGAAGGTTGTGAGAGGGTTGTAATTAACATTTTTAGTTAGTTGAAAGATGAGTTCACAGTCCTCAACAGGTCTATGATTCATCCAGTCATTAGTACCTCTGAGTTTAACAATACAATCCAGCAAAATAAACCATCTGGGGGAAGGAGGGATGTAGTTTGGGATCCCCATGGTCAAATTAATCTAAATTTGTATCACTAATGCTATCCCATGCCCTATGAGGCAGACCAGATTTCAAAGCAATCTGATTACCCATTTGAATTTGGGAACACTTGCAAAAATAAGCTTTAAAACATGACAAGAATGGAAAACTTTTAGATATTTTTCTGTACTGGCACATGCCAAGTGTTAAAATGTATGTTTTCTTAAATACTATTATCAATAGCTTTAGTGGATGACATATACTACTATGGGAAAAACTTAACTGATTTTTAATAAATCTGTAAACTCAGGCGTCTTACCACATGACTAGAGGATTGCTAATGTAGTAACTATTTTTAAGAAAGGGGGAAAAACATAAGACGGGAAAGTACAGGAATGTTAGTTTAACCTCAATTGTATTCAAAGTTTTGGAACACATTCTGAAAGAGAAAGTAATTAAGGACATAGAGGTAAATGGTAATTGGGATAAAATACAACATGGTTTTACAAAATGTAGATTACAAAAGGCTTACCCTGGTGGGCCACGGGCTAAAGGTTGCTGATCCCTGGTCTACCTCCTGCAACCAACTCTGTTCCTGCTCTGATCCTGGCTCCTACCTTATGCTCACATTTGCTCCTGTTCCCACTGTGCTTCTTCCTTGCATCTCCTCCTGCCCTTACACCTCACCACCAATTCTTAGTGACCAGTCCTGCTCTCTGACTCTGGCTTGACCCTTCTCTGTGGAATTTGGCATCTACCCTTGGCTCTGACTCCTCAGCTTCAATTCCTGGTTCTGCCAGTGATCAGTTGACTCTGGTGCTGATCCCTGGCTTCATTCCCCATCCTGTACACCTGCACTCCCCAATAGATCTGACTGCCTACATCCTGCTCCATAACACTGAGAAAGTTTGATCTTTAAACAAATGTTATAATGCAACCTTAACTATAGTAGCACTTCTACAACACTATAACAAATGGGTGCCACCTTCTCCTCTGGCTATGTTTTGTATGGCTCTTGATCTGTTATGCCATCTCTGAAAATAGGTCTTGGATCAGGTCCTACAGGTGGGGGCGGCGGGTGAGGGGCCATGGAGGGATGCCAGTCTGAGGATCCTGTTGGCACATAGGCACTGTGTGTATGTTTACTGCCAGATTTTTAGGCACTTAGGAGAGTTTATCAATGAAAATTTGGGCATCTAGGAAATTTAGGCACCTATAGGGTTGGGCAGCAGCTAAGTGAGTGTTTCAGGGTCTACATTTTTTACTTAAGTGCTTAAAGTGGCAGTTAGGTGCATACATCATTTTGTGGATTTAGCCCATTCTCTCCCATAAAAGGAGGTGGGAGTCGCTCTCTGGGATGAACAGTACCAAGGAAGAAATCCTAGTAACAGTAAATTCTGTGAAGAAGGTTTGGGCTGGAATTGGTCACACTATTAGTTTCTTTGTAAATTAAAACAAACCTAAGGTATGGAGATGGATTTTGACTCTACACAACATATGTGGACTATCTTTTGGAGGAAGTTAGTGTGAGGAGGTGACTTTCCTATCTTCAGTGAGCTTGGTCAATATCAAAGATCCTAGCTCAGCAGTAGCAGCAGCAGAAAATATTAAGTGCTATAACCTCACACAGCACTGCAGGGATTTTACCAGTTCAATAAATGAATGAATAAATAAATAATTAAACCACAAGCGGGGAGGGATGAAGAGAATAATAATGAGGCTACAGGGTTTCCGAGAGATCTGGAGAGGTCTGGGCTGACATACTTTCCCAATGACACTTTATGGAGTAGTGCAGTTATCTGATTCGTAAAGAGGCATGGAGTCTCAATGTATGCACTGAGATGTATCGTGGCTTTGGAAAAAAAACCCTCTTTAACAAATCAAATCACTGTTTTTATTCAAGCCCTTCAGGTCTGCTCATTGTGTTTTTAATGCTGCAGTTGATGCTGGTCTCTTTTGGCTCTTATAACTTTTACCTTCCATAAATTCTATTAAATGTTCATAGTTTAGTACTTGCTTTAACTCATTCCAGTTGCCAGATTCCTAGGGAGGGATCTATTTGCTCACATGTACTTGGCATTTGCAAATTGACCCATAATTCATTGTTTCTCACTAAGTTTTAAATGTCATGTTTTGTGCTGCTGTGGTAGAAAGAAAAATGTACAGTTTTCTTCTCCCTCCTCCTGGCTGTTGTCTCACTTATTAAGTGTGACAAAAAATTCAATCAGATTGTTGTATAAGGCCCATTAAAGTTGGTCTCAACTTCTACAGACTATGGCAAGTTCACAGAAGAGGTATGTGGGAAATGGGCTGGGATATTTGGGTAATGGAGAAGAAGGCCTTTATCCTCTTTAAGATCTTAGGCAATTCTGAAAATTTGGAGCTAAGCGGCTTAGGCATCTAAAATCTCCTTTAAAAGTAAGTAGGACTTAGGCTTTCAAGTCACTTACATTTTTTTTTTAAATCTTGGGAGGGAGGGTGGGGGAGGATATGAAAACACTTGAAGTGTTGTATAATACCTAATAATTTTTGCCCTCTAAAAATTGCTAGGCGAATAAAACTACTCTCACACTGACTTTCTTGGACTGCATGTAGGCTGTTCTGTACCTTTGAGATACCTTAATCATTATCAATGTGTGTTTTTGCAGGCTGCTAAGCAGAAACATTTCAAAACATTCAAAGTGACATTTACTGCTATTACGACTGGGCTGCAGTAACTTACATGTGGTTTGAAACTTCTTACACATCTAAATATTTCATTGATGAAGTACTGTCTGTAGCAAGACAGCAATCGTTTTTTCCCACTTTCAGAACATAAACTAAGGGCACTTAAGTTGAATAACAGCCTTCATCTTTTCAGAGTAATTGCAAAAATTACTTTGCCCTGATAATCATATTTCCACTGTGAGAGATTTGCAGTGACACAGCCAGAAGGATGTGAATTCCTCCCCTACTTTCTCTGTGCTTTAACTCTCTCTAGGTTACATGTCACAACAACCATTCAACCAGCCAGGGAGTTCAAGGAAAGGTTTCCTTCTGAATTTATCAATGCTGCAAATTTGTCAGAGAGTCACTGTTTAATGACCAAGGCAATCCATCTATCTCCCTCTCCATGACATAGAAACTTCTTTCACCAAAGTTTTGAATAATCTTTCTAACCAAGTCTCAAAGTTTATACTCAATTTTCATTTTCTCTACTGTCTGGAATACTATCAGTTGTTCCCCCCACTCCTCTACATCCATTTTTCTTTTGGCTTTCATCACACTGTCCTTTTCTGGTTCTCTTCTCATCTCTCCACATATTGGTTCAGTGTCTCCTTAGTCAGCTCCTTTCATCTATTGGAATTCCTTGGCTGGCTCCTCTTCTCTGTCTACAAGTTCTCAGTGGGTGTCTTAATTAAATCCACTTGAGCTAATTATCAGTTCTACCCCATGACTCTCAAACTTCCTTCTCTTATTTTTGTGGTTCAGTATGATATCTCATATCATATTGTTGTAAGTTATCTCTGCTCCTGTGGCCTGCTGCTAAGGACAACATGGCCCAAAACAGACTTCCTACTCTTTCCTGTGAACCCTTCTCAACTATTTCTGTTCTCAGCTATGGTGGAAACCACCACCCATCTTCCTGTCTCTCAGAAATGAAATATAGGGGTTATTTTCTACTCCTCTCTCCTTTCCCCACCATATTGCCCCTTCCTTTTTCTCTTGAAGACCAAATATCTTATCCATGCTGTAGTCTCCTATTGGGTCACTTTGACATTAGCCTCAGCCCCCTCCAGCCCACTAAAATATTTGCTGCCCCATCTGTATTTTTCACCCACCGCTTTGACCATGTCACTCCTCTCTTTGATTTACTTCACTGTCTCCCCTATTGCTCTACCCCTTACATTCATTTTTTTTGTCCTCATCTTCAAGGGCTTACGTCACAGCCTGCCTGCCTATGTATCTGACCAGTTCTCTTTTTACATGCCCTTCCACCATCCATCTATATTTCACCAGTGATGTATGCCAGCATCTTAAAGGGCTGCCAGAGAAAGTCGTTAGAAAAAGTTCTATTGGTCCTACAAAACCTAAGAGCTATGCTACATATTCTTGATCATTATGTACTGGCACCTTATCTATTAACTAGCGCTACACACACAGATTTACAAATCTCTCATAAGTTTCCATATGCTCTTTATGTGTGATTTCTCTCTTTCTCACATACAGCACCCTTCCATCCCTTACCATTCACCTAGGTGTCCATTTTCAAAATCCTTCCTGAAATCTTACATATGCAGTCTTGCCTATGAGAAAGGGAATGAAAGGTAGTGCATGTTTACACACACCCCCAGCAACAACCAGGTAACATCTTCACCTAGCTTTACTGAGGCTAACTATGCTATCTTATTCTTCCTACTGTATTTTTATATATTCTTCTTACTGTAGTTTTCACTCCATGTATCTGATGAAGTGGGTTTTAGCCCATGAAAGCTTATGCCCAAATAAATGTGTTAATCTCTAAGGTGCCAGAAGGACTCCTTGTTGTTTATGCTATCTTATTGTCACTCTTGTCTGTTTATGACTCTTACTTGTATCATATTGGATTAGTTTGCACTTTTTGGAGCATAGGCTATGTCTCTGCTTGTTCTGTGTTGATTTGGAAATAAATCAATGAGAATATTAACTTTTAAAGTCATTCTCTTTACTTTTGTAATTCTGCTGAAGATTCCTGGTAAACCCAGGCATAAGGGGGCACTTGGAGTGTGGCTGAATGTGCTAGATATGTTCTAATATTGCTTGGAACATTTAAAATGAATATCAGTGTAACGCAATAGTGTGCCCAGCAATTGTGGAAAAAGACCCAGTGGAAAAGAGATTAATCTACGGTAGCTGTGAGTTGGAGCATAAGGGAAACCATATCCCTTAATCTTATGTGTTTGAAGTGCTAGACGGACTGCCGTTCTGACCTTCTTGGCTGGGGAGCCGGCTATCTTCAACACCCACAACTGATGTACATACATGATCACTTGGCCATCAGCAGGCATCATAACCATCTGTTAGGATGGCATCATTCCTGCTCACAAGCTGATATGCCTGTTTAATTAAACCACAGGTGCCAACTGAGTCACTTGGCAGCCTTTGACTTCACAAGTGCCTTTTCTTCTGCAGGAAGCAATACCACATTAACCACCACCTCCCCATGGCTCGTTACCTCAGTCACACCTGTTCATGCTTGAGTGCCAAAAAATGTACAAGGAAAAGCCCACTAGTGAGCACTTGAGTAACCAATAATGAGCACGTGCAGGGTGTCAAAATGAATAATATATTACATAAGACAGCTGCTTAAATGCACTTTGTGAGAGAAAACTCATGACAAAGAGGGATGCCAGAAGACAAGATTAAGTCAATGGAGTCAAGACCATGGAATGTGAAATAGAATTTAATTTGTGCACTTACCTTGAAATGTGAGGAAACAACAGTCCTGAATGACTTGCCCTGCCATTGGACCAATATGTGATTTAACCAATGTGTGATCAGCTTCTTATACTGATTTTTTCCCCCAAATTATGCCTGTTTTGGGGATATTTTGTCTCTGCAACCCTTTTTATATATTTTTCATTGTGACGGATGGAAGGACTTTCCTTACAGATTTTAAGAAAACAAAATACTTTCTCTTTGGAAAAGAGAAATACCTGAACCTCACATCTGCAAGTACCCTGAACTTTTGGGGAAATTCACATCCTAGTCTAGGTTGCCAGTCCATCTCTGGTGTACATTTTCACCAGCTGAGGAAATGGCCTCTGGACTGGAACTGTGCAGCCAGTCTCAATCTTTATAATGAGTTAAATTAAAACCCCAGATGTGAGCATTGGTCCAGATGTGAAGAGGTTTGGATGGGTATCCGAATGGTGTGGCTTAGGCTCATTTTTTAGTTTTGAATGTTTTGGCTACACATACATTCAGTACCAGGCCCACACTTTTGTATTTGACCAAAAAACACTAAAATCAAACAGGACGATTTGGTTACAGAATTTGAAAATGCAATCAAATTCTAATTGGTCCAAATTAACTTAAAAGTTATGGGAAACTTGAAAGAAATTAGATAAATAGCTCAATGCAAGAATTAAATGCAAATGACCTATGGTAACAGACTGTAGTTTTATTTATGCTTTTATATACACTAGTTCAATGCCCTTAGTCTGTTAAGGCGATGACACTGTGACCTGATCTTGGGAAGTACTTAAAGCATATGATTAAGTGAATCAGGCCAAAGTGTTCAGCACCTTGCAGGATCAGACCCAGTGAGTGTAGGTGCAGCAGCCCACCCCTGACATGCTCTGCTCTCCCTCAGTGGGAGCCGTTTCCACTGAAGCCTGTTTTGGCTGTCCCAAGGCATACAGTTGCTTAACAAGTGCTTCTGCATATTAGTTCCATTCATGTGTCCCCCTTTACAGGAAGGCACAAGCAAGGTTGAAGCTGTACAAAATCTTTGCTTGAAGGTACATTTCATCCTTAATGAGTGCTTTAAACAATCAAAAGGAAGATGAATATAAAACAGAGCTTGAATTTGCTATGTCTCATTAATGCTTTGTGGAATTTCCTTTTGTATTTGGTTGCAACAGTAAACTGAAAATGTGAATTCCATATACAATGTGTACTGTAGATATCTAGGTAACTTTATACTTGACTTCTCTATTGTATGTTCAGTCAACAGTAAAATGATCATGCATATTGGGTTACAATACCTCTCCACACACACACACACACACACACACACAAAGTGAAACTGCACATATAATTATTGTACTTTCTTTTGTAAAATAACTACTATATTGGATTAGATCTTCAGCTATAACCCAAAGCACAAGTTGCGGAGAAAAAAGAAAAAAATGGTTTAAAGCTCAGCATTATACTCTCAGATGTTGGGCTTATTGTGTAGTGCCAAGTCCCCAGGGAAAATTACAGCCAATCTGGATGTTAAAATTGCTCAAGCCATTTTCCTTATTTTTTGGTTTTGTTTTTTACTGAGGGTGCGGATAGGAGCAACATCAACTTTAAGTTAATGACTTTTTATTGCATGAGTGTATGTATGGAGAGCTGAAAATATTTGCTAAAGTTCTTCCTTGTTGCTAAAAGGTGCTGTGCAAGATGCAGAACAATTTTATTTTCTGATATTTAATTATTGTGATTTGATTTTGCCCCCTGTTTTAAAAATGGTACTGATTTCTTGTTATGATAGTGGGCCTTGGCTTCTAAGGACTGGTAAAGAACTGTCAAGCATCACTAGTATGCCTACTCTTCTGTTCATTGCATTTATGATGTCAGAAAAAGCACCAGCAAATCAGATTTATGACCCTGTACCAATGTTTGTCAGCACTTTTTATGCTCAATGGATAATCCCTCTTGGGCCTGAAACTCTGTCTTGTTTTCTAGAGAAGGAGAAATCCCTATTGTACTTGTGGAAGATTTTGGAATTTGTGTAGGCTGATAACTGTATTCTAAAATATGAGCTTCTGCTCTGAGGGAAACTGAAAGCTTAACAATGTGTCATAGTCAGGAGCCAGGTACTGCAGCCTGGTTAGGGATCACTAGCAGTGGGACTACTGAGAAATGTGTTGAGGAAGCAATCACTATCAACAGCTAGTTTACAGACGTGTTTCTCAACCTTTTCAGGTTGGCAACCCCTTATTCAATGTAAAAAAAAAATGATCCGCTTATATTTACTTTTAAAAAGTTGTATATTAAGAATAATAATAATAAACCTATATAATTTGTGTGTATATTTTGAGAGACTGACAGAGAATACTTGACCTTGAAAGGGAAGGGTGTCCAGGAAGTGGAGAGTAAGATTTTCTTTGTTTTAAGATTGTGATAACATTTTCCATTCTTCATGACCCCCTCTGATTGCCTTTCATGTCACCCCTCCTCTTCTCCCCCACTTCCCGGGGACTGTTACCTACTGAATGAGAAATATGAGTCTAGACTGATGTAAGACAGCTGAATGTCATTATTGACTCAGGTAGTCATGCCAGGTGATCTTATTACCTGGAAAAAGCAGGTTAAGCTACACTGTTAAAAAGAAACTTGTCTCCAATCAGTAAGGGAAAGAGAATGAGATGTTGAGTGCCCACAACTCTAACTGATGTCAATGGTACCAGGTTCAGCACCTTTGAAAATCAGGCCTACAAAGGCTTGGTTGTGGACTTGCTTAGACAATAGAAGCTGAGTGAGTAGGAAAGTTTTTCTCCAAGCTGTTTGTTTCTTTTACCTGCTTGAAGATTGCAAATTGAGAGAGTGATCACCGAAAATGTTTTCTTGCGGCCCTAAAATCAAACCAAATTCAAACTCTCTCAAGAGTGTTTCTTTTAAACCACTGTGAAGCTATGGGTGTTCAGCAGCGCTGAGCCCTGGGTCCTCCACAGCTGCAGAGTTATATGTGTGTGTGTGTGTGTGTGTGTGTAACAGATCCATTATTGCCATGTTCACTGGGTATATAAGAAATCACAAATGAAATGCTCTATCTTATGGCAGGAAAAAGAAGACAAACTAAGAGGTTCTCTTTGATAGATGTCTTAAATTATTTTGGACTCCAGTATCTGCTACACTATGCAGATGCTTTTGCATCCACTTAGATACTGACTGCCACCATCAACATTCATAGAATAATTTTATAGCCCGCCCCCTATGGGAAGACAACTGGTGTTGAAACAAATAGAATCATGATTCAGAACACAATGTAATACAATAATGCAATATACTCTAAACTTTAAGTAGCAATCACACATCACAAGTAAACTATCTCTGTGAATCTGTTAAATTAGATAAACATTTTATTAAGAATGTTAACAGAGCATAACTAGTTTTCAGATTTGGATATGGACTAACCAATTCAGATTTTATGTCCAAGCTACAGTAACAAGATTCATGTAATTGAGGCTTGCTGTTCACCTCATACTTTTTAAATGAATTTTGGCACCCTCTATAGAATATGCATATATGCATTGCTGACTTTGTCATTTTACTCTGAAATAGCCCTTTCCCATAAATCAAGTTCAGGCTCTCCACAGGGCCCATATCTGAGATATATGACATCATACAAATTTTGCACAATTGCAACTGAAGCAAATTGGCATCCAGAAGATGAAGCGGCACAGTGAGTCAATTGGCAGCTTGTGACTGATCCATCAAGCCAAATGCTTATGGAAATTAGACACAAAGCACCTATTGTGTCATACTGAAATAATATCTAACATTGCTTAGCACCCAGGCCTATGATTAAATGCATTGTGTATGTATGCATTGACTATTACATGTGGAGAGAATGTGGTGCATGTTCTTTATTACTAGAACATTTAAAAAAAAAACTGTATTCTTGAGGGGAAAAAAATGAAATTTAAAAATAAAACCACCCTTTAGTAGGCCAACTCTCAACCTGGGCTCAGCCATAGTCTCTTTGAGTCTCTTGCCCTGGGTCCCCTGGGTAATTATTGGGATTACTGGGTAATCTCTCTGTTCCTGGCAGGAATTCAGCTCACTTCTGGGGTCCTTTCTCAGTCCAATTATGTCTAGTCCCTGGTGGCATTCCCTTGGTCCTGCCACAGGTTGCTGGCTGGGAGCAACCCACCAATGCCCCTCATGTATAACAGGCTTACCATGCCAGTCTGTCCCTAAACATGGTAGGAGGAAAGGAATGGCTAGCCACTGCCTCTGGCTGGGCTCCCCTTGCTAATGGAGCTCATTAGCATTCCTCAGCAGCATCTCGTCCTGGGCAAATTTTCTCTTTTCTCTGTTGGAAGTTTCACCTTTTTTAAGCTCCCATTTTCAAGGTGACACATGTTCTGTAGTTGTGCCTAATTAGTGCTTCCTGAGTGCAGGAATGTTCATTAGTCTTTCTATCAGAGGGATGGTAGAAGGTCCCATGACACACCCCCATATTATCACTTTGTGTTGGGGGTATAAGCTTTCATCTGCTACTTAAATGAGGCTTAACTTTGAATTAATTGGGCTAACTTCCTGTGCCGTGTTTTATGCTCCTTTTAAAGATAGGCTGTTTGTCATATGTTCAGATAGTTGGTCTATTCTCCTAAAATGAATTCTATTTGAGCTTTTAGAGTGTGGTTATGGAAACTATATATATTTCTCTTGAATCTCCTGAGTCCTTAGGGTTTGTCTAGCTGGGGACACTCTGGCAAGTTAAAACAAATGAACTAAAGGTGCAAAGTCAAAGTGCATAAGTTAAAACATGTTAGCCACCATGTGGATGCTCTCATTCAGGAGTAAAGTGGTCTTAATTCCCTGTAACTTAATCCTCCTTGGAATGTCTCCAGGTAGATATAGCCTCAGTAATCTTTTCAAGTGTCTTTAGGACAATGTGATTGTGAGGATCATTTGGCTTTATTTTGAACCATAAGAGTGATATTACTTCACCCACCTGAATGTAGAGCAATCAAGGTTTACCCAGGTGAAGTTGAGGTGGTGGGTAGGTGAAATCTAGAGGTAGGGGCTTAGGACTGAAGAACAGCTCTGAGCACCCACTTCTCCAGTTTATAGGCTGGGATAGTGGCCACAATTCTTTCATTCCTCTTGTACACTGCACTATGGCTATCACAATTATTTAGATATGAATCCTATGGCTTCTTCCCAACCTATCGTCCTATTCACCATACTGTGCAGGGCTGGTACACCAAACCCCTTTCCCATAACATTCAAGGATCTGGGGCAGAGGCAAGGCTAGCGTGCAGACCAAGTATCTGCTTAAGAGATGCAGAAGACATTGCACCAACCCTTCCAAGTTGGGTGACTTTTCACCTTTATGGCATTTATCCCAAGGTACTCCTAGGCAACTGTTAGGTTGTAAATTGACAATAATGGGGTTGCTTACAATTTTGACCTGCAATTTTTGTATTAAGTATGTTTGGATCTTTGTGCATATCTAACTATGCAAGGTTAAAAAGTAAATTTAAAAAGGTTATAAAATTGAAACACATTTGTCCTTGGAAAAGCTGTGTATTTGTAGCTTTTTTGAAAGTCTGTCGTTTTAGGACGGATCTATGTAGTTTCTTGCTGTGCTATGCTAATTATATTGCTGAAGAAGTCAAGAGCCAGTCATCAAGAAGAAGAGCTTGGACCCAGATCCACAGAGATTTCGGTGGCTAAACCCAAGACCCTATTTGGATCTGGGTCTTACAACCTTTTGCTTAGAATTTACACTAATAATTTCACTAGTAGAGGATGAAGTGTGGCTTGCAGGAGAGATGCAGTGCGTAGGATGGCTTAAATGGGAACAAATGTCAGATAAAAGGTATTTCTGTGGCAGCAAGGATAAATTATGTGCTGGATTCTGTAACTGTAGAAAGGCAGTAAATACTGGTAAGATGAATTGTTATAGTTACCCCTGTTTGGCTTCAATGAAGGAAGGGTAAAATAACTGTCTGTACCTTTTAGTTCCCAGAATAGCTACAGCACATTAAATAACTGTAGAATGATGAAAAGCAGCAGGGTGAGCTGAGAGGGAAAGAACTAATTGTTTTGTTGATTTTTTGAGAGATAAATGCCTCTCTTAGGGATACCAGCTGATAATAAGTCAGTATAATTTCACTCAAACCAAGCTATGGTTGGTTGATGACTGGGCGTCACAGTTTTAGCAGTGGAATTTTCCATCAGCTCGAGCAAGCTGCTCAGACTGGGGTAACCTTTGGGGTACCCTTTGTGATATGCTGAAGCATTTTCATTGGAGATAGCCTTCCCAGGTGACCTTTAGGTATCTTTTAGAAATCCAGGCATATTGTCAATACTTGTGTATCACCGTGTCACTGTCAGTCTCCTTGAGTTTGTGTCACCAATAAATTTAACCTTTTTGTACAAAGATATCCACATCTGACATTTTCTTTTTACTTTGGCCAAGAATGTCTACACTGTCACAGATTTCAGAGTAGCAGCTTTGTTAGTCTGTATTCACAAAAAGAAAAGGAGTACATGTGGAACCTTAGAGACTAACAAATTTATTTGAGCATAAGCTTTCGTGAGCTACAGCTCACTTCATCGGATGCATTCAGTGGAAAATACAGTGGGGAGATTTATATACATAGAGAACATGAAACAATGGATGTTACCACACAGACTGTAAGGAGAGTGATCACTTAAGGTGAGCTATTACCAGCAGGAGAGCAGGGGGTGTGAGGAGGGAAACCTTTTGTAGTGATAATCACGGTGGGCCATTTCCAGCAGTTGACAAGAATGTCTGAGGAATGGTGGGGGGAATAAACATGGGGAAATAGTTTTACTTTGTGTAATGATCCACCCACTTCCAGTCTTTATTCAAGCCTAAGTTAATTGTATCCAGTTTGCAAATTAATTCCAATTCAGCAGTCTCATGTTGGAGTCTGTTTCTGAAGTTTTTTTGTCAAAGAATTGCAACTTTTAGGTCTGTAATCGAGTGACCAAAGAGATTGAAGTGTTCTCCGACTGGTTTTTGAACGTTATAGTTCTTGGTGTCTGATTTGTGTCCATTTATTCTTTTACATAGAGACTGTCCAGTTTGACCAATGTACATGGCAGAGGGGCATTGCTGGCACATGGTGGCATATATCACATTGGTCGATGTGCAGGTGAACGAGCCTCTGATAGAGTGGCTGATGTGATTAGGCCCTATGATGGTGTCCCCTGAATAGATACGGGGACACAGCTGGCAACGGGCTTTGTTGCAAGGATAGGTTCCTGGGTTAGTGGTTCTGTTGTGTAGTGTGTGGTTGCTGGTGAGTATTTGCTTCAGGTTGGGGGGCTGTCTGTAAGCAAGGACTGGCCTGTCTCCCAAGAGCTGTGAGAGTGATGGGTCGTCCTTCAGGATAGGTTGTAGATCTTTGTGGGAGAAGTTTTAGTTGGGGGCTGAAGGTGATGGCTAGTGGCGGTCTGTTATTTTCTTTGTTGTGCCTGTCCTGCAGTAGGTGACTTCTGGGTACTCTTCTGGCTCTGTCAATCTGTTTCTTCACTTCAGCAGGTGGGTATTGTAGTTGTAAGAATGCTTGATATATGCCATCATGTGCCAGCAATGCCCCTCTGCCATGTACATTGGTCAAATTGGACAGTCTCTACGTAAAAGAATAAATGGACACAAATCAGACACCAAGAACTATAGCATTCAAAAACCAGTTGGAGAACACTTCAATCTCTTCGGTCACTCAATTACAGACCTAAAAGTTGCAATTCTTCAACAAAAAAACTTCAAAAACAGTCTCCAACTTGAGACTGCTGAATTGGAATTAATTTGCAAACTGGATACAATTAACTTAGGCTTGAATAAAGACTGGGAGTGGATGGGTCATTACACAAAGTAAAACTATTTCCCCATGTTTATTCCCCCCACCCCGCACTGATCCACAGACATTGTTGTCAACTGCTGGAAATGGTCCACCTTGATTATCACTACAAAAGGCTTCCCTCCCCGCACCCCCCGCTCTCCTGCTGGTAATAGCTCACCTTAAGTGATCACTCTGTTTTTAGTGTGTTTGGTAACACCCATTGTTTCATGTTCTCTGTGTATATAAATCTCCCCACTGCATTTTCCACTGAATGCATCCGATGAAGTGAGCTGTAGCTCACGAAAGCTTATGCTCAAATTTGTTAGTCTCTAAGGTGCCACATGTACTACTTTTCTTACTGTCACAGGTGTACATAAATGTATTAGGAGCCTTTAAAAAATCTCTACTGGTTGTTATTTTTAAATACAATAAAAAGGAATACAGCCAGGAATACATATGTGATGTTTAAGCTTTCTGATCATCTAAGTTAAAGCAATAGATTATTCTTGTAATATTCATTAGTTTCCATGTGTGATCCATATACACAGTAAATCCTGAAACTACTTGTACTCAGGAAATCTGGGTGGAGCATGAGAAAGGAACCTTTTGATAAATAATGTCATAATTTCATTCTATTCACTGACACGCCACAATACAACCAATTATCCCTCTCGTGGGCCAGACTTAATTATGAGTCCTGCAAAATTTACTAATTATTCTATCTAGCATCCTGGCTTGAAACCAACACTACATTTCATCTACCCTCTACTGATCTTTGCCATTGTAATCCATCTTCAGCATGGGGATACATACCAAACCTTAACTTTTTATAGCATGTGCACCTACTTCCACTTAGCTTTCCACATTAAGTCCTGATAAGAGATTACTGTATACTTTCTAGCGATGTTGATTTGAGAATAAGCAGGTCATGAATGCAACTGGCTTTTTTTTTTAAAGACTTCCACCAGTCTCCAATTGTATGCCCCCCCAAAATTTGCAATTAAAAAGGATGTCACTTAATTTGTATTTTCAATAAGGCAGACATAGTAAATGCTGTCTTTTCTGCACACGGTATTGCTGGTACAAAATTTGGAGGTGCTTTTAAAATATTTGACTTCAAAACTTGAATATATGACTTGGAAATGTTTGAGTCTGTGCCAGTACTCAAGAAAGAGAACAGCATCAATACCCTTTCATTTCTTACTCATTTACTGGGCCTCAGTGTCACAATATAGTGCCCCCCGCCGGGAGTCTCCTCGATAAATACCAGCCTCATAAGTTGCTAATGCTTTTGTATGTATTAGAAAGAATGTCGGGAAAGGTTAAAGGTATGAATGCGGAATGAAAGGTTTCTTTACAGGGGGTGAAAGGAGGAGGAAAGAAGAAAAGAATGAGTTAACTTGATGTTCCAGCTAAACCTGAAGATAAGGAGCTGATGCCAGCCCAAGGACACTGCCCACACTCACTCTGCTACCTGCCAAGACAGAAGGGGGAGGAAATCCACCCCACCCTCCGACCAGCCATGAGAAAGGAGAGTTGTTGAACGAAATGCAGGGCCACAAAAAGGAGCAAGATGGTGAAGGCCAACAAGGGGAAAACATAACTGTTTACGTCCCTGAAACTGGTGTGTTTTGGGAAAGCTGAAGAAGCCACGGAAGGCCAGTTTGGACTGGTACACAGAGCATGGGGAACAAAGGTCTCTGAAGGAGACGTCCCCAAAAGACCCCAGGATTTAAAACCCTCCTGGGAGCTGAGGCAAATCAGAGATCAACAGTGGACCCTTGACAACCCGTGCACGGGACAAGAACTCCCGTCCACCCCTCCCCCTCTTCTTCTTATGTTACGTCCAGGCTTGGCCAGCCTCGGGTAGTGCGGGTGTGAGTATGAAAGTGGGTTAGGGCTTGGGACACTAACACTTTCTTCCTTCCTCTGAGTAAAATGTGGGGAACTCCTCCCCCTCCAGCACTCTCCACTGTTATTTTATTATTTTATCAATAAAGCTTTAAAACTCAGTTACTTGGTGTGTTCTGTCATCTCCTCCCCAAACAATCCTGCGGCCTCAGCCTGATCACCTGATGCCTCAGGCAGATTAGTAACAGAAATCTGTCACATCGAGAGCTTTGGGCTGAGTTCCTGGCTCTGCCACAGATTTCTTCTGTGACCTTGGGCAAGTCACATAATCTATGTGCTTCAGTTTCCCCGTCTGTAAAATGTGGATAAGATACTTACTTTGTCCACCATTTTTCTATTTTATTTATTTAGACTCTACACTCTTCAGAGCAGAGACTATGTCTTGTTATGTAAAATGGAGCCCTGGTCACAACTGGGGTCTCTGGATGCTATGGGAATATAAAAAAATGGATAACAAATAAGGTGTTCCTGGAGCATCATTCCTTGAAGGAATTGCTTGAGTGTAATGGTCATACTTTGGAGATACTGAAAAATATTTTATGCACCAAATAAAAATGACGAAAGTGATTCCCAGATTGATAATAAGTAAAGGAAATAGGCCTAACGAGGTACACAATCTAAGAAATTTAATACCCATCTCTGTCTTCTACATGACCTTGCATGTCACATCCATTCTGGTCAGCTGTAAAAATACTTTCTTTCTGTTTTTGTAATAAATGTATTAACGCACTGTGCCTCAAAGTGAAAACATAAACATGGATTATGCTAATCTTAATCTAAAATTGACAGGAACCCATATCCAGACCTGCATATTTTTTTAATCTGTAAAACTGTTAGGATGATAATTGTTGCTTCTTACCATGGAATAGATCAACTAATTTAATCAAACACTCCTTTTTCTAAAAAAAAAGATTTGACTTCTTTAAATGTTGCTCCTTCCATGAATTGATGAAGATGGCACAACTTTATACTTACATTTTATTGTTTGAATTTTTGTTCTAGTAACCAACCACTCATACATAAAAACAATTTGGCAACTGGCTCCATAAGATGTGATCCTACACAGAGAAGTCTGTGGTTGGACATATTTGCCTACATGTTGGCACTGGGGCTCCAGGCAGGTACAGGAATGTGCCAACAAGCTTCTCAATGCAAGGGCCTTCAATAGTAGTCAAGCTCTATTTATGTGGATTCAAAACAAAATCTTTTTGGTAGTGGTTGTTACTCTACATAAATTAGTAAATTTAAGAAACCATGCCTCAAGCTTCTCTAACTAACACATTGCTGCCAGTGGTCCTCAGGAATTGCCATAATAGCCAGGATTAGCCAAATTCTAAAAAAGGAATAGAAACTCATTATTCTGAATTGCTGCTGTTCTTCCTTTGAACTCTGACCAAACCCATATGCTGAGAGCTGGGACTGGAAAGTGGTGTAGAACCACTGGCCCATGTGATAAGGTGTTCTAGCTTTAGGGCCTCTTTGCACCAGTGGAGCATCTCCAAAAAGCTGTAGCAGTCACAACAATCATACCCAAAACTCCACTGAAAACATGGTTGGTTGAGGATATTTCAGGTTTCCTAATTTTGGTAGTGGCTTTAATATACCCCTTTTTTTAGAGACTAGATAACTGTGGTTTTGTTCTTTTTGCTAGAGGAATAAATTTACCCTGCCCCTTTTCATTTTCCCATGTTTTCCTTCTCCAAAAGAAGAAAATGAAAAATTATTTCCCATTGATCTCTGGCAAAGCACAGGAAATATCCTTTTAAAACCTCTTTTGCCAGTGTAATAACACAGAGACACAAGCACTACAACAGTTTAACCTGGCTATCAAGGGGAAACTTCCTGACAGAGAGATCTGTTAGACTTTGAGATTGGGGAAGTAATGGAAGCTTCATGACTGAGATGCCTTAAAACTAAATTGGACAAGGCATGAGAGAATATACTACAGGAATGATCCTGTAGTGTCAGGAACAGGGATTGGGACTGGTTGACCTAATGGATATTTTTGATCCTTAAGATTTTAGACAGATGAATTAAGTTTCTCTGGCAGGCTTTTATACAGAAATGACCATGTATTCTTTCTCTCTTTACATCTTTCAGGAAGTAAGGTCAAGGTGGTTTAGTTATCTAGAAAGTATTGAAGCAACATTTCAGATTGCTTCAGAATATTCTGGAGGATAGTTTCAATAACTGAAATTAAGAAAAGGGGAGATAGAGAATATAAGTAGGCTGTAGATTTGTTTACAATTAAAAAAATATTCTAAAACTACTAGGTGTTGATCTACTATTAAGAGCCAGCGTTATATGCTACACTCTCTATTTGAGTATCCAATAAACAAAGAAAGCATCACACATTTATTTGTAAAAAAGATGAATAGCAAGCTAAATTGCATCTGTATCTTAACAGCTTTAAAGAGTACCAACTGGTTGGGTTCAATTGTCAGGACTGATTTCTTTTTTCCTCCAGCTCTCTCATGTTTTGAATTTTTATTTCTTAGTATTAAAGATACATTGATGTATTGATCTACTTGCTCCATCTCCCAAAGCCATTGAAAAGGAGAGAATATCAGCCAAAAGATTCAGATTCAGGACAGGTACTCCAGACAACTAAATTTAAACAAGCTGGTGAGAGCTGGTTGGATCAAAGATTTTGTTTTATTTTTCTGAAGGTTGCAAACATTTATTGAATTGTATTCAGGAAAAAAGAGACTTTGTGCAGAATTCATGTCTTTATTATTTGTGTTATATCTTCTTATTGTAGTGATAAAATTATTTTAGGTTTTGAAAGGAGAACATACCAAGAGTTGTTGATCCACAATGATCTAGCACCCTGATTAGGACAAGTAATGACTGTACCTCATAAGGCTGTCTTTTTCAGAAAAGTTTAGATACACCCAAAAATATATTGGTAACTATCTGAACCTTCTGAGCTTTTCCCTCCAACTTACAATACCTGAACCCACAATTGTTTGTACAGCGTCAGGAAATCAGTAGGCTCCAAGCATGGTTGCCTGGCAACCTGATGAGTTCAGCTGGGCACAATAAGCTCTAAGCAACTGTGCTCCTTGAATAGACAGAAAAGTCAGCAGATCATGTGGTCTATGCAAACAGTTATGGCAGACACTTTTTATCCCAGTTCTGTCTTCATCTTGCACTTGTTCCTGCTTCAGCCCTAGTGTCTAGCTTCCTCCAAACCTCCTGGCTCTGACCATCAGCATGTCTCCTGACTATGACTCCAATTCCACCTTCCAGCTCTTCTATGACCACTACGTATGACTTCTGGTCTGACCACGAGATTGCACCACCTACACACCAGTAAGTGAAAGTTTGAGCAGCCCACTAAAAGATAAGAAGGGACATTGGCCCAAGGCTTGAAGATCTTCAGATGGGCCCAAGAGGAAGCCCAACTCAGTTTATTGGATGTTGTTGGGGGTCCTGCAGGAGCTGCAGGCTTAGATCATGACACTGCATGACCAGAATTTGGTCCTTCAAGTCTAGGGAGTGGCTCCTATTCTACTAACTCTCACATCAATATTCCACGACCCCAAGATGCCATGGGTTCCTTAATCAATTATGTCTCTTTTGTATTACAGCCACAGATGTACCCTATGGGTCAGTCCCAAATGACATTAGTAATTAGTCTGCTCACTGGAGAGGCCCTGAAATGGACATTTCCACTTCTGGAGGGATCCAGTCCTCTCCTCGACATTTCAAAAACTTTGACAGGGAATGACAAGGATCTTTGATGGCCCTAATTGAGAATGTATCAAAGAAGCCGCTCTCCACTCCAAGCCCTTCAGCATGCTCTCTGGTTCATCGTTGGGTACCCAGAATAATGTTGATGTCTGGCCTCAAATACAGTCTGGAATGAAGTCGTACAGTGAATTTATCACCAGTGAACTAGCATAGTTGGAACTTCCACCTGTTCTGGAAGCTTTAATTGATCTTTGCATTAGGACTGATGGCCAGCTAATGGAGTAGGCCCAAGAAAGACATTAATTACCCTACCCTTGTCAGTCAGAATTCTTCCAACTCCTCCAGTCCAGTTGCCCTACCAGACCCCAAACCAATGCAAACTAACCAAGTCCACTCCCACCTCTTTGCCAAGTAAGAGCCATCCTTAGGCATTAGGGTTATGCATGAGTTGTGAAATGCCTGGACATGTTACACCACAGTGACCAGCTAAGGGCTGGAATAACCCTGGGTTTGGAAACACCAAGTATGGGGGGCTTGGGTTGGGGACATGTCGTACTCCAGCTCACAATAAATCATGCTGCCACATATTTGCCAAAATCCTGGAAGCTTCTATTCCACACACTGCCCCTCTTGGTCTCCTTGTTTGTCTCTGGCATTCTGCTGTATCCAACATCCACTTAAAAGTATTGGTCAACTTTGGTGCCTCCAATTTAATCCACCAAATCTTTAAGGGGCATTGGATCCCTATCCTCCACAGGGACTTCCATGAGCTTGTTGAAGCTATTGACAGGTAACCCATTTCTTCAGGCCCCCTCACACATCAAAAAGCCCCCTGGAGGTCATTATCCTTAGCAGATAATCTTACAATTTGGGGTTATCCATGCTCCTTGTTCACTGGTTGTTCTTGGAGATCCCTGGCTTATCACTCATGGCCACCAAATCCATTGGTGATTATGGTCTTTAATCTTCTGTTCCACATGGTGCCAATGAGCATGCCTTCCCAACTCCAGTCAAGGACCAATGTAGCTCTGCAGGGTGCTACATCCTTGAAGGAATCCAGAATTGCAAAACACTGGTTAATGTTCAGTGACTGAAATTCTGGTCAAATACCAGCAATATGCCAAGGCATTAGACAAAGAGAAGGCAGTAATTCTGCCACCTTATTGCCTCACGACTGCCTCCAACTGGGAACAAAAGTTCCTTTCAGGTGCATTTACACCCTATCTGAACCTGAGCTGCAGGCCCTCTGGGAGTATCATAAAGAAAATTTGAGGAAGGGGTTCATCCACCCTTTGACTTCCCCAGGGGCACTTCTCATCTTTGTGGCTAAGAAAGATGGCTCCCTCTGACCTTTATGTTGAATACTGAGACCTAAACATGATAGCTATCTGTAATAGCTACTCACTTCACTCATAAACTCCTGGAAAGACTCCATTCAGTCTGGGTCTTCATGAAGCTAGACTTACATAGATCATACAGCATGGTCAGAATCTGGCAAGGGGATGAATGGAAGATGACATTTTGAACCCAGTATGGCTATTTTGAATACTTGGTCAAACTGTTTGGCTTATACAATGCTCCACTACCTTCCAACATTTTATGAACTCCATATTCAGACATATCCTCAACCAATTTGTGATCATCTACTTTGAAAAAAATGAGACTATTGTCTGAGAATCCAGCTCCATGACCACAATGTGTGCACTTCTCTTGATCGGATTTGCCAAAATCACCTGTACACAAAACCTGAGAAACATGAATTTGATATGGCTCCCTTGGAGTTTCTGAAATATGTCATCTCCTTGGTGGCACTTGCTATGGATCCCTGCAAGGTTGCCACTATTACCCAGTGGTAGGCACCCTCAAATGTACACAGGATACAGAAGTTCCTCAGGTTTGCAAATTTTTACTGGAGATTCATCAAAGTCTTCTCCATCCTGGTTGCTCCTCTAATGATGCTCTTCAAAAAGGGGACTAAGTTCATCTAGTCCACTGACATGTAGGCGGCATTCAAATGACCTTTGGCATTTGAAAAAGGCATTCATTTCAGTCCCCACTTTGACCCATCCGAACCACAAAAAGACATTTATAGTCAAGATCAACATGCTAAACTTTGCAATAGGTGTAGTCCTCTCACAATCCACATGTCCCCACCAGCTGCTCCATCCCTGAGCCTTCTTCTCTCAGAAACTGACCCATACAGAGAAAAAAATATGATGTATGGAACTGTCATGGAGCAAGTGCACCCTGTCCCCTGTTTGGGCAGGATGAAGGCAATTTTTTCCCCATAGCCACATCTTTACGACTACCCATAAAGATGAGGCTTTTACCACTAGGCCTTGGGGTAGCATGGCCTATTGGTAAAAGTCAATATGGCCGCTCTCTCTCAGGGTTGTGTGGCCCGATGGCCATGGTCAGGGTGATGGCATCTCTGGGCTCCTATGTCTGTGTGGCTCCCAGAAGCTCCATAACTCTTTGGGCGTCTGCAGAAGCTGGGACGTTTGCCTGGGTCTCAGCGTCTCTGGCTTCCGCCATTTGCGGCTTGCAGCATATGTTCTTCCTCTTCAGAAGTCAGCCCTGAATGAGCCGAGCTGTTCCCTTTTATATTTGGTCTCTAGCCAGAGCATGCCCAACATGGGGCATGGCCTCATCAGCCCAGAGAGTAGAATTAACCCTCACAGTACCAGTGCAGGGCAAGCGTGCCCTGTCATAGGGACACAGAGCTCCTTGCCATCAGGGCCACTTTCAAGGAATGGTGTCACCTTCTTGACAGGGCCCATGCCCCTGGCCAAGTCTGGACAGATAACAAGAATTTGGAACATCAATAGACAACACAATCACTCAACCAATGTCTGATTCATTGGACCATTTTCCTCTCTATTTGACTTTTTATAATTATATCCCATCCAGGAACTAAGAACAGGAAGCAGAAGACTTGTCCTGAAAGATGTACTGTGAATTAAAACAGGAAGTTCTCACCACCAACCTTAAACCTTCCCACTTTGTCTACAGAACCATCCGTGGTCATCTGACTGCCCCATCCATTCTTTGCTCCCAGGTGATCCATTTGCAGCCACAATCTGCAGGTCTCTAGGAATCACTAGTATTCACCAGATCCAATCCTCCTTCACAGGGATTGTTTCTACATTCCAAAGGGCAGCTCTTGGCTTCAGGTGATAAGGTTGCACCATGACTCACCCCTGGCAGGAGATTTTGGCCATTTTATAACATGGAAACTGATTGCTAGGTAATTCTGGTGGTCAACCCTATGAAATGATGTTAAAAACTGTTAGGCTGTGCAACCTCTGTGTCTTCATGAAGAAACTACAAGCCAAACAGGTGGGACTCCTTCAGCCCCTCCCCACACCTCCACATCTGTGGTACACACTCTGCATAGACCTCACTGTGAATTTATCATGATTTGGAAGGGCATTCCATTATCCTCATGTGGTGGACCTTCTGACAAAGATGGTTTATTTTATTCCCTGCCACATCATTGCCTCTGCGCTAGAAATCACACAAGTCTTCTTGGAGTGTGTCTTCAGGAAACAAGGTATGCTGACATACATCATTTTAGACACTTGTTCCCAAATTGTTTCTTGGTTCTGGCAGGAATTTTTCCACCTTTTTTGGTACCAAGCCCCTCCCCTCGACAACCCACCATCCAGACAAATGACCAAACTGAAAGAGTTAATCAGATCTTGGAGCAGTACTGCTATTGTTTTCTGAATTTCCATCAGGATGATTGGCTTCCACTGTTGTGTTTGGCCGAGTTCACATACGACATCTTGACCCATGTTTCAACTCAGCTGACTCCATTTTTTGCAAATTTCAGTTTTCACTCCCGGTTTCATCAGGACCTACCAAAAGGCTCTGTTGTCCTGGCAGCCCACAGATCCAGTTTTGCACCTTCAACAAATACACCAGGAACAAAAAGAGCACTTACTTGTAGCTAAAGAGTCGTATAAGCATTATACCAAACAAAAGCGACAAGCCGCCTCTTCCTTTATCATAGGAATAAAGTTTGGATCTTGACCCAGAATTTGAGAATGGACCACCCTCCACCAACCTTGACCACCAATATCTGGGTCCTTTTTGGATCATCATACAGATATACCCAATGGCCTTCAAGCTTCAACATCTACAATCCCTCAAGATTCACCCATCTTTCATGTTTCCCTGCTTAAGCCATTTATCTACAACCCTTTGTCTTACTGAGTAGACCCACCTTTACCTCCCTCCCCCCCCGCAAGCCCATAGTAATAGTCCAGGGACAGGAGAAATATGAAGTCCACCAAGTCCTCAATTCCTGACGGTTCAGGGAAAGCTCCAGTATCTGACAGACTGGAAGGGGTATGGGCCAGAGGAGCAATACTGGGAACCAGAAGAGAATGTTCATGCTCCCAGCTTCCTGTGGAGATTTCACCAAAATATCTTGACAATCCTGGGCTGGAGGCTCCTGGGAGGAGCCCACAAGGGGACAGTATTGTCAGGAATTCAGCTAGTTTTCGTCTCACTTACCTGGCAAACAAATAAGCTTTCACTAAGTGACTGTGCTCCTTCACTGGACAGAACAGCATTTATGCCTTGTAGCAACAGTAGCACAGGGACCACTCAATATTTTCTATGCCCACAGCTGCGCCAGACCTGCTTTTTGTACCTGTCCTTGCTCCACCTCATGCCTGTTCCTGCTCCAGCTCTAGTATCTACCTTCCTCCAAACCCGCTAATTCTTGACTCTCTGGCCATTGGCTTATCTCCTGACCACAGCTCCAGTTTTGCCTTCTGGCTTTGCTCTGACCACTAGGCCTGACTCCTGTGCTGACCACTAGGTTGCACCACCTACACACTAGTGTGTGACATATAGCACCTAGGGTAGTGGGGTCCTGGTCCATGATGGGGACTCATATTGCTGTACAAATAATGAATAATAACCAATTCCTTCTCCATACTCTGAGATCCCCTCTTTTCCAAGACTGATTCATTACAAGAGTTGAGTGAATAATGGATTTTTCAGTTCACTTATATTCAAAATGTTACAGTATAAGATTATTTTCCTTCCATACTTAACCTACCTAAGGAAATAAAAATTTCCAGATCTGAAAGAGATGATATGGCATGATGTCAGTCATTGGTCAAAATATAGAACTTCACCAGGTAATTTCAGCTGATGTAATTTGTTTCTTGTTTAGTTGGCTATTAGGCAAGTGTTAAAGAAGAAAATTCATCATGAGTCTGTGATTTCTTACTGAAGAATCAAGAATTTGTGTTTAAAAACTTCTTTAATATTGGAGAAATTTAGCAAAACAAACTATAATTACAACCATGAAGAATTCCGTAAATGACATCTACAGAGTGAATTCAGCAGAATCTAAAGGTCGTACAAACTACATTTTAATTTCTTTAAACCTTACCAGTGATGCATTTGATCTTCATTCTATTAATATACACAAAAATAATTCTTAAGTCTCACTCATTGGCAGCGGTGCTGGAACAATTTGTACAGTGGAGGTGCTGAGAGCCATTGAACCAAACAGTATACCTGGTCTGTGATGGAAACCACTTCAAACTAGGGGGTCTGGCAGCACCTATGCTCTAGTTCCAGCACCTATATTCATAATTTGTAACAATTTCAAACTCAAAGAGGAACAATATGTTCATCCTAATCCTGAACTACATTTCCCAGGATTCCATAGGGCTAGAGTTGAGATTCACATCCTCTTCCAAGCAATAAAATCTCCACCTTCTAGGCGTGTATTTCTCTAACAGACAGGTATTTCCTGCTGTATGGAGGACACCTAGTGAGGGCAAAACCTCCCAATGGCAATCATGTGGCATAATCCAATACATAGACTCAGCTTTAATGCCACCATCGTAAGTTATTGTTTTGACAGTAAATTGGATTCTCCCATAACATTTCTCACAATATTTAATTTTTGCAGAGATGCATTTATTTGTAATTCCCTTAGTAATCAACTACAAAATTGTAAGTTTTCTTTTTAAACACTTCTCCTTCCCAATATGCTGTCTGTGTTAGGGTCAAAATCTGCCTGTTTTGCCTAATCCTGGGTCACAAGAAAAGGAGAAAAATATATTATAGTGTGCGTGTATGCACACAGACATTCTACCTCACAACCCAGTACTAACATAGCTTGTGTTTCCTGTACAGTTTAGCTCTGACCCAGTCAAGGCAACAATTGGAAACTTTCAATATAAAGAGCTAAACTGTGACTTGTAGGCACACACTTATATTGGAAGCAATGTGGAACTATATCATTCCAGTGGGAGCATTGAAGGTATTCTGCCTACAAGAGCATGGCTCATTCTTTAAACACTGTACATTTTACTCCAGCTGTGGGGGTAATGGAGGTGGGAAGGGAACCTAAACATTTTAATTGTCTTTATGTCATAGGGTTTTAATTTTATATTCCATGTTTTTAATACTTCAATATGTATTTTTTAAAATTATTTACTTTTGAAACTAGAAAAGGAGTACTTGTGGTACCTTAGAGACTAACCAATTTATTTGAGCATGAGCTTTCGTGAGCTACAGCTCACTTCATTGGATGCATACTGTGGAAAATACAGAAGATGTTTTTATACACACAGACCATGAAAAAATGGGTGTTTATCACTTTTGAAACTGTACGTTCCTCAACACATTGATGTGTCTCCTGGGCATTACAACCTGGAATGATTACTTGTGAAAATGAAAATGGAGGGGGGCGGGGAGAGGGAAGATTTCCATAACATAATGTCATATTGTTTTTTTATAAAAACTTTTGACATGATATCTGACACTTCTGGTGAGTAATCCAGTCTGTAAATAACAGTGGGCCATTGAGCACTATGAAGAGGGTAATCTGTTCATGAATTCAAGGTGATCCTGCATTGTTTCTTTGGCAGTGAAGGACAAATGGTTAACTTCTGTCTCTCTCTTTCTCTTTTTTTATAGTTATTAGTGGCCACAATAGCGTTAGCATTCACTGATGAGGCTGAAAGGTTAATGCAGTCACATCTGAAAAAATAGGCTTAGTGTAAACTGAGCATGAAAAATATTTCTGCAGTGAACTGATTCCACAAACTCCTTTCATAAAACCATACATCAGAATGTAGACATTAACTTCTATAACAAATTAGTATGAACCATGTTCTACACAAACTAATTGATAAATTTTACTTTAATTGACATCCAGATAACAGAGAGAGCATTGCTGGAAATTGTTGGCAGACTCCTATCCAAATGACCTTCAGTGTAAGACAGAGGGACTCCAAATATGATGTGAATTTATTACTGTCTTCAGCACTTATTCAAAGAGACATAGTGAACAATGAAGTCAAAAGAAATAAGACTATCCATCATCCCCACATGGCAGGTGGGGAAATGACTGATGTTGTAACCATACTTCAGTGGTTCTATATTCTGCAAATAGGTAAATGTGGAGATGATACAAAATTAAAAGAATGGGTTATTGGGTTAAAAAACAGGCAAGTGACTGATTTTTTTCTTCAAGATTCATAATCATATTCCAATGTATGTCTTCCAATTATGGGACCTGATCCTGCTAATACTTATGCATATGCTTAGCTTTACCCATAAGTTGACCCACTGAGTTAAATTGGAAGATTCAAGTGTGCAAAGCTAAGCATGTGTAGCAGTGTTCATTGAATCTGGACCTTAGTTTGCAGGCAGAAATGTTCCAGTGGCTGTGTGTGCCACACAAATTAGAGCAGTAGGAAAGCACAGTGAATGAGTAAAGCATGTTCCTTCTTAGCCATGAAAATTGATTCAGGTTGTGCCATTTTCAGTTCTTGTTACAAACTTTGCCATGAAAAGAGAGCATTGGGATTAAAATAAAGGCTTTGCTGAGGTAGCGAAGTATAGAATCAGAATGTTTCACCTTCTTAAATATTCTAGAGTTCTCAGACTCTCCTTTTTCCTCAACTGAGTCTGCTTATCTTAAAGGGGTTGAGCTTTATCCAACTTTTGTCCATACTCTTCTTTCAGAGTAGTTTCACTTTTGACTAACCGAGCATTCTCTGGCTCACTTGCTGACTGCTGCTAAATTTTCATCAACAGCTCATGTGGGGAATTTTCCTAAAGTTTTGAAAGAATTCATTGCTTAGCTATGCATGTGTTTTCATTTTAAGAGGATTATACAAGGAGCCTAAGAAAATTCATGCACTAGTTAACATTGCTTATCACAAGTGGGTAGCAAGTCAGCATCAATTTATTCATATTTACAACTCAGTCAACCATCTGCTGGAAAGGCCTATGCAGGAAATTTCTGCTTCATCTTAAAGGGTACATCCTGAATTCAGAAGCAAGTACCCAATTTCATCTGAATCTCTCTGGTCCATCTCTCCTCATCACTACTACTATTATAATTCTTTGTATGTACTTTTCTCTCTTCACTCTTTAAAGTCTATTTGGCAGTACATTGTTTATTGTGTTGGGGCAGATTCTGCAATCATTATTTATTTGAAGTAAGTCTCACATTGGTAGTACCTTTTTACTTCTAGGGCCTTTTCAGTAAGTACCACTCAACATGAGTAAGAGTTGCAGAATCTGGCTCATAGCTAATAAACAAAATCAACTAACCAGAACCAAAAATGTGTTTTTTTCTAAGGAGTTTGTATTCTACTATTAAAATTGTGCTTATTTATTATGGCAATTGATGATAAATAAACACTGAACATAGAGAAAAGGTAAATATTTACTTATATCAGTAAAAGTCTAAACATGGGCCTATTCTGTTGATATTAAAAAATAGGAAAATAATATTGCAAATATTATTAACAAGCTGGTTTGACTTGCAGTAATTTAAATACCTCTAATTTAAATACCAGTAATTTAAATTCCTCTAGAGAATGTCAGATCACCTACCTGTACTGTTAGTTACCTGAATGAGACTCTCCATGTGTATTGAGCAATAGTTGGTTAAGCTATAGAAACTCTAATTAGTCTGATGTAGTTTGGACAACAATCAAATGTCAGACTTCTACCACTGCATTCTCTTTAATGTGGTTTAAGGAGTTTCTGGCTATCGTAAAATAACAGGTATCTTCTTTCGGACTCATCTCTAGATAAAAGAGCTTTCTTTAAAACCTCTTAAATACAAACATTCTCTTTAAATATAGACATCTGGTAGAAGCATATGAATATGAAAGATACAGAGGAGACAAGCCTGAATGTTGCCTCAGAGCTCTTTAGTCACATATTAGGGTGTGACTTTCAAAAGCACTTCAGGAAGTTAAACTCTCAAATCCCACTGCATTTAAGGAGTGGGGTACCTCGCTCCTTTAAACCCCTTTGAAAATCATAGCATTAATGTGGCATAATGGCAAAATCTTAACATGATTCAAATATGAAAGTCTGTGCTCTGTTAACACTTCCTCCCTGGGTTAGTAGGAACCATGTAGTTGGTTCTCTTCTCATGTTCACATGTAGATGAAGGCTCTTCCTGGAAATAGCAGGCACTCTTGTCTGAACCTGGTCAAGAACAGCTTGGGGTCTGTACTGCCAGGAAGTGGCATCTTTCATACGAAATAGTGCAGTCCTGGAGTTATGTAATTAAAGTTCTCTTGGCATTTTTCATAAGAATGGGTGTGCCCCAGCCAAATTCCAACTTATGTTACAATATTATCCCTTCTTAAAATTCCTCTGCATTTTCAATGGAATAATGTATTCTGCTTCACTTAATATCATTTCTGCCTTATTATAGAGCAGCTCGGGGCTATTAATCTGATGCCATGCTGCTTTACTTATATGTCTGAATTTCAGTGATGGGTGAAATGATTGCTGTATAATATGTAGAAGCCATTTCATGGACAAGTAATTTAGGTTATTTGAACCTCTTTTGCTTTCAGAAGTACTTACTGGCCCTTCTGTGGCACTGCACTGGTGGGAAAATTTCAGCATTCCACATACCCTTGACCTTCAGACCAGTTCCTGATGCTCACTTTTTTCTGGAGAGGACAGAGACCCGTTTTCTTCCAGATCACCAGTGATAATGTCTCCAGCTTAAGCTTTGAAAATCCAATAATTCTTAGATTAAATAAAACCTATATTTATTTGGATAATAAAGACAAGAAGACCAAAAAAAACCCCAAACAAACAAACAAAAAAAACCCAAAACCCCACACCTTTTAAACTCACAAGCTTAACATGGCATTTATGATAAAATCCTGAAAGCTGGCACTTAAAAATAAGTTGTATAGAAAAGTAGACTTAAAAAAAAAAGTCTTTTTTTCCCAGCTACCATAATGGACAACTCTTCCCTCTATCTGTCTTTGCAACGTTTGGAAAATGACATTTCTCAGAGTACAGCCCAGTTCATTGCATAGCTCCCTAGCTTCTGAAGTAAACGTTTCTCAGATTAATGTGCATGCATTATTTGGCGGACCCCATGTGTCCTTCACTTGCCAGTTTGCCCAAATACTCCACTCTGATCACAGAGTCCCATGGCAGGCAGCATAGTGGATAGAGTCTTGGACTAGGAGTTGAGTGATATGGGGCTCTATGCCTGGCTTTGCAGCTGACCAGTTGTGTGACCTCGGTTAAATCACTTCATCTTTCTGTTTCCTTTCTCACCCTTTGTGCGTCTTGACTATTTAGACTATAAGCTGGTTGGGACGGGGACTGTGTCTATGCATTTATACAATGCCCTGATATCAGTTGCAATTTCTAGGTCCTACCTTAATCCAAGTAACAAAGAAGAACAACAACAAAGTGACCAATAATAGCACTTTACTGTTGCAAACAATTTGAACCCATAGCAATAATTTTAATGTTGCAATACAACTTTTCTTTCCATAAATGCATATACTTTGAGTGCTTCCCAAAAATTGATACCTAAGCACAACTGGTAGCTCTGCCATGGTTTAGAGAGGACTTGTGTGCTACATCCTCCAAAAACAAGATGGCAAATTTGAAAAAAAATTGTTGTGTATATTAATACACACTTTGAGTAAGCCAGTCTAATACTATTCTGTGCACATTCAAATATAGCATAATTGAGATCACCTAATTGATCATAACGGTCTTTGTTATTTGGTTCAGAACAGCAGCAAATGCCTTCCTATTGCTAGCCCTTGTTCTAATTTTTTAAAGTACTATGGTACCCAAGCTTATCATTAGAATTGGGAACCCCACCTGAGTGACTAACATTGTGATCTCCAAGATTTGCTCAGTCGGTTCACTCTGCATCCAAGCTTCAATAGATTTCTGAGCAAATGCTTTAAAGGGACAGACAACACATCTAAAATATTACAGGTTATCTCTTAGAACAAGTTGTATAGGTTTGGAAAAGATCATAAATCTACAAGCAAGAAATATAGGAGCCTAAGTCCAACATGTTAGTGCCACTGAGATCCTGAAAACTCCTGCTTAGCTGTCACATAGCTCTGTCAATGCTTAAAATTCTGAGGTGCCTAAATTTCTGCCAGTATGCATGAATAATGCTGCCTCAGTCTAGGTGCCCAGGCACTTATCTCACACGTAAGCCCCAGCAGGATCCTCAAAATAGGCATCCCCCTGCCTGTCTCACCTACGGGGTATGATCTGGCAGGCATGAACAGTGCACACCTAACTCCACACAAAACAGCCAGAGGAGGAAGTGGCGGTATTGTGGGCCACTTTCAGTTTCTTGTGTTGAAGCTGTTCCACTGTGCCAAATAATTACATATGCACTGGGCCAGAGACCATGTGAGAATGACTCTGTAGCCCAGTGGCTAGGGCACACCCCTGGGAGGTAAGAGATCTAGATTCCCTACTCCAATAACTCTTTATTCATACACAGTGGAACAGTTGCCTCAGAATATCCCAAAGTGGCTAGGTCACTCTCGTGGGAGGAGGGGGAGATGTGAATTCAAATCACTCCACATCAGGCAGAGGAGGGAATTTAAACAGGTCTCCCACATCCCAGGTGAGTGCTCTAAACACTGGGCTAAAAGTTATAAGGAGAGCTTATAATGCCACCTTCTTGTTTTTTGTTTGTTTTTGTGCAAGAAAGGACTTAGGTGCCTAACACCAAGAGAGGCTGTGAATCCTGAGTAGAGATAGGTGCCTCTCTCCTGCCCAGACTTAGATGGATTATTCCCTTTGAACAGTGGGGTTTAGGCCTACTGGCCAGATTAGGCAGCTCCTTGCTTCTCATGCTGGCTGTGGTGAATCCCCTTCTTAGGTGCCTAACTCTCTCTATGCATTGTATGGGGACCCTAACTCAGGACTGTGGATTCCCCTGGGTGAAAAGATGCCTTAATATTGGGTGCTGCAATGCTGAGTTTTGCAATGCCTAAATTCCTTTGTGGCTATAGTCCAAGAGACATGAAAGTACTGTTTCAATGATAACATATTTGATTATTTTAGCATATCTAGCCAAGATTTTAATAAAACATTTGCATGATTGGGGCTTAAAGATTTACAAATATTAAGTCTAATTATTGATATTCTGATCTTATTGACTAGTACAGGTTTTAGACTTGGGCCCTCGGGCACATCTGTTTTCCTGTAGACATTTCCATTGGATTTGTTTGATAAATACTCTAGACCCTTTAAAGATGTCATGTATAAAGGTGAGCTCAAAAATGTAGACCATGTATATATTCAAAATTGAACTTTAAATTGTATAAACACTGATTTAGTTAAATTATCCACGCTATGTCTTTCATCAATCTTAATTCAGTTTAGACCTTTTCATATCAATTTAGCTTGCCACTTTTTTTTAATGTGGCTTGCACTGGCTTAACTAAATTGGCTTCAAATCACACCTTTAGTTAAACTTCTGCAACTTTGGTTAGAGAGGCCTGAGTCAGAATTTTGCCAAGTGGCTTGCCTTCTCTGTTGTGAATATACATTTGGATCATTTGCTTTTTCTTATGAATGTCATGAATTATTTTAACTGCTGTTTCTCTGGCAGGATCATTTTAAATGAGACAGCATGCTTAACATGAGTGTAACTGAGACACAGTTTATAAAGTAAAAGATAATTGAAAGCTTTCAGAAACACCTCTTCTATCTTCACTTGATATACCG
The DNA here is from genome assembly GCF_965140295.1 of Lepidochelys olivacea. NCBI lineage: Eukaryota > Metazoa > Chordata > Testudines > Cheloniidae > Lepidochelys > Lepidochelys olivacea. The sequence continues at coordinate 172,811,937 of NC_140411.1, forward strand.
TGGCTATTGGAGGTAAAATTGTGTTTTTATTAACTTTCATAGCATGATTATGTTATCTAAGCTAGCTCTACAGTTGACAAACTGGAAGTGATACAATTTTGATAAATATACAGTTCATTTTTCAAATACTGTGACCTGGCAACTTTCCAAATAAGTACATTGATTTTTGAAAAATCACATCCTTAGCTTGAAAGAAACATTGGTATGTTTTGAAGCACTGAGGTGGGGATTTCAAACTGTTGTCATCTATACATCCAATGTCCATCTCAAACCCCAAGATTACTACTGCAGCTTAATGGATTCCATGCCTGCTACACACACATCCAGCAGAACGTTTCATGATAGGGAAAAGCAGAGAAAACCCATTCTTTCCTTGGAGCACCCCCCTTTATTGCTAGCCAAAGATACAAGATACAATTTCTCCAGAGTGCCAGTCTGATTTCACTTCAGCCATCAATTTGGTGAAATGAAACCGATAAATTCAACGTCAAGGTGATTCAGATATATAAGGTATGATTTTTGAAAGTGTCTAAGTCACAATCAATATCAGTAGGACTTAGGCCATATCTACACTACAAACTTTGGTCAATACGAGTTATGTCTGTGTGAAGTCACCACAGTTAATATATTGCTCAGATGCATGTTTACTTAGTTGCTTGCATCAGTGCTGCACATACTTATGACGAGTGTTTGTGTCAATGCAAAGGGCAGAGCATCATATGTAGGTATCCCAGTATGCCACGCGTGCCATCCAAAGCAATGCCTTTTGGGAAATTTTCTCAGCGTGTTCTGGAATAGAAATGACTTGCCCAGGGATCTCTCGGTGTACAGGGTCAAGTTACCAGCATGCAGTTTTCTCCATCCCATAATGACACCTATATCCCATAATTTTCACACCTGTTTTTAAAAAAATCCACAAACCCACCTGGCACATTTCAATGTCCACCATCTCTGACAGAAATACAGATCCTCCATAACTCTGTGCTATTCTCATGAATGTTACAAATACTGGATGCATGATTCTCCTGTATTTGCAGGACCACAGGAAGTACAGCAATAGTAGGGTATCTGACAGTGTCTGCAAGGACAGTTCGCTGAAGGACATAGTGGGAAAAAAACAATTCAAGGGCGTCAGTGGTGTTCACATAGGAGCTGCAGATGATGGAGCACCACTTCTGGGCCTGAGAAAAATGCACTGACTGATGGGTCGCATAGTAATACAGGCTTGAGATGATGAGCAGTGTCTCCATAACTTCCATATGTGAAAAGCCACCATGTTCCTGGATCTGTGTGCTGAGTTCGCCACAACCCTCCACTTTGGGACTCCAGACTGAGAGGTGCATTGACAGTGGAGAAGTGAGTGGCGATCTCACTCTGAAAGCTTGCAACGCCAGATTGTTTCTGGTAGTGAAATAATTTTGGTATTGGAAAATCCACAGTTGAGGTTGTTGCCGTGCAGGGTCATAAATCACCACTTGCTATACGGTGATTCTCTGCCCTATGCAGTATATAGTGGATTGATTTGCATCAATGAGGTTCCCAAACTTCAGTGGGACAATAAACAGCATGTATATCCCTATTTTGGCACCAGTCCACCTTGCCATGGAGTATATCAACAGAAAGGGCTAATTATTTATGATTATGCAAGCACAGGTGGATCACAGGGTCTGTTCACTGACATTAATGTGGGCTAGTCAGGCAAGGTTCCATCTTTAAAAACACAAGACTGTTCAGAAAGCTTCAAGCAGGGACATTCTTTCCTGACTGGTGATATTGAAATGTCACTAGTTTAGGGATCCAGCTATCCCTTGGTCCCCTGGCTCATGAAACTGTACACTGGCCATCTCAAAGCACCAAGGAAGGATTCAGCTGCTGACTTGGGAAGTGCAGAAAGATTGTTGATTGCATGTTCGGTAGACTGAAGGGAAGTTGGCACTGATTACTTACTAGATTGGAACTCAGTAAGAAAAATATGCCTATAGTTATAGCTACCTGTTGTATATGGTAAAATATCTGTGAGGCAAAGGGGTAAAAAAAAAAGCTATCACCAGGGTGAAGGTGGAACAGCTCTCCGTTGACTCTAAACAGCAGACACAAAGTCCAGTGTAAGAGCTCTATGTGGAGCTATGTGGCTGAGGGAAGCTTTGCAAAAACAATGTAATAATCATACAAAGTAATGTTTTTTGCTTGTCTGTTCTCTGGACATGGTGCTTTGGGTGCTGCTAGGAATTGTGTAGTGCTATCTGTACATATATAAGTATAAGGTGGTTTTCTTTGAAGCTATGAATTATGTAGTGCTTGCTGTATATTCACAAGTACCAAGTGTGAACCAATAAATGTAATTTTATTCTCCAAAAAATAGAAATATATGGAATGGCAACAACAGTGCAGAAAAACAATGTGGAAAGAAACATAGGCAATGTAATACAAAATTTAATCTAAATTAAAGGAGTGTGACTTTGAGACTCGAAAGGCAGCAAACATTTCTGTAGTTCATTGTGACTACACATAAACCACCAATGACTCTCACAGGTCAGTGTATGTGAAGCTGTGGTTTTCCTTGCTGTCCCTTGGCATGGAGTGGTAGGCGTAAGGATGCAGCCCATGGTGCCATGTGGTATGTTGGGCAGCTATGGGGAGCAGTGACAGTGGAATTCTTCAAGGACTACAAAGGGAGGGTTGCCTGGGATTTTTGGACTTCTAGGTCAACCAGAGTCAGCAGCATTGTGTTTTTCTGTCTGAGAAGACCGATTATGTCCTGGTGCATCTCCCGCTCCTTGTCCTTCTGAGACTCCTGAACCTTTTTCCTGTCTTCTCTTTCTTTCTCCATGTTATTGGTCATATTGGCCCTTTGTTCACATTGATGCAGCACTGACTTTCAGGATCTTTCTGAACATGTCCTCCATCATCCTCTTCTTTCTCCTCATCATCATACCCTACCCCACACACACACCTAACCAAACAGGGTAATGAAAAGCAGGTGCCAACTCTCCCTCGAGTTGTAGTACATCTTCCTCTTTCGTGTGAGTAAAACAATGAAAAGTCCATGTACATTGGTCAAACTGGACAGTCTCTACGTAAAAGAATAAATGGACACAAATCAGATGTCAAGAATTATAACATTCATAAACCAGTCGGAGAACACTTCAATCTCTCTTGTCACGCAATTACAGACATGAAGGTCGCTATCTTACAACAAAATAACTTCAAATCCAGACTCCAGCGAGAAACTGCTGAATTGGAATTCATTTGCAAATTGGATACTATTAATTTAGGCTTAAATAGAGACTGGGAGTGGCTAAGTCATTATGCATGGTAGCCTATTTCCCCTTGTTTTTTCCTACCCCCGCCCCCAGACGTTCTGGTTAAACTTGGATTTATGCTGGAAATGGCCCACCTTGATTATCATACACATTGTAAGGAGAGTGATCAGTTTGGATGAGCTATTACCAGCAGGATAGTGAGTTTGTGTGTGTGTTTGGGCAGGGGGTGTGTGAGAAGACCTGGATTTGTGCTGGAAATGGCCCACCTTGATTATCGTGCACATTGTGGGGAGAGTGGTTGCTTTGGATAAGCTATTACCAGCAGGAGAGTGAGTTTTTGTGTGTGGTTTTTGGAAAAAAAAGGGGGGGGGGTGAGAAACCTGGATTTGTGCTGGAAATGGCCCACCTTGATTATCATACACATTGTAAAGAGAGTGGTCACTTTGGATGGGCTATTACCAGCAGGAGAGTGAGTTTGTGTGTGGGGGGACAGAGCGTGAGAAAACCTGGATTTGTGCTGGAAATGGCCCAACTTGATTATCATACACATTGTAAGGAGAGTGATCACTTTAGATAAGCTATTACCAGCAGGAGAGTGGGGTGGGAGGTGGTATTGTTTCATGGTCTCTGTGTATATAATGTCTTCTGCAGTTTCCACAGTATGCATCCCATGAAATGAGCTGTAGCTCACGAAAGCTTATGCTCAAAAAATTGGTTAGTCTCTAAGGTGCCACAAGTACTCCTTTTCTTTTTGCGAATACAGACTAACACGGCTGTTACTCTGAAACAATTGAAAAGTTTGTACCTGTGTTTTGTTAACTTGAGGATGAGACCGGCACCATTTTTTAAATGTAAATGTTCTAAGGAAAAATATATCCACACGCTTACCCAGAGTCCCTTCTCCTTCATTGGGCTCATCCATCCTCATCTGGTAGGACTGGCTAGACTGTGGCAGATAGGTCCAATAGGTCCTGGCTCCCCCTCCCCCTGCATTCTCCTTCTCCTCCTTGTTTTTGTCATTCTCCTTGCTGTTCATGGCAGGGGTCTCTTTGTCTTGGGCTCCTCTGAGGTATCCAGATTGGTCTGCAGGGTACTGGAGGAGTTTCCATGAAGTGGTTCCATTGTTGGCCTCCCTAACCTAGTGGTATGTCTTGCAAATTTCCTTCATTCTCATGCGGCACTGCTGCTGATCCCTGTTGCCTGCAACCCCCACGAAAGCTGCTCATAGATGTCCACATTTCTACAGCTACTCCATAGTTATGCTTGCATAGCCTCTTCTCCCCACAGGCCGTGGAGATCCAATACTTCCTATCTACTCCAGGCTGGAGTTTGTCTAGTGCATGGAGCCAGCATGGGTGTATGGGCAGTTGCACACAACAATGATGAGCTCCTCGGTGTGCATGCCAAGGGGGGCAAACAGGAAAAGGCGTTGCAAAAACACGCAGTGAGTTTTAATTTGGGAGGTGGCTTCCAGTATTTGTGCCCTCTGGGCAGTGGAGTTTAAAATTGTAACCAGAGCAATCATTGTCACAGGAAATGAGTCATTGTGGGATAGTTGCTGGAGGACTGTTAGGCTTGACACAGGTTATGCACTTGCCATGCATCGACCTCAGTAGGTTGACCATGGCTTCATACCGTTTGAGGAAGTGGTTTTACTGTTTCACTATTAACAGGTCATTTACGTCAGCTGGAGACAAATAGGTTGATGAAATGGGACTTATGGTGACCTAACTTTGTCATGTGAACCAGGTGTTGGTCTTCTTATACACTTATGACCTGTTCTGAAAATGTTACCCATGTTCTCAATTCAGCATGGTATTTAAGTTATGCCTAATCCCCATGAGGAACATAGAAACATAAGAACTGCATCAGACCCACAATCCCTCTAACCCAGTATCTGACAGGGGCTGTGCCAGATGATTCAGAGAAATATGTAAGAACCCCACAGTAAACAGATGTGGGTAATCACGCCACCCCTCTTCAGTTCTCTTGCTGATCTTTGAGAGTTAGAGATTGGCTTACATCCTGAAATCAATGGACTACTTCTGCTCAGATTTGTGTGTGTGTTTACGTAACCTGCTAAAGTACGGGCTGCATAACCCTGTTTTACCTTAGACTAATGAACCACAAATTGACTAGTGGGTTGCTCCTGCTTTACCCTTACACCCAATGTTGTTGCTTCAATACGTGCAAGCAGATCAGTAGAAAAAAACCCCAACAAACCTGAACATCATTATTTAATATGTCAGAATACAACATGTTTCTATCAGAATACAGAGCCAGCTTCTCAGCTTGGGTAGATCAGCATTGCTCCATTGAAGTATGGAGCAGCGCTCTTTATACGAGCTGAGGATTGGCCCCATCACTTCTATACAGTTGTTGACTTTAAAAAGAAAACATTTATCTTATGGTAATATAAATATTTTGCCACACCATTCATTAAAAGAATAGGAAAGATCATGCTAAAAATAAGTATTGCAGGAGAATGACGGCTTTCTTTTTGCAGTTATCAACAGTGGTGTTTTTAAATCCAGTTTGATAAAAGGGAATGTGAATAGTTGAAATCTAACCAAAACTTTGAAAAACATTGAATCAGACACAAATGCAGCACATCATATCCCATGCACCATTAACATGCAGCAAATACTGGTGTTTTATAGCCTGTGCATTTGCATATGACTGTTGAACTCTAGCATGCCAAGAGTCTGTCTTATGATATTTAGAATCTTGACTTTAGCATTACAGTACATTAAACAAACACTAGCAGAAAAATGATAGCTGTTATAAAGCTTTTGATCAACTGTGCAGCTTTATGTTCTTGGGACACTTACGGAAAATTGCTTCTAATCTCCCTCTCACGGAAGAAAAAAAAAACCTTCAGAGATATGGAAACACATCAGCATTATTCTGTTTTCTGTGCTTGGACAAAAAAAATAGAAAAAAAATAGTTTAATTGAAAAGCAGTGATCTGTTTTACCATTTTTTTAAATGAACATGATCTGCATGAGTCTTATGATTAGGAATAAAATGTTTGCTTTCATGTGTTGTCCCTATTTGACCTCATTTAAATAACTTGAAATGCTTCTAGGCTAATAAAAAAAAAACTGTGTGTGTGTGCGGGGAGAGGGAGAGAGTTGTTTAAAATTTTTTTGGCATGTTTCATCATGGGGGATGTAATGACTCCATGATGCAGAAATATAGACTGATATATTGACAATGTGTTAGAAATAATTTTAAAAATCAAGTCAAGGTCTGAATATTTTTTTAGCCCACCTCTAAGCATCATCTATTTAATAACAGCTTTTGTCTTTTTGTTCTAACACTTACAGAAATTAAAAGTGGAGAAAGTTTGGATGTATAACTTGTATTTCTGTCGGTCATTTTACTTAAATAGTCTGAGTAAATCTGGTGTGTTTGTTAGGTACAAAAGATATGGCTGAATCTAATATATTAAATGAATCCAAGGTTTCTAAAAGAAAAAACTTAATTCAGTAATAAGAAGCCTCTTTGTCATAGGCAAAGATAGCACTCTGGGAGCCTTAAGTATCTTCCACTAAATTATTGAATCACATTTAAACTGTCGTTTTTGTCTTACATTTGTAATATAATTGTCGTCTTCTAATTGCTATCTATAATGTAATTGATTGATGGTTTACAAGGTACACTGTGGCTTACAGACCACGATTTCCGTAGTGCACAAATAAATCTTTATTTTTCTTCCTTTGCTGAAAAGCTCAAGCCTGAAAATCAAGATGAGATGTAAATGCTTTAATTAAAATTCTCCAAGTATGCCATAATGAAAGCTTACTGAAGACAAAAATGAAAACAATGGACAAACTGTCCTATTAAAAGGATTGTCAGAGAAACATGTCAGCAAAAGGCTTTTTAAGAAATGCGTAATCCTTTTGAAAACAGCTGTTTTGCTGAACTGTTATATGATGCTAGGACTTCCATTTTATTCAAGTTCATTAAAATGCAAATATTTTTTCCAATAAAATGAGGTAGTGTATGACCAATGTAATGGAAGGCCAGTGAGTGAAGGCCAAGTTGTAAAATGGTATTGCTGAAACGGTGATTGCAGAGAGAGATGGGCTGACCCGGTTTGAAAATGCTGACATTAGATCAAATTTTGATGAACCTGGAGGGGTAGTAATTTACTGGTAGTTTTTTGTTGTTGTTGTTCCATTTGTTTTTACTTTTTGCAGCCAATAAGCTTCATAGCACAGCTCATTTACTGAAGCAAATATGTACATTACTATCATGGAAATGAAGGGGCTGTACATCCCAAGTAGAGTTAAAAATGCTGCACCCAGTCCATTCATATACCTGCTTCACTGGTCATAGCTTACATTTATTTAAGGATGCTTTACCACAATCTCAAATATGTCAGTACACAGTCTTTCTTAACTTTTATCATTGTATGGTGAAAACACACTCATTTTTTATTTCAAATCTCCAGTGTTACAAATAAAACAAAAGGGGTAAAATTCTGGCCCTATTGAAACCAAGGGCTAAATTCTCCATGACTTCAGTGAAGCCAGGATTTCACTCCAGAATTATAGCATAAATTACTTCATAAAAGATACCTCCAAACATGGAAGTACAACACACACATCGTTTGTGTATTTTCCTAATCCACAAACTTCAGTCCTGAATAAGGAAAGCATCCCTATTCAGGACAGCACTTAAGCACATGCTTAGCTTTAACCAGATGCTTAATCCTTATGGGCCTGAAGCATTCCCTTACATTTAAGTATGTACTTAAGAGTTTTGCTGAATTGAGGCCTAAATATGCAATTTCTTGTAATGAAGGGCTAGCATGTACTGTCAGTCCATATCTGCTCTAATTGAGTAGTCTGGGAAACCTAGCTTTTCCCTTCCAACTGGAATTTTTAAGATGGAATCTGACAGACAATAATTTGCAATCTAGAAATATACCCCCATGCAGAGGGTAGGGTTGCCAACCCCCTAGAATGGGCCTGGAGTCTCCAGGAATTAAAGATTAATCTTTAATTAAAGATTATGTCATGCAAATAAACCTCCAGGAATACATCCAACCAAAATTGGCAACCCTAGCAGAGGGTCACCACAAAGATTTAAGTGGGACTGAAGAAATGTATAGGCCTGGTGCTGGCATGAATGAATGGGATGAATTCCACTTATAAAATATTCCTTTTAAATATACATTTAAAAATAAAATGAACAGTTTTGCATGTGTGTTTAAATATTTATTTTAAAGTTCTGTGCTATAACACCACTGCAAAAAGCTTTTTTACTGCAAAAAATGGTGTAATTTCTCTATGAAAACGATGAAATTTCACCTGGGATAAGTGTATTAAGACATTGTCTGCTATGAATATCTATATTCCCTGGTGGAAATGGTACAATATGTCTACTTTGAACAAATTCATGTCAAAAATTGTGAAGCTGAAATAGTTAATTAAGCTCTAATGCTTTCATTACTTACACCCATGAATAACCAATCAGTTTTACACACATTTGACCATGCCACTTTATATCTGAATAGCTGCAATCAAAGTGTGTATATACTATATCTTTTTCTGGGGGGAAAAATCTAAAATAAATCTTTTCATGTTGCAGTCAACGTGGTAAATTACAACTAGATGATAGATTTTTAGGTTCCTGAATCACAAAAGTATTTGAACCTTGAAAGGAAATAATACGAGTCAACAACTTTGCTTTATATGTATTTGAGAGGAACAGACCTAGGGATATTGGACAAAATCCTAGCCCCACTGAAGTTGGTGATATATCTCATATTGACTACATTGAATTAGGGAGTTTGCATATTGACTAGCAAATGTATATTCTCTTTGGAGAGGTCCTGGTTTGAGGAGTGAAATGGAACTTCAGACCCCCTCGCTGCTAGGCTTGTCAACTTTCTGACTGCAGAAAATTGAACACTCTTGCCCTGCCTCTTTTCCAGGGCCCCACACATGCTCACACCATCCCCCCTCCCTCCCTCCCTTGCTCTCCCCCACCCTCGCTCACTCACTCATTTTCACCGGGCTGGAGAAAGGGGTTGTGGTGTAGAAGGGGGTGAGGGCTCCGGCTGGGCTCTGGGGTGTGGCCGGGGATGTGGGATGCAGGAGGGGGCTCCAGGCTCTGGGCTGGGGCCAAGGGGTTCAGAGTGTGGGAGGGGGCTTTGCATTGGGGCAGGGAGTTGGGTTGCGGGAGAGGGTGAGGGCTCCAACTGGGAGTGTGGGCTGTGGGATGGGGCCGGGGATGAGGGGCTTGGGGTGTAGGAGGGAACTCCGGGCTGGGTCAGGGGGTTGAGGCGTGGGAGGGGTGCAGGCTCTGGGAGGGGTCTCAGGAGTGGGGAAGGGGGTTGGGGTGCAGGAAGGTGTGAGGGCTCTGGCTAGTGGTACAGGCTCTGGGTACGCAGAAACACCTGACTGCGCCTCTACCTAGGGCCGCAGGGACATGTCTGTTGCTTCCGGGAGCCTGCCTGCCTTAGCCCCGCTGACCGGACTTTTAAGAATCTGGTCAGCCATGCTGACTGGAGCCTCTAAGGTCCCTTTTCAGCCAGGCATTCCTGTCGAAAACCGGATGCCTGGCAACCCTACTTCCTTCCTATCTGCACAAGAATGGATTTTACCCAAACTGCTCAAGACCTCCTTCCTTCCGCACTGTAAGGAAAGTTATGTTTAATACATCAGGATCTAAATTCTGGTGCCTTCACTCAGTTTTCAATCAAGTCAATGGCAGCTATGCTGAGTAAAGATTGACTAAAAATTAAGAAATACTATAGAAGGTTATCTTTTATATTGTGATAACACTTAGAAATTCCAATCAGTATTATTGTCCCATAGTGCTTGTTGTTATACAAACATATATTCCCTGACTGCGTGTGTTTTATTGTTCCTTATTTAACATTTGAACAATTCTATTTAGCTGCTTATTTCACATACTGTATTTTTTATCTTTGAGCTATACCACCCTGATTTTTATTCTCTGTTTGGAATATACTTGTACGTACTCTGAAATGGCATGTCAGCCATTTATACTCTTAGTTTTCTTTCTAAATCCCTTAACATTGGTACATGGAAGTCACTGGGACTATTTCAAAACACAGGCCCTTATGGTGTCTTACAGTGACATCACTGGCAGGGTCCATAGGATGAAGAATTGACCTTTGATCATACACTAAATTAGTAAACAAGTCTTTCCTGTTGCAGAGCAAAGTCATAATCCAAATACATATAGAATCACAGAGACGGGGCTGGAAACAATGGATGCTTCTTTTGTGAATGAAGTTTAACCTCAAAGAGATTGGGGTTAGAATCCCCATAGAAAGATCAATGTTATGCAGAAAGGAAAGGCAGAGGTGGCTGTTTGTTGCAACTCTCTTATCTGTATGTTTGTATCTTTCCCTGCTTCTTACATCCCTCTGTGCTTATTCTTATCCATTTTACTATAATTTAATAGAAGTGAAAAGTGATTAATCCTGAATTAATATGTAAGCCACTGGTCAGATCGTGTTACTGTCCCCCTGCATTTGATCCACAGAAGGTTGGAGTCTTCTAGTGCTACTTAGCCCACTATAGCTGAAACTGTAGCCCCTTCATGCTTCTAAATCTCAGGGCCCTGGTTTAATCCCTGGTGTGTCAGCCAAAATGGTAGCCCTCACAAATATTTAATTTCACTCTGATCAGTAATTGCTCTAGACTTAATGAGCAAAACCCTATTTTCTGCTCTGTCCTACTCAGGACATCTGACATAGGAAGCCCTGAGCAATAGCAGGACTGGAGTCAAGAGAGCATTAGGTTTGAGGACCAGCTAATATTCTGGCTACCATGCTATAAAGATAAAATAGAATATGATAGATCAAGATAAGCATGTGGACAAGTACTTGCAGAGATGCAGCCTTAATCTGTAAAAGAGAATGAAGTTCCATGTGCAGATGCAGGGTGAGGGGAAGCAAAGAGGAAGGTGAAGGCAATAAACCAGCAGTTTTAAATTTTCCACTCCCATTAATGTGCTGTGCTGGTAACCACCTTTCTGTATACAGTGCTATAAAATCCCTCCTGGCCAGAGGAAACATCCTGTTACCTGTAAAGGGTTAAGAAGCTCAGCTAACCTGGCTGGCACCTGACCCAAAGGAACAATAAGGGAACAAGATACTTTCAAATCTTGGGGGGGGGGGGGCTTTTGTTTATGCTCTTTGTTTACGTGTTTGTTCTCTCTTAGGACTGAGAGAGGCCAGACAGAAATCCATCTTCTCCAACCCACCTTAATCCAAGTCTCCAATATTGCAACCAGTATAGGTAAGCCAAGCGGATTAGTTTATTTTTTGGTTTATGTGAATTTTCCCTGTGTTAAGAGGGAGGTTTATTCCTGTTTTCTGTAACTTTAAGGTTTAAGGGGGATCCTCTGTGTTTTGAAGCTGAATACCCTGTAAAGTATTTTCCATCCTGATTTTACAGAGGTGATTCTTTTACCTTTTCTTTAAATAAAATTCTTCTTTTAAGAACCTGATTGATTTTTCATTGTTCTTAAGATCCAAGGGTTTGGGTCTGTGTTCACCTGTACAAATTGGTAAGGATTATTATCAAGCCTTCTCCAGGAAAGGGGGTGTAGGGCTTGGGGGGATATTTTGGGGAAAGACATCTCCAAGTGGTCTCTTTCCCTGTTCTTTGTTTAAAACACTTGGTGGTGGCAGTATACTGTTCAAGGACAAGGCAAAGTTTGTACTTGGGGAAGTTTTTAACCTAAGCTGGTAAGAATAACCTTAGGGGGTCTTTCATGCGGGTCCCCAAATCTGTACCCTAGAGTTCAGTGTGGGGAAGGAACCTTGACAGAAGTACTTCTCACAGTAGAAGGACACATTACATACACTCCCCTAAACTGCTTTTTATAAAGCTTATAAAAATGCAGTGTAAAACTACTAAGCCATCTTTTAATAGCTTGAAGTCCTTAATAGGGTGAGTATTAGTAAGATATTGGTGAACTTCTTGAGTCGTTGAAGGCTCTCTGCCTAATGCATTGAAAGTTTGAGTCAATAGCCTGCTAATGCACACCCTGTTTGATATCTTCTTGCCTATCGTCCCTGCCCCACTGATTATTCTAGAATGAACAGTCTAGTTTCAAATAACTCATGTGGAAACTTCTGTCCCTTTCCTTCTGAAGCTCTTCTGCTGTCCTACTAACCTCACTGTTAGGATTTTTTTTCTTATTGTACAACCTAAATCAGTCCTTGCCTTTCTTGTAACGGAACTACTCCGTTCATGTCATGATACTGCATCTAATACAGCCCTTCTTAAGAAACTTTTCACCCTTCTTATATCTGATGCTCGGTATCTCTGCTAAGTCTAAATCAAGTCAAACAGAAATTACATCTGAGTTCTGATCAGAGAGATCTGGCAATTTTGCTACTCTTCCCTGTCAGATATCTATTAAATTGTATGCAGCTTAAAAACTCCCTCTTTGACCAACAGTGCCTGGTTTTCTGCTTGGTTGACATTGTTCAAGCACCAGGTGCAGATGTTTGATAAGTGTCATACTGTAAGCCTATATAATCATCACTCTCTTGTAAAGTGATGATCTCAGACAGCTGGAGGAGGGAATTAAAAAAAAAAACTAAACTAAAAGATTGTGTTAGAGTAGAATAGAGGAACAAATAATCTTAATTACCTTTTACTTAGCAGTACTTCATAAAACATTTGTTTCTCTTCTAGAAAGCATATATAGGCAAAGACTTTAAAAAATGGACCTTAAAGTTACCTGGTACCGAAAAGGTAATGATATTTTCAATGCTAAGCATCCATTGAAATCAATATGAATTTAGATGTCTAACTTTAGGCACCCATTTTTAAAAAAATATTGTGGTATTTAGACCTAAACTAAATGACTCACAGTCACAACTCAAAATGGAGATTTTCTCATGATTTTTTACAAAAAGTATGACTCCAAAATAATAATGTTTTTGTCAGCCAAAATAGTGCAACTTCATGTTCTGTGCTTACCTGGCAGGGTAAAAAAACCACTTTTTCTACCCACACTAAGGTTGAATAATACCTTGCTCTGTGAATACATAATAATCTTATTTTCATCAATGGAAGTAATTGTGGGAACAGTTACTACTCAATATGAGTAAGAATATGAGAATCTGGATCAGAATTTGTTAAGTCCTAGCCAATGATCTTAGAAAAGTTGTGTAATATTGTTTACCTCAAAGAACAGTGGAGTCAATAGTAGCCATACCATAGTGTTATAATTGGAGCACTAGTGATAAGTTATAGTTAAAGCACTTCCATTACAGCCTTGTGTTTTCCATCACTCATAACTTTCTGAATGTTTCACCTATTTGGTTGAAATTTCCCAGGTAAATTGCATATTTATGTGTGTGTAAGATTTTGAGAAAATGAGTTTCAGCCAATTTTGAATAAAAAATTGAAAATGTACTATCCTCCTGGTTTAAAAAGAAAAGAAAATCTTGCATTCATTTTGAACAGTTCTCATGCCCTCCCAACAAATTGCATAAAATAGCAAATAATCCCTTCCCCCGAAGTCAGCATTGTAGTCCAAGGTAAATTACATCAGAAACATTGAACGTTCATGTGTAACTAGTAATACCTTGATTAAATTGCAGCCACTATATTAAACTACTATTATTATTATTATTATTTATTATGTATTACTCTGTTTGCAGTACATTAAAAAGATGCATCTTCTGTAAAAACCTTTCTCTTAGGAGATCACAATTTAAAAACCATTACACAGAAAAGCAGGTGAGTGCTTCATGAGAGAGGATTTTTGTAACACAGGAAGAGCTTCTGCATATTGCTGTGGGACAAGGATGAATGGATAATGAAAAATATTGGTAATTTTGTTCGGAATTATTGTCTTGTGTATATAAAGGAGTTACCACTGAACAGTCAATGTCTGTGCAATGGAAATGTATTCCAAATAAAAGATTCCATATATGATTAATCTAAGTAGAGAAAATAGCACTGGTACAAAGCACAATATGTTTGTGTATTGCTTTTCAGTAGTTTATTGAATACTGTCACTGCTTACCACAATATTTTTACCCAGAAGCTAAAGAATGAATTGTCTCTGAATTTATGGTATTTGTGTTAAATATAAAGCCAGGTTTTTGGATGGAAGTGTTTGGGGGACAGAAAGTGGATGGTACACAGCTATAATTAGTTTGCACGAGTGCTTAATTGGTCTGGAGACAGAGTTCAGAAGAACTGTGCAGAAGAACAGCTTCAGAACTGCCAGTTGTGCTGAAGGAGGCACCTTTTGATCTGGTTAGGTCATAGTTCAGAAAGCATAAAGTCTACAGTGCTTAGACAATTTTTTCTCGTTGCTTAATAAAAATTCAGAATTTTCTGTAGGCAGTCCAGGATGGTGCTTTGTAATTTTTCAATAGACTGCACAAGAACCTGTAGTGGATATACTTTTAATGCAGGGTAAAATTCACCCATGTGCTGATGGCCAGCACAATATCTATGTCCCATTGAAGCATTCAAAATAATAGTGCTTAAGTGGCACACTAGACCTCGTCCTGGTCATCTGGGTATAGGGTTGAATTTCACCTTGCTGAGTCCTCATGCACATAACTATTATTTTGAAAGCCTAACAGTAATTAACTTCTTTTTCCAAACACCACAATGAAAGCAGCTTTTCCAGAGGCTGATGCACTGAATGCATGTGTTTCTGCATTCTGAAAATTTAGCATAGATATTTTAAATTATATCCGTTTACTATGGATATTACAGTATGTTATTTTCCCATAGAGGATACTTAAAAAGAAATGGTGCATAAATGGTTTGCCTTGTAGCTTCAGAGATTATTTATTAATGACCCATTTATCTTCTAATGTTCTTCTTATGGTAAAGAGCTCCAATATGTTCAGAATCATAACTTGTAAATTCAAAACCAAGTTATTAGAGATATAGAACTATTTTTTGAAAATGATACTCTTAAGTTTCCTTAAGTTTCTTTGTTGTCCTCATGCAATACTATGGACAATGTATGTATTAAACTGATGCTGTCCTCATCAGTCACCATACAAAGAACATAATATTCATATAATTTAAAATATCTATGCTAAACTTTCAGAATGCAGAAACACATGCATTCAGCATATGAGCTTCATGTGCCAGAACTTTTTGCCTTGAATTCAATCAGCTGGCCTTCAGGTGGGAAACTGGGAACAAAGAACTCAAGAACTATTACAAGAGAAGCCCTGAGAAAGAGAGGAGTAGTATGATCTCTAGAGAGGCAGTGTGTATAATTTGATTCCCAGAGAATGGGCAGTACAAGGGCTGAGTTGGGCCTATCTGAGTGTTGAAAGAAATGCTAAGCTTAGGTAAGATTATATGCATGCAGATGTTTTGTGGTTTTAACCCTTTTTGCTCTGATGGCAATATTTCTATGGATAAATAAATAATACTTTGTTTTGCAGAAACTGGTCAGTGTCATTGCTTTTACCCACTACTTACAGATCTCAAAGGAAGTATATAGAAGGGCCCAAAGACAGTTGGACCTAATGAGGAACCCTGACTGGTAAACAGTGGTGCTGTACAGGAGACTCAGTATGGTAAGTCATGGGATTCAACTTTGAAAGAAATGCAGAAGTTTTCTAATGCAGGACAGTCACTTATCAGGGTGCTCATGTAGAGATTGAGAGAGCAAAGGTATATCTAACCTTGGAACTCTGTGATGTTTTACATCCATTCTGCACTCACTTTCCACAGCTCAAATGATTACAGAGAGGAGAATTAGACCGTTTATGTTTGGTGTGAGGTATATATTTTTGATGGAAGTGTCTAACTTCCATCAACAGCTCCCCTTTAAAAATAAATATATTGAAAGTGCTTGTTTTAACAATATGTTCATGAAATTGTTGGGCTTAATCCATCATTGTTCTGATTGAATTATATTTGTTATTTCAGGTCATGTTTTTCCTCTCCTACCACTGTAACCTAAACAGTTTACCATGTTTTCAGATTGCCTTTTTCAATGCCACTGTAGTGGTATCTCTCTGCCCCTACAGACGAGAGCTCTGTTTCCTCTGTTTCCTACTGTTTGACCTTCATATAATATAGTTCAATACAGATTAGAATTGGCCTGGGGACTTTATTTTACTTCTACTCAGTTTCCTTTGTAAAATAATTTTGGTGTGGTTGGGAGAGTAAATCTCTTGGAATTGATTTGTATCACAGTTAACTTTTTGTTCAAGATAGCAAGACTCACTCACCTTGCAGGATACTGTAGCAAGACATAGGATTCAAATGTCCTCCTGCCCTATTTATTCACTTATAGTTGAAATTCATCTTGCTGCAAAGGACTAACACAAGGCCTATGCACCAGTAAAATCCCTTTTAATCCCTCAAAATAGATCTCAAGCAGGACTTAAGTGGTACATAGATTTTGTGTTAGCCCTATGCACCAAAGTGAATTGTATCCATAAATGAATAAACATGGCAAGAGTTTTAGCACTGTAATATGTACAAGAAGCTACATATCAACCCCAAGACAAAGTACCTTGATGTTTAATGTATATTTTTGATACAAGGCCAGTTCTTATAAATAATTATTTAAAAGAGTATGCAATGGGCTTGACATAATCCATCATATCTTTTCAGCCTGCAGTCATATTGCCTTAGGCTGTGATCTTGATATGTCTCTCTGCTGGAGAGTAAAGCTACAGTACCCTCTGTGTCAGCCTCATCTATTCCCAGCCTCACATCACAGTGCATGATTTCCAGGGAAAGGAAGACAGCACTTGCTGTTCCTGGCACACCCAGTAGATCAATGGCTGACAATTTTTCCATTTAGTTCAAAAAGAATTTATTGGCAGCACAAGCAATATAAATTTGCCAAAGTACAAGAGAAAGACAGACCACTCAGACCTGTCAGAGGCAGGTATGACCCACCAAGGATAAGTTTCCATACCGTGTTTGGGTTTGATCTCCTGAGGTCCTGTCTCGTTATTGACCATTCACAATCCAGTTGAAGGTTGCTACTTAATGTAAAGTTCTTGTGCACAAGATGTACACATCGACTTCCCAAATTTACACACACAAACCAGCTCTCCAATTATTTGATGTGTGTGCTTCCTCAGCCTCTCTGCTTCTGCTACTATCAGATGGCTTTAAAGAATACATCCTCCACAACCTTAAAGGTGTGGCATGTTTGTTTGTGCAGGCAGGATAAAGGAGTAATGTCTCCTTTAAGAATATTATAGGCCCTTTCAATATTTGGTGTGAGTGAAAAGCATCACCTGTGCAGGTGGGCTTGCCAGTGGGAGTCAGGTAAACTATTGGCCCCTGTGCAGCTAGGGAAGTGTGGCAGGGCCCTGGTTGCTCCTGCCTCTGCTCAAGTCTACAAGCAGCCCAGAGACCTTTATGCTGTAAACCACCCTGGGCAGTTTATTTACAATGTTGGTTCCCTCCACTCTTGTATACTATACAGCCTTACTCCTATGTTCTTAGGGAGCCCTCAGCTCCTGAAGCAAGCAGGGAAGAGCAATTGATCTGCTTCCTTCCTCTTCCTCTTTGTGTTCTCTGCTTAATGGCTTAATTAACCTTCCAGCTTTCCTTCATCCATCAATTAAACACAGCTCTTCTTCATAAGGTCTGTTCTGCAGTAATTAATTGGAGCTGCAGTGACCAGAGTGCTGGCCTTGCTGTTATTGTCCAGCACTGTGTTACAGGAAGGTAGTGTTTATGCTAAGAAGTACCGCTGATTGCTTGGATCAGAGATCTCATTGAGATTGGATGTGAATAAACCCTTCAGTTAACGTATCAGTCAGGATAAATTAGTCACAAGCCCCCACCTTGGGTACATAGCCTGTTTTTGTCTTAAACCTAGAAGTTTTGAACTTAGTGTGAAGAGGGGTTTTGCTGTGTATTGTTTCTGTTAGGGAGAGGAAAGAGGAGGAGGCAGAACACACAGAGACAGAGAGAGAAGAAGAGGCAAAAAGTAAGAAAGCCAAGCAGTGCACTGTGCTCAGTGTGACCCCAGAAAAAGCTAGGGAGGGAAATTTTGGGTCTGGTGGTGGCTAAAGAGGCTTGGGGATATGATATTGCTCCTTTTGTTCTTGGTTCCTCTTGCATTCAGAGAAGCAGGACTTTGTTCATTTCTTGTACATAAACAAGACTGAATGAAAGAAAATATAGAGTCCATCAATTTATGCTCCCAGTCTGTTAGCCTTCAGATGAGAAGAGGGTGGTGGAATCTCAGCAATGAGACACGTACCAGCTGTGTAGGGGAGGGGACTGATGGCAGCCCTCAACTTGGTGGAAATGATTAATGAAGGATCATGATCTTCACTGTACAAGTTATTGCTGGATAATTCCTAGATGACTTAAGTTACTACAGTTGCAGCCCAATTAAACTACATACCTTGCATCTTGTCTGCTTTCCTGAGTGTCGAGGATAATGGACCTTTGCCCTATTTCCCGCCACCAACCATCCCACTGTTTTTTTTCTTAGGATTCCTCCCTCAATTTCATCTTCATGTATCTGTTGTTGCTGGCCCTCCCCATCTTGTTGCTCATAGAACAGAAATTTCCCATCAAAGTTTGGAGGATTCGCCTTAAAAAAAAAAAAAGCTATCCAGATCTTCCCCTCCCCTACCAATAGCTATATGAAAAATTAGGGTTGTTGTCCTGTAAACTGACCACCCTTTCTTTCTCACCCTGACTCTCACTCCTGTACAAAATAAGTCAGAAAAAAAAATTATTTCAGCTGCACTGTAATGTGATAGTGATTCAGAGACTGAAGATTTGCAAAAATGAATGTAAAGGTTTTAAAGTTCCTACAAAGTGTATATATCTACTACCTTGCATACATCTCATTATAATGATACGTACTTTACAATTTTCTCTGCTTTATCAGTCAAATTGTGAGAGTATGAAGAATTAGCCTATATTTTTGACAACACATCTTTCCATAAGTAGAGCTTGCTGTTAAAGCAAAGGGTATGATGTGCTTTATATTGTCAAGGCATTAATTCAGACTCCCGATCAAGACCAGTTCTTTGCAGATAATCATGCTTGTGCTTTTTTTGTTCCAATTTGGCTTCAGATTTCTTTGTGACACTCGGATTTGGACCTGTCAACCTTGATGTGGTCCTTTAAAATGATGTATGATAACATTGTAAGTAAAGAGCATTTGCATGGTATTTGTCCTTAAAAAAATTAGTTTGAGAGATAACTTCTTAGTTCAATAGAATTAATAAATTAGACAGATTACTTACTAGTATCCATGGCATTCTTGAATCAGTAGCTGATAAATCTTTCTCTCAATTATATTTTCACCAGGAAGATGCCTAAAAGTGAATCTTTTACATACACACACACACACACACACACACAATCAGATTACATTAGCTTGAATGCATAAGGATGATATGAAGTTCCTGCTCATTTTCAGCAATGCCTAATAAATTTTTATAACAGATGCATGGACAGTAAAATCCTTGAAGGTGTTCAATGACATCTGAGTTATTCCACTGTCTTACAAGGAGGTCCACTCCTAGTTTTGTCGGACTACAAACAGCAATACAAGTCAATGTCCAAATTTTCCAGGGATAAGAAAAGAGTCAGGAAGAGTCAAGAGTCTGGACTGTTGGTTTATCCATTCTGTATATAAATCATCTTGAGATACAGTTAATATGACAGATTCTCTCTGGTCACAATTTTGCTTCTGTGGCTGTGGAACTAGTAAAATATCTGAGAGCAGTTATGTACAGTGGACTTCATTCTTACGCTGTTACCCAAGCCTGGTTCTTTCCCAGGACATCTAGTCTGACTCTGCCTTGCCTACAATGAAACAGAGGAAGCCTGTGAGTATGAACAGTTACCTTTTTCAATGTTCTAGGTCAGGTGCTTGACTAAATAACTCCTGTTCATCAGGGGAGACAATTAAATGGGCTGTGCAGTCAGGACAATATTATTTTGGGGCCTCCTCCAGTGATATTCTTAGTAGTTAAATTGCCACATATAGTAATAAGGCTCTCTGGAGTCAGATTCCATCCCTGGGGAAAGGTGAAGCCGCTGTTATATAATGCTACAAATTAGTAGTGGGAAATGATCTTGGCATCATTTAAGGCATCATCACTTATAGCTTCAAGGAAAGACTTATGTGAGACTTATATAGCACACAGACTTTATGTGTAGGGCTGGCTGGAATACAATTCTGTTTCACAAAAAAAAAAAAAAGGTTTTGAAATGTGTTTTCATTTTGATACGGAACAAAAATGTGACCTTTCAGAAGGTCACATGAAATCCAAGAAAAAGAGAGCCCTGCCTCAGAATAGTCAATAGCCTGTGGGTTGGGCCACAAGTGTGTGGTTTGGGAAACTAGGGTTCAAGTCCCTGAGCTGACTCAGGTATATCAGAGCATAGACTTGAGCCTTGTTTCCCACATTGCAGCTCAGTGTATCAACCTCTTGGATCCCCAACAGCCAGGCCAGTCCCCTTGTCACCAGACTATTGGCTATTCAGAGTGGGGTGTTCCTGTCACAGAAATTCCATTTTGGACCTGAGATAATTTTCATCAAAATTGATACATTTTCACAACACAATTTGGTTTTCATGGAAAAAGTTTCATCAAAAATTCTTTGATCAGCTCTTCTTGTGTATGGGGCTGTACAAACACTGAACAAAAAAGTTGGTCCTTGCCCCAAAGTGATTATAATCTGTACAATAGTGATTTGCAGTATTTATTAAATAATCAAGCACATAATAGCCATTCACCCGCTTTTTTGCTTTAAAAAATCAGGCAACAATGACATTATTTACTGTTACTGGTCATGGTCTGACTGGTATATGATATAAGCTTGAGTATATCCACAAGAAGTGGAAGATTGAACAAATGACCAGGGAGGAGTATAAAACTATTGCTCAGGCATGCAGGAGTGAAATCAGGAAAGCCAAATCGCACTTGGAGTTTTAGCTAGCAAGAGATGTTAAGAGTAACAAGAAGGGTTTCTTCAGGTATGTTAGCAACAAGAAGAAGGTCAAGGAAAGCGTTGGCCCCTTTCCAAATGAGGGAGACAACCGAGTCACAGAGGATGTGGAAAAAGCTAATGTACTCAATGCTTTTTTTGCCTCTGTCTTCATGAACAAGGTCCCGCAGCACACTATGGGGAGGAGGTGACCAGCCCTCTGTGGAGAAAGAAATGGTTCAGGACTATTTAGAAAAGCTGGAAGAGCACAGGTTCTTGGGGCCGGATGTGCTGCATCCGAGGGTGCTAAAGGAGTTGGCTGATGTGATTGCAGAGCCATTGGCCATTATCTTTGAAAACTCATGGTGATAGGGGGAGGTTCCGGATGACAGGAAAAAGGCTAATGTAGTGCTTATCTTTTAAAAAGGGAAGAAGGAGGATCTGGGGAACTACAGGCCAGTCAGCCTCACCTCAATCCTTGGAAAAATCATGGAGCAAGTCCTCAAGGAATTAATTCTGAAGCACTTAGAAGAGAGGAAAGTGATCAGGAACAGTCAGCATGGATTCACCAAGGGCAAGTCATGCCTGACTAACCTAATTACCTTCTAGGATGAAATAGCTGGCTCTGTGGATGAGGGAAAAGCAGAGTATGTGTTATTTCTGGACTTACTAAAGCTTTTGATATGGTCTCCCACAGTATTCTTGCCAGGAAGTTAAAGAAGTATGGGCTGGATGAATGGACTATAAGGTGGATAGAAAGCAGGCTAGATCATTGGGCTCAACGGATAATGATCAATGACTCCATGGCTCCAGTTGGCAGCTGGTGTCAAGTGGAGTGCCCCAGGGGTCGGTCCTGGGGCCGGTTTTGTTCAATATCTTCATTAATGATCTGGAGGATGGTGTGGATTGCACCCTCAGCTAGTTTGCAGATGACACTAAACTGGGATGAGTAGTAGATAAGCTGGAAGGTAGGGATAGGATACAGAGGGACCTAGCCAAATTAGAGGATTGGGCCAAAAGGAATCTGATGAGGTTCAAGAAGGACAAGTGCAGAGTACTGCACTTAGGACGGAAGAATCCAATGCACCGCTACAGACTAGGGACCGAATGGCTAGGCAGCAGTTCTGCAGAAAAGGACCTAGGGGTTACAATGGATGAGAAGCTGGATATGAGTCAACAGTGTGCCCTTGTTGCCAAGAAGGCTAATGGCATTTTGGGCTGTATAAGTAGGAGCACTGCCAGCATATCAATGGGACGTGATCATTCCCCTCTATTCCACATTGGTGAGGCCTCATCTGGAGTACTGTGTCCAGTTTTGGGCCCCACACTACAGAAGGATGTGGAAAAATTGGAACGAGTCCAGCAAAGGGCAAGAAAAATGGTTAGGGGGTTGGAGCACATGACTTATGGGGAGAGGCTGAGGAAACTGGGATTATTTTGTCTGCAGGAGAGAAGAATGAGGGGGGATTTGATAGCTGCTTTCAACTACCTGAAAGGGGGTTCCAAAGAGGATGGATCTAGGTTGTTCCCAGTGGCAGCAGATGACAGAACAAGGAGTAATGGTGTCAAGTTGCAGTGGGGGAGGTTTAGGTTGGATATTAGGAAAACATTTTCACTAGAAGGGTGGTGAAACACTGGAATGGGTTACCTAGGGAGGTTGTGGAATCTCCTTCGATATTTTTAAGGTCAGGCTTGACAAAGCCCTGGCTGGGATGATTTGGTTGGGGATTGGTCCTGCTTTGAGCAGGTGGTTAGACTAGATGACCTCCTGAGGTCCCTTCCAACCCTGATATTCTATGATTCTATGATATCTAACAAACATAGCAATGCTTTGTGTCAGGTAAGCAAAAGGGTTGAACCATGGAATACTGATTTCAAAAATGTCATTCATTATCTTTGCCAGCAGTGTCACTAGCGCTTTTTTCACCTTCCATGGTGGATCAGTGATTTTATTGATGTCCCTAAATGGTAAAGTTAGCTACATCTGCATATACTTTTGTGCCATAATTGGAGAGGGTGTGCCAAGCATAAACTTTTCTGTCAGGCTACTAGGAGAATAATGGAAATATTTGCCTAATAGGGCTACAGGAAGCTATGAGAAAATAACTGTAGAATCAGTGAAGCATGAATATACACTAATTAACACAATTGGAACTATTCAAGTGCTAAGTACATATTTAGGCACTTAAATGTAATATTTTCAAAACCACGTAACTAACTTCAGTACTCCTAAATCACGTAGGCGCTTGTGAAAATATGATCTTCATGCTCCAAGCACAACTTTTTGAAAAAAAAAAAAAAGGTCCCTGTTTGGCTTTTTTCAGGATGAAAATAATTGTCATAATCAGAATTTGATACTCCACTAATATCACTGTAGACCAATAACACATAACTCTACCACTTAGCCTGATTTCTCTTTTTCAGAATTTTCAGCTGTAGTAACACCACTGGCTACAACCATGTTTTTTTTCTACACAGCATAAATATAGTTGTGTACACCAGCGAGTACGTGTATCACCGGCTCCTCTTAATATAACAGTTCTTCTTGTTTCAAATGAGTGGTGTTGATACCGTTAGGTAGTTGGTTGGAATTCCTAGAGGCTAGTTCTGCATGCACTTACACTTTCATGTTGTCCGGTTGACTCTTATGGTACTATGCATAGGACTAAATATACACAAGTGAAGAAGAGTCTTCCAGGATATAGTCTAAAATATAAAAAACCTGATAAGAAGAGAGTCCCTAAAATCAGACATTGCTTTCATAATGGGGATATTGCAAGCAGAGCAGCCTTGTATGCTGTAGTAGCATGGAGAAAGCAAGTGGACAACAGGATCTGCAATTTTCAAACAACAAACACAGCAATTCTGTGACCATAGCAGCATGTAAAAAGTAAATGAAATAAGAAAGATGAAATGAGAGCATGAGTGCAGCAGTTCCAATTTTGTTAATTAGTCTGTATTCATGCTTCAGTGATGCTGCAATTATGCTACCTCATCCTCCTGTAGCCCTATTGTGCAAATGCTGCCATTACGCTCCTAGTAGCACATAAAATGGTGCATGATATGAGCTACCTACAGAGATGTCATTACAATTGTGTCAATTTAACAGTATGCTTTTTAAAATTTATAATTATTTGCCTGCACTGAGAAGCTATTTGTGAACCTATTACCAGTCTTTTTGAAGTTAACTTGGTGATTTCCTTTGTATTATTTTTAACACCTGCCACTAAAGTTCATATTATTGCAAACATCTAGTTATAATGCTTTATTATAACAAACACAGCCTCTCTGTTCATTTAATAATATAACTTTTAATATAGATTTTAATTTTAGTTATGGTATTTTTAATACTTTCCAATTAAATCATATTGAAGTAGAACTCTGAAAACAACAAAAGAACCAGGAAGCATCAGAAAATATACAGCCCTGTGCAGTGCAAAGTAGTAAGACATGTTATGCATTTTGATCTTACTGCATTAAGGCACCAATGCTCTTTTTACGGCAATGACAAAGCTTGCGTTGACTCCAGTGGTTAAGAATCATGTCCTAAATGCTTTAAGCCAGTGGTTCTCAAACTAGGGCCACCGCTTGTTCAGGGAAAGCCCCTGGCAGGCCGGGCCATTTTGTTTACTTGCTGCATCCGCAGGTTTCGCTGATTGCGGTTCCCACTGGCTGCGGTTCAGCACTCCAGGCCAATGGGGGCCGCGGGAAGCAGTGCGGGCCACTTCCCGCAACTGGAGTTGTTCCTAAGTTGGCACTCCAAGGAAAAAGTCAGAGAAAGGAAGATAAATTCCATAAATTCAGACTGTTCACCTGTGCTGAAAGTGAACTATGATGAGGGTACGTGACTCTGGAGAAAGAAACAAAGAAAAATGTCAGTCATGATAAACAGGAAGAGGGGACCCAATCAACATTATATAATGGCCTATTGGACTGAAAAAGGAAAGGAGAGCAAAATGGAAAGGAAAGGAGGAAGAGTCTGGAAGTGATCAAAATGATTGTAGGAGTATCCAGCACCATCAGCTTGGCTCCCAGTTATATGAAGAAAATAAGGGACGAATCTCCAAAGGAGTATGTATATATTCATCAGGAGAGAGGCATGTTTCAAAGGAAGATGGGGGACAGTGCATGAAATGAAAAGATCATTGATCAAGGTACATTTCTTGGAGATAAATTTGGAATTCTAGAGAGAAGAGGAGAAAAGAAGAAGGGAAGGATGCAAGGGCTGGGGGGAGAATGGCAGAAGGACACTGCAACAGATAGATCAATATATTTGGGAGGAGGAGTGTGCTGTGAGAGGAGGAGAGTGCTGGTATGAAGAATGTGCAGATTTGGGAAATATATTGTCAAAGACAAGAGCAAAGCAGCAGAGTTAGAACTGAGCTAAGGCCATATGAGAATGCGGAGGAAAAGAAAATCTGATACTGCATTCTTTTCTCCTGTCTTTCTCAGAGTGACTGGAAAAAGCACAGAAAGGGGCTTGAATAAAAAACAAAATAGCTCTTGCTTTGCTTTAGGAAGAAGAGGTATGCAGTGACAGATGTCTTATCCAAAGTTCCAACACCTGTGTTTTGATTTATTTTGGATTATACAAGCATCATCAATGTAGAGATATTTCTGATAAATTAAGTTGTTTGTGAACAGAAGCTGTTTCTTGTGATGGACTAGCACTTAATTTAGGTAGCCTGGGTACAGAAGGTTCAATCTCATCAGCATTTAGGTGCATTTATTTAATGTGAAGAAGAATTGTGTATGAACTATTTTTCCTGTCTCAGCTGAATCCTGTTTCCAAACCATGCCAAAATAAGAGACTTTTATTTTGCATCGGATTTTATTTTGCATCGGATAACTGATTATAAGTAAAACATACCTAGCTGCACACAGGTGTTTCAGTTTGTAATTATTAGCTAGCCAGAGAAAGAGGAGTCAACCATGGAAGCCCCAGAAAGATTGGTCCATCCACTGCAAGTATATTTAGTCATAGTAGAACTGCTTTGCATGTTACATTTTAGAGAGTATAATCTGTCAACATCATTCAGACTCACTGTTATAAATGAGACATTCAGCACTATCTGCACTAAGCAAGTCTTTTTTTTCTGTAATAATGCTTCCAGTTCTGAAGATGCACTCAAAGTAAATGCCAGATGGTCAATAAGTCAGGTTGAGAAGTGTAATTTCTGTGAGACCTGTCAACAGCTGACATCAGTGAAGGATCTTCCTTGATACCCACAGAAATTTCATCGTGGAAATATCTTTCCACTGATCTCAAAGCAGACTAAGACAGTGTGAATTCCAACCCAAAATAGAATTTGTTTAGAAATAGCATAAACATATATTATTTTGGGGCTATCAGGCTCATTCTACTAAATAGTTTAGAACACTCTGAAGAGAATACCCCTTTTCACTCCTTTACATAACAAGTAAATAGTCATCAAAGCACAAAGGTGGGAAGTTATGAGTAAAAGTCATGACAGCAGAGCATTGCATCAAAATATCACCTTCAATGAGCAGGAGAGATTTGGGTTAGGAAACTCAAAAATTAACACAATCTTCCAAATTAAAAGGTCTACAGCCCTGACCTAAACTAGCATATTAAAGAATCACCGCTTTCTACAAGGCAGATGATGTAAGCTTGAGTATCTATGTGAGTCCTTGAGTGCATAGCAAGGATCAGGGATACAACAATGTTCCCCATTTTTTGTGAAAAAAATATTGGAAAAATGTCCCTTTTTTCATCAAAAATTTTGAAATGCAATATTTTTCAACCAGCTGTAGACCTAGTAGTATTTACATTTTGGGGTGAATGATCCATATAATTAGATACTGATCCCTTTGGCCTACTTATCACTTTTTCTAGACACTCCAAAAAGAGCGGTAACATGCTGTCATAAATATAAAGGGAAAGGTAAACATCTCTGAATCCCTCCTGGCCAGAGGAAAAACTCTTTCACCTGTAAAGGGTTAAGAAGCTAAGACAATCTCGCTAGCACTTGACCCAAATGACCAATGAGGAGACAAGATACTTTCAAAGCTGGAGGGGGGGAAACAAAAGGTTCTCTCTGTCTGTGTTGTTTTTTTGCCGGGACCAGAGCAGGAATGCAGGTCAGAAATCCTGTAAAGGGTTAATAAGCAATCTAGTTAGATATGTGTTAGATTATGTTTTGTTTCAATGGCTGATAAAATAAGTTATGCTGAATGGAATGTATATTCTGGTCTTTGTGTCTTTTTGTAACTTAAGGTTTTGTCTAGAGGGATTTTCTCTGTTTTGAATCTGATTACCCTGTAAAGTATTTACCATCTTGATTTTACAGAGGTGATTCTTTTACTTTTTCTTTAATTAAAATTCTTCTTTTAAGAACCTGATTGCTTTTTCATTGTTCTTAAGATCCAAGGGTTTGGGTCTGTGTTCACCTATGCAAATTAGTGAGGATTTTTATCAAGCCTTCCCCAGGAAAGGGGATGTAGGGCTTGGGGGGATTTTGGGGGTAAAGACGTTTTCAAGTGGGCTCTTTCCCTGTTATATTTGTTAGACGCTTGGTGGTGGCAGCAAAAAAGTCCAGGGACAAAAGGTAGAATAGTTTGTACCTTGGGGAAGTTTTAACCTAAGCTGGTAAGAATAAGCTAGGGGGTCTTTCATGTAGGTCCTCACATCTGTACCCTAGAGTTCAGAGTGGGGAAGGAACCTTGACATGTGCCTACACTCAAATGGAGCATATTGGCAAAGAAAAAAATCTAGGAAATCTGACCAAAAAAGTTCAAAAAGTCTTATTACATTTTAAGGCATTCTCATTTAAAAATTAGAAATATGTAGACTTCATGAACTATTTTTCACCTCAAATATAAACATGTGCGGTGAGATACTGGTGGATAAATTATTGAAACAGGTGTATAATCCAAAAAAGAAACATTTAAAAACGTAACTCATATATATATATTCAGATGAATGACCTGTTCAATACTTTAATTTTATCCAGACAAATATCCAATAACACAGTTCTGACTCATACTAACTTTGTGTTTTGTTGGTTGAATATGATAATATTTCCTATAATACTTGTTTCTACAATTTTTCAGAACTGCCATAAAAAGGTCAGTCCCCAGGAACAGGAAATTTATTGCTAAAATTAAAGTTCCAGGTTTGAAGGAATCAGGATTCATCTCTTTGCATAGCAATATCAATAAATTAATAGTGTTCTAAGTGAAAAAAAGCACGTTCAAATGGATTTATGGTTTCATTACTGCAGCAATTTTCATTGATCTTTCTTAAAAAGGTAGTTGACATCGTATATAATGAGAATTATGTGCTATCCAAAGTATAGAGTTTTGACTTTGTGTTGATCTTAGCTCTATAACTTTGTCTTCAAGGCCGAAAAAAAAGAGCAATAATTAAAGGAAAGCACACATTTTCATCCATTTGTACTAGAAAAGGGCAGCTGCCAATCATTAGAAAATCATAGAAGTTTGTAGGACTGATCCTTGAGTTCAGCATCTCTAAGGATTAGATCTCACCTGACTTTGATACCATCAATGCCACGGATCTGGTTTTTGTGCTCAGTTAGTTTTTGAAAATAGGATGGTTCGGTGCCCTTGATACATGTGTGTATTTGGCTCAAATCAGCAAAGAACTGTAAAAAATCACTTGCAGATGGAGACATCCCCAGCTGGATGGATTGTTCTCACTGATCCAGAAAGAGGTTTTTATTCCACATGTGTAGAGTCTGGAAAAATTTCCAGATTTGTTTGAAAAACTCTCAGGTGCTCATCAACATCAGCTCTATTCAATATTCAAAAATATAAGCACAGTCCCAATAGCTTTCCCCCTGTAGCAACTGTGCTAGCAGCATGTCTGAACTGGAAGTAACTATTGTGTGCATTTGCAGAAAGGCAGGGATAGTGTGTGTATTTGTGTAAGTGTAAGTAACTTGCACTGTTGTGTTTTCATACTATAAATTAGGTTTTGTATGAATAAAACTCTCAAAAAGTGAAGATAATGATTCCTAACATCCCGTTTGTTTTTTTGACTGCCACTGCACACTGCATGGACGTCTTTAGAGAACTATCCAAGATGACTCCAAAATCTTTCTCCTGATTAGTTGTAGCTAAATTAGCCCCCATCAAATTGTATGGATAGTTGGGATTATTGTTTTCAATATGCATTACTTTATATTTATCCACATTAAATTAAATTTGCCATTTTGTTGCCCAATCACTTAGTTTTGTGAGATCTTTTTGAAGTTCTTCACAATCTGCTTTGGTCTTAACTATCTTGAGCAGTTTAGTATCATCTGCAAACTTTGCCACCTCACTGTTTACCCCTTTCTCCAGATAATTTATGAATAAGTTGAACAGGATTGGTCCTAGGACTGACCCTTGGGGAACACCACTAGTTACCCCCCTCCATTCTGAAAATTTACCATTTATTTCTACCCTTTGTTCCCTGTCTTTTAACTAGTTCTCAATCCATGAAAGGATCTTCTATCCTATCCCATGACAGCTTAATTTACGTAAGAGCCTTTGGTGAGGGACCTTGTCAAAAGCTTTCTGGAAATCTAAGTACACTATGTCCACTGGATCCCCCTTGTCCACCTGTTTTTTTGACCTCTACAAAGAACTCTAATAGATTAGTAAGACATGATTTCCCTTTGCAGAAACCATGCTGACTTTTGCCTAACAATTTATGTTCTTCTATGTGTCTGACAATTTTCTTCTTTACTGTTGTTTCAACTAATTTGCTCGGTACTGACATTAGACTTACTGGTCTGTTATTGCCGGGATCACCTCTAGAGCCCTTTTTAAATATTGGCATTACATTTGCTATCTTCCAGTCATGTTATGCTAGCCCCAGGAGAATAATAGTGTTTGGGGAGTCACAACTCATTCTCTGTTGATTTTGAACATTTCAGATCACCATTGTACTGCCCTATGCCAGCTCAGCTCTGCTGGCTGGCACATTGGGAATGGAATCAAATTCCCATCTATTCCCTATCTTTCTGTCTCCATCCCCTGCTCAGTTGTGCAGGGGAAAATAGTCCTAGGCATAGACCCAAAGGCACTGCATACACCAAGGCATACACCAAGAGGCAGGGAGTGGGAAGGTGGTTTGTGATCCCTTATTTCCCAGGATGACTGAATAGGGTTGGGCCATTGTTCTCCCTAATTTTAATACACTAATACACTAATTGAATGTGTTTAAGATTATTTAAGAAATATTGAGAGAGCAATTTTAATGTTGAGAAGTTGAAGTTAGTTAAATCTAGAAACACCAGAATTTAGCTGAAGCCCAGAAAAGTTGTTTCAACTCATTTTCCCCAAGAATGATACATAGAGTCTTAAAGTGAATAAGCTAGAAGTAGCTAGCTAGAATCCACCAGAGAGTTTGTGGATAAAAAAATATTTAGCATTTTATAGTGCTTTATATGCCCATATCACTATACAGACTCTAATTAAAAAGGTATTTTCTTGTGCAGTTAAGGGAAGAGATGTATGTAATTAAAATAACTAACTAAAATTACTTATATTAAATGACAGTCCAGTGTATTAAAAATAAAGAGTACAAATTAACACATATTGCTTGTAAATTAAAATTTACTAAATAAGGCAAAGGCGAATTTGATTATCTGAGTACTGATTCTTCCTAGAAAAGTTTTATTAGAGTAAATGCTATCCACATTGTTATTCTACTCTGTCTGAAGCATTTAAAGAATTACCTCTAGTCTTTACAAAGCTTTATATAACAATTTCATATCTAATTATCAAAATCGATTACATAAAGGAGAGCTAATTAAGTTAATTTCAATACAGAATTACTAACTAGAGATAATTTTGAGCAGAGAGACTAAAATATGTTTAGTTTTTATTTTAAAAATGATACACACAAAAAGGCATCTTTCTGACATTCTCGGTGATTTTGACATAAATTAAAAAGACATATAATCAGAGTAATCAGATTAAGCCCAGTCCACCAACACACCAACAATTCCCAACAAATCCATTACTCGGGTATATTTTGTTATACTTCTGTTTCACTACATAATAACAAAGAATAATGATGCCTTGAAAATGCTCTACTGTCTGGGGCAGTGACCCAGACTGCTCACAATATCAGGCAATGTTCTGAGTGTCTTTATGAGGAGCTCGTAGAAGATATTTTTTTTCACCCAGATTACAGAGTTGCTCTGTACAGACTACTTAACCCCAAGGCTGAAATAGTTTCCCAGACACCAGCGTACCCTTGCTGCCTGGAGTAGGACCAAAAGACCTTGTGGTAGCCCCATACAGATGACATCTGTTTTTAATGTGTTCACTGAGCATGGCTTGTCTGATATATCTTAGCAGATCTGCCTTTTTTTAGCAGTCTAAGAGATGTCAGTTCTAGAGGGAATATATCAGAGTTGGGCGGTCCACAGTTGCTTGCTCATATATAAAAAATCCCCAGAATGTGGTGTTTCATTGCAGCATAAAAAGATGCAATATGACTGTGTGAAGGTCCTTGTTTGGCGGTTGGTTGGTAGGGTAACATCACCTAGTGATGAGTCTTAGGTCCATGACTTGCAGAGGGTTGTTGGTAGGGAAGCCCGGGGTCTCCCAGTCCATCGGGCTCCAACCCAGGGCCCTCTGATGGCTCTCAGTGATTTGACAGTCAGGGCTGCTTAAGGCTGCCCTCCCTGGTCCGTTTCCTATCTCCCTCACCCCGTGATTGTTCCAAAGTCACTGTATGGGTGAATGGTGCCCACTCACCGTAAGGCACATGCTGGTGGCTGTGTATAGCATGGCAGCTCTCTTCCTCTTTTGAGCAGCAGCTGCCTCCTCCTACGGTATGGCCCACGCAGTCCTGGTGCATTCCCCTGCTGGAGTAGTCCAGACAAAACCCAGGGGATTAACCAAGTCCAGGGCTTGTATGAGGGGGAGAGGGGAATGTTTCCCTCTCAGGCTTTCCCTGTAGTAGGTCCTCCCCTCCCTTATGGAGGAACCTTTTGGCAGTCATTGTGGGGAGAGATTCTGCCTTTCTCTTTGCTGGTGCTGCAGGTAGCAGATCTGCTCTTTTCCCTGGTCTGCCACCAAAGGAGCTGCTTCCCTGCCCTTTAACTCTCCCTTCAGTTGGTGCATTTTCTACAGGTATGGTGGGACGGGGCTGGCTGAGCCCAGCGTAGTTCCTTAACTTCTTGTTGCCCAGTGTGGGATCTGTACACGCTGTCACAGACTGCAATGGAATTCATTTTTAGACTAACTGTACTGCTTGCATGAACTCGCTATACCTGGTTGTTTTGAAATGAAACCTCTGCCTTATTTACTGAAGTCCCATAGAGATGAACTCTCCTCTTGACCTGATGTGCCAGAACCTTCATCCTCTTTTCTTTCATATCCCTCCCTATGAGAAATGATTTCAATCAAGCCTATAAACCTCAGTTTTCCCTTCAGTGAAAAAGTATTACAAACCAAGGAAGAACTTTGTGCAACTTTCATGATGTGTGCCTTGTTATGCAAAATAACCTTCATTCCCAACAGTGGTTACCATTACTCATCATATGTGCCTTAATTCTGATCTCACTCTGTTGTAAATGAAGAGAAACTCCACTGAAATTAGTGTAAAATGGTGAATGGAAGAAGAATTGGGCACTTGTGTTCTTAATTCAGGGCAGAGCCTTCACACCCTTCATTGTGTGAATGTTCTTTACTAGAGCGGGCTGAAACTTGGAATTTTCAGTTCATTGGAATTTTTGGCTGTCATAAGATATACAAACCCCACACTGGGCCCAAAGGGATTAAGAGGCAATGTTGGGACCAGGTAGCTCTGCCCCTGCTAATCTGCCATGCATGCTCCTACTGTAAGAACTGATTAAATGGAGCTTGGAAGCCCAGGCAAAGGGTGGACAGGCTTCAGGAGAGGTGATTTCTTCCCAGGAGGTTATACGGAGGGTTGAGTCTCAGAGGGGAGCAGAGCAGTTAAGGCTCCTAGGCAGAGCCTTCTCTAACTGCCACTCCCTTTGAGAACCTGCAGGGGGTGCTTTTTATTAAGTGAGTGACTGGTTGGACGATAGGGGTTATGACCCAAACTGAAGTGATCTATAGATAAGAAGTGGCCCAGGGCAGCAGACTTGGATTAGCCCAAGGGAAGACCCTGCCAGTGTTGTTTCCCACAGAATACTGGGCTGGAATCAAGTGCAGAGGGAGGCCCTGGGTCTCCTTACCCAAACCCCCTTCAGGGCCGAGGCCTTCCGAGCACCCTATCACATTGACATTTCAAAATTTGGTTTCATTCAGATATGGAACAAAACCAAGAATTAAAAACAAAAGGAAAATTGGAAATCCAACATGAAATATAGTTCCCAGGACCCTAGTGACTTCTGAGTGAAATTGTCATGATTCTAGTTATTTCCAGCGCTGCTCGTCAGTGAATAGCAGTCCACCGTGTGAGGCTCACCCAACATCAGGGACACTGGAAGCCATAGGGTCACTGTCCCCAGGGCAATCTACATAGTAGCACTGACCTAGACCTGCTGTCCCTGGAAGTCCAGGCTCCCCATCAGCCCACTGGGTAAACTGGCAGAAAACTTTAAAGCAACATTTCTGATGGGACCCTGTCTATGGTTCAGTGAAAGTTTGGCAAATCCAATACATTGTGTGAAATGTTCTGGGTTTCACAAACGGACATTTTCTTGATTAAACCCTATTTTGTCAGAAAATTCCCAACCAGATCTACTCCTTATTCATAGAGTAGAACCTCAAACAATACAAACATCAGAGCTACAGACTGACTCATCAACTGGACACCATGCGAAACTGGAAGTAACCAATCAGGCAGCAGCAGAGACCGGGGGGGGGGGGAAATATTGTACTGTGCCTTGCAACTTAAAAGTAGGCACATCTGGGCTGCCTGTTCCCACCCCACCCCCACTTACAGCAAAACACTGCCCAACACAGCTGGAATCAGCAGACCAGGAGCAGCACTGGGATCTGCGCTGCTCTCCCACAGCCAGGAGGGAGTTTGGACTGCACTTTTTCAGTGTTATGAACATTTCAGAGTTATGGACTATCTTCATTTCCAAGGTGTCCATAACTCTGAGGTTCTACT
Organism: Lepidochelys olivacea; assembly: GCF_965140295.1. Lineage (NCBI taxonomy): Eukaryota > Metazoa > Chordata > Testudines > Cheloniidae > Lepidochelys > Lepidochelys olivacea. The sequence continues at coordinate 172,846,201 of NC_140411.1, forward strand.
GTATAACTAGTTTCTTGCCTTCAGTGGAACTTCTCATATAGGTAAGGATTCCTCTTGCAAGTAAAAGACGCAGGGTCAGGCTCTCCTATCATAAGGTCTTCTGACACTGTGATTTATTTATCTATCTACCAACACTTATGGAAAACTATTTTTTCCTATTAGCACATAGTAATGTTTCAAGACTAAGTGTAATGTATGTCTAGTGTTCAATAGAGTCACATTAGGAGGTCTTTGCTGATAAAATAAACTATTGTATACTGTATTAATGGCACCAGCCTGTCTACTGTCTACTGCCACCCAAGTTTTTCTAAAGTGCAGATTGTTAACCATGAGAATTGTAATCTAACAGTTAAGACTTCTAGGTTTACAAAGTCTCTTAGCATTATTTTTGTCCAACTAGCTCATTATTGTTGAAATTAACTGTATTATTACTGTGACTACAGTTCAAGCCCACCTTCTTCAGTGTTAAATTATACTGTTTCATGTATTATTATTTAATTAAAACACACTCAGTGTAAACTATAGCCGTTCTTAAAGAATTTATACTCTGTCTTTGAATATGAGAAGCTCAGAAGACAGTTCTGAATCCACTTTTTTTCTCACAGATAATATTTATTTGGTACTCTTTCGAATGCTATAGTATATTTGTCTTTCATCCACCTACCTTAGAATGTCTTTTTTATATAAAATTTTATTTCATTTTGTGGGAAACTGGAATAGTTTGTCTTAGAATCTGACATGGTTTGATGTATGGTAACTTGATATAAGGAGCTATTGCAACTTAACAACATTAGGCTGTATTGCAATTGTTCTTCCTAAGTGTCGTCATGCTCTACTCCATAAATCAGCCCCATTTAAATTCTGTGAAGAAGCAGTAATTTGTCTTGCTGAAAAATGATCTCACATTGGCTTATATTTTCCGGCATTAGCCATACATTCATCTGATGCATGTCAAAACCGGTCCCTAAGTGTTTTGCAAACTATCTACAATAGTTAAGATGCGAAATCACAGCACTGGATGAAAAATCTTTGAATGACAATGGAGTAGCCCCTAGGGAAATCAGCATTAAAATATATTTTAAACTGCTTTATGATACTAATATTGGAACTGCATATTCTTATTCACAATTCTTCTAAAAAGAGTGATTGTTGTAAGCAACCAACAGTAAATAACTATTTGAAAAAGTAGACATGAAAATAAAATCCTACCAGTTACTGAATCTGCAGGTGCAACTGATTTAGGAGTATTCCTTTAGATTAAGCCATAGGTATTCTGAAATTTTCCTCTTAAATGCAATTTACCTCGCCAAAGAACCATTATTTCCTATATGTTTGATCAAATAGATTGCATGTTATGTATATGTGACACCAAACACGCTCCACTGCTCACTGTAAGGAGTTTGCTGCATTCTTGCCTTTGAACTTTGTAAAGATACAACTAGCATACCTTGGATGCAGCTGTAATTTAACACTGTCTCATACACATCTTATTCTCCACCTCAGCCACTGACTATCTCTCTCAGTCATGTACATACCACTTCTCTTAACTGATATTTCTAAAGTAAAATGCAAGGAGAAAAATCCAGAAAAAATAATAAAACCCAATTTTAAAAAGCCTTTGAAGGTCATTTTTAAGCAACTAACATGAAAGAGAATTTAAAGCAGCTCCCCAAGATACCCGCATCTTGGCAGCTAAGTTACCCTTGTTTTGCACACTGATTGAATGTCTTCAATAGAGTGGTCCACTTAAACCAGTGGATTTTGCACCCTGTGTTTTCACTCTTCCTTTCCCCCCACACAGTGCCCTTTGAAAACTTTCCACAGTCCTTACTAATACCAGACGTTGAACATTCAAATCTGTGATGTTTGAGTTTGAAATTAGGCAAAACAAGATCACTCATCTGTACCACAATATAAATGTTCATCACAATTTGATTTGCGATGGATCTGAGCTGCCAAGATTAGACCAGGATCCAAATCTTGAACACCCAAAAGTTTGGAAGTGTTTTAGAACTTTAATCTTTCCCATTGTAGGGATAGATGCCAAGTGCAAGATTCATCTGTAGGTTCAGATTCTATATTCTCTAAAACTCAGTTGTGTACAGATTTGCAATTTTGTTCTGGACCCACCCATCTCAAAGTCTGATTCTTCTTATTTGAATTTAATTTATCTCTTATTTTGTGATTTATCATTAATGTCTCACAGTAAAAACATTTCAAAAGCATGATTATAACTATAGATGCACAGAAAATAAGGAGAGATGAGTCAAAGGGTGCATTGTGGGTGTGAGATACCTCCATATGATTGTGGGCAAGTTTGTGCTTCCCTGGTATAATTTCTGGATGACACAAAGCCATCAAATGCATTGAAGTCAGGTAAAAGAATACTATGCGGTTACATCTGTAAAATTACCTTTCTGAATAAGGTTGTAAATGTATTTACTTTATATATTTAATTAGATTTATAAAAGATTAACACAAAAGGCACTTATTCAAATTCTAGACACCTCTAACAAAGGCTACAAAGGACAAATAGTAAAGATGGCAACTGACAACTAACCCCACCTGCCACCAGGAATCATCCTGCCACCAACAAAGATCCCTCCCCCTGCAATACTTTCTACCCTGATACAAGGCAAGCATCAACCTACATCACGTAAGTTGATAGTCTTTCCAGCATGCCCAGAGGTAAAGTAATATTACATACTGTCCCTTCTTTTTAAAACTTCTGATCGTGCACAGTTGTGAATGTGATGATATTCCTTACTGCCTCAGAACAAATGTAAACAGCTGGGGATTTATTTAGTAAAGATAGATTTTTCTAAAAAGGAAATGCTTTTTAAAAAGTGGCAATAGACTGTTTCTTGACTTAAAGCAAACTTTGAAATGATTTTTATTCACTGAAGGTTATAAAAACACTTCCATAACAGATGAAGGAACAGTAATGTTCTGCATGTGTCAGTAAATATCTTGTGAATTGACTGGAATTAAAGATAGACACACTGATTATAAACAAAAAGAAAAGGAGTACTTGTGGCACCTTAGCGACTAACCAATTTATTTGAGCATAAGCTTTCGTGAGCTACAGCTCACTTCATCGGATGAAGTGAGCTGTTGCTCACGAAAGCTTATGCTCAAATAAATTGGTTTGTCTCTAAGGTGCCACAAGTACTCCTTTTGTTTAAGACTAACACGGCTGTTACTCTGAAACCTGATTATAAACAGTGTAACTCCTAAATGTACCAAATAATGTATATTGTCAGCTGTTTCAGGACTTCTTTCACCATCCTATTCCGAACCATGAAGTAACTGTTTGGGTAAAGAGTAACTTCTGTTTACAGTTATCCATTAGACACAATATGAGGGAAAACAGTACAATAGAGTGACTATAATTATTTTGCACTGTATCCAGAATATAAAGTAGCTAAAGATAATACAATTTAATAGGAAACAAATGTACAGATTGTTTATAAACTGTGTTAAATTCCTTCTATCGTAAGCTTATGTGAATTTATTACAAACATTAGAGGGAGCAGTTTCCAAAGAAAAAGCCTTCTGAAAGAGTCTATAAAATCTCTGTAGAATGGATATAGATTGGAGCAGTGTCTGTGGAAGAACAATGCTTACAAGATCTAGGTTTCCAGTCCTGCAAAAAGAATGACTGCAGCGTACCTGAAGTGGGGGGAATGTTGACTGGGCTTGCCGAAAGAAGTCAGCAGTGCTTTATGATGAGTGGGTGGGGGGGAAAGACACAAGATCAGAAACTGCTGCAAAAGGTGAGCAGTGGTCAGCTTTGTGGCACGGACTCACTCCCAAGGAATGTGAGGTCAGAAGGTTATAAAGGAGCAAGTCCTGGGCCAGGGATCAGCAAGCTTTGGCATGTGGCCCGCCAGGGTAAGCCCTCTGGTGGGCCGGGCTGGTTTCTTTACCAGCAGCATCTGCAGGTTTGGCCGATCGCAGCTCCCACTGGCCGCAGTTCGCCGCTCCAGGACAATGGGGGCTGCGGGAAATGGCACGAGCCATAGGACATGGTTGCCATAACTTCCCGCTGCCCCATTGGCCTGGAGCAGCGAACTGCGGCCAGTGAGAGATGCAATCGGCTGAACCTGCGGATGCGGCAGGTAAACAAACTGGCCTGGCCCACCAAGGGGCTTACCCTGGTGGGGCACATGCCAAAGGTTGCTGATCTCAGCCCTAGGCATTGGTAGCCCTTTCTCCCCGCAGCAGGGAAGGCACCCAGTGACCAGATAAATGTCATGGTAAATGACTTAAAAGGAGGTGCTGGATAAAGGAACAGAAAGAGGGAGGGAGGTTGGTGTGGCAGGGAGCCAACTCCCTCTGCCCCCCCTCGTCCTTATAGCCCACCTTAACCCTCCTATGAGGAGGGTGGATGGAAAGGCCCAAGCCATGGGTTGGCTGGGGGACCTACATGGGTTTGCCTGCACTGTACACTTTATCTGCTGGGTAGTCCCAGACATCTGCGGCCTGATTAAAATCCATATTAAGTGTCTCCTGTCCTTCTTTCGGTGTAGCCACACAAAGGCATAAGTGGACCCCTCCATGCACACGGTTTTCTCTGAAGGATAAGAGCTTAAACAGGGATTTAAATCTGATCCACCACTGGAATAATGCAGTGATGAATGAGGGCCTTAGGGTTTGGTTTTCTTCTCACGTTAGTTTTGCTTTACTTGCTCCATTGACTTCATTGAAGTTGCTCCTGATTTACAGCAGTGTAAATGAGAGGAGAACCAGGCCCTAAGGGTATGTCTACAATGCAACTAAACACCCACAGCTGGCCTGTGTCAGTTGATTCAGGCTAAGGGACCCAGGCTAATTAGCTGTTTAATTCTGGTGTAGAAGTTTGGGCTGGAGGCTGAGCTCTGGGACCCTTCCCCCAGTGGAGTGTCCATGAACTCAGGCTCCAGCCTGATCCCAAAAGTCTATACCACAATTAAATAGCCCCACAAGCCCTATGAGCATAATTCAGCTGACACAAGCCAGCCACAGGTTTTCAATTGCAGTGTAGATATAGATTCTTTAGCACTTTATACAGATTCTATAGAATCATGTTTCCTTTTGGCAGGGACATCCTTTCCCAGATTCATTTTCTTCAATAGGGATCTTTTGATCCATTCTTTGTTTGCTTTATTCTAGGCATGTTCTTCTAAAATGGGGTATGTCTATACTACAGTGGCTACAGCAACATAACTACAGCACTGCAGATGTACGGCAGTATAGACATTTCCTACCTTGACAAAAGTTTTTTTTCTTGTTATTGTAGGTAATCCACCTCTCCAAGGTGCATCTTCAGTGGGGGTTAGGTTTACCTATCTACATCGCACAGAGTGCAAAATGTTTCACAGCCCTAAGTGATGTAGCTAGGTTGACCTAAATTTTACGTGTAGACCAGGCCATAGTAAGCAATGAGTCCCTCTGGAGAAGATGTGAAACAAGAATCTGTTAATATATAAATCGGATAGTAGGTATAAGTTCAGTTTTGAAAAATAAGTGAACTGAGTATGGAAGAAAAAGATTAATGTTGTTGTTCTTTAAATAGAAAATGTATTTTGTGTTCCAAGTAAATGCTCTATTATGGATATTGTTAATGACTAGTTATGAATTGATATTTACTGAAAAGTGAAGAAATGTAACAGTTATGTCTTTCTCAACAGGAGTCCAAGGTTATGTCTTAGCTTAAATGGGTGTGACTTTAGGGGAAGTTAAATAAATATTGTATTATTCTAGTGAAGTCAAAAACATTTTGCAATAAAAAAATGAAAGTCCCTAACCTAATACAGAAATTGAATAAGAACTATCTGGACTCTGAAGGACAATAAAAGTCAGAACATTTCTATCTGCCTGATTTCACTTGACTGTTTGCTTTGCATATTACCAGGCAATTAGTTAAGATTATAAATTGATAACTGGAGTTCGTGTTTGTCACTATTCTCTCTTTCATCATCTTTAGATTTGATTACTGTTTAGCATGAAAGACATTCTTCTTCTTATAATACTTATCTTTTAATAGCAATTTCTACTTGAAGATCTCCAGTGCTTTACAAAGAAAATATGTATCTTTGCCTTCATTTTACAGGGTTTTTTTTCCACGCACCTTTCTATTTTTAAAAGTTGCTTAAAGCACAGTTTAAAGATTTCTTTCTAGAAGGATGACAGTAAGGAAGAGGAGCAGAAGGGTGAACAGACTGCCAGCCAGAGATGGAATTCATTTCAATAAAATGTGCAAAACCTCATAGGACCCATATATAGTTAAGGAGGGGAAAATCCAAATAATTATTATAATTTATATTCTAGGAGATATAAACTGAAAACATTTCTTGAGGAAACAAATACATTGAGACCAGATACATGGATGGGGATAGGTAAATTCAGCTAATTAATCTTGTTACACAAAACCAAAATCATTAGAAGAAGCTTTCAGTCTGATCTCTGTGATCTTTAGCTAGAGTAAATCCTTTATAAATATGTGGGCTCATGCCTAAGCAAATATATGTATTGTAATCCTCAACAAAGTGATATCCCATCTTTCTCACCTTGTTTTCCTATATCCTCTTTTGAAATGGGCAGAAAGAATATCATCTCGAAGGATTTTTCATCACACTATAAAATGAGACACCGTAAACATAACAAATCTTGCCATTTGATATTCATTAAATGTTAATAATAGTCTAATTTGTTTAAAGCACAGGTCTAAAAGGAAATAATAATTTGCCAAGCAGATGAAAGTTGTTGTTTTGTCTAGTGAACCTCTATATCCACAAATCTATCCATGAGAAATGGAGAGGAAAATACTCTTTCAGACTGGCACATCCTCTCAGGGGACTTCAGTTAAGAAAAGTGTGGCCTTTCATGCGGTTTTGAGAGTTAATTCTTTGGTTCCTATTGCTTAGGCCATATGCTTTACTGCCAGCTCGGTCCAGTCTATCACTAGAATGACCCAGCAGCATAAGTAGTCCACAGGGAATCCAAATGGCAGCAGTGTTGGCATGAGGAAGTTTTGTATTCTGTAAATACCATTTCTGCGAAGGATAGGAAAGAGGTGAGTAGAAAGAGAAAGGGTCATTGGGCTAGAGTCACAAAAGGACTTAGGTGCTGTATGCCATGTTTGGTGCCTAAATCCTAGAATCAGGCCCCACTGGGATTCATAAAATCCCGCTCAGCTGCCCTTGAATCCTGTAGGTGCCTACATTTGCTCAGCTCCTATTGTTAAGCAGGTTTCAGTAAGAGTTCCCTAAATACTTATGTTTCTCCCTCTGATCGTGTGCACTGCAGCCCCATGTCAGGCATCCAGACACCTAAGTCCCAGTGTGATGAATGAACCAGGAAAACAAAGATGTTTATCTGACTAACTTGCCTATGGGGCCCAATCTGGTAAGCATGGTGAGACCTCGCTTATTAGATAAGTCACCTGTAGGCAAGCTTACACAAAATGGCCAGAACAGGACTACCTCCCTCCTAACTTTTAGCCCAATGGTTAGGGTATTCACCTAGGACATCGGAGAGACATGGTTAAAATCCCCCCTCCAGCTGAGGGGAAGAAGGTATTTGAAGAAGGATCTGGCACATCTCAAACATGGGCCCTAGCCACTAGGCTATGGGATATTCTGATGTGGAGCTTCCTCAGTATTTTCTGCTGAAGCTCTATAAATAACTTTAAAGAGCTATTAGAACAGGGGAGTCGGGTCCTGGATCTGCAACCTCCCAGGTGGGTGTCAAAACCAGACTACAAATTCATTCTCACATGTGCTCTCTTACTCTCTGTTCCTGGGGAGGAATTCTGTGTTACCTAGTGATTGTAAAGAAGGGACAATACACAGTATAAGGCTTTTTTCAGGCAGGTTTTGGAATAGTTGATGGAAACCAGGCTGTAAAAGCCAATTAGATACCAATACATCTCAAAGTACATTTTATGTGATCCTGATGGGTCGTTAAGTGGGCTGGTGCATTTTCACTTGTTCAGGTGTGTTCACAAACTCCCACTAGATAGTAGTTAATTGAATCCTGTGCTAGTACTCCTTGGCAGCTTAGCACACTAGGTCATACAATATTTGAGCAGAAACAGTGGATCTCCAAAATTAAAACCTCTCTACTTTGGGATTTAAAAGAGAGTACTGGCCATACAATCTGGATCAACCCACACCTCCTCCATCCAGAGGGAGAGGGACTACCACAACCCTCTTAAAAGGGCATATCCTTTTCTCCACTCTTCAAACTGCCCTGTTTGATGGCTGACATAGGGCCACGTCTTGCCTTCTCCCCCGTTCTTTTGGGTAGGTAGCAATACAAGCCTTGTGCAGTCCTTGTACTCAGTCTCTGAACAGAGACTTCTAAATGTAGCAGGTGTCAGGGAGAGTCCCTGTGTCTTTCCTTCATTGTACACCTGTAAAAGGGTTGTGTAAAATCTGGAACTTAAATTAAGACCCTAATATCCTTCCAAAGAACCAATGGCAATGTACTCCCTCCCTCGGTTAACCTACTCTTGTTTTTACTTTTGGGTCCCAAGGGACAAAGCAACAAAGAGGGGAATGGTCTACTTGCAGAATCTACATTCTAGAATCTTGCAGACTATATTCAGTAGAGATATTATCTGGCACAAGCTAGCATTTGCAGCAGGATGATCTCTCTGTTGGACAACTGTTAGAGATTGCTTTGGGTACAAAGTATACAGACAACAAGAGAACAAAGTTCTCTGTCTCCCCTTGAAGACCTTCTGGGAGTATGACAGAGGAAAGAGAGATTGATTGATAGAGGGAGGGAACTTTCATCCTGCAAATACTAAGAAATGGATTTCTCTGCTGAGTGCTTCAGCTTTCTTAATTACTTGAGTGCTGCTCTACACTTTGTAGATGAAGGAAAATGAACGTCCAATGCTGCCTCTTGATTCAGGCATGTTCTCAGTTAAGCACCAACAATCCAGGGGAATGGTGAGACACATAACTTTGTCTGAAGGAAACTGAAGGCGACATGGAGTCCCACAGAGAAAAAAGTTAACATCCTGCACTCCAGGAGAGAAATCCTGGCCCCATTGAAGTCAATGAGAGTTTTGCCATTGACTTCAATGGAACCAGGATTTCACCCAAGGAGTTTATCCCCCAACCACTCATGCATTTTTGAAGAAATACATAAAGCAACTTTTGTGATTAAATGCAGAATTTCCTCTTGTTGAACAAGCTGAATAATGTTTGCTAATGAAAAAATATAATAATAATATTTCCAAAAATAAATGAAGTAAACATAACCTTGAATAATGACTTTTGAAATTATGTTTACTAACCTTCAAGGCTTATGGGAGAAGCTCTCAAAGGACTGAAACTACGGATACACAACACTCATTTGTCAGACAAGAAGAAAAACAGGACATGAAATTCAGTAGTTTAAACTATAAAATACATATAAAACTATAAAATACATTACAAAAGGCTTCATTTTCCAGCATTATATGGTACGTCTCCAGTGCCCTTTTTTAAATTTAATTTTAAATTTTCAAGGGGTTGTATCTAAGAACAATTATTTAAAAAAATGAGAGATCTGAAAGCTCACAATGTTTGTCTGGTTTTGACATCAAAAGTCATGCTCTCACAACGCTACTCAAAGTCCAGAAAAAAATTTCCATAGGAAAAGGATGTCGATATGGGGCATTTCAGAATCCCTTTTTTAGCCAATATACTGTATTGTACACAGAAGATAGCAGATGTACAAATGCAAGTGGAGAAGGGGATTCTTATGAGAGGGAAGGCACAATCCCAGAAAGGAAACTAAAGCATAAAAACCAAATTACAGCAGACTACATATGACAAAAACTAGACATCAGACAACCACATTGCACTGCAATACAGTGATAGAAGTGGCAATACATTGGAGTTGCACAGAGAAAATGAAGATTTGTGTTTGTTTTAAAGAAGTGGGAAAATAATGTTAATCAGAACGTTTCTTGATTTCATATGAATACTTTCTAAAACATGTTTTTTTTCTTCCTGTATGAAGAAAAATGAGCTAATGAGTGCAATAATAATAATTAACTACCCTTTCTTCAATGCTACTCAACAAGGGCTTCATTCTGCCACCGTGATTCATGCTGCACAGTACCATACTCCAGTAGTCCTATTTGTGGAATAAATTACATTGGATTAATTAAAAGGTATTTTCCTTTTTATGACTAGCTGTGTATTAATTAGCACTGTAGCACAATATTACAGTGCAATAGAAAAGCAGTGGTAAAAGCTACAGCTTACTTAGACTATAAATTGTTTGAAGCGGGGACTATCTTTTTGTTCTGTTTTTGTGTAGCTCCTATAGGATGTTTTGTATAGCACTGATACAATGGGCCCTTGGTCTATGCGTGAAATTCCTATAGGCTACTGTAAACCAAAATATTATTAATAATAATGTTCATACTTTTTGAATGAAAGCTTAATTATAAAATGGCCTCTTACAACAATTCAAATGGTCATGCAACCAATTAGTATTTTTTGTTTGTTTTTAAATAAAATGAAAACATAAATATTAACTGTTGTATTTTTTCATCTTGGTCTTTCTTTTTAAACTTGTCATCCTTATTTTTTCAGATTTTGGCTCCTCCATCCTTTTTTATTGTTGCTCTTTAGGTTTGGTCATTGTCGTTTTCCTTGATCTTCATATAGGTTTACTGATTCAGTCATCATTATTCTCCTCTAATTCAGATTTTATCATCATCAGCTGTCTTTTACTTCTTAATATTTTGTTGTGTATTGTAATTTTATTTCTCTATATTCTGTTTCATCTTCCATCATGATTTTTCTTTGGTCACTGTCATCATTGTCCTCCTTCTCTGTGTCCAGTCATCATCTTCTTTATGCCCACTCATCATCCTCCTTCCATTTTTTTCATGGTCTGTACTGTCCCTGAATAGAAGAGGCATGAGCCACCACCAATATGTCCTTGTGCCAATGATAGAATCTAAACCATGGGGTCAATAAATCATTTCCTCCTCTACTTTTGCTTTGAGTGTTCTAATCTTTCAGAAGTAGCGTTCCCTGCTCATAACTGGATATGCTATTCTCTGGCAGTGTTGACTATCTCAAGGTACAGAAGAGAGATCTTTCCAAATGCATGATAATTCTGTTTTTCATCTAGTTGAGATTTCTTTCTAATTACCACCAAACTTAGTTACCTTTCTTTGATTTATAGATCAAAAGGAGCCTGGAAATGGAAAATTATCATAAGTGGTATCCAGACCAAAAAAGGCATGTTTGAATAAAAATCCCTAAACCTCTTGCAGAGGCCCCAATCATGATACCAAACCAGGGAGCTGTTCTCCCATTGGCAGGGTTCCCCCCCGCCCCATTTCTGTAAAACAGGATCAACTCACCCAATTCTCCCCATGGTCAACTAATTTGGGCTTTTTTTTATAGCAGTGAATGGCTTCCCGGCACCAGAAACCACTACCAGGTAGCACTCTGAATCCCTGGAGATGATGTTGAAACACTACCATCTGCGTGAAGAGATCAGAACAAGAGCTTATCCTGATCAGCTGCTGAGGGGTCACTTGCTAGGGGAATGGTTACTACTGCGATCTTAAAGTATATTAAAAAGCCCACCTCTCCCACCCAGATGTCCCACCCCTAATTCTAGTAAGATTCCTACCACCTCTCTAGGATGAATGGGGGAGTTCAGAATCAGATCCATCTGATGAGGCTACTCACAAGGAGGTAAGTCGTTTTGATCTGGACCCCAGCCCTGCCAGGGACCAGGCCAAGACCCAACCAACTAAATCCAGTAGTTCTAGACTGATTCCCTGCCATCTGGACCACAGAGCAGGACCAGGATCTTAAGGGGGTGAAGAGGGTAGTCTCAGTGGTGATGGATAGCACAACATGAAAGCAAGGAAATTTTAACAACATTTATGATTTAACTCTACGAGTGTCTGAGCTCAGGGACAGGCTAGAAATGGGAGAGGACATAGAAGTGTCCCAGTTCAGGATGGGGATGGGAGAAAGTCAGTGATGCCGGTTAAGAATATCCTATTGGCACCATCCAATATACCCACTGTGGGGACTTCAGAAACCCATGCTGCTTCAGGAGAGGGCTTTAGACGCCAGCTGGGGCAAAAGCAGAAAACCAGGAATATCAAGAAAAGCCAACATGTCCATTTAGCATCAGCTTTATCCCTGTACAGTCTCTGTGAGAAAGATATGGCAATTTCCTGCAGTATCCTTGAAAAAAAACCTCATTGATTTAAGTGTATCTTTGGGGGGTATTAAATACATTTTTAAAGTATAATTAAAAGAGAAATATTAACCTGTCGGGTTTTTTTGTCTGGGCTTCTTCTTGGGTATTTTTTTTAAACTTTTCATCCTCGTTTTTGGCTCCTTGTGATGGATGGACAGGCCTCAAAGGGGTTAAGGCCTAAGAGGCCAATGATGGTACCTAGCTTCACCTGGAGGGAGAGCCAAGCTTAACTGATCATGAAGCCCAACTGGGCAGGAGCAGACTTGCTAGTATAAAGCCACGAAGTTGAGAGCAGGAAGCTGTAGGGAGGGAATCTTCAGTCACTGCCTGGGAGCAAACAGGTGGTAATGCAGGGTGGAGACTAAACCTTGAAGCCCTGTCCCTGAATGAAGGGTTAACCCAGATAAGTTATGGGGAAGAAAGCATGAGAGAGGCTGGGTAGGAAGAAGACTAGGGAAATAGCAGCAAGGAGTGGGGCTGTGCAGACTGTGGCTGCTAGTTGTAGTGTCCCTGGGCTGGAACCCAGCATAGGAGGGCCTGAGTTCCCCGACCAGCCACTGTGAAAGTGTAACACGACCTGGAGATGTGGAACAGAAGATCATCTGAGGTGGCACCTGGACAGTTTTCTGGTGGGATTTTGTTACCTTGGAAGAGGAGGTCTATCCGGTGACCTGGTCTGAGGGCTGAGTCACAAATAGGAAGTACCTAGAGTCACTAGGGGAAAGAGGTGCCACAGCAGAAACAACTGATGGAAGGGGTACCAGACAAAGTGAAAGCTAATACTCAGACCCAGTCACAAGGAGGTGCACCTGCTGTGAGTGGACCCCTTTATTCTCTGTCATGTGTTTTTATGCTTGCCAATTGCACTGGACACTGCACAGACACTAAGTGAGAAACAGTCCCTCGCACAAAAGAGTTTCTAACCTAACTAGACTACAGGAGGTTATCCCTGTTTTACAGATGGGAGAATTGAGGCCCAGGTGGATGAAGTAATTTACCCAATGCTACAAAAGGAGTTTGTGGCAGAGCTAGCAATTGAAACCAACTCTACTGAGTTTCAGTCCCTTGATCACAAACCCATCCTTTCACCTGGCCAGTTCAGAAAGTTCCATCCCAGCCATTTCAACATATCAGCTGCAGCTTCTTTCCCTAAAGCTCCCTCCCATGACAAGCTCCCTCTACAGTATGCTGCCCTGTCCTGATTCTGTGCATCTTTGGTTCTGGTCCCATTGGGGCAGGAACTTGTTTGAACTTTGATCCAGGTCACCTCCCCTATGGTACAATGTGTACTGTGATCCCACAAGAACAGACAGAAACTGGAATCTTCCCTCTCCTTGCTTGTTTCCTGTTGTCTAGATATACTTAATCCTGCCTTGGGTAGGGGGAGGGATGGACTAGAGTACCTTTTGGAATACCTCCCAACCCTATACTTCTGTGATTCTACAATTCTAATATATTGACTCGGCATGCCTACCCTACCTTGATACTTCAGTTTATAAAACCTGAACTAGGAAATAAATGTCTCATGAACAGCCACAAATTCAAAGAAGTCTATTTATACATCTTTATGTACAAGAACATTAGTCTTTTTGCAGTGTTTCCAAAAGTGTATGTTGCTATGGAAAATGGAATGTAAAAGCAAGATATGGTGATGCTTTTAAATGAGATGTACTGAAGTGTTCTTTGCTATTGAAAATATGCATTTGCTATTGAAATATTTGCTATTGAAAATATGCATTTCATCTGTTGTGAAGTTACAATTAATTGTAAACATCTTTTAAAATATTTCAGCCTAGTCATATACCTGTTTCTAGATCACTATAATCCTAAAGTAACTTACGTGTTATTTAATTTCATATTTGAGGAAACTACATAACGTTAATATATCTTGAGCACAAAAGTATTGCATACACCATCGTAAAAATGTACAGCATTTTAAAGAACACCAAACACCTATTCAGGTTTCAGACCCAGGGATACTAAGTTTTGTAGCTCATTATTTATTGTATATTCAATGCTAGGAGAAAGAGCATGACGTTGTCATGTTTAAGCATGCTCTTTCTGTATTGGAGGGGATACCTAGTATTATATTTTCAGGTGCCTCAAAGGAAAAAAGATGCTGCTGCATTTAACGTATTGCCAGGAGGTGACGTTATGTAAGTAGGCTACAGGTATGTTCATATAGCATAGTGAAAATCACCAATAAAAGACTTGTCAAAATCTGGAATGATGATCAGGCCAATTATTAGAATCCTTGTATGGGTGAGTTTGGGCTTTCATAAAAAAGGCTACAGTATTTAAAGTTAAATAATTTATGTACACTTTATGTAGTGGGCAAAACTGAAAGTGAAGGAGGGTGGCTCCCCAGTGCTGCAGGCAGTTCTATACCATTCCACTCCATGAAGGCTGCTCTAATCTGTTCCATCTGGCTGGGACCCCAAGGCCACAGTACACCAGCTGGAGTTCACTGAAACACAGCAGACTCTAGCCAGGCCATTAATGCAATTAGGTCTGTGCAAATAACTGATTTTTCAATTCACTGACCAAACCAATTTTTTAAAATCATTTAGAGTAGAATACATTTAGTTTGCCCTGAAATAAAATATTTTGGTTTGGTTTTAGAGGGCTTTTCAACCTTTTAAAAATAAAATTGAAGCCAAATTAGAAATGAAAAGTCATTTCAAATTCAAAAAATTCAAATGTTTCTTCCAAAAAATGTCAAAACAAAAGGTTTCATTTTTTTTATATTTTTTTTTCTTTTTGACCAAAACAAACTGGTGAAATCAACTTAAATTTGTGAAATATGGTCTGAAAAATTTTGTTCAGGTTGAAATGCACTCTATTCTGGGATTTGGAAAGATGCAGCACAGGATCTAACTATACTGGCTATACATCTCTCAGGAATTCCCCCAAATCAGGGGAGTCCTAAGGCACCTAAGTCAGCTTTTTGGACATTGGTGGCGCTGGACCATGTACTGAAGATCAGGCCATTTATTTTCAAATCTGTTCGCCAGTTTGTTGGGAAGCAGTATTTACCTTTGAACATTCCCATTGGTGACCAAAACTAATGAATCTTCAAATTAAAATATAAAGAGGAAATCCAGAAATCTAAGAAAACACTAAGGAGGGAACCGAAAACACTGAACTGTTAATATATTTAAAGATTCACTCTGATGGTCAAAAAGAGAGAGAAAGGAACAGTCAGTCACTGAGATGTGAGTAAAACATTACCAACCCCCCTGCCTTGTTGCCTCATGTATACTTTGCTGGATCTGTGGGCTAAAACATATCCACTCAACATTATTAATAAAACACTGCAGTTTGTTGATATGGTTCCTTTTGAAGTTTAAACATTTTAATTTTTACACTTTGCTGTTCCAGCCTAGTCCTCTGTGAGAGAGACAGAGAGAGAAAGAGAGTCCAATCGTATTGCCTTGCAAGTCAATGGATATTCAGCATGTGCAGGCATAGAATTAAAGGAAGTCAGATGTGTAGGAAATTGAATAATAGAATCATAGAATATCAGGGTTGGAAGGGACCTCAGGAGGTCATCTAGTCCAACCCCTGCTCAAAAGCAGGACCCATCCCCAATTAAATCATCCCACCCAGGGCTTTGTCAAGCCTGATCTTAAAAACTTCTAAGGAAGGAGATTCCACCACCTCCCTAGGCAACGCATTCCAGTGTTTCACCACCCTCCTAGTGAAAAAGTTTTTCCTAATATCCAACCTACACCTCCCCCACTGCAACTTGAGACCATTACTCCTTGTCCTGTCCTCTTCCACCACTGAGAATAGTCTAGAACCATCCTCTCTGGAACCACCTCTCAGGTAGTTGAAAGCAGCTATCAAATCCCCCCTCATTCTTTTCTTCCACAGACTAAACAATCCCAGTTCCCTCAGCCTCTCCTCATAAGTCATGTGTTCCAGACCCCTAATCATTTTTGTTGCCCTTCGCTGGACTCTTTCCAATTTATCCACATCCTTCTTGTAGTGTGCGGCCCAAAACTGGACACAGTACTCTAGATGAGGCCTCACCAATGTCAAATAGAGGGGGATGATCACGTCCCTCGATCTGCTCGCTATGCCCTTACTAATACATCCCAAAATGCCATTGGCCTTCTTGGCAACAAGGGCACACTGCTGACTCATATCCAGCTTCTCGTCCACTGTCACCCCTAGGTCCTTTTCCGCAGAACTGCTGCCTAGCCATTTGGTCCCTAGTCTGTAGCTGTGCATTGGGTTCTTCCGTCCTAAGTGCAGGACCCTGCACTTATCCTTATTGAACCTCATCAGATTTCTTTTGGCCCAATCCTCCAATTTGTCTAGCTCCCTCTGTATCCTATCCCTGCCCTCCAGCATATCTACCACTCCTCCCAGTTTAGTATCATCCGCAAATTTGCTGAGAGTGCAATCCACACCATCCTCCAGATCATTTATGAAGATATTGAACAAAACCGGCCCCAGGACCGACCCCTGGGGCACTCCACTTGACACCAGCTGCCAACTAGACATGGAGCCATTGATCACTACCCGTTGAGCCCGACAATCTAGCCAACTTTCTACCCACCTTATAGTGCATTCATCCAGCCCATACTTCTTTAACTTGCTGACAAGAATACTGTGGGAGACGGTGTCAAAAGCTTTGCTAAAGTCAAGATACAATACATCCACTGCTTTTCCTTCATCCACAGAACCAGTAATCTCATCATAGAAGGTGATTAGATTAGTCAGGCATGACCTTCCCTTGGTGAATCCATGCTGACTATTCCTGATCACTTTCCTCTCATGTAAGTGCTTCAGGATTGATTCTTTGAGGACCTGCTCCATGATTTTTCTGGGGACTGAAGTGAGGCTGACTGGCCTGTAGTTCCCAGGATCCTCCTTCTTCCCTTTTTTAAAGATTGGCACTACATTAGCCTTTTTCCAGTCATCCGGGACTTCCCCCGTTCGCCACGAGTTTTCAAAGATAATGGCCAATGGCTCTGCAATCACAGCCGCCAGTTCCTTAAGCACTCTCGGATGCAACTCGTCCGGCCCCATGGACTTGTGCACATCCAGCTTTTCTAAATAGTCCCTAACCACCTCTTTCTCCACAGAGGGCTGGCCATCTATTCCCCATGTTGTGATGCCCAGCGCAGCAGTCTGGGAGCTGACCTTGTTAGTGAAGACAGAGGCAAAAAAAGCATTGCGTACATTAGCTTTTTCCACATCCTCTGTCACTAGGTTGCCTCCCTCATTCAGTAAGGGGCCCACACTTTCCTTGGCTTTCTTCTTGTTGCCAACATACCTGAAGAAACCCTTCTTGTTACTCTTAACATCTCTTGCTAGCTGCAACTACAGGTGCGATTTGGCCATCCTAATTTCATTCCTACATGCCCCAGCAATATTTTTGTACTCTTCCCTGGTCATATGGCCAACCTTCCACTTTTATGCTTTTATGCTTAAGATCCACTAGGATTTCACCGTTAAGCCAAGCTGGTCGCCTGCCATATTTACTATTCTTTCGACACATCGGGATGGTTTGTCCCTGTAACCTCAACAGGGATTCCTTGAAATACAGCCAGCTCTCCTGGACTCCTTTCCCCTTCATGTTAGTCCCCCAGGGGATCCTACCCATCCATTCCCTGAGGGAGTCGAAGTCTGCTTTCCTGAAGTCCAGAGTCTGTATCCTGCTGCTTACCTTTCTTCCCTGTGTCAGGATCCTGAACTCAACCAACTCATGGTCACTGACTCCCAGATTCCCATCCACTTTTGCTTCCCCTACTAATTCTTCCCGGTTTGTGAGCAGCAGGTCAAGAAAAGCTTCCCACCCCAGTTGACTCCTCTAGCACTTGCACCAGGAAATTGTCCCCTACGCTTTCCAAAAACTTCCTGGATTGTTTATGCACCGCTGTATTGCTCTCCGAGCAGATATCAGGAAAATTAAAGTCACCCATGAGAACCAGGGCATGCGATCTAGTAGCTTCCGTGAGCTGCCGGAAGAAAGCCTCATCCACCTCATCCCCCGGTCTGGTGGTCTATAGCAGACTCCCACCACTACATCACTCCTGTTGCTCACACTTCTAAACTTAATCCAGAGACACTCAGGTTTTTCTGCAGTTTTGTACTGGAGCTCTGAGCAGTCATACTGCTCCCTTACATACAGTGCTACTCCCCCACCTTTTCTGCCCTGCCTGTCCTTTCTGAACAGTTTATAACCATCCATGACAGTACTCCAGTCATGTGAGTTATCCCACCAAGTCTCTGTTATTCCAATCACGTCATAATTCCATGACATCACCAGGACCTCCAGTTCTCCCTGCTTGTTTCCAAGGCTTTGTGCATTCGTATATAAGCACTTGAGATAACCTGCTGATCGCCCCTCATTCTCAGTATGAGGCAGGAGCCCTCCCCTCACAGACATTCCTGCCTGTGCTTCCTCCCAGTATCCCGCTTTCCCACTTACCTCAGGGCTTTGGTCTCCTTCCCCCGGTGAACCTAGTTTAAAGCCCTCCTCACTAGGTTAGCCAGCCTACTCGCAAAGATGCTCTTCCCTCTCTTCGTAAGGTGGAGCCCATCTCTGCCCAGCACTCCTCCTTCATGGAACACCATCCCATGGTCAAAGAATCCAAAGCCTTCTCTCCGACACTACCTGTGTAGCCATTAGTTGACTTCCACTATTCGACGGTCCCTACCCAGTCCTTTTCCTTCCACGGGGAGGATGGACGAGAACACCACTTGCACCTCTAACTCCTTTGTCCTTCTTCCCAGAGCCACGTAGTCCGCAGTGATCTGCTCAAGGTCATTCTTGGCAGTATCATTGGTGCCCATGTGGAGAAGCAGGAAGGGGTAGTGATCTGAGGGCTTGATGAGTCTTGGCAGTCTCTCCGTCACATCGCGAATCTTAGCCCCCGGCAAGCAGCAGACTTCTCGGTTTTCCCGGTCAGGGCGGCAGATAGATGACTCACTCCCCCGGAGTAGAGAGTCCCCGACCACCACCACCCGCCTCCTTCTCTTGGGAGTGGTGGTCGTGGAACCCCCCATCTCAGGACAGCGCCTCTCTTGCCTTCCAACCAGCGGAGACTCCTTCTGCTTTCTCCCCCCAGACATATCATCTGATCCACTCTCCGCAATGGTACCTGTGGAGAGAACATGAAAGCGGTTAGTTACCTGTGTCCGCGTTGCTGGAACCCGGACATTCCCCCTTCTTCTTCTGGAGGTCACATGTTGCCAAGCTTCTTCACTGTCCTCTTGGCTCCACTGTGCAACCTGCTCTAAACCTTTAGAGCTTTGTGCCCGTAGAAGCATATCCTGACTTTTGTCCAGAAAATCCTCCGTTTCTCGTATGCAATGCAGGGTCGTTATCTGTTGCTCCAGACCTTCAATCTTCTCTTCCAGTATGGAGACCAGCTTGCACTCTGTACACACAAAGACACTTCTGTCCTGTGGAAAAAAGACAAACATGCACGTCCAGTGCAGGTCACAACAGCTGAACCCCCCACTTCCATATCACCTTCTTACTATGAGCTTCCTCAGAGAAGTTGGCAAGATGTAAGCTTCACTGGGTTCACTCCAGGCGAACTCCCAGGCAAATTCCTGCTGGCCTGTAGTTGAATGATGATTTCTCTTAAAGATGGCAGTCATTTCTAGATGTCTATCAGGAGTATTTGTTTTTTAAAAACTATAATGGCAAATCGAACACATCTGACAGGAATTTGTTGCAGCGGATAATATAGAATACAAGAAGTTCTACAGCTCTCCGAGAATGGAGCTATGGGCTGGTCTCCCCTACAGGTGAGATCGACGCTGCTGCAGGGATCGATTTAGCAGGTCTAGTGAAGAACCACCAAATAGATGGCAGAGCACTCTCCAGTCAACCCCACTACTCCAATTCGCTGAGAAGAGTAAGGGAAATTGATTGGAGAGAGTCTCCTGTCAACGCAGTGCAGTGAAGACACAGGGGTTATTCATGTAACTGGAGTAGCATAACTTAGGTCTACTTACCCCCGTAGTGAAGACAAGCCCTATGTCTCATTGGTAGGATTCTGCATATGATATGTCTTTGGTTTAAAATGTTTGTTTTAGACAATTTCAGTTGCTTGGGATCCAGCCATTTGAATGCATATCACATCTGAAATATCAGGTCAATTTTAAATCAGGATGCAAAGGAATTCAGAGAATTTCTATTAAATCCAATTATCCATGAGTATAGTCTAAAGCAGCAGCCATGCTGGTAAGATCAGACAAAATTATATTCAGTGTAATTCTCCGATCCAGATCCTATATCTAATTGATTTAGAAATATTGTGCTCTTAGTTTCTAAAGACTGAGGGTAACCTTGAATTTAGGTGGTATGCCCAGGGCAATTATAAGGAATGAATACTTTTTTATAAAAATCCCCTTGAAACATTCACGAGAGAGAATATCTGTAAGTGCAGATTGTATTTAAATATACTTTCTGCTCCTTGATTAAATTCTAGACTTACTTTTATAACACTGATTGTTTTAGAATCATGTTGTGTGTCCACTAATAAGACTCTCCCAAAATGAATCTGTTCCTAAGGTCACCATATGACATAATATAATGTCAGGATTGTGTAAACACACACTTCTACTGACAGTTGTTCAGACTTATCTTCCCTTGGCAAGGGGGAAATATTTAGTTTCACTATGCATAAAATAGCACAGTATTTTAATAGACTCAACACCACTTCAGCACGTGCATTTAAAATAAATATCTGTGTAATTGTCATTTTAAATGTTACTATAATTACAAAGAATTATCCTTGAACAATTTTTAGCACTCAGGAAAATATACAAACGAGAGAGGATTTAGATATAACAACAATTTTTATTTCCTAGTTACGTTCTAGAGAATTTTCAAGGTGATGTGCAAACTTTTTCTTACACTTAAACTCAAATTTATTAATACAATAAATTATTAATAAATAATGTTATTATAAATAAATAAATATATTAATACAGTATATTGTCTCTATATCATTGAGTCCCTTCTGCGGTGCTGCCACTAGTGAATCCTGTTTATTTGCAAAGAAAATCCCTGTTGTTCCCTTGTCCAGATTTCTGTCTACTTTTGCCCTTTCTTTACAACCTTACCCAGTGAGCCCCATGGAGCAGGATAAATTCCTTCTTGAATAGCCAGGAAAAAAATATCACTTTGACAGCTACTGTGTTAATAATAATAAAAAAAATTAGAAGTGGCAACAACATGTTGTAATTTCTAAAGTACAGCACTTACAATGTTTGAAAATCATCATTTCCTCACTGTTAGCAGGATTGTGTGCTTTTCACAGAATTGCAACAAAGCATTGAAAATTCATGAGCTAAGCCCCACAAGATAAGATTTGCTTAAAAACCTTAAGGTTTAAAAATATATTTTTTTTAAATTGCCTTCTGTGTTGAGCCTTTAGTGTTCATATTTTCAAGCTTTTTTCCGTAACCATCACACTAAATCTGAAACTCTCACATTACTACGTGGTTTCAGGAACTGGGAGTTTAAGAAAAACAGAAAATATCACAAAACCAGTAATAAAACTGCCAGAATTGGCAACATGGTTAATTGTGTACACCAAACTCCTGTTGAATTCAGTGGTACAATGAGGCCTGGCAAACAACATTATTTCATTATGAATCATGAAACCATTCAGAATTCATCTGGTTTTAGGTTTCAGTATTATCTCAAAACTGTATTCAGGTTAGCTGAAAGTAGAGATAGGCCTAAAGAAATACTTTGCATATGAATACTCTCTTGAGCTTTGTAAAGTTGGGCGGGGTTCAGAATCCAATTGGAGATTAAAATGTCATGGTAGGTATCCATCTCTAAATAATAGACTTAACACAGACCTTTGATCCAAAAGTCATGAACTTTGGAGCCAGATGTTATGGCTGCTGTCCATATCCCTCAAACGTTCACACACCTTTGAAACGAGGATTGGAAACCAATTTGATAACTGGAAGGTGGGGATTTGAATAGGTCTCCTGGTTAGCATCTCAAGTTTCTTGGGATGACATTAAGGCATTGTTCTTTGTAAGGAATACTGGTTCAGCAACTATAGCTTGCTGGGCCATAGCACAGACTTGTGTGATGCTATTGGCATAGTGTTTCTAATTTGCTAGTCTGATGTTAAAGAACTAGCCTCTGTGAGATAATTGGATCAGCACTTCTGGATTTCAGGTGCCATGTGAAGGCTAGACTTCCATGAAGTCTCTTTCTCGATGTCACTAGTTAATAAGATGTAAGGTTTATTATTATTTATTATTTTTATTTGTTACAGGGCTAATTTCTAGGGACTAGCTTTTGTGAGGATACTGACTAAATGCCTCCACTTTCTGGCTTAATATCAAGGTGTACGTGTTTGGAAGTCACTGTCTCAGCACCAGCAGATAAGGTAGGGGGAGCTTGCCAACCCTGGTGATTATCATGGTTGATGACATCATGTGTTGAAGTGACATTGCATCATTTTCTGTGATGGGACATGTTAAGATAATAGAGACACAGAAATAAATGTGTCTGGTATGTGTCCATTGTGCCAGGTTCAAACATATAGGATCTGACTGTTCCAGCCCCAAGGGGATTTCAGTCTACACATCAGACAAAGAGGGTGGAAGAAAAGGGTATTATCTGTTTTACATGTGGGGATTTGAAGAAGAGAGAAATTTAATGATTTGCCCAAGTTCACATATGAAGCCTGTGCAAAGCCAAGAACTGAACACAGAGCTCAAGTCCCTGTTCCATATCCACAAGACTAACCTTCCTCTTTTATTATAACACACTGATATTAAACTAGATTTGTCAAACATGCAAAATGCCTTATCTTTACCTCTTTATAGGGCTTGTTTGCTTAGACACTAATTCACAAAACTTGGTAATTCACAATGACCTCCTAGTCATTAGTGTGAATTTGTGAAGTTGTAGACTATAAAAACACTCTCCCTAAACAACTTAAGCTGCTGCAAATAATCCTTTGATAATATAAAATCATCCAAGTAAAAGTAAACATATTTGAAAACGTTTAGAATTTTTTTCTTTTGGTACATCATTACATTAAAATAATCTTCCTTTGTTGTATCTTAGTTGCATAAAATAAATATAAATACAGCAATTCTGAAAAAGATTCATGCAAACACGCTGGATAAGATGACAGCAAATTTAAAAGTAACATTTCATTGAATTCTCATGTAATCCTTTCATTATTGCTACCCCATATTACCAGCTATCATATTACTAGCGTTCCATTGAAATCAATGTTCTGAGATTCATTCATATTGTCAGTCAGCAGAGTGGCAAGTGCATTCTCTTGAGCACACATGGAATGTTTGTTTGCAGTCAGAGTTGGTCTCCCACATATAGAAACTATCCAAACATTCTATAATTAATATTCTTTGTCTGTTGTGTAAAAAAAAATATTTTCCCAACTTTCAAATAATTAAAAATAGCATATTTATCATGGATGTTATCTTTCCTTGTATTTATTCTTCCTCATTCCTTGGCTGAAGCAAGGTTTGTCTGAGTTCTGAGTTTCAGCAAGAGGGGATTGTAATTCTTCTCCTGCCCGTCTACATCCTGTTTGTATTTTACCCCTTACTCCTTGTCTACAGCTGATCAAAAAAATCTGAATTTCTACCCATGGAAAATTCTGTTTTTATCTTTTTTTTCCCTGCAGAAATAGGGTGTAGAGTCTAAATATCAACATTTTTCACAGAACTACATCCTGAACAATTTTGATTCAGAAAAATTGTTGACTTAAAAAGAGGGAAGAATTGGAAGGGGGAGTAGAAGTGGGTGGCAACCTGGGTAGCAGTGACCATGAGGTGGTCGACTTCAAAATCCTGACAAAAGGAAGAAAGGAGAGCAGCAGAATATGGACCCTGGACTTCAGAAAATCAGATTTTGACTCCCTCAGGGAACTGATATGCAGGATCCCATAGGAGGCTAATATGAGGGGGAAAGGAATCCAGGAGAGCTGGCTGTATTTTAAAGAAGCCTTATTGAGAGCGCAGGAAAAAAAACATCTGGAGTGCAGAAAGAATAGCAAATAGGCAGGCAATCAAGTTGGCTTAACAGAGAAATCTTCGGTGAGCTTAAACACAAAAAGGAAGTTTACAAGAATTGGAAACTTGGACAGATGACTAGGGTGTATAAAAATATTGCTCGAGCAGGGGTGTAATCAGGAAGGCCAAAGGACAACTGGCGTTGCAGTAGCAAGGGACATGAAGGGTTTCTACAGGAACAAGAAAAAGGTCAGGGAAAGTATGGAACCCTTACTGAATGGGGAAGACAACCTAATGAGAGATGTGGAAAAAGCTGAAGTACCTAATTCTTTTTTTGCCTTGGTCTTCACAGACAAGGTCAGCTCCCAGACTGCTGAACTGGGCAGCACAGTATGGGAAGGAAGTAAGGAGCCCTCAGTGGTGAAAGAATAGGTTAAGGACTATTTTAAAAATCTGAACATGCACAAGTCCATTGGGCCAGACATAATGCATCCGAGGGTGTTGAGGAAGTTGGCTGATGTGATTGTAGAGCCATTATCTTTAAAAACTCATGGTGATTGGTGGAGGTCCTGAACGATTGGAAAAAGGCAAATATAGTGCCCAGACTTCAAAAAGGAATGAAGGGGGAACTACATTTCGGTCAGCCTCACTTCAGTCCCTCGAAAAAATCATGGAGCAGGTCCTCAAGGGATCCGTTTTGAAGCATTTGGAGGAGAGGAAGTTGATCAGGAACAGTCAACATGGATTCACCAAGGGCAAATGATGCCTGAACAACCTGATTGCCTTCTGTGATGAGATAACTGGCTACGGGGAAAGCGGTGGATGTGATGTACCTGGACTTTAGCAAAGCTTTTGATACTGTCTCCCACACTGTTCTTGCCAGCAAGTTTAAAAAGTATGGATTGGGTGAATGGGCTATGAGGTAGAAATAATCTGGCTAGATCATTGGGCAGTGATCAATGGCTCGATATCTAGTTGGCAGGCGGTATCAAGCCAAGTGCCCCAGTGGTCTGTGCTGTGGCCAGTTTTGTTCAGCATCTTCATTAATGATCCAGATGATGGGATGGTTTGCACTCTCAGCAAGGTCATGGGTTTGCTGGCGGGAAGGACAGGGTCCAGAGTGACCTAGACAAATTGGTGGATTGGTCCAAAAGAAATCTGATGAGGTTCAACAAGGACAAGTGCAGAGTCCTGCACTTAGGATGGAAGAATCCCATGCACCACTACAGACTAGGGACCGAATGGCTAGGCAGCAGTTCTGCAGAAAAGGACCTAGGGGTTACAGTGGACGAGAAGCTGGATATGAGTCAACAGTGTGCCCTTGTTGCCACGAAGGCCAATGGCATTTGGGGATGTATTAGTAGGGGCATTGCCAGCAGATCGAGAGACGTGATCGTTCCCCTCTATTCGACACTGGTGAGGCCTCATCTGGAGTACTGTGTCCAGTTTTGGGCCCCACACTACAAGAAGGATGTGGATAAATTGGAAAGAGTCCAGCGGAGAGCAACAAAAATGATTAGGGGACTGGAACACATGACTTATGAGGAGAGCCTGAGGGAACTGGGGATGTTTAGTCTACAGAAGAGAAGAATGAGGGGGGATTTGATAGCTGCTTTCAACTACCTGAAAGGGGGTTCCAAAGATGATGTCTCTAGACTGTTCTCAGTGGTAGCAGATGACAGAACAAGGAGTAATGGTCTCAGGTTGCAGTGGGGGAGATTTAGGTAGGATATTAGGAAAAAAAAAATCACTAAGAGGGTGGAGAAACACTGGAATGTGTTACCTAGGGAGGTGGTGGAATCTCCTTCCTTAGAAGTTTTTAAGATCAGGCTTGACAAAGCCCTGGCTGGGATGATTTAATTGGGGATCAGTCCTGCTTGGAGCAGGGGGTTGGACTAGATGACCTCCTGAGGTCCCTTCCAACCCTGATATTCAATGATCTGTATCCAATGTAGAATAAAGCTGGTTGTTAATTTTTCAACAAACTATTTTTTGTCAAAAAATGTCTGTTTGTCAATACTGAAACTGTTCACAAAACAGGATCAGATTTGATGCATTTCCTGACTCAAAATGAGTTGGGGAATAAAGTTCTGAAATTGTCACTGTTTTATTTCAATCTTTTCAAAATGAAAAAATTCAGTTTCCCAGTTTCATGCAACTTTTCATTTTGAAATTTAAACAAACCAGGCTGGAAAGGAAGTTTAAAAAAGAAAGTCAGGATTGAAACATTTCAAAATTATCAAAGCATTTCTATTGACCCAAAATGGAAAAAAAAAGTTTTTTTTGGTTCACACATATTTTTGAGATTTTAACTTTTCATCCTGATCTGAGATGGGGGGTGGGTGAGGAATCTCAAATAGTTTCAAGACAGGAAAATGGTTGCTTGCCTAGCTCTAGTATAAAGCTGTATATTTAATGAGGAAGTGGCATACAAAGAAGTTAGAAAACTGAAGAGATAATGCTTCAGTTATAAAGATAGGGGAAGAGGTTAAAGAAAGTAGAGAAGGGACTTTTCAAAAGATGTGAATACTTTCTTGCATTTGAGGCAAAATATAATCAGAAATCTCTGTGGGTTATTCAGAGCCACAGGAATCCTGCAGATTTAAAAGTTAGAGTTCTTAAAGGGATTAAATAAATTGTGTGAAATTGAAGAGCTCAAAGATCATTCTTCACCTCCCCAAGAAAAAAGCAATCAAGATTGTCCATAAGTCAGATACTTGTAAGCTACTGGATTCCATAAAAAAAGTGTACTAGTTAATTCGTCCTTGGGCTCTGACCAGCCACCGCCTGTTCATCATCATGTTTGGCTAACTGAACAAGAAGAGTGGGATTTTTGCATATACAAAACACTGAATTTTCAGTGGAATTCTGCATTATTTCAATCTGGAATGTGAATGGAGAGTGACTTTTCCCTGCAAAATTAAGTCTACATCTTTACATTTCAGGAGCGAGCAATTGTTTAGTAAATACGAATCTGCTTATAATATTCAATTCCATACTGAAACAATGGTTTGTGCCCAAATGACAAAACACTGACACCTTGATGACATTATGCCTGCATCTTGCCATTATGTATTCTCATGGCAACTTTCCTAATGGAAGTAGGGCAGGGGATTGACATTTCATTAATGATGAAAGGAACAAGTGCTCATGAACTACCGCTGATTTGAACAGTCAGTTTCTAATTCACTGCCTTCCCACTAAGAATCTCAAGGGGATACAAACAAAAATGTACCTGAAGTTAGTCCAAGTGAGTTAAATTTCTAATTGTAATATTCTCTAAATATATATATCTGTTCAGAGTAGACCACCAGAACCTCTTTATACAAATAACAGCACACATATAATCAATTAAATATGAAATGAAATCACGGGTGAGACTGAAATCCACTTATCCAGCTACTTTAGAAGTGCCTTACCAATATATTCTACTGCACTGAAGATGTTTATATTAAATTAAGCAGACATGGACTATCATATTGTGCCTAACCTTTAAGCTTCTCATAATTAAGTTAGATTTGGCCTTGAGAAGATCATTAACTGAACACATACCACAATTGTCAACTATGATATTTTCTACATAAAATGGAGACGTACAACAGTTTAAATGAACAGCTCTACAGAAATGGCCCAATTTTGCTCCTATGGAAGTCCATGACAAAACTTTCACTGACATCAGGGGGAGCAAACCTGGACCGTATGTTCAGTTTCTGATGCTACTAGCATTCCAGTGGCTCAATGCAACCCTTAAAGCTAACAGTGTCGTCAGCAGGATTCGCATCAGCAAACGAGGCTCCTGGGGTAGTGATGAGCTGGTTTAGTGGTTGCTAAACCTGTGTCCTTGCAGCCAGCATAGGAGATGTGCACAGGGTTTCACTGAACCCCTTTAATTCCCTCAGTAGGCACAACCTTAGTCTTCAAGACCAGATTGGCATGGTGGCCACTGGAAGCAAAAATGTGGCTCCTTAGCCACAATACAAGATTAGGACATCAGTCTCTAATTTCCAGTTTTAGTACTTTGAAATTATTGATAAACAATTACACCAACTTGATATGAGTTGCAGAGGGTGCCTTAAACCCAAAGTAAGTGAGGCTTAAATAGCAGTATGGCAATAGTTAATCTTTATTATAATGTTAATAAATAAGAGGCATTCTTATTCGTTGTATGCCTACTTTTAAACTTGAAGGAATTGTTCTAGTGATAAATATGGAACTTCTGCTATAAATACTACTCATGGCAAGTTCTCAAATATCAAAACATGACATTGAAGACAGGAGCAGCAAAATAGTGGTGGTGAGAAGGGGGGGAGGGGAGGCCTAGCCGACACACCAAGAGAAACATGATGTTAGCACATTCCTCCACAATCTCATATTACAATTCCCTGCAATATTCTTGGGAGACCGTACTGAATTAAGTTTAAGTATATCTGGGGTCAATTATGTTAAAATGCAAAGTTTAAGCATAATTGTGGGCTGCTCAGGAGGGAGAGAGAGATGCATGTCTGTGCCCAAGAGAGCTGACAGCTGAGAGGCAGAAACCTTTTAGTAGGTGCCCTCAGGGGCCCAAAGGGGAATGCAGGTGCAGGTACCCTGAAATTGTAACATGCATGATAAATGATTTCAAGCCAGTAATGGTGAATGGGTTTAATTGCCAAACAGTGGGGCAACCACAACAAAGTCATCTTGTGTGGCCTGACTGGTCAAATTGGAAAAGCCAGTCTCAGGCAAAAGGAAGACTTTATACCTATGTCCTGTAACAAAAAAAAAAAAAGCAACAACCAAGGAGTAATATGGTAATTGGAATACACAAGAAAGATGGGACTTTGAGAAAAAGCTAAATGAGTCACTCTCTGGAAGGTAAAAGGAGACCAGGCTGGGTCCTAAGAGCTCCTTGGCTACCTAAAATAATACAAATGGGGTCTTTTCTGTTCCTTTACTTCAAGAAGGAAGTCCCTCTGGTGTAGCGTGTAGTGAAGCATCAAATCAGTGTGGCTAAATGTGCTGTTTGTTCTGAAATAATTTTGTCTAATGCTTTGTTCCATGTACTAATAGGCTTGCCTGTTTTAAGAGGGCTGTTGGGTAGAACAGCCTGGAAAATGGAATTTCCTTCTGCAGAAATCTTCAGTTTTTTTGGAAAAGAAATTCATTCTGAATTGGGACGAAAAATCAGAATGGAAATTTTTCACAAGAGGAAAAATTCATTTTAGGAGAACTGAAACAGAATGTTTTGGACTGTTCCTGGCTGCCTGACTTCCAGGGCCACCTGACTCCCTCTGCAGTCAAAGAAGTCATCAAATGAAATTAATAGGCAGCAAGTTTAAAATGAACAAAAGGAAGTATTTCTTCACACAACACATAGTCAACCTGTGAAACTCTTTGCCATAGGATGTTACGAAGGCCAAGAATATAACAGGGTTAAAAAAAAAACTAGATAAGTTAATGGATGATAGGTCCATCAGTGACTATTAGCCAGGATTGGCTGGCACGCAAAACCATGCTCTGAAGTGTCCCTAGCCTCTGTTTACCAGAATCTGGGAGTGGATGACAGGGGATGGATCACTTGATGATTACCTGATCAGTTCATTCCCTCTGAAGCACCTGTAATTGGCCACTGTCAGAAGATAGGATACTGGGCTAGACAGAAAATTGGTTCGACCCAATATGGCCATTCTTTTGTTCAGTCAACTCCAGGGGAGCTGGACAGCACACGGAGGCAGCTGCTCAAGTGGTCAGGGACACCATTTTCTTAAGAGCTGCCTCCCCAGGTTACCCAACAACCTGAATGAACAAGCTTTAGGCAGGGGATGTTTTTCAGTTTGCAAAGGGGTAAACAGAATTGCAGGGAATAGGCTGCAGAAGTTGCAGCAACGGCAGTCAGGGGGAGTGGGTAGTGGAGCTGGTTGATAAATGAGAACCTGTTTCTGTGGAGAACGTCAAAGTTATTTTCATTTCAAAGTGTTCAAAATAGCTTCCAGTTTTTGTTTTCAGAATTGTTATTCTGTATCTCAGTAAAAGATCTTTTAATGTATAATAAACAGAAAAAGTACATAATATCAACTAATTAATTCTTAGGCATAAACTTTAACAATATGCCCAAAACAAAATGAGAAATATGTAGAAGAAATAGATAGTAGATTACACTCAGAATCTCTAAGCAGATTGTATTCACACTGTAAGTGGTCTCTAAATAAAGTAGTAACATGCTCTTGTGAAAAACATTTTCCCTTTTTTGTGTAAAGGAAAATATATTCTGCAGCTCTTCGGAGAAGGGAAACATGACTTTGTGTTGGTACAACACAATCTCTGATCCTGATTATTGCCTGTGGATTCTATGGTAATACACATTTTAAATAACAATAAGTCATTAATCATTAATAATTAAAAATACGAGAATATATTTCCTAGGAGTGATGACTTCGAGACTGTGCAACACCTCCATATGGAAAAACAACACTTTGCACATATATTTCTCTCTGCACATTACACCCATATGAGAGAGGTAAGTGGTATTGCCCATCTATCAGAGGTAACTGGAATTATTGGAGCTGCAGGCCTTGGCTGAGTTGATAGGACTGCCTGTGGGGCCTGACTTTACAGGCGTGGCAAGAGGTTACTTCACTTATCTCCCTGTGTTGTGATGTGGGAGTGTCAGTGATCCAGGAGACCTGTAACCAGGGGTTCTAGATGTGCACCCTTAGATCCTCACACTGTACATGTTACACATGCAAATTACTGATCACATTTGTCATTGGAAGATGTCTTGTAGAGACAGCTGCTGTTTTTCACACAGATGTGGTCTTATGGAGTGTGTCAAGTAAGGAATAATATGCACTATAATGGACATATATTATGAGATGTTAGCACACTTCAAGCGATCAGTGTCATGGTATGCTATCATCTTACAATATGCCCCAGGATGTGTATGCTACACTGCAGGTCAGTAGAGGAGTTCAAGAAGTGGTATGAACAACATGGTGAAGAAGGTTAGCAGTAAGACTTTGATGTGTGCTTAAACACTAGCCAATGCTTTGGTGGACTGAGGTCTATCTAAGCTGTGTCATGAATTCAATTGAGAGACTGGTCAGAAAGTTTCTATTATTTCTCCTATTTACCCAAGAGTCTAATGTCTCAGACTTGATATTATTTAATCTGAGAAATTCTATAATATATTCTACCCTATCATACAAATTGTTCAGGCTGTGTCTCTCCCTCCCATTGTTTAGAAACAATTTCTAGTGCTTGTTTCTTAATAATTGTAATGGCTTAAAGATTACTTTCTGCTCTGCAATGCTTTTCAGTGATGTTGCAATATGTATTTTTGCTTTTTTTCCTCCATCTGAATGTTATTTGCTTATTACTTTGATGAAATAACTTTTTCCTACATTTTTTCCTGCTTTGGTATATTTTTGTGTAACTGTATTATTGTTTTTCTCCATCTCAAGAGATGGAGTTTTAATAACTTTTGTTGTAACTCTTTTGATTCAGTGTTATTCTCCTTTATTCTTTATAGGAAGACAAATATTTTCATATATTATAGAGGTAGCTGTGACTGATTTTAATTTTTTATAAATGTGTTCCCAATATAAGATATATCTCTGCATAGCCTTAAGTTTGGTAGATTGGATTCCTCACCTCCCTTCCCACAGTAGTTACTTCTGTGTTCATGTTGTTTGGGTTTTTTAAAAACAATTTCTCTGTATTTGGACTTTGCATCTTACAGTGGGTGCCTCTGAAAATGTCGGAGTGGCACCTACAGTTAGTAAAGCCAAAAAGCTATTTTTTATTTAACAGATTTTTAAAAAAATAATTCAAGAACAAACTTTCATCTTTATTCTGGGTTCCCACAACACTGAGAGGAAGAATTTGAAAGGCTTACTCATTAAAATGTAGTTAATCATGGAGGTTTTCCCCGTTTCTTTACATGAAAGGAGTAAAACATTCTGTGTGATTCATAATGTCTTTTGAGATGTGTATAATGGGACCCCTGTTTTTCACAGCATGCAGGACAAAAGTAGATAAAGACAGAGGAAATGGTTTTAGACAAAAAAAGTGGGAAATGCATGCAGTATATCAGCTTTGTTTGAGGAATGAATAATAAGAGATCTAGGTTTATAAATCATTTCCATCCTGTGGACCAAATCTGAGCTCACTTATATGGATGCAGTAGAACAAATGTAATCTAAACAAAAGTGATTTTGTGCTCCCAGTGATGAAGATCCTTACAAACATCAAAGATGGGGGGAAATGTAGCTGTGGCTATTGCAAAATGGCAGCTTCTGTGCATGCATATTGACCTTTTTTTACACACCGTTGGGCTATCTCTGTCTGCAAATGATGGATTTTGCACGTGCAAATGAAAGCAAATATGTAAGAGGCAAATCTTAACACTCTTTCCCATCATATTGTCAGAGTGGGCTTCACACCCCCCCCCCTCGAATTGGTGAAGTTTTGATAGGCAGGGAGAAGCCATGTTGCTGTGAGTCCATCTCCACAGAGATTCCTTTTGTAAAAGGAAGTTTTTGTTTTGAGGGAGAGAGCCAGGGCAATTAAGGAAGCTAGCTGAAAATGTAGCTTCAAGAGTAAGATCTTTTTTGCTGTATCTAATCTCAGATAGGCCACAACTAAAGGGACTGTGACAACTTAAATTATAATTCTGTCTGAATTATTTAATATTTCCTCTTGTTACTAATGATATCTAATATTACTATAAATGAAAGAAACTAAGAGACAATATTTCCCGCTTCTCATTTTGATTAGAATGTTATATTCTTGGTATGTATGCATACATTTGACAGGGTGTGTGAATATATAATATTCAATATTTTTCATTCTCTTATTAGTTTTAGAATCAAAATTAATGTATTTGAAATTGTCTGCTTGAGCTGCATATACAGAATTATAACAAAGTTCCTATCTTTATAAAAGCAATAAATATTTCTGAGTATGAAATTTGTAGAGTCAGGGAGGTTACAGTCAACATATCACTATAAGAAGTGTCATGCCTAGACACTTTCATTATTCATAATTCCTACAATCTCTGCCTTGGTCCATATCTCCAGCACTAGCAGTCAATGCTACATTTCTCAAAAACTCCCTGCTTCCTCATAGTCGTGCTCCATAGAGCAGCATAACAGAGTTCAAGCAAAGTGAAAAGTCTCTCTATCTTAGTGTGCCTGGCTGATTTTTTTTTCACCCTTAAATGGAGTGCTATTCCACTCTCCCAAAGCTATGCTTTGAGAAATGGTAACAAAAAATTGACTACGGGGGTGCATAGGGGCTAAGCAGAAACTTATTTAATCAGGAAATGCAGCTACTTTTATACAAACAGAAGTAATAGAGAGTTCCACTGGTGTTTTATTACAGTGAGCTAGCTACTTGTCTAAACATCTGAGCAAATGGATAGTCATAAAAATTATGAATGAAGGAGCCTGTTTGAATTTTGGGGGATCAGACTGTGAAATCTTGGTTTTATATACCTTGCAAATAGCATTAGGGCCTATGTGGTATGGGTAAAGGAAGGTTTAATTCTCACTGCAGAAAGAAGATAAGTGATAATGAAAGATCTAATATTTTTGCCCTGTTTTGGATTCAGAAGTTTCCCAGACTGGCTCAGTTCCTTTTCAGATACTTTTAGGGGAGAAAATGATGTTGGAAATCTCTGTGGAACGCTCATAAATAATGTAATAGAGGTGACTTGGATTATCACTGAATTCTATGCAATATTTCAATGCATTTTCATAACTGTAAATAGTGTTTATAAAAATAGTGATATGTTTATTGTTGTATATTAGGAATATTAAATATTCCTTTTTTTTATAAATTACCTTTAGAGAGCAGCTTATCAGCAGAGGGCCAGATTCTCTACCCTAATACATCCCTTTACCACAATTCCATACAGCAAGGTCCTGCCTGGGAGTCGGAGGGAGAGTAATTGGAGTTCCTTGTGCGTGGCGTAATGTGGCAATTCCTAGTTGCATAAAGGTCTCTAAGGAGTTGTTAGCAGCAGGAATGAGAGAGATCCTGAGGCTGATCTAATTTATAACTGGGGCTGATCTAGCCTGTGTCTGGGTCCTGGGTTGGGGGAACACAATGGTGCTTTAAATAATCTTTGCTTCTCTACTCTACCGCCCTGGCTCCTAAACCAGGAGCAGCTCGGCCAGATGTGAGGTTTGCAGCCAGTCATTTTCTAGAGTACAATATTGTGTCAGAGAAGTAATTAAGTTTTTTTTACTTGTCATTTTTTTTACATAAAGAAGTGGAAAATGCTAATTCTAACAGGAAACAGGGTTGCTAGTGATTTTAAATGTGTGATTATTTGATTGTGTGAAAATGTTGGCAAATATTGGGGGGAAATTGGCAATTCTTCTCCACTGCAAAATTGCACAACTCAAGAACGTTGCTCATCACATTTTCATTAAGTCACTTGTTTTGATCAAAAGATGCTGCATTTCAAATGTTTTGTGTGTTTCCTTCCGAATATTGCTCTCTGTAGCAATGTAATTTCCAAGGGCACAATTTGAAAAATATTTCAGATCTTTCTCAGAAATGGGGCATTGCAAAAATTGTCCTGTTTTAGATTTAAAAACCATGAAGTTGTTGTTCATGCATTTTCAACAAATCTCTACTTTCAATATTTCTCCCAGCTAGAGAAAATTCTATTAACATTCTTGTCACTTCCTAAATTTAATTTACTTAGGCCATGTCTGTCCTCTTTGTCATGCTTTAAAAAAATAAAAATAAAATAAAATTTAATGCAACTAAGCTTATCAACTAAAACATTCATGGAAAGCTAATGTATTTGAAATTGTCTGCTTGAGCTGCATATACACTCAAATCAAATACCAAAGAAAGCAAATTTAAGTACACTTTTCATAGGCGTTAGAAAAATAAATCTGATTACAAGAGTTATGGTTATACAGTCCTAGAATAGAAATAATACAATTGTTGATTTTGTAGTGCCTAGGAGCTGTACAAACACAGAACAAAAAAAGATGATCTCCGCCCCTAAAAGCTTACAACCTTGTGACTTACATTTCTAGTCACAAGCCACACAGTTCACATTTCAGATTTCAAAGTTCCAAATCTCATCTTTGGGATGGGGCACATAACTCACTTATTAATGGAGCCAACCCAAATGCATGCCAATGAGAAGTGTCACAACACACCATCATATATTTCATATTTATGTTTATTGAGAACTCTCATTCAATTTTTGGAAATCTTACTTTATTTCTTTCTGATAACTTCCTGCTGCTGCAGGATTTGCAGATGGCTAATGCAAGCATTTATTTCTTAATTCCATTTCAACACTGTCAAGAAAGTGATCTTTAAATGATCCTTCGTTTTTATTCTAATTTTACCAAGACAAGTATCTAAACATGTTTCTGTTTCAGTAAAAGTGAAACCTAGAAAAGTATCAGGTTTCAGAGTAGCAGCTGTGTTAGTCTGTATCAGCAAAAAGAAAAGGAGGACTTGTGGCACCTTAGAGATTAACAAATTTATTTGAGCATAAACTTTCGTGGGCTAAAACCCACTTCATTGGATGCATGCAGTGGAAATACAGTAGGAAGAGAGATACACACACAGAACATGAATGTTGCCATACCCACTATAATGAGAGTGGTCAGTTAAGGTGAGCGGTTATCAGCAGGAGAAAAAACAAAACAAAAAAAACCCCACCTTTTGTAGTGACAGGGCCGGCTCCAGGCACCAGCGTTCCAAGCAGGTGCTTGGGGAGGCAGTCAGAAAGGGGCAGCGGAGTTTCTGCGGCAGTGGCAATTTGGTGGCAGATTCTCCATTCTGCTGGCCACGGCAGCAATTCAGTGGCAGCTTCTCTCTCTCCTGCCATCCTCAGCAGCAATTCGGCGGTGACAGGTTTTTTGTTTGGGGGGGCAAAAACGGTAGACCAGGCCCTGTGTAATGATAATCAGGATGGCCCATTTCCAACAGCTGACAAGAAGGTGTGATTAACAGTAGGGAGAAAAAATAAGCATAGGGAAATAGTTTTACTTTGTGTAATGACCCATCCACTCCCAGTCTTTATTCAAGCATAAGTTAATTGTATCCAGTTTGCAAATTAATTCCAATTCAGCAGTCTCTCGTTGGAGTCTGTTTTTGAAGTTTTTTTGTTGAAGAATTGCCACTTTTAGGTCTGTAATCGAGTGACCAGAGAAATTGAAGTGTTCTCCAACTGGTTTTTGAATGTTATAATTCTTGACATCTGATTTGTGTCCATTTATTCTTTTACATAGAGACTGTCCAGTTTGGCCACTGCTGAATTGGAATTAATTTGCAAACTGGACACCATTAACTTAGGCTTGAATAAAGACTGTGAGTGTGTCATTACACAAAGTAGAACTATTTCTCCATGTTTATTTCCCCCCACCCCCCACTGTTCCTCACACGTTCTTGTCAACTGCTGGAAATGGCCCACCTTGATTATCACTACAAAAGGTTTTCTTTTTCTTTCCTGCTGACAAGAGCTCACCTTACCTGAGCACTCTCATTACAATGTGTATGGTAACACCCATCGTTTCATGTTCTCTATGTATATAAAATCTCCCCACTGTATTTTCTTCTGCATGCGTCCGATGAAGTGAGCTGTAGCTCATGAAAGCTTATGCTCAGATAAATTTGTTAGTCTATAAAGGTGCCACAAGTACTCCTTTTCTTTTCAGTCTGTGATGCGATTTTCATGGCTGCAAGTTTCATAGATCCCTACAAATAATATGCTTACACTGCCTTCTTTTAATAAGAATCAATTCACCATCAAACAATGTATGCCTCCAAAGATTACACACAATGAATTTGTCTTCTTAATACATGGAATGCATCTCTATAATGTCTGATACATGCTAGGTACATTGGGTGAAATCCTGGCCCTAATGAAGTGTTTAGGTGTTTTGTAATTGACTTCAACAGGGACAGGATTTCATCCATTCATTTTTAAAAAAAAATCATAACAAATGGCAGAAGTGATACAACACTTAGCGAGATTGTAGTAATTTAGCTCTTAGTATGTTTTGTTCAACATAATGTCTGCCACTGTATTTCCTGTGGAGAGCAAGTAAGTAATAATGAAAAGTTAATTGCAACTGAGAATAAGACATCAAAAAGTTTTCAAAAAAGCAATCTTTGCTGTATTATTTCTTAGAATGAATACAAAAATCAGATAATTCCAACAAAGATAAGATGGTATTCATTCTCCTATAACATTCTCACATTGGTACTCTCCACTTGTATAAATGTCATCTGGCTAACATTTAAATTTTGAGTGAATGTCTCCAAATGATGCAAAGAAATTTTAGCAATCTTTGCAGTTCAGTGCGCCTAAGCGTTCCAAATAAGCCATGTGAGATTGAAGGCTATTCCAAAGTGGCTTTCCTGTGTGACAATGAAAAGCACATTTTTTTCCTTCTTCAGTTTATTATAGATTCATTATCTTTTCCCCCTACGCACACCACATTGTCAATGGCTTTTGAAGTGTCCTAAAAGGAGCATTGACTAGAAATGTTGCAGGTTCAGGGAAATGTAAGTGGAAGGATCTCCCTGGCTCATCACTAAAGATGAGATAGTTTATGAAACTTTGTATATTTTTTTTGCAGTTGCTAGAAATGTTATATAGTTAGTGTCTGTGTGTAACTGTAAATTTTGTTACCATAACAAAAGTGTGGACTCTCTGAGGAGGAATAGACTAAGATCCTTATATGAAGGTTCTAGTCACATTGATATATACAAACAATGCGGAAGGGCACAGTATAAGAAGGTGAATTAAAATGAATAGATTAGAGAATTGGTCTGTCATCTTCTCCCTAACTAAAAGCTGACCTCGGGAACTAGTAAAGGAAAATAAGTGGGGGTCTGCTGGGTTCAGGATGACTCCTCCCAAAACAAACAAAAAGGTGACTAATGGGAATTAGGACAGAGGGCTCGATTTCAGTACCCCTTTCCCTGAGGACAGGCCAGTTGAAGGTCCGACATCTCTCCCTTCAATGTTGGGGGTCTTTCTTTTAAGTTGTTGTAAGTCTGGACTGTAGGAAAATCCATTGCGATGTTTTAGCAGTATTGAGAGGGACAGGTATTGAACTGGGAGCTGTAAGTCATGGGAACCTGCATGAGCTTTCCCTTCTAGCTGTTTAAATCTCTGGAATGTAAGATTTCTGTTTGTTTTTATGTTCTGGCCTTTTGCATGATGTGAAGTTTGCATTTACTTTGGACTGCATCACTCCATAGGTTTCATTTAAAAATAGAATCACTATTTTATATAATTTGCTTTGTTCCATTGTTGACACAAACCAATACAAAATGGAGCCAACAACTAAACTAAGGCCACATCCACACTACAGGCTAAGGGTGCGATTCCCAGCTTGCATAGATAGTCTTACACTACCTCTCATCTGAGCTAACATGCAAATAAATAAATAAAATAAAATAAATAATAGCCATGGTAGCTTGAGAAGTGGCAGAGCTAGCAGCCAGAAGTACAAAACCACCTGAACCCTATGGATATAAATGTAGGGTGACTAGCCTGACTAGTACTTTCCAAGGTACCATGGCTACACCACTATTTTTTCAAATGCTAGCTTAAATGAGAGCTAATGCAAGTATGTGTACATGAGTTATGAATCGCACTCCAGTTCCAAGTGTGTACTTTAAACAGTAAACCACCAAATAAGTAGGAGGATGCCAAATGGATCAAAGAACAAGTGCAAATAAAAATGATGATACACTTGTTCACAAAAAGGGGGAGAAATAGAAGAGATCAGATAAGTGGAGTATCAGCAACCCATGGAAGACTGTAGGGTTATGCTGGATGCAGCTTTGAAAGTTATTGGACATTGTCAGAGAATGGGCAGTACAGTGACAGATGGCATACTTTGGGCTGTGGGAAGGATGGGGGAGGATACTTAAAGTTAGAAGTGTAGTGGCTTCATAACAAGATAATGGCATTAGTTACCCTCTTGCTTGCATATGTCTAAGGACTATTGTTGACAATGGAAGAAAAAGAAAACACAGCTATGTAAACTGGCATAAACTCTGTTTATAGTCCTGCTAGCAAGATTTCTAACAAGTGTGATTATACTGAGAAAAGTAAATGTATAGGATGGGACTGAAATTATTATTAATTCTAGTACAGTTGAGATTATAGCCCCATTGTGCTAGGTGCTGTACAAGCACATGTACCCTGAAGAGTTTACAATATACATCAACAAGACATACAAAGCAAGGGAGAAAGATGTTATCACCACCAAATTATATTAAGTTACTTAACCAAGGTTACATAGTAAATCTGATAAAGCACTCGGAATTTAATGAAGCTCTCCTGAGTCACAGGCCCGTATTTTAATCCCCAAACCTGCCTACTTCTCTAAATTACAGTTTATATCTGTGATGGGGTTTTTACCCCACACTTGAACATAAGAATGGCCACACTGGGTCAGACCAAAGGTCCATCTATCCCAGTATCCTGTCTTCTGACAGTGGCCAATGCCAGGTGCCCCAGAGGGAATGAACAGGTAATCATCAAGTGATCCATCCCCTGTCATCAGTTCCCAGCTTTTGACAAACAAAGGCTAGGGACACCATCCCTGCCCATCCTGGCTAGTAGCAATTGATGGACCTATCCTCCATGAATTTATCTAGTTATTTTTTGAACTGTGTTATAGTCTTGGCCTTCACTTGCCCAGAAAGATTTAATGTTGATTAAGAAGAGGGACAATTAACCAGACAAGCTGGGAGAATCAGGTAGCTTAAGTAGTCCCCTGACTGAATGAGGGAGCCTATCTGAGGAGCAATGAGCTGAGCTGGGTTTATAAAGGCAGGAAGCTGATAGCAATGAGCGGACTGCAGGGAAGTAGGCTGCAATCACTTCCTAACAGAAAGGAGATGCATCCAGGGCTCCAGAGGTAAGTAGGCTACAGTTACTCCCAGCAGGAGGGAGTTGTGAGACTGATAGGCCCAAAGAGTGAGGGAGAGCTAGAAGATAAGGTAAGGGAAAAGGCTAGGGAAAGGCAGTATGGTCCTGGAGGAAACAGGCTTTAGCTGCTGGTTAGAGGGAGCCCTGAGCTGGAACCCAGAGTAGAGGGTGGGCCTGGGTTCCCCTGCTAGTCCCTGGAGGAGGGGCACCATAGGGCAGTAAATGGGAAGACTGATAGCAAGG
The DNA here is from genome assembly GCF_965140295.1 of Lepidochelys olivacea. Classification (NCBI taxonomy): domain Eukaryota; kingdom Metazoa; phylum Chordata; order Testudines; family Cheloniidae; genus Lepidochelys; species Lepidochelys olivacea. The sequence continues at coordinate 172,886,576 of NC_140411.1, forward strand.
CAACACTTTGATATCCTGGAAGGGGAAAATACATACAGTGACCTGGCTGGAGGGCCAAGTCATGAAGAAGAAGCACCTGGAGTCACAGAGATGGAGAGCACCAGCTGGGCATGCAGCAAGCTGCCGAATGTGGCCCTGGACCTGGAAGGAGCTAATCCCCAGCATGGCCAGGAGGACCAAAACCAACACTTTTTCTAGGAGAAATTGCAAAGGATTTATTTGACATTCACTAGAATGATTTTCTGAGGTACTTTCACTCTTCTCCCTGCTGAACAATTTTGATTCCACCAGATTTGAAATGTGACTAAATGATATATTTGCATAACAGCTTACAGTATATACTGTAAGTCAAATGTGTTTGTCTGTCTTTAGAGTTCTTCCTTCCATAAATGTAAGGCCTAAGTGAAATATGTGAGTTTGGGACTATAATTCAGAGTGTGATAGAAGCATTGACACTGTGTTAAATACTTTCAGATAGTACATGAGATTCATCATTTTGGGTTGAAACTACTTACAATTCAGCAGAAATTAAAACCATTCTGCTTCCACATCTGCTTTAAATGAGAATCATATTGTTCCTTATTTGAAAAGTACATTTGTGATTCAAGCATCTCACATCACACTTCCTGCCTGGAATATCTTTCCCTGATCTCACTCTCCTTCTCCAAATATTTCCTCAACACACACTGCTTTCAGTCAGCCCAGTGGTGGGCAACCTGCGGCCCATGGGCCACACGCTGTCCATCAGGATAATCCGCTGGTGGGCTGCAAGACAGTTTGTTTACATTGACTGTCCACACGCACGGCTGCCCGCAGCTCCCAGTGGCCGCGGTTTGCCGTTCCCTGCCAATGGGAGCTGCAGGCAGCCGTGCCTGCAGACAGTCAATGTAAACAAACCATCTCACAGCCTGCCAGCGAATTACCCTGATGGGCTGAATGTTGCCTGCCACTGAGTCAGCTTCCCATTATTAACCCTCATCCCAGCCTTCATTTTAGTGTTCCATAGGATGATGTTGAAATAATAAATAATAACAATAATAATAATAATAATAATAATAATAAACAAGATTCAAATAGGGCTTAGATATTTATATGGATAACAGAAGTATGCAGAGTCATAATATTTAATGCTACCAAATATTTTGAAAGAGTTGTATAAAACCTCCTGCTTCTGCATTCAATCAAATCTGAAATTACTAGTGTATGCGGAAGTTTATCCCACATCTTTATAATGTGAAGTTGCTTGCACCTTCTTCTGTAGCTTCTGATGCTGACCACTGCTAGAGACAGGATGCCAGACTCGACTGAAAACAGGACTGATCCATTATGGCAGTTGCTGTGTTTCCTATCTTTCTAGCTCACAGTACTGAATTTAATTTTCAGAAGCCAAACCAGAATAGTAAATATGGCAGGTGATCAGTGAGTTTAAACACAAAAAGGAAGCTTACATGAAGTGGAAACTTGGAAAGATGACTAGGGAGGAGTATAAAATATTGCTTGAACATGCAGGGGTGTAATCACGGAGGCTAAAACACAATTGGAGTTGCAGCTAGCAAGGGATGCAAAGGGTAACAAGAAGGGTTTCTACAGGTATCCTAGCAACAAGAAGGTGGTCAGGGAAAGTGTGGGACCCTTGCTGAATGGGGGAGGCAACCTAGTCACAGATAATGTGGAAAAAGTATTGAATGCTTATTTACCTTGGTCTTCACAGATAAGGTCAACTCCCAGAATGCTGCACTGGGCAGCACAGTATGGGGAGGAGGTGAAGAGCCCTCAGTGGTGAAAGAACAGGTTAAGGACTATTTAGAAAATCTGGACATGCACAAGTCCATGGGGTTGGATCTAATACATCCGAGGGTGCTGAGGGAGTTGGCTGTTGTGATTGCAGAGCCATTGGCCATTGTCTTTGAAAAATTATGGCAATCGGGGGCAGTCACAGATGACTGGAAAAAGCTAATGTAGTCCCCATCTTTAAAAAAGAAAGAAGGATGATCCAGGGAACTACAGACCAGTCAGCGTCACCTCAGTCCCTTTAAAAATCATGGAGTGGATCCTCAAGGAATCCATTTTGAAGCACTTGGAGGAGAGGAAGGTGATCAGGAACAGACAACATGGATTCACCCAAGGACAAGTCATGCTTAACCAACCTGATTGCCTTCTATGATGAGATAACTGGCTCTGTGGATACAGGGAAAGCAGTGGACGTGTTATACCTTGACTTTAACAAAGCTTTTCATCTGGTCTCCCACAGTATTCTTGCCAGCAAGTAAAAGTATGGATTGAATGAATGGACTATAAGGTGGATAGAAAGCTGGGTAGATCATCGGGTTCAATGGGTAATGATCAATGGCTTGATGTCGAGTTGACAGCCAATTTCAAGCAGAGTGCCCCAGGGAGTCTGTCCTGGGGCCAGTTTTGTTGAACATCTTCATTAATGATCTGGATGATGGGATGGATTGCATCCTCAGCAAGTTCGCGGATGACACTAAGATGGGGGGGAGAGGTAGATATACTGGAGGGTAGGGATAGGGTCCAGAGTGACCTAGACAAATTAGAGGACTGGGCTAAAAGAAATCTGATGAGGTTCAACAATGACAAGCGCAGAGTCCTGCACTTAAGATGGAAGAATCTCTTGCACAGCTACAGGCTGGGGACCAACTGGCTAAGCGCAGTTCTGAAGAAAAGGACCTGAGTATTACAGTGAACGAGAAGCTGGATATAAGTCAGCAGTGTGCCCTTGTTGACAAGAAGGCTAATGGCATATTGGGCTGCATTAGTAGGAGCATTGCCAGCAGATCAAGGGAATGATTAATCCCCTCTATTCGGCACTGGTGAGGCTACATCTGGAGTACTGCATGCAGTTTGGGGCCCCCGCTACAGAAAGGTTTTGGACATTGGAGAGAGTCCAGCAGGGGGCAATAAAATGATTGGGGGGCTGATGCACATGACTTATGAGGAGAGGCCGAGGGAACTGGGATTGTTTAGTCTGCAGAAGAGAAGAGTGAGGGGGGATTTGATAGCTACCTTCAACTACCTGAAGGTGCAGGGAGTTCCAAAGAGGATGGAGCTAGGCTGTTCTCAGTGGTGGCAGACGACAGAACAAGGAACAATGGTCTCAAGTTGCAGTGGGGGATATCTAGGTTGGATACGAGGAAAAACTATTGCACTAGGAGGGTGGTGAAGTACTGGAATGGGGTACCTAGGGAGGTGGTGGAATCTCCATTCTTAGAGGTTTTTAAGGCCCAGCTTGATAAAGCCCTGGCTGGGATGATTTAGTTGGGGTTGGTCCTGCTTTGATCACAGGGTTGGACTAGATGACCTCTTGACGGCTCTTCCATCCCTAATCTTCTATGATAAGAAGAGTGAGAGACGGTCAGAAAACTGAGAGAAACAATTCCAAAGGTGAAAGCTGTTTTGTTTCAGAGGGTTTTCTTTTCTTTTTTTCCCCTCCAAGTGTTTTAATTTAAATATTTTTATTTGAACATATTTTAGGATTGTTGTGAAAGTTTTTTTAACTGAAACCTTAGTTTTCATTAAACAAATTTTGATCACCATTTTGATAACAATTTTAATAATGTACAAAGAAAATTTACAACCAGTCCATGGAAAACGTTTCTAAAAAAAATTTAAAAATTGATGGATGGAGGGAGACAAAGCAAACCAAAAAACTTCATAAAATATTGATTAACTATATTTCATATAAATAGCTCATGGTGCTAGACTGTGCTGACCAAAGGAATAATGGGGTATGTCTACTCACAGCCTAAACTTGTGCCTGGTGTCCGGGCACACTGGAGTAAGCAGGCACTGAATGACTACTTGCTTCCTCCCTAAATCATGTGGATCAGACTTTCTGGTGCTGGGGAAGAATTATTTTGTGACTGTCTACCTTTAGCTAATCCGAACAAGATAGAGGTACAGCTAGGGATAGCCAGTACCTGACAATTTCCCCAAACTTATAAAGGACCCTTTTCAAAGGGTCAGCAGTTCCTGGAGATGCATTGTTGAGCTAACCAATCAGAGTTCAATGATTTCCTCCTATTCTTTCAGTGTTTCTCCCATGCGGCCATCCCTATAAGCAAGTCTGACTTTTTCTGAAGTAAATTACATGTAGTGCAATGTTACCTTGTGGATCCTGCAGGATCTAACAAGAAGTAGGATAGAGAGAGATATGGAGAATCATTGATTTTAGGGGTTGTCTGAGTAAGATACTGTATCTAGTTTAATCTATGATATGGTTCATGTACCTGTTAAATAAAAGCATTTAGATGAAATCCAAGATCCCTGCTTCTTCAATAACATAGCTGGATGAAAAAAATGCAGATTTGGGTTATCCAAAGTATTTCACAAATTTGTGTCAAATTTATGGGGTTTTCCAGGTTTCTTAAATACTTCATTTTGACATTTGCAGAATTAAATGTTCTGATTTTTAATTTAAAAATTACTTATTTTGAAATTTCTTTCCATGTTTTATTTAAAAATAAGTACTCCAAATGCTCCACATTAAAACAACGCTTTTCTATTTAAATGATTTTTTCAGCTTTTTATACATTGAAAGTTTTTTGTACTTGTTTTTTGTTTGTTTGTTTGTTTGCTGACAGTTGGGGGAAAAAAACAAAAACTAGTTATTATAGACTCAAACTTTAAGGCCATAAGGGACCATCATGATAATCTAATCTGACCTCTGTAAAACCACAGAACCATTTCCCATCAACTCCTATAATCTCTGGCTGAGTTACTGAAGTGCTCAAATGTTGATATAAAGACTTCATGTTACAGAGAATCCATGACTTACTCTAGCTTAAACCAGGAAGTGACCCATGCTACAGAGGAGAGCCAAAAAACCCCAAAATGAAAACAAAAATACCCAACAACAACAAAACAGGGTCTTAGCCTGGGCAAAAGTTTCCTCCTGATCCCAAATATGGCAATTAGTTAGATGCTGAGCCTGGAGATGAGACCCACTAGCCAGACACTGGGGAAAGAGTTCTCTGTAGTAACTCAGAGCCCTCCTCATCTAGTGTCCTGTCTCCAGCTATTAGAGATTTGCTAATAACAGATGTGGATGGGTGTTGCGCCTTTGTAGGCAACCTCATCATACCATCCCCTCCATAAACTTTTCAGGCTCAGTCTTGAAACAAGTTGTTTTTTGCCCCCACTGTCACACACACAGCTCTTCTCAAGAATATGACCCTGCTCACTGCTTTCAAATTCACTGTTTGGACAATTTTGTATCCTAACTATTCAGGATGAATCTTCAATTTCGGGCCTGGCTTGTCATAAGTAATTGGACATGGTGAGGCTTTATTTTTTGGGACACAGGAAGACAAAAAGTGCATACACATTTTCTAATATAAGAATATTTCATATCACTTCCAGTGGCTAAGACTTTTTATCATCGCTCTGAAAGTGAGGACATCATTGTAAAATAAGCTGGCAGAATGGTTTGGATTTCACCCAAGCCAATATATTTTTAAAGTGGTGTCACCCATTCTAACAATACAAGTCAAATCTATTTCAAGTCTGCATCAGATTTGAAATACTAATTTGTCTTTTTATGAACATTCACTGAATAGATGACTTCTTCAAACATGGTCCCAATAATTGATGTATCTTATATATTACGTGATTCCAAGCAGAAATGTTGCAGATGAATAAAGGATGCAGATGTGTAAAGGGGTATTTTCTTTTCTTCAGGCATGCCTAGAGAAAATGTAGGTTTCTATATTTTAATGCTAGATCCAAGACCCTGTATGCTAAAACAGACAAATTCCACACATCAATATTTTGTGGTTCACTTGAGTTTACACATTTGGACAAAATACTGATATATTAGTACAAATATATTACACAAAACTACATTTAAATGGTAAGCTCTTTGGGAGAAGGATTATCTCTTCTGTATGCACAGGACCTAGCACTTTGGGACTCCATCTCATCTGGCCCATCTAGCTACTTCTGTAGTAAAAAAATTGTAACATTTCATATTTGTCCAGCCCTCAAATGTCCTTTAGGTTACATATTTTACTTTTGAAGAAAAGTGTTTCTACAGGAAAGGGTAGTTAGATCTTTAGTTGATGGAAACTGGTGTGGCTAAGTTGACAGCTATTCTGACTTATACTGGCTGAAGATCTGGCCCAGCTTGTTTATCAAAATAAGAGATAAAAATACACATATCATTAGATGAACTACATGGACAGATTTTAAAAAAAATCTATTGTGACATTCATATTTACATAGTTACAATGCTTAGCTATAAGCAGTATAATAACTGACAAAATAATCTTGTGTATAAATATCTGTGAATGCTGGCCAGAATTATCTTTTGCAACAAATGTTTCATTTGAACTGTCAGTTATATTGTATTTGCAATATTTGGAGAGTTCATTTTAACAATATAAAGTTGCAAAGTGACTAGATGGCTTTAGTGAGGGGTAATTACATAAGGGGCCTTTCATTCATAGGTCACTAGTTACAATCTACCCTGTGTGAGTAATGATGAAAAGTTACCATCTGAGGGCCAGATCCTGCAATGGAATCCACCCAGAGACACACTGAAATCAGTGAGATCCCCCACTGCAGTGCAATCTCTACCCCCATTAGCTCCTCAGATGGTAACTTAAGATACGGGGTAGTCATCTGCTTTAATGGATACGTTTGTGAGCTTGGAGCCAGTCTGTTCAGAAGTGTAGAGCATATGAGATGAGTGATCTCCATCCTGTTCCTAATTTATACATACCCATGTCTCACAACTTGGCACTAGTTTGTTTCTTTCCTGGCAGCCTTTGCAAAGATGTCAAAGATTACGTAAGTATTAAAGCTGAACTACCTTAATTGATGGTGATCTCTCCAGAACTGGGTTGTATCATGTTGGCAAGATAATGTAGGGAAGCTTGAACTGCTTATGTCTTTTCTTTATCTGATCTACCTACAGAGCTAAGTGTCTTAATCTACCATTTCTTACAAACACTAAACATATTTTCGTCTCTTCTTGGGTCCATCCTAAAAGAATGAATAAAATGGCATCATATTAGACATGGACAAATACTGAGACTCCACAGAGATCCACTGCCCCCCCCCCCAAAGCCCTACACCCCCTTTTCTGGGAAAGGCTTGATAAGAATCCTCACTAATTAGTACAGGTGAACACAGACCCATCCTTTGGATCTTAACAAAAAATCAGATTCTTAAAAGAAGAATTTTATTTAAAGAAAAGGTAAAAGAATCACCTCTGTAAAATCAGGATGGAAAATACTTCACAGGGTAATCAGATTCAAAACAGAGAATCCCTCTAGGCAAAACCTTAAGTTACAAAAGGCACAAAAACAGGAATATACATTCCCTCCAGCACAGCTTATTTTACCAGCATTAAACAAAGAAAATCTAATGCATTTTCTAGCTAGTTTTACTAACTTAACAGGGGTTGTAAGGCTGCATTTCTGATCTGTTCCCGGCAAAAGCATCAGACAGACAGACCTAAATCTTTGTTCCCCTGCCTTCAGATTTGAAAGAATCTTGTACCCCCACTGGCCATTTTGGGTCAGGTGTCAGCAGGGTTACCTTAGCTTCTTAACCCTTTACAGGTGAAAGGGTTTTGCCTCTGGCCAGAAGGGATTTTATGGCACTGTATACAGAAAGGTGGTTACCCTTCCCTTTATATTTATGACAGCCCCCTCCAATTTATCAATGTCCTTCTTGAATTGTTGGCATCAGAAATGCACATAGTATTTTCAGTGGTTGCATCAGTGCCAAATACAAAGCTAAAGTAACCTCTCTACTTCTATTCAAGAGTCCCCTGTTTATTCATCTAACATTGCATTAGCCCATTCGGCCATAGTATTATGCTTGCAACTCTTGTTCAGTTGATTATTCACTATGACCCTCTAATCTTTTCCAGAGTTACTGCTTCCCTACATTCTTGTTCCTAGATGTATACATTTAGCTGTATTAAAATGCAAATAGTTTGCTTGCACCCAGTTTACCAAGCAATCCAGATTGCTCTGTATTAGTGACCTGTCCCCTTCATTATTTATTCCCCCAATTTGTGTCCAGACTTTAATTAAGGTTTTTATCCAGGTCAGTGACTTTTTTATTTTTTTTAAAGAAGGTTGAATAGTATAGGGCCAAGAACAGATCTCTGTAATACGCTTCTAGAAACACACCTTCTTGGTGGGGATTCCCTGTTTACAATTATGTTTTGAGACCTGACAGTTAGCCAGCTTGTAATCTGTTTAAAGTGTGCCATGTTACTTCAATATTCTAGGTTTTTTTAATCAAAATTTCATGTGGTACCAAGTCAAATGCCTACTGAAGTCTAAGTGTTTTAGATCAATGTTACTTTTATCAACCAAACTTATTATCTCACTTTAAAAAAATCTTTATTCTGACAGTATCTATTTTCTATAAATCCATGTTGATTAGCATCAATCATATTATCCTCTAATTCTTAATCAAGTTCTGGATCAGTTTCTCCACTACATTACCCAGGATAGATATCAGACTGACAGACCTATAATTACCTGGGTCATCTCATGTATCCCTTCTAAAAATTGGCACAACATTATCTTTCTTTCAGTGTTGTAGTACTTCCTCAGTGCCCAAGAATTAGAGAAGATTGATCCCTTTACTGGTTTCCTCTCTTCTCCTGTACTGACTTCTTGTCCTTGACTTCAAGGATCTGTATAACTCTGTTCCACTTTACTTACCCACCTTTGTTTCTTCTCTCCATTGCCTTCATGCCCTTTGTCCCACCAGTGAGTCCAGCTTTATATATCATTTGTTCCTTTTCCAACAATATATCTAGGGTGTGATTGCAGCTCAAGCCAATTTACCTGAGCTAGCTTTAATCTAGCTAACTGAGGTACTGGAGCAGTGAAGTCCTGGAAGCATGCATTTCAGTATGGGCTAGTTCTGTGACTAGTTACCTAGGGTGCTGGGTAGATATGTACAGCCCATGATGAGCACACACACTCCTATGGCTACACTGCTCCAGTACCTCAGTTAGCTAGATTAAAGCTATCTTGTCTATGTCTACTGAAGCTGCAGTCATATCCTCTGGCTGAAGCATAGATATACCCTATGCTTTCCTCTTCACTGCTCCTTTCACTTGCAGTGCCCTTCTTGTCCCTAGTCCACATGGCCATTGCCCTCTCTCCATTCAAGTTGGTCTTGAAGACTGACATCTACCATGAGGAAATGTGATGACTAATGACTGCAAAAATGGGAGGCCTCTGGAGATAATGTCTATATTTAACATTATTTCAAACAACAATGGTGAGAGTGCTTTAACAAAATATGACCAACTATTACCCAAATATGATCGAATAGCCCTTTCTCGTACATGCTATGTTGTTTGCTTTAGATTGTAAAGTCTTTTGAGCAGGAACTAGGATCTTTCTTGTTTGTTCAGTTCCTAACACATTGGGTCAAATAAATAAACAATGTTAAAAAATGTCCTGAATTTAAATATTTTTTCATAAATAGGAGCTGCATCAAAACTGTGATTTGATAGGTATATGATTTGTAAAAGAAAACACAACACACACACAGTAGGATAACTACTCTGGGAGCATTGGAATATTAGATTCCCTGTCAATATTGGTCACTTATACAGAGTGACAGCAGTGCTCTTTTTTTCAAACTTCATGAGCGTTGCTATCCTAATTCCTGATTTCAAAGCTCCAAATAATTTATGAAATAGATCACGTGTAGCTGACTAGATTTAAATATTCATTGATACTGGGAAAAGCGGTCTTTCTTAATGAAGTTACTGTTCAGTGCCCCATACTCATCCTATTTCTTGCACCTTACATTCAGTTTATTTTTTATGATATTTTGTGGGTTTGGCATGTCTCAAAACCCCCAAGGCAATGAAACATGATCTGAACACTGATGCTATTGTATATAAAACAGTGCAATAATTAAACTTGAATATAAACACAGAAGCTTTACAGACAATGTCATGTGAAATACTGAGGCTTGGTCTACAGCTAAAACTTAGGTCAATTTACCTCCATTGATCAGGGCTGTGAAAAATGTCCTGCCCGATAAGAAGTAGCTAAGTCAACCTAACCCCCACTGTAGATGCAGCTAGGTTGACAGAAGAATTCTTCTGTCGACCTAGCTACCACATCTCGAGGAGGTGGATTGACTCTAGTGGCTGTAGTAATTCTCTACAGTACAGCAGCGTAGCTTGCAACACAACAGCTGTGCCGATGTAGCGCTTGCAGTGTAGACATACGCTCTGCTATGCATTTGAAATGATAAAAAATAATCCTTTTTAGGCATAAAAAGGACTGGCTAGAATCAATACTCAAATAGAATTAATAATATGGCACTTAAATAGTACTTTGCAAATATTAATTAATCCTATCAACATTTAACGTAATCTCAGTTACTGCTACAGCAAAGCTTTCATTTCCCTTTGAACTCATGGGAAATGTTGATTGATTGTCACTGGTCTTAAATTGTGTGCCAATTACCATGGCAAATGTCAGGGAGCATTACAAGTAGGGGCTGGTGAAGGTAATGATTAGTGAGAATATATCATCTTTCTATCATGAAACTGTGCATAGAATGGTCATCTGTAAAATCTTCTCAATTGCCTAAAGGCCAGATTTTGACACCCTTACTGATCCTACTGGAATAATTAATAGAATAAGGTATCAGAACATAAGTAAGGCTGTCAGTTTCTAGCCCTTGGATAATTAAATAATGCTACTCAGCACTTTTGTGGGGAATAGTGCAAATCCTGAGGGTATATTATTGATTTATATGAGGAAAATTGGTTAGGAAAGTGACCTTGACACAACTGTGACTTTTACAAGTTTATGGGGATGTGACGGGGTCGGGACTTACCACCACTAGCACCTACTGCTGGATGCTCTGGGAATTAGCTAGTCAGCTGTGGAGCACCCTCTGTAAGTGGTGTCTCACCCACTGTCTGCTCTGATGGTTTGGGACCTGCATTGCCCCCTACTCCATTCTCACCCCCTTCTGGGGTGGTGGAAGGGGGTTAACAGCAATCCTTTGACTTGCACACACCTCAGTGGCCAACCACAACCCCAAAGTCTAGCCCCTTACCTCAGGGGCAAGTTGAATTCTGTCTCAGCCACACTCCTCTGTGGCCAGGTGCAGTGTAAGGGAGAAAGTGGGGGGAACCAAGGCCTACCCACTACTCTGGGTCCCAGCCTAGAGACTCTAGTGGCAGCCTCTCTCTGCCCTCCTTTGCTCCCCTTTTGTCCATCTATCTTGCCTGGGCCACTTCCCATTTGGCCCCATGCACCTTCTCGATCCTTTTTAGCAGGGACCTCACCTCACCTCACCCTTTGCTAGGCAGCCTTTATATAGGACCTAGGCTGGCCCTGATTGGCTGCCTCTTCCTTGGCCCTGATTGGCTCTCGACAGGCCTTTGGTGATTGGCTGCTGGTCTGTGCAGCCTCTCTGGCCTGTTCCAGCCCTTTTTCTCATGGAGTGGGGCAGCCACCCCACTACAGGGGAATAACTATTTAGGAAAATAATGCACATTTTGTTATCCCTTTGGCAGATTGATTGAAACACTGGTAAGACCACTTTCTGTATTGTCTACCACTAGACTAGAGTAAAAAGATACAAGGAGAGGCAGAGTTTTAAGCTGCTAGTTGCCTCGAAGATGTTTCTGCCAAGGGGAGCATTGGTGCATATGAAAAGAATAGAAAGTAGAAGAGGGATGGATAATTCACATGGGCAAACAATGATAAAAAGTGTGATTGAGCCAAATTTGCCATAACTCATTGGTGGTTTAACATGATAAAACCATTGTCCTAGAATCTTTGCAGATGATATCTACAAATATGTTTGGTAATTTACTTGATGTGTTTTGTGAGAGTCCTAAGTTCAAAGCTGCATTCTTTATCACATAAGGTTTAATTATTATGGCTTTTCCCAATGTACTCTTAGTACACTTTAACATACTCTGGTTTCTGCACATTATCATCATAAGAACCCATGATGTAGAGAGCGACAGAAAGAGCATAGCTCAGAAGTGAGTTTAGAATCCCCATAAGCCAGAGGTGGTCCACAGTTTTGGTTCAGGATTGTCACTTTAAATAATAATTTGATATTTTAAAATAAGAAAATAAATGCAAATACTATCCAAAAATATATTAATTCGTAAGTAAAGACACATAGGTATGTAGCTAGTTGTGTTGAGAAAAATCAACTTTTAAAACAGATTGAACTGCTTCCCAATCGCTTTGTGTAGCAAGTCAATTTTCAACTACCTCTCTATAGGTAAGAAATGAGAAATTTTGAGGCCAATTGAACACTAAATTCTCCAAATATATCACAATTATAGAAACATCTGTGCTAAATCTACCACGAACATTCATAGTGTTAAACAGTCCTCAAAATTTCTCATTTCTCTCTGAATGGCTATGTTTAAGATGTATAAAATATATAGTGCATTAAAAACACTTCATATGTAAAGGCCCTAAAGGAGCTACTCTAATCTCTTTTATAAATAATATGCATTTAACTTTTTGAAGGCTCTTGCATTAGGCTTCTGGGAAACAGATGTACATCAAAACAGCCCTGTGGAGCAGTTGATTTAAACCATTATTATCTACAGATATTTCAGTTTAAGCCTGGATTTTGAGTAATGATACTATATTAAGTAAATGAGACAACTTTACAATGCAATGTTATCAGACATTGGAACTGTATACATTTCTGTAACCATTTGGCTTTCTGCCTGTTTTGCCTCAGAACTAAGCATTATGCTCTGTTCCCCAATTGTGGAAAACATAATCATAGCGTCTTAACAATAGTCTCAATATGTGAAGAGTAAGAGAAGGAAGACATAGATTTATATCCTTGGCTCATGTAAATAGTCATAGTTCCACTGAATTAAAGAGAATTATGCCTATTTACACCATTGACTTCAGTGAGAACTGCATCTATGGCTTTGAAGGCAGATTTGGTCCCAGTTTCTTGAAATTAGAAAATACCAGAAATGTTTTCAGGAACATAAACTTTACAGTTTTCTCTGTGCAAATATCAGTAAGACGAGGGGAGTAAAATATATTAGTCAATATAAAATCAAGTGAATATAGGACCTGATGTGTTGTTACTATTGGGACTATTGTGCCTATAAATGTGTGAGGGCGGTCTTAAAGTAAAATATAATTGTTTTGAAATCTGACTGCAAACGCTAAATGCATGTTACCCAGATCTTTGCATAATCACTTACACTAGGGCAAAATGAGTACAGAACAGGAGTGTTATGATTTATACCAACTTTGCCCTGATGTAAATGAACACACTCGGTTCAGGGCACTGGAGAAGCAGGCCTGAATGCTTGTTTTATAGGGCTCATTGTTAGAGTTGATCAAAAAAATAATAGATGGAACAATATACTATTGGGAAATTCTGTTTTACTAAAATCTAAACATTTCAAAGATGCATATCCATTTCAACAAAATCTGGGGGGGGGGCGGGGAATGTTAAAATTATTTGAAATCAAAATGGAGTTGTCAAGGTTCCTCCCCCATTCTGAACTCTAGGGTACAGATGAGGGGACCTACATGAAAAACCTCCTAAGCTTATCTTTACCAGCTTAGGTCAAAACTTCCCCAAGGTACAAAATATTCCACCCTTTGTCCTTGGTTGGCCGCTACCACCACCAAACTAATACTGGTTACTGGGGAAGAGCTGTTTGGACGTGTCTTTCCCCCCAAAATACTTCCCAAAACCTTGCACCCCACTTCCTGGACAAGGTTTGGTAAAAAGCCTCACCAATTTGCCTAGGTGACTACAGACCCAGACCCTTGGATCTTAAGAACAATGAACAATCCTCCCAACACTTGCACCCCCCTTTTCCTGGGAAATGTTGGATAAAAAGCCTCACCAATTTGCATAGGTGACCACAGACCCAAACCCTTGGATCTGAGAACAATGAAAAAGCATTCAGTTTTCTTACAAGAAGACTTTTAATAAAAATAGAAGTAAATAGAAATAAAGAAATCCCCCCTGTAAAATCAGGATGGTAGATATCTTACAGGGTAATTAGATTCAAAAACATAGAGAATCCCTCTAGGCAAAATCTTAAGTTACAAAAAAGATACACAGACAGAAATAGTTATTCTATTCAGCACAATTCTTTTCTCAGCCATTTAAAGAAATCATAATCTAACACATACCTACCGAGATTACTTACTAAAAGTTCTAAGACTCCATTCCTGGTCTATCCCCGGCAGAAACCAGTATATAGACAGACACACGGACCCTTTGTTTCTCTCCCTCCTCCCAGCTTTTGAAAGTATCTTGTCTCCTCATTGGTCATTTTGGTCAGGTGCCAGCGAGGTTACCTTTAGCTTCTTAACCCTTTACAGGTGAGAGGAGCTTTCCCCTGGCCAGGAGGGATTTCAAAGGGGTTTACCCTTCCCTTTATATTTATGACAGGAGTGTTTCATTCTGACTTTGTTTCATTTCGTTCCAATTTTAATGTTTCATTTTTACTTTTAATTATTTTTAAAATGTGTAAACATGTAATTTGTTAATAATATAGAGAATATTTAATATTTATATTGTAATATTTTGACATTGCCAGCATGAAATGTTTTGTTAACATCATTTTAATGTTTCTGAATTGAAATATTTTGTTATTTCTGTTTTGAAAAATATTTCAAAATGTTAATTTTTGCTACTGATTTACATGTAGCTCTCCTCGTGGCAGGAGGTGGGGGAAGGTTAGCTTTTATTCTAAAGATGACTGCAAGAGCCGTTTGGTTTAGACACTTTTTAAAGAAGACTGCAGTTGAGATTCATTTATGGAATATAATGGATGCTTCCATCTTCATCAACTGAGCTCCAGAGAAGCCTTAGCTTTTTCAATCTAAAGATTCCACACTGGCCAAAAAAAAAGAAAAAAAAGGCTCTATTAGAGGTTACAGATTGGCAAGTAAATAACTGGAAAATGCTCCTGCTCTTCCATATTTTTCTTACCAGACCTAATAGCATTATATGTAAGAGGATGGGAAGACTGGGTTAGATGACAGAAAGTAGTAGATATTCCATAAAAAGGTGGAAATAAAAGTCCGTGTCTGTTAGTAATATGATTTTTGCAATGTATTGTAAATATGTGTATGAATGGTGTCAAGTTTCCTTCCCCACTCTGTACTCTAGGGTACAGATGTGAGGACCTGCATGAAAGACCCCCTAAGCTTATTCTTACCAGCTTAGCTTAAAAACTTCCCCAAGGTACAATCTTTGCCTTGTCCTTGAACCGTACGCTGCCACCACCAAGCGTTTTAAACAAAGAACAGGGACAAAGACCACTTAGAGATGTCTTCCCCCAAAATATCCCCCCCCCCAAAGCCCTACACCCCCTTTCCTGGGGAAGGCTTGATAAGAATCCTCACCAATTGGTACAGGTGAACTCAGACCCAAACCTTTGGATCTTAAGAACAATGAAAAATCAAGCAGGTTCTTAAAAGAAGAATTTTAATTAAAGAAATGGTAAAAGAATCACCTCTGTAAAATCAGGATGGTTAATACCTTACAGGGTAATCAGATTAAAAACATATAGAACCCCTCTAGGCAAAACCTTAAGTTACAAAAAGACACAAAATCAGAAATATACATTCCCTCCTGCAGAGCTTATTTTACCATCCATTAAATGAAAGAAAATCTAACACATTTTCTAGTTAGATTATTTACTAACTTAACAGGAGTTGGAAGGCTTGCATTTCTGATCTGTTCCCAGCAAAAGCATCAGCACAGACAGACAGAACCCTTTGTTCCCCCCCACTCCAGATTTGAAGGTAACTTGTCCCCCCATTGGTTATTTTGGGTCAGATGCCAGCGGGGTTACCTTAGCTTCTTAACCCTTTACAGGTGAAAGGGTCTTTCCTCTGGCCAGGAGGAATTTTATAGCACTGTATACAGAAAGGTGGTTACCCTTCCCTTTATATTTATGACAAATGGTTATTCTCATTCCTAAATGTATATGCTTTGTCTATTTGGCAGCAAAATGGACAGGATATAGCAGATTGTAGTTCAGTGTGACTTTCAGACAGAAGCAGAAGGAACAGTGTGGGCAAGTAGACAGGACACTGGAGTGGGAATTAGGAGCTTGTCTACATGAGGAAATCCAGGAAAATTAACACGAGTTAACTAAATATGTAATTTGAAGTGGATAAATTAAACTGCATTAAATCCCTGAGTAAATACTGTTGTTCGGAATTAAAGTGGCCTGACATTGGTTTAGTTTAATTCACTTGGAAAGGGAATTAAACTAGACTGAATAAAGGCCACTTTAATTCTAAATGAGGGTTTAATAGGTGAGGGGGGTGAGACTTCAGGAGCAAACTGTATTTATGTGAACACACCTACTTTGCTTAGATATCCAGCAGATAGAATGGTGTTGCTCAAAGTAATCAATTTTGGCTGGTGTTGGGTTACAAATCACTTTAGTATTGAATGCAGCAGTATTGAAGCACTGTTATCAATGTGATGCCATTATTGTATGAATGAAGGGGAGCAGATTTGTGATTAACTGGTCCCAAATGAGAGTGTTACCCTCAGCTGAAAGGACCTTGTTAAGCCCAGGGCTCGAATACCAGACCCCTGTGAAAGTAAGAGGAGTGGGGACAGGTGTCCTAGCCAGGAGATATGGACTCTTCCTAGGAGTCCCTGGTCTGGTTTACCCTATTCCTCCCCACTGTTCATAGAAAGAGCTAAATAGGCTGCATTAGGAGCTTCTTTGTTGTTTAATCAGAGCTGAAATTACTTGAGATGGGGCAGTGTTTCTGCCTAGTCTCCAAAGAGCTGAAAATTAAGAGACTGATGTACAGAGGTCACAGCAGAGAGGCAGGTGGCAGCAGAAGGTGACTGACAGTCAGCTGGCAAACAAACGGATGGTGAGTCAGTGAGCAGAACGAGCGGCTGGTGAGGCCAGGAGCAGTGGGGCGGCCAGATGGCGAGGAGCAGCGGCTGGCTGGGTGGCTAGCCAAAGCAAGTGCTCAGATGATGGAGCAAGCAAGGTGCTTTCTTCCCTGGGTGGGAGGTGAACCCACATAGATGTGCCTCTGAACCCTGGTCCTCTCTAACCAAGAACAACCACTGTGTGTGGGCTATAGTGAGGGAGCAGAGACGGGCACTGAAAATGAACTGTCGGTTGTAGAACTCAAGAACATGAGGCGGAAGGCACTGCTGCACACACTCTGGGGTGCGTGTCCTGCTCAGTTTTATGATTATGAATCCTGCTTGTGGCATTTTCCCTAATTAATGTCAGGTGACTTCCCTCCTTTCATTAAAAGTTTATTTTTTACACTCCGACTCTGTGCTTGTGACTGGGGAAGTTTTGCCTCTCAGAGGTGCCCACGGGTGGTGAGTAATTTTTGCAGGTTACTGGGTGGGGGGTTGAGCCAATTCTGTGCCATATTGATGGAAAGGAACCCCTAGATATTGAACCCGGCCCTGGTTGCTGCTGGCTGCAGCTGGCAGAAGGGTTACACACTGATCAGTGTTCCAGTCTGTTAAATCTGCACAAATGTAATTAGAAAAATATAAAAATACAAACAGTGTATAACAACATGGGAACTGCTTTTTACCTGGGAATTAATCCTACATACATTATATTGAAGTCCACCATGTAAATGTGGTCTCTCAAACACCCTGGGCTCTATCCAGGACCTAGAAATCTGGGCTTCTGCAAGTGTTACTCATAGTTTAGGGTCTCTCATGGGAGTATCCCAGGAAGCTTCCACCAATGCAGGGCATATGGACACTTAGCTGTAAATTAAAGCTTTCCTTCCCTGTTTCACCCAGGAATAGGAAAACTGCAAACACCACCTGTTTTTCTCAGAGAGTGAATACCCTGTCTTCAGGGGAGTGGTGAAATTTGCACCTTACTGCACCAGCAGGGGGTGAATGAAGCCCTCTGAATTTTGTATGGCAGCTTTCAGAAAATCTCAAAGACCTAGGTTTACGCCTGGCTTGACATGAGTAATTGGACACAGATAAAGCTTTATTCCGGGAGAAACCATAGTCTTGTGTTTAAGGTACTGGACTAGGATTCAGAATCACTTGCTTCAGCTCCTGCTTCTGACACACATTACCTTTGTGATTCTTAGGAAGTCAGTTAATCAGCTCTCTGTCTGTAAAATGGGGCTGGTGATAATAATAATAATGCTTCCCCGCTTCTACCTTTCTGTCTCTTCTGAATGACAGCACTTCATCTCAGGGACTCTCTCTTGCCAGGTGTTTTTTATGGTCCCCAGAACCATGGGATCCTAATCTCAGTTGGGGCCTCTAGGCACTACCTCTATTACAAGTAATAAATATTAATATACAATTCCCCACAATATTTTTTGTAAAGATGCCATTTCTTACCTGTCTTAGTTTGTGCAGTGGTCCCGTGTATTAACACTGTATAATGGAAGTGTAGATTCCCTGATTGAACAATGTATAATGGTTGGAGGTGGTTTAAACTCTACTTTGTGGGTAGCTATGTTTCACGGGTTTTTAGTGTTTATACATGGCACTTTCAAAATAGAACCAAAAAAAAAAAAGTTATATATTTTGTGTGAGATTTGTGAAGCCAATGAGGAAAGAGAGCCTTATAGCTCACAACTGAAATTAAGAGGAGTTGTGTGGGTACATAATCTAGTCAGTTTTGAAAATCTCAACCCCTGGAGTTCACTAATTCTCACATTGCTAATACAAAAGTCTACTTCTCATCAAATATTTAAGGATAACATAAGGATTTAATATCAGAGATGTGTTAAGATTTCATAGGATACTAATAAATTACAGAGACATGATTTTTGAAAGACATGAAGTATTATGAAAGAGTGACACGAATGATCAAAGTATCTTTTAGCATAAGGTATTCTAGAAATTGTAAAATCTTGTTTGTACACTCATAAACTCAGAAAATTCAGTAATCTGCAATGGGGCTCCAAGTAATTAGTGTCTATTAGCAAGGTTATGTTGTATATGCAAGTGAACTAAAGAATTATCAGTCCGTTGTATCCTCTCGCCCAAAGGTTAAGAAAGCAATTCTCACGGGGTTTTTGATATAGCCCTGGCACACTACTTAGAATATTCACTTGGAGAGTGCAATTTTTTTTAAACCAGCCACCATACATCTTGAGAAACCATTTGGAAGCAAGAGATTAAATTAAGAATGGTCTAATTTTAATTTTTATTATTTTTATGGATTCAGTCTTAAGAACGATTTAGAAAATAATGAAAAGAAAGTTGAGTATATGAAGGGTAACTGAAAAGGAAGGTATCTAAAAAGGCTGGAGATAGGGTGACCAGATGTCCCGATTTCTATAGCAACAGTCCTGATATTCGGGGCTTTGCTTATATAGGCACCTATTACCCACTACCCTCTTTCCTGATTTTTCACACTTGCTATCAGGACACCCCAGCTGGAGAAGTCATGCTAGTCTGAGAAAATCAGAAAGAGCTAAAGATCTCTGCGAGCTTTTGCTGTGAAGGTTGGATTCAGCCCCACTGAAATCAGTGAGAGTTCTCAATTTCTATTGAATTCAATGGGAACAAGTTAGTTCCTAAATAAGGAAGCATTATAACACAGAAAGAGGCTTGTGGTGGGGGGAGAGCAGGAGTGGCAGGGGGGCGGGGCTTGGGATTGGGCTACAGGGCTGTAAAATTGTAGGAATTTGAGCTCTGGCTGCAGTTTTACAGCGCTGCAGCCCAAGCCCTGTGAGCTTGAGTCAGCCGATCTGGGTCTGCTGCAGGTGTGCAATTGAAGTGTCTTCATATACTTGGAGGTATTGAAAATATCCATACTAAAAATCAATTAAACTTCCTCAGGGTAAAAAACCTGGCCCACTAATTCTGGGCACCTTGTCTCTGGGCACCTGAGACTTGTCTCAGGAACATTTTTATTAAATGCTGGCCATTATGACAGTGTCTGAAGTGTATGAATTTAGATGGAATATATGGAATAAAGAAGCAAAAGTGTAAATATGACCGTGTCACTGTCCAATATTAAACAGTTTTAGACCAGGCTCAGTGTTTGGTGTACAAAGGCCTCATCTTGCTTAGTATCATGGCAAACACGCCATTAACATTCATTTAAACTTTCATTAAATATACAGAAAAGAAGGGAAAATAGTTAAAGCACTTTAAATGCAAAGTACTAAGTGGGGATTTTTATTTTAACAACATCCCTTGTTCCCTTTCCTTTTAGATAAAGATTAGGGGAAAAAAACAGTTTGTTGTATGACAGTCTTTCAGATGGTATTAAAGATGGTAATTGTCCTTTTGGGGAAAAGAGAAAAAGCTAGTTGAGATGAGCAGGAGATGTTGATATTATTATAGTTCAAATACAATCACATTTCCTAAAAGAGAAAACAAGAGAAACACACACACGACAAAAGGAAACAAGGATCAGCAACTTCTGTGTCTGGTGTTGACTCTCACTTACAACCTCACTGTTGGAAAAACACAGGTGTGGAACACACCCTTACCAGCCACTTTCAGACCTGGCAAACTTGTACCATCATAGGGTTGCTTAGGGAATTGCTTTTAGCTGCTTTTATGGCCACAGGCTCACAGCACTGTGGTAAAATATACTGTCCTAGGCAACTAATCTAGACTCTCATTCAACAAAAGGAGAGAGAGAGAGAGAAGTCTTATGATGAAAATTCTAGATATTTGTGATCAAATGTTGAGAACTTTGGACCCACAAGCCTCTCATTAAAGGAACACTCAGATCATGATCCTTCTGCCATTGTCTCAAATAGCCAAGCTCCCTGGCTGCAGTAGGAGCAGGAGCACTCTCCTCTTGTAGTAATTAGGATTTCAGTGGGAATTCCTCAGATGAAGGGCTTTCTGGAACAAGCCCTTTAACTCTTCATATTATTATACTGTTCCTCAGACAAAAAATTGAAAGCAGTCAATTCTCCTGACCTTGAAGCTGCAACTATAAACAAAACTATCTTTCAATTCTTTTAAAATATTGGGGCATAAAATAACCCGACTCAGTGTCCAAGAATATAGATTTCATTTGCCCAGAGAAGTTAGAAAGGCACGCACCAGGAGATTTTCTCTTATGGAATTTGCATCTTGCTGAAGGAACAAAATTATTAAGCCATGTTTCTCCAGGTAAAATTGTTCCCTTGGGAAAACACAGTACATAAATCGTAGACTGATATTTTGAGTGAAAGAGTATTAATTAAAGGTCAAGTGCTACCAGGAAAATAAGATTTAAACTTTTCAAATCATTAAGCATTATGTTTGACAGCAGCAATAGTATTCTTTACAATGAATAGGAAGAGAATATCCCATGTAAGTAGATCTAATGTGACTTAAAGAATGGTTCGGTCTCTAACTAGAACTGTATAGCATATCAAGAGTTTAATAACTCAGTTCATATTAGCTATGCCTGTTATCAGCCATATGATATTTCTGGGGGTTCATTCTTTGATTTCATCAAATGTCTTTTGCTGCTGATGGTAAAATGTCAACATTTCGCAAGGTTTCTTTACAAAGATACTTCAAAGGGGCAAGTCCTGCCCACCCCTCAATGGAAAAAGTGAGGTGTTCTCTGTAAACAATTATTCTGGCAGGGCTCCTCAACAGGAACTTGATCACAGCTGTTTTCAAAACTGAAAAATGAAGTGTGGGGGATCTTAGTGGTACACCTCAAGATCTTTTCGTACATACAAACTGTCACAGCCCATGGGCTGGCTGCCCTTTGAAACTCATTTTTGGTCCTCTAGGGCATCCCCTTCAAGTGGCAGGCTTGTGCCCTTATTTCCCTTTTCGGGTGGCATCCTGCAATCCAACCACTTTCTGATGGGTGTCCGGGTTACCCCTCCTGTATGTACACCATGCTACCTAGCAGGTTCATCTGGGCTTGGAGTCAGAATTCTCCTTTGGGAGCTTGTGGTGAGTAATAGTCTGCAGTGACCCAAAAGAAGTTTCTCCAAAACAAGGTATGATTGGAAAAACAACGAGGAGTCCGAGGAGTCCTTGTGGCACCTTAGAGACTAACAACTTTATTTGGACATAATTTTTAGTGGGCTATAACCCATGAAATAAATAAATAAATTGTATTATGTTATTGTTTAACAGTGTGATTAATCACACAACAGCCCTACTAAAATCCTATCATTATAATAAATTCGGATTTCTATGTGCCAATGAGTATAAAACCCCAAGACAGGAAGAAAGCAAGACTAGGAGGTTAGCCAGGGATCAGATTACTTCTGCAAGAAAGATACATGGCAGGATAGTGTATCCATTCCTTTTTCAAGCTGCCATCTTTTGCTTCAGAATCTAATCTTTCTTTAAAAACAGAAAGCAAAAAACTCCCTGACTCTTAAGGTTGTAAAGAAACCTTCAAAATGTGACCCAATTGTAATGCAGTAATGTCTGTTCGAGGCCAGTTCTACATTACAGACATATGTCGCTTAAGGAGTGTGAAAAAGGTCTCCCGTCAGCATAGGAGCATCTTCACAAAAGTGAAGCAACTAAAGTTTGCTTCATCTCAGTGAGTTGTTATTTTATATGGCCAATTTAAATGTCAACATTGCTTACTGTTTTACTGATGACCAAAGCATAAAATAAAGGCTGGGGAGGATCAAATTATTAACATCTTCACAATCCACTGTGAATGGCAACTAATTCTGGTGTCTCAGAGAGGTGGAGCTTGTTAAGATATCACTCCCCGCCTCCGATACCACCCTCTAAGGACAGTGTCCATTTTAAGATGTTCATAGATATAAACAATCGGAGTCAGGTCAGGCCGCTCTCCCCTAGTGTTCTGTGTGACCATATTTCTATCCTCTTCTCGCTTACATGTAAATAAACATGTTTAATTAATTAATTCTTCCCTGTGAGCTAAGTTGCACTTGCTAGAAGGCTGGCACTCCATATGATATTGTGTCAGTTGGTGGGATCTAAGTATATAGTAATTTTACAAAGAGTGAGTCTATGGCAAGGACTTAGTCACCCGTGTCTGATTTTTTTATTTTAATTTATTGTTGTTATATATATTTAGATATAGTTCTGTGACTTCTTAATGTGTCATGGTGCTTTTCAGTATGGATGCAGCATTCTAGTTCCTCTTTACTGATGATGTCCCAGGGAGTGTGTTGTTTTCTTTGCCCAGGGAAGTGTTATTCTAGCATCTAAAGTTGGTCAAGTTTTAATTGTCACATCCAAGGAGAATTTCAGAGTGAGAAGAGAGATGAAAATAGTGACATGCTTTGTTCTCTGCTTGTTGTCTGTGAAGGAGGAGAGAAGAATTATATGACTGAAAAAACCCAGTGTTGGAGGAATGTGGCTGAACCTGTAGTGACTTAGGAGCTGTCAAGAAGTCCAAATGTTTGTATCCAGATACTGGACTGAAAAGAGAGAGAACAAAGTACAGTATTACTTCCTGGAAACTGTTGTGTGTAATTTTTGTCATATTCATCTATTATTACCAAGTATTAAACAAATACTTATGGTTAAAGTTATAGAAGGAAGGAACCTGGTGGTCCGGAAGTGCTTTAGAATACAGAAAATTCTATTCTATAAGTTCTGCTACCACCCTCATCTTTATAGTATTAGAGCATCTTCCTGTCATGCATTAAGCAATGAGATTAATATCTGTCATGGGTACATCATTTTCTCTCTTTTATTCTCCCAAGGAGAATCTTGTGTACAGTGTAACGTTGTTTTAGTAGGGTTTCATTGTAGGGGATTTTATTGATTTTCTTTTTTTAATGTACCCACTGCTACGTGTTTATGTGAGAAAAGGCAGGTCAAAGAATTGAACTTTGCCCTTGCACACTAGGTGGTTTATGATGGTCCTTAGTTCCTTTGGAAGTTCATTCCAGTCCCCAAGAAAGTGCTGTTTCCTGTACAGATGAGCTCTACCCTTATAATTTTTTTTAATGTTCAAATGATGTTATATTGTATTTGCCTATCTATCCAACATGGCCCAATTCCCATAGTGCCATCAGGAAGAAAGAAACCGCAAACACAAAAACAGAGATCTCTCTTTCCCTTTCCTACCAGTAAGAAGCAGACTTCAGTTTTCGCTCTGTGTGTGTGTGTGAAGTTATCAGATGATAAATATTGTAACAAAGGTCAATTGTGGGAACATGTTTAATTGTATATAATGTGTATCTATAAAATAACAAAATGCTTCCTTAATTAGCAGTTGTTAATTTCCCAAGTAAGAATGAGACAATAATGGATTAGGTTTATTTTCTGTCACCTATTCTTCATCACCAGCTATTTTCATTCAGTAGCTTTAGAAGTATGCAAGATGCCACAACTCAACATTTTTCAAAAATGTAAAAATGTAGCGTAACTTCCTCTCTCCCAGCAAACTTACAGTGTGACCAGATCATACTCCCATGGGCTGTGAGGGAAACAGAAATCCTCCCCAGACAGACCCCCCTGCTTGCATGTGGAAGGTGGGCTCAATTACCTCCACAGCACCATCTCTCCTCATCAACCGCCAATCTGGAAATGAGGGTGTGAATACCGTGTGTCCAAGATCCACGCTGGGAGAGTGCAGGGAGATAAATGAGAGGGGAAAAGTCTAAGAGCCACATATGGGGGGCAAGTCCCAGAGTTCCTAGTTCCCACACCCAAAAACCACAACCCTTCTCACAGCTCTTACCATGGGATAATGTGTCTTGGTGTCAATGGAGTGGCAGTTGGGTTTTTTTCTTTCTTTTACTGCCCAATAATTGAAAAGCAAAACAGTACAATAATGAAACAGCCTATTCCTCACAGAATGAAATAAATTACAATACCTATTTCTTATATAATACTTTTCATCAACAGATTTCAAAGTGCTTCACAATCCTTAATGTATTTATCCTCACAACACACCTGTGGGGTAGGGAAGCTTTATTATCCCCATTTTTCTGATGGGAAACTAAGGCATAGAAAGGACAAGTGACTTGCCCTGGGTCACACACAGGACGTCCATGGGAGAAGAGGGAATTGAAGTTGGGTCTCTTACATTCTCAGCCACTATGCTGCTGGACCATCCTTCCTCATAGAAATGCCACCCTGAGCATTGACACTGAAAAGCTTAGCTATGCTCGAGTTGTATGCACAAAGAAAGGTTTAAAAATTTATTCAGCATGAGAAATGTTTGTATTTTATTTTTTACATCTGTATAATTCAGAAGTAGCTAAAGATTTATTTTTCTCAGACTTAATTTAAAAAAAAATCACCAAAAGGCAAAGATCAGGCCTGGAAACGTTTAGACCACAAATAATTGCTGAGAAAGTTATGAAGATGTGAAAATAGAAGCTCATAATGAAAGTCTCTATCTAACCATTAATACAGTTTCTGTTATTATTGTACTGAGATTATACTGCAACAATATTTAATGATGTGTTCAATCCAGAACACCAGATCTGAACCCTTTCAAACACTGAGAAGAAATTTGGGCTTCTTCCCATCTCTAAAAATATGTATGTATAATGTTTGTTTATTATTAGCTTGTTTGATCTTATAAAGGTCTATGTTTAATTGTTCCTAGATGCCAGGGAATAATGCCATTTGCATACATTTCAGCTATCCCCAGCTTTTGTAAAATAATTTATTTTATTTACTCTCAATTCTAAAGCTTTCAATGTTCAGGGTATTTACAATTATACTGAAGGTACTGCACAGATAGGTATGGTTTCCATCCTGTATTTGAATGTTAGGATAATTTTAACTAGAGAATTTAAATATATAATATATATGTAAAAATAACTATTACAAAGATTTCCAGGTCTCTCATACTTCATTGTTAACCACTGGATGGCAATGCATACTGTTCATTCTCCTTGAAAGGCAATCATTGTTAAAGTCACGCTTCAATATGTATCTAAATATTTAGAGCTTCCTGTTTCTATGAAGCATAGTGGCAATCCTGCAATGAGCTCCAGACTGTGGACCCCTTCCCTTACATGAGGTAACGTCTTCCAATGCAGATTTTATTACAAGATCAAGCCGTAGGGGATCCCCAGCACATTTTGTGACAGATATTTGTTGACGCCTGTGTGCTCATTTTGCTTCTGAATGTGAAAAGAGATTTTCCAAATGAAGTTTTAATAATGAAATACACTATTTAATTTCTTTGATAATGTAAGATGTAATGGGTAACTATGTGAGGGACAGGTAATATAACTATAAACAATATTTAGGAAAGGAATCAACACTGTAAGAGAAAAATGATAATTCCACTAAAGGCCCAGGATACGACCACACAGATTTTACAAGTACAAGGTTTAGTTGGTTTTAAAATTTTTTATTCAAGTTACAGTTAACATTATGATTACCCAAGCATATAGAAATTTTATAAAGACCTATGCACAAGTTACAAATATAGTAATACTTACATTTTAATGATATTTTAAAGGTCTGATGGCTGTCTTGCCAATTGATTATTAGTAGAGGGATGGGTCCTGCTGGAGTTTCCAATAGGGAGCTCAATTTTTTCACTTTGGATACCCTTTTTTTATAATGTGATTCTTACTATACCTTATTAGCATTTGTTTACATAGTGCACTTTAGGTAGGGCATGTGTTAGAAAAATGTGACTACCGGATATCTTGTAAGCAAAAAATTACTCTTACTATTAATTTTTCACAATATCACCCATTGGTATATGTTCTCCTGTAATCTTGTGGTATAAGATCATTTTTGGTCACTTACTTATGTCAAGCATTTCTTAAGCCTATGGTCTAGTATGGCTCGGCTAAAATCTTACAGGCCTCAGTCTGTAGGCCAGTGGTGGGCAACCTGTGGCCCCGGGCCACATGTGGCCCATTAGGGTAATCCGCTGGTGGGCCACAAGACAGTTTGTTTACATTGACCATCCACAGGCTCGACCGCCCACAGCTTCCAGTGGCCGTAGTTAACTGTTCCTGGCCAAAGGGAGTTGTAGGAAGTGGGACTGGCTGCAGAGACGTGCTGGCCCCTGCTTCCCGCAGCTCCCATTTTCTGGGAATGGTGAACCATGGCCACTGGGAGCTGCGGGAGGCCGTGCCTACAGACGGTCAATGTAAACAAACTGTCCTGCGGCCCACTAGCGGATTACCCTGACGGGCTGCAGGTTGCCCACCCCTGCTGTAGGCCTTGCATTTCAGCCCTACTTACTTAGATACATAACACATAATTTTCCCTTCTAACTACTGATCATCTTATACTTTTATAATCCTACATCTTAACTCTATTTAGCATAACATCACAATAAATGAACAATAAACTAAAATAATTGGCTCTACTTTTGACCTTAAGGGTACAGTGGCACTGCAATAAAAGACCTGCAGCATGGCTGTGACTGGCCAGGGTAGCTGACTTGGGCTCACAAGGTTCAGGCTGTGGGGCTAAAAATAGCAGTATATATGTTTGGGCTTAGGCTGTGAGGGAGTGGGTCTCAGAGCCTGGGATCTGAGCAGGAATGTTGACACTGCTTTTAGTCCCTGAGCTCAAGCCAATTAACCTGGTCTCTAAGACTAGGTGCTGTAATTTCTGGACCATGTGAAATCCAGCTAAAACTAGCTGTTAAGAACCAGAGTAAGAAGAGATTATACTTTATAATGAATAATATAACTCCAATGGCTTATAGAGGACTTCATGGAAATTTCTTGGTCAGCTACTCAGAAAAAAAGAAGGAAGTCAACATCAAAGAAGTTAATGTTATTTTCTTCAATAAATGGTATACAAGAAGGAAATCTGGGTGTGCTGACAACAGAAAAATGAAAGGACGAAGACAAGTGGAATTCACAATGGATTTGGATGTCTCGGTGGTATTTTTGTCAAGATGCAGTGGCAATCACAGAAGAGACCTGAAAAAGGGCACTGCAAAACAACATCCTGATTCTTAGAAGTGCTAAGGAAATTCTATAATGTTTTATTAGTTATTGCTAAAATTTGTGTTCCACAAATTATGTATATTAAATTAAGAATAAATCAATTAGATTTGTGTTCTCAAATTGGCAAATTGACACCTACTTAAAACAGATGAATGTGCACAAAATTATCTTTAGAGGGTGATCTCCTGTTGCTTAGATATTCATGTCTGTTGTAAAATTATTCTGGCAATGTTGGCTGTGGGGATAAACAATGCCAATAGTCATTCCAATGTCTGCTTCATATTTGTATGTTTGGCAGTTCCCAGAAAAAATACCTGGTTATCAATAGGCTAAATATGTTGAATATTCCAGGTGTGGATGACTAAAGCTAGCCTTCAAAGTTCCTATTTAGGCATTTAAATTGCCTCTGGTTTTCAAAAGTGCTGGTTTCTTGGTGGTTCCCTTTGATTTCAAAGGGTACCTATGATCGTAAAGGCTAACCTTCAGAGGAAGGATGGCCTAACGGATGGAGCACTAGTCTAGGACTTAGAAGAACTGAATTCAATTTCCAGTTCTGCCACAGCTGTCCTCCATGTTTGGACAAATCACTTATACTTGCTGAATTTCAGTTCCCCTTCTATGAAAGTGGATAATAATTCTTCCATATCTGACAGAGATGCTTTGAGGATGAATACTTTAAAGATTGTGAGGTGCTCAGGGAGGGAGGCCACAAAAGTAACTAAAAGAGAGACATAATTTTAGACAACCATTTTTTGAAAAATGTGGCCCATGTTTTCATTTAACTTCTATTATAGTTATACTACTGGTTTGTATTCTCTTCACCAGAAATGATGAATGCATCCAAGAACCAACATCTGCTTTAGAGTGTGAACACAGGAAAAAGAGCTCTCATTTCAATCCAAGGGAAAAATTTGGCCTGACTTGTTTTCAGGGACAAAATGCTGTGCAATAATGCCCAGAGTTTAATTTTTGTTTTTTAATTATTCCAGACTAAAACTCTTTTTTATAAAAAATGGTATTCTCTCTCCATAGCAAATCACAAATAGGATTCCACTACAGCCAGGCTCAGTGGGAAGCTGCCAACTTCACTTGATGCCCTAGAGAGTTGAAAGAGCAAGAAAATGAAGTTGCTCCAGACTGATTTGAAGATGGGCTATTTATTTTACAAAACTAATAAGCATTGAAACCCAATTTTCAAGAAAGGACCATGTGAATGAAGCCAGAGATAAGTGGTACAGCAGCATTTTTAAATCCTAGTGTTCCCCAAATTCAAGGCATTCATTTTGAATGGACTTCCTATGAGATGCATTATGAGCAACATGCAACCAGTTCCTGGATGCTGACAAAGGTTAAAAGAAGGAGAGATACTGAGGAGTCTGAAAATGTTGCATATGAAGTATGATAGAAGCAATTAAATACAAAACTTTTCAGCCCTTATGCTTAGGATCACTAATCATGGGGAACTAGTTCCGCACTGAATAGTAGCTAGTTTAAAGTCTCCATCCTGACATTCAGGGAATGTCTACACAGCAATGTAAGCCTAGGGTTAGTGGGACTTGAGTCAGGTGACTCTTGTTAGGGAACTCCGGGCTTGAGCATCTACATTGCATTTTAACCCGAGGTTAAGGGTTTTCTGACCTGCGCTCAAACCTAGGGCTCTGGCATCCACGCTACAGTGCACAGACCCAAGTCAAAGTAATCCTGTCCCAAAGTGCCCAGCATGGCCCTGTGAATGTGTTGCACTGTGGGAAAACTCTACTATCCACCCTGTTTCCTAATTATGATGGTGCCATTGATGGCACTCAGGTGCCCATAAGGAGCACATGAGAACATAAACTGCATAATTAGCTCCTTTGGAGGCTGTCCCAGTAGAATGACTGCAGTGTCAGAAGGCTTTATCCTGAACTACCATCTAATCTGCAAATTGGGCTCTCAACCTCTAATCTGAGTTACATTGGCAGGAAAATCTCCACGTGCACCAGTTCTGAGGATAATTAGGACGTCAGTCTCCAGGGCTGTCAAACTATTACAATGAAACTTTGCAATTCTTAATTTTTAAACATAGGATGTTCAATGAAGGTGGGTTGTTGGTTTGTTTATTTATGTCTGTTTATTTTGAAGTTTGACATAAAATTTAGTTTTCAGAGGGGAAAAAGCATGCCCTCCCCCCCCCCCCGGCCTGGCTCCTGCCAGCTGCAGACCAGTGAAGAGCATCCCCAGGGTTTGGGGTTCAGTGTGCTCCAGCATCACCTGAGGATGCCTTATCTTGTTATAGGGCCAAAGGCTGGAGTCCTGGTTTCAGTCCTATCCCAGATATGTCTTATTTCCTTTGCCACTCACATGAATAAGGCAAGCAGGATTTGATCCTGTCTATTATCTTTATGGGGTTGAGAACCACTTCTGCTAGCTCACTCCCCTGGGCTAAAGAAAACCTTGTATTGTTCTAAATAGTATTATTACTTTACTGTTTGCTGTCCAATATTCTTACTTCTTACTATTTGACCAAAGTGTTTGGGGATAGGGGGAGGGTTGGTTCAAATGTATTAAATAGGAAATTTAGCATGGAAATAAAAATTAGTATTTTTTTTAATGAGGTATCGAACCTACAGTTACCCAAATGGGAATGGAAAAGTCATGTAACAGAGTCACTCAGCCCCCACTTCCTAGTCCTCCTCCTATGTGCTTCACACGTGCCAACATCCTCGCTTGGTGTGAATAATGTCAACTGTATTTTAAACCTGAAAATTAATCCAGCTTCGAGCAGGATTAGCTTCCACTGAAGCATCAGAATGGCAACCAGATGTTGCTACCCAGCTGTCAAAATGTCATCAACTTCTTTTAAATTCCTTTTTCTCAGTTAAGCTGAGTTCCTTTTTTGCTTCAGTCTAAGGCAATATGTCCTGAGAATCCCTTATCCCTGCCCCTGCTGCACCCAGGGAGGCAGGGACAGGGATAAGGTAGCCCTGAGAGGCTGAGGGGAGGTTTTCAGGCTGGCTCTCACTCACCACCCTGATGGTGCACACAGCCTGGGTGCCCCTGCACATGCTACCTCATGGAGGGCAGGAGGGCCAGAGAGCAGAGCAGGGACCAAGTGGCTGCCCTGCAGGGATGGGGAACAGCTGATCTGGGAACACTGCCTCCCTCCCAGTTGTGCTGATCTGGGAACTCTGCCTCTCCCCCTCCCTGCCAGGCAGCTGCTTGATCCTTGCTCTAATTTCTGGCCCTTGCTCCCAATCCCCCCTCCCCAAGGATGCATGTGAAGGGGTGCCCAGGTTGCATGCACAGTGGGGAGGGGGGAGCAAGTGGGAGTCAGCCCAAAAACTTTCCTGCAGCAAAGAGGAGCCGGAGTCACTGCCACAGGAGGCTGTGGGGAAATCTGGGGGGCTGGCTTCCCCTTGCTGCCCTGACAGTGCACGCAGCCTGGGTGCTTCTGCACATGCAGCCCAAGGGAGGGCGAAGGAGGGGCCTGGGAGCAAGGGCCAGAGAGAAGAGTGGAGCCCAAGCATCTGCATTGCAGGAAGGAGGAATGGCAGGGCTCCCAGTTCAGCATGGCCAGTGGAGAGAAGATCCCCAACATCCCAGTGGCTGGGAGCCACTTCCCCTGGCAACTTTGCTCCCTGTTGCAGGCAAGCTCTGCACAGCAATGAGGAGGAAGAGGAGTTGAAGCTGCCACAGGAGGAGCAGGAAGGGGGAGCATACCTGATCAGGCAGTAATGATGCTTCCGAATGGTGCGCTGGCTGCCTGCAGCACTGCTCCTCTGGAACAGGAATTCTGTGATACATCCAGAGGACTTCTGGGACCTGAGTCAAGCCTGGGCAGGAAAGCAATAGATCCCAGCATAACAAGAGCTCAGACCCTCCAGAGTCCTGGGGCTCTATGTCAGAGTCCTAGGTTAGCACATTTGGGGTGTTGATGCAAGGGTGGTAAAGCTCAAGCTGGGCTTTGAATTAACCAGGAGGATGTCTTTAGGGGCTTTGATGAGGGCAGCTTAGGTTGAATGAACATGATGGAAACTGTGCTGGAAGAAATATGGCTGGAAGAGAGGATGTCCAGTTAACAGGAAGAGGACAACAAGATTGAGGACCTTAGAAGGGATGGAGTTAGGCTGGTGCTTTGAAAGGCAGGTGGTTTTGACAAAAAGGTTTTTTCTGAATGGAAGGGATAAAGGAATATACTTGTAGATGGATGGAAAGGAATCAGAGGACAAAGATGGCAAAGGTAAAGAAGAAGTAAAGGATAAGAGAAAGAGTGAGGGAGGCAGGAGCACATGAGGGTGAGCATACTCTTAACCAATTTTTAGTACTTATACAGTACACTGTGCAGCTCATAAGTCTCAGCCTTCTGTAGATTTATGGGGAACAGAACAAAACCAAAAACAATTCCACAGAGAACAGTGTCATGAGCCCGAGACCATCTTGAGGTGTGAATGAGGGCAAGAAATGCAGAAGAGAACTGAACCTGACTGCTTCTCTCCTATGCTCTTTGGAGATAAAGGGAAACGGCTTGAGAAAAAAGGAATATATTTGTGTATAACACTGTCCCTTGAAGTTCCTTGGGGAGCTAGAAAAATCAATGATCAGGGTTATTTGATTTTTCAGAATCCTGGTGTGATCAACTCGCAAGCAACCTATGGTACATACACATTATACATCTGAGAAAGTAAACTGAAGGGATGATGACTACAGGATTGCATGCTCCCTGTGAGAAGACCAATTCCTCTCAGTGCTATAATGCGACCTTTGTCAAGATGTACACTCTCATTGTGGCTACTCTAACCATTATTCACAGTGAAAGTCTATACACAACAAAGTGAACTGCTCACAAGCCTATCAATCAAACTATTTAAGATAGGACTGGAGTCTGATGTGTACCACACCTCTGGAAAAGTGAAAAACAGGAGGTGGTCAGCCAGAAACTTTGACCTTTTGGACACTCGGGTTTGGTCTACACTACCACTTATGTCAATGTAACTTATGCCGCTCAGGGGTGTGAAAACGGCAGTTCCCTGAGCAACGTAAGTTACAGCGACTTAAAGCGGTGACCACAACACGCTATGTTGGCAGGAGGCACACTCCCTCTGACAAAACTTCCGCCTCTCATGGAGGTGGACTAATTATGCTAATGGGAGAGCACTCTCCTGTCAGCATAGCTCGTCTTCACCAGATGTGCTACAGCTGTACCGTGGTAGTGTAGACTTGCCCCCAGTCTAATTCTAGGTTCAGGGGGGAAGGGGAAAATCTGGTGAATGCCTCCATCCACCACTTTTCAAGCTTCTGGGTTTGGAATTCAGGACAGAAAAGAGGTCTGGCTTCCAGACAGAAGGTGTATATACCTTGGTTTGTATAAAGGGCTCACTCATGTCTTCCAAGCTTGCTAGGTGAATTTTGTGATGATGCATAGGTACAAAATTGCCTGCCCATTGGTAATTTGCACTCTGGGAATTATAAACTATTATAAATCCAACATGAGGCTGCAGTTTTCACCAGCGTTGTATCAGAGGGTAGATTCCATTGATTCTTCGCCTATTTGCATGTACAGTGTAAGTTAATTTTGGATAGAATAGTAAAAACATCAAAGGCAGAGATAAAACTGCTTTGTCTTACTTTTTACTTTTTTAAAAAAAATGTTAACAATGAAAACTTTAAAAGAATGAACAAGTATAATGAGAACAGACACCGGTGAAAATACTAGCCTTCAGATTTCTAAGCTTTTGATCCTCCTCAAATTCTGTACTCAGCTCTCCTTAGTTCTGTTATTTTAAGTAGGGAAAATAAGCTTGACTGTACTCGGGATATAAAACGTAGCAAGGAATTAAGACAGTCTTGTAAATGATTCAAAGATATTGTGTTGAGTATAACCTTTATTTCAAATGCAACAGTGACCTTCACTTCACTTTTCTCAATAGTTAACGGATATGATAATGGCTCTACTGAAGGACAGGATATCATTCTGGGGCTGCACTTTGAACACTTCAGGGATTCGTTTATTTTAGTGTGTGGGGGTCAACGATATGTAAAACCACTTTGAGTGTCATCCCTGGCTAGATAATCTTAATGAGTGTGTGTCCGACTGCTGGACTCCTCCCTTATTAAGTCAACTAATTTCTTATCTATACTCTAGAGAAAGATAGCAAACTGTCCAGGAATAATAATCTTACACAAGTGGGAAATGGATCAAACAATTTTGAGACACTTGTGGCCAATAGGAAAATTCAATATATAGATACTAAAGAAGATTAGCTTAATAATGGGGAGATACATCATGTTTATATTCACCAGAATGGATTATAAGCCTCTTGGGCATGGACTATGTATTTCTTCCTGTACCATCTAAAGTACCAAGTATGTTCTTTCAGGCAGGCTACTTTATTTACTATGTAGTTAGGGTATCAGCTGCTGTGGTAAGGCACAATCCAACTCCACTGAAGCCAATAGAAATGCTCTCATTGGTTTTAATGAGAGCTGGATTAGGCCCACAATCAGTTTGTGCTGTTACTCTGGACCCCTCCAGAAGCAAAGCCTCTCCTGTAAGCCTGACTGAGATTAGTGCTTGATCAGCATGCATGTGTACATAAAATAGTACAACTCATTAGGCATTGTTATGCTATACTTGTACCCTTTGCTGTCATACAGAAAGAAGATCTGTGTAGCATGCTACAATAGGCCAGGTAGGAAAGAATGACAGATTTATATAAAGCAGATGGGTTTTATTGATAATAAACCCATCTAATAGCTTTCTTTGACAGGATAACAAGCTTTGTGGATGGAGGGAAGCAGTAGATGTGGTCTATCTTGACTTTAGTAAGGCTTTTGATACTGTCCCACATGACCTTCTCATAAACAAGCTAGGGAAATACAACCTAGATGGAGCTACTATAAAGTGGGTGCATAACTGGTTGGAAAATGGTTCCCAGAGAGAAGTTGTCAGTCATTCACCATCAAGCTGGAAGGGCATATTGAGTGGGGTCCCAGAGGGATCAGTTCTGGATCTGGTTCTGTTCAATATCTTCATCAATGATTTAGATAACGGCATAGAGAGTACACATATAAAGTTTTCAGATAATACCAAGCTGGAAGGAGTTCAAGTGCTTTGGAGGACAGGATTATAATTCAAAATGATCCAGACAAACTGGAGAAATGGTCTGAAGTAAATATGATTAAATTCAATAAGGACAAATGCAAAGTACTCCACCTAGGAAGGAACAATCAGTTGCACACATATAAAATGGGAAATAAATGCTTAGGAAGGAGTACTGCAGAAAGGGATCTGGGGTTCATAAGCTAAATATGAGTGAACAGTGTAACACTGTCGCAAAAAAAAGAAAACATCTTTCCTGGATGTAGTAGCAGGAGTGTTGTAAGCAAGACATGCAAAGTAATCCTTCTGCTCTACTCTGGGCACCACATTTCAGGAAAGATGTGGACAAATTGGAGAAAGTCCAGAGAAGAGCAACAACAATATTAAAGGTCTATAAAACATGACCTATGAAATACTGGATTTGTTTAGTCTGGAGATGAGAAGGCTGAGGAGGTACATAACAGTTTTCAAGTACATAAAAGGTTGTTACAAGAAGGAGGGAGAAAAATTCTTCTCCTTCACCTCTGAGGATAGGACAAGAAGCAATAGGCTTAAATTGCAGGAAGAGATGTTTGGGTTGAATATTAGGAAAAAAATTCCTAACTGTCAGGATGGTTAAGCACTGCAATAAATTACCTAGGGAGGTTGTGGAATCTCCATCACTGGAAATTTTTAAGAACAGGTTAGACAAGCACCTCTCAGGGATAGTTTAGATAATACTTGGTCCTGCCATGAGTACAGGGGACTGGACTAGATGACCCCTCTTGTGCTAGTAATAATCTGTTTAAACTGGCTTCAGATCTTCCCTGAGCACCTGCTTCCCAGACCCCAAATTAAGGTTATCTCTTTGGTTACTTAGTTTCTCTTATAGGGTTTTAGCTGTTGTCCTCTGTGCTACACTAGACTCTTTCCCCCAGGTTCTCTCTCACTGAAGGCAGGTTTTGTGTGCGAAAGCTCATGGGGTCTGACTGACTATCTCCCTGCACTTTTTGCAGTCATTTACACCCATGCAAAGGGTGTGAAAAGTGCTACCCTTCACATAAATGACTACACAGTGTGCAGGGCAATGAATTGGGCACAGGGAAGGAAAAGCTGATGTATCAGCCTCATTGTTCTGTCACTGCTAACATGAAACAGCTGAAAGAGGCCCTTCCACTAAAACTTACTGAACTCAGGAAACAATCATTTATATCCTTGGGCTTTGATCTTGAGACGCTTGTGGGCAATGGGTTAGCAATACATTAACTACCCTTTTTCCTTAATGGAACAACTGATTCAGGTGATGTGTTTTTTTGTTTTTGTTTTTGTTTTTTTTGTTTTTTGGCTGAGCTGGTGTCTGACTGGAAGCTTGAATGGCAAATTAATTTTATAACAGTTGCAGATGCATGCATTTTTTCCCTTGCTCTGTTTACTTAGCCACTGGCAGTGGCTAATGGTCCATTTTCAGTGGGAAGTGGTGAACAACAAGGTTGGTGTTTACTTTCCAATGGATACCTTGCTTAATCCACCCCCCACCTCAAGCGGCATATTAAGTTTCATATTGGAACAATTTATCAATACAACAAGGCTCATGCAAGGACATTTTCAATCACCATCTGATGCCTCTATGTGAACCAGTAATTATTTGTGGAAGTTGAGGTTCATGAACACAAGATCTAGATATGGCCAAAATGTAAAGGTGTTAAATGTTTGACTGCACTTTTCAGTCCACATTTTTCTATTTGGCTGGGCCTGCTGAGTTACCTGTGAGAGAATGCACTGTAGTGGTTGCAAAATAAAGTATAAGCTTCTTTGTTATATTATTAACCATTTAATTGGTCATTTTACCTCATCTTCTACATTATTTCACTGCTTTAATAGAGTATAGTTCTCACAGGCCAGCTGGCTCTTTAAGGGCAATCAGGCTCAGTCTTGCCTCTGAGGTAGCAATTAAACCCTAGCTGATTCTGATCTGGGAACTTAATTACAGCTACTCATCTCAGCTGCAAAAGGGAAAACCCCCCTGAGAGGAAGGAGAACTTAGATAAGGAGGAGCTATAGGAAGGGTCTAGTGAAGACAGGCTGGAGATAACTACAGACAGTAACTTAGGTTCCTGTGGTATGTGCTGTGATAGAGTCTGTAACAAATAAGGTGCTCTTGGGAGAAGCTACTAGAGTTCCTGAGGCACAGAGGTATTGGGGTAATGACAGAATGGCCTCTGAGGGAAAGAAGCCCTGAGGATAGTGATCAGCTAAAGAAGTAAAGAAGGAACTCTACAGTGCTTGGGAGCAAAGAATTTCAGTGTAGCCTGAGTGGGCAGAAAGATCTTCTATTTAGATGCTGGACTTTCCTTACCCTGGAAGGGGGACAGAGCTGGAAAGAGCTGAACTACCCAGAGGGCTATGCCATTCAAGGCATAGCCAGAAACAAGCCATTGCAGAGCTACAGAAGTAATCAACAGGGGAGGCTGGAAATGAACACCATGCTTTGATAGACGGGTGCTACAGTGGTGAATACAACTGCTTATGATAGTGCAGTCCAACCACTATTTGTATAGGCTACCAGGCTACTTACCTGAATATGTGGGATGGATACCTAACCAATACTTCTTTGCCTTTCCCAAACCCGAGTTAACCAAACTAATATGCTGTTGAAAGTGATTAAACTCCCAAAGGCAGGAACTAAATCTCTTTGTTTTTTCCTACAATACTGAGGTTTTTTCTCCTCTAGATTGTCAGTTCTTTAAAAGATTAAATAAATACCTAAACTACAATGAAACAGGATGGGCTCTCTGATTAAGCCATTATTCTCCACTTCAGCAGAGGGGTAGTGCTATTTCCCAGCTGTTTGCAAGTCCTTGTATGAAATATTTTCACGCTACACCTAGCTGTGTGTCTCAAGTAGTTCTTATATTTTAAATACATCATTGTCCTGGGTTTTCTTATGCTATGAGCCTTACATTTTATTATACTTGTATGTAGGAAGGTCAATATTTACGTTTATATTCATAACAGATTTTAGAGTTAGTGAGCCATCAGCAGATTTCTGTGCCAGGATGGTCATACATAGTGTTAAACTAAAGTTATCTTCACATAAAACGAGCCTTTTGAAATCACAAGTGGGTGGAAAAATCTGGTGTAATTTGAGAATAGATTGTCTCAATTGCCAACTGAATTTAAGTGTTTTTACAATTGTTTTGAGTTTTTCTTAGGAGTGGGAGCTACTTAACATCAATACTCTGTGACTAACCATGCAGAATAAGGTATATGAGCCATAAAACATTATTATTTTCAAGTAAATAAGTTTGATACCTTTTATTCTCAGTAACAAATTAGACTGCAAGATTTTTTTTTTCTCCAGTAACTTCCAAGAAAACTTTGTAAAATAGATCTTTAAAAGTCTTACAAAAGACTTGAGGAAGGGAAGATAAAATGGAACAAGTTACCTCCTTTTACTTTCCACACTTCCAAATGCTTTCCATGTCAGCTAAAGTATTCCACACACCATCACTGTACACATTCAAAGCAAGCTGTTGTTTTACAGCCAGCTTCAGCTGACTTTAATGGGTTTTGGATCAGGCTCTTCATCTTCAGTAGTTGGGTCCAGGTACAAGTGGTGTGACCTGAAACTTTATAACAACACTTTTTTATGTGTACTCTGAAGTATTTAATGTTTTCAATTAATCATTATTTGAATGTTGGACCTCCTGCAGCTGAAATATTTGATTAAGAATTAGTCTATGTAGAAACCTATACTAGTAAACCTGCATTAAACTTTTAATAAAAGCAAATTCTATAAGCATCACATTCAGGCCCAGCTCGTGGCATGAAATTGTATTTCAGATTGTCTCTATTTATCAAATCTCCATTTCCATTTAGTTAAATATATTCCTCTCTAATCTGGGTATATATTAATTCTTCCAAAATGAGATTCTGACTCCAGAGAGAGGGTCGTTCCCCTCCCACCCCATACATCTTCTGCAATGGAATAATTGGCCTTCTGCCCCAATGCCTCCCTGTAGAGCTAAAGTCCCCCCACCC
This sequence comes from Lepidochelys olivacea, assembly GCF_965140295.1. Lineage (NCBI taxonomy): Eukaryota > Metazoa > Chordata > Testudines > Cheloniidae > Lepidochelys > Lepidochelys olivacea. The sequence goes on from NC_140411.1 coordinate 172,925,513, forward strand.
TGCCACAGGGCAGAAGACCTGAGCTCCTTTCCCCACAGTCTGGTAGGTGGAGAATGGGACTGGGGGCTCTGAAAGCCTCACTCTAACGTTAAAAGATCGGCACGCAGCTCATGAGCTGCGGTTTGGCCACATCTGCAATAGACAGTTGAGTTTTTTTACATTATTGTTATGAACGTGTACAACTACTGTATCTCTGGCTGGGCCAATTCCTCTTAGACTTGCAATGGGTGACAAATTCTGTTACATGTACACCACCCATACTATATAAACATTGGGGGGGGGAAGGTATGCAAATAAGTATTCTTAAATTTAATCACTTGCATATTTTAGTATGTGTGGTAATCTTACTGGGAAAGTATTACTAAACTGACACACACAAGGGGCAACTAAAAGAAGACTCTCATTTTCAGAGGCCATAGTTTGGCAAGATATGTAAGGAAATTGTCTACTACAGCACTGATCCCACTCCAGTGAAGTTAGTGGGAATTTTGCTAGTGACTTCAATGGAAGCAGGGTCAAACCCAAAGTGTAAGTTTCACAAAAAGGACTTAGATGCTGAAGTGGTCAGTATTACAGTACTAATATTTGGGTGCCTGCTGCCAGATGAATTCTTAAACCAGGACGCCCATACAATCCATGGAGAGAGCTAGGCACCTAAAGATGGGATTAAGAAAAACCAGTGTGCTGAGTGTGGAGTCACATTCGCTAGTCAATAGGTAATGCTGAGGTGAGGGCCAGTATTCAAAGACCCCAGTCAGGATTAGGTCTCCATTGTACTGGACACAATGCAAACATAGAAAAGAATGAATCCCTGCCCTGAAGGTCTTATAACTGAAAAATCTTTCATGTATTCTGATCTTTAGAATGTATGGGTTCTAGTCTCCATTTTATACAAAAAGATTAGTATACCTTACTCCCTTTGTCATTAAAGAAAACCTAGTGAACATCAATTTAAAGAGAGAAATATTTTCAGGCATCTTTGGAAGAATACAAAAGTTTGGTTTGGGGTGGGATAAGAACTGAAACCTGAAAAACAGATTTGGCTTTGAACGATGAAGCCCGTAAAGTGTTGAGAAAAAGAGCTTCACTAGAAAAAATGCTACACCATGAATGTAATTCATGTTATCCTGGCTTGCATGTCTGGCAAAACAAGAGCACTTTTATTTTGGGATGTTAGTTTGAAAGTGAGTATGTAAAATACAATCAATTCCATTAGGTGAATGAAACTGAGCTATGTACCTTCAAGATAAAGTGTAAACAGGTGTAATGTGGGACTCTATAACCTGCTCCAGGAACTGAAAAGATCACCTTCTGGGTACATAATGCACTACCTTGTGCTCACTTAATCCTGATCCCCCGTAGAGCTCAAGCTAACAGCTGTACTGAATTATTACAAACATGTTCTTGGGTTGAAAAGTAATATTTTAGAAATCAAACTCTCAACAAAAGGCTTTTCTCTCCCTAGTAGTCAGCTAATAGCTGGGATGAGATCACCTGAAATCCTGAAGCATTTAATTGCTAATTTCTGAAAACAGTGAATAAAATGGATGGTAGGATTTTTTATTTTTGTACTGGTGAAAATGAGACCCCAAAAATCCAATGCTTCCTGCAGAATCCTTAGAACCCCAAAACCCAGGGTAAGCACTGTGGGTGGATGGGTGTGGAGAAGGACAGGATGGAACATTGACAATATCTTTACTAGTGGAAATCATGGATCAGATGCAATCTGAATATGGCCTCCTTTGGAATATGTGTATAACCAGTAGCCTTATAAGCAACTATTTTCTCTTTGTCTAGTATTCAGAGGCATTTAGGCTTTCTCCTCCCCCAGCTTCTAGAGGTTCATAATTTCCACTTGCAACCTTGAAAACCACCCTGTAATCATTTGGTCATAGGCACAAAGGAAAGTCATTTGATGAAATAACGGGAAGCTTTAGTTATTTGGCCAACTGACTAACTGTGGCAGAATTACTGTAATATATAATATCAGTGGATACTTTGGAATCAGCCTCAATGAAAAGGTGGATTAGTATCCCATACTCCTCCTCTGCGGTAGAGTAGAGGGATAGGCATGCTACACTGCTGAGGGAGGCTTTCCCCCTCAGGACTGAAGTAGCACATTGGGTGTAATTGCAGGGTTCCAGGACTGCAAAGCACAGAGTCAGGGTGTGGCCCCATGATTTGACATCTGGAAACATCAACAAGATTAGCGTGGCTGGCGAAACTGTACATTTAACTGTACAACTTTACTGTGGGAGTCAGAAGATGGCAGTCTTCACTCGTTGTTAAAAATGCTGCCTCCTAACCCTAAGGAGAACATGTGAAAACTGAAGGATAAAATACATGTACATTTTAGACTGTACCTTAAATGCCAAATTTTAATTTGGACTACATGTTGAAAATGCAGAAACGACAGTTTTCCCTTTATTTTTCCCTGAAACTAGTCACGGAAGCACAATGGCTGTCAATATGCAAACAAGAAATAAATAGTTAGACTAATTTGAACCAAACACCAATGCCAGATAAATCTCCAGTTCTGCAAGGACTTATGTATGTATTTAACCTAAACATCTAAGTAGTCCCCTTGTAGGACTACTCACATGCTTATCATTAAACACACAAGTCTTCTGCATGGTTGTATTAACTTAAAACAGGTTTCAGAGTAACAGCCGTGTTAGTCTGTATTCGCAAAAAGAAAAGGGAGTACTTGTGGCACCTTAGAGACTAACCAATTTATTTGAGCATGAGCTTTGTGCTGGAAATGGCCCACCTTGATTATCATGCACATTGTAGGGAGAGTGGTCACTTTGGATGAGCTATTACCAGCAGGATAGTGAGTTTGTGTCTGTGGTTTTTGGAGGGGGGTGAGGGGGTGAGAGAACCTGGATTTGTGCAGGAAATGGCCCAACTTGATTATCATGCACATTGTGAAGAGAGTTGTCACTTTGGATGGGCTATTACCAGCAGGAGAGTGAGTTTGGGGGGGGGAGGGTGAGAAAACCTGGATTTGTGCTGGAAATGGCCCAACTTGATGATCACTTTAGATAAGCTATTACCAGCAGGACAGTGGGGTGGGAGGGGGTATTGGTTCATGGTCTCTGTGTGTATATAATGTCTACTGCAGTTTCCACGGTATGCATCCGATGAAGTGAGCTGTAGCTCACGAAAGCTCATGCTCAAATAAATTGGTTAGTCTCTAAGGTGCCACAAGTACTCCTTTTCTTTTAACTTAAAACAGTACTTCTGGAAACAGTGGGGCATATCAATAGCTGTTGTAATTCAACATAGCTCCATTGACTTCAGAGGTGCATCACTTTACACCAGGTGCATATCTGACCCAATATGTTTAAGTTATTTAGTGGTGCTTATTTTATCAATTTTATACCAAATTTCCATGCATTCAAGAAATGAGCAAACATGCCCTAACTTTATAGTTTAACAAAACATAACTGAAACTGTTAATAATACTTAGTCTTACATAGTGTCATTATTGCTTGTATATGAAACCAAAAGAATGGTGGTTTTCTGTAAGGAAAATTATAATTGAATAAAACAATATTTGCTTGTTAGCAATGTCAGCTTAATAAATCTCATAACATTAAGCATTATCTTTCCAAGGAAAGTTGTGGTGCCCTTGTTATGTGAACATGAGTTTTGTATTCATTGAGTTCTCATCAGCCATCTTGTAAACAAAGCATCCATTTATTATGCAAAACTTCTTTTCACATAATCTGTTTGAAGTACCGTATATAACCCTTCATTAGCCCGTTTGTTTATGAGCTGACCCCCACAAGATGGATAGGTAAAAATAGCAAAAAGTGTATGACCCTTTCATAAGCTGACCTTCTATTTCATGGGTTGGCAAACTTTGGCTCCCAGGCCATCAGGGTAAGCTGCTAGCGAGCCTGGACCTTTTGTTTACCTGGAGCATCCGCAGGCACGGAGCCCTTCAGCTCCCAGTGGCCGCAGTTTGCCATGCCCAGCCAATGGGAGCTGCAGGAAGTGGCTTGGGCCAAGGGACATGCTGGCTGCCACTTCCTGCAGTTCGCATTGGCTAGGAACAGTGAACCATGGCCACTGAGAGCTGAGGGGCTCCGTGCCTGTGAATGCTCCACATAAACAAAACGACAATGTACTAGATATTCAATTCACTAATTCAATAGAGCTTAAATTCATCAAATCTTGGTGTAGACCCAGGGATAAACCAACCCCTGCACTTTGATGCTTCACCTTTTTACCAAAAAAAAAATTTGGCTTATGAACGAGTAGACATGGTAATTTAGCAACAAGAACTAGTGGTCACCAAATGAAAGTAATAGGCAGCAGGTTTAAAACAAATAAAAGGAAGTACTTATTCACACAATGCACAGTCAGCCTGTGCCAGAGGATGTTGTGAAGGCCAAGATTATAACAGGGTTCGAAAAAGAACTAGATACGTTCATGGAAGACAGGTCCATCAGTGCTATTAGCCAGGATGGGCAGGGATGCTGTCCTTAGCCTCTGTTTGCCAGAAGTTGGGAATGGGCGACAGGGATTACCTGCTCTGTTCATTCATTGTAGGGCACCTAGCATTGGCCTCTGTCAGAAGATAGGATACTGGGCTAGATGGACCTTTGGTCTGTCCCACTATGGCTACTCTTATATGTTCTTATATTCATGTGAGGCCACTTGTGGGTGCTTGATTTACTTAGAACAGCTATTCCATTACACATTTAACTAATTCTTTTGTAAAGGGATTTGTGATCTCTTGGTCATAAAAATAATAAGAAAATACTTATATTTTATATATTATACAATATAGTATATTGTACCAGTATGGAAACATAAACAGTATGGAAACATAAACATTCAGTTACATGGGCATCACATTACCATATCTTCAGTATTTCTCTTCTGGGAACTGGGCAAACAATTAACAAAAAACCCATAAGGTATTTGTTGTGAATTGTCTAGAAATGATTTTTTTTTCTTTAATTTCTCAAATTGTCACTGAATAATTTCTTCAAGTAGTTTTTGGGTGATAGCATGTTTATCAGATCACTTTGTGTTTTTGACTTTAGAGATCCAAATATTCTGACTGGATATCTACATCACATGTATTTCTTGTTGCATGAGTTTAGTTTTTTTGAAATCCGACATCTAATCCATTTCAGACAAATCTGAAATTCGCTTTCTCCAAATATATTGCCATATTTATATGTGAGCACTGCTTGCATGATCAGTCCTATCAGTAGACTCGGAATAATTTAAAGAGCAAATGCACATCACCATGCAACGAAATTGGGTACCTATGAATGCATAAACAGAGAAAGAAGTATCATGACATTAGAAATGTTATTGTTCAACAGTTATCTGATGGGCACATTGCTAAAACAGTCTTTCATTTACATAAAAAATAAAATAAGGCCAAATGCTCCATTCCTTCATAAGGCAAATCCCCCATTGTTAGCTTTGTTTAATTAGATGACTAGGCATCATGTTGAAACAGGGAGAGAATAAGCAGAGCTATAAGCAATCTGTTGCTAACCCTATAGCCAATTGCTTGCCTACTCTTGTCTCTTATTAAGACAGTTTTAAGAGATGAACTAAACAAGCTTAGCCAAATAGGCTAAAGACAAAGCAATACAATACAGACAGGAAAGTTAATGTTATCAGTGCTTCTGGGAAGCAGTTTTCAACATTCTGTTCACCTTACACAAATATGCTCCAAAATATGCATTCAAAAGCAGCCATATTTACAGCATGAAATATGTTTACAAGCTACAAGTCACCCATGATAAAAATTTACCAATCAACCTTTTTACCTTGATTTTTCTGGTACCTTTCCTTATCTGTGTTTTTTGAATATTACGTTCCAAGATAGCTGCCCTTGAAGGTACTTCCCATGCTTATACAAGGGCAGAACATTCATGTATCTTGTCTGACAAGTTTCATATTTTCCCCATGCCAAAGCTGACTTCAGCTTGCAAAGTTTAATGGAATATTTAGCATGGGTGATGAGAATTGTGGGAAGAGCATAATACATTCAGCTAATAACTTCCAAACACCTATATATAATTTAAATACTGTGAACAAAATAGTAATTTTTGTTGTCAGAAGGGGGTCGCAGTACAGTGATTTTTGAGAACCCTGGGTCTATGCTACCAGGTCCCTTTCGCCAACCTAACTTGCCTGTTGTGTTGAAAATGAAAACTTCAGCAAGGGTACCAGAAGACAAGGGAGGCAAACAGTAGTTCTGGTTCTGCTCCACACACATACTGCTTCTACAATGAGCTGGATGCGATTCTCGGCAGTGACCCCACCATACCCCTAAATGCAATGTGGACACCTCCCAGGAGTCTGAGTCCTGGGCCACCTCAGGCAACAATGAGGACGACATTCAGGAAGAGAAGGAGAAGGGGAGAGAGGCAAGCAGTGGATCCATTCTCCCCCAAAAGCCAAGGGCTGTTTTTAACCCCAGAGCCCAGCCAATCACAGGACTGCGTGGTGGCCAAACATGACGCTGGGGAAGGCACCTCTGGTGAGTGCACATTTCCACTGAAACTGTAGAGGTTACATGCAACTTATTTTATGTTTAATATGAACAAAAAATGAGGTGCAGTGGTATCCGCTTCCTGGTGGCTGCTCCAGCTACACAGAGGGTGCTCCTGGGAAAGCCTGTCTATATGCCCAGGCATGGCCCACGAATCCTCCATGGAGATCTCGATCAAGATTTTATGGAGGTACTCTTCAATCCTTTGCAGAAGTTTCCAGGGGACGACTGCCTTATTTCTTCCACCATGGTAGGAAACTTTCCCACACCATTCCAGTCTTAACTCTGCAGGCATTATTGCTGCACAGAGCATAGCAGCATAAGGACCAGGTCTGTACCAAGTCTCTTGCAGCATCTGCTACCTAGCCACCTTGTTACCCTGAGGAGACTGATATCACATAGGGTCACCTAGGGGAAACGGTGGAAGTTTTCATTAGAAGTGCTTGCACTGCAAACAATAGAGCATGTGATCCACTCCCTGTGGTGAATTATGGGTTCCTCAACCATGCTTTCCCAATCTACTACCAGCAGCATTAAAGGAAGGGGAGTGGGAGGGAGTCGGCTTCCTATATTTCTCTCCCTCCTCACCCAGAGCCAGCAGGGAAATAGTCAGCAAATATGGGTGGCTTAATGCTGGTCTAAGTGATGTCCATTTGCCTCCCAGAGACACAGAGCTCCTTGCTGGACTCTTCTGATTGCCCTGGTATCAGATGTCAGCTATCTCTGAACAGCCAATCTGCCTCCATACCCCAACCCTGCAGAAACTTCTCTCCATTTGCCTCACAGATATTATGGAGCACACAGCAGGCAGTGATAACAATGGGGATATTGCTTTCACTGAGGTCTAATCTACTAAACTATGCCAATGACCTTAATGCATCTGAAGAAGTGGGGTTTTTACCCACAAAAGCTTATGCTCAAATAAATCTGTTAGTCTTTAAGGTGCAACTGGACTCTGTGTTGTTTTTGTGGATACAGGCTAACACAGCTTCCCCCCGATACTTAATGACCCTTTAAACATCCAAAGGCACATTCCACCACCATTCTGCACTTGCTCAGCCTATTCTTGAACCACTCCTTACTGCTGTCAGGATGGCTGGTGTACAACTTCCTGAACCATGGGAGCAAGGGGTATGCTGGGTTATTTTATATAAATGGTTATTTTGTCTGGAAAGTCTCTGCTTCCAGCTTTCTGAATAGACCTTGTCACGGTTCCTCCCCCACTCTGAACTCTAGGGTACAGATGTGGGGACCTGCATGGAAAACCTCCTAAGCTTATCTTTACCAGCTTAGGTCAAAACTTCCCCAAGGTACAAAATATTACACCTTGGACTGGCCGCTACCACCACCAAACTAATACTGGTTACTGGGGAAGAGCTGTTTGGACGCGTCCTTCCCCCCAAAATACTTCCCAAAACCTTGCACCCCACTTCCTGGACAAGGTTTGGTAAAAAGCCTCACCAATTTGCCTAGGTGACTACAGACCCAGACCCTTGGATCTTAAGAATAATGAACAATCCTCCCAACACTTGCACCCCCCCTTTCCTGGGAAATGTTGGATAAAAAGCCTCACCAATTTGCATAGGTGACCACAGACCCAAACCCTTGGATCTGAGAACAATGAAAAAGCATTCAGTGTTTTACAAGAAGACTTTTAATAAAAAATAGAAGTAAATAGAAATAAAGAAATCCCCCCTGTAAAATCAGGATGGTAGATATCTTACAGGGTAATTAGATTCAAAAACATAGAGAACCCCTCTAGGCAAAACCTTAAGTTACAAAAAAGATACACAGACAGAAGTAGTTATTCTATTCAGCACAATTCTTTTCTCAGCCATTTAAAGAAATCATAATCTAACACATACCTAGCTAGATTACTTACTAAAAGTTCTAAGACTCCATTCCTGGTCTATCCCCGGCCAAGACGACTACAGACAGACACAGACCCTTTGTTTCTCTCCCTCCTCCCAGCTTTTGAAAGTATCTTGTCTCCTCATTGGTCATTTTGGTCAGGTGCCAGCGAGGTTACCTTTAGCTTCTTAACCCTTTACAGGTGAGAGGAGCTTTCCCCTGGCCAGGAGGGATTTCAAAGGGGTTTACCCTTCCCTTTATATTTATGACAGACCTGTGTTCTTAAAAATGGATTCATGCACCTTTCCTGATACCACCCCACCCCACCCATATTGATGTCAATGGAACACCCCCTGTGATCCACCAGTGCTTGTAACACCATTGAAAAATATCTTTCAGTTTGTGTACTTGTTAACAAGGTGGTCTGGTGCCAAAATAAGGATGTGTGCCATCTATCACCCCACCACAGTTAGGGAACTCCATTGCAGCAAAACCATCCACTATGTCCTGCACATGACCCAGAGTCACTACCCTTCTTAGCAGAAGTTGACTAACGGCCCTGCATACTTGGATCACAATAGCTCCAATGGTGGACTTAACGTCTCTGAATTGATTCCCCACTAACCTGTAGAAGTCTGGCATCGCAAGCTTCCACAGAACAACCACCACTTGCTTTTCCACTATCAGAGCAGGTCTTATTTTAGTGTTGCTGAGCGTCAGGGCTGCAGAAAGCTCTGCACAAAGAACTTATGCAGTCAAAAATTCTGCAGCCACTGCTTATCTTCCCATAACTGCATAACATTGTGATCCCACCGGTCAGTGTGACTGCCAGTGGCAACCAGGAATTGTTTCGTTCTGTGGCTTGCAGCAGGGCTGCTTGAAGGACATTGCGATGTTCCACATGGCTGCTCCTGTCTCTGCTCTGGAAATACTGAATGATAAGGAATGAGGTGTTTGTAACACTCACAGCAAGAGTGCACAGCTGATCAGGCTCCATGCTTCTTGGGCTACGGCCTATGTGTGGCTAAGTCCAGCTTTTGGGAAAAAAAAAGCAAAAATCGGTTGTTTGCTGTTGACAGGGAGGGAAAGAGAAAACTGCATCATGGGAAGTTGAAGCCATCTTCCCATTCCCCCCATATCAAGGTTCCTCCCCCACTCTGAACTCTAGGGTACAGATGTGGGTCCTGCATGAAAAACCTCCTAATCTTATCTTTACCAGCTTAGGTCAAAACTTCCCCAAGGTACAAAATATTCCACCCTTTGTCCTTGGATTGGCCGCTACCACCACCAAACTAATACTGGTTACTGGGGAAGAGCTGTTTGGACACGTCTTTCCCCCCAAAATACTTCCCAAAACCTTGCAACCCACTTCCTGGACAAGGTTTGGTAAAAAGCCTCACCAATTTGCCTAGGTGACTACAGACCCAGACCCTTGGATCTTAAGAACAATGAACAATCCTCCCAAAACTTGCACCCCCCCCTTTCCTGGGAAATGTTGGATAAAAAGCCTCACCAATTTGCATAGGTGACCACAGACCCAAACCCTTGGATCTGAGAACAATGAAAAAGCATTCAGTTTTCTTACAAGAAGACTTTTAATAAAAATAGTAGTAAATAGAAATAAAGAAATCCCCCCTGTAAAATCAGGATGGTAGATACCTTACAGGGTAATTAGATTCAAAAACATAGAGAACCCCTCTAGGCAAAACCTTAAGTTACAAAAAGGATACACAGACAGAAATAGTTATTCTATTCTGCACAGTTCTTTTCTCAGCCATTTAAAGAAATCATAATCTAACACATACCTAGCTAGATTACTTACTAAAAGTTCTAAGACTCCATTCCTGGTCTATCCCCGGCCAAGACGACTACAGACAGACACAGACCCTTTGTTTCTCTCCCTCCTCCCAGCTTTTGAAAGTATCTTGTCTCCTCATTGGTCATTTTGGTCAGGTGCCAGCGAGGTTACCTTTAGCTTCTTAACCCTTTACAGGTGAGAGGAGCTTTCCCCTGGCCAGGAGGGATTTCAAAGGGGTTTACCCTTCCCTTTATATTTATGACACCCCATAAGGCATTGCAAGACCTTTTCAACCCCACTCCCCCATGTATAGTTGCACTGTGAAATAGCTATCCAGCGTGCACTACTCTTTGTGCAATGCAAGCACTGCTAACGATGGTGCATGCCACTGACACAATGAGCAATGCACATGTATGGATGTACGCAACTGACTTAATTAATGCAGAGGCAGGATGTTGACTTACGATAAGTTGACATATGTTTGTAGTGTAGACATGCCCTAAGTGTGAAGATGTAGTAGGCAGACAACCCAGGTAATAGAAAATTCAGAATGCTTTCAAGGAAGCCCTATTTTATAGCATCAAAGCCTAATTTACAAAGCAAAGCATTTGAATAAATGGAGTATAGAGAGCATTGACATTTAAGAGGGTTCTTTCAAATAATAGTTCTAGGAAAAAAATCACTCAGAATACTTAAACACTATAACAACACCAACTGATAGAAATGATACATGTCTTCAGAGAAGACATGGGAATCCATATTTCCAGGACAATAGTCTAAGAAGCAATTATGATTTTTATTTGCATAATCTTAGTGCTTTCATTAATGAGAAGGGGCATATCTGATAAAGGGATTGTATGCCTCTTTTCTTTCGCTAAAAATCTTATTTTCCCGAAAAAGACTACTTTAATTTTTCATGATGTATGACTTTAAGATCATATTTTGCTAGGAATGCTTGGAGCAATGATTTCAATTAATGAGCTCAGTTGTACTTTAAGAAAATGATTCAAATATAAGGTGTTGGAATACCCAATTCAGATACAAAGTAACTTTTCCCCCTCAAGGTGAATATTGTATAATATGTTTCAATAACTCCTGTTAAAAAAAAGTTTCCAACAGGAGATGTAGCTGGAAGCATTATTATATTGTTAAAATTAATCTTCAATATATTTCAATTTTAAGGGACAAGGAGACATCTGATCACATTGATATTCTTGTTCCTTCTGAAATTGTTAAGATAATGAGCCTGAACTAATAAAGATCCTATTTAACATTATGGTAATACTGTCTGCATTGCAAGTGAGTTAATGGTTGCTATTTATAAACATGTACATATGGTTCTCAGTATTACCATACTATTAAAACAATAAGCAAGAAGCATAAGCTGTGATACAGAAATCTGAATAGGCTTTAAGCTGTATTTACATGCCTGTGTAATAGTAATGATGAGATTGACCAGAATTATGAGTTGTAATTTTTTTAAAGTATTTTATTGACAATCCATTCTAGGTAATGTCACATCAACGCTTTAAAAATATTTTAAATAGTAATAGTGTAATTAGCTTGCTGAACAAGCTAACTTAGTGTGTGGAAGGGTAAGTGAACCTAGGCAAGAAAGTACTGGGAAACCTGTGGAAGAAAGGGCACTTCACTGCCTAGGTCTCCTGCACAGAGTATGAGAAAGCGGGGAGGAAGTTTCACTTCCTAGATCTGCTGTATGGAGCCCAGAAAAAGTAAATGTCTGCTTTGCCACTGTCCTGCCATTAGCACCTCTGGAGAAGAGTTTCCCTCTCTGAAAACTTAGAAGGTTCACAGTAGGTAAGGCTTTCCTCCTGAACACTTTGGAGAGGCAGCTGAAGTGGGGTGGGGGATGTTGCTTGTTCTTTATTCTACAAGCTTTTGAACATAATGGTAAAAGTTAAGGCTGAGGGGAAATATTATATGGGTAAAACTCCTATTGTCTTTAGTGGGAGCAGAGTTAAACCAATGCTTTTGGAAATCCTACCCAAAACTCCTTGCAAGAATGTTGCTTTTATGCTTCAGGGGCAGCTGTCAAACTCCAGGCTGAAGGGTTGGTCAACATGTGTCATTGTCATTCCTGTATTTGAAAGGGAAGGTCTGAGCTTGGCCTCTGCAAGTTTCTTATATAACATCACTGTGATTCCAGTAGGGAGAGGAAGGATTCCCAATGATTAGGTCAATAGCCTAGGACTATTGAGAGTCTTGGATTTAAGTCCCTGCTTCACTGTGTGTAATTGGGAAAGTCACTTACTTTCCTTGAGCCTCGGTTCCCAATTTGTAAAAATAGATATTATAGTTCCTAGCAAGGGTGTCAAGTATAAATACATTAAAGATTGTGATGTGATTAGATACTATGGTAATAGAGGTCATATAAGTATCTGAGATAATGTAACACTGACAGACCTTGGTCATTGGCGGGCGGGCTCAAACTGGGGACCTCTGGAGCTTAGTGCATGAGCCTCTACTGCATGAGCTAAAAGCCAACTCTTTGTTAGCTAAGGCTGTAGAGCAGACTCATTTTATCTCTCTCTAAGTGGTCTCAATGCCACTAGATTGGACAGAACACTACACCCAGGAGGTGTGTGGGTTACCATAACACTATGTCTATGACCAACACTTGGTAGGAACTGTTATATGAAGGGCAAAATTCTCTTGTATGAGTCAGAATATGTCACAAAGTTCTAAGCCAGAAAGGACTACTAGATCTCGTCTGATCTTCTGTGTATCACAGGTTTCAGCATCCACACACTAACCCCAACAACAAAATTAGACAAAAGTAAATAAGACCATGTGAGACTAGATTTATATACCACAGGTAAAGAATAAGAGGGACGGGGAGGCACCAGTGCTCAAGGCCCCTGCAATGGCAGGGAAATGATTAAGTGAGAGAGACCCAGAAAATCCGGGAAAGTGACCTCCACCCCCACACTGCAGAGGAGGTCAACTCCCCCGCCCCACATGCTCTATCTGATGTGTGTGTGGGGGGGATTCCTTCCCAACCCCATGTATGGCGATTAGTTAGATTCTGAACACATAAGCAAGAGCTGCCAGCTAAGTACCTGAGAGAGAGAAAATCCCTGGTGCCACCTCAGAGCCTTAGCCCCCACCCTGCCCAGTGTCCCATCCCTAGTTGTGACCATCCCTGATGCTTCAGAGAAAGGAGATAAGAGAATCTCCCAGAATCACATGGGGGTGGCTGGGAGGAAATCCCTTCCTGGCCCCTGCTGGTGGCCACGTGAACCTCTGAAGCGTGAACTTTAAGAACATATGATTTAAATCAGAAGTGAGCCCCAGGGCTGTTGAGCCCTGCCCCCTATGATCACATGCAAAACTCTGTCATCTAATCACATTGATAAACTTCTTTAGCTCTCTCTTAAAACTAATTAAGTTTGACCCAACAGTTTCTAATGGGAGGCTGTTCCAAAACCTCACCCCTCTGGTGGTTAGAAACTTTCTAATTTGCTGTCTGAATTTGTTTGTGGCCAATTTATATCCATTTGTTCTTGCGCCAACGTTGGCATCTAGCTTAAATAGCTCTTCACCCTTCCTAGTATTTGTGCCCGCAATGTACCTACAGAAGGCAATCAGATCCCCTCTCAGCCTTTTTTTGTGAGACTTAAGCCAAGCTCTTCCAGTCTCCTCTGATAAGATAGGTCCTCCATTCCCCTGATCATTCTAATAACTCTTTTCAGCATCTGTTCCAATTTGACTTCATCCTTCTTGAACACTGATGACCAGAATTGTATATAGTATTTCAGATGAGGACTTATAATGACATTAATGTAGAACTCTAGTGCAATGATTCCATTGATGCCATAGTCATTTCTGAATATGCAATAGAGATTTATGCAGTAGCTAAGATGCCAGCCGGAAAGGAGAATTTCAGCAGATGTGTACTTCTGAGAGGAGACCAAATGTCCAGTGAAATCAGAATTGAGACCACTTGATTCATTTTAGAGCAACCCAAGCCTGACTTCTGCTCTCTTTATTGGCTTCTCACAGAAAGCAAATTCTCGATTTTGGTGCGTATCTTCAAGGTGCTCAATGGTTCAGGCTTAGACTACCCCAAAGAGTGGCTAAAGATACAGGATGAGGACCGGGGTTCAGAACTCCGGTTTTTTTTTTGACACAATGGAACTTTCTACTATAAAAAATAAAGCTTAATCTGTGTGGGAGACAGAGCTATCTCCTGAGCCAGTCTGAGACAGTGGAATGAACTGCCACAGGAACTAAAGACCATTAAACCTCACAGTTCTTCTGTTCAATGTGTGCAATGTGTACAACTTCAACCTCCCTTCTCCAGTATAAATGCATAGCAATGTGTATATTTAACAAAAAAACCACACACACAAAATAAAAACCCTACAAAAAAAACTACACTGCAGATATATTGTTCCCCCTAGAAAGAGAATCAACCACATTTGGGAGATGATAGTCCTTGCTTAATGTAGTACTAAAAAGCATTCAGATACTAATAGTCAAGGATATATAAGAACTTAGAATAAACTCACCATCAAATTCTCCAGAGTAACTCTTTTCTTCAGAGTACTCTATGGAATGCAGGAATTGGGTGGCACTGAATATTTTCCCAGTATTACTTTTTTTGGGTGGGAGAAGGAATAGGATATTCCCCTTAGAAAGGTACACTGCCAATGATACTAATAGTTGCATAGGTAAGTTGGGGGAAAATAGCCTCTATTCACTCTAGTTTCTTTTGAGAAAACACTGTCTACTACACTTCGATATATTATAAGGATGATAATAGAAAAAAAAGTGTGTATAAGTAGTTCTTCTCACTGAAAATTCAATGCACTAAAAATGCTAATTTAAAACTATGCTTAGATACTTGCAAAGATATTATATAGCTTTTTTCATACAATTCAGTTCACAGAATTTTAATGCTCATACTGAAGTTGCTGAAAAAGTGGGTGTTAGCTAATACCCGGGGTTCTTTGGGAACTTGGACTTGCTTACGCATGAAATATTGTTGAAGAAACTGAAAACAATTGTAGGGAGATTACTTTAGTTTCAGTTCAAATTTGTCTCCCAGCTTGTGACCAGGAGGGAGCAAGTGTTACACTTAATGACTATTATGATGCTCTATGAAGTTCTGTCATGAAATCTGTTTTATTTTAACTAGTTTTCATAAAGGTATAGATAATCTTCACAGTTGTTATACTAAAAGTTTGGGGGGAAATGTGACTTCACACTTTTCAATTAGAAGAAATTATTTCATGATCTTTTGGAAAAATGATTTATGGTTGAATATAATGTTAATGATTTTTAAAGGAATTTTGTTTCATAGACATGGTGTTTGGAATATCACTTTTAGAACTGTAGACCTTCTCCATCTTGTGCTGTTAATCACAATCACCCTATTTCCCAGTTGATCTCAGAATAAATAATTTACATTGGCAAGTTGTTCAGTAATATCACATGACAAATATAGAATTTGTCATTAAAGTTGGGCTATTTGTGATATGACTGGTCACAAGAGATGAGCACCGTCCATGGAAGTCAGTGATATGTCGATTTATACAATCAGAATATCTGGCCTTATATTGGCTGTGAAAGCCAAAAGAAAGACAATAAGATAATTTGTCTGGTTCTGTTATTTCATTGACTTTGTTGGTGTTACTCAAAGTTTCCACAAGTGTATGTATGACTAAATTACATTGGATGTAATTCTGAACTTTCCAGAAAGTTCAGGAAATTCAGTGAAATACTATGCGACTCACTAACACATAAATTAGCTTTTTTAAAAAAAAATGTACTTCCCTTCTTCCTTTTCTGAAAAAGATTGAATAGGATAGGGGAATGTGAATGTTCAGAGAATGTAGACAATTATTGCCCACTACACTAAATTTACTCTACTGTGGTGAAGCAACAAAGCGGGGTGGTGGGGGGGAATACATACAGGAGGACAACTGCATACAGACTGTATATGAAAGGGTTAGAACTCAAAAGGAAGTTCCTTGTTAAGCCACCTTACCCCTCTAAACTACTAAAAGATAGCCATCTATAATATGTAATCTTGGAAGAGTTTTATATCGTGAGCACTTCTAATAAACATGCTTTATACCTCCTAGCAAATATTTTCATTATGTCACTGTTAGATGTGATTTCAGAAATCTGATCTTAAAGTCTGAGTTCAGTTTTCATGTCTAATTCCACATTTGAGTTCTGAAACCATCTTTGGGTATCTAATAAATGTGCAGGTGCTAATGTAGGTGTCTAAGTTTAAGAATTGGTTCACTTCTCCTTTGGACTGTTTCTCATATTTACCTTGAAAGGGTAAATCTTACTTTCAATTATATTTGACACAGTTATCTCATCTTATCAAAATATAAACCTGTATGATCGCCTAAGACTGGCACTCTCTTTGCCAGTACTAGGTAAGCAATTCTATTGTACTCAATGGGAAGGAAACATGGAGGGAAGTGTTTCAGCTGTCATTTTTCCTGTCTGTTACACATAGATACTGTACTCTGAGCCAGATTCATTCTATAACAGTCCCCAGGAACCATGGGTAGCTGGCTCGAGGTAGACTAGCTTGAAGGTCACTCTAACTTGTGCTAGGGAGTGGATCAGCTCCAGGATAGCCTTGGATTGAGGAAATATAAATGTGACATTAGGCCACTTTTGCTATTCCTGCCCCACTTTTTTGCACCCAGCATTGTTCTGTGGTACTAGAGAATCTGGCACACATTATTTTTTCTTTCAAATTCCACAAGAACATAAGTACGCTGCAGGCTGAGAGGCTGCAAAACAATATTAAAACAAATGGGTCAAAGTGTGGTGATGTAACTTTGGTCAGTAAACCCCTCTGGGCAAGGACTATATCTTCCTATGTTTGTACAGAGCTTAGCACAATGGAGATTTGGTATTGATTGCAGTAGTTAACCAGTACCATAAATAATAACAATAACAAGAGTAGAGTTCTAACATGTTGGGACATTATGGGCTGCCTTAAAAATATTTTTACTTCAGTTTGCTTCTCTCTGTTCCCAGAAAAATTATCGATCAGATTTTCCAGGGACATACCAATCCACTTCCAAAATCTGTACATCTGTTTACTGAAATGGTAAGTGCATTTTAATTTCCTCAAGCCAATAGCTGCAGAAGCAGCAGTTGCAAATATACCACTGAGAACAGAGGCTGAAACTTTTCAGCTAATGACACTATCAAGGAGATAAGAATAAAAAAATAAAGACAGAAATGTGTTTAATAGGCTCACAATATTCTCTTGATAGTGTTTGGGTATCTGCCCCAGACTCTGATTTCAATCACAATTTCTGCAGTAATAATGGAAGGAGTTATTGCCCCCCTGTTGCATCTACTGCTGCTAAGATAATTCTCATTTCTGCATCTAGACATAGCCAATGTTCTGCCTCTTGATTTTTTTTATTAAATACAGTAAATCTAGCACACTAAAAAAAATGTAATTCCAAAAAGACCCAGGGTCAGATCCTCAGCTTGTGTAGAGTGGCATAGCCTACTGAAGGGAAAGCAGCAGAGACTGCTTACACCAGCTGAGAATCTGGCCCCAAATCTATAAGCTTTTAAAAAAAAGAAATTTGACAAGGCTATCCTAGTAAACATCTACTGAATGCAAATGTATAGCTTTTGCTTACATCAAGGTTTAATTTGCAGATTCCTCTGTAGTATATGAATGTACTTGAACATCTTCAATACAATGCAATAATCTCAAAGATCCATTTGAATACCCCCTTTCCCCTCGATTCTTTCATTAATTACGGACATTTACTAACTTCCCAAACCAGGTGTCAAGTTTCCTTCCCCACTCTGAACTCTAGGCTACAGATATGGGGATTTGCATGAAAACCCCCTAAGCTTATTTTTGCCAGCTTAGGTTAAAACTTCCCCAAGGTACAAACTATTTTGTCTTTTGCCCTTGGACTTTATTACTGCCGCCACCAAGCGTCTAACAAATATATAACAGGAAAAGAGTCCACTTGGAAATGTCTTTCCCCACAAAATCCTCCCCAAACCCTACGCCCCTTTCCTGGGGAAGGGTTGATAAAAATCCTCACCAATTTGCATAAGTGACCACAGACCCAAACCCTTGGATCTTAAGAACAATGAAAAAGCAATCAGATTCTTAAAAGAAGAATTTTAATTGAAGAAAAGAAGTAAAAGAATCACCTCTGTAAAATCAGGATGGTAAATACCTTACAGGGTAATCAGATTCAGAACATAGAGAATCCCTCCAGGCAAAACCTCAAGTTACAAAAAGACACAAAAACAGGAATATACATTCCATTCAGCACAACTTATTTCATCAGCCATTTAAACAAAACAGAATCTAATGCATATCTAGCTAGATTACTTACTAAGTTCTAAGACTCCATTCCTTTTCTGTTCCCGGCAAAAGCATCACAGAGACAGAGAGAAACTTTGTTTCTCCCCCCCTCCAGCTTTGAAAGTATCTTGTCTCCTCATTGGTCATTTTGGTCAGGTGCCAGCGAGGTTATCCTAGCTTCTTAACCCTTTACAGGTGAAAGGGTTTTTCCTCTGGCCAGGAGGGATTTTAAAGGTGTTTACCCTTCCCCTTATATTTATGACTCCAGGCATGTGCATAAAAGCAAAAATCTGGGACGAAAGCTTTTGTATACCATATTTAATTAAACTGCCATTTAAACTTCCATGTTAGATATCTAATTTTAAAGTCATTTTTACATGCTTAGATGTCAGCTTGAGTTCTTTTATACTCCCATCATTGCAATACTTGAACACAAAGTTCAGGCACAGATGAATAACCCTTGTCTCCCTAGGGGGTTGTTGATTTTCTTCCTCTGCAGTGTCAGCCAAATCTTATAGAATCATAGAATCATAGAATATCAGGATTGGAAGGGACCCCAGAAGGTCATCTAGTCCAACCCCCTGCTCGAAGCACGACCAATTCCCAGTTAAATCATCCCAGCCAGGGCTTTGTCAAGCCTGACCTTAAAAACCTCTAAGGAAGGAGATTCTACCACCTCCCTAGGTAACGCATTCCAGTGTTTCACCACCCTCTTAGTGAAAAAGTTTTTCCTAATATCCAATCTAAACCTCCCCCACTGCAACTTGAGACCATTACTCCTCGTTCTGTCATCTGCTACCATTGAGAACAGTCTAGAGCCATCCTCTTTGGAACCCCCTTTCAGGTAGTTGAAAGCAGCTATCAAATCCCCCCTCATTCTTCTCTTCTGCAGGCTAAACAATCCCAGCTCCCTCAGCCTCTCCTCATAACTCATGTGTTCCAGTCCCCTAATCATTTTTGTTGCCCTTCGCTGGACTCTCTCCAATTTATCCACATCCTTCTTGAAGTGTGGGGCCCAAAACTGGACACAGTACTCCAGATGAGGCCTCACCAATGTCGAATAGAGGGGAACGATCACGTCCCTCAATCTGCTCGCTATGCCCCTACTTATACATCCCAAAATGCCATTGGCCTTCTTGGCAACAAGGGCACACTGCTGACTCATATCCAGCTTCTCGTCCACTGTCACCCCTAGGTCCTTTTCCGCAGAACTGCTGCCTAGCCATTCGGTCCCTAGTCTGTAGCTGTGCATTGGGTTCTTCCGTCCTAAGTGCAGGACCCTGCACTTATCCTTATTGAACCTCATCAGATTTCTTTTGGCCCAATCCTCCAATTTGTCTAGGTCCTTCTGTATCCTATCCCTCCCCTCCAGCGTATTTACCACTCCTCCCAGTTTAGTATCATCCGCAAATTTGCTGAGAGTGCAATCCACACCATCCTCCAGATCATTTATGAAGATATTGAACAAAACTGGCCCCAGGACCGACCCTTGGGGTACTCCACTTGATACCGGCTGCCAACTAGATATGGAGCCATTGATCACTACCCGTTGAGCCCGACAATCTAGCCAGCTTTCTACCCACCTTGTAGTGCATTCATCTAGCCCATACTTCCTTAACTTGCTGACAAGAATACTGTGGGAGACCGTGTCAAAAGCTTTGCTAAAGTCAAGAAACAATACATCCACTGCTTTCCCTTCATCCACAGAACCAGTAATCTCATCATAAAAGGCGATTAGATTAGTCAGGCATGACCTTCCCTTGGTGAATCCATGCTGGCTGTTCCTGATCACTTTCCTCTCATGCAAGTGCTTCAGGATTGATTCTTCTTCCCTTATGTAGTGATAAACAACCATTTTTGCATGATTTGTGTGTATAAAAACAAACATCTTCTGTATTTTCCACAGTATGCATCCGATGAAGTGAGCTGTAGCTCACAAAAGCTTATGCTCAAATAAATTGGTTAGTCTCTAAGGTGCCCCAAGTATTCCTTTCCTCACACTGAAGATTAGAAATAAAGACTCTGTCATGCCCTGAGGCATGGTCCTGTGTTGCAGGCTCCAGGTCCTCACAGAGGCAGAATGCCTTTTTTAGAGTTCACTTCCTGGGGTGCAGCATACTCCTCATTCTGCATGTTGGTCTTGCTTTGCAGTCCAGTGTACCAGGGAAACATGCCTCAATACCTCTCTATTCCTTTGAGACCAATGTGTGTCACTAGGAGCACGCTGAGGGAGTAGTCTGCAATTCTGACAAACCCTTGCATATGGCATAACAAGTGTGGAGGATCCTTGGGCCTTCTGTTCTTTCCTGGATAAGGAAGGATAAGGGCCTGTCATTATATGGCCCAAACTGAGATTATGGAAAAGGACCAAACTTTAGTCAATATGATTTCTCCACTGAAGCAAACAGCTTCAAACAGTTCATCTTTAATTCCAAGCAGAATAGACATCTGTTTATCTAGCTGGGGTACATATATAGCAGCCATTACTTTAAAGACTGTAAGGCACTCAGATGCAGTATCTGTCCTCATAAGACCACTGTGAGGTAGGCAAGTACTAGTATCTCTACTTTACAGATGGGAAAATTGACATAGAAACACATTAAGGGCATGGATGCACTGCAGGTGGGAGGTGTAATTCCAAACTCTGATAGACATACACATACTAGCTCTGCTCAAGCTAGCATGCTAAAAATAGTGGTGGCTTGGGGTAGCCACCAAAGGACAATCCCATCCAAGATCCTAGGTATGTGATGAAGCACACTGCTACTTTTATCTCTCTAGCTCACGCAGAGCTAATGTATACTTCTACCTGAGATGGGAATTACATATACACTGCAGCTGGGAGATGTACCCTGAGTGATTTGTCCACAGTCACACTGTGGTATAGCAAAGAATTGGGTCTGGGTCTCCTGAGTTGAAGGTTAGTGCCCTAACCATTAAACATCCACTCTAAATTCCCCATTCAGCTTGCCTGTGTGAATATTTTGAGTGTCTCAAAACTTGGCCTCTCTCTGGATGGACCTCTTTCTTTCTTTCACTCTTACAATTTCCTTTCTACTAACAATTTCCCAGCTTTTATCTTGATTCCAAAAGTTCCACATGCTAAAATAAATCTATTTTTAGTATATAAGGACTGCAGTATTCATGTGTCTATTTCATGTTTCTCTTCAAAATCCTGTGTGGCCTTTTTCTGGGTTTTAATGTTTAATTTTAGTGTATTATGTTTTGGTATGTTTTATAATAACCCTTTGGGATCAAATTACATTTACTTACTCATATGCTGAAAATATTTGGAGCCTTAATGGTCCTTGAGGAAAAGAGAATGATACAAAATAAGACATTTGGGGCTTGAAAACTTAATTTGATACCATCTATCAAATTATTAATGATGTCTAATTAATCAAAAATTCTGAAAATTCTCTCAGATACGTGGGGAAAAAAATTCTAAAGTCTTTCATTTTATATTAGAACAAAAAGAATATCCCAGAAAGTAAAATATAGTATGTAGCAATGCAGCCATAGCTTACAGCTTTAATTCACTGGAGATCCAAGGAAACTTATCAAATGAAAAACAATACTTTCTATGACTTACGCTTTTGTAATGTGGGAATTCTAAAGTATATTGAGTAGGATGTGGGAGCCATAAATCTTGACAAAGTTACTAGTCACATAGCTATTTTACCAGACATCATCTTACTCTAATGCCCTGTTTTGAGCCAATAACTGGTGTTTTTACAACACTGTTTTTAAACATGATTTGAAGTTAGATTCAGATCCTTCAGCGAGTTACATGTGTGCTCAAATTTACAGACTGTCATTAGTCCCACTGAAGCCTACTAAAGGACTACTCACAGTATGTGAAATGAAGCATATGTGAGTCTTTTGTAGAAAAAGGTCGAGAGTTTGGCCCAGATAACTTTCGGTATCCATAGTATGGGCCTGATCGAAAGCTTACTGAGTTCAATGGACTCCAGATTAGGCCATATGACATTAATTCCATATCGGGATCTACTAGCATAGGCTCTGATATTCATATAATGTACATGAATGCAGCAATAAAAAACCTGTGGAATGGCTCAGACTTGTGGGGCTCAGTCTGCAGAGCTAAAAATTGCAGTTTAGATGTTTTGGTTTTGGGCTGGAGCTTCTGAGACTTTCCCACTTGCAGATTCTCAGAACCTAAGCTCCAGCCCAAGCCTGAGGGTATACACTGCCATTTTTAGCCCTACAGCCGAGGATCCAAGACTCTGTGCCAAAGGTTTTCTAATTGCAGTACAGACATACCCCTAGAGACCTCTTGACTTGAAACTGAATCTTCATGGACACAGTAGTTCATACTAGCAAAATACAGAGTAGAAACAAGACTCATTTTAGAAACTGGTTGAGCTGTACCCATGCTTGACATGAGTTCCTGAACTTAATATTGAAGGATAAAAACCTGCCTTTATTGAAGTCAAGGGCAAAATTTCTATTTAGAAATAAGTAAATACTGGGTTTTTCAGTTTGTTGACAATTCTGAAAAACTGGAAATTCCACCCCCCCATATTTTTTTTTGAGTGAGTCAAAAAGTCAAAATTAATTTTGGATCTAATGATGTTTCATTTGACCTGAAATAAAAAGTTTTGATTTTGAGCGTGTTAATGGTTCTGAATCTTTAAACTTGAAGGAATTTCAAAGAGAAATGGTCAAAATGCTTAGATTTTTCTGTTTGGAATGTCAAACCTGAAACTGACTTTTTGGAATTTTTTTGTACTCAAACACTTTGAAACAAACAAAAATTAATTTAAAGTTTTGGTGCCTTCAAATTTTGGGCAAAAAATGTATCCCAGTTCTACTCCCTTTGACTTCAGTGAGGTCTGGATTTTGCCGTAGGCCATTGTAAAAGGTTCCTTGGTAATATTTTAACATATTTAACAAGAAACTGCAGAAGACCAATTATTTTTCAGCTTTAGTAACAGTTCTTAATCAGTCTAGTTGAATAAAGACAGTTCTTTCTAAATTTTCTTTCCCTTATTCATAGTTTAAGAAAACAATTTGTGTGCATACTAGCATCTTCATGTGCAATTTTCTATGCAATTGATGAAATATTGGAAATTCTGATCTGTCATGGAAAACTTTACAGAGCTTGGCAGGTAGAAATTCATACTTTTTAAAACTCCTACCTTCCTCCTCAGATATGAATGATTAATTGGCATCATAATTGGGGTGGGCAAGATAACTTCCATTCATATTCAATAGGTTTTTATCACTGTGTTAAAACCATAAACTATGACAGTAAGTAGCATGCTATTTTTTCCTCATTTATTCTTTGTAGATTTTCAATGAATTGCCATCAATGACAGCAATGTTAAGAAATTATAATTGTTAGCTATTACTGAACTTAGTGATTTAATTCATTTTCCTGTGAATGGCTCAAAATAACCATTTTTTCCCTTAGGCCCATACTTCAGCTACTCTCATCAAGGTTGCATTATCACAGCAGTGCATTTTTAGATTCAAAGTTCAAAGTATTTTGTTCTATAATAAGGATGACAATACTTTGCACTTACGTAGTGTCGTCTAT
Organism: Lepidochelys olivacea; assembly: GCF_965140295.1. NCBI lineage: Eukaryota > Metazoa > Chordata > Testudines > Cheloniidae > Lepidochelys > Lepidochelys olivacea. The sequence continues at coordinate 172,949,601 of NC_140411.1, forward strand.
TTAATGATTTGTACAGAACATTAAAAAAGAAAAAAAGAATGAATTAACCCTCACACCACCACTTGAAGTAGGTAAGTAGTAGTAGTTGACACTTTTAGTTGTTCCTGTTGAATATAAGTGGTCTCTGAGGTTTCTCTTTATAAGTATTTTATAGCCAACTTAATGTCATATTAAGGTACATAGAGTTTTTATGATATATTGACTCAAAAGGATTTCTATTCGGGAGTATATGGTAGGATCAATAGGAAGTGTTGTATGCTGCCAAATTTCTCCCTTTTCTTGCAGCTGTATTACAAGGAGATGTGTGTTCCTTTTCTGAAAGTTTATTTTAAAGTTTAGTCTTGTTCTATAGCTTTTGTCTGCTGTTTAAAAATAGTATTCATAAGGGGTGCTTATTAAGTACATTCAGGAAAGTTATGAAAGCCTTTTACCATCCCTTCTAGTATTATATAATATAAGAGATTTACAGTATTGAATGTCTATGGTTAAATAACTTTGTTAAAATTTTCAAAGTTCAAGTTATGGAATCTTTAATATATTAGATCATAAGCTTGGAATACTCTAGGTGTTCATTGTATTTGGTTTTTGTCACAGACTTCTAATCACCATTCCTTTCTCCATCTCCTTTCCACACTTGTGTCTACAGAACAGTTAGGGTTTGTTAATGTACCTGATCCAGTTGGGCATTCATGTACAGTATACAAATTGCGACTGCGGAACTGGACACCAAAGTTGGAAAATTGGACTCTTGGGGTAAAATCTTGGCCCCATTGAAATCAATGGCAAAATTGAGCAGTTCTCCAGATCTAGGGTTAGGGAAACATCAGTTACAGGTTCCAATTTTTACAAACTCAATCTCACATCTAGCGGCAGACAATTCACTTAAGATAGTGCAGTTTGCATGATGGAAAAAATGTCAGAAACTTAACTTATATGAGTAAGCATATTTTTTTTTATACTGGGTTGATGATAAACCAATAATAGATACAATGATGACCTGTAGATTTGCTGCTGGAATTTATGGTTTTATGGTGAGTATGAGTGAGGGTGCACAAGTGCCTGTGGTGTGTGGGGGACTGGTTGGGGGTTGTGTGTTTCGGGTTATCATATGTGTTGTATGGATGCTTTTGAAGAATTGTGGCCAAGTAAGCCATAATAAATGCAATCTCCCTCATATAACCTGTCATAAACATAAAGGGAAGGGTAAACCCCTTTGAAATCCCTCCTGGCCCGGGGGAAGCTCCTCTCACCTGTAAAGGGTTAAGAAGCTAAAGGTAACCTCGCTGGCACCTGACCAAAATGACCAATGAGGAGACAAGATACTTTCAAAAGCTGGGAGGAGGGAGAGAAACAAAGGGTCTGTGTGTCCGTCTTATGCTGGTTTCTGCCGGGGATAGACCAGGAATGGAGTCTTAGAACTTTTAGTAAGTAATCTAGCTAGGTATGTGTTAGATTATGATTTCTTTAAATGGCTGAGAAAAGAATTGTGCTGAATAGAATAACTATTTCTGTCTGTGTATCTTTTTTGTAACTTAAGGTTTTGCCTAGAGGGGTTCTCTGTTTTTTAATCTAATTACCCTGTAAGATATCTACCATCCTGATTTTACAGGGGGGATTTCTTTATTTCTATTTACTTCTATTTTTATTAAAAGTCTTCTTGTAAGAAAACTGAATGCTTTTTCATTGTTCTCAGATCCAAGGGTTTGGGTCTGTGGTCACCTATGCAAATTGGTGAGGCTTTTTACCAAACCTTGTCCAGGAAGTGGGGTGCAAGGTTTTGGGAAGTGTTTTGGGGGGAAAGACGCGTCCAAACAGCTCTTCCCCAGTAACCAGTATTAGTTTGGTGGTGGTAGCGGCCAATCCAAGGACAAAGGGTGGAATATTTTGTACCTTGGGGAAGTTTTGACCTAAGCTGGTAAAGATAAGCTTAGGGGGTTTTTCATGCAGGTCCCCACATCTGTACCCTAGAGTTCAGAGTGGGGGAGGAACCTTGACATAACCAATGGAATCTGCTGCATGCAAATCCACCGTACAGTAAAGGTGGTGATTGGTTAGTTACCTCAAATATCACAATGGTCTAGGACTCTTGGTCAGGCATACATGACCTTGTTGTACCTACATACTGCATCGGTGTAATGTCTCAGAGCTCAAGCCCACATAACTACTGAGCCCAAGTCAGTACGGGCGAGCTGCGAGTATCTAATTGCAGGGTAACTGAGAGCTTAAACATTGGTCCATTAACAGACCCTGAATCCCAGTGATGACTGAATCTGGTGATATTCTCAACATAAAGAGCTTTCAGCTCTGCCTGTAGCTGTTGCTGTAATTTCACGGTGACTCTACAGACATTATAGGCTTCAGAGTGACACATATAGATGGTAATCCTGGAATTTTATTATATATAGCATGTATCTCATATAGCATGATATATGATATAGCATGTATCTCAGACCAGGGAACATCATGCTAAGTAATAATACATCAATCTCTGACCATTTCAAAGAAACAGTGGACTTGATTTCCTTCTCAGGTATGTTCATTTTACACTGTTTTAATTTTATTGATTTCAGTGGAGTTATTCCTGCTCCACAATGGTATGAGTGAAAGGAGAGGAGTCCCACAATTTAATAATTGAGATTAGACCATCCCACCAGTCTGGCTAGTATACAATCATATTGTAGGGTATGAGTGATGTTTACGTACTCTTCTCAGCTAGAGCTGGGCAGGAAACTGTTTTCCTTTTGACAAATACTTTTCTTCAAATTTGGGGGAGTTCTCAACCCCCATGAAAAATATGGCTTTCAACAATGGAAAACAAAAAAATTCTGTTCGATGGCCGAATAGGATTTTTTTGGTCTGGTTTTACTGAAATTTTTTGCTCAATCAACTGAAATTTCACCTGAAACTTTTCAGGTTTTGGTTGATGAAAACCAAACCCCTTTTTGTTTTCTGGGTTTTCAATGAAAACCTGAAAACTATCAAAGACATTTTTATAGAATTTTCTATTTCCACAAAATAACTACTTTCTGCTGAGCAAACTGAAAAATTTCCATTAACCAGCTCTCCTCTCAGCCTCCAGAATATACAGATGGCAGTTTTCAGAAGCATTTCTCAGGGCTGATGACAGAGCAGCCTAATAGGCTCAAAAGAAGCTTTTAAGTTTTGGCACCCCAGTTCCTGATCCACAGGGCATGGTGATTTTTTTAAGTTACCAAATGAATTCCACAACAAAATATTTTGGAATATTTTTGGTGTGTACCATGAGACAATGCACTAAGGCAGCTCAAAGTCCCAAGTGCTCTCTTCACCAATGAAAGAGATGGGTGGGGAGGAAACAAAAATACAAATATGACAAACTTAGGGTTAATATTAGTTTTCTGCTGGTGATGAGGCACAAACAGGCACTTCACCAAGGATTTTGCAAATTTGAAAAGGATTCTGAAAAGAATTACAAGAATCACTTGAGGTCTGGAAATCACTTTTTATAGTAAGAGATTTAAGAAGCTCATTCTCTTTTGTTGAAGAGAATGCTCAGAGCTGCCTTGATCATGATCTACAATTACCTGTATGAGGAAGAGATTACTGGTAGTAGATGGCTCTTTAATCTAGAAAAGAAAGGTATAATAAGATCCAATGTCTGGCAGCTGAAGCTAGACAAATTCAGATTAGAAATAAGATGCTGCAAATGTTTAAAAATGAGCATAATTAACTCCTGAAGCACCTAAGGGTGTAGAATGGATTCTCCATCAACTTCAGGTATTTAAGTCAAGACTGGACATCTTTATCAACGATATGCTGTAGTTCAAAAGGAAATTAGTCTCCTGGGCTGCATAAAATCCCTAGTATGTTCTTTTATTATATACCAACAAAGTGTACATAGGCTAGTTAGTGTGCTTTATAACTCATAACCCCCCTCCCCATGTATGCATTGACACACCGTATGGACAAGTCTTTAGACCAGATGAACATAATGTTCTCTTCTGACCTTAAAATCTATGAAATCAAAATTATCTCCAAATGACTACACTAAAAGAACATTAAGGATGCAAAGTCAAGCAAAGTTAGAAAATGCCAGAAAAAAGAATGTCTATGCAAACTTAATTCAGCATCCTTCTGTATATATTGTTTAGACAGTCTATAATTACATGATCACATACTTTTTTTTTTTTTTTACAGTAGACCCCTACCTCATTTAGAGCACAGGCTGCACAGTGCTAAGGGAATTAGGGATATTTAGTGAATATAGGAGTCTTCCTTTCTTTCAGAAGTTAGAGGCCTGACACAGACACCTAGCATGGAAAATTGCAACTTGAATGGTTTAGTCAGTCAAAGTTATAAGCAACTGGAAATGGGATCTTGTAAATCTTAGGCAACCTTAAGTACAGGCAGTGTTACTAGCTTTGCCTATAATAATAACCCAAAAGGACTGAAAGGTTGTGGTTAATTATTAGTAGACCAGAAGCTAGAAGAAGATGGTGTGTGGATTTAAGAGCTATCCGGTTTGCTTTGTTTCATTTAGTTTCCTTTGTTTTATGTAACTTGTCTCCAGTTGATAAGCTGTTAAATGCAGGAACAAAATGTGACCAGATACTTTGCTGTTCTGGGTCTAATTGAAGAAGAACTTGTTTTTAAGGCACTTGAGGGTACAGAGTTCTAAAAGATGGAAAATAGATGCGAGCTTACAAGACCCTATTCAGTATTGTTTACATAAGTAATGAGTGAAAAGGGTTTCTGTGCAACAGATACATTTCTATGATGACTGCTAGATAGAGGCTCTTTTGCTATGTTGAGAATAAAAATGTTTGTGCCTACAGAGTATGAATTTTCCACAGGCAGAAGTCAATATCCGGAAGCCTATTGAACCTCTTGCTGTGTAGTATACTGTGTTCTAGTTTTATCATTATAACATAATAGAAACTATCTTTTGTTGTTGTTTAGAACTTAACAATATTTCATGCAGTTCCCGAAGTAGAATAAGTTACCTACCATTAAAAATTTAGACAACTATTGCACAAGAAAATTGACTGAATACTGATCCACCAGAAAATGTGCTGTTAAAATTACTTTTAATGGAGACTAACCCATCACTTCTAGAAACTTCAATTATTTTCAGGCAACTATATTATAGCTGACTTTATAGTTTAAATTATTTTGCATCTAATGTTTGAGTGCATCATTTTTCTCAGAAAATAGTTAAAAACCCTATTAGAAGGTGAACCATGCCTTTCATAAATAAATGAAAATGTGAAATGTTGCTAGATAGTTTATAATGCTTAACCTGTTAGATGAAATGTCAGTGACCTTCACAGATGGGCTATTTTTCTGCATTTCAGATCAAAATCAAAATGTCAAATACTGGAGTAGTGTGTGCTATCAGAGGCAGAGAATATTAAGAAGTTAAATTGATGTATTGAAAAACTAGAGCTATCTTGGCATATTTCATATTGTAGTATTGCTTATCTGAATAATTCTTTGTTTTCCAATCACATTTTTCTAAGCTATTTTTAAATTGTAGTGTTCTTTGAAAATAGATGTTCTCTTAATTACCCTGGGATGGGAACAAAAGAGAAAGTGAACTGAAAGCAACATAGCATACTCCAGTTACTCAAGTTCCAGATTACAAATACAGAGAATACCTACTGTTAAGGTAAAATATTTATTTTCTTATTTTCTTTTTTAAAATTGAATGCACTGTGTGTGTGTATGTTATATTCTGGGACACATTCTCAAGTGATGTCTTTGTAGCTCTGGTGATTTTTTAAAAACAGCTGAGTATCCACCCATATTGTTAGTTTATTTATACTTACCCTGGAAGGAGGCTCCTTTAGGTACACAAGAAGTTACATGATAACGCTATTGTGATGTTGCACTCCATATGATTTTATGAAGATATGCTAATGAGTGTGAATAGAATGTGACTGGAATATGCTTCATGCAAAAGGTCTCTTGTAAGGTATCATTACAAAGCTTATAATCTACTGAGTGTGGCCATCGTATTTGTATAAATGTATCATTCTTGTAGCTGAAACTAGAAATATGAAATATAACTCTGAGATCCTATTGTAATTATGCAAAGTGTGGGCCATTAATGGTGATTTGGAATCTTGAAGGCTCCCATTAACCAAGAGAATTGACAGTAGATGACTCTGTTTACTTGCAGGCCTTCCTGTGAGTCAGGCCCAGAAGAATGAAGGCTTGGGGTCTCACAGGACATGTGACCATGTCACCTGGTACTGAAATCCATCTTAAACCCGGTGCTTTTCCATTTAGAAGGAGGGATGGGGACCCAGAGAGACAAAAGATTCCCAACTTGTGCCAAAGCTATAAAAGGGGGTGGAATAGGACAAAGGGCACAGCAGTCATAAGAAATCCCCTAGCTGCCACCTGAGCTAACAAGAACTGTACCGGGGAAAGGATTGGGCCCAGTCTGTGAAAGAAGCTTATTGAAACATCTCTGAGTGTGAGATTTTATCTGTATTCCATTTCCTACTGTTTTAGGCTTAGACTTGTGTGTTTTATTTTATTTTGCTTCATAACTTACTTTGTTCTGTCTGTTATTATTTGGAATCACTTAAATCCTACTTTTTATATTTAATAAAAAAACACTTTTTGCTCATAAATTAACCCTGAGTAAGTAATTAATTCCTGGGGGAGCAAACAGCTGTCCATATCTCTCTATTAGTGTTATAGAGGGCAGACAATTTATGAGTTTAACCTGTATAAGCTTTATACAGAGTAAAACAGATTTATTTGGGATTTGGATCCCATTGGGAACTGGGTATATGAGTGCTAGAGACAGGAGCACTTTCTAAATTGTTCTCAGTTAAGTCTGCAGCTTTGGGGGTGTGGTTCAGACCCTGGGCCTTGTTGGAGCAGACTGGCATGTCTGGCTCAACAAGGCTGGTTTCTGAAGTCCCAAGCTGCCTGGGAAAATGGGTTCAGAGGTAGTCCCAGCACATCAGGTGGCAGTCCCAAATCCCCAACCTGTCACAACTATTTTAAACTCTGGTAGTTTCCATCCTTTTTTCTCTCACCCACATCCCCACTCAGCCACACTGAAATCCCAAAGGAAGTATACTGTCAGAGATTTGTTGAATTGTAAATTAAGTGAGACAACTGTCCTAAATTGTAAGTAGTGTAGCTGTAACCATGTTGCTCTGTGTAGCTCATAAGCTCATCTCTCTGTCTCTCCAACAGAAGTTGGTCCAATAAAAGATATGATCTTACCCACCTTGTCTCTCTAAATTATACGAATAGGCACACTACCTGTTATGTATCTGGGGACTGGATGTAACCCAGGATGGATTACTATACTTTAGTCTTTCATATAAAAAGGAAGACTTATTTGATTTAAAGTCAGGCATTTTGTGAAATTGACACCCAGGGTTTTCATCTCCTCTTTCCTTTTATACTCTTACCAGCTTTATTTTCACATTCACCCTTCTCCCCCTCATTCAGTTTCACTGACCCTTTCCCACTCCTCCTCCAAATCCACATGCAACATCTGCAGCATCCATTGATATCTGATGCAATCCTGCCCCTCAGCCAATGCTTATTATTTAGCCTGAGAGATTCATGGATACCAAGGCCAGAAGGGACCACTGGGATCATCTAGTCTGACATTCTGTACAACACAGGACAGAGAACATTTCTAAGATAATTCCTAGAGCACATCTTTTAGAAAAACATGAATCCACCAGAACCCTTGGTAAGCTCTTCCAATGGTTAATTACTCTCACTGTAAAAACGTATGCCTTATTTCTTGTCTAATGTGTCTGATTTCAAGATTCCCTTGTTTATGCATCACAGGATTGTGTTAGCCCTTTTGTCCACAGCATCACACTTGGATCTCTGATTCAGCTGATTATCCACCAGGACCCCCAAATCTTTTTCAGAGTCATTGCTTCCCAGGATAGGGTCTGCCGTCATGTAAGTGTGGCCCATTTTCTTTTGTCTTAGATTTATGTTTACTTTTAGGCATATTAAAACACATATTGTTTATACCCAGTTTACCAAGGTACCTCAATAGCTCTATATTAGTCCCTTGTCATCTTCATTATATACCTCTCCACCTATATTTGTGTCCTCTGCAAACTTTAAGTTATGGTTTTATGTTTTAGGTAGTTAGGGCAGAGGGCTAAGGGTAACTTGGTAAGTCAACATCTATTTATTTGTGATTCTAACACTACAATATAAGCAACTAGAAGAATAAAAAATAAAGTGAATATACTTAGTTATGTAAAAATCTTTATTAATTTTTTTATACTTTTGATTGATTCAGTTAATCACCCCTCATATGTTCTTCTTAGATTCTAAGCAATTTGCATCATGGGCTTGATCATGCATCATCATCTACCATGGTTTGTATTGTCCTTGTACAATATTATTCCAATTAGGACCTTTTAGCACTGTTGTCATGCCCCCACCAATTTAACAGATGGGAAATCTGCCACCTGCTGGACAGCTTTAGGAGGAAGCGTATACAGGGTCAGCCTCCTCTTCCCCGAGTGCCCTGTTGTTGTTGGCCAGCCCAAAAGAGGGAAGTCAATTAGCTTCTGTCTTCCCACAAAGGTTTGTTTAAAGCCTGGGCCAGGGTTTCTCAGAACTCTCACCCCACTTCTAGCTCACCTCACCTTCCCTCCCTATAGTTGTACAGTAGAGGAACAGTGTTTTCAGGTTTTTTTGGGTCTGACTGTGATCACCTTTTACAGGAATCAGGAAGCAATTTGTCCCATTGGACAAAACCCTGTGTTGGTGGTGGGTATTTTTGCTTTTGTTTTTTTCTTTCCTCATGACATAATGGAGACCCAGTTAGGCTAAGTAGGCTTAGGATTGAAAAACTGTAAATATTTGTTTATTAGAACTTGAGGCTGGTGTTCAGTGCAGATAATGGGACAATGTTCAGAAAATAAGAGACATGGGATTTCTCTGGTGAACACCAAGTCTGTGAGCAAAAGGGAAACCTGAAGTCCTTGCGGATAGGGGTCCCTCTTTTGTTCTTTATATCCCCTTTCCAGGGAGGAAGGTGAGATGATTCAGAAGAGCAAGTTGAATCATTGGGGTATGCAGTGGGAGAATCTACCCTGAATTATGAGCCATATGGTGTGTGTAAACCCCACACTGGACCCACACAAATGCCTGTTATGGGAATATGGAGCAGATAGCACCCGTCTCTGATGTACCAGGGTGGGACAGGAAGTATAAAGGGAGGGCTCAACAGCTCAGTTGAGCAGGAGCCAGGGAAGGAGAAGGATGCATCCACTCTCCTGAGGCACCCTGGAGCTGAACCTGTGCCCTACAACAACCTGCCCCCGGAGGAGACTGGTCCTGAAGGGGAGTTACTGGAACTGCCATCCAGTGTGTATCCAGAGGAGCCACAGGATCTGTGAATAATAGAGGTACCAAACCCTGGGGAGTAGGAAGTAGCCCAGGGGCAGCCCACAACTATCCGTCTACCTTGCAGACTGACTCCAGGTCAGCATGGTGCAGCTGGATACCTGCTGACCCAGTGGTGGACCACTCCACCTTTAGTGCCCTGGGCTTGGACACAGTGGAGTTGCGTGGGCCTGTGTCCCGCTGCCCCCTGTCACCCCACCTTTGGGGCGGCAGACTCCCAACCCTAGGCCAGGACGCCTGTGTGAATCTACCATCCATTGAGCCAGGACACTAGACTTGGTTGGTGCTCACCGCTACTGGAGTCCCTAGACTGTGGTTGTGCTCCTCCCCGCACCTGAGACCCTAGAAGGTGTGGATGCTCACACCTACCTGAACCCCTAGACAGTGTGCTTGCTGGCTGCATTAGCCTACAAGCTGAGGCTAAGGCCTGATCCCTGTTCTGCCACACCCAAAGGACTAGATCCCCAGACAGTGGATGGTTGCTGGATGCATCGGCCAGAAGGCTTTGGCTACAGCCTGCTCTCTGTTCGGTCCCGCCCAATGGGCTAGAACTACAGACTGTTAAGTACTTCCAGCCCCAGCTGAGGGGCTGCAAGCTAAAGACTACTCTGTACTCTGTCCCTCCCCAGGGCGGGGACAAGATCATCAGACTGTTATTGTTTGTTTGCCTGCCTTTGTAAGCCAGGAACAGAACAATAGACTACATATGGTTTGGCTCTGCCAGCGAGCCCCGAGCCTGGGGGTTATCACCCAATACAAGGAGGCAGAATGGCCTTCCTCCCCACTGGAGAGCAAAGGACCTCTACACTGCCACTTAAAATGCATCTCTGTGTCTCTCCTCATTCACTTGCATGTCGATATCAATACTTTAAAGCCTTTAACAATGTTGGTCATGGCTGCAGTCAATATCAGCTGCAATCGAAGGGTCTCTGACATTGTGTGTGAAATTTACTGGCAATCATGCTTTTGTCGGCATCAGCCCTCTGGTATATAACTCATTCCCCACTGAAATCCATCCCCTTCTGTCCTTCCACATTTTCAGAGAAAACTTTTATGCTTCATATTTTTCCCAGGCATGGTTTGTTTGTTTTTTTGGTGGTTTAGTATATTTTTATAATATTGTATTTGTATTGCTGCAAGGCCAAATTTGGTAGGTCCTTTTACATAAACCTATTTAACAATAATCCTCAGATCATATGTGATGCTGTATTATCATAATGAGCCTCTCCTCAGTTCTCAAATACTTTCCCCACAGTATTATTTTCAGTCCACAAATTCTCTACTTTGAGAGACGAGCTCAGTATCCGTTACACGATTACAATGCCTGTCTAGACTCCCATCTATCAAACTATGTAATTTTAAAATAAGGTAGTTCACAAATTAAAGCTCTGGTAGTTTTCCTCATACTGACAACTGTGCACATCTCCCAAAATCCATTTTAAGTACTGAAATAGAGCAGTGGAGCTAGTGTGGATATATACAAATGGTCTCTCTGTGATGTTATGATATAAGGGCTAATCTGAAGCAGGGAAGTAGTGATTTGAGGCAGGATTAAACACATCTAAGGTTAACGGGGAGATGTATCTAGAAACACATTACATAGAATTCAACAAGAACACAGGCTGGGTCTGGAATCTTTCTCAGTCCTTGATATTTGATATTACATTATTAATCCTGACAGGTTGATACTGCATTGCTCATTATCTCTCTAGCAATATCATTTTCCAATTCAGGTACTTCATTTCTCTCATGCAATAAAATTGGTGTTTGAGACTCCAAAGTTTTTGAAAAATTGGGAGGAGTTACAGAAGATGTTTTGTAGTAACTAGGAAAGTGTTTGAGGAATGATCAAAAGATCAGAAGTAAAAAAAAAATGTTCATCTATATAATGATATAATAGAAATTTAACAGTGTCTATATTCTGTCTTGGAAACAATGCAGTATGTGAAGCTTCATGAGGTCACCCAGTGGATGACCTCTACTATAAACTGTTATACATAACTGTGCATAGTACTGGTATCTACTTTCTATGTTGATAGATTCATAAGACTCCTATTGAGATAGGGTCACCAAAACTGTGAACCAGAATGGCAGTTTGCCAGGAACTGAAGTGTTGCATCTTGCTGTTCATTAAGAGAAGAGAGAGCAGCTACCTGAAAGTGCAGAGTAAGCCCTCACATGTAATGCTCCCTCTTGACCTGGCCTAGCAGCTTGACTCCAAAGATGAAATGTTGCATTCTGGAATCGATAGCCTCCACATTTAGCCCCATGTGAAAAAGAAATACGGGTGGCCATTGTCTGCAACAGAGAAGCCACTGGGCTTTTGCTTCTCACCGCCCAACATATGAGCAGCTTGTAACTGCCAAAAAGGGAGTATTTTTAATCTGCAACATTGTAATATAAGTGTATCTTGTAGAATTTAAGGCACTAACCTCTTGCTAGTGGAATTGTTCAGTTATGAATTATTTATTACCTTTCTGTCCTCCATATCTTATCTTCTCCTTTCTGCATTGTCACCCTGGTAAATTAGGGCTTAATTCTGTCACCCTTACTCACTCGAATAGGCCCATTTTAAATTAATCACTCATGAGGAACCATCCATCAATAAGAAGCTGATGGACCTATGCCAATTTGCACCAGCTGAAGAATTGGCCCATTATCTTTTTTAATAAACCTGATGAAATGTTCAGACTTTCAGACTCTATCAGTTTAGTCCCACATTTCACAGTTTTAAAAAGTCACATATAACCCCCTGCAAAGATTTCTCAATGTCATTAACTGACTACTATTCATTGAACAGACTGTTTATAATTAATATTGACCGACAATGTTTGATATAGCATTGCAATTCTGACCAACAGGAAACAATAAGCAATTTTAGCCTGTGTAGAAACTAATGTATGTTGGTCTTACTGTTGTGTATTGGGGTTATACAATGGCTACAGCGTCTGTAATAAATGTTATTACTGTGTGTACTGGGAAAAATCCAGCTAAACTGTACATATCTGGATAATGTGTTATGCGTATTTGGGGAATGTTTTAAATGTATCCCAGACTCTCTTACTGCTGCCTATGGTCTGTTTTTACACAGAATGCTGCTTTTTCAGATTTCTACTTTTGTTCATCAGCAGGATAATTTTAATAAGTAAGTTGTTTTCAAGCCTCTCTCTTTTCATGTGTATGTTTGCTTTCCTGTTCAAGGATGAAGTTTTGGGGGAAGGAAGAAAATGCATTTCACACAACTGAAATAACATTCTTCTCTCGCTGAATATTAATGAAACTATAGCATGCAAGGGTGTCAAGATGAAAATGTGGTTATAATAATACAAAATAGGAATTTACAAATAGAATTTATGTAAATATTACAGAAGTTAATCCCTCAAGGTAAAACTTTGATTTCATGCATAAATGGCAACATTACTATGTCAAAATAGAAACTTCACAAGATCTGTCATTCAAACATATTGTAGCATATTCATATGCTCTGGGAATGACGTACAGTCATTCTTCATGAAATAAATGCTTTTTAATAAACAGAGACCAGGTAAACAAGATGATTGTTGATCTTTGCTTGACTGAGTTAATGAAAGTAAAGCTGATAATGATTTGTCTAAATTATCCCCTGAAGTTACTTAACTGCAATGTTTACCTATTGGTACATCACATTTCTCAGTGTCCTGGGAATTCTTATGGATATGGATATATAGCTACATATAAATGTGTACTCATTATATGAGGACTATCATTAGAGAATATTAAAAAAAAACCCTTGAATTATATATCAAGCACATCCAAATTGGATCACGTGTATTTTATTACTAATATTGTAATATGAATTATGCACAAAATTAGCCAATATTTTTGTTCATTGTAGCCTGCACAGTGATATTAAGCATGACTAACAGAAGATCAGTGTCTATGGAATTATCTCGCATTTCAGTGCTATTTACTCCAGTGAGATTTGTCAGAATTATTTCAGAATACTTTCTGTTAATTTTGGTGTCATTACCTGTGACTAGGCCCTGAATACTGCATGCAACCACTCTGTCAGTGTTTCTAGTATATCTAAAGTGTCTTCTCTTTTGAAAGATTTTATTGCTTTGAGAGAGATTCCTTGTACTTCAAAATGGGGACTAGTGTTGGAAAAACTAATATCCTTCAGAACTGATGAAATTGTTTAAAAATTATACACATTCATTCTAGATCCCTTCTGACTAGAGGGAACTCTCTGCCAGGCCTTCTAAGGGTACGTCTACAGTACAAAATTATTTCAAAATTATTCTATTCGAATTTTTGGAAGCTATTTTATACATTCGATCTTCTGTATCCCCGTTAAAGTGCATGAATTCGGTAGAGTGTGTCCACAGTACCAAGGCTAGCATCAAACGTCGGAGCAGTGCACTGTGGGTAGCTATCCCACAGTTCCCACAGTCCCCGCCACCCATTGGAAATATAGGTTAAGCTCCCAGTGCATGATGGGGCAAAAACATTCTCGCGGCTGTTTCTGGGTGTGTGTCATAAGAAAGCTACGGCAGACAATCGTTTCGTGCCTTTTTTCATGCAGATGCCATACTGCTTTCAGCAGACGGTGCACTGCTGCTCTCCTGCTACTATGAATCCACCTCTCATTTCCTCTCATCTTCCTATGTAATCTCTACTATCTACTCTTTCTCTTCCTCATCGAACGCTTCCACTGCCAACTCTGCTGGGCCATGGTGAACAGAGCAGCACAGCCTCTGCCACCAGTTCTGCTCTCCCGCTATTGCCGCGCTTCCGAGCTTCTCCATGCTGTCTGTCCTGGGCTCCCACCTCCGTGAAAGCCACAGAAGACAACCATTTTCCGCCTTTGTTTGGCTACCATGAACCAAACAGCACAGCTTCCACTCTACTCTCCTATGTTTTGCGTCCTTTTTCCAGGATTACCTGTGCAGGTGCCATAGCCATGGAGCCCGATCAGATCTTCGCTGCAGTTTTGACCATTGTAAATGCCTCGTGCATTATCCAGCAGTATGTGCAGTACCTGCAAAAGCGGGTGAGGAAGCGACGACAGCGCGATTACTATACTGATGAGGACATGGACACAGATGGCATGGCATGTTGCGATTGAGAGATCATGGTGGTGTTGGGCCAGGTTCATGCCGTGGAATGCCAATTCTGGGCCCGGGAAACAAGCACAGACTGATGGGATTGCATAGTTTTGCGGGTACGGAATGATTCCCAGTGGCTGAGAAACTTTCATATGTGTAGGGCCACTTTCATGGAACTTTGTGACTTGCTGTCCCCTGCCCCGAAGCGCAAAGACACCAAAATGAGAGGAGCCCTCACAGTTGAGAAGCGAGTGGCCATAGCCATATGGAAGCTTGCAACGCCCGACAGCTACCGATCAGTCGGGAATCAGTTTGTAGTGGGCAAATCTACTGCGGGGGCTGCTGTGCTGCAAGTAGCCAACACAATCATTGACCAGCTGCTATCAAGGGTAGTGACTATGGGAAATGTGCAGACCATTGTGGATGGCTTTAATGCGCTGGGGTTCCCTAACTGCGGTGGGGCGATAGACGGAACGCATATCCCTATCTTAGCCCGTACATAAACTGCAAGGGGTACTTTTCCATGCTGCTGCAAGCACTGGTGGATCACAGGGGACGTTTCATCAGCATCAACGTGGGATGGCTGGGAAAGGTGCATGACATTCGCAACTTCATGAACTCTGGTCTGTTTGAACAGCTGCAGGAAGGGACTTACTTCCCAGACCAGAAAATTACTGTTGGGGATGTTGAAATGCCTATAGTTATCCTTGGGGACCCAGCCTACCCCTTAATACCATGGCTCATGAAGCCGTACACAGACACCCTGGACACCAGTAAGGAGCAGTTCAACTGTAGGCTGAGCAAGTGCAGAATGGTGGTAGAATGTGCATTTGGACGTTTGAAAGCATGCTGGCACAGTTTACTGACTCGGTTAGACCTAAGCACAACCAATATTCCAATTATAATTGCTGCTTGTTGTGTGCTCCACAATATTTGTGAGAGTAAGGGGGAGACATTTATGGTGGGGTAGGAGGTTGAGGCAACTCGCCTGGCAGCCAGTTTTGCACAGCCAGACAACAGGGCAATTAGAAGGGTGCGGCAGGGCACGCTGCACATCAGAGATGCTTTGAAAGCCAGTTTCCTGACTAGCCAGGGTACGGTTTGACAGTTGTGTTTGTTTCTCTTAAAGTTACCTGCCCCCAATATATATATGAAAGGAAATAAAGTCACAATTGTTTAAAAACTGTTCTTTATTATTTGTTGCTCAAATCATTGAGAGAAATCAGAAGCTAGACGAGGGAGGGGGGTATTGGGTTAAGGGGATGGAGGAGGATGGAAGGACAAGTCCAGAAACCAAATCAAAATTTAGGATATGCCAGCTTTCTGCTGCTTGTGCAATCCTCTGGGGTTGACTGTGTAGGTCCCCATAGCCTCCCCCCACCTCATTCTTGGGCGTCTGGGTGAGGAGGCTATGGACCTTGGGGAGGAGGGAGGGTGGTTATTCAGGGGCTGTAGTGGCAGTCTGTGGTCTCACTGCCTTTCTCACATTAGATCCACCATACAGTGGAGCATGTCAGTTTGCTCCCCCATGAGCTTGACCATAGCATCCTGCCTGCTCTCATTGTGCACATCCCTCCTCTCTTCATATTCATGTAATACTTAACACGACTCTGCAATTGTTTGCCTCCATGCATTCAACTGGGCCCTATCAGTACGAGAGGACTGCATGTTGTCCCAAGTTAGTTTTTTCTGCCTTCTAATCTGGACCAGCCTCTGGGATGGAGTAGATAGGGGCTGCATTGAAACATTTGCACCTGCTGTGGGAGGAGAAAAAGGGAGGGTAGTATTTTAAAAGATACATGTTAGAGAACAAAGGGGACACGATTTTTCAGTGAAACAAGCAATTCATAGTACACAGCACATGTTCTTTCTGTACAAGGTCTCATTTTGCCTCTTATACTGAAGTGCCTGTCACTTTGGTGTGAGTAAGCCATCACATACGGCCAGGCAACAGAATTCCGCTTGTAGGCAGCCTGTGGGCTCTCTGGGATGATCGCTTCACACAACACCCTCCCGCCCCCACACACACACCCACTGCGGGGCTCCGATTAGGTTCTGAGCAGGGACGAGTTTAGTCTTAAACTAAAGACGAACAGCCCAGTGCGGCTGGGTTTCCCCCCACCTCCCACTGCATGGCTCCGATCAAGCTCTCACTCACCAGAAGTGCCTTCTCCAAGGTCATGGTCTGGGAGCATGCTTTGGGAGTGGGGGGAGGCTATTGGCTCCAGCGTTAAGAATAGTTCCTGGCTAGCAGGGAAAACAATAGTTCCTGGCTAGCAGGGAAAACACTTGCTACCTGTGCACTGTCGTCCTCCTCCTCCTCCTCTTCATCCTCCAAAAACTCATCTTCCTTGTTCTGTGCTACTCCTCCCTTGCATGTGTCCATGGATAGTGGTGGGGTAGTGGCGTCGTCAACCCCCATAATGGCATGCAGCTCATGGTAGAAGCGGCATGTATGGGGCTGTGACCCAGAGCACCCATTCGCCTCCCTGTCTTTTTGGTATGCTTCCCTGAGCTCCTTGATTTTTGTACGACACTGTTCTGTGTCCCTGGAGTAGCCTTTTTCCATCATGGCCCTGGAGACTTTAGCATACGTATTTGCATTTCTTTTTTTGGAACATAGTTCTGCCATAACTGATTTGTCTCCCCAACATGCAATGAGATCCAATACCTCCCATTCAGACCGTGCTGGAGCTTGTCTGTGAATCCGGGACTGTGTGGTCTCTTGTGATGGTGGACTCTTCATGGTCGCCTGTGATGGTGGACTGTGCTGATGGTGACCAAACAGGAAATTCAAAAGTTCCCGGGGCTTTTACTGCCTATCTGGCTAGTGCATCAGAGTTCAGAGTGTTGTCCAGAGCGGTCACAAGGGAGCATTCTGGCTAGCTCCCGGAGGCCAATATCGTCGAATAGCGTCCACAGTATCTGTAACCCGAAACTGTGATCTCGATTTTAGCGCTACTCCACTTGCCGAGGTGGAGTACAGAAATCGGAGTAAAGAGCCCTTTAAATAAAAAAAACTGGTTTGGTCGTGTGGACCGAATCAGTTTTATTTCTAGGTAACTCAGCTAATTCTGAAATAACCGCGTACTGTAGACCAGGCCTAAGACTCTATGATAAGTATTGATTCTAGCTGAAAAAAATCTGTTAAAATGTTTGTCGGGGGGGGGGGGGGGGGGAGGATTTGTTTTTAAACTGTTCAGAATTCCCCCTTGTTCGTTGGCCAGCACAGAATTCCCCTCTTGTTTCTTGGCCAGCTCTAAAGTAGGGCTTACTGGGGGAAAAGAGAGGATGTTTGGGGAGTTTGATGCAAGATGGGAATTGGTTACAGGGAAATGATGTGTAGGTCTGGGAAAGATGGATGGTTCTAAGGGGAAAAGTGAATGAATTGGTTGGGTTGGGGGGGAGGAGAAAGTCAGAGAACACCTTCAAAAAGCTTGGGGAAAAAAAGAACTTGAACTTCTGGGGAGTTTATCCAAATAGCATTGTCTCTGGGTTCATTCATCAGAAGTAACTAGATGCACGAATGGTGGTGGTGGGGGGGAACTGAAGGTGCCTAAATTAGTGAGATTGCTATTTGAGCTCAGTGTGAATTGTATATTGTCTGTCTGATAATCAGATGGTATTTCTATGCCTTAACCAGATGAAGGCATAATCACTTATGGTGTCCCAAATACTTTAAAATTAATTTGTCTGTCAAGCCAGATAACCGGAACAGTGAAAAGTACGTGCAAGCAGAATATGAGCACAGCCAAAGCAAATTTAAAAACTGATGCAAATGCTGCAAACATTATCTGTGAATATTTGTCCAGCTCTAGGTATTAATACACAAATTGACACAAATATGCTGAGTGCGTATCAATGGACTTTGGTTAATTCTAGTGGAAACTGAGTTGCCTCCTCTTGTACAAAGTACCATTTAAAGTTAAGCTGGTTCTTTCAGCATAATGAATCAGGAAAGTATGTGATCCAGTTGGCTGTGGTCAAGTTGGTACTTTAACTGCTTTCATGAGCTACAATAATTAACAAAACATGATCCAAGAGGAAATCAGTCCTTTATAGTGGTTCCTTGCCAAGTAATGCTATATGGTCAATCTGACACCAGCATTGCCAAAGACCAAAACATAAAAGAAAAAAAAAATCTTACAAAACCTTTCACTGCCATTCACAATTTGAAATAAAAGTACATGAGAGATGTGTCACAATGTTAATGATGCAGAGGAATCTTCTAAGTTAAAAAAAAAACAACTATGTCCTGTAGAACTTAGTGCTAGTGAAAAAGAGCATTTGATATACACTTCCCCCAAAACAGCAAGTTTCATTACAAAAAAAAGATGAAATTATTTGGCTTTAGAAAGGATCTGATTAAAGTTTTTTGAATAGCAATTTGGGATTTATACATACTAAGGCCCTGATTCTGCAAATATTCTTGTATACAAATTATTTTACTTGGGTGCTTAATTGTTTTTTTTAGGACTGGTGTCTTTAAGTGCAAACTAAAGAGTACCAAATTCCTTTAATTTCAACCCAAGGGAAAATTCCATCAAAACTCTTATTAACTAAAACTGATGGGGTTCCACATTTTGTTCTCAGGATCTAAAATATGGCACTTGAGATCATTGAATGAATTTTTAAAAGGATAAACAATTTTTCTTCAAAGAAAACATTTGGTAGTGCAGTTCTTTACAAGGTTATTACTTATTGTGCTAATGCATGAGGCAAAGAGCAGACACCTCCATGAGAAATCAAGCATATGCCATATGTTCTTCTCAAATAGGAAATTCTAATGACTATATCTGAATGTCTTGCATAAATTTGGTCTCACCTACTCTAAGTATTCTTGATGCAAAACAAAAATATCTTTCTTCGGAAATTACTTGTTCCATAGTGGAACATTAAACACTCTGCAAGCTGAGTACGGTATTGATATGTTTAAGGGAGGATCTTTCTCTAGATTTTTTTAAAGTATAACTTTGCTCAGTCTTATTAATTTTCAGATGTTTTCAGAGGACAAAGCAATTATAATAATAGATGTTGTAATTACATGTTCACTGACTATCAGCTATGCAGCTCAGATGAATTTGAACAATATACAGGGGAGAGGGTTGGGGTTTTTTTGTTTGTTTTTTTACTTATGAAGTGTCTGCAGTGAAGTTGGTTTTCTGGCAAAAATTCTGTCTCATTTGAGGCTTTGACATGTATAGAATAGTCAGATGTGAATTCCTCATAAACACTATGGAGTAAAATGTCTTACCATATGTCATTTGACAGGTAATTTTAATTAGGCTTGAAAATAATGTCAGGTTTGATCTATGAGTTTGAAGTATGATAGTGGGTATATAATAAATTCCTAAACGGCACAAATCTCCAAGTTCACCATTTAATTGTCACTTGACAGCTTTCATTAATTTCAATATTTTTGATGAAATAAAGGATAAAATCAAATACTTAGTTGTTCACTGGAACATTTGGGAACAGGGAGGCAATCAACCTTGTCCTCCAAAACTATAAAAAGGTAGGTAAATAAAAACTATTTGAAGGGTAAACTAGAACATCCAAAAAACAAAATATGGAAACTAGTCAATTCATATTGAAGCTGACAGAAAGCATTTCCTTTGTTTAAGTCCAAAAGTATCATCGTTTACAGTACTGCATATGCATACCTTTTAGTACCACAAAATAATGCTTCAATCTGTATATTGTTCAAAATTTCTAATGCACAATATCAATATATTATACCTCTTTAAAGAAAAAAAAAAAAAGGAAGCAGCCAGAGAGAGCTAAATTAGCTAGCTAGATAACATCCACTAATGCCAAACTAGCAAATGTACAAAGGGAAAACAACATTTGCATAGTTGGTTTTTTTATCAGTTCCACAAGAATGCTAGTAGTGAGGGGTGCTTTGTGTTGTGGTAAATAATACAAACGCACTGTCCCTTCTCAAGATGCTCTCATTCCTGAACTCTCTCACATAAACTCTGAATAAAGGAGGGATTAGCAGTAGAGTTAGTTGGAAAAATTCCAACCAAAACATTTGGAATTTTCCAGTTGAACAAATCAGTACTTTTTGTGGAGATGGCCAGACTTAGTCAAAGTTTTGATTAAGTCCAGGCTGGTTTCAAAACCTGCCTAGTTTCCTACCATTTCACCTGCCTACTCCTCAGCAGTGCAGATTCCAAGATCTGTGACCCTCACGTAGCCAGCAATGCACAGTGCCTCAATGACTGGGGACATAGGGTTTTCTGGATCTGTAGCTCCAGGACAGCCAGACATGCAGTCTCTCCCAGGGGTTCTGAATCAGAATGAAAATAAATTTTGAAATACTTAAGTCCTCCCTGAAATGGAATTTCTTTTTCTGGTACCGGTCTAATCAGCGGTCAAGTGAAACCTTAAAATCCATGTGCTGATGCTTTAAGAATATTCACCCCAAATAATAAACACCTGAAATTCTAATTCTTGCTTTTGATAACTACCACTTCTTCTGTATTGTATCAAATGACTTAAATTGCAAATTGCCCTGTTGTGTATTGTTATGTAATTATGTACACAATTATATTCCCCTTGTTCCTCTTATTCTTCAAGGAATCTCAGGCCAAAATTCAATTATTTTTTCTGCACTTCCTCCCCCCCCCCCCAGAAACTGTTCCACACAGTCAGTAACAAATGCAGAGTATTTAAACTCTGAACTTTAAATTGTACTAGCAGCTCCCAGTCATGCTCAGAGAGAACACACACAAGCTTAATATTAAAGTATGTAAATTTAATACAGACTGGCTTATCTTGTGAATCCCTAACTCATGCTGCTGAGTATTTACTCATATAAGTAACACTTAACTTCAATGACTAATTACAAATAAGTGCTCACCAGCATGAGTAAGCATCATACAGTTGGTCTACAGTAGGTGCATTTAAAGTGTTTTCTTTTTAGCATTTTGTTTCGATGCAAAATATTTATGTTTCTAATTATATTTTCCATTTTAAGTATAAAGAATGTCTGGCCAAAGTTAGCTTAACTATTCGGCAAAAAGTAGAAGGCAAATATTTTACCATGGCAAATGTACGAACAAAAGCAGAACTTGAGGACCAGATCTTCAAAGATGAGGATTTACATGGACCCAACTTGTGTATGTAAACTCCAAAGAATGCATGCAAGATGAATGCATACAACACTATACTGTAAAAGAGATTGACTATAAATAGCAGCTGAAGTGCATGCATCCCATATTACATGGCAAACATCAGCAGTGGCTGATATAATCCCAGTTTAAAATAATTTGTTAATAATCAAACAGGTTTCCACTGTCAGTTCATCAGATTTTAGGAGTGATGAAATCTCACCACCTACTGTTCCATCCATATTTCTTATAATATACTGATGTATACTTAGTTAAAATATATATACTTCTCCCCACCCCCCCAAAGCTACCCTAAGGTAATGACTGAGTTCACTCTTCTGTCTGTAGTCAGAGGCATCCATCCAGCAACACTCTAACAGCAATAATGGACTTGCTTCCCTGCACTCAGCTCTGATTTACACAGAAACACAGATGCATATGTCAGAGTTCCCTCCCCACTCTGAACTCTAGGGTACAGATGTGGGGACCCACATGAAAGACCCCCTAAGCTTATTTCTACCAGCTTAGGGTAAAACTTCCCCAAGGCACAAACTTTTTGCTCTTGGAGGGTACACTGCCACCACCAAAAAGAAAAGGAGTACTTGTGGCACCTTAGAGACTAACCAATTTATTTGAGCATGAGCTTTCGTGAGCTACAGCTCACTTCATCGGATGCATACCGTGGAAACTGCAGCAGACTTTATATACACAGAGAGATCATAAAACAATACCTCCTGGGGTGGGAGGAGGTATTGTTTTATGATCTCTGTGTGTATATAAAGTCTGCTGCAGTTTCCACGGTATGCATCCGATGAAGTGAGCTGTAGCTCACGAAAGCTCATGCTCAAATAAATTGGTTAGTCTCTAAGGTGCCACAAGTACTCCTTTTCTTTTTGCGAATACAGACTAATACGGCTGTTACTCTGAAACCTGCCACCACCAAGTGATTTAACAAAGAATCAGGGAAAGGACCACTTGGAGTTGCTATTTACAAAAAATATCCCTCCAAGCCCTTACACCCCTTTTCCTGGGGAGGTTTGAGAATAATATCCTAACCAATTGGTTACAAAGTGATCACAGACCCAAACCCCTGGGTCTTAGGACAATAGAGAAATCGATCACTCTCTTAAAAGAAACAGAACTTGATTATAAAGAAAAAAGGTAAAAGAAGCACCTCTGTAAAATTAGAAGGGAAGCTAACCTCGCAGGGCAATCAGATTTAAAACACAGAGGATTTTCCTCTGGGCCAAAACTTTAAAGTTACAAAAAGAAAATCAGGAATACACCTTCCTCTCAGCACAGAGAAAATCACAAGTCAAAACAAAAGTAAACTAACACGTTTCCTTGCTAGTACTTACTAATTCTAATGGAGTTGGAGTGCTTGCTTTCTTGATCTAGCTCCGGCAAGCACACAGAACAGACAGACAAAAGCCTTTCCCCCCCAGATTTGAAAGTATCTTGTCCTCTTATTGGTCCTTTTGGTCAGGTGCCAGCCAGGTTACCTGAGCTTCTTAACCCTTTACAGGTAAAAGGATATTGTGCCTCTGGCCAGGAGAGGATTGTATAGTACTGTATACAGGAAGGTTGTTACCCTTCCCTTTATATTTATGACAGCATATAACCACCTCATCACTGCTGCTGTCTTCTGAGCTTTTAGTAAGGAAATAAAACACTGTGGCATAAAGCAGTTGCATCTGTCAGTCACCCTATGTCATAATATTGAAGATTTCTCCCTTTTCAGACTCATGTGTAATACCTGGGTATAGTGATAAGAGGGATAGATATCCTAGGACACAGTCAATAGGGGTCAGTCAAACTTTTAAAATTGCCTGATAAAGCCAGCCTTGTGTTTAAGGATCTAGAAATAACTCAATGGAAAAGATGGATTGCCTTATTTTGTCAATACTGGAAGCATGAAAGTGGATGCTTTCTGTAGCAAAATAGACCCAGAGTTAAGAGGATGAAACACCTTCCTTGGTTACAGAACTTTCCACCTTTTTGTCCTTTCACTTTTCAATTTAAAGAAAAATGCTTTGAGCTCAAATTAGATCTCAATTACTGAAATAGCTCAGGTTAAGAAGTTTTGTTACTAGAACAACAAATTTAGTTTTTTTCTTTTACTAAAATGATCTTGGTTAAGGTAAGCTTGGCAGTCTGGTCTTCAAATTGCATGCCAAGCTGTACAAATCCATTACATATCCTTAGCAAAAAGGAAACCATTAATTGATTTTCTTGTTCCCATCCCTTAGTACCAGAGCCTGTGAAGTATTGAATGACCAGCACTCGTACTGAAAACAATAGGAGTGGAGGGTATTCAGCAGTACTTCATAGGATTGGGCTAGTTATCTTGTATCATTTCTCTTATCCACCCTGCTTGTCATTTAGAAATAATCTAGTTTACAGCTAAATCTTTTGTTTTATTTCTTCAAGGTATGTTTTGTTTGTTGACTAAACCACTGCTGATTTTTGACCAGCAATGTGGGATGTGTGATGAGGTGTAGCAGAAGCCATTTTGAATCACTTTCTTAGAGAGAATTCCTGACTTGTGTGTGTGTGTGTGTGCGCACGCTCTCTAAGTCAATTGGGAGGAGGGAGCAGAACCTGTCAGTGGCAGCACTACGAAGGGGCTCTGAGTCAGGGTGAAGGGGGTGGCTGTTTATCAGCCCATCTCCAAGGTTTATCCTGTGTTTTAGAAGAGCAGTACCTCCACACAGACACATTAGAGAGGAGAGCAGCCCTTCCACCAAACAGTGGAGTGAATAGCAGGCTATCAGTCCTTGCTGCAAGAAAATATCAGATAGATCTAGGAGATGATCGTGGTGACAGAGCTGCATGGCAGGGTGGCTTCCTCAGAAGTTTCAAATAGTTTGGACGTGGCATGCAAATTCTGAACTTTCTGGCCCACCTGCCCTCGTTCTGTGGTGCCTTATTCAACAGAGCAGATTTTGCTTCCCTATACACTGCATCATGTTCTCTGGTGTTGTCTTGCATAACAGGTAGCAATAGAGGAGAGACCAGGGTGCTTGGAGAGAAGGTCCCTGAGAAATCAGAATCTCTCTGTCTCTATCAGAGGGAGACCAAGAGCTGACATTAGTCTTAGGATAGCAATTAGGGTAATATTGGGAGAGGGGAGGGGTGAGGGAGGAATTAGAGGCTGGATCTGCTATGTTCCTCACAGGAGGGGAAGAACAGAGTGAAACAGGCCCTGAGCTGCTGGGCTCTTCACTGTCTGGGAAGCTCCCCTCTCTGCTTCCCTTCTCCCCATGGGCCCTACTTACTCTGTCTGACCTCCCTATTCCTCTTCAGGGAAATAGTAGGACAATTTACTGTGCAGGTGAGCTTCTTTTCTCTGCCCCTTGGCAGGAAGAGGAAGAGAAGGTCAACAGTTGGGTAGATCTTCCTGGGGGCAACACACAGCAATAGAGCACTGCAGGAAGGCAGAGTCCAGGAAGGAGGTGGCGGCAGTCTGGGCAGGAACCATCCCTCACTCCCTCAGACCCCCTTCCCCTTATATCCCATGAGAAGCCAACTCAGCTCTGTCCCCAGGCAGCCTGGACAGAAATTTCTCCCCCACATCTGTAACACATTGCAAAATGGTGCATTTCACTCTGTCTGAGGAAACAGTCTAAGAACACAAAATACATTATAACCTGCCACTTGTAGTATAATGCACAGCAAAACTCTGTGAGGCCAATTTGCAGGGTGCTTTTGCATGTAGTTGGCAGTGTTTGTGTGAGTTTGCATGTTTTTATTTATTTTATTTCCCCGAACTCAAAATATACACTCTGAGAGGGAGAGAGACAATACTCTGGTTTCACTAACAACCACAGGCATTATGACCTCAGCCTCAAAATTGCTTCTCTTCCTCCAGTAACCCCAAATCCTGGTTTGAAATAATTCATCTACTTGACTGGCTCCCCTCCCAGGAACCTATCCTATCACCAGGATCTATAAAGTAAGGAGATAAAAAGGAACTCAGTGTCAAGTCAGAGGTGTATTGGCAGTCTGGGTTAGTACTTTGAGATGAGCCCATACATAACATTCAAAAAGATTGAGGGAAAGGATATCACATGTGTAAGGTTGCATGC
This sequence comes from Lepidochelys olivacea, assembly GCF_965140295.1. Classification (NCBI taxonomy): domain Eukaryota; kingdom Metazoa; phylum Chordata; order Testudines; family Cheloniidae; genus Lepidochelys; species Lepidochelys olivacea. The sequence continues at coordinate 172,975,287 of NC_140411.1, forward strand.
CAGTAGATTTCAAGGAAAATGGAAAGGGAGCTTGAAAATAGCAGTTTTATTGTCTATAACATCTGACATCTAATTTTTTTCTAATACAGATAACTCAGATTCAGTGATGAAAATCCCACACTGAATCAATGGGAGTTTTACCTAAATAAGGTTTGTAGGACAAGGCTGATTAGCAACTCAAGGGGTTAACCTGAACATGTGGTTCTTGTCACTAATAAATCCTCTTTTAAAGCATATGTTTTCTTGATAGGGTGGATTTAAAAAATAAAATAATTCCTTATAAAAGAGCTTTACAGTCTTTCACAAACTAATTATAATGAAGATTACTAGATAATAAAGAAGGAAGGTTCAATAAACAAATGACTGCACCACAACTAAGATGGGGCAGAGTTTGTCTGGGGCTTACCCGGGAAGGACAACTCTGCTCTATGGCGGGGGGGGGGGGGGCGGAGAAGGAGGTCAGAAACTGCTGTAAAACAGCTTAGCAATGACTCATCCCCACCCCTCCAGGAATGTGAGGGCCGAAGGGCATGAAGGTGGGTGGGGCAAGTCTCTTTGTTCCACACAGCAAGTTAGCCAGCTCCCTCCACACCCCCCCAGTGGAGGTGAATGGCAGGCTGGGTTAGGACCTGCTGTGGGTATTACACTAATTGCTCCTTTTAAAGGGGGGCTGGGAAGGAATTTTTCCCACACCACAAGAATTAGCTTTGATGGAGTGAGGTTTTTTCGCCTTCGGCCATAGTGGGTGTAAGGGAGGACCTTTTCTGGTAAGAAGAAAAGGTGGTACGCTATATGTCACAACTTATTTTGTACAGTTGGGCGGATGTTCAGTGCAGATACTCCATAGGGAGAGCAGCCAGTGACCAGATAAATGGCCTGGTAAAGGACTTAAAAGGAGGTACTGGATAAAGGAACAGAACAGGGGAGGGGGACTCCTCTGACTGGTATGGCAGGGAGCCAAATCCCCTCCCCCCCGTTCTCATGGCCCACTTTAACCTTCTTATGAGGTGGTGGAGGATAAGGGCCAAGGCATGGGTCGGCTGGGGGACCTGGATGGTACACCAGCCCCGGAGAATTGATTTGAATAAGCATGGATTTGCCTGCACTGTACACTTTATGTGCTGGGTTGTCTGAAACATCTATATAACAAAGTTGCGTCCTGATTAAAATCCATAACAAGTGTCTCCTGTCCTTCTTGTGGTGTACCCAGACAATGGCTGCACTGCACCTTTAAGCAGAGGAATTTTGATGGCTGGCTGAATGAAGGAAATAGTGCTATATGGCTGCAGGGGGTCAAACTGCTTCAAAAGGGGACAAGGAACTCATCCCCTGGAGACCGGATGGGCGGAAGGATTTAAAAGGGGCAGCCCATGCAGAGAATCCCCCATTTACATGGAGCAGGCTGAGGCTGCGTCCACCCTCCCTCACCTTTAAGTGGCGAAATAAGTGGTAACGAGCTGCTGTGGGCATTGCACTAGCCACTTCTTTTTAGGGGGGCTGGGAAGGAATTTTTCCCGCACTACCAGATTGGCCTAGGTGGAGTGGGTTTTTTGTTTGTTTTGTTTTTTGCCTTCCCCACAGCAGGTCTGAGGAAGGCTTTGTTGATACGTGGCATGAAGGGTGTTAGGCTATGATATCGTAAGTGCGGGGCAGATGTCCGGTGCAGGTACTCCATAGGGAACGCATCCAGTGATCGGATAAATGGTCTGGTAAAGGACTTTAAAAAGAGGTGTTGGTTAAAGGAATAGAACAGGAGGAGGGGTTGGGGCTGGGGCTCCTATGAATGGTGTGGCAGGGAGACACCGCCCCCTTTCTTATAGCCCACCTTATCCCTTCTATAAGGGTGGGTGGATGGTAAAGTCCCAGCAATGGGTTGGCTAGGGATCCTGAATGGAAAAAAGGGGGAGTGCTGACGAAAGCCCCCCAGGTAGTTAATGAATGAAAATGGGGTTACCAGCACTGACCACTTTTATGTGCTGAGTAATCTCAGACATCTAATAATAAAGTTGCGGCCTGATTAAAACCACATCTAGTGTCTTCTGTCCTTCTTTGGTATACCAGGACAATGAGTTTTCCACCTGACAAGTGGAGAGCATATTTCCTGAAGTACTTTCACAGGTAACAATAACTTCTGTTCACTGAGAAAATAAGATTCAGATTTCACATTTTTTTTTGTTTTGTTGTTTAGAGGCGTCTGCATCACACTGATATCTCAAAAATTGCAACCAGTGGCATTAGTGTTTGGAAAAAAAACATCAACAAAACTGTGACATCTTGGGAATTCAATCTGGTCAGTCTCCTTGGTTTTATTTTTATTTGTTTTAAGTCAAAATTATGAGCCTTCAAACACATTATTTAAAGATAATTAGGAATTAAAAAGGGGGAAGTGACAAAGAAACGAATTAAAACTGCCTAGTGAAACCAAATTAGAGAAAGCAAGTTGGACCTAATGCCTGACTTAATTGCTATGAAGGATAGCCTGTGCCAAAGATAGGGAATATCATGAAGATTCTGTGATGAGTAGTAAGGATATATCTGTTGAGAGTCTTCCACATAAGATAAATTGTCATCATATGATGGTGATGGGTGGCAGCACAAAATACTGAGATAGTATTAGGGGGAGAAAATAGAACTCTATCACCATCAACATTTTGAGTTTTGACCTTAAGAAAATATATTTAAAATATTCTTTAGAACCCTCTCAAATCATGCTGCACAAAACCTCGTGAAATTTTTACTTTCACAAATCACTTGTAGCATTGTTGAAATAGAGGGGTCTGCAGTTATCAGCATAATATTTGGCTTAGCATGTTGCAAATGGTTTTTAAATACAGTATTACAAACATTTGAAATTACGTAAAGCTTTGATAAACCAGTAAACATTTAAAACCTATCACTGACACTCCTGATTGAGGAAACTATAATGAGACTTGGCTTGTGTGTCTGAGCTTGCAGCATCAAGGCCTAAGTTCAATTAAAATTTTCACAACATAGTTTTTCTTGTGTCTGTTTAGTTTTCTTATACATCTATTTTAAGAGGAAATGGTGAAAACAAGCATTTAAGGATTCTAACAAAATGCCAACCACACAATAAATTAAATTGTAGAGAAGTCTGCTTCCCACATATGTTGTTCTTTGTACTGTATGTCCTTTGCTGGTTTTTCATTTGATTTAGTATTCCCATTAATTCAATGTACCACTTTCCTGTCTATCTTGTTAATACTGCAGCTCTGGGAAAGAAAAGAAAAATGCCTTTTAGCTATAATGAATGTGAGACAGAAACAATAACTCTTCCCTCTCTCCTTTTCACATGTGTATTTCTTGCCATTAGCTAAAATTAAATGGCAGATGTATTATTAATGACAAACCTAGGCAGTTTCCTGGTGGCAAAGTGGCCACTGATGTTCAGGGGCAAATTCAGAAGAGGCTCTTACCCCCGCATACACTGAGACTTGGTGGGTAGTGAGATTAGTGACATATCATCTATTAATCGAGTCACGCTCCTTTTTAGGAGTATTGTGCCATTAGAAGTGAGCCTCTTTCCCTCTTTATATTTAAGATGTGCTAGCATTAGCATTGTGGTTGTTCTTGTCCATGTGCAGTGAGCCTCCATTTGTCCCTATGCATTCTTCCTCTAAATGAACTAACTAAATAAATTAAAAGGCCACCTTTCAAAATTTGCCTCCATGTATATTCTTTTAGGAAACAGAGTTGCCTGTTCTAAATGATTAGCTGAACCTCTCACAAGCCGTAGCAGGGAGGGAGTATAAAGCCAGCTTTCCATGAGTGCTTCTAAAAGGTATTATTGGTGGATAAGTAGATGGGCCCAGATCTACAAAGGGACTTGGGTGTTTTCGTACCCAGTGAATCTACAAACCATGTGTTAGTTACATAGACTTCCTATACAATGCATCTTGGGGAGAAAAGCCCCAAGAATGGTATTCACAAAAGCCAGCATGCTGAGCAGAGAGCTGACTTAGCTAGCCAATAGCAGATGCTGATGAGGAGTGTGTCCTAAGCCCCAATCCTGTTATGGAGTTAGGCACCTGAATACAAGCTGGAGGAGGGAGGTACCTATCTCTGCTTGGGATCCACAGCCAGGAATCTTCTCCTGGAGTCAAGGACCTAAGCTGTTTCTTAGAAGAACAGTGGTAGTGTATGCCTAACTCTACACATAACGGCCTGGGAAGGGGACGAGCATAACTTTAGTGCAGAGGTTAAGGCAGTCATCCAGGATGTGGAAGGCACCGTTTCCATTCTGTGCTCTGACCGATGAGAAGGATCTGCACAGGGTTTTCCACCTTTCAGCTGAGTGCCTTAATGGAACACAGTAGGTACTGTACTCGGCCTAAGGAATTCTCTGGCGTGAGAGCTCATAGTGAAAAATACTGTCTGGATGTTTAAAGAGGTTGATTAATTGTATGCTAATATTTATAGCTTATCCTTGCCAAGAGGTACAGAGGTATGAGTATCCCCATTTTACAGATGGTGATGGAGAAAGAGGGATTTCTGTGACTTCCCCAAGGTCACACAGGAAGTCTGCAGTAGATCTCAAATTGAACCCAGAGTCCTGGGCTATCCATTAGATTCTCTTATCTAGTTGTGCAAAAAATGTCCAGCTGTGTGTTCAAGTAAAAGTCACAGCTCACTTTTCATCTCTGTTTGTCTTAGTGGTCAGGAAAGACTGCCCAACCCCACCACCCTCCATATCTGTATATCACTGCACAAATGTTCTGCCTTCTGAGAAGTCCAGAAGTAGGCAACAAGGAGGCTAAAGCTGGAAACCCAAGAATCTGATTCATGTTCAGGGGAGTAGCTAGTAGTGCAGCTACACTACTGCATATCCGAGTCAGAATGTTAATTTATAAAGTTTTTATTTAAAGAGTATATTTCATTACATTTACATATACTTATATTATAAACATGGAGGACCCTGGCTGCCCATTTTGCAGCCTTTAGAATTCTAACTTGGTTCCTATATATTAAATAAGTATGGGTTGGCGCCAATCAAAGGATCATAGCGTAACATTGATTTTTTTAAAGCAGAATTCTTCAGTAGGAAGTTCTCTTCTGACTGGTAGTACAATAGGAGGCAAAGTTAGCCTATACAACTACAGGACCACATAAGTGCTTTTAGACTCCTCCAGTGTCAGGGTGGTCACTCACTGTTTTAAGGTACCCAATTCATTGCTAGAACGATAACATTTGACCTGATCCAAAGCCCACTGAAGTCATTTGAAATCTTTCCATTGACTTCCAGGGTTTGAATAAGGCCTGTAGACATTCCTGAATTATCACCTTAACCAGGGGAGGGTATAACATTTCCCCCATCCATATCACATATGTTGCAGTAAGTTTCATATCTCACATTTCACAAACTGAACATGGATAAATGAGTGTGAATAGTTCCTCAAAAAAACAAAACAAAACAAAACAAAACAAACAAAAAAACCACCTGGTGTATAGACAGTTCCTCCTGTAGTAAGGATAGTATCCATGTGATAAACTCTAGAAGCATTTCAAAAATACAGATCCATGCATGTTTGGCTGACTCACTGGCCCTTTGCCATTTTTTTCATTAAATTTCCAAATCCATTTTCCACAAGGATTTACTTTAACCCCTGCACAGCCACCCTTCTAATGTAAATTAACCTGTCACCTAATAAATATTTCTATCTTTTCCTGCACCACCAGCTGTAAAATTCTCTATTGCTCCCCCCCACACCCAAGTTACCCTGTCCCAAAGGAGAAGATGGGCAAGATTCAGAACTGTTTCTGTCACAGCTCTTCTAGACACCAAAATGTATCTTTAAATTCTAATATCCCCTGACAAATAAGGGCTAAGAGCAGAAGCTATGGATCATTGGAAAGCTGATTCCCAAGATGTAAATGGAACTCAGCACTCACTTCTCACCTTGAGATAACAGAGGTTTGAGTCATGGTATTTTAGAAGAAAAATTCTAATAAATTTTTGTGGTATATCCAGAACAGGTGGTGTGGTATATCATAAAATCACCTGTAGTTTACCACTTATGAATAATGCAGCCATCCTAAATGTACTCCACAGTATATTTTTATATATAAACACACATGAACTGTTCATTCCCATGTGAAAAAAAATCACTTTTATCATTCCTCTTTCATTGCTTTATTAGTTTGTCTTTGTCTGCTTGTTCTAACAACCTCTACAGTAGAACTGTAGTTTAAAAATATGGTATCTTAGCAAGCTGAGAGGCAGAATGGTCTATTGGATGGGGTGTTGGAATGGAATCTATTGGAACTTAGTCTCTTACCATATATTCATACAGTGCCTAACACGATTGGGCCTGATCTAAGCGGTGGCATCTAGGCTCTCCTAGAAAATTGTGTTTAAAAAAAGAAGTTAAAAAGTAATAAAGTCAAGTGTTCAGAAGTTAGGAAATGCCAGAATTAATGTTGCCTCCAAAACCATAATTCCTATGTGCATATGCATTATGATATAGTCTTTAATTTCATTGTCACATTTTCTCCACATGACCCGTACCTCATTCAGTGCACAGGATGGATAGTTATTACTGAATGATCTATTCAATATATATATATATATATATATATTAGTCAACATGTGGTACATGCCTTATTTACTGGACTTTTACCATATCCTGCTTGAAATACAGAATTTTGAATTTCCTCATCCACTTTTCGATAACACTTATTCCTCTAGTAGCTGTGTGCTTCACAAACATTAATTAATCATTACAACATTCTCGTGAGATTATACATTATTCCCATTTTACAGAAAAGGGCCTAAGAAATACAGTTTAAAGCCTAAATTGTCAAAGATCTACTAAATTTTAATTCCCAATTTGAGATTACTCAGGTCTGGTTTTTCAGAGTACTTGGCAAGTTTGTGTTTCTTGCTATTTTCCAAATGGAGAAAGTTAGAAAATGTTTGTTTAAAAAAAAAAGAAAAGAAAGGGTGGGGTGGGGTGGGGTGGGTGGGAGAGGATTCCAAAACCTGAAAATAGCAAACCAAATTTTTTTGTTTCCAAAAATAAACTACATGTCATTTTTAAATTGAAAAATGTCATATTTAAAAAAAAAATATTGGGGATTTTTAAGATTAATAAATAGGATATTTTTGTTTTTTTCAAACTAACATTTTTCCATGGAAAATTTTAATGTTGACAAACACATTCTTCGATAAGAGAAATTCTTGGTCCAAAACTTCTGACCCTATGGTGAGATATGTACCCCACACGCGCAACAAAAGGATTCATGTGGGCCTGAGAGGTCATTTATGATACTGGGCTGCACCTGGAGAGTAGCCCAGACTTAATGAAAGATTAAGCACATCTTGGGAGAAGCTGGGTAGTGGTAAGAAAGAGTCTGGAGCAGAAGGGGATTGAAGGGAGAGAGAAGAGCTCTGTAATCACTCTCTTGGGTAACGGAGTACAGATTACTGAGAGAAACAGGAATGTCCCTACAGGGGAGAATGAGTCCAGGGAAGGTCCTGGGGGAAAAGCCTGAAGAAAGGCCTGTGGTACGAATGAGTACAAGGAGGCGGCAGAAAAGGATCTGACATAGAAGACCTTGGCTGCTTGTTTTAGGAACTCAGTTGAGTGGGAGGGACTCGGTTTCCCTTTCATCCACTGGAAAACATGATGTGGAAACTCCCAGACCAAGTGGGAGGACTAAGGAATTTGGAGCCAGGCCTCTAGGGAGAAAGCCCTGAGAGACATCACTCTGTACAAGAGCAGGACAAGCCAGCAGAGCCCAGAAAGGGATGAGAATCTGTAGAAGAGTAAGCCCAGATAGGGGCAAATAATTATGATTCTTTTCGTTTAGTTTATTGGACTCTTTGTTTACCCTGGAAGGGGTAGAACTGCAGATGATCTGGATGGAGGGCTGAGTAACGAGAAAAGACAGACAATTATAGGGCCAGAGTTGCTGTGTACAGGAAGCACCAGATGAGGAAAGAGCCTGCTACAGCATGTACAGTCACCAGAGGGCATGCTTGCAGTGAGTATCATCTAGATATAGTCTACATATGCCTTCTGCATTGTAGGGAGTGAAATTCAGATCCCATTGAAGTCAGTGGCAGTTGACTTCCTTGGGTCAAGGATTTCACTCATGCTGAATAACCATAGGCAGTTTCGTCTTTAGGCTTTTTCATTTCTGTCCAAGAAATCAATTGAATTACTTGACTGCTGCAAGAGCTTAAATAGTAGTTCTCTCCATTTTGAGGCTAAATCCTAAAATGGTCTGAGCATCCATTAACTTAAATAAGCATAGTACCTCTTAAGATTTTGCCCTTTGTAAATGCTTTACAGTAACTTTAATATCTCCTCCCCACTTTGCTTTCCTCTAATCCCAAATCCATTACAGCATTGAATACTTTGCTGCATTTTTAAACTCCATTGGCTCCGAACACTGTTCTTCAGCTCACTCTTCCCTCTCATCTATGTCAAAAATATTAGTTACAGTTCTAGCTGAAAGAAAAGGAGTACTTGTGGCACCTTAGAGACTAACAAATTTATTTGAGCATAAACTCGAGCTGAGAGTCTTATTCCTTCTGATTTAAAGAGAGTTTTGGTTCTTATCCCATTTTTTGTTTGGACTGGGATACTTTTCAGTTGTTCAGATTTTGTGTCAGGTTTAATCCTGCCAGTCTTTATGGATTATTATTGCACCAAGTTTTTCTTTCTATTTTCACAAATTCTCAACTTCTTCTTGTTAGTGATGCAATCACTACACAGGGCACCTAATTGATGGGTTAACTATAAACAAATTTACTTTCAGAATTTAAGTGAAACTTAACCTATTTCAGGTAAATTGTAATGTATTAGTGTTCTGAGTGCATGAATTACAATTGATTGAAGGGATGGCTTGTTTGTTTATGAGGTTTATTTGTAAAGTGGTTGGGTAGAAGACAACTGACAGGTTATTTCTTCTAACTGAGATGACAGTGATTACCTGTATGCATGCAGTAATATTGTTATTCAAAACATTTTGGTGGGGGGAGTAAAGCTAGACACTTTGCATCAATACATCTTTTTTTCTTAAAAGAGATTTGTCTGAAAAATTAAATATTTCTGTGTTCCTACTGGCATAAAGCACTGCAAATGTGCTGCCATCTGTTCCATTTACAGTACTTATTATAGGAAAAAATAGGCTATTAGAGAATTTAAAATATTGGGAAGACATTTTCCTTAACACTCTATAGATTATTTGTGTATAAGCAACAGTAATGATCTTGAATTCCTAATGAGCAAAATTTTTCTTCATCCATTCCTCAAATAAATCAAATCATGTCCAGTAAGGTGAGAAATAGTTTTGGTACAATGACTCTCTCTGCCTTAAATCTGTAACTACACACACACAAAAATGTGTTAAAAGAATATTATTGAGGTTTCAAAGCCAAGCACTAACGTTAGGAAATGTAAGAATTAAGGTTGCCTGTGCAACTTTAATCTGGTCCCTTTGTGCATATGCTTTAGGATACAGTTGACAGTCTTTAATTAACAAGACTGTAAATCTGATCAGACTACTTTTTTCCCCCACAGGACCCTTGCCTCATTCAGTGTACAGGATGGTCACTGTAGACTTATGAGCAGCTATTTAATATGTTGTCTTCGCTTTGTTCATTGTTTGGCCTTAGTTGCTGCATACTGTTCCAACCCTGTGGTGAAGACAGAATTAATAATTTCCTCATAGGCTTTTCTATGGTGTTCATTGCTTTAGTACCTGAGTGCTTCACAAATATTCATTTTAAAATTTCCCCTGTGCGATAGCAAATTGCAGCACAGGAAGATCGAAGTCAAAGGTTTTTCCACCAATTTTGGGAGCCCAATTTGGGGCACCCAGGGATTGAGTTTTCTTACTTGAGTACTTAGTATTATATAGCATTTCATATATTCAAAACACAGCTCCCATTTACAGTACTTCTGTAAATGAGCCAAAGGGGCTCAAGGTAGACCCCTAGGACTTTTCTACCCAAACAATTATATCAGAGCAAGTCGAGGTGTGAATCTACCTTACACTGGCCTATTGCAGTTGATCTGTGTGGTCTGTCCCGCTGACGCTCATTAACAGTTCATTAATTTTGAGCCAGCCCTGTTTCAAATCAAAGCATTCTAACAACCTAATGCACTTTAGCAGGTACACACAGACTGTGGGAGGCAATGTGGGGTAGATTCACACCCCTCTTTGCCTTGCTCCAATTGCTTACATAGACAAGGCCCTAGAAAATGAGAACATAGTCAGTGACCACCTGTGAAAACTTTAGTTTGTGACTTACCTAGCATAACACAGAAACTGGAGTCCATGACAGAATGCAGTTCTCCAGGGCAGCATTCAACTGCTCTAACCATGAAACAGTCTTTTCTCTTTCTTTAGTCCTCTGTCTCCAGGAAGAGTCCTTTCAAATTCTGTGACAAAGAAGGCAGGGACCCTACAGACAGGTCTCTTTCTCTATGCAGCTCTGCTCCACGCCAGCTCCATCCTGTGCACTGAAATGAGACATGAGTCCTGTCGAAAAAATAGCATGTGGTCATGTAATTAAAGAGTGTATCACTGCATATTTGCAAAGGGGCTGAATTAAAGTTGCAGAAGCAGGACAGAGGATGCTCAGTTGCTCTATGTGGATGGTGCATAGGAATTATGAGGGGACGGAGCATGCTCAGTGAGGACAGAATCCTTGGTGACTTTACCTGTTAAGTTCTAGCAAGTCTCTACTGAGCCTGCGCAAACAGTCTCCTGTCCCGTCCCCGTCTTCCCCCTGCTCCCCACAAAAAGGCTTATAGCATGGCCAAATCTGATCCGATTTTCACAGGGATGGCAAAAGCATATAACTGACACAAAGGCCACCCCTTACCAAACTTGAAGTCCCTGCCCCAAAGCTGGGGATACTAGAGGTTTACCACAGAAAGGTCACCAGAACCTTTTTAATTCTGAAAAACATTTTAGTTCTTCCCTCGCGCCCCCGGCCTTATTCTTGGAAATGGTTGAACCATTTTGGTTAATGTTGTGAGTGAAGATATGCCCCTCAATCAAAGCAAATTCAGATTCCATAGGGATTAAAAAGATTAGTAGCCACAGGACCTTGTCTACACTAGTGCTCCTATTTCTGCTAACAGCAGTGTATCACTTGTTTGCAACAACTTTATATTTCTCAAGGCCTGAATTTCTAAACAAAAGTCTCTTTTGAGACAAACATTTTGTCATATCTCTGTTGCATATTAAGAAATAAACATTGCAAATATGATGAACAACTACAGAACAGTAATATGTCAGGTTAGTTATTTTAATGTAAAACTAAATTGATAAGGAAAGTATAAAGGCCTGATGGTAACCATGAGGTGGAAATAGGTAAGAATCCTAATGCCCATCATCACAAATACTTATGAATATTTTGGGTCCTGAACTAGCTTTATCATAGCAATATTCAAGCCATTTCCTAGATTCTTCTTGTTTTTAATGTTCTTATAACAGTCTCATAAATCAATATCACTGTACATTGTACTTAAAAATATGGGGTTTAATGCTGCAGTTATTACTGCCTAGCTCTGGAAATTGATGCTTCTGGAGATTATGTTAATACAATGTGTACTATAAAAGAATGAATTGAAATGTCTGATCATGTTCCATAGTATTCTGACTAAGAACATAGATTTGACCTTGTTAATCAAATTAGCTGATCACTCAAATCCACACATGTTGTGCATGCAGAGGACAAGCAGGGTTAGGACCAGAGTCTATATCTGAATTTCGAAAACCAGCTGAAACGAACAGTCTCTCTTATAACTACTACTTGAACCATGCTATTTTTCCAGCCCTGTTCTTTAGAAATGAGAACCTGATATACAAAAATAAGATAAAAATAGATTTCATAGTAAAATATTAGAGGTCAGATTCTGGTTACATAAATCCACAGTGTTTTTGTCCTTCTTTTTGTCTTTTTAAATGAAAAAGGTAGTGGGACGGAAAAGTCAACTTCCTCTTCATACATATAAATACAAAAATACAGCCGCTCCCTTTGCTTAAAATGATAAAATCAAGTAAATTGCTAAATACCCTTATCTCCCACATAGGCAGACCTGTGTAGCGTTGAGTGCCCTCAGGTCCAGTCCATTTCAGCTGGATAAAAATAAAAATAATAATATAGTGTTTAGTACTTTTTCTGGCTACAGCATAACACCTTAATGGAGGCTGCCAAATTATGCACTTAATGGACAAACTATACTTATCTTAAGTTTTTTCTTTGTATTAGCTGGCACAGAGGTAGGCTATAAAAATGTTTGGATGAATAACACAAGCCTTTGGCCTAATATAATTCTAATATTTTAACATATGCTGTTGAACTAGCAAAATTATAATGGTATCCTTTAAATCATGCGCCTGGGAGCAGTCCAATTGGTTTAAAGCACTCATCTGTAAAGTCCCTCATCAAGTTGGGTTGATCTTTTTAAACTTGGCAATGTAGTTTTCAATTGCTACTATTTCTAGCAAAACAATATTTCCCACTACGATTAATTTCAGCTGGACTTTCATGCCGGTGCCAGTGGGATGACTGATGCTTAACTTGTTCATATTACTGGAGGTTACTTAAAAAAAAAAAAGTCAGGATATGGACACATTCATAAAAAATGTTTTAAAAGATATTTTGCTCACCAGGCAAAATGTCTTTCACACAGAGATATATAACGTTAGTGAAAGTATGCAGGTGCTACAAGCTTGTCACTAGTAACCTTGGCTGAAGCAGTTTAAGATATAAACTAACCAAATAGAAACAGATTGGGAACAGGTTCCCAATTGTTGTTCCTTTTTTTTCATCTTTTTGTAGAGACCAATTATTTACAAGAAACATTGATTCCCTGGAATATAGGAAAGACCCTACCCAGAGGCAAATCTCTCTCTCTAGCTTCCTAGCATACTAAGAGAAAAAATGTCTTTCTCCAAATGTCAAATACAATTTCATATTTTCAAGAAACATTAAAAAACAATAGGGAAATACATTTTTAAATATTGCAGGTATGTGAAATGAAATCCACTTGTATTATATCAAGTAATATGAAAACTGAATCATATTGAAATATTCTCGTTGGACTAGACTGAGAGTGGATAAGGTGTTAGTTGGATCATTCGGAGGGAGGTGCTGTGGGGAGGCAGAAGACAAATGAAACAATGTCTGCATTAATAACATTTATGCTAGAGACTAAAAGGGAGATTAAGCAGGAATTTATTTCCTTTTTCAAATCATTGTATAGCTTCTGGCATCTTAATAACACACAATAAGCACAGGAACAGCTTAAAATATAAAATTAGCTCAATTGTCCTCAAAAAATATGGTGCTTTAAATAGTAGCATAATAGTAGTAGAAATAAGATAAGATATACTAGTGGGCAAGAGTGCTGATCCAAATGGATCCCTGATAGAAACTGAAGTTACTAACCTCCAAATTGTCCTCTCTTCTAGATAGGGTATTTAATATTTAACCGAAAGGGAAAATTCCTTCTTCAGTATCGGTTGCTGGTATAATATTTTGACATATGGAAGGTGATAGCCATACACCTGGCCTGTTCATCTCATTATGCTATTATGAATATAACATCTTTACTAAAATTCTGGCAGTTGGATTGGAAGAGGTAATTTCTGACCCTATACACAGAGACCAGGTTGGGCTCATTTGGAAGCATAACTCAATGGATGTTGTGTGCAGGATTGGGAAACCAGATCCACATGAGATTATCCTTCGGTAACTCTCTCTGTACATACAAGAAAAAAACCAAAAACATTAAACTTGATTGAGTGGAGTTACCTGTTGCAGCTATTATTACCTATGGGCTTTGTAGAGAATTAGGTAAACTGGATTTGAGTACTATATACCGTCTCAAAGAATAATTATCAGAAGAGGTAAAACATAGTTTTAGACGGTCATGGCATTAGGCAGGACATTGGAACCAGAGCTGGACAAGACACCAATTTTTCATGTTGTGGGGAATTCCATTATTTCAATTTTTTTGTTCTGAAATGGAACGGAAACAACAAAATATCAAACAATTTTGAAAAAAAATGGTTTGTCAGATTTTGAGTATTTTATTTTATAAAATTTGAAAAATGAAATCAAAATTTAAAAAAAATCTGGTTATATTCCTAGAAGAAGTGCTCTTTTTTAATTTTTTCTTTCTAAAGAAAACTTAGTACAAGTTGATACATTTCTGTGAAATGCTGCATTTTACATCAGAGACAAACTCTACCTGAACATTTCCAACCAGCTCTAATTAGAACCTTTGGACCAACTTTATGCTTACACACACAAATTAAGATGTGAGATTGAGCCTTTAACCACAGCACTGTTTGAAGAGGTGAAATGTAGATACTTTCTCCTGGAAGGAAATCGGCTATTGGCAAGCTGTGGTGGCCAGTGTACTGGGAGATGAATTTAAGAATCTCTCCATTCACTGCCTGCCATATGTGATAATAAGCATTCACATCAGACTGGTTTGGAGGTTGTACATAATATGTGAAACTTCCTACAGTTGTTTTTTAAGAACAATGGTGGGGGAAAATATACGTCTGGTTTCTTTATCATTACAGAGAACACATGGCTACAGCTTCCACTCTATTTTCATTGTTCTTCTAGTAGATCTTCCCCTGAATATGTACACATTGTATTCTGATATATTAAAAATCTTTCATGGGGGAGAGAAACACCCCCTATTGTCAATATGTGGGTTCACCAAATTTGGCCCATGTCTAAATTAGCTCTGTAGTAGGCAGACGATATCAGGACCATGGCCCAATTCAACAAAGCACATAAACACATGCTTATGACCATCAATATGGCTATCTATATAGATATGCAGACCTTTTTTTTTTTTTAAAGTGTGATGTAGAAAAAAAATTCTCCAATAAAGTAAGGTCCAAAGACTTCAGGGTAAATTTTCACAGGTGTGTAGATCAATAATTAATAGCCTAAGTGAGATGTAGATGTGTTTAGCACCTCTGAAATCAAGCCATTCTAAGTGCCTAAATATGGATTTTGGTGTCTAACTTTAATCACCCACATTTGAACTTTGGCTTATATAACTGTCACCTTGATTTTATTTTATGAAGCTGTTGTTCCTAAAATACTGCTGATACCCACACTATTATTTCATATTAATATATGCTTTCTTAATATTCTATAAAACAAAGGTGTTTATTGTAATAGCATTACAACATATGCAATATAAAACATACCAAGTAATAATAGTTTTTTTTAACTATTCAATTCCTAAATTGAATGTGAGAGAGAGGCTGTGTATGGTAAACTATTTAGATAAAGTTTATATACAGTATGTTAAATTGCAGTGTTGTCTTTGTGGTTAAAACAAGAGACCACTCCAGATTATCCAGTAGCCCATGGGATGTAGACTGTAGACTGAAAATCAAGTTCCTGCTCTGGATCAGGCATCGCAAGTGAGTGCCTTAACTACCAGGTCATACAGTCAGTCTTTTTTTGGGCCCAGTGATCATTTAATTTATACAAAGGGGAACAGCTCTGACAGAGAGAGAATAAAAGAGACCAGTTCTATAACTTTGTGGTAAAGGTACTTACCTGGTAGCTTGGCCGCCTAGGTTCAAATCTCTGCTCTGCCTGATTCAAAGCAGAAACCAGAACTTTGGCCTAACCTAGGTGAGTGTCCTAACTGTGCCTTGGCTGCTCTGGGTAGGGTGACCAGGCAGCAAGTGTGAAAAATCAGGACAGGGGGTAGGGGGTAATAGGAGTCTATATAAGAAAAAAAACCCAAAATCAGGACTATCCCTATAAAATCAGGACATCTGGTCACCCTAATTCTGGGATATATCCATTTTTCAGTTCTGAGAGGTCTTGACTTCATTCTGATGAGGAACAAAACAAAGGTCAAAACCTTGAATTTTTTTTAAGACAAAAGTATTATTTTCTGTCCAGCCCTACTGAAAAATATCTGGATGTAGGAGTTTGACCTGGGATGGCTGCGTCCTTCCTATTTCCAGCTAATCCTGAGTGCCAGAACAGCTGATAGGGACTGCTACAGTTATCATGCAAGTTAGAACAGCTAAAAGCATCTGAAACCTGCCCTGGAGGTCCATCCAGTCTCTCATCAAGCCCCAGTTTTCCACAAGTGCATTGACCCACCTGTCTGAGGTCCCTGTACCAGGTTTAGTATTGGCACAAGGATAAATTAAGGCCAGTGAGTCTGATATTTATTTTCTATTTTCCTTTATTTACACAATGTGTGTATATTAAAGAAAGATACCAATCACTGGCTTTCCTCTTTTCCCCCTCTCCTGTTTTGTTAAGAAAGATACCTGGCAAATTGAAATACTATAAAGCCTATCTGTATAACACACTGGAAAGCACTAAACAAAAACCTTCCCCTCTTCCCGCAGGCACACCATGCCACTTCTAGTAAGCCACCATGCTACGGGCTACAGTGCAATTGTTGAATGAAATATCAAGTCTATATTCATTCATATTTTAACAGGCTGAATGAACAACTTGCTGTTTAGTTTTTTTTACATTATTATCAGGCTCACGAGGCATTTCCTTAGTGAGCGATATTCAGGAGCTGTTTTGACTTTGAGATCATCATTCCTCACAAGGGCCAGATTAACGCAGAGGCTTTAGGGGCTGCAGCCCAGGGCCCTGGGACAAGGGGGGGCCCAGTTCAGCAGGGCTTAGGCAGTCTGCCTGCATGCCGTGGCCCCACACCGCTCTCAGAAGCAGCTGGCTGCTGGCATGTCTCTGCGGCCCCGGCGGGGGTGGGGAGCCAGCTCCATGCACTGCCCCTACCCCAGCACTGTCTCCGCAGCTCCCATTGGCCGGGAACCCTGCAGTTCCCATTGGTTGTGGGGGTTGTGCTTGCAGGCATGGTCAGAACATGGAGACATGCTGCCCCTCTCCTCCTAGGGGCGTGCAGAGACGTGCCAGCAGCCGGCTGCTTCTGGGAACAGTGTAGGGCCACAGCATGCAGTCAGGCAGCTTGCTTGAGCCCTGCTATGCTGCTGGCCAGGAGCCACCTGTGGTAAGCACCTCCCAGCCGGAGCCTACACCTCACACCCTCTCCTGCCCCCCAACCTCCTGCCCCAGGTCAAAATCCCCTCCTGCACCAAACTCCCTCCCAGAGTCCACACCCCTCACCCTCTCCTTTACCCCAACACTCTGTCCCAGCCTGGAGCTACCTCCTGCAACCCAATCTCTCTCCCAGAGAGAAACTAATGTAACAGCTGTCTAAGGTAAGAAGTAGGCTATTTTGAATTAATTTAACTATATTCTACATGTTTTAGGACTGAAATGTAACCACAGAATGGATTTATGTTAATTAAAAGGCACATTTAGTATAGTGTTAATAACCTCAAAGCCATAATTGTGATCATTTTGTTTTAAATTAGGAAAAAGACTTGTATACAGGTGGCCCACAAAATCTAATAGTCCCGGGCCCACAGGAGAATTAATCCGGCCTTGTCCCCGTGAATTCGAGATTTTGAATTTTTTTTCCCCATCCAAATTATGACAAATTTAAAATCTCAAAGCTTTTAATGAATTGATAATCCAAAAAAGTTGGACTGTATCAATCAATGTGTTAATCAATTTTTTTAATTACAACAAAGAAGAGGATATTTACATATTTGTATGTTGACCATATGGATAAAAGTGCACATCTGTAAGTAAATCGCCAGTATAACCACCATTTACATGTTTGACTTGTAAACAGAGAATGATCTGAACCACAATACCTGGATCTGGATGCAGATCCGAATTTCCCTAAAATGTGGAAATATTTACATTTGGAGTTCTAGTTTTAGCCTTTAATGTCATATTGTATTTCAATATATAGTATTGGAGCACAAATATTATCACAGAGTATATTGGGTGAAAAACATGTACAACATATTTCAAATAGAACTCTTCCTCAGCTCCAGAATTAGAGGTTAATCACCCCCAATTAATGTTTCATGTATATGCACATTCAGAATACTTCTGAGATTAAACCTGAACATCTTTCTTGTTAGCATATGCATGTGAATGCAATCTTCTCTGCATGAGTAACAAGGAGTCACTCTAAAGCTAGGGAAAAAGCTTTGTGATACAGCCTGTTTTGGACCAAAATTTTCACATATGGGTACCTAAATTTAGGAACTTAAGCAAAAACAACTTCATTTTTCAAAGGTGCTAAGAACCTGCAACTTCCATGGGAGTCAATAAGAACTGAGATACCTTGTCATCTCTGAAAATAAGATCCCCATGATTTAGATCAGACAAAATTTTTGCCCTAGGAGCCTTGTCTGTTCTGGCAGGTAAAAGGAGAGGTATTGGGCTTTTTGCTGGTAAAGATTAGTACCTGTCTTGAAGAGGGCAGGAGAGTGTTGATTGGATGCATGCTTACAGCCTGGTACTGACAATCTATTCAGCTATCACTGGGCAAATGAACTTCATTTCTTGGTAAAGGTTTGTGGTGAGACAACTCTTAAACTATTGTTATACCTCTGACTTTCTTGACACATGTCAGTCAGGGTTACCACTGGAGTATGGTTTAGACTGCACTTCTCAAATGATCTAATAATATCTACAAGGAGATCTATCAGCCATATGATGTACATGGGATCATGAGGTGGTGTTTGCCACAGGTCAGGACCACTTCATCAGAATTCTGCCTTTATGGCCCAGGAAGGTCACCTACTCTAGGCTTTAGAGTCCCTTACTGTCACTTCTCTTGAGGGGAGACCTGCAATTCACTCCCTCCTGACTGGGGTATTTCTAGGTTGCACAGTTCCCTGACTATACTGTGATATCCCAGCAAGAGACTCTACTATGCATGCCCACTTACTTTCTCTTCACAGACTAACAACAGAGTAATTGTCCACTGTTACAAGGTACCACACAACCCTTCTTATGCAACCTTGTTTTATTCTTAAGATAAAAACATTACAGAAAAATAAAAAAAAATAAAATAACCAACATGCATGCTAATGAGCTTACCAGGAATCACCCTAACATGGGCTCTGGCAGGAACAGAGCCCTTAAAAACCCCACCAAAGTTGTTTCCTTGTATTTTCATCACAGCTTCAGCTCAGAATAAGCATACAGTCTTATAGGGCCACATCAGGTCCAGTCTTTCCAAACCTACCGTAAGGATTGGGGCCCTCTGTGGACCAGGGGTCCTGTCTGTTTGTTGGATGAGGAAGAAGGCCCTGAGTCTGTTTGAAACAAGGCTACTTATCCAAAAATCATCTTCTTCTTTTTTTTTTTTTTTTTTTTGTCTGTTGGTCCCCATAGAATCTAGTATATGCAAATCTCTCCAGGGGATGGCTTCAAAAAGATAATTACATTAGCATCACCCTCCTTCTAGAGGCATTATGTACCATTCCACAATGGCATATACACAATTGCTTTTTTAATATAAACAACCCCAAGTGTATTAAACCTAATGCAATAAGGCTTAACTTAATTCAGTAATGTTCATAAGGTTTGCCTCAGATATTGTCAGTCTGTCAGATTGTTGATGTGCTTGTGGTCTCTGGCACAACTGGATGGGACTGTCCTGGGGGTTCCTTTTCCTTGGGGAGATCTCAGATGAATTAATGGTTCTTCTCAGGTACAGTATCAAAGAGTTCTATGATATGAGGCCAGTGGCAGAGTTAGTGAGGTGATAGTAGTGGGAGTATCCTGCTTAGACACTGGATAAGTGCAAGCTGGCTAAAATGTTAAGGTGCATAAAATAGATGATCATGGTAGGATGATTGAACCAATGAGATGATTTGGCACAGATTATACAAGCCCCCTTGCTGAGGATCTTAGTTCACTAGTGGACTAGGACAATGACCTCTACATTGGACTATTTTAAATGAATTCAGAAGCTAGAGCTAGGGCAAAATGTGGCAGCTCATTTGAGTGGAGTATCCATGTGCTACCAGTGTTTTGGGATTTGCCTGTTGGCTAATGGGTGGACTTTAAAGTGTTTTTAAAACCCTTCATTTTTCTACCCTTCTGTTCCCTCATTCAAATCAAAGAAGTTTTTGATAATTTCAAAGTTGTGAGATTTCATGCCAAGACTTCTCCAAAATTCTTGTGTGTTTGAATAGCATCATTTAGGCTTTGAGATAAACTTGACAGTCAAAGGTTATAATTACCAATTTGCAAAAGCTGAAAAGTGGTGTTCCTTTGAGAATTGGATTCATGGCTTCTGATGTAATTAGAATAAATCCTTATGAAACCATTATGTAAGCCCAGAGAGTGAAAAAATAAAACCTTCTAGACTTTGCATTTAACATCAAAGAAGAAAATAGAATAATAATAAAAATAAGAAAATGAATATTTAGCACTTATGTAACACTAAGGAACAAGGAACATGTTTACTTGACCCCCATCACTCTCTTTACTTTCAACAGTGACTATGTCCTCTTCACCCCATGTTCCTCTCTTCCCCCTCTTCTGTCTTGAATAGGATCTCTTCTTGACCCTCTCTTTAACTGTGCCAAACAGTTAACCTGTTCCATTAGGCATAGAACCTAAGGATCTCTGCTCTCCATCTTTCACAATCAAGTAAAAAGCAACTCAAGTCGATGGCAGTATTTTCTCTACCCTTTTAGTGTATTTCTTAGACATGGTAACTAACATACAATATTGTGCTACCTCAACCAGAACCCATACTCCTCACTTCAATATAGAGGTCATCTCTGAATGGTTTCAGTTATAAGCCAAAATCACTGGTGACTGCTGCTGGCCCAAGGAATGTATAGTACCTGATTCTGCTCTCCACTCTGTATGACCATGTAGTATTTTACAGGTGCTGTAGAGGAATCATGAGGGGCTCACGAGCAGGGTATAGCCAATATAAGCAACTTATACTGACCCCATGCCCATAAGCCTCAGAATATTGGATTGGGCATGCTTGTAACACTCATAAGAGAGTAGATCCTGCACAGTCCAGGACCCAAAAGATGCTCTAGTTATTGATTGGCAGTTTTGGCCCATGAAGTCTCCAGGACTCCAGAGGGCATAGCTTTTAACCCTCACCCACAGTGTGGCTTCAGATGATCATTCGGCACCATCAACATGATTTTAGCAGCCAGGCAGATCCAGGAACAATGTCAAGAACAACACCAGGAGATGTATACAGCCTTCATTGATCTGAAAAAAAGCCTTTAGCTCTGTCAAACTGAGGCTCTGTGGAAAATCATATCAAAGTTTGGCTGCCCAAGCAAATTTACCACCATTATAAGACTCCTCCATGACCAGTGACTGCCTCCATCTTGTGCAGTGCTCTATCTCTGAGCCCTTTGCTATCTGAACTGGTATAAAACAAGGTTGTGTACTGGCACCCACTCTCTACTCCATTTTCCTAGCAGCTATGAAAACACTAATCCAAGACCATCCATTATAGGGCATGGGGATTCAATATCAGACTGATGGCAACCTTTTCAATCCTATTGCCTCCATACCAGAAGTAAAGTAACACCAGCAACAATAACTGAACTCCAGTATGCAGATGATTGTGCTATAGTTGCACACTGAAAAGAGGATCTATAAACAGCCCTTAATTGCTTCTCTGAAGCTTACAAAAGCCTAGGGTTAACCCTTAACATCAGAAAAACAAAAGTTCTCCATCAGCCAGCTTCTGGTCAATCATCAGACCCAGCAAAGAATTTCTACATTGACAGAGAAGAACTGGAAAATGTAGAACATTTGCTGACCATGGAAGTCATCTGTCACAGAGAGCAGACCTAGACCTTGAGATTCAGCACAGAATCCACTGTGCCAGATTGTCTTGATGGGTGTTCAACAATCACAACATCAGAACACACTCTAGACTTTTAGTTTACAAAGTGGTGGTAATCCCAACTATCCTCTATGGCTGCGAGACTTGGTTGACTTACAGAAAACACCCGGAAAACGTGGAATGCCAACATTAGCACTATCTTCAGAACATCCTCAACATAAAGTGCGAGGATCGCCACACTAACATCAGTGTACTCATGGAAGGCAACACTTTCAATACTGAGACTCTGATTATTTGGCACTCGCTGAAGTGAAGCAGGCACTGTGTGCACATGCCTGATGCACAACCCAAACCATTGCTATACTCACAGCTCACCAAAAGAGAAAGGAAAAGGGGGCAAAAGGAATGCTTCAGTGTCACCCTCAAGATAAATATCAAGAAGTGCAACATTGATACCATGCATTGGGAGACAGCAGACCAGGACTGGCTAACTGGTGAAGACTTGTTAGAGAAGGAACAATCACTTTTGAAGAAAATTGCCTTTCCCTGGCCACAGAAAAATGAGAGAAAAGAAAGGACAGATGATGGTCACACAGCAATCATGGCCTTTACCTGCCTTCCAACATCACCTGCAATGTTGACAATGAGTTTGCAGCTCAAAGATGAGCAAAGGACTCCTCAGTCTCTGAAGGACTCATAAAAAAATAAATCCTGTGGAACAGATCATCATCCACTTCGAGGGATCACCGACCAACCTTCCCCCCTTTCTCTCAAAAAGTATAGCAGATAATCTAGCCCACAGTATCACTATCAATTTGTGAACATTCTGGTCCATATCCTATATTATAGGTTATAATCGATTAGGGATACTAATAGAATCTACTTTATTCATAAAGAGTCATAGATTATTTTCAGCCACCAAAGAAAGGTAGGAAAAAAGCTTAGTCTAACTCCTCTGACAGTGCATGGTATTACCAGCCTTCTGTTCAAACGTGGGAGTGATAATGAATCATTGTGATTATTTATATGGCGAAAGTCAATTGTGTGAGCTTTTTGTGGGGCACTACCAGAGCTTTGGGGGAAATAATTTACCTTTCCAATGTACAGGCAGGCCCCCTCCATGTCAGCTAATCTAGCTCATACCTGGAATAGTGACTGCTGCTGCTCCAGTACCACTTGCAGGAGTGTTTATACCCACTTGATCCATATAGTCGTGGATCCCATGGTTGTCCTGTCCCTGGACCATATCCAAAAAAAAAAAAAATCTGTGCGCCAGCCTGCATGAGGTCAAGACAAAATTCTGCTACATGATGCATAGGAGGCCCCTTGTGCCTTCAGTCTGCCACTGGCCTTCTGGGCAGCCTGTGTACAGAGTTTATGTGATGTGGAGAGGCATGCACAGGCCTTCCATATCATGGGTGAATTTCATCCATAAGACTAGCTGCATGTTATTTTTTCCCCCACCAATTTGATTGCACCATGCCAGGTTTTTTTTTTCCTTATTGTTATTGCTCAAATAGATAATGGGTCAATTTCCATGTCTATATCCATTTAAAAGATTAATGAATGAATAATCATTTCCAATTATACAGTTCTTACTTTTGAATGTGGTGTTTATCTTGGGAGATTCCAAACATTCTACCCTGCACCAAATTTGAAATGTCGTATTTTATGTAGCATGGAGAAGTCACTAGAATGCCTGTGAAGGAATCAGAATATTTAGGGAGGAAAGCCTTCCATTCTCTTATGCATCAAATATCCATAAAGCATTTAATTTTGCAAAATGTTCATGGGGCGAGTGAGCTTTCCATCAAGATAGGATTAACGGCAAAACATTATTTGAAACTGATTGGCCTTAGGACTAAGTGCCTGATTACGATCCCAATGAAATCATTTGTAAAATTCCTACTGACATCAATGGGATCAGAAATAGGCCCTAAATGTATAAATTTATGTTATGGGTTGACAATATTTACTTAAAACAATTTTATATATGATATATCATAATTATATATTTGATATAAAGAAAATAGACTTTGTTGTTCAGGTTTTAATATTTGTTAGCTAAAGAAAATATTTTTTCATGGTCAAGATAAAAACAAACAATAAAAAAACAACCTTTTGTCTTTATTGTTTTATACTCATTGAAGAACATTGTCAAATGTGTAGAAGGTGACTAAAATTGTTAACCACAAAAGGCGTGTGGAAAGCGTAATGTTTTCAGGTTTTTTCCCCGCAGTTGATTGCTACTGTAAGTTGATTAAGTCCATTGAGGAGTTCTTTGTAAAGTTAAGTATATGGAAATCTTTGCAGAATATAGGACTCAGAAGGTATATCCATGCTTACCTAAATGCACATGTGTATGTGATCAATAATTTTATTTCTATTCATCAAAATATTTTTCTGCTCCATTAATGCATTCCGATTTGAAAAAAACTCATAGTTCTATAAGCTATTTTGATGTACTGATGTGATGGTCTCTGCTTATCTAACACCAACACTGACCATTCATTTTTATCTATTTGCTGGTTGGCCAGATCAGAAGGTGCACATTGACATCTCCATATTAGTAAAGTGATGAATCAGATCTTTGGGGAGATCAATGTTGTTGAGATGGATCAAATGACAAAGCAATTACTGATGAACAAGTTTCAGTCCGTGTCCTAGGGTATGTTTACACTGCAATAAAACAGCCATGGCTGGTCAACGTCAGCTGACTTAGGCTCATGGGGCTTGGGCTGCGGGAATGTACAATTGCACTGTAGACCTTTGGGCCTTTTGGCCTCCTAGCCCTAACATAAACAGGTACCGGGCAGTTTCTACCACCAGTTGGAGTTCTGTAAATTTATAAATTTAGAGCACCCAATCCCACTCACATGTTTCAAAATGGCATCTTACATCAGTGAGCCAACACTGCTGGCTTCTTCTGGTTCCAGGGGTTGCATGTTGGAGTAGGGGCTAAAACACTAAGGTTCTATTATCTTCTAAGATAGGAGAGTATTCCGGTTATACTTTCTGTAATATACTGAGGATGAAAATGGGGCAAACGTTGCACAGTATGGACTCTGTAGTTAGGTTTTCCTTCTCTCTAACTCTCTTTGGGGTTTCAGTGAATGGGTTTAATTAGAGCCTCAAGGGGAACCCGAAGGGTACCCTATCATCCACAAGGCCAAATATTCAGGCTGGGTGAAGTCCCTTTTGTGCTGCGTTTAACTGGGAGTAGAAGGAGTTGGGACACTCCAGTGATATTCAGCCAGCAGAACCAATCCTGGGAGAATATTCCAGCTCTCATAGGAGTAGCCTGTAATTTGCTCTGCCTTGTGCCAGGGTTGGGGATGACAAAAAGGTAGCCCAGAGGAATGTGATCTTGGCACAGCTGAGAATCAAGTCTTCGAATTTGAATGATAATTTTCTGAGTTTATAAAAGTCCAGACATTGAAGTTTAAGATTAGTTGTTGTGAATTACTTTTAATCAGTTCTTCAAACATTTTAGAGATTCAGATCCACATCTCCAGATCCAGACTCTGTAAATTTTAAACTGATATGTGAAATGTTTGCTTCCTTTTTTCGAGGTTTCAGATGTTGGTTGCTCCAAGCATATCCGTCTTCTTCATGGTAAAATACATTAAACGAACCCAGAGGCATTTTTAAAAATATACTAAAATCTGTTAAACTCTTCTAGCTATATTAAAATATTATTAATGTATTTAAAATATTTTTTTTCATAAACCTTCAAGTAGAAAAGTTCCATTTAAACTGGAAAAGTGGTCTTTTGAGTTTTATGGGGCTTTGTGTATTAAGTTAGTAGTCTATTTAGTAATACTATACAAATAAAACAGAATAAAATGGTAGATGGTTCACTTTAGGAGATCTGAGCAGTTATGGCAGCTTTATCATTCTCTGGTTTCACAATATATCTCATAGCTTGTGGAGCTAATGCAGGGGTCATTTTGGTCAGGTGCCAGTGAGGTTACCTTTAGCTTCTTAACCCTTTACAGGTGAGAGGATTTTTCCTCTGGCCAGGAGGGATTTTAAAGGTGATTACCCTTCCCTTTATATTTATGACAAGGGGTGTGTGTGGAAAGGGTGGCATCCAGGCCATGGAACAACTGTTTTTTTTAGCTGGGCCAAACCTGAGTAACTCCATGACCCCATGTGACAGGTTGTAATGCCACCTACTCAGATTTGGAGGTAGTGGGTGTAAGGGGCTCATGGGTCCTGGGGTCAGATGCTTGAGAGATGGAAGAGATAAGTCAGGCACTGGAAGACAAATGTGTGGTCTTCCCCCTCCATCCACGCATACTTTAAAGGGCACCCACAGCCCCTCCATCAAAAATACTTAATCTCTTTATATAGTTTATTTCAATATTACTTTGCTCTGTAAGAGTAATTAATATTAAGAAAACTAGACACTGTATACAAAGGAAAAAACTAGTTGGTAGCTAGAACAGTTTGCAAATTTTCCAATGGAACAGGTTTCTGTCAAAAAATGCTGATTCAATTAAATCAATATGTTCTGCTGGGACCATGGTGATTTCAATGAAATATCATTTTTGAAAAAAAGTGGAAACAACGTGTTTTGACACTTCACTTTTGATTTGGAATGCCTTTTTTGTTTTAAAATGTATTTTATTTTATGGTTATAAATTAAGTCAAAATCAAAATGTTTCATTTTAATTTTATTTAAGCGAAAAATTTCCATTTCCAACACTTTTGCCCCAAAAATTCTTTTTGAAGGAAACTTTTTCTTAAGGTTTTTGTTCTGGAATTAAAACAAATTTTGAAATTGTGGAATTTCCAGTGAAATGGAAATTCTGGTACCAGCACAACTCTACTAGTAATCTGATCCAGAGCAGATGTAATCAGTACTGTCTATCCCATTCCTATCTCTTTCTCTCTTTTTATCTCCTGGCTTTGCTGTGGAAAACTTGGAGTGAACTCTTTCAAGGGGTACCAGACTCTGATACTCTGCTGTTGCCTTACGAACAGCTCATGGCTGGGTGGAAAGAACAGAAGTAAATTAGTCATACATACTACAGTATACCACTTTTGACTAGAATTCATTTGCATACTGAAATTATATTGGACAAGATACTTGCTTGCTCTTCAAGACCAAGAGTTCAGTTGGAAATGATTTGATGGCATGTACGGAAAAAATGTGATTTGAATGACCCTCACTCATCTAAATTGCTGAACTGCCTATGTAGCTCAGTGCATATAGATACTAACCAACCGGCACCTGCAAACTTTTTCTTTTAATTCCATGCAAATAACTATATTCATGTAACTTTTAATTGCCTAAAAGTCAGGAAATTCAGAGTTAAAATTGAGGCACTCACACAAGAGAGATCTGGGAGAAAGTATCAATAAAGAAAAATATAGCTCTTAAATACATACAGCATAAATACAAATAAAAACAATCTTTGATGAAAGGTTACAACTCTGAGGCACACAATGGGAGTATAACCCACCTCCAGGAAAAAAAAAAACTTTTTGTGTATTAATAATAATCAAAAAAGCAGCCAGGTGGTCAAGACTGAGAAGATCCAGGATGAAAGAAACAAGATACACATGAGAAAGGTTCATCAGGCTCTTTTCCAGCTGACAGATCCTTTTTTTTTTTTTTTCTTTTTGGTGAGGCAAACTGCTGGTCTAAAAGAGCCCACATGGGCTAAACTTCAGTGCCCACCACCAGGTGTATCTGTTTAAAGTTAGCAATTATGGCAGACTGTCCAATTTTTTAATTTCAACTGGTTGAAATCTCAGATCAAGGCTGAGGTGCTTTTTATGTTCTGCCTACTCTTTTGAATGGCCAGATACCACAGAAATGGGTACTGCATAAAAGTGAAGTATGGTGGGTAACTCTCCTAACTCTACTGCGATGACAGGATAGTGTGTATGTATATTAGGGAGAAGGGCTCAAAACTGACATTGGGCTGCTCCTCTTCCTCTCCCCGCATTTGAAAACTGCAGGATCATGGGGAAAGTGCATGAAATGTCCCTAAATAGCTTTGCATAAGATATACTTCATTGTCTCCTCTGGGAATCTTTTTTTAATCTCAACTACCAGTATTAGATGTGATTCCAAAACAAAGTTGCTAGGTTATTTCTTTTGGGGGGAGTATTTTTGTTCATGCACATTTTCAGTTTCCTGTCTCTTAGTGCTGTGTTTGGTATCTCGGGATTTGAACAAAGTAAGCACTGATACTCTTTCCCGGAAGAGTGGCACCTTTTTAAAAGACTCTCAGCAGCCCAGGAAGAAATCCTTAATTAAGGTGTATTGCGCATCAGAGAAGCTCTGTTGTATCACACTGCAGAAACAAAGGACGAGGGGAGCTGCTTGTGAGGAATGATCATTCCCAGGGTATTGTCTTTTTTTTAAAAACAACCAAAAACACAGGAAAATGTGACAACAATTTTGTCACATGAGTATATTGTCCTGGGAGAGGGACTCTTTCCTGGGCCTGCTCGTGCTGTTCTTCTCTGGCAATATGGGGGAGAGACGCAGTTTAAAAATTAGATTTGCATGACTATTTCCTATGAAATTGCTCCCCTATATATATCCAATTACTTTCTGGTGCACTTTGAAAGGTGTTTGGCACCTACCAAATTGACTTCAATGAGATATTACCTTGTTTGAACGAATTAGAAACATTTTCTCTGGCTCCCCTCTCTCTTTACTCCATTTTCATTTCCTTTTCTTTGTCCTTTATTACACCTCTCTTTGGTTGGGGGAGAAGGCAAAACATCTATAAAGGAATAAATAGGTAGAAATAAATGAGAGAGGGGGAAAAAAAACTTTAAAACTTAAGGAAATGTATTTGTAAAACAACAAAACTTGGCAGCCTTTTATTTACATTAACACCTCTGACTTCACATGCCCCACAGAATGAAGAGCTGGGCCGGACAGACAGATGGGAGTTTCCCTCAGATCTGTCTGAGAGGAGGAACGCTAAGTGCTGCATTGTGGGGGCTGTGTTGGTGAGTATCTGAGTGTCTGTTGTGGGGACAGTTTGGCAGTTTGACCATGTGCTTGATTGATTGTCTGAAAAGCGTGAATTGGGAGTGCTTTGTTCCAGGTGAGCCTTGAGTGGGCCTGACTGTTATAAAAAGCCAGTTAGCTGCGAACCAGCTGAGCGGCGAACAGAGGGAGTTTGCCTGGGGAGGGCCCACTGAGGCTTACATCTTGCCGGCTTCTCTGAGTAGTTACTACAACTTCTGAGGAAGCTCGTAGAAGGAAGGTAATATGGATGGGGGGTATTCAGCTGTTGTGACCTGCACTGGATGTCCCATGTTTGTCTTTCTTCCACAGGACAGAAGCGACTTTGTCTGTACAAAGTGCAAGCAGGTCTCCATACTGGAAGAGAAGTTTCAAGGTCTGGAGAAACAAGTATCGACCCTGTGTTGCATAAGAGAAACTGAAGATTTCCTGTACAGACGTCAGGATATGCTTCTATGACACAATGTTCTAAAGATTCAGAGCAGACTGCGCAGCAGGGACAGGAGGACAGTGAAGAAATTTGGCAGCATGTGACCTCCAGGAGAAGAAAGGGGAGCGTCCATGTACCAGCAACGCAGATAGAGGTAAGCAACCATTTTCATGTTCTCTCCACAGATACTAATGCGGAGAGTGGACCAGATGATACATCTGAGAAGGGAACAGAAGGAGATTCTGCAGATTGGAAGGCATGAGATGTACTGTCTTAGGGATGGGGGTTCCACGACCACCGCTCCCAAGAGAAGGAGGCGGGTGGTTGTGGTCGGGGACTCTCTCCTCAGGGGGACTGAATCATCTATCTGCCGCCCCGACCGGGAAAACTGAAAAGTCTGCTGCTCGCCAGGAGCCAGGATTCACGATGTGACAGAGAGACTGCCGAGACTCATCAAGCCCTCGGATCGCTACCCCTTCCTGCTTCTCCACATGGGCACCAATGATACTGCCAAGAATGACCTTGAGCGGATCACTGCAGACTACGTGGCTCTGGGAAGAAGGATAAAGGAGTTTGAGGCGCAAGTGGTGTTCTCGTCCATCCTCGTGGAAGGAAAAGGCCTGGGTAGAGACCGTCAAATCGTGGAAGTCAACAAAGGACTACACAGGTGGTGTCGGAGAGAAGGCTTTGGATTCTTTGACCAGAGGATGGTGTTCCAAGAAGGATTGCTAGGCAGATATGGGCTCCACCTAACAAAGAGAGGGAAGAGCATTTTCACAAGCAGGCTGGCTAACCTAGTGAGGAGGGCTTTAAATTAGCTTCACTGGGGGAAGGAGACCAAAGCCCTGAGATAAGTGGAGACGTGGGATACTGGGAGGAAGCACGAGCAGGAGAGCGCGAGAGGGGAGGGCTCCTGCCTCATACTGAGAAAGAGGGACAATCAACGAGTTATCTCAAGTGCCTATACACAAATGCAAGAAACCTGGGAAACAAGCAGGGAGAACTGGAAGTCCTGGCACTGTCAAGGAATTATGATGTGATTGGAATAACAGAGACTTGGGGGAATAAGTCACATGACTGGAGTACTATCATGGATGGATATAAACTGTTCAGGAAGGACAGGCAGGGCAGAAACGGTGGGGTACTTACATTGTATGTAAGAGAGCAGTATGACTTCTCAGAGCTCCGGTATGAAACTGCAGAAAAACCTGAGAATCTCTGGATTAAGTTTAGAAGCGTGAGCACCAAGGGTGATGTCGTGGTGGGAGTCTCCTATAGACCACCAGACCAGGGGGATGAGGTGGACAAGGCTTTCTTCCGGCAACTAATGAAAGTTACTAGATCACAGGCCCTGGTTCTCATGGGAGACTTCAATCACCCTGATATCTGCTGGGAGAGCAAGACAGCGGTGCACAGACAATCCAGGAAGTTTTTGGAAAGTGTAGGGGACAATTTCCTGGTGCAAGTGCTGGAGGAACCAACTAGGGGCAGAGCTCTTCTTGACCTGCTGCTCACAAACCGGGAAGAATTAGTAGGGGAAGCAAAAGTGGATGAGAACCTGGGAGGCAGTGACCATGAGATGGTCAAGTTCAGGATCCTGACACAAGGAAGAAAAGAGAGCAGCAGAATACGGACCCTGGACTTCAGAAAAGCAGACTTTGACTCCCTCAGGGAACTGATGGGCAGGATCCCCTGGGAGAATAACATGAGGGGGAAAGCTGACTGTATTTTAAAGAATCCTTATTGAGGTTACAGGGACAAACCATCCCGATGTGTAGAAAGAATAGTAAATATGTCAGGCGACCAGCTTGGATTAACAGTGAAATCCTTGCTGATCTTAAACACAAAAAAGAAGCATACAAGAAGTGGAAGATTGGACAAATGACCAGGGAAGAGTATAAAATATTGCTCGAGCATGCAGAAGTGAAATCAGGAAGGCCAAATCACACCTGGAGTTGCAGCTAGCAAGAGATGTTAAGAGTAACAAGAAGGGTTTCTTCAGGTATGTTAGCAACAAGAAGAAAGTCAGGGAAAGTGTGGGCCCCTTACTGAATGAGGGAGGCAACCTAGTGACAGAGGATGTGGAAAAAGCTAATGTACTCAATGCTTTTTTTGCCTCTGTCTTCACGAACAAGGTCAGCTCCCAGACTGCTGCACTGGGCAGCACAGCATGGGGAGGAGGTGACCAGCCCTCTGTGAAGAAAGAAGTGGTTCAGGACTATTTAGAAAAGCTGGATGAGCACAAGTCCATGGGGCTGAATGCACTGCATCTGAGAGTGCTAAAGGAGTTGGCAGATATGATTGCAGAGCCATTGGCCATTATCTTTGAAAACTCATAGCTATCGGGGGACGTCCCTGATGACTGGAAAAGGCTAATGTAGTGCCCATCTTTAAAAAAGGGAAGAAGGAGGATCCTGGGAACTACAGGCCAGTCAGCCTCACCTCAATCCCTGGAAAAATCATGGAGCAGGTCCTCAAGGAATCAATTCTGAAGCACTTAGAGGAGAGGAAAGTGATCAGGAACAGTCAACGTGGATTCACCAAGGGCAAGTCATGCCTAACTAATCTAATTGCCTTCTATGATGAGATAACTGGCTCTGTGGATGAGGGGAAAGCAGTGGATGTGTTGTTCCTTGACTTGTGCAAAGCTTTTGACACGGTCTCCCACAGTATTCTTGCTGGCAAGTTAAAGAAGTATGGGCTGGATGAATGGACTATAAGGTGGATAGAAAGCTGGCTAGATTGTCAGGCTCAATGGGTAGTGATCAATGGCTGCATGTCTAGTTGGCAGCCGGTATCAAGTGGAGTGCCCCAAGGGTTGGTCTTCGGGACGGTTTTGTTAAATATCTTCATTAATGATCTGGAGGATGGCGTGGATTGCACCCTCAGCAAGTTTGCAGATGACACTAAACTGGGAGGAGAGGTAGATACGCTGGAGGGTAGGGATAGGATAGAAAGAAATCTGATGAGGTTCAAGAAGGACAAGTGCAGAGTCCTGTACTTAGGATGGAAGAATCCCGTGCACCGCTACAGACTAGGGACCAAATGGCCAGGCAGCAGTTCTGTGCAAAAGGACCTAGGGGTGACAGTGGATGAGAAGCTGGATATGAGTCAACAGTGTGCCTTGTTGCCAAGAAGGCCAATGGCATTTGGGGATGTATAAGTAGGGGCATTGCCAGTAGATTGAGGGACATGATCATTCCCCTCTATTCAACATTGGTGAGGCCTCATCTGGAGTACTGTGTCCAGTTTTGGGCCTACACTACAAAAGGGATGTGGAAAAATTGGAAAACGTCCAGTGGAGGGCAACAAAAATGATTAAGGGACTGGAACACATGACTTATGAGGAGAGGCTGAGGGAACTGGGATTGTTTAGTCTGCAGAAGAGACGTATGAGGGGGGATTTGATAGCTGCTTTCAACTACCTGAAAGGGAGTTCCAAAGAGGATACATCCAGACTGTTCTCAGTGGTAGCAGATGACAGAACGAGGAGTAATGGTCTCAAGTTGCAGTGTTGGAGGTTAAGGTTGGATATTAGGAAAAACTTTTTCACTAGGAGAGTGGTGAAGCACTGTAATGAGTTACCTTGGGAGGTGGTGGAATCTCCTTCCTTAGAAGTTTTTAAGGTCAGGCTTGACAAAGCCCTGGCTGGGGTGATTTAGTTGGGGATTGGTCCTGCTTTGAGCAGAGGGTTGGACTCGATGACCTCCTGAGGTCCCTTCCAATCCTGATATTCTGTGATTCTATGACGGATGGAAAATCTGAAGGGCCCATACATTATGTGTTAAAGCAGGAAGGTAAGTATTAAGGGAAGGAGGGGATGGGCAATTGAACAAAACTGATCCTAAAGGATAACTCTACACTGAACGCTCCTTTCAGCAGTGGGTAGAGTAGAGACTTCATGTCTCACTAGCACAGGGATAAAAAGCAGTTTAGACAGTGAAGCACTGCTTACATGAGTAAAGACATGCCTGAATCCTGTGGGTGTCTATCAGTGTACGTACCATACAGGGCTCTCTATGCACCCAAGCAGTTCCTCCCCATCTATGCTTTTATTTTTAGCTGTGTAGTGTCCTAGAGCTTTGGCAGTTACTTTGCTGCTGGCCATCAACTCCTTGCTGCAGGAAGGGGCCTTTCCCTGATACAGTGAAAGACTCTGACAGGGGAAGGATGTGGGGAGGTAGTGGGAAAAGCCTCAGCTGCTTCCTACTGCCCCAAAACTTTCCCTACTGCCTCCTACCTGCCAGAGCCTTTCACTGACGCCTGTAGCTATACTCTGCAGTTTAATTGAAATCTGATTTTTGCAGCAGTGTACCTACCCATACCCAATGCACCTCTTCAAGAGGTGTGCTGTGTGGATGTAGCTGGAATGTAAAGTTTCCAGTTCAATTAAGGAACGTGCGAGAAGTCCGTAAGAAGAACTTGTTTGCCCTTGTTATTCTAAATCTTCTTTAAACTCCTTGCAGACATCAAATGATTTGTTTATCAAATCAATATCTTTGAGAAACTGTTTTCGATGTTAGATTTAGAGCTGTGACAATCTTCTCCTGGTCTCTTCTTCCCCCCCCCCCTCCCGTAATACAGTAACTAATTTGTTAGGGTCACGGTTGTACTTTGCCATTTTGAGCCCTAAATTAAGCAAATCAAATGAAGCCAGTAATTGGTTAGTCAAACTCTCATTTAATTTCTCTAGAAATGCTTGTCCCTTTTTTTCTGATTTGGCTGTGTGTGCTCTCAAATGAGAATTCCAGCAGTGGGATGATCTCAGCTTCAATCACTCTCTAACCATTCATTCTGATCGGAAAATATGCCCACATATTTACTGAGTGAATGTACATTTCTAACCTTCTTGTGACTGTTTGAACATCTATTTGCAAATACATTTATTATTTTCATCCTTACCCTTTATTGTGTAAACTTTTGAAAATATGCACTATTACTGTAAGACTCTGTGTGTGTGTGTATATATATATATATATAGACTCATAGAAGTGTAGGACTGGAAGGGATCTCAATAGGTCATCTAGTCCAGTCCCGTGCACTTAGGGCAGGACTAAATAATAACTAGACCATTCCTAATAGGTTTTTGTCTAACCTGTTCTTGGAAACCTCCAATGACAGAGATTCCACAACTTACATCCACATGATAAATTACAGAGCAGTCAGATAAAGGAATCTATTATGCACCTTTGTTCATTTGACCTGTCCTCTGTGCCCTAATCTCTCTCCCCCAAGTTTTATTCTGCCATTCCAAACCTCTAAGAAGTGTCAAACTGTCATTACAGTCAGCCTGCTAGAGAAATGTTTAGTTCCTATCCAAATATGAAATTTCTCTCCCCCTCCCAAAGGGAATTACCCTGCCTCCTCCCAGTTCACATCATAAACATGTAAGAGTTAAAAGATCCAAGAACATTCCAAGAAATTTCCACCTAATTATCTCAGCAGAATGATAATCAGATTGGGGAAGTAACTCAAGAAGACCTTGGTAAAATGGAACACCTTTAAAATTCACTGCTGATCAAATGTTGCAGTTCTTTCCCAGATAAACTGTTTAAATCAAAAGTGAATTGGGCAGAGCACTGATTGATTGCTGAAGTTAGCCTCTTGGAATATTAAGAGATCTCATTTTGATCACACTGGAAAAAACTAAGTAGTAGGCAAAGGGAGGGAAAGACAGAACTGGTCTGTGATGGGTTGGATCACAGAAACCCCCTTGGTAACTGCCAACTGATGTGCCAAGACTACTTCTGCCCCTGCTTTCCCTGCCAGTTTGGGACTCCAGCACCCTGACTTGTTGAGCCAGACACACCAGTCTGCTCCAACACAGACCCATAATCTGAACCACATGCACCAAAGCTGCAGACTTAACTGAAAGCAACTTAGGAAGTGTTCCTGGCTTTAACACTCAGATGCCCAACTCGTAATGGGGTCCAAACCCCAAATAAATCTGTTTTATAAATTGCTATAACTCATAAATTGTTCACCCTCTATAACACTGATAGACAGATATGCACAGCTGTCCCCCCCCCCAAGGTATTAATACATACTCTGGGTTATTTAATCAGTAAAAAGTTATTTTATTAAATACAGAAGGTAGGATTTAAGCGGTTTCAAGTAGTAACAGACAGAACAAAGTGAATTACCAAGCAAAATAAAATAAAACACGCAAGTCTAAGTCTAGTACAGTAATAAAACTGAATACAGATAAAATCCTCACCCAGTAAGCTTCCTTTTACAGACTAATCTCATTCTAGTCTGGGTCCAGCAATCACTCAACCCCCTGTTGTTACTGTCTTTTGTTCCAGTTTCTTTCAGGTATCCTTGGGGGTGGAGAGGCTCTCTCTTTAGCCAGCTGAAGACAAAATGGAGTGGTCTCCCCAGGGTTTAAATAGACTTTCTCTTGTGGGTGAACACCTCTCCCTCCCCGTGTGTAGAATCCCGGCTACAATATGGAGTTTGGAGTCACATGGGCCAGTCACATGTCCCTGCATGACTCCGAAATGTAGGTAGCAGCCATGGTTCACATGCTACCTTGAATGTCCTCAGGTAGACTTATGTGGATTGTAGCATTCCAAAATCCATTGTTCCTTAAGTTCTTCTTGATTGGGCACTTAACTTTTCAAATTCCTTTCTAATGAAGCTAACCAAATGCCTTACAAAGCTTACTTAGAAATCAAGCAAGTACACAGCCAATATTCATAACTTCAAGGACAAAAATGATACATGCATACAAATAGGAGAAATGTATTCAGTAAATCATAACCTTTACAGAGATATGTTACATGGCATATATAGCATAAAACATATTCCAGTTATGTCATATATACATTCACAAGCATATTTCCATAAAGGCTTATGGGGGGCACTGTTACAAGGTCAGAATGGTACAGTGATAGTAAGAAACAAAAATACAGTGACAAATAGGCTCATGTAGGGAATTTAAATAGAATAGGCATTGACCTGCTGTGCTTGCCAGTTTGAGTAGTGTTAAATTTCTAACTGAGGTTTGCTTTTCCTCCTTCTGCCGTAATTCATGGTAAATGTAATTTGAAGTAATAGACACTACAGTCCATAGCAGGCATGAATTACAGAAATGCTCATTAGCGTCCTTATAAAGTCATTGGGTCTGTCAGAAGTTGCAATCGCTTGTTTTCTTTGTTTTATAATTTAGATGTAATATTTTTCTCCTGATTGAGATATTGGTTAGGAATTGCTGACAGAGTGCAAATGGCAGCCACAGTTACTCCCCCTAATATGATGTTTCCCCACTAGAGCCAGTGGGATTCACTGTGAAGGAATATTTTTCCAAGCATAGGTGCTTCCATCCACAGCTGGTTAAGGGAATTGAAGCCCTGACACATAATAATACAGCACCTTGTACAATTCCACCCCATGGCTCTGCAAAATGGCTCTAACCCTTAAATGAGTAGACTCAGGAAGTGGCACTGGGGCCTCCTACCTTCCCAGGACCAGCAACAGGTGTAATTGTCCATCTAGTAGCAGCAGATAGTGGCAATAGGGGTCCTTTCCCCAATGCCACACACACACTGAGAAGCAATAGCAACAGCAAGTCGCCATAGCACAGCAGGGAGGAGAGGTAGAGGGCAATGTCTGTGTGCTTTAGGGGAGAGGGAGGAGGATTAAACTATAACCATTTGAAAGTTCTCTGTCACTCATGCACACACAGTAATATTTCCATGTTCAGGTATATAACACACCTGGTGACTTCACTGAAACGAGAACTCAGTTGATATTTCAATATTGAAAATCTGTGTGTATGTGTGTGACAATCAGCATCCAAAGAAGGAATCTGGACACTGAGTCAGGGAAACCAGGGGGATCTGAACCCCAAAGAATAAGCAATCGATCAACTGATTATATACAATATTATTGTACTAGAAAAGAGTATCACATAAGGTATTATATTAAAAACTGGTCATGACTGTCATTGAATGATGTATTTTTGGGTTCTGTATACAGTTACAAATGTGTGCTGGAAATATGTTAAAATATGTTTTGGAGGCAGTGAATAAACAAGCCTGCATCAGATAAAGGAATGTGGATTCACCTGTCTGACTGACTTGATTACAGGCAGAGGACAATAAAAATATATTTATATATAAGGCAAACAAAGCAATCAGGAAACAAGGGTTGGAGAAAACAGCCTGGCAAGCGCACTGGGGGCCACACCAGTGTCTAAACCCCCAGTAAGCCTTCCTGGCTCTTGAGGCAAAGATCAATGGACTGTGGGGAAATATAAGGGAAACAAAAAGTCAATGTTGTATCCATCACCTAGGAGACAAAAGGGAATAGCACTCTTGGTGGCTCCCTCAACAAAGTGTTCTCAACTCACTTAGAATTTATTGTTGGTGAGAAATTGCTTGAGGTCCAGGTTTATAATCTGTTAAATTTTAGAGACTAGAAAACATTTTTAAGTTTTGTTTTATTGGTAATGTTTTATTGGTCTGTTACTCTGGCTTAGTATCTCTTAAATCTATGTTCTTTATTGATAAATTCATTCTTAGTTTTTCTATAAACCATCACAGTTCACTATATCAAAGAGAAGTGTGTCCCCTCAGCTCAGCTAACAGGCTGGTTTGTACTTTGTCTCTTTGAGGGCAGAGGATTTGGCAATTTCTGTGAGTCTCCAGTGAGAGAGACTGACCACTGTGGAGAGACATCTCTGAAGAACTCAGAAATGGGGTTTACTGAATGTTACCTGCAAGGCATGGTTTAGACTGGCAGAGTTTTGTGGAGATTGCTGGTGAGGTAGGCAAACTGGTGTGGCAGGGAGCTGATACGCAGTCTAAGATCCAGCAAAGCTCTCCCTTGCTGAGGCTGAGAGGTAACACAGTGTCTCACAGTTCTGTGTCTCCTCAGAGAGGCACAGCATGCATGCAATGTGTATATACTTATATGTATTTGTATACATGCACACCTGCATACAGATAACTGTGATTACAAACGTAAATAATTAATTTCTTGTATGCACACATACAAGGATAATTATCTATGTGTGATATAATTTCATCCACTACTGAAGTACAGCCATCTCTGGGTATGTCAGCACATCAATAAAAGAAAAAGGTAAAATACCTCCATCAATAATAATCAACATTTACAGATAGGCAAAGTAAGAAAAATGCTGCTTGGGACTTTATTAGAGTTTGATTTAAGGATATTTACTTTGTATATTTTGATATGATGTTGACAATTTGTGTTTTAACAGTTATAAAGCATTTAACTCTTTGAATATCAATGGCTACTGTCATTAAGAAACTGTCTGTTCCCCACATAATTTCCTGCAAATGTGAAAATATAAATCCATAAAAATAAGAAAAAATACTTAAAACCCATAACTGTGTGCAACTGAAAATTAAACTTGATAAAAATGGGAGGAAATGCTTAAAATAAACACTAAGATTACCAGTTGAAATTGTAAAAAACACTGCTTAATTCTTTTGTAGGGAGAGAACCTGAAATATAAGGCCGAGTATCAGAAGCCTGGTATGAGGCCTAAGGCCTGGGCTAAAGTAATGGTCAAAACTTGCTAATATAAAGCAAAGTCAGGTTGTGAGCAAGAGGCAGGCCCTGCTCACAGAATTTGGCAAGCATAGGGCTGATAGTGATAGGCACAGAACATTCACACGAGCACATTCCAGAAGGGAGGTACCAGAACACCTTGATACCAACACATTCCCCATAGATAATAGGAACACACTGACTCATCCTAAAGATGAGATCAGGATGACATGATGACTGGAGATATTTTGACCGAACCAACAGGTACAAGGTAATGAGAGGCCCCTGGATACGTCAATGGGTGGCACCTAATACATCTGAGGGTG
The DNA here is from genome assembly GCF_965140295.1 of Lepidochelys olivacea. Taxonomy (NCBI): domain Eukaryota; kingdom Metazoa; phylum Chordata; order Testudines; family Cheloniidae; genus Lepidochelys; species Lepidochelys olivacea. The sequence continues at coordinate 173,014,290 of NC_140411.1, forward strand.
GCACCTTGAGACATTAGGAGTGATGCATAACTTGTTTGTATTGTTGTATAAAGATGTGTCTCAGAGGGAGTATCTTTGTCTGGCCTAGGGGATAGTGGAAAGTCCCGCCACTAACTGGGCCAGTCCATTGTCACGGGCATACGTGTGCTAGCACAGTGGCTCTCAAAGCCGGTCCACCACTTGTTTAGGGAAAGGCCCTGGTGGGCTGGGCCGGGCCGGGCCGGTTTGTTTACCTGCCGCATCCGCAGGTTCGGCCGATCGCGGCTCCCACTGGCCGCGGTTCACTGTTCCAGGCCAATGGGAGCTGCAGAAAGCGGTGCGGGCTGAGGGACATACTGGCCGTCCTTCCCGCAGCCCCCCACAGCCAATGGGAGCAGCGATCGGCCGAACCTGTGGACACAACAGGTAAACAAACTGGCCCAGCCCACCAGGTACTTTCCCTGAACAAGCAGTGGGCTGGTTTTGAGAAGCACTGTGCTAGCATAACTGTAGACATTGATCCGAGGAGCTAGGGCCATGATTTGCTGACAGTAAACCTGACCAAGTGCCTTCGCATCTTGATGGATCTTGTGGTCGTTGGGTAGTTTGCTTGAGGTCTGCTGTGCCAGCTGTCTTCTTGGAGCTGGGACGGCACACAGGGAGAACACACACAGAGACACACACACACACACACAGCTGAACATCCATCAACATCTGACAAAACCTCTGCTTTTCAATTAAATGCATTGATACAGTAGTTTTTTTCTGAACTTACGTTTAACTTGCTAATCTCTCTCTCTCTCCTTTTTAAAACTCTTTTACAAAGAAATTTTAAAAAGCAGTTGAACTAAAATCTAATTTGTAACTGTCCATATGTTTGATATGTGAAGGAACCACATTCCATTAACATGGTCATACGTCCCTGGCAGTGCAGGATTTGCCTTCTGCTTCCAACTTAGTATTTGTGTTTAATCACCTTTATGTTACATAGTATGAGATCTCAAGTCTTATTTGCTAAGAAATGTATTGCTACTCATTTCTTTTATTGCTGTAAAGTAGCTTCACAATCGGTTCTCACATCAACCGCAGTGTAAAGGACTATACCCTACTGTAGATAGTATCCCTTTTATATAGTGGCCTTTACTGTCTTCTGTGTTCCAGAAGCTGTCAGAGCAGCAGTAGGAGGTGTGTGTGTGTGTGTGTGACTAGGCCTTTTATATTTGTATATAATTAATTAAAGTGTTTATCTGTACCCCACTATGTCTCCTTCATATTACAGTTGTTGTAAAAACAGTAAGAGACATGATCAAACGTGTGTTCAGCAGCGTTTCAGACCATCACTAGACCTGATTTCTGGTCCATCAGGAAGAAACTCCATGTCTATTGCTGTCTGACCACTGCAAGGCAGAAATTTAAAAGCTTCTCACTATCCCATCACAGAAGTGGAACAGTATGTTGGCAAACTGTTGTATCAAATATGTTTTGTTTTTTAATACTATCTCCTGGAGAATTCTAACCAACTGCTGGATCAGGCTGACTGACAATGGCCTATTTGGATTTTACAGCCACTTAGGAATTTCTATACTGAATCAGACCCAAGGTTTATTTACTTCAGTATACTGTCTCTGACAGTGGCCAAAGCCAGATGTTTTCTCTATATGATTCAGAATACCATTCATCTTGTTTGCTTTTTTTTTTTTTTTTATTGGAGCTATACGTTGAGCGGAAGTCTCTATTGAGCTGTCTACTCTGATGGCCAGGTCCATTCCCTCAGTTGATAGTTAATTTAGATCCATGTAAGGCATATGAATAATTCTGTTTTTTGCCCCTCCAATATGCATTACCAACAGGTTACAATCTATGATCCATCTCTGTGTCCTCTCTAGTCAACCAGCCAATCTTGGATATTTGCAAAGCAAGTGATCTGCTCATCTGTATGCATGTTAACAATGCACTATGTGCTGGTGCAAGTGGCCAGACACTACGTATGATTAAGATAATCCTTGTTACAGTCCATGTTCCTGCCCTTGATGAAGGCTACTGCTTGACAGTCACCAACTGCAAAATACTTTATATGGACTAGCTCTTGAAGTAAAAGAGGTTAATTACTGTACAGTAAATGAAATTCTCAGAGTTGTATAATTAGTGTGTGTGTATATATATATATATACACTATATATTCCATGACTTATCCACCAACCGCACTAATTTGGAGTCCTGATGTCAGAAGCTCTTAAGTGTGGAAGTGTAGCTCCATCCTTTATACTTTCATGGAGCAGAAAAAGAAAGGAAAGGCATGTGCACTACCATGATAGATTCTGCTGACTAGAAAATTCTCTGACCTGTGTGCACTGGGCATGCACTTGCCCATCTGTGGAGTAGGTATACAGACTAGACGTTGTGAAGAACATCAGATACAATACAAGTAAGTAACCTTTTTCTTTCCTTTTTCTTTTTTCTTTCATATGAATGAAGTCCTTTTGTTCTAGATCATCTCTATCTTTCCAAGATGGGATAGCTTCAACTGACCAGATCAAAACTTGTCACAATTGTCAGGTGATTAAATAAGAGGTCTTTGCAATGGACTAACTGCACAAATATTAGCTGTTTAGACTATTCTGTAGGCAGTCACTTTTTATTTTCTGAAATGACTTCTGTTTTTCAGAGTTATATTATACTCTGAGGCCAAAAAATTACTTGAAACAAATTTCTAGAAACAAACAGTGAGAAGTAAGATCCACAAACCAATTTTTACCAAGGACAGAATTTAATCTGTCAAATAACCTTTTCTCATTACCCACTTTTATTAGTCTATTCTGTAGCACATTGGTATCTCACTTCTTTTAAATGACTTGTTCTTCCAGGCTATTTAAACAAATCATATCTGATACTGCCTTGAGAGCAATGGATGTTGTGCCTAACAAATGATATACCTGATTCTGAACTCACTTTTACTGGTGTAACTCCTTTAACTTCAGCGATGTTACTCTTATTTGTCACCAGTGTGAGGTGCACCTGATTGTCTTAGCAATCCAGTGTAAATCAGGAGTAATTTCATTCAAATCAATAGTGTTACACTGGTTTAAAACCAATGAAAGTGAGATCAGCATCAGGTCTTTTGTGTCCAAAAACACACTCTTGAAAAGTGAAAGTGGAAATAACAATAGCACTGAGATTCACTTCCAGGCAAAATAAAGAATGAGCTATAAGCAATATGATTTTGATTAAGCCTTAAAAAAAAAACTGTCATTTGGTTTCTTTCTAAACCTAATTGTGGCTTCAACTTTAAGTATATATTTTACAGCTGTCTAAATTAAGGTACCATTTTGAACACAGTATTTTACTCTTGAAACACTATGGGTGAACGCCTGATCATATTGAAGTCCATAGGAAAACTCCCATTGACTTCAGAGGGGCCAGGATTTCACCCTTTGACAGGGTTGTTGTTGTTTTTTTTTAATTAATCTGTCCAGCCCTAACACAGAATTAATGATAGAAATGGTAGAACTGGTGTATTGTGACAGCAGTAACCACCAAAATAACGATAGACATCATGCTCTGTACATTTTGTCTTTTATTTAGGTTCTGTATCTTTGACTTTTACTGACTGAAATGGAAGAATAAAAGGAAAAAATAATTAAGGCAAATATAAGCTTAAATCCTAGCTAGCAGAAAAGCTCATTCAAAATGGTTGGAGGAAGAACTATTAATGTAAGAAAATGCTTTTTTATATTCGTCTCTGCTGATTCTGAGTAGGATTGCCAATTTTCCCAAAATCTAAGATAGTATTTATGGGTCCTGAACTGATTTTGTCAAGCTGCCAAAACATCCTCAATTCAGGAGAAGTCACTTTTTTTCATTTACTGGGTAATAATCATAGAATTGTAGGACTGGAAGGGATCTTGAGAGGTCATCTAGTCCAGTCCTCTGCACTCATGACCATCCCTGACAGGTGTTTGTCCAACATGCTCTTAAAAATCTTCAATGATGGAAATTTAACAACCTACCAATTTAACAACCCAGGCAATTTATTTGAGTGCTTAACTGCCCTGACAGTGAGGACGTTTTTTTCCCTGATATCCAACCTAAACCAACCTTGCTGCAATTTAAGCCTGTTGCTTCTTCTTCTATCCTCAGATGTCAAGGAGAACAATTTTTATCCTTTCTCCTTGTGTTACCTTTTATGTACTTGAAAACTGTTATCCTGTCCCCTCAGACTTCTCTTCTCCAGACAAAACAAATCCATTTTTTTTCAATCTTCCCTCACAGGTCATGTTTTCCAGATGTTTAATCATTGTTGTTCCTCTTCTCTCGGCTTTCTCCAATTTGTCCATATCTTTCCTAAACAGCATGGCATAGATTGGAAGAATTACTTATCGTGTCTTACTTACAACATTCCTGGTAATACATCCCAGAATGATGTTTGCTTTTTTTGCAACAGTGTTACACTGTTCACTCATATTTAGCTTGTGATCCACTATGACCCTCAGATCCCTTTCTGTAGTATTCCTTGCTAGGCAGTCATTTCCCATTTTGTATGTGTCCCATTTTGTATTTGGAACTGATTTTTCCTTCTTAAGTGGAGTACTTTGCATTTTTCCTTATTGAATTTCATCCTATTTACTTCAGACCATTTCTCCAGTTTGTCCAGACTTCAGATCATTTTGAATTTTAATCCTATTCTCGACGACACTTGCAATGCCTCCCAGTTTAGTATCATCCACAAATTTTTTGTGTGTACTTTCTATGTTATTATATAAATCATTTATGAAGCTATTGAAAAGAACTGGACTCAAAACTGATCCCTGTGGAACCACACTTGATATGCCCTTCCATCTTGACCATGAACCACAGATAACTACTCTCTGGGAATGGTTTTCAACCGGTTATGCAACCACCCTATAGTAGCTCTGTCTGGGTTGTATTTCCCAAGTTTGTTTCTGGAGGTTGTCATGTGAACAGTATTAAAGGGCTTACTAAAGTCAAGATATATCACATCTACCACTCCCCTTCCAATCCACAAAGCTTGTTACACTATTAGAGAAAGCTATTGTTTGTTTGACATGATTTGTTCTTGACAAATCCACGTTGACTGTTACTTATCTTACTATCTCGTAGGTGTTTGCAAATTGATTGCTTAAATATTTGCTTCACTATCTTTCTGGGCACAGAAGTTAAGCTGATTGGTCTGTAATTCCCCAGATTGTCTTTTTTCCCCTTTTTATACATCGGCACTACATTTGCCCTTTTCCAGTCCTCTGGAATCTCTCCTGTCTTTCATGACTTTTCAAAGATAATTGCTAATGGCTCAGATAACCTCCTCAGTCAGCTCCTTGAGTATTCTATTCATACTTGTTATGTCTCTGAATGCACAGTTATGCCAGGCCTATTGTGTAGGCAGAGGCCTTATAAGGTATGTCTACACATTTTGGAGCCTCCCAGCCTGGTAGGTAGTTTAGATTAGTGGAGATCGAGCTGGTGCTCTACAGGTAGCTGTGTAGACAGAACTTTGAAGTTGTGGCTTGGGCTAGAACTGGAGCTCTGGAGCCCACCCCCCTTCCTAGGCTTCAGCCTGACAACCTAGCGTGGGATGCTTGCCCTGCTTGGTCCAAAATGTTGTGTAGAGTAGATGTACCCACAATGGTCAGGAGCAGCACAACCGAAACCCAGCCTTTCAGTAGCTTGCTTTTGCAGCGGAGCTGCTTTCTCCTTCTAAAAGAAAGCAGCTTGGGCAATGTTCTGGTGCTTCGTACCCTTGTATCTCTCCAGAAGAATTCTTCCTGCACTACTTTCTCTTCCTTCCCTTCTCATGGCCACCAGTGAACAGAGACCAAACAGAACAAATGCTTCTTGATTGGCGTCCCAGAATACTCATCTTCAAGTACATCTTCCTGAAGGGGAAGGAGCTTACTATATTTCTAAGGCATTTTGGAGTGTTTCAGAGTATCATGCACTTGATGCAAGAAGAGCAGGATCTGTCTGTTTGGAAGTACAGCCCTTTGAGAGACAAGCAGGCCTACTTGAACTGATCCCACTTGAATGCCATTTTTGAATGGCAATAATCATGGATAGTCTAGGAATAAACGTGTTGATGGAGGGAAAGAGAGATTAGGGAGATGCATGAAAGAGACACAACTCCCATAAAGAGACAATTCCATGGCACAACTTCCGTTGACTTTAATGGAACCAATATTTCACTCCATGGCTCTAAGAGTAAACTACCTTAGAACTGTTCATGCAGAATCTTGATTCTGGATATAGAAAATAAAAGTAATCAATTTTAGGACTTTCCCGTACAACCCAATTTCACTATTATGAAATCTGCAGTTCCAGCCATAAATGAAATTAAATTGAAAAAAAAATCTATGAACCCATTCTTAAAAAAAACCCTCATATTTTTGATTATATTTGGGTCAGAAATGTAAATATTACAGCTGCATCTGCATGTTGCCTAGTTTAATACTTTTCATTAATGCATTTTGAGATTAAATCATACTGATCTGCATGAAGCACACAATATTTTAATTCAAAAAGAGAGGCTCTTTCCTGCTTTATTCTGACAGTCAGAAGAAATTATAGTACTGTACATTTCCCACTTACATGAAAAAGTAACTTCTCAGTGAAAGGGCATATTGTACCTTTCTATCTGGTTCCAGTTTTCATGTTCTACCCACTTCAATTCTTTTTAGTCTCCAGAACATTTTTTTTAAAGGCTGAAATATATGTAGACTTTGCTTCTAAGTTATGGAAAATGTGTTTTTTGCTGTCACTAAAATATTTTTCATACTTGTCTTTTCAAGGTGGACATGTGTGCACTTAGGTATGAGTGTAATATCTGAGGCCCACGGGTAACTAAATCATGCCCAAATTATATTCCATAAGCACTCAACTCACAGAAAAGGCACAAAAATAGATGTGTTCTGCATGAAGTTGAGCTTCTATTTAATTGTTTCCACATCTCTGTCACTTTAATCCAGACTGAAACGACTCATTCTGTTTAGTAACATTCCCCTGCTTCCATGCCTTACAAAAATAAAGGAAAACAGTTTTTTTAAAGTAATTCTGGATGTGTTAAACTGTATATGGCCTGTAAAGAACCTAATATTAAATAACCAAGGGAGGTATTTTAGGGAACCAAATCTCCATCCAGTCATTGAAACCCTCCTCCTATAGAATAATGGGTCTGTGCAACTATAGAGCAAAAGGTTTTAACGGTCACTATGGTTCACCTTATTTCCTTTACACTGCAGGTAGAAACATTAATGTCCTTTCATTCTATCTTGAATAGAGCTGTTTTTGCAGCACTGTCATCCTGTTCTCAACCTGAACATATCAATTGCCTAGACAAACACACAGTGGAGTGAAATGCATTTATATTTTGTATATAGCAAAATGCTTTCATGACCGCTATATTCTGTGATCCAACACTATACTTAATATATAATAGCTCTCGCTTAAAGCTTTCTCCAAGGAAAGCTTGGGACTTTTCAAAGATCATCAAGAACTTGTAATCCTGGAAACACAAACAGTAGCACAGAAAGAACCTGTGTCTACTTCTTTATAACAGAATAATAGAAAACAACACTAAGGCCCTAGTTCAGCAAAGTAGTTGAGCACGTGCCTAACTTTGTCAAGGCGAGTTACTTACAGGCTTAAATTTAGGCATGTTTTTAAGAACTTTGCTGCACTGAGATTTTAGTGTAATTCGATGTGATTGCCTAATGGACCTATAGACTAGAACTGGGCAGGAAACAGTTTTCCTGTTCTGTAAAAAAATTAGGTTTCAAAAAATTTCTTGTCTAGAATTGGAATGAAAAGTCAAATGGATAAAATTTTTGTGAAATGAAAATTATTTGTATTGCAGTCTATGGAAATGTTTTGATGTTTCTGAAGTGTTTCATTTTGATTTTGACCTCTGTGGAAGTATAACATTGTATAAGTATAACGTTGTATAAGGGGACATGCTGGATACATTGTATATGAGAGCGCATGCCAAAACATGTTACAAAGTGTCTGAGGGAGCACACATAGGGACAGTTAGCTTTTGAATGGAGAAGCAATTAAGATAGAGCCAGCACGTCTAAGAAGCAGGCATCAGAATGGAAGGTGTGAAGGGCAATTAGTTAAGTTAACTGGAAGCTGTTAAAGGAGATTGTTAAGGGTGGCAGGTAATTGAAGATATGTGACTGGTCTCAGGGATCTCGAAGGGTGGTGACTAAAATCTTTTTCTTCTTTTGTCTGTAACTTCTCTGTAACTTGTTCTCCAGCAAGCTGTATAAATTAAGGGACACAAGCCCCACTCGGGGGGCTCACTTCTAAATGTATTAGCAGAGCAGCTTTGCTAATAAAACAGAGTGGTCTGATAAATTGTGAGTCTGAGTCAAACTTGGACACCTCTTTCATTTATGTTTTTACTCTAATTAGCTTAAATGTTTAAATAGTCATTGGGACCAGAACACTGGATTTGTTTATGTTGAAAATGTGAAAATGGTACAGTTAAAAAAGAGCTCAAAATTAATCAAAACCCTTTCCAGCAGAAAGTCTTGCTTTTGATAATTCAGCATTTGTTTGACTGAGCAGGGGAGGTGCGAGGCGAATGTCTTGTCAACAAATTCCTGGCCAGCTCCAATATAGACATAGACATTCTGCTTTTGATCTGCTGTTTGAAGGTATGTTGTTCTCTGAGTGTGCTTGGTACTAGTCAAGCTTACAGTAAGCCACATGTTTAAGCCCTGATTGGTCAAGGTGTTCAGTCATTTTTCTTCATTTATAATATTGAAGTTTGGTAATCCTCAATTTGTATGGTCTCTTGCATCGGATTATATTATATAAATTTTACATGATAGCTAATTTTTATTTTTTACAATATATCATAATTCGATCATCAACTGTTAATGGTACAGCAACAAACTGAATTATTTCTAAAAACTTCACTATTAAAGCTAGATAGTTTACACTGAACTAACATGTCAGTTTCAATTATCAGGTGAGTCTTTTCTATAGGTGAAGATTGAAATAAGTGTTCCAAGAAATAAGACAAAACAGAAGTCTCTCTCACAAAATGGCACTTTGGTTTTTTTGTTTTTGTTTTTGTGAACATATCTAGACTCCCTTGCGTACATGACAAATAGCTAATATTTTCTTCATTTAACATCAGTTATTCTATGAAACATTTCAATTTTCTAACTTTGCTTCCAATTATAAACCAGTTGACTGTTCCTAGGGATGAAACTAATATCTAGTGGTGATTTCCTTCATTTAGTCACAGTAAATAGAAAACAAAGACAGTCAAAGACAAATCTAAATATGATAGGTTCAAATTATATTTTGCTGTGTTACTGATGATCTCATTCTTGCACACCAGGAGCAAACTTAGACTAATGCAGCTGAACAATACGGAATGCCAAATAAAAATGTGCCAATACTTTTCTGTGAAAGAAATGTAATTGTTTAATAGTAGTAAGAGAGCTGAATTACCTAGCAGGGTGAAATCCTCATCCCACCAAAGTCAATGGCAAAACTCTCACTTCATTAGGACCAAATTTCATTCCACTTTGTTCCATCAAAGTGAATAGTAACCTGAAAACCTAAAGAAACAAAATGCACTGATCCTGTAAAGAGCCATCAAAGAGGCCAAAAAGGAACAAAAGTCAACCATACATTTGAAATCTAAATGTACACCAGTACAAACAGTTACACTTCTAACATGAAATAGTCATAGAGTATAGGGAGAGATTCAATTGCATTAAATCAGGCTTTGAATCCCTTGTCATTCTTAGAACACTCACAGTTTTTCTTATGGTGCATGATGTATTCTGTGTGTTGAGTTAGATATAATTCTGTAACATCTCAAAATCACATTTTGAGTTGCACATGTTCTGTGATAGCAAAATTAATTTGTAATGGTAGATCAAGAGTAGCCATCCCTGGACAAAAATAGTAGTAGCCTGGGTCTTTTTGAACTGGAAGACTTTTCTGGCCACTTTCAGAGACAGCTTAGGTATTGACAATTAGTTACCAGCCATGTTATCATAAATTGTATTGGTCCTCTTCTAATAAAGTTGAATCAATATAGTACATTTTTTACAAAAAGTCAGATGGCCCAGTAAGAGGTCATGAATTCTACAATATGATAATAGAAATGTTTATCCTGGTAGCTGTGGGCTACACACACACCTCTGCTAAGCACCTCCGCAGAGTGAGGCCATATACCTGAAAAGTGAATATGTATACTGAATGGTTGGTGTGGCAGAATGCCCAAAGCAGCTTTCTCATCAGAGCTATCATCCCAAATTACTGCCACAGTGTATACTTACTTGGGCTATCTCCCATGTAGCAGCTCTTTGAGTCATGATGAATGTCTGTCAAGATGCTAACTGTTAGGTACAGCATTTCTGTAGCAGCTGTTTCAATTTGGACTGTATCATTTCTTGGAGTGTCACTCTGTAGAAAGTGTATATAAAATATGTGCACAAAATTTAGCGCTTATACAAGGTAGAATGGGAAACTCAGCATTGGTTCAAGTTGAGTTTAGCCTGGATAAGTCCTGTATAGGTTTCCTCAATGTACGATGTAGGGAGGATACATTTATACTTTTAGGCACTTTTAAGTGTCTAAATGATGAGGACCATAGTAAAAAATCAACCACATTTGGTAAATAGCACTCTTCCCTCTACATAGCGTACACATACCTCAGGGGCCAACACTGTGCTCAGTAATTTAATCAAGCCTCTGACAGCTTGAGGTCATTTAATGAAGATCCTGTACCACTTTTCTGGAGAGTAGCAATGTTGACCCTGACATCCTGCCCAGTTTCTGATTTGGAGAACTGTATTCTGCCTACATAAATTTCCTATTAAATATCAATTGCATAAAGCCCACTCTTCAATTCTGGTCCTAAACTGTTGGGCAATAAAATTTGCACTATAGCTTTTAAAGAGTAGTTTTGATAGGTAGGGAGGGAAGATATCAGTCAGCTCTCTATGAAGAACAGGAAAGAGCAGCTATGAGGGGGCTAGGAAACCTTTCTGAGGACAGTGAACTGAGCTGAGATAGCTGTGAGTGTGGAAAGGGCAAAAAGATAGATTTACTAAAAAGGGCCCTGCAAACACACACCATGCATGGATGATTACCTCTACATTTTGAAAGCAAATCTAAATCAGAACATATTTCAAGAAAACTGACAGATCTGGGGACCGAGATTGGGGGCCTACATCAATGGGTAAAGCAAATAAAAGCAGATCAAAATCAAAAGGGAGGAGGGGAAGTACTGCGGAGGAAGATCAGCTCAAACTGCCAGCAATCAACTGCCATGACCCACATGACCAAAGGCTGAAATTCCAGAAAAACATCCTGGCTGGCAACCTACTGGTTTTATCGGAAAATAGTTGTGACATTTTAGCTTTGAATATTAAGAATGATTGCCAGGTATGCTTATACAGTAGATAGTAAAGAACCGCTACCTGAAACCAGCCCATTATAAGCCTCTTCCAACAATATTATGACTGATATTTTAGTAAAATTGAGAGGGATCCTGGAATGTTCCACAGATACTTGGAAAGAAACAATATTAGATTTCAGGACCTAAACATACATCCCTTCCTTGATCTTAGTCCAAAGACTCAAGAAATGTGGGAAACTTTGGTGGAAATGGAAAAACTTTTCTTTAAATCAAGCATTCAAGCATCAGTACCATATGCTGTGAAACTCTGAGCACTGCCTGGGGATGGGTGCAAAACAACGTTTAGGATGCTGATTCTAATAAATATCTATCAAAGGTCCAGTTCTGAATGCAATATTGTACACTCCAGCAATGAAGCTCTGAAAGAGTGAGGATGAAAAATGATGTTGGGTTTTTACTCTCCACTATTCTAATTTAGCATTTTCATATGTATGTATGTTTGTAAGAGCCTAACTATACCACCAAGGTCAAAACCACATCAAAAATATTTTTTTGGTCTCAAGGTTTAATAGGCCCTGTAGCATGGGAGGTGTCTTTGAAAAAAGTGGAACAGTAGACTACGGTAATTCAGGACATTGTAAAAGTGAGATGCCCACCTTCATTTCCAAAATGGAGGGCGGACAGTTTAAAACTGAAACTCCTGTAAATCTGTCATTTATCTTATGGAGACAGGTGCTTAATATGCAAATAACACAAAAACTAAGGACAAGCCTTCAAATGTAAGTGAATTCTGATGTATCCCATATGCACATGTTGAGAATTTAATTAATGTAGGCAATTGGCTGAGAGAATCATCAGATAAATGACACTAGAAGAGTATAAGTATACCGGTACTTTTTTATCTGAACAGTTGTCAGAAACATCCTTATGAACTACACAAACAGTACTATATAGTCTCCTCTTTGAGATGGACACAGAAAACTCCTTTGAGATGCCACACTCCCTGCTTTTGTTATTAATGTTCTGTATGATAATATACAGAGTTTTATCTTTCTATAAAAATGTAGCCAGAGAGATGTCATATCCATTCCTATGGGTGCAGACAGGGAATTTAGGTTGTGGGAATTTAGGGCTGCCATTGGGATGGCAGGTCTTCCAATGGATTCCTGTTTGTGGAGGCAGACCCCTTCTTGAATTGCTCCACTTCTAGGAACGGTTAACTCTGTGTTCCCCTATTAGACAAAATTGTGTTTGTAGGTGGCTTTGAGTGAATTGGACCCACAAAATGGATGCAGAAGAGTAATTCTTTGCTATGCAACGTATCAGTCTTGTATGGTATTCTATATAATCATTTGAATAGGAAGAAAGATAAGTAATGTGTTGGATGACACGTGTGGCATCAGAACACAGATTAATTTTATTAATAATGACAGTACAAAAGTCTTGTCAGAAAATGTCATCTCTATTGAAATGGTATAATACACATTTTTATACAGCGTTGTAAAAAGATGCTGAATGATACAGTGACAGAGACATCAAGTTTCTTTTCCGGATGCTGACTAACCAAAGCCAGGTAAAAACAGTGCTGGCTTTGAGATTAAAACTTTTGTTTCTTATAGGTTATCAGTCTTTCTGCAGGCTGTCCCTCTGCACCATGAGAGAGTTTCACTGAAGTGGAGTGAAAGTCCCAAATTTTCAGTGCATTTCAAAGGTATTTCTTTTTGCTTTTTCTGGAAGTTTCCTCTACGCATGATGCATTTTCGTTCAAGCAGGAATGGATGTCACGATGATAATTCTACTTTCCACAAGAATTTTCTTCCACAAGAATGATGTATATTGCTGCATTTCAAGAGGATGGTCATATTGCAGCTCCTTCCTCTGGCTCATCAGGGAAGGAGAGGAGCAGAGCAATTACACTACTCTGCAGAAGAAGGATAAGGAGTCATCCCGGGCTTTCTTTCCTGCTACAGCTGCGAACAGCAAGGAGTGAGCATCATTTTCATTGGAGCTGACACTTGGTTAGTAAAGATGAGTTGGCCTTGCTACCTCTTGGCCCTTTCTTTGCAGAGGGCCTCTGTATATACACTGCCAGTACCTGCTGTATATGCAGCTGCAGAGAGTGGAAAGACCCTACCAAAATTTTAGAAGAGGAGATATTTTGCCATCTCCTGTTGTAGCAAACTGTTTTATATTTTTTTTAAATTTTTATATAAGTCATTTTTTCTGTTGGGGGGGGGATGAAAACAATACAGACAAAATCAGTTCATTTTTAGGAATATGCGGTATATTTTACATTCAGTTTAAAGAATGATTAATTTTATAAACATGCCTATTATTTCAGAATTGTCCTATGACTACAGTTTTCAGAATAGTACTGGATCAAGGGTGCCCATCAAGTCAAACAAGGTGCCAAATATAAGTATTTCTTTGACAACCACTGACGTATCTCTTGCATATAGCATCAAGTTAATTGGATATGTCTTTCAAACATTGTGCAAGGGATTTTTATACATTAAAAAGTTAAACTCTTTTCCAGATAGTTATGGAATAAAAAGTAACACAGGTTCCAAAGGGAAATCCTTCAGCATTTTCTTTGTTTTTTTTCTGGGAAATGGTTATATACTGGATATGTGTAATGTCTGAAAACCTATAATGAACATGTAAGCAAAAAATACATTGGCCCCAAGCCTGCTTTTTTACACGGGGCCAAAACCCAATTACTTGCTGAAATATTAAAGCCACACTTAAATAATTAAAAAAACCCTAATGGGTCAGAGTTCACCTCCACTGGAAGGGCAAAGCAGCTATAATGTTAACTTAACCAGGTAATGGAGGGCTTCCCTCTGTGCTGATTGAATCCCCAGGGAGCTTAGGAGGGCCACAAAGGCTCTGCATCCCCACCCCCCACACTCCTCTTCACCTTCACTTATGCCAAGGACTGGTCTGCCTTTTTATGGCTGGCTCCACTATGAGGAAATGCAGGTAGTTAAAGTTGGTGCAAAACCACTTTTGCTCTCCTCACCTTGAGTATAGCTTTGAAACAGCCCTGAAAGAGATTTCTTTTTTAAAAGAACAGTTTATTCATGGCTTTATTTACATACAAATAATGTGTAAAGGTATCTATACATTGTGAAACAAAAAACGATATTTTGCAAGTGTATTAGAATCAGAAAGGGAAGCTGATCAGCCTGTTTTCATTATTCCAAATCTTGAATGTAGTTGGAATATAAAGATTTAGATTAAATATAGTTTTTAAACAACAGGATAAGTTGTTGAAAAATAAATTGGATTTTTAACACTTCATTTGATATTTTTGAAGCTGCTTGGAGGACTTAGACACACAGAAATCCTATATTCCTTGATTATGGTGATAGCCTGGGACTTAGGAGACCTTGGTTCAATTCCCTATAGAACTTAAACAGCTAAGTCCCATTTTCAAAAGTGACTTAGGCAACTAAATCATTTAGGCATTACAACACTGAGCAGAGCAGTGTCTCAACACCTTTAAACATTGGAGCCTGCATCACCCATCTCTAAAATGGAGTTGATAGTGTGACTCATATTGCAACCACATACAGTATATTTGGGGACCATGTTGTGTTAAATTTATGAACAACATTTTTGGGCTAGGAATTTTATTCATCTCCATGGGGGGAGAGTTACACATCTTTTCCAGGAACTAAAAACAGTGCTGATGGCTAATTACTGCAGCCCCTGAGGTTTAAACCGATCCAGAAAAGTAGCATCAGTAGGGTACTTTACATATGCTGGGTTAAACAGGTATCAATGGCCCAAGAGAAACAAAGAAAGGGCTTTGGGTATAAAAGGCTGAGTTTAAACAGATCCAAGGTGTTCTTTGCAAACTAATTACTTTTTGTCTAAGGGGGAGTCTCAACCCTTGATGAAGGGTTGGAAGAACATTAATCTTCCAGAGCCCCATAGAACTGACAGCAGATTTCTGCTACATGTAGTATGAATTTCATTTCAACCTATATTACTATATTATTTGTCTTCTCTGTATGTTTTCTGTCCTGAATAAATGTGGTATTTGGAAAGAGCTGTGTGGTAACTTGTAACTACAGACTTTAACTATTCATAGTCCTTGGAGAGAGAGCACAGAACAGGATCTGGACTCAGTCATTCTTACTTGCTGGGGTGAATCACAAGGAAATGCTGGGAACTCTGCAGCCTCAAACCATGGTCAGGAGAGGGGATGGATGTTGGTCACTGCCCATACAGTGGTAAAGGCTAGGGGCCTGATACCTGAACAGGTATTCTTAGAACAGACCACAGAGACAGTTGAAGGTGCCGTTATACTGAAACTGTGACAGACAGTATTTCCCTACCTTACAGTTTGGAGAAGTACTAATGGGGCAGGTGTCATGGCCTTCAAATCAGTTGGATTCCAGGACTAAATAGGAAAAGGAAAATGCAATCCTGCAAAATTCTTGTCTTTCAGATTTCAGAGTAACAGCCGTGTTAGTCTGTATTCGCAAAAACGAAAGGAGTACTTGTGGCACTTTAGAGACTAACCCATTTATTTGAGCATAAGCTTTCGTAGCTGTAAGATGTAGCTCACGAAAGCTTATGCTCAAATAAATGGGTTAGTCTCTAAGGTGCCACAAGTACTCCTTTTCTTTTTGTCTTTCAGTGTTACTCTTCAGACTCTACTTTTCCCTAAATCTCTCTCTCTCCCAACAGGCACCTCCCCTTGTATTGTCTGGGGTCCCCATGCACACACCCTTCTTAACTACTTTAACGAATGAGCATGATTGCCCAGTTAGTACATATGCTGTATATGTGAATCCCGTAATAGAAAAGAGAGGACTTGGCTTTGTCTGAGTGATGGTCAACACGCTTCCAACAGCTGTACAAACACAGGAAGTTTTCTTTCCAGTGTGTGCATTTTAAATTTCTCTCAATTGTTTTTATCCTTGGAAATTTGTGGTGGGCAGAAAGATGGCTTCCTTTTAAGTGGTGTGCTTAATGCAGGCTAGAAAGTGCAACATGTTACTTGAAAGATGCACTGAAAGCTCTTTTGAGAACGACAGTATTTAGCTGCTCTAAAGCAAAGCTCTTCCTTTGTGTTGTTTGAGACTGTCATTGTGAGTGCTTGGGGTATGTGCACCATGCTAGTGTGTGGGAGACCTACTTTCAGGAACTTGTCTCGTTATCCCCCTCCTGCCGCCCAACACCCCTGAAGCTGAATGAAGCATACTGTAGAAGTAATTGAGACAGGCCTGAGTGAGGTGGTTGGGATAAAAGCTGTTTAAGTTGCTGCTCCCTGTAGCTGTGTTATGATTGACATGTGGTAGGCACACATTCCTGGAAAGCTTCCTCTTCCTTAACCTTGTTTCTGTCTATCAGATCGGGGTAGCTGAGCATCTCACAATCTTCAGCGTACTAACCCTCACAAACTAAGTACCATTGTCCCCAGTGTGCAGCTGAGGCATACTTGCCCAAGGTCGTCTGTGGTAGAACAGGGGCTTGGACTCAGGTTTCCCACATCCTAAATATGTGCCCTAGCCTCAAGACCATCCTTCTCATAAGGGAATCGATGCCCCCCCCCCCCCCGCAAGGTTGGGGAATCTGGGTACAAAAGAAGGAAAAATAAAAATAAAAAATACTAATATTTTCAAAAGTTAGCAGCGGGGAGGTTCTGATAACAGACTCCAGGCCAGCCGGCCCCCTGTGCAGTGGTTATTGGAGCATAGTGATGTTATCTCATGATTTGGTACTGAATCCAGCTTGCCTTATTTATGTGAGCAGTCCCAGAGATGTCAAGGGAACTTCAGATAATAAGATACACAACACACAGTCAGTCTGTGGAGCTCCTTGCCAGAGGCTGTTTGTGATGGCTTGCCCCCCTTCAAGATGCCACCTGGTGTGCTTAGATACCACTGAGCCTGCCAGTTCTGTCAGCATGGGCCCCCTTTAACCTGTCTTGCTGAACCAGGCTCTTAAGCCTCCTCTAGCGTGCACACAGGCAGGGTGACACCCCGCTGCAGAAAGACACAGATGCTGAGATCAGCTCTGGGAAGATTCAGCTTAAAGGACTTGCCCCAGCACTCAGCTATCCACCTCCCTTGCAGTGCAAACCCAATGGTATATTGTCTTGCACTGTAGAAAAATCTATACAACGCAAGCTCATAAATTCGCCCCCTCCCTCAATGTAGAGAAAGATATGCACAACTTCTTCCCACCCTTCCAGTTAGAAATTACGGAAACTGAGTTTAATAATAAAACAAACATTCTTAACTATAAAAGGCAAATTTTAAGTGGTTAAAGAGGTAGCAAATGAAACAAAGCAGATTATTGAGCAAATAAAACAAAACATGCAAACTAAGCTGGATTCACTAAAGAAACAGGCTACAGAATGTAATTTCTCACCGTAAATGTTGAATAAGGCAGGATGCCGAGTTGCTGTAGCTCAGAGTTCCATTTATTTCTTCTTACAGACTGGACCCATGACTCAGTCTGGACTTTCCCCTGCCTTTCCCTTCAGATTAGTTCAGGGGTTCCCAAACTTGGTTCACGGCTTGTTCGGGGTGAGCCCCTGGCGGTCCGCGAGATGCTTTGTTTACCTGAGCATCTGCAAGTATGGCCGCTCGCAGGTCCCAGTGGCCGCGGTTCACCATTCCCGGCTGATGGGAGCTGCGGGAAATAGCGCGGACCGGGCCACCACTTCCCACAGCAGTGCATATTCTCTGCAAAGTGTAGAGCTCTATTTGCCCCCTGTGGAGAACAGACAGGAGGAAGCTTGCCATCAGTGAGCCTGGATATATGCTTCTGTGTGGATGGATTCTCCTTTGGATCCTGAAGCCCACTTCAGCTGTTAGCTTGTGTAGCCTCCACGGAACAGTTCCATGATTGTGATGGGGAGAAGATGATCATCTGCCAGTACCTGGACTGGCTGATCAGGGCAGGGACTGGGCACAAGATATTTTTTTTCTTTTGGGATAAGAGCTCATCATAGGCCGTATTTTGTGGAAGTCAGTGTTTTTACAGAGAACAATATTTCTAGCTATAATTGATAGTTCTTATATCGCTGTAGACAAAGCCAGTAGGTTAAATCAGTTAGTCCTGTGGACTATTACCTATTTAAATACTCATTGCTATCAAAATACTACTTAAAAATGACTGTGTAAAATGACACCACATTCAACAGTGTGGACAAGATCATATCTGCTCATTTTAATGGCAAAAACAAGTTTTTACTGTTTTTATACGCTAGTTAAACTACAAAAATAACACAAGTCAGAAAGTGAGAGCTGGATTCTATTTTACCATTTGCATTTACAGGATGGCCTACTACATTCCAATCAAGTGCATCCTTCCAATCTTATTGCCTTCAATTACAGTGTAATTTGATGAAATAGCATTGACGAAGATATGAGAGGCATAATTTAGCCTATAGATCCTTTAGTACTAGATGATGATGATGCAAAAGAAAGAATAAGCCACTTTAAGGCTCATATTCTAGTTTTGTTTTATGGGATTGGCTTGTTAAAACATCTCTTTACTTATTAATTGAGCATATATGCTATGGAACTAAGGATCAATAAACCAGGAACCTACAGTGGGGTTTATAGATACCTTTGTAGTCTCATTAGACCCATTTGGCTGTGCTTCAAAGGTCTATGTAAGATTTTTTTCCCTATTAATTACTGGTGTTTTGTCATATTTCTAGTTTAAAGTTAGAAAACAAACTGTACAGTCATTAATGCAAACAGAGGAATTGTATTCCTAAAAACAAATAAAAAATTAAGAAAAAGAGTATTAAACGTAAAATCATGGACTGGATAGAGCACTTCAGTTCAGATCTGTCAATCTAGCATGTTTTATAAACCTTAAATTCTCAACATTTACCTAAATCTTAAATGAACTAAAACCAGTTTCTTTAGAATGCCCATTCTGCAAAAAGATTCCTACTTAGATGTTCTATGCCTGAAAATATTTCATTGTTAAGAAAACTGCTGCTGCCTTTGCTGATATTTGGAAGTAAGGTCCAAAAACAATGTGTTTGGGAGATATGGGATTTGGGGGAATTTGTTTTCTATTGTTCCATTTGTGTTTACAATTGCTTTTTCAGGTTTTTTAAATGGTGTGATAGATGATTCAACTTCTGCACATCACTACACAAATGGATTTGTTCTCAGTCCAAGTTTGTACAACTTTCTGTGGCATTAGAAGGGTTTCTATACTTTGTTGGGTGCTTGCTTTTTGCTTTCTGTGTTGCTATAGCAGCCAGTTCAAACTGTCTGTCTGTTCTGGCAGTATGTGCTAAGAACAACATAAATATGACTCTAATATAGGACCAGATTCTGTATCTACCATATGTAATGAGTAGTTTAGTGCCATTTGTTCGAGAAATACACAATAAAATATAACTTCATCAATAAGCATTCTAGCCTTTCAGTGCTTCATTGCAAGTGCAATATCAGAAAACCATCTTCTTGCAGCAGTTTGTGGCAATATCTGGACATTGTGGGCATCCTTGCAAAGTATAGATTGTTGTTGGGCAATTTTGGCCACCCTGTTTGGTTGTGAGATTGACTGGCAAATTTCCTGGTGACACCTTTAAAATCATCAGAGGATGATGGCAACCTGATCCTGCTTCACTAACTTCCTAAACACTAGTTGGACAAAACCATTACGAGTTTATATGATTTCCACTCTAAGGGACAGAACCTGGCACCACTGAAGTTTATAGGAGCGTTGCTATTGATTTACTTTTGCAAGAGGGAACACAACTTCATTTTCAGATCCCAGGTAGCCTTTTCAAATGGGACAGAAAAAAATCATATTCTTTGCTCATTAACTGGTCTGGAACTCATTGAGAGAAACATGGAACTTCACGTTGCCATTTTTACAGACTCTTCTTAGGGAAGAACAATTCTTTAAAATATTTTATTTTAGAAGACACAGACTGTCAGAACTATTCTTATGTATTGTAAACAATGGAAACTGGGTACGCCAACACTCCAATCTTAGGGGTTATTGCAGCTTTGGTAGACATACCTGCACTAATGTTACGCATGCTAACACCGCTGAAAAGAGCAAAGTAGGTGAGGGACGCCCAGGCTTCAGCAATGCGAGTATATCCAGGGTCCCAAGTGTTCTTGTACAGCTTGTGCTGCAACATCTACACTTCTATTTTTAGCTGGATGAGCATGGGTGAAGCTAGCACAGGTATGTCTACTCCAACTGCAATCACACCTTGAACTGCAGGGCAGACATACACAGTAGCAGCAATTTTAAATAAACACTGAATAGATTTAAGTTTGGTTAGACTCACTTTTTCCAAAGGCATGATACAATTAATAATGTTGCCCAGATGTTTTTTCTATTAAGGAATGCCAGGCTGATAGTCTCTGTAGTGCAATTTTAATGGTTTAATTAGGAGTGCTTTTTTTATATTGCAAAATGGTATAATTGGACACAATTACAGGGGTAAACATTTTATAGTGACTTGGAAAAAGAAGTGTCAAAAATATATTAAACTCAATCACCTTGTTTTGCAATCACCAGAGTGTCATTTAAGTCACATTGATATATGCACTGAGAATTTATTTCAGAAATATGTAACCCTGGAATACTTTATTTTTGTCTTCTCTTTATTGACAACTATAAAAAATGTGAAAGATTTGCATACAAAAATCCCATAAATTGTGTTCAATATAATTATCTATTTGTTTCTATGCAATTTATTTAGTAGCATTCCCAAATCTGGGCTACAGTAAGAATGTTACCTAGCAATTATTATAGGCGGGGCTAGTTAAGATTGCCCAACACTTCCCATTATAAGACCCTGTTTTCAATGACTTATAACTACATACTTTAAATGCTGCCAAACTTTTTTCATGATGAAATGTTCCAATCTGGGTGTCTGCTTCAGGCTAATGTTTTTTAAGCAAAAATGGTTCAGCCTTTTCTTACAATTGGATTAGGTGAAAATAAATTGTATTTCTCATATACCATTTAAAAATACTTACATCTGTAATACTGAGAATCTCTATTGCCTCCATGCTTTGAATCAAGGACTTGACATTTTGCAGAGTTTACCTTCATATCAGGGATAAACCTTTTGCTGTTCCTATGAAAATCTGCCTAAATCTGGCCAAGTTATCAGGCTTTGTGAAATCTCAAATTGTGCATATTCAGTAAAGACTCGTTAGAGTTTGACCACTAATTTCTACAAATATTCCATCTCTACTGAGCATGCTCAGCCCAGGGCTGCGATTGCTGAGCAGGACTTTCCTTATAGTTGGGATCCAGCATTGGCAGTGGTGCTAAACTTGTTTCTCCTTGTGCATAGTGCCCCCCCCCCCGCCCCATCTTGGCAGAAATTTAAACATATGAGGCTTTTAATTGAAATCAGTGGGATCCTACTCAGGATTAGAATCCATGATTGTATCTGGTCTCCCTTCAACTTCTCTCTCCTAGCCCCTCCACACAGGTGAGGTGCAATCTGATACTTGGTGTGTGGTATTGCGCAGCATATGCTGTCTGCCACATTTCTCTACACAGAGTAGTTAACACAGTACCACTGCTTAAACCATTGCTTTGCAAAGCTCTTAGAATAAGTTTAAATATGACCTTTTCTTTCCAATGAGGCTCTTGCCACAGTGTTCTACACCTTTGTCGCCTCCAGATGTGCTTTACGTAGGGGTCACCTTTTAAGATCATTCCAACTCCTATTGAAGTTAATGGGAGTTAGATTGGCCCCTGATTTGTATACTAAGGTCTATT
The DNA here is from genome assembly GCF_965140295.1 of Lepidochelys olivacea. Classification (NCBI taxonomy): domain Eukaryota; kingdom Metazoa; phylum Chordata; order Testudines; family Cheloniidae; genus Lepidochelys; species Lepidochelys olivacea. The sequence goes on from NC_140411.1 coordinate 173,036,422, forward strand.
TGTTGTTATGCTTAGCAGCTGGGATCATAATATCCCTTCCCTGGACGCCTAAAGAAATCTACTACAGTGTTTCTATTTGTTTGGGCAAGAGCAATATCTTTTTTATATTGTGAGAGAGACACTCTCAAATGGGAATAATGCATCACAGTGAAATATCTGGCCTTACAGAATTTAAAATCAGAATCATTTAACTCATTTAAATAAATCAGTAATAACCAACATGGACTGAAATAGAATATCTTTAATGCTAAAAAATATACACACAAATTATTTGTAGGTTTGAAGTAGATTATAAAGCATGTAACAATTTGCTCCGGTCTTCGACTTGCATGTTCAGTGCTATCATTATTATATAGTAAGTGGACGATTTTATTAATCAAACAGTTATATTGCAACTATTATCATCTGGTTTGGTCCTGGATAATGTACTTCAATATGTTGCTGGGGGTGCCATTTCAAAATTCAGGACAGTAATTTCTTTCTGCTAAGCAAAGATTTTGAATTGACTCTTATTACTGGAGCACATCTAAAATACCCTTTGGTCAAAAGAAGTAGAAGCATCCAACAAAATCATATTAGCATCAATAAGAATGTCTGCAGTAGGAAATATCAAATTATTTTGGAGAAAAATCACTGTCCTATTCTTTAGTACAGATCTAAAACCAAATCAGCCTACCTCTTTAAAGTCTGAAAAAAACTGAGTATCATTTCCCTCTTCTTTGACTGCAAACGTCTCCTCAGTTTACTAAATTGACAAGGTGAGTGAGATATCTTTTATTGAAACAATTCTCAACCTTTTTGGGCTTAGGACCCATTTGTAAAAGTTTATGGCCAATCATGACCCAGTAAATTGCCTGAGGGTGGAGGCCCTGGGTGATTTCAGTCAGTTCCTGCCCCCTGGGGGTGTGGGTCCTGTTTGGCACTCACCCCACACTGTCAGCTCGAGTGCTGTGTGGCTGGCTGGGCTTCACTGTCCACTACTGCTGTTGCAATATCCAGGGTTGCAGCTATGGGTGGCAGGTATAATAGGCCAGGGGAGGCTCAGCCTCCCCTGGTGCTGCCTCTGGACACCCAGTTGCAGGTTTGATGGGGGAAGTTTTTGCCTTATTATGCCCCATGCAGGTGTGTGGTTGGAGGGGGTTTTATTTTTGTACTGAAGCAGGTACTCTCATGGTATTTGGGTGACCTGTTCCAGGGTGGGATCTACTTCTCTGGTACAGAGTCCCTGTTGATGATGGGTTTTGAGTGTGTTAAGGTGTGTATCCCGGACTTTCTTCTCTGAGCCTATTCCGTGATATCTGAATGCTTAGCTGTAGATAGATTTCTTCGTGTGTTTGGGGTGGTTACTGGATCTGTGAAGGTAGGTGTGGTGATCCAGGGTTTTTATTTTTGTGTATATTTGTCTGTAGGGTTCCATTGTTGAAGCTGATTGTGGCATCTGGGCATGTTCTAGAGAGAGTTTAATGGATGGGTGGTGGTTGCTGAAGTTGTGGCGGAAATCTCTGAGGAAATTTAAATTGTCTGTCCAGAGGATGAAAATATCATCAGTGTATCTCAGATATATAATTGGTTTTGTAGTGCATTTGTCCAGAAATTTTTCATCAAGGTGCCCATGAAGATATGGGCATGTTGGGGAGGTATCCTAGTACCTAGGGCTGTTCCCACGATTTGGACAAAGTGTTTGTCATTGAATGTAAAAGTGTTATGGGAGAGATTAAATGGATAAATGGTGTACCTCATTCAGTGCACTTAGGGTGTCCCATTTTTATAGGGACAGTCCCGATTTTTGGGTCTTTTTCTTATATAGGCTCCTATTACCCCCCACTTTCTGTCCTGATTTTTCACATTTGCTGTCTGGTCACCCTAAGTGCACTAAATGCCCCAACAACAACTATGCAGGTGAAACCAGATAATCCCTATGCTCTCCAATGAATTCACATAGGAAAATAAGAGAAAACATCGTATCACCTTTGGGTGAACACTTTTCACAAAGCTATTGCTGTATAGCAGTCCTCTTCCTCAAAGAAAACATTCCACAACACTTACAAAAGACAAGCCTGGGAGCTTAAATTCATAACTTTGCTAGACACTAAAAATCATGGTCTTACTAAAGACACTGCCTTTATGTCCCCTATTGGTCCTATGACTAGCCACTTCACTTGAACGGTCCCTTAGAATATGTGCCAACTATTTATGCTAAACTATCTGTTCAGTCTTGTGGTTAGCTGTGACACATTTTGAAGAACAGCTCTGCGTAAGCTTGAAAGCTCATCTCTCTCTCCAACAGAAATTGGTCCAATAAAAGATATTACCTCATGTATCTTGTCTCTCTAATATCGTGAGACAGACACAGCTACAAGAAGACTGCATTTACTAAGTAATCAGTAACACTGGTAGCTGAGTTGGAAGATAATGACTATGATACATTGATACATCAATGTATCTCATAGTCACAAAGTCATAATGGTGATAATGTTCCTGCCTGAGGTATATACTGGTCTTTTCTTTTTCTCACAGTTGTGTTTCTCTCTTCATGAAATGATAAGCAATGATAAACTCCAGTTAAGTTAAGGAAAGATAAAAGTGTCTTGTTTCTAAATGTGTTGTCCTTTTACCAGTAAATTGAAATTTGACAGTGAAAAATTGACATTCTATAAAATTGAAGTTTAACCAGATCTGATATTCTCAGTGGTTGAAATGGAAGAAACATTTTCATATAGATGCAGTGAGCCAGTTTATTTTCATTTAATATTTATCTAATTGGGAATAGTATGTGGGGACTGTCCATTTTTTAACTCCACTATGTTGTATTCTGAAAGTCTATTCAAAATATCAAAGTAAATTACCTTACTCTAATCTAAGAACAGTATAAAATTAAAACAAAATCCAGAGAAATGTATACCACACTTATTGTGTCAAAGGCTGTATGTGCAGCTGTTAATTGCTATTGTCTACCAGCCTTTGAAACTAAAGGCAACTATCAAATACTCATTACGTTGGCTTTATAAACTAAATGTTTTTTATAGGATATTTAAAATTCATGACTCCATCTGGGCCCAAGTGTGTTGTATAGTCACAATCCACATAGTATTACAACTCAAGACAACATAAAACGTGTTTTTTACTTGTGATGGGTGAACCTCAAAATCTTTGGCAATTCACTTTACATAAAAATGCAAAAGACTGGACAGTTTCCAGAATCTATCTTAACTGTCAAAACCTTCTGCGTCTGCAAAATTGGGCTGTGACTATTGTGAGAAATATTTGCAGTATTTTGACAATTCTTCCAGTTCTGGCCAGAAAATGGCAGCACTCAGGTTCTGTTTTTAAAAATGTGGGGAGAAAAAGAGATCTGAGAGTTTTCAAATTTCTCAAAAATTATGAATTTCCATTTTCATTTAAGTATTGTAATACCAGACTTGTTTAACCAACGCAATCCAGTTCAGTCACATTTAAATCCCTTTTATTTCTTCAGTGCCCCTGTTGTACTGCCATTTTCTAGCAACTTGTCATTTAAATCAGCTGAAGGTGGGAAATATCTGAGATGTTTAATACAGCAAGTGTGTGCTTTTTTTCTTTTCTTTTTAATCTGAATGCACCTGGAATGTTCAACAACAGTCAAGTCATGAAGGATTCTGCAGAATTCAAAATTTCAGTGAGTCTGATCCTATATTTGTCATATCTTGATCATTTTATTTGATGCAGTCTATAGACTATATAATATGTATGCTTCAAAGTTAAGACATCTGTTGCAAATTTATAAATGTGGGATATGCTGCCAAACTAGACAGCAAAAAGATGAGTGCACCTGCTCAAGCAAGTTGGAAACTTTACAAACGTTTGAACTTGTCTTAGGCTATATGAAACAGGAACACTAATTCCATAAAGCTAAAAAAAGGATGAAATGTCAGCTATGTAATCTGTAATTTACTGATTGATGAACACATCTGTTGTTTTAATATTCATAACTGATGCCAAGTAAATTTTCAGATACACATCACCAAAAACAGAAGGTCTAGATAAAGCATATGGTGCTTCATGTTTTGAACTAGAACAAAGCTCTTGATATTAGAATGGCATCCATTGAGTGTCTGGCACACAGGTTAGAATTGCTTCACCAGAGAAAAAGGGTGAGCCGAGTTTAATTAGATTAGAAATTATGGCCCTGATCCAAAGCCCATTGGAGTCAGTGAAAAGACTTCCATTAACTTCAGTGGGCTTTGGATCAGGCTCTCTGAGAAGAAATGATATGATATATGATGATTGCTTTCCTTTCTGTAGAATTCTGCAGAAGTAATATGACTTCTACAAGGGCCTTTTCATATATTACATCTAGAGCCCTCAAAAAAAAATTGGATTAAAAATACATCATGGCAGTGTCATGGGAAATGCATGGAATGCAGTCAGTGAAAGGTTACTGCTGCATTCCTTTGCATAAAGCCAGCTGCCTTGTCGCCCCACCCCATCCCCACCACCTGTGATTTTTCTAGTATCAGGAAGGTGGAAGTGGCCATCTGCCCACACCAGTCCCACATTTGGTCTGGCCTCTGAGACTGCTGCTCTGACATCACGCTACCTGAAAATGCCCCCTGTTGGAAAAATTGCAGCAGTTCAGGGTGGGGGTGGACTTGGTGGCCAGATTTATGTGAGAAACAGTAGTCAGTGCTACCCCTGCTTGGAACACACTCTTCCGCCTCCCTGCTAAGTCATTGGCTGCTTGTGTTTAGGGTGACCACCTTTTCAAAATGTAAAAACAGGACATGTGCAGGATCCCTGCCCTTCTCTATGGCTCCACCGCCTCCTCCACTGAGCCCCTTTCCTCCTCCCACCCATAGAGGTCCAGGTGGAAGCTGGAGTTGGGCAGTGGTAAGAATTGCTCAGGGGGCCCCAGACTCTGTACCTGCCCTGAGCAGCTCCCACCCCATGTCCCTGCCCCTAAGGTGTGCCACCCAGGGCAAATGAAGGGTCCAGGGCTCCCCACAGCAGCCCAGGCTCCCTGGGCAGCTCTTACTACTGCCCAGTTTTGGCTTCCATCATGGCCCCTGGGGGAGAGGGGAGGCTCAGGGGGGAAGAGGATGAGCAGGGGGTAGGACCTCATGACAAGGGGGAGCTAAAGTTCACCTCAGCCCCTCCCTCCCCACCCCCATGGGGAAGCGGCTGGTACCACTCCTGAGCCATGTGCATGTGCAGAGCAGCCAGCGAGGGTATCAGGGACAAATGCTGTCTTGGCTCCTGGAGTCATTGATCCTGGGACTTGAAATGTACATTTCACGATTGTCCCACTCAATTACAGATGGTGGTCACCCTACAAGTGTTAAAAGGAGCTCTTGTTTATTTTGATATCTCTTATCTGACAGTACCTACTGTCTGACCCAAGATAGTGGCTCAGAAACTTACATAATGACTATTTTTTGGAAGAGCACAGTTTGACGTCTTGCTAGGAGACTGGTCAGATTAAAACCAGGACAACATCAATTATTCTATTTTGGATTCAAGGAGTGAAATGCACAAATCTTTGCAAAAAGTTGAAAATAATTGCCCAGCTCTATGTGGGACAGGTATTCTGATCTTATTTACAATTATCTTATTTACTCATGTGACTTCAGTGCCATTATCCTAATATTTAGAGGCTTAAGTGAGTACAGAATCAGTCCCCGACTATAGCAGGCACTATTAGTTACCATCTCTAATGATGTAAACCACAGAGATTCAACCAGGAGTTTCTGAATCTTTACGAACAGGCACAGTTTGAGATAGTAAAATTACCTGGAGGCTCTTAAGAAATTATGCAGCCTTCAGCTGTGGAGATGTGAAACTATGTCCATAACTTAAAAATATATGGTATGCATTGTTGAAGTCAAATAATAGCCTGGACAGTGTGATGGTGAAAGGGTAAATAATAGTGAGTAGCCTGGACAGTGTGGTGGTGAAAGGGTAAAATAGGTGCCTAGCTTATATTGTTGATCATGAGGAACCATTTCACACTTGAAGTTTATAGAGAATTGTAATGTGCACCCGTATGGTATGATTACAAGGTAAATGTTGTTATATCTGTGTTGTAAAAGACAGAAAGCTTCAACTTCCCACAATCCCCTTCATTAGGCCAATAACACAGGAGAGGTGAAAATATTGTTTTACAACATACACCAAATAGACTGTCTAGAGGATGATTGGTGTATGAATTTGGATGATGATTGTGCCTGTGACAGCATGCTGGCTAGGAAACCCTGAGCCAGACCTCTGTCTCCTGATTGGAGCTGGTGTAAGAGGAATTGGAGCTGGCTGAATAAACCCAGGCCTAAGTGGCAAATAAGATACAGCTGCTGGCCTCCTTAGCCAGGGGATACATAAAGGCTGGCAGGAAGCAAGGGGAGAGGAAAGGGAGTTAAAGGCTACTCTACCTTGCTGGCTACAGAAGCTAGCAGTCCCTGATGCTGTCAGTAGCTACATGGTGTTGGGAACTTGTACTGTAAATAAAGAGCATGGGTGAGTGCACCAAAGCAGAGGTGTTTGGCTGGTTTGTGGGTGCAGAAGTGGTAGAAGATAGAGGGGCATGCCTGTACCCTGTTACAGTGCCATGAAGGTTCAAACCACAGAGATATATATGATCTTTGATTTATCCTCTGTTGAAGAATCCTTTGACGAATTTGGGGGTTGAGCTAATTAAAAGCTGAGAGTTAAGCTTATGTTTAACATTTATAGTTTCTTTGTTTCATAATTTAGAATTTTCTAGCTTTAAAATAATTTATCTGGGGCTGGATATGCAAAAACTGTTAGAACGGAATAAGGGTCCTACCTCCAGATACGCAATTAAAGAAAGGAGGGGTTATGGAAACGTGAAGTTTCAGACTCTACAATGCATGAAAGTGGAGGGCAGTGGTTAAAGTAGGTGAGACTAGGAAATGCAATTTTGTTGGATTTATATCAGCATCAGTGTTAATGTCATGAGATATGATGTTGCATCATCTTGAGTGATGGGACATTTAATTTGTAATTTGCATTGCATGTGTTCTTTGTCAGTGGATTTTTTTTCTTTGCTATTAAAATCAAGAACTTACTTGCTTTATGAAAGCAAACTGTCATCCTGGCTGAGTTACTATTGCTGCCATCTTACCTTTTGGAATTTCCTGATTTTTGAACAGTTACTATTGCAATTGCAATGGTTCCTTTTTAAAAAAAAGGATTCTTGATTGATTTTACCAAATTGATTTTTCTAGGGCAATACTTTCAAGCATCATTCATAACGTTCATTAGTTTCACAAAGGCAATATTTCAATAATCTGCTTTAATATTGAAGTCAATTGAATCTTGGCTTTCCCCCTCCTAAAATCATTACTTTTTTCTAATCTTGCTTTTCTAATTATCCCCTCCTTTCTCAGACCTTTTGAGGGGAAGAAAACAAATAGTTAAGTTGTTTTTTCTCACAATGTTTAAACAATCAGCTGATGAGTTATTCATATATTTTGTTTAGTTTTGAAGTTATATGACATGGTTGTTATTTCTCAGATTTGTCACACTTCATTCAGTGTAATTGATTGTAAATATTATTGTTATACCTTTTGTAATACTGCTGCTCATCTGGAATTAGATTTTTTTTCCCTCTGAGACTTTCTATGGTTGACTGCATAGATTTTGATATCTTCTGTTTGCTATGAATTTTATTTCTAGCTGTCAGAATCAGCCAACGATTATGTGCGAGACTTTTAGTTACACTCTCATGCTCTCAGGGCACCTGATGTGTGGCACAAGTTGATGACCCATTTCTTATGTCTCAGTGTTTCAATTATATGAATTTATTTTTTCATTTAAAGCAATCCGGTGTTTTAAGATGCAAAAAATGTTCTGACAGTGAAATGATCAGTCAGTAACCAAGTAACTGTCACCTAGAAACCTTTATTTCCTCAAATATCATTTATTTGTAAGACTTTAATATAATACAGCTTAATCTTGTAAAAGCATCTCTTCATACAGACCATGTGTTTCATACAGCACTTGTTCTCCCGCAACACTTTGTACTGTTAAATAATACAGCTACAAAGTTCAAATTAAAATAAAAATCAGAGAGAAAGAGTGAGAGAAATTAAGGGATATAAACAAAGGAGAAATAGGTGTTCAGATGAAAACTGAAAATAGATGACGAGTCAATGAGGTGGAGAAATGCTGGAAGGCTGATTCCAGATGGCATGAGCTGAAGAAGAGAATTATTTCACACCAAAACTGGCAAGTTTTTTTGAAGAGACATTAAGGAAACTGCTACTAGATGAGATAAAGTAGCAAGGGAAGAGAGTAGAGTATGTAAGGCTGTTCTTCTTCGGTTGTTGGTGGCTGGCCTATGATGATAAACAAGTGGTCAGAACACATTATCTGGAAGTTCCATCTGGCCTTAAACCTATGACTTGGTTAATAATTGTATCATATTTTGTCATCTAGAGACCAGCATTGTACTTGGCACTCTGTACACACAATGAAAAGAATCAGTGTCCCCAATCATTTTGTCTAACATAAGGGAAAGAGAATAGCAAATTGTCATTATGAATGACTATGAAGTGCCACTGTGAACAACAGTGAATAGTCATTGGGCTAGACAGGAAGAATAATGATAGCCTGTTGATTAGGGTTCTCCTCTACAACATGGATTACCCAAGTTCAAGTCTCTGCTCCAGTGACATTTAATTATTTATAATAAGTAGAATAGCTTTGACAAGGGAGAGTCCCACCTCAGAATACCCCATAGGGATATAGTGGTTAGGGGACTCTCCTGAGAGGTGGGAGATCAGTCTTCAAATCCTTTCTCCACAGCAGGCAGAGAGGGACAACTGAACTCTGGTCTCACTCATTCCAGGTGAGTGCCTTAATCACTGGCTAAATATTATAGGGAAGGCAGCATCACTACTACTGCCATCCATTTTGTAAATCTAGCACTTTAAAAGGAATTGCAAAATATTTTTTCAGGTCAAATGAAGCACATTTTGTTCAAGTCACAATAGTTTTTTTTTTCAACTAGTAAATTTTCTTTGAAATTTTGGATTTGGTTCAACTTGTTTTTTTTTTAAATTACCTGTGAACAAAAAACCCCAAAATTTGTTTGCACATCTCTACTTCCAGTATCTTTATAGCAAGGAAATAAGAGATGGAAAAGACCTATTATATCATTTAATCAATCCCCCTGCCAGTACAAAATTGTTCCCTGTGGTAAGTTATCTAGTGCTTTTTTCCTGTATTAATAGACTACAGTCCTTTTAACTCCACTGAAAGCAGACATTATCCATTCAGTGCTGTCAGATAATGTCATTCCCATTTTGTGGGTGTTCTAAGAAGACTGAAATAAGCAAGTATCAGAGGCTGAATTCGTAGTTTAAAAAAAAAAGCAGCAGCAGGGAGGGCACAAAATAGGTACTCTAACTAGGCCTACTGAAGGTCTTCTTATTTACTGGAAGTTGCATGCAGCTAAGCCTGGATTTGTCTACACTGCCATAGGGAGGTGGGATTGCAGCATGCGTAAGCATCCCTAAACTAACTTTGATCCTTACTAGAGTAACACTTGCAATAGCTTCAGGCTTGGTCAAGTAACAAAGCAACAACAGCTCAGGAGGCTGCATGGGCTAGCTCCACCCAACCAGAACCCTGGGTACATACTCAAGCAGCTCTGGACTGTTGTGCCATGGTTCACTGGTATTGTTACTCGAGGTATCTTTGATCAAAGCTAGCTCAGTATGTCTACATGCACTGCAATAACACCTCCAGATTGCACTGTAGACCTACCTTCTGTGTCCCTACCTTCTGTATAGATAACATTTTGCAATTTGATGGTGTTGTCATAATTAATTGAATATCTGAGATTTTTATTTAAATTAAAATATTTTAAGTGTTGTATCATATTTTAGACCAACTTCTAGTAAGATACAAAAAATACATTTATCAGCTTGAAATGTAAGTATTCTACAATGTTTAGATATAAACAAGTTTTATTTTGAAAGCACAGACTCATTTTTTAATAAAGAATACAGGCTGAAGTCTTTTTTTAAAGTCATGTTAATAGAAAATCCCTTCTAATGGCCCAGTACTTGGATGAGATCAGCAGAGATGATGCAGGTGAGAAGAAGGAAGTATTTTGAGGAGTTTGCATTTACAGAACAGTCTCCGTTGTTGGATGGTTCACATGTACAACTGGTCAGTTCAGTCCATAATCTCCGAGTACTCATGGAGTCCTTGCTGATGCTAAGCTCTCACATCGCAATGACCATAAGTAATCCTGGCGGACTAAGACCTGACCTCAGTTATTCATACTTGTGATTTATCAGCTGGATTACAGCAATGCAACATACCCGGGTACGAAATCCTAACAATTTAGGAAACGCCAAATACTACAAAAAGGTGCAGAGCATATTACCTCAGCAAAACAGGGTACCATAAGTACATCAGTCTTGGTCCTCTGCTCTCTACTCTGAAATTTCAAATTAAGGTCTTAATCTTATCTTTAAAGTAATCCATGGCTTGGGCCCAGGATACCTAAAATATCACTTAAAACTCTGGGACAGACTGTGGGTGACAACTTCACTCCTTTGGCACAGTTGAATTTTCAGCAATAAAAGTAAAGCTTGTTTGCAGGAGACAGAACTTTCTCCAGGGATGGTCTGAGAGTGTGGCATGAACTCCCCTAGGAGCTGAGATCTACCACAAGTCTCACCACTTTCTGCTCCAAGTGCATGCACATTTCTTTGACCTTGTCTTATCTAATATAAACACACAGTAACAGGTATATTTCACAAAAAATAAGGGAAAAAACCACACCCAACATATTCCACTACACACACTTGTCCCTGTGGGGAGAGCATGAAATGTGTAGTCATGTTGCTTATTGAACTCCTGGAGGACACTCAAATACCACAATAAGTGCAGTATAAAAACCTATATAGAATAAAATATGGATACTTAAAAATATATTTTTTAAATTCCTCTAGCCAAACTATGGTTGATCTTTTATATTTACTAGTTCAAATTCTTTCATGACATTACTCTGATAAACCACAAGTAGTGAATTAGGGTCATTCTGTTTGCCATTACTTTGTTACAACAGAATTTTGAGAGATACATACACTAAGGGCTAGGGAGGTAAATTACAATCTGCCCAGAATAAATGGCAGTATATATTTTTATTGCCCCAACAGGATCCAATTTGTATTTGAGTCCTCAGATTTCACCACTTTCTGTAGTGGGAAATAATCTGTGCCAGCCCCTTTACTGGACAGATTACATCCCCCTGGCGAGCCAGCTCAGACCTACTGGATGGCAGGCTTGGCCAAAGTTTCTCCCCTTTATGGACGCTCTCTGCTTCCATTAGGCATGTTCCCCCTGAATACCTGGGAATTTGAGGAGAAATTAATTGTTCCCAGAGTTTCTAGGGGGGAGTGCAGTTCCATACTGCCCCAAGATAGGTTGTGCTTAAGTGAGGAAGTATGAGCCGTTAGAAACAAACCAAGAGGTAATAGTTGAAGCCTGAAGGAACAAAGCTATACAAATTGGTAGAACCCTTGGGACATACAGCATTTATATGAGCTCAGATGCAGTCACTCTAAATGTGTTCAGAAGTTTTCCAAGAAGATAGGGAAAGTAATGGATCTAAAACATCTGCACAGGACAGAGGTCAGAGCAGGGACTGTCTATACTATATGCTGTGTCTTGTATGGTGCCATGTCCATTAGCATTTAACAAAATTAACTATAGTAACAGAAGTTTATAATGCCAGCATGCTATTTTTTTAACAAACTTTTGTTTCTAATTTAGAACTATAATGGATGCCTCTCTCAAGGCTCCATATCCTCACAATATTATGGCTTGTGCTGAAACTGAATTAAGCAATTTGAATATAGGAATGTTACTTGTTTAACTGATTATTGATCACTAGCTCTTTTTTCCCTTTTCTGTCTAATTCTTCCCATTTTAATTTCACTAAAACTAGATGTCTTAGGACAGACAAATAAGGTAAATATACCTCCAGAATGGATACTACTACTCCCCCATCCCTTCTGAAATATGTCTCTCAAGGCATTTAATCAAGATGTGTACAGTTAGTGGTTCAGTACAATTGGCATTTAATATATATGCCAAAAAAAAAAGCCCTGCCTGTAGCTAACAAGTCTTGTCTTATATGTGCAACAACCAAACAGAACACTATTTTTAAGCCATATAGTCCCATCCTTTTGCAACCAATGCACAACGTCAAGCACAATGAGAATCTTTGTGTACAGGGTTCTAGTTGCTACTCTTTAGACTTGACTGTGCAAAAGGGTAAAATCTGGTGAAGGACCATAGTTCTGCCCTCCCACCTTCATGCACTACAAAGCTAGCTGATTGTAGAGAGGATCACATGCTTAAAGCTGGTGTCAAGGTTCCTCCCCCACTCTGAACGCTAGGGTACAGATGTGGGGACCTGCATGAAAAACCTCCTAAGCTTATCTTTACCAGCTTAGGTCAAAACTTCCCCAAGGTACAAAATATTCCACCCTTTGTCCTTGGATTGGCCCCTACCACCACCAAACAAATACTGGTTACTGGGGAAGAGCTGTTTGGAAAAGTCTTTCCCCGCCAAATACTTCCCAAAACCTTGCACCCCACTTCCTGGACAAGGTTTGGTAAAAAGCCTCACCAATTTGCCTAGGTGACTACAGACCCAGACCCTTGGATCTTAAGAACAATGAACAATCCTCCCAACACTTGCACCCCCCTTTCCTGGGAAATGTTGGATAAAAATCCTCACCAATTTGCATAGGTGGCTACAGACCCAAACCCTTGGATCTGAGAACAATGAAAAAGCATTCTGTTTTCTTACAAGAAGACTTTTAATAGAAATAGAAGTAAAGAAATCCCCTCTGTAAAATCAGGATGGTAGATATCTTACAGGGTAATTAGATTCAAAAACATAGAGAATCCCTCTAGGCAAAACCTTAAGTTACAAAAGAGAATAACTATTTCTGTCTGTGTTTCTATTCAGCACAATTCTTTTTCTCAGCCATTTAAAGAAATCATAATCTAACACATACCTAGCTAGATTACTTACTAAAAGTTCTAAGACTCCATTCCTGGTCTATCCCCAGCAGAAAACCAGCATATAGACAGACACACAGACCCTTTGTTTCTCTCCCTCCTCCCAGCTTTTGAAAGTATCTTGTCTCCTCATTGGTCAGGTGCCAGCGAGGTTACCTTCAGCTTCTTAACCCTTTACAGGTGAGAGGAGCTTTCCTTTGGTCAGGAGGGATTTTAAAGGGGTTTACCCTTCCCTTTATATTTATGACAGCTGGGGTAGCAGCTGCATTTCCTGAGAGATCTGGGAGGCAATAGTGCTTCAAATTACACACAGTGGGCCAAGTCCTCACCTAGGCAATGAGTAATGTTTCACTGAAGTTGATGGAGCTCCAACCATTTGCACCAGCTGAGTATCTGGCACTATGCCTCATATAGTTCTTGCCGAGGTGGTGAAGAATCCACATTTCTCCCAGCAAAGCTCTTGTTTAATGTTATAAATTGGATTTTAGTGTTCAATATCTGGGTTTCGAGAGTAACTGCCAGAGCGAGGTGTGGTAAGATGTTTAACTACGTGTGTGTGTTCTCCCTGTATGCTGTCCCAGCACTGCCTCCTAAGCTGGCCAAAATACTCCCTCTAAAATACATCTTTATACCCTAATATAAACAAGTTACATACTGTCATCCTGACCATATTTTTTTTAGGAGGGGCCAGTGTGTTTGTTATCCTTGGGGAATGTTTATGTACCATCCTTGCTATCGGAGATGTTCTGGTACTACTTGATATTGGGGTGTGTTTGTGTAAGTACTCTGTACTTAGCACTTCTTAGGAATATGTATTTTTGCAATATCAGCCCTGTTCTTGCCAAATTCTGTGAGCAGACCCTGCCTCATACCAGGCCTTTAATACAAGTGCTTATGTCTCAGGTTCTCTTCTTACTGTATGGGATACTTTAATTCCCTCTAGGAGCTCAAGGGGTGTTCCATAGGGTAAAGTCACTAAGAATGCACTAAATCTGAGAAATTCATGTAATTCCTGCCCATGTTACATTTGAGCTTCTGTTTTTGGACCTTCTTCCCTCCCCACCCCTGGACACAAAGGAGACTAGGGAGACTTTGTGCCATTGAACAAAAAAGTGCAGTATTTGCACAACCTAGTTTTATTTCTCTGGGACATCAACAGGTTGTGAGTTAATGACTCACTGCTGTTTTTTTTCTTAATTGCCATGTGGAAAAATGCATCTTACCTTGAAGCTCTTTTAATCTAAAATGTTTCCCCCCCCTTAAATGATACCGAAGCTTTCATCTGATCAGTAATAATCTGATTTTTTTTCTGTCAATTGCTAACTGTCTCAAATTTTCAAGCCATGCTTTGTAACTGCAGATTTAATTAAACACAACTGTATTGCATCTTTGAGCTTGAAGAGATAAGCAACACAGAGGGCTGGGGCTAGACTTACATAATATAGGGATGCACCATTTTGGATTAAATTAGAACCTCAATGGACCTATACCCATTCCTAGGATCAAAATCAAACTGGACCTTGATTTGATATTCAAAAGTGTTTAAAGACCTTAATCTCCACAAGGAGACAGAGGCTGTTCAAGTATTCCATTGCATTACTTAATTTCCCTCCTGTGTTAATGTCCATTTTTCAAAAGCTCTCTAAAATCCCCTGTGAGAGATCTCCCTAAAGTAGGGTGACCAGACATCTTGATGATGGGACTGTCACAATATTAGGAACTTTGTCTGATCCTTTTTTAATGTTGTTGTGTGTCAGGACAGACCAGCTGTCAATCTTGGTCATTCAAAGGAACATCTGTCCAATTAATTTCCAATTTTGCATTAAAATTTTACTTTGGACCCAAATCTAACCTACCAGTTTTGAGACTCATGATTCTTCTTTGTGATGGGGTGTAAAATGAAACCTTTAACTTTGGAGAGGCTACTGCTACCCTAAAATTACACATCTGTAAACCAATGTTATTGAGATTTATATGTAAACTTAATCAGTACAATTAAAATTATGATTCTGTTTAAATGGTTTGTAACTGTAACTTATTTTACAGACCAGATTTGTGAGCCTGCTTTGCTCCTTTTGTACATTAACGGATCCGAATCTGGTCACAGCTCCCCAAGTGGTGAGTTCCCTGATGTAAGGAAATCGGCAGAAAGAGGGCTTAGCTGGCTCCTATGCATTCTCTCCTCCCCTCCCCTTCACAACTCAACCATAGAAGTTGTTGTGGGGTGGCAAAGAGGTGAGGCTGGAATGTGCTGCACTGCAGATATCCCCAGCTGGCAGATAGTTCCTTGAGGATCGTTGCCAAATGGCAGAATTTAGAGCCCCAAGGGTGCTCTAAAATTGCCCAGGTTTCATGCCAGAGTAAAACTGGGCAGAGAATCAGGGATCTGTAACAACTGCTGGGCAACCCCTCCTCTCCTTCTGTTGCACTGTGTTAAGCTGAGTATAACAATCAATTTGTGGCTACAATTTTAGAATAAGATTTAAATAGCCAACAAGGAAATCTTTGTCTTCCTAGCTGATTTAGTGATACTTTGTAGAAAAGATGCCCTATATACAGTAGATCATCTCCACTGTTGCTCTTCCCATATGAAATCATGTCAGTTTTTATGTATGGAGTATGTGTTCCAAAAAGGGGGGGGTAATCTGGTTTATGTTACTAAATAAAACAGCATGGCAAGCCATTAGGGACAAACATTTAGGCTGCATGCCAGGAATATGTTCTTCTCTGTTGCATCAAGGTAGTTTAGACATTCAGATCAAATTACATATTAATTTAATCCATTTGTCAAAAAGGTTAGAAAGTACAGAAAGCAACAAAGCTTAATATAAGAATAAACACTTGGCACTGCATTCAGTTTAACTGCTTAGATGAGCTCATAGACTGATAAAAGAACAGATATTACTGGGTACCTATTCAGTGGGATACATTCCATTTTGGAAATACTTGTTTGAATCCAAAGGAACAAAGTTACAAAATGGCAAAAGGCAGGTAAAAGTAAACTTCATAGTTTGGGGAATATTATTAGCATTAGTCAGTTGTCTCTAAATTTCATACTAGTAAGGATTGGAAATGACAAAACAAATGTGAACAAAACTAATTAATGGTACTTTTTAATATGACAAACGTGACTTTATACAGAGTGTACATACAGGATACAGTGTATTCAGCAGGTGTCATAAACCATTGTAGAAGAGGTTTCAGAGTAGCAGCCGTGTTAGTCTGTATCTGCAAAAAGAAAAGGAGTACTTGTGGCACCTTAGAGACTAACCAATGTATTTGAGCATAAGCTTTCGTGAGCTACACTGATGCATCTAATGAAGTGAGCGGTAGCTGTAAGACGTAGCTCACGAAAGCTTATGCTCAAATAAATGTGTTAGTCTCTAAGGTGCCAAAAGTCCTCCTTTTCCTTTTTCATTGTAGAAGAGTTTGAAAAAACAGACAATGGCACACAAGGGTTGAGATTTAAAATCCAAAGAGCATTTAAATGCTAATTATAGTAACTTAATCAAAGCACAATGAAAACAACGAATCAACTTGAAACACAGTAATTTCTCGGGCATGACCACGCACGAGCTAAATGTAAGCTATATGTAGTCCTGTTTAGTTAATGAAATTGAAGTTGTCTCACATCATTCACCATCACGCTCTTTACTGTAAATTAGAGCTCATTTCAGCTATTCTCAATGGTTTATCTGACAAATTTACTCCATTTTTGTGTTTGTGAACAAACTTTTATTTAAAAAAATTCACTCTTGTTTGAACAGTTGATGCAAACAAACTTCTGAAAATGTTTACTTGTTTCTTCTGGCTATTCACCATTCATTCCCATGTGTTTGAGTCTCCTAAAGCACATGGTATTGTTTCTGCTTGGTGATTGGATGGTGAAGACCTTTGAAATGGGAGAGTAGTGACTGAAGAATACCAGCTATTGTGGATTGCATGACAGTATTAGTGTTGATATAAAATATAGCCATTCCCCAAACAGTTGTGTGTAGCAATTAACAAGGCATGCAAATGATATGGGTACAGTTGCATGGGATTAGAATGTTCATGTACCAGTTTTTTTTAGCAGTGCCCAATATCTGCTAAGCACAGGAAATAGTGAAGCTGCAAAGGAGTCAGTTGTGGCTGTCATTCTGGGGCCAGATCTGTGCTGGGAGATTGCTCAAACATGCATTGGGTGGCTCTGGTTATGCCCCTACATTAGTGTAAAAGCTGGCCAGGCTGACTATGCCAGCTGCAGGCTCCACTTTGCAGGGGAAATATCCATCTGGGAGAATCAGATGATCTCCAACTACAGTAGCACAAAAGGGCCAGATCTCAGAAGAGAATCTGGCCCACTAGTTTTGTAGCATTCACCCAGTTCTGCCATCTGTACGCACACATTAATGGCACTGCAGCTACACAGCAATAGTGGATATGTCTGAAAGCACTCTCTTTGGGGGTGAGGAGAAACTCACTTGGCAATGGACTTGTCACAAAATGTTTCAAAGAGACCAATATTTACATATGTTCACCTGATATGTAAATAAACCTGTCTAAAATAAACCATTATTCATAATACCTCTATGTAGTAGTGTATGCAACATTACACAGCTTAATTAAGACACATGCCCAAAAGAGGGTGAAAAAGGTTGGATGTTCATATGTCATTTACTTAGATTCTATTATGTGAGATACTGCAGCTTTTGAGAACTGCATACTGATGTTAATAGAAAATTAAACTTAACTGACACTTGTACTCTCTCACTAATCAATTTCAGTTCTATTAGGCTAAAATAGGATATGGTACTTTTAAAAAGTAGATAGAACAGATAAAAGTATTACAGGAGTCACCTGAAGTGGTTTTCAATTTAATCTTTATGTTACCATGGCAAAGTACATAGGAGACATTCTATTTCCAGTAACCTTTACTTTTCGTAGAAATAAGAGATCCTTTATACTTTTCTTATGGTTTCTTTGTATCTTAAAAAGCTTTATTCATGATTAGTAAACTTAGAACCTTTGCAAAAGTTTGGCTTCTCATCGTGCAATTTTGTAGAATAGTGTTATGAATAATGCCAAAGATTTGTGCCAAAAGCAATCTAGCTCTGCAGCATTTTGGTCTACTACAGACACAGAACTATAGTGGCTATATACATGAATCTTTGTTAGTTGTTAAATCAGTACTATAATTCAGAAATGGAGTATTTGGAAAAACACTAAGCAAAGAACAGCTTGAGCTCTAAGGCGAAAGTATTCCTCATAGACTCATAGAACACCAAGAGATTTATCCAAAAGAATAAAAAATGATGGGGAAAACTGAGCCTTGGCAAAACAAGTGGAACACCTGCAACTTTAAATTATACAGGACTGAATTTGACCCAGTGACTAATGGTTCGAAAGCATTCACTATAGTTCACTGTGTTCCCAATAATTTTAAAAGCCATACTGTTCTTTTGATGTGTGTTTATTTTTTCCTATGATTTTAAAAAAAATAAGGTAAATAACATTGCCTAACCAGTCTACTCCTTCATTCAGTAGTTTTTGTCTTTCTAAGCTAGTGCTGATGATATTCCTTTTAGTACAGATAATTTCATAGTAAAGTTTGACCTTTCTTGCTTCTGATGACCTAATTTGACTCACCTAATTCAAACATCCTGGGAAAAATAAAAAACATACAAAGAAGATTTTCTCTACTCTTGGTTCATTCCATGCTGAATGTTAACATTTGTTTTTCAAATAGGTTACATGTTTCATTATTTTTAAACAATCATTTTAAGAATGAGTCATACCTGCATCCCTGCTCCTCCCTGACTTCCACCCATGAGAGAAGTTTTCCATCTTAAAAATGTCTATTAGGGCCAGACCTGTTTCCAGCTTCTGGGGATATGCAAGTTTGCTGTGGAATACCAGGAAATAATCACACTCACTGTTATCCATACCAATGCCTAAATAGTGAATTACAGTGGTAGATTTTTGGATGGGATCTTACCAAACTATGGCTGAGATTTCAAATAAAGAGATCTGGGGGGGAAATGAACATACCAAAAGTGTACTCAACAACCAGCCTATATGTCAGGAAAGGAAATCTGTACACTGTTACCTCTTTGCTTCAGTGGTTAGCCAATATACAGGGTCTGGCTGGGGTGTTCTCATTAGTAGGAAAAAGTGATGATACAAGTTGGGTATTTCTTTGGTGCAATTCTGTTTATTTACAAAGAATGTAAATAGCAGAAACAAACAACAGCAGGCAGTTGCCTTGCTCACATTTTCATGTTTGACCCTCCCATCAGTGTTGTGCCCCAAAGAGCTCCCAGGACTATCTTCACAACGGTTTTTCTCTACCTGCTGGTTTTTTCTTTGCCTTCCCATCACTATCTGCCTCCAACACTCAGAAAAACACTGTCAATCAATCAATGCCACAGCCTTACATTTACAGTCAGTCCCCTAAGAAACCCTTCTTATGGTCCCTGAGTTAGTTCTTGCTCAGGCTTTCCTTGTGGACCTGTGCCTTGGGTGGTGACTTCTATTGTTTCAGCTATCTTACTCCACAAAGGAGTTCAATTGTTTCTTCCATGTAGTCTGAATGAAGGGTGGCTAGCATGCCCATCAGCTTTAATGAGGTCTGTGATTGACTATAGATCAAAGACACACTCGTTGGCAGTCATTTACATAACACAGTTCCAATATCCAAACCCATTCAAGTTTCCATATATAATAGAGTGCTGTAATATTTTCCAGCAAATGAGCTTTATGTTACTTAGGAGTTTTCATAAATATATAGTATACTGTAAACTGCATTATATCCAAATGATCACTGTGGAGGTTTGCGAAGCGATAGGTAATTTTTGCCACTCTATTTAAAACTGTTGACAAAAGATGTAGTTAGCAAGAGAATCACCATTAATTAGGAAACTGTCTTTATGAATGTGTTGTCATTTATCTTGAATATTTGGAGATGTTTATGCAGCTTATTTTCTCAAAGATACTAATACTAGAAATAAGATTTCTTCATTCCATTATCCCAGCATACTGCAAAATTGTGAAAAATACACACAAATTTTGAGGCAGAAAACACCTTTTAGCTCATCCAGGTCACCCCCTTCCAATGCCAACTTGTTCCCTTACAGTACACTCTGTTTTATCTAGGCTAGTTTCACACATGTCCAGTGATAGGGTTTTCACCAGTCACTTGGGAGACTTCCACAAGTTTTTCCTTCATATTCATTTTAAATGGTGGTGGTCTTTTTCTCCACCTTCATCTTGTCCCATCATTTGGGGTTAGCATCTGCAAGCATTCTTGTCAAATGTATTTTTCAGGCTGACACCAGCTTTCTTGATGTCACCCTTCAGCATCTCAAATCACCTTTTTCTAGGTCTTCCTCATGGTCTTTGTCCCGTGACTACTAGCTCTTGTACTCTCTGGCCAACATATCCCATCTCTCACATCCCCCAGCCATATCAGTCAGTACTCCCTCAGCTTTTCCATCATGAGGGCTACCTGTGCTATGTCTCATACCACTTCAGTAAAAAGCCTGTCAACTCTCATCTTACCAAGTATCCACTTGATCATTTTCATTTCAGTAGTATGAAATATTTGTTCTTCTTTCTTCCTCATTGACTATCATTCTGACCTATACATCATGGCTGCCCTAATCCTAATCTGATACACTTTGATTTTTTGTGTACTTGGCATATTATCTCAGACAATTTAATTCTAAATGTTGACTTTCATAATTTCATCCCATTGTTCCTAGTTTAAATCCCTTGCACCATGCCAAGTGATGTCTAATGTTGGGCACAGACTTCCCATATCCTCTCTGTGTTTTCAAGTGGGGGATGGTACAAGATTGTATCTCAGCAGCACCCTTGTGAGCCTAGGCAGAGGCCCTGTCCTATATGGAAGAACTGGGAGCAATCTTCACTGGTACTTAAAGATCAAGACTTTGAGTTCAAGCCATCTAGTGGTAAGTAGGCACTGTGTGCCCTCCCACTCCCTCCAGAGCAGGTGGGCTGAAGCTTAGTCCACCACCAGCCCCTACAATCTGCTAGCTATCAGAGTGGAGCCAGCATCGGGGGGTTAGTAACTTGCTGATATAGATAAATGCAAGGTGAGAAGCAGACAGAACTATGGTCACAATTCCTTTTCTAGGGTGCTCCTGAGATGGCACAGCCATATGCTGCCCCATACACAGGGTTTGTGCCAAAAGCCACAATCTAGCCATTAAGATGGTCATTATAAATTTACCATACTTATTGTATGGCAGCCAAACAGCCTGAATTGTGCTGCGTATTATGGTCTGAATTATTTCAAACTGTTCCCATTCCTCAGTCTTTATGACTTTGGTACTGAATTTGCATAATGACACTGTACTCTTGAAACTTGGATTGAACTGCAGTGAAGTGATTTGCTTTCTGCTCTAAATTTGCAGTTCCTTTAAGCATAGATGAGAAACATTTTTTTGGAAAAAAAGACCAAGTATACTTGTGTTCAGGCAAAAAGCTCAGCTGCTATTTAGAAGGGAGAGAATATCTAGGAGTGTTTTTATCCATGCACAAGTGAGGGTTGTTGCTGCATAAGGAAATGGGAGCTCTGTGAACTCCAGCTATTGAATTTCCTGTACACTTCTATGTGGGAGCTGGGAGATTTCCCCCCGGGAAGAGGCAGCTGATTCACTCTTTTATACTCACATATCCTTATGATCGATTGCTACAGTGATCATAGAAACAAGGGCCATCTGTTCAAAGATCTCTTGCTTCCTCAGCTTCCAGTAGCCCAACAACATCATCTTCAGAGGGAAGTGTTCCCCTGACCACTGCTTCCTTCCACAGACCACTTTGAGAGAAGGAGGGCTACAGTTCAAAAAGCAGAACCCAATCAAGTTGTTGCAGACTCTGTACAGTCACTGGGACACTAGATTGCCTCTAGCCTCACACTGCTCTTTCCAACCTTTTGAATGAGCTGAAACTCTCACAGAGGGGCTGGTGCAGGGTGAAAATAAAAGTGGGGTGCATGACAGAAGACCTGTTTGTTAAAAAACAATGTACTGATGCTATCCTTCCAAACCTCTATGGCCCAGATACTCAGGTTTTCCATGGGAGCAGGAGCACTGAGATTTTATATTTAGATATATGGCAATATCGAGAGAGACTGTGTTTTTCCAAAAAAAACTCTTGTAGTGCATAGGAATTGGGTAGTATCTCTTTAAATAGTCTGTGAACTCTCTACTGGTACTCTGTATGTTTCTGTGTTTAGAAACCTGTCAGACCAGCAGTGTGTATATGTATCTAATTGTTGTACATGTGTATAATTAGTAAATACAGTTATCTGAACCCTACTGTGCTTGTGCTGTTCCTTCATGTTATCTTTGTTGTGTAAACAACAAAAGATACAATTATTTATTTTACCTTGTGAACAGATCCAACAATACAATATAATCATCCGTAGTTGTTTTGCCCCCCTCTATAATTTCCACGATGTGTATATATGTAAGTATTATAAAAACTGTGCTTGGTTGTATAAGAAATGTTCAATTCATAGCCATATTTGCATTTTAGTCCACTTACAGTCTGGAGTTTATACATTCACGGAGTGAATGTTGTGGCTTGGGAAGTTTTGGATCACTGTCTTTGGAGAGTTTTGTGCATATGGTTTAGTCTAATGAAAATCTGAACTGCAATGTGCAGGGAAGTCTGTCAATTTGATTTTTATCTTGTGCTCTGGCTCATTCCTGTTTTAAATATAAAAAATGAGAATTAGGGTCTTTTATCTCGAAAAAATTCCAAAGAATTAATAGGCTATTGGAGTCATTTAAGAAAATAGATTACTTGGAACACTTTCTTCCCCAGTACTTCCTAATATTTTCAAAGTCTAATTTGTCAGCAGTAGAATTCAATATGCCTGGGTGAATGGATTTAGTAATCCTTCTCACAATAGCAATATGGATATCTGTGTTATATACATTGGTATCTCTTACAAAGTATCTATTTATCCTTTATAGACATGAAAAGAGTTTTAGTTTTCCTTATCTTAGCTGATAGATGTATTCTGAATCATAACAAAGGGCTTTAAATTGTTCTCAGTTATGATCTACAGCAATCCTACAAATCCTCCTTGTATTGATTAGTCTCTCAGAGCTGGTTTTAGCTCCAATAGAAAGGCAAGCTATAAAAGCAGTTAGTAGCAAACCTCAAGGTAATGCTGCAATTACTATGTATGTAATCAGATTTTTGATGCTTTTCCACTGAAAGATAAAGAAATATGTGGGGGTGAGGGGAATGTATGGACAAAGGAGGTTATTTTCTATCTTATCCTACAGACTATGGATATCTGTGGTCATACGTACAATGCTGAATACCTATCATGTGTTAGCTAATTATATGGGAATGGACAGTCACATGCACTACATATGAAATGAACAGATTGATTTGTGCAGGTTGCCTAAACCTATGGCTATTGATTTTTTCAGGTTATTTCTATGCAATATAAAATTTTACCCATACAGCATCTCACTTAGAGTTTACAAAATCCATACTTGAAGAACAATAAGCTTTGCACTCTCATATCAGAATATTGATATCAAGTACTTTTTTTCTGCTAGGTTTCCCCCCCCATCAGTCTTATTTGTATTGATATCTATAATTAAACAGCATGTGCCTATTTAACTACTTGAGCTAGGAATGAGCTAGCATGTAGAATTAATCGCACTCAGATTCTGGGATTAACCTGATCATGCAGTGGATTAAATTCTCCCTCTTCCTCTAGGTGACAGCCTGGATCTTGCATCTGTGTCCTGTGCTGAGTTCAGGGGCTGCATTCTGGTTGCTCCCCCTCTGGAGAGCAAGTGGGTGAAGAGGTGCAGGAAGTAGGGGGAGCCATGGTTTACTCCCACTACCGACCAGCTAATAGAGCTGGCCGAGCAAATTTGGAGGAGGTTAGTTACACTTTAATGGGCTGCAGTAAATTACTCTCACCAGAACGAAAGGAGAGAAACAAAGGAATTGTGACAGTCACAGTCTCTATTGGAGCTACTCTGGGGGTGGTCCCCTTACACAATATGCCTCATACCAGATTGTGCCTAAAAGCTTAGTCTACTGCTGTACAATGCACACTTACTCCCTTCTCGTGTATGATAGCATTATCAGCTGTGACACCAAAATTCAGGTTATATCAACACCTCAAAATGTCAGCATTAGATATGGCAGAACACAAGGACATTTTGTTTACACAACTGGGTGGAACATGGGCACTCAAATGTCCTATTAATTGGTGGGGTACAAGAACCTGAAGAGAACAGAATAGAATAGAATAGAATAGACTTAAAAACAGAAGAAAAACAAAAGTACTCTTGGGGAATCCCATTAATCTCTCTTTCATTTCAATGGGACACTCATGGTAGCTGCCAAACTCTTGGAAACTCACCCACAGGCTCTTGCTACTTTTTAGCAGAGGCACTGTGGGACAGATCCTCAACTGACCTAAATCAACATAATTCCATTAACTCAGCCAATTTATACCAGTTGAACATCTGGCCCAATATGCATTTTTTAAAGCATTACAGAAACCTTGTAAGTTCATAAGTTATTTTTTTCATTAATAAACTATTATATATATTTGAAATGAGTATAACCAGAGCAACCATTTCATCTAGCCTTCTAACAAGCCATGTTGTTCTTTTTACTGAAAACAGACATCATTTCATGCACTAGCAATAAGAAAACTAATGTAAAGAGCATGAAAACTGTTTTTCATCCTGAGCAGAACACTTTTCCAGACTGCAAGCCAAATTAATGCTTCAGTGGTGGCATGCATATACTTGCATAGGCCCAGGGGCTCCAAAGCATTAATCTACATTTAGTAACCATAACAAGAACTGAACAGTGAAAACATTAAATTTGTATTGACTGTTAGTGGAAATGCATATTTGTAACCCACTAGTCCTACATGTGGACTTAATACTTTTTGATGATTTTTGCAAGGTATAGATGTATACTTAATAAAAGTGCTTATGTTTCATTTATTTTCATTATGCAAATTTTGTCACCTGAAAAGAACTAAGTGTTGCCTCAGCAATCTCACCATATTGTTGATGGAAAGAGAGAAATTCTGTCAAAGAAATTTATAACAATATTAATGTGTGTGGCAATTATGTCTTTCATTTCATATTGACAAAGCTACAAATTCTTTAAATGGCATGACGGTAACAGGAATTGTATATCTTTAAAGTAAGTTTCAGTCAAAACAAATGAACCTGTCAGTCTTCAGAGGCACTATTATGATGAGGATAATAAAAAGCAAATGAATATTAGTACCAGTCGTAGAATTTAACGTCAGAAGGGACCATCAAATCATGCCACCCACCACCCTCACAATAAACCTGGCAACAATATTAGACCAAAGTATTACAGCCCCCTGGAGACTAGACTGTTATGTGCCACAGGCAGAGAATAGGAAGGACCAAAGGGTACTAATGCCCCCCAAATGGCAGGACCATGATTAAGTGATATATACCCAGATAAAGCTGTATCCCCACACCGCAGAAGAAGGGTGAAGGGGAGGGGGAGGAAAGATCACTGCTAATCTGACCTAGGGGAAAATTCCTTCCCAACCCCACATATGACAATTAATTAGACCCCGAGCATATGAGCAAGAACCAGTCAGCCAAGCACTTGAGAGAATGCTTCATGGCACCTGAGAGCTCCAACCCATCCCATCTCTAGTTGTGGCCATCTGTGATCCTTCAGAGGAAGGAAACAAACAAAACAAAATACACACCCCAGGATACATTTCAACGGGGGTGGGGGGGAGGATCTGTTCCTGACCCGTGCAGGTGACTGGCTAAAGCCCAGAAGCACAGACTTTTAGAAACATCAGACATAAACCAGAATGGACCCTCAGGGCTGCCAATCTGGACCCCGTATCATCACAAGCAACCCATCATACAATCCCACGCATAAATTTGTCCAGCAGCCTCTTAAAATGATGTTATTTGCCCTCATACTTCCTATTGGTAGGCTGGGCCAGAATCTCATCCCCACTGAGGGTTAGAAACCTCCTTTAAATTTCTGAACTCAAAGAAAGTATATGCAAATTATTTTGTTTAGAAAGCAAATGAAACACAAACTGCATTGAAATGTTGCTCCCAGTCCTATCCTAAAATAAAATAAGTAAACTGAATACTAAGGTCTTGGTCTTGGTTTTCTGAACTCACCACACTTTGCTTTGAAGGCATTTTTATTTTATTGTTTGGGCACTACCATAGCACAAATAGAGGCTCCAACTGGGATTTAGGATTTGGGAACCTGTTAGCCTAAGCATTCCACAAACACTTATGGCTTGTCTCCACTGCAATAATTAGCTTGACTTTCTCAATTTGAGCTAGCCTAGCTCAAATGAGAGTGGCCACTCCTATGTCTGGACCCAGCAGAGAAGGAAATATATACAGACATAGCGGGAGCATGTAGAAACAGCAGTGTTCAAACATTGAAAGGAACATGACATCAGAGCCATACTGAGAGGTAAGACTTCAGCTACACAGAGTTGTGCTAATGCAAGGTGTAGTCTGTAGCTGCATCACCAACTTGAGTGACAGCAGCACTGGAATTTAAATCCATGTTCCCTGATAAATGAGCTAGCTTGAGTTTAAAGGAGCCCCCAACTTGAGCTAATATTTGTTTGGGGTGGGGGTGGGGTTGGGGTAGGGGTGGGGGGCTGGGAACTGGGTTGGGCCAACACTTGGCTTATTATGTTAGCTCTAGCTAACACTGCAGTACCAAACCCAGGACTATTTCACTGGACTAAGCCACAGAGAAATTTGCATGTGATTTGTTCAATATCACGCAGAAGAAAAGAACACAGATCTCCTGAGACACAGTCCAATATCTTAACCACAAGACCAAATATTTTAAATCATCATTCAATCAAACTCTTTAAAATTCCATGTGATCTGCAAGATGAATTTCAATGAACAACACTGAGATCATTCCAAAAAGAGACTCTCCCTCTCTGCGGAGCAGAAGGGATGTTAAGGGAACAGAACTGTTCTAATGATCTGATGTGTGAACAGGCATGATACTCTTGATCAATACATTTGTTAGGAAATTGTTACTATGTTTCAGAAGTTAACCCTCTTTAGCTAGATTATAGCTCTCCTCAAAACTTTAATGCTGAACTGTGGCAAAATAGAACTCACTGGAAAAATGTTTATTTCAAACTCATGGCCTACCAATAGAAAGACTGATTGTCTATTTGTACATCATGGTATTAACATTCACCTCTAAAGAATGGCTCAAGATTTCTCACTCCATTTGGCCTGCCCTGGAGAGAGAAGAGAAAAGGTCAGTGTTCTTTTGGGTTAATGGAGGGTTATGCCTCTTGGTGATGTTTCATCCTAAGGAGAATCACCCAACCAATAGCCTATTGGGTCTGCTGGCTTTATTCTTCTGGTGTCTGCTATTTTCAATGATATTGTTATAACCAGAGCTGAAATTTATTCTACTGATCCTTATTTTTCTTGAACAAGGATAGTGATTTGTGATGTCAGAAAATATTTTCTCACTAATCAAACATTTAAGAAGAATGTCATTTTTGTCAAAAATATTAGGTAGGCAGCCCTTCTCTCTCTACAGAAAGCTATGGTGTGAATAGACTGTGTCTGGTCAAGCTGCCTCTTCACCATTATTACTCAAATCTGACAGCATGTGCAGGGAAGGGTTGAATCGGTTCTAGAGTATAGTGGGTATTCAGTTTCAAGACTGGGTAGTAGTGTTGTGTAGTGGTTAGAGAAGGTGCATGGTGGTCAGGAAACCTTGCTGCTTTGGTTTCTGGTTCTGCCAAAGATTTCCTGTGTGACTGGGCAACTCCCTTAACTTGGGAGGAAGGATGGTCCATTTGATTAGGGCACTAGCCTGTAACTTAAATGAACCAGACTTTCTTTACCACAGTATCACTTGTGTGTTCTTGGGTAAATAATTTAGTCTCTCTGTGCCTCAATTCCTCATCTCTAAAATCAGAATAATGGTAATTCCCTACCTCTGCAGTTTTCTGAGTATAAATATGTTTTAAAAATGGATGTTGCCTAGATTCTATATTAATATGGGCCATATAAATACCTAGACAGACTGCAAAAATGTTACCCAGTAAGGCTAAATGTTTTAGTAGTCAAACGGCACTTCAGCCAAAGCCCATTGAAGCAAACAGGAGTAATGTTTCTTTTCTGTAATGTTTTCTTCTGTGCCAAAAGAGAAGGGGGGCACGACATCATTTAGGGGAAAGTTTCATAACACAGCAGAATGCAAACAGGAATATGAACCGCTGCTCCACACTGTTGCGGGAGGAGCCCAAAGCCCTTACTTGTGGTCTGAGAAGTTGCTGCAGGGCTGTCCCCAAGAAGCAGCAGCTGGACTGGCAACTCCTCCCTTCCCCCTCCCCACCCCACCCCACCCCCCACTGGCTCATGTTTTCCCTGGCTCTGTCAGCTGCTCCATGCTCAGAAGTGGGAAAGCTGAGCTGTCCCCTCTGTCAGCCCCTCTGTCAGCCCCCATGGCTAGCAGCCCCAGGACCAGAAAGACACTCAAAGCACTTCATGTAGGTAAATAGCTCCTTGTTACCCAGCTGATAGGAGAGAGCTGCTTCTGGATAGCCTTGGCAGAGAGACCTGTTGAGTGCTGATCTCCTAAGTTTCTTCCAGAAAACTGATCAGTGTTATTTCCAGTGCAACCATAAGTTCTTCCCTTTGTACATTTCAGTTGCTCCTGATGGAAACCAGAGTAAGTTATTATACATACCTCTACTTCTCAATCAGAAAATAAAATATTTTCTTTCTTGAATTAATCTATGTCCCCTTGGGTCATTTTTTTAACCATATAATTCCTGGAGGGCTTTTATCCTGCCAGGTTGTTACAGCCTTGGGACAGGTCTCTTTACTAACTTCCTTAATATGTGAGTATGCCCTTGAAAAGACATTGTTTCCAGGACAAATGTTCTTAATACCATTTAAGACATATACTGTCATATTCTATTTTCGTTAAGGCATGGTTAAGAATCATACAGTTGGGTTACTGTAGACACATACTGAGGATTTCTATATTACATTATAGAACTGAACAGTTTCCAGAAGCTAAAACAGGCTTTTAGATCAGTCATTTGTAAATGCAAGTTAAACATTTTAATTTCCTTTTATGTTTTGAATCTTTACACCTTTCGTACCTTGAACTGAAGTGTGTTTTCATTTGTGCTGGAGAAATATCAAATGCATTGTAGAAACACATTACAATGTTTACAATACCCACCATTCTAATTACAGAGTAACTTAATAGGAAAAAAGCCACATTGCTATTGGAAAAAAGGTAACATATTTTCCCACTTGAAATACACCTTCAGGTGTCTTAGAGCTGATAGGAAACCCATGATGGCCAATCTATTGTAATATTTTCTTTCCAATTAGCACTTTAAAATCTTTTTGTCTTTCATTTTTTTTAAGCTGGTGCCAAAATGAATTTGTTCTCTAATTTGTTAGTTATTCCATGGTTTAGAAGAACTACTTTAGACTTCATAACTTTTTAATGAAAAATGAGATATACCAGTAGTTCTCAACCCATGGCCCAATCAGCACACAGCTGCAGCCCATGTGACATGATCAGGGCCATACAGGTAGTATTTATATTGTGTGGATGCGGCCCACATAACAAATAGAGAGCTGAATATGTGGCCCACAGTGGTAAATAGGATGAGAACCATTGATATATTCAAATTAAAAGTGCATGTGTTTGCTTGCTTATAATTTTCCAGTAGGTAACATAAATGAAAATAAAAAAGTATGTGGATGTTTGGGAGTGATTGGTGTGAGTTCTAAGAATGATGATATTGAGCAAATATTCTGCACAAATTTTATTTACTGATTAGTTATTAGTTGTTATATTAAGGCTCCAAAACGGATATAGGAAAGTAAATGCAAATAATGCACATTGGAAAACATAACCCCAATTATACATACAAAATGATGGGGTCTAAATTAGCTGTTACCACTCCAGAAAGAAATTCGGGAGTCATGGATAATTTTCTGAAAACATCCACTCAAAGGGCTGTGATAAATGAAACGGTGGCGGGGGGGAAGCTCTCTTTTATGGACACCCAGCCAGCCAGTTAGCTATAAATCCCTCTTGGTAGTTGTACTTGCTTTACCTGTAAAGGGTTAAAAAGTCTCTCTGCATAGGTAAACGGAAGGGAGTGGGTACCTGACCAAAAGGGCCAATGGGAAGGCTAGAACTTTTTTAAATTGGGGAAAAAGCTTCCCTTTTGTCTCTCTGTGTTGTTCTCCCAGAGGAGAGACAGGGCTGGAACTATGCTGTAAAAAGCTTTGGGCCAGGTATGAAAAATCACCAGATCATACCTAGAAACTACTCATCTGAAACACCAGATATGTAAGTAGATCAGGAAATGTCTAGGAAGATGCGATTAGGATTATCTCTTTTATTTCTTTATGGCTTGTGAACTCCTCTGTGCTACCCCAGGTGCTTTTGTTTTGCTTGTAACCTTTAAGCTGGACCTCAAGAGACCTATCTTGATGCTTAATGCTTGTAATTGTTTTTTTTTTTAAATCTAGCAAAAAGCATAAGTTCCAAATGTATTTCCTTTCTTTTTGTTTTTAATAAAATTTACCTTTTTTTAAATAACAGGATTGGATATTTGTGTCCTAAGAGGTTTGTGCACATGTTGTTTAATTAGCTGGTGGCAACAGCTGATTTCCTTTCTTTTTTTTCTTAGGTCTCCCCCGGGGGCGGGGGTGTGAAAGGGCTTGAGGGTACCCCACATGAAGGGTATCCCAAGTGTGCCTTCCTGGGTTCTCAAAGGAGTTTTTGCACTTGGGTGGTGGCAGCATCTACCCATCCAAGTTCAGAAAAAAGCTGTAACCTTGGGAGTTTAATACATGCCTGGAGTGGCCAGTATTACATTTTAGAATCCTCGCGGGTCCCCACATTCTGCACTCAAAGTGCCAGAGTGGGGAATCAGCCTTGACAGGGGCAGTCAAAAAAGATAACAGAATGTTAGGAACCATTACTAAAGGGATAAATAACAAGATGGAAAATATCATAATTCCTCTATATAAACCCATGGTACAGCCACATCTTTAACACTGTGTGTAGATCTGGTCACCCCATCTCAAAAAGATATATTGGCATTTGAAAAGGTACAGAGAAGTGCAACAAAAATTATTAGGGGTATGAAACAGCTTCTGTATGAGGAGAAATTGAAAAGACTGGGACTTTTCAGGTTGGAAAAGAGATGACTATGATATGATATGATTGATAGAGGTCTATAACGACATGAACGGTGTAGAGAAAGTGAATAAAGAAGTTTTATTTACTCCTCATAACACAAGAACTATGGGTTACCAAATTAAATTAATAGGCAGCAAGTTTAAAACAAGCAAAAGTAAGTAGTTCTTCACACAACACATAGTCAACCTGTGGAACTCTTTGCCAGGGGACATTGTAATGGCCAAAACTATAGCAGGGTTAAAAAACAAACTAGATAAGTTCATGGAGGATAGGTACATCAATGGCTATTAGCCAGAGTGGGCAGGGATACTCCACCATTCTCTGTGTGTCTCTAGCCTCTGTTTGCCAGAAGCTGGGAGTGGACAACAGGGGATGGATCACTTGATGACTGCGTGTTCTTTTAATTCCCTCTGGAGCACCTGGCATTGGCTACTGGCAGAAGACAGGATACTGGGCTATATGGACCATTTCTCTACCCAGTACAGCCGTTCTTATGATACCTCCAGTCTTGTGACTGGGAATATATTGCTGTATTATCTCCTGATTGTTGTAAACTTTTATATAAACTTAAATTAGGGTTTAATTGGTGTTTGTATATATTTTTTTCTTTCTTTATATAGGAATTAGATATAGTGCCCTTGTTAGCTAATTTGTAAGTAGTTATCTGGAAAAAAACTTGAGTTTTCATGAGCCTGATTAGCCCCCAGAATCATGGTTAAAGTTGCCCCCCCCACTCTTAAATGGAACCCCTTAAAGTGGGAGGAGCTTACAAAAACATGCTTCTGGAAAGGAGAAACAAAAATGTAGGAAATAAAATCTTACACATTAAATACGGAACATGAACACCAAATGAACTAACTGAAGAGAAGAGAAAGAAAAATAAATATCCTTTACCATCAGGGCTTCAGAGCTTCTTCAGGAAATTAGAAAAGAACAAGAGAAACTATTTTTTGTAACCTCTCTTCTGACATCACACCCACCACAATCCTCAACAACTCCATTTCTGACATGTCTAGGAAGTCTCCATCCTACACTGATATGTAAAAGGTCAGAAAGAATTTCATAGCACTGCTATTGCTGTGGCACTTCTAATTTGCTTATCATTCAGACATGTTTTGCCACTATTTCCGTCAAAGACACAGTTATGTGGAAGTTGAGGGGGTGGGGGAATGGTTTTGGTATTAGGCATTTGCTTACTAATCACACTGCATTACTCAGTGAAGCAATTACGTTTTAGTTGTTCACTTAGATAAAGCTGCATAGAACAAAAACAAGAAAATAAAAAAAATGTTCTGATTTTAGGTTTATACTTACCAAAAATGGGTGGATATGAAGTACCTTTTGGTTCTGAGCCAGATCCTCAGCTGGTATTGAAGCCAACAGAGCTGTGTCAATTTATTTGAACTAAATGTCCAGCCCTCAGTATTTATTTTATAATTTTGGTTCTTGATTTTGTAAACTGATGCCATTAGGTGTAACATGGTGTCTATATTAGGGATTGTTTAACCCATTTAGATGAATAAGAAATAATACATTCTTCGGCTTGTGAATGGAAGAGGAACAATGCCACAAGAGCCTTTTCCAGCATGGAATTTGACTATGAACTCCTCTGCTACTCTCATTCTCAAGTTTGACCCAGTTCTGCCAATTGCTTCTGACTGTCCTTGTCAGGATCCTGACATTCTCAATGATTTTGCTACAGGAAAAGGGCCTGCTAGTCTCTCTTTTATTGGCACTGTGATAGTATCAAGTTAACAGATTTTCAGTTCTAACCTAACTACTTCTACCTATGTCTCATGCTCATAAGATTGTTTTAACATGTTTATAACTTTTTTTTGTACTCTCCACCATTTCTGTCTCAAAAGTTTAGAGCAGAAGTTATGCCATGCTAATTAAGGTGTGATATTTAAGCCAATTTAGCTATACCTATATTATGCTGCATCCATGACACATTTATGAAGTTTCTTTTCCTTCTTTTTAAGTTTTGTCTGTCCTTGGTAAAGAAGCACAAAGAAAAGAGATTTAGTAGAGAGATGATGGGGGAGTTCTTTTGCAATAGGCAATACATATCCCCCCTTCCTCACCCATTTATGATGGTGAAGGACTGAGGATATCTGTGCTCTAAGAGATTCAATTTCTTTGTAACAATGTTGTTACCTCCACCCCAGGGCAAATTTCAGCTTTAATTAAAAACTGTAATGTTTTCAGATTTTTGAAGGAAAGATTAAATTTTCCAAGGAAAGTAGACGCTTTCCATGATTTTTTTTTTCATTTAGTCAAAACCGCAATTTTGTATTGAAAAAGAGCGTTAGCTAAAAATGTTCAGCCAGACTACCAGATGGAAAAATGCTGCCAAGATACATGAAGTGATAGGTGGGAGGTAACTTCTCATTCAATAGTAGACATATAGTCTTTTTAAAAAAAACATTTTGTTTAGTACCTTGATCTTGCTCTTTCCTGGCCTAATGACAACACTAAAGCACAAGTCATTCTAGTTATGTCTACACAGCCAGTGGAAGCAAGCTTCCATGGACTGTGTAGACATACCCTCTTTCAAGGTTCATTCCCCACTCTGAACTCTAGGGTACAGATGTGGGGACCTGCATGAAAACCCCCTAAGCTTATTTTTTACCAGCTTTGGTTAAAACATCCCCAAGGTACAAACTATTTTATCTTTTGCCCTTGGACTTTATTGCTGGCACCACCAAGCATCTACAAATAAAAGGGAAAGAGCCCGGTTGGAAACATCCTTCTCCCCAAAATCCTCCCCAAAACCTACACCCCCTTTCCTGGGGAAGGCTTGATAAAAATCCTCACCAATTTGCATAGGTAAACACAGACCCAAACCCTTGGATCTTAAGAACAATGAAAAAGCAATCAGGTTCTTAAAAGAAGAATTTTAATTGAAGAAAAAAGTAAAAGAATCACCTCTGTAAAATCAGGATGGTAAATACCTTACAGAATAATCAGATTCAAAACATAGAGAATCCCTCTAGGCAAAATGTTAAGTTACAAAAAGACACAAAACCAGGAGTATACATTCCATTCAGCACAGCTCATTTTATCAGCCATTTAAACAAAACAGAATCTAACGCATATCTAGCTAGATTACTTACTAAGTTCTAAGACTCCATTCCTTTTCTGTTCCCAGCAAAAGCATCACACAGACAGAGAGAGAACCTTTGTTTTTCCCCGCCCTCCAGCTTTGAAAGTATCTTGTCTCCTCATTGGTTATTTTGGTCAGGTGCCAGCGAGGTTATTCTAGCTTCTTAACCCTTTACACAAATCACCATCTAGTGGTCGCCCACAATTCATTGATGCTCCAACAAGCAGGTAAGCCCTCTGTGATGATGAAGAAGTTTGACATTGATGCACTTCATGTGTCAGATTTACACAGCAGGTTTTGTATTGACATCAGCAACAGATTCTCGGCTCTAGCTAATCTGTCAGACGACATGGAGGCTGCCTGGTCTCTGTTCAATTCTAACCTCAACCAATCTGCTGAGCAGATGATTGGCTATAGGCATCCATCACACTGACAATGGCTATCGGAAGAGGCCTTCCAGATAATTAAATTGAAGGCTGCAGCCCACAAGCATGGTGATAAGCGCACTCATAATCAGCTGAAGCGAAAATTTAACACTCTGGCACTCCGTGATCATTAGCCATATTATAACCAAATGGCCAATGATGTTGAATTTGGCTTAGCCAGGGTCGACTTGAAACTAGCATTCCATGCCATTTGCAACCTCAGCGGTCAAGAGGTATTCACTACAAACGGCATCCTGAATGACAGCCAAGGCCATCCATGGAAATTGGATGATGATATTCTCTCACACTGGGTGAAACATTATCACAGTGTCCTGAACCATTCTCCAGTTGCCGCTTGTTCAGAACTGGATGATCTGGCAGTCACTGTGGTTCCAGATCCAGATATTTGTACTGATGCACCAACATTGGATGAAGTGAAGTGTGCCATCTCTAATCTGAAAAACAGACATGCAGCCAGTGCTCATGGCATCCCCTCAGAGCTGCTAAAATATGCTATTGATCCTGTAGCAGAATCACTTCTGGCCATCTTTTGTCTGGTGTGGAGAACTGGAACCCTGCCAACCACCTGGAGGGATCATGATTTCACTCTACAAGGGCAAGGGACTGAGCAGTGAATGTAAGAGCTACAGGCCGATCTCCTTGCTCTCTGTTCCAGGGAAGGTGTTTGCGCATATTTTGCTGGCGTGTCTGGAGCCTTTACTACATCAGAAGGGCCATTTTGGCCCTTCGCTTGTTGTCGGAGATACATCATGAGTTCAGGAAGCCTCTGCATGGAGCATATGTTTATCTTAAGGCTGAATTTGATTCAGTAGACCATGTAATGTTATGGAAGGCCTTAAAGGGCATAGGTGTTGTCAGGGTTCCTTCCCCACTCTGAACTCTAGGGTACAGATGTGGAGACCCACATGAAACACCCCCTAGGCTTATTCTTACCAGCTTAGGTTAAAAAATTCCCCAAGGTACAAACTTTGCCTTGTCCTTGAACAGTATGCTGCCACCACCAAGTGTTTCAAACAAAGAACGGGGAACAGCCCACTTGGAGACGTCTTCTCCCAAAATATCCCCCCAAGCCCTACACTCCCTTTCCTGGGGAGGCTTGAGAATAATATCCTAACCAATTTGTTACAAAATCATCAAAGACCCAAACTCCTGGATCTTGGAACAATGGAAAAATCAGTCAGGTTCTTAAAAGAAGGATTTTATTAAAAAAAAAGAAAGGTAAAATCATCTCTGTAAAATCAGGATGGAAATACTTTACGGGTATTCAGATTCAAAACACAGAGGATCCCCTTCTAGGCAAAACCTTAAAGTTACAGAAAACAGGAATAAACCTCCCTCTTAACACAGGGAAAATTCACATAAAACAAAAGATAAACTAATCTGCCTTGCCTGACTTACCTATACTGGTTGCAATATTGGAGACTTGGATTAGGATGGGTTGGAGAAGATGGATTTCTGTCTGGCCTCTCTCAGTCCCAAGAGAGAACAACCACATAAACAAAGAGCACAAAACAAAAGCCTTCCCCCCACCCCAAGATTTGAAAGTATCTTGTCCCCTTATTGGTCCTTTGAGTCAGGTGCCAGCCAGGTTAGCTGAGCTTCTTAACCCTTTACAGGTAACAGGATGTTGCCCCTGGCCAGGAGGGATTTTATAGCACTGTATGGAGAAAGGTGGTTACCTTTCCCTTTATATTTATGGCAGGTGTCCCTACCACTCTGCTGGACTTGATTAGAGCCGCATAATGGAACCACTGCCCATGTTCGTCTGGGGAACCGGATGTCAGCACTTTTTAAATCAGTATCTGGTGTTAGGCAGGGTTGCATTTTGGCCCCTGCACTCTTTTGTTGGGCAATGGATTTCATAATACAGCATTACATCAGGTCCATAGGCATTGAGATCGGTGATCTCTCGCTCACAGACCTTGACTACGCTGATGACATTGTCCTTTCAGTACAGAGCCCTGACAGGTTTGGTGAGGCACTCCAGCATATGGAGGAGGAGTCAGCTAAGATTGGTCTTCATGGTCAAAGACAAAACTGCAACATCTAGGACCACGTTCATCTGCAACTCCAATCTCTTTGAACAATGAAACCGTTGAATCAGTTTCCAGCTTTTGCTATCTGGGTTCTATACTTACCATCTTCTCCAATTCTCACATGGAGGTTCTCCATCAGATTAGCATCACAGCATATGCCGTGGGCCATTTACAACAGATATGGAATCAACATCATCTTAGTGTGACACCCACATTCAGGATTTATTCAAGCTGTATCCTTCCCATACTGTTGTACGCTGCAAAACATGGACACTATGCCGCGCAGACTGGACAAAGCTGGAGGCTTTCTACACAAAATGTTAACGTCGTATATTGGGCATAAAGTGGAATGACTTCATCTGTAATGCAGATGTTTATGATCATTCGGATCTACAGACTACTGGGGCCATTGTCCACAGACGGCGCCTTATGCTTTTCGGACATGTCACAAGGATGCCACAAGATGTTCCAGCGAACGCCATTCTCTGGGTGGCTTTTAACATCCAGGATAAAATTCCACCAACTCAGGGGTGGAGGAGGCCCAGAAGCAGACTCCTTATTACATGGGTTCATGAAGTCTGTTCTAATGTTGGACTCTCAGGCCGTCAAGCTTTCACAGTTGCACAGGAATGGACCAAATGGTGAACAATCGCTACAGGCAACTGGCTGACTAAGCATTGAAGAGAGAGAGAGAGGTGCATATGTGAACTGTCATATCTCCCCAAACTACCAAAGTTAATTCTATTGTGTATGCCCAACAAGAATTCCATAGGTGGATTGACTAAATGGGTCACGTCTATGGTTAATGTATATCTAAATACTTGGAACGAATAATGCCATATGCAAACATTACATTAACTATAAATTAAAACATGTAACTAAAATATTCAGATAATCATAGTAGAGAAATATTCCTGGCTATGAATAGGGGTTGCAATAGATGCCAGTTGTGGACACTATCAGAGTCCATTTTCATTGACTGCATCATTTCTGATACCATTCAAGACTGCTTTCTACAGATAAGCAGATGTCCTAGACACTTTTTTTTAAAGGAGGTTTTCCACAAGTGTGTTTTATACAGCTTTTTGATGTCACTGAGGGACAACCTAATGTCTGGTGCCTCAGCTCAAGATTAGGAGAAAAGACTGAAACAGTAAACTTGAAATTTAACAAGAGAAAGGGAGAAAAATGTGTGAATGAACTGAAATTATAATAATAATTGATAAAAAACCCTTGACTATATAATAAGTCAAGATCTTGTTAGATTAATTAATTGAAGATTCAATCCATAGTGGAATATGAGACATTTCTAGGAGTGGTCACCATGTAAACCTAGTATGACAGGGTCAGCTATAGGAGAGTAACTTTTTTGAAGCAGAAAAGAATTTTATTTGTGTAACACTTACAAAGAATCACCAAAAAGGATAAAGCAAAACTATGCAACAAAACAAAAGCAAACACAAGGTATAACACAGCAGCCTTCAGGAGGTAGAAGTGTTCAGGCTAGCCTGGGCCCAGAGTAGGGGGGCTTCCTCGACACTCGTGGTCTTCCACCCTCCTGAGTTACCTGGTGGCCTAGAGTGGGGGGGGCTTCTTCGACACTCATGCTCTTCCACCCCCTTGAGTTACCTAGTACCACGCCCAGTGTCACCGATTAGTCCTCTCCTGAGAGTGCCCGACAAGATGGGCACGGATGCGGGATGGACGGTTTGGGGGTGGAGGGAATGTACACCACGTGCGACAGGATCCCTCCTAGGTGACAGTGATGATGGTATCCACAGTGGCAACGGCTGGGGCTGGGGTCTCTCGCTCTTCCCCTCAATCAAAGGGTCAGATGGAGGGAACTGGATGGGGTCACCAGGCAGAGAACCTCGGACAGCACCCACCACTCCTCGAAGGCATCAAGGGAGTCGGTTGATGCCGCCCAGAGGAACTCCGCCTGGATACGTGAATATACTGAGGGTTGGAAAACGGCCCGACAATCGCAGGATGCTTCATTGGCCAACCTCCCCTCTCTGGTTTTATAAATGGCCGTTTTAGCTAGGGCTAGGAGGAGGTTAACCAGGAGATCTCGCGATTTTGTGGGGCCACGGATGGGGAGTGTGTGGATAAAAAGGTGAGGGGAAAAGTGTAGCCAAAAGTGTAATAAAATATTTATGAGGACCTGGAAAAGGGGCTGCAGCCTGGCACATTCTAAATATACGTGTACTAGGGTTTCCCTCACATTGCAAAAAGGGCAAGTATCTGGGATGGGGGTGAACCGTGTCAAAAACACACCCGTGCTCACAGCTCCATGAAGAAGCCACCAACTAATGTCCCTGACGGGCCTCGGGACCAAGGTGGAATACAGGCTGGCCCACCGGGGTTGCTCACCCTCCAAAGGTGGCAGGAGGTTCCGCCACTTTGTATCGGGGCGGGACACCAGGGTGTGAGCATGGAGGGTGTGAAGTGTGAGTGTGTATAGATATTTCTGTGGCGCAATTTGGAAGCTGACCAGCTGCAGTTCAAGGGTGAGGGGTTTGTTGGAATCTACGGGGTAGGGGCCCAATTGAAAGGTCCAGCAGGCCTGGGGTAGAGGGTGGGCGGGGTGCGCCCTCACGCAGGGCTCGGTTGAGATAAGCCTGAGCAGCGGGAGTCAAGGCGGCCTCCACCTCCTGAAGCTCCCGCAGCACCAACCCTGTCAACCTCCTGCGGAGGAGACAGAGGAAGGGCTCGATCTGAAAGGCTGGGGTTATTAAATTCATTTCACGCCTTGGGGTGGAGGGGGATGGCAGGGGAAAAATTGCCACTCCTAATGGGTCGCGGCTAGAAAGTGCAAAGACTGCTCCCTGGGGGGAATCTGCGAAAGGCGGAAAGGAAATAACCCCAGGGGTGGCATTAACATTGCAGGAGGAGGGGACTTTGGCAGGGGCAGGGGTGGGGGCAGGGGCAGGGGTAAGGCTCTGGGGTTCAGGAGGCAAGCAGCTAAAGGAAAGTGCCTCCTGAGCAGAGTCAAGGGTTAAGGGGTAAGGGAGGGGGCTCCCAATAATGCTAGGTGCTGGCTCCATGGTGGTCTTAGCGGCCATGGCATCAGGTGGTGGACCACCTTCTGCAGGGTGCTTACCCGGGAAGGCAATTAGGGGGAGGGGGCATGGGGAAAGGGAGGCTGGGGTAAGGTTGCCCAGCTCAAGGCCAGCTGGCAGCAGATCATCCCCTCCCTGGGTGACCAGAGTCAAATCTAGGGCCTCAATCTCCGCGTACACGGGGGAGAGGCCAGCTCCTGCCACCCCAGGGGCCTCTCCTCTAGGGCCCGCCTCAACGGTCGCCTCGGGGTCCGCGGGGGGTTCGGGTGGTATCCAGGCAGAAGGGGCGTCCTCAGAAGTCTCGGAGGGGAGGGTCTCCTGTGGAGGGGGGATTCTGCCCTCCAATGCCAGTCCGTCTTCCCCTCCCGACACCAGCGGATGGCTCTCGCTCGTGGCCGTGGCGGGAGGCTCGATAGCAGTGCCCCCTTTCCTGGTCTTCCGGGGGGCTTCCGCGTCGGATGGATGCAGCGGAGCTTGAGCCTTCCCCTTGCCTCGCTTCCCCTGGACTAGGGTCCAGCCCTCCATAGCATCATCTGGGGGCTGGTTAGCAGGGGTCATGTCGATGGGGCGGAGGCGATGGTTCAGGGGTTCGGGGGGGT
Organism: Lepidochelys olivacea; assembly: GCF_965140295.1. Classification (NCBI taxonomy): domain Eukaryota; kingdom Metazoa; phylum Chordata; order Testudines; family Cheloniidae; genus Lepidochelys; species Lepidochelys olivacea. The sequence goes on from NC_140411.1 coordinate 173,076,979, forward strand.
AGCGTGAGGCAGCATGAGGGGCAGGGGTTTCTCCTTGGGGCGGGCCCTTTCCTATCCCCGGTAATATCCTTGCCACACCCTCCTCCATGGGCTCTGTTGGATTGGTACTAGCAAGGGTGGAACTCCCTTGCTTGCCCGGGCGTTGTAGGGAAGGTATTTCTTGGGCCCGGACGGAAGCAGTGATGGGTCGAGTAGGAGGAGGGTTGGTTTCAGGTGCCGGGCAGCCAGGGGCGTCGGCAGCGACAGGGCCGATGTCCTGCCGGGTCTCGGGGGTTTCGGGTGCCCCTCCCCCCCGGGCCAAAGGGCAGTCTCTGTGGACATGCACCGCTGAACGGCAGAGGTAGCATCGGGCCTCTCCGGTAGAGTAAAAGACCCGATAGCGGGCTGCCTGGTAAGGGACTAGAAAAGACCCCTCGAGCGCCTCTTCATCACGCGCCCCTGCCAGCGGTAGAAGCTGCACTTGCCGGCGGAACGAAAAAATGTGACGGAGGGTGGGGTCTTTGCAGCCCAACGGGAGAGGGCTGATGACAGAAACAAGTTTCCCCAGGGTGGAAAGAGCAGGTAACAGGGCAGCATTGGGTAAGAAGGGAGGAACGGAGGTAAGGACGAGGCGAACGCCCAGGTCTTCTAATGGTTCTAGGGGGACAAACACCCCCCCCCACCGTCAGACCCCTCTCCACCGCCTCCTGGGCGGCATCCTCCGAGGCTAAGAAAAAAAACGACCTTCCCATACATCTTGGAGGCCGCCACAATAGCCGTGGGTCCTACCACCTTCGCCAACGCCTGCACATATGTCTCCACGTGGGGCGAGGCGGGCACCAGGAGGCAACGGATGCCGTGCTTCCTAGTCAAGGTGGGGAAAGGGCCCCGGCCGCTGGTGATAGTGGCGGAGGCGGGGGGGGGGGGCGAGATGATGAGGCGGCAGGCAGGGGGGAGCCCGCTGCCGCCCGAGCATACTTCCTGGGGGCCAGGGGAGGGGCAATCGCAGAGCTGGTGGAGGGAAATGCAGGGAGGGGCGCCACGATTGATGACGAGGCCACAGCGGTGGGGGCAGCCCCTGCCATGGAGGGCTTAGTGGTTTTAGCGGGGCCCTTTCCTTTCCACCCGCCCTGGCCCTTCCGGCCAACCGGGGGGGTTTCCTAGAATCTGGGGAGGCGGTGGGTGCAGCAGCAGCAGCAATCACCCTGGTGCCTCCTGCTACCGGTGCCCCAGCAGGGGGGGTGGCAAGTATCTTGACAATAGTGGTGGGAGGGACCTTGGGGGTCGGGCAGGGATGGTGGTGGGGGAGGGACAACTAATTTTGTTGAAGCAGTCTCGCCCCTCTCGTTCCCCGCCATTGTGAGCAGGGAGAGACAGGGAGACACCGGAAGGAGAAGGGGGGAGGGGGACAGGAAAAAAAACACTCCTCCCTGCTAGGCTGCAGGCGGGGAGGGGGGGAATGCCGAGGGGGTTGGACTGGGAGGGGGGGAAGAAACAAAATCGGGGTCCGGTAATAGGGGCAAGCTGTGGGATAAGCATTCTGGGGGGGGGTGCACACCCACACACGTTTGTCCAAAGAGTCTCGGTTGGTCGGCTGTTATGTCCGGTCCGGAAGGCAAAGTTCAAAGCGAACAGCTGGATCCGAAGGGAGATGGCAGGTTGCCAGCAGGGACAGATGGCGGGGGGGCTGTGACAGTTGTAATAATGATGGGGGGTTAGGGGCACCGATGGATCGGGGGTGGGGGTCTCCATGCCACACCCCCTGTGCCACCACAAATGCAAGTAACCACAGTCAAACTCCCCCCCACAAGAGTATAATTCAGAAAATTACTCAGTCTTACGGCCCCCTTCACAAATATTTATAGCTGTCCTGGATTATTTCTCCTGTCTTCTGAAATCTTCTTCTCCGGCTGTGTTGGCTGTGTTCCAAGGCTTCTGGCATGCTGAGAATGTTGTAAAGTCCGAGCTGCTAGCAAAACGGCTGGGTCTGGGGGTTTCCACTCCCCCCTCCGGACAGCAAAATCGGCAATCTTCCCCGCCCCTCCTCCGGGGGCTCAGCTGAGGCAAATAGCTGCGCCCGAAAGCAGGCGTGGGGGGGGTGGGTGCTGGTGAGCTAAGGGCCGAAGCACGTAGACGGGAAAAAAAAAAACAAAGAATCAAAAGAAACCAAAAAAAAGCGTCTGGCCCGGTCGGGGGGGGGACTAAGGCAGGTGCAAAAAGTAAGAAAAATCCGGGCCAGGGGCTTTAGGAAAGAATAGAAAGCAGATAGCTGAGGAGCAAGCAAAAGACGTTCCGTTTCCCAACAGGGAAGGCTCCAGATCAATGAGGAACCTTCTGGAGACAATTAAGACAGGCTGATTAGAACACCTGCAGCTGATCAAGAAGCTGCTAGAATCAATTAAGGCAGGCTAATCAGGGCACCTGGGTTTTAAAAAAGGAGCTCACTTCAGTTTGTGGTTTGTGTGTGAGGAGCTGGGAGCAAGAGGCACTAGGAGTTGAGAGTGAGAATGTGGACTGTTGGAGGACTAAGGTGTACAAGCATTATCAGACACCAGAAGGAAGGTGCTATGGTGAGGATAAAGAAGGTGTTGGGAGGAGGCCATGGGGAAGTAGCCCAGGGAGTTGTAGCTGTCGCACAGCTGTTCCAGGAGGCTCTCTAGACAGCTGCATTCCACAGGGCCCTGGGCTGGAACCCAGAGTAGAAAGCGGGCCTGGGTTCCCCCCAAATCCTTCCAGCTCCTGGTCAGACACAGGAGGAGTTGACCTGGACTGTAGGCTCAGAAAAACGGCCAAGCTGAGGGCTGCCGTGAAGCTCCAAGGTGAGCAAATCCGCCAATAAGCGCAAGACCCACCAAGGTAGAGCAGAAACTTTGTCACACTACATACTCCATATTTATCAATGTGTCAGGATCTCTAAGCCAAGTGCTTAAAAAGGATATAGAATGGCAATGGAGTGAATCACAATATAAATCAGTGTTGATGTCAGAAGGTAAAATGGGCCTCATCCGTAAATCTGTGATTCAGATGGAAATTTTCCTATGATTTTATGATAAATTAGCTAATCATATCATTGATGGGAGTCTCGCAAATAGTACTTGGAGTTGCCTTTCACAAAAGGGAGTTGTTAAAGTTTGTTATTATAGACCAACCATAGCAAAAATAAGTAAACGAGGCTGAAAATATTGAGCATCACAAAAATTCAGCTGGAAAACAAGATGCCACAATATTGGCACTTTATAGTTTTAGAGGAGTATCTTTGAATTACAGATGAAGCTTTGCATTATTTATTGGGCATTATCAATGTTACTGTGCTGTGAAAAAAATGGTCATTTTACTGGTATATCTTCCCTCAGGGAGCACATAGAAAATGTTTTGTTTCCTCAAATAAACTATTTTTGTGCTCTGTTACATGGAAAAAATGAGCAACCAAATTCAAGTCTAAATTGCCAAAATAATGTAATGCTTCCAGAAAGCATATTTATTGGAAGATTTTTGACAGAGTTTGTAAGAAGATGCAGAAGTGGACTGTTACAGAATGTCTGAGGGTAGCCCTGACTGGAACAGTGCTGATTGGAGCACCGTGTCTGCCTCAGTTTCCCTCCAGATTCCCCAGAAATAGTCCAGAGAGTCTTTGGGGGTGTCATTTATTATAAAAGTCACAAACACATAATAGAAGTCCCACAACCGTAGTCAAAATTTCCCTCAGCATAGTACAAGCAGCATACAGCCTCGGCATCCCTGACCATACCCTGGCTCTCCTGTGTAGCATCCCTTACTACGCATTGGCTGTCCAGCAAAGTCCTCTCCTGTCCTTCTACCAGGACAGACACACTAGCACTTCCACGCCCTCTCTGCTGGGAGTATCATTTACTCCTCCAGGGCTTCTCACGGTTCCTCTGGGTCCTGCAGATGTCAGTAGGCAAGCTCCACTGCTGCGCCCCCTGTATTCAGCTGTCTCTGGCATTTGGCACCGGCTCTCCAGCTTAGAGGCATCAGGCAAACCCTCTGTTGCTCTCAGCCTTCTGCCTTCTCCAGCATTCTCTGGCTTTGACATCTGGCTACCACCTCCACTGGCTTCCTAGCTAAGATCCCTTTTCAGCCTCTCAGCAACGGCTTTGACTCTGGTAGGTCAGCAGGCTCTCCCCTCCACTGCCTTCCTGATAACTCCTCCCTCTCTCCAGGAGGGCCTGCAGGGAACTTTCTCTCTCTGCAGCTTTCCCCAGAGACCTCATTTAGTCTTCTGACTTTTACTGTCTGATTGTCACCAAGGCACATGATTGCCCTCTCTCTGGGGATTGTAAGAGTTTCTGAGAGAGAGGCTGTGTTTTTTATGTTCTGGAAGTACTAGCTGTCTGTCTCTTAGTTTGTGTTTGTTTTGCTTCATTCCTTGCTGTTTCTTTGTTTTTAGGGGTTTTGTCCCTCTTTTTCTTGGGAGGAGTGAGGTGGGGACCACTTCAGATGGTTTTGGAACTCTGACCCACAAGCATGAGTATGTGTTCCTGCTGTATCTTGTTCTGAATGATTGTAGTGCATAATATTTCATATTTTATAACATCTTTTAGAAATGGTTTTGTGGGAATAGAAGTGTTTTTCATGCCATGTCTGTCTTTCTCTCTCTTCCTGATCCTTTGTAGCCATCAGATGCAGGCCTGCCTCTTACTTGGATAAATGGGAGCACCTGTTTTAGCACCAGAGAGCTGGACCTACTTTATTCACAGATGCCACCCACACTGTGATGTTTGTGATGAGATAAGTGAATTGATTTAAAAACACATACCCACACCCCCACCACACTGAGGTTCAGAAGTAATGTCCTACCTGAATAAATTGTCTCAGATGAAGTACCTACCAGTAACAATGTGTAACTATCATAGTGTCCATGCTCTTAGCAAGCAATGTCTAGGATGTATGGTTTGGAAGATTACACACTACATTGATCTGAAATTTTTATCACTAACGTCCTAATAAGGAAAAAAAATAGGCTACTTGTACTATTGAACCGAGAGGTCATATTGCTTGCTTTTAAGAAACTGGTGATCCCGTATTTTGGAAAGCCTTCTCAGTAAAATAAATTTGAAGGTTTTACTGCTCAGTTTTAACTATTATTTCAAATTTGTTTTGAATTTGTCCTGCATTGTGTTGCTCAGATACTATAGCGATAAGCATGATAGAAGAATCTGAACAGAATGAACTTGCTGCTATTGCACTGAAGCATACCTGAGTCATACTGTATGACTGAGATTCATCAAAAAATGAGATGACTCTGAAGACTATTTCAGTGAGCAAAAATGAAAGTACACAAAGAAGATTCTGTCATAAACTATTATCAATTTAGATTTGCCAGTGTTGGGCAATGTTTGCCTCTTAATAACCTTTTCAAGAACTTCCTTTCATTTCAATGAAACACAAGTTTTGAATGTACCTTGTTACTCTCCCACACAGGAAAAGTGCATTTCTTTGGTATGTTCAGTATGGTAGCATGTTCTAGGAAAGGGGCCACTCCACTGCAGTTGGAAGTAACAATTACGTTCAGTTACATCCACATGTTAAAAGAATGTTAAGATTACAAAGTCAAACACTCAAAAATTAGCAAACACCAGAATTAAGCAAAAAGAACGAGGAGTACTTGTGGCACCTTAGAGACTAACACATTTATTTGGGCATAAGCTTTCACGGGCTAAAACCCACTTCATCGGATGCATTCAGTGGAAAATACAGTAAGAAGATATATATACACAGATAACATGAAAAAATGGGTGTTGCCATAACAACTCTAACAAGACTAATCAATTAAGGTGGGCTATTATCAGAAGGAGAAAAAAAAACTTTTGTAATGATAATCAGGATGGCCCATTTCCAACAGTTGACAAGAAGGTGTGAGTAACAGTAGGGGAAAAATTAGCATAGGGAAATAGTTTTTACTTTGTGCAATGACCCATCCACTCCCAGTCTTTATTCAAGCCTAATTTAATGGTGTCCAGTTTGCAAATTAATTCCATTTCTGCAGTTTCTCGTTGGAGTCTGGTTTTGAAGTTTTTTTGTTGAATAATTGCGACTTTTAGGTCTGTAATTGAGTGACCACGAAGGGTGAAGTGTTCTTCGACTGGTTTTTGAATGTTATAATTTTTGACATCTGATTTGTGTCCATTTATTCTTTTGTGTACAGACAGTCCCCCGGGTTTCCAGACTCCCAACCTGCACATTTTAAATCTTCCTACTTCCTCACCCCTCTGCATTCAAATAAGACTGTTCCTTCTCCATACTTTCTGTGAGCCAGCAGGGTGAGCACTGAGAGGATAGGAGAGACAGTCACTCTGATCTAAGGTTTCAGAGTGGTAGCCGGGTTAGTATGTATCAGCAAATACGACGAGGAGTCCTTGTGGTACCTTAGAGACTAACAAATTTATTACTCATTGAAGATGGCATATGTGGCCAGCATGTACAGTTCTGAGGGAGCATGGTCAGTGCAGAAGGAATTTTCTGAGAATTTACCAGCTAAACTCCAACAAGCCTCTACTGCGAATGTACAAACTGATTTTTTTCAGAGGCTCATTACTTGATTATATTTGGGCAGTTATTAATAGGAAATGCAAAAGGCCTATCCTTGACATCAGCACAATGCTCACTTGCAAATTTCAAGTCTCTGCTGTGAAGTGTGGGAGCACAAAAGTTTCTCAACTAAATAACTGTAAGATTTCTTTTAACATGGGCAATTTTTTTCTTTAACTTTGTTTTTAGAAATAACTGAATATTTTTTGCTGAAGCTTTAAAAAAAATCAGGCTTAGGCAGATGTCTGACATGAAAATTTCAGCTTAAATGGCTTATGTTTTGCAAAGTTATAATCTACTGTAAATCCTTATAATGGAAACTGTAGGGCCTCTACACATAGGCATTATTACCTGTGCCACCCATAATGCTCCATTTTTGGGGGGAAAAATATGCTAATGACACAAACACTGTTTTGGAACAGTGAAGGAGTAAAAATGAACATTGTAAATTAAGCAAATAAACTTGTTTTTTTACATTATCAGGATGTTTCTTGTTTTCATCATGTGTGTGGGGAGAACACTTGGGCATGGAGACTACCTTGTATATCATCTAAGTGCAAGGAGTCCAGTAAGGAGGCTCAGCCAACTTTATTATACTGTCCTTTTGTCCCAGGACTCGGCAAAGCCCTCTCTGCACCAAGTGTCTCTGTAGGAAGAGGGAGAGACAACTGAGTAGACCAGAGGTAGACCGGGTGGAACGCATGCCATTCGCTATCCATGCCCATGGAGAACATTTGGAAAAAGTAGCACAGTCCTTAGAACTGTATTACATTTTCTTCAGTTTCACCAAAGAGCTCCTGAGGGCTACCATAGCCAAGATGGGCCTCCTGCAAGGCTGCTCCAATGGAGCAGTGCTGCCAAGGAACTGGAAGGGTGCCAGGGGCAAGAGCTAGTGAGGAAACATAGAGCCTCTTTTCAGATTCCCCTGAACTTCCATAGATCCTCTGGGAGCCATGTTGACACCTGGAAGTCCACAATACTGGGGTGTGGGGCTTTCAGCCTTTTCCACACCAAGGACAAAATCCACCCACCCCAAAGGCCTGGTGTAAGAGGATCTCCATGAAAGGATTCATGTAAAAGTAATTGTGTTTAATTTTCAAATATACAAGCAAATATACTAATAAAGACTCTCTAATCAGTTTTTTTAATGAAACTGGTTCATATTTGGGTTTGTTTAGTCTGGATTAAGGATGATGAGGGGGGGGACCTGATAACAGTCTTCAAGTATGTATAAGGTTATTATAAAGAAGAGGGTGACAAATTGCTCTCCCTAACCACTGAGGACAGGACAAGAAGTAATGGGCTTAAATTGCAACACAGAAGAATTAGGTTAGAAAGTAGGAAAAAAACCTTCCTAACTGTAAGGGTAGTTAAGCACTGGAACAAATTATCTAGGGAGGTTGTGGAATCTCTGTCATTGAAGGTTTTTTTAAAAAAACAGGTCAGACAAATACCTAGATAAGACTTAGTCCTGACTGAGTGCAGGGGATTGGACTAGATGACATCTCAAAGTCCCTTCTAGTCCTACTTTCTATAATATTCATGAATTCTGATAGCTCAAATGTGCTAAGTACAGTATTGAATTCTCTATCATTTCCTAATTATAATAGCCCCCAAAATTGGAGATCAAATTTCTAAGTAAAAGGAAAAATATTTACTAATCAACTTTCCCCCTCTTTTGTAGTCAATTAATTTTATGCATTTTTTTTAAATTTCCCAGGATTCAGCTTTAAAACACAAAGTCACTGTGACAGCTTCCCCAGGGTGCAACTTGGAACTGGGGTACAGCTGAGCTTTCTGGCTTTTCAACCTGAGCTCCCTCTCACACGCTGATGCTGTGACAAGCTGCAAACCTCTCCAGGTATGGCACTTGCACAGACATCCACAGGCAGGGACACATCTAGCCCTAGCTGAGTTACATGAATGCTTTTCCTAGCCATTCATGAACTAACAATAGAGAGGCTTCAGACAATTTCCCTAGCTCCCCCTGCCCAGGACCCAGGCTTTACCATCCTACCCTTGTCAAAGCCTAATCAGTGTAAGCTTATAACCCAGTCTGTCCCTCCCTCAATGTGGAGAAGACATGTACCAGCTCTTTGTTCCTGAGCGGATTTCCCAAGCACTTCAACAAAACACACACTGTTTAAGATAAAATACAATAAAAAAACCCCAACAGATTTATTAACTACAGAAAGGTAGCTTTTAAGTGATTATAAGTACTAAGTGTACAGAACAAGGTTTGTTACTTAAGAAATAAAAGTAAAATTGCAATCTGAGTTCTATAAACTAGACAGGATTTGAATCAAGCAGTGTCTCACCCTGATGGTATACATTGTTAATACACAAGCTTGGATTCTCCTTTCCAGCCTGGGACCACCTCCCTTGTTCCAAATCTTTGTCCTCCAGACATGCTTCTAGGTATTGAGTTGTTGGGGGGAGTGAGGCCAAGTGATGAGGTCACTTTTTCTCTTTTATAGTTTCTTCCAGGTTGTTGGAAAGATCTATGCTTGTAACATAGGTCAAGCAGTCTCCATTATCTACGTGCTCTCTCTGAGAAGTCTCCTTTTTATAGGTTCCTGGGACAGCCCTTGTGAGTGTGTATTCCCTTTAACTGGCAATTAGCACATCTGGCTCCTCCACTGTTGCACCTGAAAGGCTGGTTGTGGGTGTTCATATTCACAACATATTTCAGTAACACATACATAGCAAAATGTCATAACTCCACATACAATGACAGCACATATAGTCTAACAAGATATTAATGTTAAACAGATCAAGCCTTTTAAAATGATGCCTCACAAGGCATACAAAACATCATAATTATATTACCATGGTAAATATCAGGGTGCCAGGGGACTGCTTTAGAGAACAGAATGCCAAAGTCACCTAATAGTCAGCTCTTTAAGGCTTTTAAGACAGCCAAGTTTTTGTGCAGTTGTAATCAGTTTACAAATGGAAAACACACTATCAATTTTAGCATTCACTCTGAAATCTCTAAATCCTTCAGTTTAAAATTCCCTTTGGATTAAATATGGTTAGTTATACGAATAAGTGAGACTTTTCAGGCCTACTGTCATCATTAACCAGTCCTATATGAGCGAGGATGTTCTGTGGCCATTTGAAGCAGTCAGGCAATTCCCAGCTGTACCAGTGATTTTCTGTGTAATTTTAGGCAAGTCAGAGAGGGCTTGATTATGTCAGTGGGGCAAGGGGTAGCACTATAACATAGATGGGATCCTCTGCAACAAAGAGCACAGTGCAGATCCACAGTTGTCCTGAAGCAGAGACTTATGGAGAAATTACCTCCACATTGAGGAGGATGTCTGCATGCACCCAGCTCTATAGGATAGTGCACAGGGGAGAAAGTGCATAGCAATGGGCAAAGTCAGGACCACACACCCCCTGTGGAAGTTCAGTCCAGGAAGCAGTGGGTGTGTGCAAAGGATGCCCCACCATCCTCACCAAATTCCTTAAAAATCAAATATTATCCATTCACAAACTATGCAAAAACTTAATGGACAAAACCCTTTATTTGACATACTGGGACCAACGGGCACAGATACAAAAATGTCCATGTGCCCATAATGTCCTAAAAAGCACAATCTGAATATGCAAAAGGGAAGATTACAAGCAAAAATCACATATTTATATGCTTAGTTAGCTGATTAGTACACTCACTGGAGGTCACTGGGGGCACAATTAGTCCCTATGAAAACTTGGCCTTTTGGGTTTCTAGCCATGATGATCCCGTTCCATAAGTTCCACTTTCTTGAATTAATATTTCCATAAGCCTACTATGATAGGCAATTGATAAGTCAACAAAAATGGAAGATCAGAATTTTTAAATTACCACAAAGCAAGTGGAAGCGGGAGACACAGCTTCTTTTCTCTCTTTGTGGTATGTTGTGTCTTTTATCTTGATATAAAACAGGAATGAGGTTCATAGTATTGGCGAACTTGCAATAAACTGCTTTTGTTATGAAATATCTTAGGTGTGCTTCAGCATAAAAGCAACCTCAAAACCAATTTGTTCTGCTGCTATATACATAATCCCTTAATATAAAGCTACCTGGGGACCATTTCAGCTTGTGCATTTAACTTTTCTAAGTACTATCGTCTGCAAATGTTGCATTCAGGTACCATAATTACATGCTCATTTCAGTTATGTTATCTCATTCTTCTTCGTTGATTTACCTTTTTTGGTTTCTAGATCCCCTTTTGATAAATACTACTTTCATGTAATTTGCTTCTGGAGTATTTATTAGTTGAAAGAAATAAGGGTAATTAAAATCTTTCTTCTACAGTTAGAAAAACTGCTTGGGTTTGGGACATATCATTGGCGTGAAATAAAAGGCATAACCTGCAAAAGATTCCTAGTAAATAGGAATTGTAGGGTTAAATTTTGATTGCTGATAAGAACATGCCTGTAACCAAATAATGGAAAATCTTATGTGTGAGGAGCTAACAGCAGCTTTAGCATCAGTATGCTAATACACTGCAATTGTACTATCTTTCAAAGATTTTTATAGGCAGAAGGGAGCGTTGTGATCACCCAGTCCGATCTCCTGCATATTACACCCAAAGAACCTCATCAAATAATTTCTGCATCAAGCACATAACTTCTGTTTGAGCTATTCCATATCTCTTCGAAAAATATCTGGTCCTGATTAAAAGAAGGTAAATAGAAAATCCCACATGTTCCCAAATACATTGTTCCAATGGTTAATTACACTCACTGTTAAGTTTTCCATATTTCTCCTCTGCGTATTTCTAGCTTCAATTTTCAACCATTAGATGTTATTATGCCATTTTCTGCTAACTTAAAGACTACTCCCCTCTCTCTCTTACGCCAACCAGACACTTTGTACAGTAGACAGTTTGGGCCAATATTTTCCACAGATTAGCTTGAACTAACCAGGGACATAACCCTAATCAGATGTTCAGTCATGGGGGAGATGTCTGCCTATATGTAATTTTTTACATTTTTTCAGATAACCCAATTTCAGATGTTAAATCTTGCACATAGGAGTATCAGATAGAGGTATGTTTTTTCCCAGAAATTTTGCTCCACAAATCAATTAATTACACTAATCCATGCACAGTACACAACAGGTTTTTTTTTTCAATAATCTCTGATAGATATGTTGTGCACAGTATGCTTTTCATTACAACTTAAAATTAAATGAGATCTTCATTTTCTATGCATGTTTACATACACAACTTACTTAAAACTGGTTAAATCAAATAGGGAGAGGAGGCTTCGGTTTTTTGTGACATCTCTTGAGGAAGAAAAAGGTAAATAATTCACTGAGGAAATCCAGAGTGTGGGAGAGATGTAACAGCCATAAAGCCAGCTTGTGATGTCTGAGAAATATGTATACAAACTTAACTGCAAAATGTGGCTGTACATATTGGTCAGGTACAGTACACAGTATTTGGAGTGATGTGAAATTTGTGATTGCAATAGGATATTAAAATGGGAATAATAGATTGCTGCTCTTGCACATGTTGTATATGGTTTTTTTTTTTACTCTGAAATTCCTGTCAATCATCATCTATTTCTTATGTAATTCAAATCTCACTTAATATTGTATCTACCTGGTTAAGGAAAGAAGTGACCTGGACATCCATAATAAGACACGCTAGATTTATAAACAGTAGAAACCAGATCCATTTATGGACATACATGTTAGATAAACACAATTGTTTCGATCTAGCGTCCACTGAAATCAATGGCAAAACTCCTATTGACTTCTATGGGAACAGGATCAAGGCCAGACTATGTTTGTCAGAAGCATAGGTGTGGAAACCATGATCAAACCATGCAGATTTGTCAAAACTAACAGAAGTATCTGGTATGAGCTGTGAGCAGAGATGCTTCACACATACTCTGACTGATTATTCTTTTTTCACACAGAGCACAGATCAAAGTGCTTCGTGAATTGAAAAGATGTATGTAGATATCTGGGTCTGATCCTGATCCCATGGAATTCAGTGAGGGTACATCTTCACTGCAGTAAAGGACTTGTGGCATGGCCGGGGCTGGCTTAGGTCAGCTGACCTGGTCTGCTGGGCTAAAAATTGCCATGTAGACATCTGAGCTCATCCTGGATTCCAGGCTCCGGGCCACCTGAGGTTAGAGGGGCAGTTTCAGAGCCCGGGTTTCACCCTGAGCCCAAACATCTACATTGCAATTTGTAGACCCATAGCCTGAGCCCCGCAAGCCTGAGTCAATGGACCCAGGTTCTGAGATTTGGTGCTGTCCTTTTTTTTTATTGCAGTGTAGGTGTACCCTGAGAGCTCTGCCATTGACTTCTGTGGAAATAAGAACAGGTCCCCTGTCTTTAAATATTTCTGTTTCCTAGTGCTGCAAAACTATCAATTAATACATGAAAAACATTCAGTCAGTTAGTGCATTCATGTAAATGCCAAGTTCATGTTAACGGGCAAATGTGTTCCCAGAAAAGTGACCACTTTATTTAGCTTCAGAAAATTTAATTAATTACCATGACTTGCAAATGTTTCAGAATGGAATGCAAAGTGCACCAAACTATTAAAACAAGCATAAAAACAACCATGTTTTGCTTAATGAGTTTAAAAGGCATTCAGTGAGGACTCAAGCAGTTATTCATAATACCAAACCTAGACAACATTGACTTAATGGCTGGGAAAAAAATGCAAAGAAATAATGCCCTTTGGATCTGGCACAGCTTTATTTGAAGAAGAAAAAAAAGCTGTACAAAGATGCTGCTGCTTGTTGATTCAGTGATAAGGAAGGTTTCTCCATTTTATGACTCCAGTACTCCTGAGAGAGAGAGAGAACTTTTAAAATTTTATATCTGAATGTGTGTCATCATCTTGCTGAGGCCTCAGAACAAATGCAGCTCCCACATCTTAATAGAAAGTGAACAAAATAAGCATTTGAACCCCTGCTGATGTATGCAGCAAAAGTTAGATATCTGAAATTTTTAGTAGCTATGAAAAGTGATCGCAAGTGAGAAACCTGCTGTTTTCTCTTAAAACAGTGCAATAATGTGTAAATTAAATGGTATAAGGAAAGGATAACTCTACAGAGCAGCTTGGGTTCTGTTTTAACAGAGATGGATTGCTGGAGAATATGTGATAATTATATAATTGTTGACCAAAAAAGTGACAACATTTTAATCTACTAAAGAATTGATTGGCCAGAATGTCCCACAGACTGGAGATGGATAGCTCACAATTAATAGAGTTAGTAACATCTGTACCTGTATGTAGGCTCAGGGTCAATGGATCTGCCACAACATGGATCCACTGTGCATCCCTCCCCTCAGAGAGCAGGTGCACAGATGGCTGCATTAGTAGGCACCCAAGTTTTCAATTTGGGCAGTTTGCTTCCTGAACCAGGGATGCAGGATTTTCACAGCTAAAGCAAAATCAAGTTACACAAAAAGAACAGAGAAGCATGACGTGTGAGAAGATTTCAATTAATTATATTATGTTAATAGGAAGTTTAAATAAATGGCTGTCATTGTGGTATTTTAGTCACAATGAAGAATCAGATTTCATGATGTACATGACAGAGCCACAGGCTTCATTTTCAAAGCTGTAATAAGAACAGCTATCCTGGGTCAGACCAATGGTCCATCTAGCCCAGTGTCCTGTCTTCACATAGTGACCAGTGTCAGATGCTTCATAGGGAATGAACAGAACAGAGCAACTTCACCCAGGGGCTGATCCAAGACCTCACATTGATTTCAGTCTGATGCCCAAGTTTACAAATGGTGTCAGTGATAGAGAAAGGATTAGAAACCACAAGTCTTGGCTTCAAGTTCTATCATGTAACTACTAGATCACTCTTCCTCCTTCTAGGGACACCATTGGGACATACACTTTGTCACGTGCACAATAATTTCTGAGGGGAGGCCTCCCCTGAAAAAGATCTGAAGCAGCACCCACATGAGGGTGGAAGCAAAGGTGTTCTGGCAAAGGAACAATCTCTGGGTCTCTTGTGGCATAGTTGACTAGCAATAAAAAATTGTAGCCCCAGCCACTTTTCTCTAGAGGCTACGATATCAATCTCCACCATCTCAAATGGGTTTCTTGAAGTGGAAGGGGAATTAAGGGACTACAGCCTCATCCCTTAGGGGATACCTCTTGGCAGTCTGCCACAAAAATCTGCTACTTCCTGAAATATACTTGAAAGACTGCTGTCCTGATTCTGTTCATCAAGCATCTATTTGTTATGCAGATATCCGTCAATCAAGATGGAATGTGCTAGTCTCAAAAGTTCTCAATGAGCAGATTTGGGAACCAGGAGCTGGACTCTGGGCTCTTCTTTGTGAGGTTGTTTCTTCACCAGCTACAGAATTTTATTTAACTCAAAATGGGGAAACTGTTGGGTGGAGTGTTCCAAAGGGGCTTCCCCAAGGAGTGTAGCTACCTCCTTGAAATTCTTGAAGGGTCTAATCTTCGTGCTGATCAGTGATGATGTCAAAAGTGTCATCAAGTCTAGTACAGGTAGGATCTTTGTCTTACTTGTGGATGGAGGTCTTCTGTCCAAGACAGGCTGTCTCCTGTTGGTACACCTCCAGCACAGGCCCATGACTGACTTGAGCCTTGAGAGCTGTCTGAGTTAAAAGACATAGAATTTCTGTTCAGGAGCATGGGGCAGTGCCTCCAGTCACAACCAAAGATAACAGACCAGGAAAGGTTCTTTGCAACACCCTCCAGAGGCACCCCAGCTGGCTGGCTACTTGTAAGATAATAGAACCAGTCAGATAAGTGCATCTTTCCCCATGTATGGAGGAGATTTGGAATGTTCAGTTGGATTTGAGTGCTTTGGGTGGGAGCACTCAGTTTTTGGCCACAGCCAGAGTCCATTAACCAGGTGCAGGCTATCTTCATGGGAACAAGGAAGGGTCTGATGGTCTTTGGAGGGTTTGAGGTCTTACCTGATGACCAATGCCAGATAATCACATTACATCACAGGGCACTCTCACTGCATATGTCCTGACTGCCCACAACAATAACTTATGACTGGCCCTTCTTGAACAATTAATGGCCCCTGAGGAGTATCAGAGTGCCACACACATGAGATCCCCTGGAAGGTAGGGGCTCTGTCTCTCAAGATGTGCCAGTACTAAAGCTGCCTTTGTGTCCCGGGGGCACGGAAACACGGCACAGCTCCAACAACCCCCAAGTTACCAGGTTTGCACTGCTACAGGGAGAATTGCTAAATACTGTTCCAAAACAATGGTATCCATGAGGTCACGCACTGTCTTGGTTTCTGGGGACAATCAGCTAGTAGACAAATTGTGGAGCCACTGAAGGACAGCCCCTTTTTGGAAGTGGTGCATCATGAAATTTCCTAGGATAAACCACTGAGGAGTGTCCAAACCAATCCAATAAAGCAGCCTTCAGGGTGGACTAGGACTGGGCTTCATCTGCACTTAGAGTTCTATAAACAGCCTGAGCCTCCCTGGTTAGATTGGCATGAAATGGGTGGCCCAGGACCACCTCTCCCAACTAGTGGTGGTTGTCACCCACTAAAAAGTTGTCAGGAAGGCTTCCGGGCATCAGAGTTACTCAGTTTGGTTAGGGTGGGCCCTAGGAGGGCCTCGGCAGAGAACACCCTCATGGGAACGCTCAGTGAACCTTGCCCAAGCAGCATGGCCATCTTGGCTGGAAATAGCATTTCCATTCCTGTTCAGCCAACTGGGACTTCTATATGCATTGCTGGGCAGCTAGCAAGGCCTCCTAGAACTGATGAATTTGCTCCTTTTCAGCCTGTTGTTGCCATATCATTAATAACAAGATTTTGTCCATGGTCCCCTTTAGAGGAGAGGCAGTCAAATCTGTGTTCAGCCACCAAAATGTAGGGGGATGAGAAGGGAGTGACCTGTCTCCTCCCCAGCCAATCCCATCACCTCCACTCTTGGAAGGATCTTGGGAGATTTCCTTCAATAAGAGTCCAGGAAGCTTTCATGAAAGCTTGTCTCATCATCCCACAGCCTGTTTGGGTCCCCAGTCTTACTTAATAAGAAGTAATAAATAAATAAATTAAATAAAAGAAGAAATGCCTCAATCACACCGATTCCCAAAAATCTGTCCCAGGCCATGGCTCTTGCCACAGAGCCTGGACAAGTAAAAGGTGTTCTTTCATAGAGTCCCTGTGTGCTACCCTTTCAGGAAGACTTTGGGTCATCAGAGTTAGTCAATTTGGTTAGGGTGACTTCTTTCAGCTTCTCAGTCTCTGTCCCATCCCCATACTGCTTCAGCTCTCTTATAAACAATCAGCTACTTAAGGTTCCTTCCCTGTGCCAGGTGTCTCTGGTTAGCTCATTTAGCAAGCCTGCTCCAGGATTCAAGTCTCCTGTAGGGCAGCTCACTCACTTCTTCTCAATTCTTTGTTTCCTCACAACTGTGTAAAACACATTTTTTTTATTGGATGTACATCCTGTGTTCATAGCTATTAGACTTAACCAGTTAAAACACAATGCAGTTAATTAACTAGGTTAAAAAATAAAAACATTTTATAAGCTCCATATTTGAGAGGCTTATTCATTAAATCTATTTATTCAAAATCCCTTGAACTTAGTAATCATCTGGATGTTCGTAACTGTAGAATTTTATACGTATTTTTATTTTATCTGAATTGAAGTCTAAAGCGGACCCTGTGAGAATTATCGTGCAAATAACTGCTGCATTTTTATTGTTTTTGGTGCATTTCCCCTTTCCACTTGCCCTCCCCCCCCCCCCATATATCAACAACAAAATTAATAAGGATGGTAGTGCAATATCTCACTGTTTTTGTTTATCCATCCTGATTGTGTGAAAATATAACTTTTTCATGAATACATTTTCACATTTCATTGAACAATTAGTGATACTCATGACAGCAAGTACAACTTGATCACTGTCTCCCATAAAACTGAAAACAAAATGTTGTCAGGACTACATGTTCTTTTTTAAGGGCTTTCCTTCATTGATAATCAGCCTCATATCCTTTTTTTAAAAATGGAATACTATTGTTGAAAATATCTGTGAGGTAAACAGACTAATAGTAGATGATCAGTTGTTGTAGGTAGGAGAAAATAAACATGTAAAAAATAGATTGGCCACAGGGATGATGGGTAAAAAGGAAAATATTTTAAATATAGTTCATAGAAATATTCTTTCTTACTTTTAAAGTAATTTGCCGGTTCTTATGCATGTTTAGTATGGACAAAAATTTCTAAGTAAAATGGAAAGGGGACACCCTCATGAAATACATATAAAGTTGAAGTTGGATAGGGACCTTCATGCATGTGTTTTCACTAAAATATCTTGTAAAGTTTTACTCTCAGACTGCTACCAGGATAAATTAAGCAGATTGCTTAAGGAGTATGCTTACTGCTTGGCTGTTCTTCTGCCGCCCAGGGCAGTTGATATGATAAGGAAATAATTGTTTGATTTATTTACTTATCTACACAGCTTATGGGTGGTGTTGTGTATTTGGCCATGACATTTTTCTTAATTAATTCCTATATCAGAATGGAATATTACTTCACTAAATACTCACCAACTCTGACCATGGATAACTATGATCATTAGATAGCATTTGTCATTTTCCGCAGTGTAAAGTGATACAGCAGTTGAGTACAGCTAGAGGATAAATAATTAACAAAGGAAACACTTGTGGATTATGTTCCCAGTTAGAGTCTTTAGGAGGTAGGGTTTACTCCTCTAAAAATGGCAAAGTGAAATCCTGTCCATCTCATCTGAGGAAGTCCAGCTTTAAGGAATCTATGCTGACACTTCCTATATGTGACCAGCTGCAATTACTTTAAAATGATTATTCTTTTGCAGACATGGGACCAGATTCAAGCCTACTAAACGTCAAAATGGTTTTTTTCCACTAATTTTGCATCAGACCATGATCTCTGATGATGCTACTGCTGATATTTGCTTGTTTCAAAGTATTTAGAATCACCTTAATATATCAATGGAACAGAGAAGAACTCAGATATCTAACTCAGGATTCTGTTCTCTGGCTATAAAATCATACAGTAAATGTTAGCCTAAATGGAGAAGCAAACAGCAAATAGATTAAAATCCAATCAGCTCTCTGATTGTGACATCAAGAGCAAATTAAAAATGGTAGTAGTCCAAATATATGTCCCAAGACATATGAATGTGCTTTTATAAATAAGGCCTCATTTATAGCAGAGAAACACTAAGCCTGTATTAATTGCATCGGCACAACAGAATAAAATATGTGAGGACAATTGACCTGAACACGTATGGTAGATTGTAATGCGCTGAAGAATTTGAAAATGCAAAATAACGTCAAATAATGATAAACAGAATCCTATAAGGACTACCAAAAGTACAAGAGGTTATTGAAAATAATAGAATATTTCAATGTAGATCTTATACTTGTAAAAAAAGGGTATTGCAATAGCAGAGAAAGCTAAGTTACTTACTACTAATTATTATTTCTATATAATATTTATGGCCTTATCCCCATACAATATTCTCCCCATACAATGCACAAGAAGCCTATGTGCTTAACTCATGTCTGTGGATTCCACTGTGCAGCAGCGTGGAGTTAAGTTCCCTTTGTGATTCTTGTCCTAAGGCCCTGATCCTCAAAAGTATTTAGGTGCCAAACTCCCACTGAAATTTATTGGAGTTAGGCACCTACATACCTTTGAGGAATTGGGCCTATATCACTTTTGAAAATGGGACTTAGGCTCATAAGTTAGTTGAGTACTTTTAAACATTTTGCCTATTGGCTTTGTTTGCAGAACCTTACAGTCAACAACACGACGTCATGAGAGACAGCGTCAAATGTAGGGGGAAATAGCGAATCAGGATGAATTACAGCACTGTGGTCATATGGGTGTTTTGATTAGAGTGAATGTGTCTTGAGGATTATTGTCACAGAATGAGCTGGCCCTTTAAGGGCGAAGGGCTCTGAGGGCTCAGCCTCAGCTGTGCCATGTTTAGCCTATCTCCCCATTTGGAGTATATGTGTAGAAAGCCACAGGATGTGACTAGAAACCTGGCCTTCTGGGGAATATAAATTGCCACCTGAGGTTTGTTGGTGAGAGTTCAGGTAGCCTGCTGAAAAGGAACAGGTTGCTGATAATGCTGCAAATACCTAGGCAGACTGATTGGAACAGAGCCCTACAAAGAGCCTGTGCTTGCTGGGAGAAAAAACCTCCAGCTAGGAAGACTAAAATACTTGTCCTCCCTTCAGGGTAAGAGTATGGAAGGGGAAGCCCTTGTAAAAGTCTGGAAAATCCTTTGAACCTTGAGGAAGGGCTACATGGATGCTACAGCCTGTTACAGACTGAGAGGACTGACTGAGCCCAAGGAAGGAGGCTGGAAGTTTTGGGTGGTGACAAATTACACCCAAAAGGAAGTTGTGAAAAGGCCAGGGGGATGTTTTATGTGACATAGAAGGTAAAGTGAAGTAATGTCAAGGCCTAATGCTAGCGTAGGTGTATCTCTCCTACAATTATTATTATTGTTTTCTTTAAAATAATGCTGTCACTTTGGGTGAGTGGTGCTTACACATGTCATTGGGATATTGTTTCTCCTCTCATGCTTCATTCTCTCATTGAGATACATGTACCTTAAACTAATCTCTGCTATCTTCCAAAGATAAAAATAAATTAATATAACTTTTGTTATTGACAAATCAAAAAAGTCCTTACTTCCATAGCTTGCACAACAAACTTCATCCAAATCTTTCTTAGACCCTCATTCTGAACACTCAATTGTTTTCTCTCTCTAGTGTGTAAGAGCAGACACCTATTCTTGCAATAAGTAGGAGGCAACACATGAAGCTAATTTTCTGTAAACCAAAGAGTACAATTAAGAAACCTGAGTGACAATTAATAACAATTAGTACTAAACAAAAGGAATCTTCCATTTGTATTACTAATTAAACATCATGAACTGAATATAAAGTAAATGTTCTTAATTTAAAATATTTCATCAAGTTGTTAGAAGATGTATATAAAGGGCCAATTCTGCTGACACCAACAAAATTCAGTGGATTGGAACTGTTAGTCCAATTGTATAGTAAATCAGTGTAAAGGAGAGAAGAATTTGACTTTGATATTTTTGAATTAGGCAAAATGCTACATACTCAATATCTCATAAGGGGGAGGGGAAACATACACTGTAACCTCAGAGTTATAAACACCAGAGTTATGAACTGATTAGTCAACCACACAACTCATTTGGAACCAGAAGTATAAAATCAGGCATCAGCAGAGACCAAAAAACAGCAAGGTGTTGTTAAACATAAACCTTTAACGAAGATCCCTTAATGAAAGGAAAAGAGCATTTTTCGTCTTCATAATAAAGTTTCAAAGCTGTATTACGTCACTGTTCAGTTGTACACATTTGAAAGAACAGCCATAATGTTTTGTTCAGAGTTACGAACAACCTCCATTCCTGATGTGCTTATAACTTTGAGGTTCTTCTGTATTAACACAAAAAATTGCAGTTCTATTTAGATATAACTGTCACAGGACCATATGCCCAATACAGGCTTGATTTACAAATCCACTGAATGCCCCCAGCTCATATTAGCTTCAACAGAAGCTAGGGGTGCTCAGCACTCCTGAAAATTAGTCTCTAACCAAAAGTAGTGATAACATAAATACTCATAGCAGTTACATAAATTATAAAGTTCATGAGGTATAATGGGTTAGATTCAGAAAGGGGACTTAAGAGTTGCAATATCTAACTCCTAGTATCCTGACTCCTAGTGGAATTCACAGCTCTGAGTTAAGCACCAAAGTTCCCGTACAAAGCATTGGGAGAGTGAGGCACTTAAGAAAGGGATTCACAAAATGAGCAAGCTGAGCTGGAAGCTGTCTATGCTAGCCAGTAGGAAATCCTGAGGAGAGACATGTGACCTAATCTCTGCCTCTTATATGAATTTAAGGACCTAACTCCTCCTCAGAGAGAAGCACCTCCCTACACTCAAGTTTGACAGCTGTGAACCCTCATCAGAACTTACGCAACTTTGCACATGCCCACTGTGGAAATGTAGACTCTGTGGAGTCTTTAGGGATGGAAACTTGGGCTCCTAGAGGATTTAGCTGCCTACAGGGTTAGGTGACAGCTGAGTGAGGGTTTTGTGAAATGTCACTGCTGCCTAAAGTGGCAGTTAAGCACTAAGTCTCCCTTGTGACTCTTGCTCAATGTTGGCGGGTGGGTTTGGCCTGTGTTGCTTTGAGTTCAATACTATTGTTTTCTCCACTCTTGATTATTAGCTTTGAATGTGTCCTTGCATATCAATGTTGCCTACCCACTTACAAATGTAACCAACAGTTAGTGTTGCTAGCTCCAATCTGGGGTGGGAGGCATTAAAAGAGGAAACCAAGTCATGATCACAGGCTAAGGTAGGGAAGAGAAAGTTGGAAAAAGATAGATATAGACAAGTAGTTCTTGGTTCCTTTTTAAATTAAAGGAATTGCCCCAAGCTTATTCAGTAGGTTATTGTAATTATTCAACAGGTCTCTGGCTTCCTGGTGGGGTAACTTCCACAATCTCTCTCTAAAGTGAATTTGTATCACAGTGAAGCTGCACATTTCTTTGCAGAACCATGTTGCCGATAGATGCCTCAGTAAATCTTATAAGGCTCTTCTTTTGTGCCCCATAATTGCTTCCTCTAATCTGATCCTAATGAAAGGGACTGCATCTCTGTGACCTAGAGTGCTGTTGGACATGAAATAAACACTTTACATTTTTCACAGGCTGGCATACTACAAGAGTCTAGTTACACTATAAGTAATGCTGTGCTTCCTTCCCAATAAATATACTTCTCCTAACTGACTTTACAGACATGCCCCTAGGAAGTGCTAACAACTTTATAAGGGTGTCAAGAGTCTGCAAAATAATAGGAGTAGCATTTGTTGTCAAAAATGAGAACAGGAGAGAAACATGATTAATGGAGGCACGCAAATGTATGCTGTAAAAATGGGTCCTTAAAGACCATAGCTGGCACTGTATGGCTGTCCAACTTAACCTATGGCTGTCCTTAACTTAACCTAAAGCTTATGCTCTAATAAATTGTTTAGTCTCTAAGGTGCCACAAGTACTCCTTTTCTTTTTGCAACTTAACCTTCTCTTTCATTAAGATACATCCTTAAAGTTAGTGGGTTTTTTTCTAACACAAATACATAAATAAGATATGTGGGTTTTTTAAGCAGCATGTGTCCCTCACTTCCATTATCCTCTTATTTGTTTGCTTCTCATTTCCATAATGTATGTGTTTTTACAATATCTTGAAGAATGGAGCCCTGATCCCAATTGGTGTCTTAGCGCATTACCACCATAGAAATCAATTATAATCTGCCACAATCATATCCAAAGCCCTTATTCAGAGCCATTTTGATGTCAGTGCAAGAAGACTAAATGATTTATGTCGACTTATATATAAATTAGTCATGCCTAATTTTAAAAATCAGTTAACATGCTGTATGTATTAATTTTCCCCAGATGAATATTGACCATTGGAAAAACATGATATAAATATAAGGTAAACTGTCTTTTTAAGTTCTGCTTTTACTAAATGAAATTGTCCAACTTTTATCAATCCATTTACAAGCAGATTTTACTGAAGTTGTCAATACCACTGCCTCCATAAATCACGGTGATGGAACCCCACATAGTTTTATCAGGTGACAAGTCTCTGATTTAGCCAGCAGTTTGCAGCACAAGCTCTGTTCATTCTTTTTCCATATATAAACTTTCTCAAACATGCAAGCTATGACTGGCAATAAATTATTAAACATTTACTTGATAAAATTATTTAGCAACACATTCTTATGAAAATTTTGTGTGTGTGCCTAACTGCAACTTTTAGGCTCCACCTGTGGATTTATTCTAGCCTTTGATAATACTAAAATATCACTGAGGAAATAGTCCAAATTAATTTTTTTCTAGATTAGTACACTAGGAAAAATATTCTTAAAGCTGAAAAGAGATTCCACATCAAAATAGAAAACTATTTCTCACTCCATTAGAGACCTGATTTTTATTGTCAGTAGGGCTCGTCAAAAATTATCCTTCAAAACTTTCTGCCAGAAAATTGGGTTTTCCTCAGATTCTTGCCACAAAACCCTCAACTCCAAATGCAACCTTTTTGTCAAAAGAAAGCTTTTGGTCTTCTGTTGAAAAATCAAAACTTTTCATGGAATAGTTAGTTAGATGAAAACAGGAGAAAAAATGTTTTGGGAATTTTTTTTCCCCACAACTGTCTTGCCATCTTCTGACCAGGTCTATTGTCATACAAAAATCCCTACATTTCCTTTAAACTTCAAAAGGTGTTTATCTTCCTTGATACACCAATTCACCTTTTAAAATTTAGATTGCTTTTAAATTTGCTTCCCTCTTCTTCCCTCCTCCCCCTTCCCTACCTTCCCGAGCTTAGGACTTTAATTGCTGAATTCAAACTTCTGTATCCTTGTGCGTGTCATTTTGTGTTTATGCTTGACAGACCTATATTTTCTATGATTCAGATAGAGCTGGTCAGAGTATTCATAGTAAATAATGGGCTTGTTAGATTGGGACCATTGCCTGTTTGACTTGTTTGTAAACTACATATGATGACTACATTTATGTATTACTTGTAATTGATACACAATGTATAAAAAACATTTGGGCATATTGGTTTTCACAAAGTGTTCACCCTTTTGAGTCAGTAATCTCTATGATGAGATTACTGGTTCTGTGGATGAAGGGAAAGCAGTGGATGTATTGTATCTTGACTTTAGCAAAGCTTTTGACATGGTCTCCCACAGTATTCTTGTCAGCAAGTTAAAGTATGGGCTGGATGAATGCACTATAAGGTGGGTAGAAAGTTGGCTAGATTGTCGGGCTCAACGGGTAGTGATCAGTGGCTCCATGTCTAGTTGGCAGCCGGTGTCAAGTGGAGTGCCCCAGGGGTCAGTCCTGGGGCCGTTTTTGTCCAATATCTTCATAAATGATCTGGAGGATGGTGTGGATTGCACTCTCAGCAAATTTGCGGATGATACTAAACTGGGAGGAGTGGTAGACACGCTGGAGGGGAGGGATAGGATACAGAGGGACCTAGACAAATTGGAGGATTGGGCCAAAAGAAATCTGATGAGGTTCAATAAGGATAAGTGCAGGGTCCTGCACTTAGGACGGAAGAACCCAATGCACAGCTACAGACTAGGGACCGAATGGCTAGGCAGCAGTTCTGCGGAAAAGGACCTAGGGGTGACAGTGGACGAGAAGCTGGATATGAGTCAGCAGTGTGCCCTTGTTGCCAAGAAGGCCAATGGCATTTTGGGATGTATAAGTAGGGGCATAGCGAGCAGATCAAGGGACATGATCGTCCCCCTCTCTTCGACATTGGTGAGGCCTCATCTGGAGTACTGTGTCCAGTTTTGGGCCCCACACTACAAGAAGGATGAGGATAAATTGGAAAGAGTCCAGCGAAGGGCAACAAAAATGATTAGGGGTCTGGAAGACATGAGTTATGAGGAGAGGCTGAGGGAACTGGGATTGTTTAGTCTGCGGAAGAGAAGAATGAGGGGGGATTTGATAGCTGCTTTCAGCTACCTGAGAGGTGGTTCCAGAGAGGATGGTTCTAGACTATTCTCAGTGGTGGAAGATGACAGGACAAGGAGTAATGGTCTCAAGTTGCAGTGGGGGAGGTTTAGGTTGCATATTAGGAAAAACTTTTTCACTAGGAGGGTGGTGAAGCACTGGAATGCGTTGCCTAGGGAGGTGATGGAATCTCCTTCCTTAGAAGTTTTTAAGGTCAGGCTTGATGATTTAATTGGGGATGGGTCCTGCTTTTGAGCAGGGGGTTGGACTAGATGACCTCCTGAGGTCCCTTCCAACCCTGATATTCTATGGTTCTATGATTCTATGAGTCTATGAAGTTTACATTGACTGTTTAGTCATATGGTATATTTACAGGTTTCAGAGTAGCAGCTGTGTTAGTCTGTATCCACAAAAAGAAAAGGAGTACTTGTGGTACCTTAGAGACTAATACATTTATTAGACCATAAGCTTTTGTGGGCTACAGCCCACTTTATCAGATGCATAGAATGGAACATATAGTAAGAAGATGTATATACACATACAGAGAAGGTGGAAGTTGCCATACAAACTGTAAGAGGCTAATTAATGATGATGAGCTATTATCAGCAGGAGAAAAAAAAATTGTAGTGATACTCAAGATAGCCCATTTAGACAGTTGACAAGAAGGTGTGACATCGGAAAATAGAGTCAATATGTGTAATGACCCAGCCACTCCCAGTCTCTATTTAAATCCAAGTTAAAGGTATCTAGTTTGCATATTAATTCAAGCTCAGCAGTTTCTCGTTGGAATCTGTTTTTGAAGCTTTTCTGTTGCAAAATTGCCACCCTTAAATCTTTTACTGAGTGGCCAGAGAGGTTGAAGTGTTCTACAGGTTTTTGAATGTTATGATTCCTGATGTCAGATTTGTGTCCATTTATTCTTTTGCGTAGAGACTGTCCTGTTTGGCCAATGTACATGGCAGAGGGGCATTGCTGGCACATGATGGCATACATCCCATTGGTAGATGTGCAGGTGAACGAGCCCCTGATGGCATGGCTAATGTGATTAGGTCCTATGATGGTGTCACTTGAATAAATATGTGGACAGAGTTGGCATCGGGCTTTGTTGCAAGGATAGGTTCCTGGGTTAGTGTTTTTGTTGTGTGGTGCAGTGACTGCAGAACCCACTGAGGGTTTGCTTTTCTCAAGAAGAAGGCTCGGGGGAGCATGTTAAACAGAATGTGTGAGCTCACAATAAGGATGCCTAGGGAATATGACCACATTTTTAAACTTTTGCTTGCCCTATTTGCCCAAGATATAGTATTATATTTGTCTACATATGTGCACTCCAGATTTTAAAACATCTGGATTCTTTCCTGATAAAAGAAGTGGAAAACGTTAGATTCACCTGATGAGGATTCCCCTAGTGAGGGGTTGTCTGAGTAAGCATGTAGCCAGCTCCCATGTCTCTTTCTCCAGAGCAGAGGGCATGTTGAGTAAGAAGGTGGGATGTGGTAATGGCACAGATATTGTAGCCAGCTGATGCAATTTAGAGCGACTCCTGTGTTGTTCTTTTCTGCTCTAGTGCTGACTTAGAGAATCAGGAAGCTATCAGCTTCCATCACTGTATGCTAGACATCTTGGCTGTCTAGCAAGCAGGCTTTATAGTCAATTTTTCTCTTAGCCATCACATTTCAAGTTGTGTGTCACTTTTTCCCCCCAATTCCTACCAGACTTGCTCTGCTGCTTGCTTAAGTTGTCCTGTATTTCTCCTTGATGATGGCATTGGGGTTGATGGTTCCTTTTCTTTTAATCAGAACTTTTATGTTAGGCTGTTGAACACCCATGTGGCCACATACCTTGTGCTGTGCTTAGAGGTGTTTCCAAGGAGCAAGGGCAGAAAATTCTTGGATGTGTGTTGTGGGGGTTCATGGGGTGGTGTCATGGCAGTGAGGAGTGGCTGGCATCTTTGTCAGGTTCCTTATTCTGTCTGTGCTTCAGTTCCCCATTTATAAATTGGGGGTCAATAATAATACTTCCCTGCTTCATTGGGGTATCATGAGAGTTGAAAGTTAGTGTGAGTTGCTCAGAATGGTAATAGGACCTATGTAACTAGATATGCAAGTGTGTTCTACATTCTTAATGTATATACACTGCACTAGACATACATAGATCCAATTTATAATAACTCATGGAGTCTTGCTTGGGAGCAGGCTGGCTGGGCTGATAGACCATGACAAGTTATGGAGGGGAAATCATAAAAATCACAGGTTTTGTCAGAGAAGTCATGGCCATGGTAAACTATAGCCCTAATCATGTCAATGATCACAACCACATATGTTGTTTGTAAAATATTTCTAATATTTTTATTATTGTATCCCCATTAGTGATTTAAGTCACTTTGATAAAGGCTTCTTGACTCCTGACAGCCAGTTTTTCCTTCCTTCAGTAGCTAGCCATTTATTTTGGAGACACTGCTATTATGAAGAAGACACTTCTATTACTTAGAATGTGATCAGCAAGTGAATCATGGGGGTGTGTGGGAGGGAGAGGGAATTGATGGAGCACTATCCAACAAGATTAGCTGAAGATACAAAAGTCTGTCAAATAGGCAAATATGTACATTTCCCCCGATCAACTTCCAGTTTTGTGAATAATGTTAACAAAGCATGATGGAGGTGGTAAAGATAAATATCTAATAGATGATAAATATTTAACAAAGGTGAAGTTTATTTTGTCAGAAACACTTTAAATATTTATAACATTTTAATGCTCTGTGAATGTCACTGACTTGCCAGCTTCTCTGAAATATTACTTTTCTTTATCAGATACATCAGAGCATCTTTATCAGATACATCTTCCTGCCAAAATTCTGACCTAATTTAGAAGTAGTTAATGTTTGTCTCTATTGATATATATTTATAAAGTCTGTTAGACACAAGATACCAGAAGTACTTTTCCAGCTATGTGATGTTATACAAAACCTTTTTGCAGTAAAACCCACAGGAGGGCTGCCTCCTTGAGTCTCTGTGCTTAGAGGGCAGGGATTTTGTGAGGCAGGACTGGAGACAGTAGGAGTAATACTTAAATTTCATATTTCCTTGGCATCTATGGAGAATGGGAACTCCAGCCCCAGGGAATAGCTGTCCTCTGGCTTCTCCTCATTATGGGACAACATGGTTCTCTTAGGATCTGAGATGCAAATAACTCCTTAGATATACATTTTGCAGCAACAAGCTCTCTAAGTGGTATAGAGGAAAGGTGTGAAATGTAATGTTGCAAGGAGCAGCATAAGCTTCTTCATGGGTACTCACTTTGATGTTCACCAAAGCCTTAGGGGAGAGGCTGCACATACACACACCAGAGCTTTGAATTTAGGGAATTATGGACTGTCAGCAAAGAGCTTTTGCTAGGGTCCTGGGTAGGCAGGAGTGTGTAGTAGCTTCCAGCTTCACTGTTTTTGCACCAAACTCCTCAGAAGTTACATTGGAATGGACCATGGAGAATCAGGCCCAGTGTTTTTTTTGTTTATTTGTTTGTGGGGGGAAGGGCAAAAGACATTTAAATTCCCACAAGTGGAAGGGCTGGAGTCTTAGTCAGTGGCCTTCTCTGTAAGGACCTATTGCAGTTTGAATCTCAAGAAACTAGACCATCTTCATTATTTGTAATCCCCTCAGTATAGCAGAACTACATTTTTTGTTTGATTCAGGAAACCTTTATTTGGCTTTCCACTTACTAAGCAGATTACTGAGGCAATCTGTCCTTCAGATGCTGCTGAAACTAAGAGACAATTGCATTCTCAGATGTGAAGATTACCCAGTTATTATTTTAACCTGCCTGATGAAGGAACCTCTGGTTTTCTTTCTCTTTTCTTTGAAAACTACATATGGCAATTAATTTCAACATATAAGACTGGAAGTCTGCATTTCTAGTGGAAGGGAAAAATGAATTGGTGCACAAAGGATGGTGAATAAAAACCAAAGTGAAGTTTTAAGCTGCATATAATGGAAAATCAATTATGCAGTCAGTTGATAATTGAGAGATGACATTCTTTTATGTGCAGGGATTTTTTATGTTAATGGCAGCTTTGTTTCATTTAGCTGTTTTAATGAATTTCCTAATGTGGCTGTCATTAAAAATGAGGGTATGACTAGGATCATTCAATAATGTTTTGAAAAGACTCTTGTTGGATAGTATACATTTTTTCCACCCAACATTTGGCTAAAAATGCACCCTATGCTGAATTCCTGGTGGTGGTTTATTTACAACATTTTTATCTTTTTTTGCTAAAAGTTATATGTTGACACAAAGCCACAGAAGCTTAAATTCAAACACCAGAGACAATATCTTTTTTTATTGTGTATTATGCAATGACACTTTGTTCCAGAGAGAGTTGTGAAAGAAATATCCAATATATCTAAACTGCCTACATTTTTAGGGTGTCATAACACTGATGTTAGTTTGATATGTCCCTTAAAAAATCTGAATGCACTATCCTTCTCTTTATTATTTATACATGCTTTTAACATTTGTAGTTTCTACAGCTACAGAGGGAGCAAGATTAAGTCCTTAATAGGTGTCATTCTGTCATAATTACTTCTGGTGGAAGGAGATACTACCCTTACCACATTATATTCATTCCACTTGCACTCAAACTCCAAAGAGTTCAGTAACAATGGTGTATGTATGTATGCCTACTGACGCCACCTACTTCTTCACCTGTGTGACTCCTCTGCTGATAGCTAGAGTAAAAACTGTTGTGTTAGATGTGACTCAGGCATTTTACCAGTGTGTTGCTGTATCCTAGAGTTAGGCAACATGGTGATTTTTTTTAAAGCCTAAATGGCATAATCAAGCCCACATAGAAACAAATGTGCAATCTGGAATTTATTTATAATAGTGAGTACTTTCTTACACAAGTAGACCCATTAACTTCAGTGAGGACTCGTGCATAAATGCTCATCACCAAGAGGAAAGATCACACAATATAGTCTTGTGGGACTATACTATTTGGCTTGTAGAGGATTATCTGAGTCTGTAAGTAACTTGTTTCTGTATAATGATTACAACACTAAAAACCAGATTATGATACCCTTACTCAGATTGAGTAGTTTCTTACTCCACAAGTAGCAACATTAGAGAGATTATTCCTTGAGAAAGGTACTACTTGATGTTAATAAGAGAGGCAGAATCTTGTAAAGTGAGCTTTGGAGAAAAAACATAGCTAGAGTGTATAATGAGAATAACACTGGCAAATGAGCTGTATAGAAATATCTCAACTCCAGTGCTCAATTGTGGGGCAAAATGTGGACGAAATGAAGAACACAATGTATGATAGTTGCAATGTGGGGATAGTTGTTATACTGTAAATAACATTGCCTATATTGTAAATTCAGTTTCATGTTTCAATAGTTTGATCATTACAACTCTCAATGAGAAAGGAGAAAATAACACCTGGGTTTGTGCGCAACGTTAAATTTGGGTCTAAAGTGAGGGCAATCCATGTAATTATTACAACAATGAACAGGCAAGAGAAACCTACGTAAATATATTGGGAAATAAATTTGACTTGTGTTTTCAAGTAATGAGAATTTCTTGTACATGTAATCCCAGAGTAAAAAGCGTCCTGTAAAAACGTAATAAAAAGCCCTAAAGGAAAATCAACTTTCCTCTGTTTTATCAAAGTCTCTAACTGCAAAGGCCACTACTAAAGTGACTGCTATACACTTTGTTTGACAGATTGAATCAGGATGGTTGTCAGATGCTATGCACTTTGGTTTCTTCGTTCTCTCCTGAGAGAGATGCTAGAAGGTTTATTTCAGATAGACCTGATACTAATATAGAAGTATGCTATCAGTCATCATGTTTGTGACTATATTGTGGAATATTTTACATCCCTCTTTTGGTCCAGCCTTCAGACTTATTTCTTTCTTAGAAACAAAGATACAAGAAGACGGATGAGGAAATACCCTTATTTTTTCTAGCAGCTTGTTTAGAATGTTGGTGTCATCTAAACAATATCTAGAGACAGTAGAGGTCTAGCAAAATATCGTAGAGGTCAGAGGAATCAAAACTAGTAAGACAATTTCTGAAACCTATTATACTATTTTTATTACCATTTGTCAAGGTTCCTCCCCAACTCTGAACTCTAGGGTACAGATGTGGGGACCTGCATGAAAACCTCCTAAGCTTACTTTTACCAGCTTAGGTTAAAACTTCCCCAAGGTACAAATTAATTTTATCCTTTGTCCTTGGAATATCCACTGCCACCACCAAACTCTAACTGGGTTTACTGGGAAACATAGTTTGGACACGTCTTTCCCCCCAAAATCCTCCCAACCCTTGCACCCCACTTCCTCGGAAAGGTTTGGTAAAAATCCTCACCAATTTGCATAGGTGACCACAGACCCAAACCCTTGGATCTGAGAACAATGAAAAAGTATTCAGTTTTCTTACAAGAAGACTTTTAATAGAAATAGAAGTAAATAGAAGTAAAGGAATCACCTCTGTAAAATCAGGATGGTAGATACCTTACAGGGTAATTAGATTCAAAAACATAGAGAATCCCTCTAGGCAAAATCTTAAGTTACAAAAAAAGACACACAGACGGAAATAGTCATTCTATTCAGCACAGTTCTTTTCTCAGCCATTTAAAGAAATCATAATCTAACACATATCTAGCTAGATTACTTACTAAAAGTTCTAAGACTCCATTCCTGTTCTATCCCCGGCAAAAGCAGCATATAGACAGACACAGACCCTTTGTTTCTCTCCCTCCTCTCAGCTTTTGAAAGTATCTTGTCTCCTCATTGGTCATTTTGGTCAGGTGCCAGCGAGGTTACCTTTAGCTTCTTAACCCTTTGCAGGTGAGAGGATTTTTCCTCTGGCCAGGAGGGATTTTAAAGGGGTTTACTCTTCCCTTTATATTTATGACACCATTTGAATATTATTTCCTAGGAAATATTTTTCTTAGGCAGGATTCTGCGAGGTGATGAGTACCCTCAGCTCTCGCTGAAATAACTGGAGGGATTTGACGGACACAATACCTCTCAGCTCAGTTCTGCCGGTGATCATTTCCAGTTAGTTCTGTTAACGGGCACACACAAATTGTTTGTAAAGTGCTTTGAAATCCTTTGAGCCATTATGGAAGTTCACACATTATTATAACAATAATATTGTTCAAAATATGTAAAATTCACCTATAGTTGTCCCACCTAGAGGTATACTTCCAAATCTTTTCAGGCATCATATTGCAGTACATGAAATTGGAAAACAAAATCATGGGATTTATTAAACATTTTACCTCCTTAATGGATTGATTTTTGGTAGAGATCAATATTATTATTAAGCTACATTTTGTTTGGACTGTTAAGAAAGGACCCAAGAAATAATTGTAATTGAAATGAAATATTTCTCTAATATCTTGAATTACAAGGAATAAGACTTGTTTAGGATCATGTGAGGGGTATGTATAATCTGAGATGGAAAAGATTTCTTGAAGTGTTTGTGGTCTATTATAGTCCCCTTGGTTACCTAATCGAACAGACAAATCTCAGCTTTGAATCTGACCATTGAAGAAAATAGGGTTATCAGGATTCCTAGACTATAAATCCAGAAGGGACCACCAGAATCATCAAGTCTGATCTCTTGCAGGCCACAGAAACTCCCCTTCCCAAGCCCACCTCCTAAAATAGACCCATAACCTCTGGCTGAGTGACTGGAGTCCACAAATCATGTTTTAAAGACTTCAAGTTATCGTTTAAAGTTTAAACCAGCAAGTGACCCATCCCGCAGAGGAAGGTGAATCTGACCTGGAGGAAAATTCCTTCCTAATCTGAAATATGGTGATCAGCTGAACTCTGAGCATGTCAGCAAGACTCACCATCCAGACACCTTGGAAATAATTCTGTACAGTAACTCAGAGCCCTCCCCATCTAGTGCCCTGTCTCTGACCATCGGGGACTTTGCTATTAGCAATTGCAGATGGGCCACAGGTCACTGAAGACAATTGCATGATACCATCCCCTCCATAAATTTATCAAGCTCAGTCTTGAAGCCAGTTAGATTTTTTTTGCCTCCACTGCTCCCCTTGGGAGGCTGTTCCAGTACTTCACTCTTCTGATGGTTAGACCTTTGTCTAACTTCAAGCCTAAACTTGTTGATGGCCAGTGTATATCTACTTTTTCTCATGTCAACATTGGAGCTTAATTTAAATAACTTCTCTCCCTCCCTGGTATTTATTCCTCTGTATTTATAGAGAGCGGTCATATCTCCAGGCTTCATTTGGTTAAGCTAAACAAGTCAAGCTCCTTGACTCTCCTCTCATAACATAGGTTTTCCATTCCTCTGATTACCCTAGTAGTCTGTCTTTGCACCTGTTCCAATTTCAATTTATCTTAATCATGGGAGACCAGAATTGCACACAGTATTCCAGATGAGGTTTCACCAGTGACTTGTATAATGGCAATAACTCTTCCCTATGTCTACTGGAAATACCTCACCTGATGCATCCTAGGACTGCATTAACCTTTTTTGCAGTTGCATCACACTGGCAGCTCGCAGTCATCCTGTGATCAACCAATACATCAGGTCTTGTCCTCCTTTGTCACTTCTTCTAACTGATTCATCCCGAGCTTAAAGCAAAAATTCCTGTTAGTCCCTAAGTGCATGGCTTTGCACTACTGAATTTCATCCCATTTCTATTCCTCCAGTTTTCAAGGTCCTTCAGATCTTCTTGTATGATATTCCCCATCCTCTACTGTATGGGCAATATCTCCCAACTTTGTATTACCTGCAAATGTTATTAGCACACTCCCATTTTTTGTGCCAAGCTCATGAATGAAAACATTAAATAAGAGTGATCCTTGAGAAACTCTTCTCACTGCCAGTTCATCTTTCAGTATGATCCAATGTAGTCTCACCTTTAAACAATTCTCTATCCACCTTTCAATTTTCTCATTAGTCCCCATAGTCTCCAATTTAACTAATTTTCCAGGTAGAAGGGTATCAAATGCCTCTTGGAAATCCAAGTAGGTTAGATGTATTGCATTTCCTCTGTCTAAACATCAATTATCTTCTCAAAGGTGTCACAATCACCTTTTGTAAAACTATGTTGTATTTTATCCCAATCCTTAATTTTTCTTCAAAATCTATTCCAGTACCTTGCATACAATTAAGGTTAGATTAACAGGCCTGTAGCTTTCAACTTCACTTTTCCCCTTTCTTAAAAATAGGAACTATATTAGCAATTCTCCAGTCACAGGGTATTCCCCCAGAGTTCACAGATTCGTTGAATACCCTTGCTATTGCACTTGCAATTTCATGTGCCAGTTCCTTTAAGATTCTTGGATGGAGATTATCCAGTTCCCCCGATGTAATCCCATTAAACTGTTTGAGTTTGACTTCCACCTCAGATCTCGTAATTTCTACCTTCATGTCCTTGTTCCCATCTGGGAACCCACCTGGGGAAGTGAGGAAACAGACTGACAGAGCGAGACGGGTAAGCAGAAATCACCTACTACAGGACAGTCCCAACAAGGAAAACAACAGAACATCACTGGCCATCACCTTCAGCCCCCAACTAAAACCTCTCTAGCACATTATCAACAATTTACTACCTATCCTGGAAAACAATCCCTCACTCTCACAGGCCTTGGGAGGCAGGCTAGTCCTTGCTTACATACAGCCCCCCAGCCTGAAGCAAATACTCACCAGCAACTACACACCACACCACAGAAACACTAACTGAGGAACCAACCCCTATAGCAAACCTCACTGCCTGCTCTGTCCCCATATCTACTCTAGCGATACCATCAGAGGACCCAACCACATCAGTCACACCATCAGAGGCTCATTCACCTGCACATCTACTAATGTGATATATGCCATCATGTGCCAGCCATGCCCCTCTGCCATGTACATTGGCCAAACCAGACAGTCCCTATGTAAAAGAATAAATGGACATAAATTGGACATTAGGAATAGTAACATACAAAAGCCAGTAGGGGAACACTTCAATATTCCTGGACATTCTATAACAGATTTAAAAGTAGCCATACTTGAACAAAAAAACTTCAGAAAGACTTCAAAGACAAACAGCAGAACTAAAATTCATTTGCAAATTTAACACCATTAATTTGGGCTTGAATAGGGACTGGGAGTGGCTCGCTCATTACAAAAGCAGCTTTGTATCTCCTGGAATCTACACCTCCTCATCAATTATTGGGAGTGGACTGCATCCACCCTGATTGAATTGGCCCTGTCACTAGTTCTCCATTTGTGAGGTAACTCCCTTATCTTCATGTGTCAGTATATAATGCCCACATCTGTAATTTTCACTCCATGCATCTGAAGCCGTGGTTTTTTACCCACGAAAGTGTATGCCCAAATAAACCTGTTAGTCTTTAATGTGCCACTGGATCCTTGTCGTTATTGTTCCCATCAGACAACCTGCCACTACCTATAAGCTCCATATTACCCTTACCTGTAGTGTCCAGCTTCAAAGTAACTAACAAAGATATAAATGGGGTTTCATTCCCTTCTGTGTGTAAATAAGTTTTGTTTTTCAAAAAAAATCAGGTCTTTCCTGCCACTTTTTTCCCCCTGGAAGACTTTATAGACAACTGTCTATCATATCACAGCTACTGAGCAAACCAACCTGATGAACTGAGATAGCAAATTATTTTTATTCATATTGCTTTAAATTCTTTTCTTTTTATTAATACCCATTTAACACTAATCCTGGTCTTTTAATGAAGATAGGAGAAGTCTCCTACTCCATTTCTCTAGGTCCTTCAGCAAAACCAGGCTGTGGGTAGGCATAAAAATCAAGC
This sequence comes from Lepidochelys olivacea, assembly GCF_965140295.1. Lineage (NCBI taxonomy): Eukaryota > Metazoa > Chordata > Testudines > Cheloniidae > Lepidochelys > Lepidochelys olivacea. The sequence goes on from NC_140411.1 coordinate 173,112,885, forward strand.
AGGAAAAAATGTTTTAAAAAACGAAGGTCTTCTTTATAGTATTTTCACTCCTATTGACCCAAATGGCTAGCCACAAACTCCGGGGCTTGTGGGTTGTTCCAATGACAGGCATTGCTTTAATGCAATTTTGTTTTATAAAGAATGTACAAAATCCTATTTCCCGAACAAAGTAGGAAACAAACAGGTGACAGCTCTTTTGTTCACTGTTCCAAACCTGCCTTCCTATAAATCACCGTGTCCAAACATCTCTTTCTTAGCTTTCATTCAGGGCAACACAATAGCTTTTTCTTACTGACTGCTTAGTTTTCTCTCACTGATTCAGTTTTGGGAGGAGGGGAGTGGTGTCACTCATGCAGAGCAAAACAGTTCCACCAATCAGATCCCTAGACCCTGAATTTGAAACACCTTGGGCCACTTGATTCAGCTTCTGTATGTCTCTTCCATATTTGTTTTTTTTTTTGGGGGGGGGGGTGCTACTGCTATTACTATTTTATCCTGAATGCAAGGCAATGGCCATGGTTGGCTTATAACAACAAGGTTTTAATTCCACCCATAACCATATCCTGTAGAATCACTTATCAATCTCAAAAATTAGTAATGTTTGTACAGTGAACTGAAGATATACAGCATTGTAAAAATGCCAAGTGAGTACAATGTCAAACATACTACAGTAATGCCTCACTTAAAGTTGTCCCAGTTAACATTGTTTTGTTATTAGGTTGCTGATCTATTAGAGAACATACTCGTTTAAAGTCGCACAATGTTCCGTTATAAGGTTGTTTGGCTCCCCCTGCTCCGCCCGCCCAATGCTCCTGCCAGAAGCTCCTTGCCCCAGTGCTTCAGCCCCCATGCCCCAACCCTGTTCCCTAGCAGGAGGGCGAGGTGGAGCGGAGCAAGCCCCTATGCCGCAATCCCGCTACGCCCCTGCCTCAACCAAGCTTCACAATCATAATTGGTGAGTACAGTATTAATTTTTTTACAATTACTTGAAACGTATAGTGTATATTTAGGTAATTTATTCTGTCTGGCGAAAAAAATGTCCCTGGACTCCAACCCCCACATTTACATTAATTCTTATGGGGAAATTGGATTCATTTAACATCATTTTGCTTAAAGTAGCATTTTTCAGGAACATATCTACAACATTAAGTGAAGAGTTACTTTACTTCATAAGCAATAAATCATGTTCTTACAAAGGTAACATTGAATTAAGTCACACTGCTTCAAGTCAATTGCTTCAAGTGAGGGAAATGTAGTGGATCTTTTCTAGAGGTTAACAAGAACTAAAAAGGCATGATGAAAATCTGCTCTTTAAGGAAGTCTTTTTCTAAACAATAATGCAAATGTATATCTGTTATTTTAAGTTTTCCTGGATTTACACTGTGGAAGGAGTAATATGTAAATCCATGCAGAATTACTTTCTTTCATGTGGATTACAACTAGTGTTAGGTTTATATATGTTACAGAATGATATATAACAAATGAGAGTAATATCATATTAGTCCATGAAATGAAATATTTATATCCCATAGGTCAGTAGTCCCCTAGAAAAGCTCAAATAACCTACTTCTTCTTAAAAGTTCATTTCAGATAATTTAACTAATTTCATTAACCCAGGACTAAGAACCCTAATTATGTACCGATGGCTCAGTGAAAGGAAAATTAGGACTTGCCCGGGATAATGAGGAAGAAAAAAAAGATAAGCAAAATGATTGACTTGTCTTTAATCTTATATGCTTCGTATGGGTCACCAGGATACTTTTTGCTTTCATATTTAAAAAAGGTGAGATACATAATGGGAGAATCTGTAGTGGATATAAACACCTAGATTTTTTAAAATAATTGCAAGGCTGTGCTATGCTCAAAAGCTAATAAGATACTATTAGCAGAATAAGGAAAATCATTTTTGGCCTCAGAATGCAATATGCCATGGTACAGACATACGCGGAGAACTAAATTATCTAAACTATACCAGGCTTGGAGAATAACCAAGAGGACTCAGAAACAAGACCATTTTGATTCTTGGCAAGTGTGAGGGGGGTTAACACATTACATGCATTTTTTTAAAAAAAGTAGTAATCCTAGTTTCAAGCTATAGGGTTTCAGATCATAACAGTAATGTATAAATTCTAGCTGACAGACCTAATTTTGTTGACTTTCATTGCAAAATAAAAAAAAAACCAACCAGCCTGAAAAACAATTTTAGTCAACTGAAAAAAAAGCTGGCCTTTAGTTTTACTGAAATGTGGCGTGGCCTGCTGAATTTTTGGCTTTGAGGTTTTCTGACAAGAAACTTGAAAATTGTCAGACTGACACATCTGTTTTGGACAACAATTTTTTTTCACTTTTTTTAGTATAAAAGTTATTCCAAGCCACTCTCATCCCTATACTGTTCTTATTTTTGATAACTATATACCCTTGTTACAGGGGTGTGTTTTATATAACAATAATCTATACATTCTAGGAACTTTTGAGGCTACCAATACAAATAACTGGCTCAATGTCACATCTCATGGACTCACAATCACATATGCCTTGGTATTGAAATGTATGTGATTTCTAAAGTCATGACTCAAGAACTTAATCCAAAACCCATTGATGTCAATTGAAAGAGTCCATTGACATCAGTGGATTTTGGTTTATCAGTCAAATACAATAAGTTCTTTGTGTATTAATATAGTCATACGTTCTACCTGTGGCTCATGAGGGTAGGGGTAGGTATCTTTGAAAGCATATACTTTAACATATATTAACATGTTTGATAATGAGTGAGAATTGTCCAGACATAATTTTGTTTACTATTAGTAGTAGTAACTACAAACTATACCAAAAATTAAATGTTTTTTTTTTAAATGGGACTTGTGTGGACTTCATAACCAAAAGCTGAAGCAAATCATTACTGAATATATTAGAAAAGACAATTTTTAAATTCCTTGAAGAGTTGCCCTATTCACACAAATCTGGAAATATAGTGTTTGCCAGTAGAATTCCATGCAAAATGTGCATGGGAAGATATTGGTAATGTATCTATTTCATTCATTCTGTGCTTTTGTTCACCCAAAACTGTAGGTCCCTGTGTAACCCTCCCCATCCCAAACCTCTGCAAGAGAAAGATTTGCTAGGCTAAACTGGGTGATAGCTCCCTGTCAGACAAGTCTGTTAGAAAAACTTTCCTCAGGACTCTGCGAGTCCTTACTTTTTCTTGTTCCCAGCTTCCGGGGAAGAGCATTTTCCCTTGCACTATCCAGCCCTTGTCACTGGACACTTACAACCTGCCAAGTTTGCTATGTCCAAAGAGCCAGCGTACACATCAGCTGGTTTGATTCAACTAAGAATTCACACTCTGCTTAATATTACAGCACTGAGATCTTTTTATGACAAAACAAAACGCTTATTAACAAAGAATTCTAAGGGATACTGAATAGAGTTGTGGAAACAGAATGGGCTATAAATAAAAAAAATAAGTATAACATGCATCCAAGAAAACAGACATAACTTTAGCGAGCTACAATTCTTCAGCTAGAACAGTTTCCTCATGTGTATGTTACTGATTTTTTTTTCTTCCAGTCAAATCAGGATCCAGATTTTCATGACTCCCTCATGGCTTACCAGGGTTCTCCTCATACACGTAGAACAAAGTGTCTCCCTGCCCCCCTTCTTCTTGTACTTCAACTAGCCTTTGAAATGTATCCTTTCTATTTGTTCTCCAGAGTGGTAGCACCATTAGGCTTTCTTAGCCTTCTGTTAAGTTGTCTGTCCTGTTTACCTTAGATGCCAAATGTACTCTCCATTTTATTTGGCTTACTTTACATCAGAGATCAAGGCAGACAAGTAATTCAACATGTTTTTGTCTGGGGAAAGAATTATCAACCTTGCTGGTTACATGGTTTTACTACTATTTTTAGTACATACATACAACTTCTTGCCTGACACCCATACATACATCATGAAACATGTGTGGTATACGCTTTTGATACCATACAAAGACGTTCTTTATAACTAAATACTATGACAGCGGTGTGTTAAGTGTAGAGAATGTGTCAGACCTGACAGGAGTTGCTGTTACCTGACAGCTAACCCTCTGCCAGTTGGCATTGAGCGGCTCTTAGGGTCATACTAGCAAAATAACTTGCTTTGTCATCTTTGAATCTCTAGCCCTATGCAGCAAGAAGTGTTTCATTTTTGTAGTAATTGAATTCCAGCTTAATAGAATTCACAATGAGCTTATTGGCTTTTGTTTAGGTGAAGGTCTACATCTGTGTACCCAAGAGTTAAATGATTGTCCACAGTGAATTTGAAGCAATATTAACCAGAAGATACTATATGTATGTATGTTCAGTGCAACGTGAAATTGATTGGGCCGGACCCTCTCTAGTGTGAATCGCTGCAGCTCCAATAGCTGTCACTGGAGCTACACTTTTTTTAAGCTAGATCTGTCCCACTGTATTTAGTATTACATATTCTGAACCATAGGTGCCTACTCCGTGGGGACTCCAAGGCTCAAGAACCCATAGAAGTGGGGGGAAAAGGGGTGCTCAGCACCCACCAGCCACAGCTGTTTGGCAGAGCCTCAGGGGCAGAGCGAGGGCAGGTAACCCACCAGGAAAAATACAAGTCAGCTCCTGTGTTCTGAACGCTTTTACAATAAATATTTAATATCTTGAAATCTCACCACTATAACTGTGAATGTTCTGTTTTTTGTTGTAAACTGAAACTATGGTAACATTCCAAATGTGATCGGGGTGAGGAGGGGAAATGTTAGTGACCTCTGAAGCAGTCATGATATGTGTGTACATCCAATTTACCTGTAGCACAAATTGAGGAAAAACTTCTATTGACCTCTGAGCTGACTGAGATGCAGGTACTTGCGTATATAAAATCCAGAGATCAGCATTAACCTTTGAGGAAGTAAACAAAATTTATTATCACATGATTGTTTTTAAAGAGTTTCTTCTTGTAAGTAACAATAGATGCTGGTGGTTTCACAGCTCAGCTGTCACAGCAATAGTGGTGTGGTTTTGAATTTGATATGGCATACTTCTTTACAAAGATTAGCATCTAATCTGGAACAGAGGCAGAAGCAAACATTTTTAACATTTCAGATGACTAAAAATATCCTATGTATCCTTTTTAATTTTTTTTCCAGATCAGAGGAAGAAGGGGGGGGGGGGGACAAAAAAGAACAAGAAATCTTCACAAAGAGGAAATCTAGGAAAATAGTGCTCCTGGAATCAACTCCTGTTCCTGCCCAGGGCCCAGTGGAACTGAAATATAATTACTGTCCTAAAGATAGGAGAGAGAAAATGAGTAAAACTTTAGACTTTGAAGGATTTTCTTTCTGGTTGTATCTGTAATCTAAGGATGTCTTCTTCAAAGGTTCCAGGCCCACGGAAGTAAATGGGATCAAAGCATTTACTCAAAATTAATTGCTTTTTTGCCTAGGAATTGATTTAAGTATGTGTTTAAAATTAAGCACATGTTTAAATGCATTGCTGAATTAGGGCTTGTCATAAATATAAAGGGAAGGGTAAACCCCTTTGAAATCCCTCCTGGCCAGGGGAAAGCTCCTCTCACCTGTAAAGGGTTAAGAAGCTAAAGGTAACCTCCCTGGCACCTGACCAAAATGACCAATGAGGAGACAAGATACTTTCAAAAGCTGGGAGGAGGGAGAGAAACAAAGGGTTTGTGTGTCTGTCTGTAGTCGTCTTGGCCGGGGACAGAACAGGAATGGAGTCTTAGAACTTTTAGTAAGTAATCTAGCTAGGTATGTGTTAGATTATGATTTCTTTAAATGGCTGAGAAAAGAATTGTGCTGAATAGAATAACTATTTCTGTCTGTGTATCTTTTTTGTAACTTAAGGTTTTGCCTAGAGGGGTTCTCTATGTTTTTGAATCTAATTACCCTGTAAGATATATACCATCCTGATTTTACAGGGGGGATTTCTTTATTTCTATTTACTTCTATTTTTTATTAAAAGTCTTCTTGTAAAACACTGAATGCTTTTTCATTGTTCTCAGATCCAAGGGTTTGGGTTTGTGGTCACCTATGCAAATTGGTGAGGCTTTTTATCCAACATTTCCCAGGAAAGGGGGGGTGCAAGTGTTGGGAGGATTGTTCATTGTTCTTAAGATCCAAGGGTCTGGGTCTGTAGTCACCTAGGCAAATTGGTGAGGCTTTTTACCAAACCTTGTCCAGGAAGTGGGGTGCAAGGTTTTGGGAAGTATTTTGGGGGGAAGGACGCGTCCAAACAGCTCTTCCCCAGTAACCAGTATTAGTTTGGTGGTGGTAGCGGCCTGTCCAAGGGGTAATATTTTGTACCTTGGGGAAGTTTTGACCTAAGCTGGTAAAGATAAGCTTAGGAGGTTTTTCATGCAGGTCCCCACATCTGTACCCTAGAGTTCAGAGTGGGGGAGGAACCTTGACAGGGCTTAAATGAGTGTATTTTCCAGCCATAAAAAGAAGAAATCCTTGAATTGTTTGGCTCATTGAGCTACATTTTGGAATGGAGGCTTATTTCTTTGATTTCTGAATATACTGACATCAGCATGAACTTTGTGCTCAAAAGTTAAAGGAAAAATATTGCAAAATGCTGCTAAGCCTATAGGATGAAATTCATTCTAGGCCAAGGACTATGTGCCACTTAAGTCCCACATAAGTTTTACCTGATGCATAGGTGTCTTGCTTAGTGTGTACAGGGCTACATTTCACTCACTGTGAGAAAGCTTTGGCTGTGACATATTATGTAAAATACTCTATCTGCCTCAATCTCTACCTGGAAAAGCCATGCTGGTGTAGGCACTGGTCCTGCAAAGCCTATACATTTGTGAGTATGGTTTAAGTGCTTTTGTTGGATCTACTCCTTAAAATTTTCCTGAGCATAGATAGGCACTAAACCCAAATGCACACAGTAGTTTTGTCATCTTTCAATTTAATTGATGTGTGACCTAATCTGATTTTCATTCTAGGTCTTCAGTCATGAAAGGTGATTGAAATAGCCTACTAGACTGCATTGCACCTCCTGCCCCTCACCCCCTAAATAATTTTGCAACTTGTTCAAAAACCACCTGACCTTTAGCTATTGGCTGCAGTATGTCATTACTCAAGACAAGTGTAGGGTAAACCCAGCATCAAATAGACTAATTCATCCACCTTATTAGTATGCCATTTAATGCAAGGTTGTATAGATGTCACAGGTTTACTTTGCTTCTCCTAGGACGATGTTAATAATGTCCCAGTGAAGTTCTATAGAGCAGAATCAAGAAAGTTTGGCTTGTTTGAAAATAAATGATGTTGAGCTCTAAGTAGCTGCAGGGACTATATTATCAGATGAAGGGATATGAGGCAGGGAGCTAGAAAACTAAGAGCAAATTTTGCTAAACTAATTATCATCTTAGTTTATGTACTCCTGATGTAGCTCTCATCACTGATCTTGATGATGATGGGCTAACCATGAAATTGAGCTGCTTTCCTAAAGCTTGTTTTAACCTAGTGAGGCCCTTAATCCTAAAATCTTAGATAATCATTATCCAGTCTCTCTCCCCATGCCACAACTTTTTGTGGTGTCCAATTTTAGGAGCCGAGGGCCTTATATTTCAGAGTACTTAGTATTTTACAGCCCTTTATATGTTCAAAACACATCTCTCATTGACTTCAGTTGCAACTTAGGAACTCAGTACTTCTGCAGATCTAACCCAGGGTCTCAAGTGGGGCACCCAGAAACTGAGGGACATGAAGTGGCCACCTGTGAATATTTTCATTTACATGACTTAACCAATATCACATAAGAACTGTTTGACAGATGCAGAGGGAGAATCCAGTTTTCCCAGGCAGCATTCAATTGCCTTTATTATGAGACCATCCTTTTTATTCCGGTAATCCCCTGCTTCGTTTGCTGCATGCTTTTCAACCCCTGAATCAAATAAGGCAGAAGTCCTAAAACAACAGTCTCCTTCACTATGCAACCCTGATTCATTTCCAGTGTACAATCGGACCCGTGCACTGAATGAGCCAAGGTGTCCTGTGGGAAAAAATAGTAGGTGACCGGTTCATTAACGACTATAACATAATGCATTTACACAAGGGGGCTGAATTAAACTTGCATTTCCTAACTTCTGAGTGTTTGACTATGCAACCCAATAATATTACAATATAGTTTTTTTCCTATATGTAATTTCTTAAGGGGTGGGTGTAGTTTCATTTAAATGTAGAATAAATCACGACTGATTTCCTCCTTTCCCCATTGCCACTTGCATATGGTCCATCAGCAGAGATGCAATCTCTAGATTCACAGCTCCATTCTCTACAACTTGAGCTAACAGTCTAGGAGAAGTTGTTTTCTTCTATGTGGACCTGCTGCTAGAGGAGATAGAGACCCATACTTTGTCAACGGTCTTCAAAGCTATTTGCTAGACAGAAAAAAAATGTAAAGACTCAGCAAGCCTGGGTTCAATTCCAGCGTCTACAGGGGAATTTTCTCTAGTGGTTGCAGACCTTTCTGCACCTGTTCCCTGCAGCCTCTTCCAGTCCCCTTATGTTCCTGTCCCCCATCCCCATCCCTCTTATCTTGCCTATAACCACACACGCACATTTTTAGCCTTCCCTCTGCCACACTTCCTGCACTTCCCCCTCCCCTTTGTCCTAGGGGGTGCCAACTTTGATTGCATTACCCTACCCATTCTCCGAGGCCCCACCCCTGCTCACTTCACCCCACTCCTCGCTTGCTCTCCCCCACCCTCATTCATTTTCACCAGGCTGGGGCAGGGGGTTGGAGTGTGGGAAGGGGTGAGGGCTCCAGCTGGGCTGTGGGCTCTGGGGTGGGCCCAGGCATGAGGAGGCTCTGGCTTCTGGGTGGGGCTGAGGGGTTCAGAGTGTGGGAAGGGTCTCAAGGCTGGAGAAGGGGCTTGGGGTGCAGGAGGGTGAGGGCTCTGGCTGGGGGGGGGAGATTTGGTGTGGGGCCAGGCATGAGGGATTTGGGGTGTGGATGGGGCTCAGGGCTGGGGCAGGAGGTTGGGCAGGGGGTTGCAGGGTGAGAGTTCCAGCTGGGAGTTGGGCCAGAGATTAGAGATTTGGGGTGCAGGAGGGGGCTCCAGGTTGATGGATGGGGCCAAGGGGTTCAGAGTGGGGGTGTGTGGGAGGGTGAGGGCTCTAGCTGGGAGGTTGTAGTGCAGCAGGGTGGGGGCTCTGGGAGGGAGTTTGGGAGCAGAAGGGGGTTCTGAGTTGGGGTGAGGGTTCTTGGGTGCAGCCAGGGATGAGGGATTTGGGGTGCAAGAGGTGGCTCCAGGCTGGAGCAGGGGCTTGAGTTGCGGGGTGCTGACTCCAGGTGGCACTTACCTCAGGCTGCCCCCGGAAGTGGCTGGCATGTCCCTGCATCCCCTACGGAGAGGTGTGGCCAGATGGCACTGAACGCTGCCCCCTTCTCCCCTCCCCAGTCTCATGCGCTGCCCTCATAGAATTATAGAATCATAGAATATCAGGGTTGGAAGGGACCTCTGGAGGCCATCTAGTCCAACCCCCTGCCCAGAGCAGGACCAATCCCAACTAAATCATCCCAGCCAGGGCTTTGTCAAGTCTGACCTTAAAAACTTCTAAGGAAGGGGATTCCACCACCTCCCTAGGTAACACATTCCAGTGTTTCACCACCCTGCTAGTGAAAAAAAAAATTTCTAATATCCAACCTAAATCTCCCCCACTGCAACTTGAGACCATTACTTCTTGTCCTGTCATCTGCTACCAATGAGAATAGTCTAGATCCATCCTCTTTGGATCCACCTTTCAGGTAGTTAAAAGCAGCTATCAAATCCCCCCTCATTCTTCTCTTCCATAGACTAAGCAATCCCATTTCCCTCAGCCTCTCCTCATAAGTTATGTGTTCCAGACCCCTAATCATTTTTGTTGCCCTTCGCTGGACTCTCTCCAATTTTTCCACATCCTTCTTGTAGTGTGGGGCCCAAAAATGGACACACTACTCCAGATGAGGCCTCACCAGTGTCGAATAGAGGGGAATGATCATGTCCCTCGATCTGCTGGCAATGCCCCTACTTATACACCCCAAAATGCCATTGGCCTTCTTGGCAACAAGGGCACACTGTTGACTCATATCCAGCTTCTCGTCCACTGTCACCCCTAGGTCCTTCTCTGCCTAGCCATTCGGTCCCTAGTCTGTAGAGGTGCATTGGATTCTTCCATCCTAAGTGCAGGACTCTGCACTTGTCCTTGTTGAACCTCATCAGATTTCTTTTGGCCCAATCCTCCAATTTGTCTAGGTCCCTCTGTATCCTATCCTATCCCTACCCTCCAGCGTATCTACCACACCTCCCAATTTAGTGTCATCTGCAAACTTGCTGAGGGTGCAATCCACACCATCCTCCAGATCATTAATGAAGATACTGAACAAAACTGGCCCCAGGACCGACCCTTGGGGCACTCCGCTAGATACCAGCTGCCAACTAGCCTTGCAGCTCTCATTGGCTGCATTTCTCACCTAGGGGACACAGGGGCATTCCTGCCACGTCAGGGAGCTATGCAGAGCCAGGGCAGGTAGGGAGCCTGCCTTAGCCCTGCTGTGCTGCCGACCAAACTTCCAACAGCTCGGTCAGTGGTGCTGACTGAAGCTGCCATGGTCCCTTTTAGACCGGGTGTTCCGGTCAAAAAATGGATGCCTGACAACCCTATATGATCCCGAGCCCTGATCTCTGCTTTGGCTCCTGTTCCTTTCCCACACTCTGGTTCTGCTCCTGCCCTCATCCCTCTGCATTTGAGTCAAGTAGCTTCCTCCTCCTTCATGCTGCCTGGCCATTAGCAGAGGGGCACTGAGAGCACAGGACAGAGTCTTCCTGGTCTCACATCCTGTCGTGTGGATGGTGTCACAAAGGCCTCTGGCCACTGGAAGCAGCAATTTCAGGAAAAGCCCAGCTCAGTTTCTAGGCTTTCAAATGTATGTGGTTGCTCAGTGGGGACTGCACCTGCTTAGCCTGATCGGGAAGTAGGAGCTGTGAGGGGATGGAGCATGCTTAGTGCAGACTGAATCTTCAGAGATTTTAGTGGGCAACTCTAACAAGTCTCTCCTGAATGTGTGCAAACTGTGATTCTTCAGGTCTCATAGCTCAGCCAGATAGGGGCAGATTGTCACAGATGGCAAAAAACGCCCCCCTGACCATCATGTGTAAGGCCCTGAGACAATCAGGTTGTTTTTGTTTTGTGTTTGGTTTGTTCATAGCAGTATCATAGGTACAGAATTTTGCAGAGTGGGCACCACCACCATACAAATCACACTGAGCAGAAGACCAGGGCATGGATGCCACTTTAGTCTCCCCCTGTAGTACTGTCAACAGGAACTGAGACCTGGGAGATGTTCCCTATTGGTGCCCAACATGGAAAATATCAGTTTGAATGGCAAACATTTGGCAAAGTTATATGCAACTGGAAACAGGATCTTAGGGCTTGTCTATACAAGCACTTATTTTGTGTCAAGCTGGCATGTACATCTCACCTGACACACATTAAATGTCTATGTGTACCCTGCTACCATGCACTAAAATCTCTGTAGGGTGCTTTGATCTACCCCACTTTGTATGCCTCAGATATAGCTTGTGAAATCTGAGATCACTCCGCCAATGTGCTATGGATAAAGAGCATTGAGAAATGTGCATTGTACTCTGGGATGCTAGTAATTTGAAAACGGTAGAAGGGAAGATCTGAAGAGAGCTGTAGGAGCAGAGATCAATAGATGTATTAGTTCCCACTTGATAATTTCTAACTTCAGAATAAAGAGAGAGAGAGGTGTTTAATTTTAAGGAGAAGTTAAGTCTATACCTATTCAGCAAAACACTTACATGCTTTGTTGAATCAGGAACTTTGTGCTGGATGGGGATCTGCTATAGACCATTCCAAATCTCTCTCTCTCTCTCTCTCTCTCTCTCTCCCCACACCCTCCCCATCCCTCCCCAGGGACAACAAAAAGAATTGGTAAAACTTTTGCATAAACTTTACCAGATTTTGTTTTTTAACAAAACCAGAGTGTAATCACTTTCATCTTAATTAAGGTTTCATTACAAAAGTGTTTGCACAGCTCTAATAAGAAATGACATCTAATAAGTAAAATGCATAGCAGTGTAAATGGCTATACATTCATTAATGTGCTGTGCAAACTTTAATTAATCCAACGCAGTATCAATTCCAGATGATTAAAGCTGTTAATGTTGCAAAATTTTGTTTTAAAGAAGGCTAAGGATCAGATTCTGCCACATAGTGAGTAATATTTTACTCCCTAAATAGTTCCTTTTGAATTCAGTAAGACTACTCATAGAGTAAAGTATTATGTAATATGTGAGTAGGGTTGACAGAATCAGCCCTAAGTAACTTATATCATCCTCTCCCAGGCCTTGCAAAATGTTCGGTAAAACTGTCATCCAGTTTAGTTGATGGGAAAAAATAGCTGATTAAATTATCTTCCATTTATAAAATGTTATGCTCTGTAAATTATGTTGTATCATTAGGTTAGCATCTGCTTCAGGATTCATTGTATTTTGAAGAGGAATGATTAAAGAGGTTATTACTAAATCTACAAAGAACAGGACACACAGCATTTAAACACTACCCTATCATCTGTGCAACAAATGTTCAGCATCATTATGTTTCTACAATAGCAATTTGCTATTACTCTGTGGGGTAAGCAATCAATACAGGCAGGCAATACTTATTATATCAATAGAAAAGAGTACAGCTTAGTTTGTTACAGCCTTTGCAAAATCAATAAGCATGTCTCTTTAAAAAGCAGACTATTAGTCTCAGTTGCAGATGAGAGTGACAAGGTACAAGCTATAATTAACACAGGAAAACCTTTCAAGATGTTCATCCCTATGTTGTTAAATGTCATTCAACTTTTTACTGAACATTAACTATAAACATTGTTTATCACTGCCTAATGCACGAAGAACAGCATGAAATATGAATTCTCCCACAACAAACCAGTCTTTTAAAAATTAGGTTTGCACGATCTTTAATACAGTAAAGCAAGTGTGCTTAATACCATCCTGAATCTGTGTGTGGAGAACTTTTTATATGCATAGAATAAATATTGAGGAGTGGATTCTGATTCCTTGTAATAGTAAGAGGTTGTGTACAGCTTTGTCCCAGGAGTTGTCTATACCAGAAACAGATTACTTCCCCCTTGTGCAGGCTCACTTGTTCCACTGGCAAATGTACTGTGAGGCTGATGTCAGGGGTCTACTCATTCCCTGTTCCTGCCTGTCTATTTTCTGCCCACAGAATATTTCCTATATTCTTCTGCAGAAGGGGAAGTAGAGAGCTTTCTGGGGGCTATGCACCCCGCCATACATACCTGCAATGAACCCTCTTACTTCACTACATGGTCATGTAGAGCAAAACCCACTCTTGCAATGAATTCGTATTTAATTATTGCTGTTAACCACAGCTAAATTGTGAAGCCAACAATAAAACAGTAACACATGCTGCTACCTGGAAAAATGTCTTGTTTTTTCCCAGCAACACATTTTTGCAAAAGTACAATGTTTTGCAAGAGTCCAACATTTTCATTCATAGATGTGGAAAATCAGGCAGCTAAATCCATGTATCATCTAAGTACCCTCAAAGAGAAAATCAGGCCAGTTATTTAGGTGTCTAAATATGGATGAAGGAACTTCTGAAAGTCTTGGCCCTGAATTCTAGGCCTGTCTTTTCTATAAACTTTGTGTAACCTTCATCAATTACTTAACCTCTTTGCCTCATATTCCTCCCTGGCACAATACTGGCCTACATCTCAGGAGCTGTGAGGCCAAATCAATCCATATTTAAGTGCTTTGAAATCCTAGCATGGAAGCTGCTACAGAAATCCGTAGTATTTTTTATTAAATATACTGATTTATTAATAAGGCCTATGTTAGGGTTCCTTCCCCACTCTGAACTCTGAGGTACAGATGTGGGGACCCGCATAAAAGACCCCCTAAGCTTATTTTTACCAGTGTAGGTTAAAAACTTTCCCAAGGCACAAATTATGCCTTGTCCTTGAACAGTATGCTGCCACCACCAAGTGAATTAGACAAAGAACCAAAATATTCCCCCCCCATGCCCTTATACCCCCTTTCCTGGGGAGGCTTGAGAATAATATCCTAACCAATTGGTTACAAAGTGATCATGGACCCAAAGCTCTGGATCTTAGGACAATAGAGAAATCAGTCAGGTTCTTAAAAGTATTTTATTTTAAAAAAAAAAAGTAAAAATCACCTCTGTAAAATCAGGATGGAAAATAACTTTACAGGGTAACAAAAGATTCAAAAACACAGAGGATTTCCCTCTGGGCCAAACTTTAAAGTTACAAAAAGAAAACCAGAAATACACCTTCCTCTCAGCACAGAGAAAATCACAAGCCAAAACAAAAATAAGCTAATGCATTCCCTTGCTAGTACTTACTAATTCTAATGGAGTTGGATTGCTTGCTTCCTTGATTGTTGTGCGGCAAGCAAACAGAACAGATAGACCAAGACCTCCCCCCGCAACCCTGATTTGAAAGTATCTGTCCCCTGATTGATCCTTTTGGTCAGGGTTAGGGTTTGCCGGGTTACCTGAGCTTCTTAACCCTTTACAGGTAAAAGGATTTTGTGCCTCTGGCCAGGAGAGGATTTTATAGTACTGTATACTGGAAGGTTGTTATCCTTCCCTTTATATTTATGACAGCCTATAATCTACATCAGGAAAATATAGCCTGTTTTAACATGAGATGACTTATTGGAAATTGGCTGCAGAAATGGATTGTCCAGAGTCATATTTTGAATGGAATGTTTCAACTTTTATTCTTTATTATTAATGTTAATGTGCACAGAATCATGAGCAGGGTCTCATCACCACTAACAACATAATAATTTCAAAAATCATGTTGTTTAACAAGTACGGGGGGGAGGTATGGCGGGGGAAGGGAAGACATACATTTTCTTTACTTCTTATTTTAATTGATATTGGGGTGGGGAGGGATCTTCAAGGGCAGACACAGCCTGTTATCACCTTCTCCTTATTCCTCTTTGATCTCCCTGCCTTTACAACTGGTCTTTCACTGAAGTGAGAGACCCTACACAAGCTCGTTTTTTACTAACAGTTATACTATACGGCCTGGCTGTTTCTGAGGCACTGCTGCGTCCCATAGGTGAGCTGGTAAGAGGAAGTCCCAAGGTTACAGCCACTGCTGTTGTCCTAATTGAAAAAGAAGCCACAGTGCTCATCATCAATGGGCATCCCATTGTAATGTATTGTTGTAATAGTTATTAATAAAACACAGGTGACATCTAATTTGTTATCTCTGTACTGACTAGGTATTATTATTTATTACTTAGTATTTGGTTCCAGGATTTGAATTTGAGATCTACATGATGTGTTTAATTTTAATACTTGAAAAATTCAAAGCTTGTTTGCGGTGAGTAGAGCTGTGGAGCTGTATACTTCTCTTCATTCTGGGCACTCAGGTCCAGATTCATAAAGGAAACCCCAGATTTAGGCACCATTGCTGTCACTTAACCCTGTAGGCAACTAAATTCACTCTGCACCTACATTTTCAGGGTAAAAGTTCCCTATGTGCCTACTGCCAGAGCGTCTTCCTCTGGGCATATGCTGCCTCATTCGTGTCTGGACACCTACCTCATGCCTAATCCTAATGCAATCTACAAACCTAGGGAAGATAAGTGAAGGAGCTCCTATCTTGCCTGTGGGATCCAATCTGGTAGGTGCACTCAGAGCATAGCATAGATAGTGGTAGATACGCTGGAGGGCAGGGATAGGATTCAGAGGGACCTAGACAAATTGGAGGATTGGACCAAAAGAAATCTGATGAGGTTCAATAAGGATAAGTGCAGGGTCCTGCACTTAGGACGGAAGAACCCAATGCACAGCTACAGACTAGGGACCGAATGGCTAGGCAGCAGTTCTGCGGAAAAAGGACCTACGGGTGACAGTGGACGAGAAGCTGGATATGAGCCAGCAGTGTGCCCTTGTTGCCAAGAAGGCCAATGGCATTTTGGGATGTATAAGTAGGGGCATAGCGAGCAGATTGAGGGACGTGATCGTCCCCCTCTCTTCGACATTGGTGAGGCCTCATCTGGAGTACTGTGTCCAGTTTTGGGCCCCACACTACAAGAAGGATGTGGAAAAATTGGAGAGAGTCCAGCGAAGGGCAACAAAAATGATTAGGGGTCTGGAAGACATGAGTTATGAGGAGAGGCTGAGGGAACTGGGATTGTTTAGTCTGCAGAAGAGAAGAATGAGGGGGGATTTGATAGCTGCTTTCAACTACCTCAGAGGTAGTTCCAGAGAGGATGGTTCTAGACTATTCTCAGTGGTGGAAGAGGACAGGACAAGGAGTAATGGTCTCAAGTTGCAGTGGGGGAGGTTTAGGTTGGATATTAGGAAAAACTTTTTCACTGGGAGGGTGGTGAAACACTGGAATGCATTGCCTAGGGAGGTGGTGGAATCTCCTTCCTTAGAAGTTTTTAAGGTCAGGCTTGACAAAGCCCTGGCTGGGATGATTTAATTGGGTATGGGTCCTGCTTTTGAGCAGGGGGTTGGACTAGATGACCTCCTGAGGTCCCTTACAACCCTGATATTCTATGATTCTATGATTCTATAGCATAGCATTGCAATGCTAGGTCCCTTTGTGGATGTGGACTCACTATATAGTTCCTTTGGCACAGTGATAAACTTCAGAGAAAACAAACCCAAAATATAAACACTAGAGGAGGTCATACTTGCAAAGGCACAAATAGGAGCTGGGCTCCCAATCTTCTTCACTGCCAAAAGGAGTTAATCTCACAATGACCCTTTATGCTTTTGAAAATCTCCCCCTACATAGTCAAGTGAAAATAAAGGCTAGTTATTCAAAGCACTGGTGTCATGTACAGATTTTATCTTGTCACAGCATTGTTCTGGTCTTGTAAAATGTTTATCTCAATTTAACTTTATCAAATGAGTAGCCAAATGATGAAACTTATGACGGCAATGTAACTTTCCTGAACCTTCTATATTTTTCTTCCAAACACTTACTGCTGTTTTTAAAAAACATGTATTCTCTTATCTACTTCATACATTTATTAAACTATAGGAGCTAGTTGTCTATTATTTACACTCCTTAAAGCTCTTCTTACTTGCTACCATTTCAGTTCTAACTTTCTTGTTTCTCATACCCCACTCTAATACCGTCCATTCTTCTCTTTACGGTGGTTTCAGATGATCTATGATAACCATTTTCTATTTTTTTTCTATTTTCTTGCTTGTTTGATTTTACCTCAGTTCCAGGGTCTCATCTGTTCTCTAATGCCCATATTCATATTTAGAGAACAAAATTTTCTCACATTCAAGTGGCATATCTATCAGGCTTGCCAACAAAATAATACTTCTGATGGCCTATCTGGACCCAAATGAGACAAAATGGTACTTATTCCCACTCCATTGTATATACTACTCTGTACTCATTTTTCTTCTATAATCCCCCCCAGACTGTTGAATCCCCATTCACTTCTAGACCTCTCTGTTGAAGATACCAGCAAGTTTCCGGTTGGTGTCAGTTCTAATGAGGGAGTTCAAATGTAAAATCTTGTCCACAGAAACTGGACTGAGATCACCAAAGCATTAGACACAAATAGCCATCCAATTTTAACTAACATTTCCATCGTTACTGAGCGGAACTGAATGAGGGAGCTAGAATCAAAAGTCTCAGTGTCCATATTACTAATTCACTCAGTGCTTTAGTCCTAATTACATGTAAAATATTTTTTTACACAAAAATAAACTTAAAATATTTTGTTATTCTTAAGATCAACTCACATCTACATTTTCCAATGCAGTATTTTAGAATGAAAACATAATTAGGAGCATATCTTGACTCCAGAATGTATATTTAGTTCCTCAGATCCTGGGCTGTAGCTGAGGAACATTCAATGCTGGCTTTAGGCCCCTTTGCAGTTCCCAGGCTGGGGGAGTCCCAGCCACTGGGCCCCAATTTACACCGCCTGTCAGCATATTCAAGGGGCTGTTCCAGCAGCCAGAGCTTAGCTAATCATGAAGGACCACATCCACTCTCTTTGTACTAATTGCAGGAAGAGAGTTAGTATAAGAGGCAGTCAATTAGCTCTCTGCCATTTGAGTAAAACCATAAGTTGGGAGAATCTTCCAGTATTCAGCTAAATCATCTCTAGGGACAGCTTTGTGCTGACAGAGAAGCACAAAGCTGTTCCAACCTATGTGAGAACCAGCTCTAATGTTTTTTGTTATATCGTTCATTACTACTTTATCATTTAATACAGCACCAACTGTGCATGTCATTTTAAAATGAAGTGAGCATGATCCAATTAAACTCACACTGCTGGATGAAAGAAAGCTAAACTGAAAGGTAGATGTTAATTGCTATCTCCAGAGTTCAGGCCTCTATTATTTGATGCTTATGGCCTAATTTTTGCATTGATGATGCTAATTTAAAGTGACTGACCAAGCATCCCAGTGTGATCAGAACAGTCACAGACAGTAATCGAATGTGCTGATACTTCAGTGATTTTTACTATTTATAAGACAAGTTAAGGCAGCTACCATACAACTTTCTAACCACATCAGCCTTGATTTGCAGGAAGATTCTCTGCAGGAGTTTTAATGCCATTGCATGAAGCAGTTTCTAATTTATACTGTGATAAGAAAGTGAAGAGAAAAATTAAATGACTCATAACACATTTTTGAGCCTGGGTGGATAACCTAGATTATATTCACCCTGATATCTGTTTAATGGTCAATGGAGCATATCTAGAAAAATATTCCGGGTTGCTATAAGATTATGACCTGTAGGGAGACATGGGACTTTTCTCGTTTGGTTTGTTTTTCCTATCTTAATTGTGTACAGCCTTCAACTGGGGTCTGACTCAGTTTGTGAATACAAGAAGTTGAATTTTGTGTAAATATTCTCATCCTTGAACCCAGAAGTTGTACATTAGTAATGGCTATGGCTCCAGTACAGCAACTTATTAAGTATGTGCCTAGTTATAAGAACATAATTAGTCCAGCTAGCTTCAATGGGACTACTCAAGTGTTTAAAGTTAAGCACATGATTAAGTGCCTGGCTGAACTGAGCCCTAGATGTTGAGCATAACCCTTTTTTCAACTCTAGTGTGTGATTGATGTGTCTGTATAGCCTCCCAGGTGCCACGAAAACTGTTAGAGATGAGCAAACCCATCTAGTAAGAGTTTATTTTTAATAAAAATGATAATCCTAATAATCCAAAATAAAACGTATTGGGCTTGCCAGACTTGTTGACATAAGTGAGCTCCACTGCTGTGTATATATGTTGGAAGGGATTAGAAAAGTATAGAAATGGCTGTGGGAGTCCAAACAAAATTAGGGAGCCTGGAATTGTCTGTCAAGACCAGAAAGGTAATTTCGCACTGACAATAGAGAAGTACAATGGCCTAGATACACAAAGGTACTTAGGCACCTAGGTCTCAAATACTGATGCCTAAGTCCGAGTTTGGTTACACTGCAATCCACAATACTCCTGCTGAACCCATTAGGTGCCTTTGCTTTCAGGATAAAAGCTCCCGAGGAGACTACATTTCAGCTTTGTAGATCACAGTGTTGTTCGGTGTGTTTCTTTTGTCTTTTTTTTTTAAAGGCACCTAAAAGTTAGGTGCTGTGATGTTCAACATTGGAATGCCTAAGTCCCTTTGTGAATCCTACCCAGTATGGCTGTGGAAGATTTTCTGGAACAGTCCAGGGCTAATGGGAAGAGAGGCAGAATAAGAAACATCCCGGGATGGAAGACGAACCAATGAATTCTTAAGAGCCATAGAGTGATGACACTGAAATTGTTTGGAGAGTGTGAGTTTGTGTGTCGGGGGTGGGGGTGGGTGGAGAGATATCAAATTGGCCCTGAAATTGTCTGGAGAGTCCCTCTAGGACTAATTGGAGAGACCAACATATTCCAAATAGTAGACCAGAAAGGGGGAAGTCTGGATTAGTTGATGGGGAAATAAGAGATTATACACAAGAGTTCTCCATTAAACTCTAAACTTGCCAGATGTCCTCATTTCCTTGTCCTGCATTGGTGGATATGATGATGATGATGATGTAACCTGGAACATGTTCTGTTTGGCTGATTTCCTCTGCACCCTGCTCATTGCTTTTCCATTCCATTTCCCCTTTAAATTTTTAAAGAAGCAGTTTGAGAAAGTTAAAATTCTGATTTCAGTCTCAGTAAGACACACAAATCAATCTACTCCCTTCTGGCCACTCAATCAATTACAACTTCCTTCTACACCTACTATCTCTAAGGTAACATTACCATAGAGGCAGGGGGGCTTTCATAAATGTTTCTACAATGTAAGCACCTTGCAAAGAGGAAAGAGTAGTAAAAAGTGGGATAAAAGAGAATTTCAGAAAATAATAATAAAGGAGAAGATGAACAAATACAAACAAAGAAAGGGAAAATATAAAGAAAAGAAACCCTTACAAAATCAATATAACTGTCTATAATAATACATGAGAATGTGTTAGAATGTAACACTATTTTATATTAAAATTTAAAAATGATCAGTAATCAAATCTGTGAATAGAAATTTGGGTACCAGAATGGACCCCACCTTTTGATCAGTCTCCAATCAGCTCCCAGCAACCAATGTATTTTCAGTGTTACTTTAATGTTTTTTGCAAGACCTTTTTAATCTCTCCTTCCTCTAGGCCTCTTTGAGTTCATTATTAACATCCTCCATACTTCAACCAGAGACACTTAGAACATACTTCTGTACCTCTGTAGAACCCTGCTGCTATCAATGAGATGGCACCCAAGTGCAGAGGTCCACATTTATGGCACTATAGCAAGATTGGAGCCATAAGTACAGGTTTTCAAAGATGTTTAGGTACCTAATGTTTCAGGTGTGTGTCCAGACCTACCGTTTTAAAGGTATTTGGGTCCCTAAAGATGGAGTCAGATGCTTAGAGAGATTTTCAAAAGTGCTGAGATGCCTAACTCCTACTGAAATCAATGAGTCAGTTGCGTATGCACTTAAGAAAATCACACTAGGCACCCATCTGAATCTTTATGCACCAAAATATATTCGAATATCTGGCCCTTAATCTTTTCCCACTGTCTGTTTGAAGGCTTTGCTTGTAATATCGCCCAAATCTTCAAGAATTCCACTTTCATATTTTTGAGACTGGGAAAACAGGATTCTCTTAAAGGCTATACCCATTCCAATGACTTTCATGTCTCTCACCTGCAGGGCTTTTCCAGCTTCATAGGTCAGCAGAGCTTATTAGGCCTTAGTTAAAATCAAAAGAGATTAACAAATTACTATTGTACAGCCACATCTCTTAAGTATATTTTATAATAGTTTCCAGATTGAATCTCAAACCACCTATTGTTTTAAATTGTTTTTAAAACTATCTGATGCCTGATGAAAAATATTCTGTATAAACTTTTCTGTCTCTCATGCAAGTAAGGGAATTTACCACTAAATACAAGACTGGTAGAATAAAACACATGATGGCCCTTTTAAAAACAAACAAAGAAACAACAACAGAAAAACAAACCTCAGCATCCAGACGTCGGGAAAGTTCAAGTCTGGATCCAGATTTATAGGCAAATATTTTGGCTCACCCTTCTCTATAGTGGGGTGAATCAAAATCATGGATCCAAGCACCATTGCACTTTTAAGTTTAGATCTATATCCCAGCTCAAGCCCACTTCTAATTAAAATGTTTATTTTTAAGTTTCAAACTTGTTATGCACTTAGTTCATGGAGAAAACTGCCTGCTATATACCATTTTCTTAATACTGAGGTTTATTTAACATGCTAAATGTGACAGCCCACATTAACTTCAGTGGAGCCAGGATTTCACCCTATGTCTGAGTTTTTATGACTTGAGGACACTGCTTTCTAGAAATCAGGATCTGCATATTTTTGTTTTGGCTGATAGTACTTGTTTTTGTTGTCTGTTTCTGTCTTTCTCCTGTATCCTGCTACCATACAGTATTAGGCCATCCTGATTTTGCCTTACTGCTGTTGATATTCTTCCAGTAACTGTTCCTAATATTTGCAAAAAGAAAAGGAGTACTTGTGGCACCTTAGAGACTAACAAATTTATTTGAGCACAAGCTTTCGTGAGCTACAGCTCACTTCATCGGATGCATTGCTACTCTTCTGTCACTACTTCCTTTCCTATCCTATCTATAGTCATGTTACTGACTTATGCTATCCCAACCTGATCTTGCTAGACTGCTGTATTGACTTCAGTACATTTCCTTTTCTTTCTCTTCCACAGAAAGAAGGGATTCAGGTGTCATGATGCCATGATGGTGTAAAAACTTAGTTACAAAACAAAATCTTAAAAACCTTCTTTGTCTCTTTATACATCTTTCCTTGCCAAAATAAAACCCTCACTTCCCAATCCTTCCATTATGAGCTGAGTGAAACCTTGTTATGGGTTGAGTTAAAACCTCATTGAGACTTATAGGTGTGTACTCACCCTTCCACTAACATAACTGTAAGACTAAACACCCACCTAAAACAAAGAGTATGAACCTGCTCAGGAACATTATACTGGGGTGGGGGAGGAGCTGGATGGAGATTGTGTGTGGGGAAGGCAGAATGGAAGAAAAACTGGGGAACATTGATGTCTAGTGTATATTTAAATTTTAGGTTGATGCAACTATGTTTTTCAGGGGTGTGAAAAACTCACATCCCTAAGTGCCAGCTATGCCACTGTAGTCCCCATAGTGTAAACATGGCCTGAGAGAGTGAGAGAGCCTGAAGGAGTATTTGAAAGTTGAAGGTGGTTGACCCTGGAAGAAACCTGGGGTGAAATTTTTGGGTAAGGAGTACAGGCTGAAAAGGGTGCTCTTGGTGCTGTGAAAGTTGTTTCATAGTATTTGATTCTTTCTGAATTCAGAGACACAGGATTTTTTATGTTCTTTGTAAATAAACTGCATCAAAGAAATAACTGACTGTCACCACTGTCTCCTCCTTACTGGAACAACCTAGTGGACCCCAATTTTTGGCTAGTGATTCAGGACAAAATGGGCCACACTTTTTCTTTAACTCTGTCACTTCCTAGCCCTTTAGAGTAATAGCCCAAATTGCCTTTTTCTTAGCTCTCTGATGCCCACGCCTCCGTGTCTCTACTTATCTGTTGTCTGCATTCCTACTGTTCATCTGTAATGTTGCTCCCTCCTTTCTTCAACAGAGGGTTGTAGGTTAGATTGAAAACTCCCAAATTCTTTGTTCTCATAATACTGCAGCACAGGCTGTCAAGCAACAGAGATGTGATCTGATAAATCTTGTCTTCCAAATAACTCTGACCCTGAGTATAGTAGCTAATTCCTTTTTCATATACTCAGAATGTCAGAACAGAAAATCAATCATAAGTCATCATCATCACTGCATCATTAAAGAGTGAGACACGATGTCTCTGCATTCTGAGGAAGAAAGGGGCTGAGGTTAAAATCACAAACCGTAGCTATAATTTATGATTTAATTAAACTGTATATGGATACACACATCTGACACTATCTCTTTTGCTATTAGAGTGTTGTAGAGGGAATAAACCACCAGGGATATGATTAATTGAGCCTCAGCAGGTAATAACTAATCAGAGGGAAAACTGGAACAGATACCCTGGAGATTTCTTATGCTCTAGATTCCTTCTTTCTCTCTTCAGTACTTTGTATACTGCCATCCATTCCAAAGCAGGAAGGACTGGTAAGAAAAATTGTACAAATAGTCTAATTCGTACAACACTCCCCTTTTTAAAATGAATAAGAGACTAGTGAGTTCCCACAAGCTTCCCAAGACAATTATGGATGACCATGCATATTTCTCTTACAAAGGAAAATGAAAAGCTCTCTGTATAGCTATGTTTGGAAGAGGTGAATTCCCACACATGTATTATCCAATTGCTGAATGAATATTAATCTTTTTAAAAGAAAAAAATGTAAATATGCCAACAAATATACATGGACCACACATAGGTAGGTGTGCAGTTTCCAGGTGTAGTATTATATAGAGATTCTGATAATCTGCAACATAAAGGTTACATCCATTTCCATTATAAGCCTTATTTTTTATCTTTCTTACTCCCCCTTCACTTTGGTTAGCAAAATCAGCTTCACCTGAAAATTACTTGATTTACTCTGACAGCTGTAATTTTTTTTTCTTATAAATATGGGGGAGGGCGAAGGATTCAGCAGCTTTTGCATTTACAGGTTGTCTAAAACAATTGCCCTGATGTGAAACTATAGTATATCTAACATAGTTAGTTAGTTGACTTTCCGTATCATTAGATCTCCTTGATGTTTCATAAATAGGCTACATTTGTAGGAAGAAGAAGAAGGAAAAGGTTGTTATGAAGCAAAGATATTATTGATTGTTTTCTCTCAAAAATTCAGCTTTGGTGGCCCTTGCAGTATTTACAGTCTGTGTATATATGATTAGCTTGTCTTTTGGTCGTTAAGAGTAGAGAGAAAATTAAGTGTCTTTCTATACTTCATTGCTATAACACAGATTTTTTTTTCTCTTCGCTCAAATGTTAGAGGCTGCTTTTGGAGCAAAAGAACCAGAATTTTAGTCCCAGCTTTGCAGGTCTATGTGGTTTATTCAGTAATTGTGTTTGTTCTGTTTGTAACTATGGATTAGTTGCAGAACAGCACCCAACTTGAAAGTATAAAGAAAATTGGTCAATCTTTTCTATTTGTTACAGAAAAATGAAACAGAGCTATGTCTGTTACCGTCATTCCTTTTTTATTGTTCCTTTCCTAGACTGGTTTGATGAATAGAGTATTCTGAGATCTGTGGCCGATTTGGGGAGGGGCGAATGTAGATGGATGAAAGAGGCTGTGTAATCTATATCTGAATTAGCACAAATGAGTATAAAGTATGAGTGTTGCTTTGTTTGTTTGCTTCTCTTCATATCATATATTTTCTTTATTGACTTCAAAACATAACCTTACAAGGTTTTGTTAAAGCCCCAGTAATCAGAGGCTTCGTGTTTGTTTGACTGTCAACAGAACACTGACATGGGTCACTAACTACGAGGGGGTTCAGAGGCATTTATCAAAGCCAGCATGCAGTTGCTAGTTCATTTTGTTTCCAGTATTAGGGCATACAAGAATGTTGATACCCACCTGCTGAAGTGAAGAAACAGATTGACAGAGCCAGAAGAGTACCCAGAAATTACCTACTACAGGACAGGCCCAACAAAGAAAATAACAGAACGCCACTAGCCATCACCTTCAGCCCCCACCTAAAACCTCTCCAACACATCATAAAGGATCTACAACCTATCCTGAAGGATGACCCATCACTCTCACAGATCTTGGGAGACAGGCCAGTCCTTGTTTACAGACAGCCCCCCAACCTGAAGCAAATACTGACCGTCAACCACATAACAAAAACACTAACCCAGGAACCTATCCTTGTAACAAAGCCTGTTGCCAACTGTGTCCCCATAACTATTCAGGGGACACCATCATAGGGCCTAATCACATCAGCCACACTATCAGAGGCTCATTCACCTGCACATCTACCAATGTGATATATGCCATCATGTGCCCGCAATGACCCTCTGCCATGCACATTGGCCAAACTGGACAGTCTCTACTGTGACAAAGTTCCTCCTCTACCTTGGTGGGTCTTGCGCTCATTGGCAGATTTGCTCATCTTGGAGCTTCACGGCAGCCCTCAGTTTGGCCGTTTTCGTGAACCCAAAGTCCATGTCAACTTCTCCTGTGTCTGACCAGGAGTTGGGAGGTTTGGGGGGAACCTGGGCCCGCCCTCTACTCCGGGTTCCAGCCCAGGGCCCTGTGGAATGCAGCTGTCTAGAGTGCCTCTTGGAACAGCTGTGCGACAGCTACAACTCCCTGGGCTACTACCCCATGGCCTCCTCCTAACCCCTTCTTTATTCTCACCATAGGACCTTCCTCCTGGTGTCTGATAATGCTTGTACTCCTCACTCCTCCAACAGTCCGCGTTCTCACTCTCAGCTACTAGTGCCTCTTGCTCCCAACTCCTCACACGGGCACCACAAATTGAAGTGAGCTCCTTTTTAAGCCCAGGTGCCCTGATTAGCCTGCCTTAATTGATTCTAGCAGCTTCTTGATCAGCTGCAGGTGTTCTAATAAGCCTGTCCGTCTTTTATTTCATGGGAGAAGCCCGGTGCTACCTCTGCTGCTCAGTGGGGCATGTCTGAAGAGACTGCCCTTTGACCCAGCGGTGAGGGGCACCCGAGACCCCCGAGACCCGGCAGGACATCGGCTCCGTCGTTGCCGATGCACCTGGCTGCCCAGCACCTGAAACCACCTCTCCTCCTGCTTGATCCACCGCTGCTCCCATCTGGGTCCAAGAGACACCTCCCCTGCAATGCCCATACGAGCAAGGGAATCCCACCCTTGCTATTAACAATCCAGCAGAGCCTATGGAGGAGCGTGCAGCAAAGATATTACCGGGTATAGGAGGGGCCCGCCCCAAGGAGAACCCCTGCCTCTCATGCTGCCTCACCGTTACCCCCCCGAACCTCTGAACCATCGCCTCTGCCCCCCGACACAACCCCTGCTAACCAACCCCCAGATGACGCTATGGAGGGCTGGACCCTAGTCCAGGGGAAGCGAGGCAAGTGGAAGGCTCGAGCTCCGCTGCACCCATCCGATGCGGAGGCCCCCCGGAAGACCGGGAAGGGAGGCACTGATATTGAGCCTTCCGCTATGCCCACGAGTCAGATCCATCTGCCGGTGTCGGGAGGGGAAGACAGAAGAGCATTGGAAGGTAGAATCTCCCCTCCACGGGAGACCCTCCCCTCCAAGACCCCTGAGGAAGCCCCTTCTACCCGGATACCACCTGAACACCCCGCGAACCCCGAAGCGACCGCTGAGGCAGGCCCCAGAGGAGAGGCCCCCGGGGTAGCAGAAGACGACCTCTCCTCCATGTATGAGGAGATTGAGGCCCTAGGTTTGACCCCGGTCACCCAGGGAGAAGATGATCTACTGCCGGCTGGCCTCGATCTGGGCAACCTCACCCCAGTCCCCCTTTCCCCATGCTCCCTCCCCCTAACTGCCTTCCCGGGCGGGCACCCTACAGAAGGTGGTCCACCACCTGATGCCATGGCCACCAAATCCACCACAGAGCCTGCGCCCAGCATCACTGGAAGCCCCCTCCCTGCCCCAATCCTCGAATATGCTCAGGAGGCACCACCTTTCAGCTGCTTGCCTCCCGAAGCCCAGAGCCTTGCCTCTGTCCCCACCCCCACCCCTGTCCCTGCCCAATCCACCTCCTCCTGCAATGCTATTGACACCCCTGGGGTTATTTCTTTTCCGTTTTTTGCGGATTCCCCCCAGGGAGCAGCCTTTGCATTTTCCTGCCACGACCCATTAGGAGCTGCAATTTTCCCTCTGCCATCCCCTTCTACCCCAAGACGTGAGATGGACCTAATAACTTTAGCCTGTCAGACGCCCCGTCAGTGGTCCTCACCCTGCCTGCCCGCCTCAGCGGACCACGAGGCTGCATCAAGATCCCCACCGGAGAACAACCCGGAAATCGCAACCCCCCGCCCCCCGTGACCTGCGAAATGCATTGCGGAAGTTTTTAGAAAACATCCGTGGCACCCGCAACAGGGTACAGCTGGCTCTCCAGCTATGGGGGGACTTTGATCAAATCCTCCAGGCCACAAGGGCCCTTATAAAGGAGGGTAGAGGGCAAGGAAGGCGCGGTGCTGCGGCCTACGGGTGGGCCCACGGCTTCCGTAATGATTTACTCACTTACGGGATGGGTCACGAATTGTTGCACGACCCGCCAGGAGCCGCGAACCCCCCCGCCAATAAGGGATCCCCACCCCACCAGCCCTCCTCATGACGCCTCTCATTATCGCAACCTTGAACACCAGGGGCTGTAGGATGGCTCTCCGCAGGTCCCAGGTACTCTCTTAACTTCAGGAAGGGGGGTACTCTGTGGTTTTCCTGCAGGAGACCCATATGGACCCGACCGCCGAGGACAGGTGGCGGCTGGAGTGGGGGGACGGGGTCTACTTTAGCCACTTCATGATGTGGCAAGCTGGAGTGGTGACCCTGTTCTCCCCCAACCTATGGCCCGAGGTGCTAGGGGTCACTGAGGCCATGCCGGGCCACCTGCTGCATCTCCGAGTCTGTATGGAGGGGCTCGTGGTCAATTTTGTTAATATCTATGCCCCGAATACGAGCCCGAAATGGCCACAATTCTATCAGCGGGTGTCCGACTTCCTCGGCACCCTAGATTCTCACAAGTGCCTAGTCCGGGGAGGGGACTTTAACACCACCCTCGAGGAACAGGACTGCTCAGGGGCTGAGCTGAGCCCGGCCGCTGCGAACATTCTCCGAGAAATAGTCGAACATCACTCCCTAGTGGACGTCTGGCGTGACCACCACCCAGATGACACTTCCACATTCACCTTTGTTTGGGTGGAGGCCCATCGGTCACACCACGCTCGGTTGGACCGTATTTATTTATCCCGTTTCCATCTTTCACAAGCCCACTCCTCCAACATTCGGCCGGCCCCATTTTCCAACCATCATCTAGCCACCATAACAGCCTCCCTCCGTGCAAAGAGGCTGGGGCTGGCCTATTGGCATTTTAACAACAGCCTGTTGGAGGATGAGGGCTTCGTGACGTCCTTCCGGGAGTTTTGGGTGGCCTGGCGAGAGCAGCAGCGTGCCTTTCCCTTGGCGCAGTGATGGTGGGATCTAGGGAAGGTGCGCGCCAAGCTCTTCTGCCGTGACTACACCCGGGGCACCAGCCGATGGAGAAATACAGCGATAGAGCAGTTGGAACGGGAGGTCTTAGAGATGGAGAGGCATCTGGCCGCCAGCCCCAAGGACCCATTCCTCTGCGGAGCGTGCCGGGAGAAGCGGGAGGAACTCTGGGCCCTCGAGGACCATCGGTCCCGAGGTGCCTTTGTTCAATCTCGCATCCGCCTCCTTTGGGAGATGGATCGCGGCTCCCGTTTCTTCTATGCCCTGGAGAAAATGAGGGGGGCCAAGAAACACATCACCTGCCTTCTAGCAGAAAACGGCACCCCCCTCACTGATCCGGTGGAGATGTGTGGGAGGGCCCATGACTTCTACACAAGCCTTTTCTCCCCGGATCCGACCGATCCTGGTGCTTGCAGGGTGCTCTGGGAGGAACTCCCCATGGTCAGTGTGGGTGACCGAGACCGACTAGAGCTGCCTCTCACCCTGGCCAAGTTCTCGGAAGCCCTCCGTCGCATGCCTACCAATAAATCTCCGGGCACGGACGGGATGACTGTGGAGTTCTACCGCGCACTCTGGGACATCCTTGGCCCAGACCTAGCTACTGTCTGGGCTGAGTCTTTGCAGGGCGGAGTCCTCCCTCTTTCGTGCAGGCGAGTGGTGCTCGCCTTGTTGCCGAAGAAGGGGGACCTTCGCGATTTACGAAACTGGCGTTCTGTGTGCCTCCTTACCACGGACTACAAAATCGTAGCGAAAGCAATCTCGCTGCGGCTAGGGTCCGTGATGGCAGACGTGATCCACCCAGACCAGACCTACACTGTCCCAGGCCACAGCATTTTTGACAACCTATTTCTAGTCCGAGACCTTTTGGAACTTGGGCATAGAGATGGTCTGTCGTTCGATCTCCTATTTCTTGATCAGGAGAAGGCGTTCGATAGAGTGGACCATGGATACCTCCTGGGCACTCTCAGGTATTTGGATTTGGACCTCAGTATGTGAGTTTTCTCTGGGTGCTGTATGCCTCCGCGGAGTGTCTGGTTAGACTCGACTGGACCCTGACTGAACTGGTCAGCTTCGGGCAAGGAGTACGGCAGGGGTACTCCCTCTTGGGCCAGCTGTATGTTCTGGAGATTGAGCCCTTCCTCTGTTTCCTCCGAAGGAGGTTGACAGGGTTGGTCTGCAGGAGCCGGAGCTGCAGCTGGTCCTGTTGGCGTATGCCGATGACGTGCTCCTCGTGGTCCAGGACCCGGGCGAATTGGCGCAGGTGGAGTCTTGCCAGGCCATCTATTTGGCAGCCTCTTCCACCCGAGTCAACTGGGTCAAGAGCTCTGGCTTAGTGGTGGGGGACTGGCGGCAGGTGAGCTCCCTCCCACCTGTGCTTCAGACCATCTGGTGGAGCGCGGGTCCACTGCTCTACCTAGGCATTTACCTTTCTGCCACGCACCCTTCTCCGCCGGAGAACTGGCAAAATTTAAAAGGCAGGGTGATAGAGCAGCTCCGGAAATGGATGAGCCTACTCCGATGTCTCTCCCTCCGAGGGAGAGCACTGGTGCTTAACCAACTAGTCCTGTCCATGCTCTGGAACCGGCTCAACACCCTGGTCCCGGCCCCAGGTTTCCTGACCAACTTCTGCACATCGATTCTAGAGTTCTTTTGGTTAGGAATGCACTGGGACCCTGTTGGGGTTCTTCATCTACCCCTGAAGGAAGGAGGGCAGGGCCTGAAGTGTCTGCACACTCAGGTCCGTGTCTTCCACCTCCAGGCCCTGTGGAGGCTCCTTTATAGTGCAAGTAGTTCAACATGGAGCATACTGGCGCACGCCTTCTTGTGCCGCTTCCAAGGGCTCCGATACGACTGGCAGCTCTTTTATCTCTGTCCGAGAGGTTTTCCGCGAGACCTCTCCAGGCTTCCGGTCTTCTACCAGGACCTCCTCTGGACCTGGAAACTGTTTTCAACGACCAGGTCCATGACGGTCACCGTGGGAGCAGATCTCCTCGCGGAGTCCCTACTATACAACCCCCAGCTTCGTCTGTAGGTGGCGGAGTCCCGCTCGGTGCGCCAGAGTTTGGTCCTGGTGGAAGTCACGAGAGTCGGAGACCTCCTGGACTGCGACCAGGGAGACTGGCTGGATCCCCTGACGCTGGCTCGGCACATGGGGCTCCCTAGACCTCGTACCCCCCGGCACATACTTGAGGAGGTGAAGGCCACCTTGACTCCCGCTGCTCAGGCTTATTTCAACTGAGCCCTGCATGAGGGCGCACCCCGCCCACCCTCTACCCCAGGCCCACCGGACCTTTCAATTGGGCCCCTACCCTGTAGATCCCAACAAACCCCTCACCCTTTCACTGCGGGCCGGCTGCATGAACTGCAGCCGGTCAGCTTCCAAATCGTGCCACGGAAACATCTATACACACTCAAGTTTCACACCCTTCACGCCCACACCCTGGTGTCCTGCCCCGATACAAAGTGGGGGGACCTCCTGCCACCTTTGGAGGGTGAGCAGCCCTGGTGGGCCAGCCTGTATTCCACCTTGGTCCCGAGGCCCATCGGGGACATTAGTTGGCGGCTCCTTCATGGAGCTGTGAGCACGGGCGTGTTTTTGACGTGGTTCACCCCCATCCCGAATACTTGCCCTTTTTGCAACATGAGGGAAACCCTGACACATGTATATTTAGAGTGTGCCAGGCTGCAGCCCCTCTTTTGGCTCCTCATGAATATTTTATTACGCTTTTGGCTCCACTTTTCCCCTCACCTTTTTATTTACACTCTCCCCATCCTTGGCCCCAGAAAGTCGCGGGATCTCCTGGTTAACCTCCTCCTAGCCCTAGCTAAAACAACCATCTCTAAAACCAGAGAGAGGAGGTTGGCCGATGAAGCATCCTGTGACTGTAGGGCCATTTTCTGATCCTCAGTACATTCACGTATCCGGGCGGAGTTCCTCTGGGCGGCATCCACCGACTCCCTTGACGCCTTCGAGGAGCGGTGGGCGCTGTCCGAGGTTCTCTGCTCGGTGACCCAGTCTGGTTCCCTCCGTCTGACCCTTTGATTGGGGGGAAGAGCGAGAGACACCAGCCCCAACTGTTGCCGCTGTGGATACCATCATTACTGTCACCTAGGAGGGGTCCTATCACATGTGGGTGTACATCCCCCCACCCCCAAACCGCCCACCCTGCAGCCTTGCCCATCCTGTTGGGTACTCTCAGGAGAGGAATAGTTGGTGACACTGGGCTTGGCACTAGGTAACTCGAGGGGGTTGAAGACTATGAGTGTCGAGGAAGCCCCCCTGCTCTGGGCCCAGGCAAGCCTGAACACTTCTCTCCCTTGAAGGCTGCTGTGTTATACATTGCATTTGCTTTTGTTTTGTTGCATTGTTTTGTTTTACCTATTTTGGTGATTTTTTGTAAGTTTGTTATGTAAATAAAATTTTCTCCTGCTTCAAAAAAAAAAATACTCTCCTGTAGCCATCTGGCCCGACCCTGTCATACTACTTAAAAGAATAAATGGACACAAATCAGATGTCAAGAACTATAATATTCAAAACCCGTCAGAGAACACTTCAACCTCCATGGTCACTCAATTACAGACCTAAAAGTCGCAATTCTTCAACAAAAATCTTCAAAACCAGACTCCAACAAGAAACTGCAGAACTGGAATTAATTTGCAAACTGGATACAATTAATTTAGGCTTGAATAAAGACTGGGAGTGGATGTGTCTTTACACAAAGTAAAACTATTTCCCCATGTTTATTCCCCCCTCACACACACACTGTTCCTCACATGTTCTTGTCAACTGCTGGAAATGGCCAACCTTGATTGTCACTACAAAAGGTCCCCTCTCACCCCCGCTGGAAATAGCTCACCTTACCTGATCACTCCTGTTACAGTGTGTATGGTAACACCCATTGTTTCATGTTCTCTGTGTATATAAATCTCCCCACTGTATTTTCCACAGCATGCACCCGATGAAGTGAGCTGTAGCTCACGAAAGCTCATGCTCAAATAAATTTGTTAGTCTCTAAGGTGCCACAAGTCCTCCTTTTCTTTTTGTGGATACAGACTAACACGGCTGCTACTCTAAGAGCTAAGGAAGGCTCCTGGCTTGGAGAGATTGGACCAGGTTCCTTGGCAGAGGCAGTTTAGTGCCCAAACATAAACAGAAGCCTGAGGAAAATAAAGCAACAAAACATGTAAGACTACATTTTTAATCCCAATAGGGACACTCTTTTCTCTAAACAATGTATTTTAAACCCATGTTCTTTAAAGCTTTTTTTTTTTTTTTACAATAAAAGTAACTGAGAAAGTATTCTCATTTTGAGTTTGTATAAAGTGCAGGCTACCATGTTATAATGATCATTTACATTAGAGATCACATCATGGGATGTGTAGCTTTCAGGAAATTGATTGGGTTTTTCATTGGCACAGGGGTCTATGCTTATGATTCCTCTTGCATAATTGGGGCATGCTTCTTCTAAGTATTGCATTGTTTTCTTTTGAGGTTATTTTCTTAACTCTTTTCATTCCAACAGATTTAATCCAGTGAATTCCAATTTTTGTTTGCTTATTTGTTTTGGTGACAATTCAGGTCTGATCATACAAAACTCAGATATCAATGGGAGATTTTTCCCTGGGGATTGAGTGATTAGTCATGAATTTCTTAAATCAGATGCCAGTTTCTGTGATATATACCTCTAAAAATGCAGTTTTGGTAGCTTTTGCAGTATTTTTGTTCAATCAATTATGAATGAAGCAAAGTTAATTGTTTGCAGCAAAACTGTACATTGACTTTTACATAATGCTCTTTTGTTCTTGGCATGGGTAGTGGGTAAAGCTTCCCGTTGGGGAGGCTAACTCCCTGCCCACCTCTTCTGGCCAAGGGCCAGCCCCTACTCACTGGTCTCAGTCCCCCAGTAGCCCCAAAATAACACCTAAAGCATTCATTTAACACAATGGACCCTAGATACACTTAAGCAGGTGAACACACATTTTCCAAGGATATTGCAAGAAATTGCCATGTGTGTGACATATGTTATCTGATCCTAGTATTGTTTGGATAGCTTTGAGTGTGTGGGAATGTGTTATACTGCTATTCAAATCAGGAATTGGAAAGCACCAAGCCTACATGGGCAAAGTGTTTTCTTCAGAGATAAAGGGCTAGTTTTCCAAGAGGGATTTAGATGCCTAAAGATGCAGATTGGCACCTAATGAGATTTACAAAAAACACCTCAGTGTGTTGGGCACAAAACTCCCACTGCCTTTTCTTCCTGTGCTTACAAGAAAACTTATAAGGCTTGTTTCACCTTGTAGTCAAACTAGAAAAATAAAGCTTCCATGGGAGAGGCCTCTCATGTCAACACCTTCCTAGCTGATGATTCTTTACCCCTGAGAAGCTTGGTGCCTGGGCCATTGAGACTTGTAAAAATTATTTATTTATTTTTGCAACTGAGTATGATTATTGAAAGTGCAGAAACTGTAACTATTATACTTTCTTGCAATCAGGAAGATTCTCCCGTCCCTCTCCTCCAACTGAAAAGGATAAGCTGCTGTGCCAGAAACATCTTTTCAGATTTTCTATTGTTTTACAAGTAGTGTTTATGCCTAAATTCCCTAAGGTAGTTTTCTATTTTTTTTTCTTTTTCTTTCTTTTTTTTGACTGTTTTAATACCTGTACTATAAATCTACTCCAGACCTTTTCCTACTACATTAAAGATTGAAAATTAAAATAACTTAATGACTCAATGCCTATAACATTATTTTCATTATATTACAAATTGCAGCAAAGCCCCAAAGTGAATATAACCTTCCTATTTTGTGTTCTGAATTTAGGATTTCAAGTAAATTAAAGTCTTGCATTTAGTCAGCGACTGTATTAATCTATGTGAAGATTCATTTTGAGAACATAATGCATTGATGATCACTTAGAAAAATCTGGTCCATGGCTGACTCATATCACACTTGATAAGAGGAAGATTTAAAAAGATAGTATCTAGATTTATGTTAGTTAACTAATATAAAAGTTTCAGAGTAGCAGCCATGTTATTCTGTATTCGCAAAAAGAAAAGGAGTACTTGTGGCACCTTAGAGACTAACAAATTTATTTGAGCATAAGCTTTCGTGAGCTACAGCTCACTTCATCGGATGCTCACGAAAGCTTATGCTCAAATAAATTGGTTAGTCTCTAATGTGCCACAAGTACTCCTTTTTTAATATAAAAGTGTATTTTGCAATTGTTTTTTCCCTCATTCGCACATTAGAGTTTCTCTGTTACAGCACTATAAGTCTCCTGGAATCAAATTCATTAACATAACCAGGTCTGGAGTTATTTGCACTTAGAGATAGTCCAGAATCACTTTTCTGAATCCCCACAAATTTTGACTGTATCTGATTAAAGGAGGCTTGGATGTGAATCATCTCGGATTTGTTTTTCTAAAACAAATCCCATCTCTGAGTGGTGAAGAGAATAAAATCCAAAAATCATCCACTGTTCCTCCTCCCATTTTCATTTAAAAGAGGGCTGGGCCAAACTGAGATCTATTTATTTACTCTTTCTCATTCACATCCACCATCCTAAACTTTAGACTCATTCTCTACAAGGTGCTGAGTGTATCCTATGAAGAGTTGGGTGTCATTGATTTGCAATGGAAAGTGTGTACTCAGCACCTCAAAGGACTGAGTCCTTTTGAGATCAGATGAATGGGAATTATGTCTTGAACCAGTTTTGGTAATAGGTTTTACAAAATTATCCTTGCTTTTGCCGATATTTCTTTGGCCAGATTACTTTACGGGCTTGCTTATCTCACTATACAGGGCAAAAAGTCCATTCCAGATGTCTTTAGCTTTGCAAAGTACTACTTAGAATGGCTGTTTTAATTTTGAGACAGATTATTTTCTCTCTTACTCAGATCTCATTTCCTGATTCATTCTTTATGAAACCAATCTACTCATTGCATAAATTGAACATTCTGCATAATGAGACAATAATTGTGTTCAACTATAGACATTTAGACTAAAATTGTTTAATATTAAAGCACTGATTTGTATCTGACTTTCAAATGGGATTTTTTTTGTTTCAATGTACTGTATCTAAAATAGCCTTAGTAACTATTTCCCCCTTATTTCTTCAGTGAGATGAGGCCAGCAGTACTCTTCAATCTAATGATGCTGATCTTTATCTGTTTCATTAATAAAAAAGTGCTGTTGGTGCAAGGATTATTCTCCATTTAGATTCAGCAAACAGAAAAGAAGTCTTTTTTCTGGGCTCATATCCCCTCAGCTAATTAAACTGGAGAAAATGGAAATCACACACATAAAAATATAACCAGGTAAAGCTAAAGGTCTCTCTTAAACCCACATAGAGCTAGAAAAAACATAGGACACAAACTCTGCCCCAACTATGGTCTCATATGGCTCCATGTCTAGTTGGCAGCCGGTATCAAGTGGAGTGCCCCAAGGGTCGGTCCTGGGGCTGGTTTTGTTCAATATCTTCATAAATGATCTGGAGGATGGTGTGGATTGCACTCTCAGCAAATTTGCGGATGATACTAAACTGGGAGGAGTGGTAGATACGCTGGAGGGGAGGGATAGGATACAGAAGGACCTAGACAAATTGGAGGATTGGGCCAAAAGAAATCTGATGAGGTTCAATAAGGATAAGTGCAGGGTCCTGCACTTAGGACGGAAGAACCCAATGCACAGCTACAGACTAGGGACCGAATGGCTAGGTAGCAGTTCTGCGGAAAAGGACCTAGGGGTGACAGTGGACGAGAAGCTGAATATGAGTCAGCAGTGTGCCCTTGTTGCCAAGAAGGCCAATGGCATTTTGGGATATATAAGTAGGGGCATAGCGAGCAGATCGAGGGATGTGATCGTTCCCCTCTATTCGACATTGGTGAGGCCTCATCTGGAGTACTGTGTCCAGTTTTGGGCCCCACACTTCAAGAAGGATGTGGATAAATTGGAGAGAGTCCAGCGAAGGGCAACGAAAATGATTAGGGGTCTGGAACTCATGAGTTATGAGGAGAGGCTGAGGGAGCTGGGATTGTTTAGCCTGCAGAAGAGAAGAATGAGGGGGGATTTGATAGCTGCTTTCAACTACCTGAAAGGGGGTTCCAAAGAGGATTGCTCTAGACTGTTCTCAATGGTAGCAGATGACAGAACGAGGAGTAATGGTCTCAAGTTGCAGTGGGGGAGGTTTAGATTGGATATTAGGAAAAGCTTTTTCACTAAGAGGGTGGTGAAACACTGGAATGTGTTACCTAGGGAGGTGGTAGAATCTCCTTCCTTAGAGGTTTTTAATGTCAGGCTTGACAAAGCCCTGACTGGGATGATTTAACTGGGAAGTGGTCCTGCTTCGAGCAGGAGGTTGGACTAGATGACCTTCTGGGGTCCCTTCCAACCCTGATATTCTATGGTTCTATGATTCATTGTACTTATGGTTTTAGGGCCAGATCCTCAGCTGCTATAAGTGTAAACAGCTCCACTGAACTGCTATTATCCTCAGTTATGGATGCAACTGTTATTCATTATTTTCATTTCTGTAGCACCCAGTAAACCCAGTGAGGATCCGATCTGCATTGTGTTATTAACTGGACATACTTGGAGTAAGAAACTCTCCCTGCCCTGAAGGGTTTACAGTCTAAAAGACATGCACTATTTAGAGATCTCTTGTTATGGAAGGTCTTTTCTCCTCTATGAGCTTGGTACTACTGGCATAGAAGTTAATGGACAATTTTACCATTGACTTCAATATGAAGAGGATTGAGATTTATACGTACATGAGCATACTTAAAATGATAAGAGTCACTTATGTTAAGCACGAGGAAATAATCCTAAGTAGGCAAAATGAAGGGATCCTTGCTGTTGTTGTTACACATCAGTAATATAAAAGACACCAATAAAATGGCAAATTAAGGACAAAATTCTCAGACTGTTTTCTTAAGAAGAGGTGTTAGGTGTTCTTGCATGGAAAATTGCTTTTCACTTCATTTAGAAAAATATCAAGTTTGTGCATCACTGGCAGTGGGAAGAGACATGTCAGTTCTATTTGCTGAGACTATTTTGTGCTATTTTGCAGGCTAAATGATTCAACTGTGATGAGTAGTGTTCACACCTGCAAATGATGCATCTGGGTAAGGGGAGGGAGAAAGTGGGGGGCAGACAGAGAGAATAATGGCATTCTTAAAAAATATTTGAGATAGAAATATTGCAAAGAAATAGGCATTGCATATTTTGCATCATTTTCTTGTTCTTCCTTGTGGTTTTCACACAACTTCTTTTTAAGCTGTTTGCTTGGTTGAGTGGATGAAGCATTTAACTATTTTTGTTCTTATGAATAGAGACACTGATCCTTTAAGTCAAATATAGAAAGAATTTCTCATTCAGTTAAGTTTTAGACATGGACAAAACCAAGCTAATGAAAACAGAGGCATCCAGTAAGGTTGTATTTAAACCTTGATACCTAAGCTGCTTAAAGAGCGATCCAATCAACCTCTAGAAACAAACACGCAGATGGTGGGGAAAATGATCTGGATCTAAGTTCATCAGGTCTCTTCTGATACCTTCACTCAGACTGAGTAGTACTTGTCAAGGTTCCTTCCGCACTCTGAACTCTAGTGTACGGATGTGGGGACCTGCATGAAAGACCCCATAAGCGTATTCTTAGCAGGTTAAAACTTCCCCAAGACACAGATTTCTTTCTTGCCTTGGGAACCAGCTTAGGTTAAAAACCTGGTACATTGCCACACCAAGTGATTTAAACAAAGAACAGGGAAAGAGACCACTTGGAGACGTCTTCCCCCAAAATATCCCCCCAAGCCCTACACCCCCTTTCCTAGGGAAGGCTTGATAATAATATTCTCACCAATTGGTACAAGTGAACACAGACCCAAACCCTTGGATCTTAAGAACAATGAAAAATCAATCAGGTTCTTAAAAGAAGAATTTTATTTAAAGAAAATATAGAAGAATCACCTCTGTAAAATCAGGATGGTAAATACTTTACAGGGTAATCAGATTCAAAACATAGAGAATCCCTCTAGGCAAAACCTTAAGTTACAAAAAGACACAAAATCAGGAATACACATTCCCTCCAGCACAGAGAATTTCACAAGTCAAAAAAAACCAAAAGAAAATCTAATGCGTTTTCTAGCTAGATTACTGACAAACTTTGCAGGAATTGGAAGGCTTGCATCCTTGATCTGTTCCCGGCAAAGGTATCACACAGACTAAACTCTTTGTACCCCCTCCAGATTTGAAAATATCCTGTCCCCTCATAGGTCATTTTGGATCAGGTGCCAGTGAGGTTACCTTAGCTTCTTAACCCTTTACAGGTGAAAGGATTTTGCCTCTGTCCAGGAGGGATTTTATAGCACTGTATACAGAAAGGTGGTTACCCTTCCCTTTATATTTATGACAGTACCTTATTCCACAATCAATCTTTCAATGGTCAAAAGGATGATCTGGGAAGTAACTTGCTATTCAGTATGAATAACAGCATCTGAATCTGGGCTTATCTACCTAAATAGCTGAGCCAATACCTGGAATCCAAGTGTGCTGTTGACTGGACCCTGCCCCACCCTCCCTATGTAATGATTCCAGTAGGGGTGTATAAAGCCTCATGGGGCTAGTTTCACAAAAGGGACTTAGGCTCTGAGTTCCAATGCCTAACTTTTAGGTGCCCTATCACCTCTTAGAATCCACAGCCCCAAGGTAAGCACTCAAGTTCCCTATACAATGCATGGGAAGAGCTAGGCACCTAAGAATGGGATCCACAAAAGTTAGCACACTGAAAGTGAGTCCGCCTAATCTAACCAATAGGAAATGCCAAGGGCAGGGGCGAGACTTAGGCTGCACCCCTCAAATGGTTTCAGGTGCATAAGTAGTTACTCACTCCCCCCCATTCCCCTACCCTGGCCTGTTAGTTGTGCTGGGGTTTCAAAAACAGCCTTTCTAGCCACTTTCAGCAATGAGCATAACAACTGGTATTCCAGCTGCAGGTAATGGTCTAGGCATGTTATTGAGTTAACAATATTTCCTCCTTACAGGTGCATAAGGTGACAGTTAGGCACCTAAATCCCTGTGTGGGTCTAGCCCCTGCTATGTTTAAGACATAGTTATGACCAACTGTGAAAATATTGTTAATACAAGCTTGCTCCTGAGGATCATTGCAGCAACCCAAAATAGGTTCTAGCCATTCTAGTTCTGTGGGCAGGATTGAATGCTTAGCTATTTACTTGCCAGTCAGCAAAGACTGACTGAGTAGAGTGTATTTTAGGAAATGCTTCCTCTGTGATCATACCATACAGAACTATAGAGTAGTTACTGGTAAATATGTGATGTTCAGAGGC
This sequence comes from Lepidochelys olivacea, assembly GCF_965140295.1. Classification (NCBI taxonomy): domain Eukaryota; kingdom Metazoa; phylum Chordata; order Testudines; family Cheloniidae; genus Lepidochelys; species Lepidochelys olivacea. The sequence goes on from NC_140411.1 coordinate 173,152,970, forward strand.
TGTAGCTACTTTATTGGCATGAAGAGTGTAGAAGTTGGATTCAGTTAGTCTGTTAAAGCCTCAGAAGTTCTTTACATATCAGTTCCTACTTTGGAATGTAAGGAACAGGAACTTTCTATGCCTCACACCTGGGAGAGAATGTTGTGATGCATTGTCACTTACAAAATCTAGAGAACCAGTCCAATTACTCTTTGCCAGATGATAATTTGATGGTCTTGTATATTGTTAAACTCTCTAACAGGCCAACTTTTCACTCTTCAGCTGTCTTAAACAGGTGTAGCTCCATTTACATCAATAGAGCTACACCGATTTACAACAGATGAGGATCTGGCCCTTTTGTCCCAAATGCTCTCTTAGAGTGCCTTGCCTGCGTACTGTTCTGTGCCCCGGCTGGTTCGAAGTAAGTCTGGGAGAAGTAGTCTTCCAACACAGGCCACAGATTCATTCTGCACGCTGGTCATTACTGCACTTACAATGTGTCTCCTCCTCAGATGAAAAAGGACAGGAACATACATGTAACAGAGGGTCCTCCAGCTAACCTACCCTCTGTATTCTGTACTGAGGGAGCTGCTAGTCTTCAAATCTCTTCAGACTCCCTCTAAATGATGGAACTGCTCTGTTTTTTTTTCTTTCTCCCAGACAACTCTACATCCATAAAGAAGGAAGCAGGATGTGCTTCTATTTGTAGAGACAAGGTGGGTGAGGTAATATCTTTTATTGGACCTACTTCTGTTGGTGAAAGAGACAAGCATTTGAGCTGCACAGAGCTCTTCTTCAGTCTGGGAAACGTACTCCCAGCATCATAGCAAAATGCAAGGTGGAACAGATTGTTTAGCATAAGTAGTTAATACATATTGTAAGGGACCATTCAAGGTAGAGTTTTCCACATTGCTTTTTGCTGTGTTGCTGGGATTGCCTTTCCTACACATGAGGAAGAGCTCGTTCTAGCTCAAAAGCTTATCTCTCACTAAAAGAAGTTGGTCCAATAAAATATATTAACTCACCCACCTCGTGTCTCCAATATCCTGGAATCAACATGGCTACAACTACACTGCATACTTCTATTTGTAGGAATTCTTGGCCATTCAAAAGGATAGTTAGCCCCCAATAATCATATCTTTATTCTTCCTATTCCTCATTGATTTTCTTCATTTCACTTGGTTGAATAAAATCATGACTTCTGTTTCTAACGACCAGAGGACGCAACAGTTAAAAAACCTATTAATGTTTGTTTGCCTGGTGGATTTGAAACTAGGTGTACAAAGTAGTGCATCACCAATATGATATTTTGATCTGCAAATGTAAGGTCTTGGGGTTTCTTTAAATATATTATAGAAATTACTTTTCAATGTAGACTGCTTTCTTTCTTTAGTTGTTGAAGCCAAAAACTTTAGAAGATGAGTTTAAACATCTTTTGTGAAGCAATACCACGTGACCAATTAAGTAAAACTTAAATTAATTCAGGTTAATTGAAAATATTGATGTCTAGCAAACATCAATGATGCACATACACACACACACATGCACATTGCTCTTTGATTGCACATTGATCTTGCTCTCAAATTCAACAAATGAGTTGGTGTATAATTTTGGATTTTGAATCAATAATAATGTATTATATTGTTTTTATATTTTAGTGACTGAAAAAACTTCATTCATTGCTGTTGGTCACTGAATATTTATGTAGGTTATCATAATAGAAACAGTAACGCTCTGTTGGTTTAATGAGGAGTCCTCTTAAATGTTTTGTTTGTGGAATTGTTTTTCTAGGAGTGCAAGAACAATTAGGGGGCATTGCCTAGTGCAATGTCCAAGTTGAAGTGTAACATTTTTGGATTTATTGGAGCTCGGGGGAAGAAAGAAAGGAGAAATTTAGATCCTAACATTCCCTAACTTTGGAAAAGCTGGGATCAAATTATGAACTTTAAAATTCCTAGAGAACTTCATAGAAAATTATACATTTTCTGTGGTTTTTTCAATTTATGATACAAAATGATAATCTGGATTGGCATGATATTCATTCTATTATTCTCAAAGTCTGTAGGAAAACCATCATTTGATGTTAAGTCTATGTTTTAAAAATAATTTCTATAAGATCTCAGTTGTTTCATCTCTTAATTTCTATGTAACTGCTCTAGAAGGAATGGTTCCATATTTACCTTCAGTCTGAAACTGGCTCTGTTACGTGTAATAATGTCATTCAAATGAGTAAGCCTAAACAATATTTTTAAAAGTGATGTAACTTTACCAAAGTAGCTAATGCTATCATTAGATGTAGGGAAAAACAGATTTGTTGAAAGCAAAACTTTGTGTGGGAACATGTTGATTTAGATCAGTGGTTCTCAACTGTGGTCCACCACTTGTTCAGGGAAAACCCCTGGCGCATTGGGCCGGTTTGTTTACCTGCCATGTCCGCAGGTTTGGCCGATCGCAGCTCCCACTGTGCCCGGCCAATGGAGGCTGTGGGAAGCAGCATGGGCCGAGGGATGTGCTGGCCGCCCTTCCGTCAGCCCTCATTGGCCTGGATAGGGGGGAAAAATGTGGCCAGTGGGACCCACGATCAGCCAAACCTGTGGATGCATCAGGTAAACAAACCGGCCCGGCCTGCCAGGGGCTTTCCCTGAACAAGTGGTGGACCACAGTTGAGAACCACTGATTTAGACAAATCTTTTGAAGGAAACTGGGGAGCCAGGGTTTCCTGGACAACCAGACTGATCACTTGGTGGGCTGCTGTGAATCTGGGGCTCCACATGAGCTTCTGGACTTCCTGGGAGACCAGGGAACATATTTTGTTTCCTCAAAGAACCTTTTGGTATTTCCAAAATAAAACATTGTAAAATTTTATCTGCATGAAAATTGTCAAGGTTTTGGGTTTTCATCTCAATTCAGCACAAAAAAGATTCCCCAACCCTCAACATTTTTCATGGCCAGCTCCACCTATAATGCCATTTGAAAATGTGCTATGTTTCACTAATGAAGCACAGAGTACCAGTTCTGTGTTCCCATGCAGTATAATATCCGTGGGTACATTCAACACTACAATCAGTTTATGTTCCTTAATCACTATTACATTATGCTGAATTGTGTGATGGCTGCCATCTTGGTTGACACACAGAGGTTTGAACTGGGGACCTCCAGAACTAAAAGCATGAGGTGCTGTAGCTTGAACAAAGCAGCTATGTGGTTCAGGCACAGAAGGGGTCCTGTAGCACACACGCACAAGTCTGTTACATATACATTTCCATGTTTTTAGGAACTAGTATCTTTACTTTGTAAGTTTTACTAAAAAAAAACAATCTAAAAGAGATTAATTTTGTCATCTCTTTCCAAGTTAGATAAATGTTGTTGTTTTTTAATTACAAGTACGCTTTTCAGTTAGAACAGGGAAACTTTTCTCTTAATATCGATGTTATTGAGTGTCTCATGTCACTCAATTGTTTCTGTTTTTTATTTTTCTTCACCTACTGCTGATGAAATTAGGATGGCCACTTAGCAATTGTGTCTCACCACCTGTTCCCTTGATCCCTACCCTATGCAGCTGTTACAGCTCTACATGGATACTTTAAGTCTTGTCACTACTGATACTGTCAATTTGTATTATTTAATGCTAGTTTCCATCAAGTTTGAAGGTAGCTGCTGTTTCTCCTAATCTTCATTTTATTTGTTTACCAATGCTACTTGTTAAAGTATAAAACATATCTGATCTTGCAAATACTAAGGTGAAAGAGTAACTTTAGTCATGTGAGTAGTGCCCTGTGCAAATGCTAGCAGGATCTGAGCAATTTAACTTGTCAGAATCCAAACAAAAACATACAAAGCCAAATTGGAGTTGGCCTCTACTGCTCCCTGTAGGTCAGATTTTATATCCCTTCCATAGACATAGGGAAAACTGTTGTGCTGGGATCCTCTGAGTGGTTTTTATCTAAGGAAATAACTTAGCGAAAAATAATTATACCTATAACTTTGGCTGCACAAATCTTTCTGAGGAAGTGTGTGATCTTGTAATATTTTGTACCATTATAATAAATAGGGGGCAACCTTACAACATGATACTTACCCAAGCAAGTAACTCTCTTTATAGGCAAGTAAAAGTCCATGATTTTTTTCCCTATCACTTTCATCAAGGTGAAGTGTGGGCGAGCAGATTTTGTGCTCATAACATTACATTTTCATGACCGACTCGAAAGATTGAGGTAGTGGTGGGTGAACCCTTAGCATTTGAGATTGCATAAGCCCCTTGAACTATTTTTCAAAAGTATTTGGATTTCACATTGAGAGACTCAAAATGCTTGAAAAATAGAAAAAAATACTTCCCATTTTCTGCCCTCTGTGTTTAATATTTCTTAAACATACCATTAACATGACTGAGCAGTGAGTTATTCATTGCCTCAATTGTTTGTTATAATTGTTACTTTGCCTTCTGTAATTGGATTTCTGTCTGTATTTATAGTCCTCCAGATTCTAGTCACTTTGAAAACTGTGCTTCCTTTCGAAGGTCAAATTTATACTTTTTAACAAGTGGTGCTCAGAAATCTCCAGAAGTTGCATCTTCCAGAGATTCCTTCTAATCATTTCATAAGTGTGGCAGGGAATTTGATCCCCCGCCCCCCCCCAAACACACAAGGGTCTCTTGAGATCTGTGCAGCTCTTGGGACATTGACAGAACCCAGAGCTGTCAGCTCAGACATACAGTGCCTGGACACAGTCCTACAGGCTATATGCTCCTCCCACCTGTGGAAACATCTGTAGATTGTGCTGCCATTTTGTTTTCTATCATTTTAGGATTTTATTTAGAGCCTGTTATCATAATATTTAAGCAATTCCCTGATATATTTAATCTACATGTAGGCTCTTCCGTGGACAACAGAGAATCTTCTTTTTTTTATTACAAAATGTCTGCTTGCATTGGTGATTCTGTATGTGTGTGTTTAAGTAATTCTGATTATCATTCCATAGCATCTTTAATTAAAAGTCACCATGATAAAAGAGGTAAACTATCTTTTAGTGAATGAGCAGATTAGTTTTAAGGTGTTTTTTGTAATCATAGGTTTCATTGTCCAGTACTTTCTTCCAGAATAGGGTGCAACTCCATGTAGCCATAGAGAAATTAGGGAAGGGCTCTCTTTCTCTCCCCCTCCTACAGCCCTCATTGATCTTACATTGTTCAGCTACAGGGGCTCTATGCTGTGGGCAAAATTTCAACCTTAGCATGGGTATTTTATGGCATGTATGGCCTATTGGTTGGGTCTCTTGGGCTATTGTCTTAAGTAGATAGCACAAATTCTCATGCTCATACTGAAAAAAGATTTATTTCCTTTGCTCAGGCTATCCTGTTACAATTCAGATGATGTACATATTCCACACACACCTTATGTTCCTTGGGCCTATGGATAACAACAGAATTATACATGTGTAATTGTGAGTTAAACAGGGAGCATGTTTCCTGTTTAAAGGGTTCCAAAGAAAGAACTGAACATGACGTTATAACAGTAACTACTTATGTACTACATGAATAAATGCTTTTGATAACTTGGGAGTGGTATTATATAGATGAAATCCTTTTTCGATTCATTTAGCTTCATGTGGTATTTAACACTGAAAAACTAATTTACGTTTGAATCACACACACAACAATTTCTAGATGAAGAGCTGAAATACTTGAGAGTATTGGTAGAGAAGCTGTTGCAGGGGATGGATAGTTAGCTGCGTGTTGTAGATATTAACCACACTGCTGGATTCTCAGTGACATGAAGAATAGAGGAAGTAATTGAAAGCATTGAAATATATTACACCACTACATTCTTTCTCTAACTGTTTTTATTTTAATTTTATTTTTACAAATGTTGTATGCCTTTGTTGCCTTATGCATTGATGTATTGCCTGATTTCCACTTGAGAGGATCACAGGACATGCCCTGTTCTTACCTTCTTATATTTTAAAATTATTGCGAACACCTGGGAAGCAGAGTCTTTCATATGTCATTTTGGAAGCACTGATCTGATTTTTCTGAGAATTTTACTCATCACCATTTTCATATCTCAGAAGTGGCATGATCAATATGCTAGTTTTCAGTCCCATATTTATTCCATTTATGCCTCATATAGCTATATTTGTTTGTGCATAACTAAAAGGTTTTTTGATGGTGATAGAATAAGACACACGCATCTCTTCACATCACATCACATCAGGCTGTCTGATATGACAGGTTAAAACTGACATAATCTACTACAAAGAGATTACTCTTACTGGGTTTTCAGTTAAATATGTTTTTGCTTTTCTTTTTCTCAGTGGCAGCAAAATAACTAGCTTGACTTTTAAAAAGTTCTCTCCACAGAAGTGATGAAAAAAGAAAATATCATATTATATTAATATTGTATCAGTTGTAAATTACCACAAAACCTTATCCCACCTACCCCAGCTCTGACTGGCTCAGCTATTCTGGCCATTGGGTAAGGGGAAGAAGCCAGGACTCTATCAATTCCCCACGCAACTGTTCTGGTGAGGCAGGAAGTGAGTAGGTATCTTTGCTTATTTCTATACAACTGAATACAATGTCCAGGTAGCTGTCTTAGGGGACTAATGGTGGCTGACACCAATAATTGCATGGGAGGACAGTCTGTCAATCTATCCTATAGACATTAATGAAGTATTTAAGTGTTTCTAGTTTAACATTTCCATGTGTCTAGGCAGCATCTATATGCTATGGTGATGAGTGCTATATAAATACCTCAGATAGATGCAGGTCAGTGGAAATACCAGACTACAGACATCCTTAGGGCCCAAGTCACCTTCTGACATCAATCTTTCTATATAACTGGCATTGTGTTTCTGGAAAAAATGAGCTAGATGAGCGACATGGCACTTCATAATGAGATACTGCATGCTGCATTAGCTACCTTAAATCTAATGACTTGGTAACAGAGAAAGTACGCAGGTGGAGTGTAATTACACTAGCCATTGCTTTATTTAGCTGTTGTGAAACAGGATCGTGTGTGTCATGCTTGAATCTTCCTTGAAATACTTATTATATGGCCTGCAGTTTAATTAAAGGAGAGACCATCAGACTGGCTGAAGAAAAAGGGCTATTTCAGATTAAGTGTTGTGTGGTGAGCTGAAAAATTCACAATAAATTTCCAAGATGTATCTGTTTCTCTTTTTTCAACCGGGGAAAATATGTTCCTCATGATTCTTTGTCTTTTTCATTTTGTATGCTAGGCTTGACCCATTAAAATGGAGGTTTTGTCTCTGGGTGTCTCGGGCCTTTGGGAGTGGAGATTTAGCATGTGAACCTGGTGGTATTGCCTAGTGGCAAGAGTCTGTGGCTGGGTCCTCCAGTGGTGAGTGGGGCCAGCAGTAGGGGAACCTGAGACCTTCCTACTCCACCAGGCTCTGACCCAGGGCCCTGTGACTGGCAGGTCAGATATACGGCCTGGGAGCGGATGCTACCAAACCTGCTCCCTTGGTCACTTCTTACTGTGGCCTTTGTACCTCCAAAGACACAACAAGGTGTGCTTACAGACTTTCCAGGGGAGGGGTTCTCCCTGACCATGATCTGGAGGCTCTTCTCCCTCAGTCCCTGTCTCCACAGGTGCCTTTGGCAGCTCGTCAGTGGGGTCTGGTCCAGGCAGTGTGGAGCTCCTGCAGCCTCCCTTCAGAAGCTTACAGGCTCCTTTCCTCTGTCTACCCTGACTGAACTGGGTTACTCCCTTTTGAGCTCTGCTTCCATTGTGATCAGCCCCAGCCGGTGTGGCTGAGGGGGGCCTTCTAGGCCCACAGTTGATCATTTCTCCCACAGTACCCTGGTGTGAGATTTATACATTCCATCACTCACTCTCTCCCCCTCAGGTTAGGACCTGGAGGCAGGTCTTCCTCCTGCCACCCTCCTCAATCCCAGGAAAAGAAATCAGCATTTTTGTATGTCTTTCCTGTGTGATGGACTACCTGTAACTTTTAGGGCTGTAGGGAAAGTTACCACCTCATGATCCAAGCATTGGTGTCTTTCATGGAGTTTAGCCAATGGAGGGCAAACAGGAAGGGATTTCATAGGAGATGACAATGAAGTGCCTCTATGGCCCACTTCAGGGCCAGAGCCTCATTTCTAAATTGTTGAGTACTTCACCTCCCCAGCAATCAGCTTTCTACTTATGTATAGGATCACCTGTTCTTTGACCATGACCTCTTGGGACAGCACAGTCCTGAGGCCCACTTTCACATCTGTTTGCAGAATGAGTTGTTTCATGAAGTCGGAGTGGAAGAAAACTGGCCTCTGGATTAGCTGGTTCTTTGAGTTTCTGAAGGCCCTGTCACTGACCTCCATCCTTTTCACCTTCTTGGTGCTGGTGCCTTTCAGCAGGTTGGTAAGGGAGGTGGCTATTGTGGCAAAATCTGATACAAAGCCCCTGTAACAGTTGGCCAAGCCCAGGAAGTGTTGTACCTGCTTTTTGGTTGATGGTATTAGGCAATCTCCCAGCGCTTGGACCTTGTCCACCAAGAGGTGCAGCTGGCCCCGCTCCACAGTGTACCTGAGGTATGTCACCTCCCACTATCCATGGTGACACTGGGCAGGGTTTGTTGTGGCCTTCCTGAGCGCCCAAACAACCACGATGACACAATGTAGGTTGTCTTCCATATTATGGCTATAGATGATTGTCACTGATATAGGTGGATGCATGCTGGTCATGGGCCACAGCACCCAGTCAATCTGCTGCTGCTCCATAGAGGCCAAATGGCATAGTCACAAACTGGTATAGGCCAAAGTTGATTGGGAAGACTATCTTTTCCCAGGACTCTGCTGTCAGTGGGATCTGCCAGTACCCTTTGGTCAAGTGTAGAGATGTACTCACTGTTACCCATTCTCTCCAATAGCTCATCCACCAATTAGGACATTCAGTACATGTCAACCTTGATATTGTGTTGACTTTCTGAAAGTCTATGTAGAACTGAGACATTGGCTTTTTTTGGTAGCAGCATGTGACTCCTCAATTCACTGTGAAACTTTTTGATAACTCCCAAAGTTAGCATAGCTTGTAGTTCTCTGTGGACCACTACTCACATCTTCGTTAACATGGGTCAATGGATCTCACATATTTTCTGCCCTGGAGTCATCACAATGTGGTGGTGGGTTGGTAGTGCCCTTCCTGGAAGGGCCAAGAACACTTTGGGGAATATCTGAATCAGTTGCAGCATTTGCACTCACTGCACTGGGGGAGGTCTGGTATCATTGGCATGGGGCTGGGTTGCGATGTCACAGCTTGAGACTCCAGCTCTGGATTCAGTGGGTACAGTGTTACCACTTAGGCCCTCCTGAGCTTTCTGGGCCTTTAGGAGGTTGATGTGATATATTTGCATCTCATTTCATCTTCTGATGTCATATCGACTGACCCTACTCTCCTTATCACATCAAAGGACCCTTGTCACCAGGGCAGTAGTTTTTACTCAGACTCAGGGAGTAATGAGAGCATCTTATCACCAGATTCAAATATGCACAACCATGCCCTTTGTTTGTAGGGGCATACCTAGACTTGCTGTGCTTTCACAAGTTTCTCTTTCACGGAGCTTCCTAGTGCTTTCAGCCATTCCCTTGGTGGAGCATGAATGGTACTGAGCCCAAGACCATAGATTCTTGTTCCTCCCAGGCTTCCCGGGGGTGGGGGAGAAATCCTCCTGGGCTGTCTCTGGTACAACAGTTCAAAGAGTGAGAACCCCATGGAGGCTTGAAGGACCTCCCGTATGACAAATAGCAGAGACGGAAGCAGTTGGTCCCAGTACTGAGGATCTGTATCCACACATTTCCTTAACATAGCCTTCAGGATCATGTTAAACCACTCCATTGGTCAATCTTTCTGTGGATGGTAAACAGATGTCTTCAGAGCCTTTATCTTCAGGAGTTCACACAATTCCCACATCAGTTGGATGAAAAGTTGGATCCCTGGTCCGCCAGTATTTCCCTAGATAATTATGACCCTCAAAATCACCTTCATAAGCTCATTCATAATGATTGATGCATTCTTTGTGCTGAGCAGGATGGTTTCAGAGTACTGCATTGCATTAACAGGTGATGGTATCATGATACACTTTTCTTGAGGGTCCCCACTAAATCCATGACTATCAATTCAAAAGGTATTCCCACTACTGGGAGTGGAACCCCGGGGACTTCAGCATCCCTTTGGGCCCTGGCATTCAGGGAATGAGGCACAAAAATAGTGTTCTATTTTGTGTACCTCCATCCTCTTCAGCATCTTCTCTCTTTCCCCAAATCCTGCACACAGCACTGTGTGTGCTAGGTAGAGAACCCTCTGTCAGAAACTTTTGGGGACCAGGAACTGTCTCCTTAGATCTTGAGTTTGGAAGTCTTGTATTACCCTCTGAAGTCACTCATTCTATCGCTCGAAGTGGGGCCACTGTTACATTTGTCAAAATTCACCCTCCTCCCCATTGCAAAATGCTATCTGCCCCCAAGCCTGGGTCATAGTCTGGTCCTCCTGTCTCCCCAGAAAACCTGAGACTTGGTAGCCATTCAATTCTTGGATGATAGGAGGGACTTTCTCCAGGATCTTCCATATTGCCAAGGCCCATAAGGGTATGTCTTCACTACTCGCTGGATTGGCGGGCAGTGATGGATCCAGCAGAGATTGATTATTCGCGTCTAGTCTAGATGTGATAAATTGACCCCGAGCGGTCTCCCATCAACTCCTGTACTCCAGCACTGCGAGAGGCGCAGGCAGACTCTACGGGGGAGCAGCAGCAGTCAACTCACCGCGATGAAGACACCACAGTAAGTCTATCTAAGTACATCGTCTTCAGCTACATTATTCATGTAGCTGAAGTTGGGTAACATAGATCAATCCCCCACCCAGTGTAGACAAGGGCATAGCCCCCTCCTTTTTGGGATGGTTTCCACTGGGGTCTTTGCTCTACCATTTCAGGACCTCCCCAAGACATTTCCAGTCCTTCCCTAATATCACGGGGTAGGCCAGGATGGTTGATAGCCCTACCTGGCAAGACTTGGTGTGCCCCCCCACCCCCTCTGCTGTACTTTTGTCATGCGTTAGGGTTGTACATCCCTGTGTATGCATTGGGGGTAGGTAGGAATGCCCAACATAGAATCATAGGGTTAGAAGGGCCCTCAAGGATTATTTGGTCTAACCCCCTCCCAAGATGCAGGATTTGTTGTGTCTAAACCATCCAAAACAGATGGCTACCCAGTCTCCTTTTGAAGACCTCCAATGAAAAAGCTTCCACAACATCCCGAGGCAGTCTGTTCCATTGTCTTATTGTTCTTATAGTTAGGAAGCTTTTCCTGAGATTTAATCTAAATCTGCTGTGTTGTAATTTAAACTCCTTGCCTCTTATCCTGTTCTCTTTTGACACAGAGGACAACTTTTCTCCACAGTCTTTCAAGTATCTAAAGACAGCTATAATATCCCCCTTAATTAGCTCTTTTCCAAAAGAAGCATACCCATTTCCTTCAGACTTTGCTCTCGTGGTTTGCATTACATCCCTTTGATCATCTTTGTTGCTCGCCTCTGGATCCTTTCCAGTTTCTCTACATCCTTTCTATACAATGGTGAGCAAAATTGGGCACCGTACTTCAGCTGAAGCTTAGCCAGTGCCGAGTAGAATGGTAGTAGCACCTCCCATGACCTGTATACTATGCCTCTGTTAATGAAATCTAAAATTGCATTTACTTTTTTTGTAATAGCGTTGCATTGCTGATTCATGTTGAAGTTGTGATGCACAACAACTCCCAGATCCTTCTCAGCAGTGCTACTGCCAAGCTAATTTTTCCCCATGCTATATTTGTTCATTTTCTTTTTCTTCTCTAAGTGTAGCACCTTACATTTGCCTTTTGATGCATTTCATTTTGTTGCTTATAGCCCAGTTTTCCAATTTATCAAGAAGATCCCTCTGATTTTTTTCTCTATCCTCCAAAGTATTGCCAACCACCATTCACTTTCTCTTGTCTGCAAAGTTGATCAGTATGCTCTCTCTACCTGTATCCAGGTTATTAATAAAGATGTTAAACAACACTGGACCCAGAACAGAGCTCTGTGGAACACTACTTGAAACCTCCATCCAATCCGACATCATTCCATTAATAGTTACACTTTCTTTGAGATTATTTAACCAGTTATATATTCACTTAATGGTTATTCTGTTGAGCCCCCATTTCTCGAGCCCACTTATCAGAATGTCATATGGGACTGTGCCAAAATCCTTGCTGAAGTCCTGGTATATTATGTCCACTGGATTCCCCCCTATTCCACCAAAGAAGGAAATCAAGCTGGTTTGATATGATTTGTTCTTGGTAAATCCATGCTAGCTGCTAGTGATCACCCCTTCATCATTGAGGTATTCACAAATTGAACATTTTATACCAGGGATTGGCAACCTTTGGCATTCGGCCCTCTAGGGTAAGCCCCCTGGTGGGCCAGGCCACTTTGTTTATCTGCTGCCACCGCAGGTTCGGCTGATTGCAGCTCCCACTGGCTGCAGTTCGCCATTCCAGGTCATTGGGGGCTGCAAGCGGTGAACCGTGGCCAGTGGGAGCTGTGATTGAATGAACCTGAGGGCACGGAAGGTAAACAAATTGGCCTGGCCCACCAGGGGGCTTACCCTGGTGGGTTGCGTGCCAAAGGTTGCTGATCCCTGTTTTAGACATTGCTCTACCTTCCCAGTTATCAATGTCAGGATGATTGCTCTATAGTTCCCTGGCTCCTCCTTTCCCACTTTCAAGATGGGGACTATGTTAGCTCTTCTCTAGTCTTCCATGATCTCTCTTGTCATCCATAAGTTTGTAAATATTATTGACAGTGGCAAAACTTGGGGGATTCTACTAAGTTTTCTCATGTTTTTTTCCCCCTGCCTCCAGAGTCTACTAGGCCAGTTGCCTGAGACCCATTGATTCATACTGGGATTATCATCTTGGTTGGGCCCCATCTGGGAGCCCTGGTGCATTATGTCTATGTCTGCCCATAGTTGCAGTCCATAAAGTTGCATTCCCACTAAAATGTCCTTTCTGTCCACAATAAAAACAGTTCCTCTTTGGAGTTGTGGTTGACTGTCCCTTCTCTGGGGTTGTATGGGTTCCCTGTGGGGTGTACCACCCTTCCCAGCGACTTTGGTCCCCTCTCAGCTCCACCTTGGTGGCTGGGCTGTAGACCCCAGGTGGCAGTGACCTGAAGAGGAGCAGCCACTTCACCAGTCCTTGGCTTCCCCCGCTAGCCCCACCTTTTCTAGGAGTCAGTGTTCTGAGTTTGGATATCCCAGTCCTCGGTGTAAGAGAGGACAGATCCTGTGTGACCACATAGCTATCCATCAGGGCTGTGGCCTCCTCCAGTGTTGCTGGCCTACGGTGCTTCACCCATTCTTTCCCACCAGATGGGAGAATCTGGATGAGCTGTTCCAGCATGATGAACTCCACTACTTGTACTCTGGTCTGGTTGTCGGACTATAGCCAGCACCAACACCTTTCTTTCAGGCATTTTACCACTACCTGTGATCGGGCTCCCTCTGGGTATTCCCCCCCCCCCCCGGATCATTGGTGGAATGTTTCAGGGTTGATATCCATGTAGTCTAAAATGGTTGCTTTTACTTTGACATAATCCAGCACTTTTACAGGGTCTGGGTGGGAGGCGGAAACACCTCACATAAGGGTCTTGGTGCTGCAATTTAGGAGTCCTCTGAGGGTCCAGGAGTGCCGCTATCTGTTCAATAAGGCGTTGGTGTTGCTCCTGATAGTGTGCCGCCTTCCTTCAGAGTATCTGCTGCATTGCTGTTGGGTTGCTACTGTTGCTGCTGGGCAGCTATTTGTGCGGTAGCTGACCATGTTATTGCTGTTGTTGAGCTGCCTGCTGTTGTTTGCTCACTATCATCCATCTCAGCAGCTTTTCTGAATCCATGGTCTATGTTGGGCTAGTTTGTCAATATGTCTGCTGCCCTTCTGTCAGGACTGGGTCGTTGCCTGTGTTCTCCACCAGTTGTCAGGGAAGGAGGTGGAGGGAGTGGGGGTGTTCCAGCGTCTGAGCCCAGTGGTATTGCACAGTGGCGAGAGTCTGAGACTGGATTGCCGGTGTTGAGGCACATGCAGTAGGGGAACCCGAGCACTCCCTACTCCACTAGGTTACAGCTCAGGGCCCTGCGACTGGAAGATTGGATTCTCAGCCTGAAGGCAGATGCAACCAAGCCTGCTCCCTTCCTCTGTCTGCCCTGAGTGAACTGGGTGGCTCCCTTTTGAGTTCTGCTTCCATTGTGAGCATTCCCAGCAGGTGTAAATGGGTGGAGTCTTCTAGGACCAGAGTTGCTTGTTAACCCTTGGTTCCCCAGTTTTGGGCTTATACACCCTATCACAGGGTGCCATATTAAAATTACAGCACAACCACCACCACCACCCTTCCGGTCTGGTTCTGCTCACTGAGAAGTCTACAAGTGTTCAAGCTGGACAACAAAACAGTATTTGAAGACGCCCATTTATGCATAGCAAGCTGGACCTAAATTCTGCACTGAGACTTGTGGGTTCTTACAGTAGCAAGAATTTCTGCAAAGTCAATTGAGAAGCAGACATTTGTAAACAGCACAGTGTACTTGATGAGGTGTTTTTCCAATTCATTTTATATTGCTCTCAACATGTCAGCATGCCACAGAATTTAGTATTGGCTTGTGTAACTACACTGTAGTAGCTGTCAAGGGGAAAGATCAGAGGCTTTGGCAGCTGAATTAGGGCAGTTGAGCATTTTGGCACCCAGGGATCAGGTGTTGGCTAGAGCTTTTGGCACCTGTTCTCATCTGGATCTGGGTGCGTATTGCAGAAAGTTATTCACAAACATTCATTCTAATTTTTAACATATTTACTTTGGCTGTGTTTGTGCCCCTTCTGTGTTCGCTAAAATATTTATGGAAAGCAAACAAGTCAGCTCGCAGGAGTGGTCATTGAGAAAATAAAATTTAAGTATTTATTGCAGAGTATTCACACAACAAACTTTGAATTGTTATAAGTATATGCCCTAGAACCCTTGTTCTAAGAGGTAAACATTCAATCAGGATTCAGAAACAGCCTGTATGACTTATGTTTCCAGTCAACACACATTCTTAATGTTCACAGAAATGTTTGGATAAAATAGTAAATAATTGTGAACATCAAATCTCTGATCTGTTCATGGCTAATGTGTGAACAGAGAGGGGGTATATTTGATTAATAAATTGTTTCCTATGAATGGTTCAACCAGTATTATTCATTCAGTCTTCACATGGCAGTTCATTCCTTTGGATTATATTTTCACCATAAGGCCTGACCAATAATGATCTAGCGCAGGGATCGGCAACCTTTGGCATGCAGCCCACTAGGGTAAGCCTCCTGGTGCGCTGGGCCGGTTTGTTTACCTGCCGCATCCGCAGGTTTGGCTGATTGCAGCCCCCACTAGCTGTGGTTCGCCGTTCCAGACCAATGGGGGTGTGGGAAGCGTCACAGGCCGAGGGATGTGCTGGTGGGGGCTGCAGGAAGTTCAAAGGTAAGGGAAGAAATCAACAGACAAAACCAAATAAGGAAAGTAATTTTGTGGAACTATAAAAAAACTATGTATGCTTCAAAACAGTCCAATTGTTGTACTGTTAGGGCACATCACAATCTTTGTTTTAGTACCAGGGTAGACAATGCCATTCAAGATTACATGAAGACAGCTTTAACAGGTACAGTATTTAGTTCTCTAAAATGTTAGCCCCAATACTTTAATAACTATTAGGAAATCATAACTGTTATCCAAATCATTCAATATAAATTTCATACAGCTGACATATTTTCTGTCATTACCTGCCAGGCCTAACAATTTTGAGCAGTCTAAGAATCTGTGGCTTTATAACTTCCTACTCTATTTTGATTTCTCCCTTAGCATTCTCCAGAGATTCTGGCATACTACGAAGCCCCAGAATGGACAAAGCAAAAGTAAGTCACCTTCTTTTAGTGAATTTAGTGACTGCTGAGTCAGTGATCTGGGGAAAATATATAATACTAGAAATAAGAGAAGTATATTTGTTTTTACTAATGTCACATACTTATCATGGAATAGATATGGCATAATAATTCAAAATCTCAAACATATTAAAGTATGGCTCTGATTCACAAGCTTTAACCAGGAAGACAGACTTTCAAAAGAGTTTTGCAAAGCATATAATCTGTTGGGGCTTGATCCTGTTCCCATTCAGGTCAATTGATAAAATCCCATGTAATAGGGCAGGATCAATCCCTTAGGCAGTTCAGACTATCGGTTTGCTTTTGGAATGTGCTACATTTTTTCCCTCAACCCTAAAATTCCAGCTAGTGTGACAGATTTTAATCCTCTTTTAAGAGCTCCTTTATCTTTATCTCCCTAAGTAAGTCTGCTCCATATCAGTAGTTATTAAGGACTAGAGTCTCAGCTGATATAAATCTGCAGAGGAGCTAGCGAACAGGAGCGGCTAACAGGGGAGTTTGGCGAGGGAGTTTACAGGGTGAGTGTGAGCAGGGGCTAGATACACCTAACATTCTTTGCACTTAACGGTCAAAACACCACTTGATAAAAACAAAGCACCAACAAGGGAACAAGCTTCGGGAGTAAAAAGAGAATGTAGGCAGAAATCCAGCAACAAAGTGAGAGCTACCCAGTTTATTGCACCCAATGCAGCATGTATGACTACCTGCCCTATGGGCTGGTGGGGTATGTATACATAAGGTGCAAGGAGCTCCTGGCCCTCAGAGACTGTGTACGGACTTTGGAGACCAGAATGGAGCTGGAGGAGTTAAGGGAGGCAGAGAGGTACATAGAGGAGACTTTCCGGGACACAGTAGAATGGTCCCAACACTGGTCTGACAGCCTCTGTGCTGTTGAGGAGGATGAAGGCCTCAGGGAAGGAGAACATCCAACTGGAGCAGAGGGAAACGATCCCATAGTTGGGACCCTCCTCCCAGATGATGATGTGTTATCCTCTCACATTAAAGATACTTCTCTGCGGGAGGGAACTCCAGTTATTAGGAAGAGATAGATATTAGTAATGGGTGATTTTATCATTAGAAACATAGCTAGTTTGTGATGACCGGGAGAACTGCATGGTGACTTGCCTGCCTGGTGCGAAGGTTGTGGATCTCCTGAGACATCTAGATAGGCTTATGTGTAGTGCTGGAGAGGAGCTGATGGTCGTGGTACGTGTAGGTACCAACGACATGGGGAAAGATAGGAGAGAGTTCCTGGAGGCCAAATTTAGGCTGCTAGGTAAGAGATTGAAGTCCAGGACCTCCATGGTAGCGTTCTCTGAAATGCTTCCAGTTCCAAGCACAGGGCCAGTTAGACAGGCAGAAATGCAGGGTCTCAATGCGTGGATGAGATGATGATGTAAGGAGGAGGGGTTTAGATTTATTAGGAACTGGGGAAGCTTTGGGGAGAGGGGGAGCCTAAACAGGAAGAATGGGCTCCACCTAAACCAAAACAGAACCAGATTGCTGGCATTTAAAATTAAAAAGTTTTTAAACTAAGGGCTAGGGGAAAGCCAGCAGGCGCAGAAGAGCATGTGGTTTGGACATCCCTTAAGGGAGGATCTATAAATGGAGATTCCCTATGTCCTAATAAGGAGGAGAGGATGAAAAATGATAAAATACAGCGAGGATCTGATGAGAAACAGTCAAATTTTAAAAAGTCCCATTCAATTATGTCATGCAATAGGAGACAGCCAAAAAATGACAAGTTTTTAAAATGCTTATTACCAATGCTAGAAGTCTAAATAATAAGATGGGTGAACTAGAGTGCCTAGTATTAGATAAAGATATTGACATAATAGGCATCACAGAAACCTGGTGGAATGAGTATAAAAAGATCTTCTATAGTTTCCACAGTATGCATCCAATGAAGTGAGCTGTAGCTCAAGAAAGCTTATGCTCAAATAAATTGGTTAGTCTCTAAGGTGCCACAAGTCCTCCTGTTCTTTATTTTTGTAAACAGTAATAAGTCTCCAGGACCTGATGGTATTCACCCAAGGGTTCTGAAGGAACTCAAATGTGAAATTGCACGACTACTAACTGTCATCTGTAACCTATCATTTAAATCAGCTTCTGTACCAAATGACTGGAAGATAGCTAATGTGATGCCAATTTTTAAAAAGGACTCCAGAGGTGACCCTGGCACCTACAGGCCAGTAAGCCTCACTTCAATACCGGGCAAATTGGTTGAAACTATAAAGAACAAAATTGTCAGACACATACATGAACATAATTTGTTGGGAAATAGTCAACATGTTTTTTGTAAAGGTAAATCATGCCTCACCAATCTACTAGAATTCTTCGAGGGGGTCAACAAGCATGCGGACAAAGGAGATCCAGTGGATAGGGTGTATTTAGATTTTCAGAAAGCCTATGACAAGATCCCGCACCAAAGGCTCTTAAGCAAAATAAGCAGTCATGGGATTAGAGGGAAGGTTCTCTCGTGGATTGGTAACTGGTTAAAAGATAGGAAACAAAGGGTAGGAATAAATGGTCAGTTTTCAGAATGGAGAGAGGTAAATAGTGGCATTCCCCAGGGATCTGTTCTGGGCCCAGTCCTATTTAACATATTCATAAATGATCTGGGAAAAGGGGTAAACAGTGAGGTGGCAAAATTTGCAGATGATACAAAACTACTCAAAATAGTTAAGTCCCAGACAGACTGCGAAGATCTACAAAAGGATCTCACAGGACTGGGTGACTGGGCAACAAAATGGCAGATGAAATTTAATGTTGATAAATACAAAGTAATGCACATTGGAAAAATCCTAACTATACATATACAATGATGGGGTCTAAATTAGCTGTTACCACTCAAGAAACAGATCTTGGAGTCATTGTGGATAGTTCTCTAAAATCATCCACTCAATGTGCAGTGGCAGTCAAAAAAGTGAACAGAATGTTGGGAATCATTAAGAAAGGGATACATAATAAGACAGAAAATATCATATTGCCTTTCTATAAATCCACGGTATGCCCATACCATGAATACTGTGTGCAGATATGGTCGCCGCCCATCTCAAAAAAGATGTATTGGAATTGGAAAAGGTTCAGAAAAGGGCAACAAAAAATGATTAGAGGTATAGAACAGCTTCCATATGAGGAGAGATTAATAAGACTGGGACATTTCAGCTTGGAAAAGAGGTGACTAAGGGGGGACATGATAGAAGTCTATAAAATCATGAGTGGTATAGAGAAAGTAAATAAGGAAGTGTTATTTACTCCTTCTCATAATACAAGAACAAGGGGCCACCAAATGAAATTAATAAGTAGCCGGTTTAAAACAAACACAAGAAAGTATTTTTTCATGCAACACACTTTCAACCTCTGGAACTCCTTGCCAGAGGGTGTTGTGAAAGCCAATAATATAACGGGATTCAAAAGGGAGATAGATAGATTCATGGAAAAGAGGTCCATCAATGGCTATTAGCCAGGGTGGGCAGGAATGGTGTCCCTAGCCTCTGTTTGCCAGAAGCTGGGATTGGGTGACAGGGCATGTATCACTTGATGATAACCTGTCTGTTCATTCCCTTTGGGGCACCTGCCATTGGCCACTGTCAGAGGACAGGACACTGGGATTGATGGACCTTTGGTCTGACCAGTATGGCCATTCTTATGTTCTTATGCATGGCTCCATTCACTTCAGTGATTTACACCATCTGAAGATCTGACCATACAAGACATTGTTATCTGTTAAGCATTCAGTTCCCTGCATGAAGTCTGATGCTAGTCTTTGCCCAGTTTCAAGTAGGCAGGTATGCACATGAAACCTTTACATATAAAGGAAGTTTAAAACAAAATCACTCAATCCTAAAGGAGAATAAACAACTCTTTCACTTCTTGATCACTAGATATTAGGGCAGTGTGAGGAATCTTGCCCTGAATTCACTTTACTGAAGAAAAAGTATGGAAAAATAGCTTAGTTATTTAAAATAATTGAGATCTGGCATATGATGCTAAGCCCACTGCATTATTTATATATTTGTGTGTGTGTCATAATATAGATATATTGTGTATATAGACAGAGAAAGGTTTTAGTATCACATGACTAATCTTAATTATTTACAAAGATTAATTGGATTTAAGCATTATTCAAACACCATTGAAATCTATGGGAGTCTGTCCCTTTAAATATTAATAACATAACAGCAAATGAGGAAAATGATAGGGCAATATCCCATGACAGTAGCTACAAACTATAACACCTTTATATAATGTACTAGTCCACAATCATGAAACCCAGCTCAAAGTTTACAGCTTCCATTTTAGATTCAGCCCCAGTTGTTTATTCTGTCCAACTAAAAGCTGCTTTGCACAATGATCGCGTATGTCTCCCCTCTGGATAGCTCCCAGCCCTACAGGGACTGGAAAGACATGTTTGTAGAATGGAAAATTAATGTATTTTTATGTTCCTGAATAAATGAGGGAAAATAAATTCCCTAGGGCCAGATCATCAGCGTCATTTCCAGCCACTTTGCACTGCTCAGGCTGCTCAGTGGCCCAGATATGGCCTCAAACCCTTGCCTGCAGCTTGCCATTTCTAGCTTCCGTGGCTACATTAAGAATGTTTTAAGTTGTAGTGGTCAAACAAGTGATTACAACAGATTTTGCAATGTCACTGTCTTTGAGACTGATTTTCCCCTGCCTTCCCCCTGTGCAATGACGCTGTAAAACACTTTCAGATCAGAATAGTTGCATTTTATATTTACTTTGCACTCACTTAGCACAGGTCAAGGTCAACAGCAATATTTTAAAGAATCTGAATCTTTTTTTGCAAATGTATTTTAGTTTTTTTGTCTAATATTTAGATTATTTCTACTTTAAATAAATTAGCACCAGCATAACAACCATTGCTGGTCAGGACTTTCCCAATGGAAAGGGTTTTGCTAGAAAATGCAGATTCGTCAAACCAGGAATGCTTTGCAGAAACATATGAGGTTTGACAAACTTCCAGCCAGCTGGTTCCCTGCCAGATTACTTGGCCGACTGCGGGGAAGCCCAGATGTCCAGGGTCCAGGCTGTGTGGCAGCTCCACCATGTGGAACATTACATAAGAATGGCCATACTGGGTGAGACCAATGGTCCACCTAGCCCAGTATCCTGTCTTCTGATAGTGGTCAATGCCCAGTACCCCAGAGGGAGTGAACAGAAAGGTTCCATTCATCAAGTGATCCATCCATGGGAACCTCAGATGTAGCAGGGACTCTCAGGGCTTCTAGGCTTTCAGTTGTGAGGTGTGGGCCTCCTCTGACTCCAGAGATAGCTCAGGGAGTCCCTGGGAATCTGGCAATTTGCTTCTCCTTTTTGGTAAAAGTTGAACCAAAGCCATTTGATTTTTCCAAAACAGAATTTTTTAAAATTTACTACTAGTACTAATAATAATGTTAATTTTAAAGCTGATGTTCCCAGTCTTGAATGGAACAAAGTCTATAAAGTAGAGCTGTGAGGAAATCTTTCAGACAAATCTTTTTTTGTCAAAAAATGCAGATCCATGAAAAGTTTCACAAATTCATGTTAGCTTTGCCTAATCGTTCCCCCTCCAAAATTCTGAAGACATTTAAACCACTTTTTACCTTTTTGAAACAAAACATTCTGATTTTTTTTCATTTCAAAATTTCCTTCAGTTTTATTTTCTTAAAATGTTAAATTTTCTAATTTTGAAACAAAATGTTTTATTTCACGTGAAACAACCTTTCCCCCAATTTTTCTATTCTTTTTGAATTGCCAGCAAATTGAAGTAAGTTATTTACATAGCTTTAGTATACATACATCTCTATTGTTAAACTGGTGCCAGTGTCTATAATATAGAGAGGGTCTTAGCCAGAACTTATATTTTCAACATCTGTAAATTATTCTTAAGGCTTTTGTGATCATTCATTACCTCCATATCTAGGGTGGTTTTGCACCTCCACTGTCAACTCCAGGCAAGAGAGTTTTCCCAGTCTGAGCAGTAATTTCCTGCAGAGTGTCCAATCTCTTATTGATCAATCCATTGCCTAATATAATTAAAACTGAAAGTCAAGGCAGACTCTACCCTATACCTTGATGATGTGTATCTCAATGTTTATCTAGTGTTTGAGACTGCTATGTTAGGTTCTACGTAAAGGATAGTATTTTTACTATGTGCCCTATGTTTGCCTGTTATTTTTTTTTTTTTGTCACAAGTATTTGCTATTGAGGATACATTTTTAGTGAGATGCCTGCCTATTGATGTTTGTGTTTTATTCACTAGTTTGGTCATCCCTCAGGATGGTTTGATAAGGCACATTGTTTGTCAAATCTAGAAATGCCATTTAATCAATTTTGGTCTTGGTTTTGGTTAACGCTTAAAATGTATGATTAAAATATTGCTCTTACTTCCATGTAAACACGATGGCCATCCCATCGTCACATAAAAATATTTCACATCATAGAGAGTTTGACTAGTCCCAGCAGCATCTCTAGTCAAAATTTCTGATTTTGACAACATTTCAGATTTCAGCATTTTGAATTAAGGAAAAAAGTGGGATAATTTTGGGGGTTGGGAGTGGGGAATGTGATTAACACTCTCCCACACACTCACTTTTTTTCTCGACTCCTGTCACCCCCTCATGCTTATGAACATGAAGGAAAAGCAAAACACTCAGACATTCTTTTACAGGGCACTATCGTCTAATCATTCCATTCTTCCCCCAGCCTTTCTGATACAAATATTTACTTCATAAATGCACTGTAAATCATGTTCCCATACTAAGGTGTGGTGATTGAACTTAGAATACTACCTCATGATTTCCACATCTCATTTGCTCTCACCCCCTGGAGCAGTGTGACATTTTCTAGAGATCGGGTAGCTTACAGAGGTTCAATTTGTATCTATCTTGGAGCTCCTTATCTTAATCCTGACAGGGAATAGCAATGAGTTTATGAACTGATGATCAGAGTACAGAGTTTGTTCTGGCTGACAGAAAATTACAGCTTTAATTTATTTTGATTCATTCTTGGTAGGGACATCTAGTTATAACTACTATGTATAAGCAATTTTTTCCGGGCAAAAAAAATGACATCATTGCCATAATGTTTAACATATCTGGGTGTTTGCTGAAATCCTACATATAGTCAATACATATATGTTCTTGAATATACTGTCTTAGGCTGTGCAGCTCAGACAGTGTTCAACAGGGAGTTTGGCAGAAATCCTGACCCCACCGTAGTCAATGGGAGTTTTCTTATTGATTTTACTAGGATCAGAATTTTGTCCTTAAGTCTTCTTAAGAAAGGAATACTTGTTTTGTTTAGATTTTTTAATCAAGGCCTAACTGTGTATAATCACCAAATCAGTGAATTAAATAAAAAGAAAGCTGAAGCCCAAACTTATACCATCCATCTTTTGTCACTTTCATTCAGGAAAACTTAAATTTTCCACCCTGCTTTATTGCTTTTAAGTGTCTTTTGTCAGGGTTTATCTGTCTTGCCTGTCTTCATTTTTTCGTGGGTCTTGTTCTTAGCCTCATTTTTCTTCTTTATCATAGTTTCACTTGGTTACGCACCATTGCTTCACATTCCATGCAGTTTTTTCATAGGTAAAGAGGCTATTTTAAGATTCAGAAAAATTGCAAAGGTGAGACACAGCCTAGATATTCCTACAACAAGCTGTAATGGCAAGAGGCTTTTACTCATAGTATTTGTCACTGCCTATATGTGGATTTTTCCAAATGAGTAACAATGTAGAGACAAAGTGTAACATTGCTTGATGCTTCTTCCTGCGTAACTTCAAGCAGAGTATTATGCACCTATCCTTTAATTTTCTTTGATGTGATTCCCAGTCTCATTCATATGTATACACATCACCAGTGATAGTATTTTCATTGGTATGATTAGTGATACATTAATGAATATGTCTTTTCCAATGGTTGTTCTCCAGTACCTTATGTCATTAGAATTTGCTTTTGTGAGTGCATCACAGAACTATGACCTACAGTTTTATGAACTGCCACAAATATTATGTTAAATATGATGTCATCCTTATAAATAGTCTATGAAGGGTCTTCATTCTTAAAGATAAGAAATTGGCCCAAAGACCTCACCTGCTGTTTTAGGCCACAATATAGCAAAGCGCTTAAATGTCTAAGACCTGGGAGCTGGGAGATAGAGGTTCAATACTCTGCTCTGTCATTGCCTTCCAGTGTGACCTTGATAAAGGTCCCATCTGTAAAATGGGACTAATAATACTTCCCTATCTCACAGGGGTGTTATGAGGAGAAATACATTAAAAATTGCGAGATGCTCAGATACTCTGGTAATGATGTCTTAAATACCTACAATATATGGATATAGAAGTCAGTGGTTCAGGTGCTTTGCTGTATCAGGGCTTCAGTGATGCCGTGGCCTCAGCTTTACGCCAGTGATCTGATTAATCAAACTGAAAATGTAAAGAAAGAATACTGTGATGAGTAAAGGAAAAGCAATGGTTGAATCTAATTGCACATAATATATCTGCTCATGCAATCTGTAATATCAGCAAGTACCTTCATATTTCACTTTGTTCAAATTCTTCAAGTAGTCTCCTTTGATTCCCCTCCAATATGCACAATGACTCAGGGAAACAGTTCCCCTCCCAAAAAGGAGAATTTGCTAAAGTTAAAACACATTGTGAGGCTGGTAAGCCTAGTACCAGGGCTGGCCAAGGCCTAAGCATCGCTGAGAACTGACAAACCCACAGATGGAAGCCAGACCAGATGACTTGTACATTAGTATAGTTCAAAGAAGATGATAAATGTATAAGACTGTGTATAGTGTTCATAAAAAAACTGGTGAGTCACTGCATGCATTGTTTTCATTTATCTGTATCCTGTTATAATGTACCAGCAACCATTTGCCTTGTAAACCTTGGTGACTACGTACGTCATCGAACAGCGAAAAACCTTGTGTAATACAAATGTTCGTCTCTAACAAGAAGATGTTAAATCCTGTTCATTAAATACAAATGATCCATTGTACATGCCCAAGGATCAAAGACTTTATGTGCATTCCTCACCCTACCTCTTCATGAAGAAGGGACCTGTGTGGGATCTGTTGCTGTCAGCTTGGTGTCTGTGAGAAGAAGCTATAAATATGGGCATAAGGAAAGATTCTTCATCTCTTGGCTGTTTGGAATCTAACAGGGCAGAAAACCAAACAAGGAGGTAGCAATTCCCCCAGAGTTATTTTGGGTAGCCCTAAAAGACTTTTGGGAAACTGGCAGATTGCTACATCTCTGCTACCTTTGCAAATGATAGACTGGGATCACCTGTACATATATTTTACCCTGCTTTAACCTCACAATAACTCTCATTTCTTTTTCTTAGCTAATAAACCTGTAGTTGGTTTACTATAGAATTAGGATGATTTAGTTGGGGATTGGTCCTGCTCTGAGGGATGATTTAGTTGGGGATTGGCCCTGCTTTGAGCAGGGGGCTGGACTAGATGACCTCCTGAGGTCCCTTCCAACCCTGATATTTTATGTCTAGCATTGTCTTTGGTGTGACATCTGGGATGCAATCAATCTGGGTGAGTGACTGGTCATTTGGGACCAGTTGCAACCTCAATATTTTGTGATTTTTTTATGTAAGTGGACCATTTATCACATAGTCCAGCTAGCTTCAGATGATCTTTAGATATTTTGAGTCCTGCCCATTGCACACTTGGAGTCTCTGACGAGTGTGGTAAATTAAAAGGGAAAGAATAGGGCTAAAGGAAACTTTAAAAAAAACCATGTAGCTCTAGGAATAAGTAAAGGAGATGATAGGGACTGGCATTAAACCCCCTTACACAGAACCAATGCCCGTTCGATTGCATTCAGTATTCCCCTGCTCCTCAAGGCTCTTGCACAGCCTTTTTGGGAATATGGCACCTGCCAGCATGTGGCGGCAGCCACCATAACTCCTAGGAACTCTGGCTCTGAACTTGAGAATAGGGAAATAGGATTTTGAGACACTTTAAATGCATTTGGTGGGTTGTGATGACGGTGGATCTCCAGTGAAAAACTGTCTGTGTATTGGTGGGGCAATTACTCTGCCTCATGGATGGCTGAAGCTGCCCTGTCATGCTGCACATACAGGACAGCTTCCCTTCCATTTGAGTTGTGTAATAAAGCCCCAGGATGACTTGTCATCTGCAGGGGCTAAATTCTGGATCTAAAAGCATGAGCTTCTATTGCCCACGCTAAAGGACTAGGACCACTAGCTTGGAACCAGTAGTGTTGTTGTCCTTCCGCTCTCCTTGGTTTTTTTCTCCCCTCATTAAGATTGTTCTTGATGAGCTTAGTATAAATGAGAGATCAACCCACCAAGGTTGTATCCATACTTTATTATATGGAAAGGAATCAGTGACATTCTACAGCAGATTAAGTATTCCAATACATCTCCCAGGAAAAAAAATGCAATTCCAAGGTCCTTGATGGACAACCTTAGAAACAAGTCTTTTCTTTATTCATGGGACAAGTATAGTACAAACAGCTTTGGTGTGTGTGTCTTAGTCCTGACCTGCAAAGGACCACCTATCAGAGTCAGAAGATATTCTTCTTCCTTTGGTCACTTAGTCCTTTCCTTTGCTGAAATTGCCAATGAATAGTCACAGGATATCAATAATTATTACTGTTCCCTTGCTGCAGCCCAGCCTATGTCTTAGCTTAAACACATACAAGTGATCTTTTCTCTTCAGAAATTACGACAGTCAAACCATGGGGAGATTAAAACTGAAGAGCTTGCTTTGCTTTAGCGCAAGATTTCAGTCACCTTCAAAGACAGAATACCATATAATTCATAAGTAAAAAAGTAGTATATTTAATACATAAATATGTACCTATATCCAAGGATTTTCACCACCACTTTAACAACTTAATACTTTTGTTTAAAAGTTATTTAATAGAATTTTAACTGCTAGTGTATAATTTCTATATCAACTCTTACAGACACTCTTCTTGCACATTGTAGACGTACTCAGGGCTAGATTCCTTTCCCTGGTTCCAGCACCTTCATTAGATTATAAATGATTCTGCTTTGTAACAGACCTGTTAAAATAACAATATGACTTTTGATGTATACAAATATGTTCCATACAGCTGAAGTGAACACTCTATGGCAAATAGTACTGTGTTTGTTTTTGTTTTAATTGAATCATAGTAGTCTGCCAAAAGAGTGCTTCTGGTTGGTTTTGTGCGTCATGGCTGGCTCTGCAAAATTACTATCCAACATGTGGTTCCAGTCCTCAGTGCTATCTACTGATTACCAAATGTGACTCAGTCTATTTTGTAGGGAGGGAGCTTGACAACTTAATAGGCCTTTTTCAATCAAGTATTCCCAACTTTAGAAGAAATCTTTTCCATTTTTTACATCATTGCCAAGTTATGCAGTGTTTTAGATCTGCACTTAAAATCAAAGGTTAAACATCGAAGTCACAATCAAAATGTAAACTTAGTCTTTCCACGTTCTAAAAAGAAGTGTCAGACAGTCAATCTGTGCCTTTTAAGAAAACTGCATATGTGTACAGTCACAGCAATAGGGCAATATTTTTCTTTGAGTTTGATTTTTTACATGAATTTGCTTTGACTGCATTTGTACCTTTTTGTTTGCTTTCTGAAAATATTTACCAAATAAGTTTGATGGCAGGAATGTGCATGCAAACAGTAAATATTTTGCAGTATGTGCCTAATATTTATAGAGTTAACTTCCCCCATTCATGGATGCAAATATTAGCAGTGGAAGTGTAATTAAGACTTGTATAACATCCAGTCATAGAATAGAAATGTACTACATCCAGTTAGAACAGATATAATTATGAAATACACAATGCTTACAATGAGCTAATCATGAACAAGTTACAGACCAAGGATTATTTGTGCAAATAGCTGCTTAGGCACCATGGGGATGAGCATTTAGATATAAAATGTGGACAAATTAAGCACCAAATAATTTTGAATAATACATTCGCCAAAAAAGTATGATCTGTTCACAGAAAGAGATTTTTTTTTCATATATCATTACTAATTATATGCCTACATATGAGTTACATGTTGGGTCACAGACTTTTAGTAGATAGCAGCTGTTCATTATTTATATGGAATCTGTGGTAGGTCTAAAGTGCACCCTCTAATACTGTGCCATGCATTCTTAACAAAAAGACATAAATCAGAGCAAGGAGTGAAGTACAATAAACAAATAAGCAATTTTACCAATTCCTGCAATTTTATCACAAGCTTTGTGATATTTTATATTTTTTTTAAAGTCCCAGCTCCACGAGTCAGGGGATTCCATGAAAATCTGAGCTTTATTTTTTAAAAAGTTTCTAGCCATCATGGTTACAGAGAAAAGCTTAAACAGGTTAACAGTCCCAATCTGGATAACGATGGAAGTAACAGAAAGATATTACTATTTGATGAATATTTGGTAGCTGACATGAAATAAATTTGTTGGCTCACTTGCCTTCCAAACAAAAACTACTGTCACAATTGACAAAATGCCCGTATTAGTAGGTGTTATCCACTTCATTTAATACAAGAGCGTTAAGTAGGTATAGAGAAAGAGGAAAGCAGCCATGGGGCGTAGAACAGGATTTGTAAATGTTTCTGCACAGAAAGCAGAACTGTAAGTACCCAGAATATTCAACACAGGGAATGCTGACATGAGGATGACTGTTGGGCATAATCAGTAGTAGCTCCACACCAGTGACCAGCCAACAACATTAAGGGGTGGGGGATTCATTCAGTCTAAATACTTTATTTATATGGTACACCTTCTGATTGCCTTTAAAACCAGGCATAACAATACCAATATTTCTTCTGTATGAACAATAACTTGATTTACATGTCAGATATGCTAAACATTCACATGCCCATTCATGCTTCGGCCACTATTCCAGAAGATGCTAATGATGCTCGTTAAAGAAAAAATATGTTAAGTAAATTTGTGACTGAACTCCTTGGGGGGAGAATTGTATGTCTCCTGTTCTGTTCTACCCACATTCTGCCATATACTTCATGCTGTAGCAGTCTCAGATGATGACCCAGCACATGTTGTTCATTTTAAGAACACTTTCACTGCAGATTTGACAAAACACAAAGAAGGTAACACAATGTGAGATTTCTAAAGATAGCTACAGCACTTGACCCAAGGTTTAAGAATCTGAAGTGCCTTCCAAAATCTGAGTGGGATGAGGTGTGAAGCATGCTTTCAGAAGTCTTAAAAGAGCAACACTCTGACACGGAAACTACAGGACCTGAAGTACCAAAAAAGAAAATCAACCTTCTGTTGGTGGCATCTGACTCAGATAATGAAAACGTACGTGCGTCGGTCTGCACCACTTTGGATCGTTATTGAGCAGAACCCGTCATTGGCATGGATGCATGTCCCCTGGAATGGTGGGTGAAGCATGAATGGACATATGAATCTTTAGTGCATCTGGCACATAAATATCTTGTGACACCACCTACAACAGTGCCATGAGAATGCCTGTTCTCACTTTCAGGTGACATTGTAAACAAGAAGCAGGCAGCATTATCTTTCGCAAATGTAAACAAACGTGTCTGAGTGATTGGATGAACAAGTAAGACAGAGAGGACTTGTAGGCTCTAAAGTTTTAATTTGTTTTATTTTTAAGTGCAGTGTTTTTTTTGTACATAATTCTACATTTGTAAGTTCAACTTTCATGATAAAGAGATTGCACTAAAATACTTGTATTTGTAATATACAAATATATATTATTTGTAATAAAAATAATATTAAGTGAGCACTGTACACTTTGTATTCTGTGTTGTGATTGAAATCAATATATTTGGAAATGTAGAACATATTAAAAATATTTAAATAAATGGTATTCTATTATTGTTTGAGTGTGATTAATCATGCAATTAATCGTGATTATTTTTTAATCGCTTGGCAGCCCTACTGTGGAAATTTCATTTAATGGTTAATTTTGACTTTTTGTTCTGATTTTAAAATGAAAACAAATTTTGAAACTTTGTATTTCCTGAGGAACAGTGTAATCACTTTTACTACAAACACTCTTTGCTTTTTCTGTGCTTTGATTCTACTGCAGACAAAGATTGAGGACAGCTCAGATGTGAAGCACATGATAGGAAAACTGGTTGAAATTATTGATACAAAAAGTTTTCCTGATTAAAAATATGGTTTCATTGAGACCGGAATGCTTTTGCAGAAAATATATATGTATATATTTGTAAAATATTTGTTTTCCCATATAAAATATATTTTTTGTTTCAACTTAAAATATCACTATTTTTTGGTTTTTGATTTAAAAAAAACAAGCCCTGAAACAAAAGACAATTAATTGAAAATAACAGTTCCACATAGAAATGTTGAGGAGTTTTTCTGGTTTAATGTCATCTTTTTAAACTGAAAAACAAAACCAAAATATTTTATTTTCAAACAAAATAAGGGTTTATTTTATTTTGAAATGTTGATTTTTAAAGAATTCTGTTTTGCACTAGTCAAAACTTTCTGGAGGAAAACTGAAAATTTCAAATCATGTTTTTCTTTTGGTTGACGTTTCAGTGGTAAAAATATTTGGTTCCCAATCAGTTCTAGATAACAGTAATTAAATGTTGTCAGTCCTCTAAACCCCTCATGTTTAAAGTGGTTTCATTTTAACATATCTCTGTTTCTAGCATAAACATGGCAAAGCAATGGTAGAAGGTTACATCATGATTAATTTCGGCCATCTTTAAGACCCACTGGCTAACATTAAATGGCTCTCCAGCTGCGGGTAACCAAACACAGGCTCTCTTACTTGTGCTGAGTCCTTTTATTTTAAATTAATTCTATGTGCAGTCACATTACAGTTTGGTTATGATGGCCTTCTTCAGGGCATTTACAAAGGAAGCACAGCACAAGTCACAAATTTAAATAGAGCAAACCATGGGGAAAGAAGCAGCTAATGATATTACAATTATCTCACAGATGAATACATCTATGATGTTAACTTAACGGGGAATAGCTAGGCCAGCTGCTTTGAAAGTGGTTTCATCATACCCCCTGGGAATCTCTTCCTGTCTAAGCTTTCTATTTGCACTGCATAAAAATAAATCATTGATCTCAAGAAACCATTTGTTAAATGTCCTTGTTCATGAGAACAAGGGGAAAACAGAAAAGGTTAAGTAACAATGACATACTGTTATGTAAATCATTAGCCACCACTAAACTAAATTGCTTATGCAGCAAGCTGAGCTTCCTGAATGCAAATTTGGGAGACTAGAGCAGCTGGTGCAGAAGCCAAAGCAAGTCCATTTTCTGTCTAAGGTCATCAGAGTGGGGAGAACTAGAAAGAAGGGAGATGCTTCTATGACTGTCAAATTCAGGAAGACTGCTTTCTGAACTAGTATGAGCCATAAACTATGTGGCTTACTTTGATGCAATTGGTTCTTAGTGAACTAACTTTGTTCCAAACCAAAATTTCTTGGACTTCAGGAATGTCATGTGCAGCCTACGATCAACAAATAACAGAGACAGGTTTCAGAGTAGCAGCCGTGTTAGTCTGTATTCGCAAAAAGAAAAGGAGTACTTGTGGCACCTTAGAGACTAACTAATTTATTTGAGCATAAGCTTTCGTGAGCTACAGCTCACTTCATCGCTAAGGTGCCACAAGTTCTCCTTTTCTTTTGAATAATAGAGAGTTATTTAAATTAGATCAGGGTTTTCAAACTTTTTTAATAGTGTAGAACATCTCTTAATGGAGAATGTCTCATGGGCCATTTCCCTTCATAATCAAATGGACCATATTTCCTTCCAAATTCCCATGGTCCCACCAACAATTGCACAGCATATTTCTGATAGATTGCTCCACTACATTTTCCAAGTTCTGCTTCTCTTCCCTAGTTCTGAAGCTGTGTAGGGCTGTGTCCTCAGATACCTGTGCAGCTCTGGAACTCAGCAGCACTGTAAATCCAGCCCTGCAGAATTCAGGAGGCTTCTGGAGTCCAGTTTCATGATTCTCTGCACTCACTGCTTAGAAATCTCTCTCTTAAAATCTCCTTCAGTACCTACTCCCTGAGCATCCCCCTTCCAGCCCTCCTACTCTTCCTTCATCCCCTCAGCCTCTGACTGTACACTCTCTTCCAGCACTCATCCACTTGGTGCCCCAGAAACTCCCCATATACTCCTTCCTCTCTCTGTGGTTTGTAGTGATAGTGGCAGGGGCATCCCACATAAAAGCCTTCTCTTGGACTGGTGAGGGCCCACAAACAACACCACTTCTTTTTGGGCAGGCTAGGGTCTTCTTTTCTCCCCACTTGGACCACAGCTCCCTTCCTTCCACCATATTACATGCTGTCCTGGAGGAAAGAAGACTCAGCCCCACAGCCACTTGAGCAGAGGATGTATATGGAAGTAGTTGCTGATACCACCCATTGCTATGATGAGTTGGTGGCAGTGTGCCCCTGCACCCCCCAACCCTTCCCACCACACGCAGTCTTCTGCCGGATGATGCTGGTTAGGGTCTAAAGGAATGTAGATACTCCAAGTAAAGGATAATTTACCATATTTGTAATACATTGATGTTATTAGGATTTAGCAAGAGCCTTTGTAGCAGCTTGTGCTTGAGCGTTGATAGAGCAAAATAATCTTTCACACAGTTCCTTAATTTCCCAGAATGACGTTTTTGTAATTTTGTACTGTGCTCATGAGGTCTCATAGACCTTGAGAAAGTGTAAGCATCAAATGTGTTGATAGGTACAGAAGAACTCTTCTAAGTCAAAGGTCAATGGGTCATACATTATGACCAGGAAAGTGGCCAGAGTTTAATGCTCAAGAAGCCATTTACTGTTTATTGACTGTTACGGGGAGTTGAGATAATTTTGGTGACAGCATCATCTCCTGTTATTCTTGTTTGGGGAAACCCACATGGACTTTTGAAGGTGAAAAGGAACCAATATCCTAGGAAGGAAGGAGGGCCCAAAGACTGGACCAAAGGTCAAACTGAACTCATTTGACCAGGATTGGACAATGCAGCTGGGGTGTAAAGCCTGGGATCTCCTGATTCAATGAGATCACCACCAGGGAGGTCATAGAATCATAGAATATCAGGGTTGGACGGGACCTCAGGAGGTCATCTAGTCCAACCCCATGCTCAAAGCAGGACCAATCCCCAACTAAATCATCCCAGCCAGGGCTTTGTCAAGCCTGACCTTAAAAACCTCTAAGGAAGGAAATTCCACCACCTCCCTAGGTAACGCATTCCAGTGCGTCACCACCCTCCTAGTGAAAAAGTTTTTCCTAATATCCAACCTAAACCTCCCCTACTGCAACTTGAGACCATTACAGTAGGTCCCATGACATGATAACAGCTTGAGTTTCACCTTTAAAAGATTAGGTAAATGAGGAAGAAGATGTCCTCCAGGGGTCACCCTGATGACAACCAGACAGTTTACACTCCTCCTTCCCTCCCAAGAAAAGTAGACAAAAAGACACTGCGGACCAGCAAGTTACGTGGAGGACAATGCCTGCTAGCATGATGGTATCTGAGCCAGAAGATATTGCCTGGTTCTGCAAACAGCAATTTTTAGCTGTGCAGACCAGCTGCATCTATACCACGGGTCTTTTATCCTTGTGTATACATACCTTACAGGTCACGTGGGTATGTAAAAATTCCAAGCTTAATTCATTGTTTCCACAAAGTATAAGCTGCTAAGTAATATGCACAGAGATAAAAGGACTGAGTCATTCAATCATTGGTGGTGTTAACTTTGTAAGTTGATGACTGATTGTTCTCATATATATGATTTGACCAATTGTTGTCTCAAATTGTTTATTTGTATTATTGTTCACTCCTAGAGTAGACTAAATTGATTTATATTGTAACCTTAATCTAATTTTCATATTGTTTAGTACTTTAGGGAAATGTTACAAAAAGTTAACTGCATAGATATTTATGCTCTTGAAGAAAAGTCATAAAACATCAAATTGATTTCCTCTTCTCAAATGGCAATGAAGTAAAAAACAAACTTAATTAAAGGGGCTTTAATTAAACCTGCATAAAACATTTGACTCAGGTCCTGAAAACTCTACTATGACTACATTAGTCTGCTCTCACAGTTAACAACCCATTCCGTGGTGGGGCCAGTGGGTGGGCAAGCTAACAAGCTTTCCAAGTTAACAATCCTTTAAGCTAAATGTTTCAGTTCACATTTTTAGAACTATTGTTTCAAACTATCTGCAAACTCAGGGCTTGTCTGTGCATTGCTCAAAATAGCCATTCTGCACTAATTCCCGGGATGGACACTCTGAATCTGCACTTTAGCTACGGGCTTGTCTAGCCAAGGGGTTTAGTCTACAGCACCACTAAGGTCAAGTTAGTCTCGTCTGACAATGCCTGCATGCACACAGTAAAATTCCTTAGTGCGAACTATCTCCACATTTATCACGAATTCCAGAGTCCTCTTTTAAAGTGTACGAAGTTCAGTGCGGAATAAATTAATATGCTCTATTGCTTGTGTGCACTACTTTGGCAGTCCTCCAACTGCTAGTCCATACTGCTTTGCGGGCATCTATGACCAACCAGTGTAGCTATGTGTACCCCCACCCCCCGCAACTGCTCTGGGTCAAATTGACCAGATGTCCCCTCCTTGTTTAAAAGCTGGCATGGTTCCAGGTACTTCTAGATTCTAATATATTGGCATTGCTGTGATATTATGCCAGAAATCTTCACAATATGTCTCAGGCAGCTGCTTGGAAGTGTGCTGAGACCTTAGATATAATTGCCATCTGGAGAAGCATTGGTGCAACTAGCTTTTGAGACCAGCCACCATAATAAAAATGTGTTTGCTAGTCAGATGTCCACAAGGGGTCACAGTTTATTCTGGTTTATTCTGCCCTCCACTGCACTGTGTCACTTAAAAGTTATGTTTCTTTGTTGTTTTAATTAAACATTTATTTCTTGTTATTATATAATACACTGTTGCTTAATAATAAAAAAAATTCCAATCATTCATAAAGAGTCCTCAGTGCCTGTACACAGGAAAACCCTACAGTTTGCATAAGTCATCATTCTTCTGCAAGTACAAAGATGCAGGCATAAGATTAAAATAAGGATTACCACAGCATGCCACTTCTACTACCCAGAAAAGAGCAGTCACAATCCCTGCTCCTCAAGGTAATGAATGGATGTATAGCTAGGGTTGCCAGGTGTCTGGTTTTTGACCAGAACACCCAGTGGAAAAGGGGCCCTGGCGGCGCTGGTCAGCACTGCTGACCAGACTGTTAGAAGTCTAGTTGTTGGTGCAATGGGACTTGCAGGCTCCCTGCCTGGCTCCGCACAGCTCCCAGGAAGCAGCCAGCCCGGGGCTCCTAGGCAAAGGGGTGGCCATGGGGGTTCTGTGGGCTGCCCCCACCCACAGGTACCACCTCCCTGCACGGGCTCCACAGCTCCCATTAGCCAGGAACAATGGCCAGTGCGAGGTGCAGAGGTGGCACTTGTGGGTGGGGGCAGGGTACAGAGCCCCCTTGCCATCCTTCTGCCTAGGAGCCAGAGGGACATGTTGCCACTTCCTGGGAGCCATCTGAGGTCAACGCCCCCCAACCCCCAGAGCCAACACCCCAAACCCCTCCCATGCCTCAAGCTCCTTCCCCAGTGCTGAACCACCTCTGGCATCCAAACTCCCTTCCAGAGCCTGCACTCCATACCCCAAACCTCTGCCCCAGCTCAGAACCCTCTCCTACACTGCAAATCCCTTGGTCCCAATCTGGAATCCCCTCCTGCACCCCAAACCTCTCATCCCTGGCCGCACCCCTGCCCCAGCCCCACCCTGGAGCCCACCTCTTACACTCTGAACCCTTTGGCCCCAGCCCAGAGCCTCCTCCCGCATCCCAACCTCCTGCCCCAGCCCAGTGACAGTGAACAAGGATGGGGGAGAGTGAGCGCAGGAGGGATGAGGGATGGAGTTAGTGGGGGCAGGGCAACGGTGTTCCATTTTCTGTCATTAGAAAATTGGCAATCCTAGTACAGCTGCACATTTACAGCCTGAGACTGAAAGTAAGAGCAACAGGCATCCTTGCCCTGGCTCTTTCCATTTTTGAGTGGATGCTTTGCTGGGTGCTCAAATCACTGAGCAAGTCGCAACCTCCCACCCACCATTAAGTCGTTCTCTATTATGCTCACAACTATTTTGCAAAATACACCATGCAGCTAAAGTCTTAGGCAATTTTTTCCCCTTCAGCTTCCAACCTAGTCCATAAACAGTACACTTTCCTTTCAGATGACAAAATGCATGCTCCTCTGCCATTCTGCAATTCCTGAGGTGATGGAAGAAACTAATTAACTTTCTGTCCAGGGGTGTGTCTACAATGCATTTTAAAATGCACATCTATGGACTCAGGCTCATGGGGCTTGTGCTATAGAGCTAAAAATAGCAGTGTAGACATTGTGGCTCAGGTTGGGGCTCAGGCTCTGAAGCCTCCCCCTGCCCCAGCACCTTGGACTTCATAGCTTAGGCTCCAGCATGACCCCAAGTCTGTAGATTTGGGCTCTGAAACTTGCTGTCATAGGTCTTAAAACACAATGTGAAGGTTCCCCTACTGGCCTGTGAATGGTTTCCTTAGCCAATGAAAGAGAGGATAAGCCAGGTCTCCTAGGATAACCAGAGCAATGTCCAGAGAAATCCTTGGGACAAAGTCTCCTTTATTCATTAAGGTAAACAGAAAATTGAATTAATAAAGATCCTAGCATTGTGGACTCTTCCAGACCCTGCTGCATTTATGTCTGTGAACCTTCCACAGTAAGCAACCAGGTCTTGAAGAAACATGGAGTAATACCACTTTCTGTTCATAAACTCCAAGCTCTGATGTGGGGGACAAATGATTGGGTCCCATCAATTACTCCAATAAAATCTGAAAACCCCAGGCATGCAATGCCATCAATAAACTCCTGAGTATCACAAAGCTTTATACCCCCTGTAGCAGTACCTTATGTTTTCAATTATACACTTGCATGACACTGAGCCCAACAATCTAGCACCCCCCACGCTGAATTGGTTGGTTATGGACCAGTAGCATTCAAGGGTGGCCAGGTTCCAGGTGGCAACTCACATGTTTGTATGATGTCACTGCAGTTTCAGAGGTCAGTTCTCAAACAATACAATTCCTTAGTGCGAACTATCTCCACATTTATCACAAATTCCAGAGTCCTCTTTTAAAGTGTATGAAGTGTATCAACAGATCTCAAAAAAAGGTACCTTCACAAGTCTCAAATTCTGTCATCCCAAATCTTCAGAACAGTCATTTCCCACCAACTGATGCTGTTTCTTCAGCCCAGAAACAGCATGGCGCTGCACGAATCTGCTCCAGGAAGAAGTCATGTAGTAGCAGTTGCTCAGAATCATCCTCATCTTCCTTGTTTTCCTGCCTTTACCACTACAGCTGCTACTAGCGGAGCAATGCTGCGGCCACAGCATCTTCTCAGTCATGCAGCAGGTGATGTCCAAAGCCACCCTGCTCTGGGAGCTCAAATTAAGATCAAATAACCTCTGCATGTTTGCAGTTGCTAGCACAGTAGTGTGGACTAGAGCTGGGTCTCTGCTGGCTGACAGCAATTCCAAAAATGGTGTTAGCATACCCAGAAGGAGAAGCATGGGATGGCAGGAGTAGAATCAGGGGAGTTTTTTTTTTAATTTGACCCCCAAGTCCCAGAATTCCATGGGATTCCACCCAGCTTTTGCTATGTGTCCTACAGTGCACACTGAGAAAAATCCCAGAATTCACACATCTTAGCAGTGAAGCAAAGGACCATGGGATACCCTTCTGGAATGCCACATGCTTAGTGTGCACCAAGCCCCTTCCCTGTTCATAGGATGCAAATTGAAAGAGGACACAGATATTCTCACACTATTAGTACAGCATACAGGTGGCTCAGAAAGTAGAGTTCGTCAGCTAAGTCCCCTCCATGGACAAGCCCTCAAGCCACTTCCAGAGTGGGATTTTAAATACACATCCTAGCTTATTTTGCAATAGCTTCCCTGGGTAGAAAAACTCTCAGGCAGCCAACTGAGTCAGTTTCAATCCACGGTTGCCAGGCTTTCTTCATATTAATAGGGCCAGAAAAAATAATATATTTAAGTGAAATCTTCAGTTATGACAAGACATAGCATTGTAAACTGGCACCTTAAGCATATTGTTCCTACATTTCAGTCCTTGAACCACAGTATGAAAACCACGCACCTTATCAAAAGGTGTGCACGTCACTGTGTCAATGACTCACAAAGCAGAAAAGAAAACACGACCATAATCTTTGACAGGCAAATCTCTGTCTTGTTCAGGGACAGTCTGATGCATCATTCATAAATATTGTAAATTCTAATCACCCACTTGGTCCTCTCCATACCCTTTAAAACTAGACACTTGTTTCTGCTGCTGTATTCTCCAACAGAAGTGATTTCTGTGTTATGCTTTCCCCTTTTTTCATCACCAGGTTCGTGCTACTTACAGAGTTGTAGCAAAGGCTTGTGATGGAAATAGGAAGAATAAAGAATTGCCTACCAGTAACCGTTCAATAGTCAAATTCCTCCTAGTCAGGTTAATTTCTCAATACCCATATCTCAATATCCATGTCTCAGCCATTTATCCTTTTTCACTCCCATTAATTTTCACCAGATGGCACAATGTTTAGTGTGGAACTCAAGAAAAAGAGGTATTCAAATAGGTTTGTACTTGGAGATGTCTTGATTTTTTAGGAGATGTAGAGATGTCCTCCAAATGTTGCTTTCAATAGTGTATTGATGATTGATGTAGAAATAGCTTGTGTTGATGAAGATAGGATTGATGATTATTAATATTTAGAGACTTTTTCCCATATGTTGTTGACTTGTTTAGTTTTACTACTGTTATGAACTAAGTTCATATAGCACTGCAGAAGTACAATCTATAAGTTAATTAGATGATGCCATATCAACACGGGAAGAATCAAATTTCCAGATACATTACTTATATAATCATTTGTGAGGATAAAGGTTCTCACATCACTCTCTCTGTCCTGATGTACCTCATTAGTAGTGTGGTCTACATGTTTGATGTGCTGGTAAAATAAGTGTTTTTTATAGAAAATCAATGCCTTAACATCATTAAGATACTTTCCTCCAGATTTAACTCAATTCCTTGTATGGGCTACCAATAAACTTTAAACCTAGAGGTATTTGAAGAAGTCCCTATGTAGAATGCAGTGCCTGGAAGGAAGAGATTGTGTTCAAAGTGCAGAGATGTGACAATCTCCATACGCCAGCATTCCTCTGATATCAAATAGCTAGATATTTGTACCTTGCTGGAAGTAAACAGTTGTCTCCAAAAGGCACAACGCGTGGAATGGAGACAGGTGCCAACCAGAGAGAAGCAACTTGAGTTAGAATGACTAAAAAAGACCTTGTTTGTTCTGCTTTACAGGTTAAACAGGGAAAAATTAGATCAGATGGCTCAGAGCATGGAGGTCTTCATAGCAGTAAAGCACACTGACACTGGTGTCAACTCTGGCTGAAGAGCAAAGGGACAATGAAAACCCTAAGAAATTATTTGGTTCTGCATCCTGAGATGAACTTTATAAAACTGTGACTCTTCAGTAGAGGAGAAAATGGATTCAGTGTCAGGGAAGCTATAAGCCATATGTTCCAGAATTTCCAACAACAGAGAATAAGCTACGTGAAATCTGAGTTTAAAGAAGGACAGGAAACTGCAGCAGAGATGTGACAAACAGTCAGGCAGTGACACAGGAGCTGGCAAGAGAGCTGTAAACAGGGCAGTTTGAGTGGGAGTTTGTAAGGGGAGTTTGGGGGAAGGATGGGTGTAGTGTTTTGGTGTTTGGGTTTTTTTGGTTTTGTTTCATTTCTTTTTCCTTGACAGGACGTTAGGAAGCAGAGCTATAACACATACAGAAGCAGCAGTGGTAGTGACCCAAGGAACAGACGAGACAATGAAATAACTGGATGTGGACGCATGAGCCTGGAGTGAGTACCCAAAAAGAGCTTTGTTTGTATGAAGTGCCACCTGATAGAGCTGATGGAAGAGGAGATTGGAGGTTAGCAGATGCAGGTGAAAACTATGGTTGTGTTTCAAAGGGGATTCAAGCAGATGATGGAGGGAAGACAAGTGGAGGCTGAAAAGAAAAGTCAAGACTCGCAGATGTAAGTTGGACTGAAGAACTGTGAGGGGAGACTACTAGGTGAGGAAAGTTGCCAGTGGAAGCATGTAACTATGAGAACCAGCTAGTGAAGGAGATGAAAAGACCAGCTATTGAAGGAGAAATAGAACTCAGGAACAGAGGTTTGCTGAGTTGGAAAATGAAGAGGGGGCACAGTAGACAGTAACTGAAGGTGGAAGGGCAAGGAAGATGACAGGAATGACCAGTCCTATAAAGAGAGGACAAGAGTTAATGGAGATACCCAGAGTTCAGAGCCCCAACAGGACACAGGAAGACTTGCAGATGATTGTAAAGGAGAATAAAAGACAAGAGGACTTGTAGCCATAAAGGACAGGAGGAAGGTCGGATAATCACACCATCACCAGGAAAAGGCAAATCTATATGATTAGTGACTCCCTAGTAAGAAGAACAGACAGGACTGTCACCAAAGCTGATCTGGAGAACAGAAGGGTGTTATGTCTGCTGGGAGCTAAGTTATGGGATGTGGACTTTAGGCTGAAGAGGATTCTAATGGGAGCAGGAAAGAATCTACTGAGTGTCTTTCTTGTCTGAACAAATGGTACAGTTAGATTCTCGCTGGAACATATCAAGGGAGACTATGCTAGGCTGGGGAAGATACTTAAGGAAATGGAGACTCAGGTGATCTTCAATGGGATTCTATCTGTCCCTAGAGAAGGAGAACAAAGACAAAAAAATTATGATGATCAACAGGCAGCTTTCTCAGTGATGCTGTATGTAGGGCTTTGGGATATTTGACCACAAGGAAGCATTCACAGAGAACTGTTCTCATGGATGGACTCCACCAGAGTAAGGAGGCAAATAAACTTCTGGGATGGAGGTTGTCACAACTAATAAAAAGAGTTTTAAACTAGGAACTCTGGGGAGACTGTTGGGATATGCTCATGTAATATCCAGACCCAACTGTAATACTGAGTGGGAGAAAAATCAAGAAAGAAAGGATACAGCCATAGAGAAAGGAACAGCAGTTGATAGGAAAACAGGAAAGATAGGAAAGAGGAAAGATAAGGCCTATACCAATGAAGCTGACAGTCAGGTAGGTGATATTGGCAGTAGCATGACTGTACCCAGTTGGGTGAGGAATGGAGGCAAAGCCAAGCAGAAAAAACTAAGATGTTTGTACACCAGTTCAAGTAGCCTGGGTAACAAAAGGGAGGAACTAGAACTACTGAAACCATATATTAAAGGGATAACAGAAATATGGTGGAATAGTAGTCATAACTGGAGCTACATGTAGTGAAGGGTATGGGCTGTTCAGGAAAGCTGGAAATAAAGGTCAAGGTGGTGGAGTAGCATTGTATAGAATCATAGAATATCAGGGTTGGAAGGGGCCACAGGAGGTCATCTAGTCCAACCCCCTGCTCAAAGCAGGACCAATCCTCAATTTTTGCCCTGATCCCTAAATGGCCCCCTCAAGGATTGAACTCACAACCCTGGGTTTAGCAGGCCAATGTTCAAACCACTGAGCTATCCCTCCCCCTGATATATTAATGATGAGATAGACTGTAAGGAAATTATAAGTGATACTTTCTGTTTGGAATAATGCTTGGGGTATACTACAGATCATCAGGATCTGGTATGGACAGAGACCTCTTTAATGTTTTTAATTAAATAAATACTACTGGGAATTGTGTGATTATGGGAGATTTTAGCTTCCCAGATATCGACTGAAGGACAAGTACTACTAATAAAAACAGGGCCCAGATTTTCCTGGATTTGATAGCTGATAGATTTCTTTATGAAATAGTCACTGAAACAACAAGAGGTGATGCTATTTTAGATTTGGTATTGGTGAGTAGTGAGGACCTCACAGAAAGAGAAAAAATGTGATTCAGGAAACTCCAGGCTTGTTAGTTTGACCTCAATTGTATGCAAGGACATAGAGGTAAATGGGAACTGGGAAAAATACAACATTTTTTTTTTAGGTTTTACAGAAGGTAGATCATGCCAGTCCAACCTGATCTCCTTCTTTGAGAAGACAACTGATTTTTTAGACAAAGTAAATGCAGTAGATCTAATCTACCTGGATTTCCGTAAGACATTTGATACAGTTCTAATGGGAAATTATTAGTTAAATTGGAGAAGATAGGGATTAA
Organism: Lepidochelys olivacea; assembly: GCF_965140295.1. NCBI lineage: Eukaryota > Metazoa > Chordata > Testudines > Cheloniidae > Lepidochelys > Lepidochelys olivacea. The sequence goes on from NC_140411.1 coordinate 173,195,225, forward strand.
TATGAGACTTGAAAGGTGGATAAGGTACTCATTAAAGGGGAGAGTACAACAGCTCATACTGAAAGGTGAACTCTCAGGGTGGAGGGAGTTTGCTGCCGAGTTCCTCGGGGATAGGTCTTGGGACCAATGCTATTTAATATTTTTATGTAATGACCTTAGCACAAAAAGTGGAAGTGTACTCCACTTTGTACAATTTGCAGATAATGCAAAGTTGGGAGGGTGGTGAAGCACTGGAAGCACCTAGAGAGGTGGTGGAATCTCCTTCCTTTGAAGTTTTTAAAGTCAGGCTTGACAAAGTCCTGGCTGGGATGATTTAGTTGGGGATTGGTCCACTTTGAGCAGGGGGTTGGACTAGATGACCTCCTGAGGTCCCTTCCAACCCTGATATTTTATGATTCTGTGATTGCCAATATACAGGAAGACTGGAATATCATACAAGAAGAGCTGGATGATCTTGAAAACTGGAGTAATAAAAATGGGATGAAGTTTAACAGTGCAAAGTGCAAGATCATGAATTTAGAGACAGAAGTGACAAAGTCAGAGAAAGACGTGGGTGTATTGGATGATCACAGGATGACTATTAGCCACCAGTCTGATGCAGCCATGAAAAAAGAGAATGCTGTCCTAGGATGCATAAGGTGAGGTATTTTCAGTAGAGACAGGGAAGTGTTAGTACCCTTATACGAGGCACTGGTGAGACCTCATTTGGAATACTACGTGCAATTATGGTCTCCCATGTTTAAGAAAGATTAATTCAAACTGGCACAGGTACAGAGAAGGGCTATTAGGATGATCCGCAGAATAGAAAACCTACCTTAGGAACATTTGTAAAGCTTGTCTTGCTTAGTCTAACCAAAAGAAGGCTGGGGGGAGATATGATTGCTCTGTGCAAATATATAGAGGGATAAATACCAGGGAGGGAGAGGAGTTATTTAAGCTATCTGCCAATATGGACCCCATAACAAATGAATATAAATTGGTCATCCATGAGTTTAGGCTAGAAATTACAAGAAGGTTTCTAATCATCAGAGGAGTGAAGTTACGGAAAAGCCTTCCAAGGGGAGCAGTAGGGGTCAAAAACCTAGCTGGCTTCAAGACTGAGCTTGATAAATTTATGGAGGGGATGGTATGATGGGACTGACTACAATGACACGTTGCCCAAATGTGACTGCTAGTAGTAAATTTCTCCAATGGCCAGTTATGGGATGGTAGATGGGGGAGGGCTCAGTTACTACAGAGAGTTCTTTCCTAGGTGTCTAGCTAATGGGTCTTGTCCAAATGCTCAGGGTCTAATCTATCATCACATTTGGGGTTGGGCAGGAATCCCTACCTGGGTCAGATTGGCAGAAACCCTGTGGGGGTTTGCCTTCCTCTGCAGCCTGGGTCACGGGTCACTTGCAGGTTTTAACTAGTGTAAATGATGAATTCTCTGTAACTTGAAGTCTTTAAAATCATGACTTGAGGACTTCAGTAACTCAACCAGAGGTTATGGTTCTATTACAGGAGTGAAGGGGAGGGGTGAAGTTATGGCCTGCAACATGCAGGAGGTCAGACTGGATGATCATGATGGTCCCTTCTGACCTTGAGTCTATGAGTCTATGAGAAAACAAAAGCAAACAAACAAAAATCCAGAATAATAGAGGAATCATGCTAGCACCACCCTGTCTGATGTATTTAGAAAAGAGAACCCTGGAAGCTGCTAAATCCATAAGGGCAACTGCTTATCAGGATAATAAGATGTTATTTCTTGACCATAAGCCTTATCTCGTAGGCATATTGGAATAAGTTGGTACCATATAAACAGGCATATAAAGAAGCAGAGGAAGAAACAGCTATATGATTCCCAGAAGAATTCTGCGTTATCAATGAGGAAAAAGTTTAAGTTCCATGACATTAGTTTAGCAAAAGCCCTGCTTTAAAAAATAAATAATCATCTATTCTTACTCTCTTGAGGTCTCAGAAGTAGAGTACTAATATGTTTATATTTTGATCATTGCCTCATTTAAGTGACACTTAATTCCTCTATTTGCCAGGGTCCTTACCCATACTTAACTACAGAAAGACTACCACGTAGTCTATACTAGAGTGCTTTTGCTTCCTTCTTTTTCTGTGACTGTATTAAGATTAGAGTGCACACAGTAAAATATATTTTGTGGGCTTTAATAATACAGTACTTAAGATTTCATCATATTTAGTTTAATGTTTGGCTCACTGAAGTGCAGGAAAAGATTCTTTTTTCAGGCAAAAGATTGTTGCTAGACTAGCTAACTAATCAGGTATATGACATATGGATTTGACCTATGCTTAACTGCTACCCCATTCTTTTTTATTGTGATATACTACTTTTCCTAAAAACTAATAAAAAATATTAAAAGGAAAACAAACAAACAAACAGTGAACCTGTTTGTGCTTTGAAAGGTATTTCATTTCATAGTTACATCATGTGTTTAATACAAAGCTATTCTAACCATTTTATTTGCTTTAAATATACTTAATACTTAAGAACAGTAAGTAATCCAGTTAAACTGTTTCTGTACTCATTGTCAGCTAGGAGAGGTTTTACTCTGGGTATGTTCAGGTTCAGATATAAAGTACCTTAAACTACATGCCCACTGATACATCCTTAGGTATGTGAATATGACCCTCCTCCATGGTAGACTTGATGAGAAATCTATAGTAAAAACTGCCTTGCTCCTCCCCTAACCAAAATTTGGCATCCCTTTCATTATCACTACTAACCTTGGTAGTATTTTTATTTTAAGTATATCTTTCCAGTCTTTTCTGGTGCAATGGCAGCCTTGGTAATATCAATCAATTGCTACCATTGAAAGTTTGTCAAGGAGATTATTCCTCAAGATCACTTGTGAGCCCCAGAGGTTGGCAGCTCCTATGAGACAGAAGCTCTCTGACTCCACCTAAAGGTAAAAAAAATAATATTGAAAGGGCTCATACCATCTACCAAGTTTAATTTACATATTTATCACTGGTTTCAATATAGTTTTTTCTGAAGTATTTTGTTTTCTAGCAAAGGGATTTCTTTATGTTCTGTTCTTAGAAATGACACTAACTCTGTTATATAACTGAACATATGTAGAAAAGTTCAGCGGGCATACATACGTATACCTCATATTATATAGCACAAATTATTTTAAACGTTTCTCCCATAGGACACTAACATTTGCTTGTTGGCAAATAAGATGTATCAAGAATTTTTTTAATGGCAACAAATTTGCACTGGACAACTGAACAAAACCCAGGGCAGATGAATGGATTTTGCTGATCAATAATTACTTAGTAGTTGGACAGATCACCAGGAGCTTGGCAAAAAGATAAACGGACACCACCTTTTAAACTTTCAATGAAGAAACACATGGGGTGTGATCAGTGGCAAATTCCCCCAAGACAGCATTTCACCTATAGTTCACCCAGTGGTATGATTCAGGGATTTGTATCTGCACTGATCCATGTAGTCCTTAATATACTTTTAACAGTTGTACTGTATTTTTGCTTGTGCAGAAAGGATAAAACATTTATTTTAAAACTGCAAGACCCCACCGTGGAACAACCAGTAACAAGTAGCCTTTTGATCTGCAGGAGTACAGATATTTTAAGTGACTGATAATCTCAAATAGAAACCATGAAATTAGTCAATTATTGTTCTCTGTGTGTCTACTGTAATGATACTAAAAGGAGACTGCATCCAGGAAATAACATCATTACACACAATGAATGTTAAAGTTTCAACTTCATTCTCCAGTTTAAGGTTATAACACACACACGGAAAATTGATCTAATGATCTATAGCAACAGAATGTGGACTAACATGAATTCTGAACAGTGTAAAGCAACAAAATGCATTGCTCAGAATTAAGGGTGTTTGCCAATTTAACCTCCACTCCTTTATGAAGTAGAGCCAGGGAGGGGGAGGTACCATGGGGAGGGCCGCACAGGACCCTCCAATCAATTATGTTGTTAATTTAAAAAAAAAACATTTTCAGTGTTTTTTATGAAAACCACTGTTTTTTTTTTCTGAGTTTTCTTTAACAGTTGGATTTTTTTGTTTTGTTTTTCAGAATGAAACGTTTTATTTCCCCCTCTTTTCTCCCCACCCACCCCGCTTTGTCAGTGATTTAAAAAAAAAGCTGCTTTCACTTTAAAACTGAGTTAGGACTTCCCTACATCCATCTATGACCTAGCAGGAATCCACACCCCATGGGGGAGCTAAAACTAGATTGGCCAATGTCAAGACCCTTGTATGTAAGAGGACAGAGGGTTTTTTCAGTGGCAGGACCCAAGATATGGAACATTTTGCCAGAGGAGATCATCAAACCAAGTCTGAGCCTCTTCAGGTCACATCTTCTATAAGGACTTCACACAGTAGCAACCCCTCCCTCCCAGGAACAATCCACAATGGGCAAAAATAAAAGTCAAAAAGTGAATTGAAAACAAGAATAAGGAGAAGGAAGATGATGATGTAGAGAGACCCTCAAAGCACCACAGTTGTACATGGTGACTGTGTGTCTTGTTGAGAGAGAGAATGTTCCCCTTTGGACGTGCTCGGTGCTCTCTAGTTGTTGTGCAATGCTTATATACTACAGTGATGCAAGCCTTAAAAATATCTCACTTGGAATGACAGATATAAGTCTGTGTACATAAAACAAAAGTAAACGTTTAAGAAAATACACAAAGATGCAAGCTCATGATCCTATCCTTGTTACCCTTGTTCTCCTCCATCCTTATCCATTCCTTTTTTATTTATCTTCACTTGTATTATTTTGATTTAGAGTGTAAGGTCTTTTGGGCAAGGACCATCTCTTAATGCTATGTAGTTAAGTCCTAGGGCACTTTGGACAACAAATAGATAAATAATTAATATTAGATGCTGAAGTAACAGAAGTTAAATATGTTTTTGAACAATATTTTACACTAGAAGATATGAGAGAAATGTATTCCAAAGGCCATTTTCATAGGATATTGCAGTGTGAGAAGATTGAATTCTCTAAAGAGCAAATTACAAAACTCCTTGAGGAACTCTAGGGAAATAAATAATCAGAACTGGACCTTATTCTTTGGAGTTTTTTGTAATAAATAAAGTGTGAAACAGAGGAGAATATTAATAAAGATATGTAATATAGTCTTTAGCATGGCAGCTGTTTCTGAATCTTGGAGAGTTGCTAACAGCAACAGATGTTATGGGAATTACAGACCACTAAGTCTCACCTCTGTACCACAAAAAGTGTCTAAGAGAATTGCCAAGTATAACACTTGGGCAAGCACAACCTAATAGTAACAAAAGTGTCACAGCTTGTATAAGGGATGTTTAAGTAGTGATTCTATTATTTGTTTCAGGGATTGTTAATAAAAAAAGCAGAAAAAAGGGGACCCAGTGACCATAATTTAATGAAGCTGAGTAGTCAATTTAAAAATTAACATGCAGCATGAAACAAAACAGATGACTAATGGAACCATTAATTTTTAGATTTTAATTAATACTGATGCATTATGCTGCAATTTGGGGGGGGTCCATTTACATTCAAATGGAAAACTGAAAATAAGTGTTTGAAAGGTCACAATTAGGCAAACTGCAAATGCATGTTACTTGGCATAGTTTTCCTTCTAATAGGGAATACACTTCCCTCTTGAAAAATAATATATAATGAAACAATACACAGTTACTCTGGGAATGGGCTCTAGTTGGCTGACTAGGATATAAATACAAGCCAACTAATGAACAATTGTTTTGAGTAGAATCATAGAATCATAGAATAATAGAATATCAGGGTTGGAAGGGACCCCAGAAGGTCATCTAGTCCAACCCCCTGCTCGAAGCAGGACCAATTCCCAGTTAAATCATCCCAGCCAGGGCTTTGTCAAGCCTGACCTTAAAAACCTCTAAGGAAGGAGATTCTACCACCTCCCTAGGTAACGTATTCCAGTGTTTCACCACCCTCTTAGTGAAAAAGTTTTTCCTAATATCCAATCTAAACCTCCCCCACTGCAACTTGAGACCATTACTCCTCGTTCTGTCATCTGCTACCATTGAGAACAGTCTAGAGCCATCCTCTTTGGAACCCCCTTTCAGGTAGTTGAAAGCAGCTATCAAATCCCCCCTCATTCTTCTCTTCTGCAGGCTAAACAATCCCAGCTCCCTCAGCCTCTCCTCATAACTCATGTCTTCCAGACCCCTAATCATTTTTGTTGCCCTTCGCTGGACTCTCTCCAATTTATCCACATCCTTCTTGTAGTGTGGGGCCCAAAACTGGACACAGTACTCCAGATGAGGCCTCACCAATGTCGAATAGAGGGGAACGATCACGTCCCTCGATCTGCTCGCTATGCCCCTACTTATACATCCCAAAATGCCATTGGCCTTCTTGGCAACAAGGGCACACTGCTGACTCATATCCAGCTTCTCGTCCACTGTCACCCCTAGGTCCTTTTCCGCAGAACTGCTGCCTAGCCATTCGGTCCCTAGTCTGTAGCTGTGAATTGGGTTCTTCAGTCCTAAGTGCAGGACCCTACACTTATCCTTATTGAACCTCATCAGATTTCTTTTGGCCCAATCCTCCAATTTGTCTAGGTCCTTCTGTATCCTATCCCTGCCCTCCAGCGTATCTACCACTCCTCCCAGTTTAGTATCATCCGCAAATTTGCTGAGAGTGCAATCCACACCATCCTCCAGATCATTTATGTACCTTGTGTATACAAGGGGAGAGTACCTTTTCATACATGAGTATAACAAATAGGTATTTCATTAGCTAATTTAAAATGACTAGCATAGCACATTGGAAATACACATCACAGCAGTCATATATATTATGTACTTTGCTAGAATGAGATAATATGTTATTCTGCACACCATACTTAAATTATATTTCTTGATTATTTGTGTAGCACTAGATTGTGTTACAGTTTTTGGACACCCAATCTGAGACACAATGATCTCAGTAGGTGTTAATCTGAGATCTAATGTTGACAATAAAATGCTTTAATCCAAGAACTGGATCCACACAGGTGAACCATGTACCCACATGGGACCCCATTAACCTCACTGGAGTTCTGTGCTGGGCTACATCTACACTACCAGCTTGGGGGGTGGGGGGGTATTCCCAGCTCACAAAGACATACTTGCATTAGCCGTCATCTGAACTAACACAATGAAAAGAGGAGTGTAACCGCGGTAGCATGGACAATGGTAGCACAGGTAGCCATTCTGAGTATGTAACCAAGGGGCTCAGACAGGTTTGTACTTAGGGTGGCTAGTCTGTACTGCCACTTCCAATGCTCTCATAGCTCTCTATATAATAGTGTGCTATTTCAAATGAGCTAGGCGCCACACCCCTAGCTCATTGTGTAGACATAGCCAAAGAGTCATCTTTTCGAGTAGGCCTTAAATGCTTATATTGTTAACAATTTCAGCACTGATCCATTTAGAAAAGAAATCATCCCAATAATAGTTTAATGCATGATCCCAAACCACCTTCAACACCTTCTTGGGTGCCAAAAGCCTCAATACCTAAACTACCAGCAACCTTTGCAACAGCATCTCCTTTATCAACACAAAATAATTAAAGCATATACACAATACATGGGGAGAAATAACAGAAATAAACACCACAAGAGCAACTGCACAGATTTTGTTGATCATTTTCATATTTAGTTCCAAAAAACCCTTGTTTTTAATGTATGAGTATGTGCTGAAGAATTTCTAGTCGACCCCCTCCCAACCTTCCCCCCCCCACCCCTCGCAGTACTGCAGGAAGTTGTGCAGATGAATTTAGGGCTCAATCTCTCATGTGTAAATAGGGCTTTGAATATAGCCTTATTCATGTATTAATTTGAGTATTTTAATATCTCCACCTCACTGATACCTCAGTCAAAAAAAAAAAAAAACTCAAAAAATTCAGAGGACAGAAAGACACAGGGTAAGTATACAGCTAATGGGTCCAGTTCTGCTCTTTGTTATACCCATGTAAATCAATTATATTTTAAACTGCCTCAAGTACAGTGCACCATTTCTAAAATTGCCACAGCCTAATATTGTTAGCATAGCAAATGATCCTAACTACATCTGGAAGGTAACACCTTCACTGATATGAATGAAGCGGTAGGGAGAAAAACTCATGTCTCATTTCATTCAAAGTGTTGGGAGGGATTAGCTGATACATTAACTACAGCTACTGTTTCCTCAGGACCTGTTTTAAACAAAGGTTGACTCACAGGCTTGCCATGGCATTGAACGACATTGTGAAGCCCACCTTTGTAATGGAAAATGACAAGCAATGAACGGCCAGATCTTCAAACTTTATCGGTTTACACCAGGCTTATATTGATCTAGCTTAATTCAGTTTCAGTTACTTGAAACAAAAAAACAATACACAAATCTAATGTCAACTGAGTTAGGACCATCAACATACCAGTTTGCACTGGTTTAACTCAAACAGATTCTTCCCAAATTAATGTAGTTATTATGTATATGTTATGCCAGATAAGACCCAAAAATGTGCTTAAGACTGTATTTAAAGTTCAGCATATGCTTAAAATGCTTTGCTGAATAGGGCTGATTTGCTGAGTCAGGGCCTAGAGCTGGTCAAAACTTCTAGAATTACAAAAATCGGAGGGAAATTAAAAAGTTTAAAAAAATCATGAGAGGAACAGATGGTATTTTGAATTGAGTGCCCTTGGCAAAGCTGGTCAGATTTTTTGGAATTTTGAAAACTGATCAAAATTTTGAGTTGCAAAATAGAACACAGGAAAAAAAACAGACCCAAAACATTGTATTATCTTGTTACTATTTTTTTTTTCAATTAGCTTTGCTCGGTACTCAGCAGTTCCCATGGAGAACAATTGCAGCTGCTGAGTGCTGATTACTTTTGCAAAAGTGGCTCAAAGTTTTGCTAAACAAAAGTTTAGATTACCTGCAAAAGAGATAAATATAAGAAAATATATTTTTTAACAAAATAGCTTGTGTCTGTTACCTGTACCATTCACATCTGGAGTGGGATAATCAGGAAAGTTAGGCCTACTCAACTGTATAACTAACTTCTATAGTTGTGCATGCAATTTGACTATTTGCATATGTCGGTGCCCATCCATCCAATTGGTCAGTTGCACATGTCATTTCTCAAATTGTCTGTGCATTAATAGTAACTGTGTGTGTAAATTAGGTGTTGAAATGTGTGCATTTTATATATGTTTGTGTGCCTAGAACTTTTGAAAATAAGGCCTCATTGCATTATTAATATATAGAATGTGTTAATTGTGAAACTGCTAATTTACCCAAATTATGCAATGATTCTGTGACATCAACAGATGTCCACAAAGAACTAGGATAAGACCAGCTGTATCATTTACTCTTCTGACCAAAACAACATTTGACAGGAGTCTAGAAGTTAATGCACTTAGCCCACTGTACTGCACAGCATTCAACTTACATTTTGAATTCATTTACAGACATTGTTCTCAGCAACTGGAAGAATCTAGAGCATTGGTTCTCAACCAGGGGTCTGAGGGCCCCTGGGAGACAGCGAGCAGGTTTCAGGGGGCCCTACAGGAGGACCAGCGTTAGACTCGCTGAAGTCCAGAGCAGAAAGCCAAACCTCCACTGCATGAGTCTGAAGCCCGAGGCCCTGACTCCCATCACCTGAAGCTGAAGCAGAAGCCTGAGCAACTTAGCTTCATGGTGCCCCCTGTGGCGTGGGGCCCCCAAGCAACTGTCCTGCTTGCTACCCCTTAACACTAGCCCTGGCTTTTCTATGCAGAAAACCAGTTGTGGTGGCACAGGTGGGCCATGAAGTTTGTATAGCATGTCTGGGGGGGGCCTCAGAAAGAAAAAAGGTTGGGAACCCCTGATCTAGAGTATATGAACCTAGACCTCCCTCCCCGCCCCCCCCCCAAAACCAAACCCTTTATAAACTAAAATATATATTGTTCCCTGGCACAAACCAGTGACTCTTCAGATAAATAAAAATAATTTTCCTTGCTTACTGATAAACCATGAACTCAGAACATATGAGGAAAAGAAGAATTCAATTAGGATATTATACTGACTTCACAGAACACATAAAACACATACAACTTTCATGGGCATAAATGTATCCTTGCAGATATAGAGGAATAAGAGCTCTCCTGATTCAATGTTAAATGCATTTCAAAACAAAATATATTTTTCCTGTTATTTGTGCACAAGCCTTCTCTATATGCATGGCAATGTGTTTGAGATGGAGGATGATGACCATGGGTGATTGGGGCAAGGGGAGAAAGAAAACGGCCAATGTTGGGTATGTGTCTTAATTTCTAATAGAAATTACCTTATTATTTTTACAGCCCACTTCCTTTGGCTTTTCTGTAACTTTTTTTTCTTCCCATGTAGTTTTTCAGCCAAAGAGAATGAGAATCTGGTGTGATATCTTTGTTGCCGGTGACATCTTTGCAGACCTAAGTAGACAGGCAATCAGAGCACGGGAATTATAGACGCCAAAGATTTGCTATTCCTTGTACAGTTAAGTTATCAATACATTGTGATTATGCAAAGCCTTGTCATTTTATTAGCTAAATGTGTTAGTCAGCCAAATGGGGTAAAGGATTTGCATATTGTCTGGTACAAAGAAATAACCATAGAGGCATTCTGCAAAACACACCCACTCCATTCAGAATGCAGGGATTTCCCTTCTGCCATAGTGAAAATAAAGGTATAGTTATACATCTGTATTGCTGCAATCTGATTATCTGAGACAAATTCAATTGTCTTTAGCCAACCAACTTCAGCTGTCAAGAAACTGTTTTGAATAGTACTTGTACAGTGAGCATTACCATCTTCAACAGTCTACAGAACACAGTAGGGAATGATTCTCTTTCTGTAGAATTTTTAAACCAATTCATGGAGTTTAATAACAAATTATAAACCAGATATAGGTTGTTTTTTAAAAAATCTGTAGGAGGGTTATAATTCTTTATTATATTCTATAAACTTCTGAAAAGTTCTATAGTAAGGGTATTCTCTATCACATTCTCAAAGTTTTTAGAATTTTTATTTTCAGAACCTTATTGGTTTCATCCCTAGGAAATCCTTCATAATGAATTTTCCCTGTGGAATATCGTGCCAATGTACAGACCATTTCTTAAAGATACAAAAACTTGCTTTACAAAAGGAGTTAATTAACCAACTCTCTCCTCCTTTGTTAAGTGAGGCTATTGATTCACATCATTTTCTGGAAGAGGAATAGTATACACAAGACTCAACTTGGCCTGACAAGGTCATATCACACAAGTATTCAACCTGCATTGCTTTTTGAAGTCAGTGCAGTGAAGTTTGAAAGGGGCTAAAAGATACCTGCTCTTAAAGCTTCACATGTGTATGATATAAAGCAAATTCTGTAGTTTCTCCATTAGTACAAATGGCTCACTGCTTCAGCAATGACCTTTTCCAACTCTGCAGGTTTTTGTGACTACCAGCATAAAACTCAACAGCTCTTGGGATGTTTGTTTCTGGGATACAAGTTGATCTCTGTCTCCTATTTTTGGTGTCACTTTTGGCAGGGAGCCATCAGGTTAGTTGCAACATAGCATTCTTGTTGGGCTAACTAGCAAAGGACAAAGTCATTTCTCCTCATGGGATTCTAACTATTCAGGGCAGAACAGAAAGAAATAGCTAAATGAAGTTTACCTGAAAAATAAAACTGCTTGATCATTTTTTATCCTTTTTACTGCTTTCCAATAAATCTTGTCAGTGTCCCTCTAAAAGGTATTGAAGAAAAGCTTTTACGAAGCAGGGTCAATTTATAAGGAAAAATAACTGAATTTTTAAACAGGAGAAATATGTATTTTAATACACTTAATGTGACATGAACAACGGATATAGAAGAGGGCAGATGAGATTTTAAAAAGTGATTGGCTAACAGAAAGAAGGCAAGATGAAAGGTAAAAACAAAAGTTAGAGTTCTGCATAGTAAGAATTGGTTGAACTGTATAGTACCTTAAGAACAACAAAATAATAGTCTATACTCTGACTTCATAAAAAGCCCCCTCATTTTTTTTTTTTTTACTTACTGCAGTTGAATTCTTAATTATATTGGGTTTGGACAGCTTCTCTCTTTACTATCCCCTCCCCTGAGGTTCTCAGTAGAAACCGCTCGGTCTTGGAAAATATGACTTTCATGGCATGACTTGCAATCAGACCATGGTCCTTTTTGTGACAGAGCACCCCAAAAAACTGGTGTCAACGGAAACCAATATGGGTAGATTTAATAAGCTCTTTAGTCTGCTCTATGTAAAACCTCAAGGACTTCTTAACATTACGTTTGTAGGAAAAAAATCTTCAATGGGATTCATGTGTGGGAAAATGCTACCAAGATGGCATGTTTATTAAGATGGTAACTGCATTCTACCTTATCAGGCAATCTAGCTCAACTCTGTCCTTCTGTCAAGATTCTGTTTAATCACGTACTTCAGCTTGCAAAAGTTCGTGGTACATGAGCTGTGGTTGTTCTGAATAGCTGGCAGGCTTGAAACCTATCTACCAATAGTGACCCCTCACTCACCCTCGCCAGAAAAGCCCCAAGGACACACCCTTCTTATAATTTTAAATACCTTGAGGTAGTGGCTGTGGTAATTTCTCCTAGGATGTTAGTCTGCTGAACCATGCAGATACACACAGTCCACAACATGTGTTCTTACTAGGCAGAGAAGGGGTTGACTGTTCACAAATGAATATATTCCTGCATCTATACCAGTGATGGGCAACCTGCAGCCCATCAGGGTAATCTGATGGCGGGCCACAAGATAGTTGGTTTACATTTGCACGGCCGCGGTCTGCCGTTTCTGGCCAATGGGAGCTGCGGAAAGCGGCACAGGCCACAGGGATGTCCTGGCCGCCACTTCCTGTAGCTCTCATTGGCCGGGAATGGCAAACCACGGGCACTGGGAACTGTGGACAGCCATGCAAATGTAAACAAACTGTCTTATAGCCAGCCAGTGAATTACCCTGACGGGCCGCATGTTGCCCACCACTGGTCTATACCTAGCATCTTGTTTCGAAGATAGGATACATGCCAAAATGGAAGAATTCTTATCTGAGCCTGTTTCTTATCTCCTAAATGGATCCTTTTCCCTGCATCATTCCTACCACTCCTCCCCATTTTTACCAAAATACCAATCCTTCTTTCCTCCTTCCTCTCAGATACCTCTCATTTTAGCAATTATGTGATATAAGAAGTAATCTCACTGAACTTCAAAGGACAATTTGCCCACAACAAGAACTCTCTTCCTCATACTTTCCTGGCCCCAGCTGTTATATCTTTCCTGCCACTTTGATAGTACCTAGGAAAATTCTTAAAGGTACAGTCCTTGTGTTCATCATCATCAGTGAGCAGCTGTACAGGGAGCAGATTAGCACGATGGAGTCTAAAATGTAGAAGTTCAGACTAAAATCAGTAGGGAACAGGAGAAGCAGTGCATGGGGAATGTTAAATCAATACAGGCACAGAAACATTAGCTGGAGGAAGGAAGAAGCAGCACTGGTGGGGAAAGTAAGAGATATATAGCACTAGTTTTCAAAGTTTTCCAGACTTAGAGCCCCTTCCCAATTCAGCCAAATGGAAAATCCAGGGTGATCATAACTCCCAGTTTGAGAACTCATGATTTATAGTCTTAATCGGTATATATATGCAAGGTAGCTATGAAGCGTGGCAGAGAAATTCCACAACAGTCGCCTTTGAGATAGGGATGATATTGTGGCATGAAAAAATCGGTTTGTTATACATCAGGAAGTAATTAATTCATGTTATTAGAAGAGATCAACTGCTTTGAAAAGATCCACCTTTTCCTTAGAAAGCTGTGAAGGTTGCATTTTAGGCTGAGTTGGAATCACCTCCTTCCCTTCTCAAGATAGATGCACCTATATTACCTATTGACGAGGTGAGATGTTTAACTAGAATGCACAACTCTGGGTCAGTCTCTCAGAACTGAAGGCACTCTGTAACTAATAAAACACCACACAATATTCTAGATGGGATTTCTCTTGAAAAAGATGATACCACTAAGACAAGAGATCACAGTATGCAATACAAATGATGCATCACTTGGCAAAAATTCTGAAAAAAATAGCAGCAAAACAGCTGTCAAATATAGCTTAAGATCACAGGATTTATTCTATTCCTCTACAGACTTTAGCTTTACATAGCTTTTATGTCATCTAACGTCAATCTAGTAAGATCTGAGGCTGCAGTAATTTGGCTGGCAAAGTGTCTTAGCTCGCAAATATTTTTCCTGTGGTTGGATGTTAGTCCATTTGGAGGGTTCTGCCTGATAAGCGTCATAATAAACTTCAGTTTATATTTCTTTCAGTCATGCTGGGAATGCAGAAATTGGTTTCAGAAACATAACTCACTGAAATCCACAGTCTGCTTACCATCAACAAGTGCTTTGAATGCTCCTGCATGAGCATTAGTCTGTTTATTCCACCTACTTCTTCATGTTGGTTGCAATCACTGGTCATAAACTGAGCCTATTCCAAGAGCAAAACCTTCAGAAGCTCGCAGCATCAGAGCCCTGCGTAAATAAGGAGAATTTAAGGGCCTTCTTTGCAGCACTAGCCATGCAACACTCATTGACCTTTGTTTATCCTTGAGGAAGGACTGCAGGATTAGTCTTAAAAGGAGCAACGTCAGTCCCAGTCTACACTACAAGACTTGTGCTGGCATAGCTGTGTCAGTCAGGGGTGTTTGAGGGATGCTCTCTGACTAACACAACTCTGCCAGCAAGAGCCACTAGATGCACTTAGACCAGCAAAAGTGCACTTTTGCTGTGATAGCTAATTTCACTTTTGAAAGGCTGACACAAACAATACTGGAAAAAGCACAATTTTACTGGTATAAGGTATGTCCATGCTAAGAGCACTTTGCTGTGTTAGTATACAAGTATACCTACACTGGTAAAGCCTTCAAAGTGTAGACCTGGCCTCATGTGAGCAATACCTTCTCGAAGTTGTGTAAACCAGGCCTTACCATCCTCTTCATCTTAATTTTATCACAGAAATGTTTTAAGACATTAAACATAGAAGCATCCAAAAAAATTAACTGCTCCAGCCCCACTACTTCCTTTCTCTCCCCTGTAGAGACTTTTTATATTTTCTATTTTAAGACTGGCAGATGTTCTTAGTTATTAGCTAAGAGTAGGCAAAAGGTATTTTACCAGGTTATTAATAAAAAGGATTCTCACACAAATTGTTGCTGAAAAACCCCCGCAAAAGAACCAAATTACACCAATACGTAATTTCAAACGCACTTGTTGTCAAATAGGCAAATACTGGAGGAGCTTCTTCAGAAGTGGGAAGGAGATTACTTTTACAGAGAGAGATTTAGTACAAAATTGTAATGTGATAATTAATCATTTTCCAGATGAATGTCTTTGATATGTGTTATTCCTGAAATAATGACATGGTTGCAACCAAGGCATTTCCCTGTTTCACAGATTGTCAAGAATTCCCAAATTAACTAGATACTGGAAAACTTGTCGGTAAAATGATCAACTCTGTATCAGCTGCTCAGGTAACAGGATCCATTTATTTTCAGTAAGATAGAAGTGCACATCACCTTGTTGCAGAATGGGTAGGATTCAAAACCATTTGAAGTCAATGAGAGTTTTTCCACCAACTTCAGTGGCCTTTGGCGTGAGTTCCAATAATGGTAATAAAGAACCAGCAGTTGAATGCAACATGTTTTTTTCACCCTGGGTGGGTTTGCTGGTCATAGCCTGGAGCCGATGTGTGGTCTTCCCCTCCACCCACGCTTTTCTCCTTTCATTGGAAAAGAATCATAGCATCACAGAATATCAGGGTTGGAAGGGACCTCTGGAGGTCATCTAGTCCAACCCCCTGCTCAAAGCAGGACCAATCCCCGATTTTTGCCCCTGATCCCTAAATGGCCCCCTCAAGGATTGAACTCACAACTGTGGGTTTAGCAGGCCAATGCTCTTCTCTTTCTTTCTTTCTTTCTTTCTTTCTTTCTTTCTTTCTTTCTTTCTTTCTTTCTTTCTTGTTAAAGTTTAAGGACAATCTTAGAGTGGGTATACCTCCTGATGAAGTCAAGAGGAAATATAGCACAATTTCGTCCCCTGCTCACCTTGCAATTGAAAATTTGCATAGATTACCTGGAATGAAATGAGGCACATATGATTACGAAATTAACATACTATTACTTCATTTGACTTATCAAAACTGCAGTAAAGGGTAATGTAATCAATATTCCTTACTAACTGACCAAAAATGGGGACTAATAATTCGTAAATAGGCAGATTTAAAAAAAAAATCTACTGAGTACATTAAATTCTGTTGTGAATGTTTTTGAAGTACCACTCCTATAATGTATTAATTTGTACATTATATTTAATCACACACATCAAATATCTACAATGTGCTACTTGGAGTTTACTCTGTAAGAGCCTGAGCCTTCAAACCATTACTCCTTTGGGACTCTGTGGCAAGATGTGGCAGTGTTAGATTTGTTTTAGAATTTTGCATTTTTTCAGTTCAACTGTGTCTAAAACCCCCTGCTTACTACACATTAGAAAACCTAAAAAGAATTTTAATATTTACAACAGGCAAAGGATCTTATAGAAACATAATCCAAACATTAAACAAGGCAAGCAAGAGTCTAAATTTGGATTTTTAAAAGAGAAGTCACAGGAGATAAAATATATTTTCACACATAATTTGTGTGCTGTGGAGTGCTCTCATAGCTGTTCAGGTCAGGGCTTCCCTGATAGTAATCCCTTTCAAAATGCAAAGCATTCTCTGTTAGGGCTTGTCTACATTTAAAAGTTGTTTTGGATTAAGGTGGGGTGTGAATGAAAGTGTAATGCCTATTCCTGAACAATTCCACGTGTGGACATACATTGTGAAATAAGAGTGCCTTGTTCCTGTTTAGCTTAATCCACACCATCCCTGAAACACTACACATGGTATTAATCAGGAATAGTTAAAAAGGACCAAATTTCAATAAACACTTAGGCCTTGTCTAGATTAGGGAAATGGATACTGATTTAAAACTGGCTAAAGCCTAACTTAGACAGGCTTTAACAAATTTAGCACTGTTAGTAGGTTGTGGTCATTCCTAGGCCCCTAGAGAATATTTGTTTCTTTGAGTGTTGTCTCAAGACTCATTTGTGTACTCCCAGACATATGAAGGGAAATATCTTTCCCTCCCAGGTGTATTCCAAAAGAGGATCACCAAACAACTTCCCTCTGCCATAAGGAATCAATCCCAGACCCAAAGAGCAAACCTCCCCCAGAGCAAACTCACCATAAGGTAAGATTCTTGAAAAAAACACCCCAGTGTCTTTCCAGATCACTCAATCATAATGAGATTGTCACAGGCCTACTTCTATACCTCATAAGCCAAGAGGAGGGATGCAAATGGAAGAGGCCAGTGAGGGTGAACACAAGCTTTACATTTTTACTTAAGTGGCCACAACTCTCTTACATGGTCATTTTAACACACAAAGGCTACCCACCCTGCCAGCAGTGAAAGAGAGAAAGCCATTTGCTGTTCTGAGCTGTCACTGGCTTGACTTCCCTTTAATTCCTAAATCCAGAGAAAATTCATGTATCCAGATGATGGCTCTGCAGAGTGTTTCTTGTGCACTGCAGGTTGCAGGATCAGAACAGGAAGAGAGACACATCCTCCTAGCACTGCCTTTTATGAACAGATTCCCCATTGCCTGCTGGCCAATCACAGAGCTTCCTAGAATCACTGGGCTTGACTAGTATCAGCTGTCCTAAAAAAGAAAGGAACCTTCTATTGTTTTTCTTCCCTTCTATTATGATATTCCAAGAAACTAACAACCACCATTGTCCTTCGCATCAGTGGCACTAGCGTTTCAGCTGACAAGTGAACAGGTGCTTACCAGGTGTTGAGACGGTTTGATGCTAGTGGAATTACTTAGCACATAGGCTGACTGGAAGAACTTCTAATTAGCAACCCCTCAAAGGCCAGCAAAATGTTGCTGTTATCCAGCAGTTGCTAATACACAGAAGGCAGTTTTGTGAGGGTGCAGACAGGAAATAAACCAATGGGATATGCCTGGCAGGAGCCCTGCAAGCCCTGCGAGTTGCAGACCAGATGCTGGGGCTTTCTACGTAGAATGAGGGCACTGGAGGCCCACAGGGCTGCACCATACCTCCCTCTTCATGCTCTGGGAGCTGGGGCCCAGAATGTCCCATTGTTTCCTTCCCTGCATGCAATCGCCCAGCAAGGTGCAGCCTGGAGAGTGCATGAGGAGGTACTGTGCAGCCCCAGCATCAGAGTGCAGCCCATCTCCCCGCTGCTGCCCTGTCCACAGCCCCTTACTTTCTTTGTGGTTCCTGTGCATGAGCAGGTTTGCCAGGCTGCAACTCTAGAAGGAATTGCTGGGATGGGATGAGCACATGCTCCAGGCAGGTTTGCAGGGCCACAGCCAGGGAAAGCACATCCCAGCACCTCTTTCCCTGGCTGCTGCCTCACAAACCTGCCTGCAGGTGGGAGCTTCCTTCCAAAAAAAAAAAAGGTGCTATTAAGCAGCATTTCATTGTTAATATTCAAATTCCATTAACACATTGATGTTACTGGTATGGGATTGGTGGCGAATATCAGGATTGCTATTAAGCAGAATCTACTGCAATACATTTATAGATAAAGAAGACCACAGCTGCATCCCCAGGAGTTTGTCTAATGATGAGAAGGCCTCAAAACAAACAGAGGCTCTTTTGGTTTCAGATAAGCCCCTAACAGTTTGAAAATTAAGTTGTAAAGAGCTCCAAACTTCTCAGGGTTGCTGAACTGAGATGGAGGAGGAGGAGAAGGACCTTGGAGTATTGGTTGACCACCTTGGAGTACTGGTTGACCACAGGATGACTATGAGCCACCGAAGTAATATGGAGTGAAAAAAACTAATGCGGTCTTGGGATGCATCAGGCGAGTTATTTCCGGTAGAGATAAGGAGGTGTTAGTACCGTTATACAAGGCACTGGTGAGACCTCATCTGGAATACTATGTGCAGTTCTGGTCTCCCATGTTTAAGAAGGATGAATTCAAACTGGAACAGGTACAGAGAAGAGCTACTAGGATGATCCGAGGAATTGAAAACCAGTCTTATGAAAGGAGACTCAAGGAGCTTGGCTTGTTTAGCCTAACTAAAAGAAGGTTGAGGGGAGGTATGATTGCTCTATAAATATATCAGAGGGATAAATACCAGAGATGGAGAGGAATTATTTAAGCTCAGTACCAATGTGGACACAAGAACAAATGGATATAAACTGGTCATCGGGAAGTTTAGATGTGAAATTAGATGAAGGTTTCTAACCATTAGAGGAGTGAAATTTTGGAATAGCCTTCCCAGGGAAGCAGTGGGGGCAAAAGATCTATCTGGCTTTAAGATTAAACTCGATAAGTTTATGGAGGAGATGGTATGATGGGATAACATGATTTCGATAATTAATTGATCTTTAACTATTCATGGTAAATAGGACCAATGGCCTGAGATGGGATATTAGATGGAGTGGAATCTGAGTTGCTACAGAGAATTCTTTCCTGAGTATCTGGCTGCTGAATCTTGCCCACATGCTCAGGGTTCAGCTGATCGCCATATTTGGGGTCAGGAAGGAATTTTCCTCCAGGGCAGATTGGAAGAGGCCCTGGGGGGTTTTCGCCTTCCTCTGTAGCATGGGGCACGGGTCACTTGCTGGAGGATTCTCTGCACCTTGAAGTCTTTAAATCATGATTTAAGCACTTCAGTAGCTCAGACATAGGTGAGAGGTTTATTGCAGGAGTGAGTGGGTGAGATTCTGTGGCCTGCATTGTGCAGGAGGTCAAACTAGATGATCATAATGGTCCCTTCTGACCTTGATATCTATGAGTCTATGAGAAATAATTATATACTCTAGTCCCAGTCGAAGTGAAAATAATGTTAACTCTTTTTGGCTTACTTTGAAAATGTTGCTTCTGTTCCTGGATAGAACCAGCAAATGCAGAGGAATATGGAAATGAAAGTGTGTGTTTTGTAAATTATAGCATTTTCCATTTCAAATATTAGGTTCCTTCTAGGACAAAGGTTTGAACTGAATTTTATTTCACCGTATATGAATAGACTCACCTACCCATCCCCAGCATGTCTGATACTAATGAGTTCTGTGGGCAGGAATTTCAGCTCAGCCAAAAGGAATCAAAGATTGCTGGAGGCAAAGATTTTTGTCAGATAAATCTCTTGAGCTACTGCTTAGTGATATTTGGGCTATTTCCCCAAATAGGTAAAACAGCCTGTGTCTAGAAATCAATTTGTTCCTATATGCCAGTAGCCAAAGTACAGAGTTAAGCAGATGTAAACTGCTCTTACAGTTTTTCAGGCACTTGTTGACTATCTCCTTTCATAAGAATTCTTTGTAAGGGACAATCTACCCGTTAATAATAAATGTAATATCATGAAAAGCTCATTTGTTATAGAGCCAAGGTATATAGTGCTTTCTTAAGGGAAGAAACAAACACCATAGCCTTAAACTTTCTAGAACCAGCTTATCACCATGTATAGTATATATAGAGTAAGGTACTCTATGAGAGATGATAAATTATCTTTTGATCAGAATGGAAACAGGAAACTCCATGCAAGAATGTGAAGTTAAAAGAGACACAACTGTAGCAACCTTCTATATGTAGGAATGATAAAGATTAGTGCTATTTTAGGAAAATATATATACATGGTGGACAGTGAGGGCCAGGACAGCTGGACTCAATCTAACAATGAACTTAAGTGTGTGCTGAACTCTTCTGTCTTGAGCATGTGCAAGTGTGCTCATTGTGAGCTTTTTTGCAGAAAAGCCAGAAGTTTTCCAATTTAATTGACTTTACTTCTGTTTATTTCCAAGTGTCAAAGTAATCACCAGTATCCTTTTTAAAAACAAGAACCAAATGCCCTGTAAAAGAAAGACAGAAATATACACTAAACCACTCCTAATTATGAACTCAATTTCTTTAGTTTTGCAAAATAACTGACATAATTTTGACAAAGCAACCTAATTCGTATTTATTATTTTAATGTGTTTTTTTTAAACTAGTGGAAATAATGACATTCCAAAGCAGTGAATTCCCCATTTCTTCAATCAGGTGACCAAGCTCACAGAAGTAATCTATTATTCTTCATTTAGAAAATTAGAGTGTTCCAAATATTTCATCATCTCCACAAGCTCTTTCTTTGGGTATTTATATTTTCATTACAGTGGCATTCTACTTGTTGGGGGGGTCACCAAACCGCATGCCATGTAATAATACAGCTCACAGTAGGCTAAATTCACTACCTAATGAAAAATTTTTCAAGATAGCATATCCTACTTTATGAGTGACTTTTGTTGTGTATTAAGGGTGTGGCCTTAATATGGGGTGAATCGTCCCATATGAAAGGCAGTCAGAATGATTTCATAATTTAGATGAGGCTCTAGTTTGCATGGCAGATGTTAATCCTAATCCTTTGAGTCAGATCTCCTAATCTCATTTATTGGAGGTGCCCAGGAGAGATCTGTAATACCCAGCTTTCTCTACTTCTGAGTATTTATCTAAAGACATCCATGATCTACACTAGAGTTTTTACCCAGTGATGCAGCTTCAAACTCTTAGTCTCAACATGGTGGAAAACTAGGGTAAACCCCACTGGTGCAAATCATAATTTACATCACTGCAGCACATCTAGGCTAGTGGCTACACCAGTGCAAGCCCTAACAGTGGCTAATATTGCCATTGTAGATAAGCTCTAAACCTGAAGATCCCATTGAATGATTACTCGTTCCATCAAGTAAGTTCATTAATATATGTTTTGCACTATAGATCACTTCAGGAACTCATCAGATTTATAAAGAAAGTCATGCTAAATGGGAAATTGAAATAAATGTATTTCGGTGATTTTATTACATGGTTTTCCCATTGAAAAAGGACTTTTGTGAATGGTTCAGCAGCCAAGAAAATGAACTCAGGAGTTCATCGGTTTAGTCCACATTTCTGGGACATCAATAATAGGCAGATCTCTTCCCCTTTAAAATAAAGAATGGTTAAAATATCATTAAACGTTCAGCCTGTTCCTATAGCTCATGTTTAAATAAAACTGTCATTGGCATAAAGGAGACTTCTGTCTGATTACAGATGACAGGTTTGAGGCCTTCATTTTGAACTCTAAGCTAGACCAGTGACAAATGCTCTGGATTGATGTGACTTTTCAGAATTCCAGCTGTAGGCTAAGGAAAACACTTTTACGTATCTAGATTGCTGATTACTGGGTTTCCCTTCTCTGAACTGTGTTACAGGTGGGTGCAGTTTGAGAGAGAGACTAGGGGAATGGAAATTGAAAACTTGTGGGGGCTTTTCTGAGAGAGGCATATTACCAGGTGTAGAACATAGAGAGAGAGGGGCTGTTGTGAAGGGGCTCTGGCTGCATGAAACATTTTATTGGATTTTGCCAATCGGGTTTACATCTGATTTGGCAACAACTAATTCTGCAATATATAATAGAGCTTCAATGAAACTATGTTGATTATCACAAGTTGATGAGCTGATGGCAATTAGAACACAAGAACGGCCATATAGGGTCAGACCAAAGGTCCATCTAGCCCAGTATCCTGTCTTCCGACAGTGGCCAATGCCAGGTGCCACAAAGGCAATTAACACATCCCTTGTCACTCATTCCCAGCTTCTGACAAACAGCGGCTAGAGTCACCACCCCTGCCCAATACGATGAAAATTAGACCTCATCCCACCCCAAATTTTTCCAAAATCCTACAAGTATATATGTCTCTGTGTCAAAGCATTAATCCTATCTATTGACATTTTTGGATTGCCTCTTTAACTACATGTTCTATTGTACAGCACAAGGTGACTGTTCAGAAAATTATATGGCAACATTTTAGGAAGCAAGAAACACTGAGAACTTTTCCAGTGTGAGTTTTTACTCAGTTAACATAATTGCAACATTTTCACAAAAAATCAGGTGCCACCAATTTAAGAGTCATTGAATTTGGGGTGAAAATCTGCTATGACATTACATTAGCTGTTACATTATGAACAGTGGCTCTAAGGTGAAGGCAGACTATAATTACAGTATCAATGCTGAACTTTGATTTCACCAAATCCATTAATAAAACATTCAGAGTTCATTTCCTGTTGATTGCAGTCTTCTCTTCATATAATCCAATTTGACTGTAGAATTAGGCATTTCAGTAACGGATACATGGCATGAGTTCTTGGTAAATGCCAATGAAATCAATCATCAATACTTTCTATGAAGAGTTTATGCATATTAGCACTTTGTAAACATGACATTTAATGGTAAAAAAACACAAAAAGCCATTATTGTCAATTCCAAGTATTGAAATATCATAAGTCACGCCCCTCAAAACAATAAGATTTTTTAAAATAATACATTTTGGGTTCTTTTTATTTCCTTTCAAACTTTTGAGTTAGGGTTCACATTTTCAAGACTTTCTATGCAACCTTGAAAGCTAGAAACTTACTTTTAAAAAAGCTGAAATTCTCATGTAATCATGTGACTCCAGAAGCCAAATAATCTGAGACCCATAGAATCACAAGAGCCAAAATGGTCAAGGATGCAACCCCATGTTCTGGATGTCCCTAAGCCTCTGACTGCCAGCTGCTGGGACCGGACAACAGGAGATGGATCACTCAATAATTGCTCTGTTCTTTTCATTCCATTTGGAGCATCTGGCATTGGACACTATCGGAAGACAAGATACTGGGCTAGATGGACTGTTGGTCTGACTCAGTATGGCCATTCTTATGTTCTTATGCTGGCAACACTGTATGTTTTCTATACAACATCCAAAAGTGTTTTGAGGAACATAGAAAATGCCAAACCAGAGCATGTCAGTGATACTCAATACAAATTTGTCTTTCAACCACAATGTCAAATAAGGAATCAATTCAAAATCAAGCTATCAGACAAAATCAATGTAGAGTTAATTACCAGAGAATGTTCTCTGATTGATTAACTCTTGCTACACTGATACATATGTACGGTGGGCATTACACACACAGGGTTTGGGGAAACTGAACATTTGCCATTGAGTAGGCACAGTACATCTGGGGAGATTCAGTGCGGCAGCTTATCCACTTGGGCACTGTAGTAAATTTGACCATTTTAGATGTAGGCTCACAGAACTGCATGGGCAGCAGTAGTACATGCAGAACCTGAATTACTTCTCTCTGAGAAAATGGGTGTTCTACTGTTATTCTCTTCCCCAACACCTTTTCACTCACTCAAGGATTAGGTATTTGTCTAAACTACTACCTTTCCAGCACCTCAGTGAAACTATTCACTTCATCCTGAGTGGTCCCTTGAAATATGTGTTAACTTCTTATGCTGAAAAATCTGTTCCACGCTGCATTTAATTGTGACACTCTAAGCTTCCCAGACCTGAGGAAGAGCTCTGTGTGAGCTCAAAATCTTGTCTCTCTCACCAACAGAAGTTGATCCAATAAAAGATATTACTTCATCCACGTTGAATCTTTGAAACTAACCAGTCAGTTTCACTTCTACTCAGAACATGTGTCAGACACATATTCATTTCACTTTGAGGCTTGGGAAAGCTCTGAGCAGCCTAGAAGAGTGCAAATTATTTGAAGGAGAAGATAAAATGGGGAAGTCTCTCTCTTTTACATCAATCAGAAGGATGGGAGTTGGGCCATACAGTTTGAGAGGAGAGAATCTGAGAGAGGGAGGATCATCTATTAGACAATAGTTGGGGTAGGAGAAGAAAAGAGAATCCAGCATGTCCAAAAGCATAGCCACACCTCAGCAATGATGTAGTAGTACAACAAAACCCACCATTTCCCCTTCCCAAGAAATAGCTAAACCCTGACACTTTCACAGAGAATACAAAATATAGCCTTAAGAAAGTATGATGATATACACAGAAATTAGGTATTGTAAGTTGTATGGCATTACACGTATAATAACAGTAGAATATATTTTGTATTAATACTGAATTTCATTTTTATCCTGTATTAAGGAATATTGAGATATACACAGTACTTCATCTGCCAATTTACAACTAGATAGCTTTTTGTGCTCAGTATGAGGGGAAAGTCATCTTTTACAAATATTCAGTTCAAAGACCTGAAGTTACCAGGTTCAAGTAATCTCCATCAAATGTGAAGAAATGCCTGGTTTGATGAAAGCAAGAATAAGAAATTATATTGGGGCCCTTTGCTGGAAAACTGTAAAGGTCATATTTTCATACCTTGAGAAAACAATGTTTTGTCTTGTAATTTGATATTGATTTATTTGCCGAACAACAAATTATATGGGGTACAAAAATTATAATATAAATTCTTTATTTCATCCAGTTGTTACGCCACCCACTCCATTTTTCAAACAAACAAACAAACAAACAAACAAACAAACAAAAACTTTCTACAATGAAGTATCTAGTTAATTGTCATCAGGTATCATGATGAATTCAGAGAAAATTGAATCATGAAAGTGCAATACAAATCTTGATCCAACTCTCACTGATGTGAAATAGGGGTGTTAGCACTGATTTTAATAGGAGCTGAATCAGACTCATATAGAGAAAGATTCTAGCTAGATAACATTATCAAACATCTAGCAAAAAATAAAAGCAATTTGATTTTTCTTTTGAAAGTAAAAATATATATAAATATTAATATTTCACATACAACACTGAAGGTACAGTATGAAGACAAATATTTTGTTTTAACAATTTTTGTCATCCCTAATCTATCATTAAGATTTGAGATAACAAAATCAAAAGTCAACTCGTTCAATCTTTGGGATGGGTCAAACGTGTAAGGTCAGATCTTCAAAAATGCTCAGCACCCACAGTTGGATTGATGTTTTTTTCAGAAATGCTCAGCACTCACCAGTCCTGTTTACCTCAGAGCAGTCACTCCCTCAGAGTCAAACTGACTGCTGCTAATTCTCCTGACTACACAGAATATGCTCAATTAATCAGGAAACCAGAGCCATTGCTATGTGAATGTCATAACCTATCACAATCAAACAACCCTACTCTAAATTGCACCTTGAATGTAATGAAAAAAACAAACCACCACAACATTTTGTGATCATCCTTTTTGTTTATTTTTTAATCATATAGTTAGATGTGCTTTGTGAATTAGAAAACAGGAAATTCTGTGAGATCACATTGTTGATTATTTTGTACAAGAGCTAATGTAACAATAGCTAAAACTATTTTGCATTCCTGTAGTCAGAGTCCAAAATGTTATGGTACATACCAATGAGTTAGTGGCTGAGCCAAAAATAGAAGCTGGATCTTCTGACACTCTGTCCTGTATTTCAACTTCATGGTCCACTTTTCCCCTTCCTATAATAGAAAATAGAAATCAGGAAGATGTCTGATTATGGATTGATGAACAAACCCTTTGGCTTCTAGTTGTGAAAATGTTGTGACAACAGAATCCTAACTCCACAGAAGCCACACAGAATTAACACTTGTGTGAAATGTCATGAATTTTGTTCAGTCGCTTTCATGATATCCAAATGGTTTGATCGGGTTTAGTTTTTTAGGCCATTATTGCTTTTAGCATCCAGTACTGTTCTGTATAGGCAAACACAGTAACTAAGGCTGCAGAGTACATCAGATTTAAACCAAACCAAGAAAAAAATAAAATAAGACAACAACAAAAAGCAAACAAACAACAAAAAAAACCAACCTAATAGGCCAGGTAAACCCTTCTGTCATGGTCCTCAACAAGAGTTGCATCTCCATACACTTCCATAATATGGACTGAAGGTAGTGTGCCCAGAGACAGGCAAGATGGAACTCCATTCAGTGCAGAAAGGGGAAAAATCTTTATTGCAGTTAGAAGCATCCACAGTGAAATTTATAGTCAATGAGCTCCACCAGGTACGAGTGGAGAATTTATAGCCTCATAACCACTGTTAAGCCCTTTAATAAATCATGCATCTATCTAACCTCCCTTCCCTAATCTTCTAGGAAACCAGTTTACTCTTGCCCTGCATCTTCACTCTTTTCCATTCTTTCAAACTGGTTTCCAAAATATTTGTGAAATATTTTCATTTCAACAAAACCTACTCTTTAATACATTGAAAACCTTGCAATGTTTATGCATATAACGGAGCAAGCATTCTTTTAGATAAATGATTTTACCCTGTTCTATTCCCTGTGTAGATTAAATTGTTTGATTGTATGGATATTTATATAGAGCTGAGCCGAATGCCCAGGGGCTGCCAGGAGTACTAGTACATCCCAATTGGAACATGACATTGGATTTTTTTTTTCACTAAACATTTAAAACAATCCGTGAGTTGAGAATAATTCCATACCTCACTGCTGGATAGATCAACCAGATGCTGCAAAATGTCTGGAGATTTTAAAGGACTATTTATATTCCCCTAGGGGGTAAGTCTACACTGCACACTTCTTGTGGTGATTATAATGTACATACATGTGAACCATGGGTATAAATAGTGTAGACTGCAAGGCACAGCTTAGGCAAGTAAAGACATGCTTGAAGGGTATAGATATTTACCAGAGTATAAACTCTACATGGTTCTCTACTTGTCCAAGCTGTGCCTCCCCTTCTACACTGCTATTTATTGCAGTGTAGTGTTCTATTTCATCCCCACTGCTGGAGCCTGCCCCTCACAGGAAAAAACGCCGGCAGCAGGGAAAGGCTCCGGTATTCTGTTATTGTTTAACAGCGCGATAGATTGCGATTCATTTGTTTAAATTGCGATAAATGTTTTTAATTGCTTGACAGCGCTAGAGGGAAGACATTGTGTTTCCCTGCTGCATATCCTCCCTCCCCCCTTTCCTTGCCTCACTGAAAGACTCTGGCAGTGCGGAGCTACTGAATCTTTTCCCTGCTGGCTTGCCTCTGCCAGAGCCTTTCACTGATATGTGTAGCTACAAACCACGGAGAGGATGCAGCCTGCTTCTCACTACATATATAGTGTAAGTGTAGCCTAGGTGTTCCTGCCCACATCTAACCATTCAGACCAGAGACAAAGACAAGCTAGGGATTTGAGAAATGTGGCTTTGATTCCTGGACCTCTGGATTCATCACACTCAGCTTCATCCTGGGCCAGATCTTGTGAAGAGCGGAACAACTTTCTCCTTTGTGCCCTCAATAAAACCATGAGAAGTTTAAGAAAGTGGAGCGGGGTGGGGGGGGGCAGAGGGGGAGTTCAGCAGCTCCCTTATGCTTAGGGTTGCCAATTTTAGTTGAACATATGCCTGGAGGTTTTATCATACATAATCTTTAATTCAAGATTAATCTTTAATTCCTGGAGACTCTAGGACACTCTTGGAGGATAGGCAACCCTACTTTTTCTCTGTATTACAGTTTTCTGCCTCTGCAAACTGTGGGAAGTAATTATTTATTGATACCACAGGTACTAAGGTTTCATTGGTCTGCATTTATATTATGTTTTGAGATCCTACAGTTTTGATCTAGCCCAACACTTACACATGTGATTGCTTTTACTACTGCATGTAGTCCCAGGCTACACAGCATAGTAAAGTTAAACACGTACATAAGTGTTTGCAAGATCAAGGCCTAAGATGAAAGGCACTGTGGAAGTCCAAATTATTAATAGCAGTTCTGAGGGAAGGAGATGATAAGAACAGATTTTTATTTTAGTTGTGTTTTTCCTGAGTGTTTGATACTCTTACAAACAATAAAATAAAATAAAAATAATAAAGCAATGCTGAATTTCTCAGCAGAAAGGGATTGTTGTACAATGTCTCAATGAGGGCAGAAGAAAACAATTGGCATACACAAGCTGTGCTTTTTGAAAGGAACATACAGTATTATGTACAATAGAATGTGTGGTTTTATTATTGACATGTTTTATTCAATTTCCTCCCACTGAGAACATATTTTTATATCCTAAAACCTAGTATGTCTAGGGAGAAGAGGGATGGATTGCTACTTTTTTGTTTCAGTTAAGAGAAAACCTTTCATATTATATCATATACCATGCCAGATTAGAAAGCAAAAACAAAGCTAGACAATATAGCAGATAGAAGAAAAATAACATTCATTAATATATAATGGTCAGGAAAGAGAAAACTATTAGTGCTTTTAAAATGAACTCGTCCGTATAACTGAGCAAAGATGTTACTGTTTGGGCAACTGTCAAAAAATAAACTGATTTTTTTTGAAGAGTGAAGTGTTTGTCATTTTTTTTCAGTGCCAAAACACTTGTTTAGCCAGTGAAAGCTTCCATGTCAGCACAATAAAGATGCTACCTCCATAATCACTAGTGCACAGTGCAGTGCTTAGAGAGAGTGGCTTGGCTAATAATGGAAAGGGGCTATAATTTTCAAAATTTCAAAATGCAAAAAGAAAAACCCAAGGGAAATTCTTGATTGCTTTTTCTGAAAGTACTTAGGAATTAGAATAAATTGCAGGGACAGCCTGAGGAATCAATGTGAAATTTCAAGTGGACTCAGCAGTTTACAAAATATTTCAAGTTTTACTGTGAGATTTTTAGTCCATGAAAAAATAGTGGCTTGTGTATGCATTTGTCGACCACAAAATTGTACTACTCTCTGTATGTATAGTTTAAACACATGCAAAAGCCTTTATGAGGTTTTTGTGTGTGTTTTGGAGCTTTATTTAAACTCAGTGTAATTCCACCACATCCTCTCACTCTCACAAATCCACATTGAACAGGCACTTCCTTTTCCTCCTCCTTTACCCTCTCATCCTTGCGTACATTTGGCCCTCCCCTTATCCCTTCCTCCACCCTCTCTCATCATGACCTCCACCCCAACAATCCCCAACCCTCCAGCCTCAGACCCATTCCTACTTTCAGTCCTCCCTTCCCCTTATCTTGCGGCTTTGGAATGCCAATCAATGTCTAGGAAAATCACTGTCATCCACTGTGGTTTCATTTCCTATTTTCTCCACCTTCTGGCTCTCACAGAAATCTGGATTTCTCCCACTGATCCTGCCTCAGTGGCTGCTTTCTTGGAGAGACCTTTCTTTTTCCCCACTCTCCTCTCCTGTAAAACATGAAATATTTTGTGAAAATCTGGAGGACTTCTCAGAAGTTATGTCCATGTTTCTCCTATTTCATTTCATGTTGTTGAATCTTTCTGTAGCAGACAATAAACTCACACCAAATTCAGACAGTGTAAGCAGACTCATCTCCCATTGACTTCACTGGGAACTGCTCAAACAAGGGGGGAATTGATTTTAATGTACCATTAGCTCAGTATTTGTTTCAAAAGGTATGGGTGAATATTCAGGTTGGTGCTTATTTTATTTTATTTAGTTTGCTCATCCCTAAGGGGAGAAGCCTACATTACAAAAAGCTTACACAGCTTTGAATAAGCTCAAAAGGTTGTCCCAGCCCCAGTGAAGTCAATGGAAAAGATTCCCCTTGACATCAGCACAAGCAGAATTTCACCCGTTGGGCTAGATTCACAAGGGGTGCCCAGCTGCCACTTTATGTACCTACATCTAACATTTAGGCACCACTGGCATTCACAGAAGTACCATTCATCTGCAGGCATCAGACTTTCTGCTGCTAAAGTCTCCCAGGAACTGAAATTTCTGCTGCTGGGCATGCACAACCAACCAAGTCCTGACACCATCAAGCAATGTGCTGTATAACTCTTATTAGGATTCAAAAAATAGTCATTCCTCCACCAATCTGAGCATGTTTAACCCACACTAAAGCCAGGATGGTGATGCCTCTTTTGGTGGTTAGCTTGGTGCTTAGAATACTCACCTGAGAACCCCTTCTACAATGAATATGTATGTATACAGCTAGCATTCAAAAGAATATCCAGATTTTGTCTCCAAATTTCTGTTAGTGAATGAGCTTATGTCACATAATGTAAACAAAGTTTATTGCATTACAATGGCAGAATTTTATGGCAATAAAATCAGAGAACCCAGGTCACTTGAATTTAGATTGCAAATCTAAAATAAAACAAAACTGCACTCATCACGTGTCTCTAACATTCTGGGACCAAGACAGCTACAACAATACTGTATACTATCTTCATTACATCATTTTACAGATGTAGAATCTGAGGCACACTGATCTTAAGTGATTTGCCCAAGGCCACAGTGAGGGAGTCTTTCAAGTGAAATTTAGCAGTAGCATTACCCATAGGTATTCCTAGCTAGTTTACAGTCAGTATTTATTGTAAGTAAATGTATTTACTGTACAAGGATTCAATGTCAATTTCTGAAGCAATCTCTAGCTATTCTTATTCACATAGCTACAGTGTCAACACACCTTATCTTCATTGTTAGTGTGCAGAACTCTTAATTAATATATCCATTTGATGAAGTGAGCTGTAGCTCACGAAAGCTTATGCTCAAATAAATTGGTTAGTCTCTAAGGTGCCACAAGTACTCCTTTTCTTTTTGCAAATACAGACTAACACGGCTGTTACTCTGAAACCTGCCACTTGCTATTATTTCCTGTGGAGATAATGGTTTCTGAATACAACAGTGCAGTGTGAGAATTTGCATCCATGCACTACAATTTTAATGTACTGCTAGGGTGGGAAACAAAACAGAAACAGTGCTTGTCACCATTGTAGAGATGGCCTATATTTATACAGTACTCCACTAGTTGTACTGTATACTGGAGAAAAATAACCCCTGGTCTATATTACCAAATAGTTCTGAAATAAGCTCAGTTAAAACAATTTTGGGGTGCTGTTTTGGAGAGATAGCTAAGCAGGCTGGGAAACAGCAGTAGAAAAGGGAACCCAGGTTGGCAGGTATCTATTTTGCTGCACTGGTCATGCAAGCAGAGTGCCTGCAGCTACGGAGTTGCTACTTTCCACAATTTTATTGAAAATCTCATGGTATGTAGGGTTTTTTCTTAGAAGTCCCAGCTTCTGGAGTCATGTGATTACATGAGAATTTCAGCTTTCATTTCACTAAGGCTATGTCTACGCTGGATACTTCTTTCAGCAGTGTGTAGAGTATGTACTCAGGTACTCTGCAAGCACAGGCTTAACTAACAGTGTAGATGATGAGGCATAACTTAGGCTACTAGAGTATGGACACACCTGAAGGTATGTACATACCCTACTTGGCTCTCTACTCACCCAAGCCATGCCTTCCAGTCTACACTGATATATTTAGCCACATAGTGTCCTGCTGCCTCTCAGCAGCCGGGGCCTTTCCCTGCCTCAGGAGAAGCCTCTGTCACCAGGGGAAAGGCTCTGGTGGGGGAGGCAGCCAGGAAAGGCTGTCAACTCCCTTCTGCTAGAGTCCTTCTGTGTCTGAGGGAAATAACTCTGGGAGCTCCTCTTGCTGGACCTCTTTCCTGCCAAAGGTAAAGACTCTGGCAGCAGGGAATTGTTCTGCTATCTCCTAGCTGCTGGAGCCTTTTCCCAGCCTAGGTAAAGACTCTGGCAGCAGGGAAAGGCTCTACCATGGGGAAGCTGTTGAAGACCTTTCCCCGCTGCCAGAGCATTTCACTGACTTGCGTAGCTACACACTGCAGCGTAGACACAGCCTGTTTTCCATTGCAGCATTGAAAATGGAGTGTAGTGTAGATGTAGCCTAAAAGTAAGTTTCTAGCTCTCATTGTTGTGGAGCAAAGCTGGGAAACAGGAACCCTAAAGCCTCAAATGCCAGAAGGAAAATTAAGAAGAAACCAGAATTAGTATTTTTAACCAGCCCCATTATGTTTAAGTCTATCTCATGATTATTGAATGCTTGAGATTGGTCAGGCTGCAGCTGCCTGTTGGCTCCACAGTGCAGTGGAAATGCAGTCCAAGAAAAGAGCTCCAGCACTGGCTGAGGAGTGCTGGCTCTGCAATATGAAAGGGTTGCAATGCATTGGGAGTGTTGCAACCTATTGATCTCAGCTGTCCCCATTGCCTCACTTTAGCAGCTTTAGCAGGATAAAAAGTTACTGAATATTGGAGAGAGAAGCACAAAATGTTTTTGGGTCCATGCATACTCCTGGGGTTGATCCAACTCCACTGAATGATTAAATGAATGTGTTTGATAAATGCTGGGTGTTTCACAATAAAAAACAAACAAACAAAACCCCCTGATCATAGTGTTAATTGGAATGGGACTTTTAATTTAAGGTCATACTGAGAAGTTAGAGGAAGCTCTTTGTTTTAGTACATTTATTTATTGTCAGTATAGTGACACAAAAGAAAGGCAAAGATAAATTAGATACTCTGCTGTTACTTATCCTGGCTCTCCCGGGGTATTGTACAATAGCTTGTTAAATATGATCTAGCATAAATGGGTCTTTAGGCAGGAGGGATACTGGAATGGTCCATCAAAGCATTTCCATAGTCCTGGTCGTATCCTCAGGGCTATGTATTGCCACACGCTCTCTACTACACATTGCTGATTGCTGTTCAACCAGCAACCACTCTTCCACTGCTGTTAGAGAACTTTCCAAGTTCTGCATATAATCATGAGACAACTCCATCCTGTGTAGTGCGTGCAGCCCATGTTTTCTCTTTACAAGAGATGAAGGTTTCTGCCTTGGGAGTAGTTGTAGATAGATACTTCTCATGCCTACATTTGACTTTTCCAGTCCAAAACTGTGCCTTAGCACAGCTCAGCTGATCCAACAGATCAGACACTCTTGGTAAACTCCCAGCCCCAGTGAAGTCAATGGAAAAGACTCCCCTTGACATCAATATGAGCAGAATTTCACCCATTGGGCTAGATTCACAAGGGGTGCCCAGCTGCCACTTTATGTACTTACATCTAATATTTAGGCACCACTGGACTTCACAAAAGTACCATTCAAACTTTCTGCTGCTAAAATCTCCCAGGAACTGAAATTTCTGCTGCTGGGCATGAACAACCAACCAAGTCCTGACACCATCAAGCAATGTGCTGTATAACTCTTATTAGGATTCAAAAAATAGTCATTCCTCCACAAATCTGAGCATGTTTAACCCACACTAAAGCCAGGATGGTGGTGCCCCTTTTGGTGGTTAGCTTGGTGCTTAGAATACTCACCTGAGAACCCCTTCTACAATGAATATTTATGTATATAGCTAGCATTCAAAAGAATATCCAGATTTTGTCTCCAAATTTCTGTTAGTGAATGAGCTTATGTCACACAATGTATACAAAGTTTATTGCATCACAATGGCAGAATATTATGGCACTAAAATCAGAGAACCCAGGTCACTAGAATTTAGATTGAAAAAATAAAATAAAATAAAATTAAAAAAATAAATAAAACTCCTGCCATCCCATTCAGCAATTTTGGGGTCAATTGATCATTTCTTTAGCACACTCAATGTTGGCTTAGTCAAAACAGTGGAATAGGCTAGGTAATGAAACAGCAAATAAATTGTTGAAGTTAGTATTGTAGTCTAAGAGGAGATACCATAGCATTGCAGCTCCAACTAATTAGTAAATTGTGGGCAAGACTGTGTTTCTGTGCAATACTTACAACATTGCAATCTTTTCATTTTGGACTAATGTCAGTTTGCCTATTTCTTAAATTACTCTGAAAATCATGATCAGATATCTCTGATCAAAATTCATTTTCCAAGAAAGACTTAAGGTCATGCCAAACATTAAGTTAGAGACTTGGAGTTGGGAAGAAAGTGTTTAATTTAGCCAACTGTGCACTAAATCAAACAGTAAACTATTTAAATGAGTATTGTTTGGAGCACTCTTGCAGATTTACAAATGACAATGTTGAGTGAAAGCTTTGATAAGATTTGACATGCAAGGCAGATGTCACAGGCTAACCTCTAGCCCTCATAAACTGTGGCTCAGGAATAGATAATTGATGTTCACGGTCGTAAATAATAATAAACTGCAGATAGAGTACTGAGATGTTTTAAAGGATAATGGGGAAGGGACAACAATAATTCATCCAATGCAGATAAATAATATATGTCTTCAGAAAGAAAAGATATGAAGACAAGTGGTGGGTATGCCATTCTATAAGAAATTAAAGAGTCAAAGTAAAGTATGCATAGCCTATAAACATGAATGATGAGAAATAAAACAAATGAAAGTCATATTTCATTAAATATGAGCTGGCAAGAGGTGTCAGCCCCAGCTTTTGTCTCCAAGGTGCATTTGAAATAAAAAAGATAAACTTTGTTTGGCTTAGGCTTACTGAGTCAAAAGGGAATCAAATAAGCTATATTCTCAATTTAAAAAGAAGAATTAATGACACTAGTTATTTTAAACATCTAAGACATTATGAATGTCATCTGAACTGAATCAAGAAAGACAAATAGAAGAGTAATATCTGTCAAATATGAATGAGCAAGAGAAACTGATAACAGAGGGGGACATTTACTAATTATGCCATTTTGAGCTTTGGAGAGGCACAGCTACTTCCGTGAAAAATGATAAAATTTCCAGCACCCAATTCGGTGCTTGAAATAGGCAGCCTATCATTAGAGCCCTGTGTGGATACAAATTTGTATCTGCAGCTGACCGGCAAACATGATCTATGGTTATAAAGTGAATATCCACAGATTTGCAGAGCTCTAGATTAAAATTTTGATCTGCATCCATCCACAATTGGCAAACATGGTCCACGGATATCTGCAGATGTGCAGAGCTCTACCTTTCAAACAGAAACATACCCCATGCATAACCAGGCATCTAATATCATCCAGCCATGAACCTTGTTCTATTCTTTTATCTATTTAAGAGCTTGTCAACACTACCCCCCAGTTCAGACCACAGGAGCGTAAATAGCAGGCACCAAAGTGCTGAGCTGTGACTCCCCTATATGGACACCGTGGGCATAAACAAAAAGGTTCCTAGTTCACATTAATGTAGTCTCTAAATGCTAATGCTAACTAGGAAAGTTTTAGCTCTCACCCTCAGACTGGAGAGTCACAGTGCAGCACGTTGGTGCACACTGCTATTCACACCCCCAGAGTCCGACCTTCAGGGAAGTACAGACATAGCCTGAGGCATTTATGTGGTCCCCATGACACAATCTCTATTAGATTTATCCTTATAACTCCCCTATGAGGTTGGGAAGTGTGATTACCATTAAGCTATAGCTGGGGAACTGAGGCACAGAGACACTAAAGACTTTGTCTACATGGGAAAGTTCCATTGGTTTAACTGAAATCTGTTTTTAAAACAGTGGAGTTAGCCTGGCCGAAATCCCTTTGAGGACACTTGTTTCAGCTTGGCAGAGACTCATTTGAGTTTAACTTAAACCTGTTCCAAATTCACTTAATCTAAACTGGAAAAAGCTACTCCTACACACAAATAATTTATTTTCCTTAGAAGAGGTAGGTACATCCTGGTGTAAGCGCTCCATAATACTTGCGACACTTTGCTCAGGTCACCAGAATTGTGAGCCACTCCGTTACCGCTCTGCCTCAGCAAAAGTGAGCTCTGCTGCTGCAGCTCCCTGATACACCAATTTGTCTACCTCACTAGCAAACTTCTCAGGATTCTGCTAGTCCATAGCTTGCCTTGCCAGTAATAATCAGTGAATGCCAATTACCAAGTTCTCTAGAGATATCTTTCTGCAGTATCCAGTCACTCTCACTCAACTCTTGCAGAAGTTATCAAGTTTGCAGCCTCCAATGAGACAGTTCACACACCAGGCTGTTAGTTTTCGGAGGATTCTACCCTTCAGTTTAACACACAGCCCTGAGATGGTTTTGTAATAAAGCAAAAATGAGTTTGTTAACAAAGAACAGATATTTAAGGATAATAGGAATAGAATTCACATAAATAGCTACAAGTAAAATAAAACCAAACTAAATACACCTTACAACTGACTAAAACTTTACT
The DNA here is from genome assembly GCF_965140295.1 of Lepidochelys olivacea. NCBI lineage: Eukaryota > Metazoa > Chordata > Testudines > Cheloniidae > Lepidochelys > Lepidochelys olivacea. The sequence continues at coordinate 173,232,013 of NC_140411.1, forward strand.
TCAGCAAATTACAATCTTTGTGTAAATAGGTTTCTCACCTACAGCCAGTTCCCAAAGACTTCAAACCCTGCACCCCCTCCCCCCGCCTCAGTTCAAGGATCCAACTTTCTCGGATTAAAAGAGCTCTGGTCTCTTTTGTCCATACAGCGAAGGATAACAAAATGGCTTTTTGCCTCGGTTTATATCTTCGCAAAGTTCATTGATCCTGTTTGAAGAGGGTACATGGTTTCCTGCTCCCCCTAATTCCATTCTTTATTTTTTCTTTTTCAAATTGAAATTAAAAAAGCCAGTTAAGCAGACACATAATCCCATGCGCCGGAGGCTGGAGTCACCATCCTTCATGGAGATTCAGAGGCTATCTTCCACCACTTGCTCGCCGGATGGCTTTGTTTACCATACATTTAATGTCCTTTTTGTCTCCCTTTGCTTAGTTTACATGTGAAACACAGTCAAGCCAGCAAATCAACATTCCTTTGTCTATGGCAGGCTGGGTATATGCACTGCCTGTTAAATACATTTAGGAACATGTTTTCAGCACGCTCCTATAGTTCTTTATTCCTCACCTGTATATACATTACCAATAATTTAATGATCAGCGTGTTACCAGTTTACACCTTACACAACACCTTTTATATACAGATTATGATAACAGAGAGTTGGAGCAATGAGTGTCTCAGGCCTGATGAGAGTACGATGTGCCACTTGGCTTGGAGGGGCTCCCTGGACCATGGAACTGCAAAGACAGCTAAAGTTCTGTAAACAGCACCAAAAATAAAACTTACTAGATATTTTGGTTTTTTGTTTGTTTGTTTGGGATTTTTTGGTAAAAAATTGAAATATGTCCATGGTTGAATACTGTGTGCAGATGTGGTCGCCCCTACTCAAAAAAGATGTATTGGAATTGGAAAAGGTTCCAAAAAGGGCAACAAAAATTATTACGGGTATAGAACAACTTCCGTATGAGGAGAGATTAATAAGACTGGGACTTTTCAGCTTGGAAAAGAGGTGACTAAGGGGGGACATGATAGAAGTCTATAAAATTATGAGTTGTATAGAGAAAGTAAATAAGGAAGTGTTATTTACACCTTCTCATAATACAAGAACAAGGGGCCACCAAATGAAATTAATAAGTAGCCAGTTTAAAACAAACACAAGAAATTATTTTTTTCACGCAACACACTTTCAACCTCTGGAACTCCTTGCCAGAGGGTGTTGTGAAGGCCAATACTATAATGAGGTTCAAAAGGGAGCTAGATAGATTCATGGAAGATAGGTCCATCAATGGCTATTAGCCAGGATGGGCAGGAATGGTGTCCCTAGCCTTTGTTTGCCAGAAGCTAGGTTTGGGTGACAGGGCATGGATCACTTGATAACCTGTCTGTTCATTCCCTTTGGGGCAACTGCCATTGGCCACTGTCAGAGGACAGGATACTAGGTTTGATAGACTTTTGGTCTGACCCAGTATGACCATTCTTATGTTCCTTTTTGATGGGAGGATATTTAATCATTCCAAAGTAGGAATTTCTTTCTTTCTGAATCCTTTATATACGCACCATGAGTATGTGTATGTGTATGTGTAAATGTGTGGAGAATGAGCTATAACCAATGTTAAAACAGTTTGGTGATCACCTGGGATTTAGTCACATTGCTGCTCACATTGCTAGCTACATGTACTTTCACACTGAAGATAGTGGGCCTGACTCACTATTTTGTCACCACAATTTAAATCAAAGGCAAAATGGGCCCTTTGGCAATGGAGGAGGTGGCATAGGTGGGCGGGTGGAGAGGGGGGGCAAAATTAAATACTAACAAATTCACAAACTGTAGGCAGAAATAGACTTTGATTAAAAATCCACTGGGGAAGAGGGATCAGGACTATCTGTAGCTCCATGGGTATCTATCCCTCTTTATATCACAAGTATGAAGACCATCACTGAGTGTCTAAGAACAGAGAATGATGGAAAATTATAGAGCCAGAAGATTGTGAATGGCTCTTGAGTAGTGGGGAGGGCACAAGAAACCTTTACAGAATCACAGAAATGTAGTACTGGAAAGGATTTCAATACGTCATTTAATCCAGTTCCTTGCAATGAGGCAGGGCTAAGTATTATGACCATCCCTGGCAGGTGTTTCTCTAAACAGTTCTGAAAAAGTTCCAATGAAAGATTCCAAAACCACCCTAGATAAATTGTACCAGTGCTTAACTACCCTTACAGTTAGGAAGTTTTTTCCTAATGTCTAACCTAAATCTCCCTTGCTGCAATTTAAACCCATTACTTCTTGTCCTGTCCTCAGTGATTAAGGAGAAAAATTTATCACCTTCCTCTTTATAACAACCTTTTATATACTTGAACACTGTTATCATGTCCCCCCTCAGTCTTTTCTTATCCAGACTAAATAAACACAATTTTTCTTCAATCTTTCCTCATAGGTCATGTTTTCTTTAATAATTTTTTCTTGCACTCCTCTGGACTTTCTCCCATTTGTACAAATCTTTCCCAGAGTGTGATGCCAAGAACTGGATACCATACTCCAGGTGAGGCCTTATCAGCCCTGTGAGTGTGTGCCAGAGACACCTGTTGTCTCCACACTCAGAGGGAGGTTTATTATTCCAAGTGGGAGGTGATCAAGAAGCCCTACTTTCTTCTCTACTAGTTCTGGGAGATGGATGGTCACCCTGGCACAATCTCTCCCTGAGATTCTAGAGGAAGAAAGGGCTCCACTACACTCCCATCCCAACCTGGACCACTTCATAAATGGCATAATTTGGACAAAATAATAAAAGGCAAATTGGTTGCTAGGTCTGATGGTTTCCAGAACTATTATGCTTTAGAGAGAGAGAAAAGGCAAATAAGGCATTTGTCTTTCTTATATTTCAATATTTATTTTATTTTTTATACTGCCATGGATATAAAACATGGTTTGTCATTATTTAAAAAGCCAACATCTTTGGAGCTCAAATTCCACATTGTATTAAGAATATAATGAATATAAAATATAAATCTAATATATACACATTACAACATATATTAAAAAGTGGCAGGTAAGAACAGGGGAGGGGGAAGAGAAATATATTAATGGTCAAAAAGAAGGTCTTCATAGACTGCATGATCCAGAGCCATTTGAAGTCAATGGAAGTCATTTCCATAGACTTCAGTGAGTATTAAGTTAGGTCTATGCAGATCTTAGATTGACTCATTTAACTTTGCATGTTTATTATAGGATAATCTCTCCTCTTTTCTTTTTTCTTTCCAATTATTACATTAATTTACTTCACTAAAGAACAATATCTTATGATACCTGTGTGTACCCTCTCCCATATACTACTAAACTGAATGAAATGAGATACATACAAAAATTACTGCTTTGTTTATTAAATTTTTAATGTGCTGTTTCTGAAAATCTACTACAAAATCAGTAGTACTATTACAAAATCACTACAAGTGCTGCTTCTATAAAACATGTGAGCAGAAAATCAGAAGGACAGTAAGTCCTGGCTTTGGTTTTGTTTTGGGGTGGCAGTCTTTTAAATGTTTTAAAGTTAATTTCAAATTAGTGAAGATTTTACTTCAAAGATGACTTTTCATTATCTAGACCTTCTGGGCCTTTATTTTGTCCTTTAAGATCCCCCCTTTATTTTTTTCTAATTAACATGATTTATACTTTTAACATTGAAGCAAGCTTAAGGCCTCGGTAATTGAAACGAAAAATAAAAGCAACATTCTTTGAAATAGAGAACTTGGATGCTCTAAATATCATTCATTGCACTGGAAATGCTTCAGCAGAAGCCATGAAAGCAAACTCTTCAGGCTTGAAAGACTATCAGTTAAAGCTATTGTGACCTCATCTGTCACAGTAATATTTCAGTGGCACAAAAACTTCCATCTACATCAGAAATCCATTAGCCAGCGATCCTTAATGGCAGAACTAACATAATGGATGGATGAGCTTTTGCCTGGCTTTCAATATATCCCCTGCTTCCTATTGTAGATGTTGGTTTGAAACACTGACAATGCTTGAATGTCTAGGTTTGAAAAATAAAAGCCTCTAAAATTAAACCAAATGAATACACAAACGAGAAATGCTAAGATAATGAGTAATGGGGAAAGGGGACTGATTAAAAAGCAGGCAAACAAGGGAATGTATGGTAAGTGTAGTTATTAACCCACGGAAGGGGAGGGGCAGTGCAGACCTGGGGTTGACATCCAGAAGACATCCTAGAGGAATCTTGTCTCTGGCAAGCACCACCTCTCCAAGGCCTGACCCTGGTGTACAGGCTGTGAGCATCTGTGGGAATGGGCATCTTTCTCCCTCCAGTCCATTGACTCCATACTGTGGGCTGATGCAGAGGGGGGTGTTGGGCTATGTCCCTCCACCCTTCCTCTTACCCAACACCACAAACAAATCCTGCATCTTGACAAGGTTTGACCCTTGTGGTCCCTTCTAACCCTATGGTGGTAGGATTCTAAACCCCCTTTCAGGCATCCTCTTCCCAAGGGGAAGGGGTGGAATGGGGTAGAGGGGACATGTACAAACAGTCCCAGAATGCAGAAGACACAGGAAACCTTACCATGAGAAGTAATACAGGGAATGACTCCCGATCTTGCCCTTAAAACTAATAGTACCACTCTACAGCACCAATGACTCATATCATTACCCTAGGCAATGCACTGCGTAGGTTATCTTTCATCAGTATCCTAAGAAATTTCATAGTACTTCATGCTTTCAAAAATGTTGTACAAACACAAAGGGTAGGATGATATTCATCTTCGCAAGGGTGCGCTGGGAGGATGTGATACAAGGAAAACCTTTTCCTTTGCCCCTTTTAACAACAGCTGGTTACAAGAGCTGATAAGAAAAAAAAAAAAGGGAGTAGGGGAAATAAAAATAAAAAACATCCAGCCAGTTGTATAACTAGTAAAAAAAACAGAGCAACATTCCGGGAAAAAAAATAATTGAAATAGTTCCTGTTTTTCTTTCCCCTAATTTCAAAATGTGTTCAATATTTTTAACTATTGACCAGTTCTGCTTGTTACTGTTACGATCTCTGCATTTAGGAGAGGCATAATGGCTATGAAATTAGACTCCACTAGGTGAATAGCAAAGGTTAATAGAAGTGACCCTAGCCTTCCTTCCCTTTTGCAGGCCACTAGTTGCTCATGGTGTGGCAGGGTAGTGCATATTTGACGCTTTCAATTAGTGTGATAGTTAATGCTTGACAAGTGTTTCAAAAGACATATGGTGAAATCCAGGCCCCACTGAAATCAGTGACAAAACTCTGACATATTAAGCCAGGATTTTACTAGTAGTGTCTGTCTGAGGGAAAATGCCTCGAGGAACAGTGTTCCCTGTACCACTTCCAGTAAGTTCAACGGATGCACAGTCAAGATTTGGCACATTACTAGCACATTATCACTAGAAGATTCATTAAAGAATGGAATTTAAGCCTTATGTTGCCTTTTTTAGTGTGTTTCACAGCCTTGACGTGAGTGTTTTCTTGGTCAGCAGATTTACTGTGATGTTTACAAAAACAAAAGCAGCAAACACATTTTATACCTATTAATATAATGCAGCATATCCATTGAAGGGTAGTTCTGTGTACAGAGGGCTTATAGGGCTGAACACTCTGCTAATAATTTCAAATAAGGGCACAAGAGAAGAGAAATAAGGGGAAAGAAAACAGAGACCTCAACAAAGTAAAGGCTGGATCCTGTAGACATATATATTTTTTAATATACTTGTGATTAGTCCCATTGGAGACAACAGGAGTTCTCATGTATGTAGAGTTCACCATGGGCATAAGCATTTACAGGTTCAAAACCTAATTCTACATGAATTTTATCTCCTTTATTTTGACTTATTTTAAAAGCCTCCATTCAATTTGTGTGATGGTTATTGATAGATCAATATTTCCAATTTTATATATCACAAAAGACGAAGAATTCCTATCAACTCATGTAAAAATGTTACATTGTTTCTTTGATTGGCTGCAATACCTTTTCCCTATCAGAAAGTCTACTGTGAAAGTGTTTCTGAATTTTAAAATGGACTATAAATTGGGTTATACTAAAAATGTTGTTAATCCACTACAAATAATTTAACTGAATAATTTAGCTCTTCATGTGAATAATTCAGACTGCTTGTGAGTCCTCCAAACTTGTTTCTTTGTAGTTAGTTTGTTTGATTAAAATTTGCTCATGCAAATTATTAGTCTGCTTATATTTTTCCTGTGAACTAGTCTAGTATTTGTTGTTTATGCTATATTACTGGTCACTTTAATCACATTTCTGTTCTTAGATTGGCTGATTTAAGCTCTATAAAGTGGATGAATCATTTTTCCTGTTTGTAAATTATTAATGAATACAAGTGATTTTGATTAATGTATTGAGCAGTAAGAAATTGGTTATATCGGGTTATTTAAAATATACTAGGGATTGGCGGCCAGCACATCCCTTGGCCCATGCCACTTCCCTCAGCCCCCATTGGCCTGAAGCGGCGAACCATGGCCAGTGGGAGCTGTGATTGGCCGAAACTGTGGACGCAGCAGCTAAACAAACTGGCCCTGCCCGCCAGGGGGCTCACCCTGGTAGGCCGTGTGCCAAAGGTTGCCGATCCCTGAAATATACGTTCTTGCCTCCTTAAAAACTAATTTTTATCTGAGAGAACATAAAAGCTGCCACACTGTGTCAGACCATCATCCATCTTGCCAAGTAGCCTGTCTCTGACAGGGGCCCATACCAGAGCTTTAGGGGGAGTGTACAGAACAGGGCAATTATGGGGTGATCTGCCAGTGTTCCACTCCCGGCTTCTCGTAGTCAGAGGGTGAGGGTTGCCCTAAGCATGGGGTGCATCCCTGACCGTCTTGGCTGATAGTAGTTGATGGACCTATCTTCCACAAACTTATCCAGTTCTTTTTTGAACCCAGTTATACTTTTGGCCATCACAAGATCCCATGCCAATCCCAGATGCTCAATTTTCCACAAACAGAAATACCTTTAATTAGATGCCAACTGGGATGTAAACACCAACTTTGCCTCAAATGTTTAAATGTATTTTTAAGCATTACGAAAGATGCTTAACACTAAAAGAATAAAAAGATAAGGTCCTACTTACATTTTCATATGTAAAGTCATGCTGTATAATACTCATCAGTATGTTTACTGTTTTACATTCTTTCCGCAACAAATAATCCTGACAACTTCTGCTTCAGTCGGAAATTACTAAAAACGCATTTAATGTGTGCTTGTCCTCATTGCTGTGTGTGTAGATTACATTCGAAAATGGGGCATGAATTCCTAGTTTTATTAAAAAATTGGTGGCCTAACAATGTGATATTTCATACGAGGTAATTTTTAATGCCCATTGATTTTGGTGGCTTTTTTGGTTTTCTTTCCATAATTTTTTAAATAGAAGTCTTTGAAATTGGGCTCTAGCTGAAATTCATCAGTTACAGTCCAATTGTTCATTGGTGGCTTTTTTTTAAACAAAATTTGTTAGTGGGGTATTTTCTGAGTAACTGGTTCACTGTGCAGCTTATGAAAATTGAATTGTGAATCATTTTAGTCACAACTAAAAATGTACACCACTGCTTGGGTGAGCAGACTTCTCGTTGTGAATTGAGGGACCCAGAGTTATGATTGTTATGGTAATGGCAAAGGCGTGTGCTAATGGGCAGAGGAGTAGAGGTTATGTACTGGTAGATGGTTTAACTTTTTATATTCGTGATTTTGTGGGGGGGTGTCAGGTTTGTTATGGGCAGAACAGTGTTAACTTTTTCAAAACAAAGCTTTTGTATTATTGTGTGTTAACTATACAGGTAAGTTTTTCCATATACTGTACATTTATATTTCATAGGAAAAAATAATGGCTCAGAATCACTGGTAATCTGTGGATGTTTTGCACGAGCAAACGTTCCAGCTTAAAATGAACACCTCAGCTGGATTTGTGGCCATTTTGCATTGCTAAAGCAACACAAAGCACCTGGAGTATACCTGTGAATCTGTCCCAGTGTTAATAGACTAATACATTTGCATAGTTAAGCATTTAAAGATCAGGGAGTGGTTGCATGTGAGGCCATACTAATCAGGAGCTGTAACTAAAAGTATTGACACTTCACAAACAGAATAGACAAGGGACTGAAGACTGATCTGTTTCATCCCAGCAAATCAATTGTGGGGGTTGAAGAAGGGTGAACTGATGGAGCTGGATGTGTATAAATTTGTACTCCAGTTTGTGCCTCTATTTCCCTCACAGCTTTTCGACTTGTAAAGTCTACTGACTATAACACCCACAAATATGCATGACTTTACATTTTAATCATTCTACTGATTTCACAATTTCATTCGGTCACATTGAGTTAGTTACCAGAGTTGATGATACAAATCTAAAGCATTCTATTCTTACATTCTCCTTGTAAAGTAACTATTGACTCAGAGGATACCTCTGAATGTTGAATAAATAAGGCACAGGTGGTCTTTGTTCAGACAACTAAAAAATGAAAACTTCCCATCAACAGCTTTTTTCTACTGCTATAATATATATTTGGAGGTGACTTCTGCAACACGTAAACCAATATGAGTCTGATTCAGCACCTTTTTATTCAAGCAAATTTGACATTAATGGTAAAGACATCAACAGTGAGTACAGGCTCAGTGAATGAGGTCCTCTAGTTTAATGATAGTGGGAAGTCTTCATTTGATTGGCTATTCTCTCTCTCTCTCTCTCTCTCTCTCTCTCTCTCCTGATCTTGGTTACTCTCATGTTGTTGCAGGATTTGAACCTGTGACCCTCATTACCACAGAACAGACTTCTAGCATGCAGGCTAAAGGAGTTAACTCCATTAACTGGCAGCAGTAGCTGGCTCTTAACATATATCTGGACTAGACACCAGGAAGAAATTAAGACATTTTATAGCTGTGTTGCACTGATTTATACACTGGGTCTCATCTTCCCTTCCTTTATACCTGGCTAATCCCACTGAAGTCAAAGGGTTTACACTAGTGTATCTAAAAGCAGATATTTGGCCCAATTAATTTTAAGGCACTTAAATGAGAAGGTACTTCTATTAATATTTTCATTAAAGCCATGGATAAAACCAATAGATTAAAAGGTGAAGCCCAAATGGGATATACAGGGCCATCTTCTCATCTCCTATTCAATCCATTGAGGATGTGATTGCTAATATACCATCATTTCTGTTAAAATAAGCAGATCAGATATTTGCAATGGAGAGTGGAAATAAACTTTTGCTTTTATTTAAAATGTTATATAAGTCAGAAAAGAGTGAGTTTAGCTGGTAAATCTGTTTTTTTTTTAAACCTCTCAGATTCACAGAGAATCTCAACTCTAATATTCAGTTCTCCATGTATGCATAGAGCACCCAGAAGGGAAAGAAGGATTTCAGAGGTTAGATGAGTCATTCTGATCGGAGGACAGAGATTTCCCCTAATAAACAATTTGAAATTTATCTAGTGTAGATTTCTATGCTTCAATAATATAGTACCATTTGTGAATTCTTATATCTGAGAATACACACAAAGCCTTGTTCATGCCTTATGCAACATTTGACAGTGAAGGCAGAATTCAAATGCAGTCTTAATTGTAAACAGAGAGAGACAGACAGACAGACACAAACACACACACACACATATCTGTGGCAACAATTATTTACTGGGGTTCCACACCAGCTTTTAGATACTTAGGTTTTAGCCATGCTAAAATGTGCTTACTGTTTGCCAGGATTCTGTACTATTCTGTGCATGTTTCCTTTACTTTGTCAACCAAAATATGTATTGAAGAGGCAAACAATTCTGGAAAATCATGGTCTTAAATCTTCTAACCCTTACTTACATGACTAACCCCACTGAAGACTACTTATTTAAGTAAGGATTATTCAGATAAATAAGATTTGGAAAATATGCCCCCCCCTGGGTTCAATTATAGGAAATGTGAAGTATTCACCAGTTCATTAAGTCATACTTGAAAGTCCATTGTATTTCAAGTGTCGGATTTCACTTATTATTCATTTGTATTATTGTTTGGTGCAAGATGACCCAATGAGGAAAAAAAAACAATATTACAATTGTGTGTAGTGGAAATATGGAGGTCCCATAAAACTAGGCACTGTACAAGCAGTTTAAAGTAGAGCTCACCTGTTATGCTGTCTAGCAAGAACTTGAGACTTTTAATGATTTTTTCCTGTCATATTGGAACAGTCAATGGCAAACAATTGTGGGTTTGATGAATTGGAACTTTCTGATTAAAAATATTTTGTTTAAAAAAAAACCCACTTGACTTTATAGCCAGTTAGCTATAAAAATCCTCTTAGTAGCTGTTCTCTACTTTCTTTTCCCTGTAAAGGATTAACAAGCCCACAGGTAAAAGAAAAGGAAGTGGGCACCTGACCAAAAGAGCCAATGGGAAGGTAGAACTTTTTAAATTGGGAAAGAAACTTTCCCTTTGTCTGTTGTTCTCTCTGGGCTGCAGGGACACAGAGCAGCAATGCTATGAGCAGGAATGCTGTTTAAGGTTTGAACCAGATATGAAAAATTATCTTCCATACCTAGAAGAAATCATTAGAAGGCAGGAAATGTTCAGATAGACATGATCAGGTTCATTTCTTTATTTTGGCTTATGAATCCCCTCCGTGCTAACCCCAGATACTTTTGTTTGCTTGTAACCTTTAAGCTGAATCCCCAAGAAAGCTATTTTGGGTGCTTAATTTTTGGAATTGCACCTTTAAAATATAGCAAAAAACTATGTTCCAGATGTATTTCCTTCCTTTTTGTTTTTAATAAAATTTACCATTTTTAAGAACAGGATTGGATTAGAGTTAGCAAATTAAAGAAGTATGGGCTGGATTTATGGACTATAAGGTGGATAGAAACTGGCTAGATCATCGGACTCAACAGGTAGTGATCAATGACTCCATGTCTAGTTGGCAGACGGTATCAAATGGAGTGGCCCAAGAGTCGGTACTGGGACCGGTTTTGTTCAATATCTTCATTAACGATCTGGAGGATGGCATGGATTACACCCTCAGCAAGTTTGCAGATGACACTAAACAGGGAGGAGTGGTAGATATGGGAGGGTAGGGATAGGATACAGAGGGACCTAGACAAATTAGAGGATTGGGCCAAAAGAAATCTGATGAGGTTCAGAAAGAACAAGTGTAGATCCTGCACTTAGGAAGGAAGAATCCCATGCACCGCTACAGACTAGGGACCGAGCGGCTAGGCAGCAGTTCTGCATAGGGGTTACAGTGGACAAGAAGCTGGATATGAGTCAACAGTGTGCCCTTGTTGCCAAGAAGGCTAATGGAATTTTGGGCTGTATAAATAGGAGCATTGCCAGCAGATTGAGTGATGTGATCATTCCTCGCTATTCGGCATTGGTGAGGCCTCATCTGGAGTACTGTGTCTAGTTTTGGGCCCCACACTACAAGAAGGATGTGGAAAAATTGGAAAGAATCCAGTGGAGGGCAACAAAAATGATTAGGGGGCTGGAGCACAAGATTGATGAGGAGAGGCTGAGGGAACGGGAATTATTTAATCTGCAGAAGAGAAAAAGAGGGGGGATTTGATAGCTGCTTTCAACTACCTGAAGAGGGGTTCCAAAAAGGATGGATCGAGACTGTCTCAGTGGTAGCAGATGACGGTAAAGGAGCAATTGTCTCAAGTTGCAGTGGGGGATGTTTAAGTTGGATATTAGGAAAAAAACCTTTTCACTAGAAGGGTGGTGAAGCACTGGAATGGGTTACCTAGGGAGATGGTGAAATCTCCTTCCTTAGAGGTTTAAGGTCAGGCTTGACAAAGCCTGGCAGGGATGATTTAGTTGGGGATTAGGTCCTGCTTTGAGCAGGGGGTTGGACTAGATGACCTACTGAGGTCCCTTCCAACTCTGATATTCTATGATTCTATGATTTTTGGTGTCCTAAGCGGTTTGTGCATATATTGTTTGATTAGCTGGTGGCAACAGTCAATTTTCTTTGTTTCTTCTCAGCTTTTACCTGAGGGGGGTAAAAGGGCTTGCGGGTACCCCAGAGGGAAAAATTCCCAAGTTCTCCTTCCTGGGTTCAAGGGTTATTTTTGCATTTGGGTGGTGGCAGCATTTACCAAGCCAAGGTCAGAGAAAAGCTGTAACCTTGGGAGTTTAATACAAGCATGGAGTGGCAGGTTTTATTTTTTAAAATCCTTGAGGGCCCCACCTTCTGTACTCAAAGTGCCAGAGTGGGGATTCAGCCTTGACAGGAAGCATTATTATCCATAGTCAGAGATAGGGCCTGGAGGCATGCACAGACTAAGTCACTTGCTCAGTGGCACACGGGACATCTGACAGAGGCAGAAACTGAGTGCCTTAACTCTGTGTTAATTACAAATACTCCTTCCTTACCTCAGATATTCATTTTGTTTCCCCATGGAGGGAGAAGAGACAATAGACACCCTCTGAAAGTGTCCTTCACTTTTAATTGACTTATTTTCTCTGTGCCTTTCAATTCTAATGTTGGGGACACTGGGGCATGGCCACTAGGTAACTCGAGGGGATGGAAGACCACGAGTGTCGATGAAGCCCCCTCGCACTAGGCCCCGGTGTCCTTGCCCCCCCCCCCCCTCCTGCCTGGAGGCACTCGCAGCAGCTCTGCGTACTAGGCCCAAGTGTCCTTGGCCCGCCCCGCCTGGAAGCACACACAGCAGTTATGCTGAGAATCTGCAACAATATGTTGCAGAGTCAGACTGCCTGAAACTAAGCAAGGCCAAACAGGGGAGATATGGAAGAACAAAGCTGAATAAAGCAGCTTTATGTGTAGTTTAACAAATGATACAGAGAATCAGGGAACTAGCTGGGAACTGGATTGGCTGGCTATATGGATACTTGGGGCAGCTTGCTATTGGATAAGTATGCTGGGAAAAAGGATGTATAAAAGCCTGTGTAACTTCCTGCTCTGTTGTGCAGGATTTGAGATTTTATTCTCCCTGTACCTTTTTGCAGCTGCAAATAAATTTTTCTGTTTCTCCACCCCGTTGTGATTATTGGGTGCAGCACACCGGGTAATGAACCAACTCAAGCTGTTGTTCAGCCTCTCGGCACTGGGTGCCGGCAACACTAATGATTAAAGTACTCAGAGTTCTTTGGATGAGGACCTCAAAAATCAGTATGAATGATATACCCCTTTCAGGGTAACTGCACCTTTATTCCCCTGCCATGGTCCCGTGAGAGGACCCACTCCAGTCATCACCTCTCTTGGGTGGAGACCCACATCTCTCACCCTCCTGACAAGGGGTTGTAAGGCTGCACAGTTCCCTGGTTACACTGTGATATTCCCAGCAAGCCATTCTGCCTAAAGGTCAGCACCTGTACTTTGCTTTGTTTCTGAGGACAACAAACAGTGCATTGTCAGCAGTTATGTTATCACACATCTCTAAGGAAACATATTTATTCTTAAGGTAAAAGCATTAAAAAGAAAACAAAAAAATAATAGTTCCTATATGCATGCTAAAAGCTTACCAGAGATCACTCATCAATCTTTTGAGGTCCTAGTAGGTCAAAGACTTTCCAACCCTTCTGTAAGGGCTAGGGACCTTGGTCAAAAGGTGCTCTCTGTTTGCTGGATCAGAAAGAAGGCCCCAAGTCAGTTTAAATGCCATCTTTTTATACCAAAAGCCCTTTGTTTGTCTGTTAGTCTCTGGGAAAATCTAGTATGAATTAGTATAAATGGTAAATGGGGTGCCTATACACCCAAGGGGATGGGATCTCTCTGGAGGTATTTAGTAGATAGCTATTTCATCTTAATCAACTCCTACTGTCCTTGGTTCCTGGAGAAGCAGAGATAACCTGCACCCCTAGAGTTTTATAGTTTCTGAAAGTAATTTTTATCTTTGTATCTGGAAACACAAGAACAACACAATTTTGTAATGACAGTGAATTTGTGCATATTGGCTTTCAAGTAGTGGCAAGTTTTTAGATGAGTTAAATAGAGCACTGTAGATCTGTTTGGTGGAAGATGACTCAAGGGTTGAGACAAAGACACAAACGGTATTAAAGTGTGTGTGTAAAACATTAGAGTACAGTGAACAATAAGAATTGACAAGTACAAGAATGTACTCTTGTAACTGCTCTGATGGCTAATTCTAACTGTTCTTGTTATATATTGTGTACGTGCCATTGGCACAGGAGAGAACTCCCTACACCATCCATATGCTTTCTAGGGATGGCTGAATCAGTTCTGAAAGACAAAGGAATAACCACAGCCTAGATAGACAAGTGAAGAAATTCAGACAGGCACCCATTGTCTTGCACTTTTCCTTTCTTTCTTCCCTCCTATTCCCCCTCCCCCATAGGCTTTTTTCAGCAAGCTCAGGTTATATTACTAGCCTTAATTTGTCTTCTCTATGGAGATTTACTGAAATTTCATTGTGTCCAGAAAGAGAACATTCATTCCACCAAACTAGAACCTACATTGGCAAAAATGTCTTTCTGTGCAACAGAAAACTTTTCAAAGGTACAATGTTAAGCACATGCCTGGTGGTGATGTAGAGGATTTGCATAGATAAAAGATGGTGAGGCCTATGCTTACTTTATACTTTCAGGATTTCACCCGATTGTCTTCTACTCAGCATGCCATTTAACCTCATTATATGTGGAAAGTCTCAAGCTGCACAGAACATGTAACTCCCAAAAGTTTATTTATTTATTGGCAGGCTATATTTAATACAAATGTGAAGAATCTTAACTCAACAATGGGAATTATTTGTAAGAAAAAAAATCAATCAACATTTACAGTCTTCCAGTTGCTAGTCTCATCTTCCCTCACCCACTAAATTCCATCAGCACCCACTTTTTTGAGCTTACACTAAGTCTGAGAGATGCAGGTAGCTTTGTGATCCATCATTTTCGGCACTTTGCATAGGTAACAAGTGACTAGACAATGTAGACAGCAGAGTCAACAGCTGTTAATAATTATTCTTCATTCCAAGTTATTTCAGAGTTCTTACCATGTGTGGTTGCAGTTCTCAATTTTAAAAGCACAGCTGTTAGGAAGAATAGAGGTGATAGGATACATCCCTAGTGAGAATACTCTGCTGATTCAAACCAATTTATATTTCCTTTATTGCTTCTCATATAAAATATGACCTGTATGAGGGTTATCATGACTGGTTTAAAGAAAAAACTCTGACCATTCAGGGTATTTAAAAATGGTATGCATTACTCTGTTTTAGCAAAGTCCATTCAATTAGCCATTATCAGATTGTGGTGCAGTGTTGCAGAGAAAAATCTGCAGCTTATTGGTTTTATGTTTCTTCTTTCCTTCCCGATTGTAAGGGACTGTGGAAGACCTTGTTATGGCCTAGCTAGGGAACTTCCGCTTTCTCGGAGCAGACGGGTCACTGTAGGACATGGAAATCTGGCTACAACCAGCTCTAGGCCAGTTTTGTCTGCCCTGCATGGCCCTTTGCCAGGTAGTGGAAAACCCCTTTAGGAAAGTACCTAATTATATATTCATGAGCTGTTTCTGTGTACTGCTTATTACGGCTCGCTGTTTGCCCCTTCGTCGGACTCCGTCCCAGGCAGAGTTCCGGTGCGCTGGGTTCCCCGCATCTGTGACAGCAACGCTTGGAATCCCCTTTGTAGGTGTGTCACTTACCTTCATTAAAGCCGATAACTCGCTGCTTTGCTGCGTTTAGGCCTCGTTCTCTCGGAGCACTCCTGATAGGCCACCAGCCTAGCATAGAACACCGATCAATGTCTAGATTTGTAAACAGGTGCTTAATAAAGCTAAATAGTGACAAAAATTGTTAATATCATAGAATATCAGGGTTGGAAGGGACCTCAGGAGGTCATCTAGTCCAACCCCCTGCTCAAAGAAGGACCAATCCCCAACTAAATCATCCCTGCCAGGGCTTTGTCAAGCCTGACCTTAAAAACCTCTAAGGAAGGAGATTTCACCACCTCCCTAGGTAACCCATTCCAGTGCTTCACCACCCTCCTAGTGAATTTTTTTTCCTAATATCCAACCTAAACCTCCCCCACTACAACTTGAGACCATTGCTCCTTGTTCTGTCATGTCCTGGCTTTCCCTACTGGCTTCTGGGAGCCAGAGGTTTAGAGTTGCTTCTGAGAATGGGGTTGCATTCCTGACCATGTTGGCTAATAGCCATTGATGGACCTAAACTCTGTGAACTTTAGTTCTTTTTTTTAACCCAGTTATACTTTGGGCCATCACAGCAGTCCATGAAAATGAGTGAATTACGTGAAAAAATACTCTCTCTTTTTTTGTATTAAGCTTGCTGCCTATTAATTTCATGAAGTAATCCCTGATTTTTGTATTCTGGAAAATGGGTACATTACACTTTTCCCCCCTCCATCATTCATGATTCTATGGGCCTCAATCGTACACCCTTCCACCCCAGTCATCTCTTTTCTAAGCTGGACTGCCCTAATATTTTTCATCTCTCCTCATGTGAAGAAGTAGTAGGGGAAGCATAAGTGGAGGGGAACGTGGAAGGCAGTGACCATGAGATGGTCGAGTTCAGGATACTGACACAATGAAGAAAGGAGAGCAGCAGAATACAGACCCTAGACTTCAGAAAAGCAGACTTTGACTCCCTCAGGGAACTGATGGGCAGGATCCCCTGGGAGAATAACATGAAGAGGAAAGGAGTCCAGGAGAGCTGGCTGTATTTTATAGAATCCTTATTGAGGTTGCAGGAATAAACCATACCGATGTTTAGAAAGAATAATAAATATGAAACCAGCTTGGCTTAACAGTGAAATCCTTGCCGATCTTAAACACATAAAAGAAGCTTACAAGAAGTGGATGATTGGACAAATGACCACGGAGGAGTATAAAAATATTGCTCAGGCATGCAGGAGCAAAATCAGGAAGGCCAAATCACACTTGGAGTTCCAGTTAGCAAGAGATGTTAAGAGTAACAAGAAAGGTTTCTTCAGGAATGTTAACAACAAGAAGAAGGTCAAGGAAAGTGTTGGCCCCTTACTGAATGAAGGATGCAACCTAGTGACAGAGGATGTGGAAAAAGCTAATGTACTCCATGCTTTTTTTGCCTCTGTCTTCACGAACAAGGTCAGCTCTCAGACTACTGCACTGGGCAGCGCAGCATGGGGAGGAGGTGGCCAGCCCTCTGTGAAGAAAGAAGTGGTTCAGGATTATTTCGAAAAGCTGGATGAGCACAGGTCCATCAGGCCGGATGCACTGCATCCGAGGGTGCTAAAGGAGTTGGCTGATGTGATTGCAGAGCCATTGGCCATTATCTTTGAAAACTGATGGTGATCGGGGGAGGTCTCAGATGACTGAAAAAAGGCTAATATAAAAGGGAAGGAGGATCCGGGGTACTACAGGCCAGTCAGCCTCACCTCAATCCCTGGAAAAATCGTGGAGCAGGTCCTCAAGGAATCAATTCTGAAGCACTTAGAGGAGAGGAAAGTGATCAGAAACAGTCAGCATGGATTCACCAAGGGCAAGTCATGCCTGACTAAACTAATTGCCTTCTATGACAAGATAACTGGCTCTGTGGATGAGGGGAAATCAGTGGCCATGTTATTCCTTGACTTTAGCAAAGCTTTTGATACCATCTCCCACAGTATTCTTGCCAGGAAGTTAAAGAAGCATGGGCTGGATGAATGGACAATAAGGTGGACAGAAAGCTGGCTAGATAGGCTCAACGGGTAGTGATGAAATGCTCCATGTCTAGTTGGCAGCCGGTATCAAGCGGAGTGCCCCAAGGGTCAGTCCTGGGGCTGGTTTTGTTCAATATCTTCATTAACGATCTGGAGGATGGCGTGGATTGCACCCTCAGCAAGTTTGCAGATGACACTTGTCATAAATATAAAGGGAAGGGTAAACCCCTTTGAAATCCCTCCTGGCCAGGGGAAAGCTCCTCTCACCTGTAAAGGGTTAAGAAGCTAAAGGTAACCTCGCTGGCACCTGACCAAAATGACCAATGAGGAGACAAGATACTTTCAAAAGCTGGGAGGAGGGAGAGAAACAAAGGGTCTGTGTCTGTCTGGAGGCTGCTCTTGCCAGGGACAGAACAGGAATGGAGTCTTAGAACTTTTAGTAAGTAATCTAGCTAGGTATGTGTTAGATTATGATTTCTTTAAATGGCTGAGAAAAGAATTGTGCTGAATAGAATAACTATTTCTGTCTGTGTATCTTTTTTGTAACTTAAGGTTTTGCCTAGAGGGGTTCTCTATGTTTTTGAATCTAATTACCCTGTAAGATATCTACCATCCTGATTTTACAGGGGGGATTTCTTTATTTCTATTTACTTCTATTTTTTATTAAAAGTCTTCTTGTAAAAAACTGAATGCTTTTTCATTGTTCTCAGATCCAAGGGTTTGGGTCTGTGGTCACCTATGCAAATTGGTGAGGCTTTTTATCCAACATTTCCCAGGAAAGGGGGGGTGCAAGTGTTGGGAGGATTGTTCATTGTTCTTAAGATCCAAGGGTCTGGGTCTGTAGTCACCTAGGCAAATTGGTGAGGCTTTTTACCAAACCTTGTCCAGGAAGTGGGGTGCAAGGTTTTGGGAAGTATTTTGGGGGGAAGGATGTGTCCAAACAGCTCTTCCCCAGTAACCAGTATTAGTTTGGTGGTGGTAGCAGCCAGTCCAAGGATAACGGGTGTAATATTTTGTACCTTGGGGAAGTTTTGACCTAAGCTGGTAAAGATAAGCTTAGGAGGTTTTTCATGCAGGTCCCCACATCTGTACCCTAGAGTTTAGTGTTCTCAAGGTTCCTCCCCCACTCTGAACTGGGAGATACGCTGGAGGGTAGGGATAGGATACAGAGGGACCTAGACAAATTTGAGGATTGGGCCAAAAGAAATCTGATGAGGTTCAAGAAGGACAAGTGCGGAGTCCTGCACTTAGGACGTAAGAATCCCATGCACCGCTACAGACTAGGGGCCGAGTGGCTAGGCAGCAGTTCTTCAAAAAAGGATCTTGGGGTTACAGTGAACGAGAAGCTGAATATGAGTCAACAGTGTGCCCTTGTTGCCAAGAAGGGCTAACAGCATTTTGGGCTGTATAAATAGGATCATTTCCAGCAGATTTAAGGACGTGATCATTCCCCTCTGTCATAAATATAAAGGGAAGGGTAAACCCCTTTAAAATCCCTCCTGGCCAGAGGAAAAATCCTCTCACCTGTAAAGGGTTAAGAAGCTAAATGTAACCTCATTGGCACCTGACCAAAATGACCAATGAAGAAACAAGATACTTTCAAAAGCTGGGAGGAAGGAGAAAAACAAAGGGTCTGTATCTGTCTGTATGCTGCTTTTGCCGGGGACAGAATAGGAATGGAGTCTTAGAATGTTTAGTAAGTAATCTAGCTAGGTATGTGTTAAATTATGATTTCTTTAAATGGCTGAGAAAAGAGCAGTGCTGAAGAGAATGACTATTCCTGTCTGTGTGTGTTTTTTGTAACAAAAGGTTTTGCCTAGAGGGATTCTCTATGTTTTGAATCTAATTACCCTGTAAGGTATCTACCATCCTGATTTTACAGAGGTGATTAATTTACTTCTATTAAAAGTCTTCTTGTAAGAAAACTGAATGCTTTTTCATTGTTCTGAGATCCAAGGGTTTGGGTCTGTGGTCACCTATGCAAATTGGTGAGGATTTTTACCAAACCTTCCCCGGGAAGTGAGGTGCAAGGGTTGGGAGGATTTTGCAGGGAAAGAGGTGTTCAAACTACGTTTCCCAGTAAACCCAGATAAAGTTTGGTGGTGGCAGTGGAAATCCAAGGGCAAAGGGTAAAATTAATTTGTACCTTGGGGAAGTTTTAACCTAAGCTGGTAAAAGTAAGCTTAGGAGGTTTTCATGCAGGTCCCCACATCTGTACCCTAGAGTTCAGAGTGGGGAAGGAACCTTGACACCCTCTATTTGGCATTGGTGAGACCTCATCTGGAGTACTGTGTCCAGTTTTGGGCCCCACACTACAAGAAGGATGTGGAAAAATTGGAAAGAGTCCAATGGAGGGCAACAAAGATGATTAGGGGTCTGGAGCACATGATTTACGAGGAGAGGCTGAGGGAACTGGGATTATTTAATCTGAAAAAGAGAAGAATGAGGGGGGATTTGATAACTGCTTTCAAAGCGGGTTCCAAAGAGGATGGATCTATGCTGTTCTCAGTGGAAGCAGATGACAGAACAAGGATTAATAGTTTCAAGTTGCAGGGAGGGGGGAGGTTTAGGTTGGATATTAGGAAAAATGTTTTCACTAGGCGGGTGGTGAAGCACTGGAATGGGTTACCTAGGCAGGTGATGGAATCTCCTTCTTTGGAGATTTTTAAGGTCAGGCTTGACAAAGCCCTGGCAGGGATGATTTCGTGGGGGATTGGTCCTGCTTTCAGCAGAGGGTTGGACTAGATGACCTCCTGAGGTCCCTTCCAACCCTGATATTCTATGATTCTATAGTATGGAAGCAGTTCTGTACCTTTGATCATACTTGTCCTTCTCTGAACCTTTTCCAGTTCCACTATATCCATTTTGAGATAAGGCAAGCATAACTGGACCCAGTATTCAAATTGTGGGTACACCATGGGTTTACATAGTGGCATTATTATATTTTCTATCCCTTTGCTAATAGTTCCTAATGTCCTGTTTTCCTTTTTCACCACTGCTGCATATTGATCTGTTGTTTTTTTTTTTAGCCACTGACTCCAACATCTCTTTCTGAGTATGTAATATGGAAAGAGGTAATCAGTTAGCAATCCATCTGTGAGCATGAATAGTCCCCTAAAACTTGTTCCAAAGATACTCATCTATACTGGACATATTCCCCAATTTATATTTTGGCCATTTACATGTCAATAGTCTAGGACTTGCAGAAGGACAATAAAACTCTAGGGTATAGAATTGTATGTATTGTTCTCCTTCACTGTTGCTTTGTTTCAAAATACTTGACATGCATAAAGTCACTGTGTGCAAAGAGTTAATTTCTTAAGTTATTTCACACTAATAAACTTCAAGTCTTAGGCACACTGCACTCTATACCCTCAAACATTAGATTTGGTGTTACAGAACAAACTGCTGTGGATGTTGTGAAGAGCCTGTGTGCCATCAGTATCTGTATGAAAAATTGAAAACAATGCATAGCATGTATTTTTTTAACTGGGAAAAATCTTGCTTTGTTGTAAAGCATACTGCCAAAAATTACCTTTTTTCTTTAATGCCTTTATACATAGTCACTATCATATGATTTCAGACACTGAAAACATATTCGTTAGTTTCAGGGTTACAGTAATAGAAGATTGATAAATTACTTTCATTATATACACTGGGATTGGTACTGTGTGTGGATTTAAACAGTTTTGAATGTTGTTGGTCTTTTTAAATTAAAAAACAAAAACCATTTTCAGTTTGCAACATGTATATTCCTATCATTTAAAACTCTTCTCCCCCCTCCAAAGACCTTTTTTTTAAAGAAAAATCATGAAATTCTATCTCAATGAAAGTCTGTACTATGGATTAGAGATACAACAGCCCCAAATGCTTGTGAGACAAGTATGTGTTCCAGGTATGGAGTGTATATATTTCATTTATTTTGAATCTTTTTTTTTCCCTGTCCCTCACCCCATGCTTTTCCCCTAGCAGTTTTGAGGACTTTTAATATACCCATAAGCAAATTCAACAATAATAGAGTTAAAGTCACACTTCTGAACCCACAAAGATTGAGTTGGTTAAGTAACTAAGCAAAATAATGTAATCCATTCCTAACATATAAACCCATTAAAAATGATCTGATTATAACTTTGGTGGGATTTGGGAACTGAGTCTGTGTAGCCTGAAACTTTGGCATCTTTGACTTCAGGATTTCTGGGGTGGGTTGGAAGGGGGAAGAATGCCCCCTTTAGTTAAAATGGCTCCAGTTTTTAAACACAAACTTGAGAATTAATTACTGGCTACTGTGAATAGTTCTACTGAACAATAGTGTTTAGCTCCACACAGCCATTTGCAGTGCATAACAAACACTTTATTGAATTTACAGATTTACAAACAATACATGGTACTTTAAACATACCTGCCAGTAGAAAGCACTCTTTATATAAACACTGTCTACATATATACAGATGCTACTTTTATTATATGTGGCTCTTGTAACACTGAGCAGTGCTCACCCCAAATAAACCTTGTTACTTTGATAGTGGGGATAGTGTGCTACTTCTACAGTGAGTATAGTACTTCTGTAGCGAGCAAGTGGGCATCTAAAGATTTCAAGCTCTCCTCCTTTTGTCCTTTCTGAAAAATCTGTTCCCTACTTTTCGTGTACCCTTAAGATAACACAATGTAAGGTCTGGTCCACAGATAAAAATTAGATCAACCTACCTACGTTGCTCAGGATTGTGAGAAATATCACTCTCTGAGCACCACTCTCTGAATATCACTCTCTGAAGCTAGATAGCTTAAAGGATTCTTTCGTTGACCTAACTGCAATCACTTGGAGAGGTCAATTACTTATATTGATGGGAAAGCCCCTTCTATAGATGTGAGAAGCGTTTACACTACAGAACTACAGTGTGCTACTGCAGCAGCTATCGTACAAACATATGTTAAAAGACAAGTACTGTTGTTAGTTGCCAAGAACTTTGGTTCAAGGATGCCACCAGGAACAATTTACGAAAAGTTGCCACAACATTTAAATCAATGTTCATGGTAATTGACAACATGCCTCTGAATCTCTGACTTTACCTTAAGTGTACATGAGGGGCAGGAAATGGCTTTTCAGAAAGGACAAAAGAAGGACACCCTGAGATTTTAGTGTACTATGTTTAGAAAAGCCACTGCTTTCCCCTCAAATGTATAAGTATATGCCTTGAATGGATAATATTGTTTATCATTATCACTGAGATTTGTAGTGACTTGTAATAGCAAAGGGTGTTCTATTCCAAGGTTGAGAAAATAAATATCAGCTTGTGCCCTCTAACACAGTTATTTGAAACAGGCTATTAGTGTTACTACTAGGGAGTTTCTTCTATAGCTCAGCAGCTACTTTAGAACCATATCCAACTTTGCAATGAAGTCAAGAGAAAGTAACAAGATATTCATTTCTTATAGACCATAATAGGCTGATAGGAATTAAGTGGGGTAGCTGCCTGGATTTTTCCTGAGATCACATTAGGTCTAGGAATTGGAGCCATATTCTCTCTTTAACCATTTTAATTTTTGACCAAGGCATTCAAAACTGGATGCTTAGAAAGGCTCCTAAATCCATGTTTAAGCTGCCTGAATACATGGCCTTGTGTTTTAAAAAGTGCTGAGCACCCAGCAGTTCCTATTGCATTAGTACAGTCTGCAGGTTTAGACCCACATAATGTAATTTACAGTTCTTTTCTGTAATGTGAGAGACAATTACTTAATACAATTATCAAACAGAAGTGGAAGGAAAGAAACAAGCCTCATGGGATTTAAAAAAAAAATAAATAAAATGTACACGAGAGGTAATGTATCCCAGGATTATTTAGGTCTTCTGTAATCTGAGCTAAGAATCAAGTTAAGGAATTGCCTTCAAATTGAAAATTCTAATTAAATCAGTTTTTAACATGTTTTGGATAGAAGGTGGGTCAAGGACCAAATCTTGATCTAATTAAATGAAATTGCCCTTCTATAAAAAGCAAGCACAAACTTCCATGCACCAGTTAAGCCGCATTTAAATCTGCTTTGAGGGATTAAGTGGCATGTTGCATAGGGGTTTAGCAGGCCCTCTGCAAAGGCATGAATTTCACAGGATGCTCTTAGATTCATGCTAGAAAGCAGTATTTAACTGAAGCTGCTAGAAACTGATTAAGCTGAAACCATGTTTAAAGTGGATGTAACACAGTTCAGTAGCTCTTTTCCCAGTCCTGTGTTGGTGGGGTTTTCTTGTATATAGTAGAGGTTAGAAATATTTAACTTGATTTAAAATAATCCTAACCTGCTTTTACAATGAGGGTCAAGAACATAGTACCTATTTTTGCAGCTAATTCTCCACCAGATTTCTGTAGATAGGTGGTATGAAGTCTAGACATAATCCTGAGGGGATAGTAGATTTTTTTAAAATCTTTTAAAAAGATTTCTACAGTATTGCTTGTTCATACCCTGGTTGTCAGAAAATTACATCTTTTCTGGCTGATACAATGTTGCTTCAGGTGACTCATCGCACAGTATCCATAATGCCCTGTTTCACTGTGTGTCAAATAATGCAGCTATAACTACCTGATTCAGACAGACTGCAAGTAATCAGCAGGCCAGAAAGGTCTAAAAAAACACACTGTTCTGTAAAAAATTAAAAATTCTTCTTAGGAAAAAGCACCATTCAGGAAAAGATGAGGTATGGGTTTTTTTTTATTTTTTGGGTGGGGTAGGAGGGGAGAGGTTGTTATTCCAGCTCTGAATAAACAAAAAAACAAACAAATGTTAGTTTCAGTTTAGTGAAATATGTTTTCATAGGTTAAACTTCAGGTCAAATATATCAGAACCAGTGAGGTGTCAGTTAAATTGGTATCTCCAGGCTTGGATAAATCTAAAATGTTTCCAAAGTGGTATGCCTCTCTTCTTTAAAAGCTATTTCTCAGCTTACCAGCTTCTTGAGTCTGGTTTATTAATAGATATTTCATCACAAATGTAGGCTTGTTCTGATCAAAATCTACACATTCCAAATTACGATGGAGGGGAAAATGTAAGAAATAAGGGCAAGGAGTAGAGAACTTCTTTGTTGATTTATTTAGCTTTATTTCAGAATGTAATCTTGATCTGATATCATCTATCTAGAGATCATATAGGTTATCAGATGCTAAAAAGCAAAAGCTTCAAAGACATGAGGATAGATGAAAAAAGTGGGTCACATAGCCTTTTAAGAAGTCATGCAACGTTTTTAATTGCTGCTTGTTATGTTTTTAGTAGACTGATTAGATAAGAATTTCCACTTCATTCATTGTTCTGATACATTGGTAAATAGGACTATGAATGTAGTCTTCAGCATAACTAGCTGTTACAGCCATGATGTTTTAAAAGTCAGTAAAGTCCAAGAAGCAGTCCAGATGTAGGCATGAGGTTTATATCTAGTTAATCTCATACTGAAATATAAATTAGAAGCATAAAAAAGTGAACCAGGGAGTACAGAAGTTTAGCAAAAGAGCTTAGAAAGCCATGGCATCAACCTTAACACATATTTAAATGATATAGTTTCACGGCATATATTTGATAGATAAACTGACCAGTTTTTGTTAAAACAAACTTCAGATGACTAGATGGGAGAGAGTATGCTAATGAGATAAAGTAATGTTAGTAGGAAGGTGACTACATGAATGTGTTAAGACAGAGCATCCCCTGTGTGAATTACAGGGGGAAGAGCTTCAGCTGATGCCAATTATAGTTCTATTAATGCCAATTTGCACCAGCAGAGGATCTGCGCTGAAGTGACCAGGAGCTTGAAAAAAGTAAGGAGGGCCAATACAATGCTGTCTCTTTACACCTTGCAATACTGAATTAAACAAAGAACACAATGCTGTTTAAACAGGAAGAAAGATTTTGTAAAGACTGAAAACTCCATTTTACTATGAGGTATATTTTCCTAGGTCATTTGGAAAAAATAAGGGTTTTCCAAAATCTTGAAAACAAATGCAAAATAGTCTACAGAACTGACACATGATCCAGAAGAAAGATGCACCAATGCCAGGAACACATATCTTTCTAATGGAATAAAAAAGAAAAATACCATAGTATAGAACACAGAATGTTACCCATGTGGTCATTTATAATTTAGTAACAAACCTTAAATTAACCTATTGGTTAATATTATATTATGCATGTCATAGTATTTATTTTTTAACTGATTAAATAAGGACTGCAGAATTGGGCAGTTTGCACCTTTAAAAGAAAAACAGAGATGAATCACTCAGATTGTTTAGATAAATGGAGAATTCAAGTTTTTGTTTTTTGAAAAATACCCAAAATACAAGTCTATTCAAGTGATGTTACAATTATTTCTATCGAGAGTCATAGAAAAGTGTGGTGCTTTACAGAACAAAATGAGGGAATTCCTATGCAGAAGACAGTCTAATATCCAAGAGTCCGATTCTACAGCCTTTTTTCCATATTGGGTAGCAAGTAGTGCCACTGAAATAATAAATATCACCCAAAGAAGGGGAGCATTAGTAATGAGTAACCTTTTGAAATTTAGCAAATATAAAATCCTTATATTTTGCACTGCTAGCCAAAACCAACACTTTATTAGGACTATTCTATGACCCTAGGGTGAAAGCCTGGTACCATTCAATTCAGTGGAAGTTTTACCATTGACTGCAATGGGGGCAAGGACTTTACCCCCTATTGTAGAATGCTGCAGTATTTTATCAGGGCATGAAGAGGAAGGGCACACGTAAATGGACAATAGTAGGCATAGGACAGGTCCAGGAATTCTAATAAGTAGTCTAAATGTTGTTGTCTTGTTCCCCACTCAGCACAAGAGAACCAGTCATATAGTCTTGCATGTAATGGGTTATGGGTATGAGAAGCTATGAAGTGTTACAAACTTTTAGTGAGGAAACAAAGCAAAGAAGAAATTCTCCTACAGGCTATTTGCTAGAACGCCCGAAGAAAATGTACAGACTTCTTGATTTCTGGAGCCTCTGGGTCCTGGGAAATAGGGTGGCATATGCTTATTTGAGCACACTTTTAATTAAAGAATTCTGCAAGCTGTATTTATAATACAGAAGATAGATTTAAAGTAGTCAATAACACCTTGATGTAGTGCAAACTTACAGTTTTGCATGAGCAGATTATTTGAACAAAGCCTCCATCTCCTGCATCATTTTTATTGTCCAGTGAGATGCTTCTCTCAAAAGCCTCTTCTACTGGTTTTACTGGACAGAGTCTGGATATGGAGAAAGAGTGGGACTGTCATCTGATTCCTCACATATGAAAAAAGACAGAATCCAAAATGACAGGTTCTTGCAAAACAGAAGTACGTTACTTCTGGAGCACTTTTCATTTGAGGAACTCCACAAGCTTCGCAAACAAATTTGATTTTCAACACACCCTTCTATTACTTATTATTAATCCCATTAAATGAATGAAGAAAGAGAGGCAGAGAGAGCATGAATGATTTGCCTAAGGTCATAGAAGAAATCTGAAGGGGCGCCAGAATTAAAACCCAGAACCCACTTCTAGTCCTCTCCCATAGCCACAAGGTCATCTTTCCTTGCAGAAAATCAGATGTAACAATGTATCTGAGGTTTCCCTTTGGGGGTTTGGGGGGTGGGGGGGGAATGTTATTACATTGACACCATAATCCCCATTTGTTTTGTATATGCTTCATATAGTGGTTTATTGACTCCTAACTTAATGAAGCATGTGTCTAGGGTCATCCTGTTAAACAGCTTGCCCATCATCCTAAATATGCTCATAACAAAATGACAGAATATTAGAAAACAAGTGTATTCTTATAGTTTAAGAACTATTGAGTGAAGAAAACACACACATAGGGGGTTGTAAAATGAGTATAATTATGCACATTACAACATAATTTTTTGTTTACTGTGTGCAGGACAACTAAGCTATTGAGTGCCACAATCAGAGAATAGGAAGGACCAAGGTGCACTAATGCATAAGGCCCTTGCAATAGCTGGCAATTGATTGAACTACACCCAGATGATCCTGGCCAGTGACCCAGAGGAAGGCAACCATCTCCCCCCACCATCTCATGGACACTGCAGTCTGTCCTGAGAGAGAATTCCTTCCTGACCCCACCACATATGATCAGTTAGACCCTGAGCATGGGGCAAGAAGCAGCCAGCCAGGCATCCAAGAAAGATAATTCTTAGTCCCACCGCAGAACCAGTGCACCCCATCCCATGTTCCATCTTCAGCTGTAGCCACCCCTGATACTTCAGAGAAAGGAGTATGGGAAAAGTTAGTGAGAGAATACATTGAAGAAAAAAAATATCCTTCCTGATAACTGCAGATGATCCACTGAAGCACTCAAGCATGAGTGTCTTTGTAGAGTCAAAACTCTTACTGATGGTTTTATCTCTTCAAGCATGGCAGGATCAGGACCCATGCAACTACCAGATGAGCTCCAACTGTATAATGAGAATTTTGCATTTACTTTTATGATGACAGATATATTCAAACAGGAGATTTGGACCGCCAGAGGTATCAGGAATAGGACAAGTATTTAGATGTCCACTCATCTCTAAAAAACACAAAAAAGAAGTAACAGACTAAGCTATCTATGTATAAACCCCATAGATTAGAAGGTAATATAGGTGTAGGATACTGGCTTAGTACAATAAAAATGAATAATATAAATGTGTGGGATAATAGGAGTCTCTAGTGCAATAGAATAGATAAAATTATTGGCTGACCCTAAAAATAAAGTAGTTGGGGTTTAAAATATGCAAAATATTACAATCAAATTGTTATTAAATGTTTAAAAATAGTGGAAAATGTATAAAAGTTTGTGCACACAAAACTTAAATGTAGCTAGTGCATGTCAATATCTTTTTTTTAAGTTAGAATTGAAAATTTGTAATTAATGTGTAATTATCATCTCCCATCTGAGGATGTGGCCCTAACTCTACTTCCACTTGTCAACCTGTGGGATGCCTTTCTGTTAGAGTCCCGCCCTCTCTTATCAGAGGCTCTACCATTTCACACAAGCTTGGTCCCAGACTTTTCATAGCTTCAGTGTAAGAGAGTCTGATCTAGTTATTCGAGTTTCAACTTCCCCCCCCGACCAAAAAAAAAAAGGCAACCCCTCCACAAAACCTTTCCCTTCTCATCTTCCAAGAAACCTTGTAATTAAGGGATTGCAAACCTAATCCATTGTTACTCTACTTCAGGAACAGGAATCATTTTATCCTGATTACTTCCAGACCAACAGGAAAATTGAAGGATACAGACCCCCATCCTTTCTTGAATCTATTTCAGGGCCTGGGGCCAAGGAACCATAGTATCTCTGTCTGATGGACTTTAAGGATATATTTCTGTATATCACCATCCATTTCTTCCATTAAATACCCTTCTGTTTGGCTGTGGGGTATAGATACTTTTGGGTTCTATCCCTTCCATTTGGCATACCAATGGTTCTCAGGACTGCTTCTCTCCCCCTAGACCTTTCTGGTATTAGTGGATCACACTGGCTTAATTTAATTCACTTATGCCAGTATCTGGAGGACCTCCTGGCTGGAGTGAAATCATGTGATGAGCTATTCAGGATTAGGGAGTCCTGGCATGTCTAGAATGGCAGTGTTTCTGATGCAAGGGAGAAGAGACAAATGCATTGTTATTTTAGGTCATACAATATAACAGCACCACACTAAGAACTTCATAGATATAGCAGACAGCAGCTTCTCAAAAGGTACCTCCACCCTGCAGCTGGAAGCAGGCATCCCAGCTCAAGTAGACAGGCATGTGTTCACTTTGTGTGAGCTAGCACACAAAAAATAACAATGTAGCTGGGGGTCACACTCAGGTGGTGGCACAAGCTAGCTGCCTCCACATGTACCCAGGGTTCCCAGCAGGTTTGTACTCAGGCAGCTAGCCTGAACTGCTACCTGTGTTACTCCTGGCTACACGACTCCTGGCTACACGATTATTTTTAATATGCTAGTTTGATCAGAGCTAGTGGGTGTCTGCCTACTCAAGTGCAATATGGATGTACCCAAAAGTGCTTACAGGTGTAATCTAAATCCTCTCTAAAGATTCCTTTATCTGGAAGTCAACCAAGGTATAACACCGGGTATAACAAGGTATAACACAGTTTTGTTGTTGTTGTTTTTTCACATCCCTGGGTAAGCTATTTTCTGAGTTTGCTTTTGTTATGTCCTTTCCCTACAACAAGTTTCAGTTCTTTCCATTCTCCACCCGTTACTTTGGAGAAGTAGCTTGGCTGGATTTCAATCACTGGGCACAGTTGCACATGAGCCTTTCAGATAGTTTTCTTTAGGCATGGGTATCGTCACCCATTCCCAGAGGAAAGCATCATTACTCTCTGGACTTGGGAAATAGCTTAATTAGTGGTACTAGAACAAGCAACTTTCTCAAGGTTTCCTATTTTGGGAGCCTCAGTGTCCAGCTGTGGTGATTAGAGAAGGCAGTGTCATGGAGCTGACACTCACTCATCTTAGGAACCACTCATGTCAAGGCACAAAGCCTCCAGAGAAGAATGGGCAGATAATCTTCCTTTTGGGACTAAAAGCTCTTTGTTTGCTCATAAAGTGCTGCCTGCAGCTCTTATGGGACCCACAAATGATTGTCAAACATAACAATTACACCAGTGATTCCCAAACTTGTTCCGCTGCTTGTGCAGGGAAAGCTCCTGGTGGGCCGGGCCGGTTTGTTTACCTGCCACGTCCACAGTTTCAGCCGATTGCAGCTCCCAGTGGCCACAGTTCGCTGCTCCAGGCCACTGGGAGCTGCGGGAAGCAGCGGCCAGTACGTCCCTCGGCCGCGCTGCTTCCCGCAGCTCCCATTAGCCTGGAGCAGCGAACCGCAGCCACTGGGAGCCGCGATCGGCCAAACCTGCTGACACAGCAGGTAAACAAACTGGCCTGGCCTGCCAGGGGCTTTCCCTGCACAAGCAGCGGAACAAGTCTGGGAACCACTGAATTACACAATGGTCACAAGTACAATGTTGAGGAAAGTATCTAATTTGTGTATTTAGTTTGAATTAAAAAAAAAGACTCCCATCATCAGTAATCATTGGATACATAGGCCTAATCCAATCTTTTAGTTCTTACACACACCACAACACTTCTGAGTTCATGAGAGTTTTGCCAGAACAAGAACAGCCAGCTGAAGCTGCAAGCAAAGGCATTTTCTAATATAAATGGTCTGTTTGGCTACATTTATGCAATTGTGAAAGTCCTCTTTTAAGCAAAGTGAACAACTGTTCCTACAAATTAGTTTATTGCTAACTAATATAATAAGTAATACTTAGCAGCATTACAAAAAATGGATTATATGTTCATAAAAATGTTAATTGGAGCAATGATACCCAATTTTTAGTGCTGAAAAAATTTTACTTCGAAGTAGTAAAACTGAATTAATAATGCGTTAGTTTTGTCCAAACCCCTCAGGATAATGGACATTAATTTTCTTTATGAGTGTCGAATAATTACTAAATTAAAATATTACTATTAATAGTCATAAGGCTTAACTGAAAGTTTCCATGTGCAAAAAGAAGATATAATTGTTGAAGCATCTCATCACTAAATGGAAAAATCCCAAAGAAAAGATTACAATGATATTCTGCTTTATCAATTGCTCTTAATGAGGAAAATGTTTTATGAACAACTTTGCAGTAATGGAAGTCACAATGATTTATTAATAATGCATGACAGGAGAAAATTGTATCTTAGTGGCATGTTTTAAAGTTGTACATGTACAATAGCAGGGACACGTTAGCCCAAACTGCAGAAAAAAAGGCAGATAGTATGTAAACTAGTAATTTGGACATTTATGTGCTTCTGTGATTACAGAAGGGGGATCTCAATCCTACTTCACTTTATTCACTGATAGCAGGATCAGGTGGTAAGGAAATGTCAGAGCTGCAAAGTCTGGATCCAGGTGTGGATTGATAAGACCCACAAATCTGGGGATGGTCAAGAGATTGGTTCTGAGCTCATGTTTTGCTTTAATTACCTTTGAGATCTTGGAATGAAAGATTCACAGAAATGTGAATGATCATTCATCATTAGCCCATAAGAGTCATAAGAAGTATTAGAATCACAAAAGAAATCAAAACACTTTCTCCATTTTATTTCATTTGGATTCCACATGATTTATAAAAGGATACCAAGTTTTAAAAGCACCGATAAGGCTATGAAGTTATTTTTCAGATTTATTTTTCTCAGAAATTGACTTTATTGATTTCTCCCCTAGTATACTGACAGCTAGTTGAATAAATGTTTCTTTTGTCCTTCCCCAGTTAAGGGTTATGATAAAATAGGACATACATTTGGGTGTTGTTGTTTTTTAGCCAGTCAAAAAGAAACAACTTTGGCAATTGCTGTATTAAAAGTTTTATATAAAACTTCAGCTTCCCACAGTACAAAAATGTTGTATTAGTACAACAGATTAATCAGAAGCAGGTACATTTAATGGGGTTTAATAATAGAAACATATGGCTGGAATTATTCTCAAGAGGTCGTCTAATCTTGCCCCAGTGAGGAAGTAGTACCAAAATATTTATAGACTATTCCTGACCTATGTTCTTAAAAACCTCCAGTGATGAGGATTCCACAGCCTCCCTTAGTAATGTATTCCAGTACTTAACTATCCTTATAGTTTAATATCTAACCTAAATCACCCTTGCTGCACATTAAGCTGAAAAATTGTTGTCCTCTCCTCAGAGGACATGGAGAGCAATTGATCACCACCCTGTTTATAACAGTCCTTAACATATTTAAAGACTTACAAGGTATGCATTCAGTATTCTCAAGATAAAACATGACCAAGGTTTTCTCTTTTTAAATCTTTCCTCAGGTCAACTTTTCTAATTTTTTTTAAATCAATTTGTGTTGTTCTCCTCTGGACTTCCTTGAATTTGTCCACATCTTTCTTAGAAGGTACAGTTCTCCTGCTGAGGTCTCACCAGTGTTGAGCAAAGTCACGTCTTAGATATGACACTACTGTTATGTTATGTTACTGTTATGTTACAGTACATACTGTTACATTATGTTATGACACCTCAGAATGATTAGGCTTTTTTTTTTTTTTGGCCATTGCATCATATTGTTGGTACATAGTACCAGCTAGTTATTCCCCACTTAATTTGATGTTTCCTTCTTAAGTGTAGTCCTTTGCATTTGTATTTATTTTATTTCAGCTTGTTGATTTCAGATTGATTCTCCAATTTATCAAGGTCATTTGAATTCTAATCTTGTTCCCCAAAGTGCTTTGGACCCCTCCCAGCTTGGTGTCTTTCAAATTTGTACCAAATTTTGTAAGTGTGCTTTCCAGTCCATTATTTAAGACATTAATGAAAATATTGACTAATGTTGGACTCCTGAGGAACCCCCCTCCCTCCATTGGACCCCATTAGATATAGCCTTAGAGTCTGACAATGAACCACTGATGATTACGTGGAGTACAGTTTTTCAACCAGATGCAAAGCAACTTTATAGTAATTCATCTAGACCTCATTTCCCTACTTCACTTATGAGAATGTCATGTGGGACAGTATCAAAAGCTTTACTAAAATAAAGTTGATTGTTTTCTCCCCTATCCACTAGGCAAATAACTCTGCCAAAGAAGGAAATTAAGTAGGTTTGGCATGATTTTTTCTTGACAGCTTCATGTTGGCTATTACTTATCTTCTAGGTGCTTACAAACTGATTGTCCAATAATTTGGTCCAATATCTTTCAGGTATTGAAGTTATGCTGAATCATCTATAATTCCCTGGTTCCTCATTGTTCCCCTTTTAAAGTTAGGTATTAAGTTTCCATCATCACCTCCCACCCCAGCCCCACCTCCCACAGTCTTCTGGGACCTCACCTGTCTTCCATGAGTTTTCAAAGATAATTGCTAATGGCTCCAAAATTGCTTCAGCTAGTTCCTTAAGTATTTTAACATGAATATCATCAGGCCCTGATGACTTGAATTTATCTAACTTAGCTAAATATTCTTTAACCTGTTTTCCCCTTATCAAGCTACTGTTCCTTCCCCATTGTTTTAACATTGTGTTAAGTATCCCATTATAATTAACTTTTTTTTTGAGAAGACCAAAGCAAAATAGGCATTAAACACTTCAGCCTTCTTTGTGACATCCATTATCATCTTTACTTCCCCGCTAAGCAGTGGACCTACACTAGTCTTCATATTTCTCTGATGCCTAATATATTTATAAAATCTCTTGTTCTTGTCTTTTCTTTCCCTTCCCAGGTGTAACTCATTCTGTGCCTTAGCCTTTCTGATTTTGTCCTTACATGTTTGTGCTATTCTTTGTATTCATCCTTTGCAATTTGTCCATGTTTTAACTTGGATTCTTTTTTGATTTTCAGGTCATTAAAGATCTCCTGATGGCTAATCTTACTCTCTTCCATTCACATCAGGATAGTCTGTCACTGTCTCCGAGAAACTGCCAGCTTTCCCAAACTACTTTTCCCCATTTATTTTCTTCCCTGGGATCTTACCTACCAGTTCTCTGAATTTGTTAAAGTCTGCTTTTTTAAAAAACATTGTCTTTATTCTGCTGTTTTTACTTCTTCCTTGTCTTGGACTCATGAGAAGTATCATTTCATTATTCCTTTCACCCAAGTTGCCTTCTATATTCAGATTAGCAACTAATTCCTCTCTGTCAGAATCAATTCTTAAATGGCTGCCCCCCTGGTTACTTCCACCACCATTTTTTCCCCGACCATAGATAAAGTGTTCTACAAAAGAGGTAACTATCAGTATCCCCATTTTACTGATGGGGAAATTTAAGCACAGAGGTAAAGAAACTTGCTTAAGGAATCCAGCAGATCAGTATTTACTTACATAACTCCCAATCCTGAAAATATTTAAGGATGAGTAACTGTGCTCAAATATTTGTAGGTTCATGTCACTGTATCTTGAGCCACCAGAGGAAAGGCCTCCTGCATTTATATATGGAGAATCACAGTGAAGTCAGTGGGATATAACCTAGGTACAGGGGTCCATGCCATGCTATTGGATTCCACTGCAGGATCAGGCTCACCCTATACACAACACGTTTAACACAGCTGGCTCTGTCACTCTTCCCTAGCCTGCCAATTGCAAGGGGTTGTCTTCTGTAGAGATTTTAAAGTAGGTCACACTTACAAAACATTCAGGAAAGCATCTATATTGAGGGGCCCCTTTTGACCTTGGTTGGGCCAGCCCAGAAATAATATTCTTATTAAATTTTCTTCTAAGCTTATACCAGTACATGCTGAAACATATGCCAGTACATGCCGAGAAATTCAACAACATGAATCCCATTGACTTTAATGGAATTCTTGTGATTAAATACTGTGAAGATCATTTACCTTTTGAAGTGATATAAGCCTGATTATTTATTACCAGTGATCGTGTCTGCTCATTTTAATCTGCTTGTTAGTTTGAAAAAATGATTTATGTTTGGTATTTCTTCATTCATATTAGCTAATTTTTACATCACTATAACATTGACATTGTCAAGCCCACAGGAACATTAGCGTAAATAAGTTAATACTATACGTGCATGCACAGTTTGTTGATGGTTGCTTTAAATTGATGCTGGTCGTTATTTTTGTCTGAAGTTGACCCTGTGTCATTTGAACAGGTTAAAATTTGTGTCTCAAATAACTTGAAAAGTTGTGGGTCAGAAGTGATGTGGTCATTAAAAAAAAAAGTAGCACCATCTAAAGAGTTGAAGGAATAGTAGTTCACAGTCACACTCTAACAATATGGCTTAGTCGATTATTGACCGTTGCTTTTAGGCTAGGAGATTATTAGTTCCAATCTTATACTAGGATTTGTGTATGTAACTTCAGTGTAGTGCCATAGTCAGGGGAAAAAATGGGCTTCTCTTTCCAGTGACATTCTACCCAAGTTTCGCCCTCCTTCCCACCCCCACCCCCCATTTCTCCCCTTGGCCATCTGTGGTAGTTGCTGAAGTAGAAGTTAATGAACACAGAGCACTTTTCAAAATGAGTAGTCTAATGGAGGGCAACAAAAAATATTAGGGGACTGGAACACATGAGTTATGAGGAGAGGCTGAGGAAACGGGGGATGTTTAGTCTATGGAAGAGAAGAATGAGGGGGAATTTGATAGCTGCTTTCAACTACCTGAACAGGGTTCCAAAGAGGATGGATCTAGACTGTTCTCAGTGGTAGCAGATGACAGAACAAGGAGTAATGGTCTCAAGTTGCAGTGGGGGAGATTTAGGTTAGATATTAGGAAAAAAACTTTTTCACTAGGAGGGTGGTGAAGCACTGGAATGCGTTACCTAGGGAGGTGGTCAAATCTCCTTCCTTAGAAGTTTTTAAGGTCAGGCTTGACAAAGCCCTGGCTGGGATGATTTAATTGGGGATCGGTCCTGCTTTGAGCAGGGGGTTGGACTAGATGACCTCCTGAGCTCCCTTCCAACCCTGATATTCTATGATTCTATAATCCTTCTCTTAGTGCAGGGATAGGCAACCTTTGGCATGCAGGAAGCAGCACAGGTTGAGGGATCTGCTGGCCGCCACTTCCCGCAGCCCCCATTGGCCCAGAGCGGTGAACCGCTGCCAGTGGGAGCTGCGATCGGCCGAACCTGTGGACGCGGCAGGTAAACAAACCCCCCCCACCAACCAGGGGGCTTACCCTGGCGAGTCACATGCCAAAGGTTGCCAATCCCTGTCCTAGCGCCTTGATCCTAATCTTCTTTCTGTATGCCCATCTTTTCTTTCATCTAGTTGCTGCGTTTGCTTCATCAAAGCACTCCCAGTGACTCTAGAAAAATAAACCTGGCTAATGTATAGTGGAACAGTGCAGAACTAACGATACCAAGTAGGATCCACGTTTGTTTGCAGGCACTAACAAAGTTATGTGCTTCTAGGGGGTTATCTGAAATAATAATTGCCCAAAATTCAGAATGAATTTTGCTAGATCAAATGCCTAACAGTTTTATGAGAAGATTGCTATAAAGAGGTGAATTGACATTGCTCTGACTCGGGAGAAAAGTGCTGGTATGACTGTTGGTCCATGTTATGGACCGTGGTCAGCCTGAAAGCACTGGGTCAAAACTGGCACCCAGATTCTTCCACCTCTGATCCACAATTGTTGCTCTGGACCAGTTAAAGCCCTGTAAATTGGCAAAAGACAAAAACTAGCTGAAGAACAAATTCTTATGGCATTTTCTTTATGTATCACCGTATTTTTGTTCTTGCAACCCTTTATCTTATTTAAGCCTCCTAGCTTTCTAGCCCTGTGAAATATGCTAACAGACATAGGTTAAAACAATCTATTAATTTATATAGACTGCTACATTAAAACATCTGTGCTCCTTAAACTAATATTAAATTAATATATTATTAAATTAAAGACAGAAAATAACTCCTTTCCTTTTACTTTTGGTGGGAGTCTATAGTAGTATATTTTGTGTGACAAAGTGAGATGTGTTTGTATCAAATTATGGACTCCATTATGCATGGTAACCTCCATTTTGTATTGCTGACTGAATACATCTAGGCTTAATAATCAGTGTTTTTGAATTACATTCAAGAGAGTTAGACTGGACAGGAAAGATGCTTGACACACTGTTGAAAGATCTTCATGGAGAAGCCATCACAAAGAAATCAGGAGCCATCAACATTGTTTGTCTTAACTGCTGGCCCAACCCCAGGGGCTAATGAATTTTCTACACAGGGGCACCAGCATGACTGGTGGATGTGCAGCTTCTCAGTCTGGGCACATGGCAACAGAAGAGAAACTTTTTGAGAGGATGCTTCTTGGAGGCAGAACCGGCTAGAGGGGGGGGCGGGGAGGGGGTTAGGAGGGACTCTGTTTCAAGCTAGGCACTGACAAGCCTTGGACTCAGAAAAGTGAGATCAGATTGTTTATTTTATATTTGGTGAGGGATGCATTTTAGGGCTTATTTTGCGAAGATTTGTACCTCACTAGTTCTCTAAAGAGTAAAGCAACTGTGATTAAGGGATTCTCTTGCTAAGCCCGTTTTCCTTGCTTTTCTGCTAGATTGTCCCTGAAAGGGTTAA
This sequence comes from Lepidochelys olivacea, assembly GCF_965140295.1. Classification (NCBI taxonomy): domain Eukaryota; kingdom Metazoa; phylum Chordata; order Testudines; family Cheloniidae; genus Lepidochelys; species Lepidochelys olivacea. The sequence goes on from NC_140411.1 coordinate 173,269,685, forward strand.
TCTAGAAGCTAGAGTGCGCACAGCTAGAATGAACGCTGAAGGAGCATGTGTAATCAATGTATTGGAGGACTTGGGAGACCCGAGATGCTGGTTTTAGGGTCTAAGGGTGGCTGGACTGCAGAGTCTCATGTCCCAGGGAAGGACAACAACAAGAAATCTGAGACTGGGCATGTGCCCGAGAAGCCCAAAGTAAGAATAGAAACTGACTAAATACCCTATTGGATTCATTCAACTGACTGGTGATCATTCAGTAGAACAGGGATCGGCAAAGTTTGGCATGTGGCCTATCAGAATAAGTCTCCTGGTGGGTCGAGCTGGTTTGTCTACCTGGAGCGTCTGCAGGTTCGGACGGTCGGAGCTCCCAATGGCTGCGGTTTGCCGCTCCAGGCCAATGGGGGCTGAGGGAAGCAGTGTGGGCCGAGGGATGTGCAGCCATAGGTTCTTGATAAATAGGGGGTGTGGCAGCTAAAGTATTTAGTCAGCAGTGCACTCTCAGTCAGCTGTGGAGACACACTTACCTCAGTAGAATTTGCAGCCTCACCCTGAATGAACAGGGCCTCCTTAAAGTTATATCTAGAAAGGCCTGTGGGTAGCAGAATGACATTCTACCGACTGTGTTTTAATACTCCATTATAAGCATGCATGTGGCATGCAGAGCACCAATACTAGACTACAACTCAAAACCACGTCCAGGAAGGTATCTGATTTCTCTGGTAAGTAAAAAGTTCCTGAGAATAAGCTACGAACTGCTATGCAGACTGAGAAGTGTTAAAGAGAACGTGAAGAGCCATGAGAACTAAACATTCCAAAGTACTAAACATTCTACTCCAGCATTATACTGTTCACCCATTGAACTGGGAGGCTACATCCGCTTACGGTAGATCTCAGAGGTCCCTATCAGCATCAGAGCCTCATTGTGGCAGACACTGAAAGACACATATGATCTCCCATGATCCACTTACAATTAGTTATTGTGTACATGTTCATAATCTTTAAGAAAGGGGATCTTATTGCTGTTCATCAGGTCACCCTAAAGTAGATTAAGGAATAGATTTGCAGACACACTTTGGAGTAGTGATGCTTAGGCACCTAAATCCTTTTGTGAATCTAGTCCAAAGTTATTTGATAGTATGTTGAAAGGATGCTTTAGACGTATTATTGATACACAGGCCACAATAGCAATTGGCTAAGCATATATGGGTTCCACTGATTTCACTCCCCCGCCCCTGACCCGATAAAGTGGCCCAGACTGGAGTTCCAAAACGCCTTATTGCTACTCTGATTTTTAGAATTGCAGACTATAGATACAATTTGTATCCCTTCTTATCAAGATGCAGAATTGCATGCTGGGAACTGGAGTCTCCACAGGCCACACTTTCCTACAGAAATTGAGAGCACATTTCAGAACACAGCATTGCTAGCACTCATGATGTCACTGCAAATCTTGTGACACTTAATGTTTTTTTCATAGAGTCCCCACAATTAGGTGAGAATCTCTGTTTAATTTAAAATAATAAATAAAGTCTCTAGCTCTCCTGGTTTCAGAGAAGAGCTTGAGAACTGTGACCCAAGCATACCCTAAAATCTAAAATAAAATAAAATAAAAAAAAAAAACAGGCAAGTATCATTTGGTTTGGGTTAAGACTTTTGGAGCATACAGCAGACAAAGACTGATAGAAAAAGCCTGCCATTAGTTCGGGGGAAAGAGCTTTACAGAAAATGAGAGCAAAACCAAAGAACATTGTGGCCCAGATTTACTTCAACTGCACTGTTTCTTTAAGACTTTGTTAGCAATGTTTTTATGGACTTGTTTGTGCTTTGTCTTCTATTCTCTTAACACTTCTGGAGTGTGAATATAAAGACACAGCGTATAGTCACCAAAGAGATAAAGTGTCTGTTATGTTCTTATAATTTGACTGAATGCATGTCACTTCTCATAGTTACATTTTCACTTTAAAAAGAAGGTATCAAACTCCTAGTGAGTTTGTTTTTAACTAGGCCTAGAGATTCCTCCCCCCCACCCTGCTTTTTTTTTTTTTTTTAAGGCCTTATCATGTTATATGACAACAGCAAACCACTACCTACCAGAGCAAGGAGGAAGCAAGGTAAGAATTTTGACTTAAGGGATGACTGACTCATAAATGTCTCCTTGGTACTACTGGAGTAGTACAACTTGTTTGAGGTGCCCATCCCCACTTCCTTTATGCTGAGTTGCTCCTGAGGGCCATGGAAGGTAAACCTTGCCACGTTCAGGGACTGCAATTCAGAGTGGACCTTACATGGACCATGCAAAGGCTGGCAGAGGAGTCCATACTCCCTCCTTCAACTGTACAACTGCATAAGGGAAGGAAGTGGTACAGCCTTGTACATTTTAGCTATTTAGTGATTATAAGCCCTGAAGCTATTAGGAAAGCAAAATATCCAAAGAATAAAGTGAAGGAAAGGAATGTTTTATCTTACGAATGCATTGTACAGCTTATTTTTGTTGGTGCCTTTGAGCCATTCCATATTCTCACTCATTTTATTTCTTTGGAATTATGTACCCCTTGAGCACCAGTAGGTTCACACAAACATGGGTGATGCAAAATTCTCATTGGTTTAGTGCTAGCATGGCAGAAAAACTAGTTGGTTTAGTTTTTTATATTTTTTCCACTAAAAGTCTTTCCTATAAAAACTTTTTTTTCTTTTGATGGGGAAATCGAATGATTACTGCAATAGCTAATAATTTAAACAAATGCAACTATGTCTATAGATCTCCATGTGGTGCTCACTTCTGAATAATGTAAAAGCTTCCCATCTCCAAAACGAAACCATAATCTTGTTCACATTAACACCCCGACCCAAAAAAACCCTTAATCTTTCAACCAATTTTGCTAGTTAACATTAATTATAATGTATAACGTACATTAAGTTGTATGCATAGCAGGGTGCTGAACACTCTAAATGCACTAGGGGTAAGACTAGTGTCCAACTGGCCCCAAGATCAAGAAACTGCAAACAGCCCTTCCCAAGCAGCGCTCAGCACATGGGTACAGCTGAGAATCTACTACAAAGTGGCAAAACCCCTTACCAAAATAAAGTGTTGCATTGCACACACAATTCTCTCCCTGGAGAGAGAAGGAGAGAGCACAAACTACACATGACAGATGTTAGTCTCAATGCTTAGGCTCAAATCCTGCCAATACTTGTGCACATATTTAATGTACTACCATGGACTAGTTTCAGTTAAGTCCATAAGACTATTCATGGTAGCAAAGTTACCCACATGCGTAAGTTTTTGCAGGATTGGACCTTATGCACTAGTGGCAAACACTCAGATACTATGGCAATGTGGGTGGTATTAGCAGCTATATAAAATTGTTATGAATATTTTTATGCCACAATCCATTGTTTAGTTTGTATTTTACATTGACATTTTGGGCAAAGTCTTCTCCACAGAGCCTCATTTGAATAATTTGCCTGCCTTCCAGGGAAATTCAAAGTGGGTGTGTGGGGGTGGTATCAGAGGTGTCAGTATAGTGAGGGAGGATTAGAAGATCTTCACAGAAATTAATCCTCCACCTATAATCCTTCTCTGGGATAACCCTGCCCTTATCCCATTACTTGTAAATCTTTAAGACCAGAAGGAACCATCATGATCATCTAGTCTGACCTCCTGCCATTGCAGGCCACAGAACCTCAGCCACCCACTCCTGTAATCGACTCATAACATCTGGCTGAGTTACTGAAGTCCTAAAATCATGATTTAAAGACTTCACATTACAGGGAATCCACCATTTACAGTTGTTTAAACCTTCAAGTGACCTGTGATCCATGCAGCAGAGAAAGATGAACTCCTCCTGCCCTAGGGATTCTGCGAATCTGACCCCAGGGAAAATGCCTCTCTCACTCCAAATATGGGTGATCAGTTAGACCCTGAGCACGTGGGCAAGACCCACCAGCCAGATGCCTGGAAATGAATCACAGCTGAATCACCTTGGCAGATCATAGTCATCCTGTGATCAACCAATACATCCAGGTCTTTTTTCCTCCCCTGTCACTTCCAACTGACAACAGCAGGAAGAGAGGCATCATCAAGCTGTGCTCTGTGCCACGTATTTCCTGTGCATGTCACCTAATTATATCCCCATCCCTTGTGCAGCCTCCTAAATCCTCTTGCAGGACCTGGACTGGCAGGCTGATAGAGATGGCTGAACCTGTTCAGGTAGGGGAATGAATTATTCCAAATTCTTTATGTACCATAACAAACAGAAGTGTTTATTAAAAGAGATTATTTAACATATGTGATTTGAATACTCTATGGTTCAATACTTTAAATTATGTTTGGTTAGTTAAGTATCTGATTTCATGGTTATTAGTGTTGTGGAAATTTTTACTTTATAGTGTTCACTGGTATTTCCAGGCATTCTTTTCTGAAGGACTATTGAACATAATTTTTCTAAATCTCTCCCTTTTCCAATGAATGGATAAAATACAAGTCACGTTATTTATAAAACTGTTGGGTACCCTGTCCCAAATAAATAGAATATTATGAATACTGGTAAGTCCCAATTAAACAAACACTACCACTTAACTGAAATGTAGATGTGACCCCAAAAGCCAAACAATGAATTAAACTGATTCCCTGTCAACACTGAAAAAAAAATGTTACAACCTTATTTATCCACAGTTCCTTGAAACAATTGTGTTAGCTCATATATTAGTTCAGTAAACTTAATGTGTTACTAATTACTTTGTAGTAAAGCAAAATTTCCTTGTCATGTCACATCAATTTTATGTTTAGGAAGGGAGGGAGGAAAATGTCTTCGTAATTTGAAACAAAACAAAATTCCCCAAACATTAAGTACTGGTAGATTGCTGCTATGCATATTGATGTCTCTTGCGATTTATTACTACAGCTAGGTAAATACCTTTAAAAAATCCATGAATATTCACTTGAATATAGAGGAAAAAAATGAACTTTGTGTTCACTTTGAAAGCGTATCTTTCTGAATAAGTTTACTAGCAGAAATATCTGCACATACAAACTTTGCATCAGTTGGAGAAAGTAATGTTAAATTCAGAGTACATAATTTGTGCTGGACACCTGATTTGAAGAGTTAAATTATTTTGAAGAAGGAACTGAAAAACATATCCTATTCAAACTGAAGTATCTAGTCTTAATTGTCAAGTACTCAATATTCACAATAACTAGTTGTTTAAGATACACACTAAAAAAAGTGGGGAGAGTTGTGTAATTTGTGTAACAAGTAACTTATGCAACAAATAAATCTGAGAAGGTTGTAAACTGATCTTTGAGAATTAATGATAAGAAAGAGGCTATAGATGGGACTTTCAAACTCCACTAGGAGACTTACCTACACCACTCCCATTAATTTCAGAGGTAGGGGTGTGGCTAGCTCCCCAGATAAATAAATGTATATAATCTCAAATTCTGTAAAGAAGCTATTTGAAGGGAGCTGGATTGCTCAAATCTATTGACTTCTCATAAATATCTTGCAAATACTTTCTGACTTATTGGTGTGCTTGAAACACCTCTATACTTTGTTCAGCTCCTGGAAAGTGTTGGAGTACTTTCAAATCACAGGAGATGCCAATATCTGCTAGAAAGGATGGATGTCCCAATGGTTCAGGGCTGCAATCCAGGATCAATTTCCTACTTTATCATAGATTTTCTATGTCAACTTGGATTCTGTGTCTCAGTTATCTGTCTGTCAAATGAGAATAATGTGTTTCTAATTTACAGGGTTGTTGTTTTTAATCTATTTATCCAAACAACAGGAGCTCAGACATCATAGTAACTTGGGCTATATTGTGCCTGACCTACATAAGGTTGGCTCTCATGCAAATTTCCATCCCCAGGAAGCGTTAATGATGACCATTGCATATTATACTAGCTAGGGCAGGGGAGAATATGGCCATCTCGGCCTTAATCCAAATCCCCTTTGTAGTCAATTTAAAAAAAACCTATTGATTTATGTGGAGTTTGGATTAAGCTCCTAATGCAACAGCAGTGGTAGTAAAATACTTGCTCGCTCCCGGATCTCTGCATGTAGGTGTCTGTTTATTTCCAGTTGAACTAAACCAATACTGGATTTGTATAGTTGTCAGTATTTCCCCCCGCCTCTTACTCCACTGACTATAGAAACACCTCATCATAATCCCATGCTGACTTTAATGGGTGCAAATTTAGAAGAGTCAGTTAAGAAACAGATATACCAGGTAGTTCTAAAGAGACTTTTAAACACTAAAGTGTCCATCAAAACTCAACATATGGTATCAGACTTTTTCACCCCTTTGAAGTGTTGCACTATAAAAAGCATCCTTCAAATTATTGATCCTTCCTTTGCATGAGGAGGGGATAAAATGAAGGGGCAATTAATTCTCCTTCCAGAAAATAACGCCAAGTTTATAAATCAATGCCTCATAAACAGTAGCCAACCCTCCCAAAGGCTGTAACACTCCATTAATTGCAATTATGATAGCAGTAAATTTCCCCGCCCCAACATGGGGGAATGAAGAGAAGAGGAATAGAATGCACATACCTATCAACCAAAAGAGCTCCTGAATCAAAGGGCAAAATTCCCAAAGGCTATAGCACCTCAGTGTATCAAAGCCATGATATTAGCAAATCTCTCTTTTCCTCAATTTATATAAAGAATGAATTAGTAATATGCTGTGCAAACTATCGGAGATATTCTTCTAATGTGTCAATAACTAAAATGTGCAAAATTCTAGGATAGAAAATAAACAGAGACTGTAGGGAAAAGTGGAGTTCCCACTGATCTTACCATTTCCAATTGAAATACAGTAGTTCAAACAGTGATTTTCTTACTAGTCTCTGGCAGTTCGATATCCTGCTCTCCAAGGAAAAGGTAGCACATTTTAATTAATATCTCTTTCAAAAGCTACAGTCCTGAGAGTGTGCTGCAAGAACGGAAACAGGTTGCTGACTAGCTGTACTCATGTAACTCATGAAAGTTAACTTTAATGGGAGAGAGTTGTGAAGATATCAGTGCTGGCAACTCTCTCCACTAAGGGCTTTGTTCTCCAGTGATTCAAACAACATTTACTCAGAGCTTTTTTTAATAAACTAATAGGTAACATAAAGCACCTATTATAATATACTGCAACAAGTTTGTGTTTTACCCCCAAAACTGTATTTAATCTGAAATATCGGAGATTCACTTTGCACATGAAAATAGAGTAAACAAATATGCTAGCTCTGCTCAAGGTAGTGCACCAAAAATAGCAGTGTGGATATCGTAGCATGGGTCTTGGCATGGGCTAACCACCCCAGTATAAGTCTGCTCAACCCCTTCGGTCTGTACTTGAGTGGCTAGCCTGTGCCGCCACCTGGACCACGTCAACACTGCTATTTTTAGTGTACTAACTTAGCAGAGTTGGCACACATCTGTGTATCTGGGCTAGGAGGCACACTTACCCAAAGAATGCTAAGCATCACTATAATAGTTACAGCTATGGTTAAAGTAGAAACACTGCTTTATTAAAATACCCTGTTCAGGTGGTCTCATTTAGGTTTCCTTAGGACTGAAATTGTCTACCAGTTCTCTGCCCAAAGGAGATGGTAAATATTTTTTTTCAAATTTTCAAAAACAGAGTGTTTGAATTTGATACATGCCACTATTACCCAATCAGTGGTTTTCTGCATACATAAAATCCAGTAGGGATGGATAGGATTTTGGACAAACTTAGCCTATTTTATGACAATCTAAAGTACAAATCAAGAATGAAGAATATAGCTGGAGAAAAGTTTTCAAGGTATGAATACTCTATATGCATAAATTGGATTTTATGTTCAAATTCTTTGCTCAGTCTAAGCCTTGAAACATTGAACTGCTTGTGTATGCCATAGATCAGTGGTTCCCAAACTTATTTCGCCGCTTGTGCAGGGAAAGTCCCTGGCGGGCCGGGCCAGTTTGTTTACCTGCCGCATCCACAGTTTCGGCCGATCGCGGCTCCCAGTGGCTGCGGTTCACTGCTCCAGGCCAATGGGAGCTGCTAGAAGTGGTGGCCAGTACGTCCATCGGCCCGCACCACTTTCCAGGACAATGGAAGCTGCTGGAAGTTGTGCGGGCCGACGGACGTACTGGCCACCACTTCTAGCAGCTCCCATTGGCCTGTAGCAGTGAACCGTGGCCACTGGGAGCCGCGATCGGCCGAACCTGTGGACGCGGCAGGTAAACAAACCGGCCCGGCCCACCAGGGACTTTCCCTGCACAAGCGGCGAAATAAGTTTGGGAACCACTGCCATAGATTGTTTTCTTTAGGATCCCTTGTGGAAAATAATCTTCCAGAAATTCCTTCTATTTTACAAGAAGACTCCACCTCAAAAGCCCCTACTGACTACAGCTGTGATAAAGTCTCATGCGGATACAAATAATATATGCAGAAAGAGGCAAAGCCAAAAACATTTGAGCTTTATAGGTCAAAAGCAGTACCTTGAACTCTCCCTAGAAACCAATGGGCGGCCAATGTAGATACCAGAATATTGGTATCATGTGATCACAGTGAGAAACTCTACTTACAAAGCCACCATATTCTGGCACTATCCTGGGATTTCAATTTGATTTAAGGTGTTGTTCCATGTACGGCACATTGCAGTATTTGAATGACAAGATGACAGACAAGAATCAGGACAGCAATGACTGTCAATATTCTTGAGCAGACAAAGCATAAAAGAAAGCCATTCTGATCGTGGCTGCTATATGATCACATACCAGCCCTTGGATATCCAACAATACCCCAGAATGTGAACTCAAGTAAGAAGTGTCAGGAACAGATATGCTAAAAAGGGGCATTTGTAGCCTTTGCCAAATCTTCCAGTTGCTTCCCAAATCCTGCCAGCAACACTTTTGTCTGATCCAGATCAAGTTCTGGCCATAACCTTCTCCTACACCCTGATCTTTGCCAAACGGTAAGGCAATGAACAGTGCTGCCTAGATGGAACATGAGAGAGGTTAGGTTTTTTCCTGCATTAGGATTTATGCACCCAGTGTAGCTTCATCAAGGATGTGCAATGCCAAGTTAATATATGGCTTGCATCAGTTCAACTTACCCTGGTTTTGCTCTTAAATTTAGGTGCATGCCTGCTCTCTAGCCCTCTCAATGACACCACATACATATTGAACAAGAGAGGAGAAAAGGGAGTTCTACACTAGTGAATCATCTGAGCACAAACGGAATCGCCTCCAATCCCCCTTAGAGATTGGAACAAAATCACTCAAGGGAACAGCAAGTCCTATCCACTTTTGCTCGTTATTGTGAACATTAGTATAGGAGACAGCTGTTATCCCTAACAATATCATTATGGACAACTGATCTTCATCCATCACCAGGAGAAAATCATTAAGTTAAGCAACGAGTGAAATCTCTGTACCTAGACTGACAAGGGCCAAGGAGATCTGTGGCATCTAGGTATCCAGGATTGTCTTGCCACACCCTTCACATTCATCTTAACCAAAAATGGAAAATCAGAATACTGGACAATTGTTAAGAAGATTATCAGAATCAAGTATAAGGAATAGCATATAGGAATAATAGCATAAGGAATGCATTATAGATCGCCGGGATCTAATTTAGATATGGATAGAAACCTCTTCCTTGTTTTTAATGAAGTAAATACTAATGGGAACTATGTGATCATGGGAGACTTTAACTTCTGAGATATAGACAGGAGGACAAATGCTAGTAATAATAATAGGGCTCAGATTTTCCTCGATGCGATAGCTGATGGATTCCTTCATCATGTAGTTGCTGAACCAACAAGAAGGGACGTCATTTTAGATTTGGTTTCGGTGAGTAGTGAGGACCTCATAGAAGAAATGGTTGTAGAGGACAACCTTGGCTCGAGTGATCATGAGCTAATTTAGCTCAAACTGAATGGAAGGATAAACAAAAATAAATCTGTGACTAGGGTTTTTTATTTCAAAAGGGCTAACTTTAAAAAAATAAGGAAATTAGTTAGGGAAGTGGATTGGAGTGAAGCACTTATGGATCTAAAGGCGGAGGAGCCCTGGGATTACTTCAAGTCAAAGTTGCAGAAGCTATCAGAAGCCTGCATCCCAAGAAAGGGGGGGAAATCATAGGCAGGAGTTGTAGACCAAGCTGGATGAGCAAGCATCTCAGAGAGGTGATTAAGAAAAAGCAGAAAGCCAACAAAGAGCGGAAGATGGGAGGGATCAGCAAGGAAAGCTACCTTATTGAGGTCAGAACATGTAGAGATAAAGTGAGAAAGGCTAAAAGTCATGTAGAGTTGAACCTTGCAAAGGGAATTAAAATCAACTGTAAAGGGTTCTATAGCCATATAAGTAAGAATAAAAAAAGGAAAGAAGAGGTGGGACCGCTAAACACGGAGGATAGAGTGGAGGTTAAGGATAATCTATGCATGGCCGAATATTTAAACAAATACTTTGCCTCAGTTTTTAATGAGGCTAATGAGGAGCTTAGGGATAATGGTAGCATGACAAATGGGAATGAGGATATGGAAGTATATATTACTATATCCGAGGTAGTAGCGAAACTCGAACAGCTTAATGGGACTAAACTGGGGGGGCCCAGATAATCTTTGTCTGAGAATATTAAAGGAACTGGCACATGAAATTGCAAGCCCATTAGCAAGAATGTTTAATGAATCTGTAAACTCAGGGGTTAAACTGTATGACTGAAGAATTGCTAACACAGTTCCTATTTTTAAGAAAGGGAAAAAAAAGTGATCCGGATAACTACAGGCCTGTTAGTTTGACATCTGTAGTATGCAAGGTCTTGGGAAAAATTTTGAAGGAGAAAGTAGATAAGGACATTGAGGTCAATGGTAATTGGGACAAAATACAACATGGTTTTACAAAAGGTAGATCATGCCAAACCAACCTGATCTCCTTCTTTGAGAAAGTAACAGATTTTTTAGACAAAGGAAACACAGTGGATCTAATTTACCTTGATTTTAGTAAGGCGTTTGATATGGTGCCACATGGGGAATTATTAGTTAAATTGGAAAAGATGGGGATCAATATGAAAATTGAAAGGTGGATAAGGAACTGGTTAAAGGGGAGACTACAACGGGTCACACTGAAAGGTGAACCATCAGGCTAGAGGGAGGTTACCAGTGGAGTTCCTCTGGGATTGGTTTTGGGACCAATCTTATTTATTCTTTATTACTGACCTCAGCACAAAAAGTGGGAGTGTGCTAATAAATTTTGCGGATGACACAAAGCTGGGAGGTATTGCCAATTAAGAGAAGGACTGGGATATCATAAAGGAAGATCTGGATGACCCTGATAAATACCAGGGAGAGAGAGGAATTATTTAAGATCAGTACCAATGTGGACACAAAAACAAATGGATATAAACTGGCCATAAGGAAGTTTAGACTTGAAATTAGATGAATGTTTCTAACCGTCAGAGGAGTGAAGTTCTGGAACAGCCATCCAAGGGAAGCAATGGGGACAAAACACCTATCTGGCGTAAAGATTAAGCTTGATATGTTTATGGAGGAGACGGTATGATGGGATAGCCTAATTTTGGCAATTAATTGATCTTCAACTATTAGCAGTAGATATGTCCAATGGCCTGTGATGGGATGTTAGATGGGGTGGGATCTGAATAACTACTGACAATTCTTTCCTGAGTATCTGGCTGGTGAGTCTTGCCACATGCTCAGGGGTCAGCTGATTGCCATATTTGGGGTCGGGAAGGAATTTTCCTCCAGGGCAGATTTGAAGATGCCCTGGGGGTTTTTTGCCTTCCCTTGCAGCGTGGGGCATGGGTCACTTGCTGGAGGATTTTCTGTACCTTGAAGTCTTTAAACCATGGTTTGAGGATGTCAAAACTCAGACATAGGTGAGAGGTTTATTGCAGGAGTGGGTGGGTGAGATTCTGTGGCCTGCGTTGTGCAGGAGGTTAGACTATATGATCATAATGGTCCCTTCTGACCTTAAAGTCTATGAGTCTATGAGCACATGGTGGGAGTTTAAGGCTCTTGATTTTTTTCCCCTACATCTTTTGTGGTACACTTAGTGCTTTTATACCAACATATAGAATTTAGTTGGGCCACAATCCCTCTATAAAGCAGGTAAATACTATCCCAAATGTACATATAGGGAAAATGAAATACAGAGAGGTTAGCTGGCCAGTTCAAATCACATAATAAGTCCTTGTTAGCATATCATTTCAATCAGCATGAGGCTGAGAACATCTCGGTCTTCTGACTACTAGGCCCAGGCTCAGACCACAAGCAGGCCGTCCTGTCTCAGCATCAAGTCATTTTACCTGTGTTTCAGTTTTCCCATCTGTAGAATGATATATATATATATATATAAAGTATAATCTGAAAATACACCAAGTATCTTCAACTGTTGGTAGGAGACTATTATACTGTTATTCTCCCAATTTACCTAACTGGGAATTTGGACTCAAAGTTTTAGTGAGCTGGCAAGTATTCTCTGGGGACTAGAGGATTAGAAAAACTGGGTTCTAATTAATAAAATTGGATAATTATATTTAGCTACTTCACGATGAATGGTCTGCTCCTATGAGATGCTGAGCCCCCCTTTATCTCCACTGAAGTAAATAAAATACAGATGTACCCTTCAGTGTTAATTCATCCCTTCGTGTTTGCTGTTAGCATGATGCATTTTTCCCCTAGTGAGATTGGGATAATCATTATCCCGATCCTATAACTTAAGGAACCCTTGTTTTGCAATGAAGACGCTCTGCAGATTTCAGCATATAAAAGGGGGGAAATGAATTGGAAGAGACCAAAGAAGCAGAAGTCTTGTCAAATGTGTCTGAATTGATAGAAGTTGTGAACTACAGCTGCTAATCCAATGAACCAGATGGTATCAATTGTCAAACCAGGTGCAGGAAATAGGATTGTTAGCTCTCCTGCAAATCAATTAGACCAGCATGAATAATGTATAAATGAAGTTTCCACCAAACAAACAGAAAATACCAAAAAAAACTGTCTAAGGTGCTCAGATGGTTTATGAATGATTGATGCTTTTGCAAGTGGCAGCTGCTTTTAAATCTCTATTTCTGTGGTGAATATTTTCCAATGATATATTAACAGATTTGTGAGTTTAGAGGATCAAATAATTTGCTTTTTCCTCATCTTAGTGCTACATTACACTGAGGTATGTGAGAGCCAGGAATGTCCTGCCAGACCAATACTTGCTATTCATGAGTCCCCTTTACTCCCCACAAAAAGGCTTACCTAGAGTGAGGGGGTAAGCTGGGGGGGATGGGTTTATTTCACTTAAAGTATTATCCCCCAAAAAGGTGCTTCCATAAGTTACATGGTAACATTAGCTAATGAGTTTTGGCCGATGCCTTGATATTGCTTTTCTGGTACTATGCTCTGTCATTTTCCAAAATTATTTGAATGCCTAGGAACAATACCAAATGGTTTAGTGGTATTGTATGGAGGGCTGCTATATCAGGTATTCTGGCCATTTACCTGTGATCTCTAGTGTACTTCTCAGGGAGTGGGAGCTGATGTACTTGGTTAGATCAATATATCATGTAGTAGCCAGTTCCAGATGCTTCAGAGGAAACTCCAAGGATCCCTGTCCATAAGGGAAATTTCTTCCTGAACTCCCTCAGTAACGAGATGTGTTATATCATGAACCATGAATGTGGATATTCCTTATTTAATTTTATCCTATCTACTGTAATTGTTGTTCTCATTGTCTATACAACTGCCTTTCTATACACATACATATACACCCTCTTGCTTTGCGGTATAGGGCATTGACAGTAACAGAACTATGATATTGTGTTTCAATTGCAATCTGGATTTAAAGTATTTTCAAATGTTTTTCTGTCTCAGTTGCAGATTTGGGACTTAAGTGATTCATAAATCATCTGAGACTGTTTCTCTCAGGCACTTTCTACATTCAGTAAGGTTTCTATAAATGTCAATCCTCTGCTACAAAAATGAATGGTACAGCAGCCTGGGTCAAGGAGGAGGACTTTAGTTAAACATGTCATCTGTAATTAAAAAATAACAAAAAGAATTAGGAAGGTGCAGCAATCAATTGGTGTCCTGGTTACTTTGATGGAACATATCAATCTGGAGGGTTGTATAGAAGAGAAATACACAAAATAAGAAAAAAAAAAACCCTCTCAAAGACTCAGGAAATTAAGCCTGACCATACACACCTCAAAAATCACTGTTGCTCAAGAAGGTACTGAACAAAAATTTATAGGAAGAAAACTGAAAATCCAATCCAGACTATACCATCAGCAGTGTAGTCAACTCTTGTGGTTTTATCGTGAGTCTTGTGGCATTTTTATTTTTATAAGAGTCCAGCACCTTGAGTCATGCAGTTGTGTGAGAATCTCAGCTTTCCTTCTTTTACACAATTTTTTTAGCCCTCATTGTTGCAGAGAAATACCTCAAAAACTCCAAGAGCTCAAAAGGCAAATAATAATAAAAAAAAGTTTAAAGACATGATGTTCAAGCCAATTTCATGATTTTGAGGGAGCTTGATTCAGTTATGAATTCTTAGAATGCAATATTATGCCAAGAGAGAATTAAATCACTTCGTTGTTTAAATGCAGAGATTCTGCTGAAAGTACAAAGTTCCTGATTGATGCAAGAAATGACAGAAAAATGTTCAAGTATTCTGTATTTTAAACTTTGTTGAAACTTTGTGTATTACATTATAATGGAATTACCTTGCAGTTAAACAGCAATTACAGTTCAATTCTACTGTTTTGCTTTTCAATACTTGTAATTACTATTAATTCATGAAACTAGAAAGTTCACTATATAACTGAGAATAATCTACGTGTAAATACAACATAGTTAATATAACTGGATTCTAACAATATGTGCATTAAGAAAACCACAAAAGTGGTAACTCGTAATTCAGTCATGCAATTTACCTTCTGGTTATAAAGAATTAATAGTAATTATTTAGGTCCCAATTCTGCAAACAATGCACATGATTAGCTTTACTACCATGAGTAGCCACTACTCACAATAGTAACATTAAGCATGTGCATACGTTTTTGCAAGAATATAGCCTTACGGAAAAAACAATAACTTATGTATTTACAAGATGACAGCAAGGTAGTTAAGACTACAGTGATTAATTACATCTTACAGAGCATATCTACACTTGGAGTTAGTGATGTGATTCTCAGCTCACGTGAACATATGCTGGGTCTCACTGCCCTAGCACACTAAAAATAGTAGCTTAGCTACTAGGAACAGCAGTAGCATGGGATAGCTGGACCCACAAGGTCCAGGTGGTTTTCTAAACGAGGTGTCTAGCCCATGCTGCCACTCCCGCCTATGCTACTGCAGCTACACCAGTGGTCACCAACTGGTAGATCGCAATCGACGGGTCAATCCTGGAGCTTCTGTCAGCCTCTAGACAGTCCAGGAGCTTCTGACAGTGATCTCCAGCTGCTAGAAGTCTGGAGGAGCAGCGGGACTAAGGCAGGCTCCCTGCCTGCCCTGGCCCCGTGCTGCTCCTAGAAGCGACCAGCACACCCCTGCAACCTTTGTGTGCCGCTCCTGCCTGGAAGCACTGCCTCTGCAGCTCTCATTGGCTGGGAATGGAGAACTGCAGCCAATGGGAGGTGCAGGGACAGAGTCTGCAGGGAGGGGCAGCTTGCGGAGACCCCCTGTCCCTCTCCCAGGGGCCTCGGGGTCTGCTGGTTGCTTCTGGGAACAGCATGGGGTCAGGGCAGTCAGAGAGCCTGCCTTTATCCTGCTGTGCCACTGACTGGGAGCCGCCTGAGGTAAGTGCCACCCAGCGGGAGCCCCCACCCCTCCCATACTCTAACCCCCATGCCTGAGACCCCTCCCAGATCCAGCACCCCTTGCCCCCTCCTGCACCCCAACCCCCTCTCCTGCACCCTAACACTCTTCCCCAGCCCAGAGCCCCCTCCTGCACCCAAACTCCCGCCCAGAGCTTGCACTCCTCACCGCCTCCTTCACCGTAACCCCCTGCCCTACGCTCAGCCCAGAGCTCCCTCCCATACTCTGAACCCCTTGGCCCCAGCCCAGCCTGCAGCCCAACCCCCTGCCCCATCCCGGTGAAAGTGAGTGAAGGTGGAGAAGAGCAAGAGATGAAGGGAGGGTGGATGGAGGGAGCGGGGCAGGTTGGGGTAGATCCTGGGTTGCACTTAAATTCAAAAAGTGATCTTGTGCGTAAAAAGGTTGTAGACCACTGAGATACACTATTGCTTTTGGAGTTTAGATTGAGGAGAGCTAGCATGAGTATGTCTACCCAAGCTGGGATATGCATCCCTTGCTCCAAATGTAGAGGTTGCTGTACGGTGACTTAGATCAAATAGCATCAAAGCTTATCATTTGGAAAGAGTTTGTAGTTTTTTTCCTTAGGAGTCACAGTAAGTATGACACAAATGAAGACGTCAGTATTATGATATTTATTAAAATTATCCAAGGAGCTACTTTTAGGTATCCTGAGTGCTGGTGGAAGTTAAGCAATAATTCTCTCCTAACAGTCTCAACACCTTAATGAAAAATGTTATGACAACTCTGAACTGCAATATTGTCAATTTAAAAGGAAAATACCATAAGAAAACACCAGTATCTTCCTCTGGACATCTCTGGATAAATATTCATCAAAATAATTCCTTAAGATCTGGTTTCACTTAACCTTGTCATTCTGTATCAAGGTGTTCTCTCCCTCATTTAGTTTAATGATATGGTGGTAGACTGTAAAATATTAAACTTATAAACATTAAAAAAAATGCACAGAATGGGAAGAATGTCATAAGACGTCTAGGAGGCCCTGTCATGGTTCAAAGAACAATCCTGCTCTACTAACAAAACAGTTAAGACAACCAACATTGTACAGTCTTAAAGGCAGTGCCATGCTTGTCAGAATAAGTGACACCAATTCCTGTGGAAATGTAACAGCAGAGGCTTGAACTCTTGACCAACTTCTGCTCTTGTGGCTGCACAGAGTTAAATGAAGGAATACATTAACCCATTTTTGTTGCTCTGTAAGTTCCTAGGCATTGGCGCTAGAGGGGAGTTTTCCCAATTTAAATGAGCCTTGATAATATCCACATATTTAAAAAGTCAACAAGCCAAATCCTGTTCTGCAATCCAATCCTTTGAACAGTGGTGGTGCACAGGGCTTGAAAAGCAGGCAGATCTACATATCTGAAGATTTCCTCAGTGCAGGGGAATCCAGAGCTTCAGAGATAGCAGAATCAGCTTGGAGGGAGAAGGGAGAGATATAGCCAGAGTACGCTATACTCTGCGTAGGGGATAGCCCTGTGGCTGCTCCAGGATTGCAGAGCTGCAATCTGGCCCATAGATTTGAGGGGAAAGGTTTAGTTCCCTAGCACATGGCCTTTTGAAGAGTCAGCTACAGACTAGCCTGCCATTAAATAGAATGGAGGCAGGTTTGTATGTACAGGGTAAATATTGTCAAGTGGGAGTCCCTGGGGATGGTAGGGTGGTTCCTAGACAGACTGTGCGCCTCAGACAACACTCCTGGCCCATTTTTAACCATTGGTGCTCAACCTTTCCAGAGGCTGATTTGTCTTGCATACCCCCAAGTTTCACCTCACTTAAAAACTACTTGCTTACAAAATCAGACATAAAATACTAAAGTGTCACAGCACACTATTACTGAAACATTGCTGACTTTCTCATTTTTGCCATATAATTGTAAAATAAATTGATTGGAATATGAATATTGTACTTACATTTCAGTGTGATACTTGAGCCTGTTTTTCACTTGTGAGCCTAGTCTGAAGCTCAAACCCAGGTTGCGGGGCTGAAGCATGCAACTTAGCTTCCTGGGCTCCCCTGTAGTGTGCAACCCTGGGCAATTGCTCTGCTTGCCACCCCCTAATGTTGGCCCTGAACTTCTGACACCTTCCCCCCCAAAACCCATCCCTCAACCCCCCTGAAGGTTGCAGGCTCCAGGTTGACAAACACTATGGAGATAAACTGAGTACCCCCTTGAAGACCTCCGAGTACCCCACCCCCAGGTACACATACCCCTGGTTGAGAACCACTGCACTAACCCACCCTGGAGAGGCATCAGTTAGCTCTGGGAATGGACATAACTCTCAACAATGAAGTAATACCTTTATCTAAGTAGGAGCGATCCCTCAGACAGTATCGGGGGAGATTCCAGGAGGAGATCTCTAATGGGAGTTACACATACACCTCCCCCAGCTATAATGCAATGCATCCAGCCCCCAATATCTCAATATACACAGATATTGTGTTCAAACAGCCCAAGCACTAGTATACAGCTGGGTGAAAATTTTCAGCACAACAACTTTTTCACTGAAAAAAAAAATGCAGATTCAGGTAAACTGCACCATTACATGAATTCATGTCAAATACACCAAGTCTTCAGTTAACAAAACAAGCTAATTAAAAATAATATTTTGTTTTGACTTTTCAATGAAGTGTTTCAATCTTTTTATTCAAAATTATTGTTTCAAGTGTAAAAACTCAGAAACAAAACATTTTGTTCAACCTCAAATTAAAGGTTTTTAAAAACTTGCCCCCAAAATTTGTAAAACAAAACAAACCACCACTTTTTCATTTCAGCTCAGCTAGAAGCTTTTTATTCTTGTAGGGAGTGAGATGAAGAGGAGATTTTTGGGTTCAGCCAGCAAGTCAAAATCAGTTATTCATACAGCTCCACCCCAGTGCTCAGACCTGCACAAATTTACCTTGCATCCCTCTTGTTGTGCAGTCTGCTGGTAGGGTATGATATGATCTCGTTGTGCAGAGTCCTTGAGTCCCCAGCTGGGTGGGCTGACAAGTCTGCTCCCCATATTGCTGGGCTGGTCTTGGCGTCCCAGATGTTTCCCACCTCTCCGTAGATCAGTAGCTCACCCACTACTCCCAATCTCTCTGGAGACCCCTCTCTACTTTTTCTCCTACAGCACAAAGTAAAACTGCAGTCACTTCCTTCCAGCCCCCATCTGTCAGACCCAGAGCCAACCAGCTAATCTTCAGCCCATATGTTGTCTGTTGTGGAATGACTTCCTTCCCTTCCGGTGGGAGTCAGGTCACCAGTCATCCATCACTGCTCTGAAGCAGCACTTCTCTCCAATGGGGAGCAATGAGCAACCCCATTCCTTGTTTCTGTTCCACCCCACAGTGAGAGACAAGTTAGCAGCAAGAAGCCAGCACCATCCCCACTCCCAGCCAATAAGAGCTACTAGGGGAATCTCTACACAGCTCCAAAAGAAGCAGCCCTTACTGTACTGTGACCCTAAACTGTACAGTCCTTGCTCCCTCCAGGGATCATCTCAAGCAGCTAAATAAAGTTAAAATTACAACTTGCCTCATCTACATTAGGATTTTGCAATATTTTAGCTACCATACTGTACAAATAAACCTTTTCTTTATCTAGTGCAGATGAGGCTAGAGAATAAGCAAACCAATTCACTACCACACAAACTAATGTTTTTCTGCCACAGCTGTCGCTGTTATAACTGAGGCAGGGCTGAAGAAATTAAGCAAGTAACTAGATGGGAAAAAAAAATATGTATTGGCTATTACTGGCAAGAAAAAAAAAACCATGACAGCAATAGAATGACATATTGGAGAAAGTTTGAATGATTAACATGAATCTAATGACAAACAGAGCATGACATCAATTACCAACACCTGTGTGCTTCAAAAAGCCAGTTTCAAGTCCCATACCAAACAGTGTTAACACCAGACTTGAGAATCTGTGCTAGAGCTTTTTATTCAATAACTAGATTTTCTGGAAAGTAATATCACAAAGAAAACTGAAACAACACTAATCAACGCTACCTCACCAGGCCCATCTTGTCTCTGTCCCCACCCCATCAAACATCCTTTGTAGAAACCTGTATGTCATTTTAAAAATAAAAGCACCACCACACAACACAAACACAAATTAGTTGTCCCTGTAAACCAAGCTGCTTCTTTTGAGTACAAAAGAAAACTAATTTCTGAATGAAATGGAAACGAAAAGCAGTGAAAATACATTCAGGAAAAACTGCAATAGTAAGCACTACAGTCAATGAACCAGTCCATACCGCTTCCTATCATGTGACAGAAGTGAAAAAAACAAAGTTTCAGTTTCCACCAGCATGCCTTTTTTCCATCTTTTATTATAGCAAACCTTTAACAACATAACTGCAATGTAGACATCTGATCGGATTGTTGAGAACAAGGGACCAAATCTTCAGCTAGTGTAAATCAGTGCAGCTCCATTCAAATCAGTGGTACTACAGGTATATTGATTTATACTAGCTGGGGTCTGGCCCAAAGACTCAAATATTTAAAGAAATATGCTATTTATTTTACATGAATTAATCACTCTTGGGGAAGCAGATATTTACTTCTAAAGTGAAGCTTCCTACTAAGTATCTATTTCCCAGTGAAGAGTGCATATAAGTTCCATTAGCATTAATTTGAGATAAGCATATTCAGAGATGGAAGAACAAACACCTTAATAATTGCTTGAGAAAAAATACACATTTCTAGAAGGTTACTGGACTTACTAAATTGCCAAAATAAATCTGGTTCTGACATTCAGGTCCTGAATTAACTACCCAGCAAAAGATATATCCCATCAGGATTGTCAACAGAAAATTTAATAAAGTTAAAGTGAAAATTAAGGTTCTTAGGCTATTTACTGTTATCCTAATGTCTTCTAGATAAAAGAGGCAGTGATTATGAGAACATTAAAAAGGATACAAATGACACAGAGAGCTGATATAGGGAAAATGTTGACTCCTTGTTTTCATAGAGAGACTTTAATCGGAGTTTCCGTGAAAGAGACGATTAAAAGAAAAAAAAAAAGGAAACGAATTCTCTTGAGAATTAGTGACAGTTAATCACTTGTCATAAATCATCATTGAATCACGCATGATTTATTTCATTCTCACTCCAGCTGTACAAATCGAAAAAGATTTGTAATATATAATATTAAAATATAAATCAAATTAATAAAATTGAACCCTCTCTGGAGCTGAAATAGTGTCACTTTGCAGTTCTGCTACAATCATTGATTTTTGAAGCATTTTTTGCCCTCTTTCTGCTGAGTTTCTCATTCCTGAGCTGATGAAGTGTGAATAAAAACAGCACTGCTCCACTGAATCATGGTAAGTTTATCCTCCATGTACTCAAAAAAGTCTCTCATTTGAAAATAACTAGCCTTCTTCAAATTAGTTGAAATCAGTAACCTTGGCAACGGATTCGTCTTACAACTGCTTGATCCAGCTTTTCTTGTTAGCTGGACATGGGAGGGAGCTACATCAAATAGAAAGTGTTTTAATCTAAAACAGGCATTAAATATTTTTTTTTCTTAAAAAGGAACACCTACACCAATATTGCACCTCTCTCTGAATTTCTGCATGAGTTGGCCTCAAAATGTTTTTGTCTAAAATATTGTATGCCTTTTGTGAATGCGTTTGTTTTAATGTAACTTTTGTATTGAAGTCATGATGATACATCTTACACAAATCAGACTGATACTACACATTTTCAAGACACATTCATTTTATGCATTAATCTTGCATTTCTTTCCCTTCATTTTGCCTTAACACCCTGTTCTCTATTTGTCAAATGCAGTTTAAAAATAAATAAAAATCAGAATACCAAATAAGAATGGCCATACTGGGTCAGACCAATGGTCCATTTAGCCCAGTATCCTGTCTCCAAACTGTGGAGAATGGCAGTTTTTTTTCAGAACAGTGCAATTATCACGATTCATCCCTGTTGTCCAGGCCCTGCTTCTGGCAGTCAGGCTTAGGGACATCCAGAAGATAGGAATGCATCCCTGACCATCTTGGCTAATACCCATTGTTGCACCTATCCTCCATGAATTTAGGAAATTCTTTTTTGAACCCTGTTATAGTTATTACCTTCACATCTCCTGGCAATGAGTTCCACAGGTTGACTGTGTGTTGTGTGAAGTAGTACTTTCCTTTGTTTTAAACCTGCTACCTATTAATTTCATTAGTTGACTCATGGTTCTCGTGTTCTATGGAGGGGTAAAGCACACTTCCTTACTGACTTTCTCCACAACAGTCATGATTTTATCGACCGCTATCATATCCCCCTTAGCTGTCCCTTTTCTAAGATGAACAGTCCCAGTCTTTTTAATCTCTCCTCATGTGGAAGATGTTCCATACTCCTACTCATTTTTGTTGCCTCTCTCTCTACTTTTCCCATTTCTAATATATCTTTTTCTGAGATAGGGCAAGCAGAGCTGTATGCAGAATTCAAGGTGTGCCATACCATGGATTTATATAGTGACATTACACATTTAATATTTGACTAGGTGTCCCTGTCCTAATGGTTTCTCACACTGTTAGCTTTTTTGCCTGCCACAGCACATTGAGCAGATGTTTTCAGAGAACTATCCAAAATGACCCCAAAATTTCTTTATTGAGTGGTAACATCTAATTTAGACCCCATCATTATGTATGTGTGGTTGACATTATGTTTTACTGTGTGCAGTTATCAGCATTGAATTTCGTCTCATTTTGTTGCCCAGTCATCACTTTTGTGAGATCTCTTTGCAGTCTGATCTGGACTTATATATCTTGAGTAATTTTGTATCACGTGCAAACTGTGCCACCTCACTGTTCATCCCTTATTTCTAGATCCTTTATGAGAAAGCACAGGACTCATCTATGGTATTATAACTGGCACAAATAACTCAGTGAATAATTTACTCATTTTTTCACTTGAGGATTTTCAAAAAGAAGATTGTGACTTCCTGGAACTTATTCCCTAATCAAATTTGATTAATTTTTGGCACATTTGTGGGTTATTGTGAACAGTTCACTGTATATTTATTAGTTGATATTTAACATTCAGACTGTATTGGGTTACCGTGATTGGTCACAACAGTCACAGGGCATTAGTTCTGACCTCTGACTCCGTTTAAGAAGGAGGGCTTGACAAAGCTGAGAGGTTAAACCTTCTCCTTTCTAGGCACACAAACTTCATACTTGCATTCTGCCTCAAAAATATTAGGGTAGTCTAAGATTTATGGAACAACAGCAACTTACATTTTATTTTCTCTCTTTATATTCACACTAAGTAATTCTGAGTACATCTGGATGAGTTATTCGCCCAAAACAGCTGACAAAAAAATACAGAGATTTGGTGACTCTGAAATATTACATGAGATACATGATGGCATAGAGTACACTTATTAAGTTTGCAGATGATACTAAGATAGGTGGGGTTGCAAGTGCTGTAGAGGATAAGATTAAAATTCAGAATAATCTGGACAAATGGTCTAAAGTAAACAGAATTCAATTCAATAAGGACAAATGCAAAGTAGGAAGGAACACGCAGTTGCACACATATAAAATGGGAAATGACTATGTAGGAAGGAGCACTGCAGAAAAGATCTGGGTGTTATAGTGGCTCAAAAGCAAAATATCAGTTAAAAGTGTCACAGTTGGGGAGGGGAAGAAAAGAGCTTTCTGGGATGTATTAGCAGGAGAGTTGTAAGCAAGAAAAGAGAACTAATTATTCTGCTCTACTTCACACTGATAAGGCCTCAACTGGAATATTGTATCCAGTTCTGGGCACCACATTTCAGGAAAGATGTGGACAAGTTGTAGAAAGGCCTGAGGAAAGCAAAAGAAAATGATTAAAGATAGAAAAAACTACCTATGAGGAAAACTATGGTTTGTTTAGTTTGGAGAAGAGAAGATGGAGGGGGATATGATAACAGTTTCCAAGTACATAAACTGTTGCTACAAGGAGGAGGGCAAAAAATTGTTCTCCTTAGCCTGTGAGGATAGGACAAGAAGCAATGGGCTTAAATTACAGCAAGAGAGGTTTAGACTGGACGTTAGGAAAAATGTCCTAACTATCAGGGTGAATAAACACTGGAACAAATTGCCTAGGGAGTTTGTGGAATCTCCATCATTGGAGGGTTTTAAGAACAGGTTGGACAAACACCTGTGAGGAATGGTCTAGTTATTACAAACCAATTTATTATATAGTCCTCCCTTGAGGGCAGGGGACTGGACTAGATGACCTCTCGAGGTCCCTTTCAGTCCTGTTGGATTTGCTGATTTGTTTCAGTTGCGGGGAAAAAAATGTTTCATTCTGATGTTTTTTGCACTTTGAAGCAACTTTGAGTTTCAAAATTTCCTTTAAAAAAAATCAAAATGTTTATAAATGATTGTGTGAGCAATGTCCCATCCCATGTAAAACAAAACACTTCCACTGTGAATAACTGAGTGTGCAAGCTTCAGAGATGATTTCCACAAGCTGTTTATGCCAGTAAAATCTGTTGTATGAATGCTCATGGAAAATTAACACAAAAGGAGACAAGATGAGGACAAATGAAATCCATATAAACTCAAGGGAATACTTATGGTCAAAATGTTTGGTGATGTTGATTCAGCTATGTTTATGAAGGAACTCAAGACAACTTTAAAGGAGTTGGATGCTAATGCTCCTAAACTGGCTAAATCCCACCTCAGGTAATTACACTGTGCTTGCCTAATTCCCCCATACAGTTTTAATTGGATTCAGCATTATTTTCCTTGTTCTGAGCCATTATATAATGTGACATGGCTAAAGAGATGCTACATTCTATCCCAGACATGTACAATACTAGTGAGTGAAGTGATTCCTTCCAGTAGAGCTTACAATGATTGTAAAGCACTTTGAGATACTCCAGGAAGACCAGTATTATGTAAACATATCAAGACACAGCTTGTGGCTAATTTAGTACTCCAACATATGGTCAGCCTAGTTCAGTGGTCCCCAAACTTTTTACCTCATGACCCCCTTCCCTGTCCATGTCCCCCATCCCTCCCGGCTGGGGTAAGGGAGCAGGGGCTAGGGCCACAGCTGGGGGTGGGGCAGTAGGTGGAGTCCTCGGGCCTGCAGCAGAGATGCGTGGCCCTCCCTCCCTGTCCCCCGTGGGGGCTGGCCTGGGCCCCAGCCATGCCCCTCCCCCTCCCAGTTCCTCCATGCCTCCCTAGGGGGATGTGCCTAGCTCTTGCAACTACACAAAGCACTTAAGCACATGCATAGCCTTAGTGAATGCTTAAATGCTTTACTGGCACCCAAGGGAAGTAGAGGAGATCCCCACTGGTTTGAGGAAAGAAAAGGTAGGATGGTGAGAAAGTCATGTAACTGAACTTTACTCCCTGATTTAGCCCCTCATTTGAAGCAGAACACAAAAGCCCTTCTTTTGACAGGTCACAAGATTCACTTCAGCTTTAGTGCTACACTGCTGCTGCAGTTTTTGTTATTTTGTGGGTTGGTGGGGAAGGGGAGAGAGAGACACACACACAGACAGACACTTTCACTAAAATAATTGTATTTTTCCAAGGTAAGGGTATGGGGGGAGGAGCAGGGGAGATATTGCTAACCCTCACTTTGATTGCTATTGTTGGGGAGGAGGAAACCTCATTATTAATCCACAAATATTATTAAAGATGACAATAGATTTAGATTACACAAGTATCTTTACTGAAATTAGGACATAATTACTTCACACGTAAAATACTTAGAGAATAGTGTGGTTCACATGCTGGTTTTGTCTGGTTATTTTATAAAACAATGTTCAGTCTAACTAAATAAATCTCTGCTTTTCTTTCAGTGTCAGGGACAATGACAATGACACCTCCTTAGCCATAAAGTCATACCGATAAACTTTGAGGGCTGATTGCACTGACTCTGGAATAGAGCTTTATAAGCTCTATTTTGCTTTAGATATTCCATATTCTAATAGAAAGATCTAAATATTATTGTGATTCTTTGCCTTGCATGGTAATAGTACAAGTCTTTCATTCTGAATGGAGGGTGAAGCTACTGCAGATTATAATTTTGGGAACAAGTTAGTTAAAAGGCAAGCAACCAACACAACTGTCTTCTCAAAGAGCAGGTCATCCCCTCCTTGTTAATGGATATGAAGCTATTCTTTTCCCAAGGGTAGCTGAAGGAGAGGTGATTTGTAGCAGTTAGTGTTTCACAGCCATGAAAGCTAAGCTAAAAGCTTCTTCATAACACCTCTTCTTCTCCTTCTCTCAGATTTCTAAACATATTTTCCTTGAAACTGATTTATAAACACATTAAATTCTTCCTTTTTTCAACTTTTCCTTGAAGTTCTACAGTTGGGAAATGGTTTGGTTCTTTGTAACCTCATGTTTCCATTTAAAGGTGAAAATATTTCTTTACATAGGATTTTAAGCATAAGCTCTTTTTGCAATGTTCATTTGTAAAGGTTATTTTTAGATAAAGGAAAGCACCTGATATAATAGCTTCCTGATATCATATGATTAGTGAGGTTTCTTATGTACCAATATGGATCAAATGACCATGCTGTAAATTACAAAAATAAGCCATTTTAATAAAAAATATTTACAGAATTGAGGAACTAGTTATCTGGAAATGCTTAAGAAACTTCAGGATACATTTTTAAAGGGTATTGGACCACCTAAAGATGCATATAGGATCCTCCTGGTCCTTAGGCACCTCTTCAGCTTTAAGCAGCCAACATACCGTTTTTGTTGTTGTTGTTTTTAAATCTAGCCCTTCATTACCAAACTCAGAAAGAGAAAAAAATCCTCTCCAAGGATTGTTAAGAGGAAAACTTTTTACGTTCTTTGATGACCATTTCAGTTTGAAGACTAAGAATCATTTAAGTTGAAATGACTAGTGTAAAAGCAAAGAGACAAGGTAGGAGGGTAATATATTTTATTGGCCAACTTCTGTTGGTGGAAGGTCTATAGCCTTTTGAGGTGCCCAACAGTATTCTTCAAGTCTGGGGAAGGAATCAGGTCATATCTGCATTACATAGTTTTGTCGACAAAGCAGTGGTGGTGTACACAAGACAATGCTCCTCCTACCAATTTAACTCTCCCGCTATGCTGACCTAAAATCTCCTTGATGAGCAGCATAGAATTTTTGTGACAAAGTTAGAGTGATGAAGTGTCAGTGTAGATACTGTGCTTGTTTAATATTGCCCTAAGTGGCCTCCAGCAGGTGTTCCACAATGCCCATCATGACCACTCTGGTCTGGTAAGCTGTTTCTACTCTGCTGCCCTGCAGCCAGGTACGCAGACATATGCCCCAGCCCCTGTAAAGCCCCAGGGATTTTTAAAACTCCACTTCTTGTGAACTGTCCATACTGAGCAAACATCACATCTTCCCAGCTGACTTTCCACAGCAAACAGGTTCCTGCAAGGAGTACACTGGAGTTGCTGGATCTGTGGGGAGAGAAAGCTGTGTATTCGCAGCTTCAAACCAGCCATAGGAACTTCGCATGTGGCATGGATGAGAAGAGGTACAAAAGGGATGCACAACATTGCTGTGCTAAAATAAAGGAGGTAGGGGCACCAGAAGGCAATGGAGGCCAGCCATTGCTCTGGTGTGGTTCCAAAAACATGCCACTTCTACAAAGGAGCTGCATGTCATCCTCAGCTGTGACCCCCAACTCCTCCTCAGAGCCCCATGGATACTTCATGGGGGGACTGGAGTCAATGGTCAGGAGAGTCAAACCCAAGCACGAAGTCATGAATGAGGAGGTAGAATTGGAGGAGAATGTGGGACAGGCAACAGTCTCATCAGGTGGTGTGGCAAGCCAGGATCTCTTTTTGACTCTGGGAGATCAATCCAGTCCCAGAATTCCAGCTCTGGCATGCCTGAAGCAGGAGAAGGGAGCTTCAGTAAATAGTCATTTTTCTCTGATACTGCATGGTTACATGAGGTAGAGGTGTCCTTTATTTTGTTAAATGGTTCACGTGGAAGAAGGGATCGAAATTAACAACAGTAGCTACTGTTCGCATCTGCTTCTCATTCCCCTATACATCTGTTTAGTGGGGGCCCTGTGGAAAAGTTTGTTAATGCACACACATCTCCCAGGAATCCTCGAGATCTCTAGGAAACTTTTCTGCAGATACTCTGCAATCCTCTGCCAAAAATTCCTTGACAGAGCTGCCTCGTTTCTTCCCCCACTGTAGGAAACTTTGCCATGCCAATCAGCAATTACTTCTGCAGGAACCAAAGCAGCATGCAAGAGAGCTGCATACAAACCCAGTCTGAAGCTGCATGCATGCAGGAAATGCACCCTTGCATCTTCCATTACCCTTAGTAGTGTGATTTCACTTCAATTGCCTCTGCTTCTGGAAAACAGCACCAGTATTCAGAATAGTGTCCCCAGGCACTTGTACTGTTCCCCTTCTGAAACCAGCCAGGCCCTTTGTCCTGTCTTGCCCCCGACTACCCTTCAGGCCAAACTCACCATGTTTAGTGCTCTGGCCATGCTGCATGCTTGCCAAGGGAAAGTGAGAAAGAGGCACATGTAACTAATTATTAATGAGAGTGCACACAGGATACGGTGTCTTGTTTCTTTTGCTTCTGTAGATGTGCCCTTGAAAGCCAGCTCGTAAATACCTGCAGAGTGCCTCCCATCAGATAAATTGGAGGATGATGATGATGACGACACCTTGTTTGGGAATTGCTGCAACAGTCAGATTAGGCTGATATCTCTCTTCACACTCTCTGCTTGCTAACAAACGGATAGCCAGGAGACAAGACATGGTCAGGAGCAGATAATAAAGCTCATGGAGAGCCAAACAGATTCTGAGGTCCCTGATCGAGTTGCAGGCAGAACACGTGTGGTTGACTCTCCATGAAGTCTATACAAAAGTGAATTCTTTGCCCTCCCCAAACTCACACACACATTCCCAGCCTATCTCAGTACCCATTGCACTCCACCCTAGGGTATTTTCCAGAGGGACAGGAGGACTCACATGTCCCTTGTAAGAAATGTTAATCTGTGTATTGCTGTTTAATAAAAATCGAGACTTAAAAAGACAGTGATTATTTATTTGTGACCTACCCGGGGTGGTTGCAACTGAAATTCAAACAGTGGCAATTGCCACATTTGGAAACTACTATTAATGCTCAGGCAGAAATCATTACGTGGGTCATTCAAGGTGGCAAGTAAATCATTCCTGGCTCAATTCATTACAGAAAGACACATTATTGAGGCTCATTGTCAAAATTCTCCTTCAAAGCCCCCTGATTGAAATAGTCCCCCTGGTGTCTAGCTGCTCAAAATCAGCTGCCAGCTGATCCACCTCAATGCCCCAGCCCTGGGGAAACTTTCCCCCCTTGGCTTCACAAATGTTATGCAGAGCACAGCAGGCTTCTATGACCATGGAAATATTTTCCTCATTCAGGTCTATTCTGCTGAAAAGGCAGTGCCAGAAATCCTTCCATCTGCCAAATGCAAAGTTGTTGCCGGCACCCAGTGCCGAGAGGCTGAACAACAGCTTGAGTGGTTCGTTACCCGGTGTGCTACACCCAATAATCACAACGGGGTGGAGAAGCAGAAAAGTTTATTTGCAGCTGCAAAAAGGTACAGGGAGAATAAAATCTCAAATCCTGCACAACAGAGCAGGAAGTTACACAGGCTTTTATACATTCTTTTTTCCAGCATACTTATCCAATAGCAAGCTGCTCCAAGTATCCATATAGCCAGCCAATCCAGTTCCCAGCTAGTTCCCTGATTCTCTGTATCATTTGTTAAACTATACATAAAGCTGCTTTATTCAGCATTGTTCTTCCATATCTCCCCTGTTTGGCCTTGCTTAGTTTCAGGCAGTCTGACTCTGCAACATACTGTTGCAGATTCTCAGCATAACTGCTGTGTGTGCCTCCAGGCGGGGGGGGCCAAGGACACTTGGGCCTAGTACGCAGAGCTGCTGCGAATGCCTCCAGGCAGGAGGGGGAGGGGCAAGGACACAGGGGCCTAGTGCGAGGGGGCTTCATCGACACTCGTGGTCTTCCATCCCCTCGAGTTACCTAGTGGCCATGCCCCAGTGTTCCCAACAACTCCCCCCTTTGAGAACACTCAACAGCCTTGGCTCTGAGTTTTCTCACTTGGGCTACTTATTTCTTTACAATATGACTTTGCATAAGCACTTTGTGATAGCCCTGAAGAGAATGACTTATTAACTTTTGCAAAAGGGCCCTGACACATGATACCGCACAGCATAATACCAGTAATACAAGCAGTACAGGAAAGAGAAATTTCAATAGCAGGCTAAATAAACCACCAAGCCAAGACGACAAACCCCAGCCTGAAAACAAGGTTTGCAACCAATCGTTCTCTGGGGCAGTATAGGCAACCTGTGCTCCGGCTTGGGCATGGGCCTCAGCCTGTACCACCTTGTCATAGATCTCATAACTGCTATCATTTACATATACACAACATCGGGGCCCGATAAGGGCACAAACCCCTCCTTGGGATGCCAAGAGATAGTCCAAAGCCAGCCTGTTTTGGAGGGAAAACGTTCTGAGCTGCTGTACCTCTTTATTTAATGTTTTTACTGCTGACCCTAAATTACTAACCGAGTCCTCTAACTCTAAGGCCACTTTCTCAAGTACCATCTGCAGCCTTACAGTATAGCAGCCTATGCATGCCATAGCTGGCCCAGTAAACAGTGGTGCTATTCCCAGTACAGAGCACCCTACCAGCTTCTCGGTTGTGAGGGGATTCTTCATATTGCCCTCTAATGCCGTAGTCAGTCGCCGCAGGGTCTTTTCTCGTGACTCAACAGAGGTGTCTCGGGCATTTCTAATCTTTCCTTTGGGCAGTGTGGCAGTTATGGAAAGATGACGAACTCCATGAGCTATATAACAGCTACCTGTCCAGTTGGCTGGCAGCACCTTGTAAGCCTTTTGGCCACATACAAAATGGTGACCCTGTAGGGCCCAGTAAGGACTGTTTCTTAAGGGGATTTCTGGGATATTTAAGGCTGCTTTGGCTGCTTTTTTAAACAATTTATATGCCTCTATGGGAGCATCTTATTTTTTTGATTGGGTACAAGTGGGGGCGTTTCTAATTGTGCTGTTCAAATTACACTCGCCATAGGGATGACTACAAACCCACCATTGGCTTGCTACATTGGAGATATTAACTGGACGGCAAGTTACATTTCCAAACCCCTTTTTTGTGGTAAGATTATTTGTAAGTGTTTCCCTAAAAGGGGAGGAACCATTACACCCACACTGTTGGCCTCCCCTGTTGGTTTTTATCCAATACCCATCAGCCCACTGTGTAATAACACAGGAGCTCTTTTCCACAGGATGCCCATAGGGATCAGATTGGTTTCGGGTAAAACATAACACTCCCTCAGTGAGTACTGCAACTGAATACTCCTGGTCCTGATAGGTGGCTTGCTGTAAAGAGGTCTTGTTCCAGAACGGTGAGTCCGTTCTTTCCTGCTCTTTGGTGGTGGCTAATTCTGCTAGGGTCAAGGGCAGCATGTCAAGGGGCACTCCCGTTTTGGGGGATAGTGGAATTGGAGCACACACCCAGCAATCAGTCTGGTTTGTTAAAGTAGCAACATGGTGCGCAAGCAAAACAAAGGAGTTATGCTCCCGATATGCACAATTTGGAAATACCAATACAAAGAATAACAGTGTTACCCAATTAATTATTACCAGAGTCTTCCCAACCCAGGGTCTCCAGTACCTGGGTGGGCCCATTTTAGCATTAAGGTGCCCGCTATTTGTGTCTTTTAAACAGTAGCTTTAGCCCGAGATCGTCACTAGATGAGGAGTCAGCAGGTTGGACGGTCCACTGTTCTGCTGACGAGGGGGCAGGTACTGCCTTCAGACGAGAGTGATGGATCCAGTTCTTGTGTCCCTTGATCTTTGCCGCTGTATGGGAGATCAGCAGGACGGTATAGGGTCCTTTCCACTTTTCCTGGAGAGGCTCGTCTTTCCAGGTGCGAACAAGCACAGAGTCACCAGGCTGTAAGGAGTGAACGGGAGAGTCCAAGGGGAGAGGCTGGGAATCCTTGGTATACCTGTGAAGAGACAAGAGAACAGCAGACAGGGAACACATATACTGTGACAAAAAAACATTACCCAACTTCCATTCCCCTGACAGAACCGGGGTGCCATTCATGGGCCATGCCCTTCCAAACATAATTTCAAAGGGACTGAGCCCTAATCTACCCTTTGGGAGAACGCGGATACGGAGTAGGACGAGGGGCAAAGCATCAGGCCATCGCAGTGAGGCTTTTTGGCACACTTTTGAGAGATGCCGTTTAAGGGTCTGATTGGTACGCTCCACTACCCCACTGGCTTGCGGTCTCCAGGGCGTATGGAGTTCCAGGGGATCTGTAAGGCATGTGAGATGCTTTGAATGATTTTTGACGTGAAGTGTGTCCCATTGTCAGATTCCATCCACAGGGGGAGTCCAAAGCGAGGAATGATCTCCTTAACAAACTTGAGGGCCACTGTTCTGGCAGTGCAGTTACACCAGGGGAAGGCTTCTGGCCATCCGCTGAACCGATCCACTATAACAAGGAGATATTTGAACCCTTGGGTCCGGGGAAACTCAGTAAAGTCTATTTGCCACACTTGTCCGGGGCCCGGAGTGGGTTCTAGGGAAGCTGGTGGCACAGGATGTCCCGGTCGGGGGTTATTCTTTTGGCAGACTAAGCAGTCCGCTTGTACCTGGGCAGCCAGGGGTCGGAGTCCGGAGGTGATAAAGTATTTTCCCATTAGTTGGATAAGTGCTTCCCTGCCAGCATGAGTGGTTTTGATGTAGTTTCTGCAGCACTGGCCGGATTAGGCCCTTTGGTAAGAGGACCTTCCCTTTTGGGGAATGAAGCCATCCCTCCTTTTCCTGAAGACTGAGTTTGTCAGTTAGCTGTCTCTCCTCCCCAGAGTACTGAGGGGTTGGAAGCTCCCCTACTGATGGGATAAGGGCATGCATATGGGCGTTCTCAGTCTGAGGGGATGGCAGGGTGGCAGCATGCTTAGCCTCTCTATCTGCCCGGGCGTTACCTCTGGCCACATCTTGATCCTCCCTTTGATGGGCTTTACAGTGTACCACCACCACTTCCGAGGGGAGTTGTACAGCTTCTAGGAGCCGGAGGATTTGGGGCCCGTGCTTGACTGGGGAGCCTTGGGCTGTCAGCATTCCCCTTTGCTTCCATAGGCCAGCATGAGCATGCAGCACACCAAAAGCATACTTTGAATCAGTAAAAATGTTGACCCGCTTTCCTTTTGACAGTTCAAGTGCACGGGTCAGGGCTATTAGTTCGGCAAGCTGGGCAGAGGTCCCAGCAGGCAAACCTTCAGCTTTCACAGTGTCATGGAGGGTCACAACAGCATAACCCGCCCTCCTTTGCCCATCTATTACAGTACTGCTACCATCAGTGTACCACTCATAATCTGCATTTGGGAGAGGTACATCCTTTAAATCTGGACGGCTGGAGTACTGGACATCTATGATTTCTAAACAGTCATGTTTCTGTTCCTCTGTTTCTGGCAAGAGAGTGGCTGGGTTAAGGGAGGGGTAAGGCTGTAGGGTGACTTCAGAGTTCTCTAACAGCTTAGCCTGGTACCGAGCAATCCGAGCCTGGGTAAGCCAAAGCCCTCCCTTTGCATCCAATAAGGCTTGGACCATATGGGGAGTATAGATTTGCATAACCCCTCCCAATGTTAGCTTCTCGCTTCCTCAAGCAATAGGGCAGTAGCTGCGACCGCCCGTAAACATGCCGGCCAACCCTTTGCAACCTGATCCAATTGCTTAGAAAAATAAGCCACAGGACGCTTCCATGCTCCTAACAGCTGTGTGAGCACTCCTAGCGCCATCCCCCTTCGTTCATGTACATACAACTGAAACGGCTTAGAGAGATCTGGCAGGCCCAGAGCTGGGGCTTCCATCAATTTTCTTTTCAGGATTTAAATGCCCTGTCAGCCTCTGGGGTCCAATAGAAGGGGTCATGATCTGCTCCTTTTACACAGTCGTACAGGGGTTTAGCCCACAGTCCAAACTCTGGGATCCATATCCTGCAAAAGCCTGCCATACCCAGAAATGCCCTGAGCTGCTTACAATTATTTGGAGAGGAACTTGACAGATAGATTCCTTTCTTTTTTTTCGCTTGAACGCTGACGCTCCCCTTGCCTTAGCTGTAACCTGATCCCTCTCCACCTCAGACCACAGGGTTCTCAGGAGGATATTACAGTCGTCTCAATCGGCTTGTGACTACTGAGGCACCCCTTAAAGACCGATATAAACCTGCTTGGGTTCGTTGAGAATTCCCCAGCCTGTGTTTTAAAAGCTGCTAGGTCTATTGGATTGAATGGCACATGGGTTTAAACTTGCATAGTGGTAGCCTGACGTCCGTCTGCCCCTGGGCAAGCCACAACCGTCTCGGTAAGCAAAGGATAGAGTCCCACCGAGGGGGCAATCTCCGTAACCCGAGGCATCCTACCCTTATACGGTCGGGGTGTGGGGGCCGAAGGGGACACCGGCTCTGCCATTACAGTGGGGGTTGGGGGTCTGGGGACTAACATCAGCTGCTACCGAACCAGTCGGAGTCAGATTACAGTGCTGTAAAATATCTGGTCGAGTACATAAAGTCAGAAACAAATGCGCATACATATGTTCATTCCATTTACCCATTCACTGACAAAACAAAACTAATTGGAGGATCGTGTTGTAATTAATTGACCCTCCTGGTGGCCACCACTCCTGGTCCTCTAGTTGATATTGAGGCCAGTCAACTGTACAGAATCGTTTTAATTGGCTCTTAGTCATCGGATCCGCACCAAATACCTTCCAGTTTGCTAGAATGCACTCTAGGGGCGTACACTGTGCCCTAACCTCTGAGCTCTGTCCCTGTCCCATACCTACAGGGTAACTCTGGGCGTCCCCAGGTTCCAACAGAGCATATAATCCGGATTTTAAAAGGATCCTACCTGATCCAAGGGACCGGTTCTTCACCGTGGCCCTGCAGCTGCTCCTCCCCCACGTCTAAGGGACCGGTTCTTCACCGTGGTCCACAACAGCTTCTCCACTATATGAGTGCGTTGCACCGTTGTGCCCTCTGGGGTCGATCAAATTGCGTCTCCTCCGAGGCCCCTGATGAACTCACCGGTGCGCGCTGGGCGTCGGTTCTCGCCGCAATCCTTGACCTCCAGGAGGGGTCCGGGCAAGGCTAAATTGCAGCCTCGAGCCCACCCAGGGACGCCAAAAGCTGTTGCCAGCACCCAGTGCCGAGAGGCTGAACAACAGCTTGAGTGGTTCGTTACCCGGTGTGCTACACCCAATAATCACAACGGGGTGGAGAAGCAGAAAAGTTTATTTGCAGCTGCAAAAAGGTACAGGGAGAATAAAATCTCAAATCCTGCACAACAGAGCAGGAAGTTACACAGGCTTTTATACATTCTTTTTTCCAGCATACTTATCCAATAGCAAGCTGCTCCAAGTATCCATATAGCCAGCCAATCCAGTTCCCAGCTAGTTCCCTGATTCTCTGTATCATTTGTTAAACTATACATAAAGCTGCTTTATTCAGCATTGTTCTTCCATATCTCCCCTGTTTGGCCTTGCTTAGTTTCAGGCAGTCTGACTCTGCAACATACTGTTGCAGATTCTCAGCATAACTGCTGTGTGTGCCTCCAGGCGGGGGGGGCCAAGGACACTTGGGCCTAGTACGCAGAGCTGCTGCGAATGCCTCCAGGCAGGAGGGGGAGGGGCAAGGACACAGGGGCCTAGTGCGAGGGGGCTTCATCGACACTCGTGGTCTTCCATCCCCTCGAGTTACCTAGTGGTCATGCCCCAGTGTTCCCAACAAAGTCTATGGTCATTTTGCACCTACTGAACCTGTTGAAGTGCTCATCGCTGCTGTTAAGGTTTCTGGTGTATGGCTTCATGAGCCATGAGAGTAACGGGTAGGCTGGGTCTTCGAGGATCACTGTGAGCATTTCCACACTCTTTCCAGATCACAAGATTCCAATAGGGAAAGTCCCTGCTTGCAGATTTTGTACAGGTCAGCATTCCAGAGGTGATCC
The DNA here is from genome assembly GCF_965140295.1 of Lepidochelys olivacea. NCBI lineage: Eukaryota > Metazoa > Chordata > Testudines > Cheloniidae > Lepidochelys > Lepidochelys olivacea. The sequence continues at coordinate 173,305,518 of NC_140411.1, forward strand.
CTGATCACTGATCACTCTGTGTTGATTTCAGTGAAATGGCCCCGCTTATCCACCAAAGCCTGCAGTACCCTAGAGAAGTAGCCCTTTCCGTTGATGTATTCCGTCCAATATTGTCTGGGGCCAAAATTGGGATATGCGTTCCATCACCCTTCTGAAATTAGGGAATCCCATTGCCACAAAGCCATCCACTATTTCCTGCACATTACCCAGAGTCTCAGTCCTTTGTAGCAGGAGGCAATTAATGGCCTTGCACACTTGTATGACTACACTGCCCATGGTGGACTTCACAACTCCAAACTGATTGGCATCTGACCAGTAATAGTCTGGAGTTGCCAGCTTCCACAGAGCAACCACCACTAGTGTTTCCACTATTAGGGCAGCTCTCATTTTGATGTCCTTGCACCGCAAGGTGGTGGTGAGCTCTGCACAGTTCAAGAAAGGTGCCTTTGCGCATATGAAAAAGTTCTGTAGCCACTGGTCATCATCCCACACCTGCATCACAATCCCATCTCACCACTCGGTGCTTGTTTCCTGAGCCCAAGAGTGACAGTCCACCATGTGATGCTTCTCCATTAATGCCAACATCTTGAATTGTTTCTTTCCATGGCACACAGCAGGGCAGGCAGCACAGATTCCTGTTCAGATTCACAGCTCATGAAATACTGCAGGATCAGCCACGTTGTGTTCATAATGCGTACCACAAGACTGGAGAGCAGTGCAGGATCCATGCTTTCAGGCAGAGATGGCAGGCACATCCGATGAAGTGAGCTGTAGCTCACAAAAGCTTATGCTCAAATAAATTGGTTAGTCTCTAAGGTGCCACTAGTACTCCTTTTCTTTTTGTGAATATAGACTAACACGGCTGTTACTCTGAAACAAAGTTTACTGGTGCAGTTGAAAAAAAAAAAAGAGCACAATTTCCAGTTGGAAGCCCTTGCAGTTTTCTCCATACCATAATTCCATCATGGGGGCACTGATCCCACCCCCATGATGCACTGGGATCCATTCCCAGGACTCTTAGAGAGAGAAGGTGGTGATTTGCACAGTGGGATAGCTGCCTGCTGTGCACTGCTCTCTATCAGTGCTAGAGCACCAATTATGGACCTGCTCCACTGACACAAGGAGAGTTATGTGAACATGCACAGGTGATGTAATTATAGCGGTTTAGAATCATTGCTATAACTTAAGTCAACTTAACTCTGTAGTGTGGACATGGCCTCAGTGTCTGATCTAAATACAAGTTGGGACAGATTGTTAATCAGAAGAGGTAACACCCGTTGAGTCAGTCACTTGAAGTGGGCAATTAGGAGTTAGACTGTTATGCATAAAGGCTTTGAGATGGGCAGTTGAGCAATGACTTCATCAGTTTAATCTGATAATATAACTTTCTCAAATACTGTAGGTTGCTTTTTTAGTTTTACAAAAAAAAAAAAAAAACACACCTCTTCCTAAGCAAACAATCATTTTCCTGTTTAAAAAAAAATACCTCACACAGAAAATTGCATTCATTGTTTATTTTCAAAAGAACAGAATCTGAACCACTTACTACCACTGGAGAGCTGTTACTCACATGAGTAACCCTCTTGAAAATAACTGTATTCATGTGATTCACTGCTTACAACTGAAAATAAGGTGTTCACAATATGGCCCAAAGTAGAGAGAGAAATCTTAATAAGGTACATACATGATCTTTCTTGTTACTTCAACTCAAAAGATAAACTAATGGATCAACACCAATGTATATCCTTAATCATAGGTTATGTCATTTATGGAAAGAGCTGATGGGTAATTAGTAGAGATGCAACATGGTAAAACACTGTTCAGTGCAAGAATGTGACTGCAGAAATGTTGGTATTTATCACAGATGGCTATGGTGGGGGATGTGACTGGCAGCCCACAAAGCAGTTTTATCTGTGAATAAATGAAGAAAAATGTTTGCAACTAATTTTTCTTGTGTGACCCATGAGGTAATTTTTCAATGTATTATGCAGCATTTTAGACAGCTGATTCGTATTGACTTAAAATTATGTAGCTAAAACTCTGTTTGATGCCAGAAAAATGTCTGTCTTACCTATCTTTCAGTAAAGTGTTTTTTTTAAATTTGAAAATGGAACAGAGTGCAATTTAGTTTCTGGTTTATTACGCAATTAAAAACCCTTCTTACTCATCCTTGCATTAAAAAATTACTACATATAGTAATTATACATCTAGTAATCTGCCATAGGAAGAAAACGTGTCGGGACCTAGCATACACTAATTCTCTTCTTTGGTTGATGAATGGCTAGATTGCCCGTGTTCTGGTACTGCGACTTTCTGGGGCAAACATTTTTTTCACTTGTACTTTGTCATCTCTACCTCCCTTCGTCTGCCCACTCCCACTACCCACTCCCACTCATTTAGGCTAGTGTTTTTTTTTTCCCCTTATCACATGCTAGGACTGTAAACCTTTTTGGGTGGGGGGTGTCTTTTTGCTGCAACTGTGTAAAGTACCTAGCAAAACAAAGTTCTGATTCCTGATGGGAGCCTCTAGGTTCAGAAACAATGCAATTTGTATTTGTATCTATTTGCAATCTCCATGAAGACTGAGAATTTTGCAGTACAGCTTCAAGAAACACAACTTCCCTATTTTTGAATCACAGAGTTTGGCAGTGAGCCAGTCCTTGTATTTTGCTTTGAGGTTCCAGTCTAATGAAATCAAATCCCCAAGACAGACATCGTGTCACCTCCCAGTCTCGAAATGGACCTTGTTTTATAGTGATCGGGCATCTAACATCTTCCCTCAGCCACCTTGTTTTACCCATTGGCCCTTCCTCCATCTTCAGGTAGTCATTCCCTTTCCTGGTATGCTCTTCTAAAGAAGCAGGATATGGACAGCGGGCTATGTGGTGAAGTAGGAATGGAGAAATACTCCCAGCTCCAGTAACGTCTCAACATACAAGCATAAGGACAGAGTGGTCCCAGTGTGTATAGCAGTGAATGAACAATGAAAAGGAATGCCTTGCTAGGAATTATGGGGCGTCTGTCACTCTTGCACACACTTGGGGGCAAGGGAAAAACTACAAGCAACTTCAAAAGCCTCACTTCAAGTGGTTTGAGTTCAATAAGAATTCTGTGCAGCTCTAAGTTTTCCTCTGACTACAGAGCTTAAAAATGAGCAACTCTTCAGTGATCCCTTTGTTCACTCCCATAATGTGTGGAATATCAAAATGGTTGTACTCTGCATTTTCCAACTTGTGTCCCCCAAGCCTACACGTAAAACTCTTTGTTGCTGTCCAAGTGTTTGAGACCACATGGGAATGCGGGGGCAGAGGGTGAGGGGGAAGAAGGATACCTCCGCTAATTAACATGTCAACTACCAAGCAGGTCATGAACTACATGCCAAGTTCATCACTGGTGTAACTCCTTTGCAGTCTGGTCAGTGGAGACATATTTTATGTCCATCATCCATTACCCATCAGAAAGTGAAAGTCTGCCAGTGCTACAAAAAATGTAGCTAATGCATTGGAAAAGCCTCCTGGCAAGTTGCTGACATTGTTTATTTTTCCTTAGATTGATATATTGCCTCTGATAGGACAAGCATGTGCCATCATTTATATTTATCCAGATTCCACATTTTCTGAATAGGTGCCCAACAACTCCTAAGTGAAAACCAAGATGTATGAAAAATGCAAAAATTCTTAATCACTGTCCATTATGCTTATCATGCCTTGCAAGACCTGCACATGCCAGATAGCCATTCCCGTCATCAGCTGAAACAGAAGGTATTAGCCCAGTGAAATTCTATCCTGTTTATGCTTGAATTCTTCTTCGAGCCATACAAAGCAATTATTTCTAAGATATTCTTGTTGTTTTCCTAGACAAAGCCCAGGGAAACCACAGAAAGATAACTGAAGATATAAAAAGAGGAAGGTACATGGATGACTGAGTTTATTTTATGGAGAGTGAACTAAACTCTAACCAGCTGATGTTCAGCTGAAACATGCCCTATGTATTAAATTAGCTTCCTCCTGACTAAATCCTTGTTTATATCCATTTATATTTACTGCTTAGTTCTGCCTAATAATGATGGATATTGCTATTGATTTACAGAATCCTGTCATAACATTGACATCATTTGGATTTAGGTGCCTAAATACCTTTTGAGGATCTGGGACCAACTGACTTGTCACAAACATCTCCAAAGCACGTTGTCCATATTAAACCTTCAGCAAGTCTCACTTTCTTTTCGTGAAGCCATAAGATGACAGGACTATAAAAAGCACAAAGCAAGTAAGTCTTCACACACACAATTTTCCTGTGTCTTTTCAGTCCTGATGTCCATAATCCTGACGGCCACAAAGATTAGCCAAACTTCTCTGGCAATGAGAATGATAAATAGTTTTTAGGATAGAAAGTAACACCTGAAATTGATTGCTTTGATGCTGTAAGCCTTTGCCACTCAGGCCACTCCTCTGTTCCTGGTCCTTACTGCTGCAAAGGCAGAAACAGCACCACTTAACTGGCTTTGACTAGGTCTTGTTCCCTTTCCCCAGTTCTTCCAGGTCTGAGAGTAGTCAAGGTGTTCCAGCAGAATAGCATTAAGTACCAGCTTGACACAATGTTTTATTTTGTGACCAGTTAACGTAACGCCGCAGTCATCGTTGGGCCAAATCGAACCTAGGGCCTCTGGAGATTAGTGCATGACCATCTAATGCATAAGCTAAAAGCTATATGACCTTAGCTAAGGCTGTAGAGCAAACTCATTAATCTCTATCTCTCGGTGCCACTAGAGGGGACAGAACACCACACCCTGGAGGTGTGTGGGTTTCATTAGGTCTATTTGTTTCCTCATTTATGCATATGAAACACTGCTGAGGTCAGTGTGCATGTGGAACCAATGGGGTTGCACTGGCCTAAATGAAGGTTGAAGCTAGGTCAAGGAGTCCTGAAGACTTATCACCCTGAATCAAGAATGCTTTACCTCCTACTACTTTAGTGCTACCACTAGGTACAGACTACAGCCTTTTCTAAATGACTATTTAAATATTCATAGAGAACACAATGTTATCTTTATAGTATCTCTCAGAACATTGTGAATCACTGAATCCCATTATTAAAGCTATTTTCGTGATATTTTCCTCTCCTGTTCTCTCTAACTCCACTTAGAGCAGTTGATGAGGCTGAATGATGACTGAAATAATAGGAATGAATAGGTATGGTATGTATCGGTAGACAAGGTCATCTGTGTTTAGTAAGTAGCAGTGGAAGGAAAGAATAAGGCATATAATCTAAAGTTAGAGTAGCTTGAAAAAAGATAGGAAATTAAAGCCATTGAGGTAATTGCAAGAGGGGGGGAGTGTTGAGTTATTAGAGATGCAATTTTTGTTGGTCATTCTGACTTGTAATAGAAAATGGACATTGCCTCGGCAGTAACAGTCTTGATTAATTACCATTAGCTATATCTGGAATAGTATTAATCTAAACAAGATTTTTTTTAATCTATTTGGTCATGAGTTGTGAACAGATTGTGATGTTTATTAACTTGCTCTTATTAGAAATTTTTCATTGAATGTTTTGTTCAGAAGTACTTCAGCCTATGGATTATTCACAGACTGTTTGCTGTGACTAATTGTTTGAGTAGCCAGTATATTCAATGTGTTGTTTGAGCTTTGTGCTTGGTGACTTAAGTCACATGATATTTTTTTCTCTGTTCCCTAATTTGGTGATCTAAACTTTATAAAAAAAATTCTTTTAGTCACATGATTAGACTAATCTCGACTCTGGGCTGAAATCTGTTTTCTCCATTTCTACAAACAATATTTGGTCCGTGAATGTTCACAGAAGCCCCAATTAAGGGCTTCAAATATTGCCAACAAAATTTTACCTAGTCAAAGTTATATGACTAAACCACTAAATTCGATCACTAAAAAAAATTACTAGTGTTAACCCATCAGCACAATGCACAAAATGCAGCACAATTAGTAGTGGTGAACAGAGCTCAGAGCATTATGATATTAAGATATTGAACTGTGTGTTAGAAAAGAAAACAAAGGACAAAAAGTGTGTCTAATAATATTAACCAATATGCATTAGAACACAAAAAGTAAGACTTATGAACTGTCCAAAAAGCTACATGGTATGGGTGTAAGGGAGAAATGATAAAGTGAAGGTGAAAAATCTTTATTATTTGTGATTACATCAAATGTAAGGGGCCAAATTTAGAATCATAAGCTCCAATTCTCTAATAAAATATTCACTTTCTTTTGAGTACTTTACTTGAAAACATAAGAGTCTGCTTGGCATTGCTTTTGATTGATTAATTCGTTCCAGGTATAAGTCAGCTGCTTTCACTTACACACCTCAATGCACAGCCTCAGCCAAGTCATTATATATCTACCCTCCCCAGTACTGGAGAGCTAGATTCAGTATGTGGGTGGTACAACAGGTGGTTAAGCCTTCCCCTGCCCTCCCTCCAGTTACAGTAATAAAGTGATACAGTAATAGAAACAAGAATGCATCATGGTCTAGCTCCTCAACTGGTTAAAAACTGGAGACTTCCTTGGACCTAAGCTAGTTAAGACCTGGGCCTATATTTACCTAGTGATCCACCCACCAATGCAGCATGCTTTATGAAATAGCAAAAAGTATTGCTTGTGTTTATCTGGAGGAAAGGAGACGGGGGAGGTGTCTGTATCTTAGCTCATTCCTTTTGTTCAATGGGTAGGGGAAGGCAACAGGCTGACATCAGCCATAGTATTTCTTTCCCCTTTCTGTACCTCAGTTTATTTTTCTTCTGTGGTACAGACTGGAGTTTAGTCTTTTCAGGACATACATAAACCTATAGATAATTACACAGAGTTAAATCTGATCGTGAAACAAAGTTTCAGAAGGAAAACATTTACTAAATCTCTCTTGAAACAACTGTATATACTGTCAACAACTCTTAAAGCTAACACTCAACAAATTATGCCTCAATTTTAGTACTTGTTACTATCACGAGTTCAAACAACATAAAATCATACATGCACAAATACATACAGTCCCTTAGGGATCTTCTCAGGAAGGCTTTATCCTTCTCAATCTTTGTGGAATGGTGTTCACATCCTTTGTGGGGCACAACAGTTCCTTAAAGTTTGGGAAAGAAGTGATACTCCTACAGTTTCCTTCAAACTCCCTTTGAGTCTGTGCAATAAGAGTCTAAAACATGCACAGCCTAAATACTTTCCCAAAACATTCCATTTTAGATTAGGATTACTGTGAGCAACCATGACGATGGAACATTTTTAAGCTTTGAGACATACCAAGTGAAAAAAAAATTGATTTAAGTAGAAAATCATAAAAACATTAATTTGGATATGTCCCCTACATTAACTAACTGGATGTATGAAAATACCAGAAAAAGTTGTGGGTTCGTTCCCAGTTGCACTAGAAGCAAGATCTAGGACACATTGAATACATCATGAATGTTAATCTCATGACACTCCTAGCCCAGTTTTACAGACTTAGAAGTTTTGGATAGTTAAAAAAAATCATTTTTTTTAGGTGTTTACTTGTGTGGGAAATTCAGAACCACCTAAAGTTTATCACATTTGTAATTACACACCCACTATTACATTTTTTAACCTACAAGAAAAAGATACATGTTCAAATTGCAAATCTAAGGTGAGGTTTTCAAGGGCACCCAAGAAAGCTAGACACCCAAGTCCCATTGACATTTAACAGGATTTTGGAACTATAGTCTGGTGGGCCTAACCACCAGCATGGAGGAAAAATAAAAATCACTTTATCAAGCCCAGCCCTGCTTTAGCTTTCCCCACAGGTTCTTTTATTAATTATTATACTACACCCCTCCCGCCCAAATACAGACAAATAACAAAAATTATAGCACTGACCTAAACTGATAATGCAAGATCCTCTTCACTCCCAGTATCTCATTACTCATGTCCCTCCTTTTACTCGAGTGTGGATGAGCAAGAGAGTGAGCAGATTTGGATAGGTCAGTCAGCCCTATTAATTAATTTATTTATTAATTATCATCATCAGCTGCTGCTTCTCAGGAAAGTATTTGTCTCTTCTGGTTCCTTGTTCACAGGCCTCAGTCCTCACTTACAACTTCCAGCTGGAAATCAGAGTCAATCTTATTAGCTGCTGATTAGCTGGATCATCTGGTTCCCAACACCTGCCAGCTGAGCTGCTCTTTAGGCCAGGGCTTACTGCTCCCTGATTCCCCAGGTCCTTAACAGGGCAGACCACCCTGCTACAGTCACCTAACTCCTTTAGGCCACTTTGAAAATCCAAGACCTAATTTTTAATCACCACAAGACTATGAGAAAATTTTCTAATCTTGCTCCTCCCTTTTTCTTCCCAACTACTCCCCTCCCTCCTGTGACTTCTCTTACTACATCAGCATATGGGTTTAAAAAATTAAAACTAATTTGATAAAAGACTTGTAGCATAGTAGCCATAATGAGAACGTTGACCTGTTTTCTCAATAAAAATCTAATTAGTTAATCAGGAAAGACTCTACTCAACCTTTAGCCACCTAGTGTAGGGAAGGGGAAGTTTATTGACTGGGAACCATATAATTGTTTCATGAAACAAAGTAGAAGTGACATAATTTTCTAAATAAACATTTATAACAGAATGCATTTTTATGCAAATACATTACAATACTTATTATCTTAAAGTATTTCTTATTGTTTTAAATCAATTGCAGCGCTCGCTGAATGGATTTCTTCTTGTGGTGCTGCTACTGCTTACTTTTCCATTATAGTTCACCAGGTTATTCTTATTATTATATATCCTATACAGCTCTGAACACATGCTCTCCAAATCTAATAGTGAAGTAAATCAACCATCCTTAACATCCAAGATTATGTGATGTGATGGGTGGAAGAAAAGTAAAGGCCTAATAGGCTTCTATTCAACAAAAGTTTTATCTTGTGGAATTTCCTTAGAATTCTTGCACTAAGCTTTGTCTCTTGTCAGGCCCCTCCCTCAGTGTGTGGATCAACTGAGGTAAACATAAATCTTGGGAAACTGGACAAAGGCCACTGATCCCCCATACCTCCAGTTTGCTGCACCACCTATAAGAATTCCCACTCCAGAGACTCCCTCAACTGCCTCCTGTCCCAGGAAGCCTCTTTAAGGGTATCAGTGTGGGGTCTTCCTCAGCACAGAGAGAATTAGTGTAGATTACTACTGAGTCTGGATTTAGGATGGGAGAAGAAGCCATCCTAGCCCTACCTGCCCCCTTGTCTTGCCTATTCCTATCCTTCCCTGCTCAATTCACAGAGCCTGAAGCCTGTGGAGTCTCTAGAGGGGCTTCTGTGAGATCTGCAGAAAGGTGAGAGCATATCAGAAAGATGGACCTTTATCCTTCTGCATCTTCAAAACTGAATCAGTGGCCATAGACTTCATTATCTTATAGAACCAGAGAGTAACACAGGAGTCTTCATGAAGAAGGCATAAGAAATCACATCTCAAAGCATAGTCCAGTCTGAGACTGATTTGAAAATCTACTGGTTCTTTCTTTACCTACTCTACATTAGTTTGTACTAGAGATAATCAGCTGCCTGAATATGACTCTGAGAATGTAAGTTCTCCTAGTTACACACTCTACTGAATTTAATGGGGTTGCAACAATGTAACAGTGAACATAATTGGGGCTCAAAGGTATTGAGTCTCCTAACTTCCATGGTTTGGCCCCTTGGTACTTTAATTTTGACAGATTAAACCTGAAAAAAACATATTGGGTTTCCAATATTTGTCCTTTATTTCAGAATTTTCTCCTATAACATTCTCTGTAGTCAGGGGTGAAAGTAAAATTGAGCAATTATTGGTACAGGGCTGCTCTGCCCTCCCCGGAAGGGGCGGGGCCGGGCCATTGCTGCCCCTTTTGCACCCCATCGGCGGCCGTGCTGGTAGGGACCCGGCAGGGGGTGCAAAAAGGGCAGCGCTTCAAGCAAGGTCCTTGAAGTGCTGTCACGGCAGCACTTTAAATTCAGCGGTAGGGGCTGGTACTGGCAGCTACTTTTTACCGGTACACTGTACCGGCCCCTACCGCCTTACCTTCACCCCTGTCTGTACTTCAGTGCTGCTTGGATTGTTCATCCTTCAGATAAATGTTGCTAGAATAACTTTAACATTAGCAGGTATATTTTCTATGTATGTGGCCACTTTGAAGATTCCACATCTCTACAGTCTCTGAAATTGGCCAAAACTCAGGTGAACTGTCAAAATCAAGCTGTTGTGTGGTAAACAATGACACTATCCTATATGAAACTTAATAACCTCTGCTTCCGTTCTAGTTAAATACATTTCTCCCTCTGTTCATTTAATTTGCATATCTCTTTGGGGGAAAGTATTTTCATTGTGATTACAGTGGACAACTGGTAAATGAGACAGCAGCTAATTTTCAAGTACCTTCATGAGAGTGCACTCAAAGCAGGTACAGACAGAAAGAAAATGGATTAATCTATTTTCCCAGATAGCTTCACGAATGCTTACACTCTGGCTGCATTGTTCCTGGACAAAGAAGTGTATTTTCCTCGTCAGTTTTTGAGCACATGTATTTATTTGGAAGTAGATTGCTGCCAGAATAAGGTGCCAGATGTACAGATATGGAAGATAGATATGGGCAACATTCTATGTATTTCCTTACAATATTTTACTCTGAATAATCATTTTACTTGAGAAATTTCAGTGCAATGACTGGCATTGCACTACAAACATGAGAAAAGTGTACTACTAAGATGTAACTGTTAAAGCAATCTTGGCTCAGAAATATGCTCGTTTTCACTCTGACATTTTTTTTTGATGATATATGGCATCCCTAAAGACAGGTTTCAGGGTAGCAGCCGTGTTAGTCTGTATCCGCAAAAAGAAAAGGAGGACTTGTGGCATCTTAGGAGCAGAAGCTTTCTGAGCTACAGCTCACTTCATCGGATGCATGAAGTGGAAAATACAGTGGGGAGATTTTATATACACAGAGAACATGAAACAAAGGGTGTTACCATACACACTGTAACAAGAGTGATTAGGTAAGGTGATTTCTTGTGAGCAGGAGAGTGGGGGGGCAGGGAACTTTATGTAGTGATAATCAAGGTGGGCCATTTCCAGCAGTTGACAAGAACATGTGAGGAACAGTAAGCGGCGGGGGCGGGGAATAAACATGGGGAAATAGTTTTACTTTGTGTAATGACAGTCTCTACGCAAAAGAATAAATGACTCAAATCAGACGTTAAGAATTATAACATTCAAAAACCAGTCAGAGAACACTTCAATCTCTCTGGTCACTCGATTACAGACCTAAAAGTGGCAATTCTTCAACAAAAAAACTTCAAAACCAGACTCCAACGAGGGACTGCTGAATTGGAATTAATTTGCAAACTGGATACAATTAACTTAGGCTTGAATAGAGACTGGGAGTGGATGGGTCATTACACAAAGTAAAACTATTTCCCCATGTTTATTCCCCCCCCTACTGTTCCTCAGACGTTGTTGTCAACTGCTGGAAATGGCCCACCTTGATTATCACTACATAAGGTTCCCCTCCACCCCCGCTCTTCTGCTGGTAATAGCTCACCTTACCTGATCACTCTCGTTACACTGTGTATGGTAACACCATTGTTTCATGTTCTCTGTGTGTCCACTGAATGCATCTGATGAAGTGAACTGTAGCTCACGAAAGCTTATGCTCAAATAAATTGGTTAGTCTCTAAGGTGCCACAAGTCCTCCTGTTCTTTTTGTGGAATCCCTAAAGTTATATGAAAAGTATATCACAAGCTTCCGGAGTAGCCTTAGGTAGAGTTGTGTAAATAAATGATTTTTTAGTTTGCTGACCAAACCAAAAAACTGGGTATCAGGGGAAGTTCTTTTTGGATCAAGCCAAAATGACTTAAAAAAAAATTGCAGCAAATAAAAAAAAAAAGTTGGAAAAAAAATGTTGCATCATGTGGCTGGAAACAGAATTTTTGATTTTTTTTTTTAGTTAAATTGATAGAGATTTCAAAACACATACGTCATTTCACATAAGAAATGAAAACATTTTGTTTTGAAAATGCCAAAATGAAATATTTCAACTTTTACAGATTTTTTTTAAACCAAACCAATTCAACTCGCTTGATATAGATTCACAAACTGCATTGGTCGAGACAAATCTGCAGGTTTTGGTGTGGGGGGGAAAAAGCTTTGTCTGAAAAATTTCACACAGCTCGAGTCTTGGGGACTCTCTTTAACACAATCTGTCTTTATCCTATCCTCAAAAACAATCCATACATAGAGAAAGATAGTTCAGTTTAGTTTCCATGCCCATTCAGTTCTTGATGTCATTGTGAGACTGCTAACAAGAATGCCAGTATGGTGGTGATGGGTTTGAGATCCTGGCCCTGTTAAAATTAATTGCAAATGTCCTATTGTCTTAATGGGTCCAGAATTTCATCCACAGACACTTGTCTTCCTGGAGCTGGGTAGAATATTATTATTTCCATTTCTAAAATACTTTCACTACATAATTGTTTAAGCAATTTTAGATTCTCCTTCCTCTTCACAATTAGAAGCTTCCCAATATCCAAATATACTATAAGCAAGTTTTAGTATAATATTTTGTATTTATATCAATCATACCTTTCATTCAAGAATCTTAAAGTAATTGGAAAATTGATTCACCTATATATTAAGTGACTTGTTCAAGAGTTGATGTAAAACCGTTCCTATAAAAAAGGCATTAGGCCCACCTACTCCCTTTACACAGGCCACCAAACCATCATTAAATGGTAAATATTGTTACAACCTGGCTGGATTCAGATCAGCTATGTGGATGTGAAAATGTGTGTGTCCCCAAAACAAATTTTAATCCAACCAATCACCAACATTTATTGGACTGATAGATGTTAACATACATTTATGGGCACACTCTACGGCCAACTGACATTTTTAGATAAATGTTTGTGTTAGAGATTTCGGGTCACACAGATGCTGTGCTACAAAGTATACAAATATACAATTTAACCCTTTTCACCTGCAATTTTCAGGTCAAGCATTTTTAATATCTTAGCTACAAAATCCTTCTTAAAAACTAGCTGAAGCAATGGAAAAATTAATGACCAGACCCTCAGCAAGTTAGTCAATCAGCACAGCTCCATTGAAACTAGTGGAGGTATACGGACTTACACATATGAGGATTTAGTCCCTCCAATTCTATTATACAGAAATATATTTTATTCTTTTCATCAACAGGTTAAATTAGGAGTTGCAGCAATGACCCTAGCACAACAGTTGATCTGTTTGGCACAGATGAATCAGCCAAAGTCCATGGGAACCAGCTAATGTGTGTGTTCTCCATGACTTTCTATCAAACTATTTTAGGAATTTCTATAGGGCTCATAAACATTGTATCTAATCACTTTACCTTGGTAGCTCCAAGGATATTTATTTTGAAAACTTAAGTATTTTTTGAAGTTGAAGGAAGTTTCCAGATTGACTTTTTTTTATGTAATTATATCTTTCTTGCAAGCGTGAACTTCTTTCAATAATACCTTCAACTTGTCATCCTATTTAATAATACAGAAATATCTGTGTATCTTTGATGGGAAACAAACACATGGAAAATCTCACAAGTATATAGGTTTTATGAAAATGTCATTCTCCACCCCTTAGGATTTTATCCAGAATTTAAATATAGCTGTTGCAAAATAACATCAAATATAATAAAGTTCCACATAAAACTACCAAAAGTGTAGGAAATTCAGTCTATGCATTTTGTGTGTGTCAGAAGTGAGGACAAGGAAGGGACTTCTTAAAGCATCTTCCCAGCTGACTGTGAGATTCTCAGTCTCTTGTCATGCCGTGTAAAATTGTTGCAAGCTCTATGTAATTTGTTTACCTACCAAGTAAGTTAAAATAGGGAAGGTCTTGTAGGAAATAAAACATTCAAAGAAAAAAAAATCACTTTTGTTTAGCTGGTGAAGGCAGACTTGGGGCCAGGCTACCAGGTCAAGCTCTGGGAGGGCCTATTTTATATGTACATCACTGCCAAGATACCCCACAACTTGTTATCAGGGATATGATTATTCTACCCCAGGGGTTCTCAAACTGGGGGTCAGGACCCCTCAGGGGATCACAAGGTTATTACATGGGGGGTCGCGAGCTGTCAGCCTCCACCCCAAACCCTGCTTTGCATCCAGTGTTTATAATGGTGTTAAATATACTAAAAAGTGGTTTTAATTTATAAAGAGGGGTTGCACTCAGAGGTTTGCTGTGCTGAAGTACAAAATTTTGAGAACCACTGTTCTACCCTCACGTAAAGGGTGTGAGGCCCCATGTCCAATCCTGATGAATCGACAGGCTCTGTGGGGACATCACAGCCGGCTATACCCCTGCATCAGCCCTGACCTCTACTCAGCATACAGCCAAGCTCCTTTTGTATCTCACTACTAGCAATTCCTTCCCCCAGCACCCACCCTTTGGCTGTGGCAGTTTCCTGTGACCACCAAGCAGATATGCAGAAAAGGAGTACAACATGTGGCTGTATTACTTTTTCAAGGTAAATTTTACTGGATTACAGAAGGGATAAAGAAATATGCATGTCCAATATCCCACCCTATTTCCTGTCCTCCCCCAACAGCTGGTCCTGCAGAGGCTCCTGAGCCCTGCTCCATGCTAAAGGGGAGAGATACAGCACAAAGAAAAACCAGCCATGTGCTGATCAAGGAGGGCATGATTGGGTATGTTTGTAATAGTGAGTTATACCATCTTTGAAGGTCTTGACATGAAGGGTTTCAGATTTATCCTTATTAGTTTAATTCAACTGGATGAGATTTGCAACTCCAGGCATCTGAATACTTCAGGGGCTCACCAGCATGGAAAATTACTTAAAGACTCTCACTGAGTGGTTTTATAAGACCTTTTATGTGATCAAAGTAATACAAAAACATAAACAACACAGTTGTGTTGGAGACCTCTATGACTTCTTTAAGCTATGAAATGGAGATTTATTTTTCTGGGAGATAAAAGCAGGATGCATCTGTTTAAAGAGAAATGCTGTGTTTTTTATCATGGATTGTGATGCCCTGAATCTCTGGAGAATATCTCATGGCAGTTGCAAGCAGTTTAACTGGAGGAGGACAACCTTACCTGCAGCTCTTTAAGGAGAAAGTCCCTCATCAGCTGTTCAAACAAAGGAATGTTCTGGAGAATTGCAGAGCCATTGGTGGAGGTTATATTCTGACTATATTCCTCCAGCACTACAAAACAATAGCCCCAAAGGAGCCTACTGAATGCCTTCTCTGCATCTAATAGTAGAAGAAGGCTACTTCCTTTCATTTGTTTAAAATGAAGATGATGTGTGATACTTGCAGAATATTATGATTTATTATTTTCCCTGTAACAAAGCCAAATTGGTCAAAGTGAAGTAGTGGTTATCGGGATAAAGCTAGCCAGTTTTCTAAGCGTTTTATCAATATTTTATAATCTATATAGATTATTTATAACAATTGGTGTAACTCAGACTCATCTGGATTTTTTTGCTGGGGAGGAGGGGAGTTATTTTGTCTTCTTAACAGAACTCAGGTGATTTTCCCTGATCAAAAGAGGGACTGAATATTTGGAGTATTTGAGGCTCTAAAAGCTCACAACAAGATTTATAGAACTCACTGCTAAAGCTGTCCAGCCTTAGAGATTTGAAAATTGGAAGGGCCCCTATAGCATTTTAAAATCTCTCTGGTCATAGTTCTACAACCAATTGTACATTTTTATTACTTTATACTATTTTATTACTTTATTTATTTATACAGGATTTTAGCTACTCCAAATAAGTATGTATTTATGTTGTAATATGAATTCATGAGGAGGAACAGGGTTTGTTTTTGTTTTGTAGAATTTAAACAATGTGTCTGTTTTTGCTCTTTATCAATTTTATTTTTGTTACATTAGAATTTCAGATATAATTATCAGTGCATCATGGAATGGCATATTTTTCCAACCATAAACCTGGTTTTATTTCCAAAATTTAAAAAGTGATCATGTTCTTGGAAGAGAGTTGCTTGTGTCATAAATGTGATAATGTATCTGACTTATATAATTTCAAGCTTCTTATGGGGCACCCATCATCAACCGAGTCCAAGTGGTATCCGTTTCTTTTCTAATATTAACTAGAAAAATGTGAAAAATGCTATTTTGGTTTCTATCATATGTAATAGTCATGCCTCAACTACATTTCCCCCCAAACGTATGGAAGACTTTCCTATTGTCTTTTGTTTCAAAATATAGTTGTGTATGTGCCCAATCTAATGTCCAATAAAGTCAATGAAAATCAATGTTAGTGAGAATTGGATGGTTCTTTTTTTCTGTTGGTAAACTGCACAATTTATTTATTTTTTTAGTATATTAGAAGGGAATTATCATCTGAGTAGCTGGTCTTTGACATCCAATGTTTCTATCCAGGTGTATATTGGTACATGGTTGGAGATAGTTATATTTATTTTGGATGCTAAATTATTTGTGACTGCTTTAGCCTCAAATCTATTCTAGATGAAGAATCGTGAATTTTAGAATGGAAAATAAATCTTTAGTGTTTTGGTTTAGAAGCCTTCAGACATCCACTAAGTCTTGTTTTTCTCCATAAGGGTAAGAGTTAAGGTTTTAGATTTACTTTCCATTGAGAAATTGGAAACCATTTTTCTAATTTAGATTTGAAAATATTAAAGGCTCGTCTAAGAACAGATAAGTTATTTGTAAGATAACTGTAATTGGTAAATAAATCTGATAGCAAATCATCAGAAGGGCATATATATATATACACTATATTTAGATTATTGACAGGCAATATGCCAGAAAAGATGAGAGAAGGTCCATTGTCATCTACAAATATTGAAGTAACCAAAAAGGGTATTTGTATGTATTAATATGGCTGTTCTCTTTTGAGTACTATAGAGTAAACATTTGCATCCACCCAATCATTGTTTTAACGTTCAGAGGTGTTTAGACTTGTTTCCTGAACTAAGGTAAATTCAGTCTTCCCTTTCTTAAGAAAGGAAAGAACTTTGTTTATTGAATGGTTAATACTTTAATATTCCAACTATATAATTTTAAAGAATGCAAAAGAGGTAGGTATGGGGTTGGCTTTGCTTAATATTTGCAAAAAGAAAAGGAGTACTTGTGGCACCTTAGAGACTAACCAATTTATTTGAGCATAAGCTTTCATGAGCTACAGTTCACTGTGCATCCGATGAAGTGAGCTGTAGCTCACGAAAGCTTATGCTCAAATAAATTGGTTAGTCTCTAAGGTTCCACAAGTACTCCTTTTCTTTTTGCGAATACAGACTAACATGGCTGTTACTCTGAAACCTGTCTTAATGTTTGTATCTTAGGAATTATGTAAATATGTTGTTTGTATAAGGTTGCTTGGTAGAGTACCCTCCATAGGTAAATTGTTTGGTAATTAATCTTTTGTCAACCAAATAATTAAATGGAACATCTAAATTGAGCATTTCTCCTACTGATATTGCCTGAGATTCTCAGACCCACTTTAGACTGAGAGAGAAAAAAAAGAGGGCAGGGGGGCTAGACAGAACTGTATAAAGGGATTATTAAAGCACCAGATCTTAAGGGTTGAAAATTCCCCCAATTCAAGAACTGAGAAAGACTGTCACCTCACAAGCACTGACGCAGGGAGTATGCCAGACCAATAAGTGGTGGCAGAAGGTACATGTTGGGAACAGGGCCCCAGCCTGAAGTGCTGTAGAGATTTGAAGACTGCTGCCCTCTAGAGCTGCTTAAGTTACAGCAGGGGCTATTCAGTTCCTGAGACAGCCCAGACCTGAGAGGGATGTGAGAGACATAGTGTACATGAGAAACAGAGTTGGTATAAATTTGTATTTAATTTAATTTTAGATTAAGATTGAATTGAAGTTCTAAATAGTTTTTTCCTCATAAATGAGCTATGAATTTTTAACCCAGTGACGGCTTTGAGAATGTTCAGCTTGTTAAGCCACTAAGTTTCAACTTCCCCATTCTTGAGTGGGAGAAAGATGACATTTTGTCAGGTACTTAAAGAAATATTGAAGATTACATGAGAAATTTGGGTGAAAAATTGTTTTATTAGGCAATTACCTATTTTCATGGCTTTCTTGAAGCCCACTACTAGATTCTGACATTGTACAGCATCCCACAGTAGTCTACTGCAGAAGATCAATGAGGGCAACTTCCCCAACCCCATTTTTAAAATCTTTTGGAGGTGCAATCTTATGATATGCAATAACTTGTATCTTGAGGAAATTGCCACTCTGAGCTGGAGTTTTACAGCATATTGTTTCTCAAGGATTGCATGATTTCAATTTGATTGAACCATGTGGTTGGAGGTCCAGGCATGTGCCACGGCTGATTCATTCAAAGATATGGAAGGGAGCTGTTGTGAGGTGGAGCAAGTAAGAACCTCAACTATAAGAACAAGGATCACAACAGAAGATCTTTTGTTCTTTTGGACAGTGAAAGACACCAGAAGAAGCAGACTCCTACTGTCTTCTAAGGCTGGCCACCTATGGAAGGAGCTAGTGCAAACTAGCATGACAGCCTATGGCAGCCTGATCAGTCTCTGCCTCCAAAAGATACCCATTAGCATGAAAGTGCCAAGTAGTTATCACCTTGCCATGTTCTTTGACTGAAGTAAACATTCAAGGGACACAAGTCTGAAGACAACAAGAACTAAAGACCTTGAACCCCTTTTAGATTAAGTATTTTACTTTTACATTTTTGTTTAAGAAGCTGGGCAGCAACTTGGCCTTCTAGAATTCAAAGGTGTGAATGTGTGTGTCATGGGGGGGTGGGAGGGTGAGAATGCATGCGTGAGTACCTGTCAAATCCCAAGGGAAGGCACTATCAAGAAATAGTCTGAAGTTTTACGCAACTTAAGTGCTGTCTTTTTAAATAATACAAACAAGATTTGTAAGTTTTGTGTTGTGTTAGAAACCCTGAGAAATTGTAAAACTGTTATATGCAAAGTATTGATGCAAAAATTTGGCAAAGTTATCCGATACACATGCATCCTAAAGTGTTCATTGAGATCTTTGTTGAAAAGGATGGAGAAAAACATTAGTCACCAGTGAATAGGCAAAACCCAAGGAGAAGTCTTGGATTGGCTCCAAGATTGAAATGAAAGGTAATCAATTGTCTGATCAGTAACTTATTAATATGCTAGGTATGGTTATTTTGCCATGAGTAAAAGTTCTTTAATTGGTATATAACTAAAAGGATAGCTCACCCCTTTTATTTTTGTGTAGGATTTATTTACTGTAATAATTCAGTGATTTAACTAATTTGATACTAATTAAATACATTTGTTAATCCATTAGTTTAATTTCTTAAACAGCTGAATTGAATCCATCCTTAGTTTAGTCCAAGTGATGTTTTTATTTTAGCATTTTAAATAAACTTTAAAAATATGGAACCATTTTTCTTTTTTATGCTAGCTGCACAGAATTTCACCCACTGTGAGTGATTCTGCCTCTCACACTGTTTACACTTGTGTACCTACAGTGACGTCAATGGAGTTATTTTGGAGGGCAAAAAGGACTTGATCCAAAGCCTTCTGAAGTCAAGAGAAGGACTCCTATTGACTCCAGTGGACTGGCCGCAGGCCCAAAGTGAGAAGGGTGGATATTAAATGGTTATGGCTAAAGGCAGAACAGAAGTGTAGCCATTAAACTTGTAACAGAAACAATATCATAAGCAACACATTTATATTGATTTTTACTAGATGATTGTCAATCACAAAGTAAGGTAGCAAGCTAGCAGAGGGAACTTTTCATGCATTATGCAATTTTCTTGTTGTGGTTAATATTAAATAAGATAAACCATGGCAAAATAAAAAGAAAAGGAGTACTTGTGGCACCTTAGAGACTAACCAATTTATTAGAGCATAAGCTTTCGTGAGCTACAGCTCACTTCATCAGATGCATATCGTGGAAACTGCATGTGTATATATAAAGTCTGCTGCAGTTTCCACGATATGCATCTGATGAAGTGAGCTGTAGCTCACGAAAGCTTATGCTCTAATAAATTGGTTAGTCTCTAAGGTGCCACAAGTACTCCTTTTCTTTTTGCGAATACAGACTAACACGGCTGTTACTCTGAAACATGTCAAAATAGGAATTATGTAATTTGAACCTTTTAAATTGGTTGTATTAGTTATTATTCAGCAAGGTAAGATGTGTTCTTGAAAGGAGGAATGAGAGTTCACCCCATTAGCAATCTTAGTCAGATACTAGGAACGATGGTTGGGAATATCAGGCCCAGGAGAAAAGAAAAGGATATTGAAAACTTTTGGTGTGTGCATCTGTGGAGAAGTTATCTACATAATATATATTTGTATAGGCTCCTTAAGGGTACATGGTCCTGATTGAGATCAGTACTAGCAAAGATTAGGTTGCCATAAAGTCACTACGAGAGATGTTCCCGATTAATAAACATATTTTTTATAATCACTGAAGATAAGCATATACCATATGACTAAAAATCAAATGAATTATTTAGATATTGTTCATTTAGCAAACAATATTGTTATTCTAATCACATACCAGCATTAATTAAACACAAAAACTTGTCTTTAGATTTTTTTTTTATTAATTTTTGCTTCACATGGGTCTTTACAAATTTCAGACTTCTTTAAGGTTTTGAGCAAAATATAAAAATCATCAGGCTTGCTGGGTAAGATATCTAATATCAATGTATCTAAAAATATCTAATATCCAGTAGTTTACTTGCTGGACTGAATGCAGGTCGTCGTCTTCTTTCATATGGCTGGTGTAGAGCAGCAACTACGATTTCACCTAAAGTTGATTGAGCCAAATGGCTACATCAGGAGTAGCAGAATTCTGCTAATACAAGTCTTTGCTACTATAAAAAGGTGAGAAAGGTCTTGGGGAAATGATAGTTTTTCAGTGAGTCTGTTGTTTTTGCCAGCCGCTAAAAGGAATTGCCTCTCTTTAAATGTATGTAGACAAATAACTACAAGTTAGGGTGAAGGATGCCATTTACAGCCATGCTTGGCAGCTATCTATTTTTAAACTTAATCCTGTCTATCAGTAGATTATTAATTTTGGGAATCCATAAAATATAAAGCTCATTGAATTTGGACTTTCCACTCATGCATTGCATCAGGGCCTTATATATATATTTAGTATCTTTAACTATATTCTCTTAACAGATGGTGGCTAAGTTAGGGCAGACATGAACAGATTTTAAGTAGCACGGGTTACAGGGCTTCTACTATATAACCCATAACTTGGGGTAGGCTCTCCTCAGCCTTGTCCTGAGAACTCAGCTCACTCTGAGTCCTTCCTTTGTTTCTCTCACACACATACATACCCGCACCCACCCAGGGGGACAGACAATGCAAAGGGTGGAACCTCTGCCTGCAAGAGTCACTAGGTCTCACCTTATCCTATGAGCCCAAGGCCCATCATCAAAATAGTAGGATCTCTACTTCTAGGAACCATTCATTTTATCCATTTAACTAAACCAAAACAGGCCACAGGGGGCAACAGTGACTAGTTTTTCAACCCCACCCCCGTCCACCTCTGGCATCACAACTCCTGTCCTTCACATTTCATAGTCACATGTTAGCTCTCCCACCTAACAAATCCCAGAAAAGTTCAGGCTGATTGTAACAGATATCCCTATGCTGTATCACTGAACTCGCCCCTCCCCTGTCTCCAGGAATATCATCATGACCTCCCTGTTCACATTCTTCCTAGTCTTGTCCACACAGGCTGGGTTTGCAGCTCCCTGTCAAACCCATCTGAGGAGCATTTCAGACTGTACTAACCTAACCTCCACCCACAATTGCCTAATGTACAGTCCGAGTTTGTTCTTTCCAGGAGAAAGTATGGGGGAGGGAAGGGACTGGATATTCTTCCTGGCTCCTTCAGAGTGGCTCCTGGAGCAGGCACTCCCAGCGGCACTCGACGTACCTCTGGCCAAAATTTCACAAGTCCTTCCTGCCTCCCAAATCAGGCGGGTGAACAGGACACAAGGAACAGTGCGTTCCCACAGCAGCCACAGCATATCCACAGCCTCCCCTCCCATGAGCAACCAAACCTGTCAGGGTTGGCTAGAGACACAGGGCTCTTTCTGGGCACTGTAGCGGCATTGCATGACCCTCGGCTACCCCTTCACCCCACAAGCAGGGGGACTGTGGGTGGCCAAGATGGAACAAGCATGGAATTCCTCCTTAAGGGGGCTCCTTCTTTGGCCCCCGAACCCTTATCTGTCATCTTCTGCATACAGAGGACGACTGATGCTGTATTATGCTAACTCCTTCTGGAACAGCAAGTAACCTTTTCTTTGCTGGAACAGAGCTTGGAAAGACACCATGTGGCCGCTCCTCCAGGTTAAATCCTGGGAACTGAGAAATGCAGATCAATCATACTTTTTCCACTCCTCCCCAAAGGCCAAGAGTGGGAAGGGAAGACCTACCTGGTATCCCTCATCGAGTGTCTCCATCCCTTGTTGGTGGGGTACTCCCCTTTCACCATCAGCCCCATCAAGTTTCCCACTTCTTGAAGTGGGTGGGTAGCATCTGATTTCCCTGCATTGACTGTTTATTGTCATTTGAGCTGATCTGAACATTGCTACTCTTTGTTCAGTTTTTATTAGATGATTTTGAAATCCATCTCCCCTTTCAGTTAGTTGATCTAAAGAAAATTGGAGAAAATTTGTCTTCTGAAAATGTATCGGTTGAAATACTGCCCTGTCCCCACTGACTTCAACAGAGCTATGGTTTCACTCGTTATCCATTATTATGGCCAAATGTAAGGTTGTTTCTTTTAAAATGTTGGGGTATTTAGACTTCATGGCTCCAACATCTTAATTTTCTTTCTTTCTTAATATCCAACAACTCTTTTAGAGCTGCAAGTTTTGTTATCAAGCTCAGTAAGTTTGTCTGTCTTAGCACTCAAAAAGAATTCTGCAAACATTTTGAAATTATTTGTCTAATCGGAGGGTGAGACAGAACTTAGTGCCTGCAATGATATTTTAAAAAGGGATTTAATCAAATGCTCATGGAGATGCTGTTCAGCTGCATTATGTGCCTGCCTTGGAAGTCCCTTTCCACTGGGCAATAGCTGAAAGTTATGCAAGGGACTCTTTCCCCATTTGGGCCTGAGAATGCTGTCTGTAGCCTGGAAAAGAAGAAACTGGGACTGGAATCAAACTTAGGTCTTCCATGTGAAATTAGAATTAGTAATGTTATATATTACTTAATATAGGTTAGTGAGTAACTCATTTCTCATTATTAATGTTCTCATGAATTCCCTGCTAACTGTCCCTTTGATTATAAGTGGGCCCAGGCTATTGGATTTTAATCCATTTTTAAAAATCTGAATTTACTCAAAGATTGGAGTGGCGGCTATTATTGATCAATGTTTTTCTTTGGGTCCAACTCCAATTTTAACGTTCAACCATCATATAAGGATGATGGACTTTAGTGATTTTGTTACAAGTCAGAAAAAAAAGTAAAGGGGGAATGAAGATTTCTCATCTCTATTTGTCATACATGAGATAGCCAGAAGAATAATGGGACATCTATCATTACACTTCCATTGATTTTTATTAAAGTAATTGTAATAATTGTATGAGGAATAAATTGACTAAGATAGAGGAAGGCAGGAGTGAGAAGATGGTGTGGAACTGCCTTTTCTGTGAATGAGAAGCACTGGAAACAAACGAAAAAACCTTCTATGAAGTCTGGTAGAGATTTCCAGATTAAAATGAATGAGAGCACAGTTACTTTTTCCACTGCTACTCCATATGTTTAGCTGATTTCATTAAATCACACAAGGTTAAATTCACCCCAGTGCAGAGGACCAACATAAGATCTATGCAACACTAAAAAGTCTCTTAAACACTGTTTTCAAGACTTTCACTGGACTTAGGTGGTGGATGAGCCTTGCACTGACCCTCTACCCAGGGATGAATTTCATCCTCAGTGAATGTTAAATTTGAAGGTTCCCTCCCACTTCTTCTTGTCCTGCCCCCCACACCTCCAGTTTGTCCTTACATGTTTCTAGGCAGTCTTCCTGATTACTATTAATTTCTTACACATATAGCTACACTGACAGGTATGAAATTTGATTTTACAATTACCATTGAGGAAGATAATGGAATGTCAAAAGGTTGATTGTAAAATTCCAGGGTTTACTGATAAGTGATATGGCTGGTCATATCTTTTATATGAATCTGCACAAATTTGTGTGAGAGCCCTACTTGCTGAGATCATTTTATTTCAGATATGGCTCTCAGTTGTCAAGTTTTAGCATATATTCTATACCTTCCCATTAAAAAAAGAATCCTAATAATAAGTTTTAATGAAAACACAGAAGTCCCTTAGCTATATCATCATGAACAGTGAGCCTACAGTAAAAAGCTAAAGTGGTACCTAGCCTTACAAATTTAGCCGGTGTCTGTAAGACCATGATAAGAATAAATGCTAGTTTCAAAGCAGTAAATTATTAGAAACGGCTGTACTGAACATGGTAAAGTAATGCTGTCAAGTGAGGTAAACTTCAGAATTTCAGCCTCTGAGAAAGATAGTGTCTATAAGGAAGCTTAATTTCAAAGGAAAGCAAACTATCACCCCCAAGCATGCTTAAGCTCCAGTTCCTCTCTGATCACAAGATGTATGCGTGTAACTTTAAGCCTTTGTTTATAAAATAAGCAAAAACAGCCCTTTGTAGGCTATGAATAATGTTGTTATCTAAAGAACAGAATAGATGTGTACTTTACTTAAAAATGTAGAAAAATGAGGTTCAATATTACATTGATTAAAGAGAATATTTATCTGGCTTCTGTTAATTTACACATGAGCAATATAGATATATCTAACCCTGTGACAGCATAGTTTTTAGAATTGACTGTTGAAATAATGCACTCTGAACTAAAGACAATAGTAGTATTAAGCAAAATGGACCCAATCCAAAACCCACTGAAGTCAATGGAAAGTTTTCCATGAGCTTCAATGGTCTTAATAGCCTTTAGACTTCAGGCTCTATGTGACTACATGGATTAGAGGACCTGAAAAAAAAGCATCCCTGATGAATTGTATTTGTCAAAATAATCTTTCCATTTGGAACAGGCTTCAAATGTAAATTCAAATTACAAGCAATACGGCTACAGGAAGAGTAACATATGGGAGTCTAAAAGACACACTTTTCTTTGTGGCAATGAAACGCATTGTTTATGCAGCTGCTTTGATTGACAGCTTGGATGAAGTATGAAGTGCATCTTAGACAGAAGGCTCTCGCTGTGCAGCAGTGGCTTACTATAGTTTTTTTTTTTTTCCATTTTAAATGTTGTTTTATAGGGTTTTTTTTCCAAAAAGCAGCAGATTTTTTAAAGCTATCACAACAATTTTGTTTCAGAGAAATCTTGCCTGCTGATTGATTTATGCAAAGTGATTTGTATTTTTCTTTCTAAATGTCAGATGCACAAATGTGTATACTTATACATAAAAGCTTTCATCTCTCCACAATAAATGGCTTTCTTTTTAACAGTTCAAGGCATAGTGATGTTGTTATAGCAAAGAAAACTAAGAGGAATAAAACTTTCATATGTTTGTAGGTGTGACCATGATATTAAATTTAATGGAAATATCGTAATACATAACCTTATTTTAAAATGTAAATCTGTCCTTTCTAGAGGCAGTCAGTTTTTAGTGTGTATAGTGTTCATTTGGTTCAGTAGTGTCCAACAGTGATTTAATTTAAGCACATCCTAAGAACTAAGACCTCTAAGAAACCCTGTGTATAATCTAATAAAATTAGTAAAGTAAGTCAGACACTTTGTTGACACTTGTAGCCTTTATCAGCAGTTCAGCACAGGATTGTAAAGAAACAAAGAGTTAAGAGCTTGAAGAAGTAAAGCAATGAGAGTCTCAGCTTTTACTAAAATGTGAGTACAGGAATGGATCTACATCATAGCAGCTCCCACTGGCTGCGGTTCACCGCTTCAGGCCAATGGGGGCCACAGGAAGTGGCGAGGGCCGAGGGATGTGCTGGCCACTGCTTCCCACGGCCCCCATTGGTCTGGAGCGGTGAACCATGGCCAGTGGGAATTGCGATTGGCCGAACTTGCAGAGGCGGCAGGTAAACAAACCAGCCAGGGCTTACCCTGGTGGGCAGCGTGCCAAAGGTTGATGATCCATGGACTATACCCTCTGACAAGGGACACAAGCAACTTGACCTTCTAGGGAGAAAGATATTCTCTTCCACTTCCCTCCATTTTGGGATCTCAAATTATCAGGCCCTCCTGTCCAAATATGATATTACTAATTATAAGTTTTTGGAACTTAAGCTCAAGCTTCCTGAGCAGGACAGGGCCCGCTTCCAGGCCTTAGTGGATGAAGGCAGATTGGTGGCCAGAATTTTCATCCAACCTATGGTGGAACCAGCAGATACTGCACTTAGTGGTATGCAGCCATCGTTATGAGGAGAAACTCATGGTTATGATCTACAGGTTTCCGTGCAGAATACCATCCATGATCTGCTATTCAATGTTGTCAACCTACTTCATGAGAAGACAGATGAATCTCTCCACTCCCTCAAAGTCTCAATGGACAGTGCTTTGCTCACTGAACACTTATACCCCTGCTCCCAAGAGAAAACACCAGAGACAGTGGGATAAGGCAAGACCAACTCCAAGACTGTTTTACACCACTGTCCTCAGGAACCACCATGCTAGAAACAGAGGGACCATGAACCTAGGAACCCAGCCTCTGCAACATCCACTTCCACATCTTACCCCCCCAAGCAAAAAGGTTTTTTTGACAGTCCTGTTGAGACCCACAGTCCTTTACTGATGCCACTTTATTTCCCTTCTCTGACATTTGGAGGCCATGTTACCAATTTTTTAAAAACTGAAGGGATCTAACTACAGACAAATGGGTATTGGAGTTTATTCATGGTGGCTGTTTGATTGAGTTTCTGGTGTCTCCCACCCACAACCCCCCTTCCCAGTTCCTTTGGGGGACCTCTCTCACAAGGAGATGGTATGACAAGAGGTAGGGTCCCTTCTTCTCTGGGGAGCCACAGAAAGGATTATTAATTATTATTATTATTAATAAAATTGTGATTGCAATAATATGCTAGATGTTTTCCAGACCTATTAAAATAAAGAAATTGGGCCAGATCCTCAAGTGCTATAGGTTGGCTTTGCTCCACTGACTTCTATAACAGGTAAAATTTATGCCAGCTGAGGATCTGGCACATGATCTCTATCCCTAAAATTGTTACTAAAATTCTCTGTTAATAAAACACTCTTTCCTTGGTCACAATTGAAAGTATTTGGCTAACATTTACTCTTCTCAGACAGTGTTGTACCAATGTGTAAGGAAAGATTTTTACAGAGTTTTGCAGAACTGATTTAGATCTTAGAACATTCTGATAACTGTGCAATAGAAAGTAAATGAGAACAGTTGTGTAGATTATCCCATAAAAGCTCTTCAGAAAGTCTGTAGTATATTTCCATATTACTTTTTCAAGAGGATTTGAAAGAAGTTATATAGAAAAATGCACAGAAACACTACAAACTGGAGTAAAACACAACATATCAATTTTGCTACAATATAGAACTTTTTTAGCCTTCTGCTCATTTAATGTAATTTTTAGAGGCTAATCGTTGTTATACTGATCTCTTTAAATATTCAAAGCACAGTAAAGATATCTATTAATAAATGTCCTAACATGTCCCTGGTGAAATTAGAGGTATTATCATCCTTAATTTGCATAGGAGTTAACAGATATAGATTTTAATTGGACATTGCCAAAGCCATCTGAGAAACCAATAAGTGTGATGGGATTAGAACTCATTTCACATTCATGTATCTATGTTCTGTGTTTTGGCTAGAAACACTAGAAAACACTGTCCACAAAATTCAAACCTCTTCAGCCAAGTTGTCAGGAATGGCACTGATTGTGGATGCCCACCTTTTTAGATATCCAACTTGAGATATCTTGAGCCTGATTTTAAACCGTTCTTGACCGACAAAAATATACTTTTGGGGTGAGGGGAGGGAATTCATTTCTTTGTATTTTTTTTAACCGAAACCAATCAAATATTAATTATTTGTTTTTCAGTCCCTCCTGATAAAGGCATAATTAGGTTTTGCTTTTTCGAGAAATATTTTAAAATGTCTTTTATGAGTCCGATTATAGTTAAACTTTGTTCTCATAATTACAGAGCAAACTGCTGCTTTAATTACCAGCAAAGTTAGATTTTATTCTTTGATGAGTTAGTTAAGAAAACAGGTAGTCCATTCTCATAACCAACCGACCTTTTATGGTGTTATATGGGGCTGCAAGTTACAGACTTCCTGCCGAATCAGAACTAAAGTGCTTATGTAGTCACACAGAAGGGCAGAGGACCAGCAGTTAGAATATATTATGATACAGAATGGATAGAATAAACATTTCAGAGCATAAAATCTGTACATTATGTATTCATGTAAGACAATATAATGGGACAAGAGGTCACCTGGCATGAAAATGTAGATTGATGAGGATTTCAATAGAGCTGATACAGATGAATTATACTGTGCAATAAGTTGTGCCAAAACACATGCAGGGATGAGTGCAGAAAGAGACACAAGGAGCCTTCCCCCAAACCCCCATTGCACAACTGTGGATGGGCCAGGGACAGTTTTAGGGCTAGAGGAACAAGGGACACTAGAGCTGACAACCGTGCTAGAAATATCATAGAGAGGACAGAGTGATATAATGATGGCTAGGCCATAAGATGGCTGCCCTTGACATGGCTGGAGAAGTTGGAATTGTGTGCAAAGGGAGGATACTGTACACTCTAGAAGGCTATAGCAGCAGTCACTGCTGTGTGTCGCTTCTTCAATAATACATTTAGAAGATGCTATGAATAAACAGGCCCTCTTCATTCTCTCTACCATGGGCACAGGTTTATAGACATTCTAGTTCAATATCGGGCAGGATAGATTATAACTTTCATATTATATATATATATATATGTGTGTGTGTGTGTGTCATATATATCACACACACACACACAGTCAATTTATGCAGTTTTTCTTTAATAAAACATACACACACACTCACACTACCTCTACCTGGAAAGGAGAGTAGAGATTATGTGAGTGATTATTCCCCTGTTGAAGTCAATGGGAAAGCTCCCATTGACTCAAGTGGTGCAGGATCAAGTCCATAATGCTTCTGTTTCCTCCCCAGCATCCAACCCAGCAAAGACCATAAAGGAAGTAAAGATGCTGCCACATAATACTGGTATAACCCAGGGGTTAAGTCCCTTTAAATACAGTTCATCAGGTACTACTTAAGATATTGTTGCCCAGCACTGCCAGAAACTGCACACCCCTGATTTTTTTCCCCTTCAACTAATCAAGTGCACTTCAAAACCCCTTCTACATCTAGGGCAAAATAATTTTGACATGCAGTCTTACATTCTTAATTACTTGCAGAACTGAGAATTAAATTAACAGCAGTTGGAAGGTGCAGGTGTCAAGCAGGTGTTTCAAGTTCTACCTAAAAAAAGCAGATAGCAAAAGTGGGGAAAAAACAAATTGGGGATGTTAGATTGTACTGTGTATATGTCTTGTCTGCATAATGTTAAAAATTTATTTAATAAATAGAGACTCTAAAATGGAGGCAAACCTTTCAAATGTCCCTTGTTTCAGACCCACATTTACTACCTTTAAGGCAGTTGATGGTACCACACTTTTATGTTTGGTAATTATGTACATCAGAAATTTGGAATCATGGAATCCAAGACCTAAGTGCACCATCTCCCATTGAAATCAGTAGGTCCATTCACTCAAAAGTTAAGCATATGTTAAGTATAATTATTTCACTGCCTGGAGATAGACTGTTATTCATGCTAATAATATTTAATCTTATTGCTTTAAACTTATAATTTTCTTTTGTCCTCCATTCTGGGTCTTTGTCAAACAACAAAACAATGTTGTCAACCTTTGTCAAACGTCCTTAAAACAATGATTATAAAAGATTCACTGAAACAGAAAAATGTAGTGTCTAGTGAAATATACTATTACTTATAATATAATTGGGTTTTGCTGCAGACAGAAGCAAAGATCTATTTTAATAAAGTGTCAGATAAATGGACTAGATAGAGCCTTCCTTTTTAAAAAAGAATGGCCATTATTATTTCTGCAGCTAAAGGGCTGTCAGTGTTTCCATTAAAATATTTGGGAGATTGTAGGACTTCCACTGCAAAAATTCAATCCAGATGTAATTTGGCATACAATACCTAAGTATGAAAGTTCATTAGTTTTACTAATTCTTACTAAAAAGAAAAGTTTAACCATTTTTAAGATAAAGGCTTTTGTTGTTGTTGTTTTGTTTTAAGAAAAAAATAGTTTTTAGTTCTTTAGGCATTTTCCCAATTTAAAATAATTTGGCAAACAATATTTGAAGAGATGGTCAACATTTTCAAATTTTTAAACTTCCAAAAGCATATTTTCTTCAAAAATGAAGAGTTACTGGATCTTAACTATGAGTGGTAGTGATGAGAATATCAGTCATCTACTGGAAAGAGGTACCTTGTCATTCTTGCTAATACGTGCTTTAAAACATTAACACCTCCATACGCTGTTTGAGCTGATTGTTGGCTGTCCAGCACTAAATCTAAGATTCAAATACTTTAAAAAAGAAAAAAAAATCTTTCAGCATGTACAAGCTTTAATAGGCACAGGAATTTAATTTGTCAAAGAGGGGAAACCATTTGAGATTTTATTCTGATGGAGCAAAACACATGTACATTTTAAGACATGTTAAGGCAGCTGTTAGAAAAAGAATATACTTTAAAGAAATGCTGGCAACTTTAGGTCCATGACTTCTTAACTTTTTTTCCGGTATGTGTACAAGCAAAGTCTAACTTTATTCTTACAAATTCTTAAGACTACTCCCATGCTGTTGTGGGACTTTTAAAATACGTGCAACCCCACTTTTATCCCTAGTCTTTGTATTTATTACAATTTGAAGCTTTTCACTGCAAGCAATACCTCTGATTATTTAGCACCTTTGAAAATAAGGCCACTTCAATGGGGACATAATCCAAAATACAGTGACGTCAATAGGAATCATTTTAATTTACTCATTTTTTCATTTACAAAACTCCTCCCCCCACAACTGGTACCAGTCCAACAGACTGGTCATCTACGCTGTACACTGGCTTCCCATAAAATTTCTAATCAAGTTCAAAGCACTCCAGGATATCTAAAAGTTAAACCCTCCATTCCAAAGACTGTGGTAGACAAATACACTTATCTGACACAAAGGAAGTCACTACAATAAGAATATAGCTTGTTTGTGTGGAAGACTGACCTTTCTCCAGGGTTTGTCTATGACCGAATGAACTCCTCCGGGAACTAAGGACCATCACAAATGTCTGCTCCAAGTGCAAGGCACTTCTTTTTTAAACTTTGCTTTCTTTAACAAACACAGAGCAACAGATGTATTTATATAAAAAATAAAACCACACATCATCGAAACAAGACATTCCACTCCACATGCTTCTCCTCTCAGGAAGGGACGAGAGAACAACCAACATGTCACAGATGTTTAGTTAAGTTTCTTAATGCACTACTAGAAGGTGCTCAGATACCATGGTAATTAGCATGGTGTAAGAGCATTTACAGAATAGATATTAGGTAAATCAAATTCAATAAGAGTTTTGCCAACATATGAACTGCAGGTTTAGGGCTTTGGTGGATTTTTAGGGCCTGATCTTGTTACCAATAAGTTCAGTGGGAAATTTCCTATTGATTTAAGGAATGCAGGATCAGAGCCTTAATGAACCAGAATATATTGTCAAAAGCTTTACTAAAATAATGTTGTGTTTCTTCCAGTAGTATAAACCCAGACACTATTATGTGCTCAAAGAATCTTTAAGAGTTGTGCTTCTTCCTGATTTCATCAGAGGACACAGATGTGACTCTTCTGTGCTTACTGACCAATATCACAACAAAAATGTACTAAATCAAGTGTGTTAAGAAATTTGTTATGCTCTGCGTGTGTACAGCTCCCATAAACACTAATGGTAGTTATGATAGACTGAAGGAAATAGACCCTAAATGTGAAAACCCTGCACATTCACAGACAGTAGTAGTTTCTTGCTCCCATAAAATGTAATTAGGCAGTCATAAGCAAACTTAAACAAAACAAAAGATGTTTGACTCTGAAGTAATTCAACATATTTAGTAGGATCATCTACATTTTTCTTATTCATTCCCAAACAGAACTACACATTTGCCAGGTTGAAAAAACTGTCTTTTCTTTTACATATTTTCAGGTAATGTTAATTAGACAAAGATATTGCCTAGATCCTAATCCTATTCCCATGCAGTCAATGGGTGTCTTTACCATTTGTCTCAATGGGAAAAGTAATAGGCTTATGTGGAATGGTTCTAATTTGGATAAAGAATTAAAATAAAAACATTTCTTCCTTAAAATTAAATAAAAGTGTATGAGAACACTTTCATAAGGTTTTTAATCATATACCTAACTTTAAGCATATTAGCATTGCTTAAGTCAATGAGGCTCTTTATGTGCTTACATATTTTGCTGAATTTGGACTTCAAGGAACTGACAGGTTTAAGGAAATCCATTAAAACCTTCTCTTTCTCTCTCCCCCAGCACACACAAACATCAGAGGAGCTTGTGCATTCTCCATGGTCACATTTTGTCTTCTCCTGCCTAAGGTGGAAAGAGACTACAGGCAACTCCCCTGCCCTGGCACAGCAAACAATCTCTAACTCTGTGCTCCCTGCACATGAGGAGTGGGCAAGAAGCAGAGTCAAAACTTTCAAGTGAAACTTAAAATGCCAGTGGTGTAGGGCTAGGCTCTTACATACTTCTACACCAGCTACCACTGATAGGAAGGCACCCTGAAACTTGTTGGAGGGAGAAGAAGTTGCTGCTCCATGATCTTCAAAGGACAAAATGCCTCCTGCCATTACTGCTCTTGATCACTAATGCTGCAGTGACTTCTCAAGCTACAATCTCACCCCAGAGCTGGAGTTCTCTAGTCTGATGTTTGAAAAGAAAAAAGGTGGACTTTTCAAACTTTTAACTACAAAGAAAACTCCAAATGTTTGGTGTAGCCCAGCAATCTGAAAGTTTAAAGCTTAAAAATTAAAGCTTTTCTGCATGATTAAACTGCAGTGTATTTTGTTTTCATCTTAATCATAAAAGTATCTTTTGATGGCTAAAATAATAAAGCACATTGGAAATTCCTTTATAGTTTCTTATGTTCAACTTTCAATCTTCAAGTACTGCAAACGAGGGGGCCAAATCCTTCTCTCATTGAATCAAATTAGTGTGTACCACTAATGGAATCAGACCGTTTGTGAGTTATTCCCCTCAGGATGGCTGCCAAAGAGCAGTAGATTCAGAAGTGGCAGAGTAATTTAAATTTTTTCTTTGAAATCTGTTCCACAGTGTGTTCATGCTGAGAAATATTTCTTCCCTTTCAAAGCTCTAGACAGGTGGGGTGAGCAAGAGGAATATAATTTTCATTGAAGAGACAAATATATGAATATTTCTGATTACCTGGAAAGTAGCTGGGGAAACAAATGAAACACTCCTTCTTAGCTGAAGTACACAAGAGTACTGCATACAATCTCACCACAGTACAAATGGTGGTAGGGTTCATGTCACTGGACTGCACTTTATCAGAATAAAAGCACAACTTCCACATATTCTCCAGGGTAACAAGTAAAATAATGATGGACAGGTCTTTTAGTTGTTAAACAAGTTTTAAAAATTATATGTTCTGTCTCTACATTTTTTTTTCCTTGCTCAATGATATGCCAGAAGCAGAACTGAACACTAAACCATCAAGTCAAAAGGCTTCCAGTGAACAGTCTCATTCACTTTGCACCACATTGCTATGGGAGCTTATGTAACTTTCTTCTGCAGACCAGTGGCGGATTTAGAGTTAGTGGGGCCCTGTGTGCAGCTTTGTTTTCGCCCCCTCCCCGGCCCCCATTGAGACCCAGACAAGAAAAAAAAGCATTCTTTTTT
This sequence comes from Lepidochelys olivacea, assembly GCF_965140295.1. Taxonomy (NCBI): domain Eukaryota; kingdom Metazoa; phylum Chordata; order Testudines; family Cheloniidae; genus Lepidochelys; species Lepidochelys olivacea. Next base: position 173,339,571 of record NC_140411.1, read on the forward strand.
TCCTTCTCCTTCTCCTCTAGAATGCATAACGGGAAGTAAATAAAAATAAAGTGAGGTACCTTGATTGGGTTTGGGGTGCAGGAGGGGTGTGGGTTCTGGGAGGAAGTTTGGGTACAGGGTGTGGGCTCTGAGCTGGGGCAGGGGGTTGGTGTGCGGGAGTGGGCAGGGGGCAGCACTTACCTGGGGCAGCACGGCTCCCAAAGCGACCAGCACACACATCCCTCTGGCAGCAGCTCCTAGGCGGGGGGGCAGTGGGTCTCCGCACACTGTTGCCCACAGGCTCCACACCCGCAGCTCCCGTTGGCCACAGTTCCTGTCCAATTGGAACTGCAGAGTGAGCGCTCAAGGCAGGAGCAGCGCATGGAGACACCACCCCCGAGGGGCCACACCGGCTACTTCCGGGAGTGGCATGTTGCAGAGGGAGGGAGGTAGAGTGGGAAGGGAACTGCCTTCACCCTGCTGCTGGCACATTTCTGAGCACCCCTTTGGGGGAGGGAGGCAGCGGGTCTCTGTACACTGCCTGGGGTGGAGGCAGTGTGCTGAGCCGCCTCCCGCCCACACCAGGGGCACACAGAGATGTGCCAGCAGCCGGCTGCTTCCAGGAGCACTGTAGGGCCATCGGCCATGGCATGCAGGCAGCCTGCCTGCCTGCCCCCTGCTGTACTGCCATTCGGGACTCAGGGGCAGGTTGTCAGATGAGATTTTTCCTGCATTTGGGGGGCCCCCTGTTGTTGGGGGCCCCATGCCACCACACCGTTTGTTTCATAGTAAATCTGCTCCTGCTGCAGACTCAGTAGCTCCTCCATTGAGATTTGATTGTTTTACTTTTCCAGGCTTTTAACTGAAGCTGTGTGGACATCTTGAAGCAAACTGCCTGTCCCAATGGTAATCTCAAACCATGGCTCAGTATGCTGAGCATCACTTGCATTCCCCAACTAGATACACATACATGGGCCAGGATTCTTATGCCACTTTATCTCTGTCAGAAGCAAGTTTTGTACAATAGTAGCACTTAGTTTCTACCAGTTTGAATAATTTTACTAGTTCTAATGATATTCCCTGTTATGTGAAGAGGAATTATATCCTGCACTGGTAAAAGTATTCAAACCAGACAAAACATTTCAAGTGCAACCACTATTATTTCCATGAAAGGGAAGAAAAAGAATTACACAGATATTTGAAATACTAGAATTATAGCTGTATATGGTTCCTACCTTGACAAAACTTTTAATTCTTATTCCACCCCCCACCCCACTCCCAAATCTAATAAACATCCTGCTTAGCTGACAAGATAGCACCACCTTTGCAACACTACTCTGAGCCTGTGACCACAAAGTAACTGAAAGCAAAGCCTTGAGAAGCTTGACATGGGAGTCAGATTTACAGGTTTATAATGGCCAGTTAGGCCATGCAGTGGGTCTATTTCTCTAGCAGTGAAATTGCAAGCAAGTCAGCAATAGAGATAGAAGCTTGCCAATTTTTTCCCCCATTTTGTCACCTTATAAAAAATGGTTCTTGTCCTCACTCTCATTTGACAACCTCATGCTGCTAGTTTAATTGAGGTTAATGAGCACTACTCAGGTGGATTAAGTTAAGCATGATAATGTGTATGCTTTTTACATCAATGGGAGCGTTGTCATTCACTTCAATGATCATAGGATTAAGCCCTTTGTTAATTTTATAATGTCGGAAAGCAAAGAATAAAAATATCCTGTATTATATTTCTAACAGCAAATGAATTTATTATTTCTCTGATCTGGCAAGCTGATCATTATAAACACACACACAAAAGGGCATTAGTAAGTTGAAGCATGCAAATGGCTCAAGCACAACTCAGTATCTTTTTTGAGAGAGTAGTTTGCATAACCACTTGCATCATATTAAAAACAACAGATTACTATTGTTGAGTTTAAACTTGTTGAGTGAATTGATGCAAGTGTTTGCATTGCTTGTGATCCACTGAGCACTTCAAATTCACTTTTCTCCCAATTACTTCAAGACCAGCTTAGAACATCTCTATGCAGAACTAAAAGATTTTGCTTTTTTATTGTTAAATGCAAAGAGGTAGAAGGGCATTAGAGACCAGTGTGATTGTGAAGAAATTGGAAGGTGCATGTGAAAAGTGATATAAATAGAAAGCCAAAGACATAATAGAATAAATAAGTTCTGGAAGAAAGGGGAATAGAAGATAAGTGAACATGATTAAAGAATAATTGGGGAATAGAGGTTAATGCTGAACACTAGATGGCAAAGAGCATTCCAAGTACATAATTGCTGTTCAAGTTTGAAATAAACGAATAAATGGTTCCCTTAAAAAGTACAAAAGTGCCAGACAAAAGGAATGGTGAATTTCTTAACCTTTACTTTGATTCTTTACCCTTACAAAGAGGGAGGAGGAAGACTAACAGAAGAGAAAGATTTTGTGGTACAATAGGGGAAAAGCAAAATTGTGCTTAGACTACAGAAATGAAAGTGGGACCGGATTGCAAATATCATAAAGAACGTCCCCTTCCAGATTGCTGGTTCATATCAGAATACTTCTGTAATGACCTACGTGTGCTGTTGGCTCTGGTGATTTTGCATTCATTGGAAGTAATGGGAAAACTGAGTTGAGTGGAACCAAGAGTGGGATCCTGACGACGCCCATTGAAGTATTTATATTCTAAATTAGACAAACAGCCGAAAAATAAGTGACAAGAGTCCATGGGAGTGGAAAGACTGCAGACAATAAGAAGGAAGTACACAGTTTTATTTATGGTAGTCAGAGAATTCTTAAGAGTTCTTTGGATAATGATCTTTACTGTGGCATAGAGAGTACACTTACAAAGTCAGAGGATAATACCAAGCTGGGAGGGGTTGCAAGTGCTTCAGAGGATAGGACTAAAATGCAAAATGATCTGGATAAATTGTCTGAAGTAAATATGAGGAAATTCAATAAGGACAAATGCAAAGCACTCCACTTAGGAAGGAACAATCAGTTGCACACATACAAAATGGGAAATGACTACGTAGGAAGGAGCACTACAGAAAGATCGGAGGGTTATAATTGCTCACAAGTTAAATGTGAGTAAAGAGTGTCACACTGATGCAAAAAAAAAAAAAAAAAAAGCAAATATAATTCAGGGATGTATTAGCAGGAGTGTTGTAAGCAAGACACGAGAAGTAATTCTTCCACAATTTTATGCACTGATAAGGCCTCAGCTGGAGTATTATGTCCAGTTCTGGGTCCCAAATTTCAGGAAAGATGTGGACAAATTGGAGAAAGTCTAGAGAAAAGCAACAAAAGTGATTAAAGGTCTAGAAAACATGACCTATCAGAAAAGACTGAAAACACTGGGTTTGTTTAGTCTGGAGAAGGTAAGACTGAGATGGGACATGATAACAGTTTTCAAGTACACAAAAAGTTGTTACAAGCAGTAGGATGAAAAATTATTTTCATTAATATCTGTGGATAAGACAAGAAGCAATGGTCTTAAATTGCAACAAGGGAGGTTTAGGTTGGACATTAGGAAAAAATCTTCCTAACTGTCAGGCTGGTTAAGCACTAGAACAAATTGGCTAGGGAGATTGTGGAATCTCTGTCATTGGAGATTTTTAAGAGCAGGTTAGTAAAATACCAGTCAGGAATGGTCTAGCTTTGGCACGTGGTCCACCAGGGTAAGCCCCCTGGCAGGCCGGGCCATTTTTTTTTCCATAGATACCAAGGTCAGAAGGGACTATCATGATCATCCAGTCTGACCTCCTGCACAACGCAGGCCACAGAATCTCACCCACCCACTCCTGCGAAAAACCTCTCTCCTATGTCTGAGCTACTGAAGTCCTCAAATCGTGGTTTAAAGACTTCAAGTAGCAGAGAATCCTCCAGCAAGTGACCCGTGCCCCATGCTACAGAGGAAGGCAAAAAACCTCCAGGGCCTCTTCCAATCTGCCCTGGAGGAAAATTCCTTCCCAACCCCAAATATGGCAATCAGCTAAACCCTGAGCATATGGGCACACTTCACCAGCCAGATACCCAGGAAAGAATTTTCTGTAGTAACTCAGATCCCACCCCATCTAACATCCACACACAGGCCATTGGGCCTATTTACCATGAATAGTTAAGGATCAATTAATTACCAAAATTATGTTTTCCCATCATACCATCTCCTCCATAAACTTATCGAGTTTAATCTTAAAGCCAGGTAGGTCTTTTGCCCCCACTGCTTCCCTTCAAAGGTGTCATAAATATAAAGGGAAGGGTAAACACCTTTAAATCCCTCCTGGCCAGAGGAAAAACTCTTTCCCCTGTAAAGGGTTAAGAAGGTAGGATAACCTCACTGGCATCTGACCAAAATGACTAATGAGGAGACAAGATACTTTCAAAAGCTGGAGGGAGGGAGAAACAAAGAGTCTGTCTGTGTGATGATTTTGCCGGGAACAGAACAGGAATGGAGTCTTAGAACTTAGTAAGTAATCTAGCTAGATATGCGTTAGATTCTGTTTGTTTAAATGGCTGAGAAAATAAGCTGTGCTGAATAGAATGGATATTCCTGTCTTTGTGTCTTTTTGTAACTTAAGGTTTTGCCTAGAGGGATTCTCTATGTTTTGAATCTAATTACCTTGTACGGTATTTACCATCCTGATTTTACAGAGGTGATTTTTTTTTTTACTTTTTCTTCTATTAAAATTCTTCTTTAAGGAACTGAATGCTTTTTTTCATTGTTCTAAAGATCCAAGAGTTTGGGTCTGTGATCACCTATGCAAATTGGTGAGGATTTTTATTAAACCTTCCCCAGAAAAAAAGGGGGTAAGATTTGGGAGGATTTTGGGAGGAAAGACATTTCCAAATGAACTCTTTCCTAATAATAATAATAATAATAATAATACCAGTTGTCATGGTTCCTCCCCCACTCTGAAATCTAGGGTACAGATGTGGGGACCTGCATGAAAACCTCCTAAGCTTACTTTTACCAGCTTAGGTTAAAACTTCCCCAAGGTACAAATTAATTTTATCCTTTATCGTTTTATCCTTGTCCTTTGCCACCACCAAACTTTAACTGGGTTTACTGGGAAACGTAGTTTGGACACGTCTTTCCCCCCAAAATCCTCCCAACCCTTGCACCCCACTTCCTGGGAAAGGTTTGGTAAAAATCCTCACCAATTTGCATAGGTGACCACAGACCCATACCCTTGGATCTGAGAACAATGAAAAAGCATTCAGTTTTATTACAAGAAGACTTTTAATAGAAATAGAAGTAAATAGGAGTAAAGGAATCACCTCTGTAAAATCAGGATGGTAGGTACCTTACAGGGTAATTAGATTCAAAACATAGAGAATCCCTCTAGGCAAAACCTTAAGTTACAAAAAAGACACACAGACAGAAATAGTCATTCTATTCAGCACAATTCTTTTCTCAGCCGTTTAAAGAAATCATAATCTAACGCATACCTAGCTAGATTACTTACTAAAAGTTCTAAGACTCCATTCCGGTTCTATCCCCGCCAAAGCAGCATACCAACAGATACAGACCCTTTGTTTCTCTCCCTCCTCCCAGCTTTTGAAAGTATCTTGTCTCCTCATTGGTCATTTTGGTCAGGTGCCAGCGAGGTTACCTTTAGCTTCTTAACCCTTTACAGGGGAGAGGATTTTTCCTCTGGCCAGGAGGGATTTTAAAGGGGTTTACCCTTCCCTTTACATTTATGACACCGGTGTTAGACGTTTGGTGGTGGCAGCAAAAGTCCAAGGGCAAAGGGTAAAATAGTTTGTACCTTGGAGAAGTTTTAACCTAAGCTGGTAAAAGTAAGCTTAGGAGGTTTTCATGCAGGTCCCCACATCTGTACCATAGCGTTCAGAGTGGGGACAGAACCTTGACACTATTGATGTCCCTTCCAGTCTTACACTTCTATAATTCTGTAATACCAATTCACTTCAGAGGCATCTGTATTGACAATAAGCCAAAATAGAGATCAGAACGTGCAAGAGAATGAAAACACATACATAGGGTAGAACTGTAAAGCTGAAAGCCACAACTTTTTTTTTTAAAAACACACTTTAATTGTGGGGCTAAACCAGGACAAAAGGGTCCACCAATTACTTGCCAGATCTTTCACTCATGCTTGCCCAAACTGACCAACAGCCAGAGGTATATCTACACAGCAACTTGACATCTTCAGCTGGTCTATGCCAGCTGACTCAGGCTCATGGGACTCAGGCTGTTTCATTATTTTGTAGATTTCTGGGCACTAGGACCCAGTGAGGTGAGAGGGTCCCAGAGCCCAGGCTCCAGCCCACATTTCAAAGTCTACACAGCAGTGAAACATCCTCTGACTATGGGCCCATGGTCCTCACAGGGCTCTGAACTATCATCTCCCCAGGGTGTTAAGGGAATCCAGGCGCTCGCATTACACTGGGTTCCAGTCCAGGGTCCCTATAACCAGCAGCCAAGATCTGCTCCAAAAGACTGCACTCCACTGCCTCCTGGACATTTTCCTACCATAGCTTGTCAGCAGACCTTTCCCAGGGGCTCTCTAAATTCACCCAGTTTCAAGACCAGGACTTGAAGTACTCTGCCCTGAAATTCCCCACCAGCCCCAAACCTAAAGCACAAACAAACCAATTTCTGCCCTCCTCAGAGCTAACCTTTCATCCCTTGTGAGTTTCCATGGCTTTGTCAGGGAAAGAGCCCTGGGAGGAGTTAAGTGGAAGATGTCTCAATACTATGCTTGGCTGTATTCCCAATCCACCACCACCACCTTCAATCAGCGCTGAGCTCCTCTATGATGAATCTCCTGCTCTTGGGTTCAGTGAGCTTTCCCTCTACCTCCGGGTTCCCCATGAGCCTTCTACCTGGCAGGGTATCCCAGCTCTGGCCAGTTCCATTACTACCGTAACACCGACCTAGACATGGGCATCAGCAGCAGCAATCAAACCTGGGATGTCTGGAGCTAAACACATGAGCCTCTACTGCATGAGCTAAAAGACATATCTGTTAGCCAAGGCTCATCAATCTCTTGCTGGCCTAGCCACCACTAAAGGGGACAGAGCACCAATCGCAGCAAGCAGGGGTTACGCTACCTTCTCTGCACTAGGTCCTGCTACTCCTTTTTCCTTTACTACTAAGAGAGTGGCTCCAGAGTAATTTGTTCTCTCCCTACAGCCCTCTTCTGCTCCAAACTTCATGCCTTTTTAGCACTGCCCTGCTGGGCTTCATCTTTAATTTGGCCTGTCCCCACCCCATCCCAAATGCAACTAGAATTGTCGATCAGCCTGTCAGATCCACATTTACCCTTTCAGAGCCAGAATGGGGGAATCTGCCATATCACTTAGTCATTCCCCATAAAAAAAAAATCTGCTGAACGTGGTTTAGCTGCAAGTATAGACAAGAACAAACCTGCAATTTCAATTGCAGTAGCATAGTGGAGAATGAGGCTCATTGCCTTTATAGTTAAAAGGATTCAGAAACCACACATCCCATTTTTACAGTGAAGGACTCAGTAAGTTAATGCTTGTCACATAGTTCATTGTGCTTATTTTGCAAATTTGAAACAGCATCATGAAGTATTTGATATCCTTTAAAATAGAACTATAATGAACCTATATTTACCGCAAACTGTCTACTAATATCCTAGTTTCCATTTTTTTTCCAAGTCAATACTTGTGGGGAAAAAATGTCCTAAGAAAACCTGGGCACTTTCAAGTTCCTGAAAGCCAATAAAAATATAGTATATAGACCAATATAGTGTCCCATTACATATGTGGCATTTCATTTTAAAAAAAGTGTGGGTTGTTCTATCGCAGATGGCCTCCAAATGAGACATCCTGTAATTTAAACACAGGCATCAAACTTCTGTAAGCTGTTAGATGTGTTATAGGACACTGATACATGAAATAAAACATTTTTTAATAAAATTATGATTATGTTCTTACACTCAATGTAACTTCTCAATAGAACTGCCCAGCTGTATAATGGAATGGGCAGTTAGTTCCAAGGATATTCATTTGCACATTGCAAATGCAGTCTTTCGTTTGCCACCACTGAATAACGTTTAAGAGAAAAAAAGTAACTCTCTTTTCCTCACTTTTTAGCCGTGTTTATTCTCTTGACTATAGAATCACTCACAGCTACAGAATTCAAGAACCTCTTGTTTCCACATCTCCCATATGGCTGAAGCAGGGCCTATGCACTCCACAAGTCTAGGCATGTTGCAGTTTATAGTAGATGAAGTGCTTAAATCTAGTCTTTAATGTGTTAATTCTCTTGTTGACATTAGGAAATGGTTTGTTCAGATTACTGAATAGGAATGCTGAGTTTTGGATAACACTTTGGCAATTTAAATCTAAAAAAACAAGGTTTCACACCCATAAACTATGTTTCATGGATTGGTTCAGCAAGTTTTGTGAAACATTCTTCGTGTTTGACTGGTTTTGAATGAAGCTAGGAATTTTTAAATCTCCTGAAGTTTAAAGAAGAGTACAATGGATATGTAATCCAGTAAACAAAAATAACCAAAACTAGCATATGGTAATCCATATAAACCAACATTGGGAAATCTGATATAACTATAACTACCTGTGATCTTGTTTCAGAAGGAATCATGTCTCTAGGGGAGAGAGACTAGTTCAGTTTCCATTCTCATTCAGTCCTTGTGGTCTCTTTTGAGATGGCTAGACATTTGTTTCTTAGTACCAGTTGTGATATGGACACGTGTCCAGTAGGAACTAGCCTGAAATCCATTGCTCATTTCACATAGGCTACTGATTGGTAATGAATTTCACCATATGCACTAGATATAAACTAATGACTTATACCTTCATTATTCTATGTCCCATTTAGAGTCTCCTCAAGCTACTGGAAAACTTAAAAAAAAAATCCTATGTTTCCAAGCTGACAAATCTTTTGAGGAAATAGAAAAACCTAAGTTAAAATATTGTACAAAAGGCATTAATAAGAATATTTGTTTATAAAATTGCCAACGACCGCGGAAGCTACTAATATGAAATAATGGAGGTGGTAAGGGAATATCTACATGCAGAAGGGTGCAGAAGAAAAGAGCGATAAACAGGAAGAGGTGACTAAGCTAGGCTAACATGAAGGGACACACTTTACGAAGTGTCATGCAGTGTTTTAGCTACGTGGTTCCCATAAAAGCCAATATAACCACAGAGAAACTTGGAGCAAAAGGAGTAAAGAAAACCTGATTAAAGTCAGTATAATCACAGCAAATAAAGCATTGAACATCTATCCCAAACAGGGCTGGCTTTGTGACTCGAGTGTCCCTTCCTATCCTGCAATCCTTTATTTCACAGAAATTATTCAGATTAAATAAAGGGCACGTTCTATGAGTTTTAAAACAATGAACTTCTTCAAAGGAAAATAAATACTTAGAAGTAATACTTTTTGGTTTTCAGCAGTGATTGTCAAGCTTTCTAATAGAGTGTGTGCAATACATTAAACTCTGGGAGAAAAAGACACCAGAGTAGCAAGAAAAAGTGATTTTAACAGTTATATTTATTCCTTTTGCACTGCGTAACAGAGAGCTGGACAAAAATATCATATACTTTCATTGGAAAAAATTTTTGTTTAACAAAATGGGATTTTTAACTTCTTTTGAAAATTTTCCGTTTTTCAACACAACAAAAACGGAAGGATTTTTATGTGTTTAGATTTTCGGTGTTTCCCTTCCCCTTGAACTCTCTTTCTTTCCTTGTAAACAAAGCAAGAGAAGTTTTTATTTTAAAAACACAAATACAAACGTATTTCCAAGAACTGAAAAAAAAATGGTGCTAGGGAAAAAAAAGCTGTTTTTCTACTAAAGGTTTTGGACCAGTAATTAGTCATGCCAATTAAAATATCTCAAATAGTATATTCAATCCTATGTTATAGCTGATACTGTGTAAATAAAATATGCTTGTTTAGAGCAAAGTAAGATAAAATGTCTTCATTTAAAATGTTAACTTTGACTGCCTTATTAAGCAATTGCTGAGTAAGCCATATAGCAAAACATCACACATTCCAGACATTAAGAAATGCCAGGCTCTTCGAAGTACTTATGGATTGCACTTTCAGCCAGACAAATTATGCTGAAAGAGCAACACAATAGACACTTCAAAATGTTCATGTTCACTGTTTGGAGGTAAAATTGTTACTCAATTAGAAAATGAACATTTATCATTTTATTTAGAAGCCCTTTCCTCTTTGATGACCTGACATCAGCTGCTTCCTTTTTGCTTACCAAATGCGCCTGTTGGTTGTGTTCTTTAAGTCTAGATCCTAATGAACAAGTCAAAGGGTATTTTTTTAAATGTATTTTATAGTCTGGAATGTCCATTACGCACCCTATTTTATTACTTTACTGTGCTATCATAAAAAAAGCAATTCCTTATGCTGCACATATAAATCATCAGTCAAATAGGATAGCATAACAATACCTGATGTCTCTGTATTTTCTTAGCTTGCTTTAATATGCTTCTGATTCAGAGTTTTTAAAACAGTCAATACGCTTAATTTAAAAAAAACAAACATACATACTTTTGTTTTCAAAGACAAAAATTGCAGTATAACAACTGTCCCCCTCCCACACAGATGGGAAGAAAAATTAATACAAAAATGTAAAGAAAAGACCTTTGTGAGTCCCATCATAGCCTTGCTTGCCAAAGGAAAGCAGAAATGATTGTGGAAAACTCTGGCACGTTTTACAGGGTGAACTGTAAAAAACAGTGGTGTGGTGTAGAGGGGGAAAAGGCAAACATGAAAGTAGCTGTAGTGGATATAAGTACCTCCTTATAGTGTAAATGAGTAAACTTAAAAAATGGATGGGAATGAGCAATCTTGTTCTCAGAAATTCACTAAAGTACATGAGACATAATAACTCAAACTATGTTATTAAATAGGAAACTGTCTCATGTTGTAACAAAAACACCCAAACAAGAACAAAACTATAAATGTGGTGAAAGAAAACAAGTACTTAGCGTTAGCCTTATTTTTGTGGAAATTGTTGGTGGTTTCGGTTAATTGTAATTATTTACATTTAGCCAATGGGAATTTGGAATTCTATTATGAACATTTCTGTCATAAATATAAAGAGAAGGGTAACCACCTTTCTGTATACAGAACTATAACATGCCTCCTGGCCAGAGGCAAAACCCTTTCACCTGTAAAGGGTTAAGAAGCTAAGATAACCTCACTGGCACCTGACCAAAATGACCAATGAGGAGACAAGATACTTTCAAAGCTGGAGGGGGGGAAATAAAGGGTCTGTCTGATGCTTTTGCTGGGAACAGATCAGGAATGCAGTCTCAGAAGCTCTGTTAAATTAGTAAGTAATCTAGCTAGAAAGGCGTTAGATTTCCTTTTGTTAAATGGCTGGTAAAATAGGTTGTGCTGAATGGAATGTATATTCCTGTTTTTGTGTCTTTTTGTAATTTAAGGTTTTGCCTAGAGGGATTCTCTATGTTTTGAATCTGATTATCCTGTAAGGTATTTACCATCCTGATTTTACAGAGGTGATTCTTTTACTTTTTCTTTAATTAAAATTCTTCTTTTAAGATCCTGATTGCTTTTTCATTGTTCTTAAGATCCAAGGGTTTGGGTTTGTGTTCACCTATGCAAATTGGTGAGGATTTTTATCAAGCCTTCCCCAGGAAAGGGGGTGTAGGGCTTGGGGGGATATTTTAGGGGGGAAGACGTCTCCAAGTGGGCTCTTTCCCTATTCTTTGTTTAACACGCTTGGTGGTGGCAGCATAGGGTTCAAGGACAAGGCAAAGTTTGTACCTTGGGGAAGTTTTTAACCTAAGCTGGTAAGAATAAGCTTAGGGGGTCTTTCATGCAGGTCCCCACATCTGTTCCCTAGATTTCAGAGTGGGGAAGGAACTTTGACAATTTCACATTACAGGAATTATACACTAGCAACAAATGTGCACACACTTCTGAAACTTAAAAAATCCAAGATGAGCTACTTACATAACTAAGTAACTAACTAAGTAATGGGGCCCCTCACTTCTGGATCACCCCCGGCAGCCCACTACAGTTAGATGTCTGCCTGTTTCCCCCATTTCAATAATTCCAATGAAGATTAGGTATATTGAACAGTGCTTCTTCAGGAGGTCTGGTTTATTTAACCCAAAGGCAGAACATTTGACAAATAGTCCTCCACCCCAGCATCCTAGCTAGACGAGGAAAACGCTGAATGACCCATCAACCTCCCTTATGAATGAGTCAGAGCCATCTTGTGGAGCCAAAGCCTTTTGTCATCAGCTGGGAAAAGATCTCTCATCTTGGGACAAGATCCGCACAGAGGTCAAACCACAATAGCCCTTCTTCAGAACAACATGGAATTGCTTTGATCTGGGGCATCTGGTGAAGTCCTTGCATTGGTACCAGGTTTTGCGGAGGCTTGGCATTCATAGCTTTTCCCACTGAGAGTTTTCCCCACCTAGACTTACTTAACTAGTGAGCTCCCTCACCAGCTCCCCCTGAGAAGCCCACCCATTAGGAACTCTCTCTTCCAGAGACTCTTTCTCTCCCCAGGAGACTCTGTTCTCCAGGGAGAGCCTCCATTAGGCATACTCCCTAGCCAGTTTTTCCTGCCACATTCTTTCCCCATTTGCTTCCTCCTTAGCGCCTTTCCTGCCCAGGTGTTCCTTAACTAGTTAATTACTGCCCAGCTACTTAGGCAATCAGTTATCCCCAGATCAATATTGCCTGCCTTATTGTTTTTAGCACAACCTGTCATAGTTATGCAGAGCCCACAACTGCCTTTAAGGGCCAGCTACCCTGTGATAGCACCCAAAAGTACTCATTTAACCAAGGACACTTTATGTCTTTCACCAATGTAAGAATTAAAATGCTAAAAAAGTAATGATGATGTGTTATTGGGTATCTGCGAGGAATCTAACAGCCAACCTCCACTTGAATTCAATGAGAGCAGAACTGGGCCATTGATTTGATTATCTAAAAAGACTGAGGGCCTCTGAGGTGCTGAGTAACCCCACAGTTCATTAATTCTTATAGAAGCTGAAGGGCTCAACATGTCACGTACTTAGAACCTCACAGGTTCGGGTCTTGTATAAAACAGCAATGCTATTTCAGGTGCCACTACAGGGTTAATGCCATTTCAGAAAGGCTCATCTGTTATGCCATTGCATGCCTGCCTCATCCAGACTCTACCCTTTATAAAACTTAAGGAGATTTTAAAACTAAATAAATAAATTGCACAGAGCTATAATCTTGAGATTTTATAAGCTGCTTTTTCTCAGGCATGAAGATATGATTAGCAAATAAGACTGGTGCTAGGAAAATGGATGAAATAGATCTAGGTCAACTTCAGATTTGTTTTTTTCATATGTTTCCTTATGCTAAAAATTGCTGCATGCTCTTTGGCATTAGCAAGTGCCTATACTATATCAATCTATGCTGTGTCCATTATATTTTTAGGGATTTATAAATTTCTCGTAAAACTTCATTTGGGGGATGGATAACATATTGTCTACAAAGTCTCAGAAAAAAAAATTCCCCACACTATATTGATTTAAGTCATTTTTTATACATTTTAGATTAGATAGATGAGAAAAAAAGAGAGAGTGTTTTGTGGTTTTAAATGCTTTGAGAGCTCATAACTCAAAAAGGCTTTGATTTATGAAGAAGAAATTTCAGAGCATTAGCCTATAACCCTTTGGTATTAAAAAAATGAGCTAAGTATGGAAGTTTAAAAAGAAGAGATACTGTGATTTATTTTTAAAGGTTAAACATGTCAAAATAGCACCTAGTGAAACTAGCAGTTAAGAATTACATAAGAAACTAGATGAGAAATAAGGAACTCTGGGTAACAACAAATCAAAAACTGTAATAGCTACAGGAGGACTAAAAGAGACTCAGTAAGATGTAAACTTAATCTTCATGTAACCAATATAATGCTATTTAAAAAAAATGATGGATCAGGGGACTGGTGTACTGATAAAGGTTTTAACAATTAGGTGCTGGCTCAAAAACCAAGCCAGCTTATTTAACGCCATTACCATCTGATGGCAGTTTGATAGTTTGTTGTAGGAATCTCCTTGAAAAAGAACATCTGAAATAGTTAAGTTTAGACTGTTCCTTTAAGCACAACCTGAATATGGGATGGTGCTAGGCACACTGCCCCAGGGGCAAGCACAGGGAGACACTATGCTTTAGAAAAACTCCTGTTAGACACAGTTCCACCCAGGGCTTCCTCTTGCATGAAGAATAATATGGCACACATTTGGGAGGTTAGTTTACTCCTGCTATGTGGCCAATCAGCTCCAGCATTGTGGCCCAGATCTTCAGAAGTGTTCAAAGCCAGATTAGGATCAGATTTTCAAAAAAGGTTGGTCTTCCATGTAGATACCTAAATAAGGTCCAGGTTTTCAAGAATGCTCAGAACCCAGCAACTCCCATTATAACACCAAGGTGTTGAGCTTTGAAAATAAAGCCATTTATTTTGATATATGTATTTGATAAATGAGCTCTTTTGAAATTCTGATCCTGTGTAGCTGCATTTACTCCCCACCCCTAAAATGTCACTCGCTTACTGGGGGGAACAACTGGCTTCGAGCCTATGTGCTCCCCCAGCATCTGAAGATATGATCTTGGTAGCCCTAACATATCCACATGAGGCACAAGGAATCCTTCCTTAGTCTGCTGTAATGGAATGCTAAAGCTAGTTACAAGCCAACTCTGATATACTAAAAAGACACAGGTTCCAGTCCTGCACTTGCTCACATGGGCAGTTCTAGGAATATCATATTTCGTCTCTTTAATAGGACGTCTCATATCAGTAGGTGCTTGCTGGATCAGGCCTGTGGAGCTGTGATTACACATCATTAAATGTGGAGGAATGTCTTTACAACACATGGCTTCTGATCATTCGCTGAAAGAAAATATCAGTGACAATGGGAGATACACAAGGAAAACTTTTACTATTTGGTCAGAAGTTTGCTATCTCTGGGTCCAGCAAACTGCAATCTTGTAACAATCAGCTTTGTCATTTAATAGGCTAAACTGAAACTTTCATCCTTACCAACAGTTTTCCCTGGCTCTCAGATCACCTTTGCATGTCCGAGTTATCTACCCAGGACAATTAATAGTGCATATAAAAAAATCAAAATACTATAACTAAACAGTTTGAGAAATTCCCTAGGAAATTTGGCAGGTCGACTGTTTTCCCATTAAAACCAGCTGAGTAATAACACAAAAATGCTATTTTCTCTTTTGGAAACCATGAAATAGCAGGAAAGCACTATTCTAAATATTATGAGATGTCATATTATTTCATAAACATAATTTACTGGGAAGTAGGCCTGTGAATTAAGTGCAGTTAACTCACACTATTAACTCAAAAAAATTAATCACAGCTTTAATTGCACTGTTAACAATAGAAAACCAATGGAAAATTATTAAATATTATGGATTTTTTTCTACATTTTCTTATATCTAGTATTCTGTGTTGTAACTGAAATCAATTGAAATTGGAATTATTTTTATTACAAATATTTCCACTGTAAAAATGATAAACAAAAGAAATAGTATTTTTCAATTTACCTCATACAAGTACTGTAGTGCAACCTCTTTGCTGTGAAAGTGCAACTTACAAACGGGGATTTTTGTTGGTTAAATAACTGCACTCAAAAACAAAACAATGTAAAATTTCAGAGCCTGTGAGTCCACTCAGTCCTCCTACTTGTTCAGCCAATTGCTAAATCAAACAAGTTTGTTTACATTTACATTTAATGCAGCCATATTCTTGTTTAAAAAATCACCAGAAAGTGAGAACAGGCATTTGCATGACACTTTTGTAGCCAGCATTGCAAGGTATTTACGTGCCAGATAAGCGAAACATTTGTATGCCCCTTCATGCTTCTGTCTGCATTCCAGAGGACATGCTGTTGATGCTCGTCAAAAAAATGTGCTAATTAAATTTGTGACTGAACTCCTTGGGGCAGTATTGTATGTCCCCTGCTCTGTTTTACCTGTATTCTGCCATATATTTCATGTAATAGCAGTCTCGGATGATGAACCTGAACCACCAAAAAAGAAAATGAACTTCCACTGGTGGAATGGGGGCTGCGGGAAGCGGTGCGGGCTGAGGATGTGCTGGCCACAGCTTCCCGCGAACCATGGCCAGTGGGAGCCGCGATCAGCTGAACCTGCAGACGCAGCAGGTAAAAAAACCGGCCTGGCCCACCAGGGGGCTTACCTTGGCAGGCCGCGGGCCAGAGGTTGCTGATCACTGGAGTAGCTCCTCTGGAGATGGGGTTGGGGCTGATTTTTCTTCTTCAGTCTGTGGAGCCACCACTTCAAATGTAAGACTTGAATAGCTTTGCGTTGCATTTGCAACTCCTTTTCAATATAACCCCGTTATTCCTCTTTTACATCACCCTCCACTGCACCCCTAGTATACAGTTACTTCCCTTCTATTCCAATCCCTTCCCATACTTCTTGCCTTCAAGCTCCCCACAAACAAACCTAAAGACACAACAAATCAAACAAAAGCCACTGAACTGAGAAAATGTATACAAATATGTCACTAATTAGCTACACTACTGGGCTTTAAGTGCCATCCCCTATGGTCAATTAGTACATTTGGTGCTAGATACACAAAGGAGACCTTATCAGTGAAAACTCAGGTGACCTTACCAGTGTAAACTTAGGCCCCTACAGGGTTAAGCGGCAGTTGACCAGGGTTTTTGAATGTCCACATTTTGGCTTGGGTGCCTAACGGAGCAGTTGTGTGCCTCAATCTCTTTGTAGATCTAGCTTTAATGTACGCTCTGGTCTGAAGACTTTACTTCACAGCTGTCTGTAAAATGCATGGTTGCTGCTGTGCAATGAATGTTAGCTAGTGACTGGAAGCAACACTTCTGTAGGAAGAAGCAATGTATAGCCTCACCACTCTAGGGGAGCACATTGCTTCCTGGAGCGGCAGAGGCTTTGTACCTGCTACTACACCCGTTTGTGGGACGCATCATACTCCACCCTTCCGCAGCTTGAGCAGCCAGCTATGGTGGCAGGCACATGGGGCACTAGCATACGGCCAGCTCATATTTCACTCATGATCACCAGAAACTTTTAACTTGCAAAATCTAAGAGGTCACCTATGGTGGAAAAATCCTATTAAAAGTTTTTTGACGAGCCACTGCTTTGATTTTAGCATATTCACCACATCAACACGGATAGTTTAAATATATTTGAGAATAACAGTGAGTGTTATTTTTTGAGCCTGCAATTTAGTTGGTGGTTGAGTGCAAATGTATATTCTCTTTGACACATTTAATTAACGTATACCTTAATATTTTGTGAAATACTCAAGGGGGAAAAATATAGGCCCAGACCTGAGGAAGAGCTTTGTATGCTTAAAACACTTGTCTCTTTCAAGAACAAAAGTTCGTCCAATAAAAGATATTACCTCACCCACCGTGTCGTTCTAGTACCTTTTCTCTCAGTCACAGGAAGACCAGAGGTAGAAACAGTCTCATACTCTGGCAATAATAATCTTGAATTTGGAAATGCCTGTTTGCAAAATCCTGACAAAAACATTATTTTTCTCCTTAATGGACAATCAAATGCATTAGTTTTCCAGTCAAACTCCTAAGAGCCATCCCACAGAATTTGAAGTCACTAGTCACTTGCTTTATGCTTAGTTCTTAATGCATACTGCCCAAGGGTTTCTATAGGCAAGGAGGAAATCATTATAATATCCTTATTAGTATTGAATAGCACTGTTAAGGTTCCTTCCCCACTCTGAACTCTAGGGTACAGATGTGGGGACCTGCATGAAAACCTCCTAAGCTTACTTTTACCAGCTTAGGTTAAAACTTCCCCAAGGTACAAACTATTTTACCCTTTGCCCTTGGACTTCCACTGCCACCACCAAACTTTATCTGGGTTCCTGAGAAAACATTGTTTGGAAACGTCTTTCCCCCCAAAATCATCCCAACCCTTTCACACCACTTCCTGGGGAGGGTTTGGTAAAAATCTTCACCAATTTGCATAGGTGACCACAGACCCAAACCCTTGGATCTGAGAGCAATGAAAAAGCATTCAGTTTTCTTACAAGAAGACTTTTAATAGAAGTAAAAAAGAATCACCTCTGTAAAATCAGGATGGTGAATACCTTACAGGGTAATTAGATTCAAAACATAGAGAATCCCTCTAGGCAAAACCTTAAGTTACAAAAAAGACACACAGACAGGAATATCCACTCTATTCAGCACAGCTATTTTCTCAGCCATTTAAAGAAATCATAATCGAACACATACTTAGCTAGATTACTTGCTAAGTTCTAAGACTCCATTCCTGTTCTGTCCCTGGCAAAAGCATCACACAGACCCTTTGTTTTGCTCCCTCCTCCCAGCTTTTGAAAGTATCTTGTCTCCTCATTGGTCATTTTGGTCAGGTGCCAGCGAGGTTACCTTTAGCTTCTTAACCCTTTAAGATTTTTCCTCTGGCCAGGAGGGATTTTAAAGGTGATTACCCTTCCCTTTATATTTATGACAAGCACTTTACTCCACAACTAGTTTAATTGATTTCAGACCTGACCCTTTGTCTAATCAGAATTAGACTTTACAAGAAGGACAGTGAGATGGAAAAATAATTGCTGCATAGATAGCTGTTGAAGGATTAGGTATGTAAAGGATGCTATTAATATTCAACACACTCTAGGAAATAAACAAACAAAATGCTTCTGTATTTGGAAGTATGTTTATTTGTGTGTAGCTTTCTGAATTGGTGGGGGGGAGTAATTTTACAACTTCATAGATTTAGATTACAGAACAAATACATTTTGCTACCAAACTGCAATTAAATACTCCCTCTCATTTGTTTCTAGAAATATTTGCATAAGCTTATAAAATGAATTACAACAAATAAGCTGTGAATGTTGTACTTTCAAAATATTTGATATACTAAGCAAAACTTGTACCTTTAAGGGGTCAAAATATTTTCATGTGCCAATTAGCCAGTAGTGCATGACAATGCAAATTTGGAGGTGATTACAACATACATTGAATGGTGTTATTTTTATTCTTCATATTGTTATGGTCTTGATAAAAAAGCACAGCATATCTAAATACATTACACACATGAAATTTACAGAAATTATAAATGGGAGCAGAATCACCATATAATCTGCTATGACGAGGGAACCTGAAATGCTTGTGGGACCAGAGTACTCCGAGAAGTGAAACTTTCTTTCTTTCACCTATTTTCCTTTACTATTTGAGTGTAAGCAGAGGGTACACACTCTATTTCAGCCTGGCTCTATCCTTTCCCTGTTCTCTTTCTTTGACTTAAAAACACTTTCCCCCAACCCCCTTCTGGCAGCTTGCCTGCAACAGAGATTGGGCTTGAGTCTCCCCTCACACTAGTTTACATCAGTATAACTGTGTTGTCGGCCAGATTCTCACTTAGTGTAATTTAGCATAGCGCCATTTGTAGTCATAGGATTTTATGTTTGTATTTTGTATAATTCTGTATCTGATCTAATTTCAAGGCCGTAACAGACCTTTAAGGGTCACCACTTTGTTGTAGGCTTAGCATTTTAAAATAAGTAAAAGAATGCCATGATTGTTTTTCTTCTGCATTGCAATTTGATGTTCCTCTTCAAAATGTTCTGTCTAAATTAATTCTGTTTTGTGTAAATAAGAAATTTTGTGTAAAAAATAAGTGTAAAGGCCATCACTAAACCAGATGTTCTAGGAAGGAACCAGAGACAGATGCAAGGGCACCAGGAAGCTGCAATATGCCCCCTATTGAAATATCAAAGGAGGGCACTAAAAAATGGAACAGGCACCTATCAATGGAGACAAAATAGCTGTAATCAAAACCAGCATGGAATAACTCCCTAAAAAATGTTTTATAAAAACACAAACAAAAAAAAACCCAAGCACTCATCAAACAACAATTGATTACAGCAAATCTCATTGTTCCAATGAAGGAAAATCACTATATAAACATGGTGCCTTGCCATGAAACTTTGGGTTCATCCTGCCAAGACTTCCCTGGAGCATCGTGTTGCGACTTACAGAACCTGGCTCCTACCTACCTATGATCAACCTAGTGGCCACTTGATTGATCCGAACTCTGGACTGGTAACTAGAACATCAACTGGCAGGACAGTGTGCGTGTGATTCAATGCATATGCTAATTGTTGTATCTTCAATAAATGCGGTGTATTGCCTTTTCTCCTGAAAAAAAATCCCGCACTTCTTATAAGCATAACACATTGTCTTCCTCACACTAAGGATTTGGCTTTTAAGAGTTGCTCCTGATTTACATTAGAATGAGAGGAGGATCAGGCCCATTGTATTTGGTTAGTAAAGTATCATGGGGCAGAGGGTAGAGAAACTGGAATGTAAAGTCATTATACCCTCTGGGGACGGGGAGGGAACTGGCTTCTGAAGACAGTTATGATTCTATAATCTTCCTTATGGCTTGCAGGCTGTGTGAGAGAGATTCTCAAGGACAATTTAGATGTGAGTGAGATAAGCAGGGGAATGCCTAGTTTGAAAATCATGCCAGGGGTTTAGGTGTGAGTTAAGTGCCATGCAGCTCAGGATTGAGGCAGCTTCTTTCATACCCACAGGAAGAAATTTAGATGCCATGGTGGAAATTTAGGGACTTACAGACTGTACGTTTAGGCAGTAGCTGAGCAGTAGTTTTGTGAATTACAGTGACATTTAAATGTTGGACTTGGGCACCTAAAAGGGCAGTTAGACACCTTAATCCTTCTTGGGAATCTAGCCCTGTCTTTCTGGTAAGACCTATCCCAAAGTAGTTTTGTCTCTGTGATGATGGGGATTGTTAGGGAACCACTTCAGGCAGCTTTCATAAATATAAAGGGAAGGGTAACCACCTTTCTGTATACAGAAATATAAAATTCCTCCTGGCCAGAGGCAAAACCCTTTCACCTGTAAAGGGTTAAGAAGCTAAGATAACCTCACTGGCACCTGACCAAAATGATCAATGAGGAGACAAGATACTTTCAAAGCTGGAGGGGGCGGGGGGAACAAAGGGTCTGTCTGTGGGATGCTTTTGCTGGGAACAGATCAGGAATGCTCTTCATAACTCCTCAGAATGTTTGTTAAGTTAGTAAGTAATCTAGCTAGAAATGTGTTAGATTTCCTTTTGTTAAATGGCTGGTAAAATAGGTTGTGCTGAATGGAATGTATATTCCTGGTTTTGTGTTTTTTTGTAACTTAAGGTTTTGCCTAGAGGGATTCTCTATGTTTTGAATCTGATTATCCTGTAAGGTATTTACCATCCTGATTTTACAGAGGTGATTCTTTTACTTTTTCTTTAATTAAAATTCTTCTTTTAAGAACCTGATTGCTTTTTCATTTTTCTTAAGATCCAAGGGTTTGGGTCTGTGTTCACCTATGCAAATTGGTGAGGATTTTTATCAAGCCTTCCCCAGGAAAGGGGGTATAGGGCTTGGGGGGATATTTTGAGGGGAAGACGTCTCCAAGTGGGCTCTTTGCCTGTTCTTTGTTTAACACGCTTGGTGGTGGCAGCATAAGATTCAACGACAAGGCAAAGTTTGTACCTTGGGGAAGTTTTTAACCTAAGCTGGTAAGAATAAGCGTAGGGGGTCTTTGATGCAGGTCCCCACATCTGTACCCTAGAGTTCAGAATGGGGAAGGAACCTTGAAAGCAGCCACTCTTAGTAGTGGCATTGTTGATTCTAATTTTCCAATATACTCCAGGAAATGCTGCCAGTGTTAGTTTAGGCCTGTCCCAAGAACATGTGACTCCTGAGTTGTCTCTTCTGCTGCTGATGTGGTGGCTTGTCCTGAGAAACAGGTACCAGGACAGCATTCCAGCCAACCCAATGTTTCTAGAAGTGTCAAATACTTAAACTCTCACCGGCGGTCATATGGAAAACTTGACAATACTGGCAATTGCAGTTCTTTCCACATGGTTTCCTTCACTGACAGATGTAACATCTGTACTACTAAGATACTGATTTAATTGCTTCTAATTCTGCAAGCATTTGGCAGGTACCTGGAAAGTGTTCTTAATGTGGAGGGCTGGAGACACTTGGCTCAACTTAGTCACAGCCACAGGATGCTCCAAAAATATGACAATGGTGGAACTTTGCTCACTCAGGGCCAAAGAGAGAAAAAAATATTGGTAGTTCAAGAACCACAGAATACCAAATACCCAGCTAGGCAGCCATTCAAAGACCTGTTCATGGATTTTAACAACAATGGATATAGTTAACTGGTAATTCCCTCCGCAGCTTCATCCAACAAATACTAAAACTTATCAGTTGCTTTACACATCTGTTTTACTAGTCTTTCTTCATGGTCTCAATCTCCTTTCTTAGTCTCTTTCCCCGCTTGTTAAGATTTCCACTCTTATTCTATCTGCATCATTGACATTTACAGCACTTGCAAGATCAGAATTATGATGGTCAAATTCAAAGCACAGTTGTGACTTTCTTCATGTTCTTAAGTGCTCCTTCTGTATTATTTCTGTAAACAGATAATTCTCAGATTATTGGGAGTCTGAATTCAAATGCTTGAATCAAGTATGCTACGTGTTTCCATCAATCTGCTGTAACACACTGAACTGAACAAATATTGCCACAACTTCTTTAAGCTTTTCTAGATACAGAGTTACTGCTTTTGTCAGCAAAGGATGGATGGATACTCATTCCAAGGTACCAGAAAGTTATTAGAAGTCTCCTACTATTAATATTTATATGTTTATTTTCTAGTTCCAGGGTCTTGATTTCATGATGTCTGACCTCTTTATCAGGATACCTTTTCTGCAGAATAGCTTGCTGGCTCAACACTGAGTTGATTAGTCTCAATTGTGTCTGTCATGAATAGCTGATGGTTGACAGCATAGCTGGAGATTTATGAATACCTGCTGTTTCAATAATTCATTCTGCCATTATACTACACATTGTCTATAGCAATTTCCAGCATAAAGCATCTTTCGAAATTCTGTAGTATATGCTCAATAGGAAATTCACTTCTTTTTTTTTTATGCTCATTGTGTTGCATAAGGATAAATACTGTACTCTTCCTCTGTTATCATCACGATGCAGGTTTTGTCACTAGTCCTTTTGTAATCCATGGGAAGTAAATACTCAGGAATATGCTCCCAAATAATTTCACCCCAGGACACTCTTACCTAATCTCAATGAGATATTAATTAGAAGTCAGTGCATGGATAACCAACCAGAGCAGGTTAAAATGATGGATGAGGTTACATGGGCACTGAGTGAAATGAGAGACTTTGTTTTTGTCTAAGCTCTTCTGAGACATACCAGTAAGATATTGTGAAAGGGAATCAGAGAGATACTCTCCATAAAATGAAAAACATACTGAAACGATCTGTGATGTTTTCACACATAGTTACAATGAAATAGAATTTCTCCACAGTAGACAAAGACTGGGTTGTTGACTTACACTTTGTCTACACCTAGTGAGAGCAATCATTGAGATGACAGAAGAACTCAGATGTATGCCCAACTTTTCAAAACCATTAACCTTAATTTACTTCACCCATCTTTTTTTAAGGAAAGTTCTTATCATTATTAAAGTAAAAGCTGAAGGTTTTAAAGCCCCAAGAATTGACATTGGAGGATTCAGGGGAAATTAAAGCAATGATTATTGAGAGCATTTAAAAAACAGAGCTCTCTCAACCACAACAAGTAGACTTAAGACTCACATCCATTGTTTGGGAAGTCTTCTCCTCTTTGTCCCTCGTGAAGACACAGAGACATAATGATGTAAAATTTGGAGATTTGTGCCTTGTCTTCAACAGAGTATTAATCTTGCCTCCCTTCTCTTGGCTTCTTTAGGAATTAGATAGTGTCATCAGACCAGGTCATAGGAGGTCAGGCCTAATGGGTGGAGCAAGAGTCAGGCTTAGTGATTAGCGCTCAAATGCCTGATCCAAGGGTTTGGGCAGAGTCGGAGTCATGAGTAAGAGCCAAGGCTCGAGACTGAAGTCAGAGTCCAAATGCCAGAGCCAAGGGTTGAAGCAGAGTCGGAGTCATGGCCGACTGTCAGAACTGGATTACCAGTGTCAGGGAAGGCAGGAGTCAGGCTGTTTCTGAGGCCAGAGCAAGCTTGGAAAAGGATGGGAACAAGGCTGGGTGCAGGACAAAATCTGGGCTGGAGCCAAGGAGAAACAAAACAGGAGCAGGACTTAGAAAGACAAGGACAAGGAGGCAGAGAGTCTGTGTTATTGAGCAGTCAGCAAGCTATTGCTGCTGCTAGGTTTAAGAACCGGCCTGCTGGCTTCTCTAGCCAGCCAGGCACGGCTGGCCGTCAGGTAGCCTAACTAGCTTGTTAAGGTGTCATGAGTATTGAACAGGTACAGCTGACGGCCTTACTTCTGACAGATGGTTCCCCTGATACCATTGTCCTTTTTTGGCTGGCCATCTAACACACTGACATCTCTTATGCCTTTTATCATAGGCTTAGGCATTCAGTACAAGAGTTTGTCAGGAACCTGATACAATGTATCCTATTTGGCAGCTTTTTCCTATCCTCCTCTCATCACATATTCTATTTTTCACATGACTATAGGTGTAAAGAGGGATAATGTGTGGGGTAAATAGTGTTGCTGTCACTAGGAATTGACATCATTCATGCATACAAGATGTTTGTTATGCTCCATTATGTATTATGAAATGCACATGCTGTTTTGTGAGTAGGCACAAGGGTGTTTTAATACAATTCCAACACTTTAAAAATAAGGTGTTTGTCACACTGGATAGGGCACAGAGCTTTCAGTGCTAGTTCACTACTCTTGTAGGTGGCTGAGTTGTCTTAGTCAAGTTTGCAGTGCAGAGACGTCAACCTCTCAAAAATAATTGAAATGCATTATGAAAAATCACACAGAAAAAACAGCATTCTCAGTGGAATGCCATTGACTGCACAGACACAAAGACTAAACTATCCTCTTAGTCCTAGAATTAGTAGGTTGAGTAAGAAGGGACAGCTTCCTGCTTCTCAGACATCGCCTGGCTGCTGCTTGGGTCTGGACTGTCTTGAGCAATTCACCCATCCTTTCTGAACCCCTATTGCTGCTCTTCCTACTGGACTTAAGCTCTGCTCACTAGTTTTCTTGCTTCCCACCCCCTGCAGCTATGCCAAATTATTTTAAATGTTCATAAATTAGAATAATAGAATCATAGAATATCAGGGTTGGAAGGGATCTTAGGAGGTCATCTAGTCCAACCCCCTGCTCAAAGCAGGGCCAATCCCCAATTTCTGCCCCAGACCCCTACTGTTTCTACCTCCCTGGGTCTGGATGTAGGAGCAAGGTTTTATAACTGTACTGTAAGAATAGAGGTACTAATGTATGTCTTGATTTCATTTTACCAGCTACCCTTTTTGAATAGCACAAAGGAATGACCCTCTGGGACATTGATAGGAATGCATCGGACAGACTGCCAGTGTCTGTACTGATGTTAAAGCAGGGATAGACCAGAACAATCCTTATGACTGATTATGGTCGCCCTTTTGTTTTAGGATAAGTTATAATGTCTACTATGGTTTCCTGTATGTATTACAAATTAGGCACTCTAGTTAAATATATATTTCTTTGTTTTAAAGTTTAGTGAGTAAAAGACAGGACTTTGTATTGTGTCTATGATAAACAGATTAGAGAAATGAGATGGGGTGTTTTGCCATGGAACTCTGGGTTCAGTCCTGCAAAGCCTTCGAGCATTGGATCGCGACCGACAGAGCCTAGCTCCTCACTCGTGCTTAATCTAACTGGCCATTAGATTGACTTGAGCTAAAACAGACTGGTAACTATACAGACCATCTGCAGGACCTGTGTTTGTGTGTATGTTGTGTGACTGAAAAGCATATGCTAACTGTTGTATTTTCAATAAATATGGCATATTGCCTTCTCTCTTACAAAGCACATGGGATCTTTTATATAGCATAACATGGAGTGAGGGCTCACCTGCTCCGAACTCCTCCATAGGGTTGCCACATTTTGTGGGGGAGGAGGGAAATTAGGTCATTTAGTCACTATTGCAGGAAAATATATGCAAATTATTTAATGAACTAATTTGCCTGTTGTCAAATAATCTGCATATGATTACCTACTTCCGTTTTTAGAACATTGTCTGTGGACTAAGAGCTGGTGATAAGTGTTAGACTGACAGACCCTGTGAATGAAGTCCTCTGTTATTTACAGGTCTGCAGCAGGAGGGAACACATCCCCCCTGCCAACACTGCCCTGCCAACAGGCTTGAAACATCTGGGCTCTTCTAATGGTAACACAGGTGGCTCAGTCTCTATGGCTTATACAGTTCTTGGCCTCTTTGCTATGTTTGCAAAGCACAGTCCTGAGTTTGCGAGTGAGAGCTGGAACTGAGAAGTACCACATTCATTTCACACACGGTCCACCAAACACCAACGGCATGGGAACGACATTCAGTCATTTTTGAACTTGGCTGTATTTATTTATTCATGCCTTCTCCACATTCCCCCGCCCCCCATAAAATTCACTTCTGCTCACAGTGGCGTGCATGCCCTTCCTCCCACCAATGACAGGTTTCAGAGTAACAGCCGTGTTAGTCTGTATTCGCAAAAAGAAAAGGAGGACTTGTGGCACCTTAGAGACTAACCAATTTATTTGAGCATGAGCTTTCGTGAGCTACAGCTCACTTCATCGGATGCATGCCGTGGAAATTGCAGTAGACATTATATACACACAGAGACCATGAAACAATACCCCCTCCCACCCCACTGTCCTGCTGGTAATAGCTTATCTAAAGTGATCATCAGGTGGGCCATTTCCAGCACAAATTGGCCCACCTGATGATCACTTTAGATAAGCTATTACCAGCAGGACAGTGGGGTGGGAGGAGGTATTTTTTCATATTCTCTGTGTATAAATAAAGTCTGCTGCAGTTTCCACGGCATGCATCTGATGAAGTGAGCTGTAGCTCACGAAAGCTCATGCTCAAATAAATTGGTTAGTCTCTAAGGTGCCACAAGTACTCCTTTCCTCCCACCAATATAATCCTGCCCCCAAAGTCATCTGTTCTGTCTGCTCGTCCCCAGGATGCTGGCGTATGGAGCCTGTGCCCATAGTGGCCGCCTCTCACATCCCGCACATAGACCTGGTGGGTATAAGTGCATCGCTTAGGGCGTGTCCGCCGGGGTATTCATGTGCGCCCGCCTACGGACAAGGGAGCGCTTCCACCGGCTTCTCGGCGGCGTTTTGGCGGCTGGTCCTCCGGCCGCACTCTGGTGGAAACAGGAATATGCTAGAGCAACGCTGGGGGTTGGCGACCACGGGCTTAGGGTGTGGGTTTTTCACCCCCCTGAGCAGTATCCCCTCTAAGCTACGCACCCGCTCGGCCGCATAAGCCTCCCTCAAGTGCCGCGCAGGGCCGGCAGCCTGCCGAAGAGGGCGTCAGGTGCAGGGTTTGCCCGATCCCCCCCTGAGCTGCCGAGAGCCAGCGGGGCTGACGGAGGGGGCAGGCCAGCGGCAGCGTTTGGAGACGGTGGAGGGACCCAAGCTGCAGCGGGGCGGTTGGGTGACTGGCAGAGGCAGGTGACTGCTCTGGAGCAGGGGCGCCCCCTCCTTCTCCCCTGCTCCCCTGCCCTGCGCAGCCGCCGCGGCTCCTGTCCCCGACCCCGCTCCGGTTCCTCCCCCAGAGCCGGCCCTGGCCGCACTGCTCAGGACTGGGAAGCTCCTCCTCTCTGCTGTGCCGGGGCTCGGGGGGAGGGGGGGAGAAAGGCTGATGTTGGGGGCGTCCCTCTCCCCCTGCCCGTGTACCCAGTCTCCACTGAGCTGGGGTGAGGGGACAGAGAGGATTTATCTGTGCTGCTGCCTCTCCGGATCTGGAGCTGCCAGCAGCTGCTTGTGTCTGAACAAGCCTTCAGGCTCCTGACCCTGAGTGGTTTCTTTAAGGAAAAGAGTGCTCATGCACTCTCTCAGGCACACACACTCCCCTCAACACACACACACACTCCCTCTCTCTCTCTCTCACCCCCACCGCACACAGTCCCCGGAACATACACAACAGCACTCCCTGCATCCAGGTCACTTACCCCACCTCTGCTGTGCTGTGAAGTGAGCATCAGCACTTGTTAATTATCCTTTGTTTTCATATTCTTTCTTCTTCTTTCTTTCTTCTTCCATACTTATGGTAACTTTTAAAAAATATATATTACAACTAGTTTTTTTTTTTTCTCTCTCTCTCTCTTTCTACTGGTGGAGCACATCCACACATTACCTCACTATGGTGCATATAACAAAAATCATTCCCCCCATGGATGGAAAGAAATAGAGGGAACATTGCCCCATTGTGATATAGTTATACCAATGTAAGTTTATAGTGTAGACCTGGCCTTAGGCACCTAACTCCAGGAGACGGTTCATGGCTGTGAATCTCAGATGGAGGTAGGTGCCCAGTAGGTACCTATTTTTTTGAGTGGAGTGGGGCATGAGCCACACACACACACACACACACACCCCCCACATTTCCTATTGGCTAGTTTAAGCTCCCAGCTCAGCATGCTGTATTTTGTGTCCCATTCTTAACTGTCCCTGTGCATTATACAGAGAGTCTGGGCCCCTAACTCAGGGCTGCGCACTCCACTAGGCACCAGCAAGTTCTAAAAGGTGGGGACTACAGTGCTGAGTCTTGTGGATCTAGCCCTATAATACAAATATCAAACCAAATCAGGCCCTCACTCCATGAAGAAACAGTTCCCAAAATGACTTGATATTTTATTTTTCTGACTGCAGGAGAGACACTGACTCTCTCCCATACATCTTCCCCTCTTGCATGGGATAAATACATATATATCCCCATGGCCTAATCAGAGGAAAGACTGCTGCCATCTTGCAAATGGCTTTGTGCTGGGATTTAATGATTTCCGTAAGACGAGCCTTGCTAAAGTTAAAATTCTGCCAAGTTTACAGAACTATATAGAGCATATTAATATAAACACAGATAGCCATGCAATCATATATAGTATAGCATAGTACGTTTATTATTTGCAGGAGCAAAGGAGGATTCAGCAAAATAGTAAGAATGTTAAAGGAATATGCCGGCATTTTTCTTATTTGGGCTGCTTTAGCTTGGAGACCATTAAAACTGTACCTCTAAGATTCTGTGTTTGGTGAGTCACTATCAGTGTTCTATGGGAGAAAAGAGGGACAGAGAGATTATAATGAAGGCTTCACCTCTCTTTGAGTTTGTAAATGAGGCCTCAGTTAAAATTGATTCCGTTGATTACACAGCCTCGTCTTTGCTGAAATCTTCAAAAGGGGAAGGAAGTTTTTTTCCCCTTCGATGGGCTTTCATGTATAGAAGGGCTATTACTTTTTGCAGAGATTTTGAAATCAGATAATTACATTCAGATGCCTATCATCAGGCTTACTTCACAGCAAAAAATAGTTTTAAGATAATAGTGGGTAAATTCAACATACATGCAAGTGGGGGATTAGCGGAACTTCTGTGAGCAATGGATAATGTGGAAAGTTTCTGTCCTTTTTTTGAGGATGACCTTACAATAGAATACATCAATCCTAACTAGTAAAATCCCTAGGTTTTGCAGTGCTGGAATTTGCAAGGACAGAGACTTACAGTTATGCCAAGTTGTTAGATCATATTAAAGAAGTTCTGTATTAAAATCACAAATGAGTTTGATTCCCCATAACCCATAGTTTAAATTCCAGGGTATTACTAATTAAGAGGTCTCTTGTTTTTACTATTTCTCTCCCTCTCTGTGTGAAACTTGCAAGCTGCTAATTGTGTTAGTACATCCTAAAACAGAGTCTGTTCTCAAAGTAGCAGCCGTGTTAGTCTGTATTCGCAAAAAGAAAAGGAGGACTTGTGGCACCTTAGAGACTAACCAATTTATTAGAGCATAAGCTTTCGTGAGCTACAGCTCACCTCCTCAGATTTATCAGATGCTCTAATAAATTGGTTAGTCTCTAAGGTGCCACAAGTCCTCCTTTTCTGTTCTCAAAGCGATACTTTGTAACAACAGAAACAGCATACAGAGGCTCCCGCCCTTTTGTTGTATTTATCTCGCTTTGTTAACAATTGTGATTAAAATAGAGATAGAGAATGTATGTTGATGGTTGCTTGGTGTGGGGATAATAAATGAATGATCAGGGAGGTGTCAGCCTAAGAATCCAGTGTCAATTGGCCGAAGGAGGCGTCAAGTGGAAACAACCAGAGGACCCCCGGAGGGCAGACTGGAATCCACCCAACAGCCTCAAGGATGGGAGAACAGAAGAACAAGATAACATCTTGCAGCACGGAGCCATCAGAAATGTGCCATCTGCTGATTGATTCAGCAACAGCATGATGAAGCAATTCCCATAGACTGGCATAGGAAGAAATTCCTATAAAAATGGACCCCAAAAACTGAGAACTTTGGGGCCTGATTCTGCAGACTTCCAGGATCATCAGATGTGCATCCGACAAGGCCCTGCTCCCTCCTCGTGTCCAGGCCACCTGGCCAGTGTCTTGGCACGAGCAACTCTAAGGCTGGTAACTATGATAACAACCTTGCAGAACCTGTGTGTGTGTATGAATGAATGTGTGAATAAATATGAAATTGAATGGAATGTTATAGCTATAACTAACTGCTTACTATGATTCTTTCTGTATTCACAATAAATGTGGCATTTTGCCTTATCCCCTTTAATAAGATCCTGCTGGTTTTTATATTATTGGTATGACAAAGTTATACCAATCTGTGAGGTATTTTGATGTTGGGGGAAAATATTCACTAGAGATTTGGCTGAGAACACCAAAATTATTTTCATTTGAGAGCTAACCCATAATTTGGAAATTGGTCTCTGAAGAAGGAAAGGACATTTGAGTCATATTTGCCTTAAACCTTAAATCTGCTTGAACAGAAACATTTGGTTTCGAGGTTCTATATCAGGGATCGGCAACTTTTGGCACGTGGCCTGCCAGGGGGCTTACCCTGAGAGGCCGTGTGCCAAAGGTTGCCTATCCCTGTTCTATATGATCAGAAATCTCAGACCATGCTTGTCAAAGTTGAAAAACAAGCCCTGAGGTTGTGCTTACATAGCTAACATACTTCCTCTTCCACTAGCATCCCTCACTCTGACTCACCAAACAAGACCTGGAATAGAAGACATTAAAGAGCAAAGGGTGCTCCTGAAGATGGCTGGGAGATAATGTGAAACTATTATTATGTTGCTATTAGTTAAATGTAGTTCTTAGTGCTAATAATGAATGAGGCTGCATAATATGTAAAATTATGGGATTTCAAATTGGAGAGGAGATTGGGTTTCAGAAGGCTATAACCAATCTCCCTTTCTTTATTACTAGGAGGGGAGTACTGAAACCTTGTTTCAGTTTTAACTTGAGGTCACAGAATAGAAAATGTCCCCAGTCAGGACATTAGTGAGATCAACAGCTCTTTTCACATACAACATCAGAAAAGCTGTTAGATGGCAACAACTTTCAGTCACTTTTAAACCTAGACACATTTCCTGCACTGACTTGAAATCAAATGATCCTTCATTGCTAGTCCCTTATTTTATCCATTCCTGAATAGTAAAACTGGTAACCAATTTGATCTTTCTCCCCTCCTTCAGTCTGTCATGCTTGCTCTTTCTGACCTAAAATTTATTGTAACAATGCTATCAGTGAGTTAGTCTGGCCAAACTGAATTTGTTTACTCAACTACCTATCATATGTTTTGTCTGCATGATGTATTCAGGATGAAAGGTTGCCTTCCTGATCCCTCACTGGTTGATATAGAAAAGGACTAACTTTGACAATTTATCTTAGTTTTTACGAAGTGCAGAATGCATTTAGAATTTGCACACCTGTTCTCTGACAAAGGCAAGATGTCTCAAACTTTTTCAAGATTCTAAAGTACCTAGCAACAACCCTGTAACACGACACAATCTAAAGGATTTCCTTATCACATTTTTAAAATAATCTCATTGTGTTTTGGTAAGAAAGAGAGCATACATCTTAGATTCATAAATTCATAGATATTTAGGTCAGAAGTAACATGAACAGCTTCCTAGGTTCTCAGTTGAATTGAGTCATGGGTAAATGGGAGAGCAAACAAGTGAAAATAATAAAGTATTTTCAGTATAAAAATCAGGAAATTAATAACCAGTTACTTATATGTCCTGATTTTGACCCCAATCCTGGAAATTTACACACATGCTTAAAATTAATCTTGTGATTAAAGTCAGTGGGACTAGTCATGTGACAAGCACATGCGTAAGTTTTTGCAAGTTCATTCCCTCTAGGGCACACGGCATTGGCCACTGCCGGAAGACAGGATACTGGGCTAGATGGACCTTAGGTCTGACCCAGTATGGCCATTCTTATGTCTTTATGTTCAAGTTTGGAGCCTACCAGCTGATACGAAAGAGAAGTTCTCACTATATAAATTTACTTCATGGGATGTTCAGTACTCCTGTTAAAGTATTGAGGATCCTTCCCTTTTCTCATGCATTAATTTCTCCATATTTGACTCATGTTATAGCCATTATTCTAGCTGAACTGAATTCTGGTTAAGGAGTGGTAATGATGAACATCAAACAGCTGCTTCCCAGTTAAGCAACAGACACTGTTCTTTTCCCCCAGGGGCTGAGAGCACTGCCTGCCTGCAAACATTAAGACTTTAACATATTTTTTATTGATTACAAAGCTACACATATAAATCACTCTTGAGGACAAAAGCAACCATAGCCAATCACCATTTGGATGGGAATGCTCTGTAGAATTAGCTCTGTTGCACTTCTAGGTTGTTGTGGGCAACTTCTAGGTAGTTGTGGGCTTGGGTTGCAGCTTCAACCACATACTGCTTCCTTCATAAATCCTTACCTACCCAAGTCTTTGAAGAAAAACATTTCCAAGTGTATTGAATGAAATATCTGCTTTCTAAAGTATCCTAGTCTCATACACAGTACAGTACCTGTTAGCAGTTCCTGTGGTGATTAGGATGATTGTGATTTATTGTCTACATGGCATATAAAACATTTTGCATACCTACAAGGTGATTTATAAGGAACACAATATTTTGCCATTACTTCCACTGGATCAGTTTAGTATAGTAATGTCATGTGAAGGCACTGAGAAAAGCCAACATGAAAGGAAATGTATAATGGTGACAGCTGTATTGACATGTCATGCATTCTTCATAAAGCATCCCCTGCAACTAGAAATGCACTGCATTGTTTTGTCATTCCATCATTTTAATACCTACAAAATGCCATAACATTTGTAGACAATATAAAAGTCTTTCTTTTGTTGCTTATGCAATTATGATTTATAGCTAACATCTATTTAGAAAAAATTGGATTTGTACTTATATCTGCATACATAGAGGTAATGTGTGTTGAAACCTGAATTTCCAGTAGGAAGTCTAAAGTAAATTGGATTTTTTTCTTTGACTTCAGTAGCATCAATTTAGTTCATACTTAAATAAGTGAACTCATAATAATCATGTCTTTCATGCTTTTTTCAACAGAAAGCACACACATATTGGCCCAGACCTTGAATTATCATTGAAAGCTGCTCAGTGCGACTCCAGAGGAGGGTGTGCATGCATGTGTGTGAAGACAAGTGGCTTTCAGAAGCCTTTGTGCATTCTCCTGATCCTTGGCAAATTCATACTGCCCTGGTCCCTTAACATAACAGTGTAGCCTGAGAACTGTTCTAAGTTCCACTGCTTGACAGTGATGCTGAGAAGCTGGGGATTGCTGGGCCATAGTGACAGTCTGGTCTTACCTCTTTTCCTCTAGCTACATTCTTGAGCCCTGTCCAAAGGAATGGCATTCTACACAGAAGCTAGTATTTATGTCATCAGAAGATACCCTGCCATAGGAGAATTCTCCAGGGGCTGGCTACACTGCCTTTTGGGTGGCTTATTTTCTTAATGTTCACCTAAGGCGTGTACATAGGCTATATTGCAACAATTCACAAAGTACTGTCTTGGATCTTCCCTTCCTGCAGTAAAGTCCAAGGGAAGGAAATCTCTGTGAAGATCACCTGTGTTGTGGCATTCACCCTCTTTTGTTCCTTTGGTGAGGAGGTTGGTGGTGGAGTTTGCCAGTGACTAGGCCACAGGACCCACTTCTAGAACTGGATCCCCAAGATGCTTGTATAGCTTCACTGGCTTTGCCCCTGAGTGGCTCTCACGTTGCTCTAACCCCAAGGGTCAGGGTCAGCTGCCTCCATGAATGGGTATCCATGCCCTCTCTCCTCACTCCCACCAAGCACCTGTAGGATCCAGGAGGTGTGTGGGGTCTAGGCGGCAGGAGTGGACAGTGTTTCAGAGGAATGTGTTTTCCCACTGCTACACAGAAGAGAGGAAATCTATTGCTACAGGATTCCCTTGATGCACAGATATGGGAGGAGTCGAAGGAACAACCTGGAGCTATGTTGGTACACACAACACATAAGCAATCAATAATATATTGTGCTGCTCTTTGTTCCCTTGAGCAAAACTTGACCTTTCCACAGTATTATAAATAAAACAAGGGTTTAATGCCAACCTTCTACAAAATATCTTCTGTTCCTTCAGTATTTATTAGTTTTCTTCAAGTCAACTCATGGCTTTTAAGTGTGGTTGCAATTAAAGCACTTGTTAAATCTACATACCTGTGGCTTTCATCCTGCTACTTTTAAATGCAGAAGCATAGAAATATACATTGATATACTGCATTTTGTTTGCCTTTATAGACAGTATACAAATAACTAGCTGTGTAACAGTATTTCTGTTATTCATCCGCAGCACAATGTGCAACTGATTACAGAGTTACATTTTCTTTTTTAAAAGAGTAATTTATTTCTTACTGGAAATATTTACAGTGTATTTTATTGGGAAAGCCGGGGCAACCAAGAAAGGGATCCTATCCAACTAAGGGGCATGGCATAGCTGTACTGCTGGATCAGGACATGAAACAGAGTGACTGAGGGGCATAACCTAGTCCCTGTTTCCCCTTGCTCTAATGAGGAAGTAAACTGTGCCTGTTCATTTTGCTGGCATAGTATTCTTCCTCCTCTGTGTTGGCTCTGGTGCATTGGGCAGTGTAGCAGTGAAGCAGAACCAAGGCTCCATCCACTGCTCACCCCTGGCTGCCTGCTCTCTTCCCAGTTACATGATTAGCAATGTTGCCAACCATCAGTGATATGTCTGCACAGTGGAGCAAGGGAGCTCCTTATGACTTAGACCTTATTCCTTGCATTTGTGAGCAGCAAAGCTCATGTGACTGACCCCAAATACAGTTTGCAGATGCGTTGAGAATTTGGCATGAACCTGAAAGGGAATTTGGACAGGTATTGAAACTACAAGCTTTGGGACAAGTATCTTAGAATCTTCACGTGACATCATTACCAGAAGCACTAACTAGTGAAACAAATAATGTGTCACTATTCCCTCAAACAGACTTACCTGTAAAATCCAGGATAACCTTCTCTTTGTTGTTGTTTTGAATTAGGTACACCAAAAGCAGGGTACACCTGTACATTTTTGCAGTACATCTGATAAGGCTGTATTTTTTTCAAAAGGGAGAAGGAAATCTGGTGGCATATAGCACTGAAGGTGAATACACTACATTCAGTAATTGTAACTGCTGGTCAAAATATGCCTAATATATAGTGTCATAGGATAATTTTGTTTGATCAGGTAAAGAAAGACATCATAATATACAAGGAAGTAGAATTATGACTGATATAGGACTATTAATAATGCTTTCGTGGCTTTTAAGGGCTTAACATCTCATCCTTAGCATTGCATTAACTCAATTTTTGTAATTTGTAATTGGTTTTAGTTCAATATAAATTTAGCACAAGTAGAAAACAAATAAAAAATGTAAATACACAGTCAATTTGCTAAAGATTACAATGTCAATGTAGGCTGTAACAACCATGGTTACATGTGGCATTGTGGAAGACTATCTACCAGTGTCCTACTCACATATGTGAC
This sequence comes from Lepidochelys olivacea, assembly GCF_965140295.1. Taxonomy (NCBI): domain Eukaryota; kingdom Metazoa; phylum Chordata; order Testudines; family Cheloniidae; genus Lepidochelys; species Lepidochelys olivacea. The sequence continues at coordinate 173,375,506 of NC_140411.1, forward strand.
CCACTGTACTTCAATAGTTAATTAGTATGATTCTAAGATAGTAAATTAAATGGAAATTTTAACAATTTGAATCAGTAGTTTTCTTGATGCTAAACTTCAGCTAGGCTCATTTTTAGACGTCAGTGTAGATTTATTTAAACTTTAGGTAAAGCTAAATTCACCAGTGTCTACAAAGCTGAAGTTAAATGTACAAGCAGTGAACAAACATCAGATTCAGTCTGTGATGGTGGAGAGCAGTAAATTAATGTATGTGGTTTCCTAGAGGCCATTGTTATAGGAGTTAGCCCACACCAATATGGAATTAGTGTGAATTTTTATCAAACATTTCATGTGCTGTCTTTTGCTTTATTTCTGACTTTATCTACCCCTTTCAGATGAACTAGTGTTACATGATTCACACTGAATTAGAAGTAGAACTATGTAAAATTGTCCAATATTTTAAACATACAGATTTATCCCTTGCCCCCTGTTTATATTACAATAACAGTCAAATAATGCACAATCAACAGCAGTATTTCATGTAACCTAAAGTAAATGAGGTCTTTGAAGGTAATAACGCATATATCTGTAATTGCTGCTATAATTAAGTATCTCCCTGTATTCTTTGACAAATCCCTATGGTAAGGCGGTTACAACCTGGCTATAAAAGCCCAATTTAGCTATCAATCAAATCATCTAGCCTGAAAGTTAATAAGTCTATAGCACTGAATCCAATATTTCCTTAAACAACAAACAAAAACCAAAAAAAACTAATGCATTGATTTTGGATTTGCAGTTGGGATGGATAATCAACTACAAAATGTCTCCATTTTTCCATAACAAGTGAATGGATTATAATTATCCTCCATATGTATATTATACTACTTTTGTCAAATAATTTACTGCATATTATCACCTGTTACTGTGTTGACTAGTGAACATGCAGAAAAAAATCATAATTTACTAAAGTTTGAAAATTCAGTATGAGAGCAGCTAATAGCTAAAAGGGGAGAATGTACAATGCATGCTTGTAAACTCCCATTAGTTAGTGCTTATTTACAGCAAAGCAGAGAGAAGCAGAAATATCTCATGCAGGCTGTCATAAATATAAAGGGAAGGGTAAACACCTTTAAATCCCTCCTGGCCAGAGGAAAAAACCCTTTCACCTGTAAAGGGTTAAGAAGTGAAGATAACCTTGCTGGCACCTGACCAAAATGACCAATGAGGAGACAAGATACTTTCAAAGCTGGAGGGGGGGACAAAGTGTTCTCTCTGTCTGTGTGTGTTGGTTTTTGCTGGGACTAGAGCAGGAATGCAGGTCAGAACTCCTGTAAAAAGTCAGTAAGCAATCTACTTAGATATGGGTTAGATTCTGTTTTGTTTAAATGGGTGATGGAATAAGTTGTGCTGAATGGAATGTATATTCCTGTTTTTGTATCTTTTTGTAACTTAAGGTTTTGCTTAGAGGGATTCTCTGTGTTTTGAATCTGATTACCCTGTAATGTATTTACCATCCTGATTTTACAGAGGTGATTCTTTTACTTCAATTAAAATTCTTCTTTTAAGAACCTGGTTGCTTTTTCATTGTTCTTAAGATCCAAGGGTTTGGGTCTGTGTTCACCTATGCAAATTGGTGAGGATTTTTATCAAGCCTTCCCCAGGAAAGGGGGTGTAGGGCTTGGGGGGATTTTGGGGGGAAAGACATTTCTAAGTGGGCTCTTTCTCTGTTGTATTTGTTAGATGCTTGGTGGTGGCAGCAATAAAGTCCAGGGACAAAAAGAAAAACAGTATGTACCTTGGGAAAGTTTTAACCTAAGCTAGTAAAAATAAGCTTGGGGGTTTTTCAGGCAGGTCCCCACATCTGTACCCTAGAGTTCAGAGTGGGGAAGGAACCTTGACACAGGCTAATGGTGGAGGGCATGGCTGCTTCAGGAGAGTCTGCTAATTTACACCAGCTGAGGAACTGGCACATCATATTTATAGAACTGACACTTAATCTAGTTTTGATAACTAAGTTACATGGATTTAGAGATCACCTGTCATTTCAGAACAACTCTGAGTGCAAAGAGAATAAATGCTCTGCAGAAGTGCTATTTGTTGCTGGCATTCAGGAAGACAACACTACATCCATTTTACTTAGTTCATATTTGGAATATTATCTTTGCATTCATGAAAACAAGATTATTTTTTTTTTAAATTGAAACTTAAAGGAGTTTCAGGGAGAACTACAAAGCTGTGACTTAAAAAAAAAAATGGAAAAATTGCAGAATCAGTGACAAAGCAAGACAGTTTAACAAAAGATTGACCTTAACTGGACCTCAAGTATTAGAAGCCAGAACCTAAGTGGTATTTAGATAACAATCTGCCTTTTTAGGCACCTAAGTCTACCATTTAGGTATTTCTGACATTTTCAAAACCACCACTCAAGTGCCAATTAGCCCTGTAGGTGCATAAGTTTCCACCAGTCGGCATTCACAAAGCCACCTAAGCCTTGTCGCCATTACCACTCCTCAGGTTACAAACAGGTAGGAGTTTTAGCTCAAGCCAAAGTCTTGAAGGCCTGTAAGTGAAATTCTCAAATGAAGAGGAAGTAACACCTATCTCATCAACAGGCCTGATCCTGTAGGCATACTCTGAGCACACTCAACACCTGATACCCATCAGATCCTGCTGCAGGAGGGACAGATGCAGGCTGCCAACAGGTGGACATGACAGCACAGCACTTGAAAAAAAAAAAAAAAGACAGCTGGGGAGGAGAACAGAGAAGTGCAGGGTAGGTGTGAGAGAGGTACCAAGCATGACCAGGAGGGAGAGATGGTTTCAGCTGAAAGGGGATAGGGCATAAGATGCTGACCAGATTTAGGTGTCTAACTCCAGGAGAGAGTTCATGGCTGAGGACCCTGAGTGGAAGGAGATACCCATCAGTGACATGTACCAGGTCGGCCACATAGGTGCCTAAAACTGTCCTCTCACCTCAACATTTCACTCTTGCCTAGTTTAGGTGGCTCCCTGCTCTGTGTGCTACCTTGTGAGGATCACTTTCTTAGGCACCTAACTCTCCATATGCATCTTATGAGGATCCTGGGCACCTAGCTCAAGGTTGAAGAGTCCATTAGATGGCAGGCCACTTATGGGTTGGGCACCACAACAATGAGCAGAGTCAGGCAGTCAGACATGGGCAGTAATCCAGATCCAAATTTTGGAGCTTGGACTTTATTCCATTTTGAAGACTGAAAGAAAACTTCCTTGTCATCATCAGAGACACTAAAAATAATTTATAACTGCTACTTTTAACAGTTGGAAAAATATATAAAGAACTCAAGAAAGTGCTTGTGCAATTGCAATAGGCTTAAGAACTAAAATGAGTTTACATTTTTCCCCTTCCAGCTCAACTGAAAGTTGTTTCTACCAAACTATATATTTTTGTCCCTAGCAGATGCTGTCCATTGCCCAGCTGACTGCTGAAGCCCAGATGAGACAGGAAAGTTTACTGATAGATATTTCAATGTTTAAGAAAGATTCCTACCTGCATGCCTCCAGCTTTCACCCTGACCACACCACACGATCCATCGTCTACAGCCAAGCTCTGCGATACAACCGCATTTGCTCCAACCCCTCAGACAGAGACAAACACCTACAAGATCTCTGTCAAGCTTTCTTACAACTACAATACCCACCTGCAGAAGTAAAGAAACAGATTGATAGAGCCTGAAGAGTTCCCAGAAGTTACCTACTACAGGACAGGCCTAACAAAGAAAATAACAGAACGCCACTAGCCGTCACCTTCAGCCCCCAACTAAAACCCCTCCAACGCATTATTAAGGATCTACAACCTATCCTAAAGGATGACCCAACACTCTCACAAATCTTGGGAGACAGGCCAGTCCTTGCCTACAGACAGCCCCACAACCTGAAGCAAATACTCACCAACAACCACATACCACACAACAGAACCACTAACCCAGGAACTTATCCTTGCAACAAAGCCCGTTGCCAATTGTGCCCACATATCTATTCAGGGGACACCATCACAGGGCCTAATAACATCAGCCACACCATCAGAGGCTCGTTCACCTGCACATCCACCAATGTGATATATGCCATCATGTGCCAGCAATGCCCCTCTGCCATGGACAGTCTCTACGTAAAAGAATAAATGGACACAAATCAGATGTCAAGAATTATAACATTCATAAACCAGTCGGAGAACACTTCAATCTCTCTGGTCACGCAATCACAGACATGAAGGTCGCTATCTTAAAACAAAAAAAACTTCAAATCCAGACTCCAGCGAGAAACTGCTGAATTGGAATTCATTTGCAAATTGGATACTATTAATTTAGGCTTAAATAGAGACTGGGAGTGGCTAAGTCATTATGCAAGGTAGCCTATTTCCTCTTGTTTTTTCCTACCCCCCCCCCCCAGATGTTCTGGTTTAACTTGGATTTAAACTTGGAGAGTGGTCAGTTTGGATGAGCTATTACCAGCAGGAGAGTGAGTTTGTGTGTGTATGGGGGTGGGGGGGATGTGAGAAAACCTGGATTTGTGCAGGAAATGGCCCAACTTGATTATCATGCACATTGTGTAAAGAGTTGTCACTTTGGATGGGCTATCACCAGCAGGAGAGTGAATTTGTGTGGGGGGGTGGAGGGTGCGAAAACCTGGATTTGTGCTGGAAATGGCCCAACCTGATGATCACTTTAGATAAGCTATTACCAGCAGGACAGTGGGGTGGGAGGAGGTATTGTTTCATATTCTCTGTGTATATATAAAGTCTGCTGCAGTTTCCACGATATGCATCCGATGAAGTGAGCTGTAGCTCACGAAAGCTCATGCTCAAATAAATTGGTTAGTCTCTAAGGTGCCACAAGTACTCCTTTTCTTTTTGTGAATACAGACTAACACGGCTGTTACTCTGAATACTCCAAGACAGTGGTTTTCAACTTTTTTTCCACCTGTTGACCCCTAAAACATTTCAAATGGAGATGTGGATCCCTGTGGAAATCTTAGTCATAGTCTATGGTCCACAGACCACAGGTTGAAAGCCATTGCTCAAATGATGCTTTACAGATTTATCTTAAACTTACAATAATTTTGTCTACTGATTTTAATTCTGTGGAAATGTTACTGTGTTTCAGAAATAGTGGTGCTTCCATCTTACATTGTCTGTTAAGAAATTGTTAGAATGACAGGATGTGTGAGGTAATATCTTTTATTGGACCAGCTTCTCTTGGTGAAAGAGATAAGCTTTTGAGCTTATACAGAGCTGAAGTCCTCAGGAAGAGGTCTGTGAAGCTCCAGAAGCTTGTCTCTCTTACCAAAAGAACTTGGTTCAATACAAGAAATTACCTCACGTACCTTGTCTCTCTAATATCCTGGGACCAATATGGCTACAGCAACTCTGCATTCAAGAGGCTGTTAGGATTATTAGTGTTCATGCCATCCAATTTCTGATTCAGCTGCCTTAAAAATCAACAGGTGAACTCTTTTTAATTAGTGTCATAATTGCTTTCATCTCTAGGGTTTAAATGTGTAATGCCACTTAAATACTTTTCTATATCTTTGTGTCCACATGAACTCTCATTCCCTTCAGTGCAACCTGATGAGAAGTTGGTTCAAGATTGTTTTCTTCAGTAGACACCTCATATATACTGGTGCCTTGCTGACCACTGGTATTTGAGATTCCCTCTGCTGGGTACCATACTACATGGAAAATGGTGCATCTGTCTCTCTATGTGTTCGCCAAGTCTTTCTTCGTTTGTATAAATAACATCAGCATAACCCTTGACAATACATTAATATATTTGCTAGAGATAACATGGGTATTACCTTATTTTTTGAGTATCTCTTCTGATCCAGATTTGAAACAGATTCAGTCAATAAGACAAGCATTTCAGCCCTGCTTGTCTCCTGTGTGATGAAACTGTTACTGTGATAGATCAGTTTGCTTCCTTTGTTTTCTGGCAGCAGTTTATCTTTGGCACCTCTTTCGGGTCACGCCACCTCATTTTAAATTCTTCCATGCCTCTCTTAATTTTGGACGCATCATTTATTTTTAGAACAGTGTTTTGCCAGATTTTCTGGTTTTACAAGAATTAACTAGATGTAAGGCAGAGCCAAATAGTACTCTTTCTTGTTTAAATGCTTCTATGACTCACAGATTACATTGTATATTGTATTTGTTTCCTTGTTTGAGAGATTTCTCTGGGCTGCTCAAAGCCATTCCTGCTTCGTGTCCTGGAGCATAAGGAAAATCATGTTTCTAATAATGGTGTTTGCTTGGAAAAAACTTAGTGTTTGTCATCAATATTATGGTAACTGAAAAAATTGAAACTAAATACATAGGGTGCAGGTGTCAAAAATTGCCCAATATAACTACATACTTTAGCTATCTTGAGTATTTCTAAAATGTCATTAGCTGGTATCAGAGTGGTAGATTTTTAAGGATTTCCTTTGTAAGTCATTATTACTCAATTAGACCAATCGCCATTTAAAAGGTTTACTGTTTATAACAAATTACAATATTTTAAATACAATTGTTCAAATCCAGATTTTTCCATATTTTGGGCTAAACGGGTATGATAATGAAAAGGTTTCAGAAAAAAAAGACATGATCTAAGCATTCACCCAACATACAATCTAGACTTAAATCTGAAGGGTTAATGTTTAGCTATTCCACCTGGAAGCAGGCAGGGCACACCCTGACTGTTTTGTAGAAGCAATGCACACATTGCTCTATCCAAGGACAAGGGCTAGATATGAACCCTGAGAACTTGATTGTTTGGACAGCAACTGTGGGAGGCTTTCTTAGCCTGGGCTCAAGGCCTGAGAACCAGGATTGTAGTAGATAAAGGATGGTAACTAAGTATATGAATCAACGTCATACATTCCTTTGGGTAGCAGTGTGTAATGCTTAGGGGGAGAAATATAATAAAAGGAGAAAGTGGAAGGCGGGGGGGGGGGGCAGAACAGCCCACCTCCACTGACCAGCCTGCTTGCTTGGATAAAGCTGTGTTCTGTCTCATCACTGAACCGCCACATAAATCAAACCTTATTTAGGTTAAAAAATGTCTTGGGATTGCTTTGTTTGCTTTTACTGTGTTTCAGTGTTGTGCATCTTTGCACTTCTTGATTCCTGGTGGGACCTGAAGCAGGAAAGCTTAAATATCACGCCACGAGTCTTCTTACTGTTTGTTCACCTAGGATAGATGCAAGAAGTAAATCTTGCAGGAAAGCCAGTTCTCAAAAGGTTTCTAGTTCAAAGCCCCTTTCATACAAAGAATTATGGGTGTGCTTTATCTCAGTGGAACTAAGCATGTTAAGTAAAGTGGAGTGTGTCAAGTGTTTGCAGGATCAGGGCCCAAAGCTGCAAACCTAGATGATTCAAAATAATCATCACTAAACACCACCAAAGCTTTTGAAATTTACTCACCCCTATACGACCTTATAGTAATCTATATTTTGAAAATGCTGTTTCTCCTGTTACTGTTTAGTCAGACCACTTGTCCCACTGAGAAATTCACTAAGCAGAATACATTTACAAACATTAGCTATAGAGACATACTGCACCACAGAGGAAAAAAAAAAGTGTTCTTTTCTCCTTGTAGTGCAAACAGCACATACATTGCTAATGAGAAGATGCCCAGTGTGAGGGGAAAATAAACTCTGGGATCTTCTTCCACTGGGAGAATTAATTTCCCTTTTATATTTGGAAAATTCATTTTCCCTACGCATTGCCTCTAAAACGCTCACTTGACCTAACCGTATTTCTTCCACAGCCTGCTATTATGTATTTTTAGCTCTGCTTTCTGTGGTGCTTATTTGAAATTTCTGGTGCCCCTCACAAGCTCACTGTAAAATGGTTCAAGGTTTCACAAGAATGGAATGTGAAGAATTTATGCTAGCAGAGGTACTTTTCTTTTTATATTCCAAGATACTTGTGCAGTTCTAAGAATGAGCCAGAGGCTATAATTTGAAAACCTTATCTGTCTGCTCTTCACAGAACCAGCCTTTGGGACTCACCGACCTTACAGTTGCAAGCCGCTCCTAATTTGGGGGGCCTAATAACATCAGGGCTAATGTCAGCTTTCCTGTAAAATTACTAAAGGCCAGAATCTGTTTCTTGCTATATATCAATACATAACTGTAGCAGTGTACAGATAGATGCCAAAGAGCTAGATAGCCAAGGATTCCACCAGCGTAGGGTAATCCCTGAACAGTGTACCATGGAGGGTTTGAGACTCCACAGCCTTCTCTATGCCTCCACCTCAAGTTTCCTGCCGGCAGCATTGGAGTGTTGGGTGTATATGCAGCTGGTGGAGGAGGCATGAACAGAACACTGTGGTTCTCCACTGATCCTAAGCTTGCATTTGTAAGGGGCTATTACTGCCTGTGCAGTGCCCCCAGGGCAGGGGAGGGGGAGGCAAGGAAGAAAAAGACACTTGTGCTGCCATCAAATCTGGCCTAAAGATTCCTCACAACTGAGCAAAGAACTGTTAGATTCACTAGGCTGTCCAAAACCCAGAAGAGTTCTGCTGGAGGGCAGACATTTCTTCACCCTATCACAGCTGTGGCAAGAGATTTCATGAAAGGGTAGTTTAATGAACAAAAATATTATGTAGTGTGAATGTGTCTGTCATAAAAATAAAGGGAAGGGTAACCACCTTTCTGCATATAGTGCTATAAAATCCCTACTGGCCAGAGGAGAAACCCTTTCACCTGTAAAGGATTAAGAAGCTAAGACAACTTCGCTGGCACCTGACCCAAATGACCAGTGAGGAGACAAGATACTTTCAAAGCTGGAAGAGGGGGCTGGGGGGTTCTCTCTCTGTGTGTTGCTTTTGCCAGGACCAGAGCAGGAATGCAGGTCAGATCTCCTGTAAAGAGTTAATAAGCAATCTAGTTAGATATGCGTTAGATTCTATTTTGTTTAAATGGCTGATAAAATAAGTTGTGTTGAATGGAATGTAGATTCCTGTTTTTGTGTCTTTTTGTAACTTAAGGTTTTGCCTAGAGGGATTCTCTGTTTTGAATCTGATTACCCTGTAATGTATTTACCATCCTGATTTTACAGAGGTGATTCTTTTACTTTTACTTTTTCTTTAATTAAAATTCTTCTTTTAAGAACCTGATTGCTTTTTCATTGTTCTTAAGTTCCAAGGGTTTGGGTCTGTGTTCACCTATGCAAACTGGTGAGGATTTTTATCAAGCCTTCCCCAGGAAAGGGGGTTTAGGGCTTGTCGGGATATTTTGGGGGGAAGGCATCTCCACGTGGGCTCTTTCTCTGTTCTTTGTTTAACACGCTTGGTGGTGGCAGCATAGGGTTCAAGGACAAGGCAAAGTTTGTACCTTGGGGAAGTTTTTAACCTAAGCTGGTAAGAATAAACTTAGGGGGTCTTTCATGCAGGTCCCCACATCTGTACCCTAGAGTTCAGGGTGGGGAAGGAACGTTGACAGTGCCAAAGGGTGTTTGGGAAAAAAATGAATTCTTAGTAAGGTGTGATCACATGGTATGCATTCTTATTAAGTCTGTTGAAAATATGGGTTGAGAACTCTGTTTTCGGTGCAAAATAAACGGCTGGTGAACTAGCATCATGTGTAACAGTGAAATTCTACTTTGAAGTACATACTGAAACATATGAAGGAATGCTACAATGGTTTTTCCAATGGCTTAAATGCTTCTATAAAGTAGTGATTTTAATGACCTCAATAAGAGCCCAAAAGGTGATCTTGGTGTGTTTTAAAATTTGTCTTCTGATGTGTTAACTTTAAAGTCCACAACTTTTTCAAAGGAGATGGTCTGGCTTTGTTTTATTTTAATGCTCCTATACTTCTATGTGATATTTTTTCATCTTTTGTTTTTCTGCATTTTTTTAACATAAGATGCAAAGCAAACAAAATCCCAAAGGAAACTAAGCACAAAAGATGCCTTTGTTTCCATAATTTTAAATCTTCTTAAATCAGCACAACTCTGAAAACTTTCCAACTGAAAGATTCTACCACTAATCCACTCCCTGTTCCTTAGTATGAAATCTGTTTCTCTGTGTTGTCTACACTAATTGGCATAGGCTAAAATTCCAGACTAGACCCAATCTTACATTCCATCCACACTCAAAACTGTATCTAGTTCAACAGATGTATTCTATGGAAATATACTCACTGTTCCCAGTACAGAGGTACAATTAAACAGAATAATTACCTAGTTTCTGCTTTAAAAGTCAATTCCCCTAAATCTTTAGGTTGCAGAGTGTATTCTGGTATCTATGACACTGATGCACACCTTAATAGTATGTGAATGTGAAGCACAAGATGCACATCTTGGGTCACTCAGTTCATCAGAGGCTGATCCATTAGGAAATTAATTCTACTCCCATTGATATCAATAGTAAAACCCCCTTAAACTTCAGTTGCAGCGGTATAAGGAACTGAATGAGTCGACATTTGATGTAATTTTATATTGCAGTCATTTTCACTGAAGTCAATGGGAGTTTTGAAATTGAAAGTCTCTTATGATGAGACTTATCACAGAAATGTAGCCTACTGAGAGGTAGTCCTATTTTGCTGTGAGCAGCATGAAAAACAGATTTTGTCCTGAAGACTTTACATAACAGATTGCTCCTGACTGGTAATCAGAACTTCAGGGATTTATGGTTTTACTTCCACTAGCCATGTGAAACAATGTCATGAGTTGTATATGCATCACTCCTTCACTGAAAGGTAAATTTTATTTTATTTCAACCTGAACTTCCAATAATGATGACATACAGCATCTGCCAAGGATTAACATTTAAGTGATAACTGTTACTTACCTATAAAGAAATGCAAATAGGCTTAACAACATTGTATGACCATTGTGCCAGATCCAGCATCCTTTGAAGTCAGTGGGACTCCTTCAGTGGGTGTCAGAACAGGACCTAAATCCATACTCAGTTTTTTACTTTGTCTCTTCTCCCCGGGGTTTAGCCCTCAGATCACGATTAAAGAAAACATATAGATGTGTTAAACTGTTAAGTACACGCTGAAGTTCCATTAACTTCATTAGGACTTAGTTCATCTTAAAGTTAAGCATGAGCTTAAGCACTTGCCTTTGTAACAGAGAGTTAGAAACAAAACATAAATATTCTTCAAAAGTTGCAACATAACACCACTCTATCTCTCAAAATCCAGAAATCTAACACGCAACAACCAAATACAAAGAGAGACTGAGCAGGCTGCTAGCCTAAGGCAGAGAGGCACAATTCAGCCCACCTTGCTTCAGACTGGTTCTTTTTCACACTGACTGCTGAGGACCCAGATTGCATGCTTCCTTCAGAGTCCCCCAACTTCCACAGAGGACCAGAACCCCCTTAGAATGTAAAGTGACTTGTAATTTTAACAGTTTTCAATACACCACTGGATGCTTTCCTGAAATTGAGTAAATTAAGAACCATGAAAGAGATTCACATTTAAGTTAAAAAAGAGCCTTACTAATCTGTCAACCTATCAAATAATGTATTATTTTAATGCATACATATTGACTCCAACATTACACACATGCACATAAAATTACATAAAATATATATTTTACATACATATACATACAATTCCTTCCGCTTGTAGAGAAATATAATGTAGTTCAAAGGTATGGAAAGTATATTTCTTTATCTCTTTCATTTAAAAAAATGTAAAAACTAGTATGAATTAGAATTTTCTACTATTTTAAATTAATCACCATTTTGGAATAAACTAAGGAAACACTTATTTGAATGTGATTAAAATATGAAGTTGAATATAAAGATTATTCTTTGTAATGCTCGGTGTTATTCTGGTGCATTAATTAGAAGAACATTAGAACCCTTCTGTACTAAACATAATACCTCTAAATTCCTGCGGATAGCAGCCAAACATGACATAGCTTAACAAACACAACATGTCCATCATATTACGTTACAAATTCCTATCTTCATTGTACAGGTCAGATCCATTCTGCGCAGGGTAGTGCAATAATCTGGTAACATAGGATGTGATAGAAAGTGCATCATAAATGTTGAAGGTAAGCACTGTATATGCTCCAGCTATGACCATCAAGTGTTTAGTGGCTTCACTCAAGAATGATGCTCGATGGTCAAAAAAGTAACACACACGGGTGTGGCTGGTTATGACTACATCTACATAGCCCATGATCCATTCAGTCATAGGAGTGTCATTCCATGATGTTTCAAGGGGCGGGCTTTATTCCAGTGGCGCCCATCTCCTCTTTGGGACCCTGACTGGTTACAATAGACTGTTAATAAGGTGAGATTTTTATCTCCCATCATGTTCAGGAGAGTGGGTGGAAATCAATCTTTTGGTCAGGTACTTGCAACTACAACCCTTTCAAAGCAATCAGTGGAGGAGACCCACTCTCTTCTTAAAATGGTTCCTGGATTCTGTTAATGCTGCCATTTATGGTGATTTTTATTTAAATCATTATCCAAATGGTGTCCCAGACGTAGTCATCCAATGCCAAAAGTCTTTACTTTCTCAGGATCTTTTCAGCAGCTTAAGTAGGGTTTCCTTGAACATAGTTACAGGAAGTTTTACCTTTTTATTTCAGTCTGCAGTTTCCTCTCCCCTCTTCATATCCTCACACACATTTGAGGTGAAATGCTCGGTATCACATTCCATGCTCCCTTATCCCCCATGCTCTGATATCTGCAGCTACTTTTCCATAATCCTTCCATATGCTCACCTCATCTCCTATCTAATGACCAGCATGTTCTGAGGCTCCACTTCCTTGGCCCAGTTATCAGCATCCTCGCCCTCCTGGCAGCTGTTGAAGAGCAGATCAATGAATACCAGCTTCTCTGAGATGGGTCTGAAGGAGTTGTCAGAGCATAATTTGTAATCTTCTGCTTCTGTGAGCTCTATGGAATGTGCCCCCAGGTGCTCAGTGATGTGATCTGTGAAGTACTCTCTCAGAGTTAGGTCGTGCCATGGTTCTATACGGCTGTACAGGGGAGTAGGAAGGAGTAAGGACTCCTCCATCCTGTCCTATGGCTGTGTGGTTTGACACCAGTAGTACTCAGTGAGGAGCAGAGCTATACCTAGGTGGCTACCTGCTCCCAGAAGCAACTAGGTGGAGAGTTGGCAATGCGGAGTGAACACAAAGGTGATTGGTCATTTTCCAATGACATGACTCAAACAGCAAAGCTCAAATATTGAGTAATCCAGTGAATAGTTGCAGGGAACAGCTCACATGCAAATGATCAGAAAATTCTCTTTGAAATATTCAGGTATCTCAGAACCTTTCACCCTTTCCCATCCCTATTCCCTCACTTTCTGCAGACCCCAATTGGTTGTCTTTGTTACTACACAAAGACCACCAATTGTTCCTAGTTGTTTCAGACGTTGTCTTCATTATATTAATCATTTCAACCCAGTGTTGTAACAGAAATAGTGATTTACACTACACAAGAATTCAGTCCCAGTTCAGAGAGATTGCGTGGGGACACAATAGTTTTTAAAAAAGGAAGGTCTCCATACTGTTCCAAGATGCATGTATGATAACATGCTTCCTCTAAATGCTATATTTTTCTCTTTACACTCAGATAAAAAATTCCTCCAAATCTGGTAATCATTATATCATAAAATACTGAGACCTTACTTTACCCCACTTTATCATCTGCTCCTGTTTTTCGTATTCACATTTCATTTTCTATACTTGACATTTTGTCTCTCTAATTCCTTTAATTGAATGACATAGTTGTCTGATGTTTTTCTTTCTAAATACTTATCTTTGTTTATCTGCCTGATTAAACTAACTTTGTCATCTATTTATTAGTCATTAGAAGATTTATCTTTTTCTAGGTTTAATGAACTGAAACAACAAGCAAAACTTTAAATTGCTGTGCTATTCATTGCATCTTAAGAAGTGAAAATTAATATTTTATCATAAAAGGACAACTTGATAATGGAATAAGCAATTTATACTTTTGTTGTTTCTGCTGTGACTATTTAATTCATTTGCTGTTTTAATTGGATTCATACAAACTTTTGGGAGGAGGGGGCATTGTTTAATGAAAGTGAGCCATATTTGCTGGGCAGTTATTTATTAATGCAATCCACTACAAAAGCATCCATATTAAATGAGAAAATAGCATTGAATTTATTTGTTAGTAAAACACATCTTAGAATAAGTCCTAACGACAGTGTAAATTCTATTAAAAGAAATTGAGAAGCTAATGTAACAATCACCTAAATATATTACACATTATGAAAAATAAAGAAAAGTGACCCAGATCATCACTTGGTGTAAATTAGAATCTTTGTGAAATCAATAGAGCTGCTCTGATTTACATCACTTTATGTTCTGGTCCACAATATGTAATTATATTTCCTTATTATGCTTTCTAGATTTCCTAATTAATGATAAAAAAATCCCAAAGAAACATAACTAAAATATGGCCATGCTTCAATTCAATTTGTGTAAAACTCCTTAAACTTAAAGTGATGGCAGAAAAAATAGAATTATGTTTCTCCTTTAGTTACCTTTGGATAATTTCACCAAAACTGCCATGAAATATAAGCCGTTTTTCTTTGTGAAAAACTGCTCTTTGGAACCATATAGGCATCATACCGAAGGTCAACTTTGAAATACAGCTTGCTGTGTCAATATGTTCCCATTTCAACATTCTCCTTGCCATTCTGAAGTTCACTATCTCACTAGTAAGTACTTGGAAGAGAAGGTCATGAAGATATCAGAGGGGAAAAAATCATGAACAAAGCACAAATTAAAAGTCTATAGTAAATGACTTTTCCTTTTTTAAATGTTGTATGCATAAATTCAAAACCTAGTTATATGTGTGTGAGAAATGTGTTTGTTCAATGACAGGTAGGGAAGCTATGGTGTAAGGGGGAGAAAAGGAACTGAGGGAAAAAAAAAACAGAAATATTGGGAATTAAGACTAAAATCTATAATTGTAAGAATAAAGAGACAAAAGTGCTAAAAGTCCTCACACCTTTATCTGTATCTGGAAAACAGCATTAGGGAAAGGGATATTGAAGGCTAAAGTTATAAAGGCCCATAGCCTTACATACCTTAGATAAAAATATTGTCCCCAAACCATTGGGGTGTATTCATTGTTTGGCTATACTGAAAGAAGGGCAGGAGACATTTGACATGGGTTTAATCAGGCCACGATTTTATTATTAGATGTTTGGGACTACTCGGCAGATAAAAGTGCATAGTGCAGGTAACCCCATGTTTACTCCATTCACATCCCTCCAGCAAATCCATTGCTGGGACCTTACCATCCACTCCCCGCTCACCCATAGGAGGGTTGAAGTGGGCTATAAGAATGGGGGGTTGGCTCCCTGCCATAACATTCATCGGAGTCCCTAATTTCCCCTTTACTGAACACCTCTTCTTAAAGTCATTTTCCAAGCCATTTATCCGGTCACTGGATACCTTCCCTATGGAGTACCTGCACTGGACATCCGCCACAAGGAGGCACTGGCAATTAGCTTGGCTGCCTCCCCGACAAACTCAGTCGGGTTCCCAGACATCTCTTACTGCCTCCCCTTTTATATCGGTCAAAACAAATGTGCTCCCAGGATGTACAGAGGAACCCCATCCTTCCTGAATTATTTGGTGCCCTAGGATGCCCAAATTGCTGAGCCTTTTATGACCTCAAGGAATTTGGTCACCCCCCGTTAGCATCTGTCATGCTTTGTCCTCCCAGGTGGCGCTCCACGCCTCCCAGCCAGATCCTGCGTTAATCAACACAGATCTGCATCAAGTCCCTTCTAGTTCTGGGCAGTAATTGAACCCCTTTACACATTCCCAAATAGCATTTTCCAAGATGTGCCACATCATGTTGGTGACTGCTGATGGGACTAGGTAAGTCCATCAATGGCTATTAACCAGGATGGGGCAGGGATGGTGTCCCTAGCCTCTGTTTGCCAGAAGCTGGGAATGGGTGAGAGGGGATGGATCACTTAATGATTACCTGTTTTGTTCATTCCCCCTGGGGCACCTGACAGTGGTCACTGTTGGAAGACAGGATACTTTGGTCTGACCCAGTATGGCTGTGCTTATGTTCTTGTGATAACCATTTAACCCACTGACGAATGTAACAGCCGGGAGATGATTCCAAGATCGTTGTGGATGACAGTTGACAGGTTGCCCACAACTCCATGTACCGCAGTCTCCGCTGCTCTGTAATGTGCCATTCGGTGATGAGCCTTCCTACTCCTGTAATTGCATGAATTCATTAAAACTTGTCTTCTAGCGCTGCCATGTGAATGGAGGCAGTGGATCTCCATGCTACATTGCTAACCATTCTACCCCCCAGGTTCCAGGCAGCTAATGGCTTCCAGTCTGGTTCTTGGCTGGCTCCTGGTGCCAGCTTCTGAAAGCGGTTATGTAAAAGTGAGGCAAGGCATCTGCTATGCCAGTATAAACCCAGGATAGGCAATAAAGCAATGGATTTTATCCTAGAGACTATTTGAGGACCAAGCCCTAGGAGAAAAACTTGCAAGTTATGTACAGGCCATTGTGTGAAGGGCCCTGCTACTCTGCCCTCAATTCATTCCTGTGGAATCTTTTTTTTTTTTTTTTAAACCACGTAGCCCAACCATGCTCCTGACTTCTAATATGTTTGTTTGACAACACATTACATACCCCATCTACACCCATGACTTCTAGCGTTTTTGTTTGACAGTGTATTATTTATAGTCCCCAGAAACAGAATCCTAAACCAATAGTAATCTGCCCCCATCTGCTTTATTAAGGTATCCCCAAATGAGCACCCTTAACAGTTCAGCTGAACTGGAAATTGTACCCTTGCCAACCTGTGGGTGGCACCTGATTTAAGCCCTATGCTGGTTCCCCCGGGACCCTTTCATTAATGCTGTGGCCTGAACACACCCCAAAACGTAATCCACAAATATGCCTGTCCTCATGGATGCTTCCTGAAATCTGCACCCCATGCCACATGCATTTGTTGCTGCACTGACATGCCCCCGCTATCAGCATTGTCCTCAAGTCTTGTACTCAGTTGGGAAGAACATCAATGCTCTGGGAGATCCTGAATCCTTTGGAAACCCGGAATGCTGTGAAGACAACTGTAGAAACAACAGTCTTAACCACTTGCATGAAAATTCCTGCTGACTGAGATAGAAGTTTGCTTCCCTTGGAGTCCCCCAAGCCATGAACGTGAGGAGAAGAGGGGGCTGCCTTTGGTAATGAAACAGAACCCCATGCACCCCTGTCCTAACACCACCCCAAGCCTCAGTTGCATGGCAACTACCCCAGCTGCCTCTGGCTCCTTCATCCCCACTACATATGCCCTGTGCAGCCTTTGAATCCCCTCCCCCCAGCTTTTCCCAGGGTTTGTGCTGAGCCTGACAGAAAAGGGAGAAGTGAAAATTTCCTGGGTCTGCCCTGCCTGCCCCAAGCCAAAACCTGAAACTGCCCCTAACTGAATTATCACAGCTCAGTTGCTATAAGGGTGTGTGTGTGGCATGTTGATGTTTCCCTCCTCCTCCTACCTATACCCCAGAATAGTATGTCCCTTAAAGCCGACTCACTAGGTACCTCCCCCTCCCTTTTTGGCACTACAAATGTGCTCCTGCCCATCTCTGCATGGATTGAGGGAACAGGTGTGGGAGGGGGCCTCCTCTCCGTCTTGGTCTCCTCTCACCCTTCACTGCTTACCATCCTGCCTCTACACAGATCCGGGCTGAGCAGAGCAAAAGTGCCCCCTGTTGTTCTCCACCCGAGCAGGAAAACTTAAAACTGGATTCACTAATGCCTGCTGGGATTGGGGCCACTCCCTCTCCTTGTGTTCCAACTAGGGGGCTGAATCAGACTGCAGGCTGCCTGGCTAGGCCTATCCACATCCCCGTGCAGAGTTACTCTTGTGAGCCTGCTTCACCCTACCTAGGTCAGAGGAAGGGTGCAATTGCTCCCCTACCCCTTTCTTACTGTACTGCTTCCATGAGGAGCCATGCTGAGACCAGCTGAAGTGCTATGTTCGCTCCTGCCTCAGCCTGCTCCCTGTAAAAGGGAGGCTGGCTCAGGTGCAGGGCTGCCCCTTTTAAACCCTGCATTTCCAAGGGATGAGCCAGTGACCACACCAACCCTTTTGCAGCAGTTTTCATCTCCCTACCCCTCTAATCGCACAAAATCAAACACCCTGCCCCGCCCCTTCCCCGGATCCCTGCCCGACACTCACGCCATCCCCCCTCCCGCTATTGCTCACTCTTTCCTACCCTCACTCACTTTTCTGGGCTGGGGCAGGGGGTTGCGGTGTGGGAGGCAGTGAGCAATCTGGCTGGTGGTGTGGGCTCTGGAGTCAAAGATGAAGGGTTCAGAGTAGAGGAGGGGACTCTGGGCTGGGGCAAGGAGTTGGGGTGCAAGAGGAGGTGTGGGTTCTGACTGTGGGTGTGGGCTCTGGGGTGGGGCTAGGGATGTGGGGATTGGGATGTAGGAGGGGGGTTCAGGACTGGGGCAGGGGGTGGGGTATAGGATGGGGTGCAGGCTCTGGAAGTGGGCCCACGGCTGGGGCAGGGAATTGGGAAGTGGGATCTGACAGGGAGTTAGGGTGCAGGAGGGGGTTTCAACCTGGGGCAGGGGGTTGCGAGTGCAGGCTCCAGCCAGGCAGTGCATACCTCAGGCGGCTCCTGGTCGGTGGCACTATGGGGCTAAGGCAGGCTCCCTGGCTACCTTGGCTCCGCATGGTTCCTGGAAGCGGCCGGCATGTCTGGCTCCTAGCTGGAGGGGCCAGGGGGATCTGCACGCTGTCTGCATCAGCAGGTGCCACTCCCACAGATCCCATTGGCCATGGTTCCCAGCCAATGGGAGCTACAGAGCTGGTGGTGGGGTGGGGCAGCACAAAGAGATTCTGCCTAGAGGTCCCAGGGACATGCTGGCCGCTTCTGGGAGCTGTGTGGAGCCAGGGAAGGTAGGGTGCCTGCCTTACCTCCACTAAACCATCGACCGGACTTTTAACAGCCTGGTTAGTGGTGCTGACCGGAGCCGCCAGGATCCCTTTTTGACTGGGCGTTCCAGTCGAAAACTGGATGCTTGGCAACCCTACCCCCAGCCATAAAACACTGTTCCCTTCATTCAGCCACTCAGCCAAATACTCCTGCCACGCCCCCCCACCCTCCACTTAAAGGTACAGTGTGGTCATCTGCATAAGGGGCGTGATCCAAATCCCAGTGAAATCAATGAGGGTCTTCAGTGGGCTTTCGATTTGCTCCAAGTTGAACAGGATTTGTCCCAGTGGGAAGAAAGTGTTTTAAAGGTTTTAGACATATTTCTGTCATATTGTGGTCATTTAAGTCCTCCACACCTCAGCTGTCACATTTGTCAAACTCCACATTGTTATTTAACATTTGTTAAACCACTTTGAGATCCTCAGAGTGAGGAGGAGCTGTACAAGTGAAAACTATTCTTATTTCAGAGGCATTGCCACTCAGGAGCATTTTCTTCCCAACACAACTCTGCAAAGATGGAATTTAGCCAACAATCTTCACCATTATCAAACTCATTTTCATAAGAATTTCTGTTGGTCCTTGAAAATGCAGATTTATACAACATAAACCCCAAAGAAATACATTTTTATCCTCCTTTTAGCAATCACTTCTTAGTTCCAAATATTTTATTATGGAAATGTGATGAGACAATAGACGGAAAATAAACCAGAACAAACTAAAGTTTACTTATAAAACTGAAAAGAAGAATGGAGGTGGCCATTTTGCTATGTGGTAGTCACCACGCTATAAATAACATAGAACAATCTCCAGTGGTTATATTTACTAATTTATTATGATTTTTTTTTCAGATTATTGTGTCTTTTTTCTCAGATTGCGAAGAAGGCACCATGGCCAAAGTGTTGACTCTGATCTTATTGGGTATGCTTTCCCTGAATTTTGCCTATAAACCTTTTTTATCTTAGGTCAATACACTTTAGACAGCAACATCATTTTCTAAGATATCTTTTTTTTTTTAAATCTGAAACATATCTAGGACCTGGTTTCTTGTTATCTCACCTAGATATTGCACTTCCAATATCTCTTCTGTCCCCAGAACTCACATTGTCCTCTCTGCTGTATTTTATATACCAAGGATTGGCAACATTTAGCACACGACCTGCTAGGGTAAGCCCCCTAGAGGGCCGGGCTGGTTTATCTACCTGCCGTGTCCACAGGTTTGGCCAATCGCCACTCCAGTTCAATGGGTGCTGTGGGAAGCGGTGTGGGCTGAGCGATGTGCTGGCCGCTTCTCCCACAGCACCCATTGGCCTGGGACGGCGAACTGCGGCCAGTGGGAGCTGCGATCGGCCGAACCAGCGGATACAGCAAGTAAACAAAATGACCCGGCCCGCCAGGGGGCTTACCCTGGAGGGCCAAGGGCCAAAGGTTGCTGATCCCTGCTATATACCTATAATCTATAAGGTACCGTGTTATTAACTAATATATTTGAAGAAGAGCTGTCTGCAATGCTCATTTAGAGCAGCTTTCCCCCCTTGTCTTGTAGTCAGTTTCCATAATTTGTTTGTATCTGTGAATTTTTGTAATAGTGAGTGCTGAAGTACAAGTAAAGTAGAATTTATCCACTGCTTTCAGGACTATGAAAGTTTCCAAAGGCCATAGATACTGCTCCAGAGAAGGCTGAATTATACAAAGTACAGGGCAGCTGGCTGCAAAACACTCCCTCCCCACACCAAAAACAAAACAAAACAAAAAACAAAAATCTGTACACTGAGGTGAGCTTTAAGATACAGCACAGGAACACACAGTCATTGAGCAACCAGGCATTGGCCTGTTGTGCCAGTCCAGTGGCCCTTCCATGGAATTAAAAGCCAACTGACTAGGTGTTCAGTTATCAGTCTCTCAAATAGCAACTGTACACCTGGAAGTAGTCAGAGCTCAGCACACTTTGCCAGCCTAACACAAGGTAAAGCAAGCCAAGAGGCAGTTGACACCTCTGCTCACTCACTCTGCCTAGAGACCTAGACCTGGAGCCTTTCAGTTATTGGGCATACACCCCACGTTAAAACAGTGCTCTCCCCTAATATCGAGGAAAAGTAACATAAGAATTTAGCAATCTGGCTCTACTTCCCTCCCCGACCTCTAGAGGGCATAAGGGAGGAGAATTCAAGCCCCTAACAGTGGTCCGAAGAGAAATCCTGGCTCCTGGAAAGATGGCAGGGAGCAATCTTCTTCTGGCACCTACACTGCATTTCTGAGTCTGTCTCCTCCTCTAGTGCAGGAAGTTCTCAGAGATTGAGAATGAGTAATGTGGGGAGTGGAGGGGAAGAGAGAAGTGAGTGATGGGAAAGAGAGAATGGGTCAGAGCTAGAAATTAAGGAGGATGGGGAAGCAGAGAAAGACTGCAGACAGAGAAATGTGACAGAAAGATTAAGCAGGCAGGAAGAGATTCAGAGTGAACTTTTTGAGAGAAGGTGGAAAACAATGGAAACAGAAATGAAAAAGATGAGAGAATGGAAGAAAAGTGAATACGAGGAGAAATACACACACAAAAGACAACCCAGAAACATCAAGATACATGGTAAAAGGAAAGAAATAAATAGAGAGACATTCAAATGAAATGATCAGTATCGCCAACGCAAAGAATTCAATGAGTCAGGCCCAAAGAAATCTTGAGATTGACAGTAAAATCATAAGACTGAAAGAGCATACAGTTTGGGTTCCTTTTATTCACCAAGTATTGGCCTGTTATGCCAGTCCCTTCTGTGGTTTGGTTTGTTGGCTGCTTGGTTTTCTTGAGCCTTTACGCACAGCTCACATTTTCAATCTTTTCTCTGCACATATGAGGGTTAGAAAGTTGCTTTAAATTAAATAAACAAATAAAATCTGAGGTCCTCATGTTATCACTTGTTTCCTGAAGCTGGGGTTTTAAATGAAACATAAAATATTGAGAGACTTGTGCTCAATTCACAAGAGATAGCAATGCTGAATCATCTCTTCCTGTGTTAAGTCCCACAAGAGGGAGCTTCTCAATGAAGATTTCCCCACAGAGCTTCCCATGCAAAATAAAGGACTGGAAGGGACCCTGAGAGGCCATCTAGTCCAGCCCCTCTGTCCTGAGGCTGGACCAAGTAAATATAGACCATCCAGCACTAAATGTCTAAATGCCTGTGTGGCTATAAAAACCTCCAATGACAGGGATACCACAATCTCCATTGAAAGCCTATTCCAATGCTTATAGTTAGACAGATTTTTCCTAATATCTAACCTAAATCTCCCTTGCTGCAGATTAAGCCCATTATGTTTTTGTCCTACCTTCACTGGACATGGAGAACAACTGATCACCATCCTCTTTGTAACAGCCCTTAACATATTTGAAGCCTGCTTCAAGTTCCTCACCAGCACCCTGTCTTCTTTTATCAAAACTAAACATGCCCATTTTAAAAAATCTTTCCTTATAGGTCGGGTTTTCTCATTTTTATATGTCTCCTTTCTGGACCCTCTCCAATTTGTCCTCATCTTTCTTAAAGTGCAATGTCCAGAACTTGACATAGTACTCCAGCTGAGGCCTCACCAATGCCGAGTAGAATGGGACAAATTATCTCGCAGATCTTACCTACAACACCACTTTTAATACACTCCAGAATGATATTAGCCTACTGCAAATGCATCACATTGTTGACTCATATTAAGTTTGTGATAGTGTATCACCCCCTACACCCTTTTCAGCAGAACTGCTGCCTAACCAGTTATTCTCCATTTTGTATTTGCTCGTTTGCATTTGTCTTTACTGAATTTCATCTTGGGAAATTCATTCTTCTGCACCAACACTGATCCATGGCAACCTCTCAGCAAAGAACACACTAACCAACCCATAGTTTGGGTCTATATTAGAAGCTATGTTACTGAAGACTTGGCCTAAGCATAGCAGCTCCTGTAACCTCAAGTAGGAGACTTCATGAAAAAGTCTACAACTATAGTACTGTTCCTTGGGGATTGTCCATGGCTCCAGGACTGGGCAATGAAAGCCCTTCCTGTCCCTTCACACTGTAAGGTCCACCTCAGAAAGACTGGTCAAAATCAGTACATCAAAAACAGAAAGAGGGTGTACTTTAGGTTGTGAATGTCACCGACAAGAGGTGGGAAAGTCCACTCAAATATAGGTACAAGACACTTTCCCCCATAATTCCCTCCATAACTCATACACTCTCACCTTCATCTTGTTCTGACTGAGCTCGAGGCATCTCATTCCAATCCAAGACAATCTCCTGGTCAAACCCCAAGCGAAAGACACTGCATCCTGGGATCTGATGAAGGAAGACATAAAAGTGTATGTCAAATTCCAGCCAATGACACTGCATCCGAACAACCTTAATGTCTTCCCCAGTTTCCTCATACACACATTGAATAGGAAGGGTGGCAAGCTCACTGACTGACTGACTGAGAGCTGCCTGCCTGCCTGAGAAAATTACTAAATACAACATTCTGGGCTCTTCATGAAAGGAGTGGAATAGAATAAATGATCGTTGATAACTCTGGCAACACCTGCAGTCACATAAACAAAATTTTTGGTCAACAGAACCAAAGATAATCAGGATGACCATCTAGCATCTTTGACTATCATTAGGAGGAAATAGTCCAGTAATGAGACAATACAATCTGACTGTAGCGGGGCAGTTACCCTGCTCCTGGGAGAAAAGGTAGGCTGATTGGGGAAATGGCCACAGCTGGGGCCACACCTAATCAGGCCACAGCAGGCCCTGATAAGAAGGGCTAAGGGAGGAGCTGGGTAATTCTCTCTCTCTCTCTCTCTCTCTCTCTCTCTCTCTCTCGCCTTGGAGGGAGAAGGGCGCTTAACTGCCTAGGAGCACAGGGTACCTGAAGCAGAGCAGCGCTGGGAAAAGGCAAGAGGAGCTGGGGAGCTCCAGCCTAGCAACTCCCCAGGCTGAGGCTTTGGGTAAGGCCTAAGCAGGTACTGGGGCTGCAGAGGTGTAGCCTGGGAATAGGCAGAGGCAGCTGGTCCAACCCCCTTGCCAATGATGAGTGGCCCTTACAGACTGAAGTTTGCCCCAGAGAAAGGGGGCTAGATGATGACTGGCAGAAGCCACTGAGGCAAGGTGGGCAAAGGGGGAGGAGGTTCCCCTGGGAAGGGTGACACAGAGTATGGGGTGCTGTTATGGGGAAGCACCCCAAGATAAGGGGCACTGGGGTCTGGGAGGGACACAGGGCCTGTGGCAGGCGAGACAAAGACCAGCATGGGGTGCTCCGAGGCTGTAAAGAGCTAAATCCTGGACTGAACAGCAGGGTTAGTGAGTGCTCAATCTGCTACACTGACCTAAAACTCTAATGGAACCTGTGAATTTCTGGTGACTTCAGAATTGTGACCTCACCATTTTCTTTACTCTGCAAGGTTATTTGGGGCAAGTTTATTGTCTGTAAATATCAATGAATACAATAATGGATCCCTACAGAATAGGCTATTAGAATGTGATTGTCACCAGGGATATAAGGAGGCCTTCAGGCTACTCAGAAATCATTATTATGTGAAAAGATTCTACTTTAAAGTGAATGTGTGTTCAGGCCTTCTATCACATGGTGGATATCTTTTGAGAGGTTCCAGGTAAGCAGTATGAAATTCTTAATTAGCTTGTATGTAAGAGGTGTTCTGCAGGTTCAAACAAATTCTTTGAACGCCTTTGAAATGCTCCATATGCACCCATGCAGATTAGAAGAAAATTAATTAAATTGTATACACAAGGTTAATGAGCTGCATTAAGTACTGAGTACAATTAGGTTTTGAAAATTCTTAGTAAACACCACTTAAAAGTAAGCTATGAAAGATAATATCAGAAATCAAGTGGACTGTAGAAATAGTTATTGTTGTGTACTGAGGTCTGAGCTAATAGATGAGGTTATGTACAACCATACATTGACACTGGACCCGCCTGTGTTCTGCAGTTACAGGAGGAGATACAAACCATGGGAGGAGGATTTGTTGGAAATCAGAGAAGGACAAAGACACAAACATCTTGCTTCCCTTTAGAGGGATATAGAACTTCCTAAGATGTAAGGTTTCATTTTGGTTAGCAAACCTATTTTATAGAAGCGGCCAGGCCTTGCCTAGCTCTGGTTCTGAGAGTGTTAATCTAGCTGGCTTATTCTGCTTAATTCTTATGTTGAAATTTTCTTTGATTTTTCCAAAAAACTTTGCATTTCATAAGACATCAAAAATTGGTGATAACTCCAGTATTTAGAAACAAGTCCTGCTGGATGTGCCAGAGAGAAGAAAACTTTCTTTGGAATAAAAGAAGAATGTATAAGGAGCGAGTGATGTAATTGCCTTTGTCAACATGCCAAAAGGTGAGGGTATGATGATAAAGCCAAAAAACCCTTTTTCCCCACACATTTTAAAGACGAGTAGTGGCCAGCCCTGTGTGCTCACTGTGTCTAAATCTTACACACCCCATATTAAGCAATCAGAGTAATCAGGATGGCTAAAGATGGGTTCATTCACTACTATTGTGCTTTATAGTCCAGGAATCATCACCGGCTCATCCTTAACATCTTTAAGGTTACCA
Organism: Lepidochelys olivacea; assembly: GCF_965140295.1. NCBI lineage: Eukaryota > Metazoa > Chordata > Testudines > Cheloniidae > Lepidochelys > Lepidochelys olivacea. The sequence goes on from NC_140411.1 coordinate 173,401,023, forward strand.
TCACCAGTGACAAAGGAAACCTGCTGTCTTGGAAACATAGGGAATGGCTCCTTTCTTAATACACAAACCACAGAAATACAATTGTTCGTACAGGAACAATTTGTTCTGTTTTCCTCCTGTTCTACTAATCTGATTGAAATATGGTGAGTCACTCAGTAAAGGCTAATAAGAATTTGGGGTTACAATGAATGTTAGATCAACGCTGATATGTACATTTGATGATTAAGAAGAATAGTGACCTGTTCAGAAGAAAAATCATGGTCTGGTCATACAAAAAATGACAATCACAAACACAGAACCAGCCTCACTCCCAATAAAAATCACAATCCTCATTATTTTAACCAAAATGATATTTATTTTATAACATCAATAGTTTTATTAAGCTATTAACAGCAACAGATCACACTACTATGTCTTGAGAACTAAATACAAAATATAAGAATTAAAAAAAAAGAATTGCCTCCTTCTACAGAGGGAATATTACTTGGAAATCTCCATAGCAAATCTTTTGAAAAAAACATTCAAATGGGTAACTGTGTACACACACAGGGGGTCTGCAGGAAACATTTATGATTATTTAAATACAATAGTTTATTATCTTTCTATTCAATTTCTTTTTATCTTTCTATTTTAGGGTTCTATACTGCCTGAATTTGAGAGCCTCTGAGAAAAGGTGACAGCAAGAGGAAGTGAGCATTTTCCCTGATCTCAGTGAGAAGACACATGCTTAAACACATGCTTCAGTGTTCAGTTTTCTAGCCACTGCATTTGATCAACACCCACTGGCATCAGTAGGTGTTGCTTGCAAGCAGAGTTTGCAGCATCAGTCCCTAAAATATACACTTTTTCCATTATTCGATCAGGCTCCTTTTTCTGTTTTTTCTATATGTATATGTGGCAGTATTTGTAGGTAGCTGAATGCTGCTAGCCCAGAGGTGTTCAAACTGGTGGGCAGACCTCCCCAAAAGGGGACACAGAAGGTATTGGGGGAGGGAGTGTGGGAAGCTTTAGCGGGGGGAAAACTTATTAAAAGCACACTTTACCCACAGCAATGAATAACTAGCAAATCTGATTCCTCCAGACATATCAGGTCTACAGATGATGTGGCGCATTTTGATGGATTTCTGTTATTCTTGCATAGCATTATACAAAGTTGTTGCCATCTGTAGATTAATCCATTTGCTACAATGTGGGATGCAAATTCTTCTTAAGATAGAAGGTGATCTTCAGATACTGCTTCAAGCATCCAACCCAGAATGGAATTGCTCTGCTCCAAAAAAAAAAAAAAGGTGCACCCATTACACTAGTAACAATAGTGTGATACAAGTAACCAGTATCTCACTTAAAATTTACATTACCATATATTTAAATAGCTCTGTTTGAATCAATGCTTTAGTGGTTTTTAATTAGTGAGTTGCATGTTGATTTTTTGTAATATGTGTGTGTATGGCAGGGTGTAAACTATTTTAGAGACAAAGAAGGGGGGTGAGATCAAATACATTTGAGAACTACTGTCCTAGACAAACTGCTTTCAAGTTTTAGGGTTTATTGTTCCTCTTATGTTCTGCCAACAGTTTTCCCATTAAAAGGATCTGTCTCTGGTGGAAAACTTAGAAGGCAAATTCCCATTCCAATGTTGCTGCATGATGTATCAAGTTAAATAATCTAATTCCATGAAGTGACTATTTTAGTAATTGAACCAAAAATAACACATGCACCTCCAGCTACAGTATGTACATGGTACCCATAGGTTTTGTGTACTAATGGATGTGATAAATCATTTATCATTTTCTATAAAGAAATGTCTTGGATGTGTATTTGTAGCATTATTGTACTAGATCATGTACTTGGCTATTTTTCACCAGATAAGATTGCTATAAACTTCAGGCTGTATTCAATTATTTCAGACTCTAAATAATTGTAAGTAAGGCTTTTTATTTAATTTCTTTTACTGCTATAAGGCTAATATAAATAAAAGCACACATTCCCGAAAGCTTATTTTATTGTTGAACAGGAGGATGTTTCACTGTAATTATTCATCAAATTCTTTTAGTACATATTTAATTGTTTGGTTTCAGAGTAACAGCCGTGTTAGTCTGTATTCGCAAAAAGAAAAGGAGTACTTGTGGCACCTTAGAGACTAACCAATTTATTTGAGCATGAGCTTTCGTGAGCTACAGCTCACTTCAGCGGACGCATACCGTGGAAACTGCTGCAGACTTTATATACACACAGAGATCATGAAACTACCTCCTCCCACCCCACTGTCCTGCTGGTAATAGCTTATCTAAAGTGATAAGCTTTTCTTTTTCTTTTTTATATTTAATTGTGTTCAATAAATATACAGCTAGTGCACACTGTAAACAGTAAATACAGCTGGGTTTCTTCTATATATGTGATATCCGCTTTTGCCTACTTTGGATCTGTGTAAGAATTTTCTAGATAGTAGATATATAAGATATAATGTTTCCATGCTTAACACACTATTAATTCACTATGTGCTCTACTGCTTCAATTTCATCCAGTCTATGGGTTTCCACAGCTACTTATCCCTGTAACATTTGAGTGATTTCCACATCAAATCAGTAGCAACAGTGAAACAATATTGCCTTTCTTATATGCTAGTATTCACATCAGGGCATTCTTTGGGTACTGACTGGTGAAGGGACCCATCAAGGATACACATCTGTAACTGCCTCAAGCAATGTCACCATTAAACCACCAGGGGAAATACAGAGAGGCAGATCTTCAGCTAGTATAAATTGTCAGATCCCCATTGATATCAGTGGGACTATGGCTATTTATACCAGCTGAGGAACTGCCCCAGAGTTTTATTTCCAATATTACCATCATTACACCATACTTTATACTGTAGAACAAAGTCTCCATGTGTCCTCCCAGCTCTGTTTATACTGTCTTACCATATAAGTAAAGCTGTGACACGCAGCATGTAATAATTTTTAGCCTCGTGTTGGCCTCACAGAAAACAAAACAATTTATAGTAGTGCAGCAAAGCCTGTGTCCATCTCAGCAGTGGAGAGAACTGATGGTCAAAGGGTAAAATTCTGGCTGCTGTAAAGTATTTTTCCATGCCAAATGCTTCCCAGGTGATCAGCAACACTCACAAAACAAAAAGTGGGGGGATGATTTCTTGGAAATCTCGGTAACAAATCTTCTGAGAAATACTTGCAAAAATTCATTAAACTGGGGACAAAAACTTTAATTAGATTCCTTAATAAAATCAGAGGAAGGGGTTAAGTTAGAATAATAGCAACAGCTATGCTCATTTTCAACAGCCACTGTAAACGGTGCGGCTGCAATCTCTGTCTGAATGTATGGATCCAGCACTGCTCTCCACTCTTGTGATAAGCATTATGAACACAACACAGCTAATCCTACAGTATTTCATGAGCTGCAAATCTGATAATCCAGGGTGTCTGCCCTGCTGTGGACCATAGAAAGAAACAATTCAAGATTGAATTGGTTTAGCAGGCCAATGCTCAAACCACTGAGCTATCCCTGTCCCCCCCACCACCCTTATTTTTGTTTGATTGTTACTACATCCACCCAAAACACCCGTGATTGTCTCCCTTATCTAATTGTTGTATTAAATGTAGATTGTAAACTCTTGGAGGCAGGAATCATCTTTTGATTACTTATTTGTACTTAGTCCCCTGGGTTATATCTAGTTGTGCTTGGATCCCCTGGTAATATTACCATACAAATTAATAAAATAAAAATTGAAGAAAAAACACCACTAAAGGTAGAAATCAATAGTTGGAAACCAGTGTGTGATGTGCTAAAGAAAATATCAATTTTATTCCTTTCCAAAGGTGTGTGCCTGAGTGTGAATTGTGTAGTAGCATATGTTTTCAAATCACTCAAAAAATGTGAGCGGAATGACATATTTTACAAATAATGGAAACCAGGAACTACTGGTCCCATTATTTAGCAAAAAATAAACAACAAATTAAAATTTGACTTTCACCCAGCCGTTACTTTCTAAGCTACACAGTAAGCCAAACTGTATTTTGACCAGAGGCTAGAAGCAGCCAAAAGATAGAGTTCTAAATGAGCTTACTATTTCTTCTTGCATTAATCATATTTTAACTAATTGATCAAAAGCACTCACTGTCATATTGAGAGAGAAAGGGGAAAAAGACGATGGGGGAAAGCAAGCTCTAAACTAAAGTAGATTTATTTAAAATATATTTTAAATCAACAGTTAACTTTCCAGTATAAAATTAACAGTGTTTACTAGCATATGTCATGAATTATATATGTGGCACAGGTAATCTGCAATTTCAGTGTGTTGAGGGCATATCTACAAATAACTTGAACAAGCACCTCTGAAGGAAGAGCTCATGCTTGAGCATACCCCCTGCGCAAGAGCCAAAACTGAGCCAGATGGCACCAGAAGCATTTGAGCTCTTTGCCTTGTATGAGAGATTGTTTTATTCAAGTTGCTGTGATTAGTTAAGAGAAAAATTCCCACTGAAGGAAACATCTGTATTCAGTAACACTTGGGAAAGTTAAATATGTTGATCCTACATTCAGATCCAGATTGTCAAACGTATTTCAGCAGCTAATTCCAGCACATTTCAATTGGAGTTAGGCACCTAAATATCTTTGAGGATCTGTGCTTCAGAGCTTTGTTTAGTGGTTACAGCAGGGCTCTGGGAGATAAGACTCCTAGGTTCTCTTTCTAATCACCATTTCTAATAATACAGAAATGGAGGGACTTTGAATGCAGCTGAAATGCAGCAGACAAACTAAATGAGAAGAAATACTGTTTTTCACTTTTACTTGTATGGATTGATGTACCTAAAATAACTAATAATTATTTATGCCCATTCATGAGTGTTATAATTTACACATATAATTGTGCTGTTGAGATTGGCTTTTTTAACAATTGTAAAGAAACCTTCTGACCTCTTTTTTGAGACTCCCCAGGGTACTGCTTAGATAGTGACTAATTCACCTGTTCACCATGCATTCACTATAAGGATGCATCATCATTTTTATTCACTGGATTCATATTTCTCCATGGAGAAAGGGCAGAAAGTCAAACAAGACAGGGAGGAAAAGGACCTTTATTCTAAAGAGTTGTATATAGTTAATGATTCTTCTCTGAGAACACAGACAGGATTTTTTAATCTCTACTTGCTATGACAACAACAAAAATCAATTTTCCCCCCTACAATAAATTTTATTTTCCCTTAGTGTGGTGTTTTTCCCATAATTCCAGTGAGTAATAATTTTACCTGAGTAAAAGCTGCTGGATACAGACATAAAAATGTATAAGGGTGTCATCAATCCAGATAATTGGACAAATGTTTACCTTGGATACCGAAGAGACTATGTAGTTAACCGGTTATAGGTATCTATGTGAAAGTGATATTTCATTAAAAGTTGAACTGCTTTTTACAGTGTGGAGATCCCACATACAGTATGTAGATTTCAATACATACTGTACATCTCTGGTGCAACCCCACCCTCCAAAGCCTCTGTTTTTAGAAATAAACTTAAGATAAAGACACAGAGCTGTTTCTATTCTTTCTTTTTCTGTTTCATAAGGGTGCCATTATTTTGAAATTGCCCTGGCAGCATACAGTAGAAAAGGCACAACCATTTTTTCCAGAACTTTTGTCAAACTCTTCTGCAGGCTATGCTGCTGTCATTCCATTGAAATGGAACAGTTATGATCTAACTATTGGTTCTAACAGGGCAGAAGAAATAATCTACTTGGTACTACCTGTAACATCCAGGCAAAGTCAAATGATTACATCTACTATGTCTGCTGAAAGAGGAAGGCACAAAATCAGGCAGCTTCCTGAAGACTGAGGAGTGAGCCAACTGTGTGAAAATAGTAAGTAAATAACTGTAGCAATTTCAAGAAATATCTCCCTTCATTTTATTGGTTGTTTGAAAAGACCATAGGTATATAGCAAGAAGTAACTGATGTGATATTTCAATTTTAGTAAGGCTTATGATAAGCAAATTAAGGATCTTGAAAAACTAGAGAAATAGTCTGAAATAAATAGGATGAAAATTCAGTAAGGACAAATGCATAGTACTCCATTTAGGAAGGAATAATCAATTGCACAAACACAAAATGGGAAATGAGGATCAGGAAGCAGGACTGCAGAAAAGGAGGTAGGGTTTATAGTGGATCACAAACTAAGTATGAGTCAACAATGTAACACTGTTGCAAAAAAAAAAAAAATCCTAACATGGTTCTGGGATGTGTTAGCAGGAGTGTTGTAAGCAAGACACTAGAAGTAATTCCGTCAGTCAGTACTGATAAGGTCATCACTTGGATCATCAGATGGAGTACTGTGTCCAGCTGTGGGCACCACACCATGGGATAGATGTGGACAAATTGAAGAACATCCAGAAGAGAGCAGGAAAAATGATTAAATGTCTAGAAAACATGGCCATCGGGGAAAGATTGAAAAAAAATGGGTTTGTTTAGTCTGGAGAAGAAAAGACTGAAAGGGGACATAATAACAGTCTTCAACATAAAAGGTTGTTATAAAAATGATTGTGATAAATTGTTCCCCTTATCTGCAGTGGACAGGTCAAGAAGTAATAGACTTAAATGGCAGCAGGGGAGATTTAAGTTAGCCATTCGGAAAAAAAAAAACTTCCTAACTCTAAGGGAGTTAAGCACTGGAACAACTACCTAAGGAGGTTGTGGAATCTCGGTCATTGGAGGTTTTTAAGAATAGGTTAAACCGGTCAAGGATGGTCTATATAATACTTAGTCCTGCCACAGTGCAGGAGACTGGACTAGATGATCTGCCAAGATCTCTTCCAGTCCTACATTTCTATGATTCTATGTAAACAAGGATTGTTAACTACACTGAATCGTTTTCACATGGTATAGCTTCAGAGAGGGTTATGGCCCAAGAAGTTTCCATTTACAATAAAGAATAAGAAACAAAGTTTTTACTTCTCATACAAAATACAAACAGTACATGTCAGTAAAATTAATATATAGCAGGAAACTACTTTTAAATATAAGATGCCAGTATCAATACTTTAATAAATGAGATTAAAAAATCATAATATACACTGTGTTTAAGTTGTGAAGCTAAGCACAATGACTACTTGGAAAGTGACGGAAAAGATAGAAGATCTAATTGCAATTTACAAATCTGGACAATTTTGGAATAATGCTCATTTGTTTTGCTTATTTATATAAGTTCTGGGTACAGTGTATAAATAGAGGTTACAATGAAAAAATTAAAAATCTTGGCTAAAATTTTCAACACTCCCGAAGTGACTTAAGAGACGAAGGACTGGTTTAAATATAGTTTGGATCAGTTTGACCATGTTAATTAGGGGTTTGTTCCCCCCTACCAACTATAGTTAAACTAACCAGTACAACTAATAGTGTTGACAAAGTTAGACTGGAATAAAAGTTGCCTAACACTGAAATAGCTTATTTCTCTTCCCTTCCTGTACAGAAAGTAAGCTAAACTCGTAAAAGCACCTTTATACCCGTATAACTTTCTCCACACTAGGGTTATTGTACCATTTCAACCTCAAAGGCAGTACAACTTTTACATGCAGACAACGCCTAAGTCCCATTTGTATGACTTAGGGACTTAGGGACTGAAGTCTCATTAAAAATTAGTGGGACTTAGGAGCCTAAGTCACTGAGGTATTTTTGAAAAACGGTATCCCTCATCTAAAAGGGCAGGCAGAGTACAAGCAACAGCAGATTCTCTGACACCTCACTCAAACTGTATATTGCTGTTCTTCATTGTAATCCCCAGCTTTGACCTCATGCTGTCTAGGAATGAGTGGTCATATAGCATTTCTGTTATCTCAGTTGTGAACCTTTTCTCACCAGCATGATAGATTTCATAGTCCATTTTCTGTCCGGGTGGTACTGCTCACTGGGAACTGAGATAAGAAATATGTTCAAATCCAATTATTTGATTATGATCTAATTACACAGAAACCAAAATACAAAACAGGATCTAAACATAAATTTTGCAAAACAATCAGAATGTAACTGGATTGTTTCCAGTTGCATCAAGAGAAAAAAATAGCTAAATCAGCAACAATTTTAAGCTAGTTTATTTAAAAAGTTATTAAAATATATAAAGGTCATGAATATACAAGCATAAATACTGCAATGATTAGGCCAGTGTTTAATATTAGGCTCAGGAACGTGTTTACGATTTGATGTTGTAGGGCTTGATACTGAAAGATGCTGAATACATATAATTCCAGTTTATTTCACTGTGAGTTATGAGTGCTCAACACCTCTGGTCCTTTCATTTATTTGTTCAAGTTCAAAACATATCTGAATTCTGTGCCTCTTGGCCTGAATGAGAGCAGAATCAAGACCAGGTGGTGATGTGATAATTTCAGAGTCTTATTAGCAATACTAACAGGAGGGAAGGTTTTTTTGTTTTTGTTTTTGTTTTTTTTTGCCCCTTATGGAAAGCAGAGCAGCAATTTTTGCTGCATACTACTACATATTTTCTCTTTCTTAAAAAGTTTGTAAGTAAATAAAATGCTTTTGAAAGGTGCCAGATTGAAAACACAATTCCTCTGCTTATTCATGGAACAGATATAGCACAGGTAGAAATAATGGAAACTTGCCACACACTGCCCCACCACCATACCTAAATCCCGACCAGTGTCTATTTTGTTGAAAATACCAACAATGGTGCTAACTGTGGTAAATCATCTTAGTGATGTACATATCCAGGAGCTAGATGTATCACACACAGCTATTTGCTGACGTATCACTGGGTTACAAGTTTAGGTCACTACTTACCTAGGCTAGATTTTTACCAGTAACGGTAAAGGTGAGAGGCTCCATCTCCACTAAGGTATAGCTCTATTGTTAATTAATCTAAGTCAGTTACATATTGTTATTTAATACATCCAGTTTTTAGAATGGCATATGATTCAGTTTGTGTGTGTGGGGGGGGTGAGAAAACCTGGATTTGTGCTGGAAATGGCCCACCTTGATTATCATGCACATTGTAGGGAGAGTGGTCACTTTGGATGGGCTATTACCAGCAGGAGAGTGAGTTTGTGTGTGTGGGGGGGGCGGAGGGTGAGAAAACCTGGATTTATGCTGGAAATGGCCCAACTTGATGATCACTTTAGATAAGCTATTACCAGCAGGAGAGTGGGGTGGGAGGAGGTATTGTTTCATGGTCTCTGTGTATATAATGTCTTCTGCAGTTTCCACAGTATGCATCCGATGAAGTGAGCTGTAGCTCACGAAAGCTCATGCTCAAATAAATTGGTTAGTCTCTAAGGTGCCACAAGTACTCCTTTTCTTTTCACATTTCTGTAGTTCACTGCCCCTAGTACCTTCTTTAGTACGTATTGCTCAGCACACATCTAAATATTGTCTTGCGACCCTGATCCAAACTTTACCTGTGTTTAATACACATAGAATACAGCATCCAATAACTATGTAATCTCTTAATTCTTTAATCTCTTGATTCTTTTCCTGCCACAGACTAATCTCCAGGTGTGACAGGTTACTCAGGTTGTTTATCATCCCTTGTTATTGTCATACAATCACAATGTAATGAGAGTAAGCTTTACCCTCAATAGAGCCTCAGGAACTTTATTTAGCAAACCCATCCAATTCTACAACTGAAATATAAATTCTTGCAATCGGAGCACTCACCTAATCAATCTTCATCTGTGTTTTGGATTATCAAACACTCAGGCTGTAACCAGGCTGAGGACTAAACCCTGTAAGGTGATGAATGCCCTTCGCTCCCACTGAAGCCAATGGGAGTTAAGTGTGCTCAGCACTTTTTTTTTTTCAGGATCTTTACAGACAGTAGCACTGTAAAGTAGAACTGGTTAGAAAGCAACAAATCTGTTTCATAAAAAAAATAATGAAGTTTTTGAGATTTGATTTTGTTCCAATGTGGAGATAGAATGTTTTCATGGGAAAAAACATGACAACCCCCCCCCCAGAATAGTCAAAAATCCAGTGATTAGGGCACTCATCTGCAATATGGGAGACTCAGGTTCAAATCCCTGCTTTGACTGATTCAAAGCAAGGTCTTGAACCCGGCTCTCCTACCATTAGCCTCCAGAGCCATTCTTTTTGGCTCACTGAATTTTCATATATATGGTCGAAGAGCTCCAAGAAGAAGAGTTGGGGAGGGGGAAGAAGGATTTTAATACAAGTAAAAAAGAATCATCTCTGTAAAATCAGGATGGTAAATACCTTACAGGGTAATTAGATTAAAAACATAGAGAATCCCTCTTGGCAAAACCTTAAGTTACAAAAAGACACACAGATAGGAATATTCATTCTATTCAGCACATCTTAATTTCTCAGCCATTTAAAGAAATCATAATCTAATGCATATCTAGCTAGATTACTTACTAAGTTCTAAGACACCATTCCTGTTCTGTCCCCAGCAAAAGCGTCACACAGACAGACACAGACTCTTTGTTTTTCTCCCTCCTCCCAGCTTTTGAAAGTATCTTGTCTCCTCATTGGTCATTTTGGTCAGGTGCCAGCGAGGTTATACTAGCTTCTTAACCCTTTACAGGTGAAAGGATTTTTCCTCTGGCCAGGAGGGATTTTAAAGGTGTTTACCCTTCCCTTTATATTTATGACAGGGGGATTTGATAGCTGCTTTCAACTACCTGAAAGGGGGTTCCAAAGAGGATGGATCTAGACTGTTCTCAGTGGTAGCAGATAACAGAACAAGGAGTAATGTTCCTTGCAGGGGGGGGGGGTTGTTGAGGTTGCATATTAGGAAAAACTTTTTCACTAGGAGGGTGGTGAAAAACTGGAATGTGTTACCTAGGGAGGTGGTGGAATCTCCTTCCATAGAAGTTTTTAAGGTCAGGCTTGACAAAGCCCTGGCTGGGATGATTTAGTTGGGGATTGGTCCTGCTTTGAGCAGGGGGTTGGACTAGGTGACCTCCTGAGGTCCCTTCCAACCCTGATGTTCTATGATTCTATGATTCCTTTTCAAATGTAGAACAGTTCTTTTTTTGTAGATAATAGCAGCTGCTAGAGCAGGACAGTTATTTTTTACATCCTCTAAACTTTAATTGGTGAGCTTTGGGAATAAAACACAGATGGGAAGATGGAGGTAAGCAGGAAAGGGGGACCATTTGTCTTCTAACATATATACCCCAAGGAGTATCATCTAGCCATAATCGCCAGGAATAACCATATAAATGTAAGGGAGGGAAGCTAAATGGGTTTAAGTTAAAAAATAAATAATACAGATATTATGGACTGGAGCCCAAATATTCCCTTTTTTTACAGCCCTCTCTGAAATCAACATCCCTAGTAAACCCAAAAATGACTATGGAAGAGTATTGTAGAGTACATAGTCTGTCATACTCTGACCTTGTTTTCACAGAACTATCATCAACATTCAGTATGTAGCACTGGTTGCCTTGAATGGGAATCTTTCTTGAAGAATCAGTGTTAAAACATACAGGTCCTTTTTGAGGTGCAAAATAATTGTCTATTGTTTTCCTTGTCTATGCAGTAAAAGCTACATTTTTATCTGGCTGGAGAGCAAAGTAGTCTATGGTTAATAAACAAAGGAAGAAAGTTTTGAATTGTATTATATACTGTCTAAACTTTGTAAATGTAGATACAGAAAGGAAATAGAGTGAAGGACAAGAAATAATAGTGTGAATCAGTAAAATAATAAAATAAAATAATAATAATAATAAATAATGCATGTACTGCATGCAGCCTAGAGCCAAGAAAAAATGAACTTTTACTGAACTAGCCTAAAACATAAAGGCATATATTTTAATGTATCTATTTAAATACTAACATTTTAGATTAAAATTTGGATATCTAGGCGATGTCCTTAAATCTTCAAAATGGTATTATATCCTTCATTTATATACAGTGCATAAGTAAACTGTTTAATTTTTAAGATATTTGTGGAATGTTTAAATATGGTGCTTTACTGGTATATGAAAAACCATTCCCTGCCCTAAAGATCATACAGGCTGTTGACAATTCTGTAGAGAACTCCCACAGAATCAGTGGGAACATTAATGCATGAAGCAAATGCAGAATGAAGCCTATGCATAGACATAACACCATAAATAATAACTAAATGCAAGGATAGTGTTATCGAAAGGGAAGGGTGAAGACAGTGGCAATATAATATCACATGATTACTTGATTTACTACATATGGATCTTGTTGATTCCACTTAAAAGAAACCCAAAATGTAGGATGAATGTAGTCTTTTTAAACACTGATTGATTTTAGGGCCCATACCATAGCTAGAAAGGGGGATTAGGAGAAGAAATCACAGGAGTGGAGTGGAATAAAGGAGGCAGTAGAGTTCAGGAGACAGTGTGGTAGAGAATTAGAGGGTGCTACAGGTGAGGGAATAGGTAAGAGAGAGGGGAGGAGCAGTAAGACAAAGCAGGCAGCCTAGTTAGACAAGGTTAAATCAACTGTCAACAGTGAAAAGAAAAGGAGTACTTGTGGCACCTTAGAGACTAACCAATTTATTTGAGCATAAGCTTTCGTGTAGCTCACGAAAGCTTATGCTCAAATAAATTGGTTAGTCTCTAAGGTGCCACAAGTACTCATTTTCTTTTTGCGAATACAGACTAACACGGCTGTTACTCTGAAACCTGTCAACAGCGAGTAAATCAAAAGACAAAAGTTCAATTAAATGGCAGCGCTGAGTTAACGAAATGGCAGCAAGGAACTAAAATCAGGCCAAAACCCAAAAGGCAGGGATGGAAAAGTTAATCAAATGGCAGCAATGAGGTGAAAAGTGGCAGAGTTAATTAATGGTGGCAAAATGGCAGAAATGGATTAAAAACTGGCACTGTTTACAGTGGTAGATGGCATGGGTGAAGGATCTAGAAGATGGCAGTTGTACAATTCTGTGTAGGGGGCTAGGAAGCCAATCCCCTGGAGCCCAGTGCAGCTGGGAGCCAGAGATGTCTTCAGCGCTGTGCCTGAAAATGAGAGATGTTATAGTCTACCTAGGCAGTACTTCAGAGGTAGGCTACATGGAATGACCCTTTATACCAGTTGAGGAGGAAAGGGTTTAAAGCTCCTGGGTTTTGGGATATAACTATGATGCTGTGAGCTGTGGCTATTATAGGTCACCCACTCAGATTTCTTGAGGCTGGACTGTACCAGATTATGCAGCACTTTATTTCCAATAGAGAGGGAAGCAGTGAGTCCAACTTATTCCCCAAGATCCTGGTCTTCTTAGGAACTGCAGGCAACCACTGTGCTGCAACTGGGGAATTTTATAACCCACTCAGGTAATACTCTAGGGATCACATGTATAGAGCTGTACTACTCCCTATTTATTCCACCACACCATGCTAATACATTTAGTCTATTAGCCACGCAAACCATTTTTCTAATATATGAGTAATAAAGGAGGGGTTTTTTTTACTAAAATGTATATAATATTGAAGACAACCTCCAAGTTCCCCACCACTGCAACAACTATAAAGATCACGGTGGATGAGCAAAGAAGAACGTTTAATAAAATATCCAGGCAAAAGACTAGAATAGTACAATTACCACTCCAAATCCATCTTGCAATAGCACACGTGTCTTACAGGACTATTCCACCATAGTAAGGAATCAAACAGAATTTTTTTTCTTTCTCCTTCACTATGACAGCTACCAAAAAAAAAAAAAAACGAAAGAAAGAAAATCCAGCAGAGCTACTATGAATAGCAAATGAAGTTGGATTGCAAAAAGGGTAGACCAAGTATAGGATGAACTTGTTGAGGAATAAAACTCGATATTGGATTAGATGGTATTAGCCCCCCTCTGACTGAATTTGGTCCTGTTGCACACAATGACATGAAATAAACCACAAGACATTTTAGAGCTAATACAAGCAAAACAGATCTATGCATATTCTGGTTAGTGAAAGATAGTTATAAACAATTAGTCCTATTGCTAATGGAAATCCTTCAGAGAAGGAAGCCTCCCAAAAGTAGAAGCAACACAGAAGATACATCGTAAAATAAATGTGGCATCAGCATCTTCAGTAGGCTGAACCATCAGGAGCAGCTCCTCCCTCATAGTCTGCAGCCTTCACTGGTGCAGTTCATTCCCAGTTCACTTTTGATGCCTCTTCAAGGCTGAGTCCCATTTGTAAAGCCAAACAATCAGCACTCAGCTACAACTAAAAGGACCCTTCTATGTTCCACGAGTTACGCTCCTCTGGGCCTATACAACTTAATATATTCCAGAACCCATCAAATGAGAGATGGATATACAATATTCTTATTCAAGGGGGCTCATTTGTGCAATGGGAGATTAAAGAAGATGAGGGCAAATATACTGTGAAGCCCCACCTATTTGCTAGATCTTTCCAATCATAACCAAAATGGATTTAGAAAACAACAACAGCAACAAAAAGCGTTAAGCAGAGCTTGCTAGAAATTAGGAAAAGTGAAGAGTAAAATCTTCTAAGAATGCAATTTTGGGCATTGTCATTACAGAATTAATTTATATGTTCAGAATTTAGAGCATGATCCAAAGGGCCATTGAAGTCAATGTGGGTCTTTGTACTGGATCAGACCCTAGGTTCTGTGGTGAGAGATACCGTAGAAAGTTGGTAAGATTCTATAGATAGATTATATAGACACTTTTATGCCAACATCAGCACCCACTTTTTTCACTTAAGGAAATCATGGTTAATGTGTATACCTGCTGTAAAATTCAAGGAACCAGGGATTACTAGGAGTACATTATACTAGCAAGCAAGTATTCTGGAGCTACAGTACAGATATTAAACTTCATTCAGAAGCTTTTTTAATATAATGTCAGTAACATCAAATATATTTTAAAATGCTTCCTCTGGACACCAGGTCAGAAGAATTCTTTTCAAGCAATTGCTTGGAACCACACGAATAAATAGAATTTTGATTAAGTAAAATTATCTGTCTACTTAAAGTGTCAGTTATAATATGTTCAAACACCAAGCATGTCATGCATTAAAAATTAAATAGTTGAACAAGAGAAAAGCTTAAATGTTCCTGACATCTATTCTTAAACTATAATGCTAATAGAAATTAAACCTGCACCTACAAGATGTGATTAAACTGCTTCTAGATTTTGTATGAACAAAAATTAACTTTAAGTTAATGCTTAAACATTTAAAAGTTTCAATTAAGTCAGAAAATCTTGATTACTTAGGGGCATAGCTGTAGGTGGTATAAATTGTCCTGGCTAAAGAAAGTAAAAAGGAAGGCTAGAGACAAAAAAGACATCCTTGAGAAACTGAAAGTCAAATCCTACTGTGGAAAATAAGAAGGAACATACACTCTGGCGGTCAAGTGTAAAAGTACAATTAGACAGATTGTCCATGGCTTTTTTTGTGTGAGCTCTTTCCGACATTGCATGCCCTATAGTAGAGCCAAACACAATCCTTGGACTCAAAGGAACACAGGGAGTGATTTCTTGGTCAATCCCTGGCATCAGACAAATAAGCAAACTGGTAGGACTATAGGGCTTGGCTTACCCACTTACACTATTTTTTTTTTTTTTTTTTGGAGGGAGTCAGATACACTATTCCTGAAGTCAGTAAAGCTGTATATTCCCCCTGCACCTCAAGTAGGAGTTCTGAACAATTCTTATCCAAGCTTGCCCTTGGGTAGCACAGCACCATACAACCCCTTATTCAGGGCTCTGTCTAGGCCTCAGTTCAGCAAGGTTTTTTAAGTATGGCCCCAGTTCAAACAAAATAAACATGTGCTAAAGTGATCTGCTGAACTGAGGCCTATGAACTGGATTCAGAGCTTTTGCTGTGTTTCTACTGATTTTAATGGACTTCAAATCAGACCTTAAGCATTTATCTTTAAGTACCTCAGTAGTTTCATTAAGTCAATGGGATTACTCACATGCTTACATTTATGCATGCACTTAAGTACCTTCCTGAACTGAAGCCTTAATGACACAGTCTAGTACATAATGTTTACCCCTTCTATTTATAGCAGTAATATCAGTTGTAGTCAATTGATCTGGTGTTTTTCTACTTGTTTTTGAGTCTTTCCTGTATATTGTACATTAAATAAATGATCTGGATATTGCTGTCATTATCTGCTATACACTAAGAGATCTATTCTCCTATGATAAATGTATGCAGCCTCATAAGAATATAAAAGCTCTCGGAAGCTTTGTTTGTGGCATGTTAACACCAAAATATATTTTTCATTTAGTTGCTCTAGTAGGATTTACAAAAAGAAATGGAGTACTTGTGGCACCTTAGAGACTAACCAATTTATTTGAGCATAAGCTTTCGTGAGCTACAGCTCACTTCATCGGATGCATACTGTGGAAAGTACAGAAGATCTTTTTATACACACAAACCATGAAAAAATGGGTGTTTACCACTACAAAAGGTTTTCTCTCCCCCCACCCCACTCTCCTGCTGGTAATAGCTTATCTAAAGTGATCACTCTCCTTACAATGTGTATGATAATCAAGGTGGGCCATTTCCTGCACAAATCCAGGGTTTAACAAGAACGTCGGGGGGTGGGGAGGAAAAACAAGGGGAAATACGTTACCTTGCATAATGACTTAGCCACTCCCAGTCTCTATTCAAGCCTAAGTTAATTGTATCCAATTTGCAAATGAATTCCAATTCAACAGTCTCTCGCTGGAGTCTGGTTTTGAAGTTTTTCTGTTGTAATATCACAACTTTCATGTCTGTAATCGCGTGACCAGAGAGATTGAAGTGTTTTCTGACTGGTTTATGAATGTTATAATTCTTGACATCGGATTTGTGTCCATTTATTCTTTTACGTAGGGACTGTCCAGTTTGACCATTGTACATGGCAGAGGGGCATTGCTGGCACATGATGGCATATATCACATTGGTGGATGTGCAGGTGAATGAGCCTCTGATAGTGTGGCTGATATTATTAGGCCCTGTGATGGTGTCCCCTGAATAGATATGTGGGCACAGTTGGCAACGGGCTTTGTTGCAAGGATAAGTTCTTGGGTTAGTGGTTCTGTTGTGTGGTATGTGGTTGCTGGTGAGTATTTGCTTCAGGTTGGGGGACTGTCTGTAGGCAAGGACTGGCCTGTCTCCCAAGATTTGTGAGAGTGTTGGGTCATCCTTCAGGATAGGTTGTAGATCCTTGATAATGTGTTGGAGGGGTTTTAGTTGGGGGCTGAAGGAGACGGCTAGTGGTGTTCTGTTATTTTCTTTGTTAGGCCTGTCCTATAATAGGTGACTTCTGGGAACTCTTCTGGCGCTATCAATCTGTTTCTTCACTTGTGCAGGTGGGTATTGTAGTTGTAAGAATGCATGATAGAGATCTTGTAGGTGTTTGTCTCTGTCTGAGGGGTTGGAGCAAATTCAGTTGTATCGCAGAGCTTGGCTGTAGACAATGGATCATGTGGTGTGGTCAGGGTGAAAGCTGGAGGCATGTAGGTAGGAATAGCAGTCAGTAGGTTTCCGGTATAGGGTGGTGTTTATGTGACCATCGTTTATTAGCACCGTAGTGTCCAGGAAGTGGATCTCTTGTGTGGACTGGACCAGGCTGAGGTTGATGGTGGGATGGAAGTTGTTGAAATCATGGTGGAATTCCTATAGGGCTTCTTTTCCATGGGTCCAGATGATAAAGATGTCATCAATATAGCACAAGTAGAGTAGGGGCGTTAGGGGACGAGAGCTGAGGAAGTGTTGTTCTAAGTCAGCCATAAAAATGTTGGCATACTATGGGGCCATGCGGGTACCCATAGCAGTGCCGCTGATTTGAAGGTATACATTGTCCCCAAATGTAAAATAGCTATGGGTAAGGACAAAGTCACAAAGTTCAGCCACCAGGTTAGCCGTGACATTATCGGAGATAGTGTTCTTGACAGCTTGTAGTCCATCTTTGTGTGGAATGTTGGTGTAGAGGGCTTCTACATCCATAGTGGCCAGGATGGTGTTATCAGGAAGATTACCGATGGATTGTAGTTTCCTCAGGAAGTCAGTGGTGTCTCAAAGATAGCTGGGAGTGCTGATAGCGTAGGGCCTGAGGACGGAGTCTACATAGCCAGACAATCCTGCTGTCAGGATGCCAATGCCTGAGATGATGGGATGCCCATGATTTCCAGGTTTATGGATCTTGGGTAGTAGATAGAATATCCCAGGTCGGGATTCCAGGGGTGTGTCTGTGCAGATTTGATCTTGTGCTTTTTCAGGGAGTTTCTTGAGCAAATGCTGTAGTTTCTTTTGGTAACTCTCAGTGGAATCAGAGGGTAATGGCTTGTAGAAAGTGGTGTTGGAGAGCTGCTGAGCAGCCTCTTGTTCATATTCCGACCTATTCATGATGACAACAGCACCTCCTTTGTCAGCCTTTTTGATTATGATGTCAGAGTTGTTTCAGTCTAGGATTATTAAAACTACAGTAGAACGTCAGGCTTACGAACTGACTGGTGAACCACACATCTCATTTGGAACAGGAAGTACAGAATCAGGCAGCAGAACACACATACACTCACAAAGCCTCCAAAAAAACAAAAATAAAAAACCTCAAATACAGTGATGTGTTAAATGTAAAGTATGAAAAATAAATGGTGAAAGTTTAAAAAGAAAGATTTGACAAGGGAAGGTAACTGTTTCTGTACTTGTTTCATTTAAATTAAGATGGTTGAAAGCACCATTTTTCTTCTACATAGTAAAGTTTCAAAGCTGTATTAAGTCAATGGCCAGCTGTAATTTTTTGAAAGAACAACCATAATGTTTTGTTCAGAGTTGTGAACAACCTCCATTCCCGAGGTGTTCACAACTCTGAGGTTCTTCTGTAAGAGAATATGCAACATAAAAATCACATACAGTTCTTACTGAGATAGATTGCAGTGAACCAGCCAGTTTTAGACAAGCTGTAATTTCTCAGCCACATGTGTATTATTATGTTTATAGTAGAGTGTCCTACCTGATTTTATAAATAATATCCACTATACACCTAAATGTGTGTCAGTCTTGCATACATAAGGTTAAAAAGTTTAGAAATGTGGTTATGAACATTTTATTTTACTTTTGCCTCATTTATGCAATTCCATGTGATGCAAAATTTTTCTGAAATTTTAATGTAGGAATGTAGCAGAAGACTAAATTTAAAAATGGATGGAAATCATGTCTGAGATCCTTTTATGTCCTATGCACCTCTAAACAGCCAAGCAATAAAGGGTTAATCCAAGCTTAAACAAGTTTGATTAGTTCTATGAGAAAATGAGATGTGCTAATTTATGTTCCTATAAGTCAGAACAAAATTTTATGCAGAGCAGCTTCTTTATTTTGATGACTAACACAATAATTAACCACATTGTGTAGAAAATAAGGTCATCTACAGAAGTGTGCCAAAACGTGAAGACTGTCTGACCTACTAATTACTGATGGTGACTTCTAATATTCATTTTCATGTGGGTAAAATCCTTTCAACATTGTTTCATTTGCTTTTTGAGCAACTATTCTTTTCCCAAACATCCCTTGACAATTCATCTTAGACATGAATGAGTTCATTTTCACCTCATATAATCATACATAAAGAAGTATTAATGTAGTGAAATAAGCCTGCAACAATGATACCATCTGAAAACAGTCTTAAAACAAAAACTGGAGCACAAAGTAAATGTGAATAAAAACTGAATGTAAAGTTCTTGTGAACGTTACTTAACTGATTCTTCTTTATCATTCTTTACTTTAACAACTTACTTCCGTTGTAAATGGGAGTTGGACAAGGCCCTTGAACTCTAATTTTCAGTTTCTCTTACCTGAAGAATGGGGATAATACCTATTTTACATAGTTATTTTGAGAATTGAAGAGTTAATATCTGAAAGTGTTTGGTAAGTTCCAAGAGTTATCAATAATTTATGCCATTGTCTAGACTCTATTTCTCACTTGCAAAAGTAGCATGTGGGGAGGTGGAAAAAGCCTTCTTACACCTCAAATTTCTTTAATGCTATCAAAACCAAATTATAATGACTCCTTTCCCCATATATATTCTTCAAGGCATCTATTACATACCATATTTGAATTAAATACCCACTGTAGGGACAATATAGAAAATATGGAACTTATTAACAACAAAATGCAGTATACATAGGCCAGAATCCTTGGCATGCTTTAGGCCTAAGCCTTTAAAACATATCAAAGAGAAGATGCTTCTGTGTTTCACACAAAGGAGATGTAGGTTTATAACAACTACAGCATGACTAATTAGACTTACAAATTCTTTCTACATTTTGAAATAACTTCCTCCTTTACCTTTCCCTTTGATTTTACATGCTTTACACTCATACGTTTGCAAAAGATACAATAGACTAAGGTGGGATATTTGACCCAGAATCCTAAAATACATTATTGCTACTAGATAAAATGAATCTAAAAAGTGTCAGTTCAGATCTAAGAAACTATATGGGAAAGAAAAAGCCATATAATAATGGCATTCTGTAACAGACCCCTTCAGTTCCAGGAAATTTCACTGCCTATACAACTTGACCACAAAATACTGCAAAGATTTCAGACCACGCTGTTTATTTTAAATATAAATGTGATCAAAAAGTTATAGAGATACAGATAATCATTCATAATGTTTAACAAAAGTAAATCTCACAAAATATTTGTTGTTTATTAAAGAATGTGATACATTCAAATGATATATTGAGAAGCCAAAATGAAGAGCACATATTTAAGCTGAATCAACCAAAGTGTTATAAGAACATGGCATGATTATCTGTATGACTGACAATTGGACAGAGAGTTTCATATATGAAGCCATCATACTAACGTTATCACAAAAGCGCAGGGAATAATGAAGTGCTGCATCTCTCATTAACTGTTATCTACTACTGGTAATTGACCAGACAAATGAGTCAAATGATTTTATGTTCTGCACAATGAACTAGTAACGAGGACAGAATCATCCAGCAGTGTGAAGAAAACTTTACATAAAGACTTTGTTTTAAGTTTCTGTGGTGAACTGTAATGGCCGATTGAAAGAGCATGGAGTTGTTCAAAGTTGGCCAAAGAAACACACCACCCTGGAAAGTAATTTGTGGAAGCATGTTGCTGACCATAGCTAAAAACAGCAAGTGTTCAACATGTGGCTCAACATGTTTTACAGAAACTGGAATGGCACAAGATGGTTTGCAGAGAGATACTTGAATGTTGCAGATGGAGTTGCAAAAACTCCATAGAGGAGATGCCACATTGTCTTATTTGCTCATGAGAAGGAATACTACTTGTCTATTAGCTGGACATAGCAAATCTTAATCAGAGGAATGGGTCACTTCTCATTGGCCCATATCATCTTTGTCAAGAAGAAGCAGGTCATGCAATGCTGCAGAAAACGTGTAAAGTGCCCAGTGCTGCACAACATTTTGCCCCCTGAAGCTTCTAGACAAGAGACTGTGAGCAGGGCCATCATCAGCTGGCCAGTGAGAGGGCCCCTTGCTTGGTAACAAAGTCTTGTCACTGACAAACTTCCTATTAACTCTGTCTTTGAAAGTCCTATCTAGGAAGACTTCTGCAAAATCCAGAAAGAGGATAGGAATACAGATGTCATAACACCTTCAGTGAATCACCTCCTTCTTTCTCAAGAAACCAGTCATTGCACCTGTGAAGTTGAGCTGGAGAATCCACATTCATGCTAGTTCCAGTTGATAAGTACAAAATGAATTTTATCCATGCATTGCTTATCCAAGTGACGACTTGCTTATGTTAAGCAAAATCCTTCTCAGTAAGCAGGTTCCTGAGTTAAAACCCTCTGACTTACTCAAATGTATGATGTTCACTTGTATTTCACTAACAAGTTTAGTCTTAGTTGTCTAGAAGTTACACCACCAATAAGAAATCGAGAGGATTAAGACTAGTGAAACAACTAAGATTAGAACTATTTGTAAGAGGTTACTGTTCTTTCCTACTACAAATGTTAGCCATGCAACCTCCTTAGTGTTTCCAAAAAACAAACACCCCCCCACCATGAACTAAAACAAAAACAGAAAAAAACACTAAGCCTAGAAATAATCCAAATTTTGTGATCAACTTCAATGTCAACTTTTGACAAGAATAGGAAGAAGTTTTGAATTACCCCCTAAGCTGATGATTTTACAATTAATTGAACCTTTGGTTAGAGTAGGAGAAGAACTTACAGTACTAGTTAGGTTCCAGAGAAACTGGTATCACTTTAATATTATTACCTTGTGATACAGCATGGCCAGAGGGCAGCAGGAGAATGTGTTTTTTTTTTTTTTTTTGAAGCAGAAAAAAATTTATTTGTGTAACACTTACAAAGAATCACCAAAAAGGATAAAGCAAAACTATGCAACAAAACAAAAGCAAACACAAGGTATAACACAGCAGCCTTCAAGAGGGAGAAGTGTTCAGGCTAGCCTGGGCCCAGAGCCGGGGGGCTTCCTCGACACTCATAGTCTTCCACCCCCTCGAGTTACCTAGTGCCACACCCAGTGTCACCGATTATTCCTCTCCTGAGAGTGCCCGACAAGATGGGCACGGCTGCGGAGTGCGCGGTTTGGGGGTGGGGGGGAAGTACACCCACGTGTGATAGGACCCCTTCTAGGTGACAGTGATGATGGTATCCACAGCGGCAACGGCTGGGGCTGGGGTCTCTCGCTCTTCCCCTCAATCAAAGGGTAAGACGGAGGGAACCAGACGGGGTCACCGAGCAGAAGCAGGAGAATGTCAGAAGGGAGCCTTATTCCCTGTAGAGGGAAGAAAGTTAGCTATAGATTAATTAAAGCACCTGAAGCCAATTAAAGCTCCTGAAGCCAGTCACCTGATAACCCCCACCTCCCGCTTCAATCAGACAAGGGAAGGATTTGAAGCAGAGTGTACTGGTGTTGGAGTAGAGAGCAGTTTGGAGGGAAGCCGAGGAGAGTTTGGAGAAGTGCTGTCGTGGGCTAAGAACACCAAGACCCTAGGTAAAGGGACACCTGGTTTGTGCAGAGGGAGGGTAGGAAGCCCCACAAGCTGAAGGCAGGAGAGGGAAGAAGCTCAGGGGAAGAAACCGCTAGTTCTAGTGGCTTACCGCTATACCTAGGGCCCCTGGGCTGGGACCCGGAGTGGAGGGCGGGTCAGGGTCCCTTCCTCTCCATTCCCCTCCTCTAGGACACTACTGGGGCAGTTAATACCCCAGTTCAGGGGTGAGAAATGATGCCCTGAACCCTCCCCAAGAAGAGAAAGTGTGAGACCCATCAAAGTAGTGCCGGCAATTTGCCACAACCTACATATTTTGGTTTGGTTTAATGTGTGATTGACTTGTATGTATATAGCCAGAAAGGCTTGGCAATGAGTGTTGCCTAAGCAAGGTAATTTTGAACTGAATTGATATTATTTGATTATTAATGTTTCAATTCAACTGAAACATATATACAGTGCAATTAGGCATTACATTAACAGATAAGCTTGATTGGACGTAAATAAGGATCTACTTGTAAGGATTTATTTTGATATAATAATCACCTGCCAAGACTAGTTTGTGCCTTCTTCTGTGCCACAGCAGGGAGGCCACCATTTGGCCTTTTAGAGTATGATTTCACTACAGGGACTATATCAGCATCATTATGTTGGCAAACCCCACTGGGTAGATGCAGCTTACATCAATGAAAGGGTTTTTTCTGTTGGTGTAGGAACACCACAGCCCTGGAATGATGGTGTCTAGGATGATGGAAGCATTCTTCTGTCAACCTAGCTGTGTCTACACTGGGGGTTAGTTTGGCATAGCTACATCATGTAGAGATGTCCATTTTTCACACGCTGGAGTGACATAGCTATGTCAATCTAAATTAAGTGTAGACCAGGCCCCAGCTCTAGCTTTGTTTATAGATCAATAATTCTCATGTTTACAGACGTTTCACTTAGAATCATAGAAAATACTGTAATGTTTGTTCTATTTTTCTCTCTCTCCCTCTGGGAAACACACACACCATTTTAAATGGTTCTTTATTATATTCATCCTTCTCAGCTATTTTAGTTTGTAGCATGTGCATATGTTCTGTATCTAGCTATTTCACTTCAGACCAAGTGTTATTTCTTCCTTTCCACTTCTCTCTTCTTTATCCACAGTTGTTGTTGTTGTTTTTTTCTGCAATGCATGATCATTTATTATTTAAATTCTGGTTAATTTCCTGTTTTCATCTGTCATTTCATTATGTTTGCTGTACTGCATTCTTATGTCACTCTCTCAGCTTACCAATTATTATAGTTAGGCTTGGAAGGATTAGATTTATCAGTAAATGTTGATAAATATATAAATATCAATTTCACTGTATGTACACACAAGCTGACTAAAAATGTTTCCACCAATGATAACCATAATTTACAGATAGACAAAATAGGAAAAATGCTGCTTGAGAACTTAGAGCTTGATTTTACTTTGTATCTTTTGACATATACTGTTGACAATTTGTGTTTTACAGTTATAAAGCTTTAACTTTTTGAATCTCAGCATCTACCATCATTAAATAATTACTGGTTGACCACCCCCCCCCATTGTCTGACTCCCCATGATTTGTCACAACTGTAAAAATGTACATAGATAAAAATAGAAAAACATTTAAAATAAAGATTGATATTATCCATCAAAATTATAAAAAAATAAAAAGTCAAATGTTGCAAGGCTTATAATACTGAGCCCAGCTGCCATGGCATTTGCAGTGTTTATGTGACTGCCTCCAGTGCTCCATTGCATACTTCATCCCCTGATTTATCATCTTATCAGTTATTTGTCTTTTTCATCTCAAGAATTATAATGTTTTTCATTGGGATTGATGTTCAATATTTGCACTGAATATTTGTTTGTGCTTTATTACACTGCATTCCTCATATTTTTCTCAACCTCATGACTCGCTTGGTTTTTTGTCCTCAGACCCTATTTACTCACAGGCAGTAAGTGGTTATATAAAGCAAGAACACTTAACAGCATGCTGCAGAAGAGCAACTCACTGAGTGTGTTAATCAGGTAAGCACCAAAAAGTGCCAAGTCTTTTATGAGCTCATTCAATGAAAAAGTAGCACAATTTATACTTTAAGATCTATTCTAATATTAGTACACAGGGGATTTATGTGACTAAAAACTCATATTACTGTTAAGCAAGAGCCCCCAGGGTTTCTATCAGGAGAGCTGAGGTACACAGGCATAAAGCCTGGAGTAATTAAGTGTCCATCAGCATTTCTATTATAAATCTAGATTTTAGGAAGTATAATATTTTACTCATTTCAAAATGCATCAGGCTTAAGTTTGATACACAATTTAAATTATTTTAATATGCATATTTAAGCCCCACTTGAAATCCAGAGTGGGAAGTTTGAAAAATTACATAGTTTCATAAAATGTCATGTGTTTGTCATTCATTTTTTTTCATGTTATCTTTCAATTGAGAACATTAAAAATAATGTTTAACATATTCAAGATAATTACTTTTTATGTAAAGATAAAATAAAGGCATATTAATTATATACAACATAAAGAGTTTCATTTATTCTATACACTTGGTAGCTAGTTTTGTCAGTCTTAAATACTGAAACAGGTATTTGCATTTGGGACCAACTCAAAGGTATAATGACATTATTGTATATTATCAAAAAGGGTGTGGGGAGGGCATATTAGAGAACTAAGCTCCTCTGACCATCACAGCCCGATCAATCCAGAGAAGGACCACTGGTAATTGACAAGGGATATTTGTTATCGAATGTGCTCTATGATTGATAAGATATTGTGATTGACAAGGTATGTTTAATGTCACATGTGCTCTGTAACTGATGAAATAATGAACTATTGATTAGATGTCAAAACCCCAGTATTGAACCTAGGCCCACCACATCCTTAGGTAGCATCCTTTGACACTGCATCATGGCGGTGCACTGAACTGCTATCCCTGACTGATAGCCTCAGTGATAAAGGGCTACAGTCCCACATGGGGCACACCCCAGGCAACTGATTGAATGGACAAGGAGCACTCTAATTGGGTACCTGGACTATATAAAGGCCCCAGTAGGCAGAGAACGCTGTCTGAGCCACAGACCATTGCCTGCTGGTTGCTGCCTAGACTGCCTTGCCTTGTTACCTCACCTGACCCTACCTTGTTGCCCTGCCGCCTTCTCCAACCCTACCTTGTTGCCTCTCCCTACCTCGTCTCCCCACCCAAGTGACCTGGCCCTGTGAATTGGATGTTCCAGCCACGGAACTCTGTGATAATTCTGACCATTGCCCCGGACTGCCTCTGATACATATTGACCTGCTGGCTACCTAACCACCCACACATACTTGACTTCTGCTCTGGACTGTCCCTTAGATCAATAAGAAGCACTTGTTGCCACAGCTGGTTTCTGTTATAGTGGTCCAATTGCAGCGGCATTTGTCATTTTTCTGACTTTTATTCTTTTTAACCTCATTTCAGTTGCAGTATCTGGTTTTGCAACCATAAGCTCCAAACCAGCAAATGGATCTTCTAGTCCCTGTATGAAGCCACAAGTCAATGAGGCATTGTGCAGGCTCAGATCTCCCAACCGCATGAGCGGTCACAACGATTAAATAAAACTAAAGAATCTATCATTATTCCTGGTTTCAGAGTAACAGCCGTGTGTGTGGGGGGGCGGGGGGAGAGAGAACCTGGATTTGTGCTGGAAATGGCCCAGCTTGATTATCATACACATTGTAAGGCGGGTGATCACTTTAGATAAGCTATTACCAGCAGGAGAGTGGGGTGGGGAGAGGTATTTTTTCATGCTTTGTGTGTATAAAAAGATCTTCTACACTTTCCACAGTATGCATCCGATGAAGTCAGCTGTAGCTCACGAAAGCTTATGCTCAAATAAATTGGTTAGTCTCTAAGGTGCCACAAGTACTCCTTATCATTATTCTTGTCAGAGTTCTGAAGATAGCTTGGGACCTTCCATGGTCTCCTTGAGGACACCCCGCTCAGGTAACAGCTGGAGGATTTTTGAGATCTTTTTCCTGGTGGGATCTTATGATCCCTCCCTCCAGACTGGGAACTTAGACTCCCAACTCCTTCAGTTCATTGATCCCCTCAGCAGGTCTGATTTTAATTCAGCACCTGCAGTCCTGTTCTTTCAGGGGCAATGACAGGGTTATGCAGTGACCAGTCAGCCTTCATAAGCCAAAGTACTGTTTATTCAGAACAAAAGAAATTAAACAGAGAAACTAAACAGTTTATATGCATGCCTCGCTTACCAGCTGCCACCCATTCTGTCCCTCTTGTAGGGCCTGCCTCACATTAATTCTTGGTTAGAGTGCTAGTGAGTGGCCTTTCACCATACATCAGGGTGGTCTCTTTATAGAGTCACTTTATAGGTCACTTTCATTTCTTTGTTTACTAGGCCTCTTGAGTCAGGTCAAACTAGTATATGATGTTTCCCTCAGGGGGTCTGACTTCTCTAGATTCGCTACCTGCCTAGGGATTTGCATTAATTATCCCTGTGATTTTAGTTCCTGCAGGAAGCCCTGTAACTCACACCTAGGTCAAGAATACAATCCCTACCCCATAAAGATGCATATAAGCTTAATAAAGTTGATACAATAGTCTTGATATTCCATGTGACCATAAAAAGAAAAGGAGTACTTGTGACACCTTAGAGACTAACCAATTTATTTGGGCATAAGCTTTTGTGAGCTACAGCTCACTTCATCGGATGCATACTGTGGAAACTGCACGAAAGCTTAGCTCTCGAAAGCTTATGCTCAAATAAATTGGTTAGTCTCTAAGGTGCCACAAGTGCTCCTTTTCTTTCTGCGAATACAGATTAACACGGCTGTTACTCTGAAACATGTGACCATAGTATCTGTCACAATCCCCATTTTACAGAGTGAAAAAAAAATGAAGCATGGAGAAGTGAAATGACTTACCCAAGGTCACCCAGCAACAAAGCCAGGAATAGAACCGATGTCCCTCAATGCCCACTCTAGTGTATATATAGGATCACATGTCTTCTTATGTATTAGCCACAAGGATTCTAAATAGGTATTTTTCTGTATTTAATTTTGGTAAATCAGGACAGTCCAGTAACATAATATTAGGGCTTATATATATATATTATATATCCCTTGAAAACAAACAAACAAACAAACAAACAATTATCCGACACTCGGATGAGAAGCTTTTTATTTTGGGACATTCTCAGAACCTATGAAGAGGATTTCTCGCACTATAACATTCCCTCCAGCATATTTATTTGATTAATTGATTGTGAATTGAACACGATCAGATCTCTGGTTAAGAAATTCACTATCTTAATTACAAATTGTTCTACAGAGTTACCTGGCAGTATTGTCAGTATGAGCCTTGTTTGGGGAAAAAATAATAAATGAACAAGGAAACCTCTCCAGGGTCCTTGAAGGATATAATGCTAATCTCAATGAGCAGTACAAGTTCCTTCTCATATAAAGAATACCAATGGGACACTAGGATTAGCTAATCTAGACCTGATATGAGTAAAATTATTGAAATAAATAATTTTTACATAAGGTAAGAGACAGATAAACTTTGTAATTGAGTAGAAAACTCATGAGTCCTCCAAGACTCTGAATGCATAATTCAAGAGTAGACTCAAGTAGTAAGACTAAGTACTTAGCAAATGCTTGTGCTACATTTAAAGAACAAAAAGTTCCTTCAAGTACAGTGTTTCAGTGATTCACAGAGTAATGGGAGGATCTTTCCTCAAATAGTTGATGAGGAATGATAGTCAATTTAGGTCTGAGGTTCTGCAGACCTGACCCATACAAGAAGGGGAGGGAAGTGGGAGGAAGTGCAGTGGTCAACTGGAGGCTTTTTGAGATCCTGAGGGACTTATACAAATATAGAGTAGAAGCAGATTGGTACTGAGTATCTTATATTAGTTGATACATAGGAGGAATGGGGTTGCTTCCAGTTCCCCCTGGCTTTCCTGCTCTAGGACCTGTTTTGCTACAGAACGTTCTGACCCACCTCCCCTTGAACTATAGGAGTGCAAACAGCCAAAGATTGCCAGCTGTTTGCAATGTTGTGCTGACTTTTTGGAACAGGAAAGGTGCTCTTTGCATGGTGTCCTTCCTCTAATGCACCAATGCAGAATAGCCACATTTTGGCCCATAAGCAATTTATATCCCTATTTAGCAAAGTACTTAAGCATATATTTGAAGTTAACTGTGGAGGTCATATTTGGAATCAAAATGACCATAGTAAGTTAGAGAATTGGTCTGAAGTCAAGATTAAATTCAATAAAGGCAAGTGCAAAGTACTATACTTAGGAAAGAAAAAAAAATCAAATGCACAAATACCAACTGGGAAATAGCTGGATAGACAGTAGTATTGCTGAGAAAGATCCGGGGAGAGTTATAGCGGATCATACATTAAATATGAATCTAGAATATGATGCAGTTGTAAAAAAGGGTAAATAGTACTGTAGGGTGTATTAACAGACATATCATATGCAAGACATGGAAGGTATTTGTTCCACTCTACTCTGCAATCATGAGGCCTCAGTTGGAGTACTGTGTCCATTTTTGGGTGCTAAGCTTTAAGAAAGCTGTGGACAAATTAGAGAGTCCAGAGGAGAGCAACGAAAATAAAAAAGTTTAGAAAATATGATTTATGAGGAAAGATTAAGAAACCTGGGCATGTTTTTTCTTAAGAAAAGAAAACTGGGGGAAGGGGTGTGGACAGCTTCAGCCAGGGGGGTTGAGTAGTTCAGTTGCTCTCAACCCCTTTCAGGAGTCTGATTTATCTTGCATACCCCCAAGTTTCATCTCACTTAAAAAATACTTGCTTACAAAATCAGACATAGAATACAAAAGTGTCACAGCACACTGTTACTGAAACATTGCTGACTTTCTCATTGTTATCATGTAATTATAAAATAAATCAATTGGAACATAAATATTTTACTTACGTTTCAGTGTATAGTATTGTCACAGGGCATGGGCTCCTCATTCCCCTTTGTGACGGGGCAAGGGTTGCTATAACCCTGCAGCCAAGTCTCTGCAGCCACTCTGGGTCTCAGGGTAGTATGGCCTAATGGCATAAGTCAATATTGTCACCCTCTCTATCAGGGCAGGGCAGCCTAACAACCAGAGTCAATAGTATGCCCTTACTACCAGTGCAGTCTAGAGGTCAGAGTCAACAGTACAGGTGGGCGAGCTGGGCCACCACCCTGGGGTAGGTGGTGACCAGGGGAAGGGGACTTGGGTCCTCCCTCTCCACTGGGTCCTAACCCAGGGCACTGTCGGTGTCAGGGTTGCCCTCCACGAGCTCGGCGGGGATCCTCCCGAAACACACCAAACTAGTCTCTGCTTCTACAACTGAATCCCCGCAAAGTTTCCCTGGGTCACTTCCTACCCAATTTTGTGCAGTTTGCCATCTCAGGGTCCCTACAGTCTCTCCTCCCTCTGCGGCATCCCAAGCATGGGTGTCAGGGTTTGTCTCTATCTGGCTTGCTTCCATGTCCTGGAGTGCAGGTGGTTCTGCCAGCAACGCACCTCCTTCCTTTCCAGTGGTCTCCCCTGAATGAGTCAGACTGTTCCCTTTTTTACCTGGTCTCCAGCTGGAGTATGCCCAGCAGGGTCAAGGGGGCAAGGCAGCCCTAAGTCTATAGAGCAGTGTAAATCACTCGTATGAAATTTTAGTTTGAACTGACTTCACTAGTGCTTTTTATGTAGCCTGTTGGAAAAGTAGGTAAATATCTGGATGAGTTGATCTACCCCCTGGAAGACCTCTGCATACCCCCAGTATGCATACCCCTGGTTGAGAGCCACAGGAGTAGATGACCTCTTGAGATCCCTTCCAGCCCTACATTTCTATGATCTTATGGGCTTCAACATTTTGTTGAACAGGGATGGACTTAAGTGTGTGCTTAAATGATGAGATTTTTTGGGATCCTCGTGTGGTATAGGGGACTGTGTCTTGAAGGACTGACTTTACGAAGTAGAGTTGGAAGTGTCTGTGTTGTGAAGCTCTAATTATGCACAGCCAGTTGGATCTGAACACCACACTTAACTTGGGTTCTGGGTTCCTGAACCAAAGTGAATTAGTACTTTACATGTATTACTAAGAAAGCTGACATATTTTAAAGAATGAATCTGCAAATTTTATGGAGGTGTAGATGTTGACTCTTGAGTGCCAGGAGAGCAGAAATAGGTGAAAAGAATCCTTCAGCAACCAAGTACTGGTGGGGAATGAGGCATTAAGTTTTGCTTGTTTTTAAATTATGTTTTTTTTTTTAAATGGATGCATTCTATGCTCCAGGTGCAAGTATAAATAGTTTGATGAGACTACATACACAAAATTGAATCAATGTTGAGTCTTTACAAACTCTTGGGACTAATATTCCTCTCCAAATCAATTCATTGCCTGTTCCTAAGCTTGGGAGAATAGATACACCTGGTGGCACATTATGCCTGCTGATGTAGGGAGAAAACCAAGCTTTGGTTGTGTTAAACCAAGCAGGAAAGCAAGTTCCAGAGTGGAGGACAATTCCCTGAACACCTTGCTACCAGCCAGTCTCCATTTAAACCAACAAACTATTCATTCAAGCACCTTAACAGATATCTGGTACCACCCACAGTATTACACTAAAAGAAAGGTAACCTCTAAATATAAAAGAAAGGTAACCTCTAAGATAGTGAGGACCGAAGACATGAAGGGCTTTAAACCTACACACAAAATAGTATCTAAAAATAAACAGGAACTCTGTGCAAACTACAGAGCATGTTTGTTGGGACTCCAATAAAGAAGCTAGTAGCCATATACTGCATTAGCTGATGTTTCTGAGAAGCCTGTCAATATAGATCCAAGTATAGTCTATTACAGTAAAAAAAAAGATTATGGAGATAACTAAGGCCTCAGGACTATGATGAAGTTCAGCACCTGAAAGAAAAGGGCACAATTCTATTGCCATCATGGGTGGAAGGAATCAGGAAGGGGAAAGGTACTTGGCCACTATTATCTGGACATACAAAAGCTGCTAAGGAACCAGAAATCTTAAAATTACGAATTTCAAGTATGCTGTCTTTGAACCTCCTTCATTTGAGGGTTTTGGTACAATGGCTTCCATTAACCAAACCTATCAACATTACCTCAGTCTTATCCATGTTGATCATCTCAGCTGCCTCTCACCAAACCTCACTCTTGGTTAGATACTGGAAAACTGATTAACTGCACCATCTGAATCCAATAAAATTCATGTCTTCATGATGCTGTTGGAGAATTAGTTTAGCAAGAGCACATATCATACTTTCTAATGTTGTAGTCAGAGTCCCTTCTTCCAGCACAGCTCTTCCTTACCAGTGTGCAAAGGAGATAGGCAAAGTCTACATTCTAACCACTTCTTTTCTATGGGGAAGTGCACTGGAGGTTGTGTTGACCGGCCTCCCTACATGCCCCTCTCATGCAAGTAATCAAGTTTTGGCTGCCCCTTGTCCAAGAGGTATGAAGGAAAATAAGGGGCTCCTTCACTCTCTCCACACCCAAACATTGCACAATCTCTCACAAGTTGTTCAACCAATGATCTTTTATTAACTACAATTCTGCAATAAGACTTCTTCTGGCCAGAGATCAAGAACTCTGCTAGGTGATTCCAAATTGCAAGTTGTTTTCTTATAGGTATCTTAGACTCATAGGCTTGAAGATCATAAGGGACCATCATGATCATCCACTCTGACTCCTGCAAATTGCAGGCAACAGAACCTCACCCACCCATTACTGTAATAGGCCCCTAACTTCTGGCTGAGTTACTGAAGTCCTGAAATCATGGTTTAAAGACTTGAAACTACAGAGATTCCACCATTTACAGTAGTTTAAACCTGCAATTGACCTGTACTGCATGATACAGAGGTTGTAGCACTATATTATAGGACTAAATTAAGACCACATAATGCATATGCACAAGAGGGACAGATTAGGATTGTGTGGACAATCCACTGACTGCACACCCTTAGCTGTCACCTACCATGTCACCCTGGAACTGGGATATCAAACAATTTCAATCCATATTTGATGGGGGCCATATCCTGAAATAGATCTTTCCAAAACACACTCTTCTGGGCTTTGAACAGCTCCCACCTCATCATCAGAAGCAACTTCCCCATAAATAGGACACATCAACTCAAAGTGGCACCAGACCCTGCCAGAACAGTAGATGCAAAGCCTGCAGATATATGTCCATGGCTACCATGATCAATACCCCACAAAACACACCTTTGAAGATTCCTGGGTCACATGCTTATTACGACATCTGGTATACTTCATCCAATGCATGAAATGCCCCAGGAACAACTATGTAGGTGAATCCAGACAACCACTACACTCTTGAATGAATCCACAAAGAAAAATCAATAGACAAAACCACCATATCAACTATAGGAAAATACGTTTCAGATAGCAATCACTCTACAGCCGATCTTTCAATAGTTGTCCTCAAAGGAAACCTGCACAACACCACTTTCAAAAGGTGAGTCTGGGAACTCAATTCTCTAAGTCTGTAAGACACCAAAAGCCATGGCTCTAACAGGGACACTGGTTTTATGGGTCATAATAATTTGTAGCTCATTACACTGCCTACTTTGAATTGCTCACTTCAAACCCTTTATGCATAACAATCTAACCCCCAGTTGCTCACTTCATTTCAAGTAACTGTCTCCAACGTGTTACCCATTAACAATCTGTCCCAACCTGTATTTATCTCAGATACTCTGCTTCCTTTCCAGACTTGAAGAAGAGCTCTGTGTAGCTCAAAAGCTTGTACCTTCCACCAACATAAGTTTGTCCAATAGAAGATATTATCTTACCTGCATTGTCTCAACTTTAATTCTGGCATTTCCCAACTTTGCTTCTGCAACCTTAAATTCTTCAAAAAATGAAGGGTTTTTATGTAATAATATCTAACACCTTTCTAGGTGTCCTGCACTTGTGTGAGATATCCAACCATTCTAATTGCCCCGTTTCATTTAGGAGTTTGACGATTATACCCTGCTGGTGCAGAATCTGAGTTAGTATGCAATAGCAGCCTATTTGATAAACGGATTACTGTGAGCCTGCTGTTCTAAAAGAACAAACTTTGAAATGTACTATTAAGCACTGTGATGAACATTTGATTTTAAACTCTGTTGGGGGAGCACCTTTTCTCTTCTTTGAATAGGGAATAGCACTGTTTTCTGGGAAAGATTTTCTTCCTGGGTGCGGCTCTTCAGTTTGCAAAGCTGTTGTAGAAACTTGGCTATATTGCTCTAGACTTCTGAATGAATTTTAATGACTTTTTCTCCTCTTGGATTTACATTTGCTTCTTTTTGTAACTTTGTAAGTAAAGAAACCAGACCTCACAGAAGAACTCGATTGCATGAGAGAGACCGTGTGAGGTTTGTTTAAAGTCCCCTGAAGAAGGGGGGAAAAGGGGTGTGGTAGAAGCACAGTTGGCCATGAGGGGGCACTCAGGTGGCAGCCGCCATGTTCCAGGGGTAAACACCAGAGCGGGGGAATAGCTATAGAAGTTAAAGCTCCATTAAAGTTTAATGTTATCAAAAGTACAAATTGTTATAAACTGGCCATGAACACATTTAGGCGGGGAAATTAGAG
Source organism: Lepidochelys olivacea (assembly GCF_965140295.1). Lineage (NCBI taxonomy): Eukaryota > Metazoa > Chordata > Testudines > Cheloniidae > Lepidochelys > Lepidochelys olivacea. The sequence goes on from NC_140411.1 coordinate 173,435,591, forward strand.
AAGGTTTCTAACCATCAGAGGAGTGAGGTTCTGGAATAGCCTCCCAGTAGGAGTTTTCAGGGAAAATAACCAAATTAGTTTTACGATGGTACATTTATCAAGGTCTGTAATTGGGATTGGAAGATGAGGTTGGCTGGGGTGATGAGACACTACGCTTTGTGTTTCCGGGGGTTCTGCTCCAGGCCGATGTTTTATATTCCTAAGGGTTTGACTTCGCTACCAGGCTACATCGGCACCACTGCATCAATCCAGTGGCACTGATGTAGCATGTCTGGTGAAGATGTGCTACGCCAATGGGAGAGTGCTCTCTCATTGACATAATTACTCCACCTCAGTGAGAGGCGGAAGCTATGTCAGCGGGAGAGCATCCCCCACTGACATACTGTGGTGTAGACACTGCTTTAAGTCGATGTAACTTACATTGCTCAGGGGTGTGTGTTTTTGACACCCCGAGCGATGTAAACTACATAGATTTTAAGTGGTAGTGTAGACAAGCCCTACATCTCATGCTTTAGTCAGTTACCTGAAAAGGCCAGGAAGGAATTTTTTTCCATCTTTCCTCTGAAACATCAGAGGTGGACACAGCTGGAGATGGGACACCAGGTGGGATGGGATGGTGCTCTAAAGTACTACAGAGAATTCTCTTTCTCAGATGGTTGGCTGGTGGATCTTCCTCACGTGCTCAGGGACATACTGATAATTAGGTTTGATGTCAGGAAGGAATGTTTCCCTCAGTCAGATTGGCAAAGACCTTGCGGGATTTTCAGCTTTCTCTGCAGCATCAGACACAGGCTGCTTCCTAGGATCAATCTGGATATATATATCACCAAATCAACTCCCTGCTGTAGCAGAAGCCTTGGGTATTGGTGCATCTTTGTCCCTCATTCTCTGCCTGTGGCACACAACAGTTTAGTCTCCTGAGAGCTGTAATATTTTAGTCTAATCCAGGGTATTGGGCTCAATCCAGGAGAAACATTGTGGGGGTGGTTAGTGGTTTGAGATGTGCAGAAAGTCAGATTAGATGATCTGGTGGTTCCTTCTGACCTTAAATTCTATTAATCTACATCTCTCCTCTGACTCCCTGCCACATTTTGTCTTCATACTTTAGTATGATTCATTCTTTCATGTATCCCTTATGCTTGTCCATCTCCCACTGCTGCACTTTCAGATCCTCTAAACCCTCATCCTGCATCAGTCCTCCCTGTGCTGGTCTCCTTATCAATGAGTTCTCACCACCTCCCTTATATGAATTGTTAATCCATCTTAATTATGAATTCTTATTATGCCATGCTCATGATACTATTTAAATGGTTAGGGCCTGATTCTGCCAACCTTACTCCAATTGAGTAGTACTCAACTCTGCAAGTAGTAACAATGAAGATTATTTGGGAACTGTCCGGAGCAAGTAAAGGGGACAGAAGGTAGCCCTTACAAAATTCATTAATTAAAAATTAAAGACTAAGGATTATAAAACACTGTCAGTACTGTCTATGAAAACCATGAGAGAAGGAGTGAAACACAGATTTAAAATCCATTTAAGATTGAACATATTTATTTTGACTCTACCAGCTTCAGTTTCCTCATGGGTACATTGCAGTCATCTTAATGCTGAATGTTATTGATGGTTGACATTAGGGGGAAAAGAGCAATTAACTTGTATCTTAAGGGGTGACAAGAAAATGTTCTTTACATTTCAATGAAAGCCACATTTGTGACGTTCAACAAGCTCCAGTATCTAGGGTATATGTTTAATAATGTACCATCTTCCAGTTACTGGAAATAATGTTTTGTTTATTTAGTTCCAAGAAAATATTTTTTTTAAAACATCCTCCTGGTAACTCTAGAGTACATGCACAACTATATCAATGTAATACAAGCAATTTACAAATCTTTGAATCGTTTCGATAAAGGATTTTCAAAGATGGTAACTAAATCAGTATTTCACATCAGAAACATCTGGTCTGATTTAAGTTGAACAATGGTGTGAGATTATTTACTCACCTTGATGAGGTACAATAAAGCATGATGAATGAATATTAGTGAAGTACTTTCTAGTTTTACAGCATTTTTCACCCACAGCACTCAAGGTATTATTAAAACCAGCAAACCTACATTATTGTGTATCAAGAGAAGAGAGATACCAATTGACTAAAAATAAATAAATAAGTATTTGAATGAAAGCGACGCAAGTGTATGTCTGAAGTTCACTCATCTGCTGTCACATTGCTACATATTCTAGCTGTTTCAATACATCTTCACAAACAAGTTTAGTAATAATCTCTGGCAGCAAATAAAACATGCATTTTTTAAAAGTTAGGAAAACACTTTAACAGAGACCTTAAGAAAATTATTAGTAACTGGTGTTGTTATCCCTTTAGCAACTGGGAACCTACATTATATATAAATTAACTATCCTAAGCACACCTTTGGGCAAAGGTCTGAAAAAGTGTGTGTGTTACTTATTGAAGGGTTTTTTGGGGTAATGGAGCACCCATATATACTCCTAGTTTATAACTAATTAAACTAAGTTGCATTTTAATTAAGTTATTAGAGAAATATTCTCGGTTGCACAAACCCCTTGCTATTTTTTTTAAAGAACATCCCATATATCCATTTAAATAGTTTACAGGATCAAATTTCAAAAGTCATTCCTTTGTTTTTTGGCTTCTTGAATTAATTTAATCATCTACTTTGGGGAATTGGCTTTGTATGGTCTTTTGGATTAAAGAGCAGTGTAATCCACCAGTTGGGAAGGGCTGATTAGCAGGCTATTACAATTTTATTGGCATGTAGTGGCATTTAATAATACAAATATGTGTCTTCATTACCTTCACCTCACATTAACAGTTGACAATGTCACCACCTCATCTGTCTTCCATTTGATATATTGTACTGTCATCTATTTTGATCAGTGTATATCCAGCTGTAAACTCAGCCTGCCTGGGGAACCATGGAGGTATGAGCAAGTCTAGGAAAGATGAAGGGGAGAAATATTTTCTTTCCTCCTGGATAGTTTTGACTTTGTATTCAGCAAAAGCAGAATTACTAAATATTCAGTAAATACTTAAATACTTGCTTTTATGGAGTCCTTTACGGAAAGCACACAGAGACAAGAGACTTGCCATTTGGGACTCCAGGAAAGACTAAATATGTTTTCTTGCCTTCCAGAAGAGTAGCTTTGGGAGTCTGAGAAGATCTGGGATAAATGGGCAAAAAAAAAAAGAAAAAAAAAGAGAGTCAGGAAGATTCCAACCACAGACATATGCCTGATGTAACTACTAATGAAAAGCATGTAAGCCTGTAAAACTTGAAAGCAATGTATGTGCCATGGTGTCGGATGGCTCACAGCCATGAGTGCCAATCTAAGGTCAGACTGTCAAAAACAGGGCAGACACCCCAAACTAGTGGTATATTGTGTTAATAGTTTTCACCAAAAACCAGTAACAAATGTGAACTCCTGGATCACTATATTCGTCTTATCATGGAGCCGCAGACAGTCTCCCAAACAAACTGGACTTTAAGTTGGAAGGTCACTAAAACCAAAATTCACCACATTTTAGGTTATTTCCTAGCCCAAGGGGCCAGTCACTTACCCCAAGACAATGGATCCTCTTCATCTCATCAAAAACAATGCTATAGCCAATTTCCCTAATAAACCAACTGAAGATTTATTAGCTAAGAAAAAAAGAGTTATTGAGAGGTTAAAGCAGGTAGAATAGACTCACCTGTAATGCAAGTTTGTACTCCAAATGATAGCAGTTATGTAATGTCTGCTAGTTCTCCAGAAGTCTCTCAGGGATACCCAAAATGGCTTTGGGGACCTCTGTCTGATCCCTCAGGATTCCCTGTCAGAATTGAATCAGTCCAGAGATGCAGGATCATTCTCTTAAGCCAGTATATGTAGACTCTGCTCACAGAAGACAAGCTAACAGATGTCAACCCACGTGGGTTCTGCCTTTGATGAGGAATAAGCAATGCAGATAGTCTATGAATTCCCATTGTTGAACTCAACAACCCTTGCTTTGAAGTTAGTCTTCTACTTCTTTTGGATTCACAAGTAACTTATTTAGAGCGGTATACATAATGCAATTGCCTGTCATTACTTTATAATAGGGATAGATAAGAAAAAAACAATACAAGTATCACTTATTAGTATTCATGAAGTTCTAACACCTGACTATATGCACACTTTGATCTAGGGTTATTATCTAGGGACATACATAGTATAATGCAATAGCAATCAACAAGTTTATAGATAAATGAAGATAATGCCATTATCATTTTACTAGTTTTCATGAATGTAGAGAAAGCATTCTTACCTGGGCATATGCCATGTAAATATAATGTGATAACGCCCCCCCTTGGCTCTATTTTAACAAGTGAATTGGCTTGCACACAGTATGACCTTTTAGCATTTCTTTGATATACACACATAAATGAATTGCCCAATTGCTCTAGCCTGAGCTGGTAATCTGTTACAGCATCACAGTATGTTTTCAGTTTCACCTTAATGTTTCAACATCACGTAAAGATGCTCTGTGCCCTCTGAAAGTACATGACTAGCTTATGAAGTTTTCTACTGTCCTTTCTACTCTTGTCAGTTTTTCACATGTTGGAAGGATGAATGATAATCTGCCTAATATGTGAAGCATCCTCAATGACATGTAAAAGAATGTAAAATTGCATTGACTGGAATAGGTGAATCATGTGGCCCATTTAAACAATAGGTGAATGGGGTCATTCTGGATCACATCATACATTGTAATGCAGAGACAATGATTGTTTGTTAAAGTTCTCACGTACAGTTGGTGCTTCTGCTGTTGAAGGGAGTAGAACTTGATTTTTTAAATATATTTTACTAGACACATAAAATATTCTTTTATACAATAAAGTTCTCTAAATCCATGAGAAATTCCTTTAATGGCTCATTCATTTGTTCCTTTGCTCATTTCATAACCGAATATGTAATGGATCTTCTGGAAATCTTTGAAATATTCCCAGTGTCCTGGGTATGGAGCTAGAGAAAGATACATCAGAACCGTAATCTTAATAAAACTTTAGGGCCATACTCTGCATGGGCCTTTCACTAGTGTGCAGCGAGAGGGGACGGACTAGGTCATCTTTGGCCCTGCATGACACACATAAGATTCAGGCAGAATTCCAGTTCCTGAGCTCAAAAGACTGTTTCTGTCCTGATCCCTGCACCTAATCCAGAAAGGGGAAATGACGAGAAGTAGGCAGAGCTATGGCTGCATTCACTGACATGGGAATGGATGAAAACCCTAATGAGCAAGGCACTGTACAAACACAGAGCAAAGACTGTTCCTGGCACAAGGAGCTTGCGACCGAAGCATGAATCAAGAGACAAGAGATACACAGACAGACGAACCAGAGAGCAAAAAGAAACATTAGACAGTACTGGTAAACAAGATAGGCAGTGATCACAGCACAGCAGCTGCCTAACTGTTGTCAAGATTTGTCATCATGGCAAATGAATGATCTAAGAAGGGTTTAGAAGGAGGTAGTTGTGATGCTGTATAACTGAAATATGACAATTTATATCATTAATATTGCCACTGTTACACAATTGCAATAAATCTTGTACAAAGTATGTTATGTAAGGTGTCAATGGAAAAGTTATGATTTGCTGATTCTGGTTATCCTATCTGTATGTATGTATTTTTTTATCTGAAGTTATGAATATTGACTATATATCTGTATTTCAAGTGTGTTTGTTCCTGGGGTAACACCCAAGAGTTAGTTTACATCCAGTCTAGCCAGCATATGGTGAATGGACCATTCAAGATGGTGGCCCATTAAGGACCACTTAGCTCTCACAATGGATATATAAGCTTGTCCCCACCCGATGAGCCTTCCCATGGATGCTTCAGCCAGGATATGGGTAATGGCTACTCCTATGAGTCAACAAAACTTGTAAGGGTTTGTGACTAGCTCATGTGACCATGGACTCCATCTTGTGCCTGTAATTGTCCACAAACTAAGACCGAGAGCATCCCTCCACAGGGATAAAGGTATCAAAAACCCTGGAAATGTCTCCATTTTGCCTCTTTCCTACTCTGATCCCTGGACTATGGACTTACACTAAAAGGAGCATGTACTGAGGACCTTCCAATCTTTTGGAAGTTACCAGAGACTTGACAAGTTTATTCTATCACTGCTTCAAACTGATGCAAGAACTTTGCAATGATTGTATGTATTTGATTTCCTTAACCATTTTAACTCTTTCCTCCCTCTTTACGCCTATAAATAAATCTTTAAATATTAGATATGAAAGCATGGCAAATAGAATGATTATAGGGTAAGATCTGAGTTATATATTGACCTAGCCACCTGGCTGAACTCTTGGGATTAGAAGGACCCCTTGTTTGATTAAACTGTTTTTAAATAACCACTCCTCATAAAGTCTAGTATCTGGGAGATAAAATGAGTTCTGGAATACCTAAGGAGACTACATTTTTTACTTATGTCTTAACACACTGGTTTAACAAGAAGTTTACTTTTGTTACTGGCTTGGTATATCTTATGGAAGAATAACCACCAGTCTGGATTGTGTCTGCCCTATTTCTCAACAATTCATCCTGAATTTGGCATCCTTAGCTGTGACCCACTGAGGCACGGTGACCGTAGCTTGTCGATGTTTATGAGCTCCTCCTAAGTATGAGGGCAGTATTGGAGAAATCATGAAGTTTTTTGTTTGCAATTTTAACAATACATACAATCCCATTACTTCCTCCCCATATATCACATTAACTACTGGTTACTCTGACCGTCATTTTAAAATTTTATAATGAGATAATATATATAAACCTATCTTCTCTGTCACAAAGAAGTGGCCAATACCCCACTGGGAGAAGAAGAGAGTAGACCGCAGAATACACTGCAAGTCATACAACATTGGTTAGTAACTGTAAACCCAGACATTGACTGTAGGGGCATAATAATAAATAATATTATCCATATCTAAATACACATATTTATCAAGAAAAATATTGTGATTTCATATTCAAGTTATTGCCTTTTACATAAAGCCTATTTTCAGCCCTTTTCTATCTAGACGGCTTATTGAATTAATATGGATGATTGTGACACTGTAGCTCAGTGGAGGAAGACACTTTTGAAATGGGACAAAACACTCAGTATAAAAACTCATAAAATATCCTTCAGAAAGGGAGGCAATACCTTAAAGCAAAAGCACAGGAAAAGATTAAGGAACCTGACATAATGATGACATTCGTGTCTATTTCTATATGTGAACATTTGGTTCACAGGAATGTCATCATTATTTATACAACTCCAAAAACATATCTTGTTTCCATATATGGTTTTACATCATAAAACTAGACTCTGCCTTCCCCATTAATTATCCTTCCTGGCCTTTCATCTTAATCACAAGAAACATGTAAACACAAAAGAACTATTACACAATAGTTGAAAAAGTCCCCTTGGTGTTGGAAGGATGATTTTATGCGACAGGCTCAGGCCTGAAAGTCACTAGGCTTGTGCTGTGTTTATGGCTTTGCTACAGGTTCTCCGTGTAATATTTTAGCAAGTCATTGTGCCTCAGATTCTCCACCTATAAAATGAAGATACTGCTACTACTGACCTTCTTCAGAAGGATGTTATAAGGTTAAGAGTAGGTAGGGGGTTGCAGTTATTAGGCTTTAGGGGTGTCATAAATATAAAGGGAAGGGTAAACCCCTTTGAAATCCCTCCTGGCCAGGGGAAAGCTCCTCTCACCTGTAAAGGGTTAAGAAGCTAAAGGTAACCTCGCTGGCACCTGACCAAAATGACCAATGAGGAGACAAGATACTTTCAAAAGCTGGGAGGAGGGAGAGGAACAAAGGGTCTGTCTGTAGTCGTCTTGGCCGGGGACAGAACAGGAATGGAGTCTTAGAACTTTTAGTAAGTAATCTAGCTAGGTATGTGTTAGATTATGATTTCTTTAAATGGCTGAGAAAAGAATTGTGCTGAATAGAATAACTATTTCTGTCTGTGTATCTTTTTTGTAACTTAAGGTTTGCCTAGAGGGGTTCTCTATGTTTTTGAATCTAATTACCCTGTAAGATATATACCATCCTGATTTTACAGGGGGGATTTCTTTATTTCTATTTACTTCTATTTTTTATTAAAAGTCTTCTTGTAAAACACTGAATGCTTTTTCATTGTTCTCAGATCCAAGGGTTTGGGTTGGTGGTCACCTATGCAAATTGGCGAGGCTTTTTATCCAACATTTCCCAGGAAAGGGGGGGTGCAAGTGTTGGGAGGATTGTTCATTGTTCTTAAGATCCAAGGGTCTGGGTCTGTAGTCACCTAGACAAATTGGTGAGGCTTTTTACCAAACCTTGTCCAGGAAGTGGGGTGCAAGGTTTTGGGAAGTATTTTGGGGGGAAGGACGCGTCCAAACAGCTCTTCCCCAGTAACCAGTATTAGTTTGGTGGTGGTAGCGGCCATTCCAAGGATAACGGGGGTAATATTTTGTACCTTGGGGAAGTTTTGACCTAAGCTGGTAAAGATAAGCTTAGGAGGTTTTTCATGCAGGTCCCCACATCTGTACCCTAGAGTTCAGAGTGGGGGAGGAACCTTGACATGGTGGCACAGTGGTGGGATTAACCTGAAATCATTTTGAGATCCAGTTGAGATTTTTTGAACTAGAAATACAGATTTTAAAAAGGAATTTTTAGGAAGTCCAGAAGGCAGCTTTGAAACTGAAAGCAGCTTGGTGTCTCTCTGCTTTGTGGCCAAGCAGAGACAAAAGGGGATTATCTTGTGAATTGCAGGTTTTCTTGCCTGGAGGCAGGGTACTTAACTCCTGCAGGGAAATTCACAGTCTTCCAACCCAGAGGTTTTTTTTTTTTTCTTTTCTTCCTAAAAGTAAATAGGGGGTGTGTGCTCTACCCATTTGCCTGGAGACAAAAGTGGCAGGGTTTTTTTTTAGGATTTTGATTTTTTTTTGTTTGTTTTACAAGGAGCACAGGTTTGAAAAGAAATTTTTTTTCTTCTTTGGGCTGGGTAAGCAGGTTTCCAAGTAGTTGGAGGTTTTTTGCTTTAATTTGGGCCCAGAGCAGAGACAAGGGAATTGTCTTTTTCTGTAGGCTGACAATCACTATCAGAGAATAGGTATTCTATTCCAGCACAGCAAAATTTTACAGCCAAGTTTTGTTTGTTTATTTCTAAACCTCGGGTGTAAAGTTAGTTAAAAACAGAGAGGTTAGAATGGCCAAATCCTCAGCTCGACTACAGCTGGAATTAGCCAAATTTCAGGCTGAGGAAAAACAAAGGGAACATGAAAGACAGATAGAACTCATGCGGCTGAAGGAGGAGGAGAAGGAAAAAGAGAGGAAGCATGTGGAGGAGATGGAGAGGATAAAGGCCCAGCAGAATATACCAACAAACCCTAGCAATCCTTCTCCAGGTACCACTTCCCATCCCAGAAAGTTCCCCACCTACAAGGCAGGTGATGATACTGAGGCCTTCTTAGAAAACTTCGAAAGGGCCTGCCTTGGGTACAACATCTCTACTGACCAATACATGGTAGAGCTGAGGCCGCAGCTCAGTGGACCCTTAGCTGAGGTGGCAGCTGAAATGCCTAAAGAACACATGAACAAGTATGAACTGTTTAAATCCAAGGCGAGAGTCAGAATGGGGATAACACCCGAGCAGTCTCGTCGGAGGTTCAGAGCCCTAAGGTGGAAACCAGACATGTCATTTACCCGACATGCCTACCACATTGTAAAACATTGGGATGCCTGGATATCAGGAGCAAGTGTTGAATCTCCAGTAAATTTGCCCTTCCTAATGCAAATGGAACAATTCTTAGAGGGTGTTCCTGAGGAAATAGAAAGATACATCCTAGATGGGAAACCCAAAACTGTAACTGAGGCAGGAGAGATTGGAGCCAGATGGGTGGAGGTGGCAGAGAAGAAGAAAACTGGTCGCAGTTGGAGCGGAGACCAGAAGGGACCACCCCAGACCACACCCTATTACCGGGGGCCGCCCAAAGCCCCACCTACCTCCCAAAGAACCCTCCAGACCCCTTATCGTCCCACCACCCCGTTCTCCAGCAACCCTCCTCGCCCCAGTGACCCGTCAGCTGGACGATGTTTTAAGTGTAACGAGCTGGGGCATGTAAAGGCCAACTGCCCCAAGAACCCCAACAGATTACAGTTCATTGCACCGGAATCACACCAGAGGTCCACAGGCCCAGATACCTCCCAGATACCCTTGGAGCGGAGGGAAACTGTGAGTGTGGGTGGGAAGAAGGTCACCGCGTGGAGGGACACCGGAGCACAAGTGTCAGCTATCCATGCTTCCTTAGTGGACCCCAATTTAATCAACCCAGAGATCCAAGTGACGATTCAACCCTTCAAGTCCAACTCTTTCAATTTGCCTACAGCCAAGTTGCCTGTCCAGTACAAGGGCTGGTCAGGAATGTGGACTTTTGCAGTCTATGATGATTATCCCATCCCCATGCTGTTGGGGGAAGACTTGGCCAATCATGTGAAGCAGGCCAAGAGGGTGGGAATGGTCACCCGCAACCAGGCTAAACAAGCCGTGAGGCCTAGCTCTGTTCCGGAAACTTCTATCAGGACCCAGTCAGAGGTGATGGACCTGGACCCCAGGCCAATGTCTGCAACAGCAGTAGTGGATCCAGTCCCAGAGACCCAGACGGAACCAGTCCCAGAACCGGAACCAGCCAAACAACCAACACCAGACCCCGTGTCAGCACTGAATCCAGTACTTGCAACCTCAAAACCAGAGGGCCCCACCGAACCTGAACTGGCAGCAGCCGATAACCCTACACAAGAGGCTCAGCCGGAGCCTGAATCCCAACATAGTGCACCAGCGGAGAGCGGTTCACAGTCAACAGAAACAGCTCCATCCCCTATATCGCTTCCAGAGGGACCAAGCCTAGGTCCACAATCCCATGAGGAACTGATGTCTCCAGCATCAAGGGAACAGTTCCAGACCGAACAGGAAGCAGATGAAAGCCTCCAGAGAGCTTGGACGGCGGCACGGAGCAACCCACCGCCTCTCAGCTCTTCTAATCGATCCAGGTTCGTTGTAGAAAGAGGACTTTTATACAAGGAAACTCTTTCTGGGGGACACCAGGAAGACTGGCATCCTCAGCGACAGTTGGTAGTTCCAACTAAATACCGGGCCAAGCTCTTGAGCTTAGCCCATGATCACCCTAGTGGCCATGCTGGGGTGAACAGGACCAAAGACCGTTTGGGGGGGTCATTCCACTGGGAGGGAATGGGCAAGGATGTTTCTACCTATGTCCAGTCTTGTGAGGTGCGCCAAAGAGTGGGAAAACCCCAAGACCAGGTCAAAGCTCCTCTCCAGCCACTCCCCATCATTGAAGTTCCATTTCAGCGAGTAGCTGTGGATATTCTGGGTCCTTTTCCGAAAAAGACACCCAGAGGAAAGCAGTACATACTGACTTTCATGGATTTTGCCACCCGATGGCCGGAAGCAGTAGCTCTAAGCAACACCAGGGCTAAAAGTGTGTGCCAGGCACTAGCAGACATTTTTGCCAGGGTAGGTTGGCCCTCCGACATCCTCACAGATGCAGGGACTAATTTCCTGGCAGGAACTATGAAAAACCTTTGGGAAGCTCATGGGGTAAATCACTTGGTTGCCACTCCTTACCATCATCAAACAAATGGCATGGTGGAGAAGTCTAATGGAACTTTGGGGGCCATGATACGTAAATTCGTAAATGAGCACTCCAATGATTGGGACCTAGTATTGCAGCAGTTGCTCTTTGCCTACAGAGCTGTACCACATCCCAGTTTAGGGTTTTCCCCATTTGAACTTGTATATGGCCGTGAGGTTAAGGGGCCATTGCAGTTGGTGAAGCAGCAATGGGAGGGATTTACACCTTCTCCAGGAACTAACATTCTGGACTTTGTAACCAACCTACAAAACACCCTCCGAACCTCTTTAGCCCTTGCTAGAGAAAACTTACAGGATGCTCAAAAAGAGCAAAAAGCCTGGTATGATAAACATGCCAGAGAGCGTTCCTTCAAAGTAGGAGACCAGGTCATGGTCTTAAAGGCGCTCCAGGCCCATAAAATGGAAGCATCGTGGGAAGGGCCATTCGTGGTCCAGGAGCGCCTGGGAGCTGTTAATTATCTCATAACATTCCCCACCTCCAACCGAAAGCCTAAGGTGTATCATATTAATTCTCTAAAGCCCTTTTATTCCAGAGAATTAAAGGTTTGTCAGTTTACAGCCCAGGGAGGAGACGACGCTGAGTGGCCTGAAGGTGTCTACTACGAAGGGAAATGTGCTGGTGGTGTGGAAGAGGTGAACCTCTCCATGACCCTTGGGCGTATGCAGCGACAGCAGATCCAGGAGCTGTGCACTAGCTACGCGCCAACGTTCTCAGCCACCCCAGGACTGACTGAACGGGCATACCACTCCATTGACACAGGTAATGCTCACCCAATTAGGGTCCAACCTTACCGGGTGTCTCCTCAAGCTAAAACTGCTATAGAACGGGAGATCCAGGATATGTTACAGATGGGGGTAATCCGCCCCTCTGAAAGTGCATGGGCATCTCCAGTGGTTCTAGTTCCCAAACCAGATGGGGAAATACGTTTTTGCGTGGACTACCGTAAGCTAAATGCTGTAACTCGCCCAGACAACTATCCCATGCCACGCACAGATGAACTATTAGAGAAACTGGGAAGGGCCCAGTTCATCTCTACCTTGGACTTAACCAAGGGGTACTGGCAGGTACCGCTAGATGAATCTGCCAAGGAAAGGTCAGCCTTCATCACACATCTCGGGCTGTATGAATTTAATGTACTCCCTTTCGGGCTGCGAAATGCACCCGCCACTTTCCAAAGACTTGTAGATGGTCTCCTAGCGGGATTAGGAGAATATGCAGTCGCCTACCTTGACGATGTGGCCATATTTTCGGATTCCTGGGCAGACCACCTGGAACATCTACAAAAAGTCCTTGAGCGCATAAGGGAGGCAGGACTAACTGTTAAGGCTAAGAAGTGTCAAATAGGCCTAAACAGAGTGACTTACCTTGGACACCAGGTGGGTCAAGGAACTATCAGCCCCCTACAGGCCAAAGTGGATGCTATCCAAAAGTGGCCTGTCCCAAAGTCAAAGAAACAGGTTCAATCCTTCTTAGGCTTGGCCGGTTATTACAGACGATTTGTACCGCACTACAGCCAAATCGCTGCCCCACTGACAGACCTAACCAAAAAGAAACAGCCAAATGCTGTTCAGTGGACCAGAAAGTGTCAGAAGGCCTTTAACAAGCTTAAAGCGACACTCATGTCTGACCCTGTACTAAGGGCCCCAGACTTTGACAAACCGTTCCTAGTAACCACAGATGCATCCGAGCGTGGTGTGGGAGCAGTTTTAATGCAGAAAGGACCTGATCAAGAATTCCACCCTGTAGTGTTTCTCAGCAAAAAACTGTCTGAGAGGGAAAGCAACTGGTCAGTCACTGAAAAAGAATGTTATGCCATTGTCTACGCTCTGGAAAAGCTACGCCCATATGTTTGGGGACGGCGTTTCCACCTGCAACCCGACCATGCTGCACTAAAGTGGCTTCACACCGTCAAAGAAACTAACAGAAAACTTCTTCGGTGGAGTTTAGCTCTCCAAGATTTTGATTTCGACATCCAACACATCTCAGGAGCTTCTAACAAAGTGGCTGATGCACTCTCCCGTGAAAGTTTCCCAGAATCAACTGGTTAAAATCGTCCTTGAGATGTGGAAAATATTGTTAGTCTTTATGTACTTGGTAGTATATTTAGAGATGCATGTGTCTTATTAACTCTGTTTTCCTAGAGCTCCAGGAAGAAATCCCAGCCAGTGTTTCAACCTAGCTGAGATTTGGGGGGCGTGTCATAAATATAAAGGGAAGGGTAAACCCCTTTGAAATCCCTCCTGGCCAGGGGAAAGCTCCTCTCACCTGTAAAGGGTTAAGAAGCTAAAGGTAACCTCGCTGGCACCTGACCAAAATGACCAATGAGGAGACAAGATACTTTCAAAAGCTGGGAGGAGGGAGAGGAACAAAGGGTCTGTCTGTAGTCGTCTTGGCCGGGGACAGAACAGGAATGGAGTCTTAGAACTTTTAGTAAGTAATCTAGCTAGGTATGTGTTAGATTATGATTTCTTTAAATGGCTGAGAAAAGAATTGTGCTGAATAGAATAACTATTTCTGTCTGTGTATCTTTTTTGTAACTTAAGGTTTGCCTAGAGGGGTTCTCTATGTTTTTGAATCTAATTACCCTGTAAGATATATACCATCCTGATTTTACAGGGGGGATTTCTTTATTTCTATTTACTTCTATTTTTTATTAAAAGTCTTCTTGTAAAACACTGAATGCTTTTTCATTGTTCTCAGATCCAAGGGTTTGGGTTGGTGGTCACCTATGCAAATTGGCGAGGCTTTTTATCCAACATTTCCCAGGAAAGGGGGGGTGCAAGTGTTGGGAGGATTGTTCATTGTTCTTAAGATCCAAGGGTCTGGGTCTGTAGTCACCTAGACAAATTGGTGAGGCTTTTTACCAAACCTTGTCCAGGAAGTGGGGTGCAAGGTTTTGGGAAGTATTTTGGGGGGAAGGACGCGTCCAAACAGCTCTTCCCCAGTAACCAGTATTAGTTTGGTGGTGGTAGCGGCCATTCCAAGGATAACGGGGGTAATATTTTGTACCTTGGGGAAGTTTTGACCTAAGCTGGTAAAGATAAGCTTAGGAGGTTTTTCATGCAGGTCCCCACATCTGTACCCTAGAGTTCAGAGTGGGGGAGGAACCTTGACAAGGGGGGAAAAAACTTCAGTGGCTCATCCACTCTGTGGGAGTTTCACAAAGCTTTCACCCAAGAACAGTGTAACAAGAATTGTGTGGAAAGGGGAAGAGGAATACTCAATCAAAACCCAGCAAGTGATTTTAAGGTTTTTTTTAAAAAAATATATTCTTGGTATTCCTGATATATCCCAGGCCAGGAAATATCTGCTCTGAAGTCAGAGCACTGTGTTCAGGTCAAGAATGTAAGATGTTTTTTAATGCCTTCCCTCCTTCAAACACATTTCTGCTGCCACACTTCTCCCATCACCTATGTTATGTTAATTTCAATGGAATAAATGGGTCTAGAGAGTCAAAGATTTTAACATGACACTTTGCTATACAATAGTAAACAGTTAAACATGGTTCAGGGTTTTGAGTACAGAGACCACAGCCTTCTTAGTCACATGACAACCATCATCATTAAAAAAATCTTAAAACTTTTATTCAAAATACAGAAAGAGGAAAAAGCTAAAGCACTTGAATACAAAAGCCTTGCTGGTAGATTCATAAGGTCTAGGGCCAGAACGGGGACCATTATGATTATTTAATCTGACCTCCTGTATAACACAGGCCATAGAACTTCCCAAAATAATTCCTAAAGCATATATTTTTGAAAAACATTCAAGACTGATTTAAAAATGGTTTGTGATGGAAAATTCACAATAACCCTTGTAAGTTGTTTCAATTATTAATTACTCTCACCATTGAAAATTTTTATCTTTTTTTCAGTCTGAATTTATCTACCTTCAATTTCCAACATTGGATCATATTATACTTTCTCTCCCAGACTGAAGAGCCCATTTTAAAATATTTGCTCCCATGTAGGTATTTATAGACTAATCAAGTCACCCCTTAAACTTCTCTTTCTTAAATTAAATAGATTGAGCTTTTTGAGTCTATCATTACAAGGCATGTTTTCAATCCTTTAATCATTCTTTTGACACTTCTCTGATCGCTCGCCAATTTATCAATAGCCTTAAATTGTGGGCACCAGAACTGGACCTAGTATGCCAGCAGAGCTCGTACCAGTTCCAAATACAGAGGTAAACCTAGCTCTATACTCCTACTCGAGACTGCATTCCCAGGATTGCATTAGCTCTTTTGGCCACAGCAACACACTGGGATTTCATGTTCAGCTGATTATCCACTATGACCTCCAAAACTTTTTCAGATTCACTGCTTCCCAGGATAGAGTCCCCCATTCTGTAAATATGGCCCATTCTTTGTTTCTATATGTTTACATTTAGCCATATTAAAACTGATCTTGTTTGCTTGCTCCTAATTTACCAAACAATCCAGATCACTCTGAATCAGTAACCATTCCTCTTAATTATTTCCCACTCCCCCAATTTGGGGATCTTCTGCATACTTTATCAGTGATGATTTTGTGTTTCCTTTCAGGTCATTGATAAGGGCTAAACTGTATAGAACAGTGGGTCTCAAACTTTTTTACTGGCAACCCCTTTCATATCACAAGCCTCTGAGTGCAACCTCCCTAATAAATTAAATACACTGTTTAATATATTTAACACCATTATAAATGATGGAGGCAAGCGGAGTTTGGAGCGGAGGTTGACAGCTCGCAACTCCCCATGTAATGACCTTGCAACCCCCCTGAGGTGTCTGGACCCCCAGTTTGAGAACCCCTGATATAGGGTGACTCCCTGCAGGACCCCAGAGGAAACAGACCCTGTCAGTGACTATTCCTGTTTATACTTACATTTTGAGACCTATAAGTTAGCCAGTTTTTAAGGCATTTAATCCATATTGATTTTATATTTTTCTAGTGGTTTAATCAAAATGTTGTGCAGTGCCTTACAGAAGTCTAAGTATATTATGTCAATACTATTACCTTTATCAATCAAACATGTAATTATATATATATTATATATATATATATATATTTATATATATATATATAATATTTAATATATACACACACACATATATATATACACACACACACATAAAAGTTTGTCAGGATCTATTTTCCATAAACATATGTTGATTTGCATTAATTACATTACTCTCCTCTAGTTCTTTATTAAGCGAGTCCCATATCAGCTGTTCCATTATCTTGCCCAGTATTAGTGTCAGGCTTACTGGCCCATAATTATCCAGGTCATCCTATTTACCCTATTAAAAAAATGGCACAACATTAGCTTTCTTCTAGCCCTCTGGAACTTCCCCAGTGATCCAAGACTTTTGGGGGAAAAAAAAGGTTAATTTACATTTAACAATCTCCCTTATACCTTTATCTATAGAAAAAGTTTTTAAATGGGGGAAAATCTCCTGTCTGAGAGTATTTTAGATGTTATTAAAGATTAAACTATTCATTTAGGGGAAAAAAGAAACAGGTGAGATGGGTTAGAGCTCTTGATAAAGCCAAGACATGATCCTTTTAAGACCAAAACAGACAACAGCACACAAAAAGGTGAAAGAAAAGACAGCAGTATACCCAAACATTCATAAATTAAAGTAATTTTGTTGGTGGCATTTCCCATATCCTGCACTGAAGTTTACCATCTCAGCCCCAGCAATACTTCACTTATCAAATAAGAGGCTCCATCGAAACTGAAGCTTCAGAAACATGCAGAGTTTTCAAAAATAAAGTCTTATTTTTAAGAGTGGTCTTTGGTTGAATCCTCATCATTCTCTCTATGTGTATATATATGTTCCATTCTACGCATCCGATGAAGTGGGCTGTAGCCCACGAAAGCTTATGCTATAATAAATTTGTTAGTCTCTAAGATGCCACAAGTACTCCTGTTCTTTTTGCAGATACAGACTAACATGGCTGCTACACTGAAACCCATCATTCTTATGTATTACTTAATGAGCACTGTCTGTCAGCTCAACGCTTTACAAAACAGAGACAAACTAAGGCCCTTACAATCCAAATTTGAAGGAACAGTTAAGAACCATAAGACACTGCTCATTATTGCTTAATTGCCTATCTGATTAATTGCTCATTATTTGCCTAATGAGCAATATGAAAAGTGAGCAGTTAATTGCCTAATTGCTTAATTGCCATATTGCTCATAATTTGGGCATCTACTGCCATTTTTGACAGTGTCTGAACATTTTTCTAAACTTTCTTCCTTTTTCTTGACCTGTTTGCTGTTTTCACTGCTTCCCTTCATCTCTGCTTGTTGTCAATGACTCAGACATCCACTACACCCTATTCCTAATCTCTTGTCATCCTTCTTGCTGCCTTCCCCACCATCTCTCCACTTCTCTTCTTTCGTGCTCCTATATTGCCACTTCTGTTCAATACTATTTATGCTCTCTGACTGTCTCTCCATCCCTTCTCTTTTCCCATTTACTTTCCTGCATTCTTCTCTGTGGTGCAGAGGTCTGTACTGTAAAGTGTCCAAAGTAACAGAAATCTAACTCAGATTATTATATAACATTGTTCGCAAGAGTCAGCAGAAGTTGGAGACAAATAGATTGGTACAAAGGAGATTGTTTAAGTTAAAAAAACAGTGATAAGGAGATGGTCTTCAGGGCTCCGGGTGAATTTATGGATTGGTATGAATATGAGCTCAAAGAGTCTAGAAATGGGAGAAAATGTGCTTTCACGACGGGTTAATTTTAATGGATTGAGGTTGCCACCACTGCTTCGGCATTGCTTATGTGCATCACTAAATGAAAGCTGGCCAGACTGGAAGAAGTAAGCTTTACCATGGATGCTGCTTCCACCATCTCCTGGGACCCACTTCACTGATTTTGGCCAAATCCAGAACAACGTCTAGAGCAGTAGTTTCAAACTGGAGTATGTGTACCCATAGGGGTATGCGAGATCTCATCTGGGGGTACATGAGAAAAATCCTGTATTACAGGACAACACATTTTATTTACTAAGATTAAATGCATGGTACATTTATTTAGTAAGACTCGAATGGGGGTAAGCATTAGACTACATTATTTGGAAAGGGTTACACTGCCTAAAAAGATTGAAAACCACTGATCTAGAGTGTGAGACTTGCATTCCTCTTATCAACTCTCCCTCACCTGCCACCTTATTTGTCCCATTTTTTATGTCTCTCCTTTTTGCCTTTTGTCTAATAAGAGCCTGACTTAGTCACCAAGACAACTCCACCTATGGCAACACTGCTGTGAGCCTGTGGTGGGAAAGACAGTTAAAAACAGTGCCTTACCCAGCCTGATATTGGTGCACATTTGCCAGATCTCAAAGTGGTATTAAGACCATATGCTGGGCCTGTGTTTCTCCAGCAGTAAAGTTGCAAATGAAAGTCAGCACCAGAAATGGAAACTACATTTCGTAACTTGACTATTCTTTTCTTTCTCCTTTTGTGTGCACAACAACAGCAACTCAAGACCATCTAACTTTCTCTTTTCCACCAGAAAGAATATTAATGCCATCTAAAAGACTGTCACAGCAGTGCTTTACCCTTTAGAAAACTCCATATAGCTAAAAGGAAAGATATTGTTAGATCGAAAGGGATATTGTTAGATCAAAAGTTGTACTTAATTCCTCACACTTCAAATATTGTATTGTCTTTTCCTATATCTTTAATAAGAAGTTGGAAGAGAGTTCTAGTGGTGGTTTTTATAATGGGAGTCACCAGAGAAAACTTGACAAACCTCAACCACACTTAGCTGTTTTGGGTTTTAACAGTGACAAGGATTTCATTAACATCCTGTCCCTTGTTGGGCCTGAGATGTTCCCTGTTCAATACAATAGCCTTCTCACAGCTTCTTCTCTAACATCTTCACCTCACATCCACTTTAATCTTTCTCTCATCGCCGGAGAGATCTCCTTTAACTCCTGCTCACGTCATTCACAATCCTACCACTCCTCCTTGATCTGTTCTCTTCCCAGTTCCTCATTTCCAATCCTGTTCACTTCATTCGCAGCCACCATTTCCCTTACTTCCTCTGAAGTTCCCACTGCTGTTTTAACAAATTTAATGCTGTTCACAGTCCTCTTCATGTCCCCTTCCCTCCACTTCCTCACAGTCCCCCAAGCCTGGCTTTCTATCTCTCTCTCTCTTTCATTGACTCTGACGTTATATTCCTTTCCTTTAGGAACTCTTCTCCCATATCCATATTCTGTTGGCCTGTTGTCATGCTGCCTTCAATACTTTTTTCAGTGTCCCACTCCACACTGAGATTTTCAGGCACTCTACTCTCTTCAACTGGAAATTTTTAAAGACAAGGCATGATCTACTTCAGGAGGAATTTTTGGGAAGTTATACGGAAGACCAGACTAGATTATCACATTGGTCCCTTCTGGACTAGGAATCTGTGGGTATCTCTGCACAGCAATTAGACATCTGTGTCTGGCTCATGTCAGCTACCTCAGGCTCGTGGGGCTAGGCCTGTGGGACTGTGTTATTGTGGTGACAATGTTTGGGTTGGAGCCCGGACTCTGGGACCCCATGTGGGGGGAGGGTCCAGGTGACTGGCCTTCATCCCAAGCCTGAATGTCTACACCACAATTAAACAACTCCACAGGCTAAGCCCAAGTCAATGACACAGGGCAGCTGCGGGTATATAATTCCATTGTAGACATATCCATCCTGTGACTGTTCTCTTACTTCTAACTTTTCTTTTAACATCAGTTACAGCAGTTGTATTTCCTCTTCTCTACAAATCCCCCGCTGATTTCATGCTATCTTCCTGGGTAATTGCATTTGTTTCCAAAGGTTTACTTATTATCCCTATGCTGATGACAAATTGATACCCACTCCCAAACTTCCATCCAGTCCCTAGTGTATGCTTGCTTCTCTGATATTTCTCTTAGGATTATTTTCCTACCACCTTGTACTCAATAGGCTACATTCTGCTCTGGTGTGAGTCCAGTTTAATCAACACATTTAGAATTCAGTCCAATATGACCAAGGGTTTGTCTACACAGTAAGAGTTGTGCATGGCCTAGCCTATCCTAGCCAACATGAATCCAGCTAGCACAGGTAAAGAGGTGGTGAAGATAATGTAGCATGGGCTTTAGAGTGATCTAGCAAACCAGGGCCTGTGTTAGGTTTTACTACACATGCAGAAACCCACACTGTGCTGCTTTCCCTGTAATTATTATCCATACTATACACTAAGACAGAACTCCTTGTTCCACCAAAGCTCTCTTCTATTGCTCCTTTCTCAGTCAGGCACTACTGAACATACCACCATCTTTTCCATTATCTCATATCAAAAGCCAGGCAAAATCTTGCCAATACACATTCTAAAGCATTGCCAACATCATCTCTTCCACTCAATGCTGAATCTCAATGCTGAATCTCAATCCAAGCCCAAACTCAAGTTTTCAGGTGCTTTACATCAGGAGGTGGCTCCTGCTCTCCAGTGGAACCTTATCCATAAGGAAGCCATGAAGAAAAATAGGCATCATTAGTCTCTGAAAGGGGAAAAGATATGGAGATTCTTCCCTCAAAATAAACCCCACTTAAGTTTGTAGTTTGCTTGAGGCCATAAGTTCAATTAGAATCATAGAATCATAGAATCATAGAATATCAGGGTTGGAAGGGACCTCAGGAGGTTATCTAGTCCAACCCCCTGCTCAAAAGCAGGACCAATCCCCAATTAAATCATCCTAGCAAGGGCTTTGTCAAGCCTGACCTTAAAAACTTCTAAGGAAGGAGATTCCACCACCTCCCTAGGCAACGCATTCCAGTGTTTCACCACCCTCCTAGTGAAAAAGTTTTTCCTAATATCCAACCTAAACCTCCCCCACTGCAACTTGAGACCATTACTCCTTGTCCTGTCCTCATCTACCACTGAGAATAGTCTAGAACCATCCTCTCTGGAACCACCTCTCAGGTAGTTGAAAGCAGCTATCAAATCCCCCCTCATTCTTCTCTTCTGCAGGCTAAACAATCCCAGTTCCCTCAGCCTCTCCTCATAAGTCATGTGTTCCAGACCCCTAATCATTTTTGTTGCCCTTCGCTGAACTCTTTCCAATTTATCCACATCCTTCTTGTAGTGTGGGGCCCAGAACTGGACATAGTACTCCAGATGAGGCCTCACCAATGTCGAATAGAGGGGGACGATCACGTCCCTCGATCTGCTCGCTATGCCCCTACTTATACATCCCAAAATGCCATTGGCCTTCTTGGCAACAAGGGCACACTGCTGACTCATATCCAGCTTCTTGTCCACTGTACCCACTATGTCCTTTTCCACAGAACTGCTGCCTAGCCATTCGGTCCCTAGTCTGTAGCTGTGCATTGGGTTCTTCCGTCCTAAGTGCAGGACCCTGCACTTATCCTTATTGAACCTCATCAGATTTCTTTTGGCCAAATCCTCCAATTTGTCTAGGTCCCTCTGTATCCTATCCCTGCCCTCCAGCGTATCTACCACTCCTCCCAGTTTAGTATCATACGCAAATTTGCTGAGAGTGCAATCCACACCATCCTCAAGATCATTTATGAAGATATTGAACAAAACCGGCCCCAGGACCGACCCCTGGGGCACTCCACTTGACACCAGCTGCCAACTAGACATGGAGCCATTGATCACTACCCGTTGAGCCCGACAATCTAGCCAACTTTCTACCCACCTTATAGTGCATTCATCCAGCCCATAGTTCTTTAACTTGCTGACAAGAATACTGTGGGAGACGGTGTCAAAAGCTTTGCTAAAGTCAAGAAACAATACATCCACTGCTTTCCCTTCATCCACAGAACCAGTAATCTCATCATAGAAGGCGATTAGATTAGTCAGGCATGACCTTCCCTTGGTGAATCCATGCTGACTGTTCCTGATCCCTTTCCTCTCATGTAAGTGCTTCAGGATTGATTCTTTGAGGACCTGCTCCATGATTTTTCCTGGGACTGAGGTGAGGCTGACTGGCCTGTAGCTCCCAGGATCCTCCTTCTTCCCTTTTTTAAAGATTGGCACTACATTAGCCTTTTTCCAGTCATCCGGGACTTCCCCCGTTCGCCACGAGTTGCTTCCTTTGAGTTGGAACTCCAGAGAGGGTGGTGGGTAATGTGCCAAACCTGACAGCCCAAGTTCACTCTTGTCAATGAGATATGTACTGGCAGACTTATCGGCCAAGTTTTCATTGAAGTTTTCAATACAGGAGGAACATTAGCATGTTGCGTATTAAAGCATGACACTGTTTGCAAGCGATTGGGGTCACTGTATGGTCAGTAAGTTTACAGACTTAGTTAACTTAACCTGATAAATGGGATGTGTGTGGAGAATTTATAGGTGGGATTTTCAAAAGGGCCTTAGGGTACATCTGCACTGTAAATGAAGGTGTAATTGCAGCTCAGGTAGATTAAAATTAGTACTGGTCTATCTAACTAGTGTAGGTAACAATAGCAAGGAAAATTCAGTAACACAGATCCCGGTGTGGGGCAGCAATCCAAGTAAGTACCCAGCGTCATTCTTGGGCTTGTACTAGGACACTTAGTCTATGCCCAAATTGCCACTTCCTCACTACCACTATTATCCACACTGGCTAGATCAAAGCTGTCATAAATATAAAGGGAAGGGTAAACCCCTTTGAAATCCCTCCTGGCCAGAGGAAAAAACTCCTCTCACCTGTAAGGGGTTAAGAAGCTAAAGGTAACCTCACTGGCACCTGACCAAAATGACCAATGAGGAGACAAGATACTTTCAAAAGCTGGGAGGAGGGAGAGAAACAAAGGGTCTGTGTGTCTGTCTATATGCTGTTTTCTGCCGGGGATAGACCAGGAATGGAGTCTTAGAACTTTTAGTAAGTAATCTAGCTAGGTATGTGTCAGATTATGATTTCTTTAAATGGCTGAGAAAAGAATTGTGCTGAATAGAATAACTATTTCTGTCTGTGTATCTTTTTTGTAACTTAAGGTTTTGCCTAGAGGGGTTCTCTATGTTTTGAATCTAATTACCCTGTAAGGTATCTACCATCCTGATTTTACAGGGGGGATTTCTTTATTTCTATTTACTTCTATTTCTATTTAAAGTCTTCTTGTAAGAAAACTGAATGCTTTTTCATTGTTCTCAGATCCAAGGGTTTGGGTCTGTAGTCACCTATGCAAATTGGTGAGGCTTTTACCAAACCTTGTCCAGAAAGTGGGGTGCAAGGTTTTGGGAAGTATTTTGGGGGGAAAGACATGTCCAAACAGCTCTTCCCTAGTAACCAGTATTTGTTTGGTGGTGGTAGTGGCCAATCCAAGGACAAAGGGTGGAATATTTTATACCTTGGGGAAGTTTTGACCTAAGCTGGTAAAGATAAGCTTAGGAGGTTTTTCATGCAGGTCCCCACATCTGTACCCTAGAATTCAGAGTGGGGGAGGAACCTTGACAAAAGCTAACAAGTGTGCCTGCCCGTGCTGTAATCAAAACATGAATTTGCAGCATAGATGTATCCTCTCTGATATAAGATCAATCAATGGGAGCTGTGTGCTTAAGCTACATAAGTCCTTTTGGAAATATCACCCTAAATATCCTAAGGCTACTAAGCCTATTGGTTAAAGCAACATAGTTCTGTACATCTATGTTTGCTGCTTCTAGACTACATATTTAATTTATTACTCAGTGGAGAAATAATTAAAATACAATTATATCATTTTTCATTGCTACAAGCTTGGGAGTCTTTAGTAGTCAGCTATTATATAGGGAGGGAAACAATTTTTTTCAGCACACAGACTCTTCCATCTACAATGACATGAAAATGCTTCTTTGTAGAATGAGAACATTCACAGTTACATTAAACTAGGATAAAAAAATGATAAGGATCATAAGCTGTCATTCTTCAGGGCATAACCTAACCACTTATGAATAGTTATTAGGAAGATGTTTTCCCGATAGGCATATTATTCCATTATGGGGTTCCTTGTACTTTCATCTGAAGCATCTGGTTCTGGCCAATATTGGAAACAGAACTACAGAGACCATTGCAGATGTAGAGCACTTTGAGTTAAACCAGCCTTCGTAGAGCACAGTAGGGAAAGCGCTGCAATCTGTCCACACTGACAGCTACAAGCACATTGGTGTGGCCACATTAACAGGTCTTACAATGGCCACAGAGAGCAGTGCATTGTGGTAGCTATCCCAGTATGCAAGTGGCTGCAGCATGCTTTTCAAATGGGGATGAGTGGGGTGCAGTGTGACAGGGAGTGTGTTGTGTGTATGTGGGGGGAGAGAGAGTGGGTTTTTGAGGGGGCTGAGATCATGTCAGCATGCTGTCTAGTAAGTTCAGACAGCAGCAGAGCTTCTCCTCTCCCCACCTCTCTCTCTCTCTCTCTCTCTCTCTCACAGCATTCCACAGTAATGGCTGCTTTGTCTCAGAGCAGATAAGCAGCCGGCTGTCAGAAACGGAGCTTTCAAAGGGCATAACCGCATTCCTGCAGCGTGTTCAAAACAATGAGAAGAGTGGCCACTTGACTTCAGGGGATTATGGGATGTTTCTGGAGGCCGATCCGAGTGCAGCAATGCAACATCTCATTCATAGTGATGCCCAGGCGTTTCAGCCAAGGCACAACAAGCATTAATCTTCTCGCCAAGATGGAGCATCAGGAGCGCTCTAGCCGTGGAGTCAGAGCGCTCTGTGTGCCTTGCCAGTGTGGACAGGTAGTGAGCTAGGGCACCCGGGGCTGCTTTAATGTGCTCTAACTCGTAAGTGTAGTCAAGCCCTAAGTTATTTTTCCTGACCTTCAAAACTTTCCATTACTGCCCTTGCATACATCTCCGTGGTCTTCTTACTCCATCCCCCCTTTTTAAATTCACAGTCTTACCACCTTACTGCCTCAGGGAATGGCTACACTTGCAGATGTATAGTGCTTTGAGTTAAACCTGCCTTTGGTTTGCACAGTAGGGAAAGCGCTGCAGTCTGTCCACACTGACAGGAACAAGCGCACTGACGTGGCCACATTTGCGTCACTTGCAGTGGCATTGGGAGTGGTGCATTATGGGTAGTTGTCCCATAGAGCACCTCTTCCCATTCTGGCACTGTGGCTTGTGGGAAGGGGGCGGAGGGTATGGGGCATTCTGGGTCCTGTCCCAACGCCCCATGATGCATCGGTTCACATCCCAGTAATCCCTTTGCTTCCGTCCACATTTGGCACCATCTTTCAAAGGTTTTTGTAGTGCGTGCTCTGTCTTCCCTTTCAGTCTGCAGAAATGGAGCCCAAACTGCTGAGGAGTATGCTGACGAGTCTCGCCAGCACATCACGTTTGTCAGTCGAGTTATTCCTTATGATCCAAAGTGACAGTGAAGGCTCCAACGATGATATTGACTCTAGTAACGCATATGACACAAGTTTGCTTGTAGCATTCATAGACACGCTCACCATCATGGAATGCTGCTTTGGTGCTCGGGAAACAAGCACTGAGTGGTGGGATCACATCGTCATGCAAGTCTGGGATAACGAGCAGTGGCTGCAGAACTTTCGGATGAGAAAAGCCACTTTCATGGGACTGTGTGAGGAGCTTGCCCTCACCCTGCGGCACAAGGACATGATATTGTGAGCTGCCCTGATGGTGGAGAAGTGGGTAGCTATTGCAATCTGGAAGCTGGCACTCCAGACAGCTACTGATCAGTCGCTAACCATTTTGGAGTGGGGAATTTGACCGTTGGAATTGTGTTGATGGAAGTTTGCAGGACCATTAATCACATCCTGCTCAGAAGAACCGTGACTCTGGGTAACGTGCATGATGTTGTGAATGGCTTTGCACAAATGGGTTTCCCTAACTGCGAAGGGGCGATAGATGAAACACATATTCCAATTCTGGCACCCGCCCACCTAGCCTCCGAGTATGTTAATTGACAGGGGTATTTCTCTATGGTTCTTCAAGCACTTGTGGATCACTGTGGGTGCTTCATTGACATTAATGCAGGCTGGCCCAGAAAGGCGCATGATGCATGCATCTTTCCAAACACTGGTCTGTTCAGGAAGCTGCAAGCCGGGACTTCTTTCCCAGACCAGAAGATCACCGTAGGGGAAGTTGAAATGTCCATTGTGATCCTTGGAGACCCTCCTACCATTTAATGCCATGGCTATTGAAACCTACACAGGGAGCCTTGACAGCAGCAAGGAGTGGTTCAACAACAGGTTGAGCTGGTGCAGAATGACTGTGGAGTGTGCTTTTGGCCATTTAAAGGGCCGCTATCGCTCTCTGTATGGGAAGCTGGACCTGGCTGATGACAGCATCCCTGTGGTTATATCCACGGGCTGTACTCTCCATAACATTTGTGAAGGGAAGGGTGAATGATTCACTCAGGTGTGAACCTCCTCTGGTGTTTGTCCTTCACCAAGCACTGGCCGCCACAACTGGCTACCTTCCTCCTGGCTTGAGAGCAGCTCCTGGCTGCATGCATCTAGGGATGCCGGGGTGTATTCCTCCACCTCAGCACCCTCGCTCCCACTTTGCTGGTCCTTCTCCTCCTCCCGCCTTGTTTAACTGGGCTCTGAAGTGTCCATGGTGGTACTCAGACTGGAGGTGGGGTCGGCCCCAAGTATCGTGTCCAGCTCTTTGTAAAAATGGCAGATCACAGGGACAGCACCAGAGCAGCTGTTTGCCTTGCGGGCTTTGTGGTAGGCATTTCACAGCTCCTTCACTTTAATCCTGCACCACAGTGCATCCTGGTCATGGCCCCTTTCCATCATGTCCCTTGATATCTGTCTGAAGGTATCGTAATTCCTATGGCTGGAGCTCAGCTGGGACTGGACAGCTTCCTCCACCCAAACACTGATGAGGGCCAGCGCCTCGCCATTGCTCCATACTGGGGATCGCCTGGCGCTTTGGAGGCATGGTCACCTGGAAAGATTCGCTGAGAGTACTCCATGCCTGGCTAAGCAAACAAGAAGGGGATTTTCAACATTCCCAGAGAATTTAAAGGGTTGGTCAGACGGTTGGTCACCTGAGGGCAGGGCAGTAGAGTTCAAAGTGATGACCGAAGTGGCTAGAATAGGCATTGTGGGACACTTCTGGAGGCTGATCAGAGTGCACTAACAGACTAGGGCATCCACACTGGCACCATGGCGCTCCAGCAGGGGCACACAAAACATTATTCCACTCGCCGAGGTGGAATACCAGGAGCGGACCAGCCACAGAGTCAGAGCACTCTACATGCCTTGCCAGTGTGGACGGGTAGTGAGCTAGTGCGCCTGGGGCTCCTTTAATGAGCTGTAACTCGCAAGTGTAGCCAACCCCTCTGTCTGCTTACTACTGCACACTAAATCTCCTCCCTATCTCCACCTTCAAGAAACTTCAGAACAGTGGTTATTGGTTTAATAATGTACACTGAACAACATATTTCACCAAAAATGCCAAAAATTGTTAATTAAGTTATTTGATTAATACTGCTTACATTGTTTGGTCAGCTCCAATAAAACTCATCTCTCCCATGAAAAGCTCAAGTTGTAATGGCTAAAGGGCTATCCCCTAGTCTGTCTATGTTGTGTTGTCTTTTGTTTTTTGCCTCCTTCATGACTTTGGAGCTCAATCCACTGGCAATGGGAGTCTTCCACTGACTTCAATGGGTATTGGGTCAGACCATTATATTGTAAGTCTGGCAGGGCATGGTCTGTCAGTTGTCAACAGAATACTTACAAAAAATCAGCATATCAGACCAGGTGATCAGATAGTTCACAGTGGTGCAGTCGTAAAAACTAATTTTAGACCATTAGACAAATCCTTCCAAGAGGCAGCTAAACTTGGAGACAAAACTGCAAAATTAATTGATTTCAAGCAACTCTGGAGCTGGAGAGAAAGGCTGTCCTGGGGGTTGGTGTACAGACCTGGGACATCAGGGTTCAAGACCCTGTTTCACCACTCTTGCAAAGCTTCTCTCTGTCTTCATTCCTCATCTATAAAATGAATCTAGACTTGAGGTATCTGGCCGTCTAGGTACCAAAGGCAAAAAACTGGCAGAAGTCAGACCTACTCAACCTGCATGTTGGAACAGGAGATGATGAAATGTACAGCCACATGTAAAGTATTCCTCTCAAAGTCAACATGCATTTCACGAAACTTTAAGGCAAATGTCCTTTAGTCCTGCCCTATGTTTTTTTTTTCTACTGAAATTCTTTTTTAGAGTTATAATTAGACTTCAAAAGCCACTCTGTGAGTCCTTTGGAGTAGGCTAAAATGTATTTCCAATTGTATATTGCAAAAGTGGAAGATATCAAGTCATATAGACAGAATGTTAAGCATCTAAAATATTGTTTACAAAATCCCATTAACCAATGTGTCACCTTGCCAGTACTTCCTAACATAAATAGAACTCTGACAACCAATTGAGGCATTTTGTGTAATCTCTACACTTTTCTCTCTAAGTGCATTGCATTTTAAATATCAGAACAAGATATTTGTTTACTGCCTTGAACTAAGCAAACATTCCTAATCCTCCCCATGGGATATGGGGCAGCAGTTTAGACAAATTTTAGTGAAACTTGATATCTGCAAACCTAGAGCAGGCCACACACACACCTGACTCATTTACCATGAAGGAAATAAATCCCCCTGTTGAAAATATTCATTTTGCTGTAGTCAGTCCCCATCTGTTTTGCCAGACCTGCTGTCTGAAGAGAGAGAGGCAGTTCTTGCTAAAAGCTAGTGTATAACAGTAGGAATGTTGCTTACAGAGAGCTGGCATTTTATCATTATGGGAATGCTGCTGCATTTAAAGCCTCAAATCACTTCAGACCTACAGTCCTTCTTGCTTAGAAACTTGAATTTACACAGTAATTTTCATTAGTGAAATAAGTGGTGAATCATGGAAGCTAGGGCACAGGTAGAGTAATATGTAATAGAAAGCAGGAAAGGTTTATCAGCATCTGAACTGTTAGCCCAAGAGTCTCTCTGCTCACATTCTTTTAAAATCCATTTTACAGAGAGTTGGGCGAACACTAGACAGTTTGGCTCAAATGGTTTGCACACTGAAACCTGCAGCTTTGTTTCAAAGGGGCTGATACCAATCTAACCTCTGCTTTCTCTGCTTGTTCCCTTGTGAGCCCACTAGACACTCTGGTCCCTCTGTAGGAGCTCTGTCAATGAACTAGCTACAGTAAGAGCTGAAGTGTTTGCCTGCTCTTACCACCCTTCATTGGGATGGCATGCATCTCACCATTCCCTTGCCCACTGGCGAGGACATTTGATTAACTAGGAGCAGCAAACTCTTTTCGGGTGATCTTCCAAAGAGTCAGTGCAAGATGGAAACATTCAAAATCTCCTCACAGTCTGAATAAACCCAGACCATGGAGCAAAAGGGAGGCAGGATATTGAAAGTTCCATTGACGGTAAGGAGGGGATTCCTGGGCTCTCGGGGATAAGTTGGTGGATGCTTACGAAGGATGAAAGGGCAGCTGGGAAGAGGTGGGTTGTGCACATACAGAACTCTCAGCCTGTGTTAAACCTGATAATGAACTTTGAACACAGGTTCTATTTCAATATGGTCAAGATTCATTGTACGTATTTTACATAGGTTTCAATTAAAAGTAGTCCATATGTGAATGCATGCAATGCAGGAGTGACAAGACTTTTGGTGGGTCAATCATACGGTAAGTTACTTTAAAAAAACTACTAGTATAAACTAAGGGCCAGATTCGCTGGGTCCAGGCAAACTGAGTATACCAGATGACCTGAATTGTTGTGGGGAGAAAAGGTAGCTGAAAGACACATTTACACACACCCTCCTATGTGAGGCTGGTGTTATTTGGTCATCAGTCTGGTCCCCGAAGTAATTAAGAGCACAACAGCCTAAGGCTAATTTACACCTTCAGGAATGGTCCTGGATGGTACCCTCTGGGTATGACGGAGCACAGGGCACTTTGGCCACAATCTCTCTCATCCCTGGCCCTGGCAAGCCCCTGCGTAGAGAGCAGAGGAGAGAGGCAAGTGGATGGTGTGGATGTGAGTCTGCCAGTTTTAGCACACCAGCTGCCAGGTTAGAGCAGCTTTCTTGTTGTGTTGCAGAATGGTGGCCAAGGATCTGGCCCAAAGTTTTGAAGAATAGAACACCAATATAGCTTATATTAAAAACAAGCCCTACATCACACACAAAACACACATTTAGGTTGGGTTGCAGAGCCAGTAGGTACTTGGAAATTTGGAAGTGCCAGATTTAGTGTTGCCTCTGCAACCTTGAATCTGGCTCCTTGCTGGAGTCTTTTATAATGGCAAGCATTCAGCAACACAAATATAGGGGTTGACCAGCTCCCTCAATATATTAAGAAACACTTGATTTTAATGTACAGTATTGTAAAGCAATTTAAAGTAGAGTAACAGAAAAATGAAAAGGCTTCATTCTGGCATTGACCTCTGAATATCCCAGATGAAAGACTTTGCTTGTTATGCTCAATCTAACACTAGTGTAAGGCAGACTTTCAGACTCCTTCATTTTGCTCATCATGGTTTAATTAATTTCACCTGGGACATTCGCTAGGAAACACTAGAACAGAGTTGTCTGCCTTGTGTAAATAAACTCTGTTCAGTTACTCCCAGTTCTTTAACATTTAGAAAATATGCTGCATTATTCTGTTAACTAGGCAGCATGGCTGGCAGCACAACACAGTATAAGATGTTTAAATGACCTTTGAAATGACTGTTCCTAGCAAGGCTTGTGGCACTGATATTTATACATAGGTTGGGTGGGGGCGGGAGGGTAACACAACCCCTCATTGTTTTAAAATCACAGAATAGGGTGGTCAATCAAAAAAAAAATCCAACAACAGAATCTTCTTTTGTAGAGCCACTGAGGGAAAAAAATCCACATATAATTTTACTTATGTATTTACTAGACTCTTATTTAACCTCCATTGTCTTAGAGAACTCATCACCTTCTAAAATGTCCCCATGTGCTGCTGCTCCTCCTCCATCAATTATACCAGGCCCTCAGGTGATTATTTGCTATTTGTGCTTCCCAAAATGTGCTAGATGCCTCACAACAAGTTAAAAAAAAAAAAAAAAAAGCAACAACAACCTATAGCTGCCATGAACATTTGTAACTTATCCCCCTTACCGTCCACCCAGACACCTCTTCAACTCTCACATCCAGGAAGTTGCTAAAAAACCTGTTTTTGTTTATTTGGTTCTACTTTGCAACATTTCCAGAATTCTTCCTTTTCTCTATTGCTACTGCCAAAACTGTCTTCCACCTAGACTACTGCAATGTTTTCCTCTAGAACTGCTTACCTATCTTGTACACCTGCAATCTATCCAAAATGTTGTTGCCAAACTTATTTCCCTTTGTGCTTCAATGATTAATCAAACCCTCTAAGGGTTCCTTCATTTGTCCTCCCTCTGCAACAAATTCAAATGCCTCATCCTCATCAGCAAGGTTGCACTTGGCTCTGTCACTGCTTGAATCTCACCACTTGTCTCCTGCTCAAGCCCTGTCCTCTACTAATTCTGATTCATGCTATGCCAATTTCATAGCCAATTTCTCTCACAACATTCTCTGCCTTTTCTATTACTGCCCCCATCGCTGGAATGCCCTTCCAAATCTTGTGCACCATGTAGCCCCATATTCCTCCTTGTAGTTATTGCTCCAAAATCTACCTCTTTAAACAGATTCTTTAACTATGATCCATATTCCACACCAATCTAAATTAAGAGAACACAACAAACTAAAGGCAAAAATGCAATTAACATCATGCAAGTACGTGACCTCACTAATTTATTTTAAGTAAGCCTCTTTCTTTCTGCATCTGGTCATATCTAATCTAGACTATTTGGTATAAATGCAGGTATTTAGGAGTTAGACACAAATGAAAGTTAGGCACCTTTGAAAAAAATCACCTCTAGACTTTATTCTCTATAATATATGCACATCTGTGGCAATAGAGACCAACATTTAATAGTTTCCACTATTAAATCCTTTTCAGTGTTCCATTTCTCTTTCCTATAGTCCAAAACAACCCACCGTAATATGAGTGCACGATCACCGCACACACCTACAAAATGAACTTACTCTATACATTTCTACTGCATATTTCCTCCATTTAAAAAAGTGTACAGGCAGCTAAAGGTGTACATTGATAACTGATCAGAAAATGGGACCCCCAGACGCCAGGCTCCAGAAATATTGCTGCAACATTATGCAGTATAGCTGGGTTCTCTATTACTGATACAGATAAAGTCTTTATCTGTGTTAGAGATGAGCAAGCGAAATCTTTCCTGAAGCCTACTTTTCACTTAATTTTGATGGTGAAACATTTTCACTTTGAAAAGTATGGAAGGTAGGGAACACCAGCGTCTCATGTCATCTGCATTACAAAGATATTGAAGGGAAGAAGCATTTCCTCATGATATAGAAAGTGCCAACGGTAGTGTTATAATAAATGCTAATAACTCAAAATATTTTGCAGTGGTCACCATTAGAAAGTACATATTTATCTATAGCTATTACCAGTGGTACCTGAGATATAATTTAAACAGAAAGCAACTAACAAATATGAGAGGATATTTGATGCCACTATAGGATAACTGTAAAAGTTTACTTATTCATGGTAACTGCTGAATATACCATATTTTGTTAGAGAGTATTCCAAAGTTATCTACAATCGTTGATCACTATATTAATGATGATAAAAGTATAAATTAAAACCACATCATCATAAGATCTATTAGGATCCAACATTTTAAGTGATCTGTTTTGCCGCATTATTTGGGCTTGTCACAAAAAAACTTTAACTAATACTTGTTTGCAGGTAGTACCATGGC
The DNA here is from genome assembly GCF_965140295.1 of Lepidochelys olivacea. Taxonomy (NCBI): domain Eukaryota; kingdom Metazoa; phylum Chordata; order Testudines; family Cheloniidae; genus Lepidochelys; species Lepidochelys olivacea. The sequence continues at coordinate 173,469,067 of NC_140411.1, forward strand.
AAATTTTCTGCTGCTTGGAGATACGGTATAAAAGAGTGTCCATGGGAGATTAAAATAACTACCAATATTTAAACCCAGAATTCCCTAGGAAGTATAATTAATTTTAGGAGATTAATGACATGTAGACTAGCAGCTGGATGTGACTCAACCTATGAATATTTGGTATGGAAGGTTAAACAGAGAGAGAGAGAAAGAGAAGGAAAACAAAGTCCAGGTGTTTTGTGGATTACTTACATAAAACTACTAGTAATCTCCCACCAAGGATAAACAATATGATGTAAGAATAGGAAAGGTAACAGCTTTTAAAGTAAATATAATTACAACAGAAAATCTACTTATTAGCATAAACATGAAAGACAGAAGTCGCATGAGAGTTTCAAGCACAAAAGGCAATGTGGGATATATATATATATATATATATATATAAATTACCTGAATGGCTTAATCTCTCCAATAGTTGATAGACAACATTACAAATTATGAAATAAATACATATTAGAACATTTAAGGGTCTTTAAAGGCTTTGTCTGGGTGTTCCTGTGCCAGAGAGCACCCTCTTGTGGCTGTGCATATCATAGTAATTCTGCCTGAATCTCCCCCATTCTGCCAATAATCTTTCAGTCCTGTGTTGGGTGGTTTCCCCTTAGGACTCTCATCAAGTCATTCATAGTCTCTCCCCTTCTGGGGAGAAGTGATTCTGATAGACAAGGAGTCCAATGACCCTAGTGAAGGGGTGATAACAGAGATGACCCATACTTGCCGATAGTGGGGCGGGGGAGAGAATGAACTCAGCCTGTGTAAGCGTGCTCAGTACAAGCCAAGCAGCAAATCTATTGGAGCACGTGATCCCACATGCCACCCCTCCCCAACACGTTGCCTCTGGGTAATAATCCCAAATCCCGTGGCGTTGTGGTCCCTTTGCTCCAAGGGATTTTACTATCCCCTTTGCTGAGAATGGAAGAGGAATCCAAGCCCACCTACTCCTCTAAGTTCCAGGCCAGGAACACTGTATTAAGCAGCTGGTCTGGTGCCCCACAATCCCTTGCTGCTTTCTTTCTCGCTTCTCTTGTAGACTTGTTCCAGACTCATGTTTTCTGATTCTCCTTCTTAGAAGCCTAATTTTTTGGGTGGCTTCCTCCAAGTCTTCTGCTGAAGGAGTCTCCTCTAGCAGCCCCTCTCTCCTCTGATCTGAAGCTTATTGCTGGCCCAGCAGTTAGGTGCAGGTGAGGAGATAGCTAGCCTATTTGTTAACCCCCTAGCGGCCATGATAGAATGGGGTCTATATAGTCCAGGACATACTCAGGCTCACATTGCTTGGGAGAATGAGTCTCAGGGTAAAACTATTCTGTCCCTTAAAGATGTTGTCTTTCTAGCTCAACAGTAAAAGGAGAAAAGAATTAGACATGCCCTGCAGAGGCTTTGGCTCTGATCCTATAGCAGAATCTGTGCTGGCATAAGTGTCTGCCCATACAAATCCCATATCTGGCTTGGGGCTTTGTTTGGATCAGGTTGTTGTCCAGGATCAATGGCTGCAATATTATGAACATGGAGAATACATTTATGTTTGGGCTTCAATAAAGTCTGGGACACAAGAAAAAGGTAGAGTGGATAGCAACTGATAAGTCTATTATATCCTAAGACTTTTAATATTTACTCGGGGAAAAATATTCTCTGAAATTTTCTTCTGAATACCTGAAAAATTCACTTTTCTTAACCTCTGATAATTTACTTTTGGCATAAATAATCCACACTGGCACAGATAAAACTTCTAATTATGATGTTTGGTTAACTTGTCATGTTAATTATGTTATGATAAGTTAGCTATGCTCAGTATATAAAATACTCTCTCTATACACACACACACACATACACAATATTGATTTATAATTACATTAAAGTGCAACTGCAAGGTATTGGTACTAATTTCTAGAGTCCTATATTATCTAAGTCCTTAACTACATGTTCAGTAAGTATGGCTGGATGTAAGACCACCCTAGGGAAGCAGTGCTCTTCTGCTGACCTTCCAATTAGAAGTTAGATAGAATAAGAGTAAATTCTTCTGGTACACTGTGGTAAGTATAGTTTATTAACTCCAGAGGCAGAGAAATAGGTCTTGCAGGAAGAGTTAGGAACAGCAACAAAGCAAGGTTTACATTCAAAGAATAACAAATAAAGCCAAGACCCTTTGAAGGAGGTGAATTTTACTTTCTATTGACTTTATTTAAAGAAAGTGGGAACACCAACTATTCACATGGCTTCTCAGCTAACTGAATTCCAAACGTAGGAAATGGGGGCAAGTTATTTTGTTGAGGGTCTTCAGGGTAAAACCAGAAGTGAAATGTTGGGTTTTCAAGGTCAGTTCACCTAACTGGTTAGAAGTGCACTTGCTGGCAGTTGCATGATATTTTGGAGGATTAAAAATATACAATTGGTAGTATCTTAAATAAACAGAATTACATTCCCAGATGTTTAAAATGCCCGGTGCTCTGAACGAAGGACTGTTTTATTGTTTGGTTGTTTGTTTTTGTTTTTCAAATAGGAACAGATATTCAGTTAAATTTACCCTTCAGAACAAGAAGTCTCCTAAAGGAAAGGTAGAATTTTGAGCAACCAGGACTATGTAAATACATCTAGAGATTCAGGCAGTGGTCATCTTTTAATCATTATGTGCTGTGAAGATATGTATTTTAGGGCCACGGTCCTTTAAATCAATCCCTTTTACTTGTTAAAAACTACTCACTTTTAAACATCAAACGGAAGCAAACATAAAAAGCAAAGACTGTGACTGGGATAATGGCTAAAGTGATTGAGTTGTTTGTTGTCTCACAGGTCTTGCAAATTGTAGACAGCAGTAAACAGCTTTCAGCAGGAACCTCACACCTACTCAAAATTAGGCTGCAGTTCAAGAGTAAACTAAAAAAAAAAAACCAGGAAAGACCAGTAGTGATAATTTCAACAAAAAAAATCATTTGTGAGGGTGATCTATAGCCCTAGGGGAATACAGGACTAAATTATCTATCCTATAGGCCTTATTCTCATGCCATATTAAATGACTAAACAGAGGAAATGAAAGAAAATTCTTTTTGTAGGTAGGGCCCGGTATAGGTGAGATTGATCCTTGAAGGAATGTAACTGTTCAAGAAGAAACATAGGTGTGAGGAGAAAACGGCAACACTACCTCAATAGGAGATTTTTTTTTCAAAGAAAGAGTTAAGTAGGAAATCCCATACAGCATGTCAGGGTATGTCTCACCTACCCAAGTGTCATCATAAAGCAACTATGTTAATTACATTATAGTATGCAACTGCCATATGAAATTATTGCCTAGTGCCACCTATGCATACATATATACCAGAGAGACAAGGTGGGTGAAGTAAGGTGGGTGAAGGTGGGTGAAGACCTTTTATTGCACCAACTTCTGTTGCCTCTAAAATATATTATCTCACCCACCTAGGCTCTCTAATATGCTGGGACCGACACAGCTACAAAACCATACATAAATAACATACATGAATACCATGGTTCCAAGACTCCAATGCTATAACATGTTCTCTCAACTGGTATCACAAAACCCATCTATATTAATTTATGAAAGGTATAAGGGCCACCCTATCCTCAGGTTACATCTGAAGGATATTTGTATAGATATGATGTACATCTGCTCTGAAATATGTATTTGGGAAAGAGTCATAAGTCAATCCATAGATAGGTATTTTTGTATGCTGTGCCAGTTACCTTTTTCTTTTTTTTTTTTTTTTGGCAAGCATGGTTCATATGGCACATGTGCATTAGGCACTTAGGAATTCCCATGGTATATATAAGCGGTGGTCTACCAACTGCAGTATCTTGTCAGAAAAAGTGGATGTTTCAGAGAAAGGTACAAAAACAAAACAAAAAACCCACAGAACATGCAGCAGATGGTGCTGGAAAAGCTTCCTCTAGGGATGTCTAAAAATTAATAGTTAGAATTTGTCATAAGCCCTGGGACATGCATTTTTTAACATTCTTACTAATTTTTTTGACTGTTTACTATAACAACTCCGGATATTTTTGTTAGCCACATACATGTCCAATATCTTTGAATCCTGTTAAGGACTTGGCCTCAGCAACATACTGTGGCAATGTTTTCCTCAGTCTAATTATTCCCACTGTGGAAAAAAAAAGTATACCTTTTAGTCCATTTGGAATTTGCTGCCTTTAAATTCCATTAATATCCTCTTGTTCTTGTGTTATGAAACAGGGGTAATAGAATCTCCTGCCACCCCTTTTTATTATCATTTGACATTTTGCATACTTTTATCATGGTTCCCCTCATTCATCTTCTCTCAAAAAATAAATAATCTCAAACTCCTCTCTTCATGCCGAGAGTTTTTGCACGCCCCTAATCATTCTTGTTTTCTGAATTTTAACTGCCACTAATTCTGCAATACTCTTTTTGAGATGGGGAAACCAGTATTGCACACAATATTCCAGAGGATGCTGCGCTATTGATTTATATAATGCCATAATATTCTCTATATTATTCTCCATCCCAATGTTCATACATTTGAACTTGTTTTTCCTCTTTTTTTAAACACAGCAGATCTTCACTGACCTGTCCACAATGGTGTCCAGGTCTTTTTCCTAAGATGATACAATTAATTTAGATCCCTTTAAGAAGTACAAGTATTTTTTCCCTGCAATGCCCCTTACTTTGCATTTAGTAACATTGAATTTCATCTGCCTGTGTGTTCCTCATTGACCTAGCTTGTCTAGGTCCTTCTGAAGCTCATCCAATTATCTGATTATTCCAGGCAACGTTGCTGTGACACCAGCAGACCAGGTGCCAGCTAGTGACAAATTCCCTAGGCTTCAACTGAACATTAACCACTACATAGATAGACACCAGCCTGACTCACCTGTGTGTTAGTATTGTTAAAATAGGTATTAGGTTTATAAAAATGTGTGTACTGGGTAGACTTTATGAAAAACTTGTACATTGCTGCATTCATTTATCTCACTTATAACATCTGTAGCCCATGTGATAAAGTGATATTTAAGTGTTTGCTCCGAAACTGTAAAGCACCAGTCAGGAGCGAAGCATTAGCAGTTTGAAATATTTGTTTTCCACAGGAGGTATCTTCTGCCCAACAAAAGGCAGCCCATAGACACCAGACAAACCACAGAGGAACATCAGAAGACAAAAGACTGTATTGATTACTTCCACACCCACCCATGAAGAGATGGCATGCATGTGAACTCATTACATGAACTCTCGGGGAAGTGAATCAAATTCCCTAATGAGGAAAAAATTGTATCTTTATGCTGTTTGGACTCGGAGGGGCAAGGATTACTAAGCATAGGCAAGAGATCCCCATAGCTTGGTTTGGCTTAGCCCTGAAGGACATATAGAGCTTGCTTATTATAGAAATGTCTATTACCTTTTGAAACTTAAGACTAATTCATTTGTGTGTATATGGTTACTAGCTTTAACCTTGTAAATAGATCATTTCCTTTTCTTAGTTAATAAGTCTTCAGGTAGTTTATTATAGGGTTGGTTACAAGCATTGTCTTTGATGTGATATGCAAGGTGCAATTGCCCTGAGGTAGGTGACTGGTCCTTTGGGACTGGGAGGAACCTGAATGCTGTGGTGATTTTTGGCATAGCAGACCGTCAATGTCAAAGGCAAACTTGCCTATGTGGCAAGATAGATGATTCTAGGGGACTGTCTGTGACTCCATGTTAAGGCTCTTACAGTGCTTGAGGAGTTCACACTTGAGGCTTGGATAGTGAAATTTAAGTCTAGAACTCACAACCAATTTGGGGTTTGTGCCCTGCTTCTTAACAGTCTGCCCTAAGATTGGTACTCATGCTAATGAGCCACTCCAGGCACCTTGAACGTTGCAAATTAGTTTGTCAAGTGATAGTGTTAAACATAAGTGAAAGACTTATGATATGCATTACCAGTGTTGTAGGCACTATGAAGGTAGAAAGGAATGCACAAGTCTTTCTTCAACATGTTTTTGACCTTTTTAAAATGTTTTGGATGTATCCTGAGGCAACCTTGACTGACACTAAACGTAGTTTGCCAGTTTTCTAGTTTTTTTGTACAGCTTTGGTGTACCTAAGTGAATAGCTCCCAGTCAGTTAATATTTAAAAGACTGCGGGGAGAGGGTGTTCAGAATAACCCACTGTTTTCTAGGATGGGTTTAATGCTTTAGTCAATAATACAGGTAACAAATTAAATGGGAATTTAAAAATCACCTTGAGATGAGATTTCAGCTTTTGATCTCTTTTCTTGCTTGAAAAAAGGGTCCTTAAGTTACAGAGGTAAGCAGCTGGTCAGAAGTATGATCTTGTACTGTGGCAGCTTTCTTATCAGATTAATAGTTGGTAGGTCCACTGTAGTGCCCATGTTTTTCACTATAGCTAAAAAGTTAGCATTTTCTATAGATAAAAACTAATTATGTATAACTGATGTAATAGGAACGAGCACATGAGCACAAAAACAAGGCCAAAGCAGAGGTACTAGAATGTATGTACCCCCTTTGAAAGAAATCTAAAAGACAAGTGAGAAAATCCATTGTGGGAATGGGAGAATTGACAAAAGGGGCAATTTTTTAAACTCATGTTTCTTCCTCTATCAATTTGGTTTGATGAAACCATGTGGTATCGATGAGAAAAATTCAAATAGCACTCACAGTTTCAATTCTGTGTTTTTGTTTTTGCCATTTCTTTCTTTCTAGAAACTGCCCTTTAATCCATCTTTAACTATGGAGCAGCTGCCATTGTAAAGTAATGATGACTGAGCAATTGTAAAGAAATACTCTAGACCTAAGATTCCCTTTCATCAATATTTTCAAATATGGAATTATTTTACTAATGCCACTCAGAAAAGCATGGTGTTGCAACTGTCCTATATTCTTTCCCCACTCCAATAACAAAGCCTGTGTCAGTAAAGGTTTCAAAAGCCCCTATGTGACTTACAAGCCTACGTCCCATTGATGCCAATGGGAGTTGAGTGTCCAGTGGGATTTTCAGAAGTGCATACATGTTTACCTTTAAAAATCTATCATTTCTGAAAATATGAGAAGCTCCTACATTACTTGGATGCTTTTGAAAATGTTACCATTCATCCTGACTGTGTGATATTGGTCTACCTTTCAAAAAGTGACTCATGATTTTGGACATCCAATATAGGCACCTTAAAGAGATCATATTTTCAGAAAGGGCTGAGCAACCTATCTCTGACCCCCTCAAACAATTAAATGTATAATTTACAAAACTTTGATTACTAAAAAAATCCAGTAATGTGCCAGAACATGAAATATTGTGGAAGTCATTGACAAATGGATCTCTATAAACTGAAACTACATGTGTACAAATGAACACACTCTGAAGATAGATGCCAGCTCTTGGTCACCAAAACAAGATACAGTAAAACTTAAGAAGCACTTCAGTACTTTGCATTATGATATATAAGAAGTATAAAGAAATGAGTGCTCCATCATGGAGATGAGGCATCAAAAGGGCCCTGTGGAAAGTGGGGAGAATAAGTGCAAAATTTGCTTCATGGATGCACTTTTAGGGTAAAGTAGCATATTGAATTCTTCAGTCTCCTGCATGGGGCAAGACTGTAATCAAAGTTGACATTTCTAAATCAGTCTTAGGGAGTTAGGTCCCCAACTCTAATTGAATTTCAGTGAGAAACTGGATGCCTAGCTTCTTTAAAATTCCAGCCCCAAGCACTCAAGAGTGTGCTAAGTAAGAGAAGTGTTTCACACAGAGAATTTTGTGGGGGATGGGCCGATGGGGATGGGGAGGGCATTATCACATGCCCAGTTATCCAGCACACACAATGGTTTGCAGCAAGGGGTAGGTAGTATGAGGTACAAGCCTCCTTATAAATGAATTTTTAAAACAGCAATAAGTTTCCCTGCTCCCATATCCCCCTTTCCCTACCAGTCATGCTAACCTAGGACAACAAGCTGGCTGCACTCCATACTGTTTTTGGCGTACTGCCCTGCTCATACAAGACAATAGTTCAATTTAGCAAGGGCAAAGGCTTTTTTCCTTTTACCACTTAAACCGGGCCAAGAGGAAAACTTCTGCATTTATGATACATAGGAGCCCCAAAGTTCCCCATCCCATCCCATTTGTTGTTTTTTTACCTTATTAGAAGTAGATCATGCATAAGGTGCAAGAAGTACTTTCGAGAAGCTGATTTCTAAAGTGGCATATGCTCTAAAATGAAGATGCTTCACCACAGGGGCAGACAGCAGAAGCAATCTTTCTTCTGTGTTCTGGACTATATTTGCTTGAATCAAACAAACAAAACCTCTCTAACAAAATTAATACTTGATGTGGCTACTCTTAAAATCCAAATTGTGGCTACAGAAGCCATGCATCCTCCAGTTCAGAGCTGAGTTTCTGATCATCTGATATTATGATCACAAACTCACAGCATCTCACCAAGGGTTGTTTGTACTGTATCTCCTTCCCTTCATTCAAATATTATCTTTAATTACAACATATTACCAGTACACCATTCTACTACACACAGGGTCCATGAGATGGCAATATGCACATCTCCACTACTTATTTAAGAAGAAATCTTTCATTTTAAAAGCATACATACAACTGTGGTAGTGGAACAATGTGTTTGCACATATTGAGGATTTTCACTTAAATATATCCACACAAAGTCCTGACATATACCCATGCATACTAGACATGATTGCCCAGATCCTCAATGGTATTTAGGCACCTAACTCCCATTGATTTCAGTGGATGTAAGGTGCCTACATACCTTTGAGGATCTGGGCCTATGTGCCTATAAACATGTTTGCACAGTTTTGCTGAGGCAATTTAAGAGTTGGGCCATAATGTTTGCATTCTGCTGTATTTGTGAACTTGTTTACTTTGTGAATTAGGCAAATGAAGCTTGCCGGCTGTGGTATACAGTTTTGTGTGACTTAAATTAAAGGAGACTATTAGTGCTTGTTTCCACAGTCAGGACCAATTTATAATTAAGTATAAAACTGTTACATACACAGTGTTTATAGATGTTGTGTAGAAAAGAAAGGTAAGCTGTCATCTGAAGTATCTACAGGACATGCAGCTGAGTTATGGCTATATTTATTTGGTTACCGTTGATAAGAGAAAATAAAGATGTATTAGAGTTTAGCCCATGTTACTAGTCATTTTATGTTGGCTGAAGAATGATAACATCTTCCAGTAACATAAAAATACTACTACCGTATTTCCCACTCTTGAAAATGGTGTCTTGAATAGATCTCTTCATGTAATACTTGGCATTTTCCTCAGCTGTGATGTATCTCAGCTTCAAGACATCCAGGTATCCCATTAAAAGTGTTCCAGCCCAAAAGCATTTTATATCCATTGTAAGCCGATAAACAACCACACTGCAATTCCCCCACTGAAGAGACAATAATATCAGTTACAATATGGTTACATGTGTACAGCACCACTGTAAAAACAGATAAGTTGGAAACATCATTTATCCATGAACAATTATTATCATAGCACTGGAAACAATATTGATAAACAAGGATATGTAAATTGCTGTAGCTCCAAGGCATCAGTAATTTTGAATGCTGACAAAAAAATAAAATGGTTCATTACTCCATCAGCCTCCATCAATGGTTCATCAACCTCTGAGATGCAAGAAAAGCCATGGCTTCTACTAAAAGAGAAATAGTCCCCTGGGTAATGTGTAGGAAAACTGCAAGTGTCCTACTGATTTGAATGGGAGTTTCTCAAGTTTTCTGAGTCTTTTTCATGGGGATCCTCTTCAGCAGTCTGCACCATACTTCTGTTTGCAGAGAAGCTCAAATACATGCCATACCAAGTAAACTTCTGCACATAAGTCACTAAAATTCAAATTTTAAAATTGTTACCTTCTCTTCCTGAGCATAAGATCCTGGAAGTTTCCAGTTGTTGGTCAGTTCATCAACTGACTTGAAAGGGTGTAGGATCAGAACCTAATGCTGTAAAAAGGTATTTTGCGGAGCAAAATGTATTAAAAGAAAAATTTCTGTGAACACAAAGGAAAGTTCCTCAGTTGGTGAAAGTTACCACAAATACACGAAAGGTTATTTACCCAAACTCCAGTCAACAACCTAAGAAAAGTTCCTATTTGTTTCTTATTAGGGTATGTCTACACTACGAAATGAGGTCGAATTTATAGAAGTTGATTTTTTAGAAAGTGATTTTTTACAGTCGATTGTGTGTGTCCCCACACTAATGCACTAAGCGCATTAAGTCGGCGGAGTCCGTCCACAGTACCAAGGCTAGCATTGACTTTCGAAGCGTTGTACTGTGGGTAGCCACAGTTCCCACAGTCTCCACTACCCATTGGAATTCTGGGTTAAGCTCCCAATGCCTGATGGGGCAAAAACGTTGTTGCAGGTAGTTTTGGGTACATGTCATCAGTTGCCCCTCCCTCCGTGAAAGCAACAGCAGACAAACATTTCGTGCCTTTTTTCCATGTGGGCACCATACTGCTTTCAGCAGACAGTGCAGTAGGACTGCTAATCGTCGTCATCCACCGATTCCACTGCCACTCTGCTCTCCTGCTGCTATGAATCCACCTCACAGGTCCTCTACATGACCGTCATCATCCACTGCTTCTGCTGGCTCTTTGCTCTACTGGTGGTCTCGCAGGGCCGCTTCCGCTGCAACTCTGCTCAGCTGCTCTTGTCTCACCATACCACAGCAAGTGTGCATCCTGCTCAGCTGTTGTGTCCTGGCAGCAGACAGTGCAGTAGTCTGGAAACCATCGTCGTCACTGAATGACCGCTTCCACTGACACTCTGCTCTCCTGGCGGTATTGCAGGGCTGCTTCCGCTGCAATTCTGCTCGGCCGCTCTTGTCTCGCCATACCGCGGCAAGTGTGCATCCTGCTCAGCTGTTGTGTCCTGGCAGACAGCTGAGTGGGCTGCATGCTTGCCATGGTATGGCGGAAGATGGTGCAGTAGGTCTGCAACAGGTTGGCAGAATATGGTGCAGTAGGTCTTCAAAACTGATCATCCAATCACCACTTCCCCTGCAACTCTGCTCTCCTACAGACGCCATACCTCGGCAAGCATGGAGCCCACTCAGATCACCGCAGCAGTTATGAGCATTGTAAACACCTCGCACATTATCATGCAGTATATGCAGAACCAGAACCTGCAAAAGCAGGCAAGGAGGTGATGGTAGTGCAGTGACAAGAGTGATGAGGACATGGACACAGACTTCTCTCAAAGCACAGCCCCTGGCAATTTGTCCATCCTGGTGGCAATGGGGCAGGCTCATGCCACGGAATGCTGATTCTGGGCCTGTGAAACAAGCACAGACTGGTGGGACCGCATAGTGTTGCAGGTCTGGGATGATTCCCAGTGGCTGCGAAACGTTCACATGTATAAGGGCACTTTCATGGAACTTTGTGACTTGCTTTCCCCTGCCCTGAAGCGCAAGAATACCAAGATGAAAGCAGCCCTCACAGTTCACAAGTGAGTGGTGATAGCCCTCTGGAAGCTTGCAATGCCACACACTCAGGCTCGTAATCAATTTGGAGTGGGCAAATCTACTGTGGGGTCTGCTGTGATCCAAGTAGCCAGCGCAATCACTGAGCTGCTGCTATCAAGAATAGTGACCCTGGGAAATGTGCAGGTCATAGTGAATGGCTTTGATGCAATGGCATTCCCTAACTGTGGTGGGGCAATAGATGGAACATATATCCCTATCTTGGGATCGGACCACCAAGGCAGCCAGTATATAAACCGAAAGGGGTACTTTTCAATGATGCTGCAAGCACTGGTGGATCACAAAGGATGTTTCACCAGCATCAGCTTGGGATGGCCGAGAAAGGTACTTGACGAACGCATCTTCAGGAACTCTGGTCTGTGGGAATGGCTGCAGCAAGGGACTTACTTTCCAGACCAGAAAATAACTGTTGGGGATGTTGAAATGCCTATAATTATCCTTGGGGACCCAGCCTACTCCTTAATGCCATGGCTCATGAAACCATTCACAGGCAGCCTGGACAGTAGTCAGGAGCAGTTCAACTACAGGCTGAGCAAGTGCAGAATGGTGGGAGAATGTGCATTTGGACGTTTAAAGGCGCGCTGGCGCAGTTTACTGACTCGCTTAGACCTCAGCGAAACCAGTATTCCCATTGTTATTACTGCTTGCTGTGTGCTCCACAATATCTGTGAGAGTAAGGGGGAGACGTTTATCATAGGGTGGGAAGTTGAGGCAAATTGTCTGGCCATTGATTATGCACAGCAAGACACCAGGGTGGTTAGAAGAGCATAGCAGGGCACGCTGTGCATCAGAGAAGCTTTGAAAACCAGTTTCATAGAATCATAGAATATCAGGGTTGGAAGGGACTTCAGGAGGTCATCTAGTCCAACCCCCAGTTCAAAGCAGGACCAATCCCCAATTTTTGCCCCATATCCCTAAACGGCCCCCTCAAGGATTGAACTCACAACCCTGGGTTTAGCAGGCCAAAGCTCCAACCACTGAGCTATCCCTCCCCCCATGCAATCCCTATCCCTCATGATTGGCCAGGCTACGGTGTGACAGTTCTGTTTGTTTCTCCTTGATGAAAACCCACCCCCTTAGTTCACTCCACTTCCCTGTAAGCCAGCCGCCCTCCCCTCCCCGTTTCAATCACTGCTTGCAGAGGCAATAAAGTCATTGTTGTTTCACATTCATGCATTCTTTATTAATTCATCACACAAATAGGGGGATAACTGCCAAGGTAGCCCAGGAAGGGTGGGGAAGGTTGGAAGCACCGGGTGGGGTGGGGCAAGAGGGAAGGACAAGGCCACACTGCACTTCAAAAGTTATTGAATGCCAGCCTTCTGTTGCTTGGGCAGTCCTCTGGGGTGGAGTGGTTGGGTGTCCAGAGGCTGCCCCTTCCCCCCCGTGTTCTTGGGCATCTGGGTGAGGAGGCTATGGAACTTGGGGAGGAAGGTTATTGGTTACACAGGGGCTGCAGTGGCGGTCTGTGCCTTTCCTGCATCTCAACCATACACCGGAGCATATCAGTTTGATCCTCCAGTATCCTCAGCATTGCATCCTGCCTCCTCTCATCATACTGCCACCACCTTTCCTCTTGATCCCGCCACCTCTCCTGTTGCTCCCACCACCTGTCCTCTCGCGCGTTCCTCCTGTCCTCACATTCATTTTGTTCTTTCCTGGACTTTGCCATTGTCTGCCTCTACGCATTCTGCTGGGTTCTTTCAGTTTGGATGGACTGCATGAGCTCAGAGAATATGTCATCGCAAGTGCTTTTTTGTCACCTTCTTATCTGCGCTAGCCTCTGGAACGGAGATGCTAGAGTAAAACTGAAAAAAGACACATTGGCCATTTAAAAGGAGGGGCTGATGTTTTCAGGTTAACATGCAGTGCAAACCCAACTAAACCCCCCCACACACGCAATTCTCTGGGATGATCGCTTCACCCCACCCCTCACTGTGTGGCTAAAAGTGGGAATGATTTCTTTTCAGCCACAGGCAAACAGCCCAGCAGGAACAGCCACCTCTGAATGTCCCCTTAATAAAATTCCCCTATTTCAACCAGGTGACCATGAATTATATCACTCTCCTGAGGATATCACAGAGAGATAAAGAACGGATGTTGCTTGAATGACAGCAAACACTGGGACCACAAGATGCCATGCTTTCTTGTGCAATGATTCCAGACTAGGTGCTACTGGCCTGCCATGGTAAAGTGTCCTACCCTGGAGGATGCAATAAGGCTGCCCTCCCCAGAAACCTTTTGCAAAGGCTTTGGGAGTACCTCCAGGACAACTTCATTGAGATGTCCCTGGAGGATTTCTGCTCCATCCCCAGACACTTTAACAGACTTTTTCAGTAGCTGTTCTGGCGACAAATGCATCCCAAGTCTTCAGGGCAAATTAATCATTAAACATGTTTGCTTTTAAACCGTGTATTATATTTACAAAGGTACACTCACCAGAGGTGTCTTCTCTGCCCTCAAGGTCTGGGAGCCCAGGTTGGGAGGGTACGGTTTCCAGGGTGATAAACAGTTCCTGGCTGTCAGGGAGAACAGTTTCTCTGCTTGCCTGGTGTGTGCTATCATCTTCCTCGTCCCCAAAATCCTCATCTCTGTTGCGTGAGACTCCATTGCAGGAGTCCATGTACAGGTGTGGGGTAGTTGTTGGGGCACCCCCTAGAATTGTATGCAGCTCATCATAGAAGTGGCATATCTGGGGCTCTGACCCCGAGTGGGCATTTGCCTCTTAGGTTTTTTGGTAGGCTTGCCTGAGCTCCTTAAGTTTCACACGGCACTTCTGCGGGTCCCTGTGGTAGCCTCTGTCCTTCATGCCCTTGGAGATTTTTTCAAATATTTTGGCATTTTGTCTTTTGGAACGGAGTTCTGATAGCACGGATTTGTCTCCCCATATAGCAATCAGATCCAGTACCTACCGTTTGGTCCATACTGGAGCTCTTTTGCAATTCTGGGACTCCATGGTCACCTCTGCTGATGAGATCTTCATGGTCACCTGTGCTGATCAGCTTGCCACACTGGCCAAACAGGAAATGAAATTCAAAAGTTTGCGGGGCTTTTCTTGTCTACCTGTCCAGTGCATCCAAACTGAGAGTGCTGTCCAGAGTGGTCACAATGGAGCACTGTGGGATAGCTCCCAGAGGCCAATACTGATGAATTGTGTCCACACTACCCCAAATTCCACCTGGTGATGTCGATTTCAACGCTAATCCCCTTGTCGGGGAGGAGTACAGAAATTGATTTTAAGAGCCCATTAAGTTTACAAAAATGGCTTCGTTGTGTGGATGGGTGCAGGGTTAAATCAATCTAACACTGCTAAATTTGAGCTATACTCATAGTGCAGACCAGGGCTTAGATATATATAACTACCTCTTCTAAGCCCTGATCTACACTACACTACAAATCTACTTATGTGAGTTATACTTACTGAACTCCCAGTGCTATGTCCCATTGACATAGGTACTGCCTCTCAGGAAGGTGGAGTACTTATACTGAGGTGAGAAGCTCTCCCATTGGAATAATTAGCATCTTCACTAAGCGCTAAAGAGACACTGCTGCAGTACTGTCAGTGTAGACAAGCCCAAGTATCTTGGCACCTACCATCCAACACTTATTCCAAAAGACTGATCAGGCTGGCTCAAAGAGACTAAGAGATGAACATGTCTGTGGCTAGAACACCAGTAGTCATGTTATCCAACAGCAACGTACTATAAGTGCATTTTTGGGGCAGGGAACATGTTTGTACAGTGCCTTGCACATGGGATGTACTCTAGGCAACACTAAAATAGAAATAAACATTATCCACAAGCTAGATAGTTGTTTAATAGAGTTATTAAATGTAGTTGCTGGCCACATAAACTGGAAAACCCTGCATGTTATAAGAGTGATTCATCTGTCCACCAACACTCAACCTACGGCCTGGTCCAATGCTGGTTGAACTAAATGGGAGTCTTCAGTTCCCTTTTGACATTCCAAAGACCATACCATCTTACTATCCATACCCCACTACCTTGCTATACTGCAAGGAATGAGCCTGGTAAGTGCTTAAGACACCACCTCCCAGAGGTAAAATATTTATTTGCCATACTCAGTTACAGCAAGTACCTTGAAACTTGTTTTCCTTTGATGCTTAATGAATCCTTGCATCACATTCACCACAGCAGTATCTGAGATTTTTGGACCATGTACTCTTCACTTAATTCAAATATCACCACCCTGAACTAGACAACACAGGGTCTAATATCTCAGCACCTTTCTGCTGCAACGTGTCTTGTAAAAAGAGTTGTAGGCTGTCATAAATATAAAGGGAAGGGTAAACCCCTTTGAAATCCCTCCTGGCCAGGGGAAAGCTCCTCTCACCTGTAAAGGGTTAAGAAGCTAAAGGTAACCTCGCTGGCACCTGACCAAAATGACCAATGAGGAGACAAGATACTTTCAAAAGCTGGGAGGAGGGAGAGAAACAAAGGGTCTGTGTCTGTCTGTAGTCGTCTTGGCCGGGGACAGAACAGGAATGGAGTCTTAGAACTTTTAGTAAGTAATCTAGCTAGGTATGTGTTAGATTATGATTTCTTTAAATGGCTGAGAAAAGAATTGTGCTGAATAGAATAACTATTTCTGTCTGTGTATCTTTTTTGTAACTTAAGGTTTTGCCTAGAGGGGTTCTCTATGTTTTTGAATCTAATTACCCTGTAAGATATATACCATCCTGATTTTACAGGGGGGATTTCTTTATTTCTATTTACTTCTATTTTTTATTAAAAGTCTTCTTGTAAAACACTGAATGCTTTTTCATTGTTCTCAGATCCAAGGGTTTGGGTTTGTGGTCACCTATGCAAATTGGTGAGGCTTTTTATCCAACATTTCCCAGGAAAGGGGGGGTGCAAGTGTTGGGAGGATTGTTCATTGTTCTTAAGATCCAAGGGTCTGGGTCTGTAGTCACCTAGACAAATTGGTGAGGCTTTTTACCAAACCTTGTCCAGGAAGTGGGGTGCAAGGTTTTGGGAAGTATTTTGGGGGGAAGGACTCGTCCAAACAGCTCTTCCCCAGTAACCAGTATTAGTTTGGTGGTGGTAGCGGCCTGTCCAAGGTGTAATATTTTGTACCTTGGGGAAGTTTTGACCTAAGCTGGTAAAGATAAGCTTAGGAGGTTTTTCAGGCAGGTCCCCACATCTGTACCCTAGAGTTCAGAGTGGGGGAGGAACCTTGACATAGGCATACTGTATGAACTGTCCATTCCAAAATCAAAGCCAAACAGGAATTCTTCTTTAAGTCAGTTAGCATGTCTTAAGGCCACCCCAAATAGTTTACTTTGTGCAAGATGTATTTTTTTAAAGCTACATGTTTGATTTTTCTGCTTTTGTTTCCTCTTTGCTTCCTCTATTTCTCTACATTTTCCCTCCCCCTCATTCTCCCCCCACCCCCCCCCCGTCAGTGGCAAAAGAAAAAGAAAAGAAAAGAAAAAAGGAATTGGATTCAGATCTACTGATTCTCATTCAAGTGTCCTTAATCATAAAACCACTCTTCCAAGGATAGAGGGTTGGTGAGAGCTATTAATGGATTTTTTTTGTTTTAAACTCCCCCCTCTTTAACTTGAGTACACCCAACTCATCGTATAAGCAGACAAAGGCTGTTTTGGTAGTCCTCAACTTTATGAGTAATAATGTACATTAGCTAGGTGTGGACATGTTTCTTGTAATTGTCTGCTTCTTTATTGTTTATGAAAGAGGTGCATAGCATTTCTTTTGATCTTATTACTGAATTACATTTCACATTTTAGCTAAGAAATGTTCTCAAATACCTTAGATTTTACAGTGTAAATGCCAACTGAATGCTGGTTGAATTGGTGTCCCTGCAATTACAATACCTATCCTGTCACTATAGTAACTATAGCACAAGTTATTTGCTATGGCTCTTGTGCAAAAATATAACTTATGAACCCTTTACAAAGGAATGCAGTTAAGTCAGAGAGCAGAAACATCATTAGAGTCCAAGGACTGTATGATAAAGGAAACAAAAACTTATTGTTTTCAACCCTGTATAGTTTGCCTTTCGAAATAGAGTGAGTTTTGCTTCTGAACAAAAGATGCCAAATATAACTCTTTTTTCTAGATTAAGAATATAGAAAATAATGAAAAGCAGAATCTTACTGTGAAGTAGCTTATGAGCCATATAGTGCCATCATTCCAAGAACAGATCTCTTACTCTAACCTACAACAAAAAAGCCTGTTTTGCAGATCAGAGAGTGTCGGGTACAATTTTATTTCACAGCCCAGCACAGAGATTGTGTATTTAATTGCTGTTTTGTCAAAAGATTTACAGAATAGGTGGAAGACATAGTGAATCTGCAAGAGGTTAAATCTAAGAGAGATTCAGGCTTCTGGAGAAGATAGACATATTTTCTTTATCAATGAGATTTCACATCTCAAGAATATTTCTATTGTGGATCCAATTTTGAAATGTAGAAATTGCAGACCAAATTAGGCACTCCTATTTTAATGTACAGCACAGTCAGGTCCTGATTTTCATGAGTCTGGTCAGCTCCCCTTGACTTCAAATCAGGTTATTACTTCTCAGCCACTCTGCAAGTCAGGACCTAGCTTTCTAAATATCTTCTTTAGCTGCCTTACCTTCAGCAGCAAGGTTTGGAAGTTAGGTCCAGAGTGTTATAACCAACCAGTTCAGAATAATAAGCAGCTCTGAAAAGGTAACACTGGTGTATTAGGGAGGTGTATAGTATTCTACAACCCAGTAAGACTTCCCTCTGCATGATCAAAGGGTTCAGGGTTCCGGCAATTTACACTATATCTTGAGAATTAAGAGTACTACGAAGAGCTACTGGTAAGCTCCAGAAGAAGGAGAGGATTACGGCAGTAATATGGGACCATAAGGATAGGAATGTTTAAATGGGTGCGTTCTCATAGATCTGTCAGGGGTAAGAAGGACCCTCAGCTCCTTTGTGGAAGAAGTTCCAATTTAAGAAATAAACTACACTAATCAGGAAAGCAAACAATAGGAAAGCTTGTGAACAACTTGAGTGTGATCCATTGTTGTTAGTGGGATCATACCAGTCATTATTCAAAAGTATTCAGGTGACTGCCAGCTGGTCCTGATATTACTCACAAATGCCATATGTTTCATTAGTTCATATATAAGCACATTTTTTCCATATCTGACATCCATAATTTTATCTCTTCCTGGTAGAATTCTCCAACCAAGAAGAAAAAATACATGTGACCAATATACACCACAAATGCTAAAGAGTCAAAGTGAACAGTTCATTAGCAACCCATAGTCTAAAATTAATTGTTCCATAAAGAAAGGTCCATACATGATTCATGATCAATGCCCATCCCTCCCTAGAAAGGGCAAAAACCATAATTTGCCAAATTGTAAGAAGTTTACTCAATTCAAAAAAATTACATGGACAAATCTAGGGTCCAGGCCACTAAAAGTTAAATAGTTCTAATTGTGTAATTTTAAATTAAACAAATGCATTTCCCTTTTCAACTTCACTCCTTCCACTATTTGTCATGTTACCTAAATTCTCTGTAGCAATATTATATCTTCTTGGACCTTTTTCCCCCCTGTAGTTGTTGCTACTATATCTGCGAGGTTATTGCTATTGTTAAAGAGGAGGAAGATCTCTCTTCCTTTATTGTTTTCTTTTGCTCAGTAAACTGACAGTCCTGCTTGTCTAGTCTCTGTAGAGTGAGAACTGTATAGTATCTATCTATCTATCTATTTATCTATCTATCAGAGTAAGTGCAATGTGTCCAGCCATTTGGTGGTGTTGTCAATAGCCAGGTGGAGAGCTGGTAGCCCATTATCAAAATAAGTCAGTGGGAACTCACCAAGGATATGTGACATACTCTGAAGTTGACCACAGCTGCATCTTGGGGCATTAGAGAAACCCCATTTAAAGAGACTGGCTGCACAGTTGCCCTGTCCTGTTCGAAACTGATTCAGAGATGATCACAGGTGCTTTGGAAGATCAAAACCTAGTGGACAGATGGTTGGGTCAATGGCAAGAGAGTGATTAACAATTGCCATCTCTGAGTCCACTCGTTGCACCAAGCAGATTCCACCGTCTATGGTGGCATAAATGACCATAAAGGGTGTCTAGAAGACAGGGGAGTTGGCGGGTTGTTGAAGAGGTCTGCGTACAAATCCAGGTCACCATTCTCATGGATCTTGGCCAGCCATTGACAGATGACTTCTCATGGTGAATATGAAGCAATGTTATGTTATTAAGTATCAGTAGCCATGGCAATGGAGTTGACCATAAAGTCCCGGTAACAGTACATATAGCTTTGTTAAGCACTACATCGACCATCCTTGCGTGAGTCAAGTGACTACAGACAGGAGCATAGTACTCTGCTGTTGGATAGCAGAGGGCCAGGGCTGATGTTCTAAGAAACTGGGTGCTTGCACTCCAGGTTGAACCAGCCAATTTTATGAGCAAGTAGTTCCAAGTGCTGACTTTGGCTGCCCTCTTCCTCAAATAGTTGTGGTACATTAATGACGTATCCAATGTTACACTGAGGTAAACTGGGTTTGCATCATGCTGCAGGCATTGGCCATTGAGGAAAATGTTTAACTTGTGACTTGTGCTTGAATTATTCAGATGCAATACACTAGAAACCATCTTGGAGAAGCTCAGCTGCAGGCACCATTGACTACAATAGTTTGCTATGAG
Organism: Lepidochelys olivacea; assembly: GCF_965140295.1. Lineage (NCBI taxonomy): Eukaryota > Metazoa > Chordata > Testudines > Cheloniidae > Lepidochelys > Lepidochelys olivacea. Next base: position 173,489,287 of record NC_140411.1, read on the forward strand.
CTGTATATCATCATTCAACACCTTGTCAATTTCTGAGAAGGACTGACCTTGATAGCTGCAGCAGATGTCATTGGGTTAGAAAAAATTGTGCATGAGTGGAGCTGGCAGGTCATTGATGTACACATTGAGCAGTACTGATGAGAGAACTGAGCCTTGAGGAAGGCTGTTGTCCATGTGTACTCTAAACCACCTGTTTTGGAGAAAGAGCTCTACTACTTCGTCCACTCAATGCAGGGAAATTCAATAGAGTTTATAAACAAAAGAGCTGTATGCCAAACTGTGTCATAGGTGATGGTCAAATTCAAGAAGATGGTTCTCATTTTTAGATTTTGTTGGAAACCACTTTTGATAAAGGTGGTCAAGGCCAGGACTTCATCACAGGTGCTGTGTCCTTTCCTGAACCCGTCTGCTCAACCTGCAAGACATCATCTAAATCTGGAGAAATTCATTGGAGGATCAAATGCTCAAACACTTTGAAACACACTGACAACAAGGCAGTAACTTGACACCTTGTAGGGGTCCTTACCTGGCTTAAGAATAACAATAAATTTTGCTTGAGGCCAAGTTCATGGCAATGTTTTCTCATTAATGATCCATATGTAGAAGTTAGTAAGCCACTGTGCCACCTTTAGTCCAAGATGCTTGAGGAATTCCAACAAGATGTTATCATAGCCTGCTGCCATGCATGGCTTGATGGAATTAAAAGCCTTACCTAGCTCATCGACCACAAATGACTCTGGTTGACTCCTACCCACATTCTGATGTTGAAGTTGGCACCATTCATCATATACTTTGCATTTGGATGGTTTCTCCGCTGGGACCTTTGCTACCTGCAGTGAAAACTTGTTATTCTGGAGGCCAGAAGTTGCATCAGTTTTTATTTCATGTGTATCTGGGTTCAGTTTCATGGAAAGATGATAACAATATTCTTAGTTGTATCTGCTACTTTTTAAAATTGACATTACTTGTGTTCCAGGACTAGACTAGACACTAGTCTTTAATCCATGCTGTTTATTTGTCTCTCATTTTATCTGAAATAACCCTACATTACAGATTCTCTCCTCCCCCTAAGAAAACTGGGCCATCTATAGCTTTAATCAAAAGAATCCTGTTACTCAAATTCTGCACCTGATATTTCTGGGGTATTTTGCATGTTGATTTATTTCCAAGAATTCAGGAGAGGACAAGGGGCTGACCTCTGATAACTGGAATCTATACCACAGCCTCACTGGGCTTGATCCTGAGTGGCAATGAAACCCTACAGCTCCCACTGACTTCAACATTCCTCCAAACCAAGCCCATTATTCTGGCCCATAATCCCAAGATTCATTGCCTTTCTTGAAATGTAGTCAATGTATACACTCCTCCCACATCTTTATAAACATAAAAGAGCTTAGAAGTCTAATTGGAGGTAGTTTCATTAAGTTATACTGTCTTAAGTTGCTTAAGAAACGACGGGCATTTTTTGCTTTACTCCCATGTTTAAAGTAGTCCTTTACCTCCCCTAAATATAATTTCCCCATTCTCTTAGAAAAACATTGGAGTGGAGGGGGAATTCTACTTCCCTAACTAATCTTCCCACCCCCCTCTCATTTAGCTATGAAGCCTCTGCCAACTCCTTATTTTATTTTATTTTATTTTATTTAAGAATTGGTGAGTTACACTCAGCACTTGCACCATGCACTTTCTGACTCAGATCATTATGTGACTCTTTAGTACTTTGGCATCTTTACTTTCAAGTCCACAGCACAATAAATTGGGCCCCACCAGATGGTAGGCACTGTAAAACATTGTTTATTTGTTCTGAGGCATGAATCAATGTTTCTAACAGTGAAAATGTGTAAACATCCAAAGCATAGAATTGGCAACATTGTTCAGAAACAGCTCCCACAATCTGTTATTGGGAGGAGGAAGTTTGTGATATCTTTAGTTTAAAAACTATTTGGTTTTGAAGATCTGGAGATAGAACGATACCCCTTTATGATATAAAAAGAAAAGGAGTACTTGTGGCGCCTTAGAGACTAACAAATTTATTTGAGCATAAGCTTTTGTGAGCTACAGCTAACTTCATCAGATGCATGTAGTGGAAAATACAGTGGGGAGATTTTATTTACACAGAGAACATGAAACAATGGATGTTTCCATACACACTGTAACAAGAGTGATCAGGTAAGGTGAGCTATTACCAGCAGGAGAGCCGGGGGGAGGGTGAACCTTTTGTAGTGATAATCAAGATAAGCCATTTCCAGCAGTTGACAAGAATGTGTGAGGAACAGTTGGGGGAGAGGGGGAATAAACATGGGGAAATAGTTTTACTCTTTGTAATGACACATCCACTCCCAGTCTTTATTCAAGCCTAAGTTAATTGTATCCAGTTCGCAAATTAATTCCAATTCAGCAGTCTTTCGTTGGAGTCTGTTTTGAAGTATTTTGTTGAAGAATTGCAACTTTTAGGTCTGTAATCGAGTGACCAAAGAGATTGAAGTGTTCTCTGACTGGTTTTTGAATGTTATAATTCTTGATGTCTGATTTGTGCCCATTTATTCTTTTACATAGAGGCTGTCCAGTTTGACCAATGTACATGGCAGAGGGGCATTGCTGGCACATGATGGCATATATCACATTGGTAGACGTGCAGGTGAATGAGCCCTTGATAATGTGGCTGATGTGATTAGGCCCTATGATGGTGTCCCCTGAATAGATATGTGCACACAGTTGGCAATGGGCTTTGTTGCAAGGATAGGTTCCTGGGTTAGTGTGATGTATAATTACATACATAATATTTTATTATAATTATTTTATATAGACATGCAATACATTCAGATGTACAGTACTTGTTGCGCATAGGAAATTATTCTATATATAGAATGGTTACATGTGTTCAATACAATATAATAGTATTTTAAAAATACAGAGATAGTCGCTTTAATGACAGCTTCTCTCTCTCATTAACCATAGAATATTAATTTTATTTAACACAGAGAAAAAGTATCTTGCAGTTTTATCAGAGTTAAATTAATTAGATTTATATTTATTTCTCTCAGAGTTGGGAGTTTTATTTTATGTGTGACTTTTTCGTCTGGATTTTAGCTATAATTAAACACTAACATATCTGAAGTTTTCAGAGAGAGTGGGGAGCCACACAGATGTTACATTTTGGTACATGCCATAATACGTCTGTTGAAGGATAACACCAAGCCATCACAAACATAGGGAGAAGAAAAATACCTTCCCTGGTTTCAAAATTATGTAATTCTGGAATAAAGGAGTGTCTCCACTGCATGTGGGGAATACACTAGTCATGCTTTTAAAATGGGGTATGTGGTTTGAACCACTAATCTGTCATATAATGGAAGATTGTTTCCCCTTATCCACTTTATAATATAACTATTAATCCCCCATGAATTTTAATCAGATTAATTTGTTTAAAAAATGTTCAAATTGGAAAAACAGCATCAAGCCACACCTCTGCTGCACTCAATCTCAAATTTCTATAAACACTTCTAAAGTGGGGGTTGGGGTGGGAGGAGAATCACATTCAATGACAGGACAATCCTTTGTCCACTATTCAAACAAATTAAAGATAAAATAGTACACCTGAAGAAAAAAGCCAATCCTCCACCCACCCACCCATCGACCCAAAATGTCTTTTGCCGTTAGAAAAAAAGTGAATAAATTAACCTGATGAAATTCTAATTTGTTAACAAATGTAAAGAGTGAAACAGTATAATTACAGCTGGAGCTGATAGCTTTGGGAGAGCCTTTTCCACTAGAATATTCTTTCATTCTAAGGCATGCCAATATATCTCAAGTAATGGCATACAAGTTGGTGGATATGCATTACCAATGTTGACTTGTTTTGCACAAAATTATACATCTGGTTAAAATGAGATAAGATTATCATACCTCTACCTCATTTGTTATGTACCTCAGGCTCATTTATTGAGCACTGCCTAACCTGTGAAGTGAAAGAGGAAGGGATCATGCCAAAATAATAGTAAGTGGTCATACAACTGAAGGCTAGATCCTAAGATGCTGTAAATTTGCCTGTCTTCATTAATGCTAGGGAAGCTATTTATACAAGCTGAAGTTCTGTCAATAAACTATAACATGTATGCACAAGGAATCAGAAACAACATTCCATATGAAACGTTAATGTTGGTAATTAATGTTTGAGTACTTCATTTTGCAAATATAATGTTTTTTAAATACAGTTTTGCTTTTTTTAAAAGACTGGAAATTACAGCTTTTATACCCGATAGTGACATAAACTGTCGAACTATTAACTAGATGACTTATTCACTTTGACTACCTCACCTACACTCCAGCTAAAAATCTATCCTGACAAGCTGGTTTCTAAAATGCCACATACTGCTCTAAACAATTGTCATTAAAAAAAAAAAAACAGTGCCAGGGAAGTTTCCTTCCTTCCACGTAAGTTTACACGGGTCTGAGAAGCATAAAGGCCAGTATTTAATTTGACCACAATCACAGGTTTAAATGTCAGCACTATAGCTAGTAAAATACTGACAAAATAATTTGTGATTATTAGTCCATCGTTTCAATTTGAGATTATTCAAGCACTTTAGTATTTTCGAACTCAATAACTTCAAAATGAGCCTCTGTGCATTCATTGAGTAGGTATTTGACTGACACTAAGGACTCAAATGGCCTATTTCAAAACCTGAAAGACAGATACAGTACTTTGCAAATAATCAGTATCATCTTGTGATATTCACTGAATATCTTCAAACATATTCAGACTACATTAACAGACATGACTAGTTTGAGAATATTTTGCAGAGCCAGAAGAGCTAAAAAAAATTCAGCTAACTTCATTTGTACTATACTTATAACAGAGAGATCAACAAGCCCCCTTTAAAAAAAAGAGAGAGGGCGCAACCATTCTTAAGCTTTTGTTTGTTAACAATATATAGTATATGTGTAATGGTATGGTATGGTTTTATCAGCAATTTTAGGGATGACCTATTTAACTCGTTCGTGGATTCACTATTCATGAATAATGGAGCCATCCCAGTTCCAGACTCAGCATGATCAAGTCTTTGTACCACACCAGCTGAGCTGTGTTCCATCATAGTGAACAGATACTTTGCCCTAGTTGTTTTTAAATAGTTTTGTATGATTATAGCCTATTGTTATAACAGGATATCCTCCAATTCCTATTCTCTCATGTGTGTGCCCCTCCCCCATTACAGAGCAGTGTGCCCCATCCCCTCTTGGGGTGGGTTAATTACTTCCTTGCAATCATGCCTTTACAACTACCCCTTGTGTTGGAGTAGAGCTACCTAGTGGTAAAAATCAATATAGCTACTCTCTCTCTCTCAATGTGTCCTGATGGCTAAAGTTAGGGTGATGGCCTCTTTCCACAGTGGCCCAGGTTAGTATGGCTCCCCAGTTTGGCTGGGATATATTGCCAAGTGGTCAGAGTCAGTGTGGCTGCCTGGCTCAGCAAGGCAGTATGGCCTAGCAGCTAGAGTCTGTCGGGCTGCCCTCTCCCTCAGGGCTGTGTGGCCCAATGGCCATAGTCAGTCTAACGGCCCACTCCTGTAGGCTGTATGGCCTAGTGGCCAGAGTCAGTATAACTTCCTGATTCAAGAGGGCTGTGTTGCCTCTCTCAGGGCTCTGTGGCCCAATGGCCAGAATCAGTACTAACTGCCCACTTCCATAGGGCTGTGTGGCCCGGTGGCCAGAATCAGTATAACTGCCCATTTCTGTAGGGCTGCATGGCCTAGTGGCCTGTTAGGGGAGTTGGCCAGGGTGGGTGGTGGTCAGGTAGGCTTCCAGCTCAGGGCCCCTTCAGTGGCAAGTGTGCCCTCTACTGGGTGAGTGGGTAATCCACCCAAAACATGCTGACTCCACTCAGCACAATAACTAGTCCCACTGAGTACTTCCTACCCTGTTTCTGATGCAGCAGTCCCAGAGTCTCTGGGCTCCTTGGTCAGTGCAGCTCCCAACAGCTCCGTCACTCCTTTGGCATCCTCTGGAGTCTCCGTGTTCTTGGCTTTCGCCGTATGGGGATTCTGTAGTTCCCAGGCTGGAGCTCGCAGTGTGTCCCCTCTCTCTTTGGCCATCAGCCCTGAATGAGCCGAGCTGCTCCCTTTTATACCTAGTCTCCAGCCGAAGCATGCCCAGCAGGGCCGCAGGGGCATGGCCTCCTCAGTACAGAGAGTAGAGTCATAGAATCATAGAATATCAGGGTTGGAAGGGACCCCAGAAGGTCATCTAGTCCAACCCCCTGCTTGAAGCAGGACCAATTCCCAGTTAAATCATCCCAGCCAGGGCTTTGTCAAGCCTGACCTTAAAAAACTCTAAGGAAGGAAATTCTACCACCTCCCTAGGTAACGCATTCCAGTGTTTCACCACCCTCTTAGTGAAAAAGTTTTTCCTAATATCCAATCTAAACCTCCCCCACTGCAACTTGAGACCATTACTCCTCGTTCTGTCATCTGCTACCATTGAGAACAGTCTAGAGCCATCCTCTTTGGAACCCCCTTTCAGGTAGTTGAAAGCAGCTATCAAATCCCCCCTCATTCTTCTCTTCTGCAGGCTAAACAATCCCAGCTCCCTCAGCCTCTCCTCATAAGTCATGTGTTCCAGACCCCTAATCATTTTTGTTGCCCTTCGCTGGACTCTCTCCAATTTATCCACATCCTTCTTGTAGTGTGGGGCCCAAAACAGGACACAGTACTCCAGATGAGGCCTCACCAATGTCGAATAGAGGGGAACGATCACGTCCCTCGATCTGCTCGCTATGCCCCTCCATATACATCCCAAAATGCCATTGGCCTTCTTGGCAACAAGGGCACACTGCTGACTCATATCCAGCTTCTCGTCCACTGTCACCCCTAGGTCCTTTTCCGCAGAACTGCTGCCTAGCCATTCGGTCCCTAGTCTGTAGCTGTGCATTGGGTTCTTCCGTCCTAAGTGCAGGACCCTGCACTTATCCTTATTGAACCTCATCAGATTTCTTTTGGCCCAATCCTCCAATTTGTCTAGGTCCTTCTGTATCCTATCCCTCCCCTCCAGCGTATCTACCACTCCTCCCAGTTTAGTATCATCCGCAAATTTGCTGAGAGTGCAATCCACACAATCCTCCAGATCATTTATGAAGATATTGAACAAAACCGGCCCCAGGACTGACCCTTGGGGCACTCCACTTGATACCGGCTGCCAACTAGACATGGAGCCATTGATCATTACCCGTTGAGCCCAACAATCTAGCCAGCTTTCTACCCACCTTATAGTGCATTCATCCAGCCCATACTTCCTTAACTTGCTGACAAGAATACTGTGGGAGACCGTGTCAAAAGCTTTGCTAAAGTCAAGAAACAATACATCCACTGCTTTCCCTTCATCCACAGAACCAGTAATCTCATCATAAAAGGCGATTAGATTAGTCAGGCATGACCTTCCCATGAGTCAACCCTCACAGTACCAGTGTGGGGCAAGTGTTCCCCATCATGCCCCCCCCCAGTTTTTTTTCTATTTTATTTCCAAATTGCATACACAGTGACACTGTTAAAGATCCCTCCCTTATAAGCCAACTTCCTGGCGTCTTAAGGGGCTGTCCCAGAGTAAATTAAATTACAAAATACAGTTCTGCTCCAACTATTAGATGATTATATTCATTAAACAACATACTCTTATCAATTCCATGGCCACACAAGGAGGCAGTTATGCATTTGCTCCCTATTAATACTTTGAACGAAATTGGACAAACCAGCAGGAAGAGCAGAAGAATGCATGCAGCTGAATTTTAGGGCTTGCTCCTACAAAAGGCAAGAGGTGTACTCCCGCCCTCACTGAAGTCAACGGCAAGACTCATTGAATTCAATAGACCAGAATTTCACTCTAATTCTGCATTTACTGCTGCTTCCATTGAGCCTGCTCTGAACTCCTGTTATTTTTTTTTTCATCTCTGTATTGTAACATTGGAAGTCACCAGACTGTGCTATTACTGGTAATGCTAAGTTGTTCTAAACATACACAGGTTGGATCCTGGAGAAGTGCCAAATTTTGGCTGTGATGCACTTTTTCTATGCTGAGAATATCACAAGTAAAGTTTGTTATGATACTGTCTCTGAGTAAATCCAGGTGCCAATGAGAAGCACACTTACTGAACTTGAGGACCAAAGCTCTGAGGATGGCTCAAGTGTGCTGACCTCTCATCACCTCTTGTGTTGAAACACAAGATAATATCCACTTGTTTAAGACATTAAGGGTAAAATCCTGGCCCCACTGAAGTTAAAGGCAAAACACCCATTGATGTCAACAAGGCCAGGATTTTACCCCAGAACTTCAACTTCTGCTGTTAAGGCCTATGAACTAAAAAGACATCTGTTATCCTCACCAAAATTAACTCTTCCTGTGGAATCTCAGCTCAAAAGTGAGTTTCAATAGAGGTATTAATTTCAATTATAATGAGTGATAGGAGAAAAAAACTGCAAACTTAGACTAGTCCAGTGCATTTATGCCTAAAGACAAAGCTGACCTAAGAATTGAAATACTTATCTTTATTCATCTTTAATTTGCTATGCTTTATTCTTTTTCCTGCCTCCCACATTTCTAAAATTGACATTTTATGCAAATAATAAGATTCTTATAATTACATCAAACACAGTAAATATGATATTTCTAATTTCCCCAACAGGTGGACATACAAGGAAGCCCTGTAAATACCAAAGGTAGAACTAAAACTCAGCAATAAAGTAAGATTTGGAATTTTTTCTGTCTTTGTCATACTTCCACTGAAATGTCTTGGATGTACTTGCCTGCAGCACTTGAAATAACATGTAATAATATGGAAAGAAAAGAACAAAACATTCAGAGGAGGTTTGGAGGCTCTATAGATATACACCCAGGTAGTGAAAGCATTTATAAGAACATTTTGAAGAAATGATTAAACAAGACCTAGTCTCTTTCAACTTAATAGAAGCTTTATCAGAAGCTCTCATACTGTATTTTATAATCTTCTACTGGCACAGATTGGCATTTTGCTGACTTAAATAATGTGCTCATTTTTTAAAAAAGAATACACAAGTCACTTTGTATGGTTCAGAAATAGCACAAAAGTTTGTCATGTATTCAAGTAATTTCCCCCTCAACTTGCGAAGCTAAATAAGAAAGCCTAATGACTGTGTGAAAGAACAAACAGTTATGCTAGATAATTCGACCAGTTAGCATCATCTCTTAATATTGGTTTAGGTCAGGTAGTATTTTTATAGTGACAGTTTTTCCTACTTATTTTACTTCTGATTAAGAAACCAAAGTTTTTGAAGGAGCCTAAGGGAGCTGGACACTCATTTTCAATTTCAATTTTCAAAATTCAGTAAGATCTGAGTAACTCCCTTAGCACCCTTTAAGAAATAAATCTTGATTACATCAGAATGCAGGTATGTATACACGAGTGATTTTTTTATTTGAAGTTCTGTGGATGAAAGAAAGACAATGACACTGGCCATCCAATTATATTGTTTATTTCAAGAAGAGCTGTAAAATATTTGTAAGACTAACACACGTATTGTCAAGATACTCAGACTCAATCCACCATTTCCCTATTGGTCTTAAAATGGTTGTGTCTCAATCCCCCCCCCCCCCAAAAAAAAAACAAAACAAAAAACAGGTTGTCAGGTTTTATGATGGGCTCTAAGACAAAATAAAGGGAGGATGTTTGGACTAGTGTATATGGTTGTTAGAGAGTCTCAAGTGTAGGATCACTGGAGAACATTTAAGTTGTGAGAGATGTCACTGAATTGGAGGAGTAGGGGAGAAATAAAGGTAATAATGGAAGCAAGTTTGGCCTTATTTAGGTCAGCTACAAATGCTGTTCTTCATTCTCTTCATTCCTTGGCAGTATGGTCTCTTTCTACCAGACAACTGCAGGGAATAAAAAGGAACCCCACAGCTTATACTCTCTAGCATTCTTTGAGAGTGGAGAGAAGCCCAGTGGTTTAACACCCATTTCTGTTTTTTTTTTAATATAAAGGTTTGCAAATTCCAAGTTTACTCAGTACCTGCCTTCCTCATGTTCCCCAACATCTCACTCTCACATATTCTGTAGGGCCAGGCCTTACAGAATTCCCCTGGAGTTCTCCAAAAAATCCCAAGCCAAAAAGTACAAACTTGAGACACGTTCACCTCTCCCAAGCTTGAACTTTAGTCCTTCACCAGTCTTCCACAACACTCTGCTTCACAGCTGAGCATCAACATCCCATTGCTGCCTCCCTGGAAGCTTGCCCCTGGAACTTTCTCCTTTCTCCTGACTTCTATCAGGCCATTTGCAAAGAACTCACAGCCATCTACCTCCAGGTTCTCTCTCTAGCTCACCTTTGTCAGTCTTTTAAAGAAACCTGACTCCTTCCAGGTGACTCTGCTGATTGACCTACTTAACACTTCTCCAGGTCCCTGTGGATGAATTCACCTCTCAAGCTCCTATTAACTCTCCTCTCTATGGCTGCACTACAGCTTACAGTGGTGCCCCTAGTGCAGATACTCTAAGCTGAGAGGTGAGCTCTCCCATCAATTTGATTACTCCAGCGCCCGCAAGGAGTGGTAGCTATGTTGGTGAGAGAAGCTCTCCTGTTGAAATAGTGTTGTCCACACTGGTGCTTAGGTCGGTATAACTTATGTTGCTCGGGGGGAATGGCTTATTCACATCCTGAGAGACATAAGTTATACCAACATAAGCTGTATGATCCTGTATTGAGTATAAATACCCAGTTTACTGCCTGGTTGGGTATTAATGTGATTTCTGACAAAGTACATCTCTGTACTCTGTTGTATTTCCTCTACTAAAGAAAATCACTTCTGTTTGCCCACTGTCCGATTATGTCAAAAGTAATTGCTGAGAAAGTGTCAAATGGGGTGTTGTAAGTAGCCCATAAAATGATACAGAAATGGCAATGAGATGCTCTCTGTTTAAATTGGCATAGAGGAAAATACTTGTAAGGAATACCTAAGAGATACTAGAATGATCTACTTTGTTTGTCAACATTAATCATGCGGAAGAGGAAGTAAAAAAGTATATTAACATATTTCATAGCTGATTCTCAACTAGGGAAGTTCTGAACACCTAGAAATACAAAGAATGTAAGACTAGAAATACCAGCAAAATATAACACATTTAGATTAAATTTTTAAAAATGCAATCTAATTGAATAACACAGTCAATGGGATATAGAATGCTAGGAAGGGTAATACAGAAAAAAGACAGCAAATAAAACAACTTTGCAATGAGATATAAATGCACAATGCCCCCATCACGTTTAGGCTGCATACAAGAGGGATATCAGCATGCAGTAGAGAGGCAAGTGTCCATCTCTAAAGGACTCTGGTGTGACTGTTCTGTGATGTTGCATTTCTTTCTGGCCAGCAGTTTCCAGAACATGTTGAGTGGGCAGTTCAGTATTTGGAAAGAAGCTGCCACAACTAAATAATATTAGGGTTTAAATGATTTCAGTTATGTTTTGACATTTACACTTTACCCCTACGGTCATTATAGTTATGGAAAGATGGTCAAACTTTTGTATGAGGTTTTTCATCAAAATTTGATTTTTTTATTACAACTCCTGCAAAGTTCATGCTGACTTTACTTCATTTTTAAATTAGCTTTTGAGTGGATTGAAACTTTTCAAAAAAAATGAAATTTCAAAAAAGCAGAAAAACATGACTTTAAAAAAATGTTTTTCATGAGTGCAACTGCTGTGTGTTCCTGGGCACAGCTTTCTACTAGTTAAAATTGTAATGTCTGAATCTTTTCAATGGAAGAAGGTAGATATTGAGGGGGAGGAGGGGAAAGGGGAGGTGCCAGCAAAAGTGAAATCCTCACAGCATGGCATCTATGGTTCTTCACCTCATGCCTATGATTTTCTCCTGATATTAAAAGTGATTTTCTGTATTTATTTTATGTAGAAATATACTTTTTGTGTTCTCTGAATCACTCAATTCCCACCCCATACAAATTATAGGCAGCAACTCCTGTCCCTATTTCACACACACACACACACACACACACACATTTTGTTAAGCCAAGGCAATATGCGCTGATTTAGCGACTAATCTCTACTCTGGATTCTCAGCTGTGAACCCTCCTCTGGAGATAGATGTGTAAGCCAAGTCAGTTCTTTCTACTGAAAAAACAGAAAGAGAAAGACATCCCTCTCCCCAATCTCATTATAATCATCACCCAGGTGGATATGACCATCTCCTGAACTGTGGAAGACCTGTTTTCAAATCCCTTCTCTGTCTGATTTGAAGCAGGGATTTGAACCCAGGTGTCCCATCTCCCAGATGAGTTCACTAACCACTGGGCTATTGAATACTGGGGGTGAGGGAGGGGAATGCACATACACCAGACAACCTGAAAAAAATCCTGACCTGCTCACTGGTCTATACAGATGTCTCTTGTGTCAGTCAGGCAAGCTCTTCACATGCTTATCAGATCTGATCCTGAAGACTAGACTGGCAAGGAATGTCTAGTTTGAGTATCCTTCCAAAGCTTGGGCACAAGTTAAGGACTGAGCAGCCTGGAGGTGTCAGGACTTTGTGTATGATCACCAGTGGAAACTTAGCTGCCTATGGGAATTTAGGTGCTTACAGGGATAGGCGAGGGCTGAATGGTGGTCTGAGGTTCTCAATAGTGTCTAAATCTTGGACTTAGGTGCTTAAGACCCTTTGTGAATCTCGTGCCATGTTACTCCTTCCCTCTCCCCCAAAGGAAAATTAATTTCTGTCCTGTCACCTTTTTATAACCAGCTGATGGAATTTTTCTCAAACTCCAAAACATTTTTTAAATGATAGCCTTCAAGCACAGACCAAACATGCAAAATACTATTAAAATTATGCATTCATAAAATTATGATCAAATGAGAAGGGTCAGATTATAATTCAAACAGTTTGGTAGCTACTTATAATGAGTGCAATCAGGTTCCCATTATAATAAGTAAACCTTGAACACATACTTGATATGAAATTGGCCTGTCTGATATGTTATTTTCCATTTCTAATCTCTATTAGGCATTTAATCTAAAGATGAATGTACATGTATATGCTGTAATCTGTGATAGTCATGATGTATGCTCCAAACCTACACTTTTTAGTTTCATCCAACAAGCAATGACTGCCAAGGTTAAGTGTACCTATGTCAACCTATGACGAACACAACACTTTTTTCCAAGTATAATCTGAAAGGTGATAGAGTGTGTGGCCTGAATATTTTTGAATTAACAGTTGTAGTTCTTTTATGAATGACCTCATATTCTCTAATAAAAACTTAGTTTTGCTGAGGATATAATATCCAGGCCTCAAGGTCTCTATTAAAGAAAACTATATCATTTATAATATTTTGGCATGATCAAACATTATTAAAACTTTTTAAAAGTGAAATATAAGAGAATTAAATTATCCTTAAATTAAAAGACTGTAATATTGTGTGCTCACATCTTTTATTCTTCTCTGGCTCTGACAGAGTAATCTCCTGATAATATTTTAATAGATAGATTTCCAAGCCAGCTCTTAGCAGAAAGTCAAAATCTACATTGTAATTCAGATACATTATAGTTTAACCCCCTGGAGGCTTTAATTATCAATTTCTTTTTTACTGGATATCTATGTTCTACTTTGGTTCACATTTCTATTATGTTAATGAATGGGTGACTAGATGCAGGATATCAATTTGCTATATAAGAACTATACTTGAGAGCCTTTTCAAGTTCACATAAAGCACATTAGGGAATCTTGAGGCAGCAGTAAAAACAGCACAAGTACAAAAGTGCAGTTTGGGAGGTTTCCCATGTTTCCTGCACTCATTTTCTCAACATTTTAGCTGCAGTACTTAGCAAAGTCTTAATTTGCAAAATTGAAGGCCAGATAGTGCCCTTTTAACTCACACAAGGAGACTACTTTGCCTGCATAAATCCTCCTCCCCCGGTACAAGGGGGTGAGCCTAATCATGCTCTACCCTATTTCCAAAACTCACAAAAGACTACCTGTGGATCCATGCCTGGGGAGGAGTGACACGCTAGAGAAGACAGACATAGAGCCTCTTAATCTCTCCCAGCACTCATTGCAAATAGAAGAGAAAAGTGAACACAACCTCTAACTGCACTTCCTCAGGACCCTCTGTCACAGATCTGATGGACACTTGCCAGACTGCAGTGAGGGAACCCAATGATGAATCCCATATGCCTTTAGCTCCGCATTGGGCACAGTTTAGGCAGTGTGCCTGGCTTTGGACCTCTTGGCAGGCACTCCAGGTCAGGACCTCATGTCTGCTATCCCTCTTAGCATTTCAGACCTCACGGCCTCTGTTGCCTAGGCCCTGAAACTAGTGCCCTCTCTGCCAAGGTTCCCAAGCTCTTTCATGTTTCCCAGAATTCCACCAAAAATGTGAGTCTATGGGTTTACAGTGTACCTCCTCAGGGGTATGTTAGAATGAAAGCAAACAGATTCTAAACACCATTACTCTTTACTTAGCATGAGAAAGCCTTATTTTTTTATGCGTCTGAAACTATTTGACCTGACTTAGTGAATAATTTTAGTTCCCCAGTGTTGCATTCTTCAGCAAATAAAAAGTATTTGACTGAAAATGGTCATCCAGTTATAGATAGGAGTATTCTTATGAGTAAGGGTTATAGGATCAGGCCCTTAGACTTACTTTATGAATAGGCTTACAAAATCCCAGTTGCTCACTCAGCTGGGACAACAAATGATTATGATCAACACCATCATCAACTTTAGCAGAATCTAGTTTCCATTTTAGAAAAAAAAAACTTTAAATTTCTAGCTTTATGTTTATGAAGAAACACTTAAAGTCAATGTAATAGATAATGCAGCTGCTGGACCATATGAGAGCAGCTGTTGTTCTGACAGACTCCACCCTAAAAGTTCTACTTGCTCTGCAGCATTTCAGCAAACAAAACAACCAAAGGAACAGCCCCTGCTGAACACCATAGGCATCTGGCTCTCCCTTCACCCGGGCATTTGGGAGTGCAAGTGAAGATCAGCAGCTCCTCTCCACTCCCATCGCTGACCCTCTTCCCTTCCTTACCTCTTGGTCAGCTGAGGCCAGGTCCAAAAAAATAATAAAAGTGCTCTGCTCCCCTGCAGACTACTTGATGCAAGCCCAAGCCTCGTCATTGCGTCCAGCTCCACTGGTCACTTCCCAATTCATAGAGAAGAAAACAGGAGGTATCCAGCTACTTATCTTCATTCAGTATGGTGATAGAGCCCAGCAGCCATGATGGCCTCTTTACCTATCCAACTGAGCATGCTTAGTCAAACCTTTGGTCTCTACACAAGAACTGGGAAGTGGTTCTTCAAATGAAGTAGCCAGTGAACAAGTGGGGCACCTGACATCAGGGGATGTCTTGAAATCTGACTGGAATGTACTATAGAAATGACCTAGGGAAATACATAAAGGCTGCATCTACACTTGGAGCTAGGCGTGTGATTCCCAGCTTCGGTAGACATAAAATTGTGCTGCTTCTCATCGAACTAGGGTTCTAAAAATTGTAGAGTATCCATGGTAGCATGGACTAGCCACCCTGACTATTTACTCAAGTAATCTAAGAGGGTTTATATTTGGGGAAACTGGTCCATGCTGCTGTTCATCACTGTCCATGCTACGGCTGCAATGATACTATTTAGTGTGCTAGCTCAATGGCAGATCACTTGAGTGTGTCTACTTGAGCTGGGAATAACAAGCTCCAAATGGAGACATAAGTGAAATTGTGAAGCCTGATACACGAGAACTACATTTAAGCACCTTGGCCAGCAAACAGAATTTGGAAATATACCTAGACTGGCGCAGAGATGTATACATTTTACCTCCTTATGCCAGCATGAATTATTGGAAGTATCAGGGACAGGGAGAGAAAACAGTATTGCTGACACATCCTTCATTATGGGTCACCAATGGGAGGATGCAGCTTTAAAGTGCTTTAAAGTCCCTTGTTCAGAGGCTGCTTTCGGGATCAGCTTCATCCTCTGGTTAACCTTTCATTCCTACTTTTTGCTAATCTTCCTCATGTCGCCTGTGCTGGACCCTATAAATTTCAAAGCGAAGGGGATGTTGATGACACTTTTCCTCCTTCAGATTGGATGTCCTCAGAAATTCTGCTTCTCAGTGTCCCTCCTGGGTATAAACCTCCTGTTTCCTTCAGGTAACTGTAGCTTTGTGTACTATTACTGAAGTTTCGTGTAAATACTAGTTCTGTGTTGTATACTCCCAGTAAAATCTATCATCTCTTAAATTTCATCTTCCTAGATAAAGCAGAGCTACATCATCCCATCCTCATACAACCCTACTGCACCATATTCATTGCAGGGCAAGTTCAGTATTGACTCTTAGTAATTTCTCAATGATTTTCCTCCAGACCTCCCAGACTTTGTCTTCTTTTGATCTCCAGATCCATCCAGCTGTTCTGCTTTCTCTTTTTTAAGATGAAATATTTCTCCTTTACAGCTTCTCTTACCTGAATTAGGTTCTCCATCTTAATTGGAATCTCAGCAGAAGATGATAGTATTTATTAGCACTCTCTCTCAGTTTTATCCAACTGCTACATTCTCATCTTAGACAAAAAGCTGTTTAGAGCAGGGCCTGTATTTTTTTCTTGAATAGCACAATGGGGTCCTGGTCTCTGATGGGGGCTTCTAGGCACAGCTGTAATACAAATAATAAATATAATTCTGTAATTATGAAGTCTGCAAAGTATTTGGTGAAAAATTGCTATGAAAGAAAACAAGTTATAGTGCATTGTACAGTGAAAAACAGGACCAAAAAAAAGTTTGTTCTCCAAATCTTGAAGACATGAGTTGTAGTTGCCTAGAGTTTGGGAAGAGATCTTTTCCCCATTAAACACATGAATTTCAATCCTGATTACATTCTAGTAAATAATCAATTATTTTCCAACAAAAATGCACATTTACAATCACTGTATATCACTTACTAAATTTTAAGTGATGGGAACAACAGGTGCACTTACATAAGATTATGCATGTTCATTGAAAGAAAAGACGGCAATTGTATATGAAAATTGAGCAGCTCCACTTGTAACTGGGAAAACAGTATTCAGTTTGTGTGCAAATCATGGTTTCAGCTATGCTCATTTACACCACTTGAGAATCTGACCCATGTAGTTTCCACAGTTTTAAAAAATAACTTATTTTTGCCCCTGTCTGTTACAGTCACAAGTTCCCATGTGGGACTGAGCATCTTAAAGTGTCCAAACAACAGCACTTTAGAGATATCAAAGCAATGCTGATGCCATCTCCTTGGAAAAATTCCTTTTTATAGACAGATGTGATTGATTCATTCAGCATTATATAAACAAGGCATTTTCCTATTCATCATTTTTAAATTATGCAAATGCCTGGCATCATTATCATTAGTTGGAAAGAGAAAATGTATTTGCTCAAATTTAGTTTTGATGGTATCTGTGCTTTCAGGATTTTATACTGTCATTTAAGAGATTTCTTTAATGCGTCACACTTATCAAATATTAATATATGTACCAGGTCTAAGGAACAGATAGCCCAAAATTAGAAAGTAGTGTTAAATTGAAATTCACATAGTGGAAGACTTTCCAGAACATTTAAAACAGGTAGGGAGCTGTGTGTGTGTGTGTGTGGGCAGTGCGGGGAGGGGGGAGGAAAGTGTGGTTGTACCACGCAAGTGACACTAAACAAGAAGGGACTCTCCTTGCTGACTGTGAATAGGTTTCTAAGGGGAGGAGAGGGAGGATATTGGGGGCAGTGATTCTGTGGTCCCAAAACCCACCAGCTATCCATCCTCTACCAATCCAGATGAGACCCCTTCACAAAGACAGTTTACTTTGGCTTTGCCGGAGTTGGGGAAGGGGGTTAACCTTAATGAGGAGTATAGGTCCTATTGAAAATATGTGCGATCTTCAGATTTACTGCTGTAATAAAATAAAAATATTAGTCATAAAATTTGAAAGTTTATAATAGTTGCATTAATTGAATTGAAGGACATAGTATATGCTGATGAGATACCAAAATACACAGTTGCCTTTTTTTCCCCTCTCTATTGTAGTTGGAGAAATGGGAGTAATACTATAATTTGCTGAGCATTACAATATCAGTAATGCTGACAGTTTGATTCCCTTTAAAATTTTCTTTTTAAGAAATCCCATTATTCTGTTGCAATGTTTCTCCAATAATCACTGCAAATTTGAATGCAACTAAAGCTGTTCAGCATCTCTATTGATGATTAAATTAAATAAAAGCATTCAAATGACATTTCACTCAGAGCTAAAAAAACTAATTTCTTTGAATTCTTGCGTTCAATAATTATAGTAATTTTACAGACAAGAAACAGAAAGTAAGTCTCAGCACATCTTTGGAGAATAGGACGTGATGATTAAAGAAGAGCTCTTACATTAATATACTGTTCACCTTTCTCCTGATGACTTCCACCATCATAGTTCCCCAGCGAAGTCAATAGAAATTTCAGATCTATGATACACACCCTTTGGAGAGATCCTCAAATTGTTGGTGAGGTCCAAAAATAATGTTAGAGTGATAGCTAGTACTCAACAGCTCAAGTGGTGCTTTAAAGTTATGTTGAACGTGAGACATGAGAAGAACAAGCAGCAGCCGTCATTTATACTTCCTGACCTATGGTATAGAATTCTTGGGCGTGTGTGCTATAGAGGGCAGACACTGAACAACTGTATTCTGCATTGTGCTATTACTAGATTGGAATGAGAAATACTAATGGTCCTTAGTGCTTCCAAAGTACATAATTGGGCCTATTTTCCTCAAAATTAAGAGAATGATATATAATTGACTATATGTATTAACTTAATCATGACAAGCATTTGTTTGCTCTTTCAGACTTCAAAGCAATGTACAAATATCAATGTATTAATCCTCACAACCCCTTGAGAACTAGTCAACTGCTATCCCATTTATGACACTAGGAAAACAGACATATGAGGCCAAATTCACTTGCACTTTAACCAGGTGCAAGTGTTGCTATAGTCAATAAAGTGACATCAATCTACTGCAATGCTGAGTTTGATTGGGAAAATGTTCAGGGTTGGCCACTGATTTGTGAGACTCAATTTTTGGGCATCCAACTTGAGATATCCCAATCTGATTTTCAAAGATGCCGAGGACTTGAAGATCACATTGAACTCAGCAGTTATTGAAAATTTGGTTAGAAGTTACTTGTCCAAGACCACCACTGGCAGAGAAAGGAATGAAACTGCAGTTCTTGCCTCAGTAAACTATGCTGATTATGCTACACTGTCCCTTAGAATCATTTTTCCCTGTAAATTTTGCAGCAAGACTTATTTAATTTTGTTGCCATTCTTGTAACTTTAGTATAATTAAACAACGTGAGTCTATTTTTTAAAATGTCTATAAGGTTGTAATTTTTTCTGTATTCCCTGACACTGTACTGCTTAATGTGGTGTTATATAGTGAATATAGTGTCAGGCAACTAACAACTGTTGTGTATTTGGTTGTCGTGTTAATAGCACCTTGTTGTTGCTATGGCAACTGAGTTAGATTATTAGGGGATAGCCCAGCCAGTGTTGGCTGGTTTGGTTAGTTCAGTGTGTGGAAAATAAAAGACTGCTTTCATGGCTCACAGCTCTCTGTGTCTCAAGTGATTTCTTCCTAAAGTGGTGATGAGGATGGGATCCCTGTTCTGCCCCAGCAACAGAAGGAAGTAGAAGACAAGGTAGAAAAAAAAAACCCTACCAAAATCTTTTAGCTGTTGGAAGTGGATGAGAACTGGCTTGTTTGTACTGACTGTTCTGGCTTGTTGGCACTGACTGTGAAACCTGAAACTAAAACCATGGCTACACTTACAGGGCCACTGGAACCTTTTGAAGAGACTATAGTGCAATGGCACATGTATACTGAGTGTTTTGAGCTTTTTGTTATTGCAAATGACATTACAGCAGAGAAGAAGGTGCCAATATTCTTAACTGTTGTGGGAGCTAAAACCTACTCCCCACTACACAGCTTACTACACACTGTTAAGCCCGAGACCAAATCTTACAGTGACATTATGGAAATCCTGGGGTCCCATTTTTCCCCAAAACCACTGGTAATTGCTGACAGAGACAAAAGAGACCAAAAAGAAGATTGTACAATTTGTAGCAACTTTAAAAAGGCTAGCAGAACACTGAATTTAAGGAGATGTTAAATGATGCCCCGCATGACGGGTTCGTGTGTGGCCTGTACAGTGAAGCTATACAGAAGCGCCTATTGACAGAGGCTCAGCTTACCTTACAGAAGGCTGTTGATATTGCGGTCTGCATGGAACTGGCTACAAAGGAGGCAAAATACATTGGCGCATCCCCTAGAGTACATAAAGTGTCACAAGAACTTACCCACAAAACTGTGCAGAGTCAGGAATGTTACCGCTGTGGTAAGCCGGGTCACCAGGCATCAGAATGCTGGTGTAAGGACCTGGTGTGTTGACACTGTGGCAAAGGGGGACACATTGAGTGTGCCTGTAAACAAAAGAAAAAGAGGCCTGTGGTCTGGCTGACCAAAAAGGGGAACCTGCATACCCTAGAGCAGACCCAGGACGACCAAGGTGACACCTCATCGCAAGAAGAAGTGCTACTGCACGTTTTGTCTTTGGCAGTGGGCTCACATGAATACTGGGTAACCCCGCTGTTGGATGGCAAACCTATACGCATGGAACTGGACACGGTGCAGCCATCTCGCTGGTCTCCGAGACTGTGTATAAAGAAAAGCTACAGCTTCTTCCGCTTAAGGCAACAAAAACTGTTCTGAAGATGTATATGGGAGAAGCTGTGCCCATGTTGAGCACTATTGATGTTAAGGTGGAGCTCAATGGACAGGCTGCTAAATTGCCGCTGTTTGTGGTGAGAGATAATTACCCAGCCTTAATGGGTAGGTTTTGGCTTGGGAAGATTCAGCTGAACTGGGCAGAAGTGCACTGAATGATTAAAGAAGAAACTGCTCTGACCACTATACTAAGGAAACATGCTGCTGTTTTTGGAGAGGATCTGGGAAGTATGAAGGGAATCACTGTAACATTGAATATTAAACCTAGTCTGTATTCACAAAAAGAAAAGGAGTACTTGTGGCACCTTAGAGACTAACCAATTTATTTGAGCATAAGCTTTCGTGAGCTACAGCTCACTTCATCGGATGCATACTGTGGAAAGTTTAGAAGATCTTATTATATACACACAAAGCATGGAAAAAGTACCTCTTCCCACCCCACTCTCCTGCTGGTAATAGCTTATCTAAAGTGATCTCTCTCCTTACAATGTGTATGATAATCAAGTTGGGCCATTTCCAGCACAAATCCAGGTTTTCTCACCACCACCCCCCCACACACACACAAACTCACTCTCCTGCTGGTAATAGCTTATCCAAAGTGACCACTCTTCTTACATTGTGTATGATAATCAAGGTGGGCCATTTCCTGCACAAATCCAGGGTTTAACAAGAACATCGGGGGCTGGGGGGGGGGTTAGAAAAAACAAGGGAAAATAGGCTACCTTGCATAATGACTAAGCCACTCCCAGTGTCTATTCAAGCCTAAGTTAATTGTATCCAATTTGCAAATGAATTCCAATTCAGCAGTTTCTCACTGGAGTCTGGATTTGAAGTTTTTTTGTTGTAAAATAGCAACTTTCATGTCTGTAATCGCGTGACAAGAGAGATTGAAGTGTTCTCCAACTGGTTTATGAATGTTATAATTCTTGACATCTGATTTGTGTCCATTTACTCTTTTACGTAGAGACTGTGCAGTCTGACCAATGTACATGGCAGAGGGGCATTGCTGGCACATGATGGCATATATCACATTGGTAAAACTTAGGCTTGAATAGAGACTGGGAGTGGCTTAGTCATTATGCAAGGTAGCCTATTTCCCCTTGTTTTTTCCTAACACCCCCCCCCCCCGCCAGACGTTCTTGTTAAACCCTGGATTTGTGCTGGAAATGGCGCACCTTGATTATCATACACAATGTAAGGAGAAAAGGAGTACTTGTGGCACCTTAGAGACTAACCAATTTATTAGAGCATAAGCTTTCGTGAGCTACAGCTCACTTCCTCAGATGCATATCGTGGAAACTGCAGCAGGCTTTATATATACACAGAGAATATGAAACAATACCTCCTCCCACCCCACTGTCCTGCTGGTAATAGCTTATCTAAAGTGATCATCAGGTGGGCCATTTCCAGCACAAATCCAGGTTTTCTCACCCTCCACCCCCCCACACAAATTCACTCTCCTGCTGGTGATAGCCCATCCAAAGTGACAACTCTTTACACAATGTGCATGACAATCAAGTTGGGCTATTTCCTGCACAAATCCAGGTTTTCTCACATCCCCCCACCCCCATACACACACAAACTCACTCTCCTGCTGGTAATAGCTCATCCAAACTGACCACTCTTCAAGTTTAAATCCAAGTTAAACCAGAACATCGGGGGGGGGGGAGGGGTAGGAAAAAACAAGAGGAAACAGGCTACCTTGCATAATGACTTAGCCACTCCCAGTCTCTATTTAAGCCTAAATTAATAATATCCAATTTGCAAATGAATTCCAATTCAGCAGTTTCTCGCTGGAGTCTGGATTTGAAGTTTTTTTGTTTTAAGATAGCGACCTTAAGAAAGCTTGACAGAGATCTTGTAGGTGTTTGTCTCTGTCTGAGGGGTTGGAGCAAATGCGGTTGTATCGCAGAGCTTGGCTGTAGACGATGGATCGTGTGGTGTGGTCAGGGTGAAAGCTGGAGGCATGCAGGTAGGAATAGCGGTCAGTAGGTTTCCGGTATAGGGTGGTGTTTATGTGACCATTGTTTATTAGCACTGTAGTGTCCAGGAAGTGGATCTCTTGTGTGGACTGGACCAGGCTGAGGTTGGTGGTGGGATGGAAATTGTTGAAATCATGGTGGAATTCCTCAAGGGCTTCTTTTCCATGGGTCCAGATGATGAAGATGTCATCAATATAGCGCAAGTAGAGTAGGGGTGTTAGGGGACGAGAGCTGAGGAAGCGTTGTTCTAAGTCAGCCATAAAAATGTTGGCATACTGTGGGGCCATGCGGGTACCCATAGCAGTGCTGCTGATTTGAAGGTATACATTGTCCCCAAATGTGAAGTAGTTATGGGTAAGGACAAAGTCACAAAGTTCAGCTACCAGGTTAGCCGTGACATTATCGGGGATAGTGTTCTTGATGGCTTATAGTCCATCTTTGTGTGGAATGTTGGTGTAGAGGGCTTCTACATCCATAGTGGCCAGGATGGTGTTATCAGGAAGATCACCGATGGATTGAAGATGAAGATGATGGATTCATAAACCAGTCGGAGAACACTTCAATCTCTCTGGTCACGCAATCACAGACATGAAGGTCGCTATCATAAAACAAAAAAACTTCAAATCCAGACTCCAGCGAGAAACTGCCGAATTGGAATTCATTTGCAAATTGGATATTATTAATTTAGGCTTAAATAGAGACTGGGAGTGGCTAAGTCATTATGCAAGGTAGCCTGTTTCCTCTTGTTTTTTCCAACCCCTCCCCCCCCCCGATGTTCTGGTTTAACTTGGATTTAAACTTGAAGAGTGGTCAGTTTGGATGAGCTATTACCAGCAGGAGAGTGAGTTTGTGTGTGTATGGGGGTGGGGGGATGTGAGAAAACCTGGATTTGTGCAGGAAATAGCCCAACTTGATTGTCATGCACATTGTGTAAAGAGTTGTCACTTTGGATGGGCTATCACCAGCAGGAGAGTGAATTTGTGTGGGGGGGTGGAGGGTGAGAAAACCTGGATTTGTGCTGGAAATGGCCCACCTGATGATCACTTTAGATAAGCTATTACCAGCAGGACAGTGGGGTGGGAGGAGGTATTGTTTCATATTCTCTGTGTATATATAAAGCCTGCTGCAGTTTCCACGATATGCATCTGAGGAAGTGAGCTGTAGCTCACGAAAGCTTATGCTCTAATAAATTGGTTAGTCTCTAAGGTGCCACAAGTACTCCTTTTCTTTTTGCAAATACAGACTAACACGGCTGTTACTCTGAAACCTGTCATAATGTAAGGAGAGTGGTCACTTTGGATAAGCTATTACCAGCAGGAGAGTGAGTTTGTGTGGGGGGGGAGGGGGGGAACCTGGATTTGTGCTGGAAATGGCCCACCTTTATTATCATACACATTGTAAGGAGAGTGATCACTTTAGATAAGCTATTACCAGCAGGAGAGTGGGGTGGGGAGAGGTATTTTTTCATGCTTTGTGTGTATATAATAAGATCTTCTAAACCTTCCACAGTATGCATCCGATGAAGTGAGCTGTAGCTCACGAAAGCTTATGCTCAAATAAATTGGTTAGTCTCTAAGGTGCCACAAGTACTCCTTTTCTTTTTGTGAATATTAAACCTGACAGTCAACCAAAATATCTGAAAGTCCGAACTGTGCCATATGCCATCAGGCTGAAAGTTGAAGCGGACCTGGAGTGCCTGGTCATCAATGGAATCCTAATACCAGTTACCCATAGTCCATGGGCCACTTTATCATTCCAATAGTGAAGAAAGATGGCTCCCTCCGGATTTGTGGTGATTTTAAAGTCACTGTCAACCCGGTGTTGTGTGCAGAGCAATACTCGCTTCCCCATTTCGATGACCTCTTTGCAGGCCTGGCTGGGGGACAAAAGTTCAGTAATTTGATCTAAGTCAAGCGTATTTACAGATGCACATCAATGAAAAGTCCAAAGAGCTGTTCACTACTGTGACTCATAAGGGGCTTTATCGATACTGTCGCCTACCCTTCAGAATAACGTCTGCTCCTGTCCTGTTCCAGAGGGCTATGGACCAGATCTTGTGTGGCTTGCCAGGAGTTCAGTGCTATCTGGAAGACATCCTGGTCCCTGGAAGGAATGAAGAGGATCACTTAAAAAATTTAGAGGCTACCCCACAAAGACTGGAAGAGTATGGCCTACGAGTTCGCAAAGACAAGTGTGAATTCTTCCAGCCCTCTGTTGAATATTTGGAACGCATCATGGATGCTGCGGGTCTTCATAAGGCCCCTGCAAATGTTAAGGCTATTGTGGAAGCTCCCCCACCTCGAAATGTTAGCCAGCTGTGCTCATTTCTCGGAATATTGAACTATTATGGAAAGTTCATCTCACAGGTAGCCACACTTCTAAAACCACTTCATGAACTCCTTGGGCAGAACAAGACCTGGAAGTGGACTGAAGCCTGTTATGTTGCATTTAACAAAGCAAAAGATGCATTGCTAAATTCTGAAGTTCTAACGCACTTTAATCCATCCTTACCTGCGATGTCTTAATTGGCCTGCGATGCCTTCCCTTATGGAGTGGGTGCAGTCGTGTCACACATTATGCCTTCGGGAGAAGAGAGACCTATTGCTTTTGCTTCACGCAGTCTAAACAAAGCAGAAACTAACTATCCCCAAATCGAACATAAGGCATTGGGAATCATTTTTGGAATTCGGAAGTTTCATCAGTACCTGTTTGGGTGGAAGTTTACTCTTCTTACAGACCATCGACCTCTGACATCAATTTTTGGACCCTACACAGGCATTCCCCCATTAGCTGCTAGTCATATGCAATGTTAGGCATTGTTACTTTCAGCACACACATATGAAATCAAATGTCGGAAATTCACTCTGCATGGCAATGCAGATGGTCTGTCAAGGTTGCATTTGCCAGTCAAATATCAAGATACTGCACATAAGGAAATCTTCTACTTTGAACACGAAGATAATACACCCATCACTGCTACTCAGATAAAGAAGACAACTCATGTTGACCCAGTATTTCCCCAAGTTATGGACCTGGTGATGCATGGAAAATCTTGACAAATCTCTCTGGTCTCACCCAACCTTGTTACCTACATGTCCAGGAGGACGGAGTTATCAATCCAATCTGGTTGTTTGTTGTGGGGGAGACATGTCATTATCCCACCACCACTGAGATCACAGATGTTAGAACAGCTACATTCTGGTCACTGGAACAGTGAGCATGAATGAAATTGCACAAAGCTATTTTTGGTGGCTTGGATTGGATGGTGCTATTGAAGAGAAAGCAAGAGCTTTTATGTCATGTCAGGGTGTCAGGAATGCACCCCAGTGGGCGCTCCTACACCCATGGGACTGAAAACCCGTGGCAACGTATTCATGTTGACTTCGCTGCCCCCCTTGAAGGAAGCATGTTCTTGGTGGTGGTAGATGCCCATTCTAAATGGCCAGAAGTCTCTATAATGCAGTCCACTACTGCAGAAAGTACTATCCAAAAAACTACAGGGACTTTTTAGTCATTTCGGTCTGCCAGAACAACTTATGAGCGACAACGGACCGCAGTTCATCTCTCAGGAGTTTCAAAATTTTATGAAGGCAAATAGGATACACCACATCACTTCAGCACCATATCATCCATCCACCAATGAATTAGCTGAAAGATTTGTGCAGACAATGAAAAAAGCTTTGAAATCATCAAGGGGACAACACTCCATTCAAAAGTGTCTGGACACCTTCTTACTTTCCTACAGAAACACACCTCATGCTACGACCAAGGCATCCCCAGCCTTTCTAATGATGGGACGACAGCTGCACACTTGCTTTCATCTGCTGAAACCTTCTGAATCCAGACAAATTGTGCAACATCAGCAGCACTATCAAATCATCAGATTTGCCCCCAGAGCAAAAGATCGGACCTTTAGCTTGGGACAGCCAGTTTTGACTCGGAATTATACTTCTGGAGCTAAATGGGTCCCTGCCACAATCATTGCTGAAGCAGGACCTGTTTCCTACACAGTCCGGACTGCAGAGAATCTCACCTGGCGGCGACATGTAGATCGACTGTTGCCAGGTCATGCCAGTCCTCAGGACACATCTTCAGTTGAGTTGTCTGACTTCACCTCTTCTGGCGAGACACCGAATCAAGAATCACCTGTTCCTGACTGTTCTCCTCCATTACTGCCGGCAGCTGAGATACCACCTCCTCACCTTCCTAAAACTGCTGCCCCCAAGGATACAACAACAGTTATACTCCCTTGCTCAACAGATCAGCTCTCTGGAAGAGATTCTTTTCCCATCCACCCATTCAAGTCTCTCTAAAGTGACCAAAAAGCACAACACACAGTAGGGAAATGTCATAAATATAAAGGGAAGGGTAAACCACTTTGAAATCCCTCCTGGCCAGGGGAAAGCTCCTCTCACCTGTAAAGGGTTAAGAAGCTAAAGGTAACCTCGCTGGCACCTGACCAAAATGACCAAAGAGGAGACAAGATACTTTCAAAAGCTGGGAGGAGGGAGAGAAACAAAGGGTCTGTGTGTCTGTCTATATGCTGGTTTCTGCTGGGGATAGACCAGGAATGGAGTCTTAGAACTTTTAGTAAGTAATCTATCTAGGTATGTGCTAGATTATGATTTCTTTAAATGGCTGAGAAAAGAATTGTGCTGAATAGAATAACTATTTCTGTCTGTGTATCTTTTTTGTAACTTAAGGTTTTGCCTAGAGGGGTTCTCTATGTTTTTGAATCTAATTACCCTGTAAGATATCTACCATCCTGATTTTACAGGGGGGATTTCTTTATTTCTATTTACTTCTATTTCTATTAAAAGTCTTCTTGTAAGAAAACTGAATGCTTTTTCATTGTTCTCAGATCCAAGGGTTTGGGTCTGTGGTCACCTATGCAAATTGGTGAGGCTTTTTATCCAACATTTCCCAGGAAAGGGGGGTGCAAGTGTTGGGAGGATTGTTCATTGTTCTTAAGATCCAAGGGTCTGGGTCTGTAGTCACCTAGGCAAATTGGTGAGGCTTTTTACCAAACCTTGTCCAGGAAGTGGGGTGCAAGGTTTTGGGAAATATTTTGGGGGGAAAGACGCGTCCGAACAGCTCTTCCCCAGTAACCAGTATTAGTTTGGTGGTGGTAGCGGCCAATCCAAGGACAACGGGTGGAATATTTTGTATCTTGGGGAAGTTTTGACCTAAGCTGGTAAAGATAAGCTTAGGAGGTTTTTCATGCAGGTCCCCACATCTGTACCCTAGAGTTCAGAGTGGGGGAGGAACCTTGACATGGTGGCATAGTGGTGGGATTAACCTGAAGTCATTTTGAGATCCAGTTGAGATTTTTTGAACTAGAAATACAGATTTTAAAAAGGATTTTTTTTTCCTTTGGAAAGGAAGTCCAGAAAGCAGCTGAAACTGAAAGCAGCTTGTTTTTTCTCTGCTTTGTGGCCAAGCAGAGGCAAAAGGGGATTATCTTTGTGAATTGCACGTTTTCTTTGACTGGAGGCAGGGTACTTAACTCCTGCAGGGAAATTCACAGTCTTCCAACCCAGAGTTTTGTTTTGTTTTTCTTTTTTTTTCCTAAAAGTAAATAGTGGGGGTGTGTTCTACCCATTTGCTTTTTCTTTGGGCTGGGTAAGCAGGTTTCCAAGTACTTGGAGGTTTTTCACTTTAATTTGGGCTCAGAGCAGAGACAAGGGAATTGTCTTTTTCTGTAGGCTGACAATCACTATCAGAGAATAGGTATTCTATTCCAGCACAGCAAAATTTTACAGCCAAGTTTTGTTTGTTTATTTCTAAACCTTGGGTGTAAAGTTAGTTAAAAACAGAGAGGTTAGAATGACAAAATCCGCGGCTCGACTACAGCTGGAATTAGCCAAATTTCAGGCTCAGGAAAAACAAAGGGAACATGAAAGACAGATAGAACTCATGCGGCTGGAGAAGGAGGTACTGGAGGCTGCCCACAAGAGGGAAATGGAGGCAAGGAAGCATGCGGAGGAGGAGAAGGAAAAAGAGAGGAAGCATGTGGAGGAGGTGGAGAAGCTCAGCAGAGTATACCAACAACCCCTAGCAATCCTTCTCCAGGTACCACTTCCCATCCCAGAAAGTTCCCCACCAACAAGGCAGGTGATGATACCGAGGCCTTCTTAGAAATCTTCGAAAGGGCCTGCCTTGGGTACAACATCTCTACCGACCAATACATGGTAGAGCTGAGGCCACAGCTCAGTGGACCCTTAGCTGAGGTGGCGGCTGAAATGCCTAGAGAACACATGAACGAGTATGAACTGTTTAAATCCAAGGCGAGAGTCAGAATGGGGATAACACCCGAGCATTCTCGTCGGAGGTTCAGAGCCCTAAGGTGGAAACCAGACGTGTCATTTACCCGACATGCCTACCACATTGTGAAACATTGGGATGCCTGGATATCAGGAGCAAGTGTTGAATCTCCAGTAGATGTGCCCTTCCTAATGCAAATGGAACAATTCTTAGAGGGTGTTCCTGAGGAAATAGAAAGATACATCCTAGATGGGAAGCCCAAAACTGTAATCGAGGCAGGAGAGATTGGAGCCAGATGGGTGGAGGTGGCAGAGAAAAAGAAAACTGGTTGCAGTTGGAGCGGAGACCAGAAGGGACAACCCCAGACCCCACCCTATTACCGGGGGCCGACCAAAGCCCCACCTACCTCCCTCCAGACCCCTTATCGCCCCACCACCCCGTTCTCCAGCAACCCTCCTCGCCCCAGTGACCCGTCAGCTGGACGATGTTTTAAATGTAACGAACTGGGGCATGTAAAGGCCAACTGCCCCAAGAACCCCAACAGATTACAGTTCATTGCACCGGAATCACACCAGAGGTCCGCAGGCCCAGATACCTCCCAGATACCCTTGGAGCGGAGGGAAACTGAGTGTGGGCGGGAAGAAGGTCACTGTGTGGAGGGACACCGGAGCACAAGTGTCAGCTATCCATGCTTCCTTAGTGGACCCCAATTTAATCAACCCAGAGATCCAAGTGACGATTCAACCCTTCAAGTCCAACTCTTTCGATTTGCCTACAGCCAAGTTGCCTGTCCAGGACAAGGGCTGGTCAGGAATGTGGACTTTTGCAGTCTACGATGATTATCCCATCCCCATGCTGTTGGGGGAAGACTTGGCCAATCATGTGAAGCAGGCCAAGAGGGTGGGAACGGTCACCCGCAGCCAGGCTAAACAAGCAGTGAGGCCTAGCTCTATTCCAGAAACTTCTATCAGAACCCGGTCAGAGGTGATGGACCCGGACCCTAGGCCAATGTCTGCAACAGCAGTAGTGGATCCAGTCCCAGAGACCCAGACGGAACCAGTCCCAGAACCGGAACCAGCCGAACAACCAACACCAGACCCATTGTCAGCACTGAATCCAGTACTTGCAACCTCAACACCAGAGGGCCCCACCGACCCTGAACTGGCAGCAGCCAATAACCTGACACAAGAGGCTCAGCCGGAGCCTGAATTCCAACATAGTGCACCAGCGGAGAGCGGTTCACAGTCAACAGAAACAGCTCCGTCCCCTATATCGCTTCCAGAGGGACCAAGCCTAGGTCCACAATACAATGAGGAACTGATGTCTCCAGCATCAAGGGAACAGTTCCAGACCGAACAGGAAGCAGATGAAAGCCTCCAGAGAGCTTGGACGGCGGCACGGAGCAACCCACTGCCTCTCAGCTCTTCTAATCAATCCAGGTTTGTTGTAGAAAGAGGACTTTTATACAAGGAAACTCTTTCTGGTGGACACCAGGAAGACTGGCATCCTCAGAGACAGTTGGTAGTTCCAACTAAATACCGGGCCAAGCTCTTGAGCTTAGCCCATGATCACCCTAGTGGCCATGCTGGGGTGAACAGGACCAAAGACTGTTTAGGGGGGTCATTCCACTGGGAGGGAATGGGCAAGGATGTTTCTACCTATGTCCAGTCCTGTGAGGTGTGCCAAAGAGTGGGAAAGCCCCAAGACCAGGTCAAAGCCCCTCTCCAGCCACTCCCCATCATTGAAGTTCCATTTTAGCAAGTAGCTGTGGATATTCTGGGTCCTTTTCCGAAAAAGACAGCCAGAGGAAAGCAGTACATACTGACTTTCATGGATTTTGCCACCCAATGGCCGGAAGCAGTAGCTCTAAGCAACACCAGGGCTAAAAGTGTGTGCCAGGCACTAGCAGACATTTTTGCCAGGGTAGGTTGGCCCTCCGACATCCTCACAGATGCAGGGACTAATTTCCTGGCAGGAACTATGGAAAACCTTTGGGAAGCTCATGGGGTAAATCACTTGGTTGCCACTCCTTACCACCATCAAACAAATGGCATGGTGGAGAAGTTTAATGGAACTTTGGGGGCCATGATACGTAAACTCGTAAATGAGCACTCCAATGATTGGGACCTAGTGTTGCAGCAGTTGCTCTTTGCCTACAGAGCTGTACCACATCCCAGTTTAGGGTTTTCCCCATTTGAACTTGTATATGGCCATGAGGTTAAGGGGCCATTACAGTTGGTGAAGCAGCAATGGGAGGGATTTACACCTTCTCCAGGAACTAACATTCTGGACTTTGTAACTAACGTAGAAAACACCCTCCAAACCTCTTTAGCCCTTGCTAAAGAAAACTTACAGAATGCTCAAAAAGAGCAAAAAGCCTGGTATGATAAACATGCCAGAGAGCGTTCCTTCAAAGTAGGGGACCAGGTCATGGTCCTAAAGGCGCTCCAGGCCCATAAAATGGAAGCATCGTGGGAAGGGCCATTCACGGTCCAGGAGCGCCTGGGAGCTGTTACTTATCCCATAGCATTCCCCACCTCCAACCAAAAGGCTAAGGTGTACCATATTCATTCTCTAAAGCCCTTTTATTCCAAAGAATTAAAGGTTTGTCAGTTTACAGCCCAGGGAGGAGACAATGCTGAGTGGCCCGAAGGTGTCTACAACGAAGGGAAATGTGCTGGTGGTGTGGAAGAGGTGAACCTCTCCATGACCCTTGGGCGTATGCAGCGACAGCAGATCAAGGAGCTGTGCACTAGCTATGCACCAACGTTCTCAGCCACCCCAGGACTGACTGAACGGGCATACCACTCCACTGACACAGGTAATGCTCACCCAATTAGGGTCCAACCTTACCGGGTGTCTCCCCAAGCTAAAACTGCTATAGAACGGGAGATCCAGGATATGTTACAGATGGGTGTAATCCGCCCCTCTGAAAGTGCATGGGCATCTCCAGTGGTTCTAGTTTCCAAACCAGATCGGGAAATACGTTTTTGCGTGGACTACCGTAAGCTAAATGCTGTAACTCGCCCAGACAACTATCCAATGCCACGCACAGATGAACTATTAGAGAAACTGGGATGGGCCCAGTTCATCTCTACCTTGGACTTAACCAAAGGGTACTGGCAGGTACCGCTAGATGAATCTGCCAAGGAAAGTTCAGCCTTCACCACACATCTCGGGCTGTATGAATTTAATGTACTCCCTTTTGGGCTGCGAAATGCACCCGCCACTTTCCAAAGACTTCTAGATGGTCTCCTAGCGTGATTAGGAGAATATGCAGTCGCCTACCTTGACGATGTGGCCATATTTTCAGATTCCTGGGCAGACCACCTGGAACATCTACAAAAAGTCCTTGAGCACATAAGGGAGGCAGGACTAACTGTTAAGGCTAAGAAGTGTCAAATAGGCCTAAACAGAGTGACTTACCTTGGACACCAGGTGGGTCAAGGAACTATCAGCCCCCTACAGGCCAAAGTGGATGCTATCCAAATGTGCCCTGTCCCAAAGTCAAAGAAACAGGTTCAATCCTTCTTAGGCTTGGCCGGTTATTACAGACGATTTGTACCGCACTACAGCCAAATCGCTGCCCCACTGACAGACCTAACCAAAAAGAAACAGCCAAATGCTGTTCAGTGGACCGAAAAGTGTCAGAAGGCCTTTAACAAGCTTAAAGCGACACTCATACTGTACTAAGGGCCCCAGACTTTGACAAACCATTCCTAGTAACCACAGATGCATCCGAGCGTGGTGTGGGAGCAGTTTTAATGCAGAAAGGACCTGATCAAGAATTCCACCTTGTAGTGTTCCTCAGCAAAAAACTGTCTGAGAGGGAAAGCAACTGGTCAGTCACTGAAAAAGAATATTACGCCATTGTCTACGCTCTAGAAAAGCTACGCCCATATGTTTGTGGACGGCGTTTCCACCTGCAAACCGACCATGCTGCACTGAAGTGGCTTCACACCGTCAAGGAAACTAACAAAATATTTCTTTGGTGGAGTTTAGCTCTCCAAGATTTTGATTTCGACATCCAACACATCTCAGGAGCTTCTAACAAAGTGGCTGATGCACTCTCCCGTGAAAGTTTCCCAGAATCAACTGGTTAAAATCATCCTTGAGATGTGGAAAATATTGTTAGTCTTTATGTACTTGGTAGTATATTTAGAGATGCATGTGTCTTATTAACTCTGTTTTTCCTAGAGCTCCAGGAAGAAATCCCAGCCAGTGTTTCACCCTAGCTGAGATTTGGGGGGCGTGTCATAAATATAAAGGGAAGGGTAAACCCCTTTGAAATCCCTCTTGGCCAGGGGAAAGCTCCTCTCACCTGTAAAGGGTTAAGAAGCTAAAGGTAACCTCGCTGCCACCTGACCAAAATAACCAATGAGGAGACAAGATACTTTCAAAAGCTGGGAGGAGGGAGAGAAACAAAGGGTCTGTGTGTCTGTCTATATGCTGGTTTCTGCCGGGGATAGACCAGGAATGGAGTCTTAGAACTTTTAGTAAGTAATCTATCTAGATATGTGTTAGATTATGATTTCTTTAAATGGCTGAGAAAAGAATTGTGCTGAATAGAATAACTATTTCTGTCTGTGTATCTTTTTTGTAACTTAAGGATTTGCCTAGAGGGGTTCTCTATGTTTTTGAATCTAATTACCCTGTAAGATATCTACCATCCTGATTTTACAGGGGGAATTTCTTTATTTCTATTTACTTCTATTTTTATTAAAAGTCTTCTTGTCAGAAAACTGAATACTTTTTCATTGTTCTCAGATCCAAGGGTTTGGGTCTGTGGTCACCTATGCAAATTGGTGAGGCTTTTTATCCAACATTTCCCAGGAAAGGGGGGGTGCAAGTGTTGGGAGGATTGTTCATTGTTCTTAAGATCCAAGGGTCTGGGTCTGTAGTCACCTAGGCAAATTGGTGAGGCTTTTTACCAAACCTTGTCCAGGAAGTGGGGTGCAAGGTTTTGGGAAGTATTTTGGGGGGAAAGACACATCCAAACAGCTCTTCCGCAGTAACCAGTATTAGTTTGGTGTTGGTAGCGGCCAATCCAAGGACGATGGGTGGAATATTTTGTACCTTGGGGAAGTTTTGACCTAAGCTGGTAAAGATAAGCTTAGGAGGTTTTTCATGCAGGTCCCCACATCTGTACCCTAGAGTTCAGAGTGGGGGAGGAACCTTGATAGGAAAGAATTCCCCCCGCCCCAATGCAGGCATTGCATCCAGCTGCCTGAGGCTCTTACAGGTGCCTATGCTCTCAGAGCACAGCACAGAACCTCATCCCATATGTAATCTTAATAATAGGTGTAACCCTTCTGCCCGTCAGAGTTGGCAGCAACAAGGGCCGGGTTCAATATCTAGGGGATCCATTCCAATAACACAGTGTAAACCGGCTCGAGCCCCCACCCAGTGACCTGGGACAAATATATACCACCCCCACTGGGTGCCTCCAAGAGGCAATACTTCCCCTCTCGCAAGCACATAGTCTGAGTGTAGCAAAAAACCTTTTAATAACAGAGAGAAACAATGTGGCATTATGTTGGGGAAACACCACCAACAGGATTCATAACACAACCTATGAGCAAAAAAACCCACCCCAAGCAAATTGGGGCATGCCCCTTTCCCTTTGGTTCTTGAGTCCAGCAACCCCAAATCACCCAAAGTCCCAAAAGTCCAATGACCCAAAAGTCTCTGTCCTTGGTCAGGGCAGCCCCAGAATTCAAAAGTTTATCTGCGGAGCTTTACCTCCCAACCTGGGTGGAGATGGGACGGGGGTAAGAGGCACCTTACATGATCTGAAGCTGACTGCCCCACAGCTCCATAGGCCTTCGCTCCACTTCGCCGGCCGCCCCACAAACTTCTTCACTCAGCTCCGCTCCACGGCCCACCAGCAGCTCCCGCTGTCCCACGAACTGCTCCACCAGCCAGTCCACAAACTGCTCCACAATATATCTTCAGGCTCCCTCACTACTTAACACAATGCTCAGTGACTTCAGCTCTTAGGTGAATTCAGCTTGTAGTAGGGGAGCCCCAGTGCTGGTGCACTATTAGCCCAAAGTGAGCTCAGCAGCCTGTAACTAGACTTCCAATGAAATCAAAATTAGCTCTGATATTCCACAGTGGACAGAGGAGGAAGTGCAATTAGCATGTAAGGCCCTCACCAAGGGGCCTATGCCACCAAGTATTAATATTTGTCCCCAGCCTCTCTCAATTCACAGAGTTTGGGAACCCATGACCCTCCATCATAACAAAAGGCCAAGTACAGTTCCAAGCACAGTTCCCATAATCAGGGTAATAACTATTTATTCTTCCTGCCCCAATAACAGAGACACTGGGGATCCCACAGCAGCCAAAGTGACCATTTGGGCAGCTATGGCCTCATTCTAGGTGGGGTGGGTGTGTCTATGCAAATGAGATTGGCCCCTGAAGTTCTTTTCCACAACTTGCCACACCTCACCACCAGATGTCAGGGTGAGGCTCATCCTGACACTGCTTACATAGGTATGGGCATCAATGGGACTACTCACCAGATCCCCAGCCTCTGCTGTGGTTGCTTTGTGCTCCTCAGTGCAAACAAACCCCTATTATTAATGCAATATCTGTTATGAAATAAAGCACACACAAGGAACTTTACAACTTAATGAAGAATCTACTTGAAATCTAATCTAATTTTTAAGAGTTTAGATTTACTTTCAGATAGTTAAATAAGTCCCAATGCTCATATTTATAAGTTTACAATCACATTTTCCTCTTTTTTCAAAATGTTTCTCTATACTCAGACACAAAACAGTGGGAAAATTAATTAAGTATTCCAGGAAAAACAGTGAAACTAACTGTGCACATGGCAAATAAACTTTAAAAAAGTGGAGAAATGCAACTTATCTCTAGTCTCTCCCAGTTATAGTAATCAGTGGCATCACTTACAACAAATAGTAGATAAAAAGTTTGACAGAAGTGTGATTTTTAAAGGTCACTGTGTCTCCTTTAAGTAGTCCATTAATGTTGTAGGAAAACCCTAAAAAAATAAGGTGCTATTCGGCATAAGTGTTGCTGTAAACGATATATGCCATTTTCTATTCCCATTTCCTTATCAAATGTCCTATATTTGCTATTAATGAGTATAATTAAATATACAGGTTATATGATAAAGGAAAGTTAACATTCTTGGAGAAACCAACTTTTCGAATCTTCAGACGTGAGAGTTTTTTCCATTTCATAGAATATAACTGACTCTTTGTGAAGCATTTTCTGATGCTTTGGTATGCCAAATTCCATGAAAATAAGTTGTTTTGCATGGCATTATGAAGATATAGCTATGCTCACCTACTGTTAGACTTTGACTTCAGCAAGAGCAATTTTTTTCTATTATGGAGTTATAAATGAACCAGCTGCTCTATTAAATGCTATGCACTTAGTTACCTAAATTGCCCACTTTGAGCACACATAAGACATTTTAGAGGACACAGAGTACATTTATTTTTTCCTTCTTTCAGAAAATTGTTTCCAGTAGATCACCTTGATTAACTCTTCCTTTTCATTCTACAGCAGTGATCCGGTTCTTTTAGCACTTTAACACCAGAATCTTTCTTTTATATGTTTTGAATTAGTTACAGAAAGGTTCAATAGATTGTTTTACAGTTTAAGATCTAGTAGTTAGAGCAGGTAGAGCAGTATTCTACCTGTAGAATCATAGAATATCAGGGTTGGAAGGGACCCCAGAAGGTCATCTAGTCCAACCCCCTGCTCGAAGCAGGACCAATTCACAGTTAAATCATCCCAGCCAGGGCTTTGTCAAGCCTGACCTTAAAAACCTCTAAGGAAGGAGATTCTACCACCTCCCTAGGTAACGCATTCCAGTGTTTCACCACCCTCTTAGTGAAAAAGTTTTTCCTAATATCCAATCTAAACCTCCCTTCGCTGGACTCTCTCCAATTTATCCACATCCTTCTTGTAGTGTGGGGCCCAAAACTGGACACAGTACTCCAGATGAGGCCTCACCAATGTCAAATAGAGGGGAACGATCATGTCCCTCGATCTGCTCGCTATGCCCCTACTTATACATCCCAAAATGCCATTGGCCTTCTTGGCAACAAGGGCACACTGCTGACTCATATCCAGCTTCTCGTCCACTGTCACCCCTAGGTCCTTTTCCGCAGAACTGCTGCCTAGCCATTCGGTCCCTAGTCTGTAGCTGTGCATTGGGTTCTTCCGTCCTAAGTGCAGGACCCTGCACTTATCCTTATTGTAGGATTGTAGGCTGACTTCTGATATTTTTGCTCATATAGAATAGCACACTATTCTATTTGTGGTCTCAATAATTTCAAAGGGACTATTTGTAGAGTAAGGGCCTGTCTACATTAACAGTTCTTTCATGGCCAGCTGGAGCGTAAATTTACTTTTTGCTACGCTGCTGTGCATTGTCCATATAGGCCCTGTTGATGTGCATTAACAGTTCTTTAGTGTGCTTTTACTTACCGTGCTTTGAAATGGGTCAAGATCAATGTGCATTAAGGAACCATTAGGCAGTGATGAGCTGCCAGAAACTGAAGAACTGGTTCCTTCAGTCGCTCCGGGTCTTCAGCGGCACTTCGGCAGCACGTCCTTCACTCGCTGAAGGACGTGACGCCGAAGACCCGGTGTGCTGCCAGGTGAATAAAGATTAAAAAGGGATTCTCAGCCAGGGGAGCCTCCTCACCCGGGAGCTCAGGCAGACCGGGCAGGATGGTCCTGTGGGCCGGACGTGGCCCGCAGGCCAGAGTTTGCCGACCCCTTTAACAACCGGTTCTAAACCGGCTTTAAAATTTAACAACCGGTTTGTGTGAACCGGTGCGAACCGGCTCCAGCTCACCACTGCCCTTAGGGTACATCAGCAGGGTCCACACTGACACTTAGTGCATGGCATGCTAATGTGAGGTAGATTTACATCCCAGCTTGCCACAGACTAAATGTCTGTGTAAACAATTCCTAAGTTATTATACATCACAAGTAAAGATGCCAGAGTCTGGGCTTTTAAAAGGAATAGCTCAATGTTATTGAAAGGCATTGCATAGTGGTTGTGTTGCAATGTTTCTGACATGATGTTTCACCCACAAATGACACTGGGTTTGCACTCTGATTCCATTCAGTGGCAAACTGTCTCTTAAATTCCTTTCTCCCTCCTGGCTCTTGTTCATCTCTCTCTCCTGCTTACAAAGAGGGAAGGTGGTAAGCCCTTTTTCTGCTGGTTGCTAAAGAGACAGAAGATTGGTTCTGCTGGGAGAGATACCTGAAGAACCCTGGAACTTGAGAATTAACTGAGTTAGAACCTCACCCACATGACTTCTTCAACAACAGAAGAAGTTAATCTGAGCACAGTTTTACTTGGTGTCTACAGAAATCTTTTATCCTCTAAGAGTTTTAGCAGCAACTGGATGGATGAGGTAATATCTTTTAGCGGACCAACTTCTGTTGGTGAGAGGGAAAAGCTTTCATGCTTGCCCAGAGTTCTTCTTCAGATCTGGAAACTCATTGTGTGTCACAGCTAAATACAAGATGAAAGAGATTATTTAGATTAAGTAGTTAATGCATATTTCAAGCGAACATTTGAGGTGAAGTGGCCTGTTAACACCTCTCCAGTCATAAGGAGGAAAGGAACTGGGGGAGGTGGGAGGGGTGGTGGTAAGTAGCTGGGGCGGGGATCATCAGTGAGTTGTAAATTGTTGTAATAAGACATAAATCCAATGTCTCTATTCAGTCCATGATTTTTAGTATCTAGCAAAGTTATGAATTTAAGCTTCCAGGTTTGTCTTTTGAAAGTGTTGTGCAGGTCTCTTTTGAGGATGAGGACTGATAGGTCAGATATAGAGTGATCGCTTTGTGAAAAGTGTTCACATGCAGATGATATGGGGGTTGTGTCATTTTCCTGTGTGAGTTCATTCGAGAGCGTAGTGATTGTCTGGGTTCACCCACATGGTTTCTATTAGGATGCTGAGTGCACTGGAGGAGGTACACTACATATTGTGATAGGCATGTGTAGAATCATAGATTCTAAATGTAGGAACCATGGATCTTGAAAATTGTATTGTGGGGGTGTTGATCACTGTAACAATGGAGATATGTCTGCAGGTTTTGCATCTGTTCTTCTGGCAGGATCTGGTGCCACTTGGAGTTGGTGTGTCCTGGTTTGTGGGGAGGTTGCTTCTGATGATGAGTTTGGAGAGGTTTGGGGTTTGTTTGAAGACCAGACGTGCGGGGTTCAAGAAAGATTTTGTTCAGAATGGAGTCCCCATTGGGTATGGCCTGTAGTTGTCCGATGATACCCCATATGGGTTCCATTGTGGGGTAGCAGTGACAACCAGGGGTGTGCAGTCAGAAAGGGTTGTATTTTTGTATTGAAGCAGGTTCTTTCAGGCTATTCAGGTGGCTCCTTTCAATGATGTGATGTACTTCTCTGCTGGAGTGTCCTTATATAGCAAAGGTGATTTGGGGTGTGTACCCCGGACTTTCTAATCATAGCATATTCTGTGGTATCTGGTGTCTGGCTGTGGATAACAGTGTCTTTGGGATGGTTACTGGATGTCTGAAGGTAGATGTCATGATCTGTGTGGTTAGCTGCAGTGATCTCGACTATTATTGACTCATCTTCAATATATTCCAATTTGGTGAGGTGTTCAAAAGATTTGGATTGTTTGCCTTTATAAAATCAACTAATTCAATCCACAGAAAGGATATAAGAGGGAATAAACATGAATAAAAACATTATGCAAACACAATAGTATAATTTTAAAGTTCAGAGTCTTCAGGGCAGATTACTTAAATATTTTTTAGGAACTTTAATCAGTACCAAATACTTGTATTAGATTTCCTTTGCAATGGAAGAGGTAAAGGAGCAGATTCCAATACCATTTATTTATGCTGAATAGTTAGTTACTTCATTAGACTTCATTAAAGTCAATGGCATTAAGTTGATAATCATTGTAAGAGCATCGGAATGAGTAGTCTTTAGGTGTACAGGTATTTTTGTATTACTAATCACAGTCATATTGCTTATCACAGACAATTCAGATAGTGAAATAAGAGAACAGAGATTGTTTTATTAAACTATTTCTTCTCCAACCCTATTCTTTAGATGAGAGATTTTCTTTGAAGAACAAAAAAAAAATGCCAATAAGCTTTTAGCGTTATTGTCAAACATCCATTATTTGAGGCAGTATGGGCTGCTTGAAAAGGAAGTACTTTCTTTATCTATAACTATAAAACCCTATTCTCAGACCTGTGAGTCTATCCTGATAAAGGATATTTCACCACCACAGTAACACTCTTTGTTTCAGTGTGCTTTGGTTGTGAAGGATTTAGCTGCATTTCATCTTTTCAAGGGACATGTAGTTCTTATTAAATGAATTATTCCCAAAATAAATAAGATTTCCAAGTGCTTCAAATGCTTTTGGTTACCTCTTCAACTATGCCAGGTGTTTCTTTCAATAACAACATTTAAAAGACACATTGGAAAATTTGATTTTTGTTTTCTTTATTTGCTACTTGGCTTTCCCCAAAAGTCTATTTCATAGAGTTGGTCACAGTAACATGGCTGAAAAAAGATATAACTATTTTTTCTTATGATAGAACTATACCATAAAGAACATTTGCCCACTGGCTTTTGGAACTGCAACTGCTACATTTTATCTAACTTTGGAGACATAGATTTTGAGAGAGAGATTTTTGCCTTCTACATCAAGATTTACAAGTTACCATCATAATTTTCTTTACATTCCTAACAGGGATTTGTTAAAGGAATTGACTCAGTCCATGAACTGAAATAGTGACTCACAGCGTTTAACTTAAAATCCAGATGAATGTAGACAGCCAGATATTTCAGAAGCTTCCATCAGGTGCCACTGATTTCAGTAGCAGGTGGGTGCTCAGCAATTTTGAAAAAAAATCAGGCCACTTATGTAAGTGCCTAAATTATGGACTTTGATGCCCAGCTCAAGCACCCAGTTTTGAAAAAGCTGGCCAGTGCATACAACTTAAATTATGTTCTTAACTATGTTTTTAAGAACTGAATGAGGGAGGCAACCTAGTGAGAGAGGATGTGGAAAAAGCTAATGTACTCAATGCTTCTTTTGCCTCTGTCTTCAAGAACAAGGTCAGCTCCCAGACTACTGCACTGTGCAGCACAGCATGGGGAGGAGGTGACCAGCCCTCTTTGGAGAAAGAAGTGGTTCGGGACTATTTAGAAAAGCTGGACGAGCACAAGTCCATGGGGCTGGATGCGCTGCATCCGAGAGTGCTAAAGGAGTTGGCGGATGTGATTGCAGAGCCATTGGCCATTATCTTTGAAAACTCATGGCGATCGGGGGAAGTCCCGGACGACTGGAAAAAGGCTAATGTAGTGCCCATCTTTAAAAAAGGGAAGAAGGAGGATCCTGGGAACTACAGGCCAGTCAGCCTCACCTCAGTCCCTCGAAAAATCATGGAGCAGGTCCTCAAGTAATCCATTTTGAAGCACTTAGAGGAGAGGAAATTGATCAGGAACAGTCAGCATGGATTCACCAAGGGCAAGTCATGCCTGACTAATCTAATTGCCTTCTATGATGAGATAACTGGCTCTGTGGATGAGGGGAAAGCAGTGGACGTGTTGTTCCTTGACTTTAGCAAAGCTTTTGACATGGTCTCCCACAGTATTCTTGCCAGCAAGTTAAAGAAGTATGGGCTGGATGAATGGACTATAAGGTGGATAGAAAGTTGGTTAGATTGTTGGGCTCAATGGATAGTGATCAATGGCTCCATGTCTAGTTGGCAGCCGGTATCAAGTGGAGTGCCCCAAGGGTTGGTCCTCAGGACGGTTTTGTTCAATATCTTCATAAATGATCTGGAGGATGGTGTGGATTGCACCCTCAGCAAGTTTGCAGATGACACTAAACTGGGAGGAGAGGTAGATACGCTGTAGGGTAGAGATAAGATACAGAGGGCCCTAGACAAATTAGAGGATTGGGCCAAAAGAAATCTGATGAGGTTCAACAAGGACAAGTTCAGAGTCCTGCACTTAGGATGGAAGAATCCCATGCACTGCTACAGACTAGGGACCAAATGGCTCGGCAGCAGTTCTGCAGAAAAGGACCTAGGGGTGACAGTGGACGAGAAGATGGATATGAGTCAGCAGTGTGCCCTTGTTGCCAAGAAGGTCAATGGCATTTTGGGATGTATATGGAGGGGCATTGCCAGCAGATCGAGGGACGTGATCGTTCCCCTCTATTCGACATTGGTGAGGCCTCGTCTGGAGTAATGTGTCCAGTTTTGGGCCCCACACTACAAGAAGGATGTGGAAAAATTGGAGAGAGAGTCCAGCGGAGGGCAGCAAAAATGATTAGGGGACTGGAAGACATGACTTATGAGGAGAGGCTGAGGGAACTGGGATTGTTTTGTCTGTGGAAGAGAAGAATGAGGGGGGATTTGATAGCTGCTTTCAACTACCTGAAAGGGAGTTCCAAAGGGGATGGATATAGACTGTTCTCAGTGGTAGCTGATGACAGAACAAGGAGTAATGGTCCCAAGTTGCAGTGGGGGAGGTTTAGGTTGGATATTAGGAAAAACTTTTTCACTAGGAGGGTGGTGAAACACTGGAATGCGTTACCTAGGGACGTGGTGGAATCTCCTTCCATAGAAGTTTTTAAGGTCAGGCTTGACAAAGCCCTGGCTGGGATGTTTTGTTGGGGATTGGTCCTGTTTTGAGCAGGGAGTTGGACTAGATGACCTCCTGATGTCCCTTCCAACCCTGATCCTCTATGATTCTATGATTATTGTTTGGCCCAAAAAAGGTTAAGCTTGGTTTATCAAAAGTGTTTAAGGGTTCACAAACATTTTCCATGGGTGCCTGGAAATTGTCTGAAGATTTAGCAAACATCAAACATAACTCCACAAATCAGACACCAATTGTGGCACAATTCATGAAATATTTGTCAGTTTTTAAATTTATATAAAAGGTATCCAAACAACTCTACTATTATTTGAGAAATTAATATTAAAGGCTGTGTTGTAATAAATGAGCCCAAATGGGCATAGTTATTCTTGCATGGTTAAGTTTAATTCTGGGATTCCTTCACTTCTAAGTAAAGCTAGTTGGAAATTTTTTGACTAAACAGTTTTTCGTTTGTTTGTTTTTTGGTCAGAAAATGCCAGTTAGTTAAAACTGAAACTTTTGGAAAGGATCAGTTTTGACAAAACTTTTATCAGGAAGGTTTTTCAGTCAAGGATGGAATTTCTCTCAGAGAGGATATGCTACCCCAGGATAGCCAATAGGCATATGGAGAC
Organism: Lepidochelys olivacea; assembly: GCF_965140295.1. Taxonomy (NCBI): domain Eukaryota; kingdom Metazoa; phylum Chordata; order Testudines; family Cheloniidae; genus Lepidochelys; species Lepidochelys olivacea. Next base: position 173,532,633 of record NC_140411.1, read on the forward strand.
CCATGTTCAAGTTGCTGCTGTGCCTGATTGTGAACCTCCCATGTGAGTTCCCGAACCACAGGGCTATTCTCTAAAATTGGGTTGGGAGTTCTTTTTTTCATATATTCTTTTTTCACATTTTTTTTTAGAAGATTCAGCTTTTTCCCCATGCAGAATGGGAATAACTTTGAAATCATGAAAATTTTTGTGACACAGGAAAAATGTTTCCTGCCCAATTCTACTTTGGAGTACTTAACTGTTTGACCATAACTGTCTTTCAGCATAGGTTTTTTAATGGAGTTATTATTAAAGCTTCATCTCTGACTTAGCAAAGAACATGTTTTAGATATTTGTTTGTTTAATTGGGGCCTACATGCAACACACAAGTATCTTAATTTGACTTCAAAGGAAACTGTCCCAAGTCAAAAAGAATGCAGGACGGTGCTGCATATATTTTTCCCTTCTGGGGTAGGAGAGCAAATTGCAGTATTTAGCAGCATGAATCTCTGTCCCTTCAGTCTAGACTTTGTTTTGCTACAAAAATTGGGATGAGAAGGGTGTCCTTGGAGCAATTAAACCTCCCAGGCTGCTGTTTTGTGGAGACTTGTGAACACCAGCCTGGGAACATCCATATGCATGTGTAGAGCGTGGCCTCCAGAGCTTTCCCCAGAAAGGAGTTGTTGATGATGATATAAAAAGATAAAAAAGCCTTTAAGTTTGCAGCAAAGCCAGCCAAAATGCTGCACTTCCCAATGCACAGCATTTCAGCTAGGTTAATTCACACTCCCATGTTTAACAGAATCTGGAGCTGCTGTTTTTCTCACATCCATTACATATAGAGTGAATAAAGGAAAATGCATATAGCAGTTGCATGAACATGATGTTGCTACTGGTGCAAATGCACAGCATGTCAAACTCTCTCAATTTGCATAGCAATTCGTATATGAGAACAAGCTGTCAAACAGAACACAGACAAATCTGATATTAAAACAAATTTCATGCTGGGGTTATTAAGGTGTTATTAGAAACGTAGCTAAGTGAAAAACAAGATTCTAATGCAATATTGAGCCTGATCCACCACTGTGTTCCTTCAGCTTTACACTGGTTTTACTGATTTCAGTGGAATTGCACCAGTATAAAACTAAATAAGTAAGTATAGTGATGAATTATATCATGTCGGAGGTATCCCTTTTAACTTCAAAAGGGAAATTGGCTAGAAATCTCACACCTGCCTGAAATGACATCCTCTTGAGCTCTTCACACTCTCTGAAGTCATGCCCCACCCCACACAAACAGGAGCTGTGGTGCAGGTCAGAACTAATAGGAGCTCAGGTAGAAGGAATGTGACAACATGCTTTTTTCAGTTCTGCTCTCTTCTTATTCTTCTCATGTGATTTTTGACCATAGTTCAATTTGATTGCAATGCTTGGAGTTTCTTTTCTGCTGTGCATTGAAAGGATGTTAGGGTATACTTGGTTGGCAAATAAATGTATGTTTAAAAATACATGAATATCTGGTAGAAATTCACTAGCTAAATTGCTATTTAATATGCATGACTTTTCTGATGTGTCCTGGGACTTTCCTAGAAAAAAATATTGTTCATCACATATGACTGTCATGGTGGGCAAAATTTTTAACTAGAGAAGAAGTGTTATTGCTAATCAGAAGAGACATAGGAGACCTTTAATGTAAATTACCATTTCTTACTAGCATTCAATGAGAAATTTTCAATCTAATGTCAGGTTCTATGTGATGGAACGTTATAAAAAATTAACACCTGAATATTAAAATTTCAGAACTCAATATGTAATTTATACTTCAGAGAATGTCATCTTGTGTTTTATGGGGTTTCTCCCTATACTTACACATTTAATGTATTTTTAGGTGCATAGGGTCCAATTCTATCATTTACAATGTACCTGGGGTCCTGTGCACCCACGCAGAGTTCAACTGAAGTTAATGGGGCTCTGTAGGGGTGCAGGAGTCCATCTATCTGTTCTACACTGCAGGATCAGGACCATATTCTGTTCTAGGCTGCATAAAATGTACATTATTTCACCAAAAATAAGTTGTAAACTTTAGATTATACAGTTCAAATATTTTTGGTTTTCTTTTTATTTGAAAGACAGTATGATTCACTATTTGTCAAATATAGCTTAAGAAAGTAATCACACTATTCAAATCAGTTGAAATGTTTTTTCCTCTTGGGATTCAACTAGCTTTGGTTATTTGAGTAATGTACAGTAAATACTACTGATTATTTTCTTAAATATGTTCTGTTCATTACCCACTTCTGCATAGTTCTTTAGCTTGGATGGAGTGTGCTTCAAGTAAAGTACCCAGGATGAAATCCAGGCCTTACTGAAGTCAATGGGAGCTTTGCCATTGATTTAAATAGGAACAGAATTTCACCTATTCAATTTGAACCACTGAATCAAATCAATTATATATCTTTTGGGGGGCAGAGAATTAGAAGGCCTAGTCATATATTGGTCCTTCTTCAACAGGGCAGGATTTCACTACAAAAAGATAACAGTTGAACAGAATAATTTGAAATTGCTAGTAGACTGAGGTATTAATTCTGTGTTTGTTGCTGTTTTGTTTTCATACCTGTATAAAACAAAATTCCAAATAAGAATAGAATTTAGTCATTAGGAAGCTATGAAGCTAAGCATAGATTTATTTGTACTCAACTGTTTTGCTGGAAGAGAATGAGAGAGTTTGAGTTCACTATTTAATTTCTGTAACTATATAGTTCCTTGTCATTAAATTACAGGGTATTATAGCCATTATGGGTAGTAAGGGGACAGTGAAGCGAAGGTAATCAATGCTCTTCCTGAAATCTATGGAAGCCAAACCCCCTATCATTTAACTATAATGATTCTCTGTGAACCATATTATTATTAGATATAGAAGCCTGTAACAGGCTTATCAACATTAGTATTTACGTTCTTATTACCATGCCACATTTGAGATCGCAGTAGGAAAGTACAGAATAAACATCTTTTCTTTACCTCTAAGAACATGAACAGAAGTAACAAAATCAACCATCCAAATTTTGAGAGCTGAGGGTAGGATCCCGTTACGTGTGGTTAGAAAGACCAAAAAACATTAGAGAGGAGGAAACCTAGTAAATAAACAGAAGTGAGGAACCAAAGACAAAATGGGACTGAGAAAGTTGAACAGAATATATGTTATTAAATATAACTGTGCTCCTACAATATACATAGACTATACACAAATTGTTCTAAAAGGATTAACCAATACAAGGAAATGCATGAGACATAACAAAGATGGACTATTAAGGGCTGCAGAGAAAAAGAAGTGGAATTTGTCTGTCACAGTGTCTGGAGTGGTTCATGACAGGGAATGCCATCCTAAGAGCTGACTGTCAAAAAGCAGGGAAGTGTTGTAGGTGGGTGAGGTAATATCTTTTAATGGACTAATTTATCCTGGTGAAAGAGAGAAGCTTTCGAGCTTACACAGAGCTGTTCTTCAGTGTAAGCTTGTCTCTTTCACCAGCAGAAGCTGGTTCATTAAAATATATTGCCTCACCCACCTTATCTCTCTAAAAAGCAGGGCAGACATTCCAAATTGGCTGTATATTCTAGAATTAGATTTCACCAATCCAGTAACACGTGTGAACTCGTGAAGCACTACAACAGTCTTAACACTGAGTACAGACATTCCCTTTGGGCATTCCAGTCTGTCTTGCCACCCAAGCTAACTGGACTTAGTGATAGCTGGTTGAAATACCTCAAAGATCACTTATCCCAGGTCAATTTGTACCTCAGATCTCGCATCAGATACACTGGTTGTAGCCAATCCTACAGGGAATTAACTAAGGATTTATTAACTAGGAAAAAAAATGAGTGTGTTATTTACATGTTAAGGTAGCAACACATATACACAAATACACAAAGTTATAGCTGTAGTAATCTGTCATCACTGAATGTCTTTTAGGGCTAAGCCAGGTACCTCTGTTTCCAAGTACTTGCCCTGTGAAAGTCCAAACTCCAACAGTTCAGGTCAGCTATCTTTATTTCCTTCCTCAGAATTCAGGCTGATGGGACAAGCTTTCTTGCATATAGCACCTTAATGGGTGTGAGAAGGCCATTAACTAAGTCTTTGTATCATGATTAAGGCTACGTTTTAGTCATCGGTATTTTTAGTAAAAGTAATGGACAAGTTATGGGCAGTAAACAAAAATTCATGGCCCATGACTTGTACTATAACCCCTGACTAAATCTTGGGTGCTCTGTGCCAGGAGGCACACTGGGGCACCATGGGTGCTCTGGGGCAGAGGGTTTCCTGGGGTGCTGCAAGTGCTCTGGGGGCAGCAGGCATACCAGAAGACAAGGGAGGCAAAGAGTCACTCTGGTTCTGAGCCACAGACATGTCGCTTCTATGAGGAGCTGCATTCGATTCTAGGTGGCGACCCCACCACTACCCCAAACGCTCCGTGGATACCTCCCAGGAGCCCTGGGCAACGTTGGGCAACAACGAAGAGAACATTGTTGATGAGGAAGAGAAGGAGGAGGAGAATGCACAGCAGGCAAGCAGAGGATTCATTCTTCCTGATGGCCAAGAACTTTTTTTACCTCTGGAGCCCATCCCTTCACAGGACCAATTGTTGGCCGACCGTGATGCCAGGGAAGGCACCTCTGGTGAGTACACATTTTCAATCAAACTATAGGGGTTACACATGCTATTATTTTTATGTTGAATCTGAATTAAAAAATTGGGATAGAAGTTATCGGCAGCTACTCCAGCTACATAGAGGGTGCTCTCCGAAAAAGACTGTTTATGTGCCCGGGGATGGCTTGGGAATCCTACCTTGAGATCTCTAGGAAGCTTGCATGGAGATACTCTGCAATCCTTTGCAGAAGGTTTCTGGGAAGGACTGCCTTATTTCATCCACCATGGTAGGGCACTTTCCCGCGCCACTCCAGTATTAACTTTTCTGGAATCATTGTGGCATACAGCATTGCAGCATAAGGACGAGGTCTGTACCCAGACGCTTGCAGAATCTGCTCCCTTTCCGTCTCTGTTATATGATACTGTGTATGGTCTCCTATGGGAAATGGGGGGAGTTTTAAATGCTAGCCCTTAAACCGTAAGCAATTCGATAAGTAATCCACCCGTTTGTTGAATTCTGGGTCACACAACCACACTTTCCCGAGTGTGCCCTGATTGTGGTTGGAAGGGATCACTGCATACTGCAGCCAGCATTTTAAAAAAATGGGGAGGGACGACACTTCCTGTTTGTCTCCCTTCCACCCCAACCCAGTACCGCTTTTGTAACACAAACTATTTGTCGGGCTTTACACTGGTGCCTGTCCTCAAGCACCATCCACGTTGCTATGGGAAAGGGGGTTGTGCTGAGGTAACAGCCATTGATCCCAAGGATGTTTTAACAAAGGCTGCAGCACAAGACCTCTCTCCCATGCCACGTGGCTTTACTTACCATGGCTATAGCAGCAAACCGACTCTTGCAATAGCCAGTGGTTGTGATTACATTGTGGTTTGCAGGGAAGTGCACTGAGAGGTGTTTCTTTTATAAAAAAGATTTAACCTTACACCAGAAACAATGTATGCACTGTCAATGCTACCCTTGTGCTTTGTATTCTTTGCAGCTGAAACCTTGTCAGAGACTTTCCCAGATTAGAAGGCAGAAAAAGAAGAATCGGGAAGACATGTTCAATGAGTTAGTGCGTGCCTCTGAGAGTGACAAGACAGAGCTCAGCACATGGAGAATTGCACTGTCGGAAAGCCTGCACAATGACTGCAAAGACAGAGCAGGGAACAAGAGCATGACACGCAGGATGAGATGGTGTGGATTATGAGGAAGCAAACAGACATATTAAAGTGTCTGTTGAAGTTCAAGAAAGGCAGCTGGATGCTAGAGCCCCGCTGCACCCTATGCCGGACCTGCTGCCATCATGGCCCATTTCTACATCCTCCTCTCCCAGACATCCTAGGATGTGTTGTGTTTATGTGGGGAGTCTGGTATCCCTTGCACTCAACTCCAGGGGAAGGTACAAGGACCAGAAGGCACCCATTCTCTCACCTTTGATTGTTATTGCAGTGCAATTGTAAGCAAGTGGTCCTTGTTTCTACCCTCCCCCCCACAAGTATTATCAGCCCTTTTGCCCCAGTTTATCTTACTTTTCTTTGCTGTCTCTCAGTGTTTGTGAGCATAATAAAAATTAACGGATTGAGAAGAAAAGGCTCTTTATTCATTGAGCACACAGCGGTTAGCGGGGGTAGAGTTTACAGGGGAGTACACGCAATGAAGGGAACAGCTCAATAAGGAACAACACACACAAATGTCACATTACTGTGGGTCATTGATGAGACTACTTTTCAAAGTCTCACGAAGATGCGGCATGCCTCACTCTGCCCTTCCCATTGCCCTGGTGTCTGACTGCTCAAAAATTGTCTGCCAGGTGATCTGCCTCCAACCCCCAGCCTGCCAGACACATTTTTCCCTTTGTTTCACAGATATTATGGAGCACACAGCACCAACAGTGGGAATATAGCTTTCACTGGGGTGTACTCTAATAAGCAAACTATGCCAGTGGGCTTCTAAATGTCCAAAGGCACATTCCGTCACTATTCTTCACTTGCTCACCCTATGGTTTAACTGCTCCTTACTGCTGTCCAGGCTGCCTGTGTATGGCTTCATAAGCCAGGGGAGCAAGGAGTAGGCTGGGTGTCCCAGGATCACGATTGGCATTTCAACATCACCAACGGTTATTTTGCAGTCTGGAAAGAAAGTTCCTGCTTGCAGATTTCTGAAAAGACCGGATTCCTAAAGCTGTGCGCATCATGCATCTTTTTCTGACCATCCTATGTTGGTGTTGGTGAAACAGCCCCTGTGATCCACCAGTACTTACAACACCATTGATAAGTACCCCTTTCAATTTATGTACTCTTTAGCAAGGTGGTCTGGTGCTAAGATAGGGATATGAGTTCCGTCTATCGTCCCACCACAGATACGGAACCCCATCACGGCAAAGTCATCCACTTTGACCTGAGTGTTTCCCAGAGTCACTACCCTTCTTAGCAGAAGTCTTTTGATTGTCCTGGCAACTTGGATCACAGCAGATCCCACGGTAGATTTACCCACTCCAAACTGATTCCCCACAGCAGCTGTCTGGCACTGCAAGCTTCCACAGAGCTATTGCCACTCACTTCTCAACTGTCAGAGAAACTCTCCTTTTAGTATTGCTGTGCTTCAGAGCTGGGGAAAGCCCTTTGCACAGTTCCATGAAAGTGGCCTTGCACATTTGAAAGTTCTGCAGCCACGGCTAGTCAACCCACAGATGCATAACAATATGGTCCCACGATTCAGTGCTTGTTTCCCGGGCCCAGAAGCGGTGCTCCACTATGTCAAGGTGATGCACAACAGTCGCCAGCATCTGCGAATTGCTCCGCTCCATGGCTTCCAGAAGGACTGTTTGCGATGGCATCACATTGCTCTGTGTGGTTCAGCTAAGCAAATACTGTAGGATAAGACGTGAGGTGTTTGTAATGCTCACAACAACAGTGTACTGCTAAGTGGGGACCATGCTTACCGTGCTATGGCATCTGCGCAGGTAACCCAGGCTTAGAAAAAAAGGCATGAAAAAGGCTTGGTTTGTTTGCCATTGACTTCAGGAAGTGAGTGAGGGAGGTGCATCATAGGAGGCTAATCCCATGTTCCCATAACCACCTGCACAAATGTTTTGGTCCCATGAGGCATTGCAAGCCCAACTCATCATTCCACTCAGTTCCATGCACTGTGGGATAGCTACCCACAGAGCGGCGCTCTGTGAGTCGATGCAAGCCCTGCTAGTGAGGATGCACTCCGCTGACATAATGTGTATAGTGCGGACATGCAGAATTGATTTGCTTAAATCGGGGAGTCAGTGTTGACTTAAATAAAATTTTCCTAAATTTATAGTTTAGACATACCCTTAGAATGAATCAGGTAGAACAGGGACTTGAGCCTGACTCTCCAAAGTCCCAAGTGAATACCTTAATCCCTAGGCAATCCTTCTCTCTGTTCCACTTTGTAGAAATACTTAAATGTTCACAGAGCCAGAGAAAATGATTATATGGCCAGAACACTCACCTGGGTTTGGGGTGAACTACATTCAAGACCCTGCTCTGAATCAGGGAGAGCAGGGACTTGAATGTAGGTCTCCCACATCCCAGGTGAGTGCCCGAAACATTGAGCTATTGGCTATTCTAGGGTAGGGTACTCTTTCACAGGGAACATTTCACTGGTTGAGAGAGAAAGTTTTGTGCAAACCAATACATTTCTATTGAAACATTTCAGTTTCAATAAATTGGCATTTTCTGCCCTCCCCTCCCACAAAAAAGTGTAATTGAAAAATTCCCAACCAATTCTACTGTTAATGCACTGATGGCTTGTCATCATGTAATTTAAGAAATATATAGTAGTTGAAGTTCAGTAAAAATAATGCTGTGTGCTTCAGACCTCAGTTGAGCAAGATACTAACACAAAAGTCGTCCTATCAAAGTCATTTATTCCCATGCTTAAAAATAGTCACATGATTAAGTCACATGCGGAATCAGTATGCTACACAGCACTTTTCATTAGAGGAGCTTCAAGGTCTTCAGAAAGCAGAACAATATCCTCCTTTTAGAGATAGAGAAAACGAGGCATAGAGTGTAAGTGACTTACCCATAGTCACACAACAAGTGAGGGCAAGGCTGAGAAGAGCTCCATTCCCTTGCTGTAATCACTGGACCACACTCCCTCTTTGAGATAGTTTTAGACAAATCTTGTAGAAAATGGTGACATAAGTATACTGACTGATAACACACACTGGGAATCTCCTTTTGAAGTGAATCTCCTTTATTAACCTATTGGTAAAAAAAAAAAAAGGTCTCTGTTCCGGTCAGTCATTTAAGAATTAACGTCTCCAGATAACCTTAAACTGCATAATAAAAGACAGGCAAAGGGCATCAAAATAGGGTAAAATGCCTTGAAAACTGAACACTGTAAATTATGTTTACTACAGCAACAAAAAGGCTGGAGTTTATAAAAACAGCTGTGCTGGTCAAGTATTGGCTAATCACTCCTCCAGAAGGGAGAAAAATAACTCTGAGAGAGCATTTTCTCCTCAGTCTCTCCCTTGGGCAAAACATCAGCATGTAAGTGAAATCCACTAGTTTATGGACTTGTTCTAAACTAAAAACAAGGAAAGCAGAGCAAAACCACCCTCAACTCAACAGCAGCTCAAACTCGAAATATTGCATATGCCACATGAGTTAAAAAAAAGAAGAGAAAGTTGAGTAGATGGAAATTGCTGAGGAGAAAGGAAGCAGTGAAATTCCAGAATGCTAGGGGAAAGGAAGTGACAACTCAGAAGCTACTGTGAGATGAAGTATGACAGAACAGTTTGGGTCTAATAAATCTGCAAAAATGGGTAAGACAAGTTAAACAAAAGAAAGCAAAGCTCACTGAAACTGCAGATGCAAAGAGAAACAAATGGGATTCAAAGTCACTTAAGGAAACTAAGTCTAATGAGATGACCTAAAGTAGTTGACCTCAAACTTCCGGTTCAAGAAAAAATTTAAACATGAATCTTTTAAACTTATTCACTTAGTAATTTTAATTAAAGTGCCTTGCTCCTCCTCTCCTTGTACACACATGCTGGGGTTACTCTAGTCAGCTCAGTGCGGACTGGGATTTTTCCCCAGAAGAACACTCCAAAGAGTATCCTCCCTTGGGGAAAAAAAAAAATTGTGCAATAGTATGGGGAGGAGGAAAGAGTCATATTAAATTTTAGAGATAAAGTTAACACTTGTAGCGACAGCAGCAACCAGAGAAAAGGATGACATCCACCAGAGGCTGAGAAATTTACATATTCACAAGAATTTACTGTATGCAAGAGACTTTACATAATTAATTCTTTTAAATGCCAACATATTATAACAGACATCTTACTAGCCCGCTTGTTCATTTTCTCATCCTTCTTGCTATGCTACTCCCTCATTCTATTTTTTTCTATTGTATATCTTGTATTGTTTTTCCCCTCCTTTCAGTGTCTGTCATCTCATTTTTTCCTTTAATCTTTCTCATTACCCTTTCTTTTTCTTCTGTACCCTTCGTGGCACAAAAGGAGAGGCTAATATATGGCCCTAAATGCTGAAAAGGCTATAATGGCTATATTATCTGTGAACATATTGTAGTAAACTCAATTTCGAGTTCTTTCTGCCTGAGGCTACTTTATATATCACACTCTGAAAAGTCTTAGAACCATGAGATTACAAATTTAAGATTGCAGTAAGAATAGGTCAAGTTTTCACCACATTACATGCTTATTGTAATCTTTTCTTCAAAGAAATGAATCTGTGTTGTGCCATTTTCTTTTCCCTTTGAAATTTTGGTCACTAAAATAAAATATCAACATTTTAAATGTTGCAATCTGTGAAAGGTGCTTTATTACTTCAGCCTTTTCAATAGTTCATATTTTGATTTTCCTGCCCCTCCACTGCACACACACTTTACAGCAGGGGTCTCAAAGTCCCGGCCCACAAACCTCCCCAATGTGGCCCGCGGGGGTCCAGCAACTGCAGCCCCGGGGCGGGGCTGTGCCTCCACATGCTGCCACCACACCAAGCACCCCTGTGGCCAATGGGAAGCTGTGGGTGCAGTGCTTGGGGGCAGCAGCGCACGGAGGCCCCCTGTTAGGATATAGGGATTCAGGCCTGTCTGTAAAGGCCTATTCTCTAAGAATTTAGGTGTATTCTTATCACTTAGCTAGTTATAGAGGTATAAAAAAATAATCAAAATCACTGTCTGCCGGTGTAAGGGCCTTCTCTTGCTGTGACAGTCTGAGGCCCTGTGCTTAGGCTAAGGCCTTTGGCTGAGCAGCAGAGGCAGCCATAAGCTGGGAAGCGAACGGTCACATCCTCACATTCCAAACTAGTCACATTGAAAGAAGGTGCTATTGGGCTGCTAGGAATACAATCCTGTCCTGATAATGCCTATTGCCTCCAGAGAAAGGGAAGTGCCTAGAAGATGTAAAAGGAAAACTTAGTTTGATAGCACCCTGTCTGGCAAGAACTCACTTATTGATAGCTGGGATGTGAAATCCTCATTTCTGTGTTGTTCTATCATTGTAGTCCCCATTCCCTATTGTTTGTCTGTCTAATCTCTGTCTGGCTCTGTGATTGTTTCTGTCTGCTGTATAATTAATGTTGCTGGGTGTAAACTAATTAAGGTGGTGGGATATAATTGGTTAAATAATCTTGTTACAATATGTTAGGATTGCTTAGTTAAATTTCAGTAAAATGATTGGTTAAGCAGAGCTCAAGTTTTACTATATTGTCTGCAGTCAATCAGGACATGTAACGGGGAGAAATGGGAACAGGGAATGGGGATGGGGAAATTGGAATCATGTTTTGCTAAGGGGGGAATGGGAACTGGGACATAGGTAAGGCTCTGTAGTGTCAGAGCTGGGAAGGGGGACACTAAGGAAGGAAACTGGAATCATGCTTGCTGGAAGTTCACCTCAATAAACATTGAATTGTTTGCACCTTTGGACTTCGGGTATTGTTGCTCTCTGTTCATGCGAGAAGGACCAGGGAAGTAAGTGGGTGAAGAAATAAGCCCCCTAACAATCCCCGTCCCATCCTGACTTGGAGCCCCAGGTAAGCGCCACACCCCCCAACCCCCTCCCAGAGCCTGCATCCCCTCCCCCTTCTCACACACCCCCTCCTGCCCCCGAACTCCCTCCCAGAGCCTGCACCCCTCCCTCCTCCCCCTCATCCTGCACCCCCAGCTCAGAGCTTGCACCCAGCACCCAAACTCCATTCCAGAGCCTGCACTCCAGACCTCCTCCCCCACCCAAACTCCCTCCCAGAGCCTCAGGCAGGTGGGGGGCAGAGTTTGGGGGGTGGGTGGGTTCTAGGCCGCATGTGTTTCCCACTGGGAGGATTTGAGGACTGGCATTGGCCCTAAGGTAAATTGAGTTTGAGACCCCTGCTTTACAGGCTCACTGAACTGTGGAGAAAAGCACAGTGGCCAGCACAAAACAATGAAGATCAAAGATTAAAAAAAATCAAAAGTTTCAAAGCCCGCTTTCTTATTTAACATAAGTTTTGAGATTATTAATTTTCTCAGAGGTCATTCTTTGTTAGAGAGTATAATGGACAGAAAAAGAGACTCAACATGATTCAATGGTCTTCTAAATATTATTAGAAGAATGAGAAGCAGTTCAAGGATAGAGCGCAGACTCAATGTGTCTGCTGAATTACAACAATTGGGCAACACTGAATGCAAGAACTCCACTCTACTGAATTACTGAACAAAACTGGGGATGCGTTGCTATGTTAACTTTTCTGATAATCTTTTAAATCACTGTGTATACCTGCTGAACATAACATTGTAGATTATAAATTAGTCTCACCAATTCAAAACTATTCTGTTCTCCCTTTATATACAGAAGTTCGATTGCTTTCAATAGGTGATCTGTGCATCCTGAGGGGAAAAGTAGACTAGTACTACTTACACATCTGGTGTAAATCTGCATTGCTCCGTGGAAGCCAAAGGAGCTACACAGAATTATGCCAGCTGGGGATCTGGTCGAGGGAAACAAAGACAGATGTTATTGATTCATCCAATGTCATATTAAAATCCATGGAAAAGTGGGGAACAGAAGTCAGGTCTCTTGATTGCTATGCCCCTTTCTGCTCTAACCATTAGGAAATGCTGCCTCAGGTTTCCTTCAGTAATTAACCCATAACAAGCCAAACAAATGGTAGGAGGCTATGGAGAGGTATCAGAAGGGAAAAAAATAGCAAACCAGGTTCCAGGATTCTCCCTGATATTTTGGAATATCAGGAGCAACGTCCTACATTTTAGAAGTGGAATCATAATTCAGTGGGTGAGTTTCTTATGTGGTCCTGCAGATATCAGTCCTTGGTCCTACACTTAATACTTTTTCTCAATGACCTGGAAGAAAACATAAACTAATCACTGATAAAGTTTGTAGAAAACATAAAACTGGGGGGAAAGGGGTGTGGTAAATAGTGCAAGTCACTGACACATAGCGATCTGGATCATTCGGTAAACTGGGTGCAAGCAAACAATGTGTTTTTAATAAGGCTAAAGGGAAATGTACACATCTAGGAACAAAGAATGTAGTCCATGAATATGTTCCTGAATGAGGGATAAAATCCATTCCTGTGGCAACCACAAGACTAGGCCCTAGGCTCCGCTTAAGTCCTATTTTAAGAGCTCTAGTGGGACTGAAGTGGTGCATGGGCCTTGTGCTGCATCTCTGCACAGGGATGAATGTCACCCTATTTGATCAGTTCTACAGCTGGTCAAATACAACTCTGCAATTATTCATAGTACATTCTATCTTTTCCACCTATCAGTCACTAGTTGGGAAATTCTTACATGTCCCACCCCACCCTTATTTGATCTGTTCTACAAGTTTCCTTTATCATCTTTTCTACCTACCTTCAGTCTAAGGTACCGATCATCAGTGTATTCAGTGGATACTCTCTGTGCAGCTTTGCTCTGTTTTGTATATTCATGTGAACTGTCTTTTCTTTAAAACATAAAGAGAAAGTTTTCATAGTGATTTTCTGCAGCCAGATTAGTCACCAGGAATACAAGGGTGATGAACAAGAATACAAGCAACAGCAGGCTTTAATGTTGCAGCTGCCGGCATCTTTTAGATTTTCCTTTTATGAAATATATGATGATTATAAGAACGGGAGAAATGAGCGCTGTGTCCTCAGTCACCAACTGTGCTTGACAAACAGAAAGCAAGCAGTGCTTAAACTGGAGAGCTATGTATTTTATATGTTTACAAAATTCTTGACTTGTTTTTCATGTAATTGCCTCTCTTGATCATGCAGTTTGACACATTCAGATAGCAAGAGTAAAGCAGACACTCCTATTGCAGCTGATTTAATTATTTATATTTTATTTCATGTATGATGGATTCAGGCATTAGTTCATTTTTTCTTTAATGACTACACCATCCATCAGTGAAAACTGAAATAACCACTTTTGATCCACTGCTGTTTTAGGCCTCTATCCTGTGTTAACATGGAGATATTTCAGAGAAAGCAGGGTAGAATGTGCCATATACTCTGTAGTCCTATGCATTATGATTCTCTCCAAGTGCAGTTGGACATCAGTTTTACCTATAACTTTCTGAAGTTATTAAAACTAAAATACATTAGCAAACAGAGGGTTAGATTCAGCCCGGTTTACTCACACCAAGTAGAACTTTACTCCATGTGTAATCGATTTACTCACTGTGGGAAAGGGTACTGGGATGTGATTGCAGGGATATTACATAAGATCAACCAAATCTTTAACAAAAATGAAGTTACTAATGTTTTGTTCATAAAGAATACTGGGTTGGATTCAGTAGTCTGTTTTGGCCCTTTGCTCTACTCAGCTACTGAGACAGCATGAAGTGGCTGTCTTCTGGCTGTAGCTGGGCAGAAGTAAATTTCCTTCATGTTAATGAACTTTGCACTGGTGTAAAGCTGGTGGAGACAAATCCCCAGACACCAGTTTCCCCACCATGATCACTACCACCACTGCAGAGAATGGGAGGACTCATGTCTGAAGCATTCTGGAGGCAAGGAGAAATGGAAAGGGAAGATGGCAGAGAACAGCTCCTCTATGCCCAAGTCTCTACTGGCATTAAAGGTCCCTGAGGGACCTTATGCCAATAGTTTAAGTCTGACCTGCTCTTCAGGAGCATCTGTAAGTTATACTGGGGCTGGGCACTGAAGATTCTAGCAACAGTGTAGAATCAGGGAGCGCTAAAGCACATTTGAAAATCTGGCCACTTAGTTGTTATATTTATGGGCCTTAGACACAAGTCATATTTCAAATGTTATTGCCTATGATAAGTGAGATACTACCACATCCCTACAATTGTTCTATGTCCCAGCCAACTCTGGAACCCCAAAACCTTCAAATAATTTTAATGAAGAGTAATTTAGCTTTGCCAATAATCCTGAATTTCATGAGACTCCCCCAGATTGGACAAATATATCCTCAATCCCTCAAGTCTTGCTTGCTGAACAATCAGTAGGATTCCAAATTATTTGGGGATTTATAATGTAACTATTAGAGAGCAGAAAATAAGTTTTTTTTTCCCTCATGGAGTATTTCAACAATGTATTTTTAAAATAGTTTTTTAATCAAAACCTTTTCACTTTTTCAATGAAGAGAATTTTTTTCCCATAGAAACCAGACAGATTTTGTGAAAAATTGTGGTTACTGAAAAATCCAATTTTGCACCAAAAAAAACACAATTTTAATGAAAAGTTTCCTACCAGAACTATAGATGTGTTATTACATTTCTTCAATATGGGCCTAATGGTTAACATTGCTGGAAACATTGCCATTGACTGCTTTGGGAGCAGAATTAGGTTCCTTGTGCATTTAGGGTAACCACCTCAATTAGTTCAGAATAAGTACAGTTCTGCCACCCTTTAGTTATACAGGAAAGATAACAACATTTCATTATCCCTGCATCCAAGACTTAAGGGTATTTTAGCGCCAAACAGCCAAAATTTATCACTTTGGCAAAGCATGTATGTCTGTTGATTATCTAGGAAAAAGTAGGTGTGACAATGCAAATATGGTCTGCTCTTGAGATCCTTCCCCCCATTTCATAAATAGATGGCAGGGAGAGCTAGTTGATACCAATAGATTACATATTGTAAAAAGAAAAGGAGTACTTGTGGCACCTTAGAGACTAACCAATTTATTTGAGCATGAGCTTTCGTGAGGTACAGCTCACTTCATCCGATGAATAAATGCATCCGATGAAGTGAGCTGTAGCTCATGAAAGCTCACGCTCAAATAAATTGGTTAGTCTTTAAGGTGCCACAAGTACTCCTTTTCTTTTTGCGAATACAGACTAACACGGCTGTTACTCTGAAACCTTACATATTGTAATACACTGCTTTAGGGGTGTTGTACTTTCACATCACAAGGAAAATTATTAAGTCATTACTTTTCACACCTCTACTTTTGTCAACAAGAATAAATTATTTTTCCTTTGAATCAGAATGCCTTACAGATATATGAGAAAGTGAGACCTCTCAGCAAGATTTTTTTTTAAACACATTCATTACTGACCATGCAGCACTGGCATTTAATACCCTGAATCCAGATTCTAGGTTAATCAGAGTCTTCAGTAGCTGGAGTTCACTTTGAAAGGCACAGTAGAGAAAATAAAAGCCTAAATATGGTACAAATTGACCTGTGCAGAGCTTCAGTCTTAAGGACAGTTTTCCTGTCACTAACACAGCTGAGGGCAAAGATATGCAACATTCTGTTCTGTCTGAACATACTTTGAAATATTGCTTGAACAGCAAAAAAGTGCTAAAGGTTATAGATATAATGAAACTATCTGAGAAGCAATGAACAAAAGTGAATTGACAAAACTAGTATAGTTGTTTATGTCTTAGAGGAAATATTATAGTGGGTGGTTCCAATTCACCCTATAGGTAATTAATATCTTCTATAGACTAGAATATCCTGAAGTAACAGAATATTTTATTTTTATTGTTTTGTTGTTTTTTAAACTAACACAGCAGAGGTGATAGATATGTACTAGCTGCTATGACACATACTGTGGCTAATTCTGACATTATATGTATGCCGTGTGGCTTACCTGCTCAACAGTCAGTTACAGCTGTGTCTCCGTGTCCCTTCTCTCCGAGCTCCACTTTCCAGTTGTTTCTGTATTGCAAGCAATTCGGTGAAGTTTGGCATTACAGCCAAATCAATATTGCTCCCATTTAGGGCAAACAAACTCCCAGAGTCAAAATAAATAGCATATACACACACACCCTTCAAACCAAAAACTATTTCTTGCCATTTCCTTCCATTAGGGTCTGTCTGACTTCTACCCTTTCCAGGGTATAACAATATTTCATCCTCAGGCAACTGCTTCCTTTCCAAATCCTTCCCTTTGTATGCTTTTTTTTTTTAAACACAGCAACACCAAGGAGTGCCATAGGGGATCCCAGACATTCCCTCTACACCAGGGTCCATGCTTAGGGCCCTGTACTATAGGCAGCTGTCAACTCTCAGTCTCCAAACTTGCCTACTTCTTTGCTTCTTTCTATGTCTGACTCTCTTTAGGACCGTCTCCCTAGCCTCTGCCCTACATTCTCCACCATACTCTTTTGTGGGTTCTAGTCTCAGCTCCCAGTCCACACAGACTCAAACTGGTCTCTGTTCAGACTCTCAGCCCCTTCAGATTGTTGCCAACAAGTTGCAACATCTGTTTTCATACCTTTTTCCTGTATTTCTCACTATTTTGAGCCACAGCCAGCCTCTTTATATTCCCCAGCAGGCCTCACTTCCATCCTGGAGTTGCATGACCCTGCAGGGACTACAATTCCCAAAATACCTGGTTTTTAAAGGGACAGAACATGGAGGTGGGTTGCACTGGCCCAGGTTAACCCTTAAAAGGGCCGTCCCATGCTGTGACAGCACAGCTTGGCATTAAACTTCTGAATCTTTAAATAGTTGTTATAGGCTAACATCTTCTGATGTTCTTACCAATTCAAAATTGTGCTTGGAGTCAATGGGCGTTTTGGCTGAATAAGGCATGAGTGAAAAAACAAGTAAACATCTCAGAATTTGACTCTATATAAATACATTGTACTGGCACTCTTGAGAAAATAGGTTCCCATAGCTGAACGTGGCTGGGTACTGTGGCAAATTGCTGGCACGATTTTGATGGGTCCCACACTTCCTCTTCTTGTGTGGGGAGTTCAGGGTGCAATTTCCTGCCCCTGAACTAGGGTATCTACTGTCCCACTAGTAACCCAGAGAAGGGTAGTGGAGAGGGAAGGACCTGGGCCCGCCCTCTACTCCAGGTCCCAGCCCAGGGGCCCTAGGGATAGTGGCAAACCACTTGAACTAGTGCTTCCTTCCCCTGGGCTACTTCCCTCTCCTGCTCTTCAGCTTGTGGGGCTTCCTGCCCTCACTCTGCACAAGCTGGATGTCTCTTTACCTCGGGTCTTGGTCTTCTAGCCAGCCACGGCATTTCTCCTCTACTTTAACTCCTTCAAGCTGCTCTCTGCTCCAACTCCAAACCACTCTGCTCCAACTCCTCCCCCTGTACGTTGGTAAATTCTGGCTCCTTCTCAGGCTCAGGTTGGCCACCCCTGCCCTATTATCACAACCTGGAAAATTTTGGTCACAGAATAAAGGATTATAGGTCACCACTCCTGTGAATATACTGAGAAGGGATATGGTATGGAAGAGGAGGGTGGCCATCCTAATCAGTGACCCCCCTAAATGTAATGAGCGGGTCATCTTTCTACCCCTCAAGATCTAGAAGGCTGAAAAGGATCATCCAGCTGATGTGTGTAAAGGGACCACCCTGGGTCCATTGGAAGGGAATAGAGTACTGAAAATGACAGGAAATAAACGGCCAATTGCACTTTGAACCAAGTTAATGTTATTAGATTTTTTTTCAGTTTTGTTTGGATTTTGCGGGGGGTAATAGTGAACTATTACCAAAATATTGTGTGTGGGGGGGGAGAGAGAGAGTGTGTGTGTGTGTGAGAGAGAGAAAGTGCTAATTAAAGAAAAATTTTCAAAGAGTTACTGTAACTTTTACAGGTATGTAACCATGATGTATTTTTAAAAAGAATAATTGATGCAACTGGATTAAGTGACTACATTTCACACACTTCCTGCCCAAATTAATGCTTGAAGTAAATATATACTTTTTTATTTCTTGTGCATAGAAAACCATGATTCAGCCATGGCATAGCTCATGTCACTACGAGGATTTCAAATCCACTCCGCCATGCCAGAAATAGATGGTTCAATGAAAGTAAATGGCATGCTCTGAGATTTTAACATTTTGCTCTTCCCTAAAAATAAACTACAATTAAACAATGGTATAGCAAACACAACTAAAATTAACCTTCTTAAAATGTAAACAGATGGAACAAAATGGGGTGGGGAGAGGATTTAGATGCCCTCCAAAATAAAAATAAAATTGTGAAAGAGAATGAAAGGTAATACTAAATAAAGGGCACAACAGTGGTCATTCTAAAAATATCTTTACCAATATAGCTCCCAAGATGCCTTGGCAAGACAGTTCTTTATAAATATTATTATTATTGCTCTAGTATAGCAACTTCCTGTTTGTCATCTGTTTCTAAAGGTCACTCGGTAATACTCTCCTAAAAGAAAGATTGGGAATATTTATTTGTAAATAAATATATTCCAGGATAATTTTAATGACACTTAACAATCCATCGATGTGAAATCACCCCTAACAACTGCACTGTTTCTTCATAGTGTAATTACAGTACAAGATAAAGGTCCCATACGTACAATTTACCCCTAAGTAAATAATAGGCTATGTTGATAATTACAAACACTGCTGAGCTAACAAAATTAAAATGTTTTTTTTTCTCAAATTTCCCTTATAATCTTCCCTGTAGGCAGTTCCTCTATTATATATGAGCTGTATAGAAGCCTGAAGCAATTGTCATAATGCTGAACTATTGGTTTGAATTGCTCCTACTGCCAGCAGCAAACAATAATTTATCACATTTGTGGATACACAAGTTGTCAATTCATTTTTCAATCTAAACATTGTATATAGCGAGGTGCAAATAGTTACTCCAGTTTTGGTTTGTAAATTAGTTCCTAGGTAGCTTTGAGTCCAGGAACTACAATTCCCAGGATGCACCGGGGGTGGGAGGAAAGAGAGAAGAAAGAAGAAAAGGAAAGGGAAAAGTGAGCTTTGTGAAAGAGTGAGAGGGATGAACCTTACCTTTGCTGTTATCAAACTTCCTGAGTCTTCCTCAGAAGGCTTAGGGGCAAAACAAACTGGCAATCAGCATAAAAGAATCCTGATTTTTTGTTTATTGCCAGTGACTTGTCCATGACTTTTACTAAAAATACCCATGATTAAATCGTAGCCTTATTTATAGCACATATTTGTCCTGCAAATGGGGAAGGGGTAAAGGTCACAAAGATTAAAAAGCTTTTTTCCAGGTGTAATCTGATTTTTACTCAACCTCAGAATAAACATAAAGTAGGGGTTGAGTGAGGGAGGAGAAGAAATAGTGGAATACTCACCCAGTCAGATCAGCCTCACTTCCCAGCCCTTATCCTCTGAGGAAAGCTCCTTGCAATAGGAGAATAGGGCCACCAGTCCTCCTGGAGTGGGCCCCAGGCTAACAATCCAAGCACAGAGAAGAATGTACCTCTGCTCCATTACCCCCTGCTGCTGGCTTCTTTCTTCCCTTCTCCCTGTGTGCATGTGGTCATTAAAATAAGTCTGGTGTTTCCGGCTCTTGAAGCCTCCCTTTTGATCTCCAAAAGGCCAGTGCATCTTATTTCATGTCCAGTCCTGCAAAAATAGTCTCAAATGCACAAGTAGTTATTACTCAAGTGAGTGCTCCCAATCATTCCTCTGCAGGGATTACTGGGTGAGGCTCTATGGCCTGTTTTATGCAGGAGGTCAGACTAGATGATCTATTAATCTGCTCCATGAGTAAGGATTATTCACATAATGTTCCATGTGCCTTAAGTGAGAAAGATAGAAGGTTCTATCAACAGGGGGTGGTGGTGTTAATAGAATTCAGAACTATTACTAATGTGCTTCTTGCCAAGTGCCTGCCAGATGGCTTTTTAGGGAAATAGTGCATGATACTGACAATCAAGGGAAGGAGAATTAAGCATAAACGGAGATATTATTTCTGATTCAGAAAAGCGATGCACACAATAGTATAATATGTTACAGAGTTGCCAACTCTTATTAAGAGTCTCATGATATTTGGGGGCTTTCTTAAAGCTCCAGCTCCTGAGATCATGTGATTATGTAAGAATCTCAGATCTCTCTCTCTCTCATACAAAGGACATTTCTAGCCCTCAGCATTGCAAAGGAAATCTTGCAAACGTGAACCCTAAAGCCTCAAAAAAGCCAGAAGTCACATACCAAGAACCTACAATTAATTTTAAAAATATTATTTTATGCTTTTTAACCCAATCTCATTATTTTGGATGGGGCTGACTCATGGTTTTTGAATGCTTGGCGTTAGCAAGACTGTTATTTAGTATTATTTGATATTCATGGCTGGGTAACACACACACACACACACACACACACACATATGGTTCCTAGATTCCTATTTTACCAGTATTACTACAAATGTTAGGTGATCCTTATTATTGTGAATCAAGATCTGACCACCAAAAATTGAAAGTTTCAGGATGAATTACACCAAACTATTTTTAACCTGGATAATACTTATCCAAAAATATGCACTTTACATACTTTAAAATCTAATAATATTTATAAGTTCAAAGGACATAGTATGGAAATAAGTAGAAAAGCAAATGTACATTGACTAACATTTCTCCACAGAAATAGTGTGTGTTTGATTTACAAATTTCAATAAACTACCCCTTAATACGAATTATTGAAATTGATGGTAATTTAAAACAGCAATGTATATAGAAATTGCATCTCTAAAAGGTCCTTCATGGAAATATTTGCTCAGTCATTATTCTGTGTCAGGAGCACACACCTGAAAAAACACATTTTGTTTGACTGCTGTGCCCTGAATACACATACTGTAGAACAAAACTCTAGTGGTTTAGTAATAACTTGTCAGAGGTAAAAAAGTATCTGTGGGTAATATTTTAATGTCTTCCTTCCTTTCTCTCTTACACTGGATAAATTATTCATTTGCCATTTATTATGCATATTTTATGGCAGTTTTAAAAGAATTAATTATTTTATGCAACTGAAATGTACATACTAGATTTAGGTGAAGTTTTTGCATAATGCCATTTTAAGCAGTGTCATGTGAAATATTGCAATAAGCTATTGACCGAGTCTAAGAAAAGGTTATAGAAGAGTATTTTAGTACCGGTACTTGTTCTGTTATGGGGCCTTTTAACAGATTTAAGAAAATGATTATAAGTCATCCCACAAGCTATTGTGCAGGGAAGATCCCCACACTCATTTGAAACCCCACTGATTTCAGTGGGGCGTAGTGCAGTCTTGAGGATCCACCTTGCAGGATCATAGCTTTGATTGCATAGTGACTGTGCATGGTTTCACCCCGCATATCTATTGTAACATGCTGCATAAGTATTGGTTGATCACAGAATGACTATGAGCTGCCAATGTGATATGGCCATGAAAAAAGCTAATGCAGTCTTGGGATGCATCAGGCGAGGTATTTCCAGTAGAGATAAGGAGGTGTTAGTACCGTTATACAAGGCACTGGTGAGACCTCATCTGGAATATTGTGTGCAGTTCTGGTCTCCCATGTTTAAGAAGGATGAATTCAAACTGGAACAGACACAGAGAAGGGCTACTAGGATGATCCGAGGAATGGAAAACCTGTCTTATGAAAGGAGACTCAAGGAGCTTGGCTTGTTTAGCCTAACCAAAAGAAGGCTGAGAGGAGATATGACTGCTATCTATAAATATATCAGAGGGATAAATACAGAGAGGGAGAAGAATTATTTAAGCTCAATACCAATGTGGACACAAGAACAAATGGATATAAACTGGCCATCAGGAAATTTAGAATTGAAATTAGATGAAAGTTTCTAACCATCAGAGAAGTGAAGTTTTGGAACAGCCTTCCAAGGGAAGCAGTGGGGGCAAAAGACATATTTGGCTTCAGGACAAAGCTTGATAAGTTTATGGAGGAGATGATATGGTGGGATAGCCTAATTTTGGCAATTAATTGATCTTTGACTACTAGTGGTAGATATGCCCAATGGCCTGTGATAGGATGTTAGATGGGGTGGGATCTGAGTTACTACAGAGAATTCTTTCCTGGGTGTCTGGCTGGTGAGTCTTTCCCACATACTCAGGGTTTAGCTGATCGCCATATTTGGGGTCAGGAAGGAATTTTCCTCCAGGGCAGATTGGAAGAGGCCCTGGGGGTTTTTCACCTTCCTCTGCAGTGTCACTTGCTCGAGGATTTTCTGCACCTTGAAGTCTTTAAACCACGATTTGAGGACTTCAATAGCTGAGAAATAAATTAGGGGTTTGTTACAGGAGTTGGTGGATGAGATTCTGTGGTCTGCGTTGTGCAGGAGGTTACACTAGACGATCATAAAGATCTTAAAGTCTATGATTCTATAAGGCTGAATCCTCTGCAATAGGGTGAACTTTATATGTAATACACAATGGACTAAGCAGGGTAAAAGCTTTACACCTGGAACTGTATGAAATATTCACTGTGAAAGCTGAATCCATGTGAAACTTGCCTGATTTGGGGTTTAGTTGCACAGGTAAGACTCAAGACTTTGGAACTGTTTACTATGTGTCACAGATTTCACTGAACCCAGATCTGAGTGATTTATCCACATGACCATCCTTCCTTTTTGAGAGAATGTCAGCTGGGTTATATTGCATTTTAACTATTTGACAATATTTCTTTACCAAGTCAAATCAATCTGCCAAATATTAAAACTAAGGCCAAACAACATTAAAGAGGGGCGTGAACTAAACCCCCGTATCTTGACACTCCAATACATAGAAGAAATTAGGATGTGATCCCTATCTTCATAATATTGATACAGAAAAATCCTGTACTGCTTCAACGGCATGAACTAGATAACCCAACAGGTCTTCTCCTGACTGATCTATGATTTTTATTTAGCAGACATGATTACTGTTCTACCCTGTAAACCTTGGTCATGTAAATATATCCTTAGTAGAAATGTGTATGTTAAGATGACATGGCTACCATGATTGAGGGGAAGGAAGAGACAATAAAGAATGTAAATTGACAAGAAATACTTTGCAAATTAAGGGCCCCATTGAAGCCAGTGGCTAGACTTCTGTCAGGTTCAATGGGTAAAGGATTGGGACCTTGGGAACAAAATATTTCTAAATTAATGAGAAACTAAAGTTGTTCTATATCCCTGTCACACCAAATGAAAGTATAATACTCATTTGCTGTAATACAGCTAAGCATCCTTACTGGCAGCAGAATTGTTGTAGTAATTAGTAGTAACACCAGAATTTCCACACTTTAAGTGAGAAATATAAATAATTGACATTTCCAGAGACATTGCACTTGATACTTGATTGCAAATTCATTAGCATCTTATATTCTTAACTTTAGAATAGAAATATTCAAGGAGCTCTCTAAAGAGACATTTGCTTCCCCTTTTTACAAAGTACCATACATATAGAATCATAGATTATTAGGGTTGGAAGAGACCTCAGGAGGTCATCTAGTCCAATTCCCTCCTCAAAGCAGGACCAATACCCACTAAATCATCCCAGCCAGAGGTTTGTTAAGCTGGACCTTAAAATCCTCTAAGGAAGAAGATTCCACCACCTCCCTAGGTAACCCATTCCAGTGCTTCACCACCCTCCTAATGAAATAGCATTTCCGAATATCCAACTTAGACCTCCCGCCACTGCAACTTGAGACCATTGCTCCTTGTTCTGTCATCTGCCACCACTGAAAACAGTCTAGATCAGGGGCAGGCAAACTTTTTGGCCTGAGGGCTACATCGGATTTCCAAAATCGTATGGAGAGCCGGTTACAGGAGGCTGTGCCTCCCCAAACAGCCAGGCGTGGCCCGGCCCCTGACCCCTATCCAACCCCCCCACTTCTCACGCCCTGACGGTCCCCCCAGGACTCCTATCCCATCCAACACCACCATTCCCTGTCCCGACAGCCGCCCCAAGATCCCTGCCTCATCCAACCACCTCTTCTCCCTGTCCCCTGACTGCCCCCAGAACCTCTGCCCCAACTGCCCCCCGCTGCCCCATCCAACCCCCTCTTCTTCCTGACTGCCCCTCCAGGACTTCTGCCTCCATTCTCCCTGTTTCCCACCATCTGACCGCCCTGACCCCTATTCACACCCCCAGACCCTGACCACCCCCTCAAACTCCACTGCCCTCTATCCAACCCCCCCCACCCCACTCCCTTACCGTGCTGCCTGGAGCACCGGTGGCTGGTGCCGCTACAGCCACGATGCTGCACAGCGCAGAGCACCGGGTCAGGCCAGGCTCTGCAGCTGCGCTGCACTAGGAGCTCACAGCCCCATGGCCTGCAGCATTGCACCCGAGGTGCAGTGAGGTGAGGCTGCAGGGGAGGGGGAACAGCAGGGGAGAGGGTGGGGGTGGCGGTGATCCTCCCGGGCCAGAAGCTCAGGGGCTGGGCAGGAGGGTCCTGCAGATCAGATGTGGCCCTCAGGCCATAGTATGCCCACCTCTGGTCTAGCTCCATCCTCTTTGGAACATCTCAACATATAAAATCTCATAAAAGTTTGAGACCTGGAAGGCCATTTAGGCCCCTACACAACAAGCCTGCACATCACTTTAAGCATTTGAGTACAGTGCCATTGACTTCAAAGGGACTACACAAGTGCTTAGAGTTAGGCATGTGCTTAAGTATCCTGCTGAATCAGGATTATAGGCCTCATTCCTTTTCAGCTAGATGTTTCACTCATAATAATCCATCTCTCACTCCACTTCATTCCTATGCCACTGCTTTTTCATGACTGGGTAATGCACACTGTCACATGGTTCCTAGATTTTAGCATTATTACCACCAACACTAGGTTTTCATTATTATTGTGAGGCCCACATAGTACACTTGCAATCAGTGCACAGAGAGTCTAAATGGAGGGGAGGGAGTATTGCAGCCACATTCAGTGCAGGGTTTCCTGCAGAGAATGTGGACCTGCAAATAAACAGAGAGTGGGTGGGTCAGGGGAGGAATGATCTGGCCAAGAGCGTGGCAAGAGGAAATTCCTTGTTGTCTATATAATTGGCCAAAATTTTGCAAACTTTCAAATTTCAATGACTCTGTTAGGGTGGAATGGGGACTGGATATTTGTTTAAAAGTCACAAATACTTTCCTCTGTCATTTAACCAACACTAGTCACTGCCTGGAACCAGGCTAAGCACAGAAAGAAATTTAATGCAGACAGATATAGTGTTGTTCCTGCACAGTCCTCTCTGTCCTAGGGAACTCCATTAAGAAGTGGAGTCCCAGGGCCAGGCACCAAAGGAGACCCAGAGCAGCTGGGTTGAGCTAGACAGAGGGCCCAGACCTGTTTGTTCTCATGTGGGGTGTTTAGGAACTATTATAGGAATCAAGTTAACCTTCATTTTTCTAGTTCCAGTAATGTGCCAATTTCATTTACTGGAAATATCTTTGGGAAATATCCATTGGGTTATGGGAGCAAATAGAAAGGGAAAGTATAATCACTGAGCAAAGGCCTGAAACAAACCCCAGTGACGGCAACGGGAAGGTTTCCTTTTGACTTCAAAGGGCATTTGATCAAAATCAGTAAACCAAATTCTAACAAGGTGGTAGACAACGATGGCTGCTGGAAAACCAGTGTGAAATAGGTATTTCTTCTGCTTATTCTAGCTCAGGGAATCCACAACCTTTGGCATGCGGCCCATCAGGGAAATCCACTGGCAGGCTGAGGCGGTTTGTTTACCTGCAGTGTCCGCAGGTTCGGCCGATGACAGCTCCGACTGGACGCGGTTCACTGCTCCAGGCCAATGGGGGCTGCAGGAAGTGGCGGCCAGCACATCACTAGGCCCACGCTGCTTCCCGCAGCCCCCATTGGCCTGGAGCGGCGAACTGCAGCCAGTGGGAGCTGCAATAAGCTGAACCTGTTCTAGCTCTACCCAACAATTATAAAAATGCTGCTCTTCTGGACCTCTGTGACAGGAAACATCCTTTGGGACAGCAGCTGCAGAGGAGTGTTCCAGGATCGGGCTTATTGGCCAAGGTGTATCAATCTGTCAAAGCTAAGGTCTGAACAAATCTCCAACTATAGGAATTAAAAAATAATTAGTGCAGAAAGCTAAAAATGCTGAGAGTTCAGTTCCTTAAGCATAAAAAACAAAACACATTTTATCTAACTTCTGTTTCATTATTATACTCTAAATTATTTAAAAAAACTAACCAAGCAGGATTGCTCTCGCAAACTTCTATATGACTGCAAACTTAAGAGACATGAATATATTCAGTGAGGTAAAAATGATGATTATATAAAGCAAGGTGAGAATAAAGAGCAAGATACGGCAATAAGAAGATTATTGAACTTTTTGCTCATCAAACAGCAACACTGAAATGAAAACAGAGTCTCATTTTGAAAATCCCACCAAGACAGGATCATAATTTTACAACAAGTAGCAAGATAAAGAATTATTACTATAGAGTCTGCTTTCAGTTCTGAGAAAGAGCATGTTCTTTGTTGGTTTAAATAGGTGGCAAACTCTGGGACCCTACACAGGGAAGCAAGGCTGCTCTTTGGAGACATCCTGTTAGGAGGTGACTGAAAATTTCCTTAAGGTTCAGTAGAATAACTGTGGAGTCATACTGGCTTGCAGAGCTGTTTGAAGAATGGCAATACATTGTCAACAAATGGTGAAAAACATTTTTGGTAAAATGCAAAAGCAGTTCCACTAACTGGTGGCTTCGCTTGGCTACAAGACAGACGTGAAAGCGCAAGTGCCACACTCAGATGCAGAGGAAACTACTAGGGTATAGGACAGAGAGCAGGTTATGGAGGGAAATACCAAGCTCAAAGAAGGAGCTTAGGCTGAGGTGTATGCTTTTAAATAATCAATAAAACCAAATCTGAGGAAAAATGATAAATTTGCCTATATACAGATGACAAATTCTGGCCTTCCTCCTGGCCCTCAGCACAGCAGAAAAGGGCTGTGGCCAGGGGACCTCTGAACATCAGTGATTTCCAGTTGCCACAATGGGTACACAATGGGCAACCAGGCATAAGAGTAGTTTTTTGGCTGCTTTGATTTAGCCAGATGAGCATACTGATTGTTGACAAGCCTCAGGATCTTGGGGTCATTGTCGGGTCCTGTTTCAGAGGGGTAGCCATGCTAGTCTGTGTCAGCAAAAAGAACAAGGAGTACTTGTGGCACCTTAGATACTAACAAATTTATTTGAGCGTAAGTTTTTGTGGGCTAAAACCCAGTTCATTGGATGCATGCAGTGGAAAATACAGTAGGTATACACACATACACACACACACACAGAGCGAGAACATGAAAAAATGGGTGTTGCCATACACACTATAACGAGAGTGAAAAATTAAGGTGAGCTATTAGCAGCAGCCAGATGAGAGACTCTGATCCACAATATGTATAGCTGATTAGCACCAGGGTGGAAACTCCTCCAACTTACAAATGAATGGTTATGACAGGTACAACCAGGGTATAACCTAGAACTGTGGGACTGCTGTGCCCCCTTAACTCTCCATCTTGGGCAGTCTCTCACAATGCTTTGCCAATGACAAGCAACAAACCCTTCCATGGGCTGTCATCACTCAGTGACCAGTGGGCAGAAGCACACCCAGCTAAGCTGCATGAATACTCTACAAGGCACGTATGAACTCTACACAGGGAAACACCAGTAAATTCCCAAGCCCACAGCCTTGCACCCCAAACGTGTAATCTTACACTGCTGAAGACCTTCTCTTGAACAGTGCAAGCTTATTCATTAGTTTGCCACTTTGACAAAGGAAAATGGACAGGCACCAGTCTTGGTAACCTGAGCTGATTTTCCAAGCACTTTTGACAAACTCACTGGCAAGGATAAAACATTAAAATAAGTTTAATAACTTCAGAAGGATAGACTTTATGTGATTATAAGTAGTAGGCATAAAGATCAGATATAGTTACCTTAAAAATAAAAAGTAAACATGCATTCTAAATCCTAAACTTTGATTCAACTCTTGCTTAGTCTAAAACAGCTTTTCTCACCCCACTGGATGTTGCAGGTCTGTTACAGTTTAATACACAGGTTGAGTTTCCTTCTCAGCCTGGGACCAAACTCCTTAGTTTGAAGTCTATCTTCCTAGTGTTCTTGTTGCCTTCAGAGTCGGTGGGGGAGGATAGAGGAGGTCTCATGATCCCACTGTCCCTTATTTTATACCCTGAATTTATGTGTCTGAAAAAAATACTGGCCTAGGCATGTCCTGGTGGGTCTTGCTGAGTCACAGAGTTGAGCAATCCACATTGTGTGGTGCTGGTGCAACAGAATTGTAAATGTTTTACAGAATTGTAAATCTCTTGTTTACAATTCCCCAGCTTATCAATGGTCATTAAATGCCTGACTGGCTGGGGGTTTGTTGTCACCAGAGAGCTAACTGTGGAAAACTCCCAAATTCACAACATATTTCAATAACAACCAAAGAGCAAAATCTTATAACTTCATACACAATAACTATATACATATTTTGACAGAACAATGAGTTTCAGCAAATCATGACCTTTCATATGGTATCTTGCAAAGAATGCCTTGTATGAAATATCTTAACCATATACCATTGATGAATAGGGGGGCTACAGGGTGCTACTCTGAGTCCCAATGAGTCACAATGGTGGCATCTGAAAATGAAGAGCTAATTTTGATTATGAGGGAACTGACTGACTTTGTTACTGTAGATTTATGCCAGTGTAACTAAAACATAGTGGCCAGTTTATTTTATGTCCCACTCTACTGCCAGGGATATTTTTTACAACTGAGAGCTTGAGAGCCACCTCATGAGACTTCCAGCACCTGGCCAGGTTGGAAGCTGGAGCTGGGCCATGGTAAGAACTGCACAGGAAGCCCGGGCTGCTGTGGAGAGCCCCAACCCTCCACCTGTCCTAGGCCCAAAAAGCAAGTCCTGGTCCGTGTCCCCGCCCACCAGGGCATGCTGCCCAGAGTAGGTGGAGGGTCCAGGGCTCCCCACAGTGGCCCAGGTTCCATGGGCGGCTCTTACCACAGCCCGGTTCTGACTTCCAGCCTGGCCAGAGGGCGGAGCATTGGGGATAAAAGGAGGAGCATGGGGTGGAGCCACAGTTACAGAGCCAGTGGCCCCTCCCCCAATTCTATAGAGGTTTTGGCACTCCTGACAGGGCCCCCAAATTGGCTGGAGCCCCTGAGCACATGACCTGTGGACCTGTGCATTAATTTGCTACTGACCAAATTGAAGGATCCACAGGAGGATCTGGGCTGAATATAAATTAGTTCTGTTCTGTTCCTGTAATTTAAGAGAAAAAACTATCTAGTTTAGCTTGTAGTGAAATGTAAGATAAGCTGAGACTCAATATGCCTATAGGCTATTTGCTGTTTAAAATCTGTATACAATGCTCTGTTCCAACTATTAAATAAATATACTTTGTTTTAAGAAGGCTGTTGGTCACTATCATTGTGCACTAGCTTCTAAAACCCAGTCAGGCCTTCAGGGTGATAAGTAGTTGCTCCACTGGTCCTTGTCTATGATGGAAAAATCATGAGATTCCATTCTGAGACAACTCAGGGCAAGATGCCAAACACTGAGCTGAGCGCACTCAGAGAAAAAGAAAGGGAACAGAGGCGCAGTTAGCATGACAATTATATTCTATTTTTTAGGAAGGAATTAGTTATACATTTGCAGATCTACAGCTAATGATACCATGTGGATAAGAACCACAGTCTACTCAGTTGCTACAATTTAATAGTTATGGTGTCCTAACATTTCTTAATGTTTGCATACTGCTCTCATTTGCTTATTCCTGACTCCTTCTTTCCCCATGACCTTTTCTCAAGTGTAGTGAATTAAAGACCACAATGACTATAACTGAGTTAGTAATATTCAATTGTTTTTTTTATGCCCACATCAATGGGAAATCCTCACAAATTTACCTTTGCTGGCCAGACAACAACAAAGCTCCTACATTCACTACTGCTTCTGTAATGGGATTGAAATGGTTTCTAATATCCTTTTACCAAAATGTTCACCCAGCCCTTTAATTATATTTCAGGCTTAATGTGTTTTTTTTCCCCCCTCACAGTTTCTTGAACGGTGATCTGCATTGCATTTCATGCCCCTTAGTTGTTTTTCTGTCTGTCTCAATTACACCTTGGCGATAGAGTTTTAAAAACCTTAATTTTGTTTTCTTAAATTCAGACAAAAGATTTTCCTTTCAAGAAAAAGCTTTTTAACTTATTCTGATACCTAAGTTAAGGCTGTAGAGCCTAGTCATTTGTATGCTTGAGCCTATTAAATTTAGCTCACTGTGTTTTGGGTTGGCAGGAATGTTTTAATGTAAGAGAAATCCTTGGCTATTTTGCTTTGGCTATTGTGCTTTAAGAAAATTCTGCTTTCAGAATACATTTCAGCTGAATACATTTTGATTGTCTTTGAAAGAAAAACAGGAGGAATATAAATCACTTATTTTCATGCTACTGTGTTGGCTTTCAGGAGGGGATGTAACTGTCCAAAACAATTTGTCGCAATTCTCACTAGTTCATGGGGGTGTTGTTTCCATTTAGTTTTCAGTGGAAAGTCAACACTGCCTCATTGAATAAGTGTTTGAATTAAAATTTTTGGATTTTTTGTACCCATTTGGAATTTAAGGGATAAACGACACCGGATGCAGGTTAAATTAAGCTGAGCAGCGCTGCATACAGTAAATATGTCCACAGTTGAGCTGAATAAAATGTACAACTGTAGTTCTATTCCTTAATGAGATGTGTGATACTATCTAAAGTGTAAGGTAACTGTCTACACGAGGGGTTCCCAAACTTGGTTTGTGGCTTGTTAAGGGTAAGCCCCTCGCGGGCTGCGAGACATTTTGTTTACCTGAGTGTCTGCAGGTACAGCCACTCACAGCTCCCAGTGGCCGCGGTTCGCCTTTCCCGGCCAATGGGAGCTGCAGCAAATGGTGGCCCGCCTGCGCTGCTTCCCGAACTGTGGCCACTGGGACCTGCGAGCGGCCATACCTGCGGACGCTCAGGTAAACAAAGTTTCTCGAGGCCCGCCAGTGGCTTACCCTGAACAAGCCACAAATCAAGTTTGGGAAACCCTGGTCTACACTAATATGGTCACCATATTTACAAAATTGTGATACATTTTGTACAAAGTATGCCTTGTGAGGTATCATTGGAAAAGTTGTAATCTGCTGAGTATTATAATCTTGTTATAATGTGCATATCAACATTGTGTGTGGAATTATGAAAAGTTTTCTATATGTTTGTAACTCAAACATGTTTTTGAGGGTCAGAAATGTCCAAAGGCTAGTTCTTCTGGAATAACAAAAGAACTGTAAACAAGAATCTCTTCATGTCAGACCTGAAAACATCTCAAAACAGCATGTATGCAGAATGTGCAAGCAAAATTTACACTTCATATGAAGAACTGATGACAAAGCACGTATGTCATGGAATTGCCTGACCCCATGACATGGCACAGATTTTTCCAGAAAAAAGGGTCAAGTTATAAAAAGGAAAAACAAAGGCACCTGGCCACCTCTTTTCTATCCCATCTCTGGCCTGGTGAATTGTGACAGAGGAAAGTTTAAACAAAAGGACTGAGGTCCCCAAAAACTATTTGGGCAACCCAGAGAGACTTATATAAAAATAGCAGATTTCATATTCCTGCTGTCATTTTGAATGACATACTTTGATCCAACAGGTTTCAGAGTAACAGCCGTGTTAGTCTGTATTCGCAAAAAGAAAAGGAGTACTTGTGGCACCTTAGAGACTAACCAATTTATTTGAGCATAAGCTTTCGTGAGCTACAGCTCACTTGCTCAAATAAATTGGTTAGTCTCTAAGGTGCCACAAGTACTCCTTTTCTTTTTTTGATCCAACAGTATTGCATTTTATCTGCTTTAACCTTTTAGTTTTTTTTTTTTTTGCTTAGTTAATAAATCTTTAGTTTTCTAAAGGATTGGCTCCAGCACTATCTTTGGTGAAAGGTCCTGAGCGTTCATTGATCTGGGTAAGTGACTGCACCCCTGGGGCGGGAAGAACTTAATGTGTGGTGATTTCGGTGTTTTAATGAACTTTCATCACAGAAGCCCAGTTTATCTGGGTGGTAATATAGGCTGGAGTGTCTAAGCTAATGTAGTGTTCAAGGAGCACACATTTGATGTTGGTTTGGTTAAATCTAATTATAGAATATACTACCAGTGTGGGGATGTCTGTGCAGTATGACCTGAAATTGGCCCTCTCAGCTGTGATCCATACTGGGCATGGCAACACACTGTAGTGTTTTTTTAAAAGTACATCCTACATTATTCAATTTATCTTAAGAGCTCATGGGGAAGCTGAGAAATGGGCCATAGTGTTTAAATTCAACTTCTGATTCTTGTTTAAGATACTAAAAGGAATTGGTTTGCAGGAGGGTTGTGAGAGTGAAAGTGTGTGTGGGAACATGCATGTGCACAAATTCAGCAGACCAGCAGCCTAAGCCAGAAGCCCACTAAATTCAATGGGAGTCTTTCACTTCGGAGGGCTTTGGTTGAGACCACGAGGTGGTATTTCTGAAGTCAAGATACAATTCTTCTTCAAATACTGAATTTAGATCAAAAGAATATTAAATGTAGTATATTATTGCTCACTGGAAGGAATAACCATAATCACATTATGCCCACCAGAGGTTTTTTTACAATTTTTCTATTAAGACTGTCAGTTAATCGCCGATAACTCACGAGATTAACTCAAAAAATTAATCACAATTTAAAATATTAATTGTGAGTAATCACAGTTTTAATTGCACTATTAAACAATAGAATACCAATTGAAATTTATTACATATTCTGGATGTTTCTCTTTGAAATAATTTTCAAATATATTGATTTCAATTACAACACAGAATACAAAATATATAGTGCTCACTTTATATTATTTTATTACAGATATTTGCACTGTAAAAATGATAAAAATAATATTTTTCAGTTCACCTCATTCAAGTACCATAGTGCAATCTCTTTATTTTGAAAGCACATCTTACAAATGTAGAATTTGTTACATAACTGCACTCAACCCCACCCCCTCCAATTTAAAACTTTAGAGCTGACAAGTCTCCTCAGTCCTCCTTCTTGTGCAGCCAATCACGAAGAGAAACAAGTCTGTTTACATTTATGGGAGATGCTTCCAGCTTCTTATTTACGGTGTCACCTGAAAATGAGAACTGATGTTTGCACGGCACTTTTGTAGCTGGCATTGTAAGGTATTTACATGCCAGATATGCTAAACATTTGTATGCCCCTTCATGCTTTGGCCACCATTCCAGAGGACATGCTTCCATTCTGATGACGCTCATTAAAAAAATAATGCATTAATTAAATTTGTGACTGAAGTTGGGGATAATAGTAAGTCTCCTTCTTTGTGTTTTACCTGCATTCTGCCACATATTTTATGTTTTAGCAGTCTCCGATGATGACCCAGCATGTTGATCATTTTAAGAACACGATCACTGCAAATTTGACAAAACCCAAAGAAGGCACCAATGTGAGATTTCTAAAGATAGCTACAGCACTTGTCTCAAGATTTAAAAATCTGAAGAGCCATCCAAATCTGAGAGGCACGAGGTGTGGAGCATGCTTTCAGAAGTCTCAAAAGAGCAACACTCTAATGTGTAAATTACAGAACCCAAACCACCACAGAAGAAAATCAACTTTTTGCTGATAACATTGGACTCAGATGAAGAATATGTACATGCATTGGTCTGCATTGCTTTGGATCATTATTGAGCAGGATCCATCATCAGCACAGACGCATGTCCTCTGGAATTGTGGTTGAAACATGAAGGGACATATGAATCCTTAGAGCATCTGGCATGCAACTATCTTTCAACACCGGTGACAACAGTGCCATGTGCATGCCTGTTCTCACTTTCAGATGACACTAAACTAAAAGCAGGCAACATTTTCTCCTGCAAATGTAAACAAACTTGTTTGTCTGAGCGATTGGCTGAACAAGAAGTAAGACTAGTGGACTTTTAGACTCTAAAGTTTTACATTGCATTCAAAAATAAAACAGTTTTTTTTTGTACATAACTCTACATACAGTACTTGTATTAAGTGAATTGAAAAATACTTTTTCTTTTATTTTTACAGTGCAAATATTTATAATAAAAAATATAAAGTGAGCACCTGTACACTTTGTATTCTGCATTGTAATTGAAATCAATATATTGAAAATGTGGAAAACATCCAAAAATATTTATATAAATGGTATTCTATTATTAATACTGTGATTAATCACACGATTTAAAAAAATGAATTGCACGAGTAATTGTGCGTTCCATCACGATTCATCTTTTAAATTGCTTGATAGCCCTAGTGAAATTGCTTTAGCTTGACAGTAGTAATTTTAAAGCTCGTGTTGGCCCTGAATATATTTGAGACAGACTCCTTAAGCTCTGTATTCATATATGTACAACCCCACCCTCTCAGCTTTGTGTCTGAAGACAGTAGGTGATTGTCTTGCCACAGCAAAAGTACAAAAAAAAATTCTCCGCTTAAAAAATAAATAAAATAAAACAGAACATATTTTTCATTTATTGTCCTTGGGGCTAAATTTATCAATCCATTTTCTATTTTGTTGAACTGAATCCTGAGCGCGTTGTCCAAGGATGGGCAGCACTATACAAGAGGTAGTTATAATTAAATTGTACATTTTACACAGAAACCATACAAATACAGCAAGTAACAATGAGTTTGCTACAGATATCACAGAACACAATGGAGCAAACGCCTGCTGTCAACCCATCCATTCAACCCCTTTGCCATCAATGAGATTGTATGAATTAATTGAGGGTTGATTGAGCAGGACACACCAACTCAAAGTGGCATCAGACCCTGCCAGAACAGCCGATTGAAAACCTGCAGACATATATCTCCATTGCTACGATGACCAACACCTCCCACAACACACCTTTCAAGATCCATGGGTCCTACATATGCCTATCACAGCATGGGGTGTATCTCATCCTGTGCATTAAATGCCCCAACAACTATGTGTTTGAAACAGGACAATCACTACAGTCTCAGATGAACTCTTACAAAAAAATGATAAAAGACAAAAACAGCATCACCTGTGGTTGAACACTTTTCACAAAGCAGTTACTCTATATCTGATCACTCAGTCCCCATCCTCAAAGGAAACCTGCACATCAGCTTCAAAAGACAAGCTTGGAAACTCAAATTCACAACTTTGCTAGACAATAAAATCATCGACTTCATATAAACACTAGATTTATGGATTATTACAACAATCTATTACCTACTAATACCCTCACCCACCCATCCACACAAGCTGCCTTCTCCTCCCACCCACCAAACTTCCTTTCCTTTCCTTTCATGGGGGGCTATGACTGGAGGGTGCTAATGGGCCACATGAACTTGACTAGTCCCTTGAAATGTGTCTCAACTACTTATGTTAAACAGTATATTCCACCTTGTTTTTAGTTGTGACACTGAGTGTGTTTCCCAAACCTGAAGAAGATTTCTGAGTAAGCTAGACAGCTTGACTTTCTCATGACTAGAAGTTGGTCAAATAAAATATATTACCTCACCCACACTGTGTTGCTAATATCCTGTGACCAACATGACTACAACAATTCTTCACACAGCACTCTCTGTGGCATTTCCTACTTCCATACTGGAGACAGCCATATAAACTCACAGAAGCTATAGTACCTATCTTTCTCCCAGGGGTAGCATGCAGTCTAACATTCATATTGCCAGTCAGTTCTTTTTTTTTAAATAGTTCAGTGATATCAAGTATAATAGAACCTCAGAGTTATGAACTGACCGATCAACCTCACACCTCAATCAGGCAACAGCAGAGACAAAAAAATAAAGCAAATATAGTGAAGTACTGTGTTAAACATAAACTACTAAAAAAATAAAGGGAAAGTTTAAAAAAAGATTTGAGAAAGTAAGGAAACCATCTATCTTGTGTGTGAACTTGGACAAGCTACTTCGCCTTTCTGAGCCTCTGTTTCCCCTCCTACTCTTTGCCTGTCTTGCCTATGTAGACCATAATCTCTATGGCATGGATTGTCTCCTACCAGGTGTTTGTACCGCTTTCACTAGGGGCTGCTAGATGCTACTGTAATACAAATAATAATAAACACTGAATAATTTAGTCAACTAATGAGTTCATGAATTGTCTGAGCAGCTTGGATTTGTTTCTTATTCAAAATAGTCAAAGAACAGTTTCTCTGAATAATGCTTAGTCTACTGATTGGAAGCAGGTTATAGCACATATTCAGTGTTCAGAATACTAGTAGTGTTGGCCAGTGATCCTTGCTTGGATACATTGATCACATGTCTTGTTTCAATTCCTTGACTGGATGAGTATAATTCTTACTTAGGTTTTCAGCATGAATATTCACATTTAGTGAATATATTTCTATAAGCATTCCTCACTCATGAGAATATTTGTGGAAACTGAACACAAAATAAGAGTGAACAGTGCTGATGTAAGATATATTTTTAATCTGAAAAAAATGCACTGTGAATTTTTAAAAGATATTCACACAACAGGAATATGAGGTAAGAAAATGAGCTAAAAATACTAAAAAAGATCTTCACCAGTTATAAATGGAAGCCAATGTAATCAGGCCCAATATTATTGATGTAATTTTTATTTACATAAGATTTACTGTAGTGCACTAATGTTTAAGAAAATATTTGTATTTGTAAACCAAAAAAAAATGATAATTCTCAATTGTTCCAGGGAACCTCTGAAGACAACAATTTTCTTTTAAACTTGTCTATCTAAAGAGAATTTTGTGTAACAAACGTCTTGCCTCACATGTTCAAAAGACAGATTATTGAAGGAGCTTCACATTAATACCTACAGTCATGTAATTAATTGACAAAATAAACCACCGGGAAACCACTTGATCTCATCTGCTGAAACCATGTACACTAACTTGTGAATGTAAGGTTCTAAACACTTCTTTGGAAAAAAAAGTATTACTGTAACAAGAAATGGAAAGACTAACAAAACAGTTGCTACAGCAATCATCTGAAATACTAAGTCAGTTTTTCAGTGGTTAATTATCTACCGGCATCAAGAATTTTTATCAAAGTGCATTTTAGCAAAACCCCGATCAGATACAAATTTAAAGATTTTACCAAATAAATATACCACTATACAACATGATTGTAAATGTCTAAAAATGCAGGTTTATAATCTGATCTCTGACTCACTCTAAATGATAGTGACTCTTGTACCTAGAGTACCTTCAAAGGGGATTCATCAAAGAAAAGATATTTCAGTTATTATTGATACA
The DNA here is from genome assembly GCF_965140295.1 of Lepidochelys olivacea. Taxonomy (NCBI): domain Eukaryota; kingdom Metazoa; phylum Chordata; order Testudines; family Cheloniidae; genus Lepidochelys; species Lepidochelys olivacea. The sequence continues at coordinate 173,570,707 of NC_140411.1, forward strand.
TGGCCTATTTTCTCTTTGTCATATAGTTTGATTGTAAACAGGGTGCAAACATCTGTATTCTCCTTTTATTTTGTAAGAACACTATCAAAATCTGAGCTAGGTTTATGCAACAGCTTGAACCTATATATCTAAAAAAATGAAGTTTTTCAATGTTAATCTAAGAAACAGATAAAAATAGATCGATGATAATCTGCATAGACTGTCTAGGAAAATAAAGGATTTCAGTCAGCAAAACATATGCTTTGCAGCAAATATTTTGATAAACATTTCATTTTTCAGTGTGCATGATTTTTGGCATGACACATTAAGAGTAAAAAACTAGCACAATTAATTTGTTTATGCTGAGTATCTGAAAATAGTTATTATAGAATATTCATTATGAAGTATCCACCAGCATTTAAAAGAATTGACAAACACCTTCATGGAAATGTGTATATCAAAAGGGCTGTGAATATTTATATATCAGCAACTAAGCCCTGCTTATCTCTGTCAGCACCCTGTGGTGGTGAAATTATCCTGCTTTAGAAGCCAGGAGATGGGCCAGTTCCCAAGGGAAGTTAAGAGTTGAAGACAGCATTGGCTTAAATTACTGTCTTCTAAGCTTGGGAGTTACCATCACCCCATCAAACAGTTTAGGAAAAACTTTGTCCATCTGTAATATTCTGTCGATCTTGTCACTAGCACTTATGCAGTGAGCCTAGCCCTGCATCAAGACTGACAGTTTTAGCCAAGAAAAAGCAACTCATCTTCAGCAAGATTTCAAAGTGTCCCAATTGTCACTCTAGCTGGAGAAAATCTAGCATTCATACCAAGTGCACCCACAGTATCACAGTTATCTGTTGTTCAGTAATGCATGGTCTTTTTCTCCCCTTAAGTTATTATAAACCAGATAAAAGCCTCCTTCGAAATGGGGGCTTCAAAAGAGTCTAAAGCAGATGTCCCTACAGGTCTTCTCAACTTCTCTTTATGGTGTCAGTATGAGATTAGGGCAGGAGTTTGAAAGTGACATTTGCAAGCTCTCCCTTATGAAGTGTTGGTGAATAGTGCATGTGGTGGAGAAGGGTCCTAATCCAGGCATTCTTCTGAGAGTTTGCTCTGTGCTTCTTAGATTTAGGAGAGTAGAAAGTCTTCAGGAAGCGAGGGTGTGGCTGAAGAGGGAGGGAAGGAGCTCTCGGCTGGGAGACACCCTCAGCTAAATAATCCAAAACTGTAGATGTGCAAGGCATGCTGCAAAGCCGATCTCTTCTCCCAAGTTTTAGGGGAAAGGGGCTTGTGCTGAGGGCTGTGATCGAGGGATGAAGTGGGATCCCCACCTTTCCTGATTATGGGAAGACTCCTATGTTTTTCATTTATTTGTATTTTTAGTAAATGTCAGAGACATGTAGAGGTTTGAACAGGTCCATTGAAATGTTTTGCATAAATAAATAAATGAATAAAATAAATGAATACATAAAATCTGGATACAATATCTCCATTTTATTGTAATAGGGTATGGTATTCAGACCCTCCTCCAATGCCTATCCATCATAACAGAATAAGTTATGCATGGAGAGGCAAACTTCAGTTTCCTTACTTATGTGCATTTATCTGTCAAGATTTGTGTTTTTAATATTATTATTTAGTTATTTTATTTATTAGCATTTACTCTTTTTTCCCCTACAGCTTTCTGTCAGAAAGATTAGTTTTTCTTTCGGTACAATCCAAAATAAAATGTTGATTTCAAAGTTCTATTTAACTAGGGTTTTTTTTTAAAGATTTGATAGTAGGTTTACATGCCTGTTATTGCATTCCTGCGGCATTAATACCACTTTCTCCTTGACAAATTATTTCAACTTAATGATTCTTGCAACCTCACAGTGTAAGACTATGCAAACCACATCTTTAACATTACCTTATGGAATGCTGCAGAGAGATTTGGGGGAATAATTTAAATCTGAAACAGTCATTTTCAGGTAGTATCCTCTTGAATCATTGGTCATAGCCTTGTTCTCCATATGACAGCACAAGTTTCTATAAATGTAACTAAAATGGTAATCAAAAGATAATTTACTTTTGCCCCTGAAAAGGTACAGCCTAGAGGAAAATGGATCAAGGGATATGCTACTGATCTTTTTGCATGCAAAGAAGAAAATCAGTTATGGTTCCAGTTGTAGAAGGTCAATAAGGAATATCACACTTGGGCTGTGGCACCTCAGACAAGGAGGATAATTCTGTCTAAAAACAAAATAGGAGCAATCAAAACCTATATTGGTGGAGCAAGATTTTCGATTCCATTAATAGTCAGAAAGTTAGGGAAAACTAATCCCCCTGCTCTTCTCCTTTCTGTATAGTGGCGATAACTCTAATAAACTACGCTAAACTACTATTTCAAATATACCTCCTTTCGATTCTACCCCCTCAGCCATCTCCACTAGGGCACCCAACCTGGATGGAGTTCTACATGGTCAGAGCCCAGGACCTGTTCAGAGTTCCACTGCCTTCACTAGGGCTCCTTGTTGGTGCCAGGGGACTTCCCACATAGTACTTATTGAGCCTAGAAGTGTTTCTAACATTGAGAACATTGGGGACCTTCAAAGAGCTGCCATATTTTTAAAATTCAGCAAGCATAAACATATTTTCCTTCTTTACCTCAAATCCAGAACTTCTTCCCAAAATTACACTGGTTTGAGGTTCAGGAATATTCTGCCCTACATTAGTGACAAGATTTAAGATCCAATCATTCAAGATGCATAAAAACAGAAGTTGTATGACATTGGAGAGGAGCGACACCTAGTTTCTGATTTGATTCCAGCCATAAAAGGTATGAAGAGACTGGACCTTAAAATAATAGCATTATGTTATATATTTGATGTAAAGTTTAACATTTGACAGTCATAATTTTTCTTTCCCATAGAGGTTTCTGTAGTTGTAGTTATGCTACTAAGGCACCTAGCATGACAGATGGAGGGATATGTAGAGTAGTATCAAAACACTAAATTATCTAAAATATTTGCAAAATAGGTTAACATAACACATGTGGCAAGTACAGAAAACATACCTGACAGCATGGTGGGATAGAAAGGTTTTTTATCAGTGAAAGTTCGCAAATTTACTCACTCACAAATCTTTTGGCCATCTCAAAAACATGCCTGTATATAAGCGACTGCAGAAAGAAGCAGATGAGATGCATTAATTTCTCTGAAAGTTATGGTACCTCTAAAATTGAAATGAATGTTTAAGTGTTCCCTGTGAATACAGATAGGCTTATCATATATGGGCTTTGTGGATTTTTTTCCATACTAAAATACTAAGTAACAGTCTCATTCATGATGCAGTAAATGGCAATGAACCACCAGGCAACTGATGTTAATAATGTAAAATTAGTTCACAAACTTGAAGGCTATGGTGATATATCAGACTGGGAGAGGGGGCTGAAATGTGTTTAAAGAATTCAGTCTTATTTGGCAAAAAGGTCCTTGTCTCACCAGAAGTGCCTTAAATTATTTCCTGATATCATCTGAGGTATACAGAGAAATCCCTTGATGATCTCTGGCCTAGCCTCAAGAAGCCACCAGCAGGGGACTGTAGGATAGAGGCAGTACATTCAGGTTTATAACTGGTAACATTAAGAATCTAAAAAGTTTTATACAGTTATTGTGTCAGAATTAAAATACCCTGGCATAGTGAATTGGGCATGAATTAGAATTGTAGTTAAAGGCCTCTCATAACTGGTGAAAATCTCTCAGTGAATGAAGAACAGAATCAAAAGGAATTTGATGTTCAGATTTACTTGGGTTCAGTTTAAGCATTTGTCCAAAAGTCCAAAATATTATTTTTTTTCCACAACACATTTCTGAAACATTTCTATTTGGAAATGGTGAAGCACTTTATTTTAAAATGTTCAGATTAAAACAAAATGTAACGTGTGCATGGAAATCAAAATTAAAAATTACTTTTTAATCAGTTTCAACATTAAATGAAAGTTCCCTTATGGGAGTTGTAGCTCTAGTGCCTCCTCCCTTTATTCTTCCCGGTAGGCTGCGCTCACTGGCAAGACATCTCACATGATGGAGCACTCCTGTCCATGGTACATTATGGTAGATATAGTCCAGCCAAGGAACCCAGCACATAGGAGAGAATGGGGACATGAAGCATTCATACTACAACTCCCAGGAGCCAATGCTGCATTATTGGCAAATGCAATTTAATCTCCCACTGATTCAAAATGAAATGTTTCACTTCCGTTCAACAAATTAAAATATTTTATTTTGGTCAAATAGACCAAAAATATATTAAATTTAGTTCTCTCGATGAAAAAGATTTCAAATTTTTCAGCAAAATCGAACGGGAAAATACCACTTGTGGAAACTACGTTTTTCATCAAAAAATAATTTTGATGAACATTCCCAACTAGATCTAATCTATAAACATGCACAGAGATATCATGTATACCCTTACATGTATTAAATAATGGAATATTTGTTTCTGGACTATCGTTCCAATGTGAGAAGTCATTTTCTGACATATTTGGACTGCAGCACACCACAACCTTCCCCAGCCTGAGTAAAAGTGTCAGCTACAGTAGAAAAGGCACCTTAGAGACTAACCAATTTATTTGAGCATGAGCTTTCATGAGCTACAGCTCACTTCATCGGATGCATACTGTGGAAAATACAGAAGATGTTTGTATACACACAGACCATGAAAAATGGATGTTTATCACTACAAAAGGTTTTCTCTCCCCCCACCACACTCTCCTGCTGGTAATAACTTATCTAAAGTTATCACTCTCCTTACAATGTGTATGATAATCAAGGTGGGCCATTTCCAGCACAAATCCAGGGTTTAACAAGAACGTCTAAGGGGGTGGGGGGTAGGAAAAAACAAGGGGAAATAGGTTAAACCCTGGATTTGTGCTGGAAATGGCCCACCTTGATTATGATGATCCAATGAAGTGAGCTGTAGCTCACGAAAGCTTATGCTCAGATAAATTGGTTAGTCTCTAACGTGCCACATGTACTCCTTTTCTTTTTGCGAATACAGACTAACACGGCTGTTACTCTGAAACCAGCTACAATAGGATTTTCTTGATTGTACGTAACTGAGATCCATTTACAAAATGGATTAAAGGAATTATTACTTAAGGGATATGGGCCTAATGTCAAAATTACCCTTCAAGAAAGATGCAGAAAATGGGTTTATCTATTTCAGTTGCATGTACAATCAACTACTTCTTGTAGTTTACTTCTCCTTAGGCTAATAAGGTCTTCATGCCCTAGAATTCAAATTAGTCTCAAATGATATTTTATCTGCAAGGACAGCAGGTCTTGAATGATGTTGCCTTACTTGTCAACAATAGTGGTATTCATTACTGTCCTTATCTAGACACCTTGTAGTCTGCTGAATAATACTTGTAGAATAAAAGTAAAGGAAATGTGTTGTTATTAAGACACCAATGGGAACAACAACAACAAAAAGTCTTTTTATGACAGCCTAATTCACTTACACATATCGGCCCATTAAAATAAATGCCAGAGAGCATTACGTTTTTATGACAAAAGGAATAAAACATGTTCCCTTTAACAGTGGGCCAAATCCTTTAACAGCTCCCTTTTCTATCCTTCTCTTTCAGTTTCACAAACAAAAGTTCTCTTTGATTTAGCTGTTTTCTGCACAGTTCTTTAGGAGTAAAAATAGAAAGAAAACAGAAGTGATTTTTATGAGTTCTTACAATTATGACACCATAGTGCATAAGCCTATTCCAATGCTCTTAATAAAAATATAAAATCAGAAACACTGGATTTGTTTGAAGGTTAGTGTAAGTAAAATATAAGAATGGCAGGGTCAGGGTCCGAGCAGCTGAAGAAAAAGTTCAGAGTGCATCTGCATTCCCTTCCTGAAGTTTAATAGTCTGAAAAACTCCAACCAAATAAAAGAAATCCCAAACATAACAATATAATTAGGGTGACTCAATGCTTTTAAGCTCTATGACCTGACTATTAGTGAGCATAATAACTCCCCCGTTTGTTCTTTCCTTACAAGATCCCAGCCTTATTTTAAAACTCTGATAACACCTAGGTGCAGCTGCACTCAATTACTTCAAGTGCATACTGGAAGCTGGAATTTTACCTTGAGAGACACATATCTATGTCTGGCTTGTTGGGTTTTAACTCTAGGACTGCAGTGTGTGGGATGCATCATGGCTATGAGGCCCCCAACAGGAGCCACCAAATTATGAGTATACTTTCTCACAGTAATGCATAGCATATTAAAATGAAACTTCCTTAATTGCAGGCTAGCCCATGCTCCTAAATGATTTATTGTACAAATCAGAGTGTCAAACTCTTATTGAGTGCATTACCTATGTGAAACAAGAAGTATGATTTTTAAGGCCATTGAACAATATGAGCCAAATCATTCCAGGCATAGGTCCATTACAATAAATTTAGGATAGAAAAATTTGGCCTTCTGAGATTTTTTGTTTTGTTTATATCTATATCAAACTAGATACAAAAACAACATAACAAGAACATTAAAGTTTTCAAAATCACTCACTCAAAAGCTAAGAAATGTTAATGCTAAAGTTCTCCCATAATTTGGTTTCCTTGAATCTTCCCTAATATCCTAGAGGGGGTCTTTGGTAATGTCAGGAATAGAACCTACTTCATCTGGGACCCATCCCTGTACCTTGAACACAACAGCTTTTCTTTTCTTGTCATCCTCTGCCAGGAGTCATCTAGAGTAAGCATTGTGAATAACAATTACACAAGTGCCTCATACCACATTTAATTTTTGTATGCAATTTCCTGTGGGTTTTTTCCCCTTTACAAAAGAAAATCAGAATTTCCATCACCCATATTGCCCATCTGCATGAGTCATCAGCAGGGTTCAAACCTCTAAATGGTAGCAGTAATAGGCTTTATATCGACCAACCACTAGAAGGGTGTCTGACCCGTGCTTTGCCAGTGGCTTACACAACTGTGCCAGACATCAGCTAGGAGCCAGGATTTCTGTGTTCAGTCCCTGGCTGTGAAAGAAGAATGTGGTCATAGCCATATCTGAAGTCAGGAAGGAATTTTTCCCAGGGTCATATTTTGGCAGAGACCCTGGAGGTTTTTTCACTTTCCTCTGCATTATGGAGCACAGGTCACTTGCAGGTTAAACTAATGTAAATGGTGCATTCTCTAGAACTCTAAGTATTTAAATCATGATCTGAGGACTTCAGTTACTCAGCCAGAGGTTAGGGGTCTATTGCAGGAGTGAGTGGGTAAGGTCCTATGGCTTGCATGTGCAGGAGATCAGACTAGATGATCATTATGGTCCCTTCTGGCCTTAAAGTCTGTGAGTCTGGCCAATCACACACATTTGGTACTTTCACTCTGAAAAGCAATGTGCCTTAAAGTTTGAGACATGCATTTAGAGAAACATTTCTTTTACCACCTCTACCAGAATGACTGTTCAGCCTCTCAGTTATCTCACCTTTAAAGTGAGGTATCATGGTTACACAGTGAGCTGTGTCTTACACATCCTTCACAGTCTCTATGAGGTGACATAGTTGCTACCTCCATACTTCTCTACAGTTCTACCACTCATTCTGGATCCCTGGGTTGCAGCCCCCATTTTCCAACTGTGCGAACTCATCAACCCCTATCATATTTCACACCTAAACTAAATTTGCCTCCAGCAGCTTTTTGAAGTTAATCAAAACAGTTCCTTCAAAACAAATATATTGTTTATTCACCCAAAGGTTACATGGCAATCAAAGAAAAGGGTTAAAACAACAAATGCCTATATACATTTGATCTTACATAATCCTTATTTTTTTCTTGCAACGTTAGGTAGGTTCCACTTAACTCAGAAACCCTTAACTCTGGGCTGGGAGGGACAGATTGCCCTACTGTATTCTCTTTCTCTGTCAATGTCTCCCCTCAAGCAGTTGCTAATAACTCACCTCCCTCCCTTTCTCCAGAGGGTCCTTTAAACATTAATTGACCCTTTAACCTCTGGGCTCTCAGCTTTATCAAAAAGGCAGTGTAACATAGGTGGGAAGACACAACATCCACTTCAGAGTTACTAGCTTGCCTATTGTCTTGCAAGTCTTTAATGGACTGTTATTTATCTCAGGCTTTTGAGTTATCATTCTGCAATTTTCTCAACATCCCACTATTAACTTAACCAGTATACATTCATACATTCCACGAACCCAATATGGCATCTCATTAGCTAGGTAACCCATTTGTAACATTATTATTACAGATCAACTCCATGTTCTCCACAGTGGGTAACGATACTGGTCTGCTTCCTAAGGTAGGAACATGAGCCTTTACTCAGTAATAAGGATGGTGAAGTGCACGGAAATATAACCAGAAGTAGGTAGAAGATCTAAGACTAGAATTCATATGAGAGAGGAGGTGGGTGGGAGTGTTGTAGTAAAGGTAATTGCAAAACAAATGATCGAAAATCATGTACTAACAAGTAGTTATGTATATTCTCAAATAATATTGTCATTTTCATGTTTAAATTTAATCTATTTATTCTAAACAATTTTGAATTATAGTCAGCAGAGGTATTAATTTATAAATAGTGTTGCTTACATTGTTTATGTTGTTATCTGTAAACAGGAAGGGAGGCACTCAATCTGAAAGCACACAGAGCTGGCAGCGTAACACTGAAAACAGAAAATGAGACTCAGAAAAGATTGTGCTAGCCACCTCCATAACTACATTTGCTTATTGTTTAGAAGAGTTCTGTATTAACGTCATAAACAACTTTCCCAAATAAATGAAATTTTAATCCCACATGCCTGATAATAGGATTTGGTCAAGACTTTTCAGACTCTTGTCTGGAAAAGGCTTGCATGACCAACCAGACAGAAGGATTAATACACTTCCAAAGACCACTTCTGTCCAGTACCCAAGTTTGATTCCTTCTAAATGGAAATAAATCCAGTTAGCTCACTTGATCTCTCCTCTGGAAAAAAAAATACCCCTGAGCCAAATACCTCTTGTGTGTGTGCGCCTCTGTTGTCATGACACAATCATGGAAAGCAAATAATCAGGTAAGTAGAATTAAAATTTGTCTTTCTGTTCCTGGTTCCATGACTGCATACCTTGAGTTCATAATAGCTGTAGACCAGAAGACAACTTGGGAGGAAGAGCAAATATAGTGGTGATTTCTGTGATGTCAATGGCTCATAAGTTCTAGCTTGCTTGGCTGTCAGACCACAGACCCGGGGCCCCTATTTTGCTAATCTGATATTAAGGGATAAGTCTGTGAGGTTCTTGTAACAGTACTTCTGTTTCCTGTGATGTCAGTGAGTGACTGTCAGGTTGATTCAGCCAGGTTGCATCATGAGAAGAGACCAAAATGCTTCCCTCTGACAAGGTAAGGAGATCTGTGAACTAGACCCATGCTCCTACTGGAGAAATGAATAAACGTCTGGGGGGATTCATCTAGATGGCCATCAATTTGTATTCTTCTCTGCCTCAGCTCCCATGACAACCCCAGTCCAATCGACTATGGGAACAAGCACATGTGAGGAATCAGCAACCAGCTCTCTTCCCCATCATTGGAGCATGTGGGACAGTTTCACTCACTTGGGCAACCTCTTAAACTTTACCACAGAGAAGAAAACCCAAACCAAGGAAATGGTTGAGGATGCCATAACAGAAAGAATGAGGACAAATGTAAGGCCATATGGAAATAAGAGGAGGAGAGAGAAGCCTCTAGAACAGTGGTTCTCAACTGTGGTCCACTGCTTGTTTAGGGAAAGCCCCTAACGCGCAGGGCCAGTTTGTTTACCTGCCGCGTCCACAGGTTTGGCCGATTGCGGCTCCCACTGGCCGCAGTTCGCTGCTCCAGGCCAATGGGGGCTGCAGGAAGCAGCATGGGCCAAAGGATGTGCTGGCCATCCTTCCTGCAGCCCCCATTGGCCTGGAGCGGCGAACTGCGTCCAGTTGGAGCTGCGATTAGCTGAACCTGCGGTGGCAGCAGATAAACAAACCAGCCCGGCACACCAGTGGCTTTCCCTGAATGAGCGGTGAACCACAGTTGAGAACCACTGCTCTAGAAGAATGAGGATGGTGGATGTGGACAGGACCCGTAAAAAGAAGGGGAGAAAGGATTTTGAAAGAGTGGGAAGCAGCCAGTAATGGTGAATGAGGGTGTATATTAGCTGGATATTATGGTTACAAAATAGACCACTCTTCAATGCATGCTCTGTGTGTGTGTGAGAGAGGGATGCTTTGAACCTTTGCTTGGTCTCCAATCATATTTAAATGCTTCTGAGACTAAGACAATGTCTGTGATGGCTCTCATTCGATTTCTAACCCTGATATTCTATAAAATGCTGTTGCAATCATATCTCACATTTTGCACAAGCAGTCTCCATTCCAGAGCATTTGCCTGTGTGTTGTAAATCTATTAGAAAACCTAAACGCCATTAACTCATCCCAGAATAATGAAGTTTTGATAGATAATAAAACATCAATCATCATGCAATATGTGGTTCTTCACTCTTTCATACTTAAACATTGTTTGTATCTTTTGCAATCTCAGAGCTCTGGTCTATATGGGAAGAAAAGGGGGACACAGTTTTCCTTTATGTAACATGCATAATGCTGAAGTGTTTATCCGTTACAGAAGGAATTATTTGAAGAAACTATTCTATGTATCAGAGTAGTCCAGGTTTATGACCCTGAAGTCCTTCAGGGAATAATCCACAAAATGTCCCTGAGGATTAGAGTTTGCATCTGGATCTCTGATTTAGCTGACAGATGAATAAAATAAGTAACCAGAATATTCCCTAGTGACTGCTTGACTGCTCAGCTGAGAATGCTGAATGCTGAGCTACAGGTTATTCCAGCTAAATTCAGCATTAGCTTCCAATCAAAATTTTCCCTGTACATCTGCCTTTTGCCACTAATATAATGTGATTGTAGTTTTGTGCTGATTTGAAGGTTTTCCCAACTTGTTTAACAAAATGTGAAAAATGTCAAATTTGGAGAGTTATTCAGTTTGAAAGAGCTTTATCAGCAGATCCTAAATTAGGTGTAGACTTTGCTGGCAGTCCCTTAACTGTATGAACAAAGCCACACTGCAGCGCTCTACAGTACAAATCTGATAAATTCATATGACCCTTAATGGGTAAGGTTAAAATGCCATTCATAATAGAAAGAGACAGCAGCTCATGTTTTGAGAAATAAGTGTGACAGAGTGGAACAAGATTTGTAAAAACTAAAATGAATGGCAGCTGATAGCAGCTGTCAAATCTTGTGTCACAGAAGGCTACCTCTTTGTCTGGGAGTGTGTAGTGTGACAGAGTTATTGATAAAGCATTAGGGATTTGGTTACTAAGTAACCAACGCAGCCTGGTTGGTTGTGACCTGATCTTTAAACCCCTTTCCCTTTAAATTACTTGTAATGTCTTATATGATTCCCCTCCTTTTTTTTTTTAAGTTTAGGTTTATCCGAGAGCACCACTTTTTTATAGTAACAGCTTGAGCCATTTTATTGTTACGTAACTCACCTGACATAACAAATTACATATACATAAACTGTGCTGAATAGAAGCAATTTAAATTGTGTGAAGATTAAGAAAACAATTTATTAAACTAAATCCTACAAGGAAGTAAAAGTTGATATTCATTTTAAAATAAATTGCTAGTCAAGACAAGATCAGTGATCATTTTAGAAAGCAGTAGTCCCTGAACAAGCCATCTTAAAATGAATGCTGAACCTGAAGGCACTGCATTCAGTGTAGTTGGGTACATTTTCAGTGAAGTATCCAGGGAATTAACTATGCAATTCTCATTGTTAATGAATTATTCAGCCAAATCTTCATGCATAAATCACAATTAACATGAACCCTTTATGATTTTTCTACCTCATATATGGAATTAATGTAAGCTAAGTAAACAAATTCCTAGCAGCTGCTAAATTCATTGGGTCTAATTCTGATGTCACATCGGTCCCAATTCAGCAAGGTTCAGTTTTAGCATATTCTGAAAGTTAAAAGAGTCACATACTTTAAGTCCAAAAGTGACCACCGGATCATCTAGTCTGACCCACTGTATATCACTGGCCACTAAATGCCCACAAATTACTCCTGCATGGAGCCCAGTAACCTGGATTAGATTAAAGTATTACAACCCTTTGTGTACCACAGGCAGAGATTAAAAGGGATTGAGGTGCACCAGTGCCTCTGGGCCCTGCAATGACAGGGAATTGTTTTGGTGAGGTATAATCAGGTGATCCTAGCAAGCAACCTGTGCCCTATACTTCTGACAAAGGCAAAAAAACCAAACAAACAACAAGGTACCTCCCAATCCGACCATGGGAAAAATCCTTCCTGATTCTGTTACAGCCTCAGGCGGGATAGTAACACTGAGAAAATGACAAAATTTATGAAAAGATTATCAAAACTAAAGGTGAAGTAAATACAGTATTTCTATATTTTATATTAAATTATTTACCCATCTGAGAATGCCAGTTGAAAGCTCATGATCTGTAGATGTCAAAAAAAAAAATTAATTAGTTGGTGACAAATTGTAACACACAAGAAGCTAAGTACTTGTCTTACCAGAAAGACTGTTTATATGTAGATTTTTAAGATCATCTGAGTATCTTGAGAAAGTCTGAAGATCATAATTATTCTTTGCACTACATTAGTAACTCAGATGTGTTAAGCACTGCTCAGACAGGAAAATACAGTCTCCACATTGAAGCTTACAATCTTAAAGAAGAAAAAAAAAGTATTAAATGGACTTCTTCATTCTATTAGCTTCTTTTAGTAATAAGAGTTAAAAACAGATTTAGTAACAATCTCTATGAGCCAAGAATAATGGTAGGAAAATACACAGGCATTAACACTTCGGACCATGAACTAGATGCTGATTAATTGAATTGCTAGAAGCAACTGTCACAGGTCTACCTGAGCAGAACTGAGGATTGGGGGCTCAATATACAGGGAAGCTGAAACAGCCTATGCAGAAAGATCCTCAGCGGGTGTAAGTGGACTCCCCATTGCCATCAATATAACTGCTCTGATTTACAGGATCTGAGGATCTGGCCCCTGGGGCTGTCAAATGCACAAAGTATACTATAAAACTTATTTTTTCTCTCTAATTTCTTTTACATTAAAACACACACCCACACCACTTGTTTTGTCTGCCCTTTTTACATTAAAAAAGTTGAACTATTTCTTTGAAATTTTAAGCCTTTTTTTTCCTCTTAAGCACAGTTTATGAGGAACCTTGAAGCTGTAATTTGTTACTGTAGAAATAAGTCTCCTTGTCACATAGGGAGTGGATTTTTCATTTGTAGGGTTGCTCGTAATAAGTGCTGTGCCTCTGGCCTTTAAAGAAAAAAAAAGCGAGTGAGAGAGATTTGGAAAAAATGTAAATTACTTTACATGGATTTTTAAACAAGAAGAACAAAGCAAAAAGTACAGTAGGTGAAATTATGGGCCTTGCTAAACTGGTACTGTGAAGGTTGAATATGAAGCAAATAAAACAGTCCAAAATAATAGCACTTCAGGCTCATAGTTTAAAGAGAAGTGTGGCGTTATTGTGATAATTGAGATTTTATATAATAAAAAAATGTCATATTAAATGTTCAGCAGCTAAGGCCTGCAGATGAGGCATATATCAATCCAAAATCAGGATTTGTTTCCATAGTTCAAATATCTGCTCTTTATTTGGGATACCTGCAAAACATATTCCAAAATATTTGCTTACAAATGAAAACCCGGAAGATATTTTTGATCGCAACATTTGAAACTTATTCCTAGGATTCTATTTCTCTGCTGTGACTGGTACTTTTCCTATCACTTAATATTTTGTGACACCCCCCCTTCCCCCCGCATACTTATCACAAAAAGGGTGAGATTAACAAAAGCTGAGTCTGCATAGGAAAACAAGGTGTGCTAATTAACACTTTTAAATTAACATACTGAACACTACTTTAGGAACTAATGTAGACAGACAGTTGTGTTTAAAAATGTTAGTCTGTTATGATTAACCCTAGGAAGAACCCTATGGTTAACCATGCCCAGTGTTAAAATCTAATACATGAGATTATAAACCCCTTGGGCCCATCTTTTTCTCTGTTTACAGCACCTAGCACAATGGGATCCTTACCCATGACTAGGACTCCTAGGTACTACTGCAATACAAATAATAATAAACACCACCTCATTTCCACAATGTGCTACCCTCCCAAACTCTGCATTTCCGGAGAGGGGCGGGGTATGGGGAAACCCTATCAAGCTCTGGAAGTCTGCACTGGCCCTCTCAATTTAAAAAACCAGTAAACAGACAAAAATCTTTGTTAAGTTAACAGTGGAAATTAGGGTTTTTAAAAAACCCTAAGAATTTAAAGGAATGGAAATTAACAGTTAAGACAAGGTAGATAAATATTCAAATGCTCTCACAGTTCATACAATCCCTTAAATAAAGGCCACAATCACACTATATACTCTAAAAATCAATTTTAGGACTGTTTCCACTTACCCATAAACTATTGACATGTTCATGACATAATTATCAATATCTTGAAATTGACTATAAGTGAGAATGTAATAACCTACCAAATCCTGATTTCCTACTTACCTCTATGGGAAATAAATAATGTACTAGCTTGTTTCAGGAACGGAGCACTCAGATCTGTAGCGTAGACATCTAAAATGGACTGGATTAATGTTATGTATGCTGTATCTGAAAGTGGAGTGTCTCACACAGAGCGTATAAGGGAGGTATAATGTGATTTCTTCTCTGTATAGGATGGCTGGAGTACAACATCTCTGTTTCAACATTTATTTTCATTTCACTTCTAAATGAAATTGAGATCCATCAAACTTTTTCATAAAAGAAAAGAACACAAGACAGAGAAAAACACCACCAGAAAAGCCATCATTGCAGTAGTCAGCTGCCTGATTCAAAACTAGAACTCAAAAGGGTCAGGTTGTGCCACACTTATGTCTAGTAGAAGCATACTTCATGGATCCAATTAACTAATCAGCATGAGTAAGGATAACAGAATATGGTCCATAGCTGTATAATAGGTGGGCAAAGATGTTGTTTATGAACTGTATATGGAGAATAAAATGTGATAATGATTGCAGGGATAGGTGAACTTAGGGCTCACCTAGCCCAGAGGAGAGATGTTAAGTGGCCAACAGGCTGGTGGTGATAGAGAGCAGACACCCAGCTACCACAAGAAAGACTCTCTCTCATGGAGCCAAAAGGGTAACAAGGTGACTCACAGTCCTGAGTGCCCCAAGTACCAACATGATAGGGTCAAGTCTTTGAACTGTGGATTGATGAAAAGAGGTAAGATGTTGATGTTCCTAGTTACTAATGCACTGGTTAATTGAAGAATTCTGTGTGGGACTGGGTGCCATATGCTGTTGGTGATAGGAATTTTCTTTTGTATTTGCATTTTGGTCTAATTTTAGTAAACATGGAAAGTCCTTAATAAACAAAACAGTTCATTAAAAAAAAATCTAATGTATTGAGTTGTATCTTTTTGCCTTCCAATCAGTTTGGGCAGTTAAACTGCAACTGGTTATTTATTCAATTACTCTTGTGAGTAAAGTTACATATGTCCATACATGTGCCGTAGTCAGATTTGCTTTAGATTTTTTAAAAGCACTTTTTAATTATTTTATAAATTCTATTCACTGTGTTTATCTAAAATGTGTAGGATTTATTTAAATTATTGGACCATGTACCCTCACATATTTATGTTCAAAACAGTAAGAATGAAGAATGGAAAATACTGTCAAATATTTCTTGTGACAAGAATTTCCAAGTACTCCATTATCTGATTGCAAATGAGGGGTGAAATCTTGGCTCCGTTGAAGTAATGTGGCAAATTTTCCATTGACTTCAGTAGTGCCAGCATTTTATATTAGTCATTTTACATTTTAACAGAAAAAGGTGAATATAACTCTAATGGAGTGTAACTTTCTGGATTAAAAAGCAGAACCTATATGCCTAGCAGGTTACAAGAATAAATCATTTTAAAGAAACAATGCATGGATCTTTTTACATGTACAAAGAAAACCCCATTTGGTTAAAAAAAAAGAAAAAGATAGTAACAAATTGTTCAAGCCTGAGTGTATAAACGTAGATCCCTAAAAAAACTGAACTGATTCTGGAAGGTTCTGGAGACCCAATGAAATCAAAAGGACTTGTGAGTACTCAGTTTTTCTGAAAATCAGGCCATTTTTATTAAGGTGCCAACATATTGGAGTTGGCTGGGACTTTTCCGTCAAAATGTTGTTGGTGTTTTTAAATGGTGATGTAATAGGATATCAATGTTAATTGCATCTCTCAATCTGTATCCCTAAACAATTTGGTTTGTTTGCTTCGTTTCTAAAAAATGGGTTCAGACTGTTTCAAAACCTCCACCTACAGCAGACACAGTCTACAACCCAGTGAGACCAAATGGCTATAACTGCCCAAAATATGGAGAAGCCATCCTGGAAGTATTCTCCATATTAAGTCCTGATTTATGCTCCTGCTACCAGGGGTATGTGTGTCTGTGTGTGTAGAGGGGAACCGAGAGTTTCAACAATGGGAGTTAAAGGCCACCTTCCTGAGAGGCTCACAAACTATCGCAGACTAGCAAGGAGAAAAGAAAAAAATAGCAGAATATGTGGTCTGTGACCAGAATGGGTCACAAGGATATAGAATTTCTAGGAAAATGTAATGGTTCTATTTCTGCAACTTAAGAGATACACCAAACAGCTTAAAGTGAAATGTAAGATAAGATGTAACTAGATGTGTGCTAGCTGAGCTGTTTGTTGTTTTGAAATCCTATTTTTCCTCTCTTGTACTTTGTTCCAACTGCTAAATAAAAATACTTTTAAAAAGGCTCTTGGTCATAATCACTGGTTATGGGTTCCAATAGGGAATGTAGGTGTCCAAAACCCAGTCAGACCTGCAGGGTGATAAGCTGTTGGTACACGTGGGGAAGTGTATCCAGGTCCCAGACTACAGCTACATCTGGAGCTAGGGATATGATTTTCAGCTCACATATTCATAGTTTGCACTAGCTCCCATCAAGCCAGTACACTAAAAAGTGTAGCCGTGGTATCAAGGGCAGTAGTGAACAGAAACACAGGCTAGCCACCCTGAGTGGAAACCCATCTGGACCCTGTGGGTATGTACTCAGGCAGCTAGTCCATGCCACCATTCGCCACTGCCTGTACTACCCCAGTTACATTATTTTTAGCATGCAAGCTTGATTAGAGCTAGCACAAGCATGTCTACTCAAGCTGGAAATCACACCCACAGCTCCAAGGGTAGATGTAGCCTAACAGTGGAAGAATTGTGAGATTCCACCCTGAGACAGGTAAGGGCAAGGAGCCCCAGATCTGTGCTAGTAAAAGGACACAGGAAGTTTTTAAATTTTGCTGATTCTTTATTTCCCACTCGGAAAACTGAAACAAAATGTTTAATTTCAGGTCAGGTCAACATTTATCTATGTCCACCTGAGATGCTGCAGTGCCTCATTGGGAGCTGTAATTCGGATGCCTTATACCCCCTTCTCTTCTATTGGCCAGGCTCCCAGGCTGAACTGTATCCCCATGATGCACTGTGGTCTCTCCTCCTAGTGGACTACTGCAATGAATCATTTGTCACATGACCACGGTGCTTTATGAGAGAGGTAGTCTGACCAGGTGCCTGGCCAAAAGAGGAGAATACACATATGAGGCATCTGAACTACCAAGTGTTACCACAGAAGCTCTGGCAGGTGAAGCTCAATGTTGAACAAAGTTGAAATGGGACATCTCTGCATCAAAGTTTTTCGGAACTTTCTATTCAACAGAAAAAGAAAAATATTAGGTATTTCAACTTTCCAATCATTACAATTCTGGAAGAAAACAAATGTTGAAACACAGACATTTCCCACAGGATAAAAATTCCAATTTTTGAAGAGCTCTACCAAAAGTGGATCTAAGAGCATAACTTTATATGGACAGATGTTTTTTTTTTTTTGGACAATTGATAATGAAACAAACACTAAAATTATAAACGGCAATAATTACAACAAACAGCTATATGAGCAAAGCTCATGCAAATATGTAGGCATGAAGATAATTTTACTCATATGAACAGAGTCAGGCACATGTGTAAGTATTTGCAGGCTCCGGGCCATGTGGCCTTCCAGCTGCAAATGTCAGAAGGGTTTACTAGTTGTCATGCTTGCCAGGGTTATCCACAGTTGTGAGGCATCTTGCAACCACCTGCCCTTAGCATGAGAAAGCTTTGTCTGTGCCTGTCGGAGGTCAGCTCCTCAACTCCACCAGACACAGGCAACAGAAGTACACCCCGGTAGTCCTCACGGGCCCCACTGTCAATTTAGAGATTGGCACACTCCAATCATCAAGCCCTCTGAGGGTCTCCCTGGACACTCGCAGTATTCACAGATTCACTGATTCCAAAGAAACAGTACACCCTAGCTTACCAGTTCAACCTCAGATCACCACTCCACTTAACACACAGCACTTAGATGTCTTTATTGTGAAATTGAGTATACGTTTATTTAACTCATAGAGCTTCAAATAGTAGCAAATGGAAGTATTGGAAACAAATGGTTACATATAAAGTCATGACATACATTCTAGAGCCCAGATTTAATTAACAAGATACTCATGTCTTTTAAGAGTATTGTTCACCCAAAGTCCTTGTGGCACTTAGATTCATAGATACTAAGGTCAGAAGGGACCACTATGATCATCTAGTCCGACCTCCTGCACAATGCAGGCCACAGAATCTCACCCACCCACTCCTGCGAAAAACCTCTCACCTATGTCTGAGCTATTGAAGTCCTCAAATTGTGGTTTAAAGACTTCAAGGAGCAGAGAATCCTCCAGCAAGTGACCTGTGCCCCATGCTACAGAGGAAGGGGAAAAACCTCCAGGGCCTCTTCCAATCTGCCCTAGAGGAAAATTCCTTCCTGACCCCAAGTATGGTGATCAGCTAAACTCTGAGCATATGGGCAAGATTCACCAGCCAGATACCCAGGAAAGATTTTTCTGTAGTAACTCAGATCCCACCCCATCTAACATCCCATCACAGACCATTGGGCCTATTTACCATGAATATTTAAAGTTCAATTAATTGCCAAAATCATGTTATCCCATCATACCATCTCCTCCATAAACTTATTGAGTTTAATCTTAAAGCCAGATAGGTCTTTTGCCCCCACTGCTTCCCTTGGAAGGCTATTCCAAAACTTCACTCCTCTGATGGTTAGAAACCTTTCATGCTTTCAGTTTGAAGGAATCAGTGTCTCTCTTTGCATGCTAAGATATAGCAGAACAATCCTTTGTCTTTATTCATAAACAGGACAATCCTGCTGCTTGTTTCATTCTGCAGATTTCCTCTCTTGTAGATTTTGCCGTCTCTCAGGCTAGACTTGACACAGTATGCAAATAGATGAACAGTGGGAAGCATATAATGACCAAATGGCCAGACAGAGAGATGAGTGGCTGTTACCTCAGAAATATAACTTAGGTAGGAGATATATCACCTCCTAATGGCATCCCTTATCTCCAAGACCTTAAGAGCATATTTTTCCTATAGATGCATATGTCTTTAGATATTATCTATTCATACATTTCACAATGATTATGATTACCAGTGGGCTACTGGCTTTTGCTAAAGATCTTGCATGCTACACTTTGGTGAAATATTATGCAGATATCCAACCCAGGGGATCCCTGTAAAGCCCTGTACATCCCCTGTGTCATCTGTCAGTTGGCATAAGGTTTTTATCATTATCTCCATTTTACAGATGGGACTCTGAAGTAGAAAGAGATTAAGGGCCTGATTTTCACTGGTACTGAGGAGCCACAATTTCACTTGTCTTCAGTGAAACCTGCAAGTGCTCAGCATCTCTGAACTTTCATGCCCCTAAGACCTTCCTCCTGCAAACTGTATGGATGGACTCCTGTTCTCATACAGAGTCCTGTGTTGGTGCAGGGGTCTGTCTAGACAGTTCTTCTTAGAGGATGGGAGCATAAGAGTCTTGTCCAAGGTCATACGAATAGTCTCTGTGGCAGAGTGAATAGGACTCATATCTCCTAGTTTTAGTCACATGCCTTAACCACAAGACCCTCCGTCACCTCAGCAAAGGAGAAATCTTTTTAAAAAAATAGAAAGAAATCTTTTGGAAGCAGACCTATTCAGATTCTCACCAGTTTGTCACTTAAGTACCACATATTCAAATAGATACATGCAAAAAAATGCTTCCCTCTACAACACAACAACTGAAAGTAATTGGCCTATAAAAAAAGACTATTTCTAGGAGAAGCGAAAATGAAACTGGAGACAGCTTTGCTCTGCTCAAGCATCTGTAAGTAATGGAAAACATATTTTGTCCTTGGCCAAATATCTGAAATATTCCCTTTTATGCTAAAAGCATTTTGCTATTTTATATTCCCTTCATATTTTGTTTTTGCAGATTTCATCCTGTAGCCACAACAGTGTCATTAGCACCAGTAACTTTTTTGTCTTCCTTAATAAAAAAACCCTATGGTTTCAAATTAAAACACCACCAGATTTAACATTTACATAGTCATTGTAGAGGAGTGATTAGACTAATCAAAATTCTTTGATTAAAGAATGTTTCCCAAGTGGCTGTCCCTGATAATTACTATGCAACCACTACATTCGAAGATAGCATAATTGAAGGCGCTGATGCAAATGCTAGTCTTTACAGAGCAATTTCTCTTTCTACTTTTCCCCATGAACAACATTACATACATTGTATTTTATTTTATGTGATGGAATGAATGGCTTTACCAAGGAAAACATGACTGAATCATAGCATTTAGAGATGGAAGAGACCCATTATATCATTGAATCCATTTCCCTGTCAATGTACTTAAAGCAATACACACCCCTGCTATTTTTGGCACTACCCAGTAAGACCCCCAATCCCACAAACACTTAAACACATGGGAAAATTTATTCAGGATGTTCAGAGGAATTCTTCATGTGTATAAACTGATCCACATGTGTAAGTATTTGCAGGACCAAAGCCTTAAAGGCAGCATACAAGTATACAGTAAGAGACCTTTCCTGATGTTTGTCATGTGTGGCATTGACATGGTTTTATATACTGAGCGAGGCTCTACTGGTGTACAAGTTGCTCAGTTTGCTTCTTTTTGGAGTGAGAAGATGCATATGTGTATAAGAATATTGCCAATGCTGAGCATTGAAAAAGTCATATGTCAAGCTCCAAAATCATGACGTGGGCTTAAAAATCAATAGGTTTTTCAAAACTAGTTAAAATTGAGATTCATTTTGTTTGTCTTCTGGTTTCTGAACTCTTCAATTTCAAAGTTTTATCCATAGCTAGGTGATCTGGGAATTTTGGTTTTTTGGAAAAATTGAAAGATGAGATCCTGACAATCACATGCCTTTAGGAGCTGTATCTTTAAGGAAAATCACTAAGTACTATCAGACTTGATACTGAGTTAGAAACACTAGTATAAGGCAAAGTGGGAGTGGTTTCAGTCAGTCTACTTAATGCACTGATAGCTCATTTTTATCCTTCATCCGTTGCAAAGAGGAAAAAATAAGGTGGCAATGCCTCCATATATTCTTTTTTTTAATAATGTGCATGACTGAATGGGAACACTGAAAACTAGTAGAGTCAACATTCTGAAGTCTGTCTATCATGGGTACTTATTGGGCCCATTGTCATAGTATCTAAACACCTCACAATCTTTGAAGATTTTACCCTCATGGGAGCCACATGAACTAGGGAAATGCTATTATCCCAATTTTACAGATGGGGAACTGAGGCATAGGAGGCATTAAGCTGCAGATTCTCAAAAGTATTTAGGCATCTAACCACATTTGGGATTTAGGTTTAAGTGACTTAGCCAGGCTCACATGGGAATTCTGTGAAAGAGCAGGGATTTCAACCCAGGTCTCCCAACTCCTAGACAAGTGCTGTAATCATAGGATCATCCTTCTCTTCTAGGGTCAACATTTAACAGTTATAATACAGGGCAATAACTGTTAATTTTTGTGAACCATTTCCTTCTTTAATCATATTTCCAATTCCTACCTAGGTAAATAATTCATATATTCAAAGTGGACAAAGTTGAGTCCCTCTAATTTTTAGATACCGTATAGGGATGATTTTTGATAGTGGTTGCCATTAAAAAAAAGTATGGTGCTTTTCCTGTCACATTTAATACCACACTAAAATATATCTAAACTATGAACTGATGTCTGGGAAGTAAAACATACATATAAATGAAATCATTGTATTAATTCAGTATTCAACTGACTCCTGTTTGGTAAAGTCAACACAGATGTTTTTATGATGGATCATCATTCAAGGAGGACATCTCACTCCACTTCTATGTAAGCCAAAAGCAATCATTAGTAGCATTTGCGTGTTACCAGAACATTTTGGTTCATGCTATAGATTGCAACAGCAATGTGTTATTGGCAGAAAAATAAAATCATTTGGAATTTTGTATCTGTACTAAAAACTGAAGGCTTGATTATTTGGAGCTCTGTCAGGCACAAGTGTTAGTTTGATAGCTATTACTGTGACTGAATGTTGTAGTGGTTTTCTGGAAGGAAAGGAAACAAACAAAAATAAAAAGGAAACCCTCCAAATTTTGTCACATTCATATTTTTGAATCAATGTTGGCAGTGTTTAAAATAATAATGAGGGATGGTGGCTACATGGTATAATGGGTTAGTGAACTAGCCTTTTACTTCAGAAGCACAAAGCTAAATCCCGGGCTTGGTTACAAGTGAACCTGAAATTGGTTCTCACATTCTAGTCCCTATTGACATTTATTCCTATTATAAAACCTCTGCTGAGTTTGGCATAGTTGGCAATCTCTGCTCAAGATTATAAGTGAGATCATTATAGGTGAGAACTGAACTGCAAGTGTGTGAAAGCTTGCTTAGAATCTGGCTCAGGCCAGTGCTATTAGTCCTGTAGGGTTGTTGGTTTTTTTCTTTTCTTTTAAAAAAACAAAAACAAATATTACCTTCCCTGACATTTCAGTTAAAGCACGAACAAGAAACAGAGTCCCCACCCCCACCCAAAGGGTTTCATTTCAAACTTTAAACATTAACTTGCTACTTTGTGTTTTGTTTAAATATTAATATTTGTGGTTTACTGACACTGAAAAATTAAAATCTTTTACCATGAAATCTAATTTCATGCATTACTTAATAAACATTGAAAACTATGCTTAATGTATTTGTATTCAAAAATACAGTATTTTATTACCACAGAGGTTAAAGGATATAAGCATATTGGAAAGTCCATCAGCTCATATAAGGTTTAACCCTATGATTATTTATGGCCAGATAGTGTTGTGTTTGTGCAGTGTCTGGCACAGTGGGGAACTGTGACTAAGGGTCCGGGGATCTATGACTAAGGCTACTGCAGTATAGACGATGACACTGGCTCCCAGATCTCACTCCTCCCATGCTGAAGGAGAATCCAGCTATCGCTGTAGCCCTGTACAATCCCTTGTCTCCTCAGATTTAAGACAATAATGAATGATATACCATGTAAAAGAAGTAAAGTAAAATACTAAAAGGTGCATTGATTGTTAATTACCCCTATTGTCGTTAAATACACTGTTCAGTCCCACCCCACTCCTCCCATTACAAATGGTTCAGAATAGATTCCAGCCCTATTAGCTTTACAGCATTTTTTGTCTAACTTTCTTCTGCTTAAACAATGAGGAGTCCTTGTGGCACCTTAGAGACTAACAAATGTATCTGGGCATAAGCTTTTGTGGGCTAGAATCCACTTCATCAGATGCATGGAGTGGAAAATACAGTAGCAGATATATATATATATATATACACACACACACACACAGAGTACATGAAAAGATGGGAGTTGCCTTATCAAGTGGAGGGTCAGTCTAACAAGACAATTGAATTAACAGTAGAATACCAAGGGAGGAAAATCACTTTTGTAGTGGTAATGAGGGTAGCCCATTTCAAACAGTTCACAAGAAGGTGTGAGTAACAGTAGGGGGGAATCAGTATGGTAAAAATAGTTTTTGTAATGACCCATCCACTCCCAGTCTTTATTCAGGCCTAATTTGATGGTGTCTAGTTAGCAAATTAATTCCAGTTCTGCAGTTTCATGTTGGAGTCTGTTTTTGAAAGTTTTTTGTTGAAGAATTGCTACTTTTAAGTCTCAGAGTAGCAGCCGTGTTTGTCCGTATTCGCAAAAAGAAAAGGAGTACTTGTGGCACATTAGAGACTAACAAATTTATTTGAGCATAAGCTTTCGTGAGCTACAGCTCACTTCATCGGATGTGAAGTCTATTTTAAGTCTGTTATTGAGTGACCAGGGAGGTTGAAGTGTTCTTCTACTGGTTTTTGAATGTTATAATTCCTGATGTCAGATTAGTGTCCATTTATTCTTTTACGTAGAGACTGTCTAGTTTGGCCAATTTACATGGCAGAGGGGCATTGCTGGCACATGATGGCATATATCACATTGGTAGATGTGCAGGTGAACAAGCCCCTGATGTTGTGGCTGATGGTTAGGTCCGATGATGGTGTCCCTTGAATAGATATGTGGACAAAGTTGTCACCAGGGTTTGTTGCAGGGTTTGGTTTCTGGGTTAGTGTTTTTGTTGTGTGTAGTTGCTGGTGAGTATTTACTTCAGGTTGGGGGACTGTCTGTAAGCAAGGACTGGCCTGTCTCCCAAGGTCTGTGAGAGTGAGGGATTGTCCTCCAGGATAGGTTGTAGATCCTTGATGATGCGTTGGAGAGGTTTTAGTTGGGGGCTGTAGGTGAGGGCTAATGGTGTTCTGTTACTTTCTTTCTTGGGCCTGTCTTGTAGTAGGTGACTTCTGGGTACTCTTCTGACTCTGTCAATCTGTTTCTTATCACCACTAGGTGGGTACTGTAGTTTTAAGAATGCTTGATAGAGATGCTATAGGTGTTTGTCTCTGTCTGAGTGATTGGAGCAAATGCGGTTGTATCGCAGAGCTTGGCTCTAGACATTGTATTGTGTGATGTGGTCTGGATGAAAGCTGGAGGCATGTAGGTAAGTATAGAGGTCAGTAGGTTTGTGGTATAGGGAGGTGTTTATGTGACCATCGCTTATTATCACTGTAGTGTCTAGGAAGTGGATCTCTTGTGTGGACTGGTCTAGGCTGAGGTTGATGGGGTTGTTGAAATCCTGGTGGAATTCCTCAAGGGCCTCCTTCCCATGAGTCCAGATGATGAAGATGTCATCAATGTAACGCAAGTAGAGTAGGGGCATTAGGGGACAGGAGCTGAGGAAGCGTTGTTCTAAGTCAGCCACTCTGAAACCTTTCTTCTGCTTACTATTTAGTTTGATTATTTTTCCAGTGGAGCCAGGATTTCAATGTTAAAATTTCTATTGACTTCAGTGGGTCCCAGATTTCATCCCATGTTTTCTTTGGTTAGCTAAGACAACCTGAATTTGTCAGTAGTGATGGTCAGACACCCCTCAAGATAAAGAGCCTATCCTCTGACTTCAAGGCAGACCTTCACTCTTGTGAGCTGGAACTGCAGAGAACACCTTGCAGTCAGTATAAGCAAAGGTGAAATCTAAATCAAAAATCCATGTGCAAGTGGTAAAGTGTTTTTTATTAATATCTCATACCTGAAAATTTCTTAAATGAATATAAAATTAGAAGCAGCATCTATACAGAAGGTTGGGCAAATAATAAAGATTGAACATTTTGGTGTTTCTTTTAATTTCCAGCTTAGTTTGATTCTATTTATTATATAGGTACTGAGCTGAAATTAGTATAGTTGTGAAGTAGTTGATATTTCCGGTATATAGCAGCTGACGAATAATCTAGTTCATTTCTGAGGGCTGGCCTATACTGAAAAGTTATTTTGGCATACCTAAATTTCTCAGGGGGATGAAAAATCCACACCCTTGAGAGATGTAGTTAAGCCGACCTAATCCCTGGTGTAAACAGTCTTAGGTTAACAGAAGAATTCTTCTCTTGACATAGCTACTGCCATTTGAGGAAGTGGATTACCTGTAGGAGAACCCCTTCCATCACTACAGCACATGTCTATACTGAAGTGCTATAATGGCACAGCTGCCATGCTGTAGCTGTGCGACCGTAGGCATAGTCTGAAATTAAAATATGGCTTTTAGACAGGAATAGGTTATAAAGGACAAAATAAATTCTCATAAATACCTGAAAACTTAATGTTCTATTCATCTACCTGGCCACTATCCTTTATGTCTAAAGGAATGCTCCATTATTTATATGCCTATGTGTTACCCATAAATCCTTCAGACCAATCAGGCAGTAATTGATTTTTGCCCTAAGCAATTAATTCCACTAAAGGTTTAAAGGAATAAATATCCTCTGTGTTAGACAAAATAAACATAATCTGAGCCAAAATTTAAGGAATGAATGCTGTAGACTACATTCATATGAAAGCTGAATATAAAAGGCTACTATAAAATGGCATCCTGGATCCTAATAGAAAGAGCTCCCTCCCCCCCCCAGCCCCACCCCACCCCACCCCCCCACACCTCATTCCTGGTGCTAGTTCTCCCATGGCACATGTCTCTACCTCCTGGCACTGCTGGGCCTTTTATATTTCATGCTATGACATCACTCATGAAGGACATGATCCAGCTGAAGTCAATGGGAGTTTTTACAATGATTTCAATGTGAGCAGGAGCAAGCCTTACAGGCTCCCCAGTACCATTTAGGCATAGCCTTGCATTAAATGTAGCACAGAACTACACTGCCTTGGAGAGCACAGGGAGGCACTCTGCCTCAGATAGAATGCCTCCCTGGAGCCCCAGTACACCGTGTTTGCTGGGCCTTTACCTCATCCTATTTTACATTATTTATGCAGATGGTACAGATTTTGATTTGGCAGGGGGCTACCTGAGCTCAGGGCTCTTATACAATTGTCTCTCCTTTCCCTCCCTCTCTCATCAGCCATGTGTACATTGCTAAACATGGTGCAGCATATTTCCTAGGGACTTACTCATTGCTCTTCCCTTCACGGTGCAGCACAGGGGCCGCAATTCTTACCAGCACTTTGATGGACCATATGAGGTAGAGAAAAGTTCCTTCCTCCCCACAGTGCATCTTCATAGAGACTGAGACAAATCTGGCCCTTTACCATGACCTACTGAAGACTGAAATCAGGGCCCACTTCCAGTGCATCTAGGTAAAGGTTACATTCACTGACAGATGTGCAGAGAATATCATCGTCGTACTGAAACAGATGCCACACATCAAACTTTGAACCAAGGCCACTACTTCGGAAACAGAGACTGCTTTTCCCTGTCTTGATAGCAATGGTCCTATTCTACTTTGGGGGACATACAAACACCTCAACTTCCAAGGAGGAAGGAAGCAAACTAGATCTACTTTATCGTTTTATCATGTGGGTTACAACTACTGGTGTGGAGTACCAGGAGCATCTCAGTTTTTCCTGTGTTTTATTATAGTATTCACAAAGCACTGTGCCCAGTGCCCAAGAGACCACCAAATGGAAGCAAATATATGAGCAAAGCATTCACCTGTAAGACAGTCTCATGCCACCTGCTCTCCATGGTGGTGTATGGCTTCCCTCATTTTAAATGCAGTAGATTAATTTTTACTATGATTGTTTCAAGGTGAGAAAATGGAAGATGCCAGCAATAAATGCCTGAGTCCTGATACCTTTACACATGTACAAGGAATAAAAGGAAGGTCCCACTTTGTGGTGTAGTCCTGGGGCATTAGTGATGGGTTTGCTCTGACTCTCTGTCCTGTCCTCTGAGGTATAAGGTGATGAGGGAAGGGAAGACTTGCAGCATCAAACTACTTGCCTTAAAAACGTATCAGCCAACACTGCCCACTTTGGATTTAAAGGTTTAATTTTGTTTTCCATTTTGGATTCAATATCAAAGAGTCAAAACTAGGGACGAAATCCTAATAATTATCTAGGGCTGGATTCTGCCCATCTTGTTCTAGGAGCAATCACATTGATTTCAAAGGAACTACTTGTGGATTGAGGTACTATTAAACATGAGCAAGAAAAACGGAATCTGTCTCAGTGGGGTTATTTCTAGAATAAGGTAGAACTCAACATGACCAGAGGTGGCAGAATCTGCCCTTGAAAGGCAAGTTTACATAAATATAAAGTAACGTAAGACAACTAAACTGTGTCAGTCTTAAGGAACACTCAGGAAGATAGTTTTGAAGCACACATCTTTGAAATATCATTTGTCCAATAACAGTATGTCCTTATGAAAGCCCTGGGCCTGGTGCTGGTGTAGTCTCTTGACTGGCATATTATTTATACATCCATACTTCAGATCTTCTCACACAATCTAAAGCATATACGCTATGCTATATAATATGTCAGTACCTATTAATTGTTTCCTGAGAAGGTTTTGGTGTAAGTTCAATGAAAGGTATAATTTAGCAAACAGGTTTAGCAAGCAGCAGATAAAACAATTAGACTAAAGATCCTTTGTGAAAGAAGTGGCTGGCAGTACACCCACAGTGAAGGCTGACTTTGTAATTTAGCAAACAGATTTAGTAAGTGGCAGCTACAACAATTAGAGGAAAAATCTTTTGAGAGAGAAATAGCTTACCAAATTCACACAGGACAGGTACATTTGCATGAAAGTGATGTGTTCAGAGTTCACTGAAAAGCAAGCCATTTTTCCACCTTTTAATTTTTTTCTGCCCTCCCCTCTCTTTGCCAGGGCTGGTAGCAGGAAGACTTTGACAAATTGTGCACTTACTAATGGGATGAATTCAGAGTGAGGCATCTGGACATATAAGCAGCAACCTCAAAAAATGGATTCTGAGTAGAGATTTTTGCAATAGAAATCAGTCCCCCTCCCTTAACCATCAGAAGGTTTTTTTTTTAAGTTATGCTTTCTTGTATTATGTTTGCTGTGCTTTATTGCTATATTTTAACAAGATGTCTACAGTCAAGTGTTTGACTGAAACAGTTTGCTGTGAAATTATTAAAAAGTACATGACATGCTATAATTTCACAGTTACTGTGGGGGAAATGAGATCTCTTGATATTAGGTAACAATTTATTACACAGCACTGTAAAATCAGTAGGTACTGTGATAAACTAACAAACTGCTTTCCTATGAGCTTACAGTCTTATTCACAAATGGGAACAAGACCAACACAGAATAGTACAGTACAAAAAAGACTTGGAAAAAATATTGATGTCTCTGAATAAACAAGATCATGAGATAGTGATTTTTTTCTGTAATATATCATGCAACAATAATAAAACAAATCTTGCCCCATGACTCTGAAGAGCCCTGACTCAGCAGAAGTTCTGCAGTGGAACTGCACAAGACAATAAGTGGCCAGCACCCTGTGTAGCCAGTTGTCATACCATGTAAGCCAAAGGAGTTATACTCCACAGGGGCTCATTGCTCCCCAGCGCATGGGGTGAAATTCTCCCTACACAGAGGGCCAGAAAAAGGCGTATACACCATTTAGTCCCACTTAAGCCCTGTTTCAATGGAAATGGGGGAGACAGGTGGATCTGAGTCTTCATCGATGTTCTATAGATTAGGTACAAAAGGACTGAAGGTTCTATAGAAGCCCTGAGAGACTATGATAGCAGTCATAAACTCAACAGCTCCATTGCCACTTCCCTTGGTGGGGTGAATATTTGTTCCCCTTGTAGAAAAATCTGGGAAACATCCCAGTTACTCAGCCTGTGGAATCAGCCCTATGAAATTACTATCCATCACAAATGTTTAGAGTAGTTGTGGAAAAAATTTTACATATATTGCAAACATTATTATTGTATTTCTGTACCAAAAAGAATGTTCAGGTTTAGATGCGATTATCTGAATGCTGATTTGTGTGTGTGTTTGTGTGCGTGTGTGTTGTTTCCAAGGCCCATGGCAGGACACTACTATTGATTAGAGTGAAGTTTCCAAGTTAGTGAGACTATCATTAGCTTCTTTTCTGTTTCCTCAAGCAAAAATCTTTAAAGAATTGTCAAATAGCAACAATCGCTTTAAGTATTCCATCTGTGCAAAAGAATGCTGGCATCTCTGAATCTGCCCAGTAAAAATAAAGTACTTAACTTGGGATACACTAGCTTTTCTATTGTTTTAAAACAAATACAAAAATAGATAAGTATATCCGACCTGGTATTTCCAATATATTTGGAGATAAAACAATACGGGAAAGGCAGACATATGCAGTCTTAATAAAAGTCATAGCTATATTTTATTTATTAGAATATCAGAGAGGGATGTAACAATACATACATATTTGGGGTGTACCTGCAACTGTAGAAAATAACTGGAAACCACAAACAGGAAGGTGCACATCCTCAGCTGGTATAAATTCTCATAGCACCCTCAATAGAGCTATGAGAATTTACATCAGCTGAGTATCTGCCTAATAATTTCGCTAATTAAGAACAATTAGCCTGTCACCCACAAGAAAGTTGACTATAGGCCAGACCCTCTGCAGGATAAGTTCTGTGGAACTATACTGTTTCCATTATAAGTCAGATTTTGAGCTCTCCTCTACAAAGTTCATCTCAGTCTAAAACTTGATAAACTAGTTCTGAGACCAAGGCAAAATTTTCCTAGACCTCGAAGGTGATTCAGACAGTATTTTGTTAATTATGATACCTTAAAAACAGAGCTGTTAAACACCTTTGCAAAACCTTCTTCTTACATCTTTTGCCATATGCAAGAATAAATAATAAAACAAAAACAAATGAAAAATACTCTCCAAGCAAAGATCTAAGGCCTGTTCCAAAGCTTAATGAGGTAATTCCCAAGACTCCTATTGACATTACAGGATTTTGGATTAAGCCACTGGCACTTAATAACAATAGTTGATTAAAGTAAAAAGACTAAAATTAACATTTTCTTTACTAACATCAAGAGGGAACATTAGCTGTATTGAGCTTAATGGAGTATCTCAAAGGACTCCTGCTGACCTAAGCTTTCAGTCGGGGGAACAATTTTTGATCTCCTTTCCTTGCAGAGGAAGTGTAATAACCCGATCACATGACCCGATGGTCAACAGAACAACAGACCATTTTCCACCAGAAGGCTCAGAGGGCCATAGGGTGTGTGTGTGTGGGGGGGGGACTCCAACACCAATCCACTCTGCTTCAACTCCTCCTGTCTGATTGAAGCGGAGGGGGGGGGGGTTATCAGGTGACATGTTTCAGGTGCTCTAATTGGCTTCAGATGCTTTAATTAATCTATAGCAAACTTTCTTCCCTCTACAGGGAATCTTCAACCTGCTTATATCATCTCTTAGGGTGAGAATCTGCTATTCATATCCAACCTATTTAGTATATTAAGCTTAGTTTGCATTTTTTGTTTATTTACTAGGTAATCTGCTTTGATCTGGTTGCTATCACTTATAATCACTTAACATTTAAGTTTTTATAATTAATACACTTGTTTTTGCTTTATCTTAACCAGTGAGTTGGAGTGAAGTGTGTGGGAAGCCTAACTCACGGCAAAGGCTGTTGCATATTCCTCTCCCATTCCTTCCCAAAATGAGGGAGGGGGTGAATTTTACAGTTCCCTGTGCAGCACAAGACAGTATAATTTTGGGTTTATACTCCAGAGGTAGTGCATGCCTGGGGAGCTGGGTGTTGCCTTAGTTGTAGCCCACCTAAGCAGGGGCTGGTCAGAGAGCCTAGTTAACATATCCTTAATTAGTTTACTATGGGATTGGCTACCATCATGGTCTTTGGTGTGAGATCTAAGATACAAATTTATCTGAGGTAAGTGACTTGTCTCTTGAGACTGGGAAAAATCTGAGTATTTTGTAATTTCTGGTGTAAATGACCATTTATC
This sequence comes from Lepidochelys olivacea, assembly GCF_965140295.1. Taxonomy (NCBI): domain Eukaryota; kingdom Metazoa; phylum Chordata; order Testudines; family Cheloniidae; genus Lepidochelys; species Lepidochelys olivacea. The sequence goes on from NC_140411.1 coordinate 173,602,541, forward strand.
ACTAATTCCAGTTCGACTAGAATGCCCAAGATGGTGATTCTGTGGTACGGCTGTTACAATGATCAAATTCACATTTGTTACTGGGTTGGTGAAATCTAATTACAGAACATATTGCCAGTTTGGGGTGTCTGCCCTGAGGCAGGCACTCAGTTGTGAACTACTCCAAGCAGCGTGACAGTGCCATTTATCAAAAGTTTGAGAGCCTGTAAAACTTTCTGCCTGCTAGTTTATTCCATGTCTCAGTATACATTCCCCCCCTCACCCTTTCCCCAATCCTCTTCTCTCTCAACCTCACACACACACACACAAAATAAAAAAAATAACCACAAGATCTGAGAGAGCTTTATCAGGAATTTTCCATCTCCCCCCCATATTTTCTAAATTTTTATGCAAAAGGTCTTTTGCAGTGGGATCAGATGAAAATGCTGTCACAACAAGTCACTTTCAACCAGAGTCATGCCAAAGCTATTCATTTGTAATATGTCAAATCCACATCCAGAGGAATCACAAAGGGTTTGCTGTAGATTTCTCTCTAAAGAGTACTGTTTATCCCCATTTAACTTCCACCCACTAAGGATCAGTCCTGCATGAGTGGACATATCCTTTCCTCTAGCAGCAACATCTCTAACTTTCACATGTGCCCATGGATATTGGCATTATGTTCAGGCCAATATCCTTTCCCAACTCCATTAATGTAGACCTATTGACAGGAGTTGCTATCAAAATGATGTGAGAGTCTTCTTCTCTATTGGGATTGATTACATCTTTGCTATAGCATTTAGCATAAGAAATAAGAGATTTTACCAGGGAATACAATTTGGACTGTTGTAAAACCAATCAGTAACAACAGAATTTTAGCAAAATGAATAAGCATTTGTGAATTTAGCAAGTAAAGCAACCCTATGGACATTTTTGAGAACTCAAAATACAGTGTAAAATTAGCTAGATTAAAAAATGTCAGCAAAAAAAAAAATGATTTAAAAGCTCTGTAAGCAGAACTAATGGAACAGCTGCTTTTAATCTGTAAATAGGAATAATAAATGTCTGCCACATTTTAAGTCATGATAATTTTGTCTACGTCTAAAATAAGTTGAAAGATGCCTCACTAGACATTGCATAAGGATTCACAATTCTGGCAATCTCCATTTTAGATTGACTCCATTTAAATGAAGATGCCATTTACATTCTAGTGGTAAATAGATCAGATGAGTTATGCAGATTCTGGAGTCAGCTCTTCATAGTGCCAATTGAAAAGTGTTTCCCCAGCACCCAAATGCATATAAGATCTGATCATAGCTCAGTGGAAAGGTCTGATCATTGACATCAGTGGAAAGATTCCTAGTAAACTCTACAATGCATTCTTCACTCAAATCTCTTCTGCAAGCATAGTATCCCTTTGAACTCTTCTGTTGGAACTACTGCCAGTAATAGAAACTTATTGCTTACCCAACTCTGAGTAGGAGTAGTGACAACAGGTCCTTTGCTGGTATTCCTAGCCACTAGATCCATACAACCATAGATCCATAATGCTCAGAATACAGACATATTTGATGCCAGTGAAAAGACCTTCTCCAACAATGGCCTGACTGCTAGCTTTACGTGGTATATAGGGCCTTACTTAGAACCTCAGCACCTAAATTAATTTGACCCTTAAATAATGATGTCAGAGTAAAATGGCAAACACTTCTGCTTTTTAAAAAATAGCAATTTGGATATAATTTGTTTGTGTCAGAACTTTGAAAAGTCTTTATACGTTTAAAGTTTGCCATGGAGTAACTCAAAGATAACAAAAGTGGACCACAATGCAAATGAGGATATATACAAATGCAGTTTGCAGTCACTCAGATCAACTGACAACCTTTTGGACTAATTTAGCTTTAGTTAATGTTGATATTGTCACATTTGATCACTGTATTATCATTATTAAAAATAATCATCATAGCACCTAGGATCCCCAATCAAGGACAAGGACCCCATTGTGTTAGGTGCTGTACAAACACAGAAAGAAAAACGAACCTAACTATAAGACAGGAAACCACAGATCGATACAGACAGATGGAGGAGTACAAGGAAACAAGGAGACAATGCCATCTAAATAGAAAAGTCAAACACAGGGTTTGGTCACTGTTGGAAGACAGGATACTGAGCTAGATGGACCATTGGTCTGACCCAGTATGGCCATTCTTATGAATCTGTTACCTCAAATCCATATATTAAATCTAGATTCTCAAGCAGGTCTCCTTCACTAACCTATTGGAAATCACTTATTCAGCCTTTGCATTCTAGGTATAAAGGACTTTTTTTTTTTTTTTTTACATTTATACAAACTATATACTAGCAATGATTTCTTACAGCTTCATTTAAAACCTTTTCCAACATCCGTTGAAGCCAATGGAAAGGTTCCCATTTACTTCAGTGGGCACTGGAATAGGCCCGTGTCTGTTCCCATTTATACTATATTTCATACACACACACAAGCTACAAAATCACCTATCATCCTGAAGGATCCCCAAATGGTAACAAAACAAACAGTGAACATTATATACATCATTGAGATGCAGCTGCTATGGGTTGGGAGACAGCAGCTGTTCAATAGTTCACAGCAAAACTACATGCAAATTGGTGAGAGGAAATGAAAATTGCCAAAGCATCCGGCTGATACTGCAGGAGTTAAGGTTGGCCAAATGTTATCACCCACAATCGAATTTGGTCAGGATAGAGCCCCAGTGGAAACAAAAAAGGTAGAGACCTCAGTTTACATACCATTTGAATAATATCCTGAACAGCCCGGTGCCCTTTAAGACCATTGCTAGGAATTGGTTAAATACTGGCTCCATTGAAAGAGGGCTACCCATGAAATCACCAGCACCATTTCTGGGAGCTATAAGTGTTCCTCAGCCATCTTACCTCCAACTATTATACTGTTTAGTTCTTTGCTAAGTGCTTTAAGGATAAGAAGAACTACACAGATGCCAATATAGTATCATATGAATCCAGCTCAGCATGGGAAAGTTGATAGTAAATCAAGAAACAGTGGTATGACAATGAGATGAGTGAAGGTAGTTTCCCGCTGCCCCCAGTACTACAAGTGCTTTGCATCAAAGGAAGTTTTCATCTACGAGCTACAGATTTATTTTGTTGTAACTTATTAAAAAAAGGAATGTGTAGCTGTTATCTGAAATGGTGATTCTACTTAAACGTATTTGCAAACCACCATTCTTTAGGAATGGATTATACCACTTCAAATGGGTATACCAAAGAGTTTTCCCTTTCTTTTAAATTACACAGTACATTACTAAATCCCATGTGTATTTCAGACCATTTTTGAGTATCTTTAAAGAAAGTATCCAAAATGAGTACCTGAAAGTCTATTTTAGCATACTAAATTGTTTCAAATTGTTTTTATTTAAAAATAAAATTTGCAAAATGGAAAGAATAAAGGGGGAAAAATACCACAATTTTCCAAAGTATTCAGAGAAAAATAAATTATGAGATTATATTTATCAGGTCACCATTTAAAAGTCTGTCTTTGCCACCCAGAGATATTTCAGAAGAGATTAATTTCCTATTCCAAGATGTTTTATGTTTTTATTTTCTGGGGAAGGGGAAGTAGGGGAGAGAAGACAGTATTTAGTAACAGAATGACATTATGTAGTAACTATTAACAAATGTTTACTTTTTAATGAGGACCATCAGATCTTAAAAAAGACATTTCTAAATAATAAAAATATCTGGGAGGTAACTTTGTTTTCAGGTCACTCCCTTTTGTTAGTTTCACCACTAAGGCCCTGCCCTGACTCAGGGCTTATATGATTCAGTGGGACTGTGCGTCCCTGTGTCTAGAGGTCTGCCCCAAAGAGTGGCTTGCAGGATCATGGCCTACACTATAGACTTATACACACAGACTTATACTGTGGCAAATTGACAGCACTACTTTGATGGGTCTCACACTTTCTCTTCTTGGGGAGGGTTCAGGGCACCATTTCTCACCCCTGAACTGGGGCATTAACTGCCCCACTAGTGTCCTAGAGGAGGGGAGTGGAGAGGGAGGGACCCAGGCTCACCTTCTACCCCAGGTCCCAGCCCCGGGGCCCTAGGAATAGCAGTAAACCACTGGAACTAGCGGTTCCTTCCCCTGGGCTACTTCCCTCTCCTGCCCTTCAGCTTGTGGGGCTTCCTGCCCCCCTTCTGCACAAACCAGGTGTCCCTTGACCTTGGGTCTTGGTCTTCTTAGCCCACCACAGCACTTCTCCAAACTCTCTTCTTCTTCCCTCCAAACTCCTCTCTGCTCCAACACCAATTCACTCCGCTTCAACGCCTCCAAACTGCTCTCTGCTCCAACACCAAATCACTCTGCTTTGACTCCTCCTCCTGTCTGATTGAAGCAGGGGAGTTTTATCAGGTGACTGGCTTCAGGTGCTCTAATTGGTTTCAGATGCTTTAATTGGCTTCAGGTGCTTTAATTAATCTATAGCAAACTTCCTTCCCTCTACAGGGAACAAGGCTCCCTTCTAGCCCTCTGGCCTGGGCTTTCCTTGCTTTTTGCCCCTGCTTTAGTTCCTGCCCCCGCAACCAGGCCAGACACTTTTTTTTGCTGCCGTTCGAGTGCTGGTCAGCTGCCAGCTTGCCTGCCAGCCCCCCCACACCTGCCCTCGGACGCTGCTATTGCTTCAGCTGCAACCCCCGGAGAAGAGGGGGAGGACTGCCGACCCGCTCCCCGGAGGAGGGGAGTGGACGCCCCCAGACCCAACTGTTTTGCTGTTTGTTTGTGGACCCGCAATTAATCATCTTCTTACCTTTGCTTGGCATTTTTGGAATGCTCCACAAAGACGGGGAGAGAAGACAGCTGACAGAGACATCGCCCGGGGAAGCTACAAATCATTGTGGAGGGGGCCGTAAGACTGAGTAACTTTTGAACTGTACTCTCGTGTGGGGGGAGTCTGACTGTGTCTTACCTGCGTTTGTAGGGGCACAGGGGGTGTGGCACGGAGCTGCCCCCCGATCCATCGGTGCCCCCCCAAAACTACTACAGCCGTTATGGCCCCCCCGCCATCCGTCCCTGCTGGCAACCTGCCGTCTGCCTCTAGCCTCAACTGCTTGCTTTGAATTCCATCATCCGGACCAGACACAACAGCTGACCAAACGAGACTCTTTGGATAAACGCGTGTGGGTCCGCGTTCCCCCCCCACACACCCCCGGACTGCCCACCCCAAAATTTGCCCCTACTTCCTGACCCCAACTCCTGTTTCCTTCCCCTGTCCAGTCCGACCCATTTGCCCCCGCCCCCGTGCCTGCAGCCCAACAGGGAGAAGTGGTTAATCTGCTTCCCCCTCCCCCCCCTCCTTCTGGTGTCTCTCCGTCTCTCCCTGCTCACGATGGTGGGGAATGAGAGAGGTGAGACCCCTCTAACAACCTCAGTTGCCCCTCCCCCACCTACCCCCCTGCCCAACACCCAAGCCCCCCTCCCCACCACTGCTGCCAAAACACCTGCCACCGCCACCGCTGGGGCATCGGCAGCCGGAGGCACTGGGGAGACTATTACGCTGCTACGCCCACCGCCCCCCCAAATTCTAGGAAAGCCCCCCCAGTTAGCCGTAAAAGCCAGGGTGCAAAGAAGGGGAAGGGCCCTGCCACAACCACCAAGCCCTCCATGCCAGAGGCTGCCCCCACCGCTGTGGCCTCATCATCGACCATGGCGTCCCTCCCCTCTGTTCCCTCCACCAGCTCTGTAAGCGTCCCTCCCCCGGCCCACAGGGTGTATGCCCGGGTGGTGGCAGCCCCCCCCCTCCCCCCCCGGCCTGCCACCTCGTCATCTCGCCCACCCACCACCTCCGCTACCATCAATAGTGGTTGAGGCCCCTTTCCCACCGTGACCAGGAAGTATGGCGTCTGTTGCCTTTTGGTGCCCACCTCACCCCACGTGGAGACATACGTTCAGGCATTGGCGAGGGTGGTAGGACCCACAGCCATTGTGGCAGCCTCCAAAATGTACAGAAAGGTCATCTTTTTCTTAGCATCGGAGGCTGCTGCCCAGGAGGTGGTGGAGAAGAGCCTGGCTGTGGGCGGGGGGTGTTTGTCCCCCTGGAGCTGCTAGAAGACCTGGGCGTCCGCCTAGTCCTGACCTCCGTCCCTCCTTTTCTACCCAATGCCGCCCTGTTACCCGCTCTCTCCACCCTGGGGAAACCCATTTCCATCATCAGCCCTCTCCCGTTGGGCTGCAAGGACCCCACCCTCCGTCACGTTCTTTCATTCCACCGGCAAGTGCAGCTTCTACCGCCGCCGCTGGCGCATCATGGAGAGGCGCTTGAGGGGTCCTTCATAGTCCCCCACCAGGGAGCCCGCCATCGGGTCTACTATTCCACAGGAGAGGCCCGGTGCTACCTCTGCCGATCAGTGGGGCATGTCCGAAGAGACTGCCCCTTGGCCCGGCGGGGAGGGGAACCCAAGACCCCCGAGACCCGGCAGAACATCGGCTCCGTCGTTGATGACGCCCCCGGCCGCCCGGCACCTGAAACCACCTCTCCTCCTGCTCAATCCACCGCTGCTCCTGCCCAGGCCCAAGAGACACCTCCCCTACAATGCCCAGACGAGCAAGGGAGTCCCACCCTTGCTATCAATAATCCAGCAGAGCCTATGGAGGAGGGTGCAGCAAAGCTATGACCAGGTATAGGAGAGGGCCCGCCCCAAGGAGAACCCCCGGCCCCTCATGCTGCCTCACCGTTACCCCCTGAACCATCGTCTCTGTTCCCCGACACGACCCCTGCTAACCAACCCCCAGACGACGCTATGGAGGGCTGGACCCTAGTCCAGGGGAAGTGAGGCAAGCGGAAGGCTCGAGCTCCGCTGCACCCATCCGATGCGGAGGCCCCCCGGAAGACCAGGAAGGGAGGCACTGATACTGAGCCTTCCGCTATGCCCACGAGTCAGATCCATTCCCCGGTGTCGGGAGGGGAAGACAGAATGGCATTGGAAGGTAGAATCTCCCCTCCACGGGAGACCCTTCCCTCCAAGACCCCTGGGGAAGCCCCTTCTACCCAGATACCACCCGAACCCCCCGTGAACCCCGAAGCGACCGTCGAGGCAGGCCCCAGAGGAGGGGCCCCTGGGGTAGCAGAAGACGACCTCTCCTCCATGTATGAGGAGATTGAGGCCCTAGGTTTGATCCTGGTCACCCAGGGAGAGGATGACCTACTGCCGGCTGGCCTCAATCTGGGCAACCTCACCCCAGTCCCCCTTTCCCCATGCTCCCTCCCCCTAACCGCCTTCCCGGGCGGGCACCCTACAGAAGGTAGTCCACCACCTGATGCCATGGCTGCCAAATCCACCACAGAGCCTGCACCAAGCATCACTGGGAGCCCCCTCCCTCAACCCTCGAATCTGCTCAGGAGGCACCACCTTTCAGCTGCTTGCCTCCCGAAGCCCAGAGCCTCGCCTCTGCCCCTGCCCCCACCCCCACCCCTGTTCCTGCCAATCCACCTCCTCCTGCAATGCTATTGCCGCCCCTGGGGTTGTTTCTTTCCCGTTTTTTGCGGATCCCCCCCCCAAGGAGCAGCCTTTGCATTTTTCTGCCACGACCCATTAGGAGCTGCAATTTTCCCTCCGCTATCCTCTTCTACCCCAAGGCTTGAGACGGACCTAATAACTTTAGCCTGTCAGACGCCCCGTCGGTGGTCTGCACCCTGCCTGCCCACTTCAGCGGACCACGAAGCTGCACCAAGAGCCCCACCAGGGAATAACCCGGAAATCGCAATCCCACCCCCCCATGAGCTGCGAAAAGCGTTGCGACAGTTTTTAGAAGACATCCATCGCTCCTGCAACAGGGTACAGCTAGCTCTCCAGCTATGGGGGGACTTTGATGAAATCTTCCAGGCCAGAAGGCCCCTTATAAAGGAGGGTAAAGGGAAAGGAAGGCACGGTGCCGCGGCCTACGGACGGGCCCGCCGCTTCCATGATGATTTACTCCCTTATGGGATGGGTCCCGGATTGTTGTGCAACCCACCCAAGGCTGCGAACACCCCCGCCAACAAGGAACCCCCACCCCTCCAGCCCTCCACATGACGCCCTTCATTATTGCAACTTTGAACACCAGGGGCTGTAGGATGGCTCTCCACAGGTCCCAGGTGCTCTCTTACTTTCGGGAGTACTCTGTGGTTTTCCTGCAGGAGATCCATAGGGAAACGACTGCCGAGGACAGCTGGCGGCTGGAGTTGGGGGACGGGGTCTACTTTAGCCACTTCACGATTCGGCAAGCTGGAGTGGCGACCCTGTTCTCCCCCAACCTACGGCCCAAGGTGCTAGGGGTCACTGAGGCCATGGCGGGCCTCCTGCTACATCTCCGAGTCCATATTGAGGGGCTTGTGGTCAACCTCGTCAACATCTATGCCCCGACAATGAGCCCTAAGCAGCCGCAATTCTATCAGCGAGTGTCCGACTTCCTCAGCACCCTAAATTCTCACGAGTCCTTAGTCCTGGGAGGGGACTTTAACACCACCCTCAAGGAACAGGACCGCTCAGGGGCCAAGCTGATCCCGGCCGCTGCGAACATTCTATGAGAAATAGTCGAACATCACTCCCTAGTAGACGTCTGGCGTGGCCACCACCCAGATGACACTTCCACGTTCACCTTTGTCCGGGCAGAGGCCCATTGGACACACCACTCTCAGTTGGACCGTATTTATTTATCCCGTTTCCATCTTTCACAGGCCCACTCCTCCAACATTCGGCCGGCCCCATTTTCCAACCATCATCTAGCCACCATAACAGCCTCCCTCCGTGCAGAGAGGCCGGGACCAGCCTATTGGCACTTTAACAACAGCCTGTTGGAGGATGAGGGCTGCGTTACGTCCTTCCGGGAGTTTTGGCTGGCCTGGCAAGAGCAGCTGTGTGCTTTCCCTCGGCGCGACGATGGTTGGATCTAGGGAAGGTGCGCAACAAGCTCTTCTGCCGTGACTACTCTTGGGGCACGAGCCGACAGAGAAATGCGGCGATAGAGAAGTTGAAACGGGAGGTCATAGAGATGGAGAGTCGTCTGGCCGCCAGCCCCAAGGACCCGTTCCTCTGCAGAGCGTGCCGGGAGAAGCGAGAGGAGCTCCTGGCCGCGAGGACCATCGGGCCCGAGGTGCCTTTGTTTGATCCTGCATCTGCCTCCTTCGGGAGATGGACCACGGCTCCCGTTTCTTCTACGCCCGAAACACATCACCTGTTTTCTAGCAGAAGACGGCACCCCCCTCACGGATCTGGTGGAGATGTGTGGGAGGGCCCATGACTTCTACACAAGCCTTTTCTCCCCGGATCCGACCGATCCTGGCGCTTGCAGGGTGCTCTGGGAGGAACTCCCCACGGTGAACGTGGGAGACCGAGACCAACTAGAGCTGCCTCTCACCCTGGCCAAGTTCTCGGAAGCCCGCCGTCGCATGTCCACCAATAAATCTCCAGGCATGGACTGGCTGACCGTGGAGTTCTACCACACGTTCTGGGACATCCTTGGCCTAGACCTAGCCACTGAGTCTTTGCAGGGCGGGGTCCTCCCTCTTTCGTGCCTTGTTGCCGAAGAAGGGGGACCTCCGCGATTTACGAAATTTGAGTCCCGTCTCACTCTTTAGCACGGACTACAAAATCGGAACAAAAGCAATCTCGCTGCGGCTAGGGTCCATGATGGCAGACGTGATCCACCCAGACCAGACCTATACTGTCCCGGGTAGCAGCATTTTTGACAACTTATTTCTAGTCTGAGACCTTTTGGAACTCGGGCGTAGAGACGGCCTGTCGTTCGCCCTCCTGTCACTTGATCAGGAGAAGGCGTTCGATAGAGTGGACCATGGGTAACTCCTGAGCACTCTGCAGGCATTTGGATTCGGACCTCAGTTTGTGAGTTTTCTCCATGTGCCGTACGCCTCCGCGGAGTGTCTGGTCAGGCTCAACTGGAGGCTGACTGAACTGGTCAGCTTCGGGTGAGGAGTGTGGCAGGGGTGCCCCCTCTCAGGCCAGCTGTATGCTCTGGCGATCGAGCCCTTCTTCTGTCACCTCCGCAGGAGGTTGACAGGGTTGGTGCTGCGGGAGCCGGAGCTGCGGCTGGTCCTGTCGGCATATGCCAATGACGTGCTCCTCATGGTCCAGGACCTGGGGGACTTGGCGTGGGTGGAGGCTTGCCAGGCCATCTATTCGGCAGCCTCCTCCACCCGACTCAACTGGGTCAAGAGCTCTGACTTGGCGGTGGGGCTCCCTCCCACCCGTGAGGGGCTCCCTCACACCATCCGGTGGAGCGCGGGTCCACTGCTCTACTTAGGCATTTACCTTTCTGTCACGCACCCTTCTCCGCCGGAGAACTGGCAAAATTTAGAAGGCGGGGTGATAGAGCGGCTCCGGAAATGGACGAGGCTACTCCGATGTCTCTCTCTCCAAGAGAGAGCACTGGTGCTTAACTAAATAGTCCTGTCCATGCTCTGGTAACCGGCTCAACACCCTGGTCCCGGCCCCAGGTTTCCTGACCGACCTCCGGACATTGATTCTAGAGTTCTTTTGGTCAGAAATGCACTGGGCCCTATTGGGGTTCTTCATCTACCCCTGAAGGAAGGAGGGCAGGGCCTGAAGTGTCTGCACACTCAGGTCCGTGTCTTCCGCCTCCAGGCCCTGCAGAGGCTCCTTTATAGTGCAGGTAGTTTGACGTGGAGCATATTGGCGCACACCTTCCTGCACTGCTTCCAAGGGCTCCGATACGACTGACAGCTCTTTTATCTCTGTCCGAGAGTTTTTCCGCGAGACCTCTCTGGGCTGCCGGTCTTCTACCAGGACCTCCTCCGGACCTGGAAACTGTTTTCAACAACCAGGTCCATGGAGGCCACCGTGGGAGCAGATCTCCTCTCCGAGCCCCTGCTACACAACCCCCAGCTCCGTGTGCAGACAGCGGAGTCCCGTTCGGTGCACCAGAGTTTGGTCCTGGCAGAAGTCACGAGAATCGGAGATCTCCTGGATTACGACCGGGGAGACTGGCTGGATCCCCTGATGCTCGCTCTGCGCATGGGGCTCTCCAGACTTCGTACCCCCCCCCCCCCGGCGCGTACTTCAAGAGGTGAAGGCCGCCTTGACGCCCGCTGCTTGGGCTTATCTCAACCGAGCCCTGCACGAGGGTGCACCCCGCCCACCCTCTATCCCAGGCCCCCCGGATCTTTCAATTGGGCCCCTACCCCATAGATGCCAACATACTCCTCACCCTTTCAATGCGAGCCAGTTGCATGAACTGCAGACGGTCAGCTTCCAAATCGTGCCACGGAAATATTTATACACACTCACGCTTCACACCCTCCACACTCACACCCTGGTGTCCCGCCCCGATACAAAGTGGCGGGACCTCCTGCCACCTTTGGAGGGTGAGCAACCCCGGTGGGCCAGCCTGTATTCCACCTTCGTCCCAAGGTCCGTTGGAGACATTAGTTGGCGGCTCCTTCACGGAGCTGTGAGCACGGGCGTGTTTTTGACACAGTTCACCCCCATCCCGGATACTTGCCCTTTTTGCAACGTGAGGGAAACCCTGGCACACGTATATTTAGAGTGTGCCAGGCTGCAGCCTCTTTTCCGGCTCCTCACGAATATTTTATTATGCTTTTGGCTCCACTTTTCCCCTCACCTTTTTATTTACACACTTCCCATCCATGGCCCCACAAAATCGTGAGATCTCCTGGTTAACCTCCTCCTAGCCCTAGCTAAAACAGTCATTTATAAAACCAGAGAGAGGAGGTTGGCTAATGAAGCGTCCTGCGATTGTAGGGCCGTTTTCCGATCCTCAGTACATTCACGTATCCGGCCGGAGTTCCTCTGGGCGGAGTCCACCGACTCCCTTGACACCTTCGAGGAGCGGTGGGCGCTGTCCGAGGTTCTCTGCTTGGTGACCCCATCTGGTTCCCTCCGTCTGACCCTTTGATTGAGGGGAAGAGCAACAGACCCCAGCACCAGCCGTTGCCGCTGTGGATACCATCATTACTGTCACCTAGGAGGGGTCCTATCACACGTGGGTGTACATCCCCCCCCACCCCCAAACCAACCATCCCGCAGCCGTGCCCATCTTGTCGGGCACTCTCAGGAGAGAAATAATCAGTGACACTGGGCGTGGCATTAGGTAACTCGAGGGGGTGGAAGAGCATGAGTGTCAAGGAAGCCCCCCCCCCGCTCTAGGCCACCAGCTAACTCAGGAGGGTGGAAGACCACGAGTGTTGAGAAAGCCCCCCTGCTCTGGGCCCAGGCTAGCCTGAACAATTTTCCCTCCTGAAGGCTGCTGTGTTATACCTTGTGTTTGCTTTTGTTGAATAGTTTTGCTTTATCCTTTTTGGTGATTCCTTGTAAGTTTTATACAAATAAAATGTTTTTCTCTTAAAAAAAAAAAAAGGCACTCTCCTGCTGCTCTCTGGCCTGAGCTTTCCTTACTTTTTGCCCCTGCTTTCAGCTTCCCCTCTGACTGGGCCAGACGCTCTTCCCCCTTTCTTTTTTTGTTGTTTTTCTGCTGTTGCTTGAGTGTTGGTCAGTTGCCGGCTGACTGTCGCGCCCCCTCCGCCATGCTCACCGACCCTCAGATGCTGCTGCCGCTCTGGCTGGGGCCTCCTGAGAGACGGGGGGCCTGCTGGCTCGCTGCCCGGAGAGGGGGAGTGGAGGGACCCAGCCCCCGGACCCAGCCGCTTGCTGTTTGTTTGTGGACCCGTATCCGGCCGAGAGAGACTCTTATCATCTGTTCCGGCATCTCTGGAATGCTACAGATGCAAAGAAAGCCCGGAAAAGAAAGAGAAAAAGCCGTCTACTGGAGGAACACTGCCCGGGGAATCCACAAATTGCCGTGGAGGGGGCCTTAAGACTGAGTAACTTTCGAACTGTGCTCTCGTGTTGGGGGAGGCCTTGACAGTGTCTTGACTGTGTTTGTAGGGACACAGGGGGTGTGGCCCAGAGCTGCCCCCCGATCCATCTGTGTCCTCCCAACCCCCACACTACTATCTTCATCACTGCCCCCCTCCACCGTCTTTGCTGGCTGTTTAACATCTGCCTCTGGACTCAGCTGCTCGCCCTGATTCCACCGTGTGGGCCAGAAGCACCAGCCAACCAAACAGGACTTTCTGTACAAGCGTATAATGGTTCATGTGCCCCCCCCCGCCGCTGAATTGTCTACCCCACAGCTTGTCCCTTTTTACCTAACTCCAACTCCTGTTAACCACCTGCCACCGCCCCTGCTGGGGCATCGGCAATGGAGGGCACAGGGATGACCTCCGCCACTGCCATGCTCATCACCTCCCGCAACTGTAGGGGAGCCCCCCCAGCCAGCGGAAAAGGCCAGGGCAAGAAGAAGGGGAAGGGCCTCACTAAAACTACCAGGCCCTCCATGGCAGAGGCCACCCCCACTGCTGCGTCCCCGCCACTGACCACGGCGTCCTTCCCCGCTGCCTCCTCCATCAGCTCTGCGGGTGTCCCTCCCTTAGCCCCCAAGACATATGCCCGGGTGGTGGCAGCCCCCAGCGCCTGCCGCCTAATCATCTCTCCCACCCATCGCCTCCGCCACCATCAATAGCGGCCGGGGCCCCTTTCCCGCCATGACAAGGAAGCACGGCATCTGATGCCTCCAGGTGCCCACCTCGCCCCACGTGGAGACCTATGTGCGGGCGTTGGCTAGGGTGGTGCGGCCCTCGGCCATTGTGGTGGCCTCCAAAATGTACGGGAAGGTCGTCTTCTTCTTAGCATCGGAGGCTTCTGCCCAGGAAGTGGTGGAGAAGGGCCTGGTGGTGGGGGGAGAGTGTTTGTTCCCCTAGAGCCACTAGAGGACCTGGGCGTCCGCCTGGTCCTGACCTCTGTCCCTCCTTTTCTCCCCAGTGCTGCCCTGTTTCCCGCCCTTTCCACCCTGGGGAAACCTGTTTCTGTTATCAGCCCTCTCCCGTTGTGCTGCAAGGACCCTGCACTCTGTCACTTCTTTTCCTTCCGCCGGCAAGGCAGCTTCTATGGCCATTGGCGGCGTGTGATGGAGAGGCGCTCGAGGGGTCCTTCCTAGTCCCCCACCAGGGGGCCCACTCCTGGGTGTACTTCTCCGTGGGGGAAGCCCAGTGCTATCTCTGCTGGGCGTCAGGGCATGTCCGGAGGGACTGCCCCTTAGCCCGGCAAGGAGGGGCACCTGGGATCCCCAAGACCTGGCAGGACATCGGCCCCGTCATTGCCGATGCCCCTGGCCACCCGGTACCCAAACCCGCCCCACCCACCCCCTTCGGACCACCACTACTCCCACTCAGGCCCAAGGGGGCCCTACAACATCCAGACGAGCAGGAGAGCCCTCCTCTTCCTGCTGACAATCTGGCAGGGCCTATGGAGGAGGGCGTGGCAGAGATACCACCAGGCATGGGAGAGAGCCTGCCCCAGGGAGAATCCTCCCTCCCTTATGCTGCCCCACCGTTCCCCACCCAAGTCCCTGAGCCATCGCCTCTACCCCCTGGCATGACCCCTGCTAACCAGCCCCCAGAAGATGCCATGGAAGGCCGGGCCCTAGTCCAGGGGAAGCGAGGCAATCAGAAGGCTCGAGCTCTGCCTCATCCACCCAAAGCGGAGGCCCCCCGGAAGACCAGGAAGTGGGGCACTAATGCTGAGCCTTCCGCTTTACCCACGAGTGCGTCCCATCCACCGGTGTCAGCCGGGAAAGACGTAGCAGCACCGAAAGGTAGTGTCTCCCTTCCACGGGAGACACCCCCCTCTGAGACCCTAGAGGAAGCCCCTTCTGTCCTGACACTACCCGAAGCCCCCGTGAACCCCGAGGCAACCATCGTGGAGGGTGCCAGCGGGGAGAACCCCGGGGTGGTGGAAAGTGCCCTCTCCTCCATGTTCGAGGAGATCGAGGCCCTAGATCTGACCCCAGTCACCCAGGGGAAGGACAACCTTTTGCCAGCAAACCTCGATCTGGGCGATCTCACTCCACCCCTCTTTTCCCCATGCTCCTTCCCCCTAACTGCTGCTTCTGCTCTCACCTCCGAGGACCGCCTGGACTCCTCCATCTACCTGGCTGTTGATGGCACTCCGCTGATGACCACCGAGCCTGCTCAGGTGACAGCCGGCACCACGCGGCCGGGACACGAGTTGCCAGGGGCACTCCCCATTGGTGCGGAGCAATCGACGTCCTTCCCGGGTGAGGGCCCTACAGAAGATAATCCACCTCTTGATGCTGTGGCCACTAAATCTACCATAGAGCCTGAACCCGGTATCACTGAGAGCTCCCTCCCCATGCCCTTAACCCTCAAGCCTGATTGGGAGGTGCCACCATCCAGCCGCTTGCCTCCCAAAACCCAGAACCTCGCCCCTGCCTCTGCCCTTACCCCTATCCAGTTTACCTCCTGCAATGTTATCGCCGCCCCCGGGGCTGTCTCCTTCCCTTTTCCAACTGATGACCCCCAGGGAGCGGCCTTTGTGTTCTCCTGCCCCGACCCATTAGGGGGCTGCTATTTTCCCTCCATAGCCCCCTATTGCCCCAAGGTTTGGGGCGGGCCTAGAAGCTCCAGCCCATCAGGCACCCCGTCGGGGGTCCACACCCTGCTTGCCCATTTTAGTAGGCCACGGGGCTGCACCAAGGGCCCAGCCAGGGAACAATCGGGAAACCGTAACCCCACCCCCTCATGAGATGCGAGGAGCGCTGCGGAAGATTTTAGAAGATGTCCGTGGCTCCCACAACAAGGTACAGCTTGCTCTCCAGTGATGGGGGGACTTTTCTCAAATCCTCCAGGCCACAAGGGCCCTCAGGGGGGAAGGTAAAGGGACGGGGAAGCAGGGTGCCGCGGCCTACTGGCGGGTCCGCATCTTCTGTGAACAATTACTTACCTACGGGATGGGTCAAGGACTGTTGTGTGGCCCGCTGGGGGATGCGAGCATCCCTGCTAGTGAGGATCCCCCCCGGCCCTCCCCATGACACCTCTCACCATCGCAACGTTGAACACCCGAGGTTGTAGGATGGCTCTCCGCAATTCCTAGGTGCTCTCCTTCCTTCAGGAGGGAAGGTACTCTGTGGTTTTCCTGCAGGAGACCTATACGGATCTGACCGCCGAAGACAGTTGGCGGCTGGAGTGGGGGGACAGGGTCTACTTTAGCCATTCCATGGTTTGACAGGCTAGAGCGGTGACCCTGTTCTCCCCCGACCTATGGCCTGAGGTGCTAGGGATCACTGAGGCCGTGCCGGGTCACCTGCCTGGGTTAGTATGGAGGGGCTCGTGGTTAACCTCGTTAATGTCTATGCCCCGGCATCGGGCCCAGAGCGGCTGCAATTCTATCAGCAGGCATCCGCCTTCTTCGGCACCTTAGATTCTCATGAGTGCCTGGTCCTGGGAGGGGATTTTAATACCACTCTCGAGGAGCGGGACAACTCGGGGACCAAGCAGAGCCTGGCCGCCGCGAACACCCTCTTGGAGATAGTTGAACATCACTCCCTAGTGGACATCTGGCTTGACTACCACCCAGATGACACTTCCACGTTCACCTTTGTCTGGGTGGAGGCCCATCAGTCGCACCACTCCATGTTGGACCACATTTATTTATCACGTTTCTATCTCTCATGAGCCCACCCCTCCAGCATTCGGCTGGCCCCATTTTCTGACCATCATCTAGCCACCGTGACAGCCTCCCTCTGTGCGGAGAGGCCAGGGCTGGCCTATTGGCATTTTAACAACAGCCTGTTGGAGGATGAGGGCTTTGTGATGTCCTTCTGGGAATGTTGGATGGCCTGGCCAGGGCAGTGACGTGCCTTTCCCTCGGTGCAGTGATGGTGGGACCTGGGGAAGGTGCGCGCCCGGCTCTTCTGCCCCGACTACACCCGGGGCACCAGCCGATGGAGAAATACGGTGATAAAGCAGTTGGAATGGGAGTTCTTAGAGCTGGAAAAGCATCTGGCCGCCAGCCCTGAGGACACGCTCTTCTGCTGAGCGTGCCGGGAGAAGCGGGAGGAGCTCCGGGACCTCAAGGACCATCGGGCCCGGGGCGGCTTTGTCCGATCCCCATCTGCCTCCTTCGGGAGATGGATCGCGGCTCCCGCTTCTTCTATGCACTGGAGAAAATGATGGGGGCTAAGAAACATGTCACCTGCCTCCTGGCAAAAGATGGCACTCCTCTCACGGAACCGGTTGAGATGTGCGTGAGGGCCCAAGCCTTCTATGCAAGTCTTTTCTCTCCGGATCCGACCGACCCTAGCTCTTGCAGAGTGCTCTGGGAGGAGCTCCCTATGGTCAGTGCGAGCTACCAAGACCGGTTAGAGTTGCCCCTCAGTCTGGCCGAGTTCTCGGAAGCCCTCTGTAGTATGCCCACTAATAAGTCTCCAGGCATAGACGGGCTGACCGTGGGGTTCTACCGCGTGTTTTGGGATGTCCTCGGCCCAGACCTAGCCACTGTCTGGGCCGAGTCTCTGCAGAGCGGGGTCCTCCCTCTTTTGTGCAGGCGAGCTGTGCTCGCCTTATTGCTGAAGAAGGGGGACCTCCGCGATTTACAAAATTGGCATTCCATCTCGCTCCTCAGCACGGACTACAAAATCGTAGCAAAAGCAATCTCGCTGCAGCTAGGGTCTGTGCTGGTGGACGTGATCCACCCAGACCAGACCTACACCATCCCGGACCGCATTATCTTTGATAACTTATTTATGGTTCAGGACCTTTTGGAACTCGGGTGTAGAGACGGTCTGTCCCTAGATCAGGAGAAGGCGTTTGATAGGATGGACCACGGGTACCTCCTGAGCACTCTGCAGGCATTTGGCTTCGGACCCCAATTTGTGGGTTTTCTCCAGGTGCTGTACACTTCCGCAGAGTGTATGGCTAAGCTCAACTGGACCCTGACTGAATCGGTCAGCTTCGGGCGAGGAGTACAGCAGGGGTGCCCCCTCTCAGGCCAACTGTATGCTCTGGTGATTGAGCCCTTCCTCTGTCTCTTCCGCAGGAGGTTGACAGGGTTGGTGATGCGGGAGCCGGAGCTGCGGCTGGTCCTGTCGGCGTACGCTGATGACGTGCTCCTTGTGGTCCAGGACCCGGGTGACTTGGCGCAGGTGGAAGCTTGCCAGGCCATCTATTTCGCAGCCTCCTCTGCCCGGGTCAACTTGGTCAAGAGCTCTGGCTTGGCGGTAGGAGACTGGTGGCAGGCGAGCTCCCTCCCACCTGCACTTCAGACCATCCGGTGGAGCGTGGGTCTGCTGCTCTACCTAGGCATTTACCTTTCTGCCACACATCCCTCTCCACCGGAGAACTGGCAAAATTTAGAGGGCGGGGTGATAGAGCGGCTCCAGAAATGGATGGGACTACTCCGATGTCTCTCCCTCCGAGGGAGAGCACTGGTGCTTAATCAACTAGTCCTGTCCATGCTCTGGTACCGGCTCAACACCCTGGTCCTGGCCCCGGCTCCGGGTTTCCTGATCAACCTCCGGACATCGATTCAGGGGTTCTTTTGGTCAGGAATGCAGTGGGCCCCTGTTGGGGTTCTTCATCTACCCCTGAAGGAAGGAGGACAGGGCCTGAAGTGTCTGCACACTCAGGTCCGTGTCTTCCGCCTCCAGACCCTACAGAGGCTCCTCTATGGTGCAGGCAGTTCGGCGTGGAGCATATTGGCGCACGCCATCCTGCGCCACATCCGAGGGCTCCGATATGACCAGCAGCTCTTTTATTTCTATCTGGGAGGTCTTCCACGAGACCTCTCCGGGCTGCCGGTCTTCTACCAGGACCTCCTCCGGACTTAGAAACTTGTTTTAACAACCAGGTCTGTGGCGCCCACCGAGGGGGCATATCTCCTCACGGAGCCCCTGCTGCACAACCCCCCGCTCCGTGTGCAGGTGGCGGAGTCCTGCTCGGTGCACCAGAGCTTGATCCTGGCAGAAGTCATGAGAGTCGGAGACCTCCTGGACTACGACCAGGTAGACTGGCTGGATCCCCTGATGCTCACTCGGCGCATGGGGCTCTCCAGACCTCGTACCCCCCCGGCACATACTTCAGGAGGTGAAGGCCACTTTGCCGCCCGCTGCTGGAGCTTACCTCGACCGGGTCCTGCTCGAGGGCACGCCCCAACAACCCTCTACCCCAGGCCTCCCGGACCTTTTAATTGGACCCGTGCCCCGAAGACCCAATTGACCCCCTCACCCCTTTACTGCAAGCCGGCTGCATGAACTGCAGCTGGTATGCTTCCAAACCACACCAAGGAAACATCTATACACGGTCGTACTCCACACCCTTCACGTCCTCACCCTAGCGTCCCGCCCCGACATGAAGTGGCAAGACCTTCTGCCACCTTTGGAGGGTGAGCAGCCCCGGTGGGCTAGCTTATATTCCACTTTGGTTCTGAGACCCATCAGGGACATCAGTTGGCGGCTCCTTCACAGAGCTGTGAGCACGGGCACGTACTTGTCGCGGTTCACCCCCATCCCAGATACTTGTCCCTTTTGTGGTGTGAGGAAAACCCTGGTGCACGTATATTTGGAGTACGCCAGGCTGCAGCCCCTGTTCCTGCTCCTCATAAAGTTCTATTACGTTCTTGGTTGTATTTTTCCCCTCACCTTTTTATTTATGCACTCCCCATCCATGGCCTCACAAAGTCACGGGATCTCCTAGTTAACCTCTTCCTGGCCCTGGCTAAAACGGCCATCTATAATACCAGAGAGAGGAGGTTGGCCGATGGAGTTTCCTGTGACAGTGGGGCCGCTTTCCGATCCTCGGTCCGTTCACGTATCCGGGCAGAGTTCCTCTGGGCAGCATCCGCCGACTCCCTTGATGCTTTTGAGGAGCGGTGGGCGCTGTCCGAGGTTCTCTGCTCAGGTCCCTTTGTTTGAACCTTTGATTGGGGGAGAGAGTAAGGGACCCCAGCCCCAGCCATCGCTGCTGCAGACACCACTATCTTAGAGGGGTCCTTTCACACGTGGGTCCACATGCCCCTCCTCCCCCCGGATTGTCCACCCCACAGCCTGCCCCTCTTGTTGGGTGCTTTCAAAGGAAGGAATTGTTGGTGACACTGGGCGTGGCACCAGGTAACTCGAGGGGGTGGCAGACCTTGAGAGTCGATGAAGCCCCCTCACTCTGGGCCACCAGGTAACTCGGAAGGGTGGAAGACCATGTGAGTCGTGGAAGCCCCCTGCCCTGGGCCCAGACTAGCCTGAACACTTCCCTCCCCTGAAGCTAATTAGAAAACAATTGTGATTGGTTGCTGTGTTACACATTGCATATGCTGTTGTTTTTGTTATGCAAATAAAAACACCATTTTTGCTTCAGAAAAACACTCTCCTGCTGCCCTCTGGTCATGCTGTATCACAATATATATGCATATACTACCTTTAAATCAGCAGCTTCCTTCAATATCTCTATTTCTCAGGTAGTTAAAAAAATCTATCAGCCATTAACAAATAATATGATCATTACAATTATCTCAGACCCTCTCAGTATAAATAGTTATGTTCAGTGATAATATTACTTGACAAGATTGGCTTCTGTTAATATACATCAAGTAGTAATAATAACCTGGATAATATTTCCCTTGAGGTACCTTGTTGACATAATACCCCAGTTTTCTGATTGCAGATTAAACAATTCTTTACCATGTGCTGACTACAGCCATGCATGTTTCCCAGCTGTTTTAAAAAATGAAAGGACGTTTCTACCCAAGCACAGTTAACTAAAATTTAGTAAAATTACCACTTCTACAAAAGCCTCCTACAAAAAGCAATAACTGAGATGTATGTTTTTATGCTCTCTAATCAAAATGAAATTACATTTTCTGCAACCACTAGCTCAGTTATAATATGCTTTCAATTTGAATCACATTATCATTGAAGACAGTGCAGCAGGTACCATAAAATAATCAGTATCTGCCCTGAATCGCTTCTCCCTAAGTATTTTCAAAAGCAAACACTAAACTTTGCTAACATATTGCTTCAAATGGACTGTGTCATGGGGGATTTAGGACACAGAGCCAGAACCTCACCTAGTGCAAATGAGCTCAATTCTATTTAATAGTGGAGCTGTGTGGGAAATTGTTTTCCTTTCCCACAATCAGTTTTGAGTTATTAAAAATGTTTACCATCCCAAACTGTGGGGGGGGGGGCAGAGGGGTTAGGCAAAATATTGAAAAAGTTCTTGCACCACTGATTCAAATTTTTCAGGAAGAGTTTTATTTAGATTTTCACCTTTTTATATCTTTAAACCTTTTTGGGGGTTATAAATTAACTATCATTTTGAAAGAAAAGGTAATTTTGAACCAAAAAAAAAAAGCTTTGTTTTGCAAACTTCAAAATGGAGTGTTTTGACCATTTTTTTGAAATGAGATGCACCAAAACTGACCCTTTCCCCATGAACAGTTTTGGTTTCAGTGAAAGACTTGTCTAATAATATATATATATATATATATAGTCTGAAAATTCCCAACCAGCTTTAGTCAATAGGTACACCAATTTATATCAGCTGAAGAGCTGGCCCACAGAATGTTAAATGTATCCAGTTGTTTATGTCCAGTAGGTGCATACAAGAAACACTCTTTTTGGGCCTGGTGACTATTTCTGCATTTTGGCAGTGCTGATATTTCTGAAATCACATTTTCATTTAAGACAAGAGAACTGATTCATGTTTCCTTTTGTGACTTAACTACAGTTCCAAGGAAAATACCTAAGCACCCAAAACTTTCATAGTTTCTGAACCAGGAGCAAATTAACATACAGAAACACCTCCTGTAGCCATGAGCAACACATTAGCTGAGTATAACAGCAGGGATCCTGCAGCTGATCAGGTCTCTTCACTAACACTGGTTTAAAGTCATCGACAATGATTGGAAAGTTTTACAGTATTGGAAAGTTTACATTAAGTAAACATCAGTTCCTCAACTGATACTTGTGTGATTATGTTTTAAAAGAAGGGGCAAGGGTGACTTTAGCATAGTTTAAATGCCTGAAAAACAAGCGTAATTTCAGTTCCAATGAAGATTAACTGCAACTGGTCTCACAATCACATTATTTATTATTTGCCTTTGTGTAGCACTGTTCCATTGTGTTAGGCATTGCACGTTATCTATATGAGAAAGTTCCTGCCCCCAAGAGCTTACGGTCAAATGGGGCAAGACACACAAATGGTGGGAGAAAGTATCATTCCAATTATGGGGAACTGAGGCCAAAGAGAAAGTGATTTACCCAAGTCACAAAAAACAATCTGTCACAAAGCTGGGAACTGAACCCAGTTATCCACAGACTTCACTCAGTGCCTTAACCAGAAAACCTTCCTTCCTCTCACAGAAGAACATGAATGAGAAGCAAAAAAAAACAAAAACAAAAAAGACAGGTATTATTGGGATTATTATTTATTTTCAGTGCCATACCTCTTTGGTATTTTCTACTCCTCTCATATATTTAAATATGTTACTATAAAATATCCCCACTATTAGCACTAAATTAAAGGGAAATTTGGAATCATTTCCCTGCTTCATCAGCTTCCTCCCTGGATATTGCTAAGTAATTGCTGCCAGAAATGGTTTGTCCCTGTGATTTCTCTCAAAAATGTGTCTGAGGAACTAATTATTTGCTTTTGTAATGCACTGGATGGCACATATTTTCCAAAAGTTTCCCAGGGGCAAACTGCCCTTTCACACGACCTTCCACTCAATTTATATCAGATGAAGACTGAGGTATGCAATGCATAGACTCAGTATAATTTTCAGAAACAAAGTGTAAAATTTAATATTTAAAAATTGTAAATGCATACTTTAAAAGTTTCTGTCAAAGTGAAACCTAATGTTAAGTACAAAAAGTGCCTCTTTTCCTGGTTCTGGGAGAGAAACATTTATGTTTTGATGGAGGGAAACAAATGATCAGATTGCTCACCCCTCCTTTCTACATGCATATTAACTTCCTGTGATTTATTACAGACAAAGGGAGAATATATGTGGGAACCCTCTGCTAAAATATTGGTGGCACATCTCCAATTCAGCTCCACTTCCATCACCCACTTGTTAAGTTTTCAAATAAGCACCTTCATGCTTTCTCCCATGTTGCCCCACAGACTTGGAAGGATGTCCCTATAGACTTCTGCAAATCTATCTCATAATCTGCCTTCATGATGCCTTAAAAAATAAACGAGAACAGTTAAGCTGCCAGTGTGCTGAGACCACTGCCTATCACCAATATTGTCTCATTGTTTTCTTGTATTCTCCCATCTGTCTGTACCCACTGTTATTGCTTCTCTTCTACAAAGATTGTAAGCTTCTTGGGGCAGTGACCAACGTTTTGTTCTGTGCTCATAAAGTGTCTGCTACAGTGAGCTCCTCGACGCTACAGCAATACAAATAATAGTAAGTTGGAAATCTGTGCCTAGGTTTTGTTAAAGCTGCAACATTTCAAATAGTGAACATAACTTGATTAATAAATATCTTAGAAGCTTACTCTGAAGTACAGTACTTGAAAATAAAAGTTTGTCTGTGTCACACAAAGAAAATAATTTAATCCAAAACAGAGGAAGTAAGAGAAATGTGATCAAATAGACTGTTCTGGGGCAGGGACTAACTTTTTTCTGTTTGTACATCACCCAGCACAATGGGAACTCAATCATCATTGGGACTTTGAGGCAATAACATAATAGAAATGTTCTTGTATTATAAACTCTAAAATTAATACTTTTGAGCAAGATTTTTGCAACTGTGAATGGACAGCTATACATGCATGTTCATTCAAATGTACAAATTGGCTTTTGCATACTGCACTCATAATGGACTCTCTGCATATGCAATCACAGTAGTTTTACTCACAAATTAGAAGCAAAATTTTTGTGGAAGTCTGAAAATCTAATCCCCTTCATACCTTAATTCTTGGTATTTATCTAAACAAGCACCTATGAGGTCTCACCCTCACTTCTTGCAAACCCAAAACTGCTATGGACCTCAGTCTGCATATTGTATTCACAAGAAATGCATGATCAAGCTAAGTGTTCATGGATATTATTTATTATATGTATTATCATAACACCTAGGAGCTCCACTCATAGGCAAGACTCATAGACCCCACTGTGCCAGATGCTGTACAAACATAGAGCAGTAAGCTCTTTGGGGCAGAAACAGTCTTTTCTGTACTGTTTGTACAGCATCACTGAGTGGGATCTTGGTCCATGACTGATGTTCCTAGGTACTATGGTAACACAAATTAATAATACTAATAAAATATATGCAATGTAATATCATAACTATAACAGTAGTTACTGGCATAGGCACTGACTCTGTGGGAGCTCCAGGGCTGGCGCACCCATGAAAAAAGGTTAGTGAGTGCTTAGCACCCACCAGCAGCCAGCCTCACTCTTCTCCCCCAGCACCTCTTGTCCACCGGCGGCCCCGCTGCTCAACTCCTCCCCAGCACCTCTCACCCGCCACAATTCTGTGGCCTGTAGCAGAGGGGTGGTTTGTGCACCCCTGGTGCTTGGAGGAAGCCGGCACCTGTGGTTACTGGAGTCAGTAGATGCTGACCTTGTCATTTGATATGGCTATAACCTCCTGTAACCCAGATCAAACAGAATAAAGTCTCCTGCAACATGCCTGTGACTCAAAGCCTTATTACAATAACTAATGTTGAAAGATACTAGAGCATTCCCCGGGGAAGTCAGAATTAATTGGCAAGCCTATCTTTTAGTTTTGCTGTGAATTGCCTTTTACTCTGAGAGTTATTTATCCATTCAGTGTTTAAAAAACATCAGGTTCAGGTGTTAATGTGTTTCAATCTATTTAACTGCAAGGGTAAACCTGACTGATGATTCCTACAGACGCAACTGACAGAATATTTTTGAAAATTCCCAGTGCATAATATTGGTGACACTGTAATACTGTAAAAAACAACAAGGCTAATCGAAAGTGAGAAGCAAAAGAAGTAGTTAAAAACATTTTAAAAAAAGTTTTGTACTATTTGTGAGCTTACAAACCAATTTATTTCTTTTTTGCAATATGCCGGTTTTTCATGTCAGGCTTTTCATAAGTATCTGGTGCCATTAGGTCAGAAGCCAGACTTCTACAAAAAATGTTACAGTACAGGTCCGTTTACGAGCAAATCCACTTAATGCGCGGTAGCGCCATGCCTCCGAGTACTACCTATTTAACACGCGAGACTCGTTAACATGCATACAGGAACTTGCTATGTATCACTACAGATTTGATCACTCACTCACTGACAGAAATCGACAGGAAGTGCAGAGCGGAAACGTGTTGTATGTCTTTACGGCCGATGGGTGGTGGGGCGGAGCAACATTAAAGCGCTGCCGCGGCATAGGACCCTACAGCACTTTAAGGTCCCTGCCCCTTTTGCTCCCCCCCCTTGGCTGTCAATGGGCGGAGGGGCAGGGGCAAAGGGAGCAGCTGCTCCGGCGCCAGAAATTTAAAAGGGCCTGGGGTTCTGGATGCCGCTACCAATGCTGACCCCCTAGCCCCACCCTTCTGCCCAAGGCCCCGCCCCTTCTGGGGCCAGAGCTGCCCCCACCCCGTACTGGTCAGTGTCCTGAGTTACTTTCACCCCTGTGCAGTAATAATAATGTTTTTATTAGATTACACATTTTTATACATTTTATAATTATACATATCTATATCTATATATAAATATATAGAGAGATATTTCAGCATGGCCCTCTTAACCCGCAGTCCATTAACACGCGGTCATGATGGCTTGACTCCCGACTTCTGTATGTAAATGGGTCTGTACTGTATGTCAATTGAACTTTATCACTTTTTAAAACTTTTTAGCAAGTCAATTGCAAGTCACCTAGCTATATCTATTTTGGCAGACAACGACAGGAGAAAGGTTTCTGTAAAGCTGCCTCTGTTTCCATAGTGTCACACACAGGCATTATGGGTGGGTTTTCAAAAAGATCTTAATATTAGCCTAACTCTGCTCCTACTGAAGCTTCTATTGTTTTCAGTGGGAACAGAGTCAATCCAATGCTGTAGAATTTTGAAAATCCAAACTCTACAAGTCTAGTATATATTGAGTGTAAACTAGATATAATCAGACATTACCATGGAACAGTTTGAGAATAAAAAGTAAGGAGGATACTTTCTCCATCTAACTTTAAAAGAAAGGCTTCCTGAAATGACATAGCAGTGGTGAAGGATGTAAGTGGCTAAAACTGGCTTTCTGTTCAGGCTGTCTGAAGACACAGACATGAGGTATTGCTAGCTGCATGGGACTAATGCAAGGGAAGTGAAAGACAAAGTCCTTCTTACGTGTTGGAAAAAAGCCCAAGGAGGTTTTTAAGAAACAAAAAGCAATTTTGAACTGGATCCTAAAAATAATGGAAACCAAGGGGAATTGTTTGATCTCGGAATACTGGGGTTATGCTTCTATCTACAAGTGTGAAGTTGTTTATGGAGTTCCAGTCATTACCCTAGGCACTGTGGATAAAAATTTAAAAGGTGCCTAAATAGCATGTTCAAAAGTGACTTATGCAATTGGGACCTCAAATCTCATAACAAGTTAATGGGATTTAGGAGACTAAGTCTACACACACTGTGATAAAAAAGAAAAAATCCCACAGCATTGAGTCTCAGAGCCTGGGTCAGCTGACTCAGGTTCACAGGGCTCAGGATGTGTGGCTAAAAATTGCAGTGCAGACATTTGGGCTGAACTTCCAGCCCGAGCCCTGAGACCCTGTATTATGGCATGTACTCCTCACACCAGTCCTGAAAGAAGTGAATTAAGACTTGTGGGTCCATCAGCCAATTAAGCCGCAAACCAGATTTAGGCTGAGTGGATGCATGAATTGGAAGGAAGCTCACCTATGAGGAAATAGGTGGGGCTTCTATAAAGCTAAGGGAGCTGCAACAGTGGAACAGAAGAAAGGGGGCACTATACTGAGCACAGCTAATCCCCCAAATCACAAGAAGGGGGCATCACCCAGCAGTAACTAGAATATGCCAGGACAACACAGTGAAGAACATGGGCATGACAGTCACCCCTGATACAAGGGATCAGTGAGTTAAAGAGAGACTGTAAGGTGGTAAAATTTTGACAAAGGGGAGAGAGAGAGGGTCCAAAACTGACAAAGAACCCCAAAGGGAAAATGAAAAAGGGAGATGCCTACAGTACAGGGCTTTTTTCTTTGCTGAGGAAATGTGTCTACCTCCGGGGTGGATGCTGAAGTTGCTGCTCCCACAGAGGGGCGCTGATAAGCAACATGGGCGGGTCCATGTTATAGGGGGATAGATACTGGAAAAGTCAGCAGATACTGTGGGAGGCACACATATATCCACAGGAGTATTTGGTGAGCATAACTGATCAACAGCAGTAGTTGTATAAAATCCTGCAAGAGGGAAGAAGGATAGGTCGTAAGGGCTAGGAATGGCAAAGGTGTGCCAGAACTAGGAGGCCAGAGGTCCCACTCAGAAGATGTTAATGCTGTGCGTGCAGGGGACAACAGAAGAGGGAGCACCCCTATTTATATAAAGGCAAAGAGCCTTACCAAGAAGCAAAGACTTAGGTAAGGCCCTAGGAAGTCCCACCTAATAGGGGGATCACATAGAGGAGGAACTTCTTTCGTGTGTGGGGGGGAAAAAAGAGACATATAAAGAGAACCTGCCCTCAAAAATAAGAAAGAGGAAGAACAAGGGTCAGAGAAGAAAGAAGAACCAGATGCCTATAATGAACCCATAAATGTTGTGGAGAAAGCCAAGAGGCGGATAAAAAATAAAAGGTGAGGTGATACTGGGGGGAGGAAAGAGCCCCAGAGAGGAAAGTATCTGATGCAGACAATGGAAACAATAGAGATAATGGTGACCCAGGGGAGCAGGTGAACCAGCTGAAGGAGAACTGGTAGCTGCAGAGCAGGCATTGCAAGAGGCAGGGAAAGATCTGGAGTTCCAGTGGGAAAAATTCAGAGATGCTATTCATCTGCCAGTGGGTGATTTAGACCAGGAGAGAGAGGACCTGTAAGCTCAGGTACAACAGATGCAGGGAAGGAGATACTTACCCTCCCCGGGTTTCAGACGGGAGGGCCAGGGCCTTCTATGCAGGCCTTTTCTCCCCAGATCCGACTGATCCTAATGCTTGCAGAATGCTCTGGGATGAACTCCCGATGGTCAGCTCGGGCGACCGAGACGGGCTAGAGCTGCCTCTTACTCTGGCCGACTTCTCGGAAGCCCTCCGCCGCATGCCCACCAATAAATCTCCAGGCACGGACGGGCTGACCGTGGAGTTCTACCGCATGTTCTGGGATGTCCTCGGCCAAGACCTAGCCACCATCTGGGCTGGGTCTTTGCAGAGCGGGGTCCTCCCTCTGTCGTGCAGGTGAGCCGTGCTCGTCTTATTGCCGAAGAAGGGGGACCTGCGCGATTTACGAAATTGGCGTCCCGTCTTGCTCCTCAGCATGGACTACAAGGCTGTAGCAAAAGCCATCTCGCTGAGGCTAGGGTCCATGCTGGCGGACGTGATCCACCCAGACCAGACCTACACCATCCTGGGCCGCATCATCTTCGACAACCTGTATCTGGTCCAGGACCTCTTGGAACTTGGGTGTAGGGATGGTCTGTCATTCGCCCTCCTGTCCGTAGACCAACAGAAGGCATTCAGCAGGGTGGATCATGGGTATCTCCTGAGCACTCTGCGAGCATTTGGCTTTTGACCCCAGTTTGTGGGTTTTCTCCAGGTGCTGTATGCCTCTGCAGAGTATCTGGTCAGGCTCAACTGGACCCTGACCGAACCGGTCAGCTTCGGGCGAGGAGTATGGCAGGGGTGCCCCCTCTCGGGCCAGCTGTACTCTCTGGCGATTGAGCCCTTCCTCTGTAGGAGGTTGATGGGGTTGGTGCTGCGGGATCCGGAGCTGCAGCTGGTCCTGTTGGCATACGCCAATGATGTGCTCCTCATGGTCCAGGACTAGGGCAACTTGGCACGGGTGGAGGCTTGCCAGGCCATCTACTCGGCAGCCTCCTCCATCCAGGTCAAGTGGGTCAAGAGCTCTGGCTTGGTGGTAGGGGACGGGTGGCAGGCGAGCTCCCTCCCACCTGCGCTTCAGGCCATCCGGTGCAGCGCGGGTCTGCTGCTCTATCTCGGCATTTACTTTTCTGCCACGCATCCATCTCTGCCAGAGAACAGGCATGGTTTAGAGGGCAGGCTGGTAGAGTGGCTCCGGAGATGGACAGGACTACTCCGGTGCCTCTCCCTTCAAGGGAGGGTACTGGTGCTTAATCAACTAGTTCTGTCCATGCTCTGGTATCGGCTCAACACCCTGGTCCTGGCCCCAGGTTTCCTGGCCAACCTCCGGACATCAATTCTGGAGTTCTTCTGGTCAGGACTGCACTGGGTCTCTGCAGGGGTTCTCCATCTACCTGGAGGAGGGAGGGCAGGGCCTGAAGTGTCTCCACACTCAGGTCCATGTCTTTCACCTCCAGGACCTGCAGAGGCTCCTTTATGGTGCAGGTAATCTGGAGTGAATCGTACTGGCACATGCCTTCCTGCACTGCTTCCAAGGGCTCCGATATGACCGGCAGCTCCTTTATCTCCATCCGAGAGGTCTTCCGCGAGACCTCTCCAGGCTGCCAGTCTTCTACCAGGACCTCCTCTGGACCTGGAAACTGTTCACAGGGACCAGGTCCGCAGCAGCCTCCATGGGGGAAGATCTCCTTGCAGAGCCCCTGCTACACAACCTTCAGCTCCGTGTGCAGGTGTCGGAGTCCCCCTCGGTCCTCCAGAGGTTGGACCTGGCAGAAGTCACCAGAGTTGGAAACCTCCTGGACTACAGCCGGGGAGACTGGCTGGATCCCCTGACGCTCGCTTAGCGCATGGGGCTCTCCAGACCTCATAATCCCCGGAGCGTACTTCAGGAGGTGAGGGCTGCTTTGCAGCCCACTGCTTGGGTTTACCTCAAGTGGGTACCTCCTAAGAGAGGGCACGCCCCGCCCTCCCTCCACCCCAGGCTCTCTGGACCTTTTCATCGGGCCCCTGCCCCGTGGACCTGACCGACCTTCCCCCTGCCTCTTCACCATGAGCCGGCTACACGAGCTGCAGCCAGTCCGTTTTCAGACCATGCCAAGGAAACATCTGTACATACTCATGCTCCACACCCTTCACATCCTCACCCTCGTGACCCTCCCCGACACGAAGTGGCAGGACCTCATGCCACCTTTAGAGGGTGAGGGGCCCCGGTGGGCCGGCCTATATTCTACCCTGGTCCCAAGGCCTACTGGCAATATTAGTTGGAGGCTCCTTCACAGGGCCGTGAGCACAGGTGTGTACTTGGTGTGGTTTACCTCAATCCCAGACACCTTCCCCTTTTGCGGCGTGAGGGAAACCCTGACACACATATACCTGGAGTTCGCCAGGCTGCAGCCCCTATTCCGGCTCCTCACAAATGTTTTGTTAAGATTTTGGTTGCACTTTTCCCCTCACCTCCTTATCTATGCACTCCCTATCCATGGCCCCACTAAGTCATGGGACCTCCTGGTCAACCTCCTCCTGGCCCTGGCTAAAGTGGCCATCTATAAAACCAGGGTGAGGAGGTTGGCCGACGGAGCCTCCTGTGATTGTGGGGCCTATTTCCGATCCTCCGTTCATTCACGCCTCCGGGCAGAGTTCCTCTGGGCGGCATCCACCTACTCCCTTGATGCCTTCGAGGAGCAGTGGGCACTGTCCAGGGTTCTCTGCTCGGTGTCCCCATCCGGTTCCCTTCGTTTGACCCTTTGACCACACTCCTGTCCCTGTTGTTTATTAGTTGTCCCCTGCAATTATTTGGTTTTCCAGGTCCTGTGGACTCCCCTCTTAGGCTGGGGGGGGGAATCCTTTACCAGTGGGCGGGCTTTGCCCGCCCACTTCCTGGATCCCAATAAGGCCTGGGTTTCAGTCTTGAGGGTGAGGACGTGTGATGGGTATACTCCCCACACAAGACCTTAAAGAGTTGAATTAGGTTAGGTGGGCCCAATCATCCAATTAAACAGCAAACCAGGAAGATTTAGGCTGAGTGGAAGGTGCTAATTAAAAGGAAGTTCACCTGTGAGGGAAAAGGCAGGGCTTCTATAAAGCCAGAAGAGATGAAATGGTAGAGAAGAGAAGAAAGGGGGCACCGAACTGCAAGAGCTAATTGCCAGAAAGGGGCTTCACCCAACGATGAGTAGAGTGCACCATGAAATCCTCCCCCATCATGGGTCTCAGAGCTCCAGCACAAGCCCGACTATCTTCACAGTCACTTTATAGCCCCATGAGCCCAAGTCAGCTGATCCAGGCCAGCTATGGCTGTGCTGTTGGTCTTTTTTCAGAAATGAGAGTTAAGTGCCACAGTGACTTGGCCACTTCTGAAAATTTTACTAGTGTCTTTCTTTGTTTTAAATCTGTCCACAGGTACAGTAAACCAAAGCCAATCTCAAACAAAACTTGAGGTATTTGTTTTTGTTTGGGGTTTTGTTGTTGTTCTTAAAAAAATAGATTAATGTGTAAGTCGGGAAGTTGGAGGTACACAATAGCTAACACATTCTTTTTTTTTAATTCTTAACTTTTCAGGATTATTAAGAACATTTTTGATATGCATGAATTATTATTATTATTATCATCATTATAATAAAAGATACGTTCATCCACCGATCAGAGGGAATACTAAAGATATATGAACATTCAAGAAGAGCCGAGATGATTCCACTGTTTACACATGCATCTCCTAAATGTGAACAACTCCAGCTCAATAATTTTCTAGTTTTTTTTTTTTTTTTTTTTTAATTTCAGGCTGTTGAGCAGCTGCTACTTTATTGCTTCAGTTTAATTTTAATTGAATGTGCAGCTTGGAATATGTTAAAAATGATCCAAATTATCTATTTTAAAATTTCCTGTATACAGACAGTTGAAGATCTATCATGCATTAAAGTAAACAGAAAAGGCATATAATTTACTGAATAAACAAATGATACTACTGACCATTCCCTAACCCCAAAGATTTTACTTTTTCTAAATGTGTGGTATTATATTAACAGAAAGGAAACAGCAGTGCAATGGGTAGCACCGGTTGTGTTCTATTATTGATAGAAAATAGGCATTTGAAATTACAGCTTTGGAAAACTTGTCTGTTTTAACCTAATATATTTTCCTCCCTGTGTTCACGTTAAAAAAAAATCAAAACAAAATACAGCTCAAGAAGGCCCATAATCACCATATTTTGTCTTGGCTGGAGGGCAAAGCTTATGTGTCTCTCAAAACGTAGCCCCACTTTGCTGAAAGATTTACAACTCAAAACATGGTCTGTGCTTCAACATGGGTGGGGGGGGGTATTTTCTGCCAGTTTCCATTATGTTTCATGCTCTAGAACAAAAGTTAGATAACATAAAATACTCTTGCTGGAAGATTGCAAAGAATGTTACTTTAATTTCTTAGCATTCAGAATTATAACAAACAAGAACCCCCAAAACAGAGAGAAATAAAGCAATAATACAGAGGTGCACAACTCATTCCACCTTACTCTAGGCTGGCTGGCTACAAACTGACTGCTGATTGCCCCAGATCACATGCTTTCCTACAGAGTCCTGTCCGACAAGCAAGACCAGAAAAAAGAAACCAAAATATAAAATTTTAAGATATCACTTCAAATGCTAACAGTTTTCCAATACACCAGTTTCAGGTTTTATTCATAGATTGTAAACCTTTCAGATTCAGAAGAGGAGACTGCAAAAAATCTGTTCACAAAAAGGTATAACAGATACACAAGTTGACCCATTGCTGAGCAGTTAAAGATCTGAGGTCTTTGCATGAGTCAGTTTCTTGTTCAAAAGAAAATTGGTGACACTGATTGTTGGGATTTTCTAGCATAATGTATTTACTTACAAAATGTATGCAAGTTCTGCTCACCTGGGATATAGATGAGCAAACCTGAAATATTTGCAGAAACCTCAGCTAAAAGTGAATTAAGTACCGTGACCAAGAAATGTCTTCCTTCTGTTTCCTTTGATCTTTGTTTATGGCACACACTCTTCCTGCCTCTTCCCTGTGCTTGGTAGTTTTCTCCTCCGAAACCTCTTCCCACATAGGACGGACCAAAAGCTTTGCCTACTGTATTCTTACAACAAGAGACAAGATTTTGCACTGTGACTTAATGTTGTAGAACATCATCTCTGATCTTTTATTTCCATAGATGCATTTTTGAAACATACAAGCACTTACTCAGTAGATTTACCAACTCTATGTACCAGTTCTTTGGCTGTAAGTGATTCAATGGCTTAGCCACTCAAGTCCGAACCCAATGTGCTGAATGCATCCAAGAAACATACATCTTTTTTTTTTTTTATAAACCAAGAATATATGTAGGCTAGGGAGATAGGGTTTTACAATGTGCAAGCAAACACTTTTGGAAATTGACCTGTCTACTCTAGTGTTAACAGTTTAAAAAAGTTAGCTGGCCGTGGTCAGCCTCAGGATAGCACACTTACAAAAAACATCTGTTTTTCTAGGTGGCCAAAATGAGTTTGTTATTCAATAGGTTGTATTGAAGTTACTTTCATGTTCTTTTCATTCTGAAAGGCCATAAATCTATTTTAATGGCTAGAGCCCTACATTCTATAGAATAATATATAGCATTATGTAGACTTGCATGTGCATGTACTAGTGAAAACATATTTAAAAGAACCTGATTGAATTCCTGATAGGGTATACACCTGTGCTTGCTTGCTTTTTTCTCCCACCATCAATTTCTTATTTTGATGTCAACATATTATTTCCCATGCAATGAATAAGCCAATTTCTGAAGAACATTAAACATCTTGTTGACATTAAATTACTAAAGATGAAACTGTAATTGTCTGCTTATGACTTATGTTGGATTTTTTATTATTGCATCGTCTTATTTCCCACTCTCACAAGCAATATTTACATTGTTTTCCATCTGAGAAACTTTTCTCAAAAATCGTTTTAAATAAATTACCACAATAAGAGAATATGTTTTATTATCAGGATAGATAGAGCCCTGATGTCTTAAAAATCACACCTGCCCTGCAGAAAATGAGTGATGTTTCTGTTGCCGTTTTGGTATTGATATTGAAGGGTGTGTGTGTCTGTGTGTGTTTAACAGAAGTTTAATTATTATTCAATTAAATTCCCTAGGCAGGGTAGGAAATCTTTTGTAGGATGGGTGGCATTTCACATCTCCACAATTGTATTAAGCCAAAAATAATATTTGGGACTACACAAGTGTCAGGTACTCTAATTTTTGTTGATGATAGATACATTTATTTTCAGATTGAGGCAGAGCTAGGTAGATTCTATAAAGCAGTGGCTTTCAACCTTTTCGGACTTCTGTATCCCTTTCAGGAGTCTGATTTGTCTTATGTGCTCTCAAGTTACTCCTCTCTTAAACTACTTGCTTAGAAAACCAGACATAAAAATAAAAAAGTGTCACAGTGCACTGTTACTGAAAAAATACTGACTCTCATTTTTACCATATAATTTTAAAATAAATTAGAATATAAATATACTTATATTTCACTGTATAGTATATACAACAGTATAAAGAAGTCACTGTCCATATGAAATTTTAGTTTGCACTGACTTCGCTAGTGCTTTTTACGTAGCCTGTTGTAAAACTAGGCAAATATCTAGATGAGTTGATGTACCCCCTGGAAGACCTCTGCATACCCCCCAGGGTACACATATCCCTGGTTGAGAACCAGTGCTATAAAAAAAGTTTATAATATCTGTAAATGTAAAATAAAAGGTATTATAAAATGTACCCCACTTCTTAAGTAGAAGACTGTTATTGTCAAGGTTCCTTCCCCACTCTGAACTCTAGGGTACAGATGTGGGGACATGCATGAAAACCTCCTAAGCTTACTTTTACCAGCTTAGGTTAAAACTTCCCCAAGGTACAAAATTATTTTACCCTTGGATTTCCACTGCCACCACCAAACTTTATCTAGGTTTACTGGGAAATGTAGTCTGGACACATCTTTCCCCCCAAAATCCTCCTAACCCTTGCACCCCACTTCCTGGGGAAGGTTTGGTAAAAATCCTCACCAATTTGTATAGGTGACCACAGACCCAAACCCTTGGATCTTAGAATAATGAAAAAACATTCAGTTTTCTTACAAGAAGACTTTTAATAGAAGTAAAGGAATCACCTCTGTAAAATCAGGATGGTAGATACCTTATAGGGTAATTAGATTCAAAACATAGAGAATCCCTCTAGGTAAAACCTTAAGTTACAAAAAAGACACACAGACAGGAATAGTCATTCTATTCAGCACAACTTTTTTCTCAGCCTTTTAAAGAAATCATAATCTAACCCATACCTAGCTAGATTACTTACTAAAAGTTCTAAGACTCCATTCCTGTTCTGTCCCTGGCAAAAGCAGCATACAGACAGACCCAGACCCTTTGTTTTTCTCCCTCCTCCCAGCTTTTGAAAGTATCTTGTCTCCTCATTGGTCATTTTGGTCAGGTGCCAGCGAGGTTACCTTTAGCTTCTTAACCCTTTACAGGTGAGAGGATTTTTCCTCTGGCCAGGAGGGATTTTAAAGGAGTTTACCCTTCCCTTTATATTTATGACAGTTATCTAGATGCTTCTACTCAGCATATTGTTGGCACTTCAGGACACTCTTAGAATATGTAGCTTTAGTACTGAATTTGGGTCAGCATTCAGCTTCAGCAATCAGTGATGACCATAAAACTGCAAGCTCAGGTTATAGTATTATATGTAAATCCAAATATCAAGAGGAGAGCATATCCTTTCTATCTTTAACAAAAATAAATTGCTGAGAGGTTTTGCCAGTGACCATTGCCCTTGCTGTGAGAGATGGCTGAATGTGTTTGGATGAGGATTATTTTTAAAGAAGTCAAAAATCAAGTCTCTGTTTAACTTTCAGATGAAAACTGAATGTTCCCATACCCCCAAAGAGCCCTTCAATACTACAGTATTAGTGCTAATTAAGCCCCCCTTTTAACATTTTTGCTTTACTGCTAGTACTACTGATGAATAAATCTCTAAGTGGATGCAAGTTTCATTTGGATATGGATCCAAATGATGAGATGGCTCATTAAGTTTATCCAGATCCATTTTGTCTCAGACATACTGTGAAATCAACCCTTTTCATGAGATATCCAGTACATTGTAAGATTCTGCAAGGCCAAAAAACACTGCAAGAACAGTCTTGCTCCAGATACAAATTCATGGCATTTTCATATATGGTCCTCAAAACAAGAACGTGGTAATGTGAATAAAAAGTTATCTATAATTCATCAAATGTGTTTAAAGCTCAGAAAAAATAGTTTCAGTTTAATGGTTTGGGGTGGCTTTTATTTTATCTGAACTAGTTTGCTGCTCCCTAATATTGGGCCAGATTTGGGGGGAAAAAATATTTGCTTGTACAGTTGAGCAGCACCTAACACTTAGGAATCTGGTTCTTTGATTCTGAGAAATTCTAACCATGTTCCTCTTAATCTAATATGTAAAATCATGTTCATATTAGAAAAGCCATGTGTTTATTAATACATTAACACATTATAATCCTAGAGTAGACAAATTGATGGTAGTTTTAAAACGTGCTAGCTAGTCAACATAAAACCTAGTTCAGGACTAGGGCTTATGTTGAACAATTAACATTGTTAAAAGTACAACTTGCCTTGTACTTTTGCTAAACTTTCTAACTTTGCATAAGACATGAACAATGATAATCCTATCATAATGGCTTCCTCTTGTTATCTCCTTTCAGACATTTCTGTCCCCATTTTTTCCCAAGTAGTTTCTTTTTTTTCAAGAATGATCATATAGGAACTACCTTAGGAAAACATGAGACCATCTTCACTCCTTTCCCACATTGAAATTACAAGTGTTGAAACCACATTTTTTTGTGGGTATATGTGTAGGCATATAGGAAAGGAAGAAATCTGCATGTACCCCCTTATACTTCACACACAATTCTTTCTATTTAATTTCCACATTAATGTGGTCTCATTAATATTTCTAATCATGTACCTACAACTTCTCAAATTTTCTTTTAGGACCAAATCTGGTGAGGTACATAAATCAATGGCAATATTCGTACTGACATCAGTGGAATGAAGATTTCACCATTTAGCACCATCCTGCTTTTTAGAGACAACTGAGAGCAACAGGTAGTATATAAACTGCAGCACCTCACTTCAGGAGTCCTGGTCTCTTCTGAGGCACAATTCAAATCCTGCTTTCTCTCCTTGCATTATGGGGAGATGGTAGTAATTTGCTCATGGCATATACCAATAAAATCTATGACACCTTTTGTGTTGGCTCATCTTCACTGGTCAACATATGTAGGACGGTGACCAAGAGACAAGAGTCCAACACTCCCTACCCACCTGCTCTAGTAGGGGAATAATCAGGCATGCATCTACATTGGGCATCCACAAGAAAAGTCTAGGTAGCCCTAACATTTGTGTACAGAAGGCTCTTACTCTCCAGTCTGGGCATGTAATCAAACTCACACAATCAAGCTCTCAATATTTAGTGAATAGTTTATATACCTATTCCATATTGTTATCATTGAGACCTACTACCTATATAGTGGTTGCACAAAATGTGTTAATAAGGTTAGAGTTATAAAAGGTCACAATGCAAAAAATAATATTCCAATAGCAACTGTACCTGACCTGCATTACATGTGTTTTTAAATGCACAGTGAACAGTGATATCTTTGTAATTAACAGTCTGTCTTGCACTTTCAAACAATTTATTTAACAGACAAGGGGCCAGAATTGGTTTAAAGCAGGAAAACATCTACAAATATATTCCTTATAACTGCTTCTGTGAGCCTCAGCAGTAAATCATGTCTGCCAGGATGGTTGAGCAGTACCTGGAGACTGCTCCATCAAACATAGGAAAATAACCCTCATTCCTATCAATTTGGTAGTCGCCCCAGGGTAAAATTCTGCTGAAAGCCCGCAAGCCGAGTCTTTCAGCATATATCACTATTCCTATGAAAACCTCATTTCTTGAAGTTCATTGTTTTGGCCCAAACAGCTGCACAATACTTGTCATCTGAGCTATATCTTTGGCTGCACCTGGAAAAAGTGTGCAGTGCAAAGATAAGGTAAAATTCACCCTTTATACTTCTCCAATTCTGGGTCCAGCTATCTGCTGGTCCAGGCCACAGGGATCAACAAAAGCAGCCCGAAAACTGCTCTAAGTATCAATGGCCAAAACCAAAAAAATGGGATAGTCAGATGCAAGAGACCATATTCTATGATCCAGC
This sequence comes from Lepidochelys olivacea, assembly GCF_965140295.1. Classification (NCBI taxonomy): domain Eukaryota; kingdom Metazoa; phylum Chordata; order Testudines; family Cheloniidae; genus Lepidochelys; species Lepidochelys olivacea. The sequence continues at coordinate 173,640,683 of NC_140411.1, forward strand.
CATACACCATATAGTGGCAGCAGTGATTAGATGACAGTGATAAAATACCTGAGCTTTGTTTACTTTACAGCTTTCAGTGCTACTACTATTAGTAGAGGTGGACTATGAGAAATGTCTACTCTAAAAGGTTCTAGTATAGATACTATCTTAAAGTAAGTAGACATTGCCTCAAAGAATGTATTAATTCATTGATGGAATCAATCAAAATATAGTAAGGACATGCTTCTGATGTCATGATTAAGGCTAGGGGCTTCCTGTAATGTGGCACCAGGTATAATAAATTTTACTTATTTCTTTCTCTCTCTCTCTCTCTGGATTAGCATTAATAAACATCAGCAGGAATGCACACAGATCTGAACACAATTTGTTTTGTAAATCAGTTTGTATGATGGAAGAGAGAAGCTATGGCAGGAGAATATCATTTACACTTAGTCAGAATAAAAGAATGGATATTTAAAAATTAAATTTCTGAAGATGGTAACATTCGACCCAGTCATGTAAAACCTGAGACTATCCAAGAAACATATTTAATGCAGGACCTAATTTAACGGCCAGTTAAGTTAAAGGGCGTGTATTGGTCTACTTTAATGGCAGTTGGATTATGCCCACATTGTACAATGGAAGAAATATGACATAATTCACAGCTTTTGGCAAACATTTATACTGCACTGTTTTTATTCCGTTCTATCTAGCAGCTCCTACTTATTTTTTCTTTGTACTTGTTTCTTTTTATTTTGTTTGTTCACTGCCAGTTTGACTCCAGAGTCAAAAACATTACAGCACGTGCACATACAACATCTAAGAGATAAAACATCACCTTCCTTCTTCCCTGTTTATTTTTAATTCATGTTAATTAAACATTTCCTGCAGAAGATGATAAAATTACTTAGCCCCAAGCAATAACCATTGTTTTCAGAAGCAGGGAAATAATAAACTCTGTCAGTGCTTACTCTAAAACTTATTGTAATTTTTGGTGGGGAAAAGTTTGCAAGGAATAGAGTAGCATAGAGTAGCAGGAAAAAACAGACAATAAACACAAACTGCTACATAAATGTACTATTGTTAATATGCAGGCCAGACTCCTATTGTATTTTTAAATGCCCTTATCCTTCAGTAAGCGTAAAGAATTGGAGCAACAAAAGTAATAAAAGCCAGATCTTAGCTGTCTCCTTTTGAATGACAGTTTGCTTACCTGCCTTCTCTTCTTCAGTAACCACAAAATGTGTTACGTGTCTTGTCTTGCTGGAGATTAAGTGCACATGGGCAAGCAAATTCCTCTGATATTACACATCGCAGGTTAAGTGCTAAGGTTGTCTGAGTGGCCTGAAACAATGTGTGTTGTTGGTGAACTATATTGTAGTACATATCATGGATATCTCTGCTTACAACCAAAATGTGCTTCTATCTCGCTCTAACATTTGCAATCATATGCTCACTATGCTCCAACACAGGAGAAAGGAAAGAGGTTTGAACAGATAAAGGAATAACAGGGCAAGTGGAAATACAGGGAATGTGGAGGAGGAAAGAAAAGCAGAGAAGGAAAGGAAAGGTGAGGAGGATTGAAAGTGAGATTTAAAAGGAGAACAAAGCAATAAAAGTTGGTGATAAACTAAAGTCCTGAGTAACATGATGGCTTCAGTTGGAGGAGACAGATATGATCGATTTCTTTGGGTTCACTTGAGAGACAGACAACTCCTTCGGTAACACCTGACCTCTCCTCTTCCTCCACTTCCAGCTTGGTTCAGGTCTTAAGAAGAATAAATGCTCAGAAATTTAGTTGAGACAAAGCATGCATAAGGAAACTAGGAATTCTGAAATCATTTGAAGTCAAACACTTGGGGACTGATTTTCCATTGCCTTCAGTAAGTAACTTAGACCAAGTCCACAATGTTAACATCACATACTTTGAAGCACAGGTATAAATGGCTAAACAATGTACTAGGTAACTCAGCTGCTCTAACTAATGCCAGGGGATCAGACCCAGACTCAATGATACAAAGAGCCTTAAAACCACTTTTACAATTCTGAGTCATGCAATGCTAATGATCTTTCCATTAGCCATTGGCATTCATTACTGCATTCATATTAGAGCATTATTCTGACACAAAATAAATCTGCCTTTCCCTGATGATGAAATACAAGCAAACCAGCTGATGTGTGAATTTGTTTTGTACCATGTTACCTCTTAAAAAATCATGTAGAAATATAAAAATAGTCCAAATCAATTTATGTGTGAAGCTTTATTAGCTCTTTGTTCTGACTGCAGCTAACATCCCATACCAAAATGAACATAAAGGTGTGTGCGAGTGAGACAGAGAGAGGGAAAATGGTTATACATCATTATATTATCCAAATAGTAGCTTATGTGCAATCACATTTTCCATACAGTAAACTGGCAACATTTTTTTTTAAATTACACACAAAATGTAGCCTGTTTACCATACGATAAACATGTGGCTGCATATATATTTACATAACACAGGACCCAGGGATCACCCAAGGAAATTAATGGCAGCAGGTTTAAAAACAAACACAAGGAAGTATTTCTTAATACAATACACAGTCAATCTGTGGAACTCGATGCCGGGGGATTTTGTGAAGGTCAAAACTGGATTAAAACTGGATTAAAAAAAAGAAATAGAAAAATTCATGGAGGTTAGGTACTAGCCAAGATAGGCAGGGATTCAACCCCATGCTCAGTGTGTCCTTAAATCTCTGACTGCCAAAAGCTGGGTCTGAAAGACAAGGAATGAATCACTCAATAATTGCCATTTTGTTTATTCCCTCTGAAGGCCTCTGATGTAAGACAGTAGACTGGGCTAGATGAAGCATTGGCCATACTGGATCAGACCATTCTTATGTTTTTAAGCAACATCTTAAGTACTGCAATAATGTATAATTGTCATGGACACCAAAAATATCTATACTGAAATAGATTTTAAATATGCAAATAGTAAGTATACCGTATAACAAACAAACAAAAAAAATTGCATTGTGTAGGTTTAACTATAGCACATTTGACCTGTTCCCAGGAAACCTTTCCTAATGACCAGCACTGATAAGCAAACCAGAATATTTTTTCTTCAGATAAACTGAGATGCCTTCCCTTTTCAGCCTTGCTCAGCCTTCAGGAAGGCCAGGAGAAAATCATTCAGGCTTAGAAACATGGGTTCCATTGAAAATAAGGGGGCGGGGGAGATGGTTTATTCATAGATAGTATACTCTGTAATATTTTAACAATGAAATTTATGAACAGCTTGTGAATAAGGGCTCCTAACTCTTTATTGTGAAAGAGCATTGATGTCAGAGGTTCCCCTGCTCCCCCAAGTCAAATGTACTCTTGCAATATTTCTTCATTTCTTTGAGCTGGTCTACATAAAAAAAGTTACATCAATTTAATTTAAATAGGTATAAAAATGGTGCAAACTTTTGTGTGAAGTCTATAATAATAGTTTAAACCTGTTTATTGATTTAGCGTATGCTGGATTTCAGTAGGCGCGTGGAATCAGATCATAAATGCCTTGAGTATATCACAGGTCCATGCAAAGACCTGGACGCTTTCCAGGATTAGTAAAATGGCTGTTTATTATTGTCTTTTTTGATTCTCAGGAGGGTTGTTTTTCATCTGTTGTTCCATTGAGTAAAGACGACAAACATTACCAAAATAATTTTGTCATCTGCCATTACTTAGGAAGAGCAGAGCTGGTTGAAAAAAACAAACAACACACAATTATTTTTTGTGGGAAGTTTCCAGTGAATTCCAAACAGAATTTAGTTTAACAAAAACCCAAAGCCAAAACTCCAAAATTTGCTGTCCTCAAAAACTGTTTTGGATAAAAAAAAAATCAGTAAAAAAGATTTGGCTTTCAAACAAATGAAAAGTTTTCCATAAAAAACAAAACAAACCTCACAAATTTTATTTTTTAATAAAAGAACAAAAGTTACCAAAACTAATCAGTTTGTCTCTTCATCAAATATCCAACAATTTTGAACAAAATGAATATTTTTCTATTAAATGTTATCTTGTTAAAAAAAAATTAAAAATACATCAATGAAAGCATTTTGACTAGTTCTTCATATGAGAATGACTCCATCACACTTCATTATGAAAAAAACAAAGTGTTGCATTGTCCAGGTTAACCTCAGTACTGTCTCATACTGCATTTAACAAACACACTTAAGGCAATGAAGATGCATATAGTGAGTCAGGGCAGAGTTTGGGACCTGTTCAGATGGTTAATATAGAAGAACATCACTAAAACAAACAAGACAAATGAGAATTGTATAGAGGGGTAAAGTAGGATGTCCTAATTCACATTGGATAGTACCTTACTTAGCAACCAGATCCACTGAGTATAATGGGACTGCCCAGCACATATAAGGGTATCACAATTGGACCTAAAATGCTTATATAATTTGACAATATCTATATGTTAGGAATAACAACAACAATAATAATAATATAATATAAGCTACTGATACAACACTGTGGAGTCACTTCTTATGGCTGCCAGCTGTCTCCCATGCTGGTTTACTTTGGCCTGGTCTTCACTTCAGACTTAACTTGGGTTCCACAACAGGTTTTACTCTCAACACCCTCTGCATCTGCACCTCTGTATGCCTCTATCTGTGCCATGAGGTGTGCAGCCACTATTCCCTGAGGTATAGATTAGACCCCAATTTAACTTATCCTACATACTGCTAACACAAAAGTTAACTGCTGTGAAAATGCAGCCATGACCATCCACAAGAATTGATACATGATGGTCCCACAAGCCACCTCATACATATGTGTGTAGTATCTTGCTATCTGTCTGTGTTCTGATCCCTGACCCAAGTAGACTATCTTCATATGACTCCACTCAGTGTCCTAAATCCCACGCTGCTTGCCTGATTGCAGTTTCTCCAGCATCAGGGATCTCCAGTCTTTCATGCAGGTAGACAATAAGGTATAAGTCCATCTTTCAGCATGCAGCTACCTGGAAGATGAGTTGCCCCACAACACCTGAGAATGCAAACATAAAGCAACACAGTTAGTTGTAGCACTGAGTTGAAGAATACAAGCCCAGATAAAAGTATTGCTTGTCATAGTCTTTTATAACCAGTGTAGACACAGGGCATGACAGCAGCCTGTTTATATTGACAATATGGTTGTGGTCTTACTAGTTAAGTAACTGCACATTGGCTAACATATGATCATTTAACTTGTGGACAGCTTGTAATGAAGAATTGACCTTAAAATCACTCTTTGGTGTCCTGGCTCTACTCTAGTGAAGCTACACTTCAGCCAGAAGGTGGATGAAGTTTTTGAAGGACTGGAGGTCTTCTCATGTTTGGGCAAGTGTGCCTTTAAAGCACTCATTCAATATGCTGATTGCCCCAATGTCTGGCAAAACAAGGTGTCAAGGTTCCTCCCCCACTCTGAACTCTAGGGTACAGATGTGGGGACCTGCATGAAAAACCTCCTAAGCTTATATTTACCAGCTTAGGTCAAAACTTCCCCAAGGTACAAAATATTCCACCCGTTGTCCTTGGACTGGCCGCTACCACCACCAAACTAATACTGGTTACTGGGGAAGAGCTGTTTGGACGCATCCTTCCCCCCAAAATATTTCCCAAAACCTTGCACCCCACTTCCTGGACAAGGTTTGGTAAAAAGCCTCACCAATTTGCCTAGGTGACTACAGACCCAGACCCTTGGATCTTAAGAACAATGAACAATCCTCCCAACATTTGCACCCCCCCTTTCCTGGGAAATGTTGGATAAAAAGCCTCACCAATTTGCATAGGTGACCACAGACCCAAACCCTTGGATCTGAGAACAATGAAAAAGCATTCAGTTTCTTACAAGAAGACTTTTAATAAAAATAGAAGTAAATAGAAATAAAGAAATCCCCCCTGTAAAATCAGGATGGTAGATATCTTACAGGGTAATTAGATTAAAAAAAACATAGAGAACCCCTCTAGGCAAAACCTTAAGTTACAAAAAAGATACACAGACAGAAATAGTTATTCTATTCAGCACAATTCTTTTCTCAGCCATTTAAAGAAATCATAATCTAACACATACCTAGCTAGATTACTTACTAAAAGTTCTAAGACTCCATTCCTGGTCTATCCCCGACAAAGACCAGCATATAGACAGACCCTTTGTTTCTCTCCCTCCTCCCAGCTTTTGAAAGTATCTTGTCTTCTCATTGGTCATTTTGGTCAGGTGCCAGCGAGGTTACCTTTAGCTTCTTAACCCTTTACAGGTGAGAGGAGCTTTCCCCTGGCCAGGAGGGATTTCAAAGGGGTTTACCCTTCCCTTTATATTTATGACACAAGGGAATTTCTATAAAAATGGGATTTGAATTGCTCAGTGAGTGGTTGCCCTCACTTTGAACAAGAGTTGAGTAGTTTAAAATATATATAAAAAATAATTGAAAGGCATTGGATGCATACATGCCAACAGGTTGAGGTATCTTTTTACAAATGTCATTAGACTTTGAAACATTTCTCAATTGTCTATTGTCTTTTAAGATGCTGCAATACAATCCAGATTATTTAATCAGGCTAGATCATACTTCCTAAACCAACAGAGCAACTAAATTAATTGGTAGTGATTCTCCCCCTTGAAAAAGACTACTTCTACCCCCCAACCCTCCAGAAAAGAATTAATGATTTTGTAATTCAGTTGTATCAAGTCATTACACTGTGTATGACACAACATCAAACAGCTGCACAGCACAAACACCCTTTCTCTAGTGGGAAAACAAGTGGTGTCTATTTTACCACCTATTTCCTATTCTTTTGTAAGTGGAGTGCAAATTTGAAAGTATGCATTGCTAATGGAAAGTCTCTCCAGTGAAGAAAGCTTCTTTTATATATTTCATGAAATTCTAGGGCTCTGTAAATATTCCCTGTCTGTGGCATCCATTACATCCAGCCTCAGCATCTGCAGAATACTACTGTGCTGTAATACAAATTAGTGTGTGCTCACCCCTCTCTCTAGCTCAACTTTCATTTAAGGATCCAGTTCATTACTCCTCCCTTTCCTTCTTTTAAACATACTTAACTTTCTTTGATCATTTGAGGGCTTTTCATAGAATCATAGAATATCAGGGTTGAAAGGGACCACAGAAGGTCATCTATTCTAACCCCCTGCTCAAAGCAGGGCCAATCCCCAATTTTTGCCCCAGATCCTAAAATGCCCCCCTCAACGATTGAACTCACAACCCTGGGTTTAGCAGACCAATGCTCAAACCACTGAGCTATCCCTCTCCCATTTTGATCAAGGCCCTATCATGAACCTTGTCTCTTTTTGCACCCCACCCCATCCCATCACAGGTCACTACTATTCAAAGTGAAGGCGACCACTCGCTGAGCAATTAAAATCCCACTTTTATATAAATGCCTTTGTTTTCTAATCAGATATTCCTTAAAACAGGTGAAGACAACTTGCAAATAGATGACATGACAGCAGAACAGAGAAAGTTCTTCAAGATTCTCCATAAGGTATCAGTGGTTCTTTAAAGATATGCCAGATAAGGTTTCATGACTCGATGGGTTGTTTTGATCACGTCAGTTGTGGTTACTCTGCATATCAAGACCTCTTTCTACTTTGCAGTATTCAAACAATTAGACCACAACCAGTGTTGGAAGGCTTCTGTGTTCCTTTTTACCTCCTCTGCATTTCTTTAAGAGTTCTTAGTCTCATCTTATCACAATTGAAGGGAAAAAAATCTAATTTTACTTATATTCCATAAAAAGAAAAAACTGATGAGAATCAACAGAAAACTCTAGCTGCCACCATCCGTGATTTTACTGAGAAAACGTCCATACATGAACTGCACCCTTGGCAAAAGATCTGCATGACTTGCCATCATCAGTTGACAAGTATGAAAACTTCTATACTATTTTGACACCTACGTATTCTCAGCTTTTCATCGGTGTGTGTCATAAAGGGATAAGTTCTGCAGGCAGTATATTCTTTTCAAAAATTTTTTTTATATAAATTGTCAGAGTGGAGTGAAAAGCAGAATTTCCATTCTGCAGCAAATTATGATATTTAAAAAAAATCTATCCAGGATTGTAATAAAAAAGTTGAAACACTGAATTTTTTTGCAAAATGAAAAATGTAATTTAAATGCAGTGGAATGTTTAATTATCCTTTTTATTAAACTGAAACCTTTCAATAGTCCAAATTAAAATGCTTGTTTGTTTCTTGAACTGCATTTGCCTGTGAAGGGACTGCATTGCCTCTTTGGATTTGCATTTCAGGCATCTCATCCCACATTGTCTCCTGTGACCTGAGCACTCTGGTTGGGCTATATCTTCCATGAAGCACTATTTGGCTCAGTCAGATGTGTGTGTGTGCGGTGGGGAGGGTAACTGCATTGCATCCTGGGTGATATAGTCCAGTCATAGAGCCCAAGCCCATATGGAAGAATCAGGATAAAACTGCAGCTACCATGAGGCAAGATGAACATAAGAATGGCCCTACTGGATCAGACCAAAAGTCCATCTAGCACAGCATCCTGTCTTCCAACAGTGGCCTATACCAGGTGCCCCAGAGGGAACGGACAGAACAGGTAATCATCAAGTGATCCATTCCCTGTCACCCATTCTGAGCTACTGGCAAACAGAGGCTAGGGATACCATCCCTGCCCATCCATGGCCCTATAAGGAACTGCAGTTTAATGCTGAACTGACTCCAGATGAAACATTTTCAGTTTTGAGGAACTACATTTTCCATCAAAAAAATTGACAGAAAATTCCTAACCATCTCTAGAAATGAAGATATGCAGGACGGTGCTTTAAGCTTCTTTCTAGAGAACAGCAGTATGGATAAACAAGGAGACTTATGCTATGTTAGTTATCTTAATAGACAAACATCTTTCATCATTTGTTTATGTTTAACTGTCCTATACCAAGAGATGTATCTAACTCTGTAGCTTGAAGTTCACATCCACCTATGGTGTATTACCTATGGTGGGGGGTGGAAGGAATCACTGGCTCAATATTAGGTTCAATTTGCTATGGGGCTCATCCTGCCACTGTATTCACACTGGATTATCTCTTACCCTGTGAATAATCCAATAAAATTTCTCCTGCCTCAAAATAGTTTATATCTACATTAGACAATATGCAGATGAAGGGCCAGATTCAGAGACAATGCAAAGTGGTCAGAAAGCTGACCTACAGAAGAAGACAGGAATTCCTATGGGGTATGGGAACCCTCCAGGTAGCGTAAAGCCAATGTATGCAGCTCTACAGCACTCAGTCTCCCTCAAACACTCCATGTGAGAGCAGAGGATACCCATAGAAAGGTTCCAGCCTGTGTCACTTATGCTGTTTTGGTCCCAAGCCTCTCCAGGAATGGAGAAGTGCAATGGTAACTTGCAGCCATCTTTTCCTACCTCTTCAGCTGAGTCAAACATCAATTTAGTTTAGCGGAACATTCAACTCCATGCCCACTCTCCATAAAAAATAAAAGGTGGGGTGGACATCTGTGGATGTGTCAAAAGACCTTGTAATTTATGTTGGCTACGTTAGTCTCACTTCTTTACAGTTATAGGTTATTTTCCTTCAGACCTTTATCTCTCCTTCTCCCAGTCCAAATCAGATTACAGCTGAGTGAATAATTATTTTTTTTTATTCATTGTCATCCCCAAAAAATCTAAGATGAAAATCAGTTTGTTTCAAACAATGTTTAAAGTTTCTCTTACCATAACAATGGGGGAAACAATCTAAAATGTTGATTTAAAAACATTTAATCCAAAATGTCATTTCAAAAAACTGAAAAAGTTCATTTTGAAGCATGTCAAGACAAAACACCTCAACGTTTTCAAAATAAAAAATTCAATTATTGTTTCTCAGCTGAAAACCATCTGTTAAATTTGATCTAAATTGGCTCATCATTTTGGTGTCCTGAAAAATGCAATTTTTGTGAAATTTACTGTTCACCAAAACAATTTTGCTCACCTCTAAAATTAATTGTGGTTATCGAAAGGAATAAAGATTAGGAAGACGTGAAGAAGGGGATTTGAGGAAGCAGAAGGACTTGTGGGAGGACAGAAAGGGAGATAAAGAGTGGGCGGGAAAGCTGAGGCAGCCAAGGGCAATGCATGATGATGAGCAGGTTAGTGAAATAGGGGCAGGTTAGAAGCAGAGCAAGACAGTGGGAGACAAATGATGGATGTCAGTGAACTGTTGGGTCACGCAGTGGTAGTGGGTGGGAAGGCAAAGTTAAAACAAACATAGCTAACAGCAGCTCAAGTATAGCCAAGAGCATTTTTTTTTCTTTTAGACATTAAATTTACTGAATACTAAATAATGAGAACTTCCAACCGGGCCCAAAGAGTAGTTATATGGGAAATGCAAATGAGGAAGATAGCCAGTGACCTATGCAGCTGGAGGCCATATCCGTAATATTTTACTTGGTAATGCATACAACCTGCATATGCATATAATTGAATGCTTTGCAGTAAGGATAATTTATCTGGTTGTCAGCTGCTGGAATGATGAGAATTTAGGTGTTGTTAATAGCACACAGGACAGATGGAATCTGAGCTATATTGCAGAACTGACGATTTTCTGATGGTGCTCTGTTTCTCTTGGAAAATTAATATTTTGACTACCTCTGAGAACAGCAGTGGAAAAACTGATCTCCACAGCGGTAGGTGGTTTAACTGTCTGCCACCTGTGGTGTCTCCAGTGGTGATTGGGAAGGTATTCTGTGAACAGGATCCAAGGCTGTGTTACCTTGACAACCACAGATGATGCATAAGTGTACTGTTTGACAACCACCATTTCTGCTCCTCCCTGAAATTGAATTCTTGTTTGTCAAACCTGTGGTTTTTTGAAAGCCTATTCCTGTGAAATATTCTAAAAAATACTCCTCTGCCTATTTTCAGAGTAAAAATATCCTTTCATTCATGAATATTCATTCTTCAAAAACCAAACAAATGATATTCTGCAGTACTCCAGATTGCATGCCCCTCTTGGTGGAAATTCTTCCTAGGTAAGGTTAGAGGGGTATTTGTCACAACCGTAAATCCATCCACCATAATTCACAAGGTGGAGAGGACCTGCCAGGGAGGATGTAACAGAATATGGATCTGCCAATAACTGCTATCTGATACAGAGTAGACATTGGAATATGAGCAACATGTCTTTAAATCTACAACAAAAACTGAGGAAGAATTACTGCAGATTACATCTTGGGCCTAGACAATGGGAATCTAATAAGCACCCAAAAAGGTAGCATCTAGGAAGGAGAGAGATGTTCACAAGCCATGGTGATGAAAAGAGAATGATAATATCTGCAGATATCAAAACTTCCTGGACACCAATAATGATATTGTAAATGAGCCTAGAAATTTCTCATATAAAAATAAGCCAGCTTCAATACAATAATTAATGTAACTGGAAATATGCAATCGGAAATTGTATTAGAATGGGAGAGAAAATAATACACATCTCCAATCAGGACTCCTGTGCAAGCATCATTGTGGCCAATAGAAAATGTCAGGGAGGGAGAGAGAATGAATAGTGACACAATTGAGCATCAAGTGGTTACAGACTATAAAGGCATTTGACTCCAGGGAGGGCAAGACTCACAAGATGAGGACCTTAAAACTAAGGTTGGGTCTCTGAAATTGCCTGGTAAAGGTCATTGAATGAATGAAATAGCTATGGGGAGAGAATGCATTCTCTAGACATGCAAGCATTATCATTTCTGAGTCCAGGTCTCTAACTTCAGCCCAGATTAAACTGACTCAAAACTCTTGAAGAATTTTAGATCAAAGCATGTATTTTACACCTTTCATTATGATTTCCCTCTCTGCCTTTGATGAATTATGTTTTTAATAAGACTACTTAGATTGTTTTTGTGGAGTATTTACTGCAGCACGTCCTTGAAGGAAAATGAGTTTCTGGACTCTTATAGAGTGCTCAAAGCACACAGAGTGGTGAGCCACCACTCTGCCCTAGAAAGAATGAGAGCTCGGCTGAAGCTAAACTGTGAGGCAGACTGGTGTGGCAGGGAACTGTCTGCCTTGCCAGTAAAAGACTCTGCTAGTCAAAACCTTGTCTTTCGGGTAACAACAAGTGAACTCCAGCTTCCAAGTTCCCACAGATGTCTTCATTGACTTGATCACTCCCTCTTACTGGGCACTCACAGAAAATCACCAAGTTCGCTGCCTTCAAAGAGACAGAACACATTCAGCCTCTTAGGTTAACTGAAGATTTACACTTCATTTTAATACTCATAACTGAGAAGGTTTTGTATAAAATAAGAACCAGGTGATTAAACAAAAAAAAACCCAGAGATTTAAGTGATTCCAAATGAGGGGGGGGGTAAAGTTCCATACAAAACAAAATAAAAACACACTTTATAGTGACTACAACTTAATTTTAGTAAGCTATAATCTTTGTCTAAGCAGTTTTCTTATTTTCATCAAGCTACCATCATCACTAGCCCCTCAGACTAGGGGATCCTAATTGGAGGATTGGGCCAAAAGAAATCTGATGAGGTTCAATAAGGATAAGTGCAAAGTCCTGCACTTAGGACGGAAGAATCCCATGCACCGCTACAGACTAGGGACCGAATGGCTAGGCAGCAGTTCTGCGGAAAAGGACGTAGGGGTGACAGTGGACGAGACGCTGAATATGAGTCAGCAGTGTGCCCTTGTTGCCAAGAAGGCCAATGGCATTTTGGGATGTATAAGTAGGGGCATAGCGAGCAGATCGAGGGATGTGATCGTTCCCCTCTATTCGACATTGGTGATGCCTCATCTGGAGTACTGTGTCCAGTTTTGGGCCCCACACTACAAGAAGGATGTGGATAAATTGGAGAGAGAGTCCAGCGAAGGGCAACAAAAATGATTAGGGTCTGGAACACATGAGTTATGAGGAGAGGCTGAGGGAGCTGGGATTGTTTAGCCTGCAGAAGAGAAGAATGAGGGGGGATTTGATAGCTGCTTTCAACTACCTGAAAGGGGGTTCCAAAGAGGATGGCTCTAGACTGTTCTCAATGGTAGCAGATGACAGAACGAGGAGTAATGGTCTCAAGTTGCAGTGGGGGAGGTTTAGATTGGATATTAGGAAAAACTTTTTCACTAAGAGGGTGGTGAAACACTGGAATGTGTTACCTAGGGAGGTGGTGGAATCTCCTTCCTTAGAGGTTTTTAATGTCAGGCTTGACAAAGCCCTGGCTGGGATGATTTAACTGGGAATTGGTCCTGCTTCGAGCAGGGGGTTGGACTAGATGACCTTCTGGGGTCCCTTCGAACCCTGATATTCTATGATTCTATGATCCTGCTTTTACAGGCTCAGAGGGTGCAGTTGCCTATGTCCCCTAAGTAATGGATGCCGAATGGCTTTTTTACTTCCACTTATGTTTCCCAAACTCACTGTTTTGCCCCCAAAGTCATGATGACCTACTGCTGTTCTTCCATTCCTGTTGATTTCCCACCTGATTAATATGTAAATGAGGCTTCTGGGTTTGTTTTCTTTTATTCTATAATGCTTAATTTACGTTGGAGACATGTAGTTAACCTGTTTCTCCCTCTGTTTGGGCACAGACTTTAAAAATATATCATCAGTGAGTATCCATAATTCCTCATGTAGCATTATTACAAGCATTTCATAATGATATTAATCACCAGTATATTACTGGCTTTCCTAAAAGACCTTACTCCATACGCTTTTATAGTACAACAACAAAACTGTATACAATCACTTGATGCAATTGCTTCTAGGTGACACAATATGCTGGCCTGGGAGCACAGACAGGTCCCAGTGCCCCAGCACATATTAGCTAAGAATGTGCACCACGTGACACTGTTCAGAGGCTAGATATTTCCTAATATACCTGTTGGATTAAATTCCCCAAAATAATAATTAAAATATTTGTGGCCATAATAAAATAGTTGATAAATTCAGAGCCAGGTAGAAAGTAGTCTAATAGTAGAAAGACAGATATTCCATTATTACTCTTCTCACTAACAGTTTTTCAATTTCGGGGACCTAGCCCACTCGTAGAACTAGCCAAACAAATTCACCAGAATCAGCTGAAATTCTACTGAATAGGTTCATATCCTTTCACAGGGTCATGTCCTGTATATGCAAGGATCATGTGGGGATTTTTTAGCTAAAGAGAGTCCCAAATGATTAGCCATCTCAAGCAGTTGGAAAAGACCTTTTATTTAGGTTTACTGAATGTATCTAACAATTATCTGTGTACTTATTATTTAAATTTATTCACTTTCAACCACCATTCTTTGGAGCTTATTCTTTTCAGAACTCCAAATGTTTTACACTTGGAAAAGCTACACACCAGGGTGCTCCCCTCTCTCACTTTCAGGTATTTGGATCCAGTAGATTACAAACTGAGTGCTGTATGTTATTTTAAATAGGCTTTTATATTTCCAAACCAAGAACGCGCTTGTATGAAAAACAATGTGTGTAAAATTAAAACCAAATTATTTTCAGTAAACATCCAGCAGTTTATAAGGAGATACATCTCAGACACTCTGAACATCCTCTAGCTCAAGAGTTCTCAAACTTCATTGCACTGCGACCCCTTTCTGACAAGAAAGTTACTACATGATATTAGGCACCTGGAGCCTGAGCCCTGCCACCCAGCTGGGACAAGAGGGCTGAAGCCTGAGCTCCACCTCCCTGGGTGGGGGTGGAGCTCAGGCTTCAGCCTTGGGTCCCAGCAAGTCTAGTGCTGGCCCTGGTGACCTCATTAACATGGGGTGGTGACCCACTTTGGGGTCATGACCCACAGTTTGAGATGCACTGCTCTAGCTCCTCTCTATTGCCATCCAAGGTCATTACTACAGCAATTGATTTCAGATAGATTAATTGTGTAATGTGAGTTTGTAGTTAAACTTTCCCATTCATTGTTCAATAAGATTAATCAATAGCTTCTGTAACACACTGATGCATCTATAGAAATAAAAATATTTAGAGAACCTCAAAATGAACAAGCTGAAAAAGTGTATTTTTTTCAAAATATCAGTTCCTTTACTCTGTGTTCATCTTTCTATGCAGAATTATCAATTCAACTCCAGAGAACTATTTAAATCTGCAGTTAGAGTGGCTGTTCCAAAGTCCATCATAGTCAGTGGAAAGACTCTCCCTAGGCTTTGGATCATACCCATTCTGCAGAGGGCCAACATAGACACAGTGAAATACTCACAGGTCATTCGGATATATAACAAAGAAAAAAAAAACCCTCCATTTGTGGACTTTACAGTGGGTTTCAAATCACAGCTGTAATTCTCCCAGTATTGCTAGAACGAAAGTGAGGCTGTTTTATAGAATATCAGGGTTGGAAAGGACCTCAGGAGGTCATCTAGTCCAACCCTCTGCTCAAAGCAGGACCAATCCCCAACTAAATCATCCAAGCCAGGGCTTTGTCAAGCATGACCTTAAAAACCTCTAAGGAAGGAGATTCTACCACCTCCCTAGGTAAACCATTCCAGTGCTTTACCACCCTCCTAGTGAAAAAGGTTTTCCTAATATCCATAGAAATTACAAAGTCTTGTGTCAAAGGCTGACTTTCAATAGAACGCAGGACGGTAGTTGCTCCGCTACGCACAAAATTCTGACCCAGAATCAGGATATCTACGAATGATTTAACACCAGGTTCCCCATGAACAGGCGGTATGCAACGCGTTAGAGGCGGCTCCCTTCTCTCTGCACTCCGGTCCCAACACAAATGGCTCTCCTCACTGAACCCTACCCCCCGAAGCGGGGAGGGGACACCTATTGGGGCCAACCGAGGCTCCACTGCGCTGCTGTATTCTTACATTTAGGGGGGATTCTGACTTGAGGTCAGAATGAGGTCTATGAGGAGGCACTCAGTCATAATCCCACAGATGGTAGCTTCGCCCCATTGGCTCCTCGTCCAAGCACATACACCAAATGTCTGCCACGGATCCTACCTGAAACAACTATTCTTCAAAGGACTCAGTCACAGAACCCTCTATCTTGGAGGTGTCTAGGCCCTTTAAAATCCTAAAATGGGTACTGCATATGTTCTGATTCAGTTAGAGGCACACCCCTGCCCAATTCTTACATCTGCTTTGGAGATTTGCCCGAAAGAAATAATAGAGAGAGGAAGCTACCAGCTTGATGGGAATTCTCTCCCCCACCAAGCCCTACAGAGCCTATGCTCCTGTTATATAGATAAGTCTAAAATATTATAATCAGTACTTTGTTTTCTCCATAAAGATTAAAAAATTGTCACAGTGAGATATGGAAGAGTAAGATAAGAAGTCACAGAGCTCTATAAAGAGAGTCCATGCACTTTAAAAATGTAAAAATAGTGCCTATCAAAGTAAACATTACTGCATGATTTCATAAATGTTAAGGTCAGAAGGGACCATTATGATCATCTAGTCTGACCTCCTGCACAATGCAGGCCACAGAATCTCACCCACCCACTCCTGCAATAAACCTCTCACCTATGTCTGAGTTATTGAAATCCTTAAATCCTGGTTTAAAGACTTCAAGGTGCAGAGAATCCTCCAGCAAGTGACCCATGTCCCATGTTACAGAGGAAGGCGAAAAACCCTCAGGGCCTCTTCCAATCTTCCCTGGAGGAAAATTCCTTCCCGACCCCAAATATGGCAATCAGCTAAATCCTGAGCATGTGGGCAAGATTCATCAGCCAGATACCCAGGAAAGAATTATCTGTAGTAACTCAGATCCCACCCCATCAAACATCCCATCACAGGCCATTGGGCCTATTTACCATGAATAGTTAAAGATCAATTAATTTCTAAAATCATGTTATCCTATCATATAGATTTATACAGCTTTGGTTTTTCCATGAATGAGCATTTACAAAAGGTTTTGAGAACACTGCATCCCTCAAAAAGAATTGTGTAGTCAAACATTTTATGGCATTTCTTAAGCAGAATTTCATCAGCCTACTCTCAGGGTACTTTGACATTCTTACATTCAGTATTCTGAACATGACTTTATAGAATAGCTCATGCTGCTGGCTCTCTTATACTCTAAGTCAAAAAAATGCCATTGCAGTTGTTGGCTCATGGATGCCCTGTACACCATTTCTAAAGCATGATTCTTCTGTGGGAATCTTTAAGCACTTCATGAGGCCTTCTAAACAACTATCTTCTGAACAGCAACATTTCTGATGCTATTATGTGGCATACATTGCTAAGTATTAAAAACACTACACAAAATGCAAACAATTTTTTCCTGTTACTGACACTTTAAAGGCTGTTTGAAATGCCATCTATGACAGATCTGATGCATTAAAGAGTGTCTATGAAATATATATATACTAAAAAATGTTCACATTCTTGTTAACGTGACATGACATAAGGCTTTAAGGGACAATGAACCATACATTATCATGAAGTTTGTTTTCATTTTGGTTGAAAGAATAACTGCGGTAGTTTTCACAAAGCTCTCAATATAATACTATGGTAAAGGAACTGTTTTAACAGTGTAAAATCCAGGTTCACCTTTTATCCAAGAGCTGATACCATTATCCCTGGGTTTGGTTTTTAATTTTTAGTGAATGGTTTATTTGTTGTCTCTTCTAGAATGTCATAAGTTAATTCCAAGTGTCACACTTCAGCTGAGCTCTGTACTGTGAGTGTCTTTGCTTTTATCAGCCCCTTAATATTATTTGAATGTAGATTTGTGGTTTAATATACAGCAAGCTAACCTCAAGTTACTTACATTTTTGGACAGGGATTTAAATTCAAATATAATCTTTAGAATCTATCAATGGATTTGTCCTTAATACTGAATAGTAGGTAGCATCAGACAAAATCTCTGCATTTTACTCAAGAATGAGAAAGCAAACTTTCTAACTGATTGAATATGCTGAAATACAACTTTATTTGATAGAGTGGAGAAATGTTAAAGTTTAATAAATCACAACCTTGCCTTCTGAATCAGTACTTCAATTTCATCCCCAATACCAATCCCATCATGAAAGCAGAATCCTATTCCTAAAAAAGTTTGGCTGAAATAAAAAGTGAAAACAAAATAGAAATGAATGTCTTTGGTGTTTCCTTCTCCTGCCAGGACAAAGGACAATATGTAATTGGACAAAACAAAAACTAGTCAAATAAAGCTAATTAATTCTCATTTCCTACCCTCTTCAATAGAAACTCATCCTATTTTATGCATCATATAATCGTACTCATGACACCATAGACATATCACTATGAAGTAGCTGGTAGGACTAATCAAATGAACTTTAAAACAACTCAGAAGATTTTGTATGTTTCCATTCTTACTGGCTTTGTCAATTTACATTTCCATTCTCCTCTGTAATTTTTCCTACATTTGGTTTCCTTCTGTCTGGAACTTGCTCCTGATTAAATAAAGAACTGCGGAGATTAGTCACATAATATACAGGGTTCATCAACATTTCATGAGGATTCTTTGCAAGTTGCAGGCAGGCAAAAAGAACTCTTCAAATGTCTCTACTTTGACACTGCTTCCATTCCCCAGTGACAGCTTGCAGCCTGGTAGGTTCAGTCCCTGTGATTTCCCAATTGTAGCAAAATAATACAAAGTAAAGGGGGAAAATATGTACATGCAAAAGTCAAAAATAAACAGAGGAAAGCTGATAAATGGTCTGGAGAATGGAACTGGGAAAACTTGAGCATCCTTGAATGCAGCACCACTCTGTCAAAATTGTGCTGCCGTTGTTTAAAGCCATTGAGAACAAATATTGTAGGCTCAATAAAAGTAATGTACAAACTTGAGAAGGTACTGTGCAGTCACAAGCCAGTCAGAACACTGGCAAAGACACAACAACAATCAGCAGTGGCAAGATGCTGATGAGGAATAGCATTGTAATTAGCAGCACTGCAGATTCCCCCTCCTGCTGTCTTCATTTTACTTTGTGTGTGTGTGTGCGCGCACGTGTTTCTGCATAGATTTGGTGCATATTTTCTGCAGACAAACAAACAACATTATGAAGTGAGGACACAGGTCCCCTGGGCTACTCTAAATTATTAGTGGTGATGAAAATCAAAGTAGAGTTAAGTGTCAAACAGAATTACAATGCAGGGTTCTCATTACAGCCTGCTGTTGAATAGTAAACATTTAGGGCCAGATTCTGATCCCCTCACTCATGCTGAATAGCAGCTCACTATGCAGTCATTCCCACTAATATCCTTCAGTTAATTCCAAGGTTAAGGGACTCCTTCAAGTGACATCTCCGACACAAAGGCTGTCAACCACCACCTTCTATCTTTCACAGTTGCAAGTGGGTTGTACAGCTTCCACTCTCCAGTCAACCTGGCAATGTTTCTGATGTAGCTGGCTTTACTTAAGTAAAGGCAGCAGAAGCAGGTCCAGAGATATCACCCATTAAGAAGATGGGTTTTCTTTGTATGTTCATTAGAAATGCACCTACCAAGGTGCAGTGAACAACCTGTCTACTGGTCTTGTAGCGAGAAGGAAACGTCACAGTGTTTTCTTCAATGTTCTCTCTTTTGATAAGTTGAGCAACTATTCCCCTTCTCATCCTGTTAGTGAATTACATATTGTGCTGTTACCTTCATGTATAAATTTGATTGGCAAACTCGAGTAATACTAAGATGTAATGGACAGCAACTCCAAATAACAATGGAAAAATGTATTCGACGTTGTGTGGATGGCTCTGATTAAATTTAGTATGCACTTACAATAACACATATATATTGTATAGACACTATCCAAAAGCTATTTAAAACTGCTTCTCAATCATTCTAGTTCCCACCAAAAAACCACAACTGAATTGTATAAGAGTTATGATAAAGACTTGTACTGATGTACAACACTGAGAAATTGGTCGCTAGCTCTAGAACCTGAACATGATAATTCTCAGAGTCAGTGTGTTGGTAAAGGGATGCTGAATGAAGGTAGGTTCCTATGCACAGCACAGAGTTGGTATTTATAAAAAGTAGGGTCATTAGCCATGAATGCATTATTCATTACAAAAGTGTGAAAGCATTTCTTTCTCATCAGCAGGTTCATATGGCGACAAAAGAGTTATTTACTGAGGTGCAACTAATTTGTTACATAGTACAGTTGAAAGGCGTAGTACTTCTATGATGGGTGAGCCCTCAACTCATTAACCACCCCCTCACAGAATCATAGAATATCAGGTTTGGAAGGGACCTCAGGAGGTCATCTAGTCCAACCCCCTGCTCAAAGCAGGACCAATCCCCAACTAAATCATCCCAGCCAGAGCTTTGTCAAGCCTGACCTTAAAAACTTCAAGGGAAGGAAATTCCACTACCTCCCTAGGTAACACATTCCAGTGCTTCACCACCCTCCTAGTGATTTTTTTCCTAATATTCAACCTAAACCTCCCGCACTGCAATTTGAGACCATTATTCCTTGTTCTCTCATCAGCTACCACTGAGAACTGTCTAGGTCCATCCTCTTTGGAACCCCCTTTCAGGTAGTTGATGCAGCTATCAAATCCCCCCATATTCTTCTCTTCCACAGACTAAACAATCCCAGTTCCCTCAGCCTCTCCTCATAAGTCATGTGTTCCAGTCCCCTAATCATTTTTGTTGCCTTCCGCTGGACTCCTTCCAATTTTTCCACATCCTTCTTGTAACGTGGAGCCCAGAACTGGACACAGTACTCCAGATGAGGCCTCATCAATGTCAAATAAAGGTGAATTATCATATTTTTCGATCTGCTGGCAATGCCCCTACTTATACAGCCCAAAATGCTGTTAGCCTTCTAGGCAACAAGGGCACACTGTTGACTCATATGCAGCTTCTCGTCCACTGTAACCTCTAGTTCCTTTTCTGCAGAACTGCTGCCTAGCCTTTCGGTCCCTAGTCTGTAGCGGTGCATGGGATTCTTCTGTCCTCCGTGCAGGACTCTGCACTTGTCCTGTTGAACCTCATCAGATTTCTTTTGGCCCAATCCTCTAATTTGTCTAGGGCCCTCTGTATCCTATCCCTATGCTCCAGTGTATCTACCACTCCTCCCCATTTAGTGTCATCTGCAAACTTGCTGAGGGTGCAATCCACACCATCCTCCAGATCATTAATGAAGATATTGAACAAAACCGGCTCCAGGACCGACCTTGGGGCACTCTGCTTGATACCGGCTGCCAACTAGACATGGAGACATTGATCACTACACGTTGAGCCCAACAATCTAGCCAGCTTTCTATCCACCTTATAGTCCATTCATCCAGCCCATACTTCTTTAATTTGCTGGCAAGAATACTGTGGGAGACTGGTCAAAAGCTTTGCTAAAGTCAAGGAATAACACATCCACCGCTTTCCCCTCATTCACAGAGCTAGTTATCTCATCATAGAAGACAATTAGATTAGTCAGGCATGACTTGGCCTTGGTGAATCCATGCTGACCGTTTCTGATCACTTTCCTGTCCTCTAAGTGCTTCAGAATTGATTCCTTGAGGACCTGCTCCATGATATTTCCAGGGACTGAGGTGAGGCTGACTGGCCTGTAGTTCCCCAGATTCTCCTTCTTCCCTTTTTTAAAGATGGGCAACTTTAAACTCAACTGCCATCTGTCCCTTTCCTTGTCATTTCCCTTCTAAAACAACCAAGTAACAAAATAATTTAGGAATAACTCTTGCAAGTTAAGCACAGCCTAGAGTAAGTGCCAGAGCAAAAGCATGTCAGCTCAGCGGGTCATTGGAGACCATTATCCTTGAGAAATCAAGATGGCAGAACTAGAATGTTCTACTCATAATTTCTTGTTAGTTCTGTCACTTGCCTGCCTTCCTGTTATTTGTTCTTCTCTTCAGAGGGATCCAGAGGAGCCAGGAAGATTCAAGAGGTATGAGAGAGAGGGTTTTGGGGAGCATGGGAAGTTGAGTGGGACCATTTGCCACCATGACACTACCCCTGAGCTCTTCATTAGCCTCATTAAAAACTGAGGCAAAGTATTTGTTTACCTGTTAGGCCATGCCTAGAGTATTTTTAATCTCCAGCCCGTCCTCAGTGCTTAGTGGTCCCACTTCTTTCTTTGTTTTCTTTTTATTTATATGGCTATAGAACCTTTTACTATTTGTTATAATTTCCTTTGCACAATCCACCTCTGCTTGGCTTTTGGCAATTTTCACTTTATCCCTACACTTTCTGACTGCCAAGAGATAGCTTTCCTTGGTGATCCATCCCATCTTCCATTCCTTGTAGGCTTTTTCCTTTCTCTTAATCACCTGTTTGAGATGTTTGGTCTGCAATCTCTCCCTCTGATTTTTTCCCCTTGCTTGGGATGCAGGCTTCAGATACTGTAAGTCAAAGTTGCAGAAACTAATTCCAAGGCCGCTTCACATTCAGATCCTTGGTATGTATCCACACAATAGAGATTGCGTTGATGGAGTTTGCATTTAAAGTTAACAAAAATGTTTTTGCTTGGGATAAAGGGAGATTCAAATATCAACTTTAGGCATATTGCTAGCCCTAAAGTGGTTTGATAATAAAATCTATTTTATCAAAAACATACAAAACACTTTTTACACTCAAAATGCCAGGTATGAATGTGCATGTACATAGACTGGCAGACACTGTCTTTGGAGAACTTTTTTTTTTTTAAGTTTGGAGTAAAGATAAAAGACAACTTGGAGTTTTCTCCCCAGTAAAGAGCAGGCAAGACAGAAAATGAAACTATGAAGACTGAGTCTCGTGTAGTTAAAGTGGAACATTCCTACTAAATCTATATATGTCCTAAAAGAAAAATTGTGTAATTAGGTTTCCAGCAGCTACACAGTATGTCCTCTATCAGTAGGTAGACCACTGAGTGAAGAAGTTGATAAAAATAACTCAGGGATGAAAACTGGTAAATATATATTTTTAAATGTTACATTTTATAACAAGAATACTGATAAATAATTATTAAATCTCAAATCATAGGGCAGTAGGAGCTTTGTATCTGTAAACAATTCATAAAGCCTTTGATTAGATGGGATAATTATTTCACTATTTTGGCCAACAGAAAGTAAGGCAGATGATAAAAGAATGGACAATTTTTAGACAGAGGCCGTGTCCTGAGGAGGGACAGAAAAGAAAGTGTGACAAAATTCCTCCTCTACTTTGGTGGGTCTTGTGCTTATTGGCAGATTTGCTCAGAGATTCACGGCAGTCCTCAGTTTCTGTGAACTCACAGTCCAGGTCAACTCCTCTTGTGTCTGATCAGGAGTTGGGAGGTTTTGGGGGGAACCCGGGACCACCCTCTACTCCGAGTTCCAGCCCAGGGCCCTGTGGAATGCAGCTGTCTAGACGCCTCCTGGAACAGCTGTGCGACAGCTACAACTCCCTGGGCTACTTCCCCATGGCCTCCTCCCAAAACCTTCTTTATCCTCACATAGGACCTTCCTTCTGGTGTCTGATAATGCTTGTACTCCTCAGTCCTCCAGCAGTATGCCTTCTCACTCTCAGCTTCTAGTGCCTCTTGCTCCCAGCTCCTCACACGCACACCAAACTGAAGTGAGCTCCTTTTTAAACCCAGGTGACTTGATTAGCCTGCCTTAATTGATTCTAGCAGCTTCTTGATTGGCTGCAGGTGTTCTAATCTGCCTTAATTGATTCTAGAAAGTTCCTGATTGTTCTGGAGCCTTCCCTGTTAGGAAACGGAACGTCTTTTGCTTGCTCCTCAGCTATCTGCTTTCTGTTCTTTCCTAAAGCCCCCTGGCCCGGATTTTTCTTACTTTTTGCACCTGCCTTAGTCCCCCCCCCGACCGGGCCAGACGCTTTTTTGTTTTTTCTTTTCATTTTTTGTGTTTTTTTCCGTCTACGTCCTTCGCCGGCCAATTCCCCCCCACGCCTGCTTTCGAGCATAGCTATTTGCCTCAGCTGAGCCCCCGGAGGAGGGGGGGGAAGATTGCCGATTTTGCTGTCCGGAGGGGGGAGTGGAAACCCCCAGACCCAGCCGTTTTGCCAGCGGCTCGGACCTTTTAACATTCTTAACATACCGGAGGACTTGGAACACAGCCAACACGGCCGGAGACGGAGATTTCATCGGACAGAAGAAATAATATAAATCATCGTGACGGAGGCCGTAAGATTGAGTAACTTTCTGAATTATACTCTCGTGGGGGGGAGTTTGACTGTGATTACTTGCGTTTGTGGCGGCACAGGGGGTGTGGCGTGGAGACCCCCACCCCCGATCCATCGGTGCCCCTACCCCCCCATCGTTATTACAACTGTCACGGCCCCCCCGCAGTCTGTCCCTGCTGGCAATCTGCCATCTCCCTTCGGATCCAGCTGTTTGCTTTGAACTTTGCCTTCCGGACCGGACCTAACAACCGACCAACCGAGACTCTTTGGACAAACGTGTGTGGGTCTGCACCCCCCCCCCCCCGGATTGCTTATCCCACAACTTGCCCCTTTTACTGGACCCCGATTTTGTTCCCCCACTCCTCCCAGCCCCCCTCCCTCGGCATTTTTTCCCTTCCCGTCCACAGCCAGCGGAGGGAGGGGCTATTCTGCCTCCCCCCCCCTCCTTCCGGTGTCTCCCTGTCTCTCCCTGCTCACAATGGCGGGGAACGAGAGGGGTGAGACTGCTTTAATAAAATTAGTTGTCCCTTCCCCACCACCACCCCTGCCCAACCCCCAAGGTCCCCCCCTACTACTATTGTTAAGGTACTTACCACCCCCCCTGCTGGGGCACCGGTAGCAGGAGGCACCAGGGTGATTGCTGCTGCTGCTGCACCCACCACCCCCCCAGATTCTAGGAAACCCCCCCCGGTTCGCCGGAAGGGCCAGGGCGGGTGGAAAGGAAAGGGCCCTGCTAAAACCACTGAGCCCTCCATGACAGGGGCTGCCCCCACCGCTGCGGCCTCGTCATCAACCGTGGCGCCCCTCCCAGCGTTTCCCTCCACCAGCTCTGCGATTGTCCCTCCCCCGGCCCCCAGGACGTATGCTCGGGCGGCAGCGGGCTCCCCGCTGCCTGCCGCCTCGTCATCTCGCCCCCCCCCTGCCTCCGCCACCATCACCAGCGGCCGAGGCCCTTTCCCTGCCTTGACCAGGAAGCACGGCGTCCGTTGCCTCCTGGTGCCCGCCTCGCCCCGCGTGGAGACATACGTGCAGGCGTTGGCGAAGGTGGTAGGACCCACGGCTATTGTGGCGGCCTCCAAGATGTATGGGAAGGTCGTTTTCTTCTTAGCCTCGGAGGATGCCGCCCAGGAGGCGGTGGAGAGGGGCCTGAGGGTAGGGGGGGTGTTTGTCCCCCTAGAACCGTTAGAAGACCTGGGCGTTCGCCTTGTCCTTACCTCCGTTCCTCCCTTCTTACCCAATGCTGCCCTGTTACCCGCTCTTTCCACCCTGGGGAAATTTGTTTCTGTCATCAGCCCTCTCCCGTTGGGCTGCAAGGACCCCACCCTCCGTCACATTTTTTCGTTCCGCCGGCAAGTGCAGCTTCTACCACCGGCAGGGGCGCGTGACGGAGAGGCGCTTGAGGGGTCCTTTCTAGTCCCCTACGAGGGAGCCCGCTATCGGGTCTTTTATTCTACCGGAGAGGCCCGGTGCTACCTCTGCCGCTCAGCGGGGCATGTCCGCAGAGACTGCCCTTTGGCTCGGGGGGGAGGGGCACCCGAAACCCCCGAGACCCGGCAGGACATCGGCCCCGTCGCTGCCGACGCCCCTGGCTGCCCAGTACCTGAAACCAACCCTCCTCCTACTCGACCCATCGCTGCTCCCGTCCGGGCCCAAGAGATACCTTCCCTACAATGCCCGGGCGAGCAAGGGGTTTCCACCCTTGCTAGTACCACCCCAATAGAGCCCATGGAGGAGGGTGTGGCAAGGATGTTATCAGGTATAAGAGAGGGCCCTCCCCAAGGAGAAGCCCCCGCCCCTCATGTTGCCCCACCGCTACCTCCCCGAACCCCTAAACCATCGCCTCCGCCCCCCGACACGACCCCTGCTAACCAACCCCCAGATGATGCTATGGAGGGCTGGACCCTAGTCCAGGGGAAGCGAGGCAAGCAGAAGGCTCGAGCTCCGCTGCATCCACCCGACGCGGAAGCCCCCCGGAAGACCAGGAAAGGAGGCACTGCTATCGAGCCTCCCGCCACGGCCGCGAGTGAGATCCATCCGCCGGTGTCGGGAGGGGAAGACGGACTGGCATTGGAGGGCAGAATCCCCCCTCCACGGGAAACCCTCCCCTCCGAGATTTCTGAGGACACCCCTTCTGCCTGGACGCTACCCGAACCCCCCGCAGACCCCGAGGCCGCCGTTGAGGCGGGCCCTAGAGGAGAGGCCCCCGGGGTGGCAGGAGTTGGCCTCTCCTCCGTGTATGCGGAGATTGAGGCCCTAGATTTGACCCCGGTCACCCAGGGAGGGGATGATTTGCTGCCGGCTGGCCTCGAGCTGGGCAGCCTTACCCCAGCCTCAATTTCCCCATGCTCCCTCCCCCTTTTTGCCTTTCCGGGTGAGCACTCTGCAGAAGGCGGTCCACCACCTGATGCCGTGACCGCTAAAACCACCATGGAGTCAGCACCTAGCATTCTTGGGAGCCCCTCCCCTTCCCCCTTAACCCTTGACTCTGCTCAGGAGGCACTTTCCTTTAGCTGCTCGCCTCCTGCACCCCAGAGCCTTACCCCTGCCCCTGCCCCCACCCCTGCCCCTGCCCAAGGTCCCTCCTCCTGCAATGTTAATGCCGCCCCTGGGGTTATTTCCTTTCCGCCTTTTGCAGACTCCCCCCAGGAAGCAGTCTTTGCACTTTCTAGTCGCAACCCGTTAGGAGTGGCAATTTTTCCCCTGCCATCCCCCTCCACCCCAAGGCGTGAAGTGAATTTAATAACCCCAGCCTGTCAGACGCCCCGTCGGTGGTCCGCACCCTGTCTACCTGCCTTAGCGGACCACGAGGCTGTATTAAGAGGCCCATCAGGGAATACCTTGGGAATTGTAACCCCACCCCCCCATGAGCTGCGGCATGCGCTACGGAAGTTCCTAGAGCACTCCCGTGGCGCCCGCAATAGGGCACAGCTGGCTCTTCGGCTATGGGGGGACTTTGATCAACTCCTCCAGGCCACAAAGGCCCTTATAAAGGAGGGCAGGGGGCAAGGAAAGCGCGGTGCTGCGGCCTACGAGCGAGCCCGCAGCTTCCGCAGCGATCTACTCACCTACGGGATGGGTCATGGGTTGCTGTGCAACCCGCCGGGGGCCCTGAACCCCCCCGCCAATACGAGACCCCCACCTCCCCAGCCCTCCGTATGACGCCTCTTATTGCGACCCTGAATACCAGGGGCTGTAGGATGGCTCTCCGCAGGTCCCAGGTGCTCTCTTACCTTCGGGAGGGGAGGTACTCTGTAGTTTTCCTGCAGGAGACCCATACAGACCCGGCCGCCGAGGACAGGTGGCGGCTGGAGTGGGGGGACGGGGTATACTTTAGCCACTTTGCGACCTGGCAGGCTGGTGTGGCAACCCTATTCTCCCCCAACCTACGGCCTGAGGTACTAGGGGTCAATGAGGCCGTGCCGGGCCACGTGCTGCACCTTCGAGTCCGTATGGAGGGGCTCGTGGTTAATTTTGTTAACATCTATGCCCCGCAAATGAGCTCCAGGCGGCCACAATTTTATCAGCAGGTGTCCGACTTTCTCGGCACCCTGGATTTGCACGAGTGCCTGGTCCTGGGAGGGGACTTTAACACCACCCTCAAGGAACGGGACCGCTCAGGGGCCGAACCGAGTCCGGCCGCTGCGAATATTCTCCAAGGGATAGTTGACCATCATTCCCTAGTGGACGTCTGGCGTGACCATCACCCAGATGACACCTCCACGTTTACCTTTGTCCGGGTGGAGGCCCATCGGTCACACCACTCTCGGTTGGACCGTATTTACTTATCCCGTTTCCATCTTTCACAGGCCCACTCCTCCGCCATTCGGCCGGCCCCATTCTCCGATCATCATTTAGTCACTGTAACGGTTTCCCTCCGTGCAGAGAGACCGGGGCCGGCCTATTGGCACTTTAATAACAGCCTGTTGGAGGACGAGAGCTTTGTGATGTCCTTCCGGGAGTTTTGGTTGGCCTGGCGAGAGCAGTGGCGTGCCTTTCCCTCGGTGCGGCGATGGTGGGATCTCGGGAAGGTGCGCGCCAAGCTCTTCTGCCGTGACTACACTCGGGGCACCAGCCGACGGCGAAATGCGGCGATAGAGCAGCTGGAACGGGAGGTCTTAGAGATGGAGAGGCGCCTGGCCACCGATCCCGAGGACCCGTCCCTCTGCGGAGCGTGCCGGGAGAAGCGGGAGGAGCTCCAGGCCCTTGAGGACCACCGGGCCCGAGGTGCCTTCGTTCGATCCCGCATCCGCCTCCTTCGGGAGATGGACCGCGGCTCCCGCTTCTTCTATGCCCTGGAGAAAACGAGGGGGGCCAAGAAACACGTCACCTGCCTTCTTGCGGAAGACGGCACCCCCCTCACGGGTCCGGAGGAGATGTGTGGGAGGGCCCGTGACTTCTACACAAGCCTTTTCTCCCCGGACCCGACCGATCCTGACGCTTGCGAGGTGCTCTGGGAGGAACTCCCCACGGTCAGCGTGGGCGACCGAGACCGACTAGAGCTGCCTCTCACCCTGGCCGAGTTCTCGGAAGCCCTCCGTCGCATGCCCACCAATAAATCTCCGGGCATGGACGGGCTGACCGTGGAGTTTTACCGCGCGTTCTGGGACATTCTCGGCCCAGACCTAGTCACCGTCTGGGCTGAGTCCTTGCAGAGCGGGGTCCTCCCTCTGTCATGCAGGCGAGCGGTGCTCGCTTTGCTGCCGAAGAAGGGGGACCTCCGCGATCTATGAAACTGGCGTCCCGTCTCACTCCTTAGCACGGATTACAAAATCGTAGCGAAAGCAATCTCGCTGCGGCTGGGGTCCGTGATGGCGGACGTGGTCCACCCAGACCAGACCTATACTGTCCCGGGTCGCAGCATTTTCGACAACCTCTTTCTCGTCCGAGACCTTTTGGAACTCGGGCGGAGAGATGGTCTCTCGTTCGCCCTCCTGTCTCTTGATCAGGAGAAGGCGTTTGATAGAGTAGACCATGGGTACCTCCTGAGCACTCTGCAGGCGTTTGGATTTGGACCTCAGTTTGTGAGTTTTCTCCGGGTGCTGTATGCCTCCGCGGAGTGTTTGGTTAGGCTCAACTGGACCCTGACTGAACCGGTCAGCTTCGGGCGAGGAGTGCGGCAAGGGTGCCCCCTCTCGGGCCAGTTGTATGCTCTGGCGATCGAGCCTTTCCTCTGTCTCCTCCGCAGGAGGATGACAGGGTTGGTGCTGCGGGAGCCGGAGCTGCGGCTGGTCCTGTCGGCGTACGCCGATGACGTACTTCTCGTGGTCCAGGACCCGGGCGACTTGGCGCGAGTGGAGGCATGCCAAGCCATCTATTCGGCAGCCTCCTCCGCCCGAGTCAACTGGGTCAAGAGCTCTGGCTTGGCGGTGGGGGACTGGCGGCAGGTGAGCTCCCTCCCACCCGCACTTCAGACCATCCGGTGGAGTGCGGGTCCACTGCTCTATCTCGGCGTTTACCTTTCCGCCACGCATCCTTCCCCGCCGGAGAACTGGCAAAATTTAGAGGGCGGGGTGATAGAGCGGATCCGGAGATGGACGAGGCTTCTTCGATGTCTCTCCCTCCGAGGGAGAGCACTGGTGCTTAACCAACTAGTCCTGTCCACGCTCTGGTACCGGCTCAACACCCTGGCCCCGGCCCCGGGTTTCCTGACCCATCTCCGGAGATTGATTCTAGAGTTCTTTTGGTCAGGAATACACTGGGCCCCTGTTGGAGTTCTTCATCTACCCCTGAAGGAAGGAGGGCAGGGCCTGAAGTGTCTGTACACTCAGGTCCGCGTCTTCCGCCTCCAGGCCCTGCAGAGGCTCTTTTATAGTGCAAGTAGTTCGGCGTGGAGCATACTGGCGCACGCCTTCCTGCGCCGTTTCCAAGGGTTTCGATATGACCGGCAGCTCTTTTATCTTTCTCCGAGGGGTTTTCCGCGAGACCTCTCCGGGCTGCCGGTCTTCTACCAGGACCTCCTCCGGGCCTGGAAATTGTTTCTAACAACCAGGTCCGTGGCGGCCACCGTGGGGGCAGATTTCCTCACGGAGCCCCTGCTACACAACCCCCAGCTCCGTGTGCAGGTGGCGGAGTCCCGCTCGGTGCGCCAGAGGTTGGTCCTGGCGGAAGTCACGAGGGTCGGAGACCTCCTGGACTACGACCGGAGAGACTGGCTGGATCCCCTGATGCTCGCTCGGCGCATGGGGCTCTCCAGCCTCCGTACCCCCCGGCGCGTACTTCAGGAGGTGAAGGCCGCCTTGACCCCCGCTGCTCGGGCTTATGTTAGCCGAGCCTTGTGCGAGGGCGCACCCCGCCCATCCCTTACCCCAGGCCCGCCGGACCTTTCCATCGGGCCCCCACCCCATAGATCCCAACACACCCCTCACCCTTTCACTGCAAGCCGGCTGCACGAACTGCAGCCGGTTAGCTTTCAAATTGCTCCACGGAAATATTTATATACACTTACGCTTCACACCCTTCACGCCCACACCCTGGTGTCCTGCCCTGATACAAAGTGGCGGGATCTCCTGCCACCTTTGGAGGGTGAGCAACCTCGGTGGGCCAGCCTGTATTCCACCCTGGTCCCAAGGCCCGTCGGGGACATCAGTTGGCGGCTCCTTCACGGAGCTGTGAGCACGGGCGTGTTTTTGACATGGTTTACCCCCATTCCGGACACTTGTTCTTTTTGTAATGCGAGGGAAACCCTGGTGCACGTGTATTTAGAGTGTGCCAGATTGCAGCCCCTTTTCCGGCTCCTCACAAATATTTTATTACGCTTCTGGCTTCATTTTTCCCCCCACCTTTTTATCTATACACTTCCCATTCGTGGCCCCACAAAGTCGCGGGATCTTCTGGTCAACCTCCTCCTAGCTTTGGCTAAAACAGCCATTTATAAAACCAGAGAGAGGAGGTTGGCCCATGAAGCGTCCTGCGATTGTGGGGCCGTTTTTCGATCCTCAGTACACTCACGTATCCGGGCGGAGTTCCTCTGGGCGGCGTCCACCGACTCCCTTGAAGCCTTCGAGGAGCGGTGGGCGCTGTCTGGGGTTCTCTGCTCGGTGACCCCGTCCGGTTCCCTCCGTCTGACCCTTTGATTGAGGGGAAGAGCGAGAGACGCCAGCCCCAGCCGTTGCCGCTGTGGATACCATCATTCCTGTCATCTAGGAGGGGTCCTACAATACATGGGTGTCTAACCCCCCCCTCCCTAACCTGCCCACCCCGCAGCCGTGCCCATCTTACCGGGCACTCTCAGGAGGGGGAGGATCGGTGACACTGGGCGCGGCACTGGGTAACTCGAGGGGGTGGAAGACCACGAGTGTCGAGGACGCCCCCCCGCTCTAGGCCACCAGGTAACTCAGGAGGGTGGAAGACCACGAGTGTCGAGGAAGCCCCCCCGCTCTGGGCCCAGGCTAGCCTGAACACTTCTCCCTCCTGAAAGCTGCTGTGTTATACCTTCTGATTGCGTTGTTTTGTTGCATAGTTGTTTTGTTTTCTTTGGTAAATCTGTAAGCGTTACCAATAAATTTTCTTTCTGTTTCAAAAAAAAAAAAAAAAAAAAAAAGCCTTCCCTGTTGGGAAACAGGATCTTCTTTGCTTGCTCCTCAGCTATCTGCTTTCTATTCTTTCCTAAAGTCCCCTGGCCTGGATTTTTCTTACTTTTTGAACCTGCCTTAGTTCCCCACTCCGACCGGGCCAGACGCTTCTTGTTTTGGTTTAATTTTTTGTTGCTTTTCTTCTTGCCGTTTATGTGCTGGTCGGCCTCCAGCTTGCTGCCAGCACCCGCCCACCCCCACGCCTGCTTTCGGGCGCAGCTATTTGCCTCAGCTGAACCCCCCGGAGGAGGGGGGGAAGATTGCCGATTTTGCTATCCGGAGGGGGGAGTGGAAACCCCCAGACCCAGCCGTTTTGCTGTCTGTTTGGAATTCCTTTCTTATCACGGCCCGCCGGAAGCCTTGGTACACAGCCAACAAGCTGGAGAAGAAGATTTCAGAAGACAGGAGAAATAACCCAGGGAAGCTACAATCATCGTGAAGGGGGCCGTAAGACTGAGTAACTTTCTG
This sequence comes from Lepidochelys olivacea, assembly GCF_965140295.1. Classification (NCBI taxonomy): domain Eukaryota; kingdom Metazoa; phylum Chordata; order Testudines; family Cheloniidae; genus Lepidochelys; species Lepidochelys olivacea. The sequence goes on from NC_140411.1 coordinate 173,672,748, forward strand.
AATTATACTCTCGTGGGGGGGAGTTTGACTGTGGTTTAATTGCATTTGTGGCGACACAGGGGGTGTGGCACGGAGCCCCCCCGATCCATCAGTGCCTGCCCCCCCATACTACTACAACTGTCACGGTCCCCCCGCCGTCCGTCCCTGCTGGCAACCTGCCATCTCCCTTCAGATCCAGCTGTTCGCTTTGAACTTTGCCTTTCGGACCGGACATAACAGCCAACCAAACGAGACTCTTTGGACAAACATGCGTGGGTCCACACCCCCCCTCCCCAGATTGTTTATTTTACAGCTTGCCCCCATCACCGGACCCCAGTTTTTGTTTTTCCCCCCTTCCAGTCCAACCCATTTGGCACCCTCCCCCCCCGCCTGCAGCCCAGCAGGGAGGAGCGGTTAATCTGCTTCCCCCTCCCCCCTCCTCCTTCCGGTGTCTCCCTGTCTCTCCCTGCTCACAATGGCGGGGAACGAGAGGGGCAAGGCCCCTCTAACAAAATTAGCTGTCCCTCCCCCACCTCCCCCCCGCCCGACCCCCAAGGTCCCCCCCCGCCACTATTGTCAAAATACTTGCCACCCCCCCAAGCTGGGGCACTGGCAGCAGGAGGCACCGGGGTGATTACTGCCGCTGCTGCACCCCCCAGATTCTAGGAACCCCCCCCCACAGCTGGCCGGAAAGGCCAGGGTGGGAAGAAAGGAAAGGGCCCCGCTAAAACCACTAGGCCCTCCATGGCAGGGGCTGCCCCCACAGCTGTGGCCTCGTCATCGACCGTGGCGCCCCTCCCTGCATTTCCCTCCACCAGTTCCACGAATGTTCCTCCCCCGGCCCCCAGGACGTATGCCCGGGCGGTGACGGGCTCCCTCCTGCCTGCCGCCTCGTCATCTCACCCACCCCCTGCTTCCGCTACCATCACCAGCGGCCGGGGCCCTTTCCCCACCTTGACCAGGAGGCACGGTGTCCGTTGCTTCCTGGTGCCCGCCTCGCCCCAAGTGGAGACATACGTGCAGGCGTTGGTGAAGGTGTTAGGACCCACGGTTATTGTGGCGGCCACCAAGACGTATGAGAAGGTTGTTTTTTTCTTAGCTTCGGAGGCTGCCGCCCAGGAGGCGATGGAGAGGGGCCTGGTGGTGGGGGGGGGTGGTGTTTGTTCCCCTAGAGCCCTGGGCGTTCACCTCGTCCTCACCTCTGTTCCTCCCTTTTTACCCAGTGCTGCCCTGTTACCTGCTCTCTCCACCCTGGGGAAACTTGTCTCTGTCATCAGCCCTCTCCCGTTGGGCTACAAGGACCCCACCCTCCGTCACGTCCTTTCATTCCGCCGGCAAGTGCAGCTTCTACCGCTGGCGGGGGCGCGTGATGGAGAGGCACTCGAGGGGTCATTCCTAGTCCCCTACCAGGGAGCCCGCTATCGGGTCTTTCACTCTACCGGAGAGGCCTGGTGCTACCTCTGCCGCTCAGCGGCGCATGTCCGCAGAGACTGCCCTTTGGCCCAGGGGGGAGGGGCCCCCGAGACCCGGCAGGACATCGGCCCCGTCGTTGCCGACGCCCCTGGCTGCCCGGCACCTGAAACCAACCCTCCTCCTACTCGACCCATCGCTGCTCCCGTCCGGGCCGAAGAGATACCTTTCCTACAATGCCCGGGTGAGCAAGAGAGTCCCACCCTTGCTATTACCAATTTGGCAGAGCCTATGGAGGAGGGTGTGGCAAGGATATTACCGGGTATAGGAGAGGGCCCGCCCCAAGGAGAACCCCCCGCCCCTCATGCTGCCTCACCGCTACCCCCCTGAACCCCTGAACCATCGCCTCCGTCCCCCGACACGACCCCTGCTAACCAACCCCCAGACGATGCTATGGAGGGCTGGACCCTAGTCCAGGGGAAGCGAGGCAAGCAGAAGGCTCGAGCTCCACTGCATCCACCCGACGCGGAAGCCCCCCGGAAGACCAGGAAGGGAGGCACTGATATTGAGCCTCCCACTATGGCCACGAGTAAGATCCATCTGCTGGTGTCGGGAGGGGAAGACAGACTGGCACTGTAGGGCAGAATCTCCCCTCCATGGGAGACCCTCCCCTCCGAGACTCCTGAAGACGCCCCTTCTGCCCGGATACCACCCGAACCCCCTGCAAACCCCGAGGCGACCGTTGAGGCAGGCCCTAGAGTAGAGGCCCCTGGGGTAGCAGGAGCTGGCCTCTCCTCCGTGTATGCGGAGATTGAGGCCCTAGATTTGACCCCGGTCACCCAGGGAGAGGATGATCTACAGCCGGCTGGCCTCGAGCTGGGCAACTTTACCCCAGCCCCCCTTTCCCCATGCTCCCTCTCCCTAATTGCCTTCCCGGGCGAGCACCCTGCAGAAGGTGGTCCACCACCTGATGCCATGGCCGCCAAGACCACCACAGAGCCAGTGCCTAGCATTACTGGGAGCCCCCTCACTTACCCCTTAACCCTTGACTCTGCTCAGGAGGCACTTTCCTTTAGCTGCTTGCCTCCTGAACCCCAGAGCCTTACCCCTGCCCCTGCCCCCACCCCTGTCCCTGCCCAATTCCCCTCCTCCTGCAATGCTAATGCCACCCCTGGGGTTATTTCCTTCCCGTCTTTTGCAGATTCCCCCCAGGGAGCAGTCTTTGCACTTTCTAGTCGCGACCCATTAGGAGTTGCAATTTTTTCCCTGCCATCCCCCTCCACCCCAAGGTGTGAAATGGATTTAATAACCCCAGCCTGTCAGACGCCCCGTCGGTGGTCCGCACCCTGTCTACCTCCCTTAGCGGACCACGAGGCTTTATTAAGAGCCCCACCAGGGCATACCCCGGAAATCGTAACCCCACCCCCCCATGAGCTGCGGCATCCGCTATGGAAGTTCCTAGAACACACCCGTGGCGCCCGCGATAGGGTACAGCTGGCTCTTCAGCTATGGGGGGACTTTGACCAAATCCTCCAGGCCACAAGGGCCCTTATACAGGAGGGCATGGGGCAAGGAAAGCGCGGTGCTGCGGCCTACGAGCGGCCCCGTGGCTTCCGAAACTATCTACTCATCCACGGGATGGGTCACGGGTTGCTGCACAACCCGCTGGGGGCCACGAACCCCCCCACCAACAAGAAACCCCCACCCCCCCAGCCCTCCACATGACGCCTCTCATTATTGCAACCCTGAATACCAGGGGCTGTAGGATGGCTCTCCGCAGGTCCCAGGTACTCTCTTACTTTCGGGAAGGGGGGTACTCTGTAGTTTTCCTGCAGGAGACCCATATGGACCCAACCGCCAAGGACAGGTTGCGGCTGGAGTGGGGGGACGGGGTATACTTTAGCCACTTCACGACTTGGCAACCTGGAGTGGCGACCCTCTTCTCCCCCAACCTACAGTCCGAGGTGCTAGGAATCAATGAGGCCATGCCGGGCCACCTGCTGCACCTTTGAGTCTGTATGGAGGGGCTCGTGGTCAATCTTGTTAATATCCATGCCCCGCAAATGAGCTCAAAGCGGCCACAATTCTATCAGCGGGTTTCCGACTTTCTCGGCCCCCTAGATTCGCATGAGTGCCTGGTCCTGGGAGGGGACTTTAACACCATCCTCGAGGAATGGGACCGCTCAGCGGTCGAGCCGAGCCCGGCCGCTGCAAATATTCTCTGAGGAATAGTTGAACATCACTCCCTAGTGGACATCTGGCGTGACTATCACCCAGATGACACTTCCACGTTCACTTTTGTCCGGGTGGAGGCCCATCGGTCACACCACTCTCCGTTGGACCGTATTTACTTATCCCATTTCCATCTTTCACAGGCCCACTCCTCCGCCATTCGGCCAGCCCCATTCTCCGACCATCATTTAGTCACCATAACGGTCTCCCTCCGTGCAGAGAGACTGGGGCTGGCCTATTGGCACTTTAACAACAGCCTGTTGGAGAACAAGAGCTTCGTGACGTCCTTCTGGGAGTTTTGGCTGGCCTGGCGAGAGAAGTGGCGTGCCTTTCCCTCGGTGCGGCAATGGTGGGATCTCGGGAAGCTGCGCAACAAGCTCTTCTGCCGTGGCACCAGCCGACGGAGAAATGCAGCGATAGAGCAGTTGGAACGGGAGGTCTTAGAGATGGAGAGGCGTCTGGCCACCAGCCCCGAGGACCCGTTCCTCTGCGGAGCGTGCTGGGAGAAGTGGGAGGAGCTCCGGGCCCTCGAAGACCACCGGGCCTGAGGTGCCTTCGTTCGGTCCCGCATCGACTCCTTTGGGAGATGGACTGCGGCTCCCGCTTCTTCTATGCCCTGGAGAAAACGAGGGGGGCCAAGAAACACGTCACCTGCCTTCTTGCGGAAGACGGCACCCCCCTCACGGATCTGGAGGAGATGTGTGGGAGGGCCCGTGACTTCTACACAAGCCTTTTCTCCCCGGATCCGACCGATCCTGGCGCTTGCAGGGTGCTCTGGGAGGAACTCCCCACAGTCAGTATGGGCGACCAAGACCAACTAGAGCTGCCTCTCACCCTGGCCAAGTTCTCGGAAGCCCTCCGTCGCATGCCCACCAATAAATCTTCGGGCATGGATGGGCTGACTGTGGAGTTCTACTGCGCGTTCTGGGACATCCTTGGCCCAGACCTAGCCACTGTCTGGGCTGAGTCTTTGCAGGGCGGGGTCCTCCCTCTTTTGTGCAGGTGATCGGTGCTCGCCTTGCTGCTGAAGAAGGGGGACCTCCGCGATTTACGAAAGTGGCGTCCCATTTCGCTCCTTAGCACGGACTACAAAATAGTAGCGAAAGCAGTATCGCTGCGGCTAGGGTCCATGATGGCGGACGTGATCCACCCAGACCAGACCTATACTGTCCCGGGTCGCAGCATTTTTGACAACCTCTTTCTAGTCTGAGACCTTTTGGAACTCAGGCGGAGAGATGGTCTGTATTTTGCCCTCCTGTCTCTTGATTAGGAGAAGGCGTTCGATAGAGTAGACCATGGGTATCTCCTGAGCACTCTGCAGGCGTTTGGATTCGGACCTCAGTTTGTGAGTTTTCTCCAGATGCTGTACGCCTCCGCGGAGTGTCTGGTTAGGCTCAAATGGACCCTGACTGAACCGGACAGCTTCGGGCGAGGAGTGCAGCAGGGGTGCCCCCTCTCGGGCCAGCTCTATGCTCTGGTGATCGAGCCTTTCCTCTGTTTCCTCCGCTGGAGGTTGACAGGATTGGTGCTGCGGGAGATGGAGCTGCGACTGGTCCTGTCGGCGTACGCCGATGACATACTCCTCGTGGTCCAGGACCCGGGTGACTTAGCCTGGCAAGCCTCCACCCACGCCATCTATTCGGCAGCCTCCTCCACCCGAGTCAACTGGGTCAAGGGAAACCCTGGCACACGTATATTTAGAATGTGCCAGATTGCAACCCTTTTTCCAGCTCCTCACGAATATTTATTATGCTTTTGGCTCCACTTTTCCCCTCACCTTTTTATTTACACACTCCCCATCCATGGCCCCACAAAATCGCGAGATCTCCTGGTTAACCTCCTCCTAGCCCTAGCTAAAACAGCCATTTATAAAACCAGAGATGGGAGGTTGGCTAATGAAGCATCCTGCGATTGTAGGGCCATTTTCCGATCCTCAGTACATTCACGTATCCGGGTGGAGTTCCTCTGGGCAGCGTCCACCGACTCCCTTGACGCCTTTGAGGAGCAGTGGGCGCTGTCTGATGTTCTCTGCTCGGTGACCCCGTCCGGTTCCCTCAGTCTGACCCTTTGATTGAGGGGAAGAGCGAGAGACCCCAGCCCCAGCCCCAGCCATTCCCGCTGTGGATACCATCATCACTGTCACCTAAGAGGGGTCCTATCACACGTGGGTGTACACCCCCCCACCCACAAACTGCCCACCCCGCAGCCGTGCCCACCTTGTTGGGCACTCTCAGGAGAAGAAGAATCGGTGACACTGGGCGTGGCACTAGGTAACTAGAGGGGGTGGAGGAAGTGTCAAGGAAGCCCCCCCCCCCGCTCTAGGCCACCAGGTAACTCAGGAGGGTGGAAGACCATGAGTGTCGAGGAAGCCCCCCCGCTCTGTGCCCAGGCTAGGCTGAACACTTCTCCCTCCTGAAGGCTGCTGTGTCATACCTTCTGTTTGTTTTTGTTTTGTTGAATAGTTTTGCTTTATTCTCTTTGGTGATTCTTTGTAAGTGTTACACAAATAAAATTATTTTCTGCTTCAAAAAAAAAAAAGTCACTCTCCTGTTGCGGACTTCACCTGCCCACTTCCCGGATCCCAATAGGATCACTCTCCTGTAGTGGGCTTCACTTGCCCACTTCCTAGATCCCAACAGTATCACTCTCCTGTAGCCATCTGGCCAGACCCTGTCACATAAGTCATAATCTGAAATCAATTTTAAAGCTCTTAACACTCATTTAATTCTATCAACTAGCCTGATTTTCTTCATACTATTTGCATGCATGAAACTGCCAATCCCACCTCCTCTGTATCTAGTGGGAGTCTGTCAGGGATAACAAAGGCTTGTAAAATTTTGCCTGGGAGTATGCAGGGGAATTGATAATCACTAGATACCATACCAGACAGTGTGAAGTAAAGCCCTAAAACATACCCTAGGTATTGAGAATCCATTGAGTGGCTTCCCTCATGCCAGAAACTGTTAGTACTGTCTGACTGAGAACTGGGTAAAACAGGGATCAGCAACCTTTGGCACGCAGCCCACCAGGTAAACAAACCAACCTGGCCTGCCACTAAATAACTATATCACACAGTGTTTCACTAAATAATAATACAGAAAGTCAGTGCACACCTCTCAGAGCTTCTTGTCAGTTTCTGTAGAATCGCAAAGAGAATATAGAAAAGGAGTACTTGTGGCACCTTAGAGACTAACCAATTTATTTGAGCATAAGCTTTCATGAGCTACAGCTCTCCGATGAAGTGAGCTGTAGCTCATGAAAGCTTATGCTCAAATAAATTGGTTAGTCTCTAAGGTGCCACAAGTACTCCTTTTCTTTTTGCAAATACAGACTAACAAGGCTGTTACTCTGAAAAGAGAATATAGTATCGAGTTACATTTGGGAAGACATTTTTCCAAACCAGAATGACAATACTGAGTGTAATTAGAAAGTAAATATTTCTCACTAAACAGCATAAATGGCTCTGCACTAAAAATCAGTGGAGTAGGAAAGTAATTAACATTTTGTTATTGCTTAATGTAGAAACTTTTTGTGAAAGCTTAAATGATGCAGAAAATATTTAAATACAAAAATAAAACAAACAGTGAGAAAAGGTTGAAAAGGACATTTTCTCTCATTTCTTTCCCTGACATTTATTTTGTCTAAAAAAAAAGGCAGGGGGGTGTGTGAAATCAGTGATACTCTACTTTAGGGTCATTTACAAAAAAAACATGCAATCTGGGTGGTATATAAGACCCTCACCATCAGGGAGTTCTGCCTGTTGTCATGAGGAAGGCCTAAAATGCTACTTCTCAAATCCTATAGCAGGGATCCTGGGGAACACAGCACAAGGGGAAGGGGAAAATGTAATTGTCTTATTATTATAATTATAATTATAATTTTTTGTTGGTTCTCTCTCACCAGCATTTAGGTAACACACAAGAGTACCAGATAAAAAAGTGATTTATTATTAAATGAGGTGTGAAAAGGGATACAGTATTTTTATGAAATAAAAACCTGTTTAATCTATCAAACATTTACTCACACGAAAACCACAATCTTATGCTGGATCTGCTACCATGAACTCTGTCCCTGTACAGAGACTAGTGCTAGTTGGAGAATATTCATCCAAACAGTTTTTCCATTGGAAAATGCCATTCTGACAAAACCAATTTTTTTCCATAACAACAATTTTGATTAAGTGTCCTGGGAAAGCATTTTTAAAAAAAAAACATCCATTTTGAAAAATTCCATTTTGGGGAGGGGGAAACAAATAAAAAATTGTGTTTCAAAATGATATTTTCTTTTGATATTTTTATTATTTTATAAGTTGTGGCATATCAGTAATAGCAGTGCATAGCATGCAGAGTCATCACATGAAGACGACAGGAGACATCATTATGTACAACACTACATAACGTGACATGAGTCAAATGAAAATAGTTGAAATATATATTTTTTTATTTTATGTTTCAAATCATTAAGGGTAACCACTACATATATGATGTTCCAATGTGTACTCTTATTTTCCAGATCAAAATGTCTCTTGTTTATGTTGTAAGGAAATATTAGCACTTGAAATAAAAATAAACACTCAGTGGTGTATTAAGGTATTGCTGTTTTCAGTTTCTTTCTCTCTAAAAAAAAAAATTCCAGGGTAACAGTTAATGGAAACAGCTGCTTCTCTAATCAGTATATTACAGGGATCAGCAACCTTTGGCCTGCGGCCCACCAGAGTTAGCCCCCTGGTGGGCCGGGCCAGTTTGTTTATTTGCTACATCCGCAGGAGCCGCAGGTTCCCGCAGCCCTCATTGACCTGGAGCGGTGGGAAGCAGCGGCCAGCACATCTCTTGGCCCGTGCCGCTTCCCGCAGCCCCCATTGGCCAGTGGGATCTGTGATCGGCCAAACCTGCGGACACAGCAGGTAAACAAACCAATCCAGCCCGGCAGGGGGCTTACTCTGGCAGGCTGAGGGCCAAAGGTTACCGATCCCTGGTATATTAGAACAGTGGTTCTCAAAGCCGGTCCACCGCTTGTTCAGGCAAAGCCCCTGGCGGACCGGACTTTTTTGCTTACCTGCCACGTTTGGAGGTTCAGCCAATCGCGTCACACTGGCCGCGGTTCACTGCTCCAGGCCAATGGGGATGCAGGAAGGGTGGCCAGCACATCCCTTGGCCCGCACCGCTTCCTGCAGCCCTCATTGGCATGGAGAGGCGAACCGCAGCCAGTGGGAGCCGCGATCAGCCGAACCTGTGCACGTGGCTGGTAAGCAAACCGGTCCGGCCCTCCAGGGGCTTTCCCTGAACAAGTGGCGGACCGGCTTTGAGAACCACTGTATTAGAATACTTTGCCTAGTAGTAGTAGTTCATAGTAGGACATGTAATGAATTATCAATAATAATGGAGAACAGGCACGACATATTTCAGTGCTGTATCTGGGAACAATGTTAGATGATTTAGTTATTTCACGTAATGATTAGGAAATTCTTTCCAATCCAATAGTAACTCAGGAGGATGTTAAGCAGAAGCTACAAAAGTTAAGCATCTTAAAATCAGCAAATCCAGATTAATTTGCATCCAAACATTTTAAAAGAGCTGACTGAGATACTCACTGAACTGTTAATGTTGATTTTCAATGTCTGGAAACTTTGGGAGAGTTCCAGAGGACTGGAAGAAAGCTTGTGTTGAACCAGTATCTAAAAAGAGTAAACAGAATGACCTGAGTAATTGTAGACCTATCAGCCTGATATCAATCCCAGTCAAAATAATGGAATATCTGATAAGGACTCAATTAATAAAGAATTAAAGAAGGGTAAAATATGCCTATCAACATGGATTGATCAAAATAGTTCCTGTCAAGCTAATATTTTGATGAGATTACTACTTTGTTTGATAAAGGTAGTGTTGATATAATATACTTGACTTCTACAAGATATTTGATTCAGGTACCATACACCATTTTGAGGAAGAAACTAGAACAATTCAAAATTAACATTGTGCACATTAAGTAATTTAAAAACTAGCTAACTGCCCAGTAACAAATTGCAAATGTAAATTGGGAATGAGAGAGTGGGCGTATTTCTAGTGGGCTCCCTCAAGAATTTATTTTTGGCCCTATGCTACTTAACACTTTTATCAATGACCTGAAAGAAAACAAAATCACAGGAAATATGCAGATAATAAAATTGGGGGAAGTGGTAAATAATAAAAGGGACACATCACTGAAGCAGAATTATCTGGTAAGTGGGGTGCAAGCTAACAATATGCATTTCAATATGACCAAATGGAAAATGAAACATCTGGGAACAAAGAATGTAGGCCATACTTATAGGATAGGAGACTTTATTCTGGGAAGCAGTGACTCTGAAAAAGATTAGAGAGTCATGGGCTGGATGAATGGACTATAAGGTGGATAGAAAGTTGGATAGATTGTCGGGATCAACGGCTAGTGATCAATGGCTCCATGTCTAGTTGGCAGCCGGTATCAAGTGGAGTGCCCCAAGGGTTGGTCCTTGGGCCAGTTTTGTTCAATATCTTCATTAATGATCTGGAGGATGGCATGGATTGCACCCTCAGCAAGTTTGCACATGACACTAAACTGGGAGGAGAGGTAGATATGCTGAAGGGTAGGGATAGGATACAGGGGGCCTTAGACAAATTAGAAGATTGGGCCAAAAGGAATCAGATGAGATTCAACAAGCACAAGTGCAGAGTCCTGCACTTAGGATGGAAGAATCCCATGCACTGCTACAGACTAGGGACTGAATGGGTTGGCAGCAGTTCGGCAGAAAAGGACCTAGGGGTTACAGTGGACAAGAAGCTGGATATGAGTCAACAGTGTGCCCTTGTTGCCAAGAAGACCAATGGCATTTTGGGATGTATATGTAGGGGCATTGAAAGCAGATCGAGGGACGTGATCGTTCCCCTCTATTCGACATTGGTGAGGCCTCATCTGGAGTACTGTGTCCAGTTTTGGGCCCCACACTACAAGAAGGATGTGGAAAAATTGGAAAGCATCCAGCGGAGGGCAACAAAAATGATTAGGGGACTGGAACACATGACTTATGAGGAGAGGCTGAGGGAGCTGGGATTGTTTTGTCTGCGGAAGAGAAGAATGAGAGGGGATTTGATAGCTGCTTTCAACTGCCTGAAAGGGAGTTCCAAAGAGGATGGATCTAGACTGTTCTCAGTGGTAGCTGATGACAGAACAAGGAGTAATGGTCTCAAGTTGCAGTGGGGGAGGTTTAGGTTGGATATTAGGAAAAACTTTTTCACTAGGAGGGTGGTGAAACACTGGATTGTGTTACCTAGGGAGGTGGTGGGATCTCCTTCCTTAGATATTTTTAAGGTCAGGCTTGACAAAGCCCTGACTGGGATGATTTAGTTGGGGATTGGTCCTGCTTCGAGCAGGGGATTGGACTAGATGACCTCCTGAGGTCCCTTCCAAACCTGATATTCTATGATTCTATGCTGGACTGAACATCAGTTCTCAGTGTCACACCCTAGCCTAAAGGGTTAATGTGATCCTCGGATGTGTAAATTGGAATATTGCGTAGAAGTAGAGAGGTTATTTTACATTTGTATTTAGCATTTGGGGGACCACTACGGGAATGGTGTGTCCAGTTCTGGTGTTCGCAATTCAAGAATGATGTTCCTAAATTGGGGAAGGTTCAGAGAAAAGTCATGAAAATGATTAATGGATTACACTAGTGTACAATGATGCAGGATTGGGGCCTAGAAGAGTGAAAGTGTTTACAACTAGCAGTAATAACTTTTAGTCTCTCTCCTGTATCATCTCTCTCTCTCTCTCAATCAGCCCTGTGCAGTTTTGTTTGGAAGGCCTTATCACTTTGTTGGATATCCATGCAAGTCTCCAATTCCAACTTAAATATATATATTTTTCAATCACAATTTGTGGACTTTTCTATCCTGAAACAAAAGTTCCAAACACCATAATGTTGTTCATGGTATTTCTATTTGTCTTTCTCTACATTCCTAATGGCCACTGCTACTAATGTTATGCTGTGACGTCTTATGGTTACATTCTCATGAGATAATGTGACAAGTAGCATAACAGCTTTCTGTATGTGATCAATGAATAGCGGTCATTCATTCTTCCACAAACTGTATGAGAAAACTCCCCTGCCTTTTTCCATGTACATCATCACCTACAAAATCAGAGCTAACCACAGCTGCCCTACTCTTCAAGCCAGTATGTCAAGAACTGAGCTGCAGTCATCAGTTAAATTAGCTCCTAGCATGCTGAGCTGCTATGCTCTCAGATTATTAATTTTTCATAAACAGAAGTTGTTTCAAGGAAAACAATCTATACAAAAATCAAAATAACCCCTTATTTTCCTTATTTTATATGAACACTTTATATTAGTACTGTAGTCATCTGCTTTACTTCTCACAATAAAGCTGTGGACACAATTAACTTTGTGTAAGAGATCTGTGTGTGTCAATACACTGGAGTTTCTTAAAATGAAATTAAATGGACATGCCAATGCTCATTGTAATTTTTTCCCTGAATGTGAACTGTTATTTTATCAGCAGATATTTGACAATTTCTTTTTTATATTTATGGAAATGCCACTCGTGGTTCAATACTTATGGTGGAGTTGGAACACTTACAGCAGGATTTTAAATAGTTACATATGAAACACACACTGTATCCTCCCCAAAATGAAATGATTTACTCTTTGAGCACAAAATGAGTCTTCTGAGTATTACAAGTAATTCTGTTAATTAGAGTTAAAATTAATTTAAAAGCAGGGCATTAAAAGTTAGCATCCTCTGTCAGACATTATTATATCCCAAATGATATTAATGGAAGACAGACCCTTCAAACTCCCCATATAGTTAACATTCACTGAAATCTGTGCATAGACAACATTTCAAATAATTGTTTTAGGATGGTCCTTTTTTGGTGATTATTCTTCATAACAGAGAGGGACAGATAAATAATGTTTATGAAGAATTCCATGTAGCTCTTTCAAAATGGCTGCCATTTCCTGTTGTCTTATTGGGATTGCAGCCACAGCTACCCTTTGTTGAGCAGCCATTTTGAGAAGGGATTCTCCCTTTCTTCCCCTCTCCCCCGTGGGACCAGGTATCTTAGCATAGGTGACACTATCCGCAGTTTGACTTCACTTCATTTGGGAACAATGGAAGGTGGTGGTCAGTTTGAAAGACATGTGGCTAATATAAGCTGTGTAACCTGACCGTCACTGAGAACAGCAGAAGATAAAAGATATTTTGAGAGAGGGCAGTAGTTCGTAGACCAACCAAAATGGCCATTAATCCTGAAATTTCTCTGTACTACCTACTGTGCTAGATCTACTCAGTGAGAAGGGGAAAGAGGGAAACATTTGGAGGTGGCAAGCAGGGAAACTTGTGCTCAGGAGTGAGTAAGAAACTGATTAGTGTGTATGTATGCAGGGGAATGAGAGGGGAAACTAGAAAGGGGAAATACAGGAAGTCATGCAAGAGAATGTTGGCATCAGGAGCAGGAAAAAAATTGGGTTGGGCAAGGGGAATAGGGGAGTATGAGGGATAGCACAGAGAGAGGAACTGGTGAATGTGTATTCAGGAATATCTGATCAGGAGCTCAGATAAGTTGGCCAGTATGAATTGTCTTCTTTGTCCTACTTCAACTGGTGAATGCCTTTTTTTTAAATTTAAGGTGGATATTAAAAATTATGTATCTGATTAGAAACAACAAATGGCAACATTATTTCTGGGGTTTCTTACATAATGTTCATGTATGAAATTTTAAATAGTTAAAAAGGAAGTTCCCACATACATCCTCTCACCTTAAATAGTGGGAGTATCAGCAAGGGAATGGTTAAAACAAAATTGTTACAATTCCCCTGTCTTTCCCCTCACCCTCCAAAAAGCCCCCAGGTATTACAAACCCAGGAAACATACAGTTAGGGCACCCAAGCAGCCTGAGCCCCTCCCTGTACTGATACCATGAGAGAAAAATCATGAACGTGGTTTTAGAAATCATGTTAATTCAGGACTACAAACAAAAGGCATTAATCATACTTGTATATTTTTGCCTGGTGTTATTATAGAGCAAATGGAAGGTTATTTGTTCTTTTAAGAATATTTTAGTTATTACTATTTTAAGTTGCATTAAAAAAGTTGTATAAAAGAAATATGTACAATTGATCTAACAAAATTTTTTCCAGGCACAATTTAAAAAAAATGGCTGAACTCTTGCAGTAAAATACCCTTCATTACCTCTATGATTACGAAGAAGAGAACTTTAAAATTCCACTGGTTAAGCATTTAAAAATAAATAAATCAGGAAACACATGTGCAACCTTAACTCTGCACTCTTATGCATTGAAATTTAACTGATTATTTACTACTCCTTACACAATCATTCTATTTTTCTATAACTCTAGATATGCATGTAACATTGTATAATTTCTTCATTCTTTCTCATTTACACTAGTTTCTTTGTAAGAATTGTTAATTTTCCCTTTACTGACTTGTACTTTTAAAATATATACATATAAAAAGTTCTCTAAGACATATTTAATGATCTTGGGGTTCCTTAATTAGCCAACTAATTAATGAGAAAGGAAAAATCTTTAATAAAACAAACTGGAGAGCTTTTCTGGTCAACTGCTGCACACAGCCATGCAGTGTTCCCAACTCCAGCCTTCAGGGCACAGTTCTGATGTTCATAATAGTGTCCCTTATGAGGGAGTGTCTCTAAGTTATAATATTCTACAAACATCTCTCTACCACTCATAGCTAACAATTTATGCAGCATCTAAAGAGTCCACAATTTCTTTCCAAATAGCGCCAGTCTCTCTTAGGTGAAATTAGGGTGACCAGATGTCCCGATTTTACAGGGACAGCCCTGATATTTGGGGCTTTGTCTTATATAGGTGCCAATTACACCCTGACCCAATTTTTCACCCTTGCTATCTGGTCACCCTAGGTGAAATTGAGAAGGTGATGCGATTAGCTATGAAGTTGACTGAGCTAGACTTATATGCAGAGTTCAGACTCCTTAAATGTTGCCCAAAAAACTGCAGTTAAACTATACAACTAATTTAGCTGGAAATTTAGGTATCCAATATATAACAGGAACATTCTTAGGTTCAACTATCTAGGAACCTTAGGGAGTCTGTTGCCCGTCTGCCACTGAAATCCAATTGGAGTTGGGCTCTAAGGTCCAGATTTTAAAAGTATTTAAGCTCCTAAAAAGGCAGAAGGTGCCTAGTGGGATTTTTTCAAAGGCATCTGCACCTTCAGGCACCTAAATACCTTGAAAAAACCTGGCCTCAATTCCCTTAGGTCCTTTGACATTCTTAAATGTAATCTGCACTATACTTTGCAAGTACAATTTGCTGCCTATTTTTTCATAAAATGACTTTCATGGATTCTAGTTGACATAAGATATCAGTATGCATTATTACAAGATGATACATGTGTTTCTAGAATTGTAAAAACAAACTATAGGATGTGTTACTTACTAATATATGATCATATACTTAAAGATTATGGGCAAGATTCTCAGCTAGTAAAAGTCAGCTGATTTATACCAGCTGAAGATCTGATTTACGTCATAATGCATAGTCATAACAGAGCAGAGTCAAGGTGTACAACAATAACTTTATCATTTCCTGACTTGAGTTCACTTAAAAAAGAGAGAGAGAGAGAGAGAGAGAGAGAGAGAGAGAAAACAAAGAAGAGGGACACACACATAAAAGGAAATTCATTATTCCAATGAATAATACATTTCACACTCTACATATCTTCCTAGCCATATCAGAATATTTTGTCCCATTTCCATGCTCCAAGTTTAGGAGGTCTGCAGAAAGGGCCCCGCTATTATGTGTACTTTAAGAGACGTGAAGCTACCAAAGGGTATCTCAGAGTAGGGCTCCATTCTGTGCATCTCAACGGGTAGTGATCATTGGCTCCATGCCTAGTTGGCAGCTGGTATCAAGAGGAGTGCCCCAGGGGTTGGTCCTGGGGCCGTTTTTGTTCAATATCTTCATTAATAATCTGGAGGATGGCGTGGATTGCACCCTCAGCAAGTTTTCAGGTGACATTAAACTGGGAGGAGTGGTAGATATGCTGGAGGGTAGGGATAGGATACAGAGGCAGACAAATTAGAGGATTGGGCCAAAAGAAATCTGATGATGTTCAACAACAACAAGTGCAGAGTCCCGCTCAGAGGACAGAAGAATCCCATGCACTGCTACAAACTAGGGACCAAATGGCTAGGCAGCAGTTCTGCAGAAAAGGATCTAGGGGTTACAGTGAACGAGAAGCTGGATATGAGTCAACCGTGTGCCCTTGTTGCCAAGAAGGCTAACAGCATTTTGGGCTGTAAAAGTAGGAGCATTGCCAGCAAATTGAGGGACGTGATCATTCCTCAAAAGAGAAGAATGAGGGGGGATTTGATAGCTGCTTTCAACTACCTGAAAGGGGGTTCCAAAGAGGATGGATCAAGGCTGTTCCCAGTGGCAGCAGATGACAGAACAAGGAGTAATGGTCTCAAGTTGCAGTGCGGGAGGTTTAGGTTGGATATTAGGAAAACGTTTTCACTAGAAGGGTGGTGAAACACTGGAATGGGTTACCTAGGGAGGTGGTGGAATCTCCTTCCTTAGATGTTTTTAAGGTCAGGCTTGACAAAGCCCTGGCTGGTATGATTTAGTTGGGGATTGGTCCTGCTTTGAGCAGGGGGTTGGACTAGATGACCTCCTGAGGTCCCTTCCAACTCTGATATTCTATAATCTTACAAATTTCACAACATCTTTCTCTCCCTCCCTCACACAGTTCCCAGGGACTAAAAGAAGGGTTCCTTTGAAGCCTTTTCCTCAAGCCCAAGTCTATCTTTAATGAACCCTTTTCCAAACAGCTAAGCAAGCTGTGCCCACAGGTACAGTTCAGCTTTCCTTAGCTGCTCACCTTATGAATTTAGGCCCCCAATTCAGCACAGCACCTAAGCACTGCTTAACTTTCAGCATGTGTTTAAGTCCTGTTGACTTCTATGAACTTAGTGAAAAGCCCATGCATGAGGAATTTCCCATGCACTTCTTTTCAGAGGGCCACAGTTTGGCCCATCAAAACTAAACTTCACTGAATAGTCCAAGCAAAATTTCATCTTTCTACCCATTGCTGTTTCATCTAGATAGCAGTTCAAAAACAAAAGGGTTGCAAGAAGATTTTTATAATGTGAAAACTATATATTTTCACCACTTCCCTTATGTACAAATGATGAACTTATTTTTGCTAATACTTTGTATAGAATTTAACTTTCAGCCAGTGACCAAATCTGGAAAATATCTGCATGAAAGGTGAGAGAGAAAAGCCTTCAGCTTACACAGATCTCTTCTACTGTGTATAAGTTTGAAAGTTTGCCTCTCCCACCAACATAATTTCGTCCAATAAAAGATATTATCTCACTTAACTTGTCTCTTAAGTCTCTAATGTGCTCAACCAAAACGAGCTTTTCACTCTTACTTATTAATTTGAGGCTTGCCATTTGTCCTTCCACTTCTGTATGAGCTATACAGATCTACTCTGGAGCAGATGGGTGGGAACAATAGGAAATGACAGGAAACTTGGCTCTGCACCCACAATGCACTAGCCAGTGCAAATAAGCTGGTGTGGGGGCTGTAGTAATTTGCTGCTGGTCTAGTTGATTAAATTAATACTCTTATTTGGCCCCTCCACTTGAAGCTGGCAGGGAAGCATGACTCTCAGAGTTAGTCTGGGTTGGTGTAGTTACCAATACCCCATACACTGAGTTTCTGACAAAACCAACATCTAGACCTTAAAGATGTGTTCCATAGTTTATAACTGTAGTGCATGAAGATTAACTTAATGGTAGACATATGCCTAAACCCTATATACTTTATTAGTCACTTCCAGCATCCTACACCACTGTAAAGAACACATACAGAGAAATATTAGGACATGGCACAGAAACAGCACTTGTTCATGGATAGGAGGTGGTGACCAATGCAACAACAAATGTACATCTATACTCAACCTGCTAGAACTGTAATTTGATATTGTGACTGCAGAGGTGGGGAAAAAAAACAAAAAAACACATGAACAAAACACACCCCCTGAACTACTTGGGTCCTTCTCAAACCAAACACAGAGGGTCATTAATGAGCCTCCGTCTCCAGAGTTCTCACCTATAGAAACCACACAACATTAAATACTCTTCCTCAATGTAGCAAATACACTGAGGGAGATTAGTGAGGCTTCTATATGAAACCAATTAGGAAGACAGTGACACCACTTGAGTGGAACTGTGAGCACTGCAAGGACATCACCCAGCCATACATTGCCTTTGTATAAAAAACAAAAACAAAAACAAAAAACAACCAACCAACCAACCAACCAACAGCACTATCTTCCACATTTCTTAAGATCTTACTGCAATCAGCAACTGGCTGAAGCCAAACTCAGGTAAGAAAGATAATATCTGTGGGAAGAGAAAAGTACTTCAAAGGACTTGTCTGCTCTATAACATGCCCCTTATCATGGATATGTGCCTTCAGACGATTGTTGATTTGCAGCCTTGGGATCCTTTTGGTCTCCTCACATATATGGGAAACCCAAATCATGAAAAAAAAGCCACCTTCCTTTTCCAACTGGCCATAAGATTGTGCCCAACTTACCAGGCACAGACTTGGCCATGGTAATTCATGCTTTCATGGCTTCCAGGGCTGATTACTGAAACTTTTATCTAGGACAGAAGCCACAGACCTTGAAAAACTTCAAGAGGTACAGAAAGCAGCATCTGCTGCTTAGCCACGCAGGCTGCCATGAACATATCCCAAGGATGCTCTCATCTCTGCACTTTTGATAATAGTGTCCAAATCTAATCTGTACCTTGATATTCAAAGGTCTCCATGGTGTAGAAACTAAGCCCACAAAATTGTGAATTACTATTTAAGAATTGCCCAGGCAACAAGGCAGCTTTAGCAAAGGTAGAACTGAAGGCTGAGGGAATAAAAACTTAAGGTCTAGCAGATTGAATTTCCTCAGATTGTTGAAGAAATCTGAGTTGCTGCAGCCTTTCACAAGAAAGTATCACTGGTGCAACAAAAAGATACTTCCCTTTTCCCCTGCCTTGAATGAATTAAAGCAAACAAACATTTAAGCTAATCAAACATTAAGAGATTATATGATGTGCTAAATACAGAGTGAAAATTGGGAATGTGATGGAATCTAATATTATTCAATTGTGTATAAAAGGAAAGTGACTATAAAAGATGCACCTTTGTACAAAATATTGTAAGCATTAATGACAGGGCTTACCTCCTGAACAATCTTCTTAGAGAAAGAAAGGGGTTGGGTTCATAATGATTTCATTTACTGTAAGTGACTAAGTAAAGCAGTCAGATTAATATTTGCAGTGAAGCATGCTTATTCTATCAAGTTAGTGAAATACTCCTGTGCTGAAATATGCAGTAAATAAGAAGCTCTGAAATAGTGTTTTAAGAACACTAGTTTATAAGAACCATTGAGCACAGAGTGGAACAATCAGAAATGTAATGGTCTGGTTAATACTGCATAGACTCAACTCAGCCATGTATACACACATTCCACCATTGTTGTTAGAGCAAGGAAAACAGAAGTGGAAGATTTATACAGCTATTCCAGCCTTGAAATTACTTTGCATTGTATAAAGTACATTTAAACAGTCCATTACGAGCATCAAGGAATGTGGAGGGACTTTGTGTAGATAATAGGAACTTTAAACTGGACATTTCAGCAACTAGCTGAGTGCTGATGGAGAAAATGAAACTTGAACAAGCATGACTGCAAAGTTGGCTCATAGATGCACTGCAAAGAGGCCCAGAGAAAGTGACTTGAAGAGGTTAGTTGCTGATCAGATCAAATCAGCCAGTATGTCCCAAGGTATATCCCAAGATGGCTGTGCCAAAGTCTATGGGCCAACTTGTTTTAAACAAGCTGGTGTGACAAAGTGTATTGCACAAAGACTGGAAAATTCTCGTTCTAGTTGAAAAAACTGAAATGCTGACGGCTCGTTCCCTGATTGGATGGTGAGAGCATGACTCTTCATTTTGGTTGGACATTTTGAATCTTCAGCAGAAGTGTGGGGTCACCATCTGATTGGTCCATGCCAGCATGTCCAAGAAAAGGAACCAAGTTTCACCACGCAGCAGAAGTGGGATAAAAAAGCACATCTCATTTAGCGTATTGCTTCCAAAAAGCCAGAAGGGAGAAGGCCAAAGATCTAGCCCGGCCACCTGGGAGTCTTCTAGTGACATCAAGTAGCTATCTCAGATTGGAGAGAGAGAGTTAAAGATGTGTATTTTCCAACAATTTGGCTTGCCCGCTAGCAAATCAGGAAAAAGGCTATACAGGTCTGTCCTTTGCTCCACCTGTGTTTGCTATGTCAACTCCTGCTGTGAATAACTGAGCTGAAAGCTGATTTCAGAGCAACGATCTGGTGATAAGTAACATACAGACTCTCTTTTATAATGACTCAAATCATTCAACAGTCCACTTCTTGAAAATGGGTACTGTGACAGGGTCAGGCCAGATGGCTACAGGAGAGTGATTCTATTGGGATCCGGGAAGTGGGTGGGCAAAGCCTTAGAGGGGGATCCACAGGACCTGGACACCAAATGAGTATGGGGGACAGCTAATGAAATAACAGGGACAGGAGTGTGGTCAAAGGGTCAAACGAAGGGAACCAGATGGGGACACCGAGCAGAGAACCCCGGACAGCACCCACTGCTCCTCGAAGGCGTCAAGGGTGTCAGTGGATGCCGCCCAGAGGAACTCTGCCCAGATACATGAATTGATGGAGGATCAGAAATAGGCCCCACAGTCACAGGAGACTCCATTGGCCAACCTCCTCACCCTGGTTTTATAGATGGCCATTTTAGCTAGGGCCAGGAGGAGGTTGACCAGGAGATCCCGTGACCTTGTGGGGCCATGGATGGGGAGTGCATAAATAAGAAGGTGAGGGAAAAAGTGCAACCAAAAACATAATAAAATATTGGTGAGGAGCCGTAATAGGGGCTGCAGCCTGGCACACTCCAGATATATGTGTGCCAGGGTCTCCCTCACACCGCAAAAGGGTCAGGTGTCTGGAACAGAGGTGAACCGTGCCAAGAATACGCTCATGCTCATGGCTCCATGAAGGAGCCGCCAACTGATATCTCCGGTGGGCCTCAGGACCAAGGTGGAATAAAAGCTGGCCCACCGGGGCTCCTCACCCTCCAAAGGTGGCAGGAGGTCCCACCCTTTTGTATCGGGGCGGGACATGAGGGTGAGGGCATGAAGGGTGTGGAGCACGAGCGTGTATAGATATTTCCTTGGAGCGTTCTGGAAACAAACTGGCTGTAGCTTCTGCATCCGGCTCACGGTGAAGGGGTGGGGAGGTTGGTTGAGTCCACGGGGCAGGGGCCTGATGAAAAGGTCTGGCAGGCCTGGGGTGGAGGATGGGGGGGTATGCCCTCGTGCAGAACCCGGTCGAGATAAACCCAAGCAGCGGGCGGCAAAGCAGCCTTCACCTCCTGAAATACGCGCCACAGAGCACGAGGTCTGGAGAGCCCCATGCACTGAGTGAGTGTCAGGGGATCCAGCCAGTCTCCCTGGTCGTAGTCCAGGAGGTCTCCGACTCTTGTGACTTCTGCCAGGACCAATCTCTGGCACACAGAGGGGGACTCTGCCACTTGCACACAGGGTTGCGGGTTGTGTAGCAGGGGCTCCGCGAGGAGATCTGCCCCCTCGGTGGCCTCCACAGACCTGGTCGCTGTGAACAGTTTCCAGTTCCGAAGGAGGTCCTGGTCGAAGACCAGCAGCCTGGAGAGGTCTTGCGGAAGACCTCTCAGATGGAGATAAAGGAGCTGCCGGTTGTATCAGAGTCCTCAGAAGTGGTGCAGGAAGGCGTGTGCCAGTACGATCTACGCCGGACTACCTGCATCATAAAGGAGCCTCTGCAGGACCTGGAGGTGAAAGACATGGACCTGAGTGTGCAGACACTTCAGGCCCGGCCCTCCCTCCTCCAGGGGTAGATGGGGCCCAGTGCAGTCCTAACCAAAAGAACTCCGGAATTGATGTCCGGAGATTGGCCAGGAAACCCGGGGCTGGGACCAGGGTGTTGAGCCGGTACCAGAGCATGGACAGGACTAGTTGATTAAGCACCAGCGCTCTCCCTCGAAGGGAGAGGCACCAGAGTAGTCCTGTCCATTTCTGGAGACACTCTATCACCCCGCCCTCTAAATTTTGACAGTTCTCCGGTGGAGAGGGATGTGTGGCAGAAAGGTAAATGTCGAGATAGAGCAGCGGACCTGCGCTACACCGGATGGCCTGAACCGCGGGTGGGAGGGAGCTTGCCTGCCACACGTCCCCTACCACCAAGCCAGAGCTCTTGACCAAGTTGACCCGTGCAGAGGAGGCTGCCAAATAGATGGCCTGGCAAGCCTCCACTAGCGCCAAGTCACCCGGGTCCTGGACCACGAGGAGCACGTCATCAGCATATATCGACAGGACCAGCCACAGCTCCAGCTCCTGCAGCACCAACCCCGTCAACCTCCTGCGGAGGAGATAGAGGAAGGGCTCAATCGCCAAAGCGTACAGCTGGCCCGAGAGGGGGCACCCCGTCGCAGTCCTCGCCCAAAGCTGACCGGTTCGGTCAGGGTCCAGTTGAGCTTAACCAGACACTCTGTGGAAGCGTACAGCTCCTGCAGAAAACCCACAAACTGGGGTCCAAAGCCAAATGCCTGCAGAGTGCTCAGGAGGTACCCATGGTCCACCCTATCAAATGCCTTCTCCTGATCTAGGGACAGGAGGGCGAACCACAGACCGTCTCTACACCTGAGTTCCAAAAGATCCCGGACCAGATATAGGTTGTCAAAGATGCTGCGGCCTGGGATGGTGTAGGTCTGGTCTGGGTGGACCACATTCGCCAGCACGGACCCTAGCTGCAGCGAGATTGCTTTTGCCACGACTTTGTAGTCCGTGCTGAGGAGCGAGACGGGATGCCAATTTCGTAAATCGCGGAGGTCCCCCTTCTTCGGCAATAAGGTGAGCATGGCTTGCCTGCACGAAAGAGGGAGGACCCCACTCTGCAAAGATTCGGCCCAGACGGGAACTAGGTCTGGGCCGAGGATGTCCCAGAACATGCGGTAGAACTCCATGGTCAGCCCATCCATGCCCGGAGATGTATTGGTGGGCATGCGACGGCGGGCTTCCAAGAACTTGGCCAGAGTGAGAGGCAGCTCTAGCCAGTCTCAGTCGCCCACGCTGACCATAGGGAGCTCCTCCCAGAGCACTCTGCAAACTTTAGCATCGGTCGGATCCGGGGAGAAAAGGCTTGTGTAGAAGGCTCTCGCCCTCCCACACATCTCCACTGGATCCGTGAGGGGTTGCCGTCTTCTGCCAGAAGGCAGGTGACGTGTTTCTTGGCCCCCCTCCTTTTCTCCAGGGCGTAGAAGAAGCGGAAGCCGCGATCAATCTCCCGAAGGAGACGGATGCGGGATCGAACAAAGGCATCCCGGGCCCGATGGTCCTCAAGGGCCAGGAGCTCCTCTTGCTTCTCCTGGCACGCTCCACAGAGGGGCGGATCCTCGGGGCTTGCGGCCAAATGCTTGTCCAGCTCTAAGACCTCCCTTTCCAACTGCTCTATCGCTGCATCCCTCCATTGGCTGGCGCCCCGGATGTAGTCACAGTAGAAGAGCCAGGCGCGCACCTTCCCCAGGTCCCACCACTGCCGTGCCAAGGGAAAGGCACGCCGCTGCCCTCGCCAGGCCAGCCAGAACTCCTGGAAGGACATCACGAAGGCCACATCCTCCAACAAGCTGTTGTTAAAATGCCAGTAGGCCGGCCCCGGCCTGTCCGCGCAGAGGGAGACTGTCACGGTGGCTAAATGATGGTCAGAAAATGGGGCCAGCCAGATGCTGGAGGAGTGGGCTTGTGAAAGGTGGAAGCGTGATAAATAAATGTGGTCTAACCAGGAGTGGCACGACCGATGGGCCTCCACCTGGACAAAGGTGAACATGGAGATGTCATCCGGGTGGTGGTCACGCCAGACGTCCACCAGGGAGTGGTGTTCAACTATCTCCCGGAAGACGTCCGCTGCGGCCGGGCAGTGCTCTGTCCCTGGGTGGTCCCTCTCCTCGAGGGTAGTGTTAAAGTCCCCACCCAGGATGAGGCACTCGTGAGGATCCAAGGTGCTGAGGAAGGCGGACGCCTGCTGATAGAATTGCAGCCGCTCTGGACTTGATGCCAGGGCATAGACGTTAACGTGGTTGACCACGAGCCCCTCCATACAGACCCGGAGGTGCATCAGGCAGCCCAGCACAGCCTCGGCGACCCCCTGCACCTCGGGTCGTGGGACAACAGGGTCACCACTCCTGCCGTATGAACTGTGAGACGGCTAAAGTAGACCCTGTCCCCCCAATCCAGCTGCCAGCTGTCTTCGGCGGTCATATCCGTTTGGGTCTCCTGCAGGACAACCACAGTGTACCCCCCTCCCGAAGGAAGGAGAGCACCTGTGACCTGCAGAGACCCATCCTACAGCCCCAGGTGTTCAATGTTGCGATGGTGAGAGGTGCCATGAGGAGGGCTGGGGGGGATCCTCGCTGGCAGGGACGCTTGCGGCTCCCGACAGGCCACACAACAGTCCGTGACCTATCCCGTAGGTGAGTAAGGAGTCACGGAAGAGGTGGACCTGCTGGTAGGCCACGGAGGCCTGCTTCCCAGTCCTTTTACCCTCCCCCCATGAGGGCCCTCGCAGCCCGGAGGATTTGATGGAAGTCCCCCCATCGCTGGAGAGCAAGCTGTACCTTGTTGCAGGAGCCATGGACTTCTTCTAAAAACTCCCCCAACTCCTCTCGTAGCACATGGGGGGGTGGGGTTATGGTCTTCTGGTTATCCCCTGACGGGGCCCTTGGTACAGCCCTATGGCCCACCGACATGGGCAGACAGGGTGCGGACCCCCGATGGGGCGCCTGATGGGCTGGTACCACTAGTCCCGCCTCGAACCCTGGGGCAATAGGGGGCGGTGGAGGGAGGATAGCAGCCCCTAGTGAGTCGGGACAGGTAAACACAAAGGCCGCTCCCTGGGGGTCATCTCCTGGAAAAGGGAAGGAGACAGCCCCAGGGGCGGCAATAACATTGTGGGAGGTGGATGGGATAGGGACAGGGTTAGGGGCAGGGGCAGAGGCAAGATTCTGGGCTTCAGAAGCCAAGCAGCTGGATGGTGGCACCTCCCAATCAGGCTCAAGGGTTGAGGGTGTGGGAAGGGGGCTCTCAGCGATGCCAGGCGCAGGCTCTATGGTGGGTTTGGCAGCCATGGCATCAGGAGGTAGACTAACTTCTATAGGGCCCCCGCCCGGGAAGGAAGTCGACTGCTCCACACCAACAAGAGGTGCACTTGGTGGTTCGGGTACCAGCCGCGTGGCACTGGCTGTCATCTGAACAGGCTCGGTAGCAGTCAGCGTGGTGCCTTCTGGGGCCGGGTTGATGGAAAAGTCCAGGGGCTCCTCGGAGGTGGGAGTGGAAGCAACGGTTAGGGGGAGGGAGCATGGGAAAAAGGGGGCTGGAATGAGGTCGCCCAGATCGAGGCCCACTAGCATAGGGTTGTTCTCCCCCTGGGTGACCATGGTCAGACCTAGGGCCTCGATCTCCTCGTATATGGAGGGGAGATCGCTTTTTGCCACCCTGGGGTTCTCCCCGCTGGCACCTGATGTGACCGTCACCTTGGGGCTCACTGAGGCTTCAAATGGTGCCAGGGCAGAAGGGGCTCCCTTGGGGGCCTTGGAGGGGAGGGACTCCTGTGGAGAGGAGATACTGCCTTCCAGTGCTGCCCTGTCTTCCCCAGCCAGCATTGGTGGATGTAATACACCCGTGGGCAAAGAGGAAGGCTCAGCATCAGTGCCCCCCTTCCTGGTCTTCCGGGGAGGGGTCTCCACATCAGATGGGAGAAGTGGAGCTCAAGCCTTTTGCTTGCCCCGCTTCCCCTGGACTAAGGCCCAGCCCTCCTTGGCATCATCCGGGGGCTGGCTAGCAGGGGTCATGTCAGGGGGCAGAGGCGATGGCTCAGGGATTCGGCCAGGGGGGTTAACAGTGGGGCAGCATGAGGGAGGGAAGATTTCCCTTGGGGCGGGCCCTCTCCCATGCCCGGCGGTGTCCCTGCCGCACCCTCCTCCACAGGCCCTGGCAGCTTGCAAGCAGCGGGTGTGGGTCTCTCCCGCTCGTCTGGGCATAGTGGGGGAGGTACCCCGTGGGCCCAAGCAGGAGCAGTGGTGGACTGGGAAGGAGGAGGGGTGGCTTCGGGCGCCGGGTAGCCAGGGGCACCAGCGATGAGGGGGCCCGTGCCCTCCCGGGGCTCGGGGGTCCCGGATGCCCCTCCTTGCCGGGCCAAGGGGCAGTCCCTCCAGACGTGCCCCATCGCCCAGCAGAGGTAGCACCGGGCCTCCCCTGTGGAGTAGTGCACCTGGTAATGGGCCCCCTGGTAGGGGACCAGGACGGACCCCTTGAGTGCCTCTCCGTCACGCGCCGCCGGCGGCAGTTGAAGCTGCACTAGACCGGCGGAATGAGAGGACATGACGGAGGGCGGGGTCTTTGCAGCGCAACAGGAGAGGGCTGACCATGGAGATGGGTTTCCCCAGGGTGGAGAGGGCAGGTAACAGGGCGGCACTGGGAAGAAAGGGAGGACAGAGGTCAGGACCAGGCAGACACCCAGGTCCTCTAGGGCTCCAAGGGGATGAACACCCACCCCACTGCCAGGCCCTTCTCCACCGCCTCCTGGGTGGCAGCCTCTGATGCTAAGAAGATGACCTTGCCATAGATTTTGGAGGCCACCACAATGGCCGTGGGCCCCACCAACCTTGCCAACACTCGCACGTAGGTCTCCACGTGGGGTGAGGCAGGCAGCAGGAGGCAAGGGACACCATGCTTCCTGGTCATGGTGGGAAAGGGGCCCCAGCCACTATAGATGGTAGCAGAGGCGGTGGGCAGGAGAGATGATGTAGCAGTAGGAAGGGGGACTGCCGCCACCTGGGCGTATGCCCTGGGGCCGGGGGAGGGACACCTGCAGAGCTGGTGGAGGGAACAGTGGGGAGGGATGCCACTGCCAGTGGTAGGGCCGCGGCAGTGGAGGTAGCCCCTGCCATGGAGGGCCTGGTCCTTTTTAGTGGGGCCCTTCACCTTCTTCTTACCCTGGCCCTTCCCGCCGGCTGAGGGGGCTCCCCCAGAATCTGAGGGGGGAGGGATATGGCAGCAGCGGAGGTCACCCCAGTGCCCGCCGCTGCTGGTGCCCCAGCAGGGGCGGTGGCAGGTGGTTTGGCAGAGGAGGTAGAGGCTTGTGGGGGTTACGGAGGGGCAGGCGGAGGAGGGGTAGCTGGGGCTGCTGGAGGGGCCCCACCCATCTCGTTCCCCGCCATCGTGAGCAGGGAGGGAATGGGAGACACCAGAAGGAGGAGGGGAAAGGGGAAGCAGGTCGACCACTCCTCCCCACTAGGCTGCAGGCAAGGGAAATGGTGCCAAAAGGGGTGGGCTGGACGGGAGGACAAATCAGGGGTTAGGGGTCAGTCGTCGACACAGGGTGGAATTCCTGACTCCTCTAGCTGCATTAGGGGTGGGGGATATACAATAACATTGGGGGTGCAGTGAAGAGCTTTTAAACTAAAATGGGGAGTGGCACAAGTGCGTGGGAGGGGACATGGGTGCAAGGAGCAAGGGGCTAAGCGGGCTGGAGGTAGGACAGGGAAACCAAAGGGCTAGCTTCAGAGGCTGGGGCGGGGCAAACAAACAAAGGCTACAGAGGGAAACAGGTGTGGCAGGCAAACAAACTGAAGCGAGTAGGGGGGGCTGGGGCAAAAGGGGGGGGAGGCTGCAAGTGGCAAATGGGGCAGGTAGCAAAGGGAAAAGCTGTGGGGGGGGAGGGGAGCACGTGCTCCCAAGTGCGCTAGCACAAAGTCAATTTGGCTGGCTGCTGCTTCTGGCCCAAAGGGTGGAAAGGAGGACATGGCAAGCCAAGCAAGAAGATGAGTCCAGAGGCAGGAGCTGAGGCAGATGGTATACAACCAGTGGGGGTGGGGGTGGAGGCAATGGTGGTGGTGGTGGTGGAAATAGCAGGGGACACAGATGGATCGGGGGGCAGCTCCATGCCACACCCCCTGTGTCCCTGCAAACACAGTCAAGACCCTCACCTCAAGACCACAGTTTGAAAGATACTCAAGTCTTTAGGCCCGCTCCATGGTGGTCTGCAAAGTCTCTAGGTGCTCCCCCACTGGTAGATGGTCCTCTTTTTCTCCTCCTCGGGGCTTCAGCAGCTCCAGGAACTCCAGGTAATGGTCCAGGCAGGCAGAAAGGACCCCTGTCAGGTGGTGGTGGTGTCCACAGCAGCAACAGCTTGGGCTGAGGTCCCTCATTTCCCCTTCTGGGGAGCAGGCCAACAGGCCCCCCCGCCCCAAGGGGCTGCAGTTGGAGCAGTAGCAGCACCCAAAGGTGGGGGGTCCAGCAGCCGGCCAGCAACCAGGTAGCAGAGAAGGGGGATGGTATCTGGCGCAGCCAGGGGAGCAGCTGGAGCAGCAATAGCAGTAGCAGCAGGGAGAGCCCAGGGCCTACCAGCAGCAGTACCAGCAGCAGCAGCCCTCTCCCTCCTTCTCCCTCTAGGCCAGATAGCTACGGGAGAGTGATTTTTTTTTTTGAAGCAGAAAAAAAATTATTTGTGTAACACTTACAAAGAATCACCAAAAAGGATAAAGCAAAACTATGCAACAAAACAAAAGCAAACACAAGGTATAACACAGCAGCCTTCAAGAGGGAGAAGTGTTCAGCCTAGCCTGGGCCCAGAGCCGGGGGGCTTCCTCGACACTCATGCTCTTCCACCCCCTCGAGTTACCTAGTGCCATGCCCAGTGTCACCGATTATTCCTCTCCTGAGAGGGCCCGGCAAGATGGGCATGGCTGCGGGGTGGGAGGTTTGGGGAGGGGGAACCGTGTGGTAGGACCCACGTGTGATAGGACCCCTCCTAGGTGACAGTGATGATGGTATCCACAGCGGCAACGGCTGGGGTTGGGGTCTCTCGCTCTTCCCCTCAATCAAAGGGTCAGACGGAGGGAACCGGACGGGGTTACCAAGCAGAGAACCTCGGACAGCGCCCACCGCTCCTCAAAGTCGTCAAGGGAGTCGGTAGATGCCACCCAGAGGAACTCCGCCCGGATACGTGAATGTACTGAGGATCGGAAAATGGCCCTACAATCGCAGGATGCTTCATTAGCCAACCTCCCCTCTCTGGTCTTATAAATGGTTGTTTTAGCTAGGGCTAGGAGGAGGTTAACCAGGAGATCTCGCGATTTTGTGGGGCCACGGATGGAGAGTGTGTAGATAAAAAGGTGAGGGGAAAAATGTAGCCAAAAGCGTAATAAAATATTCGTGAGGAGCCGAAAAAGGGGCTGCAGTCTGACAAATTCTAAGTATACGTGCACCAGGGTTTCCCTCACGTTGCAAAAAGGGCAAGTATCCGGATGGGGGTGAACCGCATCAAAAACACACCCGTGCTAACAGCTCCGTGAAGGAGCCGCCAACTAATGTCCCCGACGGGCCTCGGGACCAAGGTGGAATACAGGCTGGCCCACCGGGGTTTCTCACCCTCCAAAGGTGGCAGGAGGTCCCGCCACTTTGTATCGAGGCAGTACACCAGGGTATTGGCATGAACGGTGTGAAGCGTGAGTGTGTATAGATATTTCCGTGGCGCATTTTTGAAGCTGACCGGCTGCAGTTCATGCAGCCGGCTCACAGTGAAAGGGTGAGGGGTTTGTTGGGATCTACGGGGTAGGGGCCCAATGGAAAGGTCCGGCGGGCCTGGGGTAGAGGGTGGGCGGCGTGCGCCCTCGCGCAGGGCTCGGTTGAGATAAGCCCGAGCAGCGGGCGTCAAGGCGGCCTTCACCTCCTGAAGTACGTGCCAGGCGGTACAAGGTCTAGAGAGTCCCATGTGCCGAGCCACAGTCAGGGGATCTAGCCAGTCTCCCCGGTCTTAGTCCATGAGGTCTCCGACTCTCGTGACTTCCGCCAGGACCAAACTCTGGCACACCGAGCAGGACTCCACCACCAGCACATGGAGCTGGGGGTTGTGTAGCAGGGGATCCGTGAGGAGATCTGCTCCTACGGTGATCGCCACGGACCTGGTTGTTGAAAACAGTTTCCAGGTCCGAAGAAGGTCCTGGTAGAAGACCGGCAGCCCAGAGAGGTCTTGCGGAAAACCTCTCGGACAGAGATAAAAGAGCTTCCGATTGTATCGGAGCCCTTGGAAGCGGCGCAGGAAGGTGTGCGCCAATTTGCTCCACGTCGAACTACCTGCACTATAGAGGAGCGTCTGCAGGGCCTGGAGGCGGAAGACACGGACCTGAGTGTGCAGACACTTCAAGTCCGGCCCTCCTTTCTTCAGGAGTAGATGAAGAACTGCAACAGGAGCCCAGTGCATTCCTGACCAAAAGAACTCTAGAATCGATGTCCGCAGGTCGGTCAGGAAACCTGGGGCCAGGACCAGAGTGTTGAGCCAGTACCAGAGCGTGGACAGGACTAGTTGGTTAAGCACCAGTGCTCTTCCTTGGAGAGAACAACATCGGGGTAGCCTCGTCCATTTCCAGAGCCGCTCTATCACCCCGCCTTCTAAATTTTGCCAGTTCTCTGGCGGAGAAGGGTGCGTGGCAGAAAGGTAAACGCCTAAGTAGAGCAGTGGACCCGTGCTCCACTGGATGGTCTGAAGTGCGGGTGGGTGGGAGCTCACCTGCAGCCAGTCCCACACCGCCAAGCCAGAGCTCTTGACCCAGTTGACTCGGGCGGAGGAGGCTGCCTAATAGATGGCCTGGCAAGCCTCCAGCTGCGCCAAGTCCCCCGGGTCCTGGACCACGAGGAGTATGACATCGGCGTACGCCGACAGGACCAGTCGCAGCTCCGGCTCTCGCAGCACCAACCCTGTCAACCTCCTGCAGAGGAGACAGAGGAAGGGCTCGATCGCCAAAGCGTACAGCTGGCCCGAGAGGGCGCACCCCTGTCGCACTCCTCGCCCAAAGCTGACCGGTTGGGTCAGGGTCCAGTTAAGCCTAACCAGACACTCTGCGGAAGCGGAGAAAACTCACAAACTGAGGTCTGAATCCAAATGCCTGCAGAGTGCCCAGGAGGTACCCATGGTCCAGTCTATTGAACGCCTTCTCCTGATCAAGAGACAGGAGGGCGAACGACAGACTGTCTCTATGCCCGAGTTTCAAAAGGTC
Organism: Lepidochelys olivacea; assembly: GCF_965140295.1. Lineage (NCBI taxonomy): Eukaryota > Metazoa > Chordata > Testudines > Cheloniidae > Lepidochelys > Lepidochelys olivacea. Next base: position 173,703,604 of record NC_140411.1, read on the forward strand.
CTGAACCAGAAATAGGTTGTCAAAGACGCTGCGACCCGGGACAGTATAGGTCTGGTCTGGGTGGATCACGTCCGCCATCACGGACCTTAGCCGCAGCGAGATTGCTTTCGCTGCGATTTTGTAGTCCGTGCTAAGGAGCGAGACGGGACGCCAGTTTCGTAAATCGCGGAGGTCCCCCTTCTTCGGCAACAAGGCAAGCACCGCTCGCCTGCACGAAAGAGGGAGGACCCTGCCCTGCAAAGACTCAGCCCAGACCAAAGATGTCTGGGCCAAACATCTGGCCAGATGATGTCTGAGCCAAAGATGTCTGGGCCAAAGATGTCTCAGAACGCACGGTAGAACTCCACGGTCAGCCCGTCCACGCCCGGGGATTTATTTGTGGGCATGTGATGGAGGGCTTCCGAGAACTTGGCCAGGGTGAGAGGCAGCTCTAGTCCATCTCGGTCGCCCACCGTGGGGAGTTCCTCCCAGAGCACCCTGCAAGCACCAGGATCGGTCAGGTCCGGGGAGAAAAGGCTTGTGTAGAAGTCACAGGACCTCCCACACATCTCCACCGGATCCGTGAGGGGGGCGCCGTCTTCTGCTAGAAGGCAGGTGACGTGTTTCTTGGCCCCCTTGTTTTCTCCAGGGTGTAGAAGAAATGGGAGCTGCGGTCCATCTCCCGAAAGAGGCGAATGCGGGATCGAACAAAGTCACCTCGGGCCCGATGGTCCTTGAGGGCCCGGAGCTCCTCCCGCTTCTCCCAGCATGCTCCACAGAGGAACGGGTCCTCGGGACTGGCGGACAGACGCCTCTCCATCTCTAAGACCTCCCATTCCAACTGCTCTATCACTGCATTTCTCCGTCGGCTGGTGCCCCGAGTGTAGTCACAGCAGAAGAGCTTGTTGCGCATCTTCCCTAGATCCCACCATCATCGCGCCGAGGGAAAGGCAAGCCGCTGCTCTCGCCAGGCCAGCCAAAACTCCCGGAATGACATCACAAAGCACTCATCCTCCAACAGGCTGTTGTTAAAATGCCAGTAGGCTGGGCCTGGCCTCTCTGCACGGAGGGAGGCTGTTATGGTGGCTAGATTATGGTTGGAAAATGGGGCTGGCTGAATGTTAGAGGAGTGGGCTTGTGAAAGATGGAAACGGGATAAATAAATACGGTCCAACCGAGAGTGGTGTGACCGATGGGCCTCCACCCAGACAAAGGTGAACGTGGAAGTGTCATCTGGGTGGTGGTCACGCCAGATGTCCACTAGGGAGTGATGTTTGACTATTCCTCGGAGAATGTTCATGGCGGCCAGGCTCAGCTTGGCTCCTGAGCGGTCCTGTTCCTTGAGGGTGGTGTTAAAGTCCCCTCCCAGGACCAGGCACTCGTGAGAATCTAGCGTGCCGAGGAAGTCAGACACCCGCTGATAGAATTGCGGCCGCTTTGGGCTCGTTGTCGGGGCATAGATGTTAACAAGGTTAACCACGAGCACCTCCATACGGACTCGGAGATGCAGCAGGTGGCCCGGCACGGCCTCAGTGACCCCTAGCACCTTGGGCCATAGGTTGGGGGAGAACAGGGTCGCCACTCCAGCTTGTCAAATCGTTAAGTGGCTAAAGTAGACCTCGTCCCCCAACTCCAGCCGCCAGCTATCCTTGGTGGTTGGATCCATATGGTTCTCCTGCAGGAAAACTACAGAGTACCCCCCCTCCCAAAGGTAAGAGAGCTCCTGGGACCTGCAGAGACCCATCCTACAGCCCCTGGTATTCAAAGTTGCAATAATGAGAGGCGTCATGTGGAGGGCTGGGGGGGCTGGGGGTTCCTTGTTGGTGGGGTGTTTGCGGCCCCCGGCGGGTCGCCCAACAATCTGTGACCCATCCCGTAAGTGAGTAAATCATCATGGAAGCTGCGGGCCCGCCCGTAGGCCGAGGCACCGTGCCTTCCTTTCCCTCTACCCTCCTTTATAAGGGCCCTTGTGGCCTGGAGGAGTTGATCAAAGTCCCCCCATAGCTGAAGAGCCAGCTGTACTCTGTTGCGGGAGCCACAGATGTTTTCTAAAAACTCCCACAATGCTTTTTGCAGCTCATGGGGGGATGGGGTTGCGATTTCCGGGTTATTCCCTGGTGGGGCTCTTGGTGCAGCCTCGTGGTCCGCTGAGGCGGACAGACAGGGTGCGGATCACCGACAGGGCGTCTGACAGGCTAAAGTTATTAGGTCCGTCTCAAGCCTTGGGGCAGAAGGGGATGTCGGAGGGAAAATTGCAGCTTCTAGTGGGTCGCGGCAGGAAAATGCAAAGGCTGCTCCTTGGGGGGAATCCGCAATAAACAGGAAAGAAATAACCCCAGGGGCGGCAATAGCATTGCAGGAGGAGGTGGATTGGAAAGGGACAGGGGTGGGGGCGGGGTAGAGGTGAGGCTCTGGGCTTCAAGAGGCAAGCAATTGAGAGGTGGTGCCTCCTGAGTAAATTCAAGGGTTAAGGGGTGGGGGAGGGGGCTCCCAGTGATGCTTGGCGCAGGCTCTGTGGTTGATTTGGCAGCCATGGCATCAGGTGGTGGACTACCTTCTGTAGGGTGCCCGCCCGGGAAGGCGATTAGGGGGAAGGAGCATGGGGAAAGGGAGCCTGGGGTGAGGTTGCCCAGATTGAGGCCAGCCGGCAGTAGGTCATCCTCTCCCTGGGTGACCGGGGTCTAACCTAGGGCCTCGATCTCCTCATACATGGAGGAGAGGTCGTCTTCTGCCACCCCGGGGGTCTCTCCTCTGGCACCCACCTCGACGGTCGCTTCGGGGTTCGCGGGGGGTTCGGGTGATATTCATGCAGAAGGGGCTTCCTCAGGTGTCTCAGAGGGGAGGATTTCCCATGGAGGGGAGATCCTACCTTCCAATGCTCTTGTGTCTTCCCCTCCCGACACCGGCAGATGGATCTCACTGGTGGGCATAGCAGAAGGCTCAGTATCAGTGCCTCCCTTCCTGGTCTTCCGGGGGGCCTCCGCATCGGATGGGTGCAGCGGAGCTCGAGTCTTCCGCTTGCCTCCCTTCCCCTGGACTAGGGTCCAGCCCTCCATAGCATCGTCTGGTGGCTGGTTAGCAGGGGTCATGTCGGGGGGCAGAGGTGATGGTTCAGGGGGGTAACGGTGAGGCAGTACGGGGGGGGGGGCGTTCTCCTTGGGGCGGGTCCTCTCCTATGCCCGGTAATATCTTTGCTACACCCTCCTCCATAGGCTCTGCCGGATTGTTAACAGCAAGTGTGGGACTCCCTCGCTCGTCTGGGCATTGTAGGGGAGGTGTCTCTTGGGCCCGGACGGGAGCAGCGGTGGATCGAGCAGGAGGAGAGGTGGTTTCAGGTGCCGGGCAGCCAGGGGAGTCGGCAACGACGGAGCCGATGTCCTGCCGGGTCTCGGGTGCCCCTCCTCACTGGGCCAAAGGGCAGTCTCTTCGGACATGCCCCGCTGATCAGCAGAGTTAGCACCGGGCCTCTCCCGTGGAGTAAAAGACCCGATCGCGGGCTCCCTGGTAGGGGACTAGGAAGGACCCCTCGAGCACTTCTCCGTCATGCACCGGTGGTGGCGGTAGAAGCTGCACTTGCCGGCGGAACGAGAGGACGTGATGGAGGGTGGGGTCCTTGCAGGCCAGCGGGAGAGGGCTGATGACAGAAACGGGTTTCCGCAGGGTGGAGAGAGCGGGTAACAGGGCGGCACTGGGTAGAAAGGGAGGGACGGAGGTGAGGACTAAGCGGACGCCCAGGTCCTCTAGCGGCTCCAGGGGGACAAACACCGCCCCCCACCGCCAGGCCCTTCTCCACCGCCTCCGATGCTAAGAAGAGAACGACCTTCCCATACATTTTGGAGGCAGCCACAATAGCCGTGGGTCCTACCACCCTCGTCAACGCCTGCATGTATGTCTCCATGTGGGGCGAGGCGGGCACCAGGAGACAACGGACGCCGAGCTTCCTCATCATGGTGGGAAAGGGACCCCGACCGCTACTGATGGTAGCGGAGGCAATGGGTGGGTGAGATGACGAGGTGGCAGGTGTGCGGGGGGCTGCCACCACCCGGGCATATGTCCTAGGGGCCCGGGGAGAGACGCTTGCAGAGCTGGTGGAGGGAACAGCGACGAGGGACGCCATGGTCGATGATGAGGCCAAAGCAGTGGGGGCAGCCCCTGCCATGGAGGGCCTGGTGGTTGTAGCGGGGCCTTTTCCCTTCTTCACACCCTGGCCTTTCCGGCTAACCGGGGTGCTCTCCTAGAATCTGGGGGGGCGGTGGGCGTAGCAGCGGCAGTAGTCGCCCTGGTGCCTCTTGCTGCTGATTCCCCAGTGGGGGCGGTGGCAGGTGTTTTGGCAGCAGTGGTCGGGGGGGGAGGCTTGGGGGTTGAGCAGGGGGGTAGGTGGGGGAGGGGCAACTGAGGTTGTTAGAGGGGCCTCACTCCTCTCATTCCCCGCCATCGTGAGCAGCGAGAGATGGGGAGACACCAGAAGGAGGATGGGAGAGGGGAAAGCAGAGTAACCACTTCTCCCTGCTGGGCTGAATGTGGGGGTGGAGGTCCAAATGGGTCGGACTGGACAGGGGGATGAAACAGGAGTTGGGGTCAGGTAGTAGGGGCAAACTGTGCTGTGGGCAGTCGCGGGGGGGAACCGTGGACCCACACGCGTTTGTCGAAAGAGTCTCGTTTGGTCGGCTGTTGTGTCTGGTCCGGACAGCAGAATTCAGAGCAAGCAGCTAAATCCAGAGGCAGATGGCAAATTGCCAGCAGGGACGGACGGCGGGGGGGCTGTGACAGTTGTAGTAGTGTTGGGGGGGGCACCGATGGATCGGGGGGCAGCTCCGTGCTACACCCCCTGTGCTGCTACAAACGCCATTAGGACACAGTCAAACTCCCCCGACACGAGAGTACAGTTCAAAAATTACTCAGTCTTACGGCCCCCTCCACGATGGTTTGTAGCTTCCCTGGGTGATTTTTTCTGTTGGCTATCTTCTCTTCCGGCTTTGTAATGAGGCTTTCAGCAGGCCAGGAATGTCAGAGAGATAAGAAGATTCCTCTCGGCCATAAACATACAGCAAAACAGCTGGGTCTGGGGGCTTCCACTCCTCTCCTCCGGGGAGCGGGTCAGCAGTCCTCCCCACCTCCTCCCGGGGTTTCATCTAAAGCAATAGCAGTGTCCGAGGGCAGTCGTGGTGGGGCTGGCAGCAAGCTGGCAGCTGACCAGCACTCGAACGGCAGCAGAAAGACACGAAAAAAAAACAAAACGAAGAAAAAGCGTCTGGACCGGTCGGGGGGGAGGAACTGAAGCTGGGTCAAAAAGTAAGAGCAATCCAGGCCAGGGGGCTTTAGGAGAGAATAGAAAGCAGATAGCTGAGCAGCAAGCGAAGGAGGTCCCTTTTCCCTGGGTAAGGGAACAGGGAAGGTTCCAGAACAATCAGGAACTTTCTAGACTCAATTAAGACAGGCAGGCTAATCGGGAACCTGGGTTTTAAAAAAGGGGCTCACTTCAGTTTATGGTGTCCGTGCGAGGAGCTGGGACCAAGAGGCACAAGAAGCTGAGAATGAGAAGGCGTACTACTGGAAGACTGAGAAGTACAAGCATTATCAGACATCAGGAGGAAGGTCCTGTGGTGAGAATAAAGAAGGTGTTGGGAGGCCATGGGGAAGTAGCCCAGGGAGTTGTAGCTGTCACACAGCTGTTACAGGAGCCACTGTAGACAGTTGCATTCCACAGGGCCCTGGGCTGGTACCCGGAGTAGAGGATGGGCCCAAGTTCCCTCCATCTACCCCAACTCCCTACTTGATACCGGAGAAGTTGAACTGGACTGTGGGTTCCACCAGAGGGGAAAGTCTCTGGCCTGTTCCCTGATCCACTAGGTGGATCAGCAGAGACTGCAGGGAATTGTTATTTTTCCTTTTCCCCATGCTGGCCAGTGATGAGGCTAACTGAGTGAATGGCAGATTTGAGCCATGAAAGTGACCAAACTGAGGGCTGCCATCAACCTCTGAGATGAGCAAATCCACCAATAAGTGCAGGACCCACCAAAGCAGAGGAGGAACTTTGTCACAGTACCTAATTAATAAGTATACATGCATGTATCTGTGCTTTAAAGGTTGTTAGAATTATAGTGTATGTCCTCATTTTGTAAGAGGTTCTTATCAAGATTATTGTAAATAGATTGGAAAGTGAACAGGTTAATATTGCATAACACTGCACTTGTGCCTACCATAGTTAATGGTTTCATACTGCCTTTCACGGTTTAGGTGCGTACAGACATAGTCCAGACCAAGTGTGCAAGCCTCATAAACTTGCTGTAAATGTCGGAGTTTATCTTAGATCATTATCAGTGTTGTCTCCAAGATCTAATCTGATTCATTGGGAAATAGGTTAAAAGGGTTGACTACTTCAAATCCATTCAGAAGGTGATTGGTGAATTACAGATAAGTAACTGACCAAACTGATTGTGATTTAGCTTGGGATTGTTTTTCCTCTGTTGTGTTAGCAACACCAGAGTTAGTAACCATTTTGCCCAAATGAGGCCCTATTCTGAGGGATCCAGTCAAAAAAAAACCCTAAGACACCTTCCAAAGACATTAAATATGTGTTATTTTCTACTTTGGTTGTGCAAATTGATTCTGAAGAACTAAATGGTTATTTTGACCAAATTTTGTATTAGCAAATTCTATTAGTTGATGTTAAGGATCTTTAATAAACTCTATACAACTAAACCAACTCTCAAGTCTTTTTCTTTAGTGAAGTAATCAAAATTAAAAGAATCCTGAGGAAGTTGGCACAGGTAATCTGTTGCTTAATTAAGATCTGTTTTAGACTTATATTTCTTACAGTGGGATTAGCCCTAACTAACTCCATCATCTCCCATGACAGCTGTCATCCACTGGATCAGTAGAACTGTTAAGTAACAGGGGAAAGCCTCTGAATGGAGGAGACAGAAGTCAGGAGCTGGATCAAGGTAATTGAACTCATTCCCACAAGAGTGAAGAAGTACAAAGAGTAAACTGAAAAACAAATCAAAAACAAAAAAACCCACTCATTGTTTTGGTTTAGCTTTTTCACAATAAATTCTTTACACTAAGGGCTTGTCTGTATGGTTCCTTTAGTCTACATTAGCATGTGGAGCACTAATTAGCCCATGGGCACCTTGCCAGCAAGCACTAATACATCCTACTGAGCATTAAAGTCCAGCTTCAAACAGTACTATGTTAATACTCATTTGGAAACTTTTAGCATGCACCAAAAGGATACCCACGAGCCAGTTAGCAACGTGCTAGTGCACACTAGAATTTACACCCCTTTTGTGAGGACTAATGCAGAATGTAGATGTGAAGGGTTAGCTCACAGAAACCCCCTTGGGGCTGCTAACTGATGTGCCAAGTCTACTTCTGCCCCTGCTTTCCTGCCCTGGTAGCTTGGGGTTTCAGTGCCCTGCCTGGTTTGAGCCAGACCTGCTAGCCTGCTGCAAACCCAGGCCCAGGTCTGAACCATGTCCCCTAACAGCTGCAGGCTTAATTGAGAGCAGTTTAAGAAGCGTTCCTGTCTTTAACACTCAGATGCCCAACTCCCAATGGAGTCCAAACACCAAATAAATCTGTTTTACCCGGTATAAAGCTTATACAGGGTAAACTCAAATTGTTCACCCTCCATAAACACTGATAGAGAGATATGCACAGCTGTTTGTGCACCTCCCCCCACCCCCGGTATTAATAAATACCCTGGGTTAATTAATAAGTAAAAAGGGATTAAATACATATCGTAGGATTTAAGTGGTTCCAAGTAGTAACAGTCAGAATGAAGTGAATTACCAAGTAAAATATAATAAAACCTGCAAGTCTATGCATAATACAGTAAGAAACCTGAAGACAGATAAAACCTCACCCTCAGAGGAATTCCCTCAGAGGAATTCCAGTAAGCTTCTTTTACAGACTAGTCTCCTTCTAGTCTGGGTCCAGCAATCACTCACAGCCCCTGTAGTTACTGTCCTTTGTTCCAGTTTCATTCAGGTATCTCTTGAGCCAGCTGAAGACAAAATAGAGGGGTCTCCCAAAGGTTTAAACAGACTCTCTCTTGTGGGTGGACACACCTCACTACCCCTGTGTAGAATTCCAGCTACAAGATGGAGTTTTGGAGTTACATGGGCAAGTCACATGTCCATGCATGACTCAGAATTAACGGGTAGTAGCCATGGTTTACATGCTACCTTGGACATCCTCATGTAGACTTCTTATGTGGATTGGAGCCTTCCAAGTTCCATTCTCCTTTAAGTGCTTCTTGATTGGACACTTAATTTGCACATTCCTTTCTCAAGGAGCTGACCAAACGCTTTACTAAGGCTACTTAAAAATCAAGCAAGTACACAGCCAATATTCATAACTTTGAATACAAAAATGATACAGGCTGTCAAGGTTCCTTCCCCACTCTGAACTGTAGGGGAAGGCTTGATAAAAAATCCTCACCAATTTGCATAGGTGAACACAGACCCAAACCCTTGGATCTTAAGAACAAGGAAAAAGCAATCAGGTTCTTAAAAGAAGAATTTTAATTGAAGAAAAAAAGTAAAAGAATCACCTCTGTAAAATCAGGATGGTAAATACCTTACAGGGTAATCAGATTCAAAACATAGAGAATCCCTCTAAGCTAAACCTTAAGTTACAAAAAGACACAAAATCAGTAATATTCATTCCACTCAGCACAACTTATTTTATCAGCCATTTAAACAAAACAAAAATCTAACACATATCTAACTAGATTGCTTACTGACTTTTTACAGGAGTTTTGAACTGCATTCCTGCTCTGGTCCTGGCAAAAGCAACACACAGAGAGAGAACCCTTTCCCCACACCCCTCCAGCTTTGAAAGTATCTTGTCTCCTCATTGGTCATTTGGGTCAGGTGCCAGCGAGGTTGTCTTTGCTTCTTAACCCTTTACAGGTGAAAGGGTTTTTCCTCTGGCCAGGAGGGATTTAATGGTGTTTACCCTTCCCTTTATATTTATGAGAGGCCCCCCAAATCACAGATAGAGTGAAATGCTGGCTGTGATTTCTTCCTGGAGCTTTAGGAGAGTTAATAAGACACATGTACCTCTAAATATACTACCAAGTATATAAAGACTAACAATATTTTCTGCATCTCAAGGACGATTTTAACCAGTAGATTCTGGGGAACTTTTACGAGAGAGTGCATCAGCCACTTTGTTAGAAGCTCCTGAGATGTGTTGGATGTCAAAATCAAAATCTTGGAGAGCTAAACTCCACCGAATAAGTTTTTTGTTATTCCCCGTGGCGGTATGAAGCCACTGTAGTGCAGCATGGTCTGTTTGCAGGTGGAAATGCCATCCCCAAATGTATGGGCATAGCTTTTCCAGAGAGTAGACAATGTCGTAACGTTTTTTTTTCACTGACTGACCAGTGCTTTCCCTCTCAGACAGCTTCTTGCTGAGAAACACCACAGGGTGGAATTCTTGATCCGGTTCTTCCTGCATTAAAACTGCTCCCACACCACGCTCAGACGCATCTGTGGTTACTAGGAACAGTCTGTCAAAGTCTGGGGCCCTTAGTACAGGGTCAGACATGAGTGTCGCTTTAAGCTGGTTAAAGGCCTTCTGACACTCTTCGGTCCACTGAATGGCATGTGGCTGTTTCTTTTTGGTTAGGTCTGTCAATGGGGCAGCAATTTGGCTGTATTGTGGTACAAATCACCTGTAATATCCGGCCAAGGCTAAGAAGGATTGGACCTGTTTCTTTGACTTTGGGACAGACCACTTTTGGATAGCATCCACTTTGGACTGTAGGGGGTTGATAGTTCCTTGACCCACCTGCTGTCCAAGGTAAGTCACTCTGTTTAGGTCTATTTGACACTTCTTAGTCTTAACAGTTAGTCCTGCCTCCCTTATGCGCTCAAGGACTTTTTGTAGATGTTCCAAGTGTTCTGCCCAGGAATCTGAAAATACGGCCACACAGTTAAGGTAGGCGACTGCATATTCTCCTAATCCCGCTAGGAGACCATCTAGAAGTTTTTGGAAGCTGGCAGGTTCATTCCGCAGCCCGAAAGGGAGTACATTAAATTCATACAGCCCGACATGTGTGGTGAAGGCTGACCTTTCCTTGGCGGATTCATCTAGCGGAATCTCCAATACCCCTTGGTTAAGTCCAAGGTAGAGGATGGGCCCCAGTTTCTCTAATAGTTCATCTGTGTCTGGCACTGGATAATTGTCTGGGTGAGTTACAGCATTTAGCTTACAGTAGTCCACGCAGAAATTTATCTCCCCATCTGATTTGGTAACTAGAACCACTGGAGATGCCCATGCACTTCCAGAGGGGCAGATTACCCCCATCTGTAGCATATCCTGGATCTCCCATTCTATAGCAGTTTTAGCTTGAGGAGACACCCGGTAAGGTTGGACTTTAATTGGGTGAGCATTACTTGTGTCAATGGAGTGGTATGCCCGTTCAGTCAGTCCTGGGGTGGCTGAGAACGTCAGTGCATAGCTAGTGCACAGCTCCTTGATCTGTTGTCGCTGCATACGCCCAAGGGTCATGGAGAGGTTCACCTCTTCCACACCACCAGCACTTTTCCCTTCGTAGTAGATACCTTCAGGCCACTCAGCGTCATCTCCTCCCTGAGTGGTAAACTGACAAACCTTTAATTCTCTGGAATAAAAGGGCTTTAGAGAATCAATATGGTACACCTAAGTCTTTCGGTTGGAGGTGGGGAATGTTATGAGATAATTAACAGCTCCCAGGTGCTCCTGGACCGTGGATGGCCCTTCCCATGACACTTCCATTTTATGGGCCTGGAGCGCCTTTAAGACCATGACTTGGTCCCCAACTATGAAGGAACGCTCTCTGGCATGTTTATCATACCAGGCTTTTTGCTCTTTTTGAGCATCCTGTAGGTTTTCTTTAGCAAGGGCTAAAGAGATTCTGAGGATGTTTTGTAGGTTGGTTACAAAGTCCAGAATGTTAGTTCCTGGAGAAGGTGTAAACGCCTCCCATTGCTGCTTCACCAACTTTAATGGCCACTTTACCTCGTGGCTATATACAAGTTCAAATGGTGAAAACCCTAAACTGGGATGTGGTACAGCTCTGTAGGCAAAGAGCAACTGTTGCAACACTAGGTCCCAATCATTGGAGTGCTCATTTATGAATTTACGTATCATGGCCCCCAAAGTTCCATTAAATTTCTCCACCAGGCCATTTGTTTGATGATGGTAAGGGGTGGCAACCAAGTGATTCACCCCATGAGCCTCCCAAAGGCTTTCCATAGTTCCTGCCAAGAAATTAGTTCCTGCACCTGTGAGGATGTCGGAGGGCCAACCTACCCTGGCAAAAATGTCTGCTAGTGCCTGGCACACACTTTTAGCCCTGGTGTTGCTTAGAGCTACTGCTTCCGGCCATCGGGTGGCAAAATCCATGAAAGTCAGTATGTACTGCTTTCCTCTGGGTGTCTTTTTTGGAAAAGGACCCAGAATATCCACAGCTACTCACTGAAATGGAACCTCAATGATGGGGAGTGGCTGGAGAGGGGCTTTGACCTGGTCTTGGGGTTTTCCCACTCTTTGGCATACCTCACAAGACCAGAAATAGGTAGAAACATCCTTGCCCATTCCCTCCCAGTGGAATGATCTCCCCAAATGGTCTTTGGTCCTGTTCACTCCAGCATGGCCACTAGGATGATCGTGGGCTAAACTCAAGAGCTTGACCCGGTACTTAGTTAGAAATACCAACTGTCTCTGAGGATGCCAGTCTTCCTGGTGCCACCAGAAAGAGTTTCCTCTTTCTACAACAAACCTGGATTGATTAGAAGAGCTGAGAGGTGGTGGGTTGCTCCGTGCCACCATCCAAGCTCTCTGGAGGCTTTTCTCTTCTGCCTGTTCAGTCTGGAACTGTTCCCTTGATGCTGGAGACATCAGTTCCTCATTGGATTGTGGACCTATGCCTGGTCCCTCTGGAAGCGATGTAGGGGATGAGGCTGTTTCCGTTGACATTGTACCACTCTCCACTGGTGCACTATGTTGAGGTTCAGGCTCCAGCTGAGCCTCTTGTGTAGGGTCATTGGCTGCTGCCGGTTCGGGTTCGGTAGGGCCCTCTGGTGTTGGGGTTGCAAGTACTGGATTCAGTCCTGGCAATGAATCTGGTGCTGGTTGTTCCGGTTCTGGGACTGGTTCCGTCTGGGTCTCTGGAACTGGATCCACTACTGCTCTTGCAGATGTTGGCATGGGGTCCGGTTCCATCACCTCTGACTGGGTCCTGGTAGAAGTTTCTGGAACAGAGCTAGGCGTCACGGCTTGCTTAGCCTGGCTGCGGGTGACCATTCCCACCCTCTTGGCTAGCTTCACATGATTGGACAAGTCTTCCCCCAACAGCATGGGGATGAGATAATCATCATAGTCTGCAAAAGTCTACATTCCTGACCAGCCCTTGTTCTGGACCAGCAACTTGGCTGTAGGCAAATTGAAAGAGTTGGACTTGAACAGATCCTTCATGTGGTTTAGATAAGCCACATTACTTAGTCCAGGCCCTCTTTTAAGGATTCGAAATTTTACTCTATATGTTTCAGATGTAATTTGAAATTGCTTTAAAACCAAATCCTTGAATTTATTTTAGTCAGAAGCCTCATCAATAGGCATCTTATTGAATATGTCCGGAGCTCTTCCAGTTAATTTTGAGACCAATGTGGTCATCTTGTGAGCTTCGAGAATTTTATGGAGAGTGCACAGTCTCTCAAAGGTGAAAAAATATTCAGCAATATCACTGGATTCATCATACTGTGGACATAGTCACTCCCATTTGTGGATTGTTGGGGAAGGATGGTTAGGGTTATCCAGTAGATTCTGCTCAGCCTTTGCCTTCTCCATTTCCAGTGCATGCTTCCTCTCTTTTTCCTTCCCCTCCTCAGCATGCTTCCTCTTTTTCCTTCCCCTCCACTTCTTTTTCCCTTGCCTTCATAGCTCTCCTGTGGGCAGCCTCCCTTTCCTCCTCAGCGTGCTTCCATTCTTTTTCCTTTGCCTCCATAGCTCTCCTATGGGCAGCCTCTTTGGCTGTTTCTGCCTTGAGCTCTGTCATGTTTGCCTCTCTGTTTTTAACTAACTTTACACCCGAGAGTTAGAAATAAAACAAAACAAAACAAAAAACAAACAAACAAACAAAACTTGGCTTGTAAAAAAAAAAAATAGGTTGTGCTGTAACCAGATACCTATGTTCTCTGATAGTGGTTGTCAGCCTACAGAAAAATCCTTAAAAAAAAAAAAAAAAAAAAAAAAAAAAAAACTAACGCCTTTGTCTCCAGGAAAATAGAGAGAAAAAGCCTCGAGTTGCTCTCAGCTAAAATAAAGAACCTCTTCAGGTCTGTGAAGACTTGTGAATTTCCCTGCAGGAGGTTAACTACCCTGCTTTTAGGTAGAGAAAACTCCAGCTCACAAAAGACAATTCCCTTGTGTCTCTGCTCTGGCCCCAAGGCAGAGACAAAAAAAAAAAAAAACTCTAACTGCCATCAGCCTAAAACCTGCTTTCCAGCAGCCCAAAGAAAAAAAAATATTTCCTTTTTAAAATCTGTGCTTCTGGTTCAAAAAAATCTCAAATTGATCTCAAAATGATTTCAAATTAATCCCACTGCTCTGCTACCATGTCAAGGTTCCTTCCCCACTCTGAACTCTAGGGTACAGATGTGGGGACCTACATGGAAAACCCCCTAAGCTTATTTTTACCAGCTTAAGTTAAAACTTCCCCAATGTACAAACTATTTTACCTTTTGTCCCTGGACTTAGACGGTTGGTGGTGGCAGCAATAAACAAATATAACAGGGGAAGAGCCCACTTGGAAACGTCTTTCCCTCCAAAATCCCCCCAAGCCCTACACCCCCTTTCCTGGGGAAGGCTTGATAAAAAATCCTCACCAATTTGTATAGGTGAACACAGACCCAAACCCTTAGATCTTAAGAACAATGAAAAAGCAATCAGGTTCTTAAAAGAAGAATTTTAATTAAAGAAAAAGTAAAAGAATCACCTCTGTAAAATCAGGATGGTAAATACCTTACAGGGTAATCAGATTCAAAACATAGAGAATCCCTCTCCGCTAAACCTTAAGTTACAAAAAGACACAAAAACAGGTATATACACAGCACAATTTATTTTATCATCCATTTAAACAAAACAGAATCTAATGAATATCTAACTAGATTGCTTACTGACTTTTTACAGGAGTTATGACCTGCATTCGTGCTCTGGTCCCGGCAAAAGCAACACAGAGAGAGAGAACCCCTTGTTCCCCCCCCCAGCTTTGAAAGTATCTTGTCTTCTCATTGGTCATTTGGGTCAGGTGCCAGCGAGTTTGTCTTAGCTTCTTAACCCTTTACAGGTGAAAGGGTTTTTCCTCTGGCCAGTAGGGATTTAAAGGTGTTTACCCTTCCCTTTATATTTATGACACATGCATACAAATAGGATGAACAGATTCTGTAGATCATAACCTTTACAAAGATATGTTACATGACATATGTAGCATAAAACATATTTCAGTTATGTCATATATAGATTCATAAGCATATCCCAAAAGCATTATGGGGTGCAACGTCACAGTAGACAAGCGCATAAACATTAAAAATTATATAATCTTAAAAAAAAAAGCTATTTACTCCCTCTTACAAAGAGAAGAGGGAAGTGATAATTGTTGTTTCTCTTTTTCCAATACTGATGATGCACTCAGATTATGCAGTGATGGGTAGATCATAATACATTTTCTTTTGATATATCAGTATCTTTTACATTTCATTATTTTCTCCCTACTATAACCTATCTTAATAAATCACTTTTCACTTGCAGCTAACTCAAGGGTACTCAGACAGAGAGGACCTGACAAAGGTAATTACAACAGGGAGAAGATTCATCTTTAATACCAGTTAATCTAGAAAACCAAGATAAAATTCTAGTTTGTAAAATCTTTTAAATCTTGTTTGTCAGGGGAGGACATATTTAAATTTTAAAATGGAGGATGCATATACCTCAGCATGATATTTGGGTGAAGGGAAATTCACTAGTAAATATACAGAGCTCTTGTGCAAATCTTATAACCTATCTCCTGTATTAGAATTTGTATGAAAAATAAGAGACATTATAAAAATGCTGCTAATCATTAAAGATATTAGGAGATGATGCCTCATGCTTGTTTGTAAATAAATTATCAGCATGGAGTAATTGATATGTAATACATTCTAATAGAATAAGGTTTGCATTGATTAGATTGTCCACTCTAAGCTTTCTATAGCCACCACAAATAATAAGTTTAACAAAGGACCTGTCAGATATTTGGATTATTTTTTAACATTTCCCCCCTTAATTACTAGACCAGTAAACTCAGCCTGGGTTCTGAAACTCAGGCAGGGTTCTTTTCATGACTTATCACCGGAGGCAGTTTGATTCACATATACCCCCCTCCCCCCGCTGTCTTCATTTTAGGCTGTCATTGACACCAGTGCAATGCCAGTGCTTTGAATGGGGTTACACAGGTGTAACTTATTGGAACAGATGACTGTCTTCTAGCTGTTTGCAAGGAGAACAGAAGCAAAATGCAGTAATGCAGAATGTGTCAGACAGGGAGCTGATCTGCAGAGTGAAGAAGGTGCACATTTTACATAATCACTTTTCAAAGTAGAATTACATTTTAAGCCCAAAGGGAGGCTGATGCAGATGAATAAATATGAAGTGATTGGAAATCTGGTGCAGCTGTTCACCATAATTGAAATGCAGACAGTTCAGAGATCCTCATGTAGTGCAAAGATGGTTCAAGTGGAGTTGTGCTGTTATGCTATCCTTCCCCTGAAGACCCAGGGGAGAAAAGAAAAGAAAAGAAAAGAAAAGAAAAGGTGGGGGGAGGGTGTTGAGGCAACTGAAAAATCAGTCATGATTTTGGAAGGAAGATGATACTTCAGTTATTCTGAGTTCCCTAAACTGGGGGCGGAAATCACACTAAGTAGGAAGCATAAGTCAGAATAGACAAAATTGTTGAGCAAATTCTGAATATTCCAGAAGAGCTATCTGTTCCATTCAGAGATAGATAGGTAACTTGGTCCTCTGAACCACAAGCTATTTAAAGTCTTCTGTGCACAAGGAACAGCATGTAGTATATCACATAACCAACCTTTTTTCAAATGACTTGTAAAAGTGCCTCATCTGTAACTAAATATAAATCAATGTCATCCTCCAGTGGCCTGCTCAGATCTTTCAAGATCAGGAAGCTAAACAAATGCAACACAATTGTTCTATACATACTTTAAGGGGCACGCCAGCTTCCCATGTAAGCCAACCTCTTACTGTAAAATTAATTGAATAAGCACTTTTATTACACGCATCTCCTCCACCTCTTGTTCTGAAACCCTGAAATGTGATTGAAATAAATGGTCAAAATAACTTCACACACACTTCAGCAATCATTGTCACACAGCAAGCAGTTTGAGCAGGTTACATTTCTAAACCATCCACACAGGGAAATCCGGCACTTAACTTTACATAGCTGTTCCACTACATCACACAGATGGGAGAAAATGGGGCTAGTGAATGACTGTCTCAATCTAAGTGCAATGATATTTAAAAATCAGAAAATACAGACCACACATGGCTTTGAATTGATTTTAAAGAAAAGTGGTAGAATTAAATATGGGTTAGTTTAACAAGGGGAACTTAGGTGCCTATCTGGCCCTTGAGGCACTCAAGTACAATATTCAGGCACCACTGCAATCCATCCACAACAACCTCACTCAGCTACCACTTACTCTGTAGACACCTAAAGTCATTAGGCACCTGTGGAAGGGTTGACTCATTACTTGTACCCCCCTCCCTCGCAGCTGGGCATGAAGTAACAGGTTCTCCTCTTCTAGTGCTCCCTGCCAGTGAATGCTCTGGTTTGGAGCTGGTTTCCCTCTTCTTATGAGTCAACACTCCGGCAGGTCATGTTGCAGCTCCACCCTTGTGGGGTAACAAAGTCCAATATCCTTACAAAAAAAATCTTCAGCCCCAAGTCCAGGCCACATGATCTTTGGAGCACTGGCTTAGAGCACTCATTTGTCCTCATTCCCTTTTTAGTGGCATTCATGCCACCTTCCCAGCCCTCTCACTACACTGAGTTACAGTCCAGGGACCCTATAACCAGCAGTCAAGATCTGCTCAATCAGATTCTTTGCTGCTGCCTCCTCGACTTTTTCATTCCACAGCCTACCAGAAGGCCTTTCTCACAGCTGTCCCCAGCTGTGGTGAACAAGCCTGTCCCCTGGAATCCCCCAATAAATTCTAAGCCAGGGATCGGCAACCTTTGGCATGTGGCCCACCAGGGTAAGCCCCCTGGCGGGCCGGGCCGGTTTGTTTACCTGCTGCGTCCGCAGGTTTGGCCGATCACAGCTCCCACTCACCATAGTTTGCCGTTCAAGGCCAATGGGGGCTGCGGGAAGCAGCGGGAAGCAGCGACCAGCACATCCCTCGGCCCGCACTGCTTCCCGCAGCCCCCATTGGCCTGGAGCAGCAAACTGCAGCCAATGGGAGCTGCGATCGGCCAAACCTGCAGACACGTCAGGTAAACAAACCAGCCTGGCTGGCCAAGGGGCTTACCCTGGTGGGCCGCATGACAAAGGTTGCCAATCCCTGTCCTAAGCCAAAAGTATTCATTTAAACCAACTTCTGCCCTCCTGGGTCTTGAGCTTTCAGACTTCTTGAGTTTCCCTTGCTATGTTATTCCACTGAACACCTCCCAGGATTCTTTCCCTGTAAGTGTAGATCCTCCCCTTTTATCAGTGCTCCTCACCACCAGAGCCGAGTCCACTTTTCTTCTGGGCTCCTGCCAGATATGTCAATTTGGGAGAGCATCCCAGGGGCAACTGTACCCATGGGCTTCCTCCTTGACCCTCCTGGTCTTTTGTTTCTCTACCCAGACAGCAACTACAAATTTCCTCCTTGTCTCTTTGCAGCAACCTTGTGTTCCAGCTGTCCTCTCTTTATGGCCAGCACCCTCAATTCCTCCACAGCTGGGCTTCATCTTTAAATGCCTATATTTAATTACCTTCCAGGTGCAGCCAGATGGATTAACTGGCCTCTCAAGCACACAATAAATACTTTCAGAGCCAGGATGGAGTATAAACACCACCACAGCCCCCATAACACCTACATTTCTGCTGAAGGGCATGTGTGCAACAACCTAAGTTCTGACACTGTCAGTTAGCTTGGTGACTAGGTCATGTATAAGGTCCAGAGGGATTCACAAGCTAGGTGTTTCCTTACCTGTGGGACAAAAGACCGCAGAGAAGGAGGTGCCCCCCTAATATGCTGGTGATTAGAGCACTGACCAAAGATCCAGGAAACCTAGGTTGAAAGCCTCTCTCTGCAGGATTTGAAGCAGAGCTATGAACCTGCACTGTCCCACCTCCAGTGAGTACCTTTACTGCTGGGGTAGGGCTCTCAATCCCTCCTGTTGAAAACCATTCAGCTTTGAATAAATACTTATAATAGTCATTGGACAAAGAGTGGACTCTATAGCTCAGTGGTTAGTACACTCACTTGGAAGAGAATTGATCAAAGTTCTAGTCCCTGCTCTAAATCAGTCAGAGTGAGGATTTAAAGATGGGTCTTCCACATACTGTGTGTGTACACTAGTTATTAGGTATAAGGGATCTGCCATTGCCCCCCACCAGTTCCTCCCCTCTCTTCCCTGAGGACTGACTTGGCTGAGGAGAGAGTTCACAGCTGTGAATTTTGAGTGGAGGTGGTGCCTCCCTCCAGCCTGGAGATAGGTCCCTCATTCCCTTTGAGGGGCAGGACTAAGACTACACAGCTCGACTTGGCCTTTCCTATTGGTTATTTTAGGAGACTTATTTTGCCTATCTAGGGAGAGAGATATGCAATGATGGTGACACCATGCTTGATGTCAAGCAAGGAATATCAAAAACAGCAAACAAATTTCATAAGAGAGATTTAAAAGCAGCATGATTGGCACCGACACAAAATACAATTTTTTTTAACACCAGCATCATGTCTCTCCTTCTTCAATCATGGAAGCCTACAACAGAAATTAATAAGAAGATCAAATCATTAAAAGAAAATGCCTCAGAAGATCTTCAGAGTCCACTGGAAACGGTTTCTTGAAACATCAGAAATTTTAAGTAGTGCAATCTAATCTAGAGCATCAAACATGGTAAGAAGATGGCGATGAACATATTTAGGACATGTTTTAAGGATGCCATCAACACAACTTTCATGAAATCACTTGCAAGGAACAAAAAAGAGTGACCTAGAGAGACATCACACAGATCAATAAAAAAGCCAGATTCATCTGCATCACACAAAGAAGCCTAAATGAACCAACACAAGACCTAAATAAATGGGAGAAATAGATGGACATCTTATGCACCTGAGGTTGAGGGAAATAAAAAAGAAGGAAGAACTGTCTGCATGCATAGTATAAGAAACCTGGGCACCTAACTTGGGGTTATGAATTCCACTAGGTGGCAGAGCACCTAAAAGTTAGGCAGTGCAACAGCATTGCCATGCATAAATCCCTCTTTTAAATCTCTCTCTCTCATGTTGTCATTCCCATTTGCACACTATACATCCATTATCTAAAGAAATTCATATGGTATTTCACAGTAATCATAAGCCCTACCCTTGAATTTAAGAATATGGCTTATTGACAACACTTGTCAGATACATATTTCACAGATACAACACTTTGTTGAAGTGAAGTTAAAGTTGAGAGCATATATTAGTAAGTGAAAAGTTAAAACTTGCGAGAACATTAAAGTAATCAAAACAACCATTAGTTTAACACTTTTAGAAGAATCCCAATCATCTGAAAATATTGAAATGAACAATTAAAGTATCAGAACAACTGTAACGGTCCCATAGGGATATTAACCTTCAATCTTCCTCTCACTAAACTTTCAAACCTACTTTGTAAAATGTATTTAATTTTGACAAGATACTTTTGTAAGTGTTTGCTATCTTTAACTTGGAAAATCCATTAATACAGAGACCGTACCATCATCACTTTTTATATTAAGAAGGGATTGCAGCAGTCTGTGGCTATGGATATTTGAATTCAGATCAGTCCCTATCCTTGTAAATCTGGTGAGTGGGAAAAAAAAATCAAAAAATGGTCACCAGAGGACTTTATTCATTATCATCGTCATCATCTAGTTAATGGAACATGTCACCCAAACCAATGTGATTTTTTTTTTCTAATCTTGGTCTTTATGTAAATGTAATAAATCTCATGATCTGACTCTAGGAGGTATGTATTGGTAGATATGCCAGTTCTGGCCAGGATTTTCTGAGAAGTCTAAAGGACTTAGGCATCCAATGCCTATTGAATTTCAATGTGATTTTACAAAAAGAAAAAGGAGTACTTGTGGCACCTTAGAGACTAACAAATTTATTTGAACATACGCTTTCATGAGCTACAGCTCACTTCATCGGATGCATTCAGTGGAAAATACAGTGGGGAGATTTATATATACAGAGAACATGAAACAGTGGGTGTTACCATACCCACTGTAATGAGAGTGATCAGGTAAGGTGAGCTATTACCAGCAGGAGAGCGGGGGGGAGGGGGAGGGATCTTTTGAAGTGATACTCAAGGTGGGCCATTACCAGCAGTTGTCAAGAACGTCTGAGGAACAGCAGGGGTTGGGGGGAATAAACATGGGGAAATAGTTTTACTTTGTGTAATGACCCATCCACTCCCAGTCTCTATTCAAGCCTAAGTTAATTGTATCCAGTTTGCAAATTAATTCCAATTCAGCAGTCTCTCCTTGGAGTCTGTTTTTGAAGGTTTTTTTGAAGAATTGCCACTTTTAGGTCTGTAATCGAGTGACCAAAGAGATTGAAGTGTTCTCCAACTGGTTTTTGAATGTTATAATTCTTGACGTCTGATTTGTGTCCATTTATTGTTTTACGTAGAGACTGTCCAGTTTGACCAATGTACTTGGCAGAGGGGCATTGCCGGCACATGATGGCATATATCACATTGGTAGATGTGAAGGTGAACGAGCCTCTGATAGTGTGGCTGATGTGATTAGGCCCTATGATGGTGTCCCCTGAATAGATATGTGGACACAGTTGGCAACGGGCTTTGTTGCAAGGATAGGTTCCTGGGTTAGTGGTTCTGTTGTGTGGTGTGTGGTTGCTGTTGAGTATTTGCTTCAGGTTGGGGGGCTGTCTGTAAGCAAGGACTGACCTGTCTCCCAAGATCTGTGAGAGTGATGGGTCGTCCTTCAGGATAGATTGTAAATCCTTGATGATGCGTTGGAGAGGTTTTAGTTGGGGGCTGAAGGTGCTGGCTAGTGGCGTTCTGTCGTTTTCTTTGTTGGGCCTGTCCTGTAGTAGGTGACTTCTGGGTACCTTTCTGGCTCTGTCAATCTGTTTCTTCACTTCAGTAGGTGGGTATTGTAGTTGTAAGAATGCTTGATAGAGATCTTGTAGGTGTTTGTCTCTGTCTAAGGGGTTGGAGCAAATGCGGTTGTATCGTAGAGCTTGGCTGTAGACAATGGATTGTGTGGTGTGGTCTGGATGAAAGCTGGAGGCATGTAGGTAGGAATAGTGGTCAGTAGGTTTCCGGTATAGGGTGGCGTTCATGTGACCATCGCTTATTAGCACCGTAGTGTCCAGGAAGTGGATCTCTTGTGTGGAATCTGATTTTAGGTGCCTACTACTTTTGATGCTTCTTGGAAAATCCTGGCCTTTGTGTCTACTGATATTTCCATAATTAGTAGTAGCTGGAATCTGAATGATCACACCTCACCAAGATCATATCTTCATTTATTTTTCACAAATGTGCACCCAATTACTTTATTCCCAGTTATACATATTATAACTCATTGTCTTCCTTCTCACCAATCTATCTTATCTCCACCATCACAACCTTTTCATTTCACAGAACCCAGTTCTATTACATTCTCCATCTCCTTTTCCTGATGTACAATTTCAATCCAACACTATCTATTCACCTTTGTCTCCTTTGCACACAGTTTATTTCCCATTATTTCTACAACTGTTAATTTTCACTAAATTCTTTCAAATGTATCCATTATTTCAATCTAAATGCATACATGTAAATAAACACAAATACAGTACTACTGAAGGAGATCAAAACATGTTAAATATGTGAGTAATGTGGCCATACGGATTAGTATGACCACCCCAACAATGTAAACCTGGCCTAATTTACAAGGATGAAGTATAATCCAAATAAATGTTTTTAGCTGGTTATTCAGAGGAAATATATATCCTTTAGGATGCTTTAC
This sequence comes from Lepidochelys olivacea, assembly GCF_965140295.1. NCBI lineage: Eukaryota > Metazoa > Chordata > Testudines > Cheloniidae > Lepidochelys > Lepidochelys olivacea. Next base: position 173,725,842 of record NC_140411.1, read on the forward strand.
ATAAACTGGTACAGAGTAACAAACACAAAACTTTCACTGAGTAGGATTTCATGTGCATAAGTAGGACAAAACAGGAAAAAAAGACCCATGTAGGATTTACACAAACATGCATTTTAAGCATGTGGATGTAATGTAAAGCAGAATGTTCGGTCTCATTTTGTAAAGACCACTGTATTCACATAGTGATTGCACTGAAATGGTCAATTCTGATTTGAAAGATTTTATGCAGTTATGATATTCCTGATAATAACCTAGGGAGTAGCAGTAAAAATGGCACTTTCTCTAATTAATGGAATGATCTTTATAAATGTGAGGACCCTGTAAGTAAGAATTTGTAATTTTATGCAGTACACCCTTCTAAAAATCAGTAACAAAATAATTCATTGTTACCATTAGACACTACTAAACATAATTCTTAACCTAATGCCTTTAATCAAAGAAAATATTTGCTTGCAAATGTTGGGCACCATAATCCTATCTTGCATGTGTCACTTTCAGGAACACTATAACAAAGATATGTTTGACATAGACTCTGATAATATAATCAACTATGGCTTCCTGAGTCACAGCTAATGGGTGCTTGACCCCGCCCTGAATTTTCTGTTGCCTCACTCCCTTCTTCTCTTTTTAAGCCAAATGAAAAACTCTGGGATTTGTTTGTGTCAGGCCAGTTAGCTCACTGGAAACTTGCTAGGGTCTTGAACATCTGCACTCATTTTTAAACTCTCTTTTCTTACATGCCTCTTTTGAATTTGGAGAATGGCTTTTAGTGTCAGAAACCACAAGGGAGAGATTCACGGGAGATATTTGTGACATTATATTCTGCTATGATTTCTCTCTTTTTTCGGTGATGTTCTTTGGGGAACCTCCATTTTCTGCTATTTGCTGTCCCGTGGTTTCTATGTTCTTTAGGTGATATATTCTATGAATCACTATCATAAATTAAATAATTCTTTGCAGTACTTTGTTCTGGGTTCTGCTGTGGGCTGTATGCCATCAAGGTTATTGTCCTAGACATGCAGGAACACCAAACAGATGAAGAATGTCATTTAATTAGGCCACAACTTTAGTAACTTAACTCATCTGAGAACTACCCATCGATACCTCATACTGTGCAGGTCATGATTCCTTCCTTAATCATTTCCACCTAATGGAGGGTTGCCATTAGCCTCCCACCCCTCCACAGTTGGTGCCCAGCCCGTCATCCATTCCTTATATGAGGGTTAAGCAGCAGAGGAAAAGAGGTTGTCTGCTCACTGTACTAAGCATTTTGAGCCCCTTCTTCTTTAGGGGATACCTTCCTTTAAGCCCACTTCCAGTTTATCAGGGAACCAGACTCCCTATGGAATCAGTACTTGCACTGGACACTTGCCAACAGCGGGTGCCAGTATGTAAGCTGGCAGCCTTCTTCCACTCCAAGCTGGGTTCCCAGATATTTAACACTGCCCTCCTTCACATCAGCCAACAATATATTTGTTTCCTCATCAGAAAGGTGTACCTCCTTTGCCATGAATAACTCAGATATTTTCATCTATTCTCTCCATGCCAGAAGAATCACACCGCTTCTGGCCTTGTCAAAACAGAGGACTGGTGGCTCCCCATTCCACCCTCTATGGCAGCATTTCAGACCAGTTTACAGTTGCGACTGGGAAATGATCCTGAATCTGCCCTAAATCTTTCTGTATCCTGATGACTAAGTCAACCCACTAACAAAATCCCAAATTGTTTTCACTCAGGTGTACAAACATACATTTCAGGTGGTTACTTCCTGGCTTCAAGAGAGTGTGAAAGGGGCATCCGGTAGCCTTACAGCATGCCCCTCTTGCCATGCTAACTCAGATTTACCGAGGTCTGGCTCCAGAGGACCTGGCTGCCCACTTGTGGCTCAGTCCCCTCAGATCCAAACACTGGCTTTTATGACCTGTTTCATGCTCCCCATAGTGTGCCCCTCAGTCTATCCATGCCAACTCAGAGCTGCCTCACCGATTGTGCTGTGGATTCAACCAGTTTAATTCTGAATGAATGTGATCCCAGTTCACCTGGGGGAACCTCAACAATATGCAGTCTTTGTATTGCCATGAACTGAAATTTCCTTTTCTTCTCCATGAAGAAAGACTGGCCTGGCACTAGCAGCCTCAAGACTAGGGCAGTCTATACTGTTTTGATGTGCAAATCCCCACCTCCCCACAGTCCTTTAGTACTCTAACTCACCTTGTCATCACTTACCTATCATCCTTCAACTGTGCTTTTGACACTCAGAGACAGCGTGTCACCTCTCTTTTCACATCCCTTGCAGATCCCTAACACTTAAAGCTCTATTTCCTTGCTGAACCCTTTATTAGCCCTGGTAGATACTGTCTCTTCATAGATTGTAATGTCAAATTCTGAGAGGGCTCACCCGTGCCCTCAAGGGAAGCTGAGTGTATTCCTCCAATATACATTTAAATGTTCAAGATGCTAGTTGCTTTGCACCTAAGACAAAATTGGTCAAGATCCAAGGTTCTAGAAGTCTAGCTGTGCAAAGATAGGCTCTCCATTGGCTCCAAACACCAACTCTTAAATTCTGCTCACTATCCTCAAAGTGACATTTTAACTTCAGAATCACCTCACTTGCTCCTGACTTCATTCTTGCAGGTATTGCTACCAGGATGGGAAAGAGATCCAAAAAAGTTATGTCCATATCCCCTCCCAAATGCAAAGAGCACCACTTGTCCAGGTGGAAATGCCATACCAATGCCCCCCACCCCACCCCAAGGCATTCAAATCAACTTTCAAGTCCATAGTCTTGCATCCAATCCACGCTTCAAGGAAACCCTATTGCACTGATTGTCCAAAATGCAGTAAAAACACCATCTCTTAATTTTTCCTTAATAATAAATTGAACCTGGCAATGACTGAGAAGGCAGCTGACTACAACATGCAAATTACCTATCCAAAGAGCAAAACCCAGGGTGCAAAGCTGAAGATGACCAAATTTGTAGTTCATGCAAAGTAATAAGCCTGGATGCCCCAGTCCTCCTAGCCAACTCCTGCAATCACCCTTATTTATTAGCAGTGAGTAGAGATACCTGCCTCTGTTTCAGCAGAGCAGGCTCAGGCTGGAGGGACAGGGATTTTATACCCTTCTGCGAATGTGCCAGGGCAAATAGCTTACCTGAACCCCACCAGTCAGTCTGTCAGCTCAGCTGATATCTTTTCCTCCCTACAGACATCCCTCTTTTCCCACTCCTGTGGGAGGGGTATACTTAAAGGAGCCATTACACTTCTTTTTTTCCCTGCTAGGCCACACAAAATCTTTGATATTTTGGGGATCACAATGAAGAAGTTGTTTACCACACTGGATGACTCCTTAGGGTGGGATTTGGCCACTTCAATGAAGGATGATAGGAAGATTGTCTTGGCCTGCAGTACAGCCTCAGCATAATTTTGGATGATTTTTGTTTTGTTTTTCAATCTGTATGTTTCATCTTTTGTTTTCCATCACCGGTAATCATGTTTCCATCCCTGCCTTCATCTGGTCCGGGGATTAGAAAAAAACAAAGCTATCTGTATGGACATGGGGGAGTGAGGGGTTGTTTGTGAACTAGGAGGACAATAGACATGGCTAGAGTTAGGACAATGTTTCAGGAGACCTTCATCTTCTTTGTCTGTTGGGTGTGTGTTGCTGTTCTTTAGCAGACTTTTGAATTTGATGGAGTCAATAGGCCTTCATGGATGAACCAATGCTCTTGTTGCCTGGAGACCACTTGTATAATGGGGGTGGTGGTCTGACCAAAATAGGGACTGGATTGTGATATCCTCTATGCTGGGATCCAACATGAAGACTCGGTCCAATGTGTGACCAAACTACGTAGGCTGGCCTAGAGATTACTTGAGGAAGCCCGAGGAAGGCAAGCGAGGAAACACCTCCACTGTTGAGTCTTCCCCTTTACCGCTAATTTCCTGAGTGTTTTCATTCTCTGTATTATGGCAATGGGGGTGGAGGGTGTCATGATGGAGTAGAAGATAGTCAGATAATGGCAGGCTATCTTCCAGGCCAGCATAACAGCTGAAAGTCTCTCTTGTATGGCTGTCTTCCAAGGAATCCAGTGAAGTTGTAAAGCTATGCAGACATTGGTCATTGGGACTTGTTAAAACTAAATGATACCCAATCATGTAAACTGGAAGTATTTGTTCTTAGCAAGATGGTGGTGAAGTTTATTGTTACTGCTATGGTATATTTAACATCATAACCACATTCAGCTACCTAACCACATTACAATGAAACCTCAGAGCTGTCATTTACTGGGTTATTTTGAATTAAATGGTAAAGTTTATGGAGTGAAATTGACAAGTCTTTTTTCCCCTTCTAAATGATAGAACAAGGAAAATGGTTGTGTGCAAGATGTGGTTGAGTGGAAGAATGATGCCCACTAATAGAGTGAATGAAATGAACTGTAGTAGTTTATGAAGTGACCTGTAATTACAGAACTCCCAGAAAATAATGCATTTTACACAAAACCCATCACTGCTGAGTCAATAAGTGAATTACAGTCTATAGGATATCCTGTAGATAGGAGAGATCATTGATTGTATAACAGGAGTATTTGAAAGGAAAGGATGTCCACATTGCCTCCTGACTATGAGTAATCTTTGGATGGGCTAGAGTATACTTCACTGCTCTTCTCCAGTGCCTAAAAAAACCCAGCCTCCTTAGAAAAGGGAAGGCCCAGAATTCAGTCACTGAGGATTTTCAGCAAGGATTGCACAGGGTCCACCTCCCCACAATCAAGTCCAAAAAAAGGAGTGAGGTTAATTTTTAGCTACTGGCATTATGATAAAGCAACATGATAAATAATAAATAAAGTTCAACAACATAACATGGCTATTTTATAATCTGCACACACTGTCTTCACAATATACATAATTAAAAAAAAACCTAATTAAATCTAAGCAAGAAACAGTAACAAGAAAGTCAGAGTTCCCAAAAACTTAGGTTTAGTTCATCTGATTCTCAGCTACAGTCTTTGATCACCAAAATCTACACAGTCTATACAGTCAACGGCACTACAATAATATCTTCCTTCCACTTACTTGTAAAAATCTTCAGCTGGAGTCCATGTAGACTCTTCCTACTCCTATTCTGAAATCACTCAATTAGCTAACTAATTAACCAGCTACTTAGATTAAGTATTTTGATTTTTAAAAATTGCTACAAGAAAAATATAAAACTGAGAATAGCAAAATATAAATGACTCTTTCCCCCTCCTCACATTCAAGTAAGAGAAAAGTGGGTGAATCATACTCCTTGAGACAAGTTAACTAAAACAGTCTAGCTTAAATCAAACAACATTCCAAGTCTACAATTAAACTAAATTAGTTTTCCCTCCCAATTTCCCCTTTCTATAATTAACACTGCCAGGGCTTCCTTATTAGAAAGTTTAACAATATCACCATCCTACTGCAACATGCTTAAGAGCTAGGAGGAAACAACCTGCTTTCTGTTCTTGTAGCTCAGCTTCTCGCAGCCCACACAGTATACATGGCCTTTTCTAAAGCAGCTGCCATGACTGTTTGCCAGTTGTCCCCATGAAGTCTGACTTGAGCCACAGGGAACCTATTGAGCATAACCAAAACTACAACACCCAATTCCAGAAACTTCTAGGTGTGGAGTGCTAATGGTGCATCAGCCTAGGAACAATGACCCAGATGCAACTCATTCCTACCCCTTGCCCCCAGATCTCTTAAAGTGATATCTCCCTATTAGGCACGTAGGTTACATATGGTCAACTAGATCCATTAGATTGAATCCTTGAAGTTGTACTAAGGTTGCAATGGGATGGACAATAATAGGTGACAAAACAAAACGAACTAGTACAGAAACATTAATGTCTAATCTATATTTTGATTAATCATATTTACATAAACGTGTCATGTGCTCAGCCATATATCTTCTTTTGTTGTAAACACGCTCACTTGTATGTTATATCTTAATCTACATTGTTAATTCTCTGGGGCAGGGACCTCGCTCTTGGTGTGTTCTCTGGAACACCTTTGAGTGTGATAATCATAAATAATAATACAATTAAATTTGAGAAGAATTAAGTAAGAATTAAGAATGTCATGACATTGGATGACAACATTGCCTGCTTACCAGGCCAAAATTTTCACCTTTTGGTGCATACAGTTAGTCACTTAGGCCCAGATTTTTACAAAGTTTAACTGATTGAGGCACCCAAGTCTCATATTCAATAGTGACTTTAGCACTTAGGAGTCTAATTAGCTTACAATAAGAGTGTCCCTCCCTCCCTGTGTGATGTAATAAAAATGAAGAAAAAACAAGATAATATGGTGCAAAAAATGGGGGGGGGAAGAAACACAAACTTAACCATACAGCAATTCAGTGACTGGCTCTAGGAGCTTGAAGCTCAGACCCACTAAAGCTCCCGTGGCATTCAGAAAAAACAATAAATGAAACCCCAATACAGAAACCTTTCCTACGATTTAGACGCAGTGGACACTATGCATGGACGCGAAGCCCAGGACCTTCTACTTTCCTGCTAATTGGAAGCCTTTGTGGAGGACTGCTGGGGAGTCCCGACTGCTGGATTTCGTCGCAGGCAGGAAGCCCCTCTGGGATGATGGACACCAGGAAAGCAGGACCCTCCACAGGCAAAATGGATTCGGTTTGCTGTGGCGGGGATAGTGATGACAGGCCTCTCCTTTCTCAAACTTGCTGTGGGATAGATGGCATTCTTCTCTCCAGCTTTGGAGAGTTGGGCAGACCCAACCGTGGACATGCTGCCACTGGAATGGGCAGCACCACGCAGGCGCTGAGCAAGATCTTATAAATTCTCTAAGGTGGGAAAAGTTTGAGGGAACAGAATGTTGGGGGTTGGCTATGGCAGGAAAAGTTGGTTCAGTCCGGTTTGAGGTTTCAGAGGACTCCAGTGTCTAAGTTGTAAACAAGTTTGCTTACAAAGATGGAGTCCAAGGGTCATAGTTCATATACTCCATATTAAATTCTATTGAAGTCAGTGATTTACTTAACATTATTTCAAAAGTACATTATTAAACCACACCAACATTTTTTTTTACTTTTTTTTATACCTAACAATGCCATGTACGGTATCAGTTATGATTTGCTAAGTATGATAATCTTGTTTATATGTATGTATTATCTTTGTATTATGAGTTATAAATATGTGTGATATATCTGCATCACAAACCAGTGCTGTGTTTCTAGGTGACACCCCCAGACAGATTGGCATCAGCACTACATAGACTTTTTGATGGCCTATCAAGGACAATCAGCTATACAATGAACCAATTAAGAGAAGCCAGGGTCTACGCCTATGTGTCAGAAGGATATGTAGGGAACATGTCTGTGAACAGGGGACTCCAAGTACTTTCCATGCCTATGTGCGGTGAGCTTGTGTTTGGGACAAAGAATGTACAAGCTACATGGCAAAGGATATAAAAGGCAGCTGCATCTTCTCCATTTTGTCTTCAGTCCTGCTTCTCACCTCTGAAGTAATTTCTCTCATTGCCAGATTTACCTTTTGTGGACCTGGAGCCAAACATATTTGTGGGCCCCCATTGAGGCAATGGAGCATGTCACTGGGAGGTCAGTCCCCAGACTGAGGGGTCAGCCAGGGGCATTGCATGGCATGGCAGGGGCGGCCCCACTCCGCCCAACCCAGTGCGAGGGCACTATTTACAAACTACCAGTTGCCAGATACACAGTGGTCTTGTGATGCCAGCATGCCTCTTCCCCTTTGCGGGGTGGGCTCATGCACTCCACAGAGTCCCTCCCCCCGACTCCCTATGACTAGAGCCCCCCCGGACCCACTATGCCCAGCGCCCCCCCGCCCCAAATGCACAGGGCCCTGCACAACACCACCCCGCCCACAGTCCCACTACAACTGCCCAGCATGCCCCACAGAACCTCGACTCCCTAGTGCCCCAACACATACATCTTCCCTGCCCCCTCACAGCCCAGCACACACACACAGAGACCCACTCCCCCATGCCCTGCCTCCCAGCTGCACTCACTGGCCCTGCTGGGAGGTGACTGTGTCTGCTGGGCTGAGCCAGCAGCGCAACCAGGGCTGGTCCTGGGGCCGGGAATTGCTCTGTACCTTCAGCGGTGGCGCGATCAGCCAGGCCAAGTCCTGCCCCAGCCAGGCTCCCTCAAGATGCACTTGCCTGGAGAGGTCCAGCCAAGCTCCCCCCAGCCTCTCTTGTCCGCCCTGCCCCAGGCTGAGACTGGCCAGGATTTTGCACCAGCCCCAGGCGGCTCAGCTCCAGGGAGACAGGTGGGGCACCACAGGCCTGGAGCCACTGGTACCATTGTAAACCTGGCACCGATTTCACTACAGACTGAAGCTTTGAACAAAGGACTTATAGTCCCTTCCAAGCTTTGGCTGCGTTACAGATGGACTTTACAAGCCAGCAAACTCACTAATGCTGCTAAGAACCTGATATACGGATTCTGAAGTCATATGTATGTATCTGATTGTTTTGACCATTTAAAAGCTCTCTTCTCTTTCCTTTCTTTTAGTTTTAGATAACAAAGGATTGGTTGGCAACGAGGTATTTTGGGTGAGATCCAAACTAGTATTGATCTGAAAATGTGTCTGGCCCTTTGGGGATCACAAGAACATTTTGTATAATGAGTAGACTTTTAAATAACTTTTCACTTTACTGGACCTATTTGCTGACTTGGAATCTAAGACTGCAGTTCAATAAAGGGGGTTGTGTGATTTCTTTTCTTTTCTTTTTGGCTTCTTGATAACCAGCATGGGGGATCAGAAGCACAGTTTGTGACTGGTTGGTGAATCTAACTTCAGTGTTAACCACCAGTTTTGGGAGAATCTGCACTGCTTTTTACAGCCTGCCCTGACCTTGGTATTTTCAGTGTGGGCTACCCTAGGCCTCTCGGGTCACACTCCCCCTCCTATATTCCTCCCCTCCCCCGCCTCATTCTGCAATTGCAGGCCTGGTTCTTAGTGCAGAGTCTTAACTTCTATCTCAGCTCTATGGTGAAACTGCACTGAAGAAGCTCTCTGGGAGTCTTAGCAGTAGGGAGCACCCATTGCCCTTTTCCCCATCGCAAGAGGCTGTACAGCGTAACTTCCTGTGGCCCTAGGATGTGTGAGCAGAAACAAACACCTGCAGTCAAGTAAGGATTCTCTGCCCCCTTCTTCTGGAATGTGACAAGACTTATTTACTCAGCGTGAAATCCTGACTCCACTGAAGTCAATGGGAGCTTTGCCAGGACCAGGATTTCACTTCCAATGTTTTATGCTTGGTTAAGAGAATTTTATGTATGTAGGAGGGTTTCTGATAATTTAAAACGAAGATTTTGTCCCAGTAGGGAATGCCAAAGTGTGATTATAGTTAGAATGTGCCAGGAGCCTAGTCATCACATATCCTGTCCATAATCTGTCCCCTTCTTTCACCCCACCTCACCTTCAAAATGTAACATTGCTATTCCTCAGTTCTATAAAGAGAATACAAACCGTACTTGGCATCACTGCTATAGTATGTTATTTGTTGTTGCATACAACTCAGTGATACACAACCCATGTACAGCAAGGGTGACCAGACAGCAAGTATGAAAAATCAGGACAGCAAGTGGAGGGTAATAGGAGCCTATATAAGAAAAAGACCCCGAAATCAGGACTGTCTTTATAAAATCGGGACATCCGGTCACCCTATGTACAGCCAAAAAACCCACAAATGCTTTCTCAAATAAAGATAATCTTTTAATGATTTGCTCTGTTATTTCTGGGCGTTTTCTTTTTCCTTCTTTTCCTTCTTTTTAATCTCTCTACTAACTCTTCCTAACCGGCAACACCACCAGGAGAGAGAATGACATCTCTCAGTTACACCCAACACCTTTCATCTGCTGCTAAAATGAAATAACATGTTACTAACATGAACAAGGTGATGTTTGTCTCACAGTTAGAGACAAACTCCAATGGCTTGCTGAGCCGAGATGTCAGACCTAAATCACATCACACAGGTTAGGAAATGGTTATTTGAAGACAATGGGGAGCTTTACTTCAGTTTTCCAGCTCTCATTGCCTTGTTGTAAGTCTGATCAGATGCACAGGAGAAAAATATCTCAACCCATCAATGCTAAATAAATGGCACCTGTAAGTAAGTGTCTTCATCTTTGGGGTAACCAAACTGAGGAACTACAGGCCACACTAAAAACAAAGGATCAGGTTCTATCATCCAAACATTTGTAAGAGGCCTATAAAACATACATCAATCAACTGAGAACTGTGTCCAATGACCTTCTTAAACCCTGCTCAAGATTTGCACATCTCTACCAGGGTACACTTGTCAACAACTATAGGAAAAAAAAAGAAGGGGAGGAAATATTCTCTCTCTCCCTTTTTAAACATAGCCACTTCATTGATGTTCATATAGCATCTAATGCTGTCAGTTCTTATCAGTTCAATGTAACTGCAATTAACTTTGCACATAGCAAACCAAAGTACTGAGAGATGATTGTGATGAGAAGTGACTATGATACTGTATGACCATAATGTGACTGGGATGCCATAGTAGATTAGTGTCTATTCTTTATGCATAGACAGACACATGGATGCAATGTTTGTTAAAGAAAAGAAGGGGGGAAAGGCAGCATGTTAGCTTGAATAGTAATCTGTTCTGTTAATGGTATCACTTACTGGCATGCTGGAAAAGACTATGCTTTGATACAGCTTATCGGACTGTATGAGCTTTTTTGTTTTCACCCAGCCATTGTTAATGTATTTGATCTCGATGCTTTCACTTACTATATGGAAGAGCCATTTTGGCTAGTGCCCAACTTTTGCTGCTGTGTCTCCTAAACAAAGCTTACTAAGGGCCAGAACATGGCTGGCTATTGTACAAGTGCATAAAGATGAATGTCTGTTCTGAGGGTGGTCTCCAGTATTACTAACTCCCATTGCACTCTGACCATGCATACTGCCCACACATGCAGTTCTCAGGTTACCATCTTAAATAATGCATGGAGAAGGCAGGAACATGCTCTGTGCCTGTAAAGAGAATGCATTCTGCAACTTCATAAGGGCTGGTTCAGCTACTTAATACAACCGTGCATGTCTCCCAGAAGTCACAACTGGGTGGTGTGGCTCTCGCTGCTGGCCATATACCAGTTGCTGGAGAAGCTAACAGACCACAGATTCTAGATGTAATCCTACAAAAAAGAGAGATGGTCAGTTGAGCTAAAGGATTCTTTCTGGGTGGATCCTTCATTTGAACTGGTGTCATAAATATAAAGGGAAGGGTAAACCCCTTTAAAATCCCTCCTGGCCAGAGGAAAAGTCCTCTCACCTGTAAAGGGTTAAGAAGCTAAAGGTAACCTCGCTGGCACCTGACCAAAATGACCAATGAGGAGACAAGATACTTTCAAAAGCTGGGAGGAGGGAGAGAAACAAAGGGTCTGTGTTTGTCTGTATGCTGCTTTTGTCGGGGATAAAACAGGAATGGAGTCTTAGGAATTTTAGGAAGTAATCTAGCTAGGTATGTGTTAGATTATGATTTCTTTAAATGACTGAGAAAAGAACTGTGCTGAATAGAATGACTATTCCTGTCTGTGTGTCTTTTTTGTAACTTAAGGTTTTGCCTAGAGGGATTCTCTATGTTTTGAATCTAATTACCCTGTAAGGTATCTACCATCCTGATTTTACAGAGGTGATTCCTTTACTTCTATTAAAAGTCTTCTTGTAAGAAAACTGAATGCTTTTTCATTGTTCTCAGATCCAAGGGTTTGGGGTCTATGGTCACCTATGCAAATTGGTGAGGATTTTTACCAAACCTTCCCCAGGAAGTGGGGTGCAAGGGTTGGGAGGATTTTGGGGGGAAAGACGTGTCCAAACTACGTTTCCCAGTAAACCCAGTTAAAGTTTGGTGGTGGCAGTGGAAATCCAGGGGCAAAGGATAAAATTGATTTGTACCTTGGGGAAGTTTTAACCTAAGCTGGTAAAAGTAAGCTTAGGAGGTTTTCATGCAGGTCCCCATATCTGTACCCTAGAGTTCAACTGGTTCAACTGTACCCTGGAGTTCAACTTGACAACTGGAAACAAACTTCCATGCCCATCTATTGACCTAAAGGACTGAGCAATTAGATTAAAGTCCCAGTTGATTTCTCTAGGTCAAGCTGTGGATTTGATTTTCACTGGTTTGAGAACTTCAAAACCTACAAAAACAAGACTTAGGATTCCAGATAGGGATTCTTCATGCACGCATCTCTCTCTCTCTCTCTCTCTCTCTCTCTCTCTCTCTCTCTCAGGCCAGCTCCGTCACTGCAGAAGCATCCTTTCTCTGTACATTAATTTATGTGATGTTCTCTGACAACTTTTTAATATTACTTTATAAGTGAAAACTATAATTATACTAATGCAACTTTTAATCAAATTCCCCCAAAAGTCCATTTTAAAGTATTAAAGGAAAACAAGTATTTTCCTGTTTAGCAACAACTATAGAAATTGTTTCCATATTAATTTTGTTCCCAGTTTTAAAGAAACAAAAATCATACCACAAAAACCTTTGTCAGCAGAAAGTCTATTTCTTTGCTGAGATAGAAAAAGTGAGTCTAGTTTTAATATTTGAGACCTTTGCAGTGTGAGTAACGGTGAGATAATAAAAATCCATTTTGACTGACCCACATCAATGGAAAATATGTTTTTATTTTACAATAGTCCATGTTTGTTTGTTTTTTCCTTTGGGGCACTGAACACATTAAAATGTAATATTGATGGTGACCTGTGAGTTTATAGATTCATGGTTAAAGAATTCCCTGCAGAATGATCAATTTATCTACTGAACTTAATCTGATTCTGCATTAATTAGCAACATTTAATTTCTTCCCCTACTTCTTGCTCATGCAGAGAGCAAACCTTCATTCATTTCAATTACAGCACAGAAGTTAGTTATGCTTCTTATAATGGCAATATTTTTATATCACTATTTTCCCTGACATGTCCATTACAGAAGATGAAAAAAGATGTATAGTAGACAATTATATTAAAATAGATATTGATTAATCAGAAATCACCAGTTCTTTAAACAAGTAGTGCAAATATTTCATTTGGACTAGCAAGTCTTTATTATAAAGAAGCCATTAACCAAAATCACAGTCTTTTTCCATACTGTGTAGTAGTAGCAAAAAATTCACCTTCACATATCTTGCACGCTATAAATCCTCTGACTGTTTTCAACAGGGTTAGTGAAAAAACAACAGTAACTAGATTTTTTCCTAAAGTGAGGCTTGTTTAATAATCATTCTTTTATTATGCAGATTTTCCTTTTTACATTTTTTTAATAGATTTTCATTAGGGCAAAATCTTAGCATTGAAAAACACTCCTCATCAGCACCATAATGCATAGACTTCATAGCCAACAGCACTGCAGATTTTTGTTCTCTGACTTTTCAAACAGTAGCTATGTTCCTTTCAAATAAAGAAAAAAATTATCCTGATGGTGATTTTATTCGCAAGAAGAAAGGCAATAAATATCTTCAATCTGTCATAGGAGAGAATTTTGGATTACACATGTTTATTATTTGTTCTTTTCATGACTACTTAGGGCTAGTTTTTCGAAGATTTGAGTATTGTGAACATCAGAAAAAGTTAAATGACAAAATCCTGCTCTTCTTACTCAATGAAGAGTTCCATTAATGTTATTCAAATGAAGAAGGGAAGAAAAAATGGCCCTAATTTGGGAGCTTAAATTCCTCTGACTATCCTGAGTTAAAGAGAGTGGGTGTACAGAATTTCTGGTTACTACCAAGAATCCAGCAGTCAAAATCTTGACTTAGATATTATACTGTCTCCAAACATGGGGCTTTCATTCAATAGATGTCTGCAGGGAAAGAGAGCAGAACATTAGAGCTGTTTTATGCAAGTTAGAGCAGAAATGACTTACTGAGAAGATATTTAGAAAAAAATCACACCAAGAGAAGTCATACTCTGTATGTAGTGGTTCAGTTTTCAGATAGGCTTGCTGGCTGTGAGATCTGTTAGTTTATTCTCAGAATCTTCACAGCCATCATCCAGGCAAACGTGCAATTGCATAATTAGTAGGTGCTAGTCTGAGGAAATTGTATAAATTCAATATATTGTCCATAGAAAGACAGCACACACAGCAAATGCTGCAGGAATTCAATGAAGGCTAAATTTTCATCTCTTCTCAAAACTAGATCTTTTTACACATCTCTTCTTTTGTTCCCATGGCCACATAAAAGAATAAAAAGACTTTCCTATTTCTGAATAATTACTGTAAGATCTTGCACATTTCAGCCAAATTTTGAAGATCACAGCAGCAAGGAAAAAACAATTCTCCCACCTATAAAATTAGCCCAGGCAGTGTAACCAATATGCTCCTGCTGTGCTGGGAGGGGGTGTGTGGATTTAGAGTTGGGGGATTTGGAGGATATACACACCTCTCACATTTTGTGTATCTGTATATCAGCTCTGTGGGTGTGGCTCCTTGCATGAAAGTGCACAAGGAGCAGGTGGGACAGGTTTAGGGTACAGAGATCCAGGGCTAGGCGAAATCACCTGGTTTCTCCCCATCCTGCACACAGTGGCAAGGAAGTATTTTTTACCTGAGAGGGTTCTCTCAGCATATTTAATTTCTTCTACTCCTTGGTTGATTACTGGGAGAATGTACTGGCTAGTTTGTGGGATGCTATTTAGAGGAAACAAAATTATAGGAATATAGTTATTCCAAAAAGGCTTAAATTCTACAGTCTCAGGCAAAACTCCCTCTGAAGTCAGCTAGAGTTTTATCTAACATGGGATTGAAGAAGAGCTGCAGGACTCATCTATGAACAAAATCTCTCAATTTAGGCTACTAGACCTTACAGGTCTCTTTGCTACCTAAAATAAATTAGAATGAGAATGGGCCAAGGTTAGGGTCTGTTCTTAATTTCTCTGGTTGTTTCCCCATTCATATTAAAACAAACATAGTATAACTTGAAGAAAATGAAGTATGCCTTATATAAATATTTATATGAGAATCCAGATGAATTGCAAATACAGAGATATGGTGTATTAAAGAGACAAAAATGAAAATGAAGTATTTTAGATTTTAAAAAGAACCCACAACAAAAACATAATTTGGTTAATAGCTAGTATATATCAATTTATGCCTGAAGTCTAAAGATCATGAGTCCTCCACACTCTTACATACTATTACACGAGACTGGACAGTTTCTCATATATTAGGCCTTACACCTTGAATTCAAGAAAGGAAAAGCATTATACACCAAAGATTTTGGAAACTTCTCCCGCTAGTGGCAACTCTGTGTTGAAAACAATTGAGCGGAAGGAATGCTTTGCCTCACTAATTCTTCTCTCACTTAGGAGGCCGTTAGTCTTTGTATAGACGTGTGTATGATCTTTTTTTTTTTCCTAAGAAGACAGAGAATATCTTGAATGGCTCACAAGAAGAGGATGCCACTACACAGGGAGTCCATTTGGTGCTATTTGTTTGATCATATGTTTGCTAAATAGTATAATATATACCACTTTCTTCAACTTCACTGCGGTGGTATGACAGTATATTTATATGTGAGAGGTATCTAGCACGGATGCCTCAGAAGAATTCTAATAAGAATTCTAAAAAGAATAGCAGTTTGATTCTCTCTCCCTGCACCTTAAAAATAGATACAAGACTAGATTTTTTTGTGCTGTTATCTTTGCAGTATACATGGTTCATCTTTACTAATTTTTATAATAGTCACAATTTACTGCCCTCATATGTGCTGCAATTATGTAAAAAATACAAATACATGTATTCTGGCATTCTAAGGTGGTGACGGTGGGCTTCCCCCCTCCCCCCCATAACTAGAATTCACTCTGCTGTCAGGATCAAAAGATTATCTATAAAACTGAGGTTTTTAACAGGAGGATCAATCCAGATACATGTTTTGAGCATAAAATATTGCTTGGCGCTGCTTTGAGGCAAACGATAAATTCACTGAAGTGCTCTATTAATCAAACCATCCACGGCAACTTTAATATATATCTCCTTAAATGAAACTCATTGCTTTTACAGGCACATAATATCATCTCTCTGTCACCCTTTAAGTCACTTTTAAAGCTCTGCAGGAGATGCAGGTATCACAACCAAACTTCTCATTGAATATTCATTGTGCTGCCTGCAGTATTTTGAAATGAACATTCACTCTAAGTCAAGAGAGAGAGAAAAAGGAAAAAAAAATTCTCTTCCTCAGAGGACTTTTCTTAAGCAATAATGATCTAAATAGCAGGAGTTTTAATCTGCTACTGATTTCTAAATGTAGTTTCATCTAAAGGAAAAGCACCATGGTTAATAATGTCTTTATGTAGTAGGAGGCTTTTAGGGGAAACGTGCACATGTGGATCATAAATTAACAATATTTGAATCTACCCAGGGCTATAAGAAAATTCAGGAAAAAATATATTTGAAGCAAGTTAATTGCTAGTTAACTATGTATATTTTCTTGTGGGACATTCAAAGTTGGTCCAGATCCTCAAGAATTCAGATGGCTTCATTTATTGTATTTTGCACTCTTTAAATGATGTAATTTGCTTGATGTAGTTCAGGACACCTTAGCACAATGTAGTATGTCAGAGGATGTGTTGATTCATGAATTATTTCTGTGACAATGACAATCTGACCCACTTAATGTGTTTAACCCCCTTGAGAACTGCACTCTGCATCTCCCACCGCAAAAAAAAACAAACAAAAACACTGATGCATTTTGCATTAGTGATCAGCAATGGGAGATCCTGAATCTTGCTGCCTTTAATACCAAGAGTTTATTGCTAACACTGTTCTTTAAGAAATATTTTGTTATATCAAAAAATTTCCTATGTCAAAAATGTTCCCTCCATCCCTACTTTTAAGGCTAATTATTATTAATAATAATAATTAATAATAATAAAGAACTGGTATCATCTCAGATATCCTTGAAAATATGTAGTGAAATCCTTTCCCCGGGAGTTTTACCATTGACTTCAATAGGGCCAGGATTCCACCCCTGGTGATTTAAGGTGCTTTCAAACCACTATATTGATGTTCACACACCTGGAAAATTCTCTGACAAGTGGTCAAAAAAAGAAAAAAATCACAAGAGAAATAAACAAAACTAATCAAATGCATGGCAAAATGCAGAACAGACCTCACTTTTAAGGTATTGTACAATGTCAGCAATGCCTGTCCATAGAAATGAAAAGAATGATAAATCTGCATGTACTCAAAGAGTGGCCATTTTGCTCCACATATTATATCTTCATTCAAGATCAAAATACAAACAGAAATCACCAAGCAACAGGCTTAAGAGCTGAAATGAAATGTTGAAAATGAACATCTAAGGTGGAAAAAAGAATAGGGAAAGCTAAAGTGGAAAAGAGAAGATGCTAAGCTCATAAATTTCTGATTGTTTGTGGGAGTCCATGGAACAGACACTGCTGAGGGAGAATTACAATGGGACCCTAAAAAGGTAGAGATGAAAGAATTGATGTTGAGGGTGGAATAAGAACCAGAGTAGAACCAGAGTAGAATAAGAACCAGAGTAGAAGCCACGTGCCAAAAGTAATGCCAAATCACTTCTCACAGTAAATACTAAGACAATATGTCTTCTCAAAATTCTGCTGAGCTAATAGCCATGAGCAGAATGAGAATTATGTCATCCTGCTGTGTGTCAGTCAGAACAATTCCTGTTACAAAAATGTCCAAGCATCACTTAGAAGGCATATATGTGGAAAGACAACAAAGGGGACTAGGATAAAGGATGAAATGTGTGTCAGTAAGAGAAAGATCTACCGGCCAGATACCAAACTATGGACATGCTATAACAACACACAAATTGCAGTAATATTCAAAGAGAGATGACACCTTTCAAATACGTATTGTCCCCGATCATGCATACATTAAGTTAAATGCTTTTTGCATATGCAATCAGTATAGATAAAAATAATGTAACTTTTTGTGTCAATCTGCACAATTGAAACTGATCTTGAAAATAAAATACACAATGTTCTTAAACTGCTAGTTACCAAAGATGAAGAAAAGAACATTTACGTAGTTGATACATAGAGAGAGCATTCCAAATGCTGTTATTTCAAGGGAACCTTAAAAAAATGAACAGAGAATTTGTTTCTCATATCTAGGACCTGGGCAACTTGCCAGACATTCTTCTCAAAAGATGCTAGCTCATTTTTCTGTGAAGTTGTGTAGACAGGAGTGATGTATGCAGAGACTATGAAGGACAGAAAAGCAATATGCCCCCAGCACTACTGCGCTATTTATCAGCAGTTAAACAGTTCATTATACTGTGTGGCAACCTCATAGTAAGAAATCTGCATCAGATGCAAAGTTCCTCATATTATTTTACAATGAAGAGGTTATTTGAATAAGACCACAATATAATCAATAAACAGCAAAGATTGTGACAATATTATAGCAAACTTGTCTCCAGGAAAGCATTACTTTTATTTTATCAGACAATTCTACTAAAAGGTGGCAGGTATTTTACACTCATCATGTTTCACATGCCCTAACAACTGGAACATGTACAATATTTTAGGTGAAGAGAGAGGCTCAAACCAAAATCCCAGATCTGAATTCTCAGAAGCGCCATAAAGTTCAGATACAAATCCAAACTTTGCAGCTCAAAGTCTTCCCAATATAGAGATAACCTTACAATAATCTACATTGTCCCTTGAAAGCCACACATGGTGTGGATGTGGCGTGGGGAAGGACAGCTTGGCCACCTATGAAGTACCATACCTCAAGACCTACAACCCCATAGGGGCTTTGCCATAAGTCTGGCATCCATAGTGGTAGAAGGTGTAGGACTGGGTAACCCAGCCAGAATGGGGGCATTCTGGGTCCAGGTAAACATTATTCCTCTCCATTCAAGATGGTCAGAATTTTTTTTCTCCCAGGGAACATCAAGTTATGTGCAAAAAAATAAAAACCAGAAAATTTTGTCCAAAAAAACAAAATTTGTTGATTCTGAAATGCTTCTGCAGTGCCTATTGGGAGTTGTAGTTTGGGTCCCTCATGCTGCTGTTGTCTTCTAGTGGCTGAGCTCCCCAGTCAGATGATATCTGACATGAAGCATCACAGTCTTGCCTGTGGTTGAGGTAAGACAGTGCACAATGGTAAACTTTTGTCCACGGTGAGTAATGGGAGATGAAGTCTCTCAACAGGGTAAAATGAAGACCTTCAATATCCAAACTACAACTCCCATGGGGCACGGCAGAAACTCTGAAGAAACTATTTCAGTTTCTGGATGAAATATTTTAGTTTTTACCAAAAGCTGGAAAAAAAAACATTATTTGGGGCTGAAGGAACATTCCTATTTTCAACTAACATTTTAAATTTACCAAATGCTTTTCATGAAAAAGCTTGTTTAGTTGAAAACCCAATCTTCTGCTGAAAAACAGTTTTGACAGAAAATGTGTGACAATCCCCTTCTCTACATCCTCCATTCATGCAGGGAATATCTGAAGATATTACAGAGTCAAGCTGTAGTATCTTTTCCATGGAGCCTATCTTGTGGGAGTCAGGGAGCTGCTGAGGTCGTAGCTGGTTCAGAGACAGAGGGACTCAGTGGACATACCCGACGTCCCACTGATACCTGGAATCCAGCAGCTTTGGGACCTGTCTAACAGTCTATTTGGCAGGAAGGACAAATCCAACGTGAGAATGTGTGTGGTGTTTTGGTTTTGTTTTGTTTTTGAGGAGGGAGAGTGGTGAGGGGGTGGTCTGCGCAATGAGATTCATGCAGAGATTTGTTACCCAGAGAGCAACCACTCAGGTTTTACTGAAGGAAGAGATGACTTGGGCCAATATACTAAATCATTACAGGAAAGCAGGGTGGCAAAAGACACACTTAAACAGCAGGTTCCAACACATTGCATGTTGTTGCATGCTTGAGTGACTCCTGGAACAGCTGTGCATGAGTACTGAATGTAGGCAAGTACAAGATGGGGGAAAACTGCACTTTAATTTAACACCTTTTAAACAATTACATGAGCATGTAGGATAATCCTCAAGAGATAACTTTCTTCTTTATTCCGTCAGCTCTCAGTGTTTTTCCCCTCAGATCTTTGAAGACAAGTTTTACTTCACAGCACTAAATCTTTCCTCTTTTATTTCAGTACAGCTAACACTAAATTGTCATAATTATAACAACTTAAAGCAAAATGTAGTTTTTAATATCAATTTTGCTTGCCTCTTAATCTGGTAATCTATTGTGGCAGTTAATCCATTACTTCATTGGTCAGTTCCTCATCTGCCTCTGAGCTGCATTTTATACAACTGGGGACAATGGAAGGATGTATGTGCAAAGATGGCTTTCAGCTAATTTTACAACTCCCAAATCCTTGCGTCATTAAGCGTATGTTTACACTACATTGTAAACCCAGGGTTTGAACTGAAGCTCAAATCTAATCCCCCTTCTGTCTGCACACAAATAGCATTAATACAGGTCATTGACCCATGGACCCAGGACCCCTTGGGCATGGAGGGTCCTAGCCTGAGTCAAGCTGGTACCCAGAGTTCAAGCCACGACCCAGGGTTCAAGCCCTATCGCTTTGCAGTGTAGATGCAACCTACTGGATTCATGCTCTGGAGTCTGCCAAAAGTATTCCACAATCCCACAGGCCAACTTTCTTTGTCCTCTAGACAGACAAGTTTGGTGGTCAGTCAAATTTTCCCACACTGCACCATGAACAAAGTGCTATATGTCCACATTTTGGGAGGGTGCCAGGAAGTCTGGGATTTGGGTGGCTGGACTCAGGCCCACATAATGCAGTGTAGAAGCTCAAGCCTGAGGCTAACAAACCCAGAGTCTACTAACTCAAATTCTACTAACCCTGGCTTACATTGGAGTGTAGATATACCCTATTTGTCAACCCTGGCCCTTTTTGGCCTGAGGGCCATATCAGCTTTTCAAAATTGTATGGAAGGTTGATTAGGGGAGGCTGTGTCTCCCCAAACAGCCAGGCATGTCCCGGCCCCCGCCTCCTATCCAACCCCCCTGCTTCTCGTTCCCTGATGACTCTCCTGCCCCATCCCTGCTCCCATCCCCTGACTACCCCCAGACCCCCCCCTTACTGCCCCCTGCCGCCCCATCCACCACCCCCATGTCTGACTTCCCCCCTCCAGATCCCTGCCCCATCCACCCCCCTGTTCCCTGCCCCCGTATCCACACCCCCGACCCCTGACCACACCCCTGAACTCCCTTGCCCTCTATCCAACCCCCCTTCCTCCCTTACCGCACTGCCTGGATCACCGGTGGCTGGCAGTGGTACAGCCATGCTGCTCAGAGCACCAGGTCAGGCCACAGCTCTGCAACTGCGCTCCCTGGCAGCCTAGAGCGTTGAGCTGGCAGCGCGGCACACTGAGGCTGTGGGGGAGGGGGAACAGCAGGAGAGGGGCTGAGGGCGAGCCTCCCAGGCTAGGAGCTCAGGGGCTGGGCAAGAGGGTCCCACGGGCAGTAGTTTGCCCACCTCTGCCCTACCATAAAGTAAAAGAGCCTCAGAATGGCTCGACATTTTACCAACTGCTGACAGTTCTCTTCAAGACTTAGTTAGCAAATTTGGAAGTGTAATTATGGCTCTTAAAGAACTTTAGTAGCAAAAACAGAGTACTAGAAGACAGTTGCCTTAAAGATGCATGAAATGAACACTGGATATGGAAGGACTAATTCACATTGTGCTCCATATTTCATCATCATCTTCTGTTTCTAATACCAAGGTTGGCTAGGACCAACCGTTGTCAGTTTTTTGACTTTGGTAACTTGACTGTCAGCCATCTCAAGTTTAGGTCCATTTTACAGATAGGAAATTGAAGCACAGAGAGGCTAAGTTACTTTCCGAAAGTCACACAGGAAGTCTGTGGAAGAGCAGCTACCTAGGTGTCTCTCTCCTCAGTCAGTGCCCTAACCAGCAGCTCATCCTTCTTCTCCAGAGAAGCCCCTATAGTCATCTTCTTCTCCCACTTTTTGGGGGGTGGGAGTGTTACTGAGAATTAACACACATCAGGGAGATCCTCAAGTGGCCAGTTAAGACAGAGCACCTCACGCCAGACTTTCTGGGGCCAAGGATCTCTCTCATCCAGCAATCAACACATAGTTGGGAAGGATCTCTCTGATGCTGCATTGCAGTGTATACATTCATGTTTGTGCTAAGCATTCACATTTATTGTGCCATCATTAGGATACACTAAGGGAAGAGGGGCGTGTTACTGAGACAATAGTGCAGGATCAGTCTCTGAGTCTGATCAATATCAGATTAACATGATTTATATGGAGTAAGAAATGCATGGTCATTGAATGTGGCTAGGGATATTTTCCATTCTCAACGCTGGTGTAATACCATGGCAGATATTGCTTTGATTATGACTTTCCCTTCAGAAAGCTTGCCTTAAATGGGAGGCTTCTTGATCACTGGTATTTAAATTCTGTAGCAAACTGTTTGAGAGCATTAGGCCTGCCTTTGGTTCTGTCCATTTGGATTTTTTACTCTTGAAGCTTTGACTCTTTGGCTATATCTACTCTTGGAGCTTGGGGCGTGAGTCCCAGCTCACACTGACGCACACACGTACTAGCTGTCATTGAACTAGCACACTGAAAATAGCTGTGGACTGCACAGGCAGTGGCAGTACAGTCCAGCCACCCTCAGTACAAACCCACCCCGAACCGGTGGGTACATATCAGGGTGCCTAGGCCAGGCACCTGCTTACCAGCGCGCTATCCTGATAAGAACTAGCCTGAGCACATCTCTGAGCACTGGGAATCCCCCCCACTTCCTGCTCTAAATGTTGACACAGCCTGAGAATGCACTAATCTCCATGCCAACAGTTTTAAATTGACGGTCTCATTCATTAGAGGTCTATTAATGAAACTGTTGGGCATTCATATTCTCTTTTCTTGTGACATTTGATCTGTAGTATGTGTACCACATGGATGACATCTCTAGTTTTATAGACATCCCGGCCAACACTGATGGTAGTGGGAATTGTGCATGCATATATGAGGACAATATTTTCCACTATTTAATTATGGAATTTGGTGCATTGCCAAAATATAGCTAAGCTGGTTTTGTTCCTCTGGTTTGTGTGCGTTTTTCCAGAGTTGTAATGTCACATTCACAATAATTAGTCACTAGTTGTTTTTCCTTCACTTGTAGTATCTTTACAATGTGGTAGACGTTGATAACAACTGCAATGGGTTCCACAAATTGTATGTTCTGGGTAGTATCCAATACAATTAAATACTACTTCAGAGTACCCAATAAAACTATTGAAACATTGTTTTAGAGTAAGTGGATTTGCAGTCTGTGCTGGCCATGTCCTTCTATCACAGTTGAGACTATTCCATCTTTTATGATAGCTTACGGTATTTTTGAAGCTGTGAAGTATTTGCCACAGTGACTGTAACATCCACACTTAAAATATTGATTATACAATTGACTATTACAAGAGGATTTTCAGCTGAAGCAGCTCCTGTATTCAACATTTTTTCACATATCCTAGGGAATTACTTTGGAACTTGCAGTGCAAACACAGAGTAGCTTTCAATTAATTATGTTCACTTGCTATTTGCTGACCTCAGAAATAGCTTATATTAGCTTAAGAAGATAATTCTCTCATTCTAGGCAGATACTCTATATGTTTTCCTGATTAATTCCATTTATTGGTGATAAAGTAATAAAAAGACTTGGAAGGGCATATGAACAAACTTTTCCCCCCATTTGTTTTAATTCCTGATTTTTTCCCTTATACTTTCTGTTTTATATATTGGTTTTCAAGCAAGCAGTAATAGTTATAGGCCATATGCTCATAAGAGATACATAAAATAGATATATCTGCTGGCAAAACACTCTTTCTGTCTCCCCAAGATACAAAATAATAAAAAAAATGAGGCAAACCTTCAGCCAATCAAACCCCTCAATCCACAAAGGGCTAAAATCTTGTCCTGTGTTAAGCAGAAGTAATATGTATACCAGTTACTTCCATATAAGAATCAACCATACCAGCCTGGTCCTCAGACCAGTCCTACCTCCACAGAATGAGTGCAAAACAGTTCCATAAAGTTCTGTGATTGAGCCCTGGCCTATACTTTAGATTCTGATTGACCTATCTACATTGTTCAGAGGATAATTCACACCCATGTGTGCCATAGTTAAGCTAACCTAGCCCCTGGTGTAGTCCACAGATTTGCTGAAGGCAAACAATCTCCTTCCCCCATCCCAACCCCTAAACTGGTCATATTCATATCTCACAGCCCTCTCAACCACGTGGAGGTACCTTCAGCCCATTGACTGCACTTATCCCTGTACAGCTACAATGAGAGTGGAAATTTAGGACTAGCAAGGGATTCTTGTACCATTCTCCATGTGGACTTAAGCTGTCCTCTTCTGGGGTGTCAGCCTGGACTCTGAGTCAAGCACTTCCTTTAAGGATCTTCCCATGAGGACTTCACCCAGTCTCTGTGGAGTTGATAAAGCAAGAGAACATACATCAGGCATTTAGCCTTATAGAAATAATAGCGTAATTTCAAGAAAACATGGGCACAAAATCAAGTTTAATTCTGATATCTTGTCTGCCTTTTCCTAAGCATTTATCTAACTTCAGGAGATAATTATCTGATCATCAGTCAACTACACTGATATCATTTCTTTATCATTACATCTTTATTCAGTTTAATACCTAGAATAAAATCACTATACAGTTGATTTTTTCTGAATTTTAAACATTCTCATAAAATACACATATTCCACTAAAATAATATAACTTTTCAGAGCTTTCTCCTTCCTATAAGTAAAGAAAACAGAAAAGAAAGACCCAGATAGATAAATGGAAAAATATAAAATCAGAATATAAATAGTGGAATTAACTCCGCTCATCCAAAATCAAAAGTGGTAACCTTTCTTTAAATTATAACATCATAGAAATGTAAGATTGGATGGATCTCAAGAAGTCACCTAGCAATCCATCCCTTCTGTGCTGAGGTAGGACCAAATATACCTAGACTACCCCGACAGGTGTTTGTCTAACCCTGTGGTTCCCAAACTTGTTCCACCGCTTGTGCAGGGAAAGCCCCTGCCGGGCCAGGCCTGTTTGTTTACCTGCCGCGTCCGCAGGTTTGGCTGATCGTGGCTCCCACTGGCCATGGTTCTCTGCTCCAGGCCAATGGGGGCTACGGGAAGGGCAGCCAGCACGTCTCTTGGCCCGCGCCACTTCCCGCAGCCCCCATTGGCCTGGAGCAGCGAACTGCGGCCACTGGGAGCCGTGATCAGCCGAACCTGCAGATGCGGCAGGTAAACAATCCGGCCGGTCCACCGGGGCTTTCCCTAAACAAGCGGCAGACCGGCTTTGAGAACCACTAGCATAAAGGACTCTTTTTGAAAATATGTATGGAAAACAGCATACACATATCAAGGTACTTCATTTCTAAATTAGGTATTTACAAAGAGAAAGTTGAAACTTCTAGTCCTATTAGTCACATGAATTCATTTTCATAGATTTTCAGCCAGAAGGGACCATTATAATTGTCTCGTCAAACCTCCTACATAGCACAAACTATAGATTTCACCCAGACATTAGTATTGCTGTGCATATTGTCCATAAATAGTTCAGAGATTATCAACTCTGTTCTAAAACTTATATAATATTCTTTACTTGATATTACTTCTAACCATTTCAACCATTATTACTATGTTGACTAGCCATTTGTAAGTATGGCAAAACATATAATATTGACCTACAAAAATTCTACAGTGCAGAGGAGAGAACACACCATTAATTTTGGCTGGGGATCACTCAAAAGGGAAAGTGCTAGTTACATGACATATTTTCTAATTGTCTCCCACCCCACAAACCTCTTAAGGAAGCCCTACTGGTGGGAGCAACATAGTTCCTTGAAAGTCTCATACACACACACACAACTTGCAGTAATACACACTGCTTCTCCCTCTGTCGACTGAAGGGAAATCTTTAGGAAAGTTCAGGGACAGCTATGGTTGTGAGAGCTCCAGACAGCAAGGCCCAGTGGAATCCAAGTGGCAATGCACCTGTTCATAGTTGTTTATTGCCTCCAGCAGACCACAAGGCACATTAAAGGTGATAGATACTCCAACTTCTTTTGACAAAGGGCAACCCACATTCCCTATCTTCCAACTCCCAACTGAACACTTATCAGGAAATGTAAGTTGAAACAGATTTTCCACTCTCCTATACAATAACAAACCATAAGGGATAATTTCATCATGGAGACTACTTACCAATTAAGGACTATTTACCAGACAAGGTCTTGATCCTACAAGGATTTTGTCACACACTTAACTTCATATATCCCTAGGCTCACTGAAGTAAATTTTAAAGCAAACTCTTTGTTGAGACTGCATATTTTAAAAAGTATAGCAATACTTTATAAAAAGAATGGGAAACATTTTTTTCCACCTTTGCACAACTCAGAAGCTGCTACCATACTTTTTAAAATTAGTCCAAATCACACAAACATGTACACACATGTCTACTTTAAAGTCCCATAGAACTGCTTATGGGCTTGAAATTAAGCACATACATAATGCTTTGCAGGATCTACACCTAAGTTCCTCTCTGTAACATTCTGTACCTCAGGGGAACACCAGCACTCCCATGTTCATCTTCATAATATGATTGTGTGGTATCTAATGCAAAGTCTGTCTTCCAAAGGCTTATGATGAACTGAGTATTGTTGTTATAGTAATGTTATAGGTTGTAATTTCATGTATATAGTTATGGGGCTGAGAATCTGTCCTCATGGCTTAAAGCAAGCCCAGGCAAAAACTCTCCAAGAGCAGAGGGGCAGTTCACACCTCACCAGGGCACGTATGGAACAAATCCAGCCCAGGCTCCCAGGCTCGCAGGAACAAAGGACACTGGTCTAGGCAACAACAAAGGATCTGTTGGACTCTCAAGTGAGTCACCCCCTTCCTTTGGTCAGTTTGGGACTGCGTTGAGGTAATGCTTACCTGACTCTGGGGGGTGGGGAGGGGCAAAGATAAGAGTGAAGAAAGAACATGATAAAAGGGAGAGACATTTGCCATGCTTTCTCTCTCTTCCATCCACATCTACAGAAACCACACCAAGCGACTGAAGCGCTGATCAAAGGGGAAAGCCTGGGTGAAGAGCAACCAGCGAGCCTGTGGTGAGAAGCATCTAAGCGAGCCTGTGTTAAGATCAACTTAGATTGTGTTTTGCTTTTATTTCATTTGACCAAATCTGATTTGTTATGCTTTGACTTATAAGCACTTAAAATCTATCTTGGTAGTTAATAAAGTTGTTTGTTTATTCTACCTGAAGCAGTGTGTTTGGTTTAAAGCATGTCAGAGACTCCCCTTGGGATAACAAGCCTGGTGCATATCAATTTCTTTGTTAAACTGATGAACTCATATAAGCTTGCAGTGTCCAGTGGGCATAACTGGACGCTGCAAGACGGAGGTTCCTAGGGTTGTGTCTGGGATGGGAGATATTGGCTAGTGTCATTCGGTTACACAATCCAAGGAGCAGTATACATTCCAGAGGCTGTGTGTGAACATCTCAGTAGTGGGGGTTCTCACAGCAGAGCAGGGTAAGGCTGGCTCCCAGAGTCAAGGATTGGAATGACCTAGACGATCACCTGTCCAGATAACAAGATCACCTGTCCAGATAACACCAGGGGAACATCACTCTCTCTAGTCAAAACAAAACAAGCAAACAACAAGCATGGGAAAATTTAGTCCCAGGCATCAGTGTTTTGGAAAGTTGTGAATGTGTAAGAAGTGATTTATAATTGAAACAGTTTTGTAACTTGAACTATAATAATCACCACCTGGGAAGTGTTGTAATCAAGTAAAATTAAGGACAATTTTTACTAAAAGCATTTTTATAGGTCTCTATTCAGACATAAATGTGTTTGTCTCTAAGATGCCACAAGGACTCCTCGTTGTTTTTGCTGATACAGACTAACATAGCTACCCCTCTGAAACCTATTCAGACACAGTATTTTTCATTCCCCCTTTTTAAATAAGTCATTATTAAAGCTCTCCATTATCAGTATGGCTTCACACTGCATGCCCTTTTACATGTGTTTTATTTCCCTGAATTGTTAGATCATATATTAAAAATACCGTTGGGCAGATTGTGGTACTTAAACTATCAAAAGATAAATAGCATGATATAAGGAGGAAGCATTTTAGTTCATTTTAGAGCTGTATAAAGAAAGCTGACTATAAAATCAAAAAGTAGTGGGACTGAACAGCACATGAGACTGTTGCTGCACCTTCTCTGCTATGTCTCCAGGCCAGGTACAATTCTGCACTCTATAGTGCTTGAAAACCTGTTGTTATTCAAAGACTACTGGATTGCCTCAAAGGAATTTACTTGACTTGGTCTAGTATCCAGCACACATATAGAACCCATAGGCACTGAAAGTACCATTAATGATCTATCATTTTGTCACAGAGATGGGCTTCTGGTGAGAGTGGGGGCACACTTGCAGAGTTGTGTCTATTTTGGAGATACAGAAAAGAATGAGCTTCAAATCTCCAGCATAAAAATAATATACTTGCAGAATCCAATATTATTAATGAGCTATATACAAAGATGCAAAACTAGAGACATAGTACTTGAAACAGACTTGAAAAAACAAATACCAATACAAATATTAAGACCACCAGCCCTTAAGCAGAGATACAAGAGGGGAGGGAGGGAAGAGATGGTGCTAGAACTGTTATGTATTTCCTTAGTTAGGATTATAAAGAGACCTACTCAAAAAATAGAAAATAATTCATGAGGTTTTTTGAAATTTCAAAGTTGTTTCCATTTCACAGGGTACAAATTAAAGGTTGGAGGTGGAGGGGGTTATTACTATTTTAAAAATGCAAAATTTTGAATTTTCAAACATTTCAAATTTATTTAACTGAAAAAGTTAAGGTGGCAAAAGGAAAAATGAAATATTGTATCTTTGCTACTCTGTAACCTTTCAAAAGTTTGCCTAGAAATATGAAGACTCCATCCTTTGATAGCTCAGAGTCAACCATCCAGCCTGACCTGCTTTTCATTCTCAGGGAGGGACAAAACAGAATTCGTTGGCTGTATACTCAGCAGTTCAATTCACTCACTTGAGGAATCTAATTCTTTGCTTGTGCACTCATTTAAAGATTACTCCAAATTAGGCTTAACTTCCTCTCCTTTCTCAGAGATCTTCTAAATCCTAAATCTTCTTGGTAGCAACATACAACGAGTGAAATATTTCATGGCACATTTTCATTTAGCTTCACAAACAGGTGCAACAAAATTAGCAGTAGTACATGCTTTTCCACACTGATATTCATTGCTGCCCAGTGATGCCCCATTAAAGGGCCACATATAAATTGGCAGTTCAGATGAAACAGCCATTCAATCTTTGATCTCTTTGCTGCATAGAGAACTTAATTATCAGGCATTTTCAGTCTAGCACCTGCCAAGAACAGGAACTTCTTTAAAATGCAATATAAGATTTACAATGAGACTCAGAATGAGAATTCAGGTAATACTGCATTACAGGAGAGAAGAAAAAGAATGAAAAGTGTCCAGCATTTCTTACCTGAATAAAAAGTGCTGTATTTGCCCCAACAACATTAAATGGTGTGGACCTGATATATTGCTCTCAGAGGTCCCCCAATATTTACTCACATTACCAATATGTTAATTTATTAGTGAAATTAGGGAAAAAAACTAACATTGAATTATCATCTGTATCTCAGCGGGGAGGTTTGTATGTTCCAGTTTCAACATCAGAAGATTTGGGCCCAGTACAGTGAATAATTCTGCAGGGGGGATCCCTCCATCCATGCAAACCCTATTGAAGTAAATTGGTATTGAAGTAATTGCATGCATAGTTGCTTTCAGGACTGAGGGCTTGAATATCCCATTGCAAACACAATAAAAGTTTAACAGCAGTATTTTGGGATTTCCCTCCCAATTTCCATGCTTATACACTACCAAGCATAATGATGTGCTAGGCCTTTGACACTATGATAATGTAAATATTTACTAGTAATAATAAACAACTTCAGTGACAGCAACAGTAAACATGGAATTCCATTTTTTTAAACTCTTAGATTAAAGATATGTATGTTCCTTTCTGTATTTTACTTTGAAAGCATTTATATTTCTCTTCTCCTTCCCAACAAAAATCCTGCCAAGAGCATTACTAAGATGCTCAAGTGGTTTGTTCCTGGGTCTCAGTACCAATTTGCAGCCTTCCCATTGAGTCTGTCAACACATGTTAATATTTCTTTCCGAGCTCATCCCTATACTGTTCCCAGTGACATAGCCTCATTAAGGAATAAAATACCTCATACAGAAAGTTGCTGATTTTTGTAGCAAAGAACCAATAGCTATTTGCTATTTTGTAGAAAAAATAAGAGAATGATGCAGAACATATTAATTTTCAGTGCCAACTTACAAAATCCTTACTCATGTTGAAAGTACCTTATTGCACAAGTAATTGCATTGAGCTCAAATGGATGATTTGTGGAATAAAATACTACTCAGCTATGTTCCAGGGTCACAGAATCTGGCCCTTATTAGTTTTACAAAACAGATGCATAGATTTTAAGGCCATAAGGCTCCATTAGATGATCTAGACCAGTGTTTCTCAAACTTGGGATGCTGCTTGTTCAGGGAAAGCCCCTGGAGGGCCGGGCCGGTTTGTTTACCTGTCGTGTCCGCAGGTTCGGCCAATAGCGGCTCCCACTGACCACGGTTCGCAGCTCTGGGCCAATGGGGGCTGCAGGAAGCGGTGCAGGTCGAGGGACGTACCAGCCGCCGCTTCCCGCAGCCCCCATTGGCCTGCAGCAGTGAACCGCAGCCAGTGGGAACCGCGATTGGCCGAACCTGCAGACGTGGCAGGTAAACAAACCGGCCCGGCCCTCCAGGGACTTTCCCTGAACAAGCAGTATCCCAAGTTTGGGAAACACTGATCTAGACTGACCTTCTGTATAACACAGCCCACAGAGTTTTATCTAGTTTCTCATGCTTTGAGCTCAACAACTTATGTTTGGCTATATCATATCATCCAGAAAAACACTGAGTCTTGATCTGAAAACAAAAAGAGATCAACCACTTCCCTGAGTAGTTTCCTCTAGTGTTTAATGACTCTTACTTTAAAAATGTATGGCTTATTTCTAATTTGATTTGGCTGATTATAACTCTAGCCATTGTTTCTTGATAAACCTTTCTTATTTCAGGAGTCCTTTAGTAACCAATATTTTCTTCCTTTGAAAGTATGTATACTACATAATCAAGACATCCCTTATTCTTCTTTTCGGTAAGCTAAACAGATTGATTGATTCCATACTACAGAAACTGGCTATCTATCAAGTTTTCACAACAGCACTAAAGTCTGTTTACTTTTTTTATGGTCTTGAATTGCAGTGGCACACCTCACAAACTGATCTTTTATATTGTATTTATCTAGTACTTAATTTTGACTGCTTTACATTGCAGGTCCCAAACCTACAAATACTTAACCTTTGTCCCATGGTCCGCCAGGGTAAGCCCCCTAGAGGGCCGGGCCAGTTTGTCTACCTGCTGCGTCTGCGGGTTCGGCTGATTGCAGCTCCCACTGGCCACGGTTCGCCGCTCCAGGCCAATGGGGGCTGCAGAAAGTGACAGCCAGCACATCCCTCAGCTCGCGCCACTTCCCACAGCCCCCATTGGCCTGGAACAATCAGCCGAACCTGCAGATGTGGCAGGTAAACAAATGGGCCCGGCCCACCAGGGGGCTTACCTTGGCGGGCCGCATGCCAAAGATTGCTGATCCCTGACTTATGTCATTGAAGTAGCCAGCTAAGTCCAGTTAAGAGTTGCTTTGTGATGTCAGGCCCTGATTCAGGAAATCATTTAAGCATTTGATTAGATCCATCCTAATGGACTTCAGTGGGACTTAAACACCTGCTTAAGTGTTTTCCTGAATCAAAGCCTAAGGAAAGCACAAAACAACCTTAACTGAGTGGAGAAAATAGTCTCATGCTAGCAAAATAAGAAAGGATCTGTGAACATTAGTATCATACAATTGAAGTATACATAATATTACTATGCTCATTTGTTGCAAACAATTGTTTCAGGTCCTCATCCTACAAACCTTTCTTTATGTGCACCTTCCCATTGACTTGAATGATACTACCCATGTGAGCAAAAAAAGAATACTGCTGTTTTACATTCAATATACTTAATTTCATGCTCTAATACAACTGCTGATGTGTTTTTTTTTATTAGTTAATCCTCTTGACTTTCTGTAATAAAAATTAAATTGTTAGATGTTTTCCAAAAGGGATGGAGTGAATTTATGGTACAGAAGAGAGAGAAATTGGTCATTGTACTGATTTATTTGGGCTTTGTTGATTATTAATTTATCACAAATTTTTGCTTAAAATGAAGAATTAAAACATTAAACAGCTCTAGTTGCAAGGATAAACACGCTTATCAGACACAAAATCTTTCTGCTAGATAATTCCATTAAGGTTTTGATGAATAATTTAAATAAATTAAGAAAAATGTCTCCATTCTTTCTTTAATCATGGCCAGTCACATCAAAACAGGCTGGTGCTGCTGCTTTGCTGTGTTATACTGGAGTACTAAAAATAAATTATGCCTAATTCTATTATATGTTTAAATTTTGAACACTGGCATACTCAAATAATTTAGTTATAATCATTAACTTCATGATGTTCTGTGCCATAGGCCTTCAAATTTCTGAATGTACAATAGTCATCCGGCTTCTGCAACTTATTTGTTTTTTTTTTAAATGGTATGACTTAAGGCTAGTGTGATAGTTTGGATGTATTATAATATACCTAATTTCATCTGTTTTCTGAAGACATCAGATCTATGCAACTTATTTACTATAAATGAAGCTTTGTTAGTTATGTTTATTGTTTTCCAGGAGCCTAAAGCTGTGTAAATCTATAAAGATTCATACAGCATTAGCAATGTCTGATTCTCAAAATATTCACTAGCTTTGAAAAGCTTTCAAGTGACTCAACGCATATCTGATATTTACCTTAAATTTTTGAAGACCCAGGCCATCTACCCAATGTTCTTAAATAGGCTCCTCCTTTCCTCTTGCTGTCCCTTCACTGTCACATCAATTAATGCCTGACCTCAGAACAACCTCTTAAATACCGGGTCACTTATATCTACTAACTAAAATCAAAAGTAGTGTTTTTCATTTCTATAGAAACTTCCATCCAACAATAAAGATCTTCAAAACATTAAACATGTGATTGTGAGAGACAAACATATTGCAAATATTGTTATATTCATCAGAAAAAAATATCCATTTAATGTGTAAATAATTGTCTTATGGAAAACTGTAGGAAGGCTTAATTACATTTTGTCATCATCATCATTGATATCACATGTGATTTGTATTGGAGTATCACTTAGGGGCTCAATCACGGATCAGGTCCCCATTGGGCTAGATGCTGCACAAACATATCTATTATTTACAACATTAAAAAAGAGTACATGAACTTTAGATGTTTTGAGGTTCCTCTAAGCTATGAATCTTTTGCCATCCCTTCCATATACATAGGTGGCCTGATTTTCAACTGTCGTGAGTACCTGGTAGTTTCTAGTGAAGTCAATGGGAGCTGCTGGGTGCTCAGAACTTTGGAAGCCATTTTGTGCCAGTTTTACTCACACTGTAGTGCTTTACACTGTGAGAAATGCCACTGCTAAAATCAAGACAATCTGCAAAATAAGATACTACCCAATGTGGGTATAGGTGGCACGATTTGGCCCTTTAAAAACTTAGGCATGGTCTTGAGCAAGGGGTAGTACATAAACGGCAACACCCCAGAAGCAGTGAAGTAATGTGACTCACAGACAGTTCTCTGAATAACAATTACTCCACTGCTTCCTCCTTGATATTATGTGGAGGACAGTAATTTACTGCTGGCCAATGAGCGAGGAGGAGTCAGGGAAGCAAGGCAGTAGCCCTGTGTCACAGTTCAGGGCAACTGCCCCTGTATTCCCCTTCCATGGTCCAGCAAGGGTACCCACTCTGAGCTTCCAGCTCCTCAACCATTGCCTTTCTCGGGTGGAGACATTCATCTCTCTCCCTTCTGATCAAGATATTTCCAGGCTAAACAATTCACTGTCCATGTTGTGATATCCCCAGCAAAAGTCTGCCTTCTCTTCCAAGGCAGTACACAGTTTAACTATCACAGTTAATCTACACCATATAGATCTTTCAAAGCAAACATATTTTATTCTTAAGTTAAAAGCAATACAGAGAAAACAAATTAAAAAACAATAAAAGAACGGATATTCATGCTAATAAGCTTACCAGTTATCAACCCAATTCCAACACAGGCTCAGTCAGGAGCAGTTCTTCAAGTCCCACAGAGGAGTTTTCCTGTGGTTTCAGGTTCATAGCATCCTTTGCTCAGAATAAGAACATAATTTTATGGGCCAAAGTAGTCTAAAGTGCGTCCAACCCTTCCCTAATGACTGGGACCCTCCATGGACCAGTGGTCCTGTCCAATTGGTGGATCAGGAAGAAGGGCCTGAGTCAGTTCACCACCAGGCTATCCAAAAATCTGTTGGTCCCATGAGAATCCAGTTTGAGTGAGTTTATGCAAATGTCTCCAGGGGGCAGAGCTTCTCCAAAGGTCTTACAACTTGAGTGACTTTCACTAATCACTGTCAACTCTTCTCAGTTCCTGAAGAAGCTATACTTACCCTTCCCATGGGCATGCATACAATTCCTGGCTCATAAGGATACATAAACCATTCATTTAATACAATGGACTCCAAAAATATTGAACTCAATTTGATAAGGTTTACTTCAATTCAATGTTTGTCCAGAGATTGCTCTATTTGTCACGCTCTGCTTACACCTACACTCCAAACCGAAGCTCTGGGTAGCTCAAGAAGGTGTGTATAGATGACTTTCACTCCCCTGCATGAACACATGGTAAGGCACATAATCCAGTCCTTAGTTTAATACCTAACTATAGATTTAGGAGCCAACCTTTGGGTACTTTTTTATTTTTATTTTTTAATCTCAGTCAATGTAAGGATGGTAAGATTTCTCCCTGACATTGATTACAGTCCAGAAGTCTCAATTGTTCATTTTATTTTCATTGTTTTCTCATTTTCTTGAAAGTACAGTATTCTTTGCAAAAAATAAACAACCTAACAGTTAAGCCAGTATTTTTTATAATATATTCTTAAATGAAAATAAAAAGCCCAAAGATTTTGAAAAACAAAGTGCCCATAAAGCAATGACAGGAAATCCTCAAAAATAACAATTTGCTTCAGATATTAAATATAAAAAGGAGAAGGGGAAAAAAAGTCTGCCTTTCATATTAGACCATGGAAGCCCTAATTTTAAGGTTTGCCGCTTTCACTTCACATTGGGTAAAAAACCAGTCAGCTGTGAACCAGCTGAGCAGCAAACAGCAGAGAGGTTAACAGAGAGAGTTTGCCTGGGATCTGTCTGAGAGGAGATACGCTAAGGGCTCCATTAGGGAGGCTGTGTTGGTGAGTACCTGAGTGTCTGTTGTGGGGACAGTTTGGCAGTTTGACCATGTGCTTGATTGGTTGTTTGAAAAGTGTGAATTGGGAGTGCTTTGTTCCAGGTGAGCCTTGAGTGGGCCTGACTGTTATAAAAAGCCAGTCAGCTGTGAACCAGCTGAGTGGTGAACAGAGGGAGTTTGACTGGGAGTTCACCTGGGGAGAGCCCACTGAGGCTTACATCTTGCTGGCTTCTCTGAGTAGTCATTACAGCTCCTGAGGAAGCTCGTAGAAGGAAGGTAATATGGATGGGGAGTGTTCAGCTGTTGTGACCTGTATTGGATGTGCAATGCTTGTCTTTCTTCCACAGGACAGAAGCGACTTTGTCTGTACACAGTGCAAGCTGGTCTCCATATTGGAAGAGAAGGTTCAAGGTCTGGAGAAACAAGTATCAACCCTGTGTTGCATAAGAGAAACTGAAGATTTCCTGGACAGACGTCAGGATATGCTTCTACGGACACAATGTTCTGAAGATTCAGAGCAGGCTGCGCAGCACGGACAGGAGGACGGTGAAAAAATTTGGCAGCATGTGACCTCCAGAAGAAGAAAGGGGAACGTCCATGTACCAGCAACGCACATACAGGTAAGCAGCTGTTTTCATGTTCTCTCCACAGGTACTAATGCGGAGAGTGGACTAGATGATACATCTGAGGGAAGGGAAGAGGGAGACTCCGCCGATTGGAAGGCATGAGATGCACTGTCCTAGGGATGGGGGTTCCACGACCACCACTTCCAAGAGAAGGAGGCAGGTGGTGGTGGTCGGGGACTCTCTCCTCAGGGGGACTGAGTCATCTATCTGCCGCCCCAACCAGGAAAACCAAGAAGTATGCTGCTTGCCAGGAGCTAGGATTCACAATGTGACAGAGAGACTGCCAAGACTCATCAAGCCCTCGGATCGCTACCCCTTCCTGCTTCTCCACATGGGCACCAATGATACTGCCAAGAATGACTTTGAGCTGATCACTGCAGACTAAGTGGCTCTGGGAAGAAGGATAAAGGAGTTTGAGGCGCAAGTGGTGTTCTCGTCCATCCTTCCCGTGGAAGGAAAAGGCCTGGGTAGAGACTGTCGAATTGTGGAAGTCAATGAATGGCTACGCAGGTGGTGTCGGAGAGAAGGCTTTGGATTCTTTGACCATGGGCTGGTGTTCCAAGAAGGAGGAGTGCTAGGCAGAGATGGGCTCCACCTAACAAAGAGAGGGAAGAGCATCTTCACAAGCAGGCTGGCTAACCTAGTGAGGAGGGCTTTAAACTAGGTTCACCGGGGGAAGGAGACCAAAGCCCTGAGGTAAGTGGGGATGTGCGATACTGGGAGGAAGCACAAGCAGGAGAGCGCGAGAGGGGAGGGCTCCTGCCTCATACTAAGAAAGCAGGACAAACAGCAAGTTATCTCAAGTGCATATACACAAATGCGAGAAACCTGGGAAACAAGCAGGGAGAACTGGAAGTCCTGGCACACTCAAGGAATTATGATGTGATTGGAATAACAGAGAGTTGGTGGGATAACTCACATGACTAGAGTACTGTCATGGATGGATATAAACTGTTCAGGAAGGACAGGCAGGGCAGAAAAGGTGGGGGAGTTGCATTGTATGTAAGAGAGCAGTATGACTGCTCGGAGGTCTGGTATGAAACTGCAGAAAAACCTAAGAGTGTCTGGTTTAAGTTTAGAAGTGTGAGCAACAAGGGTGATGTCATGGTGGGAGTCTGCTATAGAACACCGGACCAGGGGGATGAGGTGGGCGAGGCTTTCTTCCGGCAACTAACGGAAGTTACTAGATCGCAGGCCCTGGTTCTCATGGGAGACTTCAATCTCCCTTCTATCTGCTGGGAGAGCAATACAGCGGTGCACAGACAATCCAGGAAGTCTTTGGAAAGTGTAGGGGACAATTTCCTGGTGCAAGTGCCAGAGGAACCAACTAGGGGCGGAGCTCTTCTTGACCTGCTGCTCACAAACCAGGAAGAATTAGTAGGGGAAGCAAAAGTGGATGGGAACCTGGGAGGCAGTGACAATGAGATGGTCGAGTTCAGGATCCTGACACAAGGAAGAAAGGAGAGCAGCAGACTATGACAACCTCAGGGAACTGATGGGCAGGAGCCCCTGGGAGAATAACATGAGGGGGGAAGGAGTCCAGGAGAGCTGGCTGTATTTTAAAGAATCCTTATTGAGGTTACAGGGACAAACCATCCCGATGTGTAGAAAGAATAGTAAATATGGCAGGTGACCAGCTTGGCTTAACAGTGAAATACTTGCTGATCTTAAACACAAAAAAGAAGGTTACAAGTAGTGGAAGATTGGACAAATGACCAGGGAAGAGTATAAAAATATTGCTCGGGCATGCAAGAGTGAAATCAGGAAGGCCAAATCACACCTGGAGTTGCAGCTAGCAAGAGATGTTAAGAGTAGAAATAAGGGTCTCTTCAGGTATGTTAGCAACAAGAAGAAAGTCAAGGAAAGTGTGGGCCCCTTACTGAATGAGGGAGGCAACCTAGTGACAGAGGATGTGGAAAAAGCTAATGTACTCAATGCTTTTTTTGCCTCTGTCTTCACAAACACGGTCAGCTCCCAGACTGCTGCACTGGGCAGCACAGCATGGGGAGGAGGTGACCAGCCCTCTGTGGAGAAAGAAGTGGTTCGGGACTATTTAGAAAAGCTGGACGAGCACAAGTCCATGGGGCCAGATGCGCTGTGTCCGAGAATGCTAAAGGAATTGGCAGATGTGATTGCAGAGTCATTGGCCATTATCTTTGAAAACTCATGGCGATCGGGGGAGTTACCACATGACTGGAAAAAGGCTAATGTAGTGCCCATCTTTAAAAAAGGGAAGAAGGAGGATCCTGGGAACTACAGGCCAGTCAGCCTCACCTCAGTCCCTGGAAAAATCATGGAGCAGGTCCTCAAGGGCCTGAAGCAATTCTGAAGCACTTAAAGGAGAGGAAAGTGATCAGGAACAGTCAGCATGGATTCACCAAGGGCAAGTCATGCCTGACGAATCTAATTGCCTTCTGTGACGAGATAACTGTCTCG
The DNA here is from genome assembly GCF_965140295.1 of Lepidochelys olivacea. Classification (NCBI taxonomy): domain Eukaryota; kingdom Metazoa; phylum Chordata; order Testudines; family Cheloniidae; genus Lepidochelys; species Lepidochelys olivacea. The sequence continues at coordinate 173,764,465 of NC_140411.1, forward strand.
GTGGATGAGGAGAAAGCAGTGGATGTGTTGTTCCTTGACTTTAGCAAAGCTTTTGACACGGTCTCCCACAGTATTCTTGCCAGCAAGTTAAAGAAGTATGGGCTGGATGAATGGACTATAAGTTGGATAGAAAGCTGGCTAGATTCTCAGGCTCAATAGGTAGTGATCAATGGCTCCATGTCTAGTTGGCAGCTGGTATCAAGTGGAGTGCCCCAAGGGTCGGTCCTCGGGCCGGTTTTGTTCTATATCTTCATTAATGATCGGGAGGATGGTGTGGATTGCAAGTTTGCAGATGACACTATACTGGGAGGAGAGGTATAGAATCATAGAATCATAGAATATCAGGGTTGGAAGGGACCCCAGAAGGTCATCTAGTCCAACCCCCTGCTCAAAGCAGGACCAATTCCCAGTTAAATCATCCCAGCCAGGGCTTTGTCAAGCCTGACCTTAAAAACCTCTAAGGAAGGAGATTTACCACTTGTGGTAAAATTTACAATATATTCAGCATGTCTTTCTCCTAATCCCATATCAGTGAGTATTAAACTACAATGAAGGGCTAATTCTGTCTGACTGCAGCTTCTTTTATTCACATACTCTTCTCTCCCTTTCTTTATCTAGCTGTTTGGGACAAAGCATGCAGTGCTGCCTGCTGAGAAGCCTTTAATTGTATTGTATCAGAAGCCAGATGTATTTTAAATAGAAACAGAAAAACCTTGCATAAAACCATGAGCATCTATGTGCTCTCAGCAAAGCCACGAGGTCAGTGGGATGGAGGAGGCAGAGCCTAGACCCCATCCTCCAGTGCAACTGGTGGCATAGTTTTACTGCCACACTGGGGGTATAGACATGTCCCTGTTTACTCCCTTCTGCAACCAGTATGGAGATCAAGAGGGAGATTAACTGTACAAGTCACAATCTCACTCCTGGGCTGCTTCAGGTACATTGCAGCAACCTGTTTCCCCTTACTAAGGGCTAGACCACAAACTGAAGATCTAGTCCAATATAAATTATTGTATAGTATAATGAATTGCCTATCCCATTTCAAAGAGTAAATGCCTACCAATAAATAAAAGGCTCCTTGTGCCCTTTCATCCTGCCTAGCCTCTTAAGAGCCAATCACACTCAAGCCCTTGATCTTTACTCAGAAATCACTCTTAAGCCCTTCAGTCATAACTGTGAATCTATTCTGTGTCACAATTTTGGACTCTACTATACAGCTACACCATTTGGGTTACTTAATTTGTAACATTTCAGAGAGGTATTTACAATGGTGCCAGTATAATGTTTTAAAGAGAAGAAACACTGTTGGCAATTCAGGTCATGAAGAGTAAAATTGACTAGAGAGGTAAAATCACAAAAGGCTATATTGTGATTCTGCTACTCACATTAATCAGTATCTTACTACTGAAGTAGTCCAATTAATTTTAATGAGACTATTTGTGGGTTAAGGTTCTGTTCAAAATGAGTAAGGGGTTCACAATCTGGCCCCAAATCTTGTCAACTGATAAACTTCCTGCTGAACTTGTCTTCTAATGTAGAAAGAGATTGTTTCTGCTCTTCTTTTAATAACAAATACACAGTTGCAATGAATGAAACAATATGAAGCTGTACATACAAGATAAAACAATAAGCTATACATAAAGCCATAAGCTAACAGACAAAAATTAAATGATTTTTTTAAATGACTATATGAAATTTTCTGCAGAATAAAAAATAAACTATGAGTATATTAGAAGACACAGCCAGAGTAAAAAGAATGAGGAGTACTTGTGGCACCTTAGAGACTAACAAATGTATTTGAGCATAAGCTTTCATTACACAAAGTAAAACTATTTCCACATGCTTATTTTCCCCCTACTGTTACTCACACCTTCTTGTCAACTGTTGGAAATGGGCCATCCTGATTATCACTACGAAAGTTTTTTTTCCTCCTGCTGATAATAGCCCACCTTAATTGATCACTCTCTTTATAGTGGGTATGACAACACCCATTTTTTCATGTTCTCTCTCTCTCTCTGTGTATATATATATCTTCCTACTGTATTTTCTACTGCATGCATCCAATGAAGTGGGGTTTAGCCCACGAAAGCTTATGCTCAAATAAAAGTGTTTGTCTCTAAGGTGCCACAAGTACTCCTCGTTCTTTTTGCTGATACAAACTAAAACGGCTACCACTCTGAAAACAGTCAGAGTAGTTCAACCACATGAGAATCTGGCTTGTATCACTGAAATGCCCTTCACCTTGGCATGTTTTGCCTTTTCTGAAAACAAAATGTTGAAAAACTATTTAAAAGCTATTTATTGAAGCACTTTGTTATAATATGTTGCTTCATTACTTTAACTTGCTTATATAATTTTTGTAACTGTTGTTGGTTTTTAATGCTTGTCTTGTTCTTTAGTATAGTGATTTGAGTAGTTTTCTTGGTAGCAGATTCAGCTGTAGTTGCAGTTGAGTAGCAGATTCTGCTCAAAGTAGAATGCACTTTATTTTGTGTTAGGGCAAAAATTGAAGTCACAAATCAAGGAGTTTATACATTTGACAAAGTATATGGACCGAAATTTCCACAATGACAGAGTTCTCCAATATTCGCCATTATACGGGGGGCATCCTTTGTACCATCACATAGGATCACACCATCACGTCAAGACAAATCAGTCCATGATGAAGGAAGAATTACTCTATATAGTATATTCCAGGCTGCTATATATGAAACCAAATGGTGTAAAAAGCCTCTGGGCCAGATTTTGTATGTCATCCATCTTCTGCTGATCTCAGTAGAGCATGATGAAGGTGGTTATGTGTCAAATGAGTATTCTAGCTAGTGATAGCCAGAATTTATTGTACTCCCGCTACTGCTGCTCCTCATACCTCCCTGGACTCTCCCTGGCACCAACATCCCTTGTGCCAAAAGCTGTGGGAAGGAAGGTGCAGAATACTCCATGTCAACTCTATGGTCAGCAGGGACTTGCCCATAGCAGAACTATTCCCTGCAGGGAAAATGTAGATGCTTTGCACTCTCTTTATGCCAAAGAATCTGCCCATCTTTATCTGCATCCGTATAGCATAGTGACTACCTAATTAAATCATGATAGAATACATTAACAAAATAATATTTTCTTCTAGTTTCCAAGTCAAAAAGGGCTGGAATCCTTATTTTTGTTTCTTTGTTTGTTTTAAGGTCCTCTAGACTCTTTGACCTGTTCCTCTGACCTTCTAGCACAGAAGCCAAATTGCCTTTTCAGCAGCAGTTTGTTACATAGCCAAAATTCACTCATTTTCTTTTATGAAAATCAGTGTAGAATAAGAGTAAGCTTGCATATGTATTTTGAACAAATACTGTAAAGCCCTTAACCTGTTTAAATGACAGTGTAGTGTAATGAGCAGCACTTACTGGGATTACAAAACAAAACTATGATAAAAATGTCACTCTTCGTGATGTGACTGGAGAAACAAAGTGTTCTTATTTCCTGTCCAGAAGTAATTTTAGGTAACAAATTTCAATAGCAACTGCTTTTCCTGCTTATTCTGTGCTGTTACTCAAATGTGTCAAGTGTATTTCCAAGTATATAAATGAAACACGGATCTGACTTGAGTAGAAGAACACTAGTCTGGAACTGCACTACATATAGAGTAGTCACTACTCACCACATCAATATGCATCACTCTCTATTAAAGTCAATTTTCCCTAATTTAGAGTAAAGTGTTGAATAATGCCACAGGATCATGGGAGCAAGAATGGAAGCATGGCATATTACCTCCTAATCTTTAATGTCTTCTGGCACTTCATTTTTTCACCTTACACTGAAATTAGCTTTACCTGCCATATAGTATAACCATGAATACATAAAAGAAGAAAAACACAGATTTAATATTTCCTTTCTATCATTCATAATTCTGGAAAAAAAACAAAAAAATAAAAAGCAAGATTTTCAGGAATATAAGCACAGTAGTGAGAGAGAAGTAAACTTTCTAGTTACATGAAATTGGTTACATTTTCTATATGTGGGCCTGACCTGGCATACTGGGAGGTGTGCTGCCTGCAAGGGCCCATATCTGAGACATTACGGAAGGATTGTTAAGAATTATCTGGCCCTCTGACTTCTACCCCTTACTGCTCAACCATGTGGGCACTAATGATACCACAAGGCATGACCCTCAGCAGATCAGAAGTGACTATAGGACTCAGAGAGTGAGAATGAAGGAGTTGGGGGTGCAAATATTTTCATCAGATCTTCCTGTCAAAGGTATGGGCCCAGGCAGAGACAAACAAATTTTGGAGGTCAATGGATGTGAGGATGGTATCACCAGCAGGGCTTCAGCTTCCTCAATCCTGCAATACTGTTCTGATATTAAGGACTGCTTAGCAGGGATGTGGTCTAGCTTTCAAGGAAGGGGATGAGTATCTTCAGATACAGACTGGCTAACCTACTGAGGCAGGCTTTCAGCTAGGTTTGACAGGGGCAAGAGACAGAAGCCCACAACTAAGGGTATGACTACACTATGAAATTAGGTCAATTTTATAGACGCCGATTTTTAGAATTCAATTCAATACAGTCGATTGTATATGTCCACACTAAGTGCATTAAGATGGTGGAGTGCATCCTCACTATCATGGCGAGCATCGACTTATGGAGCAGTGTACTATGGGTAGCTATCCCACAGTTCCCGCAGTCTCCGCCACCCACTGCAATTCTGGGTTAAGCTCCCAATGCCTGATAGGACAAAAACATTGTCACAGGTGGTTTTGGGTACAAGTCATCAGTTGCCCCTCCCTCTCTGAAAGCAATGGCAGACTATCATTTTGTGCCTTTTTTCCTGGATTACCCGTGCAGATGCCATACCATGGCAAGCATGGAGCCCGCTCAGCTCACCGTCACCGCTGCTGTTGTGGGCAAGTCTATTGTGTGGGTTGCTGTGATCCAAGTAGCTAATGCAATCATTGATGTTCTGTTATCAAGGGTAGTGACTCTGGGAAATGTGCAGGCCTTTTTAGATTTTAGGTGCATCATATTCCTGTCCTTTGTCACTGGTGAAGAAGTCTTGCAGCCATACATTCCAGTCCAGTCAGCGCAGTAACACCCCATAGCACTTCTGTGGTTGATACCTGTAACAGCTCCAGGGCTCTTGCTCTTTTGCATTGGCCAAGGTACCATGCCCTACCAGGCTCTCCAAGCATTCAACACAGAGGCACCTGCAGTAGCTGGCATTGCTACACAGCAGCATCTCCTGGGTGCCTTCGCAGTAGGACTGGTAGCCGTCTTCGTCGGACATGTAGCTTGGCTGGGGGTTCTGGGAATGCCCGGCTCCTAGCAACCTCCACGGCATGGTGTATGGCTCCACCGCTTCCACTGCAACTCTTCTCTCCTGGGAGCTGGAGGCTTCTGCCTCAGGTTGCTCTCCCAGCCGGCAGCACCGCGCGGTCGCACCTACCCCAGCCTACCCCTTGCTCCCACGGCTCATGAAGCCTAGACAATAGTAAGGAGCAGTTCAACTATAGGCTGAGCAAGTGCAAAATGATGGTAGAATGTGCCTTTGGATGTTTAAAAGCTCCCTGGCGCTGTTGGTGAGACCTCAGCACAACCAATATTCCCATTGTTATTGCTGCTTGCTGTGTGCTCCATAATATCTGTGAGAGTAAGGGGGAAGATGTTTGTGGCTGGGTGGGAGGTTGTGGCAAATCGCCTAGCATCTGATTTTGAGCAGCCAGACACCAGGGCGATTAGAAGAGCACAGCAAGGTGTGCTGCACATCAGAGAGGCTTTGAAAACCAGTTTCATGACTGGCCAAGCTTCAGTGTGACAGTTGTGTGTTTTTCTTTTTCATGCAAACCTGCCCCCTTTGCTGATTTTAATTCCCTGTAAGCTAGCCCCCTTTTCCCCTTCAAAATAAAGTAACTATTGTTTTGAAACCATGCATTCTTCCTTTGTTAATTAAAAAAAATGAGATAATGGACAAGGTAGCCCAGGGTGGGGTGGGGGAGGAGGGAAGGACAAGGCCACATTGCTTATTGTAGCCACACTGAAAATGAAACTGTTTGAATGACAGCCTTCTGTTGCTTGGGCCATCCTCTGGAGTGGAGTGGCTGGGTGCCCAGAGCCTCCTCCCCCCACCATCTTGGGCGTCTGGGTCAGGAGGCTATGGAACATGGGGAGGAGGATAGGCGGTTATACAGTGGATGCAGTGGCGGTCTGTGCTCTTGTTGGCTTTTCTGCAGCTCCAACAGATGCTTCATCATGTCCGTTTGCTCCCCCAACAGACGCTTCATCATGTCCATTTGCTCCCCTATTAGCCTCAGTGTTGCGTCCAGCCTCCACTCTTTACACTCAATTCTTTCCTGGCCTCTGCCACTGAAAGCCTCCATGCATTAAGCTGTGCCCTATCAGTGCGGGAGGACTTCATGAGCTTGGAAAACATGTCATCCTTCTAATCTGTGATAACCTCAAGGACGGAAATGATAGGGGGAGCATAGAAACATTCTACGTTCTACGATTCTGAGGGGACTGCATGGTCACCTGTGCTGCTGAGTTTGCCACACTGACCAAACAGGAAACGAAATTCAAAAGTTCCCAGGGCTTTTCCTGTGTATCTGGCTAGTGCATCGGAGTTCAATGTGCTGTCCAGAGTGGTCACAATGGAGCACTCTGAGATAGCTCCCAGAGGCCAATACCGTTGATTTGCGTTCACACTATCCCAAATTCGACCCAGAAAGGTTGATTTTAGCACTACTCCCCAATGAGGGGAGGAGTAGAGAAGTCGATTTTAAGAGCCCTTTACATTGACGGAACGGGGTTGGTTGTGTGCACTCAGTCATTTTTAAATCGACCTAACGTGGCTAAATTTGACCTAACCCAGGGCTGAGTTCAAAACCCAGAGACCTGGGTGAAGGGTCGTTATCTGGGAGTGGGACAAGGGAAACACTGCAGAGCCAAAGGAGAGACAAGAGGGAATACAGAGTGGAAATTCAATTAACATCTTAGATGCCTATATACTAATTCAAGAAGTATGGGGAATATATTGGAAGTACTATAAATGCTAGTGAATAATCACAATTATTTCATAATTGGCATCACAGCAACTGGTAGGGTAATTACATGACTGGAATACTGGTATAGAAGGGTACAGCTTGTTCAGGAAGGACAGGAAGGGAAAAAAGGAGGAGGTGTTCCTTGTATATCAAAGATGTATACACTTGCACTGAGATTAAGATAGAAGTAGGAGGCAGACCTGCTGAAAGGGGTAAAAGGGATAAAAACAAGGGTGATATTATGGTAGGTATCTACTATAGGCCACCTAACCAGGAAGAAGAGATGCATGAAGCTTTTTTAAAAAACAACCAAAAAATAATCCAAAACACAAGACTTGGTGGTGATTGGGGACTTCAACAACCCACACATCTGTCGGGAACACAATTTTATCCAAGAAGTTCTTGGAATGCATTGGAGACTACTTTTTATTACAGAAGGTGGAGAAGGTGACGAGGCAAGAGACTGTTCTAGATGAGGGATAGTTTGGGGAAGCAGCCCCTGCCCAAATCTGCTTTCTGAAGAAAAAGAGTTCAGGCTCCAAAGGAGCACCTTTCCTGAGCACCCTTGTGACCAGCAACTGCTGAGCCAGCCCTCTGTCACTCCAGCTCCAATTAAGGAAGGTGAATTGGAGCTGACTCAAGGAACCTGAGCCTGATTGGCAGAGGCAGAACATATATAGGGGCTATATACAGGCTCAGAGGAAGGAAGCAGGGGGAGGGGGAAGCCAGAAAGTGGAAGGAGAGGAGTAGCTTTCCCCTCCTGGCTGCAAGAGAAGCCCCTAAGGCGGGAACCCCCAGCAATATGTGGTGAGAGTTGGCGGGTTTTTGCTACGTAAATAAACTGCACTGGCAGCTGCTGAACCAGAAGGTCTCTGAATGATTTTTGGAGCAGAGCAGAGGCAGGACAAAGGGGGGCCCTGCTACGCCCTGTTACAACCCTCAAATGAAAAGGAGTACTTGTGGCACCTTAGAGACTAACCAATTTATTAGAGCATAAGCTTTCGTGAGCTACAGCTCACTTCCTCAGATGCATCTGAGGAAGTGAGCTGTAGCTCACAAAAGCTTATGCTCTAATAAATTGGTTAGTCTCTAAGGTGCCACAAGTACTCCTTTTCTTTTTGCGAATACAGACTAACACGGCTGTTACTCTGAAACCCTCAAATGGTTTTAACAAATAAAAGGTGGGGGAATGAAGCAAGACTATCAAACTGATTAATTTGTTAGTGTTATTTAGTAAAGTGAAGAGAAGGTGAGAAACTGGCCTAACCTTAGAGAGAGATAATTCTGTTCCACAATACACAAAGATCACCCAGATTGCCAACCTGAGAACAACCGGTCATATAAATATTATCCAAAGTGACTGAAAAAAACCCAAACAAACATAAGTACAGAGTCAGACTTACAGTCTGAGTATTCCATGAAGCCAAAAAGAAGACTAATAAAACCTAGGGCTGTCAAGCAATTAAAACAATTAACTGTGATTAATCATGCGATTAATCATTCTGTTAAACAATAATAGAACACCATTTATTTAAATAGTTTGGATGTTTTCCAAAATATTTAATACATTTCAATTGGTATTCTATTGTTTAACAGTGAAATTAAAACTGATTAATCACAATTAATTTTTAATTGCAATTCATTTCTTTGAGTTAATCATGTGAGTTACCTGTGATTAATTGACAGCCCTAATAAAATTATGTATTATTTCCACTATTTCTACCACTGATGTGTGGGAAAAAAATGAAGAGGGCAGGGGAAAGTCAGCAACCCTTCACGCAAGAAGATTTTTTATAGGGATGAATCACAGCATCTAAAGAGGTATTCTGGGGTGAGGTTCTCAGTTTGTACAGATAAAATTCTATATGCCTTTGCCATTGGTACCATAGGCATTCCATTATAGCTGAATCATGAAACTGAGATGAGAAAATTCCTGGCTTTTGCTCCCATTTCTGCCATAGACTTGCTGTATAGACTTGAGCAAACCACTTTGGCTGAGATTTTCAAGGGAATTGAAGGGATTTAGACACACATCTTCCATAGAAATCCTCCTAGACTGCTTTAAAAATCTCATCCTAAGTGACTTGTCCAGAAAAACTGTGGTAGAACCAGGAGAACATTTATGACTATGTGTGTCTAAATCTCCTAGACTGCTTTGGAAATATCAGACTTAATCTCTCTCAATCTCAGCCAAATTCTGGCCTAATGTTAGCGTGTGTGCAATTCCACTGAAGTCAGAGTAATTTCACCCACTTACCCATCTAGATTGGGTCCTCTCTGTCTCCTGTTCTTCCTCTATAAATTGGGAATAATGATGCTTAGCTATGTTGACACATGTAAAGCAATACACAATTGCTAAGTATTATTACTTCACAATCAAGTACTCAGGCCAATGTAATCACTGTAATAGAGTACAACCCACTTAAGATTAGTGCCAGAAAGAGCTGAGTTCACTTAATAAAATAGGATGTGTAATTTGTTTTGTTTTTTTAAAGACCCATTTACTTGACTCGGACATAAACATATGGGAAGTAATAAAAAGAGAAGGATTTGGCAGGTAGCTAGTATTTGAGGTAATCTGTAGTTTCTGTTATTAGCTGGACTGTGTGGGCCTTTCTGGGTACAATTCATGGAGGTCACACAACATAGACCCTGCAATGTCCATTCAGAGAAACAGATAGTAAACTAGCCCCTGCAGATTCTTTCTAAGGGTTAGGTTCTACTCACACTTACAAGAAAATTCTCTAAGAAGGCACAGGTAGACACTTGGAATATTCCAGCTTCACTAAAATACACTTCCGGAGGCTAGGCATTCTAGGTAAGGGGCAGGGATGTGGTGGGTCGGGCTGAACCAACAGTGTCAGCTCAGATTTGGAACCCTCTTGCAATGTTTGCATAAGAGAGACACCAATGCCAAACCAATCCCAATTTAAAATTGGTAATAATTTCTAGATGAACCATGTACAGCACCTAGTTGTTAGCATTCATAAAGCTCCAAGGGATGAAATATACCTTTGGTTAGAAACCTTGCACATTCCCACATCCCTCAGTGGGGTTGCACAGGATGAGGAGATGGTGTGGATTTGTTCCTACTTTTTATTATATCTTATTTCCCTTAAAATCACATTCTGTTCTCAGATACATGGATATAAAGGTCTGCTCTGCCTTAATTTTAAAACCTGACCCAACCTAACTAGACTCAGCCAATCTGAACCCAAGCTGAAGTGTGTTGTTTTCATACCTGAGTCGATCTGACACTTTTAGCCAGGACCCATCAGGTTCAGTTCACATTGCAAGGGTCTCGCTGTCAGACTGGTCTCCATTTTCTTTACTTTGTTGTCTCTGAAGAGCCACCTGTGTTAATTATGCCCCAGACCCACTCTCCGTCCTATAGCTTGATATTCCAGCCCAGCAACACACATCAGAAGGGTGGCCAGATCCCCTCTCATTCCAGGCTCATCACCCTGAACCAGTCTCAGAGACATCTCCTCGTCCTTGGGGTTTGGCCTAGCTGGAGCTTCCCACTCCCCAAACCCCATGCCCACAATCCAACTCCAGCTACCTCCTGCCCAGGGGGTCAGCATGGTGGTCGTGTGACCCGTTCTTGCTGGCTGCCACCACCTTACTGTGCTGTATGTGCTTGGAGTGTGTGTGTTGATGAATTGAAGCACTTCTCACTCCACAGCGTACACAGCACAGCAGGACAGCAGTGGCTGTCCACAGCCACCATTACCCTGACCCCACGGGTAACAAGAGGTGATCAAAGACTACAACCCAAGCTCAACAGAGTTGAGCTATTTTTATATCTGACCCAAACCCAACACTTGTAGTCAGGTCCCATTAGGTTCAGGCTGGGTTATATGGCTCTATGTGGATGTGTCTCCCATTGAAGTGAATGGGATTTAGACCTGTATATCGGAGGACAGAATCATGTCTAGTAGGCAAATCCATCTCTTTTTTATCTTTAATCCAGTCAGCATAGTTACACTTTGGATGAAATTGGTCTATTTTAGTCACAATAAATAACATGAGTCACTGAAATTAACTAAGTTGAAAAACAAGCTAAATAGGACTATGTATCTTAACAGGTTTTTAACATTCAGTTTGAATCAGTCTATAATTAGCACAATGTCAAAGAGTCCCGAAGTACTAAATGACTTTCTCAGTCCTGCTACCCAACCTGTTCTTTACCTCTGTTCCTTAGCATTGTGCTTTTATCTGTACATTTTGGCATCCTACTACACAGGGTCCATCTTTGAGGAACTAAGAGGTGATAAATTGTTTGAGCACTCAAAAGGAATCAGAAAAAAAATTAAAGGCCATATTCTACCCTAAATGTATGTGTGAAACAATTGTTAACAACTTAGATGTGGCTATTAACCTGAATGTATTTTTCAGATTTAAAAAAAATCACATGTGCATAGTGGGAGGTGCTGCTATAACTATTTTTGAATCTAATCTTTAATCTTTTTTATCCACTGTAAAAAATGCACTATCTTGTAACCTCAGACTGTTCAAGGAGTACTTTTGAGTATCCGCTGTCCATTTTAGTGTGAAAGGTTCAGGACAAGTCTTAAGGAAACTCTTTGTTTATAAGCCTCCATTGAGGCTGCCAAATCCCACCCCAAGAAGTTATTGGGGGTCATAAACCAGTTAATTAATCCTGAATGCCTACAACCTGCATCAGAGCCAAGCACGAATTGATGTGAAGAACTATCATCCTACTTCACTGAAAAGATCACACAAATTCAGGAAGTCTTCTCAAACAGCATGGATCCACTACATCTATACCCAGCAACCAACAGCCCAGCTGCATTCCCAGAATTCAAGTATGTTCACACATCAAGTAGTTCCGGATCCTCTAAAGGAATCTTGAGCCAGGACTTATGAATCCAACCAATGACTCTCCTGGCTTGTGAAAGAGAGTCATGGACAAGTGGTGTCCCTCCTGAAAAAAAATATCCAACATCTCATCCAGAAAAGTAATCTTCACTTTGTCCTTCAAACATGCAATGGTCTGACCAACACTGAAAAAAAAACATTCTAGATATTTCAGTCCTAGCCAACTACCATCCAGTGTTAGTGTGTGTGGGAAAACTCACTAAGAAGCTAGAAAAAGGCCAACTAGAAGCTCATCTAACTGATGCTAACACTCTAGACCCAACTTAATCTGGATTCCAGCCAAGACATAGAACCAAAATTGCACTGATGGATTGGCACGGATGGATGATCTCCTTCTGTCAATGGATAGGCATCCATTCCCATTCTCTCTGCAACATTCAATGTTGCTAACCATGAGACTATGCTACCTCATATGAGTGAGATGCTAGGTGTCTAGGGTGCTACACTAAAATGGTTTAGCCCTTTCTGGGGGCATGCACCAATCGAGTAGTGATGGGAAACTACAGCTCCACCATGAAACTCTTCACTTATGGAGTTCTAGGTCTATCAATTTTCTCTCTGGTCCTTCACTACATACAACGACACCTTCTCCATGATGGCCAAGTGCTTGGATGAGTTAAGCTCTTCGATCAAGAACAACTGACTGAACCTGAACCTAAGCAAATTAGAGGTAATTCTGGTGGGTGGAGGACAATATTTTGAAGAGCTTGCAGTTATGGTTCAGTCTCCATTGGTTGAAGGAGGGAGAAGCTTCTGCAGTTACACACACACGCGCACACACTTGCGCACACACTTCTATTGCTTTGTGTTTATATTAGAAGGCAAGGTCAAAGAAATGTGCCACACTCTTGGACTGGGTAGTGGTGAGGTTTGTGATGGTCCTTAGTTCCTGGGGAAGTTCATTTCCCAGTCTTGGACCATCCCTGGAGAAAGTTCTGTCCTTCACACAAAGGTACTTCACTCTTATTGTTGGGAGTTCCATTGTGCCAGAGAAGCATAGCTGTTGCTCATGGTCTTCATACCAGAGCTTTAAACAATCTTTTAGATATACATTGTCCAGTCATGAAGCACTTTGAAGATAAGGATTGGGAACTTGAACATGATTTGAAATTATATGCAATGTTCTGAACGAGCTGGAGTTTCCTAAATGCTGGTATATTGCATTGATGTTATCCAGCCAACAGATGCTGAAGGCATGAATAACTGAGGCCAGGTCTTCTTCCACCAGAATGGGATGGAGTTTCCCTTCCAAATGGAGATGGTAGAATGTGACTGCAGCACATCTCCTCAGCAACACAGGATACCTCAAACATATCAAACTTGTCCTCAACTTTCCACATTGGCTTCTCATAGAATTTCAAATCAAGTTAAAGTTCTCAATCTTTATCCAGGTATCCTGCACCTTTTTTTCCTATAGCAAATAGGAAAACAAAATCCGGTTTCTTCCCACAAGTTCTACCTGGTTACACCCACCCTTGTGGACTTTATTTTCCATACATTCAAAAAGAAGGAAAACACATTTTTTTACTCTTTCTTCTTCCCCACCCCACAGAACATTTTCTGCACACTTTTACATGTTGTCTCATACTCCTGTGCTAACCTTTCCCACGACTATGGCTTTGAGGTACTCATTTGTTTGCATATTTATAAAAAACCAGACAATCGAAATCATTCCGATACTAACCAATAATTACAAAATTAAAACAATAACGTCCTGGTTCCCAAGGACACAGACAACAATCATCCCTTACTTCATAAACATGGTCCTTATTTACACCTGTGCAACCCCATTTTTGACCAGCAGGGGTAGAACAAGTATAACTGCTAGCTGAATTTAAAACTTGGTTAACTTTATCTACACAGAAAGTAGGGAAGCACGACAATAGTTCCCTGATTAAGATGTATCCCAGACGGAAACGTTATTTCTCCCAGTTTTGCTAAAGTGACACTCCCCCTCTGAGGAAAAAAAGTCATGAGAGTAAGAAACAGCTTGTTAGAAAATGGAGCTGTCCCCTCTCCCTTTACCACCCTCATCTTTGGAGAATGAAAAGAGTTCATAGTACCTTTTCTTTACCAGTGTATATAGCTGTCAATGAAGATACTGATATATTTTAGGAAGATGATGAGGCTTGTTCCTTTCAACATTTTTATGGAATTGGGAATACAAAAATTGTAGATATCATGGAAGTGTAATATTTTCCAGAATATGAAAAGGATCTTGCATTTAACGCTATCCCAAATAAATAAATCTGAGATATGGGCTAAGTGGCTTACTTAGAACATAGTAAGATAAACCAGTAATGAGACTGAGCAAATGAAAACACAATATTCTTAGCTCCAGAAGTGATTTGGAGACTAAAGGGTAAAGGAATAATGTTGAATTTATCATTTTAACTCTTTCACTGCTGATTATTTTTCCCCAATATTGAGATAAGGAGTGGGCCATAACAGAGAAGAGAATCGTTTATAACCATATGTTTCTGAGACAACATGGTTAATGGATGTGAAAATATTTGCAACTATCCCCACAGCAATTTTTTTTCATGGATTTTTTACTATTTTAAATTCTGAATTTTACTAACATTTCCCAATTTGTGAACACTTTGTGATCTCAAAAATAAGCAAATTTCAGTGGAAACATGTTGTTGGAGAATTATTCATCCAGCTGTAATATTGAACTTCATCCTTTCTGGAGGATTTAAGAAAAAAATGGAACAAGTTATGGTCAATGTCAGGGGTCTGTTTTGATTTGTATAGATGATACAATTGTTAATCATATTATTCTCATTATTTTCTTGTGTTTCCCCCCCTACATGAGCCACAATGAGATCTTAGCAGTCAATTCATTAACTACTTCAGTTAGTGGCATTGCACTTTTTCACATGGCATAAAGAATTGGTGTTTGGTTCTGGCAGTTCTCCAGGAAGAGGTCACATTTAGGAATTTAAATGTGTAGAGGAAATAAGAGTAAATGGTAATCCAATGCAATTAATTGCAGAGTTATGAGAGACGATGGGATCACAAAAGGCTATCTAGCTGGTTTTAGCCACCTTCTGTTCTAAACAAGTTGAAGGGAGGAGGATCCCCAGTTGCTGGGAGTTTATTTTGGGAGGGGTTGTAATACGGAAAAAGTTGAGAGTCATTGAACTCAGTTTAAGATTAAATACGTTGCCACTAAAAATACAGAGAAACATCACTGAGAAGTAGAAAGTTTCAAGTTTAGTTCCTTTCTAACCTAGGTGAATCAAGAAATCTTGAACCTTAGCACATCTTTCACTAGTTTCACAGTCTCCAGTTGTCTTTGTTCCCCTCATCCATCCAACTCGGCCATGTTACAAAGTTATTCAATTTTCAATTACTGCCACTGAGAAAATGTCAGTATTTTAGAGATATTGTAATTTATATGTCATTTTAGGCCACAGAAGCACATGCTTGGCTTTTTGCACATATCTAACCATTTGAGTTCAATGGGACTAACCACAAGCATTAAGTGTTTTCTGGATCATGCCTAAAGCCCTAATTCAAAACCCACTGAACTCAACAAGAGTATTTCCACTGATCTCAGTGGCTTTTGAACAGGAATTTAGTGTGGAGTTAATCCCATCAGAGAATTTGATGGACACTAATACAGAGCAAAACTGAGCTTCAATTAATACTATTATAGACACATAGGATTCTGAGAGCAAAAGAACAAATTGGCGTACCAAATGGAATTTTCTACTTTGTCGAAGAATACTCAGTCTGTAGCTCTCAAGTGAATGTTTATCTAGATGGCGAAGTAAGCATAATGGTATGGAATAGACATGATGAGTGCCCTAAAGTTGAACAAAAAAGATATTAAGATGGGTTACATAGTTATTTATACAGGTAGCTAAATTAAGTAAGTGAAAATGTCTGTTTTGATGTTTTAGCTGAAATAGGATATTTTGTTCAGCTTCTTTGATAAATGCTTTAACTATTTCTCTATAAATAATCTTTTTATGCAATTTCTGTCGTCTGAACAGCATGGATCAAATTTATCCTTGGTGTAACTCAATTAACTTCAGTGGCCTTACAGAGAGATGTCGGCTTAATTCTTATATTTTGGTTCATCATCTTTTAAAGGTTGAATGCCAATTTTCTACATTTTTTTAAGAAACAAGGAGATTAGTGACTGTTTTAATAATGGTAGCTGACATCCATTCCCTATAATTCATACTGACCTTAACTAAAGTTTAGCTTTACTCGGGTGATAATCCCATTCCATTCTTAGGAAGGGCACAGAGAGGTAATGACAGAACACATGAGACAAATATTTCCCCTGTTTAACTTTTTTTTTTGCTTTATTCGGCATGAGAGGTACTCCTGGCAATAACCCAGAATACTTTTTGCAGATTCCTAAGCACTTGTCTGCTATAAAAATAAATTTACTGTCTCATCCACTCTGTCTGTGGTGTAATGCAAGAAATTGCTCTATTCACATGGATAATGTAGCTCAGTGAATTTGTCACCTCACTTGAAATCTGTGCCTAAAAAGGATGACTATAATTTGCAACCTCCATTTTAAAAGAGTTAATACTGGAAATAGAGTTCACTACTCAACTGAATTTCTCTTGAGTGCTTGACTCCCTCTTAATTCATACCACACATACTAGCGAGGACTGGCCGGTACAGAATTCTTAATAGTTTTATATCACCTTTAGCCTTCAGTGTGCAGGCATAACACTGTGTTATGTTGTCCTACACAACATTTTTGTGTTGTCCTATACAACATTAAGAATATGGGGAAACCAGAATGGCAGAGCTGGATTCCAAATAATTATTTATTATCTACATACAAATATACAAAACCTAGCTACCTGTGTATACTACTGCTGTGGCAGGGTTCTGAATGGCTTCTGCAACAGATGACAGAAAGGCCTACTGGAGGACTTTCAAACTATTGGAATATTGCCCAACTCCTATATGCTACAGGCATAGCTCCAGACAGAAAAGGGAAATATTTCTCCAGTGCTGTTGGCAGGTATCAGACAAGTATGCACAAGTAAACCCACAGTTACAGTATCAGATCAGTTAATCGGTATTAACTGCCTTCCTCACTGTTCCGGGGGTTTACAAGAAGCAGCTCCCCCTGGCACTAGCCCAGAAGCAGCAGCAGAAGGGAAAAATGAGGAAGTAAAATGTCTTCCTGGCAATACTGAGCAAGGAAATTATCAGGAGGCTCCAGAGAGGAAAAGGACTCCCACCTCCAATGTCACCAAAGATCTGTGTGTCAGGCACAGAAAGTTCTTGAGACTGGGCCAGGCTAAAGGAGGAATAAGCATAACATGACATTGCTATAGCACCAACTGTAGGTTCAGGTTAGCCAGACGGTGGCTGGGTCCATCTAGTCATGTACTGAGCCCAGACAGGTACAGCATTCAGGAGAAAGCATTTGGCTGCAAAGGATTGCCTTGCAGAAATAGAAAGTGATGCAGTTCCTCACTGGCTCTCTGGGGGAAGGGGAGCTGTGGAACAATGGTCTGGTAGCTCAGAAAATGAAGATACAACTTTGATGACTTTTTTCATTAGGTTTGCAATACTGAAGTTTCCTTTTTATAAAAATAAAAGGATCTCCTATAAGGCCCCGATCCAAAGCCATTTAAGTCAATGAGAATCATCTTTACATTGCATTTTCAATCCTCCTGCCATTGACAACTCATTTTTCCAGAAGGCTAATTCTTCTGTCACTCTGAAGGTAAAATGCACACTGACTTAAATGAACGTTTTGAAAAGCATGAGCATCAGGATCAAAGAGGCCTAAGTAATGCTGAAAATATGTCATTTTATGGACAATGTAGCATTCAATGATTGATTCTAGTGCATATGCAGGAAAGAGGCTAAAACCAAACAAAATATGTTTAACATAGAATAAAAGCAAAATTCCAATTTTTAATCCCCAAAATTGATTTATGTTTTCTAGTTGACAGTGATTCAAATTTGAGTTAATGGGACCTGGATCCAAACTATTATTGAGATTTTTGCTGTAGCAGTGGAACCCAAAGCCCAAGTAGTGATGATGAATAAAAGAGAGGAAAAATTGGCTATCCATAGTTTGAGGGGAGCTGTGGAAGCTTGGAATATGAAAAGTGCTTCATATTCTTAAAGCCTGTAAATCTAACTTTACATTGTTATCAAAAATTTGCTCTGTATCAGTTTAGAATTTGTATATCTTTACAATAGCAAGCAGTCTCTGTAATAGAAAAAGGCAAAGGGGGAAAAGCTCTCTATTTTACAACAGTCACTTTGTTGATACAATCAATATCTGTGTGTGTTTATCATTCTGCTTCATCAATTATTGATTATATTGTTAACAGACTCCAGCAGAAATTCTCAGGATATAATTCCAACCAAATTAAAGAAATAGTCTTTTTGACCTGCTAGCCTCCTTAAATCAAATGTATTCATTTATTTTTTATATACAGGACAAAATATGGTTATAAACAATTAATGCATTCATAAGAGAGCTGCATTTCTCAAAGTATATATATATATATATCTGCCTAGATCAGCCAGCTCATTAGATTCAGTTTCACTGGATGCTCATGCAGACAACAGCAAAAAAAAAAAAAAAAATCTATGCAGCTGAATACATACTCATCATCCTATCTGACCATGGTACTAAAATCTGGTTCTTTCATTTGACAACTTACCATTGTAATCTAAGTGTAATAACTGTGTGAAATGTGGAGTTAGGCACCTAAATGCTGTTGACTCTGTCTACACTAGGGATCCTAACAGTGCTTACATGGCCTTCAATGGGCCAGTAGAGAACAGAACTTCCTTTTCCCCCATGTATGTTAACACCTTGTTTTTTATGTAAAGCTGATAAAAGGCCATGTTTTTAAAATTTTTCCATTTTTTTTCCTTTAAAAATGAAAATTCAGAATTAAAAAAAAACAAACATTTCTGATGTGCTGCTCAGCTGGACAGAAAACGAGGGGGAAGGGGAGATTTTTGTTTGTTGGTTGGGTGTATGTCGTCCATCTCTACTTTTAACTGACGTTATGTGCGTGTAAATAAATTTTATACCCAAATAAAGTATTTGGAGTTCCTATAAATAGAGCTAACATTCTCTATTTCAATGGTATTCTTCATCTCCAACCAAAGCCAACTTCACTGTCCACAAGGTGGAGCCCTACTAATTCCTGCCAGTTTCTCTCCAAACTCAGCCTGACCACTTCAAACCACCTTTCAGGTTTTCTTATCATGGAAGAGGAAGAGCCTATGGTTTCTGACTCCTCCATGTTTTGCCTGGACTCCGTGCCCAACCACTTCTCCAAAGCAGGGTCACCCATGGAAATCTCATGAAAAATGTGGCGGCTGGGTCCTCTGCATATTGAGGGGAAAAGGCCAGCAGGATTTGGCAATATCTTTGGTTGCAGGGAAGAAAGAAGTAAAGAGACAGAGACTGTGAGCCCGGAGGCAAAGGTGATGGTATTCTTATCAACCACAGTTCAGAAAGGAGAAAAAGAAAAGGTATTAGGGGGTGCAAGTTTAGTAGCTTTGTGTTCATCATATTAGGATTAAGCAGGTTTGTAGAACAACCTGAACTTATGTCTCAATAAGGTATCAATCAGAGATGGTCAAAAATACATTTCCCCCCAAGAACAGTGTGTGAAACAAAATGTTTAGTTTATAATTTTCTGGTTAGAAAATAGAAACTTTTAATTGAGATTAATATTTTCCCCACAGAAAATTTCAATTCGACTAAATTTTCAGATAGCCAACATGTTTTTAGTTGAACATTTCCAACTAGCTGTAGTGTAAATAGATAACTGATTATAGGAAAAGGTTGGGCAATGATAAGGTGTCAAAGTTAAGTTTAGTCTGGGAACCTAAATGAATTTAAATACTTTTAAATTCCATCAAGTTGAATGGAGATATCAGCTATCCAAAAAAGCCATAACAAATAATTTTAGAACCAAAACACTCAGCATTGTAGCCCAATCAATTATTGTACCAAGATTACTAATATTATTTTAGCAAAGGTTCTTTCTTTCTTGTTGATTGGGAGACTGATGGAATAAACTAGAGAGAGCAATATAAGATATTATCAACCAAATAAGTCCACTCATTAATATAACCAAACAACCTAAAGCAATATACAGAGATACAGGTTTTTAGGACTGATAGCATACTCATATATCCCTAAGCCTTATGGCAAAAAAAGATATAAGAATTCAGTCAGTGAAGCACATTAGAACAGATCACAAACTCTTTGTTACAGTTTTAGGAACTCGATGCACCAAAAATTTAGGAAACAAAGTCAGATCTTTTATACCTATACCTTTTGTAACCATACAGACCATTTTTGTAACCCATATCTGACCCTTTTCCGTGACCATCATAAACTTTATAAACTTTATTCTTTCCCCATCCATATGTGGCATTACTGGTATCCATAATTATACTTCTAATCATTGGCCTAAGCATTTGCATCAATCAGTTTCTTAATAACTATCATACAAAAATGCAGTCTAACTGTTTAGTTCCTATATTACAAAATCTTGCAAAACCCCCAAACTGTCCCACTATTTTGCGATAACTTTGCAAGCTTGTGGTGTACCTGTCTTTCTGCAGTCACTTGTTTATCACACGTAATAAGAAGGAACAGTTTTTGATGTGGGGTTAAATCCTAGGGCTCAGTTTGCCTAACGAAAAAGCCACCCTTAGCATAAGTTCATCACACTGGATGTTAGACTAATAAAACAGGCTGGTTCCAGCGGTTTAGGAACCTCCCACAGTGGGAACTTAACTATTTCACTCCAGACAGTGTCAAGAATAAATAAATGGGAACACAGCAATTCCATCTGATCAAAGATTAATACAAATAAGCATGCTCTTGTCTAACACTGAAGTTTATTAGATTTAAGTACACACAGATATAAGCAATAAGTTTAGAACATCCCACATATTTACCTAAATTCTGAGACAGTATTGAGCAATCAACAATGGGTCAGAGCTGGCCAAACACCTCCCTTCTGGGGAGTAAAGGTGTCAGAAGTCTCTCTAAGGATAGCTACAGAGGAATGCTCCAAAGTACACTGTATTATCTATAGTTTTTATAGCTAACTTCTACAAAACACATAGGTCATGTAATGATCCAGTAGGGGCATTTTTTCCTAACTTTCAATAAACTTCTAATATCAGAGGTGTCCAGACTCAAAGCCTTCCATCCACTTATTTTCTTTCATTCTCAGTTATTTAATTCTCTCTCCTCCCATTCTGATTAGCAGAAATTGCCAGCTACTTTTGACTTTGCCTCTAAAAGCCTGTTTTCCGATTAAACCTTAACTATGTGGTGTTCTATTTAATTAATTCAGGGTGGTTGAATGCACATAATATGGTTGCAATTAGTTTGATCACATTCTATGGTATACATACCCCTAAAATCCAGGGTAACAAGGCCTTTCTCTAATGGCGAAGCCTAACATTCCTATAATGTATGTTGTCCGACTTGCCAGCATGTTTCAAGCTAATAAAATTTCAAACTTATCCATACTATACCCCATAGTATATTACAAAGGCAGTGCATTGGTCAACAGTATCCTCTAAAATATTTAAAACCTTTTGCTCTTGTTGAGAACAACAAACCAAACACAGAAGTTTTTAGATAATTTTTATTTATTTTTCCCTTAACACAAGACAATTTTACAAAAATGAAATATTATCATTGCAACTTTTCCAAACCATCCGAACTCAACTGTTTTGTTCAATTACTGGGGAGAAAATTCCCCTAGGGTGGAGCACTTTGAAACCTGGAATTTCTGTATTGATGGAAAGTCCACATTTCAAAGCAAATGTCCTGAATAAAATATTATATATGCACAAAAAATTCATAAAAATTGAAGTGAAAAATTGTTTACAAATAAAACTGTTCAGTTCCAATAAGGTCAGTATGAAATTTTGTTGAAATCAACACATTCCTGCAAAATGTTTCAATTTCTATTAATTGGTAATTTCTGAATGAAAAAACATTCCATTAGAAAATTTCCTTCAGTTATGTGTACACAACACAAGAGTGTTCTTATCAACTGTTAGTTTAACAAGTTGAAGACACCCTTAAGCTGTGTCTACACAGATATTAATATGGTTACAATTATGTTAGCTGCCTGTCTTGTAGTTAAAGTAAATGTAAATTGAATCTTAGGTTTAGCCTAGCGGCAATAATATGATCAGTTAATAGAATGGAAAAGGTGTTGAACTGTGTCTACTCAGGTTAAGGAAGCTTTTCAGTAACGTTAATCTAACTCAATTAAGGTCTTGTCCAGATAAGGAAGATGGGGGGGTGGGGGAGGGGAAAGGAGCATGGTTTGTTGTTTTTTCAGTTCAGCTGCCTTAATTTAGACCTTGTCTACACTAGCAAAGGTGCATTCTTAAATCATGCTAACTGACATGCTAATTAACACAAGGAAAAATTCTAGGGGAAAACAAGGTAGTGTGTAGTTTTAACACAAGCCAGCAGGTCAAGTTAAACCCTAGGGTCTCCTACATTCTTTAACTCAACTTGCAACTCACGTTAAAATTACAGGCTGCCATAAGAGAAACTTCAGCATATCATGGAGAGATGTATTTTAGCCAGGGAGGGAGACCATCCCATAGAGGAGAGTGAGGCATCCAAATGATCACTCTCCTGAAGCACCCTGGCAGCTCAGGCAGACACAACATGGAACTTTTCTGAAACAAAAAAGGTTGATTAAGTTTGACAAACCAAAATGTTACAATACCAGATTACGTGACATAGTTCTAAATATTTTGTTTCAATTTCCCAATGGAAAATCAAATAAACTTGACAAACATGTTCTTAGGAGAAATTTCAGTTTTCCCAAACCACATTGCCCATCAAAAGCAAACGTTTAATTGGAAAATGGTGAGCATCCCTATCAAAAATATTGATTCCATTCATTTAGTCTGTTGTAGTACTAATATGTATAGCCAATGTAAAAATCAGCATTCACTTAGGTACCAAAATCTGCAACAAAATATTTCTAAATGAATGCTGCAGCAAGTGTACACAGTGCAATGTCAGGAGGGGGTAGAACAACACATGGAGAATAAACTATGGTCATATCCCAGATGTATCCTCTCCAGATTAGGGCTGAGGGAAGCTATTTATGCATTTATACACACAAATTTGTTTAAGCTTTTGTTTAAATGTATAAAAATAGAAGAAAAGCTACAGTAAGTGTCAATTTCCTTTTCACCATAGTCATCCTTTTGTAGTAAAACTGTAACAATCCATGTTTCTTTACTGTTAATTAAAATGTATGAAATGCTTAACTATTACTTGGATACTGATGGAATCAGATGAAACAAAATAAATAAATAAATAAATCACATTTTGATTTGCCACATAGAAAGGGTATAATGAGAGCTGGACCAGATGAGCAGAGGCATTATAGGCTTGTGTTCATGGCCTCAGATTCTGAAGTCAGGTGATTACAACAAAACATTAGCTTTTATTAAAAAAAGGTTCCAGCCTTCTGGTTGTGAAGAAAAGCTTGACAACATGACCCAAATGCCTGTAGACAGCCTGAAACAATTGACCAGGTAGGAGCCCCATTCATTTTAGTAAAGTGTTAACTCAACTCCACTGCCCTCAGATTCCTATCATCAGCACCTCAGCAAAGGTCTGTAAGCATAGGAAGAAGACAAGAGTACAGTGGACTCAGGCTTCCTGACTACACATCGATCACAAACAGACCAGCTGCTTCTGGGGTAAGTACTGGAATGTTCTGCCGGTATGCCTTCCCTTTCTGTTTGGGGGAAGGATTAGATAAATTACTGCTTCTGATACTGAGCTGAATTGATAATCCCTATAATCCCTATTGCCATTTATGGGAGGAGAAAGTAAACCCATTACACTGACTCTTCGGGAGGGATAAAGGTGAGGGAGATTGCCACTGCCTTGCCAATCGGGGTGCAAGGCCCCAAAGCAGAGTCATAGGGAGAGCCCATGTTACCTTAATCTGGTTTGGACTGTCAGAGGTGCCAAAGAACAGAAGTTATAAATCAAGTAAAATGTTTGGGAGTGAAGAAGAAAAGTATTAAGGTATTAGTAATAATTTAACAGAATATATAACATGACATTTTAAAAGTGCTCTGTAGAATATCCACCAGTACACATTTAAGCAAATTATGGTTTTATGAAAATAGGCTCATACTCACAATTAAAATCCAATGAAACTGAAGACACAGTTAAAAGTCCATGGTAATCTAATTTGTAAAGAATCCTCAGATGATGTTCTGCTTTAATTTATGTTCTAAATATGACCTAATACGTAGCTCAAGACAAAGTCCACAGGATGAATAAAACAGGCTTAACATTTTTATTCTTTTGTATAAACTACCCATGTTACTGAGTCTGAGATTACAATGACACAACATAACATCTGTGCTAATTATAAGGAAAGTTTTCCTGATTAAGACCCTGACCCAGCAAATTCTTATGCAAGCACATAACTTCACCCACATGAGTAATCCCATTGAAGTTAATGGGAGCCACAGGGGTCTCAGTACTTTATTTAGTTATTTAAAATCAGATTTAGAAGTCTGACTTCATGCATCAATTTCTTTAAAAAAAGTGGCCTTTTCTGTAAGCTTAGATTTAAATAATTTTGTGCTTCTTCCAACAAAAATTTACTACTGGGGGGTGGTACATATTATCAGATACAGTCAACAGCAAAAGGCCCAGTCATAATCATTACACCCTGTAATATTTTTTTGGAAATTTGAACCCCTAATCAACTTTCACGTGCTTTATGTTTATTTTTCAGCTACCAGTACTACTACCTTAGGTGCAATTCCAGGAATAAAACTGTTAAATCCAAAAGGTAATTAACAGAACACGTAAGTGGCCTCTAAATGTGTTAGCACACTTTTTGCTATTGCTTTTCTTTGTTACATTCAATCTATAGTATGTTTGTGTGTTTTTCATAAAAATGTCTTTCTTAGACTTTGTCTGCATAAAAAGACTAGCATATACTCAGTTCTAAAATATACTACATGTCTAAAATTCTAGAATAAAAAGTATATGAAATGTTATTATCTGATAGTTAACATCCAATCAAGTAATTGAAGACCATATTTTTATGGGTACAAGTCATATGTCCATATATATGTCATTTCTATAACTATGTCGTTTCCTGACTTTTGGGTACTTAACCATGCAGCCTTACCATTCCCTTAATTTAGAAGGGCTTTTTATGGAATTTTTGCAGGGTAAAAGAAAAAAAATCCTTAATGCTGAACAATTTGGAACCATTGGAGCACCTGTCTCAGGCACCTTAAAAAAACCCCAGGAGGAAGCCCCTATAGTGTTTTATACATAAATAAATCTAAATATATAAAATATAAACAATAGAAGTTATGCAGCTTCTATTTATTAATATCCAGTCAGAAAAAAGCTGTGCAGCTTCTTCACTGCTCACCTTCATTAAATTTTCTACTGCACAGTTATGTTAGCCATACATCCATCTGCCATGTGATCTTCCTTAGTTATACTTATTACAAGTACAGTGCTCTCAGGAAAAAAAATCACTATTCATGTGCAGAGTACAATTTTCAAAGCTCATAACACAGATTAAAAAAGTCTTCATCAGAACATTCAAAAACACTTCTCTTCAATCAGGGCTGCTTTAGTGCCAAATGTCAACTTCTGCTTCAAGCCAACTCTGCAGGATTTCTCTTATATGACAGGAATTCTCTTGTGATTGAAGGATTTCTCTTGCAGGAGATGAGCTGGTCAACACAGCTAGATACATGCTACTGCGTGTGCATTATAATACCAGCTAGTTATAGAAAAAAAAGCTACAATGTTAAGATAGTTGTTTTCATGTCAATAATTATTGAAAATATTAATGTGTTCATTAATAGATGTAGTTCAAATGTATTAAATATAATATGTCAAGGTTCCTCCCCCACTCTGAACTCTAGGGTACAGATGTGGGGACCTGCATGAAAAACCTCCTAAGCTTATCTTTACCAGCTTAGGTCAAAACTTCCCCAAGGTACAAAATATTCCACCCGTTGTCCTTGGATTGGCCGCTACCACCACCAAACTAATACTGGTTACTGGGGAAGAGCTGTTTGGACGCGTCCTTCCCCCCAAAATACTTCCCAAAACCTTGCACCCCACTTCCTGGACAAGGTTTGGTAAAAAGCCTCACCAGTTTGCCTAGGTGACTACAGACCCAGACCCTTGGATTTTAAGAACAATGAATAATCCTCCCAACACTTGCACCCCCCCGCCCTTTCCTGGGAAATGTTGGATAAAAAGCCTCACCAATTTGCATAGGTGACCCCAGACCCAAACCCCTGGATCTGAGAACAATAAAAAAGCATTCAGTTTCTTACAAGCAGACTTTTAATAAAAATAGAAGTAAATAGAAATGAAGAAATCCCCCCTGTAAAATCAGGATGGTAGATATCTTACAGGGTAATTAGATTCAAAAACATAGAGAACCCCTCTAGGCAAAACCTTAAGTTACAAAAAAGATATACAGACAGAAATAGTTATTCTATTCAGCACAATTCTTTTCTCAGCCATTTAAAGAAATCATAATCTAACACATACCTAGCTAGATTACTTACAAAAAATTCTAAGACTCCATTCCTGGTCTATCCCCGACAAAGACCAGCATATAGACAGACACACAGACCCTTTGTTTCTCTCCCTCCTCCCAGCTTTTGAAAGTATCTTGTCTCCGCATTGGTCATTTTGGTCAGGTGCCAGCAAGGTTACCTTTAGCTTCTTAACCCTTTACAGGTGAGAGGAGTTTTTTCCTCTGGCCAGGAGGGATTTCAAAGGGGTTTACCCTTCCCTTTATATTTATGACATATGCCCTTTCAGCTGACATGGCTGCCGTATAAATGGGCCCAATTAAGCAAGAGTAAAAATTAAACTCCAGAGAAATACATCACAGTAGGATCACATACCTACTTGTATTCCCTGATTATTTCAAATTATGCCTTTCACTAGAAGCATCTACAGAAATAGGATTTCAGTATTACCAACTATAAATATTTGTAAATGTCTTAATGTTCATTCTTTTATTCCAATTTTGTATTATGTGTACCTCCTGCACACCTAGAAAATGTCTACTGTGCTCACTCTGCATACTATAAAAAGATAAATATACCCTTGTTTCAGTGAAATCCTGAAGAGTGCGTTTGACTTGCACAGAGGAGGACAATTAGTTTCCACCGATATTCATAAAAGGTAATTTCTAACTGAATTTAGAAGGTGTGACAGGGTCGGGCCAGATGGCTATAGGAGAGTAATAGAAGGCAGATATATTAGCCCCAGGTTAAGTAGATCCTTTTCCCTGGGTAAGGTAACAGGGAAGGGTTTTTTTTGAAACAGAAAGAAAGTTTATTGGTAACACTTACAAGATTACCAAAGGAAACAAAACAACTATGCAACAAAACAACGCAAAAGAAGGTATAACACAGCAGCTTTCAGGAGGGAGAAGTGTTCAGGCTAGCCTGGGCCCAGAGCGGGGGGGCTTCCTCGACACTCGTGGTCTTCCACCCTCCTGAGTTACCTGGTGGCCTAGAGCGAGGGGGCTTCCTCGACACTCGTGGTCTTCCACCCCCTCGAGTTACCTAGTGCCGCGCCCAGTGTCACCGATCCTCCCTCTCCTGAGAGTGCCCGGTAAGATGGGCATGGCTGCGGAGTGGGTGGTTTAGCGGTGGGGGGGGTGGACACCCATGTATTATAGGACCCCTCCTAGATGACAGGAACGATGGTATCCACAGCGTCAAAGGCTGGGGCTGGCGTCTCTCGCTCTTCCCCTCAATCAAAGGGTCAGACGAAGGGAACCGGACGGGGTCACCGAGCAGAGAACCCCGGACAGTGCCCACCGCTCCTCAAAGTCGTCAAGGGAGTCGGTGGACGCCGCCCAGAGGAACTCCGCCCGGATACATGAATGTACTGAGGATCGGAAAAAGGCCCCACAATCGCAGGACGTTTCATGGGCCAACCTCCTCTCTCTGGTTTTATAAATGGCTGTTTTAGCCAAGGCTAGGAGGAGGTTGACCAGAAGATCCCGCGACTTTGTGGGGCCACGGATGGGAAGTGTATAGATAAAAAGGTGAGGGGAGAAATGAAGCCAGAAGCGTAATAGAATATCTGTGTGGAGCTGGAAAAGGGGCTGCAATCTGGCACACTCTAAATATACGTGCGCCAGGGTTTCCCTCACATTACAGAAAGGGCAAGTGTCTGGGATAGGGGTAAACCGTGTCAAAAACACGCCCGTGCTCACAGCTCCATGAAGGAGCCGCCAACTGATGTCCCCGACGGGCCTCGGGACCAAGGTGGAATACAGGCTGGCCCACCGAGGTTGCTCACCCTCCAAAGGTGGCAGGAGGTCCCGCCACTTTGTATCGGGGTGGGGCACCAGGGTGTGGGCATGAAGGATGTGAAGCGTAAGTGTATATAAATATTTCCGTGGTGCAATTTGAAAACTAACCGGCTGCAGTTCGTGCAGTCGGCTTGCAGTGAAAGGGTGAGGGGTTTGTTGGGATCTACGGGGAAGGGGCCTGATGGAAAGGTCCAGAGGGCCTGGGGTAAAGAATGGGCGGGGTGTGCCCTCGCACAAAGCTCGGCTAACATAAGCCCGAGCAGCGGGGGTCAAGGCGGCCTTCACCTCCTGAAGTACGCGCCGGGGGGTACGGAGGCTGGAGAGCCCCATGCGCCGAGCGAGCATCAGTGGATCCAGCCAGTCTCCCCGTTCGCAGTCCAGGAGGTCTCTGACCCTCGTGACTTCCGCCAGGACCAACCTCTGGTGCACCGAGGGGGACTCCGCCACCTGCACACGGAACTGGGGGTTGTGTAGCAGGGGCTCCGTGAGGAGATCTGCTCCCACGGTGGCCGCCACGGACCTGGTTGTTAGAAACAGTTTCCAGGTCCGGAGGAGGTCCTGGTAGAAGACCGGCAGCCCGAGAGGTCTCGCGGAAAACCTCTCGGACAGAGATAAAAGAGCTGCTGGTCGTATCGAAGCCCTTGGAAGCGGCGCAGGAAGGCGTGCGCCAGTATGCTACACGCCAAACTATGTGCACTATAAAGGAGCCTCTGTAGGGCCTGTAGGTGGAAAACGTGGACCTGAGTGTACAGACACTTCAGGCCCTGCCCTCCTTCCTTCAGGGGTAGATGAAGAACTCCAACAGGGGCCCAGTGCATTCCTGACTAGAAGAACTCTAGAATCAATCTCCGGAGGTGGGTCAGGAAACCCGGGGCCGGGGCCAGGGTGCTGAGCCGGTACCAGAGCGTGGACAGGACTAGTTGGTTAAGCACCAGTGCTCTCCCTCGGAGGGAGAGACATCGGAGTAGCCTCGTCCATTTCCGGATCCACTCTATCACCCCGCCCTCTAAATTTTGCCAGTTCTCCGGTGGGGAAGGATGCGTGGCAGAAAGGTAAACGCCGAGACAGAGCAGTGGACCCGCACTCCACTGGATGGTCTGAAGTGCGGGTGGGAGGGAACCTACTTGTCGCCAGTCCCCCACCGCCAAGCTAGAGCTCTTGACCCAGTTGACTCGGGCAGAGGAGGCTGCCGAATAGATGGCCTGGCATGCCTCCACTCGCGCCAAGTCGCCCGGGTCCTGTACCACGAGGTGTATGTCATCGGCGTACGCCGACAGGACCAGCCGCAGCTCCATCTCCCGCAGCACCAACCCTGTCATCCTCCTGCGGAGGAGACAGAAGAAAGGCTCGATCGCCAGAGCGTACAACTGGCCCGAGAGGGGGCACCCCTGCCACACTCCTCGCCCGAAGCTGACCGGTTCAGTCAGCGTCCAGTTGAGCCTAACCAAACACTCCACGGAGGCATACAGCACCCGGAGAAAACTCACAAACTGAGGTCCGAATCCAAACGCCTGCAGAGTGCTCAGGAGGTACCCATGGTCTACTCTATCGAACGCCTTCTCCTGATCAAGAGACAGGAGGGCGAACGACAGACCATCTCTCCGCCCGAGTTCCAAAAGGTCTCGGACTAGAAAGAGGTTGTCAAAAATGCTGCGACCCGGGACTGTATAGGTCTGGTCTGGGTGGATCACATCCGCCATCACGGACCCTAGCCGCAGCGAGATTGCTTTCGCTACGATTTTGTAATCCGTGCTAAGGAGTGAGACGGGACACCAGTTTCATAGATCGCGGAGGTCCCCCTTCTTCGGCAGCAAAGCGAGCACCGCTCGCCTGCACAAAAGAGGGAGGACCCCGCTCTGCAAGGACTCAGCCCAGGCGGTGACTAGGTCTGGGCCGAGAATGTCCCAGAATGCGCTGTAAATCTCCACGGTCAGCCCGTCCATGCCCAGAGATTTATTGGTGGGCATGCGACGGAGGGCTTCCGAGAACTCAGCCAGGGTGAGAGGCAGCTCTAGTCGGTCTCGGTCGCCCACGCTGACCGTGGGGAGTTCCTCCCAGAGCACCCCGCAAGCACCAGGATCGGTCGGATCCGGGGAGAAAAGGCTTGTGTAGAAGTCACAGGCCCTCCCACACATCTCCTCCGGATCCGTGAGGGGGGTGCCGTCTTCTGCAAGAAGGCAGGTGACGTGTTTCTTGGCCCCCCTCGTTTTCTCCAGGGCATAGAAGAAGCGGGAGCCGCGGTCCATCTCCCGAAGGAGGCGGATGCGGGACCGAACGAAGGCTCCTCTGGCCTGGTGGTCCTCCAGGGCTCGGAGCTCCTCCCGCTTCTCCCGGCACGCTCCACAGAGGGACGGGTCCTCGGGATCGGCGGCCAGGTGCCTCTCCATCTCTAAGACCTCCCGTTCCAACTGCTCTATCGCCGCATTTCGCCGTCGGCTGGTGCCCCGAGTGTAGTCACGGCAGAAGAGCTTGGCGCGCACCTTCCCGAGATCCCACCATCGCCGCACTGAGCGAAAGGCACACCACGGCTCTCGCCAGGCCAGCCAAAACTCCCGGAAGGACTCACAAAGCTCTCGTCCTCCAACAGGCTGTTATTAAAGTGCCAATAGGTCGACGTCGGTCTCTCTGCACGGAGGAAGACCGTTACGGTGACTAAATGATGATCGGAGAATGGGGCCGGCCGAATGGCAGAGGAGTGGGCCTGTGAAAGATGGAAACGAGATAAGTAAATACGGTCCAACTGAGAGTGGTGTGACCGATGGGCCTCCACCCGGACAAAGGTGAACGTGGAGGTGTCATCTGGGTGATGGTCACGCCAGACGTCCACTAGGGAGTGATGGTCAACTATTCCTTGGAGAATATTCGCAGCGGCCGGGCTCGGTTCGGCCCCTGAGTGGTCCCGTTCCTCGAGGGTGGTGTTAAAGTCCACTCCCAGGACCAGGCACTCGTGCGAATCCAGGGTGCCGAGAAAGTCGGACACCCGCTGATAAAATTGTGGCCGCCTGGAGCTCATTTGCGGGGCATAGATGTTAACAAGA
Organism: Lepidochelys olivacea; assembly: GCF_965140295.1. Taxonomy (NCBI): domain Eukaryota; kingdom Metazoa; phylum Chordata; order Testudines; family Cheloniidae; genus Lepidochelys; species Lepidochelys olivacea. The sequence goes on from NC_140411.1 coordinate 173,795,815, forward strand.
TTAACCACAAGCCCCTCCATACGGACTCGAAGGTGTAGCAGGTGGCCCGGCACGGCCTCATTGACCCCTAGCACCTCAGGCCATAGGTTGGGGGAGAACAAGGTCGCCACTCCAGCTTGCCAGGTCGCGAAGTGGCTAAAGTATACCCCGTCCCCCCACTCCAGCCGCCACCTGTCCTCGGCGGTCGGGTGCGTATGAGTCTCCTGCAGGAAAACTACAGAGTACCTCCCTTCCCGAAGGTAAGAGAACACCTGGGACCTGCGGAGAGCCATCCTACAGCCCCTGGTATTCAGGGTCGCAATAATAAGAGGTGTCATGTGGAGGGCTGGGGGGGGTGGGGGTTTCTTGTTGGCGGGGGTGTTCAGGGCCCCTGCGGGTTGCACAGCAACCCGTGACCCATCCCGTGGGTGAGTAGATCGCGTCGGAAGCTGCGGGCTCGCTCGTAGGCCGCAGCACCGCGCCTTCCTTGCCCCCTGCTCTCCTTTATAAGGGCCCTTGTGGCCTGGAGGATTTGGTCAAAGTCCCCCCATAGCTGTAGAGCCAGCTGTGCCCTATCGCGGGCGCCACGGGTGTGCTCTAGGAACTTCCGTAATGCATGCCGCAGCTCATGGAGGGGTGGGGTTACAATTCCCGAGGTGTTCCCTGGTGGGACTCTTAATACAGCCTCGTGGTCCGCTAAGGCGGGTAGACAGGGTGCGGACCACCGACGGGGTGTTTGACAGGCTGGGGTTATTAAATTCATTTCACGCCTTGGGGTGGAGGGGGATGGCAGGGGAAAAATTGCCACTCCTAATGGGTCACAGCTAGAAAGTGCAAAGACTGCTCCCTGGGGGGAATCTGCGAAAGGCGGAAAGGAAATAACATTAACATTGCAGGAGGAGGGGACTTGGGCAGGGGCAGGGGCAGGGGTAAGGCTCTGGGGCTCAGGAGGCAAGCAGCTAAAGGAAAGTGCCTCCTGAGCAGAGTCAAGGGTTAAGGGGTAAGGGAGGGGGCTCCCAATAATGCTAGGTGCTGGCTCCATGGTGGTCTTAGCGGCCATGGCATCAGGTGGTAGACTGCCTTCTGCAGGGTGCTCACCCGGGAAGGCAATTAGAGGGAGGGAGCATTGGGAAAGGGAGGCTGGGGTAAGGCTGCCCAGCTCGAGGCCAGCCAGCAGCAGATCATCCCCTCCCTGGGTGACCGGGGTCAAATCTAGGGCCTCAATCTCCGCGTACACGGGGGAGAGGCCAACTCCTGCCACCCCGGGGGCCTCTCCTCTAGTGCCCGCCTCAGTGGTCGCCTCGGGGTCCGCGGGGTGTTCGGGTAGTGTCCAGGCAGAAGGGGCGTCCTCAGAAGTCTCAGAGGGAAGGGTCTCCCGTGGAGGGGGAATTCTGCCCTCCAATGCCAGTCCGTCTTCCCCTCCCGACACCAGCGGATGGATCTCGCTCGTGGCCGTGGCGGGAGGCTCGATAGCAGTGCCTCCTTTCCTGGTCTTCCGGGCGGCTTCCGTGTCGGATGGATGCAGCGGAGCTTGAGCCTTCCGCTTGCCTCGCTTCCCCTGGACTAGGGTCCAGCCCTCCATAGCGTCGTCTGGGGGCTGGTTAGCAGGGGTCGTGTCGGGGGGCGGAGGCGATGGTTTAGGGGTTCGGGGAGGTAGCGGTGAGGCAACATGAGGGGCGGGGGTTTCTCCTTGGGGAGGGCCCTCTCCTATACCCGGTAATATCCTTGCCACACCCTCCTCCATGGGCTCTGTTGGATTGGTACTAGCAAGGGTGGAACTCCCTTGCTCGCCCGGGCGTTGTAGGGAAGGTATTGCTTGGGCCCAGACGGGAGCAGCGATGGGTCGAGTAGGAGGAGGGTTGCTTTCAGGTGCTGGGCAGCCAGGGGCGTCGGCAGCAACGGGGCCGATGTCCTGCTGGGTCTCGGGGGTTTCAGGTGCCCCTCCCCCCCGGGCCAAAGGGCAGTCTCTGCGGACATGCCCCGCTGAACGGCAGAGGTAGCACCGGGCCTCTCCGGTAGAGTAAAAGACCCAATAGTGGGCTCCCTGTTAGGGGACTAGAAAAGACCCCTCGAACGCTTCTTCGTCATGCGCCCCTGCCGGTGGTAGAAGCTGCATTTGCCGGCGGAACGAAAAAATGTGACGGAGGGTGGGGTCCTTGCAGCCCAACGGGAGAGGGCTGATAACAGAGACAAGTTTCCCCAGAGTGGAAAGAGCGGGTAACAGGGCAGCATTGGTAAAAAGGGAGGAACGGAGGTAAGGACGAGGCGAACGCCCAGGTCTTCTAACGGTTCTAGGGGGACAACCCCCCCCCCCACCATCAGGCCCCTCTCCACCGCCTCCTGGGCGGCATCCTCAAAGGCTAAGAAAAAAACAACCTTCCCATACATCTTGGAGGCCGCCACAATAGCCGTGGGTCCTACCAACTTCGCCAACGCCTGCACATATGTCTCCACGTGGGGCGAGGCGGGCACCAGGAGGCAACGGACGCCGTGCTTCCTGGTCAAGGCGGGGAAAGGGCCCCGGCCGCTCGTGATGGTGGCGGAGGCGGGGGGGGGCGAGATGATGTGGCGGCAGGCAGGGGGAGCCCGCTGCCGCCCGGGCATATGTCCTGGGGGCCGGGGGAGGGACAATCGCAGAGCTGGTGGAGGGAAATGCAGGGAGGGGGGCCACGGTTGATGACGAGGCCACAGCGGTGGGGGCAGCCCCTACCATGGAGGGCTTAGTGGTTTTAGCGGGGCCCTTTCCTTTCCACCCACCCTGGCCCTTCTGCCTAACCAGGGGGGGGATTCCTAGAATCTGCGGGGGCGGTGGGTGCAGCAGCATCAGCAATCACCCTGGTGCCTCCTGCTACCGGTGCCCCAGCAAGGGGGGTGACAAGTATCTTGACAATAGTGGTTGGGGGGGACCTTGGGGGGTCGGGCAGGGGTGGTGGTGGCAGAGGGACAACTAATTTTATTGAAGCAGTCTCGCCCCTCTCGTTCCCCGCCATTGTGAGCAGGGAGAGACAGGGAGACACCGGAAGGAGGAGCGGGGAGGGGGACAGGAAAAAAAAACACTCCTCCCCGCTAGGCTGCAGGCGGGGAGGGGGGAATGCCGAGGGAGTTGGACTGGGAGGGGGGGAAGAAACAAAATCGGGGTCCGGTAATAGGGGCAAGCTGTGGGATAAGCAATCGGGGGGGGGGTGCAGACCCACACACGTTTGTCCAAAGAGTCTCGGTTGGTCGGTTGTTAGGTCCGGTCCGGAAGGTAAAGTTCAAAGCAAACAGCTGGATCCGAAGGGAGATGGCAGGTTGCCAGCAGGGACAGACGGCGGGGGGCCGTGACAGTTGTAATAACGATGGGGGGGTAGGGGCACCGATGGATCGGGGGTGGGGGTCTCCATGCCACACCCCCTGTGCCGCCACAAACGCAAGTAACCACAGTCAAACTCCCCCCCACGAGAGTATAATTCGGAAAATTACTCAGTCTTACGGCCCCCTTCACGATGATTTATAGCTCTCCTGGATTATTTCTCCTGTCTTCTGAAATCTTCTTCTCCGGCTGTGTTGGCTGTGTTCCAAGGCTTCCGGCATGCTAAGAATGTTGTAAAGTCCGAGCTGCTGGCAAAACGGCTGGGTATGGGGGTTTCCTCTCCCCCCTCTGGACAGCAAAATCGGCAATCTTCCCTCCCCTCCTCCGGGGGCTCAGCTGAGGCAAATAGCTGCGTCCGAAAGCAGGCGTGGGGGGGGCGGGTGCTGGCGAACTAAGGACCAAAGCACGTAGACGGGGGAAAAAAAAAAACAAAGAATCAAGAAAAAACAAAAAAAGCGTCTGGCCCGGTCGGGGGGGGGACTAAGGCAGGTGCAAAAAGTAAGAAAATTCTGGGCCAAGGGGCTTTAGGAAAGAATAGAAAGCAGATAGCTGAGGAGCAAGCAAAGGACATTCCGTTTCCCAACAGGGACGTTTTTTTTTTTTTGTTTGTTTGTTTTTTTGAAACAGAAAGAAAGTTTATTGGTAACGCTTACAGAATTACCAAAGGAAACAAAACAACTATGCAACAAAACAACGCAATCAGAAGGTATAACACAGCAGCTTTCAGGAGGGAGAAGTGTTCAGGCTAGCCTGGGCCCAGAGCGAGGGGGCTTCCTCGACACTCGTGGTCTTCCACCCTCCTGAGTTACCTGGTGGCCTAGAGCGGGGGGGCTTCCTCGACACTCGTGGTCTTCCACCCCCTCGAGTTACCCAGTGCCGCGCCCAGTGTCACCGATCCTCCCTCTCCTGAGAGTGCCCGGTAAGATGGGCACGGCTGCGGGGTGGGCGGTTTGGGGGGGGGGTAGACACCCATGTATTATAGGACCCCTCCTAGATGACAGGAATGATGGTATCCACAGCGGCAATGGCTGGGGCTGGCGTCTCTCGCTCTTCCCCTCAATCAAAGGGTCAGACGGAGGGAACCGGACGGGGTCACCGAGCAGAGAACCCCAGACAGCGCCCACCGCTCCTCGAAGGCTTCAAGGGAGTCGGTGGACGCCGCCCAGAGGAACTCCGCTCGGATACGTGAGTGTACTGAGGATCGGAAAACGGCCCCACAATCGCAGGACGTTTCATGGGCCAACCTCCTCTCTCTGGTTTTATAAATGGCTGTTTTAGCCAAAGCTAGGAGGAGGTTGACCAGAAGATCCCGTGACTTTGTGGGGCCGTGGATGGGAAGTGTATAGATAAAGAGGTGGGGGGAAAAATGAAGCCAGAAGCGTAATAAAATATTTGTTAGGAGCTGAAAAAGGGGCTGCAATCTGGCACACTCTAAATACACGTGCGCCAGGGTTTCCCTCACATTACAAAAAGGACAAGTGTCCGGAATGGGGGTAAACCGTGTCAAAAACACGCCCGTGCTCACAGCTCCGTGAAGGAGCCGCCAACTGATGTCCCCGACGGGCCTTGGGACCAGGGTGGAATACAGGCTGGCCCACCGAGGTTGCTCACCCTCCAAAGGTGGCAGGAGATCCCGCCACTTTGTATCGGGGCGGGACACCAGGGTGTGGGCGTGAAGGGTGTGAAGCGTAAGTGTATATAAGTATTTCCGTGAAGCAATTTGAAAGCTAACAAGCTGCAATTTGTGCAGCCGGCTTGCAGTGAAAGGGTGAGGGGTGTGTTGGGATCTACGGGGTGGGGGCCCGATGGAAAGGTCCGGCGGGCCTGGGGTAAGGGATGGGCGGGGTGCGCCCTCGCACAAGGCTTGGCTAACATAAGCCCGAGCAGCGGGGGTCAAGGCGGCCTTCACCTCCTGAAGTACGCGCCGGGGGGTACGGAGGCTGGAGAGCCCCATGCGCCGAGCGAGCATCAGGGGATCCAGCCAGTCTCTCCAGTCGTAGTCTAGGAGGTCTCCGAACCTCGTAACTTCCGCCAGGACCAACCTCTGGCGCACCGAGCGGGACTCCGCCACCTGCACACAGAGCTGGGGGTTGTGTAGCAGGGGTTCCGTGAGAAGATCTGCCCCCCCGGTGGCCGCCACAGACCTGGTTGTTAGAAACAATTTCCAGGTCCGGAGGAGGTCCTGGTAGAAGGCCGGCAGCCCGGAGAGGTCTCGCGGAAAACCCCTCGAAGAAAGATAAAAGAGCTGCTGGTCATATCGAAGCCCTTGGAAACGGCGCAGGAAGGCGTGCGCCAGTATGCTCCATGCCGAACTACTTGCACTATAAAAGAGCCTCTGCAGGGCCTGGAGGCGGAAAACGCGGACCTGGGTGTACAGACACTTCAGGCCCTGCCCTCCTTCCTTCAGGGGTAGATGAAGAACTCCAACAGGGGCCCAGTGCATTCCTGACTAGAAGAACTCTAGAATCAATCTCCGGAGGTGGGTCAGGAAACCCGGGGCCGGGGCCAGGGTGTTGAGCCGGTACCAGAGCGTGGACAGGACTAGTTGGTTAAGCACCAGTGCTCTCCCTCGGAGGGAGAGACATCGGAGAAGCCTCGTCCATCTCCGGATCCGCTCTATCACCCCGCCCTCTAAATTTTGCCAGTTCTCCGGCGGGGAAGGATGCGTGGCGGAAAGGTAAACGCCGAGATAGAGCAGTGGACCCGCACTCCACCGGATGGTCTGAAGTGCGGGTGGGAGGGAGCTCACCTGCCGCCAGTCCCCCACCGCCAAGCCAGAGCTCTTGACCCAGTTGACTCGGGCGGAGGAGGCTGCCGAATAGATGGCTTGGCATGCCTCCACTCGCGCCAAGTCGCCCAGGTCCTGGACCACGAGGAGTACGTCATCGGCGTACGCCGACAGGACCAGCCGCAGCTCCGGCTCCCGCAGCACCAACCCTGTCATCCTCCTGCGGAGGAGACAGAGGAAAGGCTCGATCGCCAGAGCATACAACTGGCCCGAGAGGGGGCACCCCTGCCGCACTCCTCGCCCGAAGCTGACCGGTTCAGTCAGGGTCCAGTTGAGCCTAACCAAACACTCCGCGGAGGCATACAGCACCCGGAGAAAACTCACAAACTGAGGTCCAAATCCAAACGCCTGCAGAGTGCTCAGGAGGTACCCATGGTCTACTCTATCAAACGCCTTCTCCTGATCAAGAGACAGGAGGGCGAACGATAGACCATCTCTCCGCCCGAGTTCCAAAAGTTCTCGGACGAGAAAGAGGTTGTCGAAAATGCTGCGACCCGGGACAGTATAGGTCTGGCCTGGGTGGACCACGTCCGCCATCACGGACCCTAGCCGCAGCGAGATTGCTTTCGCTACGATTTTGTAATCCGTACTAAGGAGTGAGACGGGACGCCAGTTTCATAGATCGCGGAGGTCCCCCTTCTTTGGCAGCAAAGCGAGCACCGCTCGCCTGCATGACAGAGGGAGGACCCCGCTCTGCAAGGACTCAGCCCAGACGATGACTAGGTCTGGGCCGAAAATGTCCCAGAACGCGCGGTAAAACTCCACGGTCAGCCCGTCCATGCCCGGAGATTTATTGGTGGGCATGCGACGGAGGGCTTCCGAGAACTCGGCCAGGGTGAGAGGCAGCTCTAGTCGGTCTCGGTCGCCCACGCTGACCGTGGGGAGTTCCTCCCAGAGCACCTCGCAAGCGTCAGGATCGGTCGGGTCCGGGGAGAAAAGGCTTGTGTAGAAGTCACGGGCCCTCCCACACATCTCCTCCGGACCCGTGAGGGGGGTGCCGTCTTCCGCAAGAAGGCAGGTGACGTGTTTCTTGGCCCCCCTCGTTTTCTCCAGGGCATAGAAGAAGCAGGAGCCGCGGTCCATCTCCCGAAGGAGGCGGATGCGGGATCGAACGAAGGCACCTCGGGCCCGGTGGTCCTCAAGGGCCCGGAGCTCCTCCCGCTTCTCCCGGCACGCTCCGCAGAGGGACGGGTCCTCGGGATCGGCAGCCAGGCGCCTCTCCATCTCTAAGACCTCCCGTTCCAGCTGCTCTATTGCCGCATTTCGCCGTCGGCTGGTGCCCCGAGTGTAGTCACGGCAGAAGAGCTTGGCGCGCACCTTCCCAAGATCCCACCATCGCCGCACTGAGGGAAAGGCATGCCACTGCTCTCGCCAGGCCAGCCAAAACTCCCGGAAGGACATCACAAAGCTCTCGTCTTCCAACAGGCTGTTATTAAAGTGCCAATAGGCCGGCCCCGGTCTCTCTGCACGGAGGGAAACCGTTACAGCGACTAAATGATGATCGGAGAATGGGGCCGGCCGAATGGCGGAGGAGTGGGCCTGTGAAAGATGGAAACGGGATAAGTAAATACGGTCCAACCGAGAGTGGTGTGACCGATGGGCCTCCACCCGGACAAAGGTGAACGTGGAGGTGTCATCTGGGTGATGGTCGCGCCAGACGTCCACTAGGGAGTGATGGTCGACTATCCCTTGGAGAATATTCGCAGCGGCCGGACTCGGTTCGGCCCCTGAGCGGTCCCGTTCCTCGAGGGTGGTGTTAAAGTCCCCTCCCAGGACCAGGAACTCGTGCGAATCCAGGGTGCCGAGAAAGTCGGACACCTGCTGATAAAATTGTGGCCGCCTGGAGCTCAGTTGCGGGGCATAGATGTTAATAAGATTAACCACGAGCCCCTCCATACGGACTCGAAGGTGCAGCACGTGGCCCGGCACGGCCTCGTTGACCCCTAGCACCTCAGGCCGTAGGTTGGGGGAGAATAGGGTTGCCACACCAGCCTGCCAGGTCGCAAAGTGGCTAAAGTATACCCCGTCCCCCCACTCCAGCCGCCACCTGTCCTCGGCGGCCGGGTCTGTATGGGTCTCCTGCAGGAAAACTACAGAGTACCTCCCCTCCCGAAGGTAAGAGAGCACCTGGGACCTGCGGAGAGCCATCCTACAGCCCCTGGTATTCAGGGTCGCAATAATAAGAGGCATCATACGGAGGGCTGGGGGGGTGGGGGTCTCATATTGGCGGGGGTGTTCAGGGCCCCCGGCGGGTTGCGCAGCAACCCATGACCCATCCCGTGGGTGAGTAGATCGCTTCGGAAGCTGCGGGCTCGCTCGTAGGCTGCAGCACCGCGCTTTCCTTGCCCCCTGCCCTCCTTTATAAGGGCCTTTGTGGCCTGGAGGAGTTGATCAAAGTCCCCCCATAGCCGAAGAGCCAGCTGTGCCCTATCGCGGGCGCCACGGGAGTGCTCTAGGAACTTCCGTAGCGCATGTCGCAGCTCATGGGGGGGTGGGGTTACAATTCCCGAGGTATTCCCTGATGGGCCTCTTAATACAGCCTCGTGGTCCGCTAAGGCAGGTAGACAGGGTGCGGACCACCGACGGGGCGTCTGACAGGCTGGGGTTATTAAATTCATTCCACGCCTTGGGGTGGAGGGGGATGGCAGGGGAAAAATTGCCACTCCTAACGGGTCGCGACTAGAAAGTGCAAAGACTGCTCCCTGGGGGGAGTCTGCAAAAGGCGGAAAGGAAGTAACCCCAGGGGCGGCATTAACATTGCAGGAGGAGGGACCTTGGGCAGGGGCAGGGGTGGGGGTAGGGGCAGGGGTAAGGCTCTGGGGTGCAGGAGGCGAGCAGCTAAAGGAAAGTGCCTCCTGAGCAGAGTCAAGGGTTAAGGGGGAAGGGGAGGGGCTCCCAATAATGCCAGGTGCTGGCTCCATGGTGGTTTTAGCGGTCACGGCATCAGGTGATGGACCGCCTTCTGCAGGGTGCTCACCCGGGAAGGCAAATAGGGGGAGGGAGCATGGGGAAAGGGAGGCTGGGGTAAGGCTGCCCAGCTCGAGGCCAGCCGGCAGCAAATCATCCCCTCCCTGGGTGACCGGGGTCAAATCTAGGGCCTCAATCTCCGCATACACGGAGGAGAGGCCAACTCCTGCCGCCCCGGGGGCCTCTCCTCTAGGGCCCGCCTCAACGGCCGCCTCAGGGTCGGAGGGGGTTCGGGTAGCGTCCAGGCAGAAGGGGTGTCCTCAGAAGTCTTGGAGGGGGGGTTCTGCCCTCCAATGCCAGTCCGTCTTCCCCCCCCGACACCGGCGGATGGATCTCGCTCGCGGCCGTGGCGGGAGGCTCGATAGCAGTGCCTCCTTTCCTGGTCTTCCGGGGAGCTTCCGCGTCGGGTGGATGCAGCGGAGCTCGAGCCTTCCGCTTGCCTCGCTTCCCCTGGACTAGGGTCCAGCCCTCCATAGCATCATCTGGGGGCTGGTTAGCAGGGGTCGTGTCGGGGGGCGGAGGCGATGGTTTAGGGGTTCGGGGAGGTAGCGGTGGGGCAACATGAGGGGCGGGGGCTTCTCCTTGGGGAGGGCCCTCTCTTATACCCGATAATATCCTTGCCACACCCTCCTCCATGGGCTCTATTGGGGTGGTACTAGCAAGGGTGGAAACCCCTTGCTCGCCCGGGCATTGTAGGGAAGGTATCTCTTGGGCCCGGACGGGAGCAACGATGGGTCGAGTAGGAGGAGGGTTGGTTTCTGGTACTGGGCAGCCAGGGGCGTCAGCAGCGACGGGGCCGATGTCCTGCCGGGTCTCGGGGGTTTCGGGTGCCCCTCCCCCCCGAGCCAAAGGGCAGTCTCTGCGGACGTGCCCCGCTGAGCGGCAGAGGTAGCACCGGGCCTCTCCGGTAGAATAAAAGACCCGATAGAGGGCTCCCTCGTAGGGGACTAGAAAGGACCCCTCAAGCGCCTCTCCATCACGCGCCCCTGCCGGTGGTAGAAGCTGCACTTGCCGGCGGAACGAAAAAATGTGACGGAGGGTGGGGTCCTTGCAGCCCAACGGGAGAGGGCTGATGACAGAAACAAGTTTCCCCAGGGTGGAAAGAGCGGGTAACAGGGCAGCATTGGGTAAGAAGGGAGGAATGGAGGTAAGGACGAGGCGAACGCCCAGGTCTTCTAACGGTTCTAGGGGGACAAACACCCCCCCTACCGTCAGGCCCCTCTCCACCGCCTCCTGGGCGGCATCCTCCGAGGCTAAGAAGAAAACGACCTTCCCATACATCTTGGAGGCCGCCACAATAGCCGTGGGTCCTACCACCTTCGCCAACGCCTGCACGTATGTCTCCACGTGGGGCGAGGCGGGCACCAGGAGGCAACGAACGCCGTGCTTCCTGGTCAAGGCGGGGAAAGGGCCTCGGCCGCTGGTGATGGTGGCGGAGGCGGGGGGGGGGCGAGATGACGAGGCGGCAGGCAGCGGGAAGCCCGCTGCCGCCCGGGCATACGTCCTGGGGGCCAGGGGAGGGACAATCGCAGAGCTGGTGGAGGGAAACGCTGGGAGGGGCGCCACGGTTGATGACGAGGCCGCAGCGGTGGGGGCAGCCCCTGCCATGGAGGGCTCAGTGGTTTTAGCGGGGCCCTTTCCCTTCCACCCGCCCCGGCCCTTCTGGAGAACCGGGGGGGGTTTCCTAGAATCTGGGGGGGGGGGGTGGGTGCAGCAGCAGCAGCAATCACCCTGGTGCCTCCTGCTACCGGTGCCCCAGCAGGGGGGGTGGCAAGTACCTTAACAATAGTAGTAGGGGGGGGACCTTGGGGGTTTGGCAGGGGTGGTGGTGGGGAAGGAACAACTAATTTCATTAAAGCAGTCTCGCCCCTCTCGTTCCCCGCCATTGTGAGCAGGGAGAGACAGGGAGACACCGGAAGGAGGAGGGGGGAGGGGAGAAAGCGGAATGGCCCCTCCTTCCGCTGACTGCGGACGGGAAGGGAAAAAATGCCGAGGGAGGGGGGCTGGGAGGAGCGGGGGGAACAAAATCGGGGTCCAGTAAAAGGGGCAAGTTGTGGGATAAGCAATCCGGGGCGGGGGGGTGCAGACCCACACACGTTTGTCCAAAGAGTCTCGGTTGGTCGGTTGTTAGGTCCGGTCCGGAAGGCAAAGTTCAAAGCAAACAGCTGGATCCGAAGGGAGATGGCAGGTTGCCAGCAAGGACAGACTGCGGGGGCGCCGTGACAGTTGTAATAACGATGGGGGGGTAGGGGCACCGATGGATCGGGGGTGGGGGTCTCCACGCCACACCCCCTGTGCCGCCACAAACGCAAGTAATCACAGTCAAACTCCCCCCCACGAGAGTATAATTCAGAAAGTTACTCAGTCTTACGGCCTCCGTCACGATGATTTATATTATTTCTTCTGTCCGATGAAATCTCCGTCTCCGGCTGTGTTGGCTGTGTTCCAAGTCCTCCGGTATGTTAAGAATGCTATAAGATCCGAGCTGCTGGCAAAACGGCTGGGTCTGGGGGTTTCCACTCCCCCCCCAGACAGCAAAAATCGGCAATCTTCCCCCCACTCCTCCGGGGGCTCAGCTGAGGCAAATAGCTGCGCCCGAAAGCAGGCGTGGGGGGGGATGGCCGGCGAAGGACGTAGACGGAAAAAAAACACAAAAAATAAAAAGAAAAATCAAAAAAGCGTCTGGCCCGGTCGGGGGGGGACTAAGGCAGGTGCATAAAGTAAGAAAAATCTGGGCCAAGGGGCTTTAGGAAAGAATAGAAAGCAGATAGGTGAGGAGCAAGCAAAGGACGTTCCGTTTCCCAACAGGGACGGTTCCAGAACAATCAGGAACCTTCTGGAGACAATTAAGACAGGCTGATTAGAACACCTGCAGCTAATCAAGAAGCTGCTAGAATCAATTAAGGCAGGCTAATCAGGGCACCTGGGTTTTCAAAAGGAGCTCACTTCAGTTTGTGGTGTGCATGTGAGGAGCTGGGAGCAAGAGGTACTAGGAGCTGATAGTGAGAACGTGGACTGTTGGAGGACTGAGGTGTACAGGCATTATCAGACACCAGGAGGAAGGGCCTATGGTGAAGATAAAGAAGGTGTTGGGAGGAGGCCATGGGGAAGTAGCCCAGGGAGTTGTAGCTGTCGCACAGCTGTTCCAGGAGGTACTCTAGGCAGCTGCATTCCACAGGGCCCTGGGCTGGAACTCGGAGTAGAGGGCGGGCCCGGGTTCCCCCCAAATCCTCCCAACTCCTGGTCAGACACAGCAGAAGTTGACCTGGACTGTGGGTTCAGAAAAACGGCCAAGCTGAGGGCTGCTGTGAAGCTCCAAGGCAAGCAAATCTGCCAAGAAGCGCAAGACCCACCAAGGTAGAGCAGGAACTTTGTTACAAAGGGCATTTATTTGGAAAGTTTGCTCCAGCCCAGAAATGTAAAAAAAAACCCAACCTCGCTCCCCGCCCCCGTCATTGGGACAACTGAATAACATTTACTTCAGCATGACTCTGCTCCTAGGTATATCTTAAATCTAAAAGTTTATTCAATTTTTTTAAAAATGTGTTATTTTATGTAGGGCATTTTAAAAATAAATATTGCTCTAAAAATTAACAAGAACCTATAAAGCAAGTTATGTAAGTGTTTTAAGCTCTTTCTCCACCCAGTCCTTGTCTGGAAACTATTTACATTTAGCTTGTTATTCAAACTTTCACTTTTTCTCCTTTTCAAAGCAAATCTTTATTTAAAAATATATAAGGATTGTGCCTGACAATACAGTCCTGATGCTATAATTTGGTGAAAACCTTGGTTAAAGAAATACACAAATGAAGAAGTAATTAGCACTGGAAATTGGAGAATCAGCTCCAAGTCTTTGGCTGAAGTCCAGTCCAGGTCAGACGCTAATGGAAATCATTATAGTCGGACATCTGTTCTGTGACCCATGTGAAAAGAGATGCTTCTGTTAGTCCAAGTTTCTAGTGGACAGGTGTCCACATCATAAAAGAAACTATTATAACTGTCAATAATTATTGCTCTGTTATCTCACACTCAGAAGTGTTGAGGAACACTGGTTAGGCAACGTTGGCTTTTATGGTTTTTGTAGTTATACATTGTCTATCTTTTAGATAAGTGACTCAGATATTGGTCGCAACTAAATGAAGTGCAAAATTAGGCTCTGATCCAAAGTCCAGTGAAGTCAGCAGTATTCTTCATTGACTTCAATCGGCTTTGGATCAGCTCCTAACAGCCAGTTCTGGCTCCCACTGATATCAATGATAAAACTCCCTTGAATGTATTGAGCCAGACACAGCAGCAAAATGAGGACACATACATGGATGGATTTTAAGTGGCAGGCTACAACTTTTATTCACTTAAACATGGGAGTGGGGCATTACCTGTCCAATGCCCATACTCTCCTATACCTGCCATTTAAGTGGTTCCATTGCAGAGGTTATAGGGGTTCTACCATGTAACCTGTAACTCAGAGTAGTCTCTCCTCAGCCTACCTCCTAAATCCTACTACCCATCCCTCATGAGGGGGACAGAGAGTGCAGAAAGATGGGCAACTTGGCCTACGAGGGCCATAAGATCTGATCCTATTCCATGAGCCCAAGGCCCATCACCAAATTTCCAAGTCTTTTACCTCTGCAAAACGTTTAATTGCACTGGAAATCTGCCACAGAGAGCCCCATGACTAGCTTGGTCACACACACCCCAACCATGCCCATTGGTATGACAACTCCTGCTCCACACATTCCCTCATGTTCTATAGCCATATGTCAGCACCTCCACCTGACAAACATACACCATCATCCCTTAAAAATTCAAGCCAATTGTAACAGACTTCCCCATGCTGTAACAGCAAACCCTCCGTCTTCAGGAATATTCTGGTGATCACCCGATTCATTTTCTTCTGAGCCTTCTCCATGCAGGTTAGATCTGCGGTCGCCCCCCAAACCTGCCTTGTGAGCATTTTTGACCATAGCAACCTAACCTCGGGCCACAACTGCCTAATCAAGTCAACAGCCCTCTGGATTCTGTCCCATTCAGCCGCTGGTCCATATTATTGATCAACAAGTGAGGAAGTGGCATGAGCTGATCTCACTGCATGCCTCTTCTGCTGAACCATTGTATGCAAATGGCTTCAGCCCTGAAGTCCATTTGGGATTTGTCTGCTATCCTGGCTGCCCATTTGTGGGCCCAATGACTATAGAGTGCAAGTCCGTAGCTAGTCCCTCAGGTGTCAGGCACCATGGTTCCAAATTTGTTGGGGCACCACCTGCGTATCTCTGATGAAGGCAGGGTGAGTTCCCAGAACCTGTTGTCCTGAAATCAAGATAATGATGCTGCCAATGCTCTATCCCCTCCTGAGATGTGCATTTCACAATGAATTATGCTAAACAGAAAGCAGTGTAAAATGAAGACCCTCATCCACCTCATAACTAAGCATTATCACAATACACTGCGATAGCTAATGTTAAAAGCTTCTGTGTCCAACTAAAGATGCAACTGTGTTCCCACTTCTGCAGTTTAAGTAAGAAAATGATGTTATCAATCATATATTTATGTGTTATCTTTCTAGATACTATAAGTGGCTGTTGGAGAGAGGGGGTGCAGACTTACCTTGTGGTTAGGGTTTGGGGTTGTGGCAGGCTTGCCTTATGGAGGGAGGGTGCTGGGTTTTTTGCATTTCAAAGGTGGTAACTCTACTTGCTCTGGGTCAGTCCCTTTTGGCTGCTGGTCTAGTCAGCTTCCCCCACCCACTGAGGTGGGTAAGTGGTATTTCTATGCTGCAACACAGCACCACACAACATTGGGGAGAGATGAGATTGTCACATACAGGAGCTTGTTCAGCTCCCTAATTCTGAGGACTTGGCCTCAACTCCTGAGCCACTTAGAGGTGCTGCAATGTAATTATATGTAGGACCCTTAATGAACCCTGTACCAGTGGAGCATGCCCTCTTTCCAACCCAAATAACATGGGGAAACAGAGGTGCATGCCCATTTCCATCACCTCTTTGCCAACAGGGCAGAATTCCTACATCGGGGAATTTTCTGCTGGAAATTTGCAGCCAGTTTTAGCCCCTTTTTGAGCCATACAAAGTGGTGTAGAAAGCCCATAACCTACTTAAAAACTAGAGCAGTACTGGGCCTTTAGTCAACAGTATCATATACAGTAAATTTTAAAGTACAGAATTTTGAAACACTGTTATTCTAGGAAATGAGATATGGCTTTCTATTTCTCATCATACATTAGCAAAATTTTTCTTGTTTGTTTTGTCACAGACTTTTCTTCTGCTTAATTTGCCTCTCTTTCTCTCACTATTTTGTTTTCTTTTGTTCTTATAGAGAGACTGCGCTTTAAAAAAAATCCTCATTATTCTATGTATTAAGGTTTTCTTTGCCTTTCTATTCCTCATAATTTATTAATGATGCAACTATGACTTCTATTTGACTAGTCTATTCCTCCATTCCTCATATTTTATGAAATACAAAGATGATAAAGAGACAAAGTCATTATTATTTTAACATTAGCTGCACTGAACTGTCTTTGTTATCAATTAGTCTTCAAACAGTTTAAATATTTTTCCACAACCATCGTCCCCTTTTCTTTTTAAGCTGTCTGCATATTACTTCATTATTTACTGAAAGTTTTAAAAGCTATACGTTTTCCACATTTATTTTCAACCACTTATTTCTTCACTAATGCTGGCCCAGTTTCCTGGTAAAGGTGAAAATCACCATTAGCACTGCCTCAAAACATCATATTCAATAGAACTCAGATTTGTTTTATTGCTCAATCTCATTATTCATATTTTATGATGCATGTACTTGACTTTTTGACTGTACTTAATTCCTTATCATTAATGGCACACGCTCGTCTGCTATCCTTCTTGTAAAGAGTGATTATTGATCCCCATTAATGTAACTGATATATCTTTCCCCATCTATTAGCCATGTCTTTTCAAGCATATAATTTAACTGAATTCCTTCCTTTTATTATTACAGTTCCCTCTGTCATCCATTTATGACACACATTGCACTCACTTTCGTTTCTTACTCTTTGTGCTTCATTTGTCACAAAATGTACAATTATTCTATGCTCATTTTATTACACTTGGTCATTAATTGTGGAAATGGAACTTTATCAACAATGGTTTCTTTGAATGAAAACGTGTGAATTCAGTACTTATTAAAATAATGAATTAGCACAATAGCACTTGCTACAGCCATGTATAATGTATACCTTTGTAATCTTACAGCATAATTCTGTGTCTATCTACCACATATCTGACATCCGTGTTATTCCAATCCTTAGAATTTTTAAATATCTTGGTCAGAGGCTGAATGATGTCAAATTGCTGAATTTTTGTGGGAGGTGTACAAACAGTGGGTCCCATTCTGCTCCTGCTTGCTTCTTGGACACCAATCTATACCTCACTGCGCCACTCTTTACACCACTCTAGCAACATAAGGCAGCTGCAAAGAGGGCAGAAAGGCCCATGAGTAATGTGCCTTATACAAAAGTTTTTTTCTTGCTTGTATAGGGCTTGCAGAGTATCACTATGTCACGCTCCTGCACAAGAGTGTACAGTGTTTGCTCTCTTCTGGTCCACAGAGTGACCCCTAGGTGGCCATGCATTAACTTGGAGCAATTCCTGGTTTTTTATTCTAACTCACGCTGGGACCAAGTAAACCCTTGACCAGATCCAGAATTCAGAGGATGGAAAGGTGGCAGAAAGACACTTTTGCCCTCTCACCATGTAGACTGCACCTCTTGTGCTTTGCCAAACCTTGCCCTTGATTTTTAAACCAAACTAATTTTAGAAATTAAAATTGGGTAGATGGTAATGGGTAATGAGGCTACATTGCCAGATCCAATGCAGACACGTAACTACATCATCGGTGTTAAAAAAGGAGGATACTTTGTGGGGAGGTAATACAGTTCCTCCTCATCTGCTAAAAATGGAGAGCACACCCCTTTTCTCCTAGTTTGGCTGTGTAGTGCCCCCGCCCCAGCGTTGCCTCCTCCAGGGCTGGTGCAGCGAGAACTCCCCCTCCCATTTCAGTCTTTTACCATTTATCATGAGCATCACCATCTGATAGCTGTTGTTGCCTAAATCTCGGGGCAAGTTCATACTAGGTAGTTAAATCTACTTAAGTCGATATCTAGCCACCGCAGTAATTAAGTCAGTTGGACATGTCCACACCACACTCAGCGTGTCGGTGGATTGCACTCTCACTAGCAGTGCTTGCAGAAGCACTGCACTGAGGGTAGCTATTCTAGAAAGGGCTTGCAATGCCTCCTGGAACCAAAAGATTGTCATGAGGGAAATGGGACCATGCCTTTGACTTCCCATAATGCAGTTTCCTACCCCCCACCCTGATATCAACGACAAACAACCCATACTTTTTTGCTCCTTTTTCCAAAAACCTGGCTTAACCATGCACACTCCATAGCCCAAGAAGCATGGATGCTGCTCAGCTGTGCACTATTATTGTGAGCATTACAAACACCACATGCAACATCCTGCAGTATTTCCAGAGCAGAGAGAGGAGCAGCCTCACAGAACATAGCAATGTCCTTCAAGCAGCCCTGCTGCAAGCCATAGAACGAAACAATTCCTGGTTGTTGCTGGCATACGCACAGCAGTTGAACATGGTGGAGCACCATTTCTGGTCCTAGGAAATGAGCACTGACTGGTGGGATTGCATGGTTATATGTTGTGGGATAACTAGCAGTGAAGTGAGCTCTAGCTCACGAAAGCTTATGCTCAAATAAATTGGTTAGTCTCTAAGGTGCCACAAGTACTCCTTTTCTTTTAGCAGTGGCTGCAGAACTTTTGATAGCAGAAGGCCACTTTCCAGGAGCTCTGTGCAGAGCTTTCCACAATTCTGAGCACAGCAACACTAAAATCAGACCTGCTCTGACAGCGGAGAAGCAAGTGGTGATCGTGCTGTGAAAGCTTGCAATGCCAGATTGCTACCGGTCAGTGGGGAATCAATTCAGAGTTGGTAAATCCAATGTGGGAGTTGTTATTAGCTCAGTCTGTCAGTGTCAGGGCCAGAGGGGTAGGGGGAATGGGCTCCAACTGTGACCCTGGTGCCCAGCTGACAGCTCGGGTGAACGGAGGGGCTCCAGCTGTCAACCCCCCTTCGAGGCTGACAACCAGTAGGCAATGTAAGTAACACAGTGTCTAACAGACATTGCATTTCCCTAAGTACATCAATTTAAACACTACGCCTCTCGTGGAGGTGGAGTTATTAAGTCAGTGTAGTGGGTGACACATTGGCTGGAGCAATGATGTTAATTTAGATGCTTACAGAGTTAGGTCGACATAAACTGCCTTACATCAGCCTAACTCTGTAGTGTAGACCAGTCCTGTATAGGGGACAGATCATTTAGCAAGATTTTTAAATGCAGATAATCCTATGAGAAGGGAAGGAAGTAGGGATCCACCCAAGTAATGCCTCTTTTTGCACACAGCATTGTTGCTATTTAGATTATTTATTAGTTTGCATTACAATAGATGTCTATCCCATTGATGAGCAGCAAGTAAACACAAAGTGAGAAAACTATTTTTCAAACCAAAAAAATACACTAATGCATAGAAGCCCCAAGAATGCTAACTACAAAGAGTTTTTAAAATGGTTTACTTATTAGTCCAATTATTCTCAGGTAATTTGTTATCTCTCCAGGAATCCTCATTTTACACTTTGGAGTGAAAAGAAGTTCCATTTTTGCATTACTATTTTCCTAAATTAAGTCCCCATGACTCTTCTGTTCTGAAGCCTCATCTACTTTTAGCAATCAGTATTGGAAGATAATCAGAGCCCATTAACACAGTAAGATAAGTTAAAATTCATTAGCTGTTGCTCTCTGTGAATGCTTATTCAAACTTTCCTGCTTAAGCAACTATCTCCCTTCTAGATTACATTTTGGCTCAACAGTGGACATGTTTACTACATAACTCCATTTTATTCAAGACAGTCTAGTGCTGTATGTATGCAAACAGTAACAGGTGTAAAGTATCTTATTTTAATTTTGGAAGTATTGAGACCCAAATAGAACCAAGTGAATCTAACAAAGCAGATAAATTGATACTAGATTGCTAATGCTTTTTAGACTGTTAGCCAAATCCATATTTAGAAGGAAGAAGCTCTCTACACTTTCTATAGAATAAGTATTACCAATTATACATTACCATTCATCTATGTTTTTGTAACCATGGTAAATATATTGCATCAGCTGATCCTGTAACATCAACACACATTAATAGCAATCTAAATATTGGACGTTCACTGAAATAGTATCTGTTTGACAGAAAGAGCAAAAGTGAAGGGGACTGAGGTGCAATGGGTGTAGTTCCAGATGGTCCCAAAATGATAAGGGAAACTCCTAATCATGTAATCCAAACAGAAGAACCAGAAACTAGCTATTTGTGGGGGTACAAATGTAGGAAGAGGCATTCTGGAAGTGGAATTCAGGGATGAGTGTGACATAGAGGCCTGGGAGCAGTACCAGACGTTACCAGTGAAAAGGGTATGTGTGTGGAGAAAAATGGCCAGGAAAAAATTAAATCCTGGAGGCCGTCCAAGAGATGCTAGAAAAGGATTTTAAGTACTCCTGACAGTGACCATGTGGAGATGGATGAGATACAGAATTTCAGATTGAAAGATTAGAGGAGCTAAGAGAGACCCTATAAGTTTTTATTTTGTGCATTTAATATGCATACCTCAAGGCAAGATCCTTAGGATCATCTATTTGTTGCACAGCACAGGCAGAAAGTGGTTGTATGCCACATTTGCAGTTCCCTTATTCTTCAGCTGCTAGCCACCAGTCTGGTTTCAAGCATCAACTTCAAGCAGTCTGGGGGTTGCTCTAAATCGCAGAAACTGAAACAGCATCCAAAGGGTAGTTACGGCCATTGGAGATTGTGGTAGTGTATGAGCATTCTAACCACACTACTTCTCCTCAGTCATATCCCCTGTGCTGTGTGGCAGTCAGATCTGCCAGCTCTATAGCGCTTGAGGAGATTCCCATACCTAAGAATAATTGTCAGCTGGCCACTTAAAGAAGCTTTACATTGTTGGAGTAATGCAACACAAACTTTATGAGGCCAAGGTTCTGGACCACTAGCTGTACAAATAAAATAACTAAATAATGGATTAATAATAATGCGGTGATGCCCAAGAGTTCTAGTCCTGGACCAGGATTCTATTGTGCTAGGCACTGTGTAAACAGAACCAAAAGATGGTCCCTGGCCCAAACAGTTTACCACCTAAGAAGTTACCAGCAAACACTTAGATAATATTGGAAAAACTCCATCAGAGGATTTGGCAAAGCCATTAACTGAATTACAGTGTTTTAAGATTACTCTAAACCCCAGCCTTAGCAGCAAAATAAAATGAAAGGAATTAAAAACCTTTTCCCCCCAATATTACCATCACAAATCCTACTTCACAAGGAGTCTTCAGACAGGAAGAAAAAACTAATAAAAGCAGTGCAATTTATTCTAGAAGGAAGGATACTTTCTAAGGGGTTAATTAATTGGGGATAACAAGCAAGCTTTCATGTCAACACAGAAGCATTATTAATGTTAATACACAGCTGCTCTTAACACCTTTACTGAAACAACTGAGTTGGTTAAATAGTCAAGAGACAAGGAGACATTATTGACTGTAAACTGCTAAAATCCTAGGATTAGTTTAAGTAAATTCTAACATTCCAAATTAACTAAGCCTGTGAAAAACAAAAAGGGTAAATATTTTCCATGCATCTAATGTAATAAGGACACTTGCAAATAGTTGATCTGTTGTATAATAATTGGTTGTTCTATTTAAAGGTCTGAATGCGGAGAAGTTTAAGCAATAAGAACTGTTCCTGATAACATATATTGTGAATGGTCATACTTCTGCTAAGAGAAAATAGGCACTCAGCACTGATAATTGTGTGTGTTATCTGAAAGGGGAGGTCACACAAAATTGCACAGAAAAACAAAAACAATAGAGTCAGAGTGGACTGGCAAAGTATGAATCCAATTTTGACAACTGTGCTAAGGGTTAAGGACTGGTAATAACTCCCTCACGGTAGAAGTAGCAGAGGATCACCACAGAGATCTCTGCACCTGCTCCAAAAATGAGCTGCCTCTGTAGCATGGGACTAGAGCTATGAGGCTTGGGTGGGAATGAGAGTAAAAGTGGTAGAGAGTATTAGGGCGTCAGCTGTTCCTCCTTCCCGCAAGCCACGTGGTAATAACAAAAAATTGTTAATAATGTTGACAATTTGCAAAAAACCAACAACAACAAGAAACCCACTACGAAAAATAGCTCTTACGAAAAATAAACCCACAACGCTGAGTCTTTGAGTCCAGGTCATCTGATTCAGCCTTGCACAGTTTGGGCAGCAAGGCTAAAAATTGCAGTGTAGAATTTCACGCTCAGGCTAGAGCCCGGACTCTGAGACCCACCCCCTTGCACAGTCTTATAGCTAGTGTTCCTTCTCCAGCCTGAGCCTGAATGTCTACACTTCAATTTTATAGTCCCAGAGTCTGACCCCTGTGAGTCCAAGTCAACTGCCATGCCGCAGGTGTTTTATCAGTGTAGACATAACTAAGGGAATAACATCTCCACTTCCACCTCCTCCAAAATTCATTCATTTCAAAAGGAATTTTTTTGATAAATTCCTGTATTTTTATGAAAGTTTCCCAACTTACACTTCATGGAAACACAGAATTGTAGGACTGGAACGGACCTCAAGAGGTCATCTACTCCAGTCCCCTGCACTCATGGCAGGACTAAGTATTATCTAGACCATCCCTGATGTTTATCTAACCTGCTCTTAAAAATCTTCAGTGATGGAGATTCCACAAACTCCCTAGGCAATTTATTCCAGTGCTTAACTAGGCTGACAAGAAGTTTTTCCTAATGTCCAACCTAAACTTCCCTTGCTGCAATTTAAGCCCATTGTGTCTTGTCCTATCCTCACAGGTTAAGGAGAACAATTTTTCTCCCTCCTTCTTGTAACAATCTTTTATGTACTTGAAAACTGGTATCACGTCCCCTCTTAGTCTTCTCTTGTCCAGCCTAAACAAACCTATTTTTTTAAATGGTCCCCCATTGGTCATGTACTCTAGATCTTTAATTTTTTTTGTAGCTCTTCTCAGGACTTTCTCCAATTTTTCCACATCTTTTCTGAAATGTGGCATCCAGAACTGGACACAATACTCCATTGGAGGTCTAATCAATGCAGAGTAGTGTGGAAGCATTACTTCTCGTGTCTTGCTTACAACACTCCTGCTAATACATTCCAAATTGATATTCGCTTTTTTTTTCTTTTTTGGGGGGGGCAACACTGTTACTCTGCTGACTTATATTTATCTTGTGAACCACTATGATCCCCAGCTCCCTTTCTGCAGTACCGCTTCCTAGGCAGTCATTTCCCATTTTGATGTGTGTTCCTTCCTAAGTGGAGTACTTTGTATTTGTCCTTACTTCAGACCATTTCTCCAGTTTGTCCAGATCATTTCTAATTACAATCCTATCCTCCACAGCACTTCAACCCCTCCCAGCTTGATGTCATCCACAAACTTTATAAGTGAACTCTGTATGCCATTATCTAAATCAATGAAGAAGATATTGAACAGAACCAGACCTAGAAGTGATCCCTGTGGGACCCCACTTGATACACCCTTCCAGCTTGACTGTGAACCACTGATAACTACTTTCTTGGAACCGTTTTCCAATCTGTTATGCATCCACCTTATTATACTTCTATTTAGGTTGCATTTCCCTAGTTCAGGGATTGGCAACCTTTGGCATGTGGCCCACCAGGGTAAGCCCCCTGGTGGGCCGGGTGGTTTGTTTACCTGCCGTGTCTGCAAATTTGGCCAATTGCAGCTCCCACAGTCCACGGGTTTGCCACTCCAGGCCAATGGTGGCTGTGGGACGAGCCAAGGGATATGCTGGCCGCCACAACTCTGAGAGTAACAGGGCTTACCTTGGTGGGCCATAGGAAGTGATGGCCAGCACATTCCTTGGCCCGTACTGCTTCCCACAGCCCCCATTAGGCTGGAACAGCGAACTGTGGCCAGTGGGAGCTGCGATCGGCCGAACCTGCAGATGCTGCAGGTAAACAAACCAGCCTGGCCTGCCAAGGGGCTTACCCTGGTAGGCCGTGTGCCAAAGGTTGCCAATCCCTGCCCTAGTTTGTTTATAAGAAGGTCATGCAAGACAGTATCAAAAGCCTTACTGACGTCAAGATACACCACATCTACCGCTTCCCCCCATCCACAAGACTTTTTACCCTTTCAAAGAAAACTATTAGGTTGGTTTGACAGAATTTGTTCTTGACAAATCCATGCTGACTGTTACTTATCACCTTATTACTTTCTTTGTGTTTACAAATTGATTGTTTAATTATTTGCTCCATTTTCTTTCCAGGTACTGAAATTAAGGTGACTGGTCTGTAATTCCCCTTTTTTATAGATTGGTACAATATTTGCCGTTTTCCAGTCCTTTGGAACCTCTCCTGTCTTCTATAACTTTTCAAAGATAATCACTAATAGCTCAATCAGCTTATTGAGTATTCTAGGTTGTATTTCATCAGGCCCTGGTGACTTGAAGACATCTAATTTGTCTACATAATTTTTAAAATTTTGTTTTTCTCTATTTTAGCGTCTATCTTACCTCATTTTCACTGGCATCCAGTTAGTAGCGATCCAATGTCTAACTAACATTTTTGGTGAAAACTGAAACAAAATAGTCATTTAGCATTTCTGCCATTTCCACATTTTCTGTTTTTATTTTCCCCCCTCATTGAATAATATGCCTACTGTGTCCTTTGTCTTCTTCTTGAACCTAATGTATTTGTGTAATGTTTTCTTGTTATCCTTTATGTCTCTAGCTAGTATAATCTTATTTTGTGCTTTGGCCTTTCTAATTTTGTCCCTACATATTTGTGTTATTTGTTTATATTCATCCATTGTAATTTGAACTAGTTTCTACTTTTTGTAGGACTCTTTTTTTGATTATTGAACATCTCCTGGTTAATCCAGGGTGGTCTACTGTCATACTTCATATATTGCCTACACTGTCGGATAGTTTGCTCTTGTGCCCTTAATAATGTTTCTTTGAAAAACTGTCACCTCTCTTAAATTGTTTTTCCTTTTAGGTTTCAGAGTAGCAGCCGTGTTAGTCTGTATTTGCAAAAAGAAAAGGAGTACTTGTGGCACCTTAGAGACTAACCAATTTATTTGAGCATAAACTTTTGTGAGCTACAGCTCACTTCATCAGATGCATAAAAGTGGAAAATGCAGTGAGGATGTTTTTATACACACAGATCATGAAAAAATGGGTGTCTATCACTTCAAAAGGTTTTCTCTCCCCCCACTCCACTCTCCTGCTGGTAATAGCTTATCTAAAGTGATCACTCTCCTTACAATGTGTATGATAATAAAGGTGGGCCATTTCCAGCACAAATCCAGGTTCTCTCTCCCCCCACCCCACTCTCCTGCTGACTTGTCCTCAGATGTTCTTATTAAACCCTGGATTTGTGCTGGAAATGGCCCACTTTGATTTTGTCACTTCTTATTTCTTTACATTCTACCTCATCATTGATATACAATGCTACTCCACCACCTTTACCTTTATTTTGGTCTTTCCTAAACAGCACATGCCCTTCAATACCTGTAGTCCAGTCATGACTACTATTCCACCATGTTTCTGTTATCCCTATAATATCTGGTTTCACTTCCTGCACCAGTAGCTCTACTTCCTCCATTTTGTTACCTAGGCTCCTCACATTGGTGTACAAACATCTTAATTTTAGCTGTTTGGCCTCATTCACATTCTGTACCCTATTAGGCACGGTCTTTCTACAGCCAGTACAACCTATTAGACTGGTATCTACACTGCCCTTCCTCCTACCCACGGCTGTATCCTCTCTTACTTCATTTTCCTTCCTCTCAATGCTAAAGTCCAGCATGGAGATTACCTGGACATCTCCCAACCATCTCCCCCAAATTCCTAGTTTAAAGCTCTCTTAATCAGTTGTGCCAGCCTCCATCCTAGAAGTCTATTTCCTTCCCTACTCAGATGAAGTCCATCCCAAGAGAACTGTCCTCTGTCCATGAATGCCTCCCAGTGGCCATACATCCCAAAGCCCTCCTTATAGCACCACTGCCTAAGCCATCTGTTGATAGTCATAATCTTGTCACACCTTTGTTGCCCTTCTGGGTGATTAGGAAAAAGAAGAAAGCATACAGGGAGTGGAAGAAGGGAGGGATCAGCAAGGAAAGCTACCTTATTGAGGTCAGAACATGTAGGGATAAAGTGAGACAGGCTAAAAGTCAAGTAGAGTTGGACCTTACAAAGGGAATTAAAACCAATAGTAAAAAGGTTCTATAGTCATGTAAATAAGAAGAAAACAAAGAAAGAAGAAGTGGGACCACTAAATATTGAGGACGGAGTGGAGGTCAAGGATAGTCTAGGCATGGCCCAATATCTAAACAAATACTTTGCCTCAGTCTTTAATAAGACTAAAGAGGATCTTAGAGATAATGGTATCATGACAAATGGGAATGAGGATATGGAGGTAGACATTACCATATTTGAGGTAGAAGTAAAACTCAAACAGCTTAATGGGACTAAATCGGGGGGCCCAGATAATCTTCATCCAAGAATATTAAAGGAATTGGCACATGAAATTGCAAGTCCATTAGCAAGAATTTTTAATGAATCTGTAAACTTGGGGGTTGTACCGTATGATTGGAGAATTGCTAACATAGTTCCTATTTTTAAGAAAGGGGAAAAAAGGTGATCTGGGTAATTATAGGCCTGTTAGTTTGACATCTCTAGTATGCAAGGTCTTGGAAAAAAAATTGAAGGAGAAGGTAGTTAAGGACTTTGAAGTCAATGGTAAATGGGACAAAATACAACATGGTTTTACAAAAGGTAGATCGTGCCAAACCAACCCGATCTCCTTCTTTGAAAAAGTAACTGATTTTTTAGACAAAGGAAACGCAGTGGATCTAATTTACCTAGATTTCAGTAAGGCATTTGATACCATGCCACATGGGGAATTAGTTAAATTGGATAAGATGGGGATCAATAGGAAAATTGAAAGGTGGATAAGGAATTGGTTAAAGGGGAGACTACAACGGGTCTACTGAATGGTGAACTGTCAGGCTGGAGGGAGGTTACCAGTGGAGTTCCTCAAGGATCGGTTTTGGGACCAATCTTATTTAATCTCTTTATTACTGACCTCAGCACAAAAAGTGGGAGTGTGCTAATATAGTTTGCGGATGATACAATGCTGGGAGGTATTGCCAATTTAGAGAAGGACAGGGATATTCTACAGGAGGATCTGGATGACCTTGTAAACTGGAGTAATAGCAATAGGATGAAATTTAATAGTGAAAAGTGTAAGGTCATGCATTTAGGGATTAATAACAAGAATTTTAGTTATAAGCTAGGGACGCATCAATTAGAAGTAATGGAGGAGGAAAAGGACCTTGGAGTATTGGTTGATTATAGGATGACTATGAGCTGCCAATGTAATATGGCCGTGAAAAAACCTAATGCGGTCTTGGGATGCATCAGGAGAGGTATTTCCAGTAGGGATAAGGAGGTTTTAGTACCATTATACAAGGCACTGGTGAGACCTCACCTGGAATACTGTGTGCAGTTCTGGTCTTCCATGTTTAAGAAGGATGAATTCAAACTGGAACAGGTACAGAGAAGGGCTACTAGGATGATCCGAGGAATGGAAAACTTGTCTTATGAAAGGAGACTCAAGGAGCTTGGCTTGTTTAGCCTAACCAAAAGAAGGTTGGGGGAGATATGATTGCTCTCTATAAATATATCAGAGGGATAAATACCGAAGAGGGAGAGGAATTATTTAAGCTCAGTACCAATGTGGACACAAGAACAAATGGATCTAAACTGGCCACCAGAAAATTTAGACTAGAAATTAGACGAAGGTTTCTAACCATCAGAGGAGTGAAGTTTTGGAATAGCCTTCCAAGGGAAGCAGTGGGGGAAAAAGATCTATCTGGCTTTAAGATTCAACTCGATAAGTTTATGGAGGAGATGGTATGATGGGATAACATGATTCTGGCAATTAAATATTCATGGTAAATAGGCTCAATGGCCTGTGATGGGATATTAGATGGGGTGGGATCCGAGTTACTACACAAAATTCTTTCCTGGGTATCTGGCTGATGAATCTTGCCCATATGCTCAGGGTTTAGCTGATCGCCATATTTGGGGTCGGGAAGGAATTTTCCTCCAGGACAGATTGGAAGAGTCCCTGGAGGTTTTTCGCCTTCCTCTGTAGCATGGGGCACGTGTCACTTGCTGGAGGATTCTCTGCTCCTTGAAGTCTTTAAACTACAATTTGAGAACTTCAATAGCACAGATATAGGTGTAAGGTTTTTTGCAGGAGTGGTGTGTGAAATTCTGTGGCCTGCGTTGTGCAGGAGGTCAGACTAGATGATCATAATGGTCCCTTCTGACCTAAATATCTATGAATCTATTAATTTCACCATTTCATGATCACTTTCACCTAAACTTCCTTCCACATTCAAATTTTCAACCAGTTCCTCCCTTTGTCAAAATCAAATCTAGAACAGCCTTTTCCCTAGTAGCTTTCTCCACCTCCTGAAATAAAACAAAAAGAAAAGGAGTACTTGTGGCACCTTAGAGACTAACAAATTTATTTGAGCATAAGCTTTCGTGAGCTACAGCTCAATTCATCGGATGCATGAAATAAAACAGTGTATCCAATATATTCCAATTATTTGTTGGATAATGTGTGTCCTGCAGAAAGCTTGTCTGTTTGAATGGGTATTAGTGAAGGGCTAAGGTAATAAAGAACAGGAGCATGTGCTGATATTATGGACAATATAGTAACTGCTCTAGTATTGTGGATATAAATTGGTCAAAGGCCTCAGAGATTTGCATGGGTACCCTTGGGTGTCAAGTCATTTTTAGATCAAAATCTATAATTAATTTCATATTAAAATTAATGTAATATTTGTTGTAGTTACCACGATGAATTCACAAGGTTACCATGTGGCTTCCTTATTCTTTCTCGTCTGAGAGTGCATGGGTTTAAATATTATATGAAAAAGGAAATGACGTCAAAAGTTTGTGAAAGAACCAGGGGTGAAAGTAAGTTGAGTGACTTACTGGTACGCTGGGGCCAGCTCTGGCCCCTGGAAGGGGCGGGGCCTAGAGTGGAAGGGGCAGGGTTGAGGGGGTCAGAGCCAGCCCAACCTGTAAGGTAAGTTCCCCCTCCCTTTTCCTCCTCCTCCCCCCACACCGGGGTAGCAGCAGCAGCCTGAGGTTCCGGGGCTATTTAAAGGACTGGAGCAGCAGAGGCAGGTGGAGCTGCTTTATTAAGCAGTGGCTGGAGCCCCAGGCCCTTTAAATTGCCTCCAGAGCCCCGCTGCTGGAGCCCTGGAGTAGCAGTGGCGAGCTCCAGCGGCTATTCAAAGGGCCGGGGTGGTAGAAGCAGGGGAGCCCCAGGCCCTTTAAATAGACCCCGGAACCCTGCAGCAGGGCTCCAGCAGCGGGGCTCTGGAGGCAATTTAAAGGGTCCCCTGGGAAGCCAGGCTGCCCCAGTACAGTGCACCGGCTCTTGCCCAAGTACAGTGCACCGGCGTAATGACTTACTTTCACCTCTGGAAAGAATCTTACCTCAGGAATTTCTGTATTTTCATTGTGTGGCATTTAGGAATGAACAAGTGCATCCTTATATTTATGTTTGTACTGAAAAAATAAAATTCAAAAAATAAGCCTGAGCTGTGAAGTTTAGATACCAGCTCTGAGTTCCTCCAACTTCAGGGTTCTTTAGAATATGTTGTTTTTCATATGCCAGTTTAATGCAAGCTCATGCCTTTTTTCCCAATATGCCTAGAAAAGAAAAATGGTAAAGAAGCCATAAGGAACTTAGGTCCTGACCCAATTCCCTTTAAAGTTAATGAAAAGAATCCTGTTGGATTTCAATGGGGATTGGATCAGGGCCTTACACTGAGGTAAATTTGGAGTAACTCGACTGGGGTCAAAGGAGTTCACCACAAGGGATGAGAATTATGGTCTCAGAGTGTCCTGACTGGAGGGTGAGGGGGCTATTTAAGGCTTAGTGAGTGTATTGTTTTAGTCTTAAATGTACAATAAACCTGCTATAATGAAGGATTATTATTCTAATGCCAATGGTCATTGACAATGCTGTCTCACATATGCCAACATCTGTGAGTTGTCCCTCGACAAAATCTGGCTAACTATCAAGTACAAAAGCCTAAACGTCTATGCCAATTATGCACAGCAGTATGTGTGCCATTGCTATTCCATCTGCACAAGCCGCACCATATGCCAGTTGCCGCTGAGTTGGAAGAAGTCTCCATTGAAGAGACGCTCCAGTGACTACTCGAGAAACAGGATTCCTACACTCTCTGCCCTAATTTTTCTTTTGTTATATTTAAGAACTTCACTGCCTTTAATTAACCTCAGCTTCCTCAGACCTGTAAGTCTGGATACTAAGAGAGTCTATGCACCAGCTGGAAATTATCAACTTTTCCCAGCATGTCTGAAGACATTCCTGGCTTTACAATACAAACTGATAGACTGTAAGCCTCTTCTTGTCTCTAAAAGTACTTATTAATATTGTGAGTATATATGCTCTCTTCATTTCGATCTATCTATACAAGCCTAGAATGTAAGCTATGCCATCTCATTTATATAATAAAAGTGATTTATTTAAGTTCAAATTGCTACAAACACCCTCCCCCCACATATTAAAGTATATAATGCAGAACCATTGAATAATCAATATCCAATCACTCAGATATAACTTCCTATAATAACCCAAAATGCACATACCAGATTAAGATGCAAAAGATACATTGGAATTATCAGCCGTCAAACAGCTAATTTAGTAAATAAAAGAAAAAAAAAGGGGGGGGAGAACAAACAAACAAGAAAAAAAATCACATCCTATGCAAATATTTAAAAAAAAAATCCCCATCTATCTCCATCACGGGTTGCTGGAAAATTCAGCCCAATAAAGATCTTGGAATGGATCTTATATAAAATCATAACATTCAGTTTCCCATGCCTAGCATAAGGAGCTTTTCCTCATTTTTTTGCCCAGTATTCTGTAGGTAATTGGTTCAAGCTGATTTGCATTTAAAGTTCTGGAGCATAACAGGATGAACTATATGCAGCAGCAGTTTTGTGGACAAAGTCTAAAGGGGCTATCCTTTTTCTCTTCATGATCTATCCACAAAGCAACTTTTGATCATTACAAATTGGTATGATGTTCTGAATTATACAATAAAAGATCTAAAAATATATTTTAAACTATCAATTTCTCAGACACAAGAGATAAGGTAAAGGACAGGTGTGAGAGCACTTTTCCACCTCCTCTGCTCCAAAACAGAGGGATAGCACCCCTTCTTTTTGCGTCATATTGCTTGGCGAAATGAGAACAGGTCAGACAAGAGAATCTATAGTGGGAGGTGGAGGAGCAGCCAGTGCCAGGCTGGGAAGTGTATGGGACTCCAAGCCTTCCCCCCCAGTAAGTGGAGCAGCACCAGCACCTCACGGGGGAATTATTGAAGTTACTGAAGACTGAGAGTCACACAATACCATATATATATTTAACAACAAATTTGTTATAACTCTCTCCAGGCTGGATTTAAATGAAAGTCAATGGGAATTAGGCCCTTAAGTCACTAAGGTACTTTTGAAAATGTTACCCCAAGTTATCTGAAGTGTAAGCCCTTAATTGACTAGTCTATGTGGATTAGTCCACAGTGTGCCGTTAAAAACTGATGCAACTATGAATGGTAGCAATGCTGGAATCGGATTTAGCATAGATTTGAGAAAGAGTCCGAGTCAGAGTGGAATACGAGAGACATAGGATAAGAGAGAAAGAGAAGGAATAGCAGTTGGACAGGGTCAGTTCGAGGTTTGGAAGTGGAAAACAGACCAATGATCTCAAGATCAGTGATGTGGTGACCATATGGGAAGTACTCAGGCCTTCTCCCAAGGTTCCCTTTCCCCCCTCCTCCCTCACACCAATCTTTTTTCTTGTCTCTCCCTCTTTCCTCATTTATTTACGCCTTCCCCATCCCACCCTGTTTACTCCCCTTATTGACACCTCTTACTTATTTCCCCCCTTTCATCTCCTCTTTCAGGTCTCAATTTCTGACTCCTCTTATGTTTCCACCATTCACAGCATTCAGAGACTTCAGGAGAAGCTTAGAGAAGGCACACACTCCAAGCTGCACCCTAGCCAGTCAAGGAAAAGGAAAGTAGGTTTGGAAATCATCCCCTGGGGCCTTATACCCAGGCCCATTCTCTTTTCCATTCTCACAGGCCCAGTCTTCTCTTCACAGGGCTCTTTTGTCCCAGGGGTAAACATGCTAGACCCTTAACAGGTACCAATCCAATAAAGCTGCCATAAAGTTAGACATGAAGAAGAAACGGATGTCAGTGATAGTACCTTAGCACAGGGTTCCCTTAAGTGAATTTGGACTTCTGATGTCCCACCTGATTAATGCACCTACATCTATTCTTTAAATGGGAGTTGGTCACTTCCTTACCCTGTGGGTTGCATTGGCATTCAGTTACTCCATTGGCAAAAACTATTCGCGGACACAAACTTGGGTAGCTGTAAGCATGACTGCCAGGAGCTTTGTCACCAGTCTTGGCCATCCTAGCTCGTGGCAGGCTGGTGTGGCCAAGGTTGGAGTCAATACAAGTTTCCTTAATTGTGCGAATAATGGTTTGAAGCAGACACATTTGACTTCCCTTTCTTTACATGGACAATTTTTAATGTTTTAAGGGGAAAATCAACTATAATATGTAAAACTGTCCCTAAAGAACTGATAACAGCTGCTCTTTTTAATTTAACATTTTGGTGTAAGTCTAAGATGGCACTAATATTCACAAAAAATGTACGATCTCTCTCATACCTTTCTGAATAAGTACTTTGTATGGGTTATGTTTTGAGAGCAACTTTAAAAAATGTCCAATAAAATAAGTTTAATAAAGAAATGAATACCATTTGTACAGAGTAATATGAAGAGAAAAGATGCAGAACAATACTCTGCCAGGTTACTTTGCACTCACAGAACTCAAAGGGGATCTATGCTTTAAGGCTTCAGTGAGTGATGTTTCAAGAACTGTGTTGATGTGTGCTTGATGGGCCTTTAAGGCCTGGATTTTTCTGTGCAGCATATTCCAGAAGATTCATTAGTTGACAGTCATTTGTAGCTGGACGCTGGACACAAGAATGGAGTGAGTTAGCTATTTGCTTCTAAATAAGTACGCATTCACAGGCCTAACCCACTTACTCTATTTCTTTCTTGCTTTTATTTTGGTTTTTCCTTTATGTTGTTCTCACTCAATTTAAACAATTTCGGTTAACTTTTTTAAAAGTCTGATTGATTTATTTGCATTTGGAAAAATAAAACATTGGAATTTTCAAAAGCACTCAAACGTCGTTAGTTGAAAAATAAGTTTTTTTTACAATTTTCTTTTTGAAAAAATTAGTTTTGCAAACATTTGTGCATGTTAAAAAAAATCATTTTTGGCTTTCAGCTGATTTTGGAGGTGGTGGAGCGGGTGTTGGGTTGGTTACTGAAAACAAAAAACATAGTGTTAAGTTTTTTTTCTACAAACAACAACATTTTTTTGCCAAATATAATTTTCACAAAAAAACTAAAAAAAAATATCTCATTTTGACATTTTGGCCAGGACAAAAAAAAAAAATCATTTCCCAACCAGCTCCACTGAAGAAATTACCAAAAAAGGCAGCAGTCACTGCCAACTGCATTAGTTGTTATGATGTATTTTGCTGATCAGTTGGCTGGTGTCTACACCATACATAACTCAAGCTAGCACATTCATTATTTATATATTCATTTATATAAATTAGTCATGGCATTACTGAATAAGGAACAGTTCTTACCATTAGTAGAAAAAAAGCCTCTAACAAATGATGACAAGAATTGGGTGAAATAACAACGCAGATGCCAATCCTGCAGACTTGGGTCTGCGTAAGTTTACTCACACAAGCAGTCTCACTGAAGATGTGTGTATAAATGTTTGCAGGATCTGCTCTAAAAGTATTTTCCACCAATTCAGAGAGATAGAGAGGAGAGAGAGAGAGAGAGATCTCTTGCCTGACATATTTATATATTTATTGAATTATGACCAAATAAATACATACTGAATATTGTTGGTCCAGTGACTTCTTGCCCTGAATAGTCAGTAAATGTAGTATTTTGATTTGCAGTCATGATAATAATAAGTGTTATTGAATAAGATGGAAGGAGTTTAGTATTAATTGCACTTCTCTTATTCTCACCAGTATTTTTAAAACAAAGCTGAGGAGCCTATATAGGGTGTTCTATTAATACTGGATATTGTTGGTTCATTTTCCTTTGTTATTACAGCACAATATATCAAGATAGGGGTTTCATGGGGTCCACTCACTGCTAGGGTTGCTTCCTCCTAGCCACTCCAACTAGGTCATTAAACGTATTTCCCCCTTTCAGGATATCAACATCTTTCCTCACTAGCAGTCTTCCCATTTACTGTCTCTGTCATAAACATACAGCTAAGGGTATCCTAGAATTCCTCCTAACCTGTAAGGCATTAGAAAGCTTAGATAACCAGGTTAGCACCTGACCAACAGGACCAATGGGGAAAGAAGATACTTTCAAATCTTACTAGGGGAAAGGTTTTTTTCATGCTCTTTGTTTGTGTGGGGGTTCGCTCTTGGGACTAATAGGGACCGGACATCAATCCATGTTCTCCAACTCTTTCTAAACAAGTCTCTCATATTTCAAACTTGTAAGTAACAGCCAGGCATGGGGTATTAGTTTATCTTTGTTTTCTCAACTTGTGAATTTTCCCTTTGCTAGAGCGAGGTTTATCCGTTTTGTTGTAACTTTGAAACTAAGGCTAGTGGGGGTTCCTCTGTGCTCTTTGAATTTTCTGCTACTCTGTAAGGTTAACTACCAGCCTAAATGTACAGAGGTGATTCTTTTTACCTTTTCTCTTTAAATAAAATCCTTCTTTTTAAGAACCTGACTAATATTTCCATTGTTCTAAGACCCAGGAGTTTGGGTCTGTAGTCCCTTTGTAACCAACTGGTGAGGATATATGCTCAAGTCTTCCCCAGGAAAGGGGGTGTAGTTTTGGGGGAATAGGACTCCAACTGGTCCTTTCCCTGATTGTTTGTTAAATCACTTGGTGGTGGCAGCGATCCCAAGGCAAGAAAGGAATCTGAGCCTTGGGGAAGTTTTAACCTAAGCTGGTAAGAATAAGCTTAGGGGATCTTTCATGCAGGTCCCCACATCTATGCCCCAGAGTTCAGAGTGGGGAAAGAACCCTGACAGTCTCTATGGTGCCACTTCCCCAGGGATTAGCAGAAGAACCTGGGCACATCCTCTACTCTTGGTTCCAGCTCAGGGACCTGTTAGTCAGCATCCAAGGTCTCTTCCCTCCAGGGCCTTACTGCCTTTCTCTGAGTCCTCTCCTACACCTTCTGACACTCCCGCTCCCCCTACCCCCAGGTTTGCAAGCCTCACAACTCCTTCCTCCTAGGAAGTAACTGTAGGCTACTTGCCTCTGTAGCCCCAAACACACCTTTCTTCTCCCAGGGAAAGACAGCAGCCTACTTCCCAGCAAACCTCCTCTGCTATCAGCTCCCTCACTTTATAGAAGCCCCACATGTTCCCACACAAGTGAACTTCCCCTAATTAGGGATTTCTTCTCAACCTTAATTCTCCCAGCTTGTATTTTAACAGGTTAATTGGCCCATGTGGTCTCCATTAACCCCTTCAGGGCAAGTATGGGCTTAACACCCCATCAGGGTTCAAAACTCTAGCTTGGATTGCTAGGTGCCCAATATCTGCCGGCAATTAGGCTTGTCAGCATTTCCTGATTTATCCAGAGTCATTGCCAGCAGACAGCTGAGTCCCTGGAAAGCAGAGATAATGTTATAACTACTTATTTGTGTAACACAATCCTGATGCATGGGGCTTAGTGCACAGCTTGGGGACAGGAGACAAAAGTCCAGGGTAACTTCAAGCCATTCTTCCACAATCCTGGGTTGAGTCCCAGCTTAAATTGGAGCAGCCTCAGGTTTGCTCTAATATATATATGGGCTGCTAATAGCCATGGCCCATTCTGGCAGAGCTAGCCAAGTGCAGTGATACCTCAACCATGCTGCTTTTCCCTAGTCACACCCTCTGCACTGGCAGCTGGTTGGGGGAGTCGTGCAGAAGGCAGTACAGTATCTTACCACCATGCCAGTATTTCCTAATGCTGGAGGAATTCTTCAGTGGCTGTGTAAACTGTGATGCTGTAGTACAAATCTACCAAAATGAAGGGCCAAATAGCTGTGTCAAAGGGCTAATCATGCATTTCTACTCTGCTTTTAGGAGCTGATTCACCACTATGTTCTCCAGTTTTATGGTGTAACTCCACCAATGATGTCTGAGTGGCATAAAGCTAGAGTATCGCAGTGGTGAACCATGTCCTGATAACATGTCAATCACAATGATATCTAAATGTGTTTGTGGTTTTGACCATTGAAGGTTTATTGTAAGTCACCCTACCATTGTTTGAATGCAGCTTTGTCAAATGTGAATGTAGCAGAACAAATTTGTGTTGAGATCCAAGACAGTAATGGAAACTGATATACAAAAATTTTGTGTAGACACAACCTTGTGGTGTAGAGCTGTTTAGATATGCTCAAATTTCTTCCAAAATTATTATTTTATTATTTTAAATTGCAGCTATAACTTCAGATGTCAGGAATATTACACACACACACACTAATGTACTGCATATTTTAATTTTATTCTACAAAAAGCAAAATAATATCCTAGCTTGAGTATACCATAATAGTTAGTTTTTTTTAATTAATTTCTTGTACTAGGAGTTGCATAGTTATAGTATTTTAGTTTGTTTAGATTAAATAATTTTAATGCTGTACTCAGCATAAATGGAGAGTGCTTTTAACCATGAGAATAAATATTTGGAAGCTGAGGTTTTTAAATTGCATTAATGCCATTAGTCTACTTAATAATAGACTTTTCATTGTAATTTAAAAGGTAGTTTATCTTGCACTAAAAGTAATAAAATGTAACAGTATATAATAAAAAAAGCTATCTCTAAACCACTGATTTAATTATATTCTGTGCTTGTAGTGAACTAGTTTTCTAATTTTATATTTTCATTGTGCTTTTACTTTTTTCTTAGCTGCATAGATGTAGTATTTTAATAACATATTCAGATTGCATTGCCGAGATATGTAGATTAACATTTGCAATGGACTGGATTTTAAATGTTAGAAATAGTTTGTAAGCACTTAGAATTCCCAGTTCTCTGCAGAAATAGGTTATGCAGAAGTAATAGTTTTCATGTAAAATGTGTGTGCTATAAATAGATTTCCGCATATAGAGTGAATGTATTGCTGAAGTACAGAGTGATCTGTGAAATGGTTCCCTCAATAAAGCTCCCAGACTTCCATTTCTGAGTTAGTACGTTGAACAGTTAGCAGTGGGGGGGAGGGGGAGGAGTCATGGACATGTATACACGCATACACATATACTCCAGAGAACACCCCTAATTTCCACCTAATCAGTGGTCATTCCTGTATAACAGTTGACTCCGTACAGCTAATAAGATGGTATCTAGCACCTTCTTCAGTTCTCAATGCTGATTTTTCAGCCCATCATAGGGGAGAAGGAAACTCATTGTAAAGGTGTTCCCACCCTCTGTTGTCATTCCTCAGATGAACAAGTGCATTACTTTAACTCTTTTTAATCTTGTGCCAAGAAGCAAGCAAACAGAAGAAAAAAAAATGATCAAGTCACCATGCAGAAAATAAATTCAAACATCTGCTGATATAAAAGCAATAGTCCTCTTGTAATGTATATGGCAATGATCAGAATATGACTTTTTTCCCCACCGTTGCAGAGTGCAGCACAAAGTTTATGCAGCACTTAAGTCTCACTTTAGCCCTCAAATTGATGGTTAAAGATGTGATAAATTGTCTCGCAGATTTAGGGTCACCAGATGACAAGTGTGAAAAATCGGAACAGCGGGGTGGGGAGTAATAAGCAACTATTTAAGACAAAAAACTCTGAATATTGGGACATCTGGACACCCTACTCAGATTGCTATCAAAATAGGGTTTAAGTGGAAACTAAGTGGGTTTTTTTGGATTCTCTAGACAGGGCTGAATTTCCCCAAATACTGATCTCACATGTGGAATTGCTCCCAATTTCCTCCTGAGTAAATGAAATCAATTTCAGGCCCATAATTCATATCTGAATTCTGACACTATAGCTGAAATTGGTCTTGCAGAATTCTTTTGACTAGGTGCCTTACCAATGGCTCTTAAGGAAAGTAGGCACTCATGGAACAAGGGGAAAAAGTCCTCTCATAGATCAGCAACCAGTTAAAAGACAGTAAACAAAGGGCAGGAATAAATGGACAGTTTTCACAGGAGAGAGCGCTATGTAGTATCTGTATCTGTACTGGGACCAGTACAATTCAACATATTCATAAATGATCTAGAAAAAGAAATACTCAGTGAGATTGCAAAGTTTTCAGACAATAAAAATTACTCAGTGTTGGGCTTAATTATCCTGACTATGAAGAGTGACAAAGGGATCTCACAAAACTGGGTGACCAGGCAACAAAATGGCAGATGAAATTCAGTGTTGATAAATGCAAAGTAATGTACATTGGAAAATATAACCCAACTATATTTGTACAATGATGGGATCTAAATTAGCTGTTGTCACTCAAGAGAGACCTTGGAGTCATTGTGGATAATTCTCTGAAAATCGATGTGCAGTAGCAGACAAAAGCTAACAGTGTTATGAAACATTAGAAAAGAGATAGATAATAATACAGAAAATATCATGATTCCACTATACAAATCTACAATACTCACACACCTTGAATATTACTTGCAGTTCTATTGGCCCCATCTAAAAAAAAAACCTGTTAGAATTGAAAAAAGTACAGAGACTTTTCCGCTTAGAAAAGGAGAGGACTAAGAGGGGGAATGACAGAGGTCTATAAAATCATGAATGATGTGGAGGAAAAAAAGTTATTTATAGGGCTGTTGATAATCCCAGTTAACTCATGCAATTATCACAAGAAATTAATCACAATTTAAAAAAAATAATCATGATTAATCGCACTATTATACAATACAATTGAAATTTATTAAATATTTGGATCTTTTTTCTACATTTTCAAGTATATTGATTTCTATTACAGCACAGAATACAAAGTGTACAGTGCTCACTTTATATTATTATTTTTATTACAAATATTTGCACTGTAAAATGATAAACAAATAGTATTTTTCAAGTCACCTCATACAAGTCCTGTAGTGCAATCTATTTATCATGAAAGTGTAACTTACAAATGTAGATTATTTTTTTGTTACATAACTGCACTCAGAAACACAACAATGTAAAACTTTAGAGTCTTCAAGTCCACTCAGTCCTACTTCTTGTTCAGCCAATTGCTAAGATAAACAAGTTTGTTTACATTTACGGAAGATACTTCTGCCTGTTTCTTATCTACAATGTCACCTGAAAGTGAGAAAAGGTATTGCCATGGCACTTTTGTAGCTGGTGTTGCAAGGTATTTACATCCCAGATATGCTAAACGTTTGTATGCCCCTTCATGCTGCAGCCACCATTCCAGAGGACATGCTTCCATGATGATGATGCTTGTTAAAAAATAACGCATTCATTAAATTTGTAACTGAACTCCTTGCGGGAGAATTGTATGTCTCCTGGTCTTTTTTACTGGCATTCTGCCATATATTTCATGTTATAGCAGTCTTGGATGATGACCCAGCACATGTTTGTTTTCAGAACACTTTCACAGCAGATTTGACAAAATGCAAATAAGGTACTAATGTGAGATTTCTAAAAACATCTACAGCACTCAACCCAAGGTTTAAGAATCTGAAGTGCCTTCCAGAATCTGAGAGGGACGAGGTGTGGTGCATGCTTTCAGAAGTCTTAAAAGAGCAACACTCAGATGTGGAAACTACAGAACCTGAACCACCAAAAAAGAAAATTAACCTCCTGCTGGTGGCATCGGACTCAGATGATGAAAATGAACATACATCAGTACATTCTGCTTTGGATCGTTATCAAGGAGAACTCATCATCAATATGGATGCATGTCCTTTGGAACGGTGGTTGAAGCATGAAGGGACATATGAATCTTTAGGATATCTGGCATGCAAATGTCTTTCGACACCAGCTACAACAGTGCCATGGGAACTCCTGTCCTCACTTTCAGGTGACATTGTAAAGGAGAAGTGGGAAGCATTGTCTCCTGCAAATTGTAACCAAACTTGTTTGTCTGAGAGATTGGCTGAAGTTGGACTGAGTAGACTTGTAGGCTCTAAAGTTATACATTGTTTTATTTTTGAATGCAGTGTTTTTGTACATAATTCTAAGTTTGTAAGTTCAACTTTCATAACAAAGAGATTGCACTACAGTTCTTGTATTAGGTGAATTGAAAAATATTATTTCTATTGTTTTTACGTGCAAATATTTGTAATAAAAATAAATATAAAGTGAGCACTGTACACTTTGTATTCTGTGTTGTAATTGAAATCAATATATTTAAAAATGTAGAAATCAAAAATATTTAAATAAAAGTTATTCTTTTATTGTTTAACAGCATGATTAATCACAATTACTTTTTTAATCACACAATTGGAATTATTTTTTTAATCGCTTGATAACCCTTGTTATTTACTCCTTTACTTAACATAAGAACCAGAAGTCACACAATGAAATTAATAGGCAGCGGTTTAAAACAACAAATACAAGGAAATACTTCTTCAGGAAATGCACGGTCAATCTGTGGAACTTGTTGCCTGCGGATGTTGTGAAGGCTAAAACTGTAAGTGGGATCATAATAGAACTGGATAAGTTCATGGAAGATAGATCTATCAATGGCTATTAGCCAAGATGGTCAGGGATGCCACCCACATTCTGACTGTCCCCAAACCTCTGTCTGCCAGAAGCTGGGACTGCATGACAGAGGATGGAGAACTTGATAAATTTCCCTGTTCATTCTCTCTGAAACATCTGGTACAGGCCACTGTTACAAGACAGGATACTGGGCTAGATGGCCATTAGTCTGACCCCGTATGGCCATTCTTATGTTCTTAATGAATTAAGTACACAGTTCTTATTTTCAGTGGGTGAATTAATCCATTTCACCTCACTAGATACCAAATTGAAAATACCATGTTTGCAAGCTTGCAGGTACTATGATAGGTTCACTCATTAGGTCTCCCATTTGACCATTAGTCCAATAGATTAATGGGTATTGAAAGTGACCATATTAAAAATAATGTAAAATATCTATACATACTTATAGATTTCATTAAAACATGTAGCATGGTGATGAAGCTTCTGAAATGCATGCAATGAAAATTTTTCAGAAATGGCAAGACTGTATATTGGATTAGAAAATCAAAGTATATATGCCATTTTAAATAGTTAAATCTTACCTTTTAATCAAATAAGTCATTCTCTTGATATTTGAAAAGACTGGGCAACACCACAAAATGTCTAAATGATAAAATGTTGGCTCCTGTTGGAAAAAAACTGCAGAAAATTAAATTTCTGTTGGAAAGACTGTGCTAATACTTCATATTGCATATTTCCCCAGTGAAAGATTAAAGCAAACTATACAGTACTAACCAAATGTTTACAACAGCTAAGTCTCAACTATTCACAGATTAAACGTGACTGCAAACAGAAGGAATTTGGCTCAACTCTAGTGTAAAGAAAGTTGAATTGGGAGCATATGAGTGGCCAACATATTTTTTATTGTCAATATAGCAGCCTATGTTGTAGGCTCCACAATATTGGAATATCTAAGTTTTTGTAGTGTGTAACTTTATTTGTATTGTGCAAAGGTGCGATAATAAAGATTTTCTTCTAAGTGGCTACAATAGTTTTAGGAAGTTGCAATCCAAATTACAGTCATTCCTTTTCAGGTATTGTATTTAAAAGCCAAGAACACTGAGAAGCTTTTCACATCTACCATTATTCCAGGACACTTGCTTGTTCTACTTTATCAGCAAAAGGTCTTTCTTTTACAAGATGAGCAGTACAATATTGATCAGAGTCTAATTTTAAGGCTGAACTACTTCGTGTAATACTACAACATGCATATAGGCTGTCAAGGCTGATTCCCCACTCTGGCACTTCGAGTGCAGAAGGTTGGGGCCCACAAGGATTCTAAAAATTAATACTGGCCACTCCTTGGTTAAACTCCCAAGGTTATAGCTTCTCTCTGACCTTGGCTGAGTAAATGTTGCCACCACTCAAAATGCAAAACCCCTTGGAACCCAGGAAGGTGCACTTGGGAATTCCTTCCTGTGGGGTACTCTCAAGCCCTTTCACCCCCCTCGCCCTCCCCAGGAAAAAGCTGAAAAAGGAAAAC
Organism: Lepidochelys olivacea; assembly: GCF_965140295.1. Lineage (NCBI taxonomy): Eukaryota > Metazoa > Chordata > Testudines > Cheloniidae > Lepidochelys > Lepidochelys olivacea. The sequence goes on from NC_140411.1 coordinate 173,837,418, forward strand.
AAAGAAATCAGTTGTTGCCACCAGCTAACTAGAAAAAATGTGCACAAACCTCTTAAGTCACAAAAATCCTAATCCTGTTCTTTAAAAAGGTAAATTTTATTTCAAACAAAAAGAAGGAAAATACATCTGAAAATTCAGGCTATTGCTAGATTTTTAAAAGAGCAATTCCAAAAATTAAGCACCCAGAATAGTTTTCTGGGGGTTCAGCTTAAAGGTTACAAGCAACAAAAGCATCTGGAGTTAGCACAGAAGAATCCACAAACCATAAGAAATAAACCAAATAAATTGTGTCTTTCTACACATTTTCTGATCTACTTAAATATCTGGGCTCCAAATAAGCAACCCTAGGGATGATTCTGATGATTTTCATACCTGGCCTTCAGCTTCTCACAGCATAACTGCTGCACTGTTCCCCTCTTCTCCAGAGGGCAACAACAGACACAAAGGGAAAGTTTTTTTTTCCCAATTTTAAAAAGTTCTAGCCTTCCCATTGGCTCTTTTGGTCAGGTGCCCACTCCCTTCCTTTACCTGTGGACTTTTTTAACCCTTTACAGGTAAAACAAGTTGAGAACAGCTACTAACAGGGATTTTATAGCTAACTGGCTGGTTGGGTGTCCATAAAAGGGAGTTACCCCCCCCCCCATGTTCATTTATCACATAGGCTCTCAGAGCAGGTTTGAATGCCAAGGGCCTCTATGTTTCTCTGTGTGGCAGGGCTCACTTGCTTTTGCCTCTGCTCAAGTCCACAAACTGCTCAGAGACCTTTCTTACTAGTAAAGCACCTGGTGCAGCTTATGTACAATATTAGTTTCCTCCACCCTTATAGACTATATAGCCTCACCCCTAAAGTCCTAGGGAGCCCTCAGTTTCTGAGGCAAGTTTCTCTCCCTCTCCTTCTTTCAGATTGAGCACAGCTGATCATGAAGACGATACCCCCCAACATGCTCCAGCCTGGTCTGCACAGGAGGTGGTGGATCTCGTCACTGTGTGAAGAGGAGAATCTGTGTAGGCAGAGCTCCGATCCAGCAGAAGAAACTCTGACATCTATGCAAAGATTGCTTGTGAAATGGGGGAGAAGGACTACATGAGGGACACACAACAGTGGCGTGTGAAAATAAAAGAACTATGCCAAGCAAACCAGAAGGCAAGGAAGGCGAACAGTTGTTCTGGTGCTGAACCCCACACATGCCGGTTCTACAATAACCTGCATTTAATTCTCAGGATGACCCTACTTGCACCTCCACAAGCAACGTGGACATCTCACAGGTGTTTGAGTCTAAGGACAACAGGGAGGACGATATGGTGGATGGGGAAGAGGAGACTGGGAGACAGGTGAGAGCCAGGAAATATTTTTAACCCTGGAGCCCTGTGGGTTGCAGGACATCACAGTGGCATTGTGATGCCAGGGAAGGCACCTCTGGTGAGTATACAATTATAATCAAAGTCCAATTAAACTTTGGTGAGCAGACACATTCGGTAGTATTGCATGTTTACTGTGAAGAAAAAGTGAGGTGCTGTGGATCTCTGCTTACAAGAGGCTGCTCCAGCTACGCAGAGGGTGGCCCCCAGAAAAGACTTTTTATGTGGACTGGGATAGCCCGGGAATCCTCCATGGATATCTTTAGGAAACTCTCATGGAGGTACTCTGCAATCCTTTGCAGAAGGTTTCTGGGCAGGGCAGTCTTATTTCTTCCACCATGCTAGGACACTTTCACATGCAACTCCTGAATTAATTCTGCTGGCCTCATTGCAGTACACATAAGGACCGGGTCGATACCCAGATGCTTACAGCATCTTCTTTCTGCCTCTGTTACCCTCAGGAAACGGATATCACATAGGGTCGCCTAGGGGAAATGGGGGAAGTTCTCATTAAAAGTGCTCTTACAAGAAAAAAAAAGGGCATGTAGACCCACCCCACCCCCCACATTCCAGATCGCCAAACCACGCAGCCGCTAATGTGCCTTTACTGTGCTCAGCTTGGGTCAGCAAGTAGTTTAAAGTGGCTAATAGGGGACTGGAGCCCCACATGAGAGATTCCGCAATTTGGGAGTGAAATCACACCCCCCCGCCCTGTTTGTAAACAGCTTCCCATGGTGCTATGAGGAAGGGCCATTGTTTGACTAGCTACCTCTGCTTCCGACATGAGCCTGACATAAACTTCATTAAAGTGCAGTCATCCATGACCTGGAGGGACCTACTCACCAGGGCTGGAGCAACAAAATGGCACAGTGAATCGTTGTGGATTCTGATTATGTTATGGCTTGCACCTAGTGTAATAAGGGTTTTATATTTAATGAAAATGGCCTTGCTATGGAAACATTTTATTCATGAACAATGACTCCTTTATTTTTTCCCATGACCGACAGTTTGAAATGTGTCCTTTGGTGGGTCATCAACACCTGAAAGCAGACTTTCGCTGATTAGAAGGAGGAGAAAGAGAATGCGGGAGGAGATGTTCACCAAGATACTGAATGGCTCCAGGACAGCTGACACAGAGCTGAGAGCTTGGAGGATTTTACTGTCCAGGAAGTTAGATGTGGACATGGAGAGCAGGAAAGCTTCCAATGAGCAAGAATGTGTGGCACAGGATGAGATGCTTCGGATTATGAAGGACTAAGCAGACATGTTGAGGCATCTGGTTGAACTGCAGGAGAGTAGAATCTCTCTGCAGACCCTGGTGAAGAGCCAGCCAGCATCGCCTGATGCAGAATCACCCTCCCCCAAACATTCCCTGAGGCATAGGCAAAAAGTCCATTATCCCTTTCAGTTAACTCAGGGGGTGGGTACAAGGAACAGAAGGCACCCATTCACAGACCTTTGATGGTCTGGAATGTGGCGTTATGTTACACAGCTGAAAATGTTTCTCCCAATTGAACTTTACAACCCCATTTCCCCACGGTTACCTTTTTTTTTTCTGTTCTCCCTCTTTACTTATGTTTGTTAAATAAAGTAAATGGATTCGAGAAATAAATGTTCTTTACTGAGTAGAAGCAGTGGGCTTGGGTGGGAGGTTGGCTTTACAGGGACAGTGATACAAGGCAGCTGAAGGTTTGGGAATGCACAATGCAGACAAGCAGCTCACATTACTGTGGCTCATTATTGAAATGGCTTTTCAAAGCCTCACAGTTATGCAGCACCCCTTGCTGTGCTCTTCCTATTGCCCTGGTGTCTGGCAACTCAAAAATGGCTGCCAACCCCTGTGGAAAATTTCCCCGCTTTTTTCACAAGTATTATGGAGCACACAGCAGGAAGCTATAACCTGGGAATGTATATATGGGGATGTTCTCTTCACTAAGTTAGTAAACTTCTCTAGCACCCTTTCAAACGACCAAAGGCACATTCAAACACCACTCTACACTTGCTGAGCCGATCTTACTGCTGTGCAGATGGCTGGTATACAGTTTCCTGAGTCATGGGAGCAAGGGGTAGGCTGCGTCCCCCAGAATAACTGTAGGCATCTCAATGTCATCAGTGTTCATTTTGTGGTCTGGAAAGAAAGTCCCAGATAAGAGCTTTTTGAACAGATCCAAGGTCCTAAAGATGCACGTGTCATGAACCTTTCCCGACCATCCTACGCTGATGTTGGTGAAACGGCCCCTGTGATCCACCAGTGCTTGCAACACCATTGCCTTCAAGGTTAGGTCCCCAGCCAGTAGCCTCCATTCTCTGTGCTGCCTTCAGAGCTGGGTGGCCAGAGAATACCTATCTCTGAAGCCAGCACTGCAGCCATCAGCAGCACAGAAGAAGCTACAGTTGGCAGTGGCACTGGCTTCATAGCTGGGCACCCAGCCAGCAGCCACTGTTCTGTGCTCTGCTTTCAGAGCTGTGAGGCTGGAGATGAGATGTCACGGTCTGTGACACACTTTTCACAGCTGTGGATTTGGTAGATGCCTACTGAGAGACTGTAATAGTCACCTCTAACCCTTCTCTTTATTAAGCTAACTAGATTGAGCTTCTTAAGTCTACCACTAGAAAGCAGTTTTTTCTCATCTTTCAACAGTCTCATGGCTCTTCTCTGAACCCTCTCCAATTTATCAACATCCTTCTTGTATTCCAGCCGCAATCGCACCAGTGCCAGTCTTCCATTGGTTATATATACTTTTTTTATACCTGCCTTCCTTTCCTCTCTAAGACAAAACAGTTCTTTTACCCAATATGGCCTTCAACCTTGATTGTAGCTTTTGGGACATTTAGTAAAGCTTTCTTAAGCAATTCCATTCTTTTGATAAAACACTTCCTCCCAACTGTCTTGGCTCGTAATTATTTTCAGCTTTGTGAAATTGGCCCTTTAAAATCACTAAGTGATTTATATCTGTATATTACTACTTTGGACTTTATTCTGTCCATACTTTATAAATGGGACCAAGTCATGATCACCTGTACTTATGCAACCATTCATTTTTACTAGTTCGCTGATCAGTTCCTCTTTATCTGTGAGCTTAATATAGAATTTCCCCATGTTAGTTGTGACACTTTTTGAGTTAAGAAATATCAGGTATAATATTTAGAAATTCCAGGAATGTTTTAGTACTAGCAGCATGAGACCACCAGCATTTTCCCAGTTATAGTTCCAAGGAAAGTGTGTGTTTTTACCCTACCAAGTCAAACAGACAGAAAAATAAGGACTCACTCCTTGTAGGTTGCTTCCTGGTTTCAGCCCCACTGAGTGTTCAAAAATTGATGTGTGACTTAACTCAGCCAATTCACAAACATCCTTCTCCTCCTTCTTTCTCCAAGTATCTTATTCCTTAGCTGTCTCTGCTCTCTTCCAAGTGGCCCTATTACAGCAAGGGCAGGACTTCACATGGTAGCACATTGGAACGTAATGTATTATATCCATAGTGCATCCCAGTCCATTAAACACCTCATCAAATTCAATCTGATACTTTGTATCCTGAGTATAGAGAAATAATACACTCACTTGGTCATCTGCATTTGCCAATTCTTTAATATTCCAAAAAACACAAAACTTCCTGCTCCCCTGTTTCAATCCTTGTTGAGTGGGTTCTGTATGTATAGATATGCCAATGTAGCTTTGCTATAGGAGGTTCATGTTGTGCACATTGACAGAAAATGCGCTTTTTAAAAAATTATGATTATTTTAATTTAACATAAATTGGGCACTAGTCTTTTTTGGAATACATTTCCTGTGATTATGTTGCACTCAGCTGCAGTACCTTATTTTGAAATTTACTTTTTATTTTATGTTGTTGTTACAAACCAATCTGTTATAGACCTTTGCTTTGTAAATTTGAGATCCAGTAAAGAAATCTGTTTCTATAATATCATAATCAGAGTTTTGACCTCCAGCAGTTTGGTTCTGAATGTATTGTGCTTATCTTTACACTTTTTCCTGAGTGTGACACACTTTTCCAAAAATGGTTGTCTTTACAAGGTTCACAATTCTCTATCCCTTTGACTTGTGTTGATAGGCATTGCTTCTATATTTATTGTATATGACTCTGGTTTCTGCTGTTTGCTTACTCTTGTATTCTGTCTTAATATCTATTTTTAATTAGGTACATGTCAGTTCTTTCACTGCTTGCTAAGGTTTTCCATTTGGGAAATTCACATTTCACTAATCCTGCAAATATCTACTGTTCTTAGCCCTCCAACACAGGAATACCATAATCATCATCTAATTCAATTCTTGTATCTTAAATTGATTTTGGAAATGGTTCTGCTTGTCATCCACTTTTTCCTAAGTAGGAGTTTGGATGATCTGCATCTTCACTTCTCTGAATAACATCTAATTGGTCTCCTGATACAGTGAATGCTAAGTCCCAAAGAATTCTACTTTGGATATCTGTACTTGAGTACACGATAACAGAGACATCAGTGAGTATATTTGAAACACACTATTTTATGCCTTTGGGCAAAGAATCCATGAGTAGCAATTATATGAGATGCTTTAGACACTTTCATCTCCTACCCAATAAGATCTTTGGTCTTTTTGGTCAAATAGGCTTTTGGCTCATCTATTTTATGTTGCTGCTCCTTAGGAGAAAAAGGAAAGAGTTCTAGAAACACATTTTGTTACCTATTAAAACAGTAAAATGTGCAGTAAACATGGCTTTGATGCATATGGAATGACAATAACAGCAGCTGTTGAAATAAATGTTTGAAAACATTTTGGAAGTATATGGAATCTGAAAGAACTTTCTAAAGGGCAAGGGGTTGAACTTCAGCCTGCTTTTAGAAGAAGAGAAGGACCTTTATCAGATCAGGACACATTATAATATTTACAACAAATAATAGGACTTATTTTTACCCCACTTTTAGTGGTCTCTATGGGTGAAATTCACCTTAAGGTATAGAGGCCAAGACTTATATTCTAAGGTCCTTACTTTGATCTGGTTATCAGCTATACCGCAAATACTTTGGTTTCTATTGTCTAGAATTGAACTGTTTAAATAACGTGGGCTATCTTTATTATATAGGTGTAACATAATGGGCACTCATTTCTTGATATTAAAATGAGCCTTTCCAAGTAGTATTCTGGAATAATTTTGTCTAGCTCTTTGCAGACCCCTCCATTGGAATTCAGTATTGTCAACTCCAAGCATTCAAAAATCATGATTTTTTTTTATGTGTGTGTGGGGGGGCCTTATTAGTCGAATTTTGAGTCTTCAGGATACTCTTGGATCACATTTTTAAGCTTTTCCTCTACAATCGTGAAGGCTAGAAACTTACTGAAGAAAAGAAAGCTGAGATTTTCACTTAATCACATGCCTCCAGGCACCAGAGTTTTAACATATGCACTAAATATCACAAGAGATGGAAACAATGGGAACAACTTTCTCTAGTTCTCTGACAGGTTCCTTTCTAACCTGAGCAATTCATGTGGTTTCATAGTCTATTTTTGCCAAAGATATAATTTACTTTTTAACGCACATAATTAAAGGTGAAACAGACAGGAGTGGTGGCAAGATATGGATTTTTATTTTCTTGTTCCCATCAAATAGCATGGGTCAGTATCCATTTATTCCAGTGGATACAGTGACGCCAATCACTGGCCACAAAGCAAGGAGTCATATGTTCTGTCTTCTCTGTAATCAGCTGGGTAGCGCACCCCCGCCCCCGGCCTCCAATTAGTTTATCAGGTTATCTCAAGTGCTTATATACAAATGCACAAAGCCTTGGAAACAAGCAGGGAGAACTGGAGGTCCTGGTGATGTCAAGGAACTATGACGTGATCGGAATAACAGAGACTTGGTGGGATAACTCACATGACTGGAGTACTGTCATGGATGGTTAAAAACTGTTCAGGAAGGACAGGCAGGGCAGAAAAGGTGGGGGAGTAGCCCTGTATGTAAGGGAGCAATATGACTGCTCAGAGCTCCGGTACGAAACTGCAGAAAAACCTGAGTGTCTCTGGATTAAGTTTAGAAGTGTGTGCAACAAGAGTGATGTAGTGGTGGGAGTCTGCTATAGACCACCGGACCAGGGGGATGAGGTGGATGAGGCTTTCTTCCGGCAGCTCACGGAAGCTACTAGATCGCATGCCCTGATTCTCATGGGTGACTTTAATTTTCCTGATATCTGCTGGGAGAGCAATACAGCGGTGCATAGACAATCCAGGAAGTTTTTGGAAAGCGTAGGGGACAATTTCCTGGCACAAGTGCTAGAGGAGCCAACTAGGGGGGGCGCTTTTCTTGACCTGCTGCTCACAAACCGGGTAGAATTAGTGGGGGAAGCAAAAGTGGATGGGAATCTGGGAGGCAGTGACCATGAGTTGGTTGAGTTCAGGATCCTGACGCAGGGAAGAAAGGTAAGCAGCAGGATACGGACCCTGGACTTCAGGAAAGCAGACTTCGACTCCCTCAGGGAACGGATGGCCAGGATCCCCTGGGGGACTAACTTGAAGGGGAAAGGAGTCCAGGAGAGCTGGCTGTATTTCAAGGAATCCCTGTTGAGGTTACAGGGACAAACCATCCCGATGAGTCGAAAGAATAGTAAATATGGCAGGCGACCAGCTTGGCTTAATGGTGAAATCCTAGCGGATCTTAAACATAAAAAAGAAGCTTACAAGAAGTGGAAGGTTGGACATATGACCAGGGAAGAGTATACAAATATTGCTCGGGCATGTAGGAATGTTATCAGGAGGGATAATCGCACCTGGAGCTGCAGCTAGCCAGAGATGTCAAGAGTAACAAGAAGGGTTTCTTCAGGTATGTTGGCAACAAGAAGAAAGCCAAGGAATGTGTGGGCCCCTTACTGAATGAGGGAGGCAACCTAGTGACAGAGGATGTGGAAAAAGCTAATGTACTCAATGCTTTTTTTGCCTCTGTTTTCACTAACAAGGTCAGCTCCCAGACTGCTGCGCTGGGCATCACAAAATGCGGAAGAGATGGCCAGCCCTCTGTGGAGATAGAGGCGGTTAGGGACTATTTAGAAAAGCTGGACGTGCACAAGTCCATGGGGCCGGACGAGTTGCATCCGAGAGTGCTGAAGGAATTGGCGGCTGTGATTGCAGAGCCATTGGCCATTATCTTTGAAAACTCGTGGCGAACCGGGGAAGTTCCGGATGACTGGAAAAAGGCTAATGTAGTGCCCATCTTTAAAAAAGGGAAGAAGGAGGATCCTGGGAACTACAGGCCAGTCAGCCTCACCTCAGTCCCTGGAAAAATCATGGAGCAGGTCCTCAAAGAATCAATCCTGAAGCACTTGCATGAGAGGAAAGTGATCAGGAACAGCCAGCATGGATTCACCAAGGGAAGGTCATGCCTGACTAATCTAATCGCCTTTTACGATGAGATTACTGGTTCTGTGGATGAAGGGAAAGCAGTGGATGTATTGTTTCTTGACTTTAGCAAAGCTTTTGACACCGTCTCCCATAGTATTCTTGTCAGCAAGTTAAGGAAGTATGGGCTGGATGAATGCACTATAAGGTGGGTAGAAAGCTGGCTAGATTGTCGGGCTCAACGGGTAGTGATCAATGGCTCCATGTCTAGTTGGCAGCCGGTATCAAGTGGAGTGCCCCAAGGGTCGGTCCTGGGGCCGGTTTTATTCAATATCTTCATAAATGATCTTGAGGATGGTGTGGATTGCACTCTCAGCAAATTTGCGGATGATACTAAACTGGGAGGAGTGGTAGACACGCTGGAGGGGAGGGATAGGATACAGAAGGACCTAGACCAATTGGAAGATTGGGCCAAAAGGAATCTGATGAGGTTCAATAAGGATAAGTGCAGGGTCCTGCACTTAGGACGGAAGAACCCAATGCACAGCTACAGACTAGGGACCGAATGGCTAGGCAGCAGTTCTGCGGAAAAGGACCTAGGGGTGACAGTGGACGAGAAGCTGGATATGAGTCAGCAGTGTGCCCTTGTTGCCAAGAAGGCCAATGGCATTTTGGGATGTATAAGTAGAGGCATAGCGAGCAGATCGAGGGACGGGATCGTTCCCCTCTATTCGACATTGGTGAGGCCTCATCTGGAGTACTGTGTCCAGTTTTGGGCCCCACACTACAAGAAGGATGTGGATAAATTGGAGAGAGTCCAGCGAAGGGCAACAAAAATTATTAGGGGACTGGAACACATGAGTTATGAGGAGAGGCTGAGGGAGCTGGGATTGTTTAGCCTGCAGAAGAGAAGAATGAGGGGGGATTTGATAGCTGCTTTCAACTACCTGAAAGGGGGTTCCAAAGAGGATGGCTCTAGACTGTTCTCAATGGTAGCAGATGAGAGAACGAGGAGTAATGGTCTCAAGTTGCAGTGGGGGAGGTTTAGATTGGATATTAGGAAAAACTTTTTCACTAAGAGGGTGGTGAAACACTGGAATGCGTTACCTAGGGAGGTGGTATAATCTCCTTCCTTAGAGGTTTTTAAGGTCAGGCTTGACAAAGCCCTGGCTGGGATGATTTAACTGGGAATTGGTCCTGCTTTGAGCAGGGGGTTGGACTAGATGACCTTCTGGGGTCCCTTCCAACCCTGATATTCTATGATTCTATGATTCTATGATAGTTAGGCTGAAATAAATTCAAAATATAAGGTCCTAAAACATTTATTTGTGAATAATAAGTGAGCTGAAAGAAGCTCAATTTATTACTTTTTTTGCTGGGAATAGATCACAACCAACTTTATAAAGGGTTTTTAAAGTGACACTGGTCCAGGAGTGAAGGGTATCAATCCTACACCTCAGACCAGTGTAATTTGGGGAGCAAAATTCCACATTTTGCAGGATTTTTCCCCCATAGAAAGTTAGTTTTGTTAAAGAGAGAATGAACGAACATAAGAAAAAGAAAGATCAGTATCTGAAAACTGTTCATGGGTCTGGAATGCAAGAGTTGGGCTTTACTGCCAAGTTTGGGTTCAAGTCTCAACTCCCCAAAAGTTTAGAGTCATTCATAGCTGATGTCAAGATGAAGCAAGAAACTACTGATGCTGCTAATGATTACTTCATTTTTTAATGGCCTGGTAAAAAACCAACTGCACTCATGGTCAAAGACTGATTTATTTCAAGATGCATATTTAGGTAGAAAGGAGGAACCTTACATAAGGATTTTACCTCCCTTATACAGTATATCTAGAAATTTGAGAACAGAGGGGATCTTTTCACTAATTACAATAAAGCCAAGGATTTTTAAAAAAAAGTTAATAGCGTAAAATACCTGAGACGGAAGATGGCCTATCTTTTTGAGATTGTCCTAGAAGCAAGCTAGTTTCCTGTTCAACAAGATTTATTCAGATTACTCTTAGGACAACAAAAATTAAAACTTACAAAGTTTAACGTGGATCCCAATTGTTATTGTATACACTTACTATTTACACTTATTAGTGTGCATTTACAGTTAAGAAGCTTGTATTGTACTTGAACATTTTATGGAACTCTCAGGAATGATTGTACTGTTATTGCTAATCATTTTTGTTTTCCCCTGCCATTTGTTGGGAGTTATAGAGTATTACTCCTTGGATCACTAATGATAATTGCCTGTCTGCTCCAAAGTTATAAAGCAATTTTAAAATGCGATTTTTTGTTTGCCTCATCTGTAATACTAATGGAAATTAATTTAAGAATTTAACATTCACAAATTTCATTTTCACTTTGTATATTCAGACTGATGAAGAGGTTTAGTAATTTGTTTGGTATGAGATTAATTTATGTAGATTCATTCACCTTAATTCCCAATGCCTGGATCATCTGTCTTAAATATTTGGTTTATCAATTATAGTATGTTAAATATAGTTGGCATAATTACACAAGATTACTGGTTATAATACACTTAAAATACAAAAACCTTAACATCTGTAAGTTTCATATTAACCATATTACTTTTTAAAATAGAATAATATGTTGTGGCTGTAGGAGATTAAGACTACACAGAAATGTAGATTAAGTATTTAAAGATAGAATTTCTCTACCATAATCAGTTACATGAAGTATCTTTATGGTCTTAATGTAATTAATATACACCATATTCACCAGTCATGAACAGAGGTGGCCACAAATGGTGCACAAACAGCTCCCTCTTTCAGAAATCTCAACCCAAGCATATTGAGAAGTCCCAAGGAGTAACTCTGGCCATAGAATTGACTCTAGTTAGATTAAGTTATAACAGCTTCCACAATGAACTGCATCACAAAATTAACATTGTATTTCTTCAAAGACTGAACAGACCTCAGACGCCAAGAAAAAAAACTTGCAAGAATATGTGTGACAACACCATTTTGTGACTACTGATATGACATAACAGTATAATGAAATTGAGGAAGTTAAAGGTTATATTCCTGTGGGTCATAGGGGTAGAAGGTGTATTACACTTTGTACTTTATGTCTTCTGCAGGGTTTTTGTTGTGATTAGCTAAGAGATGTTTCAGAGTAGCAGCCGTGTTAGTTTAGCTAAGAGATGTGTTCCACTTGTATTTTCCTTTGACATCTATTGGAGTCATATGCAATAAGCACAGCCCAGGATCAGATTCTTACTATGACTCATGGCTAACAAGAAAATGCTTTTACTAACAGACAAGATTTAAGCTCATCCTGTATGAGTGGACCTCACCCTGTCTTCTAGATACTTATTGATGTCAGTTGCTAATCCTTCATTCTTCCCAAATAAAGGTTACATATCTTAAAAGATCCATCCCTTAAAGCTTAAAAGATAGGCAATATCTCCAGGAGAGATTGTTTGCTCTCCATTATAACAAAGAAAGTATTTCCTTTCCACAACATAGATTTTTTTTTTAATGTCCAGAGACAATACTGAGAATGGCTAAGATAGAAGGATTTTGTGCAGGTGAATACATAAATTTAATAAACTCAGGAGAGTTTTGGCAGAGGAGAAGCTGCACAGTAGATTTTTCTGATTTGCCTGCAGTACCGAAAAAAAATACATCTACAATTTCTGTCAAACTGAATCCAAAAATTCGGAAAAAAATTTGCAAAATGGAAAAGGTGATTGTTTCATTGAGATGCCATTATAGAACCTGATATCATTCCACAACATGCTTCAATCTTCCTAACATGTGAATTAATGAAAATAAACATTTTGATGATGTTTCCAATAAAAATTTCAAGACTTTTCCAAAGAAATTAAAAAAATGAGTGCATTCTGAAACAATTACAAATGGTTTTTTGTTGTTTTTTGTTTGTTTGTTTTGTTTTTTGGCAAAGCTAATGTTTCCCATTTTCACCTCTCCTTACTAATGTTTAAGAAGCTCATGGTGGATTGCAAGGAATGTAAACCTCAGATACAATAGTGACACACACTAATCAAATCTACATGAAAGAATATTATGTGAATATTCATCTTCATTTTAGTGACTATGGGTTCCGTTAATGGGATGTTTTGCATAAGGACACAGTCAGGACATATAATAGGGTGATGAGAATGTGAGCATTAACCACATGTGTTGAGTTGTATAGTTGAGTATAATGCCCTGGTCACTTTCTCTTTTCAAAGAGAGTAGTAAGGCTAGATAGAGATAAGTGTAGGTGGATTGGGGAAGTGAAATCTAACCTCCCAACTTCAGTGTGTACATAGATTTGCTATTCAGTCTTTCCCACATCACCACAACTTCTACTCCATAGTTGAAGCAGTGGCTACAGTCCCTCCACATCACGGACTTGGTGTGTTGGGACCACCAACTGTATCTGCATAAACATGGATCACACAACCCCTCACCCAGGCACTCTCCCAGATCATCCATATTGTAGCCATTCATGGTGTCCTATATGAGTTCAGTGCAAGGACCTCTGCAACGGCATGCATCACATGCACAGGATACCTGCAGGACCACAGACTCTCCCCCTTTGGCTTTTCCAGATAGACCCAATGGAAGATTCAGTTTGTGCAGAAGACCTTCCACTGGCTCTGAGTTTGATGTAAACAAAACCTTTTTTTAATAAACCACCTTCTTCCTATCTGACCCAATCAAAGCTCTTTTTGATATTGAATGAAATGGTAATTTACTCCATCTCCTCTCTAAGAGTTATTTATGATGGCTAAAAGCCTCAGATGTTCTAATTAGGGTGTCTTTTTAAATATAAGCCCCACCCACTTAATGCTTTTCATCTTTGGAATCAATATTTCAAATATGTCAATTCCCATTTAATATCTGTATTAAGTAAAGGGCTACAAGGAAATAGATTGTTATAGCCTCCTAAAGTGCAAAGACGAGAGACAAACCATAAGATTCAATGAGCTGTCTCCACACATGTGATATAATTTCCTCACGTATAGGTCCTAAATGGTGCAATCACCTCAGGGATTTAAGCATAAAGCTCAACAGAAAACCACCTAAGCTAGGTGATTTAGTAAATGTCAGCTTTTTAATAGAAAAGGGAATATCCTCACCCACGGTGGCCCTGTACAAAATATTGCTGCCTACTTGCAAGAAGATGCTTAACATCATATTCTGTAGAAGAACATCAACTTTTTCATGTGGAAAATCTAACCTTCTAACAAATTCTGTATATCTGTGCATAGGATACAAAGCTGCCTTTCTGAGGCATGACTTTTCAGCTCTAATTTTGAATAGGTATACCAATGTATGTCTTCTTTAAACTGAATACTACCCATTATAAATAAAAATAGATATAGATGCATTATTCAATTTAACATTTAGCTGCAAGAATCAACAGTACTGTTTCAGTTAGTTATCATTATTTGTTAGAATAATGATGGTTATTTATTTCCAATATTCATTCCATTCTGAAAATTTTCCATTTAATGCTCACATCTCTGCCAACCAACATTTTAGAAAGGGAACCCATGAAATCAGTGAAATTACTCACATAGATAACATTACTCATATTTGCAAAATCAGGGCCTAAAGTTGCATCTATAATGTAATTAATTACTGAACTTTATCAGCATATCATTAAATGGATGGATGAGGGCTTTATGATCTGATTCGCCATTTTGTTACTACAATTTTACTTTTTGTTTAACATAAGAACATAATAAGAATGGCCATATTGGGTCAGACCAAAGGTCCATGTAGCCAGTATCCTGTCTTTCAACAGTGGCCAATGCCAGGTTCCCCAGAGGAAATGGAAAGAACAGGTAATCATCAAGTGATCCATCCCCAGTTTCTGGGAAACAGAGGTTAGGGACACCATCCCTGCCCATCCTGGCTAATAGCCATTGATGGACCTATCCTGTATGAATTCATCTAGTTCTTTTTTGAACCCTGTTATAGTCTTGGCCTTCACAACATCATCTGGCAAAGAGTTCCACAGGTTGACTGTGCAATGTGTGAAAAAATACTTCCTTTTGTTTGTTTTAAACCTGCTGCCTATTAATTTCATTTGGTGACCCCTAGTTCTTGTGTCATGAGACAGGGTAAATAACACTTCCTTATTTACTTTCTCCACACCAGTCATGAGTTTATAGACCTCTATTATATCCCCCTTAGTTGTCTATTTTCCAAGTTGAAAAATCCTAGTTTTATTAATCTCTCCTCATACAGAAGTCATTGCATACCCCTAATAATTTTTGTTGCCCTTTTCTGAATCTTTTCCAATTCCAATTGTTTGATTTAAACTCTTCCAGCAGATAGAAGGAGCCAACAGTATTTTTAGGGATACAAGTTCATAAAGTGCTCTAGATCAATCTGATGTTTTCTTTAAATAAAGAGTTATTTGAATTAGAAAAATACAGCAAATGAAAAATCTTCTCAGAAGATTTTTAAAAAAATGTATTTAATTGCAAACTATGAATATGTACATTGTAGGTACTATGACAAATGAAGTCTGTTGTAATGACCTTGCTTAATTAATAAAATATTGCTGCTCAAATCAGGTTTCACTTACAGCATTTTTAAATCAGTAGTCAATTGAATTATACCAGAGAAACACTCGTCACAATAAAAATAGAAAAAAATTACAGATATAAGAGATGTATTAGGACATTGTAGTAAATGAGACCCTAAAGTTATGAACTATTACTATTAAATAATTACCAAAGCATTAAGGGTTTTTTTTTTTTAGAAAAGATAGAATAGAGAGCTAAGAGAATAAAACCCACAGTCTAATAGCTTGATTTCTTCAATAACCTGAGAAAACTGTTGTTGCAGCCTTTCATGAACTGTACCACTGTTGCAGCTGTAGAGACTTCCCCTTTTTCCCTACCTCTGAATAAGTAAATGAATTAAAAATCACATTAAATTAAAATCAAAACATTAAGAGATTATATGATTACCAGATAGTGTAGTAAATTAGGGAACTTTATAATATCATACGTAAAATGTGTATGAAAAGGAACGTCAACTATAAGTAATACAGTATCAGGCAAAATTTTTGTAAACTTAAATGACAGGATTTATTTACCTCATGAGCAATCCTGTTAGGGAAAGAAAGGGATTGCATTCATACTGGTTTATTTTAATGTAAGTGATAAAGAGAAGTAAAGCTAATGTTTGCAATCAAACTTTCTTATTCTAACAAGTTAGTGAAATACACATCTGTACTGAGAGAGGCAGAAAATAAAAGGAATTGAAACCAAATAGCATGTTTATGAAGACACTTGACCACAGAGTGGAACAATCAGAAATGTAACTGTTTGGTTAATAATGAACACACTAAGTTCAGTCATACCTACAAGTCCCTCCATTGTTATAAAACCTAGAAGAACAGAAATAGAAGTATTGTATAGTTGTTCCAGACTGCTGGAGAACCAGACTTCTTGACATGACTTTGCATTGTATAATGAGCTGTTAAAACACGTTTAAATAGTATCAGATAATATGGAGGAACTTTGTATAAATTATATGAACTTTAAACTGGACATTTCAGTAACTAGAAGAGTGTTGATGGAGCAACTGCAACTTGAGCAAGCATAACTACAAACATGGCCAAGGGATGCAATGCAAAAGGGTTAATCAAAAATGACCTCCAGAGGTAAGTTGGTAACTGGAATAAACCAGCTGATATTCAAAGTATGTTCCAAGATGTTTGTACCAACAGCTATGATCTAACTTGTCTTAGGCAAGCTGATGTCACAAAATGTTGCACAAAAAGACTGGAAAATTCCAGTTCCTTTTGCAAGAACTCAAAAACAGATGTTTCGTTCCTTGACTGAATGGTGAGAAAGTACAACTCTCATTTTGGTTGGACATTTTGAATCTTCAGCAGAAGTATGGGTCACCATCTAATTGGTCCATGTCAGTACCTCCCAGAAGAGGAATCCAGTTGAGCTAACCAGTAGAAACCACCTTGTCTGTTGCAGCACATCAATTCCAGAAAGCACTGGGGAAAGTCATGTCTGTCCTTCATTCCACCTGTGAATGACTCCTGCTGTGAATGACAACAAAGCTGAAAACTGATGGCTGAGCAAAAGATCTCAACAAAAGTTACAGAGAGACTTTCTCATGGGTGATGATCCAAATGAGTCAATTGACCACTTCTGGAAACTGGGTACCTAATTAGTTAGGAGGTATATATGCTTATGTATGTGCTTTAAAGACTGTCAGAAAGTTACAGTGTGTGTCCTTGTGTTGTAAAATGTTCTAATCAAGATTGGTGTTAAGTAGCTTTAAAACTGAACAAGTTACTATTAACTAGAATTGCAGAACACTGTACATGTGTCTGCCATAGTTCAGGGGCACCAGAACAGAGGGGTCAGGGGCTTTTTAGTGGTGGCAAGGGTGAACGATGGGGAAGGGGGTGGGGCAAAGGGGGCTGGGCCACAGGGGAAGAGGCAGTGCAGGTGTGTGGCCACAGCTCAGGCACAGTTGCCCCCCCCCCCCACACACACACACTTTTAGGAAGCTTTTGTTGCTCCTGCCATACTTAATGGTTTCACAGTCCTTTTCAAGCTCTAGGTGTACCAGACATAAAACAGACCAAGTGTGCACGCCTCTTGTACGGCACCCAGTATATACGCTTTGTCATAAATGTAGGAGTTTGTTAGATTGTTAGGAGTGTTAGTTAGATCCTGGGGCTAATATAATTCATTTGGAAGCAGGGTAAAAATGTTGTCTAACTATAAATCTACTCAGAAGGAGACCCTGATGAATTGGCATGTAACTAACTGACAGAATTGTCTTGTGATCTAACTTTGGATTGTTTTTCCTCTGTGTTAGCAACACTGGAGTTGATAACCAATTCACGTAAGTGAAACTCTGAGGGACTCAGTCAAAAAGCTAAACAAAATCACCTTTCCAAGAGAGTGATTGAATAGGCGTTATTTTCTATTTTGGTTCTGTGATTTGATTCTGAAAACTGAATGGGTTATCTTGACCAATTTTCTAATGTATGTAGCCAAATCATACTTCAATATAATGTTGCCTTCTTGTATCCAAAGCTATTAGTTGCTGTTAAGAATATTTACTAAACTCTATACAACTAAGTTCAAGTCCTTTTTCTTTAATTAAGCAATCAAAATTAAAAAAAAAAAACTAAGAAAAGTAGCACAGGCAATCAGTAACGATGTTGCTTAACTAAGGTTTGCTTTATGCGCTGTCCCTCTCACAGCAGCTAGTCTATTCCTCCACCAGTGTAGAATTATTCAATACAATGTATTTTCTGTCGCACTGTCGAATGCACTACTAAGTGTTTCTAGTGGTGGCAATATCATAGCCCATGAGGTTAAAGCTAACTGGAAACTTTTCCACCACTTCTCTTTAGAAAGCAATAATATGCCAGTTCTTGCCTGATATTCTTATGATGCAAAGTTTTCATAAATTGGAGTCATTCTGAAGATCCTGAGAGAAAAAAATTCAATACAGGTTACCATTTGGTGGTTTGTTGGTGGGTTTTTTTTTTATTTGTTTGTTTTGTATTTTTCGTCAAACACATCTGAAAGGAATGTAATGCAATGGACAACATCAAAATAACAAAAGAGCATATCTGGATTAAACAGATCACAGAAAGGAAAACAAGTTAATGCAGCACTACATCCTTATATTTCTCTGCAATGCCTACATATTGCATTACAAGTGGTAAACAACATCATGCACTTCTCAGAGAGCTCTCCAAAACTTTGGAATGAATGAAGGAGGGAGTAGGTGCTAATGTTCATTCAGAATTTCCTTGCTTACATCAGCTTAAGGATTTTAACATCCTAGGGTTTGTTTTGTTTTTAATATAATAGGAGATTTGGTGATTTATCTGAGAATGAGCCCGATTAAGGAAAGAGTCTATGTGATTCTAGAACAAAAGCACTGTTCTTAGGGTTCTCTCACTGACAAAGCCTACCTAGTGTGAAAAATTATTAAACCAAAACAAACAGCAGTCTGAGATTCCTGACCAGGCTGATTGGCTGATGTGTTCCATGTCTTAGTTTACATAATCTAGTCAAGAGGTTCTCAAAGTGAGTTCCGCGGACTACCAGTGATGTGCAGGGAGCTAGTTGGTAACATTGCTCCTCCTCATTTTTCCTGCTGTGTTTCTGCTTAAACACCTTCCTAACATTTCTTTTTCCAACTTGATCAATTGCATAACATCTTGGTAGGAACTATAACAATTACAAATGGGAGGAGAGATTGACCTCAGAAGGTACCATACATCTATGGAGTGACACATAGCCCTACAGCAAGTGAGGAGGGCATGCGTCAGAAGTTTTAAAGAAAAAAGTGCCAGCACATCCAGAGTTCTAAGTGAAAGGAGGCCAATGAAATAAACTTCATTTTTACATTGTTTTAAGGTGTCGTGTTATAGGATTTTTTCAGAATGTTTACATTAAAGTGAGCTTGACACTATAGAGTGTATCTTGTGGACCACATGCTACAACTCCTGTTCAGCCCATCTGTCTTTCCCAATGCAACTATAATCCTTCCAACAATAATGCTCATACACTACTTTGTTCAATCATTAATTTACTAATTTTTACAAACACCTCTCTGAGGTAGCTCAGATATTATGGTGATGAGTGTGGTATAAATGCCTAGATAAATAAGGATTATGAACCCTTTGTGCAGATGTGAAAGTCAAAGTAAAAGGTACAGTGAATTTTTCTTTACACCACAGACCATGTCAATTTGGAGGCAGAATTTGGCACCAAAGTCTTCTTTTCATTCCCACTTGAGAGAGAGCTGTATTTAAAGTGAGCTAACCTATGTTATATCTCCTGGGTGCTGGGCTCTGTAATATTTCTTTCTGCTTCTCTACAACAAATAATGTTAGTCTCTCACAGTAGTAAAATACCATTAAAACCCATCATCTATAGTGTACATCTAGAAGGTTTTGTTTTTAATTTAGAATTCCACTTGCACCAAAACTTGATACGAAATAAAAGTCAAATTTAAGAATAAAGTATTTTGTGATTCATTTAATATCAGCAAATTTTAGTTACATAAAGTTATTTAATTAAAAAAACTTATATTTTTCCATACTAGAGATTTTGTTTGTTTGTTTTGAAGAACAAAACATTTGCCTGCAGATTCATGTGTTTGCCATTAATTTCAATGGGAAACACATTAATGCTTTTTAGCGTAAAATTTGGACCCAATTATCCAAACTTTGAGGGCCCAAACTGTACCATATTCCAACATGTTAGGGGCCAAATCCTCACTTGGTTTAAATCAGAATGGCTCCATTAAAATCAGGGAGCAATACCAATAGTGGAGATTTGGTTTTAGTTTTCTTTAGACATCTCAGTTACATTTGTCAATTAAATAAATAAAGTCGTGTTCCCCAGGTCGACTCAAAATTATAGGAGTAGCTAATCAGAATAAAGCTGTAGTAGTCTTATGGCTATCATCATTCTTGTCTGCAGCACTGAGCCAAGATTTGTTCCTGCAGCAGTGAGGCAAAACTCCATTAGACTTCATCTGGAGTTTGGTCTGAAAAAGGAATGGAGGCTTGGACTCTTTGGGATTACACACACTATTCTTCAGTTCCCTTTGATGCACCACCTATAATATTTCTGGATTTGTGCTCTCGTGCATAAATATTTTCAAAAAGTTACTAGAATGGAACCATCTCCATTCTTTCTTTTTAGTCCGTAAGAGGTTATGTAGTTTATAAAAAACAATTCTTACTGTACTGTACTTCTTCATGAAGAGTTTCCCTGAGAATACACTGCTCTGTTATAAATCTAAGCTTTAATTGCAGTGTCATCATCTTCCTTTGTGTTCTGATGGATTTATAGTTCCCACTGTGAAAGTGAACCAAACCATGCAAAGCTAATACAACCAGGTGGAATAACACTCTGATACAGGACAAATGAAAGACACCCAAGTTAAACAGCTTCCCTATGTGTTTCATCAAGTATGTGAAGATGATCTTTTCCAATGAGAAAGTACCATATGGCATTGAACAAGGAAAATAATCTATTTACAAAGAGGAAATATGTACTGCCTAAAATTAATTTGCAGAAGCATTACTATAGTGAAGCAGGTATCCATTCATTTGTTTTCATATTACCATTTAACCCTTTGTTGGCTTCTCCCAGTTAGTTAAAATTCTAATGATCTAATAAGAGAGATTACCAGAAGGTGCAACATTCCACGTATATTTCAAAATAATCATATACATACTCCAAGCTACTTTACAAACAAAATTTATGAACCGTGTACAGTATGGAAATGAAGAGTTGGTCAGGAAATAGGTCCCCTCCCTCCCACCAAATAATTTTTTTTCAATATTTGGTGAAACAAATCAAATCCAAAAATATTGATTTGCAATACTACGCAGCACCTCACAGGAGTTGCAGTTCAGATGCCTCATTGGCCTGGCTTTTGATGCACCACAGTTTCCCCTGTTGTTGAACCACCACAGTGCACCATGGAAGATGTAGCCCAGCGAGGGAACCTAGCCAATAGAGAGAAACAGAGCATAAAACACTCAAATTATAAATCCCATTGAGGACTATGGCAGCACTTTCAAACTGAATTTTTTTAGTTGTTGTCCCAAAATATTTTGAGTTTCCAGTGTTCAATTTTATATTTTTCACGAGAAAACAGATGCTTCTCTCTCTCACACACACAATTAGTACCAAAAAAAAAAAAGATCAATTTTCTCTCAAAAAGTTCAATAGATTTTTTTTAACTGCCCTATGGAAATCACTTGCCTGTCACTGAGACCATTTAAACAGCACACTTGAAAACTCCACAGCTTTTACAGACAGGAAAGGAAAACCATCATTCTAATTTAACTGCAGAGAGAGTTCAGGCAAGCTGAATATAATTACCCGAATTAAAATTTGTGAAGGTGAACACCGCTACTTCTTAGAATAATATCCTGAGCAGTTGTTTCTTCCAACTACCAATAGCCTAGGCAGTTTCTATTAAATTTTGCATTAAAACTAAAAATGAGAATTTTTTCCATTACCACATTTATTTAAATGTGTAAGTTACTCTCTCTCTCTCTTTATATATATAAACTGTACAATATAGCAAAAATGATTCCCTGCCCCCAAAATGTTGGTGTGTAAAGATATGAGAGCATGAATTAAATTGGGAGAGGAAAGGTAGTGGTACTCTTCCAAACCCACTTGAAATTTCAGAATAAGTCACTTGTCTGTAGATGTTTCAAACACTGTGTGTTTTCTTTGGGCTTGGCTCCCTTCACCCAGGTTTGAATACACCCACGGGCTTGGCTTGGGCTTAGATGCCCTCCTCAGTTCCTTTGGATTGGCTACTGCTTAATCAGGGACAAAATAATACATAGAATCATAGAAGATTAGGGTTGGAAGAGACCTCAGGAGGTCATCTAGTCCAACACCCTGCTCAAAGCAGGACCAACACCAACTAAATCATCCCAGCCAGGGCTTTGTCAAGCCAGGCCTTAAAAACCTCTAAGGATGGAGATTCCACCACCTCCCTAGGTAACCCATTCCAGTGCTTCACCACCCTCCTAGTGAAATAGTGTTTCCTAATATCCAACCTAGACCTCCCCCACAGGAACTGGAGACCATTGCTCCTTGTTCTGTCACCTGCCACCACTGAAATCAGCCGAGCTCCATCCTTTTTGGAACCCCACTTCAGGTAGTTGAAGGCTGCTATCAAATCCCCCCTCACTCTTCTCTTCTGCAGACTAAACAAGCCCAGTTCCCTCAGCCTCTCCTCCTAACTCATATGCCCCAGTCGCCTGATCATTTCCGTTGCCCTCTGCTGGACTCTCTCCAATTTGTCCACATCCTTTCTGTAGTGAGGGGCCCAAAACTGGACACAATACTCCAGATGTGGCCTCACCAATGCCAAATAGAGGGGAATAATCACTTCCCTAGATCTGCTGGCAATCCACCTACTGATGCAGCCCAATATGCCATTAGACTTCTTGGCAACAAGGGCACACTGCTGACTCATATCCAGCTTCTCATCCACTGTAATCCCCAGGTCCTTTTCTGCAGAACTGCTGCCTAGCCACTTGGTCCCTAGTCTGTAGAAGTGCATGGGATTCTTCCATCCTAAGTACAGGACTCTGCACTTGTCCTTGTTGAACCTCATCAGATTTCTTTTGGCCCAATCCTCCAATTTGTCTAGGTCACTCTGGACCCTATCCCTACCCTCCATGTATCCACCTCTCTGCCTAGCTTAGTGTCATCTGCAAATTTGCTCAGGGAGCAATCCATCCCATCATCCGCATATTAATAAAGATGTTGAACAAAACCAGCCCCAGGACGGACCCCAGCCTTATTCATTACCCACCTTCTAAGATTTGCCCTGACATCAAATGCCTTGGGTCTTCAGAAAGGATGGAATCTTTAAATACATGACAGAGACCTCTGTCACTTGAGCAAACGGAGTAATTGATAGCAGTACTAGGTTGCAATCCACTAAGCGGACAAGCACTAGAGATGAAGGAGAGACACACTTTGCAAATGGGTTTTACAGATATTTGCTCACAGCAGAGGAAGGGTGAGACTTAGGAATCTCAGGTTCCATTCCAGGCTCAGCAGGTGAGTGGGCTCCGGGGAGAGAGGAGGAGTGACGCAGGTCTCTTTTGCCCATTGTCCACCCCTTCCCCTGCCTCCCAAGTTTAATGCCTTCTACCCCTTCTCCAATCTATCCCTGACCCAGTCCTGTCTCTTTCTCTCTTCTGACTCCTCATCCCAGCACCATTCTCCATACTTACCCACTCCTGGTCTCCACTCCTCAGGCTTCCAGTCCTAGTCTTCTCCCCAGCTTCTAAACTTGATATAATTCTCCCCATTAACACCTAATTTTCAATCCCCACTTCCACCCAACCAGTCCCCATCTCCTCTGCCCCGTCCCATAGCCCCTAGCGCTCATCTACTTGCTCAGCCAGTCGAGTTTCCCCCCTCCAGGCCCAGTCTCCCTCACTAGCCTCCTTGTCTCAATCTATTCCCCCCACCCCAATGTACTTCTTTAATCTGTCTTTTGTCCTCTCTGCATTCAAATTAGGCAGCTTCCACCGTCATGCTGACTGGGCATTAGCAGGGGTGCACAGAACATAGAAGAAATAGGGTCCCTGTTATTAGTTCTGGTACGTGGACCTGGAATGACCTGCAGAAGCTGGGAATCCTGGACTGAAGAATGCCCAGTGAGGAACAAATCTTTGGGAAATTTAGCTACAGGGATCTAGCAAGTCTCCACTGAGCTTGTGTGAACTGTGATTTTTCAGAGGCTTATGATGTGGACAAATCTGGGTAGATTTTCATGGGAACAACCAAAGCACTTCTCTGACAAAAAGGACACACCTGCCAAATTTCAAGTTCCTGCTCCAAAGCGTGGGGCAACTCAGGCTTCTCAAAGAATAGTTTGACGGTATATACTTAATATGGAAAAGTTTAGCCCAAATGGTTTAAGTTTGGCTAATTTATGAGCAACTGAAAACAGGGTCTTATAAGAGGAAGTGTAGGACTGATAATGCTTCATATACTGATGTTTAGTGTGGGGGGAAAGGGACAGATCATGAGCACATGCATTTTCATTTGACGTGATGATTAGACATTCAGAAAGTGATGTTTGAAAGACAGGTGACAACTGAACAAATAGTGAAAGGTAAAGAGGCAGATTTAAGAGCTGTTGACATAGAACAGTGGTTTTCAAAAAGGGATATGTGTACCCCTGGGGGTACGCAAAGGTCTTTCCGGGGGTTCATCAACTTATCTAGATATTTGTCTAGTTTTGCAACAGGCTACATAAAAAGCACTGGCAAAGTCAGTACAAACTACAATTTCATACAGACAATGACTTGTTTATACTGCTCTGGATACTATACCCTGAAGTACAATATTTATATTCCAATTGATTTATTTTATAATTATATGAGACAATCTGTAATTTTTCAGAAATAGTGTGCTGTGACACTTTTGTATTGTTAAAAGAAAAGGAGTACTTGTGGCACCTTAGAGACTAACCAATTTATTTGAGCATGAGCTTTCGTGAGCTACAGCTCACTTCATCGGATGCATACTGTGGAAACTGCAGAAGACATTATATACACAGAGACCATATAACAATACCTCCTCCCACCCCACTGTCATAAATATAAAGGGAAGGGTAAACCCCTTTGAAATCCCTCCTGGCCAGGGGAAAGCTCCTCTCACCTGTAAAGGGTTAAGAAGCTAAAGGTAACCTCGCTGGCACCTGACCAAAATGACCAATGAGGAGACAAGATACTTTCAAAAGCTGGGAGGAGGGAGAGAAACAAAGGGTCTGTGTCTGTCTGTAGTCGTCTTGGCCGGGGATAGACCAGGAATGGAGTCTTAGAACTTTTAGTAAGTAATCTAGCTAGGTATGTGTTAGATTATGATTTCTTTAAATGGCTGAGAAAAGAATTGTGCTGAAAAGAATAACTATTTCTGTCTGTGTATCTTTTTTGTAACTTAAGGTTTTGCCTAGAGGGGTTCTCTATGTTTTTGAATCTAATTACCCTGTAAGATATCTACCATCCTGATTTTACAGGGGGGATTTCTTTATTTCTATTTACTTCTATTTTTTATTAAAAGTCTTCTTGTAAAACACTGAATGCTTTTTCATTGTTCTCAGATCCAAGGGTTTGGGTCTGTGGTCACCTATGCAAATTGGTGAGGCTTTTTATCCAACATTTCCCAGGAAAGGGGGGGTGCAAGTGTTGGGAGGATTGTTCATTATTCTTAAGATCCAAGGGTCTGGGTCTGTAGTCACCTAGGCAAATTGGTGAGGCTTTTTACCAAACCTTGTCCAGAAAGTGGGGTGCAAGGTTTTGGGAAGTATTTTGGGGGGAAGGACGCGTCCAAACAGCTCTTCCCCAGTAACCAGTATTAGTTTGGTGGTGGTAGCGGCCAGTCCAAGGTGTAATATTTTGTACCTTGGGGAAGTTTTAACCTAAGCTGGTAAAGATAAGCTTAGGAGGTTTTTCATGCAGGTCCCCACATCTGTACCCTAGAATTCAGAGTGGGGGAGGAACCGTGACACCCACTCTCCTGCTGGTAATAACTTATCTAAAGTGATCATCAAGTTGAGCCATTTCCAGCACAAATCCAGGTTTTCTCACCCTCCCCGCCCCCCCACAAACTCACTCTCCTGCTGGTACTAGCTATTCCAAAGCGACCACTCTCCCTACAATGTGCATGATAATCAAGGTGGGCCATTTCCAGCTCAAATCCAGGTTTTCTCACGCCCCTCCCCACACACAAACTCACTCTCCTGCTGGCAATAGCTCATCCAAACTGACCACTCTCCTTACAATGTGCATGATAATCAAGGTGGGCCATTTCCAGCATAAATCCAAGTTTAACCAGAACATCGTGAGGGTGGGGGTGGGGGGGTAGAAAAAAACAAGGGGAAATAGGCTACCTTGCATAATGACTTAGCCACTCCCATTCTCTATTTAAGCCTAAATTAATAGTATTTAATTTGCAAATGAATTCCAATTCAGCAGTTTCTCGCTGGAGTCTGGATTTGAAGTTTTTTTGTTGTAAGATAGCGACCTTCATGTCTGTGATTGCGTGACCAGAGAGATTGAAGTGTTCTCTGACTGGTTTATGAATGTTATAATTCTTGACATCTGATTTGTGTCCATTTATTCTTTTACGTAGAGACTGTCCAGTCTGACCAATGTACATGGCAGAGGGGCATTGCTGGCACATGATGGCATATATCACATTGGTGGATGTGCAGGTGAACGAGCCTCTGATAGTGTGGCTGATGTTATTAGGCCCTTTGATGATGTCCCTTGAATAGATATGTGGGCACAGTTGGCAACGGGCTTTGTTGCAAGGATAGGTTCCTGGGTTAGTGGTTCTGTTGTGTGGTATGTGGTTGTTGGTGAGTATTTGCTTCAGGTTGGGGGGCTGTCTGTAGGCAAGGACTTGCCTGTCTCCCAAGATTTGTGAGAGTGTTGGGTCATCCTTCAGGATAGGTTGTAGATCCTTAATAATGTGTTGGAGGGGTTTTAGTTGGGGGCTGAAGGTGACGGCTAGTGGCGTTCTGTTATTTTCTTTGTTAGGCCTGTCCTGTAGTAGGTGACTTTTGGGAAATCTTCTGGCTCTATCAATCTGTTTCTTCACTTCCGCAGGTGGGTATTGTACTTATAAGAATGCTTGATAGAGATCTTGTAGGTGTTTGTCTCTGTCTGAGGGGTTGGAGCAAATGCGGTTGTATTGCAGAGCTTGGCTGTAGACGATGGATCGTGTGGTGTGGTCAGGGTGAAAGCTGGAGGCATGTAGGTAGGAATAGCGGTCAGTAGGTTTCCGGTATAGGGTGGTGTTTATGTGACCATTGTTTATTAGCCCTGTAGTGTCCAGGAAGTGGATCTCTTGTGTGGACTGGACCAGGCTGAGGTTGATGGTGGGATGGAAATTGTTGAAATCATGGTGGAATTCCTCAAGGGCTTCTTTTCCATGGGTTCCATGGGAGAGTGGTCACTTTGGATAAGCTATTACCAGCAGGAGAGTGAGTTTGTGTGTGTGGTTTTTGGAGGGGAGTGGCGGGGTGAGAAAACCTGGATTTGTGCTGGAAATGGCCCACCTTGATTATCATACACATTTTAAAGAGAGTGGTCACTTTGGATGGGCTATTACCAGCAGGAGAGTGAGTTTGGTGGGGGGGGGGCGGAGGGTGAGAAAACCTGGATTTATGCTGGAAATGGCCCAACTTCATGATCACTTTAGATAAGCTATTACCAGCAGGAGAGTGGGGTGGGAGGAGGTATTCTTATATGGTCTCTGTGTATATAATGTCTTCTGCAGTTTCCACGGTATGCATCCGATGAAGTGAGCTGTAGCTCACAAAAGCTCATGCTCAAATAAATTGGTTAGTCTCTAAGGTGCCACAAGTACTCCTTTTCTTTTTGTGAATACAGACTAACACGGCTGTTACTCTGAAACCTTTTGTATTGTTATGTCTGATATTGTAAACAAGTAGTTTTTAAGGGAAGTGAAAGTTGGGGGTATGAAAGATAAACCAGACTCCTGAAAGGGGTACAGTAGTCTGGGAATGTTGAGTGCCACTGGCATAGAGGATATAGCTGATCCATGAGAGTGGATGCAGTCAAGAAAAGACTCAAGAAAAGACAGGTCAGCAGACATGAAAGATAAGAAGTAGGAAACAGGAATCCCATGAGCTAATGGGGGATGAGAAATTCAATCCAAATATATAAAATATTTTAAACCCTTTCAGTAACTAAATTTTATTATGAAGTGTTTTATAAAAGAATTTTAAGTACAAACTAACCTGAGGAGATCAGTGTACCACTGACTCCAGAGTAATAATTTGGAAAGATAATGAATGTAAAGGTTATTACGTGGAAAGGGTGAAATTTTATCCCTGTGCCAGACCTCACAGGAAAGGAGCAAGGCATGATTGATTGTAGGACAATGCAACACAAAAGTCCAAATCCATTTTAGTATACTGCATGGGAATTAATGACACTCTTTTGGATAGACATAACAGGAGCTAAACCTAACCCCCGCCCCCACCCATTAACTATACTAAAATATAAATCTTTAAGTTGTTTTCTTATCTCAATCATATTAGAGCAGTACATTGGTCACTATGAATGTTGGTTTTGTTTTCAAAAGAAAACTGATTAATTTTATCACTTGCAGATCATTTTTGTATTGGTTTCCTTGTTTAATTCATGAACAAAAACTGAGCAATTTAAGTATAAGAGGGCCACTCAAACTAAAGTGATTTGTTTTAATTATAGTTTGAATAGCATTTTGCTAAGGAAAATCCACGCACTGCATAATTTCATAATTTCTGTATGTTTGAATAAAAGGTTCAAGTTGCCTTGATAAGACTGCAGGCTGCTGTTCTGAAGCACTGCAACAAATCTAAAACCTCTCATAAAATGAAAACCTTCTAGATGAGAGAGTGCGGGAAGACACAGGGAAAACAATAAATGAGGGTGTATTGAGTCCTGTGAAAAATGAAAGGGCTTCTATGATGTGGGAGTATATTATATATTTTAAACACACTCTAAATACAAGAGATGACAACATTCTACATGATGCAGATACTTTTTTCTTGTTTTTAATATATAAATACAGACACGCCTTGAGAAGATTTCTCTCTATGCATGTTTTTCTGTGTTTTTTAACTTGAAAATTAAGACTGTCTCTTCAAAAATCTGAAAGAAAAGAGAACCCAAGGTAAAAAAAAACCCACACTACTTTTTCTTACAGCACTGATGCTCTATATTCTAGTTTCTCATCTTACAGGTATGAGTGGCAGCTGTGTATCTCAGAAAATCCATCACCGTGTGAGTGCACAATTTCAATAGCAAACTTTTCAAGATACACAGCAGCATAGGCCTGCACATTTGTGGTGCTCTTCTAATCCAGCTGATCTCAAACTTTAGCAGCCTGAGGACTCCCATTTGGAATTTAAAATTTATCATGGACCCCCAATCCTTCACTCAGCCCCAGGCCCTGCCCCCACGCCATCCTCTTCCTGGTCCCGCTCCACTTCTGCCCCTTCTCTTCACCGTCTCTTTCCACTCCCGCCCCTGAGCAGCAGTTCCCCAGCATGCAGGAGGCACTGGGAGGGAGGGGGAGAACTTGAGAGAGGAGGAGGAGGAATTGATCTGTGGGGCTGGCAGACCCCCTGGAGTACCCCAGTTTGAGAAACACTGTTCTAATCTATTCTTCTTTTAATGTTAAATGTTGCTTTCTTACATGTATGGACAAAAATTCACAACAGGCCCTTATGCCACATGATTTTAGCAATCATGAAAGCAGGAAAAAACAAACAAACCCAGAAACATCAGAACAGACCAAATTCATGTCCAGTGTAAATAGGTTTGAATTGATTAAAGTCACCATCCAAAATCAGAATCACAATATTAATCCCAGTCCATGCTAGGGAAGTAGTCACATAGAGTATACCACAGAAGAACCATTATAGAGCTGTAAATAAATAGAACAAAATGGTCTGAGTTTGGATTTTACTACTACCAATTAGTGATTTTTTGCAGGGGGTTGCAGCATCTTCAGGCTTTCTCAGGGAGAAGCTGCAATGGAAGGCTCATACATTCAAAGACAGTCTCAAACTAAATATATTAGCAGTCAACAAACAGATGGGAGAGTGCACAAGAATATTCTTTAAATTGCTACATGTGCAGAAAAACCATAATATTGTTTCTTGGACAGATGTAATTTATGGCTTATTTGGGACCACACCTTAAGAAAACAAACAAACAACCCACTCACCATGAGGGATTCTATTACCTTACCAAATGTTTTACAGTGATAAGGGACACTGCTACAGCATATACAATGAGGAATTCTTGTGGCACAATAGAGACTAACACATTTATTTGGGCATAAGCTTTTGTGGGCTATAACCCACTTCATCAGATGCATGGAGTGAAAAAAGTAGGCAGGTATAAATATACAGCACCTGAAAAGGTGGGAGTTGCCTTACAAAGTGGGGGGTCAGTGCTAATGAGGCAAATTCAATTAGGGTGAATGTGGCCCATTCCCAACAGTGGACAAGGAGGTGTGAGTATCAACAAAGGGAAAATTATTTTTGTAGTGACCCAGCCACTCCCAGTCTTTATTCAGGCTTAATTTGATGGTGTTAAGTTTGCAATTTAATTCCAGGTCTGCAGTTTCTCATTGAAGTCTGTTTTCTTTTTTTTTTCTTTTTTTTTTTTGGATGCATGGCCACTTTTAAGTCTTCATGTTTTTGCTGATACAGACTAACACGGCTACCGCTCTGAAACCTGCTACAGTATATGTCTTACATCAATACCTAAATGTTCCAGTCTGGGATCAGGACACCATTTTATTTTTCAGTGCAAATGCAAGTAAGTGTGTAGGTAGCTACTAAACTATTTTACAGTTGAGTATTCCTTGAGACCCTGACTTTGGCCAGGTCTAAACTATAAACATAAACTTGGTATAACTATATCACTCAGGGGTGTCAAAAATCCACAGCCCTTGGTGATGCAATAATATTGACCTAACCCCTGGTGTAGAGAGTGTTATGTCGCTGAGAGTGCTTCATCTGCAGACATAGCTACCGTCTTTCGCAGAAGTGGATTAACTATGCTGACGGGAGAAGCTCTCTAAGAGCCAAGCACCTCCTACTGACTTCATTGTAACACAAATAATACACAGTAAGTCAGGCAACTCATTTTTGGTTAAGCCTGTCTTCACCTTTACCACATACCCATATAATGGCAACTTTTAATGGCAATAACTATATATATATATATATATATATATATATATATATATAATAGTGCTTGCCAACAGAAGTTAGCACTGTACAGTTTTTATGGGTAAATGTAATCATTACCCAACTTCCCATCACTCCTCAAAACTCCTTTGTTGTATTGCCTACAAACAGCTTGACCACATTTAGGCTGTCAGTATGTTGAGACAGCTGCTTATCATACTAACCAGTTATGTCTCATTGTTTCTTTATACTTTATTCTTTATACTGTCCATCTGCCGTCTAATGACTTATACTTCCATTGTAAACTCGTGGGGTAGGAACCTTCTTTTTGTTCTCTGTCGGTACAGCGCCTCACACAATAGATTCCCGAAGTAGTGCCTAGGACTCCTGGGCACTGTCGTATTACAAATAATTAAATACTATTTCCCTCTAATTAGGGAAGGAAATAATTGTTTCCTCCAATACAAATGTTTATAATAACAGAAAGTAAAAACACTGAGTCTTCACTAGTGGCCATTACCAGGATCCTGCCACTTTAATAGAATTATAGTGAACTTAATTTTGAAAAATCCTTGCCTAAGGACTTGGCAATATTTCTATTACTTCTGCTAGAAAAAAAAATTATCTCCAAAAATGAAAAGTCATGAACAAGGGCTGACTTTTTCAAAACTTGTATTACACATGAAATTTGTGAGTTATTGGAAATGTTATAGAAGATTTCCATTTACCAAAACCCCACTCTTCAGAGTCCTTTTTATAATGTTAAACACCAAAGTTTGATTAAGACATTTTTAAAAGATAAGAAATGTGTCCATTTTGAACCCTGCATCTTTCAAATTTTTCATGAATTTAAAACAGAAAAATCTCAACTTGTTCTAAGGGTCCGGCAGCTTTAAAAAAAACTTGTCAAACTCAGGGGTCTAAGAATACGCTTAAATATATATGAAGTAAGACAACAACTGAAATAAAAGTAATAATTACTATATTTTACATACATTCAGGAGTAAGATGTCAAAGTGACTCAGATGACATGGAAACTTAATTGAGACAAAATGAATGGTGATTGGGGATGCTCAGTAACTGCTGACACCATAGCTAGGAACCTACCAAATTCATGGTCCATCTTGGTCAATTTCACGGTCATGGGATTTTTAATTGTTGGGTCCTGATCCAAAAAGGAGTTGTGGGGGGTTGCATGGTTATTGTAGTGGGAATTACAGTACTGCTACCCTTCTGTGCAGCTGCTGTCGGTGGCACTACCTTCAGAGCTGGGCAGCTGGAGAGCAGCGGCTACTGGCCAAGATCTCAGCTCTGAAGGCAGAACCACTGCCAGCAGCAATGCAGAAGTAAGGATGCCATGGTATGGTATGGCTACCCTTACTTCTGCGCTGCTGCCTGCAGAGCTGGGCCCTCAGTCAGCAGTCACCACGCTCTGGCCATCCAGCCCTAACCATAGAATAACTATAAAGCAACACTCACTTCTCACCCATTAGCTTGGTGCTTCTCACCCCACCTCAATATTTTCCACCACTCTTAAAGTTTAGCCACATACAATATCGCATTCAGAAGAATTAACTTTGTTAGGGCAGGGAGGAACACACAAATAAACACACCACAGAACAGCAGTCTATGCATTTGGCAATACATTCATTCTATACCTTTCTCGGAGTCATCTCCCAGTCAAGAAAAATCAGCTCCCTGAAGTGCTACTGTAATGAGACTGAAGCCAGAGCCAAAGGATTTCTTTTCACTTTTATTGCAGCTTCCAAGACTAAACTGAGAGTAACAAAACACCATTCATTGCTGTCAGTGTTAGCAGCTACACACATTTGGTATCTGCAAGCAGTGGCATGGTACTATTTTTCTGGATGAAAAGTCTCATCTATACAAGGGATGTGCAAACATCTAAACACTCAGCAGTTCAGTTTGCTTCCAAGCCTGTGAGGCCCACATCACCAAATTCCATTACCGCTGCCTTCAAAAGTGTGATTGAGCCTTCCCCTGATGGAGTTCTCTCTCTTCTGGGGAAGTGTCATTTCCTTCCCTCAGAAAGCCCTAGTGACCTCTCTGCACAGCTTCCTGACAATGCTACATGCTTAAAGCAGTCCAGGTTCATAGACTTCCCCAGCAGAACAAATGGTTCTTCTTAGGAGCAGAAACACTCAAGATTTAACAGTAGCAGACACCACTCAAGGATGCCAAATCTCATCACAAGAGGCAAAATAGGGATAAGAGAGAGATAACCTATCCAAACCTCATAAACTGTTTCAGCACAGCTCAGGGTGTTGGCAAAGTTTGAGGTCACTTTTTATTTTGTGCTAACTGGTCCTGCTCATTAATATATTCTTAGTATTGAGGCTGGTTAATGAGTTGGACATCAGGTCCAGACAGCACTTATGCATGTGCTTAAGTTTCATGGTCTTCAGGTGCTTACAATTAACACGATGTGTAATAAATGAAGGGGGGAGGGTAGCTCCCTTTTATGAACAGCCAGTAGCTATAAAATCCCTCTTAGTAGCTGTTGTCTAATTACTTTACCTGTAAAGGGTTAAAAAGTCTCACTGTCATGCATAAGTAAAAGGAAGTGAGTGAGCACCTGGATAAAAGAGCCAATGGGAAGGCTAGAACTTTTTAAAATTGAAACAAGACTCCCCTTTCATCTGTCTCTTTTTCTTCTCTGGAGGGGAGGCAGACAGGACAGGGCAGAGCTATGCTGTAAGAGCTTGGGCCAGGTATGAAAAAATCATTAGTATCATACCTAGAAACTAATCATTTAAAACCCCAGATATGTAAGTAGGTCAGGAAATGTCTAGGAAGTTGTGATTAAGTTTATTCCTTTTATTTTGTTATGGCTTGTGGATTCCTCTGTGCTAACCCCAAATGCTTTTTGTTTTGCCTGTAACCTTTTAGCTGGACCTCAAGAAAGCTATTCTTGCTGCTTACTCCTTATAGTGTTTTGTTTTGTTTTTTAAATCTAGCAAATGCCCAAGTTCCCTGATGTGTTTTCTTTCTTTTTTTTATTGTTATTAATACAATTTACCTTTTTTAAGAACAAGATTGGATTTTTGTGTCTTAAATGGTTTGTGTACATGTTTGTTAACTGGTGGCAACAGCTGATTTCTTTCTTTCTTTTTTTTTTTTTTTTCAATCTCAGTTCTTCCTCCGGGGATGGGGTGGGGAGTGAAAGGGCTTGAGGGCACCCCACAGGAAGGAATTCCCAACTGCACCTTCCTGGGTTCTAAAAGGGGTTCTGCCCTTGGGTGGTGACAGCATCTACTCATCCAAGGTCAGAGAGAAGCTGTAACCTTAGGAGTTTAATACAAGCCTGGAGTGGCCAGTATTAATTTTTAGAATCCTTGTGGGCCCCCACCTTCTGCACTCAAAGTGCTAGAGTGGGGAATCCGCCTTGACACCATGTTTAAGTTCCATCCTGAATCGAGACTTTAATATGGATAGTCTCAACTGCAGTGAATGTGCATTCTAGATAAACAATTAAGAAGAGTCCACTCCAGCAGAAGACAATGTTGGCATTGTGGAATAAATCAGTTGGTCCAAATGAAGCTTCTATACTTTTATTCACAAATAACTGTGGTACCATAGATATTATTGATACATTGTTTCATTATACTAAGGAAGACCTAGGCCATAAAAACGAGTGATTGGAAGAAAGGGACATTGAAAAGGAGTCCATGAATGTTCCAACAAAATAGGGGCCTTTATGGATTTCAAACACACACATGCCCAGACAAATGCACCAGCAAAACCAATATTTGTGTAAGCTTGAGTAATTCCATGTGCAAACAGTTATTTACAGATTTTTGAAGCAGAAGAGGGAGGGTTTTTCCTGCCCAGTTACATTAGTAGGAATATGGGTTATTGCTTCTTTCCTCACCCTGAGAAAAGACTCGTGGATTACAGAAAGCAGTCTATATGCAGTGGCAAGCCCACTGAAAAACCTGCTGAGGGAATGGCCATCCAGTGCCCCAAAAGTTTATGGAGGAAAGAGTACCTTCCTCAAGAAAGGCAGCAGAGCTAATAACACAGACTTCCTCTACCCAAGAACTGATGCAAGGTTAAATTGAACGTATGTCTACACTGCAATTATAAAACCTATAGCTGGTCCATGCCAACTGACTTAGGCTCGCAAGACTCAGGCTAAGAGGTTGTTCAATTGTTGTGTAGATGTCCACGCTCAGGCTGGAACCTGGGCTGTAGGACCCTGCGAGGTGGGAAAGTCCCAGAGCTCAGGCTGCAGCCTGAGTCCCAATGTCTACATGGCAAATAAACAGCCCCTTAGCCCAAATGCCGGGATCCTGAGTCAATTAGCATGAGTCAGTCGCCGGTGTCTAATTGCAGGGTATACATACCCTGAGGGGCCCCACATTTTGCTGGATTCAGTTTATAAAAAAACTTAGCACTTATATAGTTCTTTACATGATTAAAGCTCTCTACAAACACTGACCATCTTCAACATTGAGGCAGATAAATGAAGTAACTTGCCCATGGCCAAACAGCAACTCAGTGGCTAAACTGGGATTAGAATTTAGCCATTCCCAACCATACATTAAGTCCTCCAGATCACATGGTCTGTCTCTCTCTGCTGTGTTGCAATCTTTAGCACAAGTCTCTTTTAAAGCTGTTGGTGTATGGACTAGCTGGAGGTGATGTTTGTTTAGCTCTGTAAAAGATGCCCATGTTTTTTTTCTGGTAGATATTCACACACAAAAAACTACTCAATAAAGGGCAACTGAAAGATTAGCAAGAAGGAAAAACATAAGAATTTGAGGTTACTGTAGGTTAAATGGAGCGAGGTAATTTTGCTGTTGTTCCTGCCTGTACATAATTCTGTGTTCAAGCCAACATGCTGCATTCACCTCTGTTTGCTTCCTGTACTTATTTAGAAGCAGCAAAACCTGAATAATTGAAAGAAATGTATCAACTACTGCCCAACGTTTGCTGTTGGAAGAGGCAGAATTTAAGTCTAGTCTAAGGCAGGGATTGGCAACCTTTGGCATGCGGCCAACCAGGGTAATCCCCCTGGTGGGCCGGGGTGGTTTGTTTACCTGCTGCATCTGCTGGTTCAGCCAATCACAGCTCCCACTGGCTGTGGTTCATCACTCCAGGCCAATGGGGGCTGAGGGAAGTAGCACGGGCCGAGGAATGGGGTCTTACCCTGGCGGGCTGTGTGCCAAAGGTTGCCGATCCCTGATCTAAGGAATATGAAAATGATTCATGGTGTTGTTAAACAACTGTAACAGAGATCCCTAAGAATGGCTTGCATCTGTGAGGTTGAAACATTGCTGCTGTTGAAAAAAAGCATTTTTTGTTAGGAATGTTCTTTAAAGAAGTGGAATCAATAAGTGATAATCCTAGCTTCCTACCCCCTGTCAAGACAACTGCAAACATAAAGACTACTTACAAATGACAGAAATTTCTTCAGGGTCTGATATGTTAATAGAATGCAATTATGTATTTCCACTTAATATCCAGTCATCGGAACTTTGTGTAGATTGCATTATTTCTTTTTGCGTTTCAAACAGGAAAATAGGAATTTTGGTATCAGACCAGATCTGAGGTCCAGCTAGTCCAGAATGCAGTCTTTCACAGTAGCCATTACCAGAAACTTCAGAAAAAGGAAGAAGATACAGTGTCTTGGGATAACTTGCTCACAAGTAACGTTTCTTCCCAACTCATCTTAAAGGTTTGCTTAAATTTGAAGCATGAGGGATTACACATCCCTTCTAAAACATTTGATTAGTTGTTTTTTTTAAAAAAATCCTTGCCTAGAGCACTTGGGATGTTCTTATTATCCATATATAGATGTCAAATTCTTTTAAACCTATAAGCTCTTCTATTTAATTTTATATTGTGGCAATGAGTTCCATAGGCTAATTATACATGTAAAAAAATCTCCTTTTAAAATGAGCAGCAGTCCTCCATTTGTGCACTTTTAGTCTTCCCCTTCAACTCACACAAAAAGTCCCTTTCCCTCCACTAAGAAAAGCTGGATTAGTTTCTATCTGAAGTCCATGCCATACAAATACGTTTTTTTCAGTCAGACGTAGTGCCCCTGAAGACTCACACAATGGGCTTCTTGCCTAGTTGCTCTGCCCAGTATGACCACAGTAATCTCGGGCCCTGCTGCCTAGGGAGCTCAGTGCAGTAGAAACAAGGCCTAAGATACAATTAGTATCCACTCTTTTTGCCTTAAATTACAAAAACTTGAGATTTTGTATACAACATATCTGTGTGTAGAAAGTTACTTTGGCATTACAGCCATTTTGTAGAACTTTTTATATCCTAGAGGTAGGATTGCTCTAAACCTTTAAATACATTTTTTTTAATTCACACCAGACAAGTCAGTCAAAACACACTGCTTGCACCTCATTCATTCAGAGAGCTCTCCTACACTTCCCAGACAAAATAGTGCTATACCTCTCAGCTGGACCATATTTATTAGTATGTATATTGCTGTAACATTTACACACCCCAGTGAGGGATCAGCGCCCCACTAAGCTAGGCTCTGTGTACGCACACTGAAAAGAAGACATACCCTGCCCTCAAAATCTTATAATCTAAGGCCCCCATCCTGCAGAAATATGCATGCGCATAGATGTACATACTGAGGATAGGGCTACACTTAAGAGAACACACACTGCTCACACAGCTAGCACAGGTCTAAATAGCAACGTAGATGGTGAGACACTGCTTAGGCAAGTAGAGACATGGCAAAATCCTACAGTATGTACCCTACATGGTTCTGTAAAAGCCCAATCAATGCCTCCCATGCCTACACTACTGTTTTTAGCAGCATAGTGTCCCACTGCCTTTCCCTCCCATTAACTTCAGTGGGACTATGCATAATGAATAGAGCAAAGCACATGAATAAGTCTTTGAAGAGTCAGTTAGAGCTGTCTGAAAAATTTCTGTTGAAACTTTTTGGATGGGCAGTGTACTTTCAACCAAAACAGCTTTCATGATGGTCCAAATTGTTTCCATGGATTTCCATGGATTGCAAAATGAACATTTTCATTTCATTTTGGGGAAGAAAAACCACACACCCCACCTTCCCCCTTCTTCTGTTTTCCCAGTGTGTGTGGGAGGGGAGGGAATATTCAGCATTTCAATATTTGAAGGTTGGATGCCAAAATGCAAGGCAGAAAATGGTGAAAATGTAGTTTTATGTCCATGGGTCCCTCCTGCAATTACTGCAAATGACTCAATTGGATTTTGGGGAATGGGACTCATTGATACATTAGGATTCCTTATCACCTCAGTCAACTGTGATGTCAACGCTTTTATCTTTTTGATGAAATTGTTAATAAGTTGTGATGGTGGTACTCATGCTGGAGGATGTAGTAATCTATGGCCTAATGATCAACTACATGAGACTATTGTGTATGCCAAGGATTTACAGGTGGGCCAAAACTCTGCCTCCAAGTACAAGTACACTCCAAATTTGAAGGTGAGTATGGTCCAAATCTAGACCAACATCTGATGTTTGGATTCAAAGGGCAGATTTAAACTTTGGATTCAAACTCCTGAGCTCCCTTCTAATCCTACATTTTTATGATGTAAAATTTGAGCTTCCAGGTTTGGAGCCCACTTACTCATCAGAAAGAAGGCTTAGCAAAGACATTCCCAAGCACCCTTTTCCTGGTATCTTTTTGAGGGGCACTGCCAAACTTCTCTCCCCCTTTGCCACCCCGGCACCAGGTCAGGCTGATGATTCTTCAATTTTGTAGTATCTTGGAGGTTTAAAGGGGCAGTAGCTGGTCCGATGCCTCCTACACCTTCACAACTCTAAGCACTATGATAGCAAGGAAAAGCAGAGACCACTCCTTGCTGCAGCTTTTTTCACCTCTAAGTCACTCAGGCTGTGGTTGGATATGCAACCAAAACTGCCCAGAGAAAAAAAAATATACCAGCAACTGACAACCCATTGAAACACCGTTATAGATACCTGGCACATAGTTGCATCCTAGAACATGAGGCTCAGCCCTTGTGCAACATTTGAAATGTGGTCCTACTGTTACTCAGCATAAGTAGCTCCAGGAAACACTGAATAAACAGTCAATGATTATAAATATAGCAACAACATATACCTTATTGGATGTCCAATTGAAAGCCAGAAAGGGTAAATGAGTTATGCACTCAGATATACACTGGTACAAATGAAAACTTTCCTTCAGATTATCTATTCCATAAGTATCTCTTAATTAGAGATATCCAATGAGAAAATCAGTGTAGCATATATTATTTACAATATGTGTTGTTATATTGATGATCTTCTCGGTGATATTCAAGGTCCAGTTTAAAAATTATTGAAGACATTGTACATCACTGGTTGTTAAATGTGATGATGATACACCCTCACAATAAAATGTATAACTTTTTTATTGTTTTATTTTTTGACAGAGTTCATAACTTAAAATAGCTGAACTAATCATTTTTATTTTAAATGATTTATATAAACATTGGCTAAGACTTTTAGGTCATATCAAAATTTACCTTGGAGCAAATTTTTATAGCCAAGTTATATATTGCTGGAAATAAAGATTTATAATGCTGACAGACCCTCAACAACCAGGGCTGCTATAAAAAGGTGCACCATAGAAATGCCAAGGTGATATGAGGGGAAAACATATCAGTGAAAACCCCAACAAGGATGTTAACAGTGGACTTATAGGTGATAATTAATAATAAAACATGCCGAACACTGTACCGTTCCACCACCAAGTAGACGACTTTAACAGCCTAACTAAAAATGAATTATTTCCTAAGGTGTTTGCACAGACTGGTTGCCAAGGTTAATGCGATGGGAGCGATGCAG
Source organism: Lepidochelys olivacea (assembly GCF_965140295.1). Classification (NCBI taxonomy): domain Eukaryota; kingdom Metazoa; phylum Chordata; order Testudines; family Cheloniidae; genus Lepidochelys; species Lepidochelys olivacea. The sequence continues at coordinate 173,877,210 of NC_140411.1, forward strand.
TAAAATGGTGTGTGTCAGTGCTACAGATCCGAGTGTTCTGAGAAGTCTTCCCAGGGAGCACACGGATTTTCTAAAAAAAAAAGGTGTAAAATTCATCATAATCACTAGCTTAAGAAGAGTCCTTATGAGGTCCCCTGTTATTAAATTTACCCTGAGAGAAGTACACGAGGGAGCAGAAGTAGCAGAGTCCACCCCTTTAACACCAGGTCATAATTATCATAGACATAGTGTATGCATGGTCACTACCAGCTGCCTGATAGAAGTGGCAAGAATGCCAACATTAGCCTACCCCAAGTTTTAGTGTGTTGGTTCCTATTTCTAGCCCACTCATGATAATCTAGATTTTTATATTGCTCTCATCACCATGATACCTGAACAATTAGAATAGGATCAGTCTACCATCTACCAATATATACTACCTTTAATCAGAAAAAGAAACAAGCAATTAAAAAAAAAGAGACATGTTTTGGGAATAAGGGAATGTAATTTTGTGTGGGGGAAGGGGTTAAGGGTCAAAACTGTATTTTCCACTGAATGCATCCGATGAAGTGAGCTTTAGCTCACGGAAACTTATGCTCAAATAAATTTGTTAGTCTCTAAGGTGCCACAAGTACTCCTTTTCTTTTTGGGTCAAATTATAGTTGCAGCAGTGCTGTGGTCAATATGGAAAGAAGTAGATTTTAATCACTTGATATTGGTAAATAAAAGTTTTGTGTATACCTGATCCAATCCCAAAACCTTACTCAAATTGATTGCTTACCTTACATTACTGATTACCTTATTGATTTCATGTACATTTAGAGGTGATGTATTTGTGCCCTTTTGAAATGGGAGCACGAGAAGGACATTTATCTTTTCATTATAAGGGCAAGTTAGATGATGACCAATAGGTTAATGAAAGTGAACTTTCAGATTTAAAGGTATCTACTCTCTACAGTTCAATATTCCAGTGAACAAATGATCCCACTTAAAAAAAATGACTGAAATAAGCAAATAGAAGGATATTGTTTAGAGAGGCCTGACTTCTCGAGAATTAAACAAGTATAAACATTATCAAGTTTTCAGGTCATATGTTTCTTATTTGAATGTGTGTGCAATTTTGGTCACAAGGAAAATACATAGTTAACGTTAACTTTGTTAGGCAGACATTTTTAATCCAAAAGTAGTTAACACACGTAGAATAAGGGCTTTCTTCAACTATGAGAACAAAGGTATTTGTTGCCCTAAGTTTATCAGGTTACATTTATCTCTGGAGTAACAGAGGTGTAATTGCACCAGAGGTGTAATGGGCCCATTACATTTTTGTCATAATATATTACAATCCCATGTAGAAAAATGTTTTTCTAAATATAATTTAGAGGTGATTTCATAGGAAATACTTTCAAACCTTTCCCCACATATAGGAAGGAAAGCCAGGAAGCAATTATTTGTTCTTGATCAGAGATGAGACGTGTGCTCAAGGCAACTGTATTTGCCTAAAGGGACATACAACTGAACTAAAAACAAATCCAGTAGAGGTCTCTCTGGATACAGTTGGATACTGCGAGGAAGAGATAACTGCTGTGTACTGTGCATGCATAATATTAAGAGACAAAAGAGTAAAGTATGACTTGTAAAGTAATGAATTCAATATGGAATGCCTGAAGCATCTGCCCCAGAGAGTGTAATAAATAAGGTCAGTTAGTTAGAAAGGGCCCAATAATAATGCAGTATGGTTTGCTCTCTTCCAAGTACAGTTTTTCTGTCTTGTGGAAGGAATTAAAAATCCTTCAGTGGCTATTTAAGGAATTTCTGAGGGGAAAAAATAATACAGGTGTATTACTGTTAAAGAAAACATTGTTTAAAGTCTTTTTGTATTTAAAAGTTACTGTGTCCCCTATGCTGATGAGCGATTGGACTGAATAATCATAAGCGCAGAATATGTTGGACTACGGTGCCCAAGTACATTCTTAAAGCAGTGTTCACAGGATAAGTCAAAGCTGATTTCTGGAAGTATTTAACACTTTTCCAGTTTTGCATTTTTGGGTTTTTTTTACTTTCATTTCTGTGGAACATATTGTTTGACGTAGGTACATCATTTTATAGTACTTTTCTATTTGTGTGCCTTTAAACAGTAAACTGAAAGCCCACCATGCTGTTCTTTCATACTCAGAACATTCATTAGTTTCAATGTTGTGCGTGTATAATGGCCGCAGGGTATTGTCCAGAGGGTTTAGTCCTCAAATCTGCAAATACAGGTCTGGTCTACACTATAGATCTATATCAGTATAACTACGTCACTCAGGGGTGTAAAAAATCCAAACCTTTTGAGTGACGTAGCTATAATGACCTAACCTCCATGTAGACAGCACTGGGTTGGCAGGAGAGCTTCTTATGCTGACATAGCTACTGCCTCTTGGAGAGGTGGATTAACTACACCAACAGGAGAGCTATCTCCCATCAGGTTAGAGCATCTTCATTAAAGCGCTACAGCAGTGCAGCAGCATTGGTGCAGCATTTTATGTGTAGATGTGCCCTTAGGCATATGAGTAGTCATGTTAACTATACTCATGTGAGGGATGCCACTGAGGTCAAACGTGCACAAGAGCTTGCAGGATCAGGGATGTAGTCTTTTATATATTTCATTTGATTATAAGGAATCTTCATGTGCAGAAAAGCAGTAGAGTTTGAGAGAAAAAGTTATTAATGTATTTGGATTTGGATGTATTGACATTGCAGCTTTTATTTATTCATTTAAATAAAAGGAATTGGAAAACAGAAGCCATTAATAAGTAGCTATAAAATTTCACAGTTTAAATGCTTATGAGGAAGAGATGTTGATACACCACATTCAACGTTGTTGTTTTATTACAAGGATAGATATTCTTTCCATATTCCTGAATACATATGTATATTATTTACACACATTGTGAACTTGAGAATAAGAGCATAGTATACTTTTTGAAGCATGGAAAAGTAACTGGCACCAGTATTAGAATAAGTTTCAAGAAGTGTGGAAAACAATATTCCTTTGACAGACTTGTGATATCAAAAGGACATACTATCTCCATACTTTTGATCTAAAACTTGTTTGTGGTGAATTTCTCTATTGCTTGGAAAATTTCCTTAGAGGCTTTATACTAAAATAGATTTGAAAATCTCACTAGAGTGGGAGATTGTGTCTCTCCCACTATTTCTCTTTCTTTTGTTTGTTCAGGAATGGACTGAGTATGTGACTTCAGTACAGACAGGATAAATCTAACAAATAATGTCTTTGCACACTCTACAAGGCCTTCTTTACATTTTCATCTCCTCATGCTAAAAGGTGGCTGTTAGTTTTAAATGGTCTCTCTATTATCTTTGATTGAAATTATGGTATTTTGATTCTTTATATTTTCATGTCCTCATGCATTTAAAGATAAAGGAATTGGAAAGCAGAAGCCATTAACAACAAATGTAAAGTTTGCACAAAGCCCTGACTTGGAAGTCTTCGTTCCGTTTCTTCATCTGTAAGATGGGGCTAATGATACTAACCTCCTTTACGAGTTCTACAGAAAAACTAGGGACTTTTTATTATTATTACTGAAGTTAGTAACACTGCACGTGGTAGTCAGAAAAAATCAAGGTGCCAATCCTGAAATCTGACCTGTGTGGTTAACTCCAGGCCCCTGATACCTGCAACATACTCTCAGTGGGTTGACCTGTGCACCTATTTATGGGCCTCTGTGAAGACTTACGTGTCTTGCTACACTGACCCCGTTGAAGAATCAGAGCCTGAAGTTCCAGTCCTACGATTTCATATACACATGAGTAATTTTCCTAATATGACCATTTCACTGAAGCTAATGGGACCATTCATATGAGTAAAATTAAGCACCTGCATAAAGCCCCAATCCTGCAGTTGACTTCAAAGCAGCTTTGGGCAGGCATGGTGTTATGTCTAGCTATGTACAGTCAGTTACAAGATGAGGAATTAGATGTTTGTAGGATTAGGGTTCAAGTGATGTTTAGTCTTTGTCTATCAGAGGGAACACCCTAGCTAGATAGCAGTAGCTCATTCATTTCCTTACAATAAGTGGAGGCTCAATCCCCATATGATTAGGCAAGTACAAAACTTTCAGGTTTAACAAAGTTTTCCAGAATCACATTCATGCTGAGCATTACCCCAAGTTAAAAAGTTGAGCAGAACCCGCAGAATGCATTCTAATTTCTTGTATATCCTTTTACAAGTTTCAGCCAATATCTTCTACAGTCTTCATACAAAATGTAACATTCTAACTTACTTGAAAGGGCACCTTCCAGACCCTACGCTGCCAGGAATGGAAAGGAAAGCTCCCTTTTCTGCCACAGAAGCTGCAAGTCTATTGTGCTGTCTCTGGCACTAGAAACAGCTGAGATAACACCTGCTTCAACTAGTGAATCAAACAACTGGGGAATCCTCTCTGGTTGGGTAACACCAGAAAAAAAAAATCTCCGAAAGCTTCCTACTTTAGAAAGAAGTGGAAAAGCTTTCTTTATATCTCAAAGAAAAACAGAGGGAAATATACACACAACAAACATTAGTATTGTCTAGAAAGAACAGACTAGTTAAGCAGCATTTATTCGATCCCTCATCTTGCTTTAAATTTCTTAATAGAAAAATATGAATATCCCCATCTGATGAAAAGTGTGTTGAGAATTTCAGCATTCTTTTGGCCATTCACACTCCCATCTTCGAAAAATACAGAATTATTTTAAAAATGTTAAAGTTTATTTGAATATTAAAAGCATCAAGAGTTTTAAAATTCTAAACAGACTACTTACTTGTGTAGCTAGTCAGTGTGTACAGCATAAGCAATACATCATAACTGTGGTGCTGGATAATGTATTAGCATTTGCTGTAAATGGGACAGAAATACATTGAGTATATTGAAATTTATACTTAAGAAAAGGGAGAATATACCTAGAAACTTTTCATATTTTAAAAAAACAAAAGTATTATGCCAAGATTTATCCGCACATGCCCTGGAGCACCCATGGAAAAAAATTAGTGGGTACTTAATAACCACTGGTAGCCAGTTCTCCCCCTCCCCTTGCAATGCCTACCATCCACTGGTGGCCCCACCGATCAACTCCACCTCCTACCTTGCACCCCCAACTTCTCTTTCAAGCCCTACCCATGACTTGGGCAGCCAACCATCTATCTTCCTCTGGTTTGTGAATCGCTAGCAAAGATACTACAGCCTGGACTTAGGTGCCTATCTCTGTGATAAAGGCAGGGCTTAGCACACATCTCCCCAGGCTAAATTAAATGGCTCCCCACCTAGCGTGCTGACTTTATGAATCATATTCTAAGATGTCTATCTCTCCTCATTCTTTGTATAGGGAGCCTAGGTGCCTAACTCAGGTATTCTACACTACAAGCATTGTAGTACAGACACTTATTATAACGATAGAAGGGTTTTTTTTCCATTGCTGAGTAAATCCATCCCCTCCAGAGACAGTAAGTAGCTCAACAAAAGAATTCTGTCAACCTAGTGGTGTCTACAGTGGGGCTTAGGTCAACTTAATGAAATCTGTCAGGGATGTGATTAGTGATGTAGCTAGGTTGACATAAGTTTTAGGTGTAGACTAGGCCATAGGCTTTGTTGCTCACAGTATTATTCTAGTGATTTCTGGATCTCACCCTCAATTCTTTGAGGGTGTCATGTTAGAAGTGTGTCATTAAGAGCGCCATGATTCTGGGAGGATTGTGGTCTTTAGGACTCTACCTCAGGTCAATTTTAATTTGGGAAAGAGGATCATTCACAAGAATTATAAGCATGCATAAGTGTCTCTCTCTATTTTGTCTCTATGGCACATCCCACCCTCTGGGTGCTATATAAATAATAATTAAAAATTAGAAATTAAATTTAAAAATGTTGTCCTAGCCTTTGAAAGGGGTAAAAAGGTAAGCTGATACAAGTGGCTGTTTTGTATAAGGCTAGATATAAAATATACATATTTATTCAGAATTTCTTGTTCTTGTTTTTCATTCTGCCCACTCTCTCATCCATCCTATTTTTTCCTGCTCCATTTTTCTCAGTCTTGTGCCAGCAGAATACCAACTAAGTACACTTCAAATTTCCAAACAGATTTGAATGTTTATTAAATTACACAAAATGCCTTTCCATAACACTGAATTTCCTAAATATTTACAACAAATGACAATGCAAAAGTTTATAAAATGCTAAATTTACAGGAAACTTTTAAAAACAGATAAACAACAAACCCTGTTTGTAATTCGTTTTTCACTTTAAGCATACCTGGCAAAATGAGTAGAAAATGTGCAGTAGGTTGAAACTATCAAGCTCCGCTCAGTATTCATCAGAGAAGCTTCAGGCACTCCATCTGAGATAATTTGCAAAAGGACATGATTCAGTAGAGTGTGATTGCATGGAAAAAAAGTCAGTCAAATAGTATTCACAAAGTAACTTGAAAACCAGTGTGGTGCAGTTTCAATGTGATTCTGTGAGGAATTTAGCAGTTAGTGAAAATGTCAATATCAAATGGGAGCTCATTCACTGTAAAACTATCCAATTGAAATGTAATACATATATTTAACATCCCAGGCCTAAACGTTTGGTATAATATGTCTCTAATGTTGACATTCAAGGAGCGTTCAATTTTTTTAGGCCTTGTGTCATTTGTTTAATTTCATAAATGAACTGTAATTTGCAAAAGAACTTATGTGATCATGAGATTCCAGCAAAGAACCAATAGTCCCTTGTTCCTACCTCCAGTTTGAGCCATCTATTCATTCCCTTCTTTTCTTTGTGCCTCATCTTGTGCCTGTAAAAATTTACTGAAAAGTAGATTTTCCACCTGTGCTGAGACTTCCTGGATAATCTATCTCCTCTGAAAATAAATCCCCTTAAAAACATAATGAGATCTGGATTCTCAAATATAGCCCACACAATGATTTATCAACAAGGAAAGTCCTACCTCCGCTTACCATGAATTGCTAGTTCTGCTCATGCTGCCTAAAGCATAGAACAAAACAAAGGATTTTTCCCTGATTTTCAGAGCACTCTATATGCCCCTCATTCTCCCTGTTCCATACCAGCAGCTCTGTGTTCACCCCCTTTCCACTTCCTCCAGGTCCTCCATTCCCTTCCATGGCAGGGGTTGTGTGCCCCACATTTGCCCCCATCCCAGGGGTTCTGTCTGTGCCCCTGTTTCCCTCTTTCCTCCATGCCACTGTCTGCCCCCATGGCTCCTCCTCCACCCATTCCATGGTCCCTCATTTCCCCCCCATGACAAAGGCTCTCTGAACTCTCATTACCCCCTTTTCTCCCTTCTTCCCAGGGGCTCTGTTGGTCCCCCCACTCCCTCTTCCACCCATGATAGGGGTTCTGCGTACCCTCTTCTCCCCTTCCCACATACAATAATGCCCCAATCGCTTCCCCACCAGGGGTTCTGTGTCCCTGATTTCCCCCTACCCCCACATCAGGACCCCCCAGTTCTTCCTGTCCCTCTATGCCAGAGCCTGTGTGAATACCTGTATTCTCCCCTTCTACCCCCACGGCCCTCACCCCCTCTTCCTCCTCAACTATTCTGCTTTATCTCTGGGAGATAAATCATTCACAGTATCAACATGTTATACTCCTTAGAGGGTGAGCAGAGATGGGGTATTGTTTTTCTGGAAGGCGTTAATGAGCACCATCAACCAATTGTTTGATCTATGGACGCTTGCAGAGGTGCTTGAAGCTGTGGCTATACTAAAGAGCTGGCAGAGCTTCATGGCCTCCCCCCCAATGAAGTCTGTGGAAGTGCAGGTGCTCAGCCCCTCTCCAGATTTGACCTATGGATTTGACATTAAATGCAAAATCCTTGGTATTAATGGGAAAGAGGGAGCTCTAAAATAATCTTGCAAGTCTTTACATATCACCTGTCCGCCTGAGGAATTCTTATAATTTTTCCTAACGGGGACCGCATTTTAATAGACCATATATCAATATTAGGAACATATATGGTTCCCACAGTATGTGAGTACTTCACATTTTTTTAATTAAGTTAATGTGTTTTTCCCCCACTACACCTCTGTGAGGTAGGGAGATACTATTATCCTCATTTTATAGCTGGGAAACAGAGAAATTAAGTGACTTGCCCACAGTCACACACAGAGTTTGCAGCAAAGCAGGGAAATGAGCCCAGTTCTCCTGAGTATCACAGCAATACCTTAACCACCGGACTGCCCTTCCTCCCAAAGGGACTGTCCATCTCTTCTATGATCCAGGATCACATGACATCCTTACATGGACAGCACTAGGAAATAAAACAATATTAGAAAATAATTTAGTGTGTGTAGCTGTGTTTTAATTGAATTTAACAGCAGGAAACAAGGAGGGGAAACCATCATCACATGTCTAGCCAGTCCTTCTCTGACCACCAGCAAGTTACCTGCAGAATACAAATTCTTCATACAGCATAGTTTGGCAACCTCTGTTAATGCCATATAAAGTTCCAAAGAAGCCACATACCACTGAGAGAAAGAAATCTCTCACTTTTCAAGGAATATAGCTAACGGTACTGCTTTTTAAACATGACTTTCTAGGATGGTATTTCAGTGTCAGCCAATACATGAGTAAGTAAATATACATCAACATCACTCAAATGATATTTCCAGAAGTAATAAATATGACCCAAAATGCCCAGTTCTACACTACGGGATAGCAGTTATTGATATTCCTATAAATCCTTACAAAGAAGAAGGTGTAGGGCTGGATATATTTTAGCAGGAAAGCACCTTGTTATTGGAAAGGGCAGGAGACACAGAACTAATGGGAAGAACCAGATAATGGTAGAATCATAACACAGACAATACCATAAATTGCCTGTGTGCAAGACATTAATCTTTCCAAAGATGTTGCAGCGTGCCTTATAGATGATGATATGCTATCCAAAATAATCTTTGCAGTGCTTTGTGTTGCATAGATGCCATATTAACAAGGAACACAATGGGTTCTTTCTCCTCACCTCAGCAAGTTTAATTGATGTCATGCCAGATTCTCAGTTTGTTACTGCTGATGAAGTCTAATATTTCAGTGTTAAGGTTTTATCTCAAGAAAAGAAACTATTTGGAATATAGTTGTGACAAACTACCTCAAAGCAACACAAACGACCATATTTAGGAATCATGTTCTTTCCTGTTAAAGTAAAATGTCCCATCAGCTGTACTGAAGGAGAGCTATAATGACATTAATTATCCCGTCAAAATAAATTACAGGTGAGCATTCCCTAAGGATATTGCAGATAATACAATACAGGTCATGTTTCCTATGTAATTAAGGTAATCTGCACCCCAGCTATCCAGTAAGGTCTGTATCCTGTGCAATTTTATTCTTCATTTAAGAAGTAAAGAAGAGGATTTTCAGTAGAAATTTGATGTTCACTTTGCAAGCAATCCACATTGCATTGTTTCTGGACACATAAGCCTAAACAAATTGTATGACATTCAAGAACCACTTAAATCTTTAAACAAATAATAGCAGTACAACTCAGTATTGAATCTCTAGAAAAATATCAGGTCTGAAAAGCTCTGTGTAAGCTTGAAAGCTTGTCTCTCTCACCACCCGAAGTTGGTCCAATAAAAGATATTACCTCACCTACCTTGTCTCTCTAAAGCTGCAGCATTATAGATAGAGCCAAGGCTGCCTTTATGAAGATAACAAATAATGATTAACGAGTAATGCATTTGCAGACGTGGGGTTATATCATTGTAAAACCAATGTAAGAGAAAAGAGAATCAGGCCCAAATTCTGCTCTCACTTACTCCCACATAACTTAGTAGAGTTACTCCAGATTCTCTTACACTGGTGTTAAGCAGAAGTGATACTGTTGAAGTCAACGGTAACGATATAAAGCTGGTATGAGACAAAGGAGTATCAGGCCAAGCTGCTCTCAGTGCCCTGATCTGACCTACTGAATTAGGTGCATATTACTTTGACTGCATATAGTGTCAAAAATCATGGGAACAGACACTCAACATGTGAAAGCTGTCATAGCTCAATTGAAGTCACTGAAGCCATGACAATTTTCATCAGCTGGGGAACTGAGCAGCAGTACCCAGTTTTTTTTCAGTTAGAAGTTTCTAGATAGTACATTTCCATTCTGAACAAGAGTAGGGAGTTATCAAACTGATTATCTTGAATATAAGGGGCCAAATTATCTAGTCCATGAACTCCACTTTGCCCCTCATGAGTGTAAAGTGGGTTTGAAGCATTTAAAGCTGGAGATGGCCTTCAGAGCATTTACCCTGTACAGCAGCTCTCTCCTCCAATGAAAAGCTGATGTTAGCAGCTATGCATCAACCGCTACCCTACATAAAGCGTAAGTGTGGGAAGTGGGTGTGGGAAGATATTCAAGGAGCAGGCTAGAGCAGAGTTGGGGAGGGAGCATGCTAAAGCAGAACTCTGCGAAGCCCAATTCTCCCCAGGCATAAGGCTCCCAAGGGAGGGAGTAGCTCCTTTAGAGTCCAAAATTGCATTGGAGCTGAGCAAGTTCAGTATCAGTTACCCACAGCCACCTCCCCACGACAGCTAGTGAGAAATTTTATGACAAAAGTTAGCATTACAGAGTTAAGTCAACTTAAATTATGTTGAAGAACATAAGTCACTTTAATAACATCAGTTGTGTACGTCCACACTGTGTGTCAGCAGACTGTGTCCACAGTCATTGCTCTTGTATTGACAGAGAGAGCATTCCATTGTGGAAAGCTATTCCACTGTGCAAATCACCACCCTTTGCCCCTTGGGAGCTCTGGGAATGGATCGAAGTGGATCATGGGGATATGCTTGCCTTCCCATGATGCAGTTCTTTCCGTCCCATCATTCCATGGGCTTCCTACTTGTTTTGCACCATTTTCAACAGCCCTTGTAATCTGTGCACCTGCCATCTCTCCCTGATAGCATGGATGCTGAACTGCTGACCAGTATGGTGATGAGCGTTATGAACACAATGCAGCTGGTCCTGCAGTACTTCATGAGCTGTAAAACAGAAAGTGAAACAGTAGTGCCTGATCTGTGGTCTGCCATGGAAACAAATAATTCAAGTTTGCTGCTGGCATTCGTGGAATAGCTTGCCACGGTGGACTTTTGGTACTGGGCTCAAGAGACAAGCGCTGAGTGGTGGGATCTCTTTGTGATGCAGGTATGGGATGATGAGCAGTGGCTGCAGAACTTCTGGATGCATAAAGCCATCTGCTGTGTGGAAGCTGGCAACTTCAAACTGCTATCAGTCAGGCGTGAATCAGTTTGTAGTTGGAAAGTCCACTGTGGGGGGTTGCGTTCATGCAAGTGTACAGGGCCATTAATTGCCTCCTGCTTATGAAGGACTGTGACTCTCACTAATGTGCAAGCAATACTTACTGGCTTTGAGGCAATGGGATTTCCTAACTGCAGTGGGACAATAGATGGAATGTATATCCCAATTTTGTCCCCTGACCATCTTGAGACGGAGTACATCAACCAAAAGGGCTACTTCTCCATGGTCTTGCAGGCATTGGTGGATCACCAGGGCTGTTTCGCTGACATCAGTGCGGGATGGTCAGGGAAGGTGCATGATGCATGCATCTTTCAGAACACTGGACTGCATAGAAAGCTGGTACTTTCTTTCCAGACTGGAAGATTCCAATGCGTGATGTGGAAATACCCATAGTGATCCTTGGAGACCCCACTTATCCCTTGCTTCCATTGCTCATGCAGCCTTACACCAGGAACATAGACAGCAGCAAGGAGTGCTTCAACAACAGGCTCAGCGGGTGCCAAATGACCATTAAAAGGTTGTTGGTACTGTCTTTTTGGCCGGTTAGACCTCAAGGACATTCTCCAAGGAAAGATCAGCAAAACAACTAGTGCGAATCTTTTTAACTCGACTGTGCTTCCAGCAATGTTATATGGCAGCAAAACATGGTCGCTGACAAAGACTGAAGAACATCAACTGTCTGTTACACAGAGGATGATGGAACGAACATTTTGGGGCATTTCTCTCCGCAATCACATCCCCAATTAAATAATTATGCAGCAGTCTGGAGTGTGAGACGTTGTTGTTGAAAGCAGGCTCAGCAAAATGCAGTGGGTGGGACATGTGGTCCGACTCAGCGACAAAAGATGGACCACAGCTATATCTGAGTGGTATCCATGAGAACAGAAATGCCCATGCAGTCGGCCTCCAAAGAGATGGAATGACTTCCTAACAAGGAGATATGGACAAGCATGGCGAAGGATGGCCAGAGCGAGAGAAGATTGGAAGACGTGTTGTGATCAGCTCAGTTTCAACTGATGAAGGACCGACAGTCTACGCAGTCTATGCAGACCTCAATGAGGAAAATATTCCAATGGTCACTGTGACCTGCTCCACTCTGCATAATATTTGCAAAGTGAAGGAGGAAAAGTTTCCCCGTGGGTGGATCACCGAGGCAAATACAAGTGCAATTAGAAGGATGCAGGGGGAGGCTATTTGAATCAGGGAGGCTTTGAAGGAGCATTTAGATAATGATTCCCAGTAATGTGTCTTTATGTGATGCATTTGGCCAAGCAATATTTACTTGCCACCTTGAATTATCCCGTAGTGCTTGCTTCCTGAGCGTTAATTGTAGTAAGCAAATATTCCTACCTATACTCCTGTGTTTCAATATCAGCACTGACCGATGTGTGTATGTCACCAAAAAAAAAAGCATTTTATTTTAAAGATTCAAGTTTTATAACAGGACAAAACAAATTTTTGGTCAAACAGAGGATATGGCAAAGAGGAACAGTCTTGCAGTTAGGGCTCTCACAGCTGTGTGTAACTCCAGCTTTTGTTGGGAAACCGGTCCTTAGGCAGGAATTGCACAGGGTACTGTGAGGGACTAGGAACACTCAAGGAATGTACTGGGAGTCTGGGGAGGGCATGGACCAGAGTTCTGTATTGCTGCACGGGGAGTCATGCACAGATATGCTTGGATTGTAGGGTAATAAGGGACTTCATCATCTCTGTCTGGCCCTTCAGGAGCTTTATCATCTCCTCCTGCCCCCGAGTCCTTTCCAGGCTATTCAGCCTCTGTCATTCATTAATTGTCTCCCTTCACACTCTTGTTTCGCTATGTGCTGCATCTGTTGACTGCAGCACTTTGTGAAACATGTCCTTCTTACTCCTCCTGGCTCATCACCTTATCCGCCAGTGTGGAGATTCGGTCCTCAAGGGCACATCTGCAGAAGCCAAACAAACAATGAACAGAGACAGTATTATAAGTGAGTTCACAGCTGTGAATCCCAAAAGTTACTCACACTTCTTTCTCCCTGTCCCTTGGCTAGCACACAGGTTGGTGAAAGTCCCAAATATGGTGAGTTTGTGAGGAGTGGGGGTGGATGGCAAGGGGGAATGGGCAAGAAGGGACAAAGGGAGGTTTGCACAGAGGGTTACTACAAGTGGCTAGGGGGACTTTTCTGAATATTGGTACCCTTTTCCACGGGCTAGGGTAATTGAACCTGACATCTCACTCCTAAGGGTAACCCAGAATTCAAAGAAGCATCTCATGCATGAGTGCAGCTTCAGACCAACTCCGTATGCTGCTTGCCTGTATTTTGCTTTGTTCCCTGCAGAAATAATTGTCGGTTGGTGTGACAAAGTTTCATACAGTGCGGGGAGAAACAACGTAGCTCTGCCAAGGAACCTTTGGCAGAGGACTGCAGAATACCTACAGCAAAGTTTCCTAAAGATCTCTATGGATGATTCCTGGGACATCCCTGTGTACATAAACAAACATTTTCATTGTGGCCCCACTGCATAGATGGACAGGGTCTGTTGTTAATTTCTATCCCTTACTCCCACGTCTACCATATAACAAAGTACATGAGACCTCAATCTGTTCTCTCCATGCAGCATCAAAGCAAAACTACTATTTACTGGAGCTCCCCTTTCCTGCATTGTTCACACCAGAGCTAGAGGGCTAGGACTGGCTAAAGCCCTCTGGAGTGGAAAAGAGTCCTGACTTGCCATGCCACCAGATGACCTTGCTATGTGCTCCACATTGTCCTCCAGCCCCACTTTCTCATCCACCACTTCATCATTGGGGTTGAGTCCACTGGCCGCTGCCTCTGGTTCCACTGAAGTATCCACACAGTTGGTGATGGTGGAGGTGGGGTCACCGCTGAGGCTGGCATGCAGCTCCTTATAGAAGCATCATGTCTTCAGCACTGCACCAGAGCTATGATTGGCCTCCCTTGCCTTCTGGTACACCTGCCTCAGCTCCTTAATCTTAGCAAAGCAGCACTGCTGTGTGTCCTTCTCATGCCCCCTCTCCTGCATGCCACTAGCAATCAGCTTGTAGATATCAAAGTTCCTATGGCTGGAGCAGAGCTTCAGCTGCAGAGCTTCCTTTTCCAATAGCCTCAGCAAATCCAACAGCTCCGGTGTGCTACATACAGGAGAGCATCTGCTGCAGAAAGCCAGCAAGGTCAGCTGGGAAGATGCTATGTGAACTGTGCATGTTGAGCAAACAGAAAGAGGAATTTCAAAAATTCCCAGGACTTTAAACAGGGGAGGATCTCATACCTGTGTATCTTCAGGGCAGCGGCGTTCAAACTGCTGACCAGAGCCATCATGAGGGGCACTGTGAGATACCCATGGGAGGCCAATTTGGGTGACATAAGCCCAGTGTCTACACTGACACAGTGTCACTCTAACTATGTTGCAAAAAGCTCTATGCCATTTGCCAAGGTGGTTTTATTATGTCCTGTAGCAGGGGAGCTACATCAAAGGGAAGAGCATTTCTGTGTGTACACCTCGACTGTTTTGGTGATGATATCTGACTTTTGTGGACAAAACTGTATAGTGTAGACAAAGCCTCAGTGTTGTTGGAAAATGTCAGTTCAAGGATGGAAAAGGTTTGCTAGTTTCCTAGTGGGCTGCGAGCTCTCCAGGTTCCAGGGTCCACAACTCCAGGGCAGGCTCGTCATGGGGTCTGCCCCGGGGCTGGGGACTCCAAGGCTACCAGACTCCTTTGGCTCCAAACCAGCCCTGAGATGCTTCTGAGGTCCCAAGTCTTCCAGTCTCCCTGACATGGAGTAGAGAGCGTAGATGCTTTAGAGCCTCAGCTCCATCCAGGCCTCCAGGGCAGCTCCATTGTTTGGGCTGAGAACCTGAAAGCCTTCAGAACCCCAGCTCCAGCTCAGGCTCAACTCTCAGCTCTGCAGCAGAGGCTGAAGTCAGGCATCTCAGGACTTCCAAGGTTCCTTCCGTGGAGCTGGGACCCTGGAAGTCTGGCACCAGCTTACAGGATCTGCAGCTCTAGGGGAGCTCCACCATGTGAACTCACCTGGGCCAGGGACTCCAGATGCTTCCAGATTCCCAGGATAGCTTTTTTCTGTCAATATATTACAGGAAAAACAGAACAAAGCAAGGGCCACCAAATAATCTCAATCCAAAATGCCGTGTAAGGTCAAAAAAGATTAGAACTTTATTCTAGCACACAGCAAACAGAGAGAAAATTCCAGAACAGTGCCCAATGAAGAAGAGGTGGGGAATCTATTGTCCCACAGGATTTCTTGCTCACACTATTTATCTTTAGTTTTACTACCAAAATTCTCTTGCCACTTATAATAAATCTGCCAGGCAATGCAGGAATCTTTTTCCCTTTAAAGGATTACATATAATATATGGATGATTCAGTAATTGTAGTGCCTTGTACTGCAGACAGAAAAATGATTTAAAAAAAAACAACAACTTTTCATCCAAATGAAAATTATGTATGTACTTATGTGTTCATATATAAATGCATGCATACTCCATTACCTGTTCTGCAAAATAGAAATACTTGCCTGTTTTATATCTTTTTTAAAAGCAACAAGTGTTCCTCTTTTGCAAACTGGAACAACACTTTTTCCCCATCTGGCAAAACATTGCATGATTTCCCTTATGTATTACTTCAACGGTGGGTTCTCCCATTCAGCAAAATAGATGTTTTACAGCTTTCATAATAAAAATGCTGATTCAAAAGCAACTAATTCTAAACATATAAGTACGAAATATAACAGGGAAGTTCAGAAAAGTTGGGAACAAAGAAATTAATGAAGAAGTGTTAGATTACCAAATTCATGGTAGAGAGAATTTGAAACAGGATTGATATTAAAGTGTTGAAGAGGTGCGCATGCTATAGTATCAATATGTCACTTAGAATGAACTGTACGATGACATTCATAATGCTCACACAAGTTTTCTTTTTTCCATTAAGGTTAAAAGACAACTTTTTGTCAGCTCATTAGTAAATGTATATCAATGTAAAGAACCTAGAATAAATGTAGTTGTTGAAAACTTCTTATAAGACATAGTATTTAGTAAAACAACATTCAAATTTACTGCTATGTGTTTTATAATTGCATATGCATCATATATTTTTGTTATTGGATATATTGTTAAATATCAACACGGGAGCTGCCCCTTTAAGAATAGGATGGGACACTTGATGGTAGGATATACTTGCAGGCATCCTTGAACACAGCATTCATCCACAAGATCTGCTTGTAGTCCCAGACCATGGAAGACTCAGTTTGTATGAGCTCTAAAGTCAGGACTCAAGTTAATAAACTTATTCTTCAAGAAAGTAAACCTCATTCTTGAAATCGTATCATGAAGTGAGTTAAAAGTACATATCACACTCTGTGAATTATGGTAGCTAGAAAAGAAAAGAACGGTGTTCCTGTCAAATCTTATGATGCTCATTAAGTATTTGGATGAGCTCAGGTGAGTTTAATTATGGTTCAGATTTTGGAAGATAAATCTCAAAACTGCGCACAAAATGAACAAGACTGCCTCACAAAGTTGGTGGTTTGTCATTGACTAGCACTCATATATAGAATGATCTGCTTAGAGCACTTGTGTCTTTAGCACTCTTGAGTAATGTGTTAACTGTCTGTTCATTACATTCATTTGCTCATAGATCTTCTGTACACACTACTACACAGGTCCTGGTTTCTTCATGCCCCAGAGGTTCTCAACCCCTGTGCTCTGCTCTGGGACCCACCCCACACCTAACCACTTCCCTCAAGCACCCACACCCACCTTGCCTCTTCCTGCCCCAGTTCTACCCCAGGCCCTGCCCCTAGCCTACGCCGTCTCCCAAGCACCCATCCCTGCCCTGCCTCTTCCCGCCCCTTCCTGCCCATTTCTGCCCCCTCCCCTGAGTTCGCCCCATCCCCACTCCTTCTCCTGAACACCGTGGAACAGCTGATCGTGGCAGGCAGGATGCACTGGGAGGGAGGGGAAGGAGTTGATTGGTGGAGCCACTGGTGGATGGGAGGCGCTGTGGGGCTGGGGGGAGTCACTGGCTGCCAGTGGGTGCTAAGCACCCACTAATTTTTTTCCGTGTGTGCTCCAGGGCTGGAGCACCTATGGAGTCAGCGCCTGTGTGCTACTAGAATACTCTATGGACATTCTGAAAAAAAGCCCTCATAAACCCCAGATGAAGTAAATAGATGTATTCATAACTACATTTTCTAGATGGGGAAGTAGGAAAGTAAGTCAACTTGCCTAATGTCATACAGCAACTACATGTCAAGCCAAAGAGCAGAATACATGTCCTCACGCTCACAGGTTTAGGCCTATGACACTATGCCAGAATACTGCCCAAATAAATAATTGAATCTTTCTGTGTCTCAGTTTTTCTGCAAAGTGAGCAAGTGAGATTGTCAATGATACGTAAGTGTATCACATGGCTCTAAATGTGTCACATGAATATCTCCCTTTCTCATACGGTATAATGCTGGTGTGTGTGTGTGTGTATTTTCAGTACACATACACACAGTCCATAGGCCAGATATATAGTATATATAATATATATATATATACGCCTGTGGTCTGGAAGAGCATGTGAGGTTCTTTACCTTATGAAAGGCTCACATAGGTGCTGCATTGGAACAAGGTCCAACAGGTAGAACTGCTATACAGGCATGGAAGACCACGCCATGACCTGGCCACAGATTTACATTTATGTAGGTCCAGTGGCCCCAACACCTCACATGACTGGTGCACAGGTGCTGTGGCTGCTAGTCATAGTTTGGAATAGGTTTCAGAGTAACAGCCGTGTTAGTCTGTATTCGCAAAAAGAAAAGGAGTACTTGTGGCACCTTAGAGACTAACCAATTTATTTGAGCATGAGCTTTCGTGAGCTACAGCTCACTTCATCGGATGCATACTTGGAATAGTAGATTTGGGGAACAGAAGATCTGAACATTGAGCTCTGACTAGAGGGTGGATTTCACCTCAGAATTTCACTCACATAGAGCCTGACTACCATGCAGGTAGAGTGAATTTCACTGCTATAGAGTATAAACAGTGATTTTGTAGAAATAAGCCCATACAGAAATAAATTGCATTGTACTGTATGGTAATGTATCATTAGAACACTATCTCAATTGACTGTGAATTTGCCTTAGTACCAAGATACAACTAAACACAGCACAAGCAGAAGAGAAATTTGTCTAAAGCAAGAACCCAATGCTTAGAGCTTTTGAAAAGATAAATATGCTCTCAGCTAGTTATATCTGTAAACTGAGCACAGGATTAATTTTATGTCAGCAAATTACAGTTTTTAACAAGGTATACATGGCATGGAAACATATAATTGTTCAACACTTGAAATATGCTCTCTTTCAAATAGAGGTAATGAAGTTAGTTGAAGGTGCAGTACAGGGGAGGGGGGAGAGAACCTCACTTCTTATCTGTTCAATGACTTGTTCTTTACAGGTGGTTGGTTGGCAAATTAGCAGCTATTATTTTCTGCAGTGATAAATCCTAATATTTGAAAAAGCTAGTACAGATGGATTGCAGTCCATTGCCATTTGCCACAGTACAATGAAGATTTAATCTTTATGATAAGCAATTCACTTCTTTACACGACTGCTATAGTGGTATTTAAATTTAATGTCATCAGTCCATTTTTAAGGCAGGTAGCAACTTAGTTTCCTGCAGTTTTTCAATATAAAGTTATTTTTATGGTTTGTGTGACAAAGTTCCTGCTCTACCTTGGTGGGTCTTGCGATTTTTGGTGGATTTGCTCACCTTGGAGCTTCACGGCAGCCCTCAGCTTGGCCGTTCTTCTGAACCCACAGTCCAGGTCAACTCCTCCTGTGTCTGACCAGGAGTTGGGAGGATTTGGGGGGAACCCAGGCCCACTTTCTACTCCGGTTCCAGCCCAGGGCCCTGTGGAATGCAGCTGTCTAGAGAGCCTCCTGAAACAGCTGTGTGACAGAGACAACTCCCTGGGCTACTTCCCCATGGCCTCCTCCCAACACCTTCTTTAACCTCACCACAGGACCTTCCTACTGGTGTCTGATAATGCTTGTACACCTCAGTCCTACAACAGTCCACGTTCTCACTCTCAGCTCCTAGTACCTCTTGCTCCCAGCTCCTCACATGCACACCACAAACTGAAGTGAGCTCCTTTTTAAACCCAGGTGCCCTTATTAGCCTGCCTTAATTGATTCCAGCAGCTTCTTGATTAGCTGCCGATGTTCTAATCAGCCTGTCTTAATTGTCTCCAGAAGGTTCCTGATTGTTCTGGAAACATCCCTGTTGGGAAACGGAACGTCCCTCGCTTGCTCCTCAGCTATCTGTTTTCTATTCTTTCCTAAAGCCCCCTGGCCTGGATTTTTCTTACTTTTTGAGCCTGCCTTAGTCCACCCCCCACCCCCCTGTGACCGGGCCAGACGCTTTTTTGTTTTGGTTTGTTTTTTTGCCGTTTTTCTTTGCTGCTGTTGAGTGCTGGTCGGCCTCCAGCTCGCAGCCAGCACCCACCCCCCGCCCCACGCCTGCTCCCGGGCACTGCTATTTGCCTTAGCTGAAACCCCCGGAGGAGGGGGGGAAGATTGCCAACCTGCTATCCGGAGGGGGGAGTGGAAGCCCCCAGACGCAGCCGTTTTGCTGTTAGCTCGGAATTCCTTATTATCTCTGAAACATTCTCAGCATGCCGGAAGCCTTGGTACAAAGCCAACAGAGCTGGAGAAGAAGAAGATAGATGACAGAAGAAATCACCCAGGGAAGCTACAAATCATCATGGAGGGGGGCCGTAAGACTGAGTACTTTTTTGAATTATACTCTCGTGGGGGGGAGTTTGACTGTGGCTTAATTGCATTTATGGCGGCACAGGGGGTGTGGCACGGAGCTGCCCCCTGATCCATCAGTGCCCCCCGCAACATTATTACAACTGTCACGCCCCCACCGCCCCGCCGTCCGTCCCTGCTGGCAACCTGCCATCTGCCTCGGATCCAGCTGTTTGCTTTGAACTTTGCCTTTCGGACCGGACATAAAAGCCAACCAAACGAGACTCTTTGGACAAACATGTGTGTGAAGGGTTAATGTCTAGCTATTCCACCTGGAAGCAGGCGGGGCACACCCTGACTGTTTCCTAGGAGCAATGCACACATTGCTCTATCCAAGGACAAGGGCTAGATATGAACCCTGAGAACTTGATTGTTTGGACAGCAACTGTGGGAGGTTTCTTTAGCCTGGGCTCAAGGCCTGAGAACCAGGATTGTAGTAGATAGAGGATGGTAACTAAGCATATGAATCAACGTCATACATTCCTTTGTGTAGCAGTGTGTAATGCTTAGGGGGAGAAATATAATAAAAGGAGAAGGTGGAAGGCAGGGGGGGCAGAACAGCCCATCTCCGCTGACCAGCCTGTTTGCTTGCATAAAGCTGTGTTCTGTCTCATCACTGAACCGCAACATGCGTGGGTCCACACACACCCCCCTCCGGACTGTTTATCCCACAGCTTGCCCCTAGCACCGGACCCCGATTCCTGTTTTTCCCCCCTTCCAGTCCAACCCATTTGGTACCCACCCCTGGCCTGCAGGCCAGCAGGGAGGAGCGGTTAATCTGCTTCCCCCTCCCCCTTCTGGTGTCTCCCTGTCTCTCCCTGCTCACAATGGCGGGGAATGAGAGGGGCGAGGCCCCTCTACCAATATCAGTTGTTCTTCCCCCACCTCCCCCCCTACCCAACCCCCGAGCCCCCCCCCCCACCACCACTGTCAAAACACCTGCCACCACCCCCACTGGGGCACCGGCAGCAGGAGGCACCAGGGAGACTACTGCCACTGCTACGTCCACCGCCCCCCAGATTCTAGGAACACCCCCCCCACAGCTGGCCGGAAAGGCCAGGGCGGGAAGAAAGGAAAGGGCCCCGCTAAAACCACTAGGCCCTCCATGGCAGGGGCTGCCCCCACCGCTGTGGCCTCGTCATCGACCGTGGCGTCCCCTCCTGCTGGTCCCTCCACCAGCTCTGCAAATGTCCCTCCCCTGGCCCCCAGGACGTATGCCCGGGCGATGGCAGGCTCCCCCCTGCCTGCCGCCTCATCATCTTGCCCACCCACTGCCTCCGCTACCATCACCAGCGGCCGGGGCCCCTTCCCCACCTTGACCAGGAGACACGGTGTCCGTTGCCTCCTGGTGCCCACCTTGCCCCACGTGGAGACATACGTGCAGGCGTTGGCGAAGGTGGTAGGACCCACGGCTATTGTGGCGGCCTCCAAAATGTATGGGAAGGTCACTTTTTTCTTAGCTTCGGAGGCTGCCGCCCAGGAGGCGGTAGAGAAGGGCCTGGCAGTGGGGGGGAGGGGTGTTTGTCACCCTAGAGCTGCTAGAAGACCTGGGCGTTCGCCTCGTCCTCACCTCCGTTCCTCCCTTTTTACCCAATGCTGCCCTGTTATCCGCTCTCTCCACCCTGGGGAAATTTGTCTCTGTCATCAGCCCTCTCCCGTTGGGCTGCAAGAACCCCACCCTCCATCACGTCCTTTCGTTCCGCCGGCAAGCGCAGCTTCTACCGCCGGCGGTGGCGCGTGACAGAGAGGCGCTCGAGGGGTCCTTCCTAGTCCTCTACCAAGGAGCCTGCTATCGGGTCTTTTACTCCACCGGAGAGGCCCGGTGCTACCTCTGCCGCTCAGCGGGGCATGTCGGCAGAGACTTCCCTTTGGCCCGGGGGGACGGGCACCCGAGACCTGGCAGGACATCGGCCCCATCGTTGCCGATGCTCCTGGCAGCCCGGCACCTGAAACCAACCCTCCTCCTACTTGACCTGCCTCTGCTCCCGTCCGGGCCCAAGAAACACCTCCCCTACAACTCCCAGGCGAGCAAGGGAGTCCCACCCTTGCTATTACCAATCCAGCAGAGCCTATGGAGGAGGGTGTGGCCAAGATATTACCGGATATAGGAGAGGGCCCGCCCCAAGGAGAACCCCCTGCCCCTCATCCTGCCTCACCATTACCCCCCCGAACCCCTGAACCATCGCCTCTGCCCCCCCGACACGACCCCTGCTAACCAATCCCCAGACGATGCTATGGAGGGCTGGACCCTAGTCCAGTTGAAGCGAGGCAAGCGGAAGGCACGAGCTCTGTTGCACCCATCCTATGAGGAAGCCCCCCGGAAGACCAGGAAGGGAGGCCCTGATATTGAGCCTTCCACTAAGGCCAGGAGTGAGATCCATCTGCTGGTGTCGGGAGGGGAAGACAGAATGGCACTGGAAGGCAGAATCCCCCCTCCACGAGAGACATGCCCCTCCGAGACCCCTGAGGAAGCTCCTTCTGCCCAGATACCACCCGAACCCCCCGCGAACCCCGAGGCGACCACTGAGGCGGGCCCTAGAGGAGAGGCCCCCGGGGTAGCAGGAGTTGGCCTCTCCTCCATGTATGCGGAGATTGAGGCCCTAGATTTGACCCTGGTCACCCAGGGAGAGGATGATCTACTGCCGGCTGGCTTCGATCTGGGTAACCTCACCCTAGCCCCCCTTTCCCCATGCTCCCTCCCCCTAATTGCCTTCCCGGGCGAGCACCCCGCAGAAGGTGGTCCACCACCTGATGCCATGGCCGCCAAGACCACCACGGAGCCAGTGCCTAGCGTCACTGGGAGCCAGCTCCCTTACCCCTTGACCCTCGACTCTGCTCAGGAGGCACCTTCTTTTAGTTGCTCGCCTCCTGAAGCCCAGAGCCTTACCTCTTCCCCTGCCCCCACCCCTGTCCCTGCCCAATTCACCTCCTCTTGCAATGCTATTGCCGCCCCTGGGGTTATTTCTTTCCCGCCTTCTGCAGATCACCCCCAGGGAGCAGCCTTTGCACTTTCTAGTTGCGACCCATTAGGAGTTGCAATTTTTCCCCCGCCATCCTCTTCCACCCCCAGCCTGTCAGCTGCCCCACCAGTGGTCCGCACCCTGCCTACCCGCCTTAGCAGACCACGAGGCTGTATTAAGAGCCCCACCAGGGAACACCCCGGAAATTGTAACCCCACCCCCCATGAGCTGCAGCATGCACTACGGAAGTTCCTAGAACACACCCGTGGTGCCCACAATAGGGTACAGCTAGCTCTTCAGCTATGGGGGGACTTTGATCAAATTCTTCAGGCCACAAGGGCCCTTATAAAGGAGGGCAGGGGGCAAGGAAAGTGTGGTGCTGCGGCCTATGAGTGGGCCCGCGGCTTCTGAAAAGATTTACTCATCCACGGGATGGGTCACAGGTTGCTGCGCAACCCGCAGGGGGCCATGGACACCCCCACCAATAAGAACCCCCCACCCTCCCAGCCCTCCGCATGATGCCTCTCATTATTGCGACCCTGAATACCAGGGGCTGTAGGATGGCTCTCCGCAGGTCCCAGGTGCTCTCTTACCTTCGGGAAGGGGGGTACTCTGTAGCTTTTCTGCAGGAGACCCATACGGACCCGACTGTCGAGGCCAGGTGGCGGCTGGAGTGGGGGGACAGGGTATACTTTAGCCACTTCATCACTTGGCAAGCTGGACTGGCGACCCTGTTCTCCCCCACCCTCCGGCCCGAGGTGCTAGGGGTCACTGAGGCAGTGCCGGGCCACCTGCTGCACCTTCGAGTCCATATGGAGGGGCTCGTGGTCAACCTTGTTAACATTTATGCCCTACAAACGAGCCCAAAGCAGCCACAATTCTATCAGCGGCTGTCCGACTTCCTCAGCACCCTAGATTCGCACGAGTGCCTGGTCCTGGGAGGGGACTTTAACACCACCCTCGAGGAACGGGACCGCTCAGGGGCCGAGCCGAGCCCAGCCACCATGAACATTCTCCGTGGAATAGTCGAACATCACTCCCTAGTGGACGTCTGGCGTGACTATCACCCAGATGACACTTCCACGTTCACCTTTGTCCGGGTGGAGGCCCATCAGTCACACCACTCTCGGTTGGACCGTATTTACTTATCCCATTTCCATCTTTCACAGGCCCACTCCTCCGCCATTCGGCCGGCCCCATTCTCCAACCATCATTTAGCCACCATAACGGTCTCCCTCCGTGCAGAGAGACCGGGGCCGGCCTATTGGCACTTTAACAACAGCCTGTTGGAGGACGAGAGCTTTGTGACGTCCTTCCGGGAGTTTTGGCTGGCCTGGCGAGAGCAGTGGCGTGCCTTTCTCTCGGGGCGGCGATGGTGGGATCTAGGGAAGGTGTGCGCCAAGCTCTTCTGCCGTGACTACACTCGGGGCACCAGCCGATGGAGAAATGCGTTGATAGAGCAGTTGGAATGGGAGGTCTTAGAGATGGAGAGGCACCTGGATGCCAACCCCAAGGACCCGTCCCTCTGTGGAGCGTGCCGGGAGAAGTGGGAGGAGCTCCGGGCCCTCGAGGACCACCGGGCCCGAGGTGCCTTCGTTTGGTCCCACATCCGCCTCCTTCGGGAGATGGACCGTGGCTCCTGCTTCTTCTATGCCCTGGAGAAAACGAGGGGGGGCAAGAAACACGTCACCTGCCTTCTTGCGGAAGACGGTACCCCCCTCACGGATCCGGAGGAGATGTGTGACTTCTACACAAGCCTTTTCTCCCCGGATCCAACCGATCCTGGCGCTTGCCAGGAAGAACTCCCCACAGTCAGCGTGGGCGACCGAGACCGGCTAAAGCTGCCTCTCTCCCTGGCCGAGTTCTCGGAAGCCCTCCGTCACATGCCCACCAATAAATCTCCAGGCATGGACGGGCTGACTGTGGAGTTTTAGCGCGCGTTCTGGGACATTCTCGGCCCAGACCTAGTCATCGTCTGGGCTGAGTCCTTGCAGAGCGGGGTCCTCACTCTGTCATGCAGGCGAGCGGTGCTCGCTTTGCTGCTGAAGAAGGGGGACCTCCGCGATCTACGAAACTGGCGTCCCGTCTCACTCCTTAGTACGGATTACAAAATCGTAGCGAAAGCAATCTCGCTGCGGCTAGGGTCCGTGATGGCGGACGTGGTCCACCCAGACCAGACCTATACTGTCCCGGGTCGCAGCATTTTCGACAACCTCTTTCTCGTCCGATACCTTTTGGAACTCGGGCGGAGAGATGGTCTATCGTTCGCCCTCCTGTCTCTTGATCAGGAGAAGGCGTTCGATAGAGTAGACCATGGGTACCTCCTGAGCACTCTGCAGACGTTTGGATTCGGACGTCAGTTTGTGAGTTTTCTCCAGGTGCTGTATGCCTCTGCAGAGTGTTTGGTTAGGCTCAACTGGACCCCGACCGAACCGGTCAGCTTCAGGTGAGGAGTGTGGCAGGGGTGTCCCCTCTTGGGCCAGCTGTACGCTCTGGAGATCGAGCCTTTCCTAAGTCTCCTCTGCAGAAGGATGACAGGGTTGGTGCTGTGGGAGCCGGAGCTGCGGCTGGTCCTGTCGGCGTACGCCGATGACGTACTCCTCATGGTCCAGGACCCGGGGGACTTGGCGTGGGTGGAGGCTTGCCAGGCCATCTATTCGGCAGCCTCCTCTGCCCGAGTCAACTGGGTCAAGAGCTCTGGCTTGGCGGCGGGTAAGCTCCCTCCCACCCGTGCTTCAGACCGTCTGGTTGAGCGCGGGTCCACTGCTCTATCTAGGCATTTACCTTTCTGCCACGCACCCTTCTCCGCTGGAGAACTGGCAAAATTTAGAAGGCGGGGTGATAGAGCGGCTCCGGAAATGGACGAGGCTACTCCGATGTCTCTCCCTCCGTGGGAGAGCACTGGTGTTTAACCAACTAGTCCTGTCCATGCTCTCGTAACGGCTCAACACCGTGGTCCCGGCCCTGGATTTCCTGACCAACCTCCGGACATCAATTCTAGAGTTCTTTTGGTCAGGAATGCACTGGGCCCCTGTTGGGGTTCTTCATCTACCCCTGAAAGAAGGAGGGCAGGGCATGAAGTGTCTGCACACTCAGGTCCATGTATTCCGCCTCCAGGCCCTGCAGAGGCTCCTTTATAGTGCAAGTAGTTCGACGTGGAGCATATTGGTGCACGCCTTCCTGCGCCGCTTCCAAGTGTTCCGATACAACCGGCAGCTCTTTTATCTTTGTCCGAGATGTTTTCCGCAAGACCTCTCCGGGCTGCCGGTCTTTTACCAGGACCTCCTCCGGTCCTGGAAACTGTTTTCAATGACCAGGTCCATGGCGGCCACCGTGGGAGCAGATCTCCTCATGGAGCCCCTGCTACACAACCCCTAGCTCCGTGTGCAGGTGGTGGAGTCCAGCTTGGTGAGCCATGGTTTGTTCCTGGCAGAAGTCATGAGAGTCAGAGACTTCCTAGACTATGACCGGGGAGACTGGCTGGATCCCCTGATGCTCGCTCGGTGCATGGGGCTCTCCAGACCTCGTATCCCCCGACGCATACTTCAGGAGGTGAAGGCCGCCTTGACGCACGCTGCTCAGGCTTATCTCAACCGAGCCCTGCGTGAGGGCGCACTCCGCCCATCCTCTACCCCAGGCCCACCGGACCTTTCAATTGGGCCCCTACCCCGTAGATTCCAACAAACCCCTCACCCTTTCACTGCAAGCCGGCTGCATGAACTGCAGCTGGTCAGCTTCCAAATCGTACCACGGAAATATCTATACACACTCACGCTTCACACCATTCACGCCCACACCCTGGTGTCCTACCCCGATACAAAGTGGCGGGACCTCCTGCCACCTTTGGAGGGTGAGCAACCCCGGTGGGCCAGCCTTTATTCCACCTTGGTCCTGAGGCCTGTCGGGGACATTAGTTGGAGACTCCTTCATGGAGCTGTGAGCATGGGCATGTTTTTGACATGGTTCACCCCCATCCCGGATACTTGCCCTTTTTGCAACATGAGGGAAACCCTGGCACACGTATATTTAGCATGTGCCAGGCTGCAGCCCCTTTTACGGCTCCTCATGAATATTTTATTATGCTTTTGGCTACACTTTTCCCCTCACCTTTTTATCAACACACACTCCCCATCCGTGGCCCCACAAAATCGGAAGATCTCCTGGTTAACCTCCTCCTAGCCCTAGCTAAAACAGCCATTTATAAAACCAAAGAGGGGAGGTTGGCTAATGAAGCGGCCTGCGATTGTAGGGCCGTTTTCCGATCCTCAGTACATTCACGTATCCGGGTGCAGTTCCTCTGGGCAGCGTCCACCGACTCCCTTGATGCCGTCGAGGAGCGATGGGCACTGTCCGAGGTTCTCTGCTCGGTGACCCCGTCCGGTTCCCTCCGTCTGTCCCTTTGATTGAGGGGAAGAGGGAGAGACCCCAGCCCCAGCCGTTGCTGTCGTGGATACCGTCCTATCACACGTGGTGTACATCCCCCCCCGCACCTCCAAACCGCCCACCCCGCAGCCGTGCCCATCTTGTTGGGCACTCTCAGGAGAGGAATAATCGGTGACACTGGGCGTGGCACTAGGTAACTCGAGGGGGTGGAAGATGATGAGTGTCGAGGAAGCCCCCCCGCTCTAGGCCACCAGGTAACTCAGGAGGGTGGAAGAGCATGAGTATCGAGGAAGCCCCCCCGCTCTGGGCCCAGACTAGCCTGAACACTTCTCCCTCCTGAAGGCTGCTGTGTTATACCTTGTGTTTGCTTTTGTTTTGTTGCATAGTTTTGCTTTATCCTTTTTAGTGATTCTTTGTAAATGTTACACAAATAAAATTCTTTTCTGCCTAAAAAAAAATAAAAAAAATTACTCTCCTATAGCCGTCTGGCCTGACCCTGTCACATTTGTTACTGCATTTCAATCAATTTAAGACATTTTAACATTAGCCATGTTTATCACCCAAGTGGTAAAAGCAGAGGACAGGAGGAATTTTAGAGTTACTAGAAATGCACATGGGTGTCCATGGTTATATTATGCACAGAGCTATTTTCCAGGGACTATTTAAAAGACAAAATATATCTTTTGGTCATACTTTCCCAGGTTTTTTATTTTGCAGAAATACATTAAGATATGTTGCGCAATATTCTCAGCTGTACCCATTGTCTATGGGGCACAAAGGAATTGGTTGTGGCTCCCTGAGTCTGAGGCTGGTCCCACACTGGCACTGACCTACTTTAAGGTAGCCTTGAGTCTGTTCTAAAATACAGTATCTGGCTCTGGCCCCCAAGGATCAAATGTTACATGGAGATTGCTGGAGTACAGTGAAATTTGAGTCAGAGCTCCCTAGTATCGCATACGTCACCCACCTAGGGGACAATGCAAGCCTTATGCCTGCTGAGACACAGTGGGTGAATCTACATCTGTTAAAATCCATACCAGCAGCTTTCTGGCTCCTTTGAACCACAAGAGAAGTACAAAAGGAACATATTATAGAAAATGAATCGTACCCATTTTCTTCTCGGATCCATGCACAGAGACCTGTTGCTGGCACAGGGAAACAAACACACATCCTCAGCGATGTAAAAATGGGCAAACATGTTTTCCACACTCCCTATTTTCACTATCCTCACAATATATTTTAATCATATTTGTTTTCTAATGCAAGTGTCTCTGTACAGAGCCATTGTAGACTGTAGGGGATAGTTATTTAGTCGCTAGTATGTAACAATAGTGAAGAATCATAAAAGTCACATTCTTCTAACACTGAACAAGCATCCTATAAGTAGAATACAGAGTAGCAGCTGTGTTAGTCTGTATCCGCAAAAAGAAAAGGAGTACTTGTGGCACCTTAGAGACTAACAAATTTGTTAGTCTCTAAGGTGCCACACGTACGCCTTTTCTTTTTATAAGTAGAATAGTATCCTGAAATCTGTTCATTTCTGTGTCCTCTTTTCTCTTTCTCCATTTGTGTCACTGTATAGCTTCTACCTAGAACTTTCCCCAGTCTCCTGCCTGAATTCCTGCTACAGTTTTAAGGAAAAATATCTTCACAGGATATAATAGTAATAATGTCCCAATTATTACTATTGCCTCCTCAAAGGACAATGTCAGACAGCTAGGCATTTTGTCTTCTAAGTATGTAACTTTGATCTTTGACCTCAGTTCTATTTTATAAAGTCCAATATTTTGGTGGCCATGCTTACTGCATGCAATGTTTGCTGATATTATTAAAAAATATTATTTGGGACCTTTTTAAACTAAGGTTATTTCTATAAGAAATGGTATAGTGGTGAGCTGCTGAGTCTGAATATGGAAGGGTGACCACCTATCCTCTATTTGAAAAGAGAATCCCTTATTTTGAGACTAAAATTCCATGGCCTACATCCAATAAAGAACTATTAAAGCAGCGGTTTTCAACCTTTTTTCCACGTACAGAGCCCTAACAAATTTTCAGTGGAGGTGAGGACCCCTGTGGAAATCTATGCATAATCTACAGAGCCCCAGGGGTCCACAGATCACTGGTTGAAAACCACTAAATTAGAGGATTAAGTAAGATTTAAAAGGTATGTTTTCAAGAAAGGATCATACACAATGATACAAACATTTATTGTGGGATGGTATACATGAAAAATAAGCTTTGCTATGTATTTTTGTACATAACCTACATTTCAAGGAAATAAGACATCATTTTAGTTTAAGGCAACTATAAAGTGGTTAAATGGCTAGAGAACCGATGCAGCTAGGGTTCCTGGGGACTTCAGAGCCTAAACGTGACATGTAAAAGGGATAAATAGGAATGAAGGGGCTGATGGTATAAAAAGCTGTCCTCAGCCTGGCGGAAGACCAAACACAACATTCTGATCCCCTCCAGAAAGGGGGAGGAACTTTGTACCTGATTTTCCCTGTCCCCTGGAGAACATTATGGCTTTGGTTTTCTGGTTTATACCCTGAAAGAGGGAGACACTTTTTATTAAAGATTAAGCCCTGGAAAGGGACAAGTTGAGGGTTTTATTTTTTGTCTGCTTATTGAACTGGTGAGTTATTCTCATCACAAGAGTGCTTTATATCTGCATATTGTAAATAATTAAAGTGCCACTGAACGGTTCTCCAGAATACATGGCATAATTCCTAGATTTTGTAACACCAATGAAACGTCTTCTTGTTTTGCACTGCAAAGAGCTTCCTTTGTTTAGCTCTTTACTTCAGCTCCTAACAATTCTCGCAGATGGTGAGGGCAAGCACTCCATGAGACTGGCCCATTTGCACATATTTTTTTTTTAACGTAAATGTTCATGTTCTTTCCTTCTAAACAAAGTTTCAAACTTTTCCTCAAATCTGTGACTGCTTTGACCATCTTCTGAGGCAGTCTGTGCATGAGAAACAAGCTGGAAAGCAATGTAAAATGAAAGCTATTCTAAGTTTCAGTGAGGTCATTCTATATGATGAGTGATCTTTTGTTTTTTGTTTTCATTCAAGACACTGTTCAATTATCATGCTGGAGGAAGTTTCTTGGCATATACTTTATGTTATTAAAAACCTGATTGTGATACTCCTAAAACCTTATTACTGATTTGCTAAATTCAGCTAACATGAGAATACAAAATGTCTTTAGAAGAAAAAAAAGTAATCTCAGATGTTGCTAGCTCTTACAAGAAGGAAGAGAATTATTATAGGAACATTTTGAAACCACTAAAATAGAGTACTTACTTTTTTTCAGTGGAGAGACTTTGGAGGTTCACTTTCTGTTTGAAAACATGACTCTTTTAAACAAAACAAAACAAAAAAAAGAGTGGTTAGTAGAATGTCCAGATCATTGTTAAGGACTCTGGAAAATGAAATTATGTGAGATGTTGACTGTGCACAAAGGAAGAGGAGATGGAAAAATTGTTCATTGTGAATAAGTTATCTTATAATTTCAGTTCTTTTTGGTCACACTCCAACCCTTTTCTCTGCATATGAACGAGACATTCACTTGTGTTCAATTTATACTTCACATGAACCAATGTCAGCCTGTGGACTGTTCATGAAGTGTTCACATTAACTATTTGCTATTTGTACTGCTAAAGCACATGATATTTCTACTCTCAGACTGGAGAACTGAAATGTTAAACAGGAGAAGAAGAAATAGCAAATAAAGAATGAATAGTATCTGTGGTATTTGAACTAACAGCCATTGTTCAGATAAGAATGGTGAATGAGAAACAACCACTAAGCAATGTGGTTAATGTATTGGTCACAACTTTTGTAGAACATAACCTGTAAAGGGAACAAATCAAACAAACTAGCAGATAACTTCTCCAGTACAAAATGAAATCTTTGCCACTAAAGCCCCAAAACACAGCGGTAGGTTACCCTTCACCAAACTCTAAAAATAAATGGGAATTTGGTAAGTCCTGAAATCCTCCTCAGTATGCATAAATATAAGGGCATTTTACAACAGTTAAGCTATTATATATACAGTACCTAGATATAAAAACATAACAACCAATCTGATTTTTACAATTATGCAGGTGCAGTTGCAACTATTAGTACATGAACAATAGAATGACTAACTTGCACATATAGTTCTTGCAGCGGAGTGAACAAATTGTGTATTTGTGCATGCAAATGGAAAGCTAACTAGCCAGTATACAGTATGTGCTCAAAATCATGCTCACACAAATTTGAAAGTCAGGCCCTTAATATAAGCCTTTGACAAAGTGGCACTTGCTGAATCCCTTGTTGAAATGTACACTGATCTGGCTAAGTCAGTGATTCATTACATATAGTGGAAGAAAATACACGTGCCTCATGCATACATCTAGAAACATGAAGTCCAGTGTACTGACATTTTATGCTATGAATTGCCATTGTTACTGAGTGGCATGCAATTTTCAACTGTTCAGACTTGTTGACAACAATCCTTTATAATATGCTCATGGCAGTTCTCTTCTTTGTGACAATCCAAAAATTGTTGAACATGGACAGTTGAAAATAGAGGATTTTTTCTCTTCCAGTGGGAGCTCTTAACCCGTTGATTTAAAAAAAAAAAGTTTGAGTAGAGATCAAGTAAGGAAAATTTTAGTCTAAGAAGGAGAATTTGTAGGCAAGTTAAGTGTGGGATTGGGGAGGAGGCAGTGCTTAATTTGTGCCGGAGTTGAGCCCCAGCTCATGTAGGCTTGGCAGTTCATAGCCCCAGCATTGTGTGCTTGCCACACCAGTTATGAAAATAAAAAAATTGCTTGAGCCTGGACACCTCTTTCGTTACAAATTAAGCACTGGGAGGAGAGTGAAGACTGCAAATAAAACTATTTTGCAGTCTGAACTACACAACATTTGTTCCTAAGTAAATGCTACACTAGATGGAAAAAAGCATTCAAAATATATCTTTGAAAACAATATATTCTCACTGGTCCTTAATTAAATGTAGTAGTCTAAGGACTATTACCAGACACTCTCAGCTCAGCTAGAACATTCTCTCTAGATGTCTTCCCAGCCAAATTAAGAACATCTCCAAGACTCCCTGCTTTTTAAGGCAAGCGGAAGAATTGACATAGTACCCATACCTTGACCATCAGCTTTTGTCTCAGCCCTTCTCTGCACTTCAGATGGCTTCCATTGTTGTCAAAGGATTTTGGATTAGTTACCAAGACCACACCTAGTATCCAATTCAAGGACTTATCAACAAATAAAAAGGGAGAGAAGGAAACTGAAATAGGAAATGTAAACAGGGCAGCTGAGGGAGAAGTAAAACCCAGGAACTTGAGTGAAGCCGGGAGAAGTGGTCTAAATGAGATACGGGTGTAAGAGCATGTCCTTAATGGATTAATTTTCCTACTTAAGCTAGAATAATTGTCTTTACATAGATCCACAATGCTTTCAAGAGCTCTGCTGTTCTTCAGGTGTGGAATAAAATCCATAGTTTTGTTAAAGTGTATTTGACATAGATCAATCCCTGGCTAATTTTGTAGCTCATTTTTAAATGAAAATGCTGAGTGTTGGAGTGTTCATGATGAAATTGCTGAGAGCTGGTTAGTTGACAACTTTGTCTGTTACCGAGCTTTTAATATTAATACAATTGCACTCTTATTTTTCACAGGTTCTAAAGAAAGAATTATTGATTGCAGGGCTGGTACATTCTGCCGACAATTTCTGAGCCTCTTTCCTATGTACTCTTAACTCCTTCGTTGCCATTCCTGAAGTCTGCAATTGTTCTTTTTCTTGATGTATAAATTCTTGTATTCTTTAATAAGAACTTGTTTGCATGGAGAATTATTCCAGAACCACTGTTCCTGAATGACTGTATGGGGTGATGCGCCTATTCTGAATTATCTTAATCCAATTCTGCCTCACAGTCATACGCGTTCTCTCTGTCCCTGGCCCAATGACTGTTCCAATATGAATAAATATATAAATAATCATTGGGCCACAGTGAGTGACAGTGAGAATAATGAGGGCATTGACCTGGGAGGTGGGAGACCTGAGGTCCAGTCCCCTTGATCCTATCACTCTTTCATAGAATCATAGAATATCAGGGTTGGAAGGGACCTCAGGAGGTCATCTAGTCCAACCCCCTGCTCGAAGCAGGACCAACACCAACTAAATCATCCCAGCCAGGGCTTTGTCAAGCCTGACCTTATAAACTTCTAAGGAAGGAGATTCCACCACCTCCCTAGGTAACGCATTTCAGTGTTTCACCACCCTCCTAGTGAAAAAGTTTTTCCTAATATCCAACCTAAATCTCCCCCACTGCAACTTGAGACCATTACTCCTTGTTCTGTCATCTGCTACCACTGAGAACGGTCTAGATCCATCCCCTTTGGAACCCCCTTTCAGGTAGTGGAAAGCAACTATCAAATCCCCCCTCATTCTTCTCTTCCGCAGATGAAACAATCCCAGTTCCCTCAGCCTCTCCTCATAAGTCATGTGTTCCAGTCCCCTAATCATTTTTGTTGCCCTCCGCTGGACTCTTTCCAATTTTTCCACATCCTTCTTGTAGTGTGGGGCCCAAAACTGGACACAGTACTCCAGATGAGGCCTCACCAATGTTGAATAGAGGGGAATGATCACATCCCTCGATCTGCTGGCAATGCCCCTCCATATACATCACAAAATGCCATTGGTCACCTTGGCAACAACAGCACACTGTTGACTCCTATGCAACTTCTCGTCCACTGTAACCCCTAGGTCCTTTTCTGCAGAACTGCTGCCGAGCCATTCGGTCCCTAGTCTGTAGCAGTGCATTGGATTCTTCTGTCCTAAGTGCAGGACTTTGCACTTGTCCTTGTTGAACCTCATCAGGTTTCTTTTGGCCCAATCCTCCAATTTCTCTAGGTCCCTCTATATCCTATCCCTACCCTCCAGTGTAACTAACTTTCCTCCCAGTTTAGTGTCATCTGCAAACTTGCTGAGGGTGCAATCCACACCATCCTCCAGATCATTTATGAAGATATTGAACAAAACTGGCCCCAGGACCGATCCTTGGGGCACTCCACTTGATACCGGCTGCCAACTAGACATGGAGCCATTGATCACTACCCGTTGAGCCGGACAATCTAGCCAGCTTTCTGTCCACCTTATAGCCCATTCATCCAGCCCATACTTCTTTAACTTGCTGGCAAGAATACTGTGGGAGACCGGGTCAAAAGCTTTGCTAAAGTCAAGGAACAACACGCCCACTGCTTTTCCCTCATCCACAGAGCCAGTTATCTCATCATAGAAGGCAATTAGATTAATCAAGCATGACTTGCCCTTGGTGAATACATGCTGACTGTTCCTGATGACTTCCCTCTCCTCTAAGTGCTTCAGAATTGATTCCTTGAGGACCTGCTCCATGATTTTTCCAGGGACTGAGGTGAGGCTGACGGGCCTGTAGTTCCCAGTATCCTCCTCCTTCCCTTTTTTAAAGATGGGCACTACATTAGCCTTTTTCCAGCCGTCCGGGACTTTCCCCGATCGCCATGAGTTTTCAAAGATAATGGCCAATAGCTCTGCAATCACATCCGCCAACTCTTTTAGCACTCTCAGACGCAACACATCTGGCCCCATGGACTTGTGCAACTCCAACTTTTCTAAGTACTCCTGAACCACTTCTTTCTCCACAGAGGGCTGGTCACCTCCTCCCCATGCTGTGCTGCCCAGTGCAGCAGTCTGGGAGCTGACCTTGTTCGTGAAGACAGAGGCAAAAAAAGCATTGAGTACATTAGCTTTTTCCACAGCCTCTGTCACTAGGTTGCCTCCCTCATTCAGTAAGGGGCCCACACTTTCCTTGACTTTCTTCTTGTTGCTAACATACCTGAAGAAACCCTTCTTGTTACTCTTAACATCTCTTGCTAGCTGCAACTCCAAGTGTGATTTGGCCTTCCTGATTTCACTCCTGCATGTCCGAGCAATATTTTTATACTCTTCCCTGGTCATTTGTCCAATCTTCCACTTCTTGTAAGCTTCTTTTTTGTATTTAAGATCAGCAAGGATTTCACTGGTAAGCCAAGCTGGTTGCCTGCCATATTTACTGTTCTTTCTACACATCGGGATGGTTTGTCCCTGTAACCTCAATAAGGATTCTTTAAAATACAGCCAGCTCTCCTGGACTCCTTTCCCTCTCATGTTATTCTCCCACGGGATCTTGCCCATCAGTGCCCTGAGGAAGTCAAAGTCTGCTTTTTTATAGCCCAGGGTCCGTATTCTGCTGCTTTCCTTTCTTCCTTGTGTCAGGATCCTGAATTCGATCATCTCATGGTCACTGCTTCCCAGGTTCCCATCCACTTTTGCTTCCCCTACTAATTCTTCCTGGTTTGTGAGCAGCAGATCAAGAAGAGCTCGGCCCCTAGTTGGTTCCTCCAGCACTTGCACCAGGAAATTGTCCCTACATTTTCCAAAAACTTCCTGGATTGTCTGTGCACCGCTGTATTGATCTCCCAGCAGATATCAGAGTGATTGAAGTCTCCCATGAGAAACAGGGCATGCGACCTAGTAACTTCTGCGAGTTGCCAGAAGAAAGCCTCATCCACCTCATCCCCCTGGTCCGGTGGTCTATAGTAGACTCCCACCATGACATCACCCTTGTTGCTCACACTTCTAAACTTAATCCAGAGACTCTCAGGTTTTTCTGCAGTTTCATACTTGAGCTCTGAGCAGTCATACTGCTCTCTTACATACAGTGCAACTCTCCCACCTTTTCTGCCCTGCCTGTCCTTCCTGAACAGCTTATATCCATCCATGACAATACTCTAGTCATGTGAGTTATCCCACCAAGTCTCTGCTATTCCAATCACATCATAATTCCTTGACTTTTCCAGGACTTCCAGTTCTCCCTGCTTGTTTCCCAGGCTTTGTGCATTTGTGTATAGGCACTTGAGATAACCCGCTGATCGCCCCTCTTTCTCAGTATGAGGCAGGAGCCCTCCCATCTCACGTGCTCCTGCTCGTGCTTCCTCCCGGTATCCCACTTCCCCACTTACCTCAGGGCTTTGGTCTCCTTCCCCCGGTGAACCTAGTTTAAAGCCCTCCTCACTAGGTTAGCCAGCCTGCTTGCGAAGATGCTCTTCCCTCTCTTCGTTAGGTGGAGACCATATCTGCCTAGCACTCCTTCTTGGAACACCAGTCCATGGTCAAATAATCCAAAGCCTTCTCTCCGACACTGCCTGTGTAGCCATTCATTGACTTCCACGATTCGATGGTCTTTACCCAGGCCTTTTCCTTCCACGGGGAGGATGGACGAGAACACCACTTGCGCCTCAAACTCCTTTATTCTTCTTCCCAGAGCCACGTAGTCTGCAGTGATCTGCTCAAGGTCATTCTTGGCAGTATCATTGGTGCCCACATTGAGAAGCAGGAAGGGGTAGCGATCCGAGGGCTTGATGAGTCTCGACAGACTCTCCATCACATCGCGAATCTTCGCTCCTGGCAAGCAGCAGACTTCTCGGTTTTCCCAGTCGGGGCAGCAGACCGATGACTCAGTCCCCCTGAGGAGAGAGTCCCCAACCACCACCACCCGCCTCCTTCTCTTGGGAGCGTTGGTCGTGGAACCCCCAACCCGAGGACAGTGCATCTCATGCCTTCCAATCGGCGGAGTCTCCTTCTGCTCCCTTCCCTCAGACGTATCATCTGGTGCACTCTCCACGTTAGTACTGTGGAGAGAACATGAAAACGGTTACTTACCTGTATCTGCGTTGCTGGTACATGGACGTTCCCCTTTTTTCTTCTGGAGGTCACATGATGCCAAATTTCTTCACCATCCTCCTGTCCCCGCTGTGCAGCCTGCTCTGAATCTTCAGAACCTTGTGCCCTTCATTATTGCCAGGGGAAAAGTATTACCAAGTGTGAAATGCTAGCTTACCACGTTATCTTCACCCCAAGGAAAGATGATCTACAGCCATCAGATAAGCAGTTATGGGCAAAATACTTTGTTGATTGCTTCCCCAATGCCCCAGAACATGCCTGCATCCCATCACAGCTTGAATGCTAGGGGAAGGGAATAAAAATGCTTGTTAAAGGGTGTCATAAATATAAAGGGAAGGGTAAACCCCTTTAAAATCCCTCCTGGCCAGAGGAAAAATCTTCTCACCTGTAAAGGGTTAAGAAGCTAAAGGTAACCTCGTTGGCACCTTTCCAAAATGACCAATGAGGAGACAAGATACTTTCAAAAGCTGGGAGGAGGGAGAAAAACAAAGGATCTGGGTCTGTCTGTATGCTGCTTTTGCCGGGGACAGAATAGGAATGGGGTCTTAGAACTTTTAGTAAGTAATCTTGCTAGGTATGTGTTAGATTATGATTTCTTTAAATGGTTAAGAAAAGAACTGTGCTGAATAGAGTGACTATCCCTGTCTGTGTCTCTTTTTTGTAACTTAAGGTTTTGCCTAGAGGGATTCTCTATGTTTTGAATGTAATTCCCCTGTAAGGTATCTACCATCCTGATTTTACAGAGGTGATTCCTTTACTTCTATTAAAAGTCTTCTTGTAAGAAAACTGAATGCTTTTTCATTGCTCTAAGATCCAAGGGTTTGGGTCTGTGGTCACCTATGTAAATTGGTGAGGATTTTTACCAAACCTTCCCCAGGAAGTGGGGTGCAAGGGTTGGGAGGATTTGGGGGGGGGGAAAGATGTGTCCAAACTATGTTTTCCCAGTAAATCCAGTTAAAGTTTGGTGGTGGCAGTGGAAATTCCAAGGGCAAAGGGTAAAATTAATTTGTACCTAGGGGAAGTTTTAACCTAAGCTGGTAAAAGTAAACTTAGGAGGTTTTCATGCAGGTCCCCACATCTGTACCCTAGAGTTCAGAGTGGGGGAGGATCCTTGACAAAGGGAAATTGGTATTTTTATGCTGTCTGGACTCTGAGGGCCAAAGGTTCCCAAACATAAGCAAGAGATCCCCAAGCTGCTTTTTTGGCTACCCCTCAAGGACATAAAAGCTTGCTCATTATAGCTTTTACTACCTTTTAAACTTAAGATAGTAACATGTGTGTATAAAAAACATATAGATAAATATATGCACATATATATTATATTATAAAAGTGAAAAGTGTTCATGGAAATTTTTCTTAAAATATAAATGCTGTAAAATTTCCCATGAACTACAAATTGTCTTTTTTTAACCAGCTCTCCTAAGCATAATCGATACAAGGACTACGTATTAGTCAGACTGCACTAGCCTATAATAGCTGTAGTCAGAGTTAAAAAATTAGGGAGAAATATAAAATGAATTTAGTAACAAATGTGTTTGTATGATTTATACGGTGCATTTATATTTTAGAATATTCATATTTTGTATAATGACAGGTTTCAAAGTAACATCCGTGTTAGTCTGTATTCGCAAAAAGAAAAGGAGTACTTGTGGCACCTTAGAGACTAACCAATTTATTTGAGCATGAGCTTTCGTGAGGTGAGCTGTAGCTCACGAAAGCTCATGCTCAAATAAATTGGTTAGTCTCTAAGGTGCCACAAGTACTCCTTTTCTTTTTTCATATTTTGTGTTAACTTTTTGTAGATGGGGTCTTTTTGCATATTTCAGTGATGCAGGGCGTTTGTAAAATCAATTTGGGTAGTGGGTGACTATAGTGTAAGTAATATTTTTTTCCAAAACTGAGACAGCACCGACAAGACTGTTACTGCACAATATTATGCCTACTGCTCTGTTCCAGGATAGTCGTATTCCAATTAAAATCGGAGGTCTTATGGGATTTTATACACTGTCCATTTGTTTGTGCCATTTTTAAAATTCATGCACAGCATGGAATGAAGAATGCAGTCTTCAACATAAGATAAGAACCATGAGTTGACAAAACAGAAGCTTGACACTTAAAATTAAGTTTTTATATTAATGATAGATATCTGTATTTTTTGATGCAGGGCACTGAATAAGTCTGAGCAGATATTACCTCACAGGAAGTTTGGCATACTGTTTAGTAATATGAGCTTTCAGCAATATAGAGAGTTCTTTCTTATTTGAAAGTCATTTCATATCATGAAATCTCTATATGAAATCTCAAAGTTTCTTAATAGCAAAAGAAATGCCAGGAGACACTTATCAGCAATTGTAAATCTTGCATAAAATATACAGTTCGGAAATACACTTAAGAAAAAATTCCCAATATCTGGGACTTAAAATTGTGCAGTTCTGATTCTCCCCATGAATACAGAGTATTTGAAGAAAAACAGCAAGTAGATAGACTGATAGAAAGAACTTAACTAATGCACTCAGCTATCTCAATAGCATTTCAGACAGTCTCCTTTCCCCTGTCCAACCCTTTCAGTAACTAACCTTAGAAGCCTGACATTTTCCCACAGTATTTGCACATACTATTATGAAGTAGAAAGGAGTTGGATCCCAGGTAATTTTCAAAGTAAAATTACCAAAAAAGAAAAACAAACAATTAACAAAATTAATAATTGGGTGATACAACAATAAATTAGATGGAATTATTAATTGCTTCTCCTATAAGTAGTTCAGGGAAACCAAATCAAAAGTTGGAATTATTGATTATGGTTATTAATAAGAGTGCACACAGGGGCTAATCACATACACTTTATCAAGGATATTTTTCCTATACATTAAAGGATGCCCAAAAATAAACAACCAAAGTTGATTTTGAATTTAAGAAAACATTTAAGTAATCAAAAATGATAAATGTATCTTATACACCATTAAATCAACAATGATTATGCAAATGAGATACACCAGATTAAAAAAGGTAAATAAAATGAGCAATACAATGTATCAACTCTTAAAACAGCCTCAACTAAAACATGAAATTCTAAAATATAAAGCAAATTAAAGCAAAGTTGATTAAGTATGTTGAACGGACTAGTATTATAAAAATGAGTATAAAATTCAAAGAGCCATGAGCATAAACCACAGTGGTATTTACTTCATTATTTAGGATGCTAAGAGCATCAACAGGTTGCTTACCCTAACTAAGGTTAACTAGTAGCAAATCATTATTTGCTTAATTCTACAGCTAAAGTTAAAGAAATAGTATCAGGCGTAAACTAAAGAAAGTAACCAGATTACAACAACTAAAATTCAACTTGATATCAAAACCGCTTAAACTAAAGAATGAATTAGGATGAAACGACATAGGCTGGATAAAGTAACATAGTTGAAAGTGCTGTCAACTTAAACAAAAACAAACAAGACCTTTACAATTTTGACTTCTGTCTTAGAAAATATTATTCTGAATCTAAACATGATTTTTAGGCAAATTCATAGTCATATGATGACTATGCCTCAAAATTAAGTAGTTTTTAGATACATGTGTCTAACTAAATGTGTTACTATGACAACATGGAAAGCAAAGATATAATAACTACATACACAGTGACTGTCACAGTAACTAACAGTGCAGCAAGAATAAAATAGCTTTGGGTCTGATGGCGTTAATATGCAATTTTACAACTGTGAAATTTCAAAAAGCAGTTTGATTAACCAGTGTGTAGAACTAAAGTTGAATCAAGTAGGTTGAGGGAGTCAGTCTTTAGAGAGCTTATAGGTGGACAGTGCTCTGCAGAAGACACACAATAGCAGATTTAAAGGTAGCCATGCTGCAGCAAAAAACATCAGGACCAGACTTCAAAGAGTCGGAGAACACTTCAATCTCTCTGGTCACGCAATCACAGACATGAAGGTCGCTATCTTAAAACAAAAAAACTTCAAATCCAGACTCCAGCGAGAAACTGCTGAATTGGAATTCATTTGCAAATTGGATACTATTAATTTAGGCTTAAATAGAGACTGGGAGTGGCTAAGTCATTATGCAAGGTAGCCTGTTTCCTCTTGTTTTTCCCTACCCCCCCCCCAGATGTTCTGGTTTAACTTGGATTTAAACTTGAAGAGTGGTCAGTTTGGATGAGCTATTACCAGCAGGAGAGTGAGTTTGTGTGTGTATGGGGGTGGGGGGGATGTGAGAAAACCTGGATTTGTGCAGGAAATAGCCCAACTTGATTGTCATGCACATTGTGTAAAGAGTTGTCACTTTGGATGGGCTATCACCAGCAGGAGAGTGAATTTGTGTGGGGGTGTGGAGGGTGAGAAAACCTGGATTTGTGCTGGAAATGGCCCACCTGATGATCACTTTAGATAAGCTATTACCAGCAGGACAGTGGGGTGGGAGGAGGTATTGTTTCATGGGTCTCTGTGTGTATATATTGTCTTCTGCAGTTCCCACAGTATGCATCCGATGAAGTGAGCTGTAGCTCACGAAAGCTCATGCTCAAATAAATTGGTTAGTCTCTAAGGTGCCACAAGTACTCCTTTTCTTTTTGCGAATACAGACTAACACGGCTGTTACTCTGAAACCTGCTGAGCTTCAGTTCATTTGCAAATTTGACACCATCAGCTCAGTATTAAACAAAGACTGTGAATGGCTAGCCAACTACAAAAGCAGTTTCTCCTCCCTTGGTGTTCACACCTCAACTGCTAGAAGAGGGCCTCATCCTCCCTGATTGAACTAACCTCATTATCCCTAGCCTGATTCGTGCTTGCATAGTTATACCTGCCTTTGGAAATTTCCATTACATGCATCCGACGAAGTGGGTATTCACTCACGAAAGCTCATGCTCCAATACGTCTGTTAGTCTATAAAGTGCCACAGGATTCTTTGCCGAGTGTACACACAGGACACCTGTTCCATCTTTCAACTAGCATTATATGTATACAGTACATGACAAGC
This sequence comes from Lepidochelys olivacea, assembly GCF_965140295.1. Classification (NCBI taxonomy): domain Eukaryota; kingdom Metazoa; phylum Chordata; order Testudines; family Cheloniidae; genus Lepidochelys; species Lepidochelys olivacea. Next base: position 173,919,372 of record NC_140411.1, read on the forward strand.
TGCTGCCATAAGTGTGAGGTGTTCAAAGAGGGTATCCCCTGGTCCTTTGCTTCTCTGCTGAGAACTATGCATCCTGGGATTTTTCTTGCTGTGAAGTGTGGGATGTATAGCAGAAGCCAGGCAGTTCTTTTTATTTTAATCCCACATTTCCACTGTCCTACCCCATGCTTCCTTTGTGGGTAGACTAGTGCCATTTTCAAATTGCTGTCAGCCAGAATGGGCCTGACAATGCACCATGCCACTATGCTGGGACCCTCAAATACTCAGAGGCTGCTTAGGATGTATTTCAGCACTCAAAGGGAGAAGAATTTAGCTTTGGACTCTGCCCACTGTCGAGCCAATCAGGTGATACGATAGAAGTAGCAGTTCTTCCAGCATCAGAGGATTTTCAGCAGTGGAGGAAATGAGACAAGTATGAGGAAGAAGAGGAAATCACTGAGCAACTGATACTAGCGGAGGAGTCCCTGGAGCAGCTTTTCACCATGCAGCACCATTTCACGGAAACCAACATGTATTGGTGGGAAAGGAGTCCCAAATTGGATAAAAGAGTGACTCACAGATTCATGGGTGTGCTTGTTCTGAGCTAACAGTTTATAGGAACTTGTGATACCCCTTGGTGAGATAAGAGCAAATCACCTACCTGAACCCCTGTGAGCGTGAGAGGGTGATTTCAGCTGAGCTTATTAGCGTGTGTATAGGTTCTTTTATTGTTTCTGTATGTTTTTTTCTATAATGAGTTTACCTTAAAAATAAATAGGTTTGCTTAGAAAGAGTTGTACTGCATAATTATGCTGTTTATAGCCTCTGAGAAGGCAAAGGGACCCTGCTGAGGCAGTCTGTTTTGCAGGGGAATTCAGAAGGAACTGTGCAGCCTAGAAATGCCCACAAAGAAGAGAGGGAGATGTGGGTCTCTACCCAGGAGGGCTGATGACTGGGGAGCTGGAATTCTGAGAGTGCATGCCCTTGATGGACTGTAGAGGAAGAATATAAGTGCTCTTCCTCTCAACTGTGACATTTATTATAGACACTCTGATTTATGCCTCACGCTACTGGCTAAGTGTTAATTTTGTCATTTATCTACATGGAACCTTGAGATTTTTTGGTTGGGAAGTACTGTCTGTATTGACACAGAGAAAACAGATTGTACCATCTTTTATGTACGTTTCTGTGTCACTTAATAGGAGATGTATTGAAAAATCTGTTTTGATACCAAGTATATTTGTGGTGTTACATTTTATTTCTGACTTTATTAGCATTTTAGTTTAATACAGGTTTATTCAAAATGTTAAATAGAAATCTAATCAAAGAGAGGGGGAAAGAGGACAGGTCACTCTTTTTAGGGTCTGAAATGTGGGGACATTAATATACCTTTGTTTAGTTCTTTCCTTAAAACCACGTATTTCCCTTAAAGGTCACAAGAGAACATTCATACAGTTAGAAATGTCTGTTAGCCAAGGACAAGGAAGCATCCCAAGTTTCAGATGTTGGTAACTTGGTCTACAATCAAGCCTTGGTTAGCCTTTATTGCAACAATACATGATTCAAGTGTGTGTTATTTCATTGTATCATTACATTATACTTCTAAGCAAAAGACCATCAAATTTGCATATTCAGGTGTCAAACATCAGGCCATGTTAGGCACCACAGTATGCAGCTCTGCGTAATGCTGTTTAAATCTTGGTTAATAAAAATGTTCAAAATATATTTGCAGCAACTCACTATCCAACTTCCTATTCCAGCATGTATTCTAGATTATTTGAGATATCTAAAATTATGAAAAATCAGAATAAGCAATTATGTTTCTCAACTTGAAAATCAAAAGTAAAACATCTGAAGTGAATATTTTTAGCAGTGCAGCAGTCTACACAGAATGCGCCTTAGCTATAGCAGTATTACCAGCCTCAGATCTTCAATAAATAAGAGTCAGGCTGTTAAAAATGATATTATGAAAACATATATTTTGGGTTATTTAATTGACTTTCTGGTTTTTCAGCTTTTACAAAAACAATGAGGAGTCCTTGTGGCACCTTAGACACTAACACATTTATTTTGGCATAAGCTTTCTTGGGCTAAAACCCACTTCATCAGATGCATGGAGAGGAAAATACAGTAGGAAGATATATACACTGCACCCTAGCTAGAATGTGCGTCTATATAGCATGAATTCACATATAACACAGTACCGCGCATGGATCCCAAATCCCGTATTCTAGTGAGGGTCTGGTGTATATACAGAGAACATGAAAAGATGAAGATTGCCTTTCCAACTCTAATGAGACAAATCAATTACAGTGGGCTATTATCAGCAGGAGGAAAAATCACGTTTATAGTGTGTGATACATCATGGCCACAGGGTAGCAGGAGAGGTTTTTTGTTTTTTTTTTTAAACGGAAAATAATTTTATTTGTGTAACACTTACAAGGAATCACCAAAAAGGATAAAGCAAAACTATGCAACAAAACAAAAGCAAACACAAGGTATAACACAGCAGCCTTCAGGAGGGAGAAGTGTTCAGGCTAGCCTGGGCCCAGAGCGGGGGGGCTTCCTCGACACTCGTGGTCTTCCACCCTCCTGAGTTACCTGGTGGCCTAGAGCGGGGGGGCTTCCTCGACACTCATGGTGTTCCAACCCCTCGAGATTATTCCTCTTCTGAGAGTGCCCAACAAGATGGGCACGGCTGCGGGGTGGGCGGTTTGGAGGTGCGGGGTGGGATGTACACCACGTGTGATAGGACCCCTCCTAGGTGACAGTAATGATGGTTTCCACAGCAGCAATGGCTGGGGTCTCTCGCTCTTCCCCTCAATCAAAGGGTCAGACGGAGGGAACCGGACGGGGTCACCGAGCAAAGAACCTCGGACAGCGCCCACCGCTCCTGGAAGGGGTCAAGGGAGTCGGTGGATGTTGCCCACAGGAACTCCGCCCGGATACGTGAATGTACTGAGGATCGGAAAATGGCCCTACAATCGCAGGACGCTTCATTAGCCAACCTCCTCTCTCTGGTATTATAAATGGCTGTTTTAGCTAGGGCTAGGAGGAAGGTAACCAGGAGATCTCGCGATTTTGTGGGGTCACAGATGGGGAGTGTGTAGATAAAAAGGTGAGGGGAAAAGTGTAGCCAAAAGCATAATAAAATATTTGAAAGGAGCCGGAAAAGGTGCTGCAGCCTGGCACACTCCAAATGTACGTGTGCCAGGATTTCCCTCACATTGCAAAAAGGGCAAGTATCCGGGATGGGGGTGAACCATTTCAAGACACTCCCATGCTCACAGATCCATGAAGGAGCCTCCAACTAATGTCCCCGACGGGCCTCGGGACCAAGGTGGAATACAGGCTGGCCCACCGGGGTTGCTCACCCTCCAAAGGTGGCAGGAGGTCCTGCCACTTTGTATCAGGGTGGGACACCAGGGTGTGGGCGTGAAGGGTGTGAAGCGCGAGTGTGTATAGATATTTCCGTGGCGCAATTTGGAAGCTGACTGGCTGCAGTTCATGCAGCCGGCTCACAGTGAAAGGGTGAGGGGTTTGTTGGGATCTACGGGGTACAGGCCCAATGGAAAGGTCCGGCGGGCCTGGGGTAGAGGGTGGGCAGGGTGCGCCCTCGCGCAGGGCTCGGTTGAGATAAGCCTGAGCAGCGTGCGTCAAGGCAGCCTTCACCTCCTGAAGTATGCGTCGGGGGGTACGAGGTCTGGAGAGCCCCATGCGCAGAGCGAGCATCAGGGGATCCAGCCAGTCTCCCCAGTCGTAGTCCAGGAGGTCTCCGACCCTCGTGACTTCCGCCAGGACCAACCTCTGGCGCACCGAGCGGGACTCCGCCACCTGCACACGGAGCTGGGGGTTGCGTAGCAGGGGCTCCGTGAGGAGATCTGCTCCCACGGTGGCCACCACAAACCTGGTTGTTGAAAACAGTTTCCAGGTCCAGAGGAGGTCCTGGTAAAAGACCGGCAGCCCGGAGAGGTCTCACGGAAAACCCCTCGGACAGAGATAAAAGAGCTGCCAGTTGTATCGGGGCCCTTGGAAGCAGCGCAGGAAGGTGTGTGCCAGTATGCTCCACGTCAAACTACCTGCACTATAAAGGAGCCTCTGCAGGGCCTGGAGACGGAAGACACGGACCTGAGTGTGCAGACACTTCAGGCCTTGCCCTCCTTCCTTTAGGGGTAGATGAAGAACCCCAACAGGGGCCCAGTACATTCCTGACTAAAAGAACTCTAGAATCGATGTCTGGAAGTTGGTCAGGAAACCCGGGGCCAGGACCAGGGTGTTGAGCCATTACGAGAGCGTGGACAGAACTAGTTGGTTAAGCACCAGTGCTCTCCCTCAGAGGGAGAGACATCGGAGTAGCCTTGTCCATTTCCGGAGCCGCTCTATCACCCCGCCTTCTAAATTTTGCCAGTTCTCTGGCGGGGAAGGGTGCGTGGCAGAAAGGTAAACGCCTAGGTAGAGCAGTGGACCCGCACTCCACTGGATGGTTTGAAGCGCGGGTGGGAGGGAGCTCACCTGCCGCCAGTCCCCCACCGCCAAGCCAGAGCTCTTGACCAGTTGACTCGGGCAGAGGAGGCTGCAGAATAGATGGCCTGGCAAGCCTCCACCCACGCCAAGTCCCCCGGGTCCTGGACCACGAGGAGCACATCATCGGCGTACGCCAACAGGACCAGCCGCAGCTCCGGCTCCCGCAGCACCAACCCTGTCATCCTCCTGCGGAGGAGACTTAGGAAAGGCTAGATCGCCAGAGCATACAGCTGGCCCAAGAGGGGGCACCTCTGTCGCACTCCTCGCCCGAAGCTGACCGGTTGGGTCAGGGTCCAGTTGAGCCTAACCAGACACTCCGCAGAGGCGTACAGCACCCGGAGAAAACTCACAAACTGAGGTCTGAATCCAAACGCCTGCAGAGTGTTCAGGAGGTACCCATGGTCTACTCTATCGAACACCTTCTGCTGATCGAGAGACAGGAGGGCGAACGACAGACTGTCTCTACGCCCAAGCTCCAAAAAGTCTTGGACTCGAAATAGGTTGTCAAAAATGCTGCGACCCAGGACAGTATAGGTCTGGTCTGGGTGGATCATGTCCACCATCACGGATCCTAGCCGCAGCGAGATTGCTTTTGCTATGATTTTGTAGTCCATGCTAAGGAGCGAGACGGGACGTCAGTTTCGTAAATCGCGTAGGTCCCCTTTTTTCGGTAACAAGGTGAGTACCGCTCGCCTGCATGAAAGAGGGAGGACCCCGCCCTGAAAAGACTCAGCCCAGACAGTGGCTAGGTCTGGGCCAAGGGTGTCCCAGAACGCGCGGTAGAACTCCACGGTCAGCCCGTCCATGCCCGGAGATTTATTGGTGGGCATGCGACGGAGGGCTTCCGAGAACTCGACCAGGGTGAGAGGCAGCTCTAGCCGTCTTGGTCGCCCACGCTGACCATGGGGAGTTCCTCCCAGAGCACCTTGCAAGCGCCAGGATCAGTTGGATCCGGGGAGAAAAGGCTTGTGTAGAAGTCATGGGCCCTCCCACACATCTCCACCGGATCCATGAGGGGGGCACCGTCTTCTGCTAGAAGGGAGGTGACGTGTTTCTTGGCCCACCTTGTTTTCTCCAGGGTGTAGAAGAAACGGGAGCCGTGATCCATCTCCCGAAGGAGGAGGATGCGGGATCGAACAAAGGCACCTCGAGCCCGATGGTCCTCGAGGGCCCGGAGCTCCTCCCGCTTCTCCCGGCACGCTCCACAGAGGAATGGGTCCTTGGGGCTGGCGGCCAGATGCCTCTCCATCTCTAAGACCTCCCGTTCCAACTGCTCTATCGCTGCATTTCTCCGTCGGCTGGTGCCCCGGGTGTAGTCACGGCAGAAGAGCTTGGCGCGCACCTTCCCTAGATCCCACCATCGCTGCGCCGAGGGAAAGGCACGCCACTGCTCTCAACAGGCCAGCGAAAGCTCACAGAAGGACGTCACGAAGCCCTCATCCTCCAACAGGCTGTTGTTAAAGTGCCAATAGGCCGGCCCTGGCCTCTCTGCACGGAGGGAGGCTGTTATGGTGGCTAGATGATGGTCGGAAAATGGGCCTGGCCGAATGTTGGAGGAGTGGGCCTGTGAAAGATGGAAACAGGATAAATAAATACGGTCCAACCGAGAGTGGTGTGACCGATGGGCCTCCACCCGGACAAAGGTGAACGTGTAACTGTATCTGGGTGGTGGTCACGCCAGACGTCTACTAGGGAGTGATGTTCAACTATTTCTCGGAGAATGTTCGCAGCGGCTGGGCTCGTTTGGCCCCTGAGCGGTCCTGTTCCTCGAGGGTGGTGTTAAAGTCCCCTCCCAGAACTAAGCACTCGGGAGAATCTATGGTGCTGAGGAAGTCGGACACCCGCTGATAGAATTGCGGCCACTTTGGGCTCATTCCTGGGGCATAGATGTTGACGAGGTTGACCACGAGCCCCTCCATACGGACTGGGAGATGCAGCAGGTGGCCCGGCACAGCCTCAGTGACCCCTAGCACCTTGGGCCGTAGGTTGGGGGAGAACAGGGTTGCCACTCCAGCTTGTCGAATCGTGAAGTGGCTGAAGTAGACCCCGTCCCCCCACTCCAGCCACCAGCTGTCCTCGGCGGTCAGATCCGTATGGGTTTCCTGCAGGAAAACCACAGAGTACCCCCATTCCCGAAGGTAAGAGAGCACCTGGGACCTGCGGAGAGCCATCCTACAGCCCCTGGTGTTCAAAGTTGCAATAATGAGGGGCGTCATGCGGAGGGCTGGGAGGGGTGGGGGTTCCTTGTTGGCGGGGGTGTTTGCAGCCCCTGTCGGGTTGCACAGCAATCCGTGACCCATCCTGTAAGTGAGTAAATTGTCACGAAGCTGTGGGCCCGCCCGTAGGCCACGGCACCATGCCTTCCTTTCCCTTTACCCTCCTTTATAAAGGCCCTTGTGGCATGGAGGATGTGATCAAAGTCCCCCCATAGCTGGAGAGCTAGCTGTACCCTGTTGCAGGAGCCATGGATGTCTTCTAAAAACTGTCGCAACGCTTTTCGCAGCTCATGCGGGGGTGGGGTTGCGATTTCCGGGTTATTCCCTGGTGGGGTTCTTGGTGCAGCCTCGTGGTCCGCTGAGGTGGGCAGGCAGGGTGCAGACCACCAACGGGGCATCTGGCAGGCTAAAGTTATTAGGTCCGTCTCAAGCCTTGGGGTAGAAGAGGATGGCGGAGGGAAAATTGCAGCTCCTAGTGGCTCGCGGTTGCTCCTTGGGGGGGATCCGCAAAAAACGGGAAAGAAATAACCCCAGGGGCAGCAATAGCATTGCAGAAGGAGGTGAATTGGGCAGGGACAGGGGTGGGGGTGGGGACGGGGGCAGAGGCAAGGCTCTGGGCTTCGGGAGGCAAGCAGCTAAGAGGTGGCACCTCCTGAGCAGATTCGAGGGTTAAGGGGGTGGGGAGGGGGCTGCCAGTGATGCTAGGCGCAGGCTCTGTGGTGGATTTGGCAGCCATGGCTTCAGGTGGTGGACCAACTTCTGCAGGGTGCTCGCCCAGGAAGGCGGTTAGGGGGAGGGAGCATGGGGAAAGGGGGACTGGGTAAGGTTGCCCAGTTCGAGGCCAGCCGGCAGTAGGTCATTCTCTCCCTGGGTGACCGGGGTCAAACCTAGGGCCTCGATCTCCTCATACATGGAGTAAAGGTCGTCTTCTTCCACCCCGGGCTACTCCCCTCTGGCGCCCGCTACGACGGTCGCTTCGAGGTTAGCAGGGGGTTCGGGTGATATTCGGGCAGAAGGGGCTTCCTCAGGGGTCTCGGAGGGGAAGGTCTCCTGTGGAGGGTAGATTCTACCTTCCAGTGCTATTTTGTCTTCTCCTCCCGGCACCGGCAGATGGATCTCACTCGTGGGCATAGCGGAAGGCTCAGTATCAGTGCCTCCCTTCCTGGTCTTCCGGGGGGCCTCCGCATCGGATGGGTGCAGCGGAGAACGAGCCTTCCGCTTGCCTCACTTTCCCTGGACGAGGGTCCAGCCCTCCATAGCATAGTCTGGGGGCTGGTTAGCAGGGGTCATGTCAGGGGGCAGAGGCGATGGTTCAGGGGCTCCGGGGGGTAGCGGTGAGGCAACATGAGCGGGGGGTGGTTCTCCTTGGGGCAGGCCCTCTCCTATGCCCGGTAATATCTTTGCTGCACCCTCCTCCATACACTCTGCTGGATTGTTAACAGCAAGGGCGGGGCTCCCTCGCTCGCCTGGGCGTTGAAGAGGAGGTGTCTCTTGGGCCCAGGCAGGAGCAGTGGTGGATCAAGCAGGAGGAGAGGTAGTTTCAGATGTCGGGCGGCTAGGAGCGTCGGCAACGACGGAGCCGATGTCCTGCCGGGTCTCGGGGGTCTTGGGTGCCCCTCCCTGCTGGGTCAAAGGGCAGTCTCTTCGGACATGCCCCGATGAGTGGCAGAGGTAGCACCGGGCCTCTCCCGTGGAGTAAAAGAGCCGATAGCGGGCTCCCTGGTAGGGGACTAGGAAGGACTCCTCAAGCGCCTCTCCATCACGCGCCAGCGGCGGCAGTAGAAGCTGCACTTGCCGGAGGAACGAGAGGACGTGATGGAGGGTGGGGTCCTTGCAGGCCAGCGGGAGAGGGCTGATGACAGAGACAAGTTTCCCCAGGGTGGAGAGAGCGGGTAACAGGGCGGCATTGGGTAGAAAGGGAGGGACGGAGGTGAGGACTAGGCGAACGTCCAGGTCCTCTAGCGGCTACAGGGGGACAAACCGCCCCCCCCCCCACCGCCAGGCCCGTCTCCACCGCCTCCTGGGCGGCAGCCTCTGATGCTAAGAAAAAGACGACCTTCCCGTACATTTTGGAGGCCACCACAATAGCCGTGGGTCCTACCACCCTCACCAACGCCTGCATGTATGTCTCCACATGGGGCAAGGCGGGCACCAGGAGGCAACAGACGCCATGCTTCCTGGTCATGGTGGGAAAGGGGCCCCGGACGCTATTGATGGTAGCGGAGGCGGTGGATGGGCGAGGTGACGAGGCGGCAGGCGGGGGGGGGGGGGGGGCTGGCAGGCAAGCTGGCAGCTGACTAGCACTCGAATGGCAGAAAAAAATAAACAGCAAAAAAAACCCCAAAAAAAACAAAGAAAAAGCGTCTGGCCCGGTCGGGGCGGGAACTAAAGCAGGGGCAAAAGCAAGGAAAGCCCAGGCCAGAGGGCAGCAGGAGAGGGCTAGAAGGGAGCCTTGTTCCCTGTAGAGGGAAGAAAGTTTGCTATAAATTAATTAAAGCACCTGAAGCCAATTAAAGCACTTGAAACCAGTCACATGATAACCCCCCCACACACTTCAATCAGAGAAGAGGAGGAGTTGAAACAGAGTAGGATTGGTGTTGGAGTAGAGAGCAGTTTGGGGGAAGTGCTGCGGTGGGCTAAGAAGACCAAGACCCTAGGTAAAGGGACACCTGGTTTGTGCAGAGGGAGAGCAGGAAGCCCCACAAGCTGAAGGACAGGAGAGGGTTTACCTAGTGGTTTACCGCTATCCCTGGGGCCCCTGGGCTGAGACCCGGAGTAGAGGGTGGGCCGAGGTCCCTCCCTCTCCACTCCCTTCCTCTAGGACACTAGTGGGACAGTTAATACCCCAGTTCAGGGGCAACAAATGGTGCCCTGAATGCCCCCCCTACTCCCCAAGATGAGAGAGTGCGAGAATCATCATAGTAGTGCCGGCAATTTGCGACAAGTGTTAATCAGGATGGTCGATTTCAAACAGTTGACAAGAAGGTGTGAGTAACAGTAGGAGGAAATAGTTTTTAGTTTGTGTAATTACCCATCCACTCCTAATTTTTATTCAGGCCTAATTTGATGGTGTCCAGTTTGTAAATTAATTCCGCTTCTGCAGTTTCTCGTTGGAGTCTGTTTTTGACGTTTTGTTGTTGAAGAATTGCCACTTTTAGGTCTGTAATTGAGTGTCCAGGGAGGTTGAAGTGTTCGCCAACTGGCTTTGGATGTTATAATTCTTGATGTCTGATTTGTGTCCCTTTTGTGTAGAGACTGTCCGGTTTGGCCAATGTCCATGGCAGAGGGTCATTGCTGGCACATGATGTTATATATCACATTGGTAGATGTGCAGGTGAACAAGCCCCTGGCGGTGTAGCTGATGTGATTAGGTCGTATGATGGTGTCCCTTGAATAGATATATCAACAGAGTTAGCAATGGGGTCTGTTGCAAGGATAGGTTCCTGGGTTTGTGTTTTTGTTGTGTAGTTGTTGGTGAGTATTTGCTTCAGGTTGGGGGGCTGAGTATAAGCGAGGCCAGTCCTTGCTCGAGAGCCCGAACTGCAACATGTACACGGCTATTTTTCAGTGCACTAGTTCAAGCCCCACTAGCATGAGTCTTTCTACCCAGGCAAGGAGGATTGCTTCCAGCTGAAGCATAGACATATCCTTAGGGATCTGGGGAAGGCAGGAGTTTGAGACACTGGACCAGATTCGGCTTTGGCATATGCTAGTTTATCACCACCCCTGATGACCATTTTAAAAAAAAAGAAAACAGGACCCATGCCACCAGGCTATCCTATGTGTTTATTACCACAAATATTCAGCGATCATTTTATGTAAATTTGAAGGAGGAGATATTGTCTAATTTTTAGAATATGGAGCTAGGAGTCTATTCTGGGCTCTATTCTGAATACTGCCAAGGAAGTGCTACATAACCTTGCATGATCACTTAACTGCTCTGTACCTCAATTTCCTTACCTGTACGATGGCTGCAATTTGTGTGAGGCTTACCTAATTACTATTAGGACTCTGTTAAGACCTTCAATAAAAGACATCAAAGCTTTTTTCCAATGTATTAATATTTTGATAAACAAATCCATCAGAGAGTCTTTGCCTAGCAAATAAAACAATGACCTTTATAGAGAAGAGTTTTTTGCTACAGCACATGAGCTTCAGTTAGTTTGGCACATATCTAACTAAAATGTCACCTTTAAATCAGTATGCACGTCAGAATGAGAGCCTCATTCATTAAGACATTTGTATTCAAAATAATTGCAGAAGTTAATAACAGTTGATACCCTTTGCTGTTCCAAAAGAATGTACATTGGCATTATAAAAACCACCAATCTTTAATTTGCATGAGTCAGTTCAGATTCAAGTGCCTTACCAAACACCTAGCATTTTTACCCTGAGAGATCAGTCAAGGCCTGGCTTTTGCTTTTGAACACATTGAAGTCATCCAAAGGGCTTTCCTTAGGCACCTGAGAAGCCTCATGCTGTGGAAAAGCCCAGAATAATTTCGTTCATGTCTGCATTCACTATAAATTGTTTTAAAATCTGTTTTGACTTTTCTGACATCTTTAATCTTCGGTGAAACCTCAAACTACTTAGGGCCCCCGAAAAGGAAGAATCTATTTCATCATTCAGAATAAACAATTTATAACCAGGTGCCTTCAATTCTGACTATCCTGTCTAAGGAGCAACAACATTCTATTCTCAATTAGATGTTGGTTTCCCTGTTCCCAGGAGCATTGTACTCTCAAAGAGCTGTTATCACTCCAACTCTGGGGTGAAAAAAACCCCTGCTAATTATACCAATTAAGTGGTGTGAATGTCATTTCTACATTTCGTTCTGTTCCAGGTCAGTAAGACTGCAGCTGGAAAACAAAGACATAACAACCTTAAAACAAGTTTATTGAAACAGTCATTTGTGATTTGTCACAGGGAAAGGAGAGGGCGCTGCACAAAATCTTAAGTTCAGAGAAGTCATAATAACAGTCTGACTGAGAAAGGAACTGACAAAAGCCAGGGAATTCACAGAGAGAATTGCTATTCTATTCTTTTCTGATCTGACTCTGCCTAGGCAATATAGCATGTGTGATACACCATGTCTGCTTCTGTTTTTAACCCTTGCAACAGTTAGATGCAACAAAATAGACTAAGAACAGAGTGGCAGCTGTCAATTAATGTTGATTTATTTTCAATTATTTTGATTTCCACACATAATTAGTTTTATAATTCCCTTTAATAAGCTTGAAAATGACACTTCTCCCCTGATGCATTTTGGCCTCCCTTCAACAAATATTTGCACCTCCTCCTAATTTCTAACAGAACAGAAGTCAGTGTTTCTACCTGTTGTGAAGTTTGTCTGTACACTAACATCAGTAGCAGAACGTAGTGATTTGAGCATCTCTCTCAGAGCTTGGACTTCCCAGACTCAAATTATGGCTTGCCAATTGTGGTGCAACACTGGAAAATCATTTATCCTCTTTGTAGGTGTGAGCAGGTGATGCTTCCAGAATAGTTAGCATATGCTCCACAGGTTCAAAACTCACCACCCTGCTGGGGATTTCCTTTATTAACACACACAAAACTAACAAATTCCCATCTTAACAATTCTCCCCGGGCTTGACTGTTGCTAGAATTTTTCCATTAACGCTGCTCAGAACCTAGATTCCTTGGAGCAAATTGTTTGCTCCCATTGTCCTTATGTCTAGAATAGGTTAATAAGCTGCACCTGTCCTGGTGAGCCAGTCCCAACTAATCTGCTAACTGAGTGGCTCAACAGAAGAATTTAGCCATCCAGACCTTTCCTACTCTAGGAAAAATATCCAATGCTATCTGCAACTGGTGCACCTGAAGCAGTGCTGAACTCATTTGAACTGCTAGTGCAGCAAAGGACAAAGAGTGTACAGCACTGTTTCAGAGATGCGGGTAATACCTATCTCTGTTGACACTCACACCTTGTTGTCAAATGTTGGGAATGGGCCACTGCCACCTGATTGAATTGGCCTCATTAGCATTGACCCAGCCCTACTTGGTAAGGCAACTCCCATCTTTTCATGTGCTGTATTTTTACACCTGCCTACTATATTTTCCACTCCATGCATCTGATGAAAGTGGGTTATAGCCCACAAAAGCTTATTCCCAAATAAATGTGTTAGTCTCTAAGGTGCCACAAGGATTCCTCATTGTTTTTACCATATAGTAGTGTTTCTCCTCCTTGACTAGATGAAACTTTATAAAAAGTAGTGAATACAAAATAAGTGACAAATAGCAAATAATGTCACCACTGCAAATCCCCATTCTTCCTGCACGAGATTCAGGAGAGATTGGAGGCAGAAGAATTCCACAGCTGTATATGTTAAGGGAATGGGAATGGATGCTGGTGCCAAAAGAAGCAGTTGAGTTCGAAATTGCAATCTGTGCACATGCATAAAGATTCATCAAACTGGGACACTGTGGTCAGGAGGAGCAGTGTCATAGGGGACCTTTTTGCTGAGTGATTAATGTGGTTAGGGTAGAAGTGTGAATTTAAAAGAGGGACCCACTTTTCTGCTACCTTTTCTCTGAATGAGAAATTGGGAGGGACACTTAACAGTAAAGGGCAGAGTGGTGAGTGGGAGAAAACAGTATTTATCACTCGATGATCCCGTTCATGTTCTGTTCCCAGACACCACTCTCCCTGCTTAGTCAGCAATTGGATTTGCTGCCCACACTCTGCCCCACACTTAATCATATGAAACCACCCATCCCCCTCCTGGCTGAAAACCTCCTCAATTCCTCTGAAACATCTATGGATGCTTAGAGTTAGAACTGGCTGAAAAATTTCCTCTGGGGTTAGTACATTCATGTTGTGAGCGTGTCTATACTGAAGCCAACCACCTGTGACAAGCTCATCAATTGTCCTTGTAGCTAAAATAGCCAAGAGTCTCTCTACCACTGAAGTGAGTTTGATCAAATGGACACCTTCCTAAAGTAGCCATTCTGGTATCCAGCATGTTGGTGGCTGTCAAGGCTGAATCCCCACTCTGGCACTTCGAGTGCAGAAGTGGGAGCCCACAAGGATTTTAACAATTAATACTGGCCACTCCAGGCTTGTATTAAACTCCCAAGGTTACAGCTTTTCTCTGACCTTGGCCTGGTAAACGGTGCCACCACCCAAATGCAAAAAAACCCCTTGGACCCAAGAAGGAGCACCTGGGAATTCCTCCCTGTGGGATACCCTCAAGCCCTTTCACACCACTCTCCCCTTTGGGGAAGAGCTGAGAAAGAAAACAAAGGAATTTAGCTGTTGCCCCCAGCTAATCAAACAACATGCACAAACCTCTTAGGGCACCAAAAATCAATCCTGTTCTTAAAAAAGGTAAATTTTATTAAAAAACAAACAAACAAAAAAAGAAAATAGATCTGGAACTTAGTCTTTTGCTAGATTTTAAAAGAGCAATTCCAAAAATTAAGCACCCAAAATAGCTTTCTTGGGGGCTCAGCTTAAAGGTGACAAGCAAACAAAAGCATCTGGGGTTAGCACAGGGGAGTCAATTAGCAATAAGAAATAACCAGAAATAACCCTAATCGAGTCTTTCTAAACATTCCTGATCTACTTACACACTTGGGAGTTCCAGATAAATAGTTCTAGGTATGATCTGTTGATTTATGATCATACCTGGCTTAAAGCTGTTTACAGCACTGCTGCTCTGTATCTCCACGCTCTGGAGAACAACCACTGACACAAAGGGAAAGCTTCTTTCCCAATTTTAAAAAGTTCTAGACTTCCCATTTCTCTTTTGGTGAGGTGCCCTTTTCTTTGCCTGAGGGACTTTGTTAACCCTTTACAGGTAAAGCAAGCAGAGAACAGCCACCAAGAGGGACTAACTGGCTGTAGCTGGGTGTCCTTAAAAGGGAGCTGCCTTCCCCACCCCCCCACACACACTTAATTTATCACATGGCCCCCAAATCAGACGGTGCTAGCCAACCTGGTTTAGGTCAGGTCCACTCTGGCTGGGATTTCTTCCTGGAGGCTTAGGAAACAGAGTTAATAAAATACATGCACCTTTAATTTCACTAATAATTACACAAAGAACTAAACAGTACTTTTTACATTTCAAGGACAACAATGACTTAGAATGCAGGGACATTTTTAGCCAGTTGATTCTAGGAAACCTTCCCAGAGAGTGCATCAGCCACTTTGTTAGAGGCTCCTGAAATGTGTTGTATTTCAAAATCAAAAGTCTTGAAGAGCTAAGTTCCACTTAAGAAGTTTTTTGTTAGTCTCTTTGACTGTGTGAAGCCACTTCAGTGCAGCATAGTCAGTCTGCAGCTGGAACCACCATCCCCAAATGTATGGGCATAGCTTCTCCAGAGCATACACAATGGCATAACATTATTTTTCTGAGACTGACCTGTAGCTTTCCCTCTTAGAAAGTTTTTTGCTGAGAAACACAAGAGGATGAAATGGATGATCTGGTCCTTCCTTCATTAAAACTGTTCGTACACCACACTCGGATGCATCTGTGGTTACGATGAAAGGTTGGTTGAAGTCCAGAGCCCTTAATACAGGGTCAGACGTAAGGGCTGCCTTAAGCTGGTTAAAGGCTTTTTGACACTTTTCAGTTAACTGAACTGCATTTTCAGTTAACTGAACTGCAACTGTTTTTTCCTCTTCAGGTCTGTCAGTGGGATGGCAATTTGGCTGTAGTGTGGTACAAATCATTGGTAATACCTGGCCAAACCCAAGAAGGAATGGACCTGCTTCTTTGATTTAGGGACAGGACAATTTTGGATAGCATTTACCTTAGCCTGTAGAGGGTTGATAGTAACCTTGACCCACCTGGTATCCAACGTATGTTACCGTGTTTAGGCTTATTTGACACTTTTTGGCCTTAATGGTTAATCCCTTATGTGCTTGAAGACAGCTTGGAGGTGTTCCAGGTGTTCTGCTCATGAATCTGAGAATATAGCCACATCATCAAGGTAGATGACTGCAAATTCCCCAAATCCAGCCAGAAGGTTATCTACCTGTCTCTGGAAGGTGGCAGCTGCATTTTGCAGTCTGAAAGGGAGCCCATTAAATTCATACAGCCCTACATGTGTGCTGAAGGCTGACTTTTCCTTGGCTGGGTCATCTAGTCACAGTTGCCAGTACCCCTTATTTAAGTTTCTCCAATAGCTCATCTGTGCATGGCATTAGATAGTTTTCTAGGAGAGTTACAGCATTTAGTTTATGGTAGTCCACACAAAAGTGGATTTCCCCATCTGGTTTGGGAACCAGAATCACTAGAGAGGCCCACACACTCTCAGAGGGGCGGATTACAACCATCTGTAACATGTGCTTGATCTCCCTTTCTATTGAGGTTTTGGCTTGAGGAGCCATCCGGTAGGGTTGGGCTCTAATTGGGTGAGTATCACCTGTGTCAATGGAGTGGTATGCCTGTTCTGTCCATCCTGGGGTGGATGAAAACATTGGTGCGAAGCTGGTGCACAGCTCCTGGATTTGCTGTCACTGCTTATGCCCAAGGGTCATGGAAAGGCTCACATCTTTTACACCACCATTGTTTTTTCCTTCATAGTAGACTCTTTCAGGCCATTCAGAGTCATGGGCTGTAAACTGGAGAACCTTGATTTCTCAGGAATAAAAGGGCTTTAGAGAATTAACACGGTATATTTTATGTTTTAGTTTAGGGTCTGGGAATGCTATGAGGTAATTAACAGCTCCCAGGCACTCTCAGACCATAAATGGCCCCTCCCATGATGCTTCCATCTTATTGGCCTGCAGCACTTCCAGGACCATGACTTGGTCACCTACTTTGAAGGAACACTCTCTGGCATGTTTATCATACCAGGTCTTTTGCTCCTGTTGAGCATTCTGTAGGTTTTCTCGAGCAAGAGCTAGAGAGTCTTTGAGGGTGTTTTGCAGGTTGGTTACAAAGTCCAAAATGTTAGTTCCTGGAGAAGATGTAACCCCCTCCCATTGCTGCTTTACGAACTGTAATGGGCCCTTAACTTTGTAGCCATAAACAAGTTTAAAGGGTGAAAATCTCAAACTGGGATGTGGTACAGCCCTGTAGGCAAAAAGTAACAGTGGCAACACTAGATCCCAATCATTGGAGTACTGATTCATGAATGTATGTATCATGGCACCCAAAGTCCCATTAAACTTCTTCACTAGGCCATTTGGTTGATAGTGGTAAGGGGTGGCAATCAAGTGTTTCACCCCATGAGCTTCCCAAAGATGTTTAATGGTCCCTGCCAGAAAATTGGTCTCCAAATCTGTAAGGATGTCTGAGGGCGAAACTACCCTAACAAAAATGTCTGCCAATGCCTGGCTCACGCTTTTAGCCCTGGTGTTGCTTAAAGCTACTGCTTCCAGCCATCGGGTGGCAAAATCCATGAAAGTCAGTATGCACAGCTTTCCTCTGGGTGTCTTTTTAGGGAAAGGACACAGAATATCCACAGCTACATGCTGAAATGGAACCTCAATTATGGGACGTGGCTGGAGAGGGGCCTTGACCTGGTCTTGGGGCTTTCCCACCCTTTGGCACACCTCATAAGACTAGACATAGGTAGAAACATCCTTGCCTATTCCCTCCCAGTGGAATGACTTCCCCAAATGGTCCTTGGTCCTGTTCACCCCAGCATGGGCACTAGGGTGATCATGGGCTAAGCTCAAGAGCTTTTCCCTATACTTAGTTGGAACTACCAACTCTCTTTGAGGATGCCAATCCTCCTTGTGCCCGCCAGAAAGGATCTCCTTGTATAAGAGTCCTCCTTCTTTAACAAACATGCACTCAATCAGAAGAGCTGAGAGGCAGTGGGTCACTCCATGCTGCCATCCAAGCTCCCTTGAGTCTCTCATCCACTTCCTGCTCTCCCTGGAACTGTTGTCTTGATGCTGAAGACATTAGATCCTCGCTGTGTAGTGGATTTGGGTTTGGTCCCTCTGGAAGTGATGCAGGTGATGGGGTTGTTTCCGTTGACTGTGAACTGCTCTCTGCTGCTGCACTACGCGGTATTTCAGGCTCCAGGTGAGCCTCTTGCTCTGGTTTAGTTGCTGCTGCAGATGCAGGCTCTGTGGCGCCCTTTGGTGCTGGCTCACCTGATTCTGGTAGGCTTACAAGCATGCTCTCTGGTGCTCACTGCTCCACCAGTTTCAGTTCCTGGGCTGATTTTGCTTGGGTTCCAGGAACTGGATCTACAACTGCTGCCAAAGACTCTGGGCTGAATTCTCGTTCCACCACCTCTGGCTAGGTTCCTGTAGAAGGCTCAGGAATGGAGTTAGGTGTGGAGGCCTGTTTAGCTTGGCTGTAAGTGACCATTCCCACCCTTTTTGTTAGCCTCACATGGTTGGCTTAGTCTTCTCCCAGCAGCATGGGAATGGGATAATCGTCATAGACTGCAAAATCCATATTCCTGACCAGCATTTGTACTGGACAGGCAACTTGGCTGTAGGCAAGTTAAGAGTTGTCCCTAAAGGGTTGTACCATCACTTGGGCCTCTGGGTCAATGAATTTTGGGTCCACCAGGGACTGGTGGATAGTTGACATCTGTTCTCCAGTGTCTCTCCATGCAGTAATATTCCTCTCACCCACACACAGTTTCCCCTCGCTCTGGGGATATTTGTGAGACATCTGGGCCTGAAGTCTCTTGGTTGGACTCCGGGGTGATGAGTTGTAGTCGGCTGGTGCTCTTGGGGCAATTGGCCTTCACATGCCCCAGCTCATTACATTTAAAGCATCACCCACCTGATTGTGGCCTGGGGCGAGGTGGGTGGTTGGAGAGTGGGGTGGTGGGATAAGAGGGCATCTGGGGTCTCCCTGGCTGTGTGGAGGGCTCTTCCTTGTGAGGTGGGGCTTTGGGCTGACCTCGATGGTGGGGTGTTGATAAATGGGAGTTACCCTACTCCCCCTTCATTTATCACAGTGGCAAATGTAATGATGATAATGGGAAATGGAAAATTTTTCAACTCATTGCTGTTTGAACTCTTACAGAGCCAGAGACCCTAAACTAAGGCAAGTATCAGCGGGTAGTAGTGTTAGTGTGTATCCACAAAAACAACAAGGAGTCTGGTGGCACCTTAAAGACTAACAGATTTATTTGGGCATAAGCTTTCTTGGGTAAAAAACCACTTCTTCCGATGCATGGAGTGAAAATCCACTCCCCACCCTGATCTAATTGGCCCTGTCAACACTGGTTCTCCACTTGTGAGGTAACTCCCTTCTCTTCATGTGTCAGTATATAATGCCTGCATCTGTAATTTTCACTCCATGCATCTGAAGAAGTGGTTTTTTACCCACGAAAGCTTATGCCCATATAAATATACTAGTCTTTAAGGTGCCACCGGACTCCTTGTTGTTTTTGTAAACTAAGGCAGAGGTTGCCATTGGTTGTCTCTGGGTCTGTCCTGAAAGACATTTTGAATTGACAGATTACTGTATCACTATAATCTTTAGGAACCACAGATGGTAACTCATTTGTGTGTATGTTTGCATGCTTTAACTTGTAAATAAACTTTCTTATTTCTTTTTCCTAGTTAATAAATCTTCAGTTAGTTTGTTACAAAATTGGCTCTAGTCACTGTCTTTGGTGTGAAATCTAAGGTACCAATTGATCTGGGATAAGTGACTGGTCTCTTGGGACTGGGAGCAACATGAATATTTTGTGATTTTTTGTGTAAATCACCATTCACCACTAAGTCCAGTTTGCCTGGGTGGCAAGATAGACTGGAGAGCCTAAGGGAACGGTCTGTGACTCCATGATCAGACTGTTATAGTGATCCAGGAATTAACATTTGTTACTGAGTTGGTGAAATCTAATTATAGAACATACCACCAGTTTCGTGTGTCTACCCTGAGGCAAGTACTCATGGTCATGAGCCACTCCAGACAGCGTGACAACAGTTGCCACATATTAGTTGCATTCCGTAGTTAGTGCTCAGTTAAACAGTATTTGGGCTGTCACCTTCTATGTTCCTGTGAAGAGAGAAGGAGTAGTCAAAGTAGCTTGACCTGATTGAATCTGAGAAGGAAATTCACCTTCAGAATCTGTAGTGTCACACCAGTGGAGACCAGCACAGGCTTTATTAAGCATTTGGCAAGCATATAAAACATCTTTTCCTTTGTGAGCTGCATTTATGCAGTTTCAAAATCATGTTGCCGTTGTCATTTTTCTTAAACATTTCTCTCATGTAATGTGATGTATTTTTTTCTAATTAAAACTGAAGTGTGCGATTATTACTGATTCATTAAAGAAAATATTTCAAGGACTTTTTGAAGCTAGCTGAAAACATATTTTTGAAAACTGGGAGTACTAAGAGAACTAATTAAGGAAAGGGAGCAAATTTTAATGTTGTAAGGCTAGGTCTGTGAACCAAGTTACAGTTATTAGACACATTGCATAACAGTACACACTTGGGTCCCACTCCTGCAATGAGCTCTGTGCAATAGAAGTGGTCAGGATTTTTTGACAAAACTGCCCCCACCCCCTCAGAAAATATTGAGTCATCTTTTTTGGGTGGGGAGGGGGATGTACCAATTTAGGTACTTTTGCTAGGAAAGCTTTCTCAGGTCCAACAGAGGAGAATTCTCAATATGAGAGCTCATTCTATCCTGTAATACCCAATAGCCCAGCAATTATGAGACTCAGCTGTGATGTGGCAGACCGGATCTGATTCAAAGCAGAGACTTGCACCTGGAGCTCTCATGTCACAGTGGAGTATCACAACCACTAGCCAATAGAGTAAGTCTCTGTCTTTAGCCCAATTAATATTAAATACAAAATAGAATGGCTCCAGTAGGAGAGATTGAGTAGAGAACAGAGGCTGAATCAATAGTCCAACAGTTAGTGCACTTGTAACCTTTGGGTGAGCTTGAGTTTACTTTATTGCCCTTCTCCAGTGGCTCATAAACCCAGCTCCCATAAGAAAGTACCTAGAGACCCAGAATTCAGTCTTTGGGGATTTTCAAAAAGAATTGAATAGGGTCAACATCTCCACAATCAAGTCCAAAAGAATTTAATTCTTAAATACCAACTTTATAAACGCTTAGGAAAAAGAAACAAATTATAATAATAATTTTTATAATATAACTTTGCTACTTGATAAGCTACATACATTAAAATTATACAAAAACATAAAGAAAAAAAATAAATCTAAACAGACCAGTCCCCACAGAAACAGTGAGAAGAAACTCAGAGTATCCAAAAACTTAGATTGAATTCACCTAGTCTCAGCTACAGTCTTTGATCACCAAAATCTACACGGTCTGCTAAATCAAAAGAAACATCTTCCCTCCACTTGCTTGTAGAATTTTTCAGTTTGAATTCACGCAGGCTCTTCCTCCTCCTTTGCTGAAGTCACTCAGCTAGGCAGCTAACTAGTTAACCAACCAACCAACAATCCTGTTACAAGAAAAATAAAAAGAGAGAGAATAGAAAAATAAATAACTCTTTCCCCATCACCACATTTAAATAAGAGAAAAGTTGCTGAATCACACTCATTAAGAGAATTTAACAAAAACGGATTGGCTAATATCAAACATTCAAAGTGTAGAATTAAAATAAATATTTTCCCTTCCTATTTCCACTTTCTATAATTAACACTGCCTGGGCTCCTCTGTTGGAGGGTGTAGCAATATCAATAACCTGCTGCAAAATGTTTCCGAGTTAGGAGGAAACATTTGCCTGCTTTCTGTTCCTGTGGCTCAACTTCTCCGAACACACACAGTGCAAATTGCCTTCTGTAAAGGCAATTCTGCCTTCTGCCCTAACTATTTTCCCTCATGGCATCTGAGTCCAGCAACAGGGAACTTACTGGGCACACCCAAAACTATCACACCCAGTTCCAGAAACTTCTGAGTATGGAGAGCTAGTTGTGCCTTGCCTAGCATCCATGACCCAGACACAACTCATACCTACCCATCCCCCAATAGAGGTCTTCAGGAGATATCTCTCTATTAGACACATGGGTTATACACTCATGTGGGAGACATGGGTTCAAGTCCCTGCTCTGAATCAGGCAGAGTGAGGATTTGAATGTGGGTCTCCCAATTCCCAGGGATGCACCATAACCCTTGGGTTATGTGGGAGTGGAATGAATCTCTGTCTCTCTCCCTTCAAAAAAACATCATAAAGTCTCCATTTTGGCCTGATGCAGACTGGGGAGTTTTTTTGAACTCTCAAAAATTTGCACAGGAGGGGAAAGCCATTTCCTGCCCATCTCTACTGTGCAGATGAACACCAGTTCAAGCTCACTGTAGGATGCAAAACCCAGGCTTTAGGGCCTAGTCCTGAAGGCTTCACTCATGAATGAATTTTACCCTTAAGGGCTTCGTCCTGCCCAATGAACTCAATGGGAGATTTAAGTTATCTAAGTTCCACTGGGAGCCATTTAGGTCTCCTGAAGCATCCCAGAACTGGGAGGGCATAAAGGGGACTTTAAGCAAACTTAGCCCTCCCATTGCTATGAGTTCACTGCTTCAAGAGGCACAGACCAAACTCTCTCCCAGTGTTTGTTTGTTTTTTTAAAAAGGGCAGTAAATTAGCACATTATTATGCAACAAGACAAGGAGCTTTAATACTTACACCACCTAGTAAGTCACCTGATTTGAATCCACCTCAGTTTAGACCAAACTGACCTCTGAAGATGGAGCTGGGGTCCATCACAGCATGTCAGATTCCCCAAAGGTAAACAATGAGGCAACAGAAGCAAACCAGAGCAAGAGTAGTGCTGCTCAATTTGTTTACAGTGTCAGCTCATCTATTCAATTTGTCACTCGAGTTCAGTTCACAATACAAATACATGTGAGACCACCAGTCGATCAGCGTAGGATTAATTCAGTCTAACACATCTGCCAGGCTATTATGTTATGTTGCAATCATCCCTTCTCCTTAGGCAAATGTGGGGCATTTTAGGTGATTTTTTATTTATTTGTTTTTGTTATTATGTGTAGTTAATGTCTTCGTATGGACACTTTGCAGTTAGTAGTTAAACATATTTAGGGTTCAGTCATGAACCTACTTTCATATATATGATGCAGGGGGTTAAGGGAGCATAAGAAGACAGAAGACCCCCTTACTCCTCTGCACTGGCTACTCACGTGAGCAGGTCAAGAGGCAATACAAAGGATGGAAACAAACAAGGAAACAAACAAGGATTTTTTTAGGTAATTTGTAAATGAGACATGTACCTTTAGAAAGGATTTTACTTCTGCTGTGTAATTTGATACACCAAAGATAATGGTATAAAAAACTCACCTCACTTGTGCATTACTACCATCACAGAATGGTAATGGGAGGGAAATTTTAAACTCACTTCAATGATGTGGGCTTGAAATTTCCCAACAGAACTGAAGCTGGAACATAATATCTTTGATGCTGTTTCTTTAAAACATCTGGGAAAGTGCTGTGAATTTGAAATGAGAGTTCCTTCTTTTTCTCCCACTAGCCAATCAGAGGTACAAGAAAAATAAAGCAGTAACAGAAGCAGTGAAGCACAGGGACAAAGGAAGCAGGTGGCCACAGTTCTTTGTTTTTGTTTGTTTTGTTTTTATTTGTTTTTTTTAAATCAGCTCCATCTTTACTGAGTGTGAGGAGTTTGCACTAGTCACTGCTAGAGTTCAGCTGCCTTACATCTTATTTTCATGTAGCTGCTACATTTAATTCATCCGAAAAAATTGTATACCAATACATAATCTTGGGGAATTACATGTTTTTCTTAGAAAATATTTATAATTCACCATACCCAGAACATTCTAGGCTCAGTCAATCAATGTCCAGGCTAAAAATACTTTCTTTTCCTTTCTACCTCCTATCTTGTTGCCAGATATGGAAAATTAAGAGCAAATGCAGGCAGCATATCCATGGCTAGCATCACGGTTGCCTGAATTCCCTGCTCTGGCTTCTTTCTCTATGGCCTGCTAAATGCCACTCAGCCAGAAACGCCCCTGTAGCAGCTAGGTATATGGCAGGATCTAGGGACTGACACAACTCTAGGCTAGGCCTGACACTATTCAACTTTTTCATCAATGATATGGAAATAAATATAAAATTACTGATTATAAAATTTGAAGGTAATACAAAGATTGGCAGAGTGGTAAATAATGATGAGGAAAGGATAGACCAGGCAGTCATACAGACTGATCTCACTCTGGACCCATTCAAACAAAATGTATTTTATTATAGCCAAATACAAAGTAATACATCTAGAAACAAGGAATGCAGGCTATTCCTAAAATAGAGGACTGTATCCTAGAAAGCAGTGACTCTGAAATGGATGTAGGTGTCATAATGGACAAACAAATTAACCCGAGCTCGTAGTGCAGTGCTGTGGCAAAAAGGGCTGGTGTTATTCTTGCATGTAAAAATAGGGTGTTAGAGCATAGGATTAGGGAGATGATTTTACCACTGTACGCAGCATTGGTGAGACTGATACTAGAATACTGCACCCAGCTCTATTCTCCACATTTTATGTTAAAAACTTGGAGAGGGTGCAGAAAAGAGCCACAAATATGAGTCAAGATCTGGAGAAAATGGATTACAGTGAGAGACTTCAAGAGCTCAATTTGTTTAGTTTATCAAAAAAGTTAGATTAAGAGATGACTTGATTACAATGTATAAAGTACCTCCAGAGGGAGAAAATACCAGGAACTAAAGGTCTCTTTAATCTAGGAAAGAAAGACATAACAAGAATTAATGACTAGAAGTTTAAGCCTGAAAAATATACAAAAGAAGTTAGGCACAAGTTTTTTTTAATAGTGGGATTTGATTAACCATTGGACAGAACATAAGAACGGCCATACTGGGTCAAACCAAAGGTCCATCAAGCCCAGTATCCTGTCCTCTGATAGTGGCCAATGGGAGGTACCCCAAAGGGAATGAACAGACAGGTTATCAAGTGATCCATGCCCTGTCACCCAATCCCAGTTTCTGGCAAACAGAGGCTAGGGACACCATCTCTGCCCATCCTGGCTAATAGACACGGATGGACCTATCTTCCATGAATCTACCTAGCTCTCTTCTGAACCGCATTGAAACTACCAAGGGAGGTGGTGGATTCTTCATCAGAAACTTCTGATATTCTATTTTTTTCTATCAGCTCTGGAAAAAAAAAATCCTCCAGGGGGTTGACAAGACCTTGTACATTTATTGAGCCTCATGTCTGCTTGGTTTTCTTCAGTATTTCTTAGGGACACACAGCCAATGCTCACAGCACTTAGCTAACAATTCTGGGTCTTTAGTCTTTCTGAAAACAAGTACTAAAGTTCCATGCCACTATCCCAGCATGTAACACTCATTAAAGGGACAGTATTTCCATATTTTAGACATAAAAACTATAATTACTTTCATAGAATTCTTGGAAAATATTTATTGAGCGTCAAACACACGATCTAAAATTGTACAATCAGTCACTGAGGTAACACCCAAATAAACTTGACACATTTATGAACTGCTAAGAACCTCTGGTATTTCAGGACTGGGGAAATACAAAGGATTGGGAAATACAGTGATATAAATTGTGTTTTTCATGCTACACAGTAAAATATTAAAACAATTTATTGAGGTTCTTCACCAAGAAAAAATATTTTTGACAGCAAATCTCTGTAGTATAAGTACTTCTTCCACTCTTAAAATGGGTTTTGGCCTTGGTTGTACTTGCTTATTCCTAAATCTCCATAATCATAAATCTTGATTGCTATAATTACCATACATTTATGCACTACTTAACACACCAGTAACAACACTTCATCTACTAATTTTGAACAAGCTTGTCTTTATAGGAACAAATATATCTAGAGTAACATGTAAATATGAACAAGTATTTTTTCCCCCCATCGAATGTATTCCACTCCACTTCCTTTATTTTGGATAACATATATAAAACACTTTAAAAAAAAAAAGGTCACACACTTCCAGGTCTACCACCTTCCCAGTCCCTTCCTGGCTCGTAACACAGTTCAGCTGTTCTCCCTGACCCTTTCCCCTCATCCTGCCCCAGAAGAAGCTGTTTTCTTTGTCTCCACCTCCACTCAGCCCCTCTAGCTACCCTTACTTCTGGCTGTCAGCTCAACACTGTTGTTTCTGATGTCACACAGTTATCCCTAGCTTTCCCAGTTCTCCAGTGGATAGGACATCTGACACTTCTAATTTCCCAAACAACATTTCTACTTGTCTTGGGTTTCTGGGCAATAGGATTTTTCCAGTTTGGAATTTTAAATCAGGGATGTAATTGAATTGGAATTAAATCAATAGGTTTTTTATAGAAATCAAAAGAATTTCTACAGAACTTGTTCTACAAACGTTTTCTAAAGAATGCAATACAAATTATACTCTTTAGGGTTTTTTAAACTGTACTTTAGACTTTAATAGAATTCTTTCTCAAATTCTATAGAAAAGTACACTCTATACTAAATTTTGTAGAATTTAGAAGATTTTTTACAGAATTCCTTTTAATTTCTATATATTCTGATTGTCATAATTGATTACAAAGATAATTCTGTATTTATTTACAAATATTACAAATTAGAACATTGTCAAGTGTTTGCCAAACTCAAGGAACAATCCTAGCACAGACATACATAGAAGATAATTATCCAACAAATATGTGTCTTTCCACCCTCTCCAACAGCTTGTCCACTGGAACAAAAGAAATTCATTTTGATGGATTCTTACCGTCATCACCAGTTTTTATGTTTGCTCTCCTCTAGAACAAACCCTCCAACCTCAAATGACCTCACTGAGACACCATCTATTCTATCAACAGTCACTCCTCTCTCCAAAAACTCATTACAACTCCTTGTCTTTCACTAATGGCTCTGTTTGCCCTTCATCCAAGTTTTACTCTCTAAGGTCAGCTGCCTTTCAAGAACATGCACATCCCAAAGACTCTGCTGTCCTACAAAGAAAGATAAGGTTTCTATTGCAAATGGGTGATTTTTACTTATTTTAATCAGTCAGATCTCAGATTATTACCAAAACATGTAGTTTTTACAATATAGAGCAACCTATTAACTTTCATTGTCACATTATCTGTATCAATTTTCAAAGGAAGTACTGAACCTATTATTTACCATTTTAATAATACTGAAAATTAAACATGTGTTGAATTGTTCTTATCTTGCTGTTAGTCTAACCTCCACCTTGATATCTACCTAAAAATCCTTTTATAAATGAAAATCCATAAATTCCGCAGTGATACAAATATAATTGTATTGTTGACAACAGCCTACAGACCAAGTCAGGAACTCCAACCTTGACTATCTGAGTAAATAAAATAAGGAAGCATTCTGAGAGTGTCATTGTTCTTTAATCCACTGTTATTATAGAGTGTAGGTTTCTTCATCCACACAGTCTAGATTTTGAAGTTTATAACAACATCTGTTCGCTTAGAGAATATCTTAAATTAAACTTTCAGACTGTGTCAAACTTTCAGAATAGTTCTCTTTAATACTTCTTGATTTTTTCCTGTGTCTTTGACCTTTTCCACTTAATCTTATTTTATGCATGGTGTTATATAGAGTCCTATTCTCTCACCTTGTGTTTAATTATATCTCCTTGTGCTTAATTCTTTGATTTTTTTTCCAGAAAATGTTTCAGCCATTCCTATTATTCTCTGTAACCTGTTCAATGTAGATGTGTTTATAATAACACAAGGACTCAAGCTGCAAGAACCAAAGATTGTAGATATTGAAAACATGCAGGTAGGAGGGATGATGTTTGGGTGACATCAAACTAAAAAAACACAAAGTTCTTTCCCAAGTTACAGATGCTCAGGATCCTGCTTACTGATTTCAGCATTATAATATCTAAAGTCCTGTGGCAGAAAGGCTTTACATTAGGACTCCTAAAGTTTTTAAAATAGTGAGAAATTTTTCATAAATCTCATGTAGACAAGGCTTTTTTTGTAGGGGACAAGGAACTACAGCTGCATTTACTCTTCCCACAAATGGAGCAGTGGGAGAGAAACTGTTGTGCTTGGATGACCTGGACTGGTTATTTCCTTTTCTCCATCTACCTTTGGGTACACAGCAATTAAAGGAAGACATGGTGTTTCTGATCCAAGATGGTTCCTCACTGAATCCCAAAGGGCTGGTACTCCCCGTAATGATGGTTGTAGAGACAATGGCCCTGATTCAAAGCCTATTGAAATCAAAGAGAGTCTTTCCACTGATTTCAAGGGACCTTTGGATCAGGTCCATTGATAAGATAGAATCCTATTTTTAGGGTGGGAGGTGTGGGGGCAGAATCTGCTTGTAGTCACAGCATCTGCCACCTTAGATGAATAAAACTGAAAGAATTTCTAAAATGTAATTTTTCAACATTTTTGCTTTTTATATTTTGCACTTCACTCAGCTGTGAAACTAAACTGGGAAATTTTAATTTCTGGTTCTCATGAACGAGTATAATAGTGATATGTTTGGTTTGCTTTGTAGCTATTTAGAGAAATATTTACATTTTAAAGTTTCTAATATTTCTATTAATAGTTTAATTTCTATTTTCCCTCACTAATATAACACCACTGAACACATCAAGTATTATACCCAACCCTGATTTAATTAATTTTGAGCATTATCTTTGTTCTTTTACTACATGCCACACACCTACAAAACTCCTTCTCTTAGAGGTATGAATCACTGGAAATGTTTAGAATTCAAGCAAACAAGAAGTTAAAAGTAGATCATAATTTAAATGATTTATTCTGATGTGAATTTTCTCCAAGAGAAAAGAACATTTTGTTTCACATAAAAGATCCATTTAAAAAAATACCTTTGAGAGTTTAGTTACAATTTTGGACTGCCTGGAAATAAAACTCTACACAGAGATCAAATCTTAAAACTTGTTTTTAAAACCTTGTCTGGAATGATGACACCTAACTGATCAGACTAATCAAACTTCCCTGTTCCTAGGTCTCTCTAGTTGGAGTTTTGATAGCTGTAATTAAAAAAGCACTTAACACTGTAGTGTAGTAGTTAAATTCCAGCAGCAGCAGCAGCTTCAACTGCATACTGGTACCTTTGTGATAAAGTATCTTCGAAACATCCCATTAATAATGCAAAACGTACTTTTGTAGAAGTTTCCATTTGAATTGACATTGTATTTTGAGCAGCCTTACCTCAAGAGGAGCTTCACATATGCTGCTACTTGAATATAGGAAACCTCTTCCATACAAAGTAATTGATACAGTTTTCGGAATAGCGTAAAGAAATGTCTCACTCGGTGATCTCTTAACTTAGTCCTAAATTGATCTGGTCCAATCTTATAACCGTGACTTAATTCAACACCATCTATCTGGAACATTTCTGTCTGGAAAAGACCCAGGACTTAAAATGGATTAACCCTGAAGTGCTTTATGAAGGAAAGTAGTATCTGAATGTGCAATATAACAAGCATTATGGATTGGAAAGGTGTGTTGTGGGGAGCGTGGTTTAAGTGTATGTGACAGATCCTTGTATATCCTTAGAATTTCTGATGCCTCAGTTCTGACTGGCCCTCTCAGCCCCTTCTACAGTCCTGCTCTGGGTGAAGGCCACACACTGCTTCATGCCCTTGAATGGCATGGTGCATTGGCTTTCATATTCACCTTTCTCGACCATCCCTGAAGACTAAGTTCCAGTTCTCATGAGAGAGTCCATGGAGCAGTTTTACTAGGTAACAGTCAATAACCCAATTCTGCATGAATATTTTAAAAATCAGGATATTACTTAGTCGCCTCTGTAAAAAAAAAACTTTAAAACCCATGCCTGAAAAAATGACGTGTAAGTGACGTATTAGTCAACAAAAAGGGGTATTTATTCCTCTTCTGCAAATACAAACAAAATAAATACATAAATATGCCTTGATTAAAACAGAGGGCCAGACCTTGCAGTCTGGCTCAATTGCACAAGCCAGAGGTGATGATAGTACAGGTTGTGCCATTAGGGCATTAAAGCTCACCTTTGCTATCTCCTGACTCTAGAGTTACTATGTTCACAATAGAGCCTTTCACAGTGCCAAAGAGCTTGAAACTGGTATGATGATATGGTCACAGCATATACACAGAGAAGTTAGATTTAAAAAAAAAACATATACATCTCTTGCTGGCAGGTAGCAATGTAACATTATTTTATTTCTTAAACTTTAGAACAATTACACACAAGAACCCAAAAACACACAGAGAAAAAACAGGCTGCTCCTTAAGGTAGAAAAGCACAGCTTACCCCACCTTGCTTTAATGTGATTTTCCATTCTGACTCTGATTGCACACTTTCCTTGATAGCCTCCTGGCGTGCAAGCAAGACCAGGAAACATCCCTCAAACACAGTCTTCAAGTGATACTAAAAATTTGCACTTCCAGCGCAGTGGACATCAGGCAGGGGGGCAACACAGAAGCCTCTGCATTTCCTTTGTGTCACCAAAGGATCCCCTGTAGGCCAATATGGTATCTCTCAGACTTAGTCCTGTAGGATGCTACATTTCCTTTGTAGAAGGCCTTCTAATTAGAGCTTAAAGAGAGAACAGATTTCACAATTAGTTTTCATTCTTGTTTGGAAGAAAAACCCAATAGTTTTAAATTCTCCTCAAAAGAAAAATTTTTAAATGGATTTGTTGTGTTTCAATTTTGAAATATGTTTTATACTATAATATATAATACAAATAATAAATTCTAACTGAAAACATTTTGAAAGGAGAATATCAAAGTCTTCATTCCAAAAATGTCAATACAAAGTTTCGACATTGTCTGATTTTTTCTCCCTGAAATTAAATTTCAGCAAAATTGACACAATTTCATGAAACTTTTTCCTTTTGGCAGAACTGCATTTTCTGTTCCACTGAGGTTCTTCCAAATAGCTGTACTCATAATCTCTACATTAACTTTGCTTTTACAACACTAATCATCTGAGAGTATGCAACATGAGTATACTGATTGGTGCACTTGGCTGAAGTCAATAAATAGCCCTGCTCATATTTCTAGACATCCCTGAGCTATTCTTCCCATAAACCAGGTATCTCTAAGTAATCTGCATCTCTAGGATTTAAGACTATCCCTAAAAAATAAATTGGTTCATTTGAAAGTATCATTATTTTGTTTCTAATGATGCTTTCCCCTAATATAAATGCCAATTGTAAGGAAGATTACAAAACACATCAGTGATTACATGAACAAATTCTCTAAAACACACAAGGAGTTACTACCATTTTTGTGCGTGGGACTCCTCACACCAAGAAGTTAAAAGTATGGAAATTGCTAATGCTTTCAGCAAAGCTCAACTGGATTTTCCATTTGTCTGATCATGTATATCCTCAGCAGTAGTTTGGTTTGGTTTGAATATTAGTATGGTTTCAGTACATCATATTGTCATTTTTTGTGTGCATGAAGGGCACCTTTAAGGCAAACTGATGGATGGGTTCCATATAAAAACATACTGTCAATACTACTTTTTATTTTATGTCCTAATTTTAGGCAATTGACATTGTCAGAAAGCTGAAGTAGAGTAAACAACACTGACTGCTCTTGCCATTTTTAAATAATTTATTATCTGGATCCTGGAGGAACACTTTTCATTTTCTTAAGAGAATTTGTTACTCAAAGACTGTAAGTGGAATGAGATTCCACAGAGCGAGGAAAGATTTAATGCACCAGTATGGTAAGCTAACAAGGAGATAGCAGAACTTTGCTGCTTTATACGTTTTCTTTTCTTTTGCTGAAAGTAAATTGTAAAGATTTTTAATGTAAATGAAAGGGTTTACTCTCTTTATATTAATCTGTTAGATACCCGGTGCTTTACAGAGAGCAGAAACACTAAAATTGTTTAAAAAGATATTAACCGACACTTACAAGCAAACCTACTAATGCCAAAAAAAAAGGGCTCAATATATTTTTGGTGATAGATATGTTTTAATTAACCTATTTCGCTAAATTGCAAACATCTAGGCCAAAATTTTCAAAACCAGGAACTGAAGGTTAGTCTCTTAAATCCATATTCAAGCACCCAAATAAATGGCCAGACTGTCCTAATGCTAGATTATTTTTGGAAAACTTGGCTCTGTTGTCTTGCTGATGTTGATGAGACCCTCCTTTAAGTAGCAAGATATCTTTCACCTATCGCTCTTGATAAACATTGGTACACTGCATGGTAAGCTTTCTTTTCTTTCATTTCTATCCACTTTACATTACAGCACCTATACTTTCCTTCTATTTTATTCTAATTTTCATTTTGTTTCATCTTTTCTCTTTGCTGCCGCACACAACCCCTAAATAAACCCAACAGAGACCAGTCTTATTAAGCATCATCCATTCTTAGGAAATTGCCCCCCAGGGTATGCCTATACTGCAGCTGGGAGCAAGCCTCCCACACCGGGTAACAGACTCAAGCTAGCAGGGCTCAAGCTAGCGAGCTAAAAACAGCTTGGACCGAAGCTTGGGCTCTCAAGCCTTTGGGACCCCCTAAACTTGAAAACTCAAGCTCTGGCTTGAGCTGGAACATTCGCACTGCGCTTCTTAAGGCACTAGCTCAAGCTACACTAGCACAAGTCTGTTTACTCAAGCTGGAAGGCTCGCTTCCATATGCTGTGTACACATACCCAAAGTGTCCCCAAATGGACTGAGTACAACTGGTTAGAAGATCAACTCAGTGAAACTCAGGGTTTTTTTGTTGGCTTGAGTGGTTGCTGAAGACAGTTTAATTAGATATTGAATCTAAAAAATAAAATGCCACACACTCAAATAAAAGAGAAAGGAGGAAGTGCTGTCAAAGAAGCTACAAACATTTTCAAACATAGGCCCTAATCCTGAAAATATTTACATATGTGCGTTGACTTTTATGGGAGTACTCACATGAGCAAGCATACTTATCTATAGTGTATAGGAATTGGATAGTACCTCTTTAAATATTCAAGCCCTCTAATGGCCTTACTGTCTTCTACACTGCAGAAGCCATCACAGGGCTCAGGCAAAGGCGCTGTTTAATTGTGGTACTGATATTGTCCTTACAGGGTCCTAGAGCATGGGCTCGAGACTGAGCCTGAACATTTACACCACAATTAAACAGCCCCACAAACCCAAGCCTCGTGACCCCAAGTCAGTTGGCATGGGCCAGCCAGGGATTTTTAATTGCAGTGTAGACATACCCATAATTCAAGAGTCTGCAGGACTAGAGCCAAAGATTCCTATACTCAGTCTTTGCTTTTTCAAAGTACCTTCCTAAGATTCCACATCATCTTAATCCTCTCTCTAAATAGTAATTTAGTCTTTTCCTCTAACTCCTATTTTCATGTCTGTATCTCATTTCCCTGCACCAATAAGAGATAAAATTTAGTTTTTGACAAATTCCTTTAAGCAGTCTAGCATTTTCATAACTTAGTGGTGAACATCATAACAGTAAAATAAAATAAACAAATAAAAAATAATACTTTTCAGAAAATAAAAAAAATGCTTACAACTTTGGCAATTTCATTCTCTATTTGATTCATTTATTTTTTTTTTGTGACAGCCACAGCAAGTCTCAAAGAAAGTATTTGGCTCTTGTTAAATGCTAACTTGGTTAATGAGAATCTCCAATTTCTTTCTGTCAGTATTACAGCTATTTAGGGAGAGAAACCCTATTTGTTTATCTATGTCTTTGGCTCCTCAATGGACCATGGTGTCTTGGTATCTACAACACATGGTATTTGTTTCTGCTCCCTGATTGGATGCATACGTGCTGGAACATGATACTGCACCCCACTACCCTCCCACACCTGGCTTGAAGTGGTTTCCATCATATACAGGGTTTACAATTTTGTTCAATGGCTCTCAGCACCCTCACTATAAAAATGGTTCCAGAACCCCTGATTGGATGTCAAACTGTTAAAAACAGGAGGGAAAACTAATATTTTAAGATGGCCACTTGCACAATTCTGATGTGAAGCCACCTGAATAAATATTCATAAGACTTCCACCTTCCACTACCATTCTTGTAAAGAAACCCAAACTTTTACACATATTTGAGGGAAATAATTTTAAAATATTCCAAAATACCACAGAGTGATTTTTTTTTTAATTAGGGTTCATGGATAATTTGTTTCTGTTTTCAAACAAGTTCTAGCAATAATTATGCAATTTAATATTTCTGGCGGATGAGTTTGTATTTCTTATTTAAATAACTTCAGAAAATTACACACAAACACTCATCCTCCAATATGTTAAAACTGTCTGGCAGTTTCACATGCAGTAAGTTAAAGACAAGTATGGGAAGTTCATTATCCACTTTTCTTTTCCCTAAAGAGACAATATGGCAAAGGAAGCTGCAAGATGCACATAAAACAAATGTGAAAGAGATAAAAGTATGGAACAAGCCGCATTATTAAGGCACAGTGCTTTAGAGGATCTTGAACATTGACTGTTTTGCCTTCTGGGCAGCCCAGGGAAGACAAAGTAAAACGAAAAAAGTTCAGGAAAAGATACAGTATTTTGAAGGTCAAAATGTCTCTCTAAAGCTTACAAATAGCTTTAGTATAAAATTGTACTCCTCCTGTACATGGAGGACATGACCTTTTGAGCCACTTCAGAATGTTTGCTCTGTGCGGCAGGATGGAAGAAGATTCATTACTAGGTAATGAACATACACCTTTTCATTCCACTTAGAGCATTCAGGTGTGAGTGGAAGCAGGGAAAGTCAGAAACCTTATGCTTCAAGGTCTACCACAGCAAATCTATATTCTCACGTTACAGTAGAAAAGGAAATGTTGCTCAAATTGGGGTTTAACTCAAAATACAAATCATAGTCTGTCCTGCTAGTTTAAAGATATTTTTAAAATCTATATTTGATCCTAAATTGAAGTCTCCTACTTCCCATGTTTGTAAGACCTAGGCGTGTCATGGGAACAGCGTATACACTTGGGGACAAGTAAACCGCACACTAATCTGAGTTTGACTTGCTCTTCTTTGCTATACACTCCTATTCCACATACAATAAAGTATGTTGAGTTTTTGAAGATTAAAAAATAAATTGATAATGTATTAAATAATGCAAGAATATTGCCTAAAACAAATAGTTTTCTCTATGATTCAACATTTCTCCCAGCTTTTTCAGTATAACTCTAATGCATATGTATCCTATACTTCAGACATTGAGGGATTTTAAAGCATGTAAGAAAGAGGGCAATATTTCCAGGGTTTTTTATCCAGAAAATGATCACTTACTGGGCCATGTCCATTAACAACCATACTTTCAAGGTCTATTTATAAGCCTAGTCACTGATTTAGTCTTTGCCAATGCCCAGCTGTGCTTAATTTGTAATGAAAGAGGTGCCAGGGCTTAAGCAATTTAAAAAAAAAAATCATAACTGATGCAGCAAGCCCAGAGATGCCAGGGCTATGAACTGCCAAGCCTAGAGGTGTCAGGACTCAGCCCTGGCAAGCCCTGGCACAAATGAAGCACTAATGCCCAGTAAATCATGGATTGAATGCCTGTGCACAAATGTGCTAGGCCCTGATGTTCTGTCACTCTAATCTAAAGCTTGGTTGGCGCAATTTTTTTTCAGATCAAAATTTTTCTCCATATTTCTGGTTGTTAACAGCTATTCATCAGATCTCCACACATTACCATGATAGACAAAAGCAGAAATTGAGACCTTGGAATTTGTAAAGCAGTAAGACCAGGGAGAAGGGGATGGTGATGGGGATACCTGTTAAGGAAATACCAGATATATCCATTGTTAAAGAAACATAACCTTTTATTTTATTTATGGTAACATCATTCCATTGCAGGAGGCAGAGCTCCTTGTTTTGTGCATGCCTGTTATAATCAGATTATACAGCTGTGCACTTAAGAAGGAGTGTAGATAACTGAGTTAACTATAACAGGGTCATGATCCTGATGTCAATTCATTGTACTGAAAATTCGCCCAATTATCTGAAATTATTCAGTGCCCCCCATTACAGTCAGCTAATTGAGGTTGTAGTCTAGTTTCTGTGTAATCTTCATTAATTAAAGAGGTCAGTTTTGTTCACTACAATGACAGAGGCTCTGTTGACTGGATATAACACTGTATAAGAGCTGTGGAAGAGAAAGAGTTCTTATAGAAGCAAACATGGACATAAATATCCAAGGCCAAGATTCAGAATGATCACAAAAATACCTCAATTGTAGATGAGGAAGGTATATATAATTCTGCCTTTAAAAGG
The DNA here is from genome assembly GCF_965140295.1 of Lepidochelys olivacea. Lineage (NCBI taxonomy): Eukaryota > Metazoa > Chordata > Testudines > Cheloniidae > Lepidochelys > Lepidochelys olivacea. The sequence goes on from NC_140411.1 coordinate 173,955,207, forward strand.
TACACATTATTATTATTATTATTATGTTCTATGTTGCTAAAGAATTGATTGTTCTGTTTTCTTCAGCCCAGTAATTAGCTCCACTATAACTGAACAAGACATGAGACCCTTTGCAGCATCTTCACACAATACAAAACAGATCACTTTCACAAATGATATGGGTATTCCAATCACACTTGAGAGACATGAAAACTCAGAAGACAGCCCCAAACACTGAATGAAAAGGAAGCTGTGCTACAGAGGAATGTGATGCAGTTGCTTTTTGAAAAACCCCAGAGGCCTAAACTTGATTTATGCCATCATGCTAGAAATTCTCTCGGTGATGCACTATTTCCCTGACATGGCTTCCAGACTGCAACTGGTCATGAGTAACAGTTTCTACAGGCAAGTATCTTCGATGAAAATGGACGAGTCAATGGCCCACAGAGACAGATGAAAAACAAGGGATTCAAGAGGAGCAGCTGGAGAAAGTCCATCTTAATATCAAGTTTGAAAGTACCATTACCAAATACCAGGTAAATAATACAAATCTGTCAGCATTACTGCAGATAATAAAAATGTATTTAACTGATAGGCTGTAGCTAATCACCTTCTTCAGGATGCCGCATACCAGGTTTACATACCATGTGGGTAGCAATGCACAAATCACTGAACTTAGCTGCCACTTAGTTTTGTAATTTTGTCTTTTGAACAATATTCTGAGTTAGTGTGGGAATGTTCACATACTGCAGTATATGCTGGTACCTAATTACACATTTTTATTATTCATATCATACTAATGGCCAAAGGCCACAACTGAGATCAAGATCCCATTATGCTTGGGCTAGATTGTATTATACCAGGGATTGGCAACCTTTGGCCCGTGGCCCACAAGGGTAAGCTCTGGCGGGCCGGGCCAGTTTGTTTACCTACCGTGTCCGCAGGTTCAACCAATTGCAGTTCCCACTGGGCGCGATTCACCACTCCAGGCCAATGGGGGCTGCGGGAAGTATGCTGCATGCCAAAGGTTGCCAATCCCTGTATTACACACACGCACGCATGCACGCACAGAGTAAGGTCACTTTTTCAAAGAGTTTATAGTCTGTATAGCCAAAGCAGGTAAAGAACGGGAGAAAGGAAGTATTACTGTCCTCAGTTTACAGATGGGGAACTGAGACACAGTGATTTGCAAAAGGTCATAGGGGAAGTCCGTGAGAGAGCTAGGAGGTAAACTCAGATCTCCTAAGTCCCAGTCCAGCATCTTAACCACAAGACCAGCCTTCCTCTCTACATATATGCCTGTAATAACTAGGTCTGAGTAGAGCTAGTTGAAAAAAAAAAGGGGGGGGGGTCACAACATGTTTCCCCCCCTCCTCTTTTTTTTAATTGTTCAACCAGCTCTATAGTTGGTCAAAAAATAGGATGATTCATTCAGAAATAATTCCCATTTTACTTTATTGAAACATCAAAATTGAGAGAATTCCAACCATTTAATCAGAAAGAAAAGAATCAAGTCAATGGTTTAACTATTAAACTAGATCCTTAATGCAGTGTATCTCTATCTTCCTCTCATCCCAACACATGGAGTTGTAGGCAAGGGCCACTCTAGCTATAGATGAACTAGCCAGCTGCCTAGGGCAGCAGATTTCTGGGCAGTTGCCTAGGATGGATGATTTGGACCAGCCACCCTTCCACCATGATGAAAGGACAGCTGGGCCAAATTAGTCATCCTAGGCCTATTGGGAGAAGGCAGTGAATCCATAGAACACTGAAGTTTTGCCGGGGGGTGGGGGGGAAGGGGGGCGCAGATTGCCTTGAGTGGCCTGATACAAAGCCCATTAAGGTCAATAAGGGTCTTTTCATTGACTTCAATGGACTTTGGGTCTGGCCTATAAAGATCTGTGCAAAACATTGCGGGACCAAAAAAAAAAAAATTAAACAAAAATAACTGAGTAAATTTTAACGTTTCACATGATGTACCACAACACAGAATTCATTTTTATCAGCACAGATTCACATATATTTGATTTAAACAAAAAATCACTGCAGCCAGAAAATAGAAATTTTTGAAAAATATAATATGATTTTTTTCTAACAAGCAACACTAAAATTCATTCTTGGAGGGCAATTTACTAACTTTTTGTATAGCACTAGGGAAATTTTCACATGCTAAAACAAAAATTTTCCACAATTCTAATTATATCAGGTACAATAAGTAACAGTAATTGACATTGAACTACTGGAGTGCACATATACAAAACTGAATGACTTGTATAAAATGCAGGGGAGACAAATTTCTGCAAGCAGCTATCGCTACTGTATGTGTGACTCCTGTGTTTACATTCACAAATGAGCATTTAAGGTATAACTGCCCATTTGAATGCTTACTGCAAGTGCCCATTTGCTTGCCAAAATGTGGAATTTCCACATGTGATTTACCTCACTATGTATGAAAATTTGAATTTTTTTCTTACATTGGCTTATGCAATACCTATACATTGAATTTACTGTATTTTTAATGGTGCTCTAAGTAGTTGGATATCTAGAATTACTGTACGTGAATGGTTAGCATGTATGACCAACTACTTTATCTTCCCTTATCTGGCAATCTCCCAATATTATCATTTCAATATCTCCCTTTTGTGAAAACAAGGGTTTTTTTTAAGTTTTGCTAGAAATGACTAGGGATTTAACTGAATGTTGTCCTAGTTTTACTCTTGAAGTACCACAGCTATTTTTCATTTGACTTTAGCTTCTCTTTTCTTGAATACCTTTGGGGAAATGATAAAGAGCTAGCTTCCAGTACCTAACGAAGGACAGAATTTGATGAATGTAAAAGAGCAAGTCCAAATAGGTGGTATGCACTAAGAACTTTGCATGGAGTCTAAAAAATAGAGGTTAGTGTACTTTTTGGTTTTGCTTTTTAATGGCCTCCTGTGAAAACATGAGATGAAAATTGATATTTAATCTTTGGAACAATTTCCACAACATAATATCACCATATTGTTTTTGTTGGGACACAAACTGCAATATAAGGGAGTTTACAGTGGGAGAGCGGGGATGGTGGTGAACAGAATGAGAAAAAATAAATATGAAATATGTCATTTAAAATTTTTTAAAGCTATTAGTTCATTTATTTAACATCATGGTTCTAGTGAGCCATGAAAGGTATCTTTAGAATAAAGAAAGAAAGAGCCTTCTTAAACCTGTGAAACTCCTTCCTGCCACCTAAAAATGTTGTTGAGGACTTTACCGTCTCACATTTACTGTAGCTCTACATCCATGACAGAATACATTTCCACTCATACACACCTGAACAATCACAGGCAGAGACCTGCATTCCAACTTCAGCCACAGCAGATGATACTGCTGACAGCTAGTCAGCTTCAATATCTTTCCTTTAACACTTATCATTGTGGAGACCTTCTTTACTGGAAGAACCATTTTGTATTTTTATTTTCTACTGGTCTCCTTTTCTCACTCAGGCTATCCTTTCTTCTCCTTCTCCTCCATTCTTTTCTCCCTTTTGATTTTCCCATACCCTCTATTTCTCCCTATTTAGTCTCTTTTCTTCCCTATTTCTCTCCCTCACTTCCTGATTTGATTTCACTAGCCATTTTTACCATTGCACCTCTTCAGCAGAAGAGCATTAGGAGGCAGTCTGTGCCCTCCCTAATCCCTCCAGTCACTGCATATTTGCACAGAGACCAAGCTAGATCATGAACTACTGGCAAATATGTTGTTGCATATTACATCAACGGATAATGACGAGTAGATTTATCCATGGTGGAACTGGTATTTAGCCAATGAGATTTGTGAAAAGGAGGAAGCACTAAGGCTCAGTGGCCATCAACTTGTTTCCAAACCTTGGTAACAGATAAAATTGGATCAAGATTATGAGCAAACTGTGTTTGAGATTTTAATATAAATTTGGTTAAAAGTGTTCCCTCAGTGCTTCCAAACTATGGATAGGTCACTCTAAGGGAGACCTTGCATGCTCAGCCTCATTTGACCAGTGACACCACTCTGCCTGCAGGACAGGGGTGCAAAAATCCAAAGAAGGGCTCACAGTTAGTGTTAAGGTGCCACCAGACTCTTTGTTATTTTTGTGGATACAGACTAACACAGCTACCCCCGATAGCTTCTTTCCTTGCTTCTGTCTCTGATTGGTCATCCTGTGACTGGGAGAGGGGAGTCAGTGTGACAGCTGGTGAGATCAGCACCAGTTAGAGGACACTATGTATATAGATGAATGCACACTCAGGAAGCTTTGTCTTCACTGCCCCAAATGGTGTTTTACCTCAGGCTAAATTATGAGTGCTAGCAATCTCACTGTGAAATCTAGTGGAGACAAGGCATTGAAGTTTTACTGCTATCAAATTAGGTGAGGTACACTACAGGCAGGTGATATAGAGTTGAACTTGCCTAGCTACCTTGCAATAAAAACTAGAGATGCCTTGTTTCCACTAGGATATTACATGAGGATAACTACACGTGAGCCAGCTGTTTAAAAAAAAAAAAACCTACCTTTTTTTGCTGGAGAAGCACTCCCTTAGCTAGGAGGCAGAAACTAGGGGGCACAAAAGTGCTTCTTTTAAAGCCACCGCCCTGACTTCTCATCCTTCCCCAAACTTTTAATTATTTGCTCTCCCAGAACAGACAGGCAGCTCAGAGTTGCTAGAGGGGATCTTGCCTTCTTTGCTTCTAGTTTGGATTCTTCCAGTGAGTGGGGAATGAAGAGAAAAGGGAAGCCAACAGTATATCTCCTTGTTTAAGTCTGGGCTTTGAACCTTTTCCAGGCCCAGCTGTCCCAGACAATGTCCCAGGACTGTATCTAAAGCAGTTACTCAGTGGACACTCTCCCCTATTCCTTGACAGCTGCTTCTCTCAGTTTAGCTTGAACAATTAAATGAACTCCTAAGGACCTTGATATGATTAATTCAAATGGCTTCTCTTCACCAGTAGGTATTTGATATTGTTTTGAGTACAGATGTGAAAGTAAGCCAGTATGGTATGGCACACCTGACCAGCTTCCCCAGGCTGGCAATTTAAAGGGCCCGGGGCTCCCTACAGCTGCTGGAGCCCCAGGCCCTTTAAATCGCCTCCCGAGCCCCACTGCCGGAGCCCTGAGGTAGCGGTGGCATGGCTCCGGAGGTAATTTAAAGGGCCCGGGGCTCAGGCAGCCGGGTGTGGGCAGCAATTTAAAGGGCCTGGAGCTCCGCTGCAGTAGCATGTCTGGAGCCCTGGGCTCTTTAAATTGCCCCTGAGCCCCAGGGCTCCCAGCCGCCTCTGCAGTTGGGAGCTCTGGGGGTGATTTCAAGGAGCTGGGACTCCCAGCTGCAGCCAGATCCCCGGGGCCTTTAAATCTTTAAAGGCCCCGCCTCTTCTGGTTGAGGCCACGCCCCCGCTCAGGACTCCGGCATACCGGTAAGTCCTTTAAGTTACTTTCACCCCTGTTGGAGTAACAACTGAGTGGAAAGGCATTGGGATCCCTGGCCAACAGGAGGCATTGGCAGTATAGACCCTGCCTATGCCTTGCTGCTATGGAGGTCCAAAAAACAGTTCAAGAGGTGCACAAAGGAGCTGGATAGGGAGAAAGCATCAGGCCCATATGGCTGAGATCCATTCAAAATTTACTATTTGGAGACACACTGAATTTACGCAGGTGAAATTCAAATTAGTGAACATAGGCAAAACACAACATTACGAATTTACAACCTCAGAAGCAACATATTGTAAAATGTTCACACTAGCAACTGAAAGGAAACACTGCTGGATCTTGTCTAAAAGTCTGCATAGAAACATTAAATGTTAATAGATGCAGACAAGTTGCTTTTGTAGAGTCAGGCTTTGCAACCTTTTCACATCAAAATCTACATTGCATTCTGCTCTTCCTATCATAATTATAGCATTGATGTTTGACTTTTATAGTAATTTTTCATAATTTATTCTCATGCCTTCCTGCTGCTGCTAATTTATTTGCTAACTTCCCCCTTTCCCTTAAAAAAAATCACTTTTAAGAATAAAATTACACCATCCCATACATTTTGCTCATTTGATTGCTATCATTTTGAAAATGCTGTAGCATGCAGGACAAATCAGAATTCACTTAATAGCTGCATTTGTTCCTTTCAGCACTTCTAAACTGATAATGCCTAGAAAGCAAGTATTTTGGTATAGTGGATTGGAATATTTAGGTGACCTTCAACTGAAAACTTCAAAATGGAGCTCCGTGGTAGTAATAAGCACTTCAGCATACCAGACACACATAATTATATATTTTATTTATTCAAGTACTCCTGTATTTTTAATAAGCTGACAATATTTCCAATTTATAAAGCCAAGAAGAGAGAATCCCTAAACAATCTTCAGCATGTTATTTGTAGATTTCCAGCTGTTTCTCTCCTCACCATGGGAATTTTGTTTACAAACATATCCACATGCATTTTAAATAGGCTGTGTTTAAAAATAAGGTCATATTTGTTGATGAGGCATCAAAAAGAACAAAATGAACATAAGAGAGACAGAGAGAGGACACTGCAAGTGTTCATAAAGTAAATCAACAGCTAACACTTCATCTACAATTGTAATTAAAAAAGAGACCCAGTTACACCACCATTCTCCCATGACACAGATAAAACACAGTTAAAAGCTGAAGCATAAAGGAAAGCTCACTGTTTTGCTGTGACTTGGTTAAACCCTGGACAATCTGTACTGAAATCCTTCACTGGTTTCTGCTGGTATGTGAAGGTTTCAGAGAACATTCGGTACACACATCACATCACACTATAGCCAGCACCAGCCCCCAAAGCTGTGAAATTTCACATGGAAAGTTAAGCAGCTTTAAGAATCTACCATATATATGTGGGGGTCAAATTGGGAAGAAATAAAACTTGGTACGTTCCTATACTCCATTCATAAAACAAGCTCCACCCACCTGGGATGCCAAAAGGAGACTCTGCTCACCAGTAGATCTTAATAATATGATTGTCCACCTCCTTTTTTAGATGCTTTGGTCAGCAGTGAAATTGGGCACTGTCATAAATATAAAGGGAAGGGTAAACCCCTTTGAAATCCCTCCTGGCCAGGGGAAAGCTCCTCTCACCTGTAAAGGGTTAAGAAGCTAAAGGTAACCTCGCTGCCACCTGACCAAAATAACCAATGAGGAGACAAGATACTTTCAAAAGCTGGGAGGAGGGAGAGAAACAAAGGGTCTGTGGGTCTGTCTATATGCTGGTTTCTGCCGGGGATAGACCAGGAATGGAGTCTTAGAACTTTTAGTAAGTAATATAGTTAGGTACATGTTAGATTATGATTTCTTTAAATGGCTGAGAAAAGAACTGTGCTGAATAGAATAACTATTTCTGTCTGTGTATCTTTTTTGTAACTTCAGGTTTTGCCTAGAGGGGTTCTCTATGTTTTGAATTAATTACCCTGTAAGGTATCTACCATCCTGATTTTATAGGGGGGATTTCTTTATTTCTATTTACTTCTATTTTTATTAAAAGTCTTCTTGTAAGAAAACTGAATGCTTTTTCATTGTTCTCAGATCCAAGGGTTTGGGTCTGTAGTCACCTATGCAAATTGGTGAGGCTTTTTATCCAACATTTCCCAGGAAAGGGGCGGGGGGGTGCAAGTGTTGGGAGGATTGTTCATTGTTCTTAAGTTCCAAGGGTCTGGGTCTGTAGTCACCTAGGCAAATTGGTGAGGCTTTTTACCAAACCTTGTCCAGGAAGTGGGGTGCAAGGTTTTGGGGAGTATTTTGGGGGGAAAGACGCGTCCAAACAGCTCTTCCCCAGTAACCAGTATTAGTTTGGTGGTGGTAGCAGCCAATCCAAGGACAAAGGATGGAATATTTTGTACCTTGGGGAAGTTTTGACCTAAGCTGGTAAAGATAAGCTTAGGAGGTTTTTCATGCAGGTCCCCACATCTGTACCCTAGAGTTCAGAGTGGGGGAAGAACCTTGACAGGCACAATGGTGAAATTTAAATGCTCATCACTGGATTTCAGAGTTTAGCAGTCCTTTTAAAGAAAATGTGGGCAGATCACACTTCTCACACAGCTATTGTTTCAGGCTGTCTGTATCTATTTATATTCAACCCACATTTTCAGGAGTTTCTACAGAACCATAAAAAGCTCTATCAGTTTAAAACAGTAGCAAATAGGACTCTGAATTCCATCAGATTTGACAGACCACCATGAACCAGCACAATTCAACTGCTTCTGCAAAGTGGTCTGTATGCTTAACTTCCATTAACTTATTTTTATTATTAATCTTCTTAATGGATGCTAAGCGTGCAAATCACAATATGGTATCAACCCTTTATTTATGCCATATTTTATTTATGGCAGGTAGTGGAGAAGGCTGTGGCTCTATTTTCACAGATTGTGTCATCTCATTATTTACCTGTTAAAAAAAGAAATATGTAACATACCTTACAATTTAAATACTCAATCTCAAATTGACATACATCTATATACATTGATCCTTATGCCTGGATATGAATATATATGTACATTATTCATACTGTAGTAAGCTAGTGCTCAGAACTGCAAAATGTGAACTAAAATCTGCAGAGGCAACATAGTCCAATGGATAGAGCATTGAAATGGAATATTTTTTCTACCTTGTGGATTCATGATAGGCAGAGAGACAGCAAACTCAGATTCATTCTTAGACTGTGGAAAAGGAGACACTTGACAAATGTATCTTACAGCTGAATTGAAAATGGGATTACTTGTGGCATTAGGTGTTACTTAAATTAAGTAAGAATGGTGCTTCAGAGCAGGGACCATCTATCACTCTGTTATTATAATGCCTAACAAAATGAGGCCCAGATTTCTGCTGGCCCCTACATGCTACCATAATACATATAAATAATAAGAAGAACAACAACAATAGCAGCAACATCTGGATCTCAGACTGTTAAATCTTTGGGGCAAGAATTGGGGTCCTCCTGTTTTTGTATAACACCTAACACAACAGTGTCCTGACCAAGGACTTTGGTAAACTAGCAACGACAGTAATGCTAATAGAAATGCAATAGTCAAATGTCCATAATGCCAGCAGACGTGTCAGGATTATAAAACTGAAAATTGAGACTGGGAGACATGGTACACTGGAAACCCAAGGAGGACAAACTATAATCATTGTGACAGAAGAGAAATAGTAACTGAAAGCCACTTGCTACTTCACTGTACAAAATACAAATTAGTGAAAGAAAGATAATTCAAGCTATCATAAATAATAAAAGAATTCCTGATAAAAAGGGAAGAAGAAAACCCTGGGAACTTGGAGAGAAAGGGAAAAAATAAGAAGTCAGGAAGAGCATTTCAGTGTGTGGCAAGCTGTCGCTGGAGCAGACATGGATAGTAATATACAGTGGACACGTTGTTTAAAACACCATTATCATTGTGAAAGAGTGCTCGAGTCCTAAAAAAAAAGTAAGAAACAGGACACACTTCTAGTACATCAGGAATACTGGAACGCTGCTCTGTCTCCCACAAAAAGCGCCAGAACTGCATTTCAGTGTGTTCCAGCATGACTCAAGCCCTGCTATAAAACCTTGCTCTGTATATATACTTGATGTATTAACTCTGGCAACACTTTCGTACCTTGTCATTCCATTAAAGTTAGTGAAACTGAACTGAAAATGAGAGATTTTAAAATATTTCTTGTTGTTTGTAAACATTTGGGACCTCATTCCCATTTACAGTAAGACTTCTTTACAACAGTCTGGCAGTGTAAAGGGGCCTTAAGGCTGGTTGACCTACAGAAATTGTACCACTTTGACTACACCAGTATTCTTAAAGCAATACAACTCCTTTCCTCTTCATCACCAACACCACCCACGCACCCCTCCTGTAGATGCAGCTAAATCAGTATAAAGGTGCATTATACTGGTATAGCTATTCCAATACGGGCAGGGGAATAAGCTATACCAGTATAATGCACCTTTATACCTGTATGACTGAACTAACACAAGGGCTTGTACCGGTATAACTATTTCAGTGAGAAAGCACACACCTAACTGACATAGTTATACCAGTAGAAAAACTTGTGTTTAGAGCTGGTCTTAAGGTGGGGGTGCAGCTGTGATTTACATCCCTTTTCACTGCCAGAGTAGTGTAAAGGGGCCTTACTGTAAATGAGAATCAGACCCTCAAATTCTTTAGTTTCCCATAAAAATCAGTGTCAAATAGGAAGAAAATAGCCTTGGTTTTGAATTAAAGGACATTGACATTTTTTTCGGCGAGAGAAACTGGTTTAATTGTATGTTACTGCATCTTTCCCTCTATTTGCATAATTCTCACGGATAAGACTAGAAAGATAAACATCTTTTCTGACAGGTTTGTATAACAACAAAGTATAGCAATACACTGACATTCTCAACATTTATTTATTTGCATTTTTACTTACTATTTCCCTCTATTCTTCCCATCTTTCAAGCAAGCTTGATAGGAATGGTGACTAAAGCTCTTGTCATTCTTGTTTAAGATGCAAGATCTGTTGTAGCATGCAATATGTGTTAATATAAGAGCAGAAGAGAAGTCATGCATTGTAATGATCTGAAGCAAGACTCTAATGCTGTTGGCTGTTTGAAATAACAAACAATACTTGTTCAAACAAAGGGCCAGGTTCCAATACCCATACTTGTCTTGGGTAGCATCTTATGCCATGAATGTTTCAACTGACTTCAGTGGAACTGGTTGTGGAGTAAGGTACTATTTAATAAGAGGAAGATCATAAGTCTCTGGACCAAAGTGGGTCTACATTGTTGGCAAAGCTACTCTGGAGTATCTAATTAGCTTCTAAAAGCCAAGTTCAGCTCTGGGGTCAAAAGGGGACGCTTCCATTAACTTTAATAGGAGTGGCACCTGCTTGTGATAGTGCTGAATTTGATCCTGTTTCTTAACTCTGACTCCTCAGTTAGGCTAAGGTTGAAACTTTACACTCTGCCCCTAGTAATGGATGAGATAGAATAAATCGCAACTCATCATCACAGTTCCTCCCGTTTTACCATCTAATTGTATGGATGGAGGGTAATTTATTTAATCTCTTTTTCTGAAACACCTGCATCCACCCCCGCACCCCCCGGTGATCGAGCGCCTCCCACTTTCTCTCCCTTTGCTTGTAGAGGGGAGTAGCAACTGAGCTGTCTCTACCCTCATGACTGGAATCAATCTGCACATGGCCAAGCAGCAGAGTAAGGGGCAAGGGGCTTTACTCCCGTTTGGCAGAGCAAAAGCTGTGAGAAGATAGCCGACAAGAATGAGAGGCTCCTGGTCGATTGGTGTAGCTTACAGGCAACACACCACCCCCTGTCCCAACTGTAAGCATACCGTGTTGCAGTGCACTGAAATATTTTGTGCTAAGAACTCACCTATACTAGATACTGTCATTCTTAAGGCTTGTTCCTGTCTCTCTTCATTACAGCCACTAAACTGGTGATGCAAGTAAGGCTATAGCCTTGGCATAAAACAAAGAAAAGGATTTAAACTTTGATTAAAACACACAGAAATCCAAATTGCTTCCCTACAGAAAATTCCCTAAGCATGTCTTGAGGAATTCCATTGAGCGTGCAAATATAGGTGCTTCTAGGAGAAGCCAGAGAAAACAACCTGCCTATTTCTTACCTACCTGGCCATGCCTGCCTGTGCCTTTGGCTGCCCTGTCACATGCCCTTTCTAGAAGTGCTGTCTGCAAGTACATAAAATGGGATACTTCCCTTACATCTTTGAAGGCTTTGTCAAAGTCACAGTTCTTCCTGGTGAGTTTGATCTTCTCAGGCACAAGCAAAAGAGAGGGTGATCATAGTGGTGGCTCTTATAAGCTGCTTCATAGACCACAAACTGAGCTCTGTCTCCAGAATAATGAGAGAGGACTCCACCTGCTCTCTTCAGGCTGAAGAGTCTTTAAAATATTGTAAGTCTCCTCTGCAGAAGAAACATGTCACCCCTTCTCTGGGAGGCTGTGGAGGAGAAAGACAGAGTGAAGGCCTTGCCCCACTTTCATTAGTCTTTGTTCAACATGCTCACCAATTTGTCAGACTCAAGGGGCAGGAATTGTCCTCCATGGTACCCCAGAAAACTATTGCTCAATAACGTTTTGACTCAAAGCCTCAAAATTCTAATCAAGATTCTAATTAACTAATTTGGAGTAGTTTTGGTAGATAAAGTAAGGTAAATAATGCAGATGAACATGCAAGTGTAACCTTTCCTTGCAAATATTCATACCAAGTACAACAACTGACAAAGCTCTCTCTTTTCCACAATTTGCAATAGAAGGGTTCGATTCACTGCTTATGATGCTATAATGGACTATACTGCCACAGGACTTCACATAAAATATAATCTAGTAAAACCTGTTCAGCAGATGTTATATTGCACAAGAAAATAAACATCAATCAGGTCCTCATTTAAGAAAGCCATAATAAATTATACACATACATAGACTGTATTCTAACTTTTGCCAATCTAACTAAATTGTGAGGAAAATTCCCAACGTTTAAACTAAGAATTGAATTTCAGTATATGTCCTTTATATAGGGACAAAACTGAGATTCGAAACATCAGTGCTAATATTACTAAATCTATCAAACTCAGTAACTAAAACAACTGTGAACCATTCAGTTTTGGTAAAGAAAATTCAGTTCTTTTATGCCAAAGTATTTCAAAGGGGTTGAGTTCCTTATCGTCCTCAAACAGAATTACAGCTAGTGTTTCTGTATTTGAGTGCTTGTCTGGCAAAGAAACCCGTCCTCCATGGTGGAGGAACTGGAATCAGGAACAGAATAATTGCAGATGGAGTTATGCTATCGTGTTATTACTCCAATTCTGTACCCCTCAGGATACTGGTCTTCCTGGCTGAATCTGCATTGCCTCCTGTTTCGCATATTTCAACCTATTTTCAGTGCAATTCTAGTCTACTGTGCCTAACAGGAGTTTCCCAGCCCTTCCTAATTGCTCCCCAACTGGATTCTGTCCCTCTGGGGCAGATCTACTCTGCTGCTCCCAACAGAAACATGCCTGGCATATAGTTAGAGCTAGTTGGGAATTTTCCAATGACATGTTTTTAGTCTAAACTGAAACTAATCATGGGAAACTGAAAGGGCTGGTTTAGAAAAAAGTCCCAATTCAAACTTTTTTTTTTTGAAAAACAAAGTTTTAACATTTTCAAAATGAAATAAAAATGTGTCAAAACAACTTTTAATTATGAAATTTTAGTTAATTTATACTAAAGAAGATATAAATAATTTAAAAGGCAAAATCAACCCAAAACATTTTGAAATTATTGAAATGAACTGTTTCAATTACCCAAATAATTTCCCCCCCCAGATTAACAGGTCACAAAAATGTTCAAAGTGTTGCCTTTTTCCCATATTATTTTGAAAACTTCTGTGGGATGGTATATCTGTTTCCTGCCCAGGTCTACATACAGCACCTTGTGATGTGGCTGACTAATTGGTGCTCTTCCACACAGGGAACCGCTATAGAATGCTGCCCCTCCCTCCCTCTGGGCTGACATATGACGTCATCTTCATCATCATTATTTATTATTTACTTAGCCTCAGCCATCATGCAGGTCTTATCCACCCCCAACACAGTCTCTATGGCCTAACCTGTAGAGCTGTTGAATAAGGCAAACAAGTTATTTTCAAATAATTGTTGTGAATCAGTGTGTCAAGTTCACTCTGCTACTATTCAAGAGGCCACATTATTGATTGCTTGCAAATATTGGGACAACCTTCAGTTTATTCATGAAATGTTCAAACACCCTAAATGTTTAATGATATTTTAGCTAGAATGATTATCCACTGAAAATTGGTACTATCCATGCATTATTCATTGCTCCTATTATTCATTCTCCTGCTTATAAAGTTTCAGTCATCTGATCAGAAACACCGCTGTGTAACTTAGAGGACCAATCATGCCCTATGGAAAGGGAGTAGTCAATTAGAACAATACATGAACCATTTTTCTCCAGAAACCATTGAAACAAATTCAACAAATATATTAGCAGACATCATGATTTATTCGCAAACAGAAAAAAGCTAGCTAAATCAGATAATGTTTAATTTTCTCCACCTATTTATCTGCATAATTGATTGGTTCTGCAATAAATTCATTCCTTAATTGATTCACTGCATAACTATTTGTCTATATAATTTATTCATTTTACTGTTCATCCCCTGCATTATTATTGCATATAATTGATTCACCACATAAAGGTTTTACTCAAAGTTAAATTGATTCTTTGCACAATTGATCAATAGCATACTAGTCCTGGCCAGTCTCTGCTTATCCTCCGACTCCTCTCCTCAGCACCATAGAGGATCTGTTCTTCGCTTCTTATTCCTCCAAAACGTGAAGACCATGCCACATGTTGTATTTCAGACATGATACCAATAGTCAGGATAGCTGGTCTGTTAGGCCATAGAATCATAGAATATCAGGGTTGGAAGGGACCTCAGGAGGTCATCTAGTCTAACCTCCCTGCTCAAAGCAGGAACAATCCCCAACTAAATCATCTCAGACAGGGCTTTGTCAAGCCTGACCTTAAAAATATCTAAGGAAGGAGATTCCACCACCTCCCTAGGTAACGCATTTCAGTGTTTCACCACCCTCCTAGTGAAAATATTTTTCCTAATATCCAACCTAAACCTCCCCCACTGCAACTTGAGACCATTACTCCTTGTTCTGTCATCAGCTACCATTGAGAACAGTCTAGATCCAGCCTCTTTGCAACCCCCTTTCAGGTAGCTGAAAGCAGCTATCAAATCCCCCCTCATTCTTCTCTTCCGCAGACTAAACAATCCCAGTTCCCTCAGCCTCTCCTCATAACTCATGTGTTCCAGTCCCCTAATCATTTTTGTTGCCTTCCACTGGACTCTTTCCAATTTTTCCACATCCTTCTTGTAATGTGGGTCCCAAAACTGGACACAGTACTCCAGATGAGACCTCACCAGAGTCTAATAGAGGGGAACGATCAGGTCCCTCGATCTGCTGGCAATGCCCCTCCATATACATCCCAAAATGCCATTGGCCTTCTTGGCAACAAGGGCACACTGTTGACTCACATCCAGCTTCTCGTCCACTGTAACCCCTAGGTCCTTTTCTGCAGAACTGCTGCTGAGACATTCGGTCCCTCTTCTGTAGCGGTGCACTGGATTCTTCCGTCCTAAGTGCAGGACTCTGCACTTGTCCTTGTTGAACCTCATCAGGTTTCTTTTGGCCCAATCCTCCAATTTGTCTAGGTCCCTCTATATCCTATCCCTACCCTCCAGCTTATCTACCTCTCCTCCCAGTTTGGTGTCATCTATAAACTTGCTGAGGGTGCAATCCACACCATTCTCCAGATCATTTATGAAGATATTGAACAAAACTGGCCCCAGGACCGAACTTTGGGGCACTCCACTTGATACCGGCTGCCAACTAGACATGGAGCCATTGATCACTACCTGTTGAGCCCGACAATCTAGTCAGCTTTCTATCCACCTTATAGTCCATTCATCCAGCCCATACTTCTTTAATTTGCTGGCAAGAATACTGTGGGAGACCATGTCAAAAGCTTTGCTAAAGGTCATCTGAACATGTCATCTAAAGGGGGTCCCTTTTAGCAGTAGTGCCGGTCAACCCAGTTCTCTTCTATGAGTGCCTTCTACACATAAAAAAAAGCAAATACACACCAAAGAAAACCCAAGATTTGTGTTAAAGGAGCACCCCAAAGGTAGGTCAATAAATTAATTATTCAATCCTGAATTACGTTAAAATCTCTTGATTGTCAGTTACACATAGTGGAAAGGGGCCATTAATTGTAATATAGCCATAGTAATGGTTATCTCTGGTAGAAGCTGTAGGAATATATCTTTTGCATATGTTAATTTTGCATTCCAGATTATCAGCCAACAGACAAATCAGTCTCCAAGAATGATATGAGCTTTTCCAACTAAATACTCATTTTATGACTTTGCACATGCCTGGGATTCGTGGTACCATTACCAATGTTTTGTTCCATGGCAGGTGGCATGATCTGAGACCACAGCATCAGAACCAGCTTTCAACAGGTTATGATGCTGACCAAGCCATTGTGAGGATGATGCTCACTAATTATTAACTGGACAACTGGGCTGATATTTTCTGAAAGGCATTGGTTCTCTGTTAAATAGTTGTCTATTTCCCAGCAGGCTTTGGCTGGGAACAATCAAGCAGTTTTCTGGCATTCCTATGGTATAAGTCCCCTTGCTGTTAAAGGTGGTTGTTGTGGCCACCTTTACCATAATTTATTTGCAGGTTTGAGTGCAGTTGTGTTAAGAACACAAGAAACACTGATATGGAGCAGGTCCTCAAAGAATCAATCCTGAAGCACTTGCATGAGAGGAAAGTGATCAGGAACAGCCAGCATGGATTCACCAAGGGAAGGTCATGCCTGACTAATCTAATCGCCTTTTATGATGAGATTACTGGTTCTGTGGATGAAGGGAAAGCAGTGGATGTATTGTTTCTAGACTTTAGCAAAGCTTTTGACACGGTCTCCCACAGTATTCTTGTCAGCAAGTTAAGGAAGTATGGGCTGGATGAATGCACTATAAGGTAGGTAGAAAGCTGGCTAGATTGTCGGGCTCAACGGGTAGTGATCAATGGCTCCATGTCTAGTTGGCAGCCGGTATCAAGTGGAGTGCCCCAAGGGTCGGTCCTGGGGCCGGTTTTGTTCAATATCTTCATAAATGATCTGGAGGATGGTGTGGATTGCACTCTCAGCAAATTTGCGGATGATACTAAACTGGGAGGAGTGGTAGATACGCTGGAGGGGAGGGATAGGATACAGAAGGACCTAGACAAATTGGAGGATTGGGCCAAAAGAAATCTGATGAGGTACAATAAGGATAAGTGCAGGGTCCTGCACTTAGGACGGAAGAACCCAATGCACAGCTACAGACTAGGGACCGAATGGCTAGGCAGCAGTCCTGCGGAAAAGGACCTAGGGGTGACAGTGGACAAGAAGCTGGATATGAGTCAGCAGTGTGCCCTTGTTGCCAAGAAGGCCAATGGCATTTTGGGATGTATAAGTAGGGGCATAGCGAGCAGATCGAGGGACGTGATCGTTCCCCTCTATTCGACATTGGTGAGGCCTCATCTGGAGTACTGTGTCCAGTTTTGGGCCCCACACTTCAAGAAGGATGTGGATAAATTGGAGAGAGTCCAGCGAAGGGCAACAAAAATGATTAGGGGACTGGAACACATGAGTTATGAGGAGAGGCTGAGGGAGCTGGGATTGTTTAGCCTGCAGAAGAGAAGAATGAGGGGGGATTTGATAGCTGTTTTCAACTACCTGAAAGGGGGTTCCAAAGAGGATGGCTCTAGACTGTTCTCAAGGGTAGCAGATGACAGAACGAGGAGTAATGGTCTCAAGTTGCAGTGGGGGAGGTTTAGATTGGATATTAGGAAAAACTTTTTCACTAAGAGGGTGGTGAAACACTGGAATGCGTTACCTAGGGAGGTGGTAGAATCTCCTTCCTTAGAGGTTTTTAAGGTCAGGCTTGACAAAGCCCTGGCTGGGATGATTTAACTGGGAATTGGTCCTGCTTCGAGCAGGGGGTTGGACTAGATGACCTTCTGGGGTCCCTTCCAACCCTGATATTCTATGATTATATGATTCTATGAACACAGAAGCGGGCCTTATTACCATGACTAGGTACAAGACCCCTGTAGGAAAATATTTCTCTCCCACTATTATAGTAGATTGAGTATTGAATCTCCTTAAGATCCAGGACACGTGGCAGGTGCCCTCACATTTATAATTACTTACTATGATTAGGGACTTCTGGCTGCAGGACAAACACTGCAGTTTGAATTATTGTATTTCAAGAAAACCTGTAGCGTTGGCCTTTAATCCAATTGCCAATGTGCTGTGCTTTCCTTCTGCATTATTCAGAGTGGCATCAGAAAGGAGTTTTTGCATACATGCAATAAATCCTTTTCAAATGTAAATAATCTGATTTTCTGAAGACATACAAACAAGCAAAAAAACAAACTAAAACAAAAAAATCTAAACCCGATAAATATATCTATTTTAAAATCAAGATAGTTGCAGCATCAAAGACTAAGTAAAATACCTACCTGAATGTCTGTTCTTTAAATAAACCATTTGCAGTTTCACTAAGTGACAAATTGTACTTGACTGAAAGTACAACAAACTTCCTTTTTGAATGTTCTATATTTAAATATTGCTTAACTGATTTAAGTAAATTTTTCTTTCAGACATTTTTTCATTTTGGTTGACAAATTACATGCCAAGTTTGAGCTTAGTGCAAATTAATAAAATTGAAGCATAAATTCATGAAAAATTTGGTTTATAATGTAAATGGCAACTATCCTTTAACTACAGCAGCCTCCAGGCTGTTAGTGTAGTATTCTAATACATCACCCATGAAATCAGTGTATTGTACAATAACATTTAACAATTAATGTCCAGAGAAATTATGCATAGTAGTTTTAATATATGTATCTCATGAATTTTACAGTTTGAATGTAAATGGTATATAAAGCATATTTGACCATGGGTATTTCCAGGCTGAACAGTTCCCTTCCTTCACTGTGTTATTCCCAGAACAGACAGTTTACCCAACGACACCGGCTTGCTTTTTCTTCAATGATCAGAGCTGTAATTGCTGCCATTGCAAGTTACCCACACAGCACTTCCTGTGAAAGCTTACTTTATTCCTAAGGTAGAAGCATTACAGAAAAAACATATTAAAAAAAATTAAGAAACTACATACATGTTAATAAGTTTGCCAAAGTTAACTCCAACCCTAACATGGGCTTTGGCAGGAGCAGTCCTTCAAACGCCAACTCAAAGGGGTTACAAGTTCATCACAGCTTTAGCTCAGAACAAGCACTCAATTATGTGGCCTCAGTAGGCCCAGTCCTTCCAATCCTTTCCAAAGGATTGGGCTCCTCTGTGGCCCAGGGGTCCTGTCCATTTGCTGCATCAGGAAGAGTCCGTGAGCCAGTTTAAAACCAGGCTATTTATCCAAAATCTCTTTCTTTGTCCCTGGATAGTCTAGTTTGAACTAGTATATGCCAACATCTCCAGGGGAAGAGACTTCAAAGGGTGATAATGGAGCAAGCACATTAGCATCCCACTTCCCACTAGAGAAGGTATATACAGTGCCAAAACAACACATACACAATGGCATTTTTAATACAATGTACCTCAAAATTAGTAACCCTAATTCAAAAAGATTCAACTTAATTGAACAAAATGTATCTTAATTCCATAAGGTTTGTTCAGGACATTACAGGATATTGTCAGTCTGTCACACTACTTTCAGTAGACAGGGACAATAACTGATCACTGTCATCTTTGTAACAACACATTTGAAGACTGTTATGTTCCCCATTGGTCTTCTTTTCTTCTGACTAAACATATCCAGGGGTTTGTTTTGTTTTTTTTAACTTTCCCTCATAAATTAGGCTTCCAAAAACCTTCTTTTTTGCTTTCCTTTGTACTATCTCCAGTTTCTCCACATCTTTCTTTCAAGTGTGGTGCCCCAAACTGGACACAATATCTAGCTGAGGCCTGACCAATATCGAGTAGAGTGGGATAATTACCTCCCCTGTCTTACATACAACATTCCTGTAAATACAGCCCAGAATATTAGCCTTTTTTCCCCAACTGCATCGTATTGTTGGCTCATATTTAGTTTGAGATTCATTATAATCCTCAGGTCTTTTGCAGCAATAACACTACCTAGACAGTTATTCCCCATTTTGTAATTGTGCATATGATTTTTCCCTCTTAAGAGTAGGATTTTGCATTTTTCTTTATTGAATTTCATTTAGTTGATTTAAAACCAATCCGTTCGAGGTAATTTTGAATTCTAATACTCTCCTCTAAAGTGCTAACAACCCCTCCCACCTTGGTCATCCACTACTTTTATAAGCACACTCTCCACTCCATTATCCAAGTTGTTAATAAAAATGTTGAAAAGTACCAGAACCACAACATAGCCCTGTGGAATCCACTCCAGTCTGAAAGATAAGTGCTCTTTGAGTACAGTCTTTCAACTAGTTATGCACCCACCTTTTAGTAATTTCATGTATACCACATTTTTCTAGTTTCCTTATGAGAATGTCATGAGGGACTGTGTCAAAAGCCGTATTAACATCGAGATATGTAATGTTTACTGTTTCCCCCCAAACTATGAGCCCAGTAACCCTTTATACACCCACACAAGTTTTGAATATTACCAAATTAATTTCAAAAATGGATATTCTTTGCAGACTAATAATTGAATGGATACCCTTTTGTTTAGGTTTTCTAACTTTTGATAAACAATTTGCTACTGTACATATTTAGCAGAAGGGATTGCTTTATTGTGACAACAGCTGACCTTTCCACCCTGTTTCTCAGTCCTAAGAACTTCTATTCATCATAACTATTTCCACAGGAAAAAAATGTGATAGAGCAAACAGAGGATTATAACCAAAAAAAAAAAAACCTTTTAGTACAAATCAGCAGCAGGAGGCGATGGCTTGTGGGAAGAATATTTAATGAACATTTATTCTTCAATAATTAACCACTCTGGGAGTAAGTTAGCCATGGATACAAGAAAGGCAAATTGGCATTTACTTTATGAACATTCCTAAGCTTTAACAGTACCAAAAGAGCTATTTATCAATGAAATTCTAAATCATAAACACCAACCAGCTGCTGCAAATACATTTGAATGAATCTTGACACAGGGAGGCATAATTCAAATATTTAAATGTATAATGAATCATTTAAGCCATTGTTGAACAATGATGGGATAATACGTCATTTATTAAATGTCTCCTTCTAGCAGCAGAATATGAATATGATCTTCACAAGCATTTGGTTTAGATACTCTAACTAGGGCAAGAGTACTTACATTACACTAGATCAACACATGATTATTTACTGGGGAACTAAAAAATGACAGTGCCTAATTTCTGTCAAATGGAATTTTTTTATCTACATATGAAAAAAAACCCACTGGATTAGTACATTTTGCCACTTTGTGCAATAAATTGGAATACAGAAAAAAATTGTACTTTAAGGATGGGGGTGGCGGTCCAAAATGTTCTGTGGCAAATTGCCGGCACTACTATGATGGGTCTCGCACTGTCTCTTCTTGGGGCGGGGGAGGGGAGAGGAGGTTCAGGGCACTGTTTCTTGCCCCCTGAACTGGGGTATTAACTGCCCCATGAGTGTCCTAGAGGAAGGGAGTGGAGAGGGAGGGACCCGGGCCCACGCTGTACTCCGGGTCCCAACTCAGGGGCCCCAGGGATAGCGGTAAACCACTAGAACTAGCGGTTCCTTCCCCTGGGCTACTTCCCTCTCCTGCCTTCAGCTTGTGGGGCTTCCTGCCCTCCCTCTGCACAAACCAGATGTTTTACCTAGGATCTTGGTCTTCTTAGCCCACCGCAGCACTTCTCCAAACTCTCCTCTGCTTCCCTCCAAATCTGCTCTCTGCACCAACACCAATCCACTCTGCTTCAACTCCTCCAAACTGCTCTCTGCTCCAGCACCAATCCACTCTGCTTCAACTCCTCCTCGTCTGATTGAAGCAGGGGGGGGGTTATCATGTGACTGGCTTCAGGTGCTTTAATTAATTTACAGCAAACTTTCTTCCCTCTCCAGGGAAGAAGGCTCCCTTCTAGCACTCTCCTGCTGCCCTCTGGCCTGGGCTTTCCTTGCTTTTGCCCCTGCTTTAGTTTCCTCCCCCCCCGACCGGGGCAGACACTTTTTCTTCGTTTTTTTTTTTTTTTTTTTTTGCTGTTTGCTGCCTTTCGAGTGCTGGTGGGATGCCAGCTTGCCTGCCAGCCCCCCTACGCCTGCCCTCGGACGCTGCTATTGCTTCAGCTGCAACCCCCGGAGAAGGGGGGGGAGGACTGCCGACCCCCTCCCCGGAGGAGGGGAGTGGACGCCCCCAGACCCAACCGTTTTGCTGTTTGTTTGTGGACCCGCAATTAATCGTCTTCTTATCTTTGCTTGGCATTTTTGGAATGCTCCACAAAGACCGGGAGAGAAGACAGCTGACAGAGACATCGCCCGGGGAAGCTACAAAACATTGTGGAGGGGGCCGTAAGACTGAGTAACTTTTGATCTGTACTCTCGTGTGAGGGGGGTTGACTGTGTCTTACCTGCGTTTGTAGGGGCACAGGGGGTGTGGCACGGAGCTGCCCCCCGATCCATCGGTGCCCCCACCAACACTACTACAACCGTCACAGCCCCCCCGCCGTCCGTCCCTGCTGGCAACCTGCCGTCTGCCTCTAGCCTCAACTGCTTGCTTTGAATTCCATCATCTGGACCAGACACAACAGCCGACCAAACGAGACTCTTTGGATAAACGCGTGTGGGTCTGCATTCCCCCCCCACCCCTGGACTGCCCACCCCAAAATTTGCCCCTACTTCCTGACCCCAACTCCTGTTTCCTTCCCCTGTCCAGTCCGACCCTTTGGCCACCCACTGCCTGCAGCCCAACAGGGAGAAGTGGTTAATCTGCTTCCCCCTCCCCACTCCTCCTTCTGGTGTCTCCCCGTCTCTCCCTGCTCACGATGGCGGGGAATGAGAAGGGTGAGACCCCCTCTAACAACCTAAGTTGTCCCTCCCCCACCTACCCCCCTGCCCAACCCCCAAGCCTCCCCCCCCACCACTGCTGCCAAAACACCTGCCACCGCCCCCGCTGGGGCATCGGCAGCCGGAGGCACCGGGGCGACTATTACGCTGCTATGCCCACCGCCCCACCAGATTCTAGGAAAGCCCCCCTGGTTAGCTGGAAAGGCCAGGGTGCAAAGAAGGGGAAGGGCCCCGCCACAACCACCAAGCCCTCCATGGCAGAGGCTGCTCCCACCGCTGTGGCCTCATCATCGACCATGGCGTCCCTCCCCGCTGTTCCCTCCACCAGCTCTGCGAGCGTCCATCCCCCGGCTCCCAGGGTGTATGCCCGGGCGGTGGCGGCCCCACCCCCGCCTGCCGCCTCGTCATTTCGCCCACCCACTTCTCCCTCCTGAAGGCTGCTGTGTTATACCTTGTGTTTGCTTTTGTTTTGTTGCATAGTTTTGCTTTATCCTTTTTGGTGATTTCTTGTAAGTGTTACACAAATAAAATTCTTTTCTGCTTCAAAAAAAAAAAAACCACTCTCCTGCTACCCTCTGCCCATGATGTATCACACTTCCTTTCAAAGTCAGTGCCAAGGCTCTCACTGACTTCAATGAGAACAACATCAGGTCTGTTATAAGATGTTCTCTTTAAAATAAACATTCAAAGCCCTAACCTACTCAGACTGAGGTCAATAGAAAAACTCACAATACTTCAATGAAAAGAAGATCAGCTCTTCATACTCTACAATACAAGATCTGTTCCAGTTTTCAAATGAAGCCATAAAATTTCCATTGTAGTCCACTCATTAAAGCAATCAATGCATAGTCCTTAACCTTTACAATGGATGATACACATATTCCTGAGTTTACTTTCCAGTGAAAAGACCCGGGGGAAGTGACCAGCATTAGCTATTTCTGTGCACCTTTCTTCTATATGACATGATTGTGCAACCTATACTGCTATATAGGTGCAAGGTTAGATTGCACAATTAGGGCATCTTTTAAAAAAATACAACATTGGAGCAGTAGTTGCATTCCTTCTCGTATTCACTTCCCTATCGGTCACTAGACTGAATATAGAAGAGCTAGTAAGGATTCAATTTTCTGAAAAATCAGGCCCGCTGTGTATATGGGCACAACAAGTCAAACTATGTCATAAATGTTAACCTGGAAACATTGTTTCATATTGTGAAATAACAGTATATGTGAACATTAGATTGTTAAGTAATGTCTGGTCCTCCTCAAATTGTGTATAAAAACATTTACTAACTTGGGAGGAAAAACATTGTGATAGTTTTTCTGTCAAGCTCTAGCGTAAGCACCAGATAAGGAATTACTGCTGCAAAGTCAGCCAAAACTTCCTTCTTGACAGCTGCTGTGCAAGCTTTGTAGGATATCATAAAACATATGTTTCCCTTTTCTCCCCCAAGGACTGCTCACACTATTTTACTCATACCATACTCCCAGTTTTGAGGTCATAACCACCACATGTGTGAAATCTGCAGATCCAAACTTGCATTGATTAATTTATTCTATATCATACCTACTTTGATAACAGTTCCTGCAGAATGAAAGACCTAAAAAGTTTTCATAAGTACACAGTACAGATCAGATAGTAAAATAAAAGCTTTTTTCAAAAGCGATATACATAGCATAAGAAAGACTAATTAAAATACCAGGGGCCATAAATACACAACAAAATCAGCAGGGGTAAATCAGCACAGCTCTATTAAAGTCCATGGAGATATCTTGATTTATAGCAGCTAATGATTTGGCTTCAGATGTTATTTTTAAATGAGATACTAATAACTTGAAGAAAAAGTTATCATTTTCTTATAGTGAAATGGTAAATAACATTCTTTGCAAAGATACCACTATACAAAACAGATACTTAATTTAGTCTCATCTATTTTAAAAATGAAAAGCCAGAGATGGGTTGTATCATTTCAAAATATGATAATCTCTTCATAACCTGGATATACTGGGAATAAGTGATAGTGTCAAATTATTTCTTCTGAGTATTTTTGTAAGTGTAAATAATTGTGTTTGTGAACAGTTATGTAAAATATTTTAAACTCATTGTCATTTACCATAAGAGCACTTCTCAATTAATAGTGGATAAATCATTGAATAGCAATAGCTAATTCTTAATACAAACAAAATCCATCAGTATAAGCATATATTTTATGTCACAAGGCTATAATTAATTAATAAAGCAGAAGCAAAATAGAAATCACAGCCATAAGTAATTACATTATTCCACAGCTTCATTTGATAGTTTTTCTGAGACATTGCCATGAGAAGAAGAATAGCTATAAGCTTAGCTGATGGGGCTAGATGGTGCAGTGGAGTGTTATACTGCCAAAACCCATTGGCTTTTTAGTTGTGTAAATGGGTTCTGTATTCCAGACTTGTACAGTTGTAAAATGCTAGAAGTAAATTGAGCTAAAGGAATTTCTGTGAAGAATCAGTCAGAAACATATTAAAATGTTGTTTGAATAATTTACGATTTGTAATTGTAATGATGTGATGTATCATTTGTGATTATGACCAGCTTTTTTTCCATTAGCTTTTCAGAGTTAATTTCAACAAATGAATTCCTGTTTAAAGATCAATGTGCTGTGTAAGACTGAGGTTGCATCAATATGGAACATTTGATGAGAAGAAGAGTTTCTGTTTTTAGTTAACATTTTATGGCCTAAGGTGATAAGAGTTAAACAAATGGGAGTTGTGCTTGTTTGACATTCTAGATACCCTTAAGCCTATATTTTAAAGCTGTACGAATTTTTCAATATGAAATTGAGCTACCTTAAAGCATGATATCAAAAAATATGGTTCCAAGTGGCTGTTCTTCATTACCCTTCCTGCAGGATTGATTATATACGAAGTTTACTAAGTCAAAACAAACAATTAAAAAAAAAAAGCTTTATGGAATGCCTGTAGTTCTTAACTACTCTTAGCCATGCCCCTTTTTTCTCTGCTTTTCAATCAATAGAAGTAGTGGTCTTGCACAATACCAATTACATATTTTAATCAGAGACTTACCACCACTGCACATTTTGCTCAAATGAAGTTGGGAACTAATGGTGCAAACATTCTATAAAACAAAGAGTTACTTTACAGTGTTAAACCTGTGAAAAAGCATAGTGCTCCACAGCCTATTTTCTGAGCCTTTTGCTCACTAGTGATGGGGCAAGAGTTTTTATAGAATACTATAAGAACTAAATATAGCCCTTGATAAACTTGAGCTCAACTCAAAATCAAAAATGAGTTCTGAAAAAGTTTAACTTACCCTAGTTTCAGTTTGCTTGAAGCTCTGAACTTCCAGGTTATCACTAGGGCAAAAAGTATCAGTGTCATAATACTGAGAAACAGAATCTTCTTATAATATTTGAGGCCTGGCCTCAAATAGGCTTTTTTGTTTTCTTCAGGATTTCCTGTACTGCCAATCTCAATAAAGTATTCAGCCCACTTTTTCAGACTTAGTAGTTTCATACAAGTGAAAAAAACTTTTGGACAAGCATCTGAAAATATTTCAAACTTTTAGATGCTCAGAGATCACTTGTTCAAACTTAGTACTTTGACATAGACACAATTAGATAGTATTGTGCTGGTAGATCCGGTTTTCTCCAGCACTGATAGCTTGAGTTGTAATGTTTTGGGAGTGCTGACTGGCTAACTGATGGAGCGTGTGGAGTGAGTTCAAAAAGAGTACCTCTGCACAGTAGACAGGCACACTCACAAGGGGTGTTTCACCTGAAGTTGGTCCTGATGCCTCACTCAGCCCTCGCTACTGGCTCCAGATAGCTGTTTGTGCACCACAGCGCCAGACCCCAAGACCTTGCCTGAGCTGGCAGGCTAAACCTGAGGAGGGGTAGCAGGCTGTGATCACTAGTGAAAGGGCATGTCTGGTGCTCCTACTGAATAAAGTATCTTATGGTGAAGCCAACAAAACAACTTCCAAAATACAACATTGCTGGACCCAGTGCTGGAGGAAGCTAATGGATAGTTTAGAACAATGTTGCAGATGGATTATGATACACTGGTCAAGGAGAAAGCTAAGGAGTCATGGTCCAACACATGGCAAATACTGAACCTTAGAAACTTAATGAAAATGGAAAGAGAAACAAAATTATACGAGCTCAGTCATTGCCACGAGAAACAAAGACTATGTTCATTGCTCAGATACCGAGGCAGGAGCAAAAAAAAAAGTATGTGATTGGCGCAAACATAACATGCAGAACAAGGAATTAAAGGATGAACACAAAGGATAAGACATTTATCAGATCATAAGAACATTCTACCAGGCTGAACCATTTTTGATAACAATGCACATGTTGAAAAGTTGAGTAGGGAAAAGTTGGTTTAAAACAAAATGAGATGGGTAGACAAAGGAGAATTCTACCATGATGAACACAGGATATTGACACTGGGAAGAGAAGATGGTGGACACCAACATGGAGTCACATTGATGCTAAAGCTGAATGCAAGCCAGTCTCTTATGGCATTTGTCAAGGTTCCTCCCCCACTCTGAACTCTAGGGTACAGATGTGGGGACCTGCATGAAAAACCTCCTAAGTTTATCTTTACCAGCTTAGGTCAAAACTTCCCCAAGGTACAAAATATTCTACCCGTTGTCCTTGGATTGGCCGCTACCACCACCAAACTAATACTGGTTACTGGGGAAGAGCTGTTTGGACGCGTCTTTCCCCCCAAAATACTTCCCAAAACCTTGCACCCCACTTCCTGGACAAGGTTTGGTAAAAAGCCTCACCAATTTGCCTAGGTGACTACAGACCCAGACCCTTGGATCTTAACAACAATGAACAATCCTCCCAACACTTGCACCCCCCCTTTCCTGGGAAATGTTGGATAAAAAGCCTCACCAATTTGCATAGGTGACCCCAGACCCAAACCCTTGGATCTGAGAACAATGAAAAAGCATTCAGTTTTCTTACAAGAAGACTTTTAATAAAAATAGAAGTAAATAGAAATAAAGAAATCCCCCCTGTAAAATCAGGATGGTAGATATCTTACAGGGTAATTAGATTCAAAAACAGAGAACCCCTCTAGGCAAAACCTTAAGTTACAAAAAAGATACACAGACAGATATAGTTATTCTATTCAGCACAATCCTTTTCTCAGCCATTTAAAGAAATCATAATCTAACACATACCTAGCTAGATTACTTACTAAAAGTTCTAAGACTCCATTCCTCGTCTATCCCCGGCAGAAACCAGCATATAGACTGACACAGACCCACAGACCCTTTTTCTCTCCCTCCTCCCAGCTTTTGAAAGTATCTTGTCTCCTCATTGGTCATTTTGGTCAGGTGCCAGCGAGGTTGCCTTTAGCTTCTTAACCCTTTACAGGTGAGAGGAGCTTTCCCCTGGCCAGGAGGGATTTCAAAGGGGTTTACCCTTCCCTTTATATTTATGACAGCATTTAAACAGATAACTCTTTGTACGCTGAAGGCAAATCAAATCCTGTGCAGTCATGATAGTACAAGTATATGTGCCCAAGGAAAAAATAAGACTAATTTTATAACAATCTTCAGAAAGCAATACAAGAAGCTTCAAGAGCAGACATGCTGTTGGTGATCAGAGATGTAATGTGAAAGAAGAACCATATTGGAATTTTTGGGCTGCAGCAATAAGCAGATTCAGACTCAGTGAAGAAAATGAAAAAGGGAAAGGGTTACTAAATTTCTGCTGAAGTAACAATCTGGTGATGATGGACACACTATTTCAGCAAAGAAAGCTGCAGAAGAAGTGGTCCTGATGGGCAAAGAAAGACCATGACAGACTTTGTACTTGTGAATCACAGATGAACATCAAGTGCATTGTCGTGCAAATTGTTTGCAGCCAATATTAGAGCAGATCATAAGTTAGTGCATCAATCAGGTTGAGGCTGAGGGCAACTGAAATAGTGCTGAAAACTTAGATTTATGATGTGGACAAACTGAAAGAGACAGCCGTCAGGAAAGGATACAAAGAAATCACATGGAAAAAATCATGGCTTTTGTGAAAGAAGAAAAGAGCATTTAAGAGACATGAACCAGTATAAAATATGGGAGTACAAGAGCAGTTGAGCAAGTACTGGGCTACAGAGCCAAAATGAAGAAACCAGCGTGGATGATGAATAAAGTGCTGCTGCTGCTGCGTGACAGGTGTAAGAAGTTGGAGAAGAATACAAAGGAAGAGACGAGTCTAAGAGCTGAGTACAATAGACGGACCAGAAAGATGAATCGGAAAAAAGAGACAGAAACAACTGGGTAAGTGAAAATGTGAAGAGAAATGCAAGATGGGTTGTACTGAGTTAGAGATATCAACAGTGAAAGACAAACAAGCAGCAGCAAATCACTGAGGGTGAACAAGAAGAAGCAATGGACAAAATATTTTGAAGAGGTGTACAATGTACACAACACCGTAAATGAACAGTCCTGGAGAAGCTTTCCAGTACAAATGAGGGAGAGCAGATTCCAGGATTCTCAGAAGGAAAAGTAAAGATCTCAATAGAAAGTTTGAAAAAGGAAAAGTTGCAGGAATGTGACAAAGTGTTACAAATAGGTGAGGAACACATGGCAAAGGCAATGCATGACAACTCCAAGAAATTGATCAAGGTTACAGAAAACATCTACAGCAAGTTGATGAGTGTAGTGAGTGTAGACAAGAAGCTGATGAAATGACTCAGGACAACCATAGCAGAGAAGGATGCACTCTATTGGACAGATCTGTTCAACTTGGTACTGGAAGCAGTATTCTTCAGAAGTCATGGCTGTAGCACTGAGAGATTAAATGAGAGGAATTATGTTACGTCAGAGGTATGTGAATAACTTCAGATGTGCAGATAGCAATGACCTCAGAGGATTGACCAAGTAGGAAATAAGTGACAAGGTAGACCAGGAAAGCAAGAAAATCTGGATGGAAGATCAGCATGGAGAAGACCAAAACTTTGGCAATTGCAAGACAAGGGGAAGATGCAAAGTCAGAGACAAAACTGGAACATGTAGAAGAATTTATGTACTTTGGAGGTCTAGTGTTGAAGAATTGGAATTGTGAAGATGACATAAAAAAGAAGAATCAGACTAGTCACTACTGCATTCAGAAAAATCTGCAAGTTTTGGAAGATTAACATTTCAATACAAAAAATAAAATCACTGTAAATGAGACAATCATCATGCTGATACCAACTACAGGTTGGGACACTGGAGTATGAGGAAAGCTGATGAATGTAAGGTATTTACTGCAGAAATGAGTAGGATTAGGGGAAGACTGAGAGTTTCAAGACAGCAGAATATGAAGAAATGAAGTGATAAGAAAATGGCTAGGACAAGAAATAATGGTGTTATTGAAGATTTAAGAAAGATAACTTCAATGGTTCAGACACACGTCAAGAACAAACTCAGAAAGTGTGTCATACATGGCAATACATAATACAGTGCAAGGAACTAGAAACAGAGGAAGACCAAGGATGTGTTGGAAAGACATGGTGATTAATGGCATAGGACAAAAAGGTTTTAAAATGAACAAAGCTGTGAAGCTAGTATAAGACACAAGGAGGCAGAAAGGCTTCATTCAGCCCAATCACTGCTGAGCTGAAAAATGGTGATCAAACAAGAAGCTGTAACATTGTTCCTAAAGAAACAAACTTGAGGAGTCAGCATACCTGGAAATAGCAGAAAACCAGAAGACCTCATGGGGATATGATGATAGAGACAAAGGATAGGCTCAGAGTTGAGCTACCACATTGAGACTCAGGAGATATAGATTCAGTTCCTTGGCCTGCTACAGATCTGTTGCGTGAAGTTTGGCACTTCACAGTCTATATGTGCCTCATTTCCCCATCTGTAAAATGGGAATAAGAGCACTTTTTATCTGAAATGTCCCAGGTTCAGGGAAACTGCATCTGTATTCCTCCTCTGTGGTCCAATCCAGGAGTGCCCAGTCAGTTCTCAGGCCTCCAGACATTACCTCTCTCTGGGAAAGGCACCCTTCACATCAGGGGATTAAGGCTGCACAACCTAGTGTCATATATTGTGATATCCTCAGCAAGCCAGTCTGCCTGAATGCCAGCACCTGTGTGTTGCTTTCTTCCCAAGAACTTGCCAGCGGTTACAAGTTATAATGCATCTCTTTCTCAGCACACTACCTTTTTACTTAGGATAAAAATATTAAATTGAAAAAACTATATAAACAATAAAAGTTCCTACATATTTACCAAACAAACCAGAAGTCACCCATTTTCAAAATGGGAAGTCTGGTTTGCCAATGTCCCTTCTGACCTTTCAGCAGGATTTGGGGTATTTTTTTGCCTCAACAAAATGAAGATAGAGTCTGTTTAAACTCATTTTTACATGCTCAAAGTTTGTTCTGTCTCTCTTGGTCTCTGAAAAGCACAGTTTTCAATGAGCCAGAGAACCCCAAAATATGTCTTAGCCGTAGACCACAAAGGAAACTCAGAATCTACAGAAGTCTTAGATTTTGCTTTTTACATTTTAAAATGCAATGAAGAGACAACTAAATGAAATCATGATCCCATTGAAGTCAATGGCAAAGCTCACAGTATTTAAAATAATATTGCCTATATTATACTCCAAAAAGCATATCAATTCATAATTAAATCTAAAAGTCCTTATTTCATCTAGACACAACCGGATGTTTAAAGGTCCTTAAACCTAAGGTGATCTTTCATACGCCTTACATTCTGCGCTTACTCAAGACAACAGGTAAATTAATATCATACTTTAAAATCTTCATTTCTAAGTTACCTGCTCTCGGTCCTTCAATCATTCTCTTAAACCACACACCTAAAAAAAAGTTTTAGTATAAGAAATGGACTGAAGGAAAATAAATGGAATAATAGATTTCAATACAGAAACTACAGCTGGTTTTCATTGTTTTATGTAAGTTCTAAACATCTGGTCTGGAAAATATTCCATTGCTTATATATTGTAATGGTACAAATGTGCTATTAGTAAAACCCTCGATGTAACACCACACGACTTAATATTTTGGCAGAGTTTAATATTTTTGAGGAAACGCTTTTGGGGAAGGGAGGGGTGAGACACTTGTTTATCAGTTTAAACTGCAGGTGCTTGCTCTAAAATTATTGAGCTTGATGGGTGCCAACACAAAGTCTATGTTAACCACGGTGCCATCAATCTGAGTGCTAGCTGGGAAAGTATAACATCCTAAGTTTCTTGATTCAGAATTCCTGTCATGCTTCTTATTGCAATGTGCAAAGCATACTGATACAGTGGGGGATGAAAAAAAGCAACATGATAAACTGAGGATTTATTTCCTTTGAGATCAACAGAATGCAGAGAACTGTGACAAATGAGGGATCTAGTGGGACTGTGAAAACGTCAAAGGCCTGATTACCTTATCTTCTGTAATTTATCACTCTTTCCTCTCATGACTTATCATCATTGCAAGGCAATATCTGAGGTCTAGAAAATATCTGCAGATTGGCCCTGTAATGCTGAAATATGTAAGGTCTTCCCAGAATCATGGAAAATTAGTGAAAACAACAAACTCTAATGCTGACATGATTTCTTTCTCAGAAAAGGAAGTCAGTGAACAAGGATGTGCTTGAGACATATAAAACCTTAGTATCGGAGTATGTAAAAGTAATAAATATTTATTTCTGACAGCATATCACCAATTATATTTGTTTAACATTGTGGAAGTTGAAAGAGTACCAGAATACTAAGGGAATGAACATTATTTTTATTGTTAAAAAAATTGGATGTGCCTCAAAAATATCACCCTCCAGCTTTTTATATATAGATATATAGGGAAATCACAGATAGATTGAGCCTAACTAGTTTAACTCCACATGAATAGAGTTACCCCAGAGTAAAATCAGATTAACACCAGGGTGAAAAATCATGGAGCAGGTCTTCAAGGAATCAATTTTGAAGCACTTAGAAGAGAGGAAAGTGATCAGGAACAGTCAGCATGGATTCCCCAAGGGAAAGTCATGCCTGACTAACCTAATTGCCTTCTATGACGAGATAACTGGCTCTGTGTATGGGGGAAGGCAGTGGATGTGTTATTCCTTGACTTTAGCAAAGCTTTTGATATGGTTTCCCACAGTATTCTTGAAGTATGGGCTGGATGAATGGACTATAAGATGGATAGAAAGCTGGCTAGATCGTCGGGCTCCACGGGTAGTGATCAGTGGCTCCATGTTTAGTTGGCAGCTGCTATCAAGTGAAGTGCCTCAAGGGGTGGTCCTGGGGCCAGTTTTGTTCAATATCTTCATTAATGATCTGAAGGATGGTGTGGATTGCACCCTCAGCAAGTTTGCAGATGACACTAAACTGGGAGGAGTGGTAGATACACTGGAAGGTCAGGATAGGATACAGAGGGACGTGGACAAATTAGAGAATTGGGCTGAAAGAAATCTGATGAGGTTCAACAAGGACAAGTGCAAAGTCCTGCATTTAGGACAGAAGAATCCCATGCACTGCTACAGACTAGGGACCGAGCGGCTAGGCAGGAGTTCTGCAGAAAAGGATCTAGGGGTTACAGTGGATGAGAAGATGAATATGAGTCAACTGTGTACCCTTGTTGCCAAGAAGGCTAACAGCATTTGGACAGTAAAAGTAGGAGCATTGCCAGCAAACTGAGGGAAGTGATCATTCTCCTCTATTAGGCATTGGTGAGGCATCATCTGGAGTAATGTGTCCAGTTTTGGGCCCCACACGACAAGAAGGATGTGGAAAAATTGGAAAGAGTCCAGTGGAGGGCAACACAAATGATTAGGGGGCTGGAGCACATGACTTATGAGGAAAGGCTGAGGGAACTGGGATTATGTAGTCTACAGAAGAGAAGAATGAGGGGGGATTTGATAGCTACTTTCAACTACCTGAAAGGGGGTTCCAAAGAGGATGGATCTAGACTGTTCTCAGTGATACCAGATGACAGAACAAGGTTTTAAGTTGCAGTGGGGGAGGTTTAGGTTGGATATTAGGAAAAACTTTTTCACTAGGATAGTGGTGAAGCACTGGAATGGGTTACCTAGGGAGGTGGTGGAATCTCCTTCCTTAGA
This sequence comes from Lepidochelys olivacea, assembly GCF_965140295.1. Taxonomy (NCBI): domain Eukaryota; kingdom Metazoa; phylum Chordata; order Testudines; family Cheloniidae; genus Lepidochelys; species Lepidochelys olivacea. Next base: position 173,988,873 of record NC_140411.1, read on the forward strand.
GGTTTTTAAGGTCAGGCTTGACAAAGCCCTGGCTGGTATGATTTTGTTGGGGATTGGTCCTGCTTTGAGCAGAGGGGTTTGTGGCAGTTCAATGACGAGACAGAACACAGCTTTATGCAAGCAAGCAGGCTGGTCAGCTGAGATGGGCTGTTCTGCCCCCCGCCTTCCACCTTCTCCTTTTATTATATTTCTCCCCCCTAAGCATTACACACTGCTACCGCAAAAAGATACACAAAGGAATGTATGACGTTGATTAATATACTTATTTACCATCTTTTATCTACTACAATCCTGGTTCTCAGGCCTTGAGCCCAGGCTAAGAAAGCTTCCCACAGTCGCTGTCCCAACAATCAAGTTCTCATGGTTCATATCTAGCCCTTGTCCTTGGATAGAGCAATGTGTGCATTGCTTCTACAAAACAGTCAGGGTGTGCTCTACCTGCTTCCAGGTGGAATAGCTAAACATGAACCCTTCAGGGGTTGGACTAGATGACCTCCTGAGCTTGAGGACACTTAACAGTATTAGTTTTGATTGAACTAGTGTGCTAGAAATAGAGCGTAGCCATGGTATTATAAGAGGCAGAAGGGGCTAGCCTTCCTGATTGTGCACCCATCTGAGACACTAGGCACGTGGGCAACTAGGCACATTGGGGGCAACTACTCCCTCCCATTGCTCTCAACACCAAGGATACACACTATTTCTAGCATGGTAGCTCAATCAGAGTGAGAGCAGATATGTCTCCCTGAGCTCAAAGTGCAGACATAACCTTAGACCCTATACTCCTCGTCTGGTATATCACAACGATTCTTCAGTTGAGCTACACCAATTTACAGCTGCTAATAATCTGGTCAATGAAATCTGCTAGCAATGCTTTAAGTGGTTGTTGCCCCACAAATCTATAACCTTCTAGTAATTTAAAATCCCATTTTCTATTCAAGGAATCCATTTCCAAAAATTGATTCATTTGTTATTTTGACCTTTGTGTATATTTTTAGCAAAGATGAAGGGGGGCAAGTTAAATGTCGGAAGGCAGAGTAAATTGCATGGTGTGCCACTGAGAAATGAAGGATTATAATGCAGAGGCGAACAAGCTGATCTCTTCATTGTTCATCACAGGCATTCTAATCTTTGGAATTTTTAAAAAGTGTCTAATTTTTGTAAAAAAAAACAAAAACAAAAACCAACCCCAACTGTTCTGTAAAGAATAAATGGACACAAATCAGATGTCAAGAATTGTAACATTCATAAACCAGTCGGAGAACACTTCAATCTCTCTGGTCACGCGATCACAGACATGAAGGTCGCTATCTTAAAACAAAAAAACTTCAAATCCAGACTCCAGCGAGAAACTGCTGAATTGGAATTCATTTGCAAATTGGATACTATTAATTTAGGCTTAAATAGAGACTTGGAGTGGCTAAGTCATTATGCAAGGTAGCCTGTTTCCTCTTGTTTTTTCCTACCCCCCCCCCAGATGTTCTGGTTTAACTTGGATTTTAACTTGAAGAGTGGTCAGTTTGGATGAGCTATTACCAGCAGGAGAGTGAGTTTGTGTGTGTATGGGGGTGGGGGGATGTGAGAACCTGGATTTATGCAGGAAATAGCCCAGCTTGATTGTCATGCACATTGTGTAAAGAGTTGTCACTTTGGATGGGTTTCAGAGTAGCAGCCGTGTTAGTCTGTATTCGCAAAAAGAAAAGGAGGACTTGTGGCACCTTAGAGACTAACCAATTTATTAGAGCATAAGCTTTCGTGAGCTACAGCTCACTTCCTCAGATGCATATCGTGGAAACTGCAGCAGGCTTTATATATACACAGAGAATATGAAACAATACCTATTCCCACCCCACTGTCCTGCTGGTAATAGCTTATCTTATCTTTGGATGGGCTATCACCAGCAGGAGAGTGAATTTGTGTGGGGGGGGTGGAGGGTGAGAAAACCTGGATTTGTGCTGGAAATCACTTTAGATAAGCTATTACCAGCAGGACAGTGGGGTGGGAATAGGTATTGTTTCATATTCTCTGTGTATATATAAAGCCTGCTGCAGTTTCCACGATATGCATCTGAGGAAGTGAGCTGTAGCTCACGAAAGCTTATGCTCTAATAAATTGGTTAGTCTCTAAGGTGCCACAAGTCCTCCTTTTCTTTTTGCGAATACAGACTAACACGGCTGCTACTCTGAAACCTCTGAAACTCACTTTCATACATCAATCACTTAAGGATTTTTATGAATTATAAAAGTCTTCAATAATTATGACTGCAGATTGAGATTTCACCTCCTTACTGTATTATTTTTGCTTACTTGGACAAAAAATTACCAGCAGCTATGGTAACTAAGGCATACAGAGTTTAGGAGTCTTTGTTTCCTAGCAACAATGGCCAAAATTATATAACCAAAAGTTTCCTTGCAATTCTGGATTGTAAGAGCCAGAGCCATAAGGATCATTTTATATCTCTCAAAACCAGACTGTCATAATTAAATGTTCAAATATGTAGACCTACTGTGCAAACAGAAAAATAATATAGAATTATTCAAATCACCTACAGTAAATACTATTTTTAAAGGCTGTTATTTTGAAGTGTATGCATAATTTCTCTCAGGGCACTGCAAAACTAATTAGCATAAAATGTATGGCAAGATTCTACCATCATTACAGTGAATAGTATTTTACAAATATAAGTCCTATTGGTTTACTTGGAGCTACTCATGAAGTAAAGTACAACTCAATTTCTATAAATGTGACAGTTTTTGTCCCTAAGTGAGTACATTTTATGCCCTATATTAGCTGAAGATATGTTTTGAATTTGATAACATACTGTACTACATTAATGCATTTATGCTGGTATATTTAACAAAATTATTAATATTTTAACTGACATGCCATTTTGTCTGTGTCAAACTCCATAGTGCAGTTGTTTCCTACTACTCTATCACTTTATACAATTGAAGGGAAAAAAACTTCGTTTTTATGGAGAAACTGTAAGCAGAACCACTTTCCACAAATAATTCATACATAGACTACAGAATTGCAAAGAAACATCTTGTAATTCAGCATGTTATATTAGAAGCCTTGTACATGCACAAGACATGCTCAGTAATATCCTAACTTTATTTGAGGCATCTTCCTTCACACAGCCTCTGCAGCATGCCAACAATCCCTTTGATCCCATGGTCTGAGAGGAAAAGACTCATTCATGGCCAATACTAAATGGAGACAGACACTATAGTTAAGCTGAAAATGGACTCCCAAGTGGAGGTTCTCTCTTTGGTATAGTATCCAATTTGGGGAAAGAGCTGCAAGAGACAAATTGTGATATAATTTAGCAACTGTAACAAAAATATTACTAAGGATTATTATCCAGGAATATATAATACAACTGAGATTTTCCATTAAAATCTATTATTTTAGCAGCTTAGAGCTGGTCAAAACATTGTGTTTTGTAACCTTCTTTTTTAAATGAAGGAGAAAAGTTAAAATTTTCATGAAAAAGTGTCCACTTTTCCAAACCAGCTCCACTTACAATATGCTTTAAAAAAGATTCAAGGCTGAAATTTCTCGTGATTATTCACAGGTTTTGTACTCTTTTAACTATGTCAGTTCAAAAACAGTTACAGTTAAAGTGGTGCAACAACCTAAGGGTAGACATAGTTATCTCAGTATAAAGGTGCTTATATTGGTATAGCTTATTAACCTAAATTAAGGGCAATAAACTTTGCCAATATAGCACTGTTATAGTGGTATAGTTGCATTGTTCACGCTTCAGGGTTGCGTTACAAACTATATCTGTTTCTGAACTGATAAATTTAAATTGGTATAAAAACTGTGTGTAGACAGTGTGGTAAGTGACATACATATTTTTCAGCTAAACTTTTTTAAATTGGAGAATCATTATCTAAGAGCAATATGACTTTGCCTTTTCAATTGTGCCCAAAGGAAAGTTTCCTAGCAAGTTTTCAAGGCAGGGCTAGAATAGAGAGGTGTATTTAGTCTATGGGGCTGTATGTCTAACTTTAAGCTAGTGAGTAGATACAGATTTCAGTGGGGCTCCATGAAAGCTTAAATTAGACATCTCCTTAAGTATATTACTGAACAAGGGCCTTAAGGATTTGAGAATTACTCTTAAGAGTAACATCAGCTGAAAGAAGATAGATGGATTCTCCCTCAAATTTAAAATTAAGGTACAGTATCAGTATTGAAGTTTAATTTTGAAGGTTGAGCCATAGGACACCTTGTTCCAGGGAAAAAGACCAGTCATCTCTGTGGTGTTGGCTGAGAAACTGCAGCATAAGCCAAGAACAATCAGACTCCCAGAGTGGGATTCACAAAAAGTTATTAAGCATATGAAATGGGATTTACAAAAGTATTAACGTAGAGAACTCCAGGGTGACTTTCCACCTGGGACTCTCTCACATTACTAAGTCCCTCCTACAGCACTCTTGTAACTGCAGGACCAAAAATTCTAAGTGTGACTCAACCTAACAATTTCTGTAAACAGAGGGAAAATTTGCCTCCTGCTCTTATTTTAGAAGTTACTTATTAAAGCCAATTCTTGGAGGCTAATACCTACAGACACATTTACTAGATTTCTAAAATATTTTTATTGCCATGCAAAGCAAAATAACTACATCTCCTTTCACTGTATTTTTTCCACAATTCAAGACTGATATTTCAAACCTTAGCAATTTAGCAAACACTCACAGATCATCATTACTGAAGTTTCAGGTAATGAACCTACGTTTATAGGTAACCCCTATGAAAAGGCATTCTTTATCCTGTTCTGTAAGACTAGATGCCAAACATGTTCATCTTGCCACTAGTATACAAATTCACATTGGTAAGCTTTCCATAATTTGTCAAATAAAAGCTGAAGGAAACATTTATTTATGTTCAAAATGCAGGAGTCAATCAATGACTCAATGTTCTCAGTTTTATCTTTTGAGATTTTTTTAATTGACATTAATCATAGCTTAATTAAAATACATTTCCTTCCAAGCTCTTTAATAATGTACAGTTCATGAACCTAAACTGTAAAATATAGTATTACACCGTGCAGCTAAATATGCAGAAAAGTTAAATACCTTTGAGTTATGCAGACATCCTTTTTATCATGCCGATTAGTGTTGGTTTGTAAAACTACAGCTGTATTACTATACTAAAATCTTTTATTTTGCATTATGTAATGTGGAGCACCCTAGGTTTTTCACCCTCTCCCACCCGGCATGGTGCATATTCATCCATACCTTCAGACTTCTATAACATCACCAAATCAAAGACTTTTCTAGTTATTGACTTTTATTATAAAGAATTTTAATTCAATACCAAGTATGCATGATGAAATAACTAGATTTCTTACATGCTTTTATAGAAACCAATACACATTATCAATCACAACTCACGATTCCCGGTAGCTAATAAGAAGGTCTGTCTTTTATACATATTTATAAAGGGTTGGCACACCCACCTCTTGCGAGTGCCCCCTTGTTTGGGCATGCGTCTGTACTTCTTTCAGTCCATGGTGACCCCTTCTGGCAGTTTCTCCGACAGTTTCCAGTCACTCAGCCTCTGGCTGGTGTATTAGTCCAACAAAGTCTTAAAGCCAGTCAGTGGTGGGCAACCTGTGGCCTGCTGCTTTAAAAATTCCCTGGAGACTCTTCATCTACTTTAGCGTGTTCTGGCTCCAGCTGGGCCTAACAGTTCAGATCCCCTTCCAGTGGTTTATCACTGTCCAATTGTAGGGCACTTCCCCTGTGGCTTATGGGGTGGACCCAGGCTCACCCACTACTCCAGATCCCAGCACAGGGACCCTAAGAATAGCAGCTACACATTGCTATGTCCCTTTAAGACAACTGCTTTCAGTTATCTGGGTCACTTCCCCATGGTCCCAGCCTTCACCAGTCCCTCAGGGCTCTTCTATGTTCAGGCCCAGCAACAAGCCAGGAGCTCTTTTTCACTTCTCCAGTCCCTGCCAGCACTGAGCTGTCTGTTGTCCTGCAGTCCTTCAGCCCACTAGGAGCACCACCTTCGTTCCTCAGACTCCAAGCAGCAACTGACTCTGGTCTGCATGGAATCTCCTTTTACACTAGCCTTAATTCCTCTGATTGGCTAGCCCATTGCAGCCTCCCCCTGATTGCACAGGATGTGGCCAGTTTGGAGGACTCCTCTACTACTCTTTTTCTGGGACAGGTGTAACAGGAGCCTGAGGTCTCCAGCAGGAAGCCTCTAGGCCTAGTCCACCCTGTCATAATATGATTGTACAGGTCAGAGCTCTAAAAATGTTAGATTTCATCTGGAGAAATGCAATAGTCTCTAACTACTTATATGTTAAAACAGTAAATTATGATTTTTATAGTTCAATTTTTAGATTATGTGACAAAGTTCCTCCTCTACCTTAGTGGGTCTTGTGCTTATTGGCGGATTTGCTCGCCTTGGAGTTTCACGGCAGCCCTCAGTTTGGTCGTTTTCATGAACCCACAGTCCAGATCAACTCCTCCTGTGTCTGACCAGGAGTTGGGAGGCTTGGGGGGAACCCGGGCCCGCCCTCTACTCCGGATTCCAGCCCAGGGCCCTGTGGAAGGCAGCTGTCTAGAGTGCCTCCTGGAACAGCTGTGTGACAGCTACAACTCCCTGGGCTACTTCCCCATGGCCTCCTCCCAACACCTTCTTTATCCTCACCATAGGACCTTCCTCCTGGTGTCTGATGATGCTTGTACTCCTCAGTCCTCCAAGAGTATGCGTTCTCACTCTCAGCTCCTAGCGCCTCTTGCTCCCAGCTCCTTATATGCGCACAACAAACTGAAGTGAGCTCCTTTTTAAACTCAGGTGCCCTGATTAGCCTGCCTTAATTGATTCTAGAAGCTTCCTGATTGGCTGCAGGTGTTCTAATCAGCTAGTCTGTCTTAATTGTCTCTAGAAGGTTCCTGATCGTTCTGGAACCTCCCCTGTTACCGTACCAGGGACAAGGGACCTACTTAACCTGGGGCTAACATATCTGACTTCTATTACTCTCCTGTAGCCATCCGGCCCGACCCTGTCACAATTATTTCAGAATTTTTTTTAATAATATTCCTTCAACTTGGTGTCAACTTGAACCTGCTCCATTTGTGTCAGGTAAATATATTTTTCTCTCTCAGTTTATATGGTTTTTTAAATTATTTTATCAGGAAAGCTTTTTGAGATTCCTGCATCTTAGTTTTAGAAGGGTATCAGACACACAAGAATGGCAGCAGCACTACAAAGCTTCCTAAATATTAGATACAGATAAAAGGATCCAAGATTCAATTCTTTTCAAGATTCCATTCATTTCCATTCTGTGTTCTGCTACACAGGCTCAAAGGTGGAATTCTGAGGTGCTCAAAAAGCAGTTTGGTGATGAGGGAGTTGAAACTGCAATACTACACTCAACTAGAGGATCTTCAGTAAGAACATTTTTGGGATAGCAGTGCAGCCACCATATACTGTACAAAACAAGAGCAGCTATCTGTATAGAAAATATGGAAAGTGTCAAGCAGGCTATGATGTCATGACGTGGGGCCACATCCTTGTGACTTAAATGGAGTTATGCTATGAGGACCCCAATCCTGCAAAGACTTGGGCACATACTTAACTTTATGCATTGCAAGTATTCTCAGTCTTCAATAGGACTACTTTCAGTGCATAAAACAGATGCATAAGTTTTGCAGGACGAGGGCCTAGCTAAGCAACTGGTGTTACCTTTATTTGTGAAAAGTTAATTTGGATGAAACACCTGGTAGTCTTAGCACTCTATTCACTCTAATAGACAGATTCAGATCCTCATTCTGTCCTAGGGGCCAGGAGATGAGGTGCACTTAAAATCTAGAATTTTCTGTCTTCACTTCTCTAATGCTAATCTTCTATAAATGCTTATATACACACACACACTGACAGTTTTAAAGTAATCCAACAAATACTTGTCCTTATAGCTCACATTTCCCTGCTGAGTTTAGCAAATGAGAAAAAAGCAGTTAGATATAAAACCCTATAAGCTACCAGAACACAATAGAACCAAACTTAATTTTGTACTCCCTGATAAACATCTGTTCTTTTAAAAAGTCCACCCTTTCAGCAATTATAAGATTACCAAGGAGCAAATAAACATCCAAATAACCTTTATTTCATTTCATCTCCCACAGAGAGACACTGGAACATCTATTGTCATCTCTCTCTCTCACATACACACATCTTCTCTGTTCCCTTCTGTTACCTCTAAATTGTTTGCATCCTACATGTATGCTTCAAAGAAAAAGTCTTAACTTCAGCTGTTTCCCCATTGATGTGTGTCATAAATATAAAAGGAAGGGTGAACACCTTTAAAATCCCTCCTGGTGAGAGGAAAAATCCTCTCACCTGTAAAGGGTTCAGAAGCTAGGACAACCTCACCGGCACCTGACCAAAATGACCAATGAGGAGACAAGATACTTTCAAAAGCTGGGTGGAGGGAGAAAAACAAAGGGTCTGTGTCTGTCTGTGTGATGCTTTTGCCGGGGACAGAACAGGAATGGAGTCTTAGAACTTAGTAAGTAATCTAGCTAGATATGCGTTAGATTATGATTTCTTTAAATGGCTGAGAAATTAAGTTGTGCTGAATAGAATGAATATTCCTGTCTGTGTGTCTTTTTGTAACTTAAGGTTTTGCCTAGAGAGATTCTCTATGTTTTGAATTTAATTACCCTGTAAGGTATTTACCATCCTGATTTTACAGAGGTGATTCTTTTTTCCTGTTTCTTCTATTAAAATGTTTCTTTTCAAGAACTGAATGCTTTTTTTAATTGCTCTAGAATCCAAGGGTTTGGGTCTGTGTTCACCTTTGCAAATTGGTGAGGATTTTTACCAAACCTTCCCCAGGAAGTGGGGTGAAAGGGTTGAGAGGATTTGGGGGGGAAAGACGTTTGCAAACAACACTTTCCTAATAAAAATAAACCCAGATAAACGTTTGGTGGTGGCAGTGGAAGACCAAGGGCAAAGGGTAAAATAGTTTGTACCTTGGGGAAGTTTTAACCTAAGCTGGTAAAAGTAAGCTTAGGAGGTTTTCATGCAGGTCCCCACAACTGTACCCTAGAGTTCACAGTGGGGAAGGAACCTTGACAATGTGTTTTGGCTCAGAAGTCGACCCTAATCTGTGCCGGTTGTAAAAGTGTTGTTTGTGTAAGTCACCTTAAAAATTATCCTCTTGTTAATCGCCTGCTTCCTCCAGGGCTGGTATCACTCAGCACAAGTTAAGCAGCCCCACTTAAATAAACAGAACTGCATGGAACATAAATCAAGGAAGAATTTGGACACCACATTCCCCATATGCTCCCTGCATAACACTTTCCCTCATAAGTTCCTACTATTCCAGTAGAGACATTAGAGGTTTCCCCATGTTTTCTTCCACCACAGGACAGTTCTTTCTTCCTCTCCTCCACAATAAGAAAAACCTGAGACATCATTTAAATTCAGAGATCCAAAAAGGAACTGAAAAGGGATGGACGCCCTACCCCCATCCTCCATGAATTCTAAAAAACCTAGCAACAGAAAATGCAAGATAATTGGTCGCTGATGCAACAGATATGGATGGGTGTGAGTTTTGGGGCTGCCACAGAACAAACTTTCCTTATTTTATTAATCCAAGTAGCAAACTGATTTGTTTTACTTCAGCATTAAACAGCTAATTTAATAAATAACATGAACAAATCATTCCCAAGAACATCATGCCACCCCCCCCCCCACAACTCTAGGGCATTTTTTCTGTAGGTGTTTTCTCCAATAAACAGATACATAAATGTGTTCTATTAGCACCACATTTCCAGGCTCAGACAGTCTATGTCCCTAACATCTCTTTGTCTACAACATGTGCACACTGATGTAAGAATCATAGAAACATAGACTTTAAGGGACCATTATGATCATCTAGTCCAGTGGTTCCCAAACTTGTTCCGCCGCTTGTGCAGGGAAAGCCCCTGGTGGGCCCGGATGGTTTGTTTACCTGCCGCGTCCTCAGGTTCGGCCGATCACGGCTCCCAGTGGCCGCAGTTCGCTGCTTCAGGGAGCTGGTGGAAGTGGTGGACAGTACATCCCTCGGCCCGCACTGCTTCCAGAAGCTCCCATTGGCCCGGAGCAGTGAACCACGGCCACTGGGAGCCACGATCGGCTGAACCTGCGGACATGGCAGGTAAACAAAGCAACCCGGCCCACTGGGGCCTTTCCCTGCACAAGCAGTGGAACAAGTTTGGGAACCACTGTTCTAGTCTGACCTCCTGCACAACGCAGGACAGAATCTCACCAACCCACTCCTGTAACAAACCCCGAACCTACATCTGAGCTATTGAAGTCCTCAAATTGTGGTTTAAAGACTTTGAGGTGCAGCGAATCCTCCAGCAAATGGCCCGTGCCCCACGCTGCAGAGAAAGGTAAAAAACCCCCAGGGCCTCTGCCAATCTGCCCTGGAGGAAAATTCCTTCCCGACCTCAAATACGGCGATCAGCTAAACCCTGAGCATGTGAGCAAGACTCAACAGCCAGACACTCAGGAAAGAATTCTCTGTAGTAACTCAGATCCCACCCCATCTAACATCCCATCACAGGCCATTGGGCATATCTACTGCTAATAGTTGAAGATCAATTAATTAATTGCCAAATTAGGAGTCAGACGTATATAGAAGATGTTTGATGGCCATGTTCTTCAAATGGTCCAACAACACACAAACAATAAAAGCAAACAACAAAGTGAAACTAAAATTGTAAAATAAAAATATTAAAAACATAAGTAAAATTAATTGTCAAGCAACTTTCTGGACGTTTGCTCATATGGGCTAGATTGTAGCCTGTTCTATGCACCAATACAAGGGTGTAAAGGAGTGTAAGGTACTTCCTTTCTCTCTTGTGCCAGTATGCTGTTCCACCACTTCCAGTGCGAAGGGGCTAGGAGGCTCCAGAGAGCCACTTCATCCTTACTTGTGTCATGGTCTGACTTGGTTTCTGGAGAGATTGGAACACCTAATGTTAAGCTAACACAATACATAAATCTATACCTTTTATGGACATTATGCATAACTCAAAAGACAGAATTAGGTGAGCATTCTAATCCCTTGTTATGTTTTCTAGTAAGGATAACCCCTCCACGAAAGCCACATCAAAGTCATGATTCTGAAAATAAAGAAATAAAAGCAGGGGGAAGGTGCGTGTGTGTGCGCCCGCACAGACATGCATGCAGATGTGCACTCACATATATAATATTTTTCCTCTCAGAGCTCTTAATAAGCGGATTCTCCCTCCCAGGCCACTCTCATAGTCAACTGAGCCTGCACCAGTCCAGTTTAGTTAGTCAAAGGAAGGCAAGAAATGCTTTAAAAAATAATAATCAAGCTGTTCTTAATCAGTCAGGTTATTTTTCCTCAGCTCAACTTTATGCAGCACAAAATCAGCTTCGTTTAGGCCCTTAATTTGCCATTGTTGACATCATATTGTCCTGACAGTTTAGAATTGAAAAACAGAAATCATCCACAAGTTCAAAGTGCAGGCAAACTCCTGTCAATAAGGGAAAGAGAAGCACTCACATTTACCCAACATGTGAAGATCCCCCTTCTGGAACCCTAAAACAAATTTAGCAATCTACAACAGAAGACCCCCTCTCCACATTCCACCTCTTTCCTTAGTGTGTTTCCCTGAAAGAAAACAAACCAAGCCCTCTTCCCAACTTGGTTTCATTAAGACTCTCTCCAAACCTACCTCTGTTGCTGGTGCTTTGATTGCTTCAATTATCTTTATCCCACGATTACAGAATTAGTCCTTCCTTCTAGTGCTGCAGCCATTATTGCATTTTGAGTGTGGTAATACGTAATTTAAAGGTGTGTTGTGCTAAATGGCATTTTATTTTTTCCCATTTTTTATTACTAAGTGTACCCACATTAAAATTGGTATTTGTACTCAGTCTATGTAATGCTGATGCACACTTTAAGAGGGAAGAATGGCTGTGTGTTACAGCACATCATGAGATCTTGGCCTAAAGTTTTAAAAGTGACATCATTTTGGGTGCCTCAGTTTTTGTGTGCCCAAACTGACACCACATAGGGCTTGATTTCCAGAAAGTGCTGAGCAGCTACCCTCTTTAAACTAGGCCTAGTTAAGGTGTCTCAAGTTGGGCACCCAAAATCAAAGTCACTAGTCACTTTTGAAAATTTGGAGTCTGGGCTCTATTTCTCATTCTGCCATTGACTTTTTGAGCAACCTTCGGGAAATCATTTAACTTCTCTGTGCTACAGTTTTCCCATTTATAAAATGAGGATCATAGCACTTTCCTATTTTACAGACGTGGTGTGAAAAGTAATTAGTGTTTATAAAGCACTGAGAAAGCCTGGAATGGAAAGTGCAAAGCATTCTTATTTATTCTGTTGTGCTTCTTAACAGTAGGATGTGCAGAAGAACCAATTAAAATTCAATGTTTGCCAATCATGACCAGATGGTGACTATAGCTACCTCCAGTTCTAAATAGTACCAACTGGATATGGGATTATGTCACTTGGTGCTGACTTTTTAATGGGAGCCAGTGCAGATGTCATTATCTGACCCAATGTAATTCTCCCCATCAACCAATATTAATAATGCAAAACTTCACTGTATTATTATGGGCACACAGGGAAAATGAGAACTACAAGGCATCAATCTTGAACAGAGCTCTGTGCAAGAGAATCCCTTTGTGGAATTTACGGCAGGATCAATGCCTGGGAAAATACCCAACTCAGTTAGCCTACAAAAAGGAGAAATTGCTCATTTTGAATTTCCAATCAGAAAATATTTGCACCCCTGATAACACATTTGTGTGTTGATTCTCCAATATAATTCTTTTCTCTTATGTTTTCTACAATCTGGAAGGCCAATTAAGGCATGTCTACACTGCAAAGAAAATCCCATGGCACCAAGTCTCAGTGGAAACATGTCCCAAGTGGCCTTCCACATTGTAGAAACCTACGTAAGACTACAGATGCCTTAGAACTTTAGTTTTCTCATCTTGTGTACAGGCTTCAGCAGTGCAAAAGGTTATTCTATTTTTGTTAAATTGAGCCTTTAAAGAATAATACGGAGCTTTCAACCTGACCAGAATTGATCTGTGTATTGATATTGTTTTGCTTAGTTAAAATGTATAATACAGCAAAGAGTGGGTTGGGTTTTTTTTTTTCATATGAGAGTTATGTGGACCAAATTCACTGACAATGTGATAAAAAGTTCAGTCTTCAAAATTAATGCTTGTAGTACATTTTTAGTAACACTTTATCCTAAGTGTCCATCATCCAGTGTTTAACTAAAGCTAAATAACCATGAAACATTTACAGAAATACATGTAAAATGTACATGAAAACTCAATGAATTCATTATTAAGTTGTGACATTTAAAATGTTAGCTATTTAAACATATATCTGTGGAGAGAGAGAGAGAAGCAGAACAATGCAATTTAACATTTTTCAAACATCAGTGAAACCATTTACTGTTACTTTAGAGACATTAAAAGACAGGACTAGGATGGAATGCAATTTTTAAAAAAATACCAATAATCCACACAAAGTGCATTATCAAGGCATTTTTTATTTCCTTTCAAAATTAGCAATGGGGCTAGAATCTTAGTGGATATTGACTTCTGTTGCATGTTAGTAAATTACAACCCAGAATTGTGTGGGGGAGGAGGGCATTACTACCTGGAGTTTCTCATGTTTAGCATTCAGAGTAAACCCAGCAAAACTAAGAATTTCAGTTGTCTTTTCTCTGTGATTGGAAAACACAGACTGAACATATAATGTCGTGGAAGTTCTATTTCCATTCTCATTTCTAACCTATCGTCTTTTCTCAACTACTGTTTCAATTAAATATGATGTACTCAAGATGGATATTCAAATAAATGTAACATAATGAAATGCTGGGTTACTCATTAGGTTAACCTCATTAGCATGAGATTAATGTAGTGATAAATAGATCGAAATGTCTTTAAGTGATGACAAACCCAAACAGATAACTAAAAATACTCCAATTGCTAATTATATAGAAAGAAATTTCAATTATGAAATGTATTTAATGTGGTATGACAACTCTGCCTCATCTTTAGTTCAAAAACTGCATTTCTCATTGATATTTTAAAATAAAATAAAAATTGTTTCTTATAAGGTATCATCACATTACCTGTAATTTATGGTGATGAAGTGTTTTCTGAAGTAAAACCTGTGTAATGAACCTATTGTCTGAATTGAGAGAAGAAGACCAGATAGGGCTGGATCATTATCTCTGCCTTTGTATATTGAAACAACAAAAATCTTGTCAATTCCTGCTGGGGAGGACTGAAGAAAGGGCACCTCCATCCCACAGAAGCCTGTCCACAGGGGTTTGTAGGGATCAGGACGCGTGGCAGGGGAGTGGATGGGGCAAAGGAACCATCCACATATCCCCACATAAGCTCTGCGGTTAAAACCCTAAGCTAGCATTACCTCTCCTTCATGCTTTGGAAACCCCTCCAGGGGAACTCTGAAAGCACTGGCTAGCATTGCAGTCCCTGACAACATTATTCTGACCGAGCCATGCTTCCGTAAAGCCGGAGAAGAGGGTTGCAGGGGGCAGAGCAAATGCAGAAGCATAGGACCTCTGTGTGAATGGCCCTGTTCTCTGTGAATGCCTTGAGTATAATCACCTGGTTGGTGGGGGCAAACTCTCTGCTCATTCCACAGCTGGAAGTAAACCTCACCCTCAGAGAGAACAATGCCAGCAAAAGTTCCCCTGAGTTTCCAGTTTCCTATGCAAGTACTTCACAATGAAGGGACACTCTTCCAGCCTGTGGTTGTTCTGTGTGAGTTTAGTCTCATCCCTTTGCCCCTGTGTCTTGAATGCCATTAACAATGCTAGCTTTGACCAACCATTTATCAGCTTTTCACCAAAGTGTCCCTGTTAGGAATGCCCTTCCTAACCCTATTCATATGGCGACAAGACTCAGGGTTTGGTGGTGGGAAAAAAGGGGGGAAATCCTTAGAAGCTCCTCAGAGAAGGGATCATTTTCTCCAGTGAGATTGAATACATGTAATTGGAGGGAAGACACAGTATTTGTAATTAGAATTTGGTTAATAATTCTGTTAGCCACGATGAGCTAGAAGAGAATCCAATTCCAATCCAATCCAATCTCTCTGAGTTTCATTGGCTCTGTAGGACTGGTAGAAATAAAGAAAAGAAGTACAACCATATTTTTATCACCAAAGTAAACATCTATAGCTCTGAATACACACAGAGAGCACATCTGTTGCCATACTGATATAGTCACTTTTCCTGAATAGAATTACACTTTAACACTGCCTCATTGGGTATATGCAGTACAATACAGATCATTCATCTTATATTCATGGACACTGGGTAATAACATAAAATATTAAACAAATAAAAAACTTCTTTGGAAGTGAGCACCGAGGTATATAGAACAGAAAGATAAATACTGAGGCAAAGCCAAGCCAATCAATAGCGAAGGCAATGAGTCAAAGTCTGTTCTCAGATAAGCATGCTGAACTCCAACTGAAAGCAATGGAAGTTGTGCATTCTTATTTGATGGTGAACTTTGGACAGGAGTGTTAAATGCATTATGCAGAAAATAAAGAAAAAATTCTCATTGCTATGAACATCATACAAGTTTCAGGGTGAAATCCGGACTCCACTGAAGTCAATAGGAGTTTTGCCATTTATTTCAAAGGGGTCTGGATTTCAACCACTGACTGTAGTGGGGAGGTGTCTTGGTGTACCGCTGCATGTACTGCACCCATGAAGACAGCTGTCTCCAGGGCTGCAGATAACAGGAAAATGAAAGAGAAAACATTTTTCATGGCTGTACAGACTTTGCTCCAATAATTGCATCTAGAAAGAGTCATCAAAGCAGCATCTCATCCAATTCTGTTGATGTCTGAATGTTCTGATTAAACTAAAACTAAGATATATTATGTTAATTCCTTCAAGCCAAATCAGATTTTAACCGTCAACAAAACATTACTGTATGCCCCACAGAATATCAGAGACCCATTAATACAACCAATTAGGAGAGAGAAGTATTTTTTTACATCTACTATTGTCATCCATATCAATAAGAAAGACATAGACAGTCACCTAAATACGCGAGGTTAGAATGTTATTATGTGATTGATATTTGTCAAGACTTCAACAGTGAATTAATTACAATCACTGCTGTTATTATTTCTGAAATATGACATAGACATAGGTGATTTTATAACATAAAGTATGAGAAATATTTTCCTGGCCTCAGGTAATATATTATCCCACATGGGAAAATGAACATTCAAAGGAAAAAGTAATTTCTTAGGGCATGGTTACACTAGAGATTTTACAGCAGCGCAGCTGCATCAAGATCTCTAATGTAGATGATGGTGGTAGCTATGTCAGCAGGAGAAGCTCTTCCACCAACATAAGCTCTGGAGTGGACAGTGCTATGTCAGTGTAACTTATGTCGCTCAGGTGGGTGATTTATTCACACCCCTGAGTGACATAAGTTCTGCCAACATAAGCTGTAGTAAGAAAAGGAGTACTTGTGGCACCTTAGAGACTAACCAATTTATTTGAGCATAAGCTTTCATGAGCTACAGCTCACTTCATCAGATGCATTCAGTGGAAAAGCTGTAGTGTAGACATAGCTTAACTAAATACTTCCCTAAGGGAATTATTTCTTATTTTATCTGCTGCTAAAGAGTTGTCATAATATTAGAGCACAAATTCTTAAAAAGTCTCCTAGGATTGCCATAACTGTTGAGAATTTTTGCATTTATTTGTAGTCTTTTGTGTCAGGTAAAACTACATTATTCTATATTATTTTCTCATTTTTTCTTGATTTTTGTTACAAAGCAGCTTGATATAATTAAAGTCCAGTGGCTCAGCAGGGAAACATTTTTTGTTTTTATTTTTAATGTCAGAGTTTGAATTTAAAGGTGAGCACCAAAATTCTTTCTGGGACATTGGAGTCACGTGAAACTACTGATTTTTGCTTTGCAGTGGTTCCTCTGCCAGAGCTGAATTTGTATCCCATGGTGAAGTGGCCTGTAGCACCCAAACTGGTTATGCCTGCTTGCAAACTTTAATTTAGTGATGTTAAGTTGTATATTTTTATTTTGATGAACCAGTGGTCACACAGGTACCTGGCGTTCGTATCAGCCCATCACATTAGGATTGCTGAGGCAGTAACCTCATAAAAGTCTATGCCTTGGCAAGCTAAAGGAACTGAGCCAGTTGTGCTTTGACTTGTGCCATCAGCCCAGAAAGCTAGAGGTGCTGAGCCAGAAAGTTCATAAGAGTCCTGGCACTGCCAAGTAACTAAAGATACTGCAGCAGTAGTTCACAGATGCCCTTGACTTATCAGCTCAGTATGCTAATTGTGGCTTAAAATAAGGGGGTGGGGAATGTGGGAATGTAGTTGCCCCCTGTCTGCTAAAATCAGGAGAGTTTCTTTTTTCTCCTCTTCTGATGGGGTAGGGGATGCTCATCTCTCCCAGCATAGTCCTCCTGCTGCTTCTTCCTTTGCTGGTGAAATAAGGACTCATCAGGTAATCTAAATGGGTATCAACAGTGGGCAGCTCATACCTGGCTGAAGAGTTTATAGGGCTCCAACTCTACGCACCATTAAGTGGGGCTGCACAAGCATCTGATGCAAGAAGAATCTTCCAAGCTGGGAGTCCCCTATCTGCATCTGTCTCCCTTTTATCTACAGGCAGATCTGTCCCTCTGCTGATCCCCTCATCCCTTAAGAGAAGAGGGGAACGAGGAGAAGCCTGTCACCTCCAGGTTTTCCTTCCCCTACAGGGTAAAAAGAGGCCCTGACATTGGCTTCTTTTTTAAACAGAATACAGTGAAAAACAGATCAGTTCCTTCTCCACAGTGTCCCGCTACTGTGCATGTGCTATTTTGAAGATTTAGTAACAAGCTCTTGGCTAGTTATAGGGATACAAAACAAGAGTTGACACAGGAAAAAAAATACTAAAGAACCCATTTTTAATTAACTTTAAACTTGATTTGGTTGAAAATCTTAAAAATTCAACCTGTATTTACAGATCTTGCACTGTCATTCTGGGGAAGATAAAGTATATTCTGCACAAGAGAATATCTGCTTTAAGTGAAAAGCTCAATGTCACCTTGAATATGGAACCAACCCCTCCACAATATCTAGTTAGTGAGGGTCAAAGTTTATATTATTGTTTATTTGCTGTTTTATTTAATAATTTTTCTGTTAAGGTTTTCATGCCTTTTTGTATACTGGTGTAAATAAATCTTCTGTGTGTATTACCCTAGGAGTGAGATGCTTAATTAGAGAAGTGAAAGAGGCTAGAAAGATACTTATAGCCTATTCTGTCTGCCTTCAGGGCCTGTTAAATGATCAGTGAGAGATACAGGAAAGATATCAAGAAGCTCCACTATGTAAGGTAAAACAATTAAGCGGCAGAGACTGCACATAAATCAAAAGAAAAGACCCACCAATACAATTTGTTACAAACTCAGGCGGTACTAAAGGAAGTTGTCCGTGACAGAGCCATATTGGCATTTCTGCTGCGTTGTGCCTAGTGCAATTTATTCTCTACAGGGATTTTAAGTATCCTCCTATGCAATCATTTGACTGGCATTTTGGAAAAATGCCATTTTCCTAACAGTTGATAAAACTGAGGCTAGATTATTCAAAGAAATGACATAGAATTTGTCACCGACCCAAAGTCACTGTTTTGGGCCAAGTTATTTAATTCACTATGGTGTGTAAGTAAAATGGGAGGATTCTACATTTTTCATTCCTCTTTTAATTAGATCATGAGTTTTCAAAAAATTGCTAGTGAACAGTTACTGAGGAGAAGGGTGTCCGAGCACAGAATACTGTATCTCAAGTACAGTGGCCATTTCCACTGTTTTTAATTTGTTTACTCCAGTTTACTCCACTGTTTTTAATTTGTTTACTCCCTGTTCTTGCTTTTCACTTCTAACATTCTCATCTCCAGCAGCCAATGTTATTTATAAACAAGGTTGTATTCCAGCTTCCATACTAATTTGCCCCCAATTTTTTGCTCATAACTTCCTTTTTGAGCTGAAATTTTCCATGTTTGATCTTAGACATATGTGTATTCCTCAGTAGATATACTGGCTGAGCCATTTTTAAGTTGTGTGTGCAAGGAAAAAAAACCAACAACACTGTCCATGTGTTGTGATGAAACTTTACGCTTGCATTAATGACACACACGTGAGTCTAGACCTTGGTGCGTTTGGCTTGTTTTAATGGCCAGACTGTGAATAGATCTGACACAGCTGTGCAGGGAATTAAGGATTCCTTGATATTTCATTGAATGGCTATATTAGGGCTACCTAGATATTAGCTTTGGGCCCTTGGGAGCACAGGAGCTACACCCTTCTTCTGAAAGGAAATGGGCCATGGACTTCAGGTAGACCCAAGCACATGCTTAAGTGCTGTCCTGAATAGAGATGCTTTCCTAAATTGGGGCCAAAATATGTAACTGAGCCCTAACACGTGAAAAACAGTCAAGTTCTTGACTCACTGCATATTTAAACATTTGCATTGCATTTGAATATGCAAATTTACACTCTGGCCCCTATCCCACAAGCTTGTGCAGATGTGTTCATGCAGCCACACAGAATCCCATTGATTTTATTCAGGCATCCATCTATATGGAGCAGCTTTCAGGATCGGGGCCTCTATGAATAATTCTTAACCGTATCATTTCACACAGGTTCCTAATGCTGATACCCAGCCCAAACTTCTGGAAGAAAATATTTGTCATTATTTGAATTATTAACATTTGAAAATATTATATATAGTCATTAGACCTGAATGTTTCACTGAAATGCTTTACTTAAAAAAAAAAAATCACTGAAGGACTGCAGTAGCTTTACAAAGTGTGTGTTTCAATTCATTAAGTTGCAAGGCCATAGCAGCTGCTAGAGGAAGAACTACAAAGTTGCACAAAAAAAATATTTTAAAGTCACCATATCTCCAGTGGCAGAATCTATGATACAAGAGAAAATAATAATAAAAAAGATTTAACTGTTTGCATTTTTTAAAAGCCACATTATATATATCAATTGGACAGATTGTAGATGAAAAAGATTTTTCACTGGTAAAATGCTTTAGAGTTTGTCATATTGTTCTTTGATTTCTCCAGAATTTAAAAACCCTTCATACCTCTTTTCTTAAATTCTGTATAACCTTTGGTCATTTACTTTCTATAGGACACTTAGAATACATGGAAATCTAGCTATTTCAACTGTGTAATAAAAAAGTGGATTTTGCCTTTTCAGTTCTTTTCTTTACACCACTTCACTGTGCTTATAGTGCACATGAAAGGACGAAATAGATACAGACTGTAATAACATCTCAGAATGAAAGGAGCATCAGCAGCTATCTATGACCAGTGTCCTATCTGTTTAGTGTTGGGACCCAGTTATGTTATTTCCTATCTCAATTGCTTGTCTTTTTATGTGGCCCGGGTGAATACAAACACTTACATCGTATGACATGTTACAGTACAATCTCAGTAATCCACAGCTTTTGAAGAATACACAACTTTTAGATAATGAGTTGAGTCCATTCTGGAGCCTCCCAACCTTGAACACACTACCAGTGTTCAAAACTACCAGTTCTTCCATTTACAGAGCTACTGAGGTACCCATTAAAATATTGATTTTGAGTCGCTAGCCCTGTAAGTGACCTGCAGAATTCATCTTATAGAGAACCAATAAATTAAACTGGACAGATTCTTCCATTGCATGCGTCTCCCACTGAAATCTTTAGGAGCCATGGGCAATGATACTGCTGGGCTAGGGGGACTCATCTCCATCAGAATATCCCTCCTGTTGCTTCTTTACCGGCTGGTGAAATGAGGACTTCTCAGGTAACCTAAATTGGGATCAGCAGGGGGGTTGTGTTGTACCCTTACATCTTACTAGTCTCACTTTGCAGTCCATAACTCAACCCCACTAAGATTTCCTCTCCAACATCATATCAGTCTGGCTTTTGTTTCCATCACTGATGTATATAACCAAATGACTCAATCTTTTGCAGCCCTGTATTGGCTATCCTCCATTGCGACAATACACACTTCTAGTAGTGCTTTCCCTTCATCATTCATAGTGCATATGCTGCATTTTGCTAAACACATTTCTTGCCCCTTTCTGTTTTAGCCTCTGTGCGCATTCAGATCACCCACCACCAACAGCAGGCTCCTCAGAAGCTGTTGTGTTCACTAGTCCCTGCAAGTCTTGGTGGAAATTCTCTTTCTCCTCTTCATCACATTCTTGTTAAGGTGCATGCACTGATGTCACACACATGACCCACTTTAACTTGGCTCATACAACCATCAGTCTGTCACTTCCTCTAATAACTTTAAAACACATCTTTCCTCAACTCTTCTCTCATTCCCCCTCCCCCCCGACACCTTATGCTTCCTTTTGCTATCTGTGTAGGTTAAGTAGATAAGTGCCTGGGGTCCAGTTAGAAGGCCTCTTCATATATTGATCTATCTACATTTGTGAGCTTAGAGGAACCTAGCATTGATTAGAAAAATAGCAAATCCTCTTAAATAAATTCCTTTACCTGCTGATAGAAGTCCTCTATTGCACTGAGACCCAAAAGTATCATTCTGCAAACCATTAGCTGTCTGTGTTTGAACTTCAGCACATGGAAAAGTGTGCATGAATTACAAGCTGGCCTGTTTGACCCTAGTTCTTATTAACGTACCTCATCTTAGAAGTTATATTACTTGACCATAAACAATAGGATACATGTTTGTGCTTTGATGGAACTATTTATTAATCTTGGGTAATCAAAAAAGCAATATTTGTTTTCTTTTTTCTTCTGAACTGTATATTCTTCTATTATATTCCCAGCTTTTGTGCCCATTTAAATATACATATTCATTTAACAAAATTGAGAAATACTATTGTTTTTGAATGAATGAATGGTTATTAATTGATTAGGATATTAATATTAAGTGGTCTGATCTAAGATTACTGCCTGAGTAACAAATACTTTACTGAACGAACCGGATGTTGAAATAGTAGGCAACATTCCCTCGCTACAAATCCAAAAGCAGTTATAAAAATTAATAATAAGCCTGTAATAAATTACTAATGAATTAAAACATAATTATATCAATTTAGTTTGCAGGTTTCTCCCTAAAATCAACTGGCACCCTAATACGTATTAATACTTAGGCACCCTGTCATCCCTTCTTTAAGTATCGTTAGATAATTGTCTATTTTTCCCCTTAGCTGATAGCGAATTGACTCAGTAACCACAGTTACTGCACTGGCTTCCTTTTACAGATACTCACTATATCCTTCCCAGTGTATCAATACATTTCTTTTTCATGCATCATATAACCAAATACTATGTTCAGTTGAAAGCCCTCCAGGCTCCTCAATCTTGTTTCTATGTGATTCTTTTTTTAAAAAAAATGTTGAAATGCAAATGTAATCCCAGTGTAGGAAAATTAATGCATTGCATCCATATGAAATTCATAGGACATTTCACATACTACAATGTTTTAGAGACAGGTCTTTTAGAAGTTTGTCTGTATACCACTGAATGCTAACACAGTATTAGATATCTAACTGGAGATGCCTTTATATTTATTCCATCTGCTTATCTGTGGGGGAAGTACTTGTAATCTAAAGAACTCATGTTTTAAATCAATTACAAATTAACAGCCCAATCCTGCAATTTTTACTCACATGAATAGTCCTTCATGAAAGTAAGGACTGGAACATAATTAACATATTCCAATTCCTTGCTCAAATACATATTACCATTTGAGAGTTGATCTCATTCTCTGATACAGATTCCTTGTTGTACTTACCACATTGGTTCAGTTTGTAGCAGCATTTCCAATATAAACAATTATTTATCAGGAGATCATATTTTTGTCATAGAAATTCCTATCAGACTGAGTCTCGGCATATTATCAAATTTGGAAAAAAATATTTTTGAATATTTTTTAGGTTAAACAGGTTAGTGGTTCTATATATTTCTACTCTCTCCTCTTCCTCAGATTTCTGTAAAAAAAACCCAACAAAAACCAACACCCACAAATATATAGGGTTGCATTCTTGTCACAGTTACACCAGCATAATCCTGGAGTATCTTCACTGACTTCCACAGAGTTAACGATATAACTGTGATGTGTATCTAGGCCTAATTCAGTTTTTCACAAAAATGTTGAAGGCCATGAGTTAAAATACGAGTAGTTGCCTATAAAGAGTTTTTTTAAACAATTACCAGTGGACGGATACCTTGTCCAGACAATTGCCCACTGTGAATGCAGAGCACTATCTTAATAGCCAAAAGCAAGGTTCTTCCTTGGCAAGGAGCAGAATCTATTGCACAGAGTTGTTCCTTTACTGGAGGCATCCACCTTCCTGCTGCGGGAAGGATGTTCCAAGGGGAGCAGTGGGGGCAAAAAACCTAATTGGCATCACAAATGAGCTTGATAAGTTTATGGAAGGGATGATATAATGAGACTGCCTACAATGGCATGTAGCCAATCTGCAACTGCTAATAGCAAATATCTCCAACAACTGGTGCTGGGACACTAGATAAGGAGGGGTCTGAATTACTACAGATAATTGTTTCCCAGGGTCTGGTTGGTGCATCTTGCCCACATACTCAGGATCTAACTGATCGTTATACTCTGGGTCTGGAAGGAATTTTCTCCCAGGTCCCATCAGCAGAGACCCTGGTTTTTGTTGTGGTGGTGGGGTTTTTTTGCCTTCCTCTGCAGCATGGGGCCCAGGTCACTTACAGGTTTAACCTAGTTACAAGTCTCTTTAACTTGAAGTCTTAAAATCATGATTTGAGGACTTCAATACTCAGCCAGAGGTTAGGTGTATATTACAGGAGTGGGTGGGTGAAGTTCTGTGGCCTGCAATGTGCAGGAGGTCAGACTAGATGATCATGATGGTCCGTTCTGACCTTATAGTCTATACTGCACTTTCTCCTCCCCTCAGCTCCATCCTCTTCAGTGGCCTCTGCTCCTAATGGGTAGTAAAGAGCGGGCGCTCTAGGTCTTATTCCCCCACACACACAAGTTCTAGGTCTTACTCCCCCCACAGCACAGCTAATGGGTAGTAAAGAGCAGGCGCTCTAGGTCTTACTCCCCCACACACACAAGCTCTAGGTCTTACTCCCCCTGCAACACTAGCTTCCAAGCTATGGAGAAGAAAGGGAACTTCAAGCACTTCTATTCTGTCTGTGGTCATTACTGTTTCTTCTGGCCAGGGGGAAGATGCTCCCCACTCACCTGAAAATACTGGGAGATGGTACTCATGGAGTAGTAGTAGTGGAGAAGTACTTCATGGAATTCTCTGTAATGGAACATCAGCCACTGCTGTAGGATAAACTTTTAGTTTTGAAAAATAATAGGGGGAAATGATCATTCAGCCTTAAAAAATAATTCAAACATAGTCAATGCACAAGATTTCATCGAGTTTAAACTATATGGGAAGTTGGAAGAGTGTGTTTTACTGTTACTGAGATAACTTGTAGCATGTGGGGATTGAAGGGGAAGGATAAATATCTCCAATTTTGAATGCTACATTTCTTAAAGGATTCCTTTAAAAAAATCCTTAATGAATTAACAGATTTACCTGTAAATTCTCATAAAATTTATTCTGTACTCAAAGAGTAAGAGCCATAATTTAGGGGAACATATTTTTGGTGGCTGAATCCCTGCTTTAAGCACAAAATTTAACTCGTGCTTAACTATGGAGTTGCTACTGATGCTTCATAGTGATTTGAACCTAGAACATAAGGCATCTTTACTTGGCTCAGCATCTCAAATATTTTACAGTTTCAGTTTCTCTCCAGTTCTCTGCCGAGGAGAGGAGAGAGATCTCTTTACCCGAAGATTCAATTTGCTCTGGCTCTGTTAGCCAGTCTCTCTCACCGGCACTTCCTTCCTATGCCTTCTTATACTACCTGTGTTAATGGACCAATTTGCTCATTAGACCTCCTCCAGCCCATACTAATCAGGGTGAGTCAGGTCCATCCTAGGGGTAGTTAATTTGTATTTAATCAACCTGAGTGCTGGCTCAGCATCCAGTTCCCAGAGCTCTGTCACAGAAAGCAACAGTTTTACTTCTGGAAGTGCCACCTCTGATTCCCAAATGTTTAATGTCAAATGTACTAAAAAGAATAAGAATGGCATACAGGGTATATCTTTATACATGTACAGATTAGATCCCAGCAAGCCATATTACTCAATGTATATGTTTCAACTTTTAACTCACCTGCTTTCTTTCAAGAAATATTTCTAAACCTGGCAGATTTCCCACATCATCATATTTTGAAAAGAGATTTAAATTCAGTTCTTAATTTTATACTGAAAAAATCAATTTCTGTCCCAAGAGCATAAATGGCTAAAAACAATTTGTCACTTTCTCCCAGAATTAAGGTTAACTGATCTACGGTACTTCTTGTAATCCAACATAAACATTTTACTATTTTTTATCTTTTACATAATTCCTACACAAGGACTAATTTTAACACTGAATTCACTGAGGAGCAATATAGGAGATTGGTCCAAAAATGAATAGGATTAAAAATACATTCACCAGTATCCTTTGTATTTTCCCATCAAAATCTTGTCAGAAGATCAAAGATAGTTGTTCAATAACATCCTTTTGAGTTTATTAGAAAGTGGAACCTTTTCAATGAAAAGAGGTGTGTTTTTTTTTGTTTTATTTATTTATTTATTGCTTTGTTTTGTTTAATTTCTCAGGACACACAAATCTCTTCTATAGTGTAATGAGAAATACTGAAGGCTAAGTCAAAAAAGACAAATGATCTCTTATTCCATTAAAAAGGGCATAACACACTCCCCCCCACCCCTTCAAAAAACCCACCCTATACTAAGAGACATTTTAGTTTGCATGGTTTAGCACTCAAAACTCTGGGAACACCAGAAGTTAAGGTTCCATGCACAACCTTAGCTCTGTCTCCCTGTGCGTATGCATTTCAATGAAGTCTTTGATTGCATATCACATACTATTTGTCAGCTAATACATTATATTATTTTCTCTGCAACTATATGATATTCAATCAAGTGTTATATATGAAGTGCCTACCCCTGATTCTGGGCACTTTTCCAGCAATTAAAATATATAATAAAAAAATAAAGATCACTCAAAATTCAAATAGATGCTGGACTGCCCATAAAAAATCCACAACAATACTCACAATACACATTGGAAAACTCTTTGCCTTCAGTCCCTAAGAATGCATCCGCTACAAACACATTAGGAAAGAAACATGAACTCTGCAGTATGCACTGAATATTTTCTAGTTGGTGAAAGGGAGAAGTGGGTTTCAGAGGCTTGGCCCCTTGTAGAAAAAAACTCTCCTACCAGCCACCTTCCTTTAAGACAAATGGCTATGTAAAATATTACAGCTGGACTAGATAGATGTTCCTAAGCTTTTGACTGCCAGAAGCTGCGAGTGGACAACAGGGGATGGATCCCTTGATAATTGCCCTGGTCTGTTCATTCCCTCTGAAGCATCTGAAGCAATATGATGACTCAGCAAGCACTACCGTTTGCAGAGTGCTGCCATTTTGATGCGCATACCTGTCAAAAGACCTTTTCCTTATATTAAAGATTGCAGCACCTCAGACTCACATCTTGAAAATAAAGTGTTCTTGCAATTTATCAGACATGTAGGAGAGGGGCTTCCCTGAGTGGGCCTCTGGTAGCTGCAGGCTGCTGAGGAGACTAATGCTATTTCTGAGACTAACACCCCGGCTATGATGCAAGTCCTTTTACGTATTTTTATTCACATGTTCTGTGTTACAGCGAAGTGAAACCATTTTTTAAGCCCCCAAAGAATGGCATTTAGATATCAGATACATGTTCAAAACATTTTTCATTTACTTTCTGTTTTCATAGTTTTCCTGTAAAAGGATCCAATGTCCATCCAAGTTAACTAAATATTTTGATTCAAGCAAATAATTCTGAAAGGGGGAAGAGCAAAAATGATATAGCATAGTGCATGTAAAAAATGCACAACAATTTTAACTGCCAAGGTTAACATTTCTGGGCATTCAATCTATCTTGGGAATATGCATTGTTGGATCTTGGTATTACCAAAATACGTTTCCCTAACGATCAGTCACCATCATGATTGCCATTGTTGATCTGTAGAGTCAGTAACTGAATCTATCCACAGAATGCAACATACGCTATCTTAATATTATATAGCCCCATCTTTGGACCTAAACATATTGAACTGTCATGTGTGCGTTTACATCATTTTTACTTGAGGGGACTAGTGAGAGTTTTCCGTCTTTACTTGTTTTTAAAATACATCCAAGACTAAACTATTGTATCCTGAAAACTCCATTTCATGTCATACTTTGTCTCCAGTTAGCATGGTTGCAAAGAATAACAAATTTAATAACTTTTAAACAGCAGGGTATTGGAAATACCAGCATTAGAAATATTTAAATTAGACATTTGATATATAATTCTTCAGTTCCCATCAAATGCTGTCTAGCTTTTGTTGCCCACTTCAATGGACAGGGATATGTGAATTGTATTTTTAAGGTGCTTTCTTTGATGTGAAAATAAACAACAAAGTTCAGATAAGAAAATTCAATATATTTGCTGTGTACTTCAAGTCAACGAATGAAATAGATGAAGTGCACTTGCTTTATTTTGACAGGGGAAAATGTCACAAGGCACATTCAAAATGAAATGTAATAATTGCAGGAAAATATACTTTAATGTTATTATAACAACAGGATATTGGAGATGAAAGAATGGAAATAACATTTCAATATCTCTGCTAAGGGATAGCTGAAAATTGTGCACTAAAACTGTACTTTTTACCTTGATACAGGTCCAGTGATGAACCTCAGAACGCTTTTCAGTTACCTGAAAGTTCACAGTATTCTTTCTTCTCCTTGGGCTGCCACCTTGATGTGGTGAAGAAGCTTGTGTATACTTACGACCGTAAGAGTGATGCACTCGGGAGTCCTTTACTCCTGGTTGGATCACCCATGGCAGTAAGGTCGAAGGTGAGGTGCCAGACAAAGCGCAGCCCACCACAACCCAGTATAAGACCTCAACAGCAGAACAGGCAGATGAAGCAGGATCACCTCTCA
Organism: Lepidochelys olivacea; assembly: GCF_965140295.1. Lineage (NCBI taxonomy): Eukaryota > Metazoa > Chordata > Testudines > Cheloniidae > Lepidochelys > Lepidochelys olivacea. The sequence continues at coordinate 174,017,035 of NC_140411.1, forward strand.
ATGGCTGTGAAGGCAGACGAAGGCTGCAATGGAGGAGAAACCCCCGGTCGTCTTGGACCTCCTTGCCACTGGACAGAGATGCCTCTTCTGCCAAGAGTTGTGTTGCTGCTGGTGCACAATAGCTCCCCAACATTAAACTACTCATGCACAGGCTTCTTTCACAGGAAGAATTTCTGCCCCACCCTTACCCATAAAAGTCCTGCAGCGATGGGCAAGTGGCAATGGGGATAGGTGAAATGATCACCAGGAGTCCCTACTCACAGACCCACATGCAGGTGCTGCCCTCAAGATGTTTTTCATGTGCCCCTGGACTGGGATATGGGGGTGTTTTCAGCAGCAGTGGTCATGACTGAGCAGGCCTTTTTAGGAACCCCTTTGTTCACCCCATATGGAAAGGGGCTATAAAAGATGCCCCAAACATAGGCTATCCCACCATAGCTGACTGCATAACTGCATCCAGAGGGATTACTCCCAATGCAGTCATAAAACCAAAAGGTTTCTTGCAACTTGCAACGTCCATACCCTACTAGACAGATCAAAAGGTGAAAGACCAAAATGCAGAATGGAAATTGTTGCCTGAGAACTCTCGAGATACAACATCGACATTGCTGCTCTCAGTGCAACAAGACATGCAGATGAAGGCCGCTTGAGGGAAGAGGGCAGCAGTTACACTTTCTTCTGGAAAGGAAAACCGGAAAGCGACAGGCGAATACAAAGTGTTGGCTTTGCAATCAAAAACCTTCTAGTCAACTGCCTGCCTGAGCTCCCCATCAGCTTCAACGAGCGCCTTATGATCCTCCCCATCCAACTGATCAATAAGTCATTTGCCACTATCATCAGTGCATATGCACCAACACTTGACACTGGAGAACAGAAAGAATCCTTCTCCACTGACCTTGATGAAATTTTGTCATCCATTACAAAAACAGATACGATAATCTTCTTAGGGGACTTTAACGCAAGAGTTGGCCAAGACTTTAACATATGAAATAGCACTGTTGGGAAGGAAGGAGTAGGCAAGACCAATTCCAATGGCATCCTTCTACTCAGCAAATGTGCAGAGCATGACCCTGTTATCACAAACACACTCTTCAGAAAAAGCAACAAGTACAAAACAACTTGGCAATACCCCCGCTCAAAACTGTGGCACCTTCTAGACTATGTCATTGTAAGAACACAGAATCTAAGAGATGTCTAAATCACCTGAGTCATGAGAGGAGCTGATGATTGCTGGACTGCTGCTTCCTGGTGAGGTCAGTCATGTCCATCAGGATTGCACCGAAACATAGAAAGCAATCCAAATCACATAGACAGCAATACAAAATCCAAAGACTTCAATCCTAAATGCAACAAGAGAACTTCCAAACACTCATCAGTGAAAAACTGACCATGTGCACATCAGGAAATGAAAACACAAGTGTTGAAGAAGACTCGGATGCTCTAAAACAGACCATCCATAAGGCTTGTGGGGAATCCATCATCCTTGTTACGTGCCGCCATCAGGAATGGTTTGACAATGACAACATTGAGATTACATCCTTTTTGGACCAGAAGAGAAAAGCTTCCTGTGACTGGCAAAATCAACCACTATCCAGTCAGAAGCAGAGCTCTTTCCATCAGCTCAAAGCTGAAGTTCAAAGGAGGATCCAAGAAATCAAAAACAAAGTGTGGGAGGACAAAGCAAAAGAAATCTGAACATTTGCTGACAGACATGATATTTGGAGCTTTTTTGGGGAGACAAAGGCCCTGTATGGACCAAGCTCATGTGGCCTCACACTGCTGAGATCCGAAGATGGTAGTACCCTTCTTAAAGATAACAAATCCATGAAAGAGCACTGGAAGGAACACTACCAAAAGCTTCTAAATTGAGAATTGACTGTCACCGACAACATCGTCGACTCTGTCCCTCAACACCCAATCTGGGAAACCCTTGCCAACCCACCAACACCTGAGGAGGTCTTCAAAGCAATTAAACAAATGAAGAACAATAAAGCACCAGGTCCTGATGGCATACCAGCTGAAGTACTGAAAGTGGGGGGGGGGAACCCTGACTGGCAAAGACTTGTCAGAGAGGGAATGTCCATTTTTGAGGAAAATAGCCTTGACCTGGATGCAGAAAAATGCCAGAAAAGAAAGGAAAGACAACTGTCACGCAGCAATTGTGGCCCAATCCTGTCTTCCAACACCACCTGCAATGTCTGCCAATGAGCCTGTGGCTCCAGGATCTGGCTCCTCAGTCACCAAAGGACCCATGAAAAATAAAACCTGTGAAAGAGATCATCCTCGACGTCAAGGGATCGCCAGTGATGATTACAGTATTCCTTAGCTACAGGAAATATTGAGACATCATCTAGTTAGCTAATGCAATTATTGAATAGTTGTTTTTTAAGAGTGATTGCTATTGTTCAATGTCCTGCACTTTACACTGTCCAAAGCAGGTTCAGAGTAACAAAAGTCCAGCTTGGCAAAATACTGATACAAAATGGATGTGTTTAAGCTAAAAACTAGTTTGAGATCTTCTAGGCTCCTGGTGAGGTCAGAAAACTGCTATAGCTACAGATAGAAGCAGTGCTAAAAACAGACAGATGAAGCCATAATTGGAATCAGCAGATAACTATGTAACTTTGATGGGAGGAAGTTGCCACCTCTTTCTGGACATTGCTTTTCTGGGAGTAACTTGGTAATTAGCTTAAACTAGCTAGCAGAATAAACAGTTTGAAGGAGCTAGTTTTATCTTTATGGCTGATACCTCCCCACAACTTGCTCAGAACATATGATTTAACATCACGCTGTTGCACCTTCATTGTCCCACATGAAAAGACCACCTTCATCAGGTTTGGCTAAATTCCTGAGCAACACTGGAAATATGAAGCCGACATTCCTGATGTTACCTCCTCCTTAGCATCCCTCCTAAAAGGAATAAAGAAAAGTGTTAAGATGAATTTTTTATTAACTTTTTAAAGTTTCAATCACTTTCAAAGTTTTTCTGCCTTCATCTGTGTATTTAGTGAAAGATTTAAGAGTTTTTGTCCCCCATTTCTCCTAACTGCTACTAAAATGGAAGGATACCAGAGTTAGCAAGGATTTTAAAAATACCTTATCTCAGTTGAGCCCAAGACACCTCTTCCTAATCAATTCAACATCTATAAAATTACAGATTTCATTTCCTAAAATATATATTTTGGATTCTGTTCTATGCAGATTCTTATGCTGTAATTGTCACCACAGGATCTTAGCAAAAAATTTACAAAGAAATAATTTGGTACATTTTGACTTCTTTTTTCCTGTTCACATGTCCATCAAATTTCAAGATACTGTTGTTATTAGAAATTATTCATTTTCCAGGATTTCTACACAACCCTTTGGAGCTTGGTAAATACTGTCCCTAGGTTTACAACTATAGCAACACACCACACAACACTGTAACTCCACACATCAAATTAAGCTCAGCAGCTTGTTTTGTTAAGGACCTAATACTTGGTCTGTTTGTTTCACAATTGCGAGACGAGTTGGAGTGAAATCACATAGAGCAGTCTGAGCTCACCAATGTACTGAGAATTAAATGCATTTTAAAACTATTTTCAATTTCTAGGCAGAGAGGTTCATTGGCTAGATGGTGTCATTTCACCTGAGGCTAACAAAGTATCACTTCAAGCGCCACAGAAATGTCAACACACTGTAGAAATTATCAAACAGATTTCTTCTCTCTACAAATGAAAACGAAGGTGAAATTAAAGAAAAGTAATAATCTGCAGCCAGATGGTGCTGTGTAATTCGCAAGGGGGCATTCATAGCTCTGTAACATCTTAGCTGCTACTTGTAATATAAATGATGTGAAATAATGGGGAGAACATACCAGTTTTCAGCAAAGGTGGCCTAACTCTGCTCTCTTTGAGGTTGATAGCAAAATTACCGTACAGGATCATATCCAGATGTATTAGCTTTAATGAGTTCTCATAATCTTTATACTTCATTACTTGTACAAAATATACTACAGTGTATTTACTCTATCGTCAATAAAAAACTATTGTCAGAATAAATTACCAGTAGAACGATGCAGACTACAGTGCATAATATAGCCTCTAACAGATACTAGAGCTCACCTTTCCTTAATATCTAAACAGCAGGTGCACTCCGTACCTTCTAAATTTCTGTGCAATCACTATCACACAAACTCCACTGACTGCAATGTACTACTGTGTAATAATCATCTTGAAATTATTGCATTTCATGCAGGAGAGTCTGGTTATGATTTAAAATGATTCAGGTTGATGCAGGGGTGTATCAGTTATTTTTATGCAACACTGAAAATATACAAGGAATGAGAAATTATACTATCTGTTTTCAGTTTTAATGAATACTGTACTGGAATGTGTGGAAGTACCATGAGCTAGCAGTTAGAATCCTCTTGTCAAATTACACAGATGAGCTGTGATAACTTTGCTATGATTCTTTATTTGCCGACACAGTACAAAATCCGGGTTGCCAGGTTTTTCAACAACTAGCCCTCTGGCCTCTCAAAACAAGCTCTAAACAACCCACTTCTTAGCCAACAAACATTAAGCACTGCACTGCTGTTTAAAAGTTATAGTAACACAAAACAGCAGCAATGAACTTACAGATTGCATAATATAACAATGGTACAGAGGCTTTGTTCAGCCAATTTTTCTAGCTGCTGGGTATACATATACTGAGAGTAAAATAGACTAATGTTCATTATGGCGCTACTTTTCATTTTTAGTTTAGCTGGCTATTACCATAGTACAGATCTCTATCTTTAGGTGTTTTGTTTTGTTTTTACTGTGTTGAAGTGGCCTGTGTATGTAGCAGTTAAAGAAAAGTTCTCCACATAAAAAAAGTAAATATGAGCTTAGCGTCTCCGCTCCTCAGACAAAACAAGTTCTCTCCAATACTCTGCCTTTGTCTCTCTGCACAGTGTGCTGGCAGCTGTAGTTCTGAGCCCCTTGTCAGTTCTTCAGCGTGCATCCTTCTTTATTAAGCATATCACTGCCGTATTTGCGAATAGCTTCCTGAAGTCTTGCTGAAAACAACACGGCAACCTGATTTACTCATATTAAATAGCTGAAAGAAATGCGTCTTTACAGTGTGTTTTTCATTGTTGTTTATACTCTCTATTTTCTGGGGCATGTAAAACTACATATGGTGTTGTGCAACAGTTTTTTTTTAAACAATAATTATACAATCTGTTTTCAATTTGCCCAAGGTTTATGACTTATATGAAAAGAGACTTTTTTCCTGATTTGCTTTTGAATATCCTCAATCCAATTATATATATTAAAAAAAACAACCCTGCAGAGATGTTGAGCAGTACTGCAGAACGTGAAAAGCCTGATATGAATATCTAAATACAGGGGGGGAAACATGCACTAATAGTGAGCCAAATAGGTGCCAAATTCTATTCTGTTCCATGTTTGAGATACTGGGCAAATGATCAAATAAATTAATTCGCATATTTGCATATAACCATAAACTTAATCTCATGGTCAACACACTTTGTTTCAAACAATGGTGAGAGTAAAATTAGGAGCTGCACAAAGTTGGTAGCTCTGGTGGAGATAGCTGGGTGGGGGAGTCTGAACAGAAATCTAACCGGTAGCTGGGTGAGTGCCTGATGGGGCTGTTGGTACTTCTGGGGGTTAAGCTGGTGCTAGGGCTTCTGGAGGGCAGGTATTTGGAGTAGAGATTGTTGGAAGGATCATGGGGCTCTTGATGGGGAAATACAGGGGCTGGGACTCCTGAGGTATAACTGGGTTGTGGGGAACCAGGGTCTCTTGGAGGGGAGGTAGGAGGGTTATCAGGCAGCTGTGGGAAGCCTGGTATAGTTGGCTGCAGAGAGAAGGGGAAGGGAGTCTGGGGCAGGTGTGTAACACCTCACCTTGTGCTGCTACATGGGCCTCTGCTACCACCTCCCCGCTGCTTGTTCCTGGCCCTGATCCAGCAGGGAGAGGTGGAGCTTGGTGGCTTGCTCAGCAAGCACAACAGCAGCCTCCAGTAACCAAAATGCAAAACTGCGGGTAAATGCTTGCTGCCTTCCAGAAACTTGGCAGCCTGGTGCATGAGAGTCCAGATGTGACTGACAACGGGGCTGCCAAATGTGTGGCTGCCACTCCAGCTTCATGGCATTGTCTTTAACTATAGGTCTGCAACAAATAGACAGCAATATCTCTGTTGTATGGTACCTGCTGCCTCTGGGCACTGTATGAACCACTCTATGGAAGATCACTGGGGCTAGATCTCTACAAATCAGCTGGGAGAGATCTGGGGATGATAAAGGTAGGTAAAACATATAAGATTATGATGGCAAACATCTGACTGTAGAAGATTTAACTAACCAGATCCTCACCCCTATAAAAGCCACATTGTGCCCCCATAAAGTTTCCCTAACTGGGCAACTATCTCCCCATGGTACCAGAAATAGCGTAACCTGTTGCTAAATAGTCCTCCCCTTGCTCCCCCAGAAGAGAGAGTACGTTAAATATTGGCCTGGGGAGGGGTCATATCTGGAGTGCTGCTGCTCTCAGTCAGTTGCTAGGTGATGAGAGGACCCTTTGGGCATCTTCACAGTGCACCAGAGGGGACTGCTTAGTTGTTATACATCAAGATCTGCACTAGACATAGCTTGGTTGGGCCCACACATTGGGGTCTGTGGATTCCCCCCTGGCATACTGTAATCTGGAGAGAATTAAAAGATGAACACTGGGTGATGATTTAGCTCGACCTTTAACACCGAATGCACAAAGATGTGCAGGATGATTTTAATGTACAAATGTCTAGATAGAAAGTTCAAATAGACTCATGTTTGTTTTTAAATGGAATCTGCCTGCATTTTGGAAACAAGGTTCAGCAAGTCAATAATATTGTTCTAAGTAAGACCCCATGATGTGTGCCAGGATCATCCAATACTGTTCAGAACTATGACCGGTGTCGGAAACCAACATATCACAGCGAGTGACTAGTGAAATAGCTTTGTTTATTTGCACAGACATATTGTACTGATAATTACAGCATAGGTGTAGGTCCCAGATAGATTCTTTTGCACATGCTATAGTTCTACTGAGATTATGCCATTTTACAAAGAAAACTGGGGAGATGAAAAATTGACCAACTAACTTGCACATAATCGGTTTGAGATTGATCTATTGGATTTATTGCTCTTGAAAGGTTCTAGTTCAACTCATCATACCTCTTGTTGTGGATTTCCCTAGGTTTCTATGTTAAATGTAAATTTATGACATTTAACAACAGAACAGTGAAAGAACAGAGAAACATCAATTTACAAACAAACAGAAGGGCCTTGTTTGAATTCCTTCAGGTACAGAAACAACTTGTTAAAGAATTGAAAAATCAACATCTGCCCTACATAGCCTGATGGAATACATCTAAGGTAAAATGTCCTACCTATTATTCAAGACAAATATTTTCAGAATTCCTGATCTGAATTTCCTGTGTTTATTCCTAATGGCAGTGAATCAAAACTTAAAAAAAAAAAAAAAAAGATTATTTCTTTTCATGGTAGTTTGAATTTTTTTTTCTGTGGTTTGCTAAGTTAAATTTTAAAATGGTTCCCAACTCAAAGTCTGCTGAAAAATCCCCATCAAGCAAGAGTGTAACAGGGACTGCATGGTGAAGAATGGTTCCAATGACCCTCCCTGCTTTTCATCTTTCTAGGCTCACTCATACCATGCAATAAAATACGTCTGCATAGTTCTCTCTCAGACGCAGCAGGGTAACCAAGTCTCCTATGCCTGAGAGCCTTCACACTGTCCACTCAAAGGGAGATCTCCTCCCTCATTTTCAGCCATGGGAAAGGACTCCCTGTGTGCAGAGCCCGCATAGCAAATACTATACCATCCCTTGCCACACTCCATGGTGAGGGATGTGCCTAAAAAGTTATGAGGGATAGGAGGTGGAGTGGCCAGAGTGCTGTACTCTTCAGCAATCTTCAGCTGTGGCAGCACCCACTTGGACTTCCAAACTGCTCTAACTAGGAGCATGATACACTAAAAAAAAAATTGTCTCCACTCTCTTCAGCTATGCTAAGCAGAACTTTGGCACAGTTAAGGATCTGGACTTCAGAGCTGAATAATGACCTATGAACAGAATTTGCTTTATATCTTGTATGGCTCCCGTCATAATAGCAACGGTCCTAACAGAAGGTGAGTTTGCGGATGCAATCCCATCATCACCAGCACAAAAGGACTTTCCTCACTCTTCTTGTTGGGTCCAATTTTCTGTGCCTACTCTGCTTATAATGGAAATGATAGGCCTCATTGCCAGTTTCACCCATAATAATTTATTGTTTCTACAGCATTAGATACACATCATGGAATTACAGTCTTATGTCATAAAAGAATAGAGCTTTCTAAAGGAATGCCTATTTCATGTGTTCATTGTTATTAGCAACAAGGTTATAGGAGTTTAAATTATTTAAATTAATCCGTTAATCTAAATGCACTGCCTCCAAGGAGGGATTTATTCCAGAAGTGCTGATTCTACATATTGGACAGGGGACATTGAGTGCTCTGAACTGGCTAACCTAACCCCTCACCTAATATTAGCTCATAATAAAACATGACATGTTTAATCAAATTATTTAAATTCAAATAGATGAGACCAGACACTGACTATTTCCAGAAATGCCTATTCAGCAATGAGGAACAAAATGCATAGACAATTTATAGGAGTCTTCGTGGCTTAGATAGGCAGTGCACTAAAAGTTATTATAGCAGTCTTTGAGACCAGGACAGGTAGATCTGTTGCATGAGCTAATAACGCTATTATTCAACTGCTGCAAGAGTAGGCAAGTATGTACCAAGATGACATGAGAGATTCAACATTGCTAACCTCAGTGATTAGATTTGCTCATAGAAAGTTGGTAATTTATTTAGTACCCATGAGTAGCTAGTCATTTATAAAACTTTAGCATTTGTATCTATTTATATCTGTATCTCATGTCACAGCTAAGGATTTCTGAGAAGTGAGCTATTTGATATCCTTAGACATACTTGTCTGTGTTTCTCACAAGAAAGTCATGGTGCTGTCATTCCCCTCCAGCTGCACCAGAACCCCACCAGCTTCAAATGACCACTCCAAAAAGCCACATGCACAAAAATCTCATGTCTCATACAAATGGCCTATAAAATATTTATTATGAGATACTAGTTAATATATGCCTCTAAAGAACTGCATTAAAAATAATCAGGTTAGCAGTAGCATGTAGGGATGGGACAGCATGAGATTTGGCCTTCTCCTCTGTTACCATTCTTGAGCAATGTGTTTCTAATGTGGTCAGTGCTTTCCTAAATATTTTTCATGGCAGAAGCCATTTTTTAAGCGGTAGTGCCAAACACCTCTGCTCATTTCAAATTTATCATAATTACTCTGCCTTAAAAAGTGAAAACAACATTAATAAAAATACAGCCTCATGGAAGTGTTTACTTAACCATGGTGCAAATGCAGATTGTAACAAATTTAGCAGGACTGATTTGCTTTTTCTCTGTACATATTAACACCACTATATTTCTTCTACTGATGTAAACAACAGCTCAGCCTATAAATCCCTTCCCCCTGCCCCCTTCCCTGCCATTGCTAACATCAGGAAGCCCTTCCTTTTCCAATGTCTGGCAGTCATAGACATGGTGCATCAGACAAAGGAAGCTATTTGAATCCACCTCTACTAGAAGGAATAGGACTAGAATTGGTCAGAAATTTTCTGGCAAAACTTAATTTTTCCATTGACTCGAAGGGGCTTTGGATAGTACTCATAGTCAGTTATTTTATCTGGCTTGCTATGTTAACTTTTCCAGTTGAGCCATGGAGATGTCTGTTAATCAAGGTTACATCTGTAGCCTTCCCAATCTCAGGGGCTGTTGCCATGGCAATGTAAAGTAGCCAGTTTTTAGCAAAGAAAATACATCAACCAGAATCATAATCAATGAAGTTCAAGATTAACTTGGGGGTAGGCCTTAAAATTGTCCAATAGGGTTACTAAAATCTTTTCCAATAATGTGTTAGAACCAGGCAAAGTGAAAGCATTTGTAGTAAGTCAGACCTTTCACATCTGGCTGTCTATCTAGATTACCCTTTCAGCACAACAGTCAGACTTTTAAATCAGTTTTATATAAGCTGTTGGGCACCCAATAAAGGGATCCTGCTCTCAATGAGAATTTTTCATATTGCTTTCATTGGAAGCAGGATTGGCCTCAAAATCTAGCAACAACATTTTGTCTTCTTGAAAATGAAGTGAAAAGCAGCAAGATGTAAACTTAATAATGACATATAGCAAAAGGTCATGTTTCTATTTTATATATCACCTTCACCATTCCACTATCAGGGATAGCATAATGGAGAGACCTTATGTAGCAGTCACCTTTAACGACTGCCAGCCATTATTTTTATAGTCACACTTAACTATAATTGATTCTAGGGAAGACATTACTATTGATTCTTAGTACTCTACAGTGGAGCAGGCAGTTGAAAGAAAGGTGGGTATATATATATATATATATATATAGTGGGTACCACAAAATTCACTACAGCACCCATTAAAATCAAGAATTACTTACATTTAAACTTTGATTATATTATTGTAGTGCTCAATGGCAATGATCAGTAAAAACACATAAGACGACAAATTTTCCAAGTTGATCCAAAAGGTAATCTTTTCAGTCTCTTCCAATAGCAGCCCATGATATCTAATTAAAAAAAATAAATTCCATGGGTGCAAGATGCACTGAACACGATATAGTTTAACAACCAAAGGTGTGGTGCAAACAATTTTACAGATGTGATTAACTTCAGATAAGTAGTCTCATTGACTACAATGGACTTTGCACATTAGCATTTCATGCACAATGCCCAATAGTTAAGACCTCTGTGACAGATTCTCAAGAGACCTTAACCCCCATTTAGGAACCTAAATAAGTGGCAAGAGCTCAGCATTCAAAAGCTACCACTGAGACGAATGAGAGTGAGTGCTGAACTCTGGCCACTTATTGAGGAACCTCTGTTGGAGCGGAGGTCTCTGGAATATCTGGCTATCTGTTGTTAAACAGTAACAAAAAGAAAGATTTACAACCCTGTGCAGACTAAAGAAATGTCATAACACCACGTTTTTCATTACTCATTCTTCCCATTAACAATGCAGCTCACCTCTGCACACAACAAAAATTGCCAGTACTCTGACCACACAGACACACACTTTCTATTAAAATATTGTGTTTCAGTTAGACACACTGACCTCTTACAGTTGTCAGAGATTAGATATTAATTATTGATCATGTAAGAGGTCAGATTGGACATTGAACTTTATATGCAGGGTTTTATCTTTAAAGACAAATTCCATTCAAGTGCTTAAGATTTCTTGGTGGGAAAAGTAAGTAAATAATAATAAAAAAAAAGTTAAAATTTTGGAAGATCACACTGCAGATTTACCCGAAACCAGAGTTTGCCAAATTGCTAGTGAATAAGTAAAAGGCCATACTGTAAGTATGCTATTAGAGGTGGTCAAAATTTTTCGGTCAAAAGTGATTTTCTATGGAAAATTTGGTTTTTGACTAAATGATTTTTTCTATTAAAAATGCTTTTCCTGAGCAATTTCAATTTTTGGTAAAAAATGAACATTTTAAAATCTGGTGGTTTTTTCTGTTTTTTTTTCTTTTTTAGTTTTCATCTGCAAAACACAAATTTTCATTCAAAAACTGAAAAAGAAAAAAAAGATTCTGAATCACTGCTGCGTACCACATGTGAAATATCACTCAGGTGCTTCAGTGCCTAGTCTTCTTTAGGGGCTGCTCTTCATCTCACATAATGCACTGTGCAACTGCTATGATGTACCCTTATCTCTACGCACCAAGAAAGGACAATATGGAGTATCAGGGGAAATTTAATCTGGCCAGGGACCTCAGCCTCTCAAGAATAGATGCATGCATCACTTGACCTCAGCTCCCAGGAGGCACCATGGTGATATTTCAGAATCAAAATAGTTTGGACAAAATATTTGAAATTTAGATTTTTTTTTGGAAAACTCTAAATTTTCAGTGGAAAAAAAATTCTGACCAAGTCTAATAGTAATGCACCTTTACTTTTGTATTATTGCAGTGTCTAGGAACCCCAGTTGTGGATCATGACCCAATCATGCTAGGCACAGTACAAACACAGAACAAAAGTAAAGATGGTCCCTGCCCCAAAGAACTCATGAAGATCTACACAATCTATTTTGAGTGACTGCCTCATTTGGGGTTGGCTTTTAACAACAAATGGCAGACTGACCATTGTGTGTGGCTGGTTTCATTGACCCAAAGAAAAGCTCAGCTTTCAAAAGCTTATGATATAATGATTTAGTGTCTGAACAGAACTGTATCAAAAACAGAAATGTGTTTAATCTGGCAATATAAGTAGCTAATAGGAGTGCAGAAATCAGTGGTGATGGAAAAATTTGTATAGTGGGGATGATGAGAACCATTGAACCAAACTCTAAACCCTATGTATAATGGAAACCACTTCAAGCCAGAGGGTGCTGCAGCACCCGCAGCACCGTAATTCCAGCACCTATGGCAGAAATTACAGAAAATAAATATGAAATGCATTACTTTCCCTATCATGTTATATTGTGCATCATATGTAATTCTCATCCTAAACTCTAATATCCAGGAACTATTCCATTCACATAAAATAACAAAATAAAATTAGAATAAAAAACATTTGCCCTAATCCCAAATTCTTTGGGCTTTTCACCGTTACACATTTAACACACAGATACTTTCAAATGAAGGCTCCAGGAGACAGATGTTTCAGTGCCCCACAGTATATAGTCAGTTTCAAAGTGGCAGCAAATCCAAGACTTCACTGCACAGCCATGGTAGTCACTACATACCATTGATACCAAGTATCAGAGGGGTAGCCCTTACACACAGCCCCCGCAACCTGAAGCAAATACTTACCAGCAACTACACATCACACCACGGAAACACTGAGCCAGGAACCAATCCCTGTAACAAACCCCTTTGCCTTCTCTGTCTCCATATCTACTATAGTGACACCATCATAGGATCCAACAACACCAGCCACACCATCAGGGGCTCGTTCACTTGCATATCTACTAATGTGATATATGCCATCATGTCCCAGCAATGCCCCTCAGCCATGTACATTGGCCAAACCAGACAGTTTCTACGCAAAAGGATAAATGGACACAAATCAGACATCAAAAACAGTAACATATACAATCCAGTAGGAGAACACTTCAATCTCCCAGGACATTCAATAACAGATTTAAAAGTAGCCATCCTTCAACAAAAAGAAATAAAAAACAGACTTCAAAGAGAAACTGCAGAGTGACAATTCATGTGCAAACTTAACACCATTAATTTCAGCTTGAATAGGGACTGGGAATGGCTGGCTCACTACAAAAGCGATTTTCCCTCTCTTGGTATTGACACCTCCTTATCAATTATTGGGAGTTGACCGCATCCACCCTGACTGAATTGGCTTTCAGCATCGGTTCTCCACTTGTAAGATAACTCCCTTCTCTTCATGTGCCAATATATATTTATGCCTGTATCCGTAATTTTCACTCCATGCATCTGACGAAGTGGTTTTTTTACCCATGAAAGCTTATGCCCAGATAAATCAGTTAGTCTTCAAGGTGCCACCGGACTCCTCAATACCATTGATAGGTACTTTCAAAAATGAGTGCAGGAGAGAATTAAGGTAAGTTATAGCACCACACCTAACACTCTGATTTAGGAGTACCACAGATATGCCAAGATGTCTTTCAAAATGTACATGCACATTGCCATACAACTCTGCTTGGGATGTTAAGAAAACTAGTACCAGATTTGAATAAAACTATACTTTTAAGAACACTGAATACAATAAGAAAAACTATGATTAAATCAAGCATTAATAAGCAAAGAGTTACGACAAACAAGTTCAATTAAGCTAAATTAATATCACATTTAAGTAATGAGAAACCCTTTCAGCCTTGAACAATTAAAATAGTCAACAACCAACTGTGTCTGAATCTTTTCAAAACCAGTGAACTCAAAATATGCAACTATTAGAACAGAACAAAATATAAATTATGTATGAGAGAGAGAGGGGTGCAGACAAAAACATTAGTCTCAATGAAACTATAGCCTTTTAAGTAAACAACAAACTAATCACCCTGGGGAACAATGTCAAAAGCCATAAGAATTTTAGAAAAATATTATATAATTACTAAAGGGGGTATGGAAGAAAATATTTCCAAGATCCTAGAAAGTTCATGGGATTGATGATGGAATACAGAACCTTTTCCTTTAGGTTATTGGCTTAAATCCAGCCTAGACCAGTAATAAATGGAAGTTACCTCTGTTCTGCTATTTGCTCATTCATATTCAATATGTTGAACAAGTTGGTGGTTAGTCCAGTTTCTAGTGAACATATCTATGTAAGAAAAATCATCATTGCAGTATTAACCAATATAATATTCTTAGCATAGCTTATTGATTAGGGCCCCATTTCAGGAAAGCAACTCATTTCAGGAAAGTACTTTATCATATGCCTAACTTTAAGAATATCTAGTGAAGTCAAAGGAATTTAAGCAGATGCTTAACTGTTGCGCTGAGGAGGGATGGACTTAAGCACATGCGTAAGTGCTTTCCTAACCTGGAACTTGAAATGCTACAGGCCAAAAATTGACTGTGATACCATCAGAGACACACTAGCAGTGTATTTTCTGTCTATTTCTGTCTATTTTGCTTGTGCACTTTTCACCATCTAATTGCTGATATTGAAAAACATGTAATATTTTGTTTGCTTGGGTGAGTATAGCCTGGAGGCAGCAGCCACACCAAAGAATAATGATTCAATAATTGAGAGAGAGAGACCGACACACACAGGACTTATACAGGACTTTATTCTGATTGGCACAACAAATAAAAAGTGCAATATAGAAGACAATAGGCATAATAATATCTCTAAGAGCCAACTGCTTATATATTCAGAGAGATGGAACTCTGTGTAATATTGCCATCCAAAGGCTCCAATGAAAGGAAATGTAGTTTTCCCTAAAGCTCACTTAAATTTCCTTTTGCTTAAACTATTTTCCAAAGGCCAAAACTGAGGTACTGATTATTCTGGATAAATCTGCAGCATTTTATTGTTCAAAATATAAACAAATGGACACCTCTGCCACCAAGAAAATTAACTACAACTACATGTGACAGTAGGTAGCCATTAAATATTTTAAATGCTTGAAATATCACACCCAACAGCTTCATTGCCCATGAACTACAGTTCCCAGTATGCCACAGTCAAATCCATCAGTTAACCCTATTTTCTCCATAGCTCCAGAGAAATATACTGAATGTTTAGCTTAAAACAAAAGGATTTGGTATAAACACCACATATTTTAACAATAACTATCTTTTTAAAATTAAATTAGTGGGATTTATATCTGTATACACCTTAATGATGATTCTGTAAATACAGGTTTCAGAGTAGCAGGTATGTTAGTCTGTATCCGTAAAAAGAAAAGGAGTACTTGTGGCACCTTAGAGACTAACAAATTTATTAGAGCCGAAGCTTTCTTGAGCTATAGCTCACTTCATCGGATGCATACTGTAGCTCACGAAAGCTTATGCTCAAATAAATTTGTTAGTCTTCAAGGTGCTACAAGTCCTCCTTTTCTTTTTTCTGTAAATATACACACTGTGATGCTGCCAAACTAAACGCCAGCTCATGACAGGGACCCTATCTCTCAACTGAACAATGACAAATACATAGCTGGAATTAGTCCAGCTCATCTGTATATTAGTATTGTTAAAAGAGATGTTATGTTTATAAGGATGTGTTTAGTGTTTAGACTTTATGAAACATTTGTAGGATGCTGCATATATTAATCTCATTTACAACATCTGTTTCCCATGTCAAAAGGTCATATCAAGTGTTTGCTTGGAATCCTCTGTAATCATGTAAGTCTTCAAACAAAAAATAAACATTAGTTAATGTAAAATGCTGGCATCCTACAGAAGGCCCATTGAAACCAAATAAGCCATTGTGAAACATCAAAGACTTTGTTATTGCATTCCTTCCCACTCCCTCCTGAAGAGGAGACTTGCCTCTCCCATCAGCTTGAACTCTGTGGGGAAGGGAATAAAAATTCCTTAACAAGAAGAAACTGTATCTCTACGGTGCTTGGAGTTTGGGAAGGTAAGATTTGTAAGCATAAGAAAGGGATCCCCAGATTCTTAACCTGGGTTATCCCTAAAGGACATAGAATTTCCATATTATGGCAGCTTCTATTACTTTTTGGAACCTAAGACTAACTCATTTGTATATATGTTTACCTGCTTTAACCTTGTAAATTACTCTCTCGTTTCCTTTTCCTAGTTAATCAATATTTAGGTAGTTTATTATAGGACTGGTTACAAGCATTGTCTTTTGTGTGATATCTAAGATACAACTGACCTGGGGTAAGTGACTGGTCCTTTGTAACAGGGAGTAACTTGAGTATTGCTGTGATCTTTGGTGTAAAGGGCCCTCTTTCACAAAGGCAAACTTGCCTTTGTGGAAAGATAGACTGGAGTATCCAAGGAGACTGTCCGTGACTCCATAGTTAGACTGTTATGGAGCCTGAGGAATTTACCCTTGTAGGTTGGTAAAATCTAATTATGGAACTTGCAGCCAATGCGGGGTTTTTGCCCTGCTTCTTAACAGAATGCCCTGGGGTTGGAACTCTCGCTCCTGAGCCACTCCAGACAGCTAGACACACACTATTTACCACATCCCACCCTTACTCACATTAGTAATCCCATTGATAGTGCTGTGCAGCAAGACAACTGAATATCGCTGATGCTTTGGAACCCTGCTCCTGGCATGCCTTCTCTGCTGTGAATCCTTATAAGGTTTTACAGAGGGAGTCTGCTGCTCTGTGTAACACTCTCCATCAATGCTAATGCATATTTTTACAACAGCACTTGCATAGACCTGTTTCAATCTATTAAATTAGACAAGTGAGACTTTTACCATCGTCTTGAAGAAGGGATGCATCAGCTGTTTCCAAGTTCTAAATATTCCATCTATAACTACAAAGGTGAAGTCTATAGTCATGTGAGGAAAAAATTGTCCATGCACATGGAAACAAAAGATACCCCATTGTTTTAGATTAGCAAGCAGTGACGATTCATAAACTAAGCTATATTCAAGGGTTCTTCCTCCTGCATTTATGTCTGAGGACAGCATATATATGCATAGGAAGCAAGTACACATACATAAAGGTGAGGCACATACAGTGCCATAAATAGCTTTTTGAATTATGAATTTTTCCCTGTTGGAAAATTTACCTTTTGTAGTAAAAAGTATTATTTTTTCAGTGAAATGAGAGTATTTCACCTGTAGCATTTACTTTTCTCCTCCAAGCTTTGTCAGCTTAAGTCCCCACTTTTGTCCTGTTGTTAGGACAGATCAGAAAGCAGTCCCCTTTGGGGCCACCCATATGAACATCCAGGTGCCTCTGGAAAGCCATAACCATTGGGGCTACATGCTTGCTCCTTGTGGAACTGAATGTTCCATTCAGAGCTAGTTGAAATTCTTTTGAAGAAGAATATTTTGGTGAAAAAGGTACACTTCATAAAAAAAGTTCTTCTGTTTTTTTAAAGAATTGGCCCCATCTTGTCACTACTTTTCATTTTTTCACTAAATATTTTCCTGATACAATATTTACTTACACACACACAATATTATTGAAATGGTTACCAAAACCAGTTTTTTTGTTAAGAAAAAATGTGATAACCATTTTGATAACATTTTCCAGCAACATTTTTGATCAAAATTCAACAGGAAGTACAACGATTTTGGAAACAAATTAAACCTGGGTCCATTTTGAACACTCTGAAATGAAAACAAACAAACAAACAAACAAACCCACCACCCTTTAATTCACTTCAAAGTAAGACTTTATCAATAGCTATGTAAGGGCATTACACCATAGTGTCTGAGCACTATCCACACATAATCAAAAGCAGTAGGGAAGAACCTAGAAGTCTCTGGCTTGCCTCCCTTTTGTGGATATGTTTTTATGGTTTAAAACATAAAAATCAATCAGCTGTCCTCCCAAAAGGAGTTTATGTTTTATCTTTTCTTGGGAGTCTGGGGGGGGGGGGGGAGGGAGGTTGTTCAGATGGGAGTGTCAATATTATGAGTGGTTTCAGAGTAACAGCTGTGTTAGTCTGTATTCGCAAAAAGAAAAGGAGTACTTGTGGCACCTTAGAGACTAACCAATTTATTTGAGCATGAGTTTTCGTGAGCTACAGCTCACTTCATCGGATGCATACCGTGGAAACTGCAGCAGACTTTATATACACACAGAGAATATGAAACAATACCTCCTCCCACCCCACCGTCCTGCTGGTAATAGCTTATCTAAAGTGATCATCAAGTTGGGCCATTTCCAGCACAAATCCAGGTTTTCTCACCCTCCACACCCCCACACAAATTCACTCTCCTGCTGGTGATAGCCCATCCAAAGTGACAACTCTCTACACAATGTGCATGATAATCAAGTTGGGCCATTTCCTGCACAAATCCAGGTTCTCTCACCCCCCTCCCAAAAACCACACACACAAACTCACTATCCTGCTGGTAATAGCTCATCCAAAGTGACCACTCTCCCTACAATGTGGGTGGAGGGTGAGAAAACATGGATTTGTGCTGGAAATGGCCCAACTTGATGATCACTTTAAATAAGCTATTACCAGCAGGACAGTGGAGTGGAAGGATGTATTGTTTCATATTCTTTG
This sequence comes from Lepidochelys olivacea, assembly GCF_965140295.1. Lineage (NCBI taxonomy): Eukaryota > Metazoa > Chordata > Testudines > Cheloniidae > Lepidochelys > Lepidochelys olivacea. The sequence continues at coordinate 174,035,838 of NC_140411.1, forward strand.
TGTGTATATAAAGTCTGCTGCAGTTTCCACAGTATGCATCCGATGAAGTGAGCTGTAGCTCACGAAAGCTCATGCTCAAATAAATTGTTTAGTCTCTAAGGTGCCACAAGTACTCCTTTTCTTTTTGCGAATATTATGAGTATCATTCTTGCTATGGTGGAAAGGCTTTTTTCCCCAGACAGGAAGGTTTTGCAGGTCTCATGACAACAAAGAGACTCAGGATTTGCTAAATCTCCTCTGGAAGTTGTATCCAGGTCCAGATCCTTTTGACCAGCAATCCTGTGCCCCTCTCTCTCATTTACTTTGACCAGTGTTTATATAACAGTATAAGGAAGCACCCTACTCCCGTTTTGTTAGACTGCTGGGGACAGCCCTGAGGCTCCTCCATGCATTTTATTTGAGCAGCTGTTTTTTTTTTTTTAACTATTTACCTTGTTTTAGCTCTACTGTATCTTTTTTGTTGATATTGGCACTAAAAATAACTTTCCATACTTATTAGTTTACAGAGCTGGTTGAAATTATTCAAAATTTTGAAGACATTTTGAAAATTGGTCAAAGGAACATATTCAACAAGATTTTGTTGATTTTTTTAACCCAGAGTAGAGCTAGCAGAAATGTTCTGAATTATGAAATTTTGAAGTTAAAATTTTGAAAAAAAAATATACTATGAGAAAAAATATTGATTTTTTTTTTCACAAGAAGATTGTCCCTGGATTTTTAGACCAGGTCTATTAGTTAGAGTTCCATATATATATAGTGTCCAGTCAGTTACAGTCCCTTATGATGCCAAACGGCTTGTTCTGCTTCATGCAAACAAGTTTCCGCCCCAGTAAGGGTTTCAGCACCAGGCTTGTTACAACAGCAAGATGTAGGTTTCAGAGATAATTGTGTCCATTCTCTTCAATGCTGCAGGGAGAGCCATTCCATGAATCTAGTTCTTCTTGTGAAGACATCACCCTAAAGGCAAATGCTGATACATTTGACTTAAGACTCTTCTAAACGAAGGAGACTATGTCACAATAAGTTAAACATCAAGTTTTAAACCCACTAGAACAAAATGTGTCACTTCAGGCAGATGTTCCAATGACTTTGCCAAAAGCATCTAAGAAATAATATTGAAATGATTCTCAGATCCAAAGACTGGATCCAGAAATCCAAGAGAGAAAGACAGTGTGGACTTCAAGATCACCAACAACCCAGAATTTCAGAGAAGCATACCAGTTCAAGCAACTCACCAGGTTCCAGCTCTGAACACAGGGAAAGGAAGTGTGATGTCATTTACAAGGAAAATCAGTACAGCCCTTGCATCAGCATACTTTGAAATTCCAGTTCCTGCTGAGTCCCATCTCGAAATAAGACCTTTGGTTGGGCCTGGGTGCTTTTTTTGTGTTTTGTTTTTGTTCCCTTATCTTTTCCAGACTAACTTTAAAATGAATTATGTTTATTTTCAAAAGTAGTTGGGAGATTTACGGCTTGACAGACAGAGCACTGCATAATAGCCAGATTCTTAGTACTGTAAATCCAGAGGCAGTGAAATTTGTTTTGAGTAATTCTTGTTCCTTTGTCTGAGAAGCTGTTGGAATAATACAGAACATCTGAGAGGTTATGGAAAACAAATAAATTATAAACACCCTAAAATTATAACAACAATAAAAAAGTGTTATGGAATCATCCTCTGGACATTAATAAAAAAATCTGTCACAATGCCTGCAGCATGTTTTTGTATGTTTTTCATTGTGTCAGATGTAGCTCTCATCCATAAACTAGAAATGTGAGCAAGTTCAAATTAAACATATATTTTCTGTGTATCTTCTAATTCAACTGTCACCTTCTGACTCGTTTAAAAGGAAGCTAAAGGGGAAAAACCACTTTGTATCTGTCACTTGCTTTGATTGAACATATATATTAAGCGGTGTTTTCATTTTGCTGATGCTCCAGTCAATATACCTGCAATGTTTCCTCTGTGTTAACCATAAGTTTGTGCTGGGCCCCCTTGGGAGGAAAGGGCATGCAGAATCTTTCAAGACCTTGCATTCCTGTGCCGAGGTCATGCTTAGTTACAGCCTTTTTGTTCGCTGCCCTGAGTTCAATGACTATATGTGAAGCTAGCATTCGCCTGGTTTGCTTGCCTACTCAAAGGAACGTGGAGGATTGTCAGGCCTGTAGGGGCAGGAGCAGATTGGGGCAAGAGCAGTCTCTCAGACCTACCAGGAAGCTGGGTATATACCCCGAAAGGTAGTGACATTAAAGAGACTGGAGTGGCTGCTTTTATTATGAATCTATAGCCTGCCTTGGGCTCACCCGGTTAGACCCTCGCTTGGAGGTGGTTGAATGGATGGCTCCTCCCCGCATCTCCTTGTAATAATCAGTAGATAGGCTTGGAAGCACTGGATTATTGGTAAATGTCAGTTAAAATCAATTTCACTGTACGCACACAAACCAATGGAAAATATTTCTATCAATAATAATGAAACTTTATAGACAGGCAAAGTAAGAAAAATGCTACTTGGGAATTTATCAGAGTTTGATGTAAGGACATATACTTTGTATATTTTGACACGATGTTGACAATTTGTGTTTTAACAGTTTTAAAGCTTTAACTTTTCAAATCTCAACATCTACTGTCATTAGATAATTATTGTCTGACCCCCGCCCCATAATTTCCCTCAATTGTAAAATCTCAATCTATAAAAAAGAAAAAAAAATGATTAAAAATAAACACCAACATTATGCATCAACTTATAAAAAAAACATAAAAATCTAATTCTGCCAAGCCTATCAATATAGATGGTGTCTCACTGGAAGGGAATACATTCTATGCCTTTTCAAAATCTAACACGGCAGCCATGCTCTTCCTGCATTCCCGGAGGCATTACGCGTGTCTGTACTACAATGCCTCCAGGAGATCCAGAACATGTAGAGATGCTCAAGACTCTATCGTAGGCACAGAAAAAAATGACAATTTTTGAAAGTAACCTGCCTTTTCCCCATGGCATTTATTTACCACTAAGTACTTTATCAGCATTTTAGAAACATCAAATAAAAAATAAAGTTGGAATGTACTTACTATATTTCCCCTGCAGCATATATCTAGCCTTTATTGAAATAATGTATCCATTACTCTTGGAGATTGAACTTTCAGTGGCAAGTTAAAGCACTGGTTGTTTAAATAGTAAATATAGCTTTTGTGTTGCAACACTGTCCCTCATCTAATTTGTTTCTGTTTTTCACAAAATTATGTTTACCTGTCAACATTTTTAAATTATCTGCTTTATGCAGGAAATGTTTATCACCACATGGGCCCCTGAGAAATAAAAGCCACCACATTTTCTCTATTACCTATCACTATAATTCCAAATTAATGTGATATCAATAACAATTACATCCCAAAGCACAAATTGCTGCATTTGATAAAAATTAAATTATGCAATTTCCTCCGTGATGTCTCCCATTTCCTCTTTCTTTCCAGGGATTTTTGAATTATTTATGTTGCTTTGTTTCTTTTGCAAATGTTTGAAATCTCAGTACAACCTAGTTCTTGCAACTGCCTGCTATAAATATACCTTCTGCTACCTGTACACCATCTCCTGAATCTGTCCTTTTTGAGATTGTACAAACATAGTGTTGTTGCTTAGCCTGATTTCAACAGAAAATAAGTCACTGTAATCAATGGAATATTAATCAGTTCAAAGGATTCAAATATGCTTTAGCAAAGGCAGAGCCATTCTCAGCAAAGGGAGTAGCTTCACTGCCAGAATTATGTTGCCTTGAAACCCAGAAAGAGGTGTCTCTTTCAACACTTTCAAGAACTCCCACCATTACAGCCATCTCCGTGCCTGGGGTATGGGACAGCATGACTCTGTCCTTTAGGCCCTTTCTAGTGATGTTACTTTGAATTCCCTGGGCTTGCAATAGTTGCCCCTTGGAGACTTTGTGGTGGGTTGCGTAATTTCTGGTATGTTTAGTATGTGTGTAGGAATTTTAATTGTTTTTATAGATTTTTTATGTGATGCTTTCATCCTTAAAATAAATGTGCTCTGCTGAAAGAGAGCTGTGTGGTGACTTATAAGTCCTGGCACACACTATTCATAGATCTCGGACAGAAAGAAACACACAAGTATCGGCCTTTAGGAAGACTGGCTTGTTGGGGATATCACAGTGTATTGGAGAAAACTATTCAGCCTTACAATCCTCAGTCAGAAGGGAGTAGGACTTGAGTCCCTGCCCAGAGACAGGTGATGGATGAAGGCTTGAGATCTGACTTGGCACTCCTGGAGCGGACCATAAAGTGGGGATATAGGTTGAAGTTGAAATCACCAAGGATAAGGGTGAGAGTTTGTGAAGAGAAGGAGAGCCAGGAGTAAAAATTAAATGAGAAAGAGGAAGGTGATCAGTCATGAAGGAGGGTTGGGGGGAGGTGATGTTTACATAAGGGAAGAAGCAAAGGGAATGTTGCTTGAAGAAGGTGAAGGAAAGAGAGAAAAAGTGAGGGGCTGATAGAGGCCAGAGAGAAGTCAGACACCACATCACATTTCTGAGGGATGGCATTTGATGGGAAATGCATAAAGAGTGACTTTTGTAAGAGTAAAAGAGTACTTGTGGCACCTTAGAGACTAACAAATTTATTTGAGCATAAGCTTTCGTGAGCTACAGCTCACTTCACCGGATGCTTATGCTCAAAAAATTTGTTGGTCTCTAAGGTGCCACAAGTACTCCTTTTCTTTTTGTGGATACAGACTAACACGGCTGCTACTCTGAAACCTTTTGTAAAAGAGTGGCTGTACAGGCAGATTCAGAGGTGGGGACCCAGGTCTCACTGAGTGCCAGGAAATGCAGGGATTGAGAAGTGAAGAAGTTTTGAAGGGTAGTGATCTTCTCAGAGATGGGGTGGGCATTCAAGTGGGAACAGAAGAAAGAAAAGAAGGGAAGAAAAAGGATGGGGATGGGGGTAAGGCTTAAAAGGTAGAGATGGTGACAGAGACGGATGAGGCGGGTGGTAAGAGTGGTGATGGAGAAAGGAAGGGCCAGGGGTGTGGGAGATGTCACAATAGGAACATGTGGCAATACGGTGTAGGGTAAGGGAAGAGAGGATGAAAAAGACAGAAGAAATGAAAAGTGGAGTGTAGAATGGAAGGGGAAATGAAGATATAGGGAGGGGATGAGGTAGATGGTGGAAGGAAGAGGAAGATAGGGATTAGGCACAGAAGTGTGAGGAGCATGGAGGCTAGTCAGAGATCCGAATGAATAGTAGATCAGTTAAATATGAAGCAAATAACTGAGTTACTTACATATGCATAAGATCAAATCTAACAGCTGGCAAGATCAGTCAGTGAGTCACAGATGAGGTGGTTACAGTTTCAGTCATTCAGCTGAGCTGAAAGTTAATTTGGGAGGCAAAAAGAAAGAGTGATTGTTTCAGAGGATGTAGGAGACACAGCTAGAGACTAAAACAGCATCCCCAGGGGATGAGAAGATGGGCTCCTGGCCACACTGGGCACAGCCTGTGGTGCACTTGGAATTTTAAGAGAGAAAGGGTCGAGGACCATGGTAACATGACGAACACCAACAAGACCACAGAGTGAACTCTAGTGAATGCAGTGGGAGGATACAAACCCTTGGTTCCGTGAAGCAGATTCTGTCCTAGTTGGCCACAGAGTATGGCTCAGTAAACTGGTGATAGCATTTTAATGAGGAAGGGTGTTTAGTTCAAAAATGTTTATTAAGTGCTTTGGAACCTGTGATGAATGGTGCTATTATATATAATTCTTTCCATTTTTTATTTTTATTTTTTTTACAGGCAGGCTTGTGGGGGCCCATCACTATAGTCTCTGTGCAACACACATATTAATTATTGAATTATATAATTATTAATCATTAGAGACAAAGGATTTATGTATGAAGATTTACTCTCCAACAATAGTAGGCACAGCCTAGAGGGGAAAAGCAAGGAAGTTAATGAAGTTCCTGAGGGAGACACAATATAAGGTTACTCATCCACTTGCCCTTTTTGCACTCTCCCTCTCTTTCTCTCTCTCTCTCCTGACTTTAGGAAATCTCAAATGAGAAAAACAATGCATGCTGTGAGATGAGTAATTTAGCCACGTGTCATGTTTTCCACTTTGATTTGATTGACTCTGATCTCTTAAACAAACACCAGAATCACTGAGTAAGTAAAGCATGCTTGACCAATGAACATAAACCATGTAATAACAAGGTCACTTCACCTGCCCTGTGTTGTCCACCAAACCTCATAAGGATGGCCACTAAGTTGCAATACAATCTAGCTCTGCAGCAGCTCACAAGGAACTACCAATGAGGTGGAATATAACTCTCTCTAGGCTTGAGTGATTCTCTGTGAAGAAAGTAATTAATCAGAACAGTGATAGGAGTCAAGGGGGCACTCCATGTCTGACGTGTTCAGATGAGTCTTATGTTTAGAGTGTTTATATCCAGCGACCTTTTGAGGATGTTAACAGAAGTAGCAAGAAGCAATTATGTTAATTTCAGCTGCAGGTGGTTGAGAAGTTTTGCTAGTCAGGTAAAAAGGGAAACATTTATTTATAACTATTTTGTGAAAACTACTTCCCTTGCCCCCTACCACTGGTGATAATACAAAGACTTGCACCAAAGTAGGACAGACGCATAGATATTAAGGTCAGAAGGGACCATTATGATCATCTTATCTGACCTCCTGCACAATGCAGGCCACAGAATCTGTCCCACCCACATCTGCAATAAATCTCCCACCTATGTCTGAGCTATTGAAGTCCTCAAATCATGGTTTAAAGATTTCAAGGTGCAAAGAATCCTCCAGCAAGTGACCCATGTCCCCTGCTACAGAGGAAGGCAAAAAACCCTCAGGGCATCTTCCAATCTGCCCTGGAGGAAAATTCCTTCCCGACCCCAAATATGGTGATCAGCTGAAACCCTGAGCATGTGGGAAAGATTCACAAGCCAGATATCCCAGAAAGAATTCTCTGTAGTAACTCAGATCCCACCCCATCTAACATCCCATCACAGGCCTTTGGGCCTATTTACCATGACTAGTTAAAGATCAATTAATTGCCAAAATCATGTTATCCCATCATACCATATCCTCCATAAACTTATCGAGTTTAATCTTGAAGCCAGATAGGTCTTTTGCCCCCATTGCTTCCCTTGGAAGGCTATTCCACAACTTCACTCCTCTGATGGTTAGAAACCTTCATCTAATTTCAAGTCTAAACTTCCCAATAGCCAGTTTTCTCCATTTGTTCTTGTGTCCACATTGGTACTGAGCTTAAATAATTCCTCTCCCTCTCCGGTATTTATCCCTCTGGTATATTTATAAAGAGCAATCATATCTCCACTCAACCTTCTTTTGGTTAGGCTAAACAAGCCAAGCACCTTGAGTCTCCTTTCATAAGACAAGGTTTTCCATTCCTCAGATCATCCTAGTAGCCCTTCTCTGTACCTGTTCCAGTTTGATTTCATCCTTCTTAAACATGGGACACCAGAACTGCACACAGTATTCCAGGTGAGGTCTCACCAGTGCCTTATATAACGGTACTAAAACCTCCTTATCTCTACTGGAAATACCTGGCCTGATGCATCCCAAGACCGCATTAGCTTTTTTCACGGCCATATCACATTGGCAGCTCATAGTCATCCTATGATCAACCAATACTCCAAGGTCCTTCTCCTCCTCCATTACTTCTAATTGATGCACCCCAGCTTATAACTAAAATTCTTGTTATTAATCCCTAAATGCATAACCTTACACTTCTCACTATTAAATTTCATCCTATTACTACTACTCCAGTTTACAAGGTCATCCAGATCCTCCTGTACAATATCCCGGTCCTTCTCTAAATTGGCAATACCTCCCAGCTTTGTATCATCTGCAAACTTTATTAGCACACCCCCACTTTTTGTGCTGAGGTCAATAATCAAAAGACTAAATAAGATTCATCTCAAAACCAGTCCCTGAGGAACTCCACTGGTAACCTCCCTCCAGTCTAATAGTTCACCTTTCAGTATGACTCACTGTAGTTTCCCTTTTAACCAATTCCTTACCAACCTTTCAATTTTCATATTGATCCCCATCTTTTCCAATTTAACTAATAATTCCCCATGTGGCATGGTGTCATAAATATAAAGAGAAGGGTTAACACCTTTAAAATCCCTTCTGGCCAGAGGACAAATCCTTTCACCTGTAAAGGGTTAAGAAGCTAGAATAACCTCGCTGGCACCTGACCAAAATGACCAATGAGGAGACAAGATGCTTTCAAAAGCTGGGAGGAGGGAAAAAACAAAGGGTCTGTGTCTGTCTGTGTGATTCTTTTGCCAGGGACAGAACAGGAATGGAACAGGAATCCTTCTTTTCAGAAACTGTATGCTTTTTCATTGTTCTTAAGATCCAAGGGTTTGGGTCTGTGTTCACCTATGCAAATTGGTGAGGATTTTTACCAAACCTTCCACAGGAAGTGGGGTGCAAGGGTTGGGAGGATTTTTGGGGGAAAGATGTTTCCAAACAACGCTTTCCTAATAAAAAAAAACCCCGGATAAACGTTTGGTGGTGGCAGTGGAAGTCCAAGGGCAAAGGGTAAAATAGTTTGTACCTTGGGGAAGTTTTAACCTAAGCTGGTAAAAGTAAGCTTAGGAGGTTTTCATGCATGTCCCCACATCTGTACCCTAGAGTTCAGAGAGGGGAAGGAATTTTGACACACAGTATCAAACACCTTACTGAAATCTAGGTAAATTAGATCCACTGTGTTTCCTTTGTCTAAAAAAATCTGTTACTTTCAGGTTGGTTTGTCACGATCTACCTTTTGTAAAACCATGTTGAATTTTGGCCCATTTACCATTGACATCAATGTCCTTAACTACTTTCTCCTTCAAATTTTTTTCCAAGACCTTGCATACTACAGATGTCAACTAACAGGCCTATAGCTACCCGGATCAGTTTTTTTTTCCTTTCTTAAAAATAGGAACTATGTTAGCAATTCTCCAGTCATACGGTACAACCCGAGTTTACGGATTCATTAAAAATTCTTGCTAATGGGCTTGCAATTTCATGTACCAATTTCTTTAATATTCTTGGATGAAGATTATCTGGGCCCCCCGATTTAGTTCCATTAAGCTGTTCGAGTTTCACTTCAACCTCAGATATGGTAATATCTACCTCCATATCTTTATTCTCATTTGTCATGCTACCATTATCCCTAAGATCCTCATTAGTCTTATTAAAGACTGAGGCAAAGTATTTGTTTAGATATTGGGCCATGCCTAGATTATCCTTAACCTCCACTCCATCCTCAGTGTTTAGCAGTCCCACTTCTTCTTTCTTTGTTTTCTTCTTATTTATATGGCTATAGAACCTTTTACTATTGGTTTTAATTCCCTTTTCAAGACCCAACTCTACTTGACTTTTAGCCTGTCTCACTTTATCCCTACATGTTCTGGCCTCAATAAGGTAGCTTTCCTTGCTGATCCCTCCCATCTTCCACTCCCTGTATGCTTTCTGCTTTTTCTTAATCACCTCTTTGAGATGCTTGCTCATCTAGCTTGGTCTACAACTCCTGCCTATGAATTTTTTCCCCTTTCTTGGGATGCAGGCTTCCAATAGCTTCTGCAGCTTTGACTTGAGATAATCCCAGGCCTCCTCTGCCTTTAGATCCATAAGTTCTTCAGTCCAATCCACTTCCCTAACTAATTTCCTTAATTTTTGAAAGTTAGCCCTTTTGAAATCAAAAACCCTAGTCGCAGATTTATTTTTGTTTATCATTCAGTTTGAACTGAATTACCTCGTGATCACTTGAACCAAGGTTGTCCCCTCCAACTATTTCTTCTATGAGGTCCTCACTACTCACCAAAACCAATTTTGCACCAAATGTGACAGGCAATTTACACTGTGATAAGATTGGTCTAGACTTGGGAAAGTGGTTGAGGTTAACTCACAGTTAGTTATCACATTTCGGGTAACCCCAACTTTTATGTTGATAATGCAGTATCTCAATCCCAACAAGGAGTAAGTGCCATGTTTTCAAAAATTACTAGTGATTCTGCTGTCTTAGTTTGTGGCTACCCAAGTTGAGGTGTCTTAAAAGAAGCATCCGCCCGATTTTTGGAAGTAGGGTGCTCAGCCCTTTCTGAAAATCAGATCCTATCAAGGTGTCTCAAATTAGGTACTCCAAAATTGAGGCATCTAAAGTCACTGATTACTTTTGAAAATCTTGGTCAAGATTTTAACTGTTATAGCAGACAGTTGTGAGCACTTGTTCACTGGCACAACATTAAACAGTTAAGTGTGAGCCAGGGTTTCATGTCAAGTTTTCACTGGTGATTCCCATTGTAACAACCACCATTCAAAATCTTTTTAACCTTTTATTAAAAGACACAAAAAAAGAAGGAAAAAAACAGTTCAAGCATTAGGAGCTTAAAATATTATGTAAGGCTTTTAATTTAATATTATTCCTCATACATTTTAGTTGTATAGAGTCTTTTATAGGGCCTCTCATTTAACTGTTTAATCTCTAGAATTTTTCAGCTCATTTGCCAACCCATGACTTTACCAGGATCCTTGCAGATTACTGTTACTGTTCTTTTAACTTAAATAGTTAAGACATCTGTTTGGTATTTGGCCACTCAACCCTCATTTTGTGTCTAAAACTCAATGCAGCTCTTTGGGTTGCATAAGCAATGAGATGCCTTTGTATAAGTCAATGGCATGCCCTCTTCTGGAACACTGTATTTTGTTATGGTTATCCTATCTTATAAAAGGATACAGCAGAAAAAAGGTGGTTCAGAGACTGACTTAAAATGACTAGAGGCATTCCATAATATCCATATGAAGAGAGATTGAAAAGTTGAGACTTAATTTCGAGCAGATGCATTGGCAAGAATATGATAAAAATATACAAAATAAGGAATGCTACAGTGAAGATAGGATAAATAGAAGTATACTTTCTCATAGTACAATAGTGAAATGGTATGAAAAAAGTATTAGAGGAAAAAATGTTTAAAACATACACTCAGGATTGCTTGTATATGCAGTTACTCAGGAAATTGATTGAAACAATAATCATATGATTTTAATCTATCAGAATTGAGAAACCCTAATCATGATCAATCCATATATTAAAATAATATTTAAATAGATTTGAATAACATATAATGCTAAGAAATTCATGATCTGTTTGTTGATATTGGATGAGAAGAAAAAAAGGCTACACTTGTCAAATACTTTTTTTATTATCTATTTGTTCAATTCTACGTTTTTCAACATTAAAGGTGTAAACTGAATTACAGTATTTATTAAAGTGCTGCCTAAAAATGCATTAAACAAAAAATAGCCACTATCTCTGAAATGGAAAAATCAACAGTTTTCCACATATCTTTCCAAGGATGTTGCATATCGTATGACTTTCTACCAATTTTGCCTAAGTCATCTGCTCTAATCCTCAGTTGGCAGATAGGACAGCTACAAAGAACCAAGTCTTAATGGATAAATAAAAGGCTGACACTGAAGTCAGAGGCTTGAAGGGACAGCTTATCAGGGCCCTCAAAACAAAACAGAAGGGCCCACGCTTCCAAGTGTAGTGCTGGACTCCTTATTCCCCCGTGGTTGTTTAAATATACAAAAATAGTTGTGTTGTATTATCTGATTAAAACAAGACATGCCTTACAGTAGCCTAGAACCTTCTCAGAGCTAGTGTGACTGCTCTCAGTGGTTTATGCAATGAGCCTTCTTCTCCATGCTCCAGAGACCCTGGGTTACTTGGAGACCCAAACAAACTCCTCAGTCCTCCAGGCTAGTGTTGGTTGTGAGGGATCTGGAAGACAGATGGGTATGCAGCCTCTACATCTACTGAAGTCTCAAGTCCCTGTGGGACACCACAGAGGCCAGGGACACCATCTGAAACTTTGTTGAGCCTTTTGGGGTTGAGAATAGCTCTGATACCCCGCACTATACTTCTGTACAATGAAGAAGATAAGTTCTCTATGTTCTACAATTTCTACTGAGGAAACACTCTCTATCACATTCATACCCAGAATGAGAGATATTTTCATTTTGGATCAGATTATGTTTTATGCAGTCATTGGAGCTGTATGACTGGATAAAGAATGGATGGGGTGGAGCCCACAACTCTAGGGAGTATCCCTGGCTCACTGTTTCCCTGAACTACTTGTCTGTGGTTGATGAAAACCATTTCTCTAGGACATTGGAAATCCTATCCCCTATCTTCAGCTCTGGGCGGAGGTGTCAAGGTTCCTCCCCCACTCTGAACTCTAGGGTACAGATGTGGGACCTGCATGAAAAACCTCCTAAGTTTATCTTTACCAGCTTAGGTCAAAACTTCCCCAAGGTACAAAATATTCCACCCGTCGTCCTTGGATTGGCCGCTACCACCACCAAACAAATACTGGTTACTGGGGAAGAGCTGTTTGGACGCGTCTTTCCCCCCAAAATACTTCCCAAAACCTTGCACCCCACTTCCTGGACAAGGTTGAGTAAAAAGCCTTACCAATTTGCCTAGGTGACTACAGACCCAGACCCTTGGATCTTAAGAACAATGAACAATCCTCCCAACACTTGCACCCCCCCCCTTTCCTGGGAAATGTTGGATAAAAAGCCTCACCAATTTGCATAGGTGACTACAGACCCAAACCCTTGGATCTGAGAACAATGAAAAAGCATTCAGTTTTCTTACAAGAAGACTTTTAATAGAAATAGAAGTAAAGAAATCACCTCTGTAAAATCAGGATGGTAGATACCTTACAGGGTAATTAGATTCAAAACATAGAGAACCCCTCTAGGCAAAACCTTACATTACAAAAAAGATACACAGACAGAAATAGTTATTCTATTCAGCACAATTCTTTTCTCAGCCATTTAAAGAAATCATAATCTAACGCATACCTAGCTAGATTACTTACTAAAAGTTCTAAGACTCCATTCCTGGTCTATCCACGGCAAAGACAGCATAAAGACAGACACACAGACCCTTTGTTTCTCTCCCTCCTCCCAGCTTTTGAAAGTATCTTGTCTCCTCATTGGTCATTTTGGTCAGGTGCCAGCGAGGTTACCTTTAGCTTCTTAACCCTTTACAGGTGAGAGGAGTTTTCCCCTGGCCAGGAGGGATTTCAAAGGGGTTTACCCTTCCCTTTATATTTATGACAGGAGGCCTATCCAATCTTTTGCATAAAGTGGATTCTGGGGGGGAGGAGGACATCGGGATGGGAACTTCATTACATCCATTCAGGCATCAGCTACAAATGCTGTTGGCTATGTAGACCCTCTTCAAAATGGAGCCAAAATCAGGGTTATATCTGTTCCTAAGGACTTGGAGATCCTCCAGCGAGGAAAGAGATGCTCCTGCAAAGCAAGCTGCCAGGACACTCAGAGTGACAGAGGAGGCCTCAAATCCCTCTCTGAGGGAGTCCTCCATCTTTCTATCCATGGGTTCCTCAGGATGGAACTCTCCTTCTGAGGAAATAACTGTATCTCTGGTGAGGGACGCTTTCGTAGCATCAACCTTTGGTATATCAGCAATAGAGCCTTTTGGTTCTTGAATGTTACAGAACCTGAGGTTGCTCTGGTTAATATGCTTAGTTTTATCAGGCTTGTTCCATTCATCCCTAATCACACCCTCAATGGAGGAGTGAAGATGCATTGCAGCCTCAGGGGAGGCTTTTGAAGGAAGAAATTTACTTTGACGTTTACCCACAGGAGCCTGCTCAGGTTACAGAGCTCGACAGCTCATCTTCCTGAGTGGAGGAGGGAAAGTAAGAGTCATATCTCTTGGATTTTTTCTACTTCTTCCTCCCACCCCTCACACCACCTCTTTTTAGCCTTTTTAGATTTCTTAACCTTTTTAATACAGTTTGCGAGAGTGGAAGCTTTTCTGAAACTTAGGCAAAGCCTTTTGTGGCTTGCCTTCCTTAGGGCCTGTAGCCCTCTCTAGAAGTCTGTCTCAGAATCCTGCCCCACTGGCTCCCATTCCCCGTGTGAGAGGGGCGAGGGGAACTCACCACAGCCCTCTTGGTTGGTTTGGGAGGGAGGGAGGGGCTGCACAGAAGCCCTGCTTCTTTCCCCAGGATGCTCAGGACCCACTTTAAGATGGGGAGGGGAGACTTGTGGCCTCGCAAGCCTTCCCTCTTTGCTCTGTAAGGATCCCCTGGGATTTACCCCCAAATCAAGTGATCAGAGTCCCCCTCACTTTTGGAGCCTTTCCCCGCTTTGGATTGGGGTTTCTGGTCCATGCTCCCCCTGTTGGAGTCACGGCTGCCTTGGTGGGCTGGGGACCCTACACGCCTGTCTGACTCATGGCCCCAGGATCTAATGGAGTTAGGGATGGAAGGCTGGGTGCAGGCTGGGCACAACTTGCTGTCTGCCAAGCTTGGAAAGGCTGCCTCACATCTACAGCACCACTTGGATTTGAGTCTGTGCTTTCTTGGCTCAACTTCTATGCCTTTATGGGACAGAGAAATTGGCAGGGAGACAGTGAAGTGGATGCTCAGGGAGGGTTAAACCCATGAGAGATTGACCCAAGGAGGGGGAAGAACACCAAGGATGGAGAATACCGCTCCCGCTGCCCAAAAAATTAGGCAGAAAAATTAAAATAGGAGTGAAAGAAACCATCATTTTCTGCTGAGGCAGACAATTTGGCACCAGAGGGGTGTGTGGCCAGACCATGTGGAGCCAAACAATGATTTGCCTCCCTAATAGTCAGAGAGAGGAGACCAGCTCAGATGTCCAGAACTGTGGGAGACACTGGGCTGCAGAAAGGACATACAGTACATAAAATATAACACATATAATTTGATAATGCAAAACCAAAGCTACTTGATTGATCTATACTGATGAGTATCAGTGATAATTAGAGCTCTGTGAAGTGACAAGTTACCATTTTTCAGTCCAAGGCTTGGCAAACTGGGTCTAAGGTGAACTTTTTGCTGTTGCTGCCAGCGAACAGAGTTCTGAGCAGAAAAGTAATGCCTTGATGTGCAATGGGCAAATAATTAATTTGCCTTCTTCGTTGCTTTCACAATTTTTTTTGTCCCTTATATTGGTCAACAGAGCATTGTGTGGGGGAAGTGATACTGTATTTTTGGAGGTTGGGGGGGAGTTATTTTTATTTATACCTAAGAGCCCAAGTCATAAAAAGACTCCAGCATGCTAGGTGCTGCACAAACACAGAACAAAAAAGAGGGTCCCCAGCCTAATGAGTTTGCAATCTAAGTATAAGACAAGAGACAACAGGCAGCTACAGACAGACAAATGGGGAGCTCAAGGTTCTTCTGCATTTAGCAAAATGCATATGGAGAGGTAGAAAATATTTCACTGTTTTTATTAATCTCACAAACTTGAAAATTTTCCACAGATTCACCAAAATGCATCTCTAACTATTCTGGTGGAAAGGTGGTCTTATGTTTAAGGCACTGCACTATAACACAGTATATCCAAATCATCTTCATAACTCTGCCACCCACTTCCTGTGTGAACTCATTAATCTGTCTGTGTGAATTGTCACATTGCTGAATTTCACCATGTGTGCCTCATTTCTCCATCTATTAAATTAATATTACTTCTCCCCGTCACAGGAAAGTTTTGAATATACATGTGTATGTTGACTATACATCTGTTTAATTTTAAGCCTGGGGTTTTCAAAAATGCTCAGCATGGGCCTAGCTCAACTTACATTAAAGTCAATGTTGCAGCTCCCAGTGACTTCACTGGGAGCAAAGTTTGACCAATGACAAAATGTTTTTGAAAATTCCATCCCCAATTCATCTTGCATCTTCAGCTGGTTTCATTATGCTTTTGTGAGTTGAAGTGCCTCCTTCATATTAAATTACTAAATTTGAACCTTCAACGTTCCCGTTGTATGAGAAATTCCTGTTTTCTTTCTTGTTGTCATGTATCTAGCACACATTTTCTTTTTTTTTTGCAGGAATCTTACTTTTAATTACTGACACTGGTATAGCCCACCCAAAAATATATACACCGTATTTAAAATTAACAAACTGTTACTTTGATAAGAGCAATGCTTTAACACTTGATGATTGCACTGCTGTTTACTTTTTTTCCCTCTTCTGAAAGTTACTGTATTGCAACCTCTGCTGAATAAATAAGTGAGAAATTAGTGTTTTGCTAGTGGGGAACTCTCAGTTCCCAGTTTATCTTAAACAATCATTATAGAAAATAGGAAAGGTTGACAATCATATGCCCCTGGAAGCCAATACTACAGGATCAAGCCCTAGGTCGCTTAGAACTATGTGTTTGCCTGTGCCAGATTGTCCCTTACAATATAATTTCTAGCACTCTTTAAAAGCTTTCTTTAAAAAAAAAAGTGTGTTGAGCACTACAGCTTCCTAATAGTGCCAGTCCCCTCCCCCAACTCTTCCTACCCATTCTTGATGGTTATTAATGGCCTTCAAATATTTATAGACAAATATCAGAGCCTTCCTGAATTATCACTTACAATGAAACTATTTCTTTTAGTCTTTTCATCATAACTCAGTCCTTCCAGTCATCGAAGGACTATTTGATGTTTCCTATACTATTTCCTGTACTCCCTCCATTTTCTCTACATCTTTCTGGTAATGTGGTACTCATGAAATAAACACAATATTCCAGGAATAGTTTTGCCAGAATCACAAAAGATGAAATTCTCTTCTGTTCAAAGGGCCAGTAAAACACCCGTTTCTCTCTTTAGCACTTAAGTCCTATTGTGAGAACAAAAGAATGTACTTGTGATTAAGCAAATCCAGATAGATTTTGCACCAAGACCGTCATACTCTGTCAGAGTCTGATGACAGGCAAAATCCAGTCTCTAACTATAACAAAAGAAAAAAAAATCCCTTGACAAGGAATTAATAAATTAAGTTGTTCGTTGAGAAACAGAAGCTCCCAATACTTTACTGCTTAGGGAGCAACATCTCTGCTGAATGGATGTGCTTCCATCGAGACAAAAGATACAATACACTCAACCAGTCACTGCACGCAAGTCCATCTTACAAATCATGCTCTCTGTGGTCAAAGATTTGAAAGGTAACTTTAAATAATCACACAGCTCTGAGTCCACATTTTCTTGGCTTTGTGTGCAGTTATTATTTATTGTTTGCTTTAGAAGAGCAGTGGAGAATTTGGCCATCCATGACTTACTTAAGGTCATGCAATAAGGCTACGGCAGAGTCAGAAATTGAGACTCAGCTCTTCTCAGTTCCAGTGTAGCATCTTATTTATTACTCATGCGGCAGTGCTGCCTAACTGCCCCGAGGCTGGGACCCCATTGCGCGAGTTGTTGTACAAACATGGAATGGGAGACAAGCTCTGGCCCATAAAAGCTTACAATACAAACAGATTAAAGACAGACAACACATGAAAGGAAGAAAAGGCACAGAGAGCTGTGGGGCTTTGCCCAATCTCATACAGCAAATCAGTGGCAGAGCTCAGAATAGCACCAGAGGCTCCTGACTCCCTGTCAAATGCCTGTCCATTAAACTCCACTGCCTCCAGGGGACAGAACCCCTGTCTGATATTAGACAGACATACACACAGAATATTTTTTCTTATGGATTTTGCTATGGTGGCCTATGAAAATCTCCAGCAAGGAGAAAGAGATGTCAACCTAGTAAGTTTAACAACAGGGCGGGCGGAGGGAAATCAGTAAAACTGTCTGCGAAACTCGTTCAACATATTTTCAGTTCTTTATTCTTAAATACTCTCCCCATCAATCTGCTCAGGGATAAGGAACAATATTTAATTTGTAGCTTGTGGATGGAGATGGAGCAGGTGTTACTTCATGTGCAAATCTCTGTTGCCTACCAGTATGTGATCAGACGAGCACAGATCAAGTTTAATATCATCTCATACGCCTATATCTGAACTCATTTTTACAGATCTTTGAAGTGTTTTTTCTGAGCTTTGATGTCAACATAATAGCTGCGTGTTCTCCCAAATTGCAACATTTAAATCACACAGAGATGTTCCTAATCTGTGTGATATTGGAGAAAATTGCTCTCTAAAGATTTGCCCTTGACGAAGCTAAATACCTATGGAAAAATAAAAAAAAAAAAAGTCAGTGGAAAACATTCCATCCAATCATCCTGTTTTAGTTAAAATTCAGTGCAGGAGCAGAACTATCACAGGCAAAAGAGTGGATCTAGTGCTCAGGAGTACGTGATGTGGAGAGCACCAGCCTTACATGACTGGAACCCCTCCATTGCAGCTGCATTTTCCTCCCTTCCCCCACCAGCTTCTGAGGACATTATCTTTAGGAGACTGAAGTAATACTTGGGTGGAGATTTTCAGCTACTCACACTCCCCGCCCCCAGAATACAAAACAGAGCAAATAATCCTGATTACCCAGTATTGGGTAAATAGGTAACTAGGCAAAGATAAGTCCAGGCAGACACTTTGTGTCAGAAATCTCCTAAGACTGTGCTTATACACATTCTCCCCCAAATTAAATTTAAAAACCTATTTTACCTCATTTTATAATACCCAGGAGCAAACCTATATCTATCCTTCTCAGTACTTATATGTATCCTCACGACACCACTCTAAGGCAAGGATCTACTATTATTCCCTTTTTACAAATGGAGAACTGAGGTACAGAGAAAGTAAATGACTAGACCAAAGTCACACATGAAGTCTTTGGCAGAGTAGGGAATTGAGCCAAGATCAGCACCTGAAGGAAAGTTTCCTGAAGCTAAACGTAAGTGAGGACAATGGAAGCAAATAAACATGGGGGAAAAACCCTTTTTATACTTCCGGCCACCTTCCCGAAATTCCTCTGCCCCCAAATTCACTCCCAATGTACTCATTGCCCCTCACAGCATTTTTACTTTCTCTCCCTATCCTCCCCTATATTCACCTGCTCCTCAAAGTGTCACACTGTCTCCGAATAGCACAAGGGAGTTAGTGGACTCATCCCCCCTGATAATAATGGGCTTATGATGGCCATTTTTAAAAAAGAGCATTGCTTCATGACTTCCTCTACAGGGAAAGAGTTTTATGTTTCAACCTGTAGTATACTCCAGGTTGAAGCATCACCATGGGCAGCTATTCATCACTGTATCCTACGCTCCCACTGAGGAAGCTATAGATACTAATACAGATGAATTCTATTAGCAGCTAGCAGCAGCAGTGCAATCTGTTCTGCCACACAATGAATTTATTATACTCAGAAATATGAATACAGCACTAAATTGTCCCAAAACTGGCTTAAAAACTATTCTCAGGCCCCATTTTATTCTGGAACAATAAATGGCAACTCTGAAGATATTTACTCTCCCTTTGTGCTTCTCGCTACATTACCATCACTGGCAGTTGATTCAGGCACGTTAGAATTCTATCGGGAAACCTGGATATCCAAGGATGACCAGATAAGGAAGGAGATGGACTGTATATTGGTCCAGAATCGTAATATAGCAAGGTCATACATGGTCTATAGAGGTGCAAATCCTGGTAAATACTGACCATAGTTTCCTTACTACTAAAATGTCAATTGCTCCAATTTCAACATAAGAATTCACCTATTAATGGTACATAAGGAACAACACATCTGTGAAAATTCAGTACATGGTAACAAGTTCTCTGTCACAGTGAAAAACACATTTGAAGCACTTGGTGCCTTCCTGGATGACCTAGAATTAGCCTGGATAGCAATAAGGAATGAATATTTTGAGTGCACATTTAACGTGTAATGAAAACATTAATGTCCAGACCTGGATGCATTAGCTGAAGATGCAATCCCTAAACCTGAAACTTGTGTAGGTTCATCTACACTGGATAAGGTTCACACTGCAAGACCCAAAGGCACACCACCTTAACTTCTCCATAAAGAGCACCATAAAGCCCATAAGCATAGCATTACACCAACTATTTGTCTGGGCATGGACCATAGGGAAGTTACCAGCAGAGTGGAAGGAAGAGATCATTATACCTCTCTATAAGCGGAAAGGCCCATGCACTGTATGGTAACTACAGGCCAATAACTCTACTTTCTGTCCCTGGAAAAGACTTTAAATGTGTCTACTGGTGCAACTCCAGTATTAGCTTGTGAAATGCCATCACCCAGAGCAATCAGGTCACTGCTATATAGTCTACAATGGACACTATACTTACTCTCCATCTTTTATCTGAGATCCATCATGAATTTATCTTGTCTTTGATATCAGCATTTGTAGACCCAAAGGCAACAGAGCTGTCAACAGAGCTGCTTTGTAGAAAGCCAGATTAATGTAGCCTGATCTATAGATTATGTATTAATTATATTGATTACTTAAGAATTCCAAGTTATCACTTTGAGGATAGTTATCACTTTGGTCCCGAGATCAGGCTCAATATTATTAAAATTACTATATAGTTGGGAACCCCAATGTGCACAGTTGCAACTTTCAAACTATAGGAACTCTTCTATATTTACAAATAGTTTATTAATGTATTTAGCAAAGTCACAAACACTAACTTAGTAAGGTAGATAGGGACTACAGAATGTACATCTGCACATCCTCACACCATCACTTGCAGAAAGACCTGAAATGTAAGCCATCATCTTCCTCACCACCATCACCTCATCACCAGTAGCCATCTTTCTGCCACATCTCTCTCTCCCTCTGCCCATAGGCTAGGATGTAACTTTTATAATATACGCTGATGCCACTATGTCTAATGTATATTCAGTAGAGGCATCTCCCCTCTTCCTTGTTTGTATCTCCTCATCCTACTAATATTGAGGTGTCTTTCTTCTATAATTTAGTATATTAATGAGAT
Source organism: Lepidochelys olivacea (assembly GCF_965140295.1). Taxonomy (NCBI): domain Eukaryota; kingdom Metazoa; phylum Chordata; order Testudines; family Cheloniidae; genus Lepidochelys; species Lepidochelys olivacea. Next base: position 174,056,602 of record NC_140411.1, read on the forward strand.
CAACTTATTATCATATACATCAATTCGTTGACATGACACTCTTGCAGTTGGATGTTCTTTCCAAAACTTTCCAAAAGCTGGTGTTAACTCATGTTTCTGTGGCTGGCTGATGTCATTATGGACAAAGTTCCCCCTTACACACTCTACTTCCAGTTCCCCAAAGCTTAGGGGTTACTGTTAGGCTGCTTATCTGTGCCTCAAGCCTTATGCTAACTGCTGAAGCCAGTGTCTTACAGGATACAAACCTGTAGGTTCCTTGCATTACTGCTGTATATAATAAAGGCAAAATATAATGAAGGCAAGGCAGTGAATATAATAAAGGTAAGCTAGCCCTATGGGCTACATGAGGCATCAGTGTTTCAGACATCTTCCAGAGGCTAATTCTAGATCTACATAATGACTCAGGGGCATGAAAGCAACGGGGGTCCCAGAGATCCCACAGGTTTTACACTAGCTCCGGGGTGAAGCAGGGATGTGTCCTGGCCCCAGCCCTGTTCTGCTGCACAATGGATTGCCTCCTTGAACATATCTCCACACATACCAGTATAACTGTCAGTTCAAACTCTTTTACCAACCTGGATTATGCAGATGATGTTGTTCTCTTTGGTCAGGAAGCATATGATTGCAAAGATGCACTGGAGAGTTTCCAGCACAGGGCAGCTGTCTTTGGGTTAAGGGTTTCTTGGGCAAAAAATAAAAATCCAGAGTATCAACACAAAGGTTGTGATACAAGACACCTGTACTTCTGGACAAAACATGGAAGTAGCGGATGACTTCATCTACTTAGGCTTTAAAGCATCATCAAATGGGCACAGTCAGACAGACATCCTGAAGAGACCTGGTTTAGTAGCCTCAGCCATGAAGAACCTGCACAGGGTCTGGAGTCAAAAGTTGATGGAACTATATACAAAAGTACAGATTTATCAAACTTGAGTGTTTCCAGTCCTCTTAAATGGATGTGAAATATGGACATAGCTTAAACAAGACATCAGAAGGCTGGAGGCATTTCACATACATAGCCACTGGCAACTACTGGATACAACATGTTTGACTTTATCAGTAATTGGGATGTATACTTGAAAACTGGCTTTGAGAAGATTGAAGTTATCATTGGCCACAGCTGGCTGACCCTTTTTGGTCATGTTGCTTGCCTTGGAAACACAGTCCCCACACATACAGTTTTGAAGATCAGACGTGAGATCAGGAGGAAACACTGCACAATTACTGACTGGCTGTGGTCACATGGTCACCCGTTATTCACATGGCTTCACTAGGTCAGTAACAATCTTGTGGAGCTCCTGGAATAAAGTTGTCCAGTAGGGTCACAGACACTTGGTGCTACAGATCTCTGTTGTCTAAGCATATTATTGCTGTGCTTAAGGGTAATATTTCATTTATGAAGAAAGGAAAATGGTTAAGCCTAAATATTTAATTTAAAAAAATTATCAGAACTACCTGAAATTCACGTCTGCCACTTTCTATGTAAATACACAGTTGTTGTTTTTTTTAAATATATGGTGACATAGACCTGAAACACTGAAATATTTCCAATTAAAATGCACACAAAATCCAAAACAAACTACAGAGAAAATACAAAGGGAATAAAACCTAACACTGTTTTAAATTTCACACTGAAATGTGTGTGTGTGCACGCGTGTGCGTGTGTGTAAATATGTCTGTTGAAGCTAATGAGGGAGACCAGGTAGGTGAGGTAACCTCTTTTATAAGACCAACTTCTGTTGGTGGATAGGACAAGTTTCAGCTACACAGAGCTCTTCATCAGGTAATTTCAGAATAAAACATTAATTCTATAACTCTATAATATTAACTATACAACTTTTTCACCTAAATTATTTTAAACGGCCTGAGCTCAGTCTTACAATTTAGCTTGGGCAATCTCTGACTGGTGCCTTCAGAAACAAAACTGATCTGTGCTCTTGTAGAAGGTAGAGTCAGCAATAGGTACAAGGGCTATGGCAGGAAGCTATGATTCCCCTCTCTAAATCACTCAACAGAAAGGCTAGCTACGGACATTGAAGGCACACAGAGATCACCATAATCTGAAGATACAAAGCTCCATCACATTATTTCGGCTTTCCCCATATTTCCACAGAACTAATTCAAGATTAGTTTCTTACTAGAACTCCAGTGTGTCCTTTATCACAATCCTTCTGTCACAGGGTGGTACTGTCCCTTTTCGAGTGTACCTGTGCCTGGTCACCTGACGCCAAATGGACTATACGAATAGGTACCTGGGCAAATCTGGCTTAAGAGTCATTTAGGAAAGGGGCAGAGAAAGCAGATACAGGGCCCTCACTGCCAGCTCCCTGGCAACAGGGAGACAGGCCAGGAGCAGAATACCCCCTGCAAGTGATTAGGAGGGAAGGAAGTGGGAATGTGCTGGGGAAAGCCCTAGGTGGCGCTGCTCAGGGAACAGAGCATGGAGTATTCCTGCAGGAAGCCCTAAAGCTGGAAAGATTGAAAGGTAAAGGGGAAAGATCCCTGGGAGCTGTAGCCCAGGGAGGGCTGAGGAACTGTTTTTGTTGTATGTGCCTATGTTTGGAGAAATAAAGCTACCTGGAAAGAGACTGTGGGCATGGCAATTGTTTCTTTGGGAGCTGTGGAGAAGGACAGCTTGTTACACCTTCCGTATTTTTATTTCTAAGTAGCTCTACATGAAGACACTAAGAAGCAAGCTTGAATTGTGCAGGTGCTAGTTTGTACTGTACTATATAACCAGTGTCAGCACCACGGTAAAACGACTCAACTTCTGGAGCTCAGAGACTAAGGAGCTAAGCAGATCTATTTCAATGCTGCAACTTCTACAGGTCGCTGTCCACAGCTGGATCAAACCTCTGTCAGCACATGATTTAGTAGAATAGAGTGGGATGGAACAGAAGAGTGGAATTTCAAGCAACACAGTATATGCGGACGTAAAATTCCCATCTGATGAAATATATATGGCAAGATGAACATGACCATCTCTATAGTCTTCCTTACTCCCACTGCTTGAACTTGCTGTAAAGCTAAAAGTGTCTCCAAAACAATTCTGTAACGGCTTTGAGCTCTTTCCCATTAATGCAACTTTAATGTGCCAGTGAAATGTGTGCGCCTAACTTTTGCAAAATATATTTATCTTTTTTCCCCTTTTCTTTGTGTGAAGAATGTGCACTGGTTATTTTAAATCACTTCAGAAATATGTAATAGATGTAAAAATAAAAGTATTTGTAAATCATGTGAAAACAATCAGAGTTAAAAAAAAACACAAGGCAAATACACTGTTATCCAGCTTAGGAGCATAAGTACAGAAAATTATCATATGAAAAAATGGCACATTCAAAAAAACAGCTATGCTAAGCTCTTCGATCACCAAAACGTTCCGTTAAGAAATATAAAAAGTATTAGCAAGGAAAAATTACGACAAAAACAGGGGAAAGATGCTTGATTGAAAAAACGAATGTGTTGTATCCAGTAATATACATTGCAAAACAGTCTACATACTGTCAAACGATTTTCCCATGCACAGAGGATTTAGATAGCCCTGGTCTACACTTCGAGGTTAGGTCCATTTTAGCTGCATTAGGTCGATTTTATAAGCAATGCGTCTACGCAACCAACCCCGTTGCTTTGACCTAAAGGGCTTTTAAAATTGACTGCTGTACTACTCCCTGGCGAGGGGAGTAGTGCTGAAATCGACCTTGCTTGGTCAAATTTTGGCTAGTGCAGACACAATTCAATGGTATTGGTCTCAAGGAGCTATTCCTGAGTGCTCCAATGTGACCACACTGGACAGCACTTTCAACTCCAATGCACTAGCCAGGTACACAGGAAAAGCCTTGGGAAATGTTGAATTTCATTTCCTGTTTGGTCAGCATGGTGAGCTCAGCAGCACAGGTGACCATGCAGTCCCAGAATTGCAAAAGAGCTCCAGCATGGACCGAACAGGAGACACTGGATCTGATTGCTGTATGGGGAGAAGAATCCGTGCAGGCAGAACTCGGATCAAAAAGAAGAAATGCTAATATAGATCCCAAATTCGCACAGGGCATGATGGAGAGAGGCTACAACAGGGACACACAGCAGTGCCGCATGAAAGTTAAGGAGCTGAGGCAAGCCTACCAAAAGACAAAGGAGGCAAACGGTCACTCCGGGTCAGAGCCCCATACATGCCGCTTCTGTGATCAGCTGCATGGCATTCTAGGGGGGGACCCTACCATTACCCCACCACTGTCCATGGATACCTGCAAAGGGGCAGTCTCACGCAACAGGGAGGAGGATTTTGTGGATGAGGAAGAGGAGGAGGAGGAGAATGTGCAGCAAGCAAGCAGAGAATCTGTTCTCCTCGGCAGCCAGGACCTTTTCATCAGCCTGGAGGCAATACCCTCCCAAGGTGGGTTCCTGGACCCTGAAGCTAGAGAAAGAACCTCTGGTGAGTGCACATTTGTAACTACACTACAAGGTTTAAAAGCAATTGTGTTTAATGCTTGATTTTAGAATCAGGGGTGAAGAATTGGGATGCATTCGCGGCCAGTACAGCGACTGGAAAAGTCTGTTAACATGTCTGGGGACAGAGTGGGAATCCTCCATGGATATCTCCATGAAGCTCTTCTGGAGGTACTCTGAAAGCCTTTGCAGAAGGTTTCTGGGGAGGGTTTCTGCCTTATTTCATCGTCCATGGTAGGACACTTTACCACGCCAAGCCAGTAGCAAGTAGTCTGGAACCATTGCAGCACAAAGCTTGGCAGCGAATGGTCCTCAGTTTTGGTTGCATTCAAGCAACATTCAGTCTTTATCTTTCTGTGTTAGCCTCAAAAGAGTGGTATCATTCATGGTCACCTGGTTGAAATAGGGGAATTTTTGTAAGGGAACAGTAAAAGGACCCTGTTTGTGCTGGGCTGTTTGCGTTTGGCTAAAACGGATCATCCCCTGAGAATTGCCATGTGGTGGGAGTAGGGGTGAAGGGATCAACTAAGAGAATAGCAACACAGTGGAGTGGGGGGAGGGGTGTGCCGCACATCCACCCAAAAACTGCAGTCCCTCCTTTTAAATGGCAAACCCAACCAGCATTGCTTGCTATGGGAAAAGAGGGTGCTACAGTTTGAAACCATTCTCACATGTTATGAAGGTGGAAGAAGCCAACCCTGAATACCCTTTGGCTTACCATGGCTGACTGGAAACCAAATTCTGTTGCCCAGCCATGTGTGACGTGTCACCATACCGGCATGCACCCAATACAAAAGGCAAAATGCAACCTTGTACCTAAAGCATATGTGCTGTCTGCTGTGAGTTGCTTGATTCATTGTGAAAGAATCTCCCTTTTGTTCTCAGAAATGTATCTTCTTATATTCTACTCTCCCTTTTTACCCCCCCCCCACCCCCGCAGGTGCAAATGTTTTTACACTCCCCTTATCATCTCCATCCCAGAGGTTATAGCAGATTAGAAGATGAAAAAAAAACACACTCACGGTGACATGTTTTCCAAGCTCACGCAGTCCTCCCTCACTGATAAGGCACAGCTGAATGCATGGAGACATACAGTGACAGAGGCCAGGAAAACATTAAGTGAGTGTGATGAGAAGAGGCAGGAGGCGATGCTGAGGCTAATGGGAGAGCAAATGGACACGCTCAGGCATCTGGTGAGGCTGCAGGAAAGGCAATAAGAGCACAGACCACTGCTGCATCCACTGTACAACTGCCTGCCCTCTTTCCCAAGTTCCATAGCCTCCTCACCCAGACACCCAAGAATGCAGTTGGGGCAGGCTCCAGGTACCCAGCCACACCACTCCAGAGGATGCCCCAAGCACCAGAAGACTGTCATTCACACAGTTTTGATTTGTAGTGTGGCTACAAATCAAACATGTGGCCTTATCCCTCCCTCCTCCCCCACCCTACCTGGGCTACCTTGTCAGTTATCTCACTTTTTTTTCAATTAATAAAGAAAGAATGCATGGCTTCAAAACAGTAGTGACTTTATTTCCTTTGGCATCTGTAATTGAAGGGGGAACGGTGGTTGGCTTACAGGGAATTAAAATCAACAAAGGGTGCAGGTTTGCATCAAGGAGAAACACACACAACTGTCACACTGTAGCCTGGCCAGTCATGAAACTGGTTTTCAAAGTCTCTCTGATGCGCAGCACACCTAGCTGTGCTCTTCTAATCGCCCTGGTGTCTGGCTTGTCAAAATCGGCCACCAGGCAATTTACCTCAACCTCTGACCCTGCCACAAACGTCTCCCTCTTACTCTCTCAGATATTATGGAGCACTCAGCAAGCAGCAATAACAATGGGAATATTGGTTGCGCTGAGGTCTAACCTAGTCAGCAAACAGCACCAGCGAGCTTTTAAACATCCAAAGGCACATTCTACCACCATTCTGCACTTGCTCAGCCTATAGCTGAACTGCTCCTACAGTTGAACCGCAGCCTATAGTTGAACTACTGTCCAGACTGTCCAATGTAATTTTCTGGTCTGGAAAGTAAGTCCCTTCTTGCAGCCGCTCAAACAGCCCGGAGTTCTTAAAGATAAGCGCGTCATGCGCCTTTCCAGGCCATCCCACTTTGATGTCGGTGAAACGTCCTTTGTGATCCACCTGTGCTTGCAGCACCATTGAGAAGTAAACCTTGCAGTTTACATACTGGTTGGCAATGCGGTCCAGTGCGAAGATAGGGATATGTGTTCCGTAGGGGATATTGCCCCTCCACAGTTAGGAAACCCCATTGCAGCAAAGTCATCCACTGTGACCTGCACATTTCCCAGAGTCACTACCCTTGTTAGCAAAAGGTCAGTGATTGCATTGGCTACTTGGATCACAGCAGCCCCCACAGCAGATCTGCCCACTCCAAATTGATTCCCAACTGACCGGTAGCAGTCAGGCATTGCAAGCTTCCACAGGGCTATCACCGCTCGCTTCTCAACTGTCAGGGCAGCTCTAATCTTGGTATTCCTGCGCTTCAGGACAGGGGAAAGCAACTCACAAAGTTCCAAGAAAGTGGCCTTACGTATATGAAAGTTTCACAACCATAGGGAATCATCCCATACCTGCAACACTATGTGATCCCACCAGTCTGTGCTTGTTTTCCGGGCCCAGAATTGGCGTTCCACTGTATCAAACTGCCCCACTGCTGCCATGATGTCCCAATTGCCACATCCTGTGTTTTCAGGAATGTCTGTGTCCATGTCCTCCTCACAATCGTCCTTGACCTGGTGGCACCTAGCCAGGTTCTGCACATACTGCTGGATAATGCATGAGGTGTTTACAATGCTCACAACAGCAGCGGTGAGCTGAGCGGGCTCCATGCTTGCCGTGCTATGGCTTGCCTGGGTAACCCAGGAAAAAAGGCATGAAATGATTGTCTGCAGTTGCTTTCGTGGAGGGAGGGGAGACTGACTACATATACTCAAAAACACCTGTGACAATGTTTTTGCTCCATCAGGCATTTGGAGCTTAACCCAGAATTCCAATCGGCAGCGCAGACTGCGGGGACTGTGGGATAGCTACCCACAGTGCACCACTCCCTAAGTCGATGCTACCTATGGTATTGAGGATACACTCCATTGACTTAATGAACTTAGTGGAGATATACACAATCGCCTATATAAAATCGCTTTCATAGATTCATAGATACTAAGGTCAGAAGGGACCATTATGATCATCTAGTCCGACCTTCTGCACAACGCAGGCCACAGAATCGCACCCACCCACTTCTGCAAAAAACCTCTCACCTATGTCTGAGCTATTGAAGTCCTCAAATCGTGGTTTAAAGACTTCAAGGAGCAGAGAATCCTCCAGCAAGTGACCTGTGCGTCATGCTACAGAGGAAGGCGAAAAACTTCCAGGGCCTCTTCCAATCTGCCCTGGAGGAAAATTCCTTCCTGACCCCAAATATGGTGATCAGCTAAACCCTGAGCATATGGGCAAGATTCACCAGCCAGATACTACAGAAAATTCTTTCCTGGGTAACTCAGATCCCACCCCATCTAACATCCCATCACAGGCCATTAGGCCTATTTACCATGAATATTTAAAGATCAATTAATTACCAAAATCATGTTATCCCACCATACTATCTCCTCCATAAACTTATCAAGTTTAATCTTAAAGCCAGATAGATCTTTTGCCCCCACTGCTTCCCTGGGAAGGCTATACCAAAACTTCACTCCTCTAATGGTTAGAAACCTTCGTCTAATTCCTAAACTTCCCAATGACCAGTTTATATCCATTTGTTCTTGTGTCCACATTTGTACTGAGCTTAAATAATTCCTCTCCCTCTCCGGTATTTATCCCTCTGATATATTTATAGAGAGCAATCATATCTCCCCTCAACCTTCTTTTAGTTAGGCAAAACAAGCCAAAGTACTTGAGTCTCCTTTCATAAGACAAGTTTTCCATTCCTCGGATCATCCTAGTAGCCCTTCTCTGTACCTGTTTCAGTTTGAATTCATCCTTCTTAAACATGGGATACCAGGACTGCACACAGTATTCCAGGTGAGGTCTTACCAGTGCCTTGTATAACGGTACTAAAACCTCCTTATCCCTACTGGAAATACCTCTCCTGATGCATCCCAAGACCGCATAAGCTTTTTCCACAGCCATATCACATTGGCGGCGCATAGTCATCCTGTGGTCAACCAATAATCCAAGGTCCTTCTCCTCCTCCATTATTGCTAATTGATGTGTCCCCAGTTTATAACTAAAATTCTTGTTATTAATCCCTAAATGCATAACCTTACACTTCTCACTATTAAATTTCATCCTATTACTATTACTCCAGTTTACAAGGTCATCCAGATCCTCCTGTATAATATCCCGGTCCTTCTCTAAATTGGCAATACCTCCCAGCTTTGTATCATCTGCAAACTTTATTAGCACACTCCCACTTTTTGTGCTGAGGTCAGTAATAAAAAGATTAAATAAGATTGGTCCCAAAACTGATCCTTGAGGAACTCCACTGGTAACCTCCCTCCAGCCTGACAGTTCACCTTTCAGTAGCACCCATTGTAGTCTCCCCTTTAACCAATTCCTTATCCATCTTGCAATTTTCATATTGATCCCCATCTTTTCCAATTTAACTAATAATTCCCCATGTGGCACGGTATCAAACACCTTACTGAAATCTAGGTAAATTAGATCCACTGCATTTCCTTTGTCTAAAAAATCTGTTATTTTCACAAAGAAGGAGATCAGGTTGGTTTGGCATGATCTACCTTTTGTAAAACCATGTTGTATTTTGGCCCATTTACCATTGACTTCAATGTTCTTAACTACTTTCTCCTTCAAAATTTTTTCCAAGACCTTATATACTACAGATGTCAAACTAACAGGCCTGTAGTTACCTGGATCACTCTTTTTCCCTTTCTTAAAAATAGGAACTATGTTAGCAATTCTCCAGTCATACGGCACAACCCCAGAGTTTACAGATTCATTAAAAATTCTTGCTAATGGGCTTGCAATTTCATGTACCAATTCCTTTAATATTCTTGGATGAAGATTATCTGGGCCCCCCGATTTAGTCCCATTAAAATGTTTGAGTTTTGCTTCTACCTCAAATATGGTAATATCTACCTCCATATCCTCATTCCCATTTGTCATGCTACCATTATCCCTAAGATCCTCTTTAACCTTATTAAAGACTGAGGCAAAGTGTTTGTTTAGATATTGGGCCATGCCTAGATTATCCTTGACCTCCACTCCATAATCAGTGTTTAGCGGTCCCACTTCTTCTTTCTTTGTTTTCTTCTTATTTATATGGCTATAGAACCTTTTACTATTGGTTTTAATTCCCTTTGTAAGGTCCAACTCTACTTGACTTTTAGCCTGTCTCACTTTATCCCTACATTTTCTGACCTCAATAAGGTAGCTTTCCTTGCTGATCCCTCCCTTCTTCCACTCCCTGTATGCTTTCTGCTTTTTCTTAATCACCTCTCTGAGATGCTTGCTCATCCAGCTTGGTCTACAACTCCTGCCTATGAATTTTTTCCCCTTTCTTGGGATGCCGGCTTCTGATAGCTTCTGCAGCTTTGATTTAAAGTAATCCCAGGCCTCCTCTGTGTTTAGATCCATAAGTTCTTCAGTCCAATCCACTTCCCTAACCAATTTCCTTAATTTTTGAAAGTCAGCCCTTTTGAAATCAAAAACCTTAGTTGCAGATTTGTTTTAATTAATCCTTCCGTTCAGTTTAAACTGAATTAGCTCATGATCATTTGAGCCAAGATTATCCCCTACAACCATTTCTTCTATGAGGTCCTCACTACTCACCAAAACCAAATCTAAAATGGCATCCCCTCTAGTTGGTTCAGCAACTACTTGCTGAAGGAATCCATCAGCTATCGCATCTAGGAAAATCTGACCCCTATTATTATTACTAGCACTCGTCCTCCAGTCTATATCTGGGAAGTTAAAGTCTCCCATGATCATGCAGTTTCCATTAGTATTTACTTTATTAAATAACATTAAAAAGGGCTCTATCCATATCCAGTTTAGATCCCGGCGGTCTATAGCACACCCCAAGCACTATTCCAGGGGAGACTTTAATAGTTTTCTTCCCCAATGTACTTTTTGCCCAGATGGACTCTGTCTTATCCATTCCATCGCTTTTTATTTTGATACATTCTACCTCATCCAATGCTACTATATACAATGCTACTCCACTACCTTTACCTTTATTTCGGTCTTTCCTAAACAGCACATACCCTTCAATACCTGTAGTCCAGTCATGACTACTATTCCACCATGTTTCTGTTATCCCTAGAATATCTGGTTTCACTTCCTGCACCAGAAGCTCTAGTTCCTCCATTTTGTTACCTAGGCTCCTCACATTGGTGTATAAACGTCTTAATTTTTGCTGTTTGGCCTCGCTCACATTCTGTACCCTATTAGGCACGGTCATTCTACAGCCAGTATAACTGTCATTCCTCCTTATATACATTCTCCTACCCACAGCTGTATCCTTTCTTACTTTGTTTTCTCAATGCTAAAATCCGGCGTGGAGATTACCTGGACATCTCCCAACCATCTCCTCCAAATTGCTAGTTTAAAGCTCTTTTAATCAGTTGTGCCAGCCTCCATCCTAGAAATCTATTTCCTTCCCTACTCAGATGAAGTCCATCCAGAGAGAACTGTCCTCTGTCCATGAATGCCTCCCAGTGGCCATACATCCCAAAGCCCTCCTTATAGTAACACCGCCTAAACCATCTGTTGATAGTCATAATCTTGTCACACCTTTGTTGCCCTTCTCTAGGAACAGGCAGAATCCCACTAAAGATTACCTGAGCCTCAATTTCCTTAAGTGTCTTCCCCAGCCTAGCATAGTCTCCTTTAACACTTTCCAGAGAGAATCTAGTCGTATCATTTGTTCCCACATGAAAGATAATTAGGGGATTCTTTCCTGCTCCCTTTAGGATCCTGTTCAACCTCAGGTCTACATCCCGTATCTTAGTACCTGGAAGACAGCATACCCTTCTATTCTCTGGATCAGCTCTGGTTACAGGCCTGTCTATTCTTCTCAGTAAAGAGTCCCCGATCACATAGACCTGCCTTTTCCTGGTGATGATGCTATTCTCCAGTCTATCTCCTGTTCCCTCTGGCTTTCTGAAGATCAACTTCTATATAATCGACCTAATTTCATAGTGTAGACATACCCATAGTTATTTGTAATCAGAAGAGTTGGTTGGGATGTTTTCTAGTCAGTTCACCAGTTTGATGAAAGTTTGGTCTGGAATGTTTCTGAGGTCCAGGATGAAATTTCTATTGGAGAAAGAAAAAGAAACAAGCCAGAATAGCCCAGCGGTTAGGGCACTCACTGGGGATGTGGGAGACCCAGGTTCAAGTGTTTACTGTGAATCAGGCAGAGCCCTATCACTGAACTATTGGCTATTTGGAAGGGGGAGGGAATGTCAGATTTTTTTCCCCACAAAAAATTTCAAAATGACTCATTTTCATTACAATGTAGATTGAAAACAAATTTCAAAATCTCAAAGATTGCAGCAAAATTAATTTCTTATTTTCTAGGAAGTCCTAGCAGTTAGTGGTGCACTGTGCTATTTGCTGTAATGTTTAGGTCTGAAGCAAGCAAATTAAAGCCCAACAAGGCCCCACAGAAACACTGTGCCCATAAAGGATTAAATAAAATATTATATATTTGTATTGCTCTAAAAAAATATTGCAATTTAATATTCTTACAACAGTCAGACCACATTCAGAAACTTGAACCTCAATCCTTGTGAAACGTCAAGGTTGGTGTGAGGCATCTGATTTGGATCCTTGAATCCAAGCCCACCCTCTGCTTTGGGTTCTATGTTAAATCCAAAACCAGAAGGGAGTTATTTTATGACCCTCTTTCAGATGCAACTGAAATCCTATGACAACAGCTTACAAGATATTGGTACCACTGATTGCTAACCTGACTGTTATCCTTGATTCAGTCTTGGAACCTGACCTTTAAAGCTAGTACAAATCCAGGTGTGAACATCATTGTTTTAAACTTTTTTCATAATACTGTAGCAAATATAATATTTTGCATTAGTGTATATAATGCCATGCATCTTAAAGCACTTTAAAATTATGCATATATATGTCTAACACAGTGCATCCAACTCTGAGTTAGTACTTAGCAGCAGTTTAACAGAGTATAGCAATGCAATCAGGTTTAAAGGTATCCTGTAGTTCCTAGAGATTCATATTCAATACTGGTGCTGTATTTCAGAACAGGAAACTGATTATCATCTGGAATATGGAGAGGTGGGTTTTTTTGTTGTTATTTTACTATCGACTAATTGTGAGACAAAGAGATTCTTGTGTATCACATGGTGCACAACCTGATCACTGTAGTTTATTGTAAAAATACAGTTTAAAATTACGTTAGGAGTAATTTGACACTATTAGTAACTTACAGCAAGCAATCTTTGTAATGTAACACCTACTGAAAATAAACTCACTTACTCTTACAGCTGTTATATGCATGGTTGCCACACCTGAAATACTATTCCAGTTAATGCCAGACATCATCTTGCTTCAAAAGAACAATATACTAAGGGTAAAAAGATGTTAATATCCAAATATTAGCGATAATGCCTATGCTAATGTATACAAATCAAAACCTCATTTGAATATTCATTTTGCTACACTGTTGCTATTACCAGTATTCTATTGAACATTTTCTGACTTCTTAAAAAAGAAAATTATTAAAAAGACAAGACACAAACTAAAGTAACAACATGATGCCAGAAAAAGTTTATCTAGAAAATGCTAGAATACCTACTTCATTGCCAGCCAATTTTTTCTCATTGTTCTTTAAAACAAGTGTTGCAATACCGTATGAGCCATCATCATCAAACAAGTCCTTTAGGTAATACTGGAATTTAAAGACATTTTCTCTCTATGAAAATAGTAGAGAGCAATCACATATATTTTTTTTCCCTTTAGAGTGCTGTATATAGTACATAATTGTTGTTCCTCACAATGATTGGCACTAATTATATATCATCACTCCTGGAAGGAGGCATGCCTTTCAACTGTCTCTAATTTGGCTCAAAAATACTCCTTGTTCCTCCTCCATCCGATGTCTGCAATTTATAAACTAGAAAATAATGTCAAACGTTGAAGTAACAGTTGTGGGGTTTCCTTTTCCAAGTCCCCCCCTACACACACACACAGTCACCTAAATGCACAGTCCTAATTGCTCCTTTTCAGAAACTGTTCCTTCACATTCTATGAATATTATCCCTGATGTCTGCTTGACAGAGACTAGAGAGAAATATGGAATACTGCTAAACCACATATGAGCTGAGTCTTTGTTTGTGCAGGATAAATATCTGGCAAATGGGTTGAATATATATTGGTGGTTTCAGCAATATCTAAACAAGTATATTGACAACAGCACTATGCTGCTGTTAAACTTGTATCAGTCACTTACTCTATAATTTTCTGTGCTGAATGTCTCAATTACTGGAGATTCTGTTTTGCTCCTTAATGATCTGACTTTTGCAAATTCATGGACATGGACTTGCAGCCACAGAATCACTAGTCCTGCTCTCTAATCCACTAATAAAAAAATTAAACCAGGTAGAAAAAACTTAGTTGATATAAAACAGGAAATGTAGTTTACCTCTGGTTACATTAGCATTATTCACAGAAACAAACAAATACAATGAGACCCTGATCTTGAATGGGTCTGTTAAGCACTAGTGCAGTACAAACAATATATAATAAATAAATAAATAATAATAATGAGCAAATGAGCACTTATAATTAATGTTATGTATTGTTTTATTTTGAAATACAATCAAAAGGAGGATGCATAATATATTACAGCAATTACTTAGTTGAACTGCTGACACCTTAATCAAATTCTGCACGGAGTAATAACTCACAGTAGTTTCTCAGTTTCCTCCCTGATTTGCCTGAATCTCACAATGTCTTATAACATATTACAGTAACAAAGATGGACAAAATGTTGTTTTCTTTGGAACAAAATGGTGAAATTTGAAAGTGACTCCAGAATGACAGACCACATGGATGATGAGTATCTAAAGTACTTACATGGGCTCCATTACCATCATATCTGTGCACCTCATTTTTTTTTTAATTAAGGCAAAGTTACAATGAAATGTTTACAAGTTACATCATGCATTACTTATTATTCAGGATCAAGTTAATACTCAAAGAACCTCACTAAAGATTCTGGCTTGCAGTCTGTGGACCTTCCTCTTCTGAATATGGTCAAATGTGAGCACATTTCTAAATACCTATACTCTTTTTGGTGCTTCTCCATTCCATAACAAGGACAGTCCATGTTTTATTCTAACACAGTTCCATAGGAAGAGAAGTCACATTTTTCCAGTAATGCGCAATACAAAGTGTTGCTGCTAACTTTTAAAAAAAAGAAACCTGAGTCTCTCTGAATTAAGTTAAGAAGTGTGAGCAACAAGGGTGATGTCGTGATGGGACTCTGCTATAGACCACCGGACCAGAGGGATGAGTTGGACGAGGTTATCTTCTGGCAACTCACCGAAGTTACTAGATCGCAGGCCCTGGTTCTCATGGGAGACTTCAATCACCCTGATATTTGCTGGGAGAGCAAGACAGACAATCCAGGAACTTTGGAAAGTGTACAGGACAATTTCCTAGTGCAAGTGCTGGAGGAACCAACTAGGGGCAGAGCTCTTCTTGACCTGCTGCTCACAAACCGGGAAGAATTAGTAGGGGAAGCAAAAGTGGATGGGAACCTGGGAGGCAGTGACCATGAGATGGTGGAGTTCAGGATCCTGACACAAGGAAGAAAGGAGAGCAGCAGAATACAGACCCATGGATTTCAGAAAAGGAGACTTTGACTCCCTCAGGGAACTGATGGGCAGGATTCCCTGGGAGAATAACATGAGGGGAAAAGGAGTCCAGGAGAGCTGGCTGTATTTTAAAGAATCCTTATTGAGGTTACAGAGACAAACCATCCCGATGTGTAGAAAGAATAGTAAATACGGCAGGCAACCAGCTTGGCTTAACAGTGAAATCCTTGCTGATCTTAAACACACAAAAGAAGCTTACAAGAAGTGGAAGATTGGACAAATGACCAAGGAAGAGTATAAAAATGTTGCTCGGACATGCAGGAGTGAAATCAGGAAGGTCAAATCACACTTGGAGTTGCAGCTAGCAAGAGATGTTAAGAGTAACAAGAAGGGTTTCTTCAGGTATGTTAGCAACAAGAAGAAAGTCAAGGAATGTGTGGGCCCCTTACTGAAAGAGCGAGGCAACCTAGTGACAGAGGATGTGGAAAAAGCTAATGTACTCAATGCTTTTTTTGCCTCTGTCTTCACGAACAAGGTCAGCTCCCAGACGGCTGCACTGGGCAGCACAGCATGGGGAGGAGGTGACCAGCCCTCTGTGGAGTAAGAAGTGGTTCGAGACTATTTAGAAAAGCAGGACGAGCACAAGTCCATGGGACCAGATGCGTTGTGTCCGAGAGTGCTAAAGGAGTTGGCAGATGTGATTGCAGAGCCATTGGCCATTATCTTTGAAAACTTATGGCGATCGGGGGAAGTCCCGGACGACTGGAGAAAGGCTAATGTAGTGCCCATCTTTAAAAAAGGGAAGAAGGAGGATCCTGGGAACTACAGGCCAGTCAGCCTCACCTCAGTCCCTGGAAAAATCATGGAGCAGGTCCTCAAGGAATCAATTCTGAAGCACTTAGAGGAGAGGAAAGTCATCAGGAACCGTCAGCATGGATTCACCAAGGGCAAGTCATGCCTGACTAATCTAATTGCCTTCTATGATGAGATATCTAGCTCTGTGGATGAGGGGAAAGCAGTGGATGTGTTGTTCCTTGACTATAGCAAAGCTTTTGACATGGTTTCCCACAGTGTTCTTGCCAGCAAGTTAAAGAAGTAATGGCTGGATGAATGGACTATAAGGTGGATAGAAAGTTGGCTAGATTGTCGGGCTCAATGGGTAGTGATCAATGGCTCCATGTCTAGTTGGCAGCCGGTATCAAATGGAGTGCCCAAGGGTCGGTCCTCGGGCCGGTTTTGTTCAATATCTTCATAAATGATCTGGAGGATGGTATGGATTGCACCCTCAGCAAGTCTGCAGATGACACTAGACTGGGAGGAGAGTAGATACGCTGGAGGGTAGGATACAGAGGGACCTAGACAAATTAGAGGATTGGGCCAAAAGAAATCTGATGTGTTTCAACAAGGACAAGTGCAGAGTCCTGCACTTAGGATGGAAGAATCCCATGCACCGCTACAGACTAGGGACCGAATGGCTTGGCAGCTGTTCGGCAGAAAAGGACCTAGGGATTGCAGTGGACGAGAAGCTGGATATGAGTCAACAGTGTACTGTTGTTGCCAAGGTGGCCAATAGCATTTTGGGCTGTATAAGTAGGAGCATTGCCAGCAGATCGAGGGACGTGATCGTTCCTGTCTATTCAACATTGGTGAGGCCTCATCTGGAGTACTGTGTCCAGTTTTGGGCCCCACACTACAGGAAGGATGTGGAAAAATTGGAAAATGTCCAGCGGAGGGCAACAAAAATAATTAGGGGTCTGGAACACATGACTTATGAGGAGAGGTTGAGGGAACTGGGATTTTTCATCTGCAGAAGAGAAGAATGAGGGGGGATTTGATAGCTGCTTTCAACTACCTGAAAGGGGGTTCCATAGAGGATGGATCTAGACTGTTCTCAGCAGTAGCAGATGACAGGGAGATTACAAGGAGTAATGGTCTCAAGTTGCAATGCGGGAGGTTTAGATTGGATATTAGGAAAAACTTTTTCACTCGGAGGGTGGTGAAACACTGGAATGTTTTACCTAGGGAGGTGATGGAATCTCCTTCCTTAGAAGTTTTTAAGGTCAGGCTTGACAAAGCCCTGGCTGAGATGATTTAGTTGGGGATTGGTCCTGCTTTGAGCTGGGGGTTGGACTAGATGACCTCCTGAGGTCCCTTCCAACCCTGATATTCTATGATTCAGGCTTTAAAAAAAAAGGAAAGGAAATTTAGCAATGAAGGGTTAGGTTCAAAAGGTAATTTAGATGCGTTCACAAACTGGCGGTGGCACCTGCTACCTCTTTACACCCAATATTCCAGT
The DNA here is from genome assembly GCF_965140295.1 of Lepidochelys olivacea. Lineage (NCBI taxonomy): Eukaryota > Metazoa > Chordata > Testudines > Cheloniidae > Lepidochelys > Lepidochelys olivacea. Next base: position 174,074,176 of record NC_140411.1, read on the forward strand.
GGTTAGAGCACTTACCCAGGGTGTGAGAGATGTGTATTCAAGTCCTCACTTTGCTTGATGTGGTGCAGGGACTTGAAGTCAAGTCTCCCATCTCACAGAAGAGTGCCCTAACCACTGGACTATAGACTGTTGTGGGATGTGTCTCAGTCTCTCCTGTTGAAGCTGTTCCACTTTGTATAAATAAACAAACATTAATTGGGGCTGAGAACTACTAACCTCATTTTGTGAATGGCATCTAAGTTCCACTGTGACTTGAGCCTGAAAAATTGAATCATTTCATTTCAGACATGTCAAAATGTCTATTTTTTTTCCCCAACCAAAACAATTAGCTGAATTTTACACACATTTGCTAAATGTTTAGGTCTACCCAATTTTCAGTGAAAAAAAGTTTTAGCTGAATAGTTTCTAATGTACTATTCTTCAAAACCAATTTAGAACAGCCATACTGGGTCAGACCAATGGTATCTAGCCCAGTGGCCAGTGCCAGATGCTTCAGAGCAAATGAACACCAAAAGACAATTATCAAGTGACCTATCCCTTTGACCCAGTCTCAATTTCTGGCAACCAATATCATGGTTTTGGAAAGCCCAGTTCAGGATTTTTGAACACTTAGGACTGGCTACATTGTGTATTTTCTTTCCTTACCCAAACCCTATACACTACCACCTACAGTGATGAGATAGAGTTGGTCACAAAGTGAACATAATTTGAAATTGCATTATAAAAAAACAACCTCTGCCCATATCATCTGCTGCTCCCTTAAGTAACCAAAGTTCTCTTTCTAGCTGTATCCAGTATTCTGACTGGAGGTAGGATATGGCTTCTCACTTATTGGAACAAGATTTCCTTACAACTCCCCCACCACAGCTTTGCAAATTAGTTCTGCCTCTAGGTAGGCTCATTTGTTGTCCTCCAACCTGCTTCACTTCTACAGACCAAGACATGTTCTTTCCTTCTCAGTTTTCAGCCAACTTTTCTTTGTTTTTAGTTGATGCCCTCTTCTGTTGTTGGAGGGGTAATCTTCAGGAAGGGGTTTCCCAGGTTTACCAACAGCAGCAGGTTTTGTTTTTTTTTCCCAGTAAAGATGAACTCCAAAAGGGCAGACATTTTGCTGAAGCAAAAGACCAGAGACAGGGTTGCCAACTTTCTAATCACACAAAACCAAACACCTCCCCTTCCACAAAGCTCCTCCCCCACTCACCCCATCCCTCCTCCCTCTGTTACTGGCTCTCCCCCACCCTCACTCACTTTCACTGGGCTGGGGCAGGGGATTGGGGTGCAGGAGGGGGTGAGGGCTCCGGCTGTGGGCTCTGGATTGGGGCCAGAAATGAGGGGTTCAGGGTGCAGGAGTGGGCTCCAGGCTGGGTCAGGGAGTTGGGGTGTGGGAGGGGGTGAGGACTATGGCTGGGGGTGTGGGCTCTAGGGTGGAGCCAGGGATGAGGGGTTTGGGATACAAGGGTGGCTCAGGGTTGGGGCAGGAGGTTAGGGTGTGGGAGGGGGTGCAGGCTCCAGCTAGGGGTGCAGGGTCTGGGGTGAGGCCAGGGATGAGGGGTTTGGGGTGCACAGGGGGCTCCGGGCTGGAGCCAAGGGGTTCAAAGTGCAGGAGGGGGCTTAGAGCTGGGGCAGGTGGTTAGGGTGCAGATTCTGGGAGAAAGTTGGGTTGGGGTGCAACCTGGGGCAGGGGGGTTGGGATGCAGGGTGCAGGCTCCAGCCGAACAGCGCTTACCTCAGGCGGCTCCCAGTCAGCAGCACAGCGGGACTACCTCAGGCTCCCTGCCTACCCCAGCTCCTCTTAGCTTCCGGAAGCAGCTGGCATGTCACATTGGGAGCTGTGGGGGCAGTGCTGGAGGGTGGGTACAGCGTGTGGATCTTCCCTGATTTCCCCTCTGCCTAGGGGATGGACATGCTGGCTACTTCCAGGAGCTGTGCAGAGGCAGGAAGCCTGCCTTAGCCCCACTGCGCCGCCGATCAGACTTTTAACAGCTGAACGGAGCCGCGAGGGTCCCTTTCCGACTGGGCGTTTTGGTCGCAAACTGGATGCCTGGCAACCCTATTGGAGCCCCTTTCTCATAAAGTTTCTGTTCCACTGAGAATCATCTCCTGCTATAGTCCTTTAAACTGAAAGAATGGAATTCACAATCAAACTTATGGATCCAGCGGTGTGGAAGTCAACAGGGTTACATTTGCTTACATCAGGTCTCAGTTTGGAGCAATCTCTAAAAAGGCATTGCTACTATAAGATTAAATTTATGAGAAAATATTTAATGCAAACACATTGAATGACTTTTTTAATTATTAGCTATTAAATATTTAAGCATAATCACATATCATTTGGATTTTATTATTCTCACTGTGTTCTTACAAAACATACTACAAATTTCCAGGTAAGAGGAGGAGTATGCATAATAACTTGCAACCATTCATAGCATGCTACTACTGATAATTTTACTGTTGCTATATACTTAACATATACAATGACTTTTTCAGAACTAATGTTTTCTTGGGATTCTTACAGAGAATGTAATTTGGTTTTTGCTCTTAATTCTTTCTTTTTTCATAGATCGACACTGTAGCAATAGTCACTGTAAAAAATAACAAAGAGGACTTAATCCAGCTCTCAGATATGCTGCTGCTAATTATTATTTTATAAACAAAGAATTGCCATGCCTTCCTACACATCCCTAGGAACTGATCATTCAAGATATGCATCATGTGCACCTGAGACCTGGCTTGAGCCAAAGGATCCATTTGAAATCAACACAAATCAAGAAATTCAGAATTAAAACTGAAACTTTAGGCCAGATCCAGCCAGTCGTAACTACTAGCAGAGGAGTGCACAGTGCAACTCAAGAAGGGTAGAGCACATGAAAATGAAATATCCTTTTTCTGAGTAAGGACAGTCAACCTGAAAATTTTCAAATGATAAAGGTCTGCCAAGTCTGAGCTATGTGGGATCACGCAAATTTACTTAATATAGCCCACAACTGGGTCTGATTACATCAATACATTCTAGCAAGAAATAGAGTACTGTATAATTTAGATAATTAAATACAGACCTCTGTATTGGTGAGGATTAAAATGAACTACATTCCATCTACTACCTAAAGGAAAGCATGGGGCATTGAATGATCAACACTATGAAGGTGATAGATAGCAATATAGAATACTCATACTACAATAAAGATGATAGTTGACAGGAAAGCATCATAGAACAAGCACATAATTCATACAGATCTTTGGTGCTTGTTATACATTCATGTTCTTAGATAGGTACTGCACATTTATGGCAAAATTTCCCCTTTTATTATTGTGATTATTAAACTAGTGATAAGTTTTAGTCTGGATTATGCCCAGTTTCTTTTTTAAAAACAATAATGTTTCATTCCACTAGCTGGTTTATGCGAAAGTTGGTTTATCTGCAGTTTATACGTTATATACACTTTTAACAACAGCTACTGAATTACTTTACAGAATGTAATTGCACAGTGCTTCAGGAGAAAATGCATTTAGAACTTGTATAATAAAAATAAATGGCAAGAGTTACTGTGACTATGCTCAGTTAAACATAATTTCCCCCCCTCCCCAAGTTCCACAAGCAATTAGACTAAGCTATTTGTAAACTGATGTTGGATGGGAGTTACTGAGAGACAAAAACAATCTTTACCAGTTTAAGTTCTTTTTTTTTTTCATAGCTGCATAATTTACTAAATATGTTCCTTAGGCTAAGAGCTTGTATGTTGAGTTTCAGTTTGGAGGGATTTTATAACTATATATATAACCTAGTTGCAAAACCCTTGGGAAACTGATTTTATAAAATCTATTATCAGATGCTTTTGTTACTGATTTATGTATTGTCCCCCCAAAATTATTACAAAAATCCCCAATTAACTTCTTACTATATATATATATATATATATTATACACAAATGCACATTGAAGCTTGCCTGTGAATAGTAGGATACTGTAGTTGCAAATGTTTTTCTGTAGGTAGATGAACTCAGCTCTTAAACCTGCCTGTTTCCTATTAGAAAAAAAAAAAAAAAGCAACCTCATCTGTGATTGCACAGTGATTTTTTAACTGAGTTTCTTTACTGAATACAGAAATGTATGTACATTCTGTACTGTCATGCCCCATATTTAAATGAGGTCATCTCCGAGTCCTTGCTTGTTCCCTGGGACAGGTTTCTCCAGACAAATATATTCGTTTGTGAATAAAAGTAATATTTAGTTCACTACAGAAGCTTAAACACCACAGCCATTTTTACGGTTCATACCTAACAGAAATGTGCTGGCCTTGTACTTCAGTTGAGAAAACAAGGAGCTATGCTTGTTTTCAGAAACTAAGACCTGATCCTTTTCCCATTCAAATCAGCAACCAAACTCCCATAGTCATTAGTAATGCAGGATTCGGCTATAAACGTCTCACAGAAGAGAAGGCAAATAGCTGAAAACATCCTGTTTCATAAATGACTTGATGGCCCTGTTATTTTTCCTGCAGTAATGATCCAGTGATCATTTCAAGGTATTATATCTTGTGAACCAGCACGGATAGAATGTAATGATATCCGCCACTAGAAAGTGCTGAATTCTAGATTTCCAAGGTATGTTGTCAGTGCTTTCCAGCTTTGGTAGTCTGTGATATCAGAATTTAAAAATGCATTATTAGGATCATACTATTGTTTATCCTCTACCTGTAAAGAAGAAGGCTGGCCAGTGACACAGCCAAAGTTCCCTCACAAGGAATGTCCTAAAACAACGTGCACAGTAATACATTTACAGACAGGGAAAGCATGCAAGGACAAAACATGCAACAAACCCAGCAGCATTAAAAACAAGCAGTTCCATATTGCAAACACAGCATATCATGTACCACGTCATGTTTTGCCCAGAGAGAGCATTCTTGTTTGAGGATGTTCTGCCTTCAGCATAAAGGTACTTAAACAGAGTTTCTCCATAAATCTTATTATCAACATTCTTAATTGGAAATTTGTGCAATGCCTAACATAGTTAGGCCTTGATCTGGATGTAGCCTCTAGGAACTGCCACAATATTAAATAATAATATAATAAAATAATGAGCGTTCTTTCATGAGTTGCCTCCAAAACAGAACTTTCCCAGTATAGATCACCTGGTCTGAATCATCTGATTTAATGATAATGTAATTGTATTGAATTTTTTTTAACTATAACCTTTGAATACTCTTTCTGCCTTTCTTCTTTTCAGCACAACGTTTTACATGCAGACAAAGCTGCTTGTTTTCTGGAAATAGTCAAATATCATTGCAAGTTTTTGCTCTGTGATGGGTGCCGGGTAACTTTGTCATAACATTAAATACTTAATTTGTATTGCATGAATTTTAAAAGGTTTAGTTAGACATTAAGCCATTTAATTAAAAATGGAATTAACATCTTATTTTAGAAATCCTCTCTGTCAAGGACATATTTTGTATGGTATGTTAAACCTTTCCTCTCAGGAGTGCCTTTTTTGTGAGTTCCAATGGACTAATACACACCTGCATACAGGAGAAATAAGTGATTTTTTCCCCCTACTCTTGCATATCTGTAGATCTAAGAGATTTAGTTCTCTTTAACCTCTGTTGTTTAATATAAGCAAAGCTGTGAGTAACATAAACCATAGATCCAAGTTTCAGTTTATGGGAGCTTCTATCTGTGAGTTTTACTTTTGAGTTTCAGATTTGAAAACAAAGGCACAGTTGCTCTCAGAATTCCCAGGCACTGAGAGTGCATAATGCACCATCCCTTTGGTTGGTGCAGTAGGCTTTCCTCACTGTGAACCTGGTCAGCTCAGCTGGGTCTTGAAGTCAGTAGACTCCCATTGACACTAAATGAGCATTTGAACAGGCCTTGGATCATACAAAGGGGGTAAGATTATGACCTAGCCTCTGCCCAGCCCTTCCTTGGTTTTTTTAGGTGATTTCTGTAACCAGAAAACATAAGGACTGTGATTATGGCTTGCTCTTGAACAGCTGGTATGTACAATGAAAGCAAAACATTATTTTCCTCTTATCTCTCTTTGGACTCCCTAACAAAAGCCAGTCAGGATCTAGGCCTTACCTTGGAACTGCCTGAGAAATAAAATATGACATAAGCCTTCCTTCCCTTATTCCCTTCAAAACCCGTTACATGAAGCATTCTGGCTGTAATGAAAGCTACTCCCTGTTCTGCATAGTTCAGTCTTTAGGAGCTTGTGGTTTTACCTAAGAGCTCTTTGAGGCACAGATTTCTTTCATTTGTCTGACACATTCTAACTATTGTAAAGAGCCACAGCAACTTAGGCCATGTCTACACTAGCTTGTTTACAATGGCACAGCTGTACCGATGTAGCTGTGCTGCTGTATGATTGCTCGGGTAGCCGCTCTATGCCTGCAGGAGGAGAGCTCTCCCGTCAACATAATAAAACCACATCCACGAGCTGCAGTAGCTATGTCAGTGGAAGTAGCTCTCCTGTGCCTTAGCGCCGTCCATACCGGCGCTTCTGTTGGTGTAACTTATGTCACTCAGGGATGTATTTTTTCACACCTCTGAGTGACATACAATATACCGACAAAAATGGTACTGTAGACATGGCCTTGGAGTGCTATGTAAATAACGATGATCGTAAAAGTTCCAGAAAATATATTCTGAGGAAAACCAGAGTGTTTAAAAGCTTTATAGAATGCATCCAGCTACAGAAAGAGTAAGAAGAGAACACAAAAAAGGACATGGATACTTCAGTACCACAGTTCTTCATAATGCAGAAAGGCCAACACTTTCAAATTCTGTTGCCTAACATTGGGCACTTAAATCTATATTTAAGCATCTAAAGAAGTGACCTGGTTTCATGTGGGTTGAGTTCCTGTAAATCCCATTAAATTCATTGGCATTAGTGAATTCCTGAAAATCAAACTACTTTAATTTAAATGCATAAATATGGATTTAGAAGCCTAAATGTAAGCACCCATATTTGAAAATATTGACCCATATCTTTCTGGACTTGTCTGAGGCTATTCAATACTACAGTGTGCTCCGATATGTTCTGGCTGACCATTGATTTCTGAGTAAAAGCTAAATGAACTTGTCTACAACACAACTGTCTCCCAATATGATTCTGTGGCATTTGTTATCAACCAAGATTCTCAAGTGAGTAGTCCTTTGGATTAAATGAAAGAGGATCGGTAGCAGGTTGTATTATAATTGGGGTCTGACTTTGGAATTCAATCTCCACCTGCCTTGGTCTGCTAGTGCCCAGATTTGATTATCCAAAGGATATACCTAGGCATGTGTAGTGGGGTGCTGGTGCAAAAGCATCTAGTTAGCCCCTGCCCAATCAAGTCCAATCAAGGGAAGCAGATTGGGGCTGAAGGAAAAGGCCTGACGTGAGCCTGAGGATTGGCAACACCTGCTGGCCTGACAAGCCAAGGGCTATAAAGCTGGGATGGAGCCAGAAGGCAGGGGGCAGCCAAGGAGAAGTCAGTCAGGGAGGGAGCTGGAGGCCTCCTAACTGAAGGCTGACTCTGCCTGTACAGTTGTATATAGATGGACACTGATAATGGGACAACCTTAAATAAATAAAGACAACGGTGTTGCGCAATGCTGAATCCTCTCTGAGCCTTAATGGGAAGAGCAAGCAGGCCCCAGGGAGAGGGGCATGTTGTGAAGGCATGTTTCCAAGGCTTTTTCTAGATGAAGTAGTGGATGTTGGGTAAAGATGTGGGGTACACAGCTGGGGAAATAATTTAACATCATTGGGCTAAACTGTAAAACATTTAGTAGTTTTTTGTTCTTCTGCTTTGTTTTACACTCTCCTGCCTTTTACGTTTCCTCATAATTTCAGTTCTAGCATAAACCACTCTAATGAAACTTAGAATTAATATCTCAAGTGCAGTCCTCACTGCCTGCACAGAATATCCTGCTCAAAAGCTTTATTTGCTATTGATTCCAACATGAAATGACTTCACAACTCTTCTCTCCAAAGGTAAACATTTGATACAATTTCAAATCATATGCATAAACTACCCACTAGCAACATTACACTTCTCACAAATATCATTTGCACTAGCATTGATCTTACTGCGTGTGGCAGGTGTAAAGTAAGTGGTCCTAGTGCAGTAAATCAAACGGAGGGAACTGCTTGGTTTGTGTTTGTCTCTGGTTTGGGTGCTTTTTTGCATTCTCCTTATCCACAGCAGTTCCCTAGGTGGTTACTGAGTATTTTCTAACACAGTGAATAAATTAGTTTCATAGGTAACTTATAATATCTTGGGAATACATTTATAGAATGAGTTATATGACTAGTTTAAATAATGTAATTTAAAGGCACTTTAATACATTTGAGTCAGGCCGTGGTAGCAACCACAAACTTACAACGGTTTATAAGGCAAGGATCACCAACCTTTGGCACGCAGCCCACCAGGGTAAGCCCCCTGGCAGGCCGGACCGGTTTCTTTACCTGCTGCATCTGCAGGTTCGGCCAATTGCAGCTGTCACTGGCCACGGTTCGCCATTCCAGGCCAATGGGGGCTGCAGGAAGTGGCACGGGCCGAGGGATGTGCTGGCCGCTGCTTCCCGCAGCCCCCATTGTCATGAAGTGGAGAACCGCAGCCAGTGGGAGCTCTAATCGGCTGAGCCTGCGTACATGGCGAGTAAACAAACTGGCCCGGCCCGCCCGGGGGCTTATCCTGGTAGGCCACTTACCAAACGTTGTCAAGCCCCGTTGTAAGGATTTTATTATCTCACCCTGATATAATAGAAATCAACCTTTGATAGTAAATGGTAAAGTCCCACATTATTATCACTGTAGAAACTACCAGCTACTTATGGCTAAGAATGGAATTTCTCATTTTCAAGGGAAAAAAAATCAATATTCTATTGCTTTTTCTTGTGGCTATAATAACACAGGGTTTTTGTTTGTTTGTTTGTTTTTGGAGGGGAGGGGGTGGCGTTATGACTGATTTGCAGACCGTGTGTGTGCGTCAACACATGTGCACACAAACACATACATAGGTACACATGCATATTAATCCTAATTGTCTCAGGTTAACTTAAATATATAAAATGACTGTTTAAAATGTATTCATCTGTCAGTTCACCAGTTTGGCAACAGGAATTATTTCCAAAAGAAGAGGGATTTGCTTTCCAATTTTCAGATGTCTTGTAGTTTCCTTGCCTTGCATATTAAAAAACCTTTATTTTTTTGAGGAAGAAAGAAGTCTTAGGTTTCAGTGGAATGGTTTTAACAACTACATAAACAAGATTCTGTACAAAGCCAGAGTCAGTACCTTAGGCAGAGAACTGCTAAACTCCATCAGTCTCCACTGGTATGTCTACATTGCAAAGAAAAACCTGCAGCACCGAGCCTCACAGCCTTGGTCAACTGATGCAGGCTCATAGAGCGAGGGCAGATGATCTAAAAATAGCAGCATAGATGTTCTTGCTCAGCTGGAACCTGGGCTCCGAGACCTCTTCTGACACTGGGTGTCAGAGCTCAGGCTCCAGCCCAAGCGGGAATGACTATACTGTTGTTTTTGCCACCACAGCATGAGCCTGAGTCAGTTGACCAAGACTCAGTGTTCTGGGTTTTTCTTTGCAGTGTAAACACACCCCGTGACTCTTCCTAGCACCTATTGCTGGTTGCTAAGTGCCTGTAGTATCCACAAGATGGCACTGTACCACACAATCTATGGCCAGTTGCAGGAGATGCCCACTAAACTCTGCAGTAGTTAGGCTTTAAAAGAGAAAATGATCTTGGTTAAGACTTTCCATGCTTGCACTTCAAAACAATGGGGAAAAGTATAAGTTGAATTATGTAGCAACATTAGCTATCTCATCAGTCAAAACACTCTTGTTTTAGTTGTGTAACATTAACTGGATATGGTTGAGAATATTCATCACATTGACACGGAATATTGTATTCAATACCATTCTTTTAAACATTACTGAATCACAGTATTTTCATTATTATTTTATTATAATAGTTACTCAGTAGACCATACAGCGCATTATGTATTAGTCATTTAGGTGCCAGTAACAAAGGCACTTAGGGGACTACATTTAGGCAGGTGAACAATTCAGTTGACTTTAACAGGATTATTCATGTGCTTAAAGTTAGGCACATACTGAAGTGCCTTGAGGAATCAGGGCCATAATATACAACATTCTCTCATATTCTATTTTATGCTAAAAGCTTGTTGATAATCTCTTCATTGGTTTGAGGGCAACTACAAATCTTGCTCAAACCAAATGCCTGTTCCATGGCTTACCTACAGGCCTCTATCCAAAGCCCATTGAAGTCAGTGGAAAGACCCCCACAGATGTCAACAGTCTTTGGGTCAGGCCTTATGTGGAGTGCCCTCTGCAGTGGAAATGTTCCATGGTTTAGGAGGAAGCTGGCTGTGTATCTTTGGTCACATAGTGGGGCTAAAACTTAAACTTTGTAGGTTGGCTGTTCCACTTCTCTCCCCTTCCTCTTTCCGTAAGGGACTGGCACACTGGAGTGGTTGTAAGGAACTGGATTTTATTTTCAACACCAGTCACGAGTTACCACCACTGCAGTGAGATTAAGGGACAATGGGGGCGGATTCATAGCTCTCAGGTTCACTCTTTCAGGCTGCCTGCAGACTCAGCAAGGCAATTAAATTGGTTATATACTGTTCATATTTGGAAGGCTCCCTGAAACCATAAGTGTTAATAACTTATTTTTTTATTTAAATGAAATCTCAGAATCTGACTATGCCACATATCCACATAAACACATCAGGAAGGTCAGATTCAGTCCACAGGTCACATGATGACTCCCCTGCTTTAAAACATATACCAAGATGGCTCCTTTGGAGATGGGGCTATAAACAACCACACATTTTTATGTGACCTTGGATACCTTACTTGTCCCCACCTCCATACCTCAGTTTACCCATATGTAGAACAGGAATAACAATACTTACCAACATGTTGGAACTGATTTGTGCTGGGCAGTGAAATATTATGAGACAGCCACATCCCTAAGAGGCTTACAATGCAGACATGGTGTCATAATGTATTAAGTGTGAGGATTATGCACTAATAGAAATATCCTTTTCTAGGTCCAACATATTTAAAATTATAAAAAATACAAAGTTCCCAGGAAAAGCTTTCGTAATGTGAATGTGACTAATCTTTATTTATCCTGCAACATTGATTTTATTGAACACAGAAATGCTTCCTTCAGAAACGTCTGGAGACTAACCACTTAGTATAAGGCATTCATTATGGTTTTTTGTTTGTTTATAAGACCATTTGTGTTTCATTCACATATTAGCTTACATTAAGATGTTCAGCTTTCTTTCCTGACAGAACAAGAACTAGAAAGGAAGTAATACTTACTCACTGTCTATATATGGACACTGAACTTCCCTCAGAGGCAGTTTATTTGTGGGAGGAGGGTTATTAAATCATCTTGCAAGCTAGCATCCCGAGAGCTAAGTAAGCCAATTTTTAATATTGTAACTGGCAGCTTGGAAGCAGTCATTTTAAGAAATAAATACAGGTCATGAGACAAGCCTACTTGGTACTCCAACCAGCATTCTCAAATGGCAGAATGACAAACACTTTGTTATTCAAAGAATGCATTTTATATAATGAAGTGAAATTAAAAAAAAACAGAAATCATGCATAATTAATATGTCCGACCAATAACTTTGACCTAGAGGACTTAAGACGACCACAGGACCCCAATAGTGTGCTTTCAGTAAATATCCCTAATGGAGCTACATTAAGAAGATTTAAAAAAAAACAGTTTATTTGGGAAAAGCCAATGAAAATCATTACTTCTCTGTTACTCAGTTAGGGAGATTTTCGTGAGCAGAAAAGTTGATGCACAGTCAATGCTTCTTTTAGGAAATCCTGTCTCTTGTTACCTCTTGCTCTCACATCACTAAATCAAGGAAGAAAAAAAGAGACCGTGGATTCCAGACAACTGACAAGCTTTCTATTTCACTCAAATCCCCATAAAGTTAAATCCCCTCTGAGTAATACTGTGTTTCCAGTCAAATATCAGTTTTCAAAATGCCCCAACTCAGTTCATGGTGATGCTCACAATTTTTATGTCACGATGCTTTTATTTATGTATTTATTTATTTTTGAAACACAATGTAGGTTTATTGGTATCAGTTGTGTTTGTGTTGAAAATATGTTCTTTCCTATGAAACAATTGTTTCAAATACATGTCTTTTTTTCAAATTATTGGTAGGTAACAATTAAGACTGATATCTGGATCACCTTCATGTCAGACTGAGAGACAGATTGACACAAACACACAGGACATTTTAGTAATCTGCCCATGTAGGGATGCCAGCCTCTGCACCCTGAAATTTAGAGTGAACAACATATACAGAGCCTTGCCTGTCACAGCAGAGTAGTCCAAGGTTCAGGGTAAAATTTTCAAAGATACCTAAGTAATTGAGGAACCGAAGTTGGATTTTCAAGAGCATCTAAGCAGGTTAGGCGCTTAACTCCCATTAAGAACAAATGGAACTGAGAGGCCTGTCTGCATTTTTAGGACCTAAAGACCTTTGGACATCTGTTCCTTAGCAGTCTAAGCCTCAAGTGGGAGTTTTGGAATTTAGGCACTTTTAAAATTTTTACCAGGAGTCACATCTTAACCTGATAAAGCATGATCCAGCACCTTGCATCTGCGTAAAAAAAGCAGTCAAATTCCTAACCTGAAAACATGATAAAGTTTTGGTAATATGTTGAATGTGAGTCATCTAATTCAAGTTCTAAACCAAGAGCACACAAAGATTTTTGATGGAGCTCACAGGGAAAATGAACCACCAATAGAGATGTCGGGGGAATAATATTCTTAATTTTCAAAGCAATTATAGGTAAGCATAAGAAAAGTAAAGGACAACTGATTTCATCTCACAAGCTTGTTCAGGTCAGAAATGCCTCCCGCAATCCATACAAATGGACGAGCAAACCAAAATATCATAGGATAAGCAGACGAAGCTCAAACTGAAACAGTAAAACCACAAACTTGTTGGCAAAAATATCTGAAGGGCCCAGTGGGTAATACAGACAGGTAATTGTATGCAACCAGAGTAAAGATTGCAGTGCATGTCTGAGGTGCTCAGTAGTTATGACAGTGGTAAGATGTGTGCCTGTGGGGGGCAGAGTAGAGTACAAACTGCTAGATAGCTTATTATATCATTTCCATGCTTTTGTGATTTTGGTCAGATACATTATATGTGCATCAAAGAATTGTTGCAATGACAAAGACACACAGACAGAGGCAAGGAAAGGAAAGAAGAAAGTAGACCATTTTCCCCCCAGAAATACTGTATTTTATTTATATTTAAACTGTAGCTTAAAAGTGTTTGAATGAATTGATAAGAGCAGAAGTATTTCTAGTGGCACACAGTCTAATATTAATTATAGTTTTTATATATTTTTTTTCAATTCATTTTAGGATTGTAAGAATTTATTTTCAAACTCTGCCATTACCAGAGGTGTAGAATGTTGTTTGAGAACTGGGGAAATTTCACAGGAAGCAAAAAAATTGTTTAATATGCAAAATAGATTAGAAAAGTTTTCCTTCTTCAGATAGTGCTATAGAGCTCACTCACTATTAGTGTATCAATTTTATTTTTCAATCTCTATAAACCTCATCTTGTAAAGTATTTCTTCTTGCAACTTACATCTCTGCCAGCATTTGGAAGAACAGTAAAGCAAGAGAGGTAAGAGATTGAAGTAGCATATGGCAGGACAGACAGTACAATATCAGCTTTATAGAGACTGCTAAAATAAACTAATACCAAACAGTTCTTACAAGAGCGTGTGTTGCTTATTTTATTTTTACAGGTATTTCATCATCCACATGGAACACTTCCTGCTGCCTTTCAAAGATAACTGATGATGATCCACAGTATGCATTCAGTCTTTTGTGACATTCATCATAGAATATGATTCTTAAACCTTTGAACCAGTGAAATAAAAATAATCAATCTGATTTAGATCATTATTCTTGAAAATAACTGATGCAGTCACCCCACTTGCTTGGATGTGTGCAATTCACAAAGCAGCAGTCTCCCCTCCCTTCTCTGAGCCAAGTTAAAAGTTTCCAAAGCTCTGTCCACATTTTATTTGGGTTCCATGGACAATAACCACCTCTTTGCCCATACCTAGGTAGGACTCTACCTCATCTATATAGTGCTGTGGTTCCCACAAGGAAACCTTTTCCAATTGCTCATCAGTTGCTGAAGTCCCACCCATGTTCCACTTGGGTTGCTGAACTGTGATTTACTGAGCCATGGAACCTGGATGAAATGTTGCTTTAAGTATAGTGGGACAGTAATGTACACCTTTCTGTATGTATGTAAAAGTCTTTTTGTCTATTATTCTTAAATGGGAAGCTCTAATACCAGATTTCTGCCAAGCAATCTGGGCATGCCCAACATAAACAAAAAGCCCAGGAAATTTGTATTTTCTAAAGGCTGTGTGTGTGTGTTTGTTTACGGGGTGGGGTGGAGGGCGTTATTATAGGACTGGTCAAAAATTTTTGTTGAAACTATTTTTCAATCATATAAATTTTTCATGACGTGTCTGCTTTTCATGGAAAATTTTGATTTTTCATAAAAAAAAAAGAAAGAAAATCAAGACACCTGAAAACAGACATCTTCTGCCTTCTGTCAGTCCCATCAAATGGGGTCTACTGTATGAGTCCTCTCCCTCCAATGTGCTCTATCCAGTGTCATATTCTCTATCACAACACATGCTAACAGGTCTTCTTTTACGACATCCCGCCACTTCTTCTTGGGTTGGCCTCCCTGTCTTTTTCCTTCTGTTTTGATCTGTTGGATTCTCTTACATGCATAATAGTCAAGACTGTGCTGTACATGAGCAAACCATATGAGCCCCGCACACCTTTCTTTTCTTATTTATGTTTGTTACTTTAAGCATGTGTCTAACATACACATTCCTCACATGATCTTTCTTGCTTACACTACTCACCCACCTCAACATTTACATTCCTGTGGAATAGGTCATCTGCTCATGTTTCTTCTTTGTTGCCCAACTTCCAGCACCATATATTCTCTCTCTCTCTCCATTTGAGCCAGGCATTTATTATCCTAGCGCCAATTTTATCCTCCATGTCCCTGGATTCTGGAACCCAGTTACTTGAAACTTTCCCTTTTTCGTATTGTCTGCCCACCTGGTTCTGTTCTGAAAACAGAAATATTTCACCCCAAAACTGATTTTTTTGTTTTTGTTTTTAAATTTTTTGCTTGGGATTTTTTAATCCAACTATTAAAATCTCACATTTTCAATAATATCAATGAAATGTTCACACTGGTAAGTAAAAAGCAATCATTCCTCAGCTTATGGTTAGCCATCATTTTACATGTGTTATTAAAATTTGCTTCTTGAAATCTACTGATAAAGAAAGCTTGTTCCATCACTTATAGGGTATCTTAGGTCCTGACTCTGATCATTACTCCTAAAAATAAATTTCTTTAAATATAATTTATATATAAGATTTAAGGGAGTTTTCACTATATGGGAAGATGGAAAAGTCTGAATTATTGCACTACTAAGATCATTTATGACACAACAAAAAACAAAATCCTACAAATGACAGGGTACTAAACTTCTTAAGAGATCAATTTTAATTAATTTTGACTTGTAAACTAATTAACAAATTTTCTTGTGAAATTTTATCTTACTAATTTAAGATAAAAGCTATACATTATATTATGTGTGCATATACATAATATAATGCATATTACACACACACACACACGTATATACACACACACAAACACATATATATACACACACTTCACATATTAAAAGCTTAACTTAAAAAGTTCAGATCTCCTCTCAGTAGATGCCTCTAGGTAGATCATTCATTTCATGTGCAACCTACATAGTACAGACTGATTAAGCAAATCAGATCCAAAGACATTCCATGGAGAAGCCTTTATAAATGTATTCCCTTGCTTCAGCTCTAGAACCTTCCATTATAAAACATGAAAAATGTGAAAATCATGTGGCTTCAAACTTCATTACAAACACCAACACAATCCACTTGTCAAAAATTTCACTGAACCATCCCAAACCTAAGGATATATAAAATATATATTTACACCTCTAGAGGCAAGGTGGGTGAGATAATATCTTTTATTGGACCAGCTTCTATTGGTGAGAGAGACAAGCTTAGACAGAGCTATAACTATACAGCATATTCATAACTTCATATTCATGTATGCACATTGCACACAAAGAGGCACTATGCACTATGGTAACTCCACCTAAACTGAGCCAAAAACAGAACCTCTCATTTAGCTGTAGAGAAATCTAGCAAATCCTATAGTCACCAAGACTCACAGGAGTAAAGACCATATGGATACCATCACCAACCCTAGAAGAACGGGGAAATGCTGTATTGTTCTCACTCCAAAGATACTCCATGAAGATTTGTAATAGGATTGCAAGGCATCAAAAAGAAAATGAAATATTGGATGCATTAAAGTTACTGTTGTCTAGAAAAGTTTGCTCTCTTTTCCAAAGCAGTGTCACGCTCTCATGAGCTATTGATGCCACAGGACACAAGAGTAAAGAATTTAGGAATCTGGCAGGTGTTTTAAATTTTTTCACCAAATAAACACTGAACCATTTGCTCATTTGTCTTGAGGGAATGAGAAGCAATAACAACCTCCACTGAGTGCTAGTATAGAATACGCTCTGGAAATGGTTAGTGAAATAGTTACAACTGTCTATGCTGGCTGGCCATAATGTGTTAAAATGTGTTGGCATGTGCTATATTTAAACTGTGTTTACAAATGAATCAGCTAACAGCGTTTCATTGCCACAGCAGAGTTCTGAGGGGACACATTGGTCCCAGATATCAAAGAGCAAAGAAATCAGGATGCCTATGTGGAAAAGATGGCAAAGCTATCAGCAAGAGAGCAGAACAGAAATAATCACCATCTCTTCTGAGACCTAGAGAATCGTCTGTGTTTTATATCCAATTGTTTTCTGTCATCCATATGCTCAGGAGCACTCTTGACAGTGAAACATATGTTTAGTAATATCCTGTGAACAGCAACCCCAGAGTTGTTTTCAGCATAACTGTAGTGTGAACGGTTGAAAGAAGAAAAGTTCAACTGCAGAAAATGGTAAATAGTCTGAAAGAGAGAGTACAACAAATAAAAAGAGCCATGCTATGAGTTATGACAATTTGTCAATCTTGACTTTAAATTTCCTGGGGCAGGTTTATTAATATACATCAAAACTCTACCGTGATTTCAGTTTTGTGTTTTAAATTCCTTGTTTTGGGAGAAAAGGAAGAAATAAAACCAGAATCAGTCAGAAAACATGTACTAATTGCCTAGAAGATTAGGAAGACTTTCTGGGAAATACTCACTTAAACGGGATTTTACAGGTTTACACAATTGTTGAGCAGCTCACCCAACCGGGTTGAAGGAGTCAGATGAAATAACAGGTGCTGGCACAGTCTGATAGAGGACTTCTTTGGTCTAAAAAGCCCACAAAAGACTATGGCCAAATAAATTTGTTAGTCTCTAAGGTGCCACAAGTGCTCCTCATTTTTTTTTTTTTTTTTTTGCTGATACAGACTAACACGGCTACCACTCTGAAACATTTCTAGCTCTGGTATCGTTGTCCAACAGCTAATTCTTGGGAAAGCTCAATGCAAATCTATCTCTACATAGTTCTTGAAAGTGGAAATTAAGTAAGTAATGATTATGGAAAGGATGAAAGGCCTTTAAGTATCTGAACAAAATATAAACAGGGAACCTAAGTGCAATGAGTCAAATCTACCCCTGGTCTATCTCCTCACTCAAAAGAGTGACACAAGAGATGAACTTGCTCCTACTAGACAAATCCTCTGCTGCTGTAAATCAGCATAGTTCCACTGACCTGCAACACCCGAGGATAGCCTTAAGTCTCTAAAAGCAGCCATTACTCAAACTTTTTGCTAGAGAATTATTATGAAGAATAGAGTTGGCTGGGAATTTGATCAAATTATTTTGGGGGGGGGGTCAGAAAATGACTGTTCATCAGAACCAAGACTCTTCACATGAATGTATAAGTTTCAGTAAAACTTTTTTTGGGAAAGGTTTCTCAAGATCAGAGCAGATTTTCTGATCAAAACCAGAGGGGAAGGGAGGACAGAGAGAGACTGAACCACATTCCAGTAGCCCAGGGGCATGTCATTCAACTGGGATGGGCAGACCCAAGATCCATCTCAGCTCCAATTACTATTTAATTATTTATTTGATGTAGAACAGCTTCAACAACAGAGACTGAGAGAAGTCCACCCCAGTAGTCTGGTGATTAGGCCACTCACCTGGGATGTGGGAGAATGGCAGCACAGGAACTTGAACTGGATCTCCCACATGCCCGATGAGCACTCGAACCATCAGGCTACTGGTTTACTGACGGCGGAGCTTTTGTTGTTTACAAAATAAATTCAAAAGATTGTGGTTTCATCCCCATATGGAACAGAAACATTTATGAAATCTCAGAAATGTTTGTGGGATCAGACAACTGTTTCTTGCCCAGCTCTAAAATGTATTTTAAAAAAAACCTGGATACCGTAGGAATGCAGAACCAATAGAAAAGTTATTCCCTATTAATAATCTTAATGTCTAGAGGGTCACAAAAACATAGCAATGCCACAGAAACCAGAAATACAAATCCATAAACTAATTCAGAATAATTGTATTTTTAATGGATCATATTCCTTCCTGGCTTCTTTCGAAAACTTGTCACCGCAGAAAAATATTCAGTTTAGATTTCCTACAGGATTAATAATCTAAGATCCAGTTCTGCATTCTGATTCATGTGGACAAACCCTTATGAATTAATGAAGAACATATAATTCTCTTTAAGGATAGTACACACACCCCCCCCACACACACAAAACAAATCTCTTACCTAAAAATTATTATTTTTAAGGATATGGTTTAGTCATGAAGGTCACAGATTCCATGACTTTAATAGACCTCTGACTTCTTCAGCTCAGGCTTCCAGCCCCAGGGGGGCTCGGGCTGTCAGTGCCCGCACCTTGTACCCTGAGTTTGTACCTTTTTACTCCCAACCTCCAGCTTGGACTTCGGCTTCAACCTCCTCCACCCATCCCCAGGCCTGGATTTTGTACATTTTTACTGTGACTATTCTGTGCATTTTGCTTTATTTTACCATCACAGAATCTTATCCATAATTATTTTTAATGCAAGTCATTGTAATTTGGCAGTCTTGCTATATAAAGCCAAAAAATCTGACTATAGTTTAAGGCCCAAATCCTACATCAAGATCTCCTAGTGAGGACCCCGAGTGATTATCCCATTTCCCGCACTGAAACTAGAACAAACCTAGCTCTTCAACAACTAGAATCGTAATAAAATCTCATTGCAATGGATGTAGATGGGGATACCTTTTTCAGGGTCTTGATTGACCCTTTTTAAAAGTAACTGTATCCAATTTCTATTTGTAGTAACAGATCTAGTGTCCTGTTATGGAAATCTCTCTCATTCCCCTCCCCATTGTTATCTGATGCTTATGGATCTATCAGTGGTAAACATATCTTCAGTGCCAGCTGATGTAATGGGTATGTCGCACCATTGAACTGAGATTTCAATGGATTGCCAGATCATCAGCAGAATATTGCTGCAACACAGATGTAGGAGTGGGGAATAAGCAGCTTGGCAGTTAATGTATTTATTTTTAAAAAGACACTAAACTGAAAGGTCTTATCGCCAATTTCCAAGTCTTTCTGGAAGCAAAGGTAATAAGTAACACAAATTCACACTGGACTTCTTAACCTAAGGACTATGGCACCTATAAGTGAGAGTCATCCATCAGTAGTCAAACCAAAGAGACAACATAAACAGTTATTTTCATTAAATTTTCCCACTGCCATTTCAATTTCATCCAGTCACATATTTCACTGTGCTCTGAACTCCCAAATGCTATATTCCATCCATTCCCACATAGGTTTGAATTTTCAGTGGTTTGCTAAATTTGATCCCAGCAGCCTAGTTAGTTACAGCAACCGAAAAAGAGTCATATCATCTGACATTTACAGAGGTCACCATACAACAGTCAACATCTAGGGTCAAATTGTGACTTTACAACCATCCCTGTGTACCAGGGCTTTGCAGTCCCAGGATCCTCTCAAGGGCCATGTTCTCTTGGTGAAATCCTGGGAGACTGTAATCTGCTTTTGGCCCATACTAGTCGTAGTTTACTCCTGCATCAGGCTGACTGCCATGGCTCCACCCACTGCCTGCCCCTCTCCACCCTTCTGTTCAGTGAGGAGGAAGGTAACAGCCATGAATCCCATTTAATATTTTTTCTAGGGCCTGGATTGGCTAATTGGGGAAGCCACACAGGGCACATGGGTGAGAGGGGAGGAAACATCTTACTGGGCACTATGCCTTTGTGTGGCTGTGCCATGATCTAGCCCTTTGTAATGTTACTATGCTATCTCACATAAGGCAACCTGGTATTTTCAGAAACAGGACATATCTTAAAAACCATACGGCATGGCAAGATTTGGGTAAAGGTTTAATTTTTAATGACAAACTATATGTAGCATATTTCATTCTGAAGGGTATGAATGTGCTTTAAGGGTGAAATGTCCTAAGGCATCTATGTAATGTAGGAGCATAAGTCCCATTGACTTTGAACAGGACTTGTGCTCCTACATGAATGGTGGGATTTTTCTACACCACATTTGGATGCTTTAGAAAAATCTCACCTGCCCTGTACCAGTATCCATTCACCTCCACAATGATGCAGCCATATTTGTAGTTGGAATGTGGCAGATAATACAGTGCTATCAGCATTACAAAAATGTTTCTAGAACTTGAAGGCTGTCAACAGACTAAGCTAGACTCACTCCAGAATATAGACTGTTATTAACTTAGAGGAGGTCCTCAGGGAGGAAAGTTTGTCAGGAGACTAGACTGTGATGGCTGCAACTGAAGAGATCCTCACCTTTTTTGCCATGCAGCCATAGGAAGCTAATGCAACCCAGAAAGCGAGCAGTGTGATTAAGAAGGGGGCCAAAGATGACCAAAGACTGTGTAGATTCAGTGTTTCCCTTCAGCAGCACATATCAGCATGGCTCTTTGGAGCCACTTGTAAGAGTTAAAACTGCTCCCAACAGGCAGAAATGCTGTCAGAGAATGGAACCTCTGTCTATCTTCTCTTTGGGTGAATCCCCTCTGAAATGCGAGATAGATAATTACTCACTGTGCCAGGGAGCTTAGAATGATCTCTTCAAGGAAGAAAAAAAAATTTGGGAGTGAGGACAAGACCTGCCAGTACTTGAGAATGAACACAACTGAGATGTGCAGAGAGTGTGCCAGAATCAGAGAGAGCTTTATTGTAACCCAGTAAGTCAATGAGATAATACTTTGCTTCACATAAGTAACTCCTTTAGATTTAATAAGGTACTGATTGTCTCTTAATAAAATATCAATTAATTCTATTTTGTTAAATGACAGTTAAAAGTGCACTATAATAAAAGTGCTATAATAAAAGTGCAATTACGGCTCATTTAAGGCCCAGCGCTAAAAATACTTAAAGTATTATTGGGGCACAGTGCATAGAGTCATGAGAAATCCCCCTAGCTGCCCTAGCCTAGTGAGGAAGGGGGACTCTGGAGGAAGCTCAAAATGCTGTGGAGGTGGCAGAATAAGTAGAGTGCTCTCCAGTGGTCTGAGATCTGTACAGGAGGGGAGGATGGCAATGAATGGGCCAAGGGGAGAGACACATATTCACCCACCAGTCGCACAGGGGTTCTTCTGAGATATTATCTTTCTTCTACTTCCCTCCATTTTGGGGAACCCAGAGAGTAATGATAGGACAGGGGAGATACAGACAGCGTGAGACTCTATGTTGAACTCTTACGGAACCTTTGTGCTCTCGTGATTCTGAGCTGCTTTTAAGACTAGAGAGAGAGACATGTGGTACACCGGGGGCCTAAGCTATGGAACCTTTCCTGTGCTGCCCTGTGGGTCACAGTATTGCCTAGAATCTCCACAGTGCTCTACACTGTGGAAATCCTACCCACCATCAGAATCAGTGTTTTTAGAGCCCCCTTATATAATTCTGGTCTTTCTCTGTGGTGCAAAGGGGCCACTGTGGGAGTAAATTTGCAGCCACAGGTTCTCTGTACAAATGTTCCTGGAAAGCCACAGATTCTCGAATAGGTAGGTTTTCAGGGCTGCTCCCAAGCCTAGTTCTTTAGTTTGTAAGAACCCATCCCACCTCAAGGAAACAAGTGGGGATTAAAAATTGTGAGAAGCTTGCAGAGACTTTCCTTCCCTTTAACCCCTCTCAGGGTGTTTCCTTCAGGAGGGAGTGATCAGGCCCTTTGATCCCTATAGAATGAAATTAAGATACCATATTAAAGACTCTTCTGCACAACAAAATGAAACTGCATGATCAAATCACCCTTAATAAATATCCCCATAACAGATAACACAAACATACACAGAACAGAGACAAGGAACCTAACTGTGAGGCATAGTTATTCAGTGGTTACGGTGGTCACATCTAATGCTAGAAACTTTGGTTCAATTCCCCGTTACCCCTGAGACTTCCTGCATGACCTAGGACAAGATATTTAGTCTCTCTGTGCCTCAATTCCCAATTTGTAAAATGAGAATAATAGCACAGCCCTTCCTCACAAGGATGTTATGAGGATAAATCCATTAAATTGCAAGGCGCTCTGATATGACTATAATGGAGACCATATCATTTGTAGATTTAGAACTACCACAATCCAATAATTTTATATAACTTTAGGAACAGTATTTTTTATTATCTGAAATTAGTTCTGTCCTATGCCTCAGCACAACACATACCCTGAAAAAGCCCTGTGCTTCTGTCCTCAAAATGCCATGAAATTGATTTATCCACCTGAAACTGCATGAAGCTAATGCCTTTCTTGTGATGATTCGAGAGAAAGCATGTCCAAGACTATTTAAAATGTTGTCCCCAGCAAAGTTTTGTTCAATAGTGAATTTCCAAGGCTTACATTTATTAAAAAATGTCTATGTACTTAAAACAGAATCTAAAGCCCAGAAGGGGCAATTATGATTATGTCATTTGTTCTCCTATATTACATAGGCCAAGCAAGGTTAAGTCATATGATCAGGTAAGAGTCAGTTATCAAGTAAGGCAGCATCCAACCGCTAAAATATAACTGTACCTCAAGTAATAAGACAGCTTTATCTAACAGCTTTAAAAAAAATGAATCCTAAACAGAAGAGCTCTTGTGTCTAATTATATGGGGCTACTCACTGTATTTAATTTATGCATAAAGCAGTTAGCTGTATTTTCCATGAGTTCTCTGTGTGGTTAAATTGGTGCACTGTTTGCATTGTGTTCATTAGAGCTGAATGAATAGTTCACCGTTAATAAATTATTTGGCTAATGAAGCCCTCTACTTCTGCTTGGGGAACAGTCAATAGCAGATCACAATTTCCTTGAATTTTTCGTTTGAGGGTTATTTTAATATCATTTTGAATTTTTTACTCTGTGGGTTGAGCATACATGTTCAAAATTCAAACTCTGTTCCTTGGACAGATAAAACAGAAAGACTGTGTTCCCTAATTAGATAACAGTGCAAGCACTTCTGATTTGAATGTATGTGAATTTAAAATTTTGGTTTCCACAAATCCTAGTGCATGTGACTTTGAACTTTGTTTTCCATTAACATTTGTATTATTAAATAGCAATCATTTGAATGCATGATAGAAAAAGAATGTAAAACAGCACAAAATGGCTGACATGAATGCATTTAAAAATCCAGATGAATACTAACAGATAGTATTTTGCATTATTCACTCAGCTTTAATATTCATTTGTAAAAAATCCATAAATGCACAATGATGATTGAAAGCCTCGGCAAGATTTGGCCAACTATACAGCCGAGCATAAATTTAAATTGCAACATAGACAGAGGGAATTCCTTTTTCACTGCTCATGAAATGTTACTAACTGTGCAAGTCACCACAGCCTGTCAACTTCCTTCATCTTCTACAGAGAATTATTTGATAGTGACAGACTGTTTTGTTTGTGGCACACAATAGGGAGACTTTCAGAACACTTGCTGCTCATGGTGATAATTCTGATACTGCCATAGCTGATGTCCTAAAACTGGCTGCCTTTAAGTTTTCTGTCAGTGCTATGACACATATTTTGGCAGTGGGACAAAGGGCACATGGTGAATTTTTATATGAGAAAAACAGAAGGTTATGAAACACTGGCAACTGCTCTTTGACAATGCAATACTGATGTGTGGAGTAGTCCAACACAGAGATATGTATTGGGGACAAAATTCTGTGGCTTTTGACAGTACATACAGATACAGGGGAACCCCTAAAACAATTGAAAAGTCTAGTTCTCCACACATACTATAGAAAATATGTCCTAATATAAAAGTAGTAGTGACATAAAAAAGATATGTTTGCATGTTGCTGGAAGAAATATCCAATACTGTACATTAAATAACTTGCTCAAAATATGTTTCTAATGAAAGGCATTGTCATCTTGGTTCTATAATGCAGTTAGTAGATACGAGACCTGCTCGGGAACTAACATAGCCATTAGAAAATCTATTTTAATTCTGCCTATACATCAGCAATTCTTGCTCATTTTAATAGTTCTCGGTTTGTTTATGATTGTATCGTTCATATTATGTGCCAGGTGACAGCCTCAGGAACTTCAGTCCTCTAGTCAGAGATAGAAGCGCATGTGTAGTGACAGTAGAAGCTTTAACATATTATATTCCCAATGTTCTGAACAGGTTAGGATCTCCAGGATTTATTCAGCTCTTCTCCTGCTAGCAAGGCATGAAAATTTGCCAGTTATGGTGATGACTTTTGTAGTATGGACCTATGCCCACAACAAACTGGACTAAATCTACCAATTCATTTCATACAGATCAGCAAGCAGTGAGAACATGGTAATGACTTTTTGTCACTCTGAACCTGGGTAGAGTTCGAACTACTCAACGTTGATAAATGCAAAATAATGCACATTAGAGGGAAACATTTAAACTACACATATACTTCTCAATGGGGTCTAATTTAGCTTTATCAAATAAGTAAAAAGAACTGGGCATCTTTGTGGGTAGCTGACTGAAATTCTCTGCTCAACAAATCAAAACTAATGTTAGGAGGAAAAATGGGCACAGAATAATACAGAAATTATAATGCTATTTGATAAATATAGCAACGGTTCTCCCCCATCTGTGGAATACTGTACTCAGTACCCATTACCCCATCTTAAAAAGGATATTGCAGGATTAGAGAGAGATCACAAATTAGTGACAAGAATTGTTAGAAGCATGAAAATACTCAAATGAGGAGAGATTGTAAAGACAGATTGTTTATTTTAGAGAAGAGACCTTGAGGGGCAGAACAACGAATGCTAATTGGAAGGTTGATCAGGAACTTCTATTCTCCTTGTCTCATAATACAGGAAAAGAAAAAGAACGTTCAACAAAATTAAAAGGTGGAAAACTGAAAACTGATAAAAAGGTAATATGCACTGAATGCGTGGTTATACTGTGGAACTCGTTACCACTGGATGTTCTTCAGGCCAAGGATTCAACAAGAGTCAAAGAGGGATTGGACATTTATACGGATAATGAGCACAGAGTCATAATAGTAAATATTAAACACATAATTTTAGAAGGAATATAACACCTCATGCTTCAGGGCTTAAACTGAACTCTATTAGCGATTAGGAGGAGACTCCTCTAGTAAGCAGATTATACCACATCCATCTAGTTCATCTTACTCTGAAGCATCTGGCATTGGCCTCTAATGGATTTAGGATATTGGGACTACATCAACCATAGGTCTGATCCAGCATGGCAAGCCCTATGTTTTTTATTGAGTTGCAGGGGAAAGACACCACAGAACAGGGATCAGCAACCTTTGGCACGTGGCCCGCCACGGTAAGCCCCCTGGCGGACTAGGCCAGTTTGTTTACCTGCCGCGTCCGCAGGTTTGGCCGATCGCAGCTCCCACTGGCCGTGGTTCGCCGCTCCAGGCCAATGGGGGCTGCAGGAAGCGATGTGGGCCAAGGGATATGCTGTCCACCACTTCCTGCAGCCCTCATTGGCCTGGAGCGGCAAACTGCGGCCAGTAGGAGCTGTGATCGGCTGAACCTTCGAACACGTTCCAAAGGTTGCCGATCCCTGCCATAGAACCTATTAAATATTTTTCTGAGTAATCTGGCTTCATGTTCATTTCTTTCATATTTCCCCCGATTATCCATTTCCTTTCATTTGAGGACACATTCCCAAAATAACACACTACATAACTGTCCCATTGTACATTACAGAAGTCAAGTTGGTGAATGCAAATTAGATGGTTTTTGTTTTATTTTTATGCACGACTAACAAACCAAATTTGAACTGAAGCAGGGTTTTTAATTCTGAAACGTGTCATAGTCTGCTCTGTTCTCCAGCACAGCGCCAAAAAACAAAGAATGACAAAAACCTAAAAACTGTCATGCTTGTACCCCCTAAATTTCACAAATTTTGTTTAAATATTATGTTACTAGTATCTGGTTCTTTCCCTTATTGATGCCATAAATTCTATTAGGAGATAAACCACTCTGTAGAACCTCCACCTCCCCTTTTCCTCTCCCCCAACTACTTTGTTCAGATGCATAAGTCTTGAAAAGCAATGGTTAGGATGTGTAATGGAGGTGGGGGTGAAACAGGTTTCAAAGATGTTTGCATAGGAAACAAGATTTGGCCCTACACTAGTTAAATACACAGATACACTCCACAGACGATGTAAAGACACATAAATCCATTTGAGTCAATACAGCTACACAGACTTAACGCAGCAGAGGATCTGGCCCATAAATTAGTCATAGAGTGTAAGGCAGGAAGGGACCACCAGATCATCTACATTGTCACCACCTTCTCACACTGTAATATACAACTCAGAATAGCACAATTGAATTGTTTTGTGTCTTTTCATAATTAAACATAAAAAATAGTAATTTATATTTAAGATCACAGTCATTTTCAAGTCAGTATTATTTAGTTCAAGAATATGACAAGCCTCAGTCACAATTCTTTTCATTCAGATTAATGAATGAAAATTATTTAAAGCATCATATTTCACAGAAACACACACTGGAATACATTCACCCATTATTTGTCTCCATGTGGAAAGGAAGTAAACTATTTGGACTAACAGAACATGGGAAGAAATTAACAAACTTGTGGGTGGGGAAATGAGAGTGTGTGTAAGGGAAACTGGGACTAAGAGAAGTAAACTTGTAAAGGCAAAAATGTAGAATTCCAACAGAGCCACGGTTCATAATAGAGATCAATACGGATGAGCAGCTTTTCACTGATTATGACAGACAGCAATAGGAGAGCAATAAAGCCACAAAATGTAGGATATTTATGCCCCCTTTGAGAGTCTCAACTATGAAAATAAATGGATTTATTAAGAGGTGCTCTTCCTTTTTCTTTTTTTTTGTTCATTCCATGTGGGGCATGGACCCATCTAACTAGACACCTTTCTTGTATTTATTTGGATTTAAAGGTTTCTTATAACTATGGCGTAGTAACTGTCTGGATATGTTGGCATAGATACATGCAACAGGAAGCATGGTCAGAGCATCCGTGGGGCATGCATGTATGTAAATAGATGTGTAGCGTCATTTCCTTCCCCGCCCCCATTTTGTTAACTAATAGGCTTCTCCTTTTGTTTCAGTGTGACCTGCTGTAATCCTTAAACACACAAGTTTTACCCTGAGAAAAGCCCTGATCTACAGGCCATTGAAGTCAGTGGAAAGATCTCATACCACTGAACTATTTCACCATTGATGGTTTTAGGAGAACATCAGCTATTCTGCCTATTCTACAGTCCCAAACAGTCTCCTATTCCTGATCCAATGCCTGAAGCCACAGCTGTCCTCTCCTCCCCTGCCAGGCCCTCCACAGCTTTCACTCAATAACTTCTATAATGCATTTCTGATTTGCCAGTAGGAAAATATGAGATTCCCACCCCCCAACCCACGCAATCTGAAGCAGCCACACTGCTACTCTAAGTTATGTTCAGCGTGTGTGCACACACACACACACACACACAATATAGGCTTACCATTGTTATCAATAATTTTGTATTCTTCCAGTAAATGTAAAGCTTTGACTTTGCATAAACCTGATAGGTTTGAGAAATACTACTTTGAACATTCAGATTTGTCAGTGACTGCACTTTTGCCATTTTAAATCGGTTTCTTTGTTGTTCTAAATCTGGTGACACTTTTCAACCAATACTGGGAATACATACAACTTATTTCATTGCAATTCATGCAACATAATTTGGTTTTAAAATAAATTTGCAAAAGATACAAAGACCATGACAAGTACAGTCATCGATAGCTGATGTGACTTCAAAAGAAACTGTTTAACTGGAGAAAGGGGCCAGGGATTTGTCCCCAGAGACATCTGAAGGACATGAAGACCTCTTACTTTGCCATTGAACGTCACTGTTGTTGCACACTAAATAAAGACAAAAGGGCCAGTATACCTTTAAGAAAAAAGTGGCTCAGCTATGAAAAATTGTGAGTATGTTGGCACCTCTCCAGAGAATGCTTCTGACGGAAGAAAGAGTTAAACAAGCGGAGACTGAAGCAATAGAACAGTCAGACAAATTCCCACAACAAAATGAGAAAAAGGAGACTTGGGAGGAAAGGGGTTAATGGAAGTTTCATAAAGAGGTTATAATGCTCATTAGAACTGACTAATAGCAGTCTCTCCTGTTTCTTTTAAAGGGACTTACCACTTAACATATGCTAGTGTGGGCTGTCACTGTGCATGACAACTGCACCTGTATTTCTCCTTAGTGTCCCAGCCAGGTCAACAACATTCAGGCCACCAGCTCCCCAGCTGTTGCTTCTCTTGGGCAGAGACACACATCCCTTTCCCTCCAGACTGGGGTATTTCCAGGCTACACAGTTCCCTGCCTTCATTGTGCATTTCTCAGCACAGACAGGTTGTTCAAGAACACCTGCTTGCTTTCTTTTCAGAGACAATTAACTGGTATAATTGCTACAGTGATACGTTACCACACAGCTCTTTCTAAGCAAGCCTATTGTATTCATAAGGTAAAAGCAGTACAGAGAAAACATTAAAGACAATAAAAGAATCTATACACATACTAATAAGCTTTCCAGAGTTAACCCCAGCTCTAACATGGGCTCTGGCAGCAGCAGTCCTTCAAACATCACACACTCAGGGTTTCCTTTGTGGCCACAAGTTTATCACAGTCTCAGTTCAGAACTAGCACCTAATCCTTCCAACCCTTCCCTAAGAACTGGAGTCCTTTGTGGACCGGGGTCCTGTCCATTTGCCATAAAATAAAAAGGCCCCAGACCAGTTTAAAACCGGGATATTTATCAAAAAATCTTTTTCTCTGTTGATCCCTGAAGAATCCAGTAAAAATGAATATATGTACACCTCTCAGGTGTGGGCAGTCTGGGGAGTTCAAAGGGATGATAACAGGGGAAATACATTAGCATCCCCCCCTTTACTAGAGAAGGTACATACAATGCCACAACAACACGTACATAATTGCATTTTTTAAATCAATGTACCCCAAAGGTATTAACCCTAAATCAATAGTTTATCTTAATTCCACAAGGTTTGTTCAGGTTATTACAGGATATTGTCAGTCTGTCACTTGGGCATTCAATGCAAAAGCCATTCTTCTGTTAGGTCAGCTGAGGTTTCCTCTAGCTATAGCTCTGCAGTCTGCCTTATCAAATCAGAAGCAAACACTTCTTTTTTTTCTGCCAGCCTTAGAAATGGAAGCCTGTACACTACATCTGACAGGTGAGCAATGTGTTTCCATTGACTATGAACATGGTTTGTATGCTATGTTCTAAAATACTTTTTTTAATATTAATCTCTTGGTTCACATGGTACTTGTGTACACTGGTCTAGGCCCAGACACATTTTACTTTCACTTTTAGAAATATCAAGAACTGCCTAAAAACCTACCTCTTTGGGGAACAGAAAAGTTGGGTGATTTAACAGAGTCAGTGCAGAGATCATCAGTGCAGTCCCTTCTTCTCTCATGCTTAGTTTATTGGCCCACCTTTCCACTGACATGAAGTGGGGGAGGAGTTTTGGCAGCTGTAATACCATCAGCAAATCACCACTGACATAAACAACCCTCAAGGCCAGGGAATAATTTGGCATGTTCCCAGATTTGAGAGGCCTGTCACTATAGGGAGCCAAACTGCCAGCTCAACCGTGCTGTAGGTATGATGGTGAATAACCTGTAATTATTAAGGGGAAAAATTACTAATTTCCACCCTCACAGTTAGTTTACATTTTTAAAATTATAATCAAGGACAAGGGGGGAAAAAGAGAGATTAAATCTTATATTCATATACTTCTAGGATTCCAAATTGGGAGAGGTCAGGGAGTTGGATTAATCGTAGGATTCTTAAACCCGAATATCCAGCTATGGCACAGTATTCAATATTGTGGTATAACAGGGCACTGGGCCCTCAGGCACTGGCTTTAGTGTGGGTCCATAGGTTCAATTACACCTCCTGAAATCAGGAATGGATTAACCAGTGTGAACTGGGCACATTTGCACAGGGTCTTCATCTCACATTTGGCCCAGTCAACCCTCCATCATGATGGAGTAGTAGCCAGGCCAAATCTGAGTGGCACTGTCACCCAATGCACCAGATCATAATGCCTGGAGTGGGGAGCCATGCCTGGCCCTATAGGAAAGCAGCCACTGCTGCGGTGGCAGTGTGGGGCAGGCCCATGTTCCATCCCTGACCCTCCCTCTCCAGGCATTCCCCCCACATTGGTTTTAGGGTTGTGATGTCATAGCAGAGGATTCTGTTGTGTGTGGTCAGGAGGAAGAAGGAGAAGCAGCAGCAGCAAAAAAAGAATGCAGACCTATGATTTTGGGTCCTGCCCCACATTTACACTAGAATTTAACATAATGCACCCATTGACTCAGGAGGCTACATCTGCTGTCTTCTCTGTCCATTTCTGTCTCTCTCTGACACATAAAACTACAATTCAATTAATCTCCTACCGCTCCTCTTTTTTGGGAAACACCTTGCCCCTGCACTGCTCAACATATACTCCAGCCTTGCACATGATATGTTTTTTTGGGTGGTGGCTCCATTTGCTTCAGCTATCTATTCCACAAAGGAACTTTTTACTTTTATCATGAACAAAGGGCAGATGTTACATCCACCAGCTTTAACCAGGTTTTTCCAAATCCCTAGCACAGCAATATATAGCATTAAAGTTAGCAAATATATAAATTACTCCTGGGGGAATTCTGTGTCAAAAAATTAAAATTGTGCACACAATATTTTCACATTCTGCAAAATTTTGCATATTTTATTTGTCAAAATAACATAATATAACCACACCGGTTTCAATAACTTTTGGTCATTTATTCCAAAATACCTGTAAGCAAGTATGTCTAACAAACAAAAAAGATTCCGAATTTTTTTTTTTTTGCAAATAGATTCCTTACTAGGCATATTAATATGGAACTCTGATTAATAATTCATTTAAACTACAACACAACTATTTCCCACACCCTCAAGAAACCGTGCAAAGCTGTGTGTATGGAGGCGGGGGGAGAGTGTGTATGGGGGGTAACGGAGGAGCTGAGGGAGAGGGAAATAATTGCTGGAAAGGAGCCTGGGTGTGAACTGGAGGATTGTTGGGTATGGGTGTGAAAAGTATGGAACAGGTTTTTTGTGGGGGTGGGCAGGGATTGTTAGGGAGCTTCTCCCATGCAGACGCTGGCTGACCCCTAGCCTCTCCCATTCATTCAGGCACATGTCCCTCCACTTACACTCAGACATCCTCTCCCCCCATCCTCATATGGCCCTGCACTCCCTCCCCGTGCTCATGTGTCTCTGTGCCCCAACTTAGACACTCCCCCATCCCTATGTGGCCCTGAACCGCCTCCCCCATCACCATGTGACCCTGCACCTCCTCTCCCACTCAGCTCCTGCCCAAGTTTGTCCTCCCCCATTAGCCCTTATAAGTCTGTGTGAACCCCGCCCCCAGCACCTCATGTTGTCTATCTCCCCATAGTCCCTGTCTCTGGACTTGCCCTGACAGTCACTGTGAAGAAGACAGACTCTTTCTCTTCCCTAGTTTGCTGGGAGCTGCTGCTGTGGTCTATGGCCACAGTGCCCTCTGGTGGGAAAAAGGCAGAACTGCAGTAACTTTTCAGGATAAACCTTTTTCTGCACAACAAATTTAAAAAAAAATGTGTGGCTCATTAATTAGGCACGCACACAGTGGCATAGAATTTCCCCAGGAGTAATAAACCTCTGAATACACAAGAGCAATTTTTTTGCACAAAAGCTACACTAAAATAAGATCAAGTTGAGTTCTTCAGGAAGGTTATACAAGGGAAGCCAAAGAAAAAGGTTCCAGAATATATTGGTTTCAGAGTAGCAGCTGTGTTAGTCTGCATGTTAGTTTGGATGCATCCGATGCAATGAGCTGTAGCTCACAAAAGCTTATGCTCAAATAAATTTGTTAGTCTCTAAGGTGCCACAAGTACTCCTTTTCCTTTCGCAGAATATAATGGTTTCCTTTCTGAGTTGTCATATTATTCCCAGCTTCACAGCAATGTTCCCGGTGACCTATTGTAGAGTGTGTGTGTGTATGCGTATGTGCATCTATTGGGAAATAACACTAAGGTGATGATGCAAACCACTGACCTCTGGCTGGTTAAAGGCTATTGACCTGTTGGTGTACAGAGATCTGCATAATACATAGGTACTGAGAAACAGTTATGTAGTTATTATTTAAATCAGGCATGCAGAACCAGACTTCAGGCAATTGCATATGTGGGGGAAAAAAACACTGTACAGCTATGCCTCAGTAACTCAAGACCATCCCTACTCTTTGACTGGCTGAGACGCCTTGATTTCAGTATAGCATTTTAATAATCTGAATTAATGCAAGTTTTGAAAGAGAGAATGAGCCTTGCCTGCAATATTCAGCAGGAAGCATTTGCTTTCCATGAGAATGAGAATTTCTTTGGCTCTGCTGTGTTAGAGATTCTCAAAGACTTCATGTTTACTTCTTTGTGAACATTTGCACTGTACTGTAAAATGCAAATACAAGTGCAATTTTCAAAACATTGAAAATCAGATACATAAGAAACCCAGTTATTTCTGACGAAACTATTTTTTTTAAAAAGGGTGCTTATGAAGTTTTTATTTGTTTTTCTGTCACCCAAAAGATCTCGCTTGCACACAACTGACAGAGTATTCAACAAAAAGAAAAGGAGTACATGTGGCACCTTAGAGGCTAACAAATTTATTTGAGCATAAGCTTTCATGAGCTACAGTTCACTTCAGTTTATGCTCAAATAAATTGGTTAGTCTCTAAGGTGCCACAAGTACTCCTTTTCTTTTTGCGGATACAGACTAACACGGCTGCTACTCTGAAACCAGAGTATTCAACGTCAGCTAACACCGCCAGCTGCACTGCACAATTAATTACATTGTTACTAGGCAGAACATAGTCTGGCACACACAAATTAATATTATCTCAATCCAGGACATAGCCATTACTTTCCTCGACTGCTGTAGTGGGATAGCTATATTTCACAGCAAAAGAAAGCATTTGAAAAGAACTCAACTACAGTAATGTTGTCATTGTTTTGAGAATGTGAATTTATCTTTAAAGAACACTCATTGTGTAATACTTCCCAAGCATGAAATTCTTGTCACTTTTTTGTTTGTTTTTTGGGTTTGCTTCTCTAATTTTCAGCAGAATAACCACTGCAATAGATGGAAGCTTTGAGGAAAAACTATAAAACAAGACCTGTGTTCATGCTCCATGACCTCAAAGCAATATCCATTCTGGATCCCGAACGGAAATTATCAAGGCACACAATTATAAACACTAATGAATCAGATGACAGAACTGAACTCTTTTTTATAAAAAAGAATGTGATTTTATCGTTTAGAGATTCTCCATCACATGTCCAAGGGAAGCAGATCATTCAGCAACCATCAGTCAAATGAAGCAGTTATTTCAATTATTAATCAGGCCACTTCTCATGTTCAAAAAACATGTTCCCTAACAGTCGGATAGTTTTCCCAACTATCTTACATAAGGCCTGGATATTTTCATTTTACCAGTGTCTTAAAAACAAATAATGTCAGGAATCTAGGAAACATAATCAGAACATTTTAGTTTTGTTGAGTGCTTAGCAAAGTATAAGGTGATATCCTCTAGTTAATGTCCTGGTCTTCCCTCAGGTTTATTTATTTTTAAACAAAGTTACATGTCATTACTGTAACTAGCAAAATTACGGCAGAGTATATTTTTATTTGTAATTTACTTTCAATTTGTTTTATGTATTGTCTCTAACATATTGCTAGATTTCTTCAAACATTAAGCCCTAATAAATAATTTGGGCCTGTTTGATATTTTAGAATGATAAAACAAAAGTAAAGTCTTCAAGAGAGAGCACTGTGTTTGTCTCCTCTGAAGCCTTGTCTACATTAGGCAAGAGTTTTGCAACACTTCTCAGGGTTACCAATAGTGTTCAGCTCCAGCAACATTAGCAGCATTGCAGTCAAAGGACATATGCTGTGCTGGCTTCAGCGGACATTGTAAGCATAAAATGCTGGCAGGAGCTGATGACCTATCTACATTAAGTCTCAATGTTGCTATCACTAGTGGAGGTGAAACAGCATTAATAATGGGAAATCTAGCAAAAAAAAAATCACTTAGTGATAGAAAAGTCTTTAGAGTCTGTGCTTAACACTAAGAAAAATGACTGATGAATGTGATTAAAATTTAAATGTGTTTTATATGAAAAAACTAAAGGCCTCATAGTTTCATAGGTGCACCCATCAAACTTGTTCATGTCATTGATGGCAAGCATGATGCATCAGAATGGGAACTCAAAACAGCATTTTTTGTTTGTTTGTTTGTTTTTAAGTATGGAATGGGACAGACTTGAACACTGTTAATATGCCTACTCTGCAAAGGCAAACATGTTTCCTGGTACTGTGAATGGTGAAAGGTTCAATCAATGGTGTGAAACATTCTCACCTCCCAATCACTCAATGGGATGAGGACAATGCATCTCTCTGGAGGTGTGCAGCACCTTTCCTGCTGCCATTGACTCATGGCTTAACTCTAACAGACAGGAATTAAATTCAAGGTCCAGATTTCTGCTGTTCTTACAAAGGCAGACCAACCAATGATTTCAGTGGCAATGCTGCCTGCATTGAGGCTGCAGGATCAGCCTCTAGATCATCGGTGTATAGCATCTGATACTGTGTGATGAGCAAGAAATGTATTCATTACTTCATCATATTTATTTTCATTTCTTTTGAGGGTTTGTAAGCAGGTAGCTTGAAGCTGGTAATGTGCTCTTCCCCAAATAATTCAGCCTCCTCTTTTTGTAATTACACATGATCCTACATCCTTTATTTTTGCCAGAGGCTTATGGTGTGCCTTAATTCCATACTAAAAATCATTAGTAAAATTAAATACAGAAGCTAAGTAAGATCTTTTTGAATTCCATATACAAGTTACCCTTCCAGTTTTATAATTTAACAAGTTATGATTAACTGCACATACAGTAGCTGTGGTACTATGCCTAGATTTCCCTACTGGCTGTTGGGACACACTGAGACTAATAGCTATTTTCCTCCTCCCCTCCTCCTCTTGTCACCAAACTCTTAATTAGGAGAAGCGGCAATAATACAAAACCCTTACAAATTACTTAGCAGGGATGGTGTCATTTAGCTGCAGCAATATGAAAGCAAACTACGAAGCAGCCTTCATTACTTTGGGGGTTTTTTTGCTGGACAGGTGTCAGTGGAGGTGAGTCGTATTTTTAATATTGTTCAAGTTGAAGCATTTATATACAGTATAAAACTACTTTTTTCTTCCAGTTCCTTACCTCCAGCAGAATTGTTTTAAGGTGCTCTGACTGCATAGGAACAGATTACATATGTCACTGTGGATTGTGGCATCAGCATGAGGAGCTAAAGGGGAAAGACAATAGACATTAATATTGTTATATAACATGAGGCATTTACAAATGCATGATATCACTGATAACTGATAGTAGTTAAACAATAAGCCAGCATTGTCAACTTTTGTTGCCTAAATTTAGGCACTGTCATAAATATAAAGGGAAGGGTAAACCCCTTTGAAATCCCTCCTGGCCAGGGGAAAGCTCCTCTCACCTGTAAAGGGTTAAGAAGCTAAAGGTAACCTCGCTGGCACCTGACCAAAATGACCAATGAGGAGACAAGATACTTTCAAAAGCTGGGAGGAGGGAGAGAAACAAAGGGTCTGTGTGTCTGTCTATATGCTGGTTTCTGCCGGGGATAGACCAGGAATGGAGTCTTAGAACTTTTAGTAAGTAATCTAGCTAGGTATGTGTTAGATTATGATTTCTTTAAATGGCTGAGAAAAGAATTGTGCTGAATAGAATAACTATTTCTGTCTGTGTATCTTTTTTGTAACTTAAGGTTTTGCCTAGAGGGATTCTCTATGTTTTTGAATCTAATTACCCTGTAAGATATCTACCATCCTGATTTTACAGGGGGGATTTCTTTATTTCTATTTACTTCTATTTTTATTAAAAGTCTTCTTGTAAGAAAACTGAATGCTTTTTCATTGTTCTCAGATCCAAGGGTCTGGGTCTGTAGTCACCTAGGCAAATTGGTGAGGCTTTTTACCAAACCTTGTCCAGGAAGTGGGGTGCAAGGTTTTGGGAAGTATTTTGGGGGGAAGGACGCGTCCAAACAGCTCTTCCCCAGTAACCAGTATTCGTTTGGTGGTGGTAGCGGCCAATCCAAGGACAACGGGTGGAATATTTTGTACCTTGGGGAAGTTTTGACCTAAGCTGGTAAAGATAAGCTTAGGAGGTTTTTCATGCAGGTCCCCACATCTGTACCCTAGAGTTCAGAGCGGGGGAGGAACCTTGACAGGCACCAACATGAAAGCGGTCTGATTTTCAGTCCTTCCGACTAGTGCCCACTGATTTCAAGAGCCTTGATGTGCCCAGGACACTGACCCTCTGCATATTGCTGGGAATGCTAGCACCGGGGAGAATTCATGTTACACTTTTTCAAAAGGTGCAGCAGGAGACACTGGGAAATTTGGCTGTCCCACTGACCTTAGGAGCTGTTGTCTGCACAGGTGTAATGCTCACAGTCATTGACTCTTGGGTGACAAACTTCTTTCCTAACTCAGCTCAGCATTGGTGCAGTTCTCAGAGTTGTGGGGGAAGATTCTTGTTTGCACAAAGGGTTGGACAGTAGAAACCTCACACAACTTGTGTTACCTCTACAGGGGTAGCCAGGATACTGGAGCATCTGCTACCTAAACACAATGTCCCAGGAACATTAGCAGCACAAGAACCACTAGACTCGTCAAAAGGGAGTATGATGTGGCTAGGTATAGCCATAGCTACTCCCTACTCTGCTATATCCAGTAGTGTCTTTAGGGTTGTTTTTGGTGAGGGAAAATATACACAGAACCTTTTTCACTAGCATTAATAGCTGATTTATCTAAGTAGTGCTCCCACACTACTTTCAGAAATATTCTGCCTGCTTCTGTTTTCCGCAGGCATAAAACAGCGGTACCCTGCAGCTCTGCACCCCACTAACGTGTCCGTAAATTTGAACCTTAAAAGTAATGTAAGAAATTCCATTAACGTTTACAGGAGTTACACGTGCATGCTACGGGGAGACTAGACCCCTAACTGCTTATATTATAGGATTAAAAACCTGATTAAACTGAATGCTGTGGTGTTTTAAGGCCCAATTCCGCTTTTCTCACTCAAGCAAGACTCTCATAAGAAGAGAATGTTTGAACTCAGGAAGAGCACTGAAATAAAGCCAATATAAGAAATAAAACACTTACCATCAGTGATTAGAGTCAGAAATGTTTCCAAAGGGAAAATCTGAAGCCTCTTTACAAATATTTAATGCCAGCAGATAGTTGGTAAAATTCCCTGTGAAGATACTCTGTTTGCTTGATGTCTTTCTAAAGAACACTATGTGAGGGAACCATAAAACTTACTGGTTTCTTTCCTTTTCATATATACACCAAAATGTCTCCCCGCTTTTTGTTCTCACTCTTTCAAACACACACCTCACACACCTGACTCCGAAACGCACCCACATGCACATGCATGTTTCCCCTTAAAAGTTGGGATTGTGAACCCTCTATCTTTTTGTCCAGATTTTTTGTCAGCTTCTCCCCCCTTTTTTCTTTAGGAAATCATTTATCAATCTGTCCTTTCTTCAAACTGTAATTCCATTCTGTGACCAAAGATTTGAGAAATCATGTACTTATATTTGGCTTATTGTATTTTTCAGACGATAGTGTCATATGGTAGTTTAACATGTCATGTTACACTGCACTCTGTCCGCTGAGACATTTGAAAGCATGCAATTTTACTCAAAATCATAAGGAAAAATATCCTGAAACCTCTGAAAACTGGATTAAAAAAAAAAAAAAAAGTAAAGTTTCAGGGCAAATGTGCATTTTATTATAAACAGTTACTCTCTCATTCTAGAGAGAAAAAACGTTTTAGTATCATACAAAGGTAATCAGGCATTTTTATATCAGCCATTATTATATTTTATCCTTAGTTCTTATTTTGCCCTTTTCAAACATGCCACAGTTAGATAAGGCCTAATTCATTTTATCTGCCTTTTATAATTGCTATATTTTTATTATCTTCTATCTTTTCCTGGGCTCCATCATTGAGTTCTGAAAATTAGAAATGTCTTCTTCATCCTTTGCATGATATCTTGAATGATTCATTTCCATAGAATTATATTTTCAACATCATCAAATCTTTAGTTACACTTTTTACAACACAGTGTGAGAAGCCTCTTTTGTTATAAACCATGTACTTCTGAAAAGGATTCATTTTTTAACCAACTCCTTAAATTGTATTAATCTTTCTGAACTAATGAAAGTCACAATGTACTGTTAGAATACCAAAGCACTTAAAAGTTTTTTGAGGGGGTCCAACTGAAAAGTCAAAGCCTTTCACAGAAGACTGCCACATATTTTTCCTCCTGACCAAATATCACAACAAATAGCATATCATACAAGCTGGAGCCCTAAGAAATATTCAAACCACTTCTTGCAAGGAAGAGCCATATCTCTTGTCCGGTGAGAGCCAGTGAAAAACAACCCATTACTTGTGGAAACTATCAGCACCTATTTCACAAGAACAAACCTGCCAACCTCTCTGAACAGTACTACAGTCCTCTCAATCCTCAAAGCCAACCATCCATGCAGAACTATCACTCTGTCTTGAACCTCACATTCCTAAGCTAAAATA
Source organism: Lepidochelys olivacea (assembly GCF_965140295.1). Lineage (NCBI taxonomy): Eukaryota > Metazoa > Chordata > Testudines > Cheloniidae > Lepidochelys > Lepidochelys olivacea. The sequence goes on from NC_140411.1 coordinate 174,113,585, forward strand.
ATTGAGAAAATAGTAAAAACCAAGCTCCAAAAATGTGTGACATCTGTCAACATCCTGGATGCTTTGCAAGTGGATTTCTGACAGGGGAACAGCACGGCAACAGCTTTGGTAGCACTAAAAGATGATTAATAGATTCACAGATTCCACGGCCAGAAGGGGCCATTGTAATCATCTAGACTGACCTCCTGTAATGTCCCAAAAATAGTTCCTAGAGCAAATATTTTAGAAGAAAAAAAATAATCTTGATTTAAAAATTGTCAGTGGTGAAGAATTGCCCATAACTTAGTAAATTGTTTCAATGGTTAATTACCCTTACTGTTAAAAATCTACACCTTATTTCCAATCTGAATTTGTCTGGCTTCAAATTCCAGCCATTGGCTCCTGTTACACCTTTCTCTGTTAGACTGAGGACCAATTATTAACTATTTGTTCCCCGGCTAAATACTTATCAATTGTAATTGTAATCAATTGTAATCAAGTCACCTTTTAATCTTTTCTTTGTTAAGCTAAATAGATTGAGCTCTTTGAGTCTATACTATACCGCATGTTCTCTGAACCCTCTCCAATTTATCAACATCCTTCTTGAATTGTAGACACAAGAACTGGACACAGTATCCAATCAGTGGTCACACCAGTGCCAAATAGAGTTATAATAACCTCCTACCCTACTTGAGATTCCTCTGTGTTTATGCATCCCAGGATTGCATTAATTCTTTTGGCCACAGAGTTACATACTAGGAACTCATGTTCAGATTATTATCCACCATCACCACCAATCTTTTTCAGAATCACTGCTTCCCAGGACAGAGTCCCCTAACCTGTAAATATGGCCTATGTTCTTTGCTCCCAATGATGTTCTGTCCATTGCCAGGATCTCCTCATTTCAACAGACAGCGATCATGTCTAAGTGGTCACACTACTCAACCCCTCCTCATCTTTTGAGGCAGTTTACCACAGATGCTGCTGTTCCATTTGTATGACCTAGTGAAACAGAAGATCCCCAGTCTATTCCCACCTATCTGACCCAGCAATGGTCATGGATAATTGGTCCTCTCCTCCAACAGCTCTCAATCTATAGGGTTTGCCAGTGATCCATCCTGTGTACCTTATACCTTCAACATCCACATAAGATCACTTAGAAAAGTGATGATAGGACACAAGCTCTATTGTCAATAATCTGCTGACCCCTATCTGTATCTCTCATTTTTTCACAGATGCAACCAACACCTTCATAAGGTTGTCACAATGCCTCAAAGAGATTGGCTTAAACTAGACAAGACCAAAGTGATGCAGGAGAGAAAGGGGAAATGTGTCAAGCAATGAGGCACACACTGTCCTCCCTCTTTGACAAAGTTTTCTACCCCTGCCCCCATTTGGCAAAGTGATGTGAAGCTTCAGGGTTCACTTAGCACTTAAGCTAAATGATCGGTTAACATCATTGGCTAAAATCATTTTTGTCCCTCAGCAGCTTACTTGGAACCAATACTCTTCCCTCCTGAAAGAGGGTCTGGACAGTGATCCATATATTTGTTACCTCCAAAGTGGATTACTGGAACACATTGTCTCTGGGGTGAAAGGTAGCAGCAATGTGGAGGCTACAGGTCATGCAGAATTCAGCAACTTACCTCCTATAGAAGCCAGGCTTCTGTGATCATATCGCCCCGTCCATCCACCAGCTTCCAATTCAATTTCCTTGTCAATAGAAGGCCACTCGTGGACAGGACCCTGGTTACATCAGTGACCTCATATCAATCCCTCATCTACCATGACAGCACTACACCTCTGGGACTAAATTTTAAAAAGCCCAGGATGAAAGAAGGCAAGAGCCAGAGATAAAGCATTCTTAGGTAAAGAGATTTAGCTGTGAAATCAACACTAGACTGATCCAGAAATGGACTAATTTTAGGGCACATTGCAGGACTCTCACTGTCTTATGAGCATTTGCTTCATAACTGGAATAATGGCTGTACATTATACTCCAGGCAGAGCCTAGTAAAGGAGATTCCTCTAAAGAGCTCACAAAGCATATCTGATTTACCTGTGCAGTGTGAATCCTAAAATAGTTACAATAGGTAGGTAGGTAGGAAGAAAAAGTACTATTGTAATGACAAAAATAGGGTATCATTAAAGTGTGTTATATTATATAGATACAACTAACACGGGTATCAATATGAATGTGATAAATTGTGGTATATTATGCAGCATCAGCAGATACCAAGATATTCGAAGCCGGCCCGAAAAACTGTCTCCACCAGCACTGGTTCATTTTCCGCAGTTTTCTTGGTATGGTCATATTATTAAAATAGAAGACCAACGAATTTCAAAGCATGTAAACCAAGGAATGTCGGTATATGGCAGGCAATCACATGGGCATCAGAAACTATGGTGGCATGATAAGATTGTGTGTGAGGGACATAAACTGAATGTACAGATTGACCACCTTAAAGACCTAGCCAGGGATTGATCTGGTTGGTGCTAGATCTGCAACAAGGCCACGTCACTTTGGGATTTGACATGCTACTGCTGATGAATCAATATTCAGTGTTTTAGCATCTAACAACAAAAGGAGTATCCAATAAAGGAACTAGTTGGTTCAAGTTGGCCAGTTCTGTTGGACTTCTCTTAGCATTGTTTCCACTGGGGCTGTAATGCAGAAGACTAAAGATCTGCAACTAGCCACAAGGATGATGAATTAGGTGGGCTGTGGGATCTTTGATTCAGCATATTTTTTTGTTTCTATGGACTTTAGTTAGAACCTTAATGTTGCCTCACATAGAGTTGTTGGTTTCTTCCTTCTAATTCAATGCCACAATGCAATTTCACATTTTAAAAATATTTTTAAAATATATATCTTTGGGGAATTAATGTGAGCAAAAACACCCGAGCAAAATTTTACATAAGTGATTTCCTCTACTATTTTGGTTTCTCCCTTATTTCCCCAAATTTACTCAAAACCAGGCAGTAGATGCATGTCTGACAAGCTGAGAAAGGAACATAAGAACTGGGAGAGCAGAGGATAAAACAGACCAAGGAATAAGATGTCAAGTTTTCATTACTGCTGAAATTTTTCATTACTGCTGAAATTCACTAAGAATAAAAGGATAATAAAATGATGGTATTGTGACTCAAAGTATACCCCACAACAAGCCCTCAGAGTCTTGATTTCCTCAGAAGTTTACAAACTTAATGAAAAGTATTTTTATTGAAATCCCTCAAGGCAAGTTATAACTATTGATTCCAAAGTCTGATATTTGAAGTTTGAACGTTAGGAAGCAGATGGGCTGGAAAGATTTTTTTTTTTTTTTTTTTTTTTTTAGGTTTCAGAGTAGCAGCCGTGTTAGTCTGTATTCGCAAAAAGAAAAGGAGTACTAGGGGCACCTTGGAGACTAACCAATTTATCTGAGCATAAGCTTTCGTGAGCTACAGCTCTCTTCATCGGATGTGAGCCAGACAGTTCCAACTTGGAAGTAATCATCACATGAACGCACTCTTAATACTTATAACATAATGTTAACAAAACAATCCACCTTGCATGGCCTTTATGTTACACATTTGAACTCTACCATCTCCCTCTAAATACATCATCTTGTAGAATAGATACTAGGCTCTTGGCTTGTTGAATACCATTCACTAAAGTCAAGAATTTCATATAGTCAAACACTCTGGATAAGCAAGCAGACATCTGGAGCAACATTGGCTATAATAGCAACAAACAATACTTAGCACTTATATAGTGCTTTTCATCCATACATTTCAAAACACCTGTCAAAAAGGTGGATTAACATTATTATTCCCTTTTCACAGTTGTCAAAATGGAGTCACAAGAGATGAAGTGAATTGCCCAGGACTACACAGTGAGTCAGTGGCAGAGCCAAGATTAGAACCCTGCAGTCCACTCCTCTGCTAAGTCCACTATTTGACATAACAAAATTTACCTTGCCAGAACTGAGGATGACTATACGCTATATTTATTTATATATAGTGCAATTAGAGATGTACACTATTCCCTTAGGGCTCTGCTGGGAGGTGACAGCCGTAAAGTGAAGTTGAAGCTTAAATGGAGAGCTGTCACTGAAAGATACCCACGGGATGTGTCAAATCATTGCATCATTCAGGTCACGTCCCCTGAACCGCCACCACTGGACATTTCTGAAGCTGAGCTGGCCAGCTGCAAGTTGCAACACCCTCTGGCTCTACTCTCTATTGCTGTTGTTGTTTCCTTTCTTAATACTGGTGGAAGTCAAGCCCATCCCATAGAGTTATATTATCTTTCATAAAAATTCAGCTTACTTCTCGATATATTTTTCCTGCTTTGAAAGGAAAATTGCAGTTTATGTTTGGTAGCATTTCAACAAAACTAAAATACACTTTCTAGAACCTGAAAGCAAAGCTCTCATTGGCTTCAAAGGGAGCAGGCATAATTATTTACCTTTTCAGACCCGAAAACTGACATTTTAAAAAAATGGTTTACAAGACAAATGTCAATTGAATCATCAAACTACAAGTGCTCTGGTTTTATGCTGCTGGAAGTATGTGCAAGTGAAACATCAATAAAGACAACAGAGATGGATTGGGATTAGATAACCAATTCTTCTTCGTCTAGGCGCCTACAAGGAAGGTTTTTATAATGTTAGGTTTTGTCTCTCTCCCTTAGAATTATTGAACCTCAAGGTGAAAGCTCACATATTTCACCCTGACCATGACACCCTCCCCACCCCCACAGTATCACATCTCTTCAGTGGCTCCTTGAACTTCATCACATTCAAACTCCTCATCCTCACTTTCAAGACTCTGCACAATTCCAGACGGCCTTATTCCTAGACCTTTCCTCCTGTCAACTCACCACCTTCCATCCTGTGCTCTGCCCACTCTTCTTCCTTGGTAGGTCCCTTTTCCCATCCGTACCTTCATGTGCTCTCATTGTTGCAATCATGTTTGCTCTTCATCTAATTTAGGACACAATCCTGTAAAATACTGAGCCCCCCCTTGCAAGGGGCTGAATGCTCCTACTATTGGTGGTAGGTCAGGGAGCTCAGCTTCTTGTTGGATCAGACCCTTATATTGTGACCTCTTTAAGGTAGAGGCTTTGGGTAAAAATTTGGAAGACTTTGGGCCTCAAATCCCATTTATTTTCATTCTAACTCCGGTGCAGATGCACAGCTGGTGTAAATTGTCATAGACAATGGAGCTGTGACAATTTACACCAGCTGAAGATCTGCCCCTTAACCTCCTAAGTGCCAAAGTCATTTTTAAAATGGAACTTAGGTTTCTAAATCATGTGGATTTTTGAAAAAAATTACACTTTTTCCTTTTCAATTATTATAAAACACCAAGCAAATATAAGGCATATTGTATATATTAAATAAACCATCACCCTCAATAAAACACAGCACTGTTAAACACAGTGTAAATACTAGGCCACCCCCACCATGCCCACCAGCACACACTTTTGCCGATGTTAATGCATCACCCAATTTCTTACTTCTGGAAATGTGATACTGAAGACCATACTGGCTTGTTATACAGAAAGAAGCTGCACATACTGTGGACTTAAAGGAAAGAGGCATCAGAGTCATGGGGGTACTGGCAAGCCTCAACCAACAGATGTGCGTCTGATGTAGAGCTGTCTCGGGGACAATAGGCAACATAAGGATAAACTGAGGGAGATGTGGATTAATATATAAATATATAATGTTCTGAGTGGTGTGGAGTGACCCAGGAGAGAGAATGGCAGAATATTTTATTTAAAAGGAGCATATGATCAGCATGGTTGATCAGAAAATTAAGCTGCTGGGAATAATGGCTGAAATCCTAGTGCTGCTGGCCATGTTAACACATTGTTCCTGGTGTCAATGGGAACATGTCCAGGTCTTGATCCTCCCTTGTATTTGCTCCATGAAAAGAGGTAAAATGGCTCAAATCAAAGACATCTGCTAGAATCACTGAGTACCTTGTTTACTAAATCCAGCAAGAGGAAAAGCCTGCAGTAGCTCAGCTGTTCTCTTGCTGCTGTAATTGGGAAATTATATTGGATTTCATGGGACACAAAGAAAACAAAAACAGCATGAAACATCAAAATGGAAAGCCCCCAATAAGAGCTGAGGTCAGGACATTTGTTTTATTTTTCTACAAAATAGAGCACAAATAGGGGAAGCAAACAGAAAAACTCTAATTTCAATTTTAAAAAAATCTATGGTATATGTATGTTTCAACCTAAAACAAGTATATGTTTTTCATTGTTAGCTCCTAGAAACACTCTTGAGAAAGCATGAAAACAGTGAATATGATTAAATGGTGAGCATTGTCTCTTCGATTAAGAATGAAATATATTGTTTTCTTTGTATTGCTGCTTTAGGATGTATTCTTCCATACCAGAAATGCATGAATAGGGTTCTATGGTTTTACAGGTTACTTCTTTACTTGTCTTTTCACATCATGCGCATAAGATGACCAGAATACAATCAGGCCTGGTCTACGCTAGAAACTTTTGCTGATATAGCTATGCCAGTTAGAGGTATATATATTTGACATTGGTGTAAACATAGGAATACCAGCAGAAAGGAGCTTTTGACTGGATAGCTTATTTCACTCACTAACTAGTATAAGGTACACCACCAAAACAGCTTTTTTCTTTGGTGCTAATATAAGCTGTATCTACACGAGGGGAGTTGATAGTATAGGACACGTTTCCTTCATTGAGAGCTGGCCTTAGTGACATTTCCTATCATATAGTCCGATGCCGTTACAATCGACAGAGTGTAGGCTCCCTATATATTTTCTCATCTAATTATTCGGCCCAATTAAAAATGTCTCAGCTAACTTGCCAACTGTTATTTTTCTTTTTATCTCACATACAGCACCGTCGCTGCTTTTTCAAGTGTCTCAGAGTTCCCTAATTCCCTTCTTCTGATCTCACTTGTCACCCTTGTGCCAAGAAATAGCAGATGTTGAAACCTCACAGGTCAGCTTTGCATTGGAGGAGAATCAGTATCTAGTTCTACACTTAGTGCCACTTGTTTATTTTATCCTATATATAGTCCTGGAACTGTGAGGATCACAGAAAACACACAGGCATTCCCATCTTCCAGCATCCGTTCCTAGGAGCACCTCTGATATCACTTAACCAGAGTAAATTCTTGAAAGAGAGAGCTAATGCTCTTACTGATTGTCTGAGCTCCCCACATTGAAACTGTATCAGAAAAAACCCCCACCGCATTTCTTCCAAGACTAACAACTTACTTGCACTCTAAGAAAACACCACTATATATAACAATGCCATCTGATAGCTCTTGCTGTAACACAATGTAAAGTTCCCCCATTTGCCACACCATTTTTATTATTTATATAAGCTTTATTTTAATTTCTTAATTTGCTGTCTACTGTTATGACAATAACTTCAAAAAGTGCTGTACAAAAATTATTAAAACCATACACAGCTTAAACCTCAAACAGTCCGGCCCTTCAAAAACTTCCCTGGCAGGCGACATCCAATTAATCAGAAAGAACAAAAAGCAAAACAGTACAGCAAGAAGATAATGATCATCCTAGAGCCTGCCTGAGGGGACGGGGGGTGGAGGAGGTGGGGAAGAAACCTGAAGTTCACTAATTTTAGGCTCTGATGGAGATCACAGAAGAAGTTCCAACAAGGAGGAAGATCTTCAACTGAGAACACTCAAACCCAACCTCAGAAAGCAGAGCATCAACCACAGCCCTTCAAGAGACAATCAGACCTCAAGTTTCAGGGCAGCATATAAGGAAGAAGGCACTCTCTTAAATCTATGGGTCCCAGACCATCCTTTCTTTTCTATTTAAATACCTAAGAGAATGCATAGCTAATACTCTATGGACAGTTGCCATCTATTAAAGTCAGAGTAGCAAAAATAATTAAGGCCAAAACAGCAACACATTCTCCACCCTATCACTATACATAAATCACCAGAATTGGAAAAGGTGCAGAAAAGGAGGAAGGTCTTCAACTGAGAACACTCAAACCCAACCTCAGAAAGCAGAGCATCAACCACAGCCCTTCAAGAGACAATCAGACCTCAAGTTTCAGGGCAGCATATAAGGAAGAAGGCAGTCTCTTAAATCTATGGGTCCCAGACCATCCTTTCTTTTCTATTTAAATACATAAGAGAATGCATAGCTAATACTCTATGGACAGTTGCCATCTATTCAAGTCAGAGTAGCAAAAATAATTAAGGCCAAAACAGCAACACATTCTCCACCCTATCACTATACATAAATCACCAGAATTGGAAAAGGTGCAGAAAAGGGCAACAAAAATTATTAAGGGTATGGAGCAGGTTCCCTATGAGGAGAGATTAATAAGACTGGGACTTTTCAGTTTAGAAAATAGATGACTAAGGGGGGATACGATATAGGTCTATAACATCATGTCTGGTGTGGAGAAAGTATACAAGGAAGTATTATTTACTCCCTCCCATAACACAAGAACTATGGATCACCAAATGAAATTGATAGTCAGAAGGTTTAAGACGAACAAAAGGAAGTATTTCTTCACACAATGCAGTCAACCTGTGGAACTCTTTGCCAGAGGATGTTGTGAAGGCCAAGACTATAACAGGGTTCAAAAAAGAACTAGTTAAATTCATGGAGGAGAGGTCCATCAATGGCTATTAGCCAGGATGGTCAATGATAGTGTTCGTAGCCTCTGTTTGCCAGAAGCTGGGAATGGGTGACCAGGGATGGATCACTTGTTGATTACCTGTTTTGTTCATTCACTCTGGGGCTCCTGGCATTGGCCACTGTTGGAAGACAGGACACTGGCTAGATGGACCTTTGTTTTGACCCAGTATGGACATTCTTATGTCCCTAAACACACCCTAAACATGAGTGAGTGGTGTTGTGATATGTTGCAATGTCACTCACTCAAATTTGGCTCACCTGCCTCTCCATTGTGACAGAGGGGCAGCTGGACCAAACTTGAATAGCACTGTGACCCTACATGCCAGATCACACCACCACTCACTTACACTGAGGTGGCCAGGCAAAATCAGAGCAACTGGCGGTCAGGCCAAATCTGAGCAGGTGGCATTGCAACAGAGTCGCAGCACCACTCAGGTCTGGCCCAGCCAAAAAGTGGTCAGGTAATGGCCTGGGTGACCCCTGCCAGTTCTATGGCTTATGCACCCAGTCCTTACTACACTGAACTCTCATGGACTTCAATGAGAATTTGCCTGACTAAAGACAAAGCAAAAACTGTAAAGGATCTCAGGATTTGCACCACTGTGTGTTTCTCATTGAAAAACCTTTTCAGTATTGTTATATTATCAAATGCTGTCTGGTTCTCCTTTATCAGTAATAGAAAAAACAATAACATCTTCCATGAGACTCTCAAAGCATTAATATACTATGGCTCCTCACACTCCTACAAGTGATTTGGGGCAGGGACCCATGTTCTTGTTTGTCCATCACCTAGCACAGTGGGATCTAGGTCCATGACTGGGGCTCCTATGTAGCACCACCATACAAATAAATAATAATGTCTTTAAGTAATATTGTTTCCATACGAGAGATGCAGAACTGAAGCACAGATGGTAACATTTTCAAAAGTGCCTAAGTAAAAAGAAAGCTTCAGTTTCATTGACTTTCAAATGTCTACGGGATTCTGACTCCTAAGTGAGGTAGGTGCTTTTGAAAAATTGCCCAGGAGAAGTTAAATTCTCCCCACTCGCACTCTCCATGGAGAGTCTCATCAGGTCTCATGCAAGTTGGATGTTTCTTGTTTCTTTCAATACCTGTAAACGTCTACACAAGGCCACATATGATTTGGCCTTAAACTACATTGGCTGCAAGTGAAAGGATTTTGTCCTGCATGGAAAAGGCACATTATACGTTATGATTATTTGTTTGTTTGGGGTTCTGTGGGATGCATTATAGTTCATAAAACACCACCTTTATTTTCCCCCTAGGTATTTATGGAAATAATTGTGTTTAAGTTACATAGAAACTATATGGAATAAACAATGTGATCAATCTTCAGTAGTGTAGGGGAGAAGGCATATGGCAGACATAGTTTTGGGATTAAATTAGGAGAGAGACTTTTTGCTGTTGATTTTATAAATAGCTAGCTGGCTCAGAAGATTTATACAGCCTTTTACTGCTGCAGACATGGTCTGAATCTGACGTGTGTGTGTATGAGAAATAAAAAGATAGGCACCATCTGAAGTCTGCTTGAAAGGCTCAGAGCATGATTAGCTGTGGAAGGAGGAGTTCCAAGTCAGGTTGCATTGGCAGAGTTAGGTTCAGTGTCTGCTTGGACTACATTTGGATGTTGCCTTCAGCCTCTCAGTTTCAACATTAGTGTCCCAATTCCGAAAAGTACTTAAACGAACGTAGTCCCATTGACTTTAATGAGACTAAAGGCTTAAAGTTAGGTATGTGCGTAAGTATTTTGCTGAATTGGGGACTTAAAGATTATGCCGCAGATTCAGGAAGGCACACCCACTCAGAGTGCTGAAGCACATATTTAAGTCCCTAAGCACTTGTTTCAAGTTAAGTATGTGCTTAAAATCAGTCCTAGATAGAGATGGACTTTACCAAGTGCTTAAATGCTCCCTTTAGGGCTCAATTCAGGAGAGCATTTAAGCACATGCTTAAATTTAAGTATGGGCTTATGTGCTTTGCTGAATTGGGCTTAAATTATCTGTAATATTAAATTAACAAGACAGTCCCCAGCCAGTAGAACACACATGGCAAGCCTTTTTTTTTTCTTTTTCCTGAGATTTAAGTCACAAAATATGCATACTGTAGTCATAATATTAAAAAAAAATACTCCCTAAACTTTCTGATTACTAATAGAAGAGGAATTTGATTAGCATATTGGCATAAAAGGAAAGCCCTTTAAATTGCTATGATCATAAAAAAAGGTGAAAATGAAAACATAGAAGGACAATAAAATGTTATTACCAGGATGAACTACATTAATGGAGATGAAAGTCAGATGAAAGTTACTGAAAATATGTACAAGTGGAGCAGTAAGGAAAAGGAAGATCTATTTACAGAGAGTGTTGAAAAAACAAAAGGGTGTTTTCTGTGAAGTGTTCTTGATTTGGGGACCTGCTCCCACCTCGGTCTGCCAGAGATCAGATTTGTGAATGTCCAGGCTTTCCTGAATGTTCAGGCAAAGTCCATCTTTATTCCCTTGTTGTTCCCAGAGTGCTGAGGCCAGAAGTGGCTATATTTTTGGGGGGAAGGAGACTGGGGTATCAGGCTTTTGCTTATGTTATGATTTTTAATTTTGGGGTAGGTGCCCAGAGCACTGGATGGGCCCCTCTTTGTATATTTTTGAAACATGGATAAATAACTATGAAATCACAGTTTGAAATCAGCAGGGAGAGGGAATGAAAATATTACTTTGGAGAGAGAGTTACACAATCAAAATGATAAAACATGAATGCTCAAGAGAACAAAAATAAAATATAATCTCTCTCTCTCATGCTGGGTCTCATTCAGCCTTATTTACCGTTGCAGTGACACAAGCTAATTATACAGTTATCAAGAGATAACATGGCACCAAGAGCGCTTGTCACCCCACGCTGTGTAATTACAATAGTTTCTAATAAAATTACTGCAAGGGGGCCCCAACCTCTCCAACACTGAGGTCCACATTGCCTACTTGCCAGAAGAGTAAGGGCAGTACCTCATCTTCATATTAATGCACTTACACATTTAAATAAAAAAAAACACACACACACACACAATTTGCTTGTTCTGGTATCTCTCGAATGAATACAGATTGCTTGTTTGAGTTCAACAATAAACATCTGCAATTACACCTTGTCTTATCCTTAGATTGTCAGCACTCTGGGACAGAAACTGTCTCTTTGTTCTGTTTTTTAAGTGCCTAGCACAACGGGACCCTGGTCTGTGACTGGAGCTCTTAGATTCTACTGCAACACAAATAATAAATGATAATATTAATTCGTGTAAGGCTAATACCTAGATATGTCTACCACCAGAATCTTAGTCTAATTAAGAACAAGTGCAAGAAAAACAGTTATTAAAATATGCTTTTGCATAGACCAGATCTTATTTTATGGTTCAACTCGTTTTAAGGACAGGGATCATGTGCAAAACTGAAAGATAGTTTTTGACTTGGTGTGGGTCCAACTCTAATTGTACACATTTGGTTTTTAAAATTTTTTAAACCTAGGCAGACACTTAAATTGTACGGTTACATTTTGATTAATCAAAATATTTTTCACCAAAGTAGTAGTTGAGAGAGGCAGCAGAACACGTCTAGAACAAATTCACATCTGTTTCATCTTGCCAAGACATTGTGCAATCATCTTTAGAAGGGATTTTAGTAGACTAGACTGTTTACACTACATAACTTGTCACCCCTAATCATCCTTCCTCAGTTTGACACTAATGTATCCTACAAGGACAGCCAGAAGTTGTGTAAAAATAAAGATTTTTGGCAAAGGGCTGGGGATGTCAAAAATCTTGTAAGTGATTCAAGGTGACTGTGTCAAATAATGTACTTTAGCCATGGTAGAATCACAAATTGATGTACAAGACAAATATTTTGTCAAATTCTCCCTAACATTCCTAGCTCCTCTTCCTTGTCTGTTTTCAAGAGTGAATTTCAGACAGCTTTAATTCTCTATTGTTTGGAAGCAAAACAAACAAATATTGATTTATCCATTAATTGCATCATTTTCCACTAATGCCCCATAAGCTAGGAGAGAGACAGGATGGGTGAGGTAATATCTTTTATTGGACTAACTTCTGTTGCTGAAAGAGACAAGCTTATCTTTTTTTCATATCTGGGACCAACATGGCTGCAACAATACTGCCAACCATAAGCTAGAACAGGGATCGGCAATGTTTGGCACACTGCCCGCCAGGGTAAGCCCCCTAGAGGGATGGGCCGGTTTGTTCACCTGCCGCATCCTCAGGTTCAGCTAGTCGCGGCTCCCACTGGCTATGGTTGGCCGCTCCAGCCCAACAGGGGCTGCAGGAAGCAGAGGCCAGCACATCCCTCCACCCACGCTGATTCCTGCAGCCCCCATTAGCCTGCAGCGACGAACCACAGCCAGTGGGAGCTGTGATCAGCCGAACCTGCAGATGCAGCAAGTAAACAAATGAGCTCGGCCAGCCAGGGGGCTTACCCTGGCGGGTCGTGTGCCAAAGGTTGCCAATCCCTGAGCTAGAAGTAGGTCAACAAAACAGAGGGGAAGGGATAATGACAAAGAATTCCTAGGGGCAAAAAAATGATCTTCCCACATCTCAGGTTGGGAACACAAGAAAGGAGTTCAGAAATTGTGTGACACATAATATTTATTGTTAACTTATTATAATGCCTAGAGTTCCCAATCTGAATTCAGCTCTCATTGTTCTAAGTACAGTGCAAATTTGCTCTGAAAGCTTAAATTTGATTGTAAGATCAAGGCAAAATAAATGGTCTTAAACAATAGGGCAGAGAAGGGTCAGGGAAAGTGAGGGTAATAGAGATAAGAACATATAGTTACAGAGTTACCTAGTGCACAACTTAGTCAGGCAAGCATCGTGGCTCAGTCTGTCAAAACTAAGTATATACTATAGGAAACAAAACATGTTTATTAGGCTACCGATTCAACTGAACAACTCTCTGCAAGAGTCAGTTCTCAATGTTTTTGGATGTTTTTCTAAAATGTATATTCTAGGCATTATTTTGGGGAAGCTTTATAGCTTGTGTTATACAGGAGGTCAGACTAGATGATCACAGTGGTCCCATCTGGCTTTGAAATCTGTGAATCATAGTAAAAATATGGAAGAGATGAGAGCTTGAAGGTCAAAGAGGCCAAATCTACACTACAGACTAGGAGTATGATTTGCTTGCTCACGTACACATACTAGTTCTAGATGTCATTGAAGAACTATTGGCATGTTTCAACCAGCTCTAATGCAATATGGCTCATATGTCCAGTCAGTACTATCAGATCCTGCTAAACCAGTGAGCATCAAGTATCTGTGACTTGTTTGCAAGCATTTTGTTACATACCAAGAATTATTAGCAGAAATCATTAGGTCAATATTCCTGATCAAAACTATTTAAGAAAATGCTTATCACTTTGTAATCAATTCACAGACAGAAATAGGCACAAATAAAGTACTCCATACAAATTAGTCACCAAGCTCTAGTCTAAGAACATACGGTATGATGTTTCTTTTTCATCTTCCTGGTATGTGTGCGCCCTACAATCTGTCTCTGGAGACACTTTCAATTTGATATATTAAAGTAACAAGGCACCTTCATTTACCACATAATTGGAGAATGGACTTTAAGTAGTCATATGGCTGGATGTGCTTATTTTCATGACGATGAGTTTATTGTAAGGTTTTCTTTTTCTAAAGCTTGTTATTTGTTAATCTGAAGCCACCAGAAAAACAAAAGGATAAAGTGTCATTCATAATGTATTCATGTATTCTGGTAATATTTAAAGTTAAATTTAAAAAAAAACCAGAAGAACAAACTCTGATTGACAGTAGAATTCTTCTGTCTGCACTACAGACCTCTGTTGAATATTCTGCATGCAGAACAAGAGCTAACTAAGCTGTAGAGATATTTAATGGGGACTGGAGAGGAGAACTTTCCCATTAGATAGAAAACTGAGCTGCCAGTACAATATGAATGGTCATTTAATTTTTCCTAATATTGCAGCTTAAAAGAGAGTCCCATGTTTCAAAATTATAATGCTTATAATTTAGTGGAAGTGACACTATACTTACCTATTGACTTGGGGCTGTTAATCAGGATTAGATTGTGCCCTGCAAACTGCTAGGTGCCCAAATTTGGAGGTGGGCACAAGAAGCCTTCTTGCTTGAGCCTTGTGCAGCAGCAAGTAACAATTGCATTGTCAGTGTTCCATGGAGCATAGAAGCTGCATCCTCTGGGATGCAAATCCCAAACAAGATGAGGAAGAGGGTGTCTTATGTCACCCACATACACACAGGCCAGAGTTGACTGAGCGTACAAAGAACAATACACTTTGCTCATTGAAATGGGTGTAGCAGTAGCTGAATTCTACTATACACCATGACCATTCTGCCCAAGCTCCCCCTTGGGTGGTACTGAACTATGCTTTGAGGTTAAACAGGGGGAGGACTAGAATCCAGATCTATTGGGTGCAGGGTGGCCAAAGTCTCCAAATCCACTACCCAGCAGCCATGGCAGAGCCACATGGATTATCACATAGACCCTGTGGAGTTAAGCACCATAGGAAGTACTACCTTGTAAGGATGGACTGATGGCTTCTCTCATGGCCCTGACTGGTCCAGGCATCCTATTTAAGAATAGGATCAGTTCCAGGAAGTGTCTGTGCTAGGAGGTGTACTCCCTACTAGCTGTAGCTATGGACCTGCCTATCATCTCACTCTTGGACTCTCAACCCTGGCTTGGAACCTTGAACTCCAATTCTGATCCTGACCCCTGGCTTCAGAACATGGAGTCTGAAACTGGCTTTGATATTGGAACTCCAACTTTGGCTTTTGACACTGGTTTTTACTACTTGGGCTCTGACTTTGACCCTGGGCTTTAGGGTAACTCGGGCTATGGACCCTGGTTTTGCCCCTTGAGCCCTGTCTCTGTTCCTGCCCCCCAGACATCCGTACTAGAATCCTGACCCTGACGTCAAACTCAGGCTGTCTGTCTTGGACTCTGACTCTGTTTCTGACTCCTGACCAAGGCCATTGGCTGTGACCACTAGGCATGACTGCTCAAGCCCCTGTCATGACACACACTGTATCAAATAAGAGGATGTGTCTTAAGAGTACAAATGAACCCTACACTTTATGTAACTGTGTGGAATGACTCAGCACCAAACTAAGTTGACAAGGAGAAGGGGTAAATTGGTTAAATTAAAGAGCAGTCAATTTAGAACAGATACAAGTGAATTCTACAATACCATTCCATGCTGTATAAAACACAAAATGAAGAATTACGTAGGAGTGGGATTAACTCTAAAAAAGAGCCAGCAAGAGAACGCGACAACTGCCTTCTCCAAACGAAACTAGACAGAAAATTTGGGCAAGCCATAGTTGGCCTGATTTGAAAATGTCCTTAGCACTGCTGATGTATCTAACTTAATGTAACTACCCAACAGGAATTCAGTCAGTTACACTATGATCATCCTGTCTTCTATTATCTGCACCAACGCTTAGGTCTGATCTACGCTTAAAACTGAGGTCAACCTAATTACAGCATTCCATCCAGGAGTGTGAAAAATCAACACCCCTGAGTGCTGTAGTTATGCCAGTGTAACCTCCAGTGAGTAGATGCCGCTAGATCAATGGTAGAATGCTTTCACCAATCTAGCTACAGTCGTTTGGGGAGGTGGGGCGCCTACGGTGATGGGGAAAAAAAACCCTTCAATCACTGCAGGCTGTGTCTAGACTTATATTATGGCCTTCTGCCAGCATAGCTACACTCCATAGCTATGGTACTATTGTCCCCATAGTGTAGACACAGCCTTCATTCTTGATCTGTCCTGAACAAAAATCAGGACAGCTGATTATGTTGCCAGTGGCAATTAGTCCAGCAGGGTATGGCCCAGTGGAGAATCTTATGATCAGTAGATATGTTAGCAACCAATAAAATCTATTCAAAACCAGTAAGAAACTATTAAATGAAATCAGTAACAATAAAAAGGCAAACAAAAGATTATCTGAACAAAACATCAAACAAAAGCCTATTTCAAAATAATTCTAATGAAAAAGCGCACACATCTTCTAAATTAGAAGTGCATAATTTAAATCTGCCTGGAAGCAGCTGTAACTTGCCCTCTGGCTATTTGCTCTAGTATACATTATATGTGGCCAATTCCTATTTAATTCCCAAAACAAGTCTGTATTTTGCCTCAACCTGGTATACACTGCATGATATTGCAGCAATGCAGAACTATTTTTAAAAGAATGTGTAATCGAAACACAAGGGTTGGTTATGGCAAAGGATAGGGGGATTTTTATTTCCATCTACAAGGACTGTTCCACTGACACCAATGTAACATCACTGAGTTCATTGGAGTTATTCCTTATTTACAGTGGTGTAACTAAGAATAAATTAGGCAAGATATTTCAGTAATCCAGGATAGCCCACCCATTATACACCATGGACAAGGATTCACTGACCTCTTTGTCCCACAACATTCTTGGAGGCTCACACAAAACCTAGTTATCAGAGTAAACTCTGCCTAATTACCCATCTCCCTCCACATATGGGGCAGAAGAACTGCTGTCTTTCCAGTTATCCATTGGTGAAGAAAACCCAGTTTGGCATTCCTGAATATAAAGCTGATTTTGTTCTGCATTTCTCCCTCTTCACTCTTTCAGTGGAATAAAAGCTTAAAATAAACAGCTCTTTTTTAACCTTACCTGCACATTTCCCCTAGGGTTGCCAACTTTCTAGTCACACAAAACTGAACACCCTTGTCCTGCCCCTGCCCCGTCCCTCCTCTGAGGCCCCTGCCCCACCCCTTATCCAAGGCCCTGCCCTCCTCTCACTCCACACACACCCCGCTCTCCCCACTCTCACTCACTTGCTCATTTTCACCAGGCTGGCTTAGAGGGTGGGTGAGGGCCCCAGCTGGGGGTGTGCACTGTGGGGTGGGGCCAGATTTGGGGTGCACGAGGGGGCTCCAGGCTCGGGGGGGGGAGCTGAGGGGTTCAGCGTATGGGAGGGGGCTCTGGGCTGAGGCAAGGGGTTGGGTTGTGGGAGCTGGTATGGGCTCTGAGCTGGGGATGTGGGTTCTGGGGTGGGGCCAGAAATGAAGGGTTCAGGATGTGGGAGGGGGCTCTGGGATGGGGCAGGGGTTTGGGGTGCAGGGTAGTGAGGGCTCCGTCTTGCGGTACAGGCTCTGGTGTGGGGCCAGGGTTGAGGGATTTGGGCGCAGGAGGGCTGGGAGGGGGATCAGGGCTGGGGCAGGGGGTTGGGATGTGGTGGGGGGGGTTAGGACTCTGGCTGTGGGTGCGGGCTCTGGGGTGCAGGAGGGTACTGTGTCTTGGGACTGAGGAACTTGGACAGCAGGAGGGGGATTATGGCTGTGCTGGGGGGTTGGGGTGTGGGTGGGTGAGGGCCCTGGCTGGGGGTGCAGGCTCTGGCGTAAGGCTGGGCATGAGGGGTGCGGGGTGCAGGATGGTGCTCTGGGCTGGGACTGAGGAGTTTGAGGGTGGGAGGGGGATCAGGGCTGGGGCAGGGGGGTTAGGGTATGTGTGGGGGGGTCGGGGTGCAGGCTCCGGATGGTGCTTACCTTAAGCAGCTCCCAGAAACAGTGGCATGTCCCCCCTCTGGCTGCTACCTAGAGGCACGGCCAGAAGGTTCTGCATGCTGCCACATCCTCAGGTGCCGCCCCTGCAGCTCCCATTGGCCACAGTTTCCAGCCAATGGGAGCTGCAGAGTGGTGCTTGGGGCGGAGGCAGCACACTGAGCCCCCTGGCTGAGTCCCAAAGCCTAGGAGCCAGAGGGGGGATATGCTGCTGGTTCTGGGAGCTGCGCAGAGCCACATCAGGCAAGCCGCATTGCACTGCCAACCGGACCTTTAACGGCCTGGTCGGTGGTGCTGACCAGAGCCGCCAGGGTCCCTTTTCAACCTGCATTCCAGTCAAAAAAAGGATGCCTGGCAACCCTAATTTCCCCAGAAAATGCCAGGAGCTAAAGTAGGTCAAAGAAAGCAGATGGGTATGGAGTTCTAAGTTTTCTCCCATGTGTTCTATTAAAGGTGTTGGTGTTCTGTTAACATACTACCATACCCAGTGGAACCCACTGAAAACATGAAGGGGATTTTTGTTTCTACTTCCATGTCCCATGTTTAGAAGAAAACTGGAAACCATCTATGGTATAAAGTTGTATTGAATTTGAGAGATATGGATCAAGAGTTTCCAAAACGACTAGTGACAATTATTGAATATCCAGCTTAAGACATCTTAATGGGACCTAATTTTCAGAGAGCTGGCAACTAAACCTATTCAGAAAATGGGATGTTTTTCCATGGAAAATTTTTGCATTTTTTTGACAAAAAAATACAAACACTGATTTAAAAAAATTGCCCCGAATTTTGATTTTTCCAACAAAATATTCATTTTTTTAAAAATGAAAGCAGACACTTTCTGCCAATATTTTTCTTTGGTTAAAAGCCCATTTTTATGTTGAAAAAAAAATTCAGCAAATATGCTATATCAGCCCTAATGAGTATTCTTGCTCTGAAAATTAGGACTCTTCAAGGTATCACAAGTTGGACAACCAAACACTACAGCACCCAAAGTTGCTAGTCACTGTTGAAAATCTTGGCCATGGAACTTGAGCTTACTCAGCAGTTTAAGAGTTAATCAGTCAAGAAAAAAGATTTAAACTGTCTCTTCTTCCAGCAATTTGGATGTGACTTGGAATAAATCAACCTGATTAGTAAACAAAGCCACATAGTGTGTAGTTGATATGAATTGCATAAAATGATGTATTGTTAATCCTCCGATTGCATTAATTCTGTCATAACAAATGACAATTTTTAATTATTCACCCAGAAAAATATGGAGAAGATTTCAGTTTCATAAGCACTGGAAGTTTTGAAAGTTCTATCACAGATCAAAAAGTTTTAGAACATCAAAAAGTTTTAGAATATTCAAGAAAAATGTTTAAGAAATTAGTAATTTCTCCTCTATCTCACATTTAAATGGATCATAAACCTTAATATTTTCTCAATTATCTTAAATTATAGAATGCATAACCATAGTATTAAAAATAATTTTTGATTCTGCCCTGTTAAGAAAAAAGTTAAGATATTTATGATGCTAAACAGAAATCAGCAGTGTCCAAATAAAAATTGGATTGTTGACTGACTGTTTTAATAGAGGTGAAAGAAAGATGCATTTATCATCTGTCTCATGAATAGCATTTAGCAACATAACTATTAACGCTAACCAGCATAGGACAGGAATTATTCAGTAGGGAATCAGGCCCCATTTTTACAAGCCAAAAAGCTAATGTACATCTTAACCATCTCAACCATCTTGTAATATTGGTTAGCATAATTCCCTTGTATTTGTGGATTTTCTAGGTTTAAGGCTTTTGATTTCAAGAAAGCACTTAACACATGCTTTAATTTAAGAACATGTACTGATGACATAAATGGTATTCAGTTCATTCTTATTTGCTTTGCTGAACAGCAACATGGAGCTATGTGGGTTTTTGGGGAGGAGTTCATCCGTGGACCAGTCCACACAAGAGATCCACTTCCTGGACACTATAGTGCTAATAAGCAGTGGTCACATAAACACCACCCTATACCAGAAACCTACTGATCGCTATACTTACCTACATGCCTCCAGATTTCATCCAGACCACACCACACAATCCATTGTCTACAGCCAAGCTCTAAGATACAACCGCATTTGTTCCAACCCCTCAGACAGAGACAAACACCTACAAGATCTCTATCAAGCATTCTTACAACTACAATAGCCACCTGCTGAAGTGAAGAAATAGACTGACAGAGCCAGAAGAATACCCCGAAGTCACCTACTACAGGATAGGCCCAACAAAGAAAGTTACAGAACACCACTAGCCGTCACCTTCAGCCGCCAACTAAAACCTCTCCAGTGCATCATCAAGGATCTCCAACCTATCCTGAAGGATGATCCCTCACTCTCACAGATCTTGGGAGACAGGCCAGTCCTTGCTTACAGACAGCCCCCCAACCTGAAGCAAATACTCAACAGCAACCACACAACAGAACCACTAACCCAGGAACCTATCCTTGCAACAAAGCCTGTTGCCAACTGTGCCCACATATCTATTCAGGGGACACCATCACAGGGCCTAATCACATCAGCCACACTATCAGAGGCTCATTCACCTGCACATCTACCAATGTGATATATGCCATCATGTGCCAGCAATGACCCTCTGCCATGTATATTGGCCAAACCGGACAGTCTCTGCGTAAAAGAATAAATGGACACAAATCAGACGTCAAGAATTATAAAATTCAAAAACCAGTCAGAGAACACTTCAATCTCCCTGGTCACTCGATTACAGACCTAAAAGTCGCAATATTACAACATAATAACTTCGAAACCAGACTCCAACGAGAGACTGCTGAATTGGAATTAATTTGCAAACTGGACACCATTAAATTAGGCTTGAATAAAGACTGGGAGAGGATGGGTCATTACACAAAGTAAAACTATTTCCCCATGCTTATTTTTCCCCAACCTACTGTTACTCTCACCTTCTTGTCAACTCTTGGAAATGGGTCATCCTGATTATCACTACAAAAGGTTTTTTTCTCCTACTGATAATAGCTCACCTTACCTGATCACTCTTGTTATAGGGTGTATGATAACACCCATTGTTTCATGTTCTCTCTGTGTGTATATATCTTCTTACTGTATTTTCCACTGCATGCATCCAATGAAGTGGGTTTTAGCCCACAAAAGCTTATGCTCAAATACATTTGCTAGTCTCCAAAGTGCCACAAGTACTCCTGTTCTTTTTGCTGATACAGACTAGCATGGCTACCACTCTGAAATCTTTAAAGCTTGCTCCCTGTGCCCTGCAACAAGTGGATGAATAAAAACATAATGTCCTGTTCCTCACAGGTTTTCTGTACATACATGCAGATATTAACAAATTAATAGAAACCACTATGTGCTCATGAACAATTTGCAACATAAATGTTCAACAATTCGCAAAAAGATTTGTCAGATAAAGTATTTCTTGCCACTAGTTTTCCCAACTCTAGTAATGAAAAAAGACCATGCCCAATTTTAGAGTGTAAATAAAATATATATGAAAATATGACAACATTTGCAGAATGTTTCTTTGTCTACATATTTAAGAATCAGCAGAGTGCAAAGGAAGACCCAAAATTTCAAGAAAAGCCATCATTCTACACATTCAAATTCCTAGCTATGCAAGGTTTTCCCACACAGCTGTTTTGGCACATGCACACTACTCGAGGATAACAGTTTCATCACAGTGGGCACCTCCACTGAAACCAGTGGAGTTACAGCAGTGATGAATTTGACCCATTAGCCAGAACTATCATATGGTCTACATTCAGATCCTGTCTTTTTTTTTTAAACTATGACATTTTAAATATACTTTACTGAACTCTTTAGGGACGTGTAGATTCAGTCATCTTTCAAGAACCTTCTACTTTCACATTTATAGTTACAGACATGGAAACTCTACAAGTCAATAGCAGGCTTGTGTGGGGAGATCAGAATATCTAGTACCTGTAGACCTCAAACGAAGTCTGGGCTTCATGGTGCTAGGTGCCATATATACATACATAGTAAATGAAAGTCCCTGGCCCAATCTACATAGACAAGTTGGGAGGAAGGAATTGATCTTTTTCCATTGTACGGATGGGGAACTGAGACACAAAGCAATTAAATGTCTTACCCTACATCACACAAAATGTCTGTGTCAGAGTTGGGAATGGAACCTAGCTATTCTGAGACCCAGTACACTACTTTAATCAAAAGGACATCTTTCCTGTCATCTTACACTGATGATGAATTACAAAATGTTCCATAGGCTGGCTGGGGTAAACATGTGACCTTGAGGGTAAACAGAAACTTCAGGGGAATTTAAATTGTTTATCTATAAAACTGGTTTTATTTTCTATAACTTGAGTCAATCCAGCAAAGCAGTGCAATAGTTCCTCACCTGTAGCATTTAAATTGCATTAGCATAAAGAAGCTCTAGATTTAGGTTTGAAAAGAACTGATGTGAATTAAGAATTATGTACCTCAGGACACATGATTGGTGTATATATATATATATATAATAGAGCCTTTCAGAACACTGGCTTAGGGCGTGAGAGGTAATAGGATACAAAGCTTCTTGCTTCCAGGTCACTGTTCTTTATACAGTCAACAACAAGTGAATGTTGGTGCCTGGCAGTTGGCCAACCTATGTGAAATGAGTTGGTGGTTAACTAGGAACTGGACTAAGGAAAGTGTCAGCATCAAAAGCCCACCGCAACTGGTTCCATTATTGGCTATCTCAATAGAGAAACAAAGGAGGAAACTAAATGGTGTAATAATTGAGTGACCTACTTCATCCCTAGAGGTGGTTCCTCCAAGTCTGGTTGACATGTTTCTGTGGCAGTGTGGAGAAGCTGCTTCTGCATGAGCTGTATTTGTTTTGTGGACAAATAGAGGGCTTTAGTCTCCAGGCTGTCAGCCTAGCAATTCCCACCCTTAACCATCACCAGGAACTAGTGTGATTAGCTGATTCATTTTTGGCACTGCTCACTTGGCCTGAAGGGTGGTCTGCTGAGTGCCAGTATCCAGGGGCTGAATATCCAGGTGCTGAGGTAAAAAAGGCCAGCACCTTTCATCAATACTAAAGTAAACAAATAACCTTTAAAATCTAGCTGATTTGAAAAACTTAGTTCAATTCACATTTTAAAACTTACACTTTTCAGTGTAAGAAAGTACGTTAACAACAGGAGCCAGGAATTTGGCTAGTTGAAAAAATGTGAGAAAATTTTTCAGGAGTTGGTGCTTTGACAGAGATAGTGATCCTGTGATGTTAGAGGCAGATTGGTAAAAGTATTTAGGTGCCTAAAAGAATGCAGGTAGGTGCTTAGTGAGGTTTTCAAACTTGTTTATGGGAGTTAGGCACAGAGGTGTTTTTTGAAAATCCCACAAGGCATCCATTTGCAACTTTACATGCATAAATACCTTTTAAAAATCTAGCTCTTGGTCCTTAGAGCTAGTATCACAGAATTGTTCTGTACAAGCTTCTTGTCCTTTTCCTTCATAATACTAGTGTACAGCAATGCTACCTTGGTACTCTCCAGCTAATTTGTATGAGCTTGGCCAGGGATGAGGAGGAGGGTTAGAACAGAGGGAAATCTAGTGGTCCTGTTCCTACTAACTCACATAAGTGTTGCAGGACCGGGTCTTTAAACTGTAAATACTTGTTTGTTTATTTGTGGATCTTTGAAATAACAAAAATCATCAATAGCATTTCTTTTAAGAAGGTATGATGCACTTGTCTAAACAGACAGTATCATTCTATTGTCAAATTAATTTATTTATTATTCTGCACTGATTTGAATAGCTTGTCACTAGTCATTTCTTAATTAAAGTTATTACTCTTCAGGTGATTAGACAGACTTCAATCTGAGTAGCCTTCAGTAGTTTTCTTTCCAATAACAGTCTAAAAATTAACAATCAAGTTTATACTGTGGGTGGGATTCACATCTTTTAGGTGCCCTGCCACCAAATGGAACTCCCAACCCTGAGTTATATGCCAAAGCCCTATGTATATGTATATGCCCTATACAATACACAAGGAGAGTTAGATGCCTACGAATGGGACTCATAAAAGCCAGCACACTGAATGGGTAGCTGTCTAAGCTAGCCAACAGGAAATGCCTAAGTCCCACCCTTCAAAGGGAGTTAGGTGCCTCCCTCCATTTGGGATTCACAGTGTAAACCCTCTCCTGAAGTTAGACGCGTAAAGCCAGGTGAGTGTATTTCATAGAAAACCAAGGAGGGGAGGGGTACTATCCTTTTATCCAAAATTCAAGTGGTTACAGCACTCACCCAGACTGAGGGAGACCTGGCTTCATATCCCCACTCTGTCTGCCTGGAGCAGGGATTCAATCTCCCACCTCCCAGGAGAGTGCCCTAACCACTGGACTATATGTCTCTCAATCTCTCCTGCTGAAGCCGCTCTAAAGTATAATTAAACAGTTAAATTTAAATAGTCTTCGGAACGGGGGATGAGAATCTGGGTCTCCCACCTCCTATATGAATGCCCTAACCACTGGTTATAGAGTCACTGTCTCTGTCCCAAGAAACAGGTCACATATTCTGTCCCCTCATTTTCAGAGGCCCGTCACATTGTCAAACTGGTGGGGTTCCACTGAACAGGGGTAGCAGGATTTGGGTGGAGGTTGTAAGGGATCATCACTGACTGTGCTTTAAGCACAGCTCCACAGAGGTCCAGACACAGGACAGTAGATGAGCAGGGATTAGGATGGTGGATCAGCATGGGGAAGATCTATTGACCATCTTCTTGCCCCTTCGGAGTGAAGGCACAGCAGCAACAGAAGCTGCTAATTCCCCATGATCTTTGGAAAACTAAACCTTGGAATTAAATTTGGCCCTGTAAGAGTATGTCTGCACCTCAGCTGGGAGAGTGCCACCCAGCCGGGGCGCACAGATTAGGGCTAGGTTTGCTGGTCTCAGTCACCATCTTTGCCGCAGTGCTAACACTGTTATTTTTTAGCAATGTTAACTCAAGTGAAGCTAGCTTGACTCTGCATACCCGGGCTGGGAGGCTCACTCCCAGCTGCAGCGCCACCGCACCCTGAGGGGAGTGAAGCTTCTCTAAAAATAGGATGAAGGTTCCTTTGGAATACATTCAAGTCATTCAGAGCTTTCATTCCACCTCACTCTCAATGGGCCCCGCTGTGTCTATTGAATATTTTTGTCACATATTGGTTTTCATCACTAAGATTATAGAGTGTGATGTCTTAATCACGGGTTCACTTTAGTTGTATTAGAGACTGTGGCTCCTTAAGTCACTTTATCATGTGAAATATATTGAAACCCCAGCTGGGACTTCACACATTGCCATTTCCGTTCCTGCAAAACACTGGGATACATATCACAGATGGTCCATCCTTACAATGATTTATTTGTGTGTATATCATCTCAACTGTTTTGGCAGCACTGGATGGGATGGGGCGTTTGCCTGGCAAAGACTTTCAAGTGGGTACAATATTCTGATCAAAGGGATCCAACTGTGATGAATACTTCTGGAATATTTTCTAACAATGGCACATCTGTGTTTATTCATATGCAACTGTGTATTTTCTGACCCGAGAAGTGGGGAAAATACAACAAATGCCATATGGTACTGTATGTAACATCAATGGAGTGATGATGTGTTTCTCTATAATACAGTGGTATCTGATCTTTCTGCATTTTAACATGGACCCTACACAAAGTGCAGAGGAAAGACTGTACAAACACTAATCTAACATCTCTAGATGCAGACTATGTAGACATTACCAGTACTTAAATTATACTTTCATTGTCATTTAAACCCAACCAGGATTAACATATAAAATTGAGATATATCGCATATCTTCATTTACAAACTGCAGCTTCTATTAGAGGAAATTACTTTCCCCTGCAGTTTTAAATTTTGGGAGGTTTCAAAATGAGGGCAGCTTCTGTATCAGCACAATAGAACAAAGGTAAGCTCAGGTTCCTTGCTACAACTGCTGCTCATGATATTCTACTGCATTATTGTATATCTCCGACTAGCACACACCAAATCCTCTGACGAGGCAGATAATCACTTGCTAACAGCCTCCTAAAATGATGAGAATAAATGATGGCCAACCTGGCTGCAAAAGAGATGTTATAGAGAAATTAACTTTATTTGGAATGTGTGTAGGGAGTGATTCTTAAAGGGTATTTGTACTTGTCAAATGGATGAAGGGGGGGGTGTTTTATTTTTACCTTTTGTGGCTACCAAATGTGGGAAGCTTCCATTAATAACTGAATGGTTATGGTACGGCTAATAAATGGGGTGTTATTAAGAGAGTGTTTCTTCCCTAATGAGCTGTTTGGGGCCTGAATCTGGACTCATTTACACTTGTGTAAATTAGGAAGTGTAAAACAGGTGTAAAGTCAAAATGAGTACACATGGTATCCAGACAGGAGGCTATGTATGGCCCAGATGAACTCAATATACTTGGAAACAGGATCAACTGTCTTCATTTACTAAATAGATTTTGAAAACAATCACATCAAATGTTCTCTCCTTTAAGGATGTCTGGCAGTAGCTGAATAAAAAAAAGCTTGCTAAATACCATTTATCTGCATGAAAAAGGTTTGTTCCAATAAAATAGCAAATTGAAATAAATCACTTAGAGAGCTTCTCAGACAGCCAGTACATAATAGTTCACTATATTGCAATCTTAATCTGCATCCCTAAAAATTCAAACTGAAGAAAACATTAAGCCCGGCAGTTCACAATCAAACACATTTCAGTCATCATGACAAGGAGTGTACATCTGCCAGAAGCAGGAGCTGCTCAAAAATGCACAAGACAGTCCTAGACAATTCCACCTCATGATGGATGCACTCTATACTGAATGTTGCTAAAATCTGCATGCTATTACAGTCAGATTTTTAAAGGAGGCCCATAAAACACACCTTAAAAGCATCATGCATGTCTGTTTTTCTGCACAAAACCCTACATTTCAGAAGTCTGCTCTGAAAATGTGGTCCTCTACGTTAAGGTATAGTCTATGATGGGTAAATGCCAGAAGATAGAGTGCATATAGGGCTCCAGTCAGGAATTTAGGAAACATGGGGTTTAATACTCTGCTACAGACTTCTTGTGCAACCTTGGGCAAGTTACTTAGCCTCCCTGTGCAGCAATTTGCATTTGTAAAATGGGAATAATAGCACTTTCCTACCTCAGAGGGATGTTGTTAGGATAAATACATTAAAGACTGTGAGGTGCTGAGGTACTTCAGTTGATGGGGGCCATAAAAATACCTTAGATACACGGTTAAAGCAGCAATTTTTTAGCCTCTCATTTTAAGTCCAATTTTAGTTGAAGGAAAGCTTGCCTCCTGCAAAAGTTTCCAGATACATAAAAATCTTTTCTCTCCAGTCTACAATAATTCTTTGATCATATACAGAGCTGGGAGGGAGAATTTTTTGGACATTCCCAAGCCAGACACCAGAGCAAGTTTTCACCTAGTTGTTGGAGGAAAGGAAGAAGCCCGAAAGTCACTTCCCCCTCTCTCTATTGTACTCTCTTACTGGCCTTGTAAGAGCCAATCACAACTGCTGTCCCTGCCTGCATTCAGAGGACAAAAGTGCTTAGAACAGTTGTTCCCAAACTTGTTCCACCGCTTGTGCAGGGAAAGCCCCTGGCAGCCTGGGCCGGTTTGTTTACCTGCCGTGTCTGCAGGTTCGGCCGATCGCGGTTCCCAGTGGCTACAGTTCGCTGCTCCAAGCCATGGGAGCTGCTGGAAGCAGCGCAGGCCAAGGGACGTACTGGCCGCCGCTTCCCACAGCCCCCATTGGCCTGGAGCAGTGAACCGCGGCCACTGGGAGCCGCGATTGGCCTAACTTGCGGATGCAGCAGGTAAACAATCTGGCCCGGCCCACCAGGGGCTTTCCCTGCACAAGCGGCAGAACAAGTTTGGGAACCACTGGCTTAGAAGCATGGAACATGATGAAAAATCGGAAAGATGGACGGTTTAGTTTAGTGAAGGAGACATGCTAGAAGTATACAAAATGATTAATGGTAGGGAGAAGGTAATCCAAGTGTTCCTACTTACTATTTCTCATAAGGGAATAGCCAATGAAAACGAAAGGCAACACATTCAGAAACAATAAAATGATTTGTTTTTAAACACAATGCATCATGTGGAACTCATTGCTCCAGTACAAAAGGGAATCCACAATTTTAACAGGAGAGGTCAAAAATGGATTAGTTATTTACACATAGAATGAGGACATCAACAATCACATTAGATAGTTTGAAAAAAAGAATATAAATCCTCATGCTAAAGGGCATATAAAGCCATCATTTGATAACGGTTAGAAGGAATCTTGCCCTGTCGGCAAGTTAATCCATAATTGTCAGTTGCAGGGATTCTTACCCTTCCTCTGAAACAACTGGCACTGAGCACTATTGGAGACAGGGCACCTGATTAGATACAGTATGGACACTGCTATATTTCTGACTCCCTATGCTGCAAATTACTGAGGATTTTCAGAGGCTAGTGTTAAAATCAAGCCCCCAGTTCTTTAACAACCTCTGCATCAACTTAAAATGCAGCTAACACCAGTTAAAGAGAAACTAAATAAAGAAACCAATGAGAAATTAGTAATATAACCAACAATAATGCAATATCCCCATTTTTGCACCACAAAGACTTCAGTGTTGTTGCATGCATTTCAGTAATGCATAGAGGCCACAGTCAGAGAGCAGGGCTGTATTGAGCTAGGCACTGTATCAACACTATGAGAGGCAGCTGCTGCCCTAAAGAGCTTACCATCAAAATAGGGGAAACAGATGACTGGTAAGACAAAATACCATCAAAATAGGGGAAACAGAGGCACAAACAGGTGAAGCAGTGTTGCCAACTCCAACAATTTTATCATGAGTCTTCTGATATATGTTGTTTTTCTTAAAGCCACAGGCTCCTGGAGAGAAACTCTCATGAAAAAAAAAGTTTATTTCTAGCCCTCATGGGGGCAGAGAAAGGCTCAAAAGCCAGAGATCAAGAACCCCATGATGATTATTTGTAAAATATCACGATTTTAAAGCTAATCTCTTGTTTGGGAGGGCTGACTCAAGATTTTTGAATGCATGTGGTGGGCTGGCAATACTGTGAAATGACTTGTCCAAAGTCACCCCACAGGTCAGTGGCAGAGTCAGGAACAGAAACCAGCTCTCCTGAATCACAGTCAAGTGCACTGACAGCTAGACCATACTACCTCAGTTCTACCAAATTCTAAACAACCTTCTTTGTGTCTGAGAGGGGAAAAAAAAATTATTAACTGTATAAAGGAATACAGACCACATTTCACTCACAGTTTTAATACCAGTAATACTAGGATGAGTCCTGAATATATGAATCAGTGGCTCAGAGATAACGTTAAATAAAAGAGGAGACAAAGGGCAACTTTGCCATTATTAAATGCAATGTTTGAGTAAGTTCACCATTCATCAGGGTTGCAGCATGGAAGAGGTGTGTGTAGAGTAATTCCTCCCTCCCCCAGATGGTTTTTAATAAATCAAACTATAGCTCCCTATATAATCCTGTCAGTGCTCACCAAGGAAACTGGTCTGGGATGGACCAGTACTGAGCTGAAAGTCTGCTAAGGAAAACTTTGGCACACTCTTCTCTTTGAGCAGCCCTGCCTCTAATCAAGCAGGAAACAGGGACAGGATGAGAAATTGCAAACAGGCAGGACAAAAAATCAGTGGAGAGGTCCAGATGAGTTCCCCCAGGAAGGTATGAAGTATCAGGAGCAATTTCCTGCAGTAAAAGTTTGCAATAAAAAGTTTGTACCCAATAAGAATTTATCTTGAATCTGCACACAACTAATTCAGCAGCACGGTAAGCCATGGTTTGTTAAAATACCAGTCCTTCTATTTCACTCAATTCCATAGCCCCTGGTAATCACAGCAGATTGTTTTACATTATTTTCTACCTGCTGTTTGCCTCAGCCTCCTGCCTTCCTCTATTTATTTCCTATTTCAGCCTTCATCCTCAATGCCCCTCTTCCCAACTCCCTTGCCCTTGTATTTGTTCATCCCCTCTTGACAACCTCCACCACCTCTACTCCTCCCCACAATAAATTAATGACCCAAAAGGAAATAAACAGGTTTAGTCCCCAACATAATTATTACCCTGTTTGCTGTGCTTGCATAGTATGTGCTTGCATGTCATTTTCTCCATACCCTTTGTCTGGTGTGGTGTGCTGTGGTTTGGTTTATTTATCTTACAAAATGTAAGGGCCAAGCACCATGTCTTTCTGTGTGGTAGGAAAGCTCCTAACACAATGGAGCCACAACGCTGAACAAACCATGTGGGTGTTAAAGTGCTACAAAAATAATAGCTTTGTTTCTCTGTATGTACCACTAATCATGATCCATTCACCTTAGGGACAGGAGAGGAAAACCTAGCAGGGGCCAAGAGTACTTACCAGCTGAAAAGCAGGGAGACACACCAGGCAGTAACTGTTTACAAAATGGCCCCTTTAGGGCTGCCAGTCTTTGGCTCTGCCAAATTTAAAGGGCCAGACCCAGAAACTCTCTGCAGGAAAAGTAGCTCAAAAAGAGTGTAATCCTGCACTAGGGACATGTAGAAGGAATCAGATAGTTGCCAAGAAAGGTGTTTCTGGGAAAGGAGCTGTTGCTTCTCAATTGGTGTTTCACTGGGTATTTGTTGTGACACTTGATAGGTTGCTAGGGCCATTGGTGGGTGGTGTTCTCTGGAGAAAAAAAGATGTATTTCTCTGTACAGCATGTTGGCTGGTTGTTGTCCTTCATACTAGAGGTGGCAGCATTTCAGGGATGTACTATGTATAGAGAGAATAATCTTGCTATTCTTGGAGTTAATGGTAAATCTTCAATTGAGGTTAATAGTTTAAGCACTTTGGGATCCTTTTGGATAAAGGTGTTATATAAAAGTCATTATTATTACTAAAAATAATCTGGTTTGACTTTTCCAGTTTACCAATGGACTCTTATTTATTGTGGCTCCAAAAATCAAGACTGATGGTCAGACCTAGATTCAGGGTATGCTTTTTTTCATCCTCCCAGTTAAGAGTCATCACTTTCAAAGGATGCAGTGAGCTAGTTAACCCTTTTGTGATTCTTTATACTGCAGGAATGTTTAGAGGCTCCAGCAGAGATCACTGCCATATTCAGTTAGGTGCTGTACATACATACATATAGTGAACGACATTCCCTGCCCCAAACAGCTTACATTCTAAGGCCTCAACCCTGCAAACCCTTATACACATGCTTAACTTTAGTACTGTGAGTAGTCCCATTAAAATCAATAGGACCACTCATGGTAGTAAAGTTAAGCATGCACATAAGTGTTTGCAGGATTGCCAGACAAAAGGTGTGAGTAAAGAAACATTACTATCCCCACTTTACAAATGGAGAATTGTGTCACAGAGAGATTAAGTGACTTGCCCAAGCTCACAAAGGCGTTCTGTAACAGCACCAGAACTGGAGCCTGGATCTCCCTAGTCTCAGTCCAGTGTCCTTTTTGTTGATTTGATATCCCTCTATTTGCTAGCAAATTATGAATTAGGACCTGCTTCACCTTCTAAGTGTACATGGTAATACAGCTTTACCGAGAAAACAAACATAAGACAAAGTATTTGAGTGATAAAACTTCACTGAATAAGTTTTCATAGCATTGTGTGGACTTGTATTGGTGAATGCCAGGGACGTAACCTTAAAATGGTGGAGGTGAAAAGATAATCTTCATCTCAGTCACAGACAGCCGGAGTAAAGATATTTTCAAGAAGCAGACCAACTCTTTTACTTGAATTCTAACAATATATACACTTCTCACCTGAAAACAAATCTTCTCCCTGGTTGTCTTTCAATATCACCAAAGCGCTGATGATTATTTTTAACATCCGCTCTCTTCTTTTTAGGCAATATTAACATGAAATTCATAAGTAACCCACCCAGTAGTTCCTATTTACTATCATATTTCACCACTTCTAGTACCTCCCTTTCATTTTGATTCTGCAGATTTAGAATGAGATCTTCAAAGGCACCCAAGTGATTTAGGAGTACAACTCTCATTAAAACTCAATCCGGCTTGAAACCCTTAGCTCCAATCCTTCAGTGAAGGTTACTAGCATGGACACTGCCTTTGCACGCCACATGGTGCAAGGGTGTGCACAAGCAGATTGTGTTTCAGGATCAAGGCCTTAAACTGTTTCAGTAAATACAAGTGTGTCTGTTTAACACTGCCAAGTTATCCACTAACTGAAATTAAATTAACTAGTGGGTTTCTCTCTCTCTCAGCCCTGGTCTACACTAGGACTTTAGGTCGAATTTAGCAGCGTTAAATCGATGTAAACCTGCACCCATCCACACAATGAAGCCCTTTATTTCGACTTAAAGGGCTCTTAAAATCGATTTCCTTACTCCACCCCTGACAAGTGGATTAGCGCTTAAATCGACGTTGCCGGCTCGAATTTGGGGTACTGTGGACACAATTCAATGGTATTGGCCTCCGGGAGCTATCCCAGAGTGCTCCATTATGACCGCTCTGGACAGCACTCTCAACTCAGATGCACTGGCCAGGTAGACAGGAAAAGAACCGTGAACTTTTGAATCTCATTTCCTGTTTGGCCAGCGTGGCAAGCTGCAGGTGACCATGCAGAGCTCATCAGCACAGGTGACCATGATGGAGTCCCAGAATCGCAAAAGAGCTCCAGCATGGACCGAACTGGAGGTACGGGATCTGATCACTGTTTGGGGAGAGGAATCGGTGCTATCAGAACTCCGTTCCAGTTTTCGAAATGCCAAAACCTTTGTCAAAATCTCCCAGGGCATGAAGGACAGAGGCCATAACAGGGACCCGAAGCAGTGCTGCGTGAAACTGAAGGAGCTGAGGCAAGCCTACCAGAAAACCAGAGAGGCGAACAGCCGCTCTGGGTCAGAGCCCCAAACATGCCGCTTCTATGATGAGCTGCATGCCATTTTAGGGGGTTCAGCCACCACTACCCCAGCCGTGTTGTTTGACTCCTTCAATGGAGATGGAGGCAATACGGAAGCAGGTTTTGGGGACGAAGAAGATGATGATGAGGAGGAGGTTGTAGATAGCTCACAGCAAGCAAGCAGAGAAACCGGTTTTCCCAACAGCCAGGAACTGTTTCTCACCCTAGACCTGGAGCCGGTACCCCCCGAACCCACCCAAGGCTGCCTCCTGGACCCAGCAGGCAGAGAAGGGACCTCCGGTGAGTGTACCTTTTAAAATACTATACATGGTTTACAAGCAAGCATGTGAAAGGATTACTTTGCCCTGGCATTTGCGGTTCTCCTAGATGTAGTCCTAAAGCCTTTGCAAAAGGTTTCTGGGGAGGGCAGCCTTATTGCGTCCTTCATGGTAGGACACTTTACCACTCCAGGCCAGTAACACGTACTCGGGAATCATTGTAGAACAAAGCATTGCAGTGTATGTTTGCTGGCATTCAAACAACATCCGTTCTTTATCTCTCTGTGTTATCCTCAGGAGAGTGAGATATAATTCATGGTCACCTGGTTGAAATAGAGTGCTTTTCTTCAGGGGACACTCAGAGGAGCCCATTCCTGCTGGGCTGTTTGCCTGTGGCTAAACAGAAATGTTCCCCGCTGTTAGCCACAGGGAGGGGGGAAGGTTGAGGGGGTAGTCACGCGGTGGGGAGAGGCAAAATGCAAGGTTTACCATGAAAGAGTGCAAGAGTGCAGCCACTGTTTTATAAAATGTGTCTTTTTAAATACCGCTGTACCTTTTTTTTTCTCCACCAGCTGCATGTGTTTCAATGATCACAGGATCTTCTCCTTCCCAGAGGCTAGTGAAGCTTAGAAAGAAAAAAAATGCACTCGAGATGAAATGTTCTCCGAGCTCATGCTGACCTCCCACACTGACAGAGCACAGACAAATGTGTGGAGGCAGACAATCTCAGAGTGCAGGAAAGCACAAAATGACCGGGAGGAGAGGTGGCGGGATGAAGAGAGTAAGTGGTGGGCTGAAGACAGGGCTGAAGCTCAAATGTGGCGGCAGCGTAATGAGAGGAGGCAGGATTCAATGCTGAGGCTGCTGCTGGACCAAACCAGTATGCTCCAGTGTATGGTTGAGCTGCAGCAAAGGCAGCTGGAGCACAGACTGACACTACAGCCCCTCTGTAATCAACCGCCCTCTTCCCCAAGTTCCATAGTCTCCACACCCAGACGCCCAAGAACGCGGTGGGGGGGCCTCCGGCCAACCAGCCACTCCACCACAGAGGGTTGCCCAAAAAAAAGAAGGCTGTCATTCAATAAATTTTAAAGTTGTAAACTTCTAAAGTGCTGTGCTTAAAGTGCTGTGTGGCATTTTCCTTCCCTCCTCCACCACCCCTCCTGGGCTACCTTGGTAGTCATCCCCCTATTTGTGTGATGAATGAATGAAGAATGCATGAATGTGAAGCAACAATGACTTTATTGCCTCTGCAAGCGGTGATTGAAGGGAGGAGGGGAGGGTGGTTAGCTTACAGGGAAGTAGAGTGAACCAAGGGGCGGGGGGTTTCATCAAGGAGAAACAAACAGAACTTTCACACTGTAGCCTGGCCAGTCATGAAACTGGTTTTCAAAGCTTCTCTGATGCGTACCGCGCCCTCCTGTGCTCTTCTAACCGCCCTGGTGTCTGGCTGCGCGTAACCAGCAGCCAGGCGATTTGCCTCAACCTCCCACCCCGCCATAAACGTCTCTCCCTTACTCTCACAGATATTGGGGAGCACACAGCAAGCAGTAATAACAGTGGGAATATTGGTTTCGCTGAGGTCTAAGCGAGTCAGTAAACTGCACCAGCGCGCCTTTAAACGTCCAAATGCACATTCTACCACCATTCTGCACTTGCTCAGCCTGTAGTTGAACAGCTCCTGACTACTGTCCAGGCTGCCTGTGTACGGCTTCATGAGCCATGGCATTAAGGGGTAGGCTGGGTCCCCAAGGATACATATATGCATTTCAACATCCCCAACAGTTATTTTCTGGTCTGGGAATAAAGTCCCTTCCTGCAGCTTTTGAAACAGACCAGAGTTCCTGAAGATGCGAGCATCATGAACCTTTCCCGGCCATCCCACGTTGATGTTGGTGAAACGTCCCTTGTGATCCACCAGAGCTTGCAGCACTATTGAAAAGTACCCCTTGCCGTTTATGTACTCGGCGGCTTGGTGCTCCGGTGCCAAGATAGGGATATGGGTTCCGTCTATGGCCCCACCACAGTTAGGGAATCCCATTGCAGCAAAGCCATCCACTATGACCTGCACATTTCCCAGGGTCACTACCCTTGATATCAGCAGATCTTTGATTGCGTGGGCTACTTGCATCACAGCAGCCCCCACAGTAGATTTGCCCACTCCAAATTGATTCCCAACTGACCGGTAGCTGTCTGGCGTTGCAAGCTTCCACAGGGCTATCGCCACTCGCTTCTCAACTGTGAGGGCTGCTCTCATCTTGGTATTCATGCGCCTCAGGGCAGGGGAAAGCAAGTCACAAAGTTCCATGAAAGTGCCCCTACGCATGCGAAAGTTTCGCAGCCACTGGGAATGATCCCAGACCTGCAACACTATGCGGTCCCACCAGTCTGTGCTTGTTTCCCGAGCCCAGAATCGGCGTTCCACAGCATGAACCTGCCCCATTAGCACCATGATGCATGCATTGTCAGGGCCCATGCTTTCAGAGAAATCTGTGTCCATGTCCTGATCACTCATGTGACCGCGCTGACGTTGCCTCCTCGCCCGGTATCGCTTTGCCAGGTTCTGGTGCTGCATATACTGCTGGATAATGCGTGTGGTGTTTAATGTGCTCCTAATTGCCAAAGTGAGCTGAGCGGCATCCATGCTTGCCTTGGTATGGCGTCCGCACAGAAAAAAGGCGCAGAACGATTGTCTGCCGTTGCTCTGACGGAGGGAGGGGCGACTGACGACACAGCTTACAGGGTTGGCTTCAGGGAGCTAAAATCAACAAAGGGGGTGCCCGTACATCAAGGAGTATTTCAGGCAGGACTTCACGGAGGGTTCCAATAAGAAATGGTGCACCTAAGTTATCGTTCTTATTGGAACAAGGAGGTTAGCCTGGCCTCTGATTGATACATGGCTAGATTTACCTCGCTGCACCTTCTCTGTGAGTGACTGCAGTGTGACCTAGAGGAATGAGTCCCCTAGACAGGGGAGGAGGCAAATGAGTAAAAAACAAATCTGGTGTATTTCTTGTTTTGACCCACTCCATCTTTTACATCTTTGGCTGGCAGCAGACGGTGCAGAAGGACTGCATGCCATCCACATCTCATGGCTGCTCGGCAGAAGATGGTACAGTATGACTGCTAGCCATCCTCATCTCTTGCCTGCCTGGCAGAAGATGGTACAGTACGACTGCTAGCAGTCCGTATCGCCTGCCCGCTCACCATAAGACGGTTCAATAGGATTGACTGCAGGACTAAAGAGAATGACCTGGTCAAGTCACTACAAATTTAGTCCCTGCGCCCATGTCTGCCCAGGCACTCCCAGCCGACGTGGCCAGGAGCACCTCGGACATGACGATGACGGCTACTAGTCGTACTGTACCGTCTGCTGCCACAAGGCAAGGGGTTGCTGCTACTGTGTAGCAATGCCATACCGCGTCTGCCAGCACCCAGGAGACATAGGGTGACGGTTACCTGAGCGGGCTCCATGCTTGCCGTGGTATGGCGTCTGCACAGGTAACTCAGGAAAAAGGCGCGAAACGATTGTCTGCCCTTGCTTTCACGGAGGGAGGGAGGGAACGGGGGCCTGACGATATGTACCCAGAACCACCCGCAACAATGTTTTAGCCCCATCAGGCATTGGGATCTCAACCCAGAATTCCAATGGGCAGCGGAGACTGCGGGAACTGTGGGATAGCTACCCACAGTGCAACGCTCCGGAAGTCGACTCTAGCCTCGGTACTGTGGAAGCGCTCCACCGAGTTAATGCACTTAATGCACTTAGAACATTTTCTGTGGGGACACACACACTCGAATATATTAAACCGATTTCTAAAAAAAACGACTTCTATAAATTCGACCTTATTCCGTAGTGTAGACATACCCTAAGAGGATGTTTTGATCAACAGCATTAGAAAATATTTCTCACCCTACACTTGGGAGTCAAGATAACTGTCTACACTTTCAGCACATTATAACCTGTCTACTGCATATGCCCTTTTAAAAATATAGGCAGTACAAAATACTGCAGCCAAACATGTCATGCATACCAAGAAATCCAAGCACATTACGCCAGTCTCACAATTAACACAGAGTTCCCATTAGGGAATGAATTGATTACAAAATTTTGCTGAAGACATAAAGAGCTGTGCATAGTAAAGCTCCATCATCTATCACAGGTGTAGTTCTGGCCTACTTATCACAACATATTTTGCAATTTATTGGAAGGTGGCCTTTTAATTAAACTTGCTGTTTGTCACATGCAAGAAGACTTTTCAGACCAGACAAGCTTTTACTTTCTTTTTAAGACGGCTGTATGTCTGAGTCCATTTACAAGAGTTTTTTTCAATAGTTGTAATGTTTATTTCTTTTATTGCATTGGAAAGTGTCCTAGCAGTACATAATATTGTCCTTCTGTAAAGTGCTGTATGATATCTTGGTCTTATACTATGTGAGTGATTGTTTTTCTTCCAGAGGTGAACGAGGATGTTCAAACACAAGACTTGTTTGTTACTGAGCTAGCCCATTAAACACCTCAAAGAAATGCCCTCTTTGGTCTGAGATTATTAAGAAATAGAGTGTCCCTCAACAGAAAAAAATGAACTCTGGTAGATTCATTAAAGGAGCATTGTCAGGTCCAGTCTGGTCCAAATTTTTATCATGTCAAAACAAATTTTACAAAGCTAACTTTCTACTCTGTTCTTGTCGCTGCAGCATCTTTTGCTGCCTTAATCACATAACTAACTTCTGCCACATGTGGTTCATTCTGTCTCTTCAGCAGAATTATTGCTATGATGATTTTTTTTAAAATTCCAGTAAAAGACTATTTTTTGTTTAACAAAAGATTATTCTCCTACAGTGAATGAAACCCAAAGACTGCAGTACTGTGCTAAAGCACAATTCAGGAAAGCATTTTTAACAAGAAGAGCACTTAAATGTGTGTATAACTCCAAGCATCTGCTTCAATGAGACTCTGGCTATGCCTGCCCTTACAGTGTCATGAAAAGTATACACTATATGTGTAGCTACATGCCTCAGTGAAAGGCTCCCCTTCAATGTGAAAGACGTACCCTTCAATGGGTCTTAAGCACATGCTCACAGTTACACGTGTTTAAGTGCTGTCCTGAACAGGGATGGACTTACACATGTGCATATGGATGCAGCTGTACTGCTGGCTAAGTCTATGGCTGTTCCTAAGTATGAGCTCCAGACATGGTCATTCGTAGGGGGTAGCAGCAATGCTTAGGATCCAGTGGGGCTTAGGATGCTGACCTTTAGGTGCCAATAGGCCAAAAAGCAGGGATCACAGGCACCAGGGTTAGGCAGCAGCTTAGCGGCAGGTTTGAAAATGCCTGTGATGCCTAATTGGTAGACTTAGACACCTATCTGCCTCTTTAGGTACGTAAGTACTGTACTTTCAAAAATCTGTCCCTATGCTCTTTGGGACAGGGCTATTTCTTATCATGTGCCTAGCACACAAAGGGGTCCCATTCTTGGTGTTACTGTAATAATACTAATCTATGCTACATTTGAGATAAAAGGAGTATCGTACACTGTAAGTTTACTGGGACATTTCTTAAATCATGTATCTTATTTTTTGGCATTACCACACAATTTTGGTTTGTTTCAAAAATACTGTAAGGCTTTAAAATGTTCTGAAAAGGTGAATGTCCTTGAATTAATCCTGCCTACAGAATCAGCCCCTCACTAGCTGATAGACACTTAGCAAAAAAGTAAATGTAAAATGCAACACTTCATGAAAGTAAAAGTATCTTTACTATTAATATACAAATGGTGAAGAGTGACAAATAATTGATATACTTTAAGCCATACTTTCTATGTCTTTCATAAATACAAAACTTCAGCATTTGCAGTATTATTAATTATTATTATTATTATTATTTTTACAGTTTAGATATATATATATACAGCATTTCATAGGGACATAAGATTTTGAAACAATAAACAAACTAGCCCCAGTAGTAGCTAACTCATCAATATATAATTCAGATGGTATATACCATAAGTGGGCTGTTGACAACGTGTGGAATAACAAAAACAATATATGGCATCCCTTAGCTTATACTGTACACAGCATACAAAATACATACCAAGTGCTCATTGTAG
Organism: Lepidochelys olivacea; assembly: GCF_965140295.1. Lineage (NCBI taxonomy): Eukaryota > Metazoa > Chordata > Testudines > Cheloniidae > Lepidochelys > Lepidochelys olivacea. Next base: position 174,153,181 of record NC_140411.1, read on the forward strand.
CAGGAAAGCTATTTTTTTTAAAGTCTTGTCTAAATAATTTACATATTTGTAGTGAGAACTCTATACCATGAGCAATAACATTTCCTGAAGGAGTAAACTGTTTTGTTTTATTTTTTGTACTGACTTATATACATTCTGAGGGGTTATTCTCCCCCACTCCCACCCATAGTTTTCTTTATTTTTTAAATATAGCCTAATTACATGGCAAAATTATAGGGTCTATCTGGGCTAATGTTCTCCCTTCGGTAGCTTTCAGAATTCAAAAATCCCCTGAATCGGGCTAACCTCTTCAGCGGCCTCTTCTGGTTTAGCAGCTCAGTTTCTCTGCCACCACCCTATCTTGCTGCAACCTCTCATCTTAGCAGCTGCTCCCTCTTCTAGATTGATCAATCCTTTACACCAGCTGCCTCTTTTTCTGGCTTTCCTTATTTTTGTCAGCTTTCTTGCCCTGCATCAGGTCATCCTGCCATGTCTCCAATCCCAACTGTAATTTAAAATCTGTCAATACAAATTTGGCAGACCATATTTATTTCATTATCTTGGGCTAGAAAAGGCAAATCCGAGTTTGAAATTCAAACAACATTGGGTTCACAATATCTTTTAAGAGGAAAGATACATTGGTAAACTACAATCTTTAAAGGGCCTGATCCTAAGCCCATTGTAGTAAGTGGAAAGACTCCAGTTTGTATCAAGCCCAATCCAATCTTCTATCAATTGCTCATTTACATGTATGGTAGAAATTCTGCAAATCCTTTAAAACTTGGTGGTTTTCCAAAAGCAATCAATTTGATTAGGTGCGTCCTTAAAATTATATTAATATCTGAAAAATGTTGCAGTGAAGTGTGAAGGGACTTTTTTTACAGGACTGTTAAAAAAACAAAAACAAAACAGAAATATTGACTTAACCATGGTAGTTTTCCACTTAGCACTGCTGCCGTCTGCAGCAAACCAAATTGAGTTTAAACCTCCCCCCAGAATACGTCTCTTACCTTTCTGACAAAGTCAGGTAATCACCATTTGTTACTTAGAGAGAAACATTTATTCATCTCCTTACGAACTTTGAAAACATGCTAAGGAATGGGATAAAATTGTGATGCAATTTTGAGATCAATATTAAACCCTAATAAGGAAAAAATTCCCTATGAAGAGAGCCAGTATAAGGCTGATATACCACAAGTCCCATGTGTGTCCTAATGGTATGTCTACACTGTAACTAGATACCTGTGGCTGGCCTGTGCCAGCTGACTCCTGCTCACAGGGCTCTGGCTAAGCAGCTTGCAGTGTAGACATTCGAGCTTGAGCTGCAGCCCAAGTTCTGGGACCCTTCCCCTTCCCAGGGTCCTAGAGCCCAGACTCCAGCTCAAGCCCGAACAAGGGAAGACTGGAAGGGGGACATGATAACAGTTTTCAAGAACATAAAAGATTGTTACAAGGAGGAGCAAGAAAAATTGTTCTCCTTAACCTCTGACAAGGAAAAGAAGCAATGGGCTTAAATTGTAGCAAGGGCAGTTTAGGTTGGACATTAGGAAAAACTGTCTCTCAGGGAGGTTAAGCACTGGAATAAATTGCCTAGTGAGGATGTGAAATCACCATCATTGGAGATTTTTAAAAGCAGGTTAGACAAACATCTGCCAGGGTTGGCCTAGATAATACTCAGTCCTGCCATGAGTGCAGGGAACTGGACTAGATGACCTCTAGAGGTCCCTTCCAGTCCTATGATTCTATGATCTACACTGCCATTAAACAGTCCCTTACCCCAAGTCCTGCAAGCCTGAGTCAGCTGGCATGGGCCAGCCGTGGGAACTTTTAATTGCAGTATAGACATACCCTCACTTCTGATTCTCCAAGGTGATTCAAGTGGGAAGAGCCATGAACACATGTAGAGCCCGTTGAAATCAATAGATAAAATCCTGGCCCCCACTGAAGTCAACTGGATTTTTATCATTAACGTCAATAAAGCCAAGATTTAACTCAATGGGTTTCTACACAGGGATTCCCCTCCACATCCCTGCAGGTCAACTTGCAATATTTGTGTCTGTGGGCTCATACGGTACATACGCCTGGTTGTGGTTTTCTACACAAGAGTGAATTTCACCCAATACCTGTAGAAAATACTCTAAATAAATAAGTTATTTTCAGAGACAGCTATAACAGAGACAGTTAAGCCATGAATATTTCCGCAGGTAACATTCACAATGGTTTTACTCAAAGTAAAATGGTGGGGAAAGATTCCAGGGTTCCTTTCAGATCTGAAAGGGGCTGTTAACATTTTAGAGGGAAAGGGAGGACTAATAACAGTGTGGAGGATCCCTAGATGAATCTCAAAAAAGCTTCAACTTGAGGCATTTGGTCCGAGTACCCCCACACAAGGCAATGCCTTCCCCTACCTAAATCCTGAACACACCATTCTCTACCTACCGCAAAAGCATTTAACAATGGCTCCAGCAAATTAGAACAAAAGTGCTACCTCTCCAAATCTTTTACAGGTTTGGGGTTTTAAATATTAAAGTGAATTGAAAAATATGATTGCCAGCTTAACTTAGATACATTTTACATTTCTGAGGAGGAAATTATATCAATGTAAAAATTTCAAATCTTCTAAACAGAATTAGTAGGCAAATTATTGAAGGAGATTTTTTTTTTTTTTTTTTTTTTTTTAATAAAGCAGAGTGGCATGCTATTCAAAGGCACAAATACATCTTGATTATCTGCTCTGAGAAATGGAAAAAATGACATGATTGTAATATTACCGTTCAATGATTGCCACTTAAATGAATAAGGACTTGATCGATTTCATTACCATCATGAAAAGAAAGCCACTTTTCAGATAAACATCAGTTCAAAGATTGAAGATGTCAAGTGAAATTTACTATGCCATGAACTGTTGTCAAAACAGCCTATCTACATGACTGTCGTATGCTAAAGTTGTACATATCTATGAAGAGGATAAAAACTAGGCCCTGATCCCACAAACTGTTCCAAGCAAGTAGAACCTTCTGCCTATGCACATCCCCACTGAAGTCAATGGGGTGCTGCATGGGTGAAGGGTCTGCCCACCCTGCAAAATAGCTTGAAAGATTAGGGCCTAAATAAATTAAGCTTTATCACATCAGGTATTAGCATCAACAGAATAGTAAATATTTCTGGGGCCCCCACGAAAAACAATAAATCATTGGTGAGGGGGAAGGAACAACAAAAATACTCTCCATAATATATATTTTAGAATAAATTGCAAAAATATAATCGCAAATAATTTTTAAAAAAATATTGTGGTAAATCAAAATGCATCTCCTACTTAAAAAAAATCTAAGCAGTTTTCACTCTTTTTCTCTTTATCTGTTGTTGAATAGAGATTGTCTTTGCCATGTTTCATGTAATCTGCCAAGAACTGTCAAAAATTTAAGAGACTTCTTGGCCTCCTTCCCCAAACTAAAACAGTGTAACAATTCAGGTTACTTTTACCAATAGTTATATTCAGTCAACTCTTCTGACATTTCATACTAACACTTAAAATTACTTTCAGACAGTAAAAGTGACATTTATACAGATATGTTTTCAGTCTATAATAAGAAAGAAAAACAAAGAAAGGCTGTTATTCCAGTTCTACACATATCTTACAATTTAAACTACAAGCTGCCCTCATTCGGAAACATTAGCAAAGAGAGATATTTCAGCACATTCTTTCATAATGTAAAAAAACAGTTATAGGTTTGCCCTTCACCTGCATGGCATCGATGACGAGAGCAAGAGAAAACCTATTAATCTTCAAATCAAAGAGTACACTTGGAATAGTCTATCACTAATTTAGCTCCATCTGATTCTCAGACCATCACACAGCACCCCGGGCAAGAGACATAACTTCAGGAAAAATAAATACTTCTGGGAATACCAGTTGATTTGTAATGTAGTGTACTCAGACATGCTTTAGCTCCTATTAATATACTGAACAACAAAATATATTTGTAGGGTGGGTTTTTGTTTTTGTTTTAATTTTTAAAGAGTTGTACAATCCTAGTAATAATAAACATGCTGTATAGAACTTTTAGATTTTCAAATCCCTTTGCACTTGTTTTCCCCCCTTACTTCTCTCCCTGCAATTTAGATCCATATCCAAGCAAAAATTGCCTCCACAGATGAAGAACCAAGGAAACATCCTGGGGTTTGCAGCCACAGAAGCCACTAACAAGATTCAGAGGGAAATAATCCCTTGGCAAGCAACTATAGTCTGGCCTGGATTCTGCCACCCTTGCTTACAGTGCAAATGTACCTTATTGTGTGAATCATCCCATTTGTTTCACACTGGATTATTTGTATAGTGAGGTTTTCCTTAGCATAAGTGAGAGTGGGGAGGGGATAGCTCAGTGGTTTGAGCATTGGCCTGCTAAACCCAGGGTTGCGAGTTCAATCCCTGAGGGGGCCATTTAGGGATCTGGGGCAAAAATTGGGGACTGGTCCTGCTTTGAGCAGGGGGTTGGACTAGATGACCTCCTGAGGTCCCTTCCAACCCTGATATTCTATGATTCTATGAGAGTGACAGGATCTGGCACTCTAATGGCAGAAGCATGAAGGGAATGGAATTCCCTACTTCCTTGATGAGCCTGGAGAAACTACTGTTGGGGAAGGTGACAGTGTAGAAGGTGGAATACACAAATGACTGTCCCACCAAGAGGATTAACTGACTATTTTCCTCCCTGCTCCATCCCTCGATGCTTGTGCCCCACCAGCCTACTCTTCTACAATTGCTTGAACAGTGCGTTTCCCCTTCCTTTACCTTAAGCTATCTGAATGGTCCAGGATACTATTTGGTTACACACTCACACAAAAAAGGGCTTCAGTGGAAAGGTCTCTGGCGCTGAGCATTTTTGCCAGTGGGAGAAGCTCCAGCTGCATGTACGTATTCTGTCTGGGGAGTGGTCTGTCAATTACAGATTAGGGACCAGCCCCACTCACTTTACGAAGGATTCTCACTGACTGCTCAGTTCGAGAAAGACACGAAGGAGAAAATTAGCAGGGTAATTGTGCTGCTACCTGCTCAGTGCATGGGAGCAACAAGGCAGGCTTCTGAGGAGCCACCCCTTCAGCTTACCTTGACCCAGAGGCATTGGCTGAGCATTATAAGTAACAGAGTTGCAGCAGAATCATAGATCATCTTTCACAGCCTCTGTATTCCAGTGCTACCTCCACTACCCCATTATTGTCTCATGATTCTGTTTAACCTATTTCCCCAACCATACCAACCGTCTGCCCTGATATCTTGACTCATTGTGCATTCTTCCCTAGGTGATGGCCAAGAAGGATTTAAAAAAAAAAATCACAAAATTGCTGGGTTCTTCTTGACTAATATGTCAATTTTAGAAGCAACCCAAGGAAACGAAGCCAGGGGCCATGAATTTCAGCACATCTGCAGCAAGAGCTCCATTAAACACATTAGTGTTTAGATGAGTTGGGACACTAAATAATAATTCTCCCACCTTACAGGTAATTTCCCACAATTCTTTTTATCGTAGTTGACTACAAAGTCATCTGCCTGGCCACGATGACCATATCAATTAAAAGTTACATGATCTTCTCCTAGAGAATGGACAACCAAAGTACTAAGACTATGAACCAAATTTAGATGTAGGTTACGTGGGTGTCACTCCACTGAGTAGAGTTAAACCTTCATATAACAGATCTGTATTCAGTTATGGAGCAGTTCTACGATGGGATGATCCACAACTTGCCCCTGAAGAGCAGATATTTTAGTTAGTGGTCATTTGTTGACTATGTCTGCCTCTTCCAAAGTCAAGGCTTGATTAATATAGAAGATGATGGATGCTGAGGGCTGGACTGGGCACAAAATGTTATTCCTCCAATTGGTAATAATGAAAAATCAATTGTCAGTAGAGGAGGATTAATTTTTCACCAAAGGAAGAAGATCGTCTGATCATAATAGTTCATAGCTATCACAACCAGCATAAGTAAAAGTGATTGTCTTGGAGACTGTGGAGCTTAAAAATATTTAGATTATTGGATACCACAAATTTAATAATTTTATAATGTTCTTAACCATTTAGTCAAAGTTCTTCTCTTCCTCCTTTCTTGATGTGTTTTTTTTATAATACAAAGGATATGCAATTATTATTCCTGTGCTACAAAACAAGTGCTGTGTTAAGGACAACTGTTTAACAACATACCTACTGGGTTGGGATGAACAACTCCTTTGTTATACTGAAATGCAATACTTTATTCCTTGACTAGGTGGTTAAAATTAAGAAGGACTGATATATATCTATAAGTACATGGAGGCAACTAAGTTGAGCTCATGTTTATTTTAAGATTTCACTTGAAGCCAAAAACTGTCATAAATCAGTTTTCTTTTCACACAAAAAAACATGTTTCCACATTTTAGTTCACACATGATCTCCCAAACATTAACACAGAATATCTGAAAACGGAGTAGCCTTTCAGAGTCAAACACTCATATAGTTTAGACAAGACCAATTTTTTTTCTGCAAAATATTCAACCAGTTTTGTTTTAAATCTGTACATCATGTTTATTACCCTTGTACTATATTTAAAAAAACAATGTGCAGGTCTGTCACCATCTAATAGTCAGTCGTTCTATTTTGTGTCAAATGATAAAATACAGCCAAGGTGGCTATTCAACTTTTGCCAGCCCTCTGTCTCAAGTTTCATACTGAGATTGATGTTTCCCCCCTTCTTCTTTTAAAGGCCACCTAAACCTTTTGTTCTATTACCAGTGGAAACAAATACAGGAGTATATGGCACTTTCTTTCATGTGTTTAGCTTGCATTGTAGGATGTGGAGCTATTTGTTGTATTGTCTGTGGCTGGGGGTAGCTTGGTAAAAGTGGTTTTATAAATAGATCACCTTTGTAATGTAATAAATTACAGTACTTTTTCTGCAGATTCAAATTGATACCAAGGGACTGTGGTCAGCAAGGACTACATACTAAAACATTAACAAAACAAAATAGAGAGGTACTGTAGACAGAAGTAGTTTGATCATATGTACACGTGTACTAACTATTCCAAGCTTAAGTTGCCCAAGAAATTAAGGTCAGCTGTAGAGTTTTGGTCAAAGGGTTACTCCAATCCAAATACTTTTTTCAGACAGCTGTAGTCATCTTTTTATGCTTTGCTATCATCTTCTTTTGACTGGATGATGTCATTAGAAACTTTGATTTCTATAGTTTCTGGATTTAAAGCTTCTTTCCCATTTTCTTCTTTTAGTGGCAGTTTCCTGTGAGAAATGAGAAAAAGCCATGATTTACTTAAAATAATGCAACAAACTGTTTTTTTAAAGAACAATTATATCTGTTATCTGTAGAGTTATATACATATAAAGAACTAAATTATAAGCACCAAACTGTTTTGTAAAGAAAATATAAGTGCAGTATCTATTCATATAAAGCCTCTAAGGGCTAAATTGTGGAGGCTGCTCCCTGCAACGCACTGCAATGCAGGTAGCTAGTTCATGTGGACACAGGCACTGACTTTACAATGTGCCGGGGGGTGCTCACCCCTGGGTCTGCTCCAGCCCCTGCCCCCACTCCACCAAAGCCTCACCCCACCCACCTCTTCCCACCCCTGCTCTGCCCCCACCCCACCTCTTCCTTCCCTTCCCGCCCCCTCCCCTGAGCGCGTTGCATCCTTGCACCCGCCCCCTCCCCCCGCAGAGCCTCCTGCGTGCTGCGAAATAGCTGATTGCAGTCGACGGGAGGTTCAGGGAGGGAGTAAGAAGCACTGAGCTGCTTGCTGGTAGGCATGAGACGCAGGGGAGGGAGGTTCTGATGGGGAGCTGCCGGTGGTTGCTCAGCACCCACCATTTTTTTCCTGTAGGTGTTCCAGCCAGGAGTCAGCACCTATGCAGGTGGATAAAGGAGTGTCATGTGCACTGTTACTTCCCTGTGTGGTAGCCTGAGACAGGTATGAATCTGATCCCGTACAACCAGTGGATTAAGATATTCCTCATTAATCCAAACAAAGATTCAGAAATAAGTTGTGCATTTGTTAAAAAAAACCCAATATTCTTAGATGATATAGAAGTCTTTCATGCCCTTACATCCAGAGAGTGAAATCCTGGCCCCATTGAAGTCAATAGCAAAATTTGCATTGACTTCAGTAGGGTCAGGATTTCACCTATCACAAGAAGAGAGCAAGTGTAAAAAGATCTGAAAGACAGAGTTTATTTAGGAAGTTTCAGAAAATGGAAGGAAACACCAGAAAGCTGACCAAGGCCCTGATTCTGCAAAGCACTTAAGCAAATGCTCGATGGGACCTAAACACATGCTTAAGTGCTTTTCTGAAAAGGGGCAGACCTAGATCAAACATTTTTGCTGAATCAGGGCCTAAATCAAACTTGATTTTATAGAAGAATTAGATTTATCTTGGGGGGGGGGGTTTGATCTTGTGACTGATAATGTATGCTATATTAAAAAGGGAAATGGAAACTTGAGTCATCATTACAAGTCTGCTCATTATATCAAGCTTGTTTTAATTAACAGTATCTCTTCAGGATGACTGACTACTCAAATCTTCAAGCACAAAACACAAACACATTGATCATCTTCACTTCTCCCATTGATGAAAGCTAGGCATGTAGACCTTCAGGATGGGATTTTCCAAAGCATTCACGGCTGACCTAACAATGCATTGGAGTTGCTTCACTAGTGATTCCAATGGAGTAAGAGTTCAGAAAAATGCTAAAGAATTTTTAAATTCATTTCCTTAATCTACAGAAAAGATTTTTTTTTTAAACAGAGAACATGAGACATCTGATTTTATTCAAGAAAATTGCTAAACTCTTTAGTCTAGAGTGCATTGTACTAGGGGCATCAAGGTAAAGTTCAAAGCCTGTTTGAAGACCCTCTTTGGAAAACCTTATAATCACAGTATCTAATATTAATAAAGAAAAACTAATCCCCCAATCCCTGGTTTTATGAAATTTAGACTTGCTGAATGAACAACAGTTTATCAAAAGGTTAAACAATGATCAAACACTACCTGAAAGACAATAAAGACAAGACAAGGAGGGGATTTGTGACTTTGAAGATGAAAATCTAAAATAATTTTTGAGAAGCTGAAGGAAAGGAAATGACTCAAAACACAAGTGATTGGGCAACAGACAGATGGATTAATTGAGATATTAAATAGAAGCTGACTATGCACAAGTAGTAGGCTTGGAGCAGGTCACTAACAATTTCAAACTACTTCAAATAGAAAAGTTCCTGTGACACCATGAATGTAGGGAAATGAACTCCAGATAGCCACGTTTTTAAAGATCATTATGAGAAGACTGAAGAATGGCTTTAATTACAAAGGAGAAAGGAAGAAACAGAACACTTGACAAATCTAAAGAACCCCCTTCTTTGACTTCAAAGTCTTAACAAGCTTTTTTTTTTTAGGTTTGATATATACTTTAAAAAAAACCACAACTCCAGTTGTAATCAGTTTAATAAAATCTCACAAGATATTGACAACGTTTAATTTTATTTTAAGTGCAGGCAATATTTTTTGTTGGTTTGGAGTTTTCCTGTATGCCTTAAATTACATTCAAATGTTAATTTGTATTTGCCAGAATTCATATTTTTCCCATTTGAATTGGAATGCTTTTACTTGAATTAACATGAGACTGAAAAGTAGAAAGCAATTGTTAACTTGTTTTCTGGGCTTGCAACATACTGTGATGACAAAAAGCCCATGGCTATCTGTAATAATTTTTCGGTTTCCTTAGATAACTAAATAATGCTACCTGCGTAACAGTCATAAAAAGACTCATTTACTTCACTGGGCTTTGGATCAGGCCTTAACTGTGTAATTCCAAAGGTATTACCAATACTAGGGAGATAGAATTACAGAACAATAGTTTTCAACTATTTCAGGACTGTAACCCATCCATCACAAATGACCCATTGGTATGACAAATTATATTCCAATATTAATATACACGCAATGGTCATGTTGCATGTGTTATTGCATTCATATTACAAAAATAAAATGAAGTACACTTCACTTTTCACAAAGTAACTACAATTGTAACATTTAATTAGTTAGTTCTTGAATTAGAGAGAAGTTTGCGCTTGCTTATTTTTGAATATTTCAGAAAGGTTTTAAAAGGTCCCTCGCCAAAGGCTCTTAAGCAAAGTAAGCAGCCATAGGATAAGAGGAAAGGTCCTCTCATGGATAAGTAACTGGTTAAAAGACAGGAAACAGAGGGTAGGAATAAATGGTCCATTTTCACAGTGTAGAGAAGTAAAAAGTGGGTCTCCCAAAGATCTGTAGTAGGACCTGTGCTGTTTAACATAATCATAAAAGATCTGGAAAACGGGTTCAACAGTGAGATGGCAAAGTTTGCAGATGATACAAAATTGCTCAAGACAGTTAAGTCCAAAGCTAACTATGAAGAGTTATAAAGGGGTTACAAAAAATGGATGACTGGGCAGCAAAATGGCAGAAGAAATTCAGTGTTGATAAATGCAAAGTAATGCACATTGAAAAATATAAATACCAACTATACCTACAGAAAGATGGTGTCTAAATTAGCTGTTACCACTCAAGAAAGATCTTGGAGTCACTGTAGATTGTTCTCTGAAAACATGAGAACAATGTGTATTGGCAATAAAAAATGCCAACAATGTTATGAACCATTAGGAATAGGATAGATAAGAAGACTGTAAATATCATAATGCTTTATATCCATGATATTGAATATTGCATGCAGTTCACCCCATCTCAAAAAAGATATTAGAATTGGAAAAAAGTACAGATTGGGGCAACAAGAATTATTAGGGATATTGAACATCTTCCCTGTGAGGAGAGATTTAAAAGAATGGGACTGTTCAGCTTGGAAAAAATACAACAAAGGGGGGATAGGATAGAAGTCTATACAATCATCATGGGTGTGGAGAAAGTGAATAAGAAAGTGTTATTTACCACTTCACATAACACAAGAACCAGGGGTCATCTGATGAAATTAATAGGCAGCAGGTTTAAAACAAAGAAAAGGAAGTATTTCTTCACACAACACAGTCAACCTGTGAAACTCATTGCCAGGGAATATTGTGAGAGCAATTTGGTTTAAACAAGAATTAGGTAAATTCATGGAGGCGAGGTTCATCAATGACTATTAGCCAAGCTGCTCAGGGATGCAACCCCATGCTCTGGGTATCCCTAAGCCTCTGACTGCAAGGAGCTGGGATGGGACAACAGGTGATGTGTCACTCAATAATTGCCCTGTTCTGTTAATTCCCTTTGAAACATCTGGCACTGGTCACTGTCGGAAGACAGGATACTGGGCTAAATGGACTATTGGTTTGACCCAGTATGGCCATTGTTATGTTTTTATCCTGGTGGTGCATAACTGAATTAAGAGTCAGCTGTGACCCATTTTCAATCCCAAACCTATTCAAATACCATGGCTTAATAACTTTTCATGTAACTGATGACAATACTAGCTCACAAAAACATATGATTGTGTGTCAAAGTAAGTAGTTCCTTGCCTTATTAGTGAGAGAGGTCAACCTCGGCACAACTCCAATATCAACCAATGGAAGACAGTGTGATTGGGTTTTTACGGCTGGTATCACATATTAAATTCAATAAATTTGGTCTCAAATCCCATGAGGATATCAGGATCTGCAATATCTCAATGCTAACTGTGCTCAAAACTTTCTTATCCCTCTCACTGTGTACAAAGTATTCTGCAAATTTTAATTTCATCTTGGTTCAATATTCAATTAGGATTTCTTTTGTAGATGACAAATTATATCTTTATAATCTTTGGAAAAAATGATTTCAAGACAGAATGAAACTAGGCTGTGATTCTCGGCCCATTCTCCCCACAAGGTTTTTAAATGTTATTATTTCCCCTCCACCCAGTCAAAAATAGTGAAGCATTTGCCCTACATACTTATATTAAGATCATTCAGGAGAAAACATATCTGCCAAGTACTCTGGCTTTGACAACTAGCTTTTGTCATTCTATAAATTTGATTTTACTAGAACAAGACTTTGATTTCTTTGTGCAGCCCAAACTCTATTTGCAACACTTTCCTCCTTGAGAACCAGGGTACTTGTGTACAGAGAAGAGTGTAATCTGAGCCTTTTCCATCACCATACACTAGACTTTGAACTGCCTAGCATTAACACTTTTATCCTGGACCCTGCTATGATTGCTTTGTGCTGGTCTGTAGCCACAAAGCGGTTGGAAAGCCTGATTAGCTGACTACCTGAGGATTAGGAAATACCCAGTTAGCATAGGGCGGGTGCATATTTCATGTGCTCTGTGCTGGGTAATAACATGAAAGGACTGCATGTTTTTTAAATTAAACTGACTCTTTACTGAGATAACTATTTGCAGGGATATTGTACCTGCAGCTAGCATTATAACCATGACTAGGTTCTAGGTGATTCCTCAAACACTTCCTTTCTGTACCCTGGGCTCCTTCCTTCAAGTTCCATGCCTGTTGCTACATCTTTTAAGATTTGTTGTTGTGCTTTTGTGCAAGCATGTGCTGATTTGCTTGGGCCAGAGGTTATTAGTACAGAACGCACCCTAGGGACATGTCCTTTACTGCCAGTCCATTACAGCCTGTTAGGCTTCATAGTCCTTCAAGCTGGCTGGTTTTCAAACCAGTCTCCCACTGGTTTGCGTTACTGCTGTTGGCAGGGAACTTGCTTCCTGATGCTGCTTGCATTCTGTTGGATTGTGTCCTGTTGGTCCTGTTATTCATATACCTCAATTCTTGTGACTCTCCTGTATGAAGTGAGCTTATGGCTGAGGCTCTTCCATATCCTTTTTGTCCTGGCTGTGGCCCAGTCTCTCTCTGGATGTGCTGGCTGTCTGCTGCTATTCTGCAGTTATCATCAGTTTTGGCTCCATCGCTGTCCTGAGTCTGTAGCTACCTCATATGATTGGTGTCCCACTGTAGCCTGGACTGTTGCTTTGTGCTATTACTTTGAGTGGCTATTGGATGGTTGAACCCAGACCTGCTCATCTGTGCATAGTGGCCTCAGGTCCTTGGCTCCTTTGTAGTAGTAGGTTGCCTGATTAGCTTATCATTCTCTTAACTGTTTCCGTGTACTGTGATTGTTCCTCCACGTGGCTGCAGCAGGGCACCCCTCATCGGAAGCAGAGTCTTGATTCTCCAACCCATCAGCCTCTGTGCTTGGCAATTATGTAGTCCCTGGGAGTGTGTATTTCAATGATAAAACATTGCCAGGTATGGATCCCTTCCTGCCTCTTTGCCTTTGCTATCGGGGTCCTGGCTGTCTTTCTTGAGGACTCTGCTTTCCTATTGGTTTGTGGGTACTCAGGGGGAAGACCTCTTGTGCTCCGATTCCCATTTGGTGCTGAATCATTTGAATTCTGCTGCATTATAAGGCATGGTGTCTGGGCCAAGTATGATCTACCTTACAAAATTCACCTTTCAGAGTTCTAGTCCTCCAGATAGTCCATTTCTCAGAAACTGGAGTAATGATCTCAAACAATTTCTCTCTACAGTTTCATTCTGTCTGGGATCAGACCTCACCTTTATCAACTGTCCCAGTGTTTCAGGCATTATTCTTTGCAGCAATGGGCTTGTTTAGATCAGTGGCTTTCAACCTTTCCAGACTACTGTACCCCTTTCAAGAGTCTGATTGGTCATGTGTACCTCCAAGTTTCACCTCACTTAAATACTTACAATTCAGACATAAAAATACAAAGGTGCCACAGCACACTATTACTGAAACATTGCTCACTTTCTCATTTTACCATATAATTATAAAATAAATAAATTGGAATATAAATATTGTACTTACATTTCAATGTATAGTATATAGAGAAGTATAAATAAATAACGGTCTATGAAATTTTAGTTTACATTGACTTTGCTAGTGCCTTTTATGTAGCCTGTTGTAAAACTAGGCAAATATCTAGATGAGTTGTGTACCCCCTGGAAGAGCACTGTGTACCCCAGGGTACACATACCCCTGGTTGAGAACCACTAGTCTAGATGGAGAGTTAGTGAACAGGAAGCCAGGGTACAAGTCGACAGTGCATTAGCTGGCTATGCGGACCCTGGTACCACACACTGAATGTTCCCTAGTGTGCTTTGATCTATCCGGTTTGATCTACTCCTGTTTGAGGCAGGTCTAGACCAAAGCACAGTATGGTACTTTAACTTTGCAATAGCAGTATCGACATGGTCAGTTAGTGTGCAGCTTACTATGTACTAACTCTCCATCCTGCCCCTCCCCACCCACTGCAATGAGAAAGTAAAAAAGCTTTACCTTCATTTCTCATCAAGTCCCCCATGGTCAGCTCTGTATAAAGACACAATTTCTGCTTCTACAAGTCTAGACTGAGTCTCTCCAAGCTGCCTGTTAGCTCTGTTTCTAGGCACTGCGTTTTTTACCTGTCAATCACTCTTACTTGCTGTGGGTCTCATTAGACTGACTGCCGCCATGTTTCACACACCATGTGCTGGGTAATATATGAGAGAAATCCATGTTTCTTTCAACTAAAGAGCTTTTTATTAAGGGAACTATGTACAGAGATATTGTACCTGCAGCTAACATCCTAGCCATGGGCACAGACTGACTTCTGGTTCCCCTTCCAAACCATTCCCTCCTGTAATATGTGCTCCTCCCTCCAAGTTCCAGGAAGGTTGGTACGGTGCAGCTGGATCTATGCCACTCTCTTGAACCCCACCCTTTGTGGTGAAGATAATGGTAAGAGGACAGGGCTGTGCCTAGAGTGTCCCTTTGCTACAGCTATTACAGGCTACCAAATGACCCACTGGGGGTCATTGCAGCCAGAGGAGGTTAGAGCACCCTTAAGGGTGCTCTAACTTGGGCTGGAGAGCAAACCAGCTCCCAGGATCGGGGATGGGCAGGAAGTGACCTTTGCCTCTTTCACATCATGTTTTGTGCAGAGTGCAGCTTATCTGGGCTCAAAGATCTAGTCAAACAATTTTTACTGTAGTCTTCAGGATGTTCTGCAATTTGGCTCTTCTGTCATTAATGGCTGGTAGTACGTCCCAGTATACTAAGCCTATATGACTGTTTTTGTGTAACAGTATGTACTCTCCACATTACTTTACACTGCCAGCATATCATTGATGAAGTCCCATCAATTGTGTTCTGTCTTAAGCATTTCTATAATGCTCATCACAGTAATACTGTATAACTGCAGTCATATTACATAGTTACACAGTTATGACATAACACAATTCAGGAACATAGAATTATCCAGTGACAAATTCTGCTGCAGTTGTTTTGTGTTGAAAGCTTTTCACTGATGTATTCCCAACAGAAACGGACTATCTAGACAGGTATGAGTTTTCTATAGCACTCCTCACTGTAGTATCTCAGCTCGTCCCCAAAACTCAAATCTGTATTACAGTGGACCAATAAAATAGTATTGCTGGATATATCAGTTAAATTATCCAGCTGAATGTCAAGTACACACTTTTTTATAGTTGGCCTATTAGCTGAAGTTTGAACTCTTCATACACATGTTATTTAAAAAAGAAACATACTAACATGGTTACCACTCTGAGAATTGATGTATGTATCAGCAAAAAGAACGAGGAGTACTTGTGGCACCTTCGAGACTAACAAATTTATTTGAGCATAAGCTTTCGTGGGCTAAAACCCACTTCATCAGATGTATGCAGTGGACAATACACACACAGAACATGAAAAAATGGGGGTTGCCATACCAACTCTAACAAGACTAATCGATTAGGTGGGCTATTATCAGCAGGAGAAAAAAAAACTTGTAGTGATAATCATGATGGCCCATTTCAAACAGTTGACAAGAAATTGTGAGTAGCAGTTGGGGGAAAATTAGCATGGGGAAATAATTTTTAGTTTGTGTAATGACTCATCCACTACCAGTCTTTATTCAAGCCTAATTTAATTGTGCCCAGTTTGTAAATTAATTCCAGTTCTGCAGCTTCTCGGGGTCTTTTAATTTTTTTTTTGTTGAATATATTTTGTTATATATTTATATCTTCCTACTGTATTTTCCACTGCATACATCTGATGAAGTGGGTTTTAGCCCACGAAAGCTTATGCTCAAATAAATTTGTTAGTCTCGAAGGTGCCACAAGTACTCCTCGTTCTTTTTACATCAATTCTTGTTAGAATCCCCTAGCATTTCCCCACCAATGTCAATGGTGGCCAGTAGCACCAGATCTTCCCTGATTGTGTAGGGACTCCTACATTTTGCAGTTGTGTGTGATGGCAAGTAAGATGCCTTTTCTGTATTTTCAGAAACAGACAATGATTAAGAACTTGTTTTCCTTTACAAAAAATATTTTATTTTCTATAGAAATATTCAGTTTGCTGGTTTCTGTCTCCACATCATTTACTATTTAAGGGTCTTTGCACAGCAATGAGAGATTTTTTGCTCTCATTCACCCAAAGATCACAGAAGCTTTAGCTCAGCCTCTTCTTCCATAAATATAAATCCATATTTGAGACTTACTTTCTGGATGAATTTCTTTAGTAATTGATCTGTCTTTCTTAGATTCACATGGTTAGGGCCCCAGTACCAGTAATTATGCTGCCATTATAGCTATTTAAATATCAGTCCATTTTCACAAATAAACACAATTTTCAAGAGAAGAAAAAAAATAAGATATGTACATCACAAATACTCATCACAATGAAAACTCAGTGGCTGACTTTGAATAGTGTCACACTTATTTGTGATCTACCATAAAACCAGTCACACTCTGCACACATCTTGAAGAGATTATTTAAAATGGTAATAGCAACAGTGTTGCTCCACTGAATTTGTTCTATTGGCTATAATATGTAGAACAGAGGCCAGAATCTGGTGCTCATCAGAATTCAGACTTTTGGATTCTATGGATCCAAAAAGCTCTTCCCCCCATAATGGGGCAATTGTCTCCAGAGAACCTCCTGCTGGCAATGCCCTGCCTCCATTTTCCCTTCCGGGCAGGGCCCCTTAAAGAACTCCACACAATCCAGAAGGTATGAGACAAAAGTCCCCCATTTGAAGTCCTACGCTATAGAAGTTCAAATACATTCAAAATAAAGTCTCTTTTGCCCAGACTCCAGCTGGGCCCAGCCCTTCCTCCCTAAGGGACTGTCTTGTCCTGCTCTCTGAGCAACTGGAGAATATGCAAGGCTTGTCTGTACCCTCTCCCTGCTCCAGCCTCTGACTCTCACTAAAACTCCTCAATCTCCTCTCTCTTTGAGTCAGGAGCCCATTAATCTTCGTCCCTGGAGCTGAATCTCATCCCTGGAGCTGGATTCAGTCTCTCTCCTGGAATTATTAGTCCCTAGTCCTCATCCCCAGAGCTAGCATACAATCAAACAGACCATTTTACTTCTTGCAGGAGCCATTCTTACCCCCTGCAGCACTCACTGCTTTTCTCCAGGCAGCTACAACTCCTCAGGCTTTTGTTCTGCCTAACACTTCTAGCTCAAATACTAGGCTCATACTCCAGCTCCCTCCCCTAGGGTCTACCCCATGTGTCTCTCTGTTCCTCCCGTACATCCCCAGACTTGGCCTGACTTAATTAACTCATTCATTGCTACCCATCTGGGGAACTGAGAGGATCTTGGCACAGGTGCATTTCCCCTTCAAAGGGCCAGCCACCCTGTGACATCCCCTTGATTCTTGAGCCACCATAGATTGTGAGGTCCTTGTAGCCATCCTGGAGAGCTCCTTCAGCTGCTCCTCAGCATGCAGCTTCCAGCAATAGAGATGAGGGGTGGGAAGTGAGCAACTCGGAGGTGCCCATACCTGAGCACAGTTCCACCAGCTATACCAAATGGCCTTGCCCAGATAGCTGGGCTCTGAGTTACACAACTGTAGAGTGTGTGTGGGGTGGGACAATGGGGAAAACCAGAGAAGACCTATGTTCACAAAGGGCACACAAGCAGCTTTAGGATGCAGCTTGGGGAGGACCGCATTCATTTGGAGTGTATCTCTAGGACCACCGGAGAACAAGAAAGGGAGTGTGTCCTACAATTTTCCTATTTCCTTCCACCCTCAATGCCAGAAGCAATGAAAAGAAAGGCAGGGGTCTAAAAACTACCACTGCCCCCTCCCATCTCACAGCAGCAGGGAAGGGCTGGACAACCCACAGCTTCTGTTGTGCTGTGGGTTAGACAAGTGAGTGGTAAAGGGATGGAGCTGTCCTTCCTGAAGCTGTCGCTGCTAGAACAAAATACACTGATAAACAGAGCATCCCAGCATATCCCACAATTCTATTAGTGCTACTTTTTTTTCCTTGCACATCGCTGAAAATATACTCATTCTAATCAGGCAGTGCATAGTTATTGAAAAGCTGTTAGAAAGACCAGGCTACATACTCAGGTTCTGTGAGTGGTGTTGTTTCATTTGGCTCATTTACTGGACTCCCGTCTTCATGATTGGTAATTCTTTCATCCTCTGTTCTCATTTCCACTATTGGCTCTTTTGATCCATCTTTCCTAAAAAATATTAAGAGTCTTAACCTCCATCATTATGGTCTCAGAATACATTACACTTTATTAATTACCATGATCCCTCCTTTCAAAAAGTCACTGAAGAAAAAGCAAAACCAATTATCAATGATTAACACTGGAATATGTTCAGCAGTTTTGCTCCTGATTTCTTACAACCCTCAAAGCATTCCTTCACTGTGGCTGCTTATCTGGCCTAAAAGCACACATGCGTACCATAAAATCTCAAAAGAGCATTTGTTTATGAGTACATAATAAATGGACAGCTTCTCGCTTGCAAAAGATCTTTACTGACTTCAGCAGAAGCAACAAGTAAAACATAGGGCTTAATTGTTATTTGCACTATGTCCCCTTTACAACACTCTGGCAGGGTACTGAGCCTTAAAGTCGGTATATATATAAAGCTATGGCCATTTTAGGGCTTCTCTCCACTGCTGTAGCAATGTAAAGAAGGCTTAGTGCAAAATGTAAATCTGACCCTTACTCATCAGACTTGAATAGCTCCCACCAAACATTTCAATCATCTTGAGAAATATATTTTTTTCCTATCTCACACTTCTCTTGTTTACAAACAGATGAAGACCCCCCCCACCCCTATACTACTGCCCCCCCCCCATAAAATCAGACGAATGCTAAGCAAATTTTGTGTTGGGGGTGGTTGCTTGCTATGCACTCTAACAGTGTCCAGCACAATATGTCCCCAATCTGGGCTAGAACATCGAATCACTACAGCAATACAGAAAATGATAATTAATAACTAATACAATTTTTATGTTAGAAATGCAGATCACTGTGTACCCCAAAATGTTGTCATCTTCCAATACAGAAAGAACAAACAAACATCCCTTTCCTCTCCTTGAGATCACATTCTGAATCCAGTTCCTAGGAACTGTAATCATTTGAATGCCGAAAACCCAGGACAACTGACATAAGTGGGCAATCACTCATCTTTAGCAATCTGATTTCTAGACCGGTTGCAGTCCAGAAATCAGCCTGGTTACTAGCTCCTTGAGCTTAGCCTGGGTCCCATGACAAGGGATATGTCTTAGCTTACCTCATGGCTTATATTTCTATATTGTTGCCAGAAAATACAGTATAATTCTTACACAGAGGTAAGAGCATTTGTAAAGTCTATCTGAAATATGGATGGAGAGCTCTAACCCTGAGTGGCTAGATATTCTCAGAAAGAGTCCTTCTTTCCTACCAGCTATGCAGACTGCTAGAGAGACAGGTAATGGGAGTGTAGCAGAAGAAATAGTGTAGACCATATTGACCAGCTAGGGATCTCTGTTACAGTAATACTCAACAGCCCTTTACATTCTGTAAAAAGGATGCTTAACCAGTGTTCATATACTTGTGAAAATGACATTTAATTTGCAATGCATTTAAATTAGTCAAACATTTATTTTTTTAAGGCATCAACTGGAAGTGATCAATTTAGGAAATATTTGAGTGTTAATTAGGAGCTAGCTAACTGCCAACCTTTTCATAGAGACACACATTAGAATGAGGCTTACTTCAAGCACGGGCAACAATTATGGATCATAATTAGATTGATGAAGGGTCTTATAATTTCTACTGATTTTATCCTATATATTTAGAATCTTATTCCCAATGAAAAAAAAAGTGTATATCCAAATCCTAGAACATATGATTTTATTAGAAAGCAGAATGGATGTAGAATGTGCTTTCATTTATAAAGAAATAATTTATATACACTATGCAGAAAAAAACATACTAATTGCAGGAAACATCTTACTTTAGTTCTATCTTAGTTGCCTTGTAAATTCTGCACGGGCTATATTTCTACAATCAGTACATATGGAACATAGTTCTTGGCAATACATTTCTCAGAAATCAAATGTCATTAAAAAAATAAATTGAGAGTGTTACCTGCCCTACTGAAAAATATGCAAACATCCAATGTTTTATGTTAAGATGCCTAGTAGATGTGAAATAAATGGAAATTGAGACTGCTCAAGATTGTCTGGAAATTTTAGATTGTCCTGCATTACACTATATATGATGTGTTGAAACATGCGGAAATAAGGATATAGGACTGGGATCATAAGACAACAAGACAAGATTTGCATCTCACAAGACCATCCCAAGAGAAAAATAAACGTAAATAAATAAGATGTCATGCCTACCAGAAAAGAGTCTTGAAGAAATCCTAGCAGAAATCTCTTTTTTTATATGTGCTTACTGGTCAGCTTTGTATTTTCTTGAAGCTGCATATTGTTGGTAAATCAGATATTGACCGATCAAATGAATCTGGGTTTGCTACTTAGATATAAAATGTTTATCAATGACATTTGAAACTTTAGCACATTAAGGTCCTGATTCTGGAAATTACCTAAGCACATACTTAAATCCCTAAGTACTTATCCCCAAGCCTAAGAGCTTTGCTGAATAGGGATGAATTGCTAAATCAGAGCCTCAGAGCTCTGTTATGTCTTTAGATGTTGTATCTATTGAATCTGAAGATATGGTGTTAATAGAAAAGGCGATGCTATTATTTTCTCTTATTGTAAGCCACATAAAGATAGTATACTTGCAGAATTTGTTACATGCCTACTCAATTATGCTAGATGGACATGTGAGAGAAGGAATGTTTTCAGATCTAAAATTCAAGGGAGGAAAACATTTCAAAAATGGGAGGAAGTTAATTATAGATATTATCTCCTTCAAATGCTTCGGAAACTTTGTAAAAATTGGGAAATAATCTTGACTTATATGACCAGGACATATATGGATGACTTCCATAGCTCTCATTGATCTCTCAGCATTTAAGGTCATTTCCTTCCACATAAATTACCTGTGCCTTCATATACCTCCTATGCATATGGCTCCCCCCGGCCCCCGGTAACTGGCATGCTGTTTTTTCTTAGTCACTTATTTTATTTTTAGCTACTATTTGCAGTAGCATTTCAGCAAAATCCCACTTTCTATTAATTTATAGTTCCACTATGTCCTTCTTCTGACATCTAACCTTTTTTCCTTTTTTTTAAATGCCCCCAAAAAGCATCATGTCAAATGGCAGTGATAGCAGCTGTTCAGCTTTTCTAGTGTTAGTTCTACTTGTTAAGATAAAATGTTCCTTTGCATACTTCACAACAAACCAGTGTGCCCTTGTCTCTTTTCCCAGGGCTATTCAGTGGCACCAGTCTCGGGGGAGGTACAGAAGTCCGAATTTTGGCAACACAGTTCACTGCATTTGGAGCTCCAGGACGAGCCGAGTGTGTGTGGCACTACAATGGCTCTATCGTCTGTTCCCCATGAAAAAGGGTGTTCCTGTGCATATTAATCACTCAGGAACACTGTCCCTCTTATGGCAGAATAGTTTAAATAGCCAAAACAGGGAATTTTAACATCTTTTAAAAAAGCAACATTTGCCATCAGTTACCATAAACCTGATATACCACCATTGTTGTCGTACAGTGCAAATATCAGGATAACATGAAGATCCACTGATTGTCCCATGTAGGAGAAATAACTTATGAAGCATGACTTCCGTCATATCGCAAACTTGACACAAAGGTACTATACACGTTTTGAACAGACAAACTTTGTTTTAAGCATTTTCCTGAGATATATTATTGATACTCACAGGTATGCAGCTTTTCCTTCTTCTAGTTCTTTACTCTTTCCACTGGAGCCACTCTTTTTCCCACAAATTCTCCTAGTGATGCACATTAGCAATCCACATTGCCGTACGAAGAAGCAGCTGACATCAGTCACAACAAGGATTAACAAAAGGGCTGCTACTCCTAGGCCAATGACTGCACCGAGCCCAAGGCCATTAAAAAGGGTGTCTTAAAAACAAAGAAAATATTAGAGTTTGTAAATAAAGTCTCTATTGGAATATAACATTTTTGTTCCAACAATTTAAGGAAGGTTTGGACTAAAAAGAAAAAGGAAACCCCAGTCTCACTAAGGAACCAATTTTAAATCAATGTAACTAATCAGGCATAAAAAATTAAGCATGCACATAAATTGCTGCAGGAGCATGGTCCTAAATACATAATCTTTATTTTAGAATGCTTTCCTGTGAACCAAATTCTACACATGTGTAACTCCCCTTGACTTAAAGGGAAGTTGCCTATGTGCAAATGAAAGTAGAGATTAGCAGGTTAGCGGATTAAGAAGTTTATCCCCAAAATATAGATGATTTTGAGATTACATTCAGGTGTTTGAGAACAGGTTTAGCTGAAAAATAAAGAAGCTTTTTAGAACATGTGTTATCTAACTGATAATCCATTATATCATATCATCCCACAACACCAAGGACTCACAATGTTAACATGAAAAGAAAAGGAATACTTAGAGACTAACCAATTTATTTGAGCATGAGTTTTCATGAGCTACAGCTCACTTAACATGGAAACCCATTTTAAACATTATACAAACCTCAGTTTTTAAACTGAAAATTTAATAAAACACCAATTGCAAAGTTACTTAAATAGGATTATTTTACATTGAGAAGGAGGCTTCAAAACCTGTATTTTCCCCTTAAAAATCCAGGTTTGAATTAAAATTGAAAGAAATGTGTTAAAAGAAGTAAACATGGGCCCTAATCCTGCAAACACTTACACACATGAGTAGTCTAAGAGAAGTCAGTAGGACTACTCGTATGAAGAAAGGTATGTGTGTTCTTAAATATTTTCAGGATCAGGGCTTTGTCTTGCTCTCACCTGCACCTTAAAAAAAAAAAAAAAACACACTTTAAAAATAATTGTGAAAAAAGCATTTTGCAGTAGATTTGAATACCTATACTCTAGAGTCCGAGGCAAAGCTAATTTCTGGATGTACACATCTCTGGAGACTGGCTTTTTAATGGCAATGCAGGATAAATTGAATTTTACACTAACACCTACCAGTGAGAGAGAGAGGTTTAGGAAGGTCATAAAGTTTTATCTGCGTACAGAAGAAGAGGAATTGTGTCTGATCTCTGAGGTTGGAAAGCACCTCAACAAGAGCTCATGACATGAGGACTAAGGGATCTAGATAAAAACAATGGGTAGTGGTATCCTAGCCAGTGACAGAATCCATACATAAATTGACTATTGCTATGCTTCTCATGCTAGAATCCATGAGTAAATTACACAAGGAAGTACTAAATAGCCCACAGCAGCGTGTTGTTGCTTGCTCTGTGCTATCTTGCCTAGCAACGATGTTCCAGATATCAAGCCAGCAAAGTACTGATACCCTCCCAGCTGCTCGAGTAAGGGAAGGATTTTGTTCGACAGTAGTATAAACAAGCACTATGATGACACAGAGCAAAATGTATAATCGCAAACTGGCAAAGACTTTGACGGTGTTTTTACCTGTCTCTCTCCACCCCTCTACCCCGACCAGCACTGCCAATATACTTTGGAACAATCTTAGTTAAAGCACATATTTTGTAGATGGATTTCTATTTTTTGCTTAAATTCCTTAACTAAAATACAATGTATTTGGCCATTATAATAAGTTGATGTTGCTTGTATATACTAAATCACTGCATTATTTTAACAGGAATATATGCTTCATTAATGTATGTTATGGAGCTCTAAAAAGGCGGTTTGAAAGGGAGCTGGGTTTTTCTAATTCTGTTGCAGTCAATGTCATGCCATTTTGTATGGGTTTTTTTATTATAACACCATTATTTAGAAGTTTATCATGCAATAAAACAGAATTCAGTATTTTTCCCTTTGAACTCTTTTCCCAAAAAGCGTAACATAGAAAGGAAAACACTAGATAACACCTAAACTGCTGGCATAGCCCCAATGAAAATAATGCATTATTTATGCAATGTCCCGGCCAGCAGTCTTGGAATCCTGACATTTGAAATGAATTAGTTTCTTTATTTTTGATGTAAAATTTCCAAGTTAAAGTTGCCAAGTGTGACTTCTAATACTTGAACACATTAGATAAAGACTGACATGCCTTGACTTACAGTACCCCTGTAACTATGAAATGCCTATACAGTCAATGGGTAATTTACATACAAATATATTTTGAATTAATAATTTAATTCAGATTGTCAAAAAGACTGAACTGTGCACACACTCAGACCTTATGGAAAAATGTAGATTTTAATAGTGATTAAACCAGCAGAGTCCTATAAAATGTAATGAGGTTCTAGAGAAATGGCTCTAAATACCTACAGAAAGTAATATTAAATGAGGTCATTTCTACATAGTTTTGAACCATCCTATAGACTTTTGTGGAGTGGAAACTGTGCCCAATAAAATCAAACATCCATCCACCCATCTCTGGAAAGAGTCTTGTTTTATAGGTCTGTTCCATAAGGAGCTAAAACTCCCACAAAAGTTTATTTTTAAATTTCAACCAAGTATCATTATTATGTCAGAGGATAATGTGTGTCAAACTTTCAGCCAGAAAAGACAAGCAAGCACCTAGTGATTGAGGAGGCTGCATAACTAATTCTTCCTGATCACAAAAACCCAGCCATCTGAGGAAAATGCCTATTACCACAGCATTGGTATCCTCCACAAGGAGATTCTGGCAATTGTTTATGATTCAGGATTGGCTGAGACATCTTCTGAGTCATTAATATTTGATTGATGTATATTTGTCTGCCTCTGTGTTAGAGAAGTTTCCCTTTCATTTTCAGCTGCCCCCCCACCCCATCTGAATGTTTGTAAATAAATTATGCAGATACAAAAGATCTGAATAGGTATTTATGCCAGGAAATGAAAGACACTGTATATTAATCAATATATCACTACAGTCTCATCTGGTATCAGAAAAAAAAAAATTATGCAGAAATCAATGTATTTTTTTTTTTAATGACATTGTCCTGAATCTCCTGGAAGGAGCTTCTTCCTTCCCGTATACCTACAGAACAGCACAGCAGAATCAGTAACTAATGAGGGTGACCACTGGCAGGGACGGGGAACATGTCACATGCTTGACTGCAGTACATGGTTCCAAGAGCAGTGTTTTGGTGTGAGGTGTTGGTTGGAAGGTATGCTTGTTAGGAAGAGGTACACATAGCTTAGTTTTGGAGGGACAGTAAGATGTACCCACAACAGGGCACCGTCTGCAGCCATCATATGCTCCCATAGCAAGATGGCTCAGGGACAAACCACACCCAGTAGCAGTCTGCTTCCCCACTGCCCTACTCTTACTGTGTGCTGGTACAGCACCCTGCACAACGGGGCTCAGATCTCAGCTGAGGCCTACAGGTGCTACCACAGTATTACTTCGACTACTAACAAGAACATTTCTATAGTGCTCAGTATTTCCTGTTTCAGAACTGAAATGATTCATCCACATAACAGACAATCAATAGGCGCATTAGCGCAAGAGCATTTTATTATACTTGGGTTTTATAACTTTGACTATAAGCACACATAGAGCTTTCTGAGATCTGAAAGTAATTCGTTCTTTCATCTTGTTACCTGCTGGCTCCTGCACATAAAACATAACTAAATGCTTAAAACCTTTCTGACTTTATCTTAGATAACATGACTCCAGTATTTGCAGAATTCCTTTTACTATCCTATACTACAGAGGCACCACTGCAAATATCGAGGACATGCTATCTAGTCATCAAAAGCAAAAAGCACTGTTTTGGCAAACTAAATTTAAAAAGCAGATATGACAAACTAATGTAATGTTGGATTTAAATCTGAATCTCATAAATTAATCCTTTCTTTCTATTATTTTTGTTCTTTTGCTCTGACACAGATATGGGCTGTTTTTTGTTTGCTTTTCTACTTTATCTCACTAAGAAAATAAACAACCACTTTTTACATTTTAGGTTCTTGAAGCAAAGCCCTATTTCAGTAACTTTTCAAGTTCATTTCAGTTCAGGCTATTCATTCCGAGATTTACATACTGTTTATCAACAAGACCAAAAAACAAGAGTGTTGGTACAACATGTTATCCCAAACATCCTTTACTACATACATGACTGGAAGAAACCATGTACTGAAAATAAGAAAAAACATGGTTTAAAATCTAGGAAAAAATGCTCATTTTTCTCTTCTTCACTCTTTCCTTATACCCATACTTTATTTGGGCTTGATAATCTGTTTTCTACTTAAGAAAAACTCCCAGTAAAGTCAGTGAGCATTTAGGATGTGAAAGGCATTCAGGGTGAAGCTCTTAGAATGCATCAATGGAGGCTCCATGTCTCAGGAGCAAGCACTCATTATGGGTACAATTCATTCAGCATATTATTTATTGTGATGATTATATTTCCTTGTGCAAACATCCTTTGGATAGGCAATATTAACCCTAGCGGGGCTGTGATTCTGGGAAGCCCATCACTGGCCTGTGTAAAGGAAGTGGAGGCTCCTTACCCTCTCCCCCTTTGATTGGGTATAGAGAGGCTAATCACTCCTGCCTTTCTGAAGCTCTGAAAAGTAGGTGCCGAATCGCCTGAAATGAAAATGTGAAAAAATCCATGAAATATTTCATAATTTTTCACTATTTTGTATAGCACTAATGGTATCCCAGCATGCATCACTGCAGTTCTCTGAACATCTGTCCTTTGTGATGCAATAGATCAAAATGTGTAGGTGTTCATCACTTCATCATGAGCTCAGTCTTCAATAGCAATTCTGGAAATACATCAGCCCTACTAGTTACATAGATTTGGACTGTGCTCCTGAGAGACCCAAGGGAACTTTCCAGACATGGATCTCCCTCAACCCATGCAAATACACGCTGGACTTCACAGCCCCCAACCAATTCTGGAACCCAAGAAGAGTCTGGGGACTGCTCAGGGGCGCGGGTGCTGAAAGACCTGGACAGTTTAAGGAGAAGTGACAGGCCAAAGCTGGGAGAACCGCTGATGATTTCTGGATTCCAGCAGGATCCACCAAGCTTAAGAGGCAGGCCTTGTAGTCTGGTCTACAGGAACCGAGCAAGCCTACTCCCCTCAATGGAACAATGAGGGGGAATCTGCATGAAACAATCCTCAAAGTAAGTCCATCCTCTCAAGTCTCTGCCAAATGATTTAGTGCAGAAGATGATGATGTGGCCCATAAGATGTGGCATACTGGTTCAGAACTAACTTCCATCTAGCCAAGTATCCTGACTAACAGTTGTCAGCACCAGATGCCCCAGAGAAAGGAAAATTAAACTCTGTAGGCAATAATTATGTTGTAACCCACTTGCAGAATTTTCCTCTTCCGACCTCTTAGTGTTCAGCTTATATCTTGAGG
This sequence comes from Lepidochelys olivacea, assembly GCF_965140295.1. Lineage (NCBI taxonomy): Eukaryota > Metazoa > Chordata > Testudines > Cheloniidae > Lepidochelys > Lepidochelys olivacea. Next base: position 174,180,836 of record NC_140411.1, read on the forward strand.
TATAAGGTTTGTTTTTTATAATTTAAAGAGCCTGTGTAGGTTCACTTCCCACATATAAATCTCTAATACTTTTGTGAATCCATTAAGATCTTGGGCCCAATGTTTCAACCGTGGATGCTAGCTGCTCCATATATAAGAACCTAACTTTAGTTTGAAAATTATGGATTCAGCATTATCATGTAGCAATGAGTTCCACAGGTTAATTATGAATTGTATATATAGTATTCCCATTCATTAGTTCAAAATTTTCTCCATACAGTAAATCTTTCTTGTTTTGTTTCCTCATTATCATTCCTTAGTTTCTCTTTGCTTTGACCCTTTCCTTCCCTCACTTCTGACCCCTGTTTTTCTGACTGCCTCCCCCTTTCTTTTCCATTCATTCTGTCTCGCCTTTTCTTCTTCTTACTACAGCAACCATGTGATCCCTCTTCGGTCCTTGGTTTCCTGATATCTGTGTCTTTTCTGCCCCCTTTATTCCTTCATGAAGACTTATTTTTAGAATACTTGACCCTAGTTAACAATTTTCCTCATTTTGCTTCTGCACACCTATCTTCCTGGTTTACCAACTCCACCAAAGTCTGAGGCTGGACTTGATGGTTGGGATGCCATAGGTTTGCCATCATTGCTTTTCTAATACTGATGGACCCATTATCCTATCCTGTCATTCCTTACTATGGACATTTAGGAATAAACATTAAATTAGTGCAAAAATGCATCTGTTTTTGCTGCTTTTTTTTCCTGTCTGTTTCTGAATTATTGTTTAAGGATGTGATTTTTCAAAAGTAACCAGCACTGGTTTAACTCTGCTCCCACTGAAGTCAATGGGACTCAGCGTTAGCCTAACTCAGCTTCCAGTGAAGTCAACGGGACACTTTTCAAAATGTTCCATAATGTATTATATTGACTTAAAGTTCTAGTTGCCTTCTGTGAAGAGCTACAATAGTAAAATATGTTTAGATTCTTTATGTGCATGGCTTCCCTACTATATTGAACACTTAATATACATCCTATTAATTCTATGTTAATTTGAGTGAATTGAGTCTGAGCATATTCCTTGAAAGGTTTATTATATACCCATCTTTAGTAATCGAACCATAACCATACCTTTTAAAACACTGATCTGAAAAATATATTTGTCATGCATTTTGATTGTCATTTGTCAAATCAATGCTGCTTTTAGTATAATATGCTTTTAATTGCACAGAATGTGGCATTAAGAATATGCTATACATTAACGTCATGATAATGAAAGGAACTGCCAGCTTCAAAAAAGCACCGTGTGCATCCACTTCTTCAAATAAACACTTATCAGAGGACAATGATTCATGAAGCTTTAATAATAAACGTGGTACACGTTCTTAAAATAAAAGGTGGAAAGTTTTGGCAAACTCTTCAATACTGAACTGTATTTTCAAGATCTAGTAATACTTTTGTTTAGCATCAGAAAAAAGTTTTAAATAAAGTAGGTGGGACAAAAAACAGAGGAATTCGGCAATTAATTCAGAACTTCCTCCTAAGTGGGGAGAAATGAGTGGAAATACTTAATTTTGTAGACTCCAACTAAGTATTTATTGATTCCAAAACTAGTGCTTTATGTCCACCCCTGTACGTGGTTACTACAGGTATTCCGAAGGCTGCTTTCACTTGAATATGCACACATAGCTGCACAAGGGCAATTCATATACTGTCCTCTACATCCAGAGCACAGAATCTATTGCTTGTCCACAAGGGGATAGCATTCTTACAGGCAAAACTTGTGTATTCAAATAGATTTTGTTTGTGTAAATTCTATTGCTTGCATGTCCATGTATCACCTGTGTATCATGCCTTCTGTGATAGAGCACAAAAAGTTCACATACAGGTACTTATGCACAAAATTGTATGTACACAAATGATACTTGAGACCCCTCCCCCATAGGAAAAGCCACCTTTGCACTTACAAGTGTTTATTATTTTTTCCTCAATTGCAGCTTAAAAATATTGGAGCTGATTCTCCATTGCCCTCAACCTTGCAGTTATTTATACCAGTGCAAAGTAAGTGCAATGGTGTAAAAGCCTGCCATTCCGATGTAGCATTTTACACCCATTTTGAACTGTAAATGACTGCACAAATGTAGCGCAGTGGAGAGTCAGGACCATTGTATTATACCTAGAATCCACAATTCCTTCAAAATACTGTGTCCCTCCCCCCCCACACCAAAAAAAAAAAAAAAAAAAGGGAAGAGTCAGAAAGCTGAAGGAACTGATAACTATGTGGTAGAGAGATTTTCTGAAACTACTAACAAAGAAGGTGGCAGGTGGAAGGAATTACCTTGTTTGTCCTCTCTTTCACACTGCCCGCTTGTACTCATTGCAATAGAGGTTGTCCATGATACCAAATGGCTGGCATCCTCACATCAAATATCCTTAAAAACAGTATCTAAAGTCACACTAGATATTGTTATTGCATCTATAAAGGCTGGAACTTAGCTTTGATTTAATGGCTTCTTATTTAGTTCATTAAAAACTCTTGCTTTTGATTTTAAAAAAAAGTATCTTTTGACAGGCATTCAAATAGCAAGAATGTAGTATTGCATTATTTCAGACACATAAGGATAATGCTAAATATTATCCTTTTCTAGGCTGTAAAACTGGAAAATAGTATCTGACCTTATAAGATTCATGTGTTAGGATTTAGCGGTTTAGGGCTAGACAGTACAACTCTTACTCATATTGGTGAGTAATTAATGAGTAGTACCAACTGAATTCCATTGTACTATCTGTGTGATAAAGTGTTCAGCAGAGTGAGGAAGCCTTATAGAACAATCTTTTACATTAGACTCTTATAAATTATTATTACCTTTATTAGAATTCAGATTACATATTCCATTTATTCCTCCTCACTAGGGGCCTGCTCCTGCCCTCATTACAGTCAATAACAAAACTTCAATTATGTAGGATTGGGGACTAGATTCTTAAATGCCTTATATTGCCATTAAAGAATAAAGCAACTACTGTCTAGCTATCTAGTTTCTGAGCTGCTACACTTCACTATCATTCCTTACCAATGTAAGTTGGCAAAAAGAAAAGGAGTACTTGTGGCACCTTAGAGACTAACCAATTTATTTGAGCATGAGCTTTCGTGAGCTACAGCTCACTTCATCGGATGCATACCGTGGAAACTGCAGCAGACATTATATACACACAGAGATCATGAAACAATACCTCCTCCCACCCCACTGTCCTGCTGGTAATAGCTTATCTAAAGTGATCATCAAGTTGGGCCATTTCCAGCACAAATCCAGGTTCTCTCACCCTCCACACACACAAACTCACTCTCCTGCTGGTAATAGCCCATCCAAAGTGACAACTCTCTTCACAATGTGCATGATAATCAAGGTGGGCCATTTCCAGCACAAATCCAGGTTTTTGTGTGTGGTTTTTGGAGCGGGGTGAGAGAACCTGGATTTGTGCTGGAAATGGCCCTACTTGATGATCACTTTAAATAAGCTATTACCAGCAGGACAGTGGGGTGGGAGGAGGTATTGTTTCATGATCTCTGTGTGTATATATAATGTCTGCTGCAGTTTCCACGGTATCCATCCGATGAAGTGAGCTGTAGCTCACGAAAGCTCATGCTCAAATAAATTGGTTAGTCTCTAAGGTGCCACAAGTACTCCTTTTCTTTTTGCGAATACAGACTAACACGGCTGTTACTCTGAAACCAATGTAAGTTGGATTTTCCTGTGTCTTTTGTGTCCAATACTTATAGAGACAGAAGTATATAGTGTGTACAGAAGTGCAAAAGTATTCTAATGATGGGCCACGAAGGAAATAACATTTGTCCAGGTCCAGTCAGTCAAATAAGAAAATGGTTTTGAATGTTCAGTTTCTTCTGTTGGACATTAAAGAATCAATACTTTTTTTCTGGTCAATTCTGGTAAAAAAATTTCTGGTAAATTCAGTGTTATTTTTGATGGAAATGTATATATGAGTTTGCCAATGCTGTGACATTTTGACATGCAAATCAAAAGAAATTGATGATGTGCCTGAGTTTAATTTCAAAGGCTCAGATAGTGAGATTATATCTTATTCAATACTTCATGAATATGAATAGTTTGGAGTCTGAAAAGCCAGTAGTTGGACATTTGTCACCATTTACTCTTTCCTTTCACAGACATACAGTTTTTGTATGTCTAACTCACAGGAGCAAATCTAGAGAGAGAAGATAGGTGAGGTAATATCTTTTATTGGATCAGCATCTGTTGGTGGAAGGGACAGTCTTTCTAGCTTACCCAGATGTTGTCTTCAGGTTTGGGATACATACTCAGTGGCATAGCTAAATAGAAGGTGGAACAGATTGTTTAGGGTAAGTAGTCAAAACATATTTTAAGGGCCCATTAAAGGTGCAGTCGCCTATTAACACTGCTGTAGTCATAGGACAAAGAAGGTTAGTGGGTTACAAATGGTTGTAATAAGCCTTAAAACTAGTGTCTTTATTGAAACGATGATTTTTAGTGTAGAGCAAATTTTTTAATTTAAGCTCCCAGGTTCATCTTTTGAAAGTGTTGTGCAGGTTTCCTTTGAGGGTGAGGACTGATAGGTCAGACATGGACTGATCAGTTTGTGAAAAGTGTTCATCCACAGGTGATATGGTATTTTTGTCTTTTATCATTTTCCTGAGTTCATGCAAATCTGTCATTTTACAACAGCATAGCTCTTATTTACTAGTGAACTATTATAGGCTAGCACAGGAGGCATTCCTGTCCTAGCTGTCTTTTTTTGTAGCAGTTGTCACCTGAGATGTTGATGATGACTGCAGTTTGACAAAAGTATATTGTGTATTTTTATCTTATTTCTTCTTTGCTATATGTTTCTATTTTGTACAATTTATCAATAATTATTGCTGCATTATTTTTGGATATACACATAAAATAAACTATAAAAATTAATATTTGAGCATAGTGCTGAGATTCAAGACCATCTGAGGTCTTGCATAGTTGTAATTGTTTTGTAAATAGAACTAGGGGAAAGAAAATTAAAAAAAAAATAATTACATGAACACCTTATAATGAAAGAGAAAAGCAGTCCTACTTACCCATTCAGCCAGTCAGGAGCACCTTCCTTACTCCCTTGGTCCCTGCCAACAAATGAATCTATTCTGTCCAGAAGCTCCTTTTATGTGAGCCTACTGGGCTCTGATTGGCTGCCCCCTGCTGCCTCTTCTCTGATTAGCTGCTTTCTCAGAGTCTCTCTAGGCAGCCTGGAGGTCCCACCTCTATTGCTCTTACCTGAGTGTGGTAGGAGCATGAGGCCTCCAGCAGGGGGCCTCTGAGCCTAGTACACCCTGTCACAATAAACAGTTATGCCTTGTGTTGCTTGATACGTTCAGCAACATTCTGATTCTGATGGTCTTTGTGAAATAAGATCACCATATAATTCCGCCTGCTGTAGATATACTGTGAATGTTAACCCAAACTCTTTCCTTGTCATTATATGACAGCAAGTCAAATGCCTACCAAATGCCCCAGTAATAAATTAGCTCATTGCTAGTTATGGCCATAAGCCAGCTAACACTGAAGTCAGTTGCATGACTTCAATGACAAAAGGATCAGATATGGAAGTATGTGCTGTAAATAACAGAAAATGTGGGTGGAGGAGGGGTTGATATTTTCAGTTTCATAGTTGAGAGTGTCCATTTTAGAGCTGATACAGTTTCTGAGCTATGAGTATCAGAAATGATGCTTATCAAGAATGTTATGCTTTTCTTGTAAATCCAAGAGAGGCTTTCCTTTGAATTATATATACCGTAATTACCTCTTGTAGAAAAGCAGTCTTTCCAAATGCATTTGTCCTCTACTTTTTAGGCAAGGATTGTCCCTTAATGACCCTTTTAGACAAATGAGTTATTAGGGCTTAATTCTCCTTTACACTAAAGCCCTTTTATACCATTCTGGCAATGTAAAAGGATCTAAAAGTGGATGTAAATGAAATAGCCACAGTGGTGTACAGGGACTTCAGAGTCCAGTACAGGGGTGTCCAACTGATAGCTCTTGAGAATGAAAGTGCTAACAAGAAAATATATATTTTATTGTTAATTGAAATGCCTTCCTGGAGCCATGGCTTTTGATATTTAAAAAGAAGGCTTTGAATTATCCCTGGCACCTCAAATCCCCCCCCCCCCCCGGTAGTTCCAGGAGCACTTCTGCTCTGACCTGGGAGTACTTCATGCAGCTCTGGGTCTTTCTTTTCTGCAGCTGCTCAGCAGCTCCGCGGTGGATACCTGCTGTGTCATAGGGGAGGAAGAAGTAAGGGTATATCTACACCACAATATAAGCCCAGGGTTCAAACTCAGGCTTAACCCTCTTCTGGCTACACATAAATTGCGCTAAACCAGGGTTCAGTCCCGAAACATCACTGTGTTGGAGGGTCCAAATCTGAGTCAGGTCAAGCCCTATTGCTTTGCAATTTACATTCAGTGCTACTGGATTTGTGCTCTGGGAGTCCACCAAAAGTATCGCACAGACTGAATTTCTTTGTCTTCTGGACAGTCAAAGTTTCCCACACTGCACCACAAACAAAGAGCTACAATGGCCACGTTGGAAGAGCACTAGGCAGTCTGGGATATGGGTGGTTAAATTTTGGCCTGCGTAATGCAGTGTAGATGCCCTTTGTTTGTAGTGCAGTGTGGGAAAACTTGACTGTCCACCAAACTTGACCTTCCAGAGGACTTAGAATTTGGACAACGCAATTGTGGGATACTTTTGACAGACTCCCAGAACACAAGTCCAGTAGGACTGAGGTTACAAGTGAGTGTAGACACTCAAGTTTCAGGTTAACAATCCCAGGATCTGCTACCTTGTGTTCTAACTCTGGGCTTTTGTTGTAGTGTAGACATACCCTTGGTTGCTCAACTACCTGCTTCCCTGCTAGATTGTGAGTGCCCCAGAAACATCCAGATAGACCATTGACTAGTTCTACCTGGGCCTAGTGCCTAGCAAAGAATGGCTGTCCTTTTGCACAGAGCCATCTGGGGCAGCCCAGGAGAGGTGGAAAGGAGAAGAAACTGAAAACCCAACAGCCAATTATCTGATTATCTGCCCCAGAACAGGTTGCTTCAAATTTATGCCAGCTGACTATGTACTAGCTGGAAAAGCCTGATCACTACATCCTTCAAAGTGCAGATTGTGGCTCCTTGGCCTTCTTGAAATAAAAATTTGGCTATATATAATATGGCTGAAAAGGTCTAGTTGGATACTCAACTCTGTCTCCACTGTCATTACAGTACTTGAAAGATTTATTAGGCTAGGGAGACAGACAAGTATGCACAACATTAATTATGTGAAAGGGAATGCTGTGTGTCTCTCCTTAAAATAAACATACACACAAACACACACACACACAAAAAAAAAAAACCACACAGGAGGAATTCATCATTTATATTCTTCCTCAGAACATTCCCTGTTTTAGGGAAAAAAAGCCAAATTAAAAAAAACTCCTGTATATTGGGTAACATTCACACCTCATTTATCCTGAGAAAACAACATTTTTTTGACAAGTGCATCTATATGAGTGCACATGAATTTACTGAGGAGGAGATAATCTGATGGGCAATATCATGCCATCAGTCTTTAAACAGGCCTCCCCATTGCCTTCAAGCATACATTTGCTTAAGTAGCAATGACACAATAGTGACCCATCTAAAGATAATGCAAAATAAAGGGGTAGAAGTATTCTGAGAGTGTAGCTGAGCTAAGGTATTAACAAGTTTCGTCATAATTTTTACTCTCTTTACCATTAGGAAGTGACACCCATAACCTGGACAGTTTTTGAAATACAAGGTGGAATTGAAATTGGTCATTAAACATACTTCCAAATTTGTGATCTTTGCGGTTTTTATTTCAGGGGTTAATTTCCATATAGGCATGGTACCATAGCAACATTTATTAAGAATAAAGATTTCTGGCTTGTCCCAATTGATTTCAGAACCTGAAAAAACAGGGGAAAAAATGGATGACAGAAAATTGCATTGAAGGAAGGTACTAGGGTCTTAAAGAAATAGGGACAGATCATCAGTGTTAAATGCTAACACAGAAACAGCATCTTGGAGCCCTGTATGTATTCATGTCCCCTTGACTTCAATGGCCATTTCAGTTATGCAGGGCTTGGAGATTTGGCATTTAATAGTGATGTCCCTTCAATGCAAATCCTTACACCAATTCACGCTGGATGAGGATGAACATGAATTCAATCACTAACACAAAGACTTGAGTTTTAGGCCTGGATTTTCAGCTGCACCAGTACTGTACACAGCAAAAGAAGGGGCAAAGCAGGCTCTAAGCCAGCTATATGATCGCATGACCACTGGAGGCTGCCCTTAGTTATATCCAGATGCAACAAGAGTCATTCTTCAGCTGGGGATCTTTAGAACACACCCAGCTCTCGGAATGCCCTCTTCTCCTTCCTACATGCTTCCTCCACTGGGAAGCTAAGAGGGGATAGCGTAGAACTAGCCCAGAATTCCTCCATACTGTATCCAACTAGGGTAGTTTTTGTGTCATGAGTTCTACCACTGACTCATTATATAGCTCTGGGTAAGTGACTTAACTTCTGTGCTTGGTTTCCTAATTTTAAATTGGGAACAATATCATTTACCTACCTATCTCATGGAAGTGTTGTAAGGATCAGTGAATGTGTGTGGAGGGCTTTGAAAAGGTATGGCTTTATATAAGTGTTGCATTACTATGAAGTGAAGAAAAAGGACAATGCCTTTGTCTTGCCACCTGTTGAACCCAAATCATGTTGTGTGCACTCCACGCAGTTTTGATTAGTAACCTTGTGCCAGCTGATAGTATTATTCAGAGAGAATACAGTCAGAAGGCCTGAAAGAGAAATAGGACCTATGTTAATTGGTCACTATATTTGGACTGACAAAGCATTTAAGAGTTCCGTGGGATTTTCTGCCTGTTCACTAAAGTTGGGGCAAATACAAATACAGTAGTTGTGAGCTCATCAGAACAATTTAAATTCTAAATACTATTGCACAATTACAGTAAAACCTAATCTATACAGTTTTTGTACTGTATAACTATTTTGGCTATTTTGGCAGTGTGATTTTCTTTTTACACAAATAACTATGTCGGTAGAAGCCTTAATGCGAATGGAGTTATACCGCAATCAAGGTGCCTTCTATTTATTTAGCTTGTTCCCCTTTTCATATGGCAATAAGCTATACTATATAAAGCATTTTTATACTGTATAGTTAAAGTGGTACGACTTGTGCGTGTGTGTGTGGACAAGCCTTAAGGACCACTAAAACCATCTTGGAAGAGACCAGATAATTGCTCTTCTAGAAGAGTAGTGTAGCAGCCACCTAACATAAGCCAAAATAAGAATGGGGGAAATGGTATTATGGATTTTAGTGATAAAATATTGGTGTTAACTGTTGAAACAAAAATGTTGTCCATGAAGTTCCGAATTCTAGTCAGCCAAATATGATATAAAGGAAATACAGGACAAGGACAAGAGGTTTCACCAGTAATAAAGAAAATACAGATAAGGATGCTTTCATTCAATTTTCTTTATTACAAAAATGGAGACAGAAAGGGTACATAAAATAAAATGGACATTGAACAACAAATGGAAGACATGCATAAGATGACATACATTTCTGGACATTATGTTTGTAATGATGCTGAGGAACATCACATGTACAATATGCACACATTCTTCAGGGAAGAAGCTGAGGTGGCAGGAAATGCCAATAGAGCAGAATGTCAGTGAAACAAGAAAGGGATGGAGGGGAAATTAAAAGTTAATGTTTCACAAATTAATTATTAAAACCCCAGAAACTGTTTGTATTTAGAGTGTTTTTAGAAAATAGAAATTCACAGAGATTGTAGCAGTTAAAGTATTTTTCACACTAGCAGAGTGAACACATAGTGTATAACATTTTCAATGAAACAGTACTGAAAATACGCAACTGATCAGGTTTGCTAAGCTTGTGTTACATTTCAGTTAACGTGCATCCTGATAAAAATGACATGCTTTATAAAAATAACTATTTTCCCAGGGAGAAAATGTGCACATTGGATTTGTAAAATAAATATGCTATACTGTTCATTTTAATAGCATAAAATACAGTGTGCCTCTAATGCCACATAATAATGCCAATTTTAGTTTTTCTCAGGATTATGTACTAAATATACACTGTATAAAATAAGGGTGTATAAAAATGGGTGTAACTAACACCAATTTTCAAACCCAGTGCTGGAAAAACTGTTAATTCCGTAGGAAAGTGCCTAAGGCCCCAGTCCTGCAAACATTTATATATGTGCTGAATTTAAACATATGAGTTGTCCCATTGACTTCTATGAGACAACTCAGATGCTTAAAGTTAAGGACATGCATAAGTGTTTGCAGGATTGGGCCTTATACAACTGCTCCTTGCCTACACGCTTTTATTTAATTGTATAAATTGCTTTTAGAAATATATTATATGATAGATACTAGTTTATAATCTGCTGATGTTTACCAAGTAGACTTTAGATAAGCTATTACCAGCAGGAGAGTGGGGTGAGAGGAGGTATTTTTTCATGCTTTGTGTGTATATAAAAAGATCTTCTACACTTTCCACAGTATGCATCCGATGAAGCGAGCTGTAGCTCACGAAAGCTTATGCTCAAATAAATTGGTTAGTCTCTAAGGTGCCACAAGTACTCCTTTTCTTTTTGTGATAAATTATATCATTCATTTGCTAATTTATATAAAATGCATAGGATGATATCACAGGTATATGTACTATTGTCTGTTAAACTTGTATCCTCTCAATTCAGATTCAGTCAGAACAATAATGCCATGCTCATCTCCTACAGATTAACATAATTACACTTAATTTAGTGAAGTAATTTTACTCTTTATTTTATGGGGAAAAAATTCTTCCCCCCGTCTCCCCCCATAGAAATCTATGTAGACACATCTACACCACTGTACACTGCCATATATTGTATTAGTTTTTCTACTAGTTTTCTATGGACTGATATGATTAGAAGTCAAAAATAGTTGGACTACTTCTTAAAAACCAAAAAGAGACTATTTGGAAAATGCATGGGTTAAAGGGATGACTTTGGAGGGATATTTGGCCTTGCACCATTAAAGTGACTCCTGCAAAGGTGAAATACACCCTTGCTCATAGTACCCATGAATGGGGTATATTCTACACAAATGAATTGTGTGTTCCAAAGAAATTTACTTATACAGAACAGGTTTAGGGTGATGAAGAAATATTTACCTTAATGGTCTATTTCTATTACCTAAATACAGCTAACATGTATTATTAGACAATAGTTAGAAAATATACAGGTTTTCTAAGGATAAAATAAATGCTGGTCCCATCAAAGTCAATAGCAAAATTTCCATTGACTCCAGTGGGGCCAGGATTTCACCCAATATGTAATTTAAAATGTACATCTAGGGAATAACTGCACTGGCTACATTATATACTTCCATGGGGAAGGCAAGGCCCAGGCAATAATAGATTACATTATGCTGGCTCTTCTGAGATTTATTAGGAGCTGAAAGGAAGATGAGGTGCAACTATGCAAGAAGGAAGCACAATCCAAACAGCTGACCATGGAGCCTCAGTCGATCTCTGACTGCTGTTAACAGGGTACATGCTGAATATGCCACTGGTGTCATGAAAAGGAAGCATGCAAGTTAGGATGGTAAAATGAGGAAAAACAGCTGATTTAGAATGAAAATGTAGATGTTAAACATCCTGGAGGAGGGAAGCACATTCTGAATGTGATTCTGAGAAGTATTTTCCTTGTGTGAATCATTGCACGATGTATGTTCAGTACAAAAGCAAAGCATGAGAAAACCCAGAGAGCAGTCTCAATATTTTGATCACATTGAACACAGCTTGAGGTCTCCTCATGTTTACCCTTTCATGAAAACCTTTTGTCAAACAGGTAATAAACCATTTAGTGCTCACATTTGTGTAGCTTCTTGATAGAAAGCTGGAGATAATACTGTAGAGTCAGAGGTTAGCATATAAGGCTACATATGCTAAGTGTCCAATTCTGCAGATATTATACGTGCATTTCCTACTGTAGTGAATAGAACTGTTCTATACATAATGACCACAGCATATCAAGGATTGGGAAAACATTCTGGTAGATACAATAATAAACCATGTTTAATTGCAATAAATAATGTCAAGAGAATCCAATCATGTAAGTGCAGGCTTATTAATTGTTTTCCCTCTATTTTGCTTTATACATTTGAAAAAATGTGGCAAGACTTTAACAAGGAAAACACACAGGCCCAGATTGTTGACCCCTCAGAAACATAAAGCAGGCTTATTTTGCCTTAATGGCAAGCTGGAGATTCCCCCACAGCTTTGGCGAATGGGGTGGGGGTGGGAGTGGTCATGGAGTGAGCACAGTGTACTCAGATGTTCTCCAGAAGCCATAGTGGTCCCTAGGAGGTCATTGTAGATGTCCAAAGACATAGCAGGGGTTTTGAGGCTGTTCTAACTACTTCCAAAGGCCAAACTGTCCCGCAACAACCCAGATGATCGAAGAAATTAAAAAAATAGCATATAGTCAGCTCCACCTGTTGTGGTTCCTGTGCAGGAGATTGGAGCCCATATCATGTAAATCATTACAGTATAAGATTCCCTTTTGCCCTCTTATTCTTGTTTATTTAAGAAGATTATCCAGTAGAATCTCAGAGTTAGGAACACCAGAATTATGAACTGACTGGTCAACCACACACCTCATTTGGAACAAGATGTGTGTAGAAGGCAGCAGTAGAGAACAAAAAACAAAACAAAACAAAACAAAAACAAATACCGTACAGTACTGTGTTAAATGTAAACTACTAAAACAAGTTTTTAAAAATGATGTGACATGGTAAGGAAACTGATTCTGTGCTTGTTTAATTTAAATTAAGATGGTTAAAAGCAGCATATTTCTTCTGCATAGTAAAGTTTCAAAGCTCTATTAAGTGGATGTTCAGTTGTAAACTTTTAAAAGAACCATAATGTTTTCTTCAGAGTTACAAACATTTCAGTTATGAAGAAGCTCCATTCCTGAGGTGTTCATAACTCTGAGATTTTATTTTATTAGCCTTCTCATTAGCTGGTTTTACACATACAGTTGTATTTCAACACATTATGAACAACAACAGGACGACACTGGGTGACAGGATCATGATTCTGAATTTGGCTCAGGAAATTACCATGCAGTTGAATTTGGTTATTTGCATACTATACATCTATTATGTTATTCCATTAATTTAAATGTTGTAAATGTCATTCTCTGTTTTTTAAATATAAAGTTTACATTTCCTGGGTTTTATTTCAGTGTTGTCAGCTCTCTAAATCCATTATAGCTTTGAAATGGGACTTTAGTGTGGTGATTGTTTATATTTAGCTAGAGACAGAATGTGGGTATGTACATCATACATACAAAAATGTAAACACACAAAAATACAGATAAACACATTTTATTTCTAATGTATAAAATATAGGTAGCTTTTAGTGTGTAGTATTATACTGTTTTTATTTCTCTTTTTAGCCAAATGTTTTATATTCCAATATCTCTGTTGTTATAAATAAACCATTGTACTCTGGCTTGTACCCGTATTATGTAAATCATTTGGCTGATAAATTATTTGTACATGTTTGTAACTTGTCAAAATTCAGGAAGCAAAAAAGATACAAAGGAAACCTCTTTGGGGAAGAATACAGTCCTAGACTTAAAAAGTTTTTTTTTTTTTTAAATTGTAGCATATCTAGAATGAATAATACTAAAACCATTGTTGCTTTGAGTTGCATCACAATATTGTGGAGGTTGTTTTTGTTTTTGTTTTTTAAAGTTCTCTGGGTCACTAATTAGGATTTCAGGCTCAAATTCAGTAGCAGTGTAATTTAGGACTTTAAATTATATTAAATGAAACAATGTCTAGGTACATGACAACACTGGGAAAATGTTACATTTTCAATCATAAAAGCTAAAAGCTTTTTTAGAATTACTATATTGTAATAATAAATTTACTTACCTAACATTTAAGTCCTAATGACAGCAATGTATCAAATTAAATCTGTGCAGATCTATATATCACTTAACTTTAGTTTGAGTTATCATCTGAAAGTTGATACGTATATACCTGGCAATTATTATTTCATCTGTAAGCACTTCCATTCTCTCTACTTCCCTGCTCCTTCTTGTGAGAAGGTATGATATTACAATTTACTGTACAATAATCCTATTTTACTAATGTTTTAAGGATAGGCTTCTCAAACTATATTACAGACCAATACATACATCTCTATATTATCTCAGGAAACTACACAGTCTGAGTTATAGACCAAGGGGTTATACTGGGCTTGATTCTCCTCTTACTTGCACTGGCTGAAAGACAATGTAACCTCATTAGGCCAGATCTTTGACCTTACTCTGGTGACACAGAGCAGCTGTAAGAACAGCTATTCATCCCTGCTGTAGAATGTATAACCAGGGGAAAAGGAGTGGGGCCAGGTGTCCTTATACCCCATGAATCTCCAGCTGTACTAGGCAGCTAGCTGTAAGTTACCAATAGCCCTGAGATTTCTCTAATTTAACCTGGTGATTGTTCCAGTACCTAGTTGATCCCAGGGCCCTTTATTTTCCAGGGTGGAAAATATTTTCAGTGGCCACCCACCACCCAAATGGAGTAAGCTAAAAAACAATTCAGTTTTTTAAAATTTTTAAATAAACTCCATTATCACAAAGAAACAAAAATGGGGATTTGGTAACCGAATGTGATGATCTAGCGTCCAGGAATGTTGGTGCCTGGGACGGTTGCCCTGATTGCAGGCCTCTAAACCCAGCCCTAGTCCCAGGATCAGGAGAAGTACAAGTGATATAAAGGTTTCAGAGTAGCAGCCGTGTTAGTCTGTATTCGCAAAAAGAAAAGGAGGACTAGTGGCACCTCGGTTAGTCTCTAAGGTGCCACTAGTACTCCTTTTCTTTTTAAGTGATATAAAGCTTTCTCATTGTCTCCACTCCCTATGGGAACTATGACATAAATGTGCTCCCTTGGGGATAATGGAATCCAGGTTGCCTTCTAAGACACAGATTTAACTCCCATTAAGGTTTTAGTAAGTTTTCCATAAAGCTTCAGTGGGTCTTTAAATAGCTTCGAGTTCATCAGATTCTGTGTGCCTGCTCATTATTTTTCATTTGTCATCCTAAATGTCTGTCTGCAATATCAGAATTGTTTGTTGTGATAACAGAGGAGTACTTCACATGGGGAACAAGGAGAAGGTAAACTGTTTAGAAACAAACATTTTGCTTTTGCACATATGTCCTTAATAGGTTTTTGTTTTGTTTTTTTAAGAGGGAAGAACAAAGGAAATATATGATATATTACACACATTAAAAAAAATGTTAAGGTTGTAAATCAAGCACTCAAACGTCAGGAACTGCAAAATTAAGGTTGTCTATGCCTGTCCTTGTGTGCATGCACTATGATAGTTTTTAATAATATGATCACATACTATTTTTTGCACAGGACCCTTCCCTCGTTCAGTGCAGAGAATGGCTGGTGCTCACTAAATAAGCAGCTATTCAAAATTTTGTTTTCTCTTCCTAATTCAATATGTGGCCCCAGGACTTATTGACTGCACACTATTTAAATCCTGCTCTGAAGACAGAATTATTAATTTCCTCATGGGCTATTCTATGGTGCTCATTAATATAATATCAGAGCGCTTCACAAAGATTAGTAATTTATTTTCCTAACATGCCTGTGTATTATTTCCATATTACGTATGGGGAACAGAGGTACAGACAGACTAAGGCAGGTTACTATTGTCTATGTGGACTGTCACAAAGGGGACACTTTTTGCCAGTGTGTTTTACAACTGTTTTGCAGACAGAAGAGGAAAGTTGAAAATCGGGCATCTCGGGATTCATCTGGGATAAGCATGCTCTAGTGGTCACAGATCTCTCTGCCCTTTCTCCCCACCAAACCTGATCCTTTCTGCCTGGTGCCCCCCCCCCCCGCCTGTCTCTGTCCTGTCTCTCCCACCCTTAGCTCTTCATCTGAGTCTCCTCCATGCCATTTCCCTTTCCCAGCCCCAATCACCTTCTGTAGGCAATTCCAGGCTCCCCTTCTGAGTCACAGTCTTTCCTCAAATGTGGTTCCCAGGCCCAGTCTCCCTCAATGGGGCTCCTCAGCCAAGAACTCTCTCGGTACCTTGCTCAATAAGTCCTAGTATCCCACTCACCCAGGATCCTTATCAATTTTAGTGTCCACTCACATCCCATTAGGTCTTCCAGCACTCTGGTGCTCCTGTTTTCCTCTGACTCTCAGTTCCATTCTCCATGTCCAACCAGTCCCAGTCCCCCATCCTCTCCTAGTTTTCTGTCCCAGTGCCCTCCTCCCCACCAGCTCACAGCCCCATTCTCCTTGTCCCAGTCTACTTCCTCTGACACTGCTCATGCAGCTTTTGCTCTCTGCCTTCCAGTCAGTTTGCTTCCTCCTACACAGGGGGAGCACTGAGAGCACAACAGAGAAAGTCTTCCTGCTCTTAGGTCCTGTCCCCAGGACCAAAGAGGCCACTGGCAGCAGGAAATAGTATTTGCAAGGAAACTCCAGTTCAGACCCTGTATCCTTGGGCTGAAGTATGATCAGCAGAAACAGATTCTGAGAATCTAGCTGCCAAACTCAACAAATCTCTACCGAAGGTGTGCGGATTGATAGTTTCAGATGTTTATAACTAGGCCACATTTGGGCATTTCTACATGGGGACAGCAAAAGACACATTCCTGATACAAAGGCAATATGTCTACACATTTCCAGTATCTGCCCCAAAGCAAGGAGGCACTAGAATTTCTCAACAAAAAGTTTGTACATTTTTTTTTTAGCATGGGAAAAACAATATATTATCCCCAAATCTTGTTTTCAGAAATGGCTGAAGAAAACCTGAAAAAATCAGCCTGAGCCAGACAATTATTAAAAAATTTAGAACAAACTGTTAGAATTTGGCAGTTATAAGCAACTGAAAACAGGTTCTTAGACTGGAGTGTGTTAAGCAACCTTAACTACAATCGGTGCTTACAACTCCACCTATAATCCAGATAAATATAATAGTTTCTATGAAAAATAAACTGCTTTTTCAGTGCCAGATCAAACAGTCATTTCTGGCTTCAGGCTCCAACATGGCACAACCCTTGAGCACATCTTTCGCTTACGTTAGGGGGACTCTGAAGCCCCTTGCTGAATTGCAGCCAAAATGCTGAATTACCATGAGTAGGTATATTGACGAGAAAGTCTGATTCTCCACTCTTTCACACAAATTTTATGGTGGTGTAACTCTATTCAAATTAATGGAATTGCACTGATATAAAAAGGATGTAATATAGTGGGGTGGGGGGGAGGGGGAGAGAGTCCAGGGATGAAACCTTGGCTCCACCTAAATCAGTAGGATTTTTGCCATTGACTTCAATGGGGCCAGGATTTCAAACAAAGTGGTTTCTGGATCAGATCTTAAGATTCCTAGTTGTACTAGATATTTCAGTTTATAGACAGGGATGTCTTTCTATAAATGCATGTAAGTCAGTTTTGGGAGTTACACATATGTAATCTGGGAAAAGGATACGCTCTTGGATGAGAGATCAGCCATGCAAGATCATGTTTCTAAAAGACCATATCTGATATGATATACTACAAGTGGATTTATCAATTATCTTCTAAAGTGAAAGCTTTCAGGAATTATTTGAAACCGGTAAAAACTGTCATTTACAAGTTTTTAAATATGTGAAGACATTCCTTTACATTGGTGAAGATGCACAGTTTTTCTTTAGCAGATACACTGATTTGGGCCAATCTTTCTTCAAATATAAGGTATATTTATAACCTTTTTAAAAAAGCACAGAATGAAAAAAAAGAAAAAGTTTTCAAAATATTGTATAATTTTGTTCAATATCTCAATGTTTTGTCCCAAGATCATACCATCCTGAAGAATTGCACAATTTCACAGCAGTAATTTTACTTTTTGAAAAGAGTTCTTAACACAAAGCTCTAGTTTCTGCCTTATTCTGGAACTGCATTGCTTTCTAGTATTATGAAATATGTAATAGGATTATGAGTTCCACCTCTTTAGTCTCTGATACCATGATCAGATCCATATGGGTAAACCTTTACATCCATGTGGATCCTCACCATGAATGAATCTCTATGCACAAAGAAAGGTCTGCCGACGGGAATCTAACTGCATGATCTGGCCTACTTTTTTAAGTATACCAACTGTGCAATAAACAGTTCATATGAGTCATAACTATGTTTACTGTTCTTTGTTAAAGTTCAAGATAAAGAACTCTGAACGTGTCTTTCATGACCAACACATGCTATGGAAATAAGGCTTGGGAATGCCAGCTTTCCTTTTTCGAAAAGCAGGTACAGGGGCCATAAGTGGTCATCACCTTGGGGTATAACTGTGAAGTACCTATTATGTGGATAGAAGCATTTTGGTAGAGAGGAAGAAAGAAAGTAAAATAGATTAACTAGGGAAATTTACAAAGCTTAACTGAGATAGGGATGAATACTTTAAAACAATCCTATATTGTAAAGCATAAAAAAATCTAATATGCATACAGTTTAGTATTAAATACCACAAAAGTAGCTAATGAAGCAGAATATTTGACAGAACAAATATTATATAAATATTTTTTAAAAGGAAATACATGCAGAGGGGCATATATGGGATCAAAATACTCTCATGAAAGACACACATGACAAACATAAGAACCCACTGCACCAGCAATGACATATAAAAGTCTATGGACATGTTTCTTAGGTAAACAAACTATAACTGAGAAAAAATGAATAAAATCATGAACACAGACAAACAGCCAATCATTGTCAGTTTGTGTTTGTTATGAGACATATGGTTTGTGTGTTGAGAAAAAAGCCACTTGTGAGAATTTTTCAGGCATAGATTGATCAGTTACTTCCATTATGATATTAATTGGAAATGTATACTTTACAAGAGCTCCAGAAAGTCTAATTTTTAGCCAGGTCTTTATTTATTTCACCCCTAAAAATAACATTCCTAGGGAAAAGAAGAGAACCTGCTGCTTGTCTTATTAATAATCTCAAAACATGGACAACAGACTTATGGCTACAATGAAAGAAAAACTAGCAGCATTTGGCTGCCATGATTGGCTTCCATTTTCACCGTTAGTGGCTTCGGAGCATCTATCTGCATTGATGAAGATTGTTATAGAAAATGAGGAGTGTAAGAAAAAAGTAAATTAGAGAAAAAAGTGGAAAGGTTGTAAAATATGTGAAATAAAGTACAAATTAAAAGAAAAAAGCAAGAGTGGGAAAGAAAAAGAGAAAAAAATAATTAATGCAATATTTACACAATGTCAAAGACAGTCACTCAAAAACAGTCTCTCTAACAGTAAAAACAAATTATGTTGAAAATATTGACAAAAGTTGTACTTTTTAAAGTGAAAAATGAGTTCCTTTGAAGTTGTAGAAATGACAAAACTGGATACCAAAATGTGTAATCCACAGAAAAGCAGCACCTCTATAGTAGCAACGCATGCTTCCCCACAATAACCCAATAATCTGTGTCAACATTACTTTGTCGGAAACACTTTCATGGGCACGAGGGATATTCGCTCTCCTTGCTTCAGGACCTAATCCAGCACAGTACTTATGGACATTCTTGTGGACAGTACTTATGGACATTTAAGCATAGGAGCAGTCTCATTAAGCAAGCCTAAGTGTTTTGCTGAATTGGGTCCTCAATCTATCGTCTCTATACTGAGCAAGAGTTTAGTGAACATTGGGGGTGGGGGGCACTGAAACCTTTCACTTCAATATATTCATGACCCCTTTTATTCACTTCCACAAAAACTCAAATGAGCTCATCTTTGTTTGGAAAAATGTGGAAAGAGAAAGGGTTATAAATGCTCAACCAAAGATGAATTTACCTGAGTACTTCTTGTGCAGTGTTTGACAAACATCCTAAATCAGGAAACAGTCACCTGATTGAGGAAATCAAACACCCAACATGAATTACAAACAGCGGATACTTGAAGCAATTGTGAAGAGCAACCCATAAGCTGAAATATTTTCACTTACATTAATTGTCGAACAATTGTGAAAAATGAACAAATTCATAAAAATGAAGTGTCTGTTCATGGCTTATTCATGCTCACAAAGAAAAACTATGTTTGCTAAATAAATTGGTTGTGCAAATTCATCCAGCTCTTATGTTCAGCCTGCCACAAGAGTGCCACTTTGTGTGGCTGGTCTTTGTAATATTGTTTACTTAGAATTTGAATGAGACTGTTGAACTCATTTCAAACAGGCCACTGAATTAATATTGGAGGGTGTAGCCTTCCCGACTACTGGGAAAATGTTCCATGTCCAATTTCCCATCTTTTGAGACGTTTAGTCATCACAAATGCCACTTTCGATGACCATTTCAGTGTAATGTGTAAAGCATTATGTGTACAATTCCCATGGGTATTTATGGCTGTGGCAGAGCTAATTTCAGTATATTACGTTGAATATTTACTTTTCTGGCATGTAATCTATACCCCCAATTATGTAACTTTGTCTGGTAATACAAAATGTTTATATATTTGAAACAATCAAGATTTCTGAGAAAACATGATGAAACAGCAATTAATATAGGGTTATATTGACCAAATATTGATATTGACCAAAATAAGAAAGGTAGGTGGATTTATAGAAAACAATTCCAGTGTAGAAAATCTGGTCTAGAGACAATAATATCATTGGCCACATTAAATTCAACTGACTTAAAAATGTGAATTTCCAAGACTGGCAATTATGAAAGTAGGAGGAAACCACAAGAATCAATTATAGTCTAAACTATACTGTTTACATTCCTTATTATAATTATTGTTGTCATTATTTCAATGACAGTAGCACCTACAGGCCACAACCAAGATGGGGCCTCATTGTGCAAGGTACTGGACAAACGCATAGTAGGAGACAGTCCCTGCTGTTAAGAGCTTGCAGTGTAAACAGACAAAAAAAGACAGAGGGTGGGAGATAGGAAGTATCTCCCCACCCCCCCCTTTTGCAGATGTGGAACCGAGGCACAGGAAGTATAAGAACTTGCCCAAATTCACACAAGAAATCTGTGAAAGAGCCAGGGCTTGAAACTGCATCAAGTATTATCAATGCATTTAAACTTTGCTTACAGCATTAATAATCTTGCTCTTGTGTGCATATGATTTTTATAGAAACAACGGACAGTTTTCAAATACTCATACAATCAAAAACCCATTTCCATGAGAATTCTTGTAATAATGAGTTGAAAAGACACAATGTGATCAAACCAACCAGTTACTGGGAATGGGTGCAGATGTTCATGAGACTGGGTCTGCACTATTTCACTTTACACAGCATACTTGTTTTCCCAGTAGTCATGACTATCAGACCTTTTCAAAAGCAACATTTTTCTTTATGAAATATAAAAGAAATCAACCTGGAAAGAAACAAATTTTTTTTTGCCTTGAGACTTGTGGAAGTTATTGTGCTAAACTTTTAATATCTAAGAAAACCTTTGACCAGCTTAATTGATTTCTGACAGCTTTTTCATATAAATCTTTCAGACATACATTTACATCAGAAATATTCTTTAAAATGTCCTCTCTAATTCGTACAATAGTGGACTTTTAAAATTGTAAAGCAATATGCTAGCAATTACATTTAATATGACAACTAACTTTTGTGAATGAAAGTATTGTATATTTAAATGGTAGTTAAGCATTTCAATATTCTGCTATGCCTAAAAAGCCTATTTTTATTCAAATGATAAGATAACTTTTAAAAATTGCCCCATTTTCAAGGAAAAAAATGTGAAAACTATTATGCATATTTTTTGTTGAAGTGGAAGTTTTGTGCAATTTGAGTCGGGATGGGCCCTCTATTAGTGATAAGAGTCTGTGCCAGCAGTCATGCCTAGTAGTAGGGGAACATGGGCCCTCCCACTCCACCAGATTCTGACCAAGCGGCCCTCTTGGGCACTGTAAGAAAGGCATCTACTACCTGCAGTCAGCTAACACACTTCTCTGGGTCTCTTCCTACTTCTCTGTCCCTCCTGGCTTCATGCTGCAGTCCTGCTTCTGGGGATACTGTCCTGGTGTAACCCCTCCATAGCAGCAAGCACAGGTCTGTTTCTCTCTGCCTGCCACCTTGCTGTGCTGAACAGACTCCCTTCTGAGCCCCTTCTCCAACTAGAGTATACCCAGCAGGCCTGCCAGGGTGAGTTTGCCTGGATCCACAGTTGTTCCTCTCCCAGTCTCTCTCCACTGTGGGGTCTATCTACCCCATGGACCTCTCCCCTTAAGTTCAGTGCCAGAGTTTCCAAGTCCAAGGCTTGCATTCCCCCACCCGAAGAAAAGAAATCTGCATTCTGATGTTTATTCCCTGACCTATGGGCTACGTAGAAGGTGTGGGATTGAAAGGCTAAATACCATTTCATAATCCATGGGTTGGTGTCTTTCATGGAATTTAGCTAGTGGTGGGGTGTGTGGTCAGTTATCAAGAGGATTGAGGTTTCCCAGTAGGTAATACCGCAATGCTTCTATGGCCCACTTCACCCTCAAGGCCTCTTTTTGCATAATGAAATAGGCCTTCTCTCTGAGAAATAGTTTTTAGCTGACATAGAGGATTGGATCCTCTTGCTCACCCAAATGTCAGGACTCCACTGCCACTAACTCCATGTTTGAAGCATCTGTGTGGGGTATGAACTATCATGTGAAGTCAGGGTGGCAGAAGACTGGTTCTTTGCTTAGAACATCTTTCAAGATCCTAAAGGCTTTGGGCCAAGCAACCTTCTTGAGGCTAGAGTTCTTCACTAAGTCACTAAGCCTTGGCCCTTCCCAATCAGAGGTCTAAGCTTGCCCTTTCTAATGGATTTCAGAGTAGCAGCCGTGTTAGTCTGTATCTGCAAAAAGAACAGGAGTACTTGTGGCACCTTAGAGACAAACAAATTTATTTGAGCATAAGCTTTTGTAGGTTAAAACCCACTTCATCAGATGCATGCAGTGGAAAATACAGTAGGAATATATATATATATATATATATATATATATATATATATATATACACCCACACACACACACAGAACATGAAACAATGGGTGTTATCATATACACTATAATGAGAGTGATCAGTTAAGGTGAACTGTTACCAGCGGGAGAGAAAAAAACTTTTTGTATTGATAATCAAGTTACGCCATTTCCAGCAGTTGACAAGAACATGTGAGGAACAGTAGGGGGGAAAATAAACATGGGGAAATAGTTTTACTTTGTGTAACTATTTCCCCATGTAAATAGTTGTACTTTGTGTAACTATTTCCCCATGTTTATTCCCCCCACACACACTCACTGTTCCTCACACATTCTTGTCAACTGCTGGGAATGGCCCATCTTGATTATCACTACAAAAGGTTTTTTTTCTCTCCTGCTGGTAATAGTTCACCTTAACTGATCACTCTCGTTATAGTGTATATGATAACACCCATTGTTTCATGTTCTCTGTGTATATCTATATCTATATCTATATCTTCCTACTGTATTTTCCATTGCATGCGTCCAATGAAGTGGGTTTTAGCCCACGAAAGCGTATGCCCTTCTAACAGAGTATCCCAGGTACATTACTTCATGAAACCCCAACCGACTCTTGGCTGGATTTGCCATGAGGCCATCTTTCTCAAGGGCTTGTAGGGCCATCCATATTCACTCGAGGTGTTTCTCCTGTTCGTAACTGTAGTGATTATATTATCTATGTCGGCTGCCACGTGCCGGCCATGTGGTCGCAGGACTATGTCCATCAGACATTGGAAAGTGGCCACTGCCTCATGAAGGCCAAAGGAAATGGTCTTAAAATGGTTCAGTCTGGCCAAAAGGACTTGTGAAGGCCATTTTCTCTTGAGATCCCTTTTTTGGGGCGGATCTGCCAGTAGCTCTTGATCAGATCCAACATCAAGATATACATTTTGTCCCCCACTTGCTCCAACAACTTCTCAACTTGATGCATGGGTTATGCATCAAATGTAGACATCATGTTCACTTTTCTGAAGTTGATACAAAACAGAGTTGTCCCATCTGCCTTGAGCACCAACACAATGGGGCTTTGCCACCTGCTGTGAGATTCTTCTATCATCCAGGGGTGCAACATCACTGGCAGCTCCTGACATACAGCATCCCACATCTTCCTGGGCAGGGGGTCAGTGGCTCTGGTGGATCTTCCAGCTGGGCTCCATAGTGATTTGGTGACAAATCAGCCAGGTTTGTCCAGTTTGTGACAAGAACACAGAAAAGAAATATCAGACCACCTATCTGAACCCATTGGGCCAGAGCCCTTCCCCCAAGGCAATTGTGTCTGAGACCTGCAGTAAGATAATATGCAGACCCAGCTCTAGATTGGGAGGAAAGGTGTTATGAATAAGCTCTTGCAGCCTTGCCATGCCTTCAGAAGGCTTATGGGGTAAATCTGGGTCTCTTTCTTTTCACTTCAGACCCATAGACCTTCACTGGGCTACCATCTTGGATGGACCCTTCTTCCAGGCTCTGAGGGGCAGCTGTCCAGGCTTGCCCCTAGCTACAATCCATGAAGGGGTAGCAGTGTTGAAAATCACTGTGCTGCTCACACTTGAAACAACTGCCTGCCTGTAGAGCTGCTGTCTTTCCTCACTACATTGGGGATGTCACCTTAGCTTCCACACTCCCTGGCTCACTAGGCCTCTGTGACATCAGTCATTCTTGTTCAGTGTTCAAGTCTCTGTTGCAGAAGGGATTTGGGTCTTGGCCCAGCCAGCAGTCTCCTGCACCCTGTTCCCTCCACTGCATTTGATCTTTCACATTCAGTGATGGTCTATCCTCAGGGCTCCCACCCTTGGGGGTCGGGGTGCCTGTTCAGCTGCCACAACATTTTCAATGAGGCCAGTTACTGCAGGTCTCAGACACTGCCTTTGACAGACCATCTGGCTGGTGTCTCTACACCCACTCTTATCTCCTGACCAGAAAAAAACTGGATAAATTACTTAAGCACTTTATCCTCTGCCACTTGCACCCCAGTGCACCCACCTGGAATTAGACAATGCCAGCAATAATATTTCAGGCACTGGGCCATGACCTGGTGGTGGGCCCCTGGTAGGTACTTTTCTCTCTGGAAGTGTTGGCAGTACATCTCTGGGGAGATATCATAATAGTCTAAAAGAACAGTCACAATCATATGGTAGTCTCAAGCATCCATGGGATCCTTGGGCTGGCCCGGTCAGGTAATAGGACCAGAAGCATAGCCCAGTGATCTGGCGGCCACTTCGCCACAATAAACACATGTTCAAATGTCCCTAAGAAGGTTTTGGGGTTATCTTCTGTGCCTATATCTGTTAGCTTGACCAGGATCTGTGACATCAGGACCCTCCCATAGACTCTGACCTTTGATTAGCAGTGACTCCTGAAGGTTGTAGGAGTGGTGCCATCTGCTGACCCAAGTATTCTTGCTATTCTTGATGTTGTGTGGTCAGGTCTCAAATGAATTGCTGCTACTGCTCCTGTGGCTGTTGAGCTGCTTGCTGCTGGTGTTGTGCAGCCAACTGTTGGAGTAACTGGCTCTTTTGCAGATGTGGCTTGGTTGCCTGTTGATGTTGGCTCTCCACAGTCCATTTCAGCAGCTTCTCCACATCTATGTTGTCTTTTGGTGGGGTTTTTTGTTTGTATTTTTCTCTGCTGGCCTTCTTTTTGTCCTTCATGCACTGGGGTGCATCAGGACTGGACTGTCATGCCCACATTCTCCACCAGCTGTGAGCGGGGATATGCCTCCTCACCTACTGGTAAGAGACTGTAGCAACAGCTCCATCTAGGTAGGGGACCCCAGTCCTTCCACTTCATCAGGTACTGACCCAGGGACCCTCTTGGGTGCCATAAAGAAGGCATCTGCTATCTGATGTCCAGTAACACCATCCCTTGGGTCTCTTCGTACTGCTCTGTCCCTCCTTGGCATGTGTCATGTCACAAACCCTTGCAACACGGCCCATGAGTGGGGGGTCCTGGCTTCATGCATAAATCTCTCCCTTTGGAATTACTTTCCTGGCATAATCCCTCTGTAGCAGTGATTGCAGGTCTGTCTATCTATGCCTGCCACCCTGCCATTCTGAAGAGACTCCCTTTTAAACTCCTCCTCCAATTGAAGCACACCCAGCAGGTAGGGGCTTCCTGGAACCAAAGTTGTTCCTGTTCCCCTGTCTCTCCACTGCAGAGTTGATTCACCCCATCCCAGGCACAGAATGTAATTTTTCAATTGTTGAGAGCTTTTCTTGTCTTTACTGACCTGTAGTTCTTCTGGCTACATAGGTATCTGGATGCCTATATTTCAAAAGTGCCTAGAGATACAGAGTCCTGAATTTTTCAGTGTTCAGTCTGAGACACCAAATAGGGTGGGGGCTTAGCACTTTTTGAAACACAAGCCTCTTTAAAAATTTCTCAAGTGAAGCACCCAAAACGCTGCACCTAAAATCATTAGCAACTTTTGACAACCTAAGGCTGAGTATTCTTTATCTTGTTTAGTTAATGTTCAGATTTAAAGTCCCTCCATTTATGAGTACCAGTGGGGCGTTAGTATGCTATTATGGTTTGTTATCAGACATTTGGTTCACCTCAAAAAGGAGATTAGTAACCTTGAATGCAAAGTTCTTATTAGATAATGCTGTGATTTCATTATTGTGATTAGACATCACTGTGATCACATTACTGCACATTTTTTCCTCTATGGACTTACCTGGAGTTTCATTATGCCATGTTCACTCAAAGTGAGTAATATTTTATACTGTGAATATCCCCATTGCAATCGATGGAATGATGTAGTAAAATACTACATGGAATATGGCTCACAGAAATCAGTGAGATTACTCACCAAATAAAGTGCGACTCTATGTGAGTAAAGTAGGCAGAATTGTGATCTTGCTGACAGACAAACCGCAAGATGCTTAGTGATTTGGTGTGATTAAACAACTAAAAGACTGGCCTATCCAAACCTCTGGGTCATCAAAACTGTGCTGGAAATCTGCTAATATTAGCACTATGTGTGATATTTCAACACTGCTGCTTTCAGACTTGGATGAACAGAAGTGAAGATGCACAGAAATGAAAATAACAAAGATTTTTCACAGAGCAAAAAATGTTAATTTCAGTTATAGATGGCTTTTCACTTTATTGAAACTAGTTGCTCCACTCCTCATCCAACTTTCTCACTGTACAGGGATAGGGAAGATATGGGCGTATTTTCATTATTTCTCTATTGCTTTCCATTCCAGTAATCTTCCCATAGTTTAACATTGTCTTGAGCCACCATATGGGAAGAATTTAGTTCTTTTGGGAAGGATGTGCAAGACTTTTTTGACATTTCTCTCAAATGTCCTACTTTCTCTGGATGTGAGTGTGGCTAATAATAATAGTGTGAGGTTGTTTGTACATTTCTCTCTCCTCTGGAGTCACATCAAGTGCTGTTCTGTCAAAGTCTGTTAATGATTTCTAGCCTCCCCAGCACAAAACCATTAGAGTTTCCTCAGGGAATGGAGTACACAGAGTTATTCCTACACTACACTGAGAGCTTGCCATTTCAGTTAGAACAATACTTAAATCCTGTCTGTAACTAGATAATATTCTTATTCAACATACTTTTAGTATTCTTTTGCAGGATTCCCTTACGTGCAAAACATGGCATGTTTGCTATGGCTATTACATCACCATTTTGAGGGGACTGTCAACTTAAATATATTTCTTGTTGCCACTTTGGATAAGCATTTCTCTAAGAATACAATATGGATTGGATTCCTAGCCGTGGATTGTATACTCATAGTGTAAAACAAGTATGAATTCACCTAGCTCTTTACGGTCTCACTGTCCTCTAGAATATTCTGCTTCCCTTCAGCTCTCTTCTGATTGTGGTTGACAAAGAAGCTTCTGTTTGGAAATGCACCAGTGTTGCTATTTTTAGCTCTCTACTTCTCCTGTGGACTAGACATTTGTTTAGGATTACGCTTTGCATCCTTTGTATGTGTGTGCCATGTTCTCTGAAAGATTCTTAGGGACATGGTGCAAGTTTTTAGAGGAACTAGTTTTTTCCTAGCCTTCTGACTTTGGGATCACATCATCTATCAAACTACTGATAATTGGTTTCAGATAACTTGGTAAAGCTGTAGGGGTTGTTCTGCCTTGTATTAGATGCACTAATATGGGTGGCTGCTTACAGATTTACTGTTTCAGAGAGCACTGATACCTTCAATGCTTCCTTTAGGATGACTTGTGTTTTGTTCTTCTAGATTTGGCTGAAGACAAATGAGTAAGTGCTGAAAAGGCCTTCATGGGTGCACTGGAGAATCTTTTTATCTTGGAAATATCACCCACGGGTTTTAATTAACACTGGAACACCTTAGTTCAACTGAGGCCTGCATGTTAGACACTAGCTAGTTCAGGGTGCTTTATGGGCCTCTGACCTGAAACAGGTTTCAGAGTAGCAGCCGTGTTAGTCTGTATTTGCAAAAAGAAAAGGAGCACTTGTGGCACCTTAGAGACTAACAAATGTGTAATACATGTGTAATACATTTGTTAGTCTCTAAGGTGCCACAAGTGCTCCTTTTCTTTTTGCGAATACAGACTAACATGGCTGCTACTCTGAAGCCATTTAAAAACTGATTACTTTATTTTTACTGATGATACATACATGTCCCTGGAAACAAGAATAAGAACTGGAAGCCAGCAGCTGACATTGATACAACCTCTTAGCTGAATGTATTGCTTTAAAAGTGGTGTCATTCTGAAAATAGCATAGTTTCATTCAATAGATCTCCTTCCTGAGTGTATCCGGAGTTACACGTGCTCACTAGTGACTAAAGTAAATTTTTACTACTTTTTGGTTGCTGGCAGCACTGAAGACCCAATATAATTCAGAAAGGCTGAACGTGGATTCTGTTCCTTCATGTTCATTATCTACAGAATTGTTTAATAAGATTTAGCTACTTGACCACAGGTGCAAACCCAGTGAGGGCAACGTGTTTGCATGTAGATTACTGAGCACATAACTGAAAGAAAATGCAGTTAAATGCATATAGCTGAAGACCTAACATGGCCTGAAAAATATTTGTTACTGGCAATGATATAAAAGGAGATAGGATTCTGGCATGGCTTTCATGGAGACAGATTAAGGCCTGTAGCTGGGAATGCAGAACAAAGGCCAGGAGGGTAACTAAGTCAGGAAGTCAGCACTGGAGAATGGAAATCCTCCAATGAACACTGTCAACTTCCTTGGCAAAAAAATAGAACAGATGTTTAAAAGAACTGAATAAAACAAAATCCACAACAATCTACCATTTTTTGTATCTTGAACATTTTCTTCTCCCCCAAAATCACTTTCTTGGGCTTTTCTGTAGGTTGAATCCCCGTATGACATTACATTTGTGACTTTTGACATTGTGGTGTTAAATGGAAGGAGTGATTTAAAATCTACTAGAAATCTGCAGAGAAGGCTTTAATGGATATGATAAGTTCCCAGGATTGTCACCATCCACTTGGGGGGAATTATTTCTGTGATTTTTTATGTTTTATTAAGAGTTTTAAACCACACCTGAAGCAGAAAAATCTCAAGACACGCTTATCTGTGGGGCCACGAAAGTGCCTACACAAATGTCTTGGACGCAGATGGAAGAAGGGGCTATTGTATTCATATTGACTTCCTAACTCTCTTAATATAAAAAACCTGTTGCATCAATAGAAAAATATGTTGTAATACATTCCCTTCTAGATGAACCTTTAGATCTCATAAAGCTGTCATATCTAGTCAATACTGATGATATAAAGTATCTGTTTGGCATGATGAACACTGACATCTTTGCTGCTATTGGGCACAGTGTGAAAATCAGAGAAAATATCACCTATTAAATAGATTGTCCATCTTTGCCCATCACTAAATGACTTTGGTCAGGATGAGTGAAGGTGCTTTAGCACAACTGACAGCCATTTGTTCAAAAGGGTAAGCAAGATGCTCAACACTGACAGCAAAGGTCATTCTGTTTGTGGGAACTGCACAGAGATTCTGACTGTTTCAAGGCTGTTAATACAACACATCAACATTGGGGGCAGCAGTTAAAATAAAAATGGCTCCTGAAACCGGTATAGTAAAAAAATTGATACATTGGGGAGGAAAAAAAAAAAAACCTGACAAAGCTGCCAGTCATTTTTCTCCTAGATGTGAGCAGAGTCTTCTGGAAAAATATTCAGATCATTTAAAAATGGTTCTACAGAATTCCTATGGGATGTTAATTTCACACCCACTTTATGCTTTGCAAAAGTAGTTGTCAAGGAAACTAATTAGTTGCATAATCATAATTGCAGTAATTACCTGTATCTAAGGGACTATACGCTACATGTTCAAATAGCTGCAAAAGCATGTGCATAAAATGAAAAATGCTCCATCTCCATTTAGATGTTGGTTACCTGAATTGCCTTTTATACACAAGTATAGAGCTTCGTTACCACATGTGCAGGTATTTTGTGTTTGTGTCAGTTGTTGCAATTATTTATGATTTTAAACAATTATAAACAATTGTAAATGGGTAAACTTGTGTTTCATTTGATATATCTATATCTAAGAAGCATTTTGGTGAAACTTTCATACCGTTAAACAATTCCAAATATATCAAGTGTATAAAGGAAATTGGTTGCCTTTCTTCTGTTTTACACAAGGTTCTATCACATTTTCTACTCGCAAAAGTTTTTTCATTGAGACAAAAGCTTTTTTCATAGAGTCATGTGAGCAAGGCCAAAAGGGACTATTGTGTTCATCTAGTCTGACCTCCTGCATAGAACTTGCCCAAATAATTGCTCAGCAAATCTTTTTTTTTCCTTACAGTCCACAGCTCCTTCTCCATTTTGTCCTGAGGTGAAATCTTAATGCTGAACAGTGACATCATAATGTTTCTGTGGCAAACAGATTGATGTCATGAGGCATCCCCTTTCACTGCAGAATCAAACAGAAGTAGACTGGACTGTGAGGCAACTGAGCCCCTGTCAAAACCCTAACAAATGTCCACTGACTTACACCGACCAAGGGCACACACCAACACCCTGCTTACACCAGGGCTTGATTTGATCCTAAACTATTCTTACTAAGTTATGTGAAATGCTTCTTAACTATATATAAATTCCAGAAATACGACTTTTAATGTCAACAGATCATTTCTGATAATATGAGAAAAGCCATTCACATAGATGCCTAAGACACTCCTCTTGAAAATATGTTTTCTAAAAAAATCCACTAACACTGTGGTGGGTTGATTGTTTTTTAGCAGCCGATAAGATAACAGGAGAAAAAAACAGTGTGTTATTTATCTGAAAGATTTCCGGTCTATAGCTCATTTGGAATCAACACCAGTTAAACCAGTGCTGTTCATACATTCAGACTCCATAAGAAACACAAGTATTGCTATGGTATTACTTTTCTCCTTTGTTCCCATTGGCCTTGATATATATTTGGCAAGTTTTAAATTTTAGTTTAATGCATTATCTGTGTAATTTATAGGATTAGATGCTGCAAAAGGTTAGCACCTGATTTTTAAACTTAAACGTTACTGCCATAATCTGAACTAAAACCTTGAAAACTCATAGCTCTAAAATTAAGATGTGTTTTAGTTATAGCAGATCAGAAAACATCGCAAAATCCTAAAAATCTAAATTATGTCCATTGCATAAATTAAAGGAATCAAATTAGACTGTTGCTGAAAATGATGCATAGGAATTCGTGAGTTGTGCCTCAAATTTCAGTTTGAAATATTTTTTTTATAGGTTACATTTAAACTCAAGAATTTAATAACTGAAACACCACTAGCCCTGAACTACTTTGTGTTTTTTGTTTTTAAAAACTGTTAACACCCAATTATGTAAGCACTTATGCACATGAGCAACTTTATTTATAGAAATAGTCACGTTTGAAGAGTTGGAACTTTAGAACTGTATCCTTAAAGAGGAACTAAGGAGATTAAATCAAAACAGCCCTAGTTAAAGGCTTGATCTTGCAAGGTACTGAGTATGCAACCTGCTCAAGCAGAGCCCTTAATACCATGCTTAATTTAAAGCATGAGTAGTCTGATTGACTTGGACTGAACCCCAGGATACCAACACATGAATAGATTTACAACAAACAACATAAACCATTAAAAAAAAAACTTAACAAAGGTACAGCAAGTGCATTTCTGAATAACAACAATCTCTCTTCTTAACTGCCAGCAACTGAGTTTGGGATTCTGTGTTTCTTCTGAAATTATGGATGACTTCACTAATACCAATAGTAGTGAAAGGAAAGGAACCTTGACTGAAAGTCCTTTGGGGCAGGGACCATCTTTCTGTTATGTGTGTACAATGCATAAGAGCACAAGGGGGTCCTGGCCCATTACTAGAGATCCTAGGCCCCATAGTAATATCAATAACAACAACAAACTCCTCCAGTTTAGGGGTTATAAATCCAATTTTTGCTGATAATAAAGAGTACTGGGATCTCAAGTCTAAGCAGTTAAAAAGTTTTCAGTTCTCAATAGGCTTAAATTCAGAGACTGCAGCAAGAACCAAAAAGCACACATGTTAAATACTATCAGCAGAAAACAACCAGCTCAATATTACACTATATTTTAAAATTAACTTACCAGTAATAATATTGGGCTTTGGTGGCATGCTGAACTCATACAATGTTGGTTCGGAATAACCCAGTCTATTGGCAGCAGTAATTTGCACTTCATAACCCATGGTCCATTGCAGATGCTCTAAGATTATGTGGTCTCTACTACCCTGTACTTTTTTCTCTAGCCACTGGTCTTCCTTATCTTTCTGTAAAGATGCAAATATTAGTTTAAATAATCACAAATTCATATACTAAAGCCAAAATTATTAATATTGCATATCCTAAATTAAGCCCCAAATCTTTTTCAAAGGTTATGAGTTCTCACAGTCCATTTTGCCTTCAATATGAGTTGTAGTAATCAGCTCCTCTGAAATTAGGACATTTTTTACTTTGGTCCCTAAATATGGATTTAAGAACATATCATTAGGTGTCTGAGTTTGAACAGTTTGTTATAAATTTGTATTTTGTTCAAGTACTGATGCCCATTTCAAAACAGAAGAATCACAACATATTTGTTCTTGTAAAGGTACGAAACTGCTTCATTTAGAATAAACAAAGTTTCAGTGATTTTTATTATAATCAATGGTTTTTAAAAGAAAATTCCTAATATAAATAAAGTTGGCCAGTTACCAAATGCAGTAAATAAATGCTCATAAAAACATAGTTGTGACTGCATCTGTCCTTCGTCTCAGTGCAGAACTCTGAACAATGATAGAAATTCAGTGGCCCTACATTAACACTGAAGCAAACAGCATATCCCAGTGATGCAGGTTATGAACTCATTTCTAACATCCGGTAGGATATATAATATCATGTATAGTGTATTTTACAGTTTTCTGAATTCAAACCTTTTATGCTTATTAACTTTCATATGGAGCATCTAATTTAATTGCAAAATTAATTAAATAATCAGTGTAAACATGCCTTATTTTTATTGAAGTTAAACATGTATGTAAGGCCCTCATCAGTGAAAGTAGCAAATGTTATTTGATAGAAATTATATTATGTTTAAAAGATGGATATATAAAAATTTTATATTGAGATCTTAAGGTAGACACATAAACAATAAAAAAATAAAAATATAAAGACATTGTATTGGTATATTTGAGGCAGCGCTAGAAGTGCTGCCCATAGTTACAAGGAGCCAAGGGCTGAAGGTTACAAGGGCTGAAGGTAGAAATGAACTGGCTGGGCAGGGAGACTGCGACTGGAAACAAAGAGTTGGGTGGGATAAGTGGGATCAAATGAGGAGCCAAGTATAGTGGCAGGAGAGACTGAGACAAGGATACTTGGATCGTATGCTGGGGGAGGATTCAGATGAAGAGCGTAGGGAGCCAGGAGACTGCGGCTAGCTGAGCAAGAAGACTAGGCCAAGGAGCCTGGGAATGATACAGAAACGATGAGTTTGGGGAGGGAGAGTAGGACTGGGAGCAAGAGTGGAGGAAAGACTGGGACCCAGACAGGGAGCCCTGAGATGGACTGAGATTAGTTACGGAAACTGATTGGGACTCGGACAAGGTGGTGGGGAGAGAGATAAGATTGGGACATGGATGTATTTGGAGGGTAGAGGCAGACTGGGTTAGGCTTGGGAGAAAAGGGACAGAAGGGTCTGAGTCCAATAAAGCACCCTCCAGAACCTGAAATAGAACCCAACCTTCCTGAATCTGAACAACCTGCTGATGTCAGCTAATATCTGTGAAACCCACTGGCAATATTTGTCCTAATCCCCATTTAATGGCTGGCCCACACACAGAGTGACAAACTACATTGCTATTAATTACTCCATTAGTGAAGTGGCAAGGGGACTGTGTGGTGGATCTAAAGGTTCAAACCTGCCGATGAGAATCAACATGACACTACACGTTAGAATTTTTGTTTTTTAGTGGTTGTTTAAAAAAAAAACCCAGGAAATTACACCCAATAAACTATGTTAAAAGAATGTTATGATTGCAAAGTTAAGCCCTGAAAAGTTATGAAAGTAGCATTATATATAGTATGTTATATGTTCAAAGCTCCTAATGACTTGCAGATGTGTGTGTGCTCAGCACTTCTGCAAATCAGACACCAGGGTCTCAAGTTGGGCACTCAGAAAAAAAGGAAAATGCATTTAGTTACCATCTATAAAAAGCTTGGTTTAAGTGAGTTGCCTAGCATCACACAGGAACCCTGAAGCAGAGGCATGGATAGAATCCAATTCCCAGAGCTGCATTCAAATTCCTTAACCAGAACACCATCCTTTCTCTTCTTACAATCCCCTACCTCATTCACTACACACCTTCCAATTTCTGCCACAGATGAGGCAGAAGTTCTACAAGCAACAGCC
This sequence comes from Lepidochelys olivacea, assembly GCF_965140295.1. Taxonomy (NCBI): domain Eukaryota; kingdom Metazoa; phylum Chordata; order Testudines; family Cheloniidae; genus Lepidochelys; species Lepidochelys olivacea. The sequence goes on from NC_140411.1 coordinate 174,215,853, forward strand.
TCTTTCACTACAGAACCCTCATCCAGACCCAGAACAGGTCCATCATGTGAACTGAATGAGGCTGGGGTCCTGTGGAAAAAAATAGCATGTGATTATATAGTTAAAGACTGTAAAATAATATATACACACAGTGGGGCTGAATTAAGATTCACAGGCAATCTTAATTCTGGCATTTCCTATCTTTTGAGTGTTTGACTTTGTAACCTCAACATTTTTAAAATAGCTTTTTGTGTATAATACATAAATGAAATTTTGGTGATCATAGTGTATAGCTATAGAAATCACAGCACATTATGTTTGTATATGCTTTGTATCTATATCTATCTATCTATCTATATTCAAGTGCATGGGCTATAGGTCTTTTTCCTAAAGTCTATATCTGTGCCCTATGGTAACATGATCTATACTCTGTGGAGCCCATTTCAAAATTGAATAAGTACATGAATAAGCACAAGAGCTAAGGGCCAAATCCTGTCTCTACTCCCTAAAGCCCATGTATCAGCAGAAACCCAAACATAAAAGCATTGCAATGGGATATCCACCCCACACAAGGCAGAGCAGATTAAGTGAGGTTAATTAACTTGAGAGGCTGCAACTGAGGAAGAACGAGGGATTTTTAAGTTCACAAGATAGAACTCAGCTGAGTAGACAGGGCTGATATAAAGCCAGGAAGTTGTCCACACAAAGGGGCTGCAGGGAAAGTAGGCTGCAATCATCCCCTCAGAGTAAAGATGTGTGTTTGAGCTACAGAGTTCAGTAATCTGCAGTTACTTCCTGGGATGAGGGAGTCTGGGTCAGTAAACTCAGATTTGGTCCAGAAGATCAAGAAGGAAGTTGCAAGGAGTCCAGGAAAGTAGCAGCAGGAGCTGGCAGACCACAGTTATCAGATATAAGGTCCCTGGACTGGAACACGGAGTAGTGGGCAGGCCTGGATTCCCCTACCAGCCACTAGAAAAGCAGCAGTGTACCTGGCCTTGGACTGGAAGGCTGACTGGAATGGCAATTGGGCTGCTGACCCAGTGGGACTTTAATACCCTGGAAGGGGAGGAGCATAGTGACCTGGGCAGAGGCCTGAGTCACAAAGAATAAGCACCCTGAGTCTCAGAGGAACAAAGAGAAGACAGGGCGAGGAAAAGGGAATCAGACCTAAGTGCAGCATATTCCCCGATGTGGTCACAAGGAGGCATTCTATTCATGAGTGTACCCAGTGACAGGCATATTCTTTACAAAAGAAGAAATCCAAGAACTGAACTCAAGGACAACATTATGTAAGAAAGATTTAGCAGTATGTTGCTAACACAAATTGGAAACAATTAGAATAAAGGCAAAATTGGGAGAGTGAGCTGCCTGGGATTTCATCAAGCTTTGCTAACTCATCTTTCCCTAAACACAGGTAAAACCTGTGTTCAAAGCCCACCAATGGCATCTTAGGTAAACAGATAAAAAGAAGAGCAGAAGATTCCTTCACTATCACTGATAATCTCATATGAATTTTCAAGAGTCCTTTACTCAGGATAGTACTGGGCAATATGCTTAAGCTAATTTCTTTGCTAGAGTGTAGGTGCATGTATGTGGGAAACCCATTCACTATTTCTATAAATCTCCCTGTTTATGCTAAGCCCCTTTAATTGGTTACTTTAGAAGCAGAAAAACAGAACCATAAAGAAAGATTTCTACCTCATTAGGCTTTTCTTGTGATTATACTACTAATTATTATTTATAGAATGCTGTACACAGTGCTTTACCAACACATAAAAGACAAGAAGCTCCTTTAAAGCAAGGGCTTGCAATCTAAAATCTGTTCCTTTAGGTACAAAGGCCTCCTATTAGTATTACTATTAGCAGTTTCGTCTCTAATATACATAAAGAAATGTAAATCTTCAGATGTTACAGTTAGAACAGCAGTAGCTTCAGAGATTGCACTGTGGGTTTTATTTTATTTATTTTTTTTTTGTAACACTGCTTATTAAGTAGATCACAGATGTTGTAAGCCTGGTCAGTGGGCACTATTACGACTGAGATTTTCAAAGCTGTCTAGGAGAACTGAATACCAAGTTCCATTAATTTTAAGGCTTAGGGGACGAGTTTTTTTTTTCAAAGTATAATCTCTTTGCTGAAACAAACCTCACACAAAGTCATAGACCAAAGAATATTATTCACTATATGTATAATGCCAACTCCTTGCTAAGTGCTTTACAGACAGGTATGAAGTCAAATGGTAAAATTTTCATAAATCTCTAAGGGTCATATTTTAAAGGTATTTTGGTGCCTACAGATAAGCTCCTAATGAGTTTATGAAAAGCACCTAAGAATCTAATCCTCATTGACTGACTTAGGCCTTGTCTACATTACAGAGGAAATTCGATCTAAGCTATGCAATTTGAGTTACGTGAATAGTGTAACTCAAATCGACTTAGCTTAGATCTACTTACCAGGGGGTCCACACTACGTGATGTCTAGGGGAGATGCTCTCTCATCGACTCCCCCTACTCTTCTGGATCCGGTGGAGTACAGGAGTTGACGGGAGAGCGATCTGCAGTTGGTTTAGCAGGTGTTCACTAGACCCGTTAAATCAACCGCTGATGTATTGATCACCAGTCGTCGATCTTCTTGTAAGTGTAGACTAGCTCTCAGACTCCTAAGTGACTACCAGTCAAGTGAGATGTAGAGATAGATGACACCATACACATTAGTAAAATACAAAGCAAATTCAAGAAACTGGCAGTCAAAGTGGAACTCTGAGAAACCAGATCCAGGTACTCAACTGCCATGTGGTAGGTGTCCCAGAGGAGGAAGAAAGAACAACATGCTGTCTTCTAAAATATCCATATAAGTAAACAAATATTTCCTAGTGCAGTTAAAAAAAAAAGAACCAAATTGAATTGAACCCCACCACAGCCTCCAATCCAAAGTCTTGCCAATGAAAAAGCTCAGAGCCTTAATATCAACATTGTGACAAGTGAAAATAGGGAACAATCCTCAAAAGGAAACAACTTTCTCTTATCCTGAGATAGCTTTATGGATACACTGCACAAAAGAATGTGAGCCTTTGGAGAAAAAAAAGACAAAAGACCTTTATTTTTCATTGTGGTATCCAGCCAAACTGCAAATAATTTACAAAGGAAAGCCAAAAATGTACGGTACTCCAGTGGAACTGATGGATATTTTTGACTTCAAAGAGACCTTAGGTGAGTCTCTAAAATCACCATGGGAACTAAGCAGATAACCAGTGTGAAGTAGAGATGGGAATAGGAAATACAAGAAAACTTCATGAAAGAAGAAAGAAAACTGCATGGTGAATATTAAAATATGTGGACTCCCAAAAAGCGGAGAAAAACAAGTTAGTCAATACTTGGTTAGCAGCATCTTTGAAACTACTATTGGTCGGTGACTCACACTTGTTTCAGGCAGCTGGGGACTGCAGGTAGGCGATAATGCTCTACAAACAGATTTAAACAATTCCTGTTTAATACTGATGTATTAGTTTCTTTTGTCGTTTTCTTGCTCTTGTTGGGACCTGGCAAGGAATACAATACGCTGCCAAGGAAGCAGGGTCTGAGAACTCATTAGGAACAAGCCTTGCAGAATAGGGAGGAGAGGCCTATGATTATTGGACCAGCAGCTATATAGGCTGACACTTACTGGAGATGGCTCAAAAATTCAATAGGCCAAATTCCCTGCTGGTGTGAATGGGCAAAGCTCCACTGAAGTCAGGGGAGCAGCACTGTTTGCCAACTCTGACGTTTTTATCACATCTCGCAATATTTGATGCTCTTCATACAGCCACACCTCCGGGTCATTATGTGAAAACCTCAGCTTTCAGTGGACCAAAAAAAAAAAGTTCCTGATCCTCATGGCTGCAGAGAAAAGCTTAGAAATGTGACCTGAATGCAACATAAAATCTCAAAAATCAGGAGGAAAATTCAAAGGACCCCAAAGGAAGTTGGGTATGTCATTACTCAATTCTAATTCTCAACTACAATGGGACCAGGGGTGTCAGGGAAAAGCTTTGTTAGCTGAACAGTGGCCTGGAGGAGTGAAGGAGGATTTCTCCCTTCCAAATCGATATGGAAACCCCCCTTACACTAAGCCTATGTATTTAGGCTTAAAGCAATAGGTGAGGATTTGGGCCTAAAACAATAACCCAGAAGTGTTTCAAAAATCTGTATTCAAAATCATATACTCTGCAGTATATAACAGAAAGATCTGTGCTACAGAATTACTTGGTTAAGTTTATGAAAGTTTATGAAACAGAACAATTATCTGATGCAAAAACTGACAGGAGTAGGACAGACAATTTACATAATACAAACTGAAAAAATGCCCTGGACTAGACGGCTTTGCTATGATCTTCTATGAAAATCTTTTATGAAAACTTTCCTCAGTCTTAGGAAGAGTCTTTGTAGAAATATTAATAATGAAGGAACTGATCCCAAGTATCAAATAAGCAATTGTAAAACACTGCTCCCAAAGAAGGAAAACCTGTTGATTGATGTTCAGCTTATTATCTAATATACTTGTTAAACACACAAGCAAAGATGTTGATCAAGAGGCTGGCAATGAGGCTGGAGGGAGTTATAGGAAAGCTAATTAAATGGGACCAAAACAGATCAGAGAGGGGAAGCAGTCAAGAGATAACTAAGAAATTTAAATAGCATCCATTCATTCTGATGAAAGCATCATGAACTTATGATTGTATTTCTTGTTGCGGAGAGGACTTTAGGCAGCCAACGGGAAAAAGTCATTTAACCGAACTGGAGAAATATGGACTTTGGCCAAACAAAAGCAATATCTATCTATGATTATAATGCTCCAAGGTACTACTTTAAATAGAGGAGGCGGTTGCAGTGGGGAAAAAGCATTTGCACTACACACTGGTCATGTTCTCAAGGCTCTCCCCCTAGTTGTTCCCCCTCTGTCCTCTTTTATTCTCCCTAGTGGATGTTGCATTTCCCCTTTCTTGGAAGCTTTTCTGTCATTTCTCTCTTCCTCATTTCATCTCCTTCCCGTTTACCAGATTGCTGTTGTCTCTCTTTACCCTTTGCATAGAGGCTGACTTCAAGCAGTAGGAGTAATGGAAGAAAATAAGAAAAGAAAAATTTAGATGGTCAAACCCGGGTAAAACATCCCTGTAATAGCTCTATCGAACTGTTGAATTTTCTCCCAAGGGAAGTGCAGGAAGGCTCTTCATTTAGGAAGTTTAAAACTGGACGAGACAAAGTGGTATGGGGAATAATCCTTCATCAGCAGGGAGATAATGTGGATGACAGCCTTTTATTTCTATCCTCTTCAACAAAACAGAATGAGAAGATTTTCTGGATGTTTCTGCTAAAATATCTAGCAATAAAATAGTTAACAATGACTTTATCTAAACTTTCATCATAGGCTTGATTGTTAATATCTTATGGAGATGATGCGATACTACACTTATTTTGGGCTGCCACGCTGCGGAGACGAATACAATGGCTCACACTGGGGAGACTTTATTGGCAGGCATAAAAGATAAAAAACAATCTTTTAAAATAAAAACTTCTATTCTGCACAAAGTGCCATCAAAAATACTGAAGAGATGCTATGGCTTGCTTCAGACCCTCCTCACAGATGAAATAAGATTGGGTAATGACACATGTCTGGGATACACCTTATCACTCTTGCTGTTTCATCTAGTTATAAATACTTAGCTGAGCAAATAAGAATTAACAGAATGAACCTAGGACTGCAGTTGTGAACAATAGAGCATAAAATTGATCTGTAAGCTGACTCTGTATTACTGTTTCTCACTCAGCCTCTAACATCTGTACCTAAACTAGTGTTAGAATTGGGTAGATTTAGCTTTGCACCTAGATACAAACTAAACCTATAAAAACAGAAATGCTCCCAGGAGGATCAACCCTTTCTAAAAACAGTGAACTAAACCCAAACTCATCTGGTTCTGTTGGCATGGAACAAAACTTAAATACCTATAGAGTCAGATAAAGGACTTAAACGAAGGCAGCTCTTTTGATTTGACTTAAATGTTGTTCACAATAAGAGCTGAGAATTGGTATGGGGTGGAGACATGGAGTGGACTATGCTATATTAGAACTGATTCTCAGTTCCCTAGCTCACTCATCACACCTGCAAGGTCTCCCCTGGAAAATAAAATGAATAAATAGACAAGAAATACAATTTTATGCAGTTTCTTCTTTTAACATTCATTCATTCTTGCATTACCATGATGAAAAAAAAAATGTTTTCTTGACTCACTGATTTTTTTAAAACCTGGTATGTCACAATTTCATGACATTTCATAAAATAAAAATGTAGAAACACATACTCATAACAATATGGACAATATCAAATATTCTCTGTAGATATATATCCCCAGAGAATATTTGATATTGACCATATGTGTATGTTATGTGTATGAGTTTCTACATTTTTATTTTATGAAATGTCATGAAATTGTGACATGAATATATATAGTTCAGTATACAGGAATGATGTAGGAATGATGTTTTGCAGCAGGTTAGAATTGTTATTTAAATCAAATATTTTATCTGGACTCTGTATATAGTACACTCAGTAGTCACAAATTACATAAAACAGATGCTTTAAGTGAATGTATTATATTTTGGCCAAAGGGCAGACCAAAGAGCATATGATACACAAACTTAAAGTTCCAAGCTTATCCAATATAGGCCCAGAATTAAGTAACATAGGAACATTTCAGAACAGATAAGTGAGAAGAATTAAGGTCTTTATAGTGTGTACATACATTAAATCCATATCCTGACCTGACACTTTTAACATGTATTTTATATCTTTCTGTACATAAATATCTAGACATACTATATTTAACTGGGAAACTCAGCTTCACACAACTGTGTTATATCTTAAGAGGAGGTTACTCACCCTGTGCAGTAACTGACTTTATTCAAGATGAGTGTCCCTGTGGGTGCTCCACTCCAGGTGTTGGTGTGTCCCTGCGCCTTCACTCGGAGATTTTTACAGCAGTACTCGTATCGTTTGCGCACGAGCAGAGCCTACCCCCCCGCTCGGAGTGTACCTTAATAGTACACGTGTGAAACAGATCTCCTCAGTTCCTTCTCTACAACGGAGGCTACCCCAACTCCAAAGTAGAGGGGAGGAGGGTGGGTAGTGGAGCACCCACAGGGACACTCATCTCAAAGAATGTCAGTTACTGCACAGGGTGAGTAACCTCCTCTTCGAGAGAAAGATATCCCTGTGGGTGCTCCACTCCAGGTGACTTAAAAGCAGTGTACCTCAAGGAGGTAGGGACTTTGGATTTGGTAAGAATGTGGTAGATAATACAGCTCTGCCTAATCATGCATCAGAGAGAGGGCCCTGAGTAAGGCCCTTACTTAATGCTTAACGAATGTGTGTTCAGAAGACCAAGTGGCCGCTTTGCAGATGTCAGCCAGAGGAACTTTGCGTAGAAAAGCCACGGACGTAGCCACTGATCTAGTGGAGTGAGTTCTGATGCTGGCAGGAGGCGTAACTTTCTTTATCTGGTAGCACAGTTGGATACACTCAGAAATCCAGTTTGAAAGTCTCTGGGTAGAAATAGGTGTCCCTCTGGAGCGCTCCGCAATGGACAAAAAGCGTCTGGAAGAATTCCTAAAGGGCTTGGTTCTATCCAGATAGAAGGACAAAGCCCTGCGTACATCTAATGTATGCATTGTAGATTCAAAAGAGTTTGTATGTGGTTTAGGAAAGAAGGTTGGTAGGTGTATTAGCTCATTGATGTGGAATGACGAATGCACCTTTGGAAGAAACTTGGGATGTAGTCAAAGGGTAACCTTGTCCTTGAAAAATAGCGTATAAGGTGGGTCTGCCATGAAAGCTGTTATTTCTCCTGCCCATCTGGCGGAGGTGATTACCACTAAGAATGCTGTTTTCATAGAGGGGTGTAAGAGGGAGCAAGTGGCTAGGGGCTCGGATGGTTGTTGAGTTAAGCATGACAATACTAAGTGAAGGTTCCATAGAGGGGTAGGAAGTTTTTTCTATGTCCAGGTATAGGGATTGTAGCCCCTTAAGAAAATGCTTGCTGATTGGATGAGCAAAAACAGAGATATTATCCATCTTGTCATGAAAAGCTGTAATAGCAGCTAAGTGGACTTTGATGGAGTTGAAAGCCCGATTGCTTGAGGTCTAATAGGTAGTCAAGTATGAGAGGAAGAGGTGCAGAAGTAGGAGGATGTTGTTTTGTTGAGCATCATTGTGTGAATCACTTCCATTTTCAAAGATAAGTGATTTGAGTAGATTGTGTTCTGCTACGTAAGAGTACTCTTTGAACCTGCTCAGAGCATGCTAGTTAGTCTTGGGAGAACCATGTAGGAACCAAGCTTTGAGATGAAGCATAGACAGGTTGGGATGAAGAAAATGGCCATGTTGCTACAATAGGAGATTCAGAGCCCTTGGAAGAAATGAAGTACTTGTGATCCGCCCACTTACAAGTTGACAGGCTTGCAGCCGGAGTCTACCAGATGGCCTTAGCAGGTTCCAAAAGGGCTGTGTTGATCGGTAATGCAATCCTAGAGGAAGAAGAGAGTTATAGGATGTCTGTTAACTCATGCTGCTGTTCAGGAACCTCCTCCAAGCTAATTCGTAACTCACTAGCAACTCTTTTGAAAAGATCTTGAAATTTTGAGGAGTCGTTTGAAGATGACGGGGGAGGAGGCAATAGGGCTTCATCAGGGATAACAAATGGCTCTACTGGGTTGGAGGCAAGTTGGGACTGATCCTGTAGTTGTGATGGTGCTGCCTGGACCCTTACGTTAGTGGCAGGTTCATCAGCTGGCAGTGGCGGGCAGGTTTTGCGCCTGGCTGTGATGGTGTAGCGAGTGTTGTCTCGAGGATAAGATGCCCGTGGAGCCCAATATTGCCACTATGGTGGGAAGGGCATGGGTGGTGCCATCAAGGGGTTCACACACCATGGGGCAGGATCCTGAGAGTATGACCAGGTGATTTTTCTATGACCTCTATTGATTGGGGTCTGAGGATGGCAGATCTGATAGGGTGAAAACTCCCCCTGCAGACCAGCTTCCTCATCACTGGAGGAATGCTGTCTGGACCCTGACTGAGCATTTGGAGAGAGGTAGGCATTAAGTAGGGGTGACTGCAGGATAGGTGACACCAGCAGGTCCCTTGACTGTATCAGTTGTGGTGCTGGAGCTTCTCTGTGAGGTGAGGGCTGTGGAAGAGGAATCTGCTGTGAAGAATGGTTCCTCTGCACCGGTGCCCTGAGCATTGTTTCATTGCTCAGTGGGAGCTCAGTGGGAGACGGTGCTAGGAGAGCAAGAATAGCCTATGGGGGGGTCAGGCATGTCAACATGCGTCGGCACCGCTTCCGTCACGGTGCCAAACGGTGCCACGAGAGAGGCAGGCAACTGGAAGCCTGAAGCATCAGCACCAGAGCTTCATGCTAGTGCTACTGCTGCAGCCACAGGTGGCTTTCACGCAGCACAAGAGGAGCCCTGCCCATCATAAGTGCTCAGCTGGGAAAGCACCAGGAGGGAGACTGTACACCTGCCGGAGAAGTCTTGTCCCGTGAAGAACCCTTTGCGGGTGAGAGAGGGTGCCGTTTCTTTGCAGTCTTCTTGTCTTTTTTGGGGGGGGTGGGGAGCTGCGGCGTGTAGCTATGTCAGCACCCGGGTCTGAAGCTGACCCTAGAGATTTCTGGAGGAGGAGCAGTTTTAATCTCAGCTCCCTGTCCTTACGTGCCCTGGATTTAAGTTTACTGCAGTGGGCACATTTTGGGGGGATGTGGGACTCCCCCAAACATTTTATACATTTTGAATGGCCATGTGAAAAAGGGATGGCATCATTGCAGTTAGAGCAGCGCTTAAAGCCTGGGGAGCCAGGCATGTTGGAAGTGGCTGCCGCTGACAGGAACACATTTTTTTTTTTTGTAGTTTTAAAGAAAGACACAGGAAAATTGCTATCTAATTACTACTGGTAACAAACTAACTAACAGGGAAAGTATATGAACGAAGGAAGAGAAAAGTCTCTAATGAGTCTGCTGAGCTCCGTCTCAGGCCGGGGACAGTAGAGAAGGAACTGAGGAGACCGGTCTTGCACGTGTACTATTAAGATACATTCAGAGTGGGAGGGCAGGCTCTGCAGCTGCGCGACCGATATGTGTACTGTTGTAAAAATCTCCGAGCAAAGGCACAGGGATGCACCAACACCTGGAGTGGAGCACCCACAGGGACATCTCTCAAAGAAGAACAGTCCTTTGCTCATTTTACTAACATGTCTCTTCTAGACAATTGCTTTTCCCCCCCTCTCATCTCCACTGAGATATTATATAACCTACTGGACTGCAAGCTGCTTAAATAGGTCAATTAAGATTTAGGGATTTGTTGTTAGTGTCTATAACAGGCTATTACTGCAAGATCTGCCACCTCATTCTCAACTGATTTTGAACTACCAATCTTCTCTGGCTACGGTTAGTCCAGGAAAATCACTTCACATGCCAAGTTTACAATTTGTATAATTCCACGGCTATCATCAAACAAGAAGTTACATAGTAAGAAACATGCATGACAAAAACTATTTTTAAAAGAATATGTTTGCCCATTGACAGAGCTAACAGTAAAGGTAAATAAAAAGTAGCTCTTCTTGCAGCTCGCTAGTTTCTCTATAATGTAAGGTCCTAGCTATCAGCTGTTGAATGCAGCGAAATACAAAATTTCATCCCCCTGGTTTCTTTCACACTGACCATCCATCTGGACTTGTACCTCTCCTTTTATACTCCAGTGCTGGTAAAATGACCTCCTGGTTACACCTAGTGAGGTAATACGGGGCTGATGGTAGATGGTATAGTCATTCATAGCATATGCAGAAGTTAAGACAAGTGCAATGATAAAACTTACACTCATTGAGTCAAATTCACCACTTTTGCAGGTGGTAAATTTGTCCCCCACCATGTTTAAGTATGCTACAATATGTTGGGATAGGAAATACAGTTTTAAGTATCTTGTTAGCTACTTTTTATCCTGCTATTGTCATAAGTAAATAAACACATTTTCTAGTCCTTTTCCTTTTAAATGAAGGTCTCAGGAAATGAACAACCACTGTAATGTTGCTAACAAAATGAATGACCGCCCTGCACCTTTAAGCAGGGTTTTTTAGGCTGGGCTGGCCCAGTGAAGGGAGCAGTGCTTTATGGCCGGGGGTGGTGGGCTGGGGAGAGGTGAAAATTGCAGCAAAAGAGGCAGAGTGGTGGCTAACTCATCCCTTGGGAATACAGGGTTTGAAAAGGAGCAGCAGAGTGCTGGGAGCCTTCCTTTTTACACAGACCAAAGCCCTTCCCCCCCTTCAGTCCCAGGAGAAAGGCAGGAACTAAGAGGAAGTCTCAGCCCTGGTCTACACTAGGACTTTAGGTCGAATTTAGCAGCATTAAATTGATGTAAACCTGCACCCGTCCACACGATGAAGCCCTTTATTTCGACTTAAAGGGCTCTTAAAATCAATTTCCTTACTCCACCCCTGACAAGTGGATTAGCGCTTAAATCGGCCTTGCTGGCTCGAATTTGGGGTACTGTGGACACAATTCGACGGTATTGGCTTCCGGGAGCTATCCCAGAGTGCTCCATTGTGACTGCTCTGGACAGCACTCTCAACTCAGATGCACTGGCCAGGTAGACAGGAAAAGAACCGCAAACTTTTGAATCTCATTTCCTGTTTGGCCAGCGTGGCAAGCTGCAGGTGACCACGCAGAGCTCATCAGCAGAGGTGACCATGATGGAGTCCCAGAATCGCAAAAGAGCTCCAGCATGGACCGAACGGGAGGTACGGGATCTGATCGCTGTTTGGGGAGAGGAATCGGTGCTATCAGAACTCCGTTCCAGTTTTCGAAATGCCAAAACCTTTGTCAAAATCTCCCAGGACATGAAGGACAGAGGCCATAACAGAGACCCGAAGCAGTGCCGCGTGAAACTGAAGGAGCTGAGGCAAGCCTACCAGAAAACCAGAGAGGCAAACGGCCGCTCCGGGTCAGAGCCCCAAACATGCTGCTTCTATGATGAGCTGCATGCCATTTTAGGGGGTTCAGCCACCACTACCCCAGCCGTGTTGTTTGACTCCTTCAATGGAGATGGAGGCAATACGGAAGCAGGTTTTGGGGACGAAGAAGATGATGATGAGGAGGAGGTTGTAGATAGCTCACAGCAAGCAAGCAGAGAAACCGGTTTTCCCGACAGCCAGGAACTGTTTCTCACCCTAGACCTGGAGCCGGTACCCCCCGAACCCACCCAAGGCTGCCTCCTGGACCCAGCAGGCAGAGAAGGGACCTCCAGTGAGTGTACCTTTTAAAATACTATACATGGTTTAAAAGCAAGCATGTGAAAGGATTACTTTGCCCTGGCATTCGCGGCTCTCCTGGATGTACTCCCAAAGCCTTTGCGAAAGGTTTCTGGGGAGGGCAGCCTTATTGCGTCCTTCATGGTAGGACACTTTACCACTCCAGGCCAGTAACACGTACTCGGGAATCATTGTAGAATAAAGCATTGCAGTGTATGTTTGCTGGCGTTCAAACAACATCTGTTCTTTATCTCTCTGTGTTATCCTCAGGAGAGTGAGATATAATTCATGGTCACCTGGTTGAAATAGAGTGCTTTTCTTCAGGGGACACTCAGAGGAGCCCATTCCTGCTGGGCTGTTTGCCTGTGGCTAAACATAAATGTTCCTCGCTGTTAGCCACAGAGAGGAGTGAGGGTTGAGGGGGTAGCCATGCGGTGGGGGGAGGCAAAATGCGACCTTGTAATGAAAGCACATGTGCTATGTATGTAATGTTAACAGCAAGGTTTACCCTGAAAGAGTGTAGCCACTGTTTTATAAAATGTGTCTTTTTAAATACCACTGTCCCTTTTTTTTTCTCCACCAGCTGCATATGTTTCAATGATCACAGGATCTTCTCATTCCCAGAGGCTAGTGAAGATTAGAAAGAAAAAAAAACGCACTCGAGATGAAATGTTCTCCGAGCTCATGCTGTCCTCCCACACTGACAGAGCACAGACAAATGTGTGGAGGCAGACAATCTCAGAGTGCCGGAAAGCACAAAATGACCGGGAGGAGAGGTGGCGGGCTGAAGAGAGTAAGTGGCGGGCTGAAGACAGGGCTGAAGCTCAAATGTGGCGGCAGCGTGATGAGAGGAGGCAGGATTCAATGCTGAGACTGCTGGAGGACCAAACCAGTATGCTCCAGTGTATGGTTGAGCTGCAGCAAAGGCAGCTGGAGCACAGACTGACACTACAGCCCCTGAGTAACCAACCGCCCTCCTCCCCAAGTTCCATAGCCTCCACACCCAGACGCACAAGAACGCGGTGGGGGGGGGCCACCGGCCAACCAGCCACTCCGCCACAGAGGATTGCCCAAAAAAAAAGAAGGCTGTCATTCAATAAATTTTAAAGTTGTAAACTTTTAAAGTGCTGTGCTTAAAGTGCTGTGTGGCATTTTCCTTCCCTCCTCCACCACCCCTCCTGGGCTACCTTGGTAGTCATCCTCCTATTTGTGTGATGAATGAATAAAGAATGCATGAATATGAAGCAACAATGACTTTATTGCCTCTGCAAGCGGTGATTGAAGGGAGGAGGGGAGGGTGGTTAGCTTACAGGGAAGTAGAGTGAACCAAGGGGCGGGGGGTTTCATCAAGGAGAAACAAACAGAACTTTCACACTGTAGCCTGGCCAGTCATGAAACTGGTTTTCAAAGCTTCTCTGATGCGTACCGTGCCCTCCTGTGGTCTTCTAACCGCCCTGGTGTCTGGCTGCGCGTAACCAGCAGCCAGGCGATTTGCCTCAACCTCCTACCCCGCCATAAACGTCTCCCCCTTACTCTCACAGATATTGGGGAGCACACAGCAAGCAGTAATAACAGTGGGAATATTGGTTTCGCTGAGGTCTAAGCGAGTCAGTAAACTACGCCAGTGCACCTTTAAACGTCCAAATGCACATTCTACCACCATTCTGCACTTGTTCAGCCTGTAGTTGAACAGCTCCTGACCACTGTCCAGGCTGCCTGTGTACGGCTTCATGAGCCATGGCATTAAGGGGTAGGCTGGGTCCCCAAGGATACATATAGGCATTTCAACATCCCCAACAGTTATTTTCTGGTCTGGGAATAAAGTCCCTTCCTGCAGCTTTTGAAACAGACCAGAGTTCCTGAAGATGCGAGCGTCATGTACCTTTCCCGGCCATTCCACGTTGATGTTCGTGAAACGTCCCTTGTGATCCACCAGAGCTTGCAGCACTACTGAAAAGTACCCCTTGCGGTTTATGTACTCGGCGGCTTGGTGCTCCGGTGCCAAGATAGGGATATGGGTTCCGTCTATGGCCCCACCACAGTTAGGGAATCCCATTGCAGCAAAGCCATCCACTATGACCTGCACATTTCCCAGGGTCACTACCCTTGATATCAGCAGATCTTTGATTGCATGGGCTACTTGCATCACAGCAGCCCCAACAGTAGATTTGCCCACTCCAAATTGATTCCCAACTGACCGGTAGCTGTCTGGCATTGCAAGCTTCCACAGGGCTATCGCCACTCGCTTCTCACCTGTGAGGGCTGTTCTCATCTTGGTATTCATGCGCCTCAGGGCAGGGGAAAGCAAGTCACAAAGTTCCATGAAAGTGCCCTTACGCATGCGAAAGTTTCGCAGCCACTGAGAATCGTCCCAGACCTGCAACACTATGCGGTCCCACCAGTCTGTGCTTGTTTCCCGAGCCCAGAATCGGCGTTTCACAGCATGAACCTGCCCCATTAGCACCATGATGCATGCATTGGCAGGGCCCATGCTTTCAGAGAAATCTGTGTCCATGTCCTGATCACTCACGTGACTGTGCTGACGTTGCCTCTTCGCCCAGTATCGCTTTGCCAGGTTCTGGTGCTGCATATACTGCTGGATAATGCGTGCGGTGTTTAATGTGCTCCTAATTGCCGAAGTGAGCTGAGCGGCCTTCATGCTTGCCTTGGTATGGCGTCCGCACAGAAAAAAGGCGCGGAACGATTGTCTGCTGTTGCTCTGACGGAAGGAGGGGCGACTGACGACACGGCTTACAGGGTTGGCTTCAGGGAGCTAAAATCAACAAAGGGGGTGGCTTTACATCAAGGAATATTTCAGGCAGGACTTCACGGAGGGTTCCAATAAGAAATGGTGCACCTAAGTTATTGTTCTTATTGGAATAAGGAGGTTAGTCTGGCCTCTGATTGATACATGGCTAGATTTACCTCGCTGCACCTTCTCTGTGAGTGACTTCTCTGTGAGGTTCAATAAGGATAAGTGCAGAGTCCTGCACTTAGGACGGAAGAACCCAATGCACAGCTACAGACTAGGAACCGAATGGCTAGGCAGCAGTTCTGCGGAAAAGGACCTAGGGGTGACAGTGGATGAGAAGCTGGATATGAGTCAGCAGTGTGCCCTTGTTGCCAAGAAGGCCAATGGCATTTTGGGATGTATAAGTAGGGGCATAGCGAGCAGATCGAGGGATGTGATCGTTCCCCTCTATTCGACATTGGTGAGGCCTCATCTGGAGTACTGTGTCCAGTTTTGGGCCCCACACTTCAAGAAGGATGTGGATAAATTGGAGAGTGTCCAGCGAAGGGCAACAAAAATGATTAGGGGACTGGAACACATGAGTTATGAGGAGAGGCTGAGGGAGCTGGGCTTGTTTAGCCTGCAGAAGAGAAGAATGAGGGGGGATTTGATAGCTGCTTTCAACTACCTGAAAGGGGGTTCCAAAGAGGATGGCTCTAGACTGTTCTCAATGGTAGCAGATGACAGAACGAGGAGTAATGGTCTCAAGTTGCAGTGGGGGAGGTTTAGATTGGATATTAGGAAAAACTTTTTCACTAAGAGGGTGGTGAAACACTGGAATGCGTTACCTAGGGAGGTGGTAGAATCTCCTTCCTTAGAGGTTTTTAAGGTCAGGCTTGACAAAGCCCTGGCTGGGATGATTTAACTGGGAATTGGTCCTGCTTTGAGCAGGGGGTTGGACTAGATGACCTTCTGGGGTCCCTTCCAACCCTGATATTCTATGATTCTATGATTCTATGAGTGCAGTTTGACCTAGAGGAACGAGTCCCCTAGACGGGGGAGGAGGCAAATGAGTACAAAACAAATCTGGTCTATTTCTTGTTTTGATCCACTCCATCTATCTTTTACATCTTTGGCTGGCAGCAGACGGTGCAGAAGGACTGCATGCCATCCACATCTCATGGCTGCTCAGCAGAAGATGGTACAATAGGACTGCTAGCCATCCGTATTGCCTGCCTGCTCACCATAAGACAGTTCAATAGGACTGACTGCAGGACTAAAGAGAATGACCTGGTCAAGTCACTCCAAATTTAGTCCCTGCGCCCATGTCTGCCCAGGCGCTCCCAGCCGACGTGGCCAGGAGCACCTCAGACATGACGAGGACGGCTACCAGTCGTACTGTACCATCTGCTGCCACAAGGCAATGGGTTGCTGCTATTGTGTAGCAATGCCGTACCGCGTCTGCCAGCACCCAGGAGACATACGGTGACGGTTACCTGAGCGGGCTCCATGCTTGCCGTGGTATGGTGTCTGCACAGGTAACTCAGGAAAAAGGTGCAAAACGATTGTCTGCCCTTGCTTTCACGGAGGGAGGGAGGGAAGGGGGGCCTGACGATATGTACCCAGAACCACCCGCAACAATGTTTTAGCCCCATCAGGCACTGGGATCTCAACCCAGAATTCCAATGGGCAGCGGAGACTGTGGGAACTGTGGGATAGCTATCCATAGTGCAACGCTCCGGAAGTTGACTCTAGCCTCGGTACTGTGGAAGCACTCCACCGAGTTAATGCACTCAATGTACTTAGAGCATTTTCTGTGGGGACACACACACTCGAATATATAAAACCGATTTCTAAAAAAACGACTTCTATAAATTCGACCTTATTCCGTAGTGTAGACATACCCTCAGTAGGACTCCTCTGGGGTACTAAAGCTTAATTGGGCTTCACTCCAGGTGGAAGCAGAGCAGTGAGCAGGGAGAAGGAGGAGGGAGAAAATCCTCCTCCCACTTCAGTCCTGGAATGGAGAAGCAGGGCTTTGTCCCAGCATGGCTCCAGGCAGACACAGAACAATGAGAGCAGGGAGGAACAGGGAGAGGATTAATTCTCCCTTTACCCTGGTACAGGCTGGGCAAGGCAGGCATAGCAGAGTGAATTCACAAAGGGAGGTGCAGTTGAGTACTGAGGCAGCTCGGAGTCAGATTCTATCCCTAAGTATACAGAGGAGGAGAGGGAAGGGGAGTGAGGCTGTGCGGTGCACAGAGGTTTAGGGAATAGGGTTTCTGCTTTTACCTGCTGTGGGTAGGAGACAGCAGGGGGGTGGAATTTTGCTTCTCCCTCCCAATTAATGTCAGTGGGACAGGGAACTGGGGAGGAATCAACCCCTGCACAGAGTTGACAGAGTACAGTGATTTGGGCCGGGGTGAATCAAGGGCAGGATTCTTGCAATAAGAGTGAGGGGCCCGGGGAGCCTGGGATAGTGCCTTTCATTACAAAGGGCAGCCTATCAGGCTTGGGCAAGGGGAGCTCAAGGTGAAGCACTCACCCAGACAAGTGAACTGGCTGCGTTCGATGGTGGGACAGTCAGACGGGATTTGATACAAGCAATCAGGGTTATTGTGTCTGAGGTTGTTTCCACAGCTTTGCAAGCCATACAAGGTGTAATGGCTCGCCCAGATCTAGGACATTCAACTCAGGTAACTGCAGTACATTCCACGCAGGTGATTTCAGGAGATGAGGCAGACACAGAGGGCGGGGTGAGTTAAATCAACAACGGATAAACGTTTACAATTGTAGAGGTGTTTGGATCTGCTTTGGGGAGAGGTACATGAGGTGGTTTAGGGTCCCATACCAAAATGATGTGGCAAAGGTGAGGACTGTGGGCACTAGTGGTTCCTCTGAAGCTTACCCCATCATGTGTTGGGGTTTTTTGGGTAATCATATGGGTCAGCAAGAAACTGTCTCAGTTTGTCTGGGGAGGCCCAGCCCGTAAGCAGATGCAGAGTGTAAGCAGATGCAGGGTATTGCACGGCTGATACAGGCTAACTAAATTCCTCCAACATGGGGACAACCTTGGGAGAAGTGTCTTGCTAAGGCTGCATTCTTTAGCTGTGCTTGTGTTACAGCTGAAGCTTACCCAGAGAGAAGCCCGGCCTTATCAGATATGTAAATATAATCCGGTGGACATGCAATACATTCAGTGGCATACATCTAATCACAGCAGTTGCTGTTGCAGAATTGGGCGGGCATGCAATACATTCAAGGGCATACATTTCTTTATAACAGTGGCTTTTGCAGCATGTGTACATTCAGGCATGCATGCAAACCATGTTTTGGGTCTCATACAGGACAATCCTGCCATGGTGGTGAGGGGTGGTACAGGACGCAGGGTCGAACAAATGTGACGTGCAGGTAGGCCCTGTTTGAACAGGGCGTGGATGACAGAAGAAAGGTGGTGCAAAGGTCCAGCTTCAAGCATTGGAATGGGCGAAGGCCTCCTGTGGGACTACCCCAGCAAAGCCAATGGGTCAAATGTATGTGCTGGGTTTCTTTTAATGGGGATTTTTATCCTCTTTATATAAAATAATAATGATTAAAGTCAAGGGTGGGGTTTGGCCATGTTGTTAAGGCAATAATTCCACAAGGAGGAATTCGGGGGTACAGTGGCAGGGCCACCCAACCAATTGCCTCTGCACAATTTCTGTATTTTGCCCTGAGGCTTGGCCCCCGGAAAGGCTCCAGGGAATTACATTGCTTCATAACCTCTCTGGGGTTGACAATGGCCTCGCACACACCTTGTCTCATTTTCAGCTCCACAGTCTTCTGGAGTTGGCACCAGGAGCCAGCCGAGAACCCAGGCAGATGCCCCTGGCACTATGGAACCTTGGCAAAGAATGGTTGTCAGGGTGTTGTGGAGATCAGTTGCTCCGTGCAACGTGGCAGGGCTGTGAGAGAAGTTTTAATGATTCCATGCAATTTCGGGATCAGGAAGGCCGGTCATCAATACGGCCCTTTACAGAGGAACCGGTGCTGCGGTACATGCTGTCATTCGCAACATGCTGTCAACTGGCATCCTCCACAATCTCAAATTGCCTTTCTGCCATTACATTCATCAGTAGGCTAAATGGTTATCCTAATCCTTGCAGTGTTTTTTTGTTTGAAGGTTTTTGGCTGGGTGGTCACGTACTGGTGGCCGCAGGGTGGATTGTTGTTGTTGTCCCCTCATGGTTTACATACTTAGGAATCTTATGCAGATCCTTGGCTATGTATGTCGTAATGGACAGGAGGCAGCCTTGTTCAGGGCTGCATTCTTGACAGCATTTTTTGGTGCTTTCAAGATCAGTGAGCTAGTACCTGGATCCGGTAGGGACTCAACCGGAATGGCTTTGCAACTGCGGGATATACAATGGCATGAGCATTCAAAAATGTAGCACTTGCGACGGTCAAAGACAGCTCAACTCAGCTGGGGTGAATCTGTGATCTTCCAGCAGGGTGGTGAGCCTGGATCTGCCCAGTTCAGGCTTTGAAGGCCGACAGGGTTATAAGGCCAAAGGGGGAAGGTCCCTTTTTATGCATGGTGAGGGGAGTCCCCTCACAGCATATCAATTTGTTACTGTGTTGAGATGGGGGCTAATGAGGATGGGGCTGCCAGCCC
Source organism: Lepidochelys olivacea (assembly GCF_965140295.1). Lineage (NCBI taxonomy): Eukaryota > Metazoa > Chordata > Testudines > Cheloniidae > Lepidochelys > Lepidochelys olivacea. The sequence goes on from NC_140411.1 coordinate 174,235,547, forward strand.
ATGAATTGGGATCCCCCTCATTCAGAATCAGGGCAGCAATGGCAGCAGCACAGCTAGGTATGGGAGCAGAGGCAACCCAGGCAATTGGGCGTTGGCATTCAGTTGTGTACCGAACGTATGTCAGACCTCAGGCGGCAAGTCAGCATTAATTTCTCGTAATCTCATTACAAATATTGGACGACCAGTCATGAAGATGGATCTGTGGGCATAGTATTGTCTTTTGGACCCATAGGCATGTGTTCAGGTTGCCCAAGGGTTTGCAGCTGGGCTTCAGTGATGAGGCGATACTCAGTTGGCATGCAAGGAAGAGCATGTTTTGGGATCAACTAATACCAATGCTATATGCTGTGCAGGCCGGTCAGTGGCCCTCCAGACATAATTGTGGTGCATCTTGGGGAAAACGATTTGGGAATGCTTAAAGAGGTGGAACTAATGCTCAGAACAAGAAGGGACTTGGGGCTGATCCTTGAACTTTTTCCAGGAGTTAACATGATTTGGTCAGACATCCTTCAGTGCAGGGTCTGGCGGGGGAGCCATGAGCCGCACAGTGTGAACAAGGCAAGGAGATATGTGAACAGAGAGGTGGCCAAACTCCTTGAGACCATAGGAGGGACAGTAATTTCACATCCTGGTATAGTATATGGGGCAGCAGCATTGTTTCGGAAGCATGGGGTTCACCTGTCTGACTTAGGTGCTGTCCTGTTTTTAACGGATATAAAAGATGGCATTAGGAGATGTCTGGGAACCAGACTGGGTATGGGGAGGAGGCAGCCATGCTAATTGCTGGTGCCTCCTTGTGGTAGATGTCCAGTCCTCCATAGGAAAGGTATACAGTGACCGGATAAATGGCTTGGAAAAGGACTTAAAAAGAGGCGTTCATTAAAGGAATGAATGGGGGGGGGTGTCATAAATATAAAGGGAAGGGTAAACCCCTTTGAAATCCCTCCTGGCCAGTGGAAAGCTCCTCTCACCTGTAAAGGGTTAAGAAGCTAAAGGTAACCTCGCTGGCACCTGACCAAAATGACCAATGAGGAGACAAGATACTTTCAAAAGCTGGGAGGAGGGAGAGAAACAAAGGGTCTGTGTCTGTCTGTATGCTTTTTTCTGCCAGGGATAGACCAGGAATGGAGCCTTAGAACTTTTAGTAAGTACTCTAGCTAGGTATGTGTTAGATTATGATTTCTTTAAATGGCTGAGAAAAGAATTGTGCTGAATAGAATAACTATTTCTGTCTGTGTATCTTTTTTGTAACTTAAGGTTTTGCCTAGAGGGGTTCTCTATGTTTTTGAATCTAATTACCCTGTAAGATATCTACCATCCTGATTTTACAGGGGGGATTTCTTTATTTCTATTTACTTCTATTTTTTTTATTAAAAGTCTTCTTGTAAAACACTGAATGCTTTTTCATTGTTCTCAGATCCAAGGGTTTGGGTCTGTGGTCACCTATGCAAATTGGTGAGGCTTTTTATCCAACATTTCCCAGGAAAGGGGGGGTGCAAGTGTTGGGAGGATTGTTCGTTGTTCTTAAGATCCAAGGGTCTGGGTCTGTAGTCACCTAGGCAAACTGGTGAGGCTTTTTACCAAACCTTGTCCAGGAAGTGGGGTGCAGGGTTTTGGGAAGTATTTTGGGGGGAAAGACGCGTCCAAACAGCTCTTCCCCAATAACCAGTATTAGTTTGGTGGGGGTAGTGGCCAGTCCAAGGATAACGGGTGTAATATTTTGTACCTTGGGGAAGTTTTGACCTAAGCTGGTAAAGATAAGCTTAGGAGGTTTTTCATGCAGGTCCCCACATCTGTACCCTAGAGTTCAGAGTGGGGGAGGAACCTTGACAGGGGGGCAGTTGGGGACTCCTCTGATTGGTACGGCAGCCAATCCCCCCATCCTTATAGCCCACCTTAACCCTCCTATGAGGCAGGGATGGATGGTAAGGTCCTGGCAATGGATTTGCTGGAGGGACAAGGAGAGAAAAAGAAGGGGAGCTGGTAAAAGCCGGGGATTTATGGAATAAACATGGGGTTACCTGCATTGTTACCTGCTAGGTAGTCCCAGATATCTAATAATAAAGTTGTGGCCTGATTTAACCCATGTCAAATGTCTCCTGTCCTTCTTTCGGCATAGCAAGACAATGGTTTCTTGTTTCACTTCAGTGCTTAAAATCAGGAAAAAATAGGATGGAATGGGATGTCGTCACTTCCTGCAAAGAAGCCATGTGTTTTTCTTCTTGTTTCGACCCCTGCACATTCTTATTTGTTTTCAGTAAGAAATGGTGGCATGATCACCTTGTACTTAACTCTAACTGAAGTGTGCTTCAATTTACATACACAGTGTAATATATGGGGTGCCTCCATACCTTTTACATCATGACCTTTTTTAACACTACTCTTTATTTAGCAAAATGTATTAATAAGTGGTAGAACCTACTTAGTTAAAGATATTTGGAAGATCATATATGAAACATCATTGAAAGGAGTTGATCTGTGTGGCAAAGAGGAGTGAATTGTTTAAACCTGCTAGATTTGAGAAGAAATACTAAAATCAGACATCCACCCAATAGAATCATATAATTACCTGTTAAAGAGCTGATACATTTACTATGATATATGAAAGTCCTTCCTCATTGCAATCTATCTGTGGATCAGAATATCTAAACTAAACTTTAAATGTGTAGAAAAGGTAGAAAATGCACAATGGCAAGACAACTTCCAAATGGTAGTTCTGTTAACCTAGAGAACAATTAAGCTGATTTAAGTTGCATTAGCACATTAGGATGCCCTTACATGTGTATAACACTACAAATAAACACAACCATAAAAGGCTAATTATTTTGTTTCAGAATATTGTTTAATCACATACTCTGGAATCTAACACCAGCTCTCTCTTACGTATTATATTATCTTATTAAACTTTTTAGATTTGAAAACAAGACAAACATTTTACTTACCATATACTAAAACAAAATCTCAGAAAAGTTTCTGACTTTTCAGTCACACATTTAGTATACTAATCTGGCATTAAAAATCACATCAAAAGGAGTGATCCAATCAATCAACAATAACTACTATACATTTCAAATATACAAATGTTTTTCTTCAGCTGTGTAATAAGCAATCTATTTTAAAACAAAATATTGACATTTTCCATTAAACCTCTTCTCAACATTCAAAACACATAATATAGATCAAAATATTCCCCAGTGATTAATGGAATACTTACACTTCTGTATTTCACGATATATTCCAATATGGGGGATCCTCCATCATCCTGTTTAGTTATACTAAGTTTAAAGCTCTTTCCACTGCCTGGCTGTCCATGAATTGATGGAGGGCTTGGCTCACCTGAGTATTGGGGTGGCCGGGGGAGGGGGGGGGGAAGGGAAGAGAAGAAGAGAAATTCAATATTTCTATTTTATATGTATTATTTCTACTGTTTGTTTAATTAATATTATTAATCAAAACCTTCATAATCAAACAGGATGTTTTCAAGATTTCTGTAACATACTTAATGATACTTAATGATCATCCTGGCATCAGTGCTGTCACGTTTGTTACAAAACATATAAAAGACTTGTACACTAAAAATAAAAGGGATTTAGAATAAAAATAGTCTCAGTCTCTGTGATTTGATATTTCTTATCCTTTCAAATTTAACTTGTTTAAGAAATGACTCCTTATGCAGACACTAATTTAGAGAAGCAGCTGGTTAATTTTAAGCACATAAGTAATCCCATGCTATTCAGCAAATCGTTATACGCATCCTTAACTTAAAGCATGTGCTTAAGTCCCATTGGTGGAATCTAAATCATTATTAATGGACAATAAACTGTCATAAACAGTAGCAATAAACTGTCCCAAAGCAAACCCGAGGCTCTTTTAGATTATAGAATACTATCATTTTATTAAGAATGAATTTGAAGAAAAGCATTTTGTAAGATCTTGAAATGTATGAAATTTTACTTCAAATACACTCTATTTTTATAATAAACCCATCCTTTGATGTTGTCTCTGTTGTTTCTTACAAGTAGGTTCTATTATAATAGGAACATTTGTGCTGAAATTTTGATCAGAGTACGTTTTAAACCAGAGCATAAATACAGGACTCAAGAGTACTGCCACTGCTAAAAGGAGAGAGCTGTGTTATGGTCTGCTGGAGCACAAGTGCATGTTCCATCATATCTTTACTCTAAGTATCTGATCCCTTCCAGGAAAAAACAGGGCACTGCCATAAAAAAGAAACTTACTCCTGGAATGCTTCAGAGGGCAAGATTCTTGTATATTTCACTACTAGACCTGTTTAAAGTTTTGCCTGAAAGCTGTTTTTCAAATTATTTTTGTTTTTTAAGGTAATCATTTTTTTTTCTTTCTAATTGTTCTTAGATTTTTTCAACTAAGAAAAGGAAAAAAAAACTGTTTTCTAAAATGGAACATTTTTAGTCAAAATATTTTTTAACTTTTGGTTTTTCAGTGAAAATTTGAAAAACAAATCACAGGAAATTTGGGGGAAATATTTTCTTTCAAAATTTTTCCTCAAAAACTATTAGCATTTATTAACTACCTCTATTCAATACCTTTTCTTCACCACAAAATGAAGCAGGTTGTCTGAGCAAAAGGGTGGGACGATAGTGCAATTGTGAATGTAAAAATAAAACACGTGTCTTAGGCCTGTTTTTCTCAGGTCATCAAGAAGAGAGGCTAAATATGTGCAGCTTTCTTGAGAGACCTGCTGTGAAAAAAAGCTGGAGACACTGAATGTAATTTAATTAGGCTGAAACTTTATTCCTAAATGTCTGGGAGTATCCAACTGAAAAAATTGTACAGTGCAGGTAATTCCATAATTATTTACATATACCCAGAGGGCTGCTGGCAGCTCTTCCTCTTACTCATCCTGGTCCCCAGCCAACTTGCTGCTGCAACTCACCACACTTCCTTGGATGAAGAGTAAGGGGTCTAAAATGGGAGGGGGGTTGACTCCCGATATACCAATCATATGAGCCCAGGACCACCCCCCTGTTTTTGCTACTTTAAAGAATACCTCCTCTAAATTATTTTCCAATTCATTCTGTCTGAGCACCATATCCATTCCCTATAGAATCTGTGATAAGACATATTCCCCACACTGGCCCTGAGAGGGCTGAATTAGTCCAAGTGGGCCCAATCAATCAATTCGGATGCAAATGGGGGAGACTTAAGCTGGAGGAAGCTAATTAGAAGAACGCTCACCTATGAGGCAACAGGTGGGGCTTCTACAAAGCCACGAGGTTAGCAACAATGTGGAAGGCATCAAGCAGGAAGCCTGCAGTCCTCCTCCCTGAGATAAGGGAGAAGGAAGGGAAGAAGAGGCCAGAGGTGAGAGCAGTAAGATGGTGGAGCTACACATCTTAACTGTTCACTACATGGCCCTAGTCTGGAAACCAGAGTAGAGGGTTGGCCTGGGTTCCTTTACCAACCACTGCAGAGTGATACTGGCAGTGTTCAGAAAGACTGCCTGAGTCACTGTGGGAATGACAGGGTCAGAACAGCAGGCATGAGGACTGCCTGATGCAAGGTGGACAGAAGAGACTTTTAAAGGGTTCCCAGAAAGGGAACCCAATTAATGACCTGGCCAGAGGGCTGAATCACAAAAGAAGCAGTAGCAGCTCCTGGAGTGAGAGAGGAGCTGCAGACCAAGATAAAGTGACAGAGAGATAGGGTGCAACTACAGGAAGGGGCTTCTACCTCACATTGCTAATCCCCAGAGTGGCCAGGAGGAGGCACCATCCAGCAATGAGTAGAGTGCCCTGTCACAGAATTCCTGCACTGGATATATCCCCAGCTTACACAATGAGTTGTGACTTCATAGCCTAACCCCCTTTTGTTTTTTGCCCCCACTAAGCCTCCAACCTGCTGTGGGGCTTGTGAAAAACCCACTCCATCTTGGTGAGGGCGAAAATTCCTTCCCAGACCTCCAAGAAAGGAGCAACTAGTGTAATGGTCACACAGCAGGTCCTGAAGAAACCTGTATTTTAACTACTGCCACAGGTGGAAGCTGTTCAGCTTGGTCCAGGTAAAAAGGGGACCTTTTGCTGCAGAGACGTGGGCATAAATAGTTCCCCTTTCTTCCAGTCACCTGGAGGGGGGCATGGGTCTGTGTTCCCACATTGACCTGTAATTGAGCTGCCTGACTCCCAAGCAGGTAGCTCTCTAGTCCTTAAAGGGGCAACACACCTTCTCTGACAAACCACACAAAGGGCCCCAATACTTAACATGTGGTAAGGTCGTATCAAGAGGCCAGGTTTTTTTTTTTTTTTTTTTAAAAGTAATTTAAAGGCAGGCTATAGTTCAGGTCACTCAACTTTGACGGTGCCTCTCTTTAAAGATAGTGTTAGAGCAAAGTAATAAAATGGGTAAGTGTATTTGTAAAATAATTATTATTATGAATATGTAGATAACTGATGTAAAAAACTTATTAAACATTAAGCATATGAACCTTCCCTGGGATAGTGATGTAGGTACAGTAGTATTTTTAAGAGAAACAGAAATATGAACATGATGGGACAACAGAAAAAGAGTCAAAAATGGTCATGTTAGATTATTCAGTTCTTGCTCTTTAGCACCACATATTTAAATTTGAATTCAGTTGTTTAATACTCTTTGTTATTCTAACATATTGTACCAAACAAAAACTTCATTTACTTTGATGTAGAAATGAATGCACTGATAATTAGTCATACTTGCTGTGAACTGTTGCACTATATAACTGAACCACACAACCCTGAATTTGAAAAGCTTTCTATGAAACTGCTACCAAAACGAATGCTGACTTCACCAGCAGTGAAAAGACAAATGGGTCCTAACTACATATATCAAAGTACTGACAAATCTATTTAACCTTTCCCCCATAGCCTTCCAAACAAAAGTGCACCCATCACTGTGGCATCAGAGTGCATCTAACGTACCTTAAATTACATGTATTAATATTTCCAAACTAAAGGCCTGATCCAAAACCCACTGAAATCAATGAAAATCATTCCAATTTTATCAATGAGTTTTGGACCAGGCCCCAAGTAATTATAAACAGTTATATAAAAGCTGCTGCTATTCAGAATTACTTTAACTTTACAATTATTTTGAAATGTTTGTGAGTTTGCAAACCATACATGATTTTATGTATCCTAGGCGTTGTAACCCCATGGCAGATTGTGAAAACTTTACTCGGTGTGAATGAGCATGGCAAAAATTGGCCTAATGGCAACAGTATATGCCTTTTGCTATAACTATTTGTCAAAGAAACAAACACTATACATGGCCATCTGTCACTGGATAGCTTCTAAAGCCCAGTCTGTCCGTGACTACTTTATGAAGTACCTCCCTGGGGGTAATTGAGAGTTGGCTGATTAGTAAACAAACAATTGGACCTGATAAAGGTTACCCAAGCTCAACCAGAGTGGACTCCAACGGGAGACAGGAGACTCCTGTGGAGGGGAACCCCAAGGGAAGCCTGAGCCAGAGGAGTGAATGGGGAGCTAAGAAGGAGAGCTCTCTGGGGAACCTACCAACACAGGCAGCCGGTAAGAGAAGCTCCTGGAGAGGAGAGCCTCCTAGATGGAGGGCTGCAGCCACAAGGCCTTCAAGAGGACCTGGTCTCAGCCAGCAGTTCCACAGACACAAGCCAGAATACCGGCCCAGCAAGGATCACCTGCTGTCTGTGGAGAAGAGTTGCAGTGGCAGACCTCTCCAGATTCCAGAGGACATATTTCAGTATGGGTAAGAGACCTAACACTAGAGGCAGAGACTGGAATTCAGAGACCCCTGAGGAAAAGCCTGGATGGAGGTGAACACTGAATTCAGCTGTGGGACATGGACTAAGAATGACCTAGCGTGACCAAATTGATCCTGTATTCACACCCTACACACTACTGTAATAATCTTTGCACAAAGTATGCCTTGTAAAGTATCATTTGAAAACTCATAATTCACTGGTCAATAATATTGTGATGAAATGTGTATGGCATCATTTTATGAATTCCCCCCGAATCACATTGGTGGAGCATGTTCAAACTCACGTAGCAGGTCTTAAATAAAGGGATGTGTTTACCTGAAATTTACATATAAACTATAAATAAAGTCCTCAGACAATGAAATGGGGAAGGCAGGGGACAAAGGAGATCTGAATTTCAGTGAACATGGGCAAGGGATAATTTGCTGGGGGAAATTTCTACTGAAATGGCCACATTCTATTCTCATTAAAGTCAGCGGTACAGCATGGGTATAAATGAGAACAGAATTTAGGCTCATATGCTTTAACATTATATTCTCCAGGATAAAACATTTAAGAGACTTTTTTTCTAATATTCTGATAAATATAAATAACTAGAGAAATTTTCCAATATAGGGTCATCAAAATGACCTGAAAATGTGATTTCTGGGATCATCATAATCTGGGGCAGGGATTGGCAATTTTGGCATGCGGCCCGCCAGGCAATCTTTGGCACGCGGTCCTGGTGGGCCGGGCTGGTTTGTTTACCTGCCGCATCCATAGGTTTGGCTAATCACAGTTCCCACTGGCTGCAGTTTGCCACTCCAGGCCAATGGGGGCTGCAGAAAGTGGCTTCCGCCGAGGGATGTGCTGGCTGCCGCTTCCCACTGCCCCCATTGGCCTGGGACAGTGAACCGCAGCCAGTGGGAGCTGCGATCAGCCAAACCTGTGGATGCAGAAGGTAAACAAACTGACCCTACCCACCAGGGGGCTTACCCTGCATTACCCTGGTGGGCTGCATGCCAAAGGTTGCTGATCCCTGATCTAGGGGAATGTGGTATTGTAAACTGTGCATTTTACTCATAGTGAATCATTTTTGAAATTATGAGCTGAACTAGAGGTAAAATAGGCTTACAAGAGTACAAATAAACTAACTTTTCATTTAAAAACAAAGGCATTACTCACGAACAGGTAAAGTCTGAAAGATCTCAATTTTGCTATACTCTCCTTGTCCTTTTCCATTTACAGCTGCAACCTTGATTTCATATGTTGTGTTCGGTTCCAGATTGCTAAGAACAACCATTGCTAAAAGGAAAGGAAAGAAAGCGGTGAAACAAAAATTGACAAAACGATTAAGACAATAACATTTCCAAGGCCATTTTGTAATTAATTGGCTTTGAAATTAGGAGTCTAATTTTACACTGTTTTATTTACAAAAGTGAAAAATAGTCATCTGGTTCAATGCTAATAGTTCCAATTGGTTTTGTTACTACACAAATTTTGCTGCAATTAAATAAGTTATGCCATCTGCGGACGTTAGTGTAGGATTTACAGAAGTCAGGTGCAAATATAAAGAGCTTGGTAGTGCTTCACATTTCTATGAGATGCCGGGCCTGATTCCCCAGTAAGACTGGGACAACTCCATTGACAAACAGTTGCCCAAGACACCATTGGATGATGGCCCCACTGAAGGGACACACAGGCTATGTCTACACTAGAATAAAAGACCCCGGCATGGCCGTGGTTGGCCCACATCAGCTGACTCGGGCTTGTGCTACAGAGCTAAAAATGGCTGTGTAGACACTTGGGCTGGATACTGGGATCTGGGACCCTCCCCCATTGTCGTGTCCCAGAGGTTGGCCTCCATCCTAAATGTCTACACAGCTATTTTACAACCCTGCAACATGAGCCCTGTGAGTCAACTGACCCATGTCAGCCGCAGGTGTTTAATTGCTGTGTAGACATACCGTCAGGTGGCGTGGGGCTGCTTCAGTGGTTATTCTGGCATCCTCCCACTCCTGGCCACCTGTATGGAAGATGCAGATCTGGAAAAGAGGTCATGGGCTCCCTTACTTCCAACTGAAAACTGACTGCTGTAGTGCCTTCCTTGGGACCATTATCAGCTGCTGTAAATTGAGCGGGACAAATAAGCAAGTGAATGACAAACACTTGAAATGGGTTTAAACTGCAGGCTGCAAGTTTATTAATTATACCTTAGGGAGGGGACTACCCTGCTCACCCCTAGCTCCAACATAACAGGGAGTTATTTGAGTAAAGCTAGTTACAGGGCTTCAGCCACAAACCAAACAACAAGTTGGGGTGAAACCTCTCACCACCATCCCACATAATGAGGAGGATGGAGAAACAGAGGCCACAAGGCTGGGAGGGAACTTCATTCTGCAAAGACTTCAGATCTCCTCCCCACATGTGCAAGATCCAGCAATGAAATCCAAGGTCTCATTTACCTCTGAGAGCTGTCCCGTTTATCCTGTACCCACACTGCACACCAGCTACAAGTTACAACAAGTCAATTGTCTTAACAACACTGTATGAACTTTGAATCCTTTTGTTCCCAATCTAATTGTGCCTCCAGGAGGCTGCAAGAAGGGCAAAACAACCCACCAAACCACATGGCAATTTGGTCCTAGGAGAAAAATTCCTTCCTGATTCCTAAAAATGAGTGATCAATCAGGCCACAGCATCATATGCGGTATACCCTCTAACCTACAATTGGGAGAGGGGAGGGAGGAGGGCAGGGAATGAACTGGAGAGTAAGAGTCTTTTGAAAAGCCTGAGATAATTTAAAGAGGCAAAGGGGGGAGGCACCTGGCAGCCAGTCACCTGACCCCATTCCTATTGCCCAGCCGATGGCTAGGCAAAGCACCAAAGTTGGGTGGGGAGATAGCACCCCCCATTCCTGTGATGCATGTGTTTTGGGCTTCCCTCATTGCCTCCTGTCCACACCAGGTCCTCCCTGACTCAGGGTATTAGAAAAGTTTTTCAGACATGTCTGTATCCATCACCAGCTCCCTCACAATGTAAGCTGAAGCGTGGTCTCCGAAGACAGAGCACAGTGTCCACCCTTGCCCTTTGAATGTAAATTATCCATTTGCCATGCTGTGGAAATTCCACTTTGTTTTACTAACAAACCTCTAAAGAGAGAAGATTCTTGTCAAGAGCAGAAGAAATTTTCTAAGTCCTAATATCAAGAATTTGAAAGTTAACTGATCCCATCTGTAGATTCTTGAAGAGAGGTCTATGGAATGCGTACAAGCCAAGGCACTCAGGGACATTCTCAACAAATGATTCAGAAAAGAAGGTTGGCACCTTAACCTTAGATACATAAATATGTCACCTAATATCTTCAGCCAGCTGTTGAAGAGCACTTAAAAGAGCAAGAGCTGATTACCCAAGATGTGCATCAGTAAGTGCCATGTATTAGAAGGGAAAATCAAACCCTAGCCTGAGTATTCCATGCAAACCAAGCTTGACTCTAGAACTGTAGCTGTACTTCAGGATGAAATTATAAGCACATGCTTAGAACAGTAAAAAAGTTGCATGAAATGAACTATACTCCTAATAATACAAACATAGAGACAAGGTACAGCAAATCAGCAATATAATCTACAAAAGAGTTGGATTTCAGATTCTCTCTGGAAACACAGTACAGTATATTATGAAAAGACTTGGCATGATCAATGCAAATGTTATTGATGTCACATATGTGCCTTGAGACTTGAACACAACAGGAATCCACAGAACATGATTTCCCTGTGCCTACATAGAAGGGATACTCAGTTGCCCTGACAATAAAGTTCCCTGTTCCCTCCCAGGGTTCAGATCCACATGGGGAAAAAGGATGGAGATTTGATGTGCTGCAAGAGAAGCACATCAACCCTCACCTCCCTGTAGAGCTAGGGCTGTATTCTCTTTATTGTGCAGTCACCTTTGAGGGGCAGCCACAAGTCTTTGGTAGTGCAACTCCATTGGAGTCACTGTGCCAGGGAGCCTTTTTCTTTCTTTCTTTCTTTCTTTCTTGCAATGGTGAAGTATTTCAATGGTTGATTTAGTATCATTTTTAAAGTTTTATTTATCCTGAACACATATTGTTTCTGTTATTACTTTTGTTATTTTATTGACTCCATATTTATTATCCTGTCTATTTTGGATGCCTCTTGTTTTCTGTAGTAGATAGAAGCCCCATTACAAGTGGATCTAAATGAGTTTAATGAGTTTTGGAAAACAGGAATTTACACATTTCACACTTTATTATGAGCATATTATATGAATTAGTCATTGACACATGGTGATCATTTTCTCACAAACAAAGCTGCAGAGTTACGTCTGACAGCATTCCTTAGTTTTGTCATTCTTTCATATTTTTTTAAGAAATAAACTAAATTATTAGCAATTATCTATTGAAAAAATAAAGACATTGGATGAGAATATTCATATTTTCAGAACAAGTGTAATTTTACAATATATAGCATTCAACCATAGCAAGATGAAATTAAAAGAGTAGAATAAGCAGCAGCACTGTTTGATGTGCCTTTGAGCCATGACTGCTTTCCACATCTGAATAAGGGCATTCAGAATAAACCTTCGGGCACACAAAAAATTAGTGGAACGGCAAATGTTTTTAAAATTTAAACAGCATTAAAATGTGGCTATGCGTCTGCCCTTTATAAAATCCTAGCGTGTTAACAACCCCATAAAATCCAAGCACCCAAGCCTGCAGATACTTACGCACATGATTGAGTCTATGGGACTACTGAAATGAGCAAAACTATTCATGTCGTCAATGCTTAAAGGACCACGGCCTACATTTGAATCTCCTACATACCACTGTACATCAGATACCTTGATCTGAAAAACAGCTTTATGAAAACAATATGCTTGAAATCTGACAGCATAATCTGGCCCCAAGCCTTGGCATCGATGGAAAGTTCTGCTTAAAAATCTGAGCGTATGATGTAGCCCTTGACTGTTTTATGATTGTATTCTTAGAAAAAAGGAAGAAATTAGCACAAACTATAATATTTTGTAGAACCCCTTACTTTCGTTAAGCAGAAAACAAGCACTAGAGTAATAGGCAGGTGGTGGTAACTACAGGAACTATCCAACTACTGAAGGGTAGAATGTCCAGGGCTTAATAGGATCTCAAAGAAATGATGGACTTTCCATTGCCAGATAATGCAGTTTATTACTTTGTAATGAAACAATGGGGATGGGAGAGCATTATTAAATACAGTAATTATCAAAAATGTATAATGTATGCACCCATTGCAGTGGAATCTGAGTAAAATAATGCCCAGTTCCTCTCTCTCCAACTTCAAATTGATCTTGTTCTCTCCTTAAACAGGGTTTATAGTCTCCAACGGCCAGTCCTAGGTGACTGTGAATGACTCAGGATTTTTATCAATGGTCACCTGGGCAAACTTTCACAGGCATCAGTGCTAAGGTTTACATTTGCAAAGCATCTCCACAAACTAAAATAAACCCAGAAGAAGTTTTACTAATGTGTGCACCATTTACTATATACATGCATGATACTGTTGGCAACAGGATCATGTCCCGAAGACCAGCAGTAATTTAGGGCCACCTTCTGCCATCCTTACTTACATTCTATTCTATTCTATTGAAGGTATGTTGCCCACCTCCCTATAGCCGCTGAGCATTATCCACAAGTGCTCTAAGTGATGTGACTAGCGTTTGTCATATATGACTCGCAAATAGTGGGATGCATTAAATAGCATCTTACTCTGCTCCGCTGGCAGACTCATTCACTTTGCTGGGATTACTAACAGAGTAATTGCTCAACAGGGGTAGGCCTTATTCATGTCAAGTCATACATATTGAGCAATTACTCTGCTGGGGGAAGAAGAGCTTCTCAGGTTTTGAAGGCATTATTGGACCTATAAATATGGTACAGACACCCTAAACTGCCCTGGCCTTGTTATTCCCACTGGTAAGGAGTTAGCTATTGGTGTGCAAGTCATATGGTGCCAGCCAATAGCTCTGAAGGATTAGAAAGGCCTTGTGCAAGAGGAGTGTGACCCAAAATGTTAGGAGAAAAGCTACAAGGGATGTTACACTTAAAATAGAGAAAGCAAGAAAGGAAAAGGAAAAAAAAATCAGTCTCTGCGTGTAAAAGTCAAACAATATTTCAGCTGCAGTCCATAAATGTTTCAGCTTGAGAAGTCTTGTTCATTATCACAGGATTTTAATGGCTATGAAGCAGAATAGTGCATTTATATAAAGTGCAAAGAGTGCTACTGCAAGGTTAGCAGTGAAACAAATGGTGTCATAAATCTAACCACATTTTTAAAAAAGATTTTCTGGTACCAAGATTAGGTTGTTTATATTGCTTGGTTATCATAATAGGATATGAGAATAGAATTATTTAGGTTTTATAGTCATATTAAATTGACACCCACCCTCCGCCCCCACAAGACTGCATAGCATAAGGACTCCCTTGTGATTGCCACAGATAACATAAATCATCACCCAACAAAGGAAAGCTAGGGTACAAATAATACAGTTATAGTACATTTAATCCCACAGTAGATACTTTTATGAGGACAGTTAATAGAAATATTGTATACATTAATACACTGAGAAGATTGTGGACTTAGCTGTTGCACAGAACAGCTTTCTTCTGGTCTCTGTTTCTAATTCACTGAAGAAGTAAATAGCATAAAAAATCCTAGACAAAAGTTAAGTAACTGCTATATGAAATTAATCTTCTGTTTTGATAACTTCCAGAATCAAGTGGAACCTACCGCTAGCTACAAAACCAGAGTCAGACCATGCTCTCAGATGCATATCTTAGAAGGTGGGAGCACTGCAGAATTTCCATTAAATGGGAGAAATTTCTGTCACAAAGAGGATGGTTGATCCTAGGATACATCATCTCTCCTATCTCCAGGTATGATTCTCCATTATGTTGCACGTTGTAGTAAGTAAGCATAAAAGAACTACACCAGTGCCAGTATGTGGAAAGTTCTCATTTAGTAGTGTTTTACAGTCTGTTTGCCCTCACCTGGTAAGTGACTACATATGGTGCAAGGCAATAGGGAAACAGGACTACTGACTTCTGACAAAATTGCTTTTCTCAAGCTCCACAGTGTTGGGCAGGAAGAAGGGAAGGCTTCCCTCCACTGCATCATCTCCCTTGAAACCTGTGTGGCCTCTTCTTTGTAAGATTATGCCGACCCACGTAATCGTAAACTGGTTCTATGCTGTGAAGCCCCCTGAGGGTGTGAGATCTAGGGAAGCAACTGGAGAAGAAAAGGGAGCAAACTATGCCAACATTAAGAATGGGTCTGGGAGGACAGTGTTGAAATACTGGCAATCTGTAAAAATGTCACTGCCTTCTGTTGATATCAAGAGATTTGAGGAATTTCTCTGCAATCCTTGGAATATTATGCGTTTGGAGAATTATGTCCCCTGTCTGATCTATGTGTGTATATGTGAGGGAAAGTCTTAAACCCCCTCTCTATACCAATGATTCACAGAAGTTCTAACAAATTAGCCCTCAGAAGATTGATCTTCTGATCTAGGCCACAGAAGTTTTGCAAAACAGAGAGAGGGGATGTATTCTGATTGGAAATAAATTAGAAAGAAAAGAAATTTAGGGATTTTGCTTCATAGTAGGAATTGTGTTGATTCATATTCAGAAACAGTCTCATTGTCCCAATTCCATCTGTCCGCCTTACCCAAATAACAACTAATTTCACTAATGATGATTCAAGCATCTGGCTGTAAATGTCAGAATTTGACTAAGACTATGTGCTGCACTTTAATAAGGAAAATATTTCAAGCTGCATACTAGATTGGTAGAAAAAACATAACTAAGGGTCCAATCCTTATCCCATTGAAATCAATGGCACAACTCCCATTCACTTTCTTGGAAACAGTTTTGGACCTTATGCTGTCTCTGTTTAATAAAAATTCAAAACTAAATGCAGACCTGATAAAAATCAGTGAGATAATGGCTCTGTCCAAAAGTTGCACCAATCTGTAGACTATAATGTAAAATTATTACAGTGGTGAAATAAAAAAAGTGACAGCTTAATTACCTGTGAATCAAATATACTGTTACATGGATCATTTCATTTTAAAATATAATTTTCTGTAACTGATTAAAAAACTGCACTTGGCAAAAGCATATTAAATGTTTTGTACACAGTCACCAAAACACAATTACCCTTTAAATATTTTCTTCCTTCACATATTTAATTTTCATTATTATTAAGTAATTTGAGGATTCCAGGATGTCAGGTACACAAAATGAATCTAAAGAAACTGCAGGAACCTCATGCCTGAGGATAGCTCAGGGATCATCTTTGATGCATCTTTTCATTGAATTAAATCTAATAAGAAATGCTAATAATACACAAGTGGAACAATTACTGTTATAAAAATTTGAAGAGCCAGAAATTAAAGAAAATGAAGAATAATGTTAGGACCTGATCCAAAAGAAAAAGAAGTCAGGGTAAGTCTTTACATTGATGGGCAGTGGCTCAAACTCAATGTACACAATAGCTAATAATGTTTAATGAATACAACTGGCTGGTTCTATAAATGCTGTACTCTAACTTGGATTTAAACTACAGTAATATGCTTTATTTAGAGAGGGCCCAATCTTTATTTAAAAATCACAACACTGAATTCCTGAGACAGTAGATTTTTACTCAAGTCTAGCATTTATCTGTTTTCTCTATATACCATTCAAGGATACCACCCATATATTGTGAAGCAAACACATGGAATAGCCCAGATATCAATCCAGAATTATCAGGATTTCATAATGGAGTTGAAAACAGGGGTTCATTCCACTACTTTCATGCAGTAAATAAGCATCCTGACTTTCACAATAAGCCAAAAATCAAGCTAATCCCATTTTAAAACAAGTCCAAAACAAGCCAATCACTAAAAACCCCAAGACTCTACGTGACTAGATCCCCCCAGTGTGCAGCCTGGGACTGTGGTGGGCCCGCTGTTCACCCCGACTCTCTCCCCACCCTTGTCCCCACTTGTCCCCACTTGTCCCCACTTGCCAGGAGCCGATCAAAAAGAAGCAGCAACAAGCTGCAACAAGCTACATGCCAAACAAGTACAAGCCAAAAAGCAACTCACAAGCCCATATTCTGTTTGTTTTTTTTTTATGAGTTTGGCATGTCTGGTTCATTCAACACAACTGAGTCAACATTAGTATCAAGAAAGCAATTGTGCTGTCCTTAAAACATTCTTTAGGATATAGTTTCTTATTAGCAAGAATTAGGTTTGCATGAGGAGACTTATTTATATTCATATTTTCATTTTCCATTTCATTTTGTTCAAAGAGCAACTTTCAACTATATTTACTCCAAATCATGGCTCAGCAAACAATTCAGTGAACCTGGAGACATAAACAGAACCATAATCTGAGAACAGAAACAAACCTATTTAGATGGATCTGTGTTATATGTGGTCAGTGAATTGTTCAGCTAGCCTGGATGAAATACAAAAATACGTTCATGAGCTGCATTTCAGATGATGTGTGGAAAAGACAATAAGAAGAAAAATGAGGAAACATACAATTGCTCCAAAGGTTTATAGAATATAGACGAAAAATAAAAAGCTGCTAATGTTCCTTATTAGTGATGTCTCTTATTGTTATCAGGTCTTTTTTTTTTCAAATTGTTGCATCAAATAATAAAGGACAGTTAAATCAATTAATGGTTTAGAACTTGATTCCACCACCCTTACATTGAATAGTAGTTTACTTGGTGAACAGTCCTAAGAAGTGGGATTATTTGTGTTGTCAGAGACTAACTCAGAGTAAATTTAGTAGAACCTGACTCTTAAATGGTGATTGTCAAGAATCATGTAACTGGGGCATCTGACTTTAGTTATCCAAGGACATTTAGAAACATATTCCAAATTTAAACATTACACAAACATACTGAAATTTCCTTTTAGGCACTGCCTTTCATGTTGTGCAGTTTCCCGTTGCTTTCATCCTTAGTAAAATCTTTTTGGAGCACTGTTAAAATATTTCTTGCAAATAGGAAACAGTCCCTTCTAGGTGTCCACAGTTCACTGCTTCAGTTGTTTGTTGGTGTAGGTTTTCTTAGCTATTGCTTTCTTCATATCACTGTACTTGATTTAAATCACTTGACTGTGATAACAGTAAGGAAAAACACATGAATAGAGCCAGCCAGCTTTCCCTGACCTGACTTGACTCTGTGTCTGAACATAGTACGTAAATCTTGAGAGGGGCTCCCTCTTCTGCAGCTGCCACTCTCTATGCTCTGCTTCTGCCACTGCCCACTCCCTTGCTGCCTCCCTGCACATCTAAGCCGGGGCAGGGGTGGCGGGGGGTAGGTCAGAATCTCTCATTTTGTTACTTAGCTGAGGGACAGACGAGTGGTCTGAAGAGAGATGGGAACCAGCTGTCAGTTTTGAAGCTGAGCCATCTCTCCCTATGCCAGGGTAATGGGGGAGGGGGGGCAGAGAAGCACTGCACTCACCCCCCAGTGGAACACGTTCTGGCCCCATTCTCAGTCTTCTCTGTACTCTCACAGAACCTTGGGATTGCAAGAGGACATAGATGGCCAGGGTTACTGCTGCTTCATGGTAACTCAACAAGACTTCCACAGGGAAGAGAGGGACTAAGATATGCAAAAGGGTTGGAGTTTATATGTATGAACTCACTCCCTCCTTCTTCAGCTGCTAGTGACCTGAGTGTTGCAGAGCTCCTGAAGGCCCATTTCTGCACTGTCCTAAAAATTCCAAATATCAATCACACTGGTGCAGAGCTCCAATGTGTAGAAATAAGGGTCTCTCAATTACCCTTAGGATTCTGGTCACAATCTTCTTTACATTGAGAAGGCTTGTAGATATCTGTGTGTTCTTGTCCTGATTGGGGGCAGGAGGAAATCTTATTCCAATGGGACCATTTGTGATGCTCCTATCTTTTAATCTTCCTTTTATTATTATGCCATCGGGAAAACACAGCTTGCCAACGCTTTCAAAAGACATACAGATCTATGTCATAACACTACCTCCACCATGCTTAACAGCATGGACCCAATCACCCTTCTTTTAGGATTTTTCCATCCCTTCTCCATATGGAAACTTTTCCTAGAGTGTAGAAAATTTATATTGATATTTCATAAGACAATAAAACTTTGTTCCATAACTTTCACCGTGTCCCACATCACTTGAGTAAATTTTAATTAAATTGCTTTGTACTTAGTGTTAGTTTCAGCAGGCTAGACTCACATTCAATTCCTTTCTCCTTATCACTTTCCTCACAGTTTTTGAACTGATGTTAGCAGTATTTTACTCCTTAAGCAATTTTGCAACTTCTCAGGCTTTACACCCTTCTGATTTCTTCAACTATTTCTATTCTGTTCTTTCACACAATTCTGTAGCTCGGTAAGTCTCATAATTTGCTGGCTTGACAACACTCTTCCTATTTTATAGCATTTTCTATCGTCCACTTAGGTACTCAGAGATGTTGCCTTATTTTTCACAAGATGTATTTTACTTACAAAATGATACTTTTCTACAACAAGGCCAGAAACTAGACAATTTTTATCATGATTACAAGATACTCCTATTCTTCCCCTCAGTTGAAGCAACAACATGTGTGAAAGCACACCAATCCATCTTTTCGCCTTATTGAATAGCTGAGAGGTACCTGTTTAAAATGATTTACTTTCTTTTCTTCTCCCTCTCTCGCTCTCTCTTTTTTTTTTTTTAATTTTCAGTATGCCTCTATAAACTTCCTGCTGACTAAAATTTGGTGCTCAGTGACATAAATGTTCGCCAGTACAATTGTTATATTTACTAACTGATACTGGTGCCTTGTAATAGCTGACACATACAATGAAAAAAAAAAGACAGAACAATACAGAACACATTTATCAAGTACAGCAGCAGCAATCCACTGTCTATAAATTTTAGGGCCAAGTATACACAACTGTTAATTATCATTCCACAGGAACAAGAGTGGTGAGTGAAACTAGGACATACTTGATAAAGCTGCATATGTATAGAAGAGCACATACTAAAATAGAAATACACGTTCAGCTTTATGCAAACAATTTAGCTGCATTTTAAAGACAACAGATCATTTGCATCATATGATCTCGTGTTCTCTGGTGCAGAAACTCCATGTTCCTTTCCAACAATCATTAGCCTTTTCATTCTCTCCTGGTATTTCTACATATCGTTTTATGTAGTCTTTCCTGAGAAAGTTAGCTGGGTTGAATTTTTCTGTGCATGGGGTTTTCTGTATTCTGAATTTGTTCACATTGAAATGATTTCTTACTTTTAAACTTATCTCCTTTGATTGCTTATCATTTATGGTCCCAAGAATGAAGACCCTGATCCAAAGCCCATTGAAGTCAGAGTCTCAGAAAGACTCTGACTAACATCAGTGGCCTTTGAAGAATTGGGTCCATAGAACCCAGTTCTGTTTTCAGTTATGTGAATGCAAATATTTCTGTACTTCCTTCTCTGGCTGGTGTAAGGTCTGAAGGAAGCTGCATCCAGCCCTCAGTCAGAAGCACAGTTCTCATGCTGCAGAACCTTGCGAGTAAGACAGTGAAGCCAGAAGTGGATGGAGATTCCCACTGTTCGCAGAAATGTCCAAGAAAAAGACTTCCAAGCCACGCTGGGATGGGGAAAGCAGACATTCTTACATATGGTTCCTTCTGGAGATATGACGAGTGTCCACAGTAGATCATTAACAAGTGTTTAACCTTAATACACCTTTGATTGTCATTGCTATACTTTTAATAGAACCAACGTTATGGCAGGATAAAATTATTACTATATATATAATCTGAGAAGATTAAACCCTTTTAGTAAATCAAGTTCAGATCACAGTTTAATTTCTTTTAAAACTTTGATGTAACAAATAATTCTGGGCCAAATCATGCAGGTGTTGTGCTCATGAAAACTCTTACTTTCATTGGAGATATGAGCGCATAAGGGCTGCAGAGCTGGGACCTCTATTTGTAAATCAAAGTTTTACTGAATGAATGTACTATACAACAATAAATGATAAAGAATAGGAACAAACCATATTATCTTACTATAACAAGGCACTGACCCTTTAAGGGACCAGCATTGCCATTACCCCCTGTTATGATGTCTCATCTCCCTTAAGGCAAGGCATTCTATGCCTTGTTGTTTTTATGGAGCATGTGACTGATCATGTGGCAGACAGCAATGCCTGCTGGGAGAAGAGACAGGAAACAGAAGGCAGATCTTCAAGAAGAAAAACAATTCTCTCCACTAGGAGACCTGAAGGGAAACAGTATAGCTGTTTGGCCTGTTGTGGTAAGGGCCTGCCGAAGGAGCTTGAGGATAAGTCTAAGCTGCAATAAACCACCCATGGCTAGCCTGTGTCAGCTGACTTGGGCTCATGGGACTCAGGTTGAGGGGCTACAAAAATGCAGTGCAGACATCCAGACTTGAGCTGGAGCCAGGGGTCTGGGACCCTCCCCCTTCTTGTGAGTGTCTGGGACTTGTATGCTAGAATTTTATAGCCCCACAGTTTGAGCTCTCTGAATCTGAGTCAGTTGACATGGGCCAGCTACAGGTGTTTTATTGCAGTGTAGACATATTCCAAGTGGCCAGAAGCTAGTGAGAAGGCCAAGAAATGTCTGAAACAGGTGTAGACCTCTGCAGCTAAGACTGGTAAAAAGGACTATTCACAGACCTTAGTGGCAGGCAGAACAGGTAAAATAGCCAAGTCGAAGGTCTGTTGTGATCCCTGTTTTTCTCTGTAACATGGGGTAAAACACCTGAGGCCAGACATGGATGGGAGATGGAATCCTATGCAAGTATTGGAATATAACTTGCATATTAGTAAACTGGAAGTGTAAAGGGCAAATTTTATTTTGGGACTCCGGTTGTGTTGTGTGTGATTACTCCAGAGGTGCAGAGTGAGGGGAAACTAGAGCTGGCTGGGCATATGGTGAGGGAGCAGGTAAGATGATCTTTTAACATTTTCGCTTCCAGAATAATATGAAAGTATGCTAGTAATATTTTGTGTATTATTATTGTGTATTTCACCTTAAGAAGTCATCTGAGACAACCCAATGCAAAAACCTTTGATATTTCCTAAACAAAACAGCAACAAAAAGTCATAAGAATAAAATTAAGGTTGTAAATATTTATCTATTAACTTAAAAATATTATTAAAACTATCTATTGTAGAAAAAAAACAAATGCATTTATATAAATGTATATAAAATATACTCATGTCTCTTTATATAGATGTTCTAGAAAAATATAGAATATAAAATTTCTTATTATTAATTATCAAGTTTGTTAGAGCAGTGTGTAATAACCAACCAAGAATGAGGCCTCATTGTACAAACACAGAGTTCTAGATGGTCCCTCCTCTGAAGTGTTTACGAGCTAAATGATAAATTCACAGTATTACAAATTCCACTTGCAAAAATAAAATCAACTGCCCCACACAGCCAGTATTTTACCTTTACCAGCCCTGAGACCCAATCCATGACCACCATCCACACTTCTCCCCAAACTCCTGAAAAAAAAAATTGAGCTTTGCAACATGTCAAAAGTTTAACAGATCAAGGTTTGACTGGAGCCAGTTCCTAAATTGAGGGAACTTAAACGGGAAGGTCCAGTTTGAGCATAACTGGCAATTTCAGCTGTGACAAAACAGTACAGGGTCAGGAAAGATGGGCTCTTAGGAAGCAAAATCCCCAACTGCTAGGGTGACCAGATGTCCCGATTTTATAGGGACAGTCCCAATATTTGGGGCTTTTTTCTTATAAAGACTTATATTACCCCCCACTCCTTGTCCCGATTTTTCACACTTGCTGTCTGGTCACCCTACCCTACTACAGATGGCCTTATTCAAACCTAATACCTTGAACTGTGAAATAGTCACCACAAGGAAGCCAAGAGGAGCCAGTACAATTCATGGACCACTTGTGTTAGCCCAATTAATGCAGAATTCAATTGCGTTCTTGTTATCTTACACTTCCAGGAGACCTCAAGATGTTGCCTCACATAAGGGCTTGATCGAAAGCCCATTGAAGTCAATGGCTATCTTTCCATTAGCACCACTGGGCTTTGGATCAGGCTCAGAGAGATCATTGCAGTAATGCCTAACCCTGAGGTGACAGAAGCATGAATCACTGTAGCAAATTCGGCATCTGACAAAAATAATTACACTTGCCCCCCTTACCAAATTAATTTGGAATGATGCACTGCTTGTTGTAGGTGCCGTCCAGCTCTCCATTAGTAGACAGGGATCAAGCAAGACTCCTAAACCGAGAATTTATGCCACAGATAAGATTTGCATACCTTCCAGCAAGGCTGTTGAAATTATACTGCCAGTGCTGCGGATGTCCCTTCTTCCCTGCCTCCAGTCTAATAATACCTGTCCCTCATCCGGATTAAGTGTGATCTGTCATGTAGCCCTCATCCAAGCTGTAATATATTCCAGTATTTTAGTAACTGCACAAAGATACCTGCTGTATTTCTCATACCAGAAAGGAGTGACAGCACTAAAGGAGTTAATGCATGAACTGATAGATGGCCATTGTCATGTCAACAACATCTTGTAATCAATGGTATCAGAGGCTGCTGACAGATCTAATAAAATCAGCCTGGATGCAATCTACTTCAAAGAGATCATGGACCAGTGATAACAACCATTCCTTGTCCCATAGCTGGATCTGAAACCAGAATGACTGGAGTCAAGGAAATCCATAACCCCCAAATACTACAAGATGTGCTATTCACATATTATTACTGTATATGAAGATGTATAATTTAAATGCTATCTTCCACAGTTTTACACGTCATCAGTGTAGCACAAGTAGAGTAGGGGCATTAGGGGACGAGAGCTGAGGAAGCGTTGTTCTAGGTCAGCCATAAAAATGTTGGCATACTGTGGGGCCATGCGGGTACCCATAGCAGTGCCGCTGATTTAAAGGTAAACATTGTCCCCAGATGTGAAATAGTTATGGGTGAGGAAAAAGTCACAAAATCACAAAGTTCAGCTACCAGGTTTGCTGTGACCTTATCTTCATCATCTGGACCCATGGAAAAGAAGCCCTTGAGGAATTCCACCATGATTTCAACAATTTCCATCCCACCATCAACCTCAACCTGGACCAGTCCACACAAGAGATCCACTTCCTGGACACTATGGTGCTAATAAGTGATGGTCACATAAACACCATCCTATACTGGAAACTTACTGACTGCTATTCCTACCTCCATGCCTCCAGCTTTCATCCAGACCACACCACACAATCCATTGTCTATAGCCAAGCTCTACGATACAACCGCATTTGCTCCAACCCTTCAGACAGAGACAAACACCTACAAGATCTCTATCAAGCATTCTTACAACTACAATACTCACCCGCTGACGTGAAGAAACAGATTGACAGAACCAGAAGAGTACCCAGAAGTCACCTACTACAGGACAGGCCCAACAAAGAAAATAACAGAATGCCACTACCCATCACCTTCAGCCCCCAACCTAAACCTCTCCAACGCATCATCAAGGATCTACAACCTATCCTGAAAGATGACCCATCACTCTCACAGATCTCGGGAGACAGGCCAGTCCTTGCTTACAGACAGCCCCCCAACCTGAAGCAAATACTCACCAGCAACCACACACCACACAACAGAACTACTAACCCAGGAACCTATCCTTGCATCAAAGCCCGTTGCCAACTGTGTCCACATATCTATTCAGGGGACACCATCATAGGGCCTAATCACGTCAGCCACCCTATCAGAGGCTCATTCACCTGCACATCTACCAATGTGATATATGCCATCATGTGCCAGCAATGCCCCTCTGCCATGTACATTGGTCAAACTGGACAGTCTCTACGTAAAAGAATAAATGGACACAAATCAGATGTCAAGAATTATAACATTCATAAACCAGTCGGAGAACACTTCAATCTCTCTGGTCACTCGATTACAGACCTAAAAGTTGCAATTCTTCAACAAAAAAACTTCAGAAACAGACTCCAAGGAGAAACTGCTGAATTGGAATTAATTTGCAAACTGGATACAATTAACTTAGGCTTGAATAGAGACTAGGAATGGATGGGTCATTACACAAAGTAAAAGTATTTCCCCATGTTTATTCCCACCCTCTACTCCCCACTGTTCCTCAGACGTTCTTGTCAACTGCTGGAAATGGCCCACCTTGATTATCATTACAAAAGGTTCCCCTCCCCTCCCCCACTCTCCAGCTGGTAATAGCTCACCTTAAGTGATCACTCTCATTACAGTGTGTATGGTAACACCTGTTGTTTCATGTTCTCTATGTATATAAATCTCCCCGCTGTATTTTCCACTGAATGCATCCGATGAAGTGAGCTGTAGCTCATGAAAGCTTATGCTCAAATAAATTTGTTAGTCTCTAAGGTGCCACAAGTACTCCTTTTCTTTTTACGGATACAGACTAACACGGCTGCTACTCTGAAACCAGTATTTGAGAAGTGTATTTTATTTGAGAAAGGAAATTATTTTCCCTTCAAGGGGGAAAACAGTCCCAATGATTATCATGAAAATTTACTCGACCTGGCAGATAAAATTATATATATATATATATATATATATATATATATATATATAATTTAAGTAGATGTGCAACCAGTATAAAGCTTGTATTACACATCTGTTCTGAGAAATGTAGCCTCTGGGAGTGGAAAATGAGATTATTTATTCATTACAAAAAATCAGTGAATTCTGAAGACAAGAAACTTTAAAACTCATATTATTATTTCTTTTCATTTTATACAGCCCTTTCAGATATGTAAAATCATTGTATTTTCTTTCTCATATTCTAATGCTCAAAACCTAACCAGTCACATGGACTTTGTTTCATTTAATGCTCTTGAATTGTAATGAACAAACACTGTATGACTTACAGCAAATAGTTACATGTAATAACTCTACCCAGATGTACAGACACTCTTTTCTCAACCTGTATATTAAATAATTTTAAAATTAACTTTAATATTTTTTTAAACACAGCATGTAACCCACAGTACCATTCAGTCATGAGGTAATGAAGATGAGTATACCTTTAGAACGCCTTTCCTCTCACCTCAACAACAACACTACAGATCCCTCTCTCATCCTTCCATCTAATGTATCAAGTCTTTACCCATTCTCAGTCCATCTGTTGTGTGGCAGAACACAAAGATTTCTGCCCTATAGCACTACTGCTAACTGTAGAGCCAGGCTGCTGGCTTTTTACCAGTTATTCCTGTGCCCCCAGACTGAGCTCCTGATGTGAACTAGCTCCATATATCTAGTCCCAGTACAAGAGTGTGGTTGGGAACAGATAACAAAATGGGTCATATATTTGGAGCTCAAGAGAGAAGAATGAGAGAAGGTTATATGCTACGGAAAGGTGACAAGAGAAGAAGGGAGATGTAGTGAGACTCTTAAGAGATGGAAGAGTTTTGCCTGACCTAATCTTCCATCAGACAAAACTGTTATTTCAGGTCTGGATAGGGAGCCTACAATCATTTCTTCCCAACCTCCCACCCCCAGCCCAATCATTAGGAACTAGTCACTTTTGTAAGTGTTACATCAAAAATCTCCCACAGTATCTATCCAAGGCCCCCATGAGGCACCCATTACTACAGCATTTGAACACCTCACAATGTCTCTGTGAGGTAGGGAAGTGCTATTATCACCATTTTACACATGGAGAACTGATGCATGGGGAGACAAAGTTCTGGAACAGCCTTCCAAGGGAAGCAGTGGGGGCAAAAGACCTATCTGGCTTCAAGATTAAACTCGATAAGTTTATGGAGGAGAAGGTATGATGGGATAACAAGATTTTGGCAATTAATTGGTCTTTAACTATTCATGGTAAATAGGCCCAATGGCCTGTGATGGAATGTTAGATGGGGTGGGATTTGAGTTACTACAGAGAATTCTTTCCTGGGTATCTGGCTGGTGAATCTTGCCCACATGCTCAGGGTTCAGCTGATCGCCATGTTTGGGGTCGGGAAGGAATTTTCCTCCAGGGCAGACTGGAAAATTCCCTGGGGGTGTTTCGCCTTCCTCTGCAGCATGGGGCACGTGTCACTTGCTGGAGGATTCTCTGCATCTTCAAGTCTTTAAACCATGATTTGAGGACTTCAATAGCTCAGACATTGGTGAGAGGTTTATTGCAGGAGTAGGTGGGTGAGATTCTGTGGCCTGCATTGTGCAGGAGGTCAGACTAGATTATCATAATGGTCCCTTCTGACCTTAATATCTATGAATCTATAAAAGTGACTTTGGTCACACAAGATACCTATAACAGTGTAGAGAATTGAACCCAGTTCTCCCACGTCCCCGACCTAACACCCTAACCACTGGAACAACTGTCCTTGATGGTTTTCAGACTGGAACATTCCTGCTTGCACCTCAACTAAAAAAACACTTGCAACAATGCACTTTTAGCACACCTATCTTTTCTTTTTTGGAAGTCACAATGTGCTACAAGCTGCAAGATTACAAATTAGGTGACTATTTCACAAGCTCCCAGTGATTTTTTTTTCTTTTGAGACCTTACAATGATTTTTGCTCAACAGTCTATACAATTCTATATTTTTTTATGATGTTGCAGGATTGACACGTTCTTAAAGACACAAAACCCCAAATAGGGGAACCACTTCCTTAATCAGCTAGCCCAGGATTGCCCAAGAAAAAATGTTCTATCATAGCTACTTCACAATTCCATGACAACATGTAAAACTTTTAAATTCACAATTTTAAGCCAAATAAATATCTGCATGGCACAAAGATATACACATTTCCATCACTGTTCAGTGTATTGAAGAATTCAAGACAAATTAATTTATTTTATCAAGTCCAACACCTTCACTGAAACGGCTGCTTAAAATTGTGATACCTTTCAATTTGGCTAAAACTCTGCATATAGTAGCAGGAATAAACAAAACAACATGTATACAATCCCAATGTATTTTCACCTGTTTTTTTTTTAATTTTTTGAAGAACTGTGTACTATAATGCACAGCTGTCTCCACTTTTATCCATGATCCATGGTTGATTTATTAAATTTGCCCAATCTCCAAAATAGGCACATATTCTTAAACCATGCAGTTAATTTGAAAGGCAATAAAAGTAATGAATTTCACTTCTCTGGATTTTGCTTTTCCCATCTTGTTATCAGACTCCTAAATGTGCATCTTTAATTAACACTAATAGACTAATGAAATGATGTCCCTTTCATGAGGCATAGTTGTGCTGCTCCAGGAGCAGCCTAAGAAGCAGATTGTGACGTAGAGTGTCTATGTCACAATCTGCTTTCCATTTCCTTCCTTCATCCAGGGGAGTACATACCCTGTGCCCATCCACTGCCTGGTGCAGCATACATATCTCTGCTGAAGGGGGTTGAGATGAGAGTGAGGTGAGACTCCACCCATTCTTGACCCCCACACAGGAGAAGGCAGGGATGTAGCAGTCCCCACATGTGGGAATGATGGAGGATGCAGTAATCCCTTAGAAGTTGCTATCCCCCTTCATCCAGCTATCCACAGCATGGGTACCTAGCAGAAGGGAGTAAGGGGTTGATTTGCGCTCTCTTACTCTCCTGGGCAGGTATACAAAATGTGCCATAATCTAGCCAGTAGGATGACATTCACCTTTGAATTTTATGTTCAGGGACATCAAAGGCAGTAAGAAGAGGTCCTTTAAATACATTAGGAGCAAGAGAAAATTTAAGGAAAAAGTGTAGGTCCTCTACTTAGTGAGGAAGGAGCGCTAAATACTGACATTAAGAAAACTGAGGTACTGAGGTGTTTAATGCTGATTTTGCTTCCATCTTTACTAAAAAGACTAATGGTAACCACTGGTCAATACAATTAATATTAATAACAAGAGGGAAGCAACAGAAGTCAAAAATCAGCAAAGAACAGGTTAAACAATATTTTGATAAGTTAGATATATTCAAAGTCAGCAAGGCCTAAAGAAATTCATGCTAGGCAATTTACAGAATTAGCCAAAGCAATCTGGAAACTGTAAGCAATTACCTTTGACAACTCCTGGAGGATGGGTGAGTTCCAGAAGACAGGAAGGGGGCAAAAATAGTACCTATCTCAGGGATCGGCAACCTTTGGCACGTGGCCTGCAAGGGTAAACGCCCTGGCAAGCTGGTTTGTTTACCTGCCACATCCGCAGGTTCAGCTGATCGCAGCTCCCACTGGCCACAATTCACCATCCCAGGCCAATGGGGGCTTTAGGAAGCGGCATGGGCTGAGGAATATGGTGGCTGCTGCTTCCTGCAGCCCTCATTGGCCTGGAGTGGTGAACTGCAGCCAGTGGGAGCTGCGATGGGCCGAACATGCTGATGGGCTGTGTGCCAAAGGTTGCTGATCGCTGACCTATCTTAAAAACGTGGGAAGGGAGAGGACCCAGGCAATTATACATCAGTCAGCCTAATTTAGATATGAGGAAAGATACTGGAACCAATTATTGAATGTGTAAGCACCTGGAGGAAAATAGGGTTATAAGGAATAGCCAGCATGGATTTGTCAAGAACAAATCATGCCAAATAAACCTAATTTCCTTCTTTGGCTTCTTATACTGTCCTCGTCGATGTGGAGAAACAGGAGACTTCCCATATCTTGATTTTAGTAAGGCTTTTGATAGTCCCATATGACATTCTCAGAAGCAAAGTATGGAACTGTGGTCTAGATGAAATTATTATAAGGTGGCTACACAACTTTTTGAAAGACTGTATTCAGAAACTAATTATCAACGACTTGTTGTCAAACTGGGAGAACTGGTATAAAGAGAACTGTGATCAATTGTTCTCTATGTCCAGTGAAGGTAGGAGAAGTAGTAACGGGCTCAATCTGCAGCAAGGGAGATTTAGATTAGATATTAGGAAAAACTTTCTAACTATAAGAGTAGTTAAACTCTACAATAGGCTTCCAAAGGAGGTTGTAGAATCCCCATCTTTGGGTATGGTTTAGGGTTATTTGATCCTGCCACAGTGCTCGGGGGCTGGACTTGACTTCTCATCATCCCTTGCAGCCCTACATTTCTATGATTCTATGATTATGGAAATGGCCAGCAGAAAGCCTCTGTGGCACTTAAAACCTCAAAATACAATTTCAATGGCCCTTAAGTGACAGACAGACCTTGCACTAACCCTTTGCACAGGGATGAATTTCATTCTTAACATTTCTTCTACACCCCCACTGCATGGCAATGCTGCTATACAAGGTGGTGGTTTACATAGTTATACTAGGCTCCCATTTCTTACTGCTGCCAGTTGGGAGAAAGAAAGGGGGAGGAGATAAGAACTGAGAAAATGTTGGTTCATATAATTATGTTGGGAATTGTAATGGAGGAAGGGTTAGACTATTCATTCCATTTTCTCCAGTTTTGTCACTGCCCCACGCAGCAGTAAGAAAATCTTGGTAATTCCATGTCACTTAATCACTTTGAAAAGTATTTGCTTGCACAATATTACACCTACCAGAAAGTATGTTGTTTTATACTACAAAATGCTGCTGAAGTTTATCTAAGCATAAATATTCGATGTGTACTTTACAGTTTATAAACAAAGTGGAAATGTAAAATAGATGCAATACTGCTGTGGAAGGCAAAATCTGCAGCTGCACCATGCTTTCCATTTATCATTTATTCATATCCAATATTGCATTACATGACCCTCTTTCTTAACAAGGGTAATTCATATGAATCAAATCAGGAAGTCTATCATAAATGATCAGCATGTACATTGTGAATTTCTAAATATCAGGAGCTTGCTTTAGATTATATAGTGAAACGGACTTTAAAACAGGTCTAAATGTACATTAGCAAAAGTGTAGTGGGAAAATATGAGAAACACAAGTGGTAATAGCATACCAGATATAGCGAAATTTGTTTTGAATAGTCATACTTTGCTTAGTCAAACATATTTGCTACACATATATTTCTTATGAAAAAAGAACTCTTTTATTTGTTTCTAGAGGCTTTCAAATATTTGTATCCCTATTCTTAAAGAGCAGCACAATATAAATCAGAAAGAATGGCATACATTTTGCAATGTGCTTTCTCTCCTCTATTGAAGGCAATAAGACACAAAATTACAAGCTACAGAAGAACAAGAACATCAAGAATTGGCAGTGGTTATATCTGCATAACACTGAGTTACTTTTAGGTATGCACTCAGGCTGTGAAATGGATTCTCTGGGTTTTCTTTACTTCCTGAGTCATTTTATTCACCTTTGATAGTCAGAAGTGTACACACGTTCATCCACTTGAGGATTAGATTCTATATAAAAACTTCCTGAAATATTCAGACTTAGCTTTCCCTTTACTTAGATGTCTTCTGTATAAATGTACCAACTGGCCTTAAATGACCCTAATCTACCATGTAGAGATTTGTTTTCATGTGAGACAAGTCTGTCCCTAGGAGTTTGCACTGTAGTTTATTTTAAAATATTT
This sequence comes from Lepidochelys olivacea, assembly GCF_965140295.1. Classification (NCBI taxonomy): domain Eukaryota; kingdom Metazoa; phylum Chordata; order Testudines; family Cheloniidae; genus Lepidochelys; species Lepidochelys olivacea. The sequence continues at coordinate 174,266,784 of NC_140411.1, forward strand.
ATTTGCAAATCAGAAACAAAATCAACCTTTCTATGCCATATAAGACATCTATGTTATGAAGATGAACATGGATGCAGACAAAGAATAGGTTATAGGCAGAGTTACATGGACTTATTTGCATATGTGCATGCATGCGGACACATACACATAAAAGAACTAATGAATTTGAAGGTTTTGCTTATTTGGAAAGAAGGTTGAAAAAGGAAGTTTCTAACACACACACACACACATCCCTCCCTTTTGGTAATTATTTTCAGGTTTTTTGGTGCTTCGTGTATTCTGTACCGTTATGTGGTTGCTTTTATCCATAGAACTTCAATTTATGAGAGTGGAGATTATAGTTGTGATTTCTATTCTTAAAGTTGTACATAAAAGACATAATGGTGACACCACCACTGGCTGCTAATAGTACAAAACTATGTAGGAAACTCAAATGCTCAGACAACGAACTGACAATAATACCGCTAAGCCTAGTATTATGGGTCTACCATTTCAAAACTGATCAGTGATTTGGGGAGACTTGATGCCCAATTTCAGACACTTAAGTGGTCCCAATGTTCAGAAAGGACTATGTACTCACCCTCTGCAAGCCTTTAAAACCTCCTCAAGTTGGACACTCAAATCAGTGGTACTCCAAACTCCTAATCAGTTTTGAAAATGTATAAGATCTGACCAATATGCTTCCCATACCCAAACTCAGTTAAACACTCTGGCACCAGAGTCATACCAGCATATTTTAATTTTAAATGGAATATTTTATGGGTGACTGCCTTCTATTTTCTCAATTTCATTTTTGATTATTACCCTTTACTATACAGTTATAACTGAGTAAAAACATTTAACTACCCATTAAAAAATCCCCCCCAGATGGATCAAACCCAATCTGACACTAAGCACACCAGTATTTACACCCCACATGCTGTTGCAATAATCTTTGTATAACATATGCATTGTGAGGTATCATCTGAAAACTAATAACACATTGATCATTAATATTCTTGTGTGATGTATGTGTGTGGTGTGAATTGAGAGTTAGGACATATGCTGGAATGATTACTAAAGTGTGTTTAAACCAGGCATTCAGGAAGGTTGGTAAACAGTTCTGCCCCAGACAAAGGAATGTGTTTTCCCCATCTTGGAGTTACTTCCAAAGTACTTTAAAAGACAATGAAAATGTATTTACATGTCATGTAAACACACCCATCAAGTTAACAGGTGGAAGCAAACCCCATACTAACTAGTGTGGGAGAAGACAGCATGGTGTGTGCACCCAGAAGGAGAGAAGAATCTTTTTTCAAGAGTTTACTGGTCTACTGGCTGAACCTCAAGTGATAAGTACCCGAATCATACGATTGTATACAATATTACTGTATTAACAAATGTATAGAGTGAAGTCTTTTAATTACACACTGGTGACTGATATCACTGTGAAATGTATGTATTAGCACTGTATAAGGAATTATTGATACTCACTGATATTAGACTCCACAGTTTGCCCCAGACTTAAGGGAATGTCGCAGCTATCTACCTGTCTCCTATGTAAATTAAGCATGGTGGAATCAGAAACAATGGACACCCCATTTACATAGACATCATACAGGAGGTTGGGAAGCCCACAGGAATGGAAGAACAGCATGGGAGCATCCTTCCTCTTGAAATAAAATCACTGAACTTTGGAAGATATAAGAAAAGACAGAAGGCATCTTTGGTATCCATCAGACAGACGCAAGAGGCTAGAGATCTTGTAAGATGAAAAAGATGGCCCTTAAACTAACGGTGTGTGGGGGGGTGTTCAAGTATCTGGAGATGAATACGAGTAAGAATCCGACTTAGGTAAAGATTTTTCACCAAAGGTTGCAAGGGAAGCCAGCACCCTGAACTTTTGTGGAATGTCCTGACTGATCTAAGCTGGGAAGAAGAATGACTGGTGAGAGAAACTATCTTGAACAAAGCCTGTAGCTTGCTAGATTAAGTTTTAGACATTTAGAAGTGTATTTTGTGTTTTTACTTGCAACTCTTTCTTTCTTCATTCGTTATACTTGAACTTACATAATCCTGTGTATATTTTGTTAATAAATGTATTTCAGTTTTACCATAAACAAACTCAGTGCTGTGTTTAAAGGGAAGGGTGTACTTACCCCCCCAGTTTACAGGAACAACAAACCTTATTATCTCTCTGAGCTGTCCAGGAGAGGGCTGGGCAGTTAAGAGAACACAATTTGGGGAAAATTTAGGACTGGGAATTTGCTGGGATTATTTATTCATTGTAACCAAGGTGGTGGAAGCCAGAGTGTGACTGGTGTGTTGCTGACAGATTGCTGGGTTCAGTCTAATGGACCAGGGCTGCAGCTATACACAGTCACTTCAGGATGTGACCTGCACGCTGGTATGCTGCTTGTGAGGGAGCCAGGTGAGGAACTACAGCCACAAAGCACGGTGAGGGTTACAAGGCAGGCAGTGACCTAACCCCTCACTGGTCTGAATTGTCCCCCAAAGACCATGGCACCCATGACATCCTTAAATATCATGCCATTAAGGAAACTTCTCTCTTTCCAGCAGACCTACAATGGAGGGGCAGGAAGGTCCCAAAATACTAGTTATAGTGTCATAATTAAAGTGCACATTTAGTAGGAGTTCATCTTGTAACATGCGTAATAAATAAATGAGATCCTTCCAGTGACTGTGTGGTGAGTTCCAGTGATGCTCCTAAGCAATGTTCCATAGTCTTTAAAAAGCCATCACTGCTCCCTGTCTCTCTTGTCCTCAGTTTAAGTGCAGCAGGGGTTATCAATGACTAGCATGACATCAATGCCATACACTTCCAGCAGGTCCATTAGGAAGCTTCGGTCACCTTGTGGGTCCAGGCCCATGCCCCGGGCATGGTCAGCTGTCAAGGTCTTGTCCTGGCTGGCTGACACCTCCATCAGTGTCTGAAATATCCGATTGTTCTGCTCCATGAAAAACAAGATAAAGAGGTCCTCTTCACAGGAGCTGCAGTCCTCCTCCACCTCCTGAGAGTACATCAACATCTGCCTCTGGTCATTGAGCCACCGGTATTTTTCCTTGTCGGCACTGTTAATCTTCAGGAGCGGCTGCAGGTGCTCATTCTGCGTCTTCACATTCTGGTTATCCACATAGACATCGTAGAGATCTCGCTTCTCCTCAAAGATCTTTTCCGTCATGCAGGCCACATAAGACACTTCAGTCTCCAGCATTTCTATGTCTGCCACATTCACATAGAAAAAAGGCTTAGACTCTGGAACGGTGCCCCCAATGCCAGGCAGCGAGACATTGGCTAGGCAGCAACAGCAGTACACTCTATAGCAGACAACTCCTACTGGCAGTGGTGAAAATATCAAAATGCGCTTGCATAGCAGAGAGAACTTCCAGAGGATGAGGATCTGCTCTCCAAAGAACTTAATGAACTGAGACATACAGCCTGCGGGGTGTGTGATCTTCATCTCTGGATACATGTATCTGTGGATGGAGGGCAGCCAGTGAACGGGTGGCTGAGAGCTGGAGGTACCCTTGCCAGCAGGGAGAACCCCCTTCTTGTCATCATAGAACACCTCTAGGTGGGAGCAATGCCCTGGCATCTCCAGCTGGTGTCGGACCAAGGTGTACGAGCAGGGTGTACGAAGGGGAGAGAATCCCCAAAGACTTCATGCGGGCGCCAACCTCTAATTCGCTCTCCACGGGCATGTTTTCAAAGCAGGCCAGGCCGAAGCAAAGCCCTTTCCGGAAATAAATGAAATCCAACTGGACTTTGTGCAACCCACTTGCCATGGATTTGAACTCAACACCTTCTAAGTCAATGTCTTGGGGCAAACACCATTCCACCATGTTACCGGAGCAGGGATCGAAGGTGACCACGAACACCGCCACGATCTGGTCCGCCTCCGGCCCCCACGGCAGCTCCCCGGGGCCACCCCACGCCGCGCTGCCCCCTGGGGCCAGACTCCAGCCACCCCACTCTGGCTCGGGCTGCGGCAGGGAGACCGTGGGGCCCTCGGCCCAGAAGAGCAGCGGCGCCTCGTCTGCCGGGTCCACCATGGCCTCGGCCGGCCGACTGCGCCGCGGAGAGCCAAGCGGGCGGGCGGGCGGGCGGGGAGGGGCGGACAGCTGCAGAGCAGGGGGCGGGCTCAGCCCGCTCGGGCGCGGGGCTTCCGGGCTGTGTTTCTTGACTTTAGCAAAGCTTTTGACACGGTCTCCCACAGTATTCTTGTCAGCAAGTTAAAGAAGTATGGGCTGGATGAATGCACTATAAGGTGGGTAGAAAGTTGGCTAGATTGTCAGGCTCAACGGGTAGTGATTAATGGCTCCATGTCTAGTTGGCAGCCGGTGTCAAGTGGAGTGCCCCAGGGGTCGGTCCTGGGGCCGGTTTTGTTCAATATCTTCATAAATGATCTGGAGGATGGTGTGGATTGCACTCTCAGCAAATTTGTGGATGATACTAAACTGGGAGGAGTGGTAGATACGCTGGAGGGCAGGGATAGGATACAGAGGGACCTAGACAAATTGGAGGATTGGGCCAAAAGAAATCTGATGTGGTTCAATAAGGATAAGTGCAGGGTCCTGCACTTAGGACGGAAGAAACCAATGCACAGCTACAGACTAGGGACCAAATGGCTAGGCAGCAGTTCTGTGGAAAAGGACCTAAGGGTGACAGTGGACGAGAAGCTGGATATGAGTCAGCAGTGTGCCCTTGTTGCCAAGAAGGCCAATGGCATTTTGGGATGTCTAAGTAGGGGCATAGCGAGCAGATCGAGGGACGTGATCGTTCCCCTCTATTCGACATTGGTGAGGCCTCATCTGGAGTACTGTGTCCAGTTTTGGGCCCCACACTACAAGAAGGATGTGGATAAATTGGAGAGAGTCCAGCAAAGGGCAACAAAAATGATTAGGGGTCTGGAACACATGACTTATGAGGAGAGGCTGAGGGAACTGGGATTGTTTAGCCTGTAGAAGAGAAGAATGAGGGGGGATTTGATAGCTGCTTTCAACTACCTGAGAGGTGGTTCCAGAGAGGATGGTTCTAGACTATTCTCAGTGGTAGAAGAGGACAGGACAAGGAGTAATGGTCTCAAGTTGCAGTGGGGGAGGTTTAGGTTGGATATTAGGAAAAACTTTTTCACTAGAAGGGTGGTGAAACACTGGAATGCGTTACCTAGGGAGGTGGTAGAATCTCCTTCCTTAGAAGTTTTTAAGGTCAGGCTTGACAAAGCCCTGGCTGGGATGATTTAATTGGGGATTGGTCCTGCTTTGAGCAGGGGGGTTGGACTAGATGACCTCCTGAGGTCCCTTCCAACCCTGATATTCTATGATTCTATGATAATAGTAAGTTAAAATCAAAGTAACCGTTTTAGTATTAGGATAACAAACCAATTCTGCTTCTACTATATATCCTTAATCAAGTATGAACATTTTCCTCCCACAACGCAAGTTTATAGTTATAACTTGTGGAACTTTTTATGGTTTTCACTGAAATAACTCACATATGAGGCAGGTAATTTCACTGTTTAAGCATTCATCGATAGCTGGCAGGTGCTTTGGCAAGTAGACCAGAGTGGCCAAAATGATTAGTGGTAATATCACAGGCTCACTGCCTGTACATGCCATGGCTTTGTGATCCCAGGAATTAGTGCTACCATGAAGACTGATACTTTCTAAAATGCCCATTTAATTAATTTAAAGTAAAATATCTATCTGGGATTTTAAAAATAAAAGGTCTGATTTTCCATTACCATGCATCTTGTGCAGCCATTTACAAAATGCCACCATAGTGATTTGTTAGTATTTGACACACAGTTCTGCCTCATTTTGAATTGGCGTAAATGATGGCCCGTTGGGAGAGTCAAGTCATAAAAGCTAGACTCTAAACCCAGACGTGTATTTTGTGTAGCTTGGAGTATCATTAAAAACGTAAACTCAAAAAACACCACCATGATAACTTCTGATCCCTTTAAGTTCCCACAGTGTGTTCATAATATTCTGCAACTGGATACACAGTTCTCACTAAAGGAAAAAAAAAAAAAAAACTAAACTAATCTAAAACAGGGTTGTCTTGGGACAGACATCTGGCTATATCAGAGTAACCAAGCTTTCATAGATTTTGGATTGTTCTAAGTGGCTTGCACTGTACCAGGCATTTGTTTACAACTTTTGCTCATTGGAATGGGCTCCTGAGTTACACATCTCTTGCCATGAATGTCCTGGCCAGAGATCAGTTGCACAGCCTTTTTTTCAACATGGTTCAGAAATGAAGAAATGGGTAAGACAGAACATATAATCTAAGAAGCAATGGGCAATAACTATCAACAATCAGACATTGGATGACCTCACTATGAAAATGTCATGATAATACAAAGATTAGATTTCAGCACAAGAAAGGACACCTTATTATAATGTGTTTTTCATATAGAGATGTGGATAAGACCTCCATGAAAGATCACATAACATAAATCTATGAAGTCTCTTGAGGGTACATGTGTTTGAATTATGAGGCATCTGTCAAATAAGTCTAAGCATTTGTTTGGAGACAGCAAAGTGAAGCTGAGTAGTTTTATCCTGAATCTTGAACTGCACACAAAAATTACTACAATTTTACCACAGGTACACTTGGAATACCATATATTATGAAAAGTAAAACAGAATAACATCATAATAAATTGATAGACCACCTTTTATCCTGAAGGATCCCAAAGAGATTTACAAATTATATGCATTCTCTCTCTCTGATACAGCCACCTCCAGGGAGGAAAGGCAACACCCACATGTATAACTTCAGGGGTTCAGCCATCTCATCAGTCATACAAACACAACTCCCATTCACTTTAATAGGATTTGCAAGTAAGGGAGGATCACCCCAGGCATGGCACATAGAATAACAGTGGACAAATATTTGGGTAAAGGCAAACCCTTAGTCTATTAAAATGTGTATAGGAAAGTTTAATAAATGTGCCCAGACCAGACATGGCCTTTATTTTTAAAATCTCATGAGAAACTGTTCTCACAATAAAGAGGATGGAATTCAAGGTACCAATTTAGGAAGGATGCAAGAGGAATTGACCCTACTGGCATTTGAACTTGGGAATGTAGATATTTCAAGCCTGAGATGCATGGCCTCAAGAGCCTAAAGAAGGACTGATATTATTTTAAATGCATTCTCGAGATAGATAATAAAGTTAGCTTATACTTATACTTGTACTTATAACTTGAGAACTATTTGGGAGCAATCTGTAAAAAGCTACATATTTATAAGAGCAATATAACTTTTCCCTTACATATTGTTCCTAAAGAAAACATGGTTGAAACCTAATTATTAAGTGTTACATTCCTCTGTGTGTGTCTTTCTGTCTCTGTTTAAAATCACCCTATTGCACCGCTTGTAGCCCATATACTGATAAAAAATCCTTTTGTAATAATGAAACATGGAACTAAGCATTTTTATGAAAATAAACGTATTATTCCTCCTTCTATTTTACATTATAATGAAGCACTGGAAGAAAATCATAGAAATTAGGAGAACATACCCTTCTTACAGACAGTGCTGTTCAGTATTGACCCAAAGAATATATTAAAATGAATGAAATTTAGTTATGAATGATAATATGTTAATCTGCATTCCCCTTGGGAAAGTGTATATATAGCAATCTATCCTAGCAGAACATGAATAGTATGGTTTACATTTCATAACTAGGGCAGCACCAAGTTCATTGACGCTTGATCCTCCTCTGCCTTGTACATTGTGCAGTCATTTATACTTGTGCAAAATGTGTGGGAAGGGATTGTGAAACACTACCTATGAGGGCCTGGTTTACCTTTACTTTGCACCTAATGCTGTCATTTGCATCAGAGGTCAAAAGAGTGTAAACCTCTATCATTCTGCTTTCATAGCATTTAATACCAAGTTTTCACAGATCTAAACGCCTGCAGAATGTGAAAGGCAATAGAAAATCATGCCTTGACTTTTTGACTTTTACCTTCTTATAAATAGTAAGGAAAGTTTGCAGACACGTGATAAACATAGACAATGGCATGTAGCCAATCTGCAATTGCTAGCAGCAAATATCTCCAATAGCTGATAATGATACACTAGATGGGAAGGGCTTTGAGTTACTACAGAGAAGTCTTTCCCAGGTGTCTGGCCGGTAGATCTTGCCCACATGCTCAGGGTCCAACTGATTGCCATATTTGAGGTCAGGAAGGAACTTCCCCCAGTTCAGGCTGGCAGAGATCCTGGGTTTTTTTCACCTTCCTCTACAGCATGGAGCATGGGCCACTTGCAGGTTTAAACTAGTATAAAGGTGGATTCGCTAGAACTTGAAGTTTTTAAATCATGATTTATGGACTTCAGTAACTCAGCCAGAGGTTAGGCATCTATTACAAGCATGGGTGGGTCACGATGGTCCATTCTGATTTTATAGTCTATGAGTCTATTCTTCATTGAGGAGTAGGCAAGATAGCAGGGTGAAGGCTTAAAAGAAAACTGGTTATGAATTATCTAAACACACAAAATAAACAGCCTCAAGGTTTATTACAGTTGTAGACTTTTTTCTCATTCAAAAAGACAAAAATGGGGGAAAGCATTTTCATTGGGGTGGGGGGAAGAAGCAGCAGCAGCAGTTGTAGGCTGACAAATGCAAGAGAAACTGCAACCAATCTCAAAGATATTTTTTTGAAAACGTTTTAAACAATTGAAAATAGCAATTTAATATGGAAGTGCTATCTCAGTGTTAACTACAATGACATTGAAAATGGGATAAAAAGTAACAAAGGGGAGTTTAGAAAGACTTTTAGAAAACATGCTGAAGCAGTCTGAAAGTAAGAGAAAATTGAAGGAATGAGGTGAAGGCCCGTATCTTTATACTGGGTCCTGCAATGTTAGTGATCACCTGTCACAGAAGATCAAAAAGAATATTTTATGGTAGTTTTGGCTTGGTGAACTTCTCTGTCTCTGTAATGAAGAGATAGTCAATAGAGGGATTTTTGTTTTGTGACTACATTACATCATTAAGAACAGCCAAAACAAAACTGAAATGAAATACACTTGCAATATCTGCATTGTTTTACAATTAAAATAAATCAGGCACATTTTATTGCTTTGTCAGACAGTGTAGTATAGGATTACCAATCTGTGTATGCTGTGGGCTGTTAAAAATGAACATTTTTCTCCAGTGGTATCAGAGATATTGCAGTAGTTTCCTATATTTACAATAGTTTCAAGGACTGTACTGTAGCCGTAAAATATTTTACAAATCTTTACTAAAGTCCTCAGTGTACTAGCAGAAACAATGATTTACTATATCATCCTCTGTTAACTATGGATACATGATGAATTTTTTACTCTAATCAACTGCACACTCAACTCTCCCTCATATGGTCAGACATTCAATTTTTCATTCATTTACAAAGCACAGAGGCTCTCTGAAGTTCAAAAATGATTCTTCAGGTTTTGGAGAGGGGGGCTCTGAACTGTTACTACTAGCAGAAGTAGTCACAAATATTACCGACTTCTGAGTTATTAGAGGATAATCTGATTTTTTCCCCCACCTCTCAGTGTTGCAGTGTGGGGCAGAGTCGCACAGTGGAATGGAGTGTAAAGTAAGAGACTCTAGGGAAGTGGAGCTGGATAGTTGAAAGGAAATAGAGTGTGACACTAAGGGAAAGAGAGGGGAAATTGTGTAGAAAAGGGAATAAAAAAACGAATACAGCGGGGAAAAAGGGGACAGCAAGAAGAAAATGGGGACATTATGAGGTTTAGTGTCCCATATTACCATTCATTCTGAGGGGCTGTGTACCACATTGCACCAGTTGAGTGGTATGGCTATGCAGATCCAAGGAATTTCACAGTCTTGTTCACAGAGGGGCTGATCACAAACAGCAAGTACTTGTGCTCACTCTCAGTTTTCACAATGAATTAATGTACACTTCAAAGAGATATTGTACTAAAGCAATCCCAGCAATCAATAAGCCTTGTTCCCCTAACTCAAAACACATGAATCAACTATAAAGTATAATGCCCCCAAAAAATCTTTCAAAATCAAACAGTGGAAAACATGGCAAATAGACAACTCCAGGAAGTACTGATAACAGGATAGGTCAATGCAATTACTTTTTTATGTAATCAGTTCATCTCTGTACACTCCCAACATTAAAAACAAAGACTAAAATTCAAAGAAAGTCTTCTGGGGAGATGTCTTAACATATTGTGATACACAGTTAATGCTAAAGCATTCTCTTCTTTAGCCTATCTCTCAGCTTAAATTAAGCATCTTGCTAATGTCACACCCAGATGCCAACTGTATTGTCTTTGGTAACAGGGTCCAGATTACATTTCCCTATATCACAATTTTCCACATAGCAATGCAACTTAATTTTCATAGAATATCATAGAATATCAGGGTTGGAAGGGACCCCAGAAGGTCATCTAGTCCAACCCCCTGCTCAAAGAAGGACCAATTCCCAGTTAAATCATCCCAGCCAGGGCTTTGTCAAGCCTGACCTTAAAAACCTCTAAGGAAGGAGATTCTACCACCTCCCTAGGTAACGCATTCCAGTGTTTCACCACCCTCTTAGTGAAAAAGTTTTTCCTAATATCCAATCTAAACCTCCCCCACTGCAACTTGAGACCATTACTCCTCGTTCTGTCATCTGCTACCATTGAGAACAGTCTAGAGCCATCCTCTTTGGAACCCCCTTTCAGGTAGTTGAAAGCAGCTATCAAATCCCCCCTCATTCTTCTCTTCTGCAGACTAAACAATCCCAGTTCCCTCAGCCTCTCCTCATAACTCATGTGTTCCAGTCCCCTAATCATTTTTGTTGCCCTTCGCTGGACTCTCTCCAATTTATCCACATCCTTCTTGAAGTGTGGGGCCCAAAACTGGACACAGTACTCCAGATGAGGCCTCACCAATGTCGAATAGAGGGGAACGATCACGTCCCTCGATCTGCTCGCTATGCCCCTACTTAGACATCCCAAAATGCCATTGGCCTTCTTGGCAACAAGGGCACACTGCTGACTCATATCCAGCTTCTCGTCCACTGTCACCCCTAGGTCCTTTTCCGCAGAACTGCTGCCTAGCCATTCGGTCCCTAGTCTGTAGCTGTGCATTGGGTTCTTCCGTCCTAAGTGCAGGACCCTGCACTTATCCTTATTGAACCTCATCAGATTCCTTTTGGCCCAATCTTCCAATTGGTCTAGGTCCTTCTGTATCTTATCCCTCCCCTCCAGCGTATCTACCACTCCTCCCAGTTTAGTATCATCCGCAAATTTGCTGAGAGTGCAATCCACACCATCCTCCAGATCATTTATGAAGATATTGAATAAAACCGGCCCCAGGACCGACCCTTGGGGCACTCCATTTGATACCGGCTGCCAACTAGACATGGAGCCATTGATCACTACCCGTTGAGCCCGACAATCTAGCCAGCTTTCTACCCACCTTATAGTGCATTCATCCAGCCCATACTTCCTTAACTTGCTGACAAGAATACTATGGGAGACCGTGTCAAAAGCTTTGCTAAAGTCAAGAAACAATACATCCACTGCTTTCCCTTCATCCACAGAACCAGTAATCTCATCATAAAAGGCGATTAGATTAGTCAGGCATGACCTTCCCTTGATGAATCCATGCTGGCTGTTCCTGATCACTTTCCTCTCATGCAAGTGCTTCAGGATTGATTCTTTGAGGACCTGCTCCATGATTTTTCCAGGGACTGAGGTGAGGCTGACTGGCCTGTAGTTCCCAGGATCTTCCTTCTTCCCTTTTTTAAAGATTGGCACTACATTAGCCTTTTTCCAGTCATCCGGGACTTCCCCGGTTCGCCACGAGTTTTCAAAGATAATGGCCAGTGGCTCTGCAATCACAGCCGCCAATTCCTTCAGCACTCTCGGATGCAACTCGTCCGGCCCCATGGACTTGTGCACGTCCAGCTTTTCTAAATAGTCCCTAACCGCCTCTATCTCCACAGAGGGCTGGCCATCTCTTCCGCATTTTGTGATGCCCAGCGCAGCAGTCTGGGAGCTGACCTTGTTAGTGAAAACAGAGGCAAAAAAAGCATTGAGTACATTAGCTTTTTCCACATCCTCTGTCACTAGGTTGCCTCCCTCATTCAGTAAGGGGCCCACACATTCCTTGGCTTTCTTCTTGTTGCCAACATACCTGAAGAAACCCTTCTTGTTACTCTTGACATCTCTGGCTAGCTGCAGCTCCAGGTGCGATTTGGCCCTCCTGATAACATTCCTACATGCCCGAGCAATATTTGTATACTCTTCCCTGGTCATATGTCCAACCTTCCACTTCTTGTAAGCTTCTTTTTTATGTTTAAGATCCGCTAGGATTTCACCATTAAGCCAAGCTGGTCGCCTGCCATATTTACTATTCTTTCGACTCATCGGGATGGTTTGTCCCTGTAACCTCAACAGGGATTCCTTGAAATACAGCCAGCTCTCCTGGACTCCTTTCCCCTTCATGTTAGTCCCCCAGGGGATCCTGGCCATCCGTTCCCTGAGGGAGTCGAAGTCTGCTTTCCTGAAGTCCAGGGTCCGTATCCTGCTGCTTACCTTTCTTCCCTGCGTCAGGATCCTGAACTCAACCAACTCATGGTCACTGCCTCCCAGATACCCATCCACTTTTGCTTCCCCCACTAATTCTACCCGGTTTGTGAGCAGCAGGTCAAGAAAAGCGCCCCCCCAGTTGGCTCCTCTAGCACTTGCGCCAGGAAATTGTCCCCTACGCTTTCCAAAAACTTCCTGGATTTTTTTCATCACTGAGTGTTTAGTGTGTTGTAATTATCAGTGGAGGCTCCTAGTCTCAGTTCATTGCACCACCCTTATTTGAAAACAAAAGGAAAAATGGAATGGGGAGAGGAGGAAGACCACCCACACACATGCCATCTGGAGGAAATGGATTGTCTTAATACATCTTGTTTTCCCTAGACCTGCAAAACTTCTGAGTTCTGAGGCTAACTACTACTGCTATTATGTTGTGGTAAAATGCACTAAAACCAAGACACTATCCAACTTCCACAAAACACTGATGCAATATAGAGTGTTCAAATGAAAACAAATAAATAAATAAAAACAACACTACTACCAAACGCCTAAGGTTGACTCTCCCTCTTATTTTCTCTTCTCTACTAAAACTTAGGAATGAAGAACAGATGGAGAACAGGAAATAAAATAGAAGTATCACACTACATATGCGACAGCAGAAGCAACAGATTTCCCACTGACATTTCAGACTTTGGATTCCAAACTGAACTAATGAAGCTCACAGGTGTGGTTCTGATACAATATGCATCTAATTGTTCAGCTACTTTTTTAAACTTCTTAAGTCAGGAAACCAGGCTGCAAATCTGGCAAGATCACAGTCTCATCATGAAAGTTGCAATCAGGCCAGAAATGTAGTACTTCCAATCTTTTCTCTTGTGGTATTTCCACTGAAAATTATGAACAGCAAAATCTTGCAGAATTGGAAGGATGGGAATAACTAGAGCTCTGGGATATACTTTTTTCATTTTATTTTTTTTAAATTCATTTTATTTCATTATATCCATTAAAATATTTTATTTTTATTAGATTTACATTAATAAAATACCTGAAATCGCCATATATAAATCCCCACATCCAGCCCTGCTATCCACTTTCTGCCCCACATCCAGCCCTGTTCGCCTTCCCCGCACAGGGTTCCCTGAGAGGGAGCTGCCATGACAGCCTGGACCAGGCAGCAGTGCATGGATCATGCACCCTTGCTCCAGTGGTGGCACCAGCTCCTCCCATCCCCTCACCCTCAGTTCCCTACCGAGCCAGGCTTCTGGAGGGCCATTTTAGCATCACCAGCCCTTGAATACTACTGCCAGCGACAGGGACCAACAACTCCACAGCCAGCTCCATGTGGCTCTGCTCCCCGCCAACAAGGAGAACAGCCTGGCCTGAAATGGTGCCCCCATTGCTATCCTGTGTGCCAGGTCAGAATGTCATTCACTCGTATTTGACATCAAATTGGGGGGAGTGGTGTTGCAGCCTGGCACCCAGTGTTGGAACTCAGGGGTGCCATTCCAAGCCAGGCTCTTCTCTTTGTCAGCGGTGAGGCAGGGAGCAGAAGAGCATGGAGCCACTGCTGAGAGACTGGTTCCTGCTGCTGGCAGCATCATCCAAGGGCAGGTGGTGCTAGAAACTGTGGCAACTACAAAAGGTGAATTTTCACTTTATACACTGGTTTGTTTTATTTCATGCTATTTCATATCTGTGATAAAGACAGAGCTCTAGAATAACCAATCCTATCTGAATCTTTAAAAATGGTGGAGTTGGTTCAGGTTTTGAGTGAAGGCTTAGGTCAGCTCCTATTTAGAGATCTGTAGTTTAACGCTAGAGCTCACACTGACTTACTGCATCACCTTGTCAGGAATTAAGGTGGGAAAATAATTTTGGGGCAGCAGCGAGACCAACAGCAGCTGGGAGAAAAATAACTATTTTTAAAAGTAATCTTTAAATACCTAGTTAGACTCAATTGACTACACTGAAATACTCAGCAGTTAAAAAAAGTCCAGCACAGGTCTAGGCACCACTTAAGACCCATTCAGGTCTTAGATAGTTGTGAACATTTGCACAATACACCTGGTTTTAAGATCACCATTGAAAAATTAATTACATTTTCTGCAGTAGATGTGTCATAAAAATAAAGGGAAGGGTAAACCCCTTTGAAATCCCTCCTGGCCAGGGGAAAGCTCCTCTCACCTGTAAAGGGTTAAGAAGCTAAAGGTAACCTCGCTGGCACCTGACCAAAATGACCAATGAGGAGACAAGATACTTTCAAAAGCTGGGAGGAGGGAGAGAAACAAAGGGTCTGGGTCTGTCTGTAGTCGTCTTGGCCAGGGACAGAACAGGAATGGAGTCTTAGAACTTTTAGTAAGTAATCTAGCTAGGTATGTGTTAGATTATGATTTCTTCAAATGGCTGAGAAAAGAATTGTGCTGAATAGAATAACTATTTCTGTCTGTGTATCTTCTTTGTAACTTAAGGTTTTGCCTAGAGGGGTTCTCTATGTTTTTGAATCTAATTACCCTGTAAGATATCTACCATCCTGATTTTACAGGGGGGATTTCTTTATTTCCATTTACTTCTATTTTTTATTAAAAGTCTTCTTGTAAAACACTGAATGCTTTTTCATTGTTCGCAGATCCAAGGGTTTGGGTCTGTGGTCACCTATGCAAATTGGTGAGGCTTTTTATCCAACATTTCCCAGGAAAGGGGGGGTGCAAGTGTTGGGAGGATTGTTCATTGTTCTTAAGATCCAAGGGTCTGGGTCTGTAGTCACCTAGGCAAATTGGTGAGGCTTTTTACCAAACCTTGTCCAGGAAGTGGGGTCCAAGGTTTTGGGAAGTGTTTTGGGGGGAAGGACGCGTCCAAACAGCTCTTCCCTAGTAACCAGTATTAGTTTGGTGGTGGTAGCGGCCAGTCCAAGGATAACGGGGGTAATATTTTGTACCTTGGGGAAGTTTTGACCTAAGCTGGTAAAGATAAGCTTAGGAGGTTTTTCATGCAGGTCCCCACATCTGTACCCTAGAGTTCAGAGTGGGGGAGGAACCGTGACATGGTGGCACAGTGGTGGGATTAACCTGAAATCATTTTGAGATCCAGTTGAGATTTTTTGAACTAGAAATACAGATTTTAAAAAGGAATTTTTAGGAAGTCCAGAAAGCAGCTTTGAAACTGAAAGCAGCTTGGTTTCTCTCTGCTTTGTTGTCAAGCAGAGACAAAAGGGGATTATCTTGTGAATTGCAGGTTTTCTTTGCCTGGAGGCAGGGTACTTAACTCCTGCAGGGAAATTCACAGTCTTCCAACCCAGAGGTTTTTTTTTTCTTTTCTTCCTAAAAGTAAATAGGGGGTGTGTGCTCTACCCATTTGCCTGGAGACAAAAGTGGCAGGGTTTTTTTTAGGATTTTGATTTTTTTTTGTTTTACAAGGAGCACAGGTTTGAAAAGAAATTTTTTTTTCCTTTGGGCTGGGTAAGCAGGTTTCCAAGTAGTTGGAGGTTTTTTGCTTTAATTTGGGCCCAGAGCAGAGACAAGGGAATTGTCTTTTTCTGTAGGCTGACAATCACTATCAGAGAATAGGTATTCTATTCCAGCACAGCAAAATTTTACAGCCAAGTTTTGTTTGTTTATTTCTAAACCTCGGGTGTAAAGTTAGTTAAAAACAGAGAGGTTAGAATGGCCAAATCCTCGGCTCGACTACAGCTGGAATTAGCCAAATTTCAGGCTGAGGAAAAACAAAGGGAACATGAAAGACAGATAGAACTCATGCAGCTGGAGAAGGAGGTACAGGAGGCTGCCCACAAGAGGGAAATGGAGGCAAGGAAGCATGTGGAGGAGATGGAGAGGATAAAGGCCCAGCAGAATATACCAACAAACCCTAGCAATCCTTCTCCAGGTACCACTTCCCATCCCAGAAAGTTCCCCACCTACAAGGCAGGTGATGATACTGAGGCCTTCTTAGAAAACTTCGAAAGGGCCTGCCTTGGGTACAACATCTCTACTGACCAATACATGGTAGAGCTGAGGCCGCAGCTCAGTGGACCCTTAGCTGAGGTGGCAGCTGAAATGCCTAAAGAACATATGAACAAGTATGAACTGTTTAAATCCAAGGCGAGAGTCAGAATGGGGATAACACCCGAGCAGTCTCGTCGGAGGTTCCGAGCCCTAAGGTGGAAACCAGACATGTCATTTACCCGACATGCCTACCACATTGTGAAACATTGGGATGCCTGGATATCAGGAGCAAGTGTTGAATCTCCAGTAAATTTGCCCTTCCTAATGCAAATGGAACAATTCTTAGAGGGTGTTCCTGAGGAAATAGAAAGATACATCCTAGATGGGAAACCCAAAACTGTAATCGAGGCAGGAGAGATTGGAGCCAGATGGGTGGAGGTGGCAGAGAAGAAGAAAACTGGTCGCAGTTGGAGCGGAGACCAGAAGGGACCACCCCAGACCACACCCTATTACCGGGGGCCGCCCAAAGCCCCACCTACCTCCCAAAGAACCCTCCAGACCCCTTATCGTCCCACCACCCCGTTCTCCAGCAACCCACCTCGCCCCGGTGACCCGTCAGCTGGACGATGTTTTAAATGTAACGAGCTGGGGCATGTAAAGGCCAACTGCCCCAAGAACCCCAACAGATTACAGTTCATTGCACCGGAATCACACCAGAGGTCCACAGGCCCAGATACCTCCCAGATACCCTTGGAGCGGAGGGAAACTGTGAGTGTGGGCGGGAAGAAGGTCACCGCATGGAGGGACACCAGAGCACAAGTGTCAGCTATCCATGCTTCCTTAGTGGACCCCAATTTAATCAACCCAGAGATCCAAGTGACGATTCAACCCTTCAAGTCCAACTCTTTCAATTTGCCTACAGCCAAGTTGTCTGTCCAGTACAAGGGCTGGTCAGGAATGTGGACTTTTGCAGTCTATGATGATTATCCCATCCCCATGCTGTTGGGGGAAGACTTGGCCAATCACGTGAAGCAGGCCAAGAGGGTGGGAACGGTCACCCGCAGCCAGGCTAAACAAGCCGTGAGGCCTAGCTCTGTTCCGGAAACTTCTATCAGGGCCTGGTCAGAGGTGATGGACCCGGACCCCAGGCCAATGTCTGCAACAGCAGTAGTGGATCCAGTCCCAGAGACCCAGACGGAACCAGTCCCAGAACCGGAACCAGCCAAACAACCAACACCAGACCCCGTGCCAGCACTGAATCCAGTACTTGCAACCTCAACACCAGAGGGCCCCACAGAACCTGAACTGGCAGCAGCCGATAACCCTACACAAGAGGCTCAGCCGGAGCCTGAATCCCAACATAGTGCACCAGCGGAGAGCGGTTCACAGTCAACAGAAACAGCTCCATCCCCTATATCGCTTCCAGAGGGACCAAGCCTATGTCCCCAATCCAATGAGGAACTGGTGTCTCCAGCATCAAGGGAACAGTTCCAGACCGAACAGGAAGCAGATGAAAGCCTCCAGAGAGCGTGGACGGCGGCACGGAGCAACCCACCGCCTCTCAGCTCTTCTAATCGATCCAGGTTTGTTGTAGAAAGAGGACTTTTATACAAGGAAACTCTTTCTGGGGGACACCAGGAAGACTGGCATCCTCAGAGACAGTTGGTAGTTCCAACTAAATACCGGGCCAAGCTCTTGAGCTTAGCCCATGATCACCCTAGTGGCCATGCTGGGGTGAACAGGACCAAAGACCGTTTGGGGGGGTCATTCCACTGGGAGGGAATGGGCAAGGATGTTTCTACCTATGTCCAGTCTTGTGAGGTGTGCCAAAGAGTGGGAAAACCCCAAGACCAGGTCAAAGCTCCTCTCCAGCCACTCCCCATCATTGAAGTTCCATTTCAGCGAGTAGCTGTGGATATTCTGGGTCCTTTTCCGAAAAAGACACCCAGAGGAAAGCAGTACATACTGACTTTCATGGATTTTGCCACCCGATGGCCGGAAGCAGTAGCTCTAAGCAACACCAGGGCTAAAAGTGTGTGCCAGGCACTAGCAGACATTTTTGCCAGGGTAGGTTGGCCCTCCGACATCCTCACAGATGCAGGGACTAATTTCCTGGCAGGAACTATGAAAAACCTTTGGGAAGCTCATGGGGTAAATCACTTGGTTGCCACTCCTTACCATCATCAAACAAATGGCATGGTGGAGAAGTTTAATGGAACTTTGGGGGCCATGATACGTAAATTCGTAAATGAGCACTCCAATGATTGGGACCTAGTATTGCAGCAGTTGCTCTTTGCCTACAGAGCTGTACCACATCCCAGTTTAGGGTTTTCCCCATTTGAACTTGTATATGGCCGTGAGGTTAAGGGGCCATTGCAGTTGGTGAAGCAGCAATGGGAGGGATTTACACCTTCTCCAGGAACTAACATTCTGGACTTTGTAACCAACCTACAAAACACCCTCCGAACCTCTTTAGCCCTTGCTAGAGAAAACTTACAGGATGCTCAAAAAGAGCAAAAAGCCTGGTATGATAAACATGCCAGAGAGCGTTCCTTCAAAGTAGGAGACCAGGTCATGGTCTTAAAGGCGCTCCAGGCCCATAAAATGGAAGCATCGTGGGAAGGGCCATTCGTGGTCCAGGAGCGCCTGGGAGCTGTTAATTATCTCATAGCATTCCCCACCTCCAACCGAAAGCCTAAGGTGTATCATAGTAATTCTCTAAAGCCCTTTTATTCCAGAGAATTAAAGGTTTGTCAGTTTACAGCCCAGGGAGGAGACGACGCTGAGTGGCCTGAAGGTGTCTATTACGAAGGGAAATGTGCTGGTGGTGTGGAAGAGGTGAACCTCTCCATGACCCTTGGGCGTATGCAGCGACAGCAGATCCAGGAGCTGTGCACTAGCTACGCGCCAACGTTCTCAGCCACCCCAGGACTGACTGAACGGGCATACCACTCCATTGACACAGGTAATGCTCACCCAATTAGGGTCCACCCTTACCGGGTGTCTCCTCAAGCTAAAACTGCTATAGAACGGGAGATCCAGGATATGTTACAGGTGGGTGTAATCCGCCCCTCTGAAAGTGCATGGGCATCTCCAGTGGTTCTAGTTCCCAAACCAGATGGGGAAATACGTTTTTGCGTGGACTACCGTAAGCTAAATGCTGTAACTCGCCCAGACAACTATCCAATGCCATGCACTGATGAACTATTAGAGAAACTGGGACGGGCCCAGTTCATCTCTACCTTGGACTTAACCAAGGGGTACTGGCAGGTACCGCTAGATGAATCTGCCAAGGAAAGGTCAGCCTTCATCACACATCTCGGGCTGTATGAATTTAATGTACTCCCTTTCGGGCTGTGAAATGCACCCGCCACTTTCCAAAGACTTGTAGATGGTCTCCTAGCGGGATTAGGAGAATATGCAGTCGCCTACCTTGACGATGTGGCCATATTTTCGGATTCCTGGGCAGACCACCTGGAACATCTACAAAAAGTCCTTGAGCGCATAAGGGAGGCAGGACTAACTGTTAAGGCTAAGAAGTGTCAAATAGGCCTAAACAGAGTGACTTACCTTGGACACCAGGTGGGTCAAGGAACTATCAGCCCCCTACAGGCCAAAGTGGATGCTATCCAAAAGTGGCCTGTCCCAAAGTCAAAGAAACAGGTTCAATCCTTCTTAGGCTTGGCCGGTTATTACAGACGATTTGTACCGCACTACAGCCAAATCGCTGCCCCACTGACAGACCTAACCAAAAAGAAACAGCCAAATGCTGTTCAGTGGACCGGAAAGTGTCAGAAGGCCTTTAACAAGCTTAAAGCGACACTCATGTCTGACCCTGTACTAAGGGCCCCAGACTTTGACAAACCGTTCCTAGTAACCACAGATGCATCCGAGCGTGGTGTGGGAGCAGTTTTAATGCAGAAAGGACCTGATCAAGAATTCCACCCTGTAGTGTTTCTCAGCAAAAAACTGTCTGAGAGGGAAAGCAACTGGTCAGTCACTGAAAAAGAATGTTATGCCATTGTCTACGCTCTGGAAAAGCTACGCCCATATGTTTGGGGACGGCGTTTCCACCTGCAAACCGACCATGCTGCACTAAAGTGGCTTCACACCGTCAAAGAAACTAACAAAAAACTTCTTCAGTGGAGTTTAGCTCTCCAAGATTTTGATTTCGACATCCAACACATCTCAGGAGCTTCTAACAAAGTGGCTGATGCACTCTCCCGTGAAAGTTTCCCAGAATCAACTGGTTAAAATCATCCTTGAGATGTGGAAAATATTGTTAGTCTTTATGTACTTGGTAGTATATTTAGAGATGCATGTGTCTTATTAACTCTGTTTTCCTAGAGCTCCAGGAAGAAATCCCAGCCAGTGTTTCACCCTAGCTGAGATTTGGGGGGCGTGTCATAAAAATAAAGGGAAGGGTAAACCCCTTTGAAATCCCTCCTGGCCAGGGGAAAGCTCCTCTCACCTGTAAAGGGTTAAGAAGCTAAAGGTAACCTCGCTGGCACCTGACCAAAATGACCAATGAGGAGACAAGATACTTTCAAAAGCTGGGAGGAGGGAGAGAAACAAAGGGTCTGGGTCTGTCTGTAGTCGTCTTGGCCAGGGACAGAACAGGAATGGAGTCTTAGAACTTTTAGTAAGTAATCTAGCTAGGTATGTGTTAGATTATGATTTCTTTAAATGGCTGAGAAAAGAATTGTGCTGAATAGAATAACTATTTCTGTCTGTGTATCTTTTTTGTAACTTAAGGTTTTGCCTAGAGGGGTTCTCTATGTTTTTGAATCTAATTACCCTGTAAGATATCTACCATCCTGATTTTACAGGGGGGATTTCTTTATTTCTATTTACTTCTATTTTTTATTAAAAGTCTTCTTGTAAAACACTGAATGCTTTTTCATTGTTCTCAGATCCAAGGGTTTGGGTCTGTGGTCACCTATGCAAATTGGTGAGGCTTTTTATCCAACATTTCCCAGGAAAGGGGGGGTGCAAGTGTTGGGAGGATTGTTCATTGTTCTTAAGATCCAAGGGTCTGGGTCTGTAGTCACCTAGGCAAATTGGTGAGGCTTTTTACCAAACCTTGTCCAGGAAGTGGGGTGCAAGGTTTTGGGAAGTATTTTGGGGGGAAGGACGCGTCCAAACAGCTCTTCCCCAGTAACCAGTATTAGTTTGGTGGTGGTAGCGGCCAGTCCAAGGACAACGGGGGTAATATTTTGTACCTTGGGGAAGTTTTGACCTAAGCTGGTAAAGATAAGCTTAGGAGGTTTTTCATGCAGGTCCCCACATCTGTACCCTAGAGTTCAGAGTGGGGGAGGAACCGTGACAAGATGTCTTATTTTTTTCAATACTGCTCATAATTTTTGTAGTTTACAATCAAACTGTTAGAGCTGGATGGGAACTGGATTTTTTTATTTCACAGGGAATTCTGCAATTTACAAAAAAAAGAGGTCTAAATTGACTGTAAAACAAAATTCTAAAAACACATTATATATGTTTATATATTGGGCTGGTCAAAACATTTCACTTAGATAAAGTTGAAATGTTTTGTTCCAATTTTCCTTTTATATTTTAGATTATATAACATAAAGCTTTGAAACAAATATAAATTCAAAATGGAAAATTTAAATTTCTGATTCTGAAAAGATCAAAATGGAACATTTCAATGACATGAGAACACCTTTTTCCAGTTTTTTTTTAACAAGCATTCATCAATATTGAAATATTTCTGCAAATATGTCTACCACAGACAAATTGGCATGTTCCAACAGAAAAATATGCCATCAGAAAATTTCCAAACCAGGTCTGAAAATTTTAATTTTAAGATATTCCCTTTTGAAAAAGGTGAATATATATATATATATATATTTTACAATGGGAATATTGTATACTTTATATATAAAATGTGTGTGTGTGCATGCATGCGTGTGTGATCCTTTCATATCTGGAAAACTGTCAAAAAGATTGTGTTCAAACTTTCAAAAATTCAGGTTCAGGAAAGTAAATCTGGAAAATGTGAGAAACAACAAGTGAAGGTTTTATGAAGTGAAGAGGTGGGAAAACAGGATGTTTGAATATATATCTTGTGCACCCTTAACTGTAACAGTCAAATTGACCAAAATCTTAATAATATATTTCTGGGCAACAAAATAAATGAGCCACATTCTGATTCAATAGCTATAATAATACCATACTAAAGATTAAAAGGAGATGATTTGGGGCTGAACCCCTAATCCTATCCTCTTGATTTGACTGGACTATGCTAAACACAGAACATGTGTGTGAGAGTCAGAGAGATTGGACACATTTGTGTTCCCCTAATCCTGTAGACAATGAAAATTAGTTCAACCCCTGTGTAAATCAGGAGTCTCGGGGCTACTCTAACCTATACCAGCTGAGAACAATACCCAAGGGCAGGAGAGGGCCTGAGAGGGATTGCTGTACTGCAACACCTTCTGGCCAACACCCTTCTGTCTCCTCTAGGCATGCAACTGACTTGCCGATGCCAGGGGGATCCTCAGGTGACTCTATTTAGATGAGACTTATAGACATTTTGTGTCTTCAGAGTGGTGTCAAGTGGCCACAGGTTGGCCAAGTTCTGGCCCATCTGTCCAGCATCTCAACCATGCAATATCTCAGGACATTTATTTTAGCACTAAAGAGATACGAGTTATTAATAGTTTATAAATATGTTTTAAAACATATGTAACAAAGATTAACTAGTATATAAAAGGTTATAGAGTAGCTAAAATCAATAATTCATCATCAGGATTTAAATAGCACACACTAGCCCTCTTAATATTTCTTAATTAAATGCACAGTGAAGCATATTCAAGACTCTTAATTTAATTCTTCTGTGATTTCCCTTCTTTGTGATTGATCACTTTGCAAACTGTGTTCCTCATATTGCATAACTGGCATAATAAATAAATCAAAATCATTACTCTTTGAATAACTTTAGGTTTGTTTACCAGACTTCTGTAAAACCAAGAAATAATGTCAATGAACATTTAAAAGACTATAAAAGGCCAGATTCTCAGCTTATGTAAATAGGTTTAGTTCCACTGAAGTCAACAGAACTATCTACAAGAACTGAGGATATGACCCAGGAAGTAATATTGATAGGTGAGACAAACTCAGATAACAAGAATTTATATTATTACTCCTTGATAGTATCTTAATAATTTTTTTTAACTTTTTTACAGACTCACTTTGAACTCCATGGGAGCGCACTACTTTCCAAGTTTCTGAAGCAACTTCTTTCACATCCACTTGGTAATGATGAATGGGCACACCTCCATGTGAATCTGGCTTATTGAAAGAGACCTTGGCAATAGTCTGTGACAACTCTATAATTCTTACTCCGTAGGGACTGGATGGCACATCTAGAAAAGAACAAACATCAATTTAATTCAACAGTAGTAATCAGATAATCCACAGAAAGCACTTGATTATCCATCTCAAACAGCCTCCTCAGAAAAAAATACGTTATAAAATATTTTAATGCATATGACTTCAGGTTCTGTTTTAAATAGTGAAGTTTACATTATAGTCCAGTGATATGAAACCACAAGTAAAAGAAACAAACATTCTTGTATGGACAATTAAACAGTGTTAAAGTGCGTATAAACATACTCCATTTCACCAAGGAGATGGTTCTCTTCTGTCTTTCTTTCATAGTACAATCAAGCTAATTTAGAGGAAAACAAGAGTGGATTGACTTTTTTTGTTCACTATCAGGGCTGTTGATTAATCGCAGTTAACTCATCCAATTACTTCAAAAAATTAATCACAGTTAAAAAATTAATCATGATTAATTGCACTGTTAAACAATACAATACCAATTGAACTTTATTAAATATTTTGTATTTTTTTTACATTTTCAAATATATTGATTTCAATTACAACACAGAATACAAAGTATATAGAGCTCACTTTATATTATTATTACAAATATTTGCAGTTTAAAAATGATAAACAAAAGATATACAGTAACTCCTCACTTAAAGTCGTCCCAGTTAACATTGTTACGTTGCTGATCAACTAGGGAACATGCTCATTTAAAGTTGTGCAATGCTCCCTTATAATGTTGTTTGGCAGCCGCCTGCTTTGTCCACTGCTTGCAGGAAGAGCAGACCATTGCAGCCAGCTGGTGGGGGCTTGGGGCAATGTGCATCTCTCTCTCTGTCACACAGGGTGTGTGTCTCGGTCTCTGTCTGCCATGCTGTTTCCCCTCTCTCCATTCCTGCTGCCTTGCAGAGTGTGAGGCTACATTAACAACAATGGGATAACCCTTGAGGGCTCAGTCGAATGCTAGTTCATCATTTAGCAGTAAGGCATTCCCTGGGAAATATTCCACCCTCTTCCACCCTCTGACTTCACCACCTCAACCAAGCTTCATAATCATCATTGCTGGGTACAGTATTAAATTGTTTATTTAAAACTTATAATGTGCGTATATATATATTTATATAATATAGGTTTTTGTCTGATGAAGAAAATTTTCCCCCTGTTTACATTAATTCTTATGGGGAAATTGTATTAACTTAACATCGTTTCACTTAAAGTTGCATTTTTCAGGAACATAACTACAATGTTAAGCAACGAGTTAATGTAGTATTTTTCAATTCACCTCATACACATACTGTAGTGCAATCTCTTTATCATGAAAGTGAAAATTACAAATGTAGGGGGGTTTTGTTACATAGCTGCACTCAAAAAACAAAACAATGTAAAACTTTAGAGCCTAAAAGTCCACTCAGTCCTACTTCTTGTTCAGCCAATCACTAAGACAAACAACTTTGTTTACATTTACAGAACATAATGCTGCCCGCTTCTTATTTATAATGCCACCTGAAAGTGAGAACGGACATTTTCATGGCACTTTTGTAGCCAGCCTTGCAAGGTATTTACATGCCAGATATGCTAAACATTCATATGCCCTTTCATGCTTCAGCCATCATTCCAGAGAACATGTGTCCATGCTGACGACACTTGTTAAAAAAAAATGTTAATTAAATTTGTGACTGAACTCCTTGGGGAAGAATTGTATGCCTCCTGCTCTATTTTACCTGCATTCTGCCATATATCTCATATTATAGCAATCTTGGATGATGACCCAGTACATGTTGTTCATTTTAAGAACACTTTCACTACAGATTTGCCAAACAGTGTGAGATTTCTAAAGATAGCTACAGAACTTGACCCAAGGTTTAAGAATCTGAAGTGCCTTCCAAAATCTGAGAGAGATGAGGTGTGGTGCATGCTTTCAGAAGTCTTGAAAGAGCAACACTCCAATGTGGAAACTACAGAACTGAACCACCAAAAAAGAAAATCAACCTTCTACTGGTGGCAACTGACTCACACAATGAAAATGAATATGCGTCGGTCCACACTACTTTGGATCATTATCGAGCAAAGCCCGTCATCGGCATGGACACATGTCCTTGGAATGGTGGTTGAAGCATGAAGGAACATATGAATCTTTAGCTCATCTGGAAGGTAAATATCTTGTGACGCCATCTACTACAACAGTGCCATGCAAACACCTGTTCTCACTTTCAGGTGACATTGTAAACAAGGAGCGGGCAGCATTATTTCCTGCAAAAGTAAACAAACTTGTTTGTCTGAGCAATTGGCTGAACAAGAAGTAGTACTGAGTGGACTTGTAGGCTCTAAAGTTTTACATTGTTTTATTTTTTGAGTGTGGTTAGTTTTTGTACATAATTCTATATTTGTAAGTTAAACTTTCATGATAAAGAGATTACAGTACATTATTTGCATTAGGTGAATTGAAAAATACTATTTCTTTTGTTTTCACTATGCAAATATTTGTAATAAAAATAATAATATAAAGTGAGCACTCTACACTTTGTATTCTATGTGGTAATTGAAATCAATATATTTGAAAATGTAGAAAACATCCAAAAAAATTAAATAAATAGTATTCTATTATTCTTTAGCAATGTGATTAATCATTCAATTAATCAGAATTAATATTTTTAATCGCTTGACTGCCCTATTCACTATATAACTAAGTAAAGGGGAATAGCAGCTTTTAAATCAAACTTAAATCAGCTATGCTTTCTATCTAAATAGAGAATTCAGATTCTGTATTCCTATAAACAGATTAATCTGTCATAAAAATAAAATATTAAAGCAAAATATAAAAATATTCATACAAAACTATTTAGCCATTTTTATAAAATTCTGCAGTGCAGTCAAACATACACATTTCTTTTTCCTGGACTGGATTCCAAAGTATTGTCAAGGATCTTTCTGAAAGGTTTCTGTTCTATTTGCATTTTAAGGATTAATTTGCAGTCTAACTTGGAGATGAAATATGTTCTCTGTAATCAAAAACTAGAGCACAGTTTTCAAAGCAGAAAAGAACAATAAAAATATTAATCATAGGTGTTTGTGTTGAGATTTTAAGATATTAAATAAAAGTGAGAAATCTATTTCAGAGTCTCTACATTTTCAGAAGCAGGAACTCGGCTTTATATAACATGTCCCAACTAACTAAAGTCTTTTCTTTTTCTTTTTTTTTTTTAAACTTGCCTGGTCCTGTAGGTTTTTCATGTGATTCAGCAGATGAGTACTGTACATGGGCATTTTATATACATGGTAGTGCATGACAAGTACTGGCAAGCATTTTTTGTTGTACATGCAGAAGACAAAAAAATCACATGTGATTAGACTCTTTTTATATATTTGAAACTGGCCTCTACGCAATTTGCTTCCTACTCGCATATTTCACATTCTACTATTCATTATCCTACAATATAAGAAGAAATTTATTCCTCTGTTTCAGAGTGGTATGTCAGAGACATGTTCAAAGCTGTGCAGATGTCTGAAGATGACTAAAACTTATCCATGTACTAAACTATTCACATAAAATGAAGTCTTCATCTACGAATGATCAAACCATCTGGGATGAAGTAAGAATCAATATGAACTTCTGTCAGTACTTAAATATAATTTTCAGTTCATTTAGACACAAGATTCAAAAAACTATTTAAAGACACATTCATCTTTCTAACTCTCATTGAAAATGGGAGATAGAGGAGACTATAAGTGACTGTTGTACCTCTGTGGAGAAAAAGGATGTCCCAGTGGTGAAGGAACTAGCTTGGGACCTGGGTACAATTCTGTCCTCCACCACAGAATTCCTGTGAGACCTTGGGCCTGTTACCTAGCTTAGAGCGGCACAGCTGTACCGATGCAGCTGCACCACTATAAGATCTCTCGTATAGCTGCTCTATGCCGATAGCATAGAGCTCTCCCGACGACATGCTAAAACCACCTCAATGAACAGTGGTAGCTATGTCAGCAGGAGACACTCTCCCACTGACACAGTGCTGTAAACTACCACTTATGGTGTGTGTTTTTCACATCCTTGAGCAACATTAGTTTTTCTGGCAAAAGTGGTAGTGTAGATATGGCCTTAGTCTCTCTTTGCCTCAGTACCCCATCTGTAAAAGAGTGGGAAAAGCACGTCCCTACCTCACAGAGGGGCTGTGAAATACAATAAAAAGATTGTCAGGTGCTCAGGTATGATGATGATAGGTGCCTTATACTTTTATACCTTCCCTTACCTTCATCCTAGGAAACACATAATTCCACTCTCCAACAGGCCTTCCTCTCCTCCAACCTCTATTAGCCACTGCTGGTTACCCTTTTAAAGAGACTCTTATCCAATAGTGCCTGCTGCTAATTCCCAAAACTATCCAGTGGGTTCCTCTGTCCTACTCTTTTAGCTTTGTATATAATTCATTATGATAAACATGGCATATGGGAGGAAACATCATAGGTGCAGAAAGGATTTTTGTTTTCTTTCTTACTGCAGATCTGAGTATAATTTCTGCCAAATGATTAATGTTCAGTTTCTTTTTGTTACTGCGCATCAAGTAAAGGAGTACTTGTGGCACCTTAGAGACTAACCAATTTATTTGAGCATAAGCTTTCGTGAGCTACAGCTCACTTCATTGGATGCATACTGTGGAAAGTGTAGAAGATCTTTTTATATACACAAAAAGCATGAAAAAATACCTTCTCCCACCCCACACTCCTGCTGCTAATAGCTTATCTAAAGTGACCACTCGCCTTACAATGTGTATGATAATCAAGGTGGGCCATTTCCAGCACAAATCCAGGGTTTAACAAGAATGTCTGGGGGGGGGAGGAAAAAACAAGGGGAAATAAGTTACCTTGCATAATGACTTCGCCACTCCAAGTCTCTATTCAAGCCTAAGTTAATTGTATCAAATTTGCAAATGAATTCCAATTCAACAGTTTCTCGCTGGAGTCTGGATTTGAAGTTTTTTTGTTGCAATATCACAACTTTCATGTCTGTAATCGCATGACCAGAGAGATTGAAGTGTTCTCCGACTGGTTTATGAATGTTATAATTCTTGACATCTGATTTGTGTCCATTTATTCTTTTACGTAGAGACTGTCCAGTTTGACCAATGTACATGGCAGAGGGGCATTGCTGGCACATGATGGCATATATCACATTGGTGGATGTGCAGGTGAATGAGCCTCTGATAGTGTGGCTGATGTGATTAGGCCCTGTGATGGTGTCCCCTGAATAGATATGTGGACACAGTTGGCAACGGGCTTTGTTGCAAGGATAGGTTCCTGGGTTAGTGGTTAGTAACCTATTTCCCCTTTTTTCTTCCTACCCCCCCCCCGACATTCTTGTTAAACCAGCTTTTTTTTAAAATAAAAGATAGCCCTCATGGATTAAAAAAAACCCATGAAATTAATGTATCTTGTGCCTGTCTCAATCTGCAAACAGACTGAACCAACAGCTCCAAGAGAGGTGAACTGACCCATTCATCTGAACTGTGAACCCTGCTGCTACACCAAGAGAACTAGGAGGTCTTGTGTAGGAGTGTGGCTGGGGAGCCCCAAGTGAGTTTTTCCTGGATTGCCTTAATTCAGTCCAGCATCATGCTGATAAGCATCAAATTCATACTGATCTTTCTTCCAAAATCCTTGTGTTTGTCTCTTCCTGGCACAAACTTAACATAAACCACTTTTTGTTTTAAAAAAATATTGACTCAAATGATAAATTTCAAGATCACTGTTGGCAATGCAACTTTCTATTCATGGTTCACAACCATTTGAAATAATACTACTAAAATCTCAACCAAAAGGTAGAATGTGTGTTTAATAACCAATGTCTTCTTCCTGCACACTAAGATTTCACGTAATATTATGCTTCAACGGGACCTAGGCAAATCCAGGAATGGATGTTCTCACCTCAGGCTCTGAAAGCCAATGGGACAATCTGCCAAGCTCACCTGGTTTGTCAAGCCTAAGCCTGTCCTAGAAAAAAACCACACAGTTTTAGTAGACTTCTGTATTAAAAGTTGAGGCTATGATGTGAAATAATGTATTCAGAGTGAAAAGAGATGAAAAATAATGGGACTTTTGCATTCTAAAAGTTGTTTGTTCAGCTATTCAAATACTCAGGCAATGAAGAAGGGGAAGATACAAAGGGCCTGGTATTGCCAGGAGTTGAACACCTCCTGGGAGGCACTGGGCAACTCCAAATTAGATTGCTTTAATGGGAAATGAGGATCCTCAGCACCTTGCAGGATCACACCCTAAAAATAAACTAAAATAATCCAGTTGTTTGTATAGCTGTAAATAAAAGTGTCTGGAGTATAGACTGGTTCAACAGCTCTGTATAACTAGGGTTAACCATAAGAAACAGTACAGCTGCAAATTTGTATCATCACTGAGTCTAATATTTAAAGTTTGGCAGCAGAAAAAAGACAATGGCATTGTGCCTCAGGAGCACTTTCCAACTTACAGAAAGTACAACACAAATAAAATAATATTATCTTACTGGCTGGGAAAAAAACAATGCCCACACCAAGCAGTGGGTAAAACTGCCCACACCAAGCAGAATAGCACACCAAGGAGCAAGTGAATCCTGTAGTGCTTTAACAGAAAACAATTCAGTAAAACAATAAGTGTTTGGGACTTTTACCATAGAAGCAAATTTGTTTAATGCTGTCTGCTTAATGGAAGTTTATGTATATATATATATATATATATATATATATATATATATATATATATATATACATATACACACAGAGTACACCAGGATTAATGCTTCCAATTAAAACCAGACGGTGAAATCATGGCTATACTGAAGTCAATGTTACAGTACCCATGGAGTTTAAATAGCCAGCATTTCACCTAGAATGAGCATTGTTAAGAGGACTCCCTAATCAACCAAAAGTAAAGCAGTCTGGACAGTAAAACTAGCAACCAATCAGCTGTCAATGATCTGAATCCTCTGATTGCTCTGTTCTTCATTATTCTTGGATTTTCCTCTCCTCCTTCTCACCTACTTCTCATCCATGTGTAAAGTTCAACGTATTTTTTTTTAAATCAATTAGTTAAACTGGAGCATGTTTTGTGTGTAGACAGGACCTGAGATTGAAACTGTTTGAGGCAGGGACTGACATTTACTATATCTTTGTACAGTACTTAGTACACTGGAGCCCTGACTTGACTAAAGCCTGTAGATACTACTGCAATATAAATACTAAATAAATAATAATTAATTAATAATAGCACTGTAACTAAAGCTACTAGCAGAAAGTGGGTATCTAATACAATGTGAATTTCACATTTTGCCATTTACAAAGGCCAAATACAGTATATGATTAATAATGTAACTGAATACAACATTTTTCAAAACTAATAATAATTCTTTTTTCATATACTGTTCCTCACTAAATGTGGCTTGATTTATCTTGATTTGAACAGAACTTTGCTACATATTTTTCAATAAGTGCTGGTCAACGACTATACAGAAGCGATTGAAATAAATTACTGCCACAGGTGGAAAAGTGCAAATCTGAAAAAGTGACATCAGTCTCATCTGTGGTATAAATGAATAAAAAAGTAGAAATAAATCAGTGGTGGGAGTATAGCATTTGTACAATATTTGTTTTGCAAACATTTTTGCCCTTGACTTGAATAACTTTATTATACTGAATTTCCTGTCTGTCAAGTAAGAATTCACTGCAGCAAGTACATTCTTATAAATGTCATAATTTTTCTTAACTAATATTTTGAAGCTGATATTAAGGGTCATTCTGCAAAAAATTAATAAAGTTAATGATAAAACAAATGTTAATTGCTTATGACTGTGAAAGAATGACTTGTAGCCAATATAGTCAGCCTTTAAGAGCTGATGAGCCATTGTAGCAGCAAGTGAAGTTGGGGAGAGAGCGCAATAAAATAATCACTCACCATTCTGGGGTTGTGTTGTGATGTTGTTTTGTGACTTTGGGCCAAAAACCTCAGCTGATCTGAACTGGCGTATCTCCATTGGCTTCCAGTTTACACCAGCTGAAGCTTTGGACCTATGTGTGGTGATAATACAGTGTAGTCACATATTCACAACATTACAAGGAAAACATCACAAAGCAATTCTATGACGTGACATTGATTATGTAGAAACTCTTTCTGATTCTGCTAGCTGGAATTTTTCTC
Organism: Lepidochelys olivacea; assembly: GCF_965140295.1. NCBI lineage: Eukaryota > Metazoa > Chordata > Testudines > Cheloniidae > Lepidochelys > Lepidochelys olivacea. The sequence goes on from NC_140411.1 coordinate 174,298,806, forward strand.
TTTTCCCCTCCTGAATGCTAGGAAGGAGACTGGAGGTACTTTTTTCTGTTCTCTCTTCCTCCTTACCTCCTGGATTCATGGAGTGAAAGAAAGGTTCTAGCAACAAGTTGTTTTTGCATTTCACAGTAATGGGAAAGTGGTTCTGACAGCTTACATACTGTTGTAACAACTGCCCTGCTCTCCCTGAGAAAATACACCTGAGATCAGTGTTCTGCTTAGTCTACCAGAAACACAGGCATAGCCAGTAGGACAGTTGAGTCAAACTCTGTGTATGTGGCCCTGAAGATATACATTCTGAGGAAGAGTCATATGTTGAGTATCACTGACTTAACACCCGACCCTGGTATGTTGCTTAATGCTGTGAAGAGTCTCATGGACTTAAATGAGACTCTTCAATATAGAACAGACTTTGCCTAGTAGTGAACGTTTACAAGACTGGGGTTTAGTGTTGGATGAGTAAAGAATTTGACTCACATATAAATAGGGGCAGAAGAAATACGTGGATGAGTGTACGTAGTTTGCCTATTACAATCTATGGTGTCTTCCTGGAAGACTTGAAGGGCTTGAAAGCTTGTCTCGCTCACCAAGAGAAGTTGATCCAAAAAAATATATTACCTCAAGCACCTTGTCTCTCTAAGGGACTGACATGGCTATAACAAACCTGCATATCTTCCTGCAAGCATAATTCTTAATATTAGTTTTGTTTGTTTGATTGATTTTAAATAGAAACAGGTTAGTCTGCAGAGGAACTAGTTATTAAAATTAAATCACTTAAGGGCCAGTGCTGCATAGCAAAGCACACCCAGTCTTTAGATTTTTCAAGATTGGGTCTATATTGTGTATTTTGAAATTAAGTAGACATATGTACTGCAGCAGGATTAACTGCAGCAGGTGATGTAGCATTGGCAAAGGGAACTGCAATATGTTTTTACTATAATCTGAAGTACACATGGGATTATTTTTTTGGGCTGCTATAATTTATGCACCATTGGTTTTCATCACTTTTCCTGACCAATTGTCTGTGTTATATCTAATGCAAGTACACCCTATGCGAGATATTAGCCCCTTCTTTATGCTTTATGCTAGTACAAAACACTACTTTAGGAAACACTATACATGAGAGATGATTGTGTCTGCATAGACTGCAGGGAAATGATAAATTGATTTTTTTTAAATGGTATATATGCCATAATTTAAAAAAATAATTCTGAGAGAATTTGCATGGCAGAGTATCTCTAATTACATAGGTTGGAGAATTAAATTTGGGAAACTTCATGAACTTAAGGGTTGGTTTGAGAATTTATATCTTACACACTTAGCTTTGGAAATGAGAACAGAAGTGCTAAAAAGTCAGTGTTTGTCTGTCAAGCCTATAACACCAACTTTAACTTTGACTTCTCTTTTATGAAAAACCACAGTATTTTACAGTAAAGCTCTGTCATAAATATAAAGGGAAGGGTAAACCCCTTTGAAATCCCTCCTGGCCAGGGGAAAGCTCCTCTCACCTGTAAAGGGTTAAGAAGCTAAAGGTAACCTCGCTGGCACCTGACCAAAATGACCAATGAGGAGACAAGATACTTTCAAAAGCTGGGAGGAGGGAGAGAAACAAAGGGTCTGTGTCTGTCTGTAGTCGTCTTGGCCGGGGATAGACCAGAAATGGAGTCTTAGAACTTTTAGTAAGTAATCTAGCTAGGTATGTGTTAGATTATGATTTCTTTAAATGGCTGAGAAAAGAATTGTGCTGAATAGAATAACTACTTCTGTCTGTGTATCTTTTTTGTAACTTAAGGTTTTGCCTAGAGGGGTTCTCTATGTTTTTGAATCTAATTACCCTGTAAGATATCTACCATCCTGATTTTACAGGGGGATTTCTTTATTTCTATTTACTTCTATTTTTTATTAAAAGTCTTCTTGTAAAACACTGAATGCTTTTTCATTGTTCTCAGATCCAAGGGTTTGGGTCTGTGGTCACCTATGCAAATTGGTGAGGCTTTTTATCCAACATTTCCCAGGAAAGGGGGGGTGCAAGTGTTGGGAGGATTGTTCATTGTTCTTAAGATCCAAGGGTCTGGGTCTGTAGTCACCTAGGCAAATTGGTGAGGCTTTTTACCAAACCTTGTCCAGGAAGTGGGGTGCAAGGTTTTGGGAAGTATTTTGGGGGGAAGGACGCGTCCAAACAGCTCTTCCCCAGTAACCAGTATTAGTTTGGTGGTGGTAGCGGCCAGTCCAAGGTGTAATATTTTGTACCTTGGGGAAGTTTTGACCTAAGCTGGTAAAGATAAGCTTAAGAGGTTTTTCATGCAGGTCCCCACATCTGTACCCTAGAGTTCAGAGTGGGGGAGGAACCGTGACAAGCTCAAAAGACTGCATGACATTATTGTAAGCTGTGGGGATGTGGACCATTACTGTAGGTACTAATATCATGCTTTGGGGAGGTTGCTGACCTGTAAATGGGGAGAAAGGTTTGAATGGAGGGAATCAATGTCTTGCCATTGGGGAGGAGGAAATAAGAGTTTTTTAACAGCTGGGAGGGTGTAACTGGTTTATTACAATAGAGGAAGTATTAGGAGCCAAGAGGAGAGCTGGACATTTGTGTGTGTGTGTGTGTGTGTGTGTGTGTGTGTGTGTGTGTGTGTGTGTGCACGCGTGTGTGTAGCGGGGATAAACGGGGGATAGGAAGAGATATTCATCTTGTCATATTCAAATTTCATTGGTTTCAGAGTAGCAGCCGTGTTAGTCTATATTCGCAAAAAGAAAAGGAATAAGGTACTAATGGCACCTTAGAGACTAATCAATTTATTTGATCATAAGCTTTCGTAAGCTACAGCTCACTTCATCGGATGCATTGGATTTCATTGGAATGCACATGACATAACACTGGACAACAAGCATTTCCTTATGCCCTGTCCTGGAGTCACACCCTCTTCACCTGGGAAGAGTTGTTTTTCTCTATTATTTCAGAGATTTGGTCTTGGAATTGGATTTCTCTCTTTTACTATTTTATATCTCTACAGATGTGAAGATTTTTGGAGAGCTAATCATTGAAAGAGCTTAGGGAAATAGATTTACTGTGCAAGTATTTTCTAATTTTCAGAAGTACAGAACTTTCTTAGTTATGGACTAAACTTTTAACATATCAAATGCACTATTTTAACTGAGGACTAGTCTAAAGTCTTGAACCCAAGTAAGTGGGGACACTAGAAGATAATCAGATAAGTTGCTACATGTGTGTTTTTGGCCTAGTTGTAGAAGCTTACTCACACAAATAGCCCCATTATATGTGACCACTTCAGTAAATACTCACCAACATGAGTAAATGTTCCACAAGCAGATCTTTTCTGTTTTATTTCTACACAACTAAGGTAAAATATTTTCATTTCTGGGAGTGGATTCTAAGTTGTGGGAGGTTCTGAGTTGTGGAGAGGCTGAGTGAGGAGGTAGGGCAAGGAATTCGCTTTATGTGTAATGCTTGGAGCCTGATGGTGTTTCTATGCAAAAGGCAGATTAGGAGGTTCCCGGAATATATATTTTGATTCACTGGCAGGGGGCAAAGGCAAACCAAAGTAGGATCAAAAATGTTTTTCTCGAGTGTTTACCAGGCTCACTTAAAGTTGGATGGAAAGTCTACTTAGTTTCTGATAAATAATACTTTCAGCTACTGTTGGCAGCACAACTGTTTTGATAATTGTTACAAAGGAGAGATGTACCACAACCAGAAAGATCAAAGATGTTTAAAACCGTCTTTTCTTTAGAGGTAATGGGGTAAACTTTCAAAGCTGTGCATGGTTTCTACACAGTAAATCCCCTCAATAAATAACACAATTTGCTTCTGCAACTCTTGAAACACTGAAATAAAAGTGTAGTCTATAGTGCAATGTGTTATAAAAGTTTAAAAGTAAAAGTAAAGGAAACATCAGACAGTCTCCCTTCAGTCTGAAAATGCATAAAGTAGCAATAATACCAAATATATATTCCCACTAGGATTGTAAAGAGTATATCTTATTCTTTAGCCTTACATTTTATTACAGTTGCAACAAAGCAGATTGCAGAAAAATATCGTATAAAATAATTCCTTACACTACTAAAAGACAAAACAAAAACACCAAGACCTCCTTTATGTAACTCTAGTTAGCTAAAGTAGAAAAATGATCTATGACCAGCTCCTCAGTGGTTGTAAATTGGAATGAGTTCAGCAGAACTATGCTGATTTATATTATAAGAATTGGCCCTTACTGTTTTTTGATCCTGTAAACTTGGCGAAGTTTCACTGCTCTATTTTGGCATTTGACATGTGAGAAGTGAAAAAATGCTATGAAACCAAATCTGGTGTATTCTTTTCGTCATTCAACAAGAAAAAAATCCTTCCACATACTCAATACTCTGCAAAACCGAGCATATTTGTGAGCACTGCCAAAGGGTGAATACACAAATTTATTTTAAAATTAATCTACAATCCTCTAGATGAATTTAAAAACTTCCAAAAGTTCTGTTGCAATTAGCATCCAAAAGTCTGACAGCTTGAATTAATTTAATCCTAAATCCTTGGGCCAAATCCTGCTCTAAATTACACCTGTACAACCCATGGATTTAACTGGACTTCTAAAATGAAGGAAAAATTCTGCACTTTTAGTTGGCAGACCTGGACTATACATCTCTTGAAAATAGGCTTTGCTGCAGTATTTCAGCACTTTTAGTTCTGATCCTGGTCCTCACATGGAAACACTGGATGCAAAAATGAAAGAGATGGACCTGATTCTCCTTTTCTTACACTGGCATAAAACAAGAGTTACCCCATTAAAGTTCAAGTTCAGTGCAAAAATTTTGGGAAGATCTTATTTTGTGAGAACCAGTTTGTTTTACCTACACAATGTCACATTTTATGAGGACTAAAAAGACAGTTCTAAAGGCTCCAGTGGAATTAAGTGAACGGAAAAAGTCCAATTGTACTTCACAGTGGTAAAAATACAAAGGTATGGATATAGTAACTTGGACACAATATACTCACCGGCTTGCCCAAGGGTGTATTCCTGATGTCTCGTTCCTATTCTGTTAGTAGCTGTGCAGTTGTATCGCCCAAAATCATTGTCAGATGTGGGAGCAATCTTTAAAAGAAGCATAAACAAATTTTAAATATTATTTTCTAATGATTAATTACAAAAATGCCATTGACCTTCTCAAAATTTAAATTAATTCTCTTTAAACTGTATTAGGATGTTCCCTTATTTTACCTTATCAAATACATTTCACAAAATGGTGACATAAAAGTGGTAGATCTGTAACAAATTCTCTCTTTTTCAAAGCTTGTATGAAAAAAAATATTCATTAAACAACAGAAGGACAAGGTGAAATATTTCAAATCCACAGTTACACCACTGAATAGAAAATATCCTCTAGGGAAGTTAAAGGCAACATGACCCCTCCTTCTGTCCATAATATGCAAAGGAGGCCACTTTGTCCCAAGAAAGAGGAAGGGACCAGGCTACGAGCCCTCTGGAAACATTTAACCTAACATTAGGGGTAGGCTCAAAGAGGAAGGTGAGCTGTCTTCCAGGATATCTGGTCCCTCACAAATGGACACTGCAAGATTCAGGGTATGCATAGCCTTATCTGTGATCATTGGACAGTAGCATGGCTGTGAAATATTGGTAGGGGAAAGGTATTAAATGTATTTCCTTATTTGAGTAATACTATTTTAATTTAAAACGGCGTTTCTCAGATGTGGCCACCAGGGGCTTTCCTTGTGTCCACAGCCTCTTGGGCTGTGATGGTGGGTGGGGTGGGCAAAGCAGCAGCCCCTCTCCCTCCTCGTTGCTCCTGGGTACACCACCTTGATATTGGTTGCTATGGAGATACCTGGGGCACAATGTGGGAGGACCAGGCAGCCAGTGAGTGTCTCCACCTTCCCCGAAGGGGGTAGGGGGGGGGCTCAGGCTTTGGGTTCAGCCCTGGGGTAGTGAGGCAGCAGCCTTTTCACAACAGAATTCTTAGCTAGCATTAAATCAATTACAATGATTTGGACATGTATTTGTGCATATTTCTTTGTTTTTCCTACAGCTAATTAAGTATTTTACGAAAAAGTGTGAGAGCGGCCACCTGGAACAGGTGGTGGCTGCACTATGAGGCCACCAAATAATTTGTCCTGTGAACCCCTGATTTAAAACACTGGATTCTTAGAACTTGTCCATATAGAGAGTTAGTGCATGGCAAGCTGGGATATAAATCTGCAGCATACTAGTAGTCACATAATAAATTGCAGTGTGAACATAGCGACTGGGCATTAAAAGTTCCACAGAGCACTTTGATCTACTGTTGTTTGAAACATCAATGGGTCAAAAAGCACTATGGAACTTTTAGTGCGTGGTAGCAGTGTCCAAATGGCCAGCTAGCACGTAGCACACTAGTGGTTCTCAAAGCCGGTCCGCCGTTTGTTCAGGGAAAGCCCCTGGTGGGCTGGGCCAGTTTGTCTACCTGCCATGTCCGCAGGTTCAGCCGATCGTGGCTCCCACTGGCTGCGGTTTGCTGCTCCAGGCCAATGGGGACTGCGGGAAGGGTGGCCAGCACATCCGTTGGACCCCGCCGCTTCCTGCAGCCTGGAGCGGCGAACCGCGGCCAGTGGGAGCTGCGATTGGCCGGACCTGTGCATGTGGCTGGTAAACAAACCAGCCCGGCATGCCAGAGACTTTTCCTGAACAAGCGGCGGACCGGCTTTGAGAACCATTGCACTAGAGCACTGTAGATGTACACCACAGCTTGCTATACACTAACTCTCCATATAGACATTCCCTTAGTGGTCATTTTTTTAAACAGAAGTTGTGACCTTACAATTTGTATGAATATTGAGGATTATGATCTCTCTATCTCCTACAGATAATGTAGGGACCCAATCCTGACGTCCTCTTTTAAGCAAAACTCCCATGGTGTTAATGGGATTTTTGTCTGAATGAAGGACTCAGATTAGGAATTCAGGCAAATTTATAGTCACCATTATGTAAACCATTGCACATTTTCCTGATTACTAACTTATTTTTGCATTACACCATTGGATTCAACACTTCACTCCCCTAACAATATATATATATAAACACTATTAGCGCCAGTAATGGCTATAACAAGCAGAAACAGATTTGTTAAACCCAAGATATCATATTCAGAACATTTCTCATTACCTCTTCAAGGACTTTTCAATCATTCATTGTCATTATTGATACACTGCAAAGGGTAGAAAGATCCAATAGGGAAAACAAGCAGGTAAATAAATGAGAAGGAAAATCAGGAGGGATTTCTTTCCGGGCATTACTTTTTAAGTTGTGAAGATCTCATTTTTTAAAAACAGATATTCTAAGACACCACAACGATGCATTTTTCAGCCACCCACTCACAGTGACACTTGAGTTCTCACTGCTCAGGAGCCTCCAGGGCTGGCCTTCCCATGAGGCAAACTGAGGCGGTTGCCTCAGGTGCCAGACGTGGGGGGGGAGGGCAATGGGAGGGGTGACTAGGACCCAGATTGTAGAAAATTGTGTCTGCTGCTGGTGCATATGTATTCTCTCTGCTCTAGATGCACAGAGATGGTGGAGTGCTGTGCTGGAGGAAAGAGGGCACAAGAGACATAACAGGCAAGCAGGAGAAAAGGTGAGAGGAAATAACAGAAAGCAGCAGGAGCTGCAGGGAGAGAGAGGAGGAGGAGGAGCCTCTTATGTACCTCTCTAGCACCCCTAAGAGCCTGGATGGATTAACACCAGCTTCTCAGGGAGCTTCCTGTTTCCTGCTGCTTCCCTGAACCCACTTGAGGAGAACAGGCAGTCAACTGAAGTAGTAGGACCCAGTTGGGCCCTTAAGATGTTGATATCTTCCTCATTCAGGCCCTGCTACCAGCCTGCTTATTTGTCCCCTTCAATTGAGTGTTGAGAGCCACTATAGCTGGCACAGAACAGCAGTCATGAGTGAAAGAAGAAAACACCCCTCTGGGGCAGCATTCAAAAAAACAAAGAAAGCAAAGAAAGCTTTACTATCTAAGCAGGACTCTCCTGAGATACATAGACATAAATGTTCATGGTGAGCCTTCCGGCCCCAGTGAAGATGTGAATGGTGAGGAGATGCCTGATCTTCCAGTTAGTCAGAGTGCAGGTGACCTGGCAGCTACTGCAACATCCATATCTCCATCTCAAATGGATGCAACCATGCACATTCCTGAAGAAAAGTATAGATCAGAGAAGAGTGTGGTAGAGGCACAAGAAACAGCTGCTGCTGAGTTTAGTTCCTTAAGTCTAGATGATGCAGAACTGTGGACCCACTTGTGCAGTAGCCTGAGGGACCTCCTTGTACTGCATGGGCCACTTCATGTTCCCCAAAGACAATTAAAATAGACACATTACTGGCGTGAAATCCCCAATGGTGACAAAGTAGAGAGGTCATGCCTTATGTACTCAAAAACCCAGAATCCTGCATACTGTTTCTGTTGCAAACTCTTCCAGTCTAATGTTCCAGCCAAATTGGGTTCTACAGGAACAAAGGACTGGAAAAATCTGGCTAGAAATCTGGCATGGCATGAGAAGGTAGCAAATCACCAGAGAACATTCCATAGGTGGAAAGAGCTTGAGATGAGACTCAGGTCAAGGGCCACCATAGATGATCAGCATCAAGAGAAAATTGCATCAGAGTCTCTTTACTGGCAAAATGATCTGAAAAGGCTCATTGCCATTGTGAGAATGCTTGCTACCCAAAACCTAGCATGGTGTGTCACTTCAGATCAGCTGTATGTGCCAAACAATGGAAACTTCCTTAAAATTGTGGAGCTGATGGCTGAGTTTAATGCTGTACTCCAGGAGCATCTAAGAAGAGTCACCACCCAAGCAATGTACACACACTACTACCTTGGAAAAACAATTCAAAATGAGATCATACAGTTACTGGCAACAAAAGCCAAGCAGAAGATTGTGGCAGATCTGAAGTCAGCAAGATATTACTCTGTTATTCTGGACTGCACACCTGACATCAGCCGTATAGAACAAATTACTTTAATGGTGCATTTTGTAACAACAACAGAACCTAGTGAAAATGTCCCTGCAATGGTGACTGTCAGAGAGCATTTTCTAGAATTTATTGACATTGATGATACTACAGGAACTGGTATGACAAATGTGCTTCTTAAAAAGCTGGAAGATACGGGAATTGTGATAGCTGACATGAGAGGTCAGGGTTACGATAATGGTGCCAACATGAGAGGAAAGAACAGAGGACTGAAGACACAGATCCAAGAGTTAAACCCTCGAGGTTTTTTGGTCCCATGCAGTTCTCATTCATTGAACTTGGTGGTCAGTGATGCAGCATCAGCTTCTAGTGAGGCTGCTGAATTTTTTGATGTAATTCAAAGCATCTATGTATTTTTCTCTGCATCAACTCATCGATAGCAAATTTTGAAGCAACTTCTGGGAACATCCTCTCTGACACTGAAACCACTGAGTGCCACACGATGGGAAAGTCAAGTGGAGATGATAAAGCCTTTCAAACACCAAATTGGGAAGATAGACGATGCCATAGTTGCTATTATGGAGGGTAATGCTATGACAGAAACTGTTCGTGGGAGAATAGTGGCAGAGGGAAATGGAATCACCAGAAACATATCTAACTTCAAATTTCTGTGTGGCTTAGTGTTGAGGCATGACACACTGTTGGAAATAAATGTTGTAAGCAAGAGACTCCAAGGTGTTGACCTTGATATATCTGGAGCAATGTAACAACTGGGCAAAGCAAAGTCATACCTACAGTCTTACCGGTCAGATGAGGGATTTCAAAACGTTCTGAAGAGTGCACAGAAGTTGGCAGAGGATCTTCACACTGAAGCTATTTTCCCACCCATTCAAGAATACAAGAGTCACCGAAGGAGAAGACATGTTGATTATGAGGCACAGGACAATCCCAGTCCCAAACAACAATTCAAAGTTGAATTATTTAACCAGGTGCTTGAGAGGAGTAGAACAGGAAGAAGGTAGAACTGAGACCTTTCAAAGTTTTGGCCCAAGCGAGGGTGCCTGGGGGCATCATTTGAGCTCCCTGCCTCAGGTGCCAAAATGTTGTGGGCCGGCTGACCCTGGGAGCCTCAAACAAACAGTCAGTGGATTCATGCTTTAAAATCAAACTTCATCTATGAACCTCCTTTTCATGTGACATAACTACAAACTCAATTTAAAAGAAGACAGTCTAAAGATAGTGACATAGAATAGCTAGCTAGCCAGTAGTATTTGTTTGTGTCAAATTCACAGTGACTTTGAACCCATTTTCTCTTACAGTCTCTTAAAATCTTGTTGGCATGATAGTAAGCAGATACTATCCTGCTCCCTATGAAATCAATGACAGGGTTTTCGCTGACCTCAAGGGAAACATGATAAGGCCCACTGACAACTTAGAAGCACATGTGTCAACAGTAAGCACTGCATTGTATTTTATAGACTACACGGATTTGCTGAAATTACACAGGAAACTTTCCCACAATCTATTCAGCACTAAATTATCAAAGAATTAGGAACAAAGCAACTCATTAGGATTAGATTTAATGTAAAAATATATTAGCAATCAGATATAAAATACATTTGTTTTACTCACACAAATGGAAGATCTAAAACATTATGTCTTGTGTAATTTTATATATGTAATACTGAGAAATTATCCCTCCCCAGGAGTGATAATATTCTTTTTCACTTTTAGAGCACTTTTCATTCAAGGACACCAAAGCACTTGATATATATTAATTCATTTACCTTCACAACACTCTTCTGAGGAAGACTCTTTCTGACTCTTCAGGGGCTGCCCTACTGAAACTATGAGCCAAATGTATGTTAAAACTTCATAACTGTTTTCTACTATCTTTATAACTTTAGTAGAATAACTAGATCAGATACTTATCTGAAATAATGTACATGTTAGCAATGCTACTTCATTCCTTTCATTTTACATATTTTTGATGTATTTTGTTGTAGTGCATCAGGATGCCAGTACATAACCTTTATTTCCATATTTACTAACTTCATTGGGGTCCATTTCCCCGATAAACCAGAACTGGAAATGGACTTAGGGAAAGGCATTCCCTAAAAAAGGCGGGTAACAGGACTGGTGTCTGGTACAGTGAGGAGACAATCTCCTCTTCTCCACCTCCTCAACCCTCACATGAGAAGAGAGTGCTGGAGTCCAAGCAATGGGCTAGGGACCAGCTGTTGAGTGGGGAGGGGCTGACATCAGTCCTGCCCCAGGTGAAAATTATTAAGGAAGGAATCATGACCTGCACTGTATGAGTTATTGCAGGATAGTTCCCAGATGAGTTAAGTTAATAAAATTGTTGGGGCCTAATTAAATCACATCCTTGGCATCTTCTTTTTCCTCATGTGTGGCAGACAACATAGCTTGTTCCTGACTTATTGGGACTGGCTCTAAGAGATAAGAAAGGACTTTAGTCTCTATACAACAGCCTTGTTATGGAGACTTACAACAAGACAATTAGTTTTGTATTGCATATACCTGTCTGCTTTGAGCTGGACTGAAATAGCCAATTTTTTTTAATGCAGGCACTAAATCATTGATAATATCAATCTACTGAATCAGTTTTACTATTTTTTAAATCTTCATGTTTTATTTACTACTCTGCAAAAAACTCAGGTTATATTAATGTTCACTGAGAGTGGTGAACTGAAGGCAAGACAATTGATTAGAACCAAGGACTTCTTTCTAGCTGATCACAAGGAATATGGAGATAAATAGCTCATAAGATTTTTTTCCCCCTGAAACTTCTTCATTACATCACAGATCTGATCCGCAAGTGTTTTATACAACCCCAGTAATAATTCCTGACCGGTGAAGAAATTAAATGACTCCACACTGATAAATGTAACGTGCTAATTTACATTTAAAGCCTTACCTCTAATATCAGCTTTCTTCCTGCACTGTACGTCTTTAAATGGGTAGTGTTTTTTGCTGGTAAAACCAATTTTCCTCTTCTCCAGTGAACTGAAGCTATAGGATTAGATAGTACTTCACAACTTATATTGATAGGATTGCCTTCCCAAGAATAATACAAGGTTTGATTTGACACAAATGTTGGAGCATCTGCAAAAAAAGAGAGTAGTAAACAAATATGTTATCTGCCTCTGTTTCCATAAAAAATGCAACACATTTTTATTCAGGTATATACTATTGAGGTTATCATAGAAATCTGAATTTAGAAATGTGTCATTTCATAATGTGGACTGCTCCAATGTCAATTCTCATCTATGAGTTTCTCACGTAGTCATCTTGGATAGTTCTCTGAAACCATCCCATCAATGTGCAATGGCAGTCAAAAAAGCTAACAGAATTTTAGGAACCAATAGGAAAGAAATAGATAATAAGATAGAAAATATCATAATGCCATTATATAAATCTATTGTATGCCCAGACCTTGAGTACTGTTGAATACTGTGTGCAGTTGTCCAGCTATACCAAAAGAAGGACAGGAGACACTTGATATGGATTTAATCAGGCTGCAACTTTATTATTAGATGTCTGGGACTACCTGAGAGAAAAAAGTGTACAGTGAACGTAAACCCTGTTTGTTTTGTAATTAACTGGGAATGTGGCTTCCACCAGCTCCCCCTCTTTTTCCATCCAGGTCCCACCAGCAAATCCATTGTTGGGACCTTACCATCCACACCCCCTCGTAGGAGGGGTAAGGTGGGCTACAAGAGAGGGGGTTTGGCTCCATGCCGTTCCAACCATAGGAGCCCAACCCCTCCCCCCCCCCACCGTTCTGTTAATTTAACCAACGCCACCTTTTTTAAGTCCTTTACCAGGCCATTCGTCTGGTCACTGGATGCCTTCCCAATGGAGAACCTGCACTGGACATCCGCCGCACACTTACCAAGTAAGTTGTGACATACAGCCTACCACACCTTTTATGCTCAGCATAATAGGTCCTCCCTAACACCCGCTGTGGGGAAGGTGAAAAAAACCTACTCCACCGAAGCCAATATGGTGGTGAGGGAAAAAATTCCTTCCCGACCTCTCAAAAAGGAGTGACTACCACAATGCCCACAACAGGTTCAAACCCACCTGCTAATCATGCCTTAAGGGGAGGGAGGGTGGGTGCTGCCTTGCCTGCTGCATGGAGAAAGAGGTTTCCAATGCCAGAGCTTGCACCTTTAAGGCCTTCCACTCTTACATTCCAAGGGGATGAGTCAGTGCTGCAAAGCAGACCAACACCACCTATTTGCAGCAGTTTCTGAACTCTGTTCTCTTCCCCTTTGCCCCATGCTTGCCATAAAGCACTACTGTCTTCCTCCAGCAAGCCTGGACAATGGCCCCCTGCTTTTGGTGCAGGGCAGTCATTCTTGTTGTCCCATCTATATATCTATATCAAATCTATACCTATCTATCTATTGATAGATTAGATTCATATGAACTGGAAAAGTTGAAGAGAACGGCAAAAAAAAAAAGATCAGAGGGATGGAGCAGCTTCCATATGAGGAGAGATTAAAGGACTGGTATTATTCATTTTAGAAAAGAGACAACTAAGAGGGGATGTCATAGATGTCTATAAAATCATGAATGCTGTGGCAAAAGTGAATACGGAAGACTTATTTACTTATTCCCAGAACGTAAGAATCAGGGATCACCCAATGAAATTAATAGGCAGTGGGGTTAAAACAAACATAAGTAAGCAGTTCTTCACACAATGCACAGTCAACCTGTGGAACTCATTGCTAGGGGATGTTGTGAAGACCAAAATATCAGTGGCTTCAAAAAAGCATTAGGTAAATTCTTGGAGGATAGGTCTAACTGCTATTAGTGAAGATGCATCCCCATGCTCTAGATGTCCCTAAACCGCTGACTGCCAGAAACTGGGACTGGACAACAGGGCATAGATCACTGGATAAATTGCCTTGTTCTGTTCATTCCCACTGAAGTATCTGGTACTGGCCACTGTTGGAACACAGGACCTTTGGTCTCACCCAGTATGACCATTCTTATGTTCATGATGGATTCTGGATCTCTTATTTTGGAAAAATTCTCTTCCGGTAATACTGTATTAGATGAGGCCCTAGTTAATCTATTTCAGAGTATTTTATTTGTTACTGCTCTAAATAACTCTATACCATATCATTTGAATCCTTCTGAGCTCTGACTTGACAAACTGCACATAACTACCTTGCTGCTAGCTTGTTGGAAGGAAGATATCTACATAGTTAACTTAGAGAAAAAAATTAATAAAATTGGTTGCAGCTTTATTATGGCCAAAAAATGATGAACAATTAATGGCCAGTAACAAGAAGCCTATGAAAGCTAAATCTTAGAAATGCAATGGAGGGCCTGTCCTAGTCTCCAGGCATATAATCTGAAAGAAACTAAAGCCACACCTAGTATAATAAAGTGCACCAGGGATCAACTGCCCAAAAGTTTATGTATATTATGAAAGCAACCTAGTTGTTGTACTGAGAGCATAAGCCCTCATCTCACATGGCAAAACTTTCACCAATCTCTTGTGGTCAAATTTTTGGAATCCCTCTCTTACCTGTGGTCTAAAGTGGCTGACAAAGGGTACATTATGACACAAAGAGGAAAATCCAAAGCATCACAAGAAAGCATCTGTAAAACCTGAGGTTAGAGACAGTGACATGTATTACCCACTATCCACTCTATCCTGAATCCTGATGATTAGTATCCTTGTACTTAGTTAGGATGAATTTAATCCTAGTCCTTTAAGAAAACTTTAAGGGAAGGGGCAGGACAAAAGAAGGCTGCACCGCTGTTGCATACATGCCTTTAAAATTGCCAGGCTAAGCAGGTGGCCAGCTGGGGAGTGTGCAAGCCTACCTAGTTGCCATGCTGACCACCAATAGGGAATTGGCAGATTGTGATATGATCACTACAATCCTGTCTTCTCCCAGTTAGGCCATGTCTACACTTGGAGCTGGGGGTGTGATTCCCAGCTCCTGAAGACATACTTGTTCTCGCTCTCAAAGAGCTAATGCCCGAGAAACAGTATTGTAGCTACAGTAGCATGGGTATCGGTGAGTGATGGCATGGACTCGCCACCTCTGATTAAATATGTACAGGGTCCTTGTACGCACTGTGTTTGTTCTTACACTGCTGTTTGCCACCACCTATGCAGTGATCCAATGACTGGAGGTTGAAGTTACACAAATTCAGACTGGAAATTAGGGGTACAATTTTAAAAGAAAGTAACCATTGTAACAGTTTATCAAGGGTTGTGGTGGCTTCCCCATCACTAACAATTTTTAAATCAAGACTGGATGTTTTTCTAAAAGACATGCTCTAGGAATTATTGTTGGGATGTTCTAGGTTATGGATAAAGACATAGTAAATAAGCACAATGGAGTCTTCTGGACTTGGAATCTATGTTGCTGTGGCTACATTACTATTTGTAGCGTGCTAGTTGATGAGAGATAGAGTGAGTATGTTTACACGAGCTGCTTCAATCACACCTCTTTCTCCAAGTATTGATGTAATCTCAGTGTTCCTCAGAGTAAAACAGGCATCCAATGGCCCCCTAGCTGAATTAAAGGAAGATGATGCATCCCTAGTCCATCTCCTGCTTCTGTAAATAATCCCTATCAATCTGAAGAGGTTGGATGAATTTTAATCTCATTGTTGCTAGTAAATTTTTTAATCACACTCTTGTTATATTTTAGGGGTATTAAAGAAAAATTCAGTGTGTTAATCAAAGTCAAAATTAAAAATTTTTAGTCTTTTTCATTTTGGAAGAAAAAAGAACATATGTCCACTGAGAACATATCCTAGAAGCTGATCACACAGTAGTGCCATCTTTGGAATCTGAATGTCTGAAATTTGGCTTTCTTCATATATGTAAATGGTTGTTAGCCATCTTATAGCCTAGTGGGCAATCTTACCTCTATTATATTCTGCTTTCCATTATATTCTGTTTTATTATATTCAGCAGTAATACAAGGAACCTACAGGCTTGTATCCTGTAAGACATTGGCTTCAGCAGTTAGCATGAGGCTTGTGGCCTATGAACTTTGGCATAGATTAATTTAGGTAACTCATAAATTTGGGGGAACTGGAACTACAGTGTAGGGGGATTTTCTTTCATAATGACATAACCTGAGAACATTAACTGACACCAGCTTCTAGAGGTTTTGGATGGAACATCTGACTGCAAGAGTGCCATGACAACAAATTGACATATATGATAACGGGGTGAAATCGTAAATACACTAACCTATAGAAGGAGGACACCTTAACATTGATAAGGGGAGGAAATACAAATAAGGAAGGGGGGAAGAAACTCCTATTAAATATGCATTAGACATGGTAAGTCAGCATAACATATTATAAAAGTGGCATGCCAGGGGAGCGGGGAGAGAAATGTAGCCCTTGGGAGGGCCCAGAATGATGGCTACTGGTGAAGATGAGGAAGATGATGGTGATGAGGAAGATAATGGCTAACGTTTCAGGTTGTTCTGCAAGGGATGGTGTGAGTATGGATGTTCAGATGTACTTTCTGTGTTATCTCTATCTACCTTACTGAGTTAGAGTGTGTGTGACTTTGCTAAATGTATGAATAAATTAATTATTTGTAAATATAAAGGAGTTCCTATAGTGTGAGTGTTGCAGTTGTGCAAATCAGGGTTCCTAACTATACAATAATTTTTAATAATACTGGGCCTGATCTTGGGACAAAAACCTGTCAACCCTCAAAGTGATAACAGGGATTTTTTATTCTTAATCTATAGATCAGGCTACAGCCTCTATAACTAACTGAATGAAAGAAGATGGTCTTGTGTTTACAACTGAACTGAGATCTATGAGCACTGGGTTCAGTGCCTGTCTCTGTCAAAGACTTCATATGTGACCTTCAGCAAGTTACTCACTTTCTCAGTTCCTGGAGTGTAAAACAGGACAATTAATATTCCTCTCCCCCATCCTTTTTCTGTTTAGATTTAGATTTCTATTTAGATTGTAAGATCTTTGGCGCAGGGATAGCCTTTTCCTATGTATATGTACAGCACCTAGAACAATAGGGCTCTAATCTTGACTGAGGTCTCTAAACACTACAGTAATCCAATAAGTAATATTTGAAGATCCAATAGTACACTGTCCCCCTACTGAAAAAGCAGAGATGGTATATCCACATATCTTCAGCATGTGTACTTGAAGTCTCCTCCACAAGAGGGTAGCTTAGCTAAATGTGGGTAAAATTAAATTGAAATCAACACTAAAATGTATTACACTATTAGAAAATGGTGGATCTGGAGGGAAAACTGTAAGTCCGTGAAAAGACTAAAATAATCAGTTTATATTTAAGGGGAGTGTTAGGAGCTATGAGACCAGAACAAATGCTGACGTCTAGCCTTAGGAATGGTTTAAGTATGTGTTTTTTGAAATGCAAATATACAAATTCCTTCCATATTTGCCTTTGTGAAAGAACATCATCTTCTGGTGTAATTCTGCTACTGTTACAGGTGTATATACTGGCCTTGACTGACATCACTGGGAGTTCTGAACGCAGTAGTCAAGGATGATTTATTACTGAGAGAAAGCAAAGCTTTTCAGAAGTATTCAGCTTTTTCCTTTTCCAAAGGGCAGCAGCTGGATCTAATTTAATAAGGAGTGAAAATATGTGTTCTCATGGCCATACTTGAGTTTTGTGGTAGAAGCAGGAGCTCATCTTACTCTTCCAAAGGTTATAATACTGAGTAATTTAATCACACCTCGGTTCATGCAATACTTAAATACTTAAGTCAGAGCTATGGTACTTATATGTAATATCTAAAGGGCAGATTTTGGCCTGAAAGTACTTTTACATGAAGGATGAAATAGCAGAGGAGTTGCAGAATTTGATATTTCATATTAACAGAGCTTTGTGAATGGGAAAGCTTGCCATAGCATCTGCCTGCATTATGATTAGATGACTTCAGCACTCTTACAGCACTAAACCTAAGTACTATGGCGACTGCTGGTATGATGGGTTGATTAGGGAGAATGGTCAGGAGGGTAACTGAAAAACTGGCACTCCCCCAGCAGGCAATTTTTGCATACCCCGAATTATATGTAAGAGTGACACTGCATACTAGAGCCAAGAAAGTATGTGTGCACCATGTCACACCACAGCAATATGTGCCACAAAATGCAGCAATCCCATCATGCATTTTAGATATGCAATTTCTAATCCATAGCACATAATTTCTCAAAATTACTTGATATTCCTGAACTAGTGGACATTAGGGTGGATGCAGAAGGTGGCAAGTTGTTCTGTCTGGTCAGCAGTAACTTTTCCACCTCAAGGTCCGATTTTTGATAGTGATATAATCCAGGCTGGTTGTGTGCTGTTTCTAACTCACTTTTGATCAAATCACATCCCCTGTATCAAGGGAGGTTTTATAAGGCAAATGAGGAGGTTGTGAATTTCTGTAGGTACACACATCTTGGAGAACAGAAGACTACCAGGGGAGACATCTATCAACCTCTTAAAAACAAAGACAAATCCAAGTTTCTGAGACCTACATTATTTATTCAATTATGTTTTTAAAAATGGACTGAATCTTATGTTCAGGGCACATACACTCATGCTTAGGCTGTTATGGGAATAGGGTGCCATAGAGAATAGTAGAAGGAAATTACAAATAGGACCAAATGTCCCTCAAACAAAGTTGCTTCTGAAATCAACAGTTCAAAAACACTTGGCATTCTAAACTAAAAAAAAAGGTCTCTCAGTTTTCCCAACCTCCCAGAAGCCCTGAAAAAAGGTCAACAGATCTGGGCTTTGGCAAAGCGATGTGGGAATCAAATTCCAAAGTCCATGGCCCTTCATGGTAAATTCCATGCTTTAAGACCCTTCATGAGCTCCTTCACTCTTACCAACCGGGAGGGATTGTTTGCAAATCTGAACTCATTGAGGATGGGTGAGGGTCCAGATGACTGAAGAAGGGCAAACATAGTACCTGTCTTTAAAACTGGGAACAAAGAGGACCTAAGGAATTCTAGACCAGTCAGCTTAACTTCACTGGAAAGATTCCTGAACAAATTATTACAATCTATTTGCAAGCACCTAAAGGATAACAGCATTATAAGGAATAACCAGCATTGATTTGTCAAGAACAAACCACACTAATTTCCTTCCTTGACAGGGTTACTGGCCTAGTGGGTAGAGGGGAAGCAATAGATGTGATATAACTTGATTATACTAAGGCTTTTGACACAATCCCACATGGCATTCTCCCAAAGAAACTAGGGAAATGTGGTCTAGGAGAAATTACTATAAGGTAAGTGGCACAACCGGTTAAAAGATGATACTCAGAGAGTAATTATTAATGATTTACTGTCAAACTGGGAGGATGTATTTAGTGGTGTCTCACAGGAATCAGTCCTGGGTCCGATACTATTCAACATTTTCATTAATGGATTCGATAATAGAGTGGTGAGTATGCATATTCAATTTACAGATGATACCAAGCTGGGTGGGGTTTCTAGCACTTTGGAGAACAGAATTGGAATTCAAAATGACCATAACAAATTGGAGAACTGGTCTCAGTTCAATAAGATGAAATTCAATAAAGATAACTGCACACTACTGCACCTTGGAAGAAAAAAATCAAATGTACAACTACAAATGGGAATAATTGGCTAAGTGGTATCAGTGAAGAAAAGGATCTGGAAGTTATAATGGATCACAAATTGATGATGAGTCAACAATGGGATGCAGTTGTAAAAAAGGCTAATATCGTTCTGTGATGTATTAACAGGAGTGTCATATGTAAGACATGGGAAGTAACTATCACTCTCTAGTCAGTATTGGTAAGTTCTAAATTGGAGTAGTGTGTCCATTTCTGGGGGTCCTACTTTAGGAAAGATATGGACAAACTGGACAGAGTCCAGAGGAGAGCAACAAAAATGATTAAAAGTTTAGAAAATCTGACCTATGAGGAAAAGTTAACAAAACTGGGCATGTTTAGTGTTGAAAAAAGATAACTGAGGGAGGACCTAACAACATATTTGAAGACTGTTAAGGGCTGCTATAATGACGACTGTGATCAGTTGTTCTCTATGGAGCTAGGACAAGAACTAATGGGCTTAAACTGAAGCAAGGGAGATTTAGGTTAGATATTAGGAAAAACTTTCTAGCTATGAGGGTAGTTAAGCTCTGGAACAGGTTTCCAAGGGAGGTTGTGGAATCCCCATTATTGAAAGATTTTAACAATAGGTTAGACAACACATGTCAGGGATGGTCTCAGTTTACTAGGTCCTGCCTTGACACAGGAGATTGAACTTAACTCCTCAAGATCTCTTCTAGCCCTACATTTCTGTGACTCTATGATTTAACTAGGGTATGGAATCATGAGAAAAGAGAAGTGATCTCTGAGATAAGCAGGACCCAACCACTTAAGATCTTAAAAGACTATAACCAATACAATAAATTGCATCAGGAAGTGAATAAAAATCTAGTGCAGATTGTAGAGCAGAAGGTATACTATGCATTTTCTTCAGGAAATGCTCCTCAAATGGGCTCCCATATTCTGCAGAAGCTGAAGTTTCCCAGTGATGTTAAGCAACCCATCCCAAAGGAAAGGGCATTACAGCAGGAGAGGGTGTCAAGGCTGAATCCCCACTCTGTCACTCTGAGTGCAGGAAGTGGGGGCCCGCAAGGATTTTAAAAATTAATACTTGCCACTCCAGGCTTGTATTAAACCCCCAAGGATACAGCTTTTCTCTGACTGTGGCTTGGTAAACGCTGCCACCATCCAAATGCAAAAAAACAAAACCAAAAACCAAAAACCTTGGACTCAGGAAGGAACACTTGGGAATTCCTCCTGTGAGGTACCCTCAAGAGCTTTCACACCCACTCCAGGGAAGAGCTGAGAAAGAAAACAAAGGAAATTAGCTGTTGCCCACAACTAATCAAACAGCATATTCACAAACCAAAAATCCAATCCTGTTCTTAAAAAAGGTAAATCTTATTAAAAAGAAAAAGAAAGAAAATACATCTTAGGCTTTTTGCTAGATCTTAAAAGAAACAATTACAAAAACTAAGCACCCAAAATATCTTTCTTGGGTTTCAGCTTAAAGGTTACAAGCAAACAAAAGCATCTGGGATTAGCACAGAGGAGAACCACAAGCCAAAATAAGAAATAAACCTGATAGTGTCTAACTAAACATTCCCTATCCAAATTATTTCTTCTAGGTATGGAAGATACTTTTCATACCTGGTTCAAACCTTACACAGCTTTTCTGCTTATAGCATTGCTGCTCTGTGTCCCTGCAGCCCAGAGAACAACAGACAAAGGGAAAGTTTTTTTCCCAATTTTAAAAAGTTCTACCTTCCCATTTGCTCTTTTGGTCAGGTGCCCACTCCTTTTCGTTTACCTGTGGGCTTGTTAACCCTTTACAGCAAGAAGAGAACAGACCAAGAGGAATTTTACAGCTAACTGTATCGCTGGGTGTCCATCAAAGGGAGCTACTCCCCTCCCCCTCTTCATGTATCACAGAGGGCATTACAGCAATCCTGTCTCAAGGTGAAATGGCAGTGACCACTGTGGCAAAATCCACATTCAGAACAAAATAATGTTGACACCCGAGTCAAGCACAGATTCATCTAAGTGGGACTAGATGTCACATGGAGAATATAACCCCCATAAGTTGCTTTTTTACAACAAAATTAAGGATCATATTATAATGGAAAAAGTCCTGGTGTATGTATGTGTGCTTTTGTATGGCCTGTATTGCCGTTAATTGCTTCTTGTATTGTATTATGTCCTGATGAAGGTTCAGTAGTTAGCATCTGCCTCACAAAAATACACACAGTTTCTTACAGAAACATTGTATGTGTTTCAGAAAAATAGAAATCATTAAAATAGAAGCATATTTTTGAAATTACTGAGGCTGGAGCATATAAACTATAAACTTCTGCAAAATCAAATCTCGTAAAAACGACAGTATTCTAGAAAACTGAGGAATAAGTTAAATGCCCCAAAATTCTGGTGACAAAGAAGAATACAAATCAATTGAATAATAAAGCATATCCAAGTAGAAATGAATGGAAAGGCCTTCTCATAAGTAAATATCTCCTTAAGCAAACACAGAAATGATTAGAAAAGTTCAACTAATTGCTACATTTTCTTTGTTGAATATTTTACCTAAATCCATTATGCAGAATTTACAGAGGATTTGAAATATACTAGTATTTAGAATACCTATTGTCTTGTCATACATAAAGAACAGTTCACATATATTAGACAGTTAAAATCTTTGGAATACAATTATGCACTTCTTATACACGTATAGCATGGATGCATTACAAACCAGAGATTAAGCGGATGTGCAACATAGGTTTCATTTGTGCCTGCCAGAAAATAGATCCAGGACTGACCTTAAATACATCCCACCTTTTTCTGCAAGATATGCTTCCCTAGACAGACAGTGAGCTGCTTGCAAAGCAAAGCAAAGCAAGCACTGTCAGTAGAAAAGTAAAAATTGGACTTCTGTACTTTAAAATACAGATGATCCAGAACCTAAATTCCAGATCTGAATACACTGAACTTTGGTTAAGTTTAGATCAGGGGCCAAGCTTAATGGCTGGTCCATAACACTGTCACAGACTGAACTCCAAAACCTAAATGCAATCCCCAAGGACTCTGGGGAATGTTGGAAACAGATTACCTTTCAACTTTGTGGATCTCTACTGAAAAGAGAGCTGTAGAAAAGCTACTATTGATAGTTACTACAGTTGGACTAAAAAAAAATATAAATCTGAATGGTAAAATGAGGAGGAGTATCTTTGGGAGGCAATTCAACATATAGTGAACAAGAATACACAGCACAACATAATAAAGGCATGTAATTAAGCTAAAGTCACTGATTATACTAGGATCCTTTAATAAGACTATTTCAATTTTACAGTGACATTTAAGAAGTTCAGAATAGGGTGAAAAGTAAATTCATACTGTTCTTGTTCTTTTTAAATAGGAAAAAAATAGTCTTAAGTCAGCATTGCAACTAGGAGAAGTTGATCTGCATAAATTATGTAGAGCAGGAAAGCCTTGGCTCAAATCTGTCTCCATACATTTGATTATCCCTATTAGGCTTAATGCCTCAGAAATAGCAAGGGGAGCACAGACTAACACATCACTTGTCACATCCAGAAGGTAATTCAATTAATGATTTCATAGATCCAACCCTAGTGTATGTTCAGAGTCATATGCAGAATTGGATATGGCAAATTACCTGATTCAGCATGTGTGCTGAGGGACCTATAACAGCCAAGTGGTACACTGAATCACATTTTTGCTTGTTAATAGAAGACCAGAGGTTTCCAAACTTTTGACTATTTTTTTCCCAAGGAAAAAATATTCAGGACAGCAGGATGACACTATAGATATAGTGGACCAGATTTAGCCTAGGTTGATGCTGGCTTTATGCCCAGGCAGCTATCCTGTGGAGTGGTAGAATTGGATTGCATTAACTATCCTCCTGATGACTGGAGGATAGATAATGTGACACCAACTTTTAAAAGAGGCACCACAAATGATCCTGGTCATTATGGATCAGTGAGCCAAACTTCAGAACCAGGCAAATTGGTTGAAACTACAGTAAAGAACAGAACTATCAGACACAGAGATGAACATGATTTGTTGGGGGAAGAGTCAACACAGTTTTTGTAAAGGCAAACCATGCCTCACCAATCTATCAAAATTCTTTGAGGGGGTCAACAAGTGTTGGGACAAGGGTGATTCAGTGGATATAGTATACCTGGACATTCAGAAAACTTTTAACATGGTAACTCAACAAAGGCTCCTAAGCAAAAAAAAAAAAAAGCAGTCATGGGATAAGAGAAAAGATTCCCTCATGGATCAGTAACGGGTTAAAAGACAGGAAAGAAGGATAGGAATAAATGGTCAGTTTTCACAATGGAAAGAGGTAAATAGTGATGTCCCCCAGGCATCTCTACTAGGATCCATACTGTTCAGCATATTCATAAGTGATGTGGAAAAAGGGGTAAACAGTGAGGTGGCAAAATTTGCAGATGACACAAAATTACTCAAGAAAGTTAAGTCCACAGCAGACTGCGAAGAGCTACAAAGGAATCTCACAAAACTGGGTAACTGGGCAACAAAATGACAGATGAAATTCAGTGTTGATAAATGCAAAGTAACGCACATTGTGAAATATAATCCCAACCATACATCCCATATGTTGGCACCCAAATTAGCTGCTACCATTAAAGAAAGAGATCTTGGAGTCATTGTGGGTAGTTCTCTGAAATCACCCGCTCAGTGTGCAGCTGCAGACAAAAAAGCGAACAGAATGTTAGGAACAATTAGGAAAGGGATAGATAATAAGATAATACATATCATAACGCCCCTACATAAATCCATTGTTACACCCACACCTTTAATACTGTGTACAGTTCTGGTTGCCCCATCTAAAAAGTGTATATTAGATTTGGAAAAGATAGAGAGAAGAGCACCAAAAATGATTAAGTCTATGGAATACCTTCCATATGTGGAGAGATTAAAAAGAGTGGGCCTGTTCAGCTCAGAAAAGAGACAACTAAGGGGGGATATGATAGAGGTTTATAAAATCATGACTGGTGTGGAGAAAGTGAATAAGGAAGTCTTATTTACTCCTTCACATCACACAAGAACCAGGGGTCACACAATGAAATTAATAGGCAGTAGGTTTAAAACAAACAAAATCAAGTATTTCTTCACACAACACGCAATCAACCTGTGGAACTCATGGCCAGAAGATGCTGTGAAGGCCAAAATATAACTGGGTTTAAAAAAGAATTAGATAAGTTAATGGAGGACAGGTCCATCAATGGGTATTAATCAAGATGGTCAGGGATGCGACCCCCATTCTCTGGGCGTCCCTAGTTTCTGACTACCAGAAGCTGGGAGTGGACAACACAGGATGTTTCGTTCAATAATTGCCCAGTTCTGTTCATTTCCTTTGAAGCACCTGGCATTGGCCACTGTCGGAAGACAGGACAGTGGGCTAGATGGACCATTGGTCTGACCCAGTAAGGCCACTCTTATGGTTATAGAGCTCCTGGTCCTCCATAGTTACTAGAGAAGACTAGGATGTGTTGCACTGGGGATCACTAGAACTTGGAGAAGCAGAGGGAGTTCACAGACTTTTTCCTACAGACCTTTAAGAGGTCTGCAGCCAGGGAAGGCACCTACCCTGCAGTACTTCTAAACAGTTGCCTCCTATAACAACTCCTTTGCTCCTTCCTAAAAAATGAGAATTGCACAATATGGGAAGGCTACATGCCACATGAAATAACAGCCTCTATGTTCTCTACTTTTGTTCCCCTTCATACCTATTTTGTAAGGTGCAATATTTTGGGATCAACTGCTTTTTCTATAAATGTAAGTGGAAAAGCCACTGGTTGACAAACTGGCCACCATCTTCCCTTCATCGTGAAATAGCATCAGTGATATCTGGATGACAGAGGTAAGACTGTGTAGTCTGAAAGAGTCCTTTCAACCAGAAAGCAATCAGAGCACTCACACAGAAACAGTGTTGCCAACTCTTGTGGATTTTATCTCCAGTCTAAAGATATTGCTGTGGTTTTGTTTTTGTTTTTTCCTGAAAGCTAAATATAATAAATAAATAAAATAATATAATAAATAAATATAAAACAAAACAAAACAAAAAACAATTTGGCTTGCAACTGTACATTCTGAATAATGTAGTTTGTTTTTTCTTTCAGATCATAGTATAAGGTAGGTGTCCAGTCATTCCAAGGTGTGTCTTTTGAAAAATGAAGGAGGGGTTGGAGAGGAGAGAGAAATTACAAAGAACTCAAACATATTCAAAAGTAACAACTCTAAAGGTTATGTGCTGAATGTTCCACTTAAACATTCTGCATACTGCTATTGCTCAAAGGTTCATTCTCTAGGTCACAAAGTCCTCACAAGCCCTCATCCAGTGAGATGCCACAGCTGGAATCCTGATGGTGATGTCACACATACCATTGAACCATACTAGATTTTCAAGCCTGCCTATAGTATTAAGATACAGAAAATTCTACTTTTTTCTGCATATAATTCTGTAATGTTTCTCTTTGTTTTATTTTCAACAATAATGGGGAGCTGCGTGCCAATCAGTGGGCCATGTGTCATATGTAGATTCTTTGGACAGCCACAATTCAGTTGTTATGCTGGGCACAAATATGGTATGCAGAGAATGTAGCTATCATTGAGAACTGGCACATCCTCCAGCCTCCTTTGGCAGGGTGCCTTAGACTGGTGATGAAGCATCAGGAGCTTATGGCCTAGAAAAGTATTTTAGTTTATATGTTTTAGATGGTTGAGGAAGCCTTTAAAGAGTACAGGGAGGAGTCAAAACTGAATGAAGATGAATGATTTCTCTCTTTACATGTTTAGAGAATCTTCTAAGAGGCATGTGAGAGGAACTAGTGTCAAATATCACAATTTTGCCCTCACTTACAAGGAGTCTCACTCCTAGTAATCCAGGGCTTTCTCGTGGTTCTCCAGCAGGCCATGGCCATACTGAGTGAGAGCCGTCCCACAGCAACAGGAGACAATTCTCATTTGGACCACCATGTGCTTCCGTTCAGTGGAATGACCTGATAGTAACTAACTCTCTCTTGCAGTTGACTCAGTGCTCCTGATGATCTGTCTTGATCAGACCATGAGGTAGGGAATCTGACAAAGAAGATCTGATGCAGATACTTGTACTGCCTGTGGTAGTGAAATCAGAGCACAATATGTCCCAGGCTTCTTTTAACCCTGTTTTCCAGGTGTATGATTGTGTATATAATACTATACATTCACGTGTGTCACCATGGTTTGTTTTTTTGTTTTCTTATTTGTCTTCTCTCCATGAATCAAATTGCCCAAGATAGCTGTCTTGATACTTTCGTAAAATATTTGAAATGTGTAAAATTGTGAATATGATGTGAAATAGTGGAAAATGTACAGTGACATCACTGAAAAAAAATTATTATTTTTGCTTAGCTCCAAATACGGTCACACAACCACATGAGGTAGCTAAGTACCATGTTCTGGCAACCCATAATATCATCTTAGAGAAAAATCTAAGAATTATGCATAAAAGAGTCAGATACCATGGTGAAAAGTGTGGTCTTAAAATTTGAACAGAACAAAGTATTTTAAATTGATATTTGTAACCGTGGTATTTTCTGAAATGCAAAGGAAGACATATGTGATGGGAAAATAGCTTTTCCTTTTTTGAAAGATTGTTTTACTGGATATGTTTATTACTTTACTAGCTGTTCTTTTACTACAGGAAATTTAATATTTCCTAGAAGATGATACTTTAAAGTAGGTTAAATGAGTTAACTTCTACCTTCAGCTATACCAAGGCAACCTCAATAAAGGAACTGAGTTTGCACATACATAATAGAAAATAGAATTTGCTCCAATATTATTTAGCATTAGTTTGTCACAGTGAGCATATTTGGGTCTGTGAGGGGAAACCTATCCGAATTAAATGCAATTTATTTTCTGATATTGAGGTTATATCTAATGTTTTAGTTTAGGATTTCTAGCTAGTTTAAACTTAAATGTAAACCTAAACTTAAGCCTTAAATTTAAACCTGACACTTCTCAGTATCTCCAAAATGCTGATTCATCTCAGATGCTAAAATGTGTCAGGCTGAAGTTTAAACTAGCTACTAATATTATATATATGTGCAGTTCCATGTAATCCTGAAATCCACAAACCTCTATTTATTATACAGGATATTTCGGTTATTACTTATAATGACTTTTAGTGTGTACATTAATTTGATATTGACTTTGGGTAATAAGTATAATTTAATAGGACATACTTTCAAATGTCTCAAAGTTTATTCTGGAACATTTTAAAATCTGAATGGTATCTAAAAAGCTGCTAGAATACAAAACTCCTGCTATTTAGTAGAATATAAATCCAAATGAGTTGATCTAAGATTTATTCTTCATAAATTCAAAGAGAACTCAGTCACATGTATTAATTTCTGACTCTTATGAAAAAGATTGTATTGCAATATTTAAAAGTA
The DNA here is from genome assembly GCF_965140295.1 of Lepidochelys olivacea. Lineage (NCBI taxonomy): Eukaryota > Metazoa > Chordata > Testudines > Cheloniidae > Lepidochelys > Lepidochelys olivacea. The sequence continues at coordinate 174,326,842 of NC_140411.1, forward strand.
TCACTCTGGTCAGCTGCATTACTTTGAATATCATGAAAGGTAAGCATCACACACACACAGTTACAGTGACAAAGGAAATGAGCTGCAACACTCCTATTACATTTTTGAAAAAAGTATTAGATTATAATTATACCTTTGCACTTCATATTTAAATTTTTCTATTTAAAGAGCAGCATCTCTTTAAATAGCCACCAACCAGCAGTTGGTTTTAGCCAATTAGATGTAACATGAATCCATTGAATAGAACAACTTGCAAACTACTGTAAGGAAACAGGTTTTTTTGCTTAGAGAATACTGAATTTAAAAATAGTCTACTACCAGGCAGCACTGTTGAGGCAAACACACAAACAAGTAAATTTCATCTGGATGGAAACAGAATAGCAAGTGTAGCTACGTTCTTCTTGTAAAAAGAAAAAAAAGTCACCATGTTATTAAAAGTACACTTTAAAATTACATTATGCTTGCGAGAAAAAGCGAACAAAATCCATAACTAAAGTTTACATTTTAACCTTGTGCTTATATTTCAAGTATTGTCTTAGAACATTCACATGAGCTAGGACAGTGGTTACCAAACTTTGGGCTGTGGCAGTGGACTGCGACTCAGTCCTGGGTGATCTGCTGGTGCAACTGCATTCTCCAGTCAAGCTCTTAGTAAACCTTTAACTCCATGTGACTCATGTAATCTTGTTCAGTTTTATACAAAACTGTGTTTTTCCTTGTTTGGACACCACATTTTGCTCTCAACATTTTTTTAAAGTGTAGTTTTTCTAAAACTGTTTGGTTTCAAAGATCTTGAGGCATTTCTATGAGTGCATATTGCTAGGGATTTCTAACATTAGAATTGTTTCCGTTACAAAGAAAAGGAAACACATACATTGTTTATTTACAGTTTATATACAATTTATATGTATGTAAAATTAAAATTAACAATTTCCTTAATAAGTGTTAATAGTGGGCCACAGTGCCTGATGCAGCTGCACAGGTGGGCCTCAAGGAAAAAAAAAGGAACCCCTGAGCTAGGGAAGAGATAGCCCATTTTACAGATGGGGAAATAGAAGAATGGAAAGGTTGAGCCACTTACTTCCCCAAGATCACACAAGGAGTCTGTGGCAGAATCAAGAACACATATCTTGACGCTCAGACCCCGCCTTAACCACAAGACCATCCTTCCTCTCTGCTTAGGAGTCTTGGAGTAGTGTTTTTATAGATCCTTTGTAATGTGCCTGATCCTTTCGTCATGCACCTAAAACTTTTAATTCCCTTTAGGTCTTGTTTGCTCCTATAGCTGTGCATAATGTTCACGGTTAAAGTAAAAGTTGCAAGTTTTAATAGATTTCCTGGGTTTTGTTTTCATGTTAAAACCTCAACATTTCTTTAGTGTAGTTTACATTAAATAATTACGACCATAATTTGACAAGGAGCTGTGTAACCAAAGTCAATTTTATTTTAACAGTACCTGGTTTGGTGGGGTGCTTTGAAAATATTTTAAAATGTTTTGATACTTGTGTCCTCTTGGGTGCAGCTGATATCATTTAAATGTCTCCCATGCCATATCTCTGGGTTTAACATCCTATTCTCTAGTCCTGCATGGTTTATACCATTAAGACTAAACTGTGATTAATCCTGACCTTTTCCTTTCTTTTTAATTAAGAAGCTTATTTTATCAACCTCACCCTAAATCCTAACCTAATCAATGTAATCTCTAATCATAGGATATATATTTACCCTTCCTCTTCCCCACAGCCCATCCTAGAATCTTAAATCCCTTGTTCACAAGTGGCTTAGGCTCACAGGGCCAAATTTGTAAAGGCATTTAGGTGCCTAAAGATACAGATAGGAGCCCTATGGGATTTTCAAAACTGCTTAGGTGCTTAATTCCCTTTAATTTCAATCCTACTAGACTCCTATCTGCATATTTCAATTCAATGCCTGAATACCTTTAAAGATCTATCCTAATGGGCCTTTTTCAATAGAAGTTAGGCTCCTTAGTTCCTAAGGCACTTTTGAAAATGGACTTAGACTCCTCTGTCACTTAGGTTCTTTTAAAAATTGTATGGCTTGTCAGCATGAGCATGTTCGCTATTTTGTCTTCGTTCAGGTTGTTAACAGTCCTTCTTCACTTCACTTCATTGCCATGTCAGTGAAGTGACATAGTAGTGTTAAGACTTTGCAAGATTATCATATGACGTATAAGATTAGAATTATTCATGAACGAAAAGAAAGAGGAACACAAGTGAGCCTAGCACATAGTAAATCCTAGAATTCTAGGTAACAGTGTGTCAGTATATAGAAGTTTGGGAGGAATCTGGAATATAATTGATGCGATGCATAACCATCATTAACATATAAGGGGATAGAGCCAGCCTATCATAACTTTGCTTGGAGACTAACTACTAACAAGAAATTCTTGTATCAGCTTCTATGAAAAGAAAGCGAATTGGAACAATACATTTCTACTCTCATTAGTAATATATAACAGTACAAACATAACTTAAATGGAATATCAATTGGAATCAAACATGCTAGGTCATTTGTTCTTATTACATTAAACCCTGAATGTCTGGGTTTATCTGCACTGCTTTTCAATCAGTTCTCTAGGCTGGTCCTCATTTGTAGTTCAACTTCCCTTTAAGTAATGCAATACCTTTGAAAAGCTTTAAAGTTAAATGGCATTGAGCCAATGAATTTGCATAAACTGCAACACAGTACAGTTCACTAACATAAAAGAAAGTGAAAAGGTCCAAGACAATAATCTGCTCAGCATCTTAAATTCAGTGCTCTTACATTAATGAAGTTGACTTCAGCTTGCAGACAAAAACAATGACTCTATTGCCAATAAGAAGAAAAGAATATGTTAATGACAGAATCATCATAGGCACTGTATAGGATTCTTTACAGATACATTTTGTAGTGTGTTGTAATACCATTTCTTTGTTTATTCTGTAGCACTGAACGCAATATCAGCAAGATGAGAGACAAACTATGCACTGATGATGTTTAATATAATTTGGAAGAAAAGCAGCAGTAGCATAATGCTTTAATGACTATTTCTTTTTTTTTTTTCTCTCCACAAAGTAATATTTTGCTATGAAAGCACATATGTCTGGAAATCACTTGTTCAAATCTCATTACTGCATGAAATATGTACCACATTGCATTCAGCACCTTGGTATTAAAGTTTATGGTGCTAGGTAAAACAAAACAAAACAAAGAACAAAAACTTAGAATATCAGGGTTGGAAGAGACCTCAAGATATCATCTAGTCCAACCCACTGCTCAAAGCAGGATCAGTCCTAATTTTTGCCCCAGATCCCTAAATAGCCCCCTCAAGGATTAAACTCATAACCCTGGGTTTAGGAGACCAATGCTCAACCAACTGAGCTATCCCTCCCCCAAAACTTCAGTTGTGCAAAGGAAGTCCTCATTGTTTGGACATGCCAGCACATCATACATCTGTAATCTCCCTTATCCATGCTGTCAGTGCATCATTTTGATTTCAGTGAGGACAGAGGAAGCTTCAGAGGCATGAACAGACTATTAAAAAGGGTCATTTGGGGTTGACCAAATTCTATGCTGGCTTGATCACTATACAAACCACCCCACTGATGACAACCCAGTACAAATGTTAATTATTCTGCTGAACAGTTTGTAACAATCATTTCAAGAAATCAGTGTGAACCATTACTAGAGCGAGGAAGATTTCCATCTTTTGGTCAGGATTCTGTTATTTTTTTAGGATTTCTTTACTTTTCTAGTCTTCATTTTTTTCAGAACAAACATGGATGGCAGGTGAACACCCACCATTGGGAAGGCTAGCCTGCCTCCCACCTTTTCTGCCCTCTTCTCCCACCCACTGGAGCCCTGAGTGTCTCCCCACGGCTGAAGAAGCCCTGGCCCCCCAAAGCTCCAGACGAAGCTCCACCAACACCTACCCGCTGGCCCCAGCACCACCCTGGGCCACACCTGGCTGCTGGCAGGCCAGAGCTCAGGGCCACTAGCTGGAGCTGAGTCCCTGCTGGCTTCAGGTAGAGGGGGAGGGAGGGCAGGGACTCAGGATGCAACATGGGCAGGGACATGGCCTGGTCAGGGGACGCTTAACCTGCCCTGGCCTCTGATACCTGCCACCCATGAGAACAAACAGATTCTCATAATAAGGAGATTAACAGTATTAATTAGAAACACTAAAGTGTTAGTTGTGTAGTAATCTTGGAATTTTAAAAGGAGCCTAATAGTGTTAGAAGCCCAAATCTCATGGAAATTCAATGGGATTTGCATGCCTAACTCCTTTACGACTCTTTTAAAAACACCAGCCTAAAAAATCTTTTGCTTATGCTTTCTATATATTAGGAACAACACTAGTATTAGTCGTGAATTACAGTGTAATATACATTTATGTCTCTGGATTTAATGAAAAAATGCAAAGGCATATACTATTCTAGTATATAAACCAAGGAATTAAAAACTCTGGGATAATCCCAGTGTGTTATTGGTAGATTAGTACATTGACTCAGGGATTCCTGAGAATCCCTCTGTAGCCTTCAGCAAGTCACTTAACTTCTGTATCTGAGTGTCTTCACCTGTAAAATGGGGAATACTTTGTTTTCAGTAAAGTGTGCAATACAATAATTATAGTACCTATTTCCAAGAACTGTATGGGGATTGGTAAATTTGTTTTTAAAAATACTTAGAAGGTGTAAAGGACATTGTTGTTATTACTATTGAAGTGCTGAAAAAGTCGATAAATTTAAGTAATCTGGAAAATCACAAAGATTCTACAAAGAACCTGTTCAATACAGACTTCACAGATTCTCGTAAAGAATCACTCCTTTTCACCATTTTGCTGTGGGAGTGCAGCATAATTTAATGGTGGAACAGTAGGGTTGTCAGAGGAGATCTCCAGCCCAAATATCATCAAGTGACTGGAAACAAGAGGCAGCTACTGGATGTTACATCAGCTACAGACAAGGAATTTACTTGTGGAGGAGAGAACTACATTTTGTTCCTGATGATTTTGACAAGATTGTGGTATGTAAAAAATAGCAAGAGTGTCCTGTGAAGAGATAATTTTGAAGAGATCATTTTGTTAAAAAAAGTTTTATTATGGGAACTGGATGTCTTGGGAGATTGATATTGGAATAAAGACGCTTCCATCCCTAGGACACTAATTTAAATATGGCTAAGGTCAGTAGAAGTCATTATCATTTGGCAAGATCTCTGTGGTTTGGGCAAATTAAGTTGTGGTCTCAGTTCATTTACTCGCGGACAAGTGTTCCCATGTTAAAAAACTTCACTACGAATGGCGGTCTAATCAGAATAGGCATGAAGACAGAACTATTCTCTCATCACTAGAGGTATATCCTTCATGTCATGAGTAAGTTTCACTGTTTAGGCAATGTGGAGAAATTTGCACTCCTGCTACCAGAGCACACTTGCTCTGGAAATAAATATTGTACTTCAGTTATCAGTCTCACAGAACCATTCTTAAGTATTATGGTCCTTTACAAATATTCAAAAGTTAATATAAAAGCGTAAAGTGTCAATAAAACACTGAAAGTGATAAAGAATTTTCATCAGGTCTAATCATATAATGCTATGTGAGGTCAAAACAACAAGTCATGCATTATACATTTAAAATGTTTTCATCTTAAATCGTGCTAATATATTAACTGTCCAAACAAACAAACAAACCAACCAACCCACCAATTATTCGCTGATGGGTTCAAAGATTTTTCAATTTTCAATGTAGAAAGTTTTCTGGCATTTCAAATTAGTTTGAGCAGTTAACCACATTCAGATTTAACAGTAAATGCCAATAAATGTTCACATTTAATACCTCCTGATTAGTTTAATTTAAGTGTTAAAAGTAAATCTACCATACTACTGCCTCTCACTCAGAAGGAAGACGGTACTACAATTCAATTTAAATTAAAGACATCTGCTATCATACTAAAACTCATACTAAGACAGAGACCTTTGACTACATTATTCCATTGTATTCATCTAGAGATTAGGTTATTGTGCCCTTCAGTATTAACTTTGTGCTTTTAATGTGCTCTTAAATTTCTGTAGCTCATATGTTTCACATAATGTGGCCCATGAACCATTTCTATAATTGGAAAACCCTACACTGGACACAGAATATAAAAGCAGAAGTAAAATTGATTTTTTTAAAAAGAGTAGCCACTTTATAATTTCAGTTGAACAATATATTTCATGTCACCGTAGATTTATATGACAGGAAAACAGATCTTAATGACAGGATTTTAACGGAACACATCAGAGTATTCATTTTTTGTTCCTTACACCAGTGACACAGCAAAAGCATTTTAAATTAAAATGTACAGAAAGGAATAAATTTTCTGTGCACTGAGGGGTAACACTGAAATGTGCAAGGAATGCATCTTTTAAGAGAGTACACTCTCAAAAACATAAGAGTATTTCACAAATCTCAGAAGTCTCCAAATGAATATTGTTCATGAATAACTGCATTAAATCTATTTTTATAGTTAAGTTTAACAGCTTCTGCTGTATTTGTTTAGTTCTATTTGTGTTGGCAAATCTCTCCATCTCCTGTATCCAGCATAAATTACTTGCTCCAATTCTTCAGTCTGAATACTGTTCATTGTCTTTTTGGACTCACTTCCTGTCAGAAAGGTGGCACATGCAGCCTACTGTGAGATCTCCGTCAATGCTACTTCAGGATTCACCCAGCTGGGATTCAGCAACAGCAAAACAATCATTACTTATTTTCCCTTCCTCCCCACTATAGACCCAATCCAATGCTACTGAAGTCAATGGAAAGATTCCCATCGACTTCAGTGGATTTTGGATGAGGCCCAATATACCAGTCAGTCTCAGATACTGATGAATGAATATCACTACTGTTGCTTGTGAAGTTTCTACCAAACAAAATTTTGATTGGAAGTGGCAGGATCAGTGGGGGTGGGGGATTTTTCACGTTTGAACTCCAAGAATGGTTATAACAAAAGTAGGAGAATAGTTGAGGGGGAAGAGGAGTGTAATGGGGAGAGAGGTAGAGAATATTCCCAACATTTTTAACTTTAGAAACTTCAATTCAAGACTGAGATGCAGCTCAGATGAGTTATTACTTTATTCCCCAAACCATTTGCATCTACAGCTAGTCTCCACCAGCCTGAAAGTCTTGAAAAAGTTTCTAAGTTCATTTATAAGGTATGGCAGTGAGGGAAGCCACCAAAATATCATTATGGGTGAAACTCTGACCCTCATGAAGTCAATGGCAAAAATCTCACTGGCTTCACTGGGGCCAGGATTTCGTCCTGTGTATTCAGAATTGCTAACTTTGGAAGAACACTTTTTCTTAAATTATTCGAGTTTAAGCATGAATTACCAGTAAATCTTGATCTTCTATTAAGAATGTATCTTTTTTTCTTTTAAAACAAATTTAAAGAGAAAACAAACTGTTAGAACTTACATTCAATATCAAGGTACATGCTCTTTTGATGCCCACCAATTCTACTTGCAGCTTCACAGTCATATCTCCCTGAATCTGACAACTTCACATCTTTAATATGCAGTGACGATTTTCCATGCTGCCCTTTGACTTCTATACGGCCATCTGGGCTCTGTTTACATTGATTCAAGAAAGAGAAAGGGTTTTATATATAGATAGATATGTATATGTGTATTTGTTTTATATATAAAACACCATTAATAATTATGACTGATTGTACAGTATTTGTTGTGAAAACATCTCATAATGTACGGTGAAATAAATATTAATGACTAAGTAATTTCAAAATCTGTCAAACATACATTTTAAAACAAAAATCTAAAGACAAGTCTGATTCTAGACTCCATGGTCAAGGGAATAAATACATTCTTAAGGGAACACTGTCAAGTAGTTAAACCCCCAAATTACCTTTTTAAGATTGATATAATCTGTCTGTTCAATTATAAAGGGCCTGATTCTGATCTCACTCAGACTGTTGTAAATCAGGAGTAACTCCCATCATGTCAATGGAATCATACTGGTTTAAAATCACTATAAATAAGATTAGTGTCTCTCTCAGTTGTCCTTCCTGTCTGAGAAACTGAAAAATCCAAAAATGAAAAAGCAGCTATTGATTTAGCTTTTCTCCTAAAAGTACAAATTAACTGAGAAATCATGGTCTGGAAACACTCTGTGAACCACTGGATTTCACTGGTGATACCTTTGATGACATAACATAGAAGTAAACTGTGATAAACCATCAAACAAACAAACATATATACGTGTTGGCTTCTGCTTTACCAGGAAAACAAGTTCAATATTTGCCAGCCTGGGGGTGAGGGAGGATATATTGAGGTTGGGCAGAACAGGTAGGAAGAAAAATATAATTTACAAGCCTATAAGGGTATGAAAAATAAAACAGACATTGAAAAACGTTTTTAAGTACTTGAGAGTGGCATTTTAACTTCTGTGAAGTAACATTGTCCAGAGGAATGAGCAAAGGGTTAGGAGTTTTGAACTCCTCAATTCTAATCCTTACTCTGCAGTTTATTTGCTTTATAGCTTTCAACAACTCACTTCACCTCTTTGCCTCAGTTCTTTCATCTATGAGATGGGGACATGATACCTACCTCTCAGGAGTGTTGCCAGGAGTAATTAGTTAATGGTTGTACAATACTTTAAACATCTAAAGCACTCTGAGGTCCTATCCTGTAAACACATGCTGTCGGGCTCTACTGCTTACTACCATAAGTGTTCCTATTGTGGCTGCTAGTGTTTGAAGGATTTTACCTCATGTCTATATGATTATTTTCTGAGTTAATGAAGGAAAATGACATGCAAATCAGTTCACAGAATTGTTCACATCAACACAATATCAGCAATGTATACGCCGGAATCATGAAAGAAAGAAACCTGTGGTCCTGTTCCCACCTCAGAATCCAATAGCACAGACCTCGTTTCTTGTGCACAATCCCATCAAACTCAATAGGATTCTGCATGGGTGCAGGGGTTTGCAATAGTAGCTGCCAGTGCAAGAATATGCCCTAAAATCCCTCAGACTGATAGAAGTAAAACAAGATCACTATCTCCTACTATGTCGATCTTAAATGCTGCAAATTATATTAAACAAATGCATATATTCAAGTCATCAGGAATATTCATACAAATGTCAGAATTTACAGTCACTACTGAACAATTACTAGACTAAAAGATCTTGATACATCATGTTTTGTGTAGATTGTTTTGTTTATTCGTTTGTTGTAATCTTTTTTAAATTTTGTTTTTAAAATATGTTTATTTATTTATTTGCAGATCTGGCATGTTTTCGATTTTTGTTTTAATATTTGTAAAAGTTGATGGTTGTTGTTACTTGTTGGATGCTGCTTAATTGGTTCTACTTTAAAAAGTGAAATAAACAAATGGATAATTCTACATCAAGTTTGTTCCTGTTTAAAAAATAAATTGAAGCTAAAATGTTTTAGCAGTTTACAATACATTCAGTGACTACACTTTCTGATTTTACCTTGAGAATTGCAACTGGATCATATTGGGTAACTTTTAAAATTGCTATCAAGAGACTTCCTATACTGAAACAACCTTATGACTTGTGAATGTAACTTTAAGTTAAAAAAGTCAGAGGTACAATAGGGAGAAGTTAACAGCACTATCCATTCATTAACAACTGTCATCATACAGGAGTAAGGTAGTTCAATAGAAAGAAAAAAATGATCTGATTGATGCACAAGATGTAAGAGCTGATGTTAGGGTTAATACCAGGGGGCAACATTCTCGTTCAGGACCAGGAAGCTCTGATTGAAATATAGGTCTCTTCATTAAAATTACACCTACTTAATTCTGATAAACATACAATAATAGATTTGTTCCTTAGAAGAATCTAAATCTGTCCTTTCAGATACATCAATACAGAGTAATGAGAGATGGCATAAGACAAATATTGTCTTTGCACTGTTGGTTTACTAAAGCCCTGCAAAAAGAATGCAATTTTTTTTAAAAAAAGTCCCACTTAAACAATGATGAAGGACCTTTTCATTGCACAGTGCAACAAATTCTCCCTGAGAAATTGTAATGTGTTATATTATCTCTAGACAAATATATCTGCTTAAATTCTTTTACTGTCTGACTTTTACAAACAGATTGGGGCAATGGTCTCCTGTTTCCAACAGTGGCCATTACCACATCTTTTGGGGAAAAGGTGCAAAAAAGCCTAAGTAAACAATTACAGAATTAAAATGGTTAGCACAGAAGTTCCTCCATCAGTTGGTTTATGTCCTGAAGGATGGGGGTTTGTATCCCTTCCAATTCTTGGGGGTTTTATTTTATTTATAATACTATCTAATGAAACTGTGAATATTTCCATTATTCATATAAATCATAGAATCATAGATTAGGGTTGGAAGAGACCTCAGGAGGTCACCTAGTAACCCCCTGCTCAAAGCAGGACCAACTCCAACTAAATCATCCCAGCCAGGGCTTTGTTGAGGCGAGCCTTAAAAACCTCTAAGGATGGAGATTCCACGACCTCCCTAGGTAATCCATTCCAGTGCTTCACCATCCTCCTAGTAAAATAGTGTTTCCTAATATCCAACCTACCCTTCCCCCACCGCAACTTGAGACCATTGCTCCTTGTTCAGTCATCTGCACCACTGAGAACAGCCGAGCTCCATCCGCTTTGGAACCTCCCTTCAGGTAGTTGAAGGCTGCTATCAAATTCCCCCTCACTCTTCTCTTCTGCAGACTAAACAAGCCCAGTTCCCTCAGTCTCTCCTCATAAATCATGTGCCCCAGCCAATCCCATTTGTTTGTTTTTGATAATAAAAACATCTTCACTTTTATTTGTTAAGTAGCAGTACAATAGCTTTATTAATTACCAGTGCCACTCCTTTAAACCTGCCGAAGCTGAAATTAGGGACTTGGTGTTTAACGAAGATCCGAAATGAGGGGAAAGAAAAAAAAATACTCACAGTGGAAATTTAAGATTATGCTTGATTTATTCCTCAAGCATAAATAATTCCTACAATAACCTCAGTTTCCTGATTCTTTATTTTGGAAGTACATAGATTTTAATAATGTTTCACACTACATATGTCCAATGTAGGTCTCTTTGGGGCTAAAATGAATGATGTTCCTCAAAATGAGAAGTATGACTATCCAATACAGAAAATATTTCTGCATAATGTTAGAATAATCCCAATGAATCCAAAGCATATGTTCTTGAAATCAATTGGAATTTTGCCTAAGGACTTCTGGTTTCTCTGTGTATTTATGGCATCATGGTTTCAGAAAAGGAAAATATACACACACAATGATCAACATTATATACAATGGTGAACATTATAAAGGAAACATTTAATTTAGTGTAAAGTTAGTTTTATTGTAATATTTTTCTGTAATTGGACTGTATGCCATGGCAGGACATTATAGTGATTATCACCACAGAAGTATATAATAAATAAAGCAAATATTTCCTTTTAAATGTTGACCACCATACCTCATTGTTCTAAGTTTCAGATGAATTTTGTCTATTAACTTTGTTAGAAGAGTAAGAAGTTATGACTATCTCCAAACCACCAGAAATGGTCAGCAAGGCCATATCTCCTTATCAAATTCTAAATAAATTTAATAGGCCAAATTCTTCTCTCTGTTCCACCTGTGCAAACCCTCTATAGTTGATCAGTTAAACAGGTACAACTGAGAGCAGAATTTACACAAATATGGATAACTAATCAAGATGTTACAACGTTTTGCAATGCTAGGGCTAGAAACAGGGCCATCAAAACTACCTACCTATAAAAGTGTATATTCTACTTTGATACTCTACTGCTCTGATATTCAGGCCCTCTACCTCAGTCATAACCCAGTGGGCTTTATCAGGGATTACTCTGTTTACTTTTCCTTTATAAGTCACCAGTATGGCTTTATTAGGTTTAAAAAGGATATAGGTGGAGGAAATAAAAATGCTATGGGAATATACAGTATTTCAAGAATAAACTGACATGTCTATATATAAATATTTCTATTTATTACTCTTCATTGACATAATTTGATAATTAGAAAATATATATTATAGTGTCTTGTTCATTGCTATTTCAATTCCATTGTGTTTCTCAAAAAATTAATTGCCAACTCTTTAGGCCTAGAATAGTGGTTGAAGATGCTTTTATGTCACTGCTACCAACCAAAATTAGTTTACTCATTTACTCTCAGTTTGTTGACTTTTTAATGTACACATAAAATACAGTGTCTCCTATTAAAATAGTCAGAATTTGTCCAGAGATACAACATTCATACCACAGCTACCTCCTATACTTAGTAAAGAGAAAAGCTATGTGGTAGCTGAGATCATTATGCGGTAACTGTTGTCAAATGATGACTTCAGTATGACCACTGTACTTTGTATTTCTTAAACATGTGAGGGTGAAAGTCATCCCCATTTGAAGTTATATTGTGGCCAACAGCAATCAGTTCTACAATTCAATGCTGTAATAGTAAACTCTTATCCAGAGGGTCTTAAAAGCTAAGTTGGAGCACAAATTATCAAAGTCAGCGAGATACTAAACCACAACTTATTAATTAGCCAATAGATGAACATAAACTCAGACTGGCACTTTCCAGGAAGCAAATGCCGGCTGTAAGTTGTTCATAATGATCAACAATAGATTATGGCATAGCAGTAACATTTCCGATTGCTGAAAGTGGTAGGTTCTCTTCTCAGGAGAGCCAATACATAAATAATAATTATAATTGCTTTTTGTATAGCCTCTTTCATAAAAGTAGCATAACATTTAATTGCTATCCAAAGTTCTTCTGCCATGTAAAACCTAGTAGATGGGGTGAAAAAACCCTAATATATGTATTTTTAAAAAAACTGCATTCATCCCAGTTCTCTGGGATTACCAGAGGAGCATAGACGTCAAACAATCCCAGAAAAAGCAGTTCAGACAATCCCATTATCTATCTAGGTTTTTATACAGATGCCCATCACTGTGTTATCTTTCTGGATGGTTTCCAGGGCTTGAACACTTCAGACCCCCAGGCAATTATGTATAGGCACTATACTGCTGGGCTTGTCTGACCCCAATACCCATACATAGCCACAGCAACACGGTGGGATTAGTCAATACACATGGTGATGTACAAGTGTGGGTTGCCAACACAAATGTGGGCACTCAGCCTGTGGGAAGATGTTACCAAGAAAACACAGGAGAGGAATGCTGATTCAAGCAGCATTAAGCTTCCTGTATAACCCTTTTTAATGTAGTGTTCTACAGTTCTTGGATGGGAATGTACTGCCTAGTGTAGCTCCTCCCAGTCTCTTCCCCTCTACTCCAGGCCAGAACCCCATTTTCTACCAGGCCCATTTTTTCTGGAAGAGAGTGAGGCTACTATACAGATGGGAGAGTGTTATGCATAGCTGCCTTTTCCCTCCATGTGGCCCTTCTCTGGCTTATTCTGTTTTGGTCATACACACATAAGAGAGCACTGTGCCACAGAAATTTACAAACCAGTATATTTAGACACAATAAAAATGTCAAAAAAACAAGCTAAATTTGGAACACCATATACTTCAAAAATACACCAGCTTAACGAAAGTAATTTTAAAATTGATGTAGTAAAACCTGGGACAATCCAGACAAGGGAACACATTCTGTGGCATTGGCTACACTGGAGTTTCACCCACTTATGGGAGGTCTCAGTATGGCCCTATGACCTCATACAATAATGCTGACTATATTTCCAAAATCTTGATCTATGACACTTTCAAAATGTAGTCAAGTAGGACTAGAAGCTAATGATCTGATAAATGAGAGTTCAACAAAGCAATCCATCCCAAGAAATCTGACTGAAACACGTACAACCTATTCAGTGAACTGGAAAATTTAACCTCTCACAGCATGACAGCCCTAGCATTTTGAATAGTGATAGCAATCTAATTCCATCAGCCTTATTTACAAAGCTCTAGAGATTAAATATTCAAGGTACAATAAACTGTCAAGAGCAAAATGAGATTGTTCTTTATAGATGCTGAAGTGAGCTCAAAGTTAATAACTGTGTAGAGCCATGATAAAAAATAAAAATCTTTCCAAACAGAAATCAAGTTGAGAGGTTCTCTACATAAATACGATACCCCTGCCCCAAAATTCAGTTCACTCCTAGTGAATTCTATCAAATACCTTAAGATGATGACATCAGTGTGGTTACCTGGTTATCTGTGGGCTTTGCAATTTATTTATTACTTGTATTGCTTTATATATCATCTGTTACCTGAATTTTCCTGCTGTGATCCCTGGAACTTCCTCCTGATAGTTGGTGTCCCATGTATTCAATTATTGGCAGGCTGCTGGGTGGAAAACATCTTCCAAGGCTCCCAAGAGAGGAGTGGGGTTGATGAGAACCTCATATTTAAGGGTTCCAGAGGAGACATCCTGCTTTCAGGAGTCTCGAGGAAATTGCTAAGAGAACAGTATCCAGGGAAAGAAAACAGCAGGTTTTGGTGTAAACCAAATTTTAGGACTAATCATGTGCTCTGATTCAGAGAATGTCTCCAGGGGCATGATTCCAGTGATGTTACAGATTCAAGTATATAATTTCTCAGTTGTTTTGTGTTGGCAGATAGTTCACAATGAAATGATGGTTGGAAACTCTTTTCTTTTCTTCTTGCTTCACAATTGTAGCAGGTTGTTACTGGTATGACTTGGGGGCGTATTTGTTGGTTGAGTTTGATTGATCAAACCCTTCTCTAACTCCAACTGTGGGATTACTGGACCAAATGAGATGGCATTGTACATTTGCCAGAATGTGCATTTTGAGTTGGCTGGGAGTAGCGTGGCAGGTGAGAACAGCTGCATGAAATGGTGACTGGATTGTGGCTGGGCTTTGATAGTATTGTTTGTCTGGTGAGAGCAGCTGTGACATTGTGTTGATTATCTTCTCTCCTATAGAGCTCTGTATTCATACGTTAGGCTGTGAAAGGATCTATTTTATATTATCGAAGGACAAGTACAAGATCTCTAATAAAATCTCTAAATTTAACATCTAGACAGGTTGAAATAACTTTATTTGTTCTCATATTAGAGTTTAAAACTTGTTTTTATGACTAAAGGATCATGACTCCCCATATCACTCTATTAGAGTTCAGTGCCTGTCACTGTACAGAGAGATCAGGCATTTCTCACTGACAACTTGCACCTTCCGTGATATGCTTCAGTGTTGTTTTGGATACAAAGAATGCCACGTTTCAGCTACCAAAATGATGAAGGAACAAGGGTCTAGTATTTAAATGTTGTTTTTTTTCTTAAATACATTCCCATAATTGTCCTGGAAACACATAAAAGCCTCTGCAACACTTGCAATATTTCTAGTCTGAAATCTTCCAAAGTAGCAGTCACAGATGTCAACAGTAGCAGAGCCCAAACAAGAAGACACTTTGACTTTATGCTTAGTTCTTCATTCTTCCATTTTCTGCCGTCAGATAGTTCCTAACTATAAAAGCAAGGACCCATTACGATATGTCTAGTGAAATTTTGAACACATGATATTGAATTTTCAAGAAGAGGCACAGTAATTGAAGTTGATGAACAGAATCATCTTTGGAATTTCATGAAACACAACCATTGTCAGGAAACTTGCTGCTTTCAGTTGCTGTTGAATTGTCATCCATGAAAGAGGAAAAAGTTCAAACCAGACACTTGTGAGTCATTCAGTCTGAAGCAACTCAACCAGCAGATATAGAATGGCCCAGTAAGCTGGTCCTTGAAGTAACAAGGTAGAAGAAAAGAATTGCCAACTGAGTTGAATTGGATTAGGATAAAATTCCAGAAGTCCAACAAAAATAGGTGATGAACAATTCCTAGTCTGAGAATCTACCTTTGACGATGAAAAAGGGCTGTCATTCACAACAGCCATCAACGTCCAGAAGCTGATGGAAGCTCCCTTCTGGATGGTATATTCACAACATTCCCCATAGTCTTCAGGTAAATGTATTCTATCCATGCACCTGTTGAAAACAGCAGAAAATTCCAGAGTATTGCTACGTGTTTATGCCTTAATGTCCAGTGAATCAGAATAATGCTACAGCAGAGTCTTGGACTTGAATGATTTTTATGGAAGACCTTGGGAGTCATCTAGAACAGCAGCTGGCTTATTACAGATTTCAAGCAGGTAGCAATCATTGCAGCATGCTACAAATTTTTGAAGGGGTTGAAAGCTGCTTATTCCACATGGGATAACTTATTCAGACTAAGCCAGTAACTGAAGGTCTACAGTGTAATACATAGGAAGTCATGAAAAACTAGTCTTGAAGTAAATGCATTTTGTTGCTTTGACTTTCTTTCCATCTGCAGACATAGTGGCTACTTTCAATGAACTCAAAGCGGAAATGCAAGCAGGTACTATGCAGATTTTTATAATTCAGGAAAATTATATTCTTGAGAGCTCCAGATGGCATTTAAGAAATGACAACATGATATAAACTATATAAACCTTGATTGCTTCGTGCTGGTGCTTACTTGCAACATTTTAGCTGGTGAGTAGTCAGGTGACACAGCACATACCTAAATCAAATACTATGGCATAAAACAGAAGGTCGGGCTGCTGTTCTCGGAAGAGCTCACTTTGGTTTGCTTTTAATCATGAAGGCATGTGAAAGGGAAATGATAAGGAAAGAACATTGTATCTGGTCATTTAAAATCATCTCCTGTAAAGGTGCAAATCACTAAGGAGAAATGGTTGATGACTAATAATGATGAGTATATTAGCAGCATGCGATAGAATCTTACAGAGAAGCTCGGCAACACATGCCTCTGTGGTAATAGAAAAAGGGGAAAAATAAAAATAAAGAATTAAATAAATTGTTTCAATCATCTGCCCTTTGTTATTAGAGGCTCCGTTCCTGCAATAAACAATTTTATTCAAATAGATGTCAGTTCTACAAAGCAGGATGAGCACAATTCACAGGAATAAGATCATAAAACATAAGTCTTATCTAATACAGACCTTCTTTAGTACCGCCATCAAAAATAATAGTTTTACCACAGAATCACATCTAATCTTAAATGCAGTTACTGAGATAAAATAATCTGGCTACAAGAGGATCAGCCACAGGTTGCTATATTACACCTTTGTGCTCCCTTTGGAACTGCTCAGCCCCAGTTCAGACTCCAGCAGAAATTGGAGTAGACAGAGAATCCATTATTCTAGTGGGAGACGGCCAGAGCACACACAGTCCCAAAGCATGTGCAGATATGGGGTCTAATCCTGTTTAGATTCTAATACCTTCACTCACCAGAATCTAGCTACTAGTGATCAGTCAAACCCTATGCATGTGAACAAGAATCACCAGTATGAACTATCCATGGCAGCAGTTGTGGTAAGTAGGATCACTCTGCTCAAGAACTTTGACCAGATGCCCTTTTTATTTAAATCAATAGCAAAACTGTCAAGATCAAACCTCCACATGTTTTGTAACTGTTTACAGGAAACTATTCTTTTAAATAAAGCACTTTTAAAAAATCATAATATGGGGGTACAATTCTGTATGTTGACTCACAGAAAGTGGTGATAACATGGCTCTAGATACATTTTCTGCTTGCTACAATGATATTACAGAAACACTATAAAGCTATTTTGTCACCTTACTTATCTATGGGATCCTTTTTTAAACCATACACTCAGGGCAACATTTAACCGTGGCCATATGTATTCCAGCTCCATGCCCTCCTCTGTTTGATTCAGTGGATTTTTTTTCTTTTTTAACTCATAAAAATATTTTGGAGATGGCACATATGCTAATGATCACCACACAGGATTTCTGAAGGCTGTCATAAGGCACTCAAAACTCAACAGTAAATGTCATCAGTCTTCTACATTGAGTAAGGATATGAATGGGCCAACAGAGTGCGGATCCTGGATCTGTGGTAAGACCCAGCATCAAAAAGGTCAAAATGCTATATGAGCTTATTTATTTGATTTTATTTCTTGGTAATGTGTTACACTTTGGGAAACTGTAAGGTGGACTGAGAAGTGGAGAGCTATGGGAAGAGATCTCCTTCTCCCAGGGAAGATAACTCTGAGTTCACTTAAATTTTAATATCTTGTTCCTCATTCAGAGAGTCACTGTACATTTATAACTGTGTATTTTAAAGGCTCCCACAGCAGCTTCACTCATTCTGGCAACTTTCCTAGGCACAATTCTACAAAGCACTGAGCACTCCCATGAGGTGCTGAGCTCCCTCAATTCCCATTCAAGTCACTAGTAGAGGAGAACACACACACCTCACAGGTGTGCAAAACATCCTGCAGGATTGAGACAATAGAATGCGGCTGGAGATGGGCTAGGCAGGCCATCTTCTGCAAGGCACTTCCCCTCACCCCACAGATAAGCTAATAAAATACTTCGAAATGCTGAGAGCTGTGGAACATTGGTGCAATTATGGGTGAGTGAAGGGGCATATTCCTCTCTGTCTTTCAGCCTGTGGGGACCAACAATGTTTTTCTCCTATGAACTTTCAGCTGGCTGAAAGACACAACAGAAAGCAGGACCTATTGCTGCTGAGTGCTGCAGCCTCAGCAAACTCTTCCTCTACTCCTCTTTCCTCTTGCCACAGAGTTGAAGGGGCACAAACCATGTATGCCGTGGTATCTACAGAGGAGTTTTTATACCAGGTCAACTCATGTTTTTTGCCACCAAGGGAAAAACTAGTTAATTCCAGTGTAAGGCATTTTCTATTTTTAAAACTGCTTTGTTAATGAAAACCACATCACACTTAGTTTTAGTTACATATTCAAATTGTGGTCCTGTATCTCTGTATCTTATCTGACAGTGGCAAGCAGAGAGAGAGAGAGAGAGAGAGAGAGTTAATACAAATTAATTTGCCTTGCTTGCTTGTGTCCTGTGTTGGGGGCTATGTGCTGAACCAAGAGGCTTGCTAGACTTGGCAGAATTTAGAGACTTGCTAGGGTTGGCTGAGTTTACTAACAAGGCTCTAGCCCACTACCCTTTGATCCCTAATCCCTTTAGTAACCCTTGACAAGGAGGCGGGACTAGCTCAGGGAGAACAGGGGTTTAAAAAAACAGGTCCAAAACAACCAGATGAGCTAGTGAACATGGGAGATTTGCAAGGGAGTCTAGAGACGATGTGTTAGAGACAAACTCATCTAGCAAACATACTTTAAGCTTAGGCCAATAACGTTCCCCCCCCTTTCCTCCCCCCAACCAAACAGATAAAAACACCTACAAGAATAAAAATAATGCAGGCAGAACTCCATCAGCAAAGTAGGGGCAATCCAGTTTACTGCACTCTTTGAAGTATGTATGATTAACTGCCTTGTGGGCAGGTGGCATATATGTATATTTGGTGCAAGCAACTCATGGCCCTCAGAGACCGAATATGGGTGCTTTAGACCAGAGTGGCTGAACTGGAGGAGCAAAGGGAAACAGAAAGGCACACAGAGGAGACTTTCAGGGACATGGCAGAGTGGTCCCACACCCTTTCTGTCAGTCTCTGTGCTGCTGAGGACAACAAAAGTCTTGGGGAATGAGAACATCAAGCTGGAGCACAGGGAAACAATACCATAATTGGGACTCCCCTTCCAGATGATGTCATGGTATCTTCTAGCACTGGGGGACCCAACATTAGGAAGAGACAGGCAATAGTAATGGGGGATTCAATTATCAGAAAGAAGGATAGTTTGTTTTGTGATAACCAGGAGAACTGCATGGTGAATTGCCTGCTGGGTGAGAAGGTGCAGACCTCCTGAGACATCTACACAGACTTACCTAGAGTGTTGAAGAGGAGCCAGTGGTAACAGTACATATAGATACCAATGTCATAAGGAAACATATGAGAAAGTTCCTGAGGTCAAACATAGGCTGCTAGCTAATAAATTAAATTCCAGGACCTCCATGTCAGCATTTTCTGAAATGCTTCCAAATCCATGCACAGGACCAGTTAGGCAGGCAGAAGTGCAGGGTCTCAATGAGTGGATGAGACAATGGTGTTGGGAGGAGGGAGTTAGGCTACTAGGAACCGGGAACCTTTAGGAAAATGTGGAGCCTATAACAGAACCAGATTGCTGGCATGTAAATTGAAAAGGTTATAGATGAGCTTATACACTAAGAGATGGGGGAAAGGTGATGGGTCCGGAGCACACAGTTTGGACAAAGACATATCCCCAATGAGTGTCTGTGTGTGTGTCAATTACCATGTTACCAAATTTTGCAATTTTACTGTGAGCAGTGAGATTTTGCCTCCTGCGATAGGAGGTTTCACTTGAGGGACCAAACAAGATCTTGTCCCTATTGCACTAGGCATTGGACAATTGCATAGTAAGGGACGTCCCAACCCTGAGCAGTTTACAGTCTAATGCAAAGAAAAGTGTTAAGTTTGTGATGAGAGAGCTGGAAATGGGCCCACCAAACTCATCCCATATAAAGCCATCAAACATCCATGGATTGGAACAATTTTCAATCTCTGTTGATTCTAACTGCTGGCCTACAGTCAAAGGCTCTGCCATGAACTAGCAGACCTTTTGAAGTTTATGCAGACAAGATCTTCCACTTTCTGGACACACAAGAAAAATCTCTTACACCTGGCACTCAGCCCCAAACATACCTTACATTAAAGCATCCCACCCTCTTCTTGAACAAACATCTCCTGTTAACCAAAATGCATATACTGAAAATAAATTAAGACAAATATTAACAAAATCTCCAAAATCACTTCTGAAAACAGTATTTTGCAATATAAAAGCATCCCAACGTTTCAATTATTCCAGGGTCCTTAGTGTGATTTTTATACATTTATATATAAATTTCAAAGTTATGGGAAACTTATGTATATGTTTGAACCCATAACTTTTCAGATTTACTTCAGCTGTAGTGTGATGGGGTGTCCACCCCATACAAGGCTTGACTTGGTTAAGGTGGCACGGTGGGCCAATTAACTCTCCAGACTGCACCTGAAGGAGGAGCCAAGGAGCAGGAATTGATTAAATGAGTCTCAGCTGGGGAGGAACAGAAGGGGCCTGTATAAAGCCCAAGAGCTGAGAGCAGAAGGGGGCTACTTTGTAGTCACTCCATGTGAGAAGGAAGGTGCATTTGGATCTAGGATAGCTGGCCCACAGTTACTCCCTGGGAGGAGGAAGTTGGAAGCTGGCAAACCCAGAGGAGGAGAACCAAAAAGGCTCAGGGGAAAGGCAGCAAGGTATAGGACAGGGAAGATCCTTGGTTGCTGAGGAGAGGGACCCTGAGCTGGAACCTGGAGCAGAGGGTAGGCTCTGGTTTCTCTCCCAACTGCTGGGGAAGTGGTGCAGACCAGATAATGGAGAGCAGTCTGCCTACACCAGTTACCCTGAAAGAATCTGATGCCCCAGGCTGGGGAAAACATGCCCTGGCTGGAGGGCCAAGTAACAAAATGGAAACTGCAGCTTCTGGAGCCAGAGGGATAATGGCTCAAGAGGGTCCCAGAGGAGGGCACAGCACCTGGAAAGAGCTAATCCCCAGAGTGACACAGACCCAGGTGCACCTAGTGATGAGTTGACCCCATGACATGTAGGAATAACTTGTGTGGGGGAAAGCATGCTGTTATCTGTTATGTGGATCAGTCCATGTTGGGAGACCCATCAACCTCCTTTGCTTGTGGGTTACACAATTACCTCTAGACAGCAATGAAATGTTGGACATCAGGATTCCTGGTGTTTATTTCCTGACTCTGGGAACAAAGTGTGTTACAGTGATAATAGATAGCAGCCACATACAATCTGACTCCTGTTTGGATCATTTCCAGGGTTTGAACCCATGACCTCTGGATGTAAAAGCTTGAGCGGATACCACTTCAGATAAAGACCTACATGTACTAGTCTGGAGACAGTAATAGTCATACACCTCTAGAACATGACAGAGAGCCAAACTGCGTTAATGCATTTGTCATGATCCTTCTAAAGGGGAATGTGGCAAAGCAGATGAGACTTGGCTCTGTTGTGTTAAAAGCTTGGGTTCTAGTCACAGATCTATCTTTAGCTTCCCAGTGAAAACTCTGCATGATCTTACCTGTAAAATGGGTGAATGAAAATTATTCACTTAAAGGTAGCAGTATGAGGTTTTAGTTAATAGAATTGTTGTGAAGGCATATAAATGTAATAAAATGTCAAAAAAAGTACTGGGACTAGAACTCTGTCTTTCATTTTATAGTTCAGTGCACCATTTCTCCAAGATTCCCCTAAATCATATATAGAGAGAGGACCTTAACATATTGTCCTGAAACCGCCTGCAGCAAGGGCCAAACTCACATTACTCATAATACATTTGTGAGAGTTGCAGCACTCCACCTCCTGGCTGACAACAGGAAAGGGCCCACCATGGAAGAGTCATGTAAGAACCCATGTAAGAACACTGAGGGAACTTTCCTGAACATGCTCAATTCAGCATCATTAACATCATTGTAAAGACCCTATGTGCTATATATGATAATCAGATTGGGTCGAGCTGTTGCCCTAGATTTGAGGCGTGTATATACCTGGAATATGAAAAAGCTAATTGCAACCATATTATGTGCACTCAGCCACTATGAATTAATGAAATAGAACACCATATAGTTAAGGGTTAATTTGGAGACAGGTTTTCAGAAGCAAGGTCATAATTACTGGCAGTTTTAATCAGTATGGGAGGAGGAGAGGAAAAAGTAAATAACTGAGAGTGAAAGAAGATATCTGGATGGATGGCCTTTACTATCAGACACATCTAGACTCAACGTTTATTGAAAGTTAGGAAAAGTGATAATTTAGTAGGGTTCATTATGACCTATGTGTTTAGTAGAAGTTAGTTATAAAAAGTTCAGATAACAGAGTGTATTTGGGAGCAGTCCTCTGGAGCTATCCTGGGAGAGACACTTTCCTGTGATCTTTACTCCCCGGCAGGGAGGCGTTTGGTCAGCACTGACCTTTTGTTGATTACTCAATACCATCTCAGAATATATGTAAATATCTGGGATGTTCTAAACCTATTGCTTATGTCTGTGTTTGCTTAAATCTAATAAACTGCAGTGTTAGGCAAGAGCATGCTTACTTGCATTGCTCCTTGATCAGACAGAATTGCTGAGTTCCTGTTGATTTATTCCTTACACCACCTGGAGTGAAATAGTTAAGTTACCCCTATTGGGGGTGCTGATAATTCCTGGTAACAGAGTCCATGGGCAAGATTCAGCATTGGTATAAGTGGATGCACCTCCCCCTCATTTAAACAGAAGTCAGCTCTGCTTACACCACTATTGAATTGTATCCCATATTGAAAGGGGGAGGTTGCAGCATAGCAGCACAGAAAACTGATGTGGAATTCTGCTGATGTAAATAAACATGACGTCTTTACAATTTTCTCTGACCAACCTGATTAAAGCACCAAAACTCATGAGATTCATGGAGGCTTTCTTATTATTGAATTGAGTTCAAAGAAGCAATCATAATGTATTCAGCCAAAGAACTAGAAAAACAAGTAGTGAACTGAAGAGAGTGTTTGCATGTGTCCTCCTCTATGTGAAACTGCCAAGTTTCACAATTCTCAAATTAATTTCAGTGGCAGATAATGTTGCCATGGTTAAGATTATGTAGCGTTTCCATTATATGTTATTCTTCTTTGTGGTTTGCATCTTAGAATAAAACTTCTTTTGGACTACCACTTCCCAAAGTCCAGAAACAAAGTCACTCAAACAACTCTCAAAAGAATGTGTTTGTTCAAGTGTAAATTACATGAGTGTTTAAAAAAAAAGTTTAAGAAACACTTTTGCCCCTCCACTTTGGTAAATGACTCATCTGTAATATGGTTTGATTGCTTTGGGTATTTTAACAAATATAGTAGCCAAAAACAGTGATAATTAACAAATTATTAATGTTCAGTGTATTTGCAGTAATTAAAAAAAAGTCATAGAAATGTTTACAACATGAGCAGAATACTTTTGTGGAATAAATTGGCCTGTCGGTTCAGTAATTCTTGAACACAGAATTTCCACGAGTCTCAGAGTTACTTCAATTGAGCATATCAAACATCTACAAAAAGATTTAAGGGCCAGATTCTGCCATTACTCACAATATGAATAGTCTCACTGAAATTAGTCTGAGCCTATAAGATACTATTCAAAATAAGTATTGGAACATCTGGACCTAAGTAACTAGATATATTTTATACTAGAAATATGTTTTCAGAATCAACACACATACTAAACTACTGTTTACTTGCTAAAGTATGAAAGCTCATAAACAGAGTCATTATAGTTTCCACTTATGCATTTTCATGTTTCCAAAATTAACAGACATTAAACATATGTATTTAATCAACAGATCATAACTCCAAATGGGGCCACTGAAATGTATTGGTTAAACAATATTCATTCACATAAAATTAGTCTACACATATTCATAGCAACGTTATAAGGCTGTTATGTTTTTTTAATGTAAATTCCCATACTAAACATTTCCTCTTTTTATTACTATAAAAAGTGAATGTTATGTTTAAAGAAATATTAAGATTATGATAAATATTGGAAAACCAAATACATTAAATTTAAGATTCATGAATTATAATACCAGAAGGGATCACTGCAAACATCTAGTCTGACCTGCTGTTATAAGACAGGCCATAAGACATTTCTATAAATTAATTCCTCCTTGAAGTAGAGCTTATTTTTAGGGGAGAAAAATCCAATCTTAATTTAAAATTTTCCGGTGATCGGAATCACAACACTCGGTAAATTGTTAATTACCTTCACTGTTAAAAAAAAAAATCTTATTTCCAGTTTGAATTTGTCTAGGTTCAATTTCCAGCTATTGAATCTTGTAGCTTTGTCTGCCAGATTGAAGAGTCCTCTATTATCAAATTTCTGTTTCCTGTATAGGTACTTATTGACTGTGATCAAGTCACCACTTCTCCTTCTCTTTGTTAAGCTAAATAGATTGAGTTCCTTGAGTCTGTCACTACAAAGCATATTTTCCAGTCCTTTAATCATTCTTGGAGCTCTTCTCTGAATCTTCTCCAGTTTATTAAAATCCTTCTTGAACTGTTAACACCAGAAATGTACCCAGTATTAAGGCTGAATCGCTGTCTGTAGATTCTAATTCCATCCTTAACTCATCCTGTTTTGCCTGAGTATTACAATCCTGTCTGTGTGGTTCTTGACACAATACATTATATCAGATGCCTGTAATGTATAGTGAGGTATATTAAAGGTCTAGCAGCAATAAATTAAAGAGTACTCCATAGGAGTAATTCCCTCACCTTTGACATGTGTGTCACATCCTTGCAAGTACTTGCACTTGGTTTATAGAACCAGAGAATTCTATAAATTGAAGATTCATTTTTTTAAAAGCCTGTTAGGTCACTTGCCCCACCTTCCGGACAACACGAGATAATCCTCACAGTACAAGTTCTAGTTCTTTGCCTAATTTAATTTTAAATGGTTTAAGGAACTAGGCTTCAAATATTTGCCTTTAAATAATGTTCTAGAATATAGCCAGTCTCTGTTTCAGGGAGTTTTTCTTCAAATTTATGTTAATTTACCTATGTATTAAATGCTACTTTATTACTCTTACATCCTCTTGTATCATGATAAGTAACTCCTCACCAGGTGTATATGTACACACCTGTGCTAGGTTTGTGGAACATAGCACTAAGCATATGTACATGGGTAGGGAATTCTATATCCAAAGACCACTGAAATAAAATACTGGTCATAGAATAACCTAAAACACAAAGCTGGAACTGCTGAAACATTGATGGTATTAGAGGGCAGATTCCCCTTATAGGATGAGGTTCAACAAGGAGGTCTCAAACAAAGACAGATTCCTCCCCATTATACTGTTTTGTTTTGTTTTTTAAAAAATAACAGAACCAGCTTTATAAGTAGTCAGTATACTAAGCAAAGATAAAGCTTAATAAGGGACCACTCATCTCTTATCTAGCGCTGTTTTATGTCTACATTTCAAACTGTTTCACAAAGGTTAGGTAACAATTATTGATATATTATTAACAAGGTAACTGATGCACAAAATGTTTAAGTAATTTAATAAGGGCCAGATGGCAAAACAGTGGCAGACTCCGGAATATAACCCAAGTTTCCTCACTCCCAAAGCTGCTCTCAGTCCACTATATCACAGCTCCCATGGTGAAAGAAGATTCTGGAAAAGGGACTCCTACAGTAGATAAAACTCTGAAATGACACATATTTCAGAACTTTCTGGGTGATACCTTACAATACACTACCTCATGTCTCCTATCCTATGTCCATTGCATGACTGTAACAACTGAATGCATTTTCAGAAACAATATCTATCCTTAGTTAAAGAAACAATAGCTATTGAAAAACTATATGAAAATCACTGGAACATAAAATAGCTGCTGCTTACACAGAAGCCCACAAACCGATATGTTGTGCTATTGTGTTTTTTGCTGTAGTAGCAGTTAACTAACATTAATTTCCAAGCTTTACTGATATAATAGGAGATGCTGGTGTATAAAAAAGCTTAAAAATTAAAACCTGTTAATTTCATTCTCTGTTAGTGTAACAGAGGTAATTGCATTCGTGAAGGGTAAACGGGGGAAAAATGTATTTGCAGTGAAAGTAATTAAAGGTGGGTAAGGTAATGTCTTTTATTGGACCAACTTCTACTGGTGAGAGAGACAAGTTTTCAAGCTTATATAGAGTTCTTCTTCAGGTCTGGAAAATGTACTCAGAGGGTATGTCTGCATTGCAATTAAAAATCCATGGCGGCCCACGCCAGCTGATTGGGCTTGTGGGTCTTGGGTTAAGGGGCTGATTAATTGCAGTTTAGATGTCTGAGTTTGGGCTGTAGCCCAGGCTTTAGGGTCCTGCGAGGTGGGAGGGTCCCAGGGCTTGTGCTGCAGACTAAGCCCAAATGTCTACACCGCAATTAAACAGCCCCTTAGCCTGAGACCAGCAAGTTGGACTCAGCTGGTGCGGGCCAGCTGTAGGAGTCTAATTGAAGTGTAGGCATATGCAGAGTGTCACAGCTAAATACAAGGTGGAACAGATTGTTTAGCATAAGCAGTTAACGCATATTTCATAGAATCATAGAATCATAGAATATCAGGGTTGGAAGGGACCCCAGAGGGGTCATCTAGTCCAACCCCCTGCTCGAAGCAGGACCAATTCCCAATTAAATCATCCCAGCCAGGGCTTTGTCAAGCCTGACCTTAAAAACCTCTAAGGAAGGAGATTCTACCACCTCCCTAGGTAACGCATTCCAGTGTTTCACCACCCTCTTAGTGAAAAAGTTTTTCCTAATATCCAATCTAAACCTCCCCCACTGCAACTTGAGACCATTACTCCTCGTTCTGTCATCTGCTACCATTGAGAACAGTCTAGAGCCATCCTCTTTGGAACCCCCTTTCAGGTAGTTGAAAGCAGCTATCAAATCCCCCCTCATTCTTCTCTTCTGCAGGCTAAACAATCCCAGCTCCCTCAGCCTCTCCTCATAACTCATGTGTTCCAGTCCCCTAATCATTTTTGTTGCCCTTTGCTGGACTCTCTCCAATTTATCCACATCCTTCTTGAAGCGTGGGGCCCAAAACTGGACACAGTACTCCAGATGAGGCCTCACCAATGTCGAATAGAGGGGAACGATCACGTCCCTCGATCTGCTCGCTATGCCCCTACTTATACATCCCAAAATGCCATTGGCCTTCTTGGCAACAAGGGCACACTGCTGACTCATATCCAGCTTCTCGTCCACTGTCACCCCTAGGTCCTTTTCCGCAGAACTGCTGCCTAGCCATTCGGTCCCTCGTCTGTAGCTGTGCATTGGGTTCTTCCGTCCTAAGTGCAGGACCCTGCACTTATCCTTATTGAACCTCATCAGATTTCTTTTGGCCCAATCCTCCAATTTGTCTAGGTCTTTCTGTATCCTATCCCTCCCCTCCAGCGTATCTACCACTCCTCCCAGTTTAGTATCATCCGCAAATTTGCTGAGAGTGCAATCCACACCATCCTCCAGATCATTTATGAAGATATTGAACAAAACCGGCCCCAGGACCGACCCTTGGGGTACTCCACTTGATACCGGCTGCCAACTAGATATGGAGCCATTGATCACTACCCGTTGAGCCCGACAATCTAGCCAGCTTTCTACCCACCTTATAGTGCATTCATCCAGTCCATACTTCCTTAACTTGCTGACAAGAATACTGTGGGAGACCGTGTCAAAAGCTTTGCTAAAGTCAAGAAACAATACATCCACTGCTTTCCCTTCATCCACAGAACCAGTAATCTCATCATAAAAGGCGATTAGATTAGTCAGGCATGACCTTCCCTTGGTGAATCCATGCTGGCTGTTCCTGATCACTTTCCTCTCATGCAAGTGCCTCAGGATTGATTCTTTGAGGACCTGCTCCATGATTTAAGGCAAAGTGGCCAGTTAACACCTCTCTAGTCATGGCGGGGGGGGGGGGGGCGGTTATTGTGTAGACTGAATATTCACACTGGATTTATGGTTTATTGCAACAATCTATAAACCACTAGCCCCTACCCACCAACTATGTTCTGTTCTTTTGTCTTCCGTTTCCCCATATATTTAGCTGTTACACCATAAGACAGCTTATGCCAACCTAACTCTGTTAGCATCTACACCGGGATTGGCAACATTTGGCCCGCAGCCTGCCAGGGTAAGCCTCCTGAGAGCCAGGCTGGTTTGTTTACCTGCTGAGTCCACAGGTTCGGCTGACCATGGCTCCCTCTGGCCGCGGTTCACCGCTCCAGGCCAATGGGGGCTGCAGGAAGTGGCGTGGGCCGAGGGATGTGCTGGCCACTGCTTTCCACAGCCCCCATTGGCCTACAGTGGCCAACTGTAGCCAGTGGGAGCCGTGATTGGCCGAACCTGCGGATGTGGCAGGTAAACAAACCAAATGTTTGCCAAATGTTGCCGATCCCTGATCTACACTAAAATGTCACTCCCACTGATGCAACTTGCCTGCTATGCCGACTTAATAATTCCACCTTTTTGAGAAGTATAGTGTTTCAGTCGACGTAGCTTCCATCAACTGTTACTGCCTTTCAGAAGGTGTCCTACAAAGCTGACAGTTAAATCAGTGCAAGTGCTCCTGGTGCTGACACGCACTGTCGACACAGGGAGCATACTGTGGACATGGAAAAAGCAATCTAATTACTCTGGTGGCAGTACGGCAACATAATTTAGGTCTACGTAATTCTGTAGTGCAGACATATCCTAAGGAAGAGTTTTGTGTAAGTTTGAAAGCTTGTTTCTCTCAGCAACAGAAGTTGGTCCAATAAAAGACATTACTTTAATCACCTTGTCTTGCCAATATTCTGGGACCAACATGAACACGGCAATATTGCATATAACACAGAGAAAGAAAAGTCATTTACAAGCTTCTGGAACTTTACTGAAAACATTACATGAACTATTACAACTCAAAGTACTTGACAGCATCCATTTCATGTGTAGTTAGCACATTAGGAGAAAGATTAAATGGCTGACATCTCTAAACTTGAAATTCAACTAGACAGGATATATCCATTCCTTTTCATAATGTATTAACAAAATGTAAACTTTGTATTTAAGTAAGTTTAGAGATCGGGTCAAACAATAAATTAAATAAGACTTGGTCCAAACAAATAACTTTTTATGAAAAGAGAAAGAGAGACCCACAAACCTCAGAAAATAGCCCAGTAGTTAGAGCACTCACTGGAGGTATGGGAGCCTCAGGTTTAAGTCCCTACTCTGCCTGATATAGTCTGTCTCAATGTCTCCTGCTGGAGTATTTCTCTTTGTGTATATATTCATGGGGACACAGAGACACACATTAACTCTACATCTTGGTCGTCAGCACAGTCACCTGGGCTGTGGGAGAACCAGGATCACATCTTTGCTTCAAATCGTGCAGCACAGGCCTTAAACTTGGGTTTCCCAAAGTTCAGGAGAGTGTCCTAACCATAGGGCTGGGTGGCCTTTCTCTCTCTCTCCCTAAATTCCATCCTGGACCTTACAATCCTTTCCTGACAACATTTCTTGTGGAAACTAGTATTTCCAGAAAAAGTTGGTTTAATCAAATCAGTATTTTACAATGAAAAATGTTAAGTCTAAAAATTCTCAACCAGCTCTACTTACTATTTTTTTTAAAAGTGCCTTATTTCGAGTCTGAATCTGTCAAACTTAAACTTCCAGCCACTGGAGCTTATTATACCTTTGTCTGCAAGACTGAAGAGCCCTATATTACCAAATATATCTATTTCCCAAGTTTGCACTTATAAATAGTGACAAAATCAGTCCTTAATTTTCTCTCAATAAGCTAAATAGATTGAGCTCCATGAGTCTTTCACCTCAAGACATGTTTTCCAATCCTTTAATCTTCTCCAAATGCTCTAATTTTTCAACATCCTTCTTGAATGGTGGACACCGGAACTGGACACAGTATTCCATAGCAGTCACACCAATGCCAAATAAATAGGAAATATAACCACTCTTCTCTTGGTTTATTTCTATTTATTCATCCAAGGATCACATTAGCCCTTTTGGCCACAGCATCTCACAGTGAGGTGACATTCAGCTGAATATCTACCATGACCCCCAAGTCTTTTTCAGACCCACTGCTTCCCTGGATAAAGTCCCACATCCTGTAAGTATGGCCTATATTCATTGCTCCTAAATGCATACATTTACATTTGTCTATATTAAAATGCATATTGTTTGCTTGCATCCAGTTTACTAAGCAGTCCATACCAGTAACCTATTATTTAACACTTCCCAAATCTTTGTGTTCTCTGCAAACTTTATCAGTAATGATTTTATTTTCTTCCAAGTCACTGATAAAAAAGTTAAATGGAACATGGTTTACAAACAGTCCTTACATTACACTATTACCTTTCTCTGCCAAACCTGTAATCTGATCAGAAATAAATATCAAGTTAGTTTTCTCAAAGTTCTGGGGTCGCTGCATCTCTGACTCTTTTGTGGCCCTCTTGAGAGCACCCCCATTAACATCTCTGGCCTCCAGTTGTCACCTCTCTTGGGGTCGGAACTCACTTTCCTCTTCCTCTAGAATGGGGGTGTAGGCTGCAATTTCTCCTGCCCTTCACTGTTATCACATTAGCAAGCCTGAGGTTACTTCAGCACTTGTAGTCCTGTTATCATAGAATCATAGAATCATAGAATATCAGGGTTGGAAGGGACCCCAGAAGGTCATCTAGTCCAACCCCCTGCTCAAAGCAGGACCAATTCCCAGTTATCTCCCAAGGTCTATGACAGGTTTTACCAGTGATCAGCCAGACTTCATAAAACAAAGTATTTATTTACAACAAAAGTGTTAAAGATAAAACATAACTTGAAAACAATGAACAGCTTATATGCATGCCTGTCTTACCAGTTGTCACCCATCTTCTATATCAGGGAGCAGCAACCTTTGGACCACGGCCTGCCAGGCTAAGCCCCCTGGCGGGCTGGGCCATTTTTTTTACCTGCCGTGTCCGCAAGTTCGGCCAATCGTGGCTCCCACTGGCCGCGGTTCGCCGCTCCAGGCCAATGTGGGCTGCAGGAAGCAGTGCGGGCCGAGGGATGTGCTGGATTGGAATACCCCTAACATCTGGCTGATCCCACTGGAATAACCCTAACATCTGGCTGAGTTACTGAAGTCCTCAAATCGTGATTTCAAGACTTTACTCCCTCTTGGTGAAAGTCTCATGTCAGTTCTAAGACTGAGTGAATGTGATCCATTCTCTATAGCAATCTTCCCATTTTATGCAATTCTCAATTCTTTGTCCGCAGGGACTCTCGAACCCACTCAAAACCAGTATATGTAACTTTCCACAAGGGGTGGTACTTCCGCAATCTTATTTACACATTTGGGGATTAACAGTAATTTCCCCCTAGTTAGTTAGTTTCTGATAGTTCATTCATACTAGGTGACTTTCTCTCAGTTGCTGCATTGCTTATCATATTTCAAGAAAGATGTTAACTCCTTCAGTGGGCAACAATGCAAGGTGAGAAGGAAAACTGACTCACATTTCTTTCATAAAATTAAATCAGATGACAAGATCTGGTTTTTTTTATAAACCCATGTTGATTGGCATTAATTATATTCCCTTTTAAAATTATTTATTAATCAAGTCCCCAATCATTCATTCCATTATATTTCCCAAGATCAATGTCAGGGTGGCAGGCATATAGTTACCCATTTACCCTTTTGCACATTAGCTTTCTTACAGTCCTCTGGAATTTCTTCAGTATTCCAAGACTTATTTCAAACCAACACTGACAGTCCAGAAAGCATCCCAGCCAGCTCCATTAAAACTCATCTTCAGTTATCCGCCATTTGTTATTTAGCCAGATACACTCAATAACTCAACCTCATAAGATTTCCGGAGGCTGCCAGAGTCTGGAATGACTGAATGGAGGCCTAGAGGCTGGAAAAGGAGCTGTCTGGTTTGCAAAGGTCGGGACAGGTGTCTATAAATCTGACAAAGAGCTGCTGTGCAGCCAAGTGGGTATGGAGTAGACAGGCCCTAGAAGAACCACTAATGCACAAAGATTTTAATCTTCATCTATCATTAGAGGTAGATCACTGATAAGTCATGTTAACATGATTAACTAGGTTCAACGAAGTATGAGGACCACAGAGAGCAGCCAGCTACAATCTTTTCTATGATTTTTTCCCAAAAAAACATTTTGGACATGTCAAAGTTAGCAAGATTGTCAGCACCAAGAGATGATTTTGAGCAGACATCAGACACTAGCTTTCTTAAAAGAAACCAGGACCCTGTGATCCCAGATGAAAATGTTGCTTGTTTCAAACATCAATAAACTCTAATACTGCACTACTACTGTTGGCTATCCAGAAAGGACATGGATGCTATTCACAGGTCATGATGGGGACACTCCTGAAACTTTCAGAAGCTTAGACAGTCAAATTAGCCACTCCTAAAATAAACTCAGCCTTTGCTCCTCAAGATATTGATTTGCCTTTCTAATAGGTGACTACTCAGTCTAGGTCTGAGCAATGTAATGTATACTGTAGCAGGAAAACTCTTTAGAGAGAAAAAATGCAATCCAGTTAACTGAGTGTCAGGAACCCAGATTAACTAAATTATGCACCATCTGAAACTATGCTTCATAGATGCTATGATGGTAAAGGCAAAATAACCTATCCTCACCTTCTGCATAGCCATGGCATAAGACTTCAAAACTCTTTACATCACAATTATTTGAACTCAACATTAAACATTTGCATCCGATGCTGTAGCATATTTGCTATCACTTCTTTTGTCAAAGATCTTCTATAAAGTAAGGTGATCTATGAGAACAAATCTTGCAGAAGGCATTCAGGCACCATTATATGTTGACAGTTGGGGATAAAAGATTTGTATCAAGTCCTACCAAAACATAAAATCAGTGGTATTTCAATACTCTTCGTCTCCAGGATGCCTGGAAGTTCAATGATCCATCAAACTCTGAGGGCAAATCATGAAAACAGGTCAGTGTCTTGACCTCAAATAGAGGAGGCAATGACTGGTCCATAACAAAGGTGTAATTTCCACTTTGCCAACATCTCGTCCCAACTCCAATATGAGATCCACAGAATCCCACAGAGTTCCAAAGCTAACCTCAGCCTAAGCCCAAAACAAGTGTATACAATTCTGGCATCTTTCACCTAAATCTCAAGTATAAACGTGGGTTTGGGTTTCTTAGTGTACTGTATGCAGCTTCTGTGGGACTATCTTTATCTTCTTTGACAGTTCCACAGAATGAACACTTTCCATTGTTTTACCATGCAACATAACAGTAATATGAGCAGTAAATATTTTAAATCATATTAAAATGAGATTATTTCTGCCTAACCCTTGTTTTATGTAATCCTTATTGTATGCCTAAAACATGGTTTAATTTCAAATTTACAAAAAACTTAAAAACATTTTTGGAAATAACCCTCCTTTAACTATAAATATAAGTTTTCAAGTACAAATCTCCAGGATATTTAAGCTAGTTAATTTAAGACTGAGGGATATTGTTTGTACGGTCTCCAAGTCTATGACGTCCAGCAGATTCTGTGAGTAAATACAAATAGGATTGTTTTATAATAGGTTGGTGAGTCATCTTCTTTTTTTTTTTTTTTTTTTTGGTCTAAAGAGATCTAAGCTAAATTTATGAAACCAACTGAACATGAGCTCCCAGAGTGGTGATGTAGCAAAAGGGGCTAATATATTCCTTGAATGCATTAGGAGGAGAGTGTCAAACTGGAATATGGAGACACTGTATTTGTATGTGGCATTGGGGACACCACTACCAGAATAGTGTGTCCAGTTCTGGGTCCACCCTTTAAAAAGGGATGTTGAAACACTGTAGAGTGTTCGGAAAAGAGCTACTGGAATAATTTGTTGTCTGCAAAACATGCCTTACACTAAGCTTCATTTATATACCTATTAAAGGGAAGGTTAAGAGGCAACTTGATCAGTTATTTACAAAGAGAGGAAGCACCTGATTTTAGAGAGCTCTTTATTTTAGCAGATAAAGATATACCTTGATCTAACGGCTGGAAGCTCAAGTCAGCCAAGTTCAAACTGGAAATAAGATGAACACATTGGGGGACAATTAAAAATTGGCAACAGATTACCAAGGGATGTGATACATTTTCCATCAAATGGAGTCTTTATTTGAAAGATGTGATGTTTTTCTTTAAAAAAAAATGTTCTAATTCAACTGTAGGCTGGTGGGATAGACACAGCATTCACTGGGTGAAATTCTATGGCTTGTATTATCAGGAGGTTGGATTAAATAACTATAAAGGTTCCCTTTTGTCCTTAA
Source organism: Lepidochelys olivacea (assembly GCF_965140295.1). Lineage (NCBI taxonomy): Eukaryota > Metazoa > Chordata > Testudines > Cheloniidae > Lepidochelys > Lepidochelys olivacea. The sequence goes on from NC_140411.1 coordinate 174,361,643, forward strand.
AAAAATCTATGAACAACTGTGAGGGTCAAACAGTGGAAATAACAGAGTCTGTCAAAAAACAAACAAAGTCAAAACCAAGGAATATCTACGACTGCCACAAGCACTCTTAAGTAACCCCTGTTGTGCCTACTTACTGCAGCACACGTTTTATCAGAAGATCTTAAAACAACTTAATCATGAACAATAATATTCCTTTATTTATAGCCTAATGATGCATTCTAGTCCACTTATAATGCAGGTACAGTTTTGGTTGGTTGGTTTATATAGGATATACCCATTATATTTCCTTTGTTATGACTAGATTCTGTCCTGGTTACCCTTCTACCATGGCTGTAGTGCACTAAAGGGATAACACGTTAAGAGACTCCTGGGATAGGTGGAAAACCACAAGCCTTGTGGGCATCACAGGCCTCACTACTGCTTCTCCACACATACCTTCAAGGGGCCTCTTGAATGACTAGTCAGTTATACAAGCTGAGGAATTAAAAAGGGACCACTTTTGGTTTCTCAGTATATTTTAATTGTACTGTATAACATACATGTCAATTCTGTTTCATAGGAATTGTAGTGGTCTATTTATATACTTTGAAAAAAGCAATTAAATATTTTAATGTAAAATAAAAATGTTATCACAAGAGTAAGCTACCTACCTGATAAGACTTTTGCGCTGTAATTACAAAACTGAACTGACTAAAAGGGGCAGCAAAAACTTGCAATAAAAGCCAACAAAGTAGATATTACACTCTTAACAGCATTTGCAGCTTAAGAATCTATTTATGAAGACCAAATTCATTGTCAACTCTAATATTTTAAAGAATTACTTTCGATAGTTTGAACACAAACATGTTTAATGACATACATTTGTAATAATATAGTTTTATCTACTTAAATGAGAGCTATATCCAAAACCCATTTAACTCAATATGAGCTCTTTACATTAACTTCCATCGACTTTGGATTAGGGCCTAAGTGTCTGTGTAGTGTGTTAAATAATTGTTTTTTTTTAAATTTATATCTATATCTATACAACTCTCATGCTATTGGCAATTTTAATATTAATATGTTTTGCAATTTAAAACATTTTTATCCTCTAGCTTCTAAATATCATTGATGGAATCTACAGTTGAAAACATCCCCATGTCCATTCAGAAACTTTTAGGACCTAGATTTGATTTGCAAATGCTGAACAAGAAGTTTGAATATTTATTTTCAAAGAGATGGTTCATTTAAATAAAAAATGCTGAGCAACCTTCAGATTTTTAATTTAGTCTCAGTTATTCATTCTCAATTAGAGATAATTCAATCAGATTGGAAAAAACCACTGTACAGCAGTCAAAACTCTATCCATGGCAGAATAGTGGATCACATTAAAAAAACTCCACTTAGTAACGTTTTTTTAAAGATTACATTCTTCCAAAGATGAGGGTGCCAGACCCAGAAACAACCAAAAATATATGGCATGCACCAGTATTCTTCTTCTTGCTAATATTGAGAAGAAATAGTATAAGAGTCATTACTGAAAACTTTATTTTCTCATTCACTTTTAGCTCATCTAATAGCATGAAGTGGAACAAGCAGAACAAGTTAAGAACTACTTCCCAAGAGTCACATTCGAGCACATATTGGGTTGATTTTGTAGCCCAGAAGCCCGTAATCTCACTCATTATACATGCTTATTGACAAACAAACCTGGTGGAAAAAATGCTAAAAACGGTGGCATCTTCCCATTCTTTTTTAAATGAGAAACAGATGACTTGTCTTACAGATTTTACCAATGGAAAAATGATACTGTCTATTGAAAGACTTTAATCTGTAGCCAAATGTACTTCTTTTCTAGTACAGGCTAAACTGGCTAGTGATATAGTACTATCATTTCCAAAGGAAGGAAACAGCTAACTTTAAATAAATAAAGCTAACAGCCACAATGTCCTACTCGCTAGCAATAGAAGACAATTGATACAATTTTGCTAGAATCTTTCAATAAGAGAGAAATATAATTGGGATACATACTTGTGCCGACCATTTGTGAATGTGGTGCTGATGTGCTTAAAGCTATGGTGGTGATTAACCACAGCAGTCTATGTCAAAAAATGTGTTAAATTTAAAACTAGTGACAATCACATAAGTGTCCTCTATTTATATATATATATATATATATATATATATATATATATATATATATAAATAATAATATATATTATTTTTTTCAAAGGAATTAGAACTTTAGAAGTAAAGTCATAATATGCATTGGGCCAATGTATTCCAATATTAGCTTTTAGCCTGCAGAGATCAGTGACAGAGTAGGCTCACCTCACTTACAGTGCAGGTAGCTCCCTGAACTGATTAAATAAATACTACCCACAAAGCTGAACAATAAATTATTGGGCTCAATGCAGGAATTACTGGAGACATTTTATAGTCTATGCTATGCAAGTCAGAACTGTTGATCATGATGTTTCATTTTGGTGTCACAAGTAATGTATCTATAAAAGCTCTTTTTTAAAATAAACTCCTTTTTCAGGATACAATCTAAATGTAAATGTAAACAGATTCAGAGATGACACACCCTTGGTTATGAAATTTCCACCATGCCACTGTAATAAGGTTCAGATACAAGTGAGTTGGGGAAGGTATAAGTGAACTCCAAACTGAATAGCCAAGTTTCCAAGCTGGTGACTTATTCTCTGCCCCATTAAATATTGTCCGGATGAGCAATGAATGAAGTAAGAGGGACATTCAGGGGTAAAACCAAAAGGCAATTGTATAACTCTCTCTTTGACCTTTTATGTGCAGTATGTCAAGCACACAAAAGGTAGCCGAACTGAGTTTGTTCATCACTACCTTTTTAGATTGATGCACAATCTAAACAGAAAGAGGTGCAACATGTATCAATATTGACACAGAGAGTTTTTAACTTCCACACAATGTAATGAAAGCATAATACTGTATGAAATATAGGGAAATACTTAGGTCCAGATTGCTCAAAAAGTTATCAAGCTATTAATGGAATTTATTTCAGTTCACTGGCTGATATGACAAAGCTATCCCAAGGTATATTCCAACACCAGAAATTTTGCCCTTTGTATGCACAATAGAAGGATACTACCATAGGCAAAATTTAACCAAACATATTTTGGTTGGTCTTTTGCTTCTGTTTTAATGTATACTTCTTGCAAAGATTGTGATATAAAATTATATGTCCGAGTGCAAATATTAATTTATATGGTTTTACTGAAATGAGAATATCTCATCCAACCAGAGTACAGGGAGTAAAGGAAGGGCCTCAAGCAAAGGCCACTTAAAGTCAATGAAGATCTTTCCATTATTTTCTTTTCACTTTAGATCAGACCCTTGAGGAGGCAAAAATGTGCATTTTTCTTCCATTCATTAATTCTCTGTACTCTGTTTGGCTCTGGAAGAATCTGACTGGCAGAATCACTGTACAGTTATTTTTCAGTAATGGTACTATGAATACGGAAATATCTCTAACCTGAGCGGCTACTACAATCCATCTGCTCTGCTTCCTGTACTCAATATTCTCATTTTTGCTACCAATCAAGATGCCATCTCACTCCCTTCAAATGAAGCAGAGAAACTCCAAAATGTACATGAAAAAAGAAAAAAAACACCAGAAAGCAAATAGCATTGTGGAACTACTGAAAGGGAAACTATTAAACATTTGACTCAGTCCCCTCCTGTGGCCCTGCTCCTGTTCCTATTGCAATCAGCTGGAGTCTTGCTTTTGACTTGATTAGGGGTAAAATTATGCCTTTTTTCTAATACCTCTCTGCCCTTCACCGCTCCCCTCCTGTACAGTTCTTGTTCCCACAATAACTGTAATCTATTTATGTTTTTGGTTATATCAGAAGAATCTTATCCTTTCCCACCCCATTCAGTTGTGAAAGAAAACATTGTAGAAACAAATGTATTGCAGTTATGGTGGGGTGAAGAGTCTTTCTGAGCTTTATGAAGGAAAGTTGGGAGCAAAAGAAAAAAAATGAGGATAGAAGAAAAGGAGGAGTAAAGAAAAGATGCAAAGGTTTAGGCAAAAGTCTTCCAAAATGTTCTTCATTTTGGCTGCCTCAGTTTTTGGGTCCCCAACTTTGGACACCTGCAGATTGATTTTCAGAAGTGGTGAGCACCTAAAGCTTAGGCTAAAGTCAATGGGAGCTGTGGAGAAAACCACACCTATGAAAACTGGGTTCTACATGTCTCAAGATGGGCACCAAGAAATTAAAGAACCCAAAATAATCTCAAAAAGTTTAGTTTTAATTTTTGACAGTTTGACTTTTAGTAATTTGACAACATATTTTGTTTCATATTTTCATTTCTTTCATTTAAAATGTTAGGATTTTTATACCACAGTGCTATGACCTTGTACACATAAAGCATCCTCCAGTTCTAATAGAAGCCTATTAATCATTTTCTGCATTAGTTTTATACTTATAAAAAAAAAGACAATACATATTTAGACTTTTTATCTCTAATCCTGTAGAAACATACATGAAAGGCTGCTTTACCTTGTCACCTTCAGAAAAAGTTATTCCATCGATGGCTCTTTTCCAAGTAATTTCTGGGACAGGTTCTCCTTCTGCCTCACATATCAGTGTTGTTTGACCATTTTCAAATGTGGTTTCATTTTTAAGATGTATTATCTGAGGCTGTACTGTTAAAAGTATAAATTATATTACTCATTGTGCATTAGAAACATTATATAACAGTCTCTTTTAAAATGTCCTTTTTGTTTTAAAATTTCATTCATGTTTAGTCCATTGAGATTATCAGCAGCACTAACACAGCAAAACAAACTGCAAAGTGGGATTTATTTTTCAAAACAATGTAGGTCAAAACTGAATACAGACCTTGCATTAACAAGTTAAATACATCCTATGAAAACAACAAACAAACAAATAGCATTAACGTAATATTAAGGCAGAGAAATCAAGCACTCAGGAGTGCAGACATGAAATGTTCTCGTTGAAATCTCAACTTTATTTCTGCTTCTTTGTACTTATGCCTTAAAACACTGATATTGAAATGATCCCGAGTTTGAGGCCTGCTCTACACTCAAAATTTAAAGGTTTCAGACTAGCAGCCGTGTTAGTCTGTATCCTCAAAAAGAACAGGAGTACTTGTGGCACCTTAGAGACGAATAAATTTATTAGAGCATAAGCTTTCGTGGGCTACAGCCCATCCACTTCATCGGATGCATAGAATGGAACATATAGTAAGAAGATTATATATACATACATACATACATACATACATACAGATCTGTTGGAAGTTCCCGTACAATCTGTGAGAGGCTAATTAGGTAAGATGAGCTATTATCAGCAGGAGAAAAAAACTTTTGTAGTGATAATCAAGATGGCCCATTTAGACAGTTGACAAGAAGGTGTCTAAATGGGCCATCTTGATTATCACTACAAAAGTTTTTTTCTCCTGCTGATAATAGCTCATCTATAGCTGACCTAGTTACTGCAACTTAGGGAGATGAATTACCTTTATTCACAGAAAAAGCCATTCTGTTGCTGTAGGAAGCATCTACCTATGAGACTGTAGCTGTGCCATGGTAGTACCTGTAGTGTAGCCATGCCCTGAGATCACTCTGATATTAAGACAGATCAATGTCCTATACTACATTAACTTTGAATCAGTCTAAACCGTAGGGAGGAAAAAATTTTAGCCTGATGAATTTAACCTTTCATAACTGTAAAACTATTGAAATAATTTTCTCCAAACTGGGGCCCTGATCCTGAAGAGATCCATGCAGGAGGACTCTTGACAACTGGGAATCCACATGGATGCAAGGGTCCACATGCATGGACAACATTACAGGACCAGAGCCTGTACTTCTGCTAAATTGTTATTTGCTAAAGCATCAGTTGGAATACAAGTCCCACCATGCTTGGTGCTGTAAAAACACAGTTCCTGCCTCAAAGAGCTTATTTAAAAAAGATAAAAAACAAACACAAAAATAGACAAAGGTTGTGGGAAAGGGATATAACATAAACAAAGTGATTAAGATAAAGATGGTCACACATCTTGTTATTTCCATTTTTTCGATGTATTTATTCTATTATTAGGTTTTTGCTGTCTTCTACACACACAAATCATCTTGAAGCAAAGACTAAGCATGAAAAAATTTAGCCTGATACTTGAACAGTTTACAAAGTAATGTGTGAGAAAACAAGGTTCCAAAATTATTTCCGTGATTTCCCCTAATTATAGTGTTCAGAGTGGAAGCCATGTTAGTCTGTATCAACAGAAAGAATGAGGAGTACTTGTGGCACCTTAGAGACTAACAAATTCATTTGAGCACAAGCTTTTATGAGCTAAAGCCCACTTCATCAGATGCATGCAGTGGAAAATACAGTAGAAAGATATATATATATACACAGAACGAGAACATGAAAAAATGGGGTTGCCATACCAGCTCTAAGCAGACTAATCAATTAGGTGAGCTACTATCAGCAGGAGAAAAACAAACGTTTGTCGTGACAATCAGGATGGCCCATTTCCAACAGTTGACAAGAAGGTGTGAGTAACAGCAGGCGAAAAATTAGCATGGGGAAATAGTTTTTAGTTTGTGTAATGACCCATCCACTCCCAGTCTTTATTCAAGCCTAATTTAATGGTGTCCCAGTTTGTAAATTAATTCCAGTTCTGCAGTTTCTCATTGGAGTCTGGTTTTGAAGTTTTTTGTTGAATAATTGTGACTTTTAGGTCTGTAACTGAGTGTCCAGGGAGGTTGAGGTGTTCTCTGACTGGTTTATGAATGTTATAATTCTTGATGTCTGATTTGTGTCCATTTATTCTTTTGCATAGAGACTGTCCTGTTTGGCCAATGTACATGGCAGAGGGGCATTGCTGGCACATGATGGCATATATCACATTGGTAGATGTGCAGGTGAATGAAACTCTGATAGTGTGGCTGATGTGATTCTGCTTTAGGCAACTTGCCTGTATAGCATCATATAGGATTTCCGCTGCATATCTAGGGACCAAAAGAAGTTCTCTTGGATGGCAATCAACTACCTTAATTACAAGACTATCCTTTCTCTTCTTACAATCCTTTGATGCATTATCTTCCCACTTCCAAACTTCCCACTTCCAAAGTAAACAAGACAGGGGTCCTCTAGCCTCATTCACTACACAATTCTGGTTCATTCTTGGAACACCATTGATCTCGTATATTATAAGGCAGGGGTTCTGTTGGAAAAAATAGTGTGTGATCATATAACTAAAGGTTGTACCTTCATGCATATGCAACAGCAGGCAAATTTATGGTTGTACTAGTCAAATTAATTTTAGCCTCTTTTATGTTTGAGTATTGGACTTTGCAACTTGAACATTCCTTTAAGAGACTGTAGTGTTTTGCACGTAGCATTTTCCTAGTTTTTTTAAAAGAAAACCTCAAATTGCATCCTGTAGAACCATACTGACCCTCCCATTGGTCCCCAGAACAGGCCTCTACCAATTGAGCTAAAGGAATAACCTATAGCTGCAATATGCTGTTATCTTCAGTATAAACCAGTCACAATGTAACACATTTTACTATTGGTTTGCACAAGTATTTGTTAGACAGGAGAAAAATATTAGATTGTATTACTGGCTTAGGAGGGGAATGCTATCCAGTGGTTACAAATAGCTAAACCAAGTACCCAGAACTACTTCAGGAAAGCAGTTTCACAAAGTGGGTGGATAATACATGCCTGCTTCTTAAAAGAAGTACTAGGAGGCCTTGCCCAATAACAAGAACCATGATGTGCACAGAAGTAACACCAGTCAGTGGAAGACCAGAGGCTAGAACTCATAACTTCCTCTTGGCCACCGACACAGCGCATCTTGAGCTAGCCCAATATTGCCAGCCATAAGAGTTCAAAATTTATGAGTCAAAGCCAAAAATGAGAGATTATAAAAATTATAAACTGCAGTGGAGGACTTTTTTCCCACTCTTGTCTCTGGACTTTTTACTTCTTAGAGGAAGTTCTCACTGCCAATATCTGTGTTTCCTTTCTGGTTGAAAATTCAACCTTAAATGTATACACAAATATGCTCTCCTGCCCCACAATACTATGCAGAGGGTCAGGAGTTACTCTCTTCTAACTTCTATGGCAGGAGACATGTCATTCTATTGCTCTCGAAATTCTTGCTCTGTCACCCTCCTGCCTCCTTCTCCACCCACCAACCCCTTCCCTTCACAATCTCTTATTTTCCCACATTTTCCAAGTGTGCTCTCTTGGTCTCTCTATGCCTAAAAGTACCTGTGGCTGATAACGGGTGCACCTGATCAAGTGCTAAACATGGTCTAGCTGCCAGGCATGTCCAATATCAGTTCAGAAAACTGGGTTCAAACAAGGCTTCATTTTCTTGCATCCAACAGACTCTCTACCACCCCACCACATCCCCCTGTCCCTCTTTATTCCCCAGTCTCCATTCCTGATCCCTCCATATTCCCTATCAGTATCTCTACTCACATTCCTTATACCCGCCACATCCTCCCTCCCTGCTGTCCCTCATCTTCCAGATCCTCACATCAGTTTCATGTCCTGCATTTGAACATTCCCCTTTTCTCCACCTGGATCACATGTATAGTGACTAAAGGGCCACACTCTTTCTGAATGGCAGGATGGCTTTTGCCTCATTGGAAACAATGGGAGGTGATGGTCACCTTTACTAAGCGAATCCTCAGGTTTATCAGCTAACACTGTAGGGAAATGGTGGCCATCTTGGCTGAGGGCAGCCTGTGGCTTTAGTCCCATTGACAATAATGAGAGATGATGTCCATTTTGACTAAGGTCAAAACTGCATCTTTGAAGATAGAAGAAAATCATGTTAAATCTTAAAATAATCCCCATCTACCACTCTCCTATTCCTTTTCTATAGGAAAGATATAAAGCTTGATGGTCATCAACCACAGAGCTAACCTTACAAATTGTACGTGCCTGCCTTTTGTAGAGGTTATTCGGATTAGCACATGAATATTTTCCTAAATTTATGCATGACAAACAATTCAATTTCCCCAAAGGGATGCATGTTCTAAACCTCACAACTAAAACGCCTTGGTTTTTACAGGTTCCACTATTCTAAATTTCTTGAAGATCTTCTTCCAGTGGGTCACTATAAGAGGAAATAATTCAGCTTGACGTTTTAGACACAAGGAGCTGACATTTAACGGACTAACCACTGATTAATCATAGAATATTCCTAGCTGACAGTTATTACTAAGAAGAAGGAGAAAAGCTTGAAAGGGAGAAAAGGATACTATTTCATTGCCCTGTTTTTATAGGCCATAAGATCATAATTCACTATTGACCAAAAGGTCTTCAATGTATTATGGTAGTTGGTTAACTTTTAGCTATACAGGTAGGATAATAAGATAGCATTTAAAAAAGAGTACTATGTATTTATGCCACAGTGAGGTTCCAGGACTTCTGTGGATAGGAAAACTAGAACAGACATTTTAATATGTAAATGTTCTATTTCTGATTGGACAAGGACATTCTCAAATTAAATTGATACTTTCTTACAATGCTATTAACCAGACAAGCAACCAATGGAATTAAATAATTTTGGTGCCAATCCAGACATGCCACTAATGAAATTATGGAAGTTTGGGATGGTAATCCAGAAAGGTTGAAGGCGTTATGTTTCTTCTGCTACAAATACTAACGCACTTACAATAAAATGTACTAACAAGCTGTGATCTTGCTGAGATATGTGTCTGGAATGAAAGAAGATTCAGGAAAGAAAGGACTTGCACGCAAGCTTAGTTAAAGTGAAATGTTTTATGCAGAAAACAAAATGGATGGTCCCCTGTAAGAAAAAAAAAATATTACACAAATGGGACGCTAACAAAGAGACTAAACATATATCAGAGAAACAGCATTTAAAAGTAAGTAAATACGTCTGTTGTCTGAGCAATCACGGTCAGTAGCATTTTATCAATAAAGGTGACATTATTTCTCCAGAACATAAAGTTTAATGTACAGAACTATAAGTGTCCATCAGAAGTATTCATGGAAGATTATATGGAACCTTTTCTAATCTGTGACACTAGTTTCCATATATACCCACTTAAATAAAACATTGGGTTTGATTTTAGTTTGCTTTGTTTTTTTCAGCTTTTAGAATTCAGGTTTTCAAGCTTTTCTCTGCAAAAGAATGAGGGCTAAAAACTTTATTTATGCTTAAGATGAGATTTTCACGTAATCAAATAACTTTAGGATGTGGCACTTTAAGAAAAATATTGGAAGATTCATAATAGAAATCACTAGACCTGGCAATACTATAATGTTGTTGTTGTCCTTTTCTTTAACATCTTCAAAAGAGCCCACAGTTTTACCTAGGGTCAAAAAGTTCCTGTAGGATCTTCAGACAAGGGGTTAATAAGACTCAGGATTAGGAAAAAGTTTAAGATCAGAGCCATTGCTGCTTCTGGAAAGAACTACCTCAAGCCAGCTAATCATCAAGATATAGCAAAACTGCAACCCCCTCTGCTTCCAGATGGATGGTGAATTTGGTAAATATGCTGCAGGCCAATGAGAAGCCAAAGAAGAGGCAGAACTACCTGAAATGCAGGTTCCTGAGACAGCATAGAATCATAGAATATCAGGGTTGGAAGGGACCCCAGAAGGTCATCTAGTCCAACCCCCTGCTCGAAGCAGGACCAATTCCCAGTTAAATCATCCCAGCCAAGGCTTTGTCAAGCCTGACCTTAAAAACCTCTAAGGAAGGAGATTCTACCACCTCCCTAGGTAACGCATTCCAGTGTTTCACCACCCTCTTAGTGAAAAAGTTTTTCCTAATATCCAATCTAAACCTCCCCCACTGCAACTTGAGACCATTACTCCTCGTTCTGTCATCTGCTACCATTGAGAACAGTCTAGAGCCATCCTCTTTGGAACCCCCTTTCAGGTAGTTGAAAGCAGCTATCAAATCCCCCCTCATTCTTCTCTTCTGCAGGCTAAACAATCCCAGCTCCCTCAGCCTCTCCTCATAACTCATGTGTTCCAGTCCCCTAATCATTTTTGTTGCCCTTCGCTGGACTCTCTCCAATTTATCCACATCCCTCTTGAAGCGTGGGGCCCAAAAACTGGACACAGTACTCCAGATGAGTCCTCACCAATGTCGAATAGAGGGGAACGATCACATCCCTCGATCTGCTCGCTATGCCCCTACTTATACATCCCAAAATGCCATTGGCCTTCTTGGCAACAAGGGCACACTGCTGACTCATATCCAGCTTCTCGTCCACTGTCACCCCTAGGTCCTTTTCCACAGAACTGCTGCCTAGCCATTCGGTCCCTAGTCTGTAGCTGTGCATTGGGTTCTTCCGTCCTAAGTGCAGGACCCTGCACTTATCCTTATTGAACCTCATCAGATTTCTTTTGGCCCAATCCTCCAATTTGTCTAGGTCCTTCTGTATCCTATCCCTCCCCTCCAGCGTATCTACCACTCCTCCCAGTTTAGTATCATCCGCAAATTTGCTGAGAGTGCAATCCACACCATCCTCCAGATCATTTATGAAGATATTGAACAAAACCGGCCCCAGGACCGACCCTTGGGGTACTCCACTTGATACCGGCTGCCAACTAGACATGGAGCCATTGATCACTACCCGTTGAGCCCGACAATCTAGCCAGCTTTCTACCCACCTTATAGTGCATTCATCCAGCCCATACTTCCTTAACTTGCTGACAAGAATACTGTGGGAGACGGTGTCAAAAGCTTTGCTAAAGTCAAGAAACAATACATCCACTGCTTTCCCTTCATCCACAGAACCAGTAATCTCATCATAAAAGGCGATTAGATTAGTCAGGCATGACCTTCCCTTGGTGAATCCATGCTGGCTGTTCCTGATCACTTTCCTCTTTAGGTTCTGAGGTAATCAGGACTTACAGATACACTTGTAAGGAAGGACTGACTTGAACAAGTCTATCTTGAACCCATGGGCCATGAGGGAGCAGTCTTCTTCTGAACAATTCTTCAATATCAAATTAAAACAGTAGGAATCTAAGGCTTCCTCTTCTGAGAGCACTGATATCATTGTCTCTATAGCAAGGCATACTAGACTGTAACATGTTTTATTTCTTCTCTAGGAGGGAGAGAGAGAGAGGCAGAGGAGTAATAAGGAAGGCAAGAGGTAAATTTGAAAAATGTATAAACTAACTATGGATGACAAAAGATCTTAGCCAGCTCATGGAATTAGACAGGTTATATTGCAGGTGGCACTTGATGCTGAGTGGAATGAATTAGGTCACAGGTAGTTAGAAAGACGCCTCCTACATGCACAGCCCTAACCACTGGTCCCCCTGCCTCTGGTACAGAACACTTTTTCTTTCTGGGAATGATAAATACCTGAAATTAGATTTAGGATATTGATAACTCCTGGGTGTGCAGAGTTCACTTTTCTCCTCTGTAGAATGCATAGAATTCCTCCTCTGGGTAGATCTGTAGTGTTTAATCAGGGAACTTCCATTGGGTATTGATAGGCCTCTTTTTCTGAAGTTTATTAACCAATTTAATACATTCAGAGAAAACATTACCCACTTGCACTTTAGCCACTATAAAGTCTTCAATCAACATGGATGATAAGTCTGGAGGTAATGACGGAAGTGGGGGGAAGAATCATGTCCCAAAGCGCACATTCAATTTTAGAGCTACTGCAGCGTATCTATTTAGTCCTGAAAACCATGGGTAGCTGAGACTCCTTCTTGCAATATGTTGGGTTATGTCTAACAAAGGTAGAATAGGAGATGGTAGTTGTATCATCTCACTTGCCTGAAGAAATGGGGAGAAAGAAATAGCAGTAATATATTCTCTCCAACACTGTCATACATCTCTTCTGCTGGAGGGCAATTGCCAGGAACTGTGTAATGGCAATGAAAGCTTTGCTAAATCTCTTGCACATTGAATTGATAAACACTGGCTATTTTATCTTCCTTTCAGGTATAACATTTAAGCAGCACTTTGTTAAAAAAAAAGATAGATTTGGCAAAAAAGTTCTATCTTAGAAAGTTTTGAAATGAACAGAACCAATCATTGAAAACAGAACTCCTTTGGATTCTAGTGTCTGTTTTTATTGGAGAACAGGAATTGAAGTCCATAATCAACTCTCTTTCTTTCCCAAGACTTTGGTGTAAATGGAATTCTGATAAAATCAGTTGACAACAGCAAACATGGAGGAGGTTGCAAACATGCAGAATGGCAGAATCAAACTGCCAAGTGACCTAGTGAGGTAACAGCAGTGATGTCTGTGAGCAACAAAAGAAAAATAATAGAAACAAAATTTAAGTCCTGTACCCAGAGAGGAAATAAGCATCCCTGATACAAAGCATGGGCGCATACGTAATTAGAGTTAGTATTTTTTTATCTGGTCCCATTAGTACACTTACTTTAGGTAAGCAAATATTGCAGTCCCCATCTTTGAGAATTAATGATTCAAAGAAGGGGCTTAGGTCTGTATGAGAGGATGGAGAGATTTGCAGGAGTGCTCTAGGGGTTTGAGCTTTGTTGGCTGAAGCAGGGTTTAGCTGGTAGTTAGTACCTGTTCTCTTGTAATATATGTCAGGGCACCTACAGCTTTTGGGTAGTCACCTCCTTTTTATAAACACACAACACAGAGACAGAGATAATGGCCTAGACAAATAAAAAGTGGAACTATAAGGTAAGATTGAAAAAAATGAGGCCTGGGTTATGACAAAAAAGGAAACAAACAGAAAAATAAAATCTTTTAAATCAGTATGTATTTAGGAAAGTCCAGATAGCAGAAATATTGGAAATGACAACAACAGAAAGAAATAAAAAATCAGTTAACACTCATGTTTTCCAGCAGCTGTGGAAGGATCAAACAGAAATGAATTTATAGCAAAAACCTTGGTGCAAGTCTTAAACATTAATTTGGATGAGACCTCCTAGATGGCATTGGATATCAATACGAGTGCCACTATGCCAGGAAAACAGAATGACAGAGAGAGATTACCAAGACTGGCTCATGATCAGCAAGAGATCCTCTATGAGGGAAATAGCATGCTTCTGACATCTTCCTGATATAACCCTCATCACAGAGAACAGATATAAAATCCTCGCAAAGATAAAAAAAATATTGTGTTCCAGAATGTAAAGGTAGAAGTTCTATAATCTTCCAAGTTTAGGATTTTATATAAAGAGAAAACATATTTTGGGGGAGTGAGAAACAGCAAAATAATTGTTGAATAAAATAAAAACTGTAGCCCATATAACAAATCCAAAGATTGATATTGATAAGCACAGACATAAGCATGTTAACTCAGAAACACAGCATTCAAAAACTTTTACTACCCTCTCCGCTACATCCTCTGGAGTTTAAAAGTGCTGAGTTGTAACTTATTACATTACTACTTAACCTTTATATTGCAGTGATGACAGGCTTCAACCAGATCAGGGCTTCACTGTGTTGCATACCCTACAAACATATAGTAAACATATATAGTCCTTGCCCCAAAGGTCTTGCATTCTAAAGAAAAATAAATAACAGGTGGATGAGACAGACAAGCAGGCAGTAGGGTTTCAAGGACAATAAAAAAAACAAAAACTGATAGGATGTTTTAGCATAGATTGGCTGTGTGCACAATTCTGAGCAGTAATCAGAAGCTATCTTCCTAATCATTATCAGACTGCAGTTTTCTGAATGAACTATGTCATTAAAGGAGAGATTTGAAGGAGAATATGTGTTGTCTTTACAGATTATGACTAGGAGTTTTCCCTTTGTGGAGAGACAACACGGAAGAAAGGGCAAAGAGTCTCATGGGAGAAGAGGAATATCAGGCAATTGAAGCTGGTATTGTTAAGAGTGAATGCAAGGCGTTGCGAAAAGGTAGTATGATAGAGATTGTGCAGATACTTGTAGCTTATGACAAAGGATTTGTGTTGGATACAATCGTTTTCTCTTATTTTCCCTCATTTCTTGGAAACAGCAGAAGGATTATTATAATTGAAATACACCCAATAGATCTTATAGCTATTGTGTGAGCCTAGTGTCATACAGGAGCCTCCTACACCTGCCCATTCAATCCCTACATCTGGTGAGGTGCTGCTGCACTCTGGCGGCTTGGCCACTGGGGACCCTAATTCTACTCCTCAACCCTCCCCTTGTCTGTCCCATGCCCCTTTCTTCATCCCTTTCTTGGGGGATGACCCTCAGGAGGTGGTATTTGTATTCCCCTTCCTTGCTCCCCTGCGGGCTGCTGTGTTCCCTCTGCCACTCACTCCCGTGCAGTGATAATGCAGTGTACATGGTGCTGCACCAGCGTCCTGCTACCACTGAGGGAGGAGTGCTCATGCCCCTGCCCAAAGGCTGCAGGGCCACTGATGGTGCCCAGCCGGAGGATGACTGGGAGTCTGTGGGCTCAGTTGAGGCTACAGAGCTCTCAGACTCTACCATGCTCTTGGACAAGCTGCGCCTGTTGTTGGTGCAGCTCACTCTCCAGTGGTGGGGGTATTTTAATCTTTTACTCCAGGCTGTGAGAGCTGTGATGGGGGAAGGCAAAAGCACCAGGAAACAGGATGCCGCAGCCTACCAGTGGGCCTGCAGCTTCTGCAATTCTCTGATTGCATTTAGGGTCAACCCTGGGTGGTTGAATGGCTCCGTGGGGGTGGGCAGTGGCTGTAGTGTGAGTCTCCACAGGTGCCAGGTACTTTCCTTCCTTTGGGCAGAGGGGTTCTCTGTGATGTTTCTGGAGGAGACTCAGTGGTGAGCTGGAGCTGGTTCACACCAGTTCACTGGAACGGGTTGTTAAATTTAGAAGCCCTTTTAAAACCGGTTGTCCTGCAAGGGACTGGTTCTAAAAGGGCTTCTAAATTTAACAACTGGCCAAAAGTGGCACATTAGGCACCGACTCCGTGGGTGCTCCGGGGCTAGTGGAGAAGCAGAGCATGGCCGCACATTCAGGGGAGGAGGCGGAGGCGAGCTAGGGCCAGGCGCGGGGTGGGAAGCTGCCGACCACCCACCAAATTTTCCATGGAGTCAGTGCCTAAGCCACCACTTTTGGTGTGATCAGTGGGGGGAGCGGCCAGTCCCCCCTTAGCTATGCTACCCTGCCCCTAGGAGCCAGAGGGACCTGCCAGATGCTTCCTGGGAGCTGCCCCAGGTAAGCACCACTGGGACTCCCCATCTCATCCCCCAGCAGGTCCCTCTGGCTCTTAGGGGTGGGGTTGGCACCCACTACGGTGGCCCACAAGACCCTTCTGCCTGGTTCTGGGGGCAGTCAAGGGACAGGGGAGGGGGGTTTGGATGTGGCAGGAGTCCCGGGGGGGCGAGGGTGGACCACGACCCCCTCGTGGGGTGAGGAGGGAACCAGTTGTTAAGATTTTGGCAGCTCATCACTGAGGAGTCTCACACTGATTCAGCTGCCAAAGGAGATGAGGAGTACTTCAGCCACTTCACCAAGCTCTCAGATGGGGTGGCAACCCTATTTTCCCCACACCTATTGTCCAAGATACTGGGGGTTGCCAAGGTCATGCTGGGACGCCTTCTGCACCTCCAGGTCTGTGTGGAGGAGCTGATTCTCAAGCTGGCTAACATCGATGCCCTGATACTGGGCCCGGCGCTGCACCAGGTGGAGGACACTTGATCATGCCCCTCAGAGTTGGACCTCATTTATATTTCCTGATTTAACATCTTGCAGGAGCGCTCCTCCAGCATTATGCTGGCCCCATTTTCGCACCACCACCTGGGGGCTGTGACAGCCTCAATGATATCTGAGAGGCTGGGGCTGGCCTACTGGCATTTCAATAACAGCCTTTTTGAGGATGTGGGGTTTGAGGCATCCTTCCAGGAGTTTTGGCTGGCCTGGCAGAGGCAGAAGCAGAGGCACACCTTTGCCTTGGCACAGAGGTGGTGGGACCTGTCCTTTTGCAGAGAGTGTCAGGAAAAGTGGGATGAACTTTGGGCCCCCAATGACCATCTGGCCTGGGGTCCCTTCATTTGATCCTGCATCCAGCTTCTTTGGGAGATGAATTGTGGCTCCTGCTTCTTCTACAACTAGAGAAAAAGAGGGCCAAAAGGCACATCACCTGCCTCCTGGCAGAGGACAGTATCCCTCTCATGGACCCAGTGGAGAAATGGGGAAGGGTTAGGGGCTTCTGTGCCAACCTATTCTCCCCAGATCCGACTGATGCCAACACCAGTGGGGTCCTGTGGAACAAACTCCTTATGGTCAGTGTAGGCGACTGGGACCAGCTAGAGCACCCACTCACTCTGGCCAAGTTCTTGGAAGCTCCCCACCTGATATTCACCAACAAATCTCCAGGCATGGATTTCTACCACTAATTCTGGGACATTCACTGTCTGGACCTCTTCACCATCTGGGACAAGTTCTTAGGTTTCACAGAGCTCCCCCTGTAATGTTGGCAGGCTGTGTTGAACTGCCACCTAAGAAGGGTTACCTTCATGACCTAAGGAACTGGCATCTGAGTCTATGTCTCACTCCTCAACACAGATTACAAGGTCATAGCAAAAGCCATCTTGCTGAGGCTGGGGGTCTGTGCTAGTAGACATGACACACCAAAATCAGATCTACATCGTCATGGGCAAGACCATCTTTGATAACCTCTATCTGGTCTGGGACTAACTCCATCTTGTGTGTTGGGATAGTCTGTCACTACCCCCATCCTGTCCCTGGACCAGGAGAAGGTGTTTGACAGGATAGATCACAGTTATCTCATGGGCACTCTGTGGGTATTCGGCTTTGTGTGCATTCTCCAGGCACTGTACACTTCTGTCAAGCTCAGCTGGTTCTCACCCGAACCTGTCACATACGGTTGAGGGGTACATCAGGGCTGCCTGCTGTCCAGCTAGCTCTATACCATTGGCATCGAGCCCTTCCTTTGTCTCCGCCACAAGAGGATGATGGGGTTAGTACTGTGGGAGCCAGATTTATGGGTGGACCTGTCGGCAGACGTCAACAATGTGCTCCTCATAGCCAGGAACCTGGGCCACCTGCTGTGGGTAGAGGCTTGCACCAAGGTCCTCATTTGCCCAGGTAACAGGGTCAAGAGTTCTGGCATGATAGTTGGGGACAGGTGGCAGGCATACCCCCTCCCCCTCGCACTCCATGCCATCTGGTGGGGTGTGGGTCCTCTGCTCTATCTTTCTGTCACTGATCCCTCCCCACTGGAGGCTTGAACTGGAGGCCAGAGTGGCTGACCACTTGCAGAGATGGATGGGGCTGCTCTGGTGCCTTTCCTTTTGAGGTTGGGTACTGGTGCTCAACAAGCTGATACTGTCTATGCTCTGGCACCAGTTCAACACCCTGAACATGTCCTCAGGAATTCTAGCCAGCATCCACAAGAAAATCCCAGGGTTTTTCTGGCTGGGGCTGTAATATGGTCTCTGTGGGGGTCCTAAGCTTCCCCCGGGGGAAGGGTGAACAGGGCCTCATCTTCATCCACAGCCAGGTCCACTCCTTCCACCTTCAGGCTCTGTAAAGATTCCTTTACACTAGAGGTACTCAGGCATGGAGCATACTAGCACATGCCTTCCTCCACCACCTCTGAGAGCTCCAATCGGACTGGCAGCTCTTTTTTCTCCCCCCAGAGGTGTCCCCCGAGACCTCTCTGAGCTGCCAGTCTTCTACCAGGACCTCCTTAGGACCTGGAAGATAGTCTCTGTGACCAGGTCTGTAGCAGCTGCTGATGGGGAGAACCTCCTTGCAGAAAGCCTGCTGCAAAACCCCCATCTCCATGTACAACTGGTGGAGCCCCCCCTAGGTGCATTGGAAGTTGGTCCTAGTTGGTACCACCCACCAGAGTCAGAGTCCTCCTGGATTATAATAAGAGGGATGGGATGGGCCCCATTGTGCATGTCCAGTGCGTGGGGATGCCCACCCTGTGTTCCCTTCCAGACTCTGCAGATGAGTGTGATCGAGTGGACACAGACCCTCTTGCCCATTCTTCCCAAAATTAGCCCCTTCTGTCCTGCTCCTTCCAACCTATTTTACTTCCAGTTCTCTCTCTTCATTACTCCAGGCTCCTCGTCCTGATCCCATTCTCCTTGCCTACCCACTCCTAATCACCACTTCTCAGGCTTCTCATCTGAGTCCTAGCTTCCTTCCTTGATCAGTCTCAGTTTCCATATAGGATGGTCTGTGCACGAGTCATGCCAATGATGTATACAGGCTGATGTAGAAAGCCATTAGACAGGCAAGGGAAAGTTTAGGCTGAGGGTTAGCCTTATAGATATGCCATTTACACAGACCAATGTTCCCAACATCCTGCAGAAGTGGTGCAGAGGGGTCATGATTAATGATTGGTTGGGACGTGGATTCCACTTTCCCAAGCCCTCTTCATGCCATTCTCTTAGAGCCAGCTTTATACAGATGGAGTGGATTTAATCCTTAGTATTACTTCTATAAAAAGGTAGAAATTAGCCCTTTTTTAAAATAAACAAACAAACCTGGAGTTAAGGAATAAATTGAACAATACAGTAGTGTATTTGTTTTCAACATTGTTGTCTCAGTCATTTCAATTGTTAATATTTAGTGTTAATGTCAATGAATATTTATGTATACTTTTTGTTTTACTTGTGTATTTTCAGGATTATAATTGTCAAGTTCTTTTATATTTCAGAGACTGCCCCCCCCCCACCAATATAAATAGAAGTTTTTTCTACTATACTACATTTTTAATTTAACAATTTAGGTGACATTATTTTATGGTGGCAATGCTATGTGCTGACATAAATGTGAGAATTTTGTGTGTCTTCTCTGGGGTTTATTTTTTCCCCTTCTTTCTTTATCTGACATTGTGAACCTGAGATGTTTCTTTACCTTAGGGCTTTAGTGAACAAATTATAGCCTTGATCCTGCAGTCTGATCCTGCAGTCTTGACCTCTTCACCTGCACAGAGCCTTAGTGTCTGCAATAGAGCTCCATCTACAGGGAACTCCATTTAAGCTAACAGTATTACACCTGTGTAAGCAGAAGAGTCCGCCCACATAGGTCGGTTTGGAGTAACAGAGTTCATAAACAGCAATAAGATTTTTGGCTTTCTCACTTAAAAACAAAAAAGTATCAACCAATACATTTTTTTTTAAAATGAATAAAATACATAACAATAAAACCCCTGCCTTTGTATGGTTTTATCTGGCTTAAAAAATCTGTATTTAGAAGGCTAAATATCCTTTTTTTCACTCCCAATGCTTCCTCTCCTTCTGGCCCTTCATTTTCTCACAGTCCAACAGCCAACTTTTAGAAGGAAACCAGAGAAAATTAACAATTTACCAGTTCAGTGTTCTGTATCTGAATTGTAGAACAGCAGATGCTGAAGATAAAAGAATTTCCAAGTCAAATTCAGGAGTAAAGCTTAAAGTGGCCATCTCAGGGAAAGCTTTCCTTCTAACCCAATGCCAAAAGTTGGCTGCTGCATCAATAGGAACCTCCTGGGGGCACGGTTCCGTATAAACTCGTGAATTATAATTTCAGTTACTACTGTTCCTCAGTAACTGTTGCTTGTATTTAACAAATAAATAAGAAATAAACTTAGCTGGCATTTGGATTAAAAAGTCAATACTTTATAGCTTCACTTGGGCTTCTTGATACTTTATTTTCTTCCATAGATTGATGTCTACAAATAAAATTGTGACCTCAGTATGGGCCTAATATTCCAATGGTATCAAATTGCCAGTGTTCCACTGACTTCATTTTATACCCAGTGAGGCTCTATCCCGATATGTCTTTTTATATCAAATATTACAACCAGATGCAATCAGATAACTGACAAAACAAAAACAAACAAAATATCATGATAGTATATGCCATGAAATACTTACCAAAAACTTGGAGGAATGTCTGTTTTTTATCATTTCCTGCTTTATTTTTTGCTCCACACACATAAGGACCTGCGTCAATATTTTTGATATCTCTGATTGTTAATTCTGTATTGCTTCCTCTCAAAATATATTTTTCATTTTCATCAATAAGTTTGCCATTCCTGAAGAATAAAAGGGATTTATAATCACTCAGTGTATCTCATAGTCTGAAAGACCACGTTCAGTTTTCTGATTGAGAAGTGTCAGTCCCTTCAGTGATTTTCACCAGAGGACATGACTATTTTGCTACCATAAAAAGCACAGAAAAATGTGTGGTAGAGACTAGCATTATATTTGGAAAGCTGTTGATTTCACTCTGATGTAAATTATTTGAGTGGGTAATTGGATGTCTTTATAAATGTGTCCAAATTCTGGGCATAAGGGAATCATTCTGGACTGTATCTTGATGCTCAGAACTCCTTGCCATATGATTTTTATTACCATGTTCTAAAATACAAATTAATTAGAAACAGTATAACATTTTCATTCCAATACATTTTAACACTGATTAAATGACACTACTATTCACATTAGTGCAATAATTTATAAAAATGGTTTCATACTACTTACACATATAGTACACTGGCACTTGTGTCCGTTTTTTTTCTTCTCAGCTGTTGTTGGCTACTCACAAATCAGTAAACAAACAAACCTCCAGCCACTGGGATATGTGCAGTGCAGATGGTTTAGAAATAATGAAACCTGTGAATACTCTGATGGTTGATCAGTACTTGACCAACTCACTTCTTCACCCTGGCATATACACGATTATATTGTGCATTCTTTCTACTAGAATGTAATCTTAACTTTATTTCTCTTCACTTTGCCATATTTCCTTTGACCTATTTTTTCTGTTGCTCAGTTATGCAGCTTCTTCACATAATAAATAAATAAAAAAAGTGCCTGATTGTCACAAGTGCTGAGCTCTCTCTGACTTCCATGGGATTTGGGGGACCAAATCAGGCCGGTTTTTTTAGGTGCCTACATATGATTTAGGAGCCCAACTTTAGTCACCCAAGTTTAAAAATCGGGGCCATGGTGATTTTCAGTTTCTTTCTGATCATTTTATGGTGATAGTCATATTTATTAAAACAAATTCTAAAATAATTCAAATATATATCTTATTTTAAGCAAGAATATAGATCCTTTCTAGGGAAGATTAATTTTATGCCAGCAGCAGTGCATTGATAGGGTATCTTTATGTCTTGTATTTTAAGAACAAAGTTAAAACTCACTCCAATTTTAATCCATTGATGCTTTAATTTTATAAACTTGATGGTGACACTCATTCATCTCCTTTTCAATGTGAGTTACTTTATTTGTTTAGCAGACTTACTTCTGCACTCAGATATTTCCATACAATTTCTAGTGTTTTCAGTAGGAGATGCAAGGGAGTGTCTGCCGTAAAAAATGGTTCCAAAATGTCTCTTGTCACGAACGTTTCCTACAGCCAGGAAGATTTGAAAATAGAAACTGGGACTTCCAGAAAACGGGACAGACTTAAATTGATACTGATGTTAGAGAACAAGAAGCTATGTTTTACACATTAGAAGATTATTTCTTTTGTGGGTTAATTCTAAGTCTTGTAACTAAAGATAAAGGGATTGATCCTGCAATTAGTTGCATTGATTCCAATGAGATTACTCACATGAGTATGGCTTGCAGGATCAGTCCACACTTATCTTACAAACTTGGGAAGTTTAATTCTGTTGGAATTCTTCACTCACTTATTCTGGTTTTCTACTAGTGTAACTCCATCAACTTCAGTGGAGTTACCCTCGATTTACACATGTGTGACAGAGGAATCAGTCCTTCATAGAAATGAAATTTTAACTAGGTATATTCACATATTAAATAAAACAAAAACTAATCTTTGCTTATCTTTCTTCTTATATACATCCCAAGACTAATATGTAAGTGTTCTATTGGACTGGTAGGGAAACACTGACACATTAGCTCAATTCCCTTAATCATGCATAATGCAATCCAGAATGTGACTGGAATTTAAAATAATGTTTACTTATACTCCCATAAGAACATAGCTAAAACAATTGACAGACAGATGATCAATAACTTAAAACTCTATCATATAAATACCATACAAAGGAGGACTTTGGTTCCAATCCTGAAGCTCCTGGTTTGGTCAGCATTTTGCTTACTGAGTCAAACACCACAAAGGGACCTTACAAGAGGGCTAAATGTTATTGGTACAAGGTTAGCCCGGCTGTAGCTCAGCTGACTTCAGTGGTGAAGCACCTGTTTATGCCAGGGCTGAATTTGACCCTTAATTGTAGCAACATGTGGGAAACTGAAAAGAAAAACCCCAGGGGACGAAGTGAAAACTGAATTTTTAACTCAGCTGAAATCTGGCTCTATTCAACTGTAAGGAAGAAAAGATTATGCCATAATAAACCA
Source organism: Lepidochelys olivacea (assembly GCF_965140295.1). Lineage (NCBI taxonomy): Eukaryota > Metazoa > Chordata > Testudines > Cheloniidae > Lepidochelys > Lepidochelys olivacea. Next base: position 174,384,909 of record NC_140411.1, read on the forward strand.
AAATCTTTCAGTCGTTAAAGAAGAAAAAATTCCACTGATGTCAATGAGAGTTTTGGCCGTGTCAGGATTAGGTCATAAAATATATTCCAAAGAATTTTGTGAGATAAGTAATTTAAATAACGAAACAGGACTAACACAATACTTCAATAAATCAAAACTCATTATTTCATTTGAATGGTTGTCATATGAAATTCCTATTGTTTTCAAACTCATATTACTCATTCAACAGCTGTTTTGGCAAAAAAAAAATCAACTCCATATAAAATTGATACTAAATTTTACATAAACTGTGAACCCATTACTCACAGAAGTCAGTGGGGATTGAGTAAGGGGTTCCCGGTCTGGCCTGTATGAAGAAATAGTCCTGATGAACCATAGTTACTGATAGTAATGCTATGTAGATAGAGTATTATTGGGAAACCCCACTGGAATTTGTGTAATGGAGGATGCCCAGTGCCCAGTCTCCCAGGCCAGCAGGATTTTGCCCAGAAAATGCCTGAAAATCCAGTACACTTCTGCAAGATAGTTAATTGTGCAGGTTATCAGTGAAAAAAATAATATTTATTATTACTTCAGTTTGTGGAATCAGAAGTACCTGTCCAGTACTGTAAAAACCTACAGTATTGTAAAAAAAATATTTCTTCCTTAGTGATTGTTACCAAGCATATAGCATAAGTGTGTAGATATCTTGGCATAAACACAAATCTTCGATTGCTTTTGACATAAATGGTAAATAAATTACAATAATAGTACTATGCATATTTCTAGCACTTTCCATCTTAGGATCTCTATGTGCTTTTTATATAGTACCCATTTTACAGATAAGTAAACTGAGGCACAAAGAGGATAAGAGACTTGCTCAAGGTCACAGAACTCAATTGCATAGTTGGAAACAGACTGCAAAATCATGGATCCCAAACAATAGATCACATTTCTTCTCATAGTCTACTTTAAAATCTAATAAAATCAAACTCTGGTGGGGGAGTGAAGATGAATTTAAATTGCATATTTCTGATAACTCTGGAAAACAAATGCCAAAATAACATTGTTTCACCAAAAACAGAAATAGCACACAGTACTAAACAAGACAAAATAACATTCTAACCCCATATCTGAACAAAAGCTCTGTGTAGCTCTAAGCTTGTCTCTTTCACCAACAGAATTAGGTTTAATAAAATATATTACCTCACCCACCATATCTCTACAACGTCAATGAAGCAGTAATGCTGAGGAAATGGTTTGAATTAAGGTCCAAATATAGACTTATAGATCAGTCTCTTGCAAAAGCCTCCTCATATTGCCTACAAGTGGCAAGATTTTGGTGGAGTAAACTTTAAAATTAACTTCTCAGAAATAATAAGGGAGGTAAATATTTTGATCTGTTTTTTTTTCCTCAATACAGTCAAACCTGATCTATTAATTTCAAAAGAAACTAAATCTGAATGGATTTTTCTTTTTTTGGTTCAGTGGCAATTCCAAAAATAAAATAAAATAGTTTTGATTCAACCTGAAAAAAATTTTTTTAAAAAAATTGACTAATTGAAAAGTGATTAAAAAATCAATGTTTTGTTTAATCCAAAACAAAACGTTTTTCATTTTAAGCATTTTCCCACATTTTTATTTAATAAAAATAAAATTAAATATTTCAAAACAAAAAAGTTGATTTGAATCGAGAAATCAAAATGTTTCATTCTGAAAATGAAGTGTTGATTTTTTTCACAGATTTTTAAAAGATTTTTTTCCACCAAAATAATGTGGGTAAATCAATATGAATTTGTGAACTATTTGAGTCATCAAATCTCGATTTTTTGTTGAAAAAAATTATTCAGCTGAAAATTTTGCCCAGCTCTACTTAAAACTCATCTTGAGATGTCTCTGAGATGAGCATGAGAACAAGATAAAAAATATCATCAGATAAAGATACTGATTAGTCAACGGAAGTGAAATCAGAAATGAAATTGACTATATGCATAATAACATGTGGAATTAAGTTTGCTCCATCCACCGAGGAAATAGTTGAATTCCCACCTCCTATTATTATTACTTATTTGTATTTCAGTAGCATCTAGGTGCTGTTACCAAGATCAAAGCCCCATTGTAGCAGGCATTGTAGTAACACATAATCAAAGACAGTCCCGCTCCCCCAGAGAGCTTATATTGTAAGCAGACAAAACAAATAACGGGCAGGAGGAGAAACAGAGAAGTGAATGGACTTTCCTAAGGTCTCAGAACACAGGTCAGTGGCAGAACGAGAAATAAAACCCAAGTCCACTGGCTCACTACCACATTCACTGGACCACATAGTCTCTCAGGGCCTGAGTAAGGCTTTATCCACTAGAGGTATTGGAAGGTTAACAACAACCATTTTCCTTAGTGAGGGGTCATTCTTGCTACTGAAGGAAGATCTGGTTCACAGACTATTTGCATAGGGCCTTCTGTAAGGTGTTTCATTTGTTTGTGTATTTTACTGTGATACTTTCAAATTAAAGTACACTAAAGATATGGTACTGAAGACTGACAATTCTAAACATACAGCTCCCCAAGACACAAGATGACTGTGTCCATCCTTCTCATCTTGAAAATGTAAACCACCATGTTGAATTGTCTTCTTGCAGTGAGGCAAATGAGGATATTAGATTTCTAATAAACTTGAGAGAATTCTGCCCAGCTGGGAGCTACATTTTATAACAAAAAGAAAAGGAGTACTTGTGGCACCTTAGAGACTAACCAATTTATTTGAGCATGAGCTTTCGTGAGCTACAGCTCACTTCATCGGTAACTCACGAAAGCTCATGCTCAAATAAATTGGTTAGTCTCTAAGGTGCCACAAGTACTCCTTTTCTTTTTGCGAATACAGACTAACACGGCTGTTACTCTGAAACCTGACATTTTATAACATGACCTCAAAGGGATACCAAGTTCCCAAAATGTGAAACTTTTGTTTGTGAATTCCACATCACCACTTCCAATAATTTGGGTTTGCATGATTTATTTTATTTTTGTTTCATCAGATAGAAACTGAATTCTCAGCTATATTAGTGAGTGGGGCAAAGATGGCACTTATTTACACCTTCTGCAATCCAAAGGAATTCATGTCAGACAAAGTCAGCACACCATTTGACACATACATCAGAAAGCAGGTGTCAGTCAAGGGAAACCAACATCTACCTAAGATGAATCTAACAGAATCTCTTAAGTTTCAAATGCTGAGTAACAATGAGAGAAGATAGCTGAGGAGAATCCCTATGGAGTCCAGTGCACTCTGAAAGATGTTCACAAATCTCTTGATCCTTTTGAAAGAGCACATGGGGGACAATTCATTCAAGCCCCAAACAGAAATATGTGTCCATACAAGGAATCTGAGCTATTTCACACTCAGACACCGGATTCCATCCTTTGTGAATAGATCAGGTGTTGAAACAAAAGGCATGTAAGTCTGTGCCATAAATATGCATGGAAAAGCTGAGAAACCAATGAAAAGCTTTCAGAGAGGTAACCGTGTTAGTCTGTATCAGGAAAAACAACGGGGAGTCTTTGTGGAACCTTAGAGACTAACAAGTGTATTTGGGCATCAGCTAGAACCTACTTCATCAGTTGCATGCAGTGAAAAATATAGTAGACAGGTATAAAAGCTGAGATCCTTAAAGACGTTATGTGGCAAATTTTCAAAATTGCAGTTTTAACCATATAAATCTCACTGACTTCACCTGGAAGATATACTCCATATCCCCCAAACAGTTTTCTATTTTTACAGATTCAGATTTGCAAGAGTATCCACAACTTGTCTGCAAATAATGGAATCAAATATCCAGACAAACTAACACAACACACAGAAGCCATACCTGTTACTGAATATCTGGCTGCACTGGACGATCAGATGATTAAAATCAGCTTAAGATACATCTTCTTTTACATTGTATTGATGTATAATATAATACTGTTACTTTGTGTGTTGGACATGTATTTATAGCATTACAACTGTATTCAGTGTTATTTTAGGTAGTTGTATTTGGGATTGGAGAGTGAAAATTTCATGGAGAAATTCAGAAATATATCTGTTGCCTTTTTTAAAGTCATAGGTTCTTCAGCTTTATTTGTTTCTCCTTTAATGTGAGACACATTAAAATATGTTAGATATTTTCCAATTTTTCTTTCTTGATGATAAACATAGTTTGATCACATGTGTGTTATTTAATTTGCCTAGCAATTCCTGATAAACAGCCATAAACACAATGGAGGTAGTTTATTTCAGTATGATACAAACTCGTAACACATTTCAAATCTTTCTGATATACAGAACTAAACTGAATTTACCTATGCCAGCTGATTTCAGGTTCAGGAGAGCCAGTGGCTCTACAGAATAAAGTAATTGCCTCTCCCCGATCTGCTGTAGCATTAAAGGACTTCTGTAGCAAAATAATTGCTGGAGGAACTGAAAGAAATGTAAAAAAATACATGTGAGGTAAACTAATTGAAAAAATATAAAGGTTCAATTGCTTCTGTGGAAACTTTGAACAGAACAATCCTTATTAAGCATTTAATTTACAAATACAAAATGAAGTCAGCTTACAGTATCAGATAACACTAAGATATTTTCAAAGTTGTATTTCCTTCAGACGACATTAATCATTATTATTTCTTTGTAATGTTATCAAACCACTTGTGTATGGTTTCTTTTGAAGTAAACTAACAACAAAATGAATATAAGCATCTTTTTCTCCTGATCTGTTTTATTAAATAAGATTTAAAAGTAGCTGAAGGATCATAGCTACTGTGTGCATGTCAGTGCAGAGAGACTGATTAGTGTTAATTAAACTACTTGAAATGAAAATGTCTCTCTTTTCTCCTCCCTCTGACACAATCGTGCAGCTGAGAGGCAACCATGCACTGATGTGAGACAGCACTTTCAAATTAGGTATCAACCCATAATGTTCTTCTTGATTAAACATATTTAATTCTTCTAAACAAACTATAGTATATTTTCTGGACAGGAATATCATCAGCTTAAAATGATACATTGTGCTAGAGTTCTGCATATACAATCCATATCTAAAATTATATTTCCAAAAATTCTAACTAATTATTGTGTCCTGAGAATTGCATATTTTGCATTTTTGACATAATGCAGTTATTACTAAAACAGTAATTTGCACTGAATACCTCATCAATATTCATAATAAAAAGCTGTTTAAGAAACAATAAAGTAGAAGATGTAATTTAATATCTCCATTCATGATACTAATCCTATTATTCTACTGGAATGGACTAAAGACAGATGGTATGAATCTTAATTTCCACAAAATTCATACTCAAGATGAACTAAAAGCATCTATTATATAATTAGAGAAGTCATAGTTAGACATCTCTGATAGGTAATCAAAAATCCTAGATCCTCTATGGCCAAGCAGATTTGAAATCACATATGTTCTTTGCTTGTACTGTACCGAGAGAAGCTCAAGGACTTTGACCTGAATTTTCTGCCATCAAGTTCACTTTGCTCTGCTGCCTGACATTCACGCTGCCTGTGCTGGAATGCCATCCCACAGAATAAGGAAAGGAAGGGGGGGTGTTGGAAGAGGACAGAACAGGGAAAACAGAAGAGCTATTTTCCACCAAGCCCAATTCTCTGCTGGCAAGGATATCTTGTCAGCAGGATAACTTAGAGTTGCCCCTGTGCAGCTTTAACTTATGTGGTGGCTGCTGGGTGAGGATCAGGGAACCACAAACAGCTCCCTGTTAAAGTCTCCTCCCTCCACTGTATCCAAGCTCTGCTTGGCCAGAGGAGAGAATCACTCCCTTTTGCTTTAAGCCAAAGACTTTATTTTCACAGACAAATCACTGCCTCCCACTTTTAATTTCAAAACATCTCTCTGGCAATTACAGAAATTTCTTATATGGAAAAATATTAGGCATGTGTTTAATGAATTTCTAGCTCTTTTGTGTTATGCTCTAGCTCCTGGACCTGAGCAGGAACCAACTCCAGGTAATCAGACAGCTCTTTGTGGACCAACAGCAAGTTCTCCATTGACCACAAACTCCATGTATGGAGTTTGGGATGTATAAGTAGGGGCATAGCGAGCAGATCAAGGGACGTGATCGTCCCCCTCTATTCAACATTGGTGAGGCCTCATCTGGAGTACTGTGTCCAGTTTTGGGCCCCACACTACAAGAAGGATGTGGATAAATTGGAGAGAGTCCAGCGAAGGGCAACAAAAATGATTAGGGGTCTGGAACAAATGACTTATGAGGAGAGGCTGAGGGAACTGGGATTGTTTAGTCTGTAGAAAAAAAGAATGAGGGGGGATTTGATAGCTGCTTTCAACTACTTGAGAGGTGGTTCCAGAGAGCATGGTTCTAGACTATTCTCAGTGGTAGAAGAGGACAGGACAAGGAGTAATGGTCTCAAGTTGCAGTGGGGGAGGTTTAGATTGGATATTAGGAAAAACTTTTTCACTAGGAGGGTGGTGAAACACTGGAATGCGTTACCTAGGGAGGTGGTAGAATCTCCTTCCTTCGAAGTTTTTAAGGTCAGGCTTGACAAAGCCCTGGCTGGGATGATTTAATTGGGGATTGGTTCTGCTTTGAGCAGGGGGTTGTACTAGATGACCTCCTGAGGTCCCTTCCAACTCTGATATTCTATGATTCTATGATTCCACTGAAGTCAAGAATTTCAAGATTATGGACTCAATTCAGAAACTTGCTTAATCATTTCAAATGATCAAAAAGAGATATAATGAAGTAATTTTATTCTAAGCCTCATTCTTTCTTTGTAGGCCCAAGGCTTGCAAACATTTGAGCTTCCCATCTTTCTTGATTGATCTGTAATTTTATTTTTGGTCCAAGCCTATTAGGTACCATTAAGAGAAGATGGTAATAAAGAAGGAGCCTAAGAGAAAAACAACAAACTCAAAGCTCCAGAAACTAACATTTATATATCAAACACATTTTCTTTTAAAAAAATTGCTTTTTAACTTTTGTTTGTTGACCTGGATTTTGTTAGCATTTCACCTATTGTACAATAAAGTCAAGATAACCAATCCACTGAATAGCCATTCAATGCTAAATCAGTTCTTGGAGGGTTCAGAATACATCTTTTCCTTGTCATCCATGAACATTAATTAGAGAGAATAATTTGTGGAAGAGAGATCATCAGGAAACACATACCTTATAATTAGGCTTGGAAGGATTAGTTTTTAATTGGTTAATGTCAGTATTATATATATATATATATATATATATAACCAATTAAAAACTAATATATAGTCTATACAATTTTGACTTTAAAACTAGAAAAATAAATGAACTGAAGGATGGAAAGTGATGTAAGATCAACAGATCCTATGAATTTTCATTAACCAGAAGTTCTAAATTCCAGCCCTGCTTTCAAGGACACCCAGAGAAGTGAGAAATAGCTCAGTAGTCAAACTGAAATAAATTACCACTAAAATATTCTAACACTAATGTAAGGTACAGGTTCAGCACAGAATTGTGTTGAGATACTACACTGATGGGAGGCAATATAAAGTCCTAAAATACGTATGCTAGTGTTCTACATGTTTCCCACACCCTAGCTCCAATGACAGAGAACAAGTGGCAGCACATTAGGCCTGCTTCTTCTCCCACTGAAGTCAATAAGCCTGTTGTCATTGACTTTAACGAGAATAGTATGAGGCCCTTATTGCCCTTCTGTACTAGTATTCATGTCTTCTGTCAACTGTAATTCAGTTGCCCTGTATCAGCATGTGATGTGAAGATAAATTTACTTCTTGTCCTATCATGTCTGTACAATATACAGTGGGCATAAATGGCAAAAAGTACATAAGCACCATTTCAGGTATTAGAGTAATCCTAAGAAAAAGCAAGCTCCAACCTTATTCTATGACACCAACCAAACTGGGTGCACTATGCTCCGAAGGAACCTCTCTCTTCATAAATCAAAGTGAAATCAGGTGCTAATGTGCAAATGTACATTTCAGATGTTCTATTTTTAATATATTTCAGACAATGCACCTGACTTGCTGTGAAGAAAATTCTGGAGAGAAGATATGCATCCCTAATCAAATACTGGAATGTAATGACTGAAGAAAGGAAGATGATAATGAAGATTTTGTCTTCAGATAGAAAGCTCCAATTATACTGTCTTGGTCATAGATACGAACTACAAGAGCACAATAACATCAGCTCTTTCCATCACAAAGTACTGCATTATTTTTCTGAGCACTGTTTCCTGAAATGAGATATTCAAATGGTGCAATAATAATATGCCAATAAGTTATACTTTTTATTGTATCATGTTTATGATTGGACATAGAAATATTGTATTCCCAAAACAAGGAACCTCCACAGCTGACTGTCAATTATCTAGACAGATATATTACAAAACTTTTTTTCGGGACATTCATTGCATTTTCCTCTCCTCACAAATTCAAAAGGTGGATGTGATAAAGGAAGCGTATAGAGCCTCAAGAGTTACGGTGTTAACAATACATGGAATTTCAAAGAGTTTTGACATGACTGTGGGATTGAGACAGAGCAGTGTGCAGAGTCCACTTCTCTTCATTCTAGTTATGGAGTTAATTAGTAGGAGAATCAAGACTGTGGAGACACAGAGAAAACAAATGTATACTGAAGATCTGGCCCTTTTGATTGACAGAAAAGAGGGACTGGTAAATATGGTATCAGAGCAGGCATCTGTTTTTGAAGACCATGGTTTGAAGGTAAACCCAAAAAACCATGAAGTTATACAAGTACAGACAGGAGAAGAAGAAAGAATGAGAGAAAGAGGACAGCAGGAAAGGATGTAGAAGATCAAGGATACATGAATGACTTTGTCCAGTTAAGTTTGAAGAGAAAAGGACTGGAATCACAAGATTTATGAACCTGCACTATAGACCAGAGTGGCGAAGAACTGCTGGCACTCTTACCCCATGTACATAGGAATTGGAGTCAAGACGTGAAGTGAAAAGACATGCTGTATATTTTTAACTTGACAAATTTTCCTTGATATTTCTTTAATTCTACGAGTCTCAAACATGACAGCAGACTTTTATATGGATAGTTTATGTTTCCAGAACATTTTAAACTAAGATCCCATGATCCATTTTTAAACAAAGAGGGCTAGATCCCTAGCTGGTGTAAATTGTGAAAGCACCATTGATATAATGGGGATTCACTGATTTACACAAGCTGAGAATCTGGTCCAATGTTCCCTACATTTCAGCAAAAGCCCAAATCCTACAGGAGACTGAGCCTTGAGAGATACTTGAGAGCTTTTACTGAAGCCACTGTAAGCTCAGGGTGCTCATTGCCTTGCAGGATTGGACTCACAGTTATTACAGTTATATAAAATACTAAAGGGGGTGAGGGGTTAATCAATATTATTATCTGCGTTTCTAATCTATGTAGTGGGTGGATATTCAATGAGATACAAATCCATATCCCAGGCTACCCTAGTGGTAATGCATAGGACTCACATATTTTTATGGTCTGAAAAATGTACTGGTCTTGAAAGATGCCCAGGTTAAACCTCTTCTGGTCTAAAAGAACTTGTAATTTCCATAAAGAAGTAAAAAAAAATAATACAAAAAATAAAATTAAATTTAAAAAATCACAATAGAATATTGCATTTCCAATAACCAGAAGGACTAATCATTCAATAATTAAACCTTAAAGCCCTGAAGGTCTGTTTATCATCTACAGTGCCAAGCTACGGACAAACTTGTTTAAACAAATAGGTATTGTGTTGTATGCAGAGTCCTATCAATGCCACACTTTCAGTTGCCCATCCAACACTTGATCATAAGCCCTTCTGCCAAACCATCCCTTTTACCTCCTTCTCATTCACATGCATCAACTCTCTTACCCCAATTCATCTTCTGAACTTCCCTACCCTGTATGATAAGTGCCTCCTAAAGACTCCTTTCTCCACTATCAAACACTACTATCTGCTGTACTTCTGTTACCTGTACATAATCTTGTCCTCTCTGCTTCCCATGAGTCAATCTCACAATCCCCAGCGTATCTCTACCTCGATCGAAGTACCCCTATGGACCACATCACCTCTTCCCATTTACCAGACTCTGTTGTCATCCCATTCCCTACAAGTATCCAGTCCTAACCTGCTAGCTGCATGACTCAACTTTTATATCTGTACTCCAGACTAGCACTTAGTCCAGTCCCCTGCATATAAAAGGAAGACTGTTAGACACTCTTCAGAACAAAAACTTTTAAGCTCCACTTTTGATAGAAGACCCCACCTCTGCAACCTCAGTATATTTTTCAATTTATTATCAACGTCTAAATATTTTCCTTACTTGAATGTAACTTTAAAAGGTGAAATTATTTTTTCAGATAACATCAGATTGTTACATTTTAAAAATGTAGGCTTTGACTCTTTATTTAATCTAAATCTGTACGAGAGTTACTGTCTCACAATGAGAATGATCTTCCATTTGTATAGTACTTTTTCATCCCAAAAGGAATCCAAAGCACTTTGCAAACACTCTTTATCCTGTGATCCCTTCAAATAACATACAACTGATATTTATCCACCTCTCTGTTGAAATTCATCCATGATTTAATAGCACTCATCAATACTACACAACATTTTAGACCAGTATGTTAAGAAGAAAATACTTTCCAAGTGAAATTGCAGGGAGAATTTAGGTAGGTGGGATGTATTTGCGTCCTGGGATAATATTTCATTAGGGACACTTGATTTAATAACTTGGCTCTTAAGAAAAGCACTCTGGAATCTTTAAAGGTACCAAGGGACCAGCACCTAAGTTTTGTACCTCCTTTGAAAGACAGTTCTCTTAATACTACAGTAAATTTTAATCCCATGTTGGGACATTGTTCATTATTGACCACATGTTTATTTGTCTGTAATAAGCTATGCGTACCCACAGAGCTGAATAAATGATAACAACACTGACTTAGAGGGACAAGTGTCATCTCCTGAATTACAAATACTTCAAGTAGCTTCCTGGGTTTCCCTCATGGCTAGCCAGTACCAACACAGTCAAATCCTTCTTAGTGTATGTGATTTCTCAAGATAGCTTGCAAAGTGGCATGAAAGCAGCCACCTAAATGAGGGAAATTCTATATTCTGAAGATATATCTATATTTTAAAATAGGCAAATATGACCAAGTGCTATACTTCAGCCTTCCAGTATAAGATTGATACTATAACCACCATTAAAATGATGAACCTAAGTCTGTCCATCTTAGGTATTTATGAGGTGGTATTCAGATTGGTATCGAGTACTTTAGTACAGTGTTTCCCAAACTTGTTCCACCGCTTGTGCAGGGAAAGCCCCTGCCGGGCCGGGCCGGTTTGTTTAACTGCCGCATCCACAGGTTCAGCTGATCGTGGCTTCCACTGGCATGGTTCCTTGCTCCAGGCCAATGGGAGCTGCTGGAAGTGGTGCGGGCCAAGGGACGTACTGGCCGCCACTTCCAGCAGCTCCCATTGGCCTGGAGCAGCGAACCTATGGACGCGGCAGGTAAACAAATCAGCCTGGCCCGCCAGGGGCTTTCCCTGCACAAGAGGCAGAACAAGTTTGGGAAACACTGCTTAGTATATGTTGTTTATTTTTGTTCCTAATATCTCATACTACAATGAATTAATACTACAGTATTTATATATTTGATAGGTGTTTTAACACCTGAAGAGTTGCTCTAACTCTCCAAAAAATGTTAAAGTACTCTAAGAATTATCACTTACAGAGATCCATATATGTGCAATTTGTTCCCTTTTAAAACTGGCTTCTTTACCTATTTGCTCTCCATTCTGGCACTTCCCTAGTACCAAGAATTCAAATGTCCAAGGAGCCATGAAGGGTAGGGCAAGAGAAGGGTCTAGAAAACAATCAGGGAGCTCCTGCAGCAAAGGATGGGGAAGGACTCTATATAGGTGGAACAGAGAGATGCTGGGGCCCAGGATGATTAAGAAGAAGGGGGAAAAAGGTGAGTTGACCTACAGCATCAGCTTTTTCTGCACCTTCTGCTCCTCAGTTGGCCTTTCCCTGAAGAACTCAATTAAAACTGTATTAAAAATAAAATGGAAGATTTCACAAAGCTCCAAAACTGGACAGTATCCATGCACAAAAAAACCTCTTGCATAGCTCTCCTATGCTTTTTTAAAATTATTTTAACTATCTGACTATCCCATTTTTATTTTATGGAAGAGGAGAAGGTACTGTGGGGCTGCACTTGTGAAGGTTTTACAGGCAGAGAAAATTGATGCATTTTTGCTGAAACAGATTCAGAGACATTTCCCTTTCTTGTTAGGTGTCATTGCAATTTATTTATTTATTTATTTATTTGTAATGTTACTTTACAGACCCAGTTGGAAATAGATTTAGTACACTTAGCTTCATCTTACAGAAGACAGTCATTCTGATAAATCAAGGAGGAGACTCTACAATGTGAAATGATTTTAGTGTTGCTCAGTTGGTAACTCTTTTGCCTCTAGATCATAACACTGAGTTCAAAGCTAGAAGTGTTCACTGATAAAGATGTTGGGCCAGATTCAGACTGAGTATGAAGAGGTACAACTCTACTGACACCATTCACTCACACAAGGTTAGAATTTGGCCCACCATTTTTAATGCAATGCGTTGTGCCAGACACAGCCTTCCTCTCCATCTCTTTTTAAAAGTCCAGTATGAAGTGAAAGATTTCATAGCACTCTTCAAAATGAGAAGGAGATAACTCCAATGTTCAGGTCAACAATTACCTGTCTTGATAAATTATGTTCCAATATCCATGCTGTGAGTGAACTCACTGCAAAATGGTTGCTCTTTTTCTGTACCCAGTGATGGAACTAACAGCATTTATTTTATTTACTTTGTGAAACACTCAAGGATACCTAGAGCATTCAATACATTATAGGCTGTAAAGCTTTTTTTCTATTCAAATCCCCTTTATTATATATTATAGTCAAGAATTTTTTTTTCCAAGTAAGAGACACCCAGCCATATAGGGTATATCTACATTTGAGGTGGGCGTGTGTGCTTCCCAGCTCATATAGACTTACCAATGCTAGCTCTGCTTGAGCTAGTATGCTAAAAAACCCAGCAGTGTAGACAGGTAACATTGGTGGTGGCCAGGCTAGCTCCCTGTATATGTGGTGGGGCCGGATGGATATGTACTCAGACAGCTAGTCCATGCAACCCCAGCCACACTGCAATTTTTAGTGCACTAGTTTGAGCCAAACTAGCACAGATAAGTCTATGTGAGTTGAGAATCACATGTCCCAGCTCAAATGTAGGCTTACATATAGAAATACTGTGATATAGTAAATACTATAGGCTAGACTATGGGAATTGCACATAGCCAGGACTCAGGAGTATTGCACACAGAGGAACCAGAGGGAAACATTTCCCCTTATATACACAGAGCATGCACACTCCTATACCCTTTAATTGGGGCACAGCACAATCTTCTGCCCTCCCTCCCACTCCCTTTCCGTGCACTATTGATAACAATCTAAAGATGTATTGCTTTAAATATCACAGCTATTGTTTATCGCTATGGATTCAAGGAATACCTGTGCAACGAGTAACCTTTACTCACACGAGCAGTCCAGACTTCAATAGTTTCATTGATACTCAAGTGAGTAAGGGTTTGCATGACAGGGTCATTCAGAAACAAGACATTAGATATTAGAAATGGCACTTAGATACTAAGGAGCTAGTATAATAGACATACCTATTAGTTAGATAGAACCTTGCTGGCCAACAAGTGAATAGAGACCCATTCACATATGTTTTATTGTGCCGACACTGACTTTAACAGTGAGGTCAACCTACATATTCAATTTTATGCTTGCACTTTCATATTCCTTGTTAAAAGGGTTTCTAATAAATTGTTAAAATTTATTATGACTTAAATAATAGTGGCGTATCCATGGTGTATCCAGTTAATTCAACTGTAGTCCTACAGTTAAAAATTATGTTCATGGTGTTTAAACAGGTTTTAAATACTGACAATTCATAAAATAACTGTGTTACTGTGAAACTGAATAACTGCATAAAATTAAGTGGTTTATAACAACACATGACATGCATTGAAAGATATATACCCAGCTAAATTACGGCATGTTATAATCTGAACTCTGATCTTGGTGTGGTTGGCTATATCCTGCGAAAGATATTTTTTTTAAACCACTACATTTACACATAACATTTACATACATTTATACCATTAAAGGAGATATGATATCTCCTTAACTACATAATTATATTAATTAAATTAAACATAAAAACCCACATAAGGTAAATCTCACAATGTACAAATTGTAAACAGTAAACAACTCAATTTCTATTTAAAGAAAAACAATGTAACAATTATAGTATGTAGCGATCCTGCAATACGTGGCCTAATTAAGATTTCATAGAAGATGATGAACCTTGTTTAAATAATGCTATAATCAATGAAAGCAAGACCTCATTTCAACTTCAGAAAAATCACTGTACACCTTACCATTCACGATAACTGTGATATCCCGAAAGTCGATTTCTCCTCTAGCTTCCACTCTTCCTTCACATCTATATATTCCTTCATCACTTTTATTGATATTAAGAATTTGGAGGTTGTTGTTTGGTAACATCACAAATCGATCTAGAAAGGCATGTAATGAATAAAGTGATATCGGTAAATTAAGACAGTTTTGGGATACTAATTTAAATTACTAAGATAAATGAACTTGTCTAATGAGATCAAATAGTTCATCAACAAAACACTTTCAATTTAAAATTAAAATGTAATATCATAACCTAAGTTATTTCACCCCCAAAAATATTGGTTTATCTTTTGTTTAAATTCAGTTAGGATTTTTTCTATATAAAATGGAAATGTAGTTGTTCCTCTGTACATTTTTATTCCAGACTTGTTACTGCAGTGCCAATGGAAGCACAATATACCTACAGTACATTCAACCAAATATTCAATGATGTGCTATTTTTTTTAAAATAAGATATATTATATGCATCCTCCCTCACACCCTATTCAGTTCTTGTCAAGGACCAACTACCCTGCTTTTCCAAATTAATGTTAATGGGTGAAATCTTGGCTCTATTTAAATCAATGATAAAACTCATACTGGCTTCAATATGGCTAGGATTTCACCCAATATGACATCATTTATTTCCCAATTCTGCAACTCATTATGTGTAGGCAGCCCCCACAGAACCTTGCTGACTTCAATAGGTGTCCATCAGTATGAAACAAGTTGCAGAACTGGGATCTTATTGCAGATGATATGGTGATAAGATTATGAAAAAATGTGCAACTTTTGTTTCTGGCAACAGGAAAAATAGAATATTGTAATAGGTTAGCCCAGAAGTAGAATCCTTAGCTCATTTAATGTCTTTTGTAAAACTAAGAATCTGACTCAAATTATTACAAAGTGAATTAGATGCTTATTTACCCTAGACTGGTAAAAGGATTAGAGAAACATAGAAATGTCACACATCAAACCTTAAAATTGTACAGATGGAACTAGATAATGTTCTTCTAGGTAATAGTTGTCTCTGTTCTTACTAAACAACTGTTTGTACAGGATCTTTCAGTTTCAGCCAAAAAATTTATATTAAAACTATTTTTCTTACATATTATGACCCCGGATCATGTGTCTCACTGTGAGCTTGGCATTTCAAGATGCTGAATACACCAACCCTAATCCAGCAAAGCACTTAAGCACATGTTGAACTTTAAGCAAGTGGTTAAGTCTCATTGACTTCCAAGTTACATAGCTTAAGTGCTTTGCTGAATTGGGCCTAAGCATGCACTTAAGTGTTTTCTTGGATCAGAGTCACCACTCGTAGCACCCTATAAGAGGTGCAGATATAAGAGGCAGATGGATTTAATTTTTCAAGTCCCTCAGTCTAAATCAGCCATTATCAGCTTATACCTTTTGAGAGACATATTCCTCCTTAGGTCACTATATGTGATTCTTGTGGTTACTGTATACATGGGCCTCAACTCAGCAAAACACTTAACCAGGTGTTTAAATTTAAGCATGTGCTTAAGGGATTTGCTGAACTGGGGTCCTGGTGCTCCACTCCCTTTGTCGAGTTCTAAGTATATCATGAAGAAAGACACTGGCCGTTAAGATCTAATCACTGATTTTCAAATCAATAAAAGTCACAATCCAATACACCTAGAAGTAAAACCCATTTCCTGGTGTGATCCTCTGACAGTCACCCTTCAAAATGTTCTCTCTTTCAAAAGGTGTGTGGGGGGGGGTGGGGGGGGGAAAGGGAGATAATTTCTCTCTTTAAACTTTTGTTAGCTTTTTATTTGTTGAAACACAATTCTTAGATCATAAAAAATGTACATTTTCAAACATTTGGAAAGTGCTGTTCAGAGGATTAATTTAATATAAGAAAAGCTTCATCCCTGCTGGCTGGATGTTCTGTCAACTACCAGGCCTTTTCAGCTAAGGAGGCTATTTCAATTTCATCAAAGAAAATGAAATGAAAATGAACTCTAACGTTGGGTGACTCGGAACACCATAAATACCCTAATCTTGTCATGGGATAGACTGGAGAAATGTGTGTATAATAACAGGAGAAATTCTTATGAGTAAATTGGGTTGATCAGATGAACAAAGCTCTTTCTACATCCCATACTACATACTAGCATTTAGGCAGACAGATTAATACACAGCACATACAATACCTATCGGAAAGTTGAAAAAGAGTGGAAAGTGAATTGAAATGATTTCTCAGAAAAGCCACACACCACTCTGTATGACGTATCCACTGATAGAGGTGGAAGGAATTACTGCCTTTCAAGACATAACACCAAATATTTAAAAGAATTGTTATCTACCTTGCATAGTAATTATGTAAAGTCAGGCTGAACCAGTAAACTCACCTGAAGCTTTGCAGTCATGCATTAGGCCTGGATAACGTGATTCACATAAATAATAGTATGCTCAGAGCAAAGTTCAGAGCATCCAACCGCTCTAGCGGACACCATGTTTATACAAGTACTAATTTATGATACATCCCATAAAGTACTATATATGATATACCCATAGGTTCACAAATATATAAACTGTATGCTTTTGTAAGGGGATCACAGTCAATGGATGTGGGCAGTTAACAGCTACCAGACAATGCCAGCTCATCACACACGACAGTCAACAACATTCACTATAGCCTAGGACAGTGTTTCCCAAACTTGGGACTCCACTTGTTCAGGGAAAACCCCTGGTGGGCTTTCCCTTGGCCCGCGCCACTTCTAGCAGCCCCCATTGGGCACGCACAGCAAACCGCGGCCAATGGGAGCCGCGATCGGCCGAACCTGCGGACGCAGCAGGTAAACAAACCAGCTGGGCCCCAATGGGGCTTTCCCTGAACAAGCGGCGTCCCAAGTTTGGGAAATACTGGCCTAGGACACTAAGAGTATGTCTATACTGCAATTAAAAACTTAAAGCTGCTCCAGGACAGCTGACTTCAGCTCACAGGGCTCGGGCTAATAGGCTATAAAAGTGCAGTATAGATGTTTGGACTCAGGCTGGAGCCTGGGCTTTCAGACTCTCCCCACTCACATGATCCCAGAACCCAAAGTCTGGCCTGATCCCAAATGTCTACATTGTAATTTTATAGCCCCACAGCCTAAGCTCCATGAGCCTGAGTCAACTGACCTGGGCCAGCCACGGGTCTTGTACTGCAGTACAGGCATACCCAAAGCAGGATGTGAATACCCATAGCTAATCAGTAGACAAGCATGAAGCCTACACAAAAACGTGCTGGAGAGCTAGCAAGGCACCTCCATGAAAAACTTGCTGAGGACAAAATGCTGGAAGTACTTGAAACCATTAGGGCTTCCACCAGTTCTGCCACTGATGCAGCTGAAACAATGGTAGTATGAGTGATTTATGGTCCCCCCCTCCCTGCCCCACCCTAAAATTTCCTTTTAGAGGCAGGGCCTGAAAGCAGCTGCCAGCCCACCTTGAGTACAGTAGTTTTTCAGAGAAAGGGTAAAATTCACTTCTGTGATGGCAGCCAACACAAGCTCAATGCACCATTAAACTCCCCCTTAAAAGGACTTATGCAGGCTCTCTGTATCAGGATTAATTTCACCCAGAGTGCACACAAGAATGCACCATTTTCCTTCCCATAGCTGCACAGTTCTAATTAGAGGTGTGTAAACTCTTGATTTAAATCAGGAAAATACTCAAAACCATCATGGGTCTGTGTTCAGCTTGTTTCCAGGAAACAGTGATGGCTTTCATAAATGTTGTTTCTTCAAGCTATCAGCAGAAGCTTTTTATAACCTCAACCCTCCTCTCTGTTTATTGGTTCACTTTATGGCATTCATAATGTAATTTGAGTCAAGATCACTGAGATAGGTCATCGGGTGCAAATCACATGGCATTTCTTCAGTGGCCCTAAATTGGTTGAGCCTATCCAATATGATCAGTCCAATAGGGTCAGCCCAGTTCAGTAGAAGTATTTTTCATTTGTAATCTCAGAATGAGAGAGGCTGTAGTTTGTTTAAGATTTTTGATAAAAAAATAAAGTCATCATAATCTATCTTGAAATGTCAGGGGAAGAACCTTAGAAAGCAGAGTCCTAGTATACTTGTAATTCCACCGTTATTGGAAATTTTTCCTTATATTTTATATACTGGCTCCCATATTAATATCTAGATTTCTGATTGGGAAAATCTCTTGAAATCAAAGTTGTCTTGTTGTATCAGGCCTAGTCCCTTAGATTATGTTCCTGAAGCAGGCCCTTATATTTCTCCCGTAACTGGCCCGTTATTAGGCACTATCTTATTATTTTATATTTTGGCTCATGCACCATGTTTATCATACTTTTAAAAGGAGAAGTTTTCCTCACTGAAATAAGACTTGTGTTGTAACATCAGGACGCACGCCTACTTCCTGTTTCATGTTTTGTGAAGCAGTGATCCTGTATGAAGAAGTATGAATGGGTTGAAAAACCATACGAACCAGTTTCCACAAAAAAAGTCTGCAAACTTTTTTTGCACTGAACTTGGAATGGTTTGCACACCTGTAATTCTAACAGTCTGAAGAATCGCTTACAGATGTAAATTGTGATGGTTTTGAAGAGAGTTACACCCCACATTGAAATGATCAGAAAAAAAACCCCAAAGGAACCAGACAAAAAGGAAAATATATAACATAACAGCACACCACAATACATGACAGGGGTGAAGTATACACCAGTACACCTTCAGTACAATATCTCCGCAATCAGCTATGATGTAGACCAAAACAACGTTTACATACAGTAATCCTGAACCTTACAACAATGTCATATCCAGCAAGTGGTAACTGCATGTATGACAAAACTATGCAATTGAGCACCAGACTGTTGAATAGAAAGATTCGTGCAGGTGATGTTCAGACTAGCCCTTGGTAGTTAGTTCCTCTTGTGGCTGACTCCAATCAGTCCCAGAGACCTGAATGCCTCCATATAGCCTTGCAGTATTTGTGATAGGCACTATGGAGTGGGCAGTGTGCTTAACTACTTATGCAGCAATACTGCTGTGCAAAAATAAAGAGCAAATCACTGTCTTGGTGAACAGAACAAGGTGTGATCTATAAAAAACAGTTGCAGGCCACCTTCATCTCTAGTACCAGGCCCTTGGCGCCTGCACAATGGAATTGTGATTCATGACAATTAAGCTTTTGAGGCTGACATTACAGGAACTCTACAGAACATGCTCAGAGAGTTCTACATTCCATTGAGCTATTGAGCTCTTACATCCAACTTTAAAGATACAACATCAAGTCAAGAAAGAATCTTTTAAAAGAGCGTGGGCTCTTTCCAAGGTCATGGTCTCCTCAGTAATTTTATTTAATTTCCTTGGTCAAAGGATGATGGAAAGCTGACCCCTCTGTCCCTCATTCCCTCCCTTCATAGATAAACAGGAGAAGGACTATCGGTGTCGGGAATGAACAGATGTCTAGGAGTTTGGCTCTGGGGGGAGAATTAAAACTACTTTAGAATTAGGAGTTGCCATTCCCAGTCAGCTCTACACTTCCTTGTGGAACAATTTTTTAAATCAGGGGTCTCAAAGTCCCGGCCCGCGGGCCTTCTGCGGCCTGAGCACCTCCCCACTGTCGCCCGCAGAGGAGAGACGCATGCAGACACATTGCTGGCAATGTCTGCTGCAGGTGCCGGCCCCTGCAGCTCCCATTGGCTGGGGAGAGGGATAGAGATACCATCACTAGTTGCTGGGCAGAGTCAGCCATGGAGGCAGCCTCACTTTTTTCAACTGCCCAATCACTGAAGTCAAATGTCAACAAACTGACAGAACTGAAGCATTGCCAGGTGTCTGGCAAACACTAAAAACTCTCTGGCAGGCGAAGAATTGTATAAAGTTATATGGTAGTTTTATTATTTCTGAGAAATTCAAAATAAAAAATACAATATAAATGTTTTCTTTTCTGAACACTATCTTCAGTGACATTATCAACTACCTGAAAGGGGGTTCCAAAGAGGATGGCTCTAGACTGTTCTCAGTGGTAGCAGATGACAGAACAAGGAGTAATGGTCTCAAGTTTCAGTGGGGGAGATTTAGGTTGGATATTAGGAAAAACTTTTTCACTATGAGGGTGGTGAAACACTGGAATGCATTACCTAGGGAGGTGGTGGAATATCCTTCCCTAGAAGTTTTTAAGGTCAGGCTGGACAAAACCCTGGCTGGGATGATTTAGTCGGGGATCGGTCCTGCTTTGAGGACCCCTCAATCCCCTCAGGAGGTCCCTTCCAACCCTGATATTCTATGATTCTATGACTGGGACTGGCCCTAAGGTAAATTGAATTTGAGACCCCTGCTTTAAATGTTCACTTCTGATTCAGTAAACAACCTTCCTTTCTGGTAAGCAGATCAGTCTCCTGTGTGGATAGCACATTCAAGCATTAGGAACTGCCAAGACTTTGTACAGCCTAAATAATCATAGTTAATTGTGCTAAATCATATCCGAGAGGTTTATTCACTTTGTCACATATAGCAGAAATATTTTCACTTTATAACTAAAAAGCCAATCACAGTGTATCTCTCCACAATGCAGGTGCTAAAAAAGATTTTAAATGGAAGCTGCTTCCCAGTGCACAATAAAAAGCTGCATAATATAACTGGAAATTATCCTTTCAACAGCAGATGTCAAATTATTCTACATTTTAAGCTTTCTATAAACAAAAAAATGAAAAAGACAATTAAAATAATGAATATTTATCTCTATAATAAACTAATCTTCTTGTACACATAACATTTAATGAATTTAAGTATTATATACTGTAGAAATAATGATCAATTGGTTACTAGAGAATAATCTCTTCTCCACCATCCATGGTAGTATGTCCAGGTGATACTGTGAACACTCACACAGCTCAAACTCTTCTAGCTATATACTATTTAAAGCCCCAATTCCTACAGCAGGAGCTGCTATCTTAGGTCCTTGCAGAATCCCTTTGAATTTTAATGGGGATTTGTATGGGCATAGCAGTCTGTGCTAGGAGTTCTCAATGCAAGATCAGGGGATAAAGGAACAACATTTTTTTCTGTTTTTCTTTAATCCGTTTTTCAACCATATACTGTTTAAAATCCTAACATTTTATATCTGTCTGGCTCAAACAGCTAAACAGCTTTATGTCCTGTCACATCTTAAAAGAAAATTAAACAAACTCAAAATTACATTATGAAATGCAGCATGGCACACTGGAAATATTTTAAAAATTCAGATTAATTTAAAATGCATGATCTTAAGAAAAAAAATTTCAAGATTTTCTTTTTATGATTAAATCTTCTAAAACAGGGTTGATTGGTAACCAGAACAAGAACTAGAAGTGCAAAAGCAAATTAAATTAACATACTGTGGAGTATCCCTGATCTTTAGGAGAAAATCTCACATTTGTAGGCTTTAAACTGTAACACTGACAAAAAGACCGCTTGCTTAATTGTTCAGCTACTGTTTGTTTCCAAAATCCCTTAACCCCTACCTTCTTTAACAATTCAATTATATATAAAAAAGTTGCATTGCTCTTCTACAGGTAACTCTTTCACCATGAATTCTGCACATGTGACTATGTGGGTAACGACAGAGATTAAACACAGTATGTAAGTAGCAAATCCAATTAAATCTCTGCCTGGCTTTTGTACCATGAAGGTTCACACATGAATCTGAAAGCACCCAAATAAGTGATTTTTCAGCTTTACAATAAAAAGCCTAATAGGTTTATTAAATCTGCTCTTCTTTGGCTGTAATCGTACCTTAGAGATGCTACAGTTCCATACTTTCATGTCACTAAATAAACTTTAATTTCATTTTGAATTAAAAAGAATATGAAAAAACATATCTTAATGACCAGCATGAGGAATGTACAAACTCAACCTTGCATTTTAGTCCATTTAATGCCAAAGCTGTGAGAGGATAGGCAGGTAGGCAGATAGCTCTCCAAAGATGTTTTCTGTGCATTGTGAGGTACATAATAATTGTGTTGCCCCACAAAGTCATAAGAAGCTGTATTGGGACAGTCAATTGCCTCCTAAAGACATCACTAGTGTGTGTAGTGGATACTGAAGGCCACTAGTATACCACATCCCATGAGAACAACAGGCATGGGGAAGAGAAGATGATCCAGGGTTTATGGTTTGGAATGAAAATCATACACAACTCTATAGACCCAACTGTACAATCCTTAAACATGTTGGTGAGAACTCACTCGCTCAGGTAGCTCTATTGGCTTCAGTGGGACTACTCATATGAAAAATTGCTCACAAATGGGCTGACAGTCCTTGGCTGAATTTTGCTTTAAGCTTATTGGGTTAATATGAAACCAAAGTGAAACTGAAAGCATACTCTTCAGTAAGATATCTATTCTTGATTTAAAGCTTCAAGTGATGGAGAATCTACCACATCCAAAGGTAAAATTAAAGTTTATGCTTAGGAATTCTTCACTGCTATCCCACATTACAGTTTTGATATATCTTCTTTTAAATAATATTTTAATATATAATTAGAACATATAACCTAAAGAGTTACCAAAATACTAACTGTCAGCAATAGTTGTGACTTCCTCATTTCGATACAACCAGCTGACAACAGGTGCAGGTGAACTAGTAACATGACAAATCACTTCAGCATCTTCTCCTTGTCTGAATTCTTGTGGTGTTATTATGTCTCGGAAAGTGAGCTTTTCTAAAAAGAAAGAAAACTGAATTTAACAAGCGTTTCCTGTTTTGTTTAGCAATACAAGTTACATGCACAGTTACTCTGAATACAGCAAGAAATCATAGAAATTAGAGATGTGAAAGCTAGTTCATTTTTTCTCTGAGTGCAGCAGAGGACTGTTCCAGTGTATTATCTATGGCTTTGGCCAGCCTAGGCATAAATGTTCCTGGTAATGAGAATTCCACTATTTCCATTGAGAAATAATTGCATAATATCTTAGAATCATAAAAAATGTAGGGCTGGAAGGGAGCACAAGGGAGCTCAAGAGATTATCTAGTCCATTCCACCACCACTCCCTCTTAGGCAGCACCAAATAAGATCATCCCTTACTGATGTTTGTCCAACCTGTTCTTTAAAACCATCAATGAAAGAGATTACACAACCTCCAATTACGTAACCAATTCCAGTACTGAAGTATCCTTCCAGTTAGAAAAAATTCTCCTGATATCTAACCTAAATCTCCTATGCTGCAAACTAAGACCATTACTTCACCTAGTTTCTGTGGACTTGAAGAACAATTGGTTACCATCCGCCTTACAAGAGCCCTTAACATATTTGAAGACTATGAGGTCCCCCATCAGTGTTCTTTTCCCAGGACTAAACATGCCCAGGTTTGTTAACCCTTCCTGACATGACAGGTTTTCTAAACCCCCTTTAAAATGTTTTTTGTTCTTCTGTAGACTTTCTCCAGTGTGTCCACTTTTTCCTTAAAGCATGGTGTCCAAAACTGGACATAATAGTCCAGCTGAGTCCCCACCAGTGCAGAGTAGAGTGGTATAATTACCTCCCTTGTGTTTAGTAGAACACTCCTATTAATATGTCACAGAATGATATTAGCTTATGGTTTTTTTGCAAATACATTGTATTGTTGGCTCATAGAACTACCGCCTAGCTAGTTATTCCCCAGTTTCTATTTGTGCATTTGATTTCTCCTTCCTAAGTGTAGTGTTTTGCACTTGTCATTATTGACTCTCATCTTGTTGATTTCAGACAGATTCTCCAATTAATCAAGATAATTTTGAATTCTAACCCTGTCCTCCGCAGTGCTTGCAATCCCTCCCATCTTGGTGTCATCCAGAAATGTTATATGCAATATGTCCACTCCATTATCCAAGTCATTAATTAAAAGATTGATTAATGGGACTCCATTAAATATGGCCTCCCATTTTTATAGCAACCCCTTAATACCTAGTCTTTGAGTATGGTATTTCAACATGTTATGCATCCACCTTATAGTAATTTCCTCTAGACCAGATGTCCCTAGTTCGTTTATGAGACTGACATGTGGGATAGTGCCATAAGGATCTTTGAAGTAATCTCTTCCGTTTGAATATACAAAATAATTTCTTACTTACTTCTTGCTTTCAACATTTTTGGGCTCAACTGTGGAACTCTTACTCATATTGTGAGCATTAATTACTCCAGTGAGTAGCCTTGTTGACTCAATTATTTGGTGTTTTTCTTCAAGTCCCGGCTGCTGAAGGCAAGTGATTGTGAGAATTTCAGTTTTCATGGGGGAGGAGTAGTGTGGGGGACGACTTTCTAGCTATCATGTTGTGGAGAAAAGCCTGACATCATCAACTGGCTCAAAACCCAAAAGGCAAATAATAAGAAACCTGATTATTTTTAAATTGTGATTTTTTTTTAGCCAATAAGACCCATTTTTTGGAGATCTGATTTCTGAATATTTGGGGAGGTAATACCATAAGTAAGTATTCAGTTGTGTGAGTAAGGGTTGCATAATTTTAGCTGTTATTGCAGGATAGCTCAACAGCTACACTGTGGCTTTTAATCCACCACCTTCTTTAGGCACTACTGTGGAACTGTACAGACCTAAGACGAGCTCTGGAGGAAACTGCTTCTCAGTGACACATCCTCTGTCGATGCAACTCACTGCATATGTGTAGTGCACAAACATGTGGTTTTATCAATAACATTTATTTTTAAAATTATCTATCATTTGATATCTGCTGCACTGTTAAAGCTGCAGTACTTTAAGATTTTATCTTGCATTTACCTGGCACATTTCAGTTCATAAGTCTTGGCCTGACCATGAACCATATCCTGCCATGAATATTTATGCAAAAGTCACCATTCAAATCAATAAGGAATTCTGCTTAAATACTAATGGCACAGTATGGCCCCTCTTTTTGGTTTTGTGTTAGCCTTAAGCCTCTTCTGTATTATGTATTTTGCATTGAAGTAAAGAATTCTGATTGATCTAATTGATGTAAAGAATTCAGTTCAATATTCCGTACTTTTTAAAGTGATGTCAATTACAACTTGACAAAAGACTAGGGACCGAATGGCTAGGCAGCAGTTCTGCGGAAAAGGACCTAGGGGTGACAGTGGATGAGAAGCTGGATATGAGTCAGCAGTGTGCCCTTGTTGCCAAGAAGGCCAATGGCATTTTGGGATGTATAAGTAGGGGCATAGCGAGCAGATCGAGGGACGTGATCATTCCCCTCTATTCGACATTGGTGAGGCCTCATCTGGAGTACTGTGTCCAGTTTTGGGCCCCACACTACAAGAAGGATGTGGATAAATTGGAGATAGACCAGCGAAGGGCAACAAAAATGATTAGCAAAAAGAAAAGGAGGACTTGTGGCACCTTAGAGACTAACCAATTTATTAGAGCATAAGCTTTCGTGAGCTACAGCTCACTTCCTCAGATGCATATCGTGGAAACTGCAGCAGGCTTTATATATACACAGAGAATATGAAACAATACCTATTCCCACCCCACTGTCCTGCTGGTAATAGCTTATCTAAAGTGATTTCCAGCACAAATCCAGGTTTTCTCACCCTCCACCCCCCCACACAAATTCACTCTCCTGCTGGAACACATGAGTTCTGAGGAGATGCTGAGGGAACTGGGATTGTTTAGTCTGCAGAAGAGAAGAATGAGGGGGGATTTGATAGCTGCTTTCAACTACCTGAGAGGTGGTTCTAGAGAGGATGGTTCTAGACTATTCTCAGTGGTAGAAGAGGACAGGACAAGGAGTAATGGTCTCAAGTTGCAGTGGGGGAGGTTTAGGTTGGATATTAGGAAAAACTTTTTCACTAGAAGGGTGGTGAAACACTGGAATGCGTTACCTAGGGAGGTGGTAGAATCTCCTTCCTTAGAAGTTTTTAAGGTCAGGCTTGACAAAGCCCTGGCTGTGATGATTTAATTGGGGATTGGTCCTGCTTTGAGCAGGGGGTTAGACTAGATGACCTTCTGAGGTCCCTTCCAACCCTGATATTCTATGATTCTATGATTCTAAAACTTCTGTAGGATGCTTTTACATATTCATTTTGCATCATGCAGTATATTTACATTTGAAGAAATAATCCTCCATTAATTGTTTAACTCTATTTTAAAAATAATAGTACTTTGGTGGTTTATAAATATTTATACCTCATCACATATAGGATTTTATGTCACATAAGTCCTTATACAACCAAGAACAGGAAAAAAAATAACATAAAAGCCATTGCAAACTCTTTTAAACTGTATATGTTGTGTCTCTTGCACTCCAAATCAATGCACAATTTGACTATTGTAAGAGGATTTATTTTGGTGCAGATCTATCTCCCTCACAAACACATTTTGTCCTTTTCATGATAGAGAGGTATATATGGTGCATCCTCATGATAAGACTTTGTATTTCAAGACATCAGGTAACTGATGCTATAGCATACTGGATTAATGTACTCTGGATATCAATTCCATTCAAGTCTTTTTCACAGTATATATGCTTGACTGCAACAGATACAATCTATTGCTCCTAAAATTAGATTTATAGAGAAGGGGTATATATTAATTTAGTGTTAATTTTCTGTATAGCAAATGGAATTCAAAATAGATCCTCTCTTTTTATTGTTAGTTTTTCCTTTATGTTTCACTTACGATAAATTTCCAAAACAACAGTAGCTTCTTGAGTCTGTCCTTTTGCATCAGTTGCTTGACACCGATATATCCCAGCATCTTCTACATTTGCATTGTAAATGGTTAGCCGTGATCTAACACCTTCTTTTTGAATGACCACTCTTTGACTAGACACAATCTTCTCTCCTTGTGGATTGTACCAATCTATATTGTCTGGCTCCCCAATCGCTAAAAAAAGCAATGTAAAAAGTAAAGTTCAGCTATAGACACTAAGTAACATTCAGTTGAGTTCTTTCTTTGCAATATCCAGCTTGCCTTGTCTGTAGGAGAAACACAAGTTATAAGACAGACAAAAGAGAAACCAGCAAGTCTGATGGCCATAATTTAACTATTTTGAGCTATTAATAAGAATTAGGAAAATGTTTATACATCCAGCTGAGCCAGATAGCAAAAATTACATTATCCAGTAACTATTTGGGCTATCTGTGGGTATTTTAGAAATAAAAGATTTGGATCAAACCTTTGCCCAAAATCCGAACAAACTTTTTACAAGATTCAAAGACCAAAATCAGAGACCTTTCCCTCCTCCATGACATACTCTAATATTCAAGTACTAGCAAATTTGTCCTACTTAGGTCCCAGCCAATGTTCAAATTTAAAAAAAAAAAAAGAGGAAAGAAAACAGAACCCCCCCCCTTTTTATTTGCTCTACTGATTTTTTTTCCTCAGAGATGTGTTTTCACTATGTTCTATCTGAACCAAAAGCAAGTTTTTGGTTACATGTCAAATTACCATGGTGTACAGCCATGGTAATAATCACATTTGTAGAAAGAAACAGATTTTGAACCAGAATTACAACTTCATTTTGACAGTGTTTTTAGAAAAAAAATTCTTTTTAATAATTGTCTATGGAACAAAAGCATTTTGGCAAACAAAATTTGTAAGAACATTATACAACATTATAGATGCAATCAGATACATGTTTACCTATTTGTATTTAAGAGTAACTATTTACATTTCCATATTTAAAGGTTACATTCTAGTTTTACGTTGCCATTGGACTAACGTTTTTAAGTGAGCCAGGAATTGGTGAGCAACCACTGGCCTATATTCAAAGAACAGTCCTTAAAACTGTATCACACTTTTCAGAACGATCTGATTTCCAGCTGGTTGAAGCTGTTTTTTCCTCTTTTTCTTTTTTTAACTCACAGTGAATAAACTGTAACCCATCTAACTGCCTGAGTGGTTGGCATAAATCCCCTCAGATATAACTATATGCTAGATATTCAGATAACATTGGGCCAGATTCAGTATCAAATCCTGCTACTACCACATTCTGCATCACAGAATTACATAGACCATCCCCCAACTTGGAATAAAACTAAAATCCCAAGGCGGAGAAGTTTACTTCTCTGCAGAGGTTGTTGTATATCAGCTATGTGACATCAGATCACATCCCTGCTAAGGGAGGAGAGCCTGAAACCCTTTTTGCCCCGATAGATTATGAGAATGACACCGGTGAGTCTCCCAAGTAAGTGAAAAGCCTCCCTGAGCCTGTGGCTGTGGGGATTGGTTTCTACAGGTGACTGACAGTCAGCTGTGAAGAGCTCAAAAAGGGTGCATGCCCCAATGAGCAGTGACAGCTGAGAGTTCCACAAAGGTTCAATGGACTTGTTTGACTGGACAGGAGGATATGCCAGCAAATCTAAGACATCCCCCAGTGAGACAGGAGTGGTAAAGGACACAGGATCAGTCTGGACCAACACAAGATTCCGATCTGGTCCTCTGCTTTTGGCTGTTTGGAGTTCTAGATAGTTGTTGTTAACAAGGCTTATGAGGACATGTATTTTGCACACTATGAGTCATCCAATGATGAGTCATTTGAAAATAATAAAAATGAACTCTTACCTAATAACATTTAAAAGATACGGCAGTTCCACTGTTACTGCAACAAAACTGTAACATTGTTTACAGATTATTGATTAAGCAATTTGACAAAACAGGTATGAATATTCTCATCTTAATGCAGGGATAATTTTGACCACAATGATGGCATAACTCTAAATGCACATTTTATATTATATATAAAATTATTTCTAAGAAAAATTACTGGCCTCATCTTGAGAGAAGCTAAACACATCAGTCACAAATTTGATTTATAAAACGCAACCTCCAGGTTCCCTGACTTTTTTTAAACATGGTCAATTAATAGCAGAACCATGACTCCAGCAGGTAACTCAATCCTATCCATAATAATAAAGCAACTGTCTCACCTATGCAGGTCTCAGCCTGACACTGGTTAAGACCTTGGACCTCACTAATTGAACAAGATACAACAGAGATACAAAGTGAAATCCTGACCCTTTTAAAGTCAGTAATAGTTTTCCACTGACTTAAGTGGGGCCAAAATTTCAGTCTTATAGCTGGATGTCAGTAGCAAACTAAAACTACTTCAATGCCACAGAATGAAGCCTGGCAAAACTCCCATTGACTTAACATGGGTCAGGATTTCATCACCATCTCCACACTAACCCTCTTAACATCTCCACATACACCTTCAATTAGAGATGATAAAACAGACCCACGTCAAAACCCACATGAAAGCATCTTTGATGTATGATTTTTTTTTTTTTTTTTTAGTACTTTTCAGGTTCAGGTCCTATGTTTGAGAAATAAACTATTTGGCAAAGTTTTCTAAAGTACTGCTAAAACTTTCCCTGGGTAAAAAGTTGATTGCACGAGAAAAAGTAATTCTAACTTTTCAGGTTACATATGCTCTGTTGGATACTGAAACAGTCACTCAGGTGTAACTTCAGAGCAGCATGCTATGTCTAATTTATTCATTAGCTATTTACCAAAAATGATTCAATTATGATCTTATATATTCATTCTAATATTAGTGTTTAGACAAGTAAAATTATTTTAATAGAGCAAAAAATTTACATACATAAATAATTTATACTGATGGAAATCAATTTCAAAATAAGAGATTTAGTCTGTTTGGCACGTGAAATCAACAGTCTGTAGACTGAAAGCATACATTATGTGAAGCCAATGTAACAGGACTTGCTATTTATCACAACATGCAAATAGTCAGAATTCAATGCAAATATTGAAACAATATACTTTAAATATAAATATTTCTAAGCCAATTAATAACATTCAAATTATGAAAAAGTTTGATCTGAAAATTTAGCAAAACATACCTGGAGATATAATGAAATACATACCTGTGCATGTGAAGAATTTGGATTCGCCCACGCTAAGCTCTACCTTGCTAAGTGAAATCGTCACTTGAAGGAGAGCTGAAAAATACAATGTAAATACAGCATGAATACATTCTGCATGTATCAGTTAAAAGATGCCTACACACAGTATATGTACTGTACAAGCAGCACAAAAAAGATTGAGTGTCAGCTAAACATAGTATCTCCCAAAATAGAGTATTTATAGCAGTGGTGAAAGAAATCTAAGAGTAAGTTAGAGATCACGTTTTAGATGCAAACTATAACATCCCAGTAAAGTTAACTTGATGGGAAATGTCCTGGAGATCCTAAGTATTCAGTTTCTCTCTCTCTCACACACACACACACCCAAGAGATAAAAAACCCTCTCAAATACATAGCCACTCTATATGAAGGACCTAAGCAACACCGATACTTTACACGCTGCTTATTGTAGATGCAGCACTGAAAGCACAAATGAACTAAGAAACCCTTTTTTCCAGAGATGGAATACAATTAACACAGGGCCTTACTGAATCCTAGAGTAAGTAGGTGCATCTGCATAAGTCAATTGGGTGCATAGAATTTGGCTTACATATGCACACACACCAAGATAGAATACTAAAAGAAAAAGTCATACTAATTTCAAGTTCTACTAGAAACAGAAAAAAAGTAAAATATCTGCCAGATGGAAAAGAACCAAAGTTTTAGGGAATGAAATTTTATTTACAAAGTTCTGAGAGTATTATAAACAAAAGAATTATAGGGTGATTGGGACTCTAAAAAATATTAGATAGTGTCTTTTCAACATTTTTTTAGTTTTGAAACACATGATTGATTCATATATCTCAAAGGCGTGAGGAAGTGACTGAACTCCTTTAAAACCATGTTCTGTACAATTGTGTACAGTGAATGCTAAAGATGGCCATTTAGACGGAAGATTTCACCTCACCAGATCCTTGATCCACCGTTATCATGGGAGTCTGAGGATATGTCTACTTTAGAACTAAACACCCATGGCTGGCTCGTGACAGCTGACTTGGGCTTGCAGGCGTGGGGCTCAGGGGCTGTTACACTATGGCATAGACATTTGGGCTTGGGCTGAAGTCTGAGCTCTGGAACCCTCCCCCCTCGCAGGGTCCTTGATCCTAGGCTCCAGACCGAGCCCAAACACCCACTACAATTAAACAGCCCTTCAATCTGAGCCCCGCAAGTCTGAGTCAGCTGGCACAGGCAAGCTCAAGGTTCTTCTTTGCAGTGTAGATGCACCGTAGAGGACAGCTGGGGGTGAGCAGAGTTACTATCAAATTTATTTTATATGACAAAATCTTTTTCTTCCATGAATATGTTACATTTTATAACACTTTGAAAAACTCCTTGTACAGTACTGACTGTACTGCTATTAACTACAGAATAAAAAGTGAAAGCATAAGCCCAAAAACAGATTTGAAAGAGTATTTCATACATAATATAGCGCCATACGGCAATTATTACCATCAGTAAAAGACAATCCAAACAATTATGCAATACCTGTTCTAGCTCCACATAAACAGCTTGGATAAGGGAAGACACAGACCATATTTGAATTTATAGACTAATAACCCATTTCATGTAAGAGAAAGTGGTCCTCTCCGTAGAACTTCAATAATGGCCTAAAACATTTACAAATCAAAAGTTCTTCTTAAACCCACCGTAAACTTTTAATGAATAACAAGTGGGCATGATTTAAGTCATTATCTTCTTAACTACTTTTAATTTATTCAGTTGTTCTGAACAAGAATGAAATGTTTGAGTGTGGAATTGGGGGATTGTCTGTGAGGGACCCTCAACTATGGAACACCTTTTCTGAGGGCATCAGAATGAGCTCAAGTCTTCCCATTTTCAGAGACTGATGCCAAACCCATTGTGACAGGATCCCCAGGATGCAACCTGGATTTAGGGTAACGCTGCTCCCCCATAACTCTCTAGCCTGGGCTGTCACTCACAATACTATGTTAGTGACATGCAGAAAACTCCTCTGGGAACTATCATCACTCAGTACAACAGCACGTGCAACCCCAAACCCAGCTATATAGCATGAATGCTCCCTGAGCCATTCACAAAACAGAAAGGCACCAGCAAATCTGTCAACCCCCAGCCTTGCACCCCGAGAATATTCCATTCCTGGTCAGAAGCCAGACCAGTAGATGTTTATTACGCAGGCCATCCCTCCTTCCATGTGGAGAGGACATTCACTATCCTTTGTAAACTGAGTTGAGATTTCCCAAGCACTTCAAGCAAAACAAACTGTTTTAGGTAAAATATAAAACAGATTTATTAAGTACAGAAATATAGATTTTAAGTGATTATAAGTGTTAGGCACAAAAGGTCAAAAATAGTTACCAAAGAAAATATGAGATAAGTGCAAGTCTAAATCTCTAGTCCTTATTTGTCTTGACAGTATTTGAATCAATCAGTTTTCTCACCCCATTAGATGTTGCAGTTCTTAATACACAAGCTTCCCCTTTAAGGCTGGGACCAGTCTCCTCAGTTCAAGTCTTTGTCTTCTCAATTTCTTGTTGCTTCCAACATAGGTGCAGGAGGAGAAAGGCCAAAACATGACGCCACTATCCCCCATTTTATATCCTCAGTCCATGTGCCTGGAAAACACTAGCCCAAGCATGTCCTGGTGGACTTTGCTGAGTCACAGGGTTGAGCAATCTCCCACTATGTGATGCTTGTGCAGCTCTCTTATAGTATTGTAAATTCCTTGTTTACAACTCCCCTTCTGATTAATGGTTGCTTAACACCTTCCTGGAAGTGGATCCCAATGTAGCAGGAGAGACCCTCAAACTTACAAAATATTTCAGTAACAACCATATAGGAAAAATCTCAACTTTATACATACTAATGATATACATATTTGGACAAAACAATGGGTTCCAGCAGATCATGACCTTTCACATGATACCTCATATGGCATGCTTTGTATGAAATATATCATATTTAGATGACAGGAGTGACTATGGGGGCTCCACACTGCTGCTTTCAGAGTACCTCCCCCATCTTTTCACAACAGCTCTCCCACAACAACAGAAGAAGACTATATTAATAATATTAATAAAATAATAACAACGTGTTCAAAGTATAAGTGGTCAAACCCCAAAATAGCAAGCACACAGCCCATTTCAGGTTAAATTATATGCTAGTCTAAATATTGCATCTGACACTCCATAAATGTTTGGCACTCCATAAAAACAGTCAGACAGTGAGAAAGGTTGTACAAATAGAAGTTTAAGCTCAGTTTGTTGAAAAGTCTGGGAGACTTATTGATCTGACAAAATAATTCAGGACACTATATGTTTATACATCTGACCACAAACAAGACCCAGTAAACAAGAGATGAACTAGTTATCTAAAATGTTAAACCCATTGTTTTAGAGTTCCCTTTTAAGTTTCATTGCATAGAATCATAGAACTGGAAGTGAACTCGAGAGGTCATCTATTTCAGTCCCCTGCACTCAAGGCAGGACTAAGTATTATATGGACCATCCCTGACAGGTGTTTGTCCAACCTGCTCTTAAAAATCCCCAATGGTGGAGATTCCACAACTTCCCTAGGCAATTTATTCTAGCGCTTAACCACTCTGACAGTTAGGAAGTTTTTCCTAATGTTCAACCTAAACCGTCCTTGCTGCAATGTAAGCCTATTGCTTCTTGTCCTATAGTCAAAGGTTAAAAAGAACAATTTTTCTCCCTCCTCCTTGTAACAGTCTTTTATATACTTGAAAACTGTTATCATGTCCTCTCTCAGTCTTCTCTTCTCCAGACTAAACAAACCCATTTTTTTCAATCTTCCCTCATAGGTCATGTTTTCTAGACCTTTAATCATTTTTCAAGTATCAGAGGGGTAGCTGGGTTAGTCTGGATCTGTAAAAGCGACAAAGAGTAGATTATAGTTAGTTCAATCAGGGAGGATGAGGATGAGGGAGGATGAGGCCCTGATTGAACCAATCCTCCCTAACTAACCTCATTATCCCAAGCCTGATTCTTGTTTGCATATTTATACCTGCTTCTGGAAATTTCCATTACATGCATCGGACGAAGTGGGTCTTCACCCACTAAAGCTTATCCTCCAATACGTCTGTTAGTCTATAAGGTGCCACAGAACTCTTTGCCACTTTTAATCATTTTTGTTGATCTTCTCCAATTTGTCCACATCTTTTCTGAAATGTGGCACTCAGAACTGGACACAGTACTCCATTTGAGGCCTAATCAGTGTGGAATAGAGCAGAAGAATTACTTCTTGTGTCTTGCTTACAATACTCCTGCTAATACATCCCAGAATGAGGTTCTCTTTTTTTTTTTGCAACAGCGTTACACTGTTGACTCTTATTTAGCTTGTGATCCACTATTACCGCCAGATCCCTTTCCGCAGTACTTCCTAGGCAGTCATTTCCCACTTTGTATGTGTGCAGCTGATTTTTCCTTCCTAGAGTGGAGTACTTTGCATTTGTCCTTATTGAATTTCATCCTATTTACTTCAGACCATTTCTCCAGTTTGTCCAGATCATTTTGAACTTTAATCCTATCCTCCAAAGCACTTGTAACCCCTCCCAGCTTGGTATTGTCTGCAGACTTTATAAGTGTACTCTCTTGTGCATTTTCAAAATTAAACTCCATGTGTGCTGCACCAAAGAAACTAAACACTTACTTTGCTCCATTGCTGGGATGACTATATTGCAATTCAGTGTGGAAAATACCCTGTTGTTGCAGTACATAATTCTTCATTAGATATTCTATTTCCCCTCCTTCTCCAGAATAGAGTAGCTGACCCTTGAGAATAAACTGGGTGGACTCCTTTGAATAGTTTCCAGAAGCAGCCGACACCCTACACAGTTAAAGAAAGTTTCTTACTCAGAAGACCAAACATCAGTCAGAGATCACCAAAGAGGTTGTAGTTCAAAGTTGTCATCCTTTTCTTTGGCTAACAGGTTTTATTGGTTGTTGTTTTATCAGAGCCAAATAAAATTAAACTATCAAGGACAGGTCACACAGAATGACTATCATACCACTTGCTGTCATACAGTAAGCTATCAGCTCTTCATGGCATGGACTGTCTTTTACAGTGTGTTTCCACAGTGCCTAGTACAATGGGATCCAGTTCTTGGTTGGCTCTTATGCACTACCAAAATACATACATTACTCTTGTTTGGAGCTTGCATAACTTCTTTTTAATGTAGGTCAGTGGTAGAGGAGGAGGTTAAAGCAAAGCCAGAATCCAGCATTTTGGTCTGCAGAATGAAGAGAATGTGTTTCCTGACGGTGTGTGCAGCTTCCAGTTGCAAATGGCACTGCATTGTTTTTTTCCTTCCCCTTCCCTTCCCCTGGGCCCTTTGCCTTTTTTTAACAAAAAGATAACCTTTGTAATGAACAGGTGGCCTCCCTTAAGGTCAGGCTCTGTGACTTTCTGTAGACATATAGTCATATATTGTCTACTGGATAAGGTCTTTATATATATGAACTGAGTTCACATGCACTAGTTGGTGATCTATATTTAGGCCATGCTAATAATGTGCACATGGGATGACTACTCCCTTTCAATTTGCATCATTGTGTACACACATCAGGGGCTCGGGGCACACTAAGTGTATGATGTTCTGGGAGAGTATCCCATAGTCCTTTGCTTCACTGCTGAGCAATATGTATTCTGGGATTTTTCTCACTACATATTATGGGATGCACAGGAGAAGCCAGGTGGAAGCCAGTGGAATTCTGGAACTTGGGGTCAAACTAAAAAAAAAAATCTCGTGATTCTGCTGTCTCACTCCTGTTTCCTTTTTTTTTTCTGGATTGCTGTCAGCCAGCATGGACCCAGCTATAGATCTGCAGCACTATGCCAGTAACTGTTGTGATGGGGCAAGGCCAGATGGCTATAGAAAAGTAGTGGGAGATAGATATATTAGCTCCAGGCTAAACAAATCCCTGGTACCAGGTTAGTGAAATGGAAGCTGCTCTGGGTCAATTAAGACACCTGGGGCCAATTAAGAACTTTCCAGAAGGCAGGGAGAAGGCTAGGTTGATTGGGACACCTGAAGCCAATCAGGGGCTGGCTGAAACTAGTTAAAAGCCTCCCAGTCAGTCAGGTGGGTGTGCATGTCAGGAGCTGTGGGAGGAAGTTGTGCTGTTGGAGAGGCTGAGTAGTACACACCATATCAGGCACAAGGAAGGAGTCCCTGAGGTAAGGGTGAAGTGGAGCTTGAGGAAGTGAGGGCTGCTGTGGGGGAAGTAGCCCAGGGAATTGTACATGTCATATTTCTAAAAGGTCAACTACCATAGCTGATACTATTAGGGTCCCTGGGCTGGAGCCCGGAGTAGAGGGTGGGCCCAGGCTTCCCCCCACCTTTGCCCCCTGATTCATCACTGAGACTGGGAGACAACAGAGACTGTGCAAGAAAGGATAACTTCTCCTTAGCTCCCTTGCTGGCTTATGAAGAAAATGGCTCAGTAGACTTTGACCCTTGTCTCTAGTGAGAGAAGGGTTACATGGAGGGTCACAGTGAGCCTCTGAGGCTAGCGAAATCCACCAGGAAACACGGGACCCACGGAAGCAAGGACAGAGCTTTGTCACACTGTGAATACTCAGACACTGTTCGGGCTTTATCTGAGCTCTTGAAGCAACATGGCTTTAGTTTTGGACTTCGCCCATTGCACCAAGCAGATGCTGTGACTGCAGCAGCGGCTTCTCCAACAGCACCAGCAGCAGCAGCAATGGAAAAAGGAGGATGACACTAAGCAATTGCTACTACGGAAGCTGTTCCTGGATCAGCTCCACGCAGTGCAATGCTATTGCTTAGGATTGCCCCAGAGCCACGGTGGCAGTGTACCAACATGCCACACTCTCTACATGTTGAGAAGCAGGTTGTCATTGCCATCTGGAAGCTGGTAACCCTTGAACATTAGCAGCCCATAGGCAACTAAATCAGCCCAGGGAGATTGACTGTTGGCGCCATTACTGTGTGCAATGCTGTTGTACCCAATATCAGTCCCAAGATATTAGAGACCAGGTGGGTGAGGTAACACTTTTATTGAACCAACTTCTGCTGGGGAGAGAGACAAGCTTTCAAGGTAAACAGAGCTCTTCCTCAGCTGTGGTGGGCCTGGTTTCAATACTGGGGTCCTGGCACTTAATCCTCAGGTCTGCTGGGGCCATTGTCACACAGATGCATGATACCATGGATAAGGAACTTTCACACTGGGTTATAAAACTTCCTAATGATCAGGAGATTAAGTCTCTGCCTTGTCTTGTTCTTAGGCCTTCTAGCATTGAGTGTCAGGTCTCAAAGTTATCAGGGGAATAAAATGGCTTTAAAAGAGTTGGGATCCCAGTTGCAATTGTTCACACTGCCTGGAGCTGGGGCCAGGGAGGGGAATGGCCTCTGGAAGCACAGCTGTGGAGGTACAGCAGGGAACATATGCTGGTGTTTTCAGTACCTTGTACTGTCCAGGAGCTGAAAAACATGGCTGGGTCCTGGTTGAGGGCATAGGATTGTCTGTGGGTCCACTAGCTGTATGATCTGCAGAAGAATATGCTGCTTCTGTACTGCCTCCGGAGTGGAGTCGCCTCTGCATGTTCCTGTCTTTCTCTACAGTGTCTTTGCCATGGCAACACTGTCTCTGGAGAACTGCCTGTCTTTTTCCCCTCTTCAGCCTCAAATACAACCTCCACCTTTCCCTTGTATTCAATCTGGGGGAGAAGAGATTCTGCACTTAGATCTGTGAACATTGCAATCTGAATTCTCCATTCCTTCCCCCTCAGGTTAGCCAGTCATTCCAGCCATTGATAAAGGCCCTGGCCTTTTAGGGTCTGGGTGCTGAAGGAACTGTGGCTGGGGAAGTAGGAAAAAAACCACAACAAGCAGCAGTTATTGTTCATATTGCAGGGAGGCTATGATAGCATTTTTAACATGCATTTCTAATTTTCCCTCCCTGAGATTCTTCCCAGTCTTAGAGGAACCTCAGAGCTAGGGTGTGGAGGAGGGGGCTAGAATAGGATTTTGGGGTAGGCAATATATACTGTTTGGGTTTGCAGTTGTGCCTTAGAAGCTGGGTGTGGGGGAGCTGGGAATCATGTTCCCAGTTTGGCTTTGCAGTTTTGCTGTGCCTTGGAAGTGCTTATGTGGGGCCAAAGGGATTAGTGGGGGGCATCTGGGGGCATCTGGGGGCAAGCTGGATAATAATCCCCTCTACATCCCCTTTATGCTGTCCTCACTCTTGATGACATTATATCGAGGCAGGTGACTAGGACTAGGTGACTAGGACGTAAATGATAACTCTTTTCAAAAAGACTAAGGCAGACCAACAAGATATGCTGTGAAGCTATTCACCAGAATGGCCCCCCCACAGCACAGAAGAGCTGTAGGAGAGGAAGAGAATTGCAAGCTATACTGCAGGCAATGACCATTCCATTATCCCACAAAATGTCCATACCAAATGAAAACAACTTATCTGTCTTAAATTCTGCTTACCTCCCCTCCAGACATGCTGAAGGTGCAGAGAAAAATGGACTGGATTCTCCATTAATTGATTGAAGCCAGTTCCCAGTCTCTGTAGGTCTATGAAAACCCATTAAGAGCTATACAGCTATGATACCCCTAAGGTAAACTTCTTTTCCCATATGAATGCTTGTTACTGGGTATATATACTTCAGCAGAGCACAGCAGCCTTAGTATCTTTACAGGCATGCAATGCCGCAGTCTGTGTCATGTACGTTGATTATGCTAACCAAACACCTTTTCCTGGAACCATTAAATCAATAAATGGTGTGAATTTCACACAAGTGAATGTTTTCACTAGTTAAATATGCTGTGGGAGGGGACATGTGGTACAGATTGCAGTTGCACCATGCTGCCATCTGCCATTTTGAGTAAGTGAATGGGTTTGGGGGGAGCATTTGCCAGGCTGGGAAGAGGGATAGATGGGTGTGCGCCCTCCATGGCATTGGCTTGTAAACGGTTGATAGAGCTTTAGCACGAAATAGAAGCAGATTGCCAAGTGGGAGCAGCCACCATTTTGAAAACGTGTATAGGGAGGAGCAAACAGAGTGCGGCTGAGGGAGGGAAAGAGGCAGATGGGGGTGGAGACTTGGAAAGGCTCCTAGCCCACATCTGCCAAAAATAACTGCAGCTGTGCAGCAGCCAGAACGGAAGTTAGCACAGCTGTGTAGTAAAAGAAGAAATTGTGAGGATAGACACTTACACGCTGAGGTATCGTCGATATATATTTATTCCAGTGACTGGCCTCAAGAGCTTGCTGCACGAACACTTCACCCCAGACGGAGAGATCTAGAGTCTCAGCATGACTCCAAGCGGCTGCTTGAGACATGGTGTAAAGGCTTCTGGAGTAATAGTCTTTCAATACTGATACAGTTGAATTGAGGAGCTCCATACCAGTTTTGAAATGAGGGAGGGGACATCCAGTCAACTTGACATGAGAGAAGTGGCGGGCACACAGGTAAACAGACTGAGCATCAGGAAGGGAAACTCATAAAAGCACTGTGGGATAGCAGTTGGAGGGCTGCCAAAGTAGTGCTATGGCAGCTTTGCAGGCACACAAACAACGGACTGAACTAACTCAATTTGCATCAAAATTAGTATACTCTGAAAGGGGACTCCAGAGTTCTTAATACAAATGTGGAGTTGGTGCACTCTAAGGAATTGTGTTGTGTATACACAGGCATTTTCATAGTAGACTAACTAAAGTTACAGCAAACAAATGGCTCCCTCCTCCTGCCCACCCACCACGTACACAAGCCCAATAAATGATATACAGTATAATACATTTTCAATATGATAAAATGAAAATTGGATTGGAAGAAATCTAATTTGCCAAAATGGGAATAAATGTGCTTAATTCCCCAGTTACTGCACAGCTGAAGGTTTGTCCAGAGGAATCACCGACATACAGGTTAATATGCTAGAAGACCCATACATTCCAGCTCATAGGTATTAACAAGGAAAAGAGGTTTGTCTCTTATCTATTGTGCTGAACACAGTACAAATGAAACTAAGTTTGTATGGCATAGCATGACATAAAATGAAGTAAACTGTTAAAAATGCCCATTGAAAGGGTCATAAATAAACCATTTCACTAGAAAACTCTTTTCTGAGACTAAGAAGCAAGTATTATATCTGGAAGAAACTGAAGAAAAAAAAACATTTGAATAAATTTATTCCAACAGAGTCACTGTTGTCTGCTTTTGCATATGTCTACACTGCAGCTGGGAACATGCCTCTGAGCCTGGGTAAATAGATATGCTCTAATTCTGCTCAAGCTAGTGCACTAAAAATAGGTATCCAGAGGTTGTAGCTATGAGAGCATCTACACAGAGATTGCCTGATTCCACTCAGCAGAAAATGAGTAATTGCTCAGGCCTTGCACAATTCGCATTTCCTCTGGTTGCACAAGAGAATGGTTAATGGAAGCGCTTGCATCCTGAGAACTTTGGAAAATATAGTCACTTCATTTAGGTGCCTTATTAGGAGCTGAATTCTTTTGCAAGTCTGTCCACAAAGGTATGTCCACACTGCAGCTGTCAGGGTGCCCCCTAGCCCAGGAAGACAAGTATGATCAAGCTAACACTCTCTAGAAATAGCAGCGTAGATATTGTGGCATGAGCAGCGGTATGGTCTAGATACCTGAGTACAAGCCTGTCCAATACCCTGAGTCTATACTAGGGCAGCTAGCCCATCCAGCTACAACCTCTACATACCTATTTTCAGTGCACTAACTTGAGCAGAATTAGAGCATATCTGTTTACCCAGGCTCAGAGGCACGTTCCCAGCTGCAGTGTAGACATATGCAAAAGCAGACAACGGTGACTCTTTTGGAATAAATTGATTCAAATGTTTTTTTCAGTTTCTTCCAGATATAATACTTGCTTCGTAGTCTCAGAAGACAAAGTTTTCTAGTCCTAAGGACCATGAGGCTTACTGGCGGAGCCAGTGACAAAGTCCCATACCACAGCTATTAAGAGAAAGAATAATGTTCTGGCTTGCAGATGGTTCTGATGCTCATGGAGCCAGGAGCAGGACACAAATACAGGCATATCTTCGGCTCCATTACCAATAGCAAATTCTTGCTCTGACACCACTGTCAGTCCTAGAACTGCAATCTAATTTTACCCTTCCTCCCTGCAGTCCATGGAGATGAGGCAGGCCCCCTGAGATGGACAGTTAAGAAGCTGTGTGATCTGACAGACGCACTGTGGAGCAAAGGAAAAGACTTTGAGACCAAGTGTAGAATGTGTATTTTTGTTATACTCTATGGAAGCAATAAATCATCCAGAAGTCCATGATGTACCCAAAGCATTCCTCTTTATATTAACCTGTCCATAATAACTACAAGAGGAGATGGGAAGTAAATCCTAGGTTCAGTTTAGCCAAACTCTGTATAAAAGCAAGTTATCCAGTCTCACTACAAGTTACACTACAAATAAATCTGGTGATTGAGGGACCTCAAAAAGTCAGAGTCTGGATGCATATCCCAATTATGAAGAAACGTATAGAGCTCCTCTACCCCCAACACAAGTCCCATATACATTTAATGGTGTGGTAAAAAAAAATCAGTCTTGCTGACTTTCTTCAGGAATTAAATATCTTAGCATCTCAATAACACTGTTTGCAGAGTTTAGTTACACAGCATACCTTTGCATTTAATAAACTGATGGCACTTTGCACATTCTGTATATTAAGTGATATGTTCTAGATAGGTTATGAAAACAACATGTGCTATGAAAGGTCAAAGCAAAAATAGGAATGGAATATACTTTTCCTCCAAGAATGAAATATACTTTTGAAATAGTCCTCTCTCTTCTCTAGCTTAAGAGTTTAGCAAAAATGCTCAACCACATTTAGAATTCTAAGCATAAACGCAATAATAAACTCTATAGAGATATAGTAGCTACATCCCTGAAATCAAAATGAAATCAGATTCTACATATGGCACTTTAATATTTACAAAATAGGAAAATATCAGACCATCTGCCCCATTTTTCCAACCTAGCCAACATTGCCCTTTACTGGCATTGCTTTATGTAAATAGGAATAGAAAAATATCCCTTTATGTAAATTAGAACAGGAAAATATTGTCTAAGTGATTAGTCTAGCAATCTGTGCTTTTGAGGTAGTCAAGCAGAGAGTCCATTACAAGGCTAGCAGAAGCTCGCTCATCACTTATTTGTAGTGTGACATTTAATTAAAACTAAAATATTGTGAAGAGACTACATAGCACAAAAAGTTTTACATCTCATCCACGTTTATTTCAGCGGAAACCACTTAGACATGTAAGGTATTAGGTAACCTGATGATGCCAATATACAGCAGCATGCATATTTTTAAGTTGTTGCTGTACATCAACAACTAATAAATTAAACTACAGGCAACAGTTTGTATCAAGACTGGTTTCAAGGTCTCTGGATGCATGAGTGAATGCTTTGTCCATCTCGTCAATTAAGCTGTTCCATGGACTCATGCCAGCAGAGAGTATGTTTATAACCGTGTTACAGAGAAACCAGAATTCAAACATTTGCTACCTGCTGGTTCTGAGAAAATACTGCTTTTTCCCATGTTTCCAAGGATATTACAGTGCAAGCCAATGAACATTTACAGTGCATTCCTGGGCATACAACTTGCAGGGGAACATGCTGTGAAAAACACTGCTACCATAACATCAACTGTTGTGGGGAAATAATGAAGGGAAGTCAAAATACGCACTCAGCCTTAGGGAGGTGTTATTGTACAGCAGTGAATAAAGTAGAATTGGAGAGGAAGCTGGATGGGATATACAATCTCTCTCCTGTACAATGCTGTCAGTAGTGACAAAGAGTTGTTACCATTTGTAATGGGGTAGCAGGATTCTGATGTCGAGCTACCTGCTTAACTGGTTTGGGAAACATCCAGGGTGACATTGATACAAGAGGAAACTAAGAGAGGGGAAGACCTGAAGGGCATTCCCTAGTCAAACTCCAGGAGAAAGCTTGAGATCAAGTTTATATTAAGTTATCGGAAGATTTTGTTTTGGTTTTAATTATACAGTCACACCCAAGGAAGAGTTTGAAGTTTGACAGAGGGTCTATGTGTTCTGTTAAGTACGAGGAGAGGTTAAGCTCATCTGTGCCCCCCAAAAACTATTCAGTAGTCCCTTCCATGACTACAAGATCCAGGCTAGGACTGATGGGAAACCCTAGCTATTTCAATAGGCAGCAAAGGCTGTGTTTTTAATTAGTCTGTTTGCTAAAGAGCAGGTCTCTGAGTTCAGTGGCTTGAACAAAGAATTCCTGTTCTATTCAGTACAACAGAATCCTAACTCTTCTCTATCTTAAGAGTCATGATATGGTCCAATTGCAAGATCTCAATTAAGAATAGTTCAATATCCCAAACCCACATAAGGAGGTCAGCAGAAGTAGTACTGCTCCACCAGGCAAGAGGGGGACAGGATTTGGGGAGTTTGCCCATCAGAGAGCATATTATCAGGTGGTACTTTCAGAGGGTTTTGTTGGAAATGGTGGGGGTAGATTGATGAAGGGGCAAGGTTGCTGAACCTATAACTACACAGATCCATTGGCCATTCACCCCTAAGGCCACTCCACAACCTGAAAGAAAGTTTCATTCCATCACCACCCCAAATCAACAAGTGACTGCTGAGTGCAGCAAGGACTTGCCTTCAAGTGAGGTTTCAGGAAAGATTCAACATTGGCATGTCCAAATCCTTATATCTGCCTCCATTTTCATGGTTACCTAATGATCATGCAGCATTTGAAAAATAAGAGGGGGGTGGGAAATGTACAGATTTCGACAAAATCTATTTCAGTAAGGTATGAAAAGTTTTAGATCAACTATACTCCAGCTAATAATTTTAATTTTAATTCATTCTGTGTCTTACAATTTACAAAACCTTACCATGTCAGTCCATTTATTTTTTTTTACTTAATTTCTGTTGCATTAAAATAACCATAAT
Source organism: Lepidochelys olivacea (assembly GCF_965140295.1). Taxonomy (NCBI): domain Eukaryota; kingdom Metazoa; phylum Chordata; order Testudines; family Cheloniidae; genus Lepidochelys; species Lepidochelys olivacea. Next base: position 174,429,222 of record NC_140411.1, read on the forward strand.
TTGGAAAATGTTGATTTTATAGAGACCCTGGATGTAAGAATGTAATTTCTCATGAAGATTCTGTAGCAGAGGTGGGCAAACTCTGGCCCGTGGGCCATATCCGGCCCATGAGACCCTCCTGCCCAGCCCTTGAGTTCCTGGCTGGGGAGGCTAGCCCCTCCCTTACTGTCCCTCCTCCCTCACAGCCATGCTGCCACACGGGCAGCAGGGGACAAGGAGCAGGGGTGTGTGGAATCCCGGGGGGGCAGTTTGGGGTGGAGGGTCTTGGGGGGGGCAGTCAGGGGACAAGGAGCAGGGGGGGTTGGATGGGTTGGGAGTTCTGAGGGGGGCAGTCAGGCAGCAGGATGTGGAAGGGGGAGGGGACGGGGGTCAGGCTGTTTGGGGGGCACAGCCTTCCCTACCCAGCCCTCCACACAGTTTTGCACCCCAATGTGGCCCTTGGGCCAAAGAGTTTGCCCACCTCTGTTCTATAGCATACACTCAAAGAACTAGATATTAAAGAAATTCAAGACCACTTGAGTATAGTTAGCTTGTATATCCAGAATGAGACTCATTTAAGTCTGAGTCTGAACACTGATTGCAATCATGTTTGTACAGTTTTGTTTTATAATAGATTTGGTCCCTATTACCCAATGAATCTTAGATCTGTTCATTTTATTAAAGAAAATCAAACCATTACAAACATACAAACAAACAACAAACCACAAAACAATGATAAAGTTTGCTCAGCTTCTCAAAATACTGTCACTTATCTCCTGCATACAGTGTTGTATAGGTGTATGACACTATACACAGATAGTAAAGACAGAGGGTCAGATTCTGTTCTAGTTTCACCGGTGTAAATCCAGAGTAACTCAGTCGAGATCAATGGATTCCATTGGAATTATACAGGAATGCAGCATATGACCCACCATCCCTATTCTGAAGAGTGTACAATCTACTACAAAGATGAGACAGGACGCTGGAGGAGAGGATATCAGCAAGAGGGGTACAGAAGAATAGACAGATTAAGGTTTTACAGTTACTTGGTAAGCATAGTATGCACCATATTAATTAATGGTTTTTGAGGTCATATTTGACTGCTGAGATCACTGCTTGCAACACTGTATTGTGTGTGTCATACACACTTAGAACATTGGTTGCAACTACACTTGAGTGGTGACATGTTGATTGTATACTAATGTGGTTCTGGGTGAATTAATACATTGTTGGGCAGTTAAGAGTAAGCAAGTATCCTAATTGAGAAACACTGTTCAAGTTAAAAGTTGAACTGAAAAGAACCCAGAGTTAAAATTAGGAAGCTGAAGCTCCCTGGACTCAGTACAAAGGGGTAGATTCCAGTCTATATTGGCTACAACACTTATTCAATCAGAAAACCTAGTTTGTTAGATTTTGGCTATAAAATGTAACTGGCACATCAGGGAATTCATAAAAAAAAATATTCCCTTTCATGCTTACATCAAGACAACTGGGATGCAGGCAGAGGCAGTGATGTGCAGAGCCTTGAAAGTGAGAATAAGGAGTTTGATATGTAATCAAGGAAAGAAGCCATGGGAGGGGTAACTTAGAGGAGCAGAAAGGAAGATGAACTTGTCAGTGCTTTTTTGTACAAATGAGAGAGAAACAAGGTAGTGTAGTAAGGGGGTGTGGCCTCCTTCAGAGATTCATGGGGAGGAACCTCTGCCCACCCCTCGTGGGTGGAACCAAGACACCCCCACCCACCCTGCTGGAAGCAGAGCGGTATGACCGGAAATATAAAAGGTGGGTCATGCAGCTTAGTTGGGCTGGATCCACTGGAGGAAACAGATGTGTCCCTCCCACTGCTGGGGCTGGAGGCTGAAGAGGACCCCTGCTTTGCTGAGGACCTACCAGAGCTGCCGGCCATCCAGAGCACTGGAGGACGACTCTGAGCCACAGGTACAGTGTGAGGGGAGTGTAAGAAGTAGCTCAGGGATACCTGACAGTAGTTTGGTTGTGTTGTTGCCTGAATCCCGGTCACCATGTTTCAGCTGGACCTGGTGCAGTAGGGTGGGTCTGGGTCCCCCTAGATCCCTGATGCCAACCCCACCCCATGGTGGCGGCCTCCATAACTTAGGCCAACAGGCCTGTGTTTACCTGCTATCTGCCAGAGCTAGGACATCAGACTGCCCTGAGACCCTAGACTGTCTGGTACTCTGCCCTGCCTGAGGGCCTGAGACCACACAGCTGTTGTTGCTCTGCTCTGCCTGAGGGCCTGAGCTGTTTGGTGCTCTGCCTGGCTGGAGGCCAGAGCCCTGGACTACTTGCTGCTTCACCCTGCCTAAAGGGCCAGGGCATTAGACTGCTAATCCCCTACTAAGTCTTGCCTAGAGAGGGTCCTGAGAACAAGTGGGTGTGGCCTCCCTCCGAGATTGATGGGGAGAGACAGCCACACACTCCTACAATGACAATGAGAAATCTGTCAGAAGGAGCAATGTCCCCTTTAAGCAAGCATATAGGTCAAATTCCCTGATGGCATAAGTCCACTGGTCTCAACTTGGTCTTAAATATTAACTAGGCTTATATAAATGATATGTTTTTGCCTTTGGGAAACTATTATATCACAACTTTTCATCCCAGTAGGACTTGTTTCTTTTATGCTGGAGCATGAAGAAGTTAATGATCACATTTTAATAAGTATTGGGCTTCATCCCCTTCATTGTTATTTTAAGTTTCTTTCTTCTTATTGTCCCTGCCTTTTTCAATCCTTTTTCAAGCCTGTGATACTCCATGTAGCAATGGAAGAATCTTTAAAGACTCCAAGTTTAAGTTAATTAAACAAAATTTAGATGCTTAAACTTTTTTTTTTAAAAGTGATTATTGTAAAAAATCAGGCCCTCCCTGAGATTTCTATTACTTCCTGGTTTTAGTATAGTTACGAACATAAAAAAACTATGTGGCTGATAGCTGTTGGTTTTTTGGGATATTATGTTTCCATTCTGTATCCTGGATTAAACTAGGAAGTAGAAAGGAATTGTTAAATGTTAATTCAGCTTTTTGTACATGAGGTGTTTCAAAATAACTTTGAATTTAGGGCAAATCTTCTAGTTCTCATTTTTATCTGAACCATTGACTCATTTCTAGGATTAATTCAGCAGAGACAGAATTACAAAGATGATATACAAATGACCTATCAAGGTTATAGGTTGGAGAAAAAGAGAAGATATGAACAAAGCAGTTTCTGTATCAGATCAAACAGCTAGGAAGCACATATATGTATGCTGAAGAATTCTATTTTAAAAGTTCCAGTCCAAAACAGAGCGGAAATAAAGAAAGGCCTTATGGATGCAAAATGCTAAGTAAGCCTTAGTGAAAAACAGGAAGTAATTCATTTAGTTCAAAGATAAGTTAGCCTTGGTTGTAGGCTTCCTATAATGCAATCAGCAAGCCCCCAGCATTTCCCAACTTTGGAGAAGATTACAGTATTGTCAGCTTGTAACAGGGTGCTTAGAGAGCCAGGGGGCCTAGTGGTTGGCATGCCTTACTTCTGCCTCCCTGTTTCTCTGGTCAAAGTGCCTCCGTTTTTCAGGCAGTGGGGGTAGGGGAACTCGGACCCTCCCATTTCACTAGGTCAGCTTACCCAGGGCCCAGTGCAAGCTGATCCCTGAACAGGAGGCACTCAGAGCAGGGAGTCTAAATCCACCGCCCTGGGCTATTTCCTACCAGACTCCCTTCAGTTTGGGGCATAGTCATCATCGTCCCATTTGCTGGGATGCCTTGCTTCCTGTCGTGCCCTTTTGACGATCTTGGGTAGCATGCTGCTGTGGTCCTAGGCTCCTTCAGGTGGGGCAGCCATGAGTTTGGTGAAGTCAAATGGGCCACGTTCTCTGGGATGCAATCACCCAGTTACCAGAGGCTCTGAGGCAGTGGTGGGCAACCTGTGGCCCATGAGCCAAATGTGGCCCATCGGTGTAATCCGCTGGCCGGCCGCCAGACAGTTTGTTTGCATTTGCATGGCTGCCTGCAGCTCCCAGTGGCCGTGGTTTGCCATTCCCGGCCAATGGGAGCTGCAAGTGGCCATGCAAATGTAAACAAACTGTCTGGCAGCCTGCCAGCGGATTACCCTGACGGGCCGCAGGTTGCCTACCACTGCACTCCTCCATAGTCTCCCTTGGCTGAGCAACAGAAAATGCTTCCTGGTTGCTGCCTTAGTCAGCAGACTAGTGATCCTTCCTTTCAGGTAGGGTGGTAGCTAGCTCTTGCCTCTTTACCAGTCAACCCTGAAGTGGGCCCAGCTCTCTCTTTTTCTCCCACCTCCAGGCCTGGCATTGGCTGCAGGGTGAGATGTGCCCAAAGGCTCTCCTTAACCACTGCCATGCTGGTGGGCAATATCTCAGCTTCCTCACACAGCTATTAATATAATAGTCACAAAGGAAGACTAACACCATCATTAATATAGAATAGCAAACAAAAAACAAAACAAACAAATCAGTAAAGTATTTTGCAGCATATCACCACACCTGTTTTTTATCTTCCATAATTACAATCTCTTTGGGGCAGGGATCTGTCTTCCAACATGTTTTTAAAGCACATAACACAATTTTGGCACCATATAAATAAAAAGTTATTAAAGGAATGAATGAACAAAGGCCGAGGAAAAAGGTCAACACTAGAATTTAATCCAAAAGCATGTTATCTGCTTCTAGCTAAAATGTGTATCAATACTTCAAAAAAAGAGGAATCACTAAAATCCTGACTTTGCCTATTTTACCCATCCTAAGTAAATAGACGCTTTGCATAATCATTAGTCAAAATTTTTTTGAGTAAAGGTCTAATCAACATGAGGTAGGGTGGCACGGTTGACCCAAAAAATCTGAGAGTTAAAAACAAGTAATTGGTTCTCTTCCTCTTAGATAAAGGCCCATCTAATTGCTTTTTCTATTGTCCAATTTCACTCCTACTAATTACATATTTTTAGAAATCAGCTGAAAAAACACCCCCATCTTGCCAACACTATGCCATTTCATTCAGTACTTTCAGAGGAGCTTCATTGGAAATAAGTTATTCCACTGGACATCGAAAAGGGGTTTGATAGACTCCATGGGGCCTTCTTCTACTGAGAGCTGGATAGGTTTAGCTTTCTTGCTAAGTAATGCAAGCAGAATTGATGGCATATCCAAGTAAGCTATCCTGTAAGAAATTCAGAGCACATTTCATCTTAAATTGGAGTGTGGCTTTCTCCATTATTTTTTTTTTTTACTCAGCATTGTGTTAATTAATGATATTTTCAGAATCTTCTCTTATACTTCTGTCAAATGCATGTAGCATTATATAATAATTATCTGAATTTTTCAAAGTTTAAAAAAAGTTCTTTGATAAGTCTAATGTCCCATGAAGTGAAGTAGCACCATATTCCCCAGTACTGTATCCATGAATGAAGTTTCAATTGGGCTAATGATAATTTATGTTACCCATACAAGTGTGTAAGTGGCTTGATCATCTGCCTGCAATTTGGTTTGTGCAAATATCTACAAATCCCATAAACTGCACCTGCAGTCTCAATGAACAAATTTAAACTCTATGGAGGTTGGTTAGTTTTTAACTGCATGTTGGCAGGACTACCGGCTCATTATGAGTTGCTTCTCTAGAGTGTTAAACTACTGAGAGATGTTTGCTACATTTTTAATTGCTTGACATCAAGTTTCAGGATTAATTAAAGAGTACAGCATAAATTTCCACTTCATCATTTTCTCATGAAGGGCATTTGCTTTGGATTTATCAGCAAGAAATAGAGTCCTGATATAAAGAGAGATTTTCACTTGATCGGTAAAGATTATTAGTTCATTATACCTGGTGCCTTGTGGAAGAGTGCATGATTTGTAGGTAAACATGGGAGTTTGTGTGTCATAGCATGTGCAACTTCTACATCTGTTAAAATAAGCTAGTTTTCCCTGATGAAAGAGCTAGAACTCACACAAAGTTCATTTTGCCTCATGGGACATTACAGATGGCTCATGTTGGTGAAAAGGTTGATGTGAGAGACTCATTCTGATGTAGTCTGTACAATAACAGCTATGAATTCTGAAATGTAGTCTGATCAGTAACCACGGCAATATTGTACTGAATATTGTTACCTACACTCTGGGAGGCATACAGTAAAATCGAAATAGCTTAGCCACTGTTGTGTTGGAGCAGAGACAATATTCAATTTTAATACGTCATATTCCTTGAACAAGGTTTTTTTATTATTATTATGGCTTCTCAATTGTACAAATATATATCAGGCAGGGAAAATGCTATAGTTCAATATAAAGAGTAACTCACTAAAACTATTTTTAGTGGCAAGACCTTTTTTTAAAAAAAAGATGCATAAACCTAGGTTTTATTTAGGCACTTCTCTAGGTCACCTGATTTTCAGAGACACTGAGCATCCAGCAGCAGACATTAACTTTAATGCTCAGTATTTCATAACACCTCTGATAACCTGGCCACTGATTTAAAAGCCTAAGTATGTATTTAGAAGCCTACATTTAGGTACTTGTTAAAAAACACCTTCAACCAATATTTCAGTCTTATCTACTGTAGCATCCTTGAGTCAAAGCAGCTGAAAACAACTTACAAAACAAGAAAAGCCAGGTCAGAGAGGTCTGATATGACCTTTGATTTAACCAGCTTAATTGATTTGGGAAAGCCTGTGTGGGATGACAAAGATTTTCAACAGATGGAGTGTAATAAATTGTAGAGGACTTCATCCATTTCTAGCTACAGAAAGTCCCTTTTAAGGCAGCTATTTAAACTACATGTAGATTATATTGAAGGCATTTTAGTTGGAATTATAAAACACCATAAAATATATAAATAGAAAGCATGTGAGGTTTAAAATAAAATAAACTACTTAGTAAGATCTCATTGAATTTATTAACTGTGGAGAAATATGATGGGGAAATATTAATCTTAGATTTAATGTTAAAAATTGACTTTGCAAACACTGCAGACAATGTGGATTAACCACCAGATAGCACAGGATTATAACACATTTAGGCAGATGAAATAATTGAATAGTCAGGTGAACACTACACTGGAAAAACATACAAGTCTCTCAGCCTATAAATGTTCCTGTGAGCAAGAGCAGGGGAAAGGAATAGAGTCTTAAAATGTTGTGGTATTCAACAGAACCATATTCCAAAAAATTTCACGTGATGGAGGCAATGAATAAAGCCCTGATCCCACAGATTATTCCATGTCCATGCAAAAAGCCTTATTGAAATGAGAGGTCTGCCCATACTGAAAAATGCACAGGATCAGGATCTAATTTACTGTCATCAAAATGTATTTTAAGAAGATGACAGAACAAGCCCAAACTCTGTTTACTCTAAGGATTTAAAATAATTTGCAGAACTTCAGGAAGGGCTATGAGACAAATTGAAAGATTGACTATAACCTGTGGAATACTGAGTATTCATTTATGGATGATATCACCCAAAGAAAAATATTAATGCAAAATAAAACTGGTCCCACTACAGAGCGTTAGGAGACTTCACAGTTTACAATCCCTTGGCATTCAAGGAAAATAGAATAAAAATGTAAACTATGGGCCTGATTCAATGCCAATTACAGTAAATGGAAATAATTCCATTGGACCAAGTTCAATATCAATTTACAATTATATTATTTCCAGCAATCTAAGACACACTGAAAGATGTTCAATCAATTCAACTGTTCAGGCCCTGCACAACCCCACTACATACAATTTTGCTGAAAAAATAATTCAGCCATTTAAGTGTGGATAAGCAAAAATAAATTAGATTTAAGAGCATAGTAGGCTTCAAAGCTAGATGATTATCTAGAATAAATATCTGAAACAGCTAGGAATCCACTTCAAGGCAAAACAAAACAAAAAAGTTGGAAATGAATTATCTACAGCATACCAAACTACAAGGAGATTTCACACCCTGTAGACATTCTCTGAACTTCCTTAGTTTCCAAATGAGATTTAAAAGTTTTATTTGACAGTAAAACATACAAAGAAGATATCAGGAATATCTTTTGATATAGGCCTAATTTGATGAAAAATGTGTTTTCATTTATTTTTTACAATTAAGTTTAATAGCTGGAGTATATTATATGAACTCCGCTTGGTGCTTTCTCTCCAAAGTTAAATTGAATTAAATTTAAGAGTGACAGATCCCAGTAAATTTGACCCTGGGACAAATTCAACGCTGACTAAAATGAACAAGCAAATCTCCAAAGTCAGTAGAAGTAAGTCCCTTTACTCCAGGGCTGAATCTGGCCCAGTCTCTAGGATGATCAATGTAAATGATGAACAGTGATATTTGTAATTAACTATAAATTGTTTACCACTCATAACATAGTCACATGAATCAAAGTATGACCGAATAAACCAGGAAAGAATGATAAGGGAGACTGAAGAAAAGAGTCAGAACAGCCTCCACCTCCCCATTTTTATGCCTGCCAATACCGACACTGGAGGAAGCACCAATTCCACATCAGCATCGTTCCAGGAACAACTTGTTTCATACATTACCATCAACCATCACCAGTATAGGTTAGATCCTAAAGACAATTGAGATAATTGCGTACTGACAAACACAATAACAGTACTTATAAATGGCGCCAAAACCAAATACTTCGAAGTCTGTCCATTGTTACAGGCACTGAAGGCGAGGGAGATGGAAACGATACCACATGATAGAATGTTGGGTTATATTTTAAAGTATTTCTGAGCATGAACAAAACAAAGTATTAAAATGTTAGCATTTGTATGATTTAGGGTTAAATTGGGATTGTCGGCACAAGCATGAGCAAGGGATAATGCATAATCTGCACCACCTGTGAGCTATTGTGACACTTTTATGACACACAATTCCCCCTCTGCTTCCTTTCTCCTGAAGGATAGCAATTAATTGTTGACCACAAAATGGCAGAAAGCGTAGGGGAAGAAAAAGTGAAAACTCCATCCATTCCTGCCCATCCCCACCAATTTCTTCATTATTTTCCAGGAGACCTTGGAAACCCAGAAGGAAAAATACCTGGGGGCCAGAAAAGTGCCTTTTCTTCATCCCATTAAATGTAGTTCGGGTTCAGCTGAAATACAATTTTGAAAAATCACTTTTTCATTTGTCACTTGTGTAATCAGGAAAAGTTTGTGCACATACCAAAATAATTCATCAACTCAAGGGTCCAAAAGGGACCAATGTGATCATCCAGCCTGACCTCCTATGAAGCACAGACCATAGAACTTCTCAAAAATAATTCTTAGAACATATCTTTTTGAAAAGCATCCAATCTTGTTTTAAAAATTGTCTGTATGGAGAGTACACCACAACCCTTGGTAAATTGTTCCAATGCTTATATTGCCCTCACTGCTAAAAATGTATACCTTATTTCCAAAGAATTTGCCTGGTTTAAAACTTCCAGCCATTGGATCATGTTATACCTTTCTCAGCTAGATTGAAGAGCCCACTTTTGAATAGTAGTTCTCCATGTAGGTACTTATACACTGTAATTAAGTCACCCATTTTCTCCTTGTTAAGCTAAATAGACTGAGCTCCTGGAGTTTATCACTATAAGACAGATTTTCTAATGCTTTAATCATTCTTGTGGCTCTTCTCTGAATCCTCTCCAATTTATCAACATTCTTCTTTAAGTGTGGACACAAGTACTGGACACAGTATTTCAGTAGCGATTAAACCAGTGCCAATCAGAAAAATTAAAAAAACCTCTGTGCTCCTACCTGAGATTCCCGTTTATGCATCCCAAGATTGCATTAGTCCTTTTGGCCACAGCATGCACTTGGGAGCTTATGATCAGACATCTTTTTTTAGTCAGTGTTTTCTAAAATAAAATCTTTTTTTAGTCAGTGTTTCCCCAACCTCTAAGCATGGCCTACAACCTTTGTTCCTAGATGTATACATTTTACACTTAGCCATATTAAAACTCAAATTATTTTCTTGTGCTTAGTTTACCAAGCGATCCAGGTCGCTCTTTGTCAGTGACTTGTCCTCTTCATTATTTATCACCCCCCCCCCAAGTTTTATGTAAGCTGAAAACTTTATCAAGATGATTTTATGTTTTTGTCCAGGTCATCATAGAATATCAGGGTTGGAAGGGATCTCAGGAGGTTATTTAGACCAACCCCCTGCTCAAAGCAGGACCAGTCCCCAATTTTTGCCCCAGATCCCTAAATGGCCCCCTCAAGGATTGACCTCACTACCCTGGGTTTAGCAGGCCAATGCTCAAACCGCCAAGCTATCCCTTCCGCGTCCGTCCCCCCCCACCAATTCCTGCAGCACTGCATTAGAAACACTCCTGCTCAGTGATGATTCCCCATTTACAATTACATTAGAGACTATCAGTTAGCCAGTTTTTAATCAATTTATGGTGTGCTGTGTTAATTTTATATCATTTAGGTTTTTTGGTTTTCATCAAAATTTCATGCACTACCAAGTGAAATGCCTTCCAAAAGTCTAAGTATATTACATCAGAAACTGAACATGAATATTGTAACCCAAGGCTGAACGCATACAGTCTCCAAAGCAGCAGCAGACAACATTACACTGGGAACCCTAGTAGTAGAGAGCTTCTGTGGGAAGTTGGGGAGAGAGAAAGCCAGGTCAAGATCCTGCCCCTTGCCTACAACCTTCTTCCAAACTCAGCATATGGACCAAGTGACCCATCCCCTTGTTTTGGGGGTACATTGGGAAGGAGCTCCTTTCAAGTGCTTGATTTTTAAACCTAGTTGTTTACATAAAATAATTATTGTATAGTACAAAAAAATCTCACATAGCTGATGCAGTTTCACAGATATGGCCGGAGGGAAGGAGCAAGAGAGAATGGAATAGATCCCACTTATGATTAATTTCCTAAACATATATAGGAAATTAGACATTTTATTAGCTTAAAGTGAAGCACATATAACCCATAATTATCATAAATGCAAATAAAAAAATCATGTAGAGGACCAGGTGGTTAAGAGAAGGCAATCTGCACTTCAATAATGTTTTGTGTAATATAATTAGCTTTCTTACATATCAAAGAGAAGACACTTCAGCTTTTATACAAAGGATACTGAAGTATGGTTATTAGGGCAACCTGTGGTAGTAGAATAGGTTCTCTTGACATAATTGTGAAGAAAGGACTACCACATATTTATCTTGTAAACAGAGAGAAAAAAGAGACAGAGATTGTCTATTCTTTATAGACTTCGTAACCTGTATTTCTCATCTTTTTCACCAGAGTGGTGCATAGTACTCCTTTCCAACTATCTATTTCCTGTGTTTATATTTTTAAGTAACCTATTTTAAATCCTATTGTAAGTGACATTCAGAAGACAGAATGTGGTTGCATAAAGGAAGTGGCCTTCTAATAAAGAGAGCAGAATTGTAGACAGTGGATCAGATCACATCCTCTGTTGGTGAAAATCACGATAGCTCCATTTACTTCAAAATAAACTGTATCTTCATAACACAAGGTGTTACACTAAGTAATTGCCTACCACTATCACAGCATACAATTACCACAAGCAAGTAGATCTGACCTGGGCAATTTTTCTTAATTAGTTTTTTGCATGTAATTGTTATTGTATAGTACATAACTTCTCACATAGCTGATGCATTTTCACAGATGGGTGGGGGTGGGGCAGCAAGAAAAAAATGCAGTTTCAGTGACATTGACAAGCTTTGTGAATTCATGTTGATTGGGTCGGTGGGGAGGAATCCAAAAAACAGAAATGTTTTGTTTCAAAATAAATTTTGTTATTCTTGGTTCAAACTTTTTTTATGACAAAATGTACTTTAATTTCATTTAAAAAAACCAAACATTTTAAAAAGATCAAAATTGAAATGAAATATTTTCATTGAACCAAAGTGATTTTTTTTTCAAATATCACATGTCAAAAATTTCATTTCAGTCTGCCCCAAAACTTTTTTTACTTTTTGAAACTGACAAACAAAAAGGTGTGTTATTTCCTTAACAAGCAAATAAGACCTCAGTATTCATCCCTCTTGAAAATATAGTGATCTCTATAAGATGCACTAGAGCAGGAATCAGCAATGTTTGGCATGCGGCCTGCCAGGGTAAGCTCCCTGGCGGGCTGGGCCAGTTTGTTTATCAGCCACGTCCAAAGGTTTGGCCGATCGCGGCTCCCACTGGCCACGGTTCACCGCTCCAGGCCGATGGGGGCTGCTGGAAGCGGCGGCCAGCACATCCCCTCAGCCTGCGCTGCTTCCTGCAGCCCCCATTTGGCCCAGAGCGGCAAACCGCGGGCAGTGGGAGCCGCGATCTGCCAAACCTTTGGCCGCGGCACGTAAACAAATGTGTGCCAAATGTTGCCGATCCCTGCACTAGATGCATAAACCACCACCATGACCACAATAACCCTAACACATTGCCAGTCTACTGAATTACTTCTTGAACCCATATCTGGTGATTGACCAAGCCTGCACAACTGAATGGGGATTATTTGAACTCAACCTCTGAGTCCCCCTAAAACATCAGTCATAAAGAAGCAGCTTTGCATATGGAGTAATTTATTTTTCTTCCCCAAATATAGCCTATGCCAAACTGACCTGCTTTAAAAGTGTAGAGAAAAGAAGCAAGGGACATGAAAGGTTTCTACCAGCAAAGGAATAGGTCAGCTCTCTATTTGGCTGGCTCCTTTTTAAGCCAGTTTAGTAGAGTTCCTTGAACCAATCCAGAATGCACAGGGTTATATTAAAGCATGGCATTGTAGGTCCAAGCTCCTTGAGTCTCAGCCTGAAATCAGAATCTCAGTTTTCATTGGGAGAGCAAAAAAACTTGCCATCCCTCTCTGACACTTGGAATATTTTGAAAAAGGTGACCCAGGTGTAACTGATGTCTGCATGAGTCTGCAGAGTGATGGAAACCATATTTGCAAGAGATGTGAACTGCCCCATTCATCTTAATTTTGAAGCCTGCCGCTCCCCCTGCCCCTTAAAATGGCATAGTGCCACAGAGCACAGGAATGTACATTAGGGTTGCCAACTTTCTAACTGCACAAAACCGAACACACTTGCCCCGCCCCTTCCCACAGCCCCTGCACCCTGTTTACTCCCTCCCTCTCCCTCCATCGCTCGCTCTCCCCCACCCTCACTTGCTTTCAATGGGCTGGGGCAGCGGGTTGGGGTGGGGGACTGGGGAGGGCTCGGGCTGGAGCCAGAAATGAGGAGTTCAGGATGTGGCAGGGGGCTCAGGGCTGAGACAGGGATTGGGGTGCGGGAGGAGGTGAGGGCTCTGGCTGGGGGCGCAGGCCCTGGGGTGGGCTGGGAAGGAGGGGTGGGGAGTGCAGGATGGGGGCTCAGGGCTGGGGTATGGGACACAGGAGGAGGTGTGGGCTCTGGAAGGAAGTTAGGGTGCAGCAGGGGGCTCTGACCTGGGGCACGGGAGGGGACTTGGGGTGCAGACTCTGGCTGAGCGGAGCTTACCTCAGGTGGCTCCTGGAAGTGGCCGGCATATCTGCTCCTAGGCGGCGAGGCCAGGGGGCTCTGCGCGCTGCCCCCTGCCTGAGTGCTGGCTCCGCAGCTCCCATTGGCCGCAGTTCCTGGCATGGACTAGGCGCCAGACATGCCAGGTGCCTCTGGGAACCACGCGCCACTTAGCCCCACTGCACCACTGACTGGACTTTTAACGGCATGGGTCCCTTGTCAACTGGGCTTTGCGGTCGAAAACCGGACACCTGGCAACCCTAATGTACATAGGGAACCCTGGTTTCTATTTTTAGTGCCAGTAGGCCTCTGGATCGTCTTCATCTGGTGTTGAAAGCCTCCAGTGGCTTCCTCTATCTTCATCTGTCCAATGTCAGCACTCAGAGGCACAAACCCTATAGGTAACTGATTTGCACAAATGAGTATGGATCTTGGTGCCTACTTTTCTGAGTAGAAATTGTTTTCTGCTCAAGAGGAAAGGACGACCTCCTAATTATCTACATCCTGCCACCTTCCCCCTGGCGCCTCACATAAGGGTGATTACCCAGAGGGAGAGTAGGAAATCTCCTTTTTGTTTCATTAAGTGTTTCAGACCACTTTTAGGCAATTTGTTAGATACATTATTAATCACCTAATCACCAGGTACCCTATTATGTGTTTTTTGAAAACATAGTAATTGCTTGGACAAACCATCCTAAATTTAGCTGCAAAAATGTTTTCTGCAGTTACAACTTCACCCATTAACATCTACTTTGCTTTGAGCAGTTTTCTTCCTTCTCCCTCATGTCCAGGTATACACATCTCAAACAATAGTTGTTTCCCCTATACAGTATTTCATGCCTTTCTCAATCCTGGATGTTTGCAAAATGTACACTCAGACGTTAAAATCCAACAACAGTCACCAAGTTATTACCATTGTTTTCCCACTTTTGCTAATATATCCATGACTTGATAATATTTTACAACATGCATATGTGGAAATTACCTTGATAACCTAATAAAAAACATCTCTGGAATAAATTAAACTCTAACAGCAATAAAGTGCTGACCCTGAGACAACTGAAGTGGGAGCTTTCCCATTAACTTCAACAGGTGCAGCATCAGACACTAAACAAATGTATTCTGGAGAATTTCTTTTAGAAATAGAGACGTTTGAGGCATATGATGCAACTTCCATAAAGAGATTAATTTTCTCTCTTTAATATAGACGTTGGTAACTATCTGTTTCTCTAAAGTAAATTCAAAGTTATAATCCAAACAAAGTGTTAACAAATACAGGAATGTGTTTACTTAATAAGCAATTACCTTGTTATATTTATGTGCATGTAATACTCTTCCATAATATATAAATATGATTCAAATAATTATCATATTATTTCTGAGCTGTACAGTTCTAGAATGACTGCCTTCTATGCTTTCTTTAATGTTTCCATACTTATAATGTGTAAATAATTTAAAATGCAATGAGTCTGGAATTCCTACAGTGAGTCTGGAAATTCTGCGTTAAAAAAAAGACTATTTTTTAAAAAGTTAGTTTTAGTGCAACTGAAAGGTGCCAGATTGAGAGCACCTGACTCTTACTACATAGAAGAAAATACAAATTCAAGACCCCTGTCATTCCAAAAAAGTAATATTTTAAAATACTTTTCCATCACAACAACCAGCTCTGTCATAGTCAAAACTGACAACTTTTGTGACAGCCCTAACAGAGAGGTCAAGGACTCAGTGAATATGGAAACTGATCTAATGCTAGTCAACTCAAAAGAGGCTTGAGACATGCAGAGGGGGAAGTGTGAGGAACTTGTACTGCTACCTCAAACGCTGCACATGTTTTGTGGATAAGCAGAGAACTTCAGTAACCAGGACTGCCAATCCAACACTTGAAAAGATATGATTCTCTTCAACACTAATCCTGAAAGATGTGGAGTGTTCTCAATGGCTTAGGGAGAATAAAGCAGCCGTAGGACTTTTTTTTAATTTTTTTTTTTAGGGGGGAAGGAACATTCATAGGAATCACTATGTTAAAAAAAAAGTTAAGGATACAAGATCAGCTCTCAAACGAAGAGCTGGGAGAACTATTCATAAACTACCAATGTATTATATAGATTTGTTCAGTTTGTTTGTTCTAACTGTATTCTTTATTTTTAATTGTTCCATAAACAATCTGTGACCTTGATCATATGCAAACACTTATGCAGATGAGTAACTTTATGTGCAAATAATTCTATTTTGCATAATACTAGGCATGTGCATACATAGTTGCAGGACCAGACAGCATGTATGCTAATACAGTCCATCTTTTGCGTTGTTTGTGATCTATGTTCTTTTCTTTACTATTGTTGTGGCATTGGGTCACCTCAGTCACATGGTAATGTTTTTGTTTATTGATTGAATGCATGTAAATGTAGCAAAGAGGGAGAAGAAACTATCAAGTCACTGGACATTTGATTGTCAAAAGGAAAAGGATAGAAATAATGGCATTAGAAGGAGTGACTGGATATGAGAATTTTCAAGATGTTTAAAAGTTTTTCCTCTTCAAGCCACTGGAGATAGGCCTTGACCAAGAAATTACAGCTAAAAATATTTGGTGATCTTATTGACTGGAATCAGGTTTAAATCATACATTTATGTAACAGAAAACTGACTCTTTAACAAAAATTATAAATAGCATGTTCTGATTTATTTTAAAGTCTCGTTAACAGTATAATAGTTCTTCCCTGATGATGTTTAGAAGGGTGTTTGGGAAAGACTCCAGAGTAGCATCACTTCATCTACAAACTTAATTTAAAAAAATACACAGAAAACTTATGTTTGATGGAGAAAAAATATTTTTAATTGCATTGCATTCATAATAAATAAATGCAGATAGTTTATTAGGTAGCTCTTGGAAATACGCTTAAACAAACTCACAGGAAAACCTTACCAAGCCTAGCATTCCAAAGAACCTTATGTATTTCTATCTGTTAAAATCTATCCCTTAAGTCACTTCCTAATACAGATCAAAGACCCACACAATAATTTAAACTGGAAAATAATATTATGAGTAAGATTTCATGAGTCCAGCTACACTCTTTAAAAACAAAAAAGATTTTCACAGTACACTTGACATTCTACATCATCGGGGTCTTTTAAACTAAGTATTAACAGCAATCTTGCCTTTTCTCCCTTTTGCAGCAGATGCTTCTCGCTTCTATCTATAAGACAAACAGATGCATGCAATTTTGGGTACACAGAAGGTCACTAAAAGGAACGAGTAGCTAGAATAACAAGTGTATCTTGTTTCCCAGAACTATTATTGTTTGGAACCTAAACATCAGAATACGTTTTTTTTTTCTTTTGGTAAACTAATAAAGTCAAGGATCTTATTTGTATGTTTGGTTTTTGCCTCCCCCACCTCCCCCACAATATTATCATGCACGAAAACATATGGGACCAGATCCTCTGCTGATGTGAATGGACATAAATAATTTACACTTGGTGAGGATCTAGCTCATGAGGTAAATAGTAATTTTGTAAGCTAACGAAATAAAGATCGGATTTTGTCAACGTAGCATGTTTTACAGCCACAAAATAAGTCATTGCACATTGTTCAGTTGAAAACTTTAACATGATACTTCAGATATTTTGAGAAGTGTAAAATATTTCTATCATACAAAAAGCTCACTTCTTATTTCCTTTGCACGAACCTGTCCTGTGAATTAGCAAACGAGTTCTTCCCAATGCAATATTGCTTCTAAAGAGCTGTAGAACCATCGAGGAAAAACCAGAACTGTCTATATGAATCCCACAAACATTCTGTATTTGTGAGAATGCACCTCTTAATGTTTAGCATCCACTTCAACATGTTTTAAGACAACATACTGCTAGTATATATGAGCTGGTTTATAGCCGTATATGTATGTAGACGTTTTATATTTACAGTATTATCTTTTTACAGCTGCTGTCATTCTTGCTTTCCCAGGACCCTTCTGAAAACGAGACACAGGACCGCTAGGAATGTTCTTTTAAAAGCTACTTCATGAAGTGAAATACACATAGTGGGTATGAAACACATAAAAGTCTCTTAATCCTCAAAACCTTCACTTCTAATGATTATTAAATTGCTTTTTTCCATCCTACTGGTAATTGTATTGAAAATTGAATACTTTTTAAGGGCAGTATAGTAGGGAAATGTTGTGCTTACAGGTACATTGGGTTTTTGCTCATTAGATGAATCTGGAAGGTAGGATTCCAATTTGGCTTACTTGGACAGGCAGAAAGACCAGATGCAAGACTTTAATGCTGGGCACCCTTAATCCACTTTCTGAACCATTCAATCTCTCCCAGTATACACTGCCTTCAAAATCAGCAATTAAATATAATAAGCAATTACTGCACTCACATAACAGAGAGCTATCCAGAATAAAGCACAAGGCAGAATTCCAGATACTTTTAGCTCCTATTACTAGAAACTTCACAGAAAAGACACCTTTCAGAAGCAGATTCAGGATAAAACAAGTTTGCCCTGAGCAAACAGAATATCAGCAGAACTCCCATTGGCTTCTACAGGAATTGCACCCACTTATTCCAGGTTCAATTGGTAAAAAATATTTAAGAGACAGTTCCACTATTTCCAAGGACTAACTGAAGCTAAGGGACACTTTCCGTATATTTTCTTACGTCTGCCATGTAAAACAAGGCTTGCACTGATTATGAAATTTGTGTAGTGTCCCTCAGGGAACGTCCACAATAAGAACCTTGTGAGTTAGGACATGGCAGAAAGTGTTAATGTACAGTAGCCTCTACAGGGAAAACTTCTCAGCAGCATGATAGTCTTATAAAATAAAGCAGTCCTTCCGCTGCTTTGGCAATGCTGTCCTGAGTGCAAACTATGATCCTTCTTCAATTGTGAGACTGACCACCAGCACAACAGAAGGGCCAAAAGGGAGTGATTAATCTTATTTAGACAGATCAGTTACCCTGAACTGGCCCCACATCACTTGAATTTGTGACCAGAGTACATCTGACTCCACATCTGAGGAATAGGTCTAGCATAACTGCTTCTCTTTTTTTTTGAATTGTAGAAAAAAAAATTAAAAACAAGTTTCAAACCAATATCCAGATATTCTGTAAAAAATAAAGCCTGGCGCTGACGTAGCATGTCGGGTGAAGATGCATTTTGTCGATGGGAGAATGCTCCTCGGTCAAATAATTACTCCATCTCAAGGAGACTCAGAAGCTATGTTGGCAGGAGAGCGTCTCTCGCCAACATAGCGAAATATAGACACCACTTTAAGTCAATGTAACTTACATTGCTCGAGGCGGGGGGCATTTTTTTCACACCACTGAGCGACGTAATTTGCATCAACTTAGGCAGTAGTGTAGACAAGCTGTAAATTGTAAAGTAGATACTGGATAAAAAAAAAGTGTCATCTATGAGGTATCCCAAAGAAAATTGGCCCAAGTGCAGTGAAATGTAAAGATTTCTGCATCTCTCTGGGCAGATTTCCCTTTTCACATAGTTTGCATGTGAGCAGTTTCCTAAACTAGCCTTCTTTGGCTCTCAACTTCCAGGATGAGTGAAAGGAAATGCTAAGCGCCCCAAAGAAAACTCAGGTCAGCATCCATTATTCTTAGGAACTTTACCCTGAAATGGGAGTCTATAACCAGGCCAGCCACCTCCCGTGCACCCCCTTATGGCCTATGGTGATGCTACAGGCATCCTGCCTCAGTTTCCCCCTTGCACTGTTGTAAAAAAAATTACCATCCTTGGGGATTAGTTTTATTAATGTAAAATAAATTCCCCATGCAACTCAAAATTTCCAAAGTCCATTCCTAAGGCCATACAACACAAGATTTCTCTTCCACATATCCCTGCCTGAGGCAACTCCCTTGGTCTCAGGGTCTTCCCTGCAGGAACCTTTTCTCACTCTCTGCAGCCTCTGCCACAGCTCCCTGGGCTTCCCCCTTCACAGCCACCTGCTGCCATGAGGTAATTACTTGATTAAACCCAAGCACTTTTTTTATAAGTGCCATATGGCTTATAATTTCTATAATTACTGAAAGATTTCTTTGACAATTTAAAATGTGTTTCACTTCTGTTTCAAATGTCCTTTTTCCACATGGTTAATCTTCTTTACACTGAAATGTGTTCCTTCTCCTTACTTATTCTCCTTGGCCACAGCCCAGCCTGCAGCACTGTGGACCCCCCCACATCCTGCTTTCATATCTAGGCATCACTTATTTCCTCCTGTCTGCTCCCACCTATCATGTTCATTCTCTCTGTTTTTTTTTTCTTACACCTCAAGAACCTATCTGTATGGATTAATTTTGGCCTATTGCTCTTTTCTCTCTGCCTTCTCACTCTCTGTGACAGAGATGACAATTTCCTGCAATATCCTTGAAAAACTCTATTGAACTACATTTAGGTATCTTTGGAGTACGTTGTAGTAAATCAAAGAATATGTATTAGTGTGGGCCTGGATGATTAAAGGACTATAATGAGTAATGTGGCTGATAAGAATGGAACGTGAAGTAGATTTCCTGAGGAATCTCTAGGAGGAGGTGAATGCAAATTCCCCTCCCCAGTTATGCAAACCCAGACATTTGAAACTATGCACTGAGGAGAAGACCACTGTCTGATTACCTGTTCCTGAAATCTCAAGATCAAAGGCCCAAGCTGCATAAAGGAACAACTGAACTATTAATGGTTGTGCTAGTTCTGAACAAAGGCTGTTATTAATTTGTTACCACAGAAAAACTCCTTTGTCGGGTGTGAAGGACTGACTTCTACCAGAACCGTTGTTGGAGTTGGGGGGTGATCTCTGGTAACTTTATTAGCATACATGTAGGTTCTTTCATTGTTTTAGTATGTTTTTTCTGCAACATTTTCACTTTAACAATAAATTTGCATGCTTATAAAGGGCTGCATGATAACTCATAACTGCTGACAATTTAGTTGTTCATAGCCTTGAAAGAGAAAGCAAAATGCAGATGCTGGCCTCTTTAGACTGGCTGTCTTGCCAGGGATATCACAGAGGCAAGGAACTGCAGTCTGGAGAATCTCTGGTCAGGACGGAGGGAGACCTGGATCTCTACCCAAGAGACGTGGTGATTGAGGAGATGGGAAACTACAGTGGGTTCCCTCAAGGAACCACAGAGGGGGAACACAGTTGCAGTTGCCCTTAAATGGTGGAATGCGTGGGATCTATTGACATAAGTGGGTGAATTGACATAAGTGCCATCAGCAATGAATACAGGCACCACAGAAGGGAAAAGCACAGTGGAAAGTCTCAGTCCTTTCAGGAAAGGAATAGCAAAAAGAAAGAGAGGGGAAATGAGGTTTGAACAGCTGAAGAAAGGTCAGCTGCTTCAGCTATACAAAGAAAGGTAGCGTGACATTGAGGATGGACAAAGACTCAGTTAGTTGACTTGCTTTATTCTGATGACCAGAAGAGGATGGTCCATGTTTGCAGGGAACATCCAGCCAATGGCAGAGGAAATTCTGTAACCAACACCATGGAGAGAAGCAGAGAAGAGGCTTAATTCAACTCAGTGCAGCAAGGTTTTTCAAGGATATTGCAAGAAACTGACTTCCGTCACACTATCTATTTCTATCCACTTTTAAAGTTGCTCTTTGGATCAGGCCCAGAATGAGCAACTAACTCAGTACAGTGAGTGGTGGTAACCAATTCTGAATTCTTGTGACTGGTCTAATTGTCAAAATGAACTGAGTAGCAAACTCAGCTCTCCAGAATGGTTTTCTAATTATCAGGAAGCAGTATATGTCCATGTATACATTTATGAACAAATTATAAAGAAGATCAGCTAATCTCTACCAGCTCAACCCCCCAAAAACCTATTAAAAAGTAAAGTAAATATAGTATATAGTAGTATATATATATAATATATAAAAAGTAATATATTTGACAGAACTATTTGTTTATTAAAATACTATAAAAACCTCAAGTTAATGTAACCCATCCATTAAAAAAAGTCAGCGTTTTAAATTTTAGAGGAACAGCCAAACAGTCCTCATGAATCCGTTTCGGAAATATAAAAAAAAACCAACATTGTTTCAGGCACAAATATTCTTTCATTTCTGTTTATGCTTCTAAAAATTAAAGGTTCCAGGAAACACTCATGAGAAATAACCTGCCTGCAATCATAATGAAACAGACTGGCTGTGGAACCCCTTTCATTTAACCCCAAAAGCCCTTTGATCTTCTAGTGCTATTGTATGGGTGCTAACAAGTTTCCATTTCTAATTTTCCATCATGGTTTAGGAAATTAATTTCCTTTCAAAAGATTGTTTTGAAGGTTTTCTTAATTAAGTAGAGAACAGGCATGAAACGGATATGAAATTAGCTAGACACATTCATAAGCAAATAACCTGTGGTTCCAGGCAACCATAGGTGTTAAAAATCAATCTCTTCCTGGAACTGAATATGTATTTATCAGTGCTGCTATAGTTTCTTTACTTAGATCTTAATCTGTTCAAATTATGAGTAGTTTAAAATAAAATACACAGAACCTTAGAAAATGAGGCTTTTCCATGAATAATAACAAATAAGCTCTGGATCTGAGACTGAAAAAGTCTTTTCCTCTGATCACGCAATTGAGATTAAGAATTATAAAGGCTTTATGGAGACCATCCTGTTTCTGTTGCTCAGCAGAATATTAGAAGAATGTTAAAATTTCAATTTCCATTTATGCTTGTCAACTGAACTTTTTAAAGAATGACACTTCTTCACAATTGGAGATATGCAAACTAGTAAGAATCCAGTTCAAATTTCCTTTTCTTATACTATGCAAAATAAATCCAAGTTCAAATCCAAGTAAATAAAAATATTCCACTGATATTATAATTAAAAATAGGGGGACAGTTCTGACCTAGGCAGAGGAGCATTTTCTAGCGGTTGGGTAGTAACAGTCACGTTGGAGTCAGGATTCTTAGGTTTTATTCCAGCCTCTGCTACTAACTCATCATTTGTGCTGTAGTACAGGTCACTGAACTGCTGTATGCCTCAATTTTAACATCTGAATGAAGGGCAATATTTTTGACCTGTATATCACTTTTTGAATCACAATGTTACATATTAAATTATGTAGTCAGGCTTCTAGAATCGTACATTCTGTGACAAGACATCTCCAAAAAATGAGTAGTTCCAAAAATGGAAGAGAAACAAACATTTGATCCTGTCAGAACCCTTTCACACTTTTAGCAGCAATTTGCATTTACTCTTTTTTTTCCTAAAACCAGAACCACTCCCCAACACAGAAGTAAATTACATCTGAAAACCCCTTCCATGGATATATAGAAATGGCAACCATCAACTTGCTTTTAAAAGTGAAACACCAACAAACAGGAAATAAGTCAATTGACTAAACATAGGACGGTGACAAGCATGAGGATACAAATGATATTTTCATTCGGTAGGGATGACCTTTCATAATCCACTTTGGGATCTGCTTGGCTGTAATCACTGAATACTGAAATGTCTTCACTTAATTAATCATGAACATATTTCTCAGATGGCACTTCCCAAAACTGAATTCCTTGGGGCAAAATGTGCCTATAGTACATCTTCCCAAACAATCAGGATATACCTCTTTCTGCTGTTACAGGGGCACCGCCCCCCTTCAAGGAGCCAGATGCAGAGTCCAGTGAAATCAGCGGGAGTATTTCCCGTTTGATTTCTATGGGCATTTGGATCAGACCCATATGCAGGGGAGTGATGGTGGATGGAAACAATATCAGTAAGCCACGTTTTCCCTCCCAACACTGCCCCTTTGCCTAATTTTTCTGCAGACAATTAGGAACCTTCTGCTACTTTCCATGCCACATAAAAGGAAGGGAGGTTATGGTCCTATAGTTTCTCACAAGTTTAAATAGCGTTTTCAGGGCTCATTTAAAATTGGGGAGGAGTGGGAGAAGACAGTGCAAGCCGATCCCTTAGGACTCTCTACATGATACAAAATTTTAAAGAGTAAGAAGATTGACTAATGAAGAGGATTAAGGAATTAGGTAGTCATGCTTATTACAAATTATATTCTTTAGTTCATTCCCCTACAGAAAAAAACAAAACATATTCCTGGAGAAAAATGGGAATAAATATCAAGCACTAATAAACCATAAAGGAATATTATTATGGATAGAGACAAGGGGAGTTTAGTAGATTTAGAGGTTTCCTGTGGCCCTTTAAAAATAAATAAATACATAAATAGCTTTATTTAAACTTAATATATTTCATGCTTCAAAGGTATTCCGGTTGCATTATTATATGTAGTTAAATTCCTTTTTTCTATTTTGGCTAGTTGTTTGAAAACCATAAAATTGAGATAAATACTGGGGGAATGAGTAGGGTGAGACAGTTAAATAGGTTAATGCACCAACCATTCACCTACAAATAACTGGCCTTCAATCTGGCTCATTTCACAAGTAAATGTAGATTACTTCAGATGCTGGCATAGTTCCAACATTTATTTTTATTTACATCACATAATTAATTACAAATGACAGTTTCTTTTCAAAGGGGCAATGTTGCTGCAAACAAGGAGCAAACTATTTGCAGAACTTTGTAGAAAAGAAAAACACACACAAACTTTGGCAGATTAAATATCAATTATTTTATAAAATGTAAGGATAGTCCTTTAAATGTGCTACAATTATAGTACAATTCAGTTCAGTGGGACTTTACTGGCAAGTAAACTATAAATATGAGACAGACCCTCTGGGTAAAAGTCAGAGGCAAGTATCATCTCCACAGGATTGGGCTATACATCGTGTTTGGTGTTTTATCCCCTGTGTCTATTACATTTGTTACAGAAGGTTGCTAAAGGCCCTGTGTCTTACTTGCATACAAGCTGATAAAAATCTAAGTAATTTCCACCATTATAAATCCCTAATTGTTAGGTTATATCTTAAAACTCTAGGGCCAAGTATGCTCTGCTCAGAAAGGAGAGGATTAGGAGCTGAATTTGTCCCTCTCTTACTCTACCACCTCCCTACTCTATTTCTGCCTCTGCTCCCATTCTAAGTCCCTTCCATCTTCTCCAGCACTATGGAAAGGACTCCCAACACCCTCCTAGTATTATGCCACAGCCTCCTCATCAGATTCCCTCCTTGCTTCTCACTGAGGAACCATATTAAACTTTGTGTCAGATTCCCTCCTCTTTGGCTTACAATTCTCATCCAAGACTTCTCTACCTTGTTATTTCTTTCCTAGGAGATTAGTTAGGACTCAGCAACGAAAGGGAGGAAGACACAAGTAAAAGAGGGGCTTTGTGACAGGGTAAGTTGTGCAGGATGCAACTATCTAGGAAAGATTCCAAATGCTGCCCAGCATCACTGGGCAAAAATGCCTAAATCCTCCTACCACAGTGCCCTACCTCTAAGGGTTCACATCTCTCAAATTCACAATATAATTTGAAATGGTAATTTTGGCATGAGTTATCAGCCATGCATATATTTATAACTAAGTATATGCAGCCTTCATTGTGCTTGTAGGTCAAGCTCATTGCATATACCAAGGGCTCCTTGCATTCCTGCTTTCCTCCCCACATGCTCCTTGTGTTCCATCCTCCCATCCCCCATGTTACTCAAATAAGAAAAGAAATACAGTATTTGATATGAAGAAACTGTCTGACCAAGAAACAGGAGGGATTTCAAAATCCACCTCTCAAATGGATATCACCAATGATAGGTAAGAATGATGACACAGAGGAACTATGGGCTTTCTTTGAGATATTTGCTGGGAAGCAGTCACAACTTCACTTGGACCAAAAAAGACAAAGAAGAGAAGAGTAAATACAGCCACACACATGGAAATGGACTGAGGAAAGAAAAGCCTTTAAAAAATGAGACAAGCACAAGTGACACAATAAGACCACCACCGTGTGCTACAATGAGAATATGTAGAAAAAGATAAAGAAAGATGAGAGGATAGCTTCACAAAAATAGTGAGAGAAGCTGAAGATGAATCACTAAGCGGTGGCTCCAAGACACTATTTCAGGTGGGTAAGCAACTGTCATCACAGTTCCACAGTCACACTGGTATCATAAAATTGAAAGATGGAAGATAGTTAAAGGAAGCAGAACAAAAGGAATGATGATGAGAACAAGTACTCAACCAACCAGAGCTAGCAATTCCAACTGATGGATGTGAAGAAGATGAATTAAATCTCTCACTGCTAGAAATTTCAGAAGCAGAAACTGAGAAAGCAATTAAGCAACTAAAAAAACAGCAAAGTTCTTGGTCAAGATAAGATCACTGCTGAAATGCTGTAGTAGTACATGAAATACATAAACTCTGTAATATATTTAGGAAGAAAGAATTCTGCCCAGAGGAAGAAAGGTGTGATAGTTTGGAAGTAAGATGTTATGTGTAAATTACCAAAAAAAGGTGTATGATAATTGGCGAGGAACAATACTACCTACATACCTGGAAAAGTGTTCTGTAGTATACTATTGAAGAGAATCAGATTGGTCCTTGATGAAAAACTGTGTACTAAGAAAACAGGCTTTAGACTACGACTGTATATATCACATCTTTACCCTGAGATGGTTGATTTAAAAAGAGCTTGCTTACCAGAGATTAATCTTGAACGTCATAGATTTCACCAAAGCTTTCAACTGCATTCAGAGAGATTTCTTATAGAAGTTCTTGCAACTGTTTGGGCTTCCTAGAAAGATAGTGTTACTGGCCAGATTCTGTATGAAGGCTCAAAATGCTGTGTGAGGACAGAAAGTGGAAAGACTGATTGGTTTGAGATCATCACTTTAGTGCAGCAGGATTACATTTTATCACCAATCGTTGCCTGTACTGTGATAGATTTTTTGTGTGCGAAACATCAAAGGAAGATATGAGTATAGGGAAATTTCAGGATCTTCACATTGTTCTGTTGGACACATACAATGATGCCATGAAAAAACCACTGCCAATGTCAAATGTGAGGCTGTCAAATAGGATTAGGAATCAGAAAAAAAAAATGCTCATTGTTGAAAGAGAAGTCAGTATGTGACTGATAGTGAAGAATATGGCATGGTTAATGAGTCTGTATATATTGGAAGCACAGTCAGTGCTGATGGACGACTCCATAAAAAGATGGAAGCAAGAACTTGGAAGGCAAGTGGAGGCTTTTAATGACTGACAAATATCTGGAAAAATAAGGAGATTCACAGAAGAACCAAGATCAAGTTATAGAATGTCATTGTGATTCCCACCTTGTTATATGTTTCTGAAACTTGGCAAATGCTAAATGCCCAGAACAGGAAAATTAACACATTCCATTAGAGATGCTTATTAAGAATACATGGTATCCATTGGTGGTACAAAGTAATCAATGCTAATGTATTACAAAGGGCTGGTGAAGAGACTATAAAAAACAATTATTCAAGAAAAAAAGGTGCAGTGATTTGCACATGTTGTATAATGGTCAAAAAACTGTATTCCTACACAAGCCCTTAAATGGATATCACCTAGTGGAAGACAGAAAAGAGGAGGATAACAGATGACACCTAAGAAAACCATTGAAAAAGATGCTGTCATGAAAACAGACTAATGCAGCAAGAAATTTGGTATTAAACAGACAGTGCTGGAAACACTGGGTTGCCTCATGTTACAAGACATGAGATCATTTAATAAATCTAATAATTCTCCCCCACCTTTTCATGGACTCCCTGCAGCCCCTTCACCACTTCCCTTATGCCAGGGGCTGTGTGTGACCCCATGCCCTTCTCCTCAAATACCATTGCCCCTTATTCTCCCCTATCCCCGTTACAGGGGTTCTGTGTACTCCTGCATTCCCCTCTTCTTCCGTAGCCAGGTCCCTCATTCTCCTCCCCCATACCAGGGACTCTGTGTCCCTCCATTCTCCCCCGCCTCCCCATGCCAAGGGCTCTAGGTGCCCCCCTTCTCCCTTCTCCTCCCACACCAGGGTTCCCATTCTCTCCCCATGCTATGGGCTCTGTGGCCCCCTGATTTTCCACTTCCTTTCCATTCTCCTCTTCCCCCCATTCCAGAGGCTTTGTGTGCCTCCACATTCCCCCTCCATGTGCCAGAGGCTGTGTGCGCCCTCAATTCCCCCTTCCAGTATTCCAATTTCCCACCAAATCAAAAGGATTCTTCCTTTTGATGCCGAGAAAATTCCCTAAAATTTTGATTAATTGTGGTGTTGAAAAGTTATTGTGTTACATCCAGACAGACACCAAAGAGGGAAAGTCCATCAAGTTGAGTGTAGGGCCTTGCTTTGCTCAGGCAATTAACCAGAGCTGCTAAGGAAACCTATTTATCTATTGGCAAACTGGCAAAGAATGGGATATAATACTCCCAGAAGCTGAGAGATTTACTGTCTACTGTAGGTCATGTTGGCAACCACAAGACTAAAGTTTCCATGTAAACTTAAAACTCCAGACTGTGCCAGCTTTTCTTATATCCATTAGAAATACCCTTTTTACCTTAATACAATGGCTACCATTAAAAAGACAACATTTAACAATTCACTCATATTACTTTCCTATACTTAGAATAAAATAAAATGAAATGATGCATCTCAGATATTGTGGTGTGGTTACTGCTGATAAAATGTTGAATTTTTTTTTTTAATGCTAGTGGTTGAATACCATTGTTTCTTCCATCACTCTCTGCTGAAGCTTGTCCAATCTGGCATACAGTGGCACACAGAAAAGGCAAGAACTGTTTTGAATCAGCATAATCAAGTTAAAAATCTTCCTTAGTTTTTAATATTTCTCTGCATGAATTTAATTTTTATTCAGAGAATTGTGAGCTGCAGTTCTGGATGTCCTTGATTGTGGTGAAAATGCTGGTGGATTTTAAAACTTACTTTCCTTACATTTTTCTTAACTTTTCTGAAAATATGCATGCCCGGTCATCCTTACAAAAAAGAAATCTATATCCCCAATCACTCTAGAAGGAAGAAAATTAGTTTCAGGAATGAATTGTCAGACACATGGTCAATTAACCTAATGTGTCGCTGTGAAACCTTTTGCCCAAACAGACCTAAAGACACAGGATGTTGTTGTGGTCAGGTTATTCAGCCTCTGAGACTACTGCCTCTTTTCAGAATTCCACCAGCTCATGTAGAGTGACTTAGGTTACACATTACAAGATAGTCATGATCTTGATTCAGAGATGGACCAGGTGGTATCTGATCAATTCTTTATTGGTAACGAGGCTAGCAGTTGGAGTAGGGAACACAAACATGCATTCATACATCTGTATACCCTTGTAACACTAACACATACACCTTTTAAACTAGAGTAAATCTGTTACTTGCTGGAAAAAAAATAAATAAAAAAAACAAGTAAAATAATGTTAATAAAAATCAATACTTCAAAGTTGTTTTGAGTCCAACATTTTGCTCTGAAAACTCAGACCATATTTAGGAGGAATAAGTGAACACTGACAACAGCCGAATCTAACCTATGTGGCACTTCAGCCTCCGTTGGCCAGTCTTTCAAAAGGGCTCAAAACATTGGGTATTGAGTTCTTTAGATAATCTGTCGTAAGTGTCACAAAAGTAGCTGCTGAGTTCTGAGCACTCTTGAAAATCTGAACCTTATATGACTGCCTCTAAGAAATGAAGCCCCCTGAATATCTGGCAATTGGAGGTGCTATACGCATGAAATCTCATCCTCAACTCTGGTCCTGCAGCAGAGTTCACAGAGCCACAGAACTGATACCAGCAGCTCGTGTGTTTCAGGTTCTGGTGTTGCAGGATTTAGAGCTGTGTGTATACCCATTCGCTAAAAGTAAATTAATTGCTTTGTTATTCTGAAAGAAAAACATGTTAACGCCTTGCACTTTATCTTTGAAAATCAGCTAATGTAAGTATGCACCAGATCAAACTTCTCCTGGTATTTTTAATGCAAATTCTTACTCCTGCTGCTTAATAGGTGGCCAACACATAAAACTCAGTTTCCAGGTGAGAAAGCTCTTTTTATTCCTTTCAAATCAAGTAAGGCTCAAATACAATTAATGCACTGTAGCAAACCCACAAGCAAAAGTTTTGGAAAGCTTTATGTAAATAAGTTAAACTGTTACTAACTCATATGCAAAGTGGCAAAAAAAAAGTCAGTTTTAGATACTTATTTTCTAATCAGGTTCTTTGGCTAAGAGAATGCTTAATCATTTCAACTGGATGTGATCCTTTGTTATCTCAATGTCTAGTGATGCCAAGGCATATTTTGAAAACTTTGTCTTCAATAGGTTAAAAAGTCTGAAAAGCGAAAGTCATTTTCTTCTAGAATTACAAATTGTACAATAAAAAGACTCAATATTGAATTTCTGCAGGCCATAGTAGAAGAAAACAAGGTGTTTCACAAGTAGTGAACTCTGAAGTAAAGTTATTTTAAAAGACAGAAGGCAGCTGGAGACCAGAAAGGAATGGAGCCACTAGCAGGACAGGTATGCAAGTTGTATGGGAATTGTTGATGAATTTGAAATGTGACCTAGTTTCAAAGAAGTTTGTCTCCTTATACTACTGATCTTTTAGCTGCTACAGTAAAACACTCCCAAAAGCAACCAGCTATATAATCCTACACTAATGCCAGTAAATATCAATGCTGGAAGACAGGGATAGGACCTACACCCATTATTTATCTATTTGTTCCCAAAGAAAATAGGCAGCTTTAAAGGACAATGAGACATCCTTTAATGCAACAGACTGTCATAAATTTGTCATCCTCTTCTACAAGTGTTCACCGTTAGGGATTTACAAGGTCTGTAATTGATATTATTAATATATTGATGAATAATATAATTTGGTCCATGCTGTGTACTTCAAACTGACCCCACTCTCAGAGCTCCTGGCATCAACACACTGGAACTATCACAACACTATAAATTGGTTAGTCTCTAAGGTGCCACAAGTCCTCCTTTTCTTTTTGCGGATACAGACTAACACGGCTGCTGCTCTGGAACACTAAATAAGATTACTGTTCTCTACCTCTAATCAAATCAATCCTGCCATAATACAAGGTTAGGGACTAGAAGAGTAGATGACCCAATGGAGTTTCCAAAAATACACCACAGACAGAATGTAAGATGTGCTTGGAATTTGGATGAAATAAAAGGATGCATTACTAATAACTTTTCTCTTTTGCTTGTTTTAAAATGGTGTCATTTTAACAGCTCCTGTGGTCAGACAAATATGCTAATGTTTTGCCTCTTAGTGTGAGCTTTATAGCCCTTTGGATCACTACCAACTTCTGTCACACTACCTATGGGCCAAAAGATCCCCTACATGCAGTATTCCACTGTAGAGGACTAGAAACACCATGAGTTTGAACTCCTGTGCTTACATATTCAAAAGTGATTAGTGATTCTGGTGCCTCACCTTGTGGGTGCCCAACTTGATACACCTTAAAAGGACTTAAATTTCAGAACGTTCTGAGCACCCACCCACTGAAAGCCAGACATCTCTAAAGATGGTCTTATGTTGGCCATCGGAACTTGCTAATCACTTTTGGAAACGTACACCATGGAGTTTCCACATCATTCCTGGGAATCTGAGTATGAGAAAAGGAATGGTTTATCATACACCCACACATAGAACTGCATTCATGTTATTGGTATTAGCTAATAGATTTCTTCCCTATTTTCCATCAATTTCTCAACTGGATGGCTAGATTTCTTATGGTTCCCAGTTCATGTTGTCTTTACTTCACGGTTCTGACCTCACTACAACTTACTCCTAGTCTTAGTTTCTGTCTCTGAGTTGTTTGCATATTACTGCAAAGCAGGGGAGGTTAAAGATCAGTTCATTATTCATTCCATGGGATACAGGTTTCCGCTAGATGCTAAATTATAGCTGTATATGTAACACACTGATGCAGTATGTGTCAATTCTCCTCTAGTATCTGGTATACATAAAAGGATAAGAGCCTGGTACTGTTGCCAGACAATGAAATTAAGTGGTAGAGGCCAATGTGTTTAGTACAAAGGCTCCTGGATATAAACCTCACTGAGGATACAAATGGGATTGTTACCTATTCTGTTTTACCTCTCCAGTCTACTCAAGAAAATTCTAAAGCTTATATACTTAAAAGCAAAACAACCTCTCCCCTCACGTCCCCCCCCCAAAAAAAACAAAACACTGTCATAAATATAAAGGGAAGGGTAAACACCTTTAAAATCCCTCCTGGCCAGAGGAAAAACCCTTTCACCTGTAAAGGGTTAAGAAGCTAGGATAACCTCGCTGGCACCTGACCAAAATGACCAATGAGGAGACAAGATACTTCCAAAAGCTGGAGGGAGGGAGAAACAAAGGGTCTGTCTGTGTGATGCTTTTGCCGGGGACAGAACAGGAATGGAGTCTTAGAACTTAGTAAGTAATCTAGCTAGATATGCGTTAGATTATGATTTCTTTAAATGGCTGAGAAAATAAGCTGTGCTGAATAGAATGGATATTTCTGTCCTTGTGGCTTTTTGTAACTTAAGGTTTTGCCTAGAGGGATTCTCTATGTTTTGAATCTAATTACCCTATAAGGTATTTACCATCCTGATTTTACAGAGGTGATTCTTTTTACTGTTTCTTCTATTAAAATTCTTCTTGTAAAAAACTGAATGCTTTTTTCATTGTTCTTAAGATCCAAGGGTTTGGGTCTGTGGTCACCTATGCAAATTAGTAAGGATTTTTATCAAACCTTCCCCAGGGAGGGGGGTTCAATGTTTTGGTGAGGATTTCGGGCGGAAAGACGTTTTCAAACAATGCTTTCTCAAAAATAACCCGGTTAGACGTTTGGTGGTGGCAGTGGAAGTCCAAGGGCAAAAGATAAAATAGTTTGTACATTGGAGAAGTTTTAACCTAAGCTGGTAAAAGTAAGCTTAGGAGGTTTTCATGCAGGTCCCCACATCTGTACCCTAGAGTTCAGAGTGGGGAAGGAACCTTGACAAACCTAGATTTATGTTAATTTAATTGATTTTCCAGAAAGTTAAAGTATGGCCAAAAACATGTGTCTTATTTGCAGTGTTGTTCTAGCCCGGTTGGTCTCAGAATATTAGAGACTCAAGGTGGGTGAGGAAATATCTTTTTGGGTGAAAGGCACAGGCTTTCAAGATACAAAGAGCTCTTCTTCAGGTCTGGTTTCTGGTCAGTGACAGAAGTTGGTCAAATAAAAGATATTGCCTCACCCACCTTCTCTCCAGTGAGATCTAAATAGATGCATAGTCTTTCCCCCTCCACTAATCAGAAGAGTCATGTATCAATTACTGAAATGAGTTCCATGCCCAGATTATTCTATACACTACAAATGGTTCAGTTTATGTCAGATGTAAATATTAATGTGATTAATTTGATATTTATTGTGTTTTTAATGGAATAAGCAAGTGACCCTCAGAGGGCATGCAATGCTTGAGTGAAAAAATTAATAGCTGGTGTACAATTTCCTATTCCTAAATGACTGGCATTATCTATATCACTACTTAGGATAACTTTTGGCCTCATTTTAAGCACTGGCAATTCCCACTGACACAACGCATCTCAGGTTCAGCTCCTCTGATGAGAAGGATTGATGCCTTTTCAATACTGCTGAAAGCTGTTATAAAATGGACAGTAATCTCTCACTCTCACTGTCTATTTAAAGACTCCCATCTTTCCAATTATTGTCATGAAAAATCCAATTTAATTGTCATTTCATTCCTTGATTATGTAACTGAAAGTACACGTGCATAAGGGTACATAGACAACAACTGTTGTTCACTGTGACAGCAAACTTATACAAGTAAATGCATACAAAATAAAGATGGCCTACAAATATGGTATGATTTAAATTCTAGGAATTGTGTGCTAATTAAATCAGTGGTTTGGCTCCAATGGGTACTACGGTCCAAGATGTCTAAAGTTATCTAAAACTTTATATCAACACGGCACATACATTTAAGCTTATATTTATGTGAAATTGTATTAAAATATGACCATATTGTTTTCTTTCCTAGTGTAATGTACTAAAAAAGTTAATACAATAAAATTGAATCTTTTTAACCATATATCTTCACTAAAATGTTACTACTTGAATAAACAGCAGGTGTTCATCTTCCTGAAATAATTATGCAGTCTCTCCTTAGGCGCATGAGAAACATCAAGTAGTTAAACCTAAATAAAGATTTGAGAGCAATTATATTTTTGCACTCACATAGACCATTGGGTTTTGTAAAAATACAAGCCCTTTGGTAGTGTATCTTTGTTGCTAATGCTTAGTTTGTCAGAAACATTTCTCTTGATGTTTGTAAGTGTGAATCTGCTAAAAGACAGATGTCTGACAAATTTAAGAAAAAATTGTACAAAGGAGGTGATACAGAACTGAAGTATTATTTAGTTTTCCATGCAACATACCATTGACTTCTCTGATAAAAATGTAAAAGCATATTTATTTCCATAAATTACATTCCTGGAGATAAGACAATATGCATATGTTCTTCACTGAGTTGTTTGATTTGACTAAGGGAACGGCCTATTATGAAACTATTACTGCTTGAGAAAACACCACAAGGCAGAGACTTATCACATTAAGCCAATTTATTTTTATAACACAAAATCCATATTTGATCAGTATTTATCTAAATTGAATTTGGTTTGTGTTCTGGAGGTTCAAAAAACTTCGACTGCTGAGACCAGAAGAAGAGCTCTGTGTAAGTTCAAAAGTTTGCCTCTTTTCACCAACAGAATTTGGTCTAATAAAAACATAATACCTCACCCACCTTGGGACCAACTGGGCTACAAGAACACTGAAAACAACAATGGAAGATATTAACTGCTGATGTTGTTTGTATCTGCAAGTTAGTACTAATATTACAGAAGGAAGGAAATTAATTAGATTCTGAAAATTGATTAGCATTTTTGGACCATTGAAACAATTTGTATGGCACAATTTGTACAAAAAACTGATCTATGGTTTGTTTGTTTTGGTTTTTTTTGGGGGGTGGGGTGGGGGGTTAAAGTATTAAATTAATTAAGTCATCTGCTTAGTGTGCCAGGGATTGCACTAGTGCAAACACTGTTCAGCAGAGGACTTAAAAATGTGAGAGATCTCCATGCCTACAAATTTAATCTGTGCATATTTGATGCTGAATGTCTTCTTTGTTAAGTACTTTATACCAGTGGTTCTCAAAGCCGGTCCGCTGCTTGTTCAGGGAAAGGCTCTGGCGGGCCAGGCTGGTTTGTTTACCTGCTGTGTCCGCAGGTTCGGCCGATCGCGGATTCCCACTGGCCGCGGTTCACCGCTCCAGGCCAATGGGGGCTGCGGGAAGCAGCGCGTGCTGAGGGATGTACTCGCCGCCCTTTCTGCAGCCCGCATTGGCCTGGAGCAGCGAACCGTGGTCAGTGGAAGCAGCGATCGGCTGAACCTGTGGACGTGGCAGGTAAACAAACTGGCCTGGCTCTCCAGGGGCTTTCCCT
This sequence comes from Lepidochelys olivacea, assembly GCF_965140295.1. NCBI lineage: Eukaryota > Metazoa > Chordata > Testudines > Cheloniidae > Lepidochelys > Lepidochelys olivacea. The sequence continues at coordinate 174,464,039 of NC_140411.1, forward strand.
GAACAAGTGGCAGACTGGCTTTGAGAACCACTGCTTTAGACTATCCTCAAAAGGAGCCCAAAATACAATAAAACCGTGTTTTAAGTTAAAAAGTGACTCAGCAAAAGTAACATTATGGGGGTTTTTAGCGAGTCAGGGCTCACCAGCATGGCATCTCCTGCTGGTCGTCCAGGGAATTAGCTCTTGCAACCCGGAGCGCCCTCTGCAGGCTGGTGTGCTGCTTGCCTCAGGCCCCCGTGTCCCTCTTGGGCCCTGGTGCCCCTTTATCTTGGGTGCTGCCCCCTAGCAGTACACCCTCTCTCCAGGTCTCCCCACTCAGGGGAACCCCCAGCCCTCTATCCCCACCTCACCTCAGTCTATGGCTACTGCCAGTCACCATCTAGCCCCCACTCACTGGGGCAGACCGCAGTGTACAAGCCATTCATCATTGGCAAAGGTGGGTTTGGACCTGCTGCCTTTGCCTAACCCCTGGGCTGCAGCCTCTGCAACCCCAGTACCTGGTTTGGCCTTTGTCAAGGCCTGCAGCCTGCGGAGTTGCCAGGCGGGAGCTCTCCTGCTCCTCTCGCCTTTCCCCAGCCCTGCTCGGTTGTCTGTACCCTCAGCTCCCTAGCAGCTAGGTCCTTCTCCCTCTGAAGCTAGACGGAGAGTCCCTGCTTGAACTCCTAGCTAGCAGCCCTTTTATAGGGCCAGCTGCGCGGCCCCAGCTGTGGCTGCCTTCCCCATCAGCCTAGCCTTTGGCTTACTGCTCCAGCCCTCTCCCAGGGCTGGCTGTAACCCTTTCAGGCCCAGAGCGGGTGACCACCCCACTACAGGTTTCCATTTTTTTTGTCTCAAATTCTATGTAAAATGCAAGTCCATTTCCAAGTAAAAAGGTGTTTTCTTTCAAATTGGCAGCCCTTCAAACTCCATGTGGGACCTGGCAGTCAAGCTGGGCTCTTTTTTCTTATCCATCATTTATAATAAAGGAACTCCAGGGCACAGTCAGCTACAAATGTGAAACTCCATTTTCCCTAAATTATGCCTTTGGTGACATTGTGAAATCCCATTTCATTCAATGAGTTTGCACATATGTAAATGATTATTACGTTCAAAGTACAAGACCAAACAAGATGATGGATGTTCAAAAAAGAAGGACCTGTCTTCTATTCTGTCTTAGCTGTATTGGTTCTTCAGTGCTAAGGGAAGTAAAAAGTGAAAATAAAAATATTAAACTTGCTTTACTCTCTAAAAGCAGATAAATCTCTGAGTACACATCAGGAACAGATACATTCACAGTAAGAAGGTGCAATTTTACAGTCACTCTTCAAAGAAGAATAATTTTAAGTACAGCCACGTCCTTGCTTAAAATAAGATTGCTTCATACACAGATGATAGCAAGGAAAAATATCATGTTCCTAGTAGGGTGTGACTATATTAATGAGATAATGTTATATTACCTTGGGAATAACTTCTAATACCATACATTAACTTTTTGTCCAAGCCTAGATGTTTCCAGAAGCCTGAGCTGAATCAGTGTTGAGCATTTCTGCAGTTAATAAAAGTGCTGTGCTTTCTCTCCTGGCAAACCTGACTTCTTAGTGATTACATAATTTGGAAGTGTAGACACTAAGATCCTTAAAGGCTTCTTCTTGTCTGACATTGATTTAACCTTGGAAGCAGAACTGGAATCTGAGAATGTTTTAAATCTTAAACTATTATCTGCAATATCTGCTTCCTAACATCAACCCAGGCAAGGCACTTGAGAAGATTTAGGAAAAGAAAAGGCAATGGATAAAATAGATTAGCCACACCTGTGCATACAGTAGCTTATCTCCAACAAAATACAGCTTTACATGACATTTACTTTATAGTTTGGAAGTGCAAATAATCAGTTCTGAAACAAAGGACTAAATCTAAACAGTAAAGGTATGCAGGGGGTGTTAAACAATTTAATAATCTTTCCAATTGTACACCATTACTGCCTTGTGCAATATGATTTACATTTAACAGATTCATTTTGTATCATGTTCCAGAATTTTTAACAGAAATCAGAGATTATTTTGCTTGTTAAATATACATTTTTGAGTTTACTCCTTAGAAAGAAAAACACACATTTCTTCTCATTGTACAATAATACAAAAGATGCAAAATATTGAAGATAAAATTAATGTGTTCCTATAAGTTGTCTACAGAAACAAAAAAAAATATAGTGAAGCATCTATATAAGAGGATTATTGATTAAATCCTTCTGGTGTAGCAGACTAGTTATTCTGACTACTTTGCCAATGTCTAGCCCATGTAAACAGCGAAATTTACGGCACTTTTAGAAGTGAATCATTTACTGAATCACTGAATCAACTTTACTGAATCAACTCTATCTCCCCATAAAAATGATACAACAAACTATTCGTGATATTTATTTTATTTTAGTGCAGATCAATAAACAGACTTCAAATTATTAGTGATGATTTGTTTACCTAATCATTCAAAAAGACAGGCAGTTAATTTTGCTATTGCTCTTGGTATCTCCCTTGATTTAGTGATGGTATTAAAACATCTGAAACCTGAATACAAGGAAGGACATTTTCTATAACATGTCAAATTCCACTAATAAATAAGGTCTTTATGGGTTCCCACATGCCGGGTGTTCTTTTGAAATTCTGTCTGTTTGACATTAGCTGAAGACACTTGCACATATAAAGTACTACTCATTACTGCAGAGCCTTCCATCTAATTTAAGAAATGCTTTACAAATGTTAATGATTAAGCCTCAAGACTACTGTGAGATAGGTATTATCTTCATTTTTATAACATTACTTTGCACTTGTATAGCATTTTTCATTTAAGATCTTAAAGTAACATACAGATACGGATGAGCATGATTATCAAAGTTTTACAGATGAGGAAATGGAGGAAGAGAAAAGTGAAGTGACTTTCCCAACAACACTGACTGAGACCAATGATTTCACCACAAGAACATTATGTGGATTTTGTTCAAAGTTTATCTGATCTTGTGGATGTCTCCATTCTCTGCTTTTCATCCTACTCCCTCCCATCTTGCAACCCAACCAGATTCTTTCCTCATCCTTCCATGCCCCTAATGCTCAATTTCTTCCTAATCCCCTAAAGGATATCTACCCCCTACATCATTCACCCACTGAAATGCCAAACAAGTTGATAGGCCGCCAACTCCTCTACCACCATCTTAATCTCCATAACTCTTCTGTGCAACCAAATGCCCTCTGTCTTTGAGGAGGTCTCAGATCTGGAACTCTGTTTGTTTCTTTCTGTTGTCTCCCCACTCCACTTATTTAAACCTTGCATTCACACGGCCCTCTCCAAAACAAAAGCAAAGTAACCCAACCAAAAAAACCAAACATTCTCCACACTCTGATCTCCTGTAATTCACAAAGAACATACAGAATCGCTAACATGAAGACTCACTAGAGTCACTAGAAACACATAAATCTCTGCATGTGAACAATATCCCAACCTGCCCAGTGCCCTACCTATTGCTTTAAAGGAAGGCAAATTCCACCTCAGAATGCTTCTTGCCAAAAGTCTGAGTTAGATTACAAGATAAAACATTCTTTCCTGTCCCAGTTGAAAAATTGGCATATGCCCTGAGACATGATGATTCATATCCTTTTCAAGCTAGCCAGTGTTAAAAGAAATGCTATGCCTATTCAGATAAATGATAAACCTTACCAAACTATTTGTTTCAGTAATATCCATGGCAATGAAGTCCACAAGTAGATTATACACTGTGCAAAAGACAATTGTCCATGACAGAGTTTTGCGTCTTCCTTGGAAGCAGCTGGTATGAGCAACTGTTGGAAACAGGATATTGGTCTATTTGGAATATTTACCTAACCCACTATAGCAGTTTCTATGTAATAACATTTAGTTTTTAATCTTTGTAATGCTGGAATTTTTCAGATTACCAGTCATGCCATCTGAATACTTAGAACATGTCCACAGAATACATCCATTCCTATGTCCCTAACAAGGTCCACAGCTATGGAAGGAGGCTTGCTTTGCAGGCAGCTGCCTACTTTGCAATCCTCTCTCTGCTCCAGTGTTGCCTTATGCCCCCATAGCTGGGCAACAAAACATTTTTCAGCCTCTGTAGCACAAAAATGTTTTTGAGAGAGCAACTTTAAAAGGACAATTATGAAGCCATTTGCACAGCCCCATAACTTCACTGTTCTGCAAATCTCTGCCTGGTCCAGGTAAAAGAGGGCTTTTCCTGCATGAGCATGGACCTAAATAGGCTGCCCCTCTCTTCTAGTCACCTGAGGGGCATGAGTCAGCATCCTCCTCGCTTACCTGGTCTGTAGCTGCCGCAGCAAGTCACCTTCAGGTTATCAAGCCCTTTAGGGGGCCACACACCTTTTTCTAGAAGCCAAAAAAATGGCTCCCACCAGTTAATGTGCGGTTAGGTCATTATCGAGAATCAGCATCAAGTTTGAAACATTATTGCATTTCATTCTGCTGCAACCCATATTTTATGTTACTACCATCTCATTTGATGGATATGAATATACTGTGGCAACTCTAAAAATGCACACTGTGTAGGTACCAAGTTTTAAACCAATAGAAACAATTTAGCAAAAAAATGTACGAACCCACTTATAAACAAATCAATTTCAGGAAGAGATTCTGGCAAGTTCTTTTAATACACAAAAATGCATTTGTGATTTGTGTGTTATAAAGGAGTGTTAAGAATGCTAAAACGTCTACCTCACTGTGGAGTTAAATTAAGAACCCAGGCATTGACATTCCTCTTATTTAGTAGTTTTTATCCTCAAGTTTGTAGCGTCCATTGCTTGGTTAATAGGGACTAGGAGCTGGGTAAATAGAGTAGTGCAACTTTCCTGAATATTTACTTGAACACTTAATGGATTGTGTTCTGCATCTGTGTGGCTGCACAGGGTAATAAGGCTCCAAAACTCACCCACCTGCACTGCTGTGTCATATCCACCCATACTGTGGCTCTGGCAAGGAGAAGAGCATGTGGGGGCTGAGTTCTCCAACGGTCTCCCCAAGAAGTAGAAAAGGAGCGGGCTAGAAGTGCTCTATGTATTATTTAGTGCAGCTGGTTCCACTAAGGGTTTTGCCTAGAGGCACAATCTAACTCTACATGAATTAATTTTGGACAAGTTTCCCCTCCTTTTTTAGTTTGCTTTCAATAAACCTTAAGAGGGCTTAGTTTTACTGGAACAAATATTTGCAAACAGAGGAATTCAAAGTTGCATTCCATGAAAAAGAAATGTTAAATGGGTATATATGAGGTGTGTATCCCAGAAGTGACTGTGCACTCGTCAAAAAATTAATCACTACTTATCCACTGTCAAATAATACATTTGAAGAAGTTGCAATCAGCTCATGGATAATTCCAGAAGCAGAAAAATTAGGCTAAAGTGACTAAATAAATTATTCATCATGAATTATTTTCTCAACTCTAGTAGGCATGACATTCACTCATTCATCTCACATTAAGTTCAAATATTTTTTTTCTGAAAGGACCTATACCCACACAGTCTATAGGGCGACAGCCTCTCTCTGACTTTCTTAAGGTAAATTTCATAGTTTAATTTTTAGATGAAAAACTAAATCCTGGTTATGCATCTGGATGTGTGCAAGCACAAGTGCCTTCCCCATGGATGCAGTGGCAGGAACAGGGTCTTAAAAGATAATCAGGATTGCCACAGTACCTAAGTGAAGAAGATTGTCTTTGCTATACCAATGAGTCTATGAGCACCCTCCGAGAAATATACAACTTCCACTGAGTAGTAGTTACTTCTAATTTATATCTGCATTTTTGGCTCTGATTCAGCAAGGTATTTAAACACATGCCTAACTTTAAACACATGAATAGTTCCATTGACTCAAATGGAACAATACAATCTTGGAATCAAGACCTTAGGTGGGATTCTTAAAAGCAACTAAGTGATTTAGGAACACAAGGAACACATACTGAAAGTCTGTAGGATTTGTGCTCTTACTTCAAGTAGACACGTTTGAAAATCCGACCCTTAGTTTATAGTTTGCTCCATGGACTCTAGCCACAACGGGAGTGCTACATTTAAAGCCTGCAGGATCAGGCCCCGCATTAGTGCAAGATAGAAAGACTGGCAGCTTCTCTAGAGCAGTGCATGATTGCTACCATGAGTCATCTTCAAACTTTGTTTCTTTGCAAAAAATAATTTCACATTTTAAAAATTAGGCTCCCCCACCCTGCAATTCAATATACCTACATAGAAATTATATTAAAATGAAATCTCTGACGCAATCCAGCAAAAGCAAGGAAATGTAATGAATGCTAAATTGGACTATATAAAAGGAAGAAAAAAAGTAGTGGTCTAACACAAGGGCTATGTTTTACTGTCAGATACATTTTTTTTAATATACTGAAATGCAGTGTGTTCTAATATACAATAGTGCAGGGATTTAGTGGCATATTTTTATTGCTCGGTATATGGCATACCTCAAAGCAGGAGCAAGTATCCAAATATTTTCCCAGGATTTGACTTTATCATAGGGCCAGATTTGATGAAAACTCTGTCTGGCTTCCATACTTCATCCATATTTTATACTGGGGAAGCCAGACAGAGTTTTTATAGAATCTGGCCTATATTTAGGCAAATTTTTAAGAAGTGTTATCCATCTTGAAAGGTCAGAACAGTTCCAAGGGAGTCCTTTCAGTCTATCAGTTAAATACTCTGTACAACATATGCTTTTTCATACATATTATATAAAACAAGCATTTACCTTCTAGACTAGACCAGGGGTGGGCAAACTATGGCCCAGGGGCCACATCCAGCCTGTTATAAATATAAAGGGAAGGGTAAACACCTTTAAATCCCTCCTGGCCAGAGGAAAAACCCTTTCACCTGTAAAGAGTTAAGAAGCTAAAGATAACCTCGCTGGCACCTGACCAAAATGACCAATGAGGAGACAAGATACTTTCAAAGCTGGGGGGGGGGGGCAAAGGGTTCTCTCTGTCTGTGTGATGCTTTTGCTGACCAGAGCAGGAATTCAGTCAGAACTCCTGTAAAAAATCAGTAAGCAATCTAGTTAGATATGTGTTAGATTCTGTTTTGTTTAAATGGCTGATAAAATAAGTTGTGCTGAATGGAATCTATATTCCTGGTTTTGTATATTTTTGTAACTTAAGGTTTTGCCTAGAGGGATTCTCGGTTTTGAATCTGATTACCCTGTAAGGTATTTACCATCCTGATTTTACAGAGGTGATTCTTTTACTTTAATTAAAATTCTTCTTTTAAGAACCTGACTGCTTTTCATTGTTCTTAAGATCCAAGGGTTTGTGTTCACCTATGCAAATTGGTGAGGATTTTTATCAAGCCTTCCCCAGGAAAGGGGGTGTAGTGCTTGGGGGGATATTTTGCGGGGGGAGACGTTTCCAAGTGGGCACTTCCCCTGTTCTTTGTGTAACACTTTAGTGGTGGCAGTGTTTAACCTAAGCTGGTAAGAATAAGCTTAGGGGGTCTTTCATGCAGATCCCCACATCTGTACCCTAGAGTTCAGAGTGGGGAAGGAACCTTGACATGGCCCATCAGACCTTTTGATCTAGCCCTCAGCTCCCGCCGGGGAGTGGGGTCAGGGGTTTGCCCCGCTCCAGCTGGGGAGTGGGGTCAGAGGCTAACCCCACTCCACGCGGCTCCCAGGAAGCAGGTGGCATGACCCCCCTTCAGCTTCGAAGTAGTATGTGGAGGTTTGGCCAGGCAGCTCCTCTGCTGCCGACTGGCCGGATTCCCAGCCAATGGGAGCTGCAGAGGTGCTGCCTGCGGACGGGGCAACACGCAGAGCCTCCTGGCCGGGCCTCGGAGCTGGAAGCAGGACATGCTTCCGGGAGCTGCTTGCGGTAAGCACCACCCTGAGCCTGCACCCCTGAGCGCCCCCCGCCTCCATGCCCCAATCCCCTGCCATAGCCCTGATCCCCCTCCCACTGTCTAAACCCCTTGATCCCAGCCCAGAGCCCCCTCCTGCACAGCAAACCCCTCATCCCCAGCCCCACCCCAGAGCCTCACCCCTCCTGCACCCTGAACTCCTCATTTCTGGCCTCACCCTGAAGTCCGCACCCCCAGCTGGAGACCCTCACCCCCCCCCGCACCCCGACCCCCAATTTTGAGAGCATTCATGGCCCGTCATACAATTTCCATACCCCGATGTGGCTCTCAGGTCAAAATGTTTGCCCACCCCTGTTCTAGACCAAGACTCAGCTATTTCATTCTTTTGGATACGTACATAATGAAATGTCTTAACAACCTGACAAAACATTTTTAGCAATGTATTAATCATCCACAGAATGGTCATTCATATTGGTAATGCAAAGATGCAAAATTAAATGTTTTGGGCTGGATGAAAATAGTTTGCAAGTAAAATGTGGGAGTTTAAGATGTTCTTATGCAGGTATTTTATAAAACATTAAAATAACACAAAGCCAAATTCATAATAAAAATATGAGATTATTTTTCTCCATGGGCTATTCCTAGGGGAATTGTGTGCCAAAAATTGTGCACCAAAAAAATTAAAAAATTGTGCACGTTTTAAAATTCTGCAAATTTTGTCAAAATAACACTACATAATCACACAAGTTTTGATTATTTTGATCATTTATTTCAAAATACTTGTCAGCTAGTATGACTGTAACAATACACACAAACATACACAAAAATTTCTCCAGGAGTAGAGAGATAAAGAAACCCCTATGACAACCCAGTTCCTGTTTCTCTGCCCCTTCCCTACTCCCCAAGCCCAGCCGGGGTTCCAGACACCCACAACCGCTCCCCCACCCCAGAGCTCAGCTGTGGAGTCCCCCCAGACAATACCTCCAACCCCCCCCCCAGAGCCCTGCCGTGTCCTCACAGCTCAGATACCCACACCTCCTTGTCAGATACGTCTCCCCCCTCCCCCTAGAGGCTAGCCGCAGGGCCCCCCAGGCCCAGGCACCTGCATCCCCTACCCCCTAGAGCAAAGCCATAAGGTCCTCTAGCCCAGACACCCACCCCCTACCACCCAGAGCCCAGTGGTCCAGAGGGAGAGAAAGCCTGAAGTTTGGTCCCAGGTTTGTGTGGAGTTTCCTGCATGCTGCTGCTGCCACCACCTCCTTCCCTCTGGGTGCGTGGTGAACTGCAACTGCCAGAAACGCTCCAGCTCCTCATCCCCTTCCCGCAACCCCCAGCAGTGTCTTCTACGTGCTAGCTGGGCTCTGCCAGATCCAGAGGCCCCTAGTGGTGGCCAGCAGCACTGCAGCCTATTTCTGTGAGGGAAAGGAAATTCTGTGCAAAAACCATTGATTTCTGCAAAATTCTGCATTGTGCAGTGGTGCGGAATTCCCCCAAGAGTAATGGGCTAAATTCTAAATTCCACACCTTATTGTCATGTGTTATTTCCATGGATGTAGTACTCAGTGACCTCAATCAGGAACCAGGATTTCCTTGAGTTAGGTGCAGTACATACGCATAATAAAAAGATAGTCACTGCCTGAAAGAGCTTATTCTAGTGTATAATGCAGCTGTAACAGATGAAGTTAATGGAGTTATGCCAGACTTGCACCAGATGGATGATTTCACAATTCTGGCCTTTTATTTCTGAGTGACTCCTGTTGCTGTTAATAAGAGTACTGCATGTGGAGGGAGAGAATTACACACTGCTATGTAGGATGCATGTTCAATTAAAGCACTTAATTGAACTGAGAAGTTTATGCATTTCTTTAAATGTCTATTTGCTAGAGCCGTAACACTGTTCCTGAGTTCCTTTACCGCTGCTGCAATGAGCATTTGTCCTCCACAGCAGCTGTCAGCAGAATACCTATTTGTATGGAACACAAGAACATACAAGTACATCACCGATAATAATAATAATACCTGACACTTATATAGACCCATTCCTCTTCTTGTGCTTTACAAACTCTATGTACTGCGATTATTTCACTCACTATTGAAACTCAGGAGCTTTGACAGGGAGTGGAAGGTAAGAAGACTGTTCCATGGCAGCAATCTTTGTTAGGTTGGAGAGGCTATTTTCTCAATTACACTGCCTTAAAGAGGCCAAAAATTGTATAATGTATTGTTTTGAAGCACTGGTAAAACAAAAGTGTGCTCTCAGGCTAGTTCCACTTATGCCACGTTTCAGCCTGAAGCAAATGTGTATGGCTGAGTTTTAAACCATTGAAAATAGGTTCTCAAAATGGAAGTACTTGCATAAAGCATTGCAATTCTAATGTGCGTTTCTGTCTCTCCCCTTGACATGCCACTGTGCTGAAGTGATTGCTTTCCACACTCTGGTTTATTTTCTTGATTATATTGGAATACGATTATTCTGAATGCTAAGTCCTGCTCCTTTTCTCCTTCCAGTTGCTGGAATTGGATCTTTTCAAATGTGCTTCTTTTTCCTGCTCTTTGTTTACCATATTTAGCTTGAGTTTTTTCCCCCTCTGTATGCAATACTACATACTGAAACTCCAGTGCCTCTATTTTCACTCTGCAGTCAGCCTTTTCCTCTCATTTGCATCCCTTAAATACATACAAGTGTAAAAAAAGAATGATCAGAACAAAGGGCCATTCCTACTGTGGTGACTTAGCTGTTGACTGTATTGTACAGACACAGTACTACCTTGGTCATTTTCATTGTCTCCTGTAGGTTTATGGCAGTTATCCCCATGCACCTTGTTGTGATTCAAGCAAACTCAAATGATTAGAAGAGGATTTTCTCTTCAAGATTTAAAATGCATGTGTTCCTTCTCAGAACATACAGAGTGTAACTTAGTGAACTATATTGCCTTATCCACTACAGTCATTTGGTTCATTCTTGTTCCATGATCTATTAATGAAACACCTTATGCTCCCTCTCCTTTGCAAACATCAGAAAGCAAATCAGCACAAGAATTTCGCACAATTTGAGTCAACACATTCAGTTTTCCATTGCTCCTTTAGATAAGTAGGTGTTCAGAGTGGGCAGGTGGGAGGGCATATGGCTCAACCCCAAATGAATAGACACACTTTCTTTTTTAATCCATCCCCAGCCAGAACCACGAGGCCCTGCCAGTAGGTATGCTCCTAGGGGCTGGCAGTCTATTGCAGTGTGCTGTGACCCTTCTGTGGGTGGAGCAGCTGCTATGGTTATGTAGAGGTATAGGATGTAGCTGGAGAGTGCAAAGGGCTACCATTCACATAGCAGTGAAAGGCTGAGAATGCTAATGTAAGCGGGGGAATAGTCCCACTATTGTGGGGAACTTTCCTGGCTTCTGCACTACCCCGGTGAAGTGGGCTAGCGAAAGGATCTGAGTCCTCGCTCCCACTTCCTTTACCCAGTGGCCTCCCTGCCCTTGAGGACTCCCCTTCCACTCTCCTGTCTGGCAGAGTCCTTGTAACCCCATCTAGGCTGGGCCCAGGATTCCTGGGGGGGCTCAACCCCCAACCCTGCTGTGGTCACCTAGGACAGGGGTTAGGATGTCCCCACTCTGGGGTACTTTCTCTGCACTGAGCCCTTCTCTGACCCACTGACCATTACATACAATTTAAAGCAATGTAAGTTATTTAATCAACAAATAATTTTAAAAAGAATGAGGAAAATGGGAAAGGTTAAAGGAAACACATCTCCCCGCTCTGTGGCAGGGAACATCACAAACAGTGTCTCTGGAATGTCAGGGCAGGTCACAGTCTGTTCCTTGTAAGTCCCAGGCCTTCTTCTCAGGCCCTGGCTGTGCTGTAGGGATGCTGTGGGTTGGACACTTGCTCTGGGGGTGGCCACACGCTCTCAGGCTCTAAGTGGTAGGACCCTTCTTCCCAGCGTCGCCCCCACCCTGTCAGGGTTACAATCCAAGCCTGGGCTGCAGAGCCCCTTGGCTGAGGCGTCTCCCTGTGCTGGGACCACTGTCCAGGGTCCCCCTCACTCTCCCCAGCTGCTCACCACACCCAGCTCCAGACTGCTCCAGTCCCAGCTCCACCACTCGGTCTCAGCACTGCTGCTGCTGCTCTGTCTCCAGCTCCCTGGGCTGCTTCTCTGGCTCCTCTACCTCTGGTTGCTACAGTTTTGCTCCCAGCACAGGTCTGCTCTGCAGGCTGCTTCTGTGACTCTGCTCCCAGCACTGACCTGCTTCTTGGGCTGCTTTTCTGGCCCCTCTGGCTCTGGTTGCTGCAGCTCTCCTCCCAAGGCAAGTCTGCTCTCTCTGGGCTGTGCCTCTGGCTTTGGGGCTGCAGCTCTGCTCCCAAGACAGGGTCTGCTCTCTCTGGATCTTGCACAGCTCTGCTCCACAGCTCAGCTTGGGCCCCTGCTTTCTCCTTAACTCAGCCCCACTCTGTCTGACCCAGGCAATTCCAGCTCACACGGAGGATGGGAGCTCCCTGGCCTCCTGACTCCCTGATTAGCCGGCCTGCCCTGTCATTCAGGCTGACCTGGAGCATTGGCCTCTCCCCATTGTTCCTGGGGGCTGTCAGTCTCAAGGTCCTGATTTCCCATATGCCCTTCCCCTTTTAGTACTGGGAGCTACCTAATCAAAACATCCGCACTGAATGTTAGTAAGGGGCCAACAGTCCCCTTACACTAATAAGAACATTGAGCTACCTGCTGCAGCTAGGAGGTGGCTCTGGCTTGTCTTCTGTTAGGTGGATACACAGTTATAATAGAACCTAATTGTGTAAGACAAGCATTCCTTGAATTAATGCAGAGAAAAGCACCATGTTTGGGGGGGCATGCATAATCAAGCATTGGGTAGATCACCCATCATGCTACACTAAGCCATACTTGCAGCTGAGGTAGCCCTCTACTGGTACTCAGAAACAGTGAGCTGCAAAAACAGCACCAAGACACATTTACTCTGTCCCCTAAAGTCTATATGGACCTGAAAATTGGGGCCTGTGCACTTTAAAAGAGTAGATTTTATGTCTCAGTATGAAGCGCATAGTAGGAGTCCAAAATTATGAACAGCTAATTAAAGAGATTTCTTGGCAGCAGTATTTGAGAAAGAAGGAAGAAATCCAAGGTTTCAGGAGACTGGGGAACACTCCATAAAGCAATCTCAGTACTTAAGTGACAAAGAAGTGATTAGAAGTTAGAAATTAAGTTCTGGAGTTGTCTAGTCTTCTGTGCACATACTGCAGTATCCTCTTCTGAATTAGCAGTCAGTATGCTCACCTGGGTGGTGACTTCTTTCAGTATCTCAGGAATTATTTCATAATAAAGCTCCCAGTGCTCATTGTCTCCTCTTTCGTTCATTGTCTAATGGTTTGGTCTCATTAAGTTATACATCAGCTTGCCAGGGAAAACCTGCTTGGGACTCCCATTGCTGTGCACTACTCACATTCATCTCTTTTAGAAAATGAATTCAATTTGTTCTGTTAGCTTAATCATAAAAATCTGACCTACTGAAAACTCAGAGCTACACACAGAGAAAGAGCCATTAGTATTCATAAGTGAAACTGTGGATGTCCTTATTAGTGAGCATTAGAACCTGTATACTGCGGTCTATAATGCATCTAAGTCTCATCATCTCAGCATGCAGATATATTGGTAAACACCAGATGAGTTCACATGTAGCTGTCAGACAAGTTCAGATAGGGAATGCTCACTATTGTCCAGCTATACCAAAGGAGGACAGGAGACGCTTGATATGGTTTTAATCAGGTTGCAACTTTAGATGCCTGGGACCACCAAGCAGATAAAAGTGTACAAGGCAGGTAACCTCACGTTCATTCAATAACTATATGGAGGCTTCCATCTGCTCCCCCTCTTTTTCTATCCAGCTCCCCAAGCCAACCCATTGCTGTGACCTTACCATCCACCCCCCGCCCGTCATAGGAGAGTTAAGGTGGGCTATAAGAAAGGGGCTTGGCTCCCTACCATACCATTCATAGGATCAAGCAAAAAAGCTGCCTGATAGACATACAAAGAGAACAAGGATTGGACTTCAGAGGATGTTTGGGGAGACAAGACTGAAACAAGGAAACCTGGTGTTGGGGGGAGATTGGGTCTGGAGGAAAAAGGAAAACTAGCATTGGGAGTTGAGAGGAGGCTGGGAGTGGGAGCCGTGGGGAGGAGGATGAGGAGGAAGTTGCAACTGTTTGGGCAAGGAGACCGGGACTAAGAGCCAGGGAGCAAAACATGATTACATATTCAACAGTCACAAATACTGAAAAGCATCCAAGAAAGACAACAGAATTGCTGTACTAAAATAATCACTGAAATTATCTGTTTAAATAATGTCAGATTCTTAGAAAAATCAAGAGAAACCCAGTAGATTGCTCCCTTATTAAAGAATATTTCTCTTGAAAAAGCCAGTCAGTCTCATGTACCATTTTGTGATTCCAAAAGTAGAAGTCACTGGGATGCACTTTTTTCTTCGTGGTCTGTTGTTAAATTTAGCTTTATTTACAATGCTGTGGATCCCCTTTGTGAAGCTAAGTGGCACTCCTATGTAATAAGGGAAGTGGTCCCTTTACGCCCCACAATTTTTTGGCAGGACTAGGGAGTGACAATGAATACTAGGCCATCTCTGGGAGGCAGAGAACAGCAGGGGCAGAAAGCACACCTTCTGTCTTCAGCGCCAGTGATGTCACCAATTGACTGCCATGGACATTTGGTTCTGATCAAGGGAAGGGAGGCTGACTAACTATGAAATGGCTGCATTCAGACCTTGGGATGAACAAAGCACAGGGAGTCAAAATATGGGCTTGGGGTCCTGGGGGATGGCCTGTCAACTGACCGAACCCTGGACCCAACTGCCTCCTGCTATGGGATCTATGCCCCCTCCTGTAATCCTGCTGTCTCGGGGGAGGAAAAGGCTGTCTAAAGGTACATTGCAGATGGCATTACTGCTGCTGTTGGCCACTGAAGTGGCACCTTTGCACTATGGTGTATGCACCCCCAAGGAACCTAGGGCATCCCTAGAATCATTGAAGGAGGGCAGGGGTCTCATCCATCTTGTTCAAAAACAACACCCAACCATTGAAGTGCAAATCTTCTAAGGCCTGTTGCACGTTGAGAGCATTGCCTGAAATCTACAGCCAGGATGTCCTTCTCATGGTCACCAGAGGACATAACTCTGGCCAAAGTGTCTGTGACATCCAGCGCAGACTGCAATGACATCTTGGCCACTAAACAGCCTTCATTGACATACACCTGAAATTCCTCTCTGGAGGTTTCAGGCAGCTGGTCCACAAACTTAGACATAGCTGTACAATGTACAAAGTCATTCTTGGACAAAAATGACCTCACCTTAGAACAACTGGAGGAGTGTGACCTCCGTGACCAAGGGGCATCCCATGGATTCCACGGACTGCACTGAAAAGAATAGGGAATTGGTGGGCCAGGGCCCGCATCCCAGCCATGAGATGAGTGGCAATCGTGGTGCACAAAGTGCTCCATAAACAGTTCCCAATGTTGGTAAGGTGATTGTGGGGGGGAGGAGGGGGCGGAGAGAAGATCCCAATATTGACACCAAGGAGCCTTGGGTTTCTGGGGATAAAATTGGAGACCGTCTTGAGGAAGTGAGTAAATGGTCTCACTCATTCTTCAGCCAGAATGAGGGAGGGATCAGCACTGATGAAGGAAGTGGTACCATTGGCACCAAGTATGCCAATGGTGGAAGCAGTGTTGTCCCAGAAGTCAGCAGCAGTACCAAAACAGCTGACTGTGCTGAAGTGGAGGGCAGTGAAAGCTGCCATGGTAACATCCGCAGGGCTGACAGTAATGGTGCGGATGTCCTTTGTACCAAACCTGTTACTGGCCCTTCTTCCACAGACTATGGAAATGGAACATTGGGGTCTGGTGCTGACAGACCCAAAGGTTCAGTGGCCTATCCAGCCAACAGGGCTATATACAATGCAGCCTTGGCCATATCCTGGACCAAAGGAAGTCAGGGCAAAGGTCTGGTATGCTGCCAATGAGGAAAAAGAGTTAGGGTTGGAATCATCCTTGACGGTACTGGACTCAACCAGTATCCTGAGGCCAGATCCAGAGTTGATGTTACAGGGTCTCTAACCCCCACTACTCAGTACCAGGGCGAAGTTAGAGGCAAATGCTCCATCCTGTCAACCAGCATTAACCCTGTGCCAGTCCACAGTCTTCCTAGGGGAGGTGGGAGAGTCCCCACAAAACCTAGAGTGGTCTTGATTGGTCTTATGCAAACTTCTCTTTGGTGTACTCGAAGGGAAATGGCTCCTCTGTCTCTTCAAAGAGACACTCCTGGGAGTGAGGAGGCAGCACTCATGAAATCAGAGGGAAACCTCCAATCTGACAACCGCCTTGGTGCCAAAGCAGGCCACCTGGCTTGTTCAAGCAGGTACTGCGTTAGGTGAAAGTCCCTAGCCACTTGAGTCTGTTTTGTGAACAATCTCCAGGTTGAACGCTGCTCCTTGACATGGGCCTCACCCAAGCACAGAAAGCACAGCATGAGGGGATCATTGTCAGGGATTGCTCTATGACATGACAGACAATGTTTAAACCCTGGTGAGGGCAACACAGGGGACTACGTAACTAAATACAACAAACAGAGTTTAATTTAGAATCACTTACCAACAAAAAAACCCAAAACAATCCAGGTGAACTACACCCAAAACCAACCCGAAACAAAATAACAAAAAACATTTTGGGTTGAAAGACACATTTCATTTGACATGAAACAATATTTGTTTGGTTTTTTTTGTTTTGGTTAAAAAAATGTTTAGTTTCTAACCAACTATTTTTCATATTTTTCCATTCGGCCCATAAACTGAAAAAAAATCAATCATTTGCCAAGCTCTAGTTCTACCACACAGATTACTTCTCCATCACAGAGTTTCAGTGCTCCAAACAGGCATATTGTTCTGCTCAAGCATTGCAAGTTGCAGAATTAGGCCCTATGTTTGTACGGCCTAGCATAACTGGACTCCAATCCTAACTGGAGCCTGTAGGCACTACTGTAATACAAATAAGATTTAGTTATATCAGAATTTAACTATTTCTTCTAACATTCAAATTTTCCCAACCATTCTCCAGCACTTTCCAGGTTGTAATGAGTCATTTTAACTTTATAATACATCTATCCAAGAAGGATCCTTAAAAACAGTGACAACTGCAATCACTAACTAATATTTCAACTTGAAATATTCAAAACAAACTATAGAAGAATAAACACTAGCTGAAACCTTATCTATTTTATGCATATTAACAGGTATAATTTATAGCACCATTTTTTCTCTCTACAGGCAGTGCAAAAAGCTACTAAATATGCTCCCACAGTTATAATTTGAAGTTCTACTTTTCATCAACAGATGACAGTAGCAATCTATAGATTCACTACAATGTACTAGGTATGTCCAAGATTGCTACAGGACCCTATACAGAGTACCAATATTGTATGGGTGATTGTCCTATTTGAATTTGAATAGACTTTTAAAAACACAACAGTCTTAAACAAAATTGTTCCAACTATTTTGCTACCTCTTCACATGTGTATTGATTTCAGAATTTGGTTAGCAAGTTGTCACCAGAGTATTGTCCTGACAACAACGGGAGCTGGAAAGGTCCTAGGGCAATCATTTGTGTATTTTCGCATCAGATTTAATAATCTAAGTGTTTAGATGCTCTAGACAGGTGCTACAGAAAACCCTTAGATTTAATAACAAATAGCGCCGTGCATAAACCATGAAGGAATACTGGACACCATATACATTTCCTTTTTCTGAATAACGTATTTATCCTACTCAAACTAAAGGTTTGAGTCTGATTTTATCTCTGCACATACACAGCACTAGAAATGGGAATAATCTATGCATCTGAGAAACAAGTAGCACACTGTGAAAAATGCTGCTGTGCCAGGATACTGCCCTTTTCCCAAAAGGTGTATTAAATCAGGCAAGCATGTCTGATGTGCTTCTGCATCAAGGTAATAAAAGAATGCATCAGAGTTTGATGGAAAGTGAGAAGTAGAAACCTTATGTGCCAAACACCCCCGTTTGAAACTAGTGCATCATTCAGGAGCAGATTTCATGAGCACAAATATATAATAAACACACAAACCTCATCAGGGGCTAGATTCACAAAAGGACTTAGGTGCTTAACTGCCACTTTAGGCACTTAAATCCCAGAATCAGACCCCATTGGGATTCACACAACCTCCACTCAACTGCTGCCAAAACCTGTAGGTGCCTACATTCATTCAGCAACTAAAGTTTTGCAGTAAAAGTCCCCTAGGTGCCTATGTTTCTGCCTGTTTGTGTGGTCACTACATCCTTATTCTAGACATCTGTATGCTTAAGCCCCAGTGTGATGCATGAACTGAGGGAAGAGGGGTGTTCCTTCACCTAGCTCACCTGCGTGGCCCAATGTGGTAACATATTCAGTGCTCACCTACCAGATTGGGTCTAAATAGACAAGCTTACACAAAACAGAGGTGAGGGGACGAGAAGGAGCTCCCTCATAACTTAACCCAGTGGTTAGGGTACTCACCTTGGAGATCCAAGGTTAAAGGTCCTCATCTTCCCCTCCCCTCCCCCCGAGGTGGGAATGAGGGATCTACCATCTGGCAGGTGAATGCCCTAGCCACTGAGAATCCCAAGCAGAAGGAGGTGGTCCCCTGAGAGGGGCATGGTTTAGGACACATCCCTCATCTTGGCATAGGGAGGCCACTTGTCTGGTATTATACTGGACAGTCCTCTTTTTGAGAGGTTTGCCCCTGTCCAGTACCATCACAAAACCAGATGTGGTTTTGCTCAGTACTGGACAGGGGAAGCCATTTTGAACAGCATGCTGCTCCACCCCCACTGGTGTAATCTTGCAAGCATGCTGCATGCCAGATCAGGCCATCAGGGTGAGACGCTCTTGAAAATGGCATCTCCTATGCGGTGTGGCATTTCTCTATGCAGGGAGCCACCAAATGATATGGGTTTGGTGAATCTCACTCTGAGGTGCCTGTCTCTCCCCATTTGTTATATTGGAAGCCTAGGTACCTAACTCAGGTTTTGTTAATTCTAGAAATTTCCTAGGCACCTAAAAGTTAGGTGTGTGATGCTTTGCATGGCTCTGTCTAAATTCCTTTGTCAATCTAGCACCAGATATTTAGTTATTGAGGAACTGTTTACCTACATTTGATGCTTAAGTCAGGTACATCTGAGCCATTCTTTGCTTCATACTGGTCCATACCAGTACTTTTCCTTGACAAAGGCCGATGGTGGAAAGGAGTAGGGACAAGCAGGTGACACATAAGCACTGTGATGATGTAGCTGCTGTATTGTGGTGGCCTGGTCTCCTTTCTACAGATTGTGGCATTATGCTGGTTCTAATACTATTTCAAACTAACATGAGAACTGAAACTCCAGAGATATGCACAGAAGCTGTATAAATTTATTTTCAACTCCAGCATTTAGAAGACCAGAATCTGAATCAATTCTTATGTACAGGAGCTAAAATGGTTTATGGAGCCTTCTCTACATCTTGGGGAAAACAATTATCTGGTTGGTTGGTTGGTTCTTTTTTGTTTTTTCAAACAATTCAAAATAAGGTTGAAGTTATTTGTTTTCCAAACAATTCCTCCCTTCTTTCAACATTTTAAAACCTTTAATTCAATTTCTATAACTTAATTTCCTGATGCAGCAGTGGAAAACTGGTTAGAAAGTCTGGAAGGAAAAAGTGTAAACTAAATCTAAAGGTTGAAGAAAATAAATAAAAAGGGGGAAAAGGCACATTCCAATCCCAATGGCTGGATGTGTTTTGAGCATATTATTATTTTCCCCTCTCCACTATTTAGACCATTGCCAAAATGTGATTTTACCTATGCTTCACCTAACTTAAAGATCTACATTTAAAATTAAGAATTGAGGGACATGGGTGCAAATAGAAGGTAGGTCAAGGGATGCACATCATTCCCTTGCAGACTGTCATACATAGGTGGTAAAAATAATGCATACAAGACCCTGCCCTTCTGTGAATCACTCAGAGGACCTATCAGGTTTGGGGCAGAAAGGAGGACCTTTTCTGAAGGGGATGGGGGAGGCAAGTGTCACCAACATAGAAAACGTCCTACATTTCCTCCCCGCAAAATCACCTCACACAGGTTTTTCCATGGAAGGCGGTGATGTTTTTAGGCCTTCAGGTCTACTGTTTTCAGCCAGGTGTTAAACTCTGTCATGAGTATGTTAAATGTATTTCATCTTTCACAGTAGCAGCCGTGTTAGTCTGTATTTGCAAAAAGAAAAGAAGTACTTGTGGCACTTTATAGACTAACAAATTTATTTGAGCATAAGCTTTCGTGAGCTACAGCTCACTTCATCGGATGTTAGTCTCTAAGGCCACAAGTACTCCTTTTCTTTTTTTGTATTTCATCTGCTTATCTCAGACAAGAGT
Organism: Lepidochelys olivacea; assembly: GCF_965140295.1. Taxonomy (NCBI): domain Eukaryota; kingdom Metazoa; phylum Chordata; order Testudines; family Cheloniidae; genus Lepidochelys; species Lepidochelys olivacea. The sequence continues at coordinate 174,484,364 of NC_140411.1, forward strand.
AGACATGTAACACACAACTGTATCTCTATGCTACAGGACATTTGATGGTTATTTATCCCTTGCTATACAGTACTGTAGTCTCCTATCCAGATCCTATTTGCACAGTTGCATAAAAAGTATTTAAAAGGTTTTTGCTCATTTCAAGGATTCTTTAGATCCTGTATATGACAAAACTCAAATGGATTCTACATACATTGGATCTTTTCAAAGGAGAGACCCTCCCATCTGTTGTCTGAACAAACATCCCCGTTAGGATATGGTCTATTCATTTTTTAATAGATTCCTCACCCCAGGAATTGACTTTTTCCCTGACTAACTTGTCAGTTTAGTAGATTATTTAATAGACCAGATAATAACCTCATTATATTTTACACACAACAACAACAATTATGCTAGATGGCGAGATTTAGCCTGCCACACTATTGATGAATGATATACATATTTTGTCTTTGTTGGTTAAGCTGGTTGGCGCCTCTTGACTGTGTAGCATACGATCTATCAGAAAATGGACAACACAACCCTATATAAAACTGTGGCCTATACCTTGGCAAGGGTTTGGGCCAGATGCTCTGCTTTGTTCAATGTCTGCTGGAAATAAATGGAGGTTTATCACCAATGAGTCAGTTGTGTCTTCCTGATCTGGGTCTTGATGCAATTTAAAGGAACTTTGACCTGCTATAATCTATATCAGTTAACTATGGCACTCAAGAAGCCACTCACAAACAGAGGATTGAGGCTGCCCCATTACTGTCATGCTCTGACCACATTTCCTTCCTCTGATATGTGGCCCTGCAGCCTTCTATGATGAAGCTTCAGAGCCTTGTGGCATAGATCCAGAACAATGTGATAATAATGAACTACTGTGATATAAACTGCAGTCAAAATATGCAAAAGGCATTTTCATTACCTCATTACAAAGATAGATTAATAACCACTGATGTGTAATCATGGAAAATTATGTTGTATACTGTTTGAATGTATAACGTGAGATTATTACATTAACGTATATAAATAGTAGGAAAGAAATAATGTAATTTTTCATAATTCTCCTAGTAAGAGACAAAATGCAGTAATTTAAATATTATACAGGCACATTATGAAATTGTTACTGAGTCATTCATTTAATTTTCTCTGTATATTAATCTGCTTAATCAAATTTAGTTTAAAGCTCAAAAAAAAATCCAGAATAAAGATCTGATGAAAAGATATCAGAAAGGAGTAGATTCCAAAGTGTACAAAATTACCTTTATATTTGCTTGAATGTAATTTCTAACCTTAGTAATATTGTTCCATTGCAAATGGATTTAAGTAGAATATTGGGCAGGGGGAGGTTTGTAATGTACAGCAATTGGTGGCACCATTGTAGTCCTCAGTCATGAGGACTACATTAATGAAGCTAATCAACAACTGTTTGATACTACCCACTATAAAAAGAACAGGAGTACTTGTGGCACCTTAAAGACTAACAAATTTATTAGAGCATAAGCTTTCGTGGGCTACAGCCCACTTCACTGGCTGCATAGAATGAAACATATAATAAGTATATATACATATACATATACACACACACATACAGATAAGTTGGAAGTTGCCATACAAACTGTGAGAGGCTAATTAGTTAAGATGAGCTGTTATCAGCAGGAGAAAAAGACTTTTGTAGTGATAATCAAGATGGCCCATTTAGACAGTTGACAAGAAGGTGTGAGGATACTTAACTTAGGGAAATAGATTCAATATGTGTAATGACCCAGCCATTCCCAGTCTCTATTCAAACCCAAGTTAATGGTATCTAGTTTGCATATTAATTCAAGCTCAGCTGTTTCTCATTGGCATCTGTTTTTGAAGCTTTTCTGTTGCAAAATTGCCACTCTTAAATCTTTTACTGAGTGGCCAGAGAGGTTGAAGTGTTCTCCTACCGGTTTTTGAATGTTATGATTCCTGATGTCAGATTTGTGTCCATTTATTCTTTTGCATAGAGACTGCCCAGTTTGGCCAATGTACATGGCAGAGGGGCATTGCTGGAACATGATGGAATATATCACATTGGTAGACGAGCAGGTGAACAAGCCCCTGATGGCGTGACTAATGTAATTAGGTCCTATGATGGTGTCACTTGAATAAATATGTGGACAGAGTTGGCATTGGGCTTTGTTGCAAGGAGAGGTTTCTGGGTTAGTGCTTTTTGTTGTGGTGTGTGGTTGCTGGAGAGTATTTGCTTCAGGTCGGGGGGCTGTCTATAAGCGAGGACTGGTCTGTCTCCCAAGATCTGTAAGACTGAGGGATCATTTTTCAGGATAGGTTGTAAATCTTTGATGATGCACTGAAGAGGTTTTAGTAGGGGGCTGAAGGTGACAGCTAGTGGCGTTCTGTTATTTTCTTTGTTGGGCCTGTCCTGTAGTAGGTGACTTCTGGGTACTCTTCTGGCTCTGTCAATCTGTTTTTTCACTTCAGCAGGTGGGTACTGTAGCTTTAAGAATGATTGATAGAGATATAGTAGGTGTTTGTCTCTGTCTGAGGGATTGGAGCAAATGCAGTTGTATCTTAGAGCTTGGCTGTAGACAATGGATCGTGTGGTGTGTCCTGTATGGAAGCTGGAGGCATGTAGGTAAGTACAGCGGGGTCAGTAGGTTTCCGGTATAGGGTGGTGTTTATGTGACCATCGCTTATTAGCACAGTAGTGTCCAGGAAACGGACCGTTTGTGTGGATTGGGCTAGGCTGAGGTTGATGGTGGGATGGCAATTGTTGAAATCATGGTGGAATTGTTCAAGGGGTTCTTTTCCATGGGTCCAGATAATGAAGATGTCATCAATGTAGCACAAGTAGAGTAGGGGTGTTAGGGGATGAGAGCTAAGGAAGTGTTGTTCTAAGTCAGCCATAAAAATATTAGCATACTGTGAGGCCATGCGGGTACCCATAGCAGTGCCGCTGACTTGACTATATATTGTCCCCAAATGTGAAATAGTTGTGGGTGAGGACAAAGTCACAAAGGTCAGCCACCAGGTTTGCTGTGACATTATCGGGAATACTGTTCCTGATAGCTTGTAGTCCATCTATAAAGAACACAAAGAAGACTCCACACCACAACTTACCCAGGAATGTAAGGATACCATCAAATCCTTCCCCAAACTACTCCAAACTCATCCCCCAAGAACCCAACCTGGAAGCCTTCTACATGCTCCCCAAGATACACAAACAAGGGAACCCAAGCAGATCCGTCATATCTGGCTATGACAGGACACTTCCTGTCTTGTGTGCATTATTCTTCCTGAAGAAATATCAGGACTCATGGAAACCATCCACTCACCACACAAAGGGTCAGTTTCCTCCAGGACACAACCGACTTTGTCCACAAATTCTACAACATTAACAAGCTCCCTCAGGACCCCATCCTTGCCACTATGGACGTCACTTCCCTCTACACCAACATCCCTCACAATGACAGCACTGCTGTCTGCCTCAAATATTTACAAGAAATTGGACAACCCTCAGATATCCATTGTCAAACTCATCCATTTTATCCTTACCCATAACAATTTTACATTCAACAATAAACACTTTGTCCAAATCATGGAACAGTCACGGGCACTAGGATGGCTCCACACTATGCCAACCTATTCATGGACCACCTTGAGGAAGAATTTTGGGGCAAATGCATTACAAAACCAATGCTATACCTGACATTTATTGATGATATTTTCATCCTCTGGACAGATGACTTAAACTCTCTCATAGATTTCCACCACAACTTCATCAACCACCACTTGTCCATTTAACTCTTTCTGGAAAAATCCCACACTACCATCAACTTCCTGGATAACACAATCAGCTTCAGCAGTAGAACTCTCCAGACAACTATATACAAGAAAGCCATGGAACACCCCACTTACTTTCACAGATTCAGTAGCCACCCCAAACAAACCACAAAATCAGTTATGTACAGGCAGGCACTCACATATCACAGAATATGCTCCAAGGAGAAAGTCCAGGATATATATCGTAACACACCCAAAAGTGCCTTATTCAAACAAGGACACTCCACCAGAGAAGTAGATCGTTACATGGGACAGGCCACCCAAATAACTTGAGAATCTGCTTCAGGAACAAAAATCCCACCCTTTAAACATAATATTTGTGATAATTTTCCCTTGTGATGCAATTTTGCTTTTAGGTATAACTGGAAATAAAGTAAAGTACATTTTCATTTAGCTGATCATATCATTTGAGCTTGTGTACAAACAAATTAATTTGAAGTATGTGAGTAATGGCAATGGTGGCTTATTCAGAATAATAAAGAAAAGTATACTCTTGAAAGCCTATCATATAAAGCTATCATTTTCCATCTTCTTTTTGTTGTAAATCTTGAGAAATGCTATATTTTTCCATCTCAAAACAGTGGGTTTTTTTGTGAGGTAGTAATATGACTTCAGGAGTTTTTGTCTAGACCAAATCATATATGATTAAAGAGAAATATTTTACTTACAAAGACATCTTCACAATGGGTGGTCACAAGTCTATAAGGTTTTTAGTAGCCCTTCTGTCAGTTTTCCCTGGGGCTACACTCTTACTGAAATTTAGCATGCTGCCTTTAAAGGCAAGGAAAGAATCAAAAATTTAATTGAATGGTTTTGCCTGCATAAGCAATCTACAATTGTCAATATAGAAAGAAATCAATGAAAACAAATTCCTCCTTGGTTTTCTTAACTTTTTCCAGTTCTGAAGCCCAGAAGAGAGACTGAAAGAAAACCAAAGTCAAATACCAAGAAATGAAATGCAGACTTAGTTGTGAATGTGACTTTTTTTAATGGGGTGGATAGTTTCTGCAAATACATTAAATTGAGAGGAAGAATCCTAGTCCATTCAGAGTTGGGAGAACTGATAGTTCAAAAATACATGAACTACCTCACTGTAATGCTAAATGGCAGTGTCTATGCTGCAGTGAAATCTTGCATCAGCAATCTTGAAGGGCCAACATTTTATAGAATTGCATTTTGCCCCAGGTACCTAATTATTGGTTATTGATAATGGGAGAATTTATACTAATTCCAAATGACTTTACATCAGACCTTATTATGCAACACTGAAGCAGTTATGGATGAGCTATCACTTGGAATTTATGAGTGAGTACTTCTACTAAATCAAGATGAACAGATTCACTAATTGCAAATTTGTTAACTGTCCCATCCTAGCATTTACACACAATTGTGGTCTCCTTCAACATTTCACCTAATCTTAAACAACGTGCTGCAGCATGGTCTTATATTACTTGCAACTAAAATATCACTTTTTACAAAATAGAATTCAGTATATTTAGTATCACAGAAAATACCATAATTTAAATGACACCACAAGTGTCAAACAAACGAATATAGAACATTTTATGATTCATTACCATTGCAAATTTCAACATTTGGTCTCCTAGTCATTACTGTGAATTAGTGAGGCTCTATGATGAATGTTTCCCAAATTATCCCTTTAATTAGCAAATTGACTACGTGAAGTCAGCATACCAAGAGCTGGAACATGGCTGAGAAATTAGGGCTCTATGCTGTGTCATTAAAGTAAATGGAAAGGGTTTCCCCGCACCACTGAGTTGAATGGGATCAGGATTGAGCCCTTAGAGTTAAGCAAACTTTTGTGAGCATTCCAAATAGCAAATTTTACATGGGTCTTGTTTTGGCTCATTCAGGATGGGCAGGAGATCACCTTGGCTGTGAATAAAGACTCATCAGGTCTCCCTCCCTTTGATTCTCCCTGATCCGCTATAGCCCCAGGCGCTGCATCACCCTTTTAAATGGACAAATGGGAGCACCTGTTCTAACACAGAAGAGCTGGATTTACATCATTTACAGGGGGCTAGCCTCCTTGTGACTACACCTTCCTGGATTTTGAGAACTACCCGGAGTAACATGTACAACTTTACTGATGTGAGTTGTCAGTATTGCAAAATGTCAGAGTGTCTTAGCACTCAGCAAAGAGGCCACATTATTAGATACACCAGGGATTTATTTGTCCTTAAGTCACTATCAAAATATTCAACCTTATACGTAACTGGCTGTCACAGTTTTCAGGCTACACATAGATGGATAGCACTAGTGATACCACACCATCAGAGGCTCGTTCGCCTGCACATCTACCAATGTGATATATGCCATCATGTGCCAGCAATGCCCCTCTGCCATGTACATTGGTCAGACTGGACAGTCTCTACGTAAAAGAATAAATGGACACAAATCAGACGTCAAGAATTATAACATTCAAAAACCAGTTGGAGAACACTTCAATCTCTCTGGTCACTCGATTACAGACCTAAAAGTTGCAATTCTTCAACAGAAAAACTTCAGAAACAATCTCCAACGAGAGACTGCTGAATTGGAATTAATTTGCAAACTGGATACAATTAATTTAGGCTTGAATAGAGACTGGGAGTGGATGGGTCATTACACAAAGTAAAACTATTTCCCCATGTTTATCCCCACCCCCACCCTCCACTGTTTCTCAGACATTCTTGTCAACTGCTGGAAATGGCCCACCTTGATTATCACTACAAAAGGCTCCCCCTCCCCCGGCTCTCCTGCTGGTAATAGCTCACCTTAAGTGATCACTCTGGTTACAGTGTGTATGGTAACACCCATTGTTTCATATTCTCTATGTATGTAAATCTCTCCACTGTATGTTCCACTGAATGCATCGGATGAAGTGAGCTGTAGCTCACAAAAGCTTATGCTCAAATAAATTTGTTAGTCTCTAAGGTGCCACAAGTACTCCTTTTCTTTTCACCATTGTAAAATGTTTCATTCTTGTTGGCAGAAGATCAGTTATAGCAGAAGTGAGGGTAACATTCTCTTATAACTTTAGCTTGAGCGATGACAGAAAAACCCATAAGAATGAGGTCTGTTAGAGTAGCTGTACTGTGCTCAGCTTTTGTGATGGCAGAGTTCCCCATTTTCATTTGATGATGTTGAGGTCAAGCAATTTTTCAACACAAACTGCTACTGACTTATGGAAGTATATTGTTGAGCTGACTCTTCACCTGATTATAGATCACATAAGCAATATATGCACATTTGAAATCACAAATCTGGACTGAAGCAGCTTGTGATGATGAGAAATGAAACAGATGCATCAATATACCTAGACAATATATAGGATGTTTGATTTTAAAATGTTATTTTGTTGTTTTTTGCTCTTTTAAAGATCAATGACTTTGCTGTCAGTGCAGCCCTATGAAAAAGAAATCCATTGTGCTCAGCAGTTCAACGTGTTCCTAACCGATATACTAAATACTTGTGTTGGGGTGTATGGGGGGATTTCTTCTTATCTGAATTTGCCAATCAATTCTGTTCTCTTCTCTCTATGGTTATATTTAGCTTAAAGGTTCTACAATTCTTTCAGTGTGGACCAGTCTCCCTTCCCCTGTACTGTCATGGGATATCACCTCTAATCCCATTTGTCGTCATGCAACCGTGTGGCAACTAAGCAATAACTTATAATGGAACAGTCATATTAGGAAAGTATTTAATGTATTTTCGTCTGTTTAACAAACTTTCTGTCCTTTTCCCCCCCAAAAAAGTTAACCACACTGCCTGCTTTAACTGTTCCTTTTCAACCCCCTTCCATTTGTTCAGTTCCTCTCTCTTAACCTTTTCCATTTTACATGTCTCTGTCACCTGCATGTTTCTCCTCCTCCCCTTGCACAGCAGTAGTCCCTAGTGGAGGCCACTAGGTGGCTCCTTCTCCTGAATCTGAATGCCTGCAAACACAACCCAAAGAAGGGAGGGTGCTTGTGACCTGTGGGTGTGGACCACTAGCAAAAGCTACATGAACCTCATTTTGAGAATGACTGAGTGGCTGCTTTTGCTCAAGTGCAGATGCAAACCCTACCCCTCACCTCAAATACACAGACAAAAATCAAAAGCACAAAGCTTTAAGCGATCAGGCAAAAAAAAACTATTTTTCAGATTTTCATTATTTTTTTCAGCCAGCCCCTAGCAACCTCTTGCCCCTAGGCAGTTACGCTACAACATTATATATCATAGTGAACAACCTGGAATGTCGGCCGAATCCTAAGCTTATCCCCTTCCCCTACAACAGGCACATAATTCAGAACAACAACAAAAAAGTTGTTTAACATAAAAATACCCTTTCTTCTTTTTAATAGATTTGTGCTAAGTCTCACAATCTGACTATGAAAAGAAATATTTCAGCTTTAGCTGGTCTCAAAACCATAACAGAATCATGAGATAAATGTACAGAAGCAGGTCCTTAGCCTGTTAAAAACGTTAGCCCATTAAAAAGGCTTCTTCTGATGCAAGTGCAATTAGAGTTGATATATATACAAAATGTTCTGGATCTGATCACTCAGTGTGTGTGTGTGTGTGTGTGTGTGTGTGTATCTATATATATATATATAAATAAACAGAAGGTTGGAGCCCAAATGTTGTAGATTGAGCAGCACTGGTAGTGATATAATATCCTCCTTGTAGTTTGCATAGTTACTTAGGAAAATCCTCTTACTATAATAGTATTGCAGCTTTCAGAGATACTACTTTTTTTAAGTCTAAATATGGAGACATGTCATGGCTATCGAGTCCTGAGGTGTTTACATTGGCTCACAGCAATGGAAGCTCTTTCTGGATAGAAAGGGCCCTGAGCAAAACTTAGTAAATAAATATTCCAGCTGGCAGTGGGAGTGTGTGATGTTTCTTGGGGCACCCAGGACTGAGAGTTGCCATATTATCCCCTGTCTCTAGCAAAAGGGAGGTTTTTTTTGTGGTAGCTGTTTGTCAATGGGAGCTTTATCCTGGACTTCACTGAGCATAAGAATGGCCATATTGGGTCAGACCAATGAACCATCTAGCTCAGGATGCTGTCTTCTAACAGTGGTTCGTGTCATATGCTTCAAAGGGAATGGACAGTAAAGGGCAATTTATAAAGTGATTCAGCCCCTGACATTCACTCCCAGCTTCTGGCAGACAGAGGTTTAGGGAGTCCCAGAACATGGGGTTGCATCTCTGACCATTTTGGCTAAAATAGTCATTTGATTAACCTATCCTTCATAAACTTATCTAATTCTTGTTTGAACCCAGTTATACTTTTGGGCTTCACAACATCCCCTGGCAATGAGTTCCACAGGTGGATTGTGTTAAGTGGTACTTCCTTTGGTTTGGTTTTAAATCTTGCTGTCTATTAATTTCATTGAGTGATCCCCTGGTTCTTGTGTGATGTGAAGGGGTAAATAACACTTCCTCATTCACTTTCTCCACATTATTCATGATTTCATAGGCCTTTATCATACCCCTGCCCCTTATCTGTCTCTTTTCTAAGCTAAACAGTCCTACTAGTTTTAATCTCTGTTCATACAGAAGCAGTTGCATACCTCTTATCATTTTTGTTGCCCTTCTCTGTACTTTTTCCAATTCTAAATGTACCTTTTTTTGAGATGGGATGACCAGAACTGCAGACAGTATTCAAGTTGCAGGCCTACAACAGATGTATACGGTGGCGTTATGACATTTTCTGTCTTACTATCTATCCCTTTCCTCATGGTTACTAACATTCTGTTAGCTTTTTTGACTGCTGCTGCACACTGAAGTAAATGGGACCTTAAGCTTAATTTGCTGAATTGGGGCTATAAATCCCGAAGAAGAACTATCCTTGACATTTCATATTCCTTCCAGTAAATGGGACCTACCATCGAGTTTTATTTTAGTATTGTTCGACCTGGATGAACAATGAGTTTGTTTTGATGAGACAATTAATGTGATCAAATTGATCGATTAATGTGTTATTACCTATTTTTTATAAACATTTTTACATTATGTAAACATCTAGACTGGTTTCCCAACAGGAATTTTCAGAAAAACTGCTGTTCCAGAAATCTATTCCATGCACCATTTTTTACCTTATAACTAAGACTACAGTAGTGACACTGACTCCCTGTGCTGACTAGGACACATTGTGTTTTATTAGTCTGAAGTCAGTGACATTTATTTGAAGCGCTAATTAAAATGTTACTCAATTCCTCCCCCCCCCCCATTTTACTCATCATTACACTGATTCAAGGTCATATTATTTGTCCAGTACTACATACTTGCACTTAATTGGTTTGTCTTTTATGTGTTTTCAGTATACCTCAGAAAATGCTACCTAGCAACTAAGTGTAATTAACTTCAAAGGGACTTATGAACTACTGCTGCATTGTCATCAATTTGGCGAAGCAAGCTAATAGTCACGACAGCCTAATACATGGTTTAAGCAGTATTATTTCATAACTCACAGGCACTGGTTCTTGTCAAAGTGTTTCACTTTTGTTTTAAGTGACAGTTAAACATTTTTGAGGAGCAGATTAAATAAAGTTACAAATAAGGTTTATTACAATATTTTAGAGTTCTATGCATAAAAGGTAAAGTAGGAAGAAAGATTTAGCATATCAGAAATTTCTATTTGTGAATTTAAATTACATCTCAGCAAGAGTCTGCATGAAAGAAATTCTGAGTTTAGCATTCATTGTCTCTTTTTTTTTCCATGAGCTTTGGGCCTCTTAAAGCCAGGAGGAGGATCCATGGCACTTAGCCAACAGAAGCACCTCAGCACTCCATAGCCATAAGAAGTCTCCAGAGGTTAGACATCTCTATCATGGTCAGAATACTGCATTTGATATTCCACAGCAGCTCCTCTCCTTGGAGGGGAAGGAGATCAGATCATATAGTTTGATTGCATCCAATGTGATAATCATATAAGACAATAATAAAAGTTGATTGAAATGACATGGAGGATACAATTGCATACATTTTTCTCTTCCTCCTCCTGCCAGATTGCCCCGCAATTCCCTAAAAGGCTAAAGAAAGAAAAAAAATAGCTAGGGAGAATTCAGAAGAAGTCAAGAACCAGATGTATTTTTGAATATCACGCCAAACTCTCTAAAGCATTCTAAACAACATGCCATGCTGACCAGAAGTATTGAATCCAAGTAGGAATAATGAGGGACAACTTCTGAACCCCATTCCTGCCACCTCACAAACCTGAAGATTATTCATCTATTTATAACTGAGGATCTGAACAGAATTATGATTTTTCAAGTTTCTATACGCCAGGTCCAATTCCACATCCCAATGCTCTAGGTCATCAATTTCATTCATAAACTCAGTAATGTATTAATCCACAAGCATTTGGGCTTCTTCTACAAAACTTTATATGGCAAATTTCCTTACCTCCCCAGAATCACCCTTGCTCCATAATAATTAATATAGATAATTTATATCCATAAACATACAAAAAACGCAGACGTTAAAATATGTTATTAAGGTTGCAAAGTTAGGAAATGCCAGATGGATGCTTAAATGTGTCCCCTTGTGCATCCATCCTGAGTACTAAGTTAGATAGGGATTGGGGGGGCACCGGACATCTGACTCACACTTATGTCATGTATTGACACATCATAAACTAACCTCCTCTTTTTTTTTTTGCTCCCACTAAGACCCCAACTGCTGTGTGGGGAAGGGAAAAAAACCCCAAATACCTTGCTTGGGCCAATCAGGTGAGGAGAGAAAATTACTTCCCAATGCCCTGAAAAAGGAGTGACCACAGTATAACATGACAAAATCTAGTATTTTAATTACTTCCACGGGTGGGATGGTGGGTGTGCCTCAGCTTGGTCCAGGTGAAAAGAAGAGAGCTTTTACAGCACAAACGTGGACCTAACTAGTCCCCCTTTCTTCCAGTCACCTGGTGGGGGAGGAATGGGTCAGTGTGATCAGCTATGAACTTTCTCTGGCTCTCTAGCCCTTAAAAGGAACAACACACCTTTTCTGACAAGCTACAGAAAGTGCTCCACCACTTAATGTGTGGTGAGGTCATTTGCAATAACATAACACTTAGTTATGGAATCATTATTTTGCTGTCAGGAATGGCACCATCAGTCTTGTTCTGGTTCTGGCTACTCTGGAGATTTAATGGTTAATAGTGCTCTGAGTAAATCTCTTTGTTCTGAAAGGCTTGGAATCTTCCCTCCCTCCCCGCACACACACACCAAAAAGTTGAGTGGATGATCTCTAATCCCTCTGTTTCTAGGATTAGTAGGATACCAGAAAGAAGCGGAACATCCAGAAATGTATCATCTACCTTCTTGGGGGAAGAGCAGTAAATGTATTTCTCAGAACAGGCATCATGCCAACATATTTCCAAACAGTATTGGTCTTCAATCTGAAATCACACATTCACTCTCAGTATCTGTTATCAATGGAACGTGGTTCACTGGAGCCTGGGCAATCATCTATATTCTGCTTATACCTCCTCCCCACTGACCAGGGCCAGTGATAGTTCCATGAAATCAATGTACAATATCTCATCACTGGATTCAGTTTTACTTTGCTTGCTTTGCCAGTAACATGGTTATATATTAATGGTAAAATCTGTACATTGGCAAAAATGCTGGGCAATCTCTATATGCATGTTCGTGTCCACTCCTCCCACATAGTCAGTTAGCCGGCTGGTGGTTGGGTTTGTCATCCTCTCTTGTACTTCTTGATTTCCTCATGTTTTCCTCTCACATCCATCCTTCATATTCCACTTTGCAGTAAGCCCATATGCACTTTTTTTATTTTTCTCTTTACTTATACTTGCACCTACAATTTTACTTATTCCACCACTTTGCAGATTTGTATAATTTAAGAAGTTCAGTCTCTGAACAAATGCTCATGTACCTTCCCATCTCTGCATCCCACCACCCAGGGCCGGCTCCAGGCACCAGTGTTCCAAGCAGGTGCTTGGGGCGGCAGTTAGAAAGAGGCAGCAGTTCCTCCGGCCGTGGCTGCAATTCGGCAGCAGCTTCTTTGTTTTGCCTGCCACGGTGGCAAACCGGCGGCAGCTTCTTCCTTTTGCCATCCACAGCAGCAGGTTTTTTCACTGCTTGGGATGGCAAAAACTGTAGAGCTGGCCTTGCCATCACCAGTCTGTCTGTAATCTGTGAATCTCTTAAGACTAGCTCACAAGCCTCATATCTAACATTTTTAATATTTCTTTATTGTTCCTTCTAGATTTTCATGTAGAAGAAGATTCTTTCATAGAATCATAGAATATCAGGGTTGGAAGGGACCTCAGGAGGTCATCTAGTCCAACCCCCTGCTCAAATCAGGACCAATCTCCAATTTTTGCCCCAGATCCCTAAATGGCCCCCTCAAGGATTGAACGCACAACCCAGGCCAATGCTCAAACCACTGAGCTATCCCTCCGCCCTGGATTTCATTCTTCCTGGATACACAATCAGCTTTAATTTCTGCTAGGACATTATCAAAATGAAAATATATTGAAATCTAGGGCCTCTGAGTCAGCTACAGTTAACAATAAGGACACTTATGTCACCATCCATTTCTGCCAGCATCCTTCATTCATATAAAAGTTGAACCACTACTGGAAATACTGTCAGCATTTCTCCACATTGTCACTGAACCTTAATTATGGAGGTAGTTTGGAACATAATTTGTGTAAATAGATAATTATTTTGCATACCAAAGACACTAAATCTACACTAAGTCACATCAGAAATAAGTCCTAGGACCTTTTGCTCCAAAATTATGGGCCTTTACCACTTGAAATGAAGGACCATCTCTATTACCTGACAGTAGTTGTAGGGTTTTTATCTTCTGTAGGGAGCGAGCAATCACTAGAGAGCTCTCTCTCTCCCCCCCTCTCTCAGGCACTACCGCACAGTCACTTATTTTTCAATAATAATGTTTTAATCATAAATCATTTCTGATTTTGTATGAGTTTTTATTAAAACTTTAAGCCTTTATAAGGAGAAAGAAAAAAATCTAAGAATTAAAAAAAAAAAACAGTAAAATACATTATAAAAAAGTGCAGTAAAATAAGCTTACACTATCCATATATTTTTCATTTATTGGGGTAAAATATTCAAAGGCGCCTAAATGACTGAGAAACCTACATAGCCTTGGAAGTAAATGAGACAAGCTCCTAAGTCACATATGCACATCTGTAAATGTTTCCTTGTATCTACTTCTGAACTGCCTGCAACAGCTACACAGCTTGGTGCTGAAATAAGTTCTGATAGTTCAGCTTTGCAGATTCATTCAATTTTTGTATTTTGAGAAAACATTAGAAAGGTACAATATAAAATTAATCACTTGAACAAGTGAAATGATATTCTTATTTGTTTATTTTCCTATTAAAAAAAAATCAGGACTCTATTCTCCCACTGGTGTAAATACAAGTTCTGAAAGTGACAGATTTAGGTTTTTTAGTGTTATTTGCACCAGTTTTTAGGTTTAATTTCTTCCATTGAACCTATTGGTTAAAAAATAAAGTGAGTGTTGTTCTCACTCAAAAACTATTTACATCAAAAACCTGGGCATTATTATGTTGAATAATATATCCTAGGTAATATTCTAAATTATGTAAAGTTGGTTGTGGAACTCCAATTCAGATTGTCTTTATATAATTTGTCATTCACTTTTTGCTTCTTTTGTAGCCAGTTATACTGTTCAAAGTGGGTGCAAAATGCCATCAAATCAGAACTTTTAATTTATAATGGGAGTAGTATTTTACTCCCACTTTGCACATGAGTAATCGAGTGCATAAGTTGCAAGGCAATTAAGAATCAGGCCCAGTTGTTGTTGTTGGTATTGGGCTTTTTGCTTGTGCAGGGAGTATAGGATCTGGCCTTTTAAAAATGTGTTCATAATAGTATGTAAATCCTATATGCAAATCTCTTTGAAGGTCTTACATTTCCTTCGCTTTTCAGTATAAATCCTATCCGTACATAAATCAATCTTATTCTTGTTCCAAGCTTCTATGTCCTTTGCCGTTTACCTGAAGTCACATTTGTTCTAATATTGATTTTTATCCTACTTCCAGCTTCCATGTCCTTAGATTTAATTTAAATGACAACTAAACTTAAGCTTCCCTATTTTTAGCCATTATTTTATTTTATACCAGCATTCTTTTTAATACCCTCAATTTTTTATTCTGAAATATATCTTATTTCTTCCTGGGGAAGAAAATGTAAGGGAAAAAGGAGTGCAGGAAAGGGCTATTTCTCTAAGAAAAAATATTAAAGGCAGAACAGCAAACTCTCCCACTATCAACACAAAATGAGGAGTAACCGGCAAGGCAGTAGTATTTCTGGGGATCATAGTGTATCACAAATTGAACATGAGCCAACAATGTGATGCAGCTGCAGAAAATGGCTAATATCATTCTGAAGTGTATTACCAGGAGAATCATATATAAGATGTGAGGTCACTGTTCTGCTCTAATCAGCACTGGTGAGGCATCAGCTGGGATATTGTGTCCAGTTCAGGGCACCATACTTGAGGAAAGATGTGGACAAATGGGGCAAAGTCCAGAAGAGAGCAACAAACATAATTAAAGGTTTAGAAAATATAATCTATGAAGAAAGGTTTACAAAAATGGGCATGTTTAGTGTAGAGAAAGACTGAAGGGAGACTTGATAACAGTCTTCAAATAGGTTAAGGGTTGTTATGAAGAGGACAGTGATCAGTTGTTCTCCATATCCACTGAAGGTAAGACAAGAAGTAACAGGTTTTATATGTAGCAAGGGGCTGTAGATGCACCACTTCTATGTGGGGGGAAGTTGTGGAATTCTGCCTTTGGAGGCTTTTATGAACACCTGTTGGGAATGGTCTAAATATACTTGGTCCTGCCTCAGAGTCTGTGTGTGGGGGAGGGTGGAGCGAGAGAGAGAGTAGGCTAGATGAGTTATAATTCCTTGATACTGATATTTACACACTGCAATCGACCACAGTGGTCAAACCTATTATAAAAGCTTTCTGAATTGCTTTTACATCCCCAAATCACAGACATAGTTTGACTTCTATATTTTTTTTAGGGGGCAGCTCTAGCCAGGCCAACGGGGTCATAGAATCATAGAATATCAGGGTTGGAAGGGACCCCAGAAGGTCATCTAGTCCAACCCCCTGCTCCAAGCAGGACCAATTCCCAGTTAAATCATCCCAGCCAGGGCTTTGTCAAGCCTGACCTTAAAAACCTTTAAGAAAGGAGATTCTACCACCTCCCTATGTAACGCATTCCAGTGTTTCACCACCCTCATAGTGAAAAAGTTTTTCCTAATATCCAATCTAAACCTCCCCCACTGCAACTTGAGACCATTACTCCTCGTTCTGTCATCTGCTACCATTGAGAACAGTCTAGAGCCATCCTCTTTGGAACCCCCTTTCAGGTAGTTGAAAGCAGCTATCAAATCCCCCCTCATTCTTCTCTTCTACAGGCTAAACAATCCCAGCTCCCTCAGCCTCTCCTCATAACTCATGTGTTCCAGTCCCCTAATCATTTTTGTTGCCCTTCGCTGGACTCTCTCCAATTTATCCACATACTTCTTGAAGTGTGGGGCCCAAAACTGGACACAGTACTCCAGATGAGGCCTCACCAATGTCGAATAGAGGGGAACGATCACGTCCCTCGATCTGCTCGCTATGCCCCTACTTATACATCCCAAAATGCCATTGGCCTTCTTGGCAACAAGGGCACACTGCTGACTCATATCCAGCTTCTC
Source organism: Lepidochelys olivacea (assembly GCF_965140295.1). NCBI lineage: Eukaryota > Metazoa > Chordata > Testudines > Cheloniidae > Lepidochelys > Lepidochelys olivacea. The sequence continues at coordinate 174,500,911 of NC_140411.1, forward strand.
GTCCACTGTCACCCCTAGGTCCTTTTCCGCAGAACTGCTGCCTAGCCATTCGGTCCCTAGTCTGTAGCTGTGCATTGGGTTCTTCCGTCCTAAGTGCAGGACCCTGCACTTATCCTTATTGAACCTCATCAGATTTCTTTTGGCCCAATCCTCCAATTTGTCTAAGTCTTTCTGTATCCTATCCCTCCCCTCCAGCGTATCTACCACTCCTCCCAGTTTAGTATCATCCGCAAATTTGCTGAGAGTGCAATCCACACCATCCTCCAGATCATTTATGAAGATATTGAACAAAACTGGCCCCAGGACCGACCCTTGGGGTACTCCACTTGATACCGGCTGCCAACTAGATATGGAGCCATTGATCACTACCCGTTGAGCCCGACAATCTAGCCAGCTTTCTACCCACCTTGTAGTGCATTCATCCAGCCCATACTTCCTTAACTTGCTGACAAGAATACTGTGGGAAACCGTGTCAAAATCTTTGCTAAAGTCAAGAAACAATACATCCACTGCTTTCCCTTCATCCACAGAACCAGTAATCTCATCATAAAAGGCGATTAGATTAGTCAGGCATGACCTTCCCTTGGTGAATCCATGTTGGCTGTTCCTGATCACTTTCCTCTCATGCAAGTGCTTCAGGATTGATTCTTTGAGGACCTGCTCCATGATTTTTCCAGGGACTGAAGTGAGGCTGACTGGCCTGTAGTTCCCAGGATCCTCCTTCTTCCCTTTTTTAAAGATTGGCACTACATTAGCCTTTTTCCAGTCATCCGGGACTTCTCCGGTTCGCCACGAGTTTTCAAAGATAATGGCCAATGGCTCTGCAATCACAGCCGCCAATTCCTTCAGCACTCTCGGATGCAACTCGTCCGGCCCCATGGACTTGTGCACGTCCAGCTTTTCTAAATAGTCCCTAACCACCTCTATCTCCACAGAGGGCTGGCCATCTCTTCCCCATTTTGTGATGCCCAGCGCAGCAGCAGTCTGGGAGCTGACCTTGTTAGTGAAAACAGAGGCAAAAAAAAGCATTGAGTACATTAGCTTTTTCCACATCCTCTGTCACTAGGTTGCCTCCCTCATTCAGTAAGGCCCACACATTCCTTGGCTTTCTTCTTGTTGCCAACATACCTGAAGAAACCCTTCTTGTTACTCTTGACATCTCTGGCTAGCTGCAGCTCCAGGTGCGATTTGGCCCTCCTAATAACATTCCTACATGCCCGAGCAATATTTTTATACTCTTCCCTGGTCATATGTCCAACCTTCCACTTCTTGTAAGCTTCTTTTTTATGTTTAAGATCCGCTAGGATTTCACCATTAAGCCAAGCTGGTCGCCTGCCATATTTACTATTCTTTCGACTCAGCGGGATGGTTTGTCCCTGTAACCTCAACAGGGATTCCTTGAAATACAGCCAGCTCTCCTGGACTCCTTTCCCCTTCAAGTTAGTCCCCCAGGGGATCCTGGCCATCCGTTCCCTGAGGGAGTCGAAGTCTGCTTTCCTGAAGTCCAGGGTCCGTATCCTGCTGCTTACCTTTCTTCCCTGCGTCAGGATCCTGAACTCAACCAACTCATGGTCACTGCCTACCAGGTTCCCATCCATGATGGTGACTGGCAGTCAGGGCCGGTTCCAGCTTTTTTGCCTCCCGAAGCGGCGAAGGGGAAAAAAACCAAAAACCCAAGCCTGGTTGAGCAGCCGCCGAAGTGCCGCCGAAGAGGAAGAGAGGGACTGCAGGGCCCACCACCAAATTACCACCGAAGACGCGGACTTGCCGCCCCAATGACAGAAGGAGTGCCTCCCCTTTCTATTGGCCACCCCAGGCACCTGCTTCCTTCACTGGTGGTGTTGTTTTTTTGTCCTCAGCACAACTTAGACTACTGTTGTAGTTAGACACCAGTCTTTCAAATCCCCCATATTTTTTGTGCCAATATAGCATTCTCTCCATAAGCACTAATATTTGGTTATAATATGACAGGCGTTTAGGAAACATGGATAGGTTAAGACAATAGTAGTCAAATATTTTTAACTCTATAAATGCCAAATCATATGCTAGTTACACTGAAATTGTTTTTCTTTCACAACCAACCTATGCAATAGTGTTGCTATGGTGATTACCCTCGCAAAGAACCTTCTGTAGTAAGAGTGGGACTTTAAAAAAACTTTGAAAATCTGCAAGTATGTGCGAAGTCTGTTAAATTCTGTATCTGGACTTTCCGTCAGTGGAAATTCCCTCCTTATTAACTGAGTGTGTGAGGTATGTCTCCATTTATTTGGATCCAGTTTCAAATTTACAAACAAACATACATTGATAAGGCTTCAGGATAAAGACCATGGTCAACACTTCTCAGGCACAACAGAACATTCTACAATAAAGGTAAAGCTCATCAGTGCGAGAGGGAGAGAAAGAGAGAGAGAGAGAGAAAGCGCTCTCTTGGGGGCTGGCCCAAGACTGTGGTATGAACAGGAGACCATTAAAAACCCCACTGCATTCTGCTCTGTGTAAGATGCATTTTTTTGACCATGTCTTTTCTGACAAACATAGCAATGTGTGTGGATAAAATATCCCAAAACAAACACATCTACATGCACTTCTTCACCTGGGGAGAGGATGAAAGAACAAACGGGATAGATATTAGTCATACTGTCTAAGGCACTACTGGAAGGCATTCTATGGTGATGAGTGTGCAAAAGAATGTGCATATATAATAGAATAAAGTAGCAACTTAAGATGATCAGACCCTCCATGATATTGTTGGAAAATATTAGCATGTTCCAGGAACTCCTCCATGTACACTAGACAGGCTGAGTAGAACATGCCATGCAATACTCTTTCCATAAGTCTCTCAAAGGTGCAGTGACGTTCCACAAGCCTGACTTTTGGATCCACTTCCACTCAACCCACTGCTAAGATCTAGGGTGGAAAGGTCAGACTGAACCGACTACAATACACAGAATATTATCTATTCAAGTCAAAGGGTAAAAATTATCTAAAACAACTGCAGATTTATATAGTCCACACAGAATGTAGTGCTACCATCTTTTTTCTTCACCAGAATTATGGGGGAGGCCCAAGAGCAGGACGAAGGCTCATTTCTGCCTTCTTGAGATGCATTTCACCAATGGCTTTTAAATCTCTTCTTTCTTTGAAATTGATAACTGGTGAGGTCCTTGTATAATAGGTTGGCATTCCACTCTTGTACTGTTCTAGTGTAGTATACCTTTATTGAATTAGGAGAACAACTTTGTACCAGAATCATTTTCAAACATTGCTGCTTATCATTTAAGTGTAAAGAAACTCTGGGAGCTCACCTTCACCCCTTTCTCCTTGTGCCAACATTTACTCAAGTGACTGGTAACTTCTTTACAATTTTTGGCTTTGTTAGAAAGATTCAACAAGGGATCAGGTGCTTGTTTCTGTTCTATTTTTATACACATACATTTTAGCAGCTGTTCAATTCCTCCTTTTCCTTTACTGGAAAGCTACCCCGTAATTTGGTGGTAATTATGGTTTCAGACTCCGGGGCTAGGATAACTTACTCCCCGCAGAACAGTCACCTATAAAGCATTTGTTTCACCTGGCTCACTTCTTTAATGGGAATTTTCACAGACAGAATTTGCAGAACACATTTACTGGCATCTATTATATGGTTATTAGCCATAATGAAATCCAAGCGAACTGTGAACTCATTCACTATCTCAGCTCTCCAGACCTCTTGTTCAAGTTCCAGGCATTTTTATACCCAGTTTTCCCTATTTTTGAACAGTCTCATATTCTCAATTTCCTGCCTCCATTTGAGACCAGACAGGCTCTCCTAGGACTTTCAGCAAGTCCAGGGTAATAATTTCTATACTGAGCCTGTGCTCACAATTCCTGTGCATTTCATGATCGCCATTATATATTCAATAGCTAACCTCCCATTCTTGTTATTTAACTGTCCAGATTTAAACAAAGGACTGTGGGGTTTCACCCTGTGCCTACCAAGTATGTCTTGCTTCAGGCTGGTGTCACAGCATCTTCTGAAATGAAGGAGGGGCTCTCATTAGGTACTTAGTCTTGCCTTAAATATGTAAAAATCCTTTTCACAGCCAATCTTTTCACACTACCTGAATTTAAAGTGAACTGGTTACATTAATGTGGGCATACTTGCTAATTTCACTTGTTTTAATACCATATTTAACATTCAGGCTGTTCCAGTTTACTCTGGGGAGCAGCCTGGTAGTCCCAGGTAGACTGTAAAAGGTGTTTTAATGCCATTTTTACCCAATCTGCTCCTGTCTTAAGCAAAGCACTGCTCAGGCAGATAGAGGAATCTGGCCCCAAATCTCCAGTAATCATTCTGGCATTCCCTACTCCCTTCTTCTGTATGTTACAGATACTCCAGGAAATTGACATAATGAGGTAGAAAATTTCAATTACATACAGTTTGACAGAATGTGAGATCCAGTGACACTGCTGCTTAAACAACTGCAAGTCTGTCTGTACTGCAGCAGTAGGGAGGGCTGATATTATTCCTTTACATTCTTTCTTAACAAAAAAGCAAAACGGTAAAGAAAAGAGTGACACTAAGCTAACACAAAAAAGTTATTAACATGAAAAAGCAGTCAAAATGAAATGTCAGTATGCTTTGTAGCTTTGGAGTTTATAAGAGTCCTGGGAATACAGTATTCCTACAAGTTATTGTTTTAATATCAGATAATCCAGTAGTAAGCAACAAAGACGGAGTTAAAACAAAAATAAAAAAACATGACATTTTTAACTCTAAGGCTTGTATGGTGCAATGTTCATAAAAGGAGAGCAGCTTGAGTCCTATCACATTTTGTACAGGCACAGAGGAATTAAAATAGCAGAACCAGCCAATGGTTCACGTAAATTCAATCACCTTTCTCTAGTAGTTGCCAATGTTGGATGTTTCCGAGGAAGCTATATATTGTCCAGTGCCAACCTAACCTGGCAATACAACATGGAGAGAAGTTTCTTTTAGACTCTGTCGTGACACAGGGACTCACAGTCCATCCTAAACAGGAGGCATTTAAGAAACAACTAAACTGTAGAAACAAAAAGACTTCTACAGCGCGTCAATGCCAGCTTTTGCTCCCTTGTTGTTTGGAACAACCTAGTGAACACTGTTGCAGACACCAGTCTACAGTCAGCTTAAGCCCTCAGAAATAAGGATTTCCAACTCTAGTGATTTTATCTTATCTAGTATGAGTGTAGGTCACTATTTTTTACTTCTCTAAACACTGGGATTTAAAACCAGTTAGGTCATTTGCTTCCGTAATATCATGCAGTATTGAGTGTTTTAGTTCCACTGGCTGCTTTTTTTAACCTCTAATTTCAATTTGAGACCAACACCTGTTTTTCATAGTAATCTGTTAGAATTGCTGGATTCAGTTTTTATCACTATACTGAGATTTTAGACAACGAAATCTAGTTTTAACTGAAAGACACTAATTTCTTATTGTCATTTTCTTCAGTGTATACTCATTGCCTAGTCAGGCAAAGCTCCTATTGAAGTTGATGAGTAAGGAGTGTTTAATACAGCTCTTAAATCTTTTCTTCATTAATATGTCTGCAAAAGGGCAGTCTGGTTGCTATCTTTAGATTGTACTGCAATTCCCTTAAGTTAATCAGGTTGCATAGTGAGATGTTACAGGGCCTCAATAAGCATCTTTTTACTAAAATATTTTAATTATTGCACATTCACTGGATAATGTTCCTAGTTTTATATTATCTTAGTGGTCTCATGATTTTCAATTATTGAGTCCCATCTTCTACGATTAGCTCTTACAGTATGCTGCATTAGAGTACCAGTAGAAGCCACAATGGCTTTTTAAACTACATATTAAGCACTGAAGGAGGCGGAGAACTGCTTCTTTAAAGATGTTGTAATCATAATTTGCTCATTAAACATTGAATTTTCTGCTAAAATTCTAACTTTTTCTCTTTATACAATTATCTTAATACTACCTTGTACCTCTATAGTACTTCTCATGAGTAGATCTAAAAATACTTTACAAAAATGGGTGAAATATTATCATCCACCTTTTATAACTGGGAAATGGAGGCACAGATGTTAAATTACACAAGTCAGTTGCAGGCTCAGGAACAGAATCTATGCCACCCAGTCTAGTCCTCTGTTCATTGGTGAGTCCTGCTTCCCTTAAAGAGGTTTGATATATCTTACAACTTTTCTGTAAAGAGTATGTTTAAAAAGAGCCGATTTCACTACAGAAACTTAAAAAAAGGGGGGGGGGGAGTGGTTTGTTCTGAGTTATAACTATTACACAAATCAACTCTAAAATTTAGAGAGTTCAATCCAGATGAAAATCTTTTATGTTAATGACCCTCTGAGCTGCAGGATTCCCAGTTTAACTTATTCTAGAGCAACTGCAACCAAGTGATTATAGCACAGTTATACCATTCACTCTAGTATTATTATAATTTAAAAGTATAGGAGTCAATTTAAAAGACAGTTACACTGGAGTAAATCTGAAATTAATCAATTTAAGTAAATTGAGTTACTTTGGATTTACATCAGTATATTGAAGAACAAAATATGCCTCTGGGTGGGTGTGAGAAACTTTTGAAAACATTAACTAAAGCCACCATCTGGTATGCAATATCACAAACACACACACACATACACACACAAACAATCTTATGGTCACTGTGCTGACATATTAAATATAAGATAAGCTCACTCAGTGCCAAATATTTCACTTCTTGTGAACCCACAAATTCCATTCAAGTCAGTGTGAGTTCTGAGAGCCCAAAATATGCAGGAGTTCATGAATTAAGGTTAAACATCAACACTCCAAAATATGATCAATATTTGTACAAGAAACTCATCTATTTCAAGGTCTTTGATTTATGGCTGTCAAGGTTCCTCCCCCACTCTGAACTCTAGGGTACAGATGTGGGGACCTGCATGAAAAACCTCCTAAGCTTATCTTTACCAGCTTAGGTCAAAACTTCCCCAAGGTAACAAATATTACCCCCGTTATCCTTGGAATGGCCGCTACCACCACCAAACTAATACTGGTTACTGGGGAAGAGCTGTTTGGACGCGTCCTTCCCCCCAAAATACTTCCCAAAACCTTGCACCCCACTTCCTGGACAAGGTTTGGTAAAAAGCCTCACCAATTTGCCTAGGTGACTACAGACCCAGACCCTTGGATCTTAAGAACAATGAACAATCCTCCCAACACTTGCACTCCCCCTTTCCTGGGAAATGTTGGATAAAAAGCCTCACCAATTTGCATAGGTGACCACAGACCCAAACCCTTGGATCTGAGAACAATGAAAAAGCATTCAGTGTTTTACAAGAAGACTTTTAATAAAAAATAGAAGTAAATAGAAATAAAGAAATCCCCCCTGTAAAATCAGGATGGTATATATCTTACAGGGTAATTAGATTCAAAAACATAGAGAACCCCTCTAGGCAAAACCTTAAGTTACAAAAAAGATACACAGACAGAAATAGTTATTCTATTCAGCACAATTCTTTTCTCAGCCATTTAAAGAAATCATAATCTAACACATACCTAGCTAGATTACTTACTAAAAGTTCTAAGACTCCATTCCTGTTCTGTCCCCGGCCGAGACGACTACAGACCGACACACAAACCCTTTGTTTCTCTCCCTCCTCCCAGCTTTTGAAAGTATCTTGTCTCCTCATTGGTCATTTTGGTCAGGTGCCAGCGAGGTTACCTTTAGCTTCTTAACCCTTTACAGGTGAGAGGAGCTTTCCCCTGGCCAGGAGGGATTTCAAAGGGGTTTACCCTTCCCTTTATATTTATGACACGCCCCCCAAATCTCAGCTAGGGTGAAACACTGGCTGGGATTTCTTCCTGGAGCTCTAGGAAAACAGAGTTAATAAGACACATGCATCTCTAAATATACTACCAAGTACATAAAGACTAACAATATTTTCCACATCTCAAGGACGATTTTAACCAGTTGATTCTGGGAAACTTTCACGGGAGAGTGCATCAGCCACTTTGTTAGAAGCTCCTGAGATGTGTTGGATGTCGAAATCAAAATCTTGGAGAGCTAAACTCCACCGAAGAAGTTTTCTGTTAGTTTCTTTGACGGTGTGAAGCCACTTTAGTGCAGCATGGTCGGTTTGCAGGTGGAAACGCCGTCCCCAAACATATGGGCGTAGCTTTTCCAGAGCGTAGACAATGGCATAACATTCTTTTTCAGTGACTGACCAGTTGCTTTCCCTCTCAGACAGTTTTTTGCTGAGAAACACTACAGGGTGGAATTCTTGATCAGGTCCTTTCTGCATTAAAACTGCTCCCACACCACGCTCGGATGCATCTGTGGTTACTAGGAACGGTTTGTCAAAGTCTGGGGCCCTTAGTACAGGGTCAGACATGAGTGTCGCTTTAAGCTTGTTAAAGGCCTTCTGACACTTTCCGGTCCACTGAACAGCATTTGGCTGTTTCTTTTTGGTTAGGTCTGTCAGTGGGGCAGCGATTTGGCTGTAGTGCGGTACAAATCGTCTGTAATAACCGGCCAAGCCTAAGAAGGATTGAACCTGTTTCTTTGACTTTGGGACAGGCCACTTTTGGATAGCATCCACTTTGGCCTGTAGGGGGCTGATAGTTCCTTGACCCACCTGGTGTCCAAGGTAAGTCACTCTGTTTAGGCCTATTTGACACTTCTTAGCCTTAACAGTTAGTCCTGCCTCCCTTATGCGCTCAAGGACTTTTAGTAGATGTTCCAGGTGGTCTGCCCAGGAATCCGAAAATATGGCCACATCGTCAAGGTAGGCGACTGCATATTCTCCTAATCCCGCTAGGAGACCATCTACAAGTCTTTGGAAAGTGGCGGGTGCATTTCGCAGCCCGAAAGGGAGTACATTAAATTCATACAGCCCGAGATGTGTGATGAAGGCTGACCTTTCCTTGGCAGATTCATCTAGCGGTACCTGCCAGTACCCCTTGGTTAAGTCCAAGGTAGAGATGAACTGGGCCCGTCCCAGTTTCTCTAATAGTTCATCAGTGCGTGGCATTGGATAATTGTCTGGGCGAGTTACAGCATTTAGCTTACGGTAGTCCACGCAAAAACGTATTTCCCCATCTGGTTTGGGAACTAGAACCACTGGAGATGCCCATGCACTTTCAGAGGGGCGGATTACACCCATCTGTAACATATCCTGGATCTCCCGTTCTATAGCAGTTTTAGCTTGAGGAGACACCCGGTAAGGTTGGACCCTAATTGGGTGAGCATTACCTGTGTCAATGGAGTGGTATGCCCGTTCAGTCAGTCCTGGGGTGGCTGAGAACGTTGGCGCGTAGCTAGTGCACAGCTCCTGGATCTGCTGTCGCTGCATACGCCCAAGGGTCATGGAGAGGTTCACCTCTTCCACACCACCAGCACATTTCCCTTCGTAGTAGACACCTTCAGGCCACTCAGCGTCGTCTCCTCCCTGGGCTGTAAACTGACAAACCTTTAATTCTCTGGAATAAAAGGGCTTTAGAGAATTAATATGATACACCTTAGGCTTTCGGTTGGAGGTGGGGAATGCTATGAGATAATTAACAGCTCCCAGGCGCTCCTGGACCACGAATGGCCCTTCCCACGATGCTTCCATTTTATGGGCCTGGAGCGCCTTTAAGACCATGACCTGGTCTCCTACTTTGAAGGAACGCTCTCTGGCATGTTTATCATACCAGGCTTTTTGCTCTTTTTGAGCATCCTGTAAGTTTTCTCTAGCAAGGGCTAAAGAGGTTCGGAGGGTGTTTTGTAGGTTGGTTACAAAGTCCAGAATGTTAGTTCCTGGAGAAGGTGTAAATCCCTCCCATTGCTGCTTTACCAACTGCAATGGCCCCTTAACCTCACGGCCATATACAAGTTCAAATGGAGAAAACCCTAAACTGGGATGTGGTACAGCTCTGTAGGCAAAGAGCAACTGCTGCAATACTAGGTCCCAATCATTGGAGTGCTCATTTACGAATTTACGTATCATGGCCCCCAAAGTTCCATTAAACTTCTCCACCATGCCATTTGTTTGATGATGGTAAGGAGTGGCAACCAAGTGATTTACCCCATGAGCTTCCCAAAGGTTTTTCATAGTTCCTGCCAGGAAATTAGTCCCTGCATCTGTGAGGATGTCGGAGGGCCAACCTACCCTGGCAAAAATGTCTGCTAGTGCCTGGCACACACTTTTAGCCCTGGTGTTGCTTAGAGCTACTGCTTCCGGCCATCGGGTGGCAAAATCCATGAAAGTCAGTATGTACTGCTTTCCTCTGGGTGTCTTTTTCGGAAAAGGACCCAGAATATCCACAGCTACTCGCTGAAATGGAACTTCAATGATGGGGAGTGGCTGGAGAGGAGCTTTGACCTGGTCTTGGGGTTTTCCCACTCTTTGGCACACCTCACAAGACTGGACATAGGTAGAAACATCCTTGCCCATTCCCTCCCAGTGGAATGACCCCCGCAAACGGTCTTTGGTCCTGTTCACCCCAGCATGGCCACTAGGGTGATCATGGGCTAAGCTCAAGAGCTTGGCCCGGTATTTAGTTGGAACTACCAACTGTCTCTGAGGATGCCAGTCTTCCTGGTGTCCCCCAGAAAGAGTTTCCTTGTATAAAAGTCCTCTTTCTACAACAAACCTGGATCGATTAGAAGAGCTGAGAGGCGGTGGGTTGCTCCGTGCCGCCGTCCAAGCTCTCTGGAGGCTTTCATCTGCTTCCTGTTCGGTCTGGAACTGTTCCCTTGATGCTGGAGACATCAGTTCCTCATTGGATTGGAGACATAGGCTTGGTCCCTCTGGAAGCGATATAGGGGATGGAGCTGTTTCTGTTGACTGTGAACCGCTCTCCGCTGGTGCACTATGTTGGGATTCAGGCTCCGGCTGAGCCTCTTGTGTAGGGTTATCGGCTGCTGCCAGTTCAGGTTCGGTGGGGCCCTCTGGTGTTGAGGTTGCAAGTACTGGATTCAGTGCTGGCACGGGGTCTGGTGTTGGTTGTTTGGCTGGTTCCGGTTCTGGGACTGGTTCCGTCTGGGTCTCTGGGACTGGATCCACTACTGCTGTTGCAGACATTGGCCTGGGGTCCAGGTCCATCACCTCTGACTGGGTCCTGATAGAAGTTTCCGGAACAGAGCTAGGCCTCACGGCTTGTTTAGCCTGGTTGCGGGTGACCATTCCCACCCTCTTGGCCTGCTTCACATGATTGGCCAAGTCTTCCCCCAACAGCATGGGGATGGGATAATCATCATAGACTGCAAAAGTCCACATTCCTGACCAGCCCTTGTACTGGACAGGCAACTTGGCTGTAGGCAAATTGAAAGAGTTGGACTTGAAGGGTTGAATCGTCACTTGGATCTCTGGGTTGATTAAATTGGGGTCCACTAAGGAAGCATGGATAGCTGACACTTGAGCTCCGGTGTCCCTCCACGCGGTGACCTTCTTCCCACCCACACTCACAGTTTCCCTCCGCTCCAAGGGTATCTGGGAGGTATCTGGGCCTGTGGACCTCTGGTGTGATTCCGGTGCAATGAACTGTAACCTGTTGGGGTTCTTGGGGCAGTTGGCCTTTACATGCCCCAGCTCGTTACATTTAAAACATCGTCCAGCTGACGGGTCACCGGGGCGAGGAGGGTTGCTGGAGAACGGGGTGGTGGGACGATAAGGGGTCTGGAGGGTTCTTTGGGAGGTAGGTGGGGCTTTGGGCGGCCCCCGGTAATAGGGTGTGGTCTGGGGTGGTCCCTTCTGGTCTCCGCTCCAACTGCGACCAGTTTTCTTCTTCTCTGCCACCTCCACCCATCTGGCTCCAATCTCTCCTGCCTCAATTACAGTTTTGGGTTTCCCATCTAGGATGTATCTTTCTATTTCCTCAGGAACACCCTCTAAGAATTGTTCCATTTGCATTAGGAAGGGCAAATTTACTGGAGATTCAACACTTGCTCCTGATATCCAGGCATCCCAATGTTTTACAATGTGGTAGGCATGTCGGGTAAATGACATGTCTGGTTTCCACCTTAGGGCTCTGAACCTCCGACGAGACTGCTCGGGTGTTATCCCCATTCTGACTCTCGCCTTGGATTTAAACAGTTCATACTTGTTCATGTGTTCTTTAGGCATTTCAGCTGCCACCTCAGCTAAGGGTCCACTGAGCTGCGGCCTCAGCTCTACCATGTATTGGTCAGTAGAGATGTTGTACCCAAGGCAGGCCCTTTCGAAGTTTTCTAAGAAGGCCTCAGTATCATCACCTGCCTTGTAGGTGGGGAACTTTCTGGGATGGAAAGTGGTACCTGGAGAAGGATTGCTAGGGTTTGTTGGTATATTCTGCTGGGCCTTTATCCTCTCCATCTCCTCCACATGCTTCCTTGCCTCCATTTCCCTCTTGTGGGCAGCCTCCTGTACCTCCTTCTCCAGCCGCATGAGTTCTATCTGTCTTTCATGTTCCCTTTGTTTTTCCTCAGCCTGAAATTTGGCTAATTCCAGCTGTAGTCGAGCTGAGGATTTGGCCATTCTAACCTCTCTGTTTTTAACTAACTTTACACCCGAGGTTTAGAAATAAACAAACAAAACTTGGCTGTAAACTTTTGCTGTGCTGGAATAGAGTACCTATTCTCTGATAGTGATTGTCAGCCTACAGAAAAAGACAATTCCCTTGTCTCTGCTCTGGGCCCAAATTAAAGCAAAAAACCTCCAACTACTTGGAAAACTGCTTACCCAGCCCAAAGGAAAAAAAAAATTTCTTTTCAAACCTGTGCTCCTTGTAAAACAAACAAAAAAAAAATCAAAATCCTAAAAAAAAAACCCTGCCACTTTTGTCTCCAGGCAAATGGGTAGAGCACACACCCCCTATTTACTTTTAGGAAGAAAAGAAAAAAAAAAAAAAAAACCTCTGGGTTGGAAGACTGTGAATTTCCCTGCAGGAGTTAAGTACCCTGCCTCTAGGCAAAGAAAACCTGCAATTCACAAGATAATCCCCTTTTGTCTCTGCTTGGCCACAAAGCAGAGAGAAACCAAGCTGCTTTCAGTTTCAAAGCTGCTTTCTGGACTTCCTAAAAATTCCTTTTTAAAATCTGTATTTCTAGTTCAAAAAATCTCAACTGGATCTCAAAATGATTTCAGGTTAATCCCACCACTGTGCCACCATGTCAAGGTTCCTCCCCCACTCTGAACTCTAGGGTACAGATGTGGGGACCTGCATGAAAAACCTCCTAAGCTTATCTTTACCAGCTTAGGTCAAAACTTCCCCAAGGTAACAAATATTACCCCCGTTATCCTTGGAATGGCCGCTACCACCACCAAACTAATACTGGTTACTGGGGAAGAGCTGTTTGGACGCGTCCTTCCCCCCAAAATACTTCCCAAAACCTTGCACCCCACTTCCTGGACAAGGTTTGGTAAAAAGCCTCACCAATTTGCCTAGGTGACTACAGACCCAGACCCTTGGATCTTAAGAACAATGAACAATCCTCCCAACACTTGCACTCCCCCTTTCCTGGGAAATGTTGGATAAAAAGCCTCACCAATTTGCATAGGTGACCACAGACCCAAACCCTTGGATCTGAGAACAATGAAAAAGCATTCAGTGTTTTACAAGAAGACTTTTAATAAAAAATAGAAGTAAATAGAAATAAAGAAATCCCCCCTGTAAAATCAGGATGGTATATATCTTACAGGGTAATTAGATTCAAAAACATAGAGAACCCCTCTAGGCAAAACCTTAAGTTACAAAAAAGATACACAGACAGAAATAGTTATTCTATTCAGCACAATTCTTTTCTCAGCCATTTAAAGAAATCATAATCTAACACATACCTAGCTAGATTACTTACTAAAAGTTCTAAGACTCCATTCCTGTTCTGTCCCCGGCCGAGATGACTACAGACCGACACACAAACCCTTTGTTTCTCTCCCTCCTCCCAGCTTTTGAAAGTATCTTGTCTCCTCATTGGTCATTTTGGTCAGGTGCCAGCGAGGTTACCTTTAGCTTCTTAACCCTTTACAGGTGAGAGGAGCTTTCCCCTGGCCAGGAGGGATTTCAAAGGGGTTTACCCTTCCCTTTATATTTATGACAATGGCTGACATAAGAAGCTGTTCCTTTTAACTGTGCCTGCACCAGTGTAACAATAAAAAGGTAGGTTTCAGAGTAGCAGCCAGTAGATATTGAAGAAAGACTGTTGCAATATCAAGCTTTAAAAAAAAAAAAAAACCCACACACAATACATAAAATTTGGCCATTTTTTTTTCTTTTAGATAAATAGTTGTTAAAACTTTCATTTCTCATGTTAACTGTGGCTCTGTGGAACAAACTTACGTGTTTATCATCTCAAGCTTAGACAGTTGTGGTAGCATTTGTTATTGAAAAATCCAGCCACTTATTTTTGTTGACCATTTTTTTCCAACAGGCTTGAGTCACTATGTCTCTGAATGACATGTTTTCCCAGGTGATGAATTTAGTTCTCATATTTTTAAAAAAGTCATCAGCTTCTGGGTCACATTCTTTCCTATTCCATCTTATATTTTAAACTCTTCAAATATTGTTTTAAAACATATTTCATATATACATCATATAGACTCTTTACAGCTACTAGCACATCTCCATCACCATATTAAGAAACAAAACAAAAAAGCTTCAATGTTTAGGGTAGTTACTGAAGGGGTTTTTTTGGTTTGTTTTTTAAGATCAGAGGAAGACTTAGAGCCTGCCCTAGATGAGAAGTTTGGAAGAGTTGAAGCTTCTTCCAGAAGGGTCAAATCCTAGTCTTCTGCACAAAGCCTTAGTAAGGATCTTCATGAGATTCAGAGGGAATGGAATCCTCCCTCTAAATTTTGACCATGGCCCATCAGTAGAGCCACTCCACACAGGTTTTATAGGCTACTGTGCACATAGGAAGTCTTGACTGTGGTTGTCTGCTTCCCAACATAACCAGCCGCTCTTAGTCACTCAAGAACTCTCCTCTGAACTACACCATCCCTGTCTTTGCCTTGCGGATTGACAGCAAATGCACCCAGACCCCAACTCCCTTCAAAGTGCCCCCTGTGGAATCCAGCTCCTGATCCCCGGATAGCCACAGAAATCCCAGCTGCTCTGTTCCCACAGGAACAGTGTACTACAATTTGTCAGTTTTACCTTAGACCCCTGGTCGTATAGTAAACACAGCACCTGAGTTCAACTGGAAAACAAAAAGAATTTAAGAAACAATAGAGATTCAAATAATAACAGTGTGAAAGGTGGGACCAAATAGTTACACATACATTGTCAGAACACACATTCTAAAGCCTAAACTTAACTAACAAGTTATCTTCCTGTCTAGAGTCTACCCAAAGTTCTCGTTAGCATTTGCTAAAGCCCTCTCTAACGTGGCTGATCAGCACCCAGCCTCCCAGCCAGGGTTGAGATCCCTTTTTCATGTTTGACAAAGAATTCCCCCGGGAGTAAGTAATAGTTGCATCTCTAAATTTCATTTGTTCGTTGTGCAACACAATGCATCTAATTACCATACTATATCAAAATATCTGTCACAGACTGAATGGCTGGGTTAGCTGAAAGGAGATACAGTAAGATGTATTATGGATACAAACAGATGCTGTGTTGAATTCCTTTACTGAATGGGTTATGGCACATTTAGTACTAGTGTGAAGTCACAAAATTTAGTGAACCAGAAATTCACTTCTTAGAAAAAAAATATTTTTCAAAGGTTATTTAAATCTTATTTCTATGCCAAATACCACTTACAGACTAGCTCGCCAGACATTCTTGGTTTAATTAGTTTTCATTATAGATTTGCAGTTTACCTTTCAAGAGTTACTGTCGCAATGGAATACTTAAAATGCATTCCAGCTTCATAACATCTTTGGATGCCAAAACACTGTCCCTTTAAGAAGGTGCTATAATGTTTTTAGAATGAAATGTCAAAAAGGATACCGAGGGTGTGACTTACAAAGAAGGGTGGTTTGAAACTCAGGTACTAAGAAGACAACTAAAAAGGCTCTGAGGACTGAAATTAAAGCTCGTTGCTCCATAATGATTTGGGGGCACACTCAAATCCTGCACCATTCATCTGTTCTGCCCAATGTGCTATATTCTTAGGAGCGGGCACAGCAGTGCATTAGACACCATTAATGAATTCCTAGGACTTCAGGGAGAAGTTTTAGGGTATTTCAGTGGCCAGATTATAACAAGGTAACAGATAGAGTAATGAAACTGTGCAATAGGTCACCAAAGAAAAAAAAAAGCCAATGTTTTATTAATGATACAGAACTATTTTGGGTCATGGTGTAAACTAGGGAATAGTTTAATTTTGAACTAATATAAATTTTATACTGAATATATTATACTAGTGCTAATGTTTTCCTTGTAATTATCACCATGTTTCTATTGCATTTAGGTAACAATAGGGGAGCCAACAAGAGGCTAATTCAAGACCAGTGAATTTATGATTATTAATCAAGCACACTAATCTGATGTACAAATTCTCTGCCCTAACTGAAAATGGAGTGACATCAAACACAGTGGAGGTTTATATTTTGCCTAGATATTCTTATTTTTTATTCTCTGTTATCTGAATGCTTCATTTGAAGCATAAACTACTTGCCAACTGCTATGACAAGGATGATATAACAAATTTTACTCACCACTGGGGGAAAAAAAATCCACCGTGATCTGAGGACAAACAATTTTGCAAGGGTCTATTCTTGATGCAACTCTCTCCCATCACAAGGTCCACTCTAACAACCTGCAACCCTCCTTAGCCCCACAATTCACTCCTTCCCACCCCTGAGATGTTCCTATATCTCAAAGCCATGACCATATGCAGTGTTATCCTGGAAAATTTCTCAACGCGGCAATTCATTGACACGTGGAAAGCAGCATTACCAGCACTCGCTAATTAATATGATACTATCTATCCATTATAATCACCAAAATTAATCAAATGTAATACAAAAATTGGGATCAGAAGTTTTTTTTTTCACATCACAATATGAAGAAATTAACCTACAGGCCTTGTCAATATTCGCAATCACATTCTGGTTTCTTTTTATACATTTAGGATATGTTCAGACACACATACAGTCATGTACAAGAACTTTTTCCATTATTAAAAATTAGCTCCTTAACAAACAGGACTTAGTGCCAACAGATATATTCATTTCTCAGTCTAGCAGTGAACATCCAAAGTGGGAAGAGGTGCTGTCTCCCTTTCTGTTCCCTCCATCTTAAGTCATATAAAGGAAAGTTTACATACATATAAAGGAAAGTTCACAGAAAGTAGACATGTAAAATATCTGTAACTTCATCTCCTGTCTTGCTATTGCAGGATTGTTTCTTGCACTATATTTGCTAGTACTCTGTCCAGTCTACTTTCAGATGATCCACACAATGATTTTTCCACAGATTCTATGGGGGAAATTAGTCCTCCTTTTAATAGATCTCATTCTCCTCTGCTCCCCTCTTTCCCACACTCATCTATCAGCCTCCACACTTGCCAGCTCCTGTATTCCCTTATTCTGTTCCATCTACGGAAAACTCTTCCCAATTCAGGACCACTTTATCTGTTCATCACGTCTTTATCTTACACATTGTATCTCCTTGAGCTCACCTAGATCTGTCAGACTCTCAGCAACACAGATCTGCTGATGTCCTTGCGTTCAGTGGTCTCTCCTCTCACTCTCTTCCCCCAGATCCACAGCTGCTTCACTGGAATTGGACTCCTTCTCACTCCCTGTTGATTACAGTCCCTTTCCAGCCCCACATATTTTCCTCCTTTGATGTCCATTGTATTTTATAGCTCATCTCTCTCCGACTTAACTATCATTCACCTTCTCCTCCCCCACATTACAATTTGACTGATTACCCTGCTTTTCTCCTTAATTCCCTATCTGCAGTTTTGGTGCTTCACTTTCTGAAATGAATTCAGTGCAGTTGCCACTGGCAAGTGCTCCTAAGACAGAATTCCAGACAAATTTCTGCCAAACTTACATTTTGGCATACATTTGTTTGTTTTGTAATACATGAAAATCTCACATTCGGGAAGTTACACATGACTTTTCATGCCCCCCCCCACCCCTCGGGAGGGCACACATTTCATACATTCATTCCCACAGTCTCCTTGATTTTATTTAGCTGGCTACACAGATGATGAATCTTAAATTTGTAGCTGTAGTGCATTTCAATTCTGAATACACTGGAAATATTTACTAAGACAAATTAAAGGGGAATTTCCTTTGGAATTGTCATGTAATTAGAAAGTCAACATCTTCTGCTTACCCACTAATTATAGAAAATTGTATTTGATAGCTGCATAATTATTGAAAGACAATTTCCTATTCCTCTGAGATATTTCCTCGTCTTTAGTGCTGTTTAAAGGATATTTCAAGATGTCTGCTCAATTCTTCTGCATTTAATTTTAACGTATGCATAGTGTAAATAAAGCATACTGTATGCCAATGGATTGCTTCTATGTATCTGCCAACTTAATTTACATTGCATTATTGCTTCTGTTGCATACAAATTCCTAAACTTTAATCTCTTTCAGCAGACAAACATTTATGATCTCTGTTTAGAATGATGTCAAGTGAGGACCAAATAATACCTCATGCCAAATATTTGATCCTCCTATATAACGTGACTTATTTTCAAGTCACATAAATCAGAACTAGACATGAATAGAAAACAAGACTAAGGCATCTCTAAAGGAATACATTTATTATCCACAGCAGGCAAGAAAATTCAGTTAATATTGCGGAGGAAAAAGCATTAGTGAGAGGGTATGTGCGCGTGCCTGTGTGTATTTTGAATAGTAAACATTACCAAGAAATTGACATTTCCCTACCATACACTGACCATATTATCTGAGAATGTAAGGTATCACTAGATATTTTATGCCCAAAATTCAAATACATCCTATGAAGAATCCAATTAGGCATTACTGAAGTAGATCATACTCTTGTCTTCATTAGGCTTTAGACTCTGGACTTGGGTTATTTGTTATGGTCTTCCTATAAGGGAAGAAAGGAGAGGGTGGAAATTTACCTTGACACAAGCAACGTAAGATAAAAATATTTAGTGTATGTGAATGGAACAGACATACACGAAACAGTTAGTCTAGATATAATACGGAGATAGAAGGAAAAATGAAGTGAGTCCCTAAAATTAAACAGAATTAAATGTTCTTAAAAGATACTCTTTTCTAATTCTTCAGGGCATGATTCCACAATATATTCTTACAACTTAGAGGTACTACATTCACAAGACTTGCAAGTGAATGGTGCAGGTGAGATGGTAGGTCTCATCTGAAGGCTTCTAATAATATTTTATAGAAGTCTTGTCGTCAGGCTTCAGGTATACTATAGTCTAAAAAACAAAACAAAAAACTCAACAACACTATTCCTTGTTCTTAGTACTGCAGATGCCCCTCTCATGGGACAGACCCCAACTTGAACACTTTTAAAACAGTGTTTCTCATGCAAAATTTAATCCAGACCTTTAGGGCATTAAAGTTAAGATATACACAGAGAAATTCAGCTGTTACAATGAAAATATACAGATACTTCTCTTCAATCCTCAGAATGTTCAGGACATTTCCTGAACAGTAGGGAAAGGACTCATGAATTTTGCTTATCAAAGCTATATGGAGCAGAGTGACAGTACAATCTGAGCTGCAGTTTTTCCTGGGCAGGAGAAATTCAGACCCTTTAAAATCTTCATTTAGCCAGGTTTTATTGGTTTTTAAAAGAACCAGTTTCAACACATCAGGGGTCTAGGCAAAAGAGTTGTAGCACATAAATGCATTTAATACCTCGCTCCCTAATGCTCCAAGAGTTGTCAGCTGAGGTTAAGCGGTTTAGCTAAAGAAACTCATATTTAGGCTTCATTGATTTGGCCAGGAAGCAGCTCTGTCTATCATGCCAAGCTCCTTAGTTCCAGTTACTCTAAGGAAAACACAAGCCAATACAGGAATACACACTTAATCCTTGAAGTAGATTCATCATCTGCTATTTTGCCAAATGATCCAGAATTAAAGGCTTAACTCTGGAAAGAATTATTTCCACACTTAGATTTTGTCCATAAAATAAAGCCCTTATGGATCCACTGCACTGTCCAAACTGAAAACAAGAGCTGACAGTTCGTTCATGAAATCCCACATGAAGGTCCTGTGACAGCATGGTCTTCAGGAGAATCCTTCAATGAGATATTGTCTATATGATCCCCATTAATTTTGATGGCTATGCTCCATTTTCTGAGCTCCAGGGAAGCATATCAGGAATTTAAGAATTGAGTGGCACCGTGGTTTAGATAGTCAATGTGGTAGGGAAATCTACACCATCCTGGCTATTATGTTTGTCAAAACCTCCTGGAGTACCAGGAGGGAAGGGAAGGAAACAAGGCAAAATCTGAGAGCAATTACTAAGGACTAAGTATGCATTCCTTCACTCTGAACTCTTTCATGTGAGCCTTGTGAAAAAAGAAATCTTGACATTCCAAGATTTTTGTCAAAAAGATATAGCACCAGAGTTCTCCCCGGTTTGAGGAATATTTATGGGGCTAAAGACTTTTTTACGAAACAAGTTACCAAAGTTAGAGGTTTGAAGCAGTAACCTCATGTCAAGTGCACATCTGTGTCTTTTGCTTTGTTTTTTTCTCCCTCTCCCAATTTGTAGTAGGCTTCCAAAAAAAAAAGACCGCTCTGACCTCTCAGATAATGTCTCTCTCTCTCTCTCTCTCTTTTTCAGATAGGAATTTCAAGTATGGAGAAATTAATCTTTCTTACTATTGCTGTGTTTGTCCCTGGTCCATTGTCTCCAACAAATATTCTGTAAGCAGGCCCAAACATGTTATGATGCTGGTAGACAGACTGCATAGACTCATAGAAGATTACGGTTGGAGGAGACCTCGGGAGGTCATCTAATCCAGCCCCCTGCACAAAGAAAGCCCAGTCCTAACTAATTCATCCAACCAGGGCTTTGTCAAGCTGGGCCTTAAAAACCTGTAACCATGGAGATTCCACCACCTCCCTAGGTAACACATTCCAGTGCTTCACCACCCTCCTAGTGAAATACTTTTTCCTAATATTCAACCTAGACCGCCCCCACTGCAACTTGAGATCATTGCTCCTTGTTCTGTCATCTGCCACCACTGAAAACAGCCTAGATCCATCCTCTTTGGAACTCTCCTTTCAGGTACTTGAAGGCTGCTATCAAATGCTCCCTCACTTCTCTTCTGCAGACTAAATAAGCCCAGCTCCATCAGCCTCTCCTCATAAGTCATATGCTTCAGCTCCCTAATCATGTTTGTTGTCCTGTGCTGGTCTCTTTACAATTTGTCCACATTTTTCTGTAGTGGCAGGCCCAAAACTGGACACAATACTCCAGATGTGGCCTCACCAGTGCCGAATAGAGGGGAATAATCACTTCCCTCAATCTGCTTGCCATGCTCTTACTAAGGCAGCCAAATATGCTGTTGACTCATATCCAGCTTTTCATCATCTGTAATCCCCAGGTCATTTTCTGCAGAACTTCCACTTAGCAAGTTGGTCCCCACCCTGCAGCATGGGATTCTTCCATCCTAAATGCAGGACTCTGCACTTGTCCTTGATGAACATTATCAGATTTCTTTTGGACCAATCCTCATAGAATCATAGAATCATAGAATATCAGGGTTGGAAGGGAATCCAGAAGGTCATCTAGTCCAACCCCCTGCTCAAAGCAGGACCAATTCCCAGTTAAATCATCCCAGCCAGGGCTTTGTCAAGCCTGACCTTAAAAACCTCTAAGGAAGGAGATTCTACCACCTCCCTAGGTAACGCATTCCAGTGTTTCACCACCCTCTTAGTGAAAAAGTTTTTCCTAATATCCAATCTAAACCTCCCCCACTGCAACTTGAGACCATTACTCCTCGTTCTGTCATCTGCTACCCTTGAGAACAGTCTAGAGCCATCCTCTTTGGAACCCCCTTTCAGGTAGTTGAAAGCAGCTATCAAATCCCCCCTCATTCTTCTCTTCTGCAGGCTAAACAATCCCAGCTCCCTCAGCCTCTCCTCATAACTCATGTGTTCCAGTCCCCTAATCATTTTTGTTGCCCTTCGCTGGACTCTCTCCAATTTATCCACATCCTTCTTGAAGTGTGGGGCCCAAAACTGGACACAGTACTCCAGATGAGGCCTCACCAATGTCGAATAGAGGGGAACGATCACGTCCCTCGATCTGCTCGCTATGCCTCTACTTATACATCCCAAAATGCCATTGGCCTTCTTAGCAACAAGGGCACACTGCTGACTCATATCCAGCTTCTCGTCCACTGTCACCCCTAGGTCCTTTTCTGCAGAACTGCTGCCTAGCCATTCGGTCCCTAGTCTGTAGCTGTGCATTGGGTTCTTCCATCCTAAGTGCAGGACCCTGCACTTATCCTTATTGAACCTCATCAGATTCCTTTTGGCCCAATCTTCCAATTGGTCTAGGTCCTTCTGTATCCTATCCCTCCCCTCCAGCGTATCTACCACTCCTCCCAGTTTAGTATCATCCGCAAATTTGCTGAGAGTGCAATCCACACCATCCTCCAGATCATTTATGAAGATATTGAATAAAACCGGCCCCAGGACCGACCCTTGGGGCACTCCACTTGATACCGGCTGCCAACTAGACATGGAGCCATTGATCACTACCCGTTGAGCCCGACAATTTAGCCAGCTTTCTACCCACCTTATAGGGCATTCATCCAGCCCATACTTCCTTAACTTGCTGACAAGAATACTATGGGAGACCGTGTCAAAAGCTTTGCTAAAGTCAAGAAACAATACATCCACTGCTTTCCCTTCATCCACAGAACCAGTAATCTCATCATAAAAGGCGATTAGATTAGTCAGGCATGACCTTCCCTTGGTGAATCCATGCTGGCTGTTCCTGATCACTTTCCTCTCATGCAAGTGCTTCAGGATTGATTCTTTGAGGACCTGCTCCATGATTTTTCCAGGGACTGAGGTGAGGCTGACTGGCCTGTAGTTCCCAGGATCTTCCTTCTTCCCTTTTTTAAAGATTGGCACTACATTAGCCTTTTTACAGTCATCCGGGACTTCCCCGGTTCGCCACGAGTTTTCAAAGATAATGGCCAGTGGCTCTGCAATCACAGCCGCCAATTCCTTCAGCACTCTCGGATGCAACTTGTCCGGCCCCATGGACTTGTGCACGTCCAGCTTTTCTAAATAGTCCCTAACCGCCTCTATCTCCACAGAGGGCTGGCCATCTCTTCCGCATTTTGTGATGCCCAGCGCAGCAGTCTGGGAGCTTACCTCGTTAGTGAAAACAGAGGCAAAAAAAGCATTGAGTACATTAGCTTTTTCCACATCCTCTGTCACTAGGTTGCCTCCCTCATTCAGTAAGGGGCCCACACATTCCTTGGCTTTCTTCTTGTTGCCAACATACCTGAAGAAACCCTTCTTGTTACTCTTGACATCTCTGGCTAGCTGCAGCTCCAGGTGCGATTTGGCCCTCCTGATAACATTCCTACATGCCCGAGCAATATTTTTATACTCTTCCCTGGTCATATGTCCAACCTTCCACTTCTTGTAAGCTTCTTTTTTATGTTTAAGATCCGCTAGGATTTCACCATTAAGCCAAGCTGGTCGCCTGCCATATTTACTATTCTTTCGACTCAGCGGGATGGTTTGTCCCTGTAACCTCAACAGGGATTCCTTGAAATACAGCCAGCTCTCCTGGACTCCTTTCCCCTTCAAGTTAGTCCCCCAGGGGATCCTGGCCATCCGTTCCCTGAGGGAGTCGAAGTCTGCTTTCCTGAAGTCCAGGGTCCGTATCCTGCTGCTTACCTTTGTTCCCTGCATCAGGATCCTGAACTCAACCAACTCATGGTCACTGCCTCCCAGATTCCCATCCACTTTTGCTTCTCCCACTAATTCTACCCGGTTTGTGAGCAGCAGGTCAAGAAAAGCACCCCCCCTAGTTGGCTCCTCTAGCACTTGCGCCAGGAAATTGTCCCCTACGCTTTCAAATTTGTCTAGGTCACTCTGGACCCTATCCCTACCCTCCAGTGTATCTACCATTCCCCCCAGCTTAGTGTCATCTGTGAATTTGCTGAGGGTGCAATTCATCCCATCATCCAGATCATTAATAAAGATGTTGAACAAAACTGGCCCCAGGACCGACTCCTAGGGTACTCCGCTTGATACCGGCTGCCAACTAGGCATTGAGCTGTTAATCACATGAGCCCGATGATCTAGCCAGTTTCTATCCACCTTATAGTCCATTCATCCAATCCATACTTCTTTAACTTGCTGGCAAGAATACTGTGGGAGACCGTATCAACAGCTTTGCTAAAGTCAAGGTATATCACGTCCACCGCTTTCCCCGTACCCATAGAGCCAGTTACAGCATCATAGAAGGCAATCAGGTTGATCAGGCATGACTTGCCCTTAGTGAATCCATGTTAACTGTTCCTGATCACGTTCCTCTCCTCCAAGTGCTTTAAAATGGATTCTTTGAGGACCTGCTCTATGATTTTTCTCGGGACTGAAGTGAGGCTGACCCGTCTGTAGTTCCCCAGGTTCTCCTTCTTCCCAACCCCCTCCCTCACCCCCACCCCGGCTTCTTTTTTTTCTTTTTCTTTTTTTTTTTAAAGATGGGCACTATATTTGCCTTTTTCTAATAACCTGGGACCTCCCCCAGTCACCACGAGTTTTCAAAATTTATGGCCAATGGCTCTTCAATCACATCAGCCAACTCCCTCAGCACCCTCGGATGCATTAGATCCATACCCAGTCTGGCAGCTGGCCTTGTCTGTGAAGACCAAGGCAAAAAAAGCATTGAGTACTTCAGCTTTTTCCACATCATCTGTCACTAGGTTGCCTCCCCCATTCAGTAAGGGTCCCACACTTTCCCTGACCACCTTCTTGTTGCTAACATACCTGTAGAAACCCTACTTTTTACCCTTCACATCCCTTGCTAGCTGCAACTCCAATTGTGCTTTGGCCTTCCTGATTACACCCCTGCATGCTCAAGCAATATTTTTTATTCCTCCCTAGTCATCTGTCCAAGTTTCCACTTCTTGTAAGCTTCCTTTCGTATTTAAGCTCACTGAAGATTTCTCTGTTAAGTCAAGCTGGTCACCTGCCATATTTGCTATTCTTTCTGTACATCAGGATGGTTTGTTTCTGCACCCTCAATATGGCTTCTTTAAAATACAGCCACCTTTTCTGGGCTCCTTTCCCCCTCATATTAGCCTCCCAGGGGATCCTAACCATCAGTTCCCTGAGGGAGTCAAAGTCTGCTTTTCTGAATTCCAGGGTCTGTATTCTACTACTACATCTTCCTCCTCCCTAATCCTGAAGTTCAATACCAGGTAATTAGAATAGCTTAATGTTTGGGAAGAAAGGGAGTACAGTTGGAGAGGCAGGATGCTGCCTGAGCTCCTGCTGTGACTGTTTGGTTAGGAGCCCCAGCAGGAGAAGAAATGGCAGGTATAAGATCTCCCATGAGTTGCCTGCTGCTATATATTTGCAATGGGAGTTGTGGATCCAGGGCATGTGTCTTTTTCCAGTCCCATTGTTACACTCTGCACCCCTGTCTTGTACTAACCGTGCCCCTATCCAGGAGGGCCCATACTCCAGCTTGAATATTTTTTCTTTTATAAAGTCTCTCACACATTCATATGTGGAGCACACCAACAGGAAAAAAAAAAAAAAAAACACAGAGGCAGGGAAAGTGAAGGCTCCACCAATGGAAAAGGTGAACCCAGTTATTGGCACAATGACAGACAAATGTATTTTTAAATCATAATTCAGCTGGATTTGAAATTGAATTACTGTAAGCAGAAGGCCCCTAGCTTTTCAGTTATATTTGCATTATACATTCCTTGAAATAAGGCGTTTTGTTAAACTAATGGGATTAATAGGCACTAAAAAAAGAATACACCAAAATGGAGCATAATAGCCAGTTTTAATACTGTGCACACACCAAGTCATTTCCTGAAAAAAATGCCATCTAACTCCTCACATAGTTTTTAGACCTGAAATGTGAAACATTTAATTTTCTTTGTTATTATTGAAAATGGCAATGAATGTTTGACCATGGAGAACTCTAATCACCACACCTACAGTACAAACCCTCTCTAGTTTGTGTCATTTACAGATTATGTTTACTTGTTTTGATTTGTAACATACAGTATTTCTCTAATGTAGTTTTCCCTTCATCAGAATTTTTAAAAAAAGAACTGGTGTTTTTTTCAGTTGTTGAGAGACATGAAGTGCACTGGGTCTGTGGCTCTCAACCTTTCCAGACTACTGTACCCCTTTCAGGAGTCTGATTTATCTTGCGTACCCCCCTGCCTGTTTCACCACCCTTAAAATCTACTTGCTTACAAAAATCAGACATAAAAATACAAAAGTGTCAGAGCACACTATTACTGAAAAATTGCTTACTTTCTCCTTTTTACCATATTATTATAAAATAAATCACTTGGAATACAAATATTGTACTTACATTTCAGTGTCTAGTATATAGAGTACTATAAACAAGTCATTGTCTGTATGAAATTTTAGTTTATACTGATTTGCTAGCACTTTTTATGCAGCCTGTTGCAAAACTAGGCAAATATCTAGACGAGCTGATGTGCCCCCTGGAAGACCTCTGTGTACCCCTGATTGAGAACCACTGCACTGGGCAATTAACCCTGTATCATCTACCATTTCACAAGTCTCAGAGTAACAGCCGTGCTAGTCCGTATTCGCGAAAAGAAAAGGAGTACTTGTGGCACCTTAGAGACTAACCAATTTATTTGAGCATAAGCTTTTGTGAGCTACTAAATTGGTTAGTCTCTAAAGTGCCACAAGTACTCCTTTTCTTTTTACCATTTCACAAGTTACTTCACAGGCAATATCCTGGTCAACATGTTAGGAGGAGCCCTTTACACTTAAAGGCCTGTCCAAAATTTCCAACCTAAGTGCCTGAAGTCTTAATACTCTCCTAAATCCATATTTGGGCACTTTAAAAAAGGCTTAATTTTCAAGAGCACTAAGCACCTGCGGACTTTTTGACAGTCACGGCCTTTACTTGGCTGCATAGTAGAGAAAGACTTGGTCCTGCTTAGTTTACAACCTTGGCCTTGTGGAGTGTGTAAGCAGAGACAACTCATCTGATACTATTCCCTACGGATAAGTGGGAAGAAAGGGGTTAGAGAGGCAGGGAATGGGAGGAGCTCTGGATTTATTCCCCACCTCCTGCACTCAGTGATTAA
This sequence comes from Lepidochelys olivacea, assembly GCF_965140295.1. Classification (NCBI taxonomy): domain Eukaryota; kingdom Metazoa; phylum Chordata; order Testudines; family Cheloniidae; genus Lepidochelys; species Lepidochelys olivacea. The sequence continues at coordinate 174,528,120 of NC_140411.1, forward strand.
ATATATAGTAGGGAGTATATTGCTCCATGAAAAGGAGTGAAGTAACTTATTCCCTGTTTCAAACAGATGGACAGCAAGGAAGGAACTGGGTCTGAGTCACACTTCATTCTCTCGTCTGGTCCTAGGGCAGTGCAGCTTTATGTTTTACTCTGGAGAGGCTGTAAAGTTACAATTTAGCCCTGCAGGATTTGTGCGTGCTCTGCACTTCTCAACATCGAACTACCATTTTAGGTACTAAAACATGGATTTAGGAAATAAACATCTCTTCAGGGTTACAGACACCCACGAAATGATGCAGCCTTTCTGTCATATGCATGTTCACTGTCCAACTGAGGGAAGAGAGAATGGAAATCCAAAAATTTTAGTTTCTACCATTTCACTGTCCATGGCCTGGCTTCCAAAAGTCTCAAACAGTGTTTTTATGAAGTCAAGTTGCTCACTGTTTTAAATCATCTATAAGAAGAGTATGTGTTTATCGTTTCTTAAAGTCACGAATGGTTATAAAAATACAATCAATTCAACCCAGTCATTGGCAGACAAATGAGAAAATAGGCCATCTTCTCTAAATTATACAGAGTTCAGGTTCAGTATCTATTGGTTACTCTCATTAAATTAATGTATTTATTAGAGATTAAAGTTTTGTGGATAGTCTCATTAGGGCAGAACAGTAAAACAAACCTTTCAGTAACTAACGTTTGGTTTCTCCCATAAACTTCCCCTACCCCAAAAGGAATTCATTTGGCCAAAGCAAGGGAAAACAAACTGGAGGTCAAAACAATTTCTGATAAATTTATCTTGCTCCAGTTTCTCCGTGGGGTAGAAGATGACATTACACATCTTTCACCTACAGAGTCCCATAGGTAAATTCTCTCACCCAGGGATACCACACAGTATTATGGTTCTCTTTGGGGAATTAAAATTCAATATTCCAGTGCACTATACCAGTGGTTCTCAACCAGGTGTCCGGAGGCCCTGCGCGGCAAAGAGCAGGTTTCAGAGGGTCCGCCAAGAATGGTCCGTGTTAGACTTGCTGGGGCCTAGCACAGAAAGCTGAAGCCGAAGCCTCACCGCATGGGACTGAAGCCTGGGGCCCCGAGCCCTGTCACCCAGGGCAGAAGTCGAAGCCTGAGCAATGTAGCTACACAGGGGCCCCTGTGGCATGGGGCCCCAGGCAATTGCCCGGCCTGCTAACCCCTAATGCCGGCCCTGACTTTTATATGTAGAAAACCAGTTGCTGCGGCAGAGGTGAGCATGGAGTTTTTATAGCATGTGAGGGGGAGCCTCAGAAAGAAACATGTTGAGAACCCCTGCACTATATCATCCCATTACAATATGTATACATCTTTCAATACCTTATACAAAAAAGTATTAATAAATAATCCAAGTACAATTTGCATGCATACTTTACTGTTTCAGAGCACAAATGAGTAAGACCTCCTTATTAATTTACAGCAGGATTTTCTGACCCCGGGCATAAGTCTTTTTTGGGGGGTAGGGCCGTGGTTTTGTTTGGTTTGGGTTTTACTCCAGCTTACCTGGCATGTCAGCACCAATAAGCCATTATATAGTAGGTCTTTCACTTCATATTGCATGTGCCACAAAAGGATGTAACCATCATTTTATTCATTTATATAATGTGTGTCTATGCACGCACACACACACACAGAACTGATAACTCTGTGTTACTTGTGATGGCGATACTTATGAACACAGAGAGAAAAATGGAAGAAAATATTATAGACGTCTTGTATCTCCAAATAATATATCCTACTAACATGTATATGTTCAGTATATTCTTTAGACTTTGAAGTTTCAGCCCTACACTATTTCCAATACTGGAATTTTAAAAGAGTGCTGTCAAATAAGAAGGCTGTTCAGATATTGCTCTAGTGGTCAACAGTGACAGATTTTAGTCACTGGTTACTTACTGATAGCAAAAACTTATTAGCAGTTTCCACATACAAATGTCTAATATCATAAGATGCTGAGTATATCCTAAGAAAGTTTAATGGAAGATAGACCAGCTCAGAAGCTAGGGATGTGTTAGTGCTTGATCTGCATACCTTAACTCCAGAAAGACCACTATTGAGTTCATTAGCAGTTTTGTCTGAGAAAAAAAAAATAGCAACGAATCCTCTAAGTAATGCATTTACTTAAATTTGTAACTCTTTTTCATAGGAGGAGAACAGAAGCCACTCGTTATAGAGTAAATTATAACTTTGAGTGATGTTATTTTTTGTTTATCTTTGCCATCAGTTTTTCCAATATCATATTCACCTAACCTTATTCATTATGAGTCAAAATTATTTGAAAACTGTAGTATCATTTTGATACCATACAGTGAAATAAATAAATAAATATTAAATATTATAAAGGTTGAACATTTTATCACCTTAGTATTTTATGATACTAGATTTCAAAATTTACAATAAAATTTAAGCTAGAAGCTCTACCTACATAACACAATCCTTGGGTGTCAAAAAGAATTGCTACTGGAAAAATTATACATATTAGAATAACATTTCTACATTCATAAATAAATTACAAAATACATACAGAAGCAAAATAAAAAGTTAATTTTATTCTGGTCAAAAAGCATTATTGTTTGGGTTTTGTTACAGTCAATAATAAAGGAAATGTATTTGATATATATGAAAAATAGGTTTGATTTCACAAAGTGAAATAAAAAGACATATGACAGGAATTATGCAAAATAAGTTAAAATCACAGAAACTCAATAAAAGTATCAGAAACAAACTGTTTTAAATTAAAATCTTTAAGACACCATGAATTATGGAGCCCACCAAGCAAACAAACGGACTTCCACAGTGGCATATAGCAAGAATAAGTTAAAGACATAACAATGCAAGGCCAGATTTTACTTAGAATTATATCAGTGCAACTCTGCAGACTACAGTGAAATTGTACAGGTGTATTTCAGGACAACAACATTTGGCCCACAACATTTATATTACATATAAAGCGCTAATCAAACTAAAATCTGAGCACTAACGTTTAATAGATCTCATTGTGCAACTATCAATCTGGAACTTCAATTTTGTATCTGAACTAATTAAAAATTAAACAGGACATTTTCTTACCTCTAAATTGAATCTCTGGGATTTATATACACCATTCTGCACTGATGGACTTGCCCCTTTCTATTTTATCAACAAACAGATGGACCAGTCACATTAAAGCATTTTCCACTGAGAAGTGAGACATGAAAATGACTGTTCTGGTTCAGTGGATTTCTACAGACTTATTCTCTAATAAAATAAAACATTAGAAAGAGGAAACATACATAGACCTAATTATAGGACAGTCTCCAGATTGGTTTTCAGTGACTCAGATATATCAATTTACTACTAGAGAAATGTCATTTTCTGCTCATCAGATGAGCCAATCAGGAATGATTAGTTCCGATTAGTAGTTAGTGAGGACAGAGAAGAACTGTCAGATTAAAAGACTTGGCATCTAAACATGTATTGTGATATTATAATGAGTTCAATATTCAGCAAACTGAGAGGTCACTAAAAGGCAAATATCCAGAAGACAGAATATCATCTGGATTTTTCATCTCAGGAGGATGGACAGAACACAGAAAGCGTGTGATTTAGTGTAAAGCAGTTTTGCTTTATAGGCTACTTACATATCAGATCTCAAAAAAAAAAAAAATCTTGGAACAGGAGATGTTAATGTATGCTTCTACATGAAAAAATCTGTCACCCGCGCTGAGTAATCAAGTTACAGTGGAGTTTCTCCAAGGACACCAGATGCACAGATATAGTTATTTTTTTTTCCAATATATTTAGCTATTCTCAGCTTTTCTTTAGTAGTTCAAAGTTGAATTGGTAGATGTACTGTAAACATATAAAAACTGCACATCTTTGAACATCGGTTTTTAACGTCAATTTGGTGCTTGTAAAGCAGGGATTGGGAACCTTTGGTACGCAGCCCCCACCAGGGTAAGCCCCCTGGCAGGCTGGGCCGGTTTCTTTACCTGCCGCATCTGCAGGTTCGGCTGATCGCAGCTCCCACTGGCCACTCCAGGCCAATGGGGGTTGTGGGAAGCGGCGGCCAGCACATCCCTTGGCCTGTGCTGCTTCCCATAGCCCCCATTGTAAAAAAATAAATACATAAAAAAATTAAAAAGTTATTGGCAAACAGATAACAGCTTATTTCTATCTTATCTGGAAAGGGACCATTTTGGCTAGTCTGAACGATTTGTTTGTTTTGTTTTCATTTCACACAAATGAATTAGATGCTACCATAAAGGCTATATGAGTAATAAGACAGATATAGATAAGTGTGAGTATGAGGCGATAGAGATAGCATTATCCTTAGGGAAGGATAAAAAAAATGATTGCAGGGGAAGACTCACATTGTCCGGCTATAACGAAAGAAGGACAGGAGACATTTAACACGGATTTAATCAGGCTACGACTTTATTATTAGATGTCTGGGACTACCTGGCAGATAAAAATGTACAGTGCAGGTAGCCTATGTTTATTCCATAATTACCTGGGAGGATTCCACCAGCTCCCACTCTTTTTCCATCAAGGGAGGGAGAGTGGATGCTGCCTTGCCTACTGCATGGAGAAACTCCAGGGCTTGCATCTTTAAAGCCTTCTGCCCTTACATTCCCAGGGGTTGAGTCAGCGCTGCAAAGCTGATCACCACCCACCTTTTTACAGCAGTTTCTGACCTTTTGTTCTCTCCCCACCCCCACCTACCCAACCATAAAGCACTACTGCCTTCTTCCGGTAAGCCTGGACAACATCTCCCCCCACTTTAGGTGCAATGCAGTAATTTCAACAATACTCCTAGTAAAAACAATTGCTACTTTTTAAAAAAGTCTTGTGTATAAGAAAATCTTCCATCCACACACAATGCTTTTAAAAAAAGTTCTAGATTCAGTCAACAAATAAAGTATAATTTAAATGAAAATGCTTTCATGAATAGGGAAGTGCAGCTAAATATGAGGATTCTTCCACAATCGCTGTAACAAGGCCTGTTACGTACCTTGGAAGCTTACCAAGTCAAAGTATTCTGGTTCTATAGAAGCTAATACTGACTTGTTTTCCTTCTGTACAAGTTAGTGCAATCACATGCATTCAAACAGAGACCTACACTCTTAAACTTTCTGGAATACTGAGAATTATATATAACTGCCTCAAAACTGGACTTACAAGAGCCACTGACATAGATCTGGTAAAAAAATGTGTTTAGAATAGAACACCTGATGATGTGGAAGTTTTCCACGAAAAAGTCTACAGTTTATTTGAAAATATTTGTGTTTCCTATTTTAAAGTAAAATCCAGACAAATTTGAAAAATAAATTGATTTTCCCCACCATAACAACAGAACAACTTAATTTGCTCCACTGAGTGGTGAAAGGGGATGGGTGTTGTCATATAAAAACATCTTTCCTCCTGAGAAAGGCTGTAGCTTGAATAGCTCTAAACCTTTCAGAGACAGCGCTACCCTGTATTCTCTTCTTGTAGGTGGAGGCTTCACTGTACTTACAAGGGTATGGTTCAAAGAAGAGAGGCAGCTCACTCAGAACAGCTACTAAGTTTGTTGAAAGGGTGAGTGTGCCTACCACTGTCATCTACAGCAATTATAGCCAAGTGATGGTGCAAGTCAAAGAGCAGAGAGATAGACAGAGATTAACCTAGTTCCTGTCACTCTGTTCATCTTCTTCTAGTTTATGTTGATGAATCCTGCATCTTGCCTGTGCCCTGGAGGCATGAAATCATCTTGCTCAAATTTTTAACAATCAGATGAATGTGCAGTAGGCATAGAATATAAACAGCCACATTCCCACTGAAAAAGGGCCTTTCTGCCAAACAGTGCCCCATTACTTTCACCACTGATGTTTACCTTTCTTTGTTCCAGAGAAATGACATTAACAACATCTCACTGGGTACACACTGTCTCTATTTAGTTGCATTTTAAGTGCACCATTACTCATCAAGACTATCATCCATCTGAATAGGTGGAAGACACCAATTTGATAAGGTACATTATTATTTTCCTATAACACAGTGCACATTTGCATAGCTTTGCCATGAACAATAATTCAAAGAGATAGTATTTTGAGACCTGAATCTCGGCCTTGGTACTGTCTGAAACACTTAACAAAAAAGGTGTTATAAAACACTAACACTACATAGTTGGAGGAATTCAATCTTCACCCTCTCTCACATCAGTTCTGCTAAAATGGCATGTACCTCCAGTAAGTGCTGTATCTTCTGGATACTAATTTAAGTTGTGACTCTGATGCAGAGCTAAATCAGCTGAACACAAACCCAGGGAGACAAATCAGCATTGACCATCATCTGCCACAGAGTGGCAGCTAAGATATCAGTTTCCCCATGAAATTAGAACAGGGAATAAACGTGGTCTTCACAGAGAAAAGGATGATGGAAGATGTGTTGTTGATATCATACTTAAGGTATTAGAGATGTATCTTTGTTGTCCATGAAGATGATACATCAAAGAACACCTTTATTTGTCATTATAGCAGAGACCACAATGCTTTGTTCTTCTTAGAAGATGGTAATGAAATGTCAAGATCAGAATAGATGGTTACACTTTTGAAAAATCAAAGGCAAATTATTTTGGATAGAAAACCCTCTAGCCAGGGAAGCAGTGGTGGGAGGATCGATTCTCTTTTAGCAGGTGTTCCTGGGCATCAAGTTTGCAAGGATTCTCAATAGATCTAGATTCTCATTGGATTAAAATCCTACATCCTAAGAAACTGACTGCTTTTGGTTCTCCCACCTGGTGTTTATTAGTACTTCATCCCCATGTGGGGTAGCTGTACTAAAACTGTTCATAGGACATTTTTTCAAGCAGTGTGAAACTTAGATCTTTAATACTTTGTTGAACCACTGATTTGTGTAGCAATGTATCCTTTCTTTCTGTCATCAGAAATCAAAGACGTATAGCCTCCTGAAGTAGAGAAGATAATTTAAGAGTATGGTACTGTTTGATCTATCGCATTAATCTATTTGGCCATGAGGTAAATAATACGTTTTAAAATATAGCAAAGGGAAAATCATGAGGCACGGGCTAACCATGTATCCTACACCATTTTATCTTGCAATTACAGGCCCAAGAAGAAGGAGGGGAATTTGTTCAGGAATTAAATTATTTGAAGTAGATTCAGTATTTAGATGCATAGAAGTTGCATTTGTTTATTGAGATATTTTTGACAGATAACTTCAGGAAATGCGGAAGGAAAATCTTTACTTTCTCTTTCTGAGAAATAGGAATAGGTTTGTTTCAAATTCAAATTCCATATCCAGTTCAGGTTTCCCCAATAGTAATACCAAATTCAAAAGCCGACAAATCTTGAAGCTAATACTATTGTAACAGCAGGGCCTACCTAAAAATACTGCAAGTTTGGGGAGAGCAGATGGAAATGTCCTAGGAGGGCCAGTACTATCTCTATTTTAAAACATCTGCATGTATGTCCAGGATTGAATACAGACCTATTTCCACAAATCAAGATGTGCTTGCCATGATCCCAATGCTTTTTGGCCTTAGAAGAGTTAGCTATGTGAGGATGACCTTGATACATCTGCCCATGTAATTCTATCTATAATAAACATTCTGGCCAGAGCGCACAGATTGCAGCAGTATACAACAGTAGTCAAAAACAGGACATTTAGCCTCTCAGGGTATATGTGGACCATACATTAAAGACAATGGGTGGCTTCTTGAAGGTAGAAAAAAGAAAAAAATGTGAATTCGATATAAAAATTAGTAGCAATTAAGCAGCTGCTTTTTGTTGTCACAAAGGTTGGTAAAAGTTCATTCAGGTTCAAAATCAACCCTCACAAGCTATCCTGGTGAGCTTTACACACACATGTACAGAAAGTTCCCAAGTATATGAGGTTTGGATCTTTATTATGGAAGAGTTGGGAGGCCAAAACAACGAGTAAGGTGAGCCCTATACATCTTCATTAGAGAGAAATAAGATTCCTGCTATGGAAAGTGGGAGGGAGAAGTTAGAACCCAAGCATTTTCTGCCACTTCCTACTCTTGCCCCCCAGAGTTTGCCGCATTACAAGGGCCCTACCAAATTCATGGTCCGTTTTGGTCATTTTCATGGTCATAGGCGGTGCTGCTTTCAGAGATGGGCAGCTGGAGAGCAGCAACTCCAGGCCGGGAGCCCAGCTGTGAAGGCAGAGCCACTGCCAGCAGCAGTGCAGATATAAGGATGGCACGGTATGGTATTGCCACCTTTATTTCTGTGCTGCTGGTGGCAGGGCGCTGCCTTCAGAGCTGAGGGGCCAGACAACAGCCACCAATCTTCCGCCGCCCAGCTCTGAAGTGAGCGCAGACCTAAAGGTGGCAATACTGCAACCCCCCTAAAATAACCTTATACCCCGCCTGCTTGCAACTCCCTTTTGGGTCAGGACCCCCAGTTTGAGAAATGCTGGTCTCCCCCATGAAATCTGTATAGTATAGGGTAAAAGCACACAAAAGACCAGATTTCTCAGAAGGAGACCAGATTTCATGGGCCGTGGCGTGTTTTTCATGGACATGAATTTGGTAGGGCCCTACACATTACAAATCGATCATCTGTAAAAATATAGAGAAAATAAACTGCAATCCTACTGAAGTGGACTCGTAGCACTCATCTCCCAACAGAGGAAAAAACCAACTTTAATGTGACTGGTCTTTCTGCATGCCAATACAAATGAAGAAAGGAAAACCTATCAGTCCAGATCAGTGGATCTAAGGAGCAGAAATGAGGTGAGCATGCTGACTGCTGTGCAAGGAAAATATATAAGTATGGATAAATTGCCAATTAGTATAGATAATCTGCACTGATTAATAGACACAAACTTTAAACATTTTTTTAAATATTAGAATGGTTACATTATTTATTCATGCTACATGTCAAATAATACTGCACCTACAATTTCATAGAAAAAAATCACTAACTTACCTATTTGCAGTATTAGTCAAGCCACAAAACAGATCACATTCCAGTTGAAGGAAATACAGTTGGTTAGGTTGACAAAAGCCAGTTCATTTGGTTAAAAATAAAATTAAAAAGGAAATTAATATGTATATTTGCTCTAGAAATTTATAAAGATTCAACATCATTTTCCTTAATGAAGTGTCTCTTATTTTACCTCATCTTAACATTTAGGATTTTTATTTGTTTTAATTTGTGGTGCAGTAAAAACAAACAAAGAAAACAAAATCAGCAGGGACGCAGGCAAACCAGAATGATACATATGCTTATACCCTATACAAGACCAGCTACTTTCCGCACAAAAGTAGTCTAATAAGTTATTATGTTGCAGTTTTAGAAACTGCTATTGATATTTATCCCATGGGTTGTAAGACTGCAACCACATATGGCAACATTAGAATTAATCCAAAAATATATAAACACAAGGCACATATTGTATGCTGGCAAAAACTGATGCCAACAGACAAAAACAGGGGCCCAATCCCATAACCACTAAAGTTCGATGGAAATATTGGTACTGATTTTAGTGGGATTAGGATCAAAGTCCATAACATTTATACTTAGATCAGTGGGATAAAAATAGAGTGGGTAGTGAGGAGCAGGGTGGGGGGGGAAGGAAATGGGGACAGAGGAGCGGCATTTTAAAAAATGATCCTCCTGGGACACAAACAACACGAACGCCCTGGCCAGCAGCCACTGCAGCACAGAACTAAGGGAGACACATCAAATTCCATGAATAGTAAGGAGGGGACACAACAGAAAAAGTCTGCACATCACTGACTTCGAGTATACTTTACATTTAGATTGTAAATTCTTTGGGGTGGGACTGACTTTTTGTTCTGTGTTTGTACAGAGTCCAGCACCATGCAGTCTTGGGCCCATGACTTGGTAGAGCCGGTCAGAAAAATTCCAACAAAATATTTTTCTTTGGAATTTGTCCATTTCATCAAAATTGAAACGTTTCAAGGACACGCTTCTGACAGAACACTGCCTGGTGTCCTGCCAGTTTGCCTGCCTGGTGGGCTGATGAGGAGCAGAGACCTTGGACGCCTCAGATCCCAGGCTTGCAGCTCCTTGGCATTTGGAGTTCCCAGGACTCCAGCGTCCATGGCAGTCTCCCAGGCAGACTGCCATAGAACCTGGTCTGTTTCCTTTTTCAGAGAATAGTGAATATTTTGTTCCAAATATATTTTGTTCTATATATCAAAGCCCTCCGCAAAAAAGTATTAATTTTCTTCATCTAACTCTAAGCCTAGGTGTGATGATGTATAAAAAGAAAGATAACTAGTTATGCTATTACAGTTACCACTGTTACAAAATTGCAATAAATCTTGTACAAAGTATGTCATGTAAGGTATCAATGGAAAAATTATAATCTGTTAGGTATGATTATCCTGTTTAAATCCATATATCTGAAGTTATGAATACTGGCTATGTGTTTCCATCTCAAATGTGTTTTGTTCTTGGAGGACACCCACAAGACATATTTAGATCCAAGCAATCCCCGTGTTGATGGCTATTGAACAGACTCGACTCGCCCAGTGAGCCCCTCCTGGAGATGTTTTAGAGAATGTCTGAAGGGTGGTTCCAAAGAGGATGGAGTTAGGCTGTTCTCAGTGGTGGCAGATGGCAGAACAAGAAGCAGTGGTCTCAAGTTGCAGTGGGGGAAGTCTAGGTTGGATATTAGAAAACACTATTTCACTAGGAGGGTGGTGAAACACTGGAAGGCGTTACCTAGGGAGGTGGTGGAATCTCCATCCTTAAAGGTTTTTAAGGCCTGGCTGGACAAAGCCTTGGCTGGGATGGTTTAGCTGGTGTTGGTCCTGCTTTGAGCAGGGGATTGGACTCGATGACCTCCTGAGGTCTCTTCCAACCCTGATATTCTATGCTTCTATGATTCTAAAACAGAGGCAATGGCCATCCCATGACTCAGCAAGGAACGTAAGGGCATATGATTTAAGACTCCCTCTTTTTTGCCACCAACTTTCCAAGCTCATGGGCTGAGGATATAAAAGAGGAGACTGACATCACTGCTTTGTCTTCAATCCTGCTCTACTTTTCTGGACTGTGATTTCTAACAAGGAAGCTTTGAATGAACGACTGATGACACCCAATCTTTTAGGTGATCCAGGGAGACTTATTGAATGCTATTATCCTGATCTACAGACTCTGAAATCAATTGTAATGTATATGTTTCCTTTAATCATTTAATAAGTCTCCTTTTCTTTTTATTAATAAATCTCTAATTTTTAGTTTACTAAAGGAATTGGCTGCAGCATGGCATTTGGTGAAATCCTGAAGGCACATTTTGACCTGGGGAAGTGGCTGGTCCTTTGGGATTGGAAGAACTTGTTATGTGACTTCTGGTTTTAATAATCATTTATCACAGAAGTCCATTTGCCTTGGTGGTAAGCCAGGGGCTGGGATTCCTAAGGCCTTTTTGTGTGTTGGCTTCTTGTTAACCAGTGTGGTGACACATTAGCTCACTTTTGCAACTGGCTTGGTGAAAGCTAATTACAGGATAAGCCACCGGTTTTGGGGTGTGTGGTCCCTGTTTCTTACAGTCTGTTCTGAATTTGGCAGTGACCCATACTAGGCAGTGTGACACTAAGCACTACCACAGGTATCGGTAACCTTTGGCACATGGCCTGCCAGGGTGAGCCCCCTGGCAGGCCGGGATGGTTTGTTTACCTGCCACGTCTGCAGGTTCGGCCGACTGCAGCTCCCACGGGCCACGGTCCACCACTCCAGGCCAATGGGGGCTGCGGGAAGTGGCGCGGGCCGAGGGATGTGCTGGCCACCAATACAATACAATAAATAATTTATTAGTTTGCCCAATCTAAATACAGATTTCACCCATCTCATAATCAGTAGTATATCGTGCTGCGATAGGGTGACCAGATGTCCCAATTTTATAGGGACAGTCCCGATTTTGGGTCTTTTTCTTATATAGGCTCCTATTACCCACCACCTCCCGTCCCGATTTTTCACATTTGCTGTCTGGTCACCCTATGCTGTGAGTAGTCTGATTGAAAACATGGATATGGCAAGCAGAATGTGGTCCCCAATGAGTCACTTAACAGCCTGGGCCCACAAATCATTGCTCACATTAGCAGCCCCCTTGACTGCAACAGAGTTACTCACAAGAGCAAGTATTTGTAGCATTTGGCTCTACTACTTCTCCATTTTCATCTTTGTCTTGTAAAAATGATATGCAGAAAAATCAAATGCAGGATAAAATACACATTTAAAATATACTGAAACTATCACCAAAGATGTTCATAATAAAATGTTAGGTTTGATTCAAATCTCCATTATGCTGGCATGAACAGCTGAATTTCTCTAAAATGTGCAGTTGCAAATTGTTATTACAGTGATAATCAATTTTTCTGCCTATCTGTAATTGGCTAATATAACAATAATAAATATTAAACAAAGGAAATAAGAAAAAACAAAATCACATATCAGCACCTTTCATCAAAGGTTCTCAAAGTACTTCACAAAGTACATTATTATAGGGGAGGGTTTATAGTAACACCTATTATTAAGGTTGCCTGCCTGCCTGCCACTTCCCATTATAAGACCTTGTTTTCAGTTGGGTTGTAACTTCGTCAAATTTCAACAGTTCAGGCCAAGGTGGGTTTTCCTTTTAGAAAACGTCACCCAAAAGGATTGAGCCATTTCTAAGAACAAGGCTCAGGAAAGTTTGGCTGTTTTGTCCGTATTAAAATATGCTGGCAATTTTTTTAAAAATAGCTTTAGTCCAATTCCTTGGAGCAGAGGGTTGAAATCAAGCCTTTTTGTCTGGGATATACCTTTTGCCATCCCTGTGAAAATCCACCCAAATTTGAACTTTGAAAAACAATCTGAGTTTGTACATCTGTCAAGGTTCCTCCCCCACTCTGAACTCTAGGGTACAGATGTGGGGACCTGCATGAAAAACCTCCTAAGCTTATCTTTACCAGCTTAGGTCAAAACTCCCCCAAGGTACAAACTAATCCACCCGTTGTCCTTGGACTGGCCGCTACCACCACCAAACTAATACTGGTTACTGGGGAAGAGCTGTTTGGACGCGTCCTTCCCCCCAAAATACTTCCCAAAACCTTGCACCCCACTTCCTGGACAAGGTTTGGTAAAAAGCCTCACCAATTTGCCTAGGTGACTACAGACCCAGACCCTTGGATCTTAAGAACAATGAACAATCCTCCCAACACTTGCACCCCCCCTTTCCTGGGAAATGTTGGATAAAAAGCTTCACCAATTTGCATAGGTGACCACAGACCCAAACCCTTGGATCTGAGAACAATGAAAAAGCATTCAGTTTCTTACAAGAAGACTTTTAATAAAAATAGAAGTAAATAGAAATAAAGAAATCCCCCCTGTAAAATCAGGATGGTAGATATCTTACAGGGTAATTAGATTAAAAAACATAGAGAACCCCTCTAGGCAAAACCTTAAGTTACAAAAAAGATACACAGACAGAAATAGTTATTCTATTCAGCACAATCCTTTTCTCAGCCATTTAAAGAAATCATAATCTAACACATACCTAGCTAGATTACTTACTAAAAGTTCTAAGACTCCATTCCTGGTCTATCTCCGACAAAGAAGACTACAGACAGACACACAGACCCTTTGTTTCTCTCCCTCCTCCCAGCTTTTGAAAGTATCTTGTCTCCTCATTGGTCATTTTGGTCAGGTGCCAGCGAGGTTACCTTTAGCTTCTTAACCCTTTACAGGTGAGAGGAGCTTTGCCCTGGCCAGGAGGGGTTTCAAAGGGGTTTACCCTTCCCTTTATATTTATGACAACATCCCTAGTGGAAACTGCTTAGATTTTAACAGCTCAGTAACCCCAAAAGATTCCGCCTAAGCATGCTCCAGCCTGGGGCTGAACGAGACTTGCCTTCTGTTGTAGTGGGACATACTGGATCCAGGTCTGGGCACCTTAACTCAGAGAAGAGGTATTTTATTCTGTGTTCTCAGTGCTCTCACTGGTCCTCCTGCTGGGCCCAGGCAGCATGGAAAGTAACCATTCATTTCAATGCTCAGGGGACCAGAAGCCTTGGTGTTGAGAGAGGACAGGAGCAGAGAATGTGATTAGGAGACATAAGGAAATGGGCCGTACTGGGAGCCACTAGGAGAAGGGTAAATGGGACTGGTGGGCAAGGAGATTGAGGTAGCGGTCTATCCAGCACATGGAAAGGTTCCATCCCTGTTAATGGCCCGTCTGGGTGTCAATATGATGCCACGTGATGACATTTTTTCTCCTTTTAAAATTAGAAGTTACACAGATACACCCTACATTAAAAGAACACTATTAACATTGCCAAGTTAATCACTCTAGAGTCAGGAAATGCCAGTAATAAGGTTGCCTGTGCATTATAATGAAGTCTTTAATTACGTGATTACATACTATATTTTTCCCCACAGGAGATCTCTGCCTCATTCAGTGCACAGGATGGACCTGCTCTGGGGATCTCAGGGTTGTGAAGAGAAGGAGGCTGTTGTCTATAAGAGCCCTGCTTCATTTGTTGCAGAAGTTGGAAGCTTTGTAATGAATGAAGCTGGGAATTGCAGAAGAGAAAGGTCAGTTTCGTGGCTAGGTGGAATATTGTCCTGGAGAACTGAATTCTGTCTTTGCCTCTGCCACACAGGTCCTATGTGATGCAAAGGAAGTTACATAAAGCAGTGTATCCCAAATGTTTCAGTAAGGTGACCCATCAACTGCATTTTTTTTTGCGCCCCACCCAGGATCCAAACTTGCAGGTGACAGGGGGAGCAAAATCATAGCTCAGTGTCTTCCTCCACCACTGCTGTGTTGTCCTCCTCACCATGCTGAGGGGGTGTTGACTACCTGCAGCAGCTCCCTCCATCCTGGCATGAAAACCCTACTCCTGGCCTGGTGTGAAGGCCTGTACTCCTCCTGCAGCAATGGTTCCTGTCCTGCAGGGCGAGCCCTGCTCCCCACTCTGGGCATTGCAACCTGGCTCATAGAGTGGCAGTGGCACTCGGGTTTAGCCATTCAAATTTGGCCCAGCCACCCTGGCATCACAATGGAGGGGCAGACAGGTCAAACCCAAGTCACCCTGCAACCCCATGCATGAGGTTGCAACACTCGGAGTGAGGAGCCAAGACCAGCTCCATGGGACAGGAGCTGCCACTGCAGGGTGAGTTCAATCTCCAACCCCCCACCCCCACCCCGAGCCTCCACTCATACTGGGCCTGCAACCCATCTGCAAACTTCCCTTGCACAATCCACTTTTGGAGTATACAGACTTAAAATACTCTTTTCATGGTTGGTCACTAATTGTGTGCTCCTCTTCTTCTGTGTGACCCCCTCCCCACAACACACATGCACAGACACCCATCTCTTCACCACAAAACTAAAATGCAGTGGTGGTTAGAACTATCATGACTCTTTTATGGGAAGTCAAGTTTGGTGGCCTGAGCAAATTAACTAGTTTGGATAATTATAATATACTTTATCTACGATACCTACAATTTCAACTGCAATATCAAAGGAAACACATATTTTTACTCCTCTGCTATGCTTTTGTGCAATGTCCCTCTGAGCTTTAAACAGCTTCCAAGTATGATACCCAAAGGTATTTCTCATACAGAAGGAAGAATGCAGCTACTGAGTTTCAAAAACCACTAATCCTGGCACCATTTAATACAAATATCTCCAATCTAATACAGATCAGCCCTTCTTAGGTTGCAAGAACAGGCAAGGTCACAACCACAGCTGGAATGTGGTAGGCATTTCTTTTGTTAAATAGCACCCCACCTTCAATAAGTCAAAGATTTAAAAAGAAAGGCATCCACATTAATGGGTACAGTTAATATGCAAGATACAATGGATAGAAAAAACAGATATAATCAAAAGAGGTAATTTACATTAATTACACTGTTTCAAAATCCCCTCCTCTATTACATCTGTGCTTACAAAGCTTTAGCAGGCTGGCAAAATTGAAAAAGGTTATTGCACAGAAACAGAAACCCTAAAGCTATGCATTTGCATTGCTGTTTCAGACATCTAGAGAGCTATTGTGTATTAATTTCCATACTACTGTACTGTGATGATACAGAATTTAATACTTTGAGAAGAATACTCCTTGAAACAATGTCATTTTTAAGTTAAGTTTAAGTTTTACGTAAAAAGCAAAAACTTGTACACTAATTTCTTATGAGACCAGATAGCATGAACATGCTGGTTTACTTGACAACAAACTCTCTCCATGCCCTTAAACCTAATAGAATGCCTGCAGATAGCTTGGTTTCATGGATTTCAGAGTACATTGCAGCAACTTGTGTGCTCATCCTAGAAGTGTATTAAAAATATGACCTTATATTCCATAAACAATATCCTGTTTCACTTTGTAACAGGGTCAACTAAAAGACTATTGGAAACTAAAAATTCTGAAGATATGTTGCCGTGCACACCACATGCAGCAAGCTGCAGTAAAGGTTGTGTGTTTCCTGAGTAACTGTTTTCACCTTCAGTGGACATAGAAAACAATTAACATTCTCACTCTGTAACTCAAGACACCAATAATCAAAGGATCTTTTCAGGTGGAATTCACTGGTGTGTTTCACCACCTTTGCACTGGAATAGTAGGTGTAAATGGGCCATAAGCCCCTCCCCCCCGTGAAGTACCCCAGGTACAGGTGTCCCTCTTTGAAAGCTGCAGAGCCAACTCTGTGCTCCGGCTCCACTCCCCCACCCCCAAGCACAAGGTAGAGTCTGGGGCATGTTGATGGGCGGGGAGAACATTTCTCATTGGCAGCATGGGAGTGGTTAGAATGCTGTGTGTGTCACAGGGACTCCTGCAGCCTGCATCCAAGTTAGAACAGCCCTCCAGGCTACTCTCACCTGTAGGAGAAGCCATGCTGGCCCCCAGCAATTCTTGAACAGAGGAAAGTGCAAGCTGTCACACCTTGGCCCCTGCACTAGCCCCAGGACCAAATGTTAATCTTAAAGCATACCTCTAAAAAATGCATGTTCAAGGGAAGACTTTGGGATCAAGATATCTAGGACTTTATTTTGTTGTAATTAATTATTTTATAAGTCACTAAGCCAGTTTAAAAATAGTTGTTTATTTTGGTGCCTACACAATATACAATACTGTAGGTTGGCTCTGTTAAATGCTATTACCAAAGCTGTGCTGTATTCATTGATAATGTTGGCACACCAGCAGAATGTCAGGCAAGATAAAAATGGATGGATTTGAAACAAACATTTAATATGAGGAAAAACTCATTGTTTGCCATGCAGGAATAATACTTTCAAGCTCTTAAGAAACCACACCAACCCATAGAAAACAACCAACATACCAGGTAATAAAACACATTTTAAACTTTCCAGAGGGTCTAGTGTCTGAAATAAAATTTTACAAAATTTTGGATTTTAAAATGCCTCTCAAAATGGATAGTTTTTAAATAGCTTTTCAGTGCTTTCAGGTTGTGATAAGGGGTATATCATCTTCTTATAATAAATACTCACTATCATTGAATTAATTTGGTTAGAAAGAACCCCTAGTGGTCATTTAGTCCTGGTTGATGGCAGGACTGATTTCAAGTTCCTTAGCAACTCTCCCTGATAGGATGATGTCAAGTCTAGCCCTGAACATATCCAGTTAAATTGTTTCTGTAATTCCCCTTTTACAGCTCATTCTACCACCAAGTTGTTCCTGTATATTTTTTTAATCCACCATGCTGCCTTTTAATCCTACTACTACTACCATCTCTTCTTTACTAACTAATGCATTATTGTTCCCGTCCACTTCAACATGTCCTTTTGTACATGTGGACAATTATCTTCTCTCCCTTCACTCTTCTTTTATGTAAGCTAAATGCGCGCAATTTTCTCTATTCTGTCGTCAGAGGTCTTATTTACCAAACCACATTTATCATTTGAGTTACTCTCCACTGAACTCTAATTTGTCTTTTTAAATTGCTGCCCTAAATAAATACTACACTCCAAATGCCGCCTAGTCAGGGTCAAGAGCAGCAAAATTATTTCCTTGCTTGTTTTACATTGATACTGCCATTAATGGCACCTAATATAACATCTCTTTCTCTCTCTCTCTCTCTCTCTCACACACACACACACAGACGCACACAGTGTCTTTATAAAATAGTTTAACTCTCATTGTATTTATTGTATACTATAACCTCCCGATTCCTCTCAATACCACTTTACTAATTTCTTTTTCTTAATATTATAATATTAATAACTATAAAATGTTCTAGGCATATGTAGAATTGATAAAACAGTATTCTAAAAATCTAATCTGTCAACTGCAGCAACAACAAAGCTAGTCTACAAAAACTGAAATATATCCCATTTCTCTATTAATCCTTTCTTCCCTTAAGCCATGTGGTTAAATGTGGGTTAAGGGAAGTAAACGTGGACTTTAGACTTGTTCTCCTTCAGCACACTTTGTACATTGTGCCACACCAGATGGAGAAAGATTCCAGACTGAGAACTCTCTTTCCTATCGCTCTGCTGTATGACCTCAGATGCATAAATCTAGACATTTTCACCCCAGGTGGATTGATTTAAATCACCAATTTCATTCATGATTTAAATCAGCAAGCAGGATATAATCCATTTTAATTGTGTTTTGAATTTATATTTTTAGTTATTTCCCTAAAGAAAGGTTGGTTCTCATTAAACCATTAAAACCGAATGCAGCCTTCACAGTACATTTGATGCTTCTTCTTGTTAACCAGAAGCATATGCTGTAAGCAATTATTTAAGCAATTCTATAGCTTAACTTACCTTTATTCAGATTCTTAATTTTTAATTTTTTATGTTTGAAAATGTTGGAAGATGCATTTCTGATTCACTGGATCATGACAAACGTTTTACTTGTGATGTGTGCCAAGCACTAATTGGATGGAAATCCAAATTAATATAAAATACACAAAAAAACCCAAACATTTTTATTGAATTAAAACTACCTTAAAAGTGCTGGACAGACAAGAAAAAAAGTTTATCAAAATGTATCAGAACACGTTTTGCATTTAAAACTAATGGATTTTTTCAACAAAGTATTATCTGTAGTTACTTACTGAACTAATTGTTTCTAGTTACCATTTTAGAATTTATAGATCTAATCCTCTCATACCTACTTTCTATTCCTGGATTGAAAAAGGAAAACAAGCTTTCTTACCAATTGATTTCTTACCTTTGAATGAACTAATCATTTAATTGAATAAGTTGAATAAACTGAAATGAAAAAATCTTCTCTTTGGACCTCATCAAGACAAATCCCTTACTATTACAAGCAAACCTGTCATATAATCCCATTCATGAACTGAACTGATCACTTTCCATTTTAAAACTAGTTAAGCAGTTTGCCCATGAGCACTACTTCAGAAGCTCTGGCTAAACATTCCTGCTAACTGCATTTTCTAAACACAGTTTGTCCTTGCCCATATTTGTGTCTAAATCATATTCATCAGCAGTTTCGCTGCAACCATTAATCAGCAATGGGTAAATTCAGGTAGGCAAGACTCCAGAAAGCTGTCTTGAGAAACTGTTTATTCTCTTCCCTTTCTTCTCTCAAATTTTACTGAAAGAAATAATGTAATTTGGTAGAGCTGTGAATTATTCCCATTTTCAAATGATATTTCATTTTTACTTGCATTAAGGTAGCACTAGTAACTCCATCTAAGATCAAGGCCTCATTTTACTAGGAGCTGTACCAGGTACATTTTAACACTGTAAGCACTCAGAAGTGGGGACTATACATAACTTGACAAAGACAGACAGGGAGTGGAAGGAAGTATCATCCCCATTCAGAGAGAGATTAGACAATTTTCCCAATGGTACAAAGGAAGTCTTTTGAAGGGCCAGGAATAGAACCCAAATATCCTCAGTCCAAGGCCCTATTACAAAACTATCCTTTTCAGCCAATTTTCTAGCCAACAGAAGTGTTATCCGCATGGCTGCAGATGTATAACTGACAACTCCATTTTCTTGAGAGCCTTGCTGGAGTCAAGGCATTTGCATGAAAAAACTTTAGATATTTCGTGCTACTTTTACCATAACTTAGCTTTTGTGACTTTATTCTGTAAACCTACTAGAGCCAGGCTAGCCAGTTATTCAGAAATACAGTCAAACCTCCTTTTCAAACCATCTATGGAATACCTCAATCTGCAAGTTATTAATTTTAAATTAATTCTCAGCTTCACTCCCTTTGTACTGTATCACTAGTACTTTTACAAACAGCCTCAGCTGAGGAATCGTGTGAAAAAACTTATTACATTTTCTAAGTCTCTGTGACTTATTTGTTGAAATAAATGGCATTATGCCCAGTTATAAACAGTGTTATATATTAAATATGTTCTGTTAGCAATTACTCAAGTCTGTGACATTTAAGAAAAGATGCATCTTATTTTATGCTGACTTTGCTACCATTGAACATCCTAACAGAAGAAACTATTCCTATTAACTTTTTATTAATCAAAAAGACCACTACTTTGAAAACTTCTTAGTTGCAAGATGGAACAAATTTAGACAAATTGGCTCTAGACAGCTTTAGCTTTTCCTCATGCCAATGTCCTCAATAAGCTGCTGATTCAGCAAATAGAAAAGCCAAATACTTCCTTTGAAGCCACTGCTTTTCAATGTGTCAGGTGTCAAGGGATGTCACAAAAGCAAAGCAGCCATCACTCTTACATCCAAACTGCAAAACGGGGTATTACTATTATCTTATTGTCTCTTAACAATTTGAAAAGTTAGTGTGCCGTGGTCACTTCCAAAGTGGGGGCTATCAGCTGCCAGTGACATGTGCCCTCCCACATACTAGTGTAATTTAAATTGTCTCACACTTAAACACTCAAAACGAACAATTCCATAGATACACAGAAAAGGCTGGATCTCTTAAAACATTTGTCAAATATAGTGTGATTAAATTACCAATGTACAGAATTTAAAAACAATTCACTTTATCTTACCTGAAAGGAACCATATTTCTCCTGGAAAAGTTAAGGACAGCACACATAACTCACAAACTTTACAGAATACAGCTCCCTATGGTAATGCAGCACTGGGTTTACACTGCCATTACGTTGTCAACAGAATCCTAAATGCAGGTATTGGAAGGATATATATATACACATACACACACTTCCAAATTGGCTAGTACAATAACGGCAATACAGATATATTATACATTTTTTTTAAAAAAATCAGAAAGGATAAGTAGAAATACAAAAGGACAGTACATTTCTCCATGTAAAAGAGGACATATCATAACTCTGGGGGAAAACCCCAAGCAACTACATACTAGATAGGTGAAATAAATATGTAGCTTTAAAATATATTTGTGATTTCAAAGTCAACCCAAATATACAGCTATGTAAAAATTCCAGCTCTAATAAATGAAAATGATTCAAGTATGAAAAATAATCACAATTTGAGGATAGAATATCCTTATCAGTTCAGTATATTTTTGAATTCTCTATATATAGTAATGTGGAGCATGTAAGTATAATTCTCTCAGTTTTCTTTGTTGTTTTCTACACAGAGCAAAAAGTACTTACATCCTAGATTACTTTTATTTTGGATTAAGAAAAAGCAGCAAAGAATGAACAAATTTAAAAATATCCAGGATCAGTCATCTTACATTTAGCATTGCAGTGTATAGAAAACAGAATCACAGCTACATACACAATGAGTAGAATTAAATGAATCATTGTGGAGGATAAAATGTACATGTAAATGGCCAATGGAAATAGGAAGAGACTATTTGGTGTACCGAAAGCTTATTCACTTACCAGACACCATACGCTCCTTAAAAAAGAAAAATCAATCTCCCCCGTACCCATCCCCACAAACCTCCCTGCCCCGGACTCTGTGTTAAGCACCGGTACTGCGCTCAACAACATACAGTGAAAGACAAAGGAAGATATGCTCTGCTTAGAAGAGATTAGTTTTAATACACTATTTTCTTTTTCTCCTTCCTGAATACTGCTAGCTCATCCTTCTGACATAATTATTATGCTAAAAGATATTGGGCATATTCCTGTAGTCTTTACTCTTGCAAGAGACCAACTGAAGTGAATGAGAGTTTTGCTGGGGCAAAGTCTCCAGGATATATTTAAAGTGTCTTCATCATTCTTTGCATACTCAGAATTACCCATTTTAGAGCACCAGTGAGGAATGTGTCAGCAGTCGTTATCAGGAAATCCAGATAGCTAGCATCAAGAGGTTTGGGTTTTGTGAAAATGCCGAGTATTAGAGTTGGCATCACTTAATAAGGACCCAGAAAATAGGGTTGTCAGCTTAACTGGGATGAGTGGCCATGAGCTGATTACTTGAAAATCATTTAAATTCTGTTTTATTGAGACCTCCACGACCTTATGTTGGATTATAGGGACAGCTGCTTGCTGATTTGGCAGTTTACCACTCAATTAAATCTGAGGATAGAAGTCAAGTTAACATGCAGCAAACCCAAGCTGCTCTAAGCTATATTTGGTGCACACAGTACCTCTTGCCATGTTCTCAACATATACAGAATGAGTCTCTGCAAACTAGGAAAGCAAGGATTGTAGATGCACTTGACTCACCTAAATACTAGCTCACTCAAATTGCCAAAATACCTGAAGTATCTCAAAAGCATCACGGGAGGAAGAATTAATGATGAAAATAGGACAATTTTGTTCTTGTGGTCTTCCAGTAGCAGGGGATCCATCAGGCCAGAGGCAGTCTATTGTGTAGTTTCATCCAAGAACATTCACAGAGAGAGCTCAACAGGGTACCTTTTTGTCCAGAATGTACAGAACTTCAGAAGAACTCCAGAATGATATCTTCTGAAGCAAATATAACCCTATTACATAACATTAATTCCCCTTCTCTAGATGGTTGAATTCCCTGCTACAAGATGAGAAATTTACGATTAAGAGCAAAATTGGCCTGTTCTCATGAGCAGATTCTGTCCATCTGAAGACAGACTACTGTGAATTAACAAGCAATCCACAAATGAGGAAGGGCAGGAGAAGAAGAGACAGGAAAAGAAGACTCAAAAAGGATGATGGTGGATTTCAAGACTTGATGACCAAATGCTTCAGTTAATGAGATGGCCACCTTGTAATGAGTGAAAAGACCCCCAAAGTTTGCAGAACTCCTTATGCAACACACTACTCTATCCCCCTTAAGTGGAAATTGACCTACAAGGTAGTTTCTAACCCAAGGTGTTTTACCCCATTTGCTAAAGACCTCAAAGATGGCTCTTCAGACAAAGCTTGAAGTGATGGACTTTGATATTTTAGTTCCCTTGTTCTTTCCTGCATATGCCACAATTAAAGCATCTGTCTTTCTGAATATGTTTGTTATGACCAAATAGCTTTTGTTTGTCAGCCTTATATCAAGGTGAGGTTATATAATCTCTTTTAGCGGCGATGATTTTAGACATAACAATGGTAAGCAAATGGCTTAGTTAATGTGATATGGAGGAATAATTTTGAAAAGAAAAGGCAAGTACGAGCCAAAGTACAACTTATCAGGGGGAAAAATGGTACTTTCGTGGGCAGGCATTCAATTTGTCTAGAGCACCAACTTCTGAACTTATGCAAATACAATAGAAGAACAGGTTCAGAGACAGGTTCTTTCCTGGAATATGGAAGCAAGTATGAGAGTTGTTATGTATCTAAACTTCTGAACTGTGGCTCAGTTTTCTCTACTTTATAGGTGGTTCATTCAGCACTAGAAATTACCCAGTTAAGCTACCTCCATTAAAGCTATGGATATGGTTGTCAGACTCCAGAATCATTGATTTCTTGGGCATCAGACAATCCTAGTAGAGTGGATAACTGAATCCAATTTCAAAGTGTGCACATGACACAGCAGTCATCCATTTTTCTTGTTTGGTTTCTGCCGACAATAACAATGTAGGTGGAATATAAGGACCCATGTTGCCTGATCCCTTAAAGTTGAACAAAAATGAGCGGCTGGTTATAGATGAAGAAGTCATGTTGTTACAACAGTGTCTTCAAAGGAAGCATAATGATCTTTCATATCTGGTTATCTGTCAGGTCATCTGACTGTTTGCCTGTGTTTCACTGTCAAGGTTCCTTCCCCACTCTGAACTCTAGGGTACAGATGTGGGGACCTGCATGAAAACCTTCTAAGTTTACTTTTACCAGCTTAGGTTAAAACTTCCCCAAGGTACAAAATTATTTTACCCTTGGATTTCCACTGCCACCACCAAACTTTATCTGGGTTTACTGGGAAATGTAGTTTGGACACGTCTTTCCCCCCAAAATCCTCCCAACCCTTGCACTCCACTTCCTGGGGAAGGTTTGGTAAAAATCCTCACCAATTTGCATAGATGACCACAGACCCAAACCCTTGGGTCTTAGAACAATGAAAAAGCATTCAGTTTTCTTACAAGAAGACTTTTAATAGAAGTAAAGGAATCACCTCTGTAAAATCAGGATGGTAGATACCTTACAGGATAATTAGATTCAAAACATAGAGAATCCCTCTAGGCAAACTCTTAAGTTACAAAAAAGACACACAGACAGGAACAGTCATTCTATTCAGCACAGCTATTTTCTCAGCCATTTCAAGAAATCATAATCTAACACATACCTAGCTAGATTACTTACTAAGTTCTAAGACTCCATTCCTGTTCTGTCCCCAGCCAAAGCATCATAAATACAGACACAGACACTTTGTTTTTCTCCCTCCTCCCAGCTTTTCAAAGTATCTTGTCTCCTCATTGGTCATTTTGGTCAGGTGCCAGCGCGGTTATCTTTAGCTTCTTAAACCTTTACAGGTGACAGGATTTTTCCTCTGGCCAGGAGGGATTTTAAAGGGGTTTACCTTTCCCTTTATATTTATGACATTCACATATATGCAAACCTACCAGTAAAGGGAAACAAAATGGGTACCTAAGTAAATGTCTAAGTTTTCAGAAAGATCTCAAAACATTTCCTTGGACAAAATAGTTTCACAAATGCCAATATTTGTTTTTTCCCCAAGAATGACTTCAGGTTTTGGAAGAATGAGAGTCAGGGGGAAATAAGAGTCCAGATGATAGGATGTGGTACAACAGTTTTGTCAGTGCACTGATGGTAGGCCTTACTTAAAGGCATATTGGCTGGCTATGGAAAGATCACTCATGTACAGAGCACTAATGTACAGAGTATCCCTTGGTGATGTATAGTTCTTTTAGCAACTCCTATACCAACCAGCACTCTGTGCTGCCATTGTAAGGGGATGCTTTGTGTGCAGCTGATCTGGGTGCATTTTCAGGTTCTCAGGATCAGGGTCATTTAGAGCGACCTGAAGGCAAGAGAATTAATTGTCTCAGACAAGCAGAATGCACTTACTCTCCCATATCTGCAGAGCTATTTCTCAGTTATGCAATTCCTGCACTCCAGTTGGATGAAAGCTAGTCTAAATTATACTAGCAGACCAGGCAGGCACACAGCTGGCCCAAGATCAGTGAAATGCAAAGGCCACTTTTATATACACCTCTCCTTAGCTGTGCCGGGCACTCCTTGACAATACCAGGAAATAGGGAAATACAATCATCAACAAAGAAGCTCCCACCCAACACCTTTAACAAAAGATAGCAAAACAGAAGCTTACTGCTTCCTAAAACACAACCATACCAGCAACATGGTTTTCTCATGTGTTCTCTCTTTACAAAGAGTCCTGTTCCGGCCATACCAAAAGAAGGACAGGAGACCTTTGACTTGGGTTTAAATCAGGCTAACTTTATTACTAGATTTCTGGGACTACCCAGCAGATAACAGTATACAGTGCAGGTAACCCCATGTTTATGCATAATTACCTGGGGAGCTTTTATCAGTTACCCCTCTTTTTCCATCTAGGTCCCTCCAGTAAATCTATTGCTGGGACCATACCATTCAACGCCCCCACCTCCCTCGTAGGAAGGCTGTGGCTCCCTGCTGTACCAATCATAGGAGTCCCCAACACCCCCCCCCCCAGTTTGTTCCTTTAATGAACACCTCTTTTTAAGTCCTTTCCAAGCCATTTATCCGGTCACTATATACCTTTCTTATGGAGTACCTGCACTGGACATCCGCCCTACACTTAAACAATGAGTTGCAACATGTGGCCTACCGCCTGTCATGCCATGCATGAACAGAGCCATTCCTGAACCTGCTGTGGGGAAGGCAAAAAATCCCCACCTGCACCTAAGCCAATATGGTGGTAGGGGAAAAATTCCTTCCCAGACTCCCTAAAAAAGGGGCGGCTAGCATAATGCCCACAGCAGGTGTTGACTAAACCTGGTATTTTACCACTAAAGGGGAGGGAGGGTGGGTGGTGCCTCAGCCTGCTCCATGTAAAAGGGAGGCTTCAGGCACAGAGCTGCCTTTTTTAAACTCTGCATTCACAGGGGATGAGTCAGCAACCATGCTGACCCCTCCTTTTGCAGCAGTTTTCATCTTCCCCCACCCCCAGCCATAAAGCACTGTTCCCTTCATTAGTCCAGCCAGCCAAACACCCCCCACCCCCGGCATAAAGACACATCGTGGTGTGCTCAAACTCAGCTTGCCAACAAGATAAAGCACAGTTGCCTAAATATGAAGACAGATTTTAGAAAACACTTTCAATAATAGAAGCAGTCCCATTTCAATCTATACTAACTTTTATAACACCATTCGTTGATTCAAAATACCGTCCACTTTATGAACTGTTATGACTCAAAAAGAATTAAAATGATTTTTCAACATGAAGTCAAAATACTACAATTGCTCATGTTATGTCTCTCTCAGTACCATTAAGAGAGAGAAAGGACAATTGTTAATTACATGCATTATTTTATGCTCAAGGACACAAGAAATCAAGCCCCAGCTTTTTCTCCTCCCACCTCCAAAATGTTGCTCTTTCTCACTGCGAAACACTACGTTGGCATAAATGTACTGTAAAGCAAAAAGAACAATCAATCCTACGTTTAATAAGGAATAATTAATATCTCAGTTTCTGTATGGGTTAAGTTTTTCACTTTTCTTTCTTCTGACATTAAGCATACTTCCAGAGACCAGGTTTTGTAGCAAAATTCACCCTTCTGCAGAAGGCCAGCACAAGGTCTATCCACGATTTCAGTCTCCAAACTAGCGCTGAAATAATTTAAGTAGAATATAAGCTTCGTGATAGCCTTCTTCCCAAACTTGGCTACTCCCAAGGTTTCTCTCACGCTGTTGAACTGCAGTTGGGAGGTGCAACTGCACCACACGTAGACTTTAAGCTAGGTTTAATTGAGCTAGCTGCCCAAGAACAATCTCAAGCAGAATGCTGGTCTGTACTCAGAGCGGCTACTTATGCTGCTAGCCCATGTCCCCGCAACTACAAGGCTATTTTCAGTGACCTAGCTCAATCAAAGCTTAAACATGCTGCAGTTACACCTCGTCATTGAAAGGTAAATATACCTTCAAAGGACTTGGTGAGAGACTAACAATATCCTGAACAGACCTCATAGAATTAAAATAAATTACTGAAAAAAATTAAACCTTAATAAATTAGGGTTAATACCTTTGGGGTCTGTTGTATTAAAAATGCAAACATGTAAATGTTGTTCTGGCATTGTATGTACATTCTCTAGTAGGAAGTGGAATGCTCATGTAATTCCTCTGTTATCAGCCTTTTGAAGCTGCCCCCAGAGAGGTTTGTATTCTAGTTCTCCAGGGACCAACACACAAAGAGAGGGGATTTGGGTAATTAGTCTGATTTTAAACAGTCTCATGACCTTCTTCCTGTTCCAGCAAACAGGCAGGACACCCTGTCCACAGAGGGTAGGGTTGGAAGGACTGGGCCCTACCAAGTCCTCATAGGACTAGGTGTTCATTCTGAGCTGAAACTCTGTTGTACTTAAAAAGGAAAGGAGTACTTGTGGCACCTTAGAGACAAACCAATTTATCTGAGCATAAGTGATCTGTAGCTCACGAAAGCTCATGCTCAAATAAATTGGTTTGTCTCTAAGGTGCCACAAGTACTCCTTTTCTTTTTGCGAATACAGACTAACACGGCTGTCACTCTGAAATCTGTCGTACTTGTAACAACAAGGAATCCCCTAGAGGGGTGAGGGGGTGATTGAAGGACTGTTCCTGCTAGAATCCTTGTTAGAGTGAATTCTGGTAAGCTTATTGGCATGTCTGTAGGTTCTTCTTTTTAATGTTTTCTCTGTAATACTTTTTACCTCAAGAATAAAAGAATAAAAGGTTCAATGGCCCTTAGCTGTGACGGACTTCTCAGCCCATATGATAGGTTGGGTCTCTCTAAATTGCCATTCCCATCTCCCTTAAAATGGGAGTAATAAGACACTTGCCACAGTGAGTCAGCAAAGCACACTTAATATTTCAGCAGGCTCACTACCTGATAGTGGGTGCGGTTTTCAGACCAACATTGCCAACTTGTTATTCTCTCGTTAATTACTTATTTTCTTCAGTAAAGAGACACTTTAGCTAAATAAAACTGGGGGGGGGCGTTATTTGAGGGGGGTAGAGAATCTTTCCTCCATGTTCACATTATTTCTTCCTAAAATATTTTACAGCTTTTTAAAAAAACAAACCCAAAACTAAAACCAAACTCAGTGTCATTCATCTTAAGAGATTAAACTGTGTGTGCACTTTCCAGGTGAAAATCTAATAAAGTTTAGGTTAAAAAGCAGTCTGAAAGAGATTGTTCTCCCTGCAGAGAAAAGGTTCAAAGTTAAAACTAATAGTGCATTTAAGGGATGACTATCCAGACAACCACTGACTAAAATAACCCTACTTCCCCACCTCTACTCCCTTTTCACGTAGAAAACCTACTGAAAGGGTTTAAATGCTGTAGGTACATTTTTATACCAATAATGCCAGTGTAAAGTCTTGTATATCTCAATTTGTAGTTTGTTCCATTTTCTGTCCCAGATAAAGTAAAAATGTATGAATGCCAAATATGAATTGTTAAATTTTGCAAAAAGTCCCTATGGAAGTTTTTAAAGTGTAAATCCTAAAGTTGTGCTGCTTTGTTCCAATATTCCTTGCCACATTCAGTTTAACCCAAGAACTGTATTCTCAATAGTACACAGGCGCTCCAGATTTGCACTTTGCACTCCCCAGCCACTGCTAAAGATCTAGGCCCACAATTTTAATGGACATGTACTACATATACATACTTTAAGTCACCATGAATATGTATTTCCTTTTTCTTTGAATATATGAGTGTTCCTTTTCATGTAGACATTGTTATATGTATGGTTTGTGTCTAGCAAATAAATATTCAGTTGGAGAAAGAGGAAGTCCTGTTTTAAGAGTGCAGTCCTGATCCAAAGCCCACTGTGGTCAATGGGAGTCTGTTCATTAACTTAAGGAAGTTTTTGATTAGGACCTTAATAAGAAGGACCCCACTTAGCAAAAGTAAGGCAACCCTGATCTTAATCTAACTACCAAAAAGGTTACTACTGTATTACATATAACACCTAAAGGATTAAAAATATTACCTTGATAATTTTGTAATATTTTTTTATAAAATATCTGATGGCACCCCAGCCAATGGAATAATCCTCCAAAAAAACAATTCCATGCATTCTTCCTTACAACGACACTGTCTAAAAGCGGCAGCAGCAGCATCTTGCTGCTGGTGATTCGTTCTGACAACTTACATGCTGTACATGCTCCTTTATGCAAAAGATATTATTTCAGATTATCATTAATTCCTGTAACTTTTATGAGGTTCTGGTTATTTGCCTGGGTAGGTCTTTAGTTTAATCTATCAGAACATTTTGACTTACAACTTTTTAAAGTTGTATAGGTACACATAAATCATTCAAAAGAAGGAAGTGTTCACTTTGAAGCATTCCAAGTCACAATTCCCTCCCCTCAACAAGTCATATATCCCCTGCTTGTGACGGGAACCAAAAAAGTTGGGAAGGTCACTGATTCCAAACTAGCTATTCCCTATCTTATCAGCCGTGTTTTGTTGCCTAGGAGACAGACTTCCCCAACTATGCTTTGAGAGTTGTATTAAAAGGGGAAAAAAATACCAACTTGCTAAAATCATTAGGAGAAACCTATAGTGACCGTTAACACAGTTCCCTGTTGTTTTCCTTAGCCAGCAATGTGTTAATCACAATAAACAGGAATATGTATAAATAATGCATTAACTAACAGATGTCCAGTCAGGTGCTTGAAAATTTATAAAATTACCAGACAAATATGTATTTTTCCATGATATAGAAAGAGGAACTAATGGGATTATACACAACCTTACTGTAAGTATTAGCAAGCATTAAGCAATTATCAGAACCAAGACAAGGCTGGGATTAGCTTGTCATACTGCAGGATCGGGTTCTCACAGAAATTGTGGAAACTATTTCCTTTTTTGCTGTGTGCTAATTGTATAATTTTCTAACGAAACCAATCATTGACTTATTTGTAGTCTCTATTTAATAAATTCAAACCAGTCAACCATTATAAAATTAGACAAGATATATAACTATAGATACCAATTACTGAATTATTTATCAATTTGTGGATTCTAATTATTATTATTATAATTGGAACCCTGATCTGCAGTTTTCAATACCTATTTCCACCTCAAAAATAATGATAATCTTCTCTTTCACGTCTATTCCCATCTCTGCTTCCATTTTAGATTCATATGGTCTCCCAAGCTTCTTACAGTCAGAACACTGTAGCCCATTTTCCAATCCAATGTGTAACTGTATGAATCTAAAGTCTTGCTGGTCTCGGAGTCTTTATTTATTAAGGAATATAATTCAACATTTTCCTCTTTAAAAATAGGGTTTTTTTAAAATAAATATAATAAAATTTATTTTAAACCTCTAAGAGAAACAGCATAGTATGCTGTATAAAGCAGTATAAAGTAGGTTTAGTAAAACAAGTAGCTATGAGATCCATTGCTGCTCCTTTTATCTTAGAGGTTTAGAAAAATAAATATTATTTTAAGATGAGTATATTCTTTATAAAAAAGAATAAAAATACACACAAAACTTCCCTTCCCCGCCCCCATATGTATGGTTGATTATGAGAATGTCCTTTCCACTGATGATTGAGCCATCGACAAAGAACTACTGATCATTAAAATGTCAAGTGACTCCTCATGCATTGTCCAACACAAAAGTCACCCACCTAGTTTAAAGATGCTTGGCAACATCTTCATCCCTGCATCTGAATTGTATAAAATAATTGGTTCCAAAAATTAAAACATTTGGATTGTTGACCCATTTCTGCACTCGTAACATACCCAAACAGCCACTCGTAACATACCCAAAAATACCCAAACCAAGGTCAAGTATTTCCTTCCTAACATCCTGTTCATTAAAAAGATAATATCTTTACAATATGCCAACATATCTTCCCTAAAAAGGCATTTGGAAGATAAAGCAAAGTGCCACTGGATTATCCAATATATACAAAATATTAGCATTCTGTATTCTGTTCAGCCACTGAGATATAAGTGTGTGATTTGTGTTTACCACCACAAACAGACCAACACAAGAAGCACAAGATCTATTCTTCAGTTCAGCAGACTATGTAAACAATCTTATGGCATTCTGCATTAATTATTCACCACTGCATAAGTAGAAGAAGTCATTAGGCTAGATTCGCCTTCCCTCTTTTGGCCACTCTGTACAGGTTAAGACAGGTGGCACTAAACTGAAGAGTCAGGTCTTAACTAACCATGTGATTATTATCCCTACAAAGGAGAGCTCTCAACAGCCATATAGGGGTTGGACAGAGCTCTTCTGAAATTCTGACCAGACTAAGGCAGTGGTGGGCAACTGTGGCCTGTCAGGGTAATCTGCTGGCAGGCTGCCACAGTTTGTTTACATGTGCATGGCCGCCCACAGCTCCCAGTGGCCGCGGTTTGCCATTCCTGGCCAATGTGAGCTGCAGTAAGTGGTGGCCAGCACATCCCTGTGGCCCGTGATTCTTCCCGCAGCTCCCATTGTCCGGGAATGGCAAACCACGGCCACTGGGAGCTGCGGGCGGCCATGAAAATGTAAACAAACTATCTGGTGGCCTACCAACGGATTACCCTGACAGGCCACAGGTTGCCCACTGCTGCTCTAAGGGTATGTCTACTCGGCAATTAAAAATTCTCATCTGGCCCATGCCAGCTGGCTCGGACTAAGGGGCTTGGTTTAAGGGGCTGTTTAACTGTGGGTTAGGCATTTGGGCTCAGGCTACTGCCTGAGTTCTGAGAACCTCCCCCCACCTCACAGCATCGTACTACCAGACTCCAGCCCAAGCCCCAAAGTCTACACTGCAATTTAACAGGCCCTTAGCCTAAGCCCCACAAGCCAGAGTCAATTGGCATGGGCCAGCCACGGGTGTCTAATTGCAGTCTAGCTATACCGTAAGATTCTCTAAGTTATGCAGATAGACCACGTCCAGACGCACTGTGAAAATTATGGAGATGTCCCATTGCAACATGACAGTTCCACTTCCCATCTCTTGCACCAAGTGAGCCTTGGCACATGAGATAATCTGGGCCATATTTTCTAAGTGACAACAGAAGAGAAGGCATTATTTTCCTAATATCTTCTGTCAGCACTAAATCTTCCAAATTTACAAAAGTTTCTTTAAAGTCTGAGATTTTCAAGAAGTTACAAAAAGTTTTAACTATGCAGCTCTTCTTAAATCTGGTTCCAATAGAGTCAGGCAACTAAAACCTTGTGAAACATTCTGAAAATTCAGGGAGGTTGTATATCAGCGGTTGCACATTTCAGCAATCTTCACACTGAGTTGGTGGCAAAATAAAATATGTTCCCCAATAAATGTACAGTCATCTTAAGATTCAGGCAAAACTGATACAAGGTTTTGCAATCTAGAAATATATCTTGAGTTGTACTGGGATTAGAATTCCTAAATTTAGATAAATTGTTTTTCCAACTGCCACTGCTTAAAATTGTATCTTCATTTTCTCTTAAAGTTCATACATAAGTCAGGAAGCTTGCATTGCAGATTCCGAACATTGTTCTGCCAGTGACCTCCTCTGGTAGCCTCTAGGGAGAGAAGAAAAATTCAGTTTCCACACTAGCTCAGTTCAGGGATTTTTCTCAGCAAATAACTGTCAAGCACACCAAATTATGTATGATTACTTTCTTAGTTTTGTTACACAGACTACTGCCTATTGGGAACTCAGCTTATTTCACCTCCTTCGAAAGGCTGAGTTCTTCAAACCACAATAGCAATTAGGATAAAACTAAGTGATTTATCCATCAAGTCACAATTCCCTTGTGTCCAGTTCTGTTCAGGTCAAGAAGTTCAGCATTAGCTTTGATCTAGTATTGTAAATTTAGTTGTCACTACATCAGACACAAATTAAACTATGCTAGAACTATATCACACCATTATTAATCAATCCTTCATGCAGATAAATTCTCAATTCACAAACAGACTGACAGCAACATTGAACCCTAGTCTACACTACGGGGGGGAATTGATCTTAGTTACACAACTTCAGCTATGTGAATAACGTAGCTGAAGTTGATGTACTTAGATCGACTTACTGTGATGTCTCCATTAAACATAGGAAATTGAGGCCCCACCTAATGCTTCTCTCTTTGATGTTAGCTGACTCAGGGTATGTCTTCACTACCGGCCAGATCGGCGGGCAGTGATCGATCCCCGGGGATCAATTTATCGCGTCTAGTCTCGACGCGATAAATCGACCCCCGAGCACTCTCCCGTCAACTCCTGTACTCCTTATAGATATGGAGGCAGCTAACACAGAGAAATAGCTCACAATGTTACAACAAACATGTCTTTCATGCATTTCCCTCTGGCTCAACTAGATTCAGGAGACTACACTTCCTTGTGATAATTGCTCCTAGGACTCTTAAAAGGCACAAACCACTATGTTGTTCTAGAGTATAGTTAGAAATTAAATGGTTCTTTTTACTACCTCTGAGCACCACTTGTTCTCAAATACCAAGAGACACCACCATGTACCTCATAAGGATCATCCACTGAGCCCACTTGTACAATCTCATACCCCTATTTTATAGCTTCTCCCTACCAGAGCTCTGATTATTCATAATTTGAGAAATGAGCAATTTATGACTCTCCCACCACAGAAACTTACTTTCCAGGTGATGGAAATATACTCATCTGCTCGGTGTCCATAGCCCTTGCTTATGGACAGTTCTAGGCACTTCAGGTAAATGACCTTGTTCTGTCCTCTTCCAGGTGTACACAGACAGACATGAGCAAACAGAAATCCATTACTTTCTCAGCTGCCTCCCTTCAGTGCAAAAGGCAGTGGATTACATTAGTTTTGTATTGTTGTATGTTCTTCTATTTTTCTTGGGGGTGTGGGTGGGGTGGGGTGGGTTGTAACAAGGGAGAAGAAGCTACATGTACAACCAGAAATGAGCAACACTGGTGTCAAAGCAGGACACTGTGAGGTAAATTGACAACATTCTTCAGAGAGCAGCCTCTAATGTTGATTCCAACACCTGGGAATGGGAGGAAAAACTGCCATGGCTGCAGACCATAAAAATGACCCCATTTGGATTTTTTTTATTCCTGTACCTCTGGGTTAAAAAATAAGGAATATGTGTCAAATATAAACAGTGCAACAAAGATGGAATGCCTGGCTGGTTGTCAGAATGAAACATTATGCAAAATGCTCCTCAGAAGGCAAGGACTTTGAAGATGACAATATGGACATGAATATGTCTGAACAGTCTGCATCAACAGGTTAGTAAATTTATTTTTGCACCATTCTTATGGATTGCCTCCATGCCTCAGCATGCTAGTAAATAATTTAGATTTATATTTGTGTTTTTGTGGATTATTTATGAATTTCAAAATGTTTGCGTTCAAAACAGAATAGGAATATGTAGGTTTGTCACAGACAATGCTCCAAATGTAGTAAAGGTAAAAAGAACTCCAGAAGGAGACAGCGAAGGAAACCTGAGACGTATAACATATGGATGCAGTGATCATTCAATGAATCTTTTAGCCAAAGACTTAAACTCCAGGAATAAAAAACAATTGTTGAAATTGCAAAATACTTACACAACCACCACTTTGCTTAAGTTTCACTGAAAAGAGAAAGCAGATCCAAACAAATTCTCCTCCAAAATGTATGACAAAATTTGGTGGTTGGTTGTTTTGTGCTATTTATTAAGAAGTAACCTATGTTGATTACAACTTGTGAAGAATATTGTGACAGAAAAGACTGAACTATCACAGCCAAATAAGTTAACATTGGACTAAAGTGAAATGCAGAAAATATGCTGAATGTACTGAAACCTATTTCTGTACACTTGGACAAACTGAAGAAAGATTGATGCTATTGACATTTGTAAAGAACTTCAAGAGACACTGAAGAAAGAAATACCTGACTACAAAGTTGACAGACTGTAAAGCAAATGGATCATAGAATATCAGGGTTGGAAGGGACCTCAGGAGGTCATCTAGTCCAACCCCCTGCTCAAAGCAGGACCAATCCCCAATTTCTACCCCAGATCCCCTAAATGGGCCCCTCAAGGATTGAACTCACAACCCTGGGTTTAGCAGGCCAATGCTCAAACCACTGAGCTATCCCTCCCCCCGTACTTACTCTACCTTATTTTCTTGCCAATATTCCAAACCCAAAGAACCAGGGTAAACATTTAACTGCTGACAGTGCTGCTGCTTTTATGATATGGACAACTAATAATCATCCAGCAAACATGCCAACTTTAATAAATTTGCGGACCAAAGGTAACCCATTCAAAGCAATACCATGTTTGGTGGTGATGTTTTAAAGAAAGTCACATCACTGAACTAGGGGAGGTCACTAGCTAAGCACATGAAACCACAGATTGTTGAAGTGCTAAACCAACTTTTGACAGCAGTAACCTCTTCTATAGTGACACCCATGTCTCCATGAGTTACAACTTGTCAAGGTTCCTTCCTCACTCTGAACTCTAGGGTACAGAGGTGGGGACCTGCATGAAAGACCCCCTGAGCTTATTCTTACCAGCTTAGGTTAAAAACTTCCTCAAGGTATAAACTTTGCCTTGTCCTTGAACCCTATGCTGCCACCACCAAGCGTGTTAAACAAAGAACAGGAAAAGAGCCCACTTGGAGACTCTTCCCCCACAAAATATCCCCCCAAGCCCTACACCCCCCTTTCCTGGGGAAGGCTTGATAAAAATCCTCACCAATTTGCATAGGTGAATACAGACCCAAACCCTTGGATCTTAAGAACAATGAAAAAGCAATCAGGTTCTTAAAAGAAGAATTTTAGTTAAAGAAAAAGTAAAAGAATCACCTCTTGAAAATCAGGAAGGGAAATACCTTACAGAGTAGTCAGATTCAAAACATAGAGAATCCTTCTAGGCAAAATCATAAGTTACAAAAAGACACAAAAACAGGAATATACATTCCATTCAGCACAGTTATTTTACCAGCCATTAAACAAAAGGAAATCTAACACATTTCTAACTAGATTACTTACTCTTAAGGAGTTATGAAGAGCATTCCTGGTCTGTTCCCGGCAAAAGCATTACACAGACAGACAGAGCCTTTGTCCGTCCCCCCCAGCTTTGAAAGTATCTTGTCTCCTCATTGGTCATTTTGGTCAGGTGCCAGCAAGATTATCTTAACTTCTTAACCCTTTACAGGTGAAAGGGTTTTGCCTCTGGCCAGGAGGGATTTTATAGTTCTGTACACAGAAAGGTGGTTACTCTTCCCTTTATATTTATGACACAACTGAATACCAAATTCAGGACAAACTACTGAGAAATAGGGCAAGCACACTCCAAAATTGGTGTTTATTCTCCCATAAGATATACCAGCCCAGCAACAAAAGTAAACTTCTGTTTCATCACACTGGCTAAGAAGAAGTCAGAAAAAATGGTCTCCTTAAGTATTCCAGTCCTTGTATTACCACCAAAAACGCTAGACTAGTGGTTACTTAAAACCAGTTTCATCAACCAAAGGGTTCTTCTGATCCCAAAGGACTAGCCACATACCCAGGTCAATATGTATCTTAGATCTTACCCAATAATCTTGCTGTTTAGTATCTAATATCTAAAGGTTTATTTATAAAAAAGAAAGAAAGGTGAGAGTTAAAATTTGTTAAAGGAATCGAATACACACAATAATTGCAAAGTTCTTGGATCAGGTTTCTAGCAGTGATGGAATAAACTGCTGGCTTGTTAAGTCTCTGATTGCTTCCAAATCATTGGAAGACCCTCTGTCCTCTGGTTAGAATGCTCCCATTGGTATAAGTCCATAGTCCAGAGGTTTGAGCAGGAAAAAGGCAAACAAGATACTTCCAGGGCCTTTTATAGCTTCTGCCATCTGGCAGGAAACCCATTGTTTCAAACAAAGCCCTTTGCAAAGCTTATGGAAAAATACAGGTAACAAGATGGAGTTTGGAGTCATGTGGGCAAGTCACATGTCTATGCCTGGCTCACTTAGTCATAACAGAGGCCATTACCCATATTCTAGTTAGAACATTCACAGGAAAGTCCGTCAGGTGTGGATGAGGGTCTTCCATGGCCAATTGTGAGTTAAATATTCCTTGATTGGCCATTCAACTTGAATAGTCCCTTCACGATATGCTGGCTAAAGGCATAGGCCTGTAACCAGAGCTGATCCAGAAAATAGGAGGGTGTGCTGTCTTCCAGGTGCTAAGATACGGGATGTAGACCTGAGGTTGAAAAGGA
Organism: Lepidochelys olivacea; assembly: GCF_965140295.1. Classification (NCBI taxonomy): domain Eukaryota; kingdom Metazoa; phylum Chordata; order Testudines; family Cheloniidae; genus Lepidochelys; species Lepidochelys olivacea. The sequence goes on from NC_140411.1 coordinate 174,565,785, forward strand.
TTCTAAAGGGAGCGGGAAAGAATCCCCTAATTATCCTTCATGTGGGAACAAATGATACGGCTAGATTCTCGCTGGAAAGTATTAAGGGAGACTATGCTAGGCTGGGGAGGACGCTTAAGGAAATTGAGGCTCAGGTGATCTTTAGTGGGATTCTGCCTGTTCCTAGAGAAGGGCAACATAGGTGTGACAAGATTATGACTATCAATAGATGGCTTAGGCAGTGGTGCTATAAGGAGGGCTTTGGGATGTATGGCCATTGGGAGGCATTCATGGATAGAGGACAGTTCTCTCGGGATGGACTTCATCTGAGTAGGGAAGGAAATAGACTTCTAGGATGGAGGCTGGCACAACTGATTAAGAGAGCTTTAAACTAGGAATTTGGGGGAGATGGTTGGGAGATGTCCAGGTAATCTCCATGCCAGAATTTAGCATAGAGTGGAAAGAAAATGAAGTAAGAGTGGATACAGCTGTAGGTAGGAGGAAGGGCAGTGTAGATACAAGTCTAATAGGTTATACTGGTAGTAAAATAACCGTGCCTAATAGGGTACAGAATGTGAGTGAGGCCAAACAGCAAAAATTAAGATGTTTGTACACTAATGCAAGGAGCCTAGGTAATAAAATGGAGGAACTAGAGTTACTGGTGCAGGAAGTGAAACCAGATATTATAGGTATAACAGAGACCTGGTGGAATAGTAGTCATGACTGGGCTACAGGTATTGAAGGGTATGTGCTGTTTAGGAAAGACCGAAATAAAGGTAAAGGTGGTGGAGTAGCACTATATATCAATGATGAGATAGAATGTAAAGAAATAAAAAGCGATGAAATGGATATGACTGAGTCTGTCTGGGCAACAATTAAATTGGGGAAGATAACTATTAGAGCCTCCCCTGGGATAGTGCTTGGGGTGTGCTATAGACCGCCGGGATCTAATTTGGATATGGATAGAGCCCTTTTTAATGTTTTTAATAAAGTAAATACTAATGGAAACTGTGTGATCATGGGAGACTTTAACTTCCCAGATATAGACTGGAGGACGAGTGCTAGTAATAATAATAGGGCTCAGATTTTCCTAGATGCGACAGCTGATGGATTCCTTCAGCAAGTAGTTGCTGAACCGACTAGAGGGGATGCCATTTTAGATTTGGTCTTGGTGAGTAATGAGGACCTCATAGAGGAAATGGTTGTAGGGGATAATCTTGGCTCAAGTGATCATGAGCTAATTCAGTTCAAACTGAATGGAAGGATTAACAAAAATAAATCTGCAACTAGGGTTTTTGATTTCAAAAGGGCTGACTTTCAAAAATTAAGGAAATTAGTTAGGGAAGTGGATTGGACTGAAGAATTTATGGGTTTAAAGGTAGAGGAGGCCTGGGATTATTTTAAATTAAAGCTGCAGAAGCTATCGGAAGCCTGCATCCCAAGAAAGGGGAAAAAATTCATAGGCAGGAGTTGTAGACCAAGCTGGATGAGCAAGCATCTTAGAGAGGTAATTAAGAAAAAGCAGAAAGCATATAGGGAGTGGAAGAAGGGAGGGATCAGTAAGGAAAGCTACCTTATTGAGGTCAGAATATGTAGGGATAAAGTGAGACAGGCTAAAAGTCAAGTAGAGTTGGACCTTGCAAAGGGAATTAAAACCAATAGTAAAAGGTTCTATAGTCATATAAATAGGAAGAAAACAAAGAAAGAAGAAGTGGGACCGCTAAAAACTGAGGATGGAGTGGAGGTCAAGGATAATCTAGGCATGGCCCAATATCTAAACAAATACTTTGCCTCAGTCTTTAATAAGACTAAAGAGGATCTTAGGGATAATGGTAGCATGATAAATGGGAATGAGGATATGGAGGTAGACATCACCATATCTGAGGTAGAAGCGAAACTCAAACAGCTTAATGGGACTAAATCGGGGGCCCCAGATAATCTTCATCCAAGAATATTAAAAGAATTGGCACAAGAAATTGCAAGCCCATTAGCAAGAATTTTTAATGAATCTGTAAACTCAGGGGTTGTACCGTATGATTGGAGAATTGCTAACATAGTTCCTATTTTTAAGAAAGGGAAAAAAAGTGATCCAAGTAATTATAGGCCTGTTAGTTTGACATCTGTAGTATGTAAGGTCTTGGAAAAAATTTTGAAGGAGAAGGAAGTTAAGGACATTGAAGTCAATGGTAAATGGGACAAAATACAACATGGTTTTACAAAAGGTAGATCGTGCCAAACCAACCTGATCTCCTTCTTTGAGAGAGTAACAGATTTTTTAGATAAAGGAAACGCAGTGGATCTAATTTACTTAGATTTTAGTAAGGCGTTTGATACTGTGCCACATGGGGAATTATTAGTTAAATTGGATAAGATGGGCATCAATAGGAAAATTGAAAGGTGGATAGGGAATTGGTTAAAGGGGAGACTACAACGGGTCCTACTGAAAGGTGAACTGTCAAGTTGGAGGGAGGTTACCAGTGGAGTTCCTCAAGGATCAGTTTTGGGACCAATCTTATTTAATCTTTTTATTACTGACCTGGGCACAAAAAGTGGGAGTGTGCTAATAAAGTTTGCAGATGATACAAAGCTGGGAGGTATTGCTAATTTAGAGAAGGACAGGGATACCCTACAGGAGGATCTGGATGACCTTGTAAACTGGAGTAATAGGAATAGGATGAAATTTAATAGTGAGAAGTGTAAGGTCATGCATTTAGGGATTAATAACAAGAATTTTAGTTATAAGCTAGGGACGCATCAACTAGAAGTAACGGAGGAGGAAAAGGACCTTGGAGTATTGGTTGATCATAGGATGACTATGAGCTGCCAATGTGATATGGCTGTGAAAAAAGCTAATGTCGTCTTGGGATGCATCAGGAGAGGTATTTCCAGTAGGGATAAGGAGGTTTTAGTACCGTTATATAAGGCACTGGTGAGACCTCACCTGGAATACTGTGTGCAGTTCTGGTCTCCCATGTTTAAGAAGGATGAATTCAAACTGGAACAGGTACAGAGAAGGGCTACTAGGATGATCCGAGGAATGGAAAACTTGTCTTATGAAAGGAGACTCAGGGAGCTTGGCTTGTTTAGCCTAACTAAAAGAAGGTTGAGGGGAGATATGATTGCTCTCTATAAATATATCAGAGGGATAAATACCAGAGAGGGAGAGGAATTATTTAAACTCAGTACCAATGTGGACACAAGAACAAATGGATATAAACTGGACACTAGGAAATTTAGATTAGAAATTAGACGAAGGTTTCTAACCATCAGAGGAGTGAAGTTTTGGAATAGCCTTCCGAGTGAAGTAGTGGGGGCAAAAGATCTATCTTGCTTTAAGATTAAACTCGATAAGTTTATGGAGGAGATGGTATGATGGGATAACATGGTTTTGGTAATTAAATATTCATGGTAAATAGGCCTAATGGCCTGTGATGGGTTTTTAGATGGGGTAAGATCCAAGTTACCTGGGAAAGAATTTTCTGTAGTATCTGGCTGATGAATCTTGCCCATATGCTCAGGGTTTAGCTGATCGCCATATTTGGGGTCGGGAAGGAATTTTCCTCCAGGGCAGATTGGAAGGCCCTGGAGGTTTTTCGCCTTCCTCTGTAGCATGGGGCACGGGTCACTTGCTGGAGGATTCTCTGCTCCTTGAGGTCTTCAAACTACAATTTGAGGACTTCAATAGCACAGATATAGGTGTGAGGTCTTTTTTAGGAGTGGTGGGTGAAATTCTGTGGCCTGCATTGTGCAGGAGGTCAGACTAGATGATCATAATGGTCCCTTCTGACCTAAATATCTATGAATCTATGAATCTAAATACCTTGTGGGGGTAACCACAGGAGCAAACACATTTGAAATACAGGTACATAGTCAATATCCATAACATCAGCTACAAAAAATGATACATGCATACAAACAGGATAATCATATTCAGCACATCATAACTTTTCCATAGATACCTTACTTAACACACTTTGTACAAGATTTGTTGTGATTAGGTAATAATGGTAGCAACAATTATCTGCATAGTCATCTTCTAATCAGATAATGTCACATACGGCACAGAATTTTTTATTCAATTGGACTCCATTCAAAATTGAGAAATCAACTGCAAGCTGAAAAAGCAGAAATACATGTATTTTTTTCCTCTTCCAGTCAATGAATGAAAATGAGGGATGGAAGGAGAGAGGGAGGAAGGGGATGAGTTCTACTACTTTGAAAAGTCTGAAGGACAGTATAAGTAATTTAGCAGATTGTTCTGACATTATCAAGAGATTTAGGCAAGTATGAGCTTGAGCTCCCGTCACTTTCAGATAGGCATATTTGAATTTTTTCCCAGGCCCACCTGAAATAATCAGTTTAATTTCCTGACTACAGTTAATCCTTCTGTTCATTTACGAAATCATTTGTTATAAATGTGAAGCATTTTCATAAAATAAATGTATGCATCCAAAAACATTTAAGATTGTTTTAATAAAAATAAATGTTATATGCTGCTTTGGGTGTTTAATTAAATTCCAGGTACCATCTTAGTGCAGTTTGACACAAATCAGGAGCAAAAAGTTAATTATCTAGTAAATAAGCAATATATCATTAACCACATTAACCATTTTCTAACACTAAAAATGTACAATTAAGAATCTGAAACTATTAAGCTACATAATTCCTTAAATAAAATATATATAGGATACCAGATGCAGTGTAAAGTTTCTATTTAATTGTAAAATGTAAATCAACATGTTTTATCAAGTTATATCTACCAATGAGAATGCACATTTCTTTAGAAAATAACTGAAGTACAAATGGAAAAGTTGATTAAAGTCAATTACTTAAATTGAGGCTTGTGATTTAAAATCACTTTGATTATAATCGATCCACCTGATGCAGCACCTTAGTGCACAACAGGCTAGAGCTGTAGATTTGCACTCCAGCTTGCCATGCACTAACTCTCTGTATAAACAAACACTTAGATTCCTAAGTCTTCATTTAGGTACCTGAGATGGATATTTCAAAGTGTCTACATTATTTAGGAACACGAGTCCTATTGAATATCAAAGGCAAGTTCTAGCAGTGAATACAAGATATTATATTATGACATAGAAACAAAGTATGAAGACACTGAAATCACTAGCCAAAGATTATCCGACAAAAGATCACAGTCCACAGAGTCAGAGTTATCTGTTGCTTTCATTTCAACTTTTCTACAGTGTACAGCATGTGTATGGCATGTGCTTTTAAGTGAACGATTCTAAGAATAGCACTACAGTATATCAGCTTTGATGTGTCCATTTCAAATTGCTTCCCCTCCTACAGAGTTGAAAAATGTGTGCGCTTTACATTTTTCCATTGAGACTCTGGAATAAAATTGCTAGAGACTGGGCTGCATATGGGTAGCTACTGTAGGCAAACCATGCAACTTTTAAAAAATAGGAAAAATACCCTACCAACTGGAACAAAGTTTCATATATTCCTCTCACTGCTAGGTATAACCCAACTAGTACAATGAGCAAACAACTTTTAAAAAGGAATGCGGTCTCAGGTGGATTGTGTTGATTGGTGCAATATCACAGAAGTATTAAATGTGAAAATGAGAGTACTTCCACATTCCTTTATCAAACAAATGAGAAGAGGGAAAAATGAAATGAGTTACAAGGGTTTCACATGCAGACTTGTGATGAGACGCAGCACAGATGGAGCAAGTGCAAGGTTTGAGTTATAAGTATCCCTTGAATGGTATTACCTGCCCAACTCCTAATTCATGTTCAAATATTTATAGCTTGCAGACTTTCCTGTCTCATTAGGGTTGCCAGGCGTCTGGTTTTTGACTGGAACACCTGGTAAAAAAAAGGGACCCTGTTGGCCCTGTTCGGCCCTTTTAAATGTCCGGTCGGCAGCACAGCAGAGGGCTGGGGCTAAGGCAGGCTCCCTGCCTGCCCTAGCTCCACGCAGCTCCCAGAAGTGGCCACCAGGTCCTTGCAACCCCTAAATGCATGGCAGCCAGGCAGGCTCTGTGTTCTGTCCGCGCACCGAGGGCCCGCTCCGCAGCTCCCATAGGCTGGGAACCACGACCAATGGAGCTGCAGGGGCAGTGCCAATGGAGCCTCACTGGCCGCCCATGCATGTAAGGGCTGCAGGGACCCTGCACCCCAAACCCTCTCTGGCACCCCAACCCCTCATCCCCCGCCCCACTCCAAAGCCCACACCCCCAGCCAGAGCCCTCACCCCCTGACACACACACTCCGAACTCCTCGGCCCCAGTCTGGAGACTCTCTGCACCCCAAACCCCTCATTCCCAGCCCCACCCCAGAGCCCACACTGCCAGCTGGAGTACCCATCCCCCCCTGAACCCCTGCCCCAGCCCGGAGCCCCTTCCTTCACCCCAAAACCCTTATCCCCAGTCCCATCCCAGAGCCTGCACCTCCACCCAGAGTCCATACCACCTGCACCCCAACCTCCTGCCCCAGCCCAGAGCCCTCCCCCACACCCCAAACCCCTCATCCCCAGCCCCACCCCAGAGCCCGCACCCGTAGCCAGAGCCCTCCCACTCCCACACCCCAGCCCCCTGCCCCAGCCCCAGCCTGGTGAAAGTGAGTGAGGGTGAGGGAGAGCGAGTGACGGAGGGAGGAAGGGGGGATGGAGCTAGCGGGGCGGGGCCTCAGAAAAGGGGCAGGCGTGTTTGGGTTTGTGCAATTAGAAAATTGGCTATCCTAATCCCATTCAACAATAAAACTGTTTCTCTATACTTTTAACTCTTTTGTAAGCTCACCATGAAGAGTTCTTTCATTCATTGGACATATAGTAAAACATCTCAAAGCATCTAGATCATTAATGGCTTATTAATTCTACAGTTTTGAAGAGGGAAGTAGCCTCATTTAAAAGTATTTCAGGGACAAAGTGTTTTTTTTGTTTCTTTGTTTTTTGGAAAGTGTGCATTAGCTGTTATCCTACAGTCCCTCAATATAGAAACGATCATCCATGTTTTTTTTAAAAAATCACCGTAAATGTTACTCTTTCTTCATTGTTGACTTAGTTCTGGATAGTTACTAAAATACTAAACTTATTACTTAAAGAAACAAGGAAAGTTAAGAATGAAATAGAAGCCATGCAGGGAGACATAAAACACACAAAGATGCTGCTAGTAATTTCAAATTTATATACACACTAACTGAACAATATTCAGAGGGGTAGCAGTGTTAGTCTGTATCAGCAAAAACAACGATGAATCCTTCAGGCACCTTAGAGACTAATAAATTTATTTGCGCATAAGCTTTCCTGGGCTATAACCCACTTCATCAGATACATGGAGTGAAAAATACAGTAAGTAGGTATAAATATACAGCAAGTGAAAAGATAGACGTTGCCTTACCAAGTGGGGGACAGTGCTAAAGGACTTCTTTTTGCACAAACTGGACACCATCAAATTAGGCCTGAATAAAGACTGGAAGTGGCTGGGTCACTACAAAAAATATTTTTCCGTCTGTTGATACTCGTACCTGCTTGTCAACTGTTGGGAATGGGCCACATGCACCATGACTGAATTGGTCTTGTTGCACTGACCCCCCCCCCCCCCACTTGGTAAGGCAACTCCCATCTTTTCATGTGCTGTATATTTATACCTGCTTACTGTATTTTTCACTCCATGCATCCGATGAAGTGGGTTCTAGCCCACAAAAGCTTATGCCCAAATACATTTGTTACTCTAAGGTCCCACAAGGACTCCTCATTGTTTTAACTGAACAATGAGTTCCTGCAGCCAGGATAACCATTATCTCCCACCGTACTTTTCCAAAGAATAGCACCTCCAACATGGTGGGGCCAGATAAAGAGGTGTGTTGACAAAAGGCTTGCTTGACAGAGGACCTAAAAGCATACCAGTCATCATAAGAAGCATTGCACTCATGAAATTAAAAAAAACAAACTATATGCCATGGTATATATGGTGTATCCTTGCCTATTCCCATGAGAGCAAATAAAGTACTATATAAACCACTTTAAAAATCAAACACAGAATAAACAAGTAAATCTGATCAAAAAATACAAGGCCAAATTCTGCTACCAGATAATTTTAGTTCATATTGTTTCAGAGCATTGATATATAACAAAAGTGAATAACATTAAATTGATAAATATCAGCTGAGATTCAACCCCAGGATACAGCCCATCACCACCCCCTTCAGTAAAATCCCTGATGAAACTGAAAAGCCTTGTAGTATTCTCTGAAAGGCAACTTATTTTAGATCTTTCAGACTGTAACCGGGATCATCTGCCCCTTTAAGGGCCAAAAGGCCCTGAAGCCAACCAGTCCTGTTCAATCACCAGGGACAGCTGGGAAGGGGTCAGGTGCTTTCTACAAACATCTGAGTTGGAGAGCACCTGCAGCAGGTGGACATGTTCTTTCATCAGGGCTTAAAGCAGGGAGATCAAAGAGAAAAGTGTGCCCTCCTTTCAGCATTCAGAGAGGCATGGGGAAAAGCCTCTGGGAACTGTAGCCCTTGGTGGGCAGAGCACTGTAGCCCTTGGTGGGCAGATAACATTTTCATGTTTTGCTTAAGTTTCATGTTTGAAGAATAAATGGTGTCCTGGAGAAAGGGGCTGAAAGACTCTGGCTGTGGCAGAGAGACCCTTTTGTGCTGGGGAAAACAGACCAGCAGCCCTACACAGACCAATGAGTGTAAGTCAGTGTTTCCCAAACTTGGGACGCCGCTTGTTGAGGGAAAGCCCCTGGCGGACCGGGCTGGTTTGTTTACCTGCCGCATCTGCAGATTCGGCCAATCATGGCTCCCACTGGCCGCAGTTCACCAAACCTGCGGATGCGGCAGGTAAACAAACCGGCCGGGCCCGCCAGGGGCTTTCCCTCAACAAGCGGCGTCCCAAGTTTGGGAAACAGTGGTGTAAGTGAATTCCAGACATATCCAACCTGCAAGCCAAAGAAATTCAAATTTGGTGACCACATTCAAGAACACTTAGGCTGCTTTCATCTAATGGAGAGGTTCAGACTCTGACTTTAAGGCCAGAAGCTCAGTCTTGAAGCCAATTAATTCTTTTGCCCCCACTGATCCCCTTGGAAGGCTGTTCCAGAATTTCACTCCTCTGATGGTTAGAAAGCTACATCTAATCTCACACCTAAGCTTGTTGATGGGCCAGTTGATATCAGACAACTTCCACTGACTTATGAGTTATTCAGACAGATCTGAAGATAGACTTTCACTCCAGAACAACTTAATGGGCACACAGCACTACAGAATGAAAATGACAATGACCCTGAAAATGCACAACAGACTTAAACTACAATAGTCTTTGGAGAGCTAAGAAAGCAGAAAAAAAAGAGGGGTGCACACAGATTCTAGTGGCAAACTGAGAGAAAAGATAAACTAGTTTTCATGATAAAGGAATTTCAGGAGATGTCATTTACACTTCTTAAAATCTCAGCTTTTGAATTGTTGCATCTGAGATCCACACAGGAACCAGTGAACTGAACTAGGCAGATGGATATACAGCTAAAAAAAGCAACAATTGACGAAATGCCATTAACTGCACGTAGGGTTGGGCAGGAAATAATTTTCCTATCCCATGAGAAATTTTGAGATCTAAATTTTTTTCCCTATCCCCAAAAGTGAAATATCTCAATTTTTTGAACCAAAAAAATGTTGAACCAAAAATGGGGAGGGGGGTTTCAGATGTCTCGAAAAATTAAACTTTTTTTCATTTTGAAAACATCAAAACACAGCATTGACAATTTTGAAATCTTTTAATTCCTCTCCTGCAAAAAATGAGAAATTTGTTGAAACTGACAATTTAAAAAAAAATATTTTTATGTTTGACAAATCAGCATTTTCCAAAGTTTCAAAATTAAAAAAAAAAAAAAAATCCCAGCCAGCTCTAACTGCAAGTAAGCATCTATCACCAAATACAGCTTTAGCCATTCTACTATCAAGATTATTCTTCAATATTTATATAGTGATAGGGATGTCTGCCACTGTTATATACAATATTAATGAATTCTTGTGGGAAAAAAGGGATCATATAATTAGAGTATAATACACATGTGGGTCAAATAAAGCTTGCATGGCAATTTTAATTCTTGCATTTCTTAACTTCTTAGAGCTTGCCTTTTTGACCTGAATGTTCTCTTAACCTATTCTCATGTAAAATAATCATATGTCTGAGTTTAGTCTATATATCATTTATTAAAACTGCCTAGTATATCTGACCTTCATTGAGGTGATCAGGAAACCCAGTCCCTTGGTGGAAGAAGATGGAAAACAACTATATTCCTTTTCCTTATTTCAGGGTTGGTATAATTAGGACTTCTTATTTTAAACAGCTGATGTTTGATAAAAGCCACTAGGCATATTAAGGACCCTCATGAATTTAAAAAGACGTCCTCAGCAGTATACCCTTCTTCAAAGTTAGATATCAAGACCAAAGACAAACAAAACCCCTAGCAACAGTAATGATTCTAGAAAAAAAAAATGAAAGCTATGTGCAGAGCTGTATTTAATCATTTACCAAGATGAGGAAAAAAAAGTTTATACAACTCACTTTTGATTACACAAGTCAAGCACAACTGCTTGCAACATCTACTAATCAACTTCAAAACCTTCCATTCTGTTTTACTCTCTATGTTAAACCTTTTATCCTAACAAAAAAAAGATTGAACACCATAAAAAACAAACAAAAAAACCCACCCTACAATTACCTATAAATAAAGGAAGTCAGATATGATAAACATTACTGGAAATCTACAGATTCACACTGGAATATTCATGGGCTTGTCAAGGGCTTTGCATACATGTTGTAATAGGTTTCCTTCACTCTTACATAATGTTCCTGTTTGCCTTTAAAAAAACAAACATTATTTGGTATCAATGTGCAACTATACATAATGTGTTCATACGTGTTGGCTATTATAAATGATAGACCATGGGCCAAAAAACAATGCTGAATCTGAAGACATTGTAAATTTTGGATTTGGTCTATGAAACTGAGGCATCTCTCATACAAGCACATACAGTGATCATAAATTAGCAAGAATTTACCTAAAGATTCCATATGGTGTCTCTTGTGCCAAATGAATCTAATTCCCTTTGACAGGGTTACTTTCTTAATGAATAGGGGAGAAGCAACAAATGTGTTATTTTGACGTTAGTATGAAATTCTCAAACAAACTAGGGAAATGTGGTCTAGCGTACAGCAAGATGAGTGCAAAACTGATTGAAAGACCATACTCAGAGAGTAGTTACCAATGGTTTTCCGTCCAACTGGCAGGATGCACGTAGCGGCATCCTGCAGGGGTCTGTCCTGGGTCCAGTACTAGTCAGTATTTTCCCTAATGACTTGGGCAATGAAGTGGAGAGTAGACTTATGAAGTTTTCAGATAACACCAAGCTGGACTGGGTGACAGGCACTTTGGAAGACAAGATTAGAATTAAAAACGACCTGGGTAAACTTCAGAACTGGTCTGAAATCAACAACATGAAATTCAATAAAGACAAGTGCAAAGTACTGCACTTAGGAAGGGAAACAACAATCCAATACACAACTACCAAATGGAGGATAACTGGCTAGGTAGTAGTACTCCTGAAAAGGATTTAGGGGATATAGTGGATCAAAAACTGAATACAGGTCAACAATGTGATACAGTTGCAAAAAAGACTAGTATTCTGGGGAATGTTAACAGGAATGTCTTATGTAAGACACTGGAGGCAATTGTCTTGCTCTACAGGGCATTGGTGAGGCTTCTACTGGAGTACAGTGTCCAGTTTGGGCATCACACTTTAGGATAAATTTAGGAGAGAGTCCAGATGAGAACAACAAAAATGATAAAAGCTTTAGAAAACGTGACCTATGAGGAAAGGTGAAAAAAGCTGGGCATGTTTAGTCTAGAGAGAAAAGAAGACAGAAGGTGGACCTGATAACAGTTTTCAAATATGTTAGGGGCCGTTACAAAGCGGATGGTGATCAATTCTCCATATCCACTGAAGGCAGCACAAGAATTAATCAGCTTAATCTGTAGCAAGGGAGGTTTAGGTTAAATATTAGGAAAAAATCTGTCTAATTATAAGGATAGTTAAGTATTGGAATAGATTACCAAGGGAGATTTTGAAATCCCTGTAATTGGAGGTTCTTCAGAACAGGTTAGACAAACAACTATCAGGATGGTCTCGTTATACCTGGTCCTGTTTCAGGGCTAGGGAGGATGGACTAGATGACCCTTTCAACCCTTCCTTGCTATGATCCTATAGAAAATATTTCAGTATTTCACTTCACTTACAATTGGGAAACTATGTAATAATTCAGATGCCACTGTGAAGTAACTGGTAGTAAACCTTGACTTTTTAATGGCTACCAATATGTTTGGTTATTCACACACACACACAGATAAAAATGAGCTTGGTGGTCTTTTAAATGTGTTTTCTTATCACCGGATATATTGTCACAAGGACTGAAATGCTGATTCATTCTTTTCTCAGAGGCAACCCAGACTATCATGGCTAACTTAATATTTTGATGAGTTTCACTGGCATAACTAGGTGAGTAAGTTTGCACAGTGCTTTTCTATATTGCCTCTTTCTGGATTATACTAGCAGTCATTTTAATGATTTCATTGTGGGTCTCCCCGCCAAAAAAATGGTAAAGATAATAAAAGAAAGCTTTTTTTTTTTAATTTGTATTTACCACTGTACATCTAACAGATTTCTGGCACAATTCAACGATAGTTCCACTTAAATGGTAAAAATGGGAAATGATAGGATACAAAACAGGATACAAATAAATAGGATATTAAAAAAACATTAATGAAAATGTTTATCCAGTGCCAGTAAGTATTTTGGATTTGTTTAACTTGTTCAGTGCTGCTTACATCACTTCTGAACTCATCTGAGTTCTCAGCAACATTTAAGGGACTTCTCATGGAAGTAAGAGACAGATGTCAAGTTTGTTACAATCTATGCAAAACAGCTGTTTTTGAATGTAACCCCAGTTGCTAGTTACAACCACTGGGGGAAACAATGAATAACTACATGCGAAGGGCAAACCTTTGCTGTAGGGCCATCATTCCACTATTATGGCTAAAATTCACCATCTGTTTCAACACCTAACAGATTTTTTGTTTGTTTTTTCCTCAGGTTGATGTTTTCTTGACCTGGGACATCTAAGTATGCCTCCAGCATTACAAGTCTTTACACGAAGTACAACAGGGAACTACATTACCTTATTCCAAGATTTTTACATGCACAAGCTAATGCTAAGTGGGAATACGAATCACTTACCACCAAACACACACAAAATAACATGTATAATGTGATGTATAGGGATTTTTAGCTGTGAAAATCCCATTAATAGGATTCACATAAATAAATCCCCCAGGTAGTGCCTTAAAAGTAGATGCCAATGAGTTATTTATAACTTTACAAGTCTTTTTGAATGACAAACAATTGTACCACTTTAATGACATCTTCTGAGAGACTGTGTACATATAAAGTGCATAGCCTCAAAATAATTCATATGGCTGGAAGTCTTTTTATGCCAGTTGTCAAGGTTCCTTCCCCACTCTGAACTCTAAGGTACAGATGTGGAGACCTGCATGAAAACCCCCCTAAGCTTATTTTTACCAGCTTAGGTTAAAACTTCCCCAAGGTACAAACTATTTTACCCTTTGTCCCTGGACTTTTTTGCTGCCACCACGAAGCGTCTAACAAATATAACAGGGAAAGAGCCCACTTGGAAACGTCTTTCCCCCCAAAATCCCCCCCAAGCCCTACACCCCCTTTCCTGGGGAAGGCTTGATAAAAATCCTCACCAATTTGCATAGGTGAACACAGACCCAAACCCTTGGATCTTAAGAACAATGGAAAAACAATCAGGTTCTTAAAAGAAGAAGTTTAATTAAAGAAAAAGTAAAAGAATCACCTCTGCAAAATCACGATGGTAAATACCTTACAGGGTAATCAGATTCAAAACACAGAGAATCCCTCTAGGCTAAACCTTAAGTTACAAAAAGACACAAAAGCAGGAATATACATTCCATTCAGCACAACTTATTTTATCAGCCATTTAAACAAAACAGAATCTAACGTATATCTAATTAGATTACTTACTGAGTTTTTACGGGAGTTCTGACCTGCATTCCTGCTCTGGTCCTGGCACAAGCATCACACAGACAGATAGAAGCCTTTGTTTCCGCCCCACCGCCCCACAGCTTTGAAAGTATCTTGTCTCCTCATTGGTCCTTTTGGTCAGGTGCCAGCAAGGTTATCTTTAACTTTTTAACCCTTTACAGGTGAAAGGGTTTTTCCTCTGGACAGGAGGGATTTAAAGGTAGTTAGCCTTCCCTTTATATTTATGACACCAGTATTCTGTGAGTTAAAATGAATCTTCTAGAGACCGCATATACTTTTTCCATTGTAGAATCCAAGTTCAATATTTTTATTTTGAGGTAACCAGTTTGGAAGCCTATTTTTCAATGATTACTGATTCATGCCAACAGACATCTTATTTAAAATATTGGAAGATAATTACCTTTGTGACAAAAACCAAACAATGAATCTTGATGTAAGAAAAATTCCCATTGAATTCAAATTAATTTTAGATTTCTAAAATGAGACTTTCAGCAAGACTCATGTACACAATTTAATATCAGCCTGCACAAGTTCCCCTTCACTCCACCTCCAGCACTGAATATTGAGAGGGTGATGGCAGGAAGAGAAGAGAATAAAGAGCTTAGAATGGTGGAAAACTATGAACTTATAAAACTCCTCAGAAGGATACCAAGAGCCTACACATTCAATCAATGAAAAAGATTATAAAATGCTACATCCAAACAAACTTCCATCTACAAAGTCTGATCAGCCAGTCACACAGGGCCAAATGCAGAATTCTTCTCTCTGGCAAAATTCCCATTGAAATAAATGAGGGTTTTGCTTGAGAATGAATTAAAGATTTATTCCACTGTTACCATCAGCCTCTGAAAGCTTCCTCATCAGAATTAACTCTTTCACCATACCAACTATGTAACACTTAAGTCCTTGCCCTATATACAGGGGTAAAATGTCACACTTATTGGATACCCTTTAATTTACTCTTCATTCCCAGGAGAAACAAAAGTTTAGAACTGAGAGAACAGTATACTGACCACATACTAGTACTTTTAAAACTACATGCACAATAAAATGTAATTTCAGAACGATGTGCCTTAAGTGCTTGTGCACTATAAGGTGGATAGAAAGCTGGCTAGATTGTCGGGCTCAACGGGTAGTGATCAATGGCTCCATGTCTAGTTGGCAGCCGGTATCAAGTGGAGTGCCCCAAGGGTCGGTCCTGGGGCCGGTTTTGTTCAATATCTTCATAAATGATCTGGAGGATGGTGTGGATTGCACTCTCAGAAAATTTGCGGATGATACTAAACTGGGAGGAGTGGTAGATATGCTGGAGGGGAGGGATAGGATACAGAAGGACCTAGACAAATTGGAGGATTGGGCCAAAAGAAATCTGATGAGGTTCAATAAGGATAAGTGCAGGGTCCTGCACTTAGGACGGAAGAACGCAATGCACAGCTACAGACTAGGGACCGAATGGCTAGGCAGCAGTTCTGCAGAAAAGGACCTAGGGGTGACAGTGGACGAGAAGCTGGATATGAGTCAGCAGTGTGCCCTTGTTGCCAAGAAGGCCAATGGCATTTTGGGATGTATAAGTAGGGGCATAGCGAGCAGATCGAGGGACGTGATCGTTCCCCTCTATTCGACATTGGTGAGGCCTCATCTGGAGTACTGTGTCCAGTTTTGGGCCCCACACTACAAGAAGGATGTGGATAAATTGGAGAGAGTCCAGCGAAGGGCAACAAAAATGATTAGGGGTCTGGAACACATGAGTTATGAGGAGAGGCTGAGGGAGCTGGGGTTGTTTAGCCTGCAGAAGAGAAGAATGAGGGGGGATTTGATAGCTGCTTTCAACTACCTGAAAGGGGGTTCCAAAGAGGATGGCTCTAGACTGTTCTCAATGGTAGCAGATGACAGAACGAGGAGTAATGGTCTCAAGTTGCAGTGGGGGAGGTTTAGATTGGATATTAGGAAAAACTTTTTCACTAAGAGGGTGGTGAAACACTGGAATGCGTTACCTAGGGAGGTGGTAGAATCTCCTTCCTTAGAGGTTTTTAAGGTCAGGCTTGACAAAGCCCTGGCTGGGATGATTTAACTGGGAATTGGTCCTGCTTGGAGCAGGGGGTTGGACTAGATGACCTTCTGGGGTCCCTTCCAACCCTGATATTCTATGATTCTAAGCAGTCGGTACACAAATAGTCCCATTGATTTCAACTAGCCATATGGTTAAATCAAGTCCACACTAAAAACCTTGCTGAATCAAGCCCCAGGAGAGAATGAAGGAAGCTTTGCTTGAGTAATGACCGCCAGATAGGACTACCGAGTCCAATCCAGCTCCCACTGAAGTTAGGGGGGAAACTGCCATTGATTTCAATGGAAGTTGAATTGGAGCCCCAAAAGTACACTGTAAATATAAGAACTAGTCCCCCCACACACTTTTTCCCCATCTTGAGAAAATGTTTAAATATCCTTAATTTACTATCAAAAATGTTGGCAGGTTCCCTTGGCAAATGTTTTGGGGGTTTCAGTGTTAATCATTGAATCATAGATCATCAGGGTTGGAAGGGACCTCAGGAGGTCATCTAGTCCAACCCCCTGCTCAAAGCAGGACCAATTCCCAACTAAATCATCCCAGACAGGGCTTTGTCAAGCCTGACCTTAAAAACCTCAAAGGAAGGAGATTCCACCACCTCCCTAGGTAACCCATTCCAGTGCTTCACCACCCTCCTAGTGAAAAAGTTTTTCCTAATATCCAACCTAAACCTCCCCCACTGCAACTTGAGACCATTACTCCTTCTGTCATCTGCTGCCCCTGAGAACAGCCTAGATCCATCCTCTTTGGAACCCCCATTCAAGTAGTTGAAAGCAGCTATCAAATCCCCCCTCATTCTTCTCTTCTGCAGACTAAATACTCCCAGTTCCCTCAGCCTCTCCTCATAAGTCATGTGCTCCAGCCCCCTCATCATTTTCGTTGCCCTCCGCTGGATTCTTTCCAATTTCCAAAATCATTAATGAAGATATTGAACAAAACCGGCCCCAGGACCAACCTTTGGGGAACTCCGCTTAATACCAGCTGCCAACTAGACATGGAGCCATTGATCACTACCTGTTGAGCCTGATGACCTAGCCAGCTTTCTATCCACCTTATAGTCCATTCATCCAGGCCATACTTCTTTAACTTGCTGGCAAGAATACTGTGGGAGACTGTATCAAAAGCTTTGCTAAAGTCAAGGAATAACACGTCCACTGCTTTCCCCTTATCCACAGAGCCAGCATTTTTTGATGCTTGATTTAACTGACATAAGCAGATTGAAAGAAATTAAAAGAACCCCTGCAAACACAAAGGTTGCAGAGCTTTGTCTGGATTGGTGGGAGGAGGAGGGAGAATAGTCGTTCTTTTAATGACTTCTCAAGGGTTGGGAGGGGGAAGCATCCCCAGAGATAGTGGGAGACTCTGGTGCGGCTTTGGTAAGTCCTTGAGTACCCAGAACAGCCTATAGAATCACTGCCACCTCCCATATGAGCCCCCCTCCCCTGAGATTCTGGGACTAGCTGGTGCCCTTTTTAGGCTGTTTGGTAGCAAGGAAGCAGGCACCTGAAATATTATTTAACACCTGGGTGAAAATAATTTGGGATTTTGTCAGTGGGTTGATTTAATCATCAGGACAGAGGGAGATAAAGGGTACATCCAGGACCTTTTCCTGGGAGAGACTGTAAACTGGTCAAATGCTGCAGCAAAGGGTAGAATGAGGAACCACCAGGCCTCCATGGATTATCAAGGCCAGAAGATGTGAGAATCAGTGGGAATGGCGAGGATCAGTTATTACCCACCAAAACTATATTTGGCACCTGGATTATTCAGGGACAAAGGGGTACACCTCTCTGACTGAGGATCAGATAAGTTTTTGACTGATGTTAGGAAGAGAACATGGGTGGTGGGTGAATGAGCCGTTGGGGGAGGCTAGTCACCGGCCCCTCCCCCTCTTCCCAAGGCTCCACCCCAGCTTCCACCTCCCCTCCCCACGGCCACCGACCCCCGCAGCACACCCCCAGCCACAGCGTGCCAGGCAGACAGATGGCACGGATGGAGCACCCCTAACCGCACCGCTGGCCAGATCAGCAGCATGGTCTCAGCGCCCCCAACTCCATCCCCAGAGCACCAAATGGGTGGCACAACATGGTCCTGCCCCCGTGCCACCAGCCCCGGGCCTGGCAAGCTCCAGCCTCACCCTGCCTGCTCCAGCCTCTCTGCCACAGAAGAGCTCCAGGAAGGGAACTGGAAGCAGGCAGGAGGAGGTATATCAGGTTGTTTGGGGAGGTACAGCCTCACCTGTCCTATGGTAATAGTTCCCTTCCGTGGCCGGTGGGTAACTATCTGGGAACACAGCAGGCAGTGGGGGAGACACCCAAGCTAATTACTGGCACCTCCTTGTGGCTGGTGTCTAATGCAGGTACTCACTACACAGGGGTCTGGTACTCTGAACAAATGGAATTGGAAGTGGTCCTAAGGGAAGGCATCTCCTAGAGAAGCTGGGGAACAGAACTGGGGCTCTTAACATCTCCTACAGTGAGGAGACAACCCTCTTTCCCCAGTTCTTTAACACTTACACAAGAGAAGAGTGGTGGGGTCCCAGCAACAAGCTAGGGACCAACTGTGCCAGGGTGGAGATACTGACAGCAGCCCTCCGTCAGGTGGAAACAATTAAGGAAGGAATCATGACAGAGTTATTTCTGGAAAGTTAATAAAGTTACAGCCTAATTAAACCACATCCCTTGCATCTTATTTTTCTTCACACACGTCCAGGATAATGAAAGAAACTACAAATAATGATGGTGAAGCAGTATAGTTGCTGCCCCACCCAAACTGAGACTATAAATACACTAACAGCCAAGCAAAGAGCCCGTGCTGCACACGTTAAATTACAATGCAGACAGCCAACATTTTCTGTAAAATGTAAACGTTATTTTTATTTTATTGTTTTACATTAAAACCCCACTCTGCTCAGACAGCTTTACAATTTTTTTTCTGGGCCTATATATATATATATGCCGAGAATCTCCTTATTTACTTTTTACATACAACACCACTAGTACAAACTAGACACTTAAAATGTTAAAAGAAAAGGAGGACTTGTGGCACCTTAGAGACTAACCAATTTATTAGAGCATAAGCTTTCGTGAGCTACAGCTCACTTCCTCAGATGCATATCGTGGAAACTGCAGCAGGCTTTATATATACACAGAGAATATGAAACAATACCTATTCCCACCCCACTGTCCTGCTGGTAATAGCTTATCTAAAGTGATTTCCAGCACAAATCCAGGTTTTCTCACCCTCCACCCCCCCACACAAATTCACTCTCCTGCTGGTGATAGCCCATCCAAAGTGACAACTCTTTACACAATGTGCATGACAATCAAGCTGGGCTATTTCCTGCATAAATCCAGGTTCTCACATCCCCCCACCCCCATACACACAGAAACTCACTCTCCTGCTGGTAATAGCTCATCCAAACTGACCACTCTTCAAGTTAAAATCCAAGTTAAACCAGAACATCTGGGGGGGGGGGGGTAGGAAAAAACAAGAGGAAACAGGCTACCTTGCATAATGACTTAGCCACTCCAAGTCTCTATTTAAGCCTAAATTAATAGTATCCAATTTGCATTTCCAAAATACCTCTGAACAGCATACTAATCCACAGAGGTCTCCCTACCAACACTACAGAAAGAGGGATTCTAGGTGGACTCCTCCTGAAGGTCGAAACAGCAGACTGGACTTCTACATAGAGTGCTTCCGCCGACGTGCACGGGCTGAAATTGTGGAAAAGCAGCATCACTTGCCCCATAACCTCAGCCATGCGGAACGCAATGCCATCCACAGCCTCAGAAACAACTCTGACATCATAATCAAAAAGGCTGACAAAGGAGGTGCTGTTGTCGTCATGAATAGGTCGGAATATGAACAAGAGGCTGCTCGGCAGCTCTCCAACACGAGTTTCTACAAGCCATTACCCTCTGATCCCACTGAGAGTTACCAAAAGCAACTACAGCATTTGCTCAAGAAACTTCCTGAAAAAGCACAAGATCAAATCCGCACAGACACACCCCTGGAACCCCGACCTGGGATATTCTATCTACTACCCAAGATCCATAAACCTGGAAATCCTGGGCGCCCCATCATCTCAGGCATTGGCACCCTGACAGCAGGATTGTCTGGCTATGTAGACTCCCTCCTCAGGCCCTACGCTACCAGCACTCCCAGCTACCTTCGAGACACCACTGACTTCCTGAGGAAACTACAATCCATCGGTGATCTTCCTGATAACACCATCCTGGCCACTATGGATGTAGAAGCCCTCTACACCAACATTCCACACAAAGATGGACTACAAGCCGTCAAGAACACTATCCCCGATAATGTCACGGCTAACCTGGTGGCTGAACTTTGTGACTTTGTCCTTACCCATAACTACTTCACATTTGGGGACAATGTATACCTTCAGATCAGCGGCACTGCTATGGGTACCCGCATGGCCCCACAGTATGCCAACATTTTTATGGCTGATTTAGAACAACGCTTCCTCAGCTCTCGTCCCCTAAAGCCCCTACTCTACTTGCGCTATATTGATGACATCTTCATCATCTGGACCCATGGAAAAGAAGCCCTTGAGGAATTCCACCATGATTTCAACAATTTCCATCCCACCACCAACCTCAGCCTGGTCCAGTCCACACAAGAGATCCACTTCCTGGACACTACAGTGCTAATAAACAATGGTCACATAAACACCACCCTATACCGGAAACCTACTGACCGCTATTCCTACCTGCATGCCTCCAGCTTTCACCCTGACCACACCACACGATCCATCGTCTACAGCCAAGCTCTGCGATACAACCGCATTTGCTCCAACCCCTCAGACAGAGACAAACACCTACAAGATCTCTGTCAAGCTTTCTTACAACTACAATACCCACCTGCAGAAGTAAAGAAACAGATTGATAGAGCCAGAAGAGTTCCCAGAAGTTACCTACTACAGGACAGGCCTAACAAAGAAAATAACAGAACGCCACTAGCCGTCACCTTCAGCCCCCAACTAAAACCCCTCCAACGCATTATTAAGGATCTACAACCTATCCTAAAGGATGACCCAACACTCTCACAAATCTTGGGAGACAGGCCAGTCCTTGCCTACAGACAGCCCCGCAACCTGAAGCAAATACTCACCAACAACCACATACCACACAACAGAACCACTAACCCAGGAACTTATCCTTGCAACAAAGCCCGTTGCCAACTGTGCCCACATATCTATTCAGGGGACACCATCACAGGGCCTAATAACATCAGCCACACTATCAGAGGCTCGTTCACCTGCACATCCACCAATGTGATATATGCCATCATGTGCCAGCAATGCCCCTCTGCCATGTACATTGGTCAAACTGGACAGTCTCTACGTAAAAGAATAAATGGACACAAATCAGATGTCAAGAATTGTAACATTCATAAACCAGTCGGAGAACACTTCAATCTCTCTGGTCACGCGATCACAGACATGAAGGTCGCTATCTTAAAACAAAAAAACTTCAAATCCAGACTCCAGCGAGAAACTGCTGAATTGGAATTCATTTGCAAATTGGATACTATTAATTTAGGCTTAAATAGAGACTTGGAGTGGCTAAGTCATTATGCAAGGTAGCCTGTTTCCTCTTGTTTTTTCCTACCCCCCCCCCCAGATGTTCTGGTTTAACTTGGATTTTAACTTGAAGAGTGGTCAGTTTGGATGAGCTATTACCAGCAGGAGAGTGAGTTTCTGTGTGTATGGGGGTGGGGGGATGTGAGAACCTGGATTTATGCAGGAAATAGCCCAGCTTGATTGTCATGCACATTGTGTAAAGAGTTGTCACTTTGGATGGGCTATCACCAGCAGGAGAGTGAATTTGTGTGGGGGGGTGGAGGGTGAGAAAACCTGGATTTGTGCTGGAAATCACTTTAGATAAGCTATTACCAGCAGGACAGTGGGGTGGGAATAGGTATTGTTTCATATTCTCTGTGTATATATAAAGCCTGCTGCAGTTTCCACGATATGCATCTGAGGAAGTGAGCTGTAGCTCACGAAAGCTTATGCTCTAATAAATTGGTTAGTCTCTAAGGTGCCACAAGTCCTCCTTTTCTTTTTGCGAATACAGACTAACACGGCTACTACTCTGAAACCTGTCTTTAAAATGTTAAGATTCACAAGGTGCCACATAATGTTCTTAACATGCTATTAATAATTTTGTTTCAAAGTGATACCTCACATAGAATATTATAGAGCAAGGGTGGCCAAACTGTAGCTTGCAGAGCCACCCACACATCCCCTCATTCTCCACCTACCAGACTGGGTGGAGGAAGGCTCAAGGCTTCTGCCCTGTGGCAGAATGATGGGGCTAAGGGGCTTCTGCCGGAGATGACTGGTGTCCCCCGCAATACCTTGAGTCATGCCCCCCCTCTTACCCTCAGTGGCCCATCCCTGCAGCTCCCAGATGTTAGCGCCTTGTGGAGAGGTAGTAGCAAAGAGCTGGGAGCTGCAAGGAGGGGCCACTGCGTTAGTTCCGTGAGGAGAGGCACCAGCAAAAACAGTGGCTCTTCCTGCAGGTCTCAGCTGTCTGCCGCTGCCTCTCCCCATGGCCGCAGCTCCCAGCTTGCCAGCTCCAGCAGCTGCTGTGCAGGGAGGGGGCCTGGCGGCACCATGTGACTGAGTGGGGCCAGCAAACCATGGCAAAAATTGGGAGGGGGGCTCTGGCCTCTGCCCAGCGGGGAAGGTGATCTCAGGGCTTCAGGCCTGTAGGAGGCGCCCCAGCTCTCCAACTTCTGACGACTGTTGTATGCGGTCTGTGCGGTAAGTTTTCCAACCCCTGTTATAGAGTGCCATGATACATCAATCTACACTACTGGTTCAATAGCTACACTTTCAAACAGCTGTTCTTTTTCATACAGTAATTTTTCCAGGTATACAATACCTTCCACATAATATTCTGATAAGCCAGACTGCTTTTAGGTTTCATAAGGAAATAAAATTTGTTGACCACACTGTATTTGTGAAGTACTTTATGTTGGATTTCCATATATTTTGTTCAATAAATGTTAAATAAGAGTGCGTAAATTATTAGCAATATTCTTGGAATGGATTTTGATGGTTTCCTCTCTGATCTACTTTTCTGTTCTACTGTATACATGTTCTTATCCCACCCTCCTTACTGTAGAATCTGTGCACCTTTGAGTAGTGCATTAATCAACATGAATAAAATTTGTCACATGTGGTTTGTTGTTTTCTCTCTCGTTTCCCGAGAGGGAGAATCGTGTGTGTTGTGTATGGTTCCCACTCCCCCACAGCGTTTTCCCGAAATTTACACCCTGCTATGTGTTTCTGGTAGAGAAGGCAGATCCATGCTCCTCAAAAAGCCTGAAGGAAATCATGACATATTGCAACCCTAAGATCCATCATCTGTATTTGTTCAACGTGACATTAATAGAGTATGAACTCATATGTCGAAAGAAGTTCCTGCAAGAAAGTCCAAGCAAAGAAAGTTTGGAATTGTGTAGAGCTTAATTTGCAGCAAAATGAAGATGTCTGCTTAGTTTGCACCAGTAATTAAATAAGCAAATATGATGTTTGGTTACATTAGTTAAGACAGAGGAGAAAGAAAACTACATGTTAACCACAAGACCAAATTTTAAAATATTAAAAAATTATGACACCTGGGACTCAGCCCCCCAGTTTCACAAAATCTCACCTGCTTACTTCAGTGACAGTCCTCTTCCCTCTTCCCATTCCCCTCCACCCCCCGCTATTTTTTACTCACGAGCCCAGCAGACAAAAGACAATTGTGTGTTTGAGCTGGGCACTATTTTAGCTCACACGTTACAGAATTAATATCTGTACTGCAATGGCAGACACAAATTGTGGTGACTTTCTTGCCGCCTCTTGGTAGATTTGCACCTGTTTATACCTAGGTTGAATTTAGCCAAACAGTTAAATTCTACGGCTGGGTTTGAATTAGCATTGCCGTTGCCAGCACAGCTACTGTTTTAGTCATGCTGCAGTAGGAAGAGCAATCCGTCCTTCTGCTTTCAGGCATCAGCTGATTCGCAGGTGAGAGAAAGGAATTTCCCTTCCCACCTGTAGCTGGCCAATTGCCTTAAAAGGGGTTGACCTTTTCTGAAGCATCAAAAGTAGGTGATTCCTAGGAGGCAGGACATTTGACTTCACTGACCAGTAGTCTGACCTGGTATGGAACACTATGTGCATGTAGGCTACACCCATAGGCTGCTCAGTCTTGGGTGCTGTTTTTCAGCATTTTATATCCTTTCATGTTTAGTTCCTTAAGACGGAAACTAGGATTAATTCTTTAGATGATTTGTTTGTGCAATAAAAACCATTATACATGCAAGGGTATATTATAATAGTTGACTCTCAATGTTTTTTTCCCCCCCTTAGGAAGAAGAAAAATGGCAGGCTGATCAACAATACTGGCATTTTAGGAAAATAAAACAGTCTTTGGCTAGTGGTACTCCCTTCCTATTGGACAAAGGGACCACATTGGAGGGGGGCATGGATCAGCGTTCACGTTGCACTCCCCATCAGTACTTGGGCCAAGCCAGGGAAGCGAATGATCCAATCAGAAGAACATTGCATTTTTGGATAGAAGACTGCATTGGGAGAACAGATACAGATTGTCATTTTCCTTTACCTTTCTGCATTATGTTCCTATATTAAGTTGTCCATATTTGAATAAGACATCTAAAAATGCATGCAAATGCTCAAATTGGCATCAAGGCACCCAATATTATTTAATCAATTTAAAAGTTGCATATATCAAGGCATTTCTGTGCTGTACAAAAAAATACATTTTTAATATACCTTGTCCAGATCAAATGAAAGCAGTTTACTTTAGTAAGATATATATGGGTTAGTGGTCTCTGTTTCATATAATAGCTATTAAAAAATACCAGTGCAGCCAACTAGCACATAAAAATGCCTATTTGGGGCTACAATATATTTATACAGTTTATGATCTGAAGGAAATAAAAATTTCTAAATATATTTCCTAAGATTCCCTGCAGACATTGTAAAGAAATCCCTACAGCGATCTATCAGTCTTGCTTACTAGCATTATTCGGTTGGTACTTATATATACTTATTTGAACCACTCCTTTAATTAGGAAAGAAACAGAATACAGTATTTTAAAGATTAAACTTTTCCCCCCAGATTAACACATCCCGCCCTCACTAGATGGAAATGCACACTTCCTTAAACAGAGTTGATTCCATTTTTAAAATATGTCCTGTTATAAATAATTAGAACCATCTTATTTCTATATAAACATGGCCTTGAAAAATAAGTAACTATATCTACTATCAATACAATTTCAATATAATTTAAATCAAACCTGAAGCATATCCTTCTAGCTGCTGCCATTTCTATTCTCTCAACTGTGTATTAATAAAGTGCAGTTATGAATAGATGCTGGTGATGAAGAATACTGGTGTTTTGCATTAGCTATAAGGTGTCTTTATCCAAGTGCACACAGTTTAAAGTATTATAGTTAAGCAAGAATAATTGTAATTAAATGAGGGACTTGATTTTAAATAGCAAGAAAGATATTACTTTTGCCTTAAACTGGAATTGGATACTTTTCTATATTAAAATTTGCAGTTTTATCCTGAGCTGTTGATAGCTGAATTTGCCTAGTCCCTCCTTCAAAGAAATGCATGTTATGAATTTTTCTGCAAACAATATACTCTCAACTGTGGACTAGAAATGTTCACATTGTTCTGTCTGAAGACTAATTAGTCAATATTTGAGAACACAGTAGTGCTTTTAAAGAACAAATGGGATGCAGAAAGAAGAATTAAAGCTTTTTTATACAAGAATATTCATACTGGGTCAGACCAATGGTCCACCTGGACCAGCATCCTGTCTTCCGACAGTGGTCAGAATAGAATGGAGTATGCTTCCTTGAATTCCCTCCCACACTTCCAGTAAATCTTCTATTTGATGCAATCTAAAGTCTTCCAAAAGCAAGGGCATTTATCTACAGATGCATCTTACTTACATCCAAGTTTCTCAGATAGGTACAACCTTTCTAAAAAGAAGCTAGAGAATAGAGTTGGGAGGGTTAAGATAGAGCACCCAGTTAGGGTGAAATCCTAGCCCCACTCAAGTCAATGCCCAAATACCCATTGAGTTAAATGAGATGGACTCCAGTTTCTTACAAAGCCAAGCACTTCAAGACTGCTGCCCTGTAGACTGCAGATATAACAAAAGAACTTAAGCTGTGAGTTTAAATCAACATTTAATTCTTGTCGCAGTCCATAAATTGGGCCAAGTAATGGTCAGAAAAAGTACAACTAGTCTGACACTAGCTCAAGTCTTCCTGAAGGTTGTTCTGTTGCAATCAACCAGAACCAGTCTGCCTCTTTTTAATAAAATAACCTCTTGGTTCGGCTGTTGAGGAGTTAAAGAATTCAGTGGAGAGGGAAAGGGGTGAGAGATGGGAAGAGAGAGATAGAAGACAGATGGGAAGGAAATTTAAATTTAAGAGACAGAGGCAACAATGCAGTCATTCCTGAAAACAATGATTTGGCACAATATCCAGAGAGAGGAGCAAATACTCCATTATAGGGAAGAAAATCCCTCCCACATCTCCTCTCCATTTTAAGTACTTAAAAGGAAAGATTCTTGGACTCTAAATGGAATAGTTGAGACACCCTCCACAAATGATTTTATGTATAAGAAAACTGAGCCATAGCTTCAGTTAAGTGAATATAAATACTTCCTTTTTCACCAAAAGGGTTTCTTGGGGCATGTTTGTAAAGCACTCTGGAAGCTCTCCAACAGATGGACACTAAAAGTGTGACTGCTTGTGAGCACCCAGGAAAGATTTGTACTCTACGAATAGGCTATTATCATACTGGAGGTGAAATGGAAACTGTCTTGATACTGTAATATTAGTCTACTGTATTAATATAGTTGGAAGTAAGTAAACCCTTCAAGAATATTGGAATAAAACAAAATTAATCTTTTAATTCATAGTATTATTACCGTTTGCATTGTAGTTACATTTAGACGACTCAGCCAAGATCAGGGCCCCATTGTACTATGTATTGTACATACATATTGTAAGAGACAGTCCCTACCTCAAAGAGCTTATTACAAATTAATTAGACAAAGGGTGGCAGAAAGTAAGCATTATAATCCTGCAAGACACTGAAACCAAGAAGTCTGTGGAAGAACTGGAAACTGAAGCCAGCTCTTCTGAATTGTAGGTCTGTGCCTCAGCCACAAGGCCATCCTTCCTCTCAAAGGTATGGTGAGCACATCACATTTAGCATATTTATATCATGGCCAGACTCTCTCTCTCTGCTTCTTTCAAATATTGTTCCAACTACCCACCCTCTATCAAATCAGCTCCTGTGTAACAATAAGCAAAATCCATCTAAATTCAGTGTTCAGTCCTACTTATCTTAGCACATGGACTCAATTTCAAAGGCATGAGCTTGGAGCATTATTTGATTAGTTTCTACAGAATCCAAATTCCTTTGCTCCTTCTCTTCCAGGCCATGCAAGAAGTTTGCAAGGATACTCATTTCACAACAAAACATAAAAGAGCTGTGATACATTTTTATTGCCATTCTTGCACTCTGGACTCCAGAAAAGAAATCAAAGGTGCTGGCCCTAATCCCTTTTAATGTCACTTTATGGTCCAGTTAAACAGCTCCACACTTCTATCAGATTGTAGTGTCCCATTATGGTGCAAGTTTTGTGGATTCCTAGTATTTCACAGATCTGCTGAAACAGTTTGGAATCAAAATTTATCTCCTGACTTTGCATAATTAAATGGGGGTGCTAAATTTTTCCCCCAAAAAAGAAGGCAGTGTACGTTTTTTTTTGAACACACACAAGCATAGCAATTTCTGCAATGTTTTTCCACATCAGAGCCATTCTGATCTTAGAAGCTATGAAGAAGAAGAAAAATCTGTAAATAAGAACAGAAAAGTCTGTAAATATTTATCTCACCCCTAAATTCCCTTCTTCTCATTGTTCAACTTATTAATTTCTAGAATAGTCAATAAGTTTAATTGACCAAGCCATTTTTAACATTCTTAAATCTTTTCCATTAAACAACTTCCAGTGTAGTCAATTTTGTCTCTTCCATTTTCTGTTAAAAAAAATATGGTCACCATATATATGCAATAAAACAATCTGGATCATTTGTAACTGTGATTCTATATCTTTTCATGGAATCTCAGAGAACTCACACATTGGAATTTTTTTTCCAATTGACTATTTTCTCTATTCCTTGGAAATGAAACTTCCTCGAAACTTCACTTTAGCTGGTGCTCATAGAAGTATAGGACTGGAAGGGATCTCAATAGGTAATCTAGTCCAGTTCCCTGCACTGAACACAGGACAGGTTCCTTTCTACGAAGTTGAAGGAGACTGCTTTTAGACAGCTTTAATTTTTTTCAGCATGCTAGCTACGTTTACAATTTAATTTCAGGAAGGAACCACAGGTCTTCCATAAAAACTAATTTTCTACCTTGGACTGTTACTTCATACTTTTAAAACCGGTTGTCCATGAAAGTAAAAGATTTGAACTCAAGTTCAGCAATAGTTTTTTTTGTTTTTTTTTAAACTGGGGCAGCAACGTGTCACTAAATATAGTATTACAATATTACAAATATTACAACCCACTCTAGTTTAGTTAGAAAAATGTACAAAGATGGTAGATGGCAAAAAACAAGTTATAACAAAGTACGTCTTATAATTCACAGAAGTGTGGGACTACATCTCTTTCAGGTCATTAACCAACAGTTTTTTTTTCTTACCACTCCTCTCTTGACAGTTTATCCGCTTCTCTATCAAATTACATTTACTGTTATCTAGTCCTAAAACCACCTAATACTACCCCTATCACATACCATTGGATGCTTTACAGCTTAGGAGAAAGCTCACCTCAAGTCAGGGATTGGCTACTCTCCGTCTAAGTTTTAAGTGTCCAGCATTACTAGTTCATGAAGCTTTGAAAGCACCATTGACCCTGTCATAAATCTAAAGGGAAGGGTAACCACCTTTCTGTATACAGTGCTATAAAATCCCGCCTGGTCAGAGGCAAAATACTTTCACCTGTAAAGGGTTAAGAAGCTAAGGTAACCCCCCTGGCACCTGACCCAAAATGGCCAATGAGGGGACAAGATTCTTTCAAATTTGGAAGCGGGGGGAACGACAAAGGGTTTGGACTGTCTGTGTGATGCTTTTGCTGGGAACAGATCAGGAATGTAAACCTTACAACTCCTGTAAAGTTAGTAAGTAATCTAGCTAGAAAGTGTGTTAGATTTTCTTTTCTTTAATGGCTTGTAAAATAAACTGTGCTGGAGCGAATGTATATTCCTGTTTTTGTGTCTTTTTGTAACTTAAGGTTTTGCCTACAAGGATTCTCTATGCTTTGAATCGGATTACCTGTAAGGTATTTACCATCCTGATTTTACAGAGGTGATTTCTTTTACCTTTTCTTTAATTAAAATTCCTCTTTTAAGAGCCTGATTGCTTTTTCTTTGTTCTTAAGATCCAAGGGTTTGGGTCTGTGTTCACCTGTACAAATTGGTGAGGATTATCATCAAGCCTTCTCCAGGAAAGGGGGTGATATTTTGGGGGAAGACGTCTCCAAGTGGTCTCTTTCCCTGTTCGTTGTTTAAAACACTTGGTGGTAGCAGCATACTGATTGAGGACAAGGCAAAGTTTGTACCTTGGAGAAGTTTTTAACCTAAGCTAGTAAGAATAAGCTTAGGGGGTCTTTCATGCAGGTCCCCACATCTGTACCCTAGAGTTCAGAGTGGGGAAGGAACCTTGAGAGACCCTCACTGATTAACTTGTGATTATGATCCCACCCATTTCAATTTATTTTAACATATTTCTGTGGGAAATGGGGACAATTCAAACTTAACATAGTCCAATCTATTTTCAAACTTGTTACCATGGTGAGTAAGAAAGGGTACATTATCGACACCAGACCATTGGTAAACCATACTGAAGACACTTCATGAAGAACTTTCGATAGAAAATTATTAGAATCAATTCTGCTTGTACAGTAGATATTAGATGGATTTTGTCCATTTTTTATTGTTTTTGGGAAAATGCTCATATTTGCTTTTAAGAACACTTTCCCCTGCTGCTTATTCCTTGCTAAAATATGCAGGGCTTGATTCGTCACTGTGTTACTCCAGTTTCACAAGCTTGTAATCTATTCACAACTTGTTTCCATAGGGGAAAAAATTTTGAAATCAAGCAAAACAATATACACATGATTAATCATAATGTATCCATGACTTTCTGGGCAGCAGCTTACATCCTATAAAGTTCAACTTGCTTGACCTAGCAGGCTGACCTAGAAAAACAGTGAGTTTGCCACTTAATCTTCCCACAAACAAATTTATGTCACAGGCGTGAACTGCAATTTCCTACTAGAAAATGCTTATGGGAAATAAGCTTCCTAATTTATCTTTGGGATTATTTATAATTAATGAGCAAAAAAGGGAGATCTCTACTGAGATTTCTGGAGAGTGCTGGAGCACCGTTTGGGGCTTCACATCTATTTCCATTGTGTTTTTGGAAGGTTACCCACCACTTTGGGGACCTTCTTGAATCTTCCTCCTCAACAGGTTTTACTCAGAATGCAGTTTTTAATCTTTATCCTAGAATGGGTCCCTTTTCCTCACACTGCTGATCGTAGAGTAAGGTGTGTCATCCAGTGGTATATGGACAATTGAGAAAGTGGCTAAATCCTCTCCTTTATTATCCCAACAATGGTCCTGATCTATCAGAGTACTTAATGCATGTTTAACTTTAATCATATGACAGTACCATTGATTTCAATAAAATCAAATGTGTTCCTGGATTAGGACCAATAAACCTGAATTTTGTTCGGCAGAATTAGGGTCTCTATTTTAGCTAGTACAGCGGCAGTGGGCTACCTAGTTAGGCATTCCACTGCTACTAGAGATGAGAGTATTTTGACACCCTCTCAGATGAAGTAGCCTTCACTACTGTAGAAATCACACCCAGATTGCTTGCAGGACCTAAATAGGCTGAACTCTGCAGAAACTCATTTCATATTGATTGGAGCCATTATGTCATTGAGTGATAAAATAAGCAGTAGAAACACAACTCTAAAAAAATTAGGAGATACTGTTTTCATGTAGGTGTCTCATCATTTTTTGTGAAAAATAACTATTATAAAGAAATGTATGATACATAGCAGTATTGTTAAATTATTCAAAGTTTTCCTCAAAGCACGACCAATACTTTAGAGCAGAGGTGGGCAAACTATGGCCCGCAGGTCACATCCGGCCTGTGGGACCTTCCTGTCCGGCCCTTGAACTCCTGGCTGGGGAGGCTAGCCCCCGGCCCCTCCCCTGCTGTTCTCCCTTCCCCGCAGCCATGCTGCCGTGTGGGCAGCACACCTTGCATCCGCCCACCTCCCAGGCTTTCCAATAAGCCTGTCCTGATGCTCTGAGCGGCTTGGTAAGGGGACGGGGGTTGGATAAGGGGCAGGAGGTCCTGGTGGGCAGTCAGAGGACAGGAAGTTGGATACGGAGGTCAGGGGACAGGGAGTAGGGGGGTTGAATAGGTGTGGGAGTCCCGGGGGGCCTGTCAGGGCAGGGCTGTGGATAGGGGTTGGGGCAGTCCAGGGACAGGGAGCAAGGGAGGTTGGATGGGTTGGAGGTTCTGAGGAGCACAGTCAGGGGGCGGGAAGTGGGAAGGGGCAGATAGGAGGCGGGAGCCAGGCTGTATGGGGAGGCACAGCCTTCCCTACCCAGCCCTCCATACAGTTTTGCAACCCCAATGTGACCCTTGGGCCAAAAAAGGTTGCCTACCTCTGCCTGAGAGGGCTAAAATTACAATTTAAATGAATTAAGCTATAACAATGTTCCATTATTATGTTTTATGATATGTAAATTGTTGCAGCCTGAGGGGAGATTATATTGCTTGAATAAGAAAGCAATATGTACTAGATTAAAGATATGTGGTTCTCTGATTTTTTAAGAGTCTACAGATTTTTGGGTGCACATTTCAATGGATTGCCATTCCTTTACTGTATAGCAATTTTAATACTGTGGACAAAATATCTTAAAAGACTGGTCTTTATTTTATATTCTTACTCTTTTTATCCAAATGGAGCAAAATAAGCCCAATATTTCTTTTTTGTTACTGGCCAATTTATGACAAGAAAGACAGCGTGGGATTAGGTGGGGAAGATTAGATAACAGTAAAACAGAGGTTAGCAGGAAAGCAGACATCATAGGTCACAACAGAAGTAATTTTTAAGGAGGGATTTAAAGAAAATTAAAGGTTGTGGGGCTTTACAAATTTTGATGGGGGGAGCACGGGCGTAAGTGCAAAGGTGCTTGAGGGAGAAGCAGATGGGCAAGCGAGAGACTCCCTTTCTTAGTAGAGTGAAAGTGGTCGGGGTGGGGGTGGGGAGGGGTCACTGATTCAATACCCAAGTAGATCTGTGTGCAGCTAAATGGAAAAGAGCCTTAAAATGAAAGAGAAGACTTTTGTGTTTGATGCAGTGGAGGATGGGGAGCCAGTGGATGAGTGCTAAGACTGGACTACTGCAAGATCTGGCATATCATATATGCTAAATACCATGACTCAGTTAGGAGTAAGATAAGCAGGAGAAGCCAATTTCTATGTTGAGACACATATGTCTCAACTAAACTGGGAGGAGTGGTAGATACGCTGGAGGGGAGGGATAGGATACAGAAGGACCTAGACCAATTGGAAGATTGGGCCAAAAGGAATCTGATGAGGTTCAATAAGGATAAATGCAGGGTCCTGCACTTGGGACGGAAGAACCCAATGCACAGCTACAGACTAGGGACCGAATGGCTAGGCAGCAGTTCTGCGGAAAAGGACCTAGGGGTGACAGTGGACGAGAAGCTGGATATGAGTCAGCAGTGTGCCCTTGTTGCCAAGAAGGCCAATGGCATTTTGGGATGTATAAGTAGGGGCATAGCGAGCAGATCGAGGGACGTGATCGTTCCCCTCTATTCGACATTGGTGAGGCCTCATCTGGAGTACTGTGTCCAGTTTTGGGCCCCACACTTCAAGAAGGATGTGGATAAATTGGAGAGAGTCCAGCGAAGGGCAACAAAAATGATTAGGGGATTGGAACACATGAGTTATGAGGAGAGGCTGAGGGAGCTGGGATTGTTTAGCCTGCAGAAGAGAAGAATGAGGGGGGATTTGATAGCTGCTTTCAACTACCTGAAAGGGGGTTCCAAAGAGGATGGCTCTAGACTGTTCTCAATGGTAGCAGATGACAGAACGAGGAGTAATGGTCTCAAGTTGCAGTGGGGGAGGTTTAGATTGGATATTAGGAAAAACTTTTTCACTAAGAGAGTGGTGAAACACTGGAATGCGTTACCTAGGGAGGTGGTAGAATCTCCTTCCTTAGAGGTTTTTAAGGTCAGGCTTGACAAAGCCCTGGCTGGGATGATTTAACTGGGAATTGGTCCTGCTTTGAGCAGGGGGTTGGACTAGATGACCTTCTGGGGTCCCTTCCAACCCTGATATTCTATGATTCTATGATTCTATGTGCATTCTGCCTTTAAATACTGCATGCGGAATGTTCAACAACAGTCAATTTTCAAATTTTTATAGCTGATTTCCAATCTTTTATACAAGCGGTATATATATAATTAAAATGCAAACATAACCACAGAAAAGCACATTATTCATAACACTACTCCCCATTTAAACTGTGGCATTGAGAGGAACTGCTACATCACATACAGTCTCTCCCTTGAATCCAATCTCTATAGCCTACTAATGGAACTTGGGTTAAATTCTATCAAAATCTTCTATATATATTAACCCAGCACTTATACACACATACACACGATGGTTCCACAATTGTGCATAAATATCACTAATTCATTCTCTAGGTGTAACTATAAGATTTTGTCGGCCACAAATCATGGAAATATTTATCAAGTTATTTCATTAGACCTCTAGACAATTTTGATCTCTTACACAATGAAATACATAACTAGAATTGTACAACTTAATTTTGATACAACTTCCAAACATTATCTCAGTCATTAGCAGTCATTAGAAAATTTTAAATCCAACCTTTGAACTATCACTATTGGAAGCCACAAGAATGTAGTTTGACTACTAGTGTACACCAATGACTTCCTAGATACACAACTTGAATGTGAAATCCCTAGGTACGAAGAAAAGATATTCTGTCTCTTGATCCTAATTCCACATATTAATAATTCTGATATATTTAATATTTACATGGCTTTGTAATAACTTGGCAGTTCTTTACAAAATGTTATTCCTTATGTCAAGGGCTTGCACTTACAAACAGTATTGCAATTCTAATAACTCACTTTTGTTCTAAAGGTAAAAATGAATATCTATTTCATGAATATTGTGTAGATCCTTTTTACAGTCAATGAAGACTGGTTTTTGTATTTTACACAGGATGTAGTACTAATGAATATTTTCTTTTACTCATGCCCCAAGGTATTTTCCTTTCGAAGCTTATTTTCATGGGTTAAATTGATTAAATACTATAACCACCATCATTCATATGCATAGCTCACTGATTCATAATCTTACCTTAATCATGTACAAGTATATTTTAGAACACAACAGGATTATGGATAGTGTACGTTTCATAGATATATTCTTTCGGTGTCCTTGTGATAAAGGCAAATGCAAATAACGTAATTTAGATGCAGCCTATAACATGTTCTTTTCACTCCTGAAAGGCCAAAATCCATCTTGCATGTGTAATTTATGATCTTGGATTTAATGAGGACTTTGACAGCTGACAGGAAAAGTATGACAGTTTCCTTTTCAAGTACACCTAAACTCTGATTAAGAAACTGTGATACGGAATGTTAAAGGCCATTTTTGTTGTCCTGTGCTGCTCATTTTGTACAACCATTGTAAATGGGGTTTATTAAGTTTATGTAACCAAACGCGTTATTAAAACTTGACGCATACAGCATGTATTAATTTCATTTATGCTAGAGAGGAAGGTTAACTGCTTCTGTGGTAAAATTTGACCTTTGAATTTCAGTTGAATAGAAGAGCCCATTATTCATGCAGTCTGATTTTCTTCCCTTTTGTAATATAAAAATGAGTTTAATTTGAATTATTTTATTATGCCACAAAATGTAAAACTCAGAGGAATAGATAAGGAAATCCTTATTGCTATTGACGTTATGTCTTGTTTCCGCATAGTGCTCTGTGTACCACAATACTGTTTTTGTATTTGGATTTAAAGGTAAAGTATTCCTTGGATGTGCTAATCAATGGCATCGTGATACACATTTTTATTCTGTGTATTTTTTAAAGGAATACAAAATGTATAACAGAAAAAGTAGAAAACCTATGCAACTTGCAAAACTGTATAGTTTGAGACATTATCCTGTTCCCACAGAGAGAGCATATACATCTGCTCTACTGGCTGGATTTTCAGAACAAGACACATCCAATCATAAACATAAGTCTTTTCACGCGCTATTTTTCATATTTATCTGGCTATTTGCAGTCACAGTTACCAGTCTGTGTGCACAATTATAGTATTTGTGGGCTCAAATCATATGTGCAATTGAGCATGCCTAATTTAGAAAATCTGGCTGTAAGTGTCGTAAGGATTTCAGAATGACCATCTTAAAATGAATAAAAATACAAGCTGCTTTTGAGCGTTAAGTCTACTGGACTAACTCTCCACCAATATTTAGGAGGAAAGTTAAATCAAACAGTACATTGTCATTTCTTTGCAGTTTTATTCACCATCTGAAAAAGGAGTAAATATATATATATATATAAATCATGTTTATTATATTTGAATGGATTTTTTAAATTTACATAATGCTAGTTCTTTACCTTCTTCCCATCTTACAGTCTTAAATGACTAGAGTGGGTGTTTATTTGATTTCTTTAGTTTCCTAACTAGTAGTAGAATTTCAGATTTTATACAGATTTTTTTCTACTAATATTTCACACAAACTCATTTACGCTTTATTAAAAAGTCTATGCTTACTGTGAGAACAAACCAAGAAAGTGACAAGGAAATAGCTAGTGCTACATCTGCAGACACTACACCACCTTCCGATATGTTGAGCTTCCGCAAGAAAGCTGAACTGCTTTGAATAGGCTATGCTCCTCCATCTGTGTTTGCAATTTGAAGCCAATGCGATTTGTGTCATCTGTGTCACTAAACGGAATCAGTACCTAACTTTAGGCTCCTATTTCTGAAAATGTTGGCCCCCGTGTATAAAAAACTTCACAATAACTTTGTCAGTGTACTGAAAGTCCAAATTACTTCAACCACACTGAAGCAATTTTGTATTGAAGTGACAAAGCTTTTATGCCACTAAGAAAAAATATGTTTGGCCTCTGATACATGCACATACACACATGCGTATGATTACTTTAAACTTGTGACCAGCCAAATAGAAGTCAAAAGGACTGCAATAAGGCAATTGCTGCCTGGGGTGCCTCAGCACAATAGGTGCACTTGCCTTAGAGTCACCTTTATTCATTCATGCAAAGGAATGTTGTTTTGCAGCATCAAGAAATCAAACCCTTTTATTCATATGATGTGCCACAATCCGGAGATCCTTCATAGTAAAAACAGGTCCTGAAGACCCCAAAGTAAATATGCAGCAGCGCTTCAATTCCATTCAAAGGTCAACTATCCACAAAACATTAACCATTCTGTTCCCGTTCCTTTAGGCTCTGTTCCAGGGTCTCACTCTCCAGGCCTTCTTGCCTAGGAGTTCCAAGACCTGCTTTTTCTCCCCAAATCTGGCCTCACACAACATGGCTCTTTTCAGAGTTTCTCTCCTCCAGTTTTCTTCATCTGTGAATCCTAGCGACACTCAGGGGACCCTCCATCTAGAACCAACCCCTTTGTTCCTGGGCTCTTCATGCATACCTCTACAGAACTGGCAAAGAGAGATACTGAAAGCAGGTTAAGTTGAACAAGTGGAACTTTATCAAACACTGTGTACTGCTCTGTCCATGCGTCCGAGTTGCTTCCAGCCTAACTCCCTGCATTCCTTGTTCCTCTGGTGTCCACTCAATAACTATACCTCCAGGGAGCAGGTGTCCTCTGTGTCCAGTTCTATTGATCATGATTCATCTTACCTATTTTACATTAACAATAAATAATTGATGGCCAGAACTGCTACCCTGTGTCCCCTTGGAGACAGGTTGCTAGCACAAAGCCAAATTGGAATCTCATCTTTACCACAGACTCAGCTGGCTCCATAATCTGAGATACTTTGGTCTGCTCAACAGGCAATCACACTGCGAGTGATCAATCTCTGTCTCCCTGTCACCTGTCTCCAAGTCTAGCAAACTTTCTCTCTGTGGAGTCTCCTCCCTCCCTCTGGGGTTGGCCTGCGGATGGTTTTCTGTCTCTCCACTCTGATTAGCTCTCTCTAGGTGTTGTGTCTCCTTACGTGTAAGTAAGGCTATGTCTACACTGGCAATTGAATGACAAAACTCTTGTTTTTCAGAGGTGTTAACTCTCCCTTCCACCCTCAGAAAGACAAAAAGGTTTGCTGACGACAAGCGCTGGTGTGAACAGCGTTTTGTTGGGAGGAGCCCTCTCCTGCCGACAAAGCTAACTCTGCCTTTTGGGGGTGGAAGTTTTGGCCAACAAACAGCGGCTACACTGCGTGACTTTCAGCGGCACGGGTGTAGTGACACAGTCATATCGCTAAAAGCTATGTAGTGTAGACATAGTTTAAGTGTCTCCTGTTCCTTCGTATCACTTTTCCCCCTTGCTTAGTTATCTCATATGGCTTGGGTGTCACTAAGTGCATCATGACTCCCTTAGTCCACTCCTTCTCCAGTCTCTTTATTGGCTGGATCCTCAGAGAAGTGCCTGTCTCTGGGGCAGATAGGTCCTTGGCTGACCTGTCATATTCTAGTGCCTGTTTTCCTGATTGTTGGCCATCTCCTCTCAGCAATGTCCTCATCCTTCTGGCCCCAACAGGTCTTCTCTCATTGGTACTCGGTTTTTGGTCCTTCATCTTAACAGCGACTGAGCTAAAGTGTTTTGGCACTCCTGTGTAATAAAAATGCTAATAAGGAGTCTGAACCAGAAGAAATCGCTTTGCTTAACAGTCTCGGCAATTTTCACAAATGATTCTACTTTAACATTACTCTGTGGGTATGCTGACCAGGTGGTGTGGTGGTCAAAGTCCCATTTGAGTACAAATTCACTGAATTCTTCCCAGGCAAATTGGGTCTGTTGTTGGTGAGAATGCCACCTGGAATGCCATATCTCGCAAATTGGGCCTTCAATTTGCCAATCACAGACTTGTTTGTTGCATCAGACAGGGCATTGACCTCCCAATTACACTGGACTGTTATCAAATACTGCTTTTCCTTGAAGTCCTCTCCCACCTTTTCTTATGGTTGGGCACCTCATATAGTAACTGTCTCTTCTGCTAGCAGTTATCACAGAGCTAGCACATATCAGACCCTTCTATTAGGGAGCAGAGTTGTGTATCCATTCCTAGCCAGTAAACACATACAAGCTCATCTTAGAGAGTTATCAATCAATGCGCAGGTGTGAGGCACGCATTTTTTTTTCCATGGCATTCTTACATAATCAGGCAGTGAAATGGTTCTCGGTCTTCAAAATATGATTCTGTCCTGCATTCTTGAGCTCATCTTTAATCTGAAAAGATGATTCGGCTCCTACTATTACTTAGCTTTTGTCTTCTGGTCACTGCTAGTATTGCTGTCTTGACTACTGTTGCTGGATGTTGTTTTCTCTAGCCTCTTTGATTTCCATGAGCTTCATTGCTGTAACTAGGAGATTGAAGCACGTTAATGGATTCACTATGTCCTGATCCCCTTCCTCCAACTTGCTGATGCTGGCTACATATGTCCTGCTCAGAGAGTCAGCTAACAACAGTAAGCATCCTGGACAATATCTGATCTCTATCTGATAGCACTGGAGGCTTATCAACATGTGGTGCAATCTCTTTGGAGCACTAAGAAGGGGCTTTGCCATGATTACCTCGATGGATTTGTGGTCTGATTACACTGTTATTGAGTAGTCATGGGGTAGTGTACTGATGGACTCGCTCCATTCCAATTATCAAACCCAGAAGCTCTTTTACTATGTTCAGTCTCTCACAAGGCCATGCTGGCACAAGTGACCAGTTGTTCCTGCAAAAGAGCTACACCCAATTCTTTCTCTCATGTATCATACTGGAGTCTCAGGGGCTATTGTGGCTCACAGTACTGCAGGACAAGGGCATCAGTCATTTGTTCCATTGTGTCAAATGTTTGCTACTGGAAACCTGCAAAGTCCCACTCAACTTTCTGCCCTATGAGATGACAAATGGGTACAGCCAGGTGTAGACATAAAATTGATCAATCCTACGACGTGCTCTACCTTTTTTACATCAATTGAAGTTGGCACGTCTGACTCCCTTGATCTTGTTGGGATCTGCTTTCAGTACTTCTGCTGTGATTAGCTGTCCAACATATCCCATTTCATGCTGTTTGAGTTGCATTTTTCCTGGGTTGAGTTTTATGTTCTTATTCCTGCATCACTGTAGAAAGAGCTTGTAGTGCTCTGTGATGGTCTCGTTCAGCTTCTGTATCAATGCTTCCTTAACCTACAATGAGGATATAATCTGCAATTATTTTCACACCAGCAAATCCTTCCAGTGCTTGGGAGAGTCTTCTCTGGAAGACCTCTGGTGCTGGGCTTATGCTATTTGGCAGGCATATCTGTAGCAACCAAACGGTATTTCAAAATTTGCCAGAAGGCTGGACCCTTCATCCAGGCTTATGTTGCCTGGTCCATTCCTCACATCACAGACCATAAAGATTCTGGCTTTGGAAAGTTCTGGCAAGAGATCATCAATTGTGGGCAGTGGATAGTGGCATCTTTTCAATGCCCAGTTCAGTGGCTTTGGGTCTATGCAAATGCTTAAATTTGCCTGATGGAATCTTTACCACCACCACCATGCTACTTTTTCCAGATGGTACTTTCTGATATACTGTCTTCTTTGAAAAGTGAGCAGGCTGCCTTTTACAATTCTGTGTTATCCTACACCTTTCTGGCTTCTGACTGCAATCTGTGCCAGGTCTGAGTTCAGTTTCAAAACAAAGAAGTTCTATTTATGTCTTATTTATGCATGAGGCAGAGCTACACTGGCTGCAGACTGCTCTTGCACACTGAATTACATAGGCCACTGGAATTTTCCTTCATGGGAAGCAGAGTTTCCACTGTAGGGTCTACTTCCAATCACAGCTTTTACTGGAGGCACCCATTGCCTTTGAAAAATCTGCATATGCTTTTAAAATTCTCTCCATTATCCATGGGACTCTCCCTTTTGCTTCTTGCACTGACCCTATATATTTCTAACACTGTGCCCTACCAAATTTATTGTGTGCATGGCTGTATTCCCCCAAGAGGGGTCTGTGGTGCTTGCCATCCACCAACACCACAAGCTTCTGTTGGTACCATCTTTTATTTTTTGGGTTAGTTACTATAAGTTCACACTTTGTTATGGGCTGCATTATGCTCTCACTGTACATTATTAGAATGTGCCTGCTCTTTGTAATGGATGTGCTCAAGCCCAGTTCCCTCTGAGGAATCACGTTACAGGAAGCCTTGCTATCCAGCTGAAAATGCACAGCGTGTTTCCTTAGTAACATCATTGTATGCATGAAAATTGGTATTTTCCCTTGTTGCTTTCCTGTTTCAACAGCCTGAACCGGATATAATCTTAGGCTTAAGGAGAGAGAATCTTGATGTCATCGCCGCTGTTTGATGAGAGTGTGTGTATATATAATTTGCCTAACAACTTTGTCCAACTCAAATATATCTTACCTATAGTGACATTAACATTAAAAATAACTAAATAAAAATAGCATTTATAATTCAAAGTTGTAAAAACAAAGTATTTTCAATTAAGTTTTACACAGCATCAACCAGATGTACAGTGATTTAAAGAAAAGCAAGTGAAAAATATATAATTTACATTGACTTGATTTAAAAAAAAATAATCAATCAACGTTGTGAGAAACTCAAAGAAATTAAAATCCAAAGCAAGACAAAGAAGCAAGACACCTCTTCAAAAAGATTTTCTGTCTCAGTGTGGACATACATGTATACTGTATTTTTCTGTAATCACAGTCCCATAGTTAAAAATGGAGTTGTTCTCTTCACGTAAAAGCAGAGATTCAACAATTTATTACACACAAGGAATACATAACACAGTACTTACTGTTTGGTCACAGAAATATTTCATTTTATTCATTCAGAGAATTTGCAAATACATGTTATTTGCAGAGTACAAATTCATATAGAATGGGTTCTTTTTGAAATTTACCACTTAATGTTAGACCATTTTTTTTCAAATGATCTCAGGAATAAGATATAGGCTCTTCAAACTTCCTATACAATTAAAACTCACTGATATACTATTTATGAGCAACATATAAAAACTTAGTTTTGGATGAATAGAAAGACTATTTTTTTGCAGATAGTCTTCATAGCTGAAAATTTCTGCTTCAGCTTGGGATGATTAATAAAATAGACTTCCACAAAGAACAGTCCTCTTTCAAAATGGTTATTGACTTATATTGTTCCCAACAGCAGTCAATCCAGACTTCCCTCAACTGAGATGGCCCCTTACAGCATAAGGAGACAGCAGTTTGGTTCAGCTCCTCCCATTAGTGACATCAAGAAGGGGGGAAATGAAAAAAAAATCTCTTTAAAAATCAGACAAATTTAACTTAGAACTATAAACACTGTTATAGACTAATTAAAACTGTATGTTTATTGCATGGTCTGTGTGTTGTCCTACTCTAACATGTCTGGACCTATTAAATTTGGCCCTAACTCTTAATTTACTGGGTTTGTAATGCTCGTTTTGGGGATAATTACAGTGTTTTTACCCTTAGATTACTGATATATACTCTTAACATTAACTCCAGTGTGTATTTGAAATGTGTTTTATGTTACACAAATTTTAATTGTATTACCAGGATTTGCTCACAACTGAACTGTGTGAACTTATTGCTGTCTTTACCTCCCCAATCCTTGTTCTTTCCAATCATTATGTCATGTCAGATAATAATTGTACCGTACTTTGTTTTGGGGAGGGGGATTGGGGGAGATAAGAGGCACTCCTCAGTCTATCCTATAAAGTGCCTAGCACTTCTGTATCTTGTAAAAACAAAAATCTTCTGAACAAGTAGGTTAAGGGGAACTAGGGTTTATGGACCAAGTCATAGGAAACTTCAAAAACAAATGCAAAAGCCAAAGTATACTTGCGATGTCACTTCTATCAAAATAAGATTGTTTGGCCCAGTAAGCTTTATCAAGAGAGAAGAACAAACTTATGAGGGTGAGAACAAAACATCTGATAGTGAGCATCGGCCACAAGAAAAAATATGCTCCACTGGACACAGAGTATATAAAACCATCACCCCAGAAGATGAAAGAGTTGCCAGTTATGAACAACTGAAAACACTGGGTTAGAATGGAAAGCATCACGCAAACTTAAGTGGCCACTGCTATTCCTGTTATAAGTAGAAGGTTTTACAAGTTCAAAAAACAAATTAAGTAATTGAAGGGTTACAGATCTTCAGAACAAAGAGGGGAGGGGGGAGTTAAAAATACTTATAGAAAACAAAATATTTTAAGGGAAAAAATATTGCTGTAAACAAATCCATCTCCTTTTGCAGGATAGATCATTCACATTTAACTCTTCTGACTAAGTCAACAGGCAGCTCTTACATTTCCCCCTTCTAGGTGTAATTTTGCAATTCTTATCTACATCTTCTTATACCTGTTTTGAGTATTGATAGATTTAACTGGTAGAGTCCTCTTTCTTCCTTCCCCCCAACCCTCCGAATTTTTAAGCACACCAATCCAAGTATGTAAAGCTTTTTTAGTAATTGACTCTGATAAGCTGTTTATTTTTAACATCTAGCCCTCTTCCTCTTTGTGTAGCTAATACATGTCAGTCTGTGAAGTTTTTAATCTTATGTCAGCAGGTTTTTTTTTCTGCAACACTAGCTGTGTTCAAAGTTATCACCTCAGCCATTTGATTGCCCACACTCTTCTGTAGTGATTATAAGTTTCCTTGATGGTCTTTTTAGGGATGATATTCCAATAGCAAATATATATGCTAAAGTCTCCAGGGCCGTGATGGCCCTGGGCCTCAGCCATTTGATTGCCCACACTCTTCTGTAGTGATTATAAGTTTCCTTGATGGTCTTTTTAGGGATGATATTCCAATAGCAAATACATATGCTAAAGTCTCCAGGGCCGTGATGGAAAGAGGCTACTCCAGGGACACAGAACAGTGTTTTACAAAAATCAAGGAGCTCAGGGAAGCATACCAAAAAGCCAGGGAGGTGATCAGGAACTCTGGGTCACAGCCCCATACATGCCGCTTCTACTGTGAGCTGCATGCAATTATGGGGGGTGACAACACCACTACCCGACCACTGTCCGTGGACACCTGCAAGGGGGAAGTAGCATGGAGCGAGGATGATGAGTTTTTGGAGGACGAAGAGGAGAAGGAGGAGAACGACAGTGCACAGGCGGCAAGTGGGGAATCTGTTTTCCCCCCTGGCCAGGAACTATTCTGAACGCTGGAGCCAATAGTCTCTCCCCACTCCCAAAGCATGCTCCCAGACCATGACCCTGGAGAAGGCACTTCTGGTGAGTGAGAGCTTGATCGGAGCCACATGGTGGTGGGTGGGGGAAACCCAGCCACGCTGGGCTGTTCACGTTTAGTTTAAAGGGCTCATCCCTGCTCAGAGTCTCATCGGAGCTCCGCGGTGTGTGTGTGTGTGGGTGGGGGAGAATGTTGTGTGAAACGATCATCCCAGAGAGCCTTCAGGCTGCCTGCAAGCTGAATTCTGTTGCCTGGCCGTATGTGATGGCTTACTCACACCAAAGTGGCAGGCACTTCAGTATAAGAGGCAAAATGCGACCTTGTACAGAAAGAACATGTGCTGTGTACTATGAATTGCCTGTTTCACTGAGAAACAGTGTCCCCTTTGTTCTCTAAAATGTATCTTTTAAAAAAGTATTCTCCCTTTTCCTCCTCCTGCAGCAGGTGCAAATGTTTCAATGCGGCCCCTATCTACTCCGTTCCAGAGGCTGATCCACATTAGAAGGCGGAAAAAACAAACTCGGGATGACATGTTTGCCGAGCTCATGCAGTCCTCCCACACTGATAGGGCCTAGTTGAATGCATGCAGGCA
The DNA here is from genome assembly GCF_965140295.1 of Lepidochelys olivacea. NCBI lineage: Eukaryota > Metazoa > Chordata > Testudines > Cheloniidae > Lepidochelys > Lepidochelys olivacea. Next base: position 174,610,205 of record NC_140411.1, read on the forward strand.
AACAACTGTGGAGTCGCGTAAAGCATTACATGAATACGAAGAGAGGAGGGACGTGCGCGATGAAAAAAGGCAGGATGTTATGGTCAAGCTCATGGGGGAGCAAACTGACATGCTCCGCTGTATGGTGGATCTAATGCGGGAAAGGCAGCAAGACCACAGACTACCACTGCAGCCCCTGAATAACCGCCCTCCCTCCTCCCCAAGTTCCACAGCCTCCTCACCCAGATGACCAAGAACACAGGGGGGGGGGGCTACAGGGACCCACACAGTCAACCCCAGAGGATTGTATAAGCAGCAGAAAGCTGGCATATCCTAAATTTTTATTTGGTTTCTGGACTTGTCCTTCCCTCCTCCTCCACCCCACTAATCCAATACCCCCCTCCACCATCTAGCTTCTGATTTCTCTCAATGTTTTGTGCAACAAATAATAAATAACGGTTTTTAAACATATATATATATATATATATATATATATATATATATATATATATGGGGCGGGTAACTTTAAGAGAAACAAACACAACTCTCACACTGTACCCTGGCCAGTCGTGAAACTGGCTTTCAAAGCTTCTCTGATGTGCAGCATGCCCTGCTGCACTCTTCTAATCGCCCTCTTGTCTGGCTGTGCGAAACTGGCTGCCAGGCGAGTTGCCTCAACCTCCCACCCCGCCAAAAATGTCTCCCCCTTACTCTCTCAGATCTTGTGGCACACACAACAAGCAGCAATTACAATTGGAATATTGGTTGTGCTGAGATCTAACCGAGTCAGTAAACTGCGCTAGCGTGCTTTCAAACATCCAAACACACATTCTACCACCATTCTGCACTTGCTCAGCCTACTGTTGAACTGCTCCTTACTGGTGTCCAGGGTGTCTGTGTACGGCTTCATGAGCCATGGCATTAAGGGATAGGCTGGGTCCCCAAGGATAACTATAGGCATTTCAATGTCCCTAACAGTAATTTTCTGGTCTGGGAAGTAAGTTCCTTCCAGCAGCTGTTCAAACAGACCAGAGTTCCTGAAGATGCGAGCATCATGTACCTTTCCCAGCCATCCCACGTTGATGTCGGTGAAACATCCCTTGTGATCCACCAGTGCTTGCAGCACCCTGTGCAGTTTATGTACTGGCGCCCCAGTGTTCTGGGGCCAAGATAGGGATATGCGTTCTGTCTATTGGCCCGCTGCAGTTAGGGAACCCCTGGGCATTAAAGCCATCCACAATGGTCTGTACATTTCCCAAAGTCACTACTCTTGATAGCAGCTGGTCAATGATTGCTTTGGCTACTTGCTGCACAGCAGCCCCCACAGTAGATTTCCCCACTCCAAACTGATTCGCGACTGACCTGTGCATAGCTGTCAGGTGTTGCAAGCTTCCACAGGGCTATGACCACTCGCTTCTCAACTGTGAGGGCTGCTCTCATTTTGGTGTCTTTGCACTTCAGGGCAGGGGACAGCAAGTCACAAAGTTCCATGAAAGTGGCCCTACGCATACTAAAGTTTCTCAGCCACTGGGAATCATCCCATATCTGCAACACTATGCGGTCCCACCAGTCTGTGCTTGTTTCCCGGGCCCAGAATCGGCATTCCACAACATGAACTTGGCCCAACAGCACCATGATCTCCCAATCGCCACATACCGTGCCGTCTATGTCCATGTCCTTACCACTACAGTTAATCGCACTGTCATCGCTTCCTCGCCTGGTTCTGCGGGTACTGCACATACTGCTGGATAATGCACAAGGTATTTACAATGGTCAAAACTGCAGTGGAGATCTGATTTGGCTCCATGACTATGGCGCCTGCACGGGTAATCCTGGAAAAAGGGCATGAAATGTAGGAGAACAGAGTGGCAGCAGAAGCTGTGCTGTTTGGTTCACGGTAGCTGAACAAAGGCTGAAAATGGTTGTCTTCTGTAGCTTTCACGGAGGTGGGAGCCCAGGACAGACAACATGGAGAAGCTCGGAAGCGTGGCAATAGCAGGAGAGCAGAGATGGTGGTGGAAGCTGTGCTGCTCGGTTCATGATGGCCAAGCAGAGTTGAGTTGGAGAGGTGGATTCATAGTAGCAGAAGAGCAGCGGTGTACCATCTTCTGAAAGCAGTATGGCATCTGCATACCAAAAAGGCACAAAAAGATTGTATGCCGTAGCTTTGACGACACACACCCAGAAACACCCACGAGAATGTTTTTGCCCCATCATGCACTGGGAGCTTAACCCAGAATTCCAATGGGTGGCGGGACCTGCGGGAACTGTGGGATAGCTACCCACAGTGCACCACTCCGATATTCGATGCTAGCCTTGGTACTGTGGACGCAATCTGCCGAATTCATGTGCTTTAGTGGGGACACAGAAGATCGAATGTATAAAATAGATTCCGAAAATTCGAATAGAATAATTTCAAAATAATTTTGTACTGTAGACGTACCCTTAGTGACATTTTGATTTACGGTCTTCTTCTTTGGAAGGTGAGCAGGCTACATGTAGAGTGCATACGCTCTCCTGAACTTATTATTTTACTATTCTGTGTTCTCCCACACCTTTCTTGCTTCTGACTGCAATCTATGCCAGGGTTCAGGTCAGTTTCAAAACAAAGAAGTTTTATTTATGTTTTAACTCCCTTGCATGAGGCAGAGCTACAGATATATATTTATATAAAACACACACGGGTTTCAAATATCTAGCTCAGAATATCTCTGCACAGGAACTATTTAGTTTTTAAACATATTCATATAATAGTCTCTGTGTTTCAGTTGTAAGAAGGAAAAAAACAGCATTGTTTTTGATGCAGACATTTAACTTAAAACCATAAGCAAGATGTCACCTGGAGGGAAGGGGAAAAGAATAAAGCCCTCTGAGTCACAAATGTCAAATCACAATCCATGATTTAATCAACATTTGCCATGACAACCAGTATACTCAAAAATCCAAGTGGAGGTTTTGGGTGTACAAGGAATAGAGGGTCAGGCCTTTTAAGTACACCATAAATTAGACACTCTTCCTTATCAATAGCATAAACCTAAATAACCTAACACGATGCATTAAGTTTTCCATTTAACATTTCAAAACACCAAAGTAGGTGCATTACAACACATTTTCCATTCTGAACTGGAGATTGGGTCATTCATAAGTCCAAAGAGGGACTCAACTGATGCAATAGCTGAAGCACCTGCTCAAAAGTGCTAGACAGTCAGAGTGCTCTCTGGCTAGCTGTGGTTTTAAACATCTGCCCACTGATCAGATCGAAATGTAAGACTCAGCTCTCAGAGACCCCACATGGATTTTTGACACACAAGAACTCGGTGGGGTCCGTAAAAACAAATGAATGGATTAAACTCCTACATATATTAGTTTATTCCCCAATCTCTATTACAAAGATGTATAAATACAAGCCGTTGTGACTAGTACAAAATAAAAATAATTGTACGCAAGTTGTTTCTAAAAATGTGACGGCAGCAAAAGTAATGTGACATGTTGTATCCTTTTGAGTGAAGCAAATGGCACAACACACTCTGGGTTGTCTACCGTGCTACAAATGAAGTGGCACATCACAGGTTAAAAGCCAAGTTTTTAAACTGGAAACAGTTTTTAAAAAACAAACAAACTGTGTTTTGTTTTGTTTTTTTTTAAAAACAGATTGAGTTACTGTTTCCAGAACATGCTATATATTTTATTTCATTTCCTGTTTAGCTAAACAGTACTTTAAGCAGCCTAGAGATTTAGACTAAGATTTTTGGCTTCCCTGGAATTTTGGCTGCAGGGGCAAAAGGAAAGGCAATGTTTAGCTATTATTGCTTCTCACTATTGTAGGCAATTATATACTACATGAGAAATTCTCACCCCATTGGAATCAATGAACAAACTCCCATTAACTTCAGTAGGGCCAGAATTTCACCTTATGAAAGGTTAGGAAGCTGGTTTTAGGTTGTATGCACAAAATTGATTTAATTAGCTTCTCTGTATCTCTCATTATCATACTATCAAAGCACCAGACACCTGTTAATGAATAAATATTTCCTAAAAACACCTCAGCATGGTAGGGCAATGTGGTAGGTTACTTTCCTTTTACTAAAAATTAACGTGGACAGAGGTCTTCTCATGTTCACAGAGGAATTCTTCTGACAGAACTGGAAATAGAATCCTGATCTCCCAATCCCAGCGCAGAGCCTTAACAAGAGGCTTTCTTAACAAGGTTCCTTTCTTCCACAAGGAATATGGTAGATACAAAAAACCCACCCATGTACAGAGACATATTTGGGTATGCATCAGGTGGGACAACACAATATAAAAAGGGGCAGCAATGTTAAAGTTTCCATTCCATTTTTTAAGACATTCAGAATTCTCTTATCAGCCGAAAATGTTCATCCTACATATATGCTTGAAGGTGAACTTTTTGGAAGTCTGAGCAACACTGGTTCAGCTATTTGAGCACAAATAGAATAAAAAGAAAAGAAGACGACCACCCTTATCCAACCTCTGCAGCTGAAACTGCCGGGGTTCCATTTTGAAACAGCCAAGTTAGGATTTTGAAAGCTGAAATTTAGCAGGAAAATATCTCTCTATGAAGAGAAGTGTCCTTGGTTGTTCTCATGAAAATTAGTTTTATGAATTATGAGCCTTTCAAAAAATTGCCAACTGAATATGCACACTAAATTTTTTCCCCTCAGCTGAAGAAGTACTCAACTAAGAGAGGATTTCCTGAGCGTGCATGTTTGGCTAAATTAGCTATGTACTGAAAAATGTAATGAAATAGGTTAGTGCAAATTGGTTTGGACAGCTGGGGCTGAGAGAAAAATCCCTGTTGTCCTGCATAGGAAGGGCAAGATTAAGGCATAGGCACTATAGACTTGTGCCTAGAGACTGATCTCCTGGAGTCACGCTTATGCTAAAATAAATTGGTTAGTCTCTAAGGTGCCACAAGTACTCCTTTTCTTCTTGCAGATACAGACTAACACGGCTACTACTCTGAAACCTGTCATGATGAGATCAGAATCTCAGCTTTCCATTCTAAAATATGTTTCTTGCCTTCCTGGATGTTAAGAAAAGCTTGAAAACATGACTCAGGAGTCAATGCCTGTCAGAGTTTGTAGATAGCCTGAGATATCAGCTGTGAGAGGTGCAAACTGCCCCATTCATCTTTCTGAAACTTGCAGCCGCCTAATGAGGACCAGTGCTGGCATTTTGTGGGGCAGCAACGTTGCATGGTCATTTGGTTCAAAAGCTGATGACAGGTCGTTCAAAAATGCAAGGAAATCTTTCCGATTAAACGTAGTCTCAGATCTATACTCAAGACTGAGCCCACACTGGTACAGATTAAAAAAAAACAACAACAGACGATCCAGATGTAGTAGGAACTAGTTCATACCCATGGCCTTTGCTAAAAATGAAAAGTTTGAAATCAGATGGTATTTGGCAAAGTTAATATCGAAAGAAGTTTGACTGAAGGAAAAAAAAACATTTGTGAGTGCTGCTGGTAGTTTGCCCTCCTATAGGAAGGCATTAACAGCTCTCGTAAATAATGGGTCTAATGACTCTCCACTGAACTCTCAAAGGCTATAACATTCTATTTCTGACTACTTTGTCACAAGATGTCATGTAGAAAGCCTAATGCCAATGTGTAAAACAAATCTGTGACTACTTGAGTTATGTTGCAAGACAACCTTTTTTTCAGAATTCAGAAAGCCTTATTTTATGAGGTTGGTATGGAAAAAGTCAAAACAGATCATGCATGTGTAGAAGAGGACTAACAATAAAATTAGAAGCATTAGCAGGATTATGAGCACACTGAGTTAATTAGTTTTTTTTTTTCAAACGTAAATTCTTCATCTCAAATCTCTGTAAATATTTAGGATTACAGGGGACCCTGATAGCTTTACTTTGTAACTTAAATACTCCCAATGTAAGCTATTTTTAGTAGAATGTGTGTATACACACACACACACACACACACACACAAATAGTAGGCTGAAATCTCCAAAAGCATACATCAAAGGAAAGCAACATAGATTCCTTTCTATACTCAAAAGCACAGGGGGAAAAAAAAAAACACAAAACCCCCACAAAAAGTCTTGTTGTCTACTGTTTTTTGAACAGAGTATGCAAAACAGATCCCATACCCAGAAGAAATAGCCTCCAAAGTGGAATTTCACTAATGGTATATTTTCCAATGAAGATCTCCACTGCAGAGATTCAACAAAACTAAACATTACTAAATATCAAAAATTCCTAAAAAATATTTGTATAGTGTGCAAACTTGTAGTTGTTTATTACTGCATCATCTTTATATGAAAGTAGTTTATAGTGTGCTCTAAATTCCCAAGTTATGTTATATATTAATCAGTTATGTGAAATGGCTCAATACATTACATAACTGTTTTACAAGTGTGGGGATGCCTTCCTGGGTGCAGAAAGAGAGGAGAGGAGAGTGTGAAGAACTATCTGGGAAGACACAAAGCGGGACAAATGCTTCCCAGAATCTCAGCTTTTTGTTGTGTATTTTAGTTATTAAAAGTAAGTCTCTGGCTATATGGTTGCAAAGAAAACATTGAAAATGTGACTAAATGTAATGGACACACAGTGAGTCTGCAGAGAACCTGAAACAATAGCTCTGAGGTGTACAGCTCTTCTCACCTCAGTTGGTACTAACCCACGTGCCAATTATGATACTTTAACTATCAACATTGTTAGCCATTTCATCACTTATAGAAGCATATGAGAAAGGAACGATATAGTGGGAAGATCTACAAAATCTATTTTGAGGGACTGCTTATTATGAATAGGTCTTTTGTAAGACAGAGATGCTGAAGGGGGATGTGATTGGTTTCCTGAAGTGGTCTCAGCTAAATTTGGAACAGGCTGTTGTATTGTATACTTTATGTCAATCTACTGTTGACAGGATGAATGCAAGAGACAAAATGGGTGAAAGATTAATGAATTAAAATGATTAATTTTGACAGTTGAAGAAATGCATGCCTTCCTGATATTTAAAATAATGATGCTGAGTTTGAGAAGAAAGTTTAAACGCTAAAACCTTACAAAGTAAGATGAAAGCAGAAGAGTGAGACAAGAACGCAAATGCCCTTATATAACATGGTTCCATTGGGCTTCAGTACATATGTATGTTAATCAGAAAGGGAAAATGAGGCTTTCAATCACTCATGAAAAACTGGAAAGAGAGGAGAGGCCTACCCACCCAGGTCAAGAAAGCATCCTTTATTTCAGCAAAGCACTTAAGCACGCAGTTGACTTTTAGCATATGGTTTAAATGATTTGGAAGTGATTGTGCAACTGCAAATCCATTGAGACAGGTTGAAAACCAATAACGAGAGAGAGAGAGAGAGGGAGAAAGACAGTGCGAACACATGTGCGCAAATGAATGAACTCTCACTTTTGAGATTTTTGGGCTGCTTAAATGTGCAAGTAAGATGGAGTGAAACCATTTGTTCATGAGACTCACTCAAATTAAAGACAGCTTTACTGGCAATTAGTGGGGAGAATCAAAGAATCTTCAGGAATATTATGAATATAGATACCTCATTTTTATGCACCTACTAGGATTATTTATGATACTACAAGAAAAGGATCAGTTAAACTTTGAACTTTGAAGAAGTTGAATATGGTGTGTTCACTACAAATATTACACAACATTTCTTGTCTAACCAATTGCCATTAGCAGCGTGATTTGATGACGGCTGTATATGCGTAAATTCTACCTGGCAGAAAACAGCAAAAGAAACCTTCCTCCTTTTCCTGTCTCATCTGCATTGTGAGATAGCCCTTGGTTGAACATGAAGTGAGAGCTCTCAACATTATCCAGGAAAAATGTGAGCACTTCTCTAACAAGAACAATACTGAAGCACAATTTGTAACCATCAACCATCTGTAATTTGTTTACAGAGTAATGCCAAATACAGATTGAGAAATGAAAAAAAAATCTCAAAATAAATGTAAGTTGTTTATTTGATACAAAGCAAAATAGACCTTCAATCTGTTTGTGTCCAGGATATGCTGGTGATATAGATCTAATAATGGCAAAATAAGAGATTTCATTTCTTTCTTAGGACTAACAATAAAGAGCAGAACTGTTGACTTCATATAGCACCTTGTTGAAATATATACATAAAGCAGGAGGATCTGCCGTGTCAGAAAAAACAAAGAAAAAAATTCTGTTTGTCATATGCCAGCCAGATGCTGTTTCATTTTATGAGAAGTAACCCTCCATGATTCTAGACTTGTGTTACTACCCAGACATATTTGAATTGCATCCAGAGTTATAGCTGTTCTTTTGTTGCCATGATGATTTTCCCTATGTAGTTTTACTTGTAATTAACACTTCACACACATTAATTATGCTATACCGTATATAGCACCAAAAATAAAACCCAAAACCTTTATGTGATGATATTCCCTGACAATTAAACTAGTATTTCAGATATTGACATACAAGAGTAAATTTTCCCCCCCTCCAAAACTGGGTATGAGGATTTATCTGTTCATTCCTCATCATAACCTAAGCTGCATAGCTAGAACCTTTTTGCATGTTTACAGTGTAAATAGAGAAGAGATCAATAGTGTCCATAAAAAAAAAAGAGTTATTCAGTAGAATACATGCAGTAGGGCTTTATAAATATCAATATTAACAAAAATTATGAAACTATGAACCATTTTATACTACAGAGTTTAATATGTTGTTAGTTAACTATTACACCCTATGGGGTCAGGTTTCGGGGGGAAACTATTTTAACTTCTTTTTTATGATGCAAGTCAGTTGATAGATTCAGATGTAGCCATACTCAGAGCCCTGCACAGATACAAAATTTGTATCTGCATCCAATCCGCAAAAATGATCCACAGATATCCACATCCATATCCACAGATATAAGCGGATATCCGCAGATTCGCAGGGGTCTACATATTCAAACTTCCAAGCAATGACAATTATTTTACAGATTTGTTTTTATCAGCATGAATATATCAGGTGTGGAAAAGTTATAAGCTCCTTCGGAATAAGATTTTTTTTAAGTCATTTTAACAAAAAAACCTATTTTTGTAACTCCCTTTCCTTAGCGTCCTGTCAACATCTTTCAACATGTCTGTATCAACCTATTTTATAAACAGATACTGTCTCAGTTGTGTTTTTTTAAGCACACTTTTTATATTTGTTCAGGTAACACTGTGCTTTTGTTGAAAACTAAAAAAACCCACCAAAAGACCTTTATTTACTACATGACATATTAATATCCTCTTTATTTGTAAGGTCTGAACAAGTTTAGCACAATACAATGACAAAGTTCGATCACGAGCTAACTCTACCCATCTGAGTAACCTGAAGGGTATTTCTTCAGGGAGTTCTTTATGGCTATCAAGTGAATTTGACAACTATGAAGTCATAAATTGATAATAAGCAACATTAATTTGGGCTGTTATCTACATTATTTTGTTAGAGCATTATGCAAATCAAAGCATTTATTTTCAGGTATTATAATTTTTGTTGCTATTCAGTAAAATATAATTTCAATTAAGTATGTGAATCCTTTCTGTATATTGCATTCTCTTAAATTACAATCATTAAGTCATAAGAATTGATGATTGAAGTATATTTTGCCTTGTATATTTAAAATCATAACCAAACTGATAAAAATGCAGGAAAAATGCTTTTTAGAATACAAGAGTAAAATCCATAAAGAGCAGCGACAGAGAGCGAGAGAGAGAGAGAGGGAGAGGGAGGGAGAGAGTTATACAACTACTAACATGACAAAATCATCTTTACTTGTATAATTATGGTAACAATAGCAGCTTAAGTTCAATATGTTCTATTGTTTTTTCAAGTAGACTTAGGTCTTGCATCAGTATCAGCACATCAATTGGTGTTTTGCCACAGACTTCAATAAGTGCAAGATTAAGCCCTAGATGTCAAGATGTAATTCATTACAAAATAATATTTCCACTGAATCACTGTAAACTGTAATTATTTTCAAATATAAGCAGCACTGAAACTAAAGTATTCCAAGGCAAGTTACAACATCTTCCTTAACTGAACAAAATAATAATAATAAAAAAATCAAAGTTACACTACAACTGATTTTGGAGGAAACTACTGTAAGATTTGTTTGTCATATTGTGAATGTACTGTCAGTCAATACTTCTAAAAAATACCCATTCTCAGCTAGGAAGGAGAGTTTGAGTACTCAGGCTAAGAGAAGTGCTACCCAGCACTTTTAGCTTTACTCATAATATCATCAGCATAGTAATTTCCTACTTACTAATTGCCATGCTTGCCCTGTTTCAGAGTAACAGACGTGTTAGTCTGTATTCACAGAAAGAAAAGGAGTACTTGTGGCACCTTAGAGACTAACCAATTTATTTGAGCATGAGCTTTCGTGAGGAAGTGAGCTGTAGCTCACGAAAGCTTATGCTCAGATAAATTGGTTAGTCTCTAAGGTGCCACAAGTATTCCATGCTTGCTCTGTAAACTTACGGCTCCAGGTATTTTAGTTTTAACAGTCCATTTCCCTTACCATGTTTTCCTTGGATAGTCACTTGAGAGTTGATCTTGTGAGGGGCTCAGCTTCCACTGATTTTGATGGAAGTTGTGTGTTCAGAGACCTTTCTGGGGTCGCGTCTTCTGGCAAGATGAATCCCCCCACCCATGTCTATCAGCATTTTATGGGCCCAGCTCTGCTTCCACTAACAATTTTTAGTGGGATTAGGATCAGGTCTTAAATCACTTCTGGAATTTAATTTGACTTAAACAACTACAGACCACCTCATACACAAAGCACACAAATTGAAAGAAGCTCAGCTGTTCAAAACGCAGGCCATGGTGGGCTGGGAGGGAAATGGAGGAGCTAGAACTGTGCTACTTTCAAGTTTGTGTTTAGAAACACAAATCTGATTGTCAGGGTTCCTTCCCCACTCTGAATTCTAGGGTACAAGTGTGGGGACCCACATGAAAGAACCCCTAAACTTATTTTTAACAGCTTAGGTTAAAAACTTTCCCAAGGCACAAACTTTGCCTTGTCTTTGAACAGTATGCTGCCACCACCAAGTGATTTAGACAAAGAACAGGGAAAGGACCACTTGGAGTTCCTATTTCCCCAAAATATCCCCTCAAGCCCTTACACCGCCTTTCCTGGGGAGGCTTGAGAATAAACAAGATGAGCACAGACCAGCCTTGGCTTTTTAACACCCCCAAAAACCCAATCAGATTCTTAAAAACCAGAACTTCATTAAAAGAACAAAAAAAGATAAGAGAACAACTGTGTAAGATCAGAATGGAAGATAATCTTACAGGCAGTCAGATTCACAACATAGAGAATCACTCTAAGCAAAACCTTAAGTTACAAAAAGACACAAAAAGAGGAATACACATTTCCTCCAGCACAGCGAATTTCACAAGCCAAAACAAAGAAAACCTAACACATTTTCTAGCTAGATTACTTACTAACTTCACCGGAGTTGGAGGGTTTGCATCCTTGATCTGTTCCTGGCAGAGGTATCACACAGACAAAAGCCTCCCCCCCTCCAGATTTTAAAGTATCTTGTCCCCTCATTGGTCATTTTGGGTCAGATGCCAGCCAGGTTACCTGAACTTCTTAACACTTTCCAGGTAAAAGGACTCTGCCACTGTCCAGGAGGAATTTTATAGCACTGTATACTGAAAGGTGATTACCCTTCCCTTTATATTTATGACACTGATTCTGAACAATTCTCCTAATTTAGCTTTTTAAATTAACAGGAACTTTTAGAAAGAAGTCTAATTCTATCTAAAGTGCTCTGGCACACAATGGCCTGAAGAGGGAGAAAATCATTTCCCTTTGAAATTTGGCAGCTTGTGGCCAAAACCAAGTTCGGAACTGGCTGAACTTCACAAGAAAGCTGTGATTCTGTTCTGTACAGATTCTTTTTCCAACAGTTCATGAGACAGCTGGGCTTTCATTTTTGTTGTTTTTGGTTTTTTACCTTCACTCAAGTTAAGGATTTGCTTACCAGCTTGTGAGAGGTATGAAGTTCCACTGCCCCAGGAGGAATTTTGGCTCAAACAGGCAGAATTCCACCTAGTTCCCCAATATTCATGAGGTAGCATGTTTGTTGTTAACCACATTTCAGAGCCTGAAGAATGACTTCTCCCCAGCCCTACCCCCAAGCCACTGTGAACACGGCCATTGCTGCTGACTAGTGGGGAAGAGAGATGAGGTCACATTCCTTACTCCTTTCTGGCCTTCCCAAACCTTTAGTCTGACACTCCGCACCCCACCCCCCAGACTCTAGTCGAGAGAAGCCCCTAATACAGGGACTGCCCCTGCGATCCAGCCTCACTACTGGCAAGCAAGGGTGGGCGAGACTCCTTGCTGATTCCCCCTTGTGCACCCATAGAGCAGCTGGACAAAATCTGGTGTAAAATCTGGAGTATTTGAAAGACTTCAACTGAGTTGGAAGTAGGCAGCAGAGGAGCAGGATGTGCCCACGTCAGCAGTGGGAATTCTTTTTTCTGCTAAAGCATATAGTGGATCATTAACAGAAGTATTAAAAATATTCAACACAGTAGTTTTCCCACTTATATTAATTTCAGTCAAAATAAGTAATGAACTGAAATTCAATACCTTTGCTGAATTATATATACCAGTGGCGCCATTAAAAAGTCAACGTTAACCAACAGGCATATCTCAGTATCAGAGATATCGTTGCTGTTTCTGGACATATTCTATATGGGGTGTGATGCTCTGTACCTCGGGGGAACACCCTACATCCCAATGTCCATCCTTATAATATGATTGTGTGGTATCCAATGCAAAATTTGTCATGTTGGGTTTCTTCAGAAGGCTCATGATGCACTGAGCATTGTTGTTATAGTAATTTTATAGGTTGTAATTTCATGTATATATAATTATAAGGCTGAATATCTGTCCTCATGGCTTAAAACAAGCCCAGGCAAAAATTCTCCAAGAGCAGAGGGGCAATTCACACCTCATCAGGGCATGTATGGGACTAACCCAGCCCAGCTTCACAGGAACAAAGGATACTGGCCTAGGCATCAACAAAGGATCTGTTGGACTCTCGAGTGAGACACCCCCGCTTTCTTTGGTCAGTTTTGCACTATGATGAGGTAATGCTCACCTGACTCTGAAGAGGTGCGGGGGGCAAAGCCAAGAGGGAAGAAACATGATAAAAGGGAGAGACGTTTGCCATGCTCTTCCTCTCTTCCACCTCCATCAACAGACATCACCACCAAGTGACTGAAGCGCTGATCAAAGAGGAGAGCCTGGCTGAAGGGCAACCAGCCAGCCTGTGGTGAGAAGCATCTAAGTTTGTAAGGACACTGAAAGTGTTAAGATCAGCTTAGAATGCATTTTGCTTTTATTTCATTTGACCAAATCTGACTTGTGCTTTAACTTATAATTACTCAAAAAATCTATCTTGGTAGTTAATACATTTGTTTGTTTATTCTACCTGAAAGAGTGCATTTGGTCTGAAATGTGTCAGACTCCCCTTGGGATAACAAGCCTGGTACATATCAATTTCTTTGTTAAATTGACAAACTCATATAAGCTTGCAGCATCCAGCGGGCATAACTGGACACTGCAAGACCGAGGTTCTTAGGGTTGTGTCTCAGACTGGAGATATTGGCTAGTGTCATTCGCTTGCACAATCCAAGGAGCAGCTTAAATGCCAGAGGCTGTGCATGAACAGCCCAGGAGTGAGGGTTCTCACAGCAGAGCAGGGTAAGGCTGGCTCCCAGAGTCAAGGATTGGAATGACCTAGCAGATCAGTGGTCCAGATAACACCAGGGGAACATGACAAGGAGAAACACTACATTTCCTTTAATAGACTTTAGAGAGTCATATTATAGTGTCTGCCAGCAGTGAATGTTCTAAGTAAGTTTGCAGAGGCACTTTCATATTATTTTCCTTCATGTTTCAGAAATTACACCGCAGGCATGAGACGATTGCATTTCTATAGCTTCATTCCCCACAGGACTTGGTGGTACATTAGTAGTGTCCAGTCTTCCAGTATTTGAGCAGATCAAAGGAAGCCAGGTGACATTCTTATTGTAATTTGGTATTTTCATAAAGGATTTGTTTGGCTCCTTTTTAAATTGAATTGTATCACTTTACATAAAGGAAATCCAGCAAAAAAAGTTAAAATGTAGCAATACAATCATTATTTCTTACTGTATATTAAAAATGGGGCACATATTGCTTTGGATTTCCTGCTTCTTAAAGCCTGATTATGCATAGTGCTTATTTATTTCTTTGAGTTTAAACAAATCCAGGATTTTCTTTTATTAGATTAAATGTATATCACATCATGAACCTACATGCATTAAGTTTATGCTGTGCAATTTACATAATCTTTGGGAATTAAACAGGTTCCACTCACTTTCCTTTGTGATATTTTAGAGCAGTTAAACATGCTAGTAAGTTATAGTGTAATAATTCACAACCAGGCAAATTTTGGCACACAGATATAGGGTGAGTACAGTTAAACACACAAATGGTATGGTATAACTCTCACTCTTGATTGTCTTGTTATTATTAAATGATCTTGTTCTATAGAGTTAAAGATTAACATTAACCAACAGTTACCATACTGTTGTATCTGAGATATAACAATTTTCCTTAGCATTGTGCTTTTCCACTGCATGATAGCATGAAAAATATGCACAATTTTTAAAACTCCTTTTGTTTCTTTTAATAGCATTAATCACTATGCAAATACTGTACTTATTTACCATGGTAGACATGAAGAAACCGTGCTAAAACTATTCATGAGCATAGAAGCCCTGGAGTGTGAAAAAGACAGATTGCATCCTATTATGCTACAAAAGAATGTCCTCGCACTAATAGATGGTCACATATCATAATGAAAGGGGACATGGGTACCTGAAAGAGAGACCTATCTGGCCTCAAATACCTACATACATATAGGTGACATATTAAGAGATACTAAGTAAGGCAGACATCATCCACTGCACACACACTACCATCAGCAGTAAGTGTTACTGTAGCTAACAGCAGTTTTAACAAAGAGGTCCCTGCTGAGAGGAGCAGTAAAATGTGTCACATCACTCAGCGCGCTTGGCAAATGGCAACCTGCTCTGTGATGGAAGCCTGCATCTTGTGTTGCATATATTTCATAACCTTCCTGACCGACCACCGCTGTACACATTGCAAGTATTTGGCCCACATTTACGTGTCAGTATATTGTTCCACTCAATAATATCTAATCCTATAATCTTCCTCACCTCTAACGACAGCATGCCCACACACAAGAGAACTCTAAGACAAGATAAATAGAAGAAAAGCAGTTTATATTAACTGTATATTTTTATATAAACTCTATATTAATATATTAATATAAACTGATTAGATGAACAATTCCCTATAATTACACTATATGATATTATTTTCTTCTATTTATCTTGTCTATTTATCTTTTATGTACTTGAAAATTGATATCATGTCCCTCCTCAGTCTTTTTTCCAGTTTAAGCAAACCTTTTTTTTTTTTTCAATCTTCCCACATAGGTCATGTTTTCTAGACCTTTAATCATTTTTGTTGCTCTCCTCTGGACTTTCTCCAGTTTGTCCACATCTTTTCCAAAATGTCAAAACTGGATACAAGACTCCAGTTGAAGCCTAATCAGCATGGAGTAGGGTGGAAGAATTACTTCTTGTGTCTTGCTTATAACACTCCTGCTAATATATCCCAGAATGATGTTTGCTTTTTTTTTGCAACAGTTTTACACCTGTTGACTCATATTTAGGTTGTGGTCCACTCTGACCCCCAGATACCTTTCCACAGTACTCCTTCCTAGGCAGTCATTTCCCATTTTGAATGTGTGCAGCTGATTGTTCCTTCCTAGAGTGGAGTACTTTGCATTTGTCCTTATTGAATTTCATCCTATTTACTTCAGACCATTTCTGCAATTTGTCCAGATCATTTTGAATTGTAACCCTATCCTCCAAAGCACTTGTAACCCCTCTCAGTTTGGTATCATCCACAAACGCAGTTTAATTGTGCCGAATCACGTCCTTAAATTTTGTGATGTCAATGGGAGATCTGTATCGGGGTAGCCATGTTAGTCTGCATACACAAAAACAACAAGGAGTCTGGTAGCACCTTAAAGACTAACAGATTTATTTGGGCATAAGATTTCATGGGTAAAAAAAAAAAAACACTTCAGGTGATTGATTTTCTCCAGAGTCCTTCTCTGCATCCATCATTCCAGCACAAGCCTTAGGGTAAAGAATCTAACTTGTTATATCTACCCTTATTACACAAAAAGTTTGTTCCAAAATGATAAAAATCTCAATAACCTCTCAAATCAATTAGCCTGATTATCCCACAGCTGTCCCCTTGTATAGTCATTGACATTTGGATAAAGTGAGTGCAAAGGGGGTGTAACCTACCCTGGTAACTTTTTGACAGTCACTTTGCACAGGTGCAGAAAATGACAAGAAGCAAGGCAGAGGAGTACCAGATCCACTCTATTTTTGAAACACGAAAATAAATAACCTCACAGGAAAAGTGACCCTCCATTTTGTATCAGTCACTAGACCCTGTACTTCCCCCAGGATGTGAACATTAGCACTCTACAGACTGCAACTGAGCTAATGAACTGGTTGCCACAGACAACATCTTGTTAAGTTCTCTTTCACAGATAAATTTCCAACTAGATAGGAGGGGGAAAACAAAACAAAACCCTTTTGCAACAGGATAGAAACAGTTCATTAAAACTTTCTGCATATCTTCACTCAAATTGATATATTTTTATTATTAAATACCATTCATCATTTGAAGAAGCTTTCTAACCACTAGTTTAAAGTACTTAGGCGAGTTCTCCAGACTTTTTTCCATCTTTCTTCCTAATTGGATACTCTTATTATCCCTCATTAATGATTCTCTCAGCTTGTAAAGACCTAATTTTTTGGTGTTTGTCTATCCACTATTTCCGCCCATACAGTAAGCGTTTTGTTCAAGCTCACAATGCGGAATTTCAGTCCCCTTCAACCAAAATATGGATCGTATCCAATTTTTGTTTCATTCTGTTAAAGCCTGAAGAGTCTATTTTCATATCCCTGGACTGTGTTTTAAGTTAAGATGAAATTATCAAGATTGCTTCCATGGGACCAATGATGTCTGATTCAATATAAAACTTTTGCAGCTATTTACTTCTGTGTTTCCAAGTTATCAGAGAATCCCATTTTCTAGAACAGGTTGTATTCCTTAAAAGCTAGTCTAATTATACTAGCAGTATTTCATAGGCTTGAGGAGACTTTATATGAATTTCTCCTACATGAGTATCTGCTCTAAAATTCGAGGTTAACCTAGAATTCCTTGTTTGTTCCTTTCATCAATTTATACTGAAGAAATCAACCTTATTTCATCCTGTTTAACCTGAATTACAGGTTTCAGACAGGAAAGGAGAAATGGCAGCATATTGCTTGCTTCTTGATTTTCAGCTCTCAGAGTTTCATGCTATGTCAACTTTCTAGTGTTTAATTCTAACCGCAATCACCAACATTTTAAAATGTGACTAATACTTTTTTGGGTGCATCAGTTACTGGTTGCCAAACTTGATGCACCTTAAAGGGACCAGATTTCAAAAACTTCTAAGCACCCAACTTCTGAAAAATCAGAACTCTTTAAGGGGCCGGAAGTTGGGCACTCAGTAATTGATGTACCCAAGATGCACTAATTCTTTTTTAAAATATTGGTTTACAATTATTAGGTTGTGTCCACTTGTCCTCAGCTGGTGTAAACTGGCATAGCTCTATGAAATTCATTGAAGCTATGCCAAATTACATCAGCTGTGGTTTGTGGCCTTTTGCACTGCTCTGTAGTTTCTGTATCTACACATTCATACTAAGAATGAACTGATTTCCTTTGCCATCTTCTATAACCTTTGTGACCTGTGAGTGAATTAATTGATCCTTTATTAAGGAGCAAATATCCTACTGGATCAGTAGCTAGATTTACAATGATTATTTTAAAGGATACTAGGTCTGTTTATTAAATCTTGGTAAATGCAAAGAAACCAGCAGGCATCCGCCCACTCCCACCCCAATATACTGTAGCATTACAAAAATCTTAAATTGAAAAAGAGGAATGACAGGAAAAGTTGTCTTCTTACTAAGACAAAATTTACTTAATTATTTTAGCACAGGAATAATTTTGTGTTGCACATAAAATGTGTGTACAATGGATCACTATAATCTTCACTAATCTTTGAAGATTTGGAGAAACATATAAATTTGATTGGTAAACAATACCATAAATACAATGGAGAAAACATTAATGTAATGTTCCTCATCCCCAATAAAGTTTGAATTAAATACGGTTATCGCCTGATATTGTGATACACATCACCATTTGGCAGAGGTCATATGCAGAAATTAAAAAAAAATATTTTGTCAAGTGCAGACTTATTAAAATACTCTAGATACAGATTTCCCTTTTTAGCTCATTTTAACAACTTTGAAATAGGAACTGCAAACATCTGACTACAGTAGTTTCTCTGAAGAAAGTACTTCGTAATGTATCATCTGTTGAAATGCTATATTATAACAATACACCCACAGTAAACCACACAAGGTAGTTTTATGCCTGCTAGAATGACAATAGAAATGTGGGGGGCAGGAGGGGAAGGCCAGTTATTCTACCTTCTCCATGGTGGAAGTATACTAGTTTTTCAAAAGTCTGAGCTAAATAACAATTCTAGTTTCCCTGTACACACAGACCAATAGATGCTGCATGTAAAAGTCAAACATAATGGTTATATATGTCCTTCTCCTTTTTATGCCCAATGGGTATGACATGATGAATAATTAATGGCATTATTTGATCCTAAATGGCAATACCAAAACCAGGAAAGGAAAAAATATTAACTTTAAGTATTAGAGGAAGAACTGTTATCATAAAGACAGGAAGCATTTTATCTCTTTGTATAAGAGATGCATTCATTTTTTCACATATTATTTCTGTAATTTCTGTAATTTGTTGTGAAAACAGACATTTAAAGTACATTTTAAGAGTGCTAATGATCAAAGTTTAATATAATTTTATTTAATAAAGAAAAAATCATATTTATCTTAAATATAATAGAGATAGAAGCTACTGAGGTAAAAAGATTATTTGCTACTTGCTAAATATTGTCCTATGATTTTACATGCACACACACAGTGTGTGTGTGTGTGTATAGAATAAATAACTAACTCACTCTTAGGGAGTAGCAAGTATCAATGATTTTAAAACACTATAAATTATAGTCATAATCTACAGCAAAAATATTTAGAGTTGAAAACATACTTATGACTTTTATTAATTCTTCTTAGACTACCGTTGTATACTCTAAAACTAGAATCTAAAAATCACCTTGTTTATGTTCATTATTTGTGTCTCAAACTTTCAAAACAAAGTGTTCTAAATTTATAAAATCAAAGTGAGGATGGTTTTATAAACTGCTATTCCTGAAACTCAACCTTAGAGTCAAGCAAGGTTCTTTCTTTTTCTCACATAGACACTATTAATAAAAGCTCTGTTGGTCAACTTGCTTCTAAATGAGATTCGCTGGAGTAACTACTTTAAACTCACCAAGATCTGGATTGTGATACTACAATCTAGCCTGACTAAGGGGACACTATAGTAGGGGCAGGAACCAGATTGTGATGCATTCATTCACAAACTGGTCCCTGCTTCGTCCTTGCTCCAATGGGAAGTCATCTTCAAACACTCACCCCTATGCTTTATTTATTTATTTATTTACTTACTTGAGGGAGGGCATCGATTTCTTCACTGTTCATACCAACTCCAATATGCTCTGCCTACTCCCCTATTGCCACTCCCTCTCACACACCTGCTCCCTGTGTGGAAGAATCACAATCCAAAGACAGCTGCTTCTCCCCATGCAGATACTGGTCATGGGATAGCCTGTGCAGAAAAGTAAATGGTCTCCTTGAAACCCCTACACTGCTCTGCAAGGGTGAGCAGCAGGACTCATGATAGAGCCCTAAACAGTCCTGTTGATGATGCACAATATAATCCAGTTATAATCTAGTTTACTAAACAGGAAAATGGAATGGGGAAAGCAGGATGTATTAGTGAAGTGGCACTGGGGAGGAAATGAAAGTCCTGCAGCAGAGTGAGTTGGCAGATTCAGAGAGGCAAGAGCAATTAACAGCAAATTAGCAAAATGTAAAAGCACCAGAAACAACTTTGTTCTGTCAACAATATTCTTTAGTATGTACAAAGCAGTCTTCATTTAAGTTATTTTCTAGCCATTTATAAATGGCTATCTACTACTTCACTAAAAAAAATATAAAAGTTAAAAAACCTAAAACAGATTCTAAGATTTTACAGGCATTTATCATTAATATCAGCATCTTTCCTGTTCTTTGGTGTGAATATCCCTTGTTAAATGTTTACAATCTGAATCTACCCTCTCAAGGTTCCTTCCCCACACTGAACTCTAGGGTACAGATGTGGGGACCTGCATGAAAACCCCCTAAGCTTATTTTTACCAGTTTAGGTTAAAACTTCCCCAAGGTACAAACTATTTTACCTTTTGTCCTTGGACTTTATTGCTGCCACCACCAAGCGTCTAACAAATATATAACAGGGAAAGAGCCCACTTGGAAACGTCTTTCCCCCCAAAATCCTCCCAAATTCCTACACCCCCTTTCCTGGGGAAGGCTTGATAAAAATCCTCACCAATTTGCACAGGTGAACACAGACCCAAACCCTTGGATCTTAAGAACAATGAAAAAAGCATTCATTTCTTGAAAAGAAGAATTTTAATAGCAGTAACAATAAAAAGAATCACCTCTGTAAAATCAGGATGGTAAATACCTTACAGGATAATCAGATTCAAAACACAGAGAATCCCTCAAGGCAAAACCTTAAGTTACAAAAAGACACAAAAGCAGGAATATACATTTCATTCAGCACAGCTTATTTTATCAGCCATTTAAACAAAACAGAATCTAACGCATATCTAACTAGATTACTTACTAAGTTCTAAGACTCCATTCCTTTTCTGTTCCTGGTAAAAAAACACACAGACCGAGAGAATCTTTGTTTCTCCCCCCCTCCAGCTTTGAAAGTATCTTGTCCCCTCATTGGTCATTTTGGTCAGGTGCCAGCAAGGTTATCCTAGCTTCTTAACCCTTTACAGGTGAAAGGGTTTTTCCTCTGGCCAGGAGGGATTTTAAAGGTGTTTACCCTTCCCTTTATATTTATGACATACCCCTTTTGTGATCATGACCTGATTTTCTATACATCCATCTTACAGACTAAGACCAAACTTTTTAGAAGTGACACGTGATTTTTGGTGCTCTACATGAAACACTTTGTAGGCAACTGGTTTTTCAGAAGGCAAGCGCTCAGCACTGTCTGAAAAATCAGGTTCTTCAAAGTTGGGCACACAAAAATTTGCCTCTTGAATAATTTGGGCACTGATAATACTCTGAAAGTCACTCCTAGTTTATATGAGCCTTGTTTCTTTCCATCTATGTCTCTTGACAGATACTTATATAGAATCCTCCCTAAATGGAGAGAGTACCATATTAGGTTAAAACTGTCTGCAGAAAATCTTATAGTTTAACTATATATGGTCTTATTTCTTCTTTGTCTTCCTTCCTTCCTTGTCTACACAATTCACTGTACATATCATTACTTTATGTGTTAAACCAAAATATCAACAGGGATGTAGAGCTCCATGCATCAGAATAAAAGGGTGGAAATGACACACTAGCTTCACTGCACCAACATGATATAAATAGCTTCATGGGACTCATGCAAGTTTCGGCTATGAAAAAAGCATTACTACTCCAAAATATACTAACCAGACACTAATTGTTTAAGCCATCCTTGGAGAATATCGTTCCCCCTTTCTCTCTCCCTCCTCCCTCGAGTTTTCTCCAAGATTTCACTGAAGTGCAGTACACCAAAATACTTTCTCCCTCCGGTACAATATAAAGGTCCTCCTGACTGATTATGTAAGAAAAATCATAGCATATGTTTATACAAGGAGATAGAAACATTATAAGTATATAAATGGTCCATCAAAAACCACAGTAAACATTGTTACACTTTGGCAATTTGCAGTGTGATAAGGTGTCCTTCTTTCTGACTCCCTTGAAACTTCTCGTTCTATAAAAAATCAGAATATACTTCTGTCTTAATTTGATTTTATTACAAATATTTTGATCCAATTTAAATATTGCACCAGGTGGACACTCTAGAATCCTTTTAGTCTGAGAAAGCACATCTCTGGGTGATATGCATAACTGATGGTAAGTGTTGAAGTGAGTCCATCAGGCAGACTCTATTTTCTTTTGGAAGAGAGGTGAGATTATCATTTTTGTCAGAGCGAAAAAGAGAGGGGAAGGGTGGACTCTTCAGATCTCATCAGCACAGATGTTTTAAAAAAAGCCTTAGGTAACGAATGCAAACCAGTAAACTTACCATCCACTGGGGGGATGAATTTGAAAGTTATCTTTAGGGATGAGGTGGAAGAACATGTGGTGAAGCACAGTTTGATTAATGACAGCCAGCATGGATTCAGACAGGAGAGGTCATGCTTAACTAACCTTCTTTATTTCTTTGAAAATTTTACTGCCATAATAAATAAGGGGGAAAAAAATCAGTGGATATACTCTATTTAGGCTTGCAAAGAGCATTTGTCAAGGCTCCTCACCAGAGATTAATGGCCAAGTTCACAGCCATGCATTCAATGGTAAAACTGTGTTCTAAATATGAAGTTGTCTTAAAAATTAAGAGAGAAAGGAAATCCATAGAAGACTTCTAAGATTAAAAAACTATTACAACTAGTTTGTCCCAGAGGTCAATTTTCAGGAAATGAGCAATTTGAAGTCTGAAAACAAGTCAAATTCAGATCTCTAATGAGAAAGTGCAATTCCAGAAGCATCTAACTCTAAATTAGAAAATTAAGAATTTGGATCATTCAAGTAACTGAGCAGGCAGTTGGGAAATACTGTTCAATACAGACACATAGCACTTAGTGTGTAAGCAAAGAACCAATCTCGGAAATTTACTGTTTCAGCTAGCATGTTCTAAATGTTGGACATGCGACACAAATATGCAAAATGATGGATACAAGGAACAAATACAAGGAAGCTGAAGATGGCGTGTGATTGATGAATACATATCACTTTCTGTCAACCTCTTACACCCCTCCCCACCAATAATTTCTCTCTTCCACCACAGAAATTCCTTTTAATGTACAAGTTCCACAAATTCTGTCCTACCAACCCAACACAATGGTTTTGTTTTGTTTTATTAAAAGCTAATTGCTGATGATGGCCCAGAGGCACAGAGAAAACTAGAGCAGGAATGGTGGGAGGATTCAAATAGGAAGTACAAGAGTAAAAGCATTTCTCAACTGCCAAAGCTCAATCTGCTGAGATTCCTACATACAAGCTAGTGTGCAGAAAAAATACAACACCATACATGCATAAGGGGAAACAGGAGGTACTTCAATAGCTAAGTCTTGTAGTGTAGCTTTTAAAAGTTAATTTTACTTTAAAACTGTCTAAATCCAGGCAGTAAAAGTTCCAATGATAAAAAAAATAGGACTTCAGCAGTGTCATGACTTTGTTTCAGACCAACCTAAAGTTAAACTGACTTTTATATTCTACAGGGGTCACCATGAGCCACTGAAAAATATTGCCATGAGAGTAGAAGCACTATCAAAGTTTCAGAGTGGACACATTATCTCCTCACCTTGGGCCATCTCCCACAGTTTTTAACAGAGGCAAAACTCCCACAAACATGAATGGAGATTTTAACAGACTCAAGACTACAGGAAGAGGATTCCTCTGATTTTTTTTAATACAAGGCACTTAGATAATAACCAGTTTGTCTTACACTTGTATCACCCACATTTAGCAGCAGCACTTATGATCTATCTAATGTTGGACTGGGGGGAGGGGGGAGGAGCAGGGAAGTGAGACATACCACTGGATGAATGATACCATCTTCTTTTTGTCATAGCTACCTCTCTATTCATCCATTTTGACACACGTAATCATGGTGTCTCCAGTTCCCAGTGCAAGGAGATAAATTAGATTTTAAGGTGACATCTCACCTTTGATATGCTACTGGGCATTCCCAGATAGCTTGTAAAATATGCAAATACGCTTATGCATGCATAATAATTGATTTTATATATTGCAGGGTGATGCTTAGGAAACAATTAAGTCCTGTGATTTAAAAATCTTCTCATTGCCTTTTTTACCTAAGAAAAACATGGAAACTATTTTCTTTTCAATCTCTGTAAATTCTTTGACATGCCTTTCCAAAATAAGTTTCTTTGATCCCTCCTTTTGCCAGTGCAAGATTGCTCCCTACAGTAGTAGGGAGCAATCTTGCACTGGCAAGATTAAACCCTTTGTCCAGTCCACTTTTAAATGACTAAACACTTTTCCTCCCATGTGTCTAGTAGATCTCACTGAAACAGGATTTCAACCTTATTACTTTAGAACAAAGCTTATAAGGACACAGGGAAAAATAGGAGTCATAGAAATAGTGGGAGGAGAGGGAAATAATGCATCATGCCATGCAGCTCTGCACAGAGCATTTCTCTGCACTTTGCCTAACATATAAAGAACAAGGACAGTGGCTTTTTTAACCTTGGACTAAAGACAGAAGGATAGCAAAATTCCAAATAGTTCTTAAACTGACACAAGTCCACTTCTTCCCCTCACGGCCCTCCTTCCAGTTTTCCTCTGCTTTCTATTTATATCCCTGCTCTAGTTAATATTTTCCTTGCCTATCTTATTGCAAAATGTATATATACATGCACACATTTTTAAAATAAATTCTCTCTAACCTTTTCTGCTTCCAAATACATTATATCCCTAAGACACTTTTTCTCAAGGCCAATCAAACAAAAATATAAAATGTGTAGGCCAGCTGATTCAGGATAGACAGGATAATTAGGTATAATTAATAATTATAATTATTTCATAATTAGGTATGGAAGAATAATATTTTAATAGATAAATGTTAGCAAGCATTGATTTCACCATAAGCACACAAAATGACAAAAAAAGTGCTTCCATTGATAATAATCAAAACTTAGAGATAGGCAAAGTACAAAAAATGCTGCTTGAGGACGTTTGATTTAAGGCTGTTTACTCTATATATTTTGCCATGTGATGTTGATAACGTGCGTTTTACTGGTGGTAAAGCTTTAACTTATTGAATATCATCTACTAACATGAAATAATTATTGGCTGATCCCCCTCTCCTATAATTTCCCATAACTGTGAAATTCCAGCATCTGAATTTCCAGAAGGAGTGATTTCTATTTGGGAAGATGGCTCAAGTACGCTTGAAATTAGGGCTTATTCTGGGAAGTTAGATTCAGTTTTAAGTATGAAGTAGCTACAGCCCCTCTGCCTGGATGGTGTCAGAAATTCATGCACATGAAATACATTGTCAGTATCAGATACTATTTTATTATTGTTTTAGTTTGGGAATTATTTTTTGCCTAACCATAAAGATTAATTCTCTCCATTGTGCTTAAGTTTTGCAGGGGTATCGGCTCAGTGCCAAATCCTATATACTTTGAGTGAAAACTGTAATAAATGGTTGTACTGTAACTGATTCATGTATCCTGTTGGACATGCAGTGAAAATACTTCAAATTAAGGCATTTTGAGGTCAAGGTCATTACTGGAATCAAATGGCTCTGAACATTCAGTTGCCAAGGGGTTCACATTTTTTATTCTACTGAATTCTTCCTGGAATCTCCAGGGATTGTGGCAGATGGCTTCTGAAAAGTCTCCTCATGGTAGTGGAAAATGATTATCATAAAATGGAAATTATCGTCTACATTTCACAGTAGTGACTGATATTTGAAGTTCTCTGAGCTACAAAGTGTATCTGAAAATTCTCAGAATATTTTACTCTTTTAGCAGAATATGTTCTAGCATTCAGGAAAAATAAAGGCCTGGTCTACACACAAAAGTTGTAATGCTGTAAACTATACAGTATTGTTCTAGAAGTAGAATCCCAACCCAGCCTCAAATTCAGTGTGGATGCAGATGTGAAACTGCTTATACATGTGAGTGTATATTATACACACCTGACAAAAGCATATATATTTTATTTCATAGGATGTTCACCCCATAACAGCCCTGAAAGGGTGAAGGAAGCTGAGAAAGGGGCCAATTAGTGAGAAAGGCCACACAAGAAGGGTTTAGGCTGGAGAAGCACCCCTGACTGGAAGATGGTGCTCAGATGAGCAGATGGGGGACTAGGCTAGTATAAAGCCAGGAAGCTGGCAACAAAAATGGCTGCAGTGAGGAAATCTGCAGCCACCTTCTGTACATTACAGGGAACCCAGGGAAAGAGCAAAATGCTGGGAACCTGTCCCTGAGGGTAGGGCCTACCCTGAAGAAAGAAGGATGGAGGAGAAAGACTGTGGTAGGAAAGTAAGAAGCACTCCAGGGAGAGAGCAGCAAGGTGGGGGACTGAGCAGATCTTGGCTGCGCTGTAGGGTCCCTGAGCTGGAATCTGGAGGAGTGAGTGGGCCTGGCTTCCCCTACCACCCACTGACAGTGTGGCAAACCTGGACAGCATGTCCAGAGAAACACTAAATCCTGGAAGGGGAAACCACAGAGTGACTTGGACAGAGGACTGAGTCCTGAAGAGGAAGCTGCAGCTCCTGTGGCAAGATAAGGGGGTCGCAGAGTGAGAGAACAAAGGAGGGTAAGAGACTGCAAAAGGAGTGGAAGCTAGTCCACAGAATAACCAAGAGGAGGCACCACCTGCAGTGAGTGAGTACGCTATGGCAACTTTCTACACCAAGGGTTCTACAGGTAAACTATTTGGTTTAAAAAAAAATAAAACAAAAAACACCTCAAACCCACAAATCACATTTATAAGCAAAATAGTTGTACTGATCCCAGAAGCTATGTAGACCAAGCCTCAGTGAGAAGTGAATCTTGAGGAATGTCAAAAAGGATATATGTAATGAAGTGACAAGAGTAAAGTCAATTGAAATTAACTCAAAAATCTGAAGTATTTAGGCTTTGCCATACGGGTTTGAATGGCTCAATCCATGAAAAATATGTATATATATCTTCAGTTGCACACAGATAGCCCAACCAGAGACTGGCTTGACAAAAAGGTTCAAGACCACACCCAGTGCCTGCTCCTTGTTTACACAAAAGCCTTTTGTAGTACCTGGACAAAGCTCTGGGAGCATAAAGGGGCCTTAAATTGTAAGCAACTCACCTCCAAGACCCTTTACACTGCCAGAATGGCGTTAAGGGTCCTTCAAGTAAAGGGGAAAAAAAAATCACACCTGAAGGTCTGAGGCCATAACTATTTCCAAGTGAACTGTAGTGAAGCCTCCGAGTAGAATGTTTAATCAAAATGTAATAAAAATAAAGCCACAGTAGTCAGCTGACATATTCCATAGCTACTAACAGTTTAAAAATCTCAGAAGACAGCTCTCCAATGTGAAGTCAACTGACAGAAGCTTCATCTTTTCAAAACAAAACAAAACAAAAATCATGAAGTAGAGAACATCTAAAAATGAAATGTGGTATTCTACAAGGAGAAATAGTTCTGCAAGATATCTAGAAAAAATAGATGTTAAAAGGAAACCACTACGTTTTCCCGGATGCACATTAGCTGTAAGTTACATAATTATGTAATTTACAATATCGCTTGGTAGTACTTGTAATCATGTCCTTTAGCAGTACTATACCTCTCTTCTTCTAATGGAAAGAAAACAACGGAAGCGTATCATGATTTTAGTTATTTCTTTGCAATTACTACTAGGAACAACTGTACCTAATTTGCCTAAATTTTCCACTTATTCAGGCTCATTTTCAAGTGAGACTGTGTACTCAAGCTTTCCTCAGTTTGCATTCCACACCTAGATTTGACAATAAAAGGTCTTCTGCCTCATTAGTAAATTGTGTTTATGTTCTGATCCAAAATCAAGTTCTCTTGATTATAAAAACCCTTAATGAGCTGCAAATGTATATTGTGGGCTCTCACTATTTTTGTCCCAAATAAAATTGAAAGGACTCAAAAACAAAAACAAAACACCCCAAACCCACACAAACAAACAAAAACTAAGAACAAAACTGAAAGGGAGGAACAGAAAATAGAAGGCTTTTGAAAATAGATTCTGGTTGGGGGGGGAGAAAAGAAAGGAGACAATGTTTCTTAGATGCAGAGTTTGTATAAAAGGAACACAGGAGGACAAAAATATTTATTCAAACTAAAAACACAAGGTAGAAGAAACTAAGAAAAAAGTTTCAAAGGGTATGAAACAAATCTAAACTTAAAGTCTACTATATGCACCCCCCCCTGCAAAAAAAAGAGTTTCTATACAGAGCTGCCATTTGTTTCACTCTAACTTAATGGCTCAGTTTTCTTTTGGCCTCTCCTCAATTCTGTACTATGAAACAATGAGGCACTTCTGGTGTTATCAGTTACACTGTTATTCTGTTGTTGATAATCTGCTGGGCTGTAGCTGTAAATATTAGTTATATAAGAAGAAGAACATATTCTGATGTTGTATAAGTGTAAATCCAGTGTAACTCCATGGAAAAGTGAAGTTACTCTGGTGTGAGGGAGCTCAAAATATGTTCCAAGGGGTATGCAGTACACCCATGTATAAATTAAAGTCTTTGAAAAGAGTTACAGCTTCAAACTGTGATCATCTATCCACTAGTATTACCACCTATTGCACATTTTCTTCCAGCAGTTGCACCATTATGTTACCTAGATGCTATGTATACATGTGTTCAATTAAGCAGAACCACTGTTGTTTTTTTATTTTGTGTGGTTGTATTCTTATCTCCCAACCTAAAACAGACATGTCCTGTGCTTCTGGTTTGGAGAGACAGTTTCTGGCTTCAAAAGTTATACACAGTGTTTCTCTTAAATTAGGTGACCTCTATTTGGCCCAAATGATATACCTGCCTATGTTCCCCTATCCCGTAAGACCAGTATTACATGCACTTTTCCACTTATTTTTTATCCTACCATATGTCGCTTATTCTGCACACCATGTCATAATACTCTTTATGACTGCATACACTAGCTGTGATGTCTAGAATACATTTCCAGCAAGTCAATGTTACTCCTGCATTATAGAGCTACAGATAATTTATAAAAAGTTATGCGATTAATAATGACAATCACTTGGGTCACCACTACTTTTTCAGGGTGGAAGGCTGTGGAAAGGAAAGTGTGGGGCATATCTCATTTGCTATACCTAAGGCTACACAATTGCTGTGCCACCTATTTCATACCGCTATTTACTGCTGTGCTACATTACAAAGCTACTATTAACATTACAGGGCTCCTCAATTCAGAGGTGACCTACTTATGCTATCACTTCCTTTTGAGGGAGTCTTGACTGTTTATGCCTGTCACAGGGCTTTTGAGAGAATCATCCTCCCCAACATAGAATATGCCAGTTTTCCACATCCAAGAAAGTCTACTGCATTATTTGTTGATGAACAAAACCAGAAATGCTATGTGGGCACACACAATTTATTCCATTCAGGTTTTGGACCAAAAAAAAAAAAAGGTTGGCTATTGCTACAGGTATCAGTATTCCAGGTAGGAAGAATTTGATAATGCAGTGCAGTAGGGTGCTATTGTGATTGTTTATACTGAAAAGGAGATAGGAACACTCATATCAAAACAACTTCTAAATCTGAAAGCCAATGATTTGGAAAAAGCCAAACACCAGGAGACTTGCCTTCTGCTGCTCTTGCTACAAGATAAAACTAGAAATACTAAAAATAACAAAACTTTTGCCCCTCACAAGGTATAGTCGTATTACTAGTAATTCATAGAGGAGCACTTTCATATCTGCAAGTAAAGATCAGAAACAACTAACAGTACCCTTCTCTGCAATCTCTATTATGTCAGTTTTAGATGAGTTATGAAGCTGAACAAACTATATCCACACTATCATTCTGCCTGTCATGCCAATTGCATTGTCTCTTCATGATGTGACCTACATAGTTAAGCCTTGTCTATACTAGGAAATTGACCTTTTGCTGACAACTAATGCAGAAGATTGTTTAACTGCAAGTGGAGGCAAGACCAAAAGTTTAGCAATATTGCAGAAAGTGTGGTTGAGATTCATTCTGACTGCTTCACTATAGTAGCATATTTCTTCAAAATATACCATCACTTTTCTTCCTCTAGTCCACGTCATTCTGTGGTAGCAAGAGTGGAAGCTCCCATTTAGTCAGGCTGCTGGCATCTTAACCATGTGTCAATTAAACCTGTTCAGGATTAAAAGACCAGAGGCCTCTTGTGCTTTGACTACACCAGTGCTTCAATCAACCCTACCACCTATGGAGCTGCACTAATAATGACAATAAGGTGAGAAAGTGTAGGAAAAAAGTAGATACCATTTAGACTAGACCTTGCAGATTCAACCATAGTTACTGAAATAGTATGAACAGTTTGGTCCTGGCTACACTTGCAGTTACACAGTCTTTTCAATCCGTTGAAGCAGAACCCATTCCCTGGAATTGACACATCTTATGGTGAAATTCTGGTTCCACTGAAGTCAGTAGCAAAACTCTCTGACTTCAATGGGACTGGCAATTCACCTTTTGTGCATGGTTTATGGTATTACCAAACCCAAATGATATAAAATCATGAGTCAGGGCCAAACAATTATGAGATTGGTTTAAAATCGATACTTTACAATGTTGTGCTCTTTACCTACTGTTTGGGTTTTTTTTCAGCTTTTATGTTATATTAATGCTTTCAAGCATGTTGTCAAGCTTTCTTCTGGAACCACGAGGGCTAGAATTGTATCTTTGTGTTTTCAAAAGTGAGATTTTCCCACACGCACCTGACTTAAGAAGTCGGGGCTTTAAAAGTAAC
Source organism: Lepidochelys olivacea (assembly GCF_965140295.1). Classification (NCBI taxonomy): domain Eukaryota; kingdom Metazoa; phylum Chordata; order Testudines; family Cheloniidae; genus Lepidochelys; species Lepidochelys olivacea. The sequence continues at coordinate 174,641,106 of NC_140411.1, forward strand.
AAGAGTTGGCAACTCTGCATTCACGTGAACCTACACCAACTACTGCTACGACCACCGCAAAAAAAAGTGGTGTGGGGTAAGTCTTCTTGATTAGCAAAGTTGGTCTTTGCTGTATCATTACAGTTAAAATAACATCAAAATAAAGCAGAGGCAAAGAGTCCTTCATATCCTTGGAGTGTTACTCAAAAACCATTAAGCCACTCACAATAGATTTCTGATGTTAAGTAAACATCACGAAAAGAGATACGTTATGAAAAAAGTAGAGTTATGGTCATCAACCCTTTGTTAGCATCATCAATGCGAAGAGTCACAGTCTAATCAATTCCTTCTCTTCCAATACAATTTCTTATTTTTATATATCCCTCTCACAATCAGCTCACAAGTCTTGTTCATGTAGGCCAGGGATTGGCAACCTTTGGCACACGGCCCGTCAGGGAAATCCGCTGGCAGGCCAGGCTGGTTTGTTTACCTGCAGTGTCCACAGGTTTGGCCGATTGCAGCTCCCACTGGCCACAGTTCACCTTTCCAGGCCAATGGGAGCCAGGGGAAGTGGTGCGGGCCAAGGGATGTGCTGGCCGCCCTTCCCGCAGCCTCCATTGTCCTGGAACGGTGAACCATGGCCAGTGGGAGCTGCAATAGGCTGAACCTACAGACTCTGCAGGTAAACAAACTGGCCCGGCCCGCCAGTGGATTTCCCTGATGGGCCACATGCCAAAGGTTGCTAATCCCTGATGTAGGCACACAAAAGGACTGAGGGAAGAGTTGTACATTTGATTATATGGCACTTGCTTATCTATCATTTCTTGTTGCCCATTTTTGTCTTTATCTAGCATTAACGTTTGACCCACTGAAAATGTGCTCACCGTGACTGTATGTGGTGGGTCCTTTGACCGGCTGGCCAAATGAAAAGGGTTTGCTGCCTAATAATGGCTCCTTTTGGAACTGGTGGCAGAGGGAAAGATTTACCTGGATGACGCAAGGAGAAACAGGAAGTGGCCAGACCAGATGGAGGGGCACTGTCCTTCCAGGTGACCAGAGGTGGGGTGGCATTTCTACAATGGGGGCAGTTCTGGAAGAGCCCACTCACACTGGGATAAGGCTGGCAATACTCACCCTCCCACCTATGTAGTCAGGGTAGAACTAATTTCTTCATGATTTGTGGGGGTATTATGCTGATTGTCCTCTCCTTGTGGTTGTATTAGGAATTTTTCCCTCACAGCTAGGTTGGCCAATGTGTGAGTGTGGGGAAGTTGTCTTCCCCCACACCACTGCTTAAGGGACTTTAAGTCAAAATGCTGCAACTTAACCAAAAATGTGACAGATGTCCAGTGCAGGATTATGGAAGGGACCCTGATCAGATCAAATGGATTGGAAAGGGATTTAGAGGAAAACAGCCCTTAAGGAAGCTAGAGAAGGAGAGCCCTGGGCTCCTAATATATGGTACTGCAGGGAGCCACTTCCCTCCTTCCTCTTCCAACCCCTTAACACTTATACAAGGGAAAGGTAGCAGGAGGCCAGAAATGGGCTGGCTGACACCATGTTGGGAAGGGGAAGGACTGACAGCAGACCTCCAAAATAGTTGGAAATGATAAAGTAAATAATGATGACCTGTGCTTTACAGTTAATTGGTACGTATTCCCAAATATTTTAGGTGAATAAAACTATGGCCTATTTAAACCACATGCATTGCCTCATGTGTCTGTGTCTTCCATGTGGCTGGAAAATGGCATTGCTGCATCTCAAAGCCCCTTTTTTAAAAAGGTCAAGAGGTTTCAACCTTCAAGAGCATCAACCACAAATAAAAGAACGGATTTCTTCTTCATCAAGTATGTCAACAGAGTACATTGTTAGAGGCAATGGTGCAGACATTGCTAAAGTAATTAAGGATGGAGGACTTACAGGTGACAAGTTTCACATCTTGTATTTAGTTTGTGAAAAATGTCTGGCAGTCTCAACTGCTAAGAAAGTCTTCTTCTGGTTGAATATAGTTTAACTTAGAGGCAAAACAAACTGACGGGACATGAATACAAGGTGGAATTACATATTTCATTAACAGAAATAAAAATGTATGAATACTGTTTTTTAAAAAGTTTGTATCCCTTCTTCAGTGTAATTTGGTTCAACACATATGTATACTCCTTTGCCTAAATGAGAGAGACCTTCTAAGTCAGCTTCCTTGAGTCATCTAACACAATAAGCTTCTGGAACCTCAAATTAATTTTGATCAATTAATTTACTTGAAGCACAAATATTCATTAGAGATCCCAAGGCTAGCTTTCAGAACGTGATGGAGCAGTTGTAGGGTAATGTCCAGTTTAGCAAGGCGATCAAAACCCTGATTGAATGAGCTTGTCACACTAATGGCTTATGTTTGCACAGCTTGCATTTGAATTGAAAGACATGCATTGCTCTGTGAAAGTTAGGAATCTTCAGATCAAAAAAACAACTAAAGTAAAGAATACTCTTTTGAGGAATTGGGAACAGCATCAGCAGTAACTCCCCAAACAGCTTTCAGTTCCTTTCTCTGCTTAAGATTTCCCAGAAGCACTAGTAGGAGCAATTCCTAATTCAAGAATTCACACATCAGCCTTTGGAAATGATTTTCACAAACTTCTTCAATGGTATGCCAGCCACAAAATGAGCAATTTGTTCTCCAAGTGTTTTGCTCTCAAAATTCTTTGCTGTTCCTGTCATGAATAACTTCAATATAATGTGAGCTATTCATTATATTCCTGGAAGGAGTCATATTGACCTGATCTTGCCAGTTCACTTTTTGAATTCTTAAATTCTCTACCAACAAGCAAATGTTCTGAATGAGTCTAACATATCAGAAGATGACTCTGCAGTCCTAAAAAAACAGGTTGGTATCCAAAGAAGCAGAGTATATCATTTTTGAAACTAAACCCCAGTTGATTTACAGACATGAGTGCAGCCCTGATAGAAGTGCTGAGTCAAATGAACTGCATGACAGCTAAAGCAAGTTATATTGTCTGCCAGAATTGACTACTCTTACCCTCTTGGTCCTTGTCCCATGTGACATCTACTGTACCTTTCTCTTCTCCCTCCCCTTCTTGATATCAGTGTTTAATTTAAAAAAATAACACTTGCTGACAGGGCCGTCCCTAGGGGAGTGCAGAGCCTGGGACATCAGAAAGTCGGCACCTATCTGCTGCGGGGGTGCTCCCCCCCACGCTGCCCAGGGTCCACTCCCACTCCATCCGGTAGGCGCTGGGAGGAAGAGGGAGGCGCTGATTGGCAGGGAGAGAGTCCCCGACCACCACTACCCGCCTCCTTCTCTTTGGAGTGGTGGTCGTGGAACCCCCCATCTCAGGACAGTGCATCTCATGCCTTCCAACCAGCTGAGTCTCCTTCTGCTTTCTCCCCCCAGACATTTCCTGGTGCAAGTGCTAGAGGAGCCAACTAGGGGGGGGGAGCTTTTCTTGACCTGCTGCTCACAAACCGGGAAGAATTAGTAGGGGAAGCAAAAGTGGATGGGAATCTGGGAGGCAGTGACCATGAGTTGGTTGAGTTCAGGATCCTGACACAGGGAAGAAAGGTAAGCAGCAGGATACGGACCCTGGACTTCAGGAAAGCAGACTTCGACTCTCTCAGGGAACAGATGGGTAGGATCCCCTGGGGGACTAAAATGAAGGGGAAAGGAGTCCAGGAGAGCTGGCTGTATTTCAAGGAATCCCTGTTGAGGTTACAGGGACAAACCATCCCGATGTGTCGAAAGAATAGTAAATATGGCAGGCGACCAGCTTGGCTTAACGGTGAAATCCTAGTGGATCTTAAGCATAAAAAAGAAGCTTACAAGAAGTGGAAGGTTGGACATATGACCAGGGAAGAGTATAAAAAATATTGCTCGGGCATGTAGGAATGAAATCAGGAGGGTCAAATTGCACCTGGAGCTGCAGCTAGCGAGAGGTGCCTCTCAAAATCGCACCTCAGTCAAGAGTAACAAGAAGGGTTTCTTCAGGTATGTTGGCAACAAGAAGAAAGCCAAGGAAAGTGTGGGCCCCTTAATGAATGAGGGAGGCAACCTAGTGACAGAGGATGTGGAAAAAGCTAATGTACTCAATGCTTTTTTTGCCTCTGTCTTCACGAACAAGGTCAGCTCCCAGACTGCTGCGCTGGGCATCTATTCCCCATGTTGTGATGGCCAGCCCTCTGTGGAGAAAGAGGTGGTTAGGGACTATTTAGAAAAGCTGGATGTGCACAAGTCCATGGGGCCGGACGAGTTGCATCTGAGAGTGCTAAAGGAATTGGCAGCTGTGATTGCAGAGCCATTGGCCATTATCTTTGAAAACTCGTGGTGAACGGGGGAAGTCCCGGATGACTGGAAAAAGGCTAATGTAGTGCCAATCTTTAAAAAAGGGAAGAAGGAGGATCCTGGGAACTACAGGCCAGTCAGCCTCACCTCAGTCCCCGGAAAAATCATGGAGCAGGTCCTCAAAGAATCAATCCTGAAGCACTTACATGAGAGGAAAGTGATCAGGAACAGTCAGCATGGATTCACCAAGGGAAGGTCATGTCTGACTAATCTAATCGCCTTCTATGATGAGATTACTGGTTCTGTGGATGAAGGAAAAGCAGTGGATGTATTGTTTCTTGACTTTAGCAAAGCTTTTGACACGGTCTCCCACAGTATTCTTGTCAGCAAGTTAAAGAAGTATGGGCTGGATAAATGCACTATAAGGTGGGTAGAAAGTTGACTAGATTGTCGAGCTCAACGGGTAGTGATCAATGGCTCCATGTCTAGTTGGCAGCCCGTGTCAAGTGGAGTGCCCCAGGGGTTGGTCCTGGGGCCGGTTTTGTTCAATATCTTCATAAATGATCTGGAGGATGGTGTGGATTGCACTCTCAGCAAATTTGCGGATGATACTAAACTGGGAGGAGTGGTAGATATGCTGGAGGGCAGGTATAGGATACAGAGGGACCTAGACAAATTGGAGGATTGGGCCAAAAGAAATCTGATGAGGTTCAATAAGAATAAGTGCGGGGTCCTGCACTTAGGATGGAAGAACCCAATGCACAGCTACAGACTAGGGACCGAATGGCTAGGCAGCAGTTCTGTGGAAAAGGACCTAGGGGTGACAGTGGACGAGAAGCTGGATATGAGTCAGCAGTGTGCCCTTGTTGCCAAGAAGGCCAATGGCATTTTGGGATGTATAAGTAGGGGCATAGCGAGCAGATCGAGGGACGTGATCGTCCCCCTCTATTTGGCATTGGTGAGGCCTCATCTGGAGTACTGTGTCCAGTTTTGGGTCCCACACTACAAGAAGGATGTGGATAAATTGGAGAGAGTCCAGCGAAGGGCAACAAAAATGATTAGGGGTCTGGAACACATGACTTATGAGGAGAGGCTGAGGGAACTGGGATTGTTTAGTCTGCAGAAGAGAAGAATGAAGGGGGATTTGATAGCTGCTTTCAACTACCTGAGAGGTGGTTCCAGAGAGGATGGTTCTAGACTAATTCTCAGTGGTAGAAGAGGACAGGACAAGGAGTAATGGTCTCAAGTTGTAGTGAGGGAGGTTTAGGTTGGCTATTAGGAAAAACGTTTTCACTAGGAGGGTGGTGAAACACTGGAATGCATTACCTAGGGAGGTGGTAGAATCTCCTTCCTTAGAAGTTTTTAAGGTCAGGCTTGACAAATCCCTGGCTGGGATGATTTAATTGGGGATTGGTCCTGCTTTGAGCAGGGGGTTGGACTAGATGACCTCCTGAAGTCCCTTCCAACCCTGATATTCTATGATTCTAGGGCCTGCCAGTGGGCAGAAGGCACTGGGGTGAGGGGGAGACTCTGCTGGGGGCGGGTCTTCCTTGCCCCCCCCACCTGCCTCTCACCTCCCTGTTTGCCTCCTGACCTGCCTCGCTCACCCTGCTCCCGCCCACCTCCCTGCCCAAGGAGCCTCCCAAAGCACCGGGCCTGGGGCAGTCACCCCAATTCGCCCTATCCAAGGGATGGCTCTGCCTATTGATATCTTGCTTTGTTCACTGTTGGACAGCTCTGCTGCTCCATGGCTGCAATGCATCAGGGAGAAAGAAAGGGCATTCTCACACTTCTATGCAGGGCATGATTAACTCAAGAATAAGCCTAATATTGTTAGCCCTTGATGGTAAGAAGAGCAGAGTAACAAAGAACATCCTAAATACAGAAGAATATATTTGGATTCTGTTTGACAACTGTAAAGGTTTTATCTGGGATCAGCCCATACAGAAATAACTCTGGATAAGAAAAAAATGCATTAATATATGTTCCATGAGGCCCATGACTGGGAACAAGAAATAATAAAACCAATTACTAGACCTTATTGTTTTGCACAGTGCGTGGGTGGGTTCCAGTGGACATATACTCAATTTAGTACATTTTTCATATCACTATGTGTGTGGTAAATTAACTTGTAGTGCCTAAGGCATCTGTTCATTGGTTACAGCTTAATTATTTTCCTACACAGAACAACAACATACAAAGGAAACCTTGCATTTTTTTAAACACTGTTTCCATAAAACAGGTTTCATTTTAGGTACAAATAATATTCTTTGTACAGAAAAACAGAATCTTTGTAGAAAATAAAGAAGGTCTAATCTACGAATAGGTTTCTTGAAATTCATTTGTGAAGTGCCAATTGTCTGAAAAAGCATTTATAAATACAAAACTGAATTCCAATGGGTTCACCCACTCTTAGTAATAATTTTAGAAGTATATAAACAAGCATATTTAATCTTCTCTTGTATTTTTTATAGTTGAAATGATCACTTGCTTGATCCTGATGATTCTGGTATAAGCATAGCAGGCTATCAGCTAAGACCTAACTGCCAGCAGATGCTTCCACTCCAACTTCACTATTCATTACTAAGTGTTTAATTTTGTACATTTTCCTCTTCCATTAAGAGTGGAAATTCAAAACACTTTTTGAAAAGATATTTTATATGATGGAAGGGCACAAACAAAGTTTTAAGGCAGTTGCAGTGAAACGTCAACATTAAGCTCGCATTTTATGTAACATAAGTGTGTAAAAATTCCAAGAGATGCATCTTCTCTTTTAAAAACATACTTCATTTTTCATTAAAACACAACTTTAGTTAAACACTGCTAGAAAGTAATAAAATTTGACGTTATTTGACTAGAAATACGAGTGCAACAGAGCCCCAGTAATTTGGATAAATGATTGGCATTCTGAATAACATCACAATATGGTGGCTAAATAATACATTTTGGTAAAATAAAGATAATTTTACAGTTTTTTTTTCTTTATTTAGTGAGAAGTGGTTGATTCTTGATAATGAGATTTCAACAGCGCACTCTGCTATTAAATCTCTGCTTAGAAGTTGGGGGAAGCAGTCATAATAAGTGTGCAATTTATGGGACATGCCGATTTGCTAGATGCAAACTGGTGAGGCTCTATGGTATAACACTTTCATTAGAAGAGTTGGGTTCTTCTGAAATAAGAGCAAATATACTAAAACATATACATTCAAAGAGGATGGGAAATAAGCAACAAGAAATCCCCTTAAATGATGGAAATTATACTCTAAAACAAAATGAAAACTTGGTGACATAATCAGAAGGTTAAAATGTCCAAGAGGGAGACAAAGTAAATAGGTCGAGGATGGATATATATATATATATAAACTCCAAGCCCCCACAATCTGTTCTGTCTTTTCTATTTAGATTTTAGGTTCTTTGGAGAGGGATGGTCTCTTACTACATATTTATACTTGTCATAAATATAAAGGGAAGGGTAAACCCCTTTGAAATCCCTCCTGGCCAGGGGGAAGCTCCTCTCACCTGTAAAGGGTTAAGAAGCTAAAGGTAACCTCGCTGGCACCTGACCAAAATGACCAATGAGGAGACAAGATACTTTCAAAAGCTGGGAGGAGGGAGAGAAACAAAGGGTCTGTGTCTGTCTATATGCTGGTCCTTACCGGGGATAGACCAGGAATGGAGTCTTAGAACTTTTAGTAAGTAATCTAGCTAGGTATGTGTTAGATTATGATTTCTTTAAATGGCTGAGAAAAGAATTGTGCTGAATAGAATAACTATTTCTGTCTGTGTATCTTTTTTGTAACTTAAGGTTTTGCCTAGAGGGGTTCTCTATGTTTTTGAATCTAATTACCCTGTAAGATATCTACCATCCTGATTTTACAGGGGGGATTTCTTTATTTCTATTTACTTCTATTTTTTATTAAAAGTCTTCTTGTAAAACACTGAATGCTTTTTCATTGTTCTCAGATCCAAGGGTTTGGGTCTGTGGTCACCTATGCAAATTGGTGAGGCTTTTTATCCAACATTTCCCAGGAAAGGGGGGGGTGCAAGTGTTGGGAAGATTGTTCATTGTTCTTAAGATCCAAGGGTCTGGGTCTGTAGTCACCTAGGCAAATTGGTGAGGCTTTTTACCAAACCTTGTCCAGGAAGTGGGGTGCAAGGTTTTGGGAAGTATTTTGGGGGGAAGGACGCGTCCAAACAGCTCTTCCCCAGTAACCAGTATTAGTTTGATGGTGGTAGCGGCCAGTCCAAGGACAACGGCTGGAATATTTTGTACCTTGGGGAAGTTTTGACCTAAGCTGGTAAAGATAAGCTTAGGAGGTTTTTCATGCAGGTCCCCACATCTGTACCCTAGAGTTCAGAGTGGGGGAGGAACCTTGACAATACTGTTCATAGATCAATGGGGCCCTTGTCATAGTTGAGCCCTCTTCTCACTAAATACAAATAATTAGTAAATGGCTTTATTACCTTGTCAACATTTTTAAAATGGCTTTGTGATTCTTCTGTCATGCTTAAAAGAACTCTAAACAATTTATGTTTCTGCCAAATAATATTTGCTCTCAGCTGTGTTAAATAGAAGTTCAGTTTGATTGAGTTTATTGCCAGTGTGGACCTCCGTAAATAGGTCTCATTGAACGAGTTCAGATACTCATCCCATGATGCATATTTTGCTTTTGCTGTCTCCTGGAATCTACCATATGTGGAAGCTGTGCTGGGAATTCTAGGATAGGTTCCCAGAGAGAGTTCAAACTGTAGTGGTTTAGAGTATTCCAGTGTGGACACAGTGCAAAACTACAATGTTTCAGGGAACAAATCAATATAACTAAAGGTCAGAGTGAACTATTTGTGCTAAAAATCAGTACCATCTCACTGGTTCAATCAGGGATGTTTCATTTCTCTTGTGTAGACAGCCTAAATATATATATAAAAAAGGTCTCAGGGAGCTACATTTTGACCACAAAATGGTGGAGAAATATGTTGGAAAATAATGGTGAAAAAAATGAGTTATTATAGACCACCAGGAGAGAGAGAGAAAGAACAATAAAAATCCTGGGACCAACTCTCAAAGTATTCTAAAATTCACAGGTTACTATGTTCATGGGGTATTTTAAGTACCAACAGTTAAACAAGCAGGCAGGAAATATCAAAAGAGTTTCTTAAATTACATAGAAGACACTTATCTCTTAAGTGTCTCATTTCAAGGGGGATCACTCATGTTAATCACAAGGTTACTTATGTTCCATCCATACTATTTGGAATCTCCTCATTTTTATTGTGCATTTGCAATAGAAATACACAATCATGAAACTGCAGTTATAGAAATAATTATTTACACTAACTGAAGTAATCGTACTGCATTTCAAGTTTACTGAATGAAAAAACACCTTCATTATGTGTGTTTGTGATCCATTGTGTCTCACATCTGCACCTTGGCAGGGTAAGAGGAATAGTAAACGATGACTTTCTAGATAAACTGAGACACCAACCAGAGTAGACATAATCCAGGATCTACTTCTTACAAGGAACAAATTGCAAATATGGAAAAGATAAGAGAAATTTGGAACTACTAACGAATCTATTTGTTTTCCAGCATCTTAAGGAAATGAATAACAGAATGCAGCAATGGCATCACACATCAGGAATGTCAGACTATCCAACAAGTGACATATGTGAAATTAGTCTGGTATTTTCAGTCCAATTCCCCATGGACAGATGTGATGGTTTTGTGATCTGGACAACTGGCACCATTGACAGTTTCAGCAAAAAGGTCAATAATTGAATGGAAACTTGCAATTATTTTGCCTGTTCTGTGGCTAGAGGACTGCAGGCTCCAGAGTTGTCAATAAGTCACCTTTCTTAAACACTAAATTCAGATGAAAAATCCAGATAAGTTTAAAAAAAGAAAAAGGAGAAAGCCAATAAATGGAGGAGTGAAAAAATGAGTCATCTATTATAAGAGAAAGCAGTCACAGAGTCATATCTTGCTACAATATCTTACTAACAAAGCATTTATATAAAGTCATAGATCAGCACAGCGACGATGATATTTTGTCCGATTACAACTTTGAAACCTACACCACCACCACTTACGACAAGATGAAATTCTAATAAGATATATTCTCATATCAGCACATTAGGTCATAACTTGCAGGCCTCGGCATGCTGTTCAATGCACAGCACAAAGGTGCCATTGGGTCATTGGCTTCCATTTTACACAAACCCTTTTATATCAGAGTGCTTTATCACAACTGGAATGTCATCTCTGACCCTAAAATTGAGAGTATTACTCAAGCAGACAGCCAAGCCCATCTGTCAGTTTTCTCCCACACATCCAGGGGAAAGCACTAAAGGAAAGATATATAGCCTGACTCTGTCACCTCACACTTTTATGTATTCATTTATACCTGTGTATAGCATATCAGAACGATAGCATTTTACTATAATATTATAAAGATGAAAATGACCACGTAAGGAGTATCAACCTTGTTGTTTTAGTTATTACACATAACTACTAGGCATAGTTACACATCTACCCCACTATCCGTTCTTCAGCCAGCCGATCATCCAATCCACACAGACTCCTTCTACCCAATTTCCTTAAACTTTTAAAGATAAAAAGTTTTTTAAAAGAAAGTGGAAAGAACACCAACTGTAAGATAGTATTTGCTGTATTTCTTCAAATAGCTTTGTATTGTAATGTTGATATTTTTAAACTGCCTCATTAGTGCAGTAGGAATTCTGTTTCAACTGTAGTTTGAACATTCAGAACAGAGGCTTATCATGCCCTTCTAAGAAAAAATGCAACAAGGAAACACTGGTCTCCAGGAATGACCAGTTTCCAATATATACCTCAGGACCTGATCTTCCCAAAAAACAAAAACACCACACAGCACACCAAACAAAAAAAAAACAAAACACCACACAGCACACACATATCAGCACACACTGTGTCAGTTGATCATGATTAAGCCTTAATCTCATCACATCTATCACCTTCCTTTATACATTCTTTCCAGGGCCAGGTACATTCTGTGAATGAAGTTGGTTTAAAACGTCAGTCTAGGGACTAGCATTTGTTTATATGGTATTTATCTGGTTACACAAGTTAGCCCGATCAGTACAGAACATCTGAATTCCCAGATCACTTTCCTGCTTTCTACTTATGACTATATTACTCATATTAAACTAAGCTAAGGTTGAAACTTTCTCTCTGCATCACATGCAGACTGTATAACAGATTACAATTTGACTGAACAAATTAGTAACTTCCCTTTAAATGACATCCTATTTATAAATATCTACAGTGAGGAGGCCTATGAATGTCATAAGTGAAGGATGGCCTCCCAAAGTAAAATCTTAAATTCATTCCTGACAAACAGTAGCCATATCAATGAGGAGACTAACATCCCAAAGGGACAGAATGGAATGGGGCACATAAGAACAGACAGAATTGGAAGGACTGAGTAGTAGACTGGCAAATGCACTGACGTGTGCCAAGGTAATCCTGAGGCTACAGAACCGACTAATTGTTGATGTCAGCTCAGTCAGAATGGAGGTAATACTGAGTCAAGAAAATGAGGATGGGGTCTTTCAACCAGTACATGGTGCAAGCAGTGCCTTCTCCAACACTATTATTCACACCTAGAAAAGGAAGTGTTGGCTCTGGCCTGGAAGTGCGGATAGGTTTCATACATACCTGTTTGGAAAAAAGTTCAAATTTGTCTCAGAAGACAAGCTATTACAGGTGACTTTTTCACCCATATCTAACTTCTGAAGCGGTATAAAGGTGGGTAATATGCTTTTTCATCCCTTATTGTTTTAATGTACAGATAAGGCTGAAACCAAAAGCATGGACCTGAACAGTCCATAACACTGGTGTGAAGTTTTAGTAGGTTGACCCAGGCATGAGTATTTAGAGGCACAAACAAGAACTCCAGCTTTAAGCCATCGGGATTTCAAAATACGATGCAGACCCAGCAACTCGTGGTCTATTATTTACCACACAGGTTTTGGCAATACAGCAGATGACCTTCCTGAACTATCATGAATGTGATATAAACAACATAACATAGTAGACGAGCACGTTTGTTCAATTCCTTCATTAAGGAATTGAGTTTTGGGTTCTGTGGTGAAGCTTCACCTCTTCATGTGCAGTGGCTCTTGGGACTGCATTTACTGTGATTAAAAACAGAGTGAGAACATATTTGAAACAAGCAAAGAGCAAGTTATAGTGGGGAAGATGGTACTTTAAAGAATTAAGTAATTATGCCTAACACATTTCGGGAAAGAGACTAAAATAGATCTTGGGATTGTAAGAATTATTCTTTTTTTTTGTGTGGAAAAAAGGGCACAGAGACCAGCAATTGATAAATATGTGAGGTAGGATGTCCATGCATGCCATGGGAATCGAGTGGTGGATCATTCTGGCTAAAGACTTGTGTGATTTGCCTAGTCACCGCTGACTATTATTAAAAGGCAGGAATCTTAGGTACTTATATGATCACATTACCCTCCAGACACCTTGCCTCTGTGATCTGTTCCTCCACAATTACCTTACAGTAGCATTTTCCAGAGCAAAACACCACACACGAGGATTTTGTCCTCAGTCAGTTAACAGAAAAAAAGTGAAATTGATGCACAATTCAAGGGTGAGACAAGAGTTCATTAATTCCCAAAAAGTTCACTATACAAGTGTTTTTAAAAAGATGTATGCAGTGTTGTAGTAGCCATGTTGGTCCCAGGATATTAGAGAGACAAGACCAGCTTCTGTGGGGGAAAGAGACAAGCTTTTGCGCTTACTCAGAACTCTTCTTCACATCTGGGAAACTAACTCTGACTGACACTGATAAATGCAAGGTGGAAGAGATTGCTTAGCATAAGTAGTTAACACATATTTCAAGGGACCATTCAAGGTAAAGTGACCTGTTAACACCCCTCCAGTAATAGGGAGGAAAGGAAGGGGGATGCATCCGATGAAGTGAGCTGTAGCTCACGAAAGCTTATGCTCAAATAAATTGGTTAGTCTCTAAGGTGCCACAAGTCCTCCTTTTCTTTTTACGGATACAGACTAACACAGCTGCTACTCTGAAACCTAGTTATAGACTGTTTCTAATAAACCATAAATCTAGCATCTCTATTCAGACCAATTTCTGTCCGCCCAATAAAAGATGTTACCTCATGCATCTTGTCTCTCTAATATCCAGGGACCAACACAGCTACAACAATACTGCATACATATATACACTATATACACCTTTATATTTTAAGACACCAGAAAAAGCTCAAGTGTCTAATCTATTTTTTTCCAGCCAGGAGGTGAAGCCAGACAAGTCCAAAAGAAATCTACATGAACCAAATATCTTTAAAAATTCCATTCAGAGTTACACTTGCAATTTCGGTGGGGCTACAGGAATGAAATTCACAGCTGAACTTTGTCCCCTGAGCATAGAAAGTACTCCCCTCACCCCCCGCCCCAAAATGGGAAGCCACTGTCGGTATTAATGGTGACAGTCAATTCTAAAAGAGTCAAGTCGGAACAACACAACTGAATTAAAAGTGTAATCTTTCTAAAAAGCAAACAGATGAAAGATTTCCATAGTCTAGCTCCAATTATGTCAATAACATTACACCTGGGATAAATTTGGCCAAACATCATCTGGATAATAGAAAAGTTGTTTGTCTCTGTCAGCAGTTTATATGAGAAGAAATCAATGCCAAGAGAGAGAATGTATCAAGATTTCCTGAGAGATTAGTTATAATGATTTAAAGCCTTACAGTCTTAAGCTTTTTGTTACCCTCCTACTGCTCTAACAGACTGGAAGCAAGGAAGACTGGTAGAAAAACATTTCCATTCAAGACATCCAACATGTGCATCTTTCAAGCGGATCTTACATGCCATGCTCAAGTATTAGACACTTTAAATGGTTCAAGGTTAGCTCATAAGCTCATTTTAACTATTTCTGTCCTAACAAATACTCACTACTGCCAAAGAAATGTCAATCCAAGGGCTTCAGCTAATAACATGAAAAGTGTTCATTTCTTGTATGGTACTGTTGCTATTAAGACCTTCACAACCCCTATTTGTCAGTAATTAACATTACCACAGTTCACACAATATACTTTTTACAAAAAAAAAAGGGCACACTATCAGTGTGGTACCATCTGTTAGAGAAAAGGCAAAACTGTAAACATTAGTTGTAGAATGTCATGAGGATTCCATCCCAAACAAGCATTATCTGCCAAGGTCTCTATAATAAGATCTGTTCTTCATATATGGGGAACCCGATCCTGACACTAAATCTCTGTCTGCTGGCACAATAATCTGCCCAAATGTATGTGATTACTGGATCAGCCTCATGGTATGGATAATGCAGACAGTTATGAAAATTATGGAAAACTGCTTCTTTTGAAGACAGTAACCACAGTAATTTTTGCTCAGGGGGCTTCAAAAATAGAAAGGAAGACATAAAAATATATAAATAAATCAAGATTTATTTTGTCACAGTATCTGAGTTGGCATAATTATTTCCTGTTCAGTAAACAAATGAGTAATTCCCCTTTAAATAACATCTGAAGTCTGATCCTGTGAAGATACCAGTTTAACTTTCAACTTGAAAAATTGCCGATACTGTTAAGTACACTCTGATATGGTGACTGTTGGTAAACGTACTCTGCATGACAGTTTTATGGAAACAAAAATTCCCTTGATGCTACGACTCAAGGAATTCAGAGAGGAAGTGGAGAAGGCCGAAATAGGGCCTAATCATGAACTATTTACTCACATTGGTAAGCAGTTATTGACACAAGTGGCTGCACTGAAGCCAAAATTTATAGGAGCACACATGTAAGTATAGGTTACTTGGCTTATCAGTTGGTACAAATGTGGGAGGTACAGAATTGAATAAAGTTTACCTTTCAAATGAAGTACAAGCCATATTTCACAGTTTCCTGTAGTTGTAATATAAAATATTTTTTAGGCACATTAGAAAAAGACTCCAACTATAATATAATACAGGATAAGTAACTTTTGAAATACAACACAAGTGTTCTTTAAAACTAAAAGGAAACAGTGGTTTGAAGGATTTATTATAACTATGAGAAATAAACCAAAATCATAAAACTTCAGACAGGAAGCACTTAGTGAAACCACCTGGAGGAGTCTGCTGCCACTCAAGGCGTCTTCACCTACTTTCCAACATTAGGATTGGCTCTGGTTAAATCACGCTTAAGTAATCAATGCTGGCATGGGAGGGATGCTCAATCACGCAACAAGGGAGTGACCCAAGTTGGTGTATCTTTTAGGAAGCCTCTTCCAGCTAGGCCCTTGTGGCCCCAGATGCAACGTGAAACTGCCCTCCTTTGGTTAAACACCCAGGAGAAAGCACCCATACAAACATCTGTAGGGCCAGAATACCCTATGTTGTCCCTGTCACTCTGCAGGGGACAACAACTTGTGGATTCATACAGAAACAGATCCACCTCTTCCCCACAACTTTCTTCTGCCCCCTGGCCCTTCCCCCGACACAAATACTCTCTCTGCCCAAAAGAGCTGTTGCATGTGACCACCACACAAAGCCCTCACAGAGCTGGGCTTGGCATATGTAAAATTGCTAGCACCCCCTACACGGGGTCCTGAAGTCGCACCCTCAGATAGCCAAGGAGCGTCAGTTCTACGGAATCTGGAAGGATTGATGACGTTAGCCCATAAGGGTCTAATTCTGCTTCCTCTGATTTACTGAGGGCAGGATCAGTCCCTAAGCAATATGACAATGTTATCTTACAGACAGTGATCAACTGGCAGGACACCTTTCTGAAGCTAACAGAACCATAATGTCTGTGTGTCCAGTTTCATGATTGGTTTGTCCCATATCATGGCTATAAAATGAAGAGATAATCTAACATTAACATACTTCTAACTTATGTATAAACAAACAAGAAAATAATCACTGATACCATTGAAAAAATATATATTTAAGAAATGTTAACAATTCAAACAAGCTGCCAAGATGTGGATTAAGAGAGAGGGAAACATATGAAGGTATGTAAAAGGCATAGAATGGTGTGAGGCACCACTCTGCATCCCCCGTCTCAGTTTCTCCTTCCCTCAGGGCCCCTTAAGAACTACATAGACTCCAAAAGGTATAACACAATTCCACTGCTGGTGTTCTACTTTAAGTCCAAATAAACTTAAAGTTTTTTTCCACCCAGACTTAACATAAAGTTTCTTCCAACCAGACTTCAGATGTCCCTGGTCCTCCCGGAGGATCTGTTGTCTGTAGTTTTCCACCATCTCTCCTCACCAAGGAATGTCATCGTCTTTCTTCTTTGGGCTGTGCAGATTCATATAGGTTGCTGGTGCAGAACCTTTTTCACCCTGTTCTCAGGCTACTCCCAGTCCCAGTCCTTCCTACCTGAAGTACTGTCTTTTCCTGCTCGCTGAGCCACTGGAGAAGATGCAAGGACTAACCTGACTTCTTTCACCTTCTCTCTGCTGCAGCTTCTGGTTGCTCCCCCTCAATTAAACCTCTTGCTCGCTTTTATAATCACTTACTTTCTTTTCAGCTGGGTATGACAACTGACAAGGAAGGCCACCCTGTTAAAATATGCTGGACAAGAAAAAAATAGGTTTATCAAAACATTTTGCATTTAAAACAAAGGAAATACTACCTGTGGTTAGTGAACGTAACTGATTGTTTCTAGGCACCATGGCCCAGATCCACAAAGGTAAGCAGGTACCTAAACCCCAAGCTCAGATGCCTACATTTAAAGTTTAGGCATTTAAATCCCAGGTTTGACTCCACTGCAATACACAAAACTCCTGCCAAACCTTGTAAGCACCTAAAAGTATTCAGCAACCAAATTTTCAGGGTAACAATTTCCTAAGTTTCTTCCTCTTAGCATGCACACTGCTGCCTATCTCACACCTAACCCCAGATCAATTAACAAATGGGTGGGGTGGGAAGATAGACATCCAGCCAGCTAAGTCACATGTGGGGCTCAATACAGTAGGTGTGCTCAGAGGCCATTCAAAATCCAACCTGAGGAGCAGGTGCTGCTGCCCACCTTATAATTCTTTGACAAGTGGTTAGACCATTCACTTGGGATGTGAGAGACCAAGGTTCAACCCTCCCCTCCCATCTCTGCCAAAGGGGGAGAAAGGATTTGAACAGGGGTCTCTCACCTCAACAGAGAGTGCCTTAACCACTGTGCTATGGGGTATTCAGATGTGGGACTCCCTCAGTCTCTCCTGTTGAAGCTGTTCCAATTTGGATAAATAAAGTGATTGGAGCAGGGGGACTGGACCGGATTCAGAGTCTCCCACAGATGTACAAAGTCATTCTCAATCTCACTGTCAGTCTATGGTTCTGTCAAGGCTGAAACCCCACTCTGTCACTCCGAGTGCAGGAAGTGGGGGCCTGCAAGGATTTCAAAAATTAAAAATACTTGCCACTCCAGCCTTGTATTAAACTCCCAAGATTACAGCTTTTCTCTGACCTTCACTTGGTAAATGCTGCTACCACCCAAATGCAAAAAAAAAAAACAAAAAAAAACTTTGAACCCAGGAAGGAGCACTTGGGAATTTCTCCCTGTGGGGTACCCTCAAGTCCTTTCACCCCCCGCCTCCAGGGAAGAGCTCAGAGGAAAACAAAGGAAATTAGCTGTTACCACCAGTTAATCAAACAGCATATGCACAAACCTCTTCAGACACCAAAAATCCAATTCTGTTCTTTAAAAAGGTAAAATTTATTAAAAACAAAAAGAAAGAAAATACATCTGGAACTTAGGCTTTTGCTAGATTTTAAAAGAGCAATTCCAAAAATCAAACACCCAAAATAACTTTCTTGGGGGTTCAGCTTAAAGGTTACAAGCAAACAAAAGCATCTGGGGTAGCACAGAGGAGTTCACAAGCCAATAAGAAATAAAAGAAATAATCCTAATTGCGTCTTTTTAGACATTTCCTAATTTTCCTCACATATCTGAGGCTCCAGATAAGTAGGTTTGAAGTATGAATTGATCATCTATAATCATGCCTGTCTTAAAGCTGGTTACAGCATTACTGCTCTGTGTCCCTGCAACCCAGAGAACAACAGACAAAGAGAAAGTTTCTTTCCCAATTATAAAGTTCTACCTTCCCATTGTCTCTTTTGGTCAGGTGCCCACTTCCTTTTCTTTTACCTGTGGACTTGTTAACGCTTTACAGGTAAAGCGAGCAGAGAACAGACCGAGAGGATTTTACAACTAACTGGCTGGCTGGGTGTCCATCAAAGGGAGCTACTTCCCCCCCCCCAGCCCCCGGTATCACAGGCGCCATGATTGTTCCTCTGTGAATAAATACATAACTAGTCACTAGGCCAGAGAGAGAGGGCGCACGAGCATGAGAGTGATTCTGTAGTCCAGTGGCACCCACCTGGGAGATGCTAGTCCAGTCTCTCTGCTCCAATCCCTGTTTCATTATTATCTCCAGTGTAGCAACTTACAGCAGAGGTTTAGGGAGACCCACATCAGAATAGCTTTCCTGTTTCTTGCATTTTCAACTCCTAACTGGTGTCTCAACACCGAATCAACTCATCATTGAACTGAACAGCATATGCACAAACCTCTTAGGACACTTCTGCAGACTATGAATCTGACCCTCTGTAACTCAGATTCTGTCACTCAAATGGGGATACTTGTTAGTTAGCTCACAAAAGGATATTTTAGTATTAATCAGAGCTAGTTGAATAATTCACTCAACGTCTTCCTCCTCACAGAATGTCCACAAACAGATGACAATTTCCTTAAATTATTCACTATTCAAATGTACTTGAACTTTTTAGATATTTTCTTTGTTAGTTTAAAATATGTAATACCAGATACTCAAAACTGGTTAGTTATAACAGATCATACAGTATTGTTTCTGTTCCCTAATTAGTTGAGTGACATTCTTTTAATCGGGAGGAGAGTTTGAAGACACAACCATGGCTTAAAATGTCTCAGGGAAACTTAATAATTTAAAAGAACTGCTACATAATCAGGATTGGGATTGAATACAAACTGACTGATTTCTCTCCCGCACAGCCTTCAGCTCATCATTATTCTGTATGCCACAGAACGATTTATTATTTCAGTGCAAAAAGTTTAATATTCTCTTGTCACATTCACCCTAAATAACTGCAGGTGCATGAACAGTCCCAGGCAAAAATGGTGCTGTAAGCTGCTTTTTGTCTTGATTACCTCGTCACTAAGGCTCTGGTGCGATGTATTTTAGGAATCCTGTCCATGTCATAGCATTTACTAGAATGTGATTCTTTCACATCATCAAGGTCACTATGTAATGGCATTTCTGGTCCAAGAAACAAAGAATGGAGGCTAGAGTGTAGGAAAGGGTCTCTAGGAACCCTGTCTGCCTGCTGTCCCAAGCAGCACCCCATTCAGTATCACATGTATTTGTACCAGAGGTTATACAGGTTTAAAACTCACGGTCCTCGACTACTTGATTATGTGACTGTAAAAATGAATGAGTTGCAGCCACGCTTCCATACTCTTGTCTTCACTTTTTGCAAGCTGAGTGATTATTTTGCTCATACGAATACTTGTGGAAAATAAATTTTAAAGTCAAGCTAATACATGAGTAAGTTCCCGCTACCCTAATTTATTAATTAGCTAATATTTTACAGTGCTCTCAAGAACTGTAAAAGAGATTTCTATTCTCCCTCCTATGCAGAGCTTTGGCTACAAGCCAAAAGCACAGAATATAGATTAGGGGGTGCAAATGCAGTGAAAACTCACCTTTGCACTTCCTTGTCCTAGACAGCTCCATATCAGCCTAGAGCACAAGCGTAAGAGCAGCCAGAAGGTTACCACAAGTTACCATGGCTTCCAACAGTGTAAAGGAATAAAGAGGGCAGGAGGGCATGAGGGGTAGATAAGAGGGGATTTAGGGAAGCTCTGCCTTCGCTTGCCCTCTATGTTGACAGTGGTCTCGTGGATGGGGGAGTAGTATAGACGGTTCTTTTACAGTTCTATGCTATTCGATGTTCCCTCTTGATAAAAAGAGGAGTTCTCTAGTGACCTTTTCTTCTCTTTTCCATCTCTGCTTGCTTCAGGGAGGAGAGCAAGGTCCATGAGTAGAGGTCAAGGTTTTCAAGAAACACTGCTGATTTTGTATGCCCAACTTGACACACCTTAAAGATATCTCATTTTCAGAAAATGCCAAACACCTGCCCTCTTTAAATCAGATCCCATTTAGTGGGCATCTAAAAGTCATTATTTGCTTAGAAAAAGTCTTGGCCATGAGCTCTAAGTCTAAAATAAGTAACATAAGAAGTAGAATCATAGGGTTAGAATGCCATCATTTGAACCTATTGGCTCTTGTCCTGTCCTCTGTGGCAAGAGAGGACAACTTCCCACCCCCCCAAAAAAAACCTTTTAAATAATTAAATAGTTAAATAGACAACTGTATCGTCTCCTTCCTTAGCTCTAATAGAGACAATTGTAGTAGTCAAAAGAGAGGCAGAGTTGTTGATAGAGTGCTTTCATTTGGTGACTTGTAGACTTGAGAACAAACTCCACTGCAGCCAGTCCCAAACCCAGTTAAAAAAAGAAGGGGGGTTGGCATCAAGTTGGCAGCATGCCATAAAACTTTGCCAAAGAAACACAAGAAATGTGTCTTTTATAGACCCATATGAAACTAGGGTGTTCCATGGAAGAAAGCAAAGTGTGTTGGATCATATTAAAGAACTTCTGTATTAAAATCACAAATCAGTTTGATTCCCCATAGTTTAAATTCCAGGGTATTACTAATTAAGAGGTATCCTGGTTTTTAGTACTGTTTCTCTCCCTCTATGTGTGAAACTTGCAAGCTGCTAACTTTGTTAGTACATTCTAAGACAGAGTCTGTTCTCAAAGCAATTCTTTATAACAACAACTACTCACACAGAGAGAGACTCAAAGCAATACTCTGTAACAACACAAACAGCACCCAGAGACTCTCCGCCTTTTTGTTGTATTCATCTCGCTTTGTTAACAATTATGATTAAAATAGAGATAGAGGATGTATGTGGATGCTTAGTGTGGATAATAACTGAATGATCAGGGAGGTGCCAGCCTAAGAATCCAGTGTCCATCGGCTGAAGAAGGCGTCAAGTGGAAATAACCAGAGGACCCCCGGAGGACAGACTGAAATCCACCCAACAGCCTCAAAAATGGGAGAACCAAAGAACAAGATAACGTCTGGCAGCACAGAGCCGTCAGGAATGTGCCATCTGCTGATTGATTCAGCAACAGCATGATGAAGCAATTCCCATAGACTGGCATAGGAAGAAATTCTTATAAAAATGGACTCTAGAAAGTGAGTACTTTGGGGTCTGATTCTGCAAACCCACTTCCAGGAGCATCAGATGGATGCTGCTCCCTCCTCATGTCCAGGCCACCTAGCCAGTGGCTTGGCATGAGCAACTCTAAGGCTGGTAACTATGATAACAACCTTGCAGAATCTGTGTGTGTGTGTGTGTGTGTGTGTGTGAATAAATATGAAATTGAATGGAATGTTAAAGCTATAACTAACTGCTTACTATGATTCTTTCTGTATTCACAATAAATGTGGCATTTTGCCTTTTCTCCTTTAATAAGATGCTACTGGTTTTTATTTTATTGGTATAACATTTGCTCTGGTTGTGCATTCTGGACACGTGGTCAAAGAAGAGGGTCCAGAAAATAAGATGTGTAGCTTGGAATATAGGGACATTAACTGGAAAGAGTGCAGAGTTGGCTCAGACATTAAAGAAAAGGAAAGTACAGATTGCCTGTGTTCAAGAAACTAAATGGAAGGCAGCAAAGGCAAGAGATACTGGGGAAGGCTAAAAGTTATTATAGCATGGCATGTTGAATAAGAAAAATGTAGTTGGTATAGTTTTAGACAAAGTGATGCAGGAATGTGTAGTGGTTGTGGATAGGAAAACGGACACAGTAATTTTGGTTAAGTTAGATCTAGAAGGGCCCCCTAAACATTATATGGTCCTATGAGCACAAGAGGGATGTGACAAACAAGGAAAAAGAGGATTTATAAGGGGTGGGAGTGTGTGTGAGAGAAGGGACACTGTTGTTCAGGTGATAAAGAAAGTCATCATAGGAGTTGAACTTAATGACACATGGGGAGAGATGCTAAATGCTTCAAAAGATCTCAGCAGCTGTGGATACGGCCTGTCAATGTACCTTCCCCATTCTGAACTCTAGGGTACAGGTGTGGGGACCTGCATGAAAGACCCCCTAAGCTTATTCTTACCAGCTTAGGTTAACCACTGCCACCACCAAAGTGTTACACAAAAAACAGGGGAAGTGCCTACTTGGAAACGTCTCCCCCAGAAATATCCCCCCAAGCCCTATATCCCCTTTCCCAGGGAAGACTTGATAACAATCCTCACCAATCTGTATAGGTGAACACAGACCCAAACCCTTGGATCTTAAGAACAACGAAAAAGCAATCAGGTTCTTAAAAGAAGAATTTTAATTAAAGAAAAAGTAAAAGAATCACCTCTGTAAAATCAGGATGGTAAATACCTTACAGGATAATCAGATTCAAAACATAGAGAATCCCTCTAGGCAAAACCTTAAGTTACAAAAAGACATAAAAACAGGAATATATGTTCCATTCAGCACAACTTATTTTATCAGCCATTTAAACAAAACAGAATCTAATGCATATCTAACTAACTGTTTACAGGAGTTCCTGCTCTGGTCCCGGCAAAAGCATCACACAGACAGAGAGAACCCTTTGTTCCCCCCCCCCCCGCCCCCCCTGACTCCAGATTTGAAAGTATCTTGTCTCCTCATTGGTCATTTTGGTCAGGTGCCAGCGAGGTTATCCTAGCTTCTTAACCCTTTACAGGTGAAAGGGTTTTTTCCTCTGGCCAGGAGGGATTTAAAGGTGTTTACCCTTCCCTTTCTATTTATGACATGGCCATAAGGAGAAGGAAGGGGCAACTATTTTACAGGACACCGAGATAAATGATTTGCTAGTTGTTAGTGGACAAACTGAACAGTTTTAGTAAGAAGCAGAGCACATCAAGGCTTAGCACTAAACCACATTTTGTTTCCTTTGGTACTCAATGCACTCACAGAAAACACCCAGAGAGTGGCACCCTGCTACATGTTTTTTCCGCTGCCGAGAGCAAAGAGGAAGTGGAAGAAGATTTAGAGAGATGGAGGTGTGTACTTGAAAAAAATGGCATGAAAATCAGCAGAAATAAAAACAGAATTGATGATACCTTACAGGAAGACAATGGGACTGTAAATCTGGGAGGCCATCTACAACCAAAGGTACAGAAGTTCAAGTACCTAGGTATGATTGTACAGGATAATGCTGAATTCAACAACCAATTTATAAGCAGAATAGGAAAGGTATGGACTAAATGGTGAGAAGAAGCAAGTGAAGAATACCTATCACATTGAAAAAAAAAAAGATCTACAAGATGGTAGTTAGGTCTGCACTTGTGTATGACTCTGAATCCAGGGCCCTGAGGAAGAGACTGGAGCAGATCTTGAATAGTGGAACTGAAAATGTGAAGACAGATGCTTGGAGTTACAAGGATGGACCATAATCAGAATGGATAAATGAGGGGAAATGTGAAGATGGTACAAACCAGAGAAAAGCTCAGGGAATCCAGGCTTAGATGGTTTGGACATGTGAAGAGAAGAGTGGAAGAATATATGGGAAACAGAGTGTTAAACTTAGAATTGGAAGATAAGAGAAAGGTTAGAAGACCCAAAACTAGATATGGGTGGAGTTTCTGAGGAACTGCTTCAAGCCAGACTGGAATGAAGCAGAAAGACTCAAAAGAGCTGACCCCGTATAAATGGGACTAAGGCTAGAATAAGAATCAGAATTTAGAGCTAAAAAGGCGGTACTTTAAAATGCTAACAAAGACAATTTCTGTGCATATGGAGAGAATGTTGGAATTTGATTGTGCCCATTTTATACTGTGTTTAGCAGAGAGTATGATCTAATAGCTAGAACCTGAAGCTAGACAAATTCAGACTAGAAGTAGAATCACAGAAGATTAGGGTTGGAAAAGACCTCAGGAGGTCATCTAGTCCAACCGCCTGCTGAAAGCAGGACCAACCCCAACTAAATCATTCCAGCCAGGGCTTTGTCAAGACAGGCCTTAAAAACCTCTAAGCATGGAGATTCCACCACCTCCCTAGGTAAATCATTCCAGTGTTTCACCACCCTCCTAGTAAAACAGTTTTTCCTAATATCCAACCTAGACCTCCCCCACTGCAACTTGAGACCATTGCTTCTTGTTCTGTCATCTGCCATCACTGAGAACAGCCTAGCTCCATCCTCTTTGGAACCCCCCTTCAGGTAGTTGAAGTCTGCTATAAAATACCCCCTCACTCTTCTCTTCTGCAGACTAAACAATCTCAGTTCCCTCAGCCTCTCCTCATAACTCATCTGCCCCAGCCTCCTAATCATTTTTGTTGTCTTCTGCTGGACTCTCTCCAATTTGTCCACATCCTTTCTGTAGTGAGGGGCCCAAAACCAGATGCAATACTCCAGATGTAGCCTCACCAGTGCCAAATAGAGGGAAATAAGCACTTCCCTTAATCTGCTGGCAATGCTCCTACTAAAGCAGCCCAATATACCATTAGCCTTCTTAGCAACAAGGGCACACTGTTGACTCACATCCAGCTTCTCGTCAACTGTAATCCTCAGGTTATTTCTCTGCAAAACTTATGCTTAGCAAGTCGGTCCCCACCCTGCAGCAGTGCATAGGATTCTTCCTTCCTAAGTGCAGTACTCTGAACTTGTCCTTGCTGAACCTCAGATTTCTTTTGGCCCAAACTTCCAATGTGCTTAGGTCACTCTGGACCCTATCCCCACCCTCCAGCATATCTACCTCTCCCCTCAGTTTAGTGTCATCTGCAAACTTGCTGAGGGTCCAATCCATCCCATCATCCAGATCATTAATGAAGATGCTGGACCCCTGGGGCACTCCGCGTAATACTGGCTGCCAACTAGATATTGAGCCATTGATCACTACCTGTTGAGCCCAATGATCTAGCCAGCTTTCTATCGACATTGTAGTCCATTCATCCAATCCATACTTTTTTTATTTGCTGGCAAGAATACTGTGGGAGACAGTATCAAAATATTTGCTAAAGTCAAAATATATCACATCCACAGCTTTCCGCATTTCCACAGAGCCAGTTATCTCATCATAGAAGTCAATCAGGTTGGTCAGGCATAACTTGCCATTGGTGAATCCATGTTGACTGTTCCTGATCACCTTCCTCTCCTCCAAGTGTTTCAAAATGGTTTCCTTGAGGACCTGCTCCATGATTTTTCCAGGGACTGAGGTGAGGCTGACTTGTCTGTAGTTCCCTGGATTCTTCTTCTTCCCTTTTTTAAGGATGAACACTATATTTACCTCTTTCCAGTCATCCAGGACCTCCCCTGATCGCCACAGAGTTTTCAAAGATAACGGCCAGTGGCTCTGCAATCACATCAGCCAACTCCCTCAGCACCCTTGGATTCATTAGATCTGGACCCATGGACTTGTGCATGTCCAGCTTTTCTAAACAGTCAACCTATTCTTTCATCAATGATGGCTGCTCACCTCCTCTCCATATGTTGCTTCCCAGTGCAGCAGTCTGGGAGCTGACCTTGTCTGTGAAGACTGAGGCAAAAAAAAGCATTGAGTACTTCAGCTTTTTCCACATCATCTGTCACTAGGTTGCTTCCCCCATTGAGTAAGGGTCCCACACTTTCTCTGACCTCCTTCTTGTTGCTAACATACCTGTAGAAAGCCTTTTTGTTACCCTTCACATCCCTTGCTAGCTGCAACTCCAATCATGTTTTGGCCTTTCTGATTACACCCTTGGATGCTCGAGCAATATTTTTATATGCCTTCCCTAGTCATCTGTCCAAGTTTCCACTTAAATAAATTAAGTCTGCATCCTTAATAGTGACAGTAAATTCACATTGCAACAACTTAACTAAGGATGTGGTGGATTCTTTGTCACTTGAAACCTTTAAAATCAAGACTGAATATCTTTATTGTCTAGCTCAACCAAAAGTTATGGTCAGACTAGAGGATCACAGTGGTCCCTTTTGGTCTTAATCTGTGAAATTGACACATAGATTAAGGCATTTTTTTCCTGAATATATTCTCCTTGATTTGAGTGCACAATTTGGGGAATTAATTTTTCTTAATAGTACTTTGGCAACTTTTTTTGAGAATGATGTCTGCATTTATCAATAAGATTGGACTGCAGTTTGTATATTCACTGGATTTTTTGTCCTTTTAATATTATGGTCAACAGATGAATACATAAGGACAATAGCAATTTTTCTTCCAGGACTGATCTTTGCAAACAGACAAATTAGATTTCTACTGAACCTAGCTGAATCCTTTTAGTTATCCAGAGATATATGGCCATCTATTTTGATTTTTTTCTTAATATTTATATATCTTGATTCATTTTTGGTTGGCATGTGCAATGTGTGCATTTCAAAAGTTCTTTCCAGTTCCACAGATATTCCCCATCTATAGTATTAGGAATACTACCAGAATGGGTAAGCTTTGAGGTACCCACTATGGATACTATGGGGAGGTATAAATATTTTAAAAACAATTCTAAATGAATGCGTGGATTAATTCTTTTTATGAACTAAATAATTATTTTGCCCCTATTATCAATGTAATAATTAACTTCTAGTGATCCAATTCAGGAAAGCATCCTTATTCAGGAATACACCTCTACCCCGATATAATACTGTCCTCGGGAGCCAAAAAATCTTACCGCATTATAGGTGAAACCATGTTATATCGAACTTGCTTTGATCCACCAGAGCGCGCAGCCCCGCCCCACAGAGCACTGCTTTACCACGTTATATCCGAATTCATGCTATATCAGGGTAGAGGTGTAGTACATATACATGTGCTTAATTTTAAGCACATACGGGAGCACTTTCCTAGATCAGGATACTCAATTAGTATTTTCATGTATTGATGTGTATATATACAGACCAAAAATCACCCTTTTTTGATGGTTCCCGAAAGTTTTTTAGCTATTGCTTAACACAAAGCATATTAATTCTTTCCAGTTACAGATACATCAGTTTGCTATCTAGCTTGCATTCACTTTTAATTTGAATTAAGGTATTCTGAATATTAATTATGCAAAGCTGCCAACCCAGCGTCCCCTGTTTTTTTCCCCTCAGAGTTTTTTGTTTTGGAAGAATAAAAGATCATTATTCCTCTAATGTCTGCCTTCCAGGCATCCCCACCACATAGAATAGCTTGGGGCTCCTTGTTCATTGAATTCTAAAATTGATTCTGTTTCTACTCATAAGAAATCATAAAAAAGATTTCTCTAATGTGAGAACTACATTCAGACTCCATCTAGAATTGCCTTTGGGCATGTCTAGATTGGCAATAGCTTGTATAATTTGAGCATTATCAGATATACAGTACATGTACATATACACACCTATGCATATTTAAAATGTTAACATGTCTATGTATATATTATCAGATATTTTGGGATAAGAAATCTATTCTTAAATCCATTCTAGATGTGTTGTATTAACTAACCTCCTAATGTCTACTAACCATAGGTCTTTAAAAAGATTTTAACTCTGTCTTATGCCTGACTTAGCTTCATTGCTCTTTGGCTCTCCAGCAGAAGGTCAAACACTTGATTAAAAGTCACTGTCACCAGCAGATATGACTGAAACAGTATTTAGCTCAGAAATGTATTTGGATACATTATAGATAAGTCTGAGGACTTCAGGCTTGATGAATATACATTATATATATTATATATATATATATATATATATATAGATTATATAGTATGATATCATATTGGCAAGGATACTACCATATGCCATGATTGACAAACCACTTAGCAACTAAGTAGCAATATAGTCAGTCAACTATTCTATTATCAGTGTCATTCCTGTCTTCCTGATTCATAATTTCAGTGTTTCATATTACTTTTGACTCTTCTCTTTCCTTCTAACCCCATAACCAGTCTCATGTTAATTCTGTAGCTTTTTATGGATTCAGAGATATTAAGACTATACATGACCACAGGAATCATCTAGTTCTTCCTCTCTTACATGACAAAATCTGCTCTCTTTCTTTCTACAGACCCCATTGTATTAGTCATCGTTCATCATAATTTATATAATCATTGGACCTTCTAGCTAAGGAACAAAAGTATTACTGTTATGAGACCTTAAATAGATGTATTTTTCTTAGTTCCATTAGGCTGAGAAATGGCAAAGGAGTTCTGAACTACACTTATTGGTCCTTATTAGCCAGTGTATGTTGGCCTTTATGGTTTAAGTAGTGCATTTCTGTCTAGGAACATAACATATATCAAAGAAAAGGAGTACTTGTGGCACCTTAGAGACTAACCAATTTATTAGAGCATAAGCTTTCGTGAGCTACAGCTCACTTCATCAGATGCATATCGTGGAAACTGCAGCAGACTTTATATACACACAAGGTGGATGGTGAGAAAACCTGGATTTGTGCTGGAAATGGCCCACCTGATGATCACTTTAGATAAGCTATTACCAGCAGGACAGTGGGGTGGGAGGAGGTATTGGTTCATATTCTCTGTGTATATATAAAGTCTGCTGCAGTTTCCACGATATGCATCTGATGAAGTGAGCTGTAGCTCACAAAAAGCTTATGCTCTAATAAATTGGTTAGTCTCTAAGGTGCCACAAGTACTCCTTTTCTTTTTGCGAATACAGACTAACACGGCTGTTACTCTGAATCATATATCAAAGGCTTCAATACTCAAGAACTTATTATCTTGTATGCTAATTTGTGAAACATCTATGTGCAAGAAACCTTAATTGAAAAAAAAAATGTTGTGAAGCCAATGAATGATCTCCACAACAGCAGTTCCAATTTAAAATCCCTTACTGATTATGGGCGACACTGGAGCAAAGACACTCACAGTTCAGAAAATCTTGAAGCAGATCAAACATCTTCTCTACATATGACTAGCTAGTAAGGTCATTTGACACAAATACTTAGCTTTTGGGAGGACTTAATTTTTATTAACAAAATTATTCTCAGTAAAATTTAGCAAGACGAAACTCTGATGGAAAATAAATTATTTCCTCATGTCTAAATTGCATATATGGTATTTGTTAGTGTTTATTGGCCTTGTATTTCTAGAAATATCACTTATGTGATACGAAAACATGTTAGCACATGAATCATCAGTTCAGCAATCACGGACCTGCTTAATCTTGGCCAGTAGTTAGATCTCAGCCTTTAGCAATGAATATAAGGTTACTGTTGGTGTTCAAAAATCAATGAATCTTCTAGAGAGAAAGAGCAGTAATCTAGCAGAAGTGTCTTTCATTTTAAATCAAGATTGTGTTAAATATATTACTCCAATCATTGTTTATCAAACTTAACCCAAAAGAGCAATTGTCCTTAAATATTAAATAACAGGAAATATTTTGAAACAATTCTATTCACTTTAGGGGAAGTTAACCACTACCAAAAGCAGATGCCACTCAAATTTATGTCTATGGAGTTGCATCCCATTAGGCATATAGTGAATTTGAGCCTCTACATTGTCTTTTTCCTCTCTCTCTCGCCATTTATTTCGGCTTAATGTCATAGGGCGAGATTCTGTGCTGCATCTCTTAGAGGTCCAATACTGAACTTACATCCCAGGGGAGTCTTTAAGTCACCTTTGCACTCTACTGATCCTGGGCTTCTCTGAGGACTCTGGCTCTGCCCCCTGCTGCCCCTAACATGAGGTCTCCCACTCCTCTGCCATTATTTGCTAGGGAACCCTTGGAATGCACCCTTGCCAGATGCATAGTTCCTGCACCAGGGAATCCTTCCTCCAGCTGGAAATGGGGCTTTTAGAGACCCTTTTTGCCACTCCTGCCATTTTACCAAGCATAAAGGGGCTAGAGTAGGGGTAAGGGTCATAGTCATTATCCTTACATAAAGAAAAGGAGTACTTGTGGCACCTTAGAGACTAACCAATTTATTTGAGCATAAGCTTTCGTGAGCTACAGCTCACTTCACCGGATGCATACTGTGGAGCTGTAGCTCACGAACGCTTATGCTCAAATAAATTGGTTAGTCTCTAAG
Source organism: Lepidochelys olivacea (assembly GCF_965140295.1). Taxonomy (NCBI): domain Eukaryota; kingdom Metazoa; phylum Chordata; order Testudines; family Cheloniidae; genus Lepidochelys; species Lepidochelys olivacea. Next base: position 174,671,499 of record NC_140411.1, read on the forward strand.
GTGCCACAAGTACTCCTTTTCTTTTTGTGAATACAGACTAACACGGCTGTTACTCTGAAACCTATCCTTACATATTACACCACCAATGCCACAAAGCTCGAGAGACACTTCCTCATTTTCAGGAGATTTGAATAGACTCCTCTGATTTACTGGTGTAGTCAGCAATGTGATAGAGATACTTATTGTACACACCCCTCAACAATTTACTTTGATCCACCTGTCAGATTGGGGAGCCAAGCAGAAAATCAGTTGCACAATTTAAATAAAGTGCTGCCCCAGTTCCCAATTGGTGCCTCACTCTGCCCTGTGCTTCAGAGAAAGCAGCAGTGCTGTTGACTGGAATTACTTGAGCAGACTTACACTATGAGGCATTCCTGATTTATATGGTCTTTTATCCCTAACTCCTTTCATTTATCTCTTTGTTAAGGCACCTCCTACATTGCTTCTTCCTGCTTATTCTTCATTGCCTTTTTCTGTCTTGCCCTCTATTTTCTATCTAAATATTTGTCTAGGTACTTACATAACCTTCAGCTCCCATCACTGTTTCATCAAGGAGCTAAAGTGTTGTTATACCCATTTTACAGATGGGGAATTTAGATACAGATTGAGTGACTTGCCTGAAGTCACACAAGAAGTCAGTGTCAGAACCAGGAACTAAACCCAGACCTTCTGAGCCCTGGAATGGTGGTAGTATACAGGACCCTAGTAACACAACAGACTTCAAAGAGAAACATACTGAATTAGTATATTTCATATGAATGGATACATGGCAAACCAAATTATGTGTTGACAAATTATGGCCTGATTTGGAAGAACTCCGCAAGTAGTGAATTTAAAGTGTGAAGTTTATTTTGTTGGACAGCTGTGGATTTCAGCAGTACCTCATGACCAGAACATGTGTACTGAAGCTCTAGTAAGGAAGGACATGGGACTAAACGTCTCAACATGGGTAACTCCTGCATCTGGTGAGAGTCTTGACAGCTGTCCATCACAGTCAGTTGCTTTAGAACAGAGATCCTCAATCTGTGGGGTGCACCTTCCTAGTAATGTTAAGGAGGGAATGGCTGGGGCCTGGACCAGCCCCCACAGGGGGTGGGGAGAAAGCACTGCACAGCCCATTCCCGGGGGCCTCAGCTGCCAATCCAGGTCCCCGGCCTTGGTGCCCCTGGCTGAGGGTCTGTTCCTGCCCCCACCCCCAGCTGTGGCCCCAGCTTTGCTCCCTTTCCCCTGTCCATGTCCCCCCACTCCCAGCTATGTGGAGTGGGGCAGACAGGGATAAAGGGGGGATGTAAGGTAAAAAGTTTGGGGACCACCGCTTTAGAACTTAATTGTGAAAAAGGTGTAAGAGGAAGATGAGCAAGAAGGCAGGGATCAGAAAAAACAGCAGATGAGCACTTCACAAAACAAAGATCATGCAAATATCCTTAGCGGCAAAAAACAGAAAGAGCAATCAGAAAATATATGGTAGAGAAACAGAGTATTTTATAGATTACTACGTTCAAAAAAATTGAACAAGTACATAGTAACATCTATTTAAGTGCAAAGATTACTGAAGTAACTAATTATATACCACTTTGTCTTCACAGCAAAGACTAAAGTTCAAAAATGCTTTATATTTTGGATTCCAAGAACAATATTTTCTAAACTGCTGTAAGCATCTTAAAATGCACCACCGCTTCCCACTAATAAATTCCAGTCAGAGCCAGTTGTGAAGTTATGGAAAAAACAAGTAATGTAGTGCATTCAAGAATGGGAAGTTTATTTTTCCCCAGTAACATTAATCCTGTATTCTGAACTAGAACTACCATAAGAAACAAACTTATTTGCAGGTTTCAGAGTAACAGCCGTGTTAGTCTGTATTCGCAAAAAGAAAAGGAGTACTTGTGGCACCTTAGAGACTAACCAATTTATTAGAGCATAAGCTTTCGTGAGCTACAGCTCACTTCCTCAGATGCATATTGTGGAAACTGCAGCAGGCTTTATATATACACAGAGAATATGAAACAATACCTCCTCCCACCCCACTGTCCTGCTGGTAATAGCTTATCTAAAGTGATTTGTGCTGGAAATGGCCCACCTGATGATCACTTTAGATAAGCTATTACGAGCAGGACAGTGGGGTGGGAGGAGGTATTGTTTCATATTCTCTGTGTATATATAAAGCCTGCTGCAGTTTCCACAATATGCATCTGAGGAAGTGAGCTGTAGCTCACGAAAGCTTATGCTCTAATAAATTGGTTAGTCTCTAAACTTATTTGCGTTCAACAAATGCTCTAAAGCAGTGGTTCTCAAAGCCGGTCTGCCGCTTGTGCAGGGAAAGCCCCTGGCGGGCCGGACCAGTTTGTTTACCTGCCTCGTCCGCAGCTTCAGCCAATCGCAGCTCCCACTGGCCGTGGTTCGCTGCTCCAGGCCAATGGGGGCTGCAGGAAGCGGCGCGGGCCAAGGGACGTGCTGGCTGTCCTTCCCTGTTAAAAGGGGGTTTTAAAATAAACGTATTTAAAGCTAAATTTGAAATTGACAATCTATGTTAAAATCTAGTAAAATTATTTACATTAAATTCACAAATAAATATTTAGTAGTACATGTCTGCTGCCAAGTTTTAAAGGAATGCGAACAGCTGATAGAAGTCACTGGCTGGGCACCTAGAATCAGGGTTTCTTGAATCACTAAACCAAGTGAGCTGTAGCTCACAAAAGCTTATGCTCAAATAAATGTTAGTCTCTAAGGTGCCACAAGTACTCCTTTTCTTTTTGCGGATACAGACTAACACGGCTGCTACTCTGAAACCAGCTTTTGACAGCAGTAGCCCCTTCTGCAGGTGCAGAGACAATATTTTCTTTCTTTTACTTTACTCAGCTAGTTCAGTTCAGTGACTAGTTGATTCAAAATTAAGAAACCAGTTGGGAGTTGAAAAAGCAGGAAAGCTTGTTTTTCCTCTTTCAATCTATGAATAAAAACTATATATGAGAGGGTAAAATCTACCCATTCTAAAATCTTGAATAGCCTGGCTACCCAATTCAATTCACCAACTATACTACACAAAACTACACAAAACCATTTAGTTTTAAATGCAAAATATATTTTGATCAAACAAGTATATAAGGTTTTATTTAATAAAAGCATTTAAAATGCCATTTGTGTTTTTCACTTTAATTTCCAATGGAATAGAGCTTGACACAAGTCACAAGTGAAAAATAAATCATCATCCAACAAATAAGAAATCCATGATTCACCATTTTTAATATAATAAACATGTAAAAATTAAGCATCTGAATAAATGCTAAGTTAAGCTACGTGATTGCTTAAATAAATATATATAGAGATAGCATGTCCTCCTGGTTAGCAAAAAGAAGCACCAAATTTAGTGTAAAGGCTATATTTAGTTGCAAATAACATGTTTTAATGGCTACCAACTCACGAGAATTAATCTCTCTTAAAGGAAATAACTAAAAAGTACAAATGCAAAATATGGTTAAAATCAATTATTTAAATTAAGGTTTCTTGATGATGATTTAAATCATGATTAAATATCTGCAATTAAAATCAATCCACCCTGCTATCATCTTGGTGGAACACTCCATTCTGGGAGCAGGAGCCACCTCATATAGAAACAATACCGATCAGTTGAGATATCACTCTAGTCCAGGGGTGGACAAACTACAGCCTGTGGGACAGATCCAGCTCACCAGCCATTTTAAGCTGGCCCTTGAGCTCACGCTGAGGAGCAGGGTCTGGGCCTTGCCCCTCTGCAGCACTCCAGACAGGAAGCAGAGTCAGGGGCCGCTCCACGCGGCTCCCGGAAGCCACCGTAACACAAACACACACCTTCGCAGCGTTCCCATGGGAGTTACAGGGGAGGTGCCTGTGGACAGGGCAGCGTGCAGAGCCGCCTCGCCGCGCCTCCATGTAGGAGCCGGAGAAGGGACATGCTGCTGCTTCTGGGAGCCGCTTGAGGTAAGTGCCGCCCGAAGCCTTCACCACTGAGCCTCTTCCCATGCCCCAACCCCAGCCCTGATCCCCCTCCCACCCTGTGAACCCCTCATTCCCAGCCCAGAGCACCCTCCTAAACCCCAAACTCCTCATCCCCAGCCCCACCACAGAGCTCGCACCCCCAGCCGGAGACCTCACCCCCCCAGCACCCCACTCTCCCCCAGAGCCCCTTCCTGCACCCTGAACTCCTAATTTCTGGCCTCATCCTGGAGCCCGCAGCCCAAGCAGAGCCCTCACCCCCTCCTCCACCGCAACCCCAATTATCTGAGCATTCATGGCCTGCCATACAATTTCTATTCCCAGATGTGGTCCACGGGCCAAAAAGTTTGCCCACCCCTGTTCTAGTCAACGAACCAGGTCCCACAACATTCAATATGGTACACCTGGTTTTATTTATTTTCAGGAAGAAAATCAGAATAATTTTAGTCTTTGATAATTAATGGCAAAGGTACACAAAAATGTGTTAATCTGTTGACTTCAACAATAGTCAGCAGTATGGTAATGGCTTGCTGTTCAAAGAAGATATATTCTTATCCACTGAACCTTCTGCCCTTGACTATTTTTTCAGAACAATTAAATCATTTGATTTCCTGTAAGGTATTTTTCCATTTCTACTGTTTAGTGTTGATATGTAAAGGTAGCTTTGCTCATTTATTTAGAAGATAGAGGCTTCCAGTCTTGCACTACTCGTGATCTCTCTAAACATCCCTAGAGAGGAAAAGTGCATTTTGATTGCATCACCACAAGTTTATTCTTGTCATTGTAATACTGGTTAGTGGAGCATCAATGTATATTATACAACCTGAGACAAGACATTTCTGGCATAAACAAATGAAAGAGTTCAGGTAAGTATCCACAATTATACTGGAATTCATCAAATAGTTACGCTAGCAATTCTGCCTAATTCATTACAAATGTATTATATTTCCAACCATATGTTTATAAAAACTTAGCACTAATATTTTTCCTTTAACAAACAGTGAAGTGAAACTGGCCAACTGTGAGCATTCAAGATGCCAGGCAAATAAAGCTGCATAAAAGATGATCTTATACTTCAAAATTAACATAATCATACTGGAAACCTTGGGATTACCTAAAGCAAGGTTGCACAGCACACCTATATGTAAGTCATTACAGTGACAAGGTGGTGAAGGACACTCTCTGGAAGGTTATCATTAGGGAGGAGATGGTCATATTTTTAGTGCCTATCTTAAAATATTTCCATTGGCAATAATTCCTTCATAGGATAGCCAAAAAGAATACTCATTGTAACTAGATACTTTATTTTCTTACAGACTAGATTCTACTCTCACCCACACTGATGTAAATCAATGTTGCAGGTATTGTAAATACAAACTGCACTTCAACATACTATCTTCTATCACAGCTTAAACAGTCTCACACTTCACTATGATATTTGTTATGATATGATATGATATGATAATTGTTCAAAGCACTAGCAACAGAGATTTGAGGCTATGTCCAATGTTTCTACAAGGCACAGCAATATAAAATTGCATTAGTCGCCATACTGTCTTTCAGATAGCACCTCAAGAATAATGCTGACTGGCATTCATCATGTATGTGCACCCACTGCATTGTTTTTAAATTTGAGTTTAACAAATTCAGTGCTTGTTAGAGGTGTCCTTGTCCATATCAGCACCTGTGCAGACTGAAGTAATCATCAGTTTAGTCACAATACAGGTACAGGAGGGGCAGCAGTAGTGAAAGCCTCCCCACACTGCCCTGTCAATGTTTCAGTCCTGACCTAGAGGAACACAAAGCTCATCCATGCCGACTCAGTCTCTACCCTCTGCAATAAATACCCATTCAACAATGAAAATTAGTGCCAAGACTAATAGTACTACTTGGTGATGAAGACTTGTGCTCACCAGAATGTGGACTGTGATGATCAAGTCAATTTACACAGGCCACTGAACTGACACCTTCTCACTGTCAGAGTAAGCCTGGGTCTGATGAATATTAGAGGCCTAGAGTTCTAAGACTCTACATTATATATCAACCTAAAACAAAAGAAGACGGGGAAAAAGGCATTTGCTACTGCTCTCCTGCAGGAAACAGATAGTGAGGGCTATTCCTTTCTAATCCCAATGGAGAACAAACTTCAGTGGAAGGCAATAACTCTATCAGGGCCTCCTGAAATATGTCCTGGGGGAAATATTTTTTAACCACTTCCTTAATCTCATGCTCCCTGACCAAACAAAAAGTAAGATTTATAAAGGTATATATGTACACTCTCTTGCCACCACAACAAAATATATTTCAGTTCACATTAACGCACTTCTGTAGATTCAGATTGCAAAACACTGGAAAACAATTTATTCCCATCATCACTTCATTTATGTAGGGAAATACATCTCAGCAAAAAGGAGGATTATGCATTATTTAGAGCCATCATTTCTGAGCTCCTATTAGTTTAATTTGAATTTAATATGGAAGCAGTCCACGTAAAACTACCCTCCTCAGAAAGAGAAAAACAGAATCACATTCTCTAGGAGTAACTGTGTTGTTGTTGTTTCCATTAGCAATGACAAATGGAATGCAACTTTGTTGATTACTTCATCACATCAATATCAAAACACTTTCCCTATTATCACTCCCTCCCTAATTTCCTCAGTTTAAAATTGAAGAAATCTTACCATTATCAAAATTACTCTATTTTCTGTTTCCTTGTGTACGAGTCCATATGAACATGTTCAACTCAAATTTTGATATGTACGGTTTCTTAAATAGTCCCTATTTTAGGTCAGTTTTTGCATTTTGACAAGAATCTGTGACTTCCAGTGAAGTCAGTGTTCAAATTCAAGAGTAGGACTTGGACCTTTATTTTTTACTCTATTACCTGATCCTCTTTGATGATATGGTTGTTTAGAAGCCTAAACACAGGAACGATAAAGACCCTATTCGTTCTTTCACAGACTCAAATTAAACTGTTCACCTTCTTATTTGTGAGCAAGGCAGACAAGCAGGACAACCTGTATACTCCAAATGAATGGAAGCATACTTGCATTCAACTGTCATTCTCTAAAGTAAATTACCTTACAGCAGAACTAGTTAGCTTGCACCCTGCCTTTCTCAGATTATTAATTGCGAAGATGATCCATACTTGTTTGTCAAGCCTCTGTACAACATTCACAATACTGAGCCTCCACTTTTCATTGCAACATCAGTTTATCAACTTTCATGCCGATATACTTCTGATTGAAAAGGTAGTAAATTCCTAGGAACTGCAGAGATTGATTTAATTTATACCTCTTTGTCTTGTGCTCTCATGGCCTATGTAATTCTATCACATTCAATTAGACTGACATATCATTAACTTTATGGACACAGATTATTTCCCAACTTTCATCATTGATTTCTTCATTGTAAAATTAAGCCCAACTCTCTATTCACTTCCCTTTCACCATGCATCCTGAGAAATAATTTCTTATGCTTATGTAATAATCCACAGGACAACATTCAGGTTGTTATGCTCCAAAAAGTTAAGATGATTACTTCGGAGGACCAAATCTGCATGATTGCCTGAGTGATCATCTGAACGGCAAACCTTGAATTTAATGGTACTGAAAAATGATACCATTTTAAAGCAGAAAGTAAGCCGGAAACAGTTTCCAGTTCATTATCAAGCAATAGCAGCTCTGGTCTATTAACAGAGAGACTATTAATACTGTAGAACACTTGCAATTTTATCTAGTCTTGTTTGGAAAAAATCCTCATCAACGTAACAGATGAATGTTACTGAAGCTGAGTATTAAAGATAGAGTACCAGAAAGTTCAAAATGTGAGAAATAATGAATTAAAGTAGCTAGTAAGAAAGCCCATTTGTTTTTTTAAAACCACTGACAGTGCTGCGTAAGAGAAAGATCAGATGCCACTGCTGGGGAACTGGAATTCCAGAGTGTGAATGAATTAGGCTTGATAAAAATTGAAATTATATCCCCCCTCTGCCAAAAATTCATATTTTTAGGAATAAGTGGTGAATTTATAAACCTGGTGGTAGCTTTTAAAGTAAGTTGAAAGTGGTAATAAAGTTGAGAAGGTTCATATTATCTACTAAAAATGAATATAATCTTACTTTCCTTGTCATATTTACTAGTAATCAAAGCACCTAAAACATGTCCATTAGCTAAATCAAGATGGAGTTAACAGGCACTAGATACTAAAATGACAAAAGAACAAAGTTCTTAGTAACTTGGTAACCACAGGTGATCAAAGCATGTGAAGCCAATCTGATAAAGAGAAATGCATCTGAATTTTATCTAACTTGTTTTGACAAAAGTAAGTAATTTATAAATAATAGTTATTTTAGACATTTGACTGAATGGGAGAAAGAACAACAGTACACTCATTCAGGATTACAATTTTTAACCTGAAAATGTTGCCTGCAGTAGCTGAGGATTTTAGGAGGGAGAACTGGTATAAAAGATGGTCATACAAGTCACAGATATTAATAACTATCTAAAAACATTTCTGCTTTAGCATCTGCTTTATAGAATGCAGTACAGCATACTTTAATTGAGCTGATCTGCTACCTGCTGAGCTTGTTATGCTTACAGATGAGAGTGCTGTCTGATTAGCTATATTTTATTACACCTACAAATTTAAAGGTGACAGCTCACTATGGAAGCGTTATAGGGCACGCAAACCCTTGCAGCAATGTACTGTTTTGCATATTTTAAACAGATATTTTCTACATTCTAAACTACATGGATCTTTAACACAAAATAAGAGGCAAATAATAAATAAATGCATTCAAAAATCATACAATCTCTTTGGCATTATCCAGAGCTATTGTTCATACCAGCTTCAATGTTATCTGTTTAAAAAAAATGTATCAAAACTCTTCCCTAAGATTTAGTCTAAAACTACTATCAAACCTCAGTTTATAAATAAAACAGCAGGAATTTCCCATGCTCTGAAATGGTGTCATTTCCATATAACGAAACTGTCAGTGACACCTGTTTAGAGAAAGGTCTCCCCCTGTGTAGAGAACAGCAGTGGAGGAGAAAGAGGTTTTAAAATATTAAATGCTGCTTTCTTTTCATTCCATGTCGCCAAAAAGGAAACAATTAAAACAGGTTACAATAACCTAAGCACTGAGTTCATTTCATCATTATTAATTTTAGTCACTGCCAAATATAAAGGCCTGCAGAATTGGCACGAATACAGACTTCAATACCATGACAAATAGTAGCTAGCTGATCAGATAATGTAAATAACGTAATACAATGTTATGTTTGTTACTTATATGACCTTATGTTAAAAAAATAAGAAAATAAAGACAATGTTATATAATAACCATTCCCCTTATTACATTTTTACTAGCCTCTAGTTTACAAGTAGCATAGGTCATGAAATGTATAGTAATTTCATCACCCACAGCTAAATGTCAATCTAGCACAACAATGAATAAAGTGTATGTCACATTAACTACAATTAGTTTATTTCATTAAACAAAACATCTAATGCTGAATGGTAACACATTTAGTCATCTAAGAGCATCCCCGTACACTCACTGTTCTCAGTTTAACAAATTTATTTGAGCATAAGCTTTCGTGAGCTACAGCTCACTTCATCGGATGCATGCAGTGGAAAATACAGTGGGGAGATTTTATGTACACAGAGAACATGAAACAATTGGTGTTACCATATACACTATAACAAGAGTGATCAGGTAAGGTGAGGTATTACCAGCAGTACAGCAGGGGGGAGGGGGGACCTTTTGTCGTGATAATCAAGGTGGGCCATTTCCAGCAATTGACAAGAACATGTGAGGAACAGTACAAAGGGAAATAAACATGGGGAAATAGTTTTACTTTGTGTAATAACACATCCACTCCCAGTCTTTATTCAAGCCTAAGTTAATTGTATCCAGTTTGCAAATTAATTCCAATTCAGCAGTCTCTCGTTGGCGTCTGTTTTTGAAGTCTTTTTTGTTGAAGAATTTCCACTTTTAGGTCTGTAATTGAGTGACCAAAGTGATTGAAGTGTTCTCCAACTGGTTTTTGAATGTTATAATTCTTGACGTCTGATTTGTGTCCATTTTTTCTTTTACGTAGAGACTGTCCAGTTTGGCCATTAACTTAGGCTTCCCCCCTACCCCCGCTCTCCTGCTCATAATAGCTCACCTTACCTGATCACTCTTGTTACAGTATGTATGATAACACCCATTGTTCCATGTTCTCTGTGTATATAAAATCTCCCCACTGTATTTTCTACTGCATGCATTCGATGAAGTGAGCTGTAGCTCACGAAAGCTTATGCTCAAATAAATCTGTTAATCTCTAAGGTGCCACAAGTACTCCTTTTATAGAATCATAGAATATCAGGGTTGGAAGGGACCTCAGGAGGTCACCTATTCCAACCCCCTGCTCAAAGCAGGACCAATCCCCAAATAAATCATCCCAGCCAGGGCTTTGTCAAGCCTGACCTTAAAAACTTCTTAGGAAGCAGATTCCACCACCTCCCTAGGTAATGCATTCCAGTGTTTTACCACCCTCCTAGTGAAAAAGTTTTTCCTAATATCCAACCTAAACCTCCCCCACTGCAACTTGAGACCATTACTCCTTGTTCTGTCATCTGCTACCACTGAGAATAGTCTAGATCCATCCTCTTTGGAACCCCCTTTCAGGTAGTTGAAAGCAGCTATCAAATCCCCCCTCATTCTTCTCTTCTGCAGACTAAACAATCCCAGTTCCCTCAGCCTCGTCATAACTCATGTGTTCCAGTCCCCTAATCATTTTTGTTGCCCTCCACTGGACTCTTTCCAATTTTTCCACATCCTTCTTGTAGCGTGGGGCCCAAAACTGGACACAGTACTCCTTGATGAGGCCTCACCAATGTCGAATAGAGGGGAACAATCACATCCCTCGATCTGCTGGCAATGCCCCTACTTATACATCCCAAAATGCCATTGGCCTTCTTGGCAACAACGGCACACTGTCGACTCATATCCAGCTTCTCGTCCACTGTAACTCCTAGGTCCTTTTCTGCCGAACAGCTGCCGAGCCATTCGGTCCCTAGTCTGTAGCGGTGCATGGGATTCTTCCGTCCTAAGTGCAGGACTCTGCACTTGTCCTTGTTGAACCTCATCAGATTTCTTTTGGGCCAATCCTCTAATTTGTCTAGGGCCCTCTGTATCCTATCCCTACCCTTCAGCGTATCTACCTCTCCTCCCAGTTTAGTGTCATCTACAAACTTGCTGCGGGTGCAATCCACACCATCCTCCAGATCATTTATGAAGATATTGAACAAAACCGGCCCGAGGACTGACCCTTGGGGCACTCCGCTTGATACTGGCTGCCAACTAGACATGGAGCCATTGATCACTACCCATTCAGCCCGACAATCTAGCCAACTTTCTATCCACCTTATAGTCCATTTATCCAGCCCATACTTCTTTAACTTGCTGGCAAGAATACTGTGGGAGACCATGTCAAAAGCTTTCCTAAAGTCAAGGAACAACACGTCCACTGCTTTCCCCTCATCCACAGAGCCAGTTATCTCATCATAGAAGGCAATTAGATTAGTCAGGCATGACTTGTCCTTGGTGAATCCATGCTGACTGTTCCTGATCACTTTTGTCTCCTCTAAGAGCTTCAGAATGGATTCTTTGAGGACCTGCTCCATTTCTTTTTGCAGATACTGACACACACGGCTGCTACTCTGAAACCTGTTCTCAGTTTACAATTGCTAAATGACAGAATTGAGAATGTGGTAAAGGCTAAATTCTCTGCCAATTGTTTTGCTTTTTAGAAGGCACTTAGGATCTAATTGCCCATGCTTTTGAGGGAGGGGAAAGGATGTCTCACATTAATGCTAATGTGTGTTATACTCACACTTCAATTTGCACATGGATCTGAAAGCAGATTCTTCGTAACAAGATGGTGACTTTCCATTTTATCAGTAGCTACTTACTGAACATTAGGCATTAAATTAAATGGAGAACTTTTTGTTAAAACTTCACAAATATTTGGAGAATTCGTTAGGGTGATCGAAAGTCAAATTACAGTACTAGTTAAAACTGGAACTACGAAGGATGAATCCAGCTCTTTGTGTTTAAGAACAGCCATACCGGGTTAGACCAATGGTCAGTACCAGCTGCATCAGAGAGAATACACAGAGGGCAACTGTCAACTGATCCACCCTCTCATCCAGTCCCAGCTTCTGCCAGTGAGAGGTTCAGGGATAGCCAGCTGCAGCCCAACCCTCAAGAGCCCAAGCCAGCAGGCCTGGGCCAGCCATAGGTTTCTAATTGTAGTGTAGACTAGTGGTTCTCAACCGTGGTCCAGGGCCCCCTGGGGACAGCAAGCTGGTTTCAGGGGGTCCACCAAGCATGGCTGGTATTTGACTTTCCAGGGCCCAGGGTAGAAAGCTGAAGCCCCACCATGAAGGACTGCAGCCTGGGGCCCTGAGCTCCAGCACCTGGGGCTGAAGCTGAAGCCTGAGAAACTTAGGCTATGTTTACACCAAGCAGCTTTTAGAGATACCAGCAGTGTCACTACAGCCGTGCCGCTAAAAGGCACACCATGTGGCCGCCGTTTGTCGCCTCACCTGCCAACAAAAAACTTCCACCCCCAACAAGCAGCGGAGAGAGCGCTCCTGCTTACACAGGCACTTGTCATCAGCAAAACATTTGTCTTTTGTGGTGTGGGGTGGGAAGGGGGTGGTTTAACATTGCTGAAAGACAAAAGTTGTGTCATTCCGTTGCTAGTGTAGACATAGTCCTGGTTGCGTGGTGCTCCTTGTGGCATGGGCCCCCAGGCAATTGCCCTGCTTCCTACCTCTTAATGTCAGCTGTACTTTCTATATGGAGAAAAACAATGGTTGTGGTACAGGCGGTCCGTGGAGTTTTAAATAGCATGTTGGGGGGGCCTCGGAAAGAAAAAGTTAGAGAACTCCTGCTGTAGACAGACCGTCAAACTGAGGCTTCCTGAGGTGTCGCTTAACCTGCAAGCTCAGGCCCTTTCAACAAACCCTCTCTAATCCTTATGATTCCACACTCAGGCTGAGCTCTCTCCCTTTTATGAAGCCCAGGTGTCCATTAAGTTATTACCTGACACCTCTTAGTCCCACCTACCTCTGGCTGAGAAGCAATTACAGCACAGGTGTTATAGATGTGACTAACTTTCTTTTAACCCTTCCTAGCTTGTGACCCCATCACAAGTCAAAATCCAGCAAGGTACATAACCCAATTCAGTGGAACTACTCAAATGCTTAACTAAGTGAACTACTCATGTGTCTAGAGTCAGGGCACTTACCTAAACTTGCTGAAAGGAGCTGTATTTTTTTAAATCACTTCAGCCATTCTTCTTGCTCCTTTTTGAGCAAGTCTCACAGAAAGCAACTTTCCAAATTGGATGCACAAGTATTTAAGAAAAATTAATTAAGAACTAACCAATCTAACCAATTAAGCACTAACCATCTAACCAACCACAACACTGTTTGGATTTCAAATATTTGCAATCAATCCAAAAAGTAATTTTATTTATATACAAGTTATTAACTGAATTTAAATAATAAATAAATTCAAATAACTAGTGATCTATTCACATTTATTCTGTGGGGAGGAAAACAGACTAAATTAATCTAATAAATTAATCTCAGATCCAGGTTGTAATCAAATAGTTTAAAATCCAATAAAAATCATTTTAAAAGGCAGCAAGAAATATTAAGGTTTATTATTATTCCCAGATTAAATGATCTGACTGACACAAGTTTTGCTCTTTTTATTATCCATCTTTGGATAAGTTTATTACTACACTTGAAAGTACACAAATATTAATAGCAAACCCCTCCCCCCCAACACTATCAGTTCATCCAACCTATTTTCCGTTCCAGTTATCACTTGCATTGAAGTGTCAGATTATTCAGTGCAATGTACAGAATCAGGTATTCTATGTTTGTTTTTTTTACATTGGGTTTTTACTGGAATATTTGGTGTACAATCTATCCTGGACCACCATAAATTATTCCTGTTCAAAGGTGAGGTAAGGGAAAAATATATTTAATTATGCAGAGAGCATTTCAGGAAGAATTGGAGATAATTGATTTCCCTTTGGCTCTCAGTAGAGCCCAAGACAAAATCAGAACCACCACACTCCCTGGAATTTAATTATACTTACTTTTAAACTTTTGCAAGCTATAAAAATCAAAAATAGAAACTTTAAAGTAATTTCAGTCATTGTGTGGGTTATTTTAACTCTGAAGTACATATTACTCCAGCAGGCTGGATATTTTCCCCGCAATACCAGGAAATGCAATTATAACATGCATCTGAGTAGGATGGGGGAGGGATAGCTCAGTGGTTTGAGCATTGGCCTGCTAAACTCAGAGTTGTGAGCTCAATCCTTGAGGGGGCCATTTAGGAATCCAGGGGAGAGAAAAAAAATGGGGATTGGTCCTGCTTTGAGCAGGGGGTTGAACTAGATGACCTTCTGAGGTCCCTTCCTACCCTGATATTCTATGATTCTATGAATGAGTGTCCAAAAAAGGACTTAATATTGTGGCTATCCTTTGGTCACAATTTAATGCTGTAATCAATCTGCTTTTGTTAGCAGGATGACTTTAATCTCTTTAAAGAAGCTGAGTCTGGAACTGGGAAATAAGGGGTAAAACTATAAGGGTATGTCTACACTACGGAATAAGGTCAAATTTATACAAGTCGTTTTTTTAGAAATCAGTTTTATATATTCGAGTGTGTGTGTCCCCACAGAAAATGCTCTAAGTGCATTAACTCGGCGGAGCGCTTCCACAGTACCGAGGCTAGAGTTGACTTCTGGAGCGTTGCACTGTGGGTAGCTATCCCACAGTTCCCGCAGTCTCTGCTGCCCATTGGAATTCTGGGTTGAGATCCCAATGCCTGATGGGGCTAAAACATTGTCGCGGGTGGTTCTGGGTACATATCGTTCGGCCCCCGTTCCCTCTCTCCCTCCGTGAAAGCAAGGGCACACAATCATTCCGCGCCTTTTTTCCTGAGTTACCTGTGCAGACGCCATACCACTGCAAGCATGGAGCCCACTCAGGTAACCGTCACCCTATGTCTCCTGGGTGCTGGCAGACGCGGTACGGCATTGCTACACAGTAGCAGCAACCCCTTGCCTTGTGGCAGCAGACGGTACAGTACGACTGGTAGCCGTCATCCTCATGTCCGAGGTGCTCCTGGCCACGTCGGCTGGGAGCGCCTGGGCAGACATGGGCACAGGGACTAAATTTGGAGTGACTTGACCAGGTCATTCTCTTTAGTCCTGCAGTCAGTCCTATTGAACCGTCTTACGGTGAGCGGGCAGGCGATACGGACTGCTAGCAGTCGTACTGTACCATCTTCTGTCGAGCAGCCATGAGATGTGGATGGCATGCAGTCCTTCTGCACCGTCTGCTGCCAGCCAAAGATGTAAAAGAGAGATGGAGTGGATCAAAACAAGAAATAGACCAGATTTGTTTTGTACTCATTTGCTTACCCCCCTCCCCTGTCTAGGGGACTCATTCTTCTAGATCACACTGCAGTCACTCACAGAGAAGGTGCAGCGAGGTAAATCTAGCCATGTATCAATCAGAGGCCAGGCTAACCTTCTTGTTCCAATAAAGACAATAACTTAGGTGCACCATTTCTTATTGGAACCCTCCGTGAAGTCCTGCCTGAAATACTCCTTGATGTACAGGCACCCCCTTTGTTGATTTTAGCTCCCTGAAGCCAACCCTGTAAGCCGTGTCGTCAGTCGCCCCTCCCTCCATCAGAGCAACGGCAGACAATCGTTCCGCGCCTTTTTTCTGTGCGGACGCCATACCAAGGCAAGCATGGAGGCTGCTCAGCTCACTTTGGCAATTAGGAGCGCATTAAACACCACACGCATTATCCAGCAGTATATGCAGCACCAGAACCTGGCAAAGCGATACCGGGCGAGGAGGCGACGTCAGCGCGGTCACGTGAGTGATCAGGACATGGACACAGATTTCTCTGAAAGCATGGGCCCTGCCAATGCATGCATCATGGTGCTAATGGGGCAGGGTCATGCTGTGGAACGCCGATTCTGGGCTCGGGAAACAAGCACAGACTGTTGGGACCGCATAGTGTTGCAGGTCTGGGACGATTCCCAGTGGCTGCAAAACTTTCGCATGCGTAAGGGCACTTTCATGGAACTTTGTGACTTGCTTTCCCCTGCCCTGAGGCGCATGAATACCAAGATGAGAGCAGCCCTCACAGTTGAGAAGCGAGTGGCAATAGCCCTGTGGAAGCTTGCAATGCCAGACAGCTACCGGTCAGTTGGGAATCAATTTGGAGTGGGCAAATCTACTGTTGGGGCTGCTGTGATGCAAGTAGCCCACGCAATCAAAGATCTGCTGATATCAAGGGTAGTGACCCTGGGAAATGTGCAGGTCATAGTGGATGGCTTTGCTGCAATGGGATTCCCTAACTGTGGTGGGGCTATAGACGGAACCCATATCCCTATCTTGGCACCGGAGCACCAAGCCGCCGAGTACATAAACCGCAAGGGGTACTTTTCGATAGTGCTGCAAGCTCTGGTGGATCACAAGGGACGTTTCACCAACATCAACGTGGGATGGCCGGGAAAGGTGCGTGATGCTCGCATCTTCAGGAACTCTGGTCTGTTTCAAAAGCTGCAGGAAGGGACTTTATTCCCAGACCAGAAAATAACTGTTGGGGATGTTGAAATGCCTATATGTATCCTTGGGGACCCAGCCTACCCCTTAATGCCATGGCTCATGAAGCCGTACACAGGCAGCCTGGACAGTAGTCAGGAGCTGTTCAACTACAGGCTGAGCAAGTGCAAAACGGTGGTAGAATGTGCATTTGGACGTTTAAAGGCGCGCTGGCGCAGTTTACTGACTCGCTTAGACCTCAGCGAAACCAATATTCCCACTGTTATTACTGCTTGCTGTGTGCTCCACAATATCTGTGAGAGTAAGGGGGAGACGTTTATGGCGGGGTGGGAGGTTGAGGCAAATCGCCTGGCTGCTGGTTACGCACAGCCAGACACCAGGGCGATTAGAAGAGCACAGGAGGGCGCGGTACGCATCAGAGAAGCTTTGAAAACCAGTTTCATGACTGGCCAGGCTACGGTGTGAAAGTTCTGTTTGTTTCTCCTTGATGAAACCCCCCGCCCCTTGGTTCACTCTACTTCCCTGTAAGCTAACCACCCGCCCCTCCTCCCTTCAATCACCGCTTGCAGAGGCAATAAAGTCATTGTTGCTTCACATTCATGCATTCTTTATTCATTCATCACACAAATAGGGGGATGACTACCAAGGTAGCCCAGGAGGGGTGGTGGAGGAGGGAAGGAAAATGCCACACAGCACTTTAAGCACAGCACTTTAAAAGTTTACAACTTTAAAATTTATTGAATGACAGCCTTCTTTTTTTTTGGGCAATCCTCTGTGGTGGAGTGGCTGGTTGGCCGGAGGCCCCCCCACCGCGTTCTTGGGCGTCTGGGTGTGGAGGCTATGGAACTTGGGGAGGAGGGCGGTTGGTTACAGAGGGGCTGCAGTGGCAGTCTGTGCTCCAGCTGCCTTTGCTGCAGCTCAACCATACACTGGAGCATACTGGTTTGGTCCTGCAGCAGCCTCAGAATTGAATCCTGCCTCCTCTCATCACGCTGCCGCCACATTTGAGCTTCAGCCCTGTCTTCAGCCCGCCACTTACTCTCTTCAGCCCGCCACCTCTCCTCCCGGTCATTTTGTGCTTTCCGGCACTCTGACATTATTTGCCTCCACGCATTCGTCTGTGCTCTGTCAGTGTGGGAGGACAGCATGAGCTCAGAGAACATTTCATCGCGAGTGCATTTTTTTTTCTTTCTAAGCTTCACTAGCCTCTGGGAAGGAGAAGATCCTGTGATCATTGAAACACATAAAGCTGGTGGAGAAAAAAAAAGGGACAGCGGTATTTAAAAAGACACATTTTATAAAACAGTGGCTACACTCTTTCAGGGTAAACCTTGCTGTTAACATTACATACATAGCACATGTGCTTTCGTTACAAGGTCGCATTTTGCCTCCTCCCACCGCGTGACTACCCCCTCAACCTTCCCCCCTCCCTGTGGCTAACAGCGGGGAACATTTCTGTTTAGCCACAGGCAAACAGCCCAGCAGGAATGGGCTCCTCTGAGTGTCCCCTGAAGAAAAGCACTCTATTTCAACCAGGTGACCATGAATTATATCTCACTCTCCTGAGGATAACACAGAGAGATAAAGAATGGATGTTGTTTGAATGCCAGCAAACATACACTGCAATGCTTTGTTCTACAATGATTCCCAAGTACGTGTTACTGGCCTGGAGTGGTAAAGAGTCCTACCATGAAGGACGCAATAAGGTGCCCTCCCCAGAAACCTTCTGCAAAGGCTGCAAAAACCTTCTGCCCTCCCCAGAAACCTTTTGCAAAGGCTTTAGGACTACATCTAGGAGAACCGCAAATGCCAGGGCAAAGTAATCCTTTCACATGCTTGCTTTTAAACCATGTATAGTATTTTAAAAGGTACACTCACCAGAGGTCCCTTCTCCGCCTGCTGGGTCCAGGAGGCAGCCTTGGGTGGGTTCGGGGGGTACTGGCTCCAGGTCTAGGGTGAGAAACAGTTCCTGGCTGTCGGGAAAACCAGTTTCTCCGCTTGCTTGCCCTGAGCTATCTAAAACCTCCTCCTCCTCATCATCATCTTCTTCGTCCCCAAAACCTGCTTCTGTATTGCCTCCATCTCCATTGAAGGAGTCAAACAACACGGCTGGGGTAGTGGTGGCTGAACCCCCTAAAATGGCATGCAGCTCATCATAGAAGCGGCATGTTTGGGGCTCTGACCCAGAGCGGCTGTTCACCTCTCTGGTTTTCTGGTAGGCTTGCCTCAGCTCCTTCAGTTTCACGTGGCACTGCTTCGGGTCCCTGTTATGGCCTCTGTCCTTCATGCCCTGGGAGATTTTGACAAAGGTTTTGGCATTTCGAAAACTGGAACGGAGTTCTGATAGCACCGATTCCTCTCCCCAAACAGTGATCAGATCCCGTACCTCCCGTTCGGTCCATGCTGGAGCTCTTTTGCGATTCTGGGACTCCATCATGGTCACCTGTGCTGATGAGCTCTGCATGGTCACCTGCAGCTTGCCACGCTGGCCAAACAGGAAATGAGATTCAAAAGTTCGCGGTTCTTTTCCTGTCTACCTGGCCAGTGCATCTGAGTTGAGAGTGCTGTCCAGAGCGGTCATAATGGAGCACTCTGGGATAGCTCCCGGAGGCCAATACCATGGAATTGTGTCCACAGTACCCCAAATTCGAGCTGGCAACGTCGATTTAAGCGCTAATCCACTTGTCAGGGGTGGAGTAAGGAAATCGATTTTAAGAGCCCTTTAAGTCGAAATAAAGGGCTTCATTGTGTGGACGGGTGCAGGTTTACATCGATTTAACGCTGCTAAATTCGACCTAAAGTCCTAGTGTAGACCAGGGCTGAGTGTTTCTTTTGTGAGAGACTGATGTGCTGACCTCCATGTTCAGTCATGCCTAGGTAAGAATAGTATCTTTTTAGAATTATTTCTATTTTTAAGCAGCTACTGTAAGCTGTTGGATAGGTAGATTTATACTTCAGCTACAAAGGCTCTCAGTATGCCTGCAACCATGTGGCCCAGAAATCCCAAGGAACATTCCTATTTTCAAGGAACATACCAACATTCCCATCAGTTTTAAAAGAATGCTTGTTTAGTTCCATTTTTGTTCGTTTGTTTGTGGTTTTATTGGTAAATTCCAACAGATTCTTTTCAACAGGACTTTGCGGATACAGGCTTCATTGGGGAACCCTTACTTTTTTTCGAACTAGTCAGAAAATATCCAGATACTGCAGTAATGGGTATCAACCAAAGTTTTGAACAGGGATCCTAGAAATCCATTTGCCATGGAAAATCTGGAGTTTGTGTTTTTACAGAGAATCTTTAGGTTTTGCATTTTCTGAAAAAATAAAAAGATACAAAGCAGAACCCCATTTTTCCAAACCTCCATTAACCAGCTCTCCATATTAACCAAATCACCAGCTGCCCAGGACTGACAGCGGCTTAGGCAACCCCAGCCCCAAACAATCAGCCCTTGGCGGCTCGGGCTCAGGTAGTCAGCCCTGGACATCTAGTAGTTTAGTTAATCTGGAGAGCCAGATAATGGAGGCTTGGATAAATGGGGATCTACTGTATATCAATAAAATGTGTTCAACTGATGCTTATATATATTGTAGCTAGTGAAACTAAAGTTCAGTGTTTCATTTTAATCATGGAAAAACACAGATTTTTATTATTTTATTTTATTGGAGAATTTTGGCTTTTTAATATGGAAAACTAGGATCCTGGTTATGAAGTATTTAGATAATGTAGCTTTATTTGTCTCTCTTCCCTTCATTCAGCAGGGACTGAACTTGTAATTATTCATGTGATTATTCACAGTAAACTTCAGCTGAAAAATTGCAGTGTAATTTAGTTGGCTGAGTATATAGTGTATATACACAAGAATGGTCCACCACCAGTCATATATTTCCACTCTGACAAGACTTCCCATTGTGCCCTGATGTCCTCTGCTCCCCTAGCACCCCTCTTTCAGATACATTTCTTTGAATCCTACCAGTAACAAAAAAAACTGACACTGCCTTTCCCTCTTAAAGTTATCATTAGGGCCCTACCAAATTCATGGTCCATTTTGGTCAATTTCACAGTCATAGGCTTTTAAAAATAGTAAATTTAATTATTTCAGCTATCTAAAACTGAAATTTCACAGTGTTGTAATTGTAGAGGTCCTGACCCAAAAAGGAATTGGGGGGGGGGGGGGGGTGTAGCAAGGTTATTGTAAGGGGGGTTGCCGTACTGTTATCCTTACTTCTGTCTTCAGAGCAGACTGGTGGCTGCTAGCCAGGAGTCCAGTTCTGAAGGCAGAGCTGCTTGCAGCAGCAGCAGCATAGAAGTAAAGATGCCATGGTATGGTATTGCCATCCTTCCTTCTGTGCTGCTGCCTGCAGAGCTTGGCCCTCAGTCAGTAGCCGCCACTCTCCGGCTGCCCAGGTCTGCAGGCAGCAGCGCAGAAGGACGGGTGACATGCTATGGTATTGTCAACCTTACTTCTGCACTGCTGCTGGCAGGATGCTGACTTCAGAGCTGGGAGTCTGGCCAACAGACACCGCACTCCAGCTGCTGAGCTCTGAAGGCAGCGCAGAAGTAAGGATAGCAATACTGCAACACCCCTAAAGTAACTTTGTGACTCCACCCCTGCAACTCCCTTTTGGGCAGGACCCTCAATTTGAGAAATGCTGGTCTCCCATGTGAAATCTGTATTGTATAGTGTAAAAGCACACAAAAGACCAGATGTCACAGGGGGAGACCAGATTTCACAATATGTGATGCATTTTTCATGGCCATGAATTTGTCAGGGTCCTAGTTATCATGATTGGTCAAAGACTGGTGCTCCCTTAGAGAAAGACTTTGCTGGAAAATGATTAACAAACTAACAATTGCTTTCAGCTCCAAGCTGGAGCTGGGTATCAGGGCATTTTTATCCCAAAAGTAAGCATGCAGATTCCATGTTTAACTCCTGGCCATTTGCAAAGACAAGTTTCTTTCTCTGACTCCCTTTGTATGCAGGAAAAATTCAGAAGCAGCTGGAACTCAGTAATATAGGTTTTCCCACCTGGAACAAAAGAATAAATATCTTACACAATTGCTCCTCTATAAAAGTAGCATATGTTTTAGTTATTGGATGTACATGGGATTTTATGTTGAGTGACTCATATAAAGAACTATAAATGTGGCCCATCTTGAGTATTACAGTACATACATATACATCAGAATTTTCACAAGAGGTCAGTTCCCATTTAGACACTGACATAAGTGGCCAAATTTTCAGAAGAGCTCAACATGCAATATGGTGAACCTTAAAAAAAAAAAAAAAAAAAAAAAGCCCTTATTTATTTTTTCATTTAAAGATTTGTTTTTAGGTAGTTGGCAGCCAACCAAAAAGGTGAACAAATTAAAGATGAGGCTGTAAAGCTATATGTACAAACAAGCTGATCTTCAATGGTGTTGAATACTCAGACAGCTTTTAGGATAAATCTCGGCATTTATACAACAGTCATTGTACTGGGCAATGTGGAGCTATACTTCCCCAATAGGCACACCAGGAACACTGTACCTCAATCTCTGCCAGGGCTGCCCCTTGCACATGCCGCAGTGCATTTGTTCCATTCCTTAGGAGGGAGCATATTGCTCCACCTAGTGTGCCAATCCAGTTCTGCCACGACCTCATCTCCTTTCCAACCCTTCTAGGGGCATATCTACACTGCAATCTCACATAGGTAGGCATACCCAGGCTAGCTATATTTGTGTTAGTATTACTAAAAATAGCAGGTTTCAGTGCAGGCTAGCAACGTGCTTTTACAGCCCATGCTGAAGCCCACGCAACCGTGTCTACACTGCTAATTTTTAGCAATGGTAGAGGAGATAAAGTTAGTGCAGATACGTCTGCCTGAGCTATAATCATCCCTAAAAACTGCACTGTAGATATACCCTAGGAGTCTGGCCCCCCAGGGGAAGAAGAGAACAGGAGCAAGACATCCCAGGACTCGTCAGAACACAGAGACTGCAATTGTGAGAGGCCTTCACAGTCCACGTGCTCTGGGGATTTCTGCAGAGCCACACAAGAGGGGAAAGCACCTTACCCCTCCCTCTTCACCTTCACAGCTGTACACAATCTGGCCATCTGCCTTCACTTTCATTTGTGAACACTCAGCACCTCTGAAAATCAGGCCATTAGTATTGGTCTCTCAGGTGCTAATCAAATCTGGACCAAACCTCAGTTTTTCTATTTAAACCACTGTTAATTATATTAAGCACCCACATATCTGTATAATTGGTATAAAGAGGCAAAAGTGGCAAGGGAAATCTGATCTGTGTCTAATAATGATACAGATATACACTTTTAGCATGCTATGGGACTCAGAGCCCAGACCTATATCTTTATAGCATAAATATCCACCATGGCCTGATTTCCAATGACCACCTCTGCCTCCCACTGACTTTTAACAGGATTTGAAAGTCAGGCCAGAAATTAATTTCTGAAGTTCATTTTAATAATAGTTTACCTGAAATAAAACAAAGTCATTGTTTTCATTTTTTCCCAGTAATGTGTGCCAGCTGAGGTGTTCAAAACTTCTCCCTCTAGATTTTTCCTTTACATTCATTATTTACGGTAGGTAAGCTTAGGTGCATACTTACTGAAACACCTGAGTTCATCTAATTAAAAAGTTGCAGTGTAAATGTTTCAGGCAATTTTCATGCAATTATCCCTAGGGAACTGCTAGTAGCAAGAGTTGTAAATAAACCAACAGTGAAAAAAAAATATCATTTTAAAAGACTGTATGATCTAATTAAACAAAGGAATACTTCCCTTACTTAGGACTGACAAATTCACCTCAATACTTTAGTTACATTCCCTGTTAATTTCACATTTATTTCCTAAAAAGTTTGATATATCTTTTAAAAACTACAGTGCTATAAAAACTCTAAATGACGTTTCATATTATTGCATTTAGTCATGTGAGAGCTCTGAAAGGTTTTCTTTACCCAAAATGCTGGGTTTTCTGAAAATCTTTGTTTCAAAGCCAAGTTGGAAAGCCACTTCTCCCATGAGTTTCAATAACCACACACATGCACAACACTGACAGACACACAGAAATACCCTGGGATTATCTCCAGGATCCAAGAATCTAAGAAAATGTGACTGAGTGAATAATGGCTATTTTGTCTGCGTTTCTGACAGTCTGAAGTAAGTCTTCCAAAAAAATAAAATAAAAAAGCAGCCCCCTGGCAACAATAAACTGTCAATCATACTATTTCTTCTTTTAATAAAGAATAATGCAATAATGTCAATTCAAAAGTATGCCTTATCTCTTGCAGGAGAAAGGAAAGGGATGAAATGTATGCATAGATTATTATAATCATTATGTTTCTGGCTAACAATATGATTAAAATAAAGAAAGGATTACATTCATATATAATCTAAGTGGTTTTGTGTTAGAAAATAACACACATTTATATGAAAAGTGGTAGCCAAGAACATGCCTCAACGCTTTCAGTTAGCTAATATTGCTATTGGAAAAATGCTACAACTCCTGATGCTCTCATGTGATTGGAGGAAATAAGAAGGGTCTGCAATGATGCTGAATCCAGGAGAAATGTTCTTTATCTCAATAGAGGTAACTTAAACTATGAACCAACTGGTGTAACTGGGCAAATCACAACTTCATTGATTTCAGTGGAGATGTGCTGCGCACTAGGCCTAAGTACATGGCACTTCAATATCACATATTGGCACAGGATTCAATTGTATAATGCTAAGAAAAGACAATCAAAAGTACATATGTAAAGGAACCATAAATAAATGTGGGCTGTATGTACTATATATACTTTACTCGGATATGCCTGGGATTCCTTGCATCTCCATATTAACTTGGGCAGCTATACTTTAGTTTTTTTCTCTCTCAATGAAGATATAAACTATTAATATCTGCTTCCTCTTCCATAGTTTGACCAGCACATTGGGCAGTAGTGTTTAACCTCTTCAATGGAAGACTGGATCAACTGACTTTTGGAAGTCATACTATTTCCCATATTCTCAATGGAGTCATAAATTCCTTCATGCTGACTTGTAACACCTACATCTTCAAAAGCTGAACCTTTTTTTAGTCAGTGTAGACATCATATATGTAACAGAAAGGGACAAAAAAAAACCCCACTTCAATATTATTCTTAATCTGCTTGGTCTCATTAGATTTACTCTTTAATGAAAGAGAGAAATTATTAAACTATGGCAAAAGAATAATGGGGGGGAAGTGGGTCAAGATTCAAGCAAAAGCACCAGCTCCTTAATTAAGGATGTTTCCACACATCTATCTATAAAGTCCAATTAGATTAATGTCTACTTGCAGAATCAGACTTATTTATTCAGGTTATGTGGGGGGACCTTTAATCCTCCAGACTTCCAAAAGTTTATACAACATTTTCATTTATCTGATGCATGAGTAACAAAATCTTTTTAGTTTTTTTCTTTGGCATGAAATATATCCTCAGTAGTGGACTTAGAGTGTGAGCTCAAGTTCTCTAACAGCTAAGTTATATTTAGTTTGATTATTTCTCAAAAGTCATTTGCTTTCAAGAGAATAAGGTAGATGGGAGGCACTTGCCATCCTCTGCAAGAAAGAATAAATAAGTCCTTGAAAAATGTAGAACTTTCCTTATACATGGAGGAGAAGGAAGCAGCAACATAGAATTATTAGGGAGGAAACAGACCCGAGAAAGGCATAAAAGTAACCAGACAGTGCCAAACTTACTGAGTTAAAGTTCATATTTCAGTACTATACCTAGATTCCAACATCCAGAATATTAAGCTATGATTCCCATACCAGTTTTCATTTGTTGTTTCTTATGTCAAGAGATCATATAAATTGCCCACTTTTGGAGGGACTACTGTCTCAGGGGAGTTGTCTATATATTGTATAGAAAATTAAAAATAACCATGAATATTACTTTCTTAAACTATTTTCAAGTCATAGATTACTTCCTATAACACTAGGCCAATTTCTCAGAAAATGTTAGCCTATTATGTGTTACTAGAAGAGAGCCTTATTAATCAGTTATCCCATTATCCCTCAGCCTACTGTAATTTAATAAATAATAATAATACTTTGAAAACCTTGGTTCAAGATATAAGTTCTATCTTCTCATCTGGTACACTCAGTGTGACACAATTTTTTTTTTCCATTTTGTTTTAGTATTAGTGATTTAAATCAAATGTGTACCTCCT
The DNA here is from genome assembly GCF_965140295.1 of Lepidochelys olivacea. NCBI lineage: Eukaryota > Metazoa > Chordata > Testudines > Cheloniidae > Lepidochelys > Lepidochelys olivacea. The sequence goes on from NC_140411.1 coordinate 174,697,331, forward strand.
GGCACCGTCAAATCAAAAGCTCTTCTGTTCACTGCTGCTGCTCAATAAAGATCCACTTTTTAAAGGCCAGAATGTGAGCCACTATCGGTATCTGTACAGGTGAGTTAGCAGACATATGGCATACCATTACTTGTGTGTATTGACCATTCATATTACAAGTCATGGGAAAAGGAAGAGAGCAGCTACTATTCTCTCTCCAGGTGGGCAGAGAGTGTGCAGGTGTTGAGAGGAAGTCTTGGCTCCTTTACCCAGCACAGCAGCCAGCTCAGCTGACACAACAATATCCTGCACCAGATAGAAGGGGGGAACCAGGCACCAGATTTGATCTGATCTAGTACTGGAGCAGTGCAACTGTACAGGGCCACTTATTTAGTGTTTCTGACAAAGCCACAGTATACTCTTAATATCTCCTAGGTATCGGAACCTTGCAGAGCGAACAACAGACCTAGCTCTGATTCAGGATGCATGTGTAGTGTATTTTCAGTTTCTCATTAGTTACTAGTTTTGAAAAGACAATACAATAGCAAATGCTGAAGATTAAACATATCATAGCGCTTCATAGCAAAACTGTCTGCAGTTCCTTTTTTTGCAACACATTCCTTGCCACTTAAACTGAACTTCCATAAATAAAAATAGCTCTATTTAAGTATGGTATTAGCCATGAAATACCACTTATCTATTGAGTTTTAGCTGTTAACTGATCAAGTTGAGGATGTGATATATTGTTGGATGAAACAGAGCAAGGAAGTGGATCCACGCCATGTAATAATTGCACATAATCTCTACAGCACTCGAAGAAAAGGAAAAACCTTGGTCAGCTACATCAATGCAGAACCTATTTCTTGGATCACCTCACTGAGTCGGATGCCATATTGGCACATGCCTATGTCATAATCAAATGCATTGAGCTGGGAAGCTAATTAGTGAAGTGGTTATATCTATTTCCTTTCTAAGATATAACTTAGAAGGATGGAGGTCTCATTTTTCTTAACGTTAAATTTAAAGGAAAAGAGGCCTTACTTTCTGTTAGTTTCACCCTCAGTAATACACAATTTATCCTTTGGGGAAAGTTTATCTTCTGCAAATTATGACAGCAGTACTATATTTCATGCTTTGTAAGGGAGATCCATTGTTTGCTTTAGGTTACTTCTCTTTCCCCCTTCCTTTCAGTATTCATGTTTTGTGTATCTCTCTGAACAGTAATTCAGGGAGAGCGTAACAAACAACTTAATGTTTTAACTTTCAGTACATAAGAACAACATTTATTTTAATGCAAGTATTACTAGATTGTGCCCTTTACGTTTTATATTAAAATTCCCAGAGACCTCGGTCAGGTTCTGGGTGCTGTTGTGCTTGGTGGACTGCAAACAGGCAGAATCCTAAAATCAAATCAGCAAATGTGGACTCTTGAGCCCTTGTACAGGACCATTGACTTCAATAGGTCTCCATGCAGGCACAGGAAACAGGTTTGGGCCATAGAAGTAGACATAGTGCCTGCCTTTACAATCCAATACATTAAAACAATAATAATTAGGTTTTGAATGCACTTTCATCATCAACCCTGATTTTGTAACACTGATCAACTTGTAACTTTGCTGTAAAAAAGTCCTCGGCCTGTGAATGATTTTACATCAGTTTTAAACTAAGAACAGAAGAGCTCCTCCCTCTCCACTGTATTGTGAAAACAGCAGTATTAAAATGTATATTAAAAATAAAACCTGCTTTTATTTCAGAAATATATAGCCTCAACCTAAGTGCCACGATTAAAAAGATATCCCTTACTCAGGACAATAGATATGCTACTTTTTTTGGGGGGTGGGGGGGAGCCAAAATCACCAGGTGTATCAGAAATAATCAAGTATGCCACAGGACTGAACAAATTAAATAAAGAATAACAGATTGAACAGATAATAGAAAACATTGTGTATAGCAAACATTTCTCCAGATAATTAGCGCAAATCAGAAAAGCAATTCAGACATACACGTATACAAGGCTTTAAAATAGTTTAAACAGCTCTGCAGGTTTTCCACTCTGTAGAAGAAGAGGTTAAGGAGCACCTCTGGTCCAAGGCAGCCCTACCTGCTGCACCTGCAAAGCCTGCACAAGCTAGAAGGAGGGCTTAAAAGGGGATGCAGAGCAGCTCAGAAGGAGGCAGACAGTGGAAGGCATAGGTGCTGAATGAGGGATGCTGCCAACCATCCCCTGGCTTGAAGTAGTAATAGCAACCCAAGTGCATGGTTTCTGCCTTCAGCACCCCCACTATACAAATTGTTCCTGCACTGCTGGTGGAAGGGAACAGACCTATGCTCTGAGCTTTTGGGAAGGAGTATCCCAGGAGCTCTTACTGCCTGATGCTTGAAGAATCTGAGCAGACAAAACATGCAAAGGAGGGACTGATGACTTTTGAAGGTTAGAAACTTTATTTTTTGTGTTCAGATCTTTATTTACCCTGCAGGAAGAGGGGACTGTGTTGCTGACAAACCAGGTCAGTCCAGAGCCACAGGCCAATTCACTTGTGTTAGTGTAGATCTAAGTGATTGTTCATGTATAAGTGGTTTGGGTGTTTAAAATTCATACAACTAATGGGATGTTTCTTGTATTGTTTTCACTTTTCTATTCCTGTCATAGTGTAATAGCAAACATTTACATGATAAATACCCTTGCAACTAAATTACCCACAAAAGAAATCTTGTGAAATGTGCATTCCTCACACACCATCATCAGAGGAAAGGCCCACTTGGGTAAAGAGACTGTCACAGCTTGTCTTCTGTGAGAAGAAGATATAATATGGATTCAACGAAAAAATCCTTTATCACTAGACTGTTTGGATTCTAACAGGGCATAATAACTGAACGAGAAGTCAGAGATTATTCTGGGTAGTCCTGGATAAGACATTTGGGAAACTGGCAATCTATTTCATCACTGCGTTACAAACTGTGATTTATCTGTTTTTATATTGTACCTGCTTTAACCTCTCAATAATTCTCATTCTTTTTTCTTAGCTAATAAACCCAACCTTACCATAGAATTGGCTGCCAGCATTGTCTTTGGTGTAAGATCTGGAGTACCAATTGATCTGAGGTGAGCGATTAGTCTCTTAGGACTGGGAGGAACTTGACGTGTTGTGATTTTTGTTTAAGTAACCTGTTACCACAAAGTTCAGTTTGTCTGAGCGGCAAGATAGGGGCTCTCTGTGACTCTATAGTAAGACTGGGATAATGGCCCAGGAGTTCACATTTGTTACTGACTTGGTGAAATCTAATTATAGAACAGGATTCGGCAACCTTTGGCCCGTGGCCCGCCAGGGTAAGCCCCTCGGCGGGCCGGGCCGGTTTGTTTACCTGCTGTATTCGCACCTTCGGCTGATCGTAGCTCCCACTAGCTGCAGTTTGCTTTCCTAGGCCAATGTGGGCTGCGGGAAGCGGCGCGGACTGAGGGATGTGTTGCTTTGTGTTTTTTGCTTCTTTTGATGAAAAGTCTAGAGTTTCCATGGAAAAAAGTCAATTTTCCATCCACTTCTCCCCAACATTGCAGTAACATTTGTCTATAATCAGGAAAGCTAAGCAAAGCAAAGCATTCTATGATGTTAATTGACACTGAAGCTTCAGTTTGTCTAAAGGGGTCACACAAACACAGCAGGTAGTCCATCTTTCTTCCTGAAAGATGAGCTCCTGCCTGCCACAGAATTTTAATACATATATCTTTGAAAATTTAGGCATATATATATATATATGCCATCCTAATGGCTGCCAGGGTGCTTTTATTTTTAAAACCATAATCAACACTCAAAATAGACATAGAAGGAATTATTCTTTCTTTATAAAGCTTAACCGTCTGTGATACTTTTCTCAAATTATATAATATGTAACTTTATAGTCATACTTTGCACTTCAGACATAACTGATATGGATAGCTTTGTAGTTAGAAGAACACAAATTCATTTGATTCTTGTGCCTTGTGTCTGGAAAGACTTTCTTTCTTTCCTGTGGCAAATTGGCAATTCAGGGAACATTTCTTTGCAATGGGCTACAAAAATATGCTTGAAGAAAGTACATTATGCTAACTTTGAGCTGCCAAATACATATTTTATACCTCAAGCAATATGCAGAATATGAATGTGAAACACTTCAGCGGTATTTTGATGGCTAAAGTCAACACTCATTGTTCTTTATAAACGGAAGTAATGCAGCCATTAATACAGCTATGCTAATGGAGAATTTGGCAATTGCTTCACCCTTTGAAGGTGCTTATGCATTGGATCCTTGTAAATTGCACAGCCATCCTGGTACTTATGCAACATGAGATACAAGATGAGTAAAAGAAACTTAAAATTAAATATATTTCACCTAAATGAGGAGAGGTTTTAAACACTAAACAACTTATCTGACTAACAAACTCTGACATCTTATTTGTTTAAAGGAAAAAAGGACTTAATCTGAGCGCACTAGTTCTATCTATTTAGTTGCTGGCTATGACATGCTGCCACTAGGTGGAGATTGCTTAATGAGAAACTACCTATTTATCTACAGATGTATAAGAAAAATAATGTAAAAATATAAAATTGTTAATGGAAATAAAATAGTAAATTATTTAAATCATATTCTACTTTCTTCTGTGTCTGATGTAAACTTAAACTGAGCACAGAAACTTGACAAAAAAAGAATCTGACCATCATAGACCATAAAAGTTCAGATTGTACTGAAATGTATTTAAAATAATCCAGTTTGGTGAGCATTGCTGAAATATGTGCATCCCTTGAAAATCTTCTCTACAGACTGTTAGCACTCCTTTGTTTGAATCATGGAGAAGAAAAGACTTAGTAGAAAAAAAAAAAGATGTCAAACATTAATACACAGAGACCTACATTAGTACATTACCACCCAAAATCAACAGAATTATTGCTTCTTGCCGATGTAGAAAATAGAAATGATGCAAGTTCTTCTTTTTTAACAAAAAAGAAAAAAAAGAAGAAGCTGCAAGTTAAATAGGATTTGAACAAGTATGCCTAGCTATTTCCTCAGACCACAGGACTGCGGCATAAAATGGAAAGAATATGCCATTCTGCTCAGTCAGCTCTACTACCCGTGTCTTTAATATGTAATGGAAACATTACAGGGACACAGTCAACTTAAAATAAATAAGTCGCACTTTCTGAATGTGATGTACTTATGTTGCGGGATTTTTTTCACCCTCTTCCTCAGATTTACACATGGTGGGGGATCCTCTTTATATGGGTCTCCCTCTCCAGGTGAAGGGGAAGAGGGGTGATCTGGTCAACTCCCCTATAGTTGGGCTAAGCAGATTTCTAAGTACTTAATACTGCTTACAATATTTCTTGTGATGTCATAAGGCCATGTCTAGTGTCACGGGATATCAGCATTTTCTGCTTTTGTTGTTGTTGTCGTCTTTTGAATAATGACAGTATGAATATGGGATTTTTGTGTTTTACTTTTATATGCTCCTCTTCCCTAAAATGAATCCTTCCTTTGTTCCTATCTTGCATCTTTTTTTAAATAAAATGCTCTACTGAAATAAGGATTTGTTATACACTGATCTGTCGCAGCACCCCGTTACATTTCAACATACTACTAAAATAAAACACAGCATTTTGATGATTGTAGCTGGAGAATAAGCAGGACCAAATTAATTTAAATAAATAAGAATCTTCTTTTCACACAAATACAACACTGTACATGTGAGGTAATAAAGAGAGAGGAAAAAATCAGCCAGTGAAGATTATGCTCATAGAAGTGTTTTTAAAAGAATAGCTTATTGACTTAGAAATCAATATATGAATCCAAAGAAATTTTTAGACACATTTGGATAAACAATGTTGAGACTGCTCAAAGAAATCTGGACCTCTATGTTCCATCTAATCTCACAGGTGGCAGGTAACTAGGGCTAGAGGGATTTTAGATTTCCCAAATCTATTATCTGAGCCACGTTGCTGCCCTGGCACCTGTCCAATTTGCTGGGAGATGCCCCGCGACTGGTGAGGTTAGGGCCAGCAGAAGTAGAGCAGGGGAGAAATCCTGGGGCCCTGCATCTGGTGACAACAGTCAGGAAGAAAGTTGGGGGTGGGGACCAGACATCATGAGGAGAGGGTCCTGCCTGCGTGCAGATGTGCTCATCAAATGACGCTGTGGCAAGCTCCTCAAACTCTACAGCCAGTGAGAGCCAATGGGCTGAGCAGGGAGCCAGGCCCAGCCCTGCAGAACAGGAGCCACTGCTGCAGGGGGGTGTGGGGCAGTCTCAGCCCCTACACTCCCCCAGAATATTTTCACCAGTCACCTACATCTAACTCCCCTTTCTTTTCCATTCCCTCCCTAGTGCCCTCCTTCCCATTTATGTATATCTTCTCCTATTTTACAACTGTACCTCCCCACTCCAATGTGTTATGTCTATACAGTATTACTTGGTTTTGTATTGTCAGGTCTTGCAGCTTTTATGAGTTGTAAAACTGCATAATTCTGTTGTAGATCCTGTGATGCATGCAGTATTCAGAAACAAATGGAAGCTCTAAGTCATTTATCTTTTTTTGTATTTTTTATTGTTTCTATTTTTAAAAAAAATCAATAAAAAAAATCACAAGGCAAGTTACATGGGATTTAAAGCTCCCACCTGTCTAACCTGTGTTTAGGACCATACACATACAGCTTTTTATAGTGCGTGATTTTTAAAAATCCAACACTTACATCTAAATACAGCAAAGGGGCATTCTCTTACTAATATTGGAGTGATTATACTAAGGGATGATAGAATGTTAGTAAGGAATAGATTGTGCTAAGCATATGAACATGCCTAGTGTGAGGTAGATGTTTCCAGAATCCTGAGAAGACTTAGTCGAAGTTAAATGCTCATGGCAGTCATGGTTGTAAAATTTTTGCAATGGGAAAAACAGGAGGGTAGAATCAGTATTCAAATAAGTGTTATGTAAATTAGAATTGCAGTGTATCTAATGCTTTACAAAAGAAACAGCCTTCAAGAACCTAGTTGTCTTACGAAGCAGTCAACTGTATTTTCTGTCAATTTGTCTGTATCTCAGGTCATCTCCAAAATAAACACGGAGGCTAGTCCATTCAAACAGTTATTAGACACTGCAGTGTGTCAAAAGCTTTTCAGGTAAGCAAGATGGAAAAAAAAATGTTTCCTACATTTGTAATTACAGACAGAGTAATAAATATCTTTAGCAATATGTGGATATTCAAAAAGATTACCAAGTCAAACTTAAATAGAATTTCAATAACCATGTCAAGCAGAAACTCTTTTCTTTGTGAATATTTCCTGCACTGCTGGTAGTCCACAGAAACCAGATATTTCTCATGAGATAAATTTAACAAGTAGTGGCTATCCGATTATCCATGTTCATTATGCTTGTAATTGTTGAAAAATGAGTGGCAAAGCAATGAAAGCTTTTACAAGTTTTACTGTAAGCTCCAAAACTGTCACTGATCTGCATAAGTAAAGCAACCATAAATGAAAGAAATAGTGAACGTTTACACTATTGCAGTGCGGAGTCTGATGATAGATTTTGCTAATGTTGCTGTTGCTTGACAAAACTGCTCAGTGAAAATTCTAGGCCAACATCACTTTTCATATGCCATTCTCTTGAAAAAAGATTGTTGACATAATCTTAATTTTGACACAAAACTTGTGAACTTCATTTTTATATGGTTGTTGACCACAAGTCAGTTTCAGGGCACTATATTTCACTTCTTGTCTCAAGCAAAGCAGCTTCTACAATGTTGAGTAAGATTATAAATGTAAAACACCTAGAAGAATATTTGCATTTTTTGGTGTGTTCCAATCTGTGTGATCTTTTGAGTGTCCACAGTATATGGATTCAAATTTATGGAAAGTATTCACAGTGTCATATAAGTGAACAAATCAACTGTCAGAGCAGTTATGAGCCATTGACTTGGTTTGTCTTTAGAAACTCTCTTGATATGAGGTTCCAAACAGGTCACTCTTTAGGCTGAGGTTAATGATGAAAGGTTTTTTTTTTTTTCCTGGCAATTATACCCCAACAATTATGAAGTGCAGTTACAATCTGATTTACTGATCACCAAGATTAGACAGTCACTTGGACAATGGACAGAAAGCACCACTGAGTACTCACTGCAAATGAGTGCCCAAGTTCCAGAAAAGCTTCCTCTCATTTCACAAGCCGCATCAAACCCAAAACCACAAGTCAACTGTGATACATTTCTATGGTTTGTGGCTCAATCAATATCATATCTGCTATGCTTCTTCCAGTCATCTCATTGATTTCTGTAAACTGGAGGACGTTCTCTCTGGTGACATTACTGTGCAAAAACCTTAAGCAAAGGGTCACATTCCTTTTACCCACGTTGTCCATTCTTTCATCTGTAACCATGTTAACTAACCTTGAATGATTGAGCTGTTTCATAAGTGTGACTTATTTCATACCGAACACACTCTTACTGCTTTTAGCAGAGATAAAGGAACTTTGGACAGTAAAGGAATAAGGAAAGTCCAAACACGTGTGTGGCTGGATGGGGGGCTGCTCCCCCACAGCCCATCCCCCTTTGGTTTTCTCCTTAGTCATGGCCTGGGTAAATGGGGATGATGTGAGTTAGCAGGCAAGGGTGTGCATACAATAGCCAAACTGAGTCAAGCCTAGGTTTTGAAAGAGCCTCTTATCTCTGGTTAGCTCTCCTTTCTTTAGTTTTAGATTAGGATCTGTGCTACATATGAGGCTACAGGTCTGATTCATCACCTATTTTTAGAAGTCAGGAAGGATTACTTCCCGTTGGGCCAAACTGTTATGTAGCTCAGTTGGTTTTTTCACCTTCCAGGGAGCCTCTAGGTAGAACAGTTGGGTTAGAAGCAAGAGGATTTGTGGCTTTCAGAATGCTGTTATAATTATTGACTCATCACAACTTGAGGCCAGTGTCCAGTGTGGGGAAATGCTAAAAGGGACAGCTCCTGAAGGTAAATGAGACCTAGGATTGTGCAGTTGAACCTTACGCTCATGGGAGTAGAGGAGCTTGAATGTTTGCAGATTGAGGAGCCTCCAGTCAAGTATCTTCTGAAGTTTTAAGTTACTATTTAGGGACCTAAAGAATGGACTTAGGAGTCTAACTTTAGGCATCCAGTCAATTGTTCTCTGAGCACAGTGAGACAGGTTTTTCCAGTCTGATGAAGTACTCATTTCTTTATACTTGGTTACAAGTCGGGTGTCTAAATATAGGATTTAGGTGCCTAGCTTTAGGGAGACCCAGGTTTGAAAATTTAAGCCAATGTATTTATGCTAATTATGTAAGCAGTGTGTTTCATAATGTCTTTAACTGTTTGTTTCCTTGCTCTAAAGTGATTGGGATTTGTAAATGATAACACAGGTTAGTATGTTACTGTTAGAAACCTGACTGACTATTGAATTTAAGATTTTTGTTCCTGGAATATGAACTAGTATTTCAAAGTTAGAAGGGTTGTTGCAGAAGAATTAAAGTAGATAAAAGCAGCTGAGGGGATGTAAGGATAGGTATCATGCTACCACCATGGGAGTGATCATGATAATGAGATGATTAATATTAGTATGAGAGTAACAATGCTACTATATATTACATTTTGAGCATAGTAACTGAACTAGAAGCTACTAGAAACCTAGAAAGAGTGGACACAGTAAATAAAACGGATGTGCCTTCTCTTTTGAGAAAAATGGCTCCTGCCTGAGCACTTGCTGAATGTTAAACAAAGTGGTATATAAAATACTGAGGTAATTGTACAGGAAAATGCTTTGATACCCCAAATACCATTGTTTGGTAATCTTGGGCAAAGGCTGACTTTAAATTGCTCCAAGGTGTGGAGGGCGAGAAGAGGGGTGAGAGAGATAGGTGGGAAATGGGTGGGACCATGTCCATGTAGATCCATAGTCCAAAGCCCATCTAGATGAGAGGAATGTAATGTGCAAATGCTGTTACAACCAATAGGCTATAGTGGTGGCCAAAATGGAACTGTAATGGTGTTCCACATCTTGCCAACTGAGTGAGAGGATTCTATTCCACCAACTACTGCACAGATTACAGGCACAAAGTTGGTTTCCTCTGGGTTTGTAGAAAAAACAGCATTTTGTCTAAAGTGACAGCCTTAACATTCTTAAAACAGACCTGAGCAAACAGTGGAAATTTCCATCGTTTTTCTCCAGAATGAAAAAGCAAAATTTCATTTAGCATTCATAACAGTAAAGAGATGGAGTTCCTACTCTGACCCAAACAGATTTTACATACACAAGCTGTAGTTCAAATTTACCCCTCTCCTGGAGTTTGCTTTTTATTGTTGACTTACACAGTGCAATATAAATATCAGAATTAGCTTCCTCCTCTGAACATTTCCTGCACATTTTCTTTGCAGGGCCTCCGCTGCCTGATGCTCAAAACTTTTATTGCTCCCAGATTGGAATTAATTGGGCTCAGCTAATCTAACATCAGAGTGAGTCAGCACAAATAATTCTGCATCTCCACAAAGACTTCTAGCACCTGACATCAGTGTGACAACGACAAACTACTCTGCAGTCGTATGTAAGGTCCTAAAAATGACAACATTTTACAACGATCCTTTTGTATCTACTTACTATCATTCCAGTGTTTGAGCTTTACTAGCAAGAATACCTACAAAAGTGCATTTTTAAAATCTCACAGTAGAAAATTCACCTTAAGTGAATGATGACTTGTATATTTCATCCCAAAATTCATAATTTGTAGTATTTCATTGCACGTCATCAAATCTAAAACGCAAAAACATTATTCAACTAATCAACACGCTATAAACTGGAAATACAAATTGTTCACATGCCATCTGCAGACTAAAACTTATTTGCTAAAGAAATAATGAGTTAATTATGAATGACAAATACATTTTTAAATGTTGATTTGTTTGACAATTTGCAAACAGAAAATATACCTATAATTTGAATACATTATTTGTTGTGTATTATTCACTCAGCTCCATCTAATGGGGTCATGTACTTTGTTCTTGATTGACAGCTGCTGCTTGATCAGATTTTTCTGACATTTTAAGTATTTTTTTCTATTTTTACAATACTTTTTCTACCCTGAGTCTCAGATAATGTTATCCTAATGATTACAGCCAGGCATGGGAGAAGGGTGTATTTTTGTTTTCTACCCCTTTTGCAACAACCCAGAAGAATTGGAATAATCATGAAATACACTTTCTGTAAACAGTACTGAAAACTACTACAGTTTTGTGTGTCACTTTTATCAGTCAGCAGTCCCGCATGCTATTATTTGAGAAATTAATCACAGCTGTTTCTTAAAAATCAATCTTAAAAAAATTCTACAAATTGAATATTCTTGCACTCTTGCCCACTCTTGCCCTCTCTCGCCCTCTCTTTCGAGATGTGATACAGCTTGAATATTTCTGTGAATCCAAAATATACCCTAGCACTATTTCATGAAAACAGTTCATTTGTCTTAACTAGTTAACTGGTCAAATTACACTGAAACTGTATTTGTTACAGCTGACATTCAAAAGTTAATTACTGACATAGATTTGGCATCTATCCCAGTACAGAAAAAGGGATGTATGGATTAAAACTACTTTGCATTCTGGTCAGAAATGCACTCTAGCAACACGACAACGAAGAACTTGGACTCAGAAAGGATCTTTTTCACAGGATTGCTTTAAAGGCTGGAGATTAAATAAGAAATCCACCTTGTCAAAGTGACAGATTTGCTCTGGAAAAGTTAACAATTAAGATTAGAAAAAAGAAATATATATTGCATGTTACAAATCATAGTTTGTAATACAAATAGGGCTGTCCTTGTTGAGCAAGTCATGCTAAAGCAGAAGCAACTGTATTTAAATTCAAATAGAACAAAGAAAGATTAATTTTACTCAGATTTCTCTCATCTGCAGGAAATGTTTACTCAATATACAATGCTAACAGGTTATGGAACATATAATTGCAAAGCTTAAAGACTTTCAAATGTAGTGTTAAAAGTTAAAAATCTTTGCAACATTCAAACTTGCATTTTTGGGGATTACCGTACTACCTACAAGGCTGTGCGGTCTAGGGACATAGAGCAGGTGAGTGCTGTTCCTGGCTCTACCCCTGAATCACTTTGTAACCATGGTCAAATCAGATTACCTTTCCATACAATCATATTACTCAGGTGGAAAACAGTGTCAATAGTAACCATTTAACTTAGAGGTGGGGGAGAGATTATGTCTCCCTAACAGTGTAGAGGCAGGGAGTTATTTTGCCCCAATCCACCTTTGTGGTGTGGGGGGGAGCGGAGAAGAGAATGGAGGCATAGTCTCTCTGCTTCCCAGTAGTACTCAGCACATGACAGGAGTGACTGGTATTACTTCCAGACGCTCTAGTGGCCCTGGAATAGGTGTCTCTGTGTGGGACAAAGGCAGGGAAATGCACTGGGGAGGGCACTACCATGGCTGTAGCAAGGGACACTTCCCAACATACTCCCCTCAAAACACAGGAGGCATTAGTGAAATCCCTGCCCCACTGAAGTATCTGGAAGTTTTGCTATTAACATCAGTGGAGCCGAGATGTCACCCATTGTGTCTCCAGCCACCTCCATTTAGGTGGCACATCATCTTCTGCAGTGCAGGTCATCTAAGCAAGAAGCATAAATCAGCCCTTATTATTTTGAAATCCTCAGTTGAAAGTTCCTAGATAAGTAACATATTTATGATTGTTGTTATATGGCTAATTCCAAATAGCACTTAAATCTAGGTGAAAAACTTAGATGGGACACAAAGCCATGAGTTTGTGAAGCTGGGAATTGGCAGAACATGCTGAAGAAAGGACTGTTATCTCTAAATGTCGCCAGTTATAACCATAAACAACATATGTGCTCCACAAGCAAAGTTGTATCATGGAGCCTCTGCTAACCATCCCAAACTTACCTAATATGCAATACAGGCTGTTCTGAAAACTACCATGACACTGGGGCCCCAGAATGAACCCTCCTTTGCAATCTACCTCTTGTTCCTGTTCCTCCTAGTAATTCCTCTTCTCCCATCTCCAAGATTGAGTTTAACCTAAGTTGAAATAGGTTATATTGATATTTACAAAGCTTCTCCAGTTTGTTGCAGTGGATGTTCAGTATCATGTGAATATAACTATGGATGGAACACACCCATTTTCTCTCTGATTGCTCCTTCATCTCCTTTGTGTAAGGAGTTGTTTTGGAACTATGTGTCAGAGCTGGTATTCCAGAATGCTCCCTGTATCAAAAAATGTGGGTGAGAGCATCCACCTGGATAATAACTTCCACTTTTGTAGGCAAATATTGGCTATTTGGTTGTATGTACAAGGTTCCTCCCAAAGTGCCTTCTTTTAAATAAAAGTATTCCCTATCAATTACTTTTAGTATTTCCTTGATTTTTTCTAATCAAAATTGTTATGGCTTTATTGTTTGTTTAATTCTTGAACTAACATTACCATTATGATAAAATCTAGCACTTTCATAATGTGTACACTTAAAAAAAAATCCATAGGCCTCAAGGCAAAATACAAAGATGGCCGTGCATGATCATCCCTGTTTTAAATAAAGAGAAACAGTACTCCATAGTGCAAAAGTCACTCTAAAATGACTGATTTGAAAAATCAGTAAAGAGTAGGAAACAGAACTCAAGTATATTGACTCTTGGTCCAGAAACTTTAGTAATAAGTCTTGTTAGAGAGATATACAGCACCCAGGTTGCCGAGGTCACCGGGGTCAAGAGGCTGCAGAAGGGACAAGTCCACCTGGGAGGCAGGAGGAGGAGGTAAATGGAGCTGCGGAGTGGGAGCCAGGGGCTCAGACATGTCCCCTCTCCACCCTCCCAGCAGCATAACTCCTACAGGGCCGCCGCCACTCCACCTGCTGCTGCTCTGCCTGCTGAGCAGCTGCCCTCTGCTCAGGGAGCAGTACTTAAAGGGTGCCAAAGAAAGTTCATCAGGGTGCCATTTTCCCTAAGGCCAGCCCTGGAGAGATACAAAAGTACCGGAAGGCTCAAAGTATGACCTCCCTTTTTCTCATATAACCTATTCCAAAACAATGATACAACGTTAGCAGTCCCACACTCAAGACCAACCTGGAAAAACAAAATGATTGGTTTTCCCACAGAGGGAAAACAATTTGGTATGGAGAAAGAATTTGTTTTCGTCCTTCAAAGAGATAAACCATGAGCGATTATTTCAAAACTATGAAAAACAATCTTGACTGTATCATATTTTATTGTAATTACTCCTACAGAGCCAGAGTACTGAGCTGAGTGCATAAAACAATGTTTGTATCAAGGTCTTATGAAAACTCTGGCAATTTTTCTTAAATTTCCCAGCAAAGAGAGTGTTTGCTTAGTTGTTTTTTTAAATCAATGACTACTCAGAACAGACTCAAGAGGATATGCTTCAGAATATAACTGATATATACTTTTGTATGTTCTGTGCTTAGTCTTTTCAATAATGTAGGGATGGCATTTAGTCGGACATCAGTACACATATTTTGGGCCAACTACAGTCCTGGGAGAGGAATTGCACTGGAGAGGAATTCATCCCCTGGGGCAGGTCAGATAGTGATAGTGCCAGGGTCCTCCCTTGGGTACTCTGCAATGGGAGCGAAGATTTAGGTTCCAGGTTGGTCTCCACAGAAGCCCTTGGAGGTGTGCTGAATCACCACATTGACCAACCAGTCTGGCCCCAACTCCTTCATGCAAGTTTCAAGGCCCCGGAGATAGAGGCTGAGGGGGTAGAGGATATTCTTTGCTCCGAGAGACTGAAGGAGTGAGATTAGTATACTAATCATCACCTTTGTTGCCAGTTATGCTACTATGTCTTATCACTGTGGTTCTCAACCAGGGGTCCACACCAAGCAGGTGTCGGGGGTGGGTGGGCACCCAGTATGGCCAGCATTAGATTTGGTGGGGCTCAGGGCAGAAAGCTGAAGCCCCACAACATGGGGCTGATGCCCTATGCCCTGAGCCCCACCAGTGCCCAGGGCTGAAGCTGAAGCCTGACTAACTTAGCTTCATGGGGCCCCATGTGGCATGGGGCCCAGGCAGTGCCCTGCTTGCTACTCTCTAGTGCTGGCCCTGGCTTTTATATGCAAAAAACAAAACAAAACAAAACAAAAAAAAACCAGTTGCTGTGGCAGAGATAGTCTGTGGAGTTTTTTTTTTTCCTTTTTACAGTGTATTCGGGGGGAGGGCTCAGAGAGAAAAAGATTGAGAACACCTGTCTTGTCATATAACAGAGGCAGGATGATCTTGTAGTTACGACACTATTGTGCAAATCAGATGCATCTACCATAGATCTGCATCTACCATAGATTTCCTCTGTAACCTTGGGTAAGCAGTTAGTTTCTCTTTGTTTCATTTTGAATTAGTAAAATGGGGAGATTAATGGGGAGCTGAAGCTTCTCGATACCACCATAATATAAATAAATAATAACACAATAAACTCAATAGACTATGAATCCAGAAACAACTAATTTGACTATGCCACAAATGTTGCTGATTTGCTTCTAAGTTGGTAAAATGTTATCACAGTTTATGTGCAGAAAAACAGTTATCCTTCAGGACAACTAAGAAAAAAAAACCTCCAGGCTTGATTTTCTTCATTAAATATCACAATACTTCACACTTATAGTGGCTTTTATGTAAGAATATCAAACCACCTTACAAAAAGTGGCTAAGTACTTGTATTCCCATTTTATAGATTATTAAACCGAGGTACACAGATGAAGTAATTTACCTAGGTCACAGGATATGACAGTGGGAGAACTAAGAACAGAGCTCAGGTTTCCTACTTCCTAGTTCCGCTGCTCCAACCTCTAGAAAATGGTGCTTCCTTTACCTCCTTTCCAAAGTATTTCTTCACTATTAATAGGTCCTCTCTTTCCATGTCAACAGCTGGATCAGAGATCACTTTATTCCTCTGTTATTATGAAGAAGATCAATGGTTATCTTGACCAGAGACGATGCAACAAATGTTAATTTAACAAACCTGAGATATCATTTCTTATGAGATGGTACATTTTCTCTGCTGTCTAAAGAACATCACTTCTTAACTGACTCACCACATAACTGGCTAGCCTATATATTTAAAGACAAATAGCATTAAGAAGGAAGGAAAGATTCCACTTTTGCTTAGTCTTGGGCGCCTCTTCTAAGACGAACAACGATGTCAGTTATGAGTGTTGATTTCAATAGCTGAACACCTAGGCATTAAAAATTGGATAGAGATCACCTACATTCAAATAGACTTATATCTTTCCTGTACTGTGCAAAAACGTGTTTTATTTATTTATGTATTGTAATTATTACCAGCAGATCAAGCACTAAATTTCTCAGTATAACCAGCTGTTTTGATGCCACTTGGACCTGTGGATCACTAACGTGCTACTTTAACACTAAACCAGCCCTCCTACATCTAAAAGGTGAGCAGCTTTGAGTGAGACGATTTACCCCCATTAAAAAGAAAATAATACTGCAGAAAAATTGAGCTTGGATAATTCAGTTACATTGTATTTGGTCAGTGAATGGAAGCACAGCTCAAAGGAAAGACTTGTGTCAAATAAGTGTAGGGCAAAGCTCAGAGTCAACTCAGTGAATCTTTGAGAATGACCACACCGCACCCCCCGAAGCAGGGGGAACACTGTCTGGACTTGCTGAAGGAAGACAGCAGTGCTTTATGGAGGTGGAGAGAGGGCAAAAGAAGATCAGAAACTGCTGCAAAAGGTGAGCAGTGATCAGCTTTGTGGGACTGATTCACCCCCGCCCCCGGAATGTGAGGTTGGAAGGCTATAAAGGTGCAAGCCCTGGGTGTTGGAAGCCCCTTTTTCCACACAGCAGGCCTCATGGGCTGACGGATGGAGATGCTCATGGGAAAGCATCCACGCATGCAGGTGGGCAGGCTGTGTTTGCTAGTGGGACCATCAGCAGTGCTGTGCGACAAGTGGTCAGTGAAGTTGTTTCTGAGGTTGTTTCAACAGCATTGCAGAGCTTTCAAATTATATGGGTTCACCCAGAACCAGGATGTTCTTCTCCACTGAACTCAAGAGATGGGGGCCATGCTAATTGCAGTATGATCTGCAAAAGACGGAGGTTGTGGGGGCGGGGCGGGATTGTTGGCATGGGTGATATCCTGGCTTGCAGTGTGGCAAAAAGTAATTGTTGCAAGGGCCTCAGTGAGCTGTGGGGTCTGGGTTCAAACTGTCCCTCTGTGAGTTTACTTGGGGAAGACAGGAGTGGTCCTAACGGGGTAATAGATAGTCTAGCCTGGGAGCAGACAGACAGGGTCTCTCTGTCTTATCAGAGACCCATGACAGACCCGTCTGAGGGGCACACCCTTGAGGGGGACACTAACGGTGTTATACATTGCTTCAAGCTAGTTTGCAATTGTTGCAACAACTTCAGGGATCTCTGAGTGAGGGGTCTGGACGGGGTGACAGGGTGGGCCCAGCATGGGCTCAAGTTTGGGAGGCAGGAGATGGGCAGATGGGGCAGATCCCCCGCACAGATATGGGAGCCCCTGGTGGGGATGAAGCCCCTGGGCACATTTTGACTCAACGGCTGTTAGGAAATACAACTTCATGGGATAGAGTAGAGGTTCCTGTGGGGAGCTAGGGAGGTGCAGGGCACTGAGAATACCCCATAAGTCAGTCTCAAGTACAGTTATGGTGGGGTGGCTGACCCGATGGAGTTCACCTTCTCAGTACAATTAAGGATAAAATCCTGAGAGGGGAATACATGGACATATTATCCTTGTCGCACAGGGAGGTGTTGACAGAGAGTAAGCATGGGCAGAGCAAGCAGAATAGAGAGCTGCCCAAGCAGCCAAGCGTGCCTAGAACATGGGAAAATTGAGAGGCTCCCTTCCTTATCTACGCAGGTGTGATAGTACAGGCTTACCCGGAGAGAAGCCCTCCCTTGTTTAAGTGTATGGACATAATCAGGCGGACATACAATATGTTTAGGGGCATATCCTGGTTTAATTATAATGAGCAGTTTAGATTGAAGGCAGCAACACAAACTGGGATCCAGTGGGACATACGTCATCACACACTGTGATTGGAGTGGATGACTCCGAGGGGACCAGGAGTTCACACAGACAGTAGCTTGTTCATCCCATAGGAAGCTCAGTAGGGGCCTGAGTCATGTAATGATATTTGCAGGCATTTAATGACCGTGGTTGTTTTTGCAGTACCTGTAAATTTAGGCATGTTTGCGAGACATGTTTTGGGACCCATTCAGCCCATTCTTGCCAGAGCGGTAGGGGACGGTCACAAGGAGGAAACAGGATTGCGGGTGGCTGAGGTGCCAGCCACAGGTTTTGTTCGGTTGGAACAGATTATGTTCACAGAACAGAAGCAGGGGAAGGGGGCAAGCTGAGGATGGTGCAATGGGTATGGGCACCAACACCAATTAGGTCGGAGGTGTTAAGGGTTCTCCTCTGCGATTACCCTAACAAAACAGATGGAGCATATTTGTCTGAGGGGTTTACTGTGGGATTTCAGATCCCCATTTCAGAGAATAGGACCCATGTGATGTCAAAAAAATTGAAGTCAGTATTTGGGATGGGACATATTGCTCAAGAAAAGATTACACAGGAATTAAATGAGGGCAGGGTGGCAGGGCCATTTGATCAATTATCTATAGAAAACTTAAGGGTTTCTCATCTGGGTTTGATCCCCAAGACGAATTAATTGGTATGTCCCTGGAGTCATCACCTCTCATACCCACGAGTCGGCTCTATTAATGATGGGATAGACCCGGCGATATGTTCGTGCACTATTCCCCCACTGACGAAGCCATTTGTATGGTTAGGTCTTGTGGCCCGGGGGCACTAATGGCTAACATTAAGTGTGATATCAAGTCTGCTTTTTGACTGCTGCCGGTGCACCCATTGGACTTTGACCTTTTGGGTTTCTCTTTTGAGGGACAATTGTATTGTGACAAGGTTATGCCCATGGGCTGTTTGGTATCTGGTTCAGCATCTGAAAAAATTAGTACAATGTTGCACTGGGCAGTGGTTTCGGGCAGCTGGACTATGCCAAGTAGTGCATTATTTAGACGACTTTTTGTTTGTGGGACAAGCTGGGTCAGATGGGTGTGTTCACCTGTTGGACACATTTCAGGTCCTGGCTAAATGACTGGGGGTACTCCAGTGGAAGAAAATACAGAGGGCCCTTCCACTATGTTGACCTACCTGGGGATCGAGCTGGACACCAGGGAGTGCATTCTGCGACTCCCTCAGGATAAGCTTCTGGAGCTATTGAGATTGCTCAGGAAAGCTGTAAGAGCCAAAAAAAAAAAAAATCCATGCTGCGAGACCTGCAGTCTATTCTGTGGCACTTGAACTTTGCCTGCATGGTTGTTGCCTTGGGGTGAGCATTTTGCGCCTGGATTGTGGTGGCAACAGTGGGCATAGCCAGGCTACACCATTACATACGAGTTAATAGAGAGATGAAGGAAGACTTGAAGGTGTGGGAACGTTTTTTGAGCCAATTTAATGGGGTGTCATTGTGGAGGAAGTAATGGTTATGACGGGGGGTGGGGGGGTTAAAAATCCATTCGGATGCTTCAGGGGGTACAGGTTTTGGCCTGTTTTATCAAGGCAGATGATGTGCCCAGAAATGACCTGCTATCTGGATGCAAATTGGGACTGTGTGTGATATGACTTTCCTGGAATTCTTCCCCATTTTAGTTGCAACAGTTATTTGGGGACCGGAGCTGACTAAGTAAAGGGCATGTTTCTGGTGCGACAACATGGCAGTGGTACAAATTATTAATTGCCAAACGTGCAGATCACAGAGGATTATGAAGTTAGTGAGTTCTACAATGTTTAAACCTTAACATCTGTTTTTCTTCCAAGCACATGCCAGAGATGAATAATGGCATAGCAGACACCTTGTCTCGTTTTCAGTTTGACAGATTTTCTGAGCTTGCACCAGGAGCTAGCAACGAACCTGAGCAGATGCCACTGGCTCTATGGAGCCTCAGTATATGATGTTATCAGTGGCATGGAAATTCTTGGCTCCAGGCACACAGCTCAGCTATAAAGGAAGTTTAAGGAGTTCTTCCAATTTCAGGATCTGGAATGCTGGTCACAGATATTGCCCACTACAGAGGGGCAGAGGTTGCGGTACCTGGTCATTGACAATCCAGCTGCTGACGTCCTTGATAATCCTGGCATAGTGCAAGGCACAATGGGTTATTTCGGGAGAATGGGGCTTCACATATTTGAGCTGCTATAAAAGAGGCTATTGGGCAATGTCTGGAACCCAACTGGGTTCGTGGGGGAGGCAGCCAAGCTAATTGCTGGCACCTCCTGGTGGCGGGTGTCCAGTGCAGGTACTCCATAGGGAAGGTATCCATTGACCAGATAAATAGCCTGCTAAAGCACTTAAAAGGAGGTGCGCGATAAGGGAACAGAACAGGGGAGGGAGGAGCCAACCCCTCCCCATTCTTATAGTCCACCTTAACCCTCCTACGAGGGGGTTGGACGGTAATGTCCAAGCCATGGATTGGCTGGGGAACCTGGATGGAATATGAAGGGGGTGGAAGCCCTAGGTAATGATTTGAATAAACATGGATTTGCCTTCACTGTGCACTTTATCTGCTGGGTAGTCCCAGACATCTAATAATAAAGTGGCAGCCTTATTAAAATCCATATCAAGTGTCTCCTGTCCTTCTCTCAGTATAGCCAAACAAAGTTAACTATTCCCACTCTGTTCATACATTATCTGAGACATTAGTCACCAAATGTAATATATAATATAATGTATATACTATAATAGACAATGTAATAAGTTCATGACAAAATGATTTATCATGACAAATATTAAAAATACACAAAAATATTTAATTCACAATATCTTACTCTTTTTAATAAATATGTAAACAATACTCTAGATGATGTATGTAACAAGAAAATGTGTGTGTGTGTTACAAATATGGTAAGAATAAGATTCTGCCTTCCAAGTTTGATGAGTCCCTTCTCTGGCAGACCGCTTCATGTCCTCAGAGATGCTAAGGTCTCACAAGCTGTGCCTTGAGCTCTCCTCACATTTCTTTCATGTGCTGCTGATTTTTAGATTAAATATTGACAGATGAAGTTATAAAATTCATTATACACAGTCAGCTTTTCCAGCATTGTATTTATTAGTAGAAATAGGACACTTCTCCATAAACGTCTACATCTATGGGTTAATACAGCCTTGTGTTAGACCACCAAAACCTGCAGCTAAGTCCTTTGAGTTGCGGAGCAACCCCCAGAGATTTTCAGCACTGTCAACTCCTTTTGAATTTAATGTGAGTGGAGGGTACTCTGCATCCTTCAGGACTGGACCCATTCACATTCAGAATCTTGAAAATAGTCACAAGGACATTCAAGTTGTGATTAAGCAGTATACTGTTTGGTATAAAACAGAAGACATTTTGAATAAGGCTTATATATAAATGTTTCTAAAGTGGCATCATGATGTATTCTCCATTTAAAAACATACACACAGAAAAGAACACTGCTCTCTAGACTGACCTAGACCAGATTGGGTATAAGCAAGGAGATATTTCACTTTCAAAAACAAAAGGCTCAAATGGGTAAAAAATCCGTTCTTACAATTTATGTATAACTCAAATAACAAACAAACTGAAATCTGAAAGATGACCTGGTGACTTTCCAACTCAGCTGCAGAAGGTGAGATCATGCAAAAAGTCAGGAGCAAATGTACATTTCTTCCTGCCCAAAAAATTAGGATTGACAAAGCTGCACTAAAGCAGGATGAGAGATGACAAACTTGGTGCAGAGATAGTCTTTTTGTTCTGTGTTCGTAAAGTACCTAGTTCAATGGGGTCCTTGTGTATGATTAGGGCCCCTAGACACCACAGAAATACAAATAAATAATAATAAATGTATAAGAACTGCCTGTTTTCTAGATCTGGTCAAAAATTTTCATCAGAACTGGAAAAAAACAAAACAAAAACAAACAAAAAAAACCAAGAAATGGAAAATAGCTTTTGTTGGGCTATACCAAAAGAAGGGCAGAAGACTCTTGATATGGATTTAATCAGACTGCAACTTTATTATTAGACATCTCAGACTACCTGGCAGATAAAAGTGTACAGTGCAGGTAACTCTATGTTTAGTCAAATGACTCCCTGCCATACCAATCATAGGAGCCCTGAACCCCCATTCAGTGCTTTAACCAGCACCTTCTTTTAAGTCCTTTACTAGGCAATTTATCTGGTCACTGGATGCCTTCCCTCTAGGAATACCTGGCCTGGACACATGCCCCACATTTACAAAATAAGTTGCGACATATTGCCTAACCACCTTTTCTCCTCACCAAAAAAAAGGTCCTCCCTCACACCCACTGTGAAGAAGGCGAAAAAACCCTACTCCACCGAAGCCAATATGCTGTGAGGGAAAATTTCTTCCCAGCCCCCCTATAAAGGAGCAACTAGCACAATGCCCACAGCAGATCCTAACCACACCTGACATTTGAACCTCTAGGGGAGGGAAGGTGGGTGCTGCCTTGCTTGCTGCTTGGAGAAAGGGTTTCCAACACCCAGGGCTTGCACCTTTAAAGCCTTCTGTCCCTTATATTCCTGGAGAAGAATCAGTGCTGCAAAGCTGACTGCCACCCACCTTTTTGCAGTAGTTTCTTACCTCCTTCTCCCACCACCATAAAGTACTGCTACTTTCCTTTGGGAAGCCCGGACAACGTTCCCCCTGCTACAGGTGTGGTGCGATCATTTTAACAACACAGAAAAATGTCTGAAAATGTCTCGGTTGCCATAAAATGTTAAGTTTTCATCAAGAAATCAGTCTCCCCCCACACCCCATTTTTGGCTTTTCAGTTTTGTGATACTTGGAAAAAAAATCAAGGAAATTTTTCTACAAGAACAAAATTGTTTTTCATCAAAAATGGTCACAGGAAAAAATAATTTCTCCAATCAGCTCTACTGTTAACATATAACACAAAGCAGAATGAGAATCCAACCACCGTCCCAGCTAACTGAAGGTATCACAAACTGAGTACTCATAGGGTGAATAGAATAAAGGAAGAAGTTCCTCAGGTGTCACTCCACAGAGGTCTTTTCTTACACTCAGATGTCTGGAAGTGTGACAGAAAAAGTACACACACAACAAAATATATAAAAAACACATAACAAAGAATAGTTTTAAAAGCATCAACATGCCAGCAAATAGAATTTTCAGCTAATGCTCTTGGCACAGCAATAATACTCAGGAGGGGAATGAACTCCCACCAGAAATAAAGGATACTTATGCAATCTCATTTTGCTATGAATGGTAAAACCAGGCTACTTCAACAATGAAGTTGTTGTAAAAAAAGTCCAACAAGCAAAATAACAATTGTAAAAAGAATCATATAAATCATACAGCATACATGATCAAAAATAGTCACAGAATTCTAATACAAACCCATGGATGGGTGTGGGGAGAGGAAGTGAATTTTACCCAAGTGCTAAGAAGCTGTTGGACTCAATGCCTGGCACATAAATTGGCACAAATCCATTTAACATCCAATCATTCAGCCACAATGCTTCAATGACTTAGCAACATGATCTGAATACTGAACGCTTTAAAAATAATTTTGATGGGTGCCACAAAGCCATAGACCATACCAAAAAAGAAAATAAAAAAGCCTCTGAGACATGCACAAACCACAAACAGTGCATTTGCCTTGAAAGGTAAATGCCCCTACAAAAATATTCTTTCAACAAAGCTTTGACCTGGGCAATGCCCCCTGGGCATAAACCTAAAATACAAGAGTCCATACTTTTACTGGTTGGACACTATTCTAACCATACTTCTAGTATCCACTTCATAAACACTATATGAATGTTCAGTGACTCAAAGAAAATGGTAGTACTATTTTATTTCTACCAATCACCCCTCAGCATGTCATAAACAGAAACAAATATTTGATTAGTTTTTGTTTATTTTGCTTTGATTATTTAGTAGAAAAAGTACAGTATTTTTTATTTATAGTTTAAGAGAAATTCTAGAGTTTGCATTATTCATGAGCAAAGAACAGAACCACCCCTCTCTGTGATTTATTAAAGTGGCAATCCTGGAGGTATTTTGGAAATACCTGCATACAATCTATACCACAAGGGCAGAAGTGCTGTTATTTCTCACTGCTCAATACCTCTCTATCCAAATACCTCATCTCCATTTGAAATTCCTCATTTGAAACATAGGCCAGGTTTAAAGCCACCCTCACAAAGCTCTAAACAATGTTGGCCAACTTCAGCCCGGCTGCAACTCTCTTGAAATGAATGGATTTGAACCTGTCTACATCACGTAGGGTGACCAGATGTCCCGATTTTATAGGGACAGTCCCGATTTGTGTGTCTTTTTTCTTATATAGCCTCCTATTACCCCCACCCCCGTCCCAATTTTTCACATTTGCTGTCTGGTCACCCTACCACCAGGCCTGAACATGGTCCAGTGTGTTTTAATAATGAGAACACTAAGGGAAATTTGTTTCACTCTGGATTCCATGATATGTTCCAAAGAATGCTATTTGAATAAAACACTGAGGACACCATCATTTTGTCTAGTATATTGCCCATCTGCTTCCATTTAAGAATTTCAGTCTACACAAAAACCCCACAATTCTTCTTCGTATTTAAAATAGGGCTACATTGTAAATATTCAGTGTAAACTTCATTGATTAGAAAAGGAAACTGCAGATGCCAGAAACAGGAGTATATTATTATTCTTAATGTCTTATATCTATGTGTCATTTCTCAACCCAGAAAATTCTAAAGAGCTTTACGAAATGATATATCATTAAAGAACCACTTCACAAACTGCTGAAATGCATCCACCTTTGGTAGTTGTTTATGAGTGCTCAGCAACATTGTACAACTGTTTAGAACAAGAAATAAAAAATAATCTACCCAGATGAAATTACATAGAGAATTTTAGGTAGGCAAAACACAAACAAATTTAGCCAGGATATAAAGGAAAAAGGATAACCTATTTTTCAGAGAAGAGTCATGGTACTATTGATGCCCATGAACCATCAGAACCCTATTTTTATATCTTGTCTCAAAGGTGGTATTTGTCAGTTCTGACTGGGAAGGAATTATGCCCCAACCTACTGAATTATCAAAATCACTTCCTGAAGCATCCAGATTTTCCTTGGATGTTTTCTGTTCAAGTGCTGACCAAATCAGACCTGACCGTGTTTACAGTGTGAGAACGGAGGAGATCACAGCCTGTCTTTAATATGGCTGCAGGCTTACTGAAAGATCTATCAATGCATTATTTTACAGACATATTCAGAACAAAGTTCCTCTCTTAATCCTATTTGCAATGTTCTCAACAGGTCACATTAAATCGTACAGGAAATCAATAAACAATATATTTCTATTCTAAAAAAAATGAAGGATAAGGGAAAACATTACAGAACTATTCTACAGTAGTTTGTTTATGACAGTGTAGCAACTGCAGATAACCCAAAATTCATCATATAGAAACACGGTTCAGTGCATAATCATTCCTTACTGAAATTAATCACATTGGAAACAAGAAGGAAATAATTCCTTTTAGAAGGCCAAGTGTTGTTTGTTATCCTCACACATATAGTCTCATTGAAGTCAGTGGAAATACTCATTTGAGTAAAGTGAACAGAATTTGGCCATGGCGCCAATAGTTTTCTAGAAATTAATAATTACAGTACACATATCTCACTTTGCAGTAGATCTTACTTTAGACTCAGAAGTTCAAGACACTGCTTCGGTGCCAGGTCATTAAAGCTGTAAATTCTGAAGCATAGGTGTATCACGATGTATGTTCTGTTAATTAAGTCCTTAAAGAAAGTGTGTTCCATAAATCACATCAAAAGTTATCCAACTAGATGGTATCTTCCCAATCTATATTTCTTCAAAATCCAAACTGTTTATTGTGTCTCCAAATCAGAAAGCTACTTGTGCAAGTGCTAGGGCCTGATCCAAAGCCCACCGAAATCAGTAGAAAGACTCCAATTAACTACTCTAGGCTGTAGATCAGGCCCCTGGTGCTTCAGTGGAACTACTCACAGGCCGAACTACTCACATGCTTAAAGTTCACCATGTGCTTACATACCTTGCTGAGCAAGGGCTTATAAAAGTATATTTGTCTGTATATATTTGTTATTGTTTCTGTTTTACAAAACAATAGAAACTTTTCCAACAGAAAAGATAAAACACCTGTGATTTTTACTTGGCAATGTTTTTTTTCAGGGGGCAGTGTTAGTTTTGGCAGGGTTTTGGTTTTGGTAGGGGCAAGGATGGTGTCCCTAGCTTCTGTTCGCCAGAAGCTGGGAATGGGAGACGGGGATGGATCACTTGATTACCTGTCCTGTTCTGTTCATACCCTCTGGAGCACATGGCATTGGCCACTGTTGGAAGACAGGATACTGGGCTAGATGGACCTTTAGTCTGACCCAGTATGGCCAGTCTTATGTTTTTTTGTTGTCTTGGTTTTGTTTTGCTGAGTGTTAATTATTAAATCTATTTGAATATGCATTTTATTTTCAGTAAAATAAAGGAATTTTGAAATCACGTCTGTCAGCATAAATTGCTATCATCAATCAATGTATAAGCTATCTTATGCTCTTTTGGGTTGTACTGACTAACCTCCTATAGTTACTTTCACTGCACAAGTTAAGAGACAGATTCTGATCTGTTACACTGGTGTAAATCCAGAGAAGCTGGCCTGAGTTAATGAAGTTTTGAAGTCAGTGGAGTTACTTTGGACTCACACCAGCGTAACTGAAGTCAGATTCGAGTTCTAAGGAAGAAAAACAAGCATCTCAATCTCCTGTCTTACTTTTGAAGGTATCTGGTTTAAAAACAATTGTATTAATTAAAGTGACTAGAGAGTATTTAATAAATAATAATAATAATAATTTGTTTAAGACCAGTTCATAGTACTGGACATCTTTAAAAAAATAACATTGGGCTCATTTTGGTTACCAATGTAAGAAAACTATTCAAAATATCAATTTGTTGAAGTGAAGCATTATCTTGAAACTAGCCGTCGTGAGATTACTGAAGTACTACCAAATAGCGTTCTAAATGCTGAACTTGTAATTGGAAATTATTCTGAGTTAAAATTTAGCCACTGAAAATTCAATTATTTATCAACAGGCTAGAGGATAGAGTTGTGGGATTTTTTTTTTTTTTTTTTTAGATTTAGCTATCATAATTGATCAAATCTAAAATGTTTGATATTAATAAGATACTTTTAAGATGACAGGCATAATTTTAGTCTCTAAGCCTTAAATGTGCCTTCAAAAATCTTGAACTACTGCAATTTAATAGAATATCCACATTTTTCTTGCCAAGCCACTTCACTTTGTGACCTTCAAAATCATTAAATTGACCCAGTCCAATAATTATAATTTGTAATATGGGCAACCCTAGGATATGCTTCATTAACCAATTACCCTAATTTTATAAAATAAATAAATGTTAAAAAATCAAAAATGTCCTTTAAGATGAGATGGGACAGATCCTTATCTGGAATAATTTGGAATAGTTCCATGCCTAATATCTGGATATAAAGGACTATCTGAATTCCATAACTGAGTGAAATATGTGTCCTCATTTCTCATACTGTACCTTACAATGCAGGTACAACAGCATAATTAGCCACAAATTGTAATTTAAACAAAAGTATAAGTCATAATTTTCTAAAATGTCGTCATTTTAATAACTTGACCTTTCTGAATGGGAATCTGTGGCATCAGCTGAATGTAAATATCCTTCAATAATTTAAGAAAACCATGTACAAACATAATACAATCATCAGGGCTGGACAACCTCTGCAGAAAGGTCACAAAAAAGGCAAATAAATATAGTGTTCAAGTTCCAAGGTCTTTTTTAAAAAAGCAGGAAGTGCATTTTCTCCTGCAAAACATTTATAATTTGGTCATTTCTCTATGTTAACACTCATAAAGCATGATAAAAGTATTATTAAATAAACAAACAACTCCCACTAGAAAACAAAACAAAAACATTAATTCAAACTCTTAGGAAGAATCAGTACTTTCTCTCTAGTGCTTTATTCTATAAAAGAGCACCTGGGAGTTCCTCTCCATTTTTTCCACTTCATAGTGCTGTTGCAAACTAACTAAAATTCCTCCACTCTCCAAATGTTTATTTGGATGTTTGTTTATTTGTTTGTAAGAAACATTCAGTTTCTTCACCATCCATCTTCAGGTGACACTTCAGAAACAACCCTTTCCTTGGTAAAAGATCATTCTGTTGTAGCTTCCAGGTATCCTTGTATCCACCCAAAATACGACTCTTCCATCAGTTGGTGAACAGTAGACCCTCAGACATTCCGGGTTGGCTGCAGTGCACTTCCTTTTGGGGGAGATGAGGGTAGGAGTGTATTTTTATTTTGTTGCTGATGTTTTATAAATGTGTAACTGGGAGAGAAAGGAGATTTTCTAGGTACCAGAAGGTCCCCAAAACCTTGACCCAACCAGACGTTGATATCTGGGGTAAAATCCTGGCCCTACTGAAGTCAATGACACAATTCCCATTGACTTTAGTAGAGCCAGTATTTCATCCCTGCAATCTCACTCAAAAACAGACTGTGTGACACACCTGGCCTCTATTTTGAGAGATGTTCGTGATTGATGAATAAACCCTTATTAGGACTTCCTGGAAGGAAACACTGCATGTGGCTAGCAGGAAGCACAGCAGCAGAACAGATTAACATCTAAGAGGTGAGAACTAAAAACATGCTTCTTTCCCCATATTACATCAGAGAAGGATGAAACTTCAAGCACAGGACATGACAGGGAAAACCATTTGATAAGCATACAAATGCATCTCTTACCACAGCATCATCGTGTGTGTTTAAAATAACTGAAATTCGACTGTAGCAGTTTTTGTATTCCAACTTAATAAAAGGGAAGGATTATAGTGTGGCAACTCAGAGAAAAGTCTCCTACCCATACCAGTAAAATTTTGAACATTGACATCTTGAATGGTAGCTGCTTCATTCACTATCAACCAGTGTCCCTAGTTACTAGTAAAGATTGAGTAAACCTACTCTCTTTTGTTTGAATATTTCCACATCTGTTAAAAGATCAATTTATATATAGCCAAGTATTGTTGGGGGTATTTTTGGTTTTTGGTGGTGTCCCCCCGCCCCGTACTAATTTAATGTGGGCCTTTCCACACTGGAGGATTGTCTAAGCATCTATGAGAGGTTACAAAAAATATATCTTTTTTAGTTGCAGTTTAATGACATTGCCAGTGAAAAAGAACTTGCTTCTCTGTGATGAAAGTTAGGAGTGGGAGTATTTGGCCTCGTTAGCTAATTATGACATTGATAAGCACTTAAGTTAGTCAGTTTTTCACTTCTGTCATTTGCTTACAGTCAGCTGCTTAGTTTCAAAACGTTTTGACTGCTTAAAAGGGAATACATCACCATTTCCTTTCCCCAATCTAACAGCACTTCCCAATGAAATAGTTTCAATCATGCTTCATAAAATCCACTGCAACTATATTGCTGGAAACATAAATCCTCGAGCTAGGTTTTTAGTATTTCCAAAGCAAATGATGCCAGTGATTGTTGACTGGCTTATTTTTGTACCCAGCCTCCTTCTCTATTAAAAAAATATAATGTACATATGATTCAGGTTGTTTTTTTTAAATACTTGTGCTGGTGATGTGAATGTCCTTGCTACTGCATCCCCAAATACTCAGACTCAGTAGAAAAAAATCCCAAGTGTTTACAGAGCAGCCTTTCAGATTGTGAAAGGCATTTCAAGAAATCCTTCAGTTTTTGTCATTTCCTTTGAGTAAACTTTTATCTATACATTCCTTGCCCAGACAATGTTTATTTTTCAGAAATGCTGATTTTTTTCTCCTGTACCAACCTAAATAGAGAGATTTTCATTACACAGATACTCCTCTCACTCCCATTCACCATTTATTGCAGCCGATTGAGGTTGTTTGTTCCTTCCACATCTAGTCAGTCTCATTCTCCCTAATTTTCTAATACAATTCCCTTGCTCTACAAAAATAGTGGTTTTCTGTTGACAATGACACCAGATACTATATTATATATGTACCAAACACACACACACACATACCTCTCTCATTTGTCATTGTTAAAACTCTTGTTCAGTCTCCCTTAATGGTATTTGTAAATTTCACCCCACTGCGTAACTCCTGGCATTTGCAATGCTAGATTTCAAGGCTATGTAATCCTTTCCAAGAGCAGCTAGAGAATAATCACAATTTGCAAACTTGCTTTCTTCCATTCGCCGCCTTCCAGGCACTACAAACACCACCTATATACCCTCTACACCTAGCTGGGTCAATGCAAATTCTGAGGGATGCTTCCCCCACCCCTGTGTATGGCTATGGTGAAAATCCTCCAGACTGTTACTGAATTGTTAATTGCAATAGCTCCAGAGCTCACTCAGAGATAGTGAAAGCACAGAGGCATTTCTGCATAGCTCGAGAGCATCTGATGGCTCTTTGCTACTTACCACTTCTTAAACAAAATGTCTAGTGTGCCAGGAGCTTTAATCGTAACTGCCATTAAGTGGGGATTTGCAGTGCTCTACAGCCCCAATGCCTTTTTTAAAAAAAGGTGCAACAGTTCGCACAGGCACTTTACAAGCTAGTGTATAAAATCTCTCTGCTGTAGATAGTCATTCCTAACGCTCCCTGGTCTGTGTGTGCGTGCTGCTAATCTGCATCTGATTGTGTCACTTCAGCTCCTATGGAGGCGGGGGAGAGGGGAAGAAGAAGAGGGGGAAATGAAAGGCTTCACATCCAAAATGTCAAGCTGTGCTTGAAGAATGATAGAAGACAGACTGGTTTCAGACTCTCACTCTCTTTTCTTAATACAGCCAGATACTAAGAGGTACAATCACCTGAATGGAGCTCTACCACCCCCTGCTGGCAGAAAAAGCAATGGAGGGGAAAACTGTCTGGAGCACCAGCTCCTACACCATCCCTTGACTGATTTTTTTTTAAATCCCCCCCCCCTCCCAAAAAAAAAAAGAATTGCATGCGATACACATACACACAATCATTTTTCACCAGGTCCTTGACTTTAGTGTGGTGATTCCAGATATAATTTGTAGATCCTTGTACAAGGGAATAGGGGGGAAGGAAGAGACTGGTGTAGCAATCTAGTTCAGTTTTAAATTAACACCAAAAACTTGTCTGAACAGTTTGAAATAGTGTAATTAGTTTACACAAATGGGCACAGTCAATGTGTCACAACCACAAGCACAACCCCTCTTCACCAGTCCCCCTTGACCTTCTCGCTCCCTAAAAGTAGCATAAATTCTGAAATAAATGTATAGGTAACACAGAAAATAACAAATCTATATCTTAGGGACAATTGCTGTAGGATGTGTATACTTGTACTAAGGAAAATTAAAGCAAACAGTACATACAGGTGTAATCTTAGTATATATCACTTCTCTCCAAACACCTTCGTTTTTAGCATTATTTTATTTTAAATGTTATACACACACCCCTATATCCAGAGATATATTCACATATTCAACTCACTGTCACAGATACCCTGCTTTACTGATCACAACAATTCACCTTCACTTTGCAACAGACTGAAATGAACCATTCTCAGCCACTTTTTATTACAGAAGGAGAAAGAACTTGACAGGGAGGCTTCAAGTATTACTTCTCACCGACAACGGAGTGCAGGGGAGAGCACAAAATCTTTTTTCCTAAAAATAAAGCCCACGTTGGCTGCACACAAAATAGCAGACCTGTATTTCAAAACATGCCTCGGTTTGAGGGTTTTTTTAACTGACACAAACTCTTGCCAAAAAAAAAAAAAAAAAAAAGCAAACAAACCACACACACACACAAACACACACACACCCCACCAACCCCAAACACATTAATTATTAGAAAAAAAAATAAGAAAAAAAAGACAAGATCCCAAGCAAAGCAGCTAAGTGCAGTTAGCATCTTCCAGCTCTTTTTCTTTTCTTTTCCATCTAAATGACTTATTTTTTTTCCTTGCAGACATTTTATAAGAAATAACAAAACACAACTTTGGGGGGGTGGAGAGGTTAAATAGGCTTCCTCCCCCCGATGGCCTTTGGAGTGAGACATTTGCTTATTTTTGGTTACTGTAATTAGGGCGCATTCTGGTGTGCAGGGTAGCTAGGAAATGCAAGAAAAGCCCCGCTCCTACCTTGCCCGCAACTGAGGAGCAATCCGAGCAGGTAGAGAGAGAGGCGGCTCATGTTCAGGAGCTCACGCTGGTGGACAGTTCCCAAGTTAGAGGTGCCGAGCACAGGAAAACCCAGCCACCGCTGCCCGCCGCCGCTCTGGCCGCCGCTCCCGGCTCGCGCGCACAGCCCGGGCAGCGCCGCTCGCCAAGTGACTGCCAGCGCCGCTCCGCGCCGCACTATATCAGGGAGGCGGCGGAGGAGGCGGTGGGGAGGCAGCGGGGGAGGGAGGTAAGTATCGTGTATCCCTCCGCGCGTGCTCTCTCTCCCCCTCCCCCCACACAGAGGCGCGGGGATTCCTCCGCCGCTCAGCCCGCGGCTGCTGCTGCCGCCGCTGCCGAACTCCCTTCCCCGCCCGGCCCCGGGGGCTGGTGCAGCCCGGCGGGAGGGAGGCGCCCCCCGGCATCCGTCCGGCCTCTCCCATGCACCCCGGGGGAGCAGCTGCGGCTGGGCCGAGGAAGCTACCTGGGGGTTGCACGGGGCGTGGGGGCGGCGAGGTTGCGCCTCGCTCCCGGGGCTGCCAGCGCCGGGGCCGTTGCCGGCAAGGGGCGCAGGGCTGGGCGGCAGCGGGGGCGCTCGGCGGGGAGCCCCCTATTCGCCGGCCGGGCAGGTGAGCAGCGCTGGGGTTGCAGCTCGCTCGTGGCTCGCAGCCGGAGCTCGCCTTTGCAGGAGGGCTTGTGCCTGTCACCTGCCGGATTCGGGCCAACGTGCGTTGGGCAGGGTGCGTGGGGTGGGGGTGGCGGAGGTGGGTGCATTTGGTCTTTCATTCGTGGGACAGGCATAGGTGCTGCTGCCGTGGGGGTGCCGCCCCACCCCTGGCTTGAAGTGGTTCCCATCATATACAGGGTTTGCGGTTTGGGACGATGGCTCTCAGCACCCTTGCTTTACAAATTGTTCTAGCACCCCTGGGGGCAGGTGAGAAGGCCTTTGCATGAGGATTGTCCCCCCCCCCCACGCGCACACACACCCTGTTGTGAGCATAATGCTGTGGTTTATCTTGCTCTTGTCAGCCTTTCTGTGTGTGTTACAATATTCTAATATCGGGCAATGAGACATATGGGAGCCTCATTTATGTTTTTAAAATGTCACAGATCTTTACACTTATTCATTTATTTGTCTAGGAAATTTCCTGTTTTGACTTTTTATTAACCAAAAAAAAGGGGGGGCGCTCTACGATTTGTAGGAGTTTATTTTGAAACCATTCTGCACTAAAGCATACGGCTTGCACTCTACGTTTCCTGATACTATGGTCAGTACAGTCTTGTTACAGACCTTGCTATATAAAGAGTCCACTTTTTTAAAAAAAAAAGGAGAAAAAACAGGAATTTTTAACCAGCATGACTTTGAAAAGGTAAAATCCATCCTGTTCTTTATTGAACTTTGGTCTCAGGAGCCTCATGAATGAACTTATCACCTTACTCCCTCTCTGATACATGCTGGGAGATAGAAGCAGATTTATTTTGACAGAAAGCTGTGATATGTAATTAACAAAAGACTACTCCAGTTTAACACTTCCATAATATTTGAGATCCTTTTCCCTCCAGCCTTTATTTGGGGATGGGGATGGAGATGGGGAGGGGGGGGGACTGTTTATAGAAAACTAACCTAAAGTAACATGATAAATATCTTCAGCCTGACACTTGCTGGGAAATATTCATAAAAAATTGGAGCTACAGGAAAGGAAGATTATACCATTAGCTAAACCTTGCTGGACACAACAAGAAATATAATACAGCTGAATGGTTGCCTTTAGTGGATGACATTTAGAATCCTCAGAAATATATTCAGATAATATTAATAGAGAAATAAGTGAGACACTTGTGGTCAGTGGTTAATCTTTACTACATACATCAAATATGTAATTATTCCAAGGATATGCTAGGCCACCCTGTTCTTAAGGGGAAAAGTTTTTGGAGCATACATTTCAAAATGAAAAAGAAGCAGCTTCTTGCACAATGAAAATGAGCTTGGTGACTGCCATTCTGTATGAAGTATTACTGAAACCGATATATGGCAGGTTCAGCAGTCTTTGACTTCAGTAGGCTAAGGGTCTAATCCAAGCCTAAAAGGGAAGACTCCAATTGATTCCAATGGACTTGGGCCCTCATTTAGGAAAGCACTTCAGCATATGCTAAATCCATACTTATGTGCCTTCCTGAATAGGAAGGTTTTTCTGAAACATGGTCTTCATGCCTAGCTAGAAAACTTTGAGAAGAAGGGGGGTGGGGGGAGTTACTGCACAAGACAAGAACCCCTTTGCGTTAAGCAGATTGGATTCGATTGCCAAATTAGTTTACCATTTGTTTTAATTTTATTTTGAAAACACTACCATGCAACAACTTGATATATAACAGAACTTTGGTTATTATTATTAGGGAAAAAAAGCGTTAAAAAAACAAGACCAGAAAGTAAAACGCAAAAACAGACAGTATGGTCATCTTCACATTGACACTTTACATAGAGATTGAACTAATATAACAGAGGTTCATTTAACACATAGCCTATGATCTTAACTTACAGTAAATGGCAAGAAATCACACATGAACTTCATATTTGTCATTTAAAAAATTTGCTGATGATTATATTCAAAAGATACTACAGTACAAGAGGAGGCAGGAGGTCAGTGGTCACAAACTCCAATTAGAATGCCCCAGTTGGACAGATAAAATTGTAATCCTTTATAGATTCATATGACCCCAGATTTTTTGTACTTTCAGTTATAAACCTGCTAAGAGTTTCTCCATCAGTGCTGTATCCAAGAGCACAATTGTTATTGCACTGAACTGGGATTAGAAAACCATTTTCTAAGTCTGACTCTTTATTCTGACACTGTTACTAAAATACATTTTCCTGAAGCAACAGACTGCTCAGATATGGGCTGTTCGAGCAAATAGAGCTAAAGGGATGGGCATTTTTTTTAATTGAAGAAAGGTCAACAATGAAGTAAGATATAACAGAATATCACACTCAGAACTTCAAAATAAAGACTACAAGACAATGTGAGAAATTATCATACCTGCTACAATCCCCACCTAGGTGGTTTTTGGTGATCATGACAGCATATTAAATGAACAGAAGTTTTGAATTTTGAAGCACTGTAAAACTTCAGTCTATATCAATATAAGTAGTGTCTGCCATTCCTTGGATAAAATAGATACTGTTCCTTCAAGAGAATGGACCATACTGGAACAGTCATCTGTGAGTCTTTTACATAACCATTTCTTAAACAGTAAGGACCTATTTTCTGGATAAGATCACATGCATAACAAGTGCACTGATTAAAAAAAAAAGTTCAGTTGTTCATGATTACATGCTGCTTACTCAACATGCACATTGTTACATAAGGCCTGTAATGTAACTACCATCAAACGTAACACCCCCAAAAGGTGATGAGAATATCCAACTCTGTAACGTTCTGAAACAGAGTAATAATCAGTCTCAGAAGTGGCTTTAATGTGAAAGATTGAAAGTCAATGTTGATATGTCACCACAACATTTAAAGAACAAAACAGTAGTCACTGGGAAAAATTAATGAGCAGGAGAAAGGTCATTGTCATAATTTAGGGGTAGCCATTATTGGATCCATACCTTATTATTTGTGTTATCATAGCACCTAGGAGCTCCAATCATGGACCAGGGCCCCATTGTGCTAAACACTGGACAAACACAAAACAAGCCAATACATTCATTTAATTTGCAGTAAAGGTGATAAGTTTCACAAGACAACACAAAACAAATAACGTCTCTGAAACTTGCATATTACTATTTATTACAAAACAGCAAGTGTGTTCAGCAAAGCTTTGGATTTTGAATAT
Organism: Lepidochelys olivacea; assembly: GCF_965140295.1. Lineage (NCBI taxonomy): Eukaryota > Metazoa > Chordata > Testudines > Cheloniidae > Lepidochelys > Lepidochelys olivacea. The sequence goes on from NC_140411.1 coordinate 174,733,399, forward strand.
TCAAAACTATATTAAGTCATATGCTAGATGCTTCATAGAAGGATGGTTTGGCTATAATATTGTATAGGAAATATAGGGGGAAATATCAAGGGCTACATTTTGCCACTTTTATTCAGGATGAGTACTTAAGTGGTGCCATTAATTTCAATTAATTTCAGTGGGACTACTTGTAAACTACTAGTCAGCATGAGTAAGATGGCAAAATTAGGCCCTGAACATATGGTGGCAAAATCTCAGCTGGTGTAAGTTGTCATAGCTCCATTGATTGGTGTAAATTGTCATAGCTCCTTTTAAGTAACTGGAGCTATGAAAATTTACATCAGCTGAAGATTTTTCCTTCCTTTATAAGCTCTATGAGACATGGACATTATTTGTAAAGGCTTTCACTTGCTATCTGAATAATAAAGTAGCAGTTATTTTAAAAAATATGATTTGATGCATGCACATACTACACAAATATAATTAAATACTAAAACTTAAATTCTGCTGATAATGTTGTTGTATATTGAATTATGGGTTCTTTGTTTACATTCCAACTGGTAAGAAAACCAACTAGCTTTGCCTATCTATCTTGTACAGTTTGAAATTTTCATGAAGTACCTTGAAAATCAGTTAAGTACCCCTGGAGACATATGATCATGGTTGGCAATGATTTCAAAATAGACGATGGCATTTATAGTACTAAAGATTGTTGTATTTAGAAACACTGACGAACAATTGTAAACAAGTCAAAATGTTCTAGAATAATTGCCTAACACTTCAGTAGACGAAAATGAAATAAACTCCTTTTTTTTGTTTGTTTTAAACATATAGTATCTTTGTCTTTGTAGGAAACTGTCTTCTTCAAACATTTTGACTAATTTTCTGAAGTGTATGTGAGCCAAATTGCTGATCTTCACCGAAGTGAGTAATTATCCCAAAAACGCTTATTTCTTATGAATACCGAAAACACAATTAAAGAAGCACTTTAACAGTGAACAATAGCATTGCAATGGTGAGGAAATGATATACAATAAACAAAAGACAGTTTCATAAGTATTTGCACTACTGTTATGTTTCAAGTTCTTAACATCTTACGAAGATTTTCATAAAGATCTAAAATTACCACCATTTAGATTAAAACTTTATGAGTAACAGTCATGTAAAATTATAACATTGTTTTCATTATATTTAAATTCTCCTTAAATAAAGGATTCTCCTTTCAGCTGGAGAAATTTCAATGGTTTAGAAATTATTCTGATGCATGCAGAGACTTACAGGCTGCCATTATGGAGATAATTGCCTGTTTTATTCCTGCGTTGGAACAAAGGAAAGGGGATATATTTAAATAATATATATATAATTTTGTCCAGTTAAAATACTGATTAATATTTAGTGACAGTGAGGCTGTTTAAAGTAGATTGTATTAATTCTGATACAATACAAAACACTGTACTCACAGAAGAATCAATAATATGGTGCATTTATATAGCACAGTGGTTCCCAAACTTGTTCCACTGCTTGTGCAGGGAAAGCCCCTGGCAGGCCGGGCTGGTTTGTTTATCTGCTGCGTCCACAGGTTCGGCCGATCGCGGCTCCCAGTGGCCGGGGTTCGCTGCTCCAGGCCAATGGGAGCTGCGGGAAGCGGCGGCCAGTACGTCCCTCGACCCGCGCCGCTTCCAGCAACTCCCATTGGCCTGGAGCTGCGAACCGCAGCCACTGGGAGCCGAGATTGGCTAAACCTGCAGACACAGCAGGTAAACAAACCAGCCCAGCCTACCAGGGGCTTTCCCTGCACAAACGGCAAAACAAGTTTGGGAACCACTGATATAGCACAAGAAACTACTGTTACTCCTTTTGACCTTAGTGACTAGTCAGAGTTCCAAGTCCTTTCAGTTGGAAGTAGATTCTGGTATTTTCTTTCATGCAATCTTATTTATTTAGTTTTTTTTAGCTTACAGCAACACGCGTTTTTAGCCAACATCAGTCCCAAAAGCTCTCTCTCTAGCTCTCACGCTGTGCTTACAGGATGCTGCTTGGCTTTCTTCCCCCTCTGAGTTTCTCTCAGTTTCCAGCTTCTGACTCTCTCTCTCTCTCTCTCTCTCACACACACACATACACACACACACACAAACAAAACCTCAGCAAAAGTCCTTTGTTCACAATCCCCATTGTCTTAGGTGGTGGGCTTGCGATTAACTCATCCTAACAGTTATATTAATTTAAGGTTGTGTTCATACCCAATCTCAAAGAGGTTTGTGATTTATGCAGGCACCAGTACCTCTCAGCATAGGAGTACTTTTAATGGATCAAATGCAGCCCAAGTAGTATCTGAGGCGTGGAACGGAGCCAGACATTTAAGTGGATCGTGACATGAACCTCACATCCCTAAAGTTGACTGCTTTGCACTTATGTGGGCCACCCAGCTTCTTGTCACCCAAATAACCATGGCTGGAGATGGACATTCTTTCCCACATACTGCTGACTAGTAGTCTGCATCTCCTCTTGTCAGAGTCACACCTGGATGTGGTTATCAACTCTTTTATGATTTCTAGGCTTAGTTACAGAACTTAGGATGAAAGTGCCAACCTTAAAAGGCACAAACTTGTTCAGATACAGCTGTCTATTCAGCAACTCGCATCACTCCAGTGCTCCACTCTCCATTAGCTTGTCATTGAATACAGAGTGAAGTTCAAACTTTTGGTCATGACATTCAAAGCTCTCCATGAGCTCAGTCCATGTTTTAGATTGTATACTCTTTGAGCCAGAGATTGTGTCTCTTTCTGCACTTGAAAATCAACTAGCAGGTTTTGGGTGTTATCATGGAAATCATAAATTATAACAAGCTATGTTACATCAGGTAACTTGATCATGACCTCCTATGCTGCACTAGCCCAATGGAACTGTCAACCTCAAGAGTGAAACTTTTGTATGCAAGAACTAGGCCAAATGGTCTATAACTGTAGAACTTACTTCCAGATGTGCTCAAAATCACTACAAACTTCAGAAGCTTCAGAAAAAAAAGTCACCCTTCCACGCTTCATTTAATAACCAAAATCCAAATCATGTTATCAAGACACAGACCAAAACAACAGACTTCCTACAGAATATAGAAGAGGGATCAGTAACGTTTGCACGCGGCCTACCAGGGTAAGCCCCCTGGCGGGCCGGGCCAGTTTGTTTACCTGCCGCATCCACAGATTTGGCCAATTGCGGCTCCCACTGGCTGCGGTTCACCACTCCAGGCCAATGGGGGCTGCGGGAAGCCGTGGCCAGCATATCCCTTAGCCCGTGCCGCTTCCCACAGCCCCCACTGGCCTGGAGCGGCGAACCGAGGCCAGTGGGAGCCGTGATCGGCTGAACCTGCGGACGCGGCAGGTAAACAAACCGGCCCGGCCTGCCAGGGAGCTTACCCTGGCCGGCTGCATGCCAAATGTTGCCGATCCCTGATATAGAAGATAACCTTCTTGATTTAATATTAGTAAGGAAGTCTGATTTCATGGTGCTAGACATGGTGTAAGAATATAGAGAGATTACATAGGTATTCTTGGATTCTGCTCAATTTAAGTATATCATAGACCTGTGTCTCCGCCTTCCTTTTTCTGGTGGAACCTGTGCAAATATTAACTCCCATAGTCCTACCTGGTCAGAGAGACCAGGTCTTGTCCTACAATTTGTGCAACTTGTACGGAGGCCTTAGATAGACAGCCAGAAATTAATGGGATTGTTTGATTGTTGGGGGAAGATTTTATGGCTGGGGACAGCACAGAAGGAGAGTATTGGCATTTGGAGGAATCAGGAAGAGTCATCTTCCTAGGTTTATCGTTCAAGGTGGAGGTGAGATCATATGTGAATTCTGAGAGAGGGTGCTGAAAAGCAGTAAAGGAAGTTCCAGTGAATGAAGTCTTTGAAACTTCTATGCCCTGTGAAGTGGAAAATTCAGAATGTGCTTAGGGTTGATCCCAGGAGAGAGAGAGAAAGACTGCCCAGAGTGATTGGAGTAGTAAGAGTTCATTTGCATGTCCTCTGGAACATAGAAGTTGCCATACTGTGTGAAAGCTGTGGTCTATCTAGTCCAGTATTCTTTCTCTAAGAGAGGCCAGTACAATATGTTTTAGAGGAAGGTGGAAAAAAAAAACATAGTTGACAATTATGGAATTACCTGACTATTCAGGATGTTTGTTTTTAACCTCCATCAGTTAGTGGGGTCTTGTGGCCTGAAACATGAGTTTATATACCTAATTGTTTTGAATTTTAGCTTTTATCCTATAATTGTGGATATAATTTATCATTATTCATATCAACGTCTAGTCCTTTTCTGAAATCTTCTAAACCAGTGGTCCAGAAACTTTTTTTTTCCCGTAGACCACTTGAAAATTGCTAAGAGTCTCAGCGGACCACTGAATGATCTTTCCAAATGTTGTTTGTGCCTTTAGTTAACTATTGTAAAGTGCTTTGGATAAAAGCGCTATATAAAAACAAACTTAATAATAATTAACTTTTTTTGTTCTACAAATAAAAGCACACAACTCATATTTTAATATCAGTAGTCTTACCTTTCTAATGTGATGGATGTGCCCTCTCTCCCCTGTCATGGCAGCCCCCAAGCTGGGTCTGGGAAGGAGGGCGCTATCTCCCCCTCTCCTGCACCACAGTAGTCCCCTATCTGAGGCTGGGAAGGAGGGAGGTCTCTCCCCGACAGCTGCAGCTCTGGAGCTGGGGAAAGTTGTCTCTTTCTCTGGCCGACGCAGTCCTGCACATCCCAAATTCCCCCCACCCCCGATTCTCACCCCACTGCCCTCTCCCACCTATCCCTTATTTCCCCTAAGGCCACGACCTCACATGTGTGTCTTCTCCAAGGTCCAGGCACCTAATTAGTGCCTGCACGGCTCCACTAATTAGGTGTGTGACCCTTCATTCTCTTGTGTGAGGCCACCCAGGAGCTCACCTTAGAGGGAACTATCCGTGGACCACGTGAATGGAGATTGTGGACCACTGGTGCTCCACGGACCACAGCTTGAGAACCTCTCTTCTAAGCTCTTGGCCTCAATGATACCTTGTGTCAAAGGGATTCATAGGATAATTATGTGTTAGTTGAAAAAATTATTTCCTTTTAGGAGATTTAAATTTGTTGCCTTAACATTTCATCCCTTGCTTTTGTACTGTGTAGAAAGATAAATAAGAGAACCCAATTTGCTTTCTCTAGACACTGCATTACTTGTGTAGACTACCATGCTTGTTTGCCTCCTTTCAAAACTGGACAGTCCTGGTCTTTTCACTGTCTCTGTCTGTCTTTACATGGAAGTCTTTTTGTGCCTCTAATCATTTTTTTTATTATCCATCCATGGCCTATGCAATTAGTTATATCTTTTTGAGATAAAAAGGCCAGAACTGAACACAAAACTCTAGATGAGGGTGTATCACTGATTTAAATAGTGAGATAATAATATTTCCAGTGTCCTTTTGTATATACCCCGTTGTATAGTCTCAATTTTTATATACCCTAAGATTCTGTTTGTTTGTTTTTACCACTGTGCCATTTACCAGGTGATCTGTCCACTCAGTACACAGCCAGTTTACATGGCCATATGGTTCTGCTGCATTGTGTAAAGTTACCTAAACTATGGCAAGTATATCATTATGAAAAAAACATAAAATACACTTTCATTGTCCTTAACTAGAGCCAAGAGATTTATCCAGAATTTTCCAGAATTTATGTCAATAATGTACTTCTTTCATAGTAATGTAAATACCAGTTGAGTGAGCAAATGTCAGGGTATTCTGACTATTATCCTGAATCAGGCTGAAAATATCTTATACTGTAGAAGATTAGTGTATAATCCAAAGTACTTTTCCATGTAAAATTGTTTCTTCCCTTGCAGCTACATATCACATTACTGAGCTCATTTAGACACTCTTAGGAAGAATTTGTTTTCCCTTAAGGCACTTCTGATGTATCAAGAACAGTAACTATTTATCATTAAATGTTTGAGATATCTGGCAAACAAGAACTCACTTAAAATAATTAATTGTAAAAACAGCATACACTAGTTTACAGAACTTGACTACAACCAATGGAGAAATTAAAAGTGGCGTAAATATTAAGGCAGAAGAAAATCTAGAAAGTATTTGAGTCCATTTGCTGCTTTTAGAATGAATCAGCATAAAATGGGAAAGACCTATGTGCTTTGTGTTCAGATATATTTTCTAAATGTAATATTGATAAATGTTGTGATTAAATGACAAAGGATGAAATCCTGACTTCTTTGAAGCCAATAGGAGTTTTGCTATTGACTTCAATGTAGCCAGGATTTTACGCAATACATTTACTAGCTTCTTTGTAACAATTGCATAAATAATTCTTTTTTCCTTTGTGTGCATGTGTGTGTGTTTTGTTTTTCAGTTGTTTGTTTTTAATCGTACAAATAATTGCTTCCCAGCCTGGTCCTAGAGCTTTGAGCCCTTAAGAAAGTTCAGCTAGACAGCCAGTTCTTTAAAACATCATTAAGGCCCCAATCTTGCAAATTTCTCTGTTCAGGTAGACCACTACACCCACTCAGAGCCTGGTTGGCTTCAATTAGGCTCTGCACAGATGCAGGGCTCTGCCCACATGGAATAAATTGCAGAATGAGGGCATACAAAGAGTCAGTTTTCAGAATGTCCCTGGTCCAATTTATCTGTTTGCATGCCCAATTTATGCCCACAAAAATGTGCAATTTCTGGTTGGCAACAGACCTATAGCAGTGTGGGGTATCCATCTTCCTGCCATATATAACAACCCGCTCCTGGACAGTGAAGGGTGCCCTCATGTATGTGTCTTTACACTGAAGTGTCAGGATGAGGTGCTCACAAAGCTCCAGAAATGTAGGTTTCTTCATAAGAAAGTTCTGGACCCACTGCTGGTCATCACAGGTCAGCTAAATGGCATGATCTCATCACTCTGTGCTTGTGGCACTGCACCAGAAACACCCGTCTACATAGGGAGCACCAGCAGCTATGCTGGTTGTACAGAGCAGCATCTACCAGTGCAAGTCTGCAAGGCCAGGGTGCTTCTCCTTTGCTGCCTCCTCCACCATGAAATCCATCAGGTACCTTTGGTGGGTCAAAAAACACTGCCGAAATGTCCACTGACACCTCGCAGAAGCTCTGTCGGTTTCCTGACACAGCTATGAAAATGCAAGCAAGATAATTTCTTCAATCAGCGCCTCCTTCATGTTGCTGGCTCTGGTATCTAGGAGCACAAAGACCAAAATGACTCCCTGGCAGGCTGTTCAAACTTCCTGTAATGTGCAGAGTGGGCAGTAAAGTTTTTCACAGAGCATCATGGTCAGAGAGCTCCAGTGGTTACATTTTGAGAACGCTTCAGGGACTCTGGGATGTGATTGGTTTGACTTGGGTTAGCATGCAGCATAGATGCCAGAGGCCCGGGTTAGAAAAGTTTTAATATAGGGTTAAGAACCATTGCAGAAGCTCAAGCCCAGGGTTCTCTAATGTGTGTCAGTTGACTCAAATCCCACTATCCCTGGGCTTATTTTGCAGTGTACACACACCTTTAGTGTCATGGTTCCCAAAGCTGCAATGGGAGGGGTTCTCCAAGTCCCCCTGAAGGGCTTCCCCTTCCTATAGCAGTGTGTTTGCTTTAGAAGTCATGCTGCCTTTTCCAGACTCCTTCTGTTTCTGTGCTGTAGCAGCAATGGGGAGGGACCAACTTAAGTTAATGCTGTTTCAAGCACATTAACTCCCTATTGACTTTTCAGGTGAAAATCTACAGGCTCAGAAAAAAGATGATGACATGGACAGCATCTGGTCCCCTTCTTCTCTCCTCTTGGCTTTGCCCTTGAAATTCCAACGTCCCAGGAAGAATGATACAATGCCAGAAAACCATGGCAACCCCCTGCATATGCTCCCACAAAGAGAGCACACCAAAGCTGGGGCCCAGTTTGCAAAAGAGGAAAGGACAACCAAGACTCCAAGTCAGCATTATCTTGGGCCATGTAGGCCACTGCACAGTAAAACCACCCTTTCTTGGAGGGTGATTCTGGGGCAGGGATCAACAAGGGAACTCTCCTAATGGACTCTTTTGACCTTTGGGTCTCATTCTAAGCTCTGTTTCACGATATCCTTCTCTCAGATGCTTTATATATATATATATATATATATATATTCATTCATTAATTATGCCCATGTCTGCTTCTTTTCACTGTCCCTTTGATACTTTTGTCACTTACCATGCTCAGAAACCCATAAGGATGTAATTTGTTTACTATTATTGTCTTAGTCCATGTTTGTTCCTTGTCTGTATGCTGCTAGATATCAGTTTTTGGTGTGAACATATACACAGTCACACTTGGAACACACAATGGGATTTTTTTTTTATTATCACCTTATAGTGTTAGGAACTCTATCTAACACTGGCACATTGCATTCTGAAACTTTCTGGTGGCCCAGGGATGTAAGAAACTTTTGATTACCTTTTGCAATACACAAAACAGAAAAGCAGTGAGTTACTGGGTATAAATGGGGTCTTGTTGATCCCAGCACAGTTCCCCAGTATACAACTCAATGTAGCTCTAGACTTTGAACAAGTTCAGAAGGAATTCTGTTAACACAATACCTAAGCCAAAGCCAAACACTTCATTTCTCACTCCTCATTTATTCAAAACTCTAAAAAGCCAGAAACCTGCGAGGAAGTAGTATGTTCCAGAGTGGTACTGAACTTTTCATTTCCCTCTTTTACATCAATTCTTTAGGGGAAGCAACTCAATGATATTATTTAGGATTTAGTTTTTCATTGTGATATAAGGTGAGTCTACATCCTGCTCTGCATGCTCAGGTAAACCTCCTATGGTCCTCATTGTGAATCAGGGTTGCAGAACTGAGCCCTATGTGTCTTTGGCGATGGACAGTTTATTACAGTGGTTCTCAACCAGGAGTACAGGTACCCCTGGGGGCATGCAGAGGTCTTCCAGGGGCTACATCAACTCATCTAGATATTTGCCTGCTTTTACAAAAAGCTTGCAAAGGGAATCAACAGAACTTTATAGTGGGGGTCCATATCCAGGTTTATAGTCTCCTTCTTTTGAATATAGTTTCTCTACCTTCTTTCTCCTCATGTGCACCCTTTCTATAAGAGACAGACAAGTGCATGTAAAAACAAATCCATCTTTGTACAAAATGTGATGTATCTACCCTCTTTGCTGTTTTTGATATTAAAAAGATATTTGATGGTTGTACCTATCTGATTTATAAATGTGATTTGTTTATATACATATTTTATAAAAATACAAAATTGTATAATTTCCTAAAAATCTCCAATCCACAAACAATCCAGCTTCCACATGGTATACAAATATATATTCAACTAGAAAGATGAATGCTCTGGCAAAAAAAGAAAGTCAGAGTCCATGAGATCAGCTATGAGAGATGTGTCTGTTACACCCACAGTATTTCATTGTAAGATCCTACAATTACAGCCAAGCATTTCACTTCCCTGAGTGTACAGCTAGTTATATTTTAAGAATGAGGGAAATGACTGTCTACTACACTGAGGTATTTATAAAGTCATCATCCCCATAGTGTCTGAGTGTCCCCAAGCAGGAAAGAAAATCTCTCTCTCCTTTTTCTGCAAGTAGGGATAGCTAAAAGGTAGCTGAAGTGTATGTGTGCATGTGGGAGCAGCTACTGTAGGAAAAAAAAAACTAGGGCAAGGAGCTGAACTTTGTATTTAGTTCTGAATGCATGAGAGGTCTGTGGTTATTTTTATGTCTCCAGGAATTCCAGAGTCTAAGTCCAGTTCCTATAAAGTTCCATCTCCTGCAGTCATGAGCCTTCCCATTTTGATCAACAGCTTCATAGTCCATTGGAACATAGCTATCAGTCAAAGTTGTGGAATGAGGCACATTGATTCAGGTAGCCAGAGCCAGATTCAAGGAGAGATTTTAATATTAAAACAGACCTTTAATTGGATGCTGTAGCTACTGGAGAGAGAAGCACTCTAGGGTGATGTGTTCATGGCAATCTGTGTAACTGGGCACACATTCTGTGCCAGCTGAAAGTTTTTCAGACTACTAGACTTGAATGACACTGAATTTAAAAATAAATGGAAACATGGTGTAGTAGATGCAGCAGACGCCCCTCCCCCTCTGGGTCAGAGGGAGGCCACACTGCCTCACTACACCATCGGAATCACTGCCTAGTGTCTGGGGGAATTAGCAAATAGGCCTTAGTGTCCCAGCTAGTCCAGTAGGGCTGAACCCCAGATAATCAATGGACTGTGACCCTTAGGGAGGAACAGGGCCTCCCAGGAGTCTGTATGCTCTGACTCTTAGGCTGAGGGAGAACAGCCAACAGTCCATAATCCCTGGGCCCTTTTATCAAGGGCCAAAGCAGTCACCACAGTCTGTGGGTTCTGGACCCGTTTGGCCGGGTCAATTAACTCTGGGCTGTTGATGCAGGGTAGGAGCAAACCCAGTGATTGGGCGTCCTAGTTCCGGTGGATGGCCAACTAATGCAGGCCTCTTCACGTGCAGACGGGAGGCTGTCTGCCATCCCTGGGGATGTGGCCAGTGGAAGTCCTGGCAGGTCTGTGGCAGACACAGGTTTTCCAGCGACCAGGGTGTCGCTAGGCTTAGCAGCAGAGTCAGCAGCCTGGAGTGAGCAGGATACATCTGTCTCCCTCAGTGTTACAGCCCCAATTAAGCTGGAGGCTCCACCCTTTATACTTCCTGTTCCTGTTACCCACATCTGGTGGGAGTGGTGAGGCATGTCTGGCTCTGCCCACTTGGGTACAGCGGGTGGTTCCTCCCCCTCTGTCTTGGAGGGAGGCCACACTGCCTCACTACACCTGGATATGCACATGAACATAGCAACTGCCATAGTGAATCAGACCCATTGTCCATCGAGTTCTGTACTCTGTTTTAGATAATGGCCAACACCAAATACTCCAGAGGAAGGTGTAAGAAACCTCCTTATCCCTTGTAGTTAGAGAGTGGTTTAAGCCTCATTGTGTGGGGTTTAATATCTCTTCAAAAATCTATGTTAGCATTAACTATGATAAATTGATATTCTTGTTATTCATACAAATGGTTGTTCCTTTTAAATCTTGTTAATTTCTTGGCAATGAGTTCCACAGTTTAAATGTTGTGTGCAAAGGTTTTTCCTTTGATCAGTTTTGAATTTGCCATGGAGCTAATTCCACCAGGTGCAACTGATCCAGCACAGTAGCTTATTCTAATGTCAAACTGAAGTCTATAGCACAATTTAATGAGTGTGTGAGCGAGTATGCCAGTGTGACAGTGTCCCCTCTGGAGTGTTGCAGAGTCCACTAGGTCTGGTGGTACGGTTAGTCAGCTCTTCTTGCCTGCGTCCCTATGATAATCCCATTCTGGGCTATAAAGGTTGTTAGTCACAGTTCAACTGGGATATACACATTTACCCTTATACTTGATGGGGTTAACTGGACCCTGTCCTCAGGGAATGCTACAAAGTCCTTTGATTCTTAAGACTCTGAGGTATTAGTAGAGGAACCCAGGCCCACCCACTCTACTGGGTTCCACCTCAGAGCCCTTAAACAGGCAGGCAGAATCAAGCCTCAGTAACTCCTCCTGCTGTGCCCTGATCTCCTTCCTACTTCCCTTAGTCCTGTGGGTATCTCCAACCTGTCGATCTGATCAGATCTTATCTGGGGTGTTGTCTCTGGGCAGCTTCTCACCAGGACTTTCTTTCTCCAGCTTGCTTGCTCCTCTGGCAGCCACCCCTCCCCTCTGCTTCTCTAGCTTTTTTATTCTCTCGTTTGCTGTAAGGCTGCCAATCATCACTAGCTGGTGTTTGCTATGTTAACTCCTTGGATGCCAGGCCAGCATGGGATCTATACACCCCATGACAGGGCACAAGCAAACAATCTATGTTTCAATGAATGCAGCCTAATGTAAGGTCTTACATCGAGGAACAAAGAATGCAGTCTATGTTTACGTGATAGAGGACTCTGTCCTGGGAAGCACTGACTCTGAAAAAGACTTGGGGGTCATGATAAGTAATCAGCTGAACATGAGTTCCCAGTGCACTACTGTGTTCAAAAGGGCCAATGCAATCTTTGTATGTATAAATGGGGGAATCATGAGTAAGAGTAGGGAGGTTACAGTTCCTCTATATTTGAGACTGGTGCAACCTCTACTGGAATATTATGTCCAATTCTGGTATTCACAATTCAAGAGGGAGGTTGATAAATTGGAGGGGGTCATAGAAGAGACACAAGAATTAGAGAACTGAAAAACATGTCTTATAGTGAGGCCTGAATTTACAATTCAAATTTAGGTCAACAGAAGCCGCTTTCTGTCAATCTAGTTATGTTTGTGTTTACACTGAAATTTGTCTTCCACCGATGTAAGTGCCCCTGTAACAGAGTTCACTCAACACTGAGGTGCCTCCTGCGGGCTGTCCTGGGGATTAGCTCTGTTCACCAATGCACCCTCCTCTGGTGGTGCCTCACCACTGTCACTTTTGTTCCAGGACCCGCGCTTTTCTAAGGCCAGCTGCATCCTCTTCAGCAACACAGCCCTCCACATGTGCCACATACGGTGCTCCCCCACACCCGGGGGACCTGCAGTCTGCTGTTCAGCCACTTCCCTTCGTGGCTACTGCAGCATATTGTCTGGCCACTTCCTTGTGGCTCCAGCATCCTCTTTGACTTTGCCTAAAGGCTTCTGCCTGCAAACCCCAGCTGCCAGCCGGAGCTGTCTCTGGCTGCCCCAGTCCCTGCTTATAGGACTTCTCTGTCCAGGATTCTGGCAGTTCTTTCAGCCCTCTAGAGACTCCGTCCGTCCGTCCGTCCGTCCGTCCGTCCGTCCGTCCGTCCGTCCGTCCGTCCGTCCGTCCTCCCTGGGCCCTCCAGCACAGAACTGCTCTACTCTGCCCTGCAGCTCCCTTCTTATATAGGCCTGCTTGGCCACTCCCTTTAGCCCTTCTCTGATTGGCTGCCTCCTGTGCAGCCTCCTCTAGGGCTCTATTAACCCCTTAGAGCCCAGTGCAGAGCAGGCATCCCATCACAGCCCCTTTATGCGAGCGTAGTGACACCACCTCCCCAACTGGCATAGAACCATGGCCAAAGTATGGAGGTCAATGCAGTGTGAGTGTAGACACTGTATTACTTTTGTCGACCGTAACAGTCTTCCAGCAACTGTCCCACAATGGCTGCCACTAACTGCTCTGGTCACCATTGTGAGCTCCACTCCCCAGGGGTCACATAGACCAGAAGCATCCCCCACCTTTAAAGCATCCCGCCTGCAAATTTTGGAATGAGTTTTCCTGATTGCCCAGCTGAGCAAGTGTACCTAGCAGTAATCCATGGCTGGGTGCAACTGCCTAGTTGAAGATGTTGGCTACACACTCCAGATATGTTCTTCCCTGGAGCAGACAGAAGATATTGGATCCCCTGGGCATGTGGGGAGAAGAGGATATGCTGGAGCACCTCCAAACCCCCTGTAGAAATGTTGGCATCTATGAGCCCATTGCCTGGGGGATGTACAACAGGGGCCAGCAGCAGTGCCATGGGAAAGCCAAGGAGCTATGGCAGGCATACCAGAAGACCAGTGAAGCTAACCATTTATTGGGTGCAGAGCCACAGACATGCATCTTTTACAACGAGCTCCATGCAGAGACCCCCACCCCGACCATGAATACCTCAGAGGAGCCTGAGTCACAGCCCCCTGGCCATGAACAGCAAGGAGGAGGAAGTGCATGAGGAAGCAGAGGTGGAATATGGAGGACGGGGGACTGGAGGATCCAGCTGTGCAGCAAGCCAGACTTATTTTTGATGCCATCGCAATCCAGCCACTCCCACAAGTCAAGCACAGGTAAGCCCGATGCTGGGGAAGGAACATCGGGTATGCATGTAAATAAATTTTCCATTACAGGAATGGCACCTCTAAGTTAGCAGGACACAGATTTCTACTTTTCTTTAATTTACTCACACTGGAAGAGGCAGCGGTACAACAAAGAGAAGTAATGCTCTTGTACACTTACTACCCATCAGATCAGTGTGAAACACTGTAGTTGTCAGAACTGTACAGTAACCCCATCCACATTAATAGGTGCATTGTCATTGATACATTCACAGATAAGCAACAAGCACAACACAGTTCCTAGCAGGCTCCCAAACTGCTCCTACAGATTGAGCACAGTACACCACAACACAATACTGTGGCCCACTGTTAAAGTGCTCTTTAAAAGCCTCCCTAGGCTTTATCTTGGTTTATTTTGTCTGGTAACCCTGGTGTCTGGCTGTTCTAACTCAGCAGACAGCTGTTCCACCTTCACCTTCTAAACGTGCAGCAAGGTTTCCCCCTTTGCTTCACAAATATTATGCAGGACACAATGGACAGCTATAACCATTGGGCTATTTTTTGCACTGAGATCCAATCTGGTGAGTAAATAATGCCAGCACCCTTTCAATCTACCAAAAGCACATTTGACTGTCATTCTTCATCTGCTGAGCCTGTAGTTGAACTGTTCCTTGGTGTTGTCAAGGCGGCCAGTGTATGGCTTCATGAGCCAGGAGAGTAAGGGATAGGCTGAGTCCCCCAGGATCACTACTGGCATTTCAACATGACCGATAGTAATCCACCAGTCAGGGAAAAATGTCCCTGCCTGTAGCTTTTTGAACATTCCTGTGTTCTTAAAGATGAGAGTATCATGTACCTTCCCTAACCACCCACACTGATGTCAGTGAAGCATCCCTGATGATCCACCGGTGTTTGCATAACCATGGAAAAGTAGCCCTTTCTGTTGATGTACTCTGTGGTAAGGTGCTTTGGAGCCAGAATGGCAATGTGCATGCTGTCTATTGTGCCACTGCAGTTCAGGAATCCCATGGCTGCAAAGCCATCCACTATGTCCTGCACAATGCTGAGAATCCCAGTTCTAAACAGTTGGGAACAATTAATGGCCTTGAATGCTTGCAGGACAATGGCCACCACAGTGCATTTTCCCACTCTGAAATGACTTCCAACTGACCAGTAGCAATCTGGTGTTGCAAGTTTGCACTGTGGGATCAGCACTCGCTTCTCCACTCTCAGTGCTGCTCTCACTTTGATGTCCCTGTGCTGGATGTCTCAGAGCAAGCTCAGCACACAGATCCAGCAATGTGGCCTTGCACATCTGAAAGTTCAGTAGCCACGGCTTGTCATCCCGAGCCTGCATTATGTTGTGATTGCACCAGTCAGTGCTCATTTCTCAGGCCCAGAAACAGTTCTCTTCTGTTTGCAACTGCTCTGTGAATGCCACAAACAATTTTGAATTGATTATCCCTACATCCCTCAGTAAACTGGCCACCTGGAAATCATCATGTTCCCAACAGTTTTTCTTGCAGCTCTTCAGATGTTGGAGGATCATAAATCCTGTGCTTACAACACTCATGGCAATAGTGCAGGGCTGTGCAGCTTCATGCTTCTGTCAGAGATGGCAGACAGCAACAAGTCCCAAGCAGGTTCATGGGAAATTGCAAATAGGCACAAAAATTATGGGATGGAGAACACTAACTTATGAGAAGTTGACCCTTTTTATCCCACTCACCTCTGCACAACTCGTTTCTGCCCCACCATGCATTACGCAAAAGACAGTGCACTGAACCATGGTGGGCCGCACCCTGGGACACTTACCCATGGTGCACCTCACTGTGTATCAATACAAGACTGCTGGTGAGTTTACACTGTGTCAACATAAGAAGCCAACTATGCATGCGCACGAGTGATATACTAACTGTGGTGGCTGTATGCTGATGTAACTTACATCAGTGAAATTGTGTAGTGTATACATGGCCTGAGACTCAAGTAGCTCAATCTTTTTATCTTTGCCAAGAGAAGGTTAAGGGGTGACTTGATCACAGGTTTTAAGTGCCTACTTGGGGAACAAAAAGTTGATAATGGGCTCCTCAATCTAGAAGGTAAAATTTAACAACATCCAGTGACTGGAAGATGATGCTAGACAAATTCAGACTGGAAATAAGCCTTCCTCCAGCCTTCTCAATATTGTAGTGAAAGATAGTGTACATTTCCCAACCCCTTTCCTGCACCCCGCAATTTCCAGTGCCATGATGGGTGGTAAATCAGTCCTCAGGATTATGGGAGGCTTTTATACTAAAAGTACAATTTGGAATTCCACTTGCTGAGCAACAGGCAGCCTCTCTGACATACTGTATGTCACCGACTTTCACAGGGACGACTCTTTGAGCCGTCATGCTGTCATGTTCTATTCGGTCTGTGCTCAATATGTTGATTTCAAGAACAGCTTCAAATAGGGCCCATTACAGTCATCTAGCCTGGTGGGGAGCTGTGGTAATATTTGTAAGATTATGTCCATTCAATAGTTTATTTTACATTCTGAATTTGAATCCTTTTTCTCTTGTACATTGTCAGTTGCAGCTAGTGTTCTTCTCCCCCCGCCTTTCCAAAAAATAAGTGGGTAGCATGTCAAGGGTAGGCTCAGGGCTTGCCTACCCTTGACTTGCTACACCAGCAGAACTGCACTGCTGTGAAGAGCTTCAATGAAGACACTATCAATGCTGATGGGAGGGCTTCTCACACCAGTGTAGGAAATCCACCATCCCAAGAGGTGATAGCTCGGTTGACGAAAAAATTCTTCCGTCAACCTAGTGCTGTCTACACTGGGATTTAGGTGAGCTTAATCACACCACTGAGGGGCATGGATTTTTCACACCCCTAGCCAATGTAGTAGAACCAACCTAATTTTCTGCAGTAGTCCAGGCCTTAGTTGAGACATTTCCTTTCTGCTCACTTTTCCTGCTACATTTCAAACAAGTCCTCCAGTGGTCACATGGGCTGTCATTAGAGGAAAATTGTTTTCAGCTGTGCAAAATGATTTTTTTTTAAATGCTAACAAACTCTTAACAAAATCTTGAAGTTTGTTAAAAAAGTTAGAAAAGATTTATACAAATGATATGTGTCAGTCATAAGCCAATGTTTTATACAGGGCCAACTTCACAGATCTTTTCCTTTTTTTTAATTTAATCCCTAATACAAATAATAGATTTAAAAAAACTGAATCAAAAATAAAAGTTTATTTCCGTTGACTATAGTGACTAGATGTTTCCCCACTTTTGAAAACCTGTCACTTCAAAAGTCAATTTGCTAAAAACACACTGGCCAAAATCTTGAAATCTCTTTAGTTTAAATTGGGCTCCTGAGTCTTTTTTTAGGCAAAAGGTTGTCATTTTGAAAAAGTATTGAGCACCAGGAACTTCCACTTGGCCATATTGCTCCATAGATTATGAAGCACAGCTACCCAGTATTTGCAAGAATGAATTTGATTCTAAATTGATTTAATGATATTGTCCTTTGACTCCAATCGCATTTGTGGATGCTCAGCACTTCTGAAAAATGAGGACACTTAAGCACCCAAATATGAATTTAGAAGTCTAACTTTAGGTGCCCAAATTTGCAAATTTTGGCCATTTCTTTTAAGTAAATAGACAGTTTGCAATCCAGAATTCCTTAGGCTTCAAAAACACCTTAGTTGGAGTTCAGGTTGCACACTCACTGTGCTTAGGCTTAAACAACACTATTTGCTGATGAACATTATGAAAAAAATGTCTCTCCTACCTTACACATCGCCACCAGCCAAGAGAGGGTGGCTGCATTTGTAGGAACTGTTTTCATTCCTTAGCAATGGCTTCTGAAACAGGAATAAAACAGAAAAGAGAACATTACTATCATTACTAAAGATGAGTTATCCTCTTTGTTTGTTTAGCAGGCAGTAATATGTTGTGCATTTAACAGGAACACTAATGCCTGTCCTATAATTCTAAGAGGCTGAGCTTACAAACACATGTGAGTTTACTAAAGTAGGTATATCATCAAACCCAAAAGTTACTCAGACACATAAGTGTTTTCTGGGTCAGGCCCTAAATTTAAACAAAAAACAAATACCAGCTGTCAGGCTTTTTTTGTTTTGTTTTGTTTTTTAATTTATGGCCAGATCCAGAAAACTCTTATGCACATAAGCAAATTTTGGTACAGCTTGAGCGCCATGATTTTATAGGCATAACTCTGATTGCCAATGACAGGATCTGTGTGCTCTATTCCCTGAGCTCTATGCTGAATGTTTACCCCTTCGAGTTCTCTCAGGCTCTGGCACACAAGTAGAACAGGTAGTTGCCATAGGCAGCAAAATATTAAAAGAAGCAAAATATTTAGAGACTCTTGATTGGGTGAGTAACTGCAGCCTGTGAGAAGAATATATTTTTTTAATTTATTTTAGGCAGCAGAAATCTGAGTCGGAACTGGCTAGACGCAAGACATCAGCAGCGTATGTGTGCACACTTGGGGACAGAGAAGAGAAAGACAAATGTAAATATCCCTCAGTACATATCAGTTGCACCACTTAGCCAGTTATTTTAAATAGCATATGTCATAAATATAAAGGGAAGGGTAAACCCTTTGAAATCCCTCCTGGCCAGGGGAAAGCTCCTCTCACCTGTAAAGGGTTAAGAAGCTAAAGGTAACCTCGCTGGCACCTGACCAAAATGACCAATGAGGAGACAAGATACTTTCAAAAGCTGGGAGGAGGGAGAGAAACAAAGGGTCTGTGTCTGTCTGTAGTCGTCTTGGCCAGGGACAGAACAGGAATGGAGTCTTAGAACTTTTAGTAAGTAATCTAGCTAGGTATGTGTTAGATTATGATTTCTTTAAATGGCTGAGAAAAGAATTGTGCTGAATAGAATAACTATTTCTGTCTGTGTATCTTTTTTGTAACTTAAGGTTTTGCCTAGAGGGGTTCTCTATGTTTTTGAATCTAATTACCCTGTAAGATATCTACCATCCTGATTTTACAGGGGGGATTTCTTTATTTCTATTTACTTCTATTTTTTATTAAAAGTCTTCTTGTAAAACACTGAATGCTTTTTCATTGTTCTCAGATCCAAGGGTTTGGGTCTGTGGTCACCTATGCAAATTGGTGAGGCTTTTTATCCAACATTTCCCAGGAAAGGGGGGTGCAAGTGTTGGGAGGATTGTTCATTGTTCTTAAGATCCAAGGGTCTGGGTCTGTAGTCACCTAGGCAAATTGGTGAGGCTTTTTACCAAACCTTGTCCAGGAAGTGGGGTGCAAGGTTGTGGGAAGTATTTTTGGGGGAAAGACGCGTCCAAACAGCTCTTCCCCAGTAACCAGTATTAGTTTGGTGGTGGTAGCGGCCAGTCCAAGGACAACGGGGGGAATATTTTGTACCTTGGGGAAGTTTTGACCTAAGCTGGTAAAGATAAGCTTAGGAGGTTTTTTCATGCAGGTCCCCACATCTGTACCCTAGAGTTCAGAGTGGGGGAGGAACCTTGACAGCATATCAGCATTACATCAAAGACACAGAATCAGAATAATTAACACTGAGTTAGAAACAAACTGCTTTTTAGCCTATTCTCTTTTATTTCTTATTGAAAAATTGCTTGATTACAAAACATACAATTGAAAGAGGTCAGAAATCCTTAAGTGGATTTCTGTAAATTTGCACCCAATCCTGCTCCCACTGAAGTCAGTGGGAGCTTTGCCACAGACTTCAGTGAAACTGAATTGGCCCCTTTGAAGTTTTATGATAACCTTTAGTTGCATAGGGTTACTTGGGTTTCACAAAACCCTACCAACTATCTTATTTATATGATATTTCTAACATTTTACAACCACAGAGATTGAGAAATTATTATTCATTTAAAAATTGACTGGCCTCTGGAAATCAGGTTATAAGTACACAAGTTTATATTATATTTAAAAAATAAAAGGGGACTCCCTGGTTGGGAAGAGGGGAGAGTGACAAGGTGCTGTCCATCAAAAAGATTGCTGGCAAAGCAATATGATTATTTCCTGAGTGATTCATGAACTGTGAAATACCATTTCTTTTTCTCTGCTCATACACAAATATTGCACAAGCTCCAGACCAGAAAATATTAGGAAAAAATAAGTAAATATGTAAAACAGCCTGTCATATCTCAGAAGAGATGCTTTTAACCCTTAGTTACCTTATCTAAAACACAGCAACTGTCCCGCTTAAGAAAAAGAGAATCCTTTATTTTTCTCTATGAAAAATGTTTACCCTTCCTCTTTTTCTGATACGGATTGCTCTCTCTGTTTGTCTTTTTTTGGTGCATTGGACCAGAATCTCATTCATGTCAGGTCCTTTTTAGTTTGCAGTATAGTTGTAGCTGTGTCGGTTCCAGCATACTAGAGAGACAAGGTGGGTGAGGTAATATCTTTTATTGGACCAACTTCAGTAGGTGACAGAGAGACAAGCCTGAAGAAGAGCTCTGTGTGGCTTGAAAGGTTGTCTCTCTCACCAACAAAAGTTCTCTTACCAGTAAAAGGTATTACCCCACCCACCTTGTCACTGAAATGTTTTTTAGATCATTTTGGAAGCATAGAGGGGCTGTATAACAGGCAGAATTGGCCCCCGAGAGTACCATCTGTGTAGAGGGATTCTTTAGCCAGTGTAGACCTGTCATAAGGTATCTAAACCAGCCCTGCATCCCACTCCCAGCACAGGAGGAAAACGCTGGAGCACCTGCTGGGAAAAAATGGTGGGTGCTGAGTACCCACCAGCAGCCCACTTATCAGCCTTCCCCCTTCTCCCCAGTGTTTTCTGCCTGCCGGCAGGCCCTACAGCTCAGCACCTCTCCCTCCCTCCCTGCACCTCCCACCAGCCGTGATCAGCTGTTTCGCTGCATGCAGGCACTGCTGTCAGAGAGGACAGAGGAGTGAGAGCATGGCGCACTCGAGAGAACGGGTGGAACGGGGCATGAAGAAGCGGGGTGGAGCAGTGGTGGGAAGAGGCAGAGTCGGGTGGGGGCGGGAAGAGGCAGGACAGGAGTGGGGCCTTGGGGGAAGGGTTGGAGTGGGGGCAGGACCTGTGGCAGAGCTGGGGATTGAGCATCCCCTGGCACATTGGAAAGTCGGCGCCTGTGCTGGCTGGAATGCATGGCACTACAACTGGTCTGCTTTTCAGGGCCCACAGAGGCACATGGGAAGCAGATAATAAAGGGTAGTCTCGGGGCTGCTGTAACATACACCAGGGTCCAAGCAAGGCCATGCATGACCCCCAAAAGTCAGGAACACAAAGGAGATGAAGTCAATTTTTCTCCCAGCACTTGCAGCTTCCAGGAAAAGAGTAACAGATTCAGCCCCATTGTTTTATATGGTGATGTTTATTATATTGTTTTTACAATGGATTTTCTAAATTTATTAATTATGAAGTTATTGCACAGAGCCTCAGCCATGTTTTTTTCAGAGTAGCAGCCGTGTTAGTCTGTATCCACAAAAAGAATAGAAATACTTGTGGCACCTTAGAGACTAACAAATTTATTAGAGCATACGCTTTCATGGGCTGACAGCCCACTTCATTGGATACATAGAATGGAACATATAGTAAGAAGATTATATATATATATATATATATACACACAGAGAGAGAGAGAGAGAGAAGGTGGAAGTTGCCATACAAACTGTAAGAGGCTAATTAATTAAGATGAGCTATTATCAGCAGGAAAAAAACACTTTTGTAGTGATAATCAAGATGGCCCATTTAGACAGTTGACAAGAAGGTGTGAGGATACTTAACATGTGGAAATAGATTCAATATGTGTAATGACCCAGCCACTCCCACTACACCCAGCTGTAGCTCAAGAAAGCTTATGCTCAAATAAATTTGTTAGTCTCTAAGGTGCCACAAGTCCTCCTTTTCTTTTTCCAGTCTCTATTCAAACCCAAGGTAATGGTATCTAGTTTGCATATTAATTCAAGCTCAGCAGTTTCTCCTTGGAGTCTGTTTGTGGTGGTTGGCAGATGCTTACTTGATGGCCAGTGATTACTTCTTTAGATTTTTACAGTGTTCCTCTGCAAAGCTCAAGGCACTTGTACAAACCATTTTGAAAATACAGACACAATTTCCCATTGGCCCATAAAGAGAAAGATCAAGAGCTTGTCAGGAACAATTTTGATCAAGGTGTGTATGAGGATGTGCAATTTCCCTCCAGAAAAAGAAAAGGAAACTAAGAATACTAACCAGCTGAAATGGAAAGAGATGTAACAAGCAGCAGCCAGTTGCAAGTCCAGTTAGTTTGTATTTTTTTTTATGATAACTTTAGAGTTGCAGCTTTTTGTTTCTGCCAAATTGAAACAGCCATGCTGGGGGGAAATGTTTCTGATGAAAGCACCTCTGCAGTTGGGAGACTTAGTAAGGATTACGAATTCACCACAGGAGGTGTTGTTGGGGAAGAGGCTGCCTCTGTGTTTTGAATACTACCAATATGTTACAGTGGCAAATTTAATACATACACTCAAAGTCATTTTTTCACTGTGAAATAAGTTAATGTACAATGACAGAACTTGATCACTCTTTTCTGCATCACTGGTAGTAGCTCTGTAGTCTCCCTGTTGGATAAGTCATTAAGGGAGTGTGATGGAGTATATAAAAACCACACTGGGCAACAAGGGGTTAAGGAGAGGCTCTGGGCTCAGCCAGCTCCGCCCCGCCTCACCTGCATTGAATGCACAGACAGGAGGAGGACTTTAAAAACGGTAGCAGACAAGTTTACATTTGGGCAGATCGTTAGCCCTCAGCTCCTGAAGAAGGGGCTGGCTGAAGGCAGGAGCTTCCCAGATGCTTGCTGTCTGACAGCCCCTGAGGGACGGGAAGGCTTGATTTTGATGCACCCTAAGAGGGAATCATTCCCCACCACTTTCATATTCACTCTGTATATTTGTATTAGTTCCCCTTGCTTTTTATTCATGGACTCCCCTGGAAGCGGAGAGACTTTAAAAGTTAGTTGGCCGCAGGAAGAGACAGACCACTGCAGAGGTGGAGTGACCATTGCAGGAGACACCCAAAGAGGAGGGAGGTGTTATGCCATACCTGGCTACAAGGAGGAGCTAGCAATGAGTCAACCCTTTGCCCTACAAGCAGGGATCGGCAACCTTTGGCCTGTGGCCCTCTCGGGTAAGCCCCCTGGCAGGCCTGGCTGATTTGTTTACATGCCACATCTGCAGGTTCAGCCAATTGCGGCTCCCTCTGGCCGCGGTTTGCCGCTCCAGGCCAATGGGGGCTGCGGGAAGTGGTGTGGGCTGAAGGATGTGCTGGCTGCTGCTTCCCGCAGCCCCCATTGGCCTGGAGCGGCAAACCGCGGCCAGTGGGAGCTGCGATCGGCCGAACCTGCAGACGCGGCAGGTAAACAAACCGGCTCAGCCCGCCAGGGGGCTTACCCTGGAGGGCCGCGGGCCAAAGGTTGCCGATCCCTGCTCTACAGGTAGAACATGAGCTATAGCCAGAGGTTGAACTTCTGATACTGCTAAGTTACCTTTATGAAGGCTGCTGGTATACAGAAATACCCTAGTTGGAGAAGGGGGGATGACAGCATCCGGGGCAGCTGCTGTTTCTTTGACAGTGGCAATGATTTTAGATTTATGAACCCCTGTATCTTTATTCCTTTCTCCTACAAAGGAAATCTCAATTTTCAAAAATGGGGCATACTTTCAGTCTTTTTCCACTGGCTGTATGGCAAATGCTGCTTGTTACAAACATTTCTATTAGGCAAAGGAGGAGATTTGGAGTTTTTGCAGGGTTGCAGTGTCGGGGGGAAAGGTTCTGTAACTTCTATTTCTCTCCTTGTTTCTATAGCACCTCCCCTAACCAAGGCCTTCTCATTTAGGCCTTGTCTCCACTGGGATTTCAGCCACTGGTGTAGTTGTACAAAAGCAAACCTCCAGTGCAGTTTACATCAGTACAGCACAATTTGCAGTCATGTCTATTTCAGAAGCCTACACAAGTGTAGCTACAGTGGTGGATGACATTCCTATGTAAACAAGGCCTCAGTCCTTCTACCCAGGCTATATCCTGCTGGTTTTTTAGGAGACCTATAATAAACTTGCCGTTCAGTGGTCTGGCTAGAACCAAGTGTCTCCCCAGCCTCTATGAGGGTGGCTTTCACCTCTTCTGCTTCACCTTTTTTCCATTTCAGAAGGATTTTGCCTAAAAAGGCAAGAGTTATGAGCCAGAGTCTGTCAACCTTTTTTCACCCTGAATAGTACTTTATGCACTGAGTAGTCACATTGGTTTCAATTAGACTATTAATGGAGTAATATACTGTTCACCATGAGTAAGAGTGACAGAATGAGGTCCTGTTAATAGCAAACTTCCCTAACATATGCTGCACTCCTTCCTTTCCTTTCCTTTCCTCTACCCCTCCAACTAGAGCAGGGGTGGGCAAACGTTTTGGCCCGAGGGCCGCACCTTGGTATGGAAATTGTATGGCGGGCCGTGAATGCTCACAAAATTGGGGGTTGGGGTGTGGGAGGGGGTGAGGGCTTCAGCTGGGGGTGTGGGTTCTGGGGTGGGGCTGGAGGTGAGGGGTTGGGGGTGCAGGAGGGTGCTCCGGGCTGGGCCCAAGGGGTTCAGAGGACAGGAGGGGGATTAGGGCTGGGGAACGGGGTTGGGGCACAGGAGGGGGATCAGGGATGCAGGATCCGGGTGGCACTTACCTCAAGCAGCTCCCGGAAGCAGCGGCATGTCCTCCCTCTGGCTCCTATGTGGAGGTGCGGCCAGGCAGCTCTGTGCTCTGCCCTGTCTGCAGGCACTGCCCCTGCAGCTCCCATTGGCCATGATTTCCGGGAGCTGCTTTCCTGCAATGGGAGCTGTGGGGGCAGTGTGCAGAGCCCCCTGGCTGCCCCTACACGTAGGAGGTGGAGGGGGGAACATGCTGCTGCTTCTGGGAGCTGTACGTAGCTCTGGCAGAGCAGGGCAAGTCCCCAACCCTGCTCCCCAGCTGGAGCTTGAGGACCAGATTAAAACATCTGAAGGGCCAGATGCGGTACCCGGGCCGTAGTTTGCCCACCTCTGAACTAGAGAAACATGTTGTAACACATTTTACTAATGCAGTATCCTTTGCCACAAATGAAGGGTCAATTTTTTGTATGACAAATAACAAAATAAACTAAATTATTAAGAAGTCCAGTTTAGGTTTGAACAAAGCAGTGCATCTTGTTTGCTCCCTGTACTACATTTGATGCAGATATAGGCAGCCATACATTACCTACGTTAAGAACAAGGCTCTCCACAGACATTACTGAATTAATAGGAAAAGGGAATGAGATTCTGTAAATTGGAAAAAGCTGGCATCTCAGAGTATAGAGATAAGGGATGTTACGAGAAACTACTCGTGGTATGAAATCTCTGTGGCTCAGTATTTGATAATAAAAGGAGAAGGCTGTTGATGAGAATTTGTTACAGAACAGTCATTCTAAAAAGCACAGCAGATCAAGGTATTGAGAGCAGAAATGTAAAAAAGGAATGGAAAGACGACATATACATATGTATTGCAGTAGTGCCCAAATAACATTCAGGATCAGGTCTCATTGTCCTAGGCACTGTACAAGCACTTTAACAAGACCCAGTTCCTGCTCTGAAGAATTTACATTAGACATAGATATCAATTAATCAGGCATAATTAAGGGAACAGTTGTGCATGTTGTGCACACACAGTAAAACCTCCTATATTTAAATTGCCTGTAGAAAATACAGTATATGATCATGTAATTAAAGGTTGTGTATTAATGCATATGCCCAAGGAGAAAGAATCAAGATTGCAAGTTAAAACACACATTTCCTAACTTTGAGTTCTTGCTTTTGTAAACCAAATAATGTTTTAAAAATTGTGTATAACATACCCACAAACACGAATATATAAACTTAGCTGTAGTTCTGTACAAAAACTAGTTGTGCACAACATGTGAAAAGCAATTCTCTTCTTCCTCCTAGTGACAGATACTAAATAACTGATGATGTAAATGTGGAATAGCATTTTTAGCAATAGCAATAATCCTTTATGTTAGGTTTCTAATCAAGATTAAGGGGCAAATCATATCCCACATTGGCTATTGCCAGAGAAGGGAAAGAAATTCTATACATTCTGCAGCAAGTCTACACTAGGAATAATTATTAAAAAAAGAGTATTGAGAAAAAAAAACAGAAATGAAAAAAATTTCCAGCCTAAACTGAAATCTGTTCTTTTTAGCTTCTCTTTTGGACTTTATATTTGACCTTTAGTTCTGTGCATCAGTTTCCCCATCAGTAAAATGGAGATAATACACTACTTTTAAGAAGGGCACTCAGAGTCTTAGCTCATTAATTATGGTAAAGCACGTAGGTCCTCAGATGGAATGCACTATTGAAGTGCATATTATTAATTATTATAATATAGGAGGAAAAAATTTGAAACATAAAACTTCAGGCATAGAAAAGGATGGGAGGTTTATGGAATGAGGCTAACAGAATCCAAAAACAAGTTTAAAGAAAGTTGAAGCTGACAGTGAAATGTATATTACAGGAGAAAGTAGGCTTCTGAGGAGTGGGTAAAACCTTAAAGAGATAGCAGGGGTAATGTATTGGTAGAAGAGACAATGCACAGAATTTAAATGAATTTGTTCCATCAGTATTCTCAAAGAAGGAAGAAGGTTGTTGAGAGAATTGATGACAGGGACACATTTTTACCAGGCCACCAGAAAAAAAAATACTGAAGAAATGCAGTATCATATGAGAAAGATAATTACCCCTGTCAAGGTTCCTCCCCCATTCTGAACTCTAGGGTACAGATGTGGGGACCTGCATGAAAAACCTCCTAAGCTTATCTTTACCAGCTTAGGTCAAAACTTCCCCAAGGTACAAAATATTCCACCCTTTGTCCTTGGATTGGCCGCTACCACCACCAGACTAATACTGGTTACTGGGGAAGAGCTGTTTGGACGCGTCCTTCCCCCCAAAATACTTCCCAAAACCTTGCACCCCACTTCCTGGACAAGGTTTGGTAAAAAGCCTCACCAATTTGCCTAGGTGACTACAGACCCAGACCCTTGGATCTTAAGAACATTGAACAATCCTCCCAACACTTGCACCCCCTTTCCTGGGAAATGTTGGATAAAAAGCCTCACCAATTTGCATAGGTGACCACAGACCCAAACCCTTGGATCTGAGAACAATGAAAAAGCATTCAGTTTTCTTACAAGAAGACTTTTAATAAAAATAGAAGTAAATAGAAATAAAGAAATCCCCCCTGTAAAATCAGGATGGTAGATACCTTACAGGGTAATTAGATTCAAAACATAGAGAACCCCTCTAGGCAAAACCTTAAGATACAAAAAAGATACACAGACAGAAACAGTTATTCTATCCAGCACAGTTCTTTTCTCAGCCATTTAAAGAAATCATAATCTAACACATACCTAGCTAGATTACTTATTAAAAGTTCTACGACTCCATTCCTGGTCTATCCCCGGCAAAGACAGAATATAGACAGACACACAAACCCTTTGTTTCTCTCCCTCCTCCCAGCTTTTGAAAGTATCTTGTCTCCTCATTGGTCATTTTGGTCAGGTGCCAGCGAGGTTACCTTTAGCTTCTTAACCCTTTACAGGTGAGAGGAGCTTTCCCCTGGCCAGGAGGGATTTCAAAGGGGTTTACCCTTCCCTTTATTTTTATGACAACCCCCATGAATTTGAAAGTTTTAAAGCATTGTAACCAGACCAGTTCCATCCTAAAGCTGGGAAAGATCTTGCAAATTAGGTGGAGAGAGCTGTCACAGTTTCAGGGTAACAGCACCAGTATTCCCATCCTGTGGTCCTCCCATGGCACCCACTTGGGCTCCCAGCTACTAGCCCTCACCTCTTTTGGGCAGAGACCTACATCTTACTCCCTTCTGACCAGGGTTTTAAGGCTGCACAGCTCCCTGGATTTATGATGTGATATTTTGAAATCCCCCAGCAAGTCAGACTACCTAAACAGGATCCAGCATCTGTGCTTTGTTTTCTCTTCAAAGCATATGACAGGTATATTGCTCTGATGGGTTCAGTCACAGAGACCCCCTTGGGACTGTCACCTGACGTGCTGAGATTACCTCTGATCCCATTTTCCCTGCCAGCTTGGGACTCCAGAACCCTGCCTTATTGAGCCAGACAAACTAGCCTGCTGTAACCCGGACTCAGGGTCTGGTCCACGCCCCCAAAGCTGCAGGCTTTAACCAAAAATTGCTCAACAGGTTACCCATCTCTGGCACCCAGACACCCGTTCCCAATGGGATCCAAACCCCAAATAAATCTGTTTTACTCTGTATAAAGCTTATACAGGGTAAACTCATAAATTGTCCGCCCTCTATAACACTGATAGAGAGATATGCAGAGCTGTTTGCTCCCCCAGGTATTAATCACTTACTCTGGGTTTACTAATAAACAAAAGTGATTTTATTAAATATAACAAGTAGGATTTAAGTGGTTTCAATTAACAACAGAACAAAATAAGTTACTAAGCAAAATAAAGAAAAAAACATGCACATCTAAGCCTAGTACATTAAGAAACTGTTTACAGGTAAAATCTCACCCTCAGAGATGTGCCAATAAGCTTCTTTCACAGACTAGACTCCTTCCTAGTCTGGGCCCAATCCTTTCCCCAGTACAGTTCTTGTTAGTTCCAGCAGACATCTTAGGCGGAAAACAGGGATGTTTTCAAAACTGGCAGCCTCCTTTGTTCTGTTTCATGCCCTTTTATAGCTTTGGCACAAGGCAGGAATCTTTTGTCTCTCTGGGTTCCCACCCCTCCTTCTAAATGTAAAAGCACCAGGTTTAAGATGGATTCCAGTATCAGATGACATGGTCACATGTCCTGTGAGACCCCCAGCCTTCATTCCTCCAGGGCTGGCCTGCAAGCACCCAGGAACGTTTGCAAGTAAACAGACCATTTTTAACCAATTGTCCTAGTCAATGGGAGCCATCAAGATTCTAAACCATCATCAATGGCCCATACTTGCATCTGAAGCTTAGAAATATAAAGTATAACTCTGAGGTCCTACTGTAATTATGCAAGGTATCATACATACATACATACAAATAGGATGAACACACTTAGTAGATTATAAGCTTTGTAATGATACATTACAAGAGACCTATTGCCTAAAGCATATTCAAGTTACATCATATTCACACTCATAAGCATATTTCCATAAAACATTATGGAGTGCAACATCACAATTCCCTTCATTTATAAGTTACCACACAGCCTTTTCTAAGCAAGTAGATTTATTTTTCAGATAGCATTATAGAGAAAACATATTAAAATAAAGGAACCTACACTTATGCTACAGAGCCTACTAGAGGTACCCATCAGTCTCATGGGATCCTAGTAGTTCAAGTCCTTCCAATGCTCCCCTGGACAGAAGGTTAAGAAAATAAGAACATAAGAACGGCCATACTGGGTCAGACCCAAAGGTCTATTTAGCCCAGTATCATTTCTTCTGACAATGGTTAATGCCAGGTGCCCCAGAGGGAATGAACAGAACAGGCAATCATCAAGTGATCCATCCTCTTTCACCCATTCCCAGCTTCTGGCAAACAGAAGCTAGGGACACCATTACTGCCCATCCTGGCTAATAGCCATTGATGGACCTATCCTCCATTAACTTATCCAGTTCTATTTTGAACCCTGTTATAGTCTTGGCCTTCACAGTATCCTCAAGCAAAGAGTTCCACAGATTCACTGTATATTGTGTGAAAAAAATATTTCCTTTTGTTTGTTTTAAACCTGCTGCCTATTAATTTAAAAAAACCCTAGTTCTTGTGTTATGAGGAGAAAATAACACTTCTTTATTTACTTTCTCCACACCAGTCACGATTGTATAAACCTGTCATATCCCCCCTTAGTCATCTCTTTTCCAAGCTGAAAAGTCCCAGTCTTATTAATCTCTTCTCATATGTCAGCTGTTCCATACCCCTAATTATTTTTGTTGCCCTTTTCTCAACCTTTTCCAATATATCTTTTTTGAGATGGGGCGACAATATCTGCACGTAGTATTCAAGATGTGAGTGTACCATGGATTTATATAGAGGCAATATGATATTTTCTGTCTTATTATCTAGCCTTTTCTTAATGATTTCCAACGCTGTTTGTTTTTTTGACTGCTGCTGCACATTGAGTGGATGTTTTCAGAGAACTATCGACTAAGACTCCAAGATTTCTTTCTTGAGTGGTAACAGCTAATTTAGACCCCATCACTTTATATGTATAGTTCTGTCCCTTTGCTGCATTGGACAAAAGCCCCTGCATCAGTTTAAACTCAGTCTATTTTTCCGAAAGTCCCTTCTTTATCTTTGGATCTCTGGTCTGATTTGAACTAATATATATGTGAGCCTCCCCAGGTGGTGGTACTTCTCTGGAGGTGTCACATTCTATGTGAACTTTCCTAGTCCTCTCCCACCCAATGTGTTTAGTTTTTGGAGGAGCTGCGATAGCTTTCCCACATGGAGTAGAACATTCATACATAATCTATTCTTTATAATCAATGGACCCCAAAGATACTGTGTGAGGTTGCAATATCTGGCACATCTCTCCCCCAGAGAGGTTATATACAATCCTCACCCACAATAATACATAAACTTAATACAATCAGATCTTTCAAGGACATTGCAGGAAATTGCCATATCTGTCACAGGCACCACTGACAGAAATCCATAAAAAAGTAACAGGAAAGAAAGCTAAGGCCTAGAGAGAAGTAACTATTATACACATTTTAAAGATAGATTTTAGGGGAGTTCAAATAATAATAATAAAACCCCATACAAACCTATATGCTTGACTGCATTTTTGTGGAAAAGTACAGATAATTCTGATCAGAGATAGATTAGGACAGCACAAAGGGAGACATGCATTGTTTAAAGATTATCAGCATGATTTCACAAAAAGAAGACCATACATGACAAACCTGATTGTATTATATGCTCAACCAAAATTCTAAGAATTGACAGGGAGAAGTTGTGGATATAAATTTACCTCTCATAGAAAAACTACAAGAAAACTTTTAATACACAACCATACAAAAGACTACATTCTGCAAGGTCAGCAAGTATTGTGGGAGATGTGAGCTGCTTATAAGGATAAAGAACTGTCTTCAACAATGAAGACAAAGAGTAGCAATGAGAGGATACACTGAAGAATGGATAGATGTGGCAGGTACAATGCTACAAACATCCGAAGTAGGTCCTATTGTGTTCATTTTATATATTTATATATCTGTTGCCAGGAAGAATGGATGCTTAAAAAGATACAAAATATACAGATGGACCAAATCTGGACTAAAGAGAGAAATGTAAAGTCTACACAGAAAAGAACAACCATATTTAGAATAACCTGAAAAAACAAGTGTCTTAGATGCAATTCAAATTGGAAACATTATTATGTATTCCCAAAAATATCCACAATGTGCTAGGAGCTTTTATAGTACAATTGAAATGGAGAAGGTCCACCAAAGAGGAAAACAAAAGTAATTATTACAAATAAATGTAGTTATAGACAAAGAAACTACATCTCATTTCTTGGAAAAGAGGCAGTGACATATTTGAAGTATACATAATTTGGAAATGATCCTTTCTACTACAACAAGGATGAGCTCCTGTCATGTATTTTATATGAACCTAAGAACCAGAAGAGAAGGTTGCAGCCTAAAGAGAAAGGTATATTTATTATATGGGATAGACCACAGAAGTTAGTACTGTCAAATTGGGCATAAATATTTAAATAATGTAAACAATGTTTTGTTAAAAAAATAAACCTTTTAAAATAGGTTATTGCTAATTTAGTATGACAGGTTGAATTTACTATAGGTCAAGGATGTGCTGCAAATATTTGAAATAGGAGTGTCCTCATGTCAAGGGTCCATGTCCTGGCAGGGATGGGGTGAAGGACTGAAGAATCTATTCACTTAAATAACATTTTCACAAGGCCATAGATCTGGGAAACAAGAGTATTGAGTTTCATGTGCTGGGAATGTTATTCCTGAAAAACATATACTGACAGTATATTACACATTCCAAGGAAGGAGGCTGGGGTGATAAAATGCTTTTTTAGGCATAATATTTTTTTCCTCCCCCAAGAACATTTCTTGAATATATGTCACACATTGTCCAATCTGATCTGTTGCAAAAGCAAAACAATGGTTCTTCACACGTATTTTTATTAGCTGGAAAGATCTCTGGCACGCATGTCTTTACACAATCCAGAGGAGTCAAAAATCCATGAGGAGCAGGGAAAATTCACATCCACATTCCCTTCACTTTGCTAAAATAACTTTAATCATAGACCCCTGGAAACTCCTATCACATTCCACTGTCCCATATTAAATGTCTGGTCCTTATCAGTCTCTGTTAGTCTCTTTGTTCCTTTGAAAGGGATTCTCCATCAAGTGTATGAGAAAGTGTGGTGAGAAAAAGAACACAAGAGATACTAACAGTGGTGCATTAAATGGATTAGGATTCTTAGTCCAGGATACCATAAACTACTTTAAAACAAGATTATATTTTACAGATGCATTTTTCAAGAAAATAGGATTTGAAGGCACACAATATGCTACAAGACCATGAACTGTGGGAACAGTCTTAAAAAGACATTGTATAGAGAGACTGGAATTTGCCAGTCATAAATTTACTTTTTAAAATATTTTGTATGACATTTTCTGAAACTTAAAAACTACCACAAGTTTCCTGCATATTTAATTCTGAAGTTTACAAATCAGCATAGGTTTGCTTAAAGGTTATTTTGTAAAATGAAATTTTCAGATTGGCTGCTTTTGAATATACATGTGCTTCACATCCATTTAAAATAATCTCAGAATATTTCAAAGGACACAATTAAAATTTAGAGAGACTCAGCTTTAAGCATTTATTTATACACACACACACCATCTCCAAGACATTTAGACTACTATACGCCCAATTGTAATCCCACTGAAGTCTATGGGAGCAGGAAACTAAAGCGTGTATGTTAATGTTTTTGCTGTAAACAGGTTTAATCAGCATGAGTTTGGGATAGCTGCTTTACTCCCTTTTGGTTAAATGAGGATTACAGATCTTCCCAAATGAGTACTAAAAAAACCTTTACACCACACCATACTATCGTGGATTTTGTACATGTCACAGGATTGGCAGCTCCAATTTCCAACAAACAACTCCTCAGGTTACATAGCTGGGAAAGGATCCCATGCTTTCTTCATCCTAGAATGATGAAACCCAAATCAAGAACGAAACCAAACCACCATGTTCTGCCAGCTCCAGTTCCTGACAAACAGGATCCTCTGTGATTGCTCGCCCTCTACTTATCAATAAAATTATTAAGGCTAAAGTGATATTGAGATTGGGACAAAATAATATAGAGCCATATGAATAGAGCAGCACAGCAATATCTCCTGCTGGGCTATTGGGGGAACAGTTCTTGAAGGACTCTCCTTTCCACAAACAATCCCATGTCTAAACCTTAACTTGAGAAGCAAGCTATTTTTTCATGCCTCACCACATCATAACCTAAATCAAAGCCAAAGAAACATACCCTTCCCTTCCCAAAGGGAAGTCCTGCAATCAGGGTGGGGTGTGTGATGGTGGTGGTGGTGGTGGTGGGGATTTTAACAGGCTGCCTCTCCTTTCCTTGGCTGTTCCTGCTGCGGCTGAGAAAGCAGCCGGCTAGGCTGAAGTGACAAGGACAAGCAGCACTTCCTTATATAAAAGGGTTGTCTGGGGGTTAGAATCCATATGAATCCACCTCAAGCAGAATTCATTTACAGTCTGTTCTACACTGGAGACCTTTATACCTCAGCAATACATAGCTGTAAAGAGGTAATTTCTGAATTACTGCTCTTAATTTCCACTAAGTCATAATTGCTATACTCCACAGTATCTGTATGTCGACACAT
The DNA here is from genome assembly GCF_965140295.1 of Lepidochelys olivacea. NCBI lineage: Eukaryota > Metazoa > Chordata > Testudines > Cheloniidae > Lepidochelys > Lepidochelys olivacea. Next base: position 174,767,136 of record NC_140411.1, read on the forward strand.
TCTATTCATGCAACAGGAGTTAAAATGACCCAATTCTGCAGATTACGAGCAATGTGCTGTATCAGTTTTTAGATGCAGTGCCAATATTTATGACATAAAATATCCTTTTCTTCTCCTCAAGGCATGAATACCTCTCCTGTTAGTAGGAGGATTGACCGTTGTTGACCCTGTCACATTTTAGAAGCAGAAGAAAATATCCTGCTGCTGAAAACTTGAAATTAACATATAAAAATTATGCAGTTGTAACTAATTCCAAGAAATGATTTCCCAATGATTAAACAAAAGATATGAGGCTAGATTTTACTTAAGTAATTGATTCTTCTTCTGTTTCTGCTGGTCCATTTAATTTTTCAGGAAAATACAGAAGCACATAAGGTCTGTGATAAAGGAATGTTTACAGGTTGTGATACAGCATGGCCAGAGGGCAGCAGCAGGGTGATCCTATTGGGACCCAGGAAGTGGGTGGGCGAAGCCCGCCCACTGCTAAAGGATCCCCCTGCAGCCTAAGAGGGGGATTCACAGGACCTGGAAGCCAAATGATTATGGGGGACAACTAATGAAATAACAGGGACACGAGTGCGGTGAAAGGGTCAAACGAAGGGAAACAGATGGGGACACCAAGCAGAGAACCCCGGACAGCGCCCACTGCTCCTCGAAGGCATCAAGGGAGTCAGTGGACACCACCTAGAGGAACTCTTCCCAGATACATGAATGGACGGAGGGTCGGACACAGGCCTCACAGTCACAGGAGACTCCATCGGCCAACCTCCTCACCCTGGTTTTATAGATGGCCATTTTAGCCAGGGCCAGGAGGAGGTTGACCAGGAGGTCCCGTGACTTTGTGGGGCCATGGATAGGGAGTGCATAAATAAAAAGGTGAGGGGAAAAGTGCAACCAAAATCTTAACAAAATGTCTAAGAGGAGCCAGAATAGGGGCTGCAGTCTGGCACACTCTAAATAAATGTGCGCCAGCGTCTCTCTCATGCTGCAAAAGGGGCAGGTGTCCAGGATAGGGGTAAACCGTGCCAAGTACATGCCCGTGTTCATGGCCCCTTGAAGGAGCCACCAACTCATAAGTCATGTGTTCCAGACCCCTAATCATTATTGTTGCCCTTCGCTGGACTCTCTCCAATTTATCCACATCCTTCTTGTAGTGTGGGGCACAAAACTGGACACAGTACTCCAGATGAGGCCTCACCAATGTCGAATAGAGGGGGACGATCACGTCCCTCGATCTGCTCGCTATGCCCCTACTTACATATCCCAAAATGCCATTGGCCTTCTTGGCAACAAGGGCACACTGCTGACTCATATCCAGCTTCTCGTCCACTGTCACCCCTAGGTCCTTTTCCGCAGAACTGCTGCCTAGCCATTCGGTCCCTAGTCTGTAGCTGTGCATTGGTTTCTTCTGTCCTAAGTGCAGGACCCTGCACTTATCCTTATTGAACCTCATCAGATTTCTTTTGGCCCAATCCTCCAATTTGTCTAGGTCCCTCTGTATCCTATTTCTGCCCTCCAACGTATCTACCACTCCTCCCAGTTAAGTATCATCCGCAAATTTGCTGAGAGTGCAATCCACACCATCCTCCAGATCATTTATGAAGATATTGAAAAAAACCGGCCCCAGGACCGACCCCTGGGGCACTCCACTTGACACCGGCTGCCAACTAGACATGGAGCCATTGATCACGACCCGTTGAGCACGACAATCTAGCCAACTTTCTACCCACCTTATAGTGCATTCATCCAGCCCATACTTCTTTAACTTGCTGACAAGAATACTGTGGGAGACCATGTCAAAGCTTTGCTAAAGTCAAGAAACAATACATCCACTGCTTTCCCTTCATCCACAGAACCAGTAATCTCATCATAGAAGGCGATTAGATTAGTCAGGCATGACCTTCCCTTGGTGAATCCATGCTGACTGTTCCTGATCACTTTCCTCTCATGTAAGTGCTTCAGGATTGATTCTTTGAGGACCTGCTCCATGATTTTTCCGGGGACTGAGGTGAGGCTGACTGGCCTGTAGTTCCCAGGATCCTCCCTCTTCTCTTTTTTAAAGATTGGCATTACATTAGCCTTTTTCCAGTCATCCGGGACTTCCCCCGTTCTCCACGAGTTTTCAAAGATAATGGCCAATGGCTCTGCAATCACAGCCACCAATTCCTTTAGCACTCTCGGATGCAACTCGTCCGGCCCCATGGACTTGTGCACGTCCAGCTTTTCTAAATAGTCCCTAACCACCTCTTTCTCCACAGAGGGCTGGCCATCTATTCCCCATGTTGTGATGCCCAGTGCAGCAGTCTGGGAGCTGACCTTGTTAGTGAAGACAGAGGCAAAAAAAGCATTGAGTACATTAGATTTTTCCACATCCTCTGTCACTAGGTTGCCTCCCTCATTCATTAAGGGGGCACACTTTCCTTGGCTTTCTTCTTGTTGCCAACATACCTGAAGAAACCCTTCTTGTTACTCTTAATATCTCTCGCTAGCTGCAGCTCCAGGTGCAATTTGGCCCTCCTGATTTCATTCCTACATTCCCGAGCAATATTTTTATACTCTTCCCTCATCATATGTCCAACCTTCCACTTCTTGTAAGCTTCTTTTTTATGTTTAAGATCCGCTAGGATTTCACCGTTAAGCCAAGCTGGTAGCCTGCCATATTTACTATTCTTTCGACACATCGGGATGGTTTCTCCCCATAACCTCAACAGGGATTCCTTGAAATACAGCCAGCTCTCCTGGACTCCTTTCCCCTTCATGTTAGTCCCCCGGGGGATCCTACCCATCCATTCCCTGAGGGAATCGAAGTCTGCTTTCCTGAAGTCCAGGGTCCGTATCCTGCTGCTTACCTTTCTTCCCTGTGTCAGGATCCTGAACTCAACCAACTCATGGTCACTGCCTCCCAGATTCCCATCCCCTTTTGCTTCCCCTACTAATTCTTCCCGGTTTGTGAGCAGCAGGTCAAGAAAAGCTCTCCCCCTAGTTGGCTCCTCTTGCACTTGCACCAGGAAATTGTCCCCTACGCTTTCCAAAAACTTCCTGGATTGTCTATGCACCGCTGTATTGCTCTCCCAGCAGATATCAGGAAAATTAAAGTCACCCACGAGAACCAGGGCATGTGATCTTGTAGCTTCTGTGAGCTGCCGGAAGAAAGCCTCATCCACCTCATCCCCCTGGTCTGGTGGTCTATAGCAGACTCCCACCACTACATCACTCTTGTTGCTCACACTTCTAAACTTAATCCAGAGACACTCAGGTTTTTCTGCAGTTTCGTACCGGAGCTCTGAGCAGTCATACTGCTCCCTTACATGCAGTGCTACTCCCCCACCTTTTCTGCCCTGCCTGTCCTTCCTGAACAGTTTATAACCATCCATGACAGTACTCCAGTCATGTGAGTTATCCCACCAAGTCTCTGTTATTCCAATCACGTCATAATTCCTTGACATCCCCAGGACCTCCAGTTCTCCCTGCTCGTTTCCAAGGCTTTGTGCATTCGTATATAAGCACTTGAGATAACCTGCTGATCGCCCCTCATTCTCAGTATGAGGCAGGAGCCCTCCCCTCACAGACATTCCTGCCTGTGCTTCCTCCTGGTATCCCGCTTTCCCACTTACCTCAGGGCTTTGGTCTCCTTCCCCCGGTGAACCTAGTTTAAAGCCCTCCTCACTAGGTTAGCCAACCTGCTCGCAAAGATGCTCTTCCCTCTCTTCGTAAGGTGGAGCCCATCTCTGCCTAGCACTCCTCCTTCATGGAACACCATCCCATGGTCAAAGAATCCAAAGCCTTCTCTCCGACACCACCTGCGTAGCCATTGTTGACTTCCACGATTCGATGGTCCCTACCCTGGCCTTTTCCTTCCACGGGGAGGATGGATGAGAACACCACTTGCACCTCAAACTCCTTTATCCTTCTTCCCAGAGCCACATAGTCCACAGTGATCCGCTCAAGGTCATTCTTGGCAGTATCATTGGTGCCCACGTGGAGAAGCAGGAAGGGGTAGCGATCCGAGGGCTTGATGAGTCTCGGCAGTCTCTCCGTCACATCGCGAATCTTAGCCCCCGGCAAGCAGCAGACTTCTCGGTTTTCCCGGTCAGGGCGGCAGATAGATGACTCAGTCCCCCGGAGTAGAGAGTCCCCAACCACCACCACCCGCCTCCTTCTCTTGGGAGTGGTGGTTGTGGAACCCCCCCATCTCAGGACAGTGCATCTCATGCCTTCCAACCAGCGGAGTCTCCTTCTGCTTTCTCCCCCCAGACATATCATCTGGTCCACTCTCCTCAATGGTATCTGTGGAGAGAACATGAAAGTGGTTAGTTCCTATATAAATCAGTGTTACGCCCACAACATGAATACCGCATGTAGTTCCACTCACCCCATCTCAAAAAGAATATTAGAATTAGAAAAGGTACAGAGAAGTGCAACAGAAATGACTAGGGGGATGGAACAGCTTCCGTATGAGGAGAGATTAAAAAGACTGGGAAATCCTCAAAGGGACTTTGATAGAGGTCTATAAAAATCATGACTGGAGTGGAGACAGAGAATAAGGAAAAGTTATTTACTCCTTCCCATAATGCAAGAACCAGGGGTCACCCAATGAAATAAATAGGCAGCTGGTTTAAAACAAACAAAAGGAAATACTTCTTCACACAACTCACCATCAACCTGTGGAACTCATTGCCAGGGGATTTTGTGAAGGTGAAAAGTATAACTGGGTTCAAAAAAGAATTAGCTAAGTTCATGGAAGAGGTTCATCAATGGCTATTAGCCAAGATGGGCAGGAATGCAACCCCATGCTCTGGGTATCCCTAAGCCTCTGACTGCCAGAGGCTGGCACTGGATTGTGGAGGATGGATCACTCAATAATTACCATGTTCTGTTCATTTCCTCTGCCCCAACAGTGACTGGTACCAGATGCAAGACAGGATCCTGGGCTAGATGAACCTTTGGTCTGACCCAGTATGGCTGTTCTTATGACTCTGTAAACATTTATGTCAATGGGCAATGCATAGTGCTATGGAGGATCAGAGCCTAAATCCATTAGATTTAGTGTAGTACGTAGTGCTTAAGAAATACTATGTGTTTTTCAGTTGCAGAAACCACTCACAATGGGCTTTATAGAAGTTCTCTAGTCATGTGCTAATGTGCTTCTCTAGTCACAATATGAAAACTTGATAGGAGTCTATGCAAATGGAGACTTTCTTTCCCTCCCCCCCCCCAGACATTCTGTGAACATTTTGACGACATTTTGTTTGGTCACAACAAACATTTGGGTGGGCCTGCACAACCATTGTGCATGTGTGTAATGATACCATCTTTAATTACACCATCATTTTATATGTTTATAGGACTCTTGCTACACTCAGTGCCCAGGTTGGGACAGTACTGTTAATATGTCCTTTATTTGTGGCCAAATTCTATATGAAGTCAAAATAGTATAAATCTGGATTGAACTGAAATTTGGGTCATTGTAGCCAAAAAAACACATTCACATTTAGGCCCTGAGTGGAAATGTCAAATAGCATATAGCAAATAAGATGTGGCACTATATACTGTGGTAATGAAAACAAGATAGGCTAAAAAGAAAAATGAGAGAGGGATTTGATAGATGGATAATACCCTTAGTTCATTCATTCAGTACACAGTATTGAAGCTGTGCACCAAATGAGGCAAGGACCACTTTTTGAACAGGGATGATAAAATACTAAACAGTTGCCTCAGTCACTGTGCACCGTCCAGCATGTGCACTAAGGTCCAATCCAGCTTCCATTGAGCTTTGTGGGAGTTAGTTTAGGTATGGAGTGAGACAGGAGTTCTACAGAAAAATATACATCATACAGTACGTCATACAGTACATGATCATATAGTTAAAGTCAGTATTGCAAGCCATGCTCATAAGGAGACAAACAAGTTTGCCTAGCAGTCTTAACTTCAGCGTTTCCTCACTTTTGAGTACTTCACTTTGCAGCCTTCAGATTCTTTCTGCAGAATGTGTATTCAAGTTAAGTTATATATGCAGTAGAAAATAATGAATAAAGTATGGTATACCACATACTAAGAAGGAAAATTTAATATTTTCCTGTTCATCTTTATCTCACATTATTTCCCTTGCACATAAAATTTCTGAACAAAATACAGTCCAGTTTGAAGGCAATATGCAAGACAAATGTGTAACAAAGCTTATACAGTCCATGCTGCAATATAATCTGTGCAGTTGCTGACACAATATCACCACTCCAGGTTTCATTTATCCCTTGTCAGGAACTATTGATTTGGGATAGGGTAGAAAGTTCTTCTGTATTCAGTGCTAAGCAGCAGTATATCTGAACCATGTTACACAGTAGAGAAGCAACTCCCTGTCTTAGGAAGTCAGTAACATTTACACTTCAGTGGTAGAGGCTGGTACAGTGTCAGGTTCAGTTTCTTAAAACTGCAGTTAAGTAACAACTGAATTTCCAAGGCTTTATGGAAACATAAGGGCAGGCCTAAAGGTCTTCTTATAAGAAGATAATTTCAACTTTTTGTTGCTAAAATTCATGTAGTTTTCACTGCTTCATTTTCTACTCTTTCTTCTGGTTCACAGAACATATAATCTTCCTCAACAGCTGTCTCTGGCAACAAGAGAAAAGCCTGTGCCATGAATGCCTACGGGATATAAAATGGACTAAACTTCCATCTCTTCTGTGGGCTACAAGAGGAAAGAACTGCACTAAGTGGTGTCAGTACTGAGCAGGAAGCAAAAATAAACTAACTCACTTTTTCCCCTGGACCACTGCATCATATCACATGAGGAAAAGGTGAACTGTGCCCTTCCCATTAGATGTACCAGAACAGAAGGTCTTACAGACCCAATTATGTTCAAAGATTTTTGTAGTTCTGAATAGAGAGATCAAGCACAGCACTTGGCAATACACTTGCCATTGTGTATCTAAGTTTTAATCTTATGAAAAAAGCAAAAAAATCCTTACATTAGTTCTGTTTTCAAAGCAATGGAGTAGGCAAAACTGTATCACTCTGAGTCCTGGATGGCCTTATGCTGTATGGAATGCATATTTTGAAATGTTGTGCTTAAATACATATCATCGTCCATATATTGCATGTCTAAGGTCTCTATTAATCAAGAATGTGCTATGCAACACTGACATTTCTTTGTTATGCTAATTCTTTCTTCCCGGCTATTTCTGGAACATCTGTTATGCGTTGCAAGTACAACATCGACAGACCCCGATGGGCAGAATCGAACCTGGGTTCTCTGGAGCTTACTGCATGAGCCTCTACTGCATGAGCTAAAAGCCAAGTGCCTCTTAGCTAAGGCTTTAGAGCAGCCTCATTTAACTCTCTCTAAGTGGTCTCAGTGCAACTAGATGGGACCCAGGAAGTGTGTGGGTTACACAATGATAGAGCCAAGTACCCCATCATACATAGTCACACGAGAGGGCAACCCTCGATTTTACTATCTGTTAAAACATTTTGCTGCATCCATGCATGATATCAACAGAGGCCTCTTTGCTAATGCAAGCAAAGAGCCCATAAGTTAATTCGTTCGCAGTGCCCATAAAACATTCTGGGCCTAAGCATTGTGTGGGAGTACTATATACTGCATGGTGTTCCCTAAGATTTTTACATGGAATATAGGAAAGAAGAAATTAGTATAACTTGGTTAGCTCTGGGTAACAGAAGCCTAACAAGAACATTCTACAGCAGGGATCGGCAACCTTTGGCGCTGGGCTGGTTTGTTTACCTGCCACATCTGCAGGTTCAGCTGATCACAGCTCCCACTGGCCACGGTTCGCTGCTCCAGGCCAATGGGGGCTGTGGAAAGTGGCTGCGGGAAGTGGCTGTTCAGCCTGTGCCACTTCCCACAGCCCCCATTGGCCTGGAGCGACGAACCGTGGCCAGCGGTAGTCACGATCGGCCGAAACTGCGGACTCGGCAACAAACTGGCCTGCCCAGCTAGGGAGCTTACCCTGGCGGGCTGTGTGCCAAAGGTTGCTGATCCTTGTTCTATAGTAAGGAATACTACAAGCAGTAAATGACAGAGTATTAACACTCAGGATACTTCTAGACAACGGTGCACACTTCTCCTCCACTTCATAGAATCATAGAATATCAGGGTTGGAAGGGACCCCAGAAGGTCATCTAGTCCAACCCCCTGCTTGAAGCAGGACCAATTCCCAGTTAAATCATCCCAGCCAGGGCTTTGTCAAGCCTGACCTTAAAAACCTCTAAGGAAGGAGATTCTACCACCTCCCTAGGTAACGCATTCCAGTGTTTCACCACCCTCTTAGTGAAAAAGTTTTTCCTAATATACAATCTAAACCTCTCCCACTGCAACTTGAGACCATTACTCCTCGTTCTGTCATCTGCTACCATTGAGAACAGTCTAGAGCCATCCTCTTTGGAACCCCCTTTCAGGTAGTTGAAAGCAGCTATCAAATCCCCCCTCATTCTTCTCTTCTGCAGGCTAAACAATCCCAGCTCCCTCAGCCTCTCCTCATAAGTCATGTGTTCCAGACCCCTAATCATTTTTGTTGCCCTTCGCTGGACTCTCTCCAATCTATCCACATCCTTCCTGTAGTGTGTGGCCCAAAACTGGACACAGTACTCCAGATGAGGCCTCACCAATGTCGAATAGAGGGGAACGATCACGTCCCTCGATCTGCTCGCTATGCCCCTACTTATACATCCCAAAATGCCATTGGCCTTCTTGGCAACAATGGCACACTGCTGACTCATATCCAGCTTCTCGTCCACTGTCACCCCTAGGTCCTTTTCCGCAGAACTGCTGCCTAGCCATTCGGTCCCTAGTCTGTAGCTGTGCACTTGAAGAACACAAACCCAAAGCAGGAGTGTAAAGGAGAAAGGAATGGAGGGGCAACAGTCAGCCAGCATACAGCAAAGAAGAGATGCATTATAGAAGTTTGTGTTTCATTCACATGAAAGTCAAACCAGAGACAGGAAGATAATTTTAAGCTCACTCAAGGGGTTGAAGAAAATATATTTTTTATTACAGGAGTGCCTCGGGGCCCCATGGTACTAGGCATTGTACTGAGATATAGTACACAAACTGGAAATCTTAATTCAAAACAAAACCAGCAGGTGGACAATACTGTTAAGAGGGGGCTGGGGATGGAAGGGAGGATAGGATAAGATAACAGTAATGAGTGTTTATTTTCAACCAGTAGAGGACTGGGATAGCTTTGTGATCAAATGAGACTCTGCCAGCCTGTGAACGATCACAAAAGAACTATTACTTGTCTAACAAGAAGATTCTGACACAGAAGGCAACCACAGCAAGGAAATGCAATGTTAACACATGGATACTACCCTTTACTTATGTAAATACATATTTATGGATTTTATTTCCCTTCAGTCACTGTCTCCAGTTTACATTTGCACAAGGAGTCCTTAGGACAACTGAAAGGCATTGAACAAAATCAATATAAAAAGAAATAGGCTTAAATATTTAAAATTACACCTTTAGCTGCACATGCTCTCAGATCAGCTTGAAAAACAGGTATGAATTCTGGGGGCTTACTCCAATCACATTCAAGAATTCATAGGATAGGCACCATAGTGAAGGGCCTGCTAGAAATCCATTAGATTAGATATAAAGCTGTATTAATGGCCAAATCCTCTGTCCAGTGCCTAGGTCAAGTAGTCAGGCTGCATGATGTGCAGATGAGCAGTGGATTAAATGGAAGAATTCCTTCCTCCCAGGCTGCAAACATGCTTCCTGGGAGACACTGCAGCCTAATGAAGTCCATTATGCAGCCTTCATCACCAGCTCATTTCCGGAGAGTGGTAAGGAACAAGGATCTGCAAATGGTCTCTCTACTGTTGTGGAAGGCTTGCTCTGAGGTCCCAGGCTACAGAAGAGGACACAGTCCTACACTGCATCTGGAAATGTACCTCAGTGGAAACATTTTAATTCCACTGGCAAGGGGCCCTTTCTGGGTCTAAAGGAAGGGCCTTCATTTGGCCCAGAAAATGCACAGTGAGGTTGTTAATTAAACAAATCACAGAATGACACAAATTTGTAAAGCTCTTTCTCTCTCTGTACAAGAAAAAAAATGCCATTTTCAGTTTTTAATTACAAGGCTCATCACTGACAAATGAATAATAGACGAAGTCAATGACAGCATCTCTCATTCTGGATGATTTGGCCTGCTATCTAAGGTTAATCCCTGATAAACTGGCCAATATATGGCTGAAGGTTATCCACTATCTGGCGATTTTGCGTGATTTAAACAAAATGTGTGTTAGAATCCTCAGGTAGTTGTTTTACAACAAACTGTAGAACTTTTCCAAAAATACTCAGTGAAGTGTTTCCAGAAATCAATACAATATTAAAAATTGATTTTTTTTATATACACACATACACATATACACACACAAGCACACCCTGCACACCAGTGCCAATCATCATAATAATTATTTTAAATGATTTTGTTAATGTCTTTTGTCTGTGAGTGAACATCAGCTACAAGTATAGGATATTTAGGGCTTCTTGGGAGATTCTGAGACACACCATGCAAGCTACAGCTCAGTAGGATCACAGCATCACAATTATGAACCTGTGTTTGAAGTGGAGATGACACTTCCATTCTAAACTATTTTTCAGTGCAACTTTCTAAAACAACTTTTTTTGTGCTTTAAACTTCTTCTGATTCCTCTCATTCCCTAAAAGCAAAGAATTTTGGAAAACTTCCTCAAATTCCATTCAGCAGCTTTGGAGTTATTCATATGTGAAAACATCTTTTGTCAGTAAAGAAATTTTCTAAGTCACTTTCTGGGAGCAGATAATTCAGAAATGCATTTCCTTTAAAACTTCTATCTTGGTATGTATAGAATCTGGAGTGAGCATTTTGCTTTGTTTAAAAGAACAGTTTGCTTTTGAAATAAAAGTTATGAAATACTTTAAAATAGCAGAGTTAGCATGTCCTACTGTATTGCACAATCATAGAAACCCAATTTTGAATTGGCTTGCTTTTGTTCAATTAAAATCTCAGTAAGTACTGCATATAGTTTTTTTTCCCCTTCAAAATTATGTAAATTCATTTGATTGGAAACATTCTTCCAAGCATTTCCCCCCTTAATTTTAATCAGTACCATATTTACTGATAAATGCATGAAGTCTCGGGTGAAGCAATGCTTAGGGCACCATCTTGGAGTGTAAGTTCAGAAGGAGGGAAAGCAGCACCAGTAAAGGAAAATGGGAAAAAAAGAGGACTTGGAGTTGTGACTTGCTGGCATTTAGTTGCAGCAGCCATGCCAGACAACCTAGAGGAAGGGATGTAACTCTGCAGACTTGTTGTGCATTTCTGAACTATTAAATGAGACTCTTAGTAAAATCTTCATCAAGAGGCATGAGAAAACCACAAAGGCTACTCCCCACCCCCCTTAATTCCAAAGAGAAAACCAATAGGTGGTCTGATTTTTATAATTATTTTTTTAAATAAATAAATCCAGTCTAGAGACCCTTTTACATAATTTAAGCCTGAAGGGTTTTTTTGTTTTAATTTTAAAAACTTGTTTAGAATGGAAATACTGACAAAACCTTAACTCTGGCATGGGAAGTAAAACGCTGCAATAAAACGGATATCCATAACCACTGATCTACTGTGATCTCTTTTGTAAATATGTATTCGGGACTTTTTAAAATGAATTGAATACTATTATTTAGTTTTATTGTGATTCATATTTCTATTAACATACATTTTGAAGCAAAAAACATCAGGTACAATATCAGATTTGGTGTGTTAATGCAATTTCTTTTTGTGAAAAAAGCAAAAAGCGTATGCTTTATTTGGAAAGACAATGTAAAAGAAGAGAATGTTTGCTGAAGTTTTCATTTTTTCAGCTCATGAGTTTCATTGCTTGAGCTCAATGGAAACAAAACTCGGAACGTAAAAAGAGGAAGCAAAAAGCTGTCTGAGTGAGTGTCATAGAATCATAGACTTTAAGGTCAGAAGGGACCATTATGATCATCTAGTCTGACCTCCTGCACAATGCAGGCCACGGAATCTCACCCACCAACTCCTGTAACAAACCCCTAACTTATGTCTGAGCTACTGAAGTCCTCAAATCATGGTTTAAAGACTTCAAGGTGCAGAGACTCCTACAGTAAGTGACCTGTGGCCCATGCTGCAGAGGAAGGCGAAAAACTGCCAGGGCCTCTGCCAATCTTCCCTGGGGGAAAAATGTCTAATCCTTTTTTGAATCATCCTAAACTCTTGGCCTCAGTGATACCTTGTGGCAGTGAGTTCCACGGAAAACTAGGTTTGGTGTAAAAATATGTTTCTTTTTATCAGTTGCACATTGGTTGGCTATCAGCCTTATGTGACATCCCCTTGTTCTTGTGCTATGACACAAGGTGAACAGGAACATCCAACATACCTTCCCTATCCCTGTAATTATTTTGTATACCTCCTGTGTGCCCTCTTCTTTCTAACCTAAACAGTCCTCATCCTTCTCAATCTCTCCTCTCCTCAGTCTCTCACTGAATGGGGCAGGGTCCTATGGAAAAAACAGCATGTGATCATGTAATTACAGACACTATTATAATACATATGCACAAGAGGGACGAATTAATGGAAGGGTAAACACCTTTAAAATCCGTCCTGGCCAGAGGAAAAACCCTTTCATCTATAAAGGGTTAAGAAGCTAGGATAACCTCACTGGCACCTGACAAAAATGACCAATGAGGAGACAAGATACTTTCAAAGCTGGAGGGGGGGGGAACAAAGGGTTCTCTCTGTCTGTGTGTTGCTTTTGCTGGGACCAGAGCAGGAATGCAGGTCAGAACTCCTGTAAAGATTTAATAAGCAATCTAGTTAGATGTGTTAGATTCTGTTTTGGTTTAAATAGCTGATAAAATAAGTTGTGCTGAATGGAATGTATATTCATGTTTGTGTCTTTTTGTAACTTAAGGTTTAGCCTAGAGGGATTCTCTATGTTTTGAATCTGATTACTCTGTAAGGTATTTACTATCCTGATTTTACAGAGGTGATTCTTTTACTTTTTTTTAGTTAAAATTCTTCTTTTAAGAACCCGATTGCTTTTTCATTTTTCTTAAGATCCAAGGGTTTGGGTCTGTGTTCACCTATGCAAATTGGTGAGGATTTTTATCAAGCCTTCCCCAGGAAAGGGAGTGTAGGGCTTGGGGGGATTTTGGAGGGAAAGACATTTCCAAGTGGGCTCTTTCCCTGTTATATTTGTTAGACTCTTGGTGGTGGCAGCAACAAGGTCCAGGGACAAAAGGTAAAATAGTTTGTACCTTGGGGAAGTTTTAACCTAAGCTGGTAAAAATAAGCTTAGGGGGTTTTCATGCAGGTCCCCACATCTGTACCCTAGAGTTCAGAGTGGGGAAGGAACCTTGACAGTGAGCATATTCTGTTTATAAATGGAACCTGTGTTAAAATAGTTGAAGATTATATAAGTGGAAAAGCTAATAGACCAATCCTGGCTGCCATTTATATCTACCTGGATCAACAACAACAAAAAAGAATCACTGTCCAATGCAGGATGTGTGCCACCTCAATTGTGGCTCCTGGAAAGCTTCTACAGTGAAGGGCTTCTATCAATTCTTAGTGTATAACTACCCTGCAAGAAAAAACCAGCAGCACTGATTCTCAGAACCTGTGTCAGTTGACTTGGGCTTGGGGGGTTTGGGCTTCAGGGCTACAAATTTCAGCGTAGACATTTGGGCTGGAGCCTGGGATCCATTGCGGTGTTTCAGATGCTGGGCTCTAGCCCATGCCTGAACATCTAGAGTGCAATTTTGAGCCCCACAGTTTGAGACCCACGAGCCTGATTCAGGTAAGTTGGTCTAGCTGTGATGCTGCAAGTCTTAGTGTAGCCATACCCTTTGTGAGTGGAGGTGAAATGGGACATTCTGGGCAGAACATAGGTCAGGAGATACATATATTAGAACATTCACATACTGGCCTATTCCTGGTGGCATTAATTTGAAGAAGGGGTTGTGTGTTGGGCTATGGTCAGTCAAAATTCAGATTCACAACAAGCTGCTCCTGTAGTGTTAATGTGCAATTTTTTTCAGACCACAAACAAAGATTAACAGAAATTGGATGAATCTATTTCCATTTGTGTAATTCAATCTGTGGCATCAGTTCCAATGTGCTTTCCATAACATCCTGATTTTACTTGCCTTTTAATGGCTAGGCATAGTGAATTTGGCTTCGGTCAGCAGGTCCTTTTAAGAACATTAGGGCAATAACCTATATCCACAGACAAATCACAAAGGGAGGATATGGACATGAAGTCCAGAGTGGTAAGTATAGGGGAGGTAAATTGCGTATGAACAAGAGGCTTCGCCAATCTTTTCCAAAAACAGGCCATATAAGCTTTAGCTGGTCAAAACTTACCTTCTTCTTCGGGTTTGGTTTTATTTCCAAGGTAACTCAAAATTAAGCATACAAATCCAAGCCTTCTCCCCAAGTTTGGTTGTTCTATGGTCCTTCTGCAATGATTGTCTGGCCTACCGTCAACCCACTCCTTTCTCTTTAGGGAACGACTCTCACCTCCCTAATATCAAGGTACGATAATGAGCCACCTGCCTCAGTGAGTCCACAGAATGAACATAGACTCATAGATATTAAGGTCAGAAGGGACCATTATGATCATCTAGTCTGACCTCCTGCACAATGCAGGCCACAGAATCTCACCCACCCACTCCTGCAATAAAACTCTCACCTATGTCTGAGCTACTGAAGTCCTAAAATTATGGCTTAAAGACTTCAACATCAACATTTTCCAGCAGAATCAACACCTCCCAGCAGGGTGAGGTGTTTCAGGCAAATGCTGCCATCCTATTCTACCAAGTCATGGAAATATTCATTCTTTATTATGTCAATTAAGGAGTACTTATAAAAACACATGTAACTAGAATACTACATACAGTGCAAAATTGGTTAACAAAATGAGTTGCAAAGTCGATTTTATGTAGGGGAATTCATGTTCTTTAAGGACCCTGGGACAATGTGGTGGCTAAAAGAGAACATCAGACAGGTGTTCTGAACTTTCTCACTTTAAGAAGCTGCTATCAAGCCAAAGGAACATCATGAAAAGGATAGGATACAGTAAACAGGGAGGCTTTGTTGCACGAAGAACCACTAATGCAACTGACTACAGATTGCAACTGACTTTTTCAGTGTAAACGACTATATACATAAAGGATTTCCGTTCATTTATACAAACATATAAATAATTTAATATGCAATAATTAAACACAGGAAAATTGAAGTAAAATAAAAAGAGAATTGTGCTCTGTATAGAGAAGACTGGAATTGTAAATACCTTCCCTGACCTGCTATTAGTTAATGGCAATAAATGAGCATGTGTTTGAAGGAAACAAATGAGTCACTTCTACTGACCAAACTTTGAATTTTAGAAGAGTGTTTACAAATTAAAAAAAAAACAACAACTTTTCTTTATTGTACAGTGGAAAAATATTGATGGGATTTGGATTTTCATTATAAATACTTTGGTAAGGCAGTCAGGAGGGTTTTGTGCCTCTGGGCACAATCAGCTCGAACCCAGAACACCTAGGAGGTTTGTAATGCCTGGAGATGGGCAGGTCCTTAAAAGGGCACATCTCTGCTTAGTGTAGGGTGGCACTTTGAAGGAGCAGAGCTGCAAATTAGAGCTCTCAGGAAGCAGGGACTGCTGACTAGGGAAACAGCTTGAGAGCCTGGGGTGCCAGTTCTTTGCTCTTCCCCACCCCCAGCTTCCCAAAGGCAAAGGACTCTGCCTTTTGTGAACTGCAGAAGTATACTGACCCTTTTTTTGGTTTACTTTATTGCCCCCACAGCTTTTAAGAGTGCAGATGCCCTGGACAGCACAGCCCCAGATTGTGAAAAAAGGGCATTTCCCACCCTCTCCTCAAGGTAGTGCTAGGGAGGTATATCCTTCTAGAAAACCATATGGATAACCACCATATACTTCCAGCAAAGTGTACTAGCTGTTTGATGTGGAAATTCCGTAAGAACCACTTTTTGAAGAAAATTATTTCAACATGAATTTCATTGTGGTGTGCTGGGCATTGTTTATTTTATTTAGATTAAAATACCCAGCATGATGCCTATCCACTCCTCTAGGTGTCTTGAGATTTGTTTAAACTTATGGTCAAAATAACCTCCCAAAACCGTAACAGTGTTTGCACACAACATTGAATAAAATTTCTGAGACAGTAATCTGAAGCTGCAAAAATATACCCCACCCAAAATGCCATTCCCTTAGCCTTCCCCCAAAGCTCTAGCATAGAGGTGCTTTTTTTGCAGCATACCTTGAAGGTCAACTAATTCTAGCTATTTTTGACCAGTAGTCTAATCTGGATCTGATAAAGGTATTGCAAGATCTGTGTTCAAAATAAAAGGTCTGCAATCTCCTAGCCAGGCACAGTTGATCCAAGTTCTCATGGGTCTCTGCTGTAATATGATCATATAAAACCACCCATGGATCTAAAGCCACCCATAAATTGCAAACTCAGGGGACCCAGGATGGATGAACCCCCTTAATCAAAGGGACTCATGCCATTTTCTTTGACTAAGGGACTAATGCCATCTTCAAACCAACGTATTGAGATTAAGATTATTTTGTTTTCACCGATTCGTGCCCTAATCCCAACCAGACATTGGAAAAGGTGTCTCAAATAGAGACAAAGCTGGGTATCTACCCATAATGAAAATGCAACACCTTATGCATAATTAACAACCCCTCAATGATCCCATAATTCACTTGGAGTGTGAGGGATGACAGAATGTTACTCTGGCACACCTCATACTCTAGAGCCATTGGGGAAATGAAGCAATGTCCCACAGTTACCTCTTGTGATCTCTGAACAAAAAGAAGAAAGCCACTGAAGGGCAGTCCTATCTACTTTGAATAAGGTCCTCAGACATGTCCAGATTATCTGATTATCAATCACATTGAACAAAGCGAATAGATCCAATGATTAATACTGCTTTAAAATTTCCTGTTGAAACTGTTGAAGAGAAAATGGGGGGTTAATGCTTTTTTCTTTTTTTGCAAAAAGTACCCTGCTTTTCAGGGAAAACTTTGATTTTCCATTGAAAACAATGAAACCTCTGAAAGCCAAAAAGTTTTTCATTTTTTGCCCAAAGATGGAAGAATTTTGGGCAAAACACACAATATTTTGACTCAGATATGCTGCAGGAGTGCCTCATGGGAGTTGCACAATGATTGCATCATATTCTTAGTCTCCTCCATGGGTTGACCTCCTCAACTGGATTTTTCCCCCTTGTAACACCACAGCCATGGGACTGCCCTAAAGCACTTCCTTCCCTCCCCAAGGACGATGTACATGGTGTATCATGGGAGATGTAGAGTAACCATGGAACCTGGCCTGTAGAGGAGAATGAGAGTATGAGGCAGCTGAGGCAATGAGGTAGAATTTCAGATGAAAAATATTTTGGTTTTCAAATGAGATTTTGTTTTTTTCAATTTTTCATTAAAAAGTGAAGATTCACCAAGGGGTGGAGGGGAGAGGAGAGGAACTATATTTTCTGTTCTAACAATATTGACGAACATTTGATCTTCATCAAACAATGCTGTTTCTACATCAAAACTAGGTCTGTAATTCAGACTGACCATAGTCAAGATGTGCAGAGGCACCTAGATACTGCGAGGTTAGTCTTGTCACAGCCTTCTCAACAATCTTAATAATATAGGGAGGTACGGCTAGGAGATAAAAATTAGCCAGATAATCAATGTCAAGCAATGTTTTCTTCAGTAAAGGCCACAAAAATTATTCCTGCAAAGCAAATGGCAGTCTGTCCTTCCTAAGAAAGGTGCTAACAATCTCTATTGACACTGGACCTGGTACTTCCACACTAGCCTTCAACAGGCAGGAAGTGCATAACTCCAAAGCTGAGGTTCTGGCAAAAAGCTCTAACACCACCATTACATGAGCAAAACACAGGCTAAATTACTAGCAGGGAATGTTTACCATATGTTCCCCCCCCCCAAATCTTGCTCTGCACCTTGACCTGAGACTGACTGATTTGATCCACACAGCAAGAAGTTTCTATTGCACTTCAGTTTGGTTTCTGCACTAGAAACTTAGACAATCTGGAAGTTTTCCCCATTGGCACTTGAAGGATAAAAGTCATGGCCAAAAAGCATCATTATAGTTCAATTTAATACCCTTTGGACATTCTGATAAAAATCCAGGTTGAGTCTGGATGAACAGCGCATTTGTCATACCAACAAAAGGGAGTTAGATATTGATTTAAAGGATTTGGAGTGGGTAAGGTGACTTATTCTTCATCCAACTAACTGATTGATATTGTTAAGACATGCTGTATGTTTCTGTAATGGCAAAAGGATTTATAAAATATGCATTTTTAGTTGTTAACGTGGACCTGGATAACTTTAAGTTTAAGGGTCTGATCCAGTTCCCACTGAAATGAATGAAAGACTTAATTGATTCGGTGGGAATTGGATTGGGTCTTAAAGATCCCATCTTAAAGCCATGTAAAGTCAACAGGTGATTTGCATGTATAAGATTGAAGAATTTGACCTCATATTCTTAAATATTATCCTTAAGGCTACTTTAAGGTCTAAAAAGAAAATCTTTCCCTCATCCTGCACTCTGTCTGCCACAGAGAGAAACAGCATCAGTGGCCCCAGTGTTAAGAGCAGCATAGAGGAAACCAATTGCAGAGCAGAAGAAGAACTTTATTGAATCTACAAATTAATTAACGATGCTGTATATTTTATATGCCAGTAGATGGCACTCTTTATATTAACAGTTCACATACAGTATATACATATCTTCTGTATACCCATTAGTAACACTAAGGAGAAATTTTTATTCCCCCCATCCCAAAATCACTTTTCCCTAGATTACTTTCCCACTCTCTTTCTTCTCCTTCACAGAGGTTATTAGCTGGTGTACCTGTAGCCCCTCAAATAGCAGCACTATGTGTGGGGGTCAGTAATCCCCATAATTACTGACATTTGTCAGATTTTTATTTTAGTTACTTGAAATTGTTGTTTTGGAAGGTCAAGTGAATCCTACTTCTTTAAAACACAGAGCTAACCAACTAAAATCACCACATTGAACAAGATCAACTGGAGATGCCAAAGCCTCAAAATGGAGCAAGAAATGATGACCAGACCTTCTGCCATATCAGACTCCATACCTGAGAAATGGATGCACAACATTACAGGTAGGGAATTATCAGCTCTATACTGCCAAATTGAACTTATTTCCATAGCGGTCACATGTCATCAAGAATCTAAACCCAAATCTATCAAAGTGGTTTTGATTGGCACCTGGATCAGATCACATCACATCAGACCCAGATGTCACAAAAAACGGAATGGGTTGGAGGCGTTAAACACAGCAGGCCTGATTCTCCATTCCAACTGAGATACACTCAGTGCAGGAGTGGAGGAAGGGGCATTAAAGATGGTTTTAAAACCACCTTTGTGCCTTCTGTACTCTGAAATAACATACAGCAACTTTAAGGCTGCTCTGGTGTACACTTGGGCTTCTCATTACTTTGTAGTGGCTGCTGACAGTAAACAACAGCCAGAATGCAGTTGTGCTCTGTTCCTTGCTTCTTCCCTCCCCTTAGAATGCTCCTTTTTGCTTGGTTCTAGGGTTCCCACTCTCCCTCACAGTTATGTTAAAAGAATTATTAGTATATTAGCCGGAGTTCCCATAGAACTTTGTGAAGTAAAGATGAGAGAAACAATGAAAATTAGTAGTAGATAAATTTATACCTTGTTTATACAGCAAAAATATGATTTTTATAAGCCTATTGTTGTGACTGCAAGCAGAAAGCCAGTGCAGAGACTTGAGTACAGGTGCAATATATTTACTTATATACTTATTTATATATATTTATTTACTGCCTTTACTACCAAGAGCCACATATCTTCCCTCTGAACCTACTGGAGCTTAATTTCTTAAGATAAAGATAGTTGACTGATTTATAGATGAAAATATAAGAGTTATGGCCACAGTAGCCTGTCCATTTACAAATGATCAAAGTGACCACTACAGGTCTCCTACTTAAATCTTTTTATTTACTTATCATTATTGTTATTATATTTTCTCTGGAGTCTGGACCTTGATTATACCTTGATCAAGACATTTGGACTTGAACAAATAATTGGCTATCCCTACTTTAGGTTATCCGTATGCCATGGTGACCTGCAGTGATGATGCACTAGGGGCAGGTGATCAGGTGCAGTAAGTGTGACATTGTATTCCATGAGTATTACAGATATTTATAATATCTAGTTGGGAGGTGGTAAGAACAGGACAATGGCTGAGCGGTGCATTTTCACAGAATACTCTAGAACCCTTGCAAGCTATAGCAGTGCCCAAGGACAGATCTTGGAAATAGAGCCATATAAAGGGGCAAAGGCCATGACCTTAGTACAGAGGAGATCGGACCATAGGGTCCAAACAGGAAGGTATGTTTAACATTATTTCTTTCTCATCCCAACCCAACTGTCAGTTCCAGGATGGGCTGAGTCAGAAGCCAGCTGACAGTCTCCTATGGGTACCAAGAAACCATGGACTCTTGAGCAAACACACAAGTGGGGTTGATTTGAAAATGTTTGTGGAAAAAAGTTTAAATAACATTTTTCATTTAAAAAAAAGGAATCTTTCAACCAGCTCTATTTACAAGACACAGTGTAGATACTGAATTCACCAGTGTAGCCAAACTCAAATGTTGAAAAAAGTCACGAATCAGAGACAGAGATTCATGGAGTTGGCTTAAAAATAATGAGATTTAGGGGAACTGAGGGGGGAAAAGAAGTGCTGCTCACCCCCACTTTAGGTATAATTGTTTCAAGCTAGAAGTGCAACCTTAAAGTGCACACCAAAATATGGGCCCCCCCATGTTGGTTGTCAGAAAGGAGAAAGTAAATGGAGGCCCTAACTCCTGGGTGTCATTCTTTCCCATTTCCCCTAACTACATTACTCTCCTACATTCCTCCCAGTTCTCCTATAGATTTTTCTCAGCACCCCAGTCCAATATCCTGCCACAATTCCGTTTTCCCTCCATGCCTCTTCGGAGTCCCCTGTGCTACACCTAACCCACTTACATTCATTTGCCATCAATATATGTTGTCCTTTTCCCACTGTCTCCGAAACTTCAGATTATCCCTTTCTGTCCCCCACATTCACCAGCACACCTTAAGTGTCCCTCTTTGCTCAGTTTTCCATCTAGTTTCAAAACAGAACAGAGGAAGTTATTATCTCCATTAATTACATCCCAGTTTCTAACCCAAAGAAAGTAGTGGGAGATTGGTAGCAGTTTGTTCTAATACTTCTGGATACCAGAAGACCATGAAAAGCTGTAAACTGATGCAGGTCCCACTCAACAGCAAATAAAAACTGCATACTCATTGTAGAGTCAAAAATGTAAAATCAGACCCTCCTGGAGCCTGATTTACTAATACAATGATAATTCTAAAAGTAACACTACCTGAACCCCAGCCTAAGCCTCCTCCTCAGGCTTGGATGTTTCTAGAATTTCCTTTCCCAGAGGCTACTCCCATCTCCCTTATATTCTGGTTGGAGTCCTACTTTACACTCCTAACTCAGTACATCAACAACACTTAGCTTGTAGCTCCTTGAAGGGCTCCATCACCACCAGCTAACATAGTATGTAGCAGGAAAATTCCTGACATTCTGTTACTGACTCATGATAATGTCACAAATGTTTGACAATTCTGAGCCAACCTGAACAAGAAGTCTTGATGGCTCCAAAACCAGACACAAGAGCTCAATACACACGGATATTGATCTACTCATATGGCCTCCATCACTGTAGTATGTGAATACTACACAAACATTGAATTTATTCCCTCCCCCCACACACCCAAATCCTCCTGTATTATATTTTACAGATGGGGAACCAAGAAATTAAATTACTTGCCCAAGATCATAAAGGATGTCTGTGGAAGTTATTGAAATTTAACTCACAGCTTTTGAGTCCTACTGTAGCCCATACTCTGAGGAAGAATAGGCTTCTGGTTAAGTTGGGTGATCTGTAAATAGCTAAAATTCTCAAGTTGAAATTATCCTAGCTCTCATATAATAACAACTCAATAGGACTATTTATTTGAGCAAATTCCATTCAACAACCAATTGCAATATATACATATCACATTTAGTCTCTATGCAAACATTCAAATGAAAGCATCCTCCACAGTGCATCTTATCTTGGTACAAGATATAGATGCTCAAACAGAACAGCTTCATGCCATCTCTTGTTCTTTCTTGTCCATGTTTTGACAAATACTTCATTTGAGGAAGCTGAGCCAACACAGGGCAAGTTAAGAATTCCACGAAGTTCTACTGCGTGTTTCAATGTAGGTGTTTCATCCATGTTATTAAATCATTACTGTCTTCTTCACTAGACCTTGGTGAATGGGGTTAGCTGCAGACAGGTTCTAGTCATGTTGTGTGCCCAGTGCTTGGAATCAATATTCATGATAAATTTAGCAAACAAACTACATTTCACATATGCTTGAGAATGCACTGGATACTGTGATCAGAGGACTATTCACCAGATCATAACAACACACACAACCAAGTTAAATTTGAACAATGGAAACAGTTTATGAAAATTCAGCAGTGTATTCATTTTCTCTTCTGCATGCTGGAAGATTTCCCTGATTTACTGTTGCCTCAAGCAATAGCTCTTCTGAGCCTTAGGTAAATACAGCATAGCAGTAAAGTCACAGACATTAACGGTGTCCTGAATAGGCAATGAGAAATTATTCTTGTTTAGAAGTTTTAGGCAGGCATATTTGTCCCAGCCACAGCACATTATCCACTCAGAGTATAATCTTTAATTGCTTTTTATTCTTTTGAGTGTTGGGTGCTATTGGGTGTTAACATTGCTGTTTGGGGACACTTCCAGTATATCAAAAGCAAACCTATTAGTCTTCTCTGGCTCACTTTCTCTGTGATTCCCAGCATCATATGACTTGTACTGATAAAGGACATTAATTGGCTAGATATTTCATTCTCTTCTTACAATACTACTTAGCGCTTATATAGCCTTTTATGCTTTCAGATCTGGACAAATATTAACAATGTAATCCTCACAACAGTCTGTGAGGTAGTTAAGTATTATAATGATTTTACAAATAGGGTAACCAAGATATTGAGACATTAGTGGCTTGATTTTTCGGAGATGCTGAACCCTCATTTGACTTCCATAGGACTCCACGGGAGCTGGAAGTTGCTCTGCACCCCATCTCTGAGAATCCAGCCATAAGTGATTTATCCACAAATAGAGAACAAATCAAAGTCAGAGCTGGGATTAGAGCACAGTACTTCCTAACTCCCAGCTAGAGCTGTTTGAATACTACAGACGTAACTCTGATATACAGTAGTTTGATATGTCAATGTTCATGACCGTTGTTACTTGCTATTTGTGAACATTCAAGTGTCTGAGAAACAGTTTTTCTTTGTACAAATACCCATGTGGGAATAAAAGTATTATTTATTCAGATCCAAAATACAACATATTCAATATTCTCTGTTTCCAAAGCTTGTCTCCAATCAGTAAAGAGAAACAATACCATGTGATTTAGGTGACTGATCATACAGAATGAATATCAAATAGTGAATCAAATAGTGAATAGCCAAAATGACAGCTTGAAAACAACTCATAGGTTGACATTTATTGAAATCAGACTGCTCAGAAGTGATGTATAAACACAAAATGTCTAAATTCACAATGAATGATCATAGTGACTAAATCACCCAACTCTGCTCCCAAGCTAGTGTTCAGACAAGTACACTCTGTCCTCCAATGGCAATTAAAACCAAACAAATTAATCCTTTAACTCATAGTAAAGATGGATATCATGTCATATCATATTTATCTCTATATATCATAGAAATATAGGTCTAGAACAGAGCTCAAGGAGTCAAAGTCTAGCACACTACACCGAGGCAAGACCATGTAAACCTAACAGGTTTTTTCCAACCAATTTTTTTAAAGCCTTTAATGATGGGGATTTCACAGTTCCAGAGTTTAACTCCCTATATAGTTGAAAAGTTTCTCCTAATATTGAACATAAATCTCCCATGCTGAAGCCCATTACTTCTTGTCCTGCCTTCAGTGGACATGAGAAACAAGTGATCACAGACAGTCCTCTTTATAACAGCCTTTAACATATTTGAAGACTTATCAGGTCCCCCTTCAATCTTTTCTCAAAACTAAATATGCTCAGGTGTTTTTTTTTTTAAACCTTTCCTCATAGGTCAGGGTTTTCTTTTCCTAAACCTTTAATCATTTCTGTTGCTCTTCTCTGGATTCTCTCCATTTATCCACATCTTTCCTAAAATGAGGTGCCTAGAATTGGACACAGTACTCCAGCTGAGGCCTCATCAGTGCTGGGTGGAGTGAGACAACTACCTCCCACGTTTTACGTACAATACTCCAATTATTACACTCCAGAATATTAGCCTTTTCACAACTGCAGCACATTGTTGACTCATATTCAATTTGTGATCCACTCTAACCCCCACGTATTTTCAGCAGTACTATCACCTCACCAATTATTTCCCATTTCGTAGTTGTACATTTTATTTTTCTTTCCTAAGCACTTATCTTTATTGAATTTAATCTTGTTGAATTTAAACCAATTTTCCAAGGTTGTTTTGAATTCTAATCCTGTCCTGCATGGTGCTTGCAATGTCTCCCAGTTTGGTGTCATCTGCAGATTTTGTAAGCATATCCTCAACTCCATTATCAAACTAATTAATGGAAATATTGAAAGCAACTGTATCCACCACTGACCCCTGTGGGACACCACTGGATACACCCTCCCAGTTTCACAGTAAATACTTGATAACTACTCTTTAATGTATGCACACAACTGGTTGAAAGACCAGACTCAGTCATTTCCCCTAGACTGCATTTCCTTACTTTGCTTATGAGAATGTCATGTGGGATTATGTCAAAAGTTTTGCAAAAACCAAGATCTATCACATCTACTACTTCCCGGCATCCATGAGGCCAGTAACCACGTCAAATAAGGAAATTAGATTGGTTTGGCATGATTTGTTCTTGACAAATCCATGATGATTATTCTTTATAACCCTATTATCCTTTATGTACTTACAAACTGATTGTTTAATTATTTGTTTCAGTATCTTTCCAGGTATCAAAGTTAGGCTGACTGTCTTATCATTCCCAGGGTCCTCTTTGTTCCCCTTCTTAAAGAGAGGTACTATGTTTGCCCTTCTCCAGTCCTCTGGGACCTCACCTGCGCTCCTAGAGTTTTCAAACATAATTACTACTAGTTCGGAGATTGCTTTAGCTAACTCCTTAAGTATCCTAGGATGAAATTCATCAGGGTCTGCTGACATCAGGCGTCTACCTCATCTAAATATAGGTCTGTGTGTGGGGAACACACATGCATGAGTGACTCATGTGCGTATTCACAATGGCTGACTTGCTAGTGAGCTAAATGTACTTGCAAAACTTTTTAACCCTTTCTGCAAACTTATGAACAAAAAAATTGCTAGTTCATCTTTGCCACTTACTACAATATTTTATGTAAGTTTGTTTAGCTGTTTAAAGTGCTCTCTTGTCACATCAGTCCATGATCTCATTATCACATATCAAGTTGTACTGAGAGAACAAGTCTATTTTTAAACACAACGTAAAGTAAAATAATACATTATTTTCTTTTAAGTTTCTGTCCTTGCACACTGTGCATATTTCCTTTGTTGACTGGATTGTTACAACTGCATCAATATCCTCAACACAAACCTGTCATTTCAATGCTTTACATTTCATTTCAAAGGGTGTATTCTGTATTCCTTGTGAAATCTCACCTCCCACTCTGATGCCAAAGGATATCTCTGTATGAAATTTAGTTTTTACAATGTCAAATTTTGCAAGAAGAAGCTGCATTGCATTGCAAAAGACATTAACTTTTTTCCACTTTCAATCTGAAAAGCTCTGCGGGTTGGTTTGATTCACCAATTAAATCTCAATGAGGAGATAAGATTTTTCTGGTTTACAGTGATACTGGCTCTAATACAAATGGTAAAAGTATGCTTCTTACGGAAGACAGTAATGATATTGCTAGCATGTTGGTAACCTGGAAGTCCAGTCATGCGGCTGAAAAACTCCTGTTGCCCTTTCTTCCTCTGAAAGAGCAATGAAAAGACCAGTGGCAGATTTTAGCTGACTAATGCAAAATACAACAAATATTTATGAAGTATGAGCACTATTGTCAGTGTATTCATGAGATTAAATTAGATCATCACAGGATCATGGAAGTTGTACTTTCTAGCTGCCAAGGTTTTTGGGAGGAAACATTTTATCACAGGGTTCATTTACATCATGTACAAAGTTATGCACCATAAGATATCACAAATGTGAATTATCAGCACTTAGACCAACAGAAGTGTAGTCTGGAAAAAATGTAGTCTGGAAAAAAAAGTGCAAAGCTGATTAGAAAGTGGTTGGAACATTTCAACTTTTCACTGAAAAGTTGAAAACTAAAGTATTTCATCCAAACACTGAAAACGTTCAATTTAGAAATTCTTCCATGGTGCCTCTTGGTCATTTTAATTCACATGCCTGAGGCTTCCATTCTCCTTTAGAGGACAGACTCCCTGGTTGAGCTACATCTCCCATGGTGCCACACATTGGTGAAAGGAGATGGGCATCATGGAAGTCGATGTCTGGCTGGTGATCCCAGTTTATAGAAAATGAGGATACAAGGCAACTGAACTGTAATTACCATGAGGCACTGTGGCAATATAACTGAAGAGAAATATTTTGTTTTGGGGCCAAAATATTTCCGTTTTTGATGAAAAAAATCTAATTTTTCCTTAGCAAATGGACACTTCTGGTGAAACAATATTTAATCAAAACCCCAATTTTCTATTGAAAAACTATCTTGATAGATGCTATTTTTTTACTATTCCTAGGAAATACCAATCCCACCACCTAATGCACAAACAATAAAAGACCATATGAAGCAGGTAACAACATGTTGATCATTCAGATAACTTTTACTTGGCAAACTATGTGATCTATATTGTTTTTACCTGGCAAAAATAGTATATGATCTATGAAATATACAAAATAAAACACACAGATATGTTACTATGAAGTAATTTAAACCCCTTGTAAAGACATGTTCTCACGTGCATGACCTTGTGAAATGCATTGGACTGTATTGCAAAATATTTGTTTGTTTCCTAGGTCTTCCACAATTATTCTGTGTGACCTTGAGTAAGACCCATAATCTCTCTGTGTCCCAAGCCTCCATCTGTTAATGGAAGATAAGATTTCATTTCTCTCACACTTTGCCCATCTTTAGGACAGGATTGTCTCTTAATATGCAAAAATATGGCTCTTAGCACAATGGAGCCCCAAACACACTGCTAATGCAATACAGCTAATAAATAATTCTAATAACTTGTAACATGTCCTGTTATACATATTTATTTTTACATTGATCGTTATTGAAAACAAAAGGGGGGGGGATAATTGCAAGTCTTCACATGCTATACAAATGTAATCAATGTATCAAATAATAAGGGTTGTCAAAACACCACTTTTTGTTCCTGAGTAACAGAAACCAAGTGTTTATGCATAAAGGACAGTTTAATTGTTTAGCAAAGTTCATATGTTCCTAAATTTATTCATGACAAAACAAAAGAGCAGTAAAGTTGAGATTTTGAAATCAGAATTGGTTAGATTAGGGGCTTCCCTGCCAAATTAAGGTTTCCTATTTGTTGAAATAAGTGAATAGACCAAGAACATATTGGTGACACATTCACTGACAAATATACTGACCATTTCACTCTTGAAGCAGTGTATAGGTGTCTTTATTATGTAATATACATTTGAACTTTTTTTACACAGATCATAAATAGACAACTAAGTTGTTCGCAGTCACACCTTTGTTAACATTAAACATCCAATTCCTACTTACTGTATATCTTCTTAGGAGAGAGCTACATAGCATCTTATCAAAGGTACACCTTCTTCGAGAACATTCAAGCCAAAAGTGCCTTCTTTCACCCATAGTTAGAGGCTCCTCACTCCCTCTAATTGGGTTATATGGTCTATTTGTCAATTTCACAAATCAGGAGCCAGGAATGACTGAGCATCCTCCTGTCTCTGGAACTATAAAGCCAATCTCCAGAATTTACTAATTTTCTGAATGATGCTAAGAAACCAGTCTTTCCCCCACTCAGAAAAGTAAAATAGAAACATATATAATGTTCTATGTATCAAACAAATACAGTGTGGATAGTAATATCAAACCATGTATAATGGTAGTTTTAATCCTGTTTTAATATAGTCAATTTAAACCCAGTCCTGCTGCCTAAAATTACTAGCAACATTGCCTTCAGCTGCACATTACCCACAGAATAATTGAATTAGACCCAATGCTCGGTTAGAAATAGCTATTTGTAAGAACTTCTCTAAGTTACAGCTTGCAGCTCAGAATGGTAATCATCACTGAAAAGAAAAAAGAGAACGAGAAAATGCTTCACAGCAATAGACTGAAAAAAGTTGTAGAAAACTGTTCACATCAAGAAGCAATGAAACCCTTACTTACAAAGCTTTTAGACAGTCATAAACAAACCCACAAAACTGTGTGAAGGATCTTCCCAGTTATCAGTGTGAGAAGGTTAAATTATGCTGCGAATCAGAAGCTGCCACAGCAATTCACTTCTATAGTGGGTAGAAGGGAACTCAAAGATGAAGCAGTGATGATGTAATCACAATATTTTATTTAGCAGATCAGTCCTTTTATTTAGTAGAAGAATTTATAGAGCAGTGATATGTCAGTAGCTTGGCATTTTGACTGGTGGGGTGTTTCCATTTTAATGTAATCCCAGTTAAAGTTCATGCACTAATAGGTCTCTAAAAACAGGTCAGTACTGTTTCATTGTATTTAATATTTAGCAATATTGTTTTATCACTTAAGCAGCAGTTTACGATAATTACATTCACCATGTGACTGGAAGGGCAGTCAACCTAAAGCAGTAGCTCTCAACCTTTCCAGACTACTGTACCCCTTTCAGGCGGCTGATTTGTCTTGTGAACCCCAAGTTTTCTCACTTAAAAACTACTTGCTTACAAAATCAGACATAAAAATAGAAAAAAGTGTCACAGCAAACTATTACTGAAACATTGCTTACTTTCTCATTTTTACCATGTAATTATAAAATAAATCAATGGGAATATAAATATTGTACTTCTATTTCAGTATGATACTCGAGGCAGTTTTTCACTTGTGAGCCTTGTCTGAAGCCCAAGCCCTGCCACCTGGGGCTGAAGCATGTAATTTAGCTTTGCATGACTCCCTGTGGCATGGGGCTCCAGGCAACTGCCCTGCTTGCAACCCCCTAATGCCAACCTCTGCACTTGCAACCCCCCTAAACCCATCACATGACCCCCCCAAGTTGAGAAACAATGACCTAGATGAATTAAGTACCCCCTGGAAGAGGTCTGAGTTCCTAAGGGGTACACTTACCCCTGGTTGAGAACCACTTCCCTAAAGAGTGTAGTGATTGCCTTCCTGCTCCTTAACTTAAAGGCATAGGTTAAGTGTCCAGTCTCTGAATATTGCTCCCAATTTCCACAATCTGAGAGTTTGTTGCCCCAGTTTAACTAAGGAGTAAGGTCCTCAAGTCAAATTTGAATCAAGGTCTCCCATCTTTTCACCATTAATAGCACCCATAAGTGTGGGTTTCTTTACTGTATGTAAGCTAGATCCTATGTACAAAAATGTGACCCACATCCATTCTGCTCCAAAAGGCTCAAACCCTCTGTTCAGTTTAGCCACTTTTCCAAGTAGGCTAAATAGTTGAGGCTTTCTGCTCTCATTCAAGTTGATGGAAAAGCTCTCATTGACTTCATTGTGAAAGGATCAGTGTTGGTCTTGGAGGTTGTCACCCAGGAAGTCACTAGCAATCATTGTGCAGCTTTTTATTGGCAATAGGCTAACTCAGAATGATAGGTCTTAAATAATTTTTAAAAATAGCAGAACTAAGGCTCAAGATGAGTAGATTTCAACCATGTAGTGCAGAGGTGGGCAAACTACGGCCTGCGGGCCACATTCGGCCCGCAGGACCGTCCTGCCCGGGCCCTGAGCTCCTGGCCTGGAAGGATAGCTCCCGGCCCCTCCCCCACTGTATTCCTTCCCCCGCAGCCACGCCACTGCTGCTCTGGGCAGTGGGGCTGCACACTCCAGCAGGGCAGCGCAACAGCGAGTCTGGCTCCGGCTGGGTGGTGCGGTGGCTAGACATGATGCTCTGAGTGGCATAGTTAGGGGGCTGGGGCTAGCCGGGGCCGGGGGATTGTGTAAGGGGCAAGGGGTTCTGGGGGCCAGTCAGGGGACAGGGGGCATTTGGATGGGGGGGCAGTCAGAGGATGGGGAACAGGGGGGTTTGGATTGGGGGTGGGTGCTGGGGGCGGGGGTCCCAGGAGGGGGCGGTCAGAGGTCAAGGAGCAGCGGGGGGTTGGATGGGTCGGAGGTTTTGAGGGGGGGAGACAGGGGGTGGAAAGTGGGAGGGGGTGGATGGGGGTAGAGGCCAGGCTGTTTGGGGAGGCACAGCCTTCCCTACCCAGTCCTCCATACAGTTTCACACCCCGATGTGGCCCTTGGGCCAAAAAGTTTGCCCACCCCTGGTGTAGGGGCTACCACTGAGTGTATCTGGTAACAGCCCTTTAACAGCCCTACTGGAAGCAGAACTTTTTTATACTCCCACAAAGAAGAAAAGGCAGAGACTCCATATAGTCTACCAACTTAACCATTGGTATCAATTTTATGTGGAAGGAGCTCAGATACTATGATGATGAACATAAGAAAATAGGAACAGCCATGCTGGGTTCCTGCCTTCCAACAGTAGCTAATGCCAGATGCCCCAGAGGGAATGAACAAAACAGGCAATCATCAAGTGATCCATCCCCTGTCGCCCACTCCCAGCTTCTGGCAAACAGAGGCTAGGGACACCATCCCTGCCCATCCTGGCTAATAGCCATTGATGGACCTATCCTCCATGAATTTCTCTAGTTCTGTTTTGAACCATGTTATGGTCTTGGCCTTCACAACATCCTCTGGCAAAGAGTTCTAAAGGTTGACTGTGCATTGTGTATTTCCTTTTGTTTGTTTTAAACCTGCTGCCTATTAATTTCATTGTGTGGCCCCTAATTCTTTTGTTATGAAAGGAATAAATAACACTTCCCTATTTACTTTCTCCACACCAGTCATGATTTTATAGACCTCTATCATATCCCTCTTTAGTTGTCTTTTTTCCCCCAAAATGAAAAATTCTAATCTTATTAATCTCTTCTCATATGGAAGCTGTTCCATACCCCTAATTATTTTTGTTGCGCTTTTCTGAACCTTTTCCAATATATCTTTTCTGAGATGGGGGACCATATCTGCATGCAGTATTCAAGATGTGGTCATTTCATGGATTTGTATAGAGGCAATATGATATTTTCTGTTTTATTATCTATCCCTTTCTTAATGATTCCTAACATTCTGTTAGCTTTTTTGACTGCCGCTGCACATTGAGTGGATGTTTTCAGAGAACTATCCACAATGACTCCAAGATCTCTTTCTTGAGTGGTAACAGCTAATTTAGACCCCCATCATTTTATATGTATAGTTGGGATTATGTTTTCCAATGTGCATTATTTTCCATTTATCAACATTGAATTTCATCTGCTAGTTAGATCAGTTTCCTCCCAAATAGAAAACTGTGGGAGGGAGCCAAAGGACAGAAACATCTTGGAGGGATCATCTTGCAGAGTTGCCTTCAGTCATTGAAGAGGGAGAAATTTGTGCCCCCAGTCTCCATAAAGTTCCACACCCAAAACACACAAATCCCAAGGAATCTACATGAATCAAAGACTATTTGCTGGACCCCCTGGCAACCTTCCTTACTCTCTGGAAGCAAAATTTCAGTGAATCTGTGTAACTGGGACTTCTCCCTGCTGCAGGTCTCCTTAAAGGGATTTTACCCAGTGTGGAGAGGGACTACAGAAAAGACAATATAACTTTGGGAAGTTTTGTCTTTTTTGAGTAATCTCTATGGGGATAATAGGTGCTGAAGCCCTGTCTGAATGCGATGAATGCATCATTCAGGATGACCATACATGCATCAGAGAAGTAGGGGCACATTGTTTTGGTCAACTGAAGACAGAAAAAGAGTATTTCTAGCCACTGCAATTGCCTTGGTTCGAAGTGTTGCAATGAATGCCCGAGGCTATTCCCTTGATTATCAGAAAGTGGATGTCTTCAATAGAAGATGAAACCATAATTCCCACCACTTCCTCAAAATATTTTCCCCTTCATTTAACCATCAACATTCATCTTCAGATACAGCTTGATCTAACTGGTTTTCATCAAGACTCCAGTTTCTCTCAAACCCTAGGATAACTGTGAGGCAGCAGGGAAGAAGAACTATAGAGCTGAATATGCTACCACTTCAGTTCTGTTCTTGCTGTCGGTATTGTATTGGATCACTTGTAAATCTTGGGCATGTTACAACTTTTCTGTGCCTCATTCCATCCATTTTTTCAAATGTGTGTAATGCAAATTTTACAGGGGTTGTGTGTGGCTGGATTGTTTGTGAAACTTCACCACCACCAAGTGTAAAGCACTGTGTTGCACAAACAGGAAATTCAAGCACTAATACCTGCAAAAGACTTGTGAACCCAAACTTCCTCCTTTGTGTTTATATTTCTGAAGAGTTCTAGTCAAAAAGAAAAGTATCATTTACTTCTAAATCTCTCTGCAGGGGTAATGACTTATTTACCTTTTGTTGACTATAGTGTGTCAGTGTGAGATTATCCTAGCCAGTATAATTAGTGTCTAAAATGGTGCTGTGCATATGCACATTGCACATGAATATATAAAGCAATTATAGGTTTCAGGAAAAACAAAAGCCCTCATACAATGAGATATTTCTAATGAAAATATTAGATAAGATGCATCTCCTCAGGTACAGTCTCAAGATGGCACTTAGGGAATTAAGCACGGAAGTCCTGTTATTTTCAATAAGCTGCAAGCACAAATCATTTCATGGCATATTGAACTTGTTTTGTACCTCCCTGATCTGTGTAGAAATGATGGATAAGCTTGGCTATGTACCTCAGTTTGTTTAGACAGCTAAGGGAATTCAAGAAGAGTGGCTAGTGATTCTATGGAGTCCCTATTTGGAAGCTACGTTTCTTATTGGGCGTTGAGGGGAGAACACAAGCAGCACCCAGAGAAGACAGTTAAAATAAAGCTCAATGAGTCTTTGCTTGACTTGGATTCCAGAACCTCATTACTGGTGTATATTGTCACCACCAGCCAACATTGTGCATGTTCTTGTCCTGAAAGGTGTGGAACAACCGATCCTCTTTCAGAATCACTTACCAAAAGCCAATGGCTGAGTGACTGGTACTCAGAACAACTCATTTCTCCAGCCTTTTTCTTTAATCACTAAATCCCCAAATTGATAAGTCTTCTCCAAAGGGTAGAAACTGTGAATAGCACGCGAAAGAAGATACAGGAAATTGAGAGGGAAATGAGGTGTAGGGAGAGATAAAAGAAGTTGGTGTCAGTGAATAAGATTTAGAGAGAAGGGAGCTGGTTGATAGCCTGATCTCTCATGTAAAGGAGTAATAAGAAGAGACAGAAGAAAAGTTAAGCAGGGAGACTGCAAGAGGAGGAAAAAAAGTGAAGAACATTCATTGGTGCTTATGAGAGGGCTGCCAAAAATTTAGGGCTAGATTGTGCCCTGTCCTGCCATGGCCACACAAAGGCATAAGAGGGAGTAAGGAATATTCTTCCATGTAATTCACTTAAGGGATGGTCACAACTGCAACCCTTGACAACTTAGATTGCCAATTCTTTGAGGCATGGACCTTCTCTTCCTATGTGATTATACAGGGTGCAGCACAGTAAGGGAACCTGACTGAGGCCTCTGAATACCACTGTAGCATAAATAATATATAAATCAATAGTAATAACAGTGCATGCTCACACACACACACACCTTCTGATCTGACATAATCTCGAGGGCCTCGGCGAGACAGTTCATCTTAAAAAAAATTAACTACCACAAATACCAAAGAATAAATAAAAATTTAGCTAATTTATCATTTTTTTAAAAAAAGGTATGGGAATCTGATGCAGAAGCTGTCAGTGACTAAGGATCAACCACATCTCAAAACAAGGCTTTTCAAAATGGGGAGTGTTAAAATGTGGCAGGTATGGGGGAGTGTGTGAGGGTAATTAGAATAAGCTCCATACCTTAGGTGCCACTTCCACTAAAGCTCAATCATCTTTCAAGCTGAACCACAATAGTGGAACTCCTTGGGACAGGTGGTGTCATTTTTCATAATATAGCAAATGCATTTATGTATTTGGACTGACTAGTTAAATTGTGAGTACATTCATGATGTTTTAGTGTAAGTATTGAAGCTAAGGATTTTGTTTTATTTATTTTTGGTGTCTGAGAAGTGTTTCTTGCTCAAACGAATGCAGATGATATAAAATACTATAATGTTATTGGGCATTGAAATATGTGCTTGAAATTGGTGTAATCCTGCATTCAATACTATTTCATAGCTCAGATGCTCTAACTTTAATTTTCTTGTCTGTTATTGTTAAACCATGCTGGCAAGGCTAATTCCCTGCTCTGGCACTTCGAGCAGTTGGGGGCCTGCAAGGATTCTAAAAATTAATACTGGCCACTCCAGGCTTGTCTTAAATTCCCAAGGTTACAGCTTTTCTCTGACCTTGGATTGGTAGATGCTGCCACCACCCAAGTGCAGAACCCTTTTGAGAGGCTAGGAAGGCGCACTTGGGAATTCCTTCCTGTGTGGTACCCTCAAGCCCTTTCATCCCCCCTCCAGGGAAGAGCTGAGAAAGGAAAAAAAAATAAATCAGTTATTGACACCAGCTAATTAAACAACATGCACAAACCTCTTAAGACACAAAAATCCAATTCTGTTCTTTAAAAAGATACATTTTATTTTTAAAAAAGGAAGAAAATGCATCTGGGAACTCAGGCTATTGCTAGATTTTAAAAAGAGCAACTACAAGGATTAAGCACCAAGAATAGCTTTCTTGAGGTCCAACTTAAGGTTACAAGCAAAACAAAAGCACCTGGGGTTAGCACAAAGGAATCCACAAACCATAACGAAATAAAAGGGATAAACCTAATCACGTCTTCCTAGACATTTCCTGATCTACTTACATATCTGGGTTTTTCAAATGAGTAGTTTTTATGATACTGTTGATTTTCATACCTGGCCCAAGCTTTTACAGCAAAGCTGCTGCCATGTCTGCCTCTCCCCCAGAGAGGGACAGACAGACAGACAAAAAGAGAGACACTTCAATTTTAAAAATTTCTAGCCTTCCCACTGGCTCTTTTGGCCAGGTGCCCACTCACTTCCTTTTACCTATGCATAGCACTGAGACTTTTGAATCCTTTACAGGTAGAGCAATTAGATAACAGCTACTAAGAGGGATTTTATAGATACTGGCTGGCTGGGTGTCCATAAAAGGGAGCTACCCCCACCGCTTCTTTATCACACATGCTGTTTCTCTCTTCTATATTTGAGTATAAAAAGTTCATTCCTTACGACAGGTCTACTGATGAAAACCTGCATAGAAAATGAGAGAAGGGCAAGAATGGAAATGCTCGATCATGAGGTTATTGAGAAGAGAATAAATTGGAATTAACCAGATAACAGAATTCACCTAGCATCCCAAAATGAGTATATTATGAGGGTACCAGTACTGTTATTGCCCCACAGGAAAGACTGTTTGGAGAACCACCAGCTTCTTTGTTACCTTTATTTGGTTACCACTGTACAAATATGATATGGTGTAGGCAATCATTAGAAAGCTTGTTCTGATCAAGACAGCCCAAATGACAAGCACTGCAGGTTTTTGGATTTTATTTTGTTTTTAAATGGGCTGATGTGCGTTTATAGATACCTGATCATGCTAATAAATTTTGTAATAGATTTTCTAGTTATGGGGAAATTGCATTGCTAACAGGAGGGGAAAACTCTTTTTATAACTGATAGTGAAATACAGTAAACTTTGTGATGTGTGCATGCATGCACACTCTTTGTACTAATGAAGGAACAAGCTTTGTTTGTATCCCTTAGATCTTATTTGCTTTCTATTAAATTACTACCTTTGAAGCTGCTTCTGTTTTATTGAGTCGAAACCTTGTAATTGAATACCCAATAAGAACCATGTTTTTTACTCAAGTTAAATAGCTGTAGTTACACAGTGCCTACTTTAGATTGCCAAAACGGGTTTAAAAATGTAGGGGTAAATCCTGGGGTGGGGTTATATTTTTATTACACTGTGTCAAAGATCACTTCATATTCAACACTTTGGGATCAAACTTGCAAACACTCACTTTGCATCATGCTCATTATCATGAAGAACCCCACAAAAATATATCTGGTAAACATGGACAGTTTTGTACCCATAACATTACTCAAGAATGGGAATTATGTGTCTTCTCACTATCTATCTTTTTATTATTTTATTATTAATTATTATTATTATTAATTATTATTATTATTATTGCAGAAGCACCTAGGAGCCCTTGGAATAAACAGGAATCCCATTATACTAGGTGCTGTATAAACCCATGTGTTTATACAGCATCACTATCACAGAATGGAAGCACCTCAATCATTAATAGATTTTATTCTCAACATGCCTGTAAGGCAGGAAAATATTATCCCCATTTAACTGATGGGCAGCTGAGGCACACTGTAAAAAAGGTCACACTGGAAAGTGTGTGTGTGCACCAGAAAATGAACCCCAGTTTTCTAGTGCCCCATTCAATCCTACCCTCTACTCTTCTAGCTATTGTCTGAATAATACCTTCCTCATCAAAGCTGGTCATATATATACACACATATATATATATATACACATACACATATATATATACATATATACACATATATATATACATATATACATATATATACATATGACCAGCTTTTATATATATATAAATTAGTACAGGTAGAATTATTTTTCTACCTTGGACTGAGTTACTTATGCTGTGACTCTGAATGGGGGAGAAAAAAACCCAGTGTGATGCTTTTTCTCCATCTTTACAAGGAATTATTTTGCTTGTATTCCTTTTTTGTGATGAGGGATAGAAACAAAGCAAGAGAAAGCGTAGAAAAGCAAACCTGAGTGATTTGAGGCATCAAGGCATTATTCTTAAAGCCCTGTTGTTCACCAAATGCAAACCAATAACTGTTATAAATACAAGTGACAAAATATGAACCAGCCTGCAGAAGTGGCAATATAGGTTTACCTATGCTAAAACTGATTTTAAACATGGTTAATATATTGTTTACATAAATCAAAACCTATCACATTTAAAGTGGACAAAAATCAAAGATCTCACTTACAAAGTTTTAGAAACACTTTTACAATGCTATTTATACAATAAATTTGTTTTATACTTTTTGTAACTTCTCTTTGCCATTTTTGCTAATTATCGAAGATATTTAGGGTAACATTTTCAGAACTGCATAAATTCCATTTTCAGAATTAACTGAGGTAGTTGGGAGCCTAAATCCTACTGGACTTAGGGTTCTAAGTGCTCAAAGGTACATCTAAACTGCAACTGGAGGTGTTATTTGCATCACGTGTAGACATACCTGTGCTATCTGTACTCTGGCTAGCTTGCTAAAAATAGCAGTGAGGATGTGGCAGCGTGGGCTAGCAGCATTTGTACGTACCAGGTGGAGGCTTTGCTCTCCTGTAGAAAAAGCAAGAGGTTCAGACCCCACATCAGACCAGTTGATAATCCTATACCATCTCACCGTGTAACCACTAGCCAGACCAACCCTGAACTGGGGTACCAAAAAATCTAAAAAAAAGTGCAAGAAATTTACATTTGTGGGGTTAAAATGCTGAACTGCAACCTCCAATATGTCAATTATCAGTGCACAAATATGTATCTCTCTTCCTAACAGTTTATTAGCAATATCCCTCTCCACAGTCTATTATTCCCCTCTCCGACATATCCATCCATTCCTCTTCCCTCCCAAACCATTGGTCACTCTCCCCTTCCAGTATCACCCTCCTTCAACTTCCCCTAAGTAAGCTTGGGCAGAGCATTAGTTCAACATGATTTGTCTATGTTGGAGATGTTCCAGATCACTTTTCTTCCATGTTTTATCCCTTCCCTACCTCTTGGGTATGTTTTAGATTATACACTCTTGAGGGCAAGGACAATGCCTTTGTCTAGGTTTGGAAATAGCTTAGGATAATGTGGGTACTACTATAATGCATCAATGATAAT
The DNA here is from genome assembly GCF_965140295.1 of Lepidochelys olivacea. Lineage (NCBI taxonomy): Eukaryota > Metazoa > Chordata > Testudines > Cheloniidae > Lepidochelys > Lepidochelys olivacea. Next base: position 174,805,510 of record NC_140411.1, read on the forward strand.
AGAGAAACTGGTGCAAGCTGCTACATTATGTTCATGGCTATTTTATCTTTTAAGACTATGTCTGTGACAAAAGAATCCACTTGTTCATGTTTGGAGCAACTTGCCGCTGAAATCAGCAACACAAGGGCCTGCAGTTCTTTGATTCTGCTTTCATTAATAGGAGTTATTCAATGAAAATTATAAAGTGTTTCCCAGGACACTATTATAGTGTATTAATCCCTCAACAGGATAAAATATTTAAAATGCTAGGAAAACAAGTACAGATGTTTTTAAGCTTCAAGAAATTTATGAAAAAGAAATGGAAATATAGATTCTAGGCAAAGGTAAATCATAATTTTTGGCCACTAGATCATCATTAAAGAAAGTAATGTGTTCCTTCAGAATTCTAATACAAGTTGCTATCTTATGTATATCTAATCATATTAACATATTATACAATATGATTGAATATTTTAAACAGCATTCAAGGTATGGTAGGTTCCTCCCAAAAATAGACAACAAATATGATCCCCACACCAAGGAGCTTAGAAACTGAGGGCCAATCCTGCAGACACATTGGGTGAACTCTCGGACCCTTTGAAAGTTTTGACATCAACTCAGCGGAGCCAAGATTTCACTCGAAGATTCCATTGGAGTTAATGGAATTGTTCCTGTCAGCAAAGTTACTCTTACAAACATTTAAAGGGTTGTACCCAAATATTAGGTCTCATCTACAGGGACAACAAGACAGTAAGGAAAGAAGGAATAGGCAGAGGTAATATCAAGATAACACAGTTGAGAGCTAGTGTATTGCATGTTGAGGTTATTTTTAATCAATTATTTTATACATGAATCAGATTTATTTATGCTATTCAAGAGGAAGTCCATATGGGACAGTGTCTTTAATTTCTGGTAATTAGGTTGTCGGAGGGCAGAGCTGCCTGAAGTGCCCTCCTGCAGTAGACATCAGCATGACAGACTTGCTTCCTCCATTTCCCTTCTTTAGAATCCTCAGAAATACTCCAAGCTATTTTCCTGAATATAAATATAGCCCTTGTGGGGTTCATTTATAGTAATGTCCTATGCACATAAACCATAACTAAACAAGTCCTAGAAGTCCATCAACAACCAGCCCCAGTGTCACTCATCACATACCAGCTCCAGAGTCTCATCAGACCTCTTCCCAGCCTTTAGCCCTCTCCATCCCTCCAATTTCAGCTTTCCAGCTTTGACAACCAGCAGCTATTTCTTTCAGCCTTCAGCTACCTCTTGCCTTCTCTGGCCTGGCCAGGACTGTCTAGCTCAGAAATATGAGCATACTAGCCCCCAACTGGCTTCCTGATAAGTCCTTCCTCTTTCCATGGAGGGCAGGCAGAGACCCTTCTGTTCTCTACAGCTTTCCCCAGAGATTTCCTCTAATCTCCTACTTCCCAGGTAGCTCTCAACTACATTTTCTCCTCACTAAACCAGCCAGCTCTAACTCATGAAGTATTTCTCTTTCCTGTGGGCCCAGGTGTCTTCTTTTAAGTCCAAATGAAATGAGCTGATGAGTCACAGTTGTACTTGCATTGCTCTCTCTTAAAAGGCCAGTCTAAAACAGTGAGGCAGAAAGCTAGTAACAGATTATAGTGACAGAAATCTAACATATTGGTCCAGCCAAAATAGAAAGAAGTCAGTGGACACACATACAGTGCACACAGAATCTTTTGCAAATAACAAAAAATTGTAAAAAATCAAGCATTAGTTGTATTATAAAATTTAAAAGCACAATTTTCTTACTACTTACTTTTTCTTAGGCCCTTTCTTTCTCGCAACTCCCATCAGTAAAGTTGCACACATTAAGTGCTTAAGTATTTTCAGAATCAGACCTTCTTTAGACAAACAAAAAAATATGGTGTCTGCAAACCCTCTTGACATATAGCTCATACAATCAGTGAACCAGAACAACTGCCATGTGATCAACCATGACCAATGAACCCCGCTTGCAAATCCAAACTAAGTACTAATATTTTCTTAAACAGTGAACAAAATCAGCACACAACTTCAATGGTATTTTTCAAATCTAAACTCTTCTCTAAATGTGACATTTTGTTTGCAGTGTTGTTGTAACTGTGTTGGTATCAGGAGATTAGAGACAGGATAAGGAAATATCTTTTATTAGACCAACTTCTGTTGGTGAAAGGTACAAGCTTTCAAATTAAAGATACGGGAAAAGTATTCAGAGTGTCATAACTAAATACAGAGGAATCCTACAGACAACTATATATAAGAAACCCATGGGTCACCACATATACCTTTACAGATTCAGTAATCACCCCATACACATCAGGAAATCTTTTGTCTACAACTAGGCACTCAGATACTACAGAACAGGATACACACCTTAACACACTTAAAATCTCCTTCGTCAATCAAGGACACTCACCAGAGTACATCATGGAGTGAGCCACTCATATATCCTGAGAGAACTTGCTTCAGTACAGAAAAAACAACAACAACCCTGTGACCACACACCCCTAGTTGTCACTTATCATGCACACTGGAATCCATATTGGGTATCATTAAACAATTAAAACCCATACTTGATATGAACCATATCCTGAAAAAAGTGTTTCCTGAATCCCCTCTTCTGGCCTTCAAACAAACAACCTTGAAAAGCTCATCATTAGACGCAAGCTCCATAGACTAATTAAAAGCAGCACCAGATCATACCAGAACATGCAAAACCTGCAGACATATCTCCACTGCTACAATGATCAATACTCTACACAAGATTCTTTCAAGATCCATGGCTCCTACACATGCCTATCACAACATGTGGTGTACCTCATCCAGTGCATTGAATGTCCCAATAATAACTACGAAGGTGAAACCAAACAATCACTATGTTCTTGAATAAACTCATACAGAAAAATGATAAAAGAACAAGAACACCTTATCTCTAAGGCTGCGTAAAAGTCATGGGTATTTTTAGTAAAAGTCATGGACAAGTCATGGGCAGTAAACAAAAATTCACGGCCTGTGACCTGTCCATGGCTTGTACTATATACCCCTGACAAAATTTTGGTGGTGGTGGGGGCGGCCTGGGGGTGCCGCGGGTGCTTGGACGGGGGCAGCCCAGGAACCCCGCTGGTGCTGGGGGGGAGGGTTAGCAGGGTTGGCAGGCTCCTTGCGGCTCCTCAGGAGCAGCGACATATCCCTCCCTCAGCTCCTAGCTCCGTGCGCTGCCACAGCTCCAGTTGGTTAGGAACCACAGCAAACGGAAGCTGCGGAGTTAGTGCCTGCAGACAGAGGCAGCATGCAGAGCTAGGAGGGACATGTTGCCACTTCCAGAGAGCCCCCAAAGGTAAGTACCACCCAGAGCCCTTACCCCCTCCTGCGACCCAACGCCCAGCCTTGAGCTCCCTCCCACATGCACCCAAACTCCTGCTGCTGCTGGTCATTGGGGATTGGCCTGAGACTTCCCCAGCAGCGGCTGGTGTGGCTGGCCTAGGGGCTGCCTGAGCTGCTTAGGTGTCCCCTGGGCCAGCTGCACCAGCCTCTGCAGAAGTCACAGATGTCCCGTAAAGTCACAGAATCCGTGATTTCCATGACCTCCATGACAAACTCACAGCCTTACTTATCACCCATTTCACAAAATGAACACTCCATATCTGACCTCTCAGTCCTTGTCCTCCAGGGAAATCTGCACAAGACCATCAAAAGATGAGCCTGGGAGCTTAAATTCATTTAGTTTTTTTAGAAATTAAAATTCATGGTCTTACTAAAGTCACTGACTGGTTCTATGGCTTACTGCCCCCACCCCCTCCAGGTTTTTGAAGCGATGCCTGAGGAGTGGGTCATTGTCTGCTGATCACCTATTACATGAGGCCAAGATCAAAGGCCCAACCTGTAAAAAGGAAAGACTGACCTATTTATAGGATTTCTGGTTTTGAATCTGAGACATGAACTTGTAACCATAGGAAAAAAACAGTTGTGGGATTTGAAGGACTGACACGTAACAGAACCTGAGATTGGAGCTGGGGTGATCTCTGCTAAGTTTTTGTAGGCATGCATGTAGGTTCTTCTATTGTTTTTAATATGTTTTCTCTGTACTTCACCTTAAGAATAAATGTACTTGTTTATAAAGATCTGTGTGGTAACTTGTAACTGTACGTCATTACACTGTTCATTGTCTCTGAAGGGAAAGTAAAATGTAGATGCTGGCCTTTCTGGGCAGTCTGGGTTGCTGGGAATATCACAAGGAATCGCACAGCATGGAAAAATCCCAGTCGGGAGGTAGATGGATGCAGGTCTCTATTCAAGAGGGATGAAGGCTGAAGAGCTCAGAGCCTAGAGTGGGTGACCTCGGTGGATCTCGAGGGGAAAATACAGGTGCAATTGCCTTGAACTGTGACAGATAGCTTTCTGGGAAATTGTATTCTTTAGTTACAGAAGGAATTGAGAGACAATGGTGATGGGCATGTTATAAATACCGAAACAAACAGACCATTAGCATCACCTCAAAAGTATCTTCTTCCCGGAAGAGCTGAACTGAACTCCCTTAAAACTGTTTTTGAGGAATCAGAAGGTGCTACTGTTGAGCTGCAAGAGATTTACTGTCCTTCTGGGAGCTAAAAGCAATACCTCGCTGCAGTCCCAGCCCCTACTAGCTAAAGTGAGACACTGGGAGCTGGTCTACACTAAGGCTGTAAGACGACTTAAGTTACCCTACTTCAGTTACGTGAGGTACGTAACTGAAGTCAGTGCAACTTAGGTCGACCTTCAGTGGTGTCTACACTCTCCCAACTACTTACCTTCTGCCTCTCAGGGAGGTGGAGTACCAGATGTAGATTGGAGAACACTTTGCCATCTACTTACCTTGTCTTAACGAGACCCACTAAATTGACACTGCTGCATTGATCGCACAGTGCTTATTTAGCCAGAAGTATAGAAAAGCCCTGGGTCAGATTTATTCCTAGAGTCAACAGTTAATTTGGCTCACTATGCCTGTGCCTTTTACTTAATGGTGCACAATGTCACCAATACATGGACAAAGCAGCCCTTCTATCATTTAGCATTTTTTATTTAAGTAAAGATGGTATCAAGTGGTGGATGACAATTCAGTGATTATACATGGTTTGAGGTTAGAAGAATAATGTTTTCAGTCTCTGCATTATCATTGTGATTCTTCCCTTACATTATGTTTGTAGATCGGTGCCTGTTTGTGCATCTCAACAGGCGAATACTATATTTAGCTAATTTGACATCACTTGTTTTGGCAGCACTCTCACTTAATTTAAGTGAAAAGCTCCCTTGCATATTATGCAAATACACAATACAGCCTTGTGATGAGAAAAGAATATCACATTTTTTTCTATTCTAATTTGTCCCACTGGGACAAATTGAGAAGTCTAATGAAATTTGCTTCCTTCCCCTTTTATTTTTAAAATAACATAGTTGTCAACACACAGAAAGTGAAATAATTTTCTGTGTCATACACATTAGCAGGAAATCTAAACAAGCTATATTTGATGTTATCTGACCATTACTACCTTCCTAGAAAGATTCAATGGGTACAATATTACGTTATTTATACTATGAATTTTGTTAAGGCACTGTTGCAATTACTGTGTTATTGCATATCTTATTGCTCAGAATCAGCATTAATGTTATTACATTTCTTCTAAAATCACCTTATAAGAGCATTCAAGCAAATGTGTCTGGCTCAGGTAGCTTTCTCCTATTTCCTCTCAGAATGCAGCTCATGTGTAGAGAACAGGGATGGCCTGAACACAAGAGATCGTGGCTTTGTTCCCAGTCCTGACAAGTAAGTGTACTTCCTCTGTGCCAGTTAATCTAGCTGACCAAATCTTCCACAGAAGGTGGTGGAATAACACTTTCCTACTACACAGGCAAACTGGGAGGGTTAACGTTTAAGGTTCCAAAGATAAAAGTGCTAATTATTATCCTTATTATCTGAATCGTTGGCTGCTAGCCTTAGTAAGTTAGGACTGGACAAGGCAAATACCAGGCCTTCATTCCCAGCAAAAATATCAAATGGTTGAAAATAATGGACCCAGTCCTACTCAGCATGAAATTCCCATGGACATCATTGCAAGTCCAATTGCACAGAACAGTTGCAGGAGTAGGCCCAACATGAAGGAGCTTGAGGGTCACATTTCAGTGTGGTATAGTTCTGTTGCACCACTGACAAATAAATAAAATAAATAGACAAGCTTCCAGTTCTACTGCGTTGTTTGATGGGGCGGCGTAACATGCAAGCTGAATGGCTGCTGGAAGCTAGTTTTCTCCCTTTAACAAGTAAAATGGGAAAGAAGCCAAATATAATAATTGAAAGACTGACCTATAGCCACAACAAGCATGCATAACTGATCTTTACTGATCACAAAAACATGCTCAGTGGTTGGAAGCACTGTATTATTTAGTAGTACTATTGTGTTATTAACTGGGGACACAATCTTGTTCTTCCAGTTTTAGTCACAGTTTATTGATAACTGGATTGATGTGGCTGGCTTCATCCCTTCATTTTCAACAAATCACTTCCTTATATTCTGACCTGGTTGAGAAATTCAGCTTGATGCTTATGTTGACAGGTGGTATTAATTTGCAGTGAAATCATGCCGTATAATTACTAGTAATTCACACTGGTCAGGGGGCATTTAGTTAACAAAATGAAGCTATATTAATTGTGCCGTAGAGACACAGTTTATGATAGTTGACTTAAATCTCAGTAAAATATTTTCAGTTATAATTGTGGTTAATAGCCCACTCAATGGTCAAGTTATTGTGTTTTACTGCTATAATGGTAAGAAAGAGCAAAACTTTTCACACTAATTTTTGATTTCTTCTACAATAAGACCAATCTATTGTGACTTAGTGACCTGAAGCAATGAATATATATATACATAATGGATTAAATTTATAAGTCAATGACAAATCTCCCATTGTCTTCAGTGAGGCCAGGATTTCATCTCACTTATATGCACATAGTACACATGGAGTTGCAAAGTCATAACAGTACTATTTGGATCTTGGTATGGCTGACCCTCTAGATAATGTCCTCCCCTTGACTTTTAATATTAACATTGTGAACAGGAGCACGTTCACTTCTGTTCTTGGAATAAACCAGATGGACTGAAAAAAAAAGAAAAAGTGTTGGGCATTGTTAGAAATACTTCTTTAATTCTGCAGCCTTAAACACTGTCATGTGGAACTATATATGTCTAGTGAAAACTCTATTGACAGTGGACTATATGGCATTAAATTATAGTTGTATAGGGATTTCTCCTTGCATCTTCTTGAACATTGTTTACCAGATAACATGGGATTTTTTTTTCCTTTTATGGTTTTTAAAAGACAAAACAAACAAACAACAGTTCCTAACTGTAACAGAAAGTAAGGTACCCAACACCTAGTGAATTGAATGGAGAGATTCCCATTGATGTCAGTGGCATCTATTTACACTCCTGATCTATGTTCACTTATTGTCAGTTTGACAATATTTCTACCCCAATCAATTATATATTTACAATGTAGTATGATTTGTGTATGAATTGGAAAGGCCTGACCTAAACCTTGACTGAATTATCCTGATTGAGAAAGGTCTCAACCCTGAATAACATTCTATTCAGGGCTTAAATTCAGCTGGAGCCCACTGGAGCAGAGCTCCAGTAAAATATTTCCAATCCACGGGAGCCCCGGTGCACACCACCGGGCTAAAGTCATGAAGCCCAGTGCCTACCGTAGGGCTGAAGACCCAAGCCATGGTGCCTGTTGCACGGCAGAAGCCCCAAACTCTGGCATGCCCTGCGAGGTTGAAGCCCCAAGTCCTGGCGTCCTCTGCCCCCTACCCCACAGGGTTGTAGCCCCAAACTCTGGTGCCTACTGTGGGACTAAAGCCCTCCCCACCCTACAGGGCTAAAGCCCTGAGATTCCCAGTCCCACAGCTGAACCTGAAACTCCAAATGGGGAGGGGGGGGGCGTTCTGGGAAATAATCTCTGAGAATGTAAACCCTGATTCTATTATTATTTTTGCAAAATGTCAAATCCCAAGGTTCTCACTCAGTCAGACCAAATTTCTCTAGGTTCTTATACAATACTCATCAACATGGCATCACCTCTGTATATGCCATCCTCTTCACTACACACACACTTACACAATGCTGTTTTGTTATACACTTTAGTATTTTGTGTTTTCTTTTTAATGTGGGTTGTTTTTATATCGTATCAATTTAACTCACACCCAAAGAAAGGATTCTGCAGGTTTTTTTTTTATACAATTATAATTCTAGCTATTAATATTAGACCATCACAGAAGTGCATTTTTAAAAGCTGCTTAGGCTACTTCTATACTGGCATGCATACTCAGTTACTTGACTGTGTACATGTTCACACATGGTCCCCATACCTGCACTGAGCATCCACATATGGCATGCTGGATACAGGCATAACACTGTGTACACACATCAACCCCCATCCACACTGCTGCTTTTGTTACATGATGTTAGTGCTACCATTTTGGGGGTGGTATCCCAGGTTTCTGTGCATCACAAGGAGACACTGTAGGAACCATTTTGCTGTGTGTTGTAGATACTGTCCACTGCCTTTGTACATTTGCCGATAGCAGTTCCTGCTCACCTCTCCCTCTGGCCAAATTGGTGGAAGACATGAAGAAAATGGATGATGATCTAGTTCTGCTCCTGTTCCTTGTTGTGGACAAATGTTTGTGCACTGGGGTAGGTGATCAGGAAGATGCAGGATGGAATCTGGGCCGTTTTCTAATATGCTGAAGAAAGCTGACTGGGAGGGTGAATAACAATCCATTCTGGTCCCCTGGGACAGATATGATGAATGCTGGAATTGACATAGTACGCCCAAAGGTGGACCATCGCTTCTGGTGCAGGACAACCAGCACAGTGTGGTGGGATCACATCATTTTGGAAACCTGGGATGGCCAGCAGTGGCTTCAGAACTTCTAAATGAGGAAACACACTTCCATGGAGCTGCACGAAAAGCTTGCACCACATCTCCAGCACCAGAACACGCAATTCAGACCAGCTATATCAGTGCAGAAAGGGGTGGCTATTGACCCATGAAAGATGTCAACCCCAGACAGCTATCAGTTAGTTGCAAACCACTTTGGGGTTGGAAAGTCCATTGTCGGGGTCATGGTCATGCGGGTGTGCAAGGCAAACAACACTAAATCTACCCATGGTGGATACCATAAGCAAAATTCCAGAAATAATAGCTGGATTACAGAGGATGGGACTTCCAAACAGTGCAGGAGTCATCTATGGCATGCACATGCCACTACTTTGCTAACCAAAAGGGTGAGTGAGTGTGTGAACTGGAAAAGTTATATTCACCACAGAGGCAGATTGATGAACATGGGGAAACACTGGAAAGGTTCATGATGTCAGGCTGCTGAGGAGAACAGGATTGTCCATAGGTAGGGGGATAATGCACTTTTTCCCCCCAGAAACTACATTGTTCTCTTCTGTGTGTCTGTGGCAACAGTTATGTTGGGGGACCCCTCATATCCACTCCTAACTTCGCTCATGAAACTATACCCTGACATAAATGAGCATGGAAAAAAGGGAATTCATCTACAGACTCAGCAGGTATAGAATGGTTATGGAGTGTATTTGGTAGCCTGAACTCTCATTGGTACTGCTTACACACCCGTCTGGATGTCAATGTACCCAGTGCCATTCACATAATCATCACCTGTGGGAAAACGGGAGTGCTTCTATCCGGATTGGGCACAGGACAAGTCTGGTTTAAAAACTTTGCACAGCCAGTCAGATCCCACCCACCTGCACAGTGGTTTTCATGCCCAGCACACAAAGGACATCAGAGATACAATATGTTCACACTTATTGGAACAAGAGGAAGGCAGAGAGAGACCTTTGCCTTTGCCAAAGGACATCTTCACACCCTGTGCAGCTGCTGGAACAGTGCACATTAAAGAACATTGGCAGACAGTTTTGGAGCTGCATAGCTTTTGGAGGGTTTTATTCTTCTGTAGCCAGTGGTCATTAGCCATTTGTTCCTGTAACTATTCACCCATTATAGAAAACTACAGGACACTATAAGTATAGAAGCACTGGGTTAGCACTTTAGGGTTTGGGTTTGTGCTGTGGATGATGGCAGGCGAGTTGCAATGCAATCATTATGCAATGCTTTTGTCTTAATTGCCTTCACTTGTTTACCAACCTCTGTTATCAGAACCATTTAATCTCTCTTAACAACCTTATGAACATTTTGGGGAGATGGTCAGTTAATTCCAGGGGCTATGTTGCCAGTTTGTAATTTTGTCTGTAGAAGATGGCGATTTTCAAGATACCAGAATGGAAAAGAGAGGTGGCTTTTCAGTCCTGTGGAGGAGATCCAACAATTTATGTCAGAGAGATATTTTGGCTAGTGTTCACCTGTCAGCATATTGATGAATGGAGGAGTTTGGTCAGTTATGAAGGTGGACCAAGAAGATTTGCACTGCTGTGGAACCTCGAGATCTAGGTGGAGTTTCTACCACATCAGAAATTTGCTGAAACATTCTTACAGGACTGGAAAGAAATTTGAATGAAAACTGACTATATTCTCAGCTAGCAGATGGAGTTTCCATGGAAAGGGAGAAGTGAACCATGAGCACCATGCACTCCTCCACTGAGCATCACCAGAAAATCTGGCCCTTCTGCTTGCCTAACAACCATAGAATCATAGAATTGTAGGAGTGGAAGGGACCTCGAGAAGACTAAGTATTATCTATTCTAGCCATCCCTGGCAGGTGTTTGTCTAACCTGCTCTTAAAAATCTTCAGTGATGGAGATTCCACAATTTACCTAGATAATTTATTCCAGTGCTTAACTACCCTGACAATTAGGAAGTTTTTCTAATGTCCAGATTAAACTGCCCCTGCTGCAATTTAAGACCATTGCTTCTTGTCCTATCCTCAGAGATTAAAGAGAACATTTTTTCTCCATCCTCCTTGTAACAACCTTTTATGTATTTGTAAACTGTTATCAGTGGTGGAATGGACAGGGAAAAAAAGAGACACTCCACAACTGTATTTCATTCCCTCAAGTTTCAGATCAGCACCACAAGCCACTTGCTATCCACAACAAATCAACACTTCACTGCATTTGTCCAACTACCAGACTGGATCATTTTCCCATCCTCACCCTCCATTTTCACTTGCTTGCACAGAAGGCTTGGTGCAGGGAGAGGCCAGACAGCAGGCAAAGGGACAGGAACAATTTTTGAAATCTTCCTGTGGAGAAAACTGCTGTAATATTCTTTGGACTATCAAAACATTCTCTTGCTGGATCTTATTCTCCTCCATCACATTCCACATGGTTCCAATTTGTAAAGGGACAGTACGATTGGGGGTTGGGGTGGGGAAGCACTGAAACTGTGTAATGTTCCCAGGAAGAAAAGCCGGCTGTTACTAACCTTAGACAACCAACCATCCTCATTCAAGACATTTCTAAATCAGCCTTCTTCCTTCTCCTGGTCTGCCTGGACCCCAAGACCATTGCTGCCTGTGTGCTGGCTGAGAAATGCATTGACCCAGGGGCACAATGATTGTTCCTTAATAATCTGTTTTATAGCTTCTGTCAAATGTGTAATAGGAATTCATGGGAAATCAATAAACTCATTGATTTATAGTTGTGTCTTGCTCAGGGACCATTTCAGGGTGGACCAGAGCTCGGATTGCACTTAAAATCAGGGATGTAGCAAGAGGGAATATTGGTGGGGAGGGGGAGGGTCCATTGTAACATACCAGCCTCAGGTTCTGGTTCCAGCTGTGGCTTGGGGTTCTCCTCAGGCTTGTCAGGGGGTTAGCGGCAGGGCTTCCTCAACTGGCTCCTCCAGTAGAGGTTCAAAATGACATCTCCTCAACCTCTGGATCTTCCAGGGCATCCTCCATGGTCCCTGCTGTTTCCAAGCCCTGGCCCTCATTGGCATCCCATCAGATGATGAGGCTGGCAGGGTTGAGGAGAGGGTCATGAGGCTCTTTAGCCTCTGTACTGGGACCCCTTGACAGTACCCAGTCCAGCTCAGTTTGGAAGGGGCATGTACAATAAAGCTTCCCAGAGCCACTGTTAAGAGCATCTTTTTTTCCTCCAGTACAGGAGCCTCAGGTGCTTGATATGTTCCTGGCTCTGGGCTGATGTCCACTTAATGCTGCCTGCTCCAGCCTCTGTTAAGTTTCCCAGAACTGGTGAATGTTCCTGCTGTACCAGGTGAAGTCTTGGAGTTCAGAGTACTCCGACCACACATTGATCAGCACTTGGATATAGTTGATGGGTCAGGGGGCTGATCTCAGAATCCATATTCACCTGTACTGAATAAAAGAGCACAGAGGAAAGCTGTTCTGATGTGGTCAGCGCAGCTTGCTACTACCAGTGAAAATGAGTGGACAGGGACCTTTATAGATTGGTTAAGGGTCAGGCAGAAAAGGGTTTAGTGCATAATGGGAATGGAGGTGGAGGAGTATTGAAATATGTCACCTGGTGCATGCCCCTTACCCCCTCCACACTGGTATGGTTATGGGGCCATGCCGCAATCCTCAGGCATGCTAGCTTACTTGCCCTGTCCTCTCTTTCAGACACAGGCTTCTGGGGTTTAAATGTGGACAGTAGGGGGATTATGGCAGAACCGGCACATGAACATGTGTACTGTCACTAGTGTGGATGTGTATGCAATAACTGATTTGAAAGATTGAGTTTTTTATGAAAATGTTTGCAAAAAAATGGCCATATTTTGTCAAAAAGTTGGAATTTGAATTTTTTTGATCAGCTCCAGTAGAGAATTATGTCTGAACAAAAGCAATTTCTCTCTCTCTCTTCCCACCTCTTTTTTTATAATGTAAGAGAGAGCACAAAACTCCTGAGAAGAAACACTGAGATAGGAAAAGTATCTGTTTCCACCACTCCAAGTCTATATCTCAGAAGAAATAAAAGAGATTGTTATTCATTGCTGAAATATCTTTCTTAATGCTCCTAGCATTTCTTATTGGCATCGCAATCAGCAGACTTAGCAGCAATAATGAAAAGTAGAAAGGTGAGACTGAAAAGTGATATGAAAAGAGAAATGCTTGAGCAATAAAGGAACATATGTAAGGCAGACAGGTGGGATTGCGGTAGTTAAAGGTCTGTCAAGCTTTCCATTACCACAGCAGTACAGCCCTAACTGAATGTTAATATAAGTGAACCACTTGGAAGACACCCTTGAAAGTCTTCAGAAACTGTTGAGAAAATAAGAGAAGCTAAAAATACATGAGAAATAGACAAGGTGTAAGGAAGGAACAGAGATAATCAATGCCTGAATGGTAGGAGTAAGAAATACACCCATATATGAGTGAGAAACATGAGAAGAAAGAGAGAAAATTAATGCACTTATCTCATCTATTTCTCTTTTAGAAGCTCAGCAATAAAACAGAAATAAGTGAGCCAATTTGAGAGCTCCTATTGTAAGGGGAGACTTTGGCAAACCAGTAAAGTACCTGAAACCACTATGGCTTACTGCTAAAAGCAGCCAAGTCAGCAGGCTGTAAATTGGCCATTTAGCAGTCTCAGTTTAACCAAGGCAGGACGGGAAGGGGTTTTTGGGTGCCACAGAGGGGGCAGCTTGACCCCGTGTCCTTCCTGATAAGAATTGTGCTGAAGTTGCTGATACATGCTGTCATAAATATAAAGGGAAGGGTAAACCCCTTTGAAATCCCTCCTGGCCAGAGGAAAACTCCTTTCACCTGAAAAGGGTTAAGAAGCTAAAGGTAACCTCGCTGGCACCTGACCAAAATGACCAATGAGGAGACAAGATACTTTCAAAAGCTGGGAGGAGGGAGAGAAACAAAGGGTCTCTGTCTGTCTGTCTGTCTGCTGTTTCTGTTGGGGATAGACCAGGAATGGAGTCTTAGAATGTCTAGTAAGTAATCTAGCTAGGTATGTGTTAGATTATGATTTCTTTAAATGGCTGAGAAAAGAATTGTGCTGAATAGAATAACTATTTCTGTCTGTGTATCTTTTTTGTAACTTAAGGTTTTGCCTAGAGGGGTTCTCTATGTTTTGAATCTAATTACCCTGTAAGGTATCTACCATCCTGATTTTACAGAGGTGATTTCTTTACTTCTATTTCTATTAAAAGTCTTCTTGTAAGAAAACTGAATGCTTTTTCATTGTTCTCAGATCCAAAGGTCTGGGTCTGTAGTCACCTAGGCAAATTGGTGAGGCTTTTTACCAAACCTTGTCCAGGAAGTGGGGTGCAAGGTTTTGGGAAGTATTTTGGGGGGAAGGATGTTTCCAAACAGCTCTTCCCCAGTAACCAGTATTTATTTGGTGGTGGTAGCGGCCAATCCAAGGACAAAGGGTGGAATATTTTGTACCTTGGGGAAGTTTTGACCTAAGCTGGTAAAGATAAGCTTAGGAGGCTTTTCATGCAGGTCCCCACATCTGTACCCTAGAGTTCAGAGTGGGGGAGGAACCTTGAAATGGTGGCAGAGTGGTGGGATTAACCTGAAATCATTTTGAGAACCAGTTAAGATTTTTTGAACTAGAAATACAGATTTAAAAAAAAAGAATTTTTTTTCCTTTGGAAAGGAAGTCCAGAAAGCAGCTGAAACTGAAAGCAGCTTGTTTTTTCTCTGCTTTGTGGCCAAGCAGAGATAAGAGGAGATTATCTTTGTGAATTGCAGGTTTTCTTTGCCTGGAGGCAGGGTACTTAACTCCTGGAGGGAAATTCACAGTCTTCCAACCCAGAGGTTTTTTTTTTCCCTAAAAGTAAATGGGGGGGGGGGTGTTCTACCCATTTGCCTGGAGACAAAAGTGGCAGGGTTTTTTTTGGGGGGGGGATTTTGATTTTTTACAAGGAGCATAAGTTTGAAAAGGAATTTTTTTTTCCTTTGGGCTGCTGGTAAGCAGGTTTCCAAGTAGTTGGAGGTTTTTTGCTTTGATTTGGGCCCAGAGCAGAGACAAGGGAATTGTCTTTTTCTGTAGGCTGACAATCACTATCAGAGAACAGGTATTCTATTCCAGCACAGCAAAATTTTACAGCCAAGTTTTGTTTGTTTATTTCTAAACCTCGGGTGTAAAGTTAGTTAAAAACAGAGAGGTAAAGATGTCAGGCACCAAGGCACTACAAAAATTGGAGTTAGCCAAACTGGAGACAATGAAAGAAACCGAAAAAGCTCTAGAAGCTGCTCACAGGAGAGCAATGGAGGCAAAGGAGAAAGAAAGGGAGGCAGCGAAAGAGGCAGAACAACACCAAGTGGCTGCTCACAGGACAGCTATGGAAGCAAGGGACAAAGAAATGGAGGAGAAGGAAAAAGAGAGGCAACATGTGGAGGAGATGGAGAAGATAAAGGCTCAGCAGAATATACCAACAAACCCTAGCAATCCTTCTCCAGGTACCACTTCCCATCCCAGAAAGTTCCCCACCTACAAGGCAGGTGATGATACTGAGGCCTTCTTAGAAAACTTCGAAAGGGCCTGCCTTGGGTACAACATCTCTACTGACCAATACATAGTAGAGCTGAGGCCGCAGCTCAGTGGACCCTTAGCTGAGGTGGCAGTTGAAATGCTTAAAGAACACATGAACAAGTATGAACTGTTTAAATCCAAGGCGAGAGTCAGAATGGGGATAAAACCCGAGCAGTCTCGCTGGAGGTTCAGAGCCCTAAGGTGGAAACCAGATGTGTCATTTACCCAACATGCCTACCACATTGTGAAACATTGGGATGCCTGGATATCAGGAGCAAGTGTTGAATCTCCAGTAGATGTGCCCTTCCTAATGCAAATGGAACAATTCTTAGAGGGGGTTCCTGAGGAAATAGAAAGATACATCCTAGATGGGAAGCCCAAAACTGTAATCGAGGCAGGAGAGATGGGAGCCAGATGGGTGGAGGTGGCAGAGAAGAAGAAAACTGGTCGCAGTTGGAGCAGAGATCAGAAGGGAAAACCCCAGACCACACCCTATTACCGGGGGCCGCCCAAGGCCCCACCTACCTCCCAAAGAACCCTCCAGACCCCTTATCGTCCCACCACTCCGTTCTCCAGCAACCCACCTCGCCCCAGTGACCCGTCAGCTGGACGATGTTTTAAATGTAATGAGCTGGGGCATGGAAAGGCCAACTGCCCTAAGAACCCCAATAGATTACATTTCATTGCACCGGAATCACACCAGAGGTCCGCAGGCCCAGATACCTCCCAGGTACCCTTGGAGCAGAGGGAAACTGTGAGTGTGGGCAGGAAGAAGGTCACCGTGTGGAGGGACACCGGAGCACAAGTGTCAGCTATCCATGCTTACTTAGTGGACCCCAATTTAATCAACCCAGAGATCCAAGTGACGATTCAACCCTTCAAGTCCAACTCTTTCAATTTGCCTACAGCCAAGTTGCCTGTCCAGTACAAGGGCTGGTCAGGAACATGGACTTTTGCAGTCTATGATGATTATCCCATCCCCATGCTGTTGCGGGAAGACTCGGCCAATCATGTGAAGCAGGCCAAGAGGGTGGGAACGGTCACCCGCAGCCAGGCTAAACAAGCCGTGAGGCCTAGCTCTGTTCCGGAAACTTCTATCAGGACCTGGTCAGAGGTGATGGACCCAGACTTCAGGCCAATGTCTGAAGTGGATCCAGTCCCAGAGACTCAGACGGAACCAATCCCAGAACCGGAACCAGCCGAACAACCAACACCAGACCCATTGCCAGCACTGAATCCAGTACTTGCAACCTCAGCACCAGAGGGCCCCACTGAACCTGAACTGGCAGCAGCCCATAACCATACACAAGAGGCTCAGCCGGAGCCTGAATCCCAACACAGTGCACCAGCGGAGAGCGGTTCACAGTCAATGGAAACAGCCCCATCCCCCACATCGCTTCCAGAGGGACCAAGCATAGGTCCACAATCCAATGAGGAACTGATGTCTCCAGCATCAAGGGAACAGTTCCAGACCGAACAGGAAGCAGATGAAAGCCTCCAGAGAGCTTGGATGGTGGCACAGAGCAACCCACCGCCTCTCAGCTCTTCTAATCGATCCAGGTTTGTTGTAGAAAGAGGACTTTTATACAAGGAAACTCTTTCTGGTGGACACCAGGAAGATTGGCATCCTCAGAGACAGTTGGTAGTTCCAACTAAATACCGGGCCAAACTTTTGAGTTTAGCCCACGATCACCCTGGTGGCCACGCTGGGATGAACAGGACCAAAGACGGTTTGGGGGGGCCATTCCACTGGGAGGGAATGGGCAAGGATGTTTCTACCTATGTCCGGTCTTGTGAGGTATGCCAAAGAGTGGGGAAACCCCAAGACCAGGTCAAAGCCCCTCTCCAGCCACTCCCCATCATTGAAGTTCCATTTCAGCGAGTAGCTGTGGATATTCTGGGTCCTTTTCCGAAAAAGACACCCAGAGGAAAGCAGTACATACTGACTTTCATGGATTTTGCCACCCGATGGCCGGAAGCAGTAGCTCTAAGCAACACCAGGGCTAAAAGTGTGTGCCAGGCACTAGCAGACATTTTTGCCAGGGTAGGTTGGCCCTCCGACATCCTCACAGATGCAGGGACTAATTTCCTGGCAGGAACTATGGAAAACCTTTGGGAAGCTCATGGGGTAAATCACTTGGTTGCCACTCCTTACCACCATCAAACAAATGGAGAAGTTTAATGGAACTTTGGGGGGCATGATACGTAAATTCGTAAATGAGCACTCCAATGATTGGGACCTAGTGTTGCAGCAGTTGCTCTTTGTCTACAGAGCTGTACCACACCCCAGTTTAGGGTTTTCCCTATTTGATCTTGTATATGGCCGTGAGGTTAAGGGGCCATTGCAGTTGGTGAAGCAGCAATGGGAGGGATTTACACCTTCTCCAGGAACTAACATTCTGGACTTTGTAACCAACCTACAAAACACCCTCTGGACCTCTTTAGCCCTTGCTAGAGAAAGCTTACAGGATGCTCAAAAAGAGCAAAAAGCCTGGTATGATAAACATGCCAGAGAGCGTTCCTTCAAAGTAGGAGACCAGGTCATGGTCTTAAAGGCGCTCCAGGCCCATAAAATGGAAGCATCGTGGGAAGGGCCATTCGTGGTCCAGGAGCGCCTGGGAGCTGTTAATTATCTCATAGCATTCCCCACCTCCAACCGCAAGCCTAAGGTGTACCATATGAATTCTCTAACGCCCTTTTATTCCAGAGAATTAAAGGTTTGTCAGTTTATAGCCCAGGGAGGAGACGACGCTGAGTGGCCTGAAGGTGTCTACTGTGAAGGGAAATGTGCTGGTGGTGTGGAAGAGGTGAATGTCTCCATGACCTTGGGCGTATGCAGCAACAGCAGATCAAGGAGCTGTGCACTAGGTACTCGCCAACATTCTCAGCCACCCCAGGACTGACTGAACAGGCATACCACTCCATTGACACAGGTAATGCTCACCCAATTAGGGTCCAAACTTACCGGGTGTCTCCTCAAGCTAAAACTGCTATAGAACGGGAGATCCAGGATATGTTACAGATGGGTGTAATCCGCCCCTCTGAAAGTGCATGGGCATCTCTAGTGGTTCTAGTTCCCAAACCAGATCGGGAAATACATTTTTGCGTGGACTACCGTAAGCTAAATGCTGTAACTCGCCCAGACAACTATCTAATGCCACACACAGATGAACTATTAGAAAAACTGGGACGGGCCCAGTTCATCTCTACCTTGGACTTAACCAAGGGTTAAGGTACCGCTAGATGACTCTATCAAGGAAAGGTCAGCCTTCACCACACATCTCGGGCTGTATGAATTTAATGTACTCCCTTTCGGGCTGTGAAATACACCCGCCACCTTCCAAAGACTTGTAGATGGTCTCCTAGCGAGATTAGGAGAATATGCAGTCGCCTACCTTGATGATGTGGCCATATTTTCGGATTCCTGGGCAGACCACCTGGAACATCTACAAAAAGTCCTTGAACGCATAAGGGAGGCAGGACTAACTGTTAAGGCTAAGAAGTGTCAAATAGGCCTAAACAGAGTGACTTACTTTGGACACCAGGTGGGTCAAGGAACTATCAGCCCCCTACAGGCCAAAGTGGATGCTATCCAAAAGTGGCCTGTCCCAAAGTCAAAGAAACAGGTTCAATCCTTCTTAGACTTGGCCGGTTATTACAGACTATTTGTACCGCAATACAGCCAAATCGCTGCCCCACTGACAGACCTAACCAAAAAGAAACAGCCAAATGCTGTTCAGTGGACTGAAAAGTGTCAGAAGGCCTTTAACAAGCTTAAAGCGACACTCATGTCTGACCCTGTACTAAGGGCCCCAGACTTTGACAAACTGTTCCTAGTAACCACAGATGCGTCCGAGCGTGGTGTGGGAGCAGTTTTAATGCAGAAAGGACCTGATCAAGAATTCCACCCTGTAGTGTTTCTCAGCAAAAAAAAACTGTCTGAGAGGGAAAACAACTGCTCAGTCACTGAAAAAGAATGTTACGCCATTGTCTACGCTCTGGAAAAGCTACGCCCATATGTTTGGGGACGGCGTTTCCACCTGCAAACCGACCATGCTGCACTAAAGTGGCTTCACACCGTCAAAGAAAATAGCAAAAAACTTCTTCGGTGGAGTTTAGCTCTCCAAGATTTTGATTTTGACATCCAACACATCTCAAGAGCTTCTAACAAAGTGGCTGATGCACTCTCCCGTGAAAGTTTCCCAGAATCAACTGGTTAAAATCGTCCTTGAGATGTAGAAAATATTGTTAGTCTTTATGTACTTGGTAGTATATTTAGAGATGCATGTGTCTTATTAACTCTGTTTTCCTAGAGCTCCAGGAAGAAATCCCAGCCAGAGTTTCACCCTAGCTGAGATTTGGGGGGCATGTCATAAATATAAAGGGAAGGGTAAATCCCTTTAAAATCCCTCCTGGCCAGAGGAAAACTCCTTTCACCTGTAAAGGGTTAAGAAGCTAAAGGTAACCTCGCTGGCACTTGACCAAAATGACCAATGAGGAGACAAGATACTTTCAAAAGCTGGGAGGAGGGAGAGAAACAAAGGGTCTCTGTCTATATGCTGTTTCTGTCGGGGATAGACCAGGAATGGAGTCTTAGAACTTTTAGTAAGTAATCTAGCTAGGTATGTGTTAGATTATTTCTTTAAATGGCTGAGAAAAGAATTGTGCTGAATAGAATAACTATTTCTGTCTGTGTATCTTTTTTGTAACTTAAGGTTTTGCCTAGAGGGGTTCTCTGTTTTGAATTTAATTACCCTGTAAGGTATCTACCATCCTGATTTTACAGAGGTGATTTCTTTACTTCTATTTACTGCTATTTCTATTAAAAGTCTTCTTGTAAGAAAACTGAATGCTTTTTCATTGTTCTCAGATCCAAGGGTTTGGGTCTGTAGTCACCTATGCAAATTGGTGAGGCTTTTTACCAAACCTTGTCCAGGAAGTGGGGTGCAAGGTTTTGGGAAGTATTTTGGGGGGAAAGACGTTTCCCAACAGCTCTTCCCCAGTAACCAGTATTAGTTTGGTGGTGGTAGCGGCCAATCCAAGGACAACGGGTGGAATATTTTGTACCTTGGGGAAGTTTTGACCTAAGCTGGTAAAGATAAGCTTAGGAGGTTTTTCATGCAGGTCCCCACATCTGTACCCTAGAGTTCAGAGTGGGGAAGGAACCTTGACACATGCATTTTAGAAGAACAGGATGTGCCCCAGGGAATGTCTATCAGGGCCTCAAGGCTGCAAACTCTGGAAAAACCCACACCTGGTTAATTGATAATCAGAAGGAACCTCTTGCTTGACCATTGAAACTGCTTACTTAAGAAGTTTGCTTTAAGGGACATGTCATTCTATTACTAATGTATAAATAAGGGGAAAAAGTTTGAGGTGGTGGTACTCTTCAGGACTGGACTCTCTCTCTCTCTCTGGATGCAGCTTGTGTTCCCCACCGGCAGACGGGCTGCCGCTGTGCCACTCGAGAGCCACACTCAGCTTTGGTAATTATCAATGGTTGGGGGTGTTTTACTAACCTGTTGCGGATGTGTGCATAAGTGCTCGAGACTAAGTAAAGTTTAGCTTTAAGTGAAAGCACTCTTGTGTTCTCCTGTTTGTTCCAGCCATCTATTGGTCGGATGGCCGTCTCTCCCTTGATTTATTTTCTGACACCACCTCGCACAGAGTAAAAGTTACCAAGAGCTTTGGGTTGAAAGAACCCCGGGTAACACTATTTTAAAAGTATAGTTTTATTTTGTCATGTAATGATAAATGGCCAAACTGGTTAATTTAAAATATGTATGAATGAATGGGGGCGGGGAAATCACTTTTAGGCTAAAAATGTACATACCGAGTTTCAGCCTGCAGCACATTCTTATGGCTGATTTCCAAATAGCTGAAGAATGGGATTTACAATGGGAAAGTTGACAGGACCTTAATTATAATGGCATTAGATGGGTGCTACTATAATTAATTTGTTCAGATAAGGATAGCAACTGAAACAATGAGTTTTAGGCTACAATTAAGACTGTTTCAGTGCCACCCATCACACTTTTGATATTGTAATGGAAAGGTCACAAAACTAGGGATGCTAAATTTTCTTCCTGGCTTATATCAGCCTTAAATACAATTGAAAAATCCAACAAAATAGAAAGCATTTGCTCTTCTCTGACAGATCATAATTTCTTTAACATTAAATAAGACACTAAGTGCTGTAAAGTAGACTGGTGGGCTTTTATTCAGCACATTACTTTTCTCCAGATCCTGGTTCCAAATCACCTTCCATTCACTCTCAGTGGGCCCCCTTAAAAAATTACATTTTGAAAGATCAGCCCAGGAAGTTCCCACATGCAAACACTCATTTTAAACTGTAGCCAAAGCAGAAATATAGCAGTCTTAATTTCTGCTGTAAAATGGGAAAAGGAAGGGTTAGGCTCACAGAAACTTTTGAGGAGTCATTCATTGGTCATAGTAATGGGGTAACCATCCCACACAAAGCAGAGCAGGTTAAATTAGGCTAATTAGCTTGATAAACAGCAGCTGGGGGAGAGCCAGGGCTTAAAAGGCTAATTGATGATGAAGACCAGTTGGGCAGGGGCAGCCTGAGCCAGCAAACTGGGAACAGAGTAAGGTTACAGGGGAAGTAGTCTGTAGTCACTCACTGGGAGGAGAGAGTTTGGGCTGGAAAACCTAGAGGACAGAAGAAAAAGCAGAGTGGTAGGAAGGAGTACAGGGTAATAGCCATAAGGTCTGGAAGGAAGCAGACCATAGTTGCTAGACATAGGGTCCCTGGATTGAAGCCTGGAGTAGTGGTGAGGCCCGGTTTCCTCTCGCAGCCCCTTAAAAAGTGGCATAGGATCTTGCCTTAGATTGTAAGGGTACCTGGAGTGGCATGAGGACAGCTGGTCCACTGTGACTTTGATACCCCCAGAAAAGGAAATGTGGACAGTGACCTGGCTGGAGCCCCAAGTCACTAAGGGGGAGCATGCTGAATCCTGGGAAGTAAAAGGGGATGCAGCAAGAAGAAATAATGTAGGGGGGTGTCAAATGTGCCTGGAGCGAATCCCTGAGCAGCTAGGTGCCCTAGCAGTGAGTGAACCCTATTACAGTTATATTCTAGAACTTGCCAACCTTATTGCTTGTTTTCACTTGGGGGGTACCATTTTCAAATGGCTGACATACTATGCATGCTTATTCAGATTCTTTAGTTCCTTCCCATCAGTTAACATAGTGGGAATTCAATAATACACTATGTAGGTTGAGAAAACATTAGCTGGATATTGTGAGTAGATAGAATAATTCTATTTCCTTTTTCTGACAATGAATCATCATTTCTTTTGCATTACATCTTGTTCGATGCATATTTAAATGATTGGAGTCTGAATCTAGAGAGATACTTCAGGCAATTTTCATGTAAAGCTTACTGGACAAAAAACTTGGTCTTCTGTAAATTTCCAATTACATTTTTGTTTGGTATGAAGCACTGAGTCAATGTGAATATTGTCTTGAGGATTTTTCAGCTCATTCTCAAGGGAAACTATTCCAGGTTTTTCAACTTTCTTTTTTAGGCCAAATGCTGAATTTTCAATAATTACACTGAGTTCCTAGTATACAATATGCATCCTCCTCCATAGAGGAGTCATGTAAATGGAACTCATTACCACAAGAGCACAGAATAACCAGGGCCATCTTAAGGATACAATGTAAGATACTTCTTTGACTTAGCTTCACATCAACAAGAGAGTTAAATCCTATCTGTCCAGGGGCAGGAATTATGCTCTTGCTGGAGTTTCACAGTTCTGTAGGGCTCTCAGACATCCCAGCAATCAGCATGATACAAGTGACTGGTTGGAAGATGGTAGGCAGAATGTTAAAACCAGAATTTGCAGGTTCCCCTTCATGTTGGTCTGAAGGCTTAGGTTGGTTTTACACTGGAGAAGAGCCAATAGCATTTAGCAACAGATATTATTATTGATATTTAAGATTTACACAACAGTACACCAAGTTTGGCCCAATTATACTAGGCACTGTACAGGCTTAAAAAATTGGCCTGGTCTGAAAGAAAAAAAATATATAAACACACTTGGATAGAAAATATCATTAAAACATTAAATAAGAACATTTAGGTTGCAAATTCAAGCATGTGATAAAAAATGCCAGATTTATAATTGATAGTATAACTCTAATTCTGCCCCATGGGCATCCAAACAGCAACTTCACTTGCAGTAGAAGTGAGAAAAAGAAAATGGAACTTCTCAACAATTTATATCTCAGGAAAAACCTTAACAAAATGTGGAGGGAAAAAGAAAAGGAACTTCTAGTCTTGAGGTCCTGTTACATTTCAAAGGCCTATTGCAGACAATAGAAGTGTTGGAACTTCCCCAAAAGAGTTGCAAGAATCTCTTCTAATGGGAAGCATTGGGCAATGTAAATACAGAGATTGCTACCACTTCCAAATATAATGCAATTTTTTTTATTGAAAGATATCGAACCAGGAAAAAGGAAACTTAAGGAGAAATGATGAAGACATGTTAAAACTTCATTAGCATGAAATTATGCTGTTCTTATTGAAAACAAAACAGACATTCACAAAATACAGAACAGAAACAGGATTTTATAGGTATCTTTTAAAATTTCAGCTTGATTTTAAAACTGTTCTAAAACCGTTTGTTCCTCTGCTGCAAGAATGTGACCTCAGAGGCAAACAGGAGATAGGAAAAGAGAATCAGAGAGGTTAGCTACCAAATTCAATGGGGTTACATAGGATGTATGTCAGGGAAGAATTTGACTGTAAGCAACTGCACAGCCAGAGAGAGCATGAGTATTGGAGCTTTGATAAGAACTGAAGTCTGAATCAGGTGGTCTTGCCTCCTAGTCGTGTGTGCCAACCACTGGATTTTGCCTTTCTTGCTTTCTGAGAAGTCAAGTTCTCTGCCTTCTTTTCAGAACTACTCAGTTAAACAGTCTAGGTCAGTGGTTCCCAAACTTGTTCCACCGCTTGTGCAGGGAAAGCCCCTGTCGGGCCGGGCCAGTTTGTTTACCTGTCGCGTCCATGGGTTTGGCCAGTCATGGCTCCCAGTGGCCTCAGTTCGCTGTTCCAGGAAATGGGAGCTGCTGGAAGCGGCGTGGGCCAAGGGATGTACTGGCCGCTGCTCCCTGCAGCCCCATTGGCCTGGAACAGTGAACTGCGGCCACTTGGAGCTGCGATTGGGTGAACGTATGGACGCGGCAGGTAAACAAAACGGCCCAGCCCGACAGGGGCTTTCCCTGCACAAGCGGTGGAACAAGTTTGGGAACCATTGGTCTAGGTTAAATGCACAGCACACAGGCATGTAAACACAGGCAGGCTTTTAGGTTGGAAAAGAGGTGATTTAAAATAAATGAGAATAGGGTGACCTTCTCATTATAAATACTCTTGTATTGGCTGAAAGAGATGCCTGGAGGAAAGCTGCACACCCTGGCAGAAACCATTGACCATAATATGCAGGTTATATTTCAATCCAAAGAGAGGTTCTGACAATATAAAAAGGCTATATAGGAGATAAATCAATTTAACTTGTATTTTCTTTGTACTGCTAAATATAAATCTTTTACAGACCAGTGCCTACATTGTATTACTTTACTACAATATTTGGAATAGCTTACATTCTTAATTCTTCCAGTATTGTAGTGTCATTTTTATGATGTTGATGGAATGAAACTTCTCGTCCTGCATAGGATAAGTGAATGGCAGGACTGTATTGTTAAGTCAATCATACATATTTGTACATTTTATATGCCTTTTAATTCAACTCACATGTAGCATATTGCCTTCTGATTATCCTCTTCACCAACAGATAACAAGGACTAATAGTTTATGTCTTTGGTATCCTCTTACCTATAATGGCTTGAAGCTCTTGACTAAATTTAGAGTGGGTGAGGTACTGAAGCTACTTTATTTGTCTTCCACCTGGAAAAGGGTGAGAACTATAAATAACGTTTTTGAAGCTTCCTGTTTTTGCAAAAAGTCAATTGGGCGAAGTGTTCCAGAGCACTTAAGTGAATGAGACTGAAGTCACTTGGATACTCTCAAAAACTTTGCCCAATATGCCTAATAATCATGATAACTAGTTGAATGATGGAGGTCGGAAGCAGGGAAGGCACTGCTGGGTTTTCTTGATGTAAATGCTACTTGCAGTTCAGTAAAGGCAGGTCCTGAGAGTTGCTGAGTCACCCCAAATGCCTATTGTTTTCAGCAGGAATTGGAGGTGCTCAGCAGCTGTCAGAAACAGACCCTTAGTATATCTACGCTGCAGCTGGGACCATTCTTCACAAAAGGAAGGAAGGAAAGTAGCAAAATATGGACCCTGGTCTTCAGAAAAGCAACCTTAGACTCCCGTAGGGAACTGAAGGGCAGGATCCTCTGGGAGGCTAATATGAAGGGGAAAGGAGTCCAGGAAAGCTGGCTGTATTTTAAAGAAGCCTTATTGAGGGCGTAGGAACAAACCATCCCAATGTGCAGAAAGAATAGCAAATATGGCAGGCGACCAGCTTGGCTTAACAGTGAAATCTTCGGTGATCTTAAACACAAAAAGGAAGCTTACAAGAAATGGAAACTTGGTCAAATGACTAGGGAGGAGTATAAAGATGTTGCTCGAGCATACAGAGGTGTAATCAGGAAGGCCAAAACACAACTGGAGTTGCAGTTAGCAAGGGATGTGAAGGGTAACAAGAAGGGTTTCTACAGGTGTGTTAGCAACAAGAAAAAGGTCAAGGAAAGTGTGGGACCCTCACTGAATGGGGGAGGTAACCTAGTGATGGATAATGTGGAAAAATCAGAAGTACTCAATGCTTTTTTTTGCCTCGGTCTTCACAGACAAGGTCAACTCCTACACTGCTGTCCTGGGCAACACAGTATGGGAAGGAGGTAAGCATCCCTCAGTGGTGAAAGAACAGGTTAAGGACTATTTAGAAAAGCTGGACATGCACAAATCCATGGGTCCAGATCTAATGCATCCGAGGGTGCTGAGGGAGTTGGCTGATGTGATTGCAGAGCCATTGGCCATTATCTTTGAAAACTCGTGGTGATTGGGGGAGGTCCTGGATGTTTGGAAAAAGGCAAATATAGTATCTACCTTTAAAAAAGGGAAGAAGGAGAATACGGGGAACTATGGACTGGTCAGCCTCACCTCAGTCCGTGGAAAAATCATGGAGCATGTCCTCAAGGAAACCATTTTGAAACACTTGGAGGAGAGGAAGGTGATCAGGAACAGTCAACATGGATTTACTAAGGGCAAGTCATGCCTGACCAACCTGATTGCCTTCTATGATGAGATAACTGGCTCTGTGGATATGGGGAAAGCAGTGGATGTGGTATATCTTGACTTTAGCAAAGCTTTTGATATGGTCTCCTACAGTATGCTTGCCAGCAAGTTAAAGAAGTATGGGTTGGATAAATGGACTATAAGGTAGATAGAAAGCTGGCTAGATTGTCGGGCTCAACAGGTAGTGATCAATGGCTCGATGTCTAGTTGGCAGTCGGTATCAAGCAGGGGTCAGTCCTGGGGTCAGTTTTGTTCAACATCTTTATTAATGATCTGGATAATGGGATAGATTACACCCTCAGCAAATTCGTGGATGGCACTAAGCTGGGGGGAGAGATAGATAGGCTGGAGGGTAGGGATAGATCCCAGAGTGATTTAGACAAATTGGAGGATTGGGCCAAAAGAAATCTGATGAGGTTCAACAAGGAAAAGTGCAAAGTCCTGCACTTAGGATGGAAGAATCACATGCACTGCTACAGGCTGGTGACCAACTGGCTAAGCAGCAGATCTGCAGAAAATGACCTGGGGATTACAGTGGATGAGAAGCTGGATATAAGTCAGCAGTGTGCCTTTGTTGCCAAGAAGGCTAACAACATTGTCATAAATATAAAGGGAAGGGTAAACACCTTTAAAATCCCTCCTGGCCAGAGGAAAAACCCTTTCACCTGTAAAGGGTTAAGAAGCTAGGATAACCTCGCTGGCACCTGACCAAAATGACCAATGAGGAGACAAGATACTTTCAAAGCTGGAGGGGAGGAGAAACAAAGGTTCGCTCTGTCTTTGTGTTGTTTTTGCCAGGAACAGAAAAGGAATGGAGTCTTAGAACTTAGCAAGTAATCTAGCTAGGTATGCATTAGATTCTGTTTTGTTTAAATGGCTGATAAAATAAGCTGTGCTGAATGGAATATATATTCCTGTTTTTGTGTCTTTTTGTAACTTAAGGTTTTGCCTAGAGGGATTCTCTATGTTTTGAATGTGATTACCCTGAAAGGTATTTACCATCCTGATTTTACAGAGGAGATTCTTTTACTTTTTCTTCAATTAAAATTCTTCTTTTAAGAACCCGATTGCTTTTTCATTGTTCTAAGATCCAAGGGTTTGGGTCTGTGTTCACCTATGCACATTGGTGAGGATTTTTAATTAAGCCTTCCCCAGGAAAGGGGGTGTAGTGTTTGGGAGGATTTAGGGGGGAAAGACGTTTCCAAGCAGGCTCTTTCCCTGTTATATATTTGTTAGATGCTTGGTGGTGGTAGCAATAAAGTCCAAGGGCAAAAGGTAAAATAGTTTGTACCTTGGGGAAGTTTTAACCTAAGCTGGTAAAAATAAGCTTAGGAGGTTTTCATGCAGGCCCCCACATCTGTACCCTAGAGTTCAGAGTGGGGAAGGAACCTTGACAGACATATTGGGCTGCATTAGTAGGAGCGTTGCCAGCAGATTGAGGGAAGTGATTATTCCTCTTTTTTCGGCACTGGTGAGGCCAGTTTTGGGCCCCCCACTACAGAAAGGATGTGGACAAATTGTAGAGTCCAGCGGACGGCAACGAAAATGGTCAGGGGGTTGGGGCATATGACTTATGAGGAGAGGCTGTGGGAACTAGGCTTGTTTAGTCTAAAGAAGAGAAGTGAGGGGGGATTTGATAGCAGCCTTCAACTACCTAAAGGGGGGTTCCAAAGAGGATGGAGCTAGGCTGTTCTCAGTGGTGGCAGATGACAGAACAAGGAGCATTTGCAGTGGGGGAGGTGTAGGTTGGATATTAGGGAACACTATTTCACTAGGAGGGTGATGAAGTACTGGAATGCATTACTAGACAGGTGGTGGAATCTCCATCCTTAGATGTTTTTAAGACCTGGCTTGACAAAGCCCTGGCTGGGATGATATAGTTGGTGTTGGTCCTCCTTTGAGCAGGGGGTTGGACTAGATGACCACCTGAGGTCTCTTCCAACCCTAATGTTCTATGATTATGCTCCCAGCATGGATGGACAGACACATGCTAGCTCTCCTTTAGTTTGCATGCTAAAAACAGCAGTGAGCCTGTGCAGTAGCTCATTTGCCCAAGTACCCCAGGGTCTCTGCCTGAGTAACTTTAATTCAGGCATTGCCTAACTTTCAGACTGCAAAGTGAAGCACTCCATTCTTTTAAGGGAATTATTTGGCTGTAGTAATGTAAAGAGCTGGCTACAATATTTTTAAGTCATTGACATTTTGAATCTTTAAACTTTAAAAAATGCAGCATTATGATTGTTTTGACCAGTTCTAATAATGTTTGATCCAATAATTTTAGAGGTTTTATAACTCCCCTCTTTTACACACACAATGTGATTTTTGGGGCCATATATTCCAACAGCACATGTCTATCCTTAAGGCCTTTCTTTCATAAATAAAGGCCACTGGGGTGCAAAATTTTTCCTTGTGAGTCAGGAATAGAGTCTACAGACTCTCTGCTGTGCAAACAATTTCTCATTTACACTGCACTGCTACATAAGGTGTTTCTTTACAA
Source organism: Lepidochelys olivacea (assembly GCF_965140295.1). Classification (NCBI taxonomy): domain Eukaryota; kingdom Metazoa; phylum Chordata; order Testudines; family Cheloniidae; genus Lepidochelys; species Lepidochelys olivacea. The sequence continues at coordinate 174,834,753 of NC_140411.1, forward strand.
ATAAGGTCTCAGCATAAACCCTGTGCCACTGGTGCATGGAACTTCAAACATATTCCAAATATAAATGCTGCTATAAATCAAATACTGCCACAAGCTGCTTATTTTCCATGTCAAACATTACACACGAGTATCTCTGAGTGCTTAACACCTGGTATTAGGTGGTCTCTTCCAGTAAACTTATCTTTAAAATGCACACAGGCATCAGAGTTTATTTCCTGGAGCATCTGGGCTGGGGCCCAGCATTCACCCAGGCCACTGCTCTGCAACATTTGGTGACTTTCCCTCACCAGTGTTGGTCCTAAGATAAAAAGAAAAGGAGGACTTGTGGCACCTTAGAGACTAACCAATTTATTTGAGCATAAGCTCAAGTGAGCTTGAACACAGCGCTTTGCATTTTCATTCCTCTAATTTCTCTTTTTGAGAGCCTATTGTTTCATGTTTAGTGAAGGTTCCAAAATCAAAGTCTGGAATCATGAAATTCTTCGTTTATGTACAGAACAGAAATAGCATAAGCATTGGTGATGCAGATTGCCTCACAATCTTGATGAGGAGGTAGTAGCCCTAGAAAGAGGGGAGAGAGTTCAAGATGGTAAATCAATTTCCATGATCGTTTGTTCCTCTCCTCAATCTGGTGAGACTGCTGATAGGGTTGCCACTTAGTGCTAATGTGGACATCTTTTCATAAGGAACTGGATTGAGACCATCAAATCATTTCACAAACGCTACAAAACAGCTATGGTAGACTTGGTTACTGCTGGACTAGATTTTTGAATTTTCACTCTGAGTGAAACTCTGTCTGATCTGTGCAGCATATAATTTCTCTGTAGTGAATCTGTGATATTTTGCGCTAGTTCTGTATGCACACCAGTAAGAGCTCTGACAAAATGAGGGCAAGATTTGCAACGGAATTACAAGCTGTAAAAGAAAGATCTACAGCGTGTGAACTTCAGAGGACCGTTTGGTTGCAATAGGCTCCGTATGCTATTACCCCTGAGCAATCTACTCTCCTCCTTATCTGTTTCCTTCAGAAATATGGTAGTTTTAAAAGCTAGAAACATTGGAGACAACTTTGTACTCCTCCAAAAGTTGTAGTAGAGTCATTTATATCAGATAAGCCCTTGTGTCATAAGTACTAAAGGAAAAAATGAACCTTGGGCTACTTGTTCCATCAGCAGACTCAGCATGCAGTGCCACATGTAGGTTTAGTAATTTATAACAGTATGTAACTGAAGTTATAAAAATAATTTTACAACTGTGTGTTTACCAAGATTATCTAGGTAGGTCTGGATGGCCTGGGGGGCTTTTCTCCCCTTCACTTTTCTTTCCCTTTTTGTAGGAACAGGGCACATAGGACACACATAGCTTCTAAGCATTCTATTTAGTTTTATTATTTAATAGACTGCACTGATAAACTCTAACTGTACATTTTACTGTGCAGACCAGTGGACAATAATTATGGATGTTTCATTTCAAGAGGCTCTTATGATCCAGATTTTTGTTGCAACCTAGGAGTACAAAAAACAGTAAATGGAAAAAGGAACGGTTTCTCAGTGCAAGTTACCTAATGGTTTTGGGAATATTCTTCACTGGATCGATTTTATCCAAGACAAACAGCTATTTACATAAAAGTTAATAAGATATAATAACTCAGTGTCCTATTATTCTGCTTCAACTTGATGACAAACTAAATACTTCAAAAAGGAGCTGTTCAGAAGCTTTACAGACATTCCCAAACTTTTGTAGCTGGTGCTTCCTTTCTTCTACAGTGTTGTTGAAAGTAGTAGTGACTGGGGAAGGGAGGAAAGGTGAAATAAAAATTAAAGTTACACTAATTAGCTTTGATGTTTGATAAACTGCTCCAATATTTCAGTTTGTTGTCACTGTATTTATTTATAATGAAGCTTTTTATTGGTTATTGCCATAAATCCTATACAAATCAGATAATTCATATTTTCATGACACAGTAAAAGGAAAATTACAAAATATGTGAGCACATGTGTGTGTGCGCAGACACATTTATTTAAAACAAATACAATATTAAATGTGTGCAAATGTCCTCTATTGTGGCCAGTAAACGCCATCTGATAGCAGTGATGTCTAATGTGTACACAGACTTGCAGAGGCTGAATAACACTTGTTGAAATCCTGCCCAAGCTTAGAAATAGTTTTCAGCTGTGCATATTGTTTAAAGCTTTCAGCTTCAGGCAATACACCACCATCGCATGATCTATCTTGGGCAATATTTTACTGCTGTCACCCTTCAAGGCAGTACAAATATGTACAGCAGGTAGGTGCGTGTGTGTATTACAGACAGTCATGTTCTAGCAGTATTAATAGACTGAACCCAGCTACCAGATAAAAACTGTGTTACTGCATCCAACTTCAAATATTTTCCTCCTATCTTTTGACCAAAGATTATGGCAAGATTTCCTTTTCTGATTTCCCAGTTCATCAGACTATGTTTTTTTTGTTGAACAATCTCTGCCTCTTTTAGATAACCAGAAATCTTCTGAAACCATGCTTTCTTCAAATTCAGCTGTTGCTCATGGAGAGAGACTGCTGAGTTTTTTGGTTTTAATACAAATTCTAAACAATCTGCTCATCTTCTATAAGATATGTGCAAGTTCTTATGAGAGGAAACCTGTTTCTGCAGGTAATTAAGCTTTGAAAAGGAATCTATCCAGAAAGTATAGATAGCTGAATTACATGCAGAAACAGATTTATTTAACTAAATTATGTGTGTGAAGATATATATTAACATACATAATGAATTAGAAAAAAATGGTAAGTTTTCTAGAATTAAAGTTGGCTTCCTATCTCTTGCAAGAAAAGGATTCTTCTTCCAATATAATGGAGTGTTCTAGTATAATTAAGTGGTTTTAAAAAATACTCAAGTAAGAGTTCTGTGAGGACCTCTCTTTCAGATTTCCTGACCAGCACACTAGAACAATTAAAGAAAAGTCTGGCCAATGCTCCCATATAATCCATCTCTAGTTCTGTCCTGAGTTTCATATATGCTGAGACAAGACACTGAGACATTATACACACAGTACTTTTTACTCCTACAGCGTAATTATGTTTTGTGTCTTTGTGACGCAGGGCTGTTTGTTGAGCTGGCCTGCCCCCATTGGCCCACTGTGGGCTGGGTACCCTCCAGCACCAGTCATTGTGATTCCCCGTTAGAGCAGGTAAATTGCAGTATGGTGGGCTCCGGACCCCTGACGGTGCCTAGCAAACAAACAGTCCTTAGCCTGTGAGCCTCCGGGCTGGGGTTGATAACAGCAATTGGAGTTCCAGCCCTCTGAGCAGGGCAGAACACTGATCAGCCTGTAGCACCAGGGTGGGGCTGAGGCTGGGCAAAGAAATAGGCTATGACCCTTAAGCCACCCGGGTGGGTCTGAGCCTCTGGGCTGGGACCAAGAGGAAACAGCAAGCACACCTTGTGGCACATGGGGTGTGGTAAAGGAACCCAGCCCCGCCCAGTGCTTCGAATTCTGACCCAGGGCCCTATGAAGCTGGGGTCTTTCCCGCTAAGGGTTTAGGCATCAGCTTCTACTACATCCCCTGGGTCACTTCCTACCACAAATTGTGTCCCAAAGGCATCTCCTTGGCTGGTGGTGTCCTGCCATCCCCATCAGTCTCCACAGTCGGCAAGTCATCTGCAGTGTAGTCCAGGTTTTCAGACTCTGCCGCTTGGAGCATCACCGGCACTTCTGGAGGAACCTGTAGTACACATCCTTCCTCCTCCTCAGTCAGCCCCAACTGAGCTGGGCTGCCTCCTTTTATCTGGCTCTTCCACGTGGAGCATGTGCAGGAAGGAAAGGGGTGTGGCCGCCTGGGCTCACAGTGATTGGTCTGGTCCTGTTGGCCCAGTGCGGGGTTGGTACACCCTGTCACAGTCTTGTTTTAACCAGCTCCCTATTATTGTAGGACAACCACCACGATATTGCAAATACAACTTCTCCTAACACTATTCTATCTTATTAGGTAAAATTATTAAGATGTCAGGTCTTGAGGCCAGATTATTGCTGGCTTTGCATTGTTGCATAAGGGGAAAAATATGCAAGAAGACATTTGTCTGGAAGTCTCCTGTTCAAGGTCCAGATAGCGCATGGCTTATGAGTGAAACCCCAGCTCCATTCTAGTACCATCAATGTTTGACTTTACAGGCTGGGTGAGGTGAGGATCATGGCCACATACACAGACTCCAGCAATGACTAGTGATGGCTGGGCCCAGGCGGAAGATCAAACTGTATCCCTAAAGGGTATTAAAAGCTGCTGTTGTAACATGTGCTGCCTGGTGTATTCTATAGAGATGAAGCTTGCTTATGATTATACAGAAAAGTTGAACTGTAAATATGCCCAAAACTATTGCCTAAAAATAGGCTTGACAATAGTCAAGAAAGGCCTACCAAAATATAAGTAAAGAGAAGTGAGGCAACTCAGAGGCAAGCTGAAGATAAGTTTGGACTTCACCCCAGGTCACGTTGCAACCATATTTTGGTTCTAACTGGTTTTGACATGTGTTTTGGGAAATGCTATTTAAAACACTAACACTTTATCTCTATTTGATAGTTATTGGTATGGCATTTACACAGATGTTAATTAAGATGACACTTAATGTTAACAAGCCAATAGCAAGGGAGACAATATTTAACTATGGTAAAAAGGTGGATTTAATGTTAATTAAGGCACATTATTATAATTGATTATAAAAAGGATTGATAGGTACCCCTAGAGTACCATTAGAGAGGATAATACCTATTTTTGTCATTTCAGGAATGACCATCCATAAATGCACCATTTCATCTTAGAATGTGAGTATCCATGCAGGGTAGTCCTATTTTAATGCCTGTTGCTTAATTATTTTATAATAAATAAAGTATTTAAATTTTATCACTCTGTTATTCACAGTCCTCCACTACATTAAATGATCTGTAACAGTCCTGGAGGCTCAAAACTTATGATTTGTTTGGTTTTATTCTTTGTTTTAACCACTTACCTGGAAACACACACATCAAAGGTTGCATTGGGAGCTCCAAGAGGAATTCTAGATGAATCAACCCAACTGCAGTGGGACTTCTGTGTCAGGGCAGTCCCACTATACCTCTTATTTCCTCTCCCCTACCTCACTGTGCCTTTAAAGCACAACACAGCCCTGAATGTGTCTCTCTCAAACCAAAATCCTTATTCCTAGTTATAACCACCCTGCTTGGTTTACCCTATACAATTCTTGTCTCTCATGAGTTTAAATCCTTTGGGAATATTTGCCAAAAATTATTTTAGCCCTCCTTAGCCATTGATTATCCAAACTATGCATCCTTCATCTTTAAATCTTCTCTCATGATAGATAATCCCAGATGACTCAGCGCAAAGAGGAAACAAACATTTATGTAACTTTATTGAGTCATAAATAACTAACATTGTCACCAGAAGTATTCAATATTTACCCTAAAATAAATCACTTTGTATACGAATTCTTAAGTATTGGGACATGGGAAGTGGTTCCCTGTAACCAGTGCAGCATTAGTATAGGCAAAAGTGGTTTGAATATTCAAACTTCTGTTTTTGTCTCCTGAGCCACCTAAAAGATATTTATCCCTAAAACAGCTTATAATTCACAAGTGGATGGGCAATACTGGGGGATGGGTGAAGCAGAAAGATAGACAGAAGGGTATTGGGGAATAAAAGCCTCAGAGGTGCAGAGAGAAATCTCTCTCATTTTCAGATGTGGGTTTTGGTTTGGGGATAGTCAGGGATTGGCAACCTTTGGCACGCAGCCCACCAGGGTAAGCCCCCTGGCAGGCCGGGCTGGTTTGTTTACCTGCCATGTCCGCAGGTTCAGCTGATCGCAGCTCCCACTGGCCGCAGTTCGCTGCTCCAGGCCAATGGGGGCTGCGGGAAGTGGCTGCGGGAAAAGGAATGTGCTGGCCACCACTTCACGCTAAGTGATGCACCTGACATGCTGAAGGAACCCAGGATCTCTTCCATTTAGCCATGCTTCAGCACTGAATGTAGCTGCATATTTTGACTTCCACTGGATTGAGTGTGCTGGGACTTCTAAAATTCCAAATCTCACATCTGTATGATTATATAATGTTTGCTGGTTAGGGATTTTGTCACAATTTGCATTGGATTTTGTAATGTGTACATTCTTGGAAACTTGAAAAAAAAAATAAAGGCCTTTATCAACCAATGTTGTACATTTGATTTGATATACAGTAAGGACATCAGGACAAGGCCTGTGTTTTCTAAGGTATCATCAAGGCTGATTCCCCACTCTAGCACTTCGAATGCAGAAGGTGGGGGCCCGCAAAGATTCTAATTAATAATACTGGCCACTCCAGGCTTGTATTAAACTCCCAAGGTTACAGCTTCTCTCTGACCTTGGATGTTAGATGCTGCCACCACACAAATGCAAAAAAAACCCTTTTTGGAACCCAGGAAAGTGTACTTGGGAATTCCTTCCTGTGGGGGACCCTCAAGCCCTTTCACTCCCCCTGCAGGAAAGAGCTGAGAAATAAAACAAAGGAAATTAGCTGTTGCCCCCAGCTAATCAAACAACATACTTATAAACCTCTTAGGACATCAAAAATCCAATCCTGTTCTTAAAAAGGTAAATTTTATTAAAAACAAAAGAAAGAAAATACATGTGAAAACTCAGGCTATTGCTATATTTTTTTTAAAAAACCACTTACACAAATTAAACATCAAGAAGAACCTTCTTGAGGTCCATCTTAAAGGTTACAAGCAAAAAAAAGCATTTGGGGTTAGCACAGAGGAGACCACAAGCCAATAAGAAATGAACAGAAAGAAACCTAATAGTGTCTTTTTAGACATTTTTGATCTACTAACATATCTGGGTTTCTAAATAAGCAATTTCTAGGTAGGATTCAGATGATTTTCATACCTGGTCTTCAGCTTCTTACAGAATAACTGCTGCCCTGTTCCCCTCTTCCCCGGAGAACAGCAACAGACACAAAGGCAAAGGGTTTTTTTTTTTCCAATTTTTAAAAAGTTCTAGCCCTCCCATTGTCTCTTTTGGCCAGGTGCCCACTCACTTCGCTTTACCTATGCATGCAGTCAGACTTTTTGACCCTTTACAGGTAAAACAAGTAGAGAACAGCTACCAAGAGTGATTCTATAGGTAACTCAGTGGTTCCCAAACTTCTTCCGCCACTTGTGCAGGGAAAGCCCCTGGCGGGCCAGGCCGGTTTGTTTACCTGCCACATCCGCAGGTTCGGCCGAATGTGGCTCCCAGTGGCTGCGGTTCACTGCTCCAGGACAATGGGAGCTGCAGGAAGCGGTGGCCAGTACGTCCCTCGGCCCGCACCACTTCCAGCAACTCCCATTGGCCTGGAGCAGCGAACCGCGGCCACTGGGAGCCACAATCGGCCGAACCTGTGGAAGCTGCAGGTAAACAAATCGGCCCGGCCCGGCAGGGGCTTTCCCTGCACAAGCGTCAGAACAAGTCTGGGAACCACTGAGCGAACTGACTGACTGGGTGTTCACAAAGGGGAGCTACCCTCCCCCGCCTCATTTATCACAAGTATATAGATTGCACGGGTACGAAAGAAAAATCAATGTTCACTAAATACAGAATGACAAAGCTGGTTGGTTTTTAAAAAAAACCCTGTTTGTTTTACCATTTTCTGAGAAGAGTTTAAGTATGATCTTCAGGTTTAATTTCATAATAACTACAATTGATATTGCCAAATTAAAGATTAATTATCAACTGACTTTTTGGCTTTTTTTAATTAAGATCTAAAAAGTCAGTGGCAGAGCCAGGGTTAAAAATTCCTAAGTCCCAACACTCTGCGATGGGAGACAACTTCTAGGTCATTTAATCAGTGCCTACTCTGCATAATATACCCAGACTCAGGTTTAAGCCCAAACCCCCTATCACCCACAAACAAAACCTTCTGATTTATGCTAGAAACCTATTGGTATTTAGGCCCACAGACTTGACAACAGGTGTGGGTCCAACCCTGAGTCCTGCTGTAGTATGGGTCTAAGTTCACTCATTTTGTAGTGTGGATGTAGCTGAAACCCAAATCACTTGATTTGTGGCCAGAGACTCTGCCAAAATTATCCCACAATCCCCTAGGCCTGTGTCCTGCCTTTCTATTCCTAAACTTCCCACTCAATTCCCAGAAACTGGTAACAACATTCTGGTTAAAATAAAGCTGCTCAGTGTTTAACCCTTCCTTTACATGCGGGCTGCTCAGCTGTGAACACAGTTAACCCAATCATGTTTCAGCTATGGCCAACACTATGAATAGGGCCCTACCAAATTCCTGGCCATGAAAAATGTGTCACGGGCCATGAAATCTGGTCCTTTGTGTACTTCTACCCTATTCTATAATCATATATACTTTTACCCTATAGTATAAAAAACTACACAGCATTTTTCAAACGTGGGGTCCTGACCCAAAAGAGGACCTCAAGCCTATTGTAGCGGGGTCACAGTTGCCACCCTTCCTTCTGTGCTGCCTTCAGATGTGGGTGGCCGGAGAGCGGGCAGCTGCTGGCCAGGCACCCAGGTCTGAATGCAGTGCCACCGCCAGCAGCAGCAGCAGAGAAGTAAGGGTGACATAGTATCGTCTCGCCACCCTTACTTCTGCGCTGCTCCTGGTAGCGCTGCCCTCAGAGCTCGGCACCCATCCAGCAGTCGTCGCTCGCCAGCCACACAGTGCTGAAGGCAGCGCAGAAGTAAGAGTGGCACTACTGCGACTCCCCCTACAATAGCCTTGCCATCCCCTTTTGGTTTGGGATCCCCGGTGTGAGAAACGTCGACTGAAGGGTGTCACATATTTATATTGTGCTGTTTTAAAGTACATATTCATGCTTTGTTACAACTCTGTGAAATTGAAGATTTAAACATCAAACTGTGAAATTAAAGATTTTTAAAATGTTACAAGCCCTGAAAATTATGAAAAGGGACTGAATTTGGTAGGGCCCTAAATATGAAGCATGCTTCAAGGTGGCCAAAAGAACATAGCTGGATTCTGGTAAATCGGCTGTGAGATAAGCAAGACATTTGACTTCAGCAAGAATGCAAGAAATTAGCATGTGTATGTAGAAGTCTCAAAGTGGCTGGTGGCTTTGGGGATCCAGCTTGCCGACCAATGCAGAGAGTGAGTCAAGTGCCTCAAGACTGACTACTGCAAAACCAGGGACAACTGCACCTGAGGCAATTTCCTGTTTACCTGCTTCTTGTGCAAGGAATTTGATCGGGTGCTGGGAACTGCACCAAGCAGAGAGCCCACAGTGGTGCATGACCGTCTGCTGAGCAGGGATGGCATGCTTATAATCCTGCAAAGAGGGGCTCTGCTGGAGAAGAGCCTGCAGTCACTGGATCAAGCACCTGAAGTAACCCTGATGCTGACACTGGTCCCAGATCAGGCTAGGCCACTGGAGAAGTCACAGCATATCCTGGGTCCATATTCAGAGGCCCTGTTTCAGAAGCAACCCACAGCTGAAGCAGCATCAGTAGAAGTAGCGCTGGAGCTGGAGCCTCATATGCTTCAATATATAATTTAATATTAATACATTATATTTCCGGATATTGTAAGACTGGAAGGGGGTTGTAGTGAGTTTCCACTGGGGGCGGAAGCCATGCTACTTCCCTACCTCCATTTCTTCTCCCTCCAATATCATGTGCGGATTCAAAAAGAGTCCCTGGAAGTTGGTGGGAGGGGAAAGAAATTAAACAAGCAGTTAGCGTGATTTCTTTACAACACAGATGCTTATTGTTAGAAAGATGGGTTGAGGTATTAAACTTAAGAACCTTCCCTTCCCTTTCATGGAAGTACAGTGCATTTTATAATTGGCCATGCTGGAGTGTCCCACTGGTGATGTGATCCCACCAGTCTGTACTTGTGGCCCTGCTCCAGAAGCACTAGTCTACATATGTGGAATGTGCTGCAGCCATCATGAGCAGCATCAGCTGGATCACAGCTTCCATGTCTCTATCCCACTCCCCTCCAACTAGTGTCTTTGATAGGGCAAATACCATTGATGAAATGTCTGAGTGTCTCACATATGTTGTCCCTGATCCCTGAAATAGGAGTGACAGCATGAGCAGCAAGAATTTGTCCATCCCTGCTGAATCAGTGTTGCTGACTCTGTTTACAGGAAGCATGCAGACCCCAAAATGGCTAAAATTGATGTGTTGAAGGGCTAAGAGAACTTCTGGTCAAGTGCTGTAGGACAGACAAGTACTCTCACAACACACAATTAACCAAGTAACAGCATGGCTACAGTTAGGAAGGGTGCTAAGAACCCTACGATATGACTCTCAGAAACAACCATGTCTTAATAATGTCTATGTAGTAAAGTGCGGACATGTCGGCACAGATGTCTCAGTTAAGAGCAATTTCACATGTATTTCCCCCCCAGTAGTTGAGCAAGGGCACCTCTTCTCAGCCTTCAGCTGCCCAGCCCCTGCCTTTCTTCGGTGGACACCAGCATCTCGTTCCCTTCCGACTGGCTGCACAGTTCTCTGCCCTTCATTGCGTTATTCCCAGCAGAGACAGGCTGCCCAAGCACTGCTGCTTGCTTTCTCTTCAGAGATTGATAAGAGTCATTGTCAACAGTTATAAGTTACCCCCCCCAGAGCACTTATGCAAGCATATTTTATTCTTGAGGTAAAAGCACTTCAGAGAACATATTAAAACAAACAGGTATGTCTACATTATGAAATTAGGTTGATATTGTAGAAGTCGATTTTTAGAAATCGATTTTATACAGTCAATTGTGTATGTCCACACTAAGCGCATTAAGTCGGTGGAATGCGTCCTCGCTAGCATCGACTTACGGAGCGGTGCACTGCGGGTAGCTATCCCACGGTTCCCGCAGTCTCCACCAACCATTGGAATTCTGAGTTAAGCTCCCAGTGCCTGATGGAGCAAAAACATTGTAGTGGGTGATTTTGGCTACATGTTGTCAGTCGCCCCCTCCCTCCGTGAAAGCAACAGCAGACAATCATTTCACACATTTTTTTCTGTGCAGACGCCATAACACGGCAAGTGTGCAGCCTGCTCAGTTCAGCTCACCGACACTGCCGCTGTTGTGTCCTGGGTGCTGCTGGCAGCAGATGGTGCAGTAGTTCTGCTAACCTTCGCCATCCACCGCTTCCGCTGCAACTCTGCTCTGCTGCTATTGTCTCAATAGTGAATTTCTCCATGTTATCTGTCATGGGTGCCCGGGTACGTGTGTTCTTCCTCAGGAAATGTGCACGGTGCTAACCATCGTCCTCCACCTCTTCCACTGCAACTCTGCTCTCCTGAACACGCCATACCACGTTAAGCATGGAGCCTGCTCAGATCACTGTGGCAGTTATAAGCATTGTAAACACTTCGCACATTATTCTGCACTATGTGCAGAACCAGAACCTGCAAAACCAGGCGAGGAGGCGATGGCAGTGCAGTGATGAGAGGGTTGAGGACATAGACACAGACTTCTCTCAAAGCACAGGCCCCGGAAATTTGGACATCTTGGTGGCAATGGGGCGGGCTCATGCTGTGGAATGCCGATTCTGGGCCCGGGAAACAAGCACAGATTGGTGGGACCGCATAGTGTTGCAGGTCTGGGATGATTCCTGGTGGCTGCGAAACGTTCGCATGTGTAAGGGCACTTTCATGGAACTTTGTGACTTACTTTCCCCTGCCCTGAAGCGCAAGAATACCAAGATGAGAGCAGCCCTCACAGTTCACAAGCAAGTGGCGATAGCCCTCTGGAAGCTTGCAATGCCAGAGAACTACCAGTCAGTCACGAATCAATTTGGAGTGGGCAAATCTACTGTGGGGGCTTCTGTGATCCAAGTAGCCAACGCAATCACTGAGCTGCTCTTATCAAGGGTAGTGACTCTGGGAAATGTGCAGGTCACAGTGGATGGCTTTGCTGCAATGTGATTCCCTATCTGTGGTGGGGTGATCGACGGAATGCATATCCCTATCTTGGGACCGGAGTACCAAGGCAGCCAGTACATAAACCGCAAGGGGTACTTTTCGATAGTGCTGCAAGCTCTGGTGGATCACAAGGGACATTTCACTGATATCAACATGGGATGGCCGGGAAAGGTACATGACGCTCACATCTTCAGGAACTCTGGTCTGTTTGAACAGCTGCAGGAAGGGACTTACTTCCCAGACCAGAAAATAACTGTTGGGGATGTTGAAATGCCTATAGGTATCCTTGGGGACCCAGCCTGCTCCTTAATGCCATGGCTCATGAAGCCGTACACAGGCAGCCTGGACAGTAGTCAGGAGCTGTTCAACTACAGGCTGAGCAAGTGCAGAATGGTGGTAGAATGTGCATTTGGACGTTTAAAAGCACATTGGCACAGTTTACTGACTCGGTTAGACCTCAGTGCAACCAATATTCCCATTGTTATTGCTGCTTGCTGTGTGCTCCACAATATCTATGAGAGTAAGGGGGAGACGTTTATGGCGGGGTGAGAGGTTGAGGCAAATCGCCTGGCCACTGATTATGCACAGCCAGACACCAGGGTGGTTAGAAGAGCACAGCAGGGCGTGCACGCATCAGAGAAACTTTGAAAACCAGTTTCATGATTGGCCAGACTACAGTTTGACAGTTCTGTATGTTTCTCCTTGATGAAAACCTGCCCCCTTGGTTCACTCTACTTCCCTGTAAGCCAGCCTTCCCACCTTTGATCACTGCTTGCAGAGGCAATAAAGTCATTGTTGTTTCAAATTCATGCATTCTTTATTAATTCATGCATTCTTTATTAATTCATCACACAAATAGGGGGATAACTGCCAAGGTAGTCCCGGAGGGGTCGGGGAGGAGGGAAGCACTGGGTGGGGTGGTGGATGAAGGGAGGAGGGAAGGACAAGGCCAGACTGCACTTCAAAACTTATTGATGCCAGCCTTCTGTTGCTTGGGCAGTCCTCTGGGGTGGAGTGGTTGGGTGCCTGGAGCCCCCCACCCTCACATTCTTGGGCATCTGGGTGAGGAGGCTATGGAACTTGGGGAGGAGGGTGGATGGTTACACAGGAGCTGCAGTGGCGGTCTGTGTTCCTTCTACCTTTCCTGCAGCTCCACCAGATGCCGGAGCATATCAGTTTGATCCCCCAGTAGCCTCAGCATTGCATCCTGCTTCCTCTCATCACGCTGCCGCCACCTCTCATCTTGCTCCCGCAATCTCTCATCTTGTTCATCCCTCGTGTCCTCACGTTCATTTTCTGCTTTCCTGGACTCTGACATTGTTTGCCTCCATGCATTCTGCTGAGCTCTTTCAGTGCAGGAGGACTGCATGAGCTCAGAGAACATTTCATCGTGAGTGCATTTTTTCGCCTTCTTATATGCGCTAGCCTCTGGGACAGAGATAATAGGGGGAGCATTGAAACATTTGCAGCTGCGGGAGGGAAAAAAGGAAGACTAGTATTTAAAAAGACACATTTTAGAGAACACTGGGAGACTCTTTCACGATGAACCAAGCTTTTAACATAACATAGCACATGTGCTTTCGGTACGTCACATTTTACCTCTTATATTGAGGGCCTGCTGGTTTGGTGTGAGAGATCATACACGCAGAGCTGGGCAACAGAATTCGGCCTGCAGGAAGCCATGGTAAGCCAGAGTCTTTTGGCTTCTTCAACCTTCATAATATGTGGGAATGTTTTCAAACAGCAGCGCCCTCCTTTCCCATACCAAGCACCCGTTGGGTTGGCCATTTAAAAGGAGGGGCTGTACTGACCGTGAATGCATCCCAAGTCTTCATTACAAATTAATCATTAAACATGCTTGCTTTTAAACCATGTATTATATTTACAAAGGTACACTTCCCAGAGGTGCCTTCTCCGGCATCATGGTCCGGGAGCCCACCTTGGGAGGTTTGGGAACGTATTGCCTTCAGGGTGATAAACAGTTCCTGGCTGTCGGGGAGAATGGTTTCTCCGCTTGCCTGCTGTGTGCTATCCTCCTCCTGCTCCTTGTCCCACAAAACCTCATGCCTGTTGCATGAGACTCCCCCCTTGTAGGTGTCCACGGACAGAGGTGGCGTAGTAGTAGGGGCGCTCCCTAGAATTGCATGCAGCTCATCATAGAAGTGGCATGTCTGGGGCTCTGACCTGGAGCGGCCATTTGCCTCTTTGGTTTTTTGGTAGACTTGCCTGAGCTCCTTAATTTTTACGCGGCACTGCTGCGGGTCCTTGTTGTAGCCTCTGTCCATCATGCCCTTGGAGATTTTGGCAGATATTTTGGCATTTCATCTTTTGGAACAGAGTTCTGATAGAATGGATTCGTCTCCCCATACAGCGATCAGATCCAGTACCTCCTGTTCGGTCCATGCTGGAGCTCTTTTGCAATTCTGGGACTCCAAGGTCACCTGTGCTAATGAGCTCACCATGCTGGTCAAACTGGAAATGAAATTCAAAAGTTCCTATGTATCTGGCTAGCGCATCTGAATTGAAAGTGCTGTCCAGAGCGGTCACAATGGAGCAGTCTAGGATAGCTTCCAGAGGTCAATACTATTGAATTGAGTCCACACTACCCCAAATTCGACCCGGCAATGTTGATTTCAGCGCTAATCCCCTCATCGGGGAGGAGTACAGAAATCAATTTTAAGAGCCCTTTAAGTCGACAAAAATGGCTTCGTCGTGTGGACGGGTTCAGGGTTAAATCGATCTAACACTGCTAAATTCGACCTAGACTTGTAGTGTAGACCAGGGCAAAAGAAACTATATGTATACTGGTAAGCTTACCAGAGGACCCCCTCCCCAATCCTAACATGGACTTTGGCAGGAGCAGTCCTTCAATAGCCCATCAATGCTGTTTCCTTTTTGGTCACAAGTTCATCACAGATTCAGCTCAGAAGAAGCACTATCGTATGTGGCCTCAGCAGGCCCAGTGCCTCCAACCCTCCTCTAAGGAGTGGGGCTCTCCATGGATCAGAGTTCCTGTGTATTTGCAGGATCAGGAAGAAGGCCCTGAGCTGATTTAAAACCAGGGTATTTATTCAAAAATACTTTCTTTGTCTGTTGGTCCCTGGAGAATCCAGTTTGAGGTACTATATGCAAACCTCGCCAAGGAGTGGCTTCAAAAGTCAGATACGAGGAAATTATTAGCATCCCCTTCCTACTAGAGAAGGTGTTCCACAATAACACATACACAATCACATTTTTATACAATGGATCCCAGAGGTATTAACCCTAATTCAGTAAGGTTCAACTTAATTCAGTAATTATCTTAATTCATAAGGTTTGTCCAGGATATTCTCAGTCTGTCACAAGAGGTATGAGGCGCCTGTGTATGCTGGAGCATGAATTTGGAGAGAATAGGTCTGCAGGTGCCAGACCCTCAGACCACGTTTACTATGCAATGTAGACAGACTCTTGTTAAAATCCCAACCTAGCTCTGATGCCACATTTAACAGCAAGACTTCAAGGTAAATAAACTAGCTATGATATTAGGGATAAAGTCTCCCTTTTGATAAAAGGAACCAGCTTCAGCTAACACTAATGGAATATTGAGACACAGAAAATGCTTCTGTATTTTCTCCAGGCACTTGTACAGGATATATAGCTTTGTATTTACTGACCACTTTTATACTTTGAAATAGAGGAATAACTGCTGATATCGAATTGGGATACAGTTCCTCTAAATTTCTTATTTCTTCTTTTGGTATAGATGAAAGCCATAGGACATCAGAAAGATTTCAATATCATACATTTCACAGTACCTATAGAACATTTGACTAATCACCTCCTACAGGGCTCTTTTACAGGAATAGCATGCTTTTTTTCTTACAGATATACCTTGGAATTGGCCTTTACCAGATTAATAACTCAGAGTTGTAGGTCTTTGCTTTCCATTCATAGGATTTAATGTCCCATCTGAAATGATTATTAGTACCATCATGACATTATCTCATTCATTGAAACAAAAAATGTTTTTTGGTTTATGTATTAGCTGGAGGAGAAAAACAAATCCATTTCTTGTGACTCATTTAATTTTCCTTCCCTGTTTTCCACAGGTAGTTGGTGGATGAGAAACATTTAACTTCAAAAGCACAAGCCTCTACCACTTGAGCTCAAATAGGAACTTGATTATGTAGTAGCAGCTGTAGGTCCTTATCACCTTATCAGGAGTTCCCGACCTGTTTTTGACTGATGCACTACCCATTTGTCACAGACCAGTTTACCACCACCCACATATATCATGCTTTGGCACAAATGTAACTTCTCATATACTGTTTGTCCACTCTTTCCTTTCTTGTCCTTTTCTATGCACATTTCTAATTTTGCCTTCCATGCCTCCATATTTTCTCTCCTGAGTATCTTTCTCCTAGCAAAAAGAAAAGGAGTACTTGTGGCACCTTAGAGACTAACCAATTTATTTGAGCATGAGCTTTCGTGAGCTACAGCTCACTTCATCGGATGGATACCGTGGAAACTACAGCAGACTTTATACACACACAGAGAATATGAAACAATACCTCCTCCCACCCCACTGTCCTGCTGGTAATAGCTTATCTAAAGTGATCATCAAGTTGGGCCATTTCCAGCACAAATCCAGGTTTTCTCGCCCTCCACCCCCCCACACAAATTCACTCTCCTGCTGATGATAGCCCATCCAAAGTGACAACTCTCCACATGTGGGGGATAAAATGGGGGAGGGTCGTTGACATGTGGAGAGTTGTCACTTTGGATGGGCTATCACCAGCAGGAGAGTGAATTTGTGTGGGGGGGTGGAGGGCGAGAAAACCTGGATTTGTGCTGGAAATGGCCCAACTTGATGATCACTTTAGATAAGCTATTACCAGCAGGACAGTGGGGTGGGAGGAGGTATTGTTTCATATTCTCTGTGTGTGTATAAAGTCTGCTGTAGTTTCCACGGTATGCATCCGATGAAGTGAGCTGTAGCTCACGAAAGCTCATGCTCAAATAAATTGGTTAGTCTCTAAGGTGCCACAAGTACTCCTTTTCTTTTTGCGAATACAGACTAACACACCTGTTACTCTGAAACCTTTCTCCTAGCACTTTCCTTCCCTTCTGCCTTTGTGTGCTCTCTCCCTACCACAGTTCTCTTTTCCTTCTCTATATCCCTCCTTCTGCATCACCCATCTCCAGTGCTCATCTCACTGTTTTATCCTCCATTTTATCCCCATATTCCATTTCTCTCCCAATCCTTATTCTGTTCCTAATATCTCCCTCCACATCTCAAGTGTTGTCTCATCTGTGCCTCCTACCTTCTTTCCTTCACTTCATTTTGGGACTTCTGCCTCATTGTAGAAGATTGCCGCCTCCTTCACAGACAGTCACTGCTGCTTCCACATCTGCTCTCTCACTCTTACAATTTCTATGTCCCCAGAGTTACACAGTGCTGCTCAATTCCTCTTGTCTTGAGACTACAGGGACTAGCTTTTTGCAGTATCACCACTGAGGTCTCACCCCACCCAAGGGAGGGGAAAGACCTCAGTGGAACAGCAGCAGCTCCTGAGGAGGGAACAGAATCATGTCTCATTAAGGGGATGTTCCAGAGGCTGGGAGTCCTTGCTTTTCTTTCCTCACTAGACTGGATAAGTGAGAACCCACGCGCACACACACACACACGCTTAGCCGCTGTGTTACACAAATGCAAACCTACATTAAAAAAACCCAAACATTAACATTGCAATTTCAGGTCTAATTCTGTCCTTTGTTACACCCAGTTCAATCCATTAGTTCAAGTGATGTGTGACAAGGGCAGAACTGGACCTTTAAGAACTCAGTTTTTGCACACACTGGGTAATAGTTCCATGTAAATTTATGTAAGCAGTGTTCTATTCTGAAAGTCAGTGTCGGATATGATGGACAGTCATAGTGAGTAACAGCAAATTATGTGAACATCTCTGTAATGAGTGGGGCGTGTGTGTGTGAAAAAGTAGTTTAGTATTTTTGGAAGGTGTACACTGAGGTTAAAAACAACTTGTTATGTTTTCAGTTAAAATATTATCAATACTTTATTCAAGTCAAAGTTTATCAACTATTTACTACACTGAATTTATCTCAGCTGTAGATGAAGACCACAGCTATTTTACCATTAGCAAAGTGAGAAGGAAAAAATAGTGAATGCTAGAACTGTAGATAATTGGTATAATGAGATATCAGTAAACATTCTAGAACATGTATTTGATTTTGTGACTATAAAAAAAAAGAAAAAGAGAAGAAGAACTTTGTAAAGAAAGACAAGTCAGTATATATCAATGCACATTAACATTTTTGTGTACATAGAGGATTCTGTTTGTTATAAACTCATGACTGCTGGATATGTTACATTAACACATTCAGTGCTGTGATGTATTGAATCAATGCTGCATAATTCACGCTAAAATACCGGGCAAATTAAGAGGCTGAATTAATCTTTTTCACGTTCACCTCTTTAACATAGGTATTTACATTTCTAATATGAATTGTTAGCTGTGCTTTGCTGCTTGTCTTCATCAGTCTCTAATTTCCATATACCAAGACCTGACAGTCTCAGAAATATTGCAAGAAGCGAATATTATTTGTAAACTTAATCTTAGTTACTATAACCTAAAAAGTTATTCATAGGTTTCAAGGCAAAGAAGAGAAGTTTGAGAGTATTTTGAAGTTACATTCTCAAGAGTGTTTCTTCCCAATATGTGACATTAGTCACTCTTTTTCCATTTCTAGTGTCTCAGAATTATTAATTTGGGAACCAGTAAACTTATATTAATCCAGATGATATTTTCCCTTGAAACTATTTTTATCTCAGAAATATCATGTAGTGGGAAAATGTATGTGACAGCATAAGCACAATCTCATAATGAATTAAATTTCCACTGTCACATGGACAACTCCTGTACAGTTTAAAAGGACTTGGCCCTAAGCCCTATGTATTGGGCCTTACAACTCACTCCTGGGCCATTTGGAATCCAGAAATTGGCAACCAATATTGTGAATGGAAGCTCTACTACAATTTTCCATACTGACATCCTAACTTAGGCCCTGCTCTGCCAGATGGCCAGAGCACTGCATGTGTGTGGATGAACTTGCAGGACTGGGATCCTAGTTCACCTAGTAGTTCTTTTTTATCTATATATGTCTAGATATGTATAGTTCCATGTCTTCATTCATTTAAAATATTTATTTCTACTTCTAAATCCAAAATGCCTCTTTCTGCTCAAGTCATTCCTCCCATCCCCCAAACACGTACACACGATTACCGTCACTCTCTGCTTTTGATACAGGATCTATCACTTGGAATCACAATGCTTCAGACTGTTAAAATGACATGCTACTACTGATTTTCATGTCATTATTACTTGTAGCACTTTTATGCCCTGGTACTCATATTTTTAGAATACTGACGATCTCTCCAGTATAATTTAAATCAGATGGGTATTTTAGAAAATAGTCACCATGATAATCCAAAAGAAACATAATGTTATTCTTTCTGCATCTGAGGATGATAAAACATATCCCCTGAAATTTAATTATTCTTCTTTGCGTATGGATAAAGTCTTCATTATATAGCTGACAAAAAATGACTTTCATGCAATGTGTGCATGTCAATATATTCTGAGTAACTCTTTCTTATAAAAGAAAAAAGAATGACATTTCTTTTAACTGCATTAATTTAACCAGCCTTTCAATGCAATATTTTAATCTTATCAGAATTATGACTAAACCTTGAAACAAATATTATCTTATGAGCATCATCTTTCCTACTTTGAGTTTTAAATCATTCTATCAAGAAATGTAGCCCTACATCTCGCCTGAAAAATTATAAGTCCTTTTCACTTGTAAACTCTATCTAAAAATTGTTTTTGCAAACCTAAATATCTCTTATCACATAATGGGATTCTGGGCCTACACCGGGTCTCTTCTTGGGGCAAATTCTGCAAATACATTCTTGAGCCTACATGTTGCATGTGCAAATAATCAAGTTTCTGATCACTTGAGCACACTGTTTAAATAGCTCTACACTTGCATGCCCAGCCCTATATTTGCATGAATAAACTTTAAATAGTTCAAAAGTATTAGGTCCGATTCAGGAAAACACTAAAGCAGGGATCGGCAACCTTTGGCACGTAGCCAGCCAGGGTAAGCCCCCGGTGGACCGGGCTGGTTTGTTTACCTGATGCATCCATTGGTTTGGTCGATCGCAGCTTGCACTGGCCATGGTTTGCTGCTCTAGGCCAATGGGGGCTGTGGGAAGCAGTGCAGGCCGAGGGATGTTCTGGCTGCCGCTTCCCGCAGCCCCCATTGGCCTGGAATGGCCAACTGCGGCCAGTGGGAGCTGCAATCGGCCAAACCTGCAGATGCGCAGATAAAACAAACTGGCCCAGCCCGCCAGAGGGCTTCCTCTGGTGGGCTGCAGGCAAAGGTTGCCGATCCCCTGCCCTATTAAGGAAATCACATAAATACATGCTTAAAGATTAACATGTGCTTAAGTGCTATTCTGAATAGGGATGCTTTCTTGACTCAAGACCGTTGTTTACACAAAGGCAATGCAGGCAAAAGCATTTGTAAGTGACTTTGCAAGTGCACATTGGAAAGCCAAGGTGTGGGGGTGGGGAGGGTGGATATATGCCAATGTGCTTCTCTCAGTTACTCAGAGAAGGAAGGTACGCTTTTTTTTTAGTAATTTAGGTTGATCACTATTTGCTAAGAGCCATATATATTTTTATTTTTTGAAAGATCTCTAATTAAACCACTGCCCTTTTTTCAATACTATGAAATCTAAATAACTGCTTCCTCACTGTATGCAATCAGGCATTTAATTTTTTGATAGTTGACATTCTAAAACCTTGAAATATTTTTAGTTTTTCATTAGTACTACCCCAGATTACAAAGTTATTTGCTTTGTCTCTGTGGCAATTGAATATATTTTAGCTAATTGTTCATGATGTAAAACCCTTTTTTTTTGCTTTAGTTAGATTAGCATTAAAGATCTTTGACCCCATAATATTATTGTGCCTTGTTTCTAAAGATAAACATTTTGAACCTAAAGTATTCTTACATCACATAATCACTGACAAGCAAATACAAATATTTTTAATTAATTAATAAATTTCCATCATTCAGTCTCAGTAAACCTGCCCCACCAATTTAATCCCCTCATGTAGAATATTCATATAAAAACTAAAAACATGGAGTAAATCTGTGCATTCAAGTGATTTCTGGGTAAATTCCCCAAGGTGATAAGAGGGTACCACAGAGTGTGTATACGTTCAAGAATCACTTCATCAACCCCTGAAACGTGGAATCTGTTTCTCAGTACACCATAACTTAGGACCGAGAAGGTGGAATACCATATCTAACAGGAACTATAGGCACAATTTAAGAAGGCAACAGCATATTGCAATTACTGAAGCTGGAATCTGGCTGGGACAGCAGAACTAACAACACTACTCTTGCAAAAAGTGTCATAAGATATCTAATGAGCACAACTGACCAGTACCTCAGCTTTAAATTATTCAAAAGACAAGATAAGCACATGCTATTGTATAATAGAAAAAAGAGTTTGTTTCCTAATATTTCTCTTATTCAGATGGGGTGGGGACCTCCACAGTTTAACAACGTGAGAGTTGTCCACCTCAATGGATGAATGACATTTTTAAAGAAAACTCCACCATGAGAGCTGTGCAATGTATTGGGGAAATAAAGTTTAATTTCTGTTGTCATTTCTGTGCCTGCTACTAATGACCACCATTAGGCATAAAGGGTAACAAATCTCATTTGTGATAATAGCAGCAAAGGAACTCTTTGAGACTACAGCTGAAAGCGATGATTCTAAATGCAGTCAGAGATTGTAAACCATTTTCCATCTTGTTTTAATATTGAGTAATCAATCACACTAAATTTTTAATATATTAATAAAGTTCAATATATTTACAGTGCTTGTATGACTCCCATTACTATAGTATCTGAGCATCTCATGAACTTCAATGTATTTCTCCTTGTAATACTCCTGCATAGTAGGGAAGTGCTTTTATTCCCATTTTACAGGTGGGGAACTGAGGCACAGAGAGACTAAGTGATTTGTCCAAAGTCACACAGGAAGACTGATGCTCAGCAGGGAACTGAACCCACATCTCAAATTCCAGGCTAGTATCTTAAGCACTGGTCCATCCTTTGTCCCTAATCAGACAACATGTTTTAGTTTTAAAACCTGAAGTGGTTTATGATTGTTAAAGCAGGATGGAAAATTTTCTATAAACTCTCACACACTGACAATGACAAATGATTTATATTTATTGGAGATACTAAATCAAGCTGTTAAGATCTAATTTAAATTAAATCAACTAAGAGCTAATTTAAATTAAATCAGCTAATTGTTCAAATATTTTTCTAGACATTTGCAATAGGTATCAATCCTTCTAACTTCAGCCTCATTTGGAAAATGTATACATCCCTTTAATGTCAGTCGGTTTAGATGAGAATAAATAGAAGTATCAAAAGCAGAGACAGAGAAGGAAAAAAGAAATGAACAGAGAAACTGTGAAAATGTTCTTTGCTGTTAAATATTCAAAGCAATTTGAATTGGAGATGAATGTTAAAGTTAATAAAAAGTCTATGTCCTACTCTATATTTAATTTATCAGTATTTTCTCTTACAAAGTCAAAAGGAACATTTGGAAGGTCATTAATTTCTAAGATTTTAAGCAAACTGTCTTTCGATGGTTGGGTTTAGTGCGTGGATGATGGGTGGTGTTTGTGGCTTGATTAGATGATCCCTTCTGCCCTTAAACTCTATGACCTAACACACTTTTAGGTATTATAAAATATTACAACAACAGGGAGATCAACATACCACCAGGATATGGATGATGTTACAGGAAGTCAGGAGCATCTAAGACTACATTGTCTCCTTCACTGAGAGATTAGTAGAAGTGCCTTAAAGGCAACATCTTTCAAATGCTTATGATAAGTAACTGTAGTTACTCTAAAGCAGAAGTAACTCCTTTTGATATTCTAATGGCTTTAGAAATAACACTGTTGAGATGTCAGAAAAATTAAGTGTAGCTTTCCCTTCAGGTACCAGATTTTTAGTAAGTAAGGGCCTTATCCAAAGTCCACTGACATCAATGGAAAAATACATTGGGATTTGGATTATGCCCAAAGGAAATTTCTGGGAATTTTGAGAAATTTCCAAAATCAATACTAGGCTGTGGGAAGTTAATGCCACACGCTTGATCTCGTATAGCTTTGTGTCTGGCTTTTTGAATTTTGGGCAGGAGTTGTGTGCCTCTTACTACCAATTCTCCAATTTAATGACAGTAGCTTCTGGAACATTGTTTTATTGTAAACACAGTTTATGGCTCCCAGAAATCAATAAATTATTATTAATTTATAAAAACACAAAAGTAATCTTTTATAATTAATGAAAAATTAAGTCAGTTGCAATCCAAAATACACAAACTTGTAATTTTTGAACCTACTCTTTTTTGGAGAGATAATGACTTTTGCTGTTCTCTATCTGATACCCCTTCTTCGAAATAAGCAAATACATATTAATGTTTCTGTTTGACTTTAACAAAACTACTGGGTATATAACAAATTACACCAAAACCTTGAAAAGTATTTTTACAATAATATGTCAAAGTATTGGAAAAGTAATGACATTACTTCTAAAGAATTATTAACATTTATGGATGAAAAAACAGAAAACTTTATATACAATCAGTATAAAGGCTTCTGAGTTCTTTTGCTGACAATCAGATTTAAGAAGTACAAAAGCCTACAAAACAGGCAAGGTTACCCCCCCCCCAAATAATCTAAAGAGTAGCTAGATTAAGTGCATTTAATCCCATACCTTGCTGTGCTGAATCCTATTCCTTGCAGCAAATCTCTCCAATTTTCTCTCATTTCTCCTAGTAACTGTTTCCTTAAAGCAGTGGTTTTCAACCAGGGATACTTGTACCCAGTGATGATCTGGAGCCAGTTCGCACCAGTTCGTGCGAACCAGTTGTTAAATTTTGAAGCTGGTTTAGAACCGGTTGTTAAAGGGGTGAGCAAACTATGACCCGTGGGCCACATGCAGCTCACAGGCCCGTCCTTTCCATCCCGCCTGAGCTCTCGGCTGGGGAAGCTCCCCTGAGAATTTTTACTCACCTGGCCTTCGGCGGCACTTCGGCGGCAGGTCCTTCAGTGCCGCTGAAGACCCGGAGTGACTGAAGGAACCGGTTCTTCAGCTTCTGGCAGCTAATCACTGCTCGTACCCCTAGAGGTACACAGACGTCTTCCAGGGACAACATCAGTTCATCTAGATATTTGCTTAGTTTTACAACAGACTACCTAGAAAGCACTAGCAAAGTCAGTACAAACTACAATTTCATTCAGACAGTGACTTGTTTGTACTGCTCTATACACTATACACTGAAATGTAAGTACATTATTTATATTCCAATTGATTTATTTCATAATTATATGGTAAAAATGAGAGTCAGCAATTTTTCAGTAATGTGCTGTGGCATTTTTGTATTTTTATGTCTGATTTTGTAAGCAAGTAGTTTTAGGTGACGCTTGGGGGCACGCAAGACAAATCAGACTCCTAAAAAGGGTATATTAGTCTGGAAAGGTTTATAGAGCCACTGCCTTAAAGGATAAGCAAAGTGTTAAATCCTGACCCCATTGTACTTTATGGTGAAATTCTCACTGATTTCAGTGTGGCCAGGATTTCACCCAAAACAATTACAAGGGGGGGAAAGTCTTCTTAAAATACATTTAAAAAGGAATATATTAGTAGCCCTACTTTAACTTTTAAACACAAGTGTGAATCTATGAATTGTATGCCACTTTTACATGGCCAAGTTCAGAGCACAACTTCGTGTAATGCTGTTTGCTTTTAACACCAGCTTTGATTAAAACAATTTGTTCCTCATCAGCAGGGTCATCACCATTTTCCATAGTGATTTACAACTTCTGTATGTCAAGCAACTCTCTCTTGAATTATTCTAACATCTAATCAAAAGACAAGAAAACCTGAAATGAGTCCAAAAATGTTGGATATACTCACCTTGGCCCTTGGCACTATAATATTCAGGAGGTTCCAAATCCTGGTATACATTCACACACCTAGCCAAATCCCCTGAAAGAAAACCACGTGTACAATTTAAACCACTTTGCAGCCTTTTACAACTCCCTTACACATACCCACAGGATACCTGCACTTTCATTAAAGTATTCGAATCCTCTCATATTCCACCTCACTGCTAACTATACCTTTTATCATGAAAGCCCTATGCCCTGACAAAATTCTGCATAGAAATTACATGAGAGGGTGCAAAACAGATCTAGCATAATCACAGCTGTCATGCACCTCAAAGTAATGCACACAGGTTCTCCTCACAACCATACCTTTATGAAGCAGACCCAACTACTGTCTCCACCATTTAGTGCAGATATATCTAACACATTGACTGCACCTGAATTTAATTCAAATAATTCCCACTGTCTACTGCCAACTCCAGAGGAACAGAAGCAAAGTGGTGTGGGCTACTTTTTTTTTGGTCTTTAATAGTGTTAAATAGAATCTTGTGGCTGAGAGTGAATGGGTTGTAAAAGGAGATAAAAAGCTTGTACATTTCAGGATCTGTGAGGTTGGCAGAGCAAAGTTATGAGTCTTAACATGGCGTACCGGGGTACAGCTGAAAGAAGACAGAGTTAAGGTCGCAGGGCAACTTTAATTGTGCACTTGCTGTTTTGCAAAAGTTTGAGTTTTGAGTTCCACAGTGGGATGATATTCCACCAAGCAACTTCAGTCCAAGAGGTGTGCCCCTCTTCAAGAAACAGAGAGGTGTCAGAGCTTGTAATGTTTTCTATGCCATACACAATACATTTTCTAGCCAGCCACAAACCTTCCGATTTCCCCATTAATGTTCTTCCAATACTTATTAATAGCTTTCATATTGATACTGTAGCAATTATTCAGATACTCAGCCAAGTCACAGAAAACTACCACAGGACCTGGACCTAAATCTCTGAATACACCCAAATCTGCTCTCATAGACTGTATGAGCAGTACACCAGGCTAAGACCCATGTCATTTCCTCCTGAATGAATCACCACCTCTTAAATCATCACAGCCTCTTAAATCATTAGTCAGATGCTACAGACTGGGCAATACATGATGCCAATGCAGGCCACTTCTGTCCTTCCAAATCAGCCTGTAATTAGCGATCCCCACATCACAGTGTACTCCTTGATTTCCCATAAACTTCTGAGACTTGTGGTCCCAGGTGTGATGTTTTGGGGTTTAACCCAGACCACTTAGGGGCTGTGTCATGGCCTCCTCTGCAATTCTGGGTGCCTTAAATGCTATGCTACTGTATCTTGCAGCCCTGAGAGCAGCAGCCAGCATACAAACATGCAGGTCACAGTCCAGCTTCTACTGCCCATTTACTCTTTACAGCTGAACCCCCAACATCCTCCCAGTCCTGAACATCCCCCAGATCATCTACCTATGTGCCAATCTGCTGAGGTTCCCAGAACTGTGAGCTACTGCGTTACCTCTCTCAGCCTCAGCAATTGAAAATTTAGCTACTGCTAAGCTGTGAGACAGCTCCCTGACTCCAGCTTGTCTGTCTTGCGAGACAACTTTTCAGGACTCTGCCAGGCCCAATTTTGTCTTGCAGGTAACAAATAGTGAACCACTATTCCCAAACTCCCCAGAGACATCTCTCTGCAGTGTCTAGCCCTCTCCTAAAACACACACAGGAATAATTACGTTTGTTGCTCCTTTAGAGAGACAATACTCTGCAGCTCATTAATTTAACTGGGTTTGACAAACACTCTTATTTCAATCACAGTGCTGAATTGGTTTATAAGTAAAAGTAAAACAAGTTTATTAAACAAAAAGTTACATGTTTAAGTGATAACAAGTATAAGGAGTAAAGGTAGAAAAAAAGGGTTACAAACAAACAAAAGTAAAAACATGCTTCTGAAACTAAAATTTAACATAATCAAGTTACAATCTTTGCCTAAGCAAGTTTCTCACAAAATTAGGTTCCCAGAGACTTCAACCTCCTGGGCTGAGGGACCCAATATTCTGTGATTTCAAGAGCTGAGGCCCCTTGGAGCCTTCAAGTGATGGACAATGGTGGTGTTCTCTCTCCTTTCTGTTTATAGACCAGTAAACATTTGAAATGTTTTCTTTGAAAAGTAAGCCCGGAGCGTCTTTCTCCTGCTGGGGTATAGATGCCATGCTGTCTTCCCAAAGTTCATTAATCCTGTTTCAAGAGGCAGGAAGTCTTCCCGGGGTGCAGTCTCAATCCCTCTTGTGATTCGTATGTAAGTAGGGCTTCCATTGTTTTGATTCCACACTGCTTAATTTACAGTGGAGATTGGTAGATAGTTGCCTTCCCTCCTGTCTGGGAGAAGCACTTTCTCCTTGTTATTGGTTACAGACTTTAAAAGCATATCACTGAGTATCCATAATTTGTCATGTACTGTTATTGCAGACATTTCACAATGATATTAGTCACCAGGGTGTCACAGGCTTTCATAAAGACCTTTCTCAATACACTTTTATAATGCAGCAATATTGTATTCAAGGAGCTGATTCAATTCCTTATCATTTGGGGTTCAACCCCCCTGTCTCTATAGTGAAGAGAGTATCTCCCTCACTTGCTAGGTTGATGACTTTGGATACCTTTTATGTAAATGTCTCTGCCTGATGACCAGGCTGGTCAGAGAAGAAAATATATATTCCTTTGTCTAAGGCAGACTGTACTTATACATTATTTGCCAAACACATACATAATTCTAGCGCATACTTATAACTCTTTTTACACATCCTATGCATACATCACAAAAGAAAATGATCAATGAGTTATTAGTTTTCCAATGATATACTGCATGCCAACTTTTTAGTCTGTAGCATGATGATAGTGTGTTAGGTGTGCTGAGTATGTCAGGCCTGACAAGAGACGCTGACACAAAGTAGTGAACCACCACTGAGCCTCTGTGTCACATTAAGAATCACCCAGAATCCACCTTGGCAGTTCACATTTTTTTTTCCTGAGCTGTCAAGGTACCTATCAGTGTGAAACCTCCATGCAATCAATGGTGTGCAATAACAGTAGTGTTGTATGTAAGACATGGGAGGTAACTGTTGCACTCTACTTAGCACTGGTGAGGGCCTCAGCTGTACTGTGTCCAATTCTGGGTGCCACACTTCAGGAAAGATGTGGATAAATTGGAGAAAATCTAAAGGAGAGCAACAAAAATGATAAAAGGTTTACATAGCCTTCCCTATGAGGAAAGGTTTTTAAAAAAACACATATTTTAGTCTTGAGAAAAGAAGAGTAAGAGGAAACCTGATAACCGTCTTCAAATATATTCAGGGCTGTTATAAAGAGGACTGTGATCGATTGTTCTCCATGTCTACCCAAGGGTAGCAGAAGAAGTAATGGGCTTAATCTGCAGCAAGGGAGATTTAGGTCAGATATTAGGAAAAACTTTCTAACTATAAGGATAGTTAAACTCTGGAACAGTTCTTTTTTTTTTTTTCATCTAGTAATGGCCATAGATGTAATCCAGTCTTGTAATTTTTCTTAGTTTATTTTATTACTTAATAGTTTGAGCATTGTTTCCATGTTTTATGGTGCTACATAAAAAAGCTTAGTCCATCAGGCTTTGACCAGATAGGAAAATGCATAATACAGAGAAAACAAAGGAACGTTTGGGAACCAATAACAACTCATGGATAGAACATAGTGATTTGTTGATTATCCATTGGGGCCAAATTTTCTCCTAGCATAAGTCCATTCACTTTAATTGTCCTTCTGTATCCAATATTGTCACTAACCTGGTATAGAGGTAAGAAGACTGTAGACAACAGAAACATTTCACTTTGATATCTAAATGCATTGGCAGAGAATGAAGGTGAAAACAGAGGAGTATTATGTGGCAATAAGAAAGACAATGAAAGATTAGTCCACTATCTAATTATGAATTGACTGAAGTCCATTTCTGGAGGAAGCAAGTAGTACATTTTGAAGATTATTACAATAAGTTCCAAGACAAAAGTTACAATAAAGAGTCTCTAACTTCATGAATGGTGAAAAGTAAATTAGATACTTAAAGTTACTTCAATTTTAATAAACAAATATATTTATTTTTTTAAATAGCAGGTCAGAAAATTTATTTTTAGTAAGGATGTGTGACTCAAGAGAATTCAAGTAAGACAGGTTTTCTTTTTTTAAAAAAATGGACCAGATACTCTTCTCATTTATTCCAGTTTTATGTGGATGTAACTCTATTGTCTTGGAATTATTCTAGATTTACTCCAGTTTACATAAGAGCAGCAGAACCCGTGACAATGTTCTTTCAGAGAAAATATGTCTGTCAGTGATTATTTACATACGGAAATATATTATTTCATCCTGCAAAAGCACTCAGGGTACATTTCTGGCCCTACCAAAATCAATGACAAAACTGCCCGTGATGTCAGTGGCACCAGAATTTTACACATACTCAGTCTGGACTTTGATCAGTGTTGCTTCAGTAGCTGTGGCTGCTTGAGTCTCACTTTTCCATTTCAGTATCTCTTACATACTTGTAGTTTAATCCTATATACTCCATGGGTCAGACTGTGGACATTCCTTAGTCAAATGCATAGGGTGGGTGACTCAGGTCCCAGCACATGGGCTAGCAACAGTTGGGATCTCACCACTCTGCTGTGCACAGGGACTCTTCCTTCCTGTCATGCATTAGTCTGTAAGCCACCCCAGAAAGGACAGGGAGGAGGCAGGGCTGTGGCGCAGCTCCCCTCTGCAATGTCCAGTAGAACTGGGGGAGCATGATTTACCCTGCTGACAGGTGGTGCATTCCTCATATATGCTTGTGAGCTCCAGGAAAAATCATGCCTCAGAGAGTGTGGTTCTGCATTGCCCTCCCTGTGGGCCAATACCAGTCAAGCCCAATGTGGCCTCTGTGCCTTTTATTCAAACCGATAGCAACATATTTCTGTTATTTCCTTAATGTTCTTAATTTAGACATGGGGCCCTCATGCTGGACTGCAAGGGATGAAACAATTAACACACTAAACCTGCAATATTAAATCATTAGCATATTGTCTCACATAAACGTGAGCAGGTGGCCAGGAACAATTGTTAGCCTATGCTCCACATATGATGATATGTGCACTGGTAGTACTTTATCAATATTTTTATACTTGTTATTTAAATACCTCATTTAACTCAAAATACTTATTAAAATGATTATGTTCTAGGTTTTATGAATGAGAAGATTTAGGATCAAATACATCACCTTAGGGTTAGCTGTCAGTATAGACAATGAGAACTGCCTTCCTGTTCATGTATATAACTTCTGACTGCCAATGTAGGTTGTTTACCTGTGTAGAAAATAAGGCATGCTTGCACAGAAAGCAACTTGAGAACACTTTTTGTATGAAAACTCAGAAGTAACTAATATAGAAAAATTAAAAATGTATGATACTTTTAAAACAAGTTCACTATTTTTCAACAGCTGGTGAGCAAGCATGTGTTAATTTGTGTGACCTATTATCTTCAATATCTATTTGTTTGTGGTCTCTGCTTTTAGAAGAATTGGCATTAATTATAAGTGTGGAAGTAATTTAAAATGTCAGTTCAGACTTTTACAGCTTGAAACAGTTCATCCTTCAATAATTAAGTCAATAAAATTAACTTAATTTAATTTAAACAGTGATGCTTCTTTTTTAGGCCTTGTGGAGTGATTACAATTAGTAATTCATAATTAGTATTTCATTGATGTCCATACACCGGATTGCCAGGCATCATCAAGATACAGTGATGATTGGAGGTAATTTGATAAACATTCAGAACTGTTGCATTAATGGCTTGCTTCCCAGTTATGTCTGGAATTAATGAATGCATTTAAATGTTATGGAAATGAATTTAAAGGACAGTTCAACCTTAATTATTATACAATTTCCCCCCAACATTCTAATTATAACTTCACTAATTATCAGATTTTAGTATAAAAATAAGATTTATCTATAAATGTAAAACTGGAATGTTGATAAACAAGTGTGTTTCCTAAAAATGTACTGACCATGTTAAAATAACAAGAGGTGCAGTTTTGAAGTGATTTAGAAAATAATTAATGTCCTTTTCACCCATTCACATTTAATTTTCTAGAAGAGTAATAGGAGAGAGTGAGTGAACAATGAAGGCCCTCTTCGCTAGTTTTAAATTTCTTACCTTAGCCCTTTCTAGATACTATTCAGGGACTGAGGGGCTAATCCTGCATTGACTTGGTGTTTAAAGGTGTGTACAGTGGAAGACAATGGGGCCAGTTCTGCTTCCATTTAAATCAATGACAAAGCTACCATTGATTACAATAAAAGTAGGAGGGGGTTCAAAGTGACATTTGTTCTTGAGAATCCTGGGTGCATAAAACTGCTTCCTTCACACATGGAAGACACTCATCCCTATATACCCCACTGCTGCTACGAGAAACACGTTTAGAAAAGTGGGAGTATTTTGGGGTAGATTGTGATACTGACCTGGGGAAGAACAGTTGTACTATGATGCCTCTTGTGAGAATGTGCAAAACTTCAGTTATAAGAAAAGGGGGAAACAAATTGCCAGCTTTAAGAAAGGGAAGGCAGATGCAGCAGTCAGCTGCCAAATAACTAATTTAGGGCTGCTCCTTTTTGTCTGACAAATTTAAACTGTCCAGCTGTTAGAAATGCACACTAGGAAAGGTTCCTATAAAAGATGGCCTGACACTGAGGAAATTTAACAGCAACTAGGTGGTTATAAAGGAGAAAAAAAGGCTTGAATTACTACTTTTAAAAGAGGACAACTGAGCTTTTTGATAGATACTCCTTAGGTCTTTAAGTTTGGTGCTTGGTATTTGGGGGTGGGGGAGAACCACAACTCTTGTTTTGCTGATAGTTTGTTCACTAAAACGAGGATACAAGCTTGACTTCATTTCTCTCTTGCATTTAAGTGTGGTGATACATTCACTCAAGGTACAAGAAGTGGGATTGGAATAATAGAATATCATAGAATATCAGGGTTGGAAGGGACCTCAGGAGGTCATCTAGTCCAACCCCCTGCTCAAAGCAGGACCAATCCCCAATTAAATCATCCCAGCCAGGGCTTTGTCAAGCCTAACCTTTAAAACCTCTAAGGAAGCAGATTCCACCACCTCCCTAGGAAACCCATTCCAGTGCTTTACCACCCTCCTAGTGAAAAAGTTTTTCCTAATATCCAACCTAAACTGCAACTTGAGACCATTACTCCTTGTTCTGTCACCTGCTACCACTGAGAACAGCCTAGATCCATCCTCTTTGGACCCCCCCTCCCTTTCAGGTAATTGAAAGCAGCTATCAAATCCCCCCTCATTCTTCTCTTCTGCAGACTAAATAATTCCAGTTTCCTCAGCCTCTCCTCATAAATCATGTGCTCCAGCCCCCTAATCATTTTTGTTGCCCTCTGCTGGACTCTTTCCAATTTTTCCACATCCTTCTTGTAGTATGGGGCCCAAAACTGGACACAGTACTCCAGATGAGGCCTCACCAATGCCAAATAGAGGGGAATGATCACGTCCCTCGATCTGCTGGCAATGCTCCTACTTATATGGCCCAATATGCTGTTAGCCTTCTAGGCAACAAGGGCACACTGTTGACTTGTATCCAGCTTCTTGTCCACTGTCACCCCTAGGTCCTTTTCTGCAGAATTGCTGCCTAGCCACTCAGTCCCTAGTCTGTAGCAGTGCATGGGATTCTTCCATCCTAAGTGCAGGACTCTGCACTTGTTCCTGTTGAACCTCATCAGATTTCTTTTGGCCCAATCCTCTAATTTGTCTAGGTCTCTCTGTATCCTATCCCTACCCTCCAGCGTGTCTACCACTCCTCCCAGTTTAGTGTCATCTGCAAACTTGCTGAGGGTGCAATCTACGCCATCCTCCAGACCATTAATGAAATATTGAACAAAACCGGCCCCAGGACCGACCCTTGGGGCACTCCACTTGATACCAGCTGCCAACTCGATATGGAACCCATTGATCACTACCTGTTGAGCCTGATGATCTAGCCAGCTTTCTATCCACCTTATAGTCCATTCATCCACCCATACTCCTTTAACTTGCTGGCATGTATGCATATATATGGCTATTTGGCAGCTGTTTGCTGCATCACCCTACTTTGCAGCTATTAAGTATTCCTGTTTATTTTTCCTCACTCTTATAGCTTACACGTTGGAACATCCTCATCCATCCACAGGCAAACATACACCAGAAAGCAGGCTTAAAAATCAATATGTCCATGAATGAGATCTCTGCAGCATAAAGAATAGCACAAAGAGGCCAGTCCATCATTGATATCTGAAGGGAGCAGGGCTATGCAACATCTTAGGGATCTGATGACATTACAACATGCTCATAATATTCTGTTATGGTTACCAATACCCTTTAAAATGTGAATAGCTTGATGATATACAGTAGTCTTTACCTGTGTGGCATTATGAAGAACACAACACAGAATCACTAAACTTGCTTATAAGCCCATGTTTTTATGTTTTCTGAATCATTGTAGGGGTTCAACTGCTCAAATACAATTCCTCTCTATCCTAGGCATTTAATTTGTTTTTAGCTATTTAAGAGAGCTTTTCACAATGCCCTCAGATGCAATTTCAGCAGGATTTCTTCAACAAATTACTAGATGTAAATTACTGACAGTGGGAACTGAGAAGAGACAGGTACATTGCTATAACTCAGCATGGTGCCAGAGGCAGTTGGGTGGCTTCAGACTGAAGCTGCTAAATGACCTAGATGCTGCCCCTAGAAAGAGATCTTTAAAGACTCAGTATTTCAGTGCTAGAGCTGCCAGAGTCAAGCGGTCAGTGCTGTGAGCTGATAACTCTACGGCTGGCGAGACAGCAAGTGGCAGACAGACAGCTATGTGAGGGACACCAGTAACAGCAGGAGCCCGTACCACCTCAGCACTCTGTTTGACATGCCCATTTAGTTTGTGATTGGGTTGTCTCACACTGAAAAAGCAGAACATGTGCCGAGAACTGAGAGGCCTTGTATGAGTGGATATATATTGGGACACATTAGCCTTTTATTGGACCTGCGAAACTCCATTGATTTCAGTAGGGTTGAGGAGGGTGGGAGGGAGCACAGAAATTGGCTATTCTAGTTTATTGAGCTTGTGACAAACGTGTTGGGCATTTGTTCCTATTTAAGCATTTTACATTGTAAACGCAGTGGCAGTTTTATTTCCTTTGAAAGTAAAATATTACAGTGGTTCCAAAACTCGGCATGCTCTCTTCAGCTTTTTGCAAAGAGGTACAAGGAAGAAGAAAACGGATATAAAAGTGAAGGACAGCAACAACAACGTAAGTTAGATGTATGCTTTTAGCTCCATTACAAGCCTTTTAAAGGCATGGCAGGCCAGACTTTCACAGCTATTTAGGCATCTAACTCCCATGGAAATCAATGGGAGTTTGGCACCTAAATGCCTTTGAAAATCTGGCCTTCCCTGGTTCAAAATGTAAATTAACAGATTTGTGTACTAGCACTGCCCTCTACTGAATGCACTCAGAACAGTTCAAATCTGTATCCATCTATGGCCCTTTTTACCATACTGGAGTAGCTGATACAGGTTTCAATTAATAAAGAATTAAAATATAATTAATGCCAATCGACATGGGTTTATGGAAAATAGATTCTGTCAGACTAACCTGATATCTTGGTTGATAATGGTAATAGTGTCAGTGTAATAGACATCTGTCAGGCATTTGACTTGGTACTGTGTGACATTTTGATTAAAAACCTAGGAAGATATAAAGTTAACACAGCACACATTAAGCTGACTAACTGATAGGTCTAAGACTGTAACTACATTCAGAATCATCATTGATTGGAGGGGTGTTTTTTTCTAGTGGAGTCTCACAGGGATTGTTTCTATGCCCTGTGCTATTTAACTTTTTTATTCGGGGCTGGAAGAAAGCATACAATTATCACTGATGAAATTTGCAGATGACACAAAATTGGGAGCTTGGTAAATAATGAAGAGGACAGGATTCTAATACAGCGAGATCTGGATCACTTGGTGAACTGGGTGCAAGCAAAGTATACATTTTAATACAACTAAATGTAAATATATACAGGTAGGAACAAATAATGTAGACCATACATATAAGATGGGGGACCCTATCCTGGGAAGCAGTGACTTTGAAAAAGATTTTGGGGTCATGCTGGATAATCAACTGAAGATGAGCTCCCTGTGCAATGCTTTGGCCAAAAGAGCTGAGATGATCCTGGAAACATGGAAATATCAGGTAAGAGTACAGAGGTTATTTTATTTCTGTATTTGACACTGGTGCAACCACTGCTGGAATACTGTGTCCAGTTCGGGTGTGCATGATTCAGGAAGGATGTTGATAAATTGGATAGGGTTCAGAAAAGAGCCAAGAACATGATTAAAATATTAGAAAACCTGCCTTATAGCAAGAAACTCAAAGAACTCAATCTATGTTACTTAACAAATAGAAAGGTAAGGGGTGACTTGATTACAATCTATC
Source organism: Lepidochelys olivacea (assembly GCF_965140295.1). NCBI lineage: Eukaryota > Metazoa > Chordata > Testudines > Cheloniidae > Lepidochelys > Lepidochelys olivacea. Next base: position 174,870,270 of record NC_140411.1, read on the forward strand.
AATACTTGTATGGGAAATAAATATTTAATTATGGGTTCTTCAGTCTCACAGGGACAGGTATTACACTATCCAATGACTGGAAGTTGAAGCTAAACAAATTCAGCCTGGAATTAAGGCTTAATGTTCTTTTTTAATAGTGAGAGTAATTAACCATTGGAACAATTTACCAAAGGTCATGGTAGATTCTCCATCACTGACAATTTTTAAATGAAGATTGAATATTTTTCTAAAAGCTATGCTCTAGGAATTATCTGAGGGAAATTCTGTGGTGTGTGTTATACAGGAGGTCACACTATAGCCTCATAATAGTCCCTTCTGGCCTTGGAATGTATAAAAAACATAGTATCTGAATACCTCACAATCTTTTAATGTATTTATGTTTGCAATAGCCCCCTGAGATAGGGAAGTGCTATTATGTGGAAGAAGAGAGAGACTATGGTCCAGATCATTAAAGGAGCAAAAAATATTTGATGTTTTCTTTAAAGCCCCATCTCATTGAGGCATGTGATTAGCTGAGAATCCCAGCTTTCATTTAAAAAAATAAAAAATAAAAATATCTATTTCTCTAGCCCTCATGCTTGTGGGACAAATATCTTGAAAATGTGACCCCAGTGTACCCTAAGAGCTCAAGAAACCAGAAGGCAAACAAAAAGAGCCCCAAATTTATTATTAAGGGAAAAGAAAAATTGTAATTGCTTCATGATTTTTGACAGTTTAAGGTTGGCACTACTGCTATCCAAACTACTGTGGTGAAGTTTGGAATGGCCATAGTCAGTTTTCTAGATGCCCACTCTTGTAAAGAAAAAAAGGGGGGAAATATTTCTTTTGGGGGCACAAACTAAATTAAGTAATGTATTAAAATGTTCCATTACATTATTTTCTGACGAAGAAACACAGTTCATATCCCTAACGGTCACTATCAATATACTTGAATATATATTTTTATTCAATTTATCATTTTTTCAATTAGGTGGTAGCTTTAAACATTTATTTTACAGTGAGATGATGTGTAATATCTTTGGAGTTCCCTTGAGTAGATATTCCTTCTGGTTCATTGTCTTAAACAGCGCATTGATTGATAAGAGGCAGTGAATGTTATTCTTCCGCCTTACTCATAGGTATAAAAAGGTTAAAGAATCAGTATGTTCCTTCTAAAAAGAGACCATCAGTCTTGATTTTACAGGAGAGACTTGTTTTTCAAAACATTGCTCTGTTACCCTGAACATTTCTTCTGGGACAGGTGAAATATCATAGCTTTTCATTTCAGTTTTTTAAAAAGTTATAGCTAATGAATGTAGTTCTATGTTTACCAGGAACGTACAGTCGTATGGAGCAAGTGTTCAATGTGATAAACAGGGTCTAGAGTGATTTAAAAAAAAATCAAATAAGTGAAGAAACTATTACTGCTGCTCTTTTTCTCAAAGTGAATGCAGTTACTGGAAAGAATCCTCCACTTTGCTGTTTATGTAATCTAGTGTAATCCTTCTGCCAGTTGGAGTAGGCAGCAACAAGGTCTGAGTTCAGGGGTTCCTCTTAACAGCACAAAACACAAGTGGCTTGAGCCCCCGACCTAATAATCTGGGAAAACACAATCCCACTTTGGGCACCTGTAAGAGGCAATATTTAGCCACTCACAAGCACTGAATCTCTGTATGACAAAAAAGGAATTTTAATAAAAGGGAAAAGGAACAAAGCATTAGTTTGTGAAAACACCACAACCACGTCAAAAGCAAGCAACTGTACGCAAACCTGACCCACAGTGCCTTGGGCAGCGCCCCTTGCCTCTGTTTTCCACCGTGTGGTGGGAAAGTCCCTTTAACACATTACTTCTCTCCTCTCACAGTTGGCTGTCACTGGTTCGTGAAAACCCAGAGTTCAGAGATATGTTCACAGGGGTTCACCACCTACCCCAGAAAGGAGCGAGGGTGTCAAGCAATGTCTCTGTGGTTGTTGTGCACTTCTGCAACGGGCTGTTCGCTATTGCTCCCACTGGTTTTCTCTGCCACTGGTTGTCATGTGCTGCTGCTTCTGCTGGACATTCGCTGCCACTTCTGCAGTGCAATGTCGTGATGCTCCACAGGTCTTCAGTGATTTCACTGTGTAGCAATGAATCTCACTGATGATAGTGCTTCTGCATTGTCTTTTCTTTCACCACTGTCCTGACGCCAGGTTTAACGCATAGCACCTAGTGGGACTGCAGGAAGTGACGCAGGCTGAGGGTTGTGCTGGCCGCCACTTCCCACAGTACCCATTGGCCTGCAGTGGTGAACTGCGGCCAGTGAGAGCTGTGATTGGCCGAACCTGCGGACACTGAAGGTAAACAAACCATCCCAGCCCATCGGCAGATTTCCCTGATGGGCCACATGCCAAAAGTTGCCAATCCCTGATTTAGAAAATCTTGCTCTTTCTGGAACATTGGATCATCGGATTCATCTTCTGAATTCAAACTAAAGGATATAATATTGTTCTGATGATCAGGAACATTCATTCTAGAATGATCTTGATTTAAGCCAACAACCCATTGAAATTCAAATTCATGAATAGTGGAATGCTATATGTGGTAACAATCTGTTAAAGACCAATAAGGAATTATAGTTTCCCGACTGTTACAGGGTTTAAATAAGTTGTGAATTCTGTGAGATATCATGCAACCAGCTGGCCTCTGAAGTTTTAGAAAACCAGTTTTGTAAGGGGAGATTTTAACAGCCCAGTAAAGTGCCTAGGCCTCTGCCATTAACTAGAATATCAATTGCCACAAGCAGCTAAGCTAAAAGGCCTTTGTACCAACCTTAGCATAGCTAGGCAGGCCAGAAGGGGAGCGGGAATGACCATGAAAATTGAGGATTATCCTGCGCCATCCTGTTGGGCTTTCTTTTAAACTGCTGAAGTTTGTGGTTCTGAAGGAAGTCTAGCTATATTTAACTTGTGGTGTGTGTTTGTCGGGACCCATGAGACTGCAGATCCTGCAAAACACATCTGTATAATGACTTGAAACTTCTTGCTTAACAAACTGCTTGCTCTGTGGTTATCCTTGATTGACAAGCTATGTGGCACTTACAAGAATAAAAAGGGGAAAAGGTTTGAGTTGGGTGGACTCTTCATGGACACATCTCAAGATCCCCAGCAGCAGATGGAAGGCCAGTCACTGGAAATCTGTTGACGACTCACTCGAAGACCTCTCCAGACTTTTGGGGTAACTATTGGTTGGGGTGGGGGTTAGACCTCTAATCTGTTGCTTATTGCTTGAGACTAAATAAAGTGGATGTTGTAAGTAAAAGCACCCTTGTGTTGTGCTGCTTGTGCCACCAATCTATCAGACAGACATACTGTAGCCCCATTGATTTATTTCCTGACACCACCTCTCAAAGATTAAAGTTACCAAGAGCTTTGGGGTCAGAAATACCCCAGGTAACAGTATGTGCCTTAGTTTTAGTCCAGTCCATAAAAATCTGAATGCAATAAAATCTCCATGGGGAAAATGTCAGCCTGTCTAGCTACTCTAGTTACTGTACTTCACTGTGTTAACCATACTGCCCGCAGTTCAACACTGTCCATAAATGACAACAATGGCATGAGTAATATGTAGTTATGGCTCCATCTAATGAGAAAAAATGTTCTTTGATTGTCAGAAAAAGTATCATTTCAAAATCTTAGTAGTAGGGGCCTCTGTGTTAACTCAGCAGGCTAAGAGAATAGCAAGCTAGATAAAGACCAGTATAATGAGGGGTGTTGTTACTGTATATTTCTGGAACATCACAACACAGAATGAAACCCTATTCGGTAAGGTCTGAAAATGAACTTTAAGAGAAGCAGCTGCAAGTCTCCTTGCAGTGTACGTAGCAGCAAAGTGAGGTCAGACACATGCATGGAATTAAATGGCAGATTGCAACTTTTATTAAACTTTAACATGCTTCCAGCTTTCATCCAGATCACATCACACGATCCATTGTCTACAGCCAAGCTCTACAATACAACCACATTTGCTCCAACCCCTCAGACAGAGACAAACACCTACAAGATCTCTATCAAGCGTTCTTACAACTACAATACCCACCTGCTGAAGTAAAGAAACAGATTGACAGAGACAGAAGAGTACCCAGAAGTTACCTACTACAGGACAGGCCCAACAAAGAAAATAACAGAACGCCACTAGCCAGCACCTTCAGCCCCCAACTAAAACCTCTCCAACGCATCATCTAGGATCTACAACCTATCCTGAAGGATGACCCATCACTCTCACAGATCTTGGGAGACAGGCCAGTCCTTGCTTACAGACAGCCCCCCAACCTGAAGCAAATACTCACCAGCAACCACACACCACACAACAGAACCACAAACCCAGGAACCTATCCTTGCAACAAAGCCCGTTGCCAACTGTGTCCACATTTCTATTCAGGGGACACCATCATAGGGCCTAATCACATCAGCCACACTATCAGAAGCTCATTCACCTGCACATCTACCAATGTGATATATGCCATCATGTGCCAGCAATGCCCCTCTGCCATGTACATTGGTCAAACTGGACAGTCTCTATGTAAAAGAATAAATGGATACAAATCAGATGTCAAGAATTATAACATTCAAAAACCAGTGAGAACACTTCAATCTCTTTGGTCACTCGATTACAGACCTAAAAGTGGCAATTCTTCAAAAAAAAAAAAACTTCAAAAACAGATTCCAATGAGAGACTGCTGAATTGGAATTAATTTGCAAACTGGACATCATTAAATTAGGCTTGAATAAAGACTGGGAGTGGATGGGTCATTACACAAAGTAAAACTATTTCCCCATGTTTATTCCCCCCCTGCTGTTCCTCAGACGTTCTTGTCAACTGCTGATAATAGCCTACCTTGATTATCACTACAAATGGTCCCCCCCCCGCTCTCCTGCTGGTAATAGCTCACCTTACCTGATCACTCTCGTTAGAGTGGGTATGGTAACACCCATTGTTTCATGTTCTCTGTGTATATAAATCTCCCCACTGTATTTTCCACTGAATGCATCCGATGAAGTGAGCTGTAACTCACGAAAGCTTATGCTCAAATAAATCCATTAGTCTCTAAGGTGCCACAAGTCCTCCTCCCATTACCCATACCCTCCTCAACCAGGCATTTAATTGGTTCTGGGGGAGAGGAGAGGTTACAGAGCTCTTAACCATATAACCCATCACTAGTACAAGGGTTACAGGGCTCCTTACCAGATAACCCATAACATGGGGTAGGCTCTCCTCAGCTTACCCACCCAGGACTCAACTCTCTCTGAGTCCTAGCTCCCTCCCACCCCATCCCGTGAGGGGGACAGCGGGCCCAGCAGGGTGGGGACCTTGGCCCATGAGAGCCACTAAGTCTCACCCTGTCACATGAGCCCAGGTCTCAACACCAAAATCTAAGGTGTTTGACCTCTGGTAATTTCACTTTATTCTCTTAAGCAGACTGGAAACTGGTACAAGTTGTGATGATTAAACAATTCCACCCCAGTACCTCAGTTAGGCGCTAAGCACCTTCCTACTCAACCCACTGTGGCTTGAAGGTGCTGTGAGGAAGGCAAAAAGACTCTCTGGTCCTCTGCCAGCTGGCCCATCAGACAAAAAAATCCCTGCTGACACTTTAAACAGGCAATAGGCTAGACCTGCAGCATTTGTCAGGATAGGTTCCCTTTCTGGGTTTGGGGCGGGGGCACTGGTCTGGGCTGAATGAAGGGAGCCGAAAGAGGCTCCACGTGGCTCTTGCACTGTGCTAAATCCTGGGAATGGGGGATCAGTGGCCAATCAGCATCCCTCTCCCACAGCTGACCAATGGGTGCTACAGTTTCCCAGGGGGTGGAGCTGTCTCTTGTTCATTGGTGAGCATCTCCCTCCCTTGCTACTGAGACTGTCCCCCTTTCAGCGCTGGTCCCATCAGTTTCCCCCACCATTTGATGCAGGTGGATGGAATTTTATCCTTGTAGGTGCACTGGAGAGTTTCATTCTGAGAAATGTTAGTAATGGTCTGCCCAGACTGACAGGTATGTCAATGTAACTGCTAACACATATGCAGTTGATGAAAAAGTGTAATGAAAAAAATAAACAAGATTATCTTGAGTATAGTTGAATCATTTTTTTCATTCCCTCCAGTTTCAGGGTAAGCCTGAGAAGTCACTTTCCGTCCTTAATTTTAATACAAAATACTTTCCTTATATAACCTGCCAATTTTTTTTCCAAATCAGATCTCCTAAAGTTGGTGTCAGGAGAATTTACATTTCCAACAGGAGATTTTTCCTGAACTCCCCTTGGGGAATTTCTCCTCACACAGAGAATATAATGGTACTGTCAGCACATTTCCTCAGAGTTTCATCTATGGGGGATATACATTGAAGTTCAAGCCAGACTTCACAGGAACACAGCCAGTGAACACTACTGAAGGAAGTGCTAAAATCAACACATCACCTAGCTGCCCTGCCTACATCCCTTTCCTGGCCAGTGATGTGCAGGGTGGCTTTTCTGGGTGGCTTTTGCTTCTCTGTGATGTCTCTGACAGAAGGGTGGTTGTGATAGTTTTTTTGATACCACAAACTCCCCCAGCAGATATTTCCACTACCACAGACCTCTGTCAGAGCCTATGCCAACTTTTATCAGACTAGATCTTAGGATGAGTCTAGCATCATATCATAATCTACACAGCGGGCCATATTTTGCCCTTAGGTAAGTCTGTGCATCCCTACTGAAATTCATGGGGTGCCTGTATGTAACTGATGGAAGAATATGGCTTTTTCCCCACAGAGATTTACAGAGTTAAAAATTCCTTTGCTGTTCATGGAAGAAATTTTGAGTTTTTAGCTGTCTGTTTCATGCAAAACAAATTCTTTCTTAGTGAGTTATGCATGAACACACACATCCCTCCTCCCCTGGAGGAAGTGCACTCTAGTAATCTCAAAGGATAGCTGATATGGGTTGTTATTTTTTAAGTGAGCTCTGAGAGTCACTTTCCATGAAAATTTAAGCTGAGAACCTTAATGTGGCAGCACTAATATCACACTGAAAGCAAATTAAAATACAAACTAAACAGCGTTAAGCATAACATAGATCAACCTGTAGAAACTTCCAAAATTTGGAGTTCTAAAGTACTGCACTTCCCCCACAAGAAGTTGGTTCTGTCTCTGTAGAGATCCCTCAACCTCATGTCCCTAGAAATCCTTTTTCTATATTTTAGCAACATCATCTGTTCCTTAATCTGGAAGCCATCTTTCCACAGAGTGTGTTACCATTATTGTCCCTCAGGTGAAGGAGCACTTAACTGGGCTCCCCTCAATGATGTATCTGGACAAGACTGGTGTTGAGCAAAGCAAAGTGTTTTTCAGGTGTTGTGCACTTTATCTCTGCAAGTGTCCTAACCACTGTTAGCTGGGGACAGATGGATCAGGAAATGAAGTGAACCTATCTAGCAAAGTATATGGTATGTCTGTGTGTGCACATGTGTGTGTGGGGGGGAGGGGTACTTCCTCTGTAATTATAAAAAACAAATAAAACCATGCCTTCCTATCTCCTCCTATATAATTTTTTTCTGGAATCATCTATTAAAATTAATTCTGTATTGTTTGCAGATTAACATCCTTATACTCTTTAAATTTTAGAGAATTAAAACATTTCACAACTTTCAAATATCCCAATAAACCATTATTAATTTAAAATTCTATGTAATGCTCTGATTTGTATACAGTATTAAATATACCAGAGACATAAATTGTTCTTCATGTCACAATGATTCAACCGGTAGCAAAGTGCGACTAAGACAGGGTGTTAATAATTATTGCCAAAGTAAGTCATGTCAGAGACTGAAAAAAGATTAGAGGCAGCAATGCCATTCCAGTATGAGACTTGATGGTAACATTTATTTGTGGGTTCAATTCATCTGACCTCATATGGATCCTGAGTGTGGATGGGTTGAGGAAGGTCAAAATCCAGCCCCACAATCCACAGTGAGAGGCTGCCACCCAACGTATAGTCCAACATAGTAGTCATGCCTGTTCATGCCATTTCCATGATCATAGATTCATAGGACTAGAAGGGACATCAAGAGGTCTTCTAGTCCAATGCCCTGCCCTTAAGGTGGGACCAAGTATTATCTAGACCATCTCTGACAGGTGTTTGTCTAACCTGCTCTTAAAAATCTCCAATGATGGAGATTCCACTGCCTCCCTAGGCAAATTTATTCCTGTGCTTAACTAACCTGACAGGTAGGAGGTTTTTTTCTAATGTCCAATCTAAACTGCCCTTGCTACAATTTAAGCCCATTGCTGCTTCTCCTATCCTCAGAGGTTAAAGAGAACAATTTTTCTCTCTCCTCCTTGTAACAACTTTTTATGTACTTGAAAACTGTTATTATGTCCCCCCTCAGTCTTCTCTTCTCCAGACTAAACAAACCCATTTTCTTCAATCTTCCCTCATAGGTCATGTTTTCTAGACCTTTAATCATTTCTGTTGCTCTTTTCTGGATTTTCTCCAACTTGTAGACATCTTTCCAGAAATGTGGCACACAGAACTGGACACAATACCACTTTTGAGGTCTAATCAGCATGGAATAGAGCAGAAGAATTACTTCTTGTGTCTTGTTTACAACCCTCCCACTAATACATCCAGGAATGATGTTTGCTTTTTTTGCAACAGTGTTACACTGTTGACTCATATTTAGATTGTGACCCATTATGACCCCTTGATTCCTTTCCCCAGTACTCCTTTCTAGGCAGTTATTTCCAATTTTGTATGTGTTGTGACAAAGTTCCTCCTCTGCCTTGGTGGGTCCTGCCCTTATTGGCGGATTTTCTCACCTCAGAGGTTCACGACAGCCCTCAGTTTGGTCACTTTCGTGGCTCAAATCTGCCGTTCACTCAGTTAGCCTCATCACTGGCCAGCATGGGGAAAGAAAGAAGAACAATCCCCGCAGTCTCTGCTGATCCACCTAGTGGATCAGGGAACAGGCCAGAGACCTTCTCCTCTGGTGGAATCCACAGTCCAGTTCAACTCCTCCGCAGTGGCTCCTGTAACAGCTGCATGAAAGCTACAATTCCCTGGGCTACTTCCCCATGGCCTCCTCCCAACACCTTCTTTATTCTCACCACAGGACCTCCCTTCTGATGTCTGATAATGCTTGTACTTCTCAGTCTTCCAGTAGTATGCCTTCTCACTCTCAGCTTCTTGCACCTCTTGCTCCCAGCTCCTAGCACGCATGCCACAAACTAAAGTGAGCTCCTTTTTAAACCCAGGTGCCCTGATTAGCCTGCCTTGATTGATTCTAGCAGCTTCTTGATTGGCTGCAGGTGTTCTAATCATCCTGCATGCCTTAATTGTTTCCAGAAAGTTCCTGATTGTTCTGGACCCTTCCCTGTTAAGGAGCCGGAATCGTTCTTCACTCGCTCCTGAGCTATTTGCTTTCCTTTCTTTCCTAAAGCCCCCCGGCCCGGATTTTTCACACTTTTCCTTTTGCTTAGTTTCCCCCCCCCGCGTTTGGGCCGGACGCTTTGTTTTTTTGGTTTCGTTTTTTTTCGTTCTTTTGAGCTGCGTCAGTGTGCTGGCCAGTCGCCAGCACCCCCCCCCCCCGATGCCTGCTTTTGGATTTTGCTCCTTGCTTACTTGAAACCCCCGGAGGAGGGGGGAGGACTGCCAACCTGCTGTCCGGAGAGGGGAGTGGACCCCCCCAGACCCAGCTGTTTTGTTTTTTGCCTGGACTTTTTCCGAGAGCCTTGGGACAGAGCCAACAGCTGTAGCAGACGCCAGAGGCCGGAGAACTCCCGGGCAGCTATGAATCATCGTGGAGAGAGGCCGTAAGACTGAGGGATTTCTTTTGAATTTCTACCCTCGGGGGGGGGAGTTGACTGCATTTCAGCTGCACCTGCGGCGGCACAGGGGTGTAGCAGGGAGCTACCCCCAGATCCATCGGTGCCCCCAACCCCCCCCACCACTATTACAACTATCACGGCCCCCGCTGCTTCGTCCCTGCTGGCAATCTGCCATCTGCCTTCGGATCCAGCTGTTTGCTTTGGACTTTGCCTTTTGGACCAGGCATAACAACCAACCAAGCGAGACTCTTTGGACACTTGTGGTGGGTTGTCCTCCCCCCACCCCCCACCCCCGGATTGTTTACCCCATAGCCTACCCCTACTACCGGACCCCGATTTTTGCCCCCCCCCCCAGTGTCTCCCTGTCTCTCCCTGCTTACAATGGCAGAGAAGGAGGGACGAAAGGCCCCTCCACCGAAATTGGTTGCCCCTTCCCCATCTACCCTCCTGCCCACCCCTCAAGATTTCCCCACCGCCTCCATTGTTAGAACCCCTGCCACCGCCCCCGCTGGGGCATCGGCAGTGGGAGGCACCGGGGCGATTACTACTGCTGCTCTGGTTCCTGCCCCACTAGATTCTAGGAACCCCCCCCCAGTTGGAAAGAAAAATCGAAGCGGGCCAAAAGGGAAGGGCCCCGCTAATGCCGCTGGACCCTCCGTGGCAGAGGCCACCCCCACCACAGTGGCCTCGTCATCGATCGCGGCACCCCTCCCAGCTGTTCCCTCCACCAGCTCTGCGACCATCCCTCCCCCGGCCCCCAGGACGTATGCCCGGGTGGCGACAGGCCCCCCATCACCTGCCGCCTCCTCATCTCGCCCTCCCACTGCCTCCGCTGCCATTACTAGCAATCGGGGCCCTCTTCCCGCCCTGACCAGGAAGCACGGTGTCCGTTGCCTCCTAGTGCCCGCCTCGCCCCACGTGGAGGCATACGTGCAGGCGTTGGCGAAAGTGGTAGGACCCATGGCCATTGTGGCGGCCTCCAAGATGTATGGGAAGGTCGTTCTCTTTCTGGCCTCGGAGACTGCCGCCCAGGAGGCGGTGGAGAAGGGCCTAGTGGTGGGGGGGGTGTTTCTCCCCCTAGAACCGCTAGAAGATTTGGGCGTTCGCTTCGTCCTCACCTCCGTTCCTCCCTTTTTACCTAATGTTGCCCTGTTACCTGCTCTCTCTGCCCTGGGGAAGCTTGTTTCTGTTATTAGCCCTCTCCCGTTAGGCTGCAAGGACCCCGCCCTCCGTCACGTCCTATCGTTCCGCCGGCAAGTGCAGATTTTACTGCCGGCGGGGGTGCGTGACGGAGAGGCGCTCGAGGGGTCCTTCCTAGTTCCCTACCAGGGAGCCCGCTATAGGGTCTTTTATTCCACCGGAGAGGCCCGGTGCTACCTCTGCCGCTCGGCAGGGCATGTCCGCAGGGACTGCCCTTTGGCCCGGGGGAGAGGGGCACCTGAGACCCCCGAGACCCGGCGGGATGTCGGCCCTGTTGTTGCCGACACCCCTGGCCACCCGGCACCCGACACCACCCCCCCTCCCACCCGATCCACCGCTGCCCCCGTCCGGGCCCAAGAGGCACCCCTCCAACAACGCCCGGGCGACCACGGGAGTCCCACTCTTGCCGTAACCGCCTCGGCAGAGCCTATGGAGGGGGGTGTGGCAAAGCTTTTACCGGGTGCAGGAGAGGGCTCGCCCCAAGGAGAACCCCCCGCCCCTCATGCTGCCTTACCACTACCCCCCCAAACCCCTGAACCTTTGCCTCCGCGCCCCGCTCCGTCCCCTGCTACTCAACCCCCGGACGACGCCATGGAGGGCTGGACTGTAGTCCAGGGGAAGCGAGGCAAGCGGAGGGCTCGAGCTCCGCTGCATTCATCTGACGCGGAAGCCCCCCGGAAGACCAGGAAGGGAGGTACCGGCCTTGAGCCTCCCGCCTCGGCCACGAGTGCGATCCATTCGCTGGTGTCGGGAGGTGAAGATAGACCAGCATTGGAGGGTGGAATCCCCCCTCCGCGGGGGACCCTCCCCTCCGAAGCCCCGGGGGAAGCCCCTTCTAACCAGATACCACCTGAACTCCCAACGAACCCCGACGTGACCGCCGAGGCGGGCCCTAGCGGAGAGGCCCCTGGGGTGGTGGGAGTTGGCCTCTCCTCTGTGTACGCAGAGATTGAAGCCCTGGATTTGACCCCGGTCACCCAGGGAGGGGATGATTTACTGCCGGCCGGCCTCGATTTGGGCAATCTCACCCCAGGCCCCCTCTCCCCATGTCCTTTCCCCCTGACTGCCTTTCCGGGTGAGCACCCCACGGAAAGTGGTTTACCGCCTGAGGCCATGGCTGCCACGACCACCCCGGAGCCAGTACCTAGCATTCCTCGGAGCCCCCTCCCTTGCCCCTTCACCCCCGACCCTGCTCGGGAGGCACCTTCTTTTTGCTGTTCGCCTCCTGAAGCCCAGGGCCTTACCTCTGCCCCTGCCCCCACCCCTATTCCGGTTCAGTCTCCCTCCTCCTGCAAGGCCACCGCCGCCCCTGGGGTTATTTCTTTTCCGCCTTTTGCAGATTCCCCCCAGGGAGCAGTCTTTACGTTTTCTAGTTGCGACTCCCCAGGAGTTGCACCTTTCCCCCTGCCATCCCCGTCCGCCCCAAGGCACGAGATGGAGTTAATAACCCCAGCCTGTCAGACACCCCGTCGGCGGTCCGCACCCTGCCTACCCGCCTTAGCGGACCACGAAGCTGTATCAAAAGCCCCACCAGGGACTGCTCTGGGAATTGTAACCCTACCCCCCCATGAGCTGCAGCATGCATTATGGGAGTTCTTGAAACGATGCCGTGGTGCCCGCGATAGGGCACAGCTGGCTCTCCAGCAATGGGGGGACTTTGATCGACTCCTTCGGGCCGCGAGAGCCCTTATGAGGGAGGGTAGAGGGCAAGGGAAGGGCGGTGCCGCGGCCTACGAGCGGGCCCGCAGCTTCCGGAAAGAGTTACTTACTCACGGGATGGGACACGGGTTGCTACGCGACCCGCCGGGGGCCATGAGTACCCCCACCCCTGAGAACTCCCCACCCCCCCAGCCCTCCGCATGACACCTCTCATCATTGTAACCCTGAACACCAGGGGCTGTAGGATGGCTCTCCGCAGGTCCCAGGTGCTCTCCTACCTTCGGGAGGGGAGGTACTCTGTGGTTTTCCTGCAGGAGACCCACACGGACCCAACCGCCGAGGATAGGTGGCGGCTGGAATGGGGGGACGGGGTATACTTTAGCCACTGCACGGCTTGGCAAGCTGGAGTGGCGACCCTGTTCTCCCCCACCCTGCGGCCCGAGGTGCTCGGAGTCACTGAGGCCGTGCCGGGCCACTTGTTGCACCTCCGAGTTCGTTTGGAGGGGCTCGTGGTCAATTTTGTTAATATCTATGCCCCGCAAGTGAGCTCACAGCGGCCGCAATTTTACCAGCAGGTGTCCGAATTTCTCGACACCCTGGATTCACACGAGTGCCTGATCCTGGGAGGGGACTTTAACACCACCCTCGAGGAACGGGACCGCTCGGGGGCCGAGCCAAGCCCGGCCGCCGCGACCATTCTTCGAGACATAGTCGACTATCACTCCCTAGTGGACGTCTGGCGTGACCATCACCCAGATGATACTTCCACGTTTACCTTCGTTCGGGTGGAGGCCCGTCGGTCGCACCGCTCTCGGTTAGACCGTATTTATCTATCCCGTCTCCATCTTTCACAGGCCCACTCCTCCACCATTCGGCCGGCCCCTTTTTCCGACCATCATTTGGTTGCCGTCACGGTCTCCCTCCGTGCAGAGGGACCGGGGCCGGCTTACTGGCATTTTAACAACAGCCTGTTGGAGGACGAGAGCTTTGTGATGTCCTTCCGGGAGTTTTGGCTGGCCTGGCGGGAGCAGTGGCGTGCCTTTCCCTCGGTGCGGCGCTGGTGGGATTTAGGGAAGGTGCGCGCCAAGCTCTTCTGCCGCAACTACACTCGGGGCACCAGCCGACGGAGAAATGCGGCGATAGAGCAGTTGGAACGGGAGGTCTTAGAGCTAGAGAGGCGCCTGGCCGCCAGCCCCGGGGACCCGTCCCTCTGCGGAGCGTGCCGGGAGAAGCGGGAGGAACTTCGAGCCCTCGAGGACCACCGGGCCCGAGGTGCCTTTGTCCGGTCCCGCATCCGCCTCCTTCAGGAGATGGATCGCGGCTCCCGCTTCTTCTACGCCCTGGAGAAAACGAGGGGGGCCAAAAAACACGTCACCTGCCTTCTAGCGGAAGACGGCACCCCCCTCACGGATCCGGAGGAGATGTGTGGGAGGGCCCGTGACTTCTACGCAAACCTTTTCTCCCCGGATCCGACCGATCCTGGCGCTTGCGGGGTGCTCTGGGAGGAACTCCCCACGGTCAGCGTGGGCGACCGAGACCGGCTAGAGCTGCCTCTCACCCTGGCCGAGTTCTCGGACGCCCTCCGTCGCATGCCCACCAATAAATCTCCGGGCATGGACGGGCTGACCGTGGAGTTTTACCGCGCGTTCTGGGACATCCTTGGCCCAGACCTAGTCACTGTCTGGGCTGAGTCCTTGCAGAGCGGGGCCCTCCCTCTCTCGTGCAGACGAGCGGTGCTCGCCTTGCTGCCGAAGAAGGGGGACCTCCGCGATTTACGAAACTGGCGTCCCCTCTCACTCCTTAGCACGGATTACAAAATCGTAGCGAAAGCAATCTCGCTGCGGCTAGGGTCCGTGATGGCGGACGTGATTCACCCAGACCAGACCTATACTGTCCCGGGTCGCAGCATTTTTGACAACCTCTTTTTAGTCCGAGACCTTTTGGAACTCGGGCGGAGAGACGGTCTGTCGTTCGCCCTCCTGTCTCTCGATCAAGAGAAGGCGTTCGATAGGGTAGATCATGGGTACCTCCTGAGCACCCTGCGAGCGTTTGGATTCGGACCTCAGTTTGTGAGTTTTCTCCGGGTGCTGTACGCCTCCGCGGAGTGTCTGGTTAGGCTCAACTGGACCCTGACCGAACCGGTCAGCTTCGGGCGAGGGGTGCGGCAGGGGTGTCCCCTCTCAGGCCAGCTGTACGCTCTGGCGATCGAGCCTTTCCTCTGTCTCCTCCGCAGGAGGTTGACGGGGTTGGTGCTGCGGGAGCCGGAGCTGCGACTGGTCCTGTCGGCGTACGCCGATGACGTCCTCCTCGTGGTCCAGGACCCGGGCGACTTGGCACGAGTGGAGGCATGCCAAGCCATCTTTTCGGCAGCCTCCTCCGCCCGAGTCAACTGGGTCAAGAGCTCTGGCTTGGCGGTGGGGGGCTGGCGGCAGGTAAGCCCCCTCCCACCCGCGCTTCAGACCATCCGGTGGAGTGCCGGCCCTCTGCTCTATCTCGGCGTTTACCTTTCTGCCACGCACCCTTCTCCGCCGGAGAACTGGCAAAATTTGGAAGGCGGCGTGATTGAGCGGATCAGGAAATGGACGAGGCTACTCCGATGTCTCTCCCTTCGGGGGAGAGCACTGGTGCTTAACCAACTAGTCCTGTCCACGCTCTGGTACCGGCTCAACACCCTAGCCCCGGCCCCGGGTTTCCTGTCCCACCTCCGGAGATTGATTCTGGAGTTCTTTTGGTCAGGATTGCACTGGGCCCCTGTTGGAGTTCTCCACTTGCCCCTGAAGGAAGGAGGGCAGGGCCTGCAGTGTCTGTACACTCAGGTCCGCGTTTTCCGCCTCCAGACCCTGCAGAGGCTCCTTTATAGTGCAGGTAGTTCGACGTGGAGCATATTGGCGCATGCCTTTTTACGCCGCTTCCATGGGCTCCGATATGACCGACAGCTCTTTTATCTTTGTCCGAGAGGTTTTCCGCGAGACCTCTCTGGGCTACCGGATTTCTACCAGGACCTCCTCCGGGCCTGGAAACTGTTCTCAACGACCAGGTCCGTGGCGGCCATCGTGGGGGCAGATCTCCTCACGGAGCCCCTGCTACACAACCCCCAACTTTGTGTGCAGGCGGCGGAGTCCCGCACGGTGCGCCAGAGGTTGGTCCTGGCGGGAGTTACGAGGGTCGGGGACCTCCTGGACTACGACCGGGGAGACTGGCTGGATCCCCTGACGCTCGCTCGACGCATGGGGCTCTCCAGCCTTCGCACCCCCCGGCGCGTGCTTCAGGAGGTGGAGGCCGCTTTGACCCCCGCCGCTCGGGCTTATGTTAGCCGAGCCTTGTGCGAGGGCGCGCCCCGCCCATCCCTTACCCCAGGCCCGCCGGACCTTTCCATCGGGCCCCTACCCTGCCGATCCCAACACACCCCTCATCCTTTCATTGCGAGCCGGCTGCATGAACTGCAACCGGTCGGTTTTCAAGTTGCATCACGGAAATATTTATATACACTCACGCTCCATACCCTTCATGCCCGCACCCTGGTGTCCCGCCCCGATACAAAGTGGCGAGATCTCTTACCACCTTTGGAGGGCGAGCAACCTCGGTGGGCCAGCCTGTACTCCACCTTGGTCCCGAGGCCCGTCGGGGACATCAGTTGGCGGCTCCTTCACGGGGCTGTGAGCACGGGCGTGTTTTTGACACGTTTTACCTCCCTTCCGGAGACTTGCCCTTTTTGCAATGTGAGGGAAACCCTGGCGCACGTCTATTTAGAGTGTGCCAGATTGCAGCCTCTTTTTCGGCTCCTCACAAATATTCTTTTGCGCTTTTGGCTTCATTTCTCCCCCCACCTCTTTATCTATACACTCCCCATCCGTGGCCCCACCAAGTCGCGGGATCTCCTGGTTAGCCTCCTCCTAGCCTTGGCTAAAACAGCCATTTATAAGACCAGAGAGCGGAGGTTGGCTCATGAGGCGTCCTGCGATTGCGAGGCCGTTTTCCGGCTCTCAGTGCATTCACGTATCCGGGCGGAGTTCCTCTGGGCAGCGTCCACCGACTCCCTTGACACCTTCGAGGAGCGGTGGGCGCTGTCCGGGGTTCTCTGCTCGGTGACCCCGTCCGGTTCTCTCCGTCTGACCCTCTGATTGAGGGAAAGAGCGAGAGCCGCCAGTCACAGCCGTTAGTTGCTGTGAATACCATCATTATTGTTTTCTAGGAGGGGTCCTATAATACATGGGTGTACCCCCCCTCCCTCCCAACCACCCACCCCGCAGCCGTGCCCATTTTGTTGGGCACTCTCAGGAGAGGGAGGGTCGGTGACCCTGGGCGCGGCACTAGGTAACTCGAGAGGGTGGAAGACCACGAGTGTCGAGGAAGCCCCCCCGCTCTAGGCCACCAGGTAACTCAGGAGGGTGGAAGACCACGAGTGCCGAGGAAGCCCCCCCGCTCTGGGCCCGGGCTAACCTGAACACCTCTCCCTCCTGAAAGCTGTTGTGTTATACCTCTTGATTGCGTTGTTTTGTTACTAAGTTTTTCTTTCTCCTTTTGTATTCTCTGTAATTGTTACAAATAAATTTCCTTTCTGTTTTAAAAAAAAAAAAAAAAAAAAAAAAAAAACCTTCCCTGTTACCTTACACAGGGAAAAGGGACCTACTTAACCTGGGGCTAATATATCTGCCTTCTATCACTCTCCTGTAGCCATCCAGCCCGACCCTGTCATATAGTGTAACTGATTGTTTCTTCCTAAGTGGAGTACTTTGCATTTGTCCTTATTGAATTTCATCCTATGTACTTCAGACCATTTCTCCACTTTGTCTGGATCTTTTTGAATTTTGATCCTATCCTCGAAAGCACTTGTAGCCCCTCCCAGCTTGGTATTGTCTGCAAAATTTATAAGTGTATTCTCTATGCCATTATCTAAATCATTGATGGAAAATATTGAACAGAACTAGACCATAACTGATACTTGCGGGACCCCACTGGATATGTCCTTCTAGAATCACTGATAACTGCTCTCTGGGAATGGTTTTGAGATTGATATGTTGATCTAGGTTGATATGTTGGGATTACTCAATCAACATAAATTTAGCATTTATGGCACCATCCCTGGCCCATCCTCACTTACATGCCACAACATGCAGGGATGTACAAGAACCTTGCTTGGCTGTGCCATTTGTGATGCCTGATTAGCCCCAACACATACACAATAGTCTCCAACAGAATCCTGCTGGGAAGTTAGTGAAAATACTTAAAGAATTTAAATAGAAAACAATGCAAAGCTTTGTCTGATTTTCCAGTAATATTTGTACCTTTAGCTAAGCACAGACATAAAGAACACACTTTTGTACTCTATTCCTTTGTAGCCAATTTGTGGTGATTATTTTCATCGTAACACTCAACATGGGACAGATCCTACCAACCCTGTCTGACACAAGTAATCTCATTGTGCTCTTTTTTTCATTTGTAGAAGACAAAGAATTCCTTTAATGGATAAAATAACCTTTCTAGAGTCCCAAAGCCATATGGTAAAAGTCACTGGCCCATGTGTGACTCTCCTTTTATATATACTGAAAGCCTGTCCAGAGGACAAAGCAAAATGACTAGTTACTCCCCTCTCCTCTCAGGGGGTCCTACACAGGACCCCTGAGTGTCAATGGTTGGGCGTCTGGGGACAAGATGGGGGAACGTTGTCTTTTTGATGATACATTTTCCTCTCAAAGAGTGATGGCCAACTTAATCACGGGACAAAGTTTAATCTTACATTTTCCTTCATATGCCAGTGGTGTGACAACAATCTTAAAGTAAGTCACCATGAACGCCAATGATAGCACCTGACCAAGTAGTTTAGTTGCAGTTCCCAATTTTGTGTAAGACTCCCACTGAATGAATGAGATTATCTGGAAAAAATAAGGTACTACTGAGTGGGAGTAAAAGGTGGCAAAATTGAGCCCTACACTTGCAAGAAACCTGATCTACTCACAAAATAGGCATAGTAATATATAATGAATTAGTTAAGTGGTGCATAAATTATGCAGCCCCTATGCCACAGCAAACACATATACAACAACTTTCCCCACTTATTAGCATCCTTTGAAACAAGAAAGAATGATAAATATTAAAAGCCTATTTTTTTAAAAGAAAATCTTCAAAATAGCATGTGCATGTTGTTGCTGATTTAAGCTTGAAGCCTTTAAAATATTCTTCCAGGACAAACAGCTATTTTGCATATGTTATATGATTATCCTGATATAATCCTGGGGGACCACAAATAATATGAATTAGAAAAGTAAAGTATAAACATGAGCTACTTTTATACCAACACTCCAACATTGTTTACATTTTCAAGTAAACTGTCAATCAGCAAAGGAGGAACAAATATACCATTTAGGAAGATACTGAAACAATTATGAATTTCTGAGAACTATTTAGAATCATATAACATTCTAGAAGCTTCCCTTAATTACTGCACACCTCTAAAGAGGTCCAAGCCATTAATGGACATCAAGTTAGAAGAGTGTATCAAAGCTGTCTCAATTACTTTTTGCAAAATATGACTCAGCACACTTGAAAAAAATCCCTATGCAAGTGTTATTTTAAGAAAATGTGTAAAAACATTTAATACTACCACCTCAGATGTCTCTTGAACAGATTCAGTGAACTTTAAAGACTGATAAGAAGCTTGTTTCTGGAGAGCAGGTGTAGGCAGGTGGAATCTACACCTATTTCCAAATCTACACACCTATAATAGGTTTCAGAGTGGTAACTGTGTTAGTCTGTATCAGCAAAAAGAATGAGTACTTGTGACACCTTATAGACTAACAAATTTATTTGGGCATAAGCTTTCCTGGGCTAAAACCCACTTCATCAGATGCACGCAGTGGAAAATACAGTAGGAAGATTATATATATACAGAGAACATGAAAAAAATGGGTGTATCTATCTAATCTAAACTAATCTATCTACTGCATTTTCCACTGCATGCATCTGATGAAATGGGTTTTAGCCCAGGAAAGCTTATGCCCAAATAAATTTGTTAGTCTATAAGGTGCCACAAGTACTTTTATTAACAGAAAGGGCGTTTAAAAATTATCTTATGGAAAACCCAATCTCAGCATTCTTCCCAGTGTTGGCTGCTCTCAGGGTCTTTCCTGTGGCAAGAAATTTTGCCTCAGTTGCCTGAAATGCCTTATAACACATTAAACACTGCAGAAAAACCTTGGGAAGGGGTTTAAATTTGTGAAATTCATAACTTGCTTAATTGGACATAAAAAGAGTGGTGATGGTGTCAGGACACTTTGGGATGCTTAGAGCAGTGATTAGTTTTAAGAATAAAGCCTTAACTAAAAACAAATTAGTAATAGTTTAAATTAGAAAAATCAGTAATGGCAGCCATCGTGTAAGGTAATTCCACTTCCTGTGGAGAATGACTAAGAAAAACTCCATAGAAATACATTGGAGCCCATAGAGATACATAGGGACTTCCAGGCAGGAAGTAGCGAGGGGTCATTCACAGGTCAGTTAAGAGAAACCCCAGAGGCATACATGGGAGCTCATAGGAATGTATGGGGATGATGCAATCGGGAGGTAGGATTGCACCACTTCTGGGTATGATTCAGCAAAGTCCCATAGAGATTCATTGTAGTCCCATAGAAGTCTATGGAGTGCCTGTCAGGGGTGGAGCCAGCTGAAAATTGGAAGCTGATTATTTTTTTCAAAGATTTACTGCTTACTTGTCTATTCTTGGTTGGAGGGCTGTATGTGTGTCCTTTCAAGGGAAAGCTAGCTAGCTGCATCTTTTCCTGTCAACTCCTTTAGGGCGAACCACAATCTTGGTTACCAGCTTAGATAGTTACAAAGGAAAGATTTTAAATTAAAAGTAGTAATTTTAGGCAACATCATTGGTGTAGGATTATAAAACCAAATCTTCTGGTAACATTCCCATAGGACCTCTATGCCCACTTACACTGCTGTCACCTCCCTTGTAGTTAAGGGTGTTGCCATACCTACTTCAGGTCCTCAGCAGTAATTAACCTGCAGCTCGCTACAGGATTCCAGATTCTGTTAACAGGCTGGAACAATAGGAAAACTCTTCCACTCTGTAACTATGGTGTTTGATTGTGAGACTTTAGCAAAAAGGAACACATAGCTTGATTCTGCTCTTTATTTTAACATAGATAACTTGAGAGTAGAACTAGGTGAACTTTTGTTGGTGAATAGTACATTTGCAGAAAAGTGCATATTTCAGGGTACAAACCTTTACAGATTCAGGTCAGATTTCACAAGTAATTTCAGTGCTCTGAAAAAAACCCTAAAAACCCCAAACATTTCAGAAATGTCAGTGATTGGTTTTGAAAACATCAAATTGAATTGACATTTTCATTTTTAAATGTTACTTTAAAATTGACATTCTAAACTCTTTTGTTGGTTAGAAAAACTCCCCAAAGTAATTCAGTTTAATTTTGAAATAGATTTTTGGACCAGCCAGTGAACCAAAAAAATTAATTATTTACTCAGCTCTAAGTGTGTCTGTATAATAGTCCTGACAGGTTCCAAACACTCTCTGAATCAGATTTCTCTTGTATAGCTCACAAATTGGTAGCAAAGTCCAGGCTGTGTTTTGTGCATCTCCAAGTTTTCAACTTCAGGGGGAACATTTATTTAAGCGCCTGATCTTGCAAAGAATTGAGCAACTTCTGTGATGTGCCAAGGGCCTTCAACTCCTAATGAACTCAAATGTAAGGTGTTCAGTTTTGGCCTCAATGGGTTTAAGCTGACACCAGGAGGAATGTCAGAAAGACAGGCAGAGAGATGGAATCAAGTAGGGGTAGACTGGTTAGAAATGGAAAAAGGTAGATCCTTGAGTTATCAGCAAAAGACATGGGACCATATGAGATCTTCCAGAGAGGATATAAAGGGAGAAGAACGGGGGCCTGAAGATAGAACCCTGCAGGACTTTCATGGACAGTGCAGAGGGAAGAAAGAGGAGCACCCACTGAAAGAATGATCAGAGAAGCTGGAGGAAAACCAAGTGAGAATTACAGAGTCAAGGGAGTACAAGATTTCAAGAGGGCATTTGATCAACAATGTCAAAAGCAGAGAGATTAAGGAGGACTGAAGTGGAATACAGACCTTCAGAAAAGATTATTAGAAACTATTGGGGGATCTCTTTCATTGTAGTGAAGAAGCTAGAAGGAAAGGGATCCAGAATGGAGACGGAGGAGAGGAACTTGAGGCAAAAATTGTTAATAGTGTGTTCTGTGAGTTTAGAGGTGGAGGGAAAAGGCAGAAGAGGCAGTAGCTGGAGAGGTTGGACCAAGGGTGATTTTTGAGGATGGGAGTTATCAGGGCTTGATTACCATTTGAAGGGACAAGGGTAGAAACATTGAAGGGAAAAAGGGACGGAATCTGAAGATTTTCATCACTTTTTCAATTAGATTTTATCTCTTTTGAGTATACAGTGTGCAAGGAACATTGTGCATTGAGATTTGCCTCCATTGTTCTGCAGCAGTAGGTTCTTTTGCCCCATACATGTTGGTGTCTAATTCCTGATGACATTAATGGATGTTACAAGAGAAAATGCAAGAGTATTTACAACATAAATCTCAGGTGAAATAGCAAGGGAGTTATCTTTTAGATAGGTCCACTTTCAGAGGAAAGTTTTAGTTCTGGTATGTGTTTGCACAGTGACATTTGTATGCACACCTTTGATAACAAAGTGGCAAATCAGCTACATTACACATTCTTCAGAATATTAAAAAACAGGAACTAAACCGTTGAGAAAAAAAATCAAACAATTAGCTGTTAAGAAAGACACTTTTCATGTTGTCATTGTCAAATAAGCAGAACTTTTCTGAACATTGAATCACAATCCCTAAAAGCTTGTGACTTTTCTAAAAGTAAAATAATCTAGCCTGACATACATGAGTGGTAGCTTTTATGCTCTATGAATGTACGTGATGAAGTCAAACAGTATTTTACCTTGACCCAATCTAGACAAAATCCTACATTTCAATAGCATTAAAACTTTGTTGAAATCTGACAAAATCCAGCAAATTCAAAATTAATAGGATCTCAAGCTTCACATTTAAGTCTAACGACCTTACACTTATTGTTTTGTTTGAGTGTTTTGCATGGTATTTCTCTCTTTTGCTTGACACTAATATACATTAGCTTACACACACACGGTTATACAACAAACATTCAATAACTATTCTAGTCTTACTGTCTGAAAAATAAATACATGATTCAGAATGGGTAAATATATGTGAAGGCATTTATAAAAGTCTGTTTAACTGCTTAAATATGAATTTTGTTAGATGTATTATTTAAAGGGGCTATTGAGTACACAGATTTTGGTAAACACACTAATTACAAAACTACATTTACCAAGATGGACAATAACAGCTTCCATATCTTGTCTAATTTTTTTTCGTTTTGTGGATTGTAAATCCCAGAAAGTAACTAGTGTAAAGGCAATCTTAAGGTGATTCAGTTACTAAAATGATGTGCTAAATATCTTTATGAAATTTTAATTGCACAGAAAAGGGCATTTCTAAATGAAACCTGTTTTTCATTTCCAACATATCCAATGGCAATAATCCACATATATACTAATGGTGTGTAGAATTAATCTTGTTGACTGCAAAATTCAGGCAATGGATTAGAACATGAAAAGCTTCCAAGTACTTTATCTGGTACTTTATTTTATCAGCTGCGGACCCTCAGAATTTCCTTAAACTTCCCAGGCTTACTTCTAGGGTCTGCTTTTGATTCTAAATGGGAATAGCCCCCACGTAGGGGTTGCTGATTGAGGTACCTCACAGCAGCCTATGGCCATTGCTTTTCTTGAGACAGGATTTGTAGCTCTACCTGCCATAACTGATTGGTGTACATACCAGTTAAACAAGTTAAACACTTGGGGATGATGCTTAGGGATTCAGTATACATCTTCATATCAGCTAGTGTAGGATGAATTTAAAAGTCCATGTGCGAAAAGCAATGGGATATTTCTTGCTAACAGCGCTGCTAAACATGCTGTACCTAGTACATCTTGAAGGGTTAAAGATAGTTGTTACTGTGAGGCAGGGTATTGTATTAGAGATTCTGTGACAACCAAGGGGGAATGTTTTCTCACTGGTTCTTGCCTATGAATGTTTTGTATAATGTTTATGACTTTTGTGGGGGAGAAGTTACTGTAAACCAAGGACTCTTTTCTTTGCTCCTCCCCTGACATATTCAATATTTTTCTAATATAAAGAATACTTCCATCTCCATGAGATCAAGGCCAATTGGGGGCGGGGGGGTTGGCCTGGGCCTCAAGCTCAAAGGGGGCCTCAAATTTAGACACTTGCCATAACTGATTGGTGTACATACCAGTTAAACAAGTTAAACACTTGGGGATGATGCTTAGGGATTCAGTATACATCTTCATATCAGCTAGTGTAGGATGAATTTAAAAGTCCATGTGCGAAAAGCAATGGGATATTTCTTGCTAACAGCGCTGCTAAACATGCTGTACCTAGTACATCTTGAAGGGTTAAAGATAGTTGTTACAGTGAGGCAGGGTATTGTATTAGAGATTCTGTGACAACCAAGGGGGAATGTTTTCTCACTGGTTCTTGCCTATGAATGTTTTGTATAATGTTTATGACTTTTGTGGGGGAGAAGTTACTGTAAACCAAGGACTCTTTTCTTTGCTCCTCCCCTGACATATTCAATATTTTTCTAATATAAAGAATACTTCCATCTCCATAAGATCAAGGCCAATTGGGGGCGGGGGGGTTGGCCTGGGCCTCAAGCTCAAAGGGGGCCTCAAATTTAGACACTGGTTAATTTTTTGGCATTTAATAAGTTTTGCAACTAGTTCTTATGCGCATCCCTATCGGACCAAAATATGATATACACTCTCAGCTTAGAGCTGCACATTTAAGCAAATAAGAGATGTGATTTGGTAAAATACATACTTTTTTTGTTAACCGATATATATTTTGTCATATTAAGGAGTTAAAAATGTTCATAAATATTAATAAAATATATCTGTTCTGATGGCACAAGAGCATTTGAATGGGCTGGCCATGCTTAATATCAACTGTGACATTGCACAAAAGCTAGATTTTTCCTCAATAATTAGTGCATTTGCACAGAAAAAGGCTAGAAAAGCATTTGTTAAATGAAAACAAAAATTAAAATTATGTCTTACCCTTTTTTTGGTGCCTTATTTTGTTTTCATGTATTGTCATTTGTTATTTTTATTATAGCGAGGGGCCTCAAAAGCTGGAAGTGGCCCAGGCCTCTCTGGACCTCTGAGATGGCCTGCATGTGACTCACTTTAGACATTCATATACATTACTTTCCAACAAAAATTCCCCACATTAATACAATAGCAACATATGTTTCTTACAGAATCTTTTTCTTATTAATTTGCCATTTGTCCATAGCACATTTGTTCAACATATGACGATATATCACACAAGACAATCATTAATACTACATGACTGTTGATATTTAAAATAAAATTCCATAGGCACGTTTTTATACCATGTTTTAGTCCTGGGCAGTTTAATTCAGTTAATCACATTCAAGTATCAGTCATGCAGAGCTGTGCTTGAGAAGAGAATGTCATTGTAAAAGAAGCAAATGTCGGTTACTCCAAGTTTCACTACAGATGTGTAAAAAAGGGGCAGATTTACAATCACAGAAAGCAAAGAAATTGAGTTCTCTCTTATTCTGTTCTGCCTAATTATTGTGCTTGTCTGTGTTCAGTGTGTGACATGATGTTATGTGCTGTCTGAAATGTTCTAAAATGAATAGACAGAATAGGGCAGGTTATAGATGAATGGGAAGTTTTAACTCCTTGTTTTTGCCCTTCTGGGTTGTCATCAACAAATCAAGTGGGAGTTTGATCATTCTGCATTTAAAAATATTTTGCTTCTTTTTTGCAGTTATTTCTTTATACATGTCTCTCTCTCTCTCTCTCTCTCTCTCTCTCTCTCTCTCACACACACACACACACAGATAGATAGACTTTCTAGTGTCATCAATGGACACTGGATCAGGCCCTTAGCTCTAATTTCATCTCATAAATTAATTTTGCCACCGCTCCTCCCTTCCCCCCTCCCCCCGCATCTATGATAACATTCTTCTCTGAACTTTTACATGCCCAGAAAGTAATGCAGTATTTCCAGGTGTAGTCAAACCACAGCTCTACAGAGAGACTCTGCTCTGTGATATATGGGATATGTATGCAACCTTGTTGATCATTGTTGTTGCTATAACAAATTCACATGAAAACTGCTCTTCACTAGAGCTGGTTGAATAATTAATTTAGAACAAAAATAGATGCAAATGTTGACATTTTCTTATGCAATGATTGATCATTAGTATTTTGATTATGCAGCCAGCTGTATTGTCCACTATCAGTCTGGATCTGGGTTAAGCTACTCCTTCCTGTTCTCTACTTCCCATTGAATGCGTGTCTTCGTTAATTTTTTCCTCAGGAGTATTAGCTTATATTTGTTATTTGCTGCTTACTTTCTGTTCTTTCAGGCTGATCTTTTTTGTTGTAATTAGTATGTGCAACTCTTCTCAGTCAATACCCGTGAATTTCATTAGTATTATGTTTATTCTCTCTTACATAGCACCTTCATTAATAGATTTGGAAGTGCCGAGTCCTCCACGTCTGAAGGCTTTAGCATTCACTTCAGAGGATGCAGAATCAGTCCCTAAAACCAGACACCTCACTCCATTTTGATATTGAAATAGTCACTCATTGTTTATGCTTTTACCCAGTTCTCCTAAACAATACTGCTCTTACCTAAGTCATTTTGTAAATGTTTTTCAAGTGAGCTTTTCTGAAGATCTAGTATCAAGTGCTTTATAAAAATCCAATTATGTTGGGCTAGACTTTCAAAGAAAGGTGCTTGTATTTGTACTTGTAGTTTTGTTTGGGCCTAATTTATGTATACAAGTATCTACTTATACATGTGAAAATCTTCTATTTTGCACACCTATGGTTGCTAGCCTTCAAATTTGTATTCACATAGTTGCATCTGTCTAGCTTAGAAAATCTGGTCTATATCTACTTCATTCCTTCAACATACACATTTTGTAATTCTGTCAGGAAGAACAATCAAGTTTGTTTATGTGGTGTTTAGTTGCTGCTTGTAATTATTAGAACTGGGAGCACCTGCTGTTGGGAGTCTGAAAGGACAGGAAACAGGAAGGGGGGGGGAGTTGAGGAGGTGGAGTGAGAGCTACTGAAGGTGCAACGGCAGCATGGTAAAGAGGTTTCCACTTTAAAAATAAAGTCCTGCTGAAGTTTTGTCAAGGTTCCTCCCCCACTCTGAACTCTAGGGTACAGATGTGGGGACCTGCATGAAAAACCTCCTAAGCTTATCTTTACCAGCTTAGGTCAAAACTTCCCCAAGGTACAAAATATTACACCCGTTATCCTTGGACTGGCCGCTACCACCACCAAACTAATACTGGTTACTGGGGAAGAGCTGTTTGGACACGTCCTTCCCCCCAAAATACTTCCCAAAACCTTGCACCCCACTTCCTGGACAAGGTTTGGTAAAAAGCCTCACCAATTTGCCTAGGTGACTACAGACCCAGACCCTTGGATCTTAAGAACAATGAACAATCCTCCCAACACTTGCACCCCCCCTTTCCTGGGAAATGTTGGATAAAAAGCCTCACCAATTTGCATAGGTGACCACAGACCCAAACCCTTGGATCTGAGAACAATGAAAAAGCATTCAGTGTTTTACAAGAAGACTTTTAATAAAAAATAGAAGTAAATAGAAATAAAGAAATCCCCCCTGTAAAATCAGGATGGTAGATATCTTACAGGGTAATTAGATTCAAAAACATAGAGAACCCCTCTAGGCAAAACCTTAAGTTACAAAAAAGATACACAGACAGAAATAGTTATTCTATTCAGCACAATTCTTTTCTCAGCCATTTAAAGAAATCATAATCTAACACATACCTAGCTAGATTACTTACTAAAAGTTCTAAGACTCCATTCCTGGTCTATCCCCGGTAAAGACCAGCATATAGACAGACACACAGACCCTTTGTTTCTCTCCCTCCTCCCAGCTTTTGAAAGTATCTTGTCTCCTCATTGGTCATTTTGGTCAGGTGCCAGTGAGGTTACCTTTAGCTTCTTAACCCTTTACAGGTGAGAGGAGCTTTCCCCTGGCCAGGAGGGATTTCAAAGGGGTTTACCCTTCCCTTTATATTTATGACAAGTTTGTTAGTACCTTGCCTGGTTGCTACAACATTTTGGTGACAAGGATGGATCTTCTGCCTCTGAACCCACCAGCAACCTTTCTGCAAAGCCCAGGTGAGCCTCGAATTGCTTTTACTGTCTGGATCCATATGTTTGAGACTTATCTGCTTGCAATGAGTGCTACAGAGATTTCTGAATTAAGAAAGCATGCTCTGCTAATCCACTACCTTGGAGCAGAAGGGCAGCATATATTTTACACTTTTCCCCTTGCAGATGATAAATATGAGACTACACTCACTGCATTAAAGAACTCTTTTGCGCCAAAAGTGAATGTAGTAGTTAATCGCTACAGATTTCGCCAGCGTGAGCAGAAAACAGGGTAGACTATGATGCAGCATATTGCTTCCCTGAGGAGTCTGATTGTAACTTGTGACTTTGGGAATATGGCAGATGAGATGATTAGAGACCAGCTCATTGAGAAAACAACCATGCTTCGTGTAAGAGAACGCTTACTTCTAGAACCACAACTTACACTAGAAAAAGCAATAACCATTGCTACTCAGTTTGAGTCAGCTACAGCTGAAGCCAAAATAATGAGCATGGATACAGGAGGCACAGTCCAGGCTGTGACTCCTTTGCAGAAAAGTTCACTCTCACTGCAGACAAACAATTACAAGAGGAAAACTAATGAAAAACCACTGAATCAGCAAATTCAAAATACAGTAAAAGCATGCTTTCACTGTGGATCCCCACAACACCTTGCAAGCTACACAGGATGTCCGGCAAAAGTAGCTCAGTGCAATCATTGCAAAAAGATTGGCCATTTTGCTAAAGTATGTTGCAGCAGCCAGTTCAATCAATAGGTGCATGCAGTTACAATAAAAGATGTTACTGTGCCGAGCGTGAACAAAATCACTACTGCACATATTCAAGAACAAATAAAGTGCACTGTAAACATTTCCGCCATACCCTCAGGCAAATCACACTCTATTCAGCTGATGTTGGACACTGGCTTAGCAGTATCTTTACTACCTGATTCCATCTATTTGCATTACTTTAAAGATGTGCCTTTTAGTGAACCCAAACTTCACTTGGTGTGCTATTTGAAAAAACATATTCCAGTACGTGGCTGCCTGCCAACAATAGTTACTTTTGGTGATTGCTGTGTAACTGCAGAGTTCTACATTGTCCACAAAGGTACTCCTATCCTTGGCAGAGATTTATTGGCTGCTTTAAATCTCAGGGTAGTTAATGGATGAATTGATCTTCCTCAGCAAAGCACTCTTGCGGTACACACACCAGTTTCAGCTGGGATCCAACACCAGGTTGAAGAGAAACTCAGCTGTGCTTATGGGTTTCTGAATAAAGTTAAAATGTGGAATAATGTGATGTCTGTAAGACAGAAGTTACGGTGCTTACCATTTTCAGTCAAGGAAGCTGTTTCAGAGGAACTGAGAAAACTTGTTCAAAAGGACGTTGTTAAAGAGATTGACTCCTCGGAATAGGTTTCACCTAGGGTAGTGATGCAGAAGAAAGGTGGAGGCATTCGCCTTTGTGTGGACTTAAGGGAGCCAAATAAAGCTATTGTGATTGACAGCCATCCTCTTCCTCACATAGAAGAAGTATTTGCAGAACTCTGTGGAGCAAAGATGTTTTCTACTCTTGATTTGCAGAGTGCATACTACCAGGTTATGTTGCATGAAGATAGCAGAGACCTCACAGCATTTATTACACATGAGGGACTATTTCATTTTAAATGTGTTCCATACCATCTCGCATCTGCCCCAAGTGCCTTCCAAAAAATGATGTCATTGATCTTGAAGAATCAACATGGAGTTCAGTATTATCTGGATAATATTCTCGTGTTTGGAAATACATCTGAGGAGCATGACAATAACCTACAGTCTGTACTAAACTGCAGCAGCAAAGCAGGCCTCAAGCTCAATAGGTCCAAATGCAATTTTAGACAAACTGAACTCTCCTTTCTGGGGCATAAAATTTCACAGGCTGGACTAAAATCCTGTGTCACTTGCCACATGCATGATAACACAGCAGTGGCATGTACTTCTCCATTACAGCCTGTTCCTCTTCCTGAATCTGCTTGGGAAAAAGTGGCGATTGACATTGTAGGACCCTTTGATAGTGCTCCAAGTCACTGCCATTATGCCATCACTTTAATAGACTATTTCAGTAAATGGCATGAAGTAGTGTTTACATCACAAATCTCTTCTGCTACAGTAATTAAGTTCCTCTCTTCAATTTTTAGCAGGGAAGGTAACCCCAAAGAACTGGTTTCAGATAATGGTAGTCAATTTACTTCCCTGAAGTTTGAAACTTTTCTAGCAGAGAGGAACATTTTACACAGAAGGTTATCCCTGTATTACCTTCAAGCAAATGGGGAAATGGAATGGTTTAACAGAAGTTTGAAAGAGAGTTTGCAAACAGCTAATCTGAAAAGGCGTTTGTGGATAACCTTCACTACTGATTTCTTGCAAGCATACCGGGCTACACAACATGCCACAATGCAAAGATAGCCCTCAGAGTTACTGCATGGGAAACAGATGAATACTAAACTGAACATTGCTGGATTGTTAAATGCATGACCTGATGCCCCAACTGAGGATGATGTGAGAAAAACAGTTGAACAGAACCAAGCAAAGTATAAGGCTTTCACAGACAAGCGGTGGGGTGCTAAGGAGCCAAAGTTTGAGTGTGGTTCCTTCATTAGAATACGAAAACCTGGCATTTTATGCAAAGGGGACCATAAATTCACAGGTCCTCTTAAAATCATAGAGAAGAAGGGATCTTACACCTATCAACTTTCTGATGGGTGGGTATGGAATGCTTCTTATCTTGCACCTGCCTATGCACCAAGAGGAGATTGTGCCAACACCCGTTCTGCATTCATTGACTTCACTGTAGTATCAACACAACAAGACATTGCACTGGAACAGGGGCTTGAGAGATGGCCTGTCAAACCCAGACGACCACCTGTCTGGACTAGCGACTATGTTATGTAGTATCTACAGTGTTTCCAGTGTAATATTTCTGCCAAAAGTATAGTGTCTTGTTTCATATTTGTTCCTGTGGTTAGAACAACGTTTATTTTAATTGGGAGAGTTTCTGAAGAGAGGAGGGAATGTGGTGTTTAGATGCTGCTTGTACTTATTAGAACTGGGAACACAGGCTGTTGGGAGTCTGAAAGCACAGGAAACAGGAAGTGGGGGGGAAGTTGAGGAGGCGGAGTGAGAGCTACTGAGGGTGCAGCAGCAGCTTGGTAAAGAGGTTTCCACTTTAAAAATAAAGTCCTGTTGAAGTTTGTTAGTACCTTGCCTGGTTGCTACAACAGTTTAGCAAATATTATTCTTTATGAACTCACACTCATAGTTCTCTTATATAAAGGATATAGATGTATACAATCTAAAGGATATTATTTATATCACAGAAGCACCAAGAGGCCACCACCAAGATCGGGGCCCCATTGTGCTAGGCACTGTTCCAATACATAAGAGACAGTCCCTGCCCTGACAAACTTACATTCTATATAGCCAAGATAGAAACCAAGACAAAATGACTTGCCCAAAATCACACAATCAATCAATAGTGAAGCTGGGAATAGATCAAGAGTGTCCTGAGGCCCAGTCCAGTTCCTGGTCCTCTAGACCAGTGGTTCTCAAAGCCGGTCTGCCCCTTGTTCAGGGAAAGCCCCTGTCACGCCAGACCGGTTTGTTTACCTGCCGCGTCCACAGGTTCGGCTGATTGCGGCTCCCACTGGCCACGGTTCGCTGCTCCAGCCCAATGGGGGCTGCGGGAAGCAGCGCGTCGCAGCCCCCATCAGCCTGGTACTGAAATTCCTGGTATTCCTGGTACTGAAATAAGGTCTATTGGTACGTAATTCCTTGGATTATTCTAGCATCTCTTTTGAAGATAGATACAACATTTGCTATGCTTCAGTCTGCCAGTATTAGAGTTGATTTTAATGAGAAATTGAATAGTTGTTAACAGCTCAACCACCTCATTGTGAAGCTCTTTCAGAACCGTGGGCAGTATACCAGCTGATACTGGTGACTTTTTACACTTTAGTTTACCAGTTTGTTCCAGCATCTCTGACCATTCTGCATCATCTTTGCTTGAAATGATTAGGTCTAAGGTATTATCTCTGCCATCATCCTCTTTATTAAAAGATTGATGTGAAGCAGTTATCTGGCTTCTCTGCAACATCCTTTTCTTCTTTATCTGCACTCTTTTCTCCCTGATGGTTCATCAGACCACTAGTGTAGCTAGGAGTGGAAATTTGGTTGGATCCCAACTTTTGGGTAGACTGGCAATGACAGATTGTGCTAACTCAGCTTCTCTCCTGACACCACTCCCACTTCCTGTCCCTGGTGCCCCCAGAGACAGGGCTTCACCTGCCGAGCTGGACACACACATGGGGTGGCTCAGAAAATGGCCAGGCAGGCTGGTGGAGAGTAGCTTTCTGAAGGGTGCGCACATAGCTATGTCCTGGATTTCAGATGCTTGAGTAATGCTCCGGCCACTGTGGCAGCTTGTAGCGAAGCGAAGACTCACTCCTGCTGGTCATCCAGGGAATTAACTCTCCAGTGTATGGAGCGCCCTCTGCGGGCCGGTGTCTCACCTACCACTGGCCCCTGTGTCCCTCCCAGACCCTGGTGCCCCTTACAATGGGGATCTGCGCTCTGCAGTACCCCCACTATGGGTCTCCCCTCCCAGAGGAACCCCCAACCCTCTAAACCCACCTTCCCTCAGTGGCTACTGCCAGTCATCATCTAGCTCCCCCTGACTGGGGCAGACTGCAGTCTGTAATGGCCACTCATCATTGGCAAGGTTGGACCAGCTGCCTCTGCCTATCCTCAGGCTACCCCTCTGTAGCCCCAGTATCTTTCCTGGCCTTTAACAAAGCCTGCAGCCTGGGGGTTTACCAGGCTGGAGCTCCCCAGCTCCCTTTGCCCTTCCCCAGCACTGCTCTGCTCTAGGTACCTTGCTCCTAGGCAGCTAGCCCTTCCCACTCCAGGGCTAGAGTGAGACTCCTCCAGCTTCTGGCCCCCAGCCAGATTGTGGCCTGATTGGGGCGTGGCCCCAGCTGTGGCTGCTTCTCCAATCAGCCTAGCCTTTCTCAGCCGCAGCCCTCTCCAGGGCTGCTTTTAACCCCTTCAGGGCCGGAGCGGGGTAACCACCCTGCTACACAGCACTACACTGCTGCTCAGATTTGGGTGGGCCTGGATGCTAAGTGGGGTGGTCCACGGCCCACCCGTGGCTACACCACTGCATCAGACCCAGCATTTATCTCAGGCTTTCTGCCTTGGTATTGTTAAATAATTTCTTGTTTTTGTATCCTTGGCTATTTGCATTTCAAAATTCTTCTTAGTCATTGTGATGTCTATCTTACATAATACCTGCCATAGTTTGATATTTTCCAATGGCTTCATGAAGACCAGATTTCTGTTCATAAGCATAGCTACTTGACTCAAAAAAATCAAACCAAATTCTAATCAGTTTACAGTTCATGACTAAAGTTTGAGTCAATTTGGAGCTAATCATGTGTTTCACAATCTCTAATTTTGATTAGTTTTTAGAAAAATAAAAACCTTTGAAAATATTGCAATCACATTTTCACTGTTCCTGCTAACTAAAATCATGGCTGTGGAAGGAAGGAATAGGTGCATTGACTCAGGCAGGTAGTTTATTACACCTGAAAGAAAAAGCAAGCTACTCCTTCCATTAGAAAGCAATTTTGTTAAGAAAGAGTATAATATTTCTTTGCATAAATGTATTATGCTTACATCTGAGAAAGGGAATAAACTACACGAGAGATAATATTCTGTGTATCCTACCCACTTATGTACTCTATCTTCCTATCTTTACAGATTCCATGTTACTAATGTATACATTTTTCTAACCTTCATTGTCTTTTGGCTCCTGGAAAAAACAAAAAACCCGAAAACAAAACACAGGCCAAGTTTACTACTGCTGTGAATTTGTCATCAGATCTGCTGACTTCAGTTAGGTTGTAACTGCTTATGCCAGCAGTGAATATGACCCCCCAAGTCACTTCTACGTCACAGGAACATAAGTGTGCTGGATACAGTACATGCAGTGTACTTCTATTACTGTAGTGTCTTCAGCATAAACTACATGTAGTATGTGAAATGTATCAAAGTTGTCATTCTTTCACAATACACTTCTTCTAACTACTTCTTCAGAGTACTATAGTTCTTATGTCTTTGTGAGAACAGGAAAGGCTCCAGGCCTGGATTATATCCATATCAAGTGCTGTTTCACCCAGGCCCAAAAAGTGGCCATTTCACTTCCTCAGCCAATGTTTCCAGGTCAACTGCACCCCAAAAATCTGATGCAGGGCTAAGGTAATAGCCATTTCTAAACGAGGAAAACCATTACAAGTTCCCAAGAGCTATCAACCCATCTCTCTCCAGTATGTCACATCCAGTATGTCACTGATTCTAATATGCATTAATGAGGTTATCAAACCACAACTGCCTTTTGTTCAGGCTGGTTTTAGACAAGGATGGGTGTACCTAAGATCAACTCATTTACATTGATTTAGAAAGTAAATACAAACAATTTGGTGCTCTCACACAGGGAGAAGACAGCTGCATTTTTTCTATTAATTAAAGACGGTTACTAACTTAGATGTGCACTGTAGCTGCTTAATATTGATATGTTCATAATAAAGAAACCAAAGATTGACAAGTTTTTGTATTTCTCCAGCCATCTTACAACCTGCCCTGCAAATGAACTTCCTAGATTTGCAGTGCCTCTTGTTTTAAAGAAGTTGGAGACAAGTAACAGACCTTGAAAGGCCAAGCAGAACAGTACATGTACCATAATAGAACAAAAGGCTGACCTGTTTTCTTTGCTCATTGCACCACCTAACACAATACTATCCAAGGCCAAGCAGCTCAAATATGATAAAAAAAATGTTATTTGTACTGCTGTAAAACTCTCAGTAATTCTTTGTATGCTTCAAAACATGTGCCATTGTATCAGTTCCCTTCAAAAGCCTGTCGCAAACCAGTTATTTTAATAGTGAGCTGTTCAGATTTTAAATTCATTAAATATCTACCAGTACACCAAAGTAGTTATTAGACCCTTATTACCTTACTGTCTCAGCAAACTCACAAGTATTTCTTGATATATTCAAATCATTAATGAATGAGGCAGATCATTATGTATATAATATAGTAAACATTTGGTTGTCTCTATTACCATTCGTAATAGGGAAGCTAAATAGAAAACTCTTTCATCGTTCTGTTCCAAAGTCTTCTCTAAAGCAGCATACCTACCAGACTTAACTACACTAGTTATAGCTTCAAACAAATATATCATGGTAAGAGGCTGCTGGCAGCACCTGTCACTTGTACAAGGAACTAGTGGCAGGCAAAATGGAGACAGCAATGGTAATGTTTAGAATGATAAGAATGTAATTGATGCTGTTACCGTAAGGATTACTAGGCATTAAGACATGTAGTTCAAAGAGGGTCTTCATGTTCAGTGAGCAGTGTGGCACACACTGGTTGTTATTTTGTTACAGGGTGCTACTGTTCAAGATTGTTCTGATTAGTCTTGTTAGTTTTCTCTACTTTGGAACCTTCAAACAATCCATTATATAGATAAACAAACATAAGAACTCATTCAGACAACATTTAAGGGAATCCAGAAGGGTACGATAGTGTCTCTCTTTTAAAGCTGGGCTCAATTTTTCAAATTAAAGCACGGATTCATCCTCTTTGTTTTGTATGAAGAATACAGTATGTTTTCTGCATTGTTACCAACTTTCATGATTTTATCATGAGCATGAGTCCTGAGATAGTGAGATTTTTTTTTAAAGCCATAGAGACTGTCATCATGTGAACCACCAGAATCTCAGATCTCATTGAAAAATAAAGTAAATCACTCCTGGTTGCAGAACAGAGCTTGAAAACATGAACCCTAAAGGTTCAAAAACCAGAAAGCAAATAAAGAGAACCCCGAGAGTACTATTTTTTAGTTTTCATTATTTAAGGCAATCACATGATCTTGGGGGCCTGACTCATGACATAGGAATTCCTAGTGTTTGCAATACATCTAGGTGGGAAACTTTTCTCATCTGGTGACTACTTTTCTCATCCGGTGAGTTCAAAATCACCCACCCACCCTGAAATTTTGAATCAGAATGAAAAGTCCAATTTCAAAAATATTTGCACATCAAAACCAGATATATTTTTCCATTTTGGAGCAAAATATTTTATTTTGGTTTTGACCTTTTTCAATCTAATTAGCTTAAATTTCTAAATGAAAAGTTGTTTCAAACTGGAAAGCCAGAATATTTAATTTTGAAAATGTCAACTTTTTCCGGAACTTTGTTCCAACTGGGAAATTAGAAAAGCCAGACCTTATTTCACAAACAGTTTTGATTTCAAGAAATCAGCATTTTTTGACAAAAAACAATTCACCAAGAAGTCGCAATAAGCTCTAGTTGGCAATACCTCTTCCATGAATTCACAGTACATAATCTGTGGGGAAAGATAGAATTTTCTGTAATTTGCAACTTCATCTGTTCATGAGTTTATGAACAGATTTATCAGTTCATGAGTTTAAACTGTTAAAAAAATTGTGATGTCCACAGCGTGGTCAACTCATGATTTTGTCAAGAGTCTTGTGATATTTGAGCTTTTATTTAAAGACCCAGCTCTCAAAGAGACAAATTTCAGCTTTTCGTAAAAAAAAAAAAATCCGAGCCCTCATGGTTGCAGAGAAATAGTGGAAAATGTGAGCCACGTGTATCTGAAAGGCTCAGATACCAGGCAAGTAAAAGAAAAGAGGCAAATACGAATGCCCAAATCATTATTTTTTAAAATCTCATGAATTTTAAGTTAGACTTGTGATTTTTAACATTAGAGCTTGGCATTACTACTTTTAATATTTTTTCTCTAGAATTTCACCTTTTTCAGCCTCCTTTTGCTAACAAATAGCTAGTTCATTAGCCCGCACACTTTCCATATGGTTAAAACTCATTGTAAGCCAGTGATGAATGTGTTTTTGAATAAGTTAGGTTATAATTAAGCAAAGTAATTACTGATTCATCTTTCTGCCCCCATCTTTTACATTATGTTCATGAGTTTCTTTTGCTCAAAATAGCTACCATTTCCCATAATTTACAGTAGGACTGATGCTACCCAGTAGGATGGAAGATGCAGACACCATCTGTAAAGCTGACCTCACATGTTGCCAACTCACAATTGTTCCTGTATTTCTTAAAGCCCCAGCTTCTGAATGAAGAGACTGCATGAAAATCTCAACTTTTATTTTTTTTAAAGAGCTTCTAGCCCTCATGATTGCAGAGAAAAGCTTGAAAGCCCATGCAGCAAATGCAATCTAAAAGCTAAGTAACCAGAAGGTAAATGAAAAGAACTCTTTAAAAGATTGATTGACCTGAGATGTGTGTGGTGGGGAGTGGGGGGGGGGGTTGGGGAGTACTTATGACTTCTGTATGCTTATGTAAGAGTTGGGAGAAGAGAAGAAGGAGCAGATCCTTCCCTAAACCTCTTGGGCTCTTTCTGCTTTTCCTCCTGTGGAAAAATGGCATTGGTTCCTCCCACCTCGCTCTGTTCCTGCAACTCCAGACTTGTGAATAACACTGAGAGGTCCCTGCTGGAGGTTCAGCTCCACATCTGGAAGGGATTGGGAGAGAAGAGGCACCACTGGAGCTAAGTTAGTCACCTCTTGTTAGCAGAAAGTGATGCAGCAGGCAGGCAGGGTATTAGGAAAGACCTTTCCTGGGCACGCAGGGAGGCCCTTGAGCACGCTGAGTACTATATGCTGAAGCTCTAGAGTTTGAGTGAAAACAGGTTGACGCCAAAGTGCACTCGGGGCCCTTGCTGTCTCCCAAATTACATCCTGTGACCTGCTGTGCCTAGGGCAACCCTCACTGGAAATGCCAAGGTCAGAGCAGACTGCAAAAGGGAGAGCTGACACTCCCCAAACTGATGGGTAATATTCAAGTTACACTCTTCAGCTAGTCACAAACTGTGCTCCTGATCCCCCACAGTGGTTATCAAGAAGCAAAACAACAACAAAATAAATAAAAATCACACAACCCCCTTTATTGCATTCCAGTTCTCTGGCTCCCAACCAGCACCTAGCTGCAGTAAGATGAGCTATTTAAAAACTCTTCTCACTATACAAAATGTTCTTCTGAACCCCAAAAAACCAGCCACATTGCCAGGTCAATATTAGGTTGGATCTTACTCAAAATACCATGCTGTCAGCCAATCCTTTAGTGTCTAAAACTAAAGGTTTATCATAAAGAAACAAGAAAGAACAAGAAGAGAGTTGTTAAATG
Organism: Lepidochelys olivacea; assembly: GCF_965140295.1. Classification (NCBI taxonomy): domain Eukaryota; kingdom Metazoa; phylum Chordata; order Testudines; family Cheloniidae; genus Lepidochelys; species Lepidochelys olivacea. The sequence continues at coordinate 174,908,510 of NC_140411.1, forward strand.
GCAAAGCAGTCACATACATACAAAGATTTCAAAGTCCATAAATGAGGTTCTTAGCAATGTTGGTGAATGTGCTGGCTTGAAAGTCCTGCTGGAACATATCCACAGCTTGGATGGGTCATTCAGTCCTTTTTTCCCGAGCTTCAGTTTGTAGAAAAGTTACTCTGGAGGTAAGAAGCAGGATTGAAGACAAAATGGAGATGATGCAGCTGCCCTTTATATTCCTTTTGCCATGTGACTTGTGCTACTTCCTGCGTCCCAGACACAAGCTTGAGCATGGAAAAACCTTAGAGTTCTGTCCATAAGCATGCCACATGCCTTTCTGGCTCATAAGTTGTATCCCACTAGTTCCTTTCAATGGGTTCATTGTACAGTTAATGTCCCTTGATGGGCCATCAAGCAGGCTAGCCAGTGCTGATGCCAATCTGTCTGGGGGTGTCACCCAGATACACAGCACACGTTTGAAATACAGATATACCCTGCATATCTATAACTCATAATACAAAGGTGATACAAATATAGACAAGATGATCATATTTGGCAAATTACAACATTTTTGCAGATACCTTACACGACATATCTGGCACCACTCATAAAGTGTCTCCCATATTCCATACAGCATCACACATCCCTCCTGAGACCCAACTCTCTCCCATTCCACTCATCATATTAACCTCCAACCCCAACCTGGCTTGGAAGAGCATGAAGAACTAGGCACTTCAGTGAAGTTGAGAGACAAGGAGTGAAATGCTGTAAGGAAGTTCAAGAGAGATGCTGGGGTAGGCGTGGGAGGGAGAAACGCAGAAAGGGGTAATGCCTCTTCTTTATCCCGACCATGAGTGTAGCATGAAACTATGAGGGAGGCTGCAGGAGGGAATTGTTGGGAGGTGGCACCAGGAAATCAGTCTATGACCACATGGCAAGAATGCTCTCTGCAGTTGCAACATCTCTGTGAATAGATCTCTTAATAAAGAACCTGTTTAGTTTTAGAGGCATGGAGTCATTTCATGTTATTACCCAGCATGCAGGGACATGAAACAAGGAGAAGCAGTAACTTCTGGCAGTCAGAGGGTTACCCCAAGCATGGGATAGAATCTCTGACCATCTTGGCTAATAGCCATGAAGGACTTATCTTCTATGAAGTTATCTAGTTCTTTACTGAACCCATTTATACTTTTGGCCATCACAACATCCCCTGGCAACAAGTTCTCCAAGTGAATTGTGTGTTGCGTGAAAAAGTACTTCCTCTAGTTTGAATTAAACCTGCTGCCTATTAAATTAATTGGGTGACCCCTGTTTTTTGTATTGTGGGAAAGGGTAAATAACACTTCTCTATTCACTTTCTTCACACGAGTCATGATTTTATAGACCTCTATCATAGTCCCTTTTACTGATCTCTTTTCTAAACTGAACAGCCCTAATCTTTTTAATCTTTCCTTTTATGGAAGCCATCCCATACCCTTGATCGTTTTTGTTGACCTTCTCTGAACCTTTTCCATTTCCACGATATCCTGTTTGAGATGGGACAACCAGAACTTGACACAGTATTCAAGGTATGGAAACACCTTTATATAGTCAGGTTTCAGAGTAACAGCCGTGTTAGTCTGTATTCGCAAAAAGAAAAGGAGTACTTGTGGCACCTTAGAGACTAACCAATTTATTTGAGCATTAGCTTTCGTGAGCTACAGCTCACTTCGATGAGCTGTAGCTCACGAAAGCTCATGCTCAAATAAATTGGTTAGTCTCTAAGGTGCCACAAGTACTCCTTACCTTTATATAGTGGCATTTGATATTTTCTGTCTTATTTTCTATCCCTTTCCTAATAGTTGCTAACATTGTTAGCTTTTTGACTGTTTATGTGCATTGAGCTAAAGTTTTCGAGAACTATTGTGCACAGTGATTCCAATATCTCTTTCTTAAATGGTAACAGCTAATTTAGAACCCAACATTATACATATATAGTCGGGATTATTTTCTTCAATGTGCGCTACTTTGCACTTATCGGCAATGAAATTCAACTGCCAATTTGTTGCTCAGTCACCCAGTTTTGTGAAATTCCATTACTCTTCACAGTCAGCTTTGGATGTAAGCTAGCTTGAATAATATTGTATCATTTGCCAATTTTGCCACTTCACTGTTCACTCCTTTTCCAGATCACTAATGATTTTGTTGAACAGTACAGATACCCTTTTTAGGATCCCACTGTTTACCTCTCTCTATTGTGAAAACTGACAATTTATTCCTATCCTTTATTTTCTAACTTCTGACCAATTACTGATCAATGAGAGGACCGTCCCTGTTATCCCACATCTACTAAGTTTTTTTTAAGTGCCTTTGGTGAGGGACCTTGTCAAAAGCCTTCCTAAAATCCAAGTACATAATATTGGTTGAATCTCCCTTATCCACATGCTTGTTGACACACACAAAGAAATCTAATAGTTTGGTGAAGCATGATTTTCCGTTACAAAAGCTGTGTTGACTCTTCCCCAACAAATAGTGTTCATCAATGTGTCTGATCATTTTGTTCTTTACTATAGTTTGTACCAAGTTGCCTGGTATTGAAGTTTGGATCACTGGCCAGTAATTCACAGAATCACCTCTGAAGCCCTTTTTAAAAATTGGTGTTAGATTTGCTACTTTTCAGTCATCCGGTACAGAGGCAATAGATTACATACTGCAGTTAGTAGTTCTGCAATTTCATATATGAGTACTTTCAGAACTCTTGGGTGAATATTATCTGGTCCTGGTGACTTTTTACTGTTTATTTTACCAATTTGTTCCCATACCTCTTCTACTGATACCTCAATGTGGAACAGTACTTCAGGTTTTTCACCCACAAGGATAGCTCTGATGTCAGTACCTCCCCACTTCCTCTGCAGTGAAGACTGATGCAAAGTATTCATTTGGCTTTTCTGCATAGTTCTTGTCTTCCTTGAATGCTTTTTGGTCATTTAACAGCCAATAGCCCCAGTGTATGTTTGGCAGCCTTCCTGCTTCTGATGTACTTAAAAAAAAAATTCTTACCATTGGGGTTTTTGTTTGTTTTGCTTCTCACATTCTTTCTTGGCCTGCCTTCTTATACTTCTACACCTAACCTGCTGGATTTTGTGCATCCTCCTATTTTCCTCTGTAGGATTTAACTTCCAAATGTTAAAGGATGCCTCTTTTGTCTTTTATGGCCTGTATTACTCTGTTGTTTAGCCATAGTGGCATTCTTCTGGACCTCATAGTGTTTTTTCTGTCTTGGGCTATACATTTAGTCTGACTCTTTATTTGGTATTTTTAAGTAATCCTCATGCTATTTGCAGACATTTAACCCTTGTGACAGCTCCTTTTAATGTCTGTTTAATGGATGTCCTAATTTTTGTGTAGTTCCCCTTTTTAGAGGGTTTTTTATTATCCTCCCCCTACAATTATTGTAATTTACATGATTGTAATGATTTAATTACATTAGAGTCATTATCACCAAGTGCTTCAGCTATGGTTACTTCTTGGACCAGATCCTATGGTCCACATAGGAGTAAAATCAAGAATTGACCCTCCCCTTGTGGATTCCAAGACTGGCTGCTCCAAGAAGTAGTCATTAATGGTGTCAAGACATTTTATCACTGCATCATGTCCTGAGGTGACATTTACCCGGTCAACATGAGGATAGTTGAAATCAGGTATCACTATTGGGCTTTCTGCTTTAGTAGCCTCTCTAACCTCCCTTTGCATTTCACAATCATTGTCACTATCCTGGTTAGGTGTCAGTAGTATACTCCAATTGCTAAACTTCTTTTAGTCAAGCATGGATTTTCTATCCATCAAGATTCTATGGTAAAGTGTGTTTCGTATGTAAGATTTTTACCTTATTTGACTCTATTGCTTTCTTTCATATATAATGCCACTCCCCAACCAATGCAATCTACTCTGTCATTCCGATATACTTTATGCCCTGGCATTACTAGATCCAATCAATTATCCTCATTCCACTGAGTTTCTGCAATGCCTGTTATGTCAATGTCTTCATTTAATGACAGAAACTCTAGTTTAGTGTTTCTCAACCAGGGGTACATGTACATCCAGATATTTGCCTAGTTTTACAACAGGCTACAGACGATCCCCGGGTTACACAAGACCCGACTTATGCAAATCCGCACTTATGGAAAAAGTTGTGTAAGCTAGAAATAGGAGAGGTTTTTTTGGTTTTGTTTTGGTTTTTTTGCGTAATGGTCAGGTATACGTTTCCATATAAATTTGATTTACGTGAGGCGTTCTGGAACGGAACAATCGTGTAAGTCGGGGAGCGTCTGTACATAAAAAGCACTAGCGAAGTCAGTAGAAACTAAAATTTCATACAGGCAATACTTGTTTTATACTGCTATTTACACTATACACTGAAATGTAAGTACAATATTTATATTCCAATTGATTTATTTTATAATGTTATTGTAAAATGAGAAAGTAAGCAATTTTCCAGTAATAGTGTGCTGTGACACTTTTGTGTCTGATTTTGTAAGCCAGAAGTTTTTAAGTGAGGTGAAACTTGGGGTACGCAAGAAAAATCAGACTCCTTAAAAGGGAGAGATACTGCTCTAGTTCATCCATCTTGGTATTTAGACTTTTAGCATTTGTATATAAGCACATGTACATTTTGTCACTATTCAGTTGCTTGCTTTCTGACTTATTTTTAAATAAGACTGTTTCATTTGAATGTTCATCACTAGCTCCTACCTATGCTTACCAACTTCTTTCCTATAATTTTTACTAGCATATAGCATTCCCCCTTTAATAAATTCACCCCAAAGGGACATCTCTACCTAAATAAACTGGGTACCCCTGCCTATCTACTGCTTTTTTTTTTTTTTTGCTTTGCTGTTGACATTTCTGTGGGCCCTCTTTGAGAAGACAGCAGTAATGAGAGTGAGTAACAAGGGAAGAAATTGATGAGGGGTGGGTGTATGAGGTGCAGAGAAGATTGAGAGTAAGAATTGGTGGAAATCATTTCAGAACTGATTTCTTCATAAGGTTTCTGCCATTTTGAGTAGGATGCTGGGTTTGAATTTGGATCCATGGTGCTCTCAGGTTTTGATAACAAAGCTGAACCTGCATACTAATTTTGCTAGCATGAGGATCCTATTTCGGACACTGATGCATCAGCCCATCTTTAAATTCAGTAATGGGCCTTCTTAGTTTGCTATGGTACCAGAAAATAGAAGTGCGAATATACTAAGCAACCATTGCCTGCTGTGTAAAACTTTTACTATTTTGAAAGATAGAACTTGCAGGTCAACTTTGTCTGGGAGGTGATTCATTAATTACAAAGTGGATGGAGTAAAGTTATGATAAGGAAGCTAGGTTAGAAAAGGTGATGAGAAATTAAGTGATTAAGTATAGTATTTCTGCATGCTATCATTTAGTTGGTAGAAACCTCTATTTGTATTTTTTAAAATGTACATTCCAACCGTAAAGGAAAATGTATCTAATCCTGAATAATCCCAGTCCCATTCAAGTCAATTACATTTATGTTAGTGCAACAATATTCGATTTGAAAAACCACCTTATCTGCAAGGGCAAAAAAAAAAAAGGCTTAAAATGTCTAACGTCAGAGATATGGCTTAAGATAATAGCAACTTCTTCCAGCAAATGCAGTCATTTTCTCATTCTATTGTGGAGGCTGGATATGAGGCTGTGCAATACCAGGTGCGGCAATATTTAACCTTATGAACTAAAGCTCTTCGCATTAGCAAGCTTGATTGGGACTGTTCCTCAGCAGATAGACTTATGGAGTAACACAGAAATTTTCAAAGTAGTTGAAAGCTCTGTTTTCAGTTTATTTTTTAAAGGATCAATTTAACAGCCAACTAAAATAGAGTGAAATGTGTACAGTCTGATTTTCCATTTTTTCCTCTGCTGAGATACTTTCTGCATCAGCAGGTTAAAATGGCAGCTCGCTGTACGTTCATTCTTCGTTATTATAGTAAAGAAAAAGTTCAACACTTATTTTAACTGATTTACTGTTCTTTGTAATTTAGATTTAGTGATCAGAATGTCCAGTTACATATGCAGGACTCACTGAAGGTCTCCTATAAACTGTGTCTAAACTTTCATTTTTCTCTGCTCTATGCAAAGACTAGTGAATGTTACTACTGTGAGAAGGCCATAGAAGTAAGCTTGCTTCTCTGATCTGTTCTCCACTGTTGATCATCTGTATTTCTTGGCTGACAAAAACAGGGGGCAGGACTGAAGTACAGGGGATGGGAATTGCAGAAGTGAGATACTGTAGGGAGATGTGAAGTAATATGAACACAGCTGACCTTAGGGAAAATGGCTCCCTGGACTAACTTGTATTTTGGTGTTCCTTCCCCTGCTGCCTTTTCATCCCTCCTCCCTTTGCCCCAGTTGCCTCCCCATCCACCACCTGCATCTCCCCCAGGCCCTGCTGTCTCCCTACCAACACTCCCTGGCCCCCGCTGCCTCCCTGGACACCCCACCCATTGCCCTGACACCCCAGTCTCCCTGGACTCCCACCCCCCTATTGCCCAAAGTTCCCTTTTGTGGCACCGCACCCCAGGCCCACCCTGCTCCTTTCCCCTTGAGCACATTGCTCCTGGACCATGGCACCCGCATCCCCCACCTGTAAGGCCCAACCTGAATACAAAGGAAGGAAAGGACTAACGGACCAAGCCAGGGGATCTGAGGGAGTAATGGAGGAGGAAGGGACTAAAAGTACTGATCGGAGAAGTAGCAAACAGACGAGGATAAGAAATTGATACAACCAGAGGGGAGAGGGGCAATTAATGGAATATGAAGTGTAAGGGAATTGTGTACTGAGGTTCCCACTTTGGGGCTTTAACACTCGAAGACGTGTTATGCAAATTTCTTAAGCTTTTTAGGCAGGTCTTGCAGAAGGCTTCCTTCCTTCTAGGGCTTTCTTCTCTTCAGACACTAAGGTTTTAAATTGTCCAAAACCAACAGTTTATTGTAGCAAAGCAAAATAAATGAATTAATCTCTGGATTAACTGAGTCTTCACTTTTCACTACAAAGATTTCTTTTTTGGCCATTTTCCAGATCTTCCTAGCCCAGTGGACTTTACACTTTATGGGTTACCTCAAGTACACCTTTCTACAAGTCTTTCAATTCAATGGAAGCATTCTGAAAGACCCTGTTGTTACCGTTAGGCTTTTTATTTGTTTTTTTATCTTGCATGTATATTCGTAGCAAGTGCTTTCAAGGGAACTGCTCTGCAACAAATTCTGGAGAAAACTAAGCACTAAACTGCTTTTGGATCTTAAACAGCACTGGATCATGGAGTCAGAGAACTTTGTAATAAAGTAGGAACAAAAGCATCCCAATGTGAAGAGGAAAAATGTTATAACTAATTTTTTTAAAATCTGGCAGGGTTCCTGTAGGTCAATGTTTGGATGTGTTTGTTTCTAAATAAAGGCACCCTATGCTAAGTTTCCTCTTGCTGACACATTCTAATCCATAAGGCTTTATTAGCACACCTACACATTCTAAAAAATTAGCTTACTATGGCAGCACAGCAGGAGCAACAAAGCAAAGAGACAGGGGTTGCAATATGGAACTATGGCACTTCACCCAGCTTTGTTCAGAACTAGCATTTTTCCTTCCCCAAAACTAGGATATATTTACATTTGAAGGAATACTTTAGGGTAGAATGTTATTGTTAAGAGAAACTGCTACAGAAAAACATGTGTCATCTGGCGTGGTCATGGGTGTGATGCTGTAAGATTGAATTAAAACTATTTATATAATTAATATTGCCATTTTAGATAACTGAACAAATCTTGTACAAAGTATATCATGCAAGGTGTCAATGGAAAAGTTATTATTTGCTGAGTATGATTATCCTGTTTATATGCATGTGTCATATTTGTATCTGAAGTTATAGATATTGACTATATACTGGCAGCCTACATATGTGCTATATTACTGAGCAAAACCCACCAGATAAAATCTACATTGAAGCCAGACAGCACATTGTGAATGAACTTTTCAAGTTGGTGGCCTATCAAAATGTAACCCTTCTGCCCATCAGAGTTGGCAGCAACAAGGGCCGGGTTCAGTATCTAAGGGTTTCATTCCAATAACACAATGCAAAACCGGCTCGAGCCCCCACCCGGTGACCTGGGACAAATATATACCACCCCCACTGGGGGCCTCCAAGAGACAATACTTCCCCTCTCGCAAGCACAGAGTCTGAGTGTAGCAAAAGCCTTTTAATAACAGAGAGAAACAATGTGGCATTATGTTGGGGAAACACCACCAACAGGATTCATAACACAACCCATGAGCAAAAAAAATCCACCCCAAGCAAATTGGGGTGTGATCTTTCCCTTGGTTCTTGAGTCCAGCAACCCAAAGACACCCAAAGTCCCAAAAGTCCCACAGCCCAAAAGTCTCTGTTCCTGGTCAGTGCAGCACCAGAGTTCGAAAGTTTATCTGCAGAGTTTTACCTCCCAACCTGGGTGGAGATGTTGGGGGGGTTTAAGGGGCACCTTACGTGGTCCAAAGCGGATTGCCCCAACCTCTCCATGAGGCTCCGCTCAGCTCTACCAGCTACCCCCATGAACTGCTTCAGCCATCCTACGAACCGCTCTGCTCCAAGAGCCGCTCCAGCCGTCCCAAAAACCACTCTGCTCTGCCAGCTGTCCCACAAACTGCTCTGCAATATATCTTCAGGCTCCCCTGCTACTTAACACAACTGTCAGTGATTTCAGCTTGTAGTAGGGGAGCCTCAGTGCTGGTTCTCTATTGGCCCAAAGTGAATTCAGCTCAGCAATCTGTAACTAGACTCCTAATGGAATCAAAATTAGCTCTCATATTCTACAGTAGCAAAAGAAAGAAGTGCAATTAGCATGTAAGGCCCTCACCATAGGGGCCTATTCCACCAGATATTAATACCTGTCCTCAGTCTTTCTCAATTCACTGCATTTTGGAACCCATGTCCCTTGCTTAGTGAGTGCTACTTAGTTGATGGCGAGTCCCTCCATCATAACAAAAGGCCAAGTACAGTTCCACTGTCCTTGATTCACATAATCAGGATAATAACAATTTATTCTTCCTGCCCCAATAACAGAGAAACTGGGGATCCCACAGCAACCAAAGTGACCATTTGGGCAGCTACGGGCTCATTCTAGGTGGGTGTGCCTATGCAAATGAGATCAGCCCCTGAAGTTCTTTTCCACAACTTGCCACAACTCACCACCAGATGTCAGGGTGGAGCTCATCCTGACTCTGCTTACAAAAGAATACTTTTAGCTCTCACAGTGGGTCATAGCAGAAGTTTGTCACCATCCAGTGAGCCTTCCTGTGGACGTTTTAGCCAAAATATTGGTAATGGCTTGGGATAAATGAAGGGAAGGGGGTAGCTCCCTTCTATGGACACCCACGCAGCCAGTAGCTATAAAATCCTTCTTAGTAGCTGTAATTACTCTACCTGTAAAGGGTTAAAAAGTTTTACTGCTATGCATAGGTAAAAAGAAGTGAGTGGGCACGTGATCAAAAGAGCCAATGGGAAGGCTAGAACTTTTTATATTTGAAAAAAAGACTCCCATTTTGTCTGTCTCTTGTTGTTCTGTCAGGGAGAGGCGGACAGGGCAGCAGCTATGCTGTAAGAAGCTTGGGCCAGGTATGAAAAAATCATCAGTATCATACCTAGAAACTACTAATTTAAAACCCCAGATATGTAAGTAGATCAGGAAATTTCTAGGAAGACACAGTTAGGTTTATCCCTTTTATTTTGTTATGGCTTATGGATTCCTCTGTGCTGACCCCAAGTGCTTTTGTTTGCTTGTAACCTTTAAGCTGGATCTCAAGAAAGCTATTTTTGGTGCTTAATCCATGTAGTTGCTCTTTTAAAATCTAGCAATAGCCTGAGTTCCCAGATGCATTTTCTTTATTTATTTTATTAATAAAATTTACCTTTTTTAAGAACAGAATTGGATTTTTGTGTCTTAAGAGGTTTGTGCACATATTGTTTAATTAGCCGGTGGCAACAGCTGATTTCCCTTTTTCCCCTCTTTCTCAGCTCTTCCCTGGGGGTGTGTGTGTGTGTGTGAAAGGGCTTGAGGGTACCCCACAGGAAGGAATTCCCAAATGAGCCTTCCTGAGTTCTCAAAGGGGTTCTGCATTTGGGTGGTGGCAGCATCTACCAATCCAAGGTCAGAGAGAAGCTATAACCTTGGGAGTTTAATATAAACCTGGAGTGGCCAGTATTAATTTTTAGAACCCTTGCGGGCCCCCACCTTCTGCACTCGAAGCGCCAGTGTGGGGAACTAGCCTTGACATGGCTGATCCTATGAATCATTAAAACATGTCAGGGTATGTGACAATGGGCTCCATCTTGTGCCTGTAATTTTCCACAAACTAATATTGTAAATTTATTGTAATTTCGCCTCTTTCCTGCTCTGATCTATGGAATATGGACTTACACTAAAAAGAGCATTCCAATCAGTGGAGCAAGGACCTTCCAATCTTTTGGAAGTTACCAGCGACTTTACAAGCCAGCAAACTGTAACATCACTGCTCCAAACCTGATACAAGATCTTTGGAATGATGGTAGGTGTATGATTTCCTTAACCCTATAAATAGATCTTTAAATATTAGATACTGGAAGAGTGGCAACACTGTCATTATTGGGTAAGATCTGAGTTATATATTTACCAGCCTATGTGGCTGATCTCTTGAGATCAGAAAAGCCCTTTGTTTAATTAAATTGATTTTAAATAACCACTCAAATTCCAGTGTCTGGGTGGTGAAATGAGTACTGGAATGCCTGAGGAGACTTTATTTTTGACTTCTTGTTAACCAGTGTGGTTAGACAGAGAAAAACCACCAGTATTGGGGTGTGTCTGCCCTATTTCTCAGCAGTTTGTCCCGAATCTTGTATTCTCAGCTGTAACCCACTGGGGCATGGTGACAGTGGGGGAGTGGAATCTTTTCTTTTCCAAGCCTCAAAGTACTGGTAGACCCCGATAACCAGTTCAATTGTCTGCAATTGTGATAGCATCTTGTTGATGATAAATGGTCCTATCCTCTGCAACCAGAGCCTATACCTGGACTTTGAACATCTTAGTTTGCCGCTAGAGGGGAGTGGATATATACTCTAAGTAATCCCCTCCATTTCTCAATACCCACTACCTTCTCTTTTGTTTTGTATTAAAGGATTTATTTTTCTCAGATATGCCCTGCTGTGGAGACTGCTTTGGCTATGCAAACAAGGTTTATTTCCACTAGGAGTTCTTTTTGGCTCCATGATGGTTCTGATACGCCAATTCGGACAGCCCTCCTCAGTTCCTTCTTTGCTATTTTTTTTCCTGAATCTGTGGTCTCTCTTCTACTTTGTCACTTAATCCTTAATCTGTCTTCCTGATGCCATTCTATTTCACTTCTGCCTATAAACCTTTAACTGCCTTCTTCTTTCAAGATCAATTCTCTCTGCCTGCAAAACACCTTCCCCTAATTCTAGTTGCTTCTCTACCAAGCAGTCCCTTTGTTTACTTTGTCCAAGACAAGAGACCTTATGGGCAGTGCAGCACATTAAAAGGAAATATTAAACACCTACCCATTAAATGAGCACCAAACATCCCAAGCACTCAATGAGACGGGTCCTGTAGGAAAAGATACTATGATCATGTAATTAAAGACTATCATAATTAGAGCTGAGTGAAATTTGTGATAGCTTTTGGGGCCCAAAAATGCAGGTTGGATTGACCAAAACAATTCATGAATAGAGATCGATTTCAGCAAATTGTTTTGGTACAAAAAACAAAATTAGAAATGCTGAAACAAGCCACTTTGACCTTTGATTGTGGAGTATCCCTTAATTTTATTTAAGATACCATCTATATATTTTTTTAAAATCGTGACATCAAAACAAAAATGTGACATTTCTGTTTTCCGAAACATTTTTGTTTCAGGTAGACTGCAAATTAAAAAAAAATGTTTTGGGGCATGAGTCCAAACAAACTATTCATTTATTCACATATCCTAGTTACAGTGAATATGCACAAGGGATCCAAATTAAGGCTGTACAGGAAACTTTAGTTCTGGCATTTCCTAACTTTGTGTGCTTGACTTTTGTAGCCTTAATGTTCTCTTGATGTAGTGATAGATAGATAGATATAATAAGTAGAAATAACGTGTGCTAGATGCTTTCTAAGCACTCAGGAAGATACAGACCATGGTCTAATAAGTTTATGATCTAAATGTACATGTAGAGGAAAGGTATATCGCCCATACAAGATGATTATCAGGGTGATGTATGGCAAACATCTTTTTAGTTACATGTTTAGTTATTGATTTTTTTTCACAACCGTTCCTAGCTCTCACTGGGCACATTGTAAGCTTTATTGTTTCTTTATGTGACAAACAGCAAATCATCCTTAAACATAACTCTATACCAATTCTCTGTGGGTTGAATGATACAGTCAACTTTGCTGATTAATTCTTGCCCAGAAAAAACAAATTCCTCTTCCTAAACTCAAAAACTCTCAAAGGTACAGGGCTGTTTAGATATGTGAATAAGTGACTATGAACTGACAGATATAACCACCCTCACACACACATTAGAATGCATGATCTACTATATGCATGACTAACCTCTTCTGGTAATAATCTTGGGAGGCACTCAGGGATAGATTCACAAAGGATATAAAGACATTGCAATGCAGAACTAACACCACAAAGGGATTTAATCATGTCAATACTAGCTGTTTCAAAACCTAACTTCTAGTGACTCCACTGCCCAGTGGAATTCACAGCCCCAGGTTAAATGTCCAGGGACCCTGTGCATTGTATGGTGGAGAGTTAGATGGGGATTTTCAGAAGCCAGTATGCTGAGCAGGGAGCCATCTAAGCTAACCAAGAGTGAAAAGCAGAAGAAAGGAGTGGGTCTCAGGGCCCAGATCCACAAAGATACTTCTATGAGCACCTAGCTCTCATTGATCTGGGCCTCTAGGCACTTGACTGAGACTGGAATGAGGCACTTCTCTTCACTCAGGATTCATTCATGAATCCTCTCCTGGAGTTAGGAAACTAAACCCTTTCTCATGGGGTGAAGGTGGTTTGGAAGCCAGAAAAATAAATGACACCTCCCCACACACATCTCATTATGGTCATTAGCCCAATGGGAGATCTGTTTTCAGGATCAGCCATTTACAGACTGATCACAGCACATTAAAAATGAATTGAAACCTGAAGTGTGGGAGATCTGTTTTCAAGTCCCCGCTATGTCTGATTTGAAGCAGAGACTTTAACCCAGGTCTTCAACATTGCAGGTAAGTGCCCTTAAGCACCTGGATATTGGGTATTCTTGGGTGGGTGCTCCTGTTGAAACTGAAACTGTTCCAGTTTGTATAAGTAACTAAATATTCACTGGGAGAGAGAGAGAAAAAATGTTAGGGCTTGACTCAGTAGCCTGGTGATCAGGGCACTCAACTAGGATGTGGGAGAGTCAGGTTCAAGACACTTCTCCAAATCAGGCAGAGTGAGAATTCAAACCTGGGTCTTTCACACCCCAACTGAGTGCACTAACCACTGGCCTACGAGGGGCTGAAAAAACATCCAAACTCTGCCATTTGAGAGTTCTATCATGAATGAGGCTTAATTTTACTTAGAAATTGCTATCAGCCTCCTCTGTCTCCTCCTTACAGAGCTGACAGTGCAAGCCTGGCTGCCTGGGGCTGACAGCAGAAGCCTCTCTTTTGGACTGTGGCTGTCAGCCTCGGTCATGTTGGGGCTCTGGCTTACAACCCTGGATGGCTGTTCCCCTGCCAGCCTGGGAAGTGCGAGAGGGGACCCCACTGCTTCTCCCCCAGGCCTGGGGAGGGTAATGAACCCTAAGACGAGTAGAGGTGAGGCTGAGAGGGCTGAACTATGGCCTGGGAGCCGCAGGGGTGCTGAAGTGAGGAGCGTGGGGGCTAATGGGGTGGCAGGGTGTATTGATGGTTCGTGTTGAGGAGATGGGGTGAGTGCTGGGAGGGTGAACTGAGGGCAGTGGGGGTTGATGGGACAGGGGGCCTGAACTGATGGGGCTGTGGGACTGAATTGACAGGGGCATGAATTGAGGACTGGAGGACAAGATTAATTGCTGGGCAAGAGGTGGGCAGAGGTGGGGGTGAGAGCTTCTGCAGCAGGGGCCAAAATAACCTTTTCCAGAACATGAGAGAGTGGGCAACACATGCACACATGCACATTGTCACATGCACACACCCTGGGGACGTGCAGTGGGAGTTCAAAAATCAAGAAACAAACTTAATATAAAAAAATCTCATGATTTTTTATCTCTTCAAGTTGGCAATACTGTAATAAATTCCCACAAAACAGTTCAATGACCTTACACCAGGTCTTCAGCCAACCCTGCACTCATTATCAGGAGGTTTTGGTGCCATCTTCCTCAGTAAGCCAGTAGAGAAACCCATTTCTTCCTTTTACTCTAGGTTCCAACCCAACAATCTACTCCCTCAGATTCCTTAGGCCACAGCCTACATCAGCCTACCTCTAGGCCCTTTTCCCAAGGTCCTCTTTCCACCACAGACTCTTCACCCCTTCCCAGGTTGTGCAGAGTTCTTTCTTGCTAGAGACCCCATTCCTGTCTACTTCACCCTAAGTTCTCTCTGCGTGTATCTCTCTCTTCCAGAAACCCAATCCCCAGGCTGCCTCCCTAGGAACTTACCCTTTTACCAAGGCTAACCAAAGGGGCTGCCTGCCTGATCTCCCTATGTCTCTTCTAACCCTATAGCAGGGCTTTCTGCTCAGAAAAGGATACTACGGCCTACTTTCTTCCCTTCACTCCCCTGTCTTCTTTCTATAGCCCTACATTCCTTCCCTTATTAGTCAGCCTACTCCTTTCAAATGAGACTCATCCTTAATTCAGCCACCCAGCCCCTCTTCAGATAATCCTAATCCTTAATTGAGCCAAGACCACCCTCCGGGTACAACTGGGCACACAAATTGTTCTTTGGCTCCAGTTAACTCTTTCACTGCCAGTGGGGATTACACACCACCACACAGACTGTCTTTGTTTTATTTGTTTGTACGGCTGGCAAAATGGAGATCTGATTGGGTTCCTTAGGCACCTGAAATAATAATGAGGGGGCAAAATAACTGCATACAGAAACTCAAAGTTATAAAATACTGATGAATACAATCTTAGAACAAATCTAGGCCTATGACTAACTTGGGGAAGAATCCAAGATTTTACTATTTGTCTCACAGTATGACAAAAAGTTTGGGAGGAATTATTTATAACTTCCCACTTTGTTATTCAGTTTATTGTTGAGTGTTGTACAAACCCTATTCCTGCTTGATACTTCTTGTTTATTTTATTCCCATTCACACTGGTCCTAGTGTAATTATCCTGGTACTGTATGCCCACCCAAATTATTACCTTTCCTCCTATATGCACTCTCTTAAGCAAATATCCAAAATATTAATGATATTGATAATCTAAATATGTCACCATTCTTACTTTGAATGTCTCAGACATTCTTTAGTCCAGGGCCAGAATGCTAGTAAGTAACATTTTGGTTTGTATTTAATCTGTTGGAGGTTATTCTAACTCTTCAATCATTTGGTGGTCAAATGGCATCTTTTCGGGCCACACTGTCAGCTGGACTCAGTTTTATGTGTGTGCAAACCCATCTGTCCATGTAAACGCTGCAATTGCACATACAAGTAAGCGGCAGCCTCTGGGGCCTATAAAAATATGTCCATGGAACCTCCAATTTCAGGAGGTCATAAAATATTATGTTTAATCTCAGTTTCTATTTTTAAAGTATGTTTCTAGACCTTTTGTATTGCAAAGAGAGCCTTGATGCTTAATGTCAACCAGTCACTTGAAAATATAAACCAGTTTCTAGGTCTGAAACTTGTCAGTGATATTTTCCACCCCTTTCCTAAAAATCATAGGTTATTTTTGCCCTGCTCGTCTCCGCCCTCCTTTTCCACACATACAGCTGTTCAAGGCTGGCCTTTAGGGCTCATGGTGGAACTCATGTCTGTGGGTCCCCTGATTAATTTGTAGAATCCTAGACCAGTTCCCTACTGTATGCTGAATATAAAACTAGAGCCACCACATACTTGCTCCCTTCTGGCTGCAAGGCAATTTTCTACAGCTGAGCTAGATCCTCTGCTGAGCAGTTAATATAACCTCTAGCCACAAAGAAGAGAAATCTAATACTAAAGAGCAGTATAGGGCTAAACAGGGAGTGAAAGCTAGTAATTCGTACATTCTAATCTTGGCACTGACACTGATTGCAGATGTGGTCTTGGTAAATCAGTTAACTTTTTTTCACAGTTCTTCCCATCTGTAAAGCGAATCTAATAACAGTTACTTGCTGCTTAGATAATGTTTGTTGGGTGCTGCATAAGTGCTAAATATCAGAGTTTGAGCAAAATAAACAAAAGAAATGGGGAGACTATGTAAAGAAACCTGGAATACAGGAAGGAGGAAAAAGACAAATATTGCAAGCTCTCATGGTCTTATCTCAAGTCTTATTGTGTTTGATATCTTCTTAGAGCCACAGCTCCATGATTTAAGTGATTAAGTAAGATTCTTACCTCCTGTTCTTTTGTCAAGTAATTTTCTAGTTCTCACAGTTGTGGAAAAAAACTTGAAATTGTCCCCAGAATATGACCTTCATACTCAAAAACATCAAGGCAAATAAATAGAGAAACCAAAGCTTTTTGAACAAGTCATGATTTTTAGGTCAATCTCATGAATTTTTGATGGCTGATTTGTGATTCTAGATCCCTTGCAGTGGACAATATAGGGAGAGATAGCTGAGACTTCAGAGAGCAAAGGAGATGGAGAACAGCAGGAAAGGAAGTGATAGAGATAGCAAAGGATGGAGTGAATGTTGTAAAGAACCTGCTGGCTCATTGCTGGACATTATTAACTCTCAGTGCATGCAGCCGTCAGGGAGGTCCTTAATTCCTTCAGTACAGGAAAGGAAAGTACTGCTAGGGGTGATAGGTGACTTGATGCACAAGGGAGGCAGGGGCTGTGTGGGAGCAGGAGTTGTAAACCAGTAGCAGCAGAGTAGGGGTTGGCTGCAGAAAGATGGCCAGCGATTTTGGAAACTGATGCTGAAGGCCTGGCAACCAGGCTGGGAAGGGGACCAGCGATGTCCATAGCTTGTGTGTAGCTAAGAGTGGCCTGCAAACAAAGGTGTTGTGTGGATGGGTCTAAACAAGACTACATGTGCTGGAGCAAAGGACAGGACTCCAGCCAAGGGCTGTTCGGCTCAGAATGACTGCCTCTGGTAGGAAGGTAGCGTGCAGTGAGTATCTCTGGAACTAGGCTGAAGGAGCCCTTAGGGGATGGATAGGGACCATGTTTCACTTAAAGCAACTGAGTGGAGGGTAAATGCAGTATTTTTCTGGTAGCCCCAGTAAAGCATCCTCTGTTGTGATAAAGTGTTTATGGGAACCCACTGAGGGCTAGAGCCTGAAAGGCCTTGTTCTTGGAGCATCAAAAGCACTTCCCTCTAAGCATGTGTTCCACCCAGCCTGTTACCAAACAGGTGACCAGATAGCAAGTGTGAAAAATCAGGATGGAGATGGGGGGTAATAGGTGCCTATATATGAAAAAGCCCCAGATGTTGGAACTGTCCCTAAAAAATCTGGTCACCCTACCAAACACCCAGAGGACCGGTATACCACACTGCAATGGGGCTGGTTAGTGTGAAAGAGAATGAGGTAAGGTGATGCTGCTTTTCTAAGGAGAGGGAGTGACCACAAACAGACAGAAATGAGAAGAAATACAAGAGAAATATCAAGATGGATACACTGGGCTGGACACTGAAGGAGAAGAAGAGCTAGAGAAATGAGAGAAGAAAATGAAGGTGGAAAAAACTTAAGTTACTGAATTCATTTCATCATACTGCTCCAAATAAAACATATTATACACAAAATTATGTAAAAGTATATTAATGTTGCAAAGTCAAGCACTCAGAAAGTTAAATGCCTGAATTAAGTTTGTCAATGCAAACTTAATTATCCCCCTTTGTGTGTATGCATTATGATACAGTCTATAATTACATGATCACAAACAATTTTTTTTCCACAGGACCCCAACATCATTCATTTAGTGAACAGGATGGATGGTGCTCACTAAATGAGCAGCTGTTCAATACTTTGTTTTCTCTTAGCTCAATGTCTGGCCTTAGGCCTTATGTACAGCTCACTATCCAAACCCTGCCCTGAAGACAGAATTATTAGTATCCTCATTGGCTTTTCAATGGTGCTCATCACTATAGTGTTTGTGTGCTCCACAAATATTAATATTTTATTTTGATGACACCCTTATGAGATGGATGGGTATTATCCCCATTTTTGCAGATGCAGAACAAAGCACAGATAAATTAAGGTAAAAAGTATCTAGAAATGTTGAGTGCCCAATTTGATGCCTAGACCTATTTTTTCAGAGTAAATAACCTTATAAAGTTATTTATTGTTCAAAGCACAGCTCCCATTGATTTCAGTTGCAGTTGTGAGTGTTCAATATTTCTGCAAAGTCTCAAGTCAGGCACCTAGAAAATGAGGAACACACAGTTACTGACTACCCGTGACAAGTTTTATTTAAATGACTTGCCCAGCACCACAAAGGAACTCTGTGGCAGAAGCTGGGATAGAATCCATTTATCCAGGCCAACATTCAGTTCCCTTAAGCATAGGAGCCGACTCCATGGGTGCTCCAGTGCCCACCGAGAAAAATTAGTGGGTGATCTACACCCACAGGAAGCCAAGCTCCCCACATCCTTCCTGAGCGCGCCGCATCCCCTCTCCTCCCCCTATCTCCCAGAGCTTACCGTCCTTCTGCCACCTAACAGCTGTTTGGCAGTGATTAGGACTTTTGGGGTGGGAGGAGGAGGAGTGGGGACGCAGAGTGCTCAGGGGAGGAGGTGGAGAAGAGGCACAGCAGGGGCGGGGACTTGGGTGAAGGGGGTGAAATGGGGGCGGGAAGGGGGCGGGGCTGGGTGAGAAAAGACGGGGTGAGGAAGGGTCTTTGGCAAAGGGGTGGAATGGGGGTGGGGCTACAGTGGTGCAGGGGCGGGAAGAGGTGGGGCCAGGGGCAGCGGTTGGGGGGCGAGCACCCACCAGGCAGAGAGGAGGTTGGCACCTATGGCCTTAAGCATGAGACCATCCTTTTTCTACCTGCAATCTCCTGTCTAGAACTACAAAATCAATGTGTTTTCTTTTTTCAACTGAATAGGTTTTTGTTGGAAAATGCTGTTTCACTGAAATCCAAATGTTTTGTGGGATCGTGTCTATTCTGAAAATATTTTTGATGGGAAAGTTTCTTAACAATTTAAAACTGTAATGGAGTATCATTTCATTTAGACTTTTATAATGGAATAACCAATTTATAATTGGAATCATACGGTTAAAATGGCCACTCTTTGTCAGGAAAGAAGATGTGGGTGAAAAGCTACATCTTGACAAAGAAGCAGCTGGGCAGTACAAGGTGTATATTTCTGGACGAAAGTCTGGGATTGGTAACTTACTGGTGTTGCTCTTCAATATAATACACGAGTGGCTGGTTATAGTACTCATATACTATAATTGGGAGTAAATTGCATGCTGGAGGCTGTGTGTAAGTAGACCGGGATTGGTAGTTACAGCAAAGCTGTGTAAAAGGCACCCCAGGTTGGAGAACTGAGGGGACACAGCCGTTCAACAGTCCTGATTGTACCTTGGGAAATGTGACACTATCATTTTCTTCTTTTAACCTTTTTCAGGATTTGTGACCCTGGGTAATGTTTTGGTAGCAAGTGATGTTTTAATTGATGTCTTTTGGTCTGACCTGTCTGCAGCAGGTGCAAATGTTTGGTCACAGAGAAATTTAGATATAACAAACTATTGGTGACATATTCAGTAGCTGAAAAGAAGTTAATCACATGAGCATTTCATTGAGAAATAACTGTATATATAAAGATAAATAGAACTTTTAAGACCTTATATAATGCCATCTGGTGATGCCCAATAATATATGATGTAATATGTACTGCAGTAATGTCACATCTATAACAATTATTCTTTAAATGTAGTCAAGCAGTAATAAGAAACTTTGGAAATGAGTTAGACTGAAACAATCTGTTGTAAGTGTAAGTGGCTAACAAGAATTAAGGCATCTAATCATGAGACCATATGGGTCAAAACTATTTAGCTACAAGCTAATTGAATGTCTTTTTTAAGTACAGATACAAGCATTTTATAAGTACAGAAATGACACATATTACTAATTACACAATTACTTTATTATGGAGCTGTAGAAGAAAAAATCACTCAAGTCTAAAAATGTCTAGTAAAGAATTACTTACTGGTAGTGTTGTTAAAGTCACAATATGACTTACATAGATTGTTTTAAGTGTTTATAAATTCTATGTAATTCCTCTTCAGCATGGAAATTTTAAGTTAAGTATTGGGAAAAAAAATGACTAAGTATGGTTTGGCTATTGAACAGGCTGCGATGGAAGGTTATGGAATTGTCGACAATAAAATTGTTCAAGGCTAGACTAAATACCCACTTATTAGGGTTGTGTGGAAACAATAAAATCAATCATACCACTGTGCTGGGGCTGGACTAAATGACTCACTAGACTTGCAACAGAAATTATTCTTAATTAACAACAGTAAAATGCATCAAGTATTTCAGCTCTTTGAAAGACCCCCTGAAAACCCTCTTCCATAGGAGCAATCTCACATTCATCAGCAATCCTTCAGTAGCAAAGCAGATGTATGCATACAATGATGAGTGGGCAAACAAAGGACTATATAAAGAAATATATTTTAGATTCAATTTTCTAAGGAATTAGTTTAAGCAATGAGAATTTTTAAAAAATAGTGTAGATATTTTTCCACTGTTCTTTTCATCTATTTATTCAGGCAAGTAATTAGGTGAAGTTTTCCCCCAAACAAAAGTGTGCTATTAAAAAGTAGTGCGGGTGGTTATGTGTAAATGTTGTCAGTCAACCCTCTCTACCTCCGTGAAAGCAACAGCAGACAATCATTTTGCGTCCTTTTCCCTGGATTGCCCGAGCAGACACCATAGCATGGCAAGCATGGAGACCGTTCAGCTCACTGCAGCAGTTATGACCATCGTAAACACCTCACGCATTATCGTGCAGTTTATGCAGAATCAGCACCTGAAAAACCAGGCGAGGAGGCGACGGCAGCGCAGTGATGAGGACATGAACACAGATTTCTCTAAAACTGCGATCCCCAGCAATTTGGAGATCATGGTGTTACTGGGGCAGGCTCATGCCATGGAATGCCGATTCTGGGCCCAGGAAACAAGCACAGAGTGGTGGGACCGCATGGTGTTGCAGCTCTCGGATGATTCCCAGTTTCTTTGAAACTTTCACATGCGTAAGGGCACTTTCATGGAACTTTGTGACTTGCTTCCCCCTGCCCTGAAGCACAAGAATACCAAGATGAGAGCAGCACTCTCAGTTCACAAGCGAGTGGCAATAGCCCTGTGGAAGCTTGCAACACCAGACAGCTACCGGTCAGACAGTAATCAATTTGGAGTGGGCAAATCTACTGTGGGGGTTGCAGTGATGCAAGTAGCCAACACAATCACAGTGTAAGTAGGTTGCAATTCCTCATGCCCTATCTGGTCTGGAGGGAGAGGAACACAGGTTCCCACCCTCAGAGAGGAGAGGCTGGAGGCGTTAGCCCTGAGTGGGGGTACTCTCAAGGAAGCCTTGAAGGAGTCAGACGGGCAGTGACCCCAAAACTATGACAGCCCGCTGTGTGTATTTGATAGGTATGGACCACAACAGAGTAAAACAGAGATGAGATAAATAATGTTCCATTTCTTATAGAACCACAAACCGTTCACATTTTACTCACTGTGTTGTTCTCATGTTTCATAAGGACACATGGTTACATGGTGTGACAACATGCTAAGGTTGTTTCAATGGTGAGCAATAACGTTATTTGGCTGATGAAGCTAACTTTTTTCCTCCTGGGCTGGTGGATTTCAAATGTAACGTAGGCTTGGTCATCGCCATCAAATCCAGCTATGTTGAGAGTGAGACTTATTAGGTATTTTATGTAATATATACTGGCTTAGGTCAGATATGTCATTTATCTTCACTTGTGAAGAGACCTTAGAATTCACTTTTTGCAACGTCACTGGTGACTTATTAGTCTCATCACTTGTGAAGACAAATACCATATCAAACCTAAGTCATTATGTGTTCCCTATACATATGAATCCAGAGAGCGAGAGAGAGAATAAGAGGATATTCCCAGGTGGCGTATGGTAAAGGGATATTAAACTTTCTGTTGTAGAAATTGGACAGTTATTTTAATAAACATTGTTGGTACATTTCTTCTTTGACACATTGCTTCTGGTAAAAGCTACTAAAACACTCAGGTACTTCCTTCATACCTGCTGTGTTCTAATGATACCAACAGTGAATGGTAGAAACCCTCTACCAAGACGTCAAGCCTTCTTAGCAGAAATGGAACTGGGTGGGACGGGGTGTGTGTGTGTGTGTGTGTGTGAGAGAGACTGACTGATTGACTCTCATTTGTCAGATTCACAGAAGAGCACAGTCCCCATTAAGAAATGCAATTTGAACAGCACTTAAGCCTGTCTTTTGTCCAATTTCATGGACCTTTTTATGTCACTCAATTTATAGGAAAAACCTCAAGAACCAAGTAGAATAAAACAAGATTAGAGGTTGAACATCCTCCTGGTACCTCTCTGGGGGAGGCTCTGTGTAGATTTGGTTATGAAATACCAGAAACCAGGTGAATGTCGTTTTCTGTTTTGATTCCTGGTTGCTGAGAGCATTCGTGTACTGTGTAGTGTCCAGTGTCTGGAATTAACTTAAGCAGTGGTGTGACAGCTTGAATTAGAATCAGTTCAGCTATGGCGTTTGACATGATGCAGATTCACAGGAAAGTCAAAAGGGGTATCAATGGTGGTGTCATAACTCAAATCCCCATGAAATGCTCTAACAGCTGGAGATGTGTAGGTTGTCAAGATACCTGCTTTTGTTGGACTATTTTCTGGTAAACAGAATGCCCTCTTCTTAAACACTGAACACTTTCTCTGTGCTCATGAAGGCAGACGGAGTTAGCAGACTTTCTTTGGATTGATGGACTACAGCAGGAAATCAGTGCCTGCAAAGCAGGTTTGATCTTGAGCATGATTTCAATAGAGAGAAAATCTAATTGCGCCCCTGGCACGTTTATTACATTGAAACCCATCGTGTCCTAGTGTGACAGTTGAGGTCAGTTTAAGGGGCTCAAGCTGGCAACTTAGATTGGATTGTCTGAGCTGGAAGCTGGATGATCTTAAGGCTCTAGTTTTCTGAAATCACGCCTCTTACAGGTTGAAAGAGCTTGTTTTCTCTTCAGGGCATAGCTCTGCATCCATATAATTCCTCAGTCATTTCTCTGAGGGAAGGATGACAGGAGGGGAACCCTTTATTCTAGTGTATGTCCTTCCCTCCCCACCCCCTACCCCCCACCCTTGTTTTTGCTTATGAAACAGGAAAGGAGCAGGGACCATGTATGTGCACACTGAGGCATGCTGTGTTAATTTAGATGAAATGAAGGGACCAAAGGTGTTAACACATCCCAGACGCTGTCAAATATTAAACAAGTTCTCTATACAGAGACCTCAGCCTGATTAGTGCCATGGCACAAACATCATTTACAAATCTTGTTAACCTTTTATTAAAGATACAGAAAAGAAGGGAAAACAGTTAAAGTATTAAATAAAGCCTTTGTTTTAACAACATTTCTTTTCCCCTTTCCCTTTAGCTGGAGAGAGTTTTAGAAGGAGATCCCCCACCCCGGCCCCTTGTTTGACAGTCTCTTAGATGGTAACAAGCATGGTAATAACTGCCTTTTTGGATAAAAGAGAAGCTATTAGTTGAGATGGGCTGGAGCTTTTACTGCTGATGCTGTTAAAGTCCAATACCATTTCATGCCAGGTGGTATTTATAATTCAGCTGGGGCTGGTACAGGTGGCATTGGTATCAGAGTCCCTCTCTCTGGCCTGGTCTGTTATCCCTCAGGAGCAGAATGACAAAGGCTCTTGATCCCATGAAACGGTGAGAATGGTAGCCATGATAAGCAAGCTTGCTCCCATAGCCTTCACCCATTCTTTTGTATAAGACCCGCAAAGGGAGTGATGGATGAAATAGCTCATGCCCTCATTATTTTGTCCACCAATTAGGCCTGTCATCTGACACCAGTTTTGGTTTATCAGTGTCCAGTTCCACATCTTTTGTTTATACCAAGCATGATTTCAATATTGTCCTTGAATTATATCAACATGGCCTTTTTTATTTGGACTAATTTGGTCTCTGTCTGGTTCTCTTGTACCTGTTTATAACATTATTATGGAAAGCAAGTTGACCTGCTTTCCATGAATACTTGTTAAAGGTTATTGCAATACCTTTTGAACATTCACATACTTCTTAAAATTGTGTTCACAGTTTAGAGTATGTGTGGCCCATTTATCACTAGAAGTCTCAATATCTGATTGGAGCCTTTGTGTATTACAACAATATAAATAATTTGTGTGTGCCTGAGACATAGTCAGAGGGTAGAAGTTAGAGACCTAAAAATAGGTTAATATAATCACAAACCCCAGAGCCTATTTGTCTACTCAAGTAGGCATGATTAACTTAAATCAAATCTCCAGTTTATTTGGAGATCTGCTTTAAAAAAAAGTAGATGTTTTACTATCCTTTATTTACAGCATGTCTACGTTGACTTCCAGGTTTTAGGACTCTTCAGATTTTACAAGAACAGCCACACTGGCACACTGTTTATGTAGGGTTCAGCGAAACAGTGTGAGTGATCTGAATAGAACATAGACATGGATTCAGATTGACAAGCTTCTTTCTTTTCTCCTTGGTCTGGTAGGCCTCACTGGCAGCAACCAGAAGGAATTCAACCCTCAAATCAAATATTTTCCCATAATACTGCCAATGAACTAAATCACTATCTGATAAAATATCCTTGCAGCCTTGCACCCCTTCTATTATGATTAAAAGTCAGTTCTCATTATGGCATGGAGTGAGTCAGATCACAATACTGTAAGTGCATTAACTGATTTTTTTTTTTTTTTGGTAAGCTACAAGGAGATTCAGGCAATGTCAGGTCATAAAATGTCTTTTACTTAATATGATACTGTCTCTCTTTAAAAATTACTTTAATGTGACATTGTCCAAAGTGTAATTTGTTCCAGGTCAGAATGAGAATTTACCCATCCCTTAGTCCTTATAAAAGGGGTGGAGGGTTGTGCTGCTCTGATATGATGTGATTCATATTAGCTACAGAACCTAATATGCTGCAGTGTGCAAGAGACCTTAGTATTAAAAAGTATCAGAGGGGTAGCCAGGTTAGTCTGTATCCACAAAAACAAGGAGGACTCCGGTGGCACCTTAAATCTGTTAGTGTTTAAGGTGCCACCAGACTCCACGTTGTTTTTGTATTAAAAAGTAGCTTGCATCCAAATGAGTACTATATTTACTAATAGTTACAGGACAGGCTGTCAAACACTTCTGGTTAGTTCAACACATTTGAATTACAGCAGCAAGGAAAAAGGCAACTAATTCAAAAAATATTTTTGACATACTGAGCTTGTCTAAAGAATAACGAAGCAAGAAATGTCAGAAAATTGACAAGCAGTCAACAGCATTAAATCAGCTGAGAAACAGGACCTTGTTCATACTTTGTTAAAGCAGAATTCTATGGGCCAAAACTTCCCAACCCCACACTTGATGAAGCCTGAGTAGCCAAGTTCAGTTAAGATGTATTATGTGAGAGTTGGGGGAATTCTCCTCCCCCTCTTCCTTTTCGGGTTGCAGAACTATTTCATAAGTGTTACTGAATCCCTGAAGCTGCGGTAGCTCCTACTGTAACCTCCTATCAGTAGGGATCATTGGCTATATAGTAGGTGATAAGTTTCTAGTGTCCCCTTGGGGAGATGGTGGACAGTACTTCTGTCTTGTAGTCAGAGGCACAGCCTGACGTGTGCTATTCAGGGCATCTGCCCCTTTGCAGGGGGAAGAGGGTGGGAGTCAGAGCAGTCCAAACCAAAAATGAAATTGTGAAGCCCATAAAAACTGATTCCTAGGCCTTCAGGAAGTGAAGGTGGGAGGGGGAAGTACCAGACCTCCTTATTTCTGAGGGGGCCTGTGCAGCCAAGGCCATTTTCAGGATTGGCAGGCGTCACAGGTGCACCAGGTTGTGGCAGATTTTGCTCAGAGGAGCTCTTTAAGCCCTCACTGACTGGGGTGGGGATCTGCTCCACCACATACCCTGCCTCTCAAGATGGAGCTTGGATCTCACCACCCTATCCCAACTCCTCTACTTTTGCACTGTCCCTGTATTGTACCATAAAATTATAGGGCTGGAGAGCTAAGTACCACAGCATAAAGCACAAGAGTCTCTGTCATTGTGTTTAGACATTCAGGAGAACATGGTCTGTAGTGAGGGAAATGGCATTACCTACCAAATATTATATTAATGATTCTATGATCCATTTGACTGCTATTGGTTCCTTTTCAATCACATAATGGGCTTTCTTCCAGGAGAATAGCTCCCACCAAGGTACATATCTGGGTGCTCCTCACCATTCACCTCTTCTGGCAGTATAACACTCAGGACTACATCTCAGATGTTTATAATGTAAACTACTTTGAAAAATCGGAACTGAAGAGGACTGGTTCCTGGAACAATCTTTTATTAAGATGTTAAAGGCTTTCTTGTCATTCCAGTGCACCTTCTTTGGACTTCCACTGTTTCTCAGGTCCATCAGAGTGTTGCCTGATTTAGGGTGTTAATAATATTAATGACAGGTTTCAGAGTAGCAGCCGTGTTAGTCTGTATTTGCAAAAAGAAAAGGAGTACTTGTGGCACCTTAGAGACTAACCAATTTATTTGAGCATAAGCTTTCGTGAGCTACAGCTCACTTCATTGGATGCATTCAGGGGAAAATGCATTTTCCACTGAATGCATCCGATGAAGTGAGCTGTAGCTCACGAAAGCTTATGCTCAAATAAATTGGTTAATAATATTAATGTGGATAATATGGGTTTTAGGCTCGCCAATCTGTCTGATCAGAAGATGAAAGTTCTTGTCCCAAATCAGGCTCCACGGAATTTACCAAGGACCTCGGGAGTATGACAGGAAGCTCACACTGAGACAAATAAAGACTTTTTATTAAATTAAATGAAGTAGTAATTAAATGGTGAAATAATCAGAGTTACAAAGTTACAATAATATTACTGCTATTCAAAAGATACATATGGTATTATATGCTACAAAGCTTTTGTTATATACTCACACCCTGCCTTGATAACCTGGTGGTAAGAGACACAGGACCAGCCTCGCCTCTGGTGGTTCAGGTTTCTCAATTTTTGAGTGAGAAGTGCAGCGCTTAGAATGATAAGAGCTATCAAAGCTAACTTAGAGTTTACTTAACTAACTGAAACTTAAAATCAAAACCTAATAAACAAAACTAAGAACAAAAACTTAGGGAAACCAAGCTTAGCCTAGTCCCCTTGGGACTTAGAAAGTTAAGAAAAACAAGTATAACCTACTAATAGTAGTCGTCGTCATAGATGGAACTCCCTAGCAAGGTGGGTTACCTCTTTTATAGGGCACCTGTGCCTGAAAACCTTCCTTCTATGCCCAAATTTCATTCCTCACCCACAAAAATGTTTGGGTACACTTACACTGTAGGCTAGTGTGTTTGTATGTATTGATGACATGTATATACGCACCTATGTTATTTTTGTTCTCCAGTTATTTCAGTTCTTTCCTTGTGGTGTACCTGCTAAGTCTGTGGCTACAGACTTGGAAACTTTTTATGCCATTTTTCCATTATCTATCTATCTAGGTGAAAGGTCTCAGACATATGTAAGCCAACTTTGCTATCTGGGTGAAAGGTCTGAGACATAGATATACTAACTTTGCCTTATCTCAACATACAGGATATGGCCTGTAGGTCCCTTGCATTACAGCCAAACTTACTTTAAAATAAACCTATAAAAGTCAGGTAGTCCAAGAAAGCATCTTACCTGATTCTTCATTTGAGAGAATGGACATGTCTCTAATGCCTGCACTTCACTAATTAATGGCCTAAGTTGGTCTCCTTCTGTGTAAGTAACTTCTTAATTGGTTAACTTGCATCTGGCTGGATTGGCCATGAGGCCCAACTCACCCAGGGACTGAAGGATGGCACATGTTTGTTGCAATATAACACTACATTGGCAGTATGCCACTGTATATGTGGCTTGAGCACCTTGGCCACTGAACATTGCAGCAGTTCCTGTAAACCAAAAGGCATTGTCCAGAACTGGAAGAGCCCTAAGGGTGGCAAGAAGGTTGTCTTTTCTTGTGATTCAGGAGACAAGGGGTTAGCACTCTTCTTTCTCTTTGGGGAGTTTAGATGTTGGCTAGAATAGAATATAAAAAAAAATAACTCTTCACTGCTGGTGAATGTGGAAGTTGGTGTTAGAAAAAAATGAATGTATGAGGTTTTGGTTTTTTTTTTTTTCAAATTGACTTAACTGTAGTGTGGGTAGGATGTGAACAGAGGCATTAAAGAAGTTAATTTGAAAAGTGCAGTTATAGTATGTACGTTCATCCTGTCAGTTCCCTCAAGCTAAGCAGGGTCAGAGTGGGACACTTCTTAGATTGGAAACTAGTCTAGTAATACTTAGGAGCTGTAGGGAGTTATACTGGTGATTCAATAGGTATCACTCTTCTTTAAGTTGCTATGGAACTGATATCACAGCATGGTGAGAAAAGGTCCTAACCAGGTGGCACTCCTTGTAAGAGTAAGGGTCTTAGCCCTGGTATCCTAGTCAATTTCCAACAGGGGTAACTATGTTCTGTGCATCTAAACGCTCTGCACTTTCAGGCGCATAAGGCATTTTTCACTTCCTGCTGTAAACTACTGTTTGGTATAGCTGTGCCATGTTAGTTGCTGTATTTCACACAATAGATTTTCCTCTTTAACAGTGGATGAAGTGATTCTCATGTATATTTAAGTTTTTTGAATGACTCAGAGATCCTTGGAGATGAAAAATGATAAGTACAGTAAATGTAAGATAATAGCCATTAACTACCACACTTGTAAACTGCTCTATTTTTGCTGGAGAATATGCCTTTTTTCTGAATCAGTCTTTTAGTAAACATAGTCTAACGTTCTCTAAAAATCTTCCATTGCAATTTTTGCTCTACAAATAGAGAAATCAGACTTTATTTTAAAAAAAAATCAAGGAAACTATATTTTTATATAGTAGGAGTTTTATTTCTTATTTATAAATAGAGGAAAATAACTAATAGCAGAAGCCTGATAGTCTAAAAAAACAGCATGTTACAGATGCACTGAGACTCTGCATAAGCGATTACTGAGTTGATACATTCCCCTAGAGGGACACGATGAATATTTTATTTGTACTTCATCTCTGAGTAGGATTTATTTTTCTAATAGGCTACTTGTACTCCATGGTCTGGTGGCCCTATTGAATGGAGGAAGCACACCTTGGTCTCCCAGTTCAGGCTGCTTTCACAAGGTAATTCCTGGGAGCTCCACAGACCAGTGTTCCATGTGAGACGCTGCAAAGAACATATATACAGATTATCAGTGCAGGCTGTTTTGGGAGAATATGCACACACTATTTTTTTTACATGGCAATTTGCCTGTGACAGACTACAAGTAGCAATGTTTGTGTTGTCACAAATTGAATGTGTAACCGAATACTGAAATGATTTTCCTTGCGTCTTCTGTAGTAATTGTGCAAAATAATGGTTGTTTGGATTTTGCAATGACTTCAAATTAATAGCAAATATTCACAATCAATTTGCATTGAAACCGTTGTTAATAAATAATAATTACTTGGCCAAGTATTTGTTGAAAATGCAAAGTCAATTAACTTTTGCATCGTTTTACATTCAGTTGTAATTTTGAAATGATCAATCAGTGTTTTTCATGGTATTTATCCATTTTTAAGCAACCATAATACACAGCTGACATTTAATGCTTAAGGAATACCTTTAAAATTGTGGTAAAGCTCAGGACTTTCAAATGGTAAATGTCAACAGTTTAATGACAACCACTGTATACTACTGCACTGCTGTTTGCTTATAAATGTAGATGAGCATTTACTCAGAGAAATGGGGTATAATAAATGAACATATTAAAATAGCACATTTTCCTATTTCAATGACATTGGGCCAGATCCTGTAATCCCGGTCAGGCAAATCTCCCAGTTATTCAAAGGTAGGCAGTATTAGTCACCGCCCAGATTGACGGGCACTGCAGAGTCACAAGAGGGACCATCTGGAGGCATTCTGTCTCATAGGCAGTATGTCTCCCTGACTTGTTCAGCACCTAAGGGGAATGTGACAGCTGCTTCACCTTCCATCCTGCAAGTGCAGATGGCTCCTTTCTGTTCACTGGTCTCACTCCATGGGACAGTGGTGGCCATGGCTTTACCTTGTACTCACTCTCCTCTCTTCTGTGGGGTGCTGTGTGCCCCTGGTGTGTAGGGAAGGGTAGGGACAAAATCCATCCTCTTCCACACTAGTCCAGGGATAGAACTGGTGTATGGAAGGACTCATACAATCCCTTTGGCCCTTAGGCAGGCTATGCAGAGTATGGGGGCAGAAGGTTCCTTGTACACTACTCCCAACTCCGTGTCCGCAGAATCTAATCCACAAGGGCTACAGAATCAAACTCATTACTGATTTATCTTTTTAATACATAACCAATATTTGCATAGCCAAAGCTATCACCTCATCAGAAGCATTGTTTTTGATGCATAGGAAGCATTGTTTGTGATAGATGGTCACACACTTCATTACTTATGTAGGCCAAGCTTAACACTCAGCAGCCTCATCACCACTCTAATCTGAACTTTGGCTGTACTAAAAACCTGGAAAAGCTTCACATGCACTAAAATCAGACTTTTCTGATATCGTTCACAAAAATCAGTAAGGTTATGACCAAAGAGTGGCGAGAGGAGGAGGGAGCCCAGATAAGGGGAGAGGCTAGCTGGCGTGTAATGAGGGTCCCACTAACCCTCACCCTAACTGTAACATCTCACTTTAATGCTGAAGTAACTACTTCACACCTGCCTCTTGAATGACTTTAGTGGAAATCAGTGTTTTCCCATTTTCAGTTTTTCACAAAAATCAACAGGGTTTTGCCCATTAACACTTAGAGTTTTTCCTGGACTTTTGGAAGTTCTCGGATGCAGTTTTCAACAGTTATTGCTTTACATACAGACAAACAGAATTGACACAGAGTTGAGTGTAGGACTTCATTTCACTCAGCCAAGAATCAGTAATTTATATAGCCAAATCTAACGTCTCATCAAATGTTTATTTTGTCAGCTGCTATTAACCTATTTAAATGATGAATTGTTGTCTACCCTTCTAATTTTATACATTTAAAAGAATTATTTATATGTATAACTGTTGTAGTCCCTATTAAAAGTCAACTACTGCCAACAGTTACCACACTGTAGTATCTGGTATACTCAACAGGATATGGTGCAAAGTCTGTTGCTCTGGTTTATGGTAACTATTTGGTAAGTGTTTTGATATTTCACTGGCAACCATTGTTTGCAATAATTACTATGGATTTACAATTTTCTATGATTCTGACTTAAATACAATTCTAAAATGAAAATTATTCTGCATTATCTTCTCTTTCCTTGTTAATTAGTGAATGTGAATATTGTAAAAATAGCCAGTTAGCACAGTGATGGATGCAGTAGAAGAACCTAGATTACCAGCTAGTGGCTATCTGGTATAATATAAATAATCCTGTTTGTCTCATCTCTACTATCTGTTCAGATGTGTGTCTGAGATATGAGATTTCAAAGCTGTTATAGGAGATTTAGTAGCTGCTACTAGTTCCAATAGAGATCATATATCTAAATGTCCTAGACAGTTTTGAAAATATCACATGTGATTACTGGATTGTATTTAATGAAGGTTAAGTGCCTTCCTCCTAGGAGCCAATCTACAATAATTCCACTGTACTGAAGAGAAGCCCAATATTCTGTTGTATGCATCCTTATAATGGCCAGCACTAGACATTGACTTCTTCAGAGGCAGAATGAACTCTCCATTTATAACTGATGAGGCTTTAGATGAGGTTGAGGCCAATATTTTTAAAAACTCTATGCCTAAAACTATGCTTTTAAATCCATTTTAGGCATAATAATTGTCCCAATGTACTGAGCATCCACAATTTCACATTAATTTAGTGCCAAGTATCAGGGGGTAGCTGTGTTAGTCTGTATCCACAAAAACAACGAGGAGTCTGGTGGCACCTTAAAGACTAACAGATTTATTTGGGCATAAGCTTTCGTGGGTAAAAAATGCACTTCTTCAGATCCTGTATCTATAATTTTCTCTCCATGCATCTGATGAAGTTGGTTTTTTACCCATGAAAGTTTATGCCCAAATAAATCTGTTAGTCTTTAAGGTGCCACCAGACTCTTCATTAATTTGGTGGGTGCTAAGCACCTGTGAAAATCAGTGGAATTTTACTAGGTACCTAAATATGGGCTTGGGAGCCTACCACTAGACACCCAATTTCTTAAAATCTTCACCTAATAGTTAAAACAAACATGTCCAATGAGCTTGGGGAAAAGAGTGACATTCAGACAGAAAGAGTTTAAAATTAAATTGAGAGAGTGGAGTTGCCTACTTGCTCTGCTCTTTTTCTGTGAAATGTTTTTGTTCAAGTTCTAAATAGTGCACCTAAAGCCCAAAAGGCCACTGAAATGGAAATAGAAAATGTCTGTTATCCAAGCCAGCATATCTTATTTATTAACAGTGAATCTGCAAACAATTGCTGTACTTAGGCAAACTTTACAAAATGTACGATTTAGCCAAGCATAATGTCTGGCAACTCATGTTCTTTTCTAGGGCTAGACTGTGAAATGTGAAGGTGGCATGGAGCAGTACTGACCCAGCGGGAATGTAGGGAGACATCTGCTTCTCTAAACTCCCCAGGGTGCAAGGGGAGTGTGCTTGCTACTTCATCCTTGCCATGCTGTCTTGAGTGGCTCACAGCTGAGTGCCAACCTTAGGGCAGATTGTCAAGAAGTAGGGCACAACCCCCAAACTGATTGTATGTTCTATAATTAGATTTCACCAACCTAAAAACAAGTCTGAACTCCTAAAGCACTAGGACAATCTTACCATGGAGTCACAACAGTCTTGTCCACCCAGTGAAGCTTAACTTTCATAGATGGTCACTTTACACCAAAAATCATAACAATATTCGGATTACTCCCAGTCCCAAAGGACCAGTCATTTATCCCAGGTCAAATGCAGATCCGAAACCAATGTTTGTAACCAATCCTATAGTAAATTTAGGATTTATGAACTGGGAAAAATAAATGAGTTATTTACAAGGTTAAGGTAAGCATACACATACAGGTTTCAGAGTAGCAGCCATGTTAGTCTGTATCCGCAAAAAGAAAAGGAGTACTTGTGGCACCTTAGAGACTAACAAATTTAGCTGAGCATAAGCTTTTGTGAACTACAGCTCACTTCATCGGATGCATGCAGTGGAAAATACAGTGGGGAGATTTATATACACAGAGAACACGAAACAATGGGTGTTACCATACACACTGTAACAAGAGTGATCAGGTAAGGTGAACTATTACCAGCAGGAGAGCGGGGAGAGGGGGACCTTTTGTAGTGATAATCAAGGTGGGCCATTTCCAGCAGTTGACAAGAACGTGTGAAGAACAGTGGTGGGGGGTGGGTGGGAAGTAAACATGGGGAAATAATTTTACTTTGTGTAATGACACATACACATACAGTCAGGTTTCCAAAAGTAATAACTTCTGTAGCAAGGAGACTGTATAGATCCTTTAGGGCTAACCTGGCAAAACAGTTTGGAAGTCCTTGCATATGCTTACAAATTCTCACCCCTCAGAGTTCAACCACAAAAGGAACAACTTCTCCTTAACAGGTATTTTTATTCCCTTCCCCCAGCATTGAAGCTGTAATGAGACAAGGTCTTGGGCACATACCCTCTTCAGGGCTGTGGGGGAAACAATCAACAAAAGCTTTGTTCCACAATGACCCATTTGGATTCAATAGCCCTTCCTCATGGGCTGGAGAACACCATCTGTAGGAACCCAGCACTTTGCATTAGGTTGCTCCCACCCCCATCCCCAGTTGGTGAGTTACATAGTTTCAGAACAAACATTATAGTGTGTGATAGGGTCAGGTCAGATGGCTACAGGAGAGTGTTCCTATTGGGATCCAGGAAGTCTGCCCACTGCTAAAGGATCCCCCCCTCAGCCTGAGAGGGGGATCCACAGGACCTGGAGACCAAGTAATTCCAGGGGACAACTAATGAAATAACAGGAGTGTGGTCAAAGGGTCAAACGAAGGGAACTGGATGGGGACACCGAGCAGAGAACCCCGGATAGTGCCCACTGCTCCTCGAAGGCATCAAGCGAGTCAGTGGACGCCGCCCAGAGGAACTCTGCCCGGATACATGAACAGACGGAGGATCAGACATAGGCCCCACAGTCACAGGAGACTCCATCGGCCAACCTCCTCACCCTAGTTCTATAGATGGCCATTTCAGCCAGGGATAGGAGGAGGTTGACCAGGAGGTCCCGTGACTTTGTGGGGCCATGGATAGGGAGTGCATAAATAAAAAGGTGAGGGGAAAAGTGCAACCAAAATCTTAACAAGATGTCTAAGAGGAGCCAGAATAGGGGCTGAAGCCTGGCACACTCCAAGTAAATGTGCACCAGGGTTTCCCTCATGCTGCAAAATGGGCAGGAGTCCGGAATGGGGTGAACTGCGCCAAGTACATGCCCGTGCTCACTGTCCTGTGAAGGAGCAGCCAACTGATATCCTTGGTGGGCCTCGGGACCAAGGTGGAGTACAGGCTGGCCCACCGGAGCTCCTCACCCTCTAGAGGTGGCAGGAGGTCCCGCCATTTTGTGTTGGGGAGGGACGTGAGGGTGAGGAGATGAAGGGTATGGAGCACAAGCATGTATAGATGTTTCCTTGGTGCGGTCTGGAAGTGGACTGGCTGCAGATTATGGAGCCAGCTAACGGTGAATGGGCGGGAGGGGGAGGAGGGGCTGATTGGGTCCACGGGGCAGGGGCCCGATGAAAAGGTCCAGAGGGTCTGGGGTGGAGGGTGGGAGGGGCGTGCCCTCTCTCAGGACCTGGTCGAGGTAAACCTGAGCAGCGGGTGGCAAAGTGGCCCTCATCTCCTGAAGTACTCACCGGGGAGTATGAGGCAGGGAGAGCCCCATGCGCTGAGTGAGCATCAGGAGATCGAGCCAGTCTCCCTGGTCATAGTCCAGGAGGTCTCTGACTCTGGTGACTTCTGCCAGGACCAACCTTTGGCACACCAAGGGGGACTCTGCCACCTGCACACGGAGCTGGGGGTTGTGTAGCAGAGGCTCTGGGAGGAGATCTTCCCCCACGGAGGCCGCCGCGGACCTGGTCACTGAGAACAGTTTCCAGGTCCAGAGGAGGTCCTGACAGAAGACCGGCAGACTGGAGAGGTCTTGCGGAAGACCTCTCAGATGGAGATAAAGGAGCTGCTGGTCATATTGGAGCTCTCAGAAGCGGTGCAGGAAGGCATGTGCCTGTATGCTCCATGCCAGACTACCTGCACCATAAAGGAGCCTCTGCAG
Organism: Lepidochelys olivacea; assembly: GCF_965140295.1. Classification (NCBI taxonomy): domain Eukaryota; kingdom Metazoa; phylum Chordata; order Testudines; family Cheloniidae; genus Lepidochelys; species Lepidochelys olivacea. The sequence goes on from NC_140411.1 coordinate 174,944,213, forward strand.
GGCCTGGAGGCGGAAGACATGGACCTGAGTGTGCAGACACTTCAGGCCCTGCCCTCCCTCCTCCAGGGGTAGATGGAGAGTCCCCACAGAGACCCAGTGCAGTACTGAAAAGAACTCCAGAATCAATGTCCGGACGTTGGCCAGGAAACCTGGGGCCGGGACCAGGGTGTTGAGCCAGTACCAGAGCATGGACAGGACTAGTTGATTAAACACCAGTGCTCACCCTTGAAGGAAGAGGAACTGGAGTAATCCTATCCATTTCCGGAGCTGCTCTGTCACCCTGCCCTCTAAACCGTGCCAGTTCTCTGGCGGAGATGGATGCATGGCAGAAAGGTAAACGACAAGATAGAGCAGCAGACCCCCGCTCCACCGGGTGGCCTGAAGGTAGGAGGGAGCTCGCCTGCCAGCCGTCCTCTACCACCAGGCCAGAGCTCTTGACCCAGTTGACCCGGGCAGAGGAGGCTGCCGAATAGATGGCCTGGCAAGCCTCCATCCGTGCCAAGTCGCCCAGGTCCTGGCCATGAGGAGCACATTGTCGGCATATGCCGACAGGACCAGCCGCAGCTCCGGCTCTCAAAACACCAACCCCATCAACCTCCTACGGAGGAGACAGAGGAAGGGCTAGATCACCAGAGCGTACAGCTGGCACGAGAGGGGGCGCTCCTGCCTTACTCCTTGCCCGAAATTGAACAGTTTGGTCAGGATCCAGTTGAGCCTGACCAGACAACCTGCGGAGGTGTACAGCACCTAGAGAAAACCCACAAACTGGGGTCCGAAGACAAATGCTTGCAGAGCGCTCAAGAGATACCTGTGGTCCACCCTATTGAACGCCTTTTCTCCTGATCCAAGGACAGGAGGGCAAACAACAGACCATCCATACACCTGAGTTCCAAGAGGTCGCGGGTCAGATACAGGTTGCAAAGATGGTGTGGCCCTGGATGGTGTAGGTCTGGTCTGGGTGGACCATGTCTGCCAGCACGGACCCTAACCACAGCAAGATGGCTTTTGCTATGACTTTGTAGTTCATGCTGAGGAGTGAGATGGGACTTCAGTTCTGTAAATCATGGAGGTCCCCCTTCTTCAGCAATAAGGCGAGCACGGCTCACCTGCACGAAAGAGGGAGGACCCCACTCTGCAAGGACTCAGCCCAGATGGTGACTAGGTCTGGGCCGAGGATGTCCCAGAACACAGGGTAGAACTCCACGGTCAGCCCATCCATGCCTGGAGATTTATTGGTGGGCATGCGGTGTAGGGTTTCCGAGAACTCGGCCAGCGTGAGAGGCAGTTCTAGCCGATCTCGGTCACCCACACTGACCGTAGGGAGTTCGTCCCAGAGTACTCTGCAAGCATAGAGGAAGTGGGAGCTGCGATCCATCTCCTGAAGAAGATGGATGCAGGATTGAACAAAGGTGCCTCGGTCCGATGGTCTTCCAGGGCCCGGAGCTCCTCCTGCTTCTCCCAGCACGCTCCGCAGAGGGTTGAATCCGTGGGGCTGGCGGCCAGATGCCTCTCTAGCTCTAAGACCTCCCGTTCCAACTGCTCTGTCACTGCATCCCTCCGTCAGCTGGTGCGCCGGGTGTAGTCACAGCAGAAGAGCCAGGCGCACACCTTCACCACATCCCACCACCGCCGTGCCAAGGGAAAGGCATGCTGCTGCCCTCGCCAGGCCAGCCAGACCTCCTGGAAGGACACCACAAAGCCCACATCCTCCAACAAACTGTCTTTGAAATGCCAATAGGCCGGCCCCAGCCTCTCCGCACAAAGAGAGGCCGTCACGGTGGCTAAATGATGATCAGAGAACGGGGCCGGCCAGATGCTGGAGGAGTGGGCCCATGAAAGGTGGAAACGTGATAAATTTGATGTGGCCCAACCAGGAGTGGTGCAACCGATGGGCCTTGTCATAAATATAAAGGGAAGGGTATACAGTGCTATAAAAATCCCTCCTGGCCAAAGGCAAAATCCTTTCACCTGTAAAGGGTTAAGAAGCTAAGGTAACCTCGCTGGCACCTGACCCAAAATGACCAATGAGGGGACAAGATACTTTCAAATCTGAACGAGGGGACAAAGGGTTTTGTCTGTCTGTGTGATACCTTTGCTGGGAACAGATCAAGGATGCAAGCCTTCCAACTCCTGTAAAGTTAGTAAGTAATCTAGCTAGAAAATGCATTAGATTTTATTTTGTTTTTTGGCTTGTGAAATTCGCTGTGCTGGAGGGAATGTGTATTCCTGGTTTTGTGTCTTTTTGTAACAACATTTTGACTAGAGGGATTCTCTGTGTTTTGAATCTGATTACCCTGTAAATTGACCATCCTGATTTACAGAGGTGATGCTTTTACCTTTTCTTTAAATAAAATTCTTCTTTTAAGAACCTGATTGATTTTTCATTGTTCTTAAGTTCCAAGGGTTTGGGTCTGTATTCACTTGTACCAATTGGTGAGGATTATTATCAAACCTTCCCCAGGAAAGGGGGTGTAGGGCTTGGGGGGATATTTTAGGGGAAGACATCTCCAATTGGTCTCTTTCCCTGTTCTTTGTTTAAATCGTTTGGTGGTGGCAGCGTATCAGGTTTTTAATCTAAGCTGGTTCCCAAAGCAAGAAATAAATCTGTACCTTGGGGAAGTTTTAACCTAAGCTGGTAAGAATAAGCTTAGGGGGTCTTTCATGCAGGTCCCCACATCTGTACCGTAGAGTTCAGAGTGGGGAAGGAACCTTGACAGGCCTCCACCTGGACCAAGGTGAACGTCGAGATGTCGTCTGGGTGGTGGTTGCGCCAGATGACCACCAGGGAGTGATGGTCGACTATCTCCTGGAGGATGTCCGTGGCGGCCAGGCACTGCTCAGTCCCCAGGTGGTCCTGCTCCTCAAGGGTGGTGTTAAAGTCCCCACCCAGGACTAGGCACTCGCGAGGATCCAAGATGCTGAGGACGGTGGACGCCTGCTGATAGAAATGCTGCCGCTCTGGGCCTGATGTTGGAGAATAGACGTTAACAAGGTTGACCACGAGCCCCTCCATACAGCCCCAGAGGTGCAGCAGGCAGCCCAGCCCAGCACAGCCTCGGTGACCCCCAGCACCTCGGAAGAGTGTTAGAAGGCATATATATTAGTCCCAGATTAAGCAGGTCCATTTTCCCTGGGTAAGGTAACGGGCAGTTCCAGAGCAAGAAGGAACTTGCTGGAACAAATTCAGGCAGGCAGGCTAATTAGGACACCTGGAGCCAGTTAAGAAGCTGCTAGAATCAATTAAGGCAGGCTGGCTAATCAAAGCACCTGAGTTTAAAAAGGACCTCACTTCAGTTTGTGGCATGCATGCAAGGAGTGAAGGACACACCTGCTGAACTGAAGAAACAGATTGACAGAGACAGAAGAGTACCCAGAAGTTACCTACTACAGGACAGGCCCAACAAAGAAAATAACAGAACGCCACTAGCCATCACCTTCAGCCCCCAACTAAAACCTCTCCAACGCATCATCAAGGATCTACAACCTATTCTGAAGGACAACCCATCACTCTCACAGATCTGGGGAGACAGGCCAGTTCTTGCTTACAGACAGCCCCCCAACCTGAAGCAAATACTCACCCGCAACCACACACCACACAACAAAAACATTAACCCAGGAACTTATCCTTGCAACAAAGCCTGTTGCCAACTGTGTCCACATATCTATTCAGGGGACACCATCATAGGGCCTAATCGCATCAGCCACACTATAAGAGGTTCGTTCACCTGCACATCTACCAATGTGATATATGCTATCATGTGCCAGCAATGCCCCTCTGCCATGTACATTGGTCAAACTGGACAGTCTCTACATAAAAGAATAAATGGACACAAATCAGACATCAAGAATTATAATATTCAAAAACCAGTCGGAAAACACTTCAATCTCTTTGGTCACTCGATTACAGACCTAAAAGTGGCAATTCTTCAACAAAAAATCTTCAAAAACAGACTCCAACGAGAGACTGCTGAATTGGAATTAACTTGCAAACTGGACACAATTAACTTAGGCTTGAATAAAGACTGGGAGTGGATGTGTCATTACAAAAGTAAAACTATTTCCCCGTGTTTATTCCCCCGCTCCTCCCCACCGTTCCTCACATGTTCTTGTCAACTGCTGGAAATGGCCCACCTTGATTATCAATACAAAAGATTCCCCCCCACCCCGCTCTCCTGCTAGTAATAGCTCACCTTACCTGATAACTCTTGTTACAGTGTGTATGATAACACCCATTGTTTCGTGTTCTCTGTGTATATAAATCTCCCCACTGTATTTTCCACTGCATGCATCCAATGAAATGAGCTGTAGCTCACGAAAGCTTATGCTCAAATAAATTTGTTAGTCTCTAAGATGCCACAAGTACTCCTTTTCTTTTTGCAGATACAGATTAACACGGCTGCTACTCTGAAATATTTCAAGTGAAAAATCTCACTGAAGGACATGGAAAAACACCCAATGATTTTTGCCTTTTTAGTAACATTAGCTCATTAAGATACTAAACAATTATGGATATCAGAGAGTGCAACTGGAAACATTTATCCTCCACTTGATGCATATGCAGTACTGTATAAAACCCTTTAAATCTGATGAGATTTATAGGTATTCATTAAGCGGAATAATAGACCCCTGTGGATGGTAAAGAGGGAGCAGAAGTCTGAGCATCAGGTGGTGGACCACCTTCTGCAGGGTGCTCGCCTGGGAAGGCAATTAGGGGGAGGGAGCATGGGGAAAGGGGGGCAGGGGTGAGGTTGCCCAGATCAAGGCCAGCTGGCAGTAAATCATCCTCTCCCTGGGTGACCGGGGTCAAATCTAGGGCCTCAATCTCCGCATAGACGGAGGAGAGGCCAACTCCTGTTACCCCGAGGGCCTCTCCTCTAGGGCCCGCCTCAACGGTTGCTTCGGGGTTTGCGGGGGGTTCGGGTAGTATCCGGGCAGAAGGAGCTTCCTCAGGGGTCTTGGAGGGGAGGGTCTCCCGTGGAGCGGGGATTCTGCCCTCCAATGCCAGTCTGTCTTCCCCTCCCGACATCAGCGGATGGATCTCACTCGTGGCTGTAGCAGAAGGCTCAATATCAGTGCCTCCCTTCCTGGTCTTATGGGGGGCTTCCGCATCGGATGGGTGCAGCGGAGCTCGAGCCTTCCGCTTGCCTCGCTTCCCCTGGAGTGGGGTCGAGCCCTCCATAGCGTTGTCTGGGGGTTGGTTAGCAGGGGTCGTGTCGGGGGGCGGAGGCGATGGTTCAAGGGTTCGGGGGGTAACGGTGAGGCAGCATGAGGGGCGGGGGGTTCTCCTTGGGGCAGGCCCTCTCCCATACCCGGTAATATCTTTGCCATACCCTCCTCCATAGGCTCTGCCGGATTAGTAATAGCAAGGGTGGGACTCCCTTGCTCGCCTGGGCGTTGTAGGGAAGGTGTTTCTTGGGCCCAGATGGGAGCAGCGGTGGGTCGAGTAGGAGGAGGGTTGGTTTCAGGTGCTGGGCGGCCAGGGGCATCGGCAACAATGGGGCTGATGTCCTGCCGGGTCTCGGGGGTCTCGGGTGCCCCTCCCCCCTGGGCCAAAGGGCAGTCTCTGCGGACATGCCCCACTGATAGCAGGCTCCTTGGTAAGGGACTAGGAAGGACCCCTCGAGCACCTCTCCGTCACACGCCGCCGCTGGTGGTAGAAGCTGCACTTACCGGCGGAACAAAAGGACGTGACGGAGGGTGGGGTCCTTGCAGCCCAACGGGAGAGGGCTGATGACAGAGATAAGTTTCCCCAGGGTGGAGAGAGCGGGTAACAGGGCAGCATTGGGTAAAAAGGGAGGAACGGAGGTGAGGACGAGGCGAATGCCCAGGTCTTCTAGCGGCTCTAGGGGGACAAACACCCCCCACACCGCCAGGCCCTTCTCCACTGCCTCCTGGGCGGCAGCCTCTGAAGCTAATAAATTGAAACTATTAGAAGCAGCACTGAAACTATTAGAAGACAGCACCCCCCCCTCACGGATCCAGAGGAGATGTGTGGGAGGGCCCGTGACTTCTACACAAGCCTTTTCTCCCCAGATCCGACCGATCCTGGCACTTGCGGGGTGCTCTGGGAGGAACTCCCCACAGTCAGTATGGGCGACCGAGACCGGCTAGAGCTGCCTCTCACCCTGGCCGAGCTCTCGGAAGCCCTCCGTCACATGCCCACCAGTAAATCTCCGGGCATGGATGGGCTGACCATGGAGTTTTACCGTGCATTCTGGGACATCCTCGGCCCTGACCTAGTCACTGTCTGGGCTGAGTCCTTGCAGAGCGGGGTCCTCTCTCTGTCTTGCAGGCGAGCAGTGCTCGCCTTGTTGCCGAAGAAGGGGGACCTCCGTGATTTATGAAACTGGCGTCCCGTTTCACTCCTTAGCACGGATTGCAAAACCGTAGCAAAAGCAATCTCGCTGCGGCTAGGGTCCGTGATGGCGGACGTGATCCACCCAGACCAGACCTATACTGTCCTGGGTCACAGCATTTTTGACAACCTATTTCTAGTCCGAGACCTTTTGGAACTCGGGCGGAGAGATGGTCTGTCGTTCGCCCTCCTGTCTCTTGATCAGGAGAAGGCGTTTGATAGAGTAGACCATGGGTACCTCCTGAGCACTCTCCCGGCGTTTGGATTTGGACCTCAGCTTGTGAGTTTTCTCCAGGTGCTGTACGCCTCTGCGGAGTGTTTGGTTTGGCTCAACTGGACCCTGACCGAACCGGTCAGCTTCGGGCAAGGAGTGCGGCACGGGTGCCCCCTCTCGGGCCAGCTGTACGCTCTGGTGATCGAGCCTTTCCTCTGTCTCCTCTGCAGGAGGTTGACAGGGTTGGTGCTGCAGGAGCCGGAGCTGCGGCTGGTCCTGTCGGCGTACGCCGATGACATACTCCTTGTGGTCCAGGACCCGGGCGACTTGGTGCGAGTGGAGGCATGCCAGGCCATCTATTCGGCAGCCTCCTCCACCCGAGTCAACTGGGCCAAGAGCTCTGGCTTGGCGGTGGGGGACTGGCGGCAGGTAAGCTCCCTCCCACCCGTGCTTCAGACCATCCAGTGGAGTGCGGGTCCACTGCTCTGTCTCGGCGTTTACCTTTCCACCACGCACCCTTCCCCGCCAGAGAACTGGCAAAATTTAGAGGGCGGGGTGATAGAGCGGATCTGGAAATGGACGAGGCTACTCCGATGTCTCTCCCTCCGAGGGAGAGCACTGGTGCTTAACCAACTAGTCCTGTCCACGCTCTGGTAGCGGCTCAACACCCTGGTCCCGACCCCGGGTTTCCTGACCCACCTCTGGAATGGACTGGGCCCTTCTTGGAGTTCTTCATTTACCCCTGAAGGAAGGAGGGCAGGGCCTGAAGTGTCTGTACACTCAGGTCCGTGTTTTCCGCCTCCAGGCCCTGCAGAGGCTCCTTTATAGTGCAGGTAGTTCGACGTGGAGCATATTGGCGCACGCCTTCCTGCACCGCTTCCAAGGGCTCAGATACGACCGGCAGCTCTTTTATCTTTGTCCAAGAGGTTTTCTGCGAGACCTCTCCGGGCTGCCGGTCTTCTACCAGGACCTCCTCCGGACCTGGAAACTGTTTCTAACAACCAGGTCCGTGGCGACCACCGTGGGAGCAGATCTCCTCACGGAGCCCCTGCTACACAATCCCCAACTCCGTGTGCAGGTGGCGGAGTCCCACTCGGTGCACCAGAGGTTGGTCCTGGCGGAAGTCACAGGGGTCGGAGACCTCCTGTACTACGACCGGAGAGACTGGCTGGATCCCCTGATGCTCGCTTGGCGCATGGGGCTCTCCAGCCCTCGTACCCCCTGGCGCGTACTTCAGGAGGTGAAGGCCGCCTTGACCCCCGCTGCTCAGCCGTATGTCAACCAAGCCTTGCGCGAGGGCGTATCCCGCCCATCCTCTACCCCAGGCCCGCCAGACCTTTCCATTGGGCCCCTACCCTGCTGATCCCAACAAACCCCTCACCCTTTCACTGCAAGCCGGCTGCATGAACTGCAACCGGTCAGTTTTCAAATCGCACCACGGAAATATTTATACACACTCACGCTTCACACCCTTCACACCCACACCCTGGTGTCCCGCACCAATACAAGGTGGCGGGACCTCCTGCCACCTTTGGAGGGTGAGCAACCTCGGTGGGCCAGCCTGTATTCCACCTTGGTCCTGAGGCCCGTCGGGGACATCAGTTGGCAGCTTCTTCATGGAGCTGTGAGCACGGGCTTGTTTCTGACACGGTTTACCCCCATCCCAGATACTTGCCCTTTTTGTAATGTGAGGGAAACCCTGGCGCATGTATATCTAGAGTGTGCCAGCTTGCAGCCCCTTTTCCGGCTCCTCACAAATATTCTATTACGCTTTTGGCTTCATTTCTTCCCCCGCCCTTTTTGTCTATACACTCCCCATCCGTGGCCCCACAAAATCGCGAGATCTCCTGGTTAACCTCCTCCTAGCCTTGACTAAAACAGCCATTTATAAAACCAGAGAGGGGAGGTTGGCCCATGAAGCATTCTGCGATTGTAGGGCCTTTTTCCGATCCTCAGTACATTCATGTATCTGGGTGGAGTTCCTCTGGGCGGTGTCCACCGACTCCCTTGATGCCTTCGAGGAGTGGTGGGCGCTGTCCGGGGTTCTCTGCTCGGTGACCCTGTCCGGTTCCCTCCGTCTGACCCTTTGATTGAGGGGAAGAGCGAGAGATGCCAGCCCCAGCTGTTGCTGCTGTGGATACCATCATTACTGTCATCTAGGAGGGGTCCTATAATGCATGGGTGTCTACCCCCTCCACCCCGAAACCGCCCACCCCGCAGCCATGCCCATGTTGCCGTGCACTCTCAGGAGAGGGATAATCGGTGACACTGGGCGCAGCACTACGTAACTCGAGGGGGTGGAAGACCACGAGTGTCGAGGAAGCCCCCCCGCTCTAGGCCACCAGGTAACTCAGGAGGGTGGAAGACCACGAGTGTCGAGGAAGCCCCCCCGCTCTGGGCCCAGGCTAGCCTGAACACTTCTCCTTCCTAAAAGCTGCTGTGTTATACCTTCTGTTTGCGTTGTTTTGTTGCATTGTTTGTTTTGTTTTCTTTGGTAACTCTTTGCAAGTGTTACACAATAAAATTCTTTTCTGTTTCAAAAAAAAAAAAAAAAAACCTCCCCTGTTACCTTACCCAGGGAAAAGGGACCTACTTAGCCTGCTCTCCTGCTGCTGCCCTCTGGCCTGGGATTTCCTTGTTTTTTGCCCCTGCTTTCGGCTTCCCCCCAGACCAGGCCAAATGCTCTCTCCACTTCCTGTCTTTTTGTTGTTATTTTTTTTCTTTCTCTGCTGTTGCAAGAGTGCTGGCCGGCTGCCAGCCATCTGTTAGCCCCCACTTGCATGCTACTGCCCCCCAGCTGAAACCCCTGCCCCTGAGAGAGGGGGAGCCTGCCGGCCTGCTCCCTGGAGACGGGGGAGTGGAGGGACCCCGCCCCCAGACCCAGCTGCTTGCTGTTTGTCTGCGGACCCGTCTCTGTCTGAGAGAATTTCTTATCATCTGCTCTGGCATCTCTGGAATGTTGCAGCTGCGAGCCGGAACAGACAGAGAAAAAGCCGTCTACTGGAGGAACACCACCCGGGGAATCTACAAATCACCATGGAGGGGGCCCAAGACTGAGTAACTTTTGAACTGTGCTCTCGTGTTGGGGGAGGCCTTGACTGTGTCGTGACTGTGTTTGTAGGGACACAAGGGGTGTGGCATGGAGCTGCCCCCTGATCCATCTGTGTCCTCCCAACCCCCACACCACTATCCTCATCACTGCCCCCTCCATCGTCATTGCTGGCTGTTTAACATATGCCTCTGGACTTAGCTGCTCGCCCTTATTCCACGGGGTGGGCCAGAAGCACCAGCCAACCAAACAGGACTCTCTGGACAAGCGTACGGTGGTTCATGTGTCCCCTTCCCCCAAACTGCCCATCCCACAGCCTGTCCTTTTTTACCTGACCCCATCTCCTGTTAACCATCTGCCACCGTCCCCGCTGGGGCATCGGCAATGGTGGGCACCGGGGTGACCTCCACCGCTGCCATGCCCACTGCCTCACCAGACTCTAGGGGAGCCCTCCTCCCCGAGCCGGTGGGAAAGGCCAGGGCAAGAAGAAGGGGAAGGGCCCTGCTAAAACCACCAGGCCCTCCATGGCAGGGGCCATCCCCACTGCTGCAGCCCCGCCACCAACCACGACATCCCTCCCCGCTGCCCCCTCCACCAGCTCTGCGGGTGTCCCTCCCTCAGCCCCCAGGATGTATGCCCGGGCGGCGGCAGCCCCCCCGCCTGCCGCCTCATCATCTCTCCCAACCACTGCCTCCGCCACCATCAACAGCGGCTGGGGCCCCTTCCCCACCATGACAAGGAAGCACGGTGTCCGATGCCTCCTGGTACCCACCTCGCCCCACATGGAGAGCCACGTGCGGGCACTGGTGAGGGTGGTGGGGCCCTCAGCGATTGTGGCGGCCTCCAAAATGTATGGGAAAGTCGTCTTCTTCTTAGCAGCAGAGGCTGCCACCCAGGACGTGGTGGAGAGGGGCCTGGCGGTGGGGGGGGGTGTTTGTCCCCCTAGAGCCGCTAGAGGACCTGGGCATCTGCCTGGTCCTGACCTCTGTCCCTCCTTTCCTCCCCAGTGTTGCCCTGTTACCTGCCCTTTCCACCCTGGGGAAACCTGTTTCTGTCATCAGCCCTCTCCCGTTGGGCTGCAAGGACCCCACCCTCTGTCACATCTTTTCCTTCCGCTGGCAAGTGCAGCTTCTACTGCCGTCGGCGGCGCGTGACAGAGACGCGCTCGAGGGGTCCTTCCTAGTCCCCCACTGGGGGCCCGTTACCGGGTGTATTTCTCCATGGGGGAAGCCCGGTGCTACCTCTGCCGGGCGTCAGGGCATGTCCGGAGGGACTGCCCCTTAGCCCCGCAAGGAGGGGCACCTGGGATCCCCGAGACCCAGCAGGACATCGGCCCCGTCATTGCCGATGCCCCTGGCTGCCCGATGCCCGATATTTGAACCTGCCCCCCCTCCTTTTCGGACCACCACTTCTCCCACTCAGGCCCAAGGGGCACCTCCCCTACAACGCCCAGACGAGCGGGAGAGCCCCGCCCTCGCTGCTGACAATCTGGCGGGGCCTATGGAGGAAGGTGTGGCAGAGATACCACCAGGCATGGGAGAGAGCCTTCCCCAGGGAGAATCTTCCTTCCCTTATGCCGCCCCACCGTGCCCCCACCAAGTCCCTGAGCCATTGCCTTTACCCCCTGACATGACCCCTGCTAACCAGCCCCCAGATGATGCCATGGAGGGCTGGGCCCTAGTCCAGGGGAAGCGAGGCATGCGGAAGGCTTGAGCTCCGCCTCATCTACCTGAGGCGGAGGTACCCCGGAAGACCAGGAAGGGGGGCACCAATACCGAACCTTCCGATTTGCCCACGAGTGCGTCCCATCCATTGGTGTTAGCCGGGAAAGACGTGGTAGCACCGGAAAGTAGTGTCTCCCCTCCACAGGAGACCCTCTGAGACCCTCGAGGAAGCCCCTTCTGTCCTGACACTACCCGAAGCCCCCGTGAACCCTGAGGCAACCGTCGTGGCGGATGCCAGCGGGGAGAACCCCGGGGTGATGGAAAGTGTCCTCTCCTCCATGTTCGAGGAGATCGAGGCCCTAGATCTGACCCCGGTTGCCCAGGGGGAGGACGACCTTTTGCCAGCAAAGCTCGATTTGGGCGACCTCACTCCACCCCTCTTTTCCCCATGCTCCCTCCCCCTAACTGCTGCTTCTGCTCCCACTTCTGAGGAGCCCTTGGACTCCTCCATCGACCCGGCCGCTGATGACACCCCGCTGACGACCACCGAGTCTGCTCAGGTGACAGCCGGCGCCACACGGCCGGGACATGAGTCGCCAGGGGCACCCCCCATTGTTGCGGAGCAATCGATTTCCTTCCCGGGTGGGGGCCTAACAGAAGATAATTCATCTCCTGATGCTGTGGCTGCTAAATCCACCATAGAGCCCACACCCGGTATCACTAAGAGCTCTCTCCCCACCCCCTTAACCTTCAAATCTGATCGGGAGGCGCCACCATCCAGCTGCTTGCCTCCCGAAACCCAGAACCTCGCCTCTGCCCCTGCCCCTGCCCCTACCCCTATCCAGTCTACCTCCTGCGATGTTATCGTCAACCCCAGGGCTGTCTCCTTTCTTTTTCCAACTGATGATCCCCAGGGAGTGGCCTTTGCGTTCTCCTGCCCCGACCCCTTAGGGGCTGCTATTTTCCCTCCACCACCCCCTATCGCCCCAGGGCTTGAGGCAGACCTAGAAGCTCTGACCCTTCAGGCACCCCATTGGGGGTCCACACCCTGTGTGTCCGTTTTAGTGGGCCACGGGACTGCACCATGGGCCCCACCGGGGAACAACCAGGAAACTGTAACCCCATGCCCCCATGAGCTGCGAGGAGAGCTGCGGAAGTTTTTAGAGGATGTCCGTGGCTCCCACAACAAGGTACTGCTTGCTCTCCAGTGATGGGGGGATTTTTTTTCAAATCCTCTGGGCCACAAGGGCCCTCATGGGGAAAGGTAAAGAGACGGGGAAGCAGGATGCTGCGGCCTACTGGTGGGTCCGCTTCTTCTGTGACCAGTTATTCATGGGATGGGTCAAGGACTGTTGCATGGCCCGCTGGGGGATGCGAGCATCCCTGCCAGTGAGGATCCCCCCTGCCCCCCCAAGACACCTCTCACCATCGCAACGTTGAACACCCGGGGTTGTAGGATGGCTCTCCGCAGGTCCCAGGTGCTCTCCTTCCTTCGGGAGGGAGGGTACTCTGTGATGTTCCTGCAGGAGACCCATACGGATCTGACCGCCGAAGACAGTTTGTGGCTGGAGTGGTGGGACAGGGTCTACTTTAGCCATTCCACGATTCGGCAGGTTGGAGTGGCGACCCTGTTCTCCCACGACCTACGGCCCAAGGTGCTAGGGGTCGCTGAGGCCATGCCGGGTCTCCTGCTGCATCTCCGGATCCATATAGAGGGGCTCGTGTTTAACCTCGTTAACGTCTATGCCCCGATATCGGGCCCGGAGTGGCAGCAATTCTATCGGCAGGCGTCCGCCTTCCTCAGCACCTTAGATTCTCACAAGTGCCTGGTCCTGGGAGGGGATTTTAATACCACCCTCGAGGAGGGAGACCGCTCGGGGACCGAGCAGAGCCTGGCTGCTGCGGACACCCTCCGGGAGATAGCTGAACATCACTCCCTAGTGGACATCTGGCGTGACCACCACCCGGATGACACTTCCATGTTCACCTTTATCCGGGTGGCAGCCCATCGGTCGAGCCACTCCTGGTTGGACCACATTTATTTATCATGCTTCCATCTCTCACGAGTCCACTTCTCCAGCATTAGGCTGGCCCCATTTTCTGACCATCACCTAGCCACCGTGATAGCCTCCCTCTGTGTGGAGAGGCCGGGGCCGGCCAATTGGCATTTTAACAACAACCTGTTGGAGGATGAGGGCTTCATGACGTCCTTATGGGCATTCTGGCTGGCCTGGTGAGGGCAGTGGCGTGCCTTTCCCTCGGTGCGGTGATGGTGGGACCTGGGGAAGGTGCGCGCCCGGCTTTTCTGCTGCGACTACTCCCGGGGCACCAGCCGACGGAGAAATGCGGCGATAGAGCAGTTGGAACGGGAGGTCTTAGAGCTGGAGAGGCGTTTGGCCACCAGCCCCGAAGACCCACTCCTCTGTGGAGTGTGCCGGGAGAAGCGGGAGGAGCTCCAGGCCCTCGAGGACCATCGGGCCCGGGGCGCCTTTGTTCAATCCAGCATCTGCCTCCTTCGGGAGATGGATCGCGGCTCCTGCTTCTTCTATGCCCTGGAGAAAATGAAGGGTGCCAAGAAACATGTCACCTGCCTCTTGGCAGAAGATGGCACCCCCCTCACGGAACTGGCGGAGATGCGTGGGAGGGCCCGAGCCTTCTACGCAAGTCTTTTCTCCCCGGATCCGACTGACCCTAGCATTTGCAGAGTGCTTTGGGAGGAGCTCCCTACGGTCAGCGCAAGCGACCGAGACCGGCTAGAGTTGCCTCTCACTCTGGCCGAGTTCTCAGAAGCCCTCCATCATATGCCCACTAATAAGTCTCCAGGCATGGATGAGCTGACCGTGGAGTTCTACCGCGTATTTTGGGATGTCCTCGGCCCAGACCTAGTCACCATCTGGGCCGAGTCTCTGCAGAGTGGGGTCCTCCCTCTTTTGTGCAGGTGAGCTGTGCTCACCTTATTGCCGAAGGGGGACCTCCACGATTTATGAAATTGGTGTCCCGTCTCACTCCTCAGCACAGACTACAAAATCGTAATGAAAGCAATCTCGCTGCAGCTAGGGTCTGTGCTGGCGGACGTGATCCACCCAGACCAGACCTACGCCATCCCGGAACGCAGCATCTTTGATAACCTATTTCTGGTTTGGGACCTTTTGGAACTCGGGCGTAGAGACGGTCTGTCATTCACCCTCCTGTCCCTAGATCAGGAGAAGGTGTTCGATAGGGTGGACCACGGGTACCTCCTGAGCACTCTGCAGGCGTTTGGCTTCAGACCCCAGTTTGTGGGTTTTCTCCCGGTGCTGTACGCTTCTGCAGAATCTCTGGTTAAGCTCAACTGGACCCTGAGCGAACCAGTCAGCTTCGGGTGAGGACTATGGCAGGGGTGCCCCCTTTCAGGCCAGCTGTACACTCTGGCGATCAAGCCCTTCTTCTGTCTCCTCCGCAGGAGGTTGACAGGGTTGGTGCTGCAGGAGCTGGAGCTGTGGCTGGTCCTGTTGGCATACGCTGATGACGTGCTCCTCGTGATCCAGGACCCTGGCGACTTGGCGCGGGTGGAGGCTTGCCAGGCCATCTATTCGGCAGCCTCCTCCGCCCGGGTCAACTGGGTCAAGAGCTCTGGCTTGGCGGTAGGAGACTGGCGGCGGGCAAGCTCACTCCCACCCGCGCTTCAGACCATTCGGTGGAGCACGGGTCCGCTGCTCTATCTCGGTGTTTACCTTTCTGCCATGCATCCCTCTCCGCCAGAGACCTGGGAAAATGTAGAGGGCAGAGTGATAGAGTGGCTCCGGAAATGGATGGGACTACTCCGATGTCTCTCCCTCCGAGGGAGAGCGCTGGTGCTTAATCAACTAGTCCTGTCCATGCTCTGGTACCGGCTCAACACCCTGGTCCCGGCCCCAGGTTTCCTGACCAACCTCCGGACATCGATTCTGGGGTTCTTTTGATCAGGAACACACAGGGCCCCTGTTGGGGTTCTTCATCTACCCCTGAAAGAAGGAGGACAGGGCCTGAAGTGTCTGCACACTCAGGTCCGTGTCTTCCGCCTCCAGGCCCCACAGAGGCTCCTCTATGGTGCAGGCAGTTCAGCGTGGAGCACACTGGCATGCGCCATCCTGCGCCGCATCCGAGGGCTCCGATATGACCGGCAGCTTTTTTATCTCCATCCGGGAGGTCTTCCGCGAGACCTCTCAGGGCTGCCGGTCTTCTACCAGGACCTCTTCCGGACCTGGAAACTGTTTTTAATGACCAGGTCCATTGCGGACACCGAGGGGGTAGATCTCCTCGCAGAGCCCCTGCTACACAACCCCCAGCTCCGTGTGCAGGTGCACTGAGCTTGATCCTGGCAGAAGTCACGAGAGTCGGAGACCTCCTGGACTACGACCGGGGAGACTGGCTGGATCCCCTGACGCTTGCTCGGCGCATGGGGCGATCCAGACCTCGTACCCCCCGGCGCATACTTCAGGAGGTGAAAAGCGCTTTGCTGCCCGCTGCTTGAGCTTACCTCGATGGGGTCCTGCTTGAGGGCACTCCCCACCCATCCTCTACCCCAGGCCTGCCAGACCTTTTAATTGGACCCCTGCCCCGCAGACCCAATCAACCCCCTCACTCCTTCACTGCGAGCCGGCTGCATGAACTGCAGCCGGTACTCTTCCAAACCATGCCAAGGAAAGATCTATACACGCTCGTGCTCCACACTCTTCAATGCCCTCACCCTAGTGTCCTGCCCCGACACAAAGTGGCGAGACCTTCTGCCACCTTTGGAGGGTGAGCAGCCCCGGTGGACCAGCCTGTATTCCACCTTCGTTCCGAGGCCCGTCGGGGACATCAGTTGGAGGCTCTTTCATGGAGCTGTGAGCACGGGCACATACTTGGTGCGGTTCACCCCCATCCCAGATACTTGTCCATTTGTGGTGTGAGGGAAACCCTGGTGCAAGTATATTTGGAGTGCACCAGGCTGCAGCCCCTGTTCCAGCTCCTCACAAATCTCCTATTATGTTTTTGGTTGCATTTTTCCCCTCACCTTTTTATGTATGCACTCCCCATCTGTAGCCTCACAAAGTCGCGGGATCTCCTAGTTAACCTCTTCCTGGCCCTGGCTAAAACGGCCATCTATAAAACCAGAGAGAGGAGGTTGGTCAATGGAGTCTCCTGTGACTGTGGGGCTGTTTTCCAATCCTCGGTCCGTTCACATATCCGGGCGGAGTTCCTCTGGGTCGCGTCCACCAACTCCCTTTTTGCTTTTGAGGAGTGGTGGGCGCTGCCCGAGGTTCTCTGCTCGGTGTCCCCAGCCAGGTCCCTTTGTCTGACCCTATTACAATCTATTAATTTACATCTCTAGCCTGAGTAAAAACACATTCCATACTCTCTCACAGTCAAATATACACCTATTATATGCATCCATCATTCTGCATATATCTACCCAAAGAAATTCCAGCACAATTGCACCCAAAGACACTTCAGGATGCCTACATTAACTTAATACTTAGAGAATGTGAACAGTGTTTGATTTCACATATGTCACACATTCTTTGGAGTTTAGGTTTCCTTGAATAATTGTTAGCTCTTTGCTTAGATGTTTCAGAGTAGCAGCCGTGTTAGTCTGTATTCGCAAAAAGAAAAGGAGGACTTGTGGCACCTTAGAGACTAACCAATTTATTAGAGCATAAGCTTTCGTGAGCTACAGCTCACTTCATCGGATGCATATCGTGGAAACTGCAGCAGGCTTTATATATACACAGAGAATATGAAACAATACCTATTCCCACCCCACTGTCCTGCTGGTAATAGCTTATCTAAAGTGATTTCCAGCACAAATCCAGGTTTTCTCACCCTCCACCCCCCCCACAAATTCACTCTCCTGCTGGTGATAGCCCATCCAAAGTGACAACTCTTTACACAATGTGCATGACAATCAAGCTGGGCTATTTCCTGCATAAATCCAGGTTCTCACATCCCCCCCACCCCCATACACACACAAACTCACTCTCCTGCTGGTAATAGCTCATCCAAACTGACCACTCTTCAAGTTAAAATCCAAGTTAAACCAGAACATCTGGGGGGAGGGGGTAGGAAAAAACAAGAGGAAACAGGCTACCTTGCATAATGACTTAGCCACTCCAAGTCTCTATTTAAGCCTAAATTAATAGTATCCAATTTGCAAATGAATTCCAATTCAGCAGTTTCTCGCTGGAGTCTGGATTTGAAGTTTTTTTGTTTTAAGATAGCGACCTTCATGTCTGTGATCGCGTGACCAGAGAGATTGAAGTGTTCTCCGACTGGTTTATGAATGTTATAATTCTTGACATCTGATTTGTGTCCATTTATTCTTTTACGTAGAGACTGTCCAGTTTGACCAATGTACATGGCAGAGGGGCATTGCTGGCACATGATGGCATATATCACATTGGTGGATGTGCAGGTGAACGAGCCTCTGATAGTGTGGCTGATGTTATTAGGCCCTGTGATGGTGTCCCCTGAATAGATATGTGGGCACAGTTGGCAACGGGCTTTGTTGCAAGGATAAGTTCCTGGGTTAGTGGTTCTGTTGTGTGGTATGTGGTTGTTGGTGAGTATTTGCTTCAGGTTGCGGGGCTGTCTGTAGGCAAGGACTGGCCTGTCTCCCAAGATTTGTGAGAGTGTTGGGTCATCCTTTAGGATAGGTTGTAGATCCTTAATAATGCGTTGGAGGGGTTTTAGTTGGGGGCTGAAGGTGACGGCTAGTGGCGTTCTGTTATTTTCTTTGTTAGGCCTGTCCTGTAGTAGGTAACTTCTGGGAACTCTTCTGGCTCTATCAATCTGTTTCTTTACTTCTGCAGGTGGGTATTGTAGTTGTAAGAAAGCTTGACAGAGATCTTGTAGGTGTTTGTCTCTGTCTGAGGGGTTGGAGCAAATGCGGTTGTATCGCAGAGCTTGGCTGTAGACGATGGATCGTGTGGTGTGGTCAGGGTGAAAGCTGGAGGCATGCAGGTAGGAATAGCGGTCAGTAGGTTTCCGGTATAGGGTGGTGTTTATGTGACCATTGTTTATTAGCACTGTAGTGTCCAGGAAGTGGATCTCTTGTGTGGACTGGACCAGGCTGAGGTTGGTGGTGGGATGGAAATTGTTGAAATCATGGTGGAATTCCTCAAGGGCTTCTTTTCCATGGGTCCAGATGATGAAGATGTCATCAATATAGCGCAAGTAGAGTAGGGGCTTTAGGGGACGAGAGCTGAGGAAGCGTTGTTCTAAATCAGCCATAAAAATGTTGTCACATATGGTCACATAAACACCACCCTATACCGGAAACCTACTGACCGCTATTCCTACCTGCATGCCTCCAGCTTTCACCCTGACCACACCACACGATCCATCGTCTACAGCCAAGCTCTGCGATACAACCGCATTTGCTCCAACCCCTCAGACAGAGACAAACACCTACAAGATCTCTGTCAAGCTTTCTTACAACTACAATACCCACCTGCAGAAGTAAAGAAACAGATTGATAGAGCCAGAAGAGTTCCCAGAAGTTACCTACTACAGGACAGGCCTAACAAAGAAAATAACAGAACGCCACTAGCCGTCACCTTCAGCCCCCAACTAAAACCCCTCCAACGCATTATTAAGGATCTACAACCTATCCTAAAGGATGACCCAACACTCTCACAAATCTTGGGAGACAGGCCAGTCCTTGCCTACAGACAGCCCCGCAACCTGAAGCAAATACTCACCAACAACCACATACCACACAACAGAACCACTAACCCAGGAACTTATCCTTGCAACAAAGCCCGTTGCCAACTGTGCCCACATATCTATTCAGGGGACACCATCACAGGGCCTAATAACATCAGCCACACTATCAGAGGCTCGTTCACCTGCACATCCACCAATGTGATATATGCCATCATGTGCCAGCAATGCCCCTCTGCCATGTACATTGGTCAAACTGGACAGTCTCTACGTAAAAGAATAAATGGACACAAATCAGATGTCAAGAATTATAACATTCATAAACCAGTCGGAGAACACTTCAATCTCTCTGGTCACGCGATCACAGACATGAAGGTCGCTATCTTAAAACAAAAAAACTTCAAATCCAGACTCCAGCGAGAAACTGCTGAATTGGAATTCATTTGCAAATTGGATACTATTAATTTAGGCTTAAATAGAGACTTGGAGTGGCTAAGTCATTATGCAAGGTAGCCTGTTTCCTCTTGTTTTTTCCTACCCCCTCCCCCCAGATGTTCTGGTTTAACTTGGATTTTAACTTGAAGAGTGGTCAGTTTGGATGAGCTATTACCAGCAGGAGAGTGAGTTTGTGTGTGTATGGGGGTGGGGGGGATGTGAGAACCTGGATTTATGCAGGAAATAGCCCAGCTTGATTGTCATGCACATTGTGTAAAGAGTTGTCACTTTGGATGGGCTATCACCAGCAGGAGAGTGAATTTGTGGGGGGGGTGGAGGGTGAGAAAACCTGGATTTGTGCTGGAAATCACTTTAGATAAGCTATTACCAGCAGGACAGTGGGGTGGGAATAGGTATTGTTTCATATTCTCTGTGTATATATAAAGCCTGCTGCAGTTTCCACGATATGCATCCGATGAAGTGAGCTGTAGCTCACGAAAGCTTATGCTCTAATAAATTGGTTAGTCTCTAAGGTGCCACAAGTCCTCCTTTTCTTTTTGCTTAGATGTTGTTTATCTACGTGCTACTAGACCTTGTACTGTATATTCAAAAATGCTGAAAAAATATTTGTTAAATATCTGTTGATACTAACCCACCCATATGACTGTAATACAAATGCTCAGTAAAGAAAACTGAACGTAGAAGTATTTAGTCTTTCTATACTCTGACATGCACAGATTTTTGCATACATTGCATAGTAAGCTTTGACTTTGTTTCTTAACTTCTGCTACTGGGACTTCGAAATCCTCCTAAAACAGACTGAGTAGGCAATGCAGTGAGTATGGGGGGACTTTCAGCACCGCAGATAATCAAAATCACTTTCACTTGTGCACTCTCTCTCTCTCTGCTTTATTTCTTTATGTCACAAAATCCCCAAACTTTTGGTACTATTTAGCTGGTAATTAATCTCTTTCAGGGGACACCTGGAGCTCGAACACGAGAATTATTAATGGTCCAGACAGAGGTACATTGTAAAATGTGCCTAGCACTTCTATACGCTTGAGCCAGCTCAGTGCTAATAGTCCCTTATCAAGAGTAGGTTCCTTATGAAAATCATAAAAGGCCAAGATCAATCTCTGAACATAGCTAGCTATCTCAGGTTACCCCCCTACTGTTGTATTGACCTGCCTTACAATCTTATTTCTCAGAATACGCCCTCTGTGGTAGGGAAGTGCTATTATCCCTATTTTACAGATGGGGAACTGAGGCACAGAGAGCCCCAGGTCACCCAGGAAGTCTGTGTGGATATGTATAAACAGTTGCTGGGAGTGAGTGTTGCCGCCTGGCTTGACGGGTTTGTGCTACTGGTGCTCAGGCTAGCACACTAAAAATAGCGGCATGCATGTGCTGGCTTGGGCTGGAGCTCAGGCTCTGAAACTAGAACCTCCAAATTGCTATGTTTAGCACTCTGGCCTGAGCCCTGTTATCCCAGGGAAAGAATTCCCCCCCAGGTCAGATGGGCAGAAACCCTGGGGCTTTTTTTGCCTTCCTCTGCAGTGTGGGGTCTAAGTCACTTTCTGGTTTGAGCCAGAGTATATAGTAAATTCTCTGAAACTTGAAGTCTTTTAAATCAAGATTTGAGGACATCCGTAACTTGCCCAGAGATCGTGGGCCTACTGCAGGAGTGAGCAGGTGAGCAGCTGTGTAAGCATAGCCAGGTGGAGCATGGAATTGTACCTGTGTCTCCTGAGTCTGAGTGGCACCCTAGCCACTGGGCCATCCTTATTCTTTCCTTGAGCATACAGCCAACTAAGTTTGTTGGGGATAGTAATATGCTTCTTATGCTGCATGTAAGGTTGATATAGTTTTAGAAGTTTCACACTGTAAGCACTGTACAAGTAAAACTGTTTTTAAAGACACGTTTACTCAGGTTACGGTTTTGCTTTTAACATGTAAAACATCAACCTCTTTAGTTTTTGAAATTTGGATTAATATTACAGCAGGGACAACTATATGTGAAATTTACAGTTGCAATTACTTTTCTTTTTAGAGGTATATCCAGCTGAAATATTTTGTGACCATCTGTTCCATGGATGATAGCAATTAGGGCTGTCAAGCGATTAAAAAAATTACTAACGATTAATCACACTGTTAAACAATAATACAATACCATTTATTTAAATGTTTTGCATGTTTTCTACATTTTCAAATATATTGATTTCAATTACAACACAGAATACAAAGTGTACAGTACTCATTTTATATTTATTTTTGATTACAAGTATTTGCACTGTAAAAAACCCAAAAGAAATAGGTTTCAGAGTAGCAGCTGTGTTAGTCTGTATCCGCAAAAAGAAAAGGAGTACTTGGGGCACCTTAGAGACTAGCAAATTTATTGGCTCACAAAAGCTTACGCTCAAATAAATTTGTTAGTCTCTATAGTGCCACAAGTACTCCTTTTCTTTTTCCAAAAGAAATAGTATTTTTCAATTCACCTAACATACGTACTGTACTGCAATCTCTTTATCATTAAACTTGAACTTACAAATGTAGAATTGTGTACAGAAAATAACTGTAGATGCCAGATTAGATTCATATGCCCCTTCATGCTTTGGCCACCATTCCAGAGGACATGTTTCCATGCTGATGACACTTGTTAAAAGAATAATGTGTTAAATAAATTTGTGACTGAACTCCTTGGGGGAGAATTTTATCTTCCCTTCTCTGTTTTACCATCATTCTGCCATATATTTCATGTTATAGCAGTCTCAGATGATGACCCAGCACATCTTGTTCATTTCAAGACACTTTCTCTGCAGATTTGACAAAACACAAAGAAGGTACCTGTCAAGGTTCCTTCCCCACTCTGAACTCTAGAGTACAGATGTGGGGACCTGCATGAAAACCTCCTAAGCTTACTTTTACCAGCTTAGGTTAAAACTTCCCCAAGGTACAAATTAATTTTATCCTTTGCCCTTGGAATTTCCACTGCCACCACCAAACTTTAACTGGGTTTACTGGGAAACATAGTTTGGACACGTCCTTCCACCCAAAATCCTCCCAACCCTTGCACCCCACTTCCTGGGGAAGGTTTGGTAAAAATCCTCACCAATTTGCATAGGTGACCACAGACCCAAACCGTTGGATCTTAGAACAGTGAAAAAGCTTTCAGTTTTCTTACAAGAAGACTTTTAATAGAAGTAAAGGAATCACCTCTGTAAAATCAGGATGGTAGATACCTTACAGGGTAATTAGATTCAAAACATAGAGAATCCCTCTAGGCAAAACCTTAAGTTACAAAAAAAGACACACAGACAGAAATAGACATTCTATTCAGCACAGTTCTTTTCTCAGCCATTTAAAGAAATCATAATCTAACACATACCTAGCTAGATTACTTACTAAAAATTCTAAGACTCCATTCCTGTTCTGTCCCCGGCAAAAGCAGCATACAGACAGACACAGACCCTTTGTTTTTCTCCCTCCTCCCAGCTTTTGAAAGTATCTTGTCTCCTCATTGGTCATTTTGGTCAGGTGCCAGTGAGGTTACCTTTAGCTTGTTAACCCTTTACAGGTGAGAGGATTTTTCCTCTGGCCAGGAGGGATTTTAAAGGGGTTTACCCTTCCCTTTATATTTATGACAATACCAATGTGAGATTTCAAAAGATAGCTTCAGCACTCGACCCAAGGTTTAAGAATCTGAAGTGCCTTCCAAAATGTGAGAGGGATAGTGTGACCAGACAGCAAATGTTAAAAATCAGGACAGGGAGTGGGGGGTAATAGGAGCCTAAGAAAAAGATCCAAAAATTGAGACTGTCCCTATAAAATTGGGACATCTGGTCACCCTAGAGAGGGATGAAGTGTGGAGTATGCTTTCAGAAGTCTTAAAACAGCAACACTCCGATGAGGAAACTATAGAACCTGAACCACCAAAAAAGAAAATCAACCTTCTGCTGGTGGCATCTGACTCAGATAATGAAAATGAACATGCGTTGGTCCACACTGCTTTGGATTGTTATTGATCAGAAACTGTCATGATCATGGGCATGTGTCCCTGGAATGGTGATTGAAGCATGAATGGACATATGAATCTTTAGCCCATCTGGCATGTAAATATCTTGCGTTGCCAGATAGAGCAGTGCCATGAGAATGCCTGTTCTCACTTTCAGGTGACATTGTAAATAAGAAGCAGTCAGCATTATCTCCTGCAAATGTAAACAAACTTGGTTGTCTGAACGATTGGTTGAACAAGAAGTAGGACTGAGTGGATTTGCAGGTTCTGAAGTTTTACATTATTTTGGCTTTGAGTGCAGTTATGTACCAAAAAAAGTCTACATTTGTAAGTTTTACTTTCATGACACAGAGATTGCACTACAGTATTGTATGAGGTGAATTGAAAAATACTATATCTTTTGTTTAACTTTCACTGTGCAAATATTTGTAAT
The DNA here is from genome assembly GCF_965140295.1 of Lepidochelys olivacea. Classification (NCBI taxonomy): domain Eukaryota; kingdom Metazoa; phylum Chordata; order Testudines; family Cheloniidae; genus Lepidochelys; species Lepidochelys olivacea. Next base: position 174,968,040 of record NC_140411.1, read on the forward strand.
CAAGAATAATATACACTTTGATTTCAATGACAACACATAATACAATATATATAAAAATGTAGAAAAACATCCAAAATATTTAATAAATTTCAATCGGTGTTCTATTTAATGCTGCCATTAATCATGGTTAATTATTTAAATTGTGATTAATTTTTGAGTTAATCGTGTGAGTTAACTGTGATTAATCGACAGCACTACTAGCAATTCAACTAGTTAATCGGTCCCTGATAAAATAACTGCCCATTGTGAAAATCCAAAACACACAATCTCTACACGTAGCATGGAGTTGCTGAATTATCCAACCACAACAGATTTGGACACATCTGTCTTTCCCTGTTGAATGTTAGGGAAACTGCAGTAATTAGTTATGTTTTAAGAATGGAGACAACTGTTCATTTATTACCCCTTCTCCTTAGTTTTAAAAGTATTCCCAGTTCCAGTTACTCGTGGCTTTTTCAGAAACCCTCAACATTGGCCTTAATCTCTCCTCTTAGAAGATAACTCTAAAACTCCCATTGGCTTCAGTGGGGGCAGAGTTAGATCAGCGCTGAGTGCTTCAGGAAATCCCATCCTAGACATCTGTGTGTGTGTCTGGTTGAGACTCCATAGTTGAGGTTAGGTTGCATTTTCATTTCATACAAAATAGAAGCTGAATCCTTGTTTTAAGTATGTATATAAATACCTTAAGAATTATTAGAAACTTTCAAAAGAAGAAATATTTTAACTGTGCAGTTCCAATAAGAGCATCGGCTCTTCTTTTTTCATTTTATACTTACGCTAAAATAATCTGATATATTTTCTTTGTTACTCTAGCTTTGCTCTTATTGATGGTTCCAGTGACCTTGCTTCTAAATCACCAGTATTTTCCTCTGAGTATCATGGATTTGGAATGAACACAAACAATACTAGAGAAAATAAATGTCTAAGGTCACAAACATATTTCCAAATTCCCTTCATTTTATTTTAATCACCTTTTTCTACATCTTAATCAATGCTAAAGAATCATGCTATAGTTAAAGCTAACACTGAAAGTTGATACTTGCAAAACAACGTCTTGGAGCTAGGAGAGATAAGGTAATAGATAAACTAACTAATTAATGCAAATGATTTTTACCAAACTTTAAATCTTCTCCAGGAGAAAAGGCATAAAAAGGGAAAGCCTGCAGGGAAAAATAAGAATTATTCATCATGTTAAAGAAACCATTAAAAACTGTTAGACCTTAGGAAAGATAGCAGGCATGATTAAGCAAACATTTGTCTCTGAGAGTACTGCTAAGGATCCAGTAGGATGGGTTTGGAATGAATCATTAAGTACAGTACAGAGAAGTTGATTCACATCATGTGGCAAAACCTTGCAGTAACCAATGACTGCCCCCACATATGAAATCAAATCATTATACAGTTCATTTTTTTATACTTGCCTTCAATATACAGATACAGCAGGAGAAATTACTTTGGCCTTAATGTGCCGCACATACGTTACTTTTTGTAAGGCATAAATTTGCTTAATGTAGCGGTGACCAACCAGGTTTCCGGTGCACGTAGAGTAGGAAGACATGAACACAAATCAGGACAGGCAAATGAATGCAAATAAGATAGAATGCAAAGGAAAGGAAGATAGGAAGGGATATGATGGCAGTGCTTTGGCCAGAGGCTTGTAAGCATCATTGTGTTTCAATTTTGAAATTCTTATGCAACTGCAGAACTTTTTTAACGATTCACTTAAAAACCTCAGTGAACCAGTTATCGTAATAACATGCCCTCCAAAGATAGTGATGCATGCACAGGCTACTGAAATGGAAGCATTTTAGAAGTACGAATTGAGAGAACTATAAGAGAACCAGCCACGTTAACATCTGTATATGCAAATTATCAGAGTGTTTTCTGTGATCAAACCCATTGCCTGTCTCCTTGCCAATCTCTGTCAGCATTTAAAAGTAACAAGACTTGCATCCTCCATAAGGTAAATAGCTGAACTGTTGGAGAACACACTGAGCAAGTGGAATGAATTGATTTAAAAACAAATCATTGATATAACTTTTGTAAGAATAGTAGGTGAAATCTTGGTTGCATTGAAATCAGTGGGAAAACTCCCATTGACCTAAGTAATGTCAGGATTTCACCCTATGTGCGTGTTTATTGTCTCCTGTATCCTGAAGTATGTTGACTCTGTTGTATTTTCTTATCTTGCATTTCTGACACTCTTATTGTTTATGGAAGGAAATGAATGTATGATGTGAACAATTCTGTTTAATAAAACTTAGCTCTTAAAGTGTCCTAGTCATCATCTGGAATGCAGGCACCAGGTGTTAAATCAGCAATTGCATTTATTCAACATTCCAAGATTTGCCATTTAAATATATTCATATTACTCACTACAGTATTTGAATTTCAACAGAATCTGTAGGATACTGCTAAGAGGCAGAGTGGAGCAAGTTATGCCCAGAACAGAGTTGTGCAACCAAAAGTAAGCATCATACTGCAGAAGAATTAATGGCTTATTTGGATATTATCCCTACTTTTGTTCTGGTAGATTATTTTGATGTTTTGAGGGTCTATTGAAATCCTAATGGTGGTATACATAAGGTGAAGGTGATTACCCACAGTAGTACTGGATGAAAAATACAAAACTATTACATTAAATTGCTTCACCTATGTTAATATCCTTCTTAAGCTTGCTTTCCATGAACATTTGTGTGATCAAATTATTTTAAAATGTCTGTGAAAACCTAATATGAAAGTTGTGAGTATACTGCAAATTTTAAATTTGTGTACAAGTATTTGCACAGCACATTTCTCAGTTGGAAATATAAATACTATGTGACTATCTGACTAGTCACAATTAAGCAACACAACCTACATTTTGAATATTTTGATCAATCCCAAGAGTAAAACAATCAAACATATTCCTTGAATAATTATACCTATTAAGAAATGTAAAGATATTGTGATCTTTTTTCTCAGATGTCCTGTGAGCAGAAGAGACTGATGTTGAATACTTTATTTGTTGCAGATTTTTTGTGCAGCTCTAGGACAAAGCCACATTCTGATTGTCCACTCAGAAATTTTCTATGCCACTAATCATACATCCATTCCTAACAATGCAGTTCATGAATCCCATCCACAAAAAGAAAGAGAAAATGTCTATGCCCCTTAGGCAAATTGGTTGGGAAACAGTTAAAATGTTGCATTTTTTTTTCACTGTCTCCTACCTGATATGTTACCATTTTTAACTGATATATAAAACACCCAAACTTTAGGTGGAAAGTTCAATGTACTGCATAAACTTTTCTGTTTTCCCATTCACACTCAGCCGCCTTTAAAGAACACCACCATACTGGGAAGATGTGTTGAATAAACCCATGAAAATCTATTGTAAAAATATTTTTGGAAAACTATATATAAATTTTGATATCCTCTAGTAATAGGTCACCTGGAGATGTGCAAAACACTATTGGAACTTTTCTTGTGTTGGAGTAGTTACTATGTCTTGATCTATACATAAAATTTAGGTAGACATAGGTCAGATGTCTGAAACAAACACACCCTGACCAACATAGCTGTGCAGAGCAAACCCTCAGTATAGACACAACTGTGTCTATGGAACAGTTCTCCTGACACTATAGCTAACTTTGTTTGGGGAGGTGTTGTTCCCACACCAGTAGAAAAAACACTTCCTTCAGTGTGGACTATAGTTACACGATGTAGTTATAACTCTTCATAGTCTGCTTTGGACTTAACTATCTTGAGTAATTTTGCATTGTCTTCAAATAATGCCACCTCACTGTTTACCCATTTTTCCAGATCATTCATTAACATGTTGAACAGCATTAGTCCCAGTACATATCCCTGGGGGACACCACTATTTACCTCTCTATACTGAAAACTGATAATTTATTCTTATCCTTTGTTTCCTGCCTATTAACCTGTTACTGGTCCATGAGAGGACCAGGGCCGGCTCTAGGCACCAGCAAAACAAGCAGATGCTTGGGGCGGCACATTTCTAGGGGCAGCATTCTGGCGCTGGCCTTGCCTCCCCAGCTCGCCTCCTCTCCGCCTCTGCCTCCTCCCCTGAGCACGCTGCCACCACTCCGCTTCTCCCCTGTCCCTCCCAGGCTTGCCGCGTGCAAAACAATTGTTTTGCACGCGGCAAGCCTGGGAGGGAGGGAGCAGAAGCCAAGCGGCGGCATCCTTGGGGGAGGCGGCAGCGGTGGTGGAGTGGAGGCGAGCTGGGGCGGGGAGTGGTTCCTCTACCCCCCCATTACTTCCTGCACTCCCCTGCACCCTCGCTCACCTCCGTTCTGCCTGCTCCCCTGAACGTGGTGCCTTTCCCTCACCTAAGAGGGAGGGGGGAGAAGTGGAGCGGTGGCGTGCTCAGGGGAGCAGGAGGAGCGGAGGTGAGCTAGGGCGAGGAGTTGCGAGGGGGGGGAGCCGCAGGATGCAATGGGAGGGGGAAATGCAGCATGCCCGGGGGAGGAGGAGGGGTTGGGGATTTGGGGAACGGGTTGGGAAGGGGCAGAGTTGGGGTGGAGCCGGGAGAGCACGAAAAAAAAGTGGGGGCAGCCAAAATTTTTTTTGCTTGGAGTGACAAAAGTCCTAGAGCTGGCCCTGGAGAGGACCTTCCCTCTTATTCCATGACTGCTTAAGAGCCGTTGGTGAGGGAACTTGCCAAAGCCTTTCTGAAAGTCCACATACACTATATCCACTGGCTTACACTTGTCCACATGTTTGTTGACACCCTCAAAGATTGGTGAGGCATGATTTCCCTTTACAAAAGCTGTGTTGACTCTTCCCCAATGAATCGTGTTCATCTATGTGTCTGATAATTATGTTCTTTACTACAGTTTCAACCAAATTAGCTAGTACTGAAGTTAGGCTTATTGGCCTGTAATTGCCAGGATCACTTCTGGAACCTTTTAAAAAAAATGGTATCACATTAGCTATCCTCCAGTCATCTGGTACCAAGGCTGATTTAAGTGATAGGTTATATACCAAAGTTAGTAGTTCTGCAATTGCATATTTGAGTTTCATATTTCAGAACTCTTGAGTGAAGATCATCTGGTCCTGGTGACTTATTTCTGTTTAATGTATCAATTTTTTCCAAAACCTCCTATACGGACACTTCAATCTGGCACAGTTCCTCAGATATGTCACCCAAAAAGAATGGCTCACGTGTGGGAATCTCCCTCACATCCTTTGCAGCTAACACCAATGCAGAGAGTTCACTTGGCGTCTCTGCATGGCCTTGTCTTCCTTGAGTACTCCTTTAGCATCTTGATTGTTCAGTGGCCCTACTGATTGTTTGCAGGCTTCCTGCTTCTGATGTACTTAAAAAAGGTTTTGTTAGTTGTTTTTTTTGAGTATTTTTGCTAATTGCTCTTTAAATTGTTTTCTGACCTGTCTAATTATACTTTTACACATGACTAGCCAAAATTATGCTCCTTTCTATTTTCCTCAGTAGGATTTGATTTCCACTTTTTAAAGGATGTCTTTTGGCCTCTAACCACTTTTACTTTTGTTGTTTAGCCATGGTGGCACTTTTTGCCTCTTACTACATTTTTTAATTTGGGGTAACCATTTAATCTGAGCCTCTATTATGATGTTTTTAAAAACAGGCTTCCATACAGCATGCAGGCATTTCACTTGTGTGACTACAATTTAACTGCCATGTACCTAGATTCCTCATTTTTGTGTAGTTCCCTTTTTGGAAGTTAAATGCTACTCTGGTGGGCTTTTTTGGTGTTTCTCTCCTCCCTCTCCTCCCAGGATGTCAAATTTAATTATATTATAGTTACTCTTACTGAGTGGTTCAGCTATATTAATCTCTTGGACCAAATCCTGTGTTCCACTTAGGACTAAATCAAGAATCGCCTCTCCCCTTGTGGGTTCCAGGACTTGCTGCTCAAAGAAGCAGTCATCTATGGTATCTAGAAATTTTATCTCTGCATCCTGTCCTGAGGTGATATGTACCTAGTCAATATGGGGATAGTTGAATTTCTCTGTTATTGAATTTTCTATTTTTATAGCCTCTCTAATCTTCTTGGGCATTTCACAATCACCACCACCATAGGTGCCAACTCCATTTGTGCTCTGGGACTGGAGCACCAATGGAAAAAAAATAGTGGGAGCTCAGCACCCACCAGCAGCCGCATGGATCAGCTCCTCCCCCCTGCCCCACCCTCCCTGTCAGCTGCCACACCGACCAGCTCCTCCTCCTTCCTCCCAGTGCCTCCTGCCCACTGTGATCAGCTGTTCAGCAGCATTTAGGAGGCACGGGCGGGGGGGGGGCGAAGAGGGGGATGAGCAGGGGCGGGGGGGAGGATGCGGGGCAAGGGTTAGGGCTTGGGGAAAGGGTGGAGGGGGGGCAGCGTCTGGGGCAGGTGGTCTGTAATAATTTTGCTACTATATTCTTCTTATTCATACTTGGGATTTCTAACCATAGAAATTATATGGTACAATTTCATTCATTTAAGATTGTTACTATATTTGACTCTATGCTTCATTGCTATGCTTGTGTAGTATCCATAATGTAGACACATCATTCGGCATTGTTGAATGTATCAACTTAATTGATTTATAAACCAATATAGTTAAATTGGTGCAACCCCCAGGTGTGTATACTATTGAGTGCCTTGCATCAATTTAGCTTACATTAAGCTAAATTGATATTAAAGATGGGTTTAAGCCAAATTGATATAAAGCTGGGTTTAAGTAGATTTAATAGCCCCTACACTGGGGTTTGCATAGATTTAACTATGTGTATAGACTAGGCCTAAATGACTTGCCCAAGGTCCCATAGATTTTTGAATAAATGTTGGTTATCTACATAAAACTATTAACTGTGTGTATAGTTCAATATGGCTTTTATCTAATAGAGAGTGCCTCTAACTCATTCCCTTAGCTAACATAATGGCATCTAAGAATTGTTTGTGAAGGCAACTGATACAGTATTCTAAATGGAGTCAGAGTATGGCCCAATAGCTCCTCACTTACAAACCAGTTGAATCACTGAAAGAGTATTAGTCTTTTTTTTCCTCTCTCTAAATGAGGTATACTTAGTTGCCATTACATGGTCAAAGAATGAGAGTTACAGTCGCTATTGAGTGAAAAGCCATCTTGTCCTATAAACCAAGATCATAGCTCTGTGGTTAAAACCAGAATTTATTCCAAAGACTAAATTAAGATTCACGGGAAACATGGTAAAAACACTCTCCACTTTTTGTCCCAATCTTTCCCTCTCAAAAGAGATTTAATAGCATACTCTAAATAGCAGGAAGGTGGTGAGGGTTTATATAATCTGAACCTGATTAGTAAGTGAATGTCTTTCTTTTTAACATAATATCCATTATGCAGAAAAGAGGATGTGTGGCGGGAGGGTAGAATTAAAATATATAGTTGCTTTGACCCAGTTTCCTATTGAAGTATAAGCCTACAAAGCTAAAGATTAGTCCATCCAGAACATAACATTATTCTCTACTAGTTTGGCTGGACTTCCTTGGGCCTAGAGAGAGAGGGCTTCTACAGAGGAATGGAAAAAAAATGCCATGCTAGACCACATCACTGTCCATTTAGTCACATATCCTATCTACAATAGTGGCCAATACCAGATGCCTGAGAGAAAGATGTAGGAACCTTGTTCAAAAAGGACAGGTGGGAGGAAAAAGGGAGAAGGTGTTGCATTATAACATCAAGAATAAATCCACTTATTGTGAGATCCAGAAGGAGGTGAGAGGCAGATAGTTGAAAGATATATGGGGAAAAGAACAGGGGTGATGTAATGGTAGCAGTCGCCTATAGACCACCTAATCAGGAAGATGAGGCATTTCTGGAACAAAGAACATAAATTTCTAAAACACAAGAGGTAGTAATGGGGGACTTCAACTACCCAGGCATTTATTCAGAAAGTAATGCAGCACAATGCAAAATGTCCAATATGTTTCTGGAATGTATTGGAGACAATTTCTTGTTTCAGAAGGTGAAGGATATAATCAGGTGACAACAATTTTAGATCTGAATTTGACTAAAGGAGGAATTGGTTGTGAATCTGAAGGTGGAAGCAGTTTGGGTAAAAGTGACAATGAAATGATAGATTAAATGGCTGTAAGGAGTAGAAGGCATGAGAGCAGCAGAATAAGGACAAAGAACTTCAAAAAAGCAGACTTTTAACAAAGTCAGCAAAAATTGATAGGTAAGATCCTGTGGGAAGAAAATGAAAAGGATAAGGATTTCAGAAGAGCTGGCAGTTTGTCAAAGAGATAATATTAAAGTTGCAACAGCAAACTATACTGATGTGAAGGAAAGATAGGAAGAAAACTAAGAGTCTAAGATGGCTCCATCAGTAGCTCTTTAATGACCGGAAGATCCAAAAAGGATTCTATAAATGTGGAAACATTGAGAAATTGCTAAGGATGAGTACAAAAGATTAGCAAAAGTATGTAGGGACAAAATCAGAAAGGCTAAGTCACAAAATAAGTTACACCTAGCAAGGGAAATAAAAGGCAATAAGAAGACATTCTATCAATACTTTAAGAACAAAAATAGACTAAGGAAAGTATAGATCCTCTGTGTAGTAGGGAAAGAGAGCTAATAATCAACAACACTAAGAAAGCAGAAGAGTTTAATACCTATTTTGTTTCTGTCTTCACTGAAAAGTGTAATGCTGACCAGGTACTCAACACAATAGTAATGATGAGGCATGTCATAAATATAAAGGGAAGGGTAACCACCTTTCTGTATCCAGAACTATAAAATCCCTCCTGGCCAGAGGCAAAACCCTTTCACCTGTAATGGGTTAAGAAGCTAAGATAACCTCGCTGACCAAAATGACCAATTAGGAGATAAGAGACTTTCAAAGCTGGGGGGCGCACGGAACAAAGGATCTGTCTATCTAATGCTTTTGCTGGGACCAGGTCAGGAATGCTCTTCAGAACTTCTGTTAAGTTAGTAAGCAATCTAGCTAGAAATGTGTTAGATTTCCTTTTGTTTAAATGACTGGTAAATAAGCTGTGCTGAATGGAATGTATATTTCTGTTTTTGTGTTTTTTTGTAACTTAAGGTTTTGCCTAGAGGGATTCTCTATGTTTTGAATCTGATTACCCTGTAAGGTATTTACCATCCTGATTTTACAGAGGTGTTTCTTTTACTTTTTCTTTAATTAAAATTCTTCTTTTAAGATCCTGATTGCTTTTTCATTGTTCTTAAGATCCGAGGGTTTGGGACTGTGTTCACCTATGCAAATTGGTGAGGATTTTAATCAAGCCTTTGCCAGGGAAGGAGGTGTAGGGCTTGGGGGGATATTTTGGGGGAAGATGTCTCCAAGTGGGCTCTTTCCCTGTTCTTTGTTTAACACGCTTGGTGGTGGCAGCATAGGGTTCAAGGACAAGGCAAAGTTTGTACCTTGAGGAAGTTTTTAACCTAAGCTGGTAAGAATAACCTTAGGGGGTCTTTCATGCAGGTCCCCACCTCTGTACTCTAGAGTTCAGAGTGGGGAAAGAACCTTGACAAGGCATAAGTAATAAAAAATCAGAATGGGGGGGAAACAGGTTAAAGAATACTTAGATAAGTTAGAAGTTGATGTGGCCTGATGAAATTCACCCTAGGTATTTAAGGAACTAGCTGAAACAGTCTTAGAACCCTTAGTGATTTATCTTTGAACTCATGGAGGATGGATAAGTTCCGAAGAACTGGGGAAGGGCAAACATTGAGAAATTGCTAAGGATGATTACAAAAGATTAGCAAAAGTATGTAGGGACAAAATCAGAAAATCTAAGGCACATAGTACCCATCTTTAAAACTGAGAACAAAGAGGACCCTGGGAATTATAGACCAGTCATACTAACTTTGATATGGGGAAAGATACTGGAACAAATTATTAAACAATCAATTTGTAAGTACTTGTAATAGTGTTATAAGGACTAGCCAGCATGGATTTGTCTAAAACCTAATTTCCTTCTTTGGCAGGATTACTGGCCTAGTGGATCAGAGGAAGCTGTAGACATAATATCTTTAATAAAGCTTTTGACCTAGTCTCACAGGACCTTCTAATAAGCAAACTAGAGAAATGTGGTCTAGATGAAATTATTACAAGTTGAGTGCCAAAACTGGTCGAAAGATCATACTTGGAGTAATATCAATGGTTCACTGTGAAACAGGGAGGACATATATAGTGGATTCTGCAGGGATCTTTCATGGTTCTGGTACTATTCAATATTTTCATTAATGACATGAAAGTGGAGTAGAGAGTATGCTTAGTGGATGACACCAAGTGGTTGTGGTTGCTAGCATTTTGGAGGACAGGATAAGGATTCAAAGTGACCTTAACTAATTGGAGAATTGGTCTGAAATCCACAAGATGGAATTCAGTGAAGACAAGTGCAAAGTACTACACTTACAAAGGAAAAAACAAATGCACAGCTACAAAATGGGAAATGACTGTCTAGGCAGTAGTGTTGAATAGGATCTGGGGTTATAATGCTATATGTAAGATATGGCAGGTAATTGTTCCACTCTACTCAGCACTGGTGAGGCCTCATCTGGAGTACTGGGTCCAGTTATGGGCTCCATGCTTCAAAAAATATGTGGACAAATTGAAGAGGGATTAGAGGAGACCTACAAAACTGAGAAAAAAAATTAGAAAATCTGACACATGACAAAAGGTTAAAAAAACTGGTCATGCTTAATCTTGAGAAAAGAAGACTGAGGGAGGACCTTGTAACAGCTCTTGACAGATTTGAAGACTGTTAGCAGGAGGACAATAATCTATTGTTCTCCAAGTCCATTGAGGGTAGAGAAGTAATAATGGGCTTAATCTGCAGCAAGGGGGATTTAGATTAAATACTAGGAACAACATTCTAACTATAAGCATAGTCAAGCACTGGAATAGCTTCAAGGGGAGGTTGTGGAATCCCTGTCTGTGGAAGTTTTTAAGAATAAGGATGGTCTAGGTATCTTGGCCATACCCTAATACGAGGGTCTGACTAGATGTGCCCTTGAGTTCCCTTTCAGTCCTACATTTCTATTATTCTAATAACTGTGGACAATCTAATTATCCAATTTTAAAAATATTCTAATAAACTCTTGTCCTCAATGATGTCTTGTGGCAATGAATTCCACAGGCTAATTGTGGGTTGTTGTTGTTTTTTAAAGCCTTTTCTTCATACCAGTTTTAAATGTGCTGTCTGGGCAAACCTGTACTCCATTTTTAAACAGTATAAGCTTGATATTCTGTTTTACTCAGATGCTTATTTGGGAAGAAAGTCCACCACAAGGTGGCAGACAAATAAAATTAATTCAAGAAAATTTGCAGCAATATTCCTTTTCATCCCAGTATTCATTCTGCACTAGTTGTCACTTCCTATTAGTATTGCTGTCAGAGTGTGCATCAGAGAGAGAAAAATGCTTGTACACAATTATTTTACACCTCTAACAATAGCTGGACCATCAGTCTGACTTGCTTTCGTTTATGGCAAGTATCTTATTATTCTATTGATGACACTTTCACAGTTGGCTTATCCTGTCACTAGTGTCCTGGGGGAGGGGTGGGAGGGATACTTATTCAATTTGATTTCTCCTCTTCTTGAGCATGCTGAGCAGTGGATAGAGGCTGAGTATTCAAACTTTTGCAGCTTCACATGGACTGATGATAGAGTGAATTAATAAGGTTCTTCCAGCAGCAGCTTCTGTTATTGCCCCTACCTGGAGCAGAAAGATTAACTTTCTGCTGCACAGTGCTCTCCTTCCTGTAATTCCCTTAAGGCCATCCCTGAGATTTGCTTTCGGTTTGTGTTAGCGTTAAAACAGGAACAGTCCCACATGTATTAAAGCAAGGTACATGGTGCCAGTATTGACTGCTTTGTTATACTGTCCAAAACAGTTGTTACAGCATGAACATTGATGCAAGGGCTGTTTGAGCGCTGGGGCAATCCATGCAAAACATGTAGCAGATTCCCTGCTCTTGAGAGTTCATAGTTCAAAGGCTGAGGTTCTAGCATTGAAATCAATGCAATAAACTACCATACAACACAAAGATGGAGAGGCAGGTGGAAATTAGAACTGGGAAATGCCATAGGACTGGTATGTGGTGGATTGGTGCATATAGGGGACATAACATGAGTTGATTCTCAGAATTAAATATGAGCTAAATTTACTGGAAGATTTTTGTCTTAGTCATAACCTGAAAGTCATTGTATTAGGCTGAAATCAGAATGAGCTTCTGCTGATAGTGCTGGCACTGACTGAAAGAAGAGGATTTTGTTAATAGGGCTCAATACTTTTGTAAAAGAGCCACATTCCAAACCTCATTAGAATTACAATGGGGTGTATTTGGGAATCCAGCTTCAGTAAATGGCAAGACAAGTAACCCATTAGTAGTGAGTAGGTTGAGAGAAAAGCTGAAATATCAGTTTTAATGTGCTTTTCAAAGACAGACATCTTGGTTGTAACCAGGGATTGAACTGTGAACCTCCAAAGCTGAAAACACTAGCATCTACTGCTTGAACTAACTAACAAGATCTTGTAGTTGGGAGCTATAATACTCTTACTTTCAATGGATGTGTAACACACACTGAACAATGGGTTGCACAGTCATGCCCAAGTGAAGCTGAAAAAGAGAGAGGGGGTTGTGATGGCTGTTTGTTTACCCCTCCTTGCTGTTGTGCTGAACTGCACTGGGACTTGGTAGTACTGATTAATTTACTTGGCCTCACTAAGCACTGAGCTCTATTCTGCAGAATTTTAGACGCTTCACTGGGTGGAGCTCTTCTTTATTAAAACATTTTGGATGTTTTCTTAGACCTTGTGTCAACAGGGATTTGTGTGTGTGCATATATACCTATGTCTGTTATGTATATCAATTATAAAAAGGTGTGTTATTTGTCATAAGAAGCCACTTCCCTATATAGAAATAGGAATAACCAGTTCCTGGAATCTTTTCTTGATTTAAGGAAAAATGGGCTATCCTCATCAAAATACTATAAAGTATTAGTAAGAACTGCTTTGGAATAGAAGTCTCAAGGTAATGTAATGACCTGTCTTCCAGAGAAAAGACTCTTGATTCCCAGAAGTCTGCCTCTTTGCAGAGTGGGTAGCCAATTGATTTGGTGTTAAGGAGTGTTTAAAAGACTGTCTTAACCTTCAATTTGGGGAGAAAATGGATACTCCCAGAACAGAAAGAATCAGAACTAGAAAAATAGGTTAGAAATTCAAGCTAGGGGTTGGTGGGGGAAGGATAGGAGGATGAAGCTCTTTCAGCACTGTGTGAGTCAGATAAAATGAGTATCTATTTAATAAGATGTGTTCTAATATTTCTTGTAACAACTCATTCTTATAAGATGTTAGTCTAAGTCACAAGGACATGCTGAATTCCTTTTAGTATGTCTTATACGCCTTTCAGGACCCAACATCTTTCAGCAGAATATTTTGTACAGCATAGGAAGAATGTACAGGGTTCTCTGGCATCAGCTGTTCCTGTTATACTCACTGTGATGGATCTACAGTGTGGTTTGGGTTAAAGGTACAGAGCTGAGAGCACATTCCCTGGTTTAGACTTGTAATAAGAAACTAATTGCACAATGACAATCTAGAACATTGCATGAACTGAATGGCCTTATCTGCTTATAACTTGCCTTATGTCATTGCTGAGGAAAATTGCAGATATCAGTGCTGAAGAACTACCTTGGCTGTCCCCAATCTTCTGAACACCTGGAACAGATACCTTTTTGGCTATTCCACAACCCAGGGCAGGGGGAAGGGAGATGGGAAAAGGGTCAGAAGAGAACCAGATAAGATTTATTTTACTTTGTATTTTGCTTCCTGACCCGTTTCTCCTGCCAGTTCTTTTTCTCTTGTCTCCTTTCTTTTGTTTGTCTCCAGAGTTAGTTATTGCAGTTGTAGTAAATTGTTTGAATTAAGGAGAACTTTAATTAAATTGTGAAAAAAACTACATACATGTGTCCTCAGTCTCCCTTTCTCTAGCAGAAGACTGGAACATCTAATTAACTTCCCAAAGAGGTTGTATTCACAGTTTACAAAACTCCAGTCCAGAAGCCAAACTTTCTGTTTAGTAAGAATACAGCCTATTATCTTGACAGGACACCTGGCAGAAACCCAAATTAGTTGATTAAAAAGGAACAGAAAATTGGGCAAGATCTAATTCTGTGTGTCTGCTCTACTTCTGCTGCCACTACATCAGCTGACTCACTTCTACTGCTGCCACTGCAATTTGCTCCTACCTCGCCAACATAAAACCTCATGGGACTTGTAAAATGCTGTTAGAAGTACTTGTGATCCCTCCCATCCTTTGTTGGACTACTGCTCTGCTTTTTGTCCATTTGCATGGTATTGCTGTCTCAGTTCCCTAGTCACAACTTTCTCATTTGACTCTCCTAACAGGAAAGATCTAGTGTAAGAGAATCTCATTTCACTTCTAATTTCAAAATGGAGGAAAAAAAACCCCACCTCTGGAGGAAAACAGCTTCTCCACAGAAAGCAATATCTTTTCCCAGAGATGGTATCTTTATACCCTGATTTCATTTGCTAGATCTGTCTACAAAGGCCCTCCTCCCTCATATCGTCTGTTTGAGAATCAGAGTGGAGCTGATTGCAGAGATGGTGGTTCAAATTGCCAAAACAGCAAGTGAAATTTATACTCTGCCCTTTTAGCTCCCCCTCTGCCATGACACACAGTCATTTTTTTTCTAAGCAAAGGTCAATTGTACACAGATAAAAGATGGCTTTTCACTATAAGCAAAACTCCAGAGACTTTTTGTAACATTTCTCCAAACTGATAAACCAATTGACCTACCATTTTTCATGATGATTATTTCATTACGAAACTTTTCAGATAATAGCAGACAAATAACATACAGTAATGCTCCATGGAAAATTGCTATATCTTGTATTGTCCTGTTTGTTTTTTCTCATTCCAATTACTCAACGGTCTTTGCTCATATTTTTTTTTTAAATTGTTTTATTTTCAACTTTTTAAGTGCACTTATCCTTAAGCAATATAAATTATACCAGCAATTAGCCAAATTCAGATGTAATGGAAGTGGGGACTGTTCTGTTTGTAGTGAATGGAGCTGTACTTACAGGAGATCAGAATTTGCCTGAAAGTGTAAATGAGGATAAATGGACACCAAGGATGCCTTTCTCGCTAACAGCAATTTAAGGCTATATTTGCAATTACTCAGCACTAACAACCGAAACAGATTTTCAAAAGAGCTCAGCTCCCATGTTGCATTTATGGTCAGATAAACTCCTTTGAAAATCTGGCCAGAGTTGGTGCTGATAATGTATTAATATTTGCAATATACTAATGTCCCAAAAAAGTGCAGACCACTGGCAGAGTGCAACTTTTGGCTTTTAATTTCTCCAACCTCTTGGTGGTCTTCAGTCTTTCCTTTTGTACTGATCTTAGCCAGCAATTTGCAGCACTTTCTGGGGACAGGAAGTATTGGCCTATATCTCAGATGGAGTGCTCCAGGACAAGCATTTATTATTCCCTTGTCTGTCTTGACATGCACCCAGGAGCTGTTGTGTGCAAATGGAGGGATCTCTAAGAAAACCGTGGATCAGATCCTAGAGTCTGGCCTTTGTGTGGCTGGCACAGCTCTGGCAGAGTTTGGTGCAAATTTAGCTTTAATCAACCTTCGGTCTCCTAGTTCTGGGACCACTCAATACTGGGTCTGAAGGCTGTTTTGCCTTTCACCATATTTTTGGGGTACCCAAGTTGGGGATGATGGGGTGTAGGGACACTCCAGCCACACCCTGGGAAATGCCCCTAGCATAAAGGCCTGGGGGAGAGTGTGGAACATAACTACTGTAACAGTTCTATACCACAAGAGTGGCACAAAGCTACCAGTACACAGAGGAAGATTTAACTCTGTCTGTCCTATCTGTGAGTTGTAGTATGTGCGACCCCCCACCCCCTTCTTTTAGTTTAGATAGAGAGATTTAAGTAAGAACCACAATTATTTGGAGCGTGTTCAGTCCTAAAGGACTGAGTGTCTTATATCTGCATTATTGGTATTCACTTTTTCTTTTGCAGTTTGTTGCCATGGAGAAGGGAGAGTCTGGTAGTCTTATGATTTGTCATCTCAATTTACTATATTCTATGATTTCAAGACATCTTCTGGGGTTCTCATTTTTTTCATGTTGCAACTTTATTGTATTGTCTCCTGACATACATTTTGTGTCTTATAGCAGTGTTCTAGAAATCCTCTTGTTCAATTTGAACATCTTAGCATTTTTGTCATCTTTATTTCTCTTACATTTGTTCCAAAAAGAAATGATAAATGTTTGTCCCATTCTGTTCTGATTGGATGGCTCACTATACTATATTATTAATAATAAAATCACTTTGCACTTCTGTAGGAATGATGGCCCCAGCTGATGATCTCAAATCATTTTACATATATCTGTCTTTTATATCTTGCAGTTCCCTGAGATGCAGGTATTATTTCTTATCCTCATGTTACAGATGGGAAACTGAGGCCCAGAGAAATTAAGTGACTTGCCCAAGTCCACTCAAAAATGTTAGTGTTAGACCCAGGATTTAAAGCTAAATCTTCTGTTTCCTTGGCCTGTTCATCAACAAGATCATTCTTCTTCCGTAGCTAGTTGTTTAATAATGTATTTGGTATTTTCTGTGTGTTCATCAGAATCATTCTTCCCCTCTTTTAATTCCTTTTGACTAGCTTTAACTGTTTCTCTGGTTAGATTGAAAGCATTCCTTGCTGAAGAGATTGAGGTTATGTCTTTAAATTTAAAGTATTTTTTAATCTGATTGGCGCGTCAGAGGCTTACATGCTTTTTTTTTCTAATTATAAAGAAATGAGATAGCTATATGCTTATGCTATATGCTAGTTCTGTTGAAGGAGGTATTTTCTATATTTAGTTTTCTTTAAATTTGTTGTAAGGTACTCGGAGAAACATCTGATCACACTTAATGGTTTTCTGTTTTGTATTAGCTTTTTCATTTTTTTCTCAGGAAGACATCAATTCCTTTTTCTGACTAAAATGTATATTTCAGTGAAGTTTCTGTCATGTTGATGATCATTTTTGTTAGCTTGTGTGTCTGAAAATATTTTCTTCCCCCCATCCTGAATAAAGATTTCTATAGAGGATGGTATGTCAATATTATCCATATTCTTCATCTCCTATTTTTAATCTATATTAAAGCTGACTTCTTTTTAAATTGTTTGTCTAGTTTTCTGGTCAGTGCATCTTTGGGTGCAGTATCCAAATATTGAAACTGGTGTCAAAATTGGCATATTGGATTGTTTAATAATCTGCCTCTTCCCCACCTTAGTGGGACTACTAAACCATGAATTTTTGTTTGACGCAATCTCTTCTGATCACCCTCTTCCCTTTGTTCTTCCCTTCTCAACACCTTTCAGTGTTTTTTTCTCTCTCCTCCCCCACCTTTCTATTGCTGTATTGAGGCGAGGAAGAACACCTCCTTGACTTGCACCTTGTTGATGGTGACTAGAGTCAGGCAGGGCACTGAGGAATCGCTACACATGGAGCTGAAAGAAGCCAAGGAGTTGCTCAGCTTTCTGGAGTAGGGGACAGATGCTGGTGAGTGGGCTGAGCTTTGTTGTCCAGCTGGCCAATGTGAAAGGAGCTGGGCAGCACCTTCAGCTGACTGGGGAAAGTGATGTCCAAGTTGCTTCTTACACTCTCAGCTAGTTACAACGTGAACTGGGAAGCAGAGTCCAAGCTGCTCTTTCGTTTTACCTCCCTCCTTGAATGATATGAGGAGTGGAATTCCAACTTGTTCTAGACTCTGCTTCCTCTCCCTTTCTGTCTCTTCGGAGCTGAACCCAAAACGTTACTCAACTGCCTTCTGTTCCACCAGTTGATATTCACGCTGGGAAAGGGGAGACGCAGCTATGGAGAAACTTGGGCTCTCTTCCTTGGCTCATTTGAAAGGAACAAGTTGGAAAAGGAGGAGCTGTGAAGCAGGTTGAGCTCTGCTATGCTGGTGCACGTAAAAGAAGCTGTGCTCTGCTCGCTGTCTCCCATCCAGTCAACCGGAGCAGTTCAGTTAGTGCTGAGCAACTCTGAAAATCAGGCTATTTAAGTGAGGTGTCTAAATATAGATTTAATGTTTAATTTTAGGTAACCAACTCTGAAAAAAATATACAGGAATACAATATGAATGTATAGTGACTTCACTTACTCCATCCCATGAGCCTTCAGTCACACAAACAATAGTCTGCATGTTCTACCTCTGTCCTGGGTAAGGTGTCTCAGAAAGGTACCAGTGTGAAAAAAAATACAGCAGCTGCATCCTATAAAAAGCTGTGGATGACAGTCTTCAGAACCACAGAGAGAATCCTCTGCTGAATATTTGGAATCCTCCGCTGACCTTAACAAAAGTTATAAAATATCCCAGTTACGTCAATATCCAGTGTTCAGAAAACAAACAAACAAGAAACAACACATCGCAAAGGGAAGGAGAGCCAAATGTACACCTGGTAGAAAGGCTGTGAATTTTCCAGGAGCAGAAGGAATTACAACAACAGTTTAGCCATTGACTGCTATTACAGCTTTGTAAAAGCCGTTGCTACTTCTGCACCCCAGCTCTTTGGTAGGGCAATGGTCAGAGGAACACATTTCATTGGATCTATTAGCTATGTCCCAACTCTTCTGTCTAAGTGCTTATATGACCCTCATTGCCATGGTATGTTAATGCCTCACAATTGGGTATGTCTACACTATGAAATTAGGTCGATATTATAGAAGTCAATTTTTAGAAATCAATTTTATACAGTCGATTGCATATGTCCACACTAAGTGCATTACTTCGGCTGAGTGCGTCCTCACTACCGTGGCTAACATCGACTTACGGAGCGGTACACTGTGGGTAGCTATCCCACAGTTCCCACAGTCTCTGCCACCCATTAGAATTCTGGGTAAAGCTCCCAATGCCTGGTGGGGCAAAAACATTGTCGCGGGTGGTTCTGGGTACGTCGTCAGTCACTCCTCCCTCTGTGAAAGCAATGGCAGACAATCGTTTCACACCTTTTTTCCACGCAGATGTCCTACCATGACAAGTGTGCAGCCCGATCAGCTCAGCTCACCCACACCGTCGCTGTTGTTTCCTGGGTGCTGCTGGCAGCAAACGGTGCAGTAGGACTGCTAACCGTCATCGTACACCGCTTCCGCTGCAACTCTGCTGGGCTGCTATTGTCTCAATAGCGAATTTCTCCATGTTGTCTGTCATGGGCTCCTGGGTATGTGTGTTCTTCCTTGGGAAATGTGGGCAGTTCTAAACGTCATCCTCCACCACTTCCACTGCAGCTCTGCTATCCTGCTCTCATGAATGCACCTCGCATGTCCTCTTGTCGTTCTCTATAAATATCTATTCTTGTGGCATCCGTCATCAGCCACCGCTTCTGCTGTAACTCTGCTCTCCTGCAGACTCCATACCACGACAAGCATGGAGCTGCTCAGATCACTGTGGCAGTTATAAGCATTGCAAAGACCCTGTGCATTATCCTGCACTATGTGCAGAACCAGAATCTGCAAAAGCAGGCGAGGAGGCGACGGCAGCACAGTGATGAGAGTGATGAGGACATGGACACAAACTTCTCTCAAAGCACGGGCCCCGGCACATGGACATCCTCATGGCAATGGGGCAGGCTCATGCTGTGGAACGCCAATTCTCGGCCAGGGAAACAAGCACAGTCTGGTGGGACCACATAATTTTGCAGCCCTGGGATGATTCCCAGGGGCTGCGAAACTTTTGCATGTGTAAGGGCACTTCTATGGAACTTTCACTTGCTTTCCCCTTCCCTGAAGTGCAAGAATACCAAGATGGGAGCAACCCTCGCAGTTCACAAGTGAGTGGCAATCACCCTCTGGAATCTTGCAACGCCAGACAGCTGCCGGTCAGTTGGGAATCAATTTGGAGTGGGCAAATCTACTGTGATCCAAGGGCTGCTGTGATCCAAGTAGCCAACGCAATCACTGAGCTGCTGCTATCAAGGGTAGCGATTCTGGGGAATGTGCAGTTCACAGTGGATGGCTTTGCTGCAATGGGATTCCCTAACTGTGGAGGGGTGATAGACGGAACCCATATCCCTATCTTGGGACTGGACCACCTTGGCAGCCAGTACGTAAACCGCACGGGGTACTTTTCAATGGTGCTGCAAGCACTGGTGGATCACAAGGGATGTTTCACTGATATCAATGTGCAATGGCCGGGAAGGGTACATGGAACATCTTCAGGAACTCTGATCTGTTTAAACAGCTGCAGGAAGGGACTTACTACCCAGACCAGAAAATAACTGTTGGGGATGTTGAAATGCTTATAGTTATCCTTGGGGACCCAGCCTACTCCTTAATGCCATGGCTCATGAAGCCATACACAGGCACCCTGTACAGTAGTAAGGAGCTGTTCAACTATAGGCTGAGCAAGTGCAGAATGGTGGTAGAATGTGCATTTGGATGTTTAAAAGCACATTGGTGCAGTTTACTGACTCGGTTAGACCTCAGCAAAACCAATATTCCCACTGTTGTTGCTGCTTGCTGTGTGCTCCACAATATCTGTGAGAGTAAGGGGGAGATGTTTATGGCAGGGTGGGAGGTTGAGGCAAATTGCCTGGCCACTGATTACACGCAGCCAGACACCAGGGCAATTAGAAGAGCACAGCAGGGCGTGTTGCGCATCAGAGAAGCTTTGAAAGCCAGTTTCATGATTGGTCAGGCTACGGTGTGACAGTTCTATTTGTTTCTCCTTGATGAAAACCTGCCCCCTTGGTTCACTCTACTTTCTGTAAGCCAACCGCCCTCCCCCCTTTGATCACCGCTTGCAGAGGCAATAAATTAATTGTTGTTTCAAAATCATGCATTCTTTATTAATTCATCACACAAACAGGGGGATAACTGCCAAGGTAGCCCAGGAGGGGTGGGGAGGAGGGAAGCACTGGGTGGGGTGGAGTATGAGGGGAGGAGGATGTTGCTTGAATGCGAGCATACACCGGGACCATATGCTGCCATGCTTTGTTATGCAATGATTCCAGACTACGTGCTACTGGCCTGGTGTGGAGGACGGAATAAGGCTGCCTTCCCCAGAAACCTTTTGCAAAGGCTTTGGGAATACGTCCAGGAGAGCTTCATGGAGATGTCCCTGGAGGATTTCCACTCGGTCCCCAAACACGTTAACAGACTTTTCCAGTAGCTGTACTGGACGCAAATTCATCCCAAGTCTTCAGGGCAAATTAATAATTAAAAACCCTTTTTTTAAAAAAACATGTATTATATTTACAAAGGTACACTCCCCAGAGGTGCCTTCTCCAGCTTCATAGTCCAGGAGCCCACCTTGAGAGGGTTGGAAGGGTATTGGCTGCAGGGTGATAAACAGTTCCTGGCTGTCAGGGAGAATGGTTTCTCTGCTTGCCTGCTGTGCGCTATCCTCCTCCTCCTCCTCATCATCATACTCATCTTCCTCATCCCCAATATCCTCATCCTTGTTGCATGAGACTCCCCCCTTGCAGGTGTCCACGAACAGGGATGGGGTAGTGGGAGGGGCCCCCCCAGAATTGCATGCAGCTTATCATAGAAGCGGCTTGTCTGGGGCTCTGACCCGGAGCAGCCATTTGCCTCTTTGGTTTTTTGGTAGGCTTGCCTGAGCTCCTTAATTTTCACATGACGCTGCTGCGGGTCCCTGTTGTAGCCTCTGTCCATCATGCCCTTGGAGATTTTGGCAAATATTTTGGCATTTCGTCTTTTGGAATGGAGTTCTGATAGCATGTATTCATCTCCCCATACAGCGATCAGATTCAGTACCTCCCGTTCGGTCCATGCGGGATCTCTTTTGCGATTCTGGGACTGCATGGTCACCTGTGCTGATAAGCTCACCATGCTGGCCAAACAGGAAATGAAATTCAAAAGTTCCCGGGGCTTTCCCTGTGTACCTGGCTAGTGCATCTGAGTTGAAAGTGCTGTCCAGAGTGGTCCTAATGGAGCGCTCCTGGATAGCTCCCTGAGGCCAATACCATCAAATTGCATCTACACTACTTCAAATTCAACCCAGTGATGTCAATTTCAGCTCTAATCCCCTCATCGGGGAGGAGTACAGAAATCGATTTTAAGAGCCCTTTAAGTCGACAAAAATGGCTTCATCATGTGGACAAGGTGCAGGGTTAAATCGATCTAACGCTGCTAAATTTGACCTAAACTCATAGTGTAGACCAGGGCTAATAGATTTAATCCTCACAACATCCCTCTGAGGTAGAGAAATCTCATTCCTACTTTGCAGGGAGGGAACTGAGGAACAGGGCCAATTTACTTGCCCAAGGTCATAGAGGAAATCTGTAGCTGAGATAGGAATTGAGCTCTGGTGTCCTGCATGCAAATCCAGTACCCAAACCACTAGACAAGTTTTATTTTTTTAACCCTACCCCCTGGCTTGCCCTGCATCTCCAAACTCTGGTATCCAGCTCCATGGCACTCAAAGTATGTAGATCTAGAGTGTGAGGTCTCTCTCATATCCTGCCTCTCTCAAGCACATTGGAAACATAATGGTTCTTCTGTTTCTACACCAGACACAAAGGCATGGGCAGGACTGGTCCTTAAGACACAATTAAGTTCCCAGATCATTATGCTGAATCTTGGATTTGAAACTCTGCTTAACCTATGGGTATGTTTGATGCTGAGTGTTGAAGCTGAGATTTCACTGTGAAGCTTTTATAATATGTTATGCTGATGCCACTACAGCTAATGCATATTCAGTAGGGATTTTCCCCTTTTTCCTTATTTGTATTTCCTCATCCTATAATGTTGAGGTGTACTTTTATAGGTTAGTATATTGATATGTGTAACTACCATTTCAGCTCATGATCATATACATCACTCCTTGCTTAAGTGGATTTGCAGTTATTACTTCCATGTTCCTTGTGGTAGCACTTACTGGAATGTTCTACCTCCTACCATTGAGCAAGCTCTCTTTAGTTCCTAAAATCTAAAGGTAACCATTGATCTATGCCAGAGGTTCCTAAACTTGATTCATGGCTTGTTCAGGGCAAGCCCCTGGAGGGCCACGAGATGCTTTATTTACCTGCAGCTCCCATTGGCCGAGAATGGTGAACCGCAGCCACTGGTAGCTGCAAGCAGCCATTCAAGTAAACAAAGAGTCTCGTGGTCTGCCAAGGGCTTACCCTGACCAAGCCATGAACCAAGTTGGGAACCCCTGATCTATGCCAAGGGTTACATCCTACTTAACCACACTTATGCTACCTTACTCTTCATCTACTGTATTGCAGGATGTAGGATACTGTTGGTTTCTTGACTTACATCTGAATATAATGAAAGCAGCTTAATATTATGAAGGCAAGGCAGTGAATATAGTAAAGGCCAGCTAGCCCTATGGACTACATAACTTTTAAAACACATTTTTTTAAAATGACTAGGGTCAAACTATCAAAATAATTAAATGAAGATACATCATTATTTCTCATTTGCTTCTCTTTAAATTTTAGACTCAGTTGAAACAATTCTTTTATCTTTTGTGGAGTAGAACTATTTCTCCAACTAATTAGTTCTCCTGCCAGAGAGTGTTTAAACTCTTTACTAAATTATTGACTGTCTTTGCCTTTGCCACCATTTTCTCATGCAGCTTTGTAGCCTTTCATTGAACCTTTGAGTCTGAAATTTAATCTTTGTACAGTGCTTTGAAGCTTAAAAGTGCTGTTTTATGTGGGAGGTATTTATTATAATTAATTTTTTTAATGTTTTAATTTCTGACTTCGAGGACAGAATCTGAGACTTACAGTTTGTAGGAATAAGACCTCACTTTTCTCTTTCAGTTAGGTCAAAACAGGATGTATTTTTGGTCAGTTTTCAGAGTGAATAGATCGTGTTTATTTTGCTGACTTTTCACAGTGTAGCCAGTGATGAATCACCACTATTAGGAAGTGAATGTATGGATTAAGATGGAAGGATTATCCAGGGTTATGCCAACTATGGAGAAACTAGATAAAGCTGAATTTAGACTTCCATTATAAGCCTTGTTTTCAATGCTGTCTAACTGTTGCTTGGAGCTAGTGATTTCTTTCCAAATTTGTGTGTTTAAAATAGATTAGGTTATAATTTTACATCAGATTTTCTAAAATTTCCAATTAAAGACTTTCAGATGGTGAATAATCAGAAATTACCTTGTTTGAAAATTATATGTTGTGTCTCATGAGCTATAGGTCCATATGTTCTCAGAATATCAAACACTCCAAATTTCACAAACATTTGCACTCAAGTATACACATACACTTAAGTATGAACTAATTTCTTAGTTTCTTAGAAATTGTAATTGACAAATATATATAATCTGTCTCGTTATGGACTAGATCTCCAGCAGCCATTTAGCAATTAAAGTTCTAATCATCCAGCAACTAACATTTTAATGACTAAACAATTAGCATTTGCAGTCTAAAATTCTAAAGCCCTGATTTCTGCAAACACATGGAAGTGAGGGAAGATTTCCACAGGAACAAATGGGAGTTAGATGCACAATTGCCACTAACTTTCAGTGGGAAATAGGTCCTTGACTGCCTTTTGTACTTTTGAAAACCTCTACGCTTGGTGTGTACCTGTATTTCAGAACTACCAAGAGTTAGAGCAATGGTTCCCAAACTTGTTCTGCCGCTTGTGCAGGGAAAGCCCCTGGTGGGTCGGCCCAGTTTGTTTACGTGCTGCATCCGCAGGTTCAGCCGATCACGGCTCCCAGTGACCACGGTTTGCTGCTTCAGGCCAATGGGAGCAGCTGGAAGAGGCGTGGGCCGAGGGAAGTACTGGCCGCCGCTTCTAGCCGCTCCCATTGGCCTGGAGCAGCAAACCGCGGCCACTGGGAGCTGTGATTGGCCAAATCTGCGGACGCGGCAGGTAAACAAACCGGCCTGACCCGCCAGGGGCTTTCCCCGCACAAGTGGCAGAACAAGTTTGGGAACCACTGAGTTAGAGACATCAGAATTCACTAGGCAAGCTTTGTGATTGGTCACCTAAGTCACATGCTGTTGTCTTTGTTCCCTGATTGGCTCGTGTAACCTTTTATAAACTTAATCTTCTTCCTTCCAAAACCAATTTAATTTCATCATGAAATGAATTGTGTTGTAAGAAATCACAGCTGTGGGTTGGAAGTTTCCTTACTGCAAATATTTTATGAACAAAATAGCATCTATATAAATGTTTATAAAAAGTGAACAAGAAAGGACACAAACCTGGCTGAGTCAAACTGTGAATCAGAATTGGCAAAAGTGTTCATGGATATTTCCCCAGTTAATCACTCTGTCGTATAGAAAACATACTTTACAGAGGATGGTTTGTTTTAGCTACCCAAATTATGAAATTCATCAGTGCAGGGGCTTAAGTAACTTCAGCACTTAGCTGATGTTCCAAAGGAATACCAAAATATATTTTACTGACCACTTATTTTGTTCAGTTTGTGAAATTAGCTGTTTTTTTTTTTGTTTTAGGTTTTGGGGTTTTTTTCTATTGCTGTTTGAAATAATTTGATACTAATCCTTCTTCTCTTCCCCTCTTCCATTTTCTGTCACTGATAGTGTCTATATCAGTCCCGGTCTGATTCTCTTATGTTTCTCAAACTTCTTTATGGTTTATCATCCAGAAATGGAAAACAACAGAAAACAAGTTGAAGGCCTTTCTTCAGTTTACATCTGGCACAGACCTCCTGTAATTTTACCTGTGCTTATCAGCCCAAAATATTGGTGGGAGTGAAATCACTTCATTTAGTGAATATGAATGGAGTAAGTGAAATGCTAGTATCAAGTTGGCACAGAGTTGGAGACGGCTTCTCTAGATGGTACAATATAGCTATATCTGACCACTTTTTATTCATGATTGTCCAAGGCAGTGGCTCCCATTGTGCAAACATAAGTCTAGGGTTTGGAACAGCCTGAGCATTATTAAGTGTTAAATCCTATCCACTTTGATTCAAAGAAAGTTGCAGCAGGTATAGCTGAGGAGTAGTAAGATCACTGTGCTTATTAAAATGGAGGATTAGTTTCACTTGTCTACCTGGAAATACTGATAGATCCAAAGAGAGTTTCAATGATAGCACTGTACTACTAGTACACTGCACCAAAGGGACCATTATGATTTTTTTACTGTCTGAGCATCATTACAATCCCAAATGTTCTCTCATATAACCTTCTCTCAGGTCATCTTTGGATACAGATCTTATATTTCTTGCTGAGGGCATCTTTTGGTCAGATTTAATGTATAAGGTGATTCTGATTCAAAACTGATTGGCTGTTTCTCGAGGGGCAGATCTGTATCTGGAGGGAAGAAAACTTTACTGTGACTGGGTGAGTGTTTGCCAGTTTCACTTACTGAAGTGCTAGAGTGACTGAGAGAGCTTTGAGCTCACAGCTGCAAGACAGGTCCATGTTCTTAATGAATCCATTGTTGGTGGAGGTAATTAATGATTCCCTATGGAAAAAAAACAAGATGTTCGCTTCACTCAGAGTAACTGCTTTTAAGCTCCTGCTCAAGAAATAATCTCTCTACTTTGATTTTGCTAACTATAACTCTGTCATTATCCTGCCAATTTGAAAAAAGAAACGGCCAGGTAACTGAGTCTTTATCAAAAATCCTTGGATTCCTTTATATCTTTCAATTAGGCTTCAAACCTGGATAGCGTACAGAGAATGTGCTTGTCTCTGTGGTGGTGATCTATCTCTAAGTGCCTAGCAGAGAGAGGAACTTTTATAAGCAAGCTAGTTGAGGGTCAATCCATGAAAGACAATAATGGTGTCAGTTGTTCAGGGAAGCAGACAGAGAATGTGATGGGGTTGATGTCTGTCCATGTCATTAATGGGATTTGCCTATCCCTTGTTTTCTGACATTTTCTATAGAGTCCTCTATTCTGGAATTAATTTCACCAATTGGTCCAACAAAATCCAAATCTATTGACATTCAGAGCACTAAGTAAAATGATCTGTTTATCAAGCTTTTATCTGAAGGGATGGTGGTAGGGTAGAGAAAAATTCTGTGGAGCTGAGCTGCATTATGGATAACCAGTTGGGACTGGTATGAAATTTGGACACTTCTTTTGGGTATGCATTTGCCAATTTGAAACAAACAACAAATTCTCTTGTGTGCCTCTATCTTTTAAAACCATATCTATATTTTCATTAAATATATGCAGTTTTGATATATTCAAAATTTAGACATCCCTGAAAGTCAGGCAGGTGAAATCAGATAAAACGGTGGGGCTGAGGGAAGTGTCTTAAATTCTGTGAAACTATGTGAAATGAATTTCTGGGCTCATGCTCACTCCCTTTATATTTAAATCTCTGGGGTGGAGTCTATTATTTTTAGTTTACAATGGTTCACTATTATGTAATTTTTTTAAAATTACATTATCTCAGAGATAGTTGTTATGATCATTTATATAACTCAGAAAAATAAAACTAGCGTAGTTGTTCAAACCCATTCTGTGGCACCTGGGGGGGGGGAGAGGTAATTAAGACTTTGTTTCAGCTGGGGAGATCAAGAAAGGACTGCAGGGCAACAGTGGGAAGAGATACAGGAAAAGTCAGCTGAGAGTTTTCACACCATAGGAAAGGAATCACAGAGGAGAGAAGCCTGTAGGAAGGAGCTTGTACCCTGGAACTGCCCCTGGAGGGGGAGGGCAGTGCTGGGAAGGATACTCTTTAGAGCAGACTTGGAAGAAGACAGATTCCTGAGAACAAGCTCTGAGGGTTAGCAACTTGGGTGGAGCTGGGCCTCTAGGGAGAAAGCAAAGAAAGTGCTGAGAGGCAGCACTCTGTAACAGAATGAGGAGGAACTCTGAAGAGCTGAGGAAAGAGGCAAATAATCAGTGGAGGATTAAACCTGGGAAAATATGAAAGTTTTTGTTCCTTTGAGTTTGGACATTGTTACCCAGAAATCTGGAGGAGGAGGGTGAAGCACAGGGGTTGTAACACTGTCTTTTTTTTCAAGGAAGTGCTCCAGGATGGTGAGTCTGACAATGGAAAATGTTCAATCAGCTGTAATCAGAGCATTGTATTGTGACTTGATCTTTCATAGTAATGAAGTCATTATTTATTTATTTGTTTTATCATGCACCTAGGAGCCCCAGGTATGGACCAGCACCCCCGCTGTGCTAGGTGCTATACAAACACCTGGGCAAGACATACCCTGGGCCAAGGAGTTTACAATCTAAGTATAAGGCAACAGAGGAGTACAGACACAGAAAGAGTACAAGGAAACAATGAAACGATACTGGTCAGCATGATAGGCAGTAGTCTCAGCACACTAATAGCCTATCCACTGTCATTTTTTTTTATAGGCTTCCTGGCAAAGGAAAGTTTTAAGGAGGGTTTTGAGGGAGGATAATGAGTTAGGTTTGCAGATGTTTACTAGAAGTTTCTCCCAAACATCACATTGCTGCTGGCTTAAAAGAGCTCTGGATGCTAAAATCCCAATCCTACATTTTAAGGAGATGTTTGATTTTTTCGAACTGAGCTTCATGTTGGCCCAAAAGTTTGGAAACATTAACATTTCCTAGCTTGTTCATCTCTAGTGAGTATTCATTTGGAGACACTTCAGTCCCAACTATCTTTTAAAAAGATATTTCTTGTGATATGCTATGCCCATTGTCGTACTTTGCCTTTTGTTTTAATATGGGGAATATTTTAATGTTAATTAGGATGAGAGTTTTGCAGCACTAGGTTGGAGCACTGCAGTTAAACTAAGTGGAAATACTCTTGGTAACAAAATTAAATGGCCAAATTTCCTGATCTCTGAAATGCTTCTCACTGGCACCTCAGAGATAGGGGACCTGAAAGTTTCGCTTCACTAATAAGTACATAAAGATGCAACAAAGTGGGGAGATGGACGTGGGCTGGAATGGAAGAAACAGAATGGAAGAAGTAGAGGGAGATAAATAGCAAGGAATGGGAGCTACGTTTGCCGTAGGCAGCAAATAGAATTGGCGGGTGTGAGGAGTATGAAGAGAGATATTTAATCGAAAATGGAGGGTACCAACTTTTCACACACACACACACACCCACTCTTATGAAATGGGAAAATGTCTCGTATGGAAACAGACTGGAATTGAGTCCACATGATTTATTCAATTTGTAAACTGAGTGAAACTTGATTCAGGCCTTCAGAGGTGAATGGGTAGTAAGCTGAATCACTGCAGAGCCCTAATTTATCTTTATCTATCTATCTTGCCATCGTTGTGTGGTATTGAAGGTCATGATTTCCAGCTTGTATTTATTCATATCGATATTGTAGCTCAGCTCAATGGCCAGACAATGAATGAATCTAGTCTATTATTTTTACAGTAGGTGGATGTCTCCACTCATTATTCCTTATTCATTTTTTTCAAAGCTATTTTACGACTATATACTCTGAAGCCTAGAATCTTACTTTACTGCTGTAACACACAATCAGTAGGACAAGACACCCCCTGAGGCTTAAAATCTTCACATCAACTTAATCTTTTTTCCCTCCATCCATTTGTCTAGCCAAGTGAAACTGTTTTGCTTGAATATACCAGGAACAGTATCTAATAAGGTAGACCATATGATAGCTTTTCCTTTTTTCTTTGTTTTAAAGAAAACAAAGTAGTGATTGAGTATGTAAATAAATACAAATGTGGCTTATGGGAATTCAGTAAAGAAGCTAGATGCCACTCTGTCCCTACACCCTGCTTGCTCAGAAACTTGCATTCACATCTGCCCATGTGAGTGAGTTTGGTAATTTCATCAGATCTGTTTTAGGCATTAGTGCACATCTCCTAACAAACAAGTCATTTGATAGTCTGCTTAGGGGAAGCCTGTACTGAAACAGCAGAGTACTCATGGAAGAAAATTGGCACATTCTCAAAGCTAAGTTTATAAATACTTGCATATTCTGAATTTTTTTGGTCACCATTTCCAATTTCTGGATCTCACAAATTTTTCGCATTATTCCCCGTTCAAACTTAAATAAAAAGAGGGAATCTTCTTGCCATTGAAATGCATTCAACTGAAAAGTGTTGAAATATATTCACATATTACAGAATAATTTATAGTATTAAATGGTTGATTTTTGTTTCCCATCGGTCTGTGGTAATTAAAAAACAAACAAAAAAAGCACATTATATACCAGGTCAACAAGCTATTGAAGAAAGATCAGAGCAGAGGATGTGACTCTGTCAGAACTTAGACCTGTGGGGTTTATCCATGCCATTACTGCTAA
Organism: Lepidochelys olivacea; assembly: GCF_965140295.1. Taxonomy (NCBI): domain Eukaryota; kingdom Metazoa; phylum Chordata; order Testudines; family Cheloniidae; genus Lepidochelys; species Lepidochelys olivacea. The sequence continues at coordinate 174,998,253 of NC_140411.1, forward strand.
TGATATGGGACAAAAGTCTTTTTTGTTCATTGTGGAAAAAGAGAATGCAGATAAAAAGTAGAGCTCTAAATAGAAAACTAAATACAAGCGCAGAATGACTGTGGGGAAAATATGTTTGAAGGAGATCTGAGTTCAGCGAACAAAAAGATGCTACATTTGCACACAGTCCTGAAGCCTTAAAATACAGGTAGGGGGTCAACAAAAAACTCACCATCAATGGAGAGGTGGAATTTTTAAGGTCTAGAGCTATATGCTTTTATACGTTTTGATTCTACATGCACTTTCTGCAGATGCCCATATAAATGGTATTTAGAAATCTAATTTTGTGCATGTAACTGTGACAACGCAAAGGCAGGTGTAAAATGCATGTGAAAATACAGGCCTCGATCCACTGTAAATTTGAACCCCTAGCACAGGGACTGGCAACCTTTGGCCCGCAGCTCACCGGGGAAAGCTCCCTGGCAGGCCAGGCTTGTTTGTTTACCTGCCACGTATGCAGGTTCGGCCGATCGCAGCTCCCACTGGCCACAGTTCGCCGCTCCATGCCAATGAGGGCTGCGTGAAGCGGTACGGGCTGAGGGATTAATGCCACCATATCTACATGAATGGCCACCATATCTTTCCAAATGAAGGGGGGCTACAGGGAGCCAATTTCATAGGAGCATCCCTAATTTATGTGAGTTTAGGTTCAAGTATAGTTGTGCCCTGTCACATTCCTTCTTTTCTCTGTTCCACACACGGTTGCCCCCAGTACTCCCCTTGTGGCAGGGTAGGCAGCGGACATCTGGCACAGGAGGTGGCAAAGCCAGTGATCAGTTGCTCTGCACAAGGATAAATCTCCAAATGGCTATCTCTGGCCAGTTTAAGACCACTTTGTGCTGCTTACTTTGAGCAAAATGGCATTAGTGGACCAGAAAACCTGGTCCCCCATTGCTCATGATCATCCAAGTGACCTCTAGTAATAGCAAAACTAAAATGTAGGACCAAAGCTTCAGCTGGAGTAAATTGATGTAACTCTGTTTACTCCAATGCAGTTACACTGAGAATCTAGTCCTGAACATTTTTGAGCGTTTGCAAAAATTAGCTGTGTGAAAAACTGCCTCATTTACTACAAATCCCATTCACCAGTATCTGAAACTGGGTACATTCATTGCATTTCTGTGATTTGTGTTTAATCCTTCTCTTTTGCCTGTTTTTCTTATGTTTTCTTGTTGTTTCACACTCCAAGCCCAAAATCCCAATCCACCCTGCACTTTATTATTTTTTTTCTCCCAAAAGGGTAACACAACACTGTCTTTCATTTTACTTTCAAAGTCCAAAAACAAAAAGGGGGGAGGGAGAGATGGAACTAGATAAGTGATTTATAAGCCTCAACATCCATCCTCTTTCCTATGGTAGATATTCTCATTTGGAGAGTACGATTGGACTCATTCATAACAGTGATTTTCTTCACAGAAAATTTTTTTTATAAGCAGACGTTCACAGTAACTGTGTGACTGCATGTTGCAATATTGGAGGACTTCCTTTACACTTCAGCAGAAAATGTATTTCAGTAGTGTAAGTCTGAGTTCACTGTAAGTGGCTATTATTTTTACTATTATTAATGTTACAAGGCACAATCTTTTGCATTTACGAAGCACCCCTAACTTGGCTGGTCTAGTTTCCCCCATGCATTGTGCATTTACCTGGAGGTCAGCTGTTCCATCTTTTTCTCCCTCAGAGAATTAGTCCATAATATATTTTTAGGTTGCACCACATGAGGGTAAGTTCTGTTCAGCTCTGCCTTCGAGTATGTACTTTTAACAGACACAGATATGGGTTAGTCTCTTGCCTATCTTATATGGGGAAGTAACTTAACTTGTCCTTTAGTCTAGATCCATAAATCAAGATGTCAAACAAATGGAATAACAGCATACAGGAGCAAGTGATTTGTCATCAGCAGGATATGTTGGCCCATGGACTTTCCATTTAAAATGCTAGAACGACTGAGTCAATCTCAAGATGATTAACTGTCACTGGACAGTTACTTAGGTTCTATACCTAATTTTCTGAAACCATGAATGTCCATCATCAGCTTAATCAAGGCATTTATGAGCCAGGAAATGTGCAAAGTGGCCCCTTCTGCAGGAACACAATCCAGAATAGCCCTTGAAACATATTCAATGTATATGGGGGAAAAAGGTTCAGTGATAATGTGGCTACTGGTGTTTCCCAAATGGATAGTACCGTGCAATAACCCTGTGATTTCTAACGCGTACTGACCATCCAAATGTGCCCACATTACATCCTAGGCTAACCGTAACCAAAGGAGAGTGAAATATGTGCTTCAACCATTCTTATTAGTGCATGGCAATGAGTGCTGCCCCCTAGTGCTCATGTGAGTGATTTCTGAATTATATCCAGGTTGCATATACTCTGCATAAATGTACACAAACACATATATAAGTATCATTACATAGCTAGACAGATTTACATTACGGAAATGTTTAAGATGAGAAACAAAATTAAAAACACTTCAGAATCACAAAAATGTAGGGCTGAAAGGGACCCTGAGAGGTAACTCACTCCATCCCCCTGTGTTGAGGCACAACCCTAGTGTAATTCTAAATCAAAAAGTACAGTAAACAGTATTGTGTGAAATACAGTCTATGGAAAATAAATACAGGGGGTGTCAAGTTTCCTTCCCCACTTTGAACTCTAGGGTACAGAGGTGGGGACCTGCATGAAAACCTCCTAAGCTTACTTTTACCAGTTTAGGTTAAAATTTCCCCAAGGTACAAGTTATTTTACCCTTTGCCATTGGATTTCTACTGCCACCACCAAACTTTATCTGGGTTTACTGGGAAAAAGTAATTTGGACACATCTTTCCCCCCAAAATCCTCTTAACCCTTGCAGCCCACTTCCTGGGGAAGATTTGGTAAAAATCCTCACTAATTTGCATAGGTGACCACAGACCCAAACTCTTGGATCTTAGAACAATGAAAAAGCATTCAGTTTTCTTACAAGAAGACTTTTAATAGAAGTAAAGGAATCACTTCTGTAAAATCAGGATGGTAGATACCTTACAGGGTAATTAGATTCAAAACATAGAGAATCCCTCTAGGCAAAACCTTAAGTTACAAAAAAGACACACAGACAGGAATAATCATTCTATTCAGCACAGTTCTTTTCTCAGCCATTTAAAGAAATCATAATTTAACACATACCTAGCTAGATTACTTACTAAAAGTTCTAAGACTCCATTCCTGTTCTGTCCCCGGCAAAAGCAGCATACAGACAGACACAGATCCTTTGTTTTTCTCCCTCCTCCCAGCTTTTGAAAGTATCTTGTCTCCTCATTGGTCATTTTGGTCAAGTGCCAGCGAGGTTACCTTTAGCTTCTTAACCCTTTACAGGTAAGAGGATTTTTCCTCTGGCCAGGAGGGATTTTAAAGGGGTTTACCCTTCCCTTTATATTTATGACAGGGGGCATATGTTATTTTGTGATGCTTTTATACATATGATAGTATACCCACTAATTATACTCCTAAATTAAAGAAAGTGCTGTTTGCTGTACAATAAGCAAATCCTTTTAATGTTGCTTTTCTAAAAGCTAAAGAGGTGTTGAATCTGTTCTCTCCTCCATCCCCACCAGCGAACAAAAAGCAGGGAAGAGTGTAGGGTTTGAATGGTTCAGCTTTTTTTTTTTTTGAAAGATGGAAAAAGTCCTTAACCACTGTATTACTGTGAAGATTAAGTCTTTTGAAAATAATGTAACCTAGTAAAATTGACACACATATACTATTAACAAAGAATTTATTGATCCACTTACCAGAATGTACATTAATAAAAATAAGTCCTCACACAGCCTCAAAAGGGGTGGGGGGGCATGGTTGGGAGGACTTCCCAACTAATTGATATGATTTCTAAAGGCTGGTTCACAAAATCATTAGTGCTAGAAATTAATCTTTGAGCTATATTAGCTCAGAGACTCACACTTTCTTCACACTTTCCAAGCACAACCAAACTGCCATTAAGTTCAAGGTGCCCTCCATGATGCTTCTTCAGAGAAGCAAACTCATTTAAAAGAATGGAGTTTTGTATCGGCACCACAAAGCTATAGATGGAATAGTATTCTGCCATGCCTCGCATGGCAAATGGCTTTATGCTCATAGAATGAGCCAAATTCAGCTCTTTTACACTGATGCAGCTCCACTGAGATCAACGGATTCGTATCCATGTCAGTCACAGCTGGATTTGGACTATTTTAGGTCAGTCAACTTCTGTTATGACATACCGTATAAAAGATAGGGTTTTAGTCCTTTATCAAACTGTAACAGGAACAAACTTTGCCCTTCAGGTTTGGTTTTGCTCCGAGAAGTACCAGAATGTTGTTTTAGTGCCCCTGCCCCTACTTTTTCCCTCTCTACCACTGTTTTTTACTTCAAGGTGCAAGGTGTTGTGCAAGGTGTTTGTCCTCAACTGGACTCAAGGAAGTCTTAAGTTCTTCTTGGTACTTGACCTTTAGGGGAGTCACCACAGTCCTTCACTTTCCTTATCAGTTCTATTCTGTGTGGAGGTTCCATAATTCTTGTCCAGAGGACTCATTTAGTGCTTGAGGTGAAAGTTTTGCACCATCCTATCTGCCCTCAATAGACACAGATGTAACGCAGTTCAGTAGCAGGCTCTACTACCCTAATTTCCCCACACTGCTTTTATCAGCAACTAGTACTAAACTGAGTTATTACTAGTTTGCTGCCCCATTTGAATTCTGCATATCTAGTTTCTTCATAGAAATGTCCAGGCCTAGGAAACCACAGATAATACGTTATTAGGAGTGTATCAGAAGGGCCATGGCACCCCAGGCATTCTTAGAAGGTAAGCTACAGCTGGCAGTGGCAGCAGGTTGAGTTGCTGCCACCAAAAGATGAGGTGAAAGTTGGCATAGGACTTACGGTTTAGATAAAACAGTTTACCCATTCCTAACAGGCACTTACCTTACTGTTGTCCCCGTACTAAAACTCAGTAGGGGTGTTTGGCTGGCTACCAAAAGCCAAAAGTAAGGGGAAGGGTAGATTGGAAATCAGGATCCTGAGACTGACAATCCACAGGAACAATGGGGAGAGGCTAATGCTCCAGGTCAGCCTGTCTGACCAGGCAACCAGGCTAATCAGGGAGTCAGGAGAACAGGGCGGGTCCTGTCCTCTAGGTGAGTTGGAATTGCCTGGGTCAGACAGAGTGGGGCTGAGCTAAGGAGAAAGCAGGGGCTCAAGTTGAGCTGGAGAGCAGAGCTGTGCCAGAAAAGCAGCCCAGGAAGCAGTTCAGTGCTGGGAGCAGAGTCACAGAAGCAGTCCACAGACCAGACCTGTGCTGGGAGGAGAGCTGCAGCAATTAGAGCCAAAGAGGGCAGAGAAGCAGCCCATGGAGCGTAGGCAGAGTGGAGCTGGAGCAGTCTGAAGCCCGGTGCGGTGAGCAGCTGGGGAAGCGAGGGGAACCCTGGGCAGTGGGCCTGGCACAGGGAGCTGCCCCCAACCAAGAGGTCTTGCAGGCCAGATTTGGAAGGGGATCGTAACCCCGACAGGGCGGGGCAGATGCTGGGAAGACAGATCCTGCCATCTGAAGCCTGAGGATGTGTGGCCACTGCCAGAGCAAGTGTCCGACCCGCAGCATCCCTGCAGCTCTGTCAGGGCCTGAGAAGGAGGCCTGGGACGTGTGAGGAACAGACTGAACTTCCCTTACATTTCAGAGACCCTGGTTGTGATGTCCCTGTGCAACAGAGCAGGGTTATGTGTTTTCCTTTAACCATTCCCATTTTTTTCCTTTTTTAAAAAATTGATTGCTGTTTAATAAATTGTATTTGCTTTGAACTGTACATAATGATCATTGGGTCAGGGAAGCATCCAGTGCAGAGAGAAAACCCCACAGTGGGGACACCCTAGCCCGTGCCCTAAGTGACCATGACAAGGTTGGGAGTCGAGCCCCACCAGGAATTGTGGGCCCAGCCTTGTTGGGATTATAGGACTCTGCCACACAAGAGAGTGGAAGGGGAGCCCTTGAGATCAGGCAGTCCTCTGGGTAAAGGAAGGGGAAGCAAGGGTTTAGATCCTTTCACTAGCCTACTTCACCGGGGTAGTGTATAAGTCAGGAAAGTTCCTCACAATAGCAGGACCATTCCCCTGCTTATATATGTAACTTGACAGCTAAAGGAAATGGCGGGGGGAGGGGGGGAGAGACGTTCACAGTGTAGAAAACGGGTAGGGATCCATCCCAAATTAGCTGAATTGAACAACATAAGCAACTAACTATATGCCGTTAAAAGAAGCTGTCAAAAAAAAAAAAGCAGGTGTACTGCATGAGTGATGTAAGGCCCTGGGCAACTCTAACCTACTGTATTTTCTGAGCTCAAACTATTGTCAAAACATAACATAAACATCACCTGTAACAGTTATGCCTTTACATTTTTTGTAAAGCATTGGTAATATTTTCTTTTAAATATTTCTCACAGTGCACTAAGACTGTACTTGTTCAATGCATGAAATTATGTATTGATGTTTGGTTTACAAAGTTATAGAATATTGTAATTACAAGACTGGATCAGATATGTTGCCTATCTAATGTCTGACAGTGATGAGTTCTTCAGAGGTGGATAATTATGTAGTAATCTGCCCATACGGGAAGTGTTGGGGGTAGCTGGCCCACTGAAGGAAGGGGGCCAAGATAGCCTACCTCTGACAGGCACCACAAAGGGGAAAAGGCAACTCAGGTTCAGCTGGAGTAGTTAGCCCATTGAGTAACAGGGAGACAGTTAATTAGGCAAAGAAGACCTGGGCATGATAAAAGTCTGAGGACCTCAGTTAGAGAAGGACTCCTGAAGAGAAAGGGAACTTTTGGGGAATCTGAGCTAGTCAAAAGATTGGGAGGCAGGCCAGTTGGCTTGGGAGAGACCCTGAACGTGCAGGGAAAGGACTAGAGCTGCCCAGGCAGTGAAGAAGCCTGAGACTTTACAATAGAAGGAGTGACTGCTGAAACCTGAGACTTTTGTTTTGTGACTTAAGTTTTATATGGGCTGTAAGGTAAGGGTCTTTAAACCATTGTATGCATGATCATTTCAGAAGGCTTTATTAAGTGGAGATACTTTACTGCAAAGTACAGTGTTTTGACTTCTCCTTGGATGTACGTTTAAGAGCCCTCATTGTTACCTCATTGAGGGGGAAATTGAGGCAGGCCATAGCAGAGCCACACTGAGCTTCAAGGGGGTACTCAGGAAGTGATGGTGTTCCTTCTTCTTACAGGGGGCTTCTTCATAACATAGTCAGTTAGTGGTTAAAGCAAGAGAGCTATGTTACAGTCAGTATATTATAGCTGGGAACCCTTATATTGTCCTATAGAAGTCAAAGGAGTTCCATGTGATCTGTTGTAGGATTGAGACCAGGATCACAAAGAGAAGAGGACTCCTTGAAACCAATCATATCTATATTCTACTCCTTCAACCAAAAGCAGAGCTAAGTGAATAACTGACTTCCCAGTTTGGTAGAGATAAGATGGGTGAGGTAATATTTTTTTATTGGAACAACTTCTGTTGGTTAGAGAGACAAGCTTTCAAGCCATATAGAACTTGTCTGTCTCACCAACAGAAGTTGGTCCAATAAAAAATATTACCTCACCAACCTTGTGTCTCTAATATCCTGGGACTGAGATGGTCTATGCTGCATTCTCAGTTAGGTGGCAGTTCCAAAAATATCAAAACAAAAAGTTCAGCTTGACTCTAATCAAATCTGAAATTTTTCAGAAAGTCCATTTTGGGTCAATTAAAATGTTTTTCTTAAACTAAAACTGCTTGGAAACCAAACATTTTAAAGGACTAGAATTGTAAAATGAAGGAGGGAGGTGTGGTTGTAGTGGCTCCTTATAACATTTAGCCCAGTGATTAGGGCACTCATCTGGGAGGGTGAGAAGCTAAATTCAAATCCCTGTTCCAGAATGTGGATCTGAATGAAGGTCTTCTACATCCCAGATGAGTGCCCTGAGATTATAAGGGTTGTGCGTGGGTCGGTGCGTGTGTGTGTGTGGGGGGGGGCAGCACTACCAGTAGCTGCTGCTTTTTGCTATTGTGTGAAATATGTAATCCCTTTGTGAACCTAAGGGTGTTTTGTGGGCATATGTAACGCCGACAGACCCCGGTCGTCAACGGGCAGGATTGAACCGGGGACCTCTGTAGCTTAGTGCATGAGCTAAAAGCCAACTGGCTCATAGCTAAGGCTGTAGAGCAGACTCATTTCATCTCTCTCTAAGTGGTCTCGGTGCCACTAGATGGGATGGAACACCACACCCAGGAGGTGTGTAGGTTACACTTGCGCATGTGGTGAATTCATAAATAATTCTGGGTTGATTGAAACTGCATTTTTATTGAGTGAATAAGCTATTTGTACAAAATAACTTTGCCCAGCTGTAGCAGGAGTCTTACCTTATTGAGTTTACTTCTCACTTATTTTTTTGGAACTCAGAGGTAGACTGAGTAGAGAGAGATCACATGCTTGTTCTTTTATTCAGTTCCTGGTATAGGTCTCTGAAGTCATTCTTGATCGCTTTAGTCTCACTGTGCCTGCTGGCTATGTTTGGCTCTAACATGAGTGACAATAAGCTTCTTTTCTCCAATTGATTTTAAGATATCAGCCAGTCACTGTGAAACATTATAGACTCCAGCTCTCATGATGAGATAAAAACAAAATATAGGACAGGCATGCAAACATAATAAACTAATGAATTCTCAAAATCATCAAACTCATGCAGGTGCACAAACCATAACACTCACTGAAAATACTTGTGTTGAATGTACTAACCTAAATATCTACACATTCTATCTGGCATGCATTCTCTAAAGAAAATACTTTTCAGTACCAGTTCACTCTGCTTCCTGATGAGGCTAACTTTTTTTTTTTAATCTGACATGAGATTTGACACATCCCAATAGTTTTCCTTTGGTTAATACTTTTGTTACCATATAACTGCAACACTGGCTATTAGATTAAAGGAAAAAAAATATAGAATTAATATTTAGTTGTCTGTTTCTAGTTAATGCACTAAGTGTTGTGGAGAGGAAGAAGACAAAAGAAGAGATGATCTCTGCCCTGAAAAGCATTAATCTGACTTCTGTATGTAATCTTATCTTTGGAACTGCATTAAACAGTTGTAACCTGATCTATAGATTATGAATAAGAATTCCCACTTATCACTTTAGGGGTAGACAAGTTTTTGACACTACATCCCATATTCTTCCCAGTGATATGATCTGATTATGACATAATTACAATGTATTTTATGCGAGATAAATCATGTGAAGTATCACTGGAAAAGTTATGATTTGCTGAATATGATTATCCTATTTGTATGCATGTATCATTTTTGTATCTGAAGTTATGAATATTGACTATGTAACTGTATTTAAAATGTAGTTATACCTGGGTAGACCCCACTAGACAAGATGCTTTCAGTAAGGATTGTGGGGAAGCGCCTATTTAGGGCAATGGGCCATTAGGAGAAAAAAAAAACAATAGGCATTAGGAGAAGCTTATTTCCCACCTGGGGAGCCTTCCTGAAAATCCTACAGACAGCCTCTGAGTAATGGCTGCTCTGATTCTACAAGGACATGTGATGAGACCACACATCTCTGGTCTCCATCTTGGGATGGCTGTATTTTTCCACAAACTGGTTTGGGGCCCAAGCTTTGGGAACAAAGGATTCCTGCCATATGCAAAAGCTATATAAAGTAGGGAGTGACATCTGATGTTCTTCACTCCCCACCCAAGAAGACCCCTGGAAACATCTGAGGAACAAAGACTGAACTGTGGAAAGTGCTGGACCCAGGGTTTCTAGCCTGTGAATGAAACACCTGGGGATACCAAGTCTAAAGCAAGTGCAGCTTGCCCCTTAAGAAACTGCAGCCTGGTTGTATCATCTCTTAGGGTGAGAATCTGCTATTCATATCCAACCTTTTAGTATATTAGCTTACTTTGTGTTTATTTTCTAGGTAATCTGCTTTGATCTGTTTCTATCACTTATCACTTAAAATCTTTTGTAGTTAATAAACTTGGTTTTTGCTTTATCTAAACCAGTGAGCTGGAGTGAAGTATGTGGGAATCACAACTCCAGGGCAAAGACTGTTGCATATTCCTCTCCATGTTGAGGGAGGGGGTGAATTGTATGAGCTTACGCTGTGAAGCACAAGACAGCATAATTTTGGGTTTATACTCCAGAGGGGACGTGTGCCTGAGGAGCTGGGAGTTGCCTTAGCTGTAGCCTTCCTATGCAGGGGCTGGTCAGAGAGCCTGCATATAACTGCAGCTCGGTGTGTTCCTAACTGTGTGCAGGCTGGAGGGCTTTGCAGCTTGTCACATGAGTAATGTGAGAGGGAGCCCAGAATGGTGGGTCAGGGGGTTCAGTGATACCCCAGTTCGAGGTGGCACCCTGGGGGGGAACCCATCACAAGGTACTTGTCCCAAGATGGGGCCCAGTATTAAAATTATTATATAATTTTGGAACCCCGATGTGCACAGGTGCAACGCTCACACTATAGGAATGCTTTTATTTACAAATAAATAATTTACTAATACATTTAGCAAAGTCTCACACACTATATAACTCACTAAGGTAGATAGTGATAATACAGAAAGTACATCTGAACATCCATACTCACACCCGCATCCCTTGCAGAACAACTTGAAATGTTAGCCATTATCTTCCTCATCACCATCACTTTCCTCATCCTCACCAGTGGCCATCATTCTGTCCCCTCACAAGGGCTGCATCTCTTTCTCTCTCTCTCCTTGGCCTACTGCTCTGGGATGCCGCTTTAATAATATATTATGCTGACATTATCATGTCTAATGCATATTCAGTAGGGATTTCTCCCTTCTTCCTTATTTGTATTTCTTCCCCTTACCAATGTTCAGGTGTCCTTTTTCTATAGGTTAGTATATTTATGATTTCACCCCATTATCATATGTCAGTTCATTGCCATAGCTCTCTTGAGGTCATTTGTTCTGTCCAAAACCTTCGAGAATCTGGTGTGTGTTTGTGTTTCTATGTTTGGCTTATCACTTCATGGACAAAATCCCCACTTCCGTTCGATTTCCAGTGCCCCAAAACTTATGGGTTACCTAAAATTATCTATGACACAGTTCATAGGCCTCAAGCTTCATGCTAACTGCTGAAGCCAGTGTCTTACAGGACACAGGCCTGTAAGTTCCTTGCATTACTGCAGAATATAATACAAAACAGTGAATATAATAGAGGTAAGTCCACTGGGCTAACAGAGTGTCTCCTAAAACTGATGTAGTTGCCGTTAATACCAGTTTGCAAGCTGCACTGCATTTTAGAGGGACAAAGATTCTTTTGTGAGGTTATGCAATGAACCTTTAAGTTTAATATGTTTTATTATCTCTAAGTGTATAAATATCAGTTTCTGCAGGAAAAATACATTCTTTCATTTGACTTTTTGACTTCTATAGGTCAAGTAATCTTGTAAATTCAGTCTGGGAATTACATTATTCCTATCCAGGGTACGAATATAATTCTCTCCTTTGCTTTATGTATTTAATAGCTAGCTATTAAATGTCAATTAGTTCTCTGAACCTATATATGCTTTATACACTCTACAATCAATATAAGCACTGACTCTGAAGATAAAGTAACCCATACAAGCAATGGCACATACTGTCAAAAGAAATGTCAGGTGTCCATATTAGCTGTCCATCAAATCTGATTCTGCTGATCTTTTAAAACTCACATGAACTTCATGTGGACTTACATATGTGTGAAGACTGTAGGAACAGGTTCAGTATATAATTCTATTCACAGTATTAGTATTATTGGTATTAGTCATGAGTTCATGTTTTACCAGCTGAAATTCTAGTCAGTTGAATACTGCAGTGACACATTCATACTGATATAGATCCAGTGTGATTTAGCCAACATATTGAAAAGTGTGCCTTGATTTTGGGTGCCTCTATCTTTGGATGACCAGTTTGACTTGGTTTAAAGTAGTATGATGTTCAGAAAGTATTGAGCACCCAGCCTGGTAATTGGGCCCCTTGTGCTTGTGTATTGTGATACTGTCTTTAATTACAGGACCACATGCTTTTGTGCCACAGGACCCCTGCCTCATTCATGTTCTGATCCCAAGCCCTTTGAAATCAACAGGAAAGACTTCCCTCAGTGCACAGGATAGGATATACAGGGCCTCTTAATTCTGGCATTTCCTAACTTTTTAGTGATTGACTTTGCAATCTTAATATAACTTTATTGTATTTTCTTGTACATCATGTATTAAGGCCCAATTATACATTCCCCAATATTGCACATATATCCCTGAAGTGGGGCTTTGATATAAAATTAGTAACACAACCTAATAATTTTATAACTTAGTCATTTTAATCTCCAGATGTACGCTTCAGTTTGGAAAGGTAAAGCTTACCTGGTATTGACTACTGTTGGAATTATTAATATTTCAAATTATTAATATGGGAAACCACCAGACACTCATTTAATCATAATTTTTTTATTAAATCCAAAGGCAAAATAGTATTTAAACAATTGCTCTAAACATGCCTAAAAAGCCAAAATAATAATCAATTTACTATATTCAAACTGTAATAAAACATTTATAGGTATTTGGTGATGATACTTTCAAACCGGGTAAACCCGGGGGGTGCTTAGACACATACTGGTCGTCTTGAGCGTAATCAGGCAGGTATTAGCAAGGAATCTTTAAGAGTTTGCTTTTTACACACTTTATCAATCAAGTTATGTCTTTGACAATCACTGTCTTCAGCTAAAAAGACAATTTGAGACAATTCACTCTTGTTTCTAGTCTTAGTCCAGGTGAGATTCACAACCTCCTTTCTTCCCAAAAGCCTTTCCTCCCTATCTTCTCCCCCAGAAGAAAAGTGGGAAGGTTTTGTGCTTCATTTCTTTTAAGACAGTTTTTTTCTTTGTCTTGTTACTGCAGCTCTTTATTTTATTACTTTTTGAACCATATGTCCTTCCCACATTATAGGTAATAAGTAATCCTACCTATTCTCATGGCCTTTTTTTACTTGCTGATTGGGACCTTTTATTATGTATAAACAGTTGGTGGAAGATCCACCATCAACTTCTAATTGGTGTCAATTCTAATGACATTAAATTCTAGGTAGAGCTGGTCAGAAACTTTCTGACTGAACGTTTGTCAGAAAATACCAATTAATTGAAATTAAAACATTTTGCAGGAGCATGCTGATTTTGATTAATAGTCCAACAGAAGATACGTTTCAAAACTTACCTGTCACACAGGTCTTCATCAGAAACCTGCTTGGTTTCTTGTCAGCTTACCCACCCAGCTCCTCAGCAGCCTGACCCAAATTGGGAACCCAGTGATTCCAGGGTCCTTGGCTCCAGGGCAGCCTGTCAAAAGACTTTTCCTCAGGGTTGGGGACCCAGGGTTTCAGGAGCCTGAAATCCCCCAGGGTCTAGGTTTCCAGGTCTGCCACAGGGAACCTGGAAATCCTAAGAGACTTCTAGGATTTCTGCCATGGAGTTGGGAGCCGGGCCTGGGGGCTGCAGCCGAGCAGGGAGCCTTGGAGCCTCCAGGGGAAATTTCACTTTGCATTTTTTTAAATAAAATATTTTTGGAATTTCCCTTCCATGAGCAACTTCAGAATTTTTTTTTTGTTGTTCCAAAATGGAATCCTCCCACACCCCCAATTTTAGAACTTGGAGCAGAAGGGAAATTGTGACTTTCAATTAGCTGTAATTCTGGGTTCTGTCAAATCCCTGATGAAGTGAACTCAAACTTTCCTACTGGTCTACTTCAGACACAAACCTTTGTCAATACCATGAAGGTCAGCAGATTCAAACCAGTGAGGAGAGAATTCCAGAATCAAGAACTCAATTAACGAAAATTCTCAGTTAGCTCCTTCCCTGTTAAGACCTGGTTGCTATTACTATGAATGCTGCAGCCTATTTCACATTCCACAGCATCACAGAAAGAGAGAATCTGTCTCTATGGTAACCAGAATCCAAACCATAGGGTGCATTATAGGCTGAGGTCAATGCCCTGAACTGCATTCGGAAATGAATTGGAAGCCATCGTAGACTATTGCGAACAGATGTCATAATCTCCTTTTATTTAATTTTCCCGGCTATCCCCATGTAGACAAAGCCTTAAATAACTGGGCAGCTACGACTTTTGCTAGCTGAACCTTTCTAGTGTTTTTTTCCAAAGGAATACCCCTGTTTACTCTGGAAGTGATGACAAAGGTATCATTCACTGTGATGTGATCTACACTGGAAAGGAAAGGGTCATCACAATATTCTACTCTGGCATAATGTAAATGAGTGGTGGGAATCTTGCTGATATTAGCCATGAATACAGTACAACCTTTGTGAAGCTTAATGACAAAAGGCAGGTAATACCCTCTCCCCATCTCCATCTCTACATTACAGAATTACCTGTGTCTCACTTAGATTGAACCTCAGATAGACACAACAGAAACTGAGAGATTACTCAGGCAGGTATGATGAAAGAGAACTAAACCATATCCTCTACAGAGTGAAGGCTACACAAGCTACCTCAAAGCACTATATGGAAAATTAGCAACACTAGGAGAGGACTTCCTGAGTAAGTTCCTACCACAACTTGCGTAAGATCTGCTGACATCCTATTCTCCTTCAGTGAAGCATGATCTGTTTCCACCAAAACTGGGTGGGTCTCCCCAAACGTGAAATATTTTGGTCTACATTGTGAATACTAGTCTAACGTTTTCCAATTTTCTCCTGCACCTGAGGGAGTGGAATTGGCCATGATAAAGAGATGATGACGATGTATTTGGCCCAAATGAATTCAGTTTTGTCTGAGAGGTTTACGTCAATCTCATTGGAAAACACTCAACTTCGCATCTTAGCAGAGCTAGCCCAGACTCGCTAAGCTGTCAAATATGAAGATCGGTTTAGTTCTTTGTTGTTCCCACCATATGAGAACTCTCACGACCATGTGGAGAGTGATCACTGGGTGTTTAAGGTTCTTGCAGCAGATTTGCTTTATTCTGTTTACACACACACTGCCTCTGAAAAGCTCAGCCCTTAAAGGCACAGTCCCCAATACTGCACATAACACATGATTTCAGAAAACTTTATGCTATATTTTCAGAATTAGCTGGGTCATAACTTCTGCCACCAGAACTCTAGCTTCCTCCCTTCTTGCTTCACCTATCAGAGGTCATCTGAACATAAAGGTTTACTGTCAGATTAACACAGAAAGAAAAGATATTTAGGGACTGCTATATTTAGAGACGAGGGCAAAAGATAATCCTAGTGCAATGCAAGAGAATATATATTACTTATTAGGCCAACAGAGTGGTCCCTGGTTTGTATGCATTATGATACAATCATTAATTACATGATCACATACTATTTCTTCCACAAGACTTTTGCCTCATTTAATGGTGTGCATAGAGTGGGTGTTTGTAACAATGTGATCAATGCACCTCAGAATCTGCACCTTTCAGTTAACTGCAACTTAAAGTTTTTTTGTTTTGTTTTCAAAATGTATGTATACTATGTATATGTATGTACAGCATCAGCGCCCTTAAACAGTTTACTCCAGTTCTAGAGATTATTCGGTCTAGTGGTATTCCTCATTAAGTATAGAGAATATTGCTGAAACCAGTAACATTTAAAAATTGACTGAACTTTTTCAGTTACCCACTGTATGTATGTATGTATGTATGTATATGTATTAAATACACTTCAGCCTTTTCCAGTTTCAAATTTAAAAAGTAATAGGCAAATTAACATATTCAAAGAATGAATTAAAAAAGTTGTTGAAAAATAACAAAAATTAAAATTACTCTCTTTTCATTTTAAAACGGTAATCATATCCTTGGCCATGCAGTGGCCCATTTGCACCACTCAGTTGGTGCGAAGGAGCTATAAAGCCAATTTAACTGGTTACCTAAGGATTAGATGTATCCTTAGATAGAATATAACTAGCTATCACAACTCTCTGCCACCTCTTTACATTGCAATCCCAAATTCAGGGGACAAATAAGGGTATTCCTTAGAAAAATGCTCAACTGCACACAATTTAGAGAAACACATAGGATCAGAGGAATGCATAGATGGTGTAAAGCCACCTTTGACCCCTACCACTTAGGTCCTGTCTCAAGTGCAACTCAGTCAGACCCAAAAATAGAGGCCTTCATATGTAGTGAATTTTGTGTTTGTCGATAACATAGATATAATATAACTAAATTCCACACACTGTGTATCTGTTCCTATATTCTTCCTGAGCATCAGAAGCTTACAGTTTAAAGTAGAGAACTTTTTCCCCAAACTTTCTACTATGAATGTCCTTGTAGCTATTCAGCTGGAGCCAGCTTTTTTGAAGGAAATAGTCATTGTTTATTCCTTGGCATTATATAGATGGTTAGGTGTCTGACTGGCTGTTCAAAGCACAGGGATGAGCTACTCATCTGTGGTATATAACAAGCTGACGATATGGATGTCACACTTCCTACGGATTGCAAACAGACCATGAATTCAATGCTGTGTGCAACTTTGGTTGATCTTAGCTGTGCCTATTGATAAATGGAATATCCTCCAGTAGGCAAGGTAACAGATAGGAGATTGCTTCCTGAGCAGGCGGGTCTCTCAAACAAGCTCTCCCTGGGGAAAATAATTCAATTCATAAAACATTCTCTGCTCGTGAGAGGCCTAGGAAGGGAATAGAGGTGATACAGGTCAGAATTTAGGGGAAATGACAGAATGAGGGATTTGGATAACACTTGTGGAACCTGACTACAACCAATCTCTCTTCAATCAAATTGACATTAATTTTTAAAGTAGGAAAATTATTAAAATATTTCCTGTTCAGCAGAGAATTTGAAATCAAGACATACTTGAAATATATATATTTTTAGTTGCTTAATTTAATTTTGATCTGAGTGGTAACCAGATGATACCTATTGCCCTGCTGTAAAGGCATACAGTAGTTTCAGTAAATTAATTTTTGCTTAAATTAGGTGAAAATTAGCTAACAGTTCTTGAGTGGTTTTTATTTATAGACAAATGACACTTTTTCCCCCCCTCTTAGAAGAAAAGACGATGTAGGAATTTGGAAAGAGAGGAATAAGAGAAAAGAAATCATAATAAGGAGCAAAAAGGTAAAGGACGACACCACTCCAGGGAGTGACAGAAAATTAAATGTACCAAAACCTCCAGTGTTCCATACAATCACTTCAGAGTCTGAGAATGTTATTCAGGTCTTTTGAATGTTCTCTTTCCATCCCTTCAGAACTGTGACTTCTTTGTCAAATATTTCACACTGACTATTTGTGCTGAAGATAAACCCACATTTTGAAATCCATGAGTCATGTTTAGGGCCCTACCAAATTCACTTATCATTTTGGTCAATTTCATGGTCATAAGATTTTTTTTTAAATAGTCAACTTCACTGTTTTAGATGTTTACATCTGAAATTCCATGCTGTTGTAACCCATGGGATCCTGACCCCAAAGGGGATGATGTGGATCTGACCTGGCTCTTGGAGCGGCCCTTGCAGCGGAAGAGGAAGTTCCATCCTTCTCCAGCCTGGGCTGGGACTAGCAGCTGGAGACCAGGACAAGGAAGGAACCTCAGCCTTGGTCTACACTAGGACTTTAGGTCAAATTTAGCAGCGTTAAATCAATGTAAACCTGCACCCGTCCACACAATTGTCAAGGTTCCTCCCCCACTCTGAACTCTAGGGTACAGATGTGGGGACCTGCATGAAAAACCTCCTAAGCTTATCTTTACCAGCTTAGGTCAAAACTTCCCCAAGGTACAAAATATTACCCCCGTTATCCTTGGAATGGCCGCTACCACCACCAAACTAATACTGGTTACTGGGGAAGAGCTGTTTGGACGCGTCCTTCCCCCCAAAATACTTCCCAAAACCTTGCACCCCACTTCCTGGACAAGGTTTGGTAAAAAGCCTCACCAATTTGTCTAGGTGACTACAGACCCAGACCCTTGGATCTTAAGAACAATGAACAATCCTCCCAACACTTGCACCCCCCCTTTCCTGGGAAATGTTGGATAAAAAGCCTCACCAATTTGCATAGGTGACCACAACCCCAAACCCTTGGATCTGAGAACAATGAAAAAGCATTCAGTGTTTTACAAGAAGACTTTTAATAAAAAATAGAAGTAAATAGAAATAAAGAAATCCCCCCTGTAAAATCAGGATGGTATATATCTTACAGGGTAATTAGATTCAAAAACATAGAGAACCCCTCTAGGCAAAACCTTAAGTTACAAAAAAGATACACAGACAGAAATAGTTATTCTATTCAGCACAATTCTTTTCTCAGCCATTTAAAGAAATCATAATCTAACACATACCTAGCTAGATTACTTACTAAAAGTTCTAAGACTCCATTCCTGTTCTGTCCCTGGCCAAGACGACTACAGACAGACACTTTGTTTCTCTCCCTCCTCCCAGCTTTTGAAAGTATCTTGTCTCCTCATTGGTCATTTTGGTCAGCTGCCAGCGAGGTTACCTTTAGCTTCTTAACCCTTTACAGGTGAGAGGAGCTTTCCCCTGGCCAGGAGGGATTTCAAAGGGGTTTACCCTTCCCTTTATATTTATGACACGCCCCCCAAATCTCAGCTAGGGTGAAACCCTGGCTGGGATTTCTTCCTGGAGCTCTAGGAAAACAGAGTTAATAAGACACATGCATCTCTAAATATACTACCAAGTACATAAAGACTAACAATATTTTCCACATCTCAAGGACGATTTTAACCAGTTGATTCTGGGAAACTTTCACGGGAGAGTGCATCAGCCACTTTGTTAGAAGCTCCTGAGATGTGTTGGATGTCGAAATCAAAATCTTGGAGAGCTAAACTCCACCGAAGAAGTTTTTTGTTAGTTTCTTTGATGGTGTGAAGCCACTTTAGTGCAGCATGGTCGGTTTGCAGGTGGAAACGCCGTCCCCAAACATATGGGCGTAGCTTTTCCAGAGCGTAGACAATGGCATAACATTCTTTTTCAGTGACTGACCAGTTGCTTTCCCTCTCAGACAGTTTTTTGCTGAGAAACACTACAGGGTGGAATTCTTGATCAGGTCCTTTCTGCATTAAAACTGCTCCCACACCACGCTCGGATGCATCTGTGGTTACTAGGAACGGTTTGTCAAAGTCTGGGGCCCTTAGTACAGGGTCAGACATGAGTGTCGCTTTAAGCTTTAAGCCTTCTGACACTTTCCGGTCCACTGAACAGCATTTGGCTGTTTCTTTTTGGTTAGGTCTGTCAGTGGGGCAGCGATTTGGCTGTAGTGCGGTACAAATCGTCTGTAATAACCGGCCAAGCCTAAGAAGGATTGAACCTGTTTCTTTGACTTTGGGACAGGCCACTTTTGGATAGCATCCACTTTGGCCTGTAGGGGGCTGATAGTTCCTTGACCCACCTGGTGTCCAAGGTAAGTCACTCTGTTTAGGCCTATTTAACACTTCTTAGCCTTAACAGTTAGTCCTGCCTCCCTTATGCGCTCAAGGACTTTTTGTAGATGTTCCAGGTGGTCTGCCCAGGAATCCGAAAATATGGCCACATCGTCAAGGTAGGCGACTGCATATTCTCCTAATCCCGCTAGGAGACCATCTACAAGTCTTTGGAAAGTGGCGGGTGCATTTCGCAGCCCGAAAGGGAGTACATTAAATTCATACAGCCCAAGATGTGTGATGAAGGCTGACCTTTCCTTGGCAGATTCATCTAGCGGTACCTGCCAGTACCCCTTGGTTAAGTCCAAGGTAGAGATGAACTGGGCCCTTCCCAGTTTCTCTAATAGTTCATCTGTGCGTGGCATGGGATAGTTGTCTGGGCGAGTTACAGCATTTAGCTTACGGTAGTCCACGCAAAAACGTATTTCCCCATCTGGTTTGGGAACTAGAACCACTGGAGATGCCCATGCACTTTCAGAGGGGCGGATTACACCCATCTGTAACATATCCTGGATCTCCCGTTCTATAGCAGTTTTAGCTTGAGGAGACACCCGGTAAGGTTGGACCCTAATTGGGTGAGCATTACCTGTGTCAATGGAGTGGTATGCCCGTTCAGTCAGTCCTGGGGTGGCTGAGAACGTTGGCGCGTAGCTAGTGCACAGCTCCTGGATCTGCTGTCGCTGCATACGCCCAAGGGTCATGGAGAGGTTCACCTCTTCCACACCACCAGCACATTTCCCTTCGTAGTAGACACCTTCAGGCCACTCAGCGTCGTCTCCTCCCTGGGCTGTAAACTGACAAACCTTTAATTCTCTGGAATAAAAGGGCTTTAGAGAATTAATATGATACACCTTAGGCTTTCGGTTGGAGGTGGGGAATGCTATGAGATAATTAACAGCTCCCAGGCGCTCCTGGACCACGAATGGCCCTTCCCACGATGCTTCCATTTTATGGGCCTGGAGCGCCTTTAAGACCATGACCTGGTCTCCTACTTTGAAGGAACGCTCTCTGGCATGTTTATCATACCAGGCTTTTTGCTCTTTTTGAGCATCCTGTAAGTTTTCTCTAGCAAGGGCTAAAGAGGTTCGGAGGGTGTTTTGTAGGTTGGTTACAAAGTCCAGAATGTTAGTTCCTGGAGAAGGTGTAAATCCCTCCCATTGCTGCTTCACCAACTGCAATGGCCCCTTAACCTCACGGCCATATACAAGTTCAAATGGGGAAAACCCTAAACTGGGATGTGGTACAGCTCTGTAGGCAAAGAGCAACTGCTGCAATACTAGGTCCCAATCATTGGAGTGCTCATTTACGAATTTACGTATCATGGCCCCCAAAGTTCCATTAAACTTCTCCACCATGCCATTTGTTTGATGATGGTAAGGAGTGGCAACCAAGTGATTTACCCCATGAGCTTCCCAAAGGTTTTTCATAGTTCCTGCCAGGAAATTAGTCCCTGCATCTGTGTGGATGTCGGAGGGCCAACCTACCCTGGCAAAAATGTCTGCTAGTGCCTGGCACACACTTTTAGCCCTGGTGTTGCTTAGAGCTACTGCTTCCGGCCATCGGGTGGCAAAATCCATGAAAGTCAGTATGTACTGCTTTCCTCTGGGTGTCTTTTTCGGAAAAGGACCCAGAATATCCACAGCTACTCGCTGAAATGGAACTTCAATGATGGGGAGTGGCTGGAGAGGAGCTTTGACCTGGTCTTGGGGTTTTCCCACTCTTTGGCACACCTCACAAGACTGGACATAGGTAGAAACATCCTTGCCCATTCCCTCCCAGTGGAATGACCCCCCCAAACGGTCTTTGGTCCTGTTCACCCCAGCATGGCCACTAGGGTGATCATGGGCTAAGCTCAAGAGCTTGGCCCGGTATTTAGTTGGAACTACCAACTGTCTCTGAGGATGCCAGTCTTCCTGGTGTCCCCCAGAAAGAGTTTCCTTGTATAAAAGTCCTCTTTCTACAACAAACCTGGATCGATTAGAAGAGCTGAGAGGCGGTGGGTTGCTCCGTGCCGCCGTCCAAGCTCTCTGGAGGCTTTCATCTGCTTCCTGTTCGGTCTGGAACTGTTCCCTTGATGCTGGAGACATCAGTTCCTCATGGGATTGTGGACCTAGGCTTGGTCCCTCTGGAAGCGATATAGGGGATGGAGCTGTTTCTGTTGACTGTGAACCGCTCTCCGCTGGTGCACTATGTTGGGATTCAGGCTCCGGCTGAGCCTCTTGTGTAGGGTTATCGGCTGCTGCCAGTTCAGGTTCGGTGGGGCCCTCTGGTGTTGAGGTTGCAAGTACTGGATTCAGTGCTGACACGGGGTCTGGTGTTGGTTGTTTGGCTGGTTCCGGTTCTGGGACTGGTTCCGTCTGGGTCTCCGGGACTGGATCCACTACTGCTGTTGCAGACATTGGCCTGGGGTCCAGGTCCATCACCTCTGACTGGGTCCTGATAGAAGTTTCCGGAACAGAGCTAGGCCTCACGGCTTGTTTAGCCTGGTTGCGGGTGACCATTCCCACCCTCTTGGCCTGCTTCACATGATTGGCCAAGTCTTCCCCCAACAGCATGGGGATGGGATAATCATCATAGACTGCAAAAGTCCACATTCCTGACCAGCCCTTGTACTGGACAGGCAACTTGGCTGTAGGCAAATTGAAAGAGTTGGACTTGAAGGGTTGAATCGTCACTTGGATCTCTGGGTTGATTAAATTGGGGTCCACTAAGGAAGCATGGATAGCTGACACTTGTGCTCCGGTGTCCCTCCACGCGGTGACCTTCTTCCCACCCACACTCACAGTTTCCCTCCGCTCCAAGGGTATCTGGGAGGTATCTGGGCCTGTGGACCTCTGGTGTGATTCCGGTGCAATGAACTGTAATCTGTTGGGGTTCTTGGGGCAGTTGGCCTTTACATGCCCCAGCTCGTTACACTTAAAACATCGTCCAGCTGACGGGTCACTGGGGCGAGGAGGGTTGCTGGAGAACGGGGTGGTGGGACGATAAGGGGTCTGGAGGGTTCTTTGGGAGGTAGGTGGGGCTTTGGGCGGCCCCCGGTAATAGGGTGTGGTCTGGGGTGGTCCCTTCTGGTCTCCGCTCCAACTGCGACCAGTTTTCTTCTTCTCTGCCACCTCCACCCATCTGGCTCCAATCTCTCCTGCCTCAATTACAGTTTTGGGTTTCCCATCTAGGATGTATCTTTCTATTTCCTCAGGAACACCCTCTAAGAATTGTTCCATTTGCATTAGGAAGGGCAAATTTACTGGAGATTCAACACTTGCTCCTGATATCCAGGCATCCCAATGTTTTACAATGTGGTAGGCATGTCGGGTAAATGACATGTCTGGTTTCCACCTTAGGGCTCTGAACCTCCGACGAGACTGCTCGGGTGTTATCCCCATTCTGACTCTCGCCTTGGATTTAAACAGTTCATACTTGTTCATGTGTTCTTTAGGCATTTCAGCTGCCACCTCAGCTAAGGGTCCACTGAGCTGCGGCCTCAGCTCTACCATGTATTGGTCAGTAGAGATGTTGTACCCAAGGCAGGCCCTTTCGAAGTTTTCTAAGAAGGCCTCAGTATCATCACCTGCCTTGTAGGTGGGGAACTTTCTGGGATGGGAAGTGGTACCTGGAGAAGGATTGCTAGGGTTTGTTGGTATATTCTGCTGGGCCTTTATCCTCTCCATCTCCTCCACATGCTTCCTCTCTTTTTCCTTCTCCTCCTCCTTCAGCCGCATGAGTTCTATCTGTCTTTCATGTTCCCTTTGTTTTTCCTCAGCCTGAAATTTGGCTAATTCCAGCTGTAGTCGAGCTGAGGATTTGGCCATTCTAACCTCTCTGTTTTTAACTAACTTTACACCCGAGGTTTAGAAATAAACAAACAAAACTTGGCTGTAAAATTTTGCTGTGCTGGAATAGAATACCTATTCTCTGATAGTGATTGTCAGCCTACAGAAAAAGACAATTCCCTTGTCTCTGCTCTGGGCCCAAATTAAAGCAAAAAACCTCCAACTACTTGGAAACCTGCTTACCCAGCCCAAAGAAGAAAAAAAATTTCTTTTCAAACCTGTGCTCCTTGTAAAACAAAAAAAAAAATCAAAATCCTAAAAAAAACCCTGCCACTTTTGTCTCCAGGCAAATGGGTAGAGCACACACCCCCTATTTACTTTTAGGAAGAAAAGAAAAAAAAAAACCTCTGGGTTGGAAGACTGTGAATTTCCCTGCAGGAGTTAAGTACCCTGCCTCCAGGCAAAGAAAACCTGCAATTCACAAGATAATCCCCTTTTGTCTCTGCTTGGCCACAAAGCAGAGAGAAACCAAGCTGCTTTCAGTTTCAAAGCTGCCTTCTGGACTTCCTAAAAATTCCTTTTTAAAATCTGTATTTCTAGTTCAAAAAATCTCAACTGGATCTCAAAATGATTTCAGGTTAATCCCACCACTGTGCCACCATGTCAAGGTTCCTCCCCCACTCTGAACTCTAGGGTACAGATGTGGGGACCTGCATGAAAAACCTCCTAAGCTTATCTTTACCAGCTTAGGTCAAAACTTCCCCAAGGTACAAAATATTACCCCCGTTATCCTTGGAATGGCCGCTACCACCACCAAACTAATACTGGTTACTGGGGAAGAGCTGTTTGGACGCGTCCTTCCCCCCAAAATACTTCCCAAAACCTTGCACCCCACTTCCTGGACAAGGTTTGGTAAAAAGCCTCACCAATTTGTCTAGGTGACTACAGACCCAGACCCTTGGATCTTAAGAACAATGAACAATCCTCCCAACACTTGCACCCCCCCTTTCCTGGGAAATGTTGGATAAAAAGCCTCACCAATTTGCATAGGTGACCACAACCCCAAACCCTTGGATCTGAGAACAATGAAAAAGCATTCAGTGTTTTACAAGAAGACTTTTAATAAAAAATAGAAGTAAATAGAAATAAAGAAATCCCCCCTGTAAAATCAGGATGGTATATATCTTACAGGGTAATTAGATTCAAAAACATAGAGAACCCCTCTAGGCAAAACCTTAAGTTACAAAAAAGATACACAGACAGAAATAGTTATTCTATTCAGCACAATTCTTTTCTCAGCCATTTAAAGAAATCATAATCTAACACATACCTAGCTAGATTACTTACTAAAAGTTCTAAGACTCCATTCCTGTTCTGTCCCTGGCCAAGACGACTACAGACAGACACTTTGTTTCTCTCCCTCCTCCCAGCTTTTGAAAGTATCTTGTCTCCTCATTGGTCATTTTGGTCAGCTGCCAGCGAGGTTACCTTTAGCTTCTTAACCCTTTACAGGTGAGAGGAGCTTTCCCCTGGCCAGGAGGGATTTCAAAGGGGTTTACCCTTCCCTTTATATTTATGACAACAATGAAGCCCTTTATTTCGACTTAAAGGGCTCTTAAAATTGATTTCCTTACTCCACCCCTGACAAGTGGATTAGCGCTTAAATCGACCTTGCTGGCTCGAATTTGGGGTACTGTGGACACAATTTGATGGTATTGGCCTCCGGGAGCTATCCCAGAGTGCTCCATTGTGACTGCTCTGGACAGCACTCTCAACTCAGATGCACTGGCCAGGTAGACAGGAAAAGAACCGCAAACTTTTGAATCTCATTTCCTGTTTGGCCAGCGTGGCAAGCTGCAGGTGACCATGCAGAGCTCATCAGCACAGGTGACCATGATGGAGTCCCAGTATTGCAAAAGAGCTCCAGCATGGACCGAACGGGAGGTATGGGATCTGATCGCTGTTTGGGGAGAGGAATCTGTGCTATCAGAACTCCGTTCCAGTTTTCGAAATGTCAAAACCTTTGTCAAAATCTCCCAGGGCATGAAGGACAGAGGCCATAACAGGGACCCGAAGCAGTGCCGCGTGAAACTGAAGGAGCTGAGGCAAGCCTACCAGAAAACCAGAGAGGCGAACAGCCGCTCCGGGTCAGAGCCCCAAACATGCCGCTTCTATGATGAGCTGCATGCCATTTTAGGGGGTTCAGCCACCACTACCCCAGCCGTGTTGTTTGACTCCTTCAATGGAGATGGAGGCAATACAGAAGCAGGTTTTGGGGACGAAGAAGATGATGATGATGATGATGATGAGGTTGTAGATAGCTCACAGCAAGCAAGCGGAGAAACCGGTTTTCCCGACAGCCAGGAACTGTTTCTCACCCTGGACCTGGAGCCAGTACCCCCCGAACCCACCCAAGGCTGCCTCCTGGACCCAGCAGGCGGAGAAGGGACCTCTGGTGAGTGTACCTTTTAAAATACTATACATGGTTTAAAAGCAAGCATGTGAAAGGATTACTTTGCCCTGGCATTCACGGTTCTCCTAGATGTAGTCCTAAAGCCTTTGCAAAAGGTTTCTGGGGAGGGCAGCCTTATTGCGTCCTCCATGGTAGGACACTTTACCACTCCAGGCCAGTAACACGTACTCGGGAATCATTGTAGAACAAAGCATTGCAGTGTATGTTTGCTGGCATTCAAACAACATCCATTCTTTATCTCTCTGTGTTATCCTCAGGAGAGTGAGATATAATTCATGGTCACCTGGTTGAAATAGAGTGCTTTTCTTCAAGGGACACTCAGAGGAGCCCATTCCTGCTGGGCTGTTTGCCTGTGGCTAAACAGAAATGTTCCCCGCTGTTAGCCACAGGGAGGGGGGAAGGTTGAGGGGGTAGTCACGCGGTGCGGGGAGGCAAAATGCGACCTTGTAACGAAAGCACATGTGCTATGTATGTAATGTTAACAGCAAGGTTTACCCTGAAAGAGTGTAGCCACTGTTTTATAAAATGTGTCTTTTTAAATACCGCTGTCCCTTTTTTTTTCTCCACC
Organism: Lepidochelys olivacea; assembly: GCF_965140295.1. Classification (NCBI taxonomy): domain Eukaryota; kingdom Metazoa; phylum Chordata; order Testudines; family Cheloniidae; genus Lepidochelys; species Lepidochelys olivacea. The sequence continues at coordinate 175,024,559 of NC_140411.1, forward strand.
AGCTGCATGTGTTTCAATGATCACAGGATCTTCTCCTTCCCAGAGGCTAGTGAAGCTTAGAAAGAAAAAAAAAACACACTCGCGATTAAATGTTCTCCCAGCTCATGCTGTCCTCCCACACTGACAGAGCACAGATGAATGTGTGGAGGCAAATAATGTCAGAGTGCAGGAAAGCACAAAATGACCGGAGGAGAGGTGGCGGGCTGAAGAGAGTAAGTGGTGGGCTGAAGACAGGGCTGAAGCTCAAATGTGGCGGCAGCGTGATGAGAGGAGGCAGGATTCAATTCTGAGGCTGCTGCAGGACCAAACCAGTATGCTCCAGTGTATGGTTGAGCTGCAGCAAAGGCAGCTGGAGCACAGACTGCCACTGCAGCCCCTCTGTAACCAACCGCCCTCCTCCCCGAATTCCATAGCCTCCACACCCAGACGCCCAAGAACGCGGTGGGGGGGCCTCCGGCCAACCAGCCACTCCACCACAGAGGATTGCCCATAAAAAAGAAGGCTGTCATTCAATAAATTTTAAAGTTGTAAACTTTTAAAGTGCTGTGCTTAAAGTGCTGTGTGGCATTTTCCTTCCCTCCTCCACCACCCCTCCTGGGCTACCTTGGTAGTCATCCCCCTATTTGTGTGATGAATGAATAAAGAATGCATGAATGTGAAGCAACAATGACTTTATTGCCTCTGCAAGCAGTGATCAAAGGGAGGGGGGTGGGTGGTTAGCTTACAGAGAAGTAGAGTGAACCAAGGGGCGGGGGGTTTCATCAAGGAGAAACAAACAGAACTTTCACACCGTAGCCTGGCCAGTCATGAAACTGGTTTTCAAAGCTTCTCTGATGCGTGCCGCGCCCTCCTTTGCTCTTCTAACCGCCCTGGTGTCTGGCTGCACGTAACCAGCAGCCAGGCGATTTGCCTCAACCTCCCACCCCGCCATAAACATCTCTCCCTTACTCTCACAGATATTGTGGAGCACACAGCAAGCAGTAATAACAGTGGGAATATTGGTTTCGCTGAGGTCTAAGCGAGTCAGTAAACTGCACCAGCGTGCCTTTAAACGTCCAAATGCACATTCTACCACCATTCTGCACTTGCTCAGCCTGTAGTTGAACAGCTCCTGACTACTGTCCAGGCTGCCTGTGTACGGCTTCATGAGCCATGGCATTAAGGGGTAGGCTGGGTCCCCAAGGATACATATAGGCATTTCAACATCCCCAACAGTTATTTTCTGGTCTGGGAATAAAGTCCCTTCCTGCAGCTTTTGAAACAGACCAGAGTTCCTGAAGATGCGAGCATCATGCACCTTTCCCGGCCATCCCACGTTGATGTTGGTGAAACGTCCCTTGTGATCCACCAGAGCTTGCAGCACTATCGAAAAGTACCCCTTGTGGTTTATGTACTCGGCGGCTTGGTGCTCCGGTGCCAAGATAGGGATATGGGTTCCGTCTATGGCCCCACCACAGTTAGGGAATCCCATTGCAGCAAAGCCATCCACTATGACCTGCACATTTCCCAGGGTCACTACCCTTGATATCAGCAGATCTTTGATTGCGTGAGCTACTTGCATCACAGCAGCCCCCACAGTAGATTTGCCCACTCCAAATTGATTCCCAACTGACTGGTAGCTGTCTGGCGTTGCAAGCTTCCACAGGGCTATCGCCACTCGCTTCTCAACTGTGAGGGCTGCTCTCATCTTGGTATTCATGCGCCTCAGGGCAGGGGAAAGCAAGTCACAAAGTTCCATGAAAGTGCCCTTACGCATGCGAAAGTTTCGCAGCCCCCGGGAATCGTCCCAGACCTGCAACACTATGCGGTCCCACCAGTCTGTGCTTGTTTCCTGAGCCCAGAATCGGTGTTCCACAGCATGACCCTGCCCCATTAGCACCATGATGCATGCATTGGCAGGGCCCATGCTTTCAGAGAAATCTGTGTCCATGTCCTGATCACTCACGTGACCACGCTGACGTCGCCTCCTCGCCCGGTATCGCTTTGCCAGGTTCCGGTGCTGCATATACTGCTGAATAATGCGTGTGGTGTTTAATGTGCTCCTAATTGCCAAAGTGAGCTGAGCGCCCTCTATGCTTGCCTTGGTATGGCGTCCGCACAGAAAAAAGGCGCGGAACAATTGTCTGCCATTGCTCTGACGGAGGGAGGGGCGACTGAGGACACGGCTTACAGGGTTGGCTTCAGGGAGCTAATATCAACAAAGGGGGTGTCTTTACATCAAGGAGTATTTCAGGCAGGACTTCACGGAGGGTTCCAATAAGAAATGGTGCACCTAAGTTATCGTTCTTATTGGAACAAGGAGGTTAGCCTGGCCTCTGATTGATACATGGCTAGATTTACCTCGCTGCACCTTCTCTGTGAGTGACTGCAGTGTGACCTAGAGGAATGAGTCCCCTAGACAGGGGAGGAGGCAAATGAGTACAAAACAAATCTGGTGTATTTCTTGTTTTGATCCACTCCATCTATCTTTTACATCTTTGGCTGGCAGCAGACGGTGCAGAAGGACTGCATGCCATCCACATCTCATGGCTGCTCGGCAGAAGATGATACCATACGACTGCTAGCAATCCTCATCTCTTGCCTGCCTGGCAGAAGATGGTACAGTACGACTGCTAGCAATCTGTATCGCCTGCCTGCTCACCATAAGACGGTTCAATAGGACTGACTGCAGGACTAAAGAGAATGACCTGGTCAAGTCACTCCAAATTTAGTCCCTGTGCCCATGTCTGTCCAGGCGCTCCCAGCCGACGTGGCCAGGAGCACCTCGGACATGACAATGACGGCTACCAGTCGTACTGTACCGTCTGCTGCCACAAGGCAAGGGGTTGCTGCTACTGTGTAGCAATGCCGTACCGCGTCTGCCAGCACCCAGGAGTCATAGGGTGACGGTTACCTGAGCCGGCTCCATGCTTGCCATGGTATGGCGTCTGCACAGGTAACTCAGGAAAAAAGGCGCGAAACGATTGTCTGCCCTTGCTTTCACGGAGGGAGGGAGGGAATGGGGGCCTGACAATATGTACCCAGAACCACCCGCTACAATGTTTTAGCTCCATCAGGCATTGGGATCTCAACCCAGAATGCCAATGGGCAGCGGAGACTGCAGGAACTGTGGGATAGCTACCCACAGTGCAACGCTCTGGAAGTCGACTCTAGCCTCGGTACTGTGGAAGCGCTCTGCCGAGTTAATGCACTTAATGCACTTAGAGCATTTTCTGTGGGGACACACACACTCGAATATATAAAACCGATTTCTAAAAAAACGACTTCTATAAATTTGACCTTATTCCGTAGTGTAGACATACCCTCAGGCTGGGGAGCCCCCAACTCTGCCCCCTGTCTGCAATAACCAGTTTTCACAATCCATTAGACATTTTTTCACGACCGTGAATTTGGTAGGGCCCTACTCATGTTACTATAATGGAGCCATGTTGAGTTCATGACGTGCTCAGCAGGGCTATTTGTTTAATGAACCTGCTGATTTGTGTGTACTCATGTCCCCTTTAGAGGCTGTCTTCCATGAGGATAAGGGACTTACTAGTACTAATTCCAAGGAACATCTGAGTACTGTAGAAAGTGGTGGTGGTGATTCAGTAAGTGGCACTCTTCTCTGAATCATTGCTGAACCATTGCCCCAGACTTGTGCTAAGGAGACTGTGGACTTGGTGATGCCACCAGTTGAATGACACACAAAATGGAAAATATGCTGCACATAGTCATCTAAGATCTCATGGCTCTCTCCTAGGAGTCTAGATGTTAGTTAACCTTTGGTAGCTTGGCCATATTCAGTTAGGGGTAATTGGTTACTGAATTTTGTCTCTCTAAATGCCCTGTGCAAGTTCAGCTGGATAAAGTGTTTTTTTTCACTTCCTCTAAATTGCTACCTTCTGTTTCTGTGAACCGCTGCTGAGTTACAGCTCATCCTAGTGGAGTCTGCATTTCAATGGTGACTGAAGTGATCCTTTTACATAGTTATTTGTCTCTGAACCCTCCATGTTGGGATCTTTTACAGCCTCCATAGAAGGGGTGTTGCCACCACTGTAGTACTGTCCACTCTTCTCCGCATCACCCAATAGAGCTCAGGACACATTCATGAGGAGGAGACAGGTTGAGGTGATTTAGGTCAATAAGCACCATCACCCTAACCCCTGGGAAATCTGCTCAGGAGTTGATACATTCTGAGGCTCTACTGAATTTTGATTAGCATTTGTCCATGTTGTCTTACCTACTTTGGGGAAGGGGCTACTTTAAGTTGTGTGTTTGTATCTAGTATAATGGCTTCTTGGTCTATAAGTGGGCCTCCCGGGCACTGTGGTCAAACAAATAATGAATAGTATCCCTTACTCTCCAGCCCTCTTTTGGAGGATTTCAGGACCTTGAGAGAGGTCTTAGCAGTAGAGCTGGCTGAAATTTTTGAACACTTTTTTCAGTGTGAAAAAAAAAAGAAGGGGGAGGGAGCTTCCCCCAAAAAAACTTAGGATTTTTCACAAAAGTCGTCTTTCTTTCCAAATGTTTGTGTTTTTTCTCTCTTTCTCTCTTCCCCTTTCCATGTTAAGGAGAAACAAAAGATTTAGCCTTTTTTCAGTAGCAAAAGAAGGATGTGTGGAATGTAGGGGAAAGTGTGTGGATGGTGTGGGGGGAGAACTGGATAAGCAAAAATGTTCAAAATCTAAAATGTTTGATTTTTTTTTACAAGTTTTTGAATGAATAAAAAAAATTCCTTTTTGACACACATAGAATGAGAAGAACTTCAAAATATCTTGAGGTGTTGTCTTTTCACCTTCCATTCTTCCCTCTCCCATCCATTTGTCAGCCCAGCTCTACTTAGCAGTATAGCTCCAGAGCCATACTAATAGGGAGCTGCGGACAAGGATGGGAGAAAACATAGCTCCCCCTCCTCTGCTAAAAGTGGAGCAAGAGCTCCCTGTATCTCTCTGGGCTAAGCAGCGCTCCCCCAGAGATCCCCCTTCTGCTTGGCCTGTGCAGTGAGTGCTACCCCTCCTGTTTGTCTCCATTAGCTAGTTATTGAGGGAGCACCAAGTGGGAGTCAAGTAGCAGCATGGAGGGGCATGGCCACCACACAGATGGCATAGTCCTGTCTCTGGAGGATTCCCTCAGATCATTGGGTTCCGGAGTCTGATTATCTGGGAGACATCCTACCATGAATGGAAGAGTGTGTAGCAAATCCGTATGTAGATGGAATCCCAGAGGCTCCCCTCCTGCTCTGACTTTTTCTTGCAGGAGTGGGCAATATTATGTGGTAAAGCACTTTGAGATCCTTGGCAAAAGGCACTTTAGAAGTGTAAAGTATTTTCATTGTTGTTTGTTGCCTCCTGATTTTGAGTGATCCAGGACCCTGTGTTGCCGTTCATGTTGGATACCTGCCATTTGTCAATCCTCCCTTTCCCCACAAAAAGATATTGAGGAATGGACCAAGGCCACAAATACAGTTGAAAATACCCCTGTCCCTGATGTACAGCTGCAGCCTGTTTGTAGGCCCCAGACTTACATAACACAGCCATACTGGTCAGACCAATGGTTTGTCTAGCCCAGTATCTTGTCCTCTGACAGTGGCCAGTGCCAGATGCTTCAGGGGGAATTAACAGAATAGGGCAGGGATTGGCAACCTTTGGCACATGGCCCACCAGGGTAAGCGCCCTGGCGGGCCAGGCAGGTTTGTTTACCTGCCGCATCCACAAGTTTAGCTGATTGCGGCTCCCACTAGCTGCGGTTCGCCGCTCCCGGCCAATGGGGGCTGTGGGAAGTGGCGTGGGCCGAGGGATGTGCTGGCCACTGCTTCCCACAGCTCCCATTGGCCTGGAGCCGTGATCAGCAGAATCTGCAGACGCAGCAGGTAAACAAACCAGCCTCGCCCACCAGGGGGCTTATCCTGGCGGTCCACAGGTCAAAGTTTGCTGATTCCTGGAATAGGGCAATTATCAAGTGATCCTTCCCCTGTCATCTATTCCTGGCATCTGGCAAGTCAGAGGCTTAGGGGGACCGAGAACATGGGGTTGCATCCCTGAGCATCCTGCCTAATAGCCACTGATGGACCTATCCTCCAAGTACTTATCTAATACTTTTTTTTAAACCTAGTTATAGTTTTTGCCTTCACAGCATCCCTTGGAAATGAGTCCCACAGGTTGACTATGTGTTGTGTAAAGATTTGCTTCCTTTTTGTTTGTTTGTTAAACCTGCTGCCTATTATTTTCCACTCTAGGAGTAGTCAAGTAAAGGTTTTCTGTTTGCAATTTTGTTAAAACTATTTTGCTGGATGCTTACCCCCCTGGGATTCTAATTAAAATGAGGTTTTGGTATTCGAGATTTTAGTAATGGGGCACCAGATCCTCAGAGTAACTACCTTGATTTCAGCTGTTTCATTAACAAGAGTAGAGATCAAAATTAAAAATGTAGCTTCCCCGTCCTGCTTTCCTCTCTTAGTACTATCTTCAGAAAGGTCCAGAACTAAGAGTATAGGTCAGCATTAAGACAGCAGTTTTCCCTTCCCCTGCCTCAGTCCTGTTAAGTTCCAATCACAAAAAAATTCTGTCACATCCTCTTCTGGTGTAAATTAGTGTAGCTCTGCCAGATGCAGATGTGGCAGAAGATTTTGTAATTGCACCACTGGATTGGAACTTAACAGTACTAAGGTGAGGGAGGGGAAATTTGTTGCTTTTAATTCTGACCTCTATTCTCTGTTTTGAGCCTAATGACTTTTCTAATGGAAAAGAATCACATACTGTGATGAGGCAAGGCCAGATGGCTATAGAAAAGTAGTGGGAGATAGATATATTAGCTCCAGGCTAAACGAATCTCTGGTACCAGGTTAAGTGAAATGAAGCTGCTCCAGGTCAATTAAGACACCTGGGGCCAATTAAGAACTTTCCAGAAGGCAGGGAGAAGGCTAGGTTGATTGGGACACCTGAAGCCAATCAGGGGCTGGCTGACGCTAGTTAAAAGCCTCCCAGTCAGTCAGGTGGGGGTGGATGCCAGGAGCTGTGGAAGGAAGTTGTGCTGTTGGAGAGGCTGAGTAGTACACACCATATCAGGCACAAGGAAGGAGGCCCTGAGGTAAGGGTGAAGTGGAGCTTGAGGAAGTGAGGGCTGCTGTGGGTGAAGTAGCTTAGGGAATTGTACATGTCATGTTTCTAAAAGGTCAGCTACCATTTTGCTGATATTATTAGGGTCCCTGGGCTGGAGCCCAGAGTAGAGGGTGGGCCTGGGCTCCCCCCGCACCTTTGCCCCCTGATTCATCACTGAGAGTGGGAGACAACAGAGACTGTGCAAGGAAGGATAACTTCTCCTCACCTCCCTTGCTGGCATATGATGAAAATGGCTCAGTAGACTGTGACCCTTGTCTCTAGGGAGAGAAGGGTTACATGGAGGGTCACAGTGAGCCTCTGAGGCTAGTGAAATCTGCCAGGAAACGCAGGACCTATGGAGGCAAGGACAGAGCTTTGTCACAATACTTTACCAGCTGGTTATCTGCATTCATCTGCTAGTTGGAGGCTGGCATGGCAGGGAATCCAGGCTATCTCTGCCTTGTGAATTAGGTGGAGATATGACTGACATGGATAGACTCATTTACTCAAAATCTTTGCCTACATTCAGCTTTCTGTGTTAGAACATCACATCTAAGAGTTTACATACTGCTTTTTTTGGGATAAATAGGTTATGTAGGTTTGTAGCCAAGATCTGTGCCCTTCTGCAGTACAGATAACCATAATCATTCTGATGAAATCTAAGTGTTTTATAAAACACTGACATATTTTATTGGTGATTGAGTGATTCTTCATAAGTTTGAAACTGCTGTCTGGCTCCCAGGGGGATTTGTGCCCTAATTGGTAATGATTTCAGGTTTAGTTTTATTAACATAACTACATTTAGAAACCTAAATCCATATTTAATCACTAAATAGGTGGCTTAATTTCCAGAAGTGCATAGTACACACAGCTCAGCTCCTCTGGAATTAAGGTCACCTGTTTTATGCCTAATGATGGGTTTAGATGCCTAACTTTAGGCACTCCCCTCTGAAAATGTTGGCCTTGGTCTTTCAAATGGCTGTTTAATATAAATAGCAATGCCCTAAAACAAACAATCAAACAATATGTGTGTGGATGTGGGAGAGGGGATCTAAAATCGCTGATAAGATTAGATATTAACAGTTCCATCCTGCATTTATAACGCTATGAGAGAGTCATGTATGTAGTTGTGAACCTGGATTCCTTTTGTGTTTTGCTGTGCTGCAAATCTAGATTTCTTGCACTCTTTCTGTAAGTAGAATTCAGCAGCCATTTTGTTAGTTGAACTCCAATACAGACTGCCAGAAAACAGATATGTTTTCTCTCTCTCTCTCTCATGGAGACTTTTATTCATTCTTTTTGTTCTTTAATCTAAAACAAATTATTCAGACCGAAAGTACAGAGAAATGTATCCCTTCAAATATAGTTTTAAAACTAATCTGAGGAAATTTGATTTGGACCATGCTCTTGAAGTAAGAAATCTTTTTCACTTTGAATACTAGTTGGTAATACACTTTCTTATGTGATAGCCACAACCTTGACTGATACTGAACTGGGGACCTTCAGAATTAAGAGCAGAAGTTAGTACAGCTTGAGTTAAGATTGAGTTTACAAGGTGAGAGCTGTAACAGACTGTCATCCTCTTTGGATCTATCTCAGTGCCAGACAGGTACTACACACCGACAAGTGGGTTACATCGTAATAGTTTATTCATGTTTGTTGAAAAACTAAAAATCATCAAATCAGTGCACTAAAACAGAGTATTTTAAATACAATATGGATGTCAGCCAAAACAAGCAATATCTGCAAAAGGCAAATTATCTCATTGTGATGATTCTTAATCAGATACTTGACCTGAGTAAATGCTAATGGAGTTAAACATACAGTGGACATCTAGAGGAAAGCAGACTGTATTTCATTGTTTACAGTGCAAGCCTCACTTTGCTTTCAGACTCACTGATTACCCTGTAACTCAGCTAATCTGCAAAAACCTAGCCACAAGGGTGCAGTTATGTAGCACGAGCAACCACATGGAATTTATATAAATAAGTCTTGCTGTCTCAAGAGGCTTTTCATTTTTTTAATGCCACTAACATTTTGACAGTGCTTCAACCTTCTTAATAGTTATATAGAAGTGCAGTGGGAAGCAAGGAATTCTGATTTTGTAAATAGAATAACTTGACATCCTTTCTTCAGAGAGGCTTATAGAACCTGTTATAATCATTTATTATTTCTATAGCACCTGCAAAAGGGATGAGTGTCACATTAACAGAGCTCTGTAGTTCCAAAGTAGGCTTTGGTTTAATAAAGTTAGTGTGCTGCTTTTTTTTTTTTAATCTAGGTACAGAATTTAAGGAATAAAGATCAAGAGTAGTAGCTGGTGTAAACAGGTGTAGTAGTATTGGATAATACTATGCTGAGGACCTGCGCTGAAGTATGTGCTCAGAAGCATGAATCCAGCTTCCATTACAGCTTCCCCAACACACCATGATAGAATTTGGTTCAAAATAGAATTGTTTCATGTTTAAAAGTTGTTTTTTGCCCATCCACACTGAAACGTATTCATTATAACACTTACTTTATTGTATTACTATTAGGGCAAGGACTTTTTTGTTTGTCAGTAAAGAGCCATCATTGATGCTTTGTAAATAATAATTAGAAATCTGTGTGCTTATACAAACTTCTAAACAGTGAACAAATACATTTTTTGTTACTGCATTTTTATTGCAGGTAGTAAACACCCCGAGTTTCGTACCTGTGGTCTGCTCACAAGGGCATGCCCTAGCCCCAGAAAGAGCTTGAGTGTGCTAAGTTCTGTGCTGCTAACAGCGACTGCCTTTGGGGCAGGGAGTTTGTTTATAAACAGAGGCAGGGTGATGAAGATAATAGAAGTCTTGTCATTACATTTAAATTAAGGATTAAATTAAGGATCCTGAAAGCATTGCCAGGTGAAAGATAGGAAACAAAGTGTAGGAATAACTGGTCCTTTTTCAAAATGGAGAGAAGTAAATAGTACTGTCCCTCAGGGGCCTATATGGGGACCAGTGCTGTTCAACATTCATAAATGTTTTGGAAAAAGGGGTAAAGAGTGAGGTGGCAAAATTTACAGATACAAAATTGTTTAAGATAGTTAAGTCCAAAGCTGACTGCAAAATGTGACAAAGGGATCTCATAAAACTGGTGACTTGGCAACAAAATGTCAGATGAAATTCAATGTGAAATGGAAAGTAAACAGGAAAATATAATCCCAACTATACATACAAAATGATGGGGTCTAAATTTGCTGTTACCCATCAAGAAAGAGATCTTGGAGTCATTTGCAATACTGGCTGCTTCTGGGGCAGTTTTGGTACCCCCTCCCCCAGCGGCAGGAGTTTTTTTTTTGGGGGGGGGGGGGGCTCAGGGCTGGGGATTGGGGTGCAGGGCGGTGCTTACCTGGGGGGGGGCTTCCCAGAAGGGCAACAGAGGCTCCCCTCCCTCAGCTCCTAGGTCCATGTGCCTCCTCTGCCTGCAAGTACCGCCCCTGCAGCTCCCATTGGCCATGATTCCCAGCCAATGTGAGCTGCAGAACCGGGGTTTGGAGCAGAGTGGAGGCAGCAGGTGGAGCTAGGAGCTGGACGTCGCCACTTCCCAGAAGCCAGTAGGGAACCTGCCCCAGCCCCGCCACTCCTCCCCCACCCCCACAGCACCCATGAACTCCCCTGGGCCGCCCCGCCCACCAAGTACCCATGGCACACACCCACCCCCAGGCCGCCCCACCCCCCAAAATTTTAATCATGGGTATATTGTAAAAGTCATGGACCGGTCACAGGCCATGAATTTTTGTTTACTGTCCGTGTCCTGTCCGTGACGTTTACTAAAAATACCCATGACTAAAATGTAGCCTTACTCCTGGGGGAATTCTCTGCCACGGCACATGCACAGAGTTTATGTCCCCCGGTACAGTTCTTTGCTTCCCTGAAGAAAAAAATACTTTCTGATGGGGAAGCAAAGGGAAGCCACAAAAGTGGTCATGTGATCCTCCCCAGCAGTAGGTTTCAGGTGCCCAGGGCAGCCAACAGAGAGGTAAAACACTGTGGGGCAGGGGCAGGACTGGGGAAGATCCAGCTGGTGGCTCCTACTCTGCGCCATTGCACCCAGAAAACCCAAACAAGCCCCTGTGCATCCAGATTTCCCCGCAGCCAGATCCCCCCACTGAGCCACCTGCACCCAGATTGCTCCCAACAGAACCCTCTCAACCCACAATTGGTCCCCGCACACTAAGCCCCTCCACACTTGGATCCTGCATGGCTCAGACTGCCTGCCCACACCTGGTGCACCTGGCACAGAGGGGCAGGGCCCTGGGGTATTTCTGGGGCAGGCCCAGCCCTTGCGCTGTGTCAGGGTTGGGTGCAGCCTCTGCACTGAGTCCATGTCCCGGGAAGGGTGGGGTGGGGAGCTGGACAGTGATCTCACCCCTCTGTGCCCCCAGTGGCCTATGACCCTCAATGCCATACTAGAGCCTCCACATTTATTTGTGAAATATTTGCAGATTTTTTTTTTAATTTTTGGTGCATAATGCCCTCAGGAGTAACTCGTTCTCAATTTTTAAGTCTTCTAAAACTGATCTCCAGTTATCGGTGGGACAGATGCAACTGAATAATGTAGCTGTCCTTAATATACATCAAGACCATACCAGGGAACTAGATGTAAATAGGATTGCTGACAGTTATCCAGACAGCTACAGTGCGATGTAATGTCTTTAAACTGGACCGTTAGTGTAGACATCTTGTAGGTGATTGCAATGATTTTAATAGTCTGCAACTCATGATAATGTATTTATGTAGTACATAACAATTTAATCATTATTAAAATAGTAAAGATACCAATGATAGAAACACATTCAATAACTAGAATATGAAAGTGTATAAATATGCTGAAACTAGCATTACCCCCAAAAATTGGCAGAGTTCCCTTGCCCCCAAACAAACACACACACACACACCTTCAAAAGCACCCACTGGCAAAAACAAAAGTCAGCACCTATGCTCTGCTCTCTCCCTTCCTTCTCCACCAGGGTCCCCATTCTCTACCCCATACCTGGGGCTTTGTGTGCACACATTCCATCCTCCCCTCTTCCTTCTGTCTGGAAGACAAGCCATTCAGGGTGTTAACATTTTTAACTGTTTTGGGAGAATGGGCAGAGCTAAGATGAGGGGTATTATGTTGGAAGATGTTAATGGCTGCCATCAGCTGCTCTTTGATCTATAGATGTAGAAGCTGCAGCAGGTACATGATCCTAGAGGGGGTACCTGAAAAGAATTTCATCTGCATGAAGTGCCGCCTGATAGCGCTGATGGAAGAAAAGATCTGAGGATTGGAGATGCAGGTGGAAACTCTGGTTGAGTTTAGAAGGGGGTTCGAGGAGATGATGGATCAAAGACATGAGGAGGCTGAAGGGAAAAGCTCAGACTTGCAGATGGAATCAGAACCAAAGAACTCTGAGGGGATACTGCTGGGTGGGGAAAGTAGACAGTAGAAGCGTGTGACTAAGAGAACCAGCCAGAGGAAATGATGGGCTAGTGAAGGAGAAATAGAGCTCAGGAACAGGTTTGTGGAATTGGAAAATGAAGAAGGGGCACAGCAGGTGGTCATTGAAGGTGAGAGGGCAAGGAAGAAGAGAAGAGCAGCTAGTCCCATAGGAAGAGGGGAAGAGTCAATGGAGATAACACCACCAAATATGAGCCCCAGGAGGATACAGGATGGGTTGCAGAGGATTGCAAGGGACAATAGGAATCGAGAGGACTTGCAGCCAGAGGAAACAGGGGATAGACCGAAGAATCGCACTATCACCAGGAAAAGGCAGGTCTTACTGAGAAGAATAGACAGGCCTGTAACTAGAGCTGATCCAGAGAACAGAAGGGTGTGCTGTCTGCCGGGTGCTAAGATACGGGATGTGGACCTGAGGCTGAAGAGGACCCTAACAGGAGCAGGAAAGAATCCACTGATTGTCTTTCATGTGGGAAGAAATGATACGGCTAAATTCTCACTGGAACATATCAAGGGAGACTATGCCAGGTTGGGGAAGACGCTTAAGGAAATTGAGGCTCAGATCTTCAGTGGGATTCTGCCTGTTCCTAGAGAAGGGCAACAAAAGTGTGACAAGATTATGATGATCAACAGATGGCTCAGGCAGTGGTGCTATAAGGAGGGCTTTGGGATGTATGACCACTGGGAGGCATTCATGGACAGAGGACTGTTCTCTCGGGATGGACTTCACCTGAGTAGGGAGGGAAATAGAATTCTAGGATGGAGGCTGGAACAACTGATTAAGAGTGCTTTAATCTAGGAATTTGTGGGAGATGGTTGGGAGATAGGTAATCTCCAGGTAATCTCCACGCCATATTTTAACATTGAGAGGGAAGAAAATGAGTAAGAAAGGACACTGCCACGGGTAGGAGGAAGGGTAGTGTAGATACCAGTCTAATAGGTGATACTGGTGGTAAAATGTCTGTGCCTAAATGGGTAAAGAATGTGAGTAAAGGCAAATGGCAAAAATTAAGATGTTTGTACACTAATGTGAGGAGCCTAGGTAACAAAATGGAGGAACTAGAGCTACTGGTGCAGGAAGTGAAACCAGATATTCTAGGGATAACAGAAACATGGTGGAATAGTAGTCATGACTGGACTACAGGTATTGAAGGGTATGTGCTGTTTAGGAAAGACAGAAATAAAGGCAAAGGTGGTGGAGTAGCATTGTATACCAATGATGAGGTAGACTGTAAAGAAATAAGAAGTGATGGAATGGATAAGACAGTCTGTCTGGGCAAAAATCACATTGGGGAAGAAAGCTACTGGAGCCTCCCCTGGGATAGTGCTTCAGGTGTGCTATAAACAACTGGGATATGATTTGGATATGGATAGTGACCTTGTCATAAACATACAATTAAGGGTAGCATAAAATCCCTCCTTTACCTGTAAGGGGTTAAAAAGCTCAAGTAACCTGGTTGGCACCAGACCAAAAGGACCAATAAGGGAAGAAGATCCTTTCAAATCTGTGGGGGAAGGGTTTTTTTTGTTGTTCTCTTTTTGTTGTTGTCATAAATATAAAGGGAAGGGTAAACCCCTTTGAAATCCCTCCTGACCAGGGGAAAGCTCCTCTCACCTGTAAAGGGTTAAGAAGCTAAAGGTAACCTCGCTGGCACCTGACCAAAATGACCAATAAGGAGACAAGATACTTTCAAAAGCTGGGAGGAGGGAGAGAAACAAAGGGTCTGTGTCTCTCTGTAGTCGTCTTGGCCGGGGATAGACCAGGAATGGAGTCTTAGAACTTTTAGTAAGTAATCTAGCTAGGTATGTGTTAGATTATGATTTCTTTAAATGGCTGAGAAAAGAATTGTGCTGAATAGAATAACTATTTCTGTCTGTGTATCTTTTTTGTAACTTAAGGTTTTGCCTAGAGGGGTTCTCTATGTTTTTGAATCTAATTACCCTGTAAGATATCTACCATCCTGATTTTACAGGGGGGATTTCTTTATTTCTATTTACTTCTATTTTTTATTAAAAGTCTTCTTGTAAAAACCTGAATGCTTTTTCATTGTTCTCAGATCCAAGGGTTTGGGTCTGTGGTCACCTATGCAAATTGGTGAGGCTTTTTATCCAACATTTCCCAGGAAAGGGGGGGTGCAAGTGTTGGGAGGATTGTTCATTGTTCTTAAGATCCAAGGGTCTGGGTCTGTAGTCACCTAGGCAAATTGGTGAGGCTTTTTACCAAACCTTGTCCAGGAAGTGGGGTGCAAGGTTTTGGGAAGTATTTTGGGGGGAAAGACGCGTCCAAACAGCTCTTCCCCAGTAACCAGTATTAGTTTGGTGGTGGTAGCGGCCAGTCCAAGGACAACGGGGGGGAATATTTTGTACCTTGGGGAAGTTTTGACCTAAGCTGGTAAAGATAAGCTTAGGAGGTTTTTTCATGCAGGTCCCCACATCTGTACCCTAGAGTTCAGAGTGGGGGAGGAACCTTGACAGTTGTGCTCTCTCAGAACAGAGAGAGGGACCAGGAAGGGGAAAAAAATACCTCTCCTAAAACCCTACCTGAAATAAACATCTAAGATTACAAAAAATTGTAAGAAAAGGAAGGAAATGTGCTAGATTATCTTTTTGTTTTAGCTTGTGAATTTTCCCTATGAAAAGAGGGAGCTTTTATTCCTGTGTTTTGTAACTTTAAGTTTTGCCTAGAGGGGAATCCTCTGTGTTTTAAATCTTATTACCCTCTAAAATTACCTTCCATCCTGATTTTACAGAGGTGCTTCTTTTACTTTTTTCTTTATAATAAATTTCTGCTTTAAAGAACCTGCATGTTTTTTAGTGTCCTAAAAACCCAAGAGTCTGATCTGTGCTTACCTTGTTTACCTGTTTGTTTGGTATATTATTCTCAAGCCTCCATAGGAAAGGGGGTGAAGAGGCTTGGGGGCATATTTTGGGGAAAAAGGAACTCCAAGTGATCCTTTTCCTGAATCTTTGTCTAACTCACTTGGTGGTAGCATCCAAGGACCAGGAAGAATTTGAGCCTTGGAGAAGTTTTTAACCTAAACTGGTAGAAATAAGCTTAGGTGGCCTTTCATGTAGATCCCCACATCTGTACCCAGAGTTCAATGTGGGGAGGGAACCTTGACAGACCTCCTAATGTTTTTAATGAAGTAAATACTAATGGGAATTGTGTGATCATGGGAGACTAACTTTCCAGATATAGACTGGAGGACAAGTGCTAGTAATAATAATAGGGCTCAGATTTTCCTGGATTTGATAGATGATGGATTCCTTCACCAAGTAGTTGCTGAACCAACAAGAGGGGATGTCATTTTTTATTTGATTTTGGTGAGTAATGAAGACCTCATAGAATAAATGGTTATAGGGGACAACTTTGGTTCTAGCCATCATGAACTAATTCAGTTCAAACTAAATGGAAGGATAAACAAAAATAGGGCTAGGGTTTTCGGTTTCAAAAGGGCTAACTTTAAAAAATTAAGGAAATTAGTTAGGAAAGTCGACTGGACTGAAGAACTTGTGGATCTAAAGACGGAGGAAGCTTGGAATTACTTCAGGTCAAAGTTGCAGAAACTATCAGAAGCCTGCATCCCAAGAAAGGGGAAAAAAATCATAGGCAGGAGTTATAGACTAAGCTGGATGAACAAGCATCTCAGAGAGGTGATTAAGACAAAGCAGAAAGCCTACAAGGAGTGGAAGATGGGAGGGATCAGCAAGGAAAACTACCTTATTGAGGTCAAAATATGTAGGGATAAAGTGAGAAAGGCCAAAAGCCATGAAGAGTTGGACCTTGCAAAGGGAATTAAAACCAATAGTAAGAGGTTCTATAGCCATATAAATAAGAAGAAAACAAAGAAAGAAGAAGTGGGACCGCTGAACACCGAGGATGGAGTGGAGGTTAAGGATAATCTAGGCATGGCCCAATATCTAAACAAATACTTTACCTCAGTCTTTAATTAGGTTAATGAGGAGCTTGGGGATAATGGTAGAATGACAAATGGGCGTGAGGTGGAAGCCAAACTGGAACAGCTTAATGGGACTAAATCGGGGAGCCCAGATAATCTTCATACAAGAATATTAAAGGAAGTGGCACATAAAATTGCAAGCCCATTAGCAAGAATTTTTAACGAATCTGTAAACTCAGGGGTTGTACCATATGAGTGGAGAATTGCTAACATAGTTCCTACTTTTAAGAAAGGAGAAAAAAAAGTGATCCGGGTAACTAAAGGCCTGTTTGACATCTGTAGTATGCAAGGTCTTGGGGAAATTAAAGGAGAAAGTAGTTAAGGACATTGAGGTCAATGGTAATTGGAACAAAATACAATACGGTTTTACAAAAGGTAGATCATGCCAAACCAACCTGATCTCCTTCTTTGAGTAGGTAACAGATTTTTTAGACAAAGGAAGCGCAGTGGATCTAATTTACCTCGATTTCAGTAAGGAATTTGATACAGTTCCACATGGGGAATTATTAGCTAACTTGGAAAAGATGGGGATCAATATGAAAATTGAAAAGTGGATAAGGAACTGGTTAAGAGGAGACTACAACGGGTCATACTGAAAGATGAACTGTCAGACTGGAGGGAGGCTACTAGTGGAGTTCCTCAGGGATTGGTTTTGGGATCAATCTTATTTAATCTTTTTATTACTGACCTTGGCACAAAAGGTGGGAATGTGCTAATAAAGTTTGTGAATGACACAAAGCTGGGAGGTATTGCCAATACAGAGAAGGACCGGTATATCATACAGAAAGATCTGGATGACATTGTAAACTGGAGTAATAGTAATAGGATGAAAATGAATTGTGAAAAGTGCAAGGTCACGCATTTAGGGATTAATAATAATTTTTGTTATAAGCTGGGGCCGCATCAGTTGGAAGTAACAGAGGAGGAAAAGGGCCTCGGAGTATTAGTTGATCACAGGATAACTATGCGCCGCCAATGTGATATGGCAGTGAAAAAAGCTAATGCGGTCTTGGGATACATCAGGCATGGTATTTCCAGTAGAGATAAGGAGGTGTTCATACTGTTATACAAGGCACTGGCTTGTTTAGCCTAACCAAAAGAAGTCTGAGGGGAGATATGATTGCTCTCTATAAATATATCAGGGAGGGAGAGGAATTATTTAAGCTCAGTACCACTGTGGACAAAAGAACAAATGGATATAAACTGACCATCAGGAAGTTTAGACTTGAAATTAAATGAAGGTTTCTAACCATCAGAGGAATGAAGTTCTGGAACAGCCTTCCAAGAGGAGCAGTGGGGGCAAAAGACATATCTGGCTTCAACACTAAGCTTGATAAGTTTATGGAGGGGATGGTATGATGGGATAGCCTAATTTTGGCAATTAATTGATCTTTGACTATTAGCGGTAAATATGCCCAATGGCCTGTGATGGGATGTTAAATGGGGATCTGAGTTACTACAGAGAATTCTTTCCTGGGTGTCTGGCTGGTGAGTCTTACTCACATGCTCAAGGTTCAGCTGATCGCCATATTTGCAGTCGGGAAGGAATTTTCCTCCAGGGCAGATTGGCAGAGGCCCTGGGTTTTGTTTTTTTTTTGCCTTCCTCTGCAGCGTGGGGCATGGGCCACTTGCTGGAGGATTCTCTGCACCTTGAAGTCTTTAAACCACTATTTGAGGACTTCAGTAGCTCAGACATAGGTTCGGGGTTTGTTACAGGAGTGGGTGGGTGAGATTTTGTGGCCTGCGTTGTGTAGGAGGTCAGACTAGATGATTGTAATGGTCCCTTCTGACCTTAACGTCTATGATTCTATGAATATTTTTAAAGCAAATTTTAAACTAAGGTCCTGTATACTAACATGTTCTGAGTCAATACTACAGTAATGCACAACCGTTTTTGTCGGTAAATTCAGAAACTGACAGTATATAACTGGGGGTTGTAAAATGCCTGTTAAATGGCTTCATTACCACTTGAATGGCTCTTTAACAGTTTCAGTGTTGTGCTAATAGGTCTGGAGGCTGGAAGGCTTTTTCACTTTTAAGTACTAGTTCCCTTCCCCCCGAGGAAGACTCACCAGGCACCAGCAGCCAGCTGTGGTGGGAGCCTGCAGGAAGGGTCAAAACAGGGATAGGAAGATTTAGTAGGGTGGACACTAAGACCTAGGGGTGCTCCAAATTGTTGGGTGCCCAACACAGCCGCATATGCTGTGTAAGACTAAAGACAGCCTTGCCACCCCTGATTTTCTCCTCTCAGCTTGACTAACAGAGAAACAGAATATCATTTAATTACAGAAGGCCTCACTTCACTTGGCTAGTAAATGGGGCTATCACATGAGCCTAGTATGAGTTAATGATTGTAGGACTGGGCACAACATTTCCAAACACAAAAAAACACAGCAGACTTGTTTGTGGCAGCTGTCATTATTTAGACATTTCTATTTCCTTCAGTCTGTCAAGATACTTTTCTGCATTCAGTCCACATGACAGTAGGAGGGTGTAACTGATACATTTCAGTCATTGTCACTTGAATGTCCATCCAGAAATTCTATCCAGCTGAAACTATGACAGCGCTAGAATATGAAAATAATTTCCTACTTGGTGGCATGTCCAACATCACTGTGCAGAAATCACTCTTCACATTTTCCACTGATATTTTCTCTGTGATTGGGTGAGGAGTATGCAGCATGTAGAATATTATTATTTGATGGCCACATAAATGTTTACATTCGTCTATCACTTACTGCCTGTCATCTTGCAGGTGCTTATCTTTTTCTTATTTCCTGTGTGCGTTCTATGTTCTCTGTACACAGTGTAGTTGAATTTGTTTCAGTCCCCGTATATTAGAAAAGGTGGGTGAGGTAATATCTTGTATTGGACCAACTTCTGTTTGAGAGAAACCAGCATTGGAGCCACAGCAAGGTCTTTGTCAGGTATGTGGAGCATCACAGATAAAGGTAAGGTGGAACAGATTGTTTAGCATTCACACACATTCTAAGCGACCATTCAAGGTAGAGTGGCCCATTAATACCTCTGCAGACGTAAGACAAGAAGCAGGGGTTAGTGGGTTACAGATTGTTGTAATAAGCCATGAATCCAATGTCTCTGTTCAGTCCATGATTTTTAGAGTCTAGCAGAGTTGTGAATTTAAGTTCCTGGACTCTGCTAGACATTGCACGTTTTAGAAGAAATATAAAACCTCTTCCATCAAGGCTTACACTGGCCTCTAATTATTACGGGGTAAGAGAAGATTGCCATTTGAGAGAGGTTCCTGGACTGATTAGACTACAGTTCTTAACCAATATGGTAATACTTACATTCCTAATGTGTATGTGTGATCTTCACAAAATACTTACCCTTCTGTTTTACCTGCTTTGAACAGTGAAATGGTTAACAATGTTGACTTTTAATATATCATAATTGGCAACTGATTCACCACCCATTGAAATAAATGAGGCAGTTCACATATCTCATAGTTTAGGCTCTCTGAAAACTCAGGCAAAAATCACTTCATCAGTTACACACTAGGGTCATGTTTCCAAGATTTTTTTTTTTTAACAACCATAACAACTAGAAAATTTCTTTTTTGTATCAAGGGCACACACCCCACTTTAGAAAACCTCGACTTCCCTCTGAGTGATCTCTTTGAACTAAATAGGACTATTGAAAATAAAATCATACCCAGCAAAACTGGCTGGCATACACAAGTTTTAGATAAAACACACACAACAAAAGTGGTACATTTTTATTAAAAATGTAAAGAGATATTAAACATTTGAAAATATTTGGAGTTTTTTAATATGTTGGCTTTTTATTCAGGTCTTTAGATATTTAATATGCTGTTTCAACTAGGAACATCTCATTTCATTATTTTTTTAAAAAAAGTAAAATTGGCATCTGTGATGGAATGCCAAATGGAAGAATTGTTTTTTTCCCCTTCACCCCCAACTTTCTTTAAGTTGTACAAGTTTTCAGATTCTCTGCAATGTATGGCAATTTTCTTTTTTCTTCAAGCTTTGGTTGCTTGCTTCTAATATATATTTCTTTTGATCTCAATCTCTCTCTCTTTGTGTGTGCAGTTTTCTCTCTGTTTATAGTTGTAATGAAATGAACTGAGCTAGAATAGTGACATCTCTAGCAGGAGATTTGATTTTGTTTGGATGGTTTATTTAGATTTCATACTGTTTCTTGATCCTGAGTTTGATTTTTATTCCTTACTCTGTGGTGATTATTTTCATTTCTAATGATGTCTTTCCCCTTCCTCCCCTGAGCACCTGGGTGGAGGGGAGAGTGTGAGTGACAGAGATATTTTCAGAACTCAGCCTTTGTTGCCTTGCAGTAGTTGTACATAGTTACACCTTGAGGGTGTTATTTCAAACCACACATTTATATGATCACTGGATCAACATATGCAAATGTTGCTTTCTAAGTACATATGGTGCTGGTCTGTGATGACCAACCCCATGGGTTAGGGGTTCTTTTTTAAAAAAAATTGATTTAGGGAACAGATAAATTGCAGTAAAGTCCATACTCGGGAGTCAGGATTGTCAGGAGAGATGTTTGGGTCAGGCTTCTGGAATTATGTGATTCACACTGGGTATACTCAGATGCTTACCTAAGATATAGTCACTGCCATATTAATTATATCCTATTTCCATAGCCACTCTCCTACTAGTACCTATCTCGGCAGCTGTGAGGCAGGTCAGAGAGGACCTTTTACACTCACTTATCAGCTTCCAGATTCCTGGCACCTCCTATGTGCCCTAATATTCCTACTAACTGTGTGTCATTCCAGTGCTAATGGATTTTTGTCTTCATGAAGGGAGGGTGTGACATCAACAATATGTGGGAATGGAGGATGAGAGGGATAATTTTCACACAAACAGAGGAAAAAACACTTGAAAATTATGTGGAAATAATTCCATGCTCCCATTTGTATGTTAGCAGGGTACTGATTGCACGTGCTATTTTGTGAGGGATTTTGCTGTAATGTAATCAAGGAGCCAACACAATGAAGAACATACTGCATTCAGTGATTAAGAAGATACTCATTTCAGTCAGTCTAATGGTCTGCCATAGTGAACTTACTCTGCAAACACTGGGGGGCCTGATTATCCACTGTCTTGCACCTTGCAAATATGTCTGTGCAAAGGGAGGGGAAAATGTCAAAGTATAAATGTCTGTGTTTTGTACTACTTTGTCGGGGGTATAAATGAGGTGTTTATACCCCTGCAAGGGTATAACAGGATTTCTCACATGTTGGCAGATTTTCTGTTTGTCATATCACCAGATTTACTCAGGTGACCTACATTAGAATATAGCTGAAAAAGTACTAAAACTTCCTCTCTATCTGCAGAGCCATTTCCTGCAGATGATGGTTTAGTTTCCCTAGGGCTTATACAGGTTGGTGAAAGCTATACATCCCTACATCACGGAGGCTCCCTGTGCCCCATAGGGGATTTTCTGCAAGAAAAGTGTTTCTATTACCACCCTCTATAGAATTTTGTTTTGGGGGGCAGGTGGGGTAGAAGATTTCACTTACAATGGGGGCCAATGGAAATGCCACAGTAAAAGCTACAGAGGGAATGCACTTGACTAATATATCCCCCACTGGTTCTTCCTCTGCCCTCTGTGTGTCCTGCATTACCTACTTTTGGACATGTACCTGTCTCCTACAGCATGTTCCTCACATCCAAGTGCAACTGAAGCTGCAAGGGTTTTGCCATGCCTCAAGCTTTCCCAGCTGGACTTTCTACCCCCGGGAGTCTGTGCATTGGCATATAAACAGTGAATCTGCCCATATCTCTAAAAGGGATTATTTTAATTTTCAGAGAACCACCCAATGAACATATCAATTACAAAACCAAATGGTTAGTATTTGTAAACAGTCTGAGTCCTGATGCCAGTCCCATGAGAACTTTCAGACATCAAGTTAGTTGCAGAATCACCCCCTTCCTGGGTTGTGGCTTTATTGGTAACTCAAAAACTTCAAACTAAATGCCTGCTCTGAGTTTACCTCCAGGGTCTCCTCTGAACTCCTTAATTTCCTCTGGGCCTAAGAGATTCCCACTTCACTATGTCCTTATTGGAGCCATGTACAGGCAGTCATTAGAGTGTGTGTGTGTCTGTGTTAGGGGGCAAGGGGCTTGCATCCAAACCTGGAGTGGCTCTTATATTCCTCTCCATATACTTTGCTGCTGCCACCCCGTTAGTCTTGCTATAAAACCTTTTTATATGGTCAACTGCCTATATGCTCCCAAGATGCATGTTGTGAGAGCAGATACACAAAACTGGTTAGAGTTGCAGCCTGTAGCCCTTATATGCGTGGTCTCTCCTATGGTCAGATGTACTAATGACCACAAGAGAGGCTGCTGGATTTCTACAAGCTGCTCACAGAAGCATGAGTGTTGGGGGTGCTGCTGCACCACGTGGCTTAAAGTGGTTTCCATTATATGTAGGGTTTACACAACATTGGTTCAATGGCTCTCAGCACCCTACTATACAAATTTGTTCCAGCGACCAGCAACCCTGCACAGGAGCACATTTGCAGTAGGGAATAGTAGCATGCTGCTCACCCCATTCTCATTGTTTTTCTTCTCCCCAGACTAGCCTGGCACTGTCAGATTTAGAAACACTGATCTAAGGAGTTGAGTCATATAAGGAGGCAGGGTGTGTGTGTTTGTGTGTGAGGCATTTTCAAAGGCACAAATGGAATTTGGGTACCTTATTCCCTTTGAAAGTCAAGGTGTAGTGTTGGGGGCTGTGCCTTTAATAACAGAGCTTTCCAGCAAGAAAATATAAGTGGGAAGGTGAAGCTCTTGTTGTTAGGCGCAGCTAGTTGGAACCAGATACTAATTAAAGTGGATCTCTTGCAAGCACCTTAATCACTGAGTGGTCACAGAACACTGCATGGTACCAGGAGCAAGAAGAAATGGAAAAAAAATAACTTCTCTATTCTTCTGCTCGGGGTAAGAGCTCCAAGAGCTGCAACTCTCTGGAAATGTGGAAGATAACTGGAGGAAGTTCAAACAGTGCTTTATTCTGAAACTTCATGCAATGTGTGCCAGTAAAAAAGGAAGACTTTCAGAAGGTGGCCTTTTTTGGATAGTGGTTGGTTTTGAAGCGCTTGATAGGTTTAATAGTTTTTAGTTAATTCATGCAGAGGAGACTAATATGAAATTATTACAGAAATTTTGAGGAGTACAGCGCTCCTGAAAGATGTGTGTTTAATTGCAGGGTACAAAATGAATGTGAAATGGTAAAAGAGATTGTAACAGAGGTGAGGCTAAACAGCCAGTCTTGCAATTTTGGGAGCCAAGTTCCTAATGATAACCCAGATCACTATGGGAATCGAGAACAAAAAGTTTAGACTAATTGGGCGAGGGGGGCAGGGATAGCTCAGGGGTTTGAGCATTGGCCTGCTAAACCAGGGTTGTGAGTTCAATCCTTGAGGGGGCCATTTAGGGATCTGGGGCAAAAATTGGGGATTGATCCTGCTTTGAGTAGGAGGTTGGACTAGCTGACCTCCTGAAGTCCCTTCCAACCCTGATATTCTATGATTCTATCCCTTGAAATAACAATTAGAATTTGACAAGCAATTGAAGTCACCCAGTCCAGAATGAAGCTTATGGAGGGTTAGGGTTGCCAGTCCCCCGAGGTTGTCCTGGAGTCTCCAAGAATTAAAAGATTAATCTTTAATTAAAGATTGTCATGTGATGAAACCTCCAGAAATACGCCCACCTAAAATTGGTAACTCTAAGAAGGGTAGACAGTGCTTTTACACTAGAGACATAAGAGAAAACAAAATAGTACAAGAAAAGAGACCCGAGGCAGAAAGGCCTGTGCAGGTCAAAGTCAGAGTCCAGCAAAAACAGCACCTGGAGCTGCACTTGCTGTGGCAGCCAACACAAGTTAAGACAATGCCCAGCATGTGAGAAAAGATATAAGAACTGCCCTTTGCAAGAGGATGCAACCACTAGCAGAGTGTGGACAAAGAGGAAGACGACAGCACCACTACTTTTTCATTGGCGCAATGGACAATATTTCAGCACAAGGTGAATGGAGTATCAATCTGAAAGCCAATGGAACATCTCTTCCTTTAAATGGGACACTGGTGCACAAGCGCACATGTTGCCAGAAACACTGTTAGTAACACTAAAAGAAAAGCCACAGGTAGAAAGTAAATGGGTAAAACTCAGGGTTTACAGTGGTGAGTTAATCCCTACTAAGGAAGCATGTGAACTAAATGTAGGGGGTAAAATATTAGAAAAAATAATTTTGTAAAAGGAAAAGAGTGCCCATTATTGTGTTTAAAAATTGTGTCAAGTCCCTCATCCCATCAGGAAGATGCACTCATTGGAGGGGCAGGGAACCAAAACAACTGTGAGAGTTTGAGGATGACTTTCAGGAGAAAGGGAAACTCTCAGTGCAGAATAGAACTGAGAGAGCCCAATTGTCCCACAATTCACACCTCAAGAAAAACTCCCCTTGCCCTGTGGCAGAGATTAAAAGAAGAGCTAGATAGACCCCTTGCTCTGAGAATCAAAGTGAGTAGAAAAACTGACAAAGTGGATACACTTGGACAGTGTAGGAAAAAACGATGGAAACCTTTGCTTATGTATAGACTCATAAAATTAAATATATTAAAAGGGAACACTTTCTACTACCTATAAGGGGAGACATTTTTTGGGAGATGGCTGGTGGCAAATATTTTTCTATTTTTGAAGCATCGGTAGAGTTCTGCCAGGCACCCTTACAAAAACAGAGCACACTGCTGTCCACATTCAACAACCTCTTTTTGGGAGACCCTTGATCTGCAGACTGCCATTTGGGTTGTGTTCAGATCCTGAAATGTTTCACTGGAAAATGCAACAAATGTTTGATGGTCTAGAAGGTACTAAGGTATATATTTGACTTCTTGCGCTGAGGAAACAAAGTAGAAGAGCATGACCAGGGGCTCCAAGGAGTTTTGGAAAGAAGCAAAGCTGCTGGGTTAAAGCTGAATGAAAATTATGTGCAGTTGAAATAAAATATCTGAAAGTTAAGTTAACACATAAAGGTATATAGATAGATCACAGAAAGGGTGAAACCATCACCAGTGTGTCTGCCTCAACAGATAAGGAAGAGATAAAAAAATCCCTTGGAATGGTGAATTATGTAGAGAAATTTGTGCATAATCTAGCTGTCTGAACCAGCACCCAGAGAACATTACAGTTAAAAGATGTCCAATGGACATATTGTAAATCTTAGTGAAGAATTTGGGAAACTGAAATGGTTGATTAAGAGCAGGGGTGGTAGAAGCATCCTGACAGTAGGGGAGACACCAGTGCCCAAAACATAGCCCTGTCCGTGTACCCTCCCTTCCCCAAAGGCCCCACTTCCACACTGACTCTTCCGTCCCAAGACCCTCTCCCTGTCACTCACCTTATGGCCGGTAAAAAATGGCCTTCCCTGTTCCAGCACCCCTGATTAAGAGACCATTGTCCTGAGGTACTATGACAGTAAGCACAAAACTAAGTTGTCCACAGATGCCACCGAGGGTATTGATGAAGTCCTCTTACAGAAACATGGTCAAATTGGAGACCTGTGGCTAGTGTGTCACAGGAACTAACAAAAACTGAATGTAAATAGTTTCAAAAAAGGAGGCTTTGATCTTAGGTCAAGGATGTAAAAACCTCTCATATCTTTATACATGTGAGACTGGTGTTAGCTGAAACTGACCATAAATTATTTATTGCCGTTGCCAAAAGATGCATGGCAAACACTGCCCCAGAGACTACAGAGATAACTTTTTCAGATTCAAAATGTCTGATTTCAAATTGAATACAAACCTGTTAGAGATTTGGTGGTTGCGGACACAAACTCTAGAGCATTTGATAAAAGTGAAGCAAGATCTAGAGCTAGTTTTTAGACATGTCAGTCTGATTTTTTTAAAAAATCAATTTGCTTTCAGACAAAATGTGGATTGTGATTGCCAAAATTACTGCTCGTGGTGAGACTCTGATCTGTATTTAGCACTGTTAAATTACAGAATGGCAACAGTGAAGCATGGGTTGTCAGCTGCTTCTGCTGTGTTCCACCAAATACAAGAATGCCAGCACTGCTAGAAACTCATGTCAGTCATTTGGGGGGATTTTCAGATATATCAAATTGGAACAAGATTCAAAATAAACCACATCTCTGGCAAGAATCTTAATTACTGAGTGATTGCTGAACACTACAAATGGGAATTGGGTTCTTAACTACCCTTTGTGCTTTGACAATCTCCCACCTTAAAATCTTAACTCTGAATTATAACATTGGGGTTAAATGGCTATAATTTTCCAATAATTCTTATTTGGAAAGTAGCAACTTAGATTTCTCATCCTATGTTTGATGTCTGACATACTGGTAAAGAGTTCAGATATCAGCACTGAAATCTGAACTGCTGTTTGACTTCCCAGTGACTGTTTCAACATAATTTTCTTTGCTAGTTACAGAACCATGTAGATGCACATTTGGTGCTGGAAAATGCAAGAAAAGTGATTTAGGGGCTAATTATATAGACAGTTGTTTAGCAATAGTGGCTGCTGATGCACAGATGCTGGTCAGTGTCAGAATACCTCCATTTAGCTTTTGCTGCACTCTATGGAGTATGTCTAAATCTACATTCTGTGCAAGCATGCAGAGAACCACTTGCACAATTCCCAAAGTTTATCCATGCTCAGGAAACAAAGCGATGTTCTGAGGTATAAAGTGCATGCCCTTGCTCTGCGACTGCTGTTCCTTATTCTGTAGAAGCTCCATTGTCTCTGTAGCAGGTCAGAGGGTGCGGAAAAATTGCTTTAGACTCTGAGATGGAGTAATGTACACTGGAAACCAAGATGCCTGCAAGGGAAAACAAACAAACAAACCACATGCATTACAATAAGACCCATCATACATTCTCTTCACCACGTCCTTTAGATCTAGTGGTCATTGTCAGATGTGTGCATGGTAAAGTGCATTGTGCACGCAGGTCTACATTGTTTAAAAACCCTAGTGTATGTGTACTTCCATGCGGATCTGGAAAATAAACTAAATATCTTTCACAATCCATTGACAGATAAGTCATTGTCAGGAAGAGGGTGAGAATGCATGAGAAATTACCCAGTTCTAGTTTTGGCTGCTGTTGTAATAACATGACAAAAACAGAAGACCGTATTAAAAGAGGCCCACCTCGTTGGTATCGTGACTGATAGTCCAATATGGATTGTTCAGAAAAGGGCCCATAGTTTCTCTTTCCCCAAGCTAATGTGCTCATTTACTCTACATTAAGGACTGAGGGGGAGCAGGAAAGCTTGTGTTGACTGAGAGTCAATTTTCTTAAAAGGATAACATAGGGAGGGAGAGAGATACGATATAACATAAAACACTGACCATGATTATACCTGCTCTTAAGAGTGCACGTGCGCATGCTCTCTCGCTCTCTCTCTCTCCAGACTGTCTTAACAATTGATGTACCTGACTCAGATAATCACCAAAAGATTATCATTTTTACTAATGATACTCCATAGTTTTTCATAAATCAGGTAATTCACCCAGTAAAGAGATAAAATTTAAGGCGGTTAGCTATATCCATAATGGATTATTTCTTCCACACATTGTTAGAACCACTTAAGCTCCGCCTTCAAGCATAGGATGTTTAATATTTATATTTTTAAAGTACTGTTAGAAGGTAAAGTTTGAAGAAATGTAAGACTTTTCGATCACTATTTAGAACACAAAACTACTTGTTTAATACCCAAGTTTCATTCTTCAAATAAGTGTTTAACTCCTTTTTTATTTTACCTTTAAATTACATTATTTTCTCTGTGCACTTTGGCATTAAGATCTTGCTAGGCAAAAAGTAGGTATACATAGTTATGTGTTGCGTTGAACCTTTTTATGGATTGAGTTAAAACTCCATTGAAATTGGTGGGTGTATGAATGTGCCTTTCACTTAAGATAGTTGTGAGACCATTAAGTGGCCATACCTAAAGTAAGGCCTAATAGAGCCTGCCCAGGAGTTGTGCATTGTGTGGGTGACAGGTCTTTTTTCTGAGTAATGTTTTAGGTAAAGTGTGTGAGGGAAGAAAAAACAGAAGAAGATGAAGACAGACAAGAAGAGAGAGAAGCAGAGGCAAAAAACCCAAGAAAGCCAGTGTGTCCTTGGAAAAAGTTTGAGAGTATGCTTCTGGATTTGCTGGCTAAGGAGGCTTCTGGCTGTGACCCAAGAAACTGCTTCCTTTTGTTCCTGGTTCTTGCTACATTCAGAGAAGCAGGAATTGGCTATTCCTTGTAAATAAGCAAGACTGCATCAAAGAAAATACCGACTGGAATATTCCTGGAGTCCCACACATTCACTAGCTGCTCAGTTTACAAAAGGGCAACAGTACAATAAGTACCCATAGCTCTATCAACTTAGAGGAAAACAAACTGTCCAACTTTTTTGTGTGCTATTTTTTTCCCCCCAAGGATAAACTCAACTTTCAGCCAACATTTTCAAAAGTGGCTATTGATTTTGGGTGCCCAACTCAAGACTCCTTAAAATGGGCCCAAGCTGTAGAGAGAGAACACTCCACTCTTTTAGAAAATCAAGTCCCTTTAAGACATCTCAAGTTCGGTACTCAAAAAAGGAGGCATGCTATTGTATTTAGAACTTGGGAAACATGTAATATTTTCATGAATGTAGCTACAGTGAATCCCATATTGAGGACTTTGAGTATCGGAGTAGAGACTCTGAGCTAAAAATCTATATTCAGTGCACAGTTGGAGTAGGGTCACCAGAGTGATAGGTCCATTCTGATCTGTGTTGCTAAGCACACAGTTGGCTGAGTTTTGGTCCAATGTGAGTTTGTCAGTGGGCAGGGGGAGGTTGTCTACCAAAATAACAAGTGCTGTCTTGGTACCATGCCTCGGTCTGAAGCCCGAGTGAGCAGTATCCATGATGTGGCAGCTGACCAGTAGTGACACTTTTTTTGTGGTTAACTTCATGATTAGCTTGCTTAGAAAAAAGGTTAAACACTGGCTGGTAGTTTATGCCATTTGTAGCATTAAGTGGTGCATTTTTTAGTGTTGCTCAGATTGAGTTCTTTCAGATGGGTGTAAAGTGTCCCTCAAGAAAGTAGGTCTGACAGTCTGTGTTAATTGGGGTCCTAGACATCCTCTGCTCTTTTATAACCAAGAAATGGCAGGAGGAAATATCATAGACAATGGACATGATCGCTGTCAATACTTCCATGAATTCTTGTGGGATTGAACCTTGTGCTGCTGGGTTAAAACCCATCTCTAACTATTAGAGATCAGAGGGTGAGATTATCCCACATCTGCCTACTGTAAAGTTTTTACACCTTCCTCTGAAGCATCTTGTTCTGGCTACTGTTAGAGATGGGATACTGGAATAAATGTACCTTGGGTTTGATCCAGTATGGTAATTCCTATGTTCCTATGATTGGATTGAATTCATGAAAGTAGGTCATTGTATTTCTGGGCCTGCTCTTGGCTCCTTTCGGTGGTTTATAGGGCCATCTGAGATGTAGGTGATCATCTTGATGAATTATGATGATTTCTCACAGTGAAAATTAAATGTCTGAAGGATATTAAAATCAGATGAAATCCAGGTGTGATGATGTAACAAATTTCCTATCTCACTCTGTATTCAGGAATGACTGTCTTTCATTGGCATGACTATTTTGAGTGTTCATGTGTGCTATTGCGAGGTGCTTTTGTGTGTGTGTGTGTGTGTGTGTAGCAGAATTTCCTGATAAGTTTCTGATATTACTGTTTTATCATGTGATTGCAATTGATGAGATCTGGTATGATGTACTAAAAAAAATATGTAGGTTTCTGAGAAGCGCCACTCTAGCTGAGTGCAATTCACAGAAAGGTATACTCATATAGCAGGGCAGTTTTGTGCTGAAGAAATGACTCTCCTTCCGTGTGTGTGTGTGTGTGTGTGTGTGTGTGTGTGTGTGTGTATACACACACACGCATTTTGGCACATATAATAAAGACTTTGAAATTCTAAGGGCTTTTTAAATGACTCAGTTAAAGTACATTGCATCTTTGATTTACAGTATTCAGCTATAGGAGAAAATATACAGAAATGTGTCACCAAGAGATTTTCCAAGTCTTTATTATATGTGCCAAAATGCATGTGTGTGTGTGTATATATATAAATATTTATATATATACACACACATGCATTTTGGCACATATAATAAAGACTTGGAAAATCTCTTGGTGACACATTTCTGTATATTTTCTCCTATAGCTGAATACTGTAAATCAAAGATGCAATGTACTTTAACTGAGTCATTTAAAAAGCCCTTAGAATTTCAATCTAATTTTATTTTTCACCAGTTTTACTCTAGTGTAATGCGTTGATTTCAGTGGAGTGACTCCTCATTTACACACTTGTCAGAAAGCAGAATCAGGCCCACAAAGATTTGCAGCCTTTCCCTGCTCTTTTTAATACAGACCTTGCATTCACAAAGAAAAGATAAATTTAGGAGAGACATTAAACAGATGTCATTATCAAGGCTTGGAAAAAGCTAAGCTACTGCTTATAATCATTCGTATTAAAAGCTGTTCTTCAGAAACCCAAGCATTTGATGATTTGATTGTTATGATGATTGTCTTAGAATACTCATTTCCTAGCTCTTAATATGTGGTGATCTGAAAAATTAAAAAGGCAAAAACATTTTAAAAATTGATATTTAGAGTTGAAGTTCAGGGAAATAAGTGTGGGATTAATGATGAGTCTGGTCTCTCTTCCTGAACAAACTTTTTTTTCCATTTAGATCTTAAGTTCAACAGTTCCTACCAACTGCTCATAGCTCTTTTTTTCATATTGATATTCACAATATTTTGAAAACCATATTATATATATTCAAAAAGTAGAGCTTCCAGATTAATAATTAGAAATCTGACAGAACATGCCCTACCTAAACAAAATTATTTAAAAGAAACAAAGACCAAAGTGCACTTGCTAAAACTGGGAGCACTCCAGAATTGGATGTGAAGCACTATAGTAAAATTCATGCTGGAAATGGAAACTGCATTAATAAATGTAATCTAAATAATCATTTTATGCAATTCCAAATTATTATTCAACATTGGTGCTAAAATACCATCTGCACCTGATAACTCCAGTAACAAATCAGAATTATAGGCAGTGTGTGTTTGTAGTTAAGTTTGCCCACCACTTTCTGTTATCAGACCCTACTTTTGCTTGTCTAGAACATTGTCAAACTAACAGTTTGGGCTGAAATTTTCCACAATGGGTATGTTTGCTAACTTTTTTCTTTTTAAAATTTCAGCAAAAATGGTTCTGCCAGTTCTCAGCATGAGATTAGGGAAAAAATACATTGTGTTGTTTGTTTAAAAAATATGTACAGCCATCTTATTGAGAAGCTCTGGCTTTGGACCAGGAACTTGAAATTTGTCAGAGAAGTGGTCCTGTCCGGTTTCAGAGTAGCAGCCGTGTTAGTCTGTATCCGCAAAAAGAAAAGGTGTAGCTCACGAAAGGTTATGCTCAAATAAATTTGTTAGTCTCAGGTGCCACAAGTCCTCCTTTTCTTTTTGAAAAAATCTCAATTCACATATGCTCAGTAAACACTTGCCAGATTGTTTCATCTGCATTGAGGATACTCCATCTCCTCACAGCACCTGTGCGCAAGTCAGACTGCATATGTACCATCCCCACAGAGCAACTGTGCACACTCCATCCTTCCCCTGCAATTGCTGCTTCTGGCTGCCAAGGGCTGCTGTGGAACAAGATCTGAGAATACAAAGGCTCTCTTCAATGTCCTCAGTACCCCCCTCTTGGAGCCCAGGTAGCACAGAGTGGGGAAAAGCCTGACTGGGATGCAGAGGAGCGAGAAGCCAGGACTGGGATGAGGAGCCAAAGATTGTGAGGGGATGAGGAGATAGGGCAGGGAGGACTGAGATTAGGATGCAAGTGTGGGCAAAGCAGGGACATTGAGACTGGAAAGTGCAGGTGAGGGGGTAAAGTGGTGCTGGGGACAAGGAAGGGAGACTGGGGCTAAGACCCAAGACGATGCATCAGGAGAAACTGGGACTGTGTCAAGTCCTCTCTCACAACCTGAAATAGAATCTACCATTCTGGAGCTCCAACATTCGAGGTTGCCTAGGCTCATCCTTCCCTCTGACGACTTCCCCATGGTGCTCTCCCAGGTGGCCACTAATGAAACTGCCTGGTGTGACCCTGAGAAGAGCAGCTGTGAATACAGGGTTCTGGGAGTGCAGGAGTCAAGGGCAGAGTAGTGTTCTCATCTATCCTTCTGATTGCGGGTAAGGCCCCAGGCAAAGGGACACATGCATCCTGGAGATGAATGCACGGCTGCACACATGGTGTCAACAGGCAGGCTTTGGCTTCCTTAACTATGGGGTGCTGTTCTGGGAAGGAGGATTGCTGACAAAGAGATGGAGTCCACCTGACCAAGAAGAGGAACAGCACCATTGGACATTGACCAACCTAGTGAGGAGGGCTTCAAACTAAGTAAAAAGGAGGGCATTTGACAAAACCCCAGGTTTTTTAAAAAGTAACCTTAACACAGAACAAGATTTGTGTTTTTTGGGGGGAGGCGGAAGGTCCACAGAAATAGAAAATTACAATAAGGTCTTAGGAGGAACAAGAGAAAAATAGGTATGTGTGAGAATCTGCTCACCATCTTAGATGCCAGGAGTATGGGGAATAAATAGGAAGTGTTCAATTAGTACATAAGGTAAATTATGATTTAATTGGCATAATTAAAGTGTGGTGTGATAAATCTCATGACTGGTATACAGGGTATTTCCTAACTTTGGAGTGCCTGACTTTGGAACCTTAACATTTTTAATTTTATTTTTTTGCATGAAAAGCCCATCCTAATTTTTATAAGATTATATTGGCATTTAACCCATATGTGTCTGTTTCCACATATTAAAAAAAAAGTATTTATATCTACCTATTTCCATCCCTTTTAAGGGTGTTGGCAAGATTAAATAGACTTTAAAGTTGAGCTATCTGAAAAATTTCAGATCTTTGGACTATTTAACAATTGTGATTTTTTTTTTTTGCTTTGACTGGTCTGTATACTGTAATATTTTTTTCAAAAATGTGAAATATTGATGAGAAATAGTTTTGAAACAAATTGAATATTTTAGCAAACATGTTTCTGCATTTTGCATTCAGTTGTTTTAAAGCTTTAAATTGCTATATAATTGCTTATTTTGTTGTAATAATTCATTTTTAAAAGTCTCATCAGAAATAACTCTCTCCTAGTAAAATGGATGGAACACTATCTTTACATTTCTCTCTCTCTCTGAAAAGAGAATATAACCATTGTGACACTGTACCCCATATTCTTCAGTGATGAGATATGATTATGGCATAATAATGATGCATTTTGTACAAGACACGTCATGTAAAGTGTCATTAGAAAAGTTATGATTTGCTGAATACGATTATCTTATTTGTATGCATATATCATTTTTGTATTTGAAGTTCTAAATATTGACTAATCTATTTCACATATAGTCACACCTGGGTGACACCCACTAGGCAAAATGCTTCTAGTCTAAAATGCCAGCTGTGTCAGGCCCATTCAAGGTAATGGGCCATTAGGAAAAACAATAGGCTTTAGCAAAAGCGTATCCCCCAACTGGTAAGCATTCCTGAGAACCTTCCCGACAGCCTGTAAGTAATGGCTGCTATGACTCGGCAAGATATGCAAGACATGAGACCAGACCACATGACTCTGAACTTCATTTTGTGATGTCTGCATTTTTCCACAACTGGTCTGGGAACCAAGTTTGAAACACAAGGTTCCCACCATATGCTAAAGCTATACAAGACAGGGAGTGAGATCTATTGTTCTTCACTCCCCACACAGGAGGACTCCTGGTAACACTGGAGGAACAAAGACTGAACTGGGGGGAAAGCTGGACCCAGGCTAAAGGGAATTCTAGCCTATGTATGAAAACCTGGGGATGCCAAGCTGCAAAGCAAGTGCAGCTTCTGCCTTGAGAATCTGCAAGCCTGCTTGTATCATCAGTCAGGGTGAGAGACTGCGAATTCAGATCCTATCCTTCTAGTATGTTAATTGTAGTTTGCATGTTTATTTGCTAAGTGATCTGCTTTGATCTGTTTGCTATCACTTAGAATCATAGAATATCAGGGTTGGAAGGGACCTCAGGAGGTCATCTAGTCCAACCCCCTGCTCAAAAGCAGGACCCATATCCAATTAAATCATCCCAGCCAGGGCTTTGTCAAGCCTGACCTTAAAAACTTCTAAGGAAGGAGATTCCACCACCTCCATAGGCAACGCATTCCAGTGTTTCACCACCCTCCTAGTGAAAAAGTTTTTCCTAATATCCAACCTGAACCTCCCCCACTGCAACTTGAGACCATTACTCCTTCTCCTGTCCTCTTCCACCACTGAGAATAGTCTAGAACCATCCTCTCTGGACCTACCTCTCAGGTAGTTGAAAGCAGCTATCAAATCCCCCCTCATTCTTCTCTTCTGCAGACTAAACAATCCCAGTTCCCTCAGCCTCTCCTCATAACTCATGTGTTCCAGACCCCTAATCATTTTTGTTGCCCTTCGCTGGACTCTCTCCAATTTATCCACATCCTTCTTGTAGTGTGGGGCCCAAAACTGGACACAGTACTCCAGATGAGGCCTCACCTATGTCGAATAGAGGGGAACGATCACGTCCCTTGATCTGCTCGCTATGCCCCTACTTATACATCCCAAAAGGCCAATAAACTTAATAGTTTATTTTATATTTTAATCTAAACCAGTAAGTTTGGAGTGAAGTGCTTGGGAATCTTAGCTTAAGGAGCAGGAGCTGCTGCATTTCCTCTCCACATTGAGGGAGAGGCTAACTGGATAATAAATTCATACTGGTTGGGGTTTTGACCAGGGGAGGATGGTACAGCTCTGGAGTCTGTGCCTGTTGAGCTGGGGTTTATCTTGGCTGTAGCCTCTCTATTGTTGGTTCATGCAGTGGCTGGTCAGAGCGCCTGCATGTAACTGCTGCTGAACGTGTTCCTACTTGTGTGAATGCTGGTGGAAGTGTAGGACTGGGAGTGGGTCTGTAGCTTGTCACACCAGTGCAGCGTGAGAGGGAGCCCAGGCTGGTGAGTCAGCGGGCTCAGTAGTACCCTAGTTCCTGGTGGCATCCTGGCGGGAAACCATCACAACCGTGTCATCCAGATTGAGACACAGTGACTCCCAGAGCTGCTCCTGAGGTAGTAAAGTTATGCACAATCCCTTACTCGGGGATGCACAAAAAAAGCATATAATCTAATCATTAATTAATTAAATGGATTTAGTGATTTTTTCCATCCTCTTTCTAGCGTAGAGAGAGGCAAGCAGAGCACTAGTGTCCCACTCTCTGCACTGGCTCACCAAAATCTCTAGCATGGTATTCAAAGTCTTCCATGGAACTTTCTGTAGCTACCTGAGGATCATCTTTTCCTGTTCTACAAGGACTTCCCATGATAACTATATTTCATTGAAGAAATGAATCAAATCACTCAAGCAATCAGAGAAACTGTCACAGGAAATATCTGAGCTATGGATATCAATCCTGCAAGATATAATGACCATGGAACTAACTAGTTTCTGAATTAACTTTCTCTCAATAAGTTCTCTGTGCCCGCACACAAAAGAACCATACAAAAAGTATAAACCAATCCAAGTTATTCTTTCTACAAACTGGGAAGAAAGTACAAGAGACATTGTTCTTTTGTGTTTTTCAGTATTTGATAGGTGCTTACAGGCTATGATGTCGTCGATGGGCCAAATATGTGTGTTGATAGATTTTGTGTAAGACCCTAACCAGTCTCTATTAAGAGCTGGCACTAAAGTCCTTGGAAAATTTTCTGACAGAACATTTTTTTGTTGGAAAATCGTGATTTGTCAAAATTGAAAATTTCTGTCGGAATATTTGCATTATGACAAAATTTAATTTAGAACAAAACAAAGTGAAACTGTCAGAATTAAACCTCAAAAGTCAAAATTGATTTTTTTTAAATTCAAATATTTTCAAAATTAAATACTTTTTAATTAAATGATATTTTAAAAATAATTGTTTTGATTGACCCCAAATTAAATTTTTGAAAAGTTCGGTTCATGAACAATTTCAAAATTATTTTCATTCTGATTTTGAATGAAAACAAGTTTCAAATCTGCAAAATTTATTTGTGCGCCAGCTAGACAGGATGTGCCAAAAGGCATATTGGCACAACCATATAGACAGCTATAGTCTTAATATTAGTTTGTGAGGGGGGAAAGGAGAATGTGCGTGCGCACATGTGGGCATGAAGTAGTAAAATAAATAATGCCCTAATGTTTTAGGATAAACTTTCAGGTCAGAAAGAACTGTAGTAAGCAGAATAGATTATTCCCAAAGTCAATGTACCATATTGTTCATGTCTAATAAAAATGCAGTGCATAGAAAATCTGTGTCTTCAGATATGAAAATTAATGTTCCCATATTGTGCACTGTACTTTGGAGATTTGTTCAGGTTTATGTATTTTGAATAAAGGCTCTCAAACAACTAATGTAGAGATTGTACCATTTTTACTAATCAATTGGGAATATTCTCCCAACTGAATGGATTTATTTTCTCTATATAATTTGTGGACTTTCTTGATAAATTCTGATAACTGTTGTCATGGTCCCACTGTAGGCTACCCCTTCTGACACCCTTTTCCTGTCCTTCAAGTGCACCTCTTAAAAATGACAGGCCCATACCTCCACTTCTCTGTGGGATGGAATTAATTTGGAACATATGACTTAGCCTTGGTGCCTTCCATTTTCTTGGGGGGAAAGTTGTAGCCTGCTTTCTGCAGACCATGCCTCTCTGTTAACCTGCAGCTGCTGACAACTTTCCCCTTCTCTTTCTACAGGGAGGATATTTTAACTGATCAGTTTCTTTTGATCTCACATTCTCAGCCTTGACAAAACAGCTATGTAACCAGGGTTCCAACAGAGAAGTTCCCTCATCACAGCTATTAATATGGCTATTAACTGGTGATGATTTTTTTTGAAATTCTCCTTATCTAGTCCATTGTGTTGCTTCTCCTATTTTGTTCCATTGGTTCCTCCTACTTGGTTCCCCTTTTGAGCTAACAACACCTTAGCAAACAGATGATCATAAACACAGAGACATGCACAATATTCATAACCAATAATAAAGATATTTCCTGGTTCACTATCACTTTTTTCTTCATTTTAACTGCTAAAACTTTTCTAGACATCATGCTAGTGACTATCCATTGGCATGTTATTTGTTAAGGTAACAGAAGAAACCGAGCAAAGTGATAAGTACACTGTTCAATCAAGGCAAACCTCTTATTAAAACTTGTTTAGCTTCTTACTTCACAAAAATCCCAAGGTAAAAACATACTACTTTGAGATGGTAATGGGTTTCTTTCCATTGATTTCAGAAGGATTTTGAGTTGGACTCTTAATGAAGTTAAGAGTGTAAGAATTTGGTGCTTGGTGTTTAAAGGAAGTTTGGATTTAGGGAGATTTCTTTATGCAGGAGATACAGAGAAAATGGCTTCCCTCATACTTCCTGTGGGTCTGTATCCACTGCAAAGCCAGGCTATTATCACAATGAACTCAGGCATCTGCTAGAATAGCTAGCATTCTAAAATGTGGAAATATTATATATATATATATATATATATTATATA
Source organism: Lepidochelys olivacea (assembly GCF_965140295.1). NCBI lineage: Eukaryota > Metazoa > Chordata > Testudines > Cheloniidae > Lepidochelys > Lepidochelys olivacea. Next base: position 175,062,776 of record NC_140411.1, read on the forward strand.
ATATATATATATATATATATATATATATATATATAAAAGATTTGGCATAAGCCTTTTCCGAAAATGATCTCAAATGCCATTTTTCTGAATTTTTAAGAAAAAAGTGCCCATGGTTTTGGATCTGTTGCTGTTCTGACAGTGTTCTTGTTGTCAGTTACCTAAGGTAAACCAGTACTAATTTCAGTACAAAAGTACTAGATGTTATTTTCTTCAGTATAACAACTTGATTTATCTGGACATTATAAGTGACATCAGATGCTTGTGACTCTGACTCTGCTTCAAGTCCAGCTATTGTAGTTTCCAGCAGCAAATAAACTATTTGTGGACAACTGATGAGCACAAAATCATGTATCTATCTCACTTCCAATTTATTTCCTGTTAAAATTCTGCAAGACTTCAATTGAAGCCAATCAGATTCCATATAGACTGACTATTCTGGTGGTAGTGGTGGGGAGAAGAAAGTTTTATGTCCAAATTTATATTACAATGAATTTAAAAGCAATTCAGAAGATTGACTTTTGGCAGGATTTTACTTATGGTAACAGGAGAATGGGACCTGTCTATTAAATGATGAAATTGAGAAAGCTTTTGCCAAGTACAGGATGTACATCACTGAAATGTGAGTATTATGAACCTTGCATAGAATAGGTTTTTCTCAAATAAAAAAACCCTATCAGAACTGCCAATTTTAATATAAAATACATTATTTGTTTAAAAATCAATGAGTTTTAGTATAATTCATGAAAATGGATAGCACATTTTGTTCTAGTCCAGCCCTTCATTTCTCTTTGGTGAATTGGGATCTGATCATTATGTGTTCCCAGATATCTGCAAAGAATATATTCTTCTGAAACCATAAGTTCTGGTGCCACAACAACAATTCACAGTGATCTACCATTAGTTAGCTGTGAACAGCAAAAGGCATTTTTAGAGGGTATCATAAAACATCTGAACAGCAAAAGCAGCTAAATGAAAAACAGAATCATCTCAATAAAGGTTTGATCCTTCTGTCTTTACTGAGATAAAATTATGGAAAATAGAATGTGTAAAAATGCCAGTCAAATCCTCTTGCCTTACTCATGAAAGTAATTTCTTTGACTACAAAGAGCTCACTTCTGTGAGTAAGGAGAGCAGGACTTGATCCTGTATTTATAATTTCTGTGGCAAAATGTTTGGCTTTCCACCTATGGTGCCATTAAGTTACATATCAAAAATGAACCTACAGCAACTGGACAAACTCAGAACACATCATCACTAACTGGGGATATGTGAACAATGAATGAATTAGATTCCACAAGGAGGAAACATTGGGCCAAATTTACCTAGTTGTAACAACACTGAAATTAGGCCAGATCTAAATTTGGTATGTTTTCTTTCAAAGAATATTCAATGGGTTCAACATAACAAGCCTTCAATGTAGTTATAGCTTGTAACATTCCTTAATAAATCCCAGCTTCCCTTCCCCACCCCCTCATTCTTATATCAGACACTGTACACAGACTTTCTGCTAAAATGAAAACAAAAAGTTAGAGAATTTGTGTAGTGGAAGTAGTGTTGAATTGTTCTTTGTAATTAATCTGTTCTTCATACCTAGTGAGTCAATGGCACTGATGCCTAAATTGACAAGTTTTTTTTTCTTTGCTTTTTCTTCCCGTTTAGGGAGAGAGCCTTTATCTTCTTTGGGACCATGGCAATGTCTTTTGATATGTGTTGTCCTGTACCAAGTGCTCTCTTGGCACCTGATAAATAATTATGAATTGTGACAGTTTTGTCTTACTGAATAAGTTTCATTTTCAATCCTATTTAGTAATGACCAGAATTGGCATCTTTTGAACACAGGACTTTCATTATACACTCTGAGCATGTAGAGTGTGTGTAAATATAAATAATGTTTTCAGCAATGCACCTCCTACTATTCTTCCTTAAATTTGATAAATAACTGGGACAGGTAGAAGTACTACTCTGTAGTGTAACAGCAACTTCTAATTGAAAAATCTACAGCACAACAGCCCCTGGCCTTAGCTCATCTCTCTGCCATCTGCATACTACCAGTACAAGTTTCCCATTTCTCAAAAGCTGGCGGCTACGATAAAGTGCATACCCCAGGCCCACAGAATAATGGGGTACTCTGTTAATTGCCTGAATCTGCTTGGAGCTGCTGAGCAGAGCTTGTCCAACAGCTCCTTAGCTTCTTCCTTGTGATGGGGTTGTTTTATTGGAAAAAAAATCTTGATGAAAAATGCACAGAACAGTTGGAAAATTAATTTGAGAAATATTTTCCAGTAATGGAGATTTTATATGTAAGAAGCATTGCAGGATGTCCAGGACTTGATAAACGGTAACCTACTCATGCTACAATGGAATTGGAAAGCATGTACGTAAGGGCAGAATTTGACTCTGATTATACTGAGGGTTTTACTGATGGTGAATAAATACAAATTGAAACAACACTCTTATATGGTCCTATGAGGATCACAAATAATGAAAAGTTAAAGTTCTCAGCCTAGATTCTCAGGTCCACTAAGGCCATTTTACTCTGTTCATACACAGAACAAAGTGGCTTTAGAGGGTGGAGATGCCAGTGGATAACTCCCCCTGCAGAGGGGAACTCTTCACTGGTAGAAAGCTGGCAGAGGATGCACTATTACCTCCTGGGCCAGCTGCCCTCACATCCCTACTGTAAGGAGAAAGAGGGAGTTTGGTAAAGAGACCACTCAGTGCACAAGAAACACACTTTAAAGTACTGCAGGCTGTGACTGTGGTGCTTTATTCAGTTTTATCCAAATGAATGTGTGTGGGGAGGACACATGGTAACTAAAACAGAAAGTAAGGGAGGGGTGGAGCATGGCTCTAAACCAGAATACCCCGAGTAACTCAGACAACCCCTTGGTGACCACTTTACTATGGGGAGTTGTGGCAGAAAGCATACCTATATTCGCACCCTACACATTTTAATAATCATTGTACAAAATGTGCCTTGTGAGGTATCATTTGAAAACCAATAGTTTGCTGAACAACTATATCATGAAGAAATTATGTAGCAACATTATATGTAAAGTTAGGAATTCATCCTTCAATACGTTAGCACATGTTCAAACCCACACACAGCCTTTACTAGGCAAAAGTTGTTAGAGATCTGTCCTAAACAAAGGAATGTATGTTTACATATACGTAGTAAACAGGGCACTTGGGACAGCAAGAGGGGGAAGTGGCAGGAGATAAGGCAAACCTGCTTTTCAGCATACAAATGGAAGAAGAAAGTGTGTAGTGTCACCTTCACCACCAGACTCCATGTTGCCTTCTTTACTGCTTGAATAAACTTTGCTTTTGAGGTAAGCCTCAGAATAATCCACTTCAAAGGGTGATTGGACTATACAAGTGAGGATGAAAACACTCCAAGGTATCTCTCTTTCACCTGGAGAAGAAAAAGGATCAAGCCTTTTGACTTTTGGAGGGATCCTGCAATACAAATTTGGTTAGCCATGTTGCTGGGAACATGTGGTAAGGATTTTACCTTGAACCAAGTTGTCATAAATATAAAGGGAAGGGTAAACGCCTTAAAAATCCCTCCTGGCCAGAGGAAAAACCCTTTCACCTGTAAAGAGTTAAGAAGCTAGAATAACCTCGCTGGCACCTGACCAAAATGACCAGTGAGGAGACAAGACACTTTCAAAGCTGGAGGGGGGGAGAAACAAAGGTTTGCTCTGTTTGTGTGATGCTTTTCCAGGGAACAGAAAAGGAATGGAGTCTTAGAATTTATTAAGTAATCTAGCTAGATATGTGTTAGATTCTGTTTGGTTTAAATGGCTGATAAAATAAGCTGTGCTGAATGGAATGTATATTCCTGTTTTTGTGTCTTTTTGTAACTTAAGATTTTGCCTAGAGAGATTCTCTCTGTTTTGAATCTGATTACCCTGTAAGGTATTTACCATCCTGATTTCAGAGGTGATTCTTTTACTTTTTCTTCAATTAAAATTCTTATTTTAAGAACCCGATTGCTTTTTCATTGTTCTTAAGATCCAAGGGTTTGGGTCTGTGTTCACCTATGCAAATTGGTGAGGATTTTTATCAAGCCTTCCCCAGGAAAGGGGGTATAGGGTTTGGGCAGGATTTTGGGGGGAAAGATGTTTCCAAGTGGGCTCTTTCCCTGTTATGTATTTGTTAGACACTTGGTGGTAGCAGCGAAAATCCAAGGGCAAAAGTTAAAATAGTTTGTACCTTGGGGAAGTTTTAACCTAAGCTGGTAAAAATAAGCTTAGTGGGTTTTCATGCAGGTCCCCACATCTGTACCCTAGAGTTCAGAGTGGGGAAGGAACCTTGACACAAGTCTACTTTAAGTTTTAGCTACTAGAAAATTTTATTTGTATTCACTTAATTTTTTTTTTTATCTGTAGTTAAACGTTTTATTTTTTAATCAAAACTAATCCAGTGTGATGTTTTAAACTGAGCTGTTTGGTAACTCCAGTTAAAGTAGCATGCTGTTGGATATTGAGCCCTCAAAGGGGCATCAGTCGTATAATATCTGAACTATCCAGGGGAGGACTGGGCAGTGCAGGACACACTTTTGGGGGGAAATTTGGGACTGAGTGCACTGGGGTCACCCTGCAAGTAGGGCGTGTGTTGCTGACAGGCTGCTGAGGTCAGAGTTGCTGGACCAGGACTACAGATATACACAGACACTGAAGGTGCAAACTGCTTGTTGTTTATGAATGGTCCAGGTTGGGAGCTACAACAGCAAAGAATTGTGAAGGCACCCCAGGTTGCAGGACAGGTGGTGCCACCATAATCCCTCTCTGATTTGGATTACACTCTTGGCACATTCTAGAGTACATCATGATATCCTCGAGCAGTGGTTCCCAAACTTGTTCCGCCACTTGTGCAGGGAAAGCAGCTCCCATTGGCCTGGAGCAGTGAACCGCGGCCACTGGGAGCCGCAATCGGCCAAACCTGCAGATGTGGCAGGTAAACAAACTAGTCCAGCCCGCCAGGAGCTTTCCCTGCACAAGCAGCGGAACAAGTTTGGGAACCACTGTCCTGGAGGAATGTGGTGATGTAAGTTGGAGCTGTTGTATTTCCCTGCAGCTTTAACTGATGACACGATGGGGTATGTGACACCTTACAGCCCTCAGTTCTCTGCTGCACATGAGCAGATTTTAAGCAGGATGGAGAATCTGCCTCATTTTACCTGGAGCTTAGTTAGAGATGCAGATGCACCAGGTCCTTGTAAGAATTTGCTTTTAAAAGGAAACAAATTATATTTGCATTTAAAAAGGCCTTCCCCTCTGAAAAAAACACTTGACAATAACCTTTTCAGGCTAAATTAGCATGAGTTCATTGTGGTAATTTTTTATATCACTGGTAATGTACTGTGTAGTCACCAGATAATGGAGCTTTTCATAGATGATGAGAACTCATTATCCCAGTCTTGTAAGAGGAATGCATCTTATCACAGGTGCATGACTGCTATTCTTAATTTCATCTAAGATCATGTCTGACTAAAGATAGAACATAGGATGCCTTGGTTGTCTGTGGGGTAGCTTGCTAATAGGTAACTGTCCAAATCACTCACTGTGAAGTCTAGCTGTGTTCTGTTTGCCCTTTGCAAAGAACATAACTGTTAATAGTCCTAGTGTAAGTTCAGAAATTGAAAACAAGAGGCCAGATCTGTCTTATCATTTCTATCCCTCCCTCGGTCTTATTGTTTCTATCCCTCATCTACTATGGTATCATAGAACCTTACAAAAACCCCAAACAGGTAATTTGTTGATCGTCACTCCTTTCTACCCTGTGGCAGGTAAGGTGCTGTGTTTATCTGAAGGTTTTCATGTGTGTTTACCTACTGTGCTGGAAAAGCTAAGATGAAGAGATGGGTCTTGCACTTTGATCTGCAGGTGGCAAGATTTGAGGCTATGCTGATCTCTTGAAGAGAGTTACATAGCCTTGTGACTATTTATGAAAGAGCACTGTTGCCAGTTTCCATGAGTCTGAGTTTTTAGATTTGGTTAGCTCCATTGCTCCTGAGGATGGCAGTTGTCATGGGCATGAAAAGGCAAGTCCCTAAAGTAGCTCATGTTTTGATTGGTGAAGGCTTTGAAGATTGGCACCATGCTCTTGTACAGGACTTGATGTTCAATGAAGAGCCAGTGTAAATATGAAGATACATTTTTTCTGCCTGAGTGTTGTTTAACATACTGGTGGTTGCATTCTGGACTAGCTGGAGCAATGTGAGACCATGACAGCATGGATCACAGCAGCCAGGTCTATAATGGTCAGCACTGGTTGCAGCATCCTAGCCAGCAAAATTTTTCTACTGGCTGCCACTATCTACTTGTGCTTCTAGTAGCTGCAAGAACTTAATAGAACTAGTTTTTGAAAACAACTTAGTCACTTGGAACTTTCCCAGACTGAGTTTCAGCTAGCTCTCCTTCCTTGATGACGAGTGACGACACTGCGTTGAAGCCTCACTAATTTCAATGGGGCACCATGTATTTGATGCAGTCTGCCTGTATGCCATCAGTTGCAGGATTGGAGCCTTACATATTTTGTCACAACTCTTTGGATAATTTTGCTCTAGCTCTTTTTCCAAGATCAAATAGACTTCTTGTAATTGGTAAAAGCTAACATTAAAAGTGGTCACGTGTAACAAGGTCACAAAGGGGAAAAATATTTTTGATTATCCACTTAATTATATATTTAAGTTTCAACTACTAATTGTTTCACTCAGAAAATTACTTTGTCTGGTTCACTTACAGTACATTATACAGCCAGCAATACTTTTTACTTTCCTTTTGTCTTTGCCACTCAGCATAATATTTCTACCTTAATTTTTTTTTAGTTCAATTATAAAAAGTCACCTTTACTTTATCTTCAGTGAAACTGGATAATGTATATAGCTGTCAATCCCTAGCTAAGCTCCCTGTCACAATAAAAGATAGGTGATGGACTGTTCATAGTAGTTTTCAGATATCCCTCTTGATTTCATTATCAGTATAGTACCTGATGCCTTTTTAATCCTACGCAAGACTGATGTAGTAACAAAAAGGAAGGTCAAGCCACACTCCAAACCAAATATCTCTAGAGAGCAATGCAGACTGTTGCAGTATAAAAATGTGTTTAATCTTTTTTGGCAGTATTGTGCATGCAGAATTAGTGCAAGTCTCTAATGAGACTGCTATATCATGACCTGTTGCCAAAAGTCAGTGTACAGTTGAGGTAATAGTATAGAGTGATTGATATTTGGAGCAGGAGACATTTATTTGTATTGTGTTACTGGAGAGGAATCCCCATCAGGGATCATGGCCCCACACTGCAAGGAACTATACACCCTAATAACAAAAAGATGATCCCTGTCCCAAGGAGCTTATAGGATCAGTGTAGCTTTTGCTGCCATAAAAAGCAGAAGCTGCACACAGGATTTTGGGTCAGCCATTTCTCTCTTTCCAAAGAGCCATACACTCATTTGCTATGTCTTAGAATGGCATAGCTTGCCTGGGCAGTTCTTGCACCAAAGCAGGAGGCCATTTGATCACTCACATCTGTCTCAATACTGCTTCTAAACCAATATACAGCTTTTCCCTACATGCGCAAATCCACCTACTGGATTTAGCTAACAACATGTGCTGGCGGCTCTAAACATCACTTGTGTTTTATGAGCAGGAATTTCCTCAGGCAAGAACCTCTCTACATTTAACTCCCCACAGATTTACGTTGCTTCATGTTTCTATAATCCTTGCAAGTTTCTTATAGATTTGTTTCTGAAGAAAAATTAACGGTTGATTTGGTGACGAGTGACTTAGTTTGTTTTCTGTGTAGTAGGGTTTAATTGTTACAGAATCTAAAGCATTTTTGATAAGTTGGATCAGATGGGAAGATTTCAGTAGCCTCTCACTGAAACTGCAGTATTTTTTTTAATGACACCCTGTGACAGTGAGTAGGACCCACAGTAGAATTCCTGAATTTACTGCAGAATGATGAAACCACATTAAAAGGAGTTTATTTTACCAAGTTAAACTAAATTAATTCCCAGGGAGTTTTAAGAACTATTTTTCATTGCACTATAATATCAATGATGCTTCACTAGCATAGTCATCTCAGTATGCAGAGTGGCATATGTAATCCTGGCCTATGTTTAATTGAAAGAACATCCGAAATAGATGAGGATTTGTATAACACGGATATTTAAGTTGTGTTCTGCCAGTGACATGACTCAGCATGTTAGAGGAATTCTCAGCTTCTGCTTTAAGGTAATGTCATGGGGTGTAAATACCCCATATTGGCCCAGTGACCAAAGAGCTAATACAGGCATTGCCAGCCACTGCTAATTGGAAGCCTAACAGCATCTGGGAAGATAGAAGAGTTGAGAGGCAGAGGATGGGGTGGCTACCAGAGGAATGAGCAGGCTGGAGAAAGGGGCTCCTGCCAGCAAGCTACGAAAGAGATGCCCAAAGACAACAGCCCAGGTTTTAGAGCCTGGAGCAGTCCAGGGGAATCTCAGGGCATTGTCAGAGTTGCAGAATTCTGATTCGGCTTATCGAACTGGAGGTCACTGAGCTGGAATCTATGGAGAGGGACGGACATGGGAATGAAGAAAGGGTTTTCAGAATCCTAGGCACCACGAAGAGACTGACAATCCCACTAGGCTCAGTGAACCCTAGGGGTTGTGCCATGCTTGGCCAGAGGGGGTGCCATTGCACTGATGCACCACCTCCCAGACAACGTTAAATATGATTTGTGCCTGTGAAGCAGCACAAGGGGGACTTGAGATGGGTCAAGCATCTAGTTAAATATATTTTGCACTGGATTATTGCTATAAAATTAGTACTATGACACTATATACATTTAATTTCTTTCTAATTATAATCTTTCAATCTAGCAGGTGACAAAGTTTTTACATAAAAAATTCAGAAAATCTCCCTTTGATTAAGTCTTAATTCTATCTCATCTATTTGATCTAAAAATATTAGCTCTCCATCAGTGGAGTTTCTTTTTTAATAAACTCTATAAAACGCCTCACAACTGGTGATTTTATACATGCTTCTAATCACAGTTCAGTAATTACTAGAGTCAAAGGCTGGTGGACTCTTCCACATACAGGAAAGGGTGTGGACATTTCAACAGGTGAATTACATAATCCTTCTCACATGATACCTCGCTACTATTATAGAGGTAATATTAGTCAGTGCAGCTACAAAATGCACAAAATCAAATTCTGATTTCCATATTTTAAAAAGTCTGTATAATAGAACTATTTAAACACAAGTTTTAAAAATTATATAGGATAAACAATTCTATTATAAATAATCCCTAAATATATTAGAACATGAAAGTGCCATGTTGGAGCTCATAGTGGTACCTCTTTCTGAAGATAAAATCTAGAAATCATTACATTCAATATCATTTTGATGAATTAAGTTAGGTACTCAAAAGAGGGAGTATCACAGTGCTTATTATTTCAAAAAATTATTAATCACATTAATGCAATCAGCATGAAGTAGTTAGCCATAAAGACTCCTTACACCCAAAGTAGCCAAATCACATTTATAACAGTAATACTACTGATTTTTCAAAATAAAGTATCACATCACTGAGAAGCTATGGTAAATGATACCCAAGTGGTTTTAAAAAACCAGATTATTGGTTATTTTCTAAAACTGTACATGAAAGAATGAGTGTCTACTACAGGGGTCCCTGGTTTTGATTGATTTTGTGTATTTTAGGTAATATACATAATGGATTCTCTGAAAAAAAAAATTCTCATTGACCCCCCAACCACTTAAAAATATCCTGAGTATGTTAAAAGTGGAATCCATATTTAATTTTTACTAATAATTCTGATTATTCTTTGAGGAATCTTACCTCTGTATTTATCATAGTCCATACATTAGTGAAACCCCTTTATGTGCAGCTTGAATGATAATTTTCAGAGTAACAGCCGTGTTAGTCTGTATTTGCAAAAAGAAAAGGAGTACTTGTGGCACCTTAGAGACTAACCAATTTATTTGAGCATAAGCTTTCGTGAGCTACAGCTCACTTCAAATAAATTGGTTAGTCTCTAAGGTGCCACAAGTACTCCTTTTCTTTTTTTGAATGATAATCAAATAATTTTTTTGAATGAGAGTTTTCACAGACTCTCACAAGTATGAATATTAGAATCCAACCCATTATCATGTCATACATCTACATGCAAGTTTGTCATTAAGAAAGAGTCTTAATAGAAATTCCTCTGTCCTTGTATTAATTATTATATTGGACCTTCCTTCCAGCAGTGGAGGGTTCACTAGACCTGTTAGTTGTCTGCTACTTAGGCCTTCTAGGCCAGTTGTAAAGTTTACCAAAGTATATAGATGTCATTTTCAATTGATTTTAATGTTGCTTGTTCATTTAATAAACAACATTTAAAAAGCAGTGTTTGAATAGGAGTTATGCTGGATCTATGATTCTATGTTAGGTACTTAGGTTCAGAGCGGTGGTGCATCTAATTCAGTATTTAGTCTCTGATAGAGGCCAGAATCAGATATTTCAGAGTAAAGTGAAAGACCCCCACCAACAGCCAGATGTGAAACAATCCCCCCGGGAAGTTTCCTCATAATCTCAAATAGTCAGAGATTGGTTTAAACTCTGAAGCGTCAGACAAGGTCAAGGCATCACAACCCAGCAATTTGTTACTACATCTTTTTTTGCTTAGTGTTGATAGGACCTAGATTTTTTAAAGTGGAAATACTTTACTTATTCTTTTATCTTGAGGATTATAGATGTGTAAAATTTGGCAAAACATCAACAAACATGAAAGCATAGTAAGCCCTGGAAGTGTCATAACTTTTAATTAAATGGTTGCATTATTTTTTGTTCCCAGTCACTTCATTATTGATTGTAAAATGTTGTTTTATATTCAATGAAGTCTTGAAGTTTTTGAAAGTTATATTACTGGATCCAGCCATGTTTCAATTGTGAAACTAAAGCTAAAAATAAAATTTTGAAATAAAGGATTGTACCAGGGAAATTAATACTTTAGCTATAATCAGAGAGAATCCTTAACTAAGTTGCAAAGAATTGCTGACCTGTCCTATCTCAAGAAAGATGTCAAATGTAGGGGGGTTGTATCACCTGACCCAAAATTATGGATCTTTGACTGGTCCCCAGCATTTCAAATCCCTAGAGATATTACTAGGCTCAGTGTAACCATAAAATACAGTATAAGAAAATTTATCAACTTCAGTGAGCTGCTTACCTTGAACTGCTGCTCCCAACCAACTCTGCTCCTCAGGAACAAGGAAATTGACTATTGCAAGGATAAAATCATGGGAAGGATATCACGCACATGCTCCAGTCCCTATACCCCCCACACTGATGTCAGGGAGGCTATACACTCCCCACAAAGGCTTGGGAAGAATATCCCCAGACCAGGTACTGTCTTGACCAGCTGTAAGTGACCCTACTGCTGGCTGCTCCACAAACTCTGCCATGGGGAACATGCAGGGGATGGAGGGATCAGGATCATTACCTGCTGCTGTGGCCATCCTGATGTGTGCTGCAAGCCACAGGTGACAACTAGGAGGCTGCCATATCATAGAATAGCATTTTAGTTTGTTTAATTTTTACACTGGAGTCCTTCTCAGTCCCTGCAACTGCCTGGAATCAAGATGGTGAGAAGATGGCCTAAAGCCATCTCTGCTCCCCATCCAGTGCACACCATAAAATGGGTTATGTCTCCAGAATGCAAAGCACTGATTCTGATGCCATAAATGCAGAAGACAGTATTTTCTTTGGGGCTGGGACAAAAGTATGGAATCGGTTCCTTCCCACAAGGGCTATGAAAGACCAATAACATCACTATCTTCCAATCCAAAGGCAAAAAGCACTTCAAACTTGCTTCCTCCTAATACTTTGGTCTTACTCATTTTAAAAACAAAATGAAGAAGTATCACTGTCTCCTTTTGGAGTGAAGAAGGGAGAGGAAACCCTACTAATTGTCTGATATTAGACTCTGTTTAAATTTAACTTTGGGAGGTGCTCAGGTACTGCTTTCCAGAGAAAGTATTTTAGATCTGTGGCCCCCACTATAGGGGAGATTGCAAACAAGGTTGCTTAAGAACATAAGAGAGGCCATACTGGATCAGACCAACAGTCCATCTAGCCCAGTAACCTGTCTTCTGACAGTGGCCAATGCCAGGTGCCCCAGAGGGAATGAACAGGTAATCATCATCATCAAGTGATCCACTCACTGTCTCCCATTCCCAGCTTCTGGCAAAAAGTTACACAGAAAAGTTGTTCCTTTGTATTGTGGCAGAGCTCCAACCTTGTCCCCGTGGGTCCCATGCTTCCAGGCAGTTTATGCTAGCTTCAGAGGCTCACTGCAATCCTCCACATAGACCTTCTCTCTCTAGGGCCAGGGATACAGTCTACTCAGCCCTTTTCCATCATAAGCCAGCAATGGAGGTCAGTGAGAGAATTTCCACAGTCTCTGTTGCTTCTATAGCCTCATCCAAAACAGTTTAGCCTCCTGTCCTGACAGGAGCCTGTTTTCCCTCCCAGGAGGTGTTTCTGCAGTGGTGGGTTGGGGGGAACCCAGGCCCACCCTCTACTCCAGCTTCCGGTCCAGAGACCCTAATGGTAGCAGCTGTTGGCAGCCAACCTTTTACTGCCAGAGTTGCTACATTTCCCTGGGCCACTTCCCCACAACTCTCCTGCTTCACCCTTAACTTAGGGCTCCCTTACCAATGAGTTGAGGATGTCTCCATTAATCAACCCTTCAGCCACACTTCCTCTCCTCTGACTCCTCTCTGCCTGACTGGAGTGAGCCCTTTTATATTATCAGAGGGGCCTTAATTAGAATCAGGTGGTCACATTAGCTTAATGGCCTCACCTGACTCTTTGCAGGTTAATTGGAGTCAGGTGTTCTCATTAGCCTGGAGCAGCCCCTGCTCTGGTCAGTCAGGGAACAGAAATCTGCTCATCCAGTAGCCCTACCTTCGGCTCCTCTGCTGAACCTGACTGGCCTGGAGGAAGAAGGGAGACTGCTGCTGCTGGGCCGTGGGCCCTTGCTACTCCCGCCCCTGCTCTAGCTGCTCCCCTGGCTGGGCCGGATGCCATCTATCCACCCCCCTTCTCCGCTACCTGGTTGCTGGCTAGCTGCTGGACTCCCCCACCCACCCACCCTTGGGTGCTGCTGTTACTGCTCCAACTACAGCCCCTTTGGGGGGGCTGCTGGCCCGCTCCCCAGAGGGGGGGAGTGAGGGACCCCTACCCCAGCGGTTGCTGCTACCGCCGCTGTGGACACCACCACCACCATCAACACCACCTGTGAGGGGTCCTCTCTGCCTGCCTGGCCACCGGGCTGCTGCCTGGAGCTGCTGCTGCTGCCTGAGAGCTGCCGGACCCTGAAGGAGGAGGGGACGAGGCCATCTGCTGCTGGGGGAGCGCACAAGGACTCTGTAGACCACTGTGGAGGGGGCTTGAAGGCTGAGTAACTTTTGGACTGTGCGTTTGTGGTGGGGGTTTTGACTGTGTTTGTGGGGACACAGGGGGTGTGGCCTGGAGCCTGCCCCCGAGTCCATCAGTGTGTCCCCCCCACCCACCACCACTGTCGGCGCTGCCCCCTCCACCACCCCCAGTGGACACTTACCATCTGCCTCAAGCTCCTGCTTCTGGGACTCTGCTGCTCGCTTGGCCTACTGCCCCCTTTTACCACCTTTTGGGCCTGAAGCAGCAGCCAGGCCGCACTGACTTTTTTGCAAGCTCCCGTGGGTGCACGTGCCCCCCCTCGCCCCATCCTGGACTGACCCCCTTCAGGAACCCCCAGCTTTGTCCCTGGCTCCTTGCCCCATTTTTCCCCTTGCAGCCTTTTTGCCCTCCCCTTTACCCCAGCACCTCGCTGGCTTCAGTTTGTTTGCCTGCCCCACCCTTCTTCCTCTGCAGCCCTTGCTTGTTTGCCCTGCCCTTGCCTCTGAAGTCAGCCCCTAGGTTCCCTGTCCTGCCTCCAGCCTGGTTCTCCCCCCTCCCTATGTGATAGCCCTGCCCTGCTTGGCCCCTTATTCAGTGCACCCATGCCCCCTCCCATGCACTTGTGTCCTTCCCCTGTTTGAGTTTGCCCCGATCTCACTGCACTCCCCGAATGTTGTTATGACTCCCCTCCCCTAGTGCAGCTAGAGGAGCCGGCTTTCTACTCTGAGTCGGTGACTGTCCCCCCACAAGCACTCGAAAGCCCCCCTGTCCAGCCCATCCCCTTTGGTGCCCTCCTCCCCCGCCTGCAGCCTAGCGGGGAGGAGTGGTTGACCTGCCTCCCCTTTCCTCTCCTCTTTTCGGTGTCCTTCCCTCCCTCCCTGGTCATTATGGCGAGGGATACGACGGGTGGGGCCCCTCCAGCAGCCCTAGATACCCTTCCCCCTCCTGCCCCTCCGTCATCCCCCCAAGCCTCTACCTCAGCCACCGCTGCCAAACCGCCTGTCACCGCCCCTGCCGGGGCGCCGGCAGCGACGGGCACCAGGGTGACCTCCATTGATGCCACGTCCCTCCCCCCCTTAGATTCTGGGGGAGCCCCCCCAGCTGGCGGGAGGGGCCAGGGTAGGAAGAAGGGGAAGGGCCCTGCCAAGAAGTCCAGATCCTCCATGACAGGGACTGCCCTCACTGCCGCAGCCCCGCCACTGGCCGCAGCCTCCCACCCCGCTGCCCCTTCCACCAGCTCTGCAGGTGTCCCTCCCCCGGCCCCCAGGGCGTACGCCCAGGTGGCGGCAGCCCCCCGCCTACCATTACGTCATCTCTCCCGCCCGCTGCCTCCGCTACCAGCTATAGCGGCCGGGGCTCCTTTCCCACCATGACCAGGAAGCATGGCGTCCGTTGCCTCCTGGTGCCCGCCTCACCCCACATGGAGACATATGTGCGGGCGTTGGCGAGGGCAGTGGGGCCCATGACCATTGTGGCGGCCTCCAAAATGTACGGGAAGGTGGTCTTCTTCCTGGCATTGGAGGCCGCCGCCCAGGATGTGGTGGAGAAGGGCCTGGCGGTGGGGGGGGTGATCGTCCCCCTCGAGCCGCTGGACGACCTGGGCGTCCGCCTGGTCCTGACTTCCGTCCCTCCCTTCTTTCCCAATGCCGCCCTGTTACCTGCCCTCTCTACCCTGGGGAAGCCCATCTCTGTTTTGAGCCCTCTCTCCTTGAGCTGCAAGGACCCCGCCCTCCGTCACGTCCTCTCATTCCACCAGCAAGTGCAGCTGCAACTGCCATCCGGAGGGACTACCCCTTGGCCCGGCAAGGAGAGGCATCCGGGACCCCCGAGCCCCGGCAGGGCGCTGGCCCCATCACCGCCGGCGCCCCTGGCTGCCCGGCGCCCGAAGTCGACCCTCCTCCCACTCAGTCAATCACTTCTCCCGCTTGGGCCCAAAGGGCACCCACCCCAGCACGCCCAGATGAGTGGGAGAGCCCCGCCTCCGCTGCCTACAATTTGGCGGGACCCCTAGAGGAGGGTGTGGCAGGGATATCGCCAAGCGTGGGAGAGGGCCTGCCCCAGGGGGACTCTTCCCTTCCTTATTCCGCCCCACCGCTGCCTCCCACGGTCCCTGAGCCACTTGTCTTGCCCCCTGACCCGACCCCTATTAGCCAGCCCCCCGATGATGGCATGGAGGGCTGGGCCCTAGTCCAGGGGAAGTGGGGCAAACGGAAGGCTCGAGCTCCGCTACTTTCCACCGATGCGGAAGCCCCCCGGAAGACCAGAAGGGGGGGTGCCGATGCCGAGCCCTCTGCCTTGCCCGCGGGCACATACCATCCCCTGGTGCTGGTTGGGGAAAACGTGGCAGCACGGGAGGGCAGTACTGTCCCTCCCTTGGAGTCCCTTCTGTCCAAGGACCCCATCCGGAGCCCCCATGAGCCTCGGGGCGAGTGTCGCTTTGGGTACTAGCGGGGAGACCTCCGGGGTGGCGGAAGGAGAGCTCCCCTCCATTTATGAGGAGATCGAGGCCCTGGGTCTGACCCCAGTTACCCAGGGGGAGGACGACCCTCTGCTAGCGGGCCTCAATCTGAGCGACCTCACCCCGGCCCCGCCTGTCCCATGTCCTCTTCCTCTAACCGCTACCTTTGCTCCCGCCTTCGAGGGTTCCCAGGGCTCCTCCATCTGCCCGGCCATGGATGGCACCCCGCTGTTAGCCACCAAGTCCACCGAGGCAACCGCTGGTGCGCTGCGACTGGGACCCAAGCCCCACGGGTTGCCCCTCGAGGGCGTGGGGCGACTGACCTCCTCCCCGGGCGGGGACCCCACTGACGGTGCTCTGACTACTATGCCAGCCGTGGTGCCAGAGACCAGCATCATAGAGGGCCCCCTGCCCCACCCCCACCTCCCAGAGCCTGATCGAGAGGGGCCATTTTCCAACGGCTTGGCTCCCAGGGCCCAGGATCCCACCTTTGCCCCTCTCCCTGGCTCTGCACCCAACCCCTGCCTTGCCCTTACTCTGGATCCCTGCCCTGCCCCTGATGTCAACCCCGCCCCTGTCCCCCCCACCTCCCGTGCTATCATTGCCGCCCCTGGGGCTGTCATCTCCTCGCTCCTAGAGGATAGCCCCCAGGGAGTGGCTTCTGTATTCCCCAGTCCCGACTCACTAGGGGCTGCTACCTTCCCTCCACCGCCCCCACTCGAGCCAGGGTTTGAGGGGGGGCTGCGTGGTGCCAGTCCATCGGGCGCCACGTCGGGGGTCTGCCCCTTGTCTGCCTGTTCCGGTGGGCCACGGGGCTGTGTCAGTAGTCCCTCCGGAGGACAGCCGGGGGCTAGTGGCCCCGGCCCCCCATACACTGTGGGAGGAGCTGCGGGAGTTCTTTGAGGACTTCGGGGTTCCTGTAATAAGGTGCAGCTCGCCCTGCAGCGAAGGGGGGATTTCCATCTCATCCTCCGGGCCGCGAGGGCCCTTATGGGGGAAGGTAAAAGGACCGGGAAGCAGGCTGTCACAACTTACCAGCGGGTCTGCCTCTTCCGTGACTCCCTAATTACCTATGGGGTAGGCCACGGATTGTTGTGCGGCCCGTTGGGAACCGCGAGCGTCCCTGCCGGCGAGGATCCCCCCCAGCCCTCCTCATGGCACCTCTTACTATCATCACGTTAAACACCTGGGGCTCTAGGATGGGTCCCCGCAGGTGCCAGGTGCTCTCCTTCCTTTGGGAGGGGGGATACTCTATGATTTTCCTGCAGGAGACCCATACGGATCTGGCCGCCGAAGCTAGCTGGCGGCTGGAATGGGGGGACAGGGTCTACTTTAGCTATCTCACAGTTCGTACGGCTGGAGTGGCGACCCTGTTCTCCCCCGTCCTATGGCCCGAGTTGCTGGGGGTTGCCGAGGCTGTGCCGGGCCGCCTGCTGCACTCCGGGTCTGTTTGGAAGGGCTCGTGGTCAATCTTGTCAACGTCTATGCCCCGACATCGGACCTGGAGCAGCTATGTTTCTTTCAGCAGGCATCTGCCTTCCTCGGCACTCTGGATCCTCACGAGTGCCTGGTCCTGGGCGGGGTCTTTAATACGACCCTCGAGGAGCGGGACCGCTCGGGGACCAAGCAGTGCCCAGCCGCCGCGGACGTCCTCCGGGAGATAGTCGACCATCACTCCCTGGTGGACGTCTGGCGCGACCACCACCCAGATGACGTCTCGACGTTCACCTTTGTCCGGGTGGAGGCCTGTCGGTCGCGCTACTCCCGGTTGGACCGCATCTATTTATCACGTTTCCATCTTTCACAGGGCCAGTCCTCCAGCATCCAGCCAGCCCCATTCTCCGATCATCACCTGGCCACCATGACAGTCTCTCTCTGTGCAGAGAGGCCGGGGCTGGCCTATTGGCATTTTAATAACAGCTTGTTGGAAGACGTGGGCTTCATGGCGTCCTTCCGGGAGTTCTGGTTGGTCTGGCGAGGGCAGCGGCGTGCCTTTCTCTCGGTGCGGCGATGGTGGGATCTAGGGAAGGTGCGCGCCAAGCTCTTCTGCCGTGACTACACTCGGGGCACCAGCCGATGGAGAAATGCGTCGATAGAGCAGTTGTAACGGGAGGTCTTAGAGATGGAGAGGCACCTGGCTGCCAACCCCGAGGACCCGTCCCTCCGCGGGGCGTGCCGGGAGAAGTGGGAGGAGCTCCGGGCCCTCGAGGACCATCGGGCCCGGGGTGCTTTTGTTTGATCCCGCATCCGCCTCCTTCGGGAGATGGATTGCGGCTCCCGCTTCTTCTACGCCTGGGAGAAAAAGAGGGGGGCCAAGAAGCACGTCACCTGCCTCCTCGCAGAGGACGACACCCCCCTCACGGATCTGGCGGAGATGTGCGGGAGGGCCAGGGCCTTCTACACAGGCCTTTTCTCCCCGGATCCGACCGATCCTAACGCTTGCAGAGTGCTCTGGAAAAACTCCGGACAGTCAGCGCGGGCGACCGAGACCGGCTAGAGCTTCCTCTCACTCTGGCCGAGTTCTCGGAAGCCCTCCGCCGCATGCCCACCAATAAATCTCTGGGCATGGATGGGCTGACTGTGGAGTTCTACCGTGCATTCTGGGACGTCCTCGGCCCAGACTTAGTTACTGTCTGAGCCGAGTCTTTGCAGAGCGGTGTCCTCCCTCTTTCGTGCAGGCGAGCCGTGCTCGCCTTATTGCCAAAGAAGGGGGACCTCCGCGATTTACGAAATTGGTGTCCCGTCTCGCTCCTCAGCACGGACTACAAGGTTGTAGCGAAAGCCATCTCGCTGCGGCTAGGGTCCGTGCTGGCGGACGTGCTCCACCCAGACCTACACCGTCCCGGGCCTCACCATCTTCGGCAACCTATCTCTGGTCCAGGACCTTTTGGAACTCAGGTGTAGGGACGGTCTGTCATTCGCCCTCCTGTCCCTGGATCAGGAGAAGGCATTCGACAGGGTGGATCATGGGTATCTCCTGGGCACTCTGCGAGCGTTTGGCTTGGGTCCCCAGTTTGTGGGTTTTCTCCAGGTGCTGTACGCCTCCGCAGAGTGTCTGGTCAGGCTCAAGTGGACACTGACCGAACCGGTCAGCTTCAGGCGAGGAGCACGGCAGGGGTGCCCCCTCTCGGGCCAGCTGTACGCTCTGGCGATCGAGCCCTTCCTCTGTCTCCTCCGCAGGAGGTTGACGGGGTTGGCACTGCAGGAGCCGGAGCTGCGGCTGGTCCTGTTGTCATACGCTGATGATGTACTCCTCGTGGTCCAGGACCCGGGCGACTTGGCGGCAGCCTCCTCCGCCCGGGTCAACTGGGTCAAGAGCTCTGGCTTGGTGGTAGGTGACTGGCGGCAGGCGAGCTCCCTCCCACCCGCACTTCAAGCCATCCGGTGGAGCGCGAGTCCGCTGCTCTATCTCGGCATTTACCTTTCTGCCACGCATCCATCTCCGCCGGAGAACTGGCACGGTTTAGAGGGCAGGGTGGTAGAGTGGCTCCAGAGATGGACAGGACTGCTCCGGTGTCTGTCCTTTCGAGGGTGGGCACTGGTGCTCAATCAGCTAGTCCTGTCCATGCTCTGGTACCGGCTCAACACCCTGGTTCCGGCCCCGGATTTCCTGGCTAACCTCCGGAAATTGATTCTGGAGTTCTTCTGGTCAGGACTGCACTGGGTCTCTGCAGGGGTTCTCCATCTGCCCTTGGAGAAGGGAGGGCAGGGCCTGAAGTGTCTCTGCACTCGGGTCCCTGTCTTCCACCTCCAGGCCCTGCAGAGGCTCCTTTATGGTGCAGGTAGTCCGGCGTGGAGCATATGGCACACGCCTTCCTGCGCCACCTCCGAGGGCTCCGATATGACCGGCAGCTCCTTTATCTCCATCCAAGGGGTCTTCCGCGAGACCTCTCTGGGCTGCCGGTCTTCTACCAGGACCTCGTCCGGACCTGGAAACTGTTCGCAGCGACCAGGTCCGTGGCGGCCTCCGTGGGGTAAGATCTCCTCGCGGAGCCCCTGCTACACAACCCCCAGCTCCGTGTGCAGGCGGCGGAGTCCCACTCGGTGCGCCAGAGGTTGGTCCTGGCAGAAGTCACCAAAGTCGGAGACCTCTTGGACTACGACCGGGTAGACTGGGTGGATCCCCTGACGCTCGCTCAGCGCATGGGGCTCTCCAAACCTCGTACTGCCCTGTGCGTACTTCAGGAGGTGAGGGCCGCTTTGCCGCCCGCTGCTCGGGTTAACCTCGACCAGGTCCTGCAAGAGGGCGCGCCCCGCCCACCCTCCACCCCAGGTCCTCCGGACCTTTTCATCAGGCCCCTGCTCCGTGGAACCGACCGACCCTCCCGCCACTTCACTGTGAGCTGGCTGCGCAAGCTGCAGCCGGTCCGGTTCCAGACCGCGCCAAAACAACATCTCTACACGCTCGTGCTCCACACCCTTCATGTCCTCACCCTCACGTCCCGCCCAGACACAAAGTGGAGGACCTCCTGCCACCTCTAGAGGGTGAGGAGCCCCGGTGGGCCAGCCTCTATTCCACCTTAGTCCCGAGGCCCGCTGGGGATATCAGTTGGCGGCTCCTTCATGGGGCCGTGAGCACGGGCATGTACTTGGCACGGTTCACCCCAATCCTGGACACCTGCCCCTTTTGCGGCGTGAGGGAAACCCTGGCACACGTCTATCTGGAGTGCACCAGGTTGCAGCCCCTATTCCGGCTCCTCACGAATATTTTGTTAAGGTTTTGGTTGCACTTTTCTCCTCACCTCCTTATCTATGCACTCCCTGTCCGTAGCCCCACTAAGTGGCCGGACCTCCTGGTCAACCTCCTCCTGGCCCTGGCTAAAGTGGCCATCTATAAAACCAGGGTGAGGAGGTTGGCCGATGGAGGGCCTATTTCCGATCTGATCTCCTGCGTCTGCGGGGCCTATTTCCGATCCTCTGTCTGTTCATGCCTCCGGGCAGAGTTCCTCTGGGCAGCGTCCACCGACTCCCTTGATGCCTTTGAGGAGCAGTGGGCACTGTCCGGGGTTCTCTGCTCGGTGTCCCCATCCGGTTCCCTTCGTTTGACCCTTTGACCGCACTCCCGTCCCTGTTGTTCATTAGTTGTCCCCCGTAATTATTTGGTTTCCCAGGTCCTGTGGATCTCCCCCTTAGGCTGAGGGGGGATCCTTTAGCAGTGGGCAAGCTTCATCCGCCCACTTCCTGGATCCCAATAAGGCTACTGCTGTACCCAGCTGGCCTGGGTCTATCACAGTATATATTTACACATTATATTGCATCACACATTTTTGGAATGGCTTGGTTACTTTGCAGGAACCAATCCCTAGGCATCGTGCTCTGTCCATGCATTGTGCATGCTGGACCTATTCTTTACTTCATTTCTACATTCCCAACTTATCTTGGGTATTGTTAGTAAGTGCTTCCCAGAGTGCTCTCCCTCTTATTTTAGCTGGCTCAGACATTGTCTTTTTAGCCTACTGACCTATTTACTTTTCTTATTTAGCACACACATAATATTTTCAGCCTAATGACCTGTTTACCTCCATAATTCTATCCTCCAAGAAATGAAGTCTCCCTGTTAATTACGCATGTCAGGCTGGGTCCCAGCTACATGATTTTGAAAGGACTGTACAGTGAGTTATCAGAACAAAAAATCATGGTAAAGTGGGCTTTTCCAACCCCTATGCTCTTGCAAGAAAACCTGCTTGTGTCCTTAAATTTTAGAGGAGAAGATGTAGTTGAAAGTGTGTTGAACTTTGTCTTAAATTTTAAAAGGACAAAACCTTTTGAAATGCATACTTGCAAATGTTATCTAAATGCAAGACTCCTAATATCATTGCTAGGTAAATGGTAAAATGTTTTAAGTACCAATGAGAATTCTAATCTTTTTAAACTAGTGTAAGAATCCATTTAAAAATAGAATTTTATATTAATGGAGGGTATATTACTGGCAGTACACAAGCAATCTGTCACCCAACTCAGGAAGAAAACAAAAATCAACTTTCCAAAGATTTTTATGTAGAATCAACAATTTAAAATTAAATAACTTTTAAATAACTTTTAGAAAGTGTAGATTGATCTATGAATGGTGTATTAATTATACTGATTACTTAAGAATTCCCAATTATTACTCTGAGGTTTGACAGGTTCTCATGCCAAGATCAGACCCAGTATTATTAAAATTACTGCTTAATAGGGAACTCCGATGTGCACAGTTGCATCACTCACACTTTACAAATCCTCCTGTATTTGTAATAATTTATTACTACATTTAGCAAAGTCAAACACTCTAACTCAGAAAGGTAGATAAAGATACTACAGAATGTACATTTGAACATCATATATTTACAGCATCCCTTGCAGAACAACCTGACATGTTAGACATTTTTTTTCTCCTCATCATCAACTTCCTCATTGTGACAGGTCACCGCCGGGACACAACCTGGAACAGGGGTACCACTGAGCTTTCTGACTTACCAGCCTGGCTTCCCTTTTACACTGTGCTGCTCTGACAAGCTGCATACCACTCCTGGTTCTACAATCCCACCAGCATTCACAGGCAGCCAGTCACTGCATGAACCAACAATAGAGAGTCTAGAGCCAAAATATCCCCAGTTTAGGACCCCACAGCTGTACCATCCTGCCCTGGTCAAAAATCTGACCAGAATGTATTTATTACCCAGTTCTCCCCTCCCTTGGTGTGGAGAGGACAATGTACACCAGCCCTTGTTAACTGAGCTGAGATTTTCCCAGACACTCCATTAAAAAACCCACTGATTAAGATAAAACAAGTGTATTAACTACAGAAAGATAGATTTTAAATAAGTGATAACAAACAGATCACCTAAGAAATTAAACAAAAATGCAAACTAAGCCTAATATACTAAATAGTATTCGAATCAGCAATATCTCACCCTGACTGATGATACAAGCAGTCCACCAAGTTTCCATACACAGATTAGAAATCCCTTTAGCCTGGGACCAGTACTTCCCCCAGTTCAGTCTTTGTTCCCCAGGTGTTTCCTGGTGTTCTTTTGTGTGGGGAGTGAGGCTAAGAGATGATGTCACTCCCCATCTTTTATAGTCTCTCCAGCTGGTGAGAACCCTTTTGTTTCAAGCCAGGTTTCCAACCCAGTTTGTGAAAAAATACAGGTACCAAAATGGAGTTCACTATCATGTGATCTTAGCAAGGTATGCACGGGCATGTGATGAGTCATAGTAGCCATTACCCATAAGCTGTCTGAAGCATTCCCAGCTGGGGGATAAGCTTCTCCTAAGGCCGATTGTTTTCGTTAATGGCCTATTACCTTGAATAGGACCTTCACAGTCAGCTATCTAGACTGGAAGCATCTTTCCTAGCGGGTGCCACCACATTTGAAATACAGATACATAGTCAATATTCATAACTACAGATACAAAAATGATATGTACATACAAAGTGGATAATTGTATTCAGCAAATCATAACTTTTCCAATGACACCTCACATGAGACATTCTGTACAAGGTGCATCATGATTATCTCATAATTACATTATAATCATACCATTATTATGAATATGCAGAGCGTCACATTCATCATCCTGGCAACTACAAAGGGTTACATCTCTCTCTCTCCTCCCTCATAGCCCAGCCTGGGATACAATTTTTATAATATGTTATGCTGATGTCACTATATTTAATGCATATTCATTAGGGGTTTCTCCCCTCTTCCTTATTTGTATTTCCTCATCATACTAATGTTCAGGTGTCTTTCTTCTATAGGTTGATATAGTAATGATCTCAATTTATTATCATATATGTCAATTCGTTGCTATGACACTCTTGTGGTCAGACATGATGTTCCCATCATAAAATATCAAAAAGCTGGTGTTAGCTCATGTTCCTGTGGTTGGCTGGTACCACTATGGACAAACTTCCCCCTTAAACACTCTATTACCAGTTCCCTAAAACTTAGGTGTGACTCTTTAGGCCATTTATCGGTGCCAAAGACCTCAAGCCTTATACTGACTGCTGAAGCCAGTGTATTACAGGATACAGGCCTGTAGGTTCTTTGAATTACTGCAGAATAAAATAAATGCTAAAGCTAGCTCTCTATGGGCTAGAAAAATCTTTAGCTTAAAAAGCTTTTGAGAACTAACAAATTTTATAAGAACATTAGTTTTTGGACTTCTTGAGAACAGAATTTCATTTTCTGTCATGCTATCAAAATTGAAAGAATATCTCAGAGAATAGGCTGAATAAAAAGAAAGTTAAAACTAGTTTTGAAAGTTCTGATCCTTTCCTGTTAGAAGAACAAAAACAATTCCATATTCATTAATGAACTACATATTCATAAGGTAAAGATGCTGCTACAGATGACCACCAAGGCACAGAACCACTGAAAGAATGACAGCAACCAACTTGAATATAAACAAGCCTAAAGGAGGCGTATTTTCCTATAATTTCATGAAAATAGGAAGAATGGTATAAAAGACTCTTAAGTTAGCACATCCACCCCCAACCACACACTCTGCTAAGTCAGCAAGCATTCCACAACTCACCCTGTCCATCTCTACATGTAAACAGCCACAGATACAGAGAAGACCCAAGAAACCGCCAACCTTCTCAAAACTTCAACATGGATTGGTGAGAGAAAGTTAACTAAGATGGTGCCAAAGGATTAGATTTAAACTCTTGCAATGATTTTATTGAGATACGAAAATGCTGTTGTAACTTAAATGATTAACTGTTCTCCTGTTAATCACCAGACAGTTAGACTATGTATTCCTCGAGAGGAGACAGGGACTAACCACTGGTAAACAGAGAAATCATGGATTTAATTGGATTTAAGATTTTTAATATTTGTAATTGATCTGCATTAAGACAGCTCTTTAAATGGCTTCTTCTAAGTAACTAATTTAAATGTTTTCAGTTTCATAGGATTTAATGAAGGTTGCTTATTTTAACCAATTATAAACTATTTATTAATTAGGTAGGCTTCACTTAACCTAAACAAATGTATTTTCCCATGCATAAACAGTTTTAAATATCCATGTGATACTAAAACTGAATTCTCCATTTTGGGAAATAAATTTTGGTCTTAATTTGCAAAGAGGAAAGAGTCCCCGGGGTTATTCCCTCTTAGGGGTATAGTCTCTGTTAGAAGCTCTCCACAGAGAAACATGCAGAAGAGGGAGTAACAGAAATAATAGTTTACCATTTGTGTTCAGTCATTTCTGTTGGTTTGTTTAAATGTTTTATTTTTCTTCAATAATAAAATAGTCATGGCTAATATTTGGGATTATTTTGCTTGTTCTTGACTTTGCTGTCCCCAAATGTATGTAAAAGAACCGCTGTGACTAAACAGTGGGGAGCCATGTCTGAGTTAGCAGTAAGAGAAACAATTAGAAAGAGCTGGCTTATCATTTCTTGTTTCTCATGCCAGTAAAGGCAATCGGGGTCCTAATTGTTACAAGTTTACATTTTAAGGCCTCCCGTGCTTTTGATTAAAGTGCTTGTATTATTTGGGGAACCAATGCCTCAAAAGTAACAAGGAATAAAAGGAAAAAAGTTAAAGATTATGGGATGGATTTACAAATGTGTAAGAGAAACAAACAATGAAAATTGATTAGTACATTGTTCAAATCCTGCTGTTTCCTTCTATCTCTTAGTAGTTACATTCAAGGGTATTTCCATGGAGCATGAAAATCAAATGCCTATTACATGAATGGAAATTTGTGGGGGAGTTATTCTAAGTCAAGTCTGGATTTTGCATTGCCAAGATTTTGTTGGAATAGTTTAAAGAAATTCAGACATCTTGTTGTCCTAGCTATATCTTTCCCATATCTCTAATGCCCCACATTGGCTTTTATATACTATAACTAATTTAGCTGAGATTAAGAAAGTAGAGGTCAATACAAAAGTTAATTAGTGGTAAGTAATTGACTGTAAAAATTGAAAAGGAGTACTTGTGGTACCTTAAAGACTAACCAATTTATTTGAGCATAAGCTTTTGTGAGCTACAGCTCACTTCATTGGATGAAGCTGTAGCTCACAAAAGCTTATGCTCAAATAAATTGGTTAGTCTCTAAGGTGCCCCAAGTACTCCTTTTCTTTTTGAGAATACAGACTAACACGGCTGTTACTCTGAAACCTGTAAAAATTGAATTACCATCCAGATCTTTTACATGCGATAGTGGGTATTATTGCAAAAATTGCCCAGTGAACATACAAAGTTTTCTAAAAAGTCTGATGTTTAAGTGGTCACTAGCAAACATGAATTTCTAAATTAACTTGGCCTCCAGAGGCCATTAAAATTAGTATTAGGTTTTCACTAGTACTGGGAGAATCCTAATAGATTAAAAGGGCAATTGACTGGGACAGTCCTTTTGGGAGAGAACCCTTTAGTGCTAGAGCCAATTAATCCTATGATGGCAATAACACTGAGTCTCTTGCATCACAGTTTAGCTGAGAGTAGGCATCACATAAGTAACATATTCATCTTTGGAGTGAGGGTGGGAACTCTGGATGCTGTCTTGGTACAAGAGCATTTCATGCAAGAACTGTGAGGTTACATCAGTCTAATGTTCAGCTGCCACTCTACCTAGAAGAGGATAATATTAAACATAGCCTTCAGAGGAGCAGAACCTCAAGAAGCATGAAAAGACAGTGTAGCCCATAATAAATGTGTAGATGCATAGGATCCTTTTGGTCTCATTTGGACTAAAGAGGTATAGAGAGAACCTCTATCAGAATTGTGTGTGTAAAGTAATGTGTGTCACTGTAGCTATACAACTACAATGAATCTTTCATGCTTTCCTCTGTTTAATAACAATATTTTAGAATTCAATCAGCAATTGGTTTATAATATGCCTTTATCCATTGTGCATATGTCCACCTATATTAATATTAGTTATTTGCATTGCAGTAGTGTCTACAGGCTCTAACCAAGACCAGGACCCCATTGTGCTAGGTGCTGTACACATGTAGAGTATGTATCCCAGAGAGCTTACAATGTAAGCAGACAAAGGAAGTATCTCTAAAATGAGGAACTGAAGTATTGAGAGACTGTGACTTCTCTAAGGTAACTGTCACAGGGTGTATCTGCGCTATAGCACCCATATGCTCAGGGTTCAGCTGATTGCCATATTTGGGGTCGGGAAGGAATTTTCCTCCAGGGCAGATTGGAAGAGGCCCTGGAGGTTTTTCGCCTTCCTCTGTAGCATGGGGCACGGGTCACTTGCTGGAAGATTCTCTGCTCCTTGAAGTCTTTAAAACATGGTTTGAGGACTTCAGTAGCTCAGACATAAGTGAGAGATTTATCGCAGGAGTGGGTGGGTGAGATTCTGTGGCCTGCGTTGTGCAGGAGGTCAGACTAGAAGATCATAATGGTCCCTTCTGACCTTAATATCTATGAGAAGAAGAAGAAGAAAAGAGCCATGTCACACATAGATACTGGCCCTTTAAGAAAGAACAGGGCCAGTGCACCTGTGCCTGATCAGCTGACACTAAATATGCTATAAAGAGAAGTTATTTGGGCCCTTTTGGGGAAGGCCGGGTGAAGCAATCTGGAAGTCGGTCATGAAAGGGGCAGAAAGTATACATGGGGCAGTGTATCTCACCAATGTGGTATACAGAGGTAAAAATCCCCTCCCTACTCCTACTCACTAGTCCCCTGTTTATACATTCAAGGATCACATTAGCTATGTTGGCTACCGCATCACACTGAGAGCTCATGGTGATTTGTTTGTCCATTATAACCCAAAAATCCTTTGCAGTGCCACTGCTTTTCAGGATACAATTCCTCATTCTGTAGGTATGGCCTGCATTCCTTATTCTTAAATGTATTACTTTGCACTTGTCAGTATAAAAACACATTTTTTTTAATGGACCCATCTTAGCAAGTGATTCAGATCACTCTATATGATGGTTCTGTCCTCATCATTATTTACCACCCCACTTATCTGTGTCATCTGCAAATTTTATCAGTAACGATTTTATATTTTCTTCAGATACTTAAGAAAATGTTGAATAGCATTCCCAATGGAATCCCAGTAGAAACATGCCTATTCAATGAAGATTATCCATTGACAACTACTTTTTGAGATCTCTCACTTAGTTCTTTATCCATTTAACATATGTTTTATTGATATTGTACACTGCTATTTTTTAATCAAAATGGTGCGTGGTACTAAGCCAAATGCCTTATAAAAAAGTATATTACATTTATGCAGTTACCTTTATCAACCAAATTTGTAATTTCATTAAAGAATGAAGCCATATTTGTCTGACAGTACCTATTTTCAATAATACTGTGTTGACTGGCATTAACAATATTCCTATCCTTTCTTCTTTTCTATTATTTTCCCTAGGTTTGATGCTTGGCTAACCAGACTTGTGGTATTCAGGTCATTCCGCATGCCCTTTTTAAAATATTGGCACAACACAAATGCTCTTCCATTTCCCTGATTTTCCAAGATGTATTAAAAATAAAACAACAATAGTGGGCCAGAGATGATCTCAGCCAACTCTTTTAGGACTCTTAGACTGGAAAATACATAATCATCCTCATGTGATATGAATACATCATCTGGCGTCTTTCCACATACAGGTTTCTTTGGATCCAAGCAAGTTCATATTTTCAAGGATTTGTTTGTCATTTTGTTTTTTCCTCTAGGCCGACCCCCTGTCACAAAGCAGGAGGCTCAAAACTGGTTATAATATCACAATTCTAGATGAATTGTTCTCAGAACTTCTGCAAGACAGCACTTGCAAAAACTGAAGAATAAAGCTATTTTTGCCCCCCTCTGTGTTCTCATATGACACAAAGACACTAATGAACTGAGTGTGTCCACTAGTTTGCAGGCCCATAATAAGTACAAGGACCCCACAGGACTTGTCAGAGAAAATATTATGCAGTTTTGGATTAGGGGATGCTTAACTATATATGAATTGGCATTTTCTCCCATTCATTATATTTTATTTGTATACCAGCTTTCCAAAAACTTAAGTGAGGGCTTGAAACTTCAAAAGTCTCAACTGCTCATTCATCTGTTTCCAGGGGTTTATAGATTGTTTTTCCCTCCAACCTCTATAGTAATGAGATTGTCAGCCTGACTAAAAGGTATTTTGAGGGTTGGCAGCATTGCTTAAAATGACCATTTATTGTAAAATGTAAGGGGACATACATTTACTCTGCATCTATTAATTAAGCCTATTTCGCTCAATAATAGATGTGGAATCTTTGATTCACTCATTCCATCTTCTCACATGAAAGAGTCTTATGCTCAACTGTACACCGTGGTATTCATATATCTTTGCGTACTCAAATAATTCTGTGTGGTATCTGTTGAGAAAAAGGTTTGACATGAAATCGCTTTAAAGGAAGGCAACAGCTAAAAATATCTAACACATAAAACTTTCTTTAGCCATTCAGGAAAATGTCTGTCTATCCATTAGCAGAAACAGGTACAACTGAACTGTACTAATTCATATTCATGGGGAAAACCCACTGTGAATTCTCTCAAATTACTGCTTAAGCAAGAACAATGAAAAAGACCTAGTGTTTGATCTACTCTGTGTGCGTGTCTGTGTGTGGGGGGGTGTTAAAAAACAATGTTGGTTATCAGTTAAATATTATTTTTTTGTTTTGTTTTCATTACAGGTAAACAGAATTATTGTCCATAATAGTTAATTCCTTAAATAAACTGAGCACCTCGAGCTTCATTGAAATCAGTGGGAGTTGATGATACTTTGCCTCTTGTAGCGTTGAGCCCTAAAGGTTAGGACATCTGATATATAAAGAAAAAGCATGCTTCAGAGATGAAGTAATGTGTATAATGGGTTAATGTATACATATAGTCATTCTACAAGGTAGATCAATGATTCCTTTAATCAGTTCATTGCACTTGCTTCCTATTTCAGCTGTCAAACTAGTAGAGGCAGTAAAGGGGAAGATCTTAAGCTGGTGTAAATTGTCATAGCTCCAGTGAAATCAAACTGTAGTTTTTACATTTATTTTAATTCCTTTATTCTTGTTATCATGGCTGTAGGGCTATATGCATCTCTGCCACCTTTCAGGTCCAACTGAGTGCACACATAGATTCCCTTATGTGTTCGATCTCTTGCCCTTTCCTGTCTTGGGGTGAAGTTTGCAATTTTTCCACTCTTAGACTGGAACCCACACTCATTGCCCTATGTGTACTAACTGCTGATCACCCTGTATGTCTGGCTTTTTTGGGCACCTCAGTCTCCTCCCTTCAGGAACCAGAGACCAGTGATAGAATGACCAGCAGCCTACTCAAAACAAAGTATTTTATTTAGCAGTTAGAATAAAAAGTTACAGAGAAAGGGATTTTGGATTTTAAACACCAGCCTGCATGGTTTTACCATCCTACAATGGCAAGCCAGGAAGACTTATCTTCTTCAGGCAATCTCATGGGTTCCTGTATCTGAGTGTGTATCTCATTCTTTCTCTGATAGTCTGTGTCCTTACGTCAAACAAACACCCCTTCCATTGTCCTCCAGTCCCCACTACTATCCTACAGTTCAGACTGGTTTGGGAACTGCCCAGGAGAGTGGGCTAGAGCTCTGACATTGTCTCCTAATGACCGTTTAAGTGTAAGTAGTTAGGTGACTATTAGAAAGGGTCTCTTCCATCTTGCTTTTGTTGGGTAGGCTCTGCTACCCAGAAAGACCCAATGCTAATGACAGATCCAGATACACAACTAATAATTATAAAAGGGCACCACCATATTTGTTACTTGTGTGAATGTTTGTATACTGAGTATCTGGATTTGCAGCTAAAGTAATGGAAAAAAATATACTGGCAGCAGTCAAAAGAATCTGAATAGGTTACCAGAATGGACAATTATGATAAGAGATTTCTACATACCAGTCTTATAAACCAAAAGACAAACAGAAATCACAATAGCATGCAAGAGAGAGTGCCATGGTAGAGCGAAACCTCTTCTGATCTTTAGGAATGTTTCCAATTTAAAGACCTGTTGCCTCAGAATAGTTATTTCAGGAATTTCTGACCCCCAATCCCAAATACTATACCGTTAGGGAAATGTCCTGGTTTTTGTATAGTCGGTGCCTTTAAAAAGAGTCCTTTGACCATTAGGTAAAGTATGACATATTAATTTCAAGGATCTAAAGAGTTAAAGGTGTTCATAAACTTTCACTGTCCAACATTAAACAGTGATAAATAGGTTTGGGGTTAGTTTTAAACAGAGGCCTTGGTTTTACTAGGTTATTTGGCAAACACCCAAAAGCATTCATTCAAGTTGAAAGTTTATTGATTAAACACAAAAAAAGAACAAGATATTAAAACAAGCATTTATATTGAAACTGTGGTTGAGTGATTATGCAAAGCAAATTGCAGATCTTATCAAAGTCTCTCTCCTTTTGTAGTCAAAGTATCAGAGTCTCTTTTTTCAGAACACCTTTATTTTGATGGAAAGGGAAAAGGTTAATTTTACTCTCAGTCCTGATGCGAAGAACATTCACTTATCCTGTTCTTAAAAGACAGGTGTAAGGTGGAGGAGAGACAGGATAGAAAAGATGGGTGAAATACGGCTTTTGTTGATGCCTTTGGAATACTGTAATGCTGGTTAGTTATAAGTGGATGTTCTGGTTTGCAAATTGACCACAACTCCTGCTGCTTGGAACATGGTTAGTTACTACCTGATCAGGGCCATCATCTGGTTGGATTCTTTCTCCTTAGACAAAGCATATTTGAATGAATGCAGTATTATTGACTTCAGGATTTGATGGAAAACAAAGAGAGTGAGATAAGATAGGAGGACAGAAAGAGTGGAGCAGAAAATAACACAGCAAGGGAAGGGAATACAAAACAGGATCATACATGCTTTTGCAGTGCTGGTAATTAGACATCCCCAACTAGTGATCTTGAGGACTGGATGCCATGATAACGTGATGACTTTCAGCACTCACAGGTGAAAACAAAGTTCTTTAATTAAGAGTAAGGCCAACTGGCCTTCATCTTATGAAGAAAGTAGTTTAGATGAGTTGAGAGGAGTTGCAGTGCTGGCAGATTGGGGGATAAGCTGGTGGAGGGAAATGATTCTTTTTATTGTTTTAAACATCTTTTTTAAGAATCCCAAAGGAGTAAAAGTGGGTGGCATATCTTACCATCATTATTTTTTCCACCAATTAAATTCCTTTCTGTAAGGCCAAACTTGGCATAGATAACCTTGTTCTCACATTTTCTTGTTTACAAAATATGATTTCTCCACAGTCCTTGACTTATATGAGTAGCTTGTTTTGTTTGGACTAATACAGTTTCTCTGTATGTTTTTCCTGCACCTGTCCAAAACGTTCATCATTGTAAACAACTTGACCTATTTTTCATAGTTATTGTAACAACTTATGAACTTTCCCATACATTTCACAACTGAGCTTAGGATAATATTTTAGGTTCAGTAATCACAACAGATATTACCAGTATGAGCAAGCATTCCCTATAGTTAGAAAGGGAAACACCGTTATTATTAACTTTACTTAACAGTAAAAGATTAAAAGGAAACCTAGGGAATCCATATTTAATGTATGGCCGTGCATTTTTCATATATATTTTAATACATTAGCTACTCTAAAACATGATACGATGATTAATGTAATATAGTTTGATTAATGTTTTCTTATTATATCAAAATTAGTTTCTATATAGCATGAGCCACATCCTAAGCTATGGCTTAGCTCCATTTAAGTCAATGGAGATTGCCAGTTTATGAGAGCTGAAGATCTGGTCCTATGTCTTCAAAATAAGACAAGTGGTACCCATCCATAATTAAGGTTACAATAGACTTTCCATTATACAAAGAAATGATAATGTCCCTCTGCTATTCTTTAGGAAAAACAAACCAGTTTGCAGGTGATGTCAGAGTTGATATTTGGCTGAATCAAGTTGAAATAACCAGCCATGTTTACAGATGACAGGATTAAAAAATCATCTTTTTCTTCTTTATGAAATATGGGATAAAATGCATCCAGAGAGAGAACACCATTGCCAGATGTGGCTGGTGCCCCAAATAATTGGTTAGGATTCAAATAGCAAACTCCTCCCCACCCACACATCACCTTTCTTCCCCTACATGTTGTTTATATTGTAGAACTGAAAAACTGCATCGTCATCAATGTGAGGGGAAGTGTCACAGATTAGTGGGGAGGGGGGTTGGAGGAGGGAGGTTTTTTGGGGGAGAAATAAGGAATTTTATTGTGGAAAAGTGGAATACAAAAAAGAGTATTCTCCTCTCTCACATGCACTGTTCGCCTTTCAGAATGTAAACTGAAACATATTATAGGTCAGGGCATGATAAAATACTATTTATCCCTCTTTCATCTCTTCTCTGTTTTCTCCTAGTCCTGACATCTTCCCCTCCAATAGAGCCCTTAGCCTATAATCCCCATACTGTTTCAATGGCCTTCCCTCATTCTCCACAAACACCAATTATTCATCCACACACTCATTCCCAACTAGCTCCATTCCCTGCTTCACTTCAAC
Organism: Lepidochelys olivacea; assembly: GCF_965140295.1. Classification (NCBI taxonomy): domain Eukaryota; kingdom Metazoa; phylum Chordata; order Testudines; family Cheloniidae; genus Lepidochelys; species Lepidochelys olivacea. The sequence continues at coordinate 175,096,160 of NC_140411.1, forward strand.
TGTCGCACACGTGTACACACACACACACACACACACACACACACACACACAATGCCTTTAGTCTGAAAAACCCCTCCTCTCTTTACTTAACCCCTTCATAGCTCAGAACAACCACTCTACTCAGCTCTCAAACGTCTTCCTCCGAATACCTGGAGGCTCAACTTCCCTCCCACTTCAAATTCAGAAATCCCTTCATTCCGCAACTGTCATCATCTTCCCCAACTCACAAATACCCATACTCATTGACAGATATGGAACAGAGGAAGCAAGGAAGGAGTGTGGCTGCAGCTAGCATGTGCAGAAAGCTCTATAAGCTGCCTCTGTGGGACTAATGGAAAATAGCCAACAGGAGTGATTATTCCCTACTCTATGCCTTTTCCCTAAACTGCTTGGAAGCCATGTGCTGCCATGTCCCAAAGGGCTGGAAGCTGGACAAAATAAGTGCAAAGAACCCTAGACTTTACTTCTGTAAGGCTACTAAGAATGAGAAGTAGCATTCCTGCTGCATGCCTCCTCCCTCCGCTGGCTTCAATCTGTGTTGGAAGGCCAGGAGACCCTGTGCCATCTGGGTGTAGCCTCCAGGAGGTTCAGCAACTTCAGCTCTACCAGAAGCCCTGATGGCAGCAGTTGGTACTGCACCCCCAGCCACTACCTGAGCCACATTTCACAGAATCTACAGTGTACATATATGTACAGTGTGTTATACCTCTGGAATTATTGATGGGGCTTATCTCCATCAGCCCCAAATGACTAACTGTTTCTGGTCAGCCCACAGTCCTTCCATTGCCCACAGTCGTTCCATCACCCACAGTAAGTACCACTTAAATCTTCAGCATAAAAGTCTAAATGGAACTTAAGCGGTGCTTATACTTTGTACTGGCCCTTCGCATGCTGATGAGTGGTACAGTTGTGCTATTAATTCTAGCATAGTGTGTGAGGTCAATAAAAGGTGTGTCAGATTTGGCAGCTTTATAAAGCCACTGTTCGGTTTCAGAACTCTGCCAAAACTTAGTTGAGGGAGCCAAGCAGACTTCAAAAACCAAGTAGTTTGCAGCTACATTTTCATTATAGGTCTAGTTGAATCATATACAACAGGAATGAAGACTCGACACAATAAATTTGGTTCAAGTGGAGTCCGCAACCTCATGAATTGAAACCTGAAAGGATTTAATCCCCCGATTTCGACAACTAACCAGCAGCAAAAATAATCCAAGGCCAGGGTTCCAGTCTAACCACAACAGGAGACACCCATCTGTTGGATCATATTAAAAAAGTTCTGTATTAAAATCACAAATGAGTTTGATTCTCCATAGTTTAAATTCCAGGGTATTACTAATTAAGAGGTCTCTTGGTTTTTGGTACTGTTTCTCTCCCTCTATGTGTTAAACTTTCAAGCTGCTAATTGCATTAGTATATTCTAAGACAAAGTCTGTTCTCAAAGCAATTCACACAGAGAGAGACTCAAAGCAATACTCTGTAACAACAGAAACAGTACCCAGAGACTCCCCGCCCTTTTGTTGTATTAACAATTGTGATTAAAATAGAGATAGAGGATGTATGTGGAGGGATGCTTGGTGTGGATAATAACTGAATGATCAGGGAGGTGCCAGCCTAAGAATCCAGTGTCCATCGGCTGAAGAAGGCATCAAGTGGAAATAACCAGAGGACCCCGGAGGGCAGACTGGAATCCACCCAATAGCCTCAAGAATGGGAGAACCAAAGAACAAGATAACATCTAGCAGCACGGAGCCGTCAGGAATGTGCTATCTGCTGATTGATTCAGCAACAGCATGATGAAGCAATTCCCATAGACTGGCCTAGGAATGAATTCCTATAAAAATAGACTCTAGAAATTGAGAACTTTGGGGGGAGGTCTGATTCTGCAAACCAACTTCCAGGAGCATCAGATGAGCATCTGACAAGGCCCTGCTTCCTCCTCATGTCCAGGCCACCTGGCCAGTGGCTTGGCATGAGCAACTCTAAGGCTGGTAACTATGATAACAACCTTGCAGAACCTGTGTGTGTGTTTGTATGAATGAATGTGTGAATAAATATGAGATTGAATGGAATGTTATAGCTATAACGAACTGCTTACTATGATTCCTTCTGTATTCACAATAAATGTGGTATTTTGCCTTTTCCTCTTTAATAAGATCCTGCTGGTTTTTATTTTATTGGTATAACACATCCACATAGGAAGACTACTGTTAGCTTACCACCTCTCTGCCTATTACAAACAAACATTGTCATTCAGCACCCTTGTTGAAACTACAGCCACTTTTACCTCAGGTGTGGGTTCAGAGTCAAAGGGGTGCCACTAAAGGCTTGTCTACAGTGGCAATTTACTGCTCTGCAACTTTCTCGCTCAAACACCCCCTGAGCACAGCAAGTTTCAGCGCTGTAAAATGCCAGTGTAGACAGTATACCAGCACTGGGAGCCCCGCTCCTGCCACTGGGAGCTACGCCCCTCATGGAGGTGGGTATTTTAGAGCGCTGGGAGAGCTGTCTCCCAGTGCTCTGCCGCGACCACACAAGCCACGTTAAAGCGCTGCTGCAGAAGCACTTTAGCATTGCCAGTGTAGACTAGCCCTTACTAGCACTTCATATTAGAGCCCAGCCCATATCTAGTTCGTAAGTTCTTTATTCAAAAATAAACTTTTAAGGGTTTTAAGTCTACAGCCATAGAAATTTTAAATTTGGAGAAGACTAGATAATTTTACTGAATGTTAACTTTATATCTAATTTCATAATATAGTATTCTGATAATAAGTGCACTACTAAGAGCTGGTCAGTTATTTGTTGCAAATAAATTAATTTTGCTTGGGTATTTTGTTGTTCATGAACTATCTATGTAATTTTTATTATATGAGATGGCTCTCCAGAACGTTTCTCCAAATAACTTTTCCTTCATTGAAATGTATTGATATGTGCCAGAGAAAAAAATACTATGTGCTAAAAAACAGATCATAAAGGACAAAATAATGATATACCATATGCTGTAAACTCAATCTGGCAAATAAGATCAATGGGACTACTCACACAGTAAGGATTACTTATCTGAGTAAGTGTTTGCAGAACTGTGTAGTTAGAACAGGAAAAATGATGCAGTAATATCTTTAAAAAAGCACACCTCACATAATTTAAAAAGAAATTAGGTGTTTTTTTAAAAACTAAATATGATAAGCATGGATATTCCAGCCCAAATACTCATAGTTTACATCAAACAGACCTGACCTTTGTGGCTAAGCCAAAGCAAAGCATTTTTAAATAGTGTAATCTTTTATGACTTTCAGAGGATTTTGTTTTTCTAAAATCATCATTTCTGAGAGTTCTACCTATTATGAAAACTTTATCTAAAGACCAACATTACCTTGCTTACTGTACCCTTCACCGGTTTGGGCAAGGACAAGCAAATATCTCTTTTTACTTTGCAGTGGCAAAGGATGTGGCATGTACATGTCTGTATATTTTTACTGACAGATAATATGTATAGTACCTAGATGATGGTGATATCATGTAATAAACTGCAGAGTCATGTGATAAATAAGCTCTCATATGGTTCCACAATTTCTCATGTAACTTTGACCACCTCAGCTACCTTCTCTCTCTTCTTGTGTATCATCCACACCAACAGATAATTAGTAGTACAGTGTTTGCCCTGCTGTAATGACTCCCAGCTTTGTGTTTTAAGTACTACTATACTTCTTTTTCTTTGTATTACAGAAGCACTTAGCAGTCTCAGCTGAGATTGGGGTAGAAAGGAAAACAGAGTGGAAGTGACTTGCCTAAGGTCACCCCGTCACAGCTGTGATTAGAACCTTCAGAAGTCCCTGTCCACTCGACCACAGTGTCTCACTGCTATACCACCAAGGCCAGCCTTAGGGAAAATGGCACCCTGGCTGATATTTCTTTGGTGCCCTTTAATTACTGATCCCCAAGGAGTGGGGAGCTGCTCAGCAGGCAGAGCAGCAGCAGGTGGAGTGGCAGTGGCACTACATGTGTCATGCTGCTGGGAAGGTAGAGAGGAGAAACATGGGAGCGCCTGGCTCCTGCTCTGCAGCCCCCTTTATCTCCTCTCCCTGCCGCCCATCTCAGCAAGGCCCTTCTGCAGTCTCTTGGCCTTGGCGCTCCCCCTCCTCCCACAACCACAGCACCTGAGGTGGTTGCCCATATCGCCCATCCCTAAGATGAGCTCTGTATACCACTACCCCTCTTTTAAAGAGAGAAATTATTCAGGATTTTTTCCAGGGTAATATTCTAGCAGAATTGTGTTTGCAAATAAAATGTACATAGTCTCATATTTCTTGAGCTTATATGTAGTATACTGAAGCAGCCTGGTATTCTTCCTTTGTTGCTGGTTCATTTATTTCCAATAAAAGTAGAACTATCAGTTGAGTATCCAACGAAAGGTATCTCCGTGTCTGTTTAATCCTAAATGAAAAATATCCATCAATTAAAAAAAAAATGAATAATCTCTGTTTTGTTTTCAGTTGAGTTGTTTGATTCTTCCCTAGGAGAGTCTTTCCCAGGGAATCCAGCTTTACATTTTGAGAGATGCTGCTTTGGACCACCCACTCAAATTAAAAGAAAGGAGTAGAGCCATTTTCTGACAAGATCTTGGAATCATGGAAACGTCTAAAGACTATTATGTTGAGAAGTGCCAGGCACTGTGAGTCCAGGGATTAGTCATAAATGTTTGTATTTTTAAATGTTATCTCTATCTTTGTGACCTGATAATGTATTCTAGCCCCATGGGAGAGGGTTATTGAACTTCCCCCAACAACTAAAATCAGTGGAGGATAATTATTGAAAATTCTGGATCAGTTAAACAACTTCAGAGAAGTACCAGGCCCTGGGGGGAACTGCATAGACTGGCTGAGATCTGTGAGACAAAGTAAGAGGTCAGTCTGAATTGGCTGAATGCCCCTCATTTGGATCCAAGAACTAACATGTGGTTGTAACCGAGAGGGTAAACCCTTCCTGGAAGGGTTGGAAAGTCTGGAACCTGCTAGGGTGTCCATATGGAAGATGGGTGGCACCTAGTAAGCTTAGCATGTGGATAGACTGCTTGTTGGTTTATTGTACATTTTCTCTGTAATAAAAAAAGTTGTGGCAACTTGTAGTGGATGAGAAGGTATAATGACTGTGTCTCACTTTCCGGTGAGGAAATGTAACCCAGTGGCTCCATGCTATGTACAGACTCACTGGCTATGTCCCAGCAGGTCTTCTAGAACAAGTTCCATGGCAAAAGTTGTCCAAAATCTCAGCTCTGTAGTGAGCAGTGTCTCAGCTCAGAAACAGCCAGTACTTGTCCATATGCTGTATCCATACTTCTGAGTCTTCTGCCATCTTACTCCACTCCCTTCTCATCATTATCACCAGCCCTGGCCAACCAGAGCCAGGAGTGTGAAACTTCAAAGGTACAGCTGCCTGAGCCCAGACATAAAAGCCCCAGGCAGTGGTTCCATGCGCTCCTGCCAGCAGAGGGATCATTGCTTGACTGGACACATCATGGCGGTGGTGATGAGAAAGTAACATAAAGAGTTCCTGCCAGAGTTCTTCCCATCAGAGTGGGGAGTAGGGAGATGGGGTGGGGGAGCAACAAGAGGAGGAGGAAGAAAAGAGAGAGGAGAGGGAGAATCTCCCAAGAGAAAGGGTAGGACGAAAAGAGATCTCTTTAAATGCAACATTTAACTTAGCTAGCCAAAGAGACACAGTATGCAGTTAAGCAAGACTTCAAAATTTGCCTCTTATCAGTGAACCTTTTACTCTTGGCCCATGACATTTAGCTGCTACTGTGCATGGAGCTTCAAAGAGTACCATCAGCTATTTTTTCCAGCCTGAACCCTGAGCAATATAGCATAGAATTACTTTGTATGGACTTTCTGATGCCTTGCCCCTCATACAGTGGTAACCTTGTGCTTCCACTGCACTTTGAGGTCTGACACAGCCAGGTATGGGATCACAGGGTTTGTTACATGCTTAATATAGAGGGTGTTGCAAATTTTAAAGCAGGTTTTGATCTTAATGACTCAAATAGTGGCAGACTATACCCAACACTTACTATTGATAACTTTTCTGTGGTATTACAGTTCTAATTTCTCATTGTCTTAAACGTGATCTGAAAGGCTTTCCCCTTGCCTAGATCAGATTTGCAAGTTTTGTGTTCCTCCTGAAATGTTTAGACTCTTTCAAGGACAAGAATATTCAAAAGTGATGAGTGACATTGTGTGCTTCAATGTTTGGTTGCTCATCTTAAGATATTTTGAACGGACCTGATTTTCAGAAAGTGTGGAGCTCTCTGCCTCTGCAATTCATAAAAGATGGACATTCAAAATAACTAGTCACTTTTGAAAATCTTGTCCTCAGAGCAAACCAAGGATCTACATTACCGCTTTACAAGAGGAAAATGATATCACCAACTACTTAACTGTTTCAAAATGCAACTCATAACTCAGGTTTTGACACATACTTGATGGAGAAACAAATGTAGTGAAAGGGCGAAATAGGAAGCAATGAGTTTATAGCTGTTACAGTATGATGATGTTATTCAGGGCTTTGAAAGTGAGGGAGAGAAACTTGTATATGCTACAGAGAGACTGGAAACTAAGTGAAGAGATTTGGAGTGGTATGGCTGGACAGCAGGAGAGAAATTACTTCTGTTAGGGGCATTGTCAGCAGGGAGAGGAGAAAAGAGCTAAAATGTGGGGAGACCAATAAAGAAGGAACATTGAGAACAAGTTTGTACTTTTACCTAAATAAAAAGGAGTGCAACTTGCTTTTTTTTTTTTTTTTTCTTTTCAGGCTCTGCAATTGTGTGGAAAATATCTGGAGTTTATCTTGTTTGGTTTTGTTAATTTCACAATAAGCAAGAAGTGAGTTTTGCTAACAAAAACTGCCTTGTCACTAAACAAAACTAACACAGCTCACAAAAACACACACACAGGAGACTAGCAGATATAGTGCTGAGAAAAGGAATTTTATAATTGTATTACTAATGGATTTTGTTAGCATTTAGAATTTACTCAGGAATTCTCTGTCATGTGATTAGTTACAAACAATAGATGTTGCCCTGGGTATACTTTTAATATTTTTTCATTTTTTCCTTTAGTGCAGTGCAGTTTAGCTCAGGGAACTGACTCACTTCTGATAATTCAGCTACAGAGGTGATAGGAGTTATTCACCTTGTTAGTTTATTTAGACTATAACATGCCTGGAAAATCTCAATACTATTTCCATTACCATCCTGGTGTTTAACTATATTATCCAATTAATATGATAATCTGGGAGTTGAGAGAATATTAGAAATAGTATTTTACATATATTGACATACATATTAAACTTCAACAAAATTGTGAAACACAAGCAAGTATATCATATATTAATAAACATTAACAGTTAAAAGGAGGCTATATAGTCTCAAAGTTTATATATGTATACATATGCATAGTCTGGGCCTAATAAATTTAATACTGGATATGAAATATAATTTGTTTAACTAATGAAAAAGTAACTACTCTGCTTAATTTAGTTGGGGAACAGGTACTATCTGAGGTTTTCTAAGAGGACATACTGTGTTTTTGAGGAAAGCCTATCTGTATGACAGCATTACCACCAGTCATGGACAAGGAGCAAGAATCCTGGTCTCTGCTCTCAAAGGGAGAAATTTACACCTGTGCAGAGAACTAGCATAAAGTCTATGCCTCACTTACTCTCATCTAGACTCTGTTTTCTGGATTTAAGTGGTGCATAGGTCTTATGCTCTTTGCACAGGAGTGAATTTCATTCAAAGTTGCCATTAGGAAAAGACTATCAGAAAATGTGAGTGTGAGTGTGTGTGAGTGTGTGGCGGGGGAGTATCATGGAAAATGTTGACATTGGGGGAAAAAATCATGAACCAAGATATTCCGAAAAACAAAATATTTTGATTCAGAAATGTTGATGTGAAACCTCGTGGGAGCTATAGTTCAGGTTCCTCATTCTCCCTTTTTCCTCTGTAGGCCAGGCTCTTTGGTCAGACCACATCTTCCATGGTACACCACTGTGTCTCTTGGTGAGATGATGCAGTGCATCATGGAGACCTATAGTCACGGTGCATTATGGGACATGAAGTCTGGCTCGATAGCCTGGCACATTGAGGACAATTGCAAAATAAGTCAACCAAACTACAATTCTCATGAGTAGAGAGGTGTGTGGAACCAACTGACCTCTTTGGTTTCTTCATTAAGTTTATAAGCATGCACTATTCAGAAAAGGTCCACTAAATCAAGTTGGGCCTGAAGGTGACTGAAAGCAACCCAAATTGATTAGGTGCTCAGAATCCATGCATAGCTATGGTGAAGGAGAAGGAAGATAGTGGGTCTCTCTCCAACAGCTGCAGCATAGGCTCATGCATGTTCCTTGTATCAGAATTGTTTTTCTGACCAGAATTTCTATTCTGACATTCATAAATCTCCTCAGTAAACATCTTTCAGTTAGAACACTGTGGCCATTTTCCACTTATTGTGCAGTTTGTATAAATTGCTCTCAAATAATAAAGCATGTGCTGGTGTTGGAAGTTTGCGGGGTGTTTAAGTACAAGTATTGCAAAAAACTGCACCATAAGTATTTTATAACTGCAAGCTGTAAAGGTTCCACCAAAAGGTTTCCATTTATTTTTATCAAGATAAGTAGAGTCTGGGCTATATTTTCCTAACCAACAGGTTTGATATTGTTATGCACATAAAACAATGATTGTATGTAGTACTGCACATAATGTTTTCAGTGGCTTTCCTGGACAAATGTATTTGGCCAACATGTTTAAGTGAAAAATGCAGATTTGGTGACACAAAAATGTGTTGCAAATTCATGTCAGTTTTACTGAATTGTTCATGTCAAGTGCGGGAGGCGGATCCAAAAAGTCAAAACATTTATTTTCAGAATTATTTTCCAAAAATTCTGAAATATATTTTCAGTTTGACCCAAAATGAATGATTTTTTTTTCTAGCTAAATCACCTGCCTCACTTTAAAAGGAATTAAGCAACCCAGGGGGCATTCTCTGTGGGTGCCCTCAGCTTTGGAATTCTCCTCCTTTGCTCTGAGACAGCCCAAATGTATTGATCTTCAGGATACACTAATTTAGTTTGTTGCAAGTGGGTAGAGGTGGGTGAGATAAGAGCTGGTACTTGTGTATGATGGGTTTTGGTTTGATATCATTGGTTGGTTATTTTTCTTGCGGGTAAATAGCTGGTTTTGTGTCATGGTATTTTTTCGTAGGACTTCCTACATCCCTGGATATGTGTCTGTTCAAAATTTAACTAAAAATGAACTTGTATCATTATAGGTATTTTGTCACTTGTATATAGATTACATACAAGTACACAGTATATAGATTAATAGGCATTGGCCATAATATTTAAGAAAGATACATTTTATTTTACTTATATTGGATATTAGTAAATGTATTCATTTGAAATAAATGTCAATTAAAGCATAATGTAACCATCCTTTTAGTACTTAAATAATATTGCTTAATTAGTGTGATTATGCATTTACTGTTTTATTGATAAATTATATTTTTAAATGGAAATTGATCTTTGAATAAACTTATGTGAACCTGAACTCTTAAGCTAATTTTGTACCTAGTCTAAGAAAGAAAAATATTAAATGTTACTAATGTCAGTTTATATTTTTGAATTCTCTTGTATTTTAAAAATGAAGAAAAGGGTAATTGAATGCTAGAAAAACTGATCTAATCATATGTTCCACATCTCTGATTTATCAAAGAAAATTTCCTAATTAGCATTTTGACCTTTAAGGAGATAACTTCATTAATAGTAGATCAGACAGGAACTGTAGATTAAAATACTATTTTTTTCTGAATTTTAACAAAGCCTCCTTTAAAAAGTTTTTAGTTCTCTCCTTATCTAATTATGCTTTTGGTTCTCACCAATCTATATTTAAATCAGTTCTAATATTGTTGACATAAGTCTTAATTCTAAGCAAATGTGGGTAGATGCAACCCCAGTGAATGCAGGAGATGGATCCTCTTACACCATATCTAAAGCTGTCCTTGTATTCAATAGTGTAGCAGGGAAGGGAGAACAAAGCAGTAATAGAGCACTTCTTCATAAGCTAAAACAAATACAGTAACCAATATAAACATGACGGGTTGGGTTCAGTTATGTTTACTTCAAGAGATAGTTTCAGATCCACTTTTATTCTTTTGCAAAACAGTTTATCTACCCCTGTTAAATATAATTACACTGTCACTGACGCTATTCTTCCAAAAATAAAAAACAAACACTTTAATTTCTGATTTTAGTTTAAAATTTGTGTAGCTTAGAAAACATCAATAGTTTGTGCTCATGTGCTGGGGCCTAGCATGCGAACCTCTTCCTCATGCTGGTAAGCAACTACTTATATGAGTAGTCCCACTGAAGACAATAGGATTACTCAAGAGAGTAACTGTTCACCAGTGTGAGTAAGGGGTTCAGTATGGCAATATTCATTCATTCACTCGTTCATTATTTGTGTTTTCAAAGTGCCAGAGTCTTGGGCCAGGACCCCATTGTGTTAATCTTTATATATATGTTTATCAGGTAAGGAGTGGGCAAAAAATATGTACAGTGGCTTTTTATCTGTTCTAATAATCTAGATATGCATCAGTACATGCTTGACTTTTTCAGTTAACTGAGTAATTCATTACTATATAAACTAATATTGGCAATGTCAGATTTCCAGAGCTTTCATTCTCACCACCATACCTTTCCACTGCGGTAATCTTGCTTCTATTCTATTCTGTAGGTGTTTGCTCTGATGACTCATTCTGTGACAAGTTGGAGGAGCAGTGAATAACTAGACTTGTTGGAGCACAAAATGTCTTCTCTGGTGGCAACGGCGGGCACGTCTCTTGTTATAGTTGCTTCTACAGCTTCTTCTGCTGCACGTTAATCACAATAGGCAATTACTGCCAGCTCTGATGAGGCTATTATGTCTGTAATTCTGGTTTTGGCGTTGATTCAGCAAAAACCTTAAGCATTCGCTTACCTTCATCCTTATTCAGCAAAGCACTTGAAAGCACATGCTTAAAGTCCTGTTGAAGTCACTGGGATTCAAATAAGTGATTAAACTGCTGTGTTGAATTGGGGCCTTCTCTGGTTAGTACTGTATTGTATAGTACAGTGGTCCCCAATCTTTCTGTGGGAATAGCACATTCCTATCCCCACAGACTGTGGTGGGTGCCAAACACCCCGCTGCCGAGAAGCAACAGCGGAAAGAAGCCTTGCCGCCGAAATGGGCGGTGGGTGGTTCTCAGGTGGGCAGTGGCGGCATTTTGCGTTGGGGACCCCTGGTATAGTAAGTCCTCCAGGAGCTGTAGAGATGCCACACTTCCTATACACTCGTTATGGAGTCTGTTTTTATTTTTTTCCTTGTGAAGCACTGCATGCTGGAATGGAGAAATAAACTTGCTTAGGACAGGGAACAGTCACAGGCTACAGCTAGAAAAGAATAGGAAGGTTTGTTTCCTATTCATGTACATAGTTTCCATTCTTAAGAAAAGGTATATCTTGAAACTGGTCTTGCCTGTCAGCAAGATGCCAGAATTACTGGAAGAATGCAATCTTACTCCAATGTTAGGAGGTTCTGTATGTGCTGCTACTGCACCTGTTCTTTTGTAGGTACTGCATCTCTGTGCCATCTTCCATTGTGTTTTCAGGTTGTGGGAATATACGCTTACATTGGATGTTAGAGAACAGGCCCAGACGGTATGACCAAAAAAAAGACTGAGATCATGACAAAGAAGGGTTGTTTGTGTTAAATCTGAAGTGACCTCCGAAATACCTGCATTATTTCACGTAAGGTTAAGGTTGAAGTAATAAAGAAAATGAAAATGGTTAATTGATATCAGGTGCAGTAAATAATTGTTTATACAGGTTTGTTTAATTTATTATAAAGAAATCCTTAGTTTAGTAGCTAGGATAAAATAAGAAGGAACCCTTGAAGAGAGGGAACCAGCTGTTAATATTGTCTTAGCCACGCTAGAGGACAGCTGTAAACTGCCTCATCTGGTGTCAGTTAAGGTCTGATAATGAGCAATGACATCACTTGTTTATTTTAGGTTTTTAGGAGTTTCTTTGTCAGAGCTGTTCCTTCCTCCTCTGTAGTCACACCATGATGGCAACATATCTCTCAAACCCAATACTCTTGTGACTATTTGGCCAATGCTTATAACTGTATTGTTGCTAGGATATAGCGAATAAATGTATATACACTTGTATTCATATTTTGAATGTAATCAACACCACATGGCCTTTGACTAATAAAGGAATGCTTGTGTAGAAGCTGAGTCATGGTAAACATTATTAAATTTATTGGAAAAAATATTTCCAGCACAGGTGCAATTCAAGGTGTTCTGAGTTTGTTCGATAATGCCCTAAATAATTCTAGCTTGCTTAGGGTTGCATTTTGCCTGCTATACTCATACTGAGTAATACCTTGCTCTGAGGAACCTCAGGGCATGTCTACACTTACTGGGGATTGACACTGTGACAATCGATGCACCAGGAGTAAATTTAGCAGTTTGAGTGAAGACCCGCTGAATCGACCACAGATCGCTCCCCCATTGACTCTGGTAATTCACTGGAACGAGAAGAGTAAGGGAAGTCGATGGAAGAACATCTTCTGTCAGTGCAGTGCAGTGTAGACACCATAGTAAGTTGACCTAAGCTACATCGACTCCAGCTACGTTATTCATGTAGCTGGAGTTGCGTGACTTAAGTTCACTTACCCTTGTAGTGTAGACAAGGCCTTACTGATTTCAGTAGGCCTACTTGGCAGAGCAAGATGCTACTTCAGTATAGCACAGGGGTTCCCAAACTTGGTTCATGGTTTGTTTGGGGTAAGCCCCTGGCGGTCTGAGAGATGCTTTGTTTACCTGAGCATCCGCAGGTATGGCTGCTTGCAGGTTCCAGTGGCTGCAGTTCGCCGTTTCTGGCCAATGGGAGCTCTGGGAAGCCATGGGAGCTGCGAGTGGCCATACCTGCGGATGCTCAGGTAAACAAAGCATCTCGCAGACCACCAGAGGCTTACCCTGAACAAGCCGCAAACCAAGTTTGGGAACCCTTGGTATAGCAGAATCAGGCACCACTGAGTCCTTGGAATATAATTTTCAGTTCCCTGGTTAAAATACAAAGTGATTGATGTTAGCATGTTTTCAATTGATGTCAGCGTGTTTTGTATCCGCAAAAAGAAATGGAGGACTTGTGGCACCTTAGAGACTAACAAATTTATTTGCGCATAAGCTTTCGTGAGCTTTCATAAGCATCCGATGAAGTGAGCTGTAGCTCACGAAGGCTCATGCTCAAATAAATTTGTTAGTCTCTAAGGTGCCACAAGTCCTCCTTTTCTTTTTACGGATACAGACTAACATGGCTGCTACTCTGAAACTTGACTCTAATACTCTGTTCATGCGATTCTTACTCAGACAAAATTCATTTACTTCAACAGAAGATTTGCCTGAGTAAACACAGCAGGGTTAGGCCCTATGAACATAGAAATCCTTCACCCACCAATAAGACATTCATCTCTGGGTTGGGATGGGGTAGCCATTTAACCATGAAATGCCATCATTTACAACAGTTCAGAAGGAAGAGTGAAAAACGGCTTAACTGGCTGAAACTGGGCTAGGAAAGGGAATATAAGGGAATGTAATTACCCAATTGGAATTTGGTTGTTGTACTACCATTGTGAAAAGTGCCAGGGGATTTTTAATGACCACAATGGTTGTAAAATACTAGTGAGTGTGTGTTACAAGTCCCTTTCTGTGTTGATCTGCAAAGTTTGCCACCTCTCACATTTTGCAAGTGATGGGATGTCAGCTGGGACTGGAGTCAGTCTGGTGATGGTGGGTGAAGCCCTTTAGCAAATTTTACCCCTGCCTGAGGGGAAACTCCTTTTGAATGGCTACCTTTCCTACTTGCCTGCCTTCTTGGGATGGATGACTAATCAGGACTGATAAAAGGAAAAATTCTTTCCTCCTCCTTTCAGCAATCGGAAGCCATTCTCAGAGAAGGGGAAGTGAAAAGAGAGAATACCAAATAGCTCGGGTCAGATCTGCTCCTTCCTCCCCTCCTAGAAACAATGGAGATGGAACCTCTGCTCCTTCTACTTGCAGCACCCAGCCTGGGAAAGAGCAGAGGGCAGTGAAAAGTCCCAGAAAAAGAAGAGGTGAGGCTAGGTGGGCTGAACTGAAGGTAGGCTGGGGGACAGGAATGATTTGGAGTTTGGGAGGGGGGCAGGATTAATTGCTGGGCCAGGAACAGACAGATATGGGGGTAAGAGCTTCTGCAGTGGGGGCCAAAATCATTTTATTCCATAAATTTTGAAGAGTGGCTAACACTAATTGTGTGTGTGTCCCTGTCCCTCTCTCTCATACACACACACACACACACCAGGGGATGGGCCACGAGGAGTTCAGGGCAAGGACAGCTCAAAAATGAAGAAAGGCTAAAAAAAAACATGTAAAGGTTTTTTGTTTTTTTTAAACCTCATGATTTTGGGGGGGTCTGACTCATGATTTTTGATCTTTTGAAGATGGCACCATCGGAGATGTCTCATGCAAGTAACCACAAGGCCAACCCTTGTTTAGCTTGTGAAGTTTTACAAGGTGAAAACCCAAAAACAATGGCTGCAGGAACTGAAATAAATGTTAGAAGATAAGGCATCATATATAACCTTATTTCTGACAGCTGCTTGCAACTCATCGTGGACGATCAGGTGGTAAAATATCAGCCCAATATCATATTTGCATATAGTGTCAATTTGAGTTGCAGCTGTAATCTGGGATGTTTACCATTTTATAATAATTCTTTACTGATGTTGTAATAAAGTAGTATTAAAAAGGGCCTACAATAGTCCACAAATGGCAGATATTGATCTGTATGATAGAATAATATGTCACTAAGGACAGACTATAATGAAATTTGGTCTTTTTTGCCCCACAACATTTTCCTGTACCAATGAAAAATGCTTGTTCATGGAATTATTTGAGTTCAGATGGTGATTGTAATGAATGATGGAAAAAATCTGATGTACAATGCATCTGCCTTTCAATTTCTCTTCCCATCTTCTTGCCCAGCCCATCGGGGTCCTATTAGAGATAAGATTGTTCAAATTTATATATATCACCAAATATATATATGTACAGTGTGTATGCGTCTACTCAAATAGTCACCATCTGAACTCAAATAGATAAAAAATAAAAGAAAAAAGAAATAGGCTGTATTACAGATACAGTTAGGGTCACTGGACATTGGAATGCTATTGTTTAGAGTCCTAGAACAATTGAACATGTGTTATTGGTAGATTCCACAGTCAGAGACAACCATGTAAACTTCACTACAACATGATGAATCTGTAAGATAAACCGAACTAGCAAACCTAGACAGAGGATCAGATAGAGGACCTATTAGTTTTTGCCACAGCCTGAATTAGTTCAGATTGTGCTATGAAACTCCTTTGTGTTCTCCCAAAAAGTGGAGAGGGATGATTGTGAGTCTTACGTGCTGATCTGTAGGGTTATGAGAAGGTAATGTGTTCTTACGTAAAAAAACAAAACACTTTGTAATGTAGATATTTTTATATACCCGAAGCATTGCTGCATTGCAAGATTATGTAGTAGATAATCTGCTAACCATTATAAAACATGATCTACTTTGGTGTATGTTTGTACTGATAAGAGTTTTTTGAAACCTTGTTATGGATTCAGTTAAAAACCAGTTGAGATTGACAGGTATGAACGCACCCTTCAACTAACATAACTGTAAGTATAAGCCCCCACCTCAGATAAAAGGAGTGTAGGTACCTCTCCAGGAGCTTTTGGCTGAGTATTGTTTTGAGGACATAGCATGGGAAGAGACATCCCACAGAAACTGAGAACAGATAAGAACAGAGAGAGATGGAGAGGCAAGAAAGCCAAGCAGAAGCCTGTAAACAGTGTGACCCTGTAAAAAGCTGGAGAGAGTACTTCTGAGTCTGGTGATGGCTAAAGAGGCTTCGGGGCTGTAAGATAAGAAGCTGCTTTTTTGTTCTTGTCTCTTCTTGCATTCAGAGACACAGGACCTTGTACATTCCTTGTAAATAAGCAAGATTACATGAAGAAAACAACAGATTCCATCAATTTCTACTTCCATCTCGATTGTCCCCAGAGCCCCAAACTTTGACTAGCCGCTTGCGTCAAAAAGGGGTATGAGTACTTTAGATAGGTCAATAAAGAGGTGGGGGTGTTTTTGTTTGTTTTTTAAGTAAAGAAGAGGCAGGCTAAGGAGAATGGGTTTTAGTTTTGCAAAATCTGCTCAGCCATTTTTTGAATGACTTAAGCCAAGGGGTGATTTGTATCAGATCATTAGATCTGAAAAAAAAATCACACTTTAGGTGATTCAGGAAAAAGGTTCTAATTTTGTTTTCTCCCTAGTATTCATGGAAAAGTACACAATAACAAATGTCAAGTTGTGATTTAGTGAATTGAAGTAATTCCCAAAATGGGAATCTCAGCCCATATAGAAGTGGGGCAGGTTATGGAAGGGGAATTAGAAATGTGGCTAGCAGAGGGCAGTAAGGGGAGGAGGAGGAGGACAGAGCAGATACCAGCAATACAAAACTGGAGGGATGGGAAAGAGATGGAAAAAGTGGATGAGATGATAGTTTTAAAATTATTATATTAACACCTTTTAAAAACATTTTCTGTTATTTACCTTTGTCAAAACCAAATTAAACTGCTGGTTTTTAGCTCTGCCATTTAGACTCAGACGGCTTCTCTTCACATAAATGTCAATCTTATTTTAGAACAGCATTGAGACATCCTGTACAGTACAATTCTGTTCCATCTTGATTATGTAATGCTAATTAGTGTATAAAAGTGTGATACTGTGATACTTGAGAATTAGATTCCAAATTGCAACACTGTGCACCCATTCAATAACTTCAAGTTGAGTTAAGGTGAGGATACTTAGAGTGAGATCTGATCATTATTGGCCAGATTTGTGACCATTCATAATACAGCTACTCAGGAGGAGATAAATTCCCTCCACCCCTACCCCCTGCTTTTTCTCTCTCTCTCCTCTGCAGACACAGTAGCACTCTCCGTATGAAGGCTTAGGTGCAGGGGAAGAGCAAGGGTTGCTTGCCCAATATATAGGACCAAATTAAAGAATCTTTCATTCTTGCTTACCCACTTCCAAACAGGCTCAAAAGAACTACTGTTTCACATCAATATTCTGACTGGCCCAGGAGCTTTATCCCACAGCCCCTATTATTCAACCATCTGCACAGATTACATGGGAGTATGTATAACCCAGGCAAAAGCAGGTATGCAAGTGGTCAGGTGGTATGAGTATATCCTGCTTCTCCAAGACACCCTATCAATACATCCAAATAAGATGGAAATACTGTGTGAACGTTGCTGTTTTTGGGAAAGAG
Source organism: Lepidochelys olivacea (assembly GCF_965140295.1). Taxonomy (NCBI): domain Eukaryota; kingdom Metazoa; phylum Chordata; order Testudines; family Cheloniidae; genus Lepidochelys; species Lepidochelys olivacea. Next base: position 175,113,618 of record NC_140411.1, read on the forward strand.
CTGGAGACAAAAATTGTGCCCTCCAATTTCCTCCTTATTGTGGCTCTTTATAATCAATTGAAGACATGGCCTCTTATATAGGCATTGTGGCAAATTGCTGGCACTACTATGATGGGTCTCACGCTTTCTCTTCTTGGGTGGGGGTTCAGGGCACTGTTTCTTACCCCTGAACTGGGGTATTAACTGCCCCACTAGTGTACTAGAGGAGGGGAGTGGAGAGGGAGGGACCCAGGCCAGCCCTCTACTCCTGGTCCCAGCCCAGGGGCCCTAGGGATAGTGGTAAACCATGAGAACTAGCAGTTCCTTTCCCTGGGCTACTTCCCTCTCCTGCCCTTCAGCTTGTGGGGCTTCCTGCCCTTCCTCTGCACAAACCAGGTGTCTCTTTACCTAGGGTCTTGGTCTTCTTAGCCCACCGCAGCACTTCTCCAAACTCTCCTCTGCTTCCCTCCAAACTGCTCTCTGCTCCAACACCAATCCACTCTGTTTCAACTCCTCCAAATTGTTCTCTGCTCCAACACCAATCCACTCTGCTTCAACTCCTCCTCTTGTCTGATTGAAGCAGGGGTTTTTTATCATGTGACTGGCTTCACATGATAATTTACAGCAAACTTTCTTCCCTCTACAGGGAATAAGGCTCCCTTCTAACATTCTCCTGCTTCTGCTCGGTGACCCCGTCGGGTTCCCTCCGCCTGACCCTTTGATTGAGGGGAAGAGCGAGAGACCCCAGCCCCAGCCGTTGCCGCTGTGGATACCATCATCACTGTCACCTAGGAGGGGTCCTATAACATGTGGGTGTACAGCCCTCCCACCCCCAAACCGCCCACCCCGCAGCCGTGCCCATCTTGTCGGGCACTCTCAGGAGCGGAATAATCGGTGACACTGGGTGTGGCACTAGGTAACTTGAGGGGGTGGAAGACCACGAGTGTCGAGGAAGCCCCCCCACTCTAGACCACCAGGTAACTCAGGGGGGTGGAAGACCACGAGTGTCGAGGAAGCCCCCCCGCTCTGGGCCCAGGCTAGCCTGAACACTTCTCCCTCCTGAAGGCTGCTGTGTCATACCTTCTGTTTGCTTTTGTTTTGTTGCATAGTTTTGCTTTATCCTCTTTGGTGATTCTTTTTAAGTGTTACACAAATAAAATTCTTTTCTGCTTCAAAAAAAAAAAAACACACTCTCCTGCTGCCCTCTGGCCATGCTGTATCACAGCATCCAAAGAGTTTTTTTTTTCCAAAGAACAACTGACTGTGCTGTAACTGCTCAGCAAATGTTGAATGAGGGGTAAAAACTGCAATCTAGTAGAGTTCTTTGCTCATCAACTGCACTTGAGTAGAATATGTTGTCCTGAAAAAAAACCCTTTTTTTTTCCTGCCACAACACTATTTTATTTTAATTTTTAAAAATGTTTAAGTGACTGTAGGACTAGAGAAAAGTTTCAGGAATCCAAATCTCTATTCCTAAAATGTAGACCCTAGCACTCTCTTAATCCTTAACCCACATGTAGGCACCATTTACTAGAAGGGCCTCTGACCGTAATTAAAAGTGTTCCAGTTGGGAAGATCTGAGGGCTGCTGTTAGCCTTGGAGACCACACCTCCCATGATGTCTGATGTCTTACAGAAGAGAGAGAGACTTGCTCTTCCAGGGAATGCAGGGCAAGCATGTGGTGGGCTCCATTTTGGAGAGGAGCTGAGATTGCTTTATGGAACTCTGTCCAAACCAGGAGCCACTGCTAAACTGCTGCTAGAAAGCCAGAAACTGCTGTTGAGAATCTCCTGGGGCTTTGGTCAAGCAGGGAGCCTCAGAGGCTATTGATGTGCCCAGAGCTGACTGAGTGACCACTCATGGAAGTTAGCAAAAGTTGTAGCTTGTAAGAGGTGATCTCTCTTCAAAGGTTTGCTGTAAAATGGGCACCTTTATGATGTACAGAAAGGTTACTGTTGTTATAGATGTTTCATGTTTAATTTTAATTGCTTTTTAAATTAACATTATTGTGACACATAGCCATAAAGGGTTAAGCATCTCACAGGCTAAATGGCGCAGATTCAACCTTTAAAAACATGTTAGAAAAGTATGTAAATAGTAATTAGTGCCATTCTATGTTAGATAGGCCAGAACTTTGAAATGCAAACTTGTATTTTTAGAGAATTATAGGTAGTACTAATTGTATATGTTTACTCATATCTTGTTAGATGTTGACCATATATACAGACAGCTCCTGTCTATTACTATAGCTATTGATTCAGAGCTCAAAAGGGAAAATTAACATTTAGATGAAATGTGGGTAAAAAGATGTCATGTCTATATGTCTCTTTAAATTACCTTATGTTAATCCATGTACTTAATTACTGGTGATGTTTAGGAAATAGAAGGATATTTCAAAAGCCTATTGTTCATCCAGGACTGTACGGTCAAGAGGCTGCCAGAAAACTGTATAAAAATTCTTGGGACCTGATGCTTTCATCTCAGATCTGCTTGATGCTTTATGCAGTGGAAGCTTGAGTCATAAGACTGACATTTCCAATCCCACCTGGATCACCCTGGATCTGAACATTGGACTATAACCTATGGACTAATTCTGAAGAACTCTTTGTAACTACAAAGCTCACCATCTCTACCATGAAACTGACCTCAGAATTATATTCAAGTTGGTAGGTATAATGATCTTGTAACCAGTACTCTCTCTTTCTTTTTTGATAAATCATAGTTTAGTTAAGAATTGGCTGTGAGCATGTATTTGGGTAAGATCTGAAATATTCATTAACTGCTCCTACGCTCCAGCTAGGGAGTGGGGTTGGGGGATGCTCCGTGTGCATGTGCACTGCTCCTTGCAGCTCCCGGAAGTAGCAGCATGTCCCCCATATGGCTCCTAAGCATACGGGCAGCCAGGGGGCTCTGCACACTAGTCCCGCCCCAAGCACCACCCTCGCAACTCACATTGGCCGGAAACCACAACCAATGGGAGATGCAGGGGTGGTGCCTGTGGATGGGGCAGTGCACAAAGCTGCCTGGCCGCGGCTCCGCAAACAAGCTGGAGGGGAGATGTGCCTCTGCTTCCGCCAGCTGCTTGAGGTAAGCACTCCCCTGAGCCCCTCCTGTGTCCCAACCACCTGCCCCAGCCCTGATCCCCCTCTCACCCTCTGAGCCTCTTGGTCCCAGCCTGGAGCACCTTCCTGCACCCCAAACCTCTCTTCCCTATCCCCACCCCAAAGCCTGCACCCATCAAGTGATTTTAAATACTGTACACTATTGTATCAAAATATTAACTATATTTAGTATAATAGGATTTTCTTGATTTTTTTTTAGCAGGGAACCTGTCATAAATATAAAGGGAAGGGTAAACCCCTTTAAAATCCCTCTTGGCCAGAAGAAAAATCCTCTCACCTGTAAAGGGTTAAGAAGCTAAAGGTAACCTCGCTGGCACCTGACCAAAATGACCAATGAGGAGACAACATACTTTCAAAATCTGGGAGGAGGGAGAAAAACAAAGGGTCTGTGTCTGTCTGTATGCTTTTTTTGCTGGGGACAGAACAGGAATGGAGTCTTAGAACTTTTAGTAAGTAATCTAGCTAGGTATGTGTTAGATTATGATTTCTTTAAATGGCTGAGAAAAGAACTGTGCTGAATAGAATGACTATTCCTGTCTGTGTGTCTTTTCTGTAACTTAAGGTTTTGCCTACAGGGATTCTCTATGTTTTGAATCTAATTCCCCTGTAAGGTATCTACCATCCTGATTTTACAGAGGTGATTCCTTTACTTCTATTAAAAGTCTTCTTGTCAGAAAACTGAATGCTTTTTCATTGTTCTAAGATCCAAGGGTTTGGGTCTGTGGTCACCTATGCAAATTGGTGAGGATTTTTACCAAACCTTCCCCAGGAAGTGGGGTGCAAGGTTTGGGAGGATTTGGTAGGGGGGAAAAGACGTGTCCAAACTACATTTCCCAGTAAACCCAGAAAAAGTTTGGTGGTGGCACTGGAAATCCAAGGGCAAAGGGTAAAATTAATTTGTACCTTGGGGAAGTTTTAATCTAAGCTGGTAAAAGTAAGCTTAGAAGGTTTTCATGCAGGTCCCCACGTCTGTACCCTAGCGTTCAGAGTGGGGAAGGAACCTTGACAGAACCCCATTCCATTTTTTAAAAACTCCTCTCTCTTTTTTTGCCTTGTTTTCATTTTGCCACTGGAAAAAGAAAACAGATTGTAAATAATAATAATAATTAATAATTAATAATATTTATTGTTTCATTATTATTCGTTTTAAAACCTGAAAAAAAACACAAGATTGTTGGGGGTAGGGGGTGGGCATGACTAGGAGAGGAACATTTCAAAAATACATTTTAATTTTCAATTAAGATATTTTTTCATTAAAAAAATCCAACTAGCTCCAAAAATAAGGTGATGGATAGAATGGGTAGGAGATGGAAGGAGAGAAAAATAAAGAGATAGAATAATGGACGTTAGGAAGAGATTGTGCCACCAGCTGGAGTTCTGCACTCTGTCAGGAACTTCTCTGTGGGAGATAAGTTTAGGGGACCTAACTGCCTTCAAAGTTCATTTCTTACTTCTTGAGATGGGCTCAAGCCACATTTGGAATGGGATCAATAATCTGAATGTTCCCCAAACTTCAGTACTCTTTGGATCTAGCAAACAGATATGTCCCCATCTCTGTTGCCTGTTTTACTACCTGGGTCCTTATAAGGCAAAACAATCCAACACCAAAAGTTTCTGTGTTGTATGTTTGCTAGGAAAAGTGGGCCCTAAACCTTGTAAGGTGAACCCTAAAATAAAACATTCCTAATTCAATAAATCTTGTCATTCCTACTAAAAATATATAGACCCCCCAAAGAGAATTAAACCCAGTGCTTCCCAGTCCTGCTTTTCTTCAAATTTCTGATAATCCTGGGACTTCCAGACTCCTGTTGAAGTACGGAAGGTGATGGTTTTGTTGACTTTTTTGATGGAATAACAGGAGCAACAACAAAAGCCTCACTTTATCTGGACTGGATATTTAACAAAATCCACACATACATGTGGACAACCAGTAAATTAGGAACAACATTTTAACCTTCCTCTCATTGCTTCACCTCTCAGGCATCTTTGAACTGAATAGTCTTTTCTCCCATGGTAGTTTTCTAGTGGGTAAAGATTTTCTGTGGTCTGAGGTCTCCTGGTTGAATAAATTGAAAATCAACATTCTTCTGGATTTAAAGGATTATTTATATGAACTTAATAGGATTATTATAAAATTAAATAAATAAATATAAAAGCAGAATGTAATGAGATCAATATATCATGAATCATTAGATAGCAAAGAGTATTTGATCGCAATAATTACATTGGGATAATAGATACTTGTTCTGAAATTATACATTTTGAAAACCTGGTTAATATATTGTATTAGCTACTTGCTCTACAGCTGTTATGAGCAATTTGCCAAATTCATATGAGAAATGCATTTGAGCAAACAATTTAAAAAAGTCTCATGTCATAAAATATGCACTTTTTAAAGAGCAAGTGCTTAACTAATAGGGTTCATGGTCTTTTGAAGCCAGGCTTTATGATGTTCCTGCTCTTAAGAACAAATTAATTAGTTATCAAAATGTCACCTGCAGTGAATAAAATCTCTAAATACTTAAGTGGGAGCAGTGTATTACCAGCAGAACTGGAAGGATGTGCTTCTTTTGTTACACCTTATTGATTTAATGATGACTGAAAAGGGGACTTCCAAAATGGTGTAAATAGAAAATTTAAGTTTATCAGTAGACAAACCCCATTTCCATGGGTGGCAGGTGAAGCTTCCCCTTGAGGAGGTTAGCCCCGTGCCCCACCTCTTCCAGCCAAGGTCATGCCCTACTCGCTGCTCTCACCCCCCATCCCCACCCCGTGGTCCCAGTTGGGGAAGGGAGGGAGACGGTGTGAGCTCAGTTGGGGCTACAGAGGAGCCTGAGAGTTCAGCAGTGGCTGGGACCCAGCTCTCACCTCGGCTGGGACTGAAGCACCACCCCATGGCCACTACCCTGCCCATGGTCCCACCCCATTCTGTCCCTTCCCCTGTGGTCTGCCCCCATTCCACCCATGGCCCCACCCCCATTCTGCTGCGTCCCCCCTGGCCCCACCTCCGTTCTGTCCACACTCTACCTCTTACTTCTGAGGCTGTGCCCCCGATTACTCCTTCAGAGCTCCCCCCACCTGTGTGGCCCTGAGACCAGAAAAGTTCTCAGCCCTCGCTGTGGTGCTGGCAGAGGAGGAGAGCTCCTGCAACCATGTGGCTATGGCAGGGGAAGATTTTTCTGGGGGAACCAAATTGGCCAGGGCCTTTCGGCATGGGCCTTGTGGATCCATGCTGTAATCCACCATTGCCTCCCCACCCTCCGTAGCAGCATGAGGTTTTGGGGAGGCTTAGCCTTCCTCAGCCACATTATGTACTGCCTATGACCATTGCATATTTAGAAACCGGATCCACCTCCCCATTAAAGTCAGTGGGAGTCTTTCCATTGACTTCACAGGGTTTTGGAGTACAGCCATTATGAAAAATCATTTGATTTCAGGATTTATGTTACAAACCAAAAGCTTAATGGTTAATGCCATTAACAAAATTGTATCACACTGTTTGTTTAAAATGCTTTTGAATGTACTTAAACATTAACAAAGCACAGTAATAGCTCAGGCAAGAGAGGGAAGAGATTATTTCCTGCTAATCCTGTAGAGTTAAACTTGAGAGTTTTGTCCTCTGTCTGATCGTCACTTCAGTCATCTTGCAGAATTTATCTTCTCTTTGGAATACAGCACTTTTAAAAATCAAACTTTCCCTCTGTAGTCTTAGAGGGAAGTATAAACTCTTAAAGCCTACAGTACAGCTTTTTGAAGAATGGTTCACAATGTTAGAATGAAAGATGGGACCAAACTTAGATCCTTTTGTTGAACCCCTCAATTTTGGCACTTTGAATGAAATGTAAATTAGTTCTGAACCTACACCCTTGTTATAATTTTGTAAAGCCAAACTGTGAATAATCATAAATCCCATTGATTTTGGCCCTTGTATGGTCATATCTAATCATTGCAACTATCGAATTGAAAGTCATAGTATGCACTTATGTGCACACTATAAGGTCTATAGGACATACTGCATTCTGCAACCCTTACCTAATATCCCTTGTGTTGTGACATATATAGAAGAGTTGAACAGCTTAGAACGGGGTAGCAGGGAATCTGAAACTTCAGGAAGGGAAGCAAAGCAAATGAAGTATGTTCCCCATTTCTCCTGAGACTGCAGAAACACCTTCTGACTGGCTGAGTGTGGCTGGAGCTTGGCAGATATTTATAGGAGGTTATGTTGGGATCAAGGATAGAGGATTCATCCTTTCATGGATCTCCCGCCTCTCATTCAGAAGGCTGGGGCAGACACTTTTATATCATTGTTCTACCAAGGGAACTGTGTCAGTTTGCGGCATGCACTCAGGCAGGGGGCAGAGGCTGGGAAGAATGAGAACAGGAGTGGGTGAGCAGGCTGGGTAGAGAGGGGAACATGCACTATCCCCATTCAAGGCCTATGGTGGTTCCCTGGGTTGCCATGTCATGATAAGTCCCTGCTATTATATGCCCATTAGAGCTGCCTTTGCAGGGTGCTGAGGGTTGACAGGGCTTCTATGTAGGTGGTTTTGTGTTCCCACAAATTCTGGTATTTTTGCCACATTTGGAGATGGGCCAAGTTTCCCCATGAGAGGTGACGAATTCAGACCTAGGACTCAACATGAAGTAAGATACAATAGTGGCAAGTTGGGTTTATATAGGTGTGAAGTATTTTGTGCTTAGCACAGTATTTCACATTTGTACTCTTATATAATGTTGAGTGGTAATGAATTGGTGCATTGTTCAGCAAAGATCCAGTGCAATTCTGAAAACTCAATTTAAAAACCACACATCTGTCTGAAAATAAAATCACCTACTATTGCCACTAGTACACTGACTGCTATGATGGAAATATAGAAGTAAATCATTTGCATCTTATTTTTAAGTTTGTTTATTTTGGACCAGATTGTAATATGCTTACTCACACTGAAATCGTTCCTTACTCAACACAGATTACTTGAATGAAGTAAATGGGACTACATCTCTAGTAAGATACTACCGAACCTGATAGAGATTATCATCATCTGGCTCTTTGTGAGATGGGAATATTGCTATATATCATTTTGTGACATTCCTTTTCTAGGACTGTCTAGTACATAATATAATAAATAATTTAGGATGTTAGTGGTGATCAAAGTAAGTAAATCGGGTAGAAAAAAATAACCAAACTGGGGAATTGGAAGAAGCAGTGGATTAGTGCGCTCTCACTCAAACCTCTGAAAACCTGGCTTCAAAGCCTATTTATAGCCAGGGCTGGATTTAGAGGCAGGCAACCTAGGTGACCGCTGGGGGCACTGGGCTCAAGGGTGTCGTTTAGCAACAAAAGGGAAATAGAATGTTTGAAGTAAAATTTTTCAGGTATTCTGTATGTGGATTCATTTTGCACCAACCTCCTAGAATGTTCTGAACTTTTGTACAAATTCTTGGAACCTTACAGACTTTCTGAGAACTACATTTTCCTTGAAACTCCTAGAATGTTGTCAGTCATGCCCTCATGTGTATATAAGGGATGAGGCATCACCAGTTTGTCAGTGAGATATAAGAACACAGTCAAGTGAAGTGAGAGCCCAGCTGCGATATTGTGAACCTTGTTTTATTGTGTAATTCTAAAAGCATACTTGTGTTTTAAGACTTGAAGAGTCTAAAGAGCAACTAATAAAAGACATAATTAATGAGATGCCAGAGATATGTATCGAACTCTACGCAACAATAAAAGAAATACTGTTACTTCTTTCTCCATGCTTAACACATAATGTTTGATGACTTTCTAGGAAAATGGAACATAGACTTTTGCTCTCCCTAATACTGTCTGTTTTTCCCCATAGAAAATAAGATGTCCCAAGGAAGCCTTCACGAACTCAGTATAGGAAGCAAAAAATTCAATTGCAATCTAGTTTGCAGGAAGGGGCAAATGTGATGGGAAAATATCTGAAGCAGAACAACATAGACTGGACTTTAGGTAGCGATTATCCCAGTGAAGAAGAAATTGAGGCACAGAGCATAAATGATGGAAGTCTTATTACTAAGGGATTAGTAATACTAATCCTATTACTAATTCCTATTACTAAGGAATTAGTCCTATTATGAAGGAATTAGCAGACCTGAAGATAAGGAATGGAAATTTGAGGAAAGTGATGAAGAATTGTCCAGGTTTCCTGGTGGCATAAAGGAGAATGATGATAAAGAAGAATGTGGCTCACGTGAAAAGGAGAGTAATGACAAAGAAAAGTCTGATTTACATGGAAAGGAGAGAAACAACAAAGAAGAATCAGCCTCTCATGATGACAGAAACAGCAGGGAGAAAAATTGCACACTACAAATTGATACATCAGATCCTGTTTTATGGCCAGCGATCCTAAACTCTGCCAGTATTGGTTGTACAATTTTGAATGGGCCAGACATTTCTAGTAAATAAGCAGAAGCGACACTTCTCAAAGTCACACTGTGAAAGAGTGTATGAGAATGGTGAGAAACTGAATCAGCGTTGGCTACAACTGACAAAGTGTGCTGGTTTTGTTGCAAAATATTTGACAAGAACGCCTAATGATTGTTTGCACTTTCCAGGTACACTTACTGGCATAACTTGGCTGATGCTCTGAAGCAACATGAAAAGTCATTCAGCCATTTTATGGCCTCTTCCAAATGGATGGATGTCGAGTCCAGGCTCAAGCTGAATAAATGCATAGACGCAGAAAGCCAGCACATTATAAATGTAGAAACCCAGCACTGGAGGAATGTGCTCGAGTACCTGATTGCAATTACACTGTTTGTTGGGTAAGCTGTTTACCGAACATAACAGTAATTTCCTTGGTTTGGTAGAGCTCCTTGGGAAATATGGAGATATAATGCGTGAGCATCTATGTCGAATAGTCTGTAAAGAAGCAATGGACCATTACTGCAGCAAAACAATTCAAACTGAATTGATTGATCTTATGGCAAGGAAGGTGCATGATAACATATTGATGTGACTCGACAAAGCGAAGTACTACACCGTAATAATGGACTGCACTCCTGACATTAGTCACAGTGAAAAGATGTCATTTCCAGTAAGGTTTGTTGATCATGAGGATGGCTGTGTCCAAATAAAGAATGGTCTATCTGTTTCCATTCTGTGGACAACTCTATTGGAAAAGTCCTAACAGAACTGTTTATGAATGTTTTGAATAAGAATAAAATAAAGCATCAGGACTGCCGCAGCCAAGGCTACGACAATGGCACAAACATGAAGGGAAGAAACAGGGGCATCCAGGCAAGGATTCATGTGCTGAATCCAAGAGATTTCTTCATGCCTTGTTGCTGCCATTCCCGCAACCTGGTTATGTCAGATGCAGTGTCATCTTCTTCAGATTCAGTATCTCTCTTTGGAGTACTGTAAAGGATACATGTCCTGTTTTCAGCATCAATTATCAGGTGTAAATTCTTCACAGACAACATTACAAATCTGACTGAAGCCGCTGACATTAGCTGAGAGAGCCACACTAACAGCATAAGGCCAGTGAGGTACCAAATGACTGAGGTTTATGACACCCTGATGGAACTGGCGCATTGGAGTAAAGTCAAGGCCAGAATCTGACATGAGGTGCAAAACCTGGTAAACCAGATCACTGACTTGAAATTTCTGGTCTCAATTGTAGTTTGGCATGATATCCTACTCCAAGTAAATGCTGTAGCAAAGCATTACAAACTCAGATGACGGACGTCGTGACCACTACTACATTGATGAGAATAGATTTGAGTATGCCATCACGGCTGCCAAAGAAATGGTGGAAAACTTAGGAGGTGAGCCTGTCTTCAAGGAAACTCGTATTCATCAGAAGAAGGGACAGTTTGGTTACCAGGGCAGAGATGAAGTGATGGGAAGCTTGGAAGAAAAATTCAAGAGGAGGTTTTTTGCTTGTTTGTTAACACTTCTTGAGGGTCCATTGAAGTAAGATTCTGACAAATGAAGCACTATGAAAAGACCTGACGGGTTTTGTATGACCTTAGTAAACTGCCGGCAGACAGGAAAACACTCTTGAACAATTGTACAGACCTTCACTGGACGCTGACACTTAGGGAATGTTCATATGTCAATGATAAAGACCTCTATGTCAAATTGGACAACATCCATCACATTTTGCCATATGGAAAGCACTCTCTACTCCAAGTCCTCCAAATCATTCATGATGCAGAACTGAAGGACACTTTTCCTAATGTGTGGATAGCTTTGAGGATTCTGCTTACATTGCTGTCATAGTCGCGAGTGGTGAGAGCAGAATTTCAAAGCTCAGGCTTATTAAAACATATCTTTGAGTGACAATGGATGATGAGAGACTAACATCACTTGCTATTTCATCATTTGAAAATACCATTGGCCAGTCTTTGGATCTCTCTGAAACTGTGCTTCAGTTCATGAGAGCAAAGACGAGAAAAGCAACCTTTTGAACTAAAGAACTAGGGTTAACATTCTAAGGAATGCATCCGATGAAGTGAGCTGTAGCTCACGAAAGCTTGTGCTCAAATAAATTTGTTAGTCACTAAGATGCCACAAGTACTCTCTTTCTTTTTGCGAATGCAGACTAACACGGCTACTACTCTGAAAAAAAAATTCTAGAGCTGTCACCTACTGTAACACTAATACTAGTGTCATAAATATAAAGGGAAGGGTAACCACCTTTCTGTATACAGTGCTATAAAATCCCTCCTGGCCAGAGGCAACATCCTGTTACCTGTAAAGGGTAAGAAGCTCAGCTAACCTGGCTGGCACCTGACCCAAAGGACCAATAAGGGAACAAGATACTTTCAAATCTTGGAGGGGGAAAGGCTTTTGTCTGTGCTCTTTGTTTACGTGTTTGTTCTCTCTTGGGACTGAGAGAGGCCAGACAGAATCTTCTCCAATCCATCCTAATCCAAGTCTCCAATATGGCAACCAGTATAGGTAAACCAGGCAAGGCAGATTAGTTATCTTTTGTTTTATGTGAATTTTCCCTGTGTTAAGAGGGAGGTTTATTCCTGTTTTCTGTAACTTTAAGGTTTTGCCCAGAGGGGGATCCTCTGTGTTTTGAATCTGAATTCCCTGTAAAGTATTTTCCATTCTGATTTTACAGAGGTGATTCTTTTACCTTTTCTTTAATTAAAGTTCTTCTTTTAAAAACCTGATTGATTTTTCTTTGTTCTTAAGATCCAAGGGTTTGGGACTGTGTTCACCTGTACAAATTGGTGAGGATTATTGTCAAGCCTTCCTCAGGAAAGGGAGTGTAGGGCTTGGGGGGGATATTTTGGGGAAAGACATCTCCAAGTGGTCTCTTTCCCTGTTCTTTGTTTAAAACGCTTGGTGGTGGCAACATACTGTTCAAGAACAAGGCAAAGTTTGTACCTTGGGGAAGTTTTTAACCTAAGCTGGTAAGAATAAGCTTTGGGGGTCTTTCGTGTGGGTCCCCACATCTGTACCCTAGAGTTCAGACTAGGGAAGGAACCCTGACAGCTGGTCTATCCAATGTTGGTGCCCAGATCAATTTCTTGATATTAGTACATTTCAGTTATTCTTAAAATTAAAAAAAAATTCTATAAGCTTAGAGGAAACAGGTTTTTTATTTGTTTATATATGGCATGAATAATTACTGATCTACGGATCCTAGTATGCAAATGCATTGTCTTATATCATAGGGATAAATCATGCATGCAAACCATGCATCAAAGTCATGAAATGGGCTACAAATGCAATAAAAATAAGACATTCAGTTACAAATGGAGGGGGGAGTGACAAAGATGCTCCTTGCCTGGGGTGTCATTTGGTCTAGGGCTAGCCCTGATATAGCACATGAGAAAATGAATTTATGCTCCTCATTCCTGTCAATAGTGAGTGATATTCTCTTTAAGTATGGTCAATAAAGTAGGCTATATGGTCCACCTTACTTGTATAAATTGGCAATGAGGGGCTGGCTCTGTGGGTTGTTGCAAAATCTAAGTTCTTTTGGAGCAATGCTGGGAGAAAAAAGTTTGCTCTTGAATCCGACTTGGGTTTGTGGCTGTCAAGCTATACAAACTCTAAAACAAAAAACTGGAAAAATTGGATTTGCCTAAATAGAGTCTCAAGATATATTGTATTAAAACAAACAATTTTATAATAAAACAGAATAAATATGTAATTTTAAATGTATGTTAAAATTAGCTACTTCAAACCAAAACTGACAGTAAAAACTGACTCATAATTTCTATGTATACTAATTATAGATGTAATTTCACATCTTCTAAATATAGAGCCCAATAGCATTTTGCCTGAGTTATAAGTGCAGAATAGGGCCCATTGTCAATTAGAGAACTTAAACGAATATATTACCATTTTTAAAGATAGTCATTTTTCCTTCCCTGAAAAGTTCTAGACTCTTTAATTGAAATTCCTTTTAAATCCCTTTTCAAATTTCCTGGGAAGGTACTTCATTTCATGTCAGATCATGGTCCAGTTTAAGACAGCTACATAGGAGAACCAGGAGGAGTAAAATCTACATACACTCCTGAGCAGTTGTGTCGATGTTCCATGCATCATGGCTGGAGTGCAGGATGAAGAGCAGTAGGTGCATCTTCCTCCTCCCCCAAAAGGGGGCCAGATAAAGATGCCTCCACTGCACTACCCATTACAGATGATCTGGTGCAAAAAGGGAAAATAACTTGCATCCATTTAAAAGCTGCAGTAAGATATTTCTTCCCAGGAACAAGGTGGGGAGCAAGGAAGGAACTGTACACAGATGGATGAGTATGGGGAACTTTTAAGAGCTTGTCTTCACAGTGAGTTAGTGCATGGCAAGCCGGGTTGAAAATCCACAGTACATTACCTAATTGCACACTATGGAAATGAACCTAAAACACAATTCCTCCCTCAAACTCCTCCTAGTGCAGCATAACTATACCCCACCTCACCCCATTTAGCAAAGGCATAATTTAGCCATTCATATCTTGCCATGTCAGTGGCATTGTTCATAGGGAGGGAGCAATCCTGTAGCTGTTACACAAGTGGACCTCCCACTGGGTTTCTGTTGAATGGCTGTAGGACTGGGCCCTTTGTTAGGTTAAATAAAAAGTGTTTTTACAGTTTGTTTCTTTCTTGTTTTCTTTCAATCTGAAAACCTTTTTATTCAGGGACAGACTTAAGTAATGACCCAAAATCTGCCCTGAGTTGTACTCAGGCATTGATGAAAATGCATAGGCAGAAATGAGGGCAGAAAGAGTCCCAGCTTGTTTGTGATCCTCTTTGAATTGAAATGAACCAGATTATGGTAACCAAAACCTTCCAGGCAGAGGACGGCTCTTGCTCCAATTGCTGTCAATGGCAAAAGTCCCATTGATTTCACTGGCCTGAAATGTTAGAATGTGGGTGGAATACAGGATGAAATTACATGCCAAAGTTTGTTCGTAAATAATCATTCATTTTGTACCGTGGAAAGGATTTTGCATCTTGAAATCATGATTAAATAGGCTATGCTTTGGAAGTTTTTCAGTGACAGCTTGTTTTTTAGAGCTATAGTTCTGTACTAGGTATCCTTTTAGTCTGTGTTCAAAATAATTTAATACAAACATATCCTAAACAATTAAATAAACTGATTTTCACATTTTAGATGGTTGACTTTTCACAGTGAATTACAAAAGAAGACAGGAGCATCACAACAAATACACAGTTCCACACCATATCTATTAAGTTGGTTTTCTTTCCTCTCAATCATTTTTCGAATCCTTTAACTGTCAGTATTTTAATGAGGCTGTTTATAGCTAAAGTGCAGATTGGATCAGGTACTGCAGGGAATTTGTAAGATCAAAGCCTAGCATTTCAGTAATCTAATAGTGCTAGATTATGCTGAGAACTAAAGAGTTTTAGTTAAATAAAAACTATTGACTTATCTTTAGGGTGCACCTTTGCATATCTGCTTTGCATAAAAATGTGAAGCATTTTCTGTAAAGAATGTTATACTGATACTAACAGAATATGAAGGGCTTTTTTTTTAATGAGAAAGCTTTGTCCTGCTTTTATTTACTCCTGACAGAACTGACAACAGTCCACTTGTTAAGAGTACTTTATGTTAACATATAATGATTTAATGAAATGACATGTTTGCAGTAGACTTGCAGTAAACAGTACTTCTTGATAGCATGAGGAGGGAATCGGTGAATCAATTGTTTCATACATATATTGTTAATGTCAAAATATTTGTAGAAAAGTGTAAGATTATGGAATGAGAATTTTTATAACACAAGGGAAAACTAGAATGATCTAAATCATTTTAAAAAAAGTCTGACACAGCTCTGAACTCTTGTATCTTAGGCTTACTTTGAATTTTGTACTGACAACATAAGAAGTCCTCTTGTATTTTGCTGACTGAAAGAGGCTTTTTTTTATGGGTTTGGCAACCACAGACTTTCAAAATAGTTTTATGAAAATCTGGATTATTCCTCTAGGAGCATGAAGAAATATTTTGA
This sequence comes from Lepidochelys olivacea, assembly GCF_965140295.1. Lineage (NCBI taxonomy): Eukaryota > Metazoa > Chordata > Testudines > Cheloniidae > Lepidochelys > Lepidochelys olivacea. The sequence goes on from NC_140411.1 coordinate 175,129,184, forward strand.
TAAAGTGCAGCAAATTCACAGAGATATTTAAATGGGTAAAATGAAATGTTCCATTATGGGAAAGAGCTACTGTAATTCTAGCAGAAGCTGCTGCAAGTAAATATATGAAAGAAATAATTACTAGTTTTATGTAGTTGGCATTCTGAAATGCTAGAACTGAAATCTGATCGAAAAGCAATTATAAAAAATCACCCACTTGTATTTTTAAAAAAGTAAATAAAGATAATTTCAGGGTGTAAACATTTATTCGCAAAATATTATAGCAGGAGAAATATATGATTTTTCTGCTTTTTGATACTTATCTAAACATTTCCAGCTTTTTAACATGTTTTATTCCTTGCTATCTTTTATCTGAAACAAATGAGATGCCTATATATATGAACTTAGATTTAGAAGGTGAAAATAAGCTGTCTGCTCTCAATAAAATTGATCAAACACAGCAAATTAATTAAATAAACGTTTTTATCAAGGGAAGCGCTTGTTGAAATGTTTCCATCATATAACTTTACAAATTTGAAATAGATCTGCAAAACAAATTGTAAGTGATGCATTTTCAGTTACTTTTCAGATTTTTAAGGAGTGCAAGATTTGTACAAAGATACCCTTCTAATTGTTTTCCTTTTAATAACTTCAGTGATGGCAACATGTGTAAGTTGCCAGTCATTTTTTGTGTAATCTATTCAGTGCATTGTCAGTATAAGAATACTATGGGGGGGTTCTTTTATTTTAAATTGGCTTACTTTTATCAAGCCCTTTATTAGGCCTTGATCATTATTACAGAGTGTGTACAGTGGTCTGCACACAAGATGTACACCTGGTAACTCTAAACTGCATCTATTAAAGAGGAAATAATAAATTAAGACCCCTTTTTTGTAGGTTTGCAATTTAATTATTTATTAATTAGTGCTTAGGGACAGTTGCCAGATTGCATCTTTGGAAACTGAAGGCCTCAGTTCACCTTTAGTAGAAATACAGCAGGGTCAGTGCTGCCACCATGTGTCCCACTACAATGTGCTACAGTTGTGTTCTGGAAGGACTACTTCTGGAGCTCAGACTGCACTGATATCAGTCTACATGTCCACTCTATTCATGGATCTTCTGCTGAGATTGCCCATGACTTTGATTGACGATTGTGTTGGTGTTGGTTAATGGTGTGATGGACACTTGACCACTTAAGATATTTCACATAAACCATAAGCAAGTATCTGTTGGTAATTAAATTAGACAGCTAGAGATTAAAGAGCATGTAATTTGACACGTTACTATTTTCTAGCCTACTAAAAGTGTTTATCTACTATTTTTGTGACCTTGCTTTCTACAAGCACCTACTATTGTATCTCATATCTGACCAGGGTATGAGAAAGTGAATGCTGCATGTATAAACATAGATCTTGGCATTCACATTAGGAAAACCCATCATGCCTGTCCTATCAGAAATTTTATGGTATTGATTTCTGTACACTGTCCTTGCATCATTTTTCTACTTGGTGAGTTCAGATGACATCAGATGCTCACATGTGTGCAACTCTGTGTATATTGGATAGTTAGTATACATTGCTAGGGTAGAAGCATTAAAGTATGTTAGATAGTTTTACACAATTTTTGGACACTTAATCTCCTTACAGAATTCCACCGATAATAAAAAAGCTTTTACGGATTTGTATTGGTTTTGTTTGTGACCAACAAATATTTCACCAGTAAAAAAGGACCATTATCATTTTGATTATCTATTCCTGTGTCAGTCTGTTTCACAATTTACTATATGGACAATCCTGTTATTCACCTGCTGGTTTCACTTTTGTAAGGCCATTGTCTACATTAAATTACTGAAGTCACTCAACCAGATTAAATGTAGCTATATTAGCCTACATGGTGGATTAACGTAGTAATGCAACCAGCTTGACAACATTAATCCTCAGCATTTTGGTATCAGGAGTTTGATTTCCCACTGAGAATTCAAACTCTCAGAAGATGACAGTAAGTTCGGGTAATGTAAGTCAGTCATGCTGCATTTGGGAACTTCTTTCTTAACATAGGGGACGGAGGAATTAAGTGCTTTGGAGCTGTACTGCTTCAGCTAATTACAGGCAAACAGTTTGGGAATACAGCTATGCCAATATCCTACTGAGTTGTAAGAGAAAAAAAAAAACAATTGATTTGTGGCAGTTGCAGATACTTTGTGAGTATACTTTGTGAGTATAGCTTGGCTAAGTGATAACTAAAGGGCAAAGAGTGCATGAAGACCAGGCTGGGAAAATCCTACAAAAATACAGTTAGTGAACATTTGTTTCAGTTCCGAACAGCTGTTTATTTAAAGCATGTTCGTGTTCCTTAATATTCACTGATAATGAATGTTCATGCAAAGAGGTATTTTTTTCAAACAAATATTTAGGAAATGACTGTTCTCTATACAAACACTCAGTTTTGCATGCAAAAAAGCCTGTTCACATGCAATATTCAATAGTCACCGGTTATTGTTCTCCTGTTTCAAAAGTTTCAGCCCCCCAATCAAGAAATAGGAACAATACCATTGTAACTTTGCCAACAAATTACACTCCACAAATAGTAAATTTGTCAAAGTGAACAGTTCACAAAAGAAGCAACAGGCTGATCATTGTTTGCCAAAGTTTCTGGCATATATTTATTTATAACAAATACATTCACAGAAATTAGAATCAATTTGCAGAAAATTGGTGAATTTAAAAAAAGTCTAAATTAATCAGTTAATTTATTCCTAGTGAATAATTGCATTATCTCTAACTACCACCATATATAAGAGCTGGAAGGATATAAACAAGGAAGGAAAGGGATTATTTAGAGGGTGCATGAAATCATAGCTAGGAGTAACATGATAGACTTAAGTAACAGAAAATTTAGATTCAATATCCATAAATACTTTGACAATCAAATATTTGCTTGTAAAATCTGTTAAAAGTGTCTCACAAGGAAAGGTTTGAAGTTTCATGATAAAGCATTAGAAAACATTATACAGAACAATCTGTCATATCATATAGAGTCTAGTAACTGCATGGGCTAGATAATCTCTCTCTCTCTGTGTAAAAAGTACATTCTCTATACAAAATATGGAGCCTGACGATAATATTAGAATTGTATTAAGAGCAGGTTAATACAATAAGGTTAATATTATTGCGCAAATCAAAATTGCAATAATGTAGTACTATTATGGTATTTTCTGTTCTCATAACAAATTTTGTCATCACAATTATTTGTAAGATCTGGGGTAGGCAAACCAGTTTGGAAAATGCAAGAACTGTCTGGAAGTTTTACCCGTTCTGCAAACTGTACCTAAACCCTGTCCTAGTTCAGATCAGTTTGGATAAATATCCCTAATCTGACTCCCAACATAACCACCTCTGCTTTCCCTCCCATTATAACTGAATTACACTCATGTTTTCCTCCCTCCCTGGCCTCCTCTCTCCTTCTCATGAAACTCCTCTCTTTCCCAACCTGTAACCCAGGGAAGGGGGCCTCAAAAAGTCTAGAAATCTTTGAATTGACTCTGGGTTTTGAAGATATCCCATCACTATTAAGAATTGAATGACTCCTATACTCCATAGTCTCTATGTAAAATAATAAATGGACACAAATCAGACGACAAGAATTATATCATTCAAAAACCAGTTGGAGAATACTTGAATCTCTCAGGTCACTCAATTACAGACCTAAAAGTCGCAATATTACAACAAAAAAACTTCAAAAATAGACTCCAATGAGAGACTGCTGAATTGGAATTTATTTGCAAACTGGACACCATTAAATTAGGCTTGAATAAAGACTGGGAGTAGACGTGTCATTACACAAAGTAAAACTATTTCCCCATGTTTATTTCCCCCACACACAGACTGTTCCTCACATTGTTGCGGTTCAGTGATGAGACAGAACACAGCTTTATGCAAGCAAACAGGCTGGTCAGCGGAGATGGGCTGTTCTGCCCCCCCTGCCTTCCACCTTCTCCTTTTATTATATTTCTCCCCCTAAGCATTACACACTGCTACACAAAGGAATGTATGACGTTGATTCATATGCTTAGTTACCCTCCTCTATCTACTACAATCCTGGTTCTCAGGCCTTGAGCCCAGGCTAAAGAAACCTCCCACAGTTGCTGTCCAAACAATCAAGTTCTCAGGGTTCATATCTAGCCCTTGTCCTTGGATAGAGCAATGTGTGCATTGCTCCTAGGAAACAGTCAGGGTGTGCCCCGCCTGCTTCCAGGTGGAATAGCTAGACATTAACCCTTCATCACATGTTCTTGTCAACTGCTTGAAATGGCCCATCTTGATTATCACTACAAAAGGTTTTTTTTTTCCTCTCCTGCTGGTAGGAGCTCACCTTACCTGATCACTCTCCTTGTGTATGTACGGGTAACACCCATTGTTTCATGTTCTCTGTCTATATAAAATTGTCCTCCTGTATTTTCCACTGCATGCATCCAGTGAAGTGGGCTGTAGCCCACAAAAGCTTATGCTCAGATAAATTTGTTAGTCTCTAAGGTGCCACAAGTACTCCTGTTCTTTATACTCAGATATGTCAGTCGAGGAACTTCTGTATTAATTTAAAATGTTGTTCGACTTGGATCTTCTGAGAGTATTACGCATTACAAAGGTTTGTCTCAGTGCCTTTTTAAAACCATTTTTAAAAGCAAATCTGAAATTCCCCCTGAATTCTAGGTACATAAGCAGTTCAAACTAATGGCACAATTTGAATCCAATTGTAATTAAAGGCTTTTCAGGTATCAGATGAAAGGCATGGTATAAGAATCCATAGAGAGAGATTAAATTTTAACAAAATGTCCAGTTCTATTTGGGGTTCTTTGGCACTAGAAGCCATATAAATTTTGCCATAAATATTGTTGATGAAACACCATAGATAAGTAATCATATAACAATCACTGTGTTATCCCTAACATTTCCAGCATTCTATTGCTGGCTGGTCATTCTACTCCTTTTGCTTAGGATCATGGTAGGATTAGCCATGATAGGCTGACTGATATATTACAGCATATTGAAAATAAGTAGTGCAGGCTCTCTTATCTCTTATAGAACTCACTAGCTTGACAGTCCCATTTTGATCCATCACATTCTACTGAAAATGATGAAACAAGAAAAGAAAATGGAATGACATGAATAGATCCTTCAGCCAAAAATAGAAGTGGGAGACAGAAATGAAACATAAGCAGTCCAATTTTGTTACAGTTTATAACTTTGAGAATATACGTGATCTGATTTTTTTCTGACTGACCACATATATGTTGTTCCACATGAAAGACAGACCACTTAGGCTATAATGTGTTGCCTTCTGATTCGCATTTATAAATAATGAAAAATAACATGACAAGAATTGTTAAGCAACATAAAGCAAATAAAACAAAGGAGGCAGAAATAAGGTTTCTACATTTTGCTCCCGAATGGTTATATCTAAATATATGCATCATTATGGTATAATTCAGTACACCTCAACTCAGTAACAAGCAAAAACTAATGTAGTTGTTCCAGCTCCTATTTTTGCTAAATAAGAAACTCATGAGTAAAACAAAACAAATGAAACCTTATTTCTACTTCGGCTGCTGTGTGATTTATTTAGTGCAGATTGAGCTGATTAGATGATTTATGCCATTGCACATCTGGACTGCAAATATTTTTTTCACAGTGCTGCTGCTAAGACATTTTATGTATGTGTACCCGTATCCCCCAAAGCTGTGATGGATGCAGAGTGCCAATGAAAGATGTTAATCAATAGAAGAGTGATATCCGGGTGGAGGAAGCTCTAGTGCTGAGTGGTGAAAAGTCACAGGAAGACCAGTCTTTTGTCATGCCAACACCAAAAACGCATGAGAAACTTGTAATCTGATGACCTGCAAACCAATTTGGGTTTTATGAGTTCTTGCAGCAATGTAAAGGGAAATGTCTCAGTTTCCATCAAATTTAGTTCAGTTATATTGGTATAAATTTAAAGTAACTCTAGTGAAATCGACGTAGTTACTCCAGATTTATACCAACCAAGGGACCCTCATTCAAGGTGGCCACTATTTTCCTGCAGGCTTCTGCTCCTAGTTAAGATGTATTATGTCCCTTTTTTGTTCAAAGGGACTGAAACCAAGCTGCCCTTTGAATTATGGCTATCTTCAGAGATGCTACATTAAAGCAAGCAGACAGGACTCTTAATAAGGACAGGTCAAATGAGTTCAGGAGGCGGTGATGCCTAGTACAGTCTGTGATATTGTATATCCTCTCTCACTGTGCTCACTACTATTTTTATTAGCTGCTGCTATTATTTTATTACTGTTATGGTCTTTTGGGGGAGTAAGTTTTTAGATGTTCAAGTGGAAACTTTGTGTGGTATGATTATCTAGAGTGGACTTATGTTCTCATATCCAGGAAGAGGAAGCGCTCTGATGCTCTAACTTTTCTCAGTGTATCTCTGCAGTTTCAAAACATATGATCATAAGCCATGAAATGAAACATTATTAAAATCTGTTTTACTGACCTTTTACCTCCTTAGCCTATTACGGAAGGCTGCTATTTTCAAGGGGTATTCTCAAGCATAACAGAATAGGTAATATAAAAAAAGATATATAAGACGTTCAGAATCCTGGTCTATTTCCCTAAGTACTGAAGGTCTAGATTCTATGGGCCACAGGCTTGGCAGTTGCTAGTTAATTGACTTTAGTCATTTACACCGGATGGAGCTTTCATCTTGTATGTCTATTTTCCAATGATGCGCATATATATCTTGTTAATAGTCATCATTATGCCTTTATAGCAAGAAAATAATATACTACTCTAGGCTCAGTACTCACCTCCTTATTGGACAAAATTCATCTATGCAATAACCTCATGGAATTTGGCCTATGCATTTAAGGATCAGTCCCTTTGAAGTTAACAGCAATTGAGGCAGACAGGCATAGTCAGATGCCTACTATTTAAGTGTGTTTTTTTTTCTTTTTTTTTCTTTTTCAGGAACTATTAGTAATAATTTTCTGAGCTGTGAGAGTAAGAAGTTCAAGCTCAACCCAGAGTTCATGAAAACCTATATTTTCACAAATTATTCATAAAAATTAAGGATGACAACGAACATCTTTTCGCTCCTTTTTCTCATTTAATGATGGGTTTGGGTACAGTTACTATTGTTATCCTTTGTTAAAATAGCAAGGATCATCAGAATCATAATAAGGACTGAGGACAATAACACTGATTATCTTTTCAGCTGTCAGAAAATTCACTCTTGAACTCATCTTGCTACTTCAAAAATTTATGGACAATAACTCTGGGGCCAGAAGGGAAGAACCCCCCAAAACTATTGCAGTTGATTATTTACGGTATTTCTACTTCATTTCCATAAAAAAAATCAAGCTGGATACAATGCATTTAGGGGAAAAAGGTCTAGAAGATATGAAGTAATGAGAATATAAAAAGTAGAATTCTTTTCTGCGAAGGAATATCACTTGCTGATTATCATTATGGAAAATGTGATTTTTACGGAGTGGATGGAAAATTCATATGCTCCTATTTAATAAAAACATTAATATAATTTACATCCTAATTCTGCAAGCACTTATGGAGGTGCACAACTTCTGAAATTTAAATATTCTCATTTGAAGTTAAGGGGAGTATTTGTGTGCTTCAATTTAAGCACGTGCCCATCTTTGGGGTCATCGTGTCAAGCTAAAGATAGCATTAGTAAACTACACTGACCAGATCCTGAGCTGGTATTAATGGGTATAGCTGCATAGACATCAGTATGTCATGTGAAAAGGAATTCAAATAATGCCCATGATGTTGAGGGTGTCACTCAATTCAATAAATAGCCAGAATTTATCCAGTTCATTTATTGCAAAACCTTAACCCCACAGTATCAGTAGAGCCTTGCTCCAATTAGTCATTGCTTTCAGCAAAGATTTTGACTTGTCCACACTGCTTCCCAAGCACGAAATATTGTACAGTAAATGTTCTGTTGGCAATGTAAATAAAGAAATTATGAACCTGAAAACAATGACCTAACAGGTTTATAAGATCAAGAAGGCCAAAAGGGCTATAATTTCAAAAGATTTTTGCTTTTGTTGTCAAGGTTCCATATCTATACAAATTTGTTTTTCTGTTTGTTGTTTTTTCTTTGAATAGTAAATAAAAAGAGGCAGTATTTCTTTGAAACTAAATCTAGAGTACAGGTAGCTCATTATATGTATGAATGGATTGTATGAATAAGCAGCTGCAGTCTGGCAATTACACACAACTCTAACTGTGCCCCTGTGTGAATTACATGCTTTAGTACAATTATTAATTACATGCTTGCATACTTTTGTACAGATAACACAATATGGTCTTGTCTACAGGCAAAAGTTGTTCCTCTTTAGTTATACGGACATAGTTAAAGTTGTATAACCACTTAGTGTGATACAACTGTACTGGTATAATTATGCTTACACTAATGTAGCTTATTGCTATATGGGAAGAGCAATAAGCTATCTTGGTACATGGCACTTTTATAGTGGTATAAGTGCATTAGCAGTAGGGGTTATATAACTATTTCATTTTTAAAAATCATGCTCCTGATCAATATCGGTATACTATTACAACAACTGTGTACACCAGACTTATAACATCATACAATTTGATTATAACCTTAGGCCTAGTCTACACTAACGAGGTAAGTCGATCTAAGTTACACTTGTTAAGTTATGTAGCTTAGATTGATTTACAGTGGTGTCTACACCGTACTACATCATACTGTGCTCTCCCATCGACATAGCTTCCACCTCTTGGGGAAATTGACTGAAGTCAACAGGAGAGCACCCTCCCATTGACTTTTTGCATCTTCACTAGACCCACTAAATTGATGCACACTGCATCGGTCATAGCAGCACCAATTTAGTCAGTAGTGAAGACAAGCCCTTAGATACACATGTAGTATCTTCTAATATATTTTACTTACTTTGTATTTACCAACAACCACCCTGGACACTAATCTCAGTTTCTGATTCTTTTATTGTCCAGTCATTTAATTTGTGTTTCAAAGGAATTTGTGGCCCTGTAATGTACATAAAGTAGTTTATAGTTTGGAGCTCATAACATACCTGAGGTTATACAAATAAATGATGTAAACAGCAATTTACAGAAAGAAAAATAACAGTCCATTGTTAATAGGAAGTCAACCTGGTATTTTAGCCAATAAATCATTTTGTAACTATCTAAGAATCAGACAAGCAGGTGAACAAGTCTATATGAATAGCTTGGAATGGCATTGTTCTACACAAGTGAGCACTTCAGATGTTCAATGTGGCTATGTCCTACTTCCCTAAAAGGCTAGCATCATTGTATGTTTCTGTCGGGGTTAAGGATCTGTATGTGTGTCTGTCTGAGTAGGTTATCTAAGTACCACCTTTCTTTGAACTGGCCCTGGGATTCCAATTATTAATTCTACATATTCAAAGGGGGGAAATACATTTTAAGGATAAAGGAGAATGTTTAAATTGTCTTAATACCGAAGATTTTGGAAGATTTTGGTTGGACTGAACCTTTTATAAATTAATATCTTATACTTTTTCCCATTTTTGTGTTGTGGAGTAGCACATCTTTATCGAGGTCAGTGACCCTTCTCCAGAACAGCATTTGTGGGAACCTCATCCTGCATAGACAAAACCAGATGGATAAGGGCGAGTCATATGCTACAATGACTGAAGACCATTTGAACGGACTAGCTTTGATGTTTTGGTTTTTTTATGCAGGATTGACCCAAGACACTAGAAAACTTCATGACAATACAACTGATTGCTTTGCAAGACAGCCAGAATCTTGAATCTGTTTTTCATATAATTGTATAATGCTTGTTTCCATAAATTTATCATTTGAATTCTGGTCCCACCCACCTGTCCCAGTTATAAAATCCTAGATCTGTTACTACTTCCTATCTGTCCAAAAAAGCGCTTTGGGGTGTGGTTTTAAAACAACAGAAGTCTAAGGCAAAAATCAACAAACAACCCTTTATATATTTTAATGTTTATCTTTTATAAAAATAGCTCTGGCAATTTAGATAACTAAACCTCTGTTGCAATTTCTGACACATTTTTGGTAACTCGAGACACACTGTTTGGCTATGCATATGAAATCAACATTTTCCTCCTTTGTTTTGAAAAAAACAACAGTGACTTTAAATGAAAGTTTAAAATTTGAGGCTTCTTTGTTTTCTGGAATAGGATGTATGAGACTTTTGTAATCAATATAGAACACTACTGGTACACCACAAGAAAACAGCAGCCTGGTAATAATTAACATGTTGCAGTTGTATGGTTTTATGATGCAAAACAGAGAGATTCTACACCTCACCAAAAAGAAATCCATAAGCTCTTTATCTAATCAATGCTTCATTTGAAATATTAATTTATGTAATTTATCATTTGCGAAGTGCAGAGCAATATTACAGGGGAATTATTGAATTAATCTCTTGAGAATACTGTTTGTTGTCTTGATCTGATTTATTATAATTAAACCACCTATTTGACTTAAACCCACAAAATCAGGGGAACTTAGAAGATGGAAACTCAGTCCTTTCCCTGTACAGTTTGCTGAGGCAGAGAATTGCAACAGCTATGGGTTTGGTTACAGCTGAGTAGTAAACAGCTTTCCTGTCCCACAATTTTTTCGGAGATATCTAAAAATGTGCTTGTCCCAAATTTTGATGGAAAATAAAAGTCTTTTTGATTTCCATAAATCATCATCTCCTTATGTGCACTTTGATAAAGAAAAAAAATGTAAAGGCAAGGTCCTGTGTTAGACCTAGTTTTTCCTCAGAATTCACCCTAGATCTTATGTATAAGTTTATCATTATTCTACTTCCATTTAATGATTTTGGTTTCCTCATCATCACTCTTTGCCAGTCCAGGTAATGGGTAATGTATCTTTCCTACCAGTCTTGAATACTGAACATTTTCATGAACCAAAAAACTTGGGGAAAAAATCCAGTTCAGGTCAACTGGAACATTTCATTTTAATAATTTTGAAATGTTTCATTTCAAATTCAACCATTTTTATTTTTTTTATTTTTTTACTATCATTATCTTTAATTTTAAAATGAAAAGTCATTTCAAATTGGAAAACTGGAATGTTTCATTCTGAAGATATCAAAGTGAAAAAAATTCAAAAATTTCAAAACTTTTTTCAAAATGTGTCTAGTAAAAAAAATTGAAATTGGCCATTTCATGTGAAAGGTTAGGTTTTGATGAATTGATATTTTCCAATGAAAACATGTTTAAAAAATTCACTACTAACTCTAACTTCAATCCTTTGTGGTACTGAACAGCTGGGTGATTCTAAATACCTTCAACTCCTGTTGAATTCACTGGGAGTTAAGAGTATGAAGCTTCACCCAGGTGCTCAGAAAATTTAAGGCAATTCAGTAGCATATCCTGGCAGTTTAATAGCACAGTGTTTGGAGAGCCAATACATAGGCACAACAGGACAGCTTTTTAAAAACTCACTGCATGTAACTCTCTATACCAGGGATCGGCAACCTTTGGCACGTGGCTCGCCAGGGTAAGCTCCCTGACGGGATGGGACGGTTTGTTTACCTGCCGCATCTGCAGGTTCGGCCGATGGCAGCTCCCACTGGCCGTGGTTCACCTCCCCACGCCAATAGGGGCTGTGGGAAGTGGCGGCCAGCACATTCCTCGGCGCGTGCCGCTTCCCGCAGGCCCCATTGACCTGGAGTGGCGAACCACGGCCAGTCAGAGCTGCGATCGGCCAAACCTGAGGATATGGCAGGTAAGCCTGGCCCGCCAGGGGGCTTACCCTGGTGGGCCACATGCCAAAGTTTGCAGATAAGGGCAGATAAGAGGTTGAAATATATAGATAAGCCTCTTCCCCTTCTGGTACCATCATTTCTGATTACATTGATAACCCTCCTAATCTCCAGTCCCTTGCAGTCCATATCACTGTCATGCAAGGACATGCCAGACTCTGGCCCCTCCCATCTTGCTTCCATGCCCTGACTTCATCTCTGTCTGTTCTGATGGTGCCCCTGGCCACACCTTTCAGGCCCTTGCCTTCACTCATTGCAATGGACCACCGGGCTCTCCCTGCCTGTGAGGAAAGCTAATAGGATTGGATGTATGGACACTGGCTGATACATAGAAATGTATGTGGAAACAATAAAGAAACACTGGTAAGAATCACAAGAAAAATGAAAAAAAAATATTAATTACCAAAGGGACTGTTAAATAAAAATGAGTGTTTGCAAGAAAAATAAATAAATACATTAAACAAATTTCTAGAATCCATCCAAACTTCAATTAAACCCCAAAAAGATTTTTTCCTCATGAATAACTGTACATTTTACAAGGAAGTATTTTCTGTTAGACCCTTATGTGTGTTAAAATGTGATCGAAATTTGTCCAGAAAGCAAATGTAATTTAAAATTATGATATTTAATAATACCTTCAGAAAGGGCCAAAGATTAGTGGGACCAAGTGGTGGGGGAATCATACATTTAAAGTATCTGTGCTATACCTGATTTTATAGCAACAAGTGAACCAAAAAATGCGTGTAATGTTACAAATTTATATGCTTATCTGTTAATTATTTTTAACATCCCTTACAGTAATGAGTGGTCAGGCCTCTTGTATTGAATATATATAAACACATATCTATATCACTATTACATACATGTTTGCTAGAAAGCAAACATAATCCATAATCATTTTATTCTGTCCCTCCAGAAGGTGGCAAAGATTAAAGATTGTAGGCCAGGGAAGCACATGGTTATGCTGCTCATGCTGTATCCGATTTTTAAAATGACAAAATAAAAGATGTCTAATGTCACAAATTTAGGAACTGATCAAAACCCTATTAAAGCAATTGGAGTCTTTCCATTAACTTAATAGGATTTGGGTCAGGGTCTTTCAGCACATCTGGCTTGACAAAGAAAAATGACCATCAGTAAAAATAATTACAAGAAACGCAAGCAGAAAATTTTACAATAAAAAATATTTCCTCTTATAAAAGTTTAGTGAATCATTAAAATTCCTTAAAAGCCAAGATCTGACTAACTGCAAGAATACAAACTCACAACCAGAATGGGAGGGAGTTTTTGATACCTTGTGAAAAGTCATCCTATTTATTTATAAACCCCTAGGCATAGGGAAACTGCAGAACAAATATGCACACATACCTGCTCTTTTAAAATTATTTTATAGGAAATAACTTGTACACACATGTGCACATATACACAATTCATGAAACCTTCTTGTATCCAAGCTAACAACTTAAAACCAGGAGACATGCAGGTCCCAGTCATTCATGCAGATCCCAGTGGTACTGGTCAAAAACCTGAAGCTCTCCTTTGTAAAACCACCACTGGTACATGAACAACATTTATATTAGAGTACTGAATTATTTCTGGTCAAAATATTGGTTTGTTTTCCTAAGCAAAGCTACATGCCATCTTTTATTTAATCCATATGAATTGATCTGGGTCCTGATTCCTGAAAGCAAATCTATTCAGGAGATTACTTTAATACATGCTTAAAGCACGTGCTTAAGTGCTGTCCTGAATTGGCATCTTTACTGAGCGCTTTCACAATGGAATAATAACGATGACTAAGAGATTGCCAATGAGATTTAATAGTGTTTAAAGCTATATATTTACGGGACTCTATACAATTCCAAGGGTATGTCTACACCATGAAATTAGGTCGAATTTATAGAAGTCGATTTTTAGGAAGCGATTTTATATAGTCAATTGTGTATGTCCCCACTAAGCGCATTAAGTTGGTGGAGTATGTCCACAGTACCATGGCTAGCGTAGACTTTCAGAGCGTTGCACTGTGGGTAGCTATCCCACAGGTCCCACAGTCTCCACTGCCTATTGGAATTCTGGGTTGAGCTCCCAATGCCTGATGGGGCAAAAACATTGTCGGGGGTGGTTCTGGGTACATGCTCTCAGTCGCCCCTCCCTCTGAGAAAGCAACGGCAGACAATCGTTTCATGCCTTTTTTCTGTGCAGACGTCATACTGATGTCACCAGACGGTGCAGTAGGACTGCTAACCATCATCGTCATCCACCGCTTCCACTGCAACTCTGCTCTCCTGCTCTCCTGGTGCCATAAATCCACCTCGCAGGTCCTCTCATCATTCTGTGTAAATATCTATTCTCGTGGCATCCATCATCATCCACCGCTTCCGCTGCAACTCTGCGCTCCTGCTCTGCTGTAGACAACATACCATGGCAAGCATGGAACCCGCTCAGCTCACTGCTGCTGTTGTGAGCATTGTAAATACCTCGCACATTATCCTGCAGTATGTGTAGAACCTGGAAAAGCAGGCAAGGGGTGATGACAGCGCAATCACAATAGTGATGAGGACATGGACACAGACTTCTCTCAAAGCATGGGCCCTGGCAATTTGGACATCATGGTGGTAATAGGGCAGGTTCCTGTTGTGGAACACCAATTTTGGGCCCGGGAAACAAGCACAGACTGGTGGGACCTCATAGTGTTGCAGGTCTGGGATGATTCCCAGTAGCTGCAAAACTTTTGCATGCGTAAGGGCACTTTCATGGAACTTTATGACTTGCTTTCCCCTTTCCTGAAGCGCAGGAATACCAAGATGAGAGCTGCCCTGACAGTTGAGAAGCGAGTGGCGATAGCCCTCTGGAAGCTTGCAACGCCTGACTGCTACCAGTCAGTTGGGAATCAATTTGGAGTGGACAAATCTACTGTGGGGGCTGCTGTGATCCAAGTAGCCAATGCAATCGCTGACCTTCTGCTAACAAGGGTAGTGACTCTGGGAAATGTGCAAGTCACAGTGGGTGGCTTTGCTGCAATAGGGTTCCCTAACTGTGGTGGGGCGATAGACGGAACACATATTCCTATCTTGGCACTGGACCACCTTGCCAACCAGTACGTAAACAGCAAGGGGTACTTCTCAATGGAGATGCAAGTACTGGTGGATCACAAGGGATGTTTCAACGACATCAGAGTGGAATGGTTGTGAAAGGTGCATGACAGTCTCATCTTTAGGAACTCCAGGCTGTTCGAGCAGCAGAAGGGACTTACGTCCCAGACCAGAAAATTACCGCTAGGGAAGTTGAAATGCCAATAGTTATCCTTGGGGACCCAGCCTACCCCTTGCTCCCATGGCTCATGAAGCCGTACACAGGCAGCCTGGACAGTAGTAAGGAGCAGTTCAACTATAGGCTGAGCAAGTGCAGAATGGTGGTAGAATGTGCATTTAAAAGCTCACTCGTGCAGTTTACTGGCTATGTTAGACTTCAGCGAAACCAATATTCCCATTGTTATTGCTGCTTACTGTGTGCTCCACAATATCTGTGAGAGTAAGGGGGGACGTCTGTGGTGGGGTCGGCTGTTGAGGCACATAGACTGGTGGCTAATTATGCGCAGCCAGACACCAAGGCGATTAGAAGAGCACAGCTGGGCACCCTGCGCATCAGAGAAGCTTTGAAAACTTTCATGACTGTCCAGGCTAGGGTGTGACAGTTCTGTCTGTTTCTCCTTGATGAAAACCCGCCCCCTTGGTTGACTCTACTTCCCTGTAAGCCAACCAACCTCCTGCCTTCGATCACTGCTTTCAGAGGCAAAAAAAATCATGCATTCTTCATTAATTCATCACACAAATAAGGGGGAAACTTGCAAGGTAGCCCAGGAGGGGTGGGTGAGGATGAAAGCACTGGGTGTGGTGGTGGATGAGGGGAGGAGGGAAAGATAAGGCCACACTACAGTTCAAAATGTATTGAATGCCAGCCTTCTGTTGCTTGGGCAATCCTCTGGGGTGGAGTGGCTGGGTGCCCATAGCCTCCCACACCCTTGCGCTCTCGGGTGTCTGGGTGAGGAGGCTATGTAACTTGGGGAGGAGGGCGGGAGGTTATACAGGGGCTGCAGTGGTGGTCTGTGCTCCTGCTGCCTTTCCTGTGGCTCCACCAGACACCTGAGCATGTCAATTTGCTCCCCCATTAGGCTCAGCATTGCATCCTGCCTCCTCTCAGCATGCTCCTCCCTCCTCTCATCACGTTCATTTAATGCTTTCCTGGACTCTGCCATTGTTGGGCTCCATGCATTCTGCTGAGCTCTTTCAGTGCGGGAGAACTGCATGAGCTCTGAGAACATGTCATCGCAAATGCATTTTTTTTTTGGCCATCTAATCTGTGCTAGATTCTGGGACAGAGATGATCGGGGGAGTGTGGAAACATTTGCAGCTGCGGGAGGAAAAACGGGAAAGTAGTATTTAAAGGATACATTTTAGAGAACAAAGGGAAGATTATTTCACAGTAAATCAAGTGATTCACATTATATAGCACATGTGCTTCACCCCTCCTCACCCCCCCACCGTGTGGCTAGTATCAGGGAAGATCCCTCTCAGCCAAATTTGAACAGCTCAGCATGAACGGGCATCCCCCAACCGCATGGCAAAGGCTTTGGGAGTACCTCCAGGAGAGCTTCATGGAAATGTCCCTGGAGGATTCCTGCTTCATCCCCAGACACGTTAACCGACTTTTCCAGTAGCTATACTGGCTGCAAATGCAACCCAAGTTTTCAGGGCAAATTAATCATTAAACACGCTTGCTTTTAAACCCTGTATTATATTTACAAAGGTACACTCACCAGAGGTGCCTTCTCCGGCTTCATGGTCCAGGAGCCCGCCTTGGGAGGGTTGGGAGGGTATCGGCTCCAGGGTGATGAACAGTTCCTGGTTGCTGGGGAGAAGGGATTCTCCGCTTGCATGCTGTGTGCTATCCTCAGCCTTCTCCTCATCACCATCTTCCTGATCCACAAAATCCTCATCCCTGTTGCGTGAGACTCCCCCTTTGCAGGTGTCCACAGACAGTGGTGGGGTAGTGGTAGGGCCCCCCACAGATTTGCTTGCAGCTCATCATAGAAGTGGCATGTATAGGGCTCTGACCTGGAGCGACCATTTGCATCCTTTGCTTTTTGATAGGCTTGCCTCAGCTCCTTAACTTTCATGTGGCACTGCTGTGTGTCCCTGTTGTAGCCTCTGTCCATCATGCCCTTGGAGATTTTGGCAAATATATTGGCATTTCATCATTTGGAACGGAGTTTTGCCTGCACAGATTCTTCTCCCCATACTGTGATCAGATCCAGTACCTCCCGTTTGGTCCATGCTGGAGCTCTTTTATGATTCTGGGACTCCATGGTCACCTGTGCTGATAGGCTCGCCACACTGGCCAAACAGGAAATGAAATTCAAAATTTCCCTGGGATTTTCCTGTCTACCTGGACAGTGCATCTGAGTTTAGAATGCTGTCCAGAGCGGTCACAACGGAGCACTCTGGGATAGCTCCCGGAGGCCATTACTGTCAAATTGAGTCCACACGACCCCAAATTCAATCCAGCAAGGTCGATTTTAGCGCTAAACCCCTCACCGGGGAGGAATACGGAAATCGATTTTAAGAGCCCTTTAAGTCAACAAAACAGGCTTGGTCATGTGGACAGGTGCAGGGTTAAATCAACCTAACACTGCTAAATTCGACCTAAACTTATAGTGTAGACCAGTGCTAAGTAAACTCTAGAGGTTCAGACGTATGTGCTCAGTGTATAGTTAGCTCCTGTTGAAGTGAATGAGAGTTTAATGACTTCATCTGAGAGAATGATTAAGTACTGAGTGTATAATGGAAGCCTAGTAGCAACAATATCCTGCAAATGATGATCAGGCCCTGATCCTCCACATGCTTTCTCAATGGTAGGAAAGATGGTCCAGTATTTAGGTCACTAGTCTGGGATTCAGGAGACGTTGGATTTAATTTCCTGCTCCATCATAGACTCCCTGTGTGACTTCCGTCAAGTCGTTTAGTCTCTGTGAATCTGTTCTTCCTCTCTGATGAAGATAATAGCGCTTCCCTCACAAGAGAGATAAATACATTTAAAAGATTATAAGGTGCTCACCTACTATGGTAGTAATGAGAATAGAAGTACTTTTAGATTCAATGGGACTGCACATGTGGTTAGAGTAAAGCATGTGGTTCAGTCTTTTCCAGATGGGGGCCTTAAATATGAGCGATAAATGGCCACACTGGGAGTTGATGGTACCATAGTGAAAATAAGGGTGTATATGAAATACAATACTATGAGGGTATGATATTGACAAAATAACTTTACAAGATCATTTCTAGATACAGGAGTGAAAACATGGAAGCGAATGGTTTTGGCGAGAATCTCCTGTATGCTCATTTAACTAAAAATCACTTTTTAATAAACAGACATTTTTCATGTTAATAATATGGAGTAGACTAGAACATTTTTTCAACAAGACTTCATAAGGATTAATTCATGTGAATAGTCCCCATAATCTCCCACACAATCTATCATGTTAACAATCTGCTGAATTTGATGGATTTACAGGGTTGATTGTAATGCCTATAAAGGACTCATTATTGTCTATAGGGTCAATGATACATGTTTTAAAAACTCTTTATGTAGGTACAGTGCTTACTAGATAAATCATAATAGCTTTAATAATCTGCATTTTAAAAAGTCTCTATGTCCTATTTATACAAACTGCAATTCAAAAATGTCTATACAAATGTACAGTATTTACCAGTACGTGACAGACTGTAATAGCTCCTTTGAAAGCATTTCAGTCTGTCATGTCAGTTTTCACATACTTGTATGAAGGACAGTTTTCCTTAAAATAAAACTATTTTAACCCCTTAATTGGCCTCTGGGTATTCATCTATTCTACATCTTTAACAGATGCGCCCATAATATACAATAGCACCAGGAATTGGTTTGCTATTCTAGCTGTTAAGAAAATTGCTATCAAGATAGTATGAAAACAGTCATACTTTGCTTGTCAGGATTTACTGTTAAATGACAATTGTGGACATTTTACTGTAAAAACCTGTTTCTCAGGCATTGTCAAGAATTACAAATAGGTAAAACGCTAATGTTGACAATGAAGCTGGTATTTGCATTTAGATATTCTTTGGATAAGTTGCGTACAACATGAAAAGATAGAGAAGAATAAGTACGAATGTATTAAGAGAAACAAAATGCAAATACATATATCAAATTGCAGGCCTTTACTAAAGAATGTGTGTCAGTAATTCAGTAGTCATAATGTAATCACTCTTTATTTACTGTCACAATTGCTCTGCTTGCAATTGGAATCTCTTACAAATATGTTTAATCATATGTGTGAGTTTGCTTCTTCTGAAAGGTGCTGGAGTCATAGCCCTGAAGACTGAAATCTCATCAGAAGGCAGGTATCAGTAATGTGTGACATTGTCTGTCTTTGGCCACGGCTGCACATGGGAACCTCTCGTTGGCCCAAAGAGGGTAGCCTGGTTGTACATTGACCCTAGCCCATTTGAAATCAGTTCAGAAGAGCCCATGAACAGCATAACACATCAAAGTAAGATATGCACATTGTCAGGTCAGTTATAGGAGACTGGTTTCCGGCATCAGCTGCAGACCATTCTTCATGCCACATTGACGTTTCAGAGAAATCTGGGCAGGGCAAGTGGGCCCACCACAGGTACCTCAATGACAAGCATGCTCTGGGTTAGTCGAAGAGGTCTGTGAATAGTGGTAGGCTCTGATTTGCCCTGATCTTCACAACTATTGTGGCTGTAGCATCCTCACAACGGATGTGTGGAGGAGTGACGCTGCTTAACACAGGGAGCCATGGTACTGGTGTGGGTCTAATTGTCCCAATTACAATGCACATAGTTGACTGTAGTTTTGTGTCAACTAACGGATGTGAGATAAATGGAGCCATACTGGAGCACAGTATTCTGTTGCGGTGGGCGAAACCAGACGATGGGAGAGTTGTGTGTTAGCGCCCCACGCAATGCTGGCCAATTTTCTGGGAAGGTTAGTATGCTTCCTCATCCTAGCCACAGTTTTCCTCCAGTGGTTAAAATATGTGAGAGATCTATCTAGGGATACTCTGAAGTAAACTGGATGGGGTTCATGTTTCAGGTGATGTCCATTGAGAAAGATACTCAGTTTTGGGTCTGCTCTGGCATTGTCAATGTGGAACACACTTGAAAAGATGGAATGCAGCATGTCTACACTCATATTCCTTATGGTGTCATATAAAGCACATATAATACACATCCTCTTAGCATGGATATAAATAGTGTAGATGGTGAGGCACTGCTTAGGTGAGTAGAGTAAAGACATAGCATGCCTCTCTTCATACTCAAGCAACGTGCCCCCATCTAAAAATAGCAGTGTAGTGTCCTGCTGCTTCCCCACTGTCAAAGCCTTTCACTGACATGTGTAGCTGCACACCACAGTGTGGACACAGCCTACTTTTCACTGTGGCATCTAGCTACACATATCCTACATGCTGTTGCCAGTGGTATGCACTATAGACATAGCCTAAGTCCCATCTAAGCAGTCTGGCCTTTCTTTTCTGTACTTTTAAGCCACTTCCTCTTACTCAAGTAACCTCTAACAAGGCACATTTTCAACCAAAGACTGTGTCCCTGTAGTCTGAAAAAATATGTTGAAAAACTGTTCTCTGCAGACAATTTTGCAAAATAATATTGACCATAAAATGAGAGTTTGTTAATCAGAAGGGCTTTAAAGCTAAGTGATAACAAAAGACTAATAAATAATATAAGTACAACCATATATGCATATCTTGTGTAATCCTTGCCCTAGTTTGTAATTCTCCCTTTGGGGGAGGGGGTCCATAAATTAAGTAAAGAGGGATTCTTCAGTCTCCAAACGGTAGGCAGAACTTTTGACTGGCTGAGATGAGTCTCCAGATCATTCCTTCCACTCAAGTGCCCCTCCAAAATTGTCCCTGCCTCCAAAGGTGCTGTAGGTTGAGAGTCAGGTCCGCTGCAGACTGTCCATAGCCTGATTATTTTTTTCTACTTTCCCCTTTTCTGGGTCCTTTTTCCCTCAGATCTCTACTGTTTTAGGGCTCGGTGTTACTGGTTTATTGTGGGGACTTTTACCAAGCTCTCCCCTCAGACTAGCCCTGACAATGGCTGAAAAAAGTATAAAAAAGGGTAAGAGAAGGGTCTGTCTCATGTGCTCAGCACACTTGTTTGAGTGTATCAAAAGACAATAGTGTTCCTTTTGGTCCTCCAGCCTTGATGATGCAGTGGTTAGATAGCAGGCTGCTGCCTGCCCCTAACACAGTACGGCAGCAGTCACAGGCAAACAAGGGGCGTGGTAAGACAAGGCACTGAGTAAAGGGCCTAGGACACGGGCCTCAATCTGCAGCCACTGACACAGACCAGGCCCCATGGCTGGGTGAACCACAAAGGTCCTAGGAGCACCAGTCAGTGGAACCAGCACAGGGTAAAACCCCAGGGCCTAGTCAACTTCCTTCTTCCCCTTTATCAGCTTAGGCATCAAAATCGGGGGTTGTGCATATATGCAAGACACCCCTCTCCTAGCCAGTGGACATGTTGCAGTCAGGACACCCCCTCTGCTCTTCAGGGGTCTAGAGAACTGCCTGTGGCACAGATTAATCAGTTTCCTGATGTTACAGTTCAGGGAAACTGCACCTGTATTCCCCTTCTCTGGTCCCTGAAGGGCACAAACTAGGGTTGTCAGACATCTGGTTTTGTTGACTGGAACACTGGTCGAAAAGGAGCCCTGGTGACTCTGGTCAGCACTGCTGACCAGGCTGCTAAAAGTCCAGTAGGCGGCGCAGGAAGGCTAAGGCAGGCTTTCAGCCTGCCCTGGCTCTGTGCAGCTCCTGGAAGTGGCAGCTGTCCCCGCTCTGGCTCGTAGGCTCAGGGGCAGCCCGATTGCCAGCTGCCCAGCCTCCATTGGCCAGGAACCTCAGTGCCTGTGGACAGGGCAGCATGTGGAGCCGCCTGGCCATGCCTCCACCTAGGAGCCAGAGGGGGGACATGCTGCTGCTTCCGGGAGCCACCTGAGGTAAGTGCTGCCCAGAGCCCACACCCCTCACCCCTCCCACATCCCAATCCCCTGCTCCAGTCTTGAGCTCCCTCCCACACCCAAACTCCCTCCCAGAGTCCACACCCTGCACCCCAAGCCCCTGCCCCAGCTCTAAGCCCCTTCCTGCACCCAAACTCCCTCTCAAAAACTTCACCCCTGGCTGAATTCCAACCCCCTTCCCCAGCCCTGAGCCCCCTCATTCACCCCAAATCCCTCATCCCCAGCCCTATCCCAGAGACTGCAGCCCCAGCTGGAGCCCTCATCCCCTCCCACACCCCGACCCTCACCCCAGCCTGGAGCCCCATCCCACATTCCAAACCCCTTGGCCCCAGCCCATAGCCCCCTTCTGCACCCCAAACCCCAGAACCTGTATCCTCAGCTGGACCCCTCTCTCTCTCCTGCACCCCAACCCACTGCTCCAGACCAGTGAAAATGAGCAAGTGAGCAAGGGTGGGGGAGACTGAGTGATGGAGGGAGGGAGGGTGGAGTGAGGAGGGTCAGGGCCTCAGAAAAAGGGTTGGCAGGGATGGGGCTGACAGGAAGGGACAGGACAGGGAGCAGGCCCAGGATGTTCGGTTTTCTGCAATCAGAGAGTTGGCACCTGCTACCGATTCTAGGATCCCAGCTCTGAGCTGTCATCTCTTTTGAGTGGAGACCCATCACTCTTTCCCTCCTGGCCAGGTTTTTTCCAGGCTTCACATTTCCCTGCCTACACTGTGATATTCACAGCAAGTCAGACTGCCAAAACAGGTTAGTAACTGTAGCTTTACTTTCTTTCCAGAGGCTATGAGCTATATAATGGCCTGCAGTTATAAAACACCACAAAATTCTTTCTAAGCAAGCACATTTATTCTTAAGGTACAAACATTATAGAGAAAACATATTAAAACAGGAACCTACAGGCATGTTTAAAAGCTTACCAGAAGTCTCCCCAACTCAAATCTCAAGCTCTGATAGGTGTTAGTCCTTCAAAACACAGAACTGGGTTTTCCTCATGTTTGCAAGTTCCTAACTGTCTTAAATGCGGAATAAGAACAACTATGAATGTCAGTCTTTCCTTTATACAGCTTGAGCCTTTGACCTTGGCCTTATGTAACAGGTTATCAGAAGACACTGGCTCACTCCTCAGGGAGTAGCTTCTAAAGGCTGGGTTTTTTCATTCACCTCCCCTTAGATATTTCCCAGGAAAAACACTTAACACCTTTTGTTCTAAAAGTCCATTCTTGTTCAGCACATTCTTCAACACAGTTCTTTGACGTTCATAACAGTTCCCAGAGATCACCTCACATTTTCCCCCTACAGAGGTTACATACAATTCTGGCCCACAATAATACATAAACCAATTGTTTGATATGTAGGACCACAAATATACTTAAACTTAATTCAGTATGGTCTCCCAAGGATACTGCAGGAAATTGCATATGTATTAGACCTGCCTCTTGCCCTGTCTTCCTATCATAATGGGGTTGTGGCAGCCATTTTGGAGTAAAAAGATCACTTGCCACAGGCGGACATTTTAGAACAGGCTCTGGGTCTGCCTTCTCGGCAGCTCTTTTAGCATCCCCTCAGTTAAAAGCATAGGCTCTCATGACTCTGAGTACTCAGCTCTCTCCTGCTTGTCTTCCCTCTAAACAAAGTAAGAGTCACAAACACAGACATAAAACAAAGAACTCCTGGATAATCCCCAGGAACTCTTGCTCTATGCACAGTTTATTGAGTCTATTTTCAGTAAAACTTTTGCCATTCTTGGGTATGTCCCATGAGCATTCGGGAAATAATTATTAAAAAGGGGATGAGGAGGAGGTCAAAGAGACAGAAAACACCTGAAAATATTTTTGAAGGGGCTCTAAAATTGACCCTTACATTCTCAACTTCGTCACCCTGCTTAAGGCTGAAAAGGTGAATGGTAAACCCAGTGAAGATAAAGTGTTTGACTAAAAAAAAATGTTTAAAAAGTCATAGCCAAAGTGTTCACTGACAGAAGGGTGGAATCAGTTCTCTGTAGACACTATGAAGTGGTCTCAGCAGCTCTTAAGGCCTCAGCTGAGGCTACTTTTTTCATCAGAGCAGTGCTTGCTTGTACTCAGTCCCTGTTTGCTGACATTCCCCACAAGATGAATAATTCCAAGGGGCTGGGATCCTTGTTAAAGGGAATGTCCCTAACATCTGCTCTAGTTTCAGACACCTCACTTGATGTGTTCAGGTCCTCCGCTAGATTGATGGCATCCAACAAGGTGGTAAGTCAGCACGTATGGCTATGGGCATGTAAGGTAGATATTTCAGCAAGACAGGTTTTTTGTAACAAACCAGTACTTGGAGAGAATTATTTGAGGGGAACCAAAAGAAAAAGCTGCATCCAAAGCGCAGGACAAAAACAAAAAATCTCTTTCCACTGTTAACGATCTTTTTTTTTCCCCAATGAGCTTTATTAAGATGTTTTTCCTCTTTAGTCCCCCCTTTTGTATCTACAGACTTTCATATAGATATGGTAGGAGAGACAGCAGATACTCTAAGAATAGGTGGGAGAAAATCCATTAAGGCCAGCTGTGACTCATTCTCCAGGAATGCCTCTAAGTGTAAGCAGGTTTCAGAGTAGCAGCCGTGTTAGTCTGTATTCGCAAAAAGAAAAGGAGTACTTGTGGCACCTTAGAGACTAACCAGTTTATTTGAACATAAGCTTTTGTGAGCTACAGCTCACTTCATCGGATGCATCTCACAAAAGCTTATGCTCAAATAAATTGGTTAGTTTGTAAGGTACCACAAGTACTGCTTTTCTTCTTTCTAAGTGTAAGTAGTCTACCTCCAACATTCCCCTGGGGGATGGGGCTGGGACGGTTTATACACAACAAATCTTGCATGTTGGCAGGGGGTTAGATTAGCCAGCCCTTGCGTTCCCTTCTAGCCCTGTGGTTCTATGATATGGAGATGACAACCTGCAGTGATTCTGATTACACTATTTTTGCTCAGACATCCCTGAATTTCAGACCTCATGGGAAGGACTATGACATTATGACCCACTCTGGATCTTCTATCATAAGCCCATCTGGTCCATCACAACTCTGCAGCTATGAACCTGACTGCCTTGCTCCTGAGAGGTCACATTTAATACATAATAATAATAATAATAATTAATTAATAATAATAAAAACACTAGGATATACCACTGACATTCTCAATCCTACTGTAATCTGAAAAGCTTTCCACCAATTCTCTCTATACAATAATATGGAGAAGATTTGATTTCTGATGCACACCAAGAGGATATACAGCAGGATCAGCACTGGTTAAATTGTTCCTAAAATTCTCACAAGTAGGCCTGTCTCTGAGGCTACAGAGCAACTAATTCAGATCTCAGGCATTGGTTATATTCTCAGTTCTGGCACCCAACGGTCAACCCACATGACCCCATCACCCACATGTCCTCGACCCCCAAAAAGCCTCAAAACTACTGCCCTAATTAGACTACCTCTAATTCATGACATAATTCCATGGGGCCTTTCCTAATATTAAATGCACTCCTGTCCCACTTGTGAACCCAACTCTGAAGTGCGACTATATTTCGTAGAATCATAGAACTATAGGGTTAGAAGGGACAGCAAGGGTCATCTAGTCTAGCCCACTGTCAAGATGCAGGAATTGTTGTATCTAAACCATCCAAAACATATGGCTATTCAGACTCCTTTTGAAAACTTCCAGTGAAGAAACTTGCACAACCTCCTTAGGCAGTCTGTTCCATTGTCCTACTGTACTTACAGTTAGTTTTCCCCTTCAATTAAGGTCACTTTTCAAGTGGCCATAACATCAGCATGCAGGTATCAGACCTGGGAGTCCTCTCTGTCCTCCCTCAAACTTGTGTCAGTTCTCCCCTCCCTCTTCCCCCCGCCCACCCCCAATGAAAGGATGATACTCTGGACAGACAATTCACTCCCTAAACTAATTTCCTTCTTCCACCAATCCCAGGACATTTTGCTCCCCTCTTTTTGCCTATATATAGCCCATCCAAAAGATAGTGTTTGGCACACCTTAGATGTTCAGAAGACAATTAAGATTTATATTTAGAGGACAAAATCCTTTAGTAAAACCTCCACTTTGGTCTAATACACCACAGGATTAGGGGACAAAAACAGTCCAGGTCCTCCCTAGCTAGATATATTAGGGGGGATTTTCTAAAGCATGTAAAGCTAAAGGGTAATCTCGTCATTCAAGATTAAAGCACATTCCATGAAGGCAATGGCAGCTTAATGGGCCGATGAATCCAGTGCACTATATGAACAGTTTTGCAGGGCACCAATCTTGGGCATCCCTGCATACATTCACTAAATTCTATCAGCTTGATAGTCTTCAGTCAGATGAAGCTGACTTTGGCACGAGGGTTCTTGCAAGCTGTAGCTTAACTTTAGCCTACCAACAATTGATAGTGATGGTGGGTGGGGTACTACTACTATTACAAAAAAATCCCATCACTACTGAATTTATGGACCCAACCCCTAATGAGAAAATTTGTCTTCCTTACGTGGAAATTTTCATTCTGGGTAAGTGGATTGGTCCATAAATTTATCCCACCCGGTACTTTTCATCTGCTTTCTTCCAGGATGTGATTGTTCAAGGCTGTTGTATTGTTTTCCTCCTTTTTAGGTAGATCTGATGGATAGCTATGTCCTTACATTTAATCTGTGACCCTCAAGATTATCACAGTTCGTATTTTTTTGTGAAGCTGGACAGTTCTATTTCTTAGTTGTTGGTGGATTTTCTGCTATTGCTAATATGTGAAAGAGTGTTTTATTCAGCTACGACAGTTATCAGCTTTGGAAGTAACTCTCTGGAGGGGCTCTTCTGTGGGAGGAGTTATCTGGAGAGTCAGCCCAGCCAATGAAAACATCTGGCTTTTCTTACTATAACATGGCGACCAAAGAACCCATCACTACAAGCATATAGACCCATCCTCCTACCCAGAATAAAAGAATTCTGGCTAAGTGAGACAAATTTTCTCATTTAATACTGTAGATACAAGGTGGGTGAGGTAATGTCCTTTATCTCTTATGCAAAAAGATATCAGAATTGTTATGTCTATAATAATGATGTTGAATTAAGCAAGCATGTAGATTCCATCAGTTCCTGTGGGCATGAGAATGTATGGAATCCCTGTTCAGCTGAAACATGTTTTGTATAGTGAATGACCTAAATCTCTAGCAGTTGCTGAGATATGCTTGGCTCAACAGATTCTCTATCCCTAAGAGGGTTTTCAGGTAGTCAAGAATCTCCAGGGTGCATCTGTTTGCAGGTTGGTGATGCTGCTATGGTGGCTGTACCCCACCTAGGCATTGCCTCACACTGAGGAATCCTTAGCTGGCCAGGTCCACTGGATTAACAACCAATTTTTTGGGCTGTAGCACCAGGGGGAATCTGACCCAATATAGCTGAACAATTAGCATTTGATGTAGCCAAAGACAGCTGTTACATGGCCTGATCCTGAGAGGTGCTGAGCATGTACAACTCCCCTTAGCTTCAGTGGGAGATGCTCAGAACCCCGTTAGGATCAATCTCATATAATGCATTGATCATGCCATGATTCCTACGTAAATGTTGCTTTAAACTAGTTAATATGTTTTCAAAAATGAAATCATCATTTACATTTCCTTTTACTATTGTGTGTGGATTTTGTCAAGAGATTAAAATAATCATACACCAAATGGCATAGTAATGGCTTTTAACCAACTTTAACAAACCAAAAAATGTTTTCCTCTGAGCCTTGTAAATGGTCTTGGTCCTCCTGAAGAAGTTCTGTGATTGATGTAACAATGCCACCATCATTCATGCTGTAATGCCATTCAGAGCAGGAGGCGGTTATCCACATCTTTGGTGGGAGAAGGAAGGGCTATGTAAAGGAAACAAGAACAACAACAAAGTAAGGATACATTTTTAGACTAAACTTCTTTGAACAGCAGATGTTTTCTCACTTGCACATAGAGAGGGGTAGCTGGCCATACAGGCAACGCAAGACAATCTTCACTCGTAAGACAAGGTAACCCTTTGCATACTGCCATTGCACTCTGTACATTTGCTCTTACTTGGGGGAATAATAATAATAATAAATATGCTGATCTCTGGGATCAGTGCTTGCTCGTATGTGTGCTTGGCAGCTTGTACCAAGTTATATCTCTTTTACCACAAACTACACCCCACAGGAAAAGGTGTGTGTCCTAAAGAATTACATAGGCATAGCAGACAGTCCACTCTTATGCACAATAACAGGATACTCCCTTAAGTACAGGTTGCAGGGAAACTCTCCTACACCATTCTTTTCTCCTTGTGTGCCTTGTCAATGATAATAATGAACTCTTAGCCCCCAGTTCTGCCAGCACTTCTGCACATGCACAATTTTAAGCATATAAGTAATTTCATTGTAGTCAATGGGACTATTCAGGGGCTTTAAATTAAGCATGTGCAGATGTGTCTGCAAGATCAGGGTCCGAATGTGCTGAATGTGTCTTTTCCCTTGGTTTGTTTTGGGCATTCAGCACCTTAAGCTAAAACTGCTTGAATTTTATATATTATTGATGCAAGTGGCCTCTAACCAAATGCTGTTGAACCTTGAAAACAAGTTTAGGTTGGCCTGTGTTTTAGCTAGAAGTAAGTTTGAGACAGTTCTTAATTTATCTGAAAAGAATTGTCACACTCTAATGAGGGAATTATAATAGCATGCCGTACTGCACAATTTGCAATATTGTATTTGAAAATCTCTGCATGATCATCCAACCTGCAGAGCATAATTTCAGAATCCAGTGATATTATTAAAAATAAATGGTCTTTCAATCATTGCAAAAAATTGCCATTAAAAATATGGGGATCATCCCCTGAGCAACCCTAAAATGTCTGATCTTTGCCCTTCCTGTAAATGTATTCCATGCTAAGCTGTCTGATGTGTGAAATATATAAAAGAACATAAAAACAAAACTCCGGAGTTTAAGCTACTGAAACTCATCCCTATGTAGTGTGATGAAAGTATACCCTAGTGCTTTGCTTTATCTAGACATATTACTTCTCCCTTTAATAACACTAATAAAACAACACAACCATGATAACCTAGAGAGAGTGCTTGTGTTCAGTGTATGTGTGAATCTTTTTCTCACTGTGTGATTTCTTGCCCTTATTCCAGGTCTTTCTGTCTTTCATGGTGTGTCACTTATTATTTGTTTCTTTTTCAAAGCTTCCATATACTATCAAGGAAATGAGGTGTGTTGTTTATTTCTGACACCCTGGGTAAATGGTATTGGTACTAGTAGACTCTGAGGAGCACCAGAGTTTGATGCCATCCTTGTATTTGACCTTTGTAATGTGAACAAGTTTCATACCATTAAGGCTGATGAACTATATTGAATGAAATATATTTAGACAAGAAACTAGACTTGGGGAACGCTTCATTTTACTTGGATTTTTATGACTATAGTTCTGTGCTCTTTATACATATAAAGTAATTCTCAATGGTTTCAAGAATCCAGTGTGTACTTCTATATTTTTGAATTATACAGATCATCTAGCTGAGGACAGAAGTGCATGAAGATCTAAGAGACAGCGGAGAGTTTCCAGGGGCACTGGAGTTTTCCCCATCTCAGCTGCAGCCGAAAAAGCTCTTATTTCCCCTCCCCAACCTACCCATTTCTTTGTCTTCCTGCCACCGTTTATTCAGATAATAGAGACAAAACTTCAGGATCCCAACAGTGGTGGGGCCAAAGATCCATTTCCGACATCTAATATACATTTGCTTATGCTGACCAGCATCCTGCTGAGGTTGTGGAGAGTGATTATACTCTCACTTATAGTGGGAGGGCATTGTAAGTAGACAGCACAAAGCCAGTAGTGGGAGATATTGGCTGAAAATCGGGAATAGTCATGACAGATGGATAATGTGCTATTTCAGCAGGCTCCCTAGAAAGGCTCCCATCAGTAACGCTCTTTTCTCTCACCATGGATCCTTGATGGAGGCAACAGTAGAAACACCATCTACCCTGCAGAATACTGAACCTCTTCTGAGACAAAGAGAGATTAGTTGGGGAAAGGAAATACGCTTTATCTCTTTCTGCACCAGCTCTGACGTTTGCCTCTGTTCCTTAAAAGGATAATATCAGGTTCAATTTAGCCCAAAATTAGACTCAGGCATATAACACAAACTAACAAACAAACAATCTGCAATTAAAAACAAAATCCAATAAAAGCAAAAAGTTAAATAAACATTCCCTTACAGTGTTTGCAGCCCATTTTGTAACCCTGTGTTTGCAACACAGCAGCACCGTGCCACTGTATCAGGGCTCAGAACTGGGTGGGAATTTTCATGGTCCAAATTAAGTGAATTTCCAAAAAATGAACAGTATAAATAGTGAAGAATAAAGACACAGGTTGTGTTAGTAAGAAAGTTAAGAAAATATGTGTTTGCAAACATGTATGTGGCCTGATTCTCCACTGCTTACCAGTCTGATTTGGTGGTTCTTGCATTTACTTTGCATTCCCTTTACACAAGTGTCAATGACTATACCACGTGCAAGGCAGTTGAGAATTAGGTCCATAATTTTAACCTGGTAATGTCCCTTTAAGAAACGAAAGAGATCACAAGTTGTGATGCACACCCATGTCCACACAGGCTGAGTATGTTGCCTGCTGACTTGAGGAATAAAAGAACATGACTAAGATCAAATATAAATTTCAGACTTTGGCGTCCATATCCATGCTTAGGCATCTAAATAAACAATTGTTTGATTTCTAGAAAGGCTGAGCGCTCTCAACTCTCACTGACATCAACAGGAGCTGTTGTTGCTAAGTACTTCTTAAAACCAAAGATCATTTAATAGATGATTAAATATAATTTTAGCTGTTTAAATTTAAGATTCAGATTTGACTATTTTGGCTATGGCTGTCATAATTATGGGATTAGCTGTGCCTCTGCACAATTTCTGGTCAGTGCACCGACCTAAGGACTGAGCCTCATTCCTTTAATTGTCTAAGGGTGGAATCTAGCAATTTGCCCACTCTTAGACAGACGTCCAGATACCTTCATATGTAACAATTGCTTATCACCCTGCAGGTCTGACTGGATTTGGGGCGTGTGCATTTTTTCCCTTTGGGAACGTGTGACCATTGATAGTAGTGACCAATAGACTTCTTGAAACAAAGTATTAGAGAAAAGGGATTTTAAAAAGCAAAATAAAATGTAGACATGTCTGTCTTAGCAAAGGTTTTATCATCCTGTACCGTTAACCCAGACAGGCTTAGCTTCTTCAAACACCCCCAGGTCTTCTTGTGTCTGAGTGTGGCTCATTTTGGATCCTTGCTGCACTCCAAGTAGTATCCCATGAAACTCTGCCAATGTTCTTTGTTTTGCAGGTGTCTTCTCTAAGTGTTGACTGGCTTTGGCCCCTCCTGGTCAAACGAGTTCTGTAGGCTGCTTAGTGGGGACCGAGCCAGAATCTATCTACCTGAAATATTCATATTGCTCCCATCAGCATAGTATATGAACACCTCACATTCTTTAATGTATTTATCCACAGAACATCCTTGTGAGGTACAGAGTTTATATTATCTCAATTTTATGGATGAGAAATGGAGGCAAAGAGAGGTTAACCGATTTACCCAAAGTCACACAAGAAGTCTGTGGCAGAGCATAAAATTGAACCCAGGTTTCTTACATCCCAGGAAAGTATCCTACCTACTGCACCTTCCTTCCTTTCCTCTCTGAGTTGTCAGAACTAATAGCCCTGGCATTAACCCTTAAGTGGAAGCTGTTAGGTGCCATCTTGAGCCATCTCTTCCTTGCCTTCCTGCCTGACCCATTCCATGTGTTTCCCATTGGGAAGCTCTTAATCAAAGATATTCATGCAGAAACCACCTTGCCAGAACAAGGACAACATTAAGTATTAGCAAATTGTTAAAGAAATGCCTGTTGTTGTCGCAAAAAGAAAAGGAGTACTTGTGGCACCTTAGAGACTAACCGATTTATTTGAGCATGAGCTTTCGTGAGCTACAGCTCACTTCATCGAAGTGAGCTGTAGCTCACGAAAGCTCATGCTCAAATAAATCGGTTAGTCTCTAAGGTGCCACAAGTACTCCTTTTCTTTTTGCGAATACAGACTAACACGGCTGTTACTCTGAAACCGGTTGTTGTCACAGTTTTGAGGTTTCAGTATTCAGCAAATCACATAATGAAGAGACAAAAGTACATCTTTCTGTCATAACTTGTCAGAGACAACATAACAGAACCATGTAGAAATGAATGTGTATCAGCTTTAACTATAAAACTCCAGCACATAGTACTACTCTCTTAAGTTCTCAACATTTTTTTAGGTTAAGTGAAGCTCTTTTGTACCTCATTTTGCCTTTTTCCTAGTTAATTACTTAAGGCAGAAACCACTTTTCATTTTGGTTTATGTTAGATTCTTAGGGCCAATGTAAAATGCTAAGGTTTCAATGCCAACAATATGTTGACCACTGCCCCCAATACTCTCAGATGTCCAGCTGGTCTGAGCTCAGTCCAGATGTTGATGAGAAGAAGAAAGTATTCAGAGAACCTAACTGGAGCTTTGTCTTCACCTTCCATTGAAGGCATTTATCCTTCCATTGTTAAAGCAGTGTAAATTCTAACAGGTCTTTCTGGACTCTTTGGTGCTCCTGGACACTCAAATAACAGCAGTGACCAGAACTCACATTTTCCTATCTTTAGATATCTGAGAAACAACATCCTTTTCTATCAGAGGTGGACCTAATAAAACCTAATGAATAGAACTGAATGACCTTTGTTTCTCTACATTGCGGGCCACCTTATGGAGGAAATTAATATTTTTGTCAACTGTTGCTATTTTTTTTAACCAAGAAGAACTAATGACCTTTTTGGTGACCTCTGATAGAGTCTAGTCAAATAGGCACACAGAAATTAGATTTGTTCAATCAGTGAATGATGTGGTGCTAACATGTACAGATTTGTGTACAGTATGTTTCTGTATGCATATGGGAGAGTGATATAATGATGGGGTGATTCCCAGCATTGCACAGGGAAACCTGTTTCTAGCCCTGGAAAATCTCAAGTTATTAGATTTTAAAATAGTGACAATTTAATGCATACAATACATATTTTAGGTAATTTTATTAAAATTTAACAAAATTATTGACTATTTTTCTCTGCAACTGAATTATATACAGTTTGAATCATCTTACTAACTGGGCATAGCTTTGCAGATGGAGGATTAAAAAAAAATAATACCAGGCAAATTTATAGAAATTGTAAAACACTTCTAAAAGAGTTTTCCTTTTAAATATGCCAAGTACATAATGGTGTGGTATAAATGTTTTAACAACACTCATTTTGGATTAACAATACAATCCACTCATGGTGTGCCACTCATGAGTAATGCAGATGTTCCAAACTCATTCTTTGGATAAAATCTTCATACCTTACTACATCACCACACGGTGCATTACTATCACAGCTCTTCCTGTTTATTTCTTCATCTCTTAATGGGCAACCCTCTGCTCCACCAACAGTTGCAACCCTGACCCCATGTTTAATCCACCAACCATGACAACCTTGACCCACATTTCTCCATTTCTCCCATGACTATCTTCACACTTTTTTCCATACTGGATTTTGTGCATAGAACATCCTTCTGAACTAGTCCACAAGGTCACTACTCTCTCCTGAAAAATCACTTCTCTACTCCCATCTTCAACATATTTTTCCAACTAATAGTGGCTCAGTGGAAGGGCAATTTAGGACTAGTTTATGCTAATTTTTAAAAAAATCTAAAAACATCAGTTTGCCTCACTGATTCTTCTCCTCCACCCTTCGTGTATTGCTTGATTCCTTATGCCATAATGTATGACATTCCCCCACTCCCTTACACTAATAAGCAGTTACTGCTAGTGGGACAGCTCATATGAGTAGCTACTCATCAACATGAGCAAAGATACCATTAGAGTGGCTTTTAGTCAGCAAGATCTTTGAGGCAGGGACTATGTCTTGATACATGTGTGTACAGTGCTTAGTACATTGCAGGTGCTGCTGTAGTGCCATCATATATATGTGTAGACACACAGATGAAAGGCATGTACATAGATTTTTTTATACTTGAGTCTTCTAACATAAAAGCAATGTAAATGCCATTGCCACTGTTAGTCATAGCAGCACCTTTAGTGGTTGTATTTCTTGAGTCCTTTTTGCTACTATATTATAATACTATTTTATACTACTATATATTTGCTACTATATTAATTCGTTATCATATTTTTCATCTTGAAATGGCTTTCTGATGGAGAAGTAGTGAATGATTGTTTTGCAAAAATCAAGAGTCAGTTGTGATTTCAGAACTCCAGATTGGTTGCCTTCTTGGTAGACTCCTTTTTTGCTTATTTGCAGTTGTATTAATCTTTTTATCCCTGTATGAGATAAATAAATGCATTTTTAATCTCCATATATAACTAATCTGCTCTTCTGAAATGTGCCAGTATGTGATAAAGAGAAGGGCCATTTTCAGCTTCTTCTTTAGATTTTCCTGTGATGCAAGGAGACAGAAGGAGGATTGAGTCTCAGTCCCCTGGGATGTGTTGCTGTTGTAATGAAATTAATAGACCTGGTAAAATGAATGATTCATGAATGCAGTCCCAAGTGACAAAGCTTCCCAGTAGAGTCCAGCACAGACCAGCTATCTGCTTGCAATTAGAAGGATTAAACACTAGCCTCTTCTTTGTAGTAAAATATAATAATAATTAATAATTAATAAATATCACTTTCTTAACCCCCAAAAACAAACTAGGAATAAGAAAATAGGAAGAGTTTTAAATTAAAAAATGATTCTAGATATGTAAGGGAAATGGATTGAAATGCAATGACCCTTCTTTTTTAATTAAACAGAGGATTTTACTTTCTGTGACAAGCTGAAATATAAACACTTACATTTCATGCACTCAACACTTGCGTTTAGCTGTATCTTTCAGATTTTGACAACATGGGAATGTTCTGGGTCTGAAATGTTCTTTATTAAACGACCATTATCTTTCAGCACCTAGATTCTCATGACTTGTTCTACCTATATCTTGCTCTAGGGTTCTCTAGATATTTTCAATATATGCGTCAAACCCATTACAGCATGATTGTCATCTCACCCATGGGGTTGAGTGCTCCTTTCACCTCTGCGCTTGAGACCTCTGAGATTGTGGCTTCTGAGGGATTTCACCTGCTATATAGATGACAAATCCAGTTTGTTTCTCAGAGAAGTTATGGCTAACAGAGCATCCATTACTTTGTCAAATTAATTATGGTGAGTACACAAAAGGCAAGCTATTGCTTCTGTTAAGGTTACCATAAAACTCAGTCTCAATTTCTTCATTATTTAATACTCCATAATACTGCTGCACTGCACTTCAGCATACAAGCTGAATTAGCCCTGGTCTACTCTAGGAGTTGAGGTTGAATTTAGCAGCGTTAAACTGATTTAACCCTGCACCAGTCCACAAGACAAAGCCCTTTTTTTCGACTTAAAGGGCTCTTAAAATCAATTTCCTTACTCCACCCCCGACAAGGGGATGAGCGCTGAAATCGGCCTTGCTGGGTCGAATTTGGGGTACTGTGGACACAATTAGACAGTATTGGCCTCTGGGAGCTATCCCAGAGGGCTCCATTGTGACTGCTCTGGACAGAACTCTCAACTCACATGCACTGGCCAGGTAGACAGGAAAAGGCCCGCAAACTTTTGAATTTCAATTTCCTGTTTGGCCAGCGTGGCAAGCTTCAGGTGACCATGCAGAGCTCATCAGCAGAGGTGACCATGATGGAGTCCCAGAATTGCAAAAGAGCTCCAGCATGGACCGAACGGGAGGTATGGGATCTGATTGCTGTATGGGGAGAGGAATCCATGCTCTCAGAACTCCGTTCCAGTTTTCAAAATGCCAAAGCATTTGTCAAAATCTCCCAGGGCATGAAGAACAGATGCCATAACAGGGATCTGAAGCAGTGTGGTGTGAAACTTAAGGAGCTGAGGCAAGCCTACCAGAAAATCAGAGAGGCGAACAGCCGCTCTGGGTCAGAGTCCAAAACATGCCGCTTCTATGATGAGCTGCATACCATTTTAGGGGGTTCAGCTACCACTGCCCCAGCCGTGTTGTTTGACTCCTTCAATGGAGTTGGAGGCAACACGGAAGCAGGTTTTGGGAACGAGGAAGATGATGATGATGAGGTTGTAGATAGCTCACAGCAAGCAAGCGGAGAAACCAGTTTTCCTGACAGCCAGGAACTGTTTCTCACCCTGGACCTGGAGCCAGAACCCCCCAGACCCACCCAAGGCTGCCTCCCGGACTCGCCAGGTGGAGAAAGGACCTCTGGTGAGTGTACCTTTTAAAATAGTATACATGGTTTAAAAGCAGGCATGTTGAATGATTAATTTGCCCTAGCATTCGTGGCTCTCCTGGATGTACTCCCAAAGCCTTTGCAAAAGGTTTCTGGGGAGGACAGCCTTATTCCATCTGCCATGGTAGGACTCTTTACCACTCCAGGTCAGTAGCACATACTTGGGAATCATTGCAGAACAAAGCATTGCAGTGTATGTTTGCTGGCGTTCAAACAACATCTGTTCTTTATCTCTCTGTGTTATCCTCAGGAGAGTGGTATCGTTCATGGTCACCTGGTTGAAATAGGGTGCTTTTTTAAGGGACATTCCGAGGTGCCCGTTCCTGCTGGGCTGTTTGGCTGTGGCTGAACAGAAATGTTCCCCGCTGTTAGCCACGGGGAAGAGGGAGGGTGGAGGGGCTAGCCATGTGCTGGGGGGAGGCAAAATGCAACCTTGTAATGAAAGCACATGTGCTATGTATGTAATGTTAACAGCAAGGTTTACCGTGAAAGAGTGTACCCATTGTTCTATAAAATGTGTTATTTTAAATACCACTGTCCACCAGCTGCATGTGGTTCAAGGATCACAGGATCTTCTCCGTCCCAGAGGCTAGAGAAGATTAGAAGGCCAAAAAAACGCACTCATGATGAAATGTTCTCTGAGCTCATGTTGTCCTCCCACACTGACAGAGCACAGACGAATGCGTGGAGGCAGACAATGTCAGAGTGCAGGAAAGCACAAAATGACTGGGAGGAGAGGTGGCGGACTGAAGAGAGGGCTGAAGCTGAAAGGTGGTGGCAGCATGATGAGAGGAGGCAGGATTCAGTGCTGAGGCTGCTGGAGGATCAAACTAATATGCTCCAGTGTATGGCTGATCTGCAGGAAAGGCAGAAGGAGCACAGACCGCCGCTACAGCCGTGTGTAACCAACCGCCCTCCTCCCCAAGTTCCATAGCTTCCTCGCCCAGATGCCCAAGAACATGGTAGGGAGGTCTCCGGCCACCTAGCTACTCCACCCCAGAGGATTGCCTAAGCAACAGAAGGCTGGCATTCAATAAGTTTTAAAGTTTTAAACTTTTAAAGTGCTGTGTGGCCTTGTCCTTCCCTCCTCCACCACCCCTCCTGGTGCTTCTCTCCTCCACCACCCCTTCTGAGCTACCTTGGCAGTTATCCCCCTATTTGTGTGATGAATTAATAAAGAATGCATGAATGTGAAGCAACAATGACTTTATTGCCTCTGAAAGCAGTGACCGAAGGGAGGAGGGGAGGGTGGTTAGCTTACAGGGAAGTAGAGTGAACTAAGGGGCGCGGGGTTTCATCAAGGAGAAACAACCAGAACTTTCACACCGTAGCCTGGCCAGTCACAAAACTGGTTTTCAAAGCTTCTCTGATGTGCACCGCACCCTGCTGTGCTCTTCTAACCGCCCTGGTGTCTGGCTGTGCATAACCAGCAGCCAGGCAATTTGCCTCAACCTCCCACCCTGCCATAAACATCTCTCTGTGTTATCTTACTCTCTTACACTTACTCTCACAGATATTGTGGAGCACACAGCAAGCAGTAATAACAGTGGGAATATTGGTTTCGCTGAGGTCTAACCAAGTCAGTAAACTGCGCCAGTGTGCTTTTAAACATCCAAATGCACATTCTACCACCATTCTGCACTTGCTCAGCCTGTAGTTGAACAGCTCCTGACTACTGTCCAGGCTACCTGTGTATGGCTTCATGAGCCATGGCATTAAGGGGTAGGCTGGGTCCCCAAGGATAACTATAGGCATTTCAACATCCCCAACAGTTATTTTCTGGTCTGGGAATAA
The DNA here is from genome assembly GCF_965140295.1 of Lepidochelys olivacea. Classification (NCBI taxonomy): domain Eukaryota; kingdom Metazoa; phylum Chordata; order Testudines; family Cheloniidae; genus Lepidochelys; species Lepidochelys olivacea. Next base: position 175,167,273 of record NC_140411.1, read on the forward strand.
AGTCCCTTCCTGCAGCTTTTGAAACAGACCAGAATTCCTGAAGATGTGAGCGTCATGTACCTTTCCTGGCCATCCCACGTTGATGTTGGTGAAACGTCCCTTGTGATCCACCAGAGCTTGCAGCGCTATTGAAAAGTACCCCTTGCGGTTTATGTACTCGCCGGCTTGGTGCTCCGGTGCCAAGATAGGGATATGGGTTCCGTTTATGGCCCCACCACAGTTATGGAACCTCATTGCAGCAAAGCCATCCACTATGACCTGCACATTTCCCAGGGTCACTACCCTTGATATCAGCAGATCTTTGATTGCGTTGGCTACTTGCATCACAGCATCCCCCACAGTAGATTTGCCCACTCCAAATTGATTCCCGACTGACCGGTAGCTGTCTGGCGTTGCAAGCTTCCACAGGGCTATGGCCACTCACTTCTTAGCTGTGAGGGCTGCTCTCATCTTGGTATTATTGCACCTCAGGGCAGGGGAAAGCAAGTCAGAAAGTTTAATGAAAGTGCCCTTACACATGCGAAAGTTTCGTTTGTGCTTGTTTCTAGGGCCCAGAATTGGCATTCCACCGCATGAACCTGCCCCATTAGCACCATGATGCCCAGATTGCCAGGGACTGTGCATTGAGAGAAGTTTGTGTTCATGTCCTCATCACTCTCGTCTCTGCGCTGACGTCGCCTACTCGCCCGGTTTCGTTTTGCCGGTTCTGGTGCTGCATATACTGCTGGATAATGTGTGTGGTGTTTAATGTGCTCCTAATTGCCAAAGTGATCTGAGTGGGCTCCGTGCTTGCCGTGGTATGGTGTCTGCACAGAAAAAAAGGCACGGAACGATTGTCTGCCGTTGCCCTAACGAAGGTGGCGCAACTGATGACATGGCTTACAGGGTTGGCTTACAGGGAATTAAAATCAACAAAGGGGGTGGCTTTGCGAGAAACAGAATGGCCCCCTCAAGGATAGAACTCAAAACCTCAAGGGTAGAACTCAGAACTGGGTTTAGCAGGCCATTGATTTCACAGAGCGAGGGAGGGAGGAGAAAATGAATACAAAACAAATCTTGTCTATTTCTTGTTTTGAGCCACTTCATCTATCTTTATACATCTTGCTGGCAGCAGACTGTGCAGTACGACAGCTAACCGTCATCATCTGCTGGATGCTCGGCAGAAGGTGGTGCAGTATGACTGCTGGCCATCATCTTCTGCTGGCTGCAAATTAAAAGACAGTGCACTGCCGTTAGGACTCAATTGCCATGAGACAAAACTTAAAAGGGAAATGATATGGCTGAGTCACTCCCATGTTTGCCCAGGTGCCCCTGACCTCATCGAAGTCGGTTAAAAGAGCACCCAGGACTACGTCGATGACGGCTACCAGTCATACTGCACTGTCTGCTGCCAAAAGGCAATAAACTGCTGCTGTGTAACAATGCAGTACCGCATCTGCCAGCACCCAGGGGACGTATGGTGACGATTAGCTGAGCGGGCTCCATGCTTGCCGTGGTATGGCCTCTGCACAGGTAACTCAAGCAAAAAGGCGTAAAACGATTGTCTGCCCTTGCTTTCACGGAAGGAGGGAAGGAAGGGGGGCCTGACAATACGTACCCAGAACCACCTGTGACAATGTTGTAGCTCCATCAGGCACTGGGATTTCTACCCAGAATTCAAATGGCCGGCGGAGACTGTGGGAACTGTGGGATAGCTACCCACAGTGCAATGCTCCGGCAGTTGACGGTTCCCTCGGTACTGTGGACACACTCCGCCAACTACATGCACTTAGAGCATTTGTGTGGGGACACACACAATCGACTATATAAAAACGTTTTCTACAAAACCGACTTCTATCAATTCGACCTAATTTCATAGTGTAGACATACCCTTACACTCACAGGAAACACAAAACAAGACAAGACTGTCCTCTAAGAGACTGTCACAAAGCAAGAGGATCAATACCATCAGAACAAGATAGGGCACACCTAAGAATTACAATCTACAGTTCAGACAATACAAAGATTTTATACAAATCACTTCATAGATGATTTGGTGTTGTATTGCTTTGAATTTGGGAAGCTTTAGGGTTATGCTAGTGCTGTGGTCAGATCATCACAGGTGCATTTAGTGATCAGGTGAGATCTCAGTTTGAAGTTGGTTTGACTTCAAAAGGCTCTTGCAGGTAAACTCCAGGAAATACTGTTATTGAATGAACTATCTATTTTTGTAAAATAATTTCTGATTTTCAGATGGAATGCACTATATACAACAAATACAATGCATTTTCAATATTTATTATTTTATAAACTAAAGAAGTTCAGTCATTTTCTTTATCCAAAGGAAGGTTCAGAGGTGACATGTTTATGGTTGGTAAGTAGATGGAGAGATAAATTCTGATAGTGGAGAGAACTTTAATCTAACTTGCAAAGCCATAACAAGGTCCAGTGGCTGGGAGCTGAGCCTAGACAAATTCACACTAGAAATAAAGCACTAATTTTTAATAGTGAGAGTAATTAAACTTTGGACTAATTTATGTACGGGTTATGTCATCCGAAGTCCTCAGATCAGGATTACATGTGTTTCTCAAATACATACTCTAGCTCATCCAGAAGTCATGCGTTTCATGCAGGAATTATGGGGTGAAATTCTGTGGCCTGTGTATGAAGGAGGTCAGCTAGATGATGATAATGGTCCCTTCTAGCCTTAAAATCTATTAATTATATGGAAATATAGGGAGGTGGATGGTCAGGACGAAAGCTATAGTAGATGGTCTTCTCAGCACAAACACTCTCTAAGCATAAGTCAAATATTTTTTCAAAGTGACTAATGATTTCAGCTATCTATTTGTGGGTCTCCAAACTTGAGACATCTTAACACAACCTGATCTTTTTACAGAGGATGGCTACTCAGCACTTTCAGACAAGAAGTCCCTTTTAAGATGTCTCAATTTAGGCACCCAAAACCACTAGTCACTTTAGAAAATCTTGACCTTTTACTATCTTCATCATTATAGTTTCTGAATGTATACTTCATCCCTAAAAGAACTTGTCCATGCTAGATGTTCTCAGAGTTCACCAATATTTATGCATTAACTCAGAGAAGCCAAGCAGCAAGAAAGGAGACTGGATCACAGGTGCAGAAGGACCTGGTTTTAAAGACAACTGTTTTCTAAACACAGCATTCTCTCCTTTTGTGCAAATTTCAGGTGCTGAGCATATCTTGCAGAGACAAGGAAGAAACATTTGCTTCTACTATAGGAATGGCAAAGAACTTCCCAATGGACCTATTCAGTGTAATGAACTGTCAGTTTATCATCTCTCTCTATATCCCAAATTCGGCTCAAATGTTTTTTTTAATTCCTTTCTGTTGAAAAATTAATTGTATTAAAACCAGTCTCTCATCTTTACAGTCAGTGTTAGAGGGCCCAAACATCCTCTGGTATGACCTTGCAGAATTTGACTGTATAAACAAAAAGGGTAGAGAGGGAAAGTTAAGTCTTCAGCCCATGTATAAGACCTATAGGTTCTTGAGAAAGCTCTCCATGAGGCATATTCCCATTGGAGCGAAATTATTATTGAAGTCTCACAGGGGAAGGAGACTATCAACTCAATTGAGATATGCCTCAGCTTGACAAACTGAGCTTAAGAACATTTTCATATCCAAATATCAAAGCATTGTTTTTTGGACAATGTGATCAAGAAATTAATTTCTGAGCAACCTTAGGAGCACAGAAAGGTGCAAAGAATTTTACCTCTTGGTTGGGGTTCATGTTCTGTGACTATGGATGCTATGGTATCTCTCAAATCTCTGATATAGATGAAAACACACCATACCAAAACACTGTACTTGGTGCCAGATTTATATCCAATGCTGAATTCATTCTAATGTCCTGGTTCTAATATCAGAAGTCTTCAATGGGTAGGATTTACTCATCTCAGAAGCCACCAGTCTATTTCTTACTGTATTTCAACTGGTACAATCAACAAAAAGCATTGTGGCTCTCAGATGAAACTATTGGAGACTGGTGTTGGGGGCCAGCAGGAAACCTGTCTGCTGTGGGTGGCATTCCCTACCACCTGGGATAAGGGGAGTTTTGTCTTTCACATTCTGGATTCAGTGCAAGGAAATACAAAACTTCCCTCTGTCCAAGATTTTCCTTTTTAATGGATATGTACAGAAGTCTAAATAAATAAGTAAGAGCGACTGCAGAATAGTCTGTCAACATTGGATTTGGGACACAATCACCAAAAATAATCCCACTAAAGAAATCCACCTAAAGTGCAAGATGGGTGGAAGCTTGTTTTCTTTTGGGACAGGAAGGATGCTATTATTGATTGTGTATTGGTACAGTAGAAATGCACAGATAGATTGGAAAATATGTATCTTTGTGATGGATCATCTTCAATAAATTAATTCTTTCAGTCTTATATTAATCTTATCATTTTGCTGAACAGACTGCATGGACTAGTTGTTGTGGAAGAGTATGTGCTGGAATGGTTCCATTTACTCCTTTCAGACAAGTTCAAAGCACTAGTGATGGTTATTCATCAGCTATAAGGGAATTGCTATCTGAAATCCTATCAGGCCAGTTTTATTCACCAGTTTTTTTCATTGCCATTTGATACAATCATCAGTGGCCACTATGCTGCTGATTCTCATAATTTAACTAATGTTAACCAGCGATCAGTGGTCTGTTTCATTGTTATGTTATTTTACTGTCTGGATTTAGATTGTGGACTGGATACAAATTGTTTGAGGTTCAATCTCTATAAGATGGAGGTTGGACAGGGAAAAGAGCTTAGCATATCATGGTTTCTCCTTGGTTACTCTCTCTGTTGATGGAGTTTTCCCACAGCTGCATTGATTAGATACATAGTCAAGAAGACATTTACTTAACCTTTAATTTGTTTGGTGCTCCTTATATTATGAGCTCCTCAAGGCAAGGAGCAGTCCTTCTCAAATGTCTGGAAATCATCTATCACATGTTGGGCGTTACTATAGTCCAGTAATAAACATAATAATGGGAGCTGAAGCTGGAGGCAAATGTTTATGGGGCAGTCAGATGATGTTCTTGAAAATGATTGGATGTGCTGCTTTTTCTTTCAGATGCAGACTCCATAGCAGTCCTCCAGGACCTTATGACCTTGAGATTACTCTATAAACTAACCTTGAGAAGCACTCACATTCCACAATGCATTAAAATGGCTTCTCTAGGGTCTGTGTCCAGGAGGGTGACACCTGCCCTCTATGCTCAGCACTGGCTGCTTATTATTTAAAAACTGTAGGATACATTTTCTGTTATACTGTGTTATGTTTTTTTTAAGTTGCTTCTGCATTTGGTCCTTTGCTTTATTTGGGGGCTGCATGTGAGAGGGTCCCATGGCAGTGGAGGGGGCCACCCAGCAAATAAGTCATATGAAATGCACTTTGCTCAAAAAAATAAAATAAAAGCTTTTCTTTGAGGTTCACGGTGCACAGGATGGAACAAAACACGGGAAAAACAAAGGTTTTCCTGAAAACAGAAAGACTATTTCAAAGTAGTCCTCCAGCAGCTGGTTGGCTACTTAAATCTGACTACAAGGTATTTGTTCCTACAGAAGTTTATAGATTGTAAATTCTTCAGGGTAGGATCAGTTATTTATTGTATGTTTGTACAGCATTTAGCACAATGGGCCCAATCTGGTTGTGGTTGTTAGGCCTATCATGATATCAATGTTTGTTGTTGTTATTTTTATTTATCTATTTATTTATTTATTTGTTTTGTTTATTATTACCAACCTTTTTGCCAGATGGTGAGTAGCAGCCAAAAATGCTGTGTTCAAAGTATTTATGGTCTTTTTTGACAAATCACTAAACTGCCTCAATCTCCCACCCAGACACCTCAGAATAACTGAACACACTTGGGTACCCTTACCAGGCAGAATTTCCCCACTTACAAGCATTCCAAGACTGTGTACAAACAGATAAATTTTTATTAGGGAAAAGGGAACAGAGTCATAAACTTGAGGAAACACAGCAACATACTGCATACGCAAAGTGTGGAATACAATCCTCAACCACCTTTCAGTATCCTGTCGGTAGCGTGTGTAACTCCCTTCCCATCCACCACTGAGAAAATCCCACAGGTAACAGTCCTGTAACTGCACCACCTCACCTATCCACCAAACTCCACTCAGAATTTAGATCAGGAAGTAGCAGTGGTCCAAATGTCTCTTTATAGGTTTGTCTCCAGTCCCCAGGGAGTTACTTGCCTGGTTTCCTGGAGGTTCCACCACCTAACCAACTTTAGTGACTCAGTTTTATTAATGGGCTTAGTAGGTGGGACCTCACCAGAGCCCACTCAACAGTTCTGCTTCTGTCCTCTGCAGTGTCTCTTGCAACAAAGTCTTCAGTCTGTGCAAAGTCTTACAACAAAGTCCCCATGGGAGGAGAGCCTTGAGCAGAGTACCAGGTGCTTGGAAATAAGTTCTTTGTCACAAGGTAAGAGCTCTCCCCCACCTTTGAGCATCCCTGAGAGCCCATTATTCCCCAAAATCCAATTTCATGTGTAGATATGGAGACCCCAAAAGTGTCCCTAGTGGGACTGTATGTAGGTGGGCTATGAAAAGGAAGATCTCAATGCCAACATTTTTCCCTTTTCACCAGTAAAGGGAGTAGAGAGCTTTGACACTTCTGGAGTTTTTGGTCATAGCACTTATGTAATTTATTAATTGTTATTGTTTATTGTTAATTAATAAATAATCCTTATGTGTTATAGTAATGTATATCTTTTAATATTCCACTTTAATGTAGGATTTACTCTGAGTTTAGGAAAAATTAATGTATAAATTACAATATAAACTAATTAGTTGGTGTAAAAACTTTAAGATAAATTGATATTACATGTTACATGTGTGAGTGTATATGAGAGAGAGAGAGAGAGAGACTAGTAATATACTCTGTCAATATCCATCAAAGAACATCTATTACAGAGACTTTTCTCTCTTTGCATGAATGAGCCATCAGTTCCCAGGACTGCTTCATACCTCTGCCCTGTACCCAGGTGGGTAATCACAGCCAGGAGTGCACTACCTGCCTATTCATATTCAGGTTCAATCTCTGTACCATATCATAGGTCTGTTTGTTTTAGGTTAGTTATTTTTCTGTTAAAGCACCTAAAAGACATTGGGCATTGAGGAGTCGGGGAACTCTTTCTCTTTTTCTGATCCCCACCTAGTTTTATCTGTTTGACTGTCCCTTCCTTTGCTTGGTGCTCTCAGCTACTTGACTCTTTCCCCTTATCTAAGCAGTATGAAACTCCTTGGAAAAACAAATCAGCTGCTGTATCACACCCACAAACATTTTCTATTCAAAATGTATTCCAAAATGTTCTCTATGCACATGAGGAGGTATTAAAGAAGCACTCAGAAAACTGAGTCATTTACCACAGACATTATTCTTTAAAAGCGTTTTAATGATGTTGTAAAAACTCCTACAACAGCATTCGGGCAATACAGATGCACTCCTGGCAGTCAGCATATTTTTAAAAGACTTACAGTGTAAGGAAAGGAGTGAAGGAAACAGTCTTTGAATCCAAAATATACATTTTGTCAAGTTAAGATTTGGACATGACAATTTATCTTTCTTTCTTTGGCTGTTGAATTTGGTAACCTCAGAGTTTGTTGTTGTTATTGCTGTTATGTTCAGGCTGTGCTTGACTTTATGTTCAACAGCTCTCGAGTCTCCTTGCATGCGTAAAGTTAAGCACAATAATAACTTGTGAATAAGTGTTTGAATGATCAGCGCTTTAATCAATATAGGACTGAAAAGTTTTGGCAAGAATGTTGTTCTCAAGTCAGATCAACACTGATGCAAAATAATTATAGTTTAATGAAAGAGCCATGATGATTCAGTGCTTTCAGTTTTTAATTAGAAAATTATTTGAATGTTTCTTTAGCTGGTAAGCTGTTTGGGACAGAGACTTTGATGTATGTGTGCACAGCACTTAGCACAGTGAGACCAGTCTGGTGATGGAGTACTAAGGCAATATACATGTAATAGCATTGTTATTGGTTGAGATATGTTTTAAATATTTTGCTTTTATGTAGAATTGATACTGTAAGTAAGAAAACTAAATTTACAGATTACAATATAACTAGTCTGTTACTACACAAAATTAAGGTGTATTCTTGTTCAACTAAAACAATATAGTAAATGGTAATATATTCGAGCAATAAGCAGAAAAGAGCAAAAATACATTACCTAAATCAGTTCACACTGTGCTAGATTCACAAAAGGGCTTGGGCACCTAACTGCCACTTGAAGTGCCTAAATCCTGGAATCAGACTCAGCTAGGGATTCACAAAACTCCAGCTCAGCTGACACTAAACACGCTAGGTGCCTGTATTCACTCTGCATCTATTTTTTTGCAATAGAAGTTCCCGAAGTGCCTATGTTTCCATCTCTGCACTGCAATCCCACATCAGGTATCCAGATTCCTAAGCCCCAAAGTGATAAATGAACTGGTGAAAGAAATGTATTCCTCTGTCTAACTCACCTCTGAGGTCCAATCTGGTAAGTGTTCTTAGAGCTCATCTACCAGGTCAGGTCCCTATAGGAGAGGAGCAGGACATCCCTCATAACTTTTAGTCCAGTGTTAGGGTACTCACCTGGAATGTGGGAGCTCAAGTCCCCTCTCTGCCTGAGGGGGAGAAAGAATTTGAACAGGACTCAGCCATTTCTCAGTCACTTGCCCTAGTCACTGATCTACAGGATAGTCTGATTTGGGGCTCCCTCAGTCTCTCCTGTTGAAGCTGTTCCACTGTGATTAAATAATGAAAAAGTCATTGGGCATGTACAAGCAGGAGAGAGAGAGAGAGAGTGAGCATGGGAATGACTTTGTAGTCTGGTGGTTAGAGGACTCACCTGTGAGGTGGAAGACCCAGGACTTGGTCCCCCTGCTCCAAAGACTTTTTAAAATTATTTAGCCACAGCTTCAACAGGAGAGACTGAGGGAACCCATCACACTATCCCATTGCCCAGTAGCTTGATCACTCACCTGAGAGGTGGCAGATCTCTCTTCAAATACGTATTCTCCCTCAAGTGGAGGGATACTTGAACCAGGTGTCCCCCAGGTGAGAACCTTAACCACTGGGCTAAAAATTATGAGGGAGGTCCTGCTCCTCCCCACTCCCCTCTGGCGTCTTGCAAAAACAGTGCAGGTGCCTAACCCCAAAAGAGAATTTGCAGTTGGAATCCCAAGGAGAGGGAGGCACCTTCCTGCAGTCTGGCCTTGGGTGCCTATTTTATGAGAGGGAATGGGTCTTAGGATACACCCATACTTGGCTAACTTAGGTGGGGAGCTGCCTAGTGTGCTGGCTTGCATGAATCCCATTCTGAGGCACCTATCTCTCCCCTCCATTGTATAGAGAGCCTGGACACTGAAACTCATGCTTTGTGAATCCCAGTGATTTTCTGATCTCCCAAAGGGGTTATCACCTCTCCTAATTTCTTTGTGAATCTAGTCCACCATGGATAAACCACAGATTCAAATTAAAAAATCACATACATCAAGCGAGAACAAAGACTATACAGTACAATAAAGGACTGTTAATTGATCATTAAGGGTTTGATTCAAAGGACACTGAAGCAATTAGAAGTCTTTCTATTGACTTCAATGGGGTTTTGATCAGCACCTCAGGCCCCTGTCCTACAAACACTTATCCATATGAGTTCAATGGGGGTTACAGACAGTCTTCAAGTTACGAACCCTCATAATATCATCACAGGATATAACATCCATACTTTTTTCAAGAAATCAACATAATTTAAATGTTTGTAGCCTCAGGATCCCTGATTTGTAAAATACTATTAGTAAATCTCCATACGCTCAGTGAAATGTTCCTAATAACCCCATACACAAAATAACATGAAGTGAACATGAAGCTTTCATAGTTAGCACTCAGATTCCAGGAAATACTGCAGCTAAGGTTACAGCATGAGATGGCCACTGGGATGTGGGTGTACACGGCAGCAGTACCAATTATATGATTGTAATAAAACATTCCTGGAAACAGTGGCCATTGGGAGAAGTGGAACTTCAGTATGAAATCGTTGCCACAATGAAGACAATTTTGCCTTTGAATTCATTGGAGCTGATTCACCTGTTCTCCCTTGCCTAGTTGCAGATGCTCTGCAGTTTCCCAGCTGGTGCCTGTCACTTTTACGTCTGCTCAGAAGGACATTTCTCCTGCTTCCCAGCTGCTCACCCAGCACAGGAGCCCTCAGGGAATGCAACAACTATATTGGATCCCTCCTTTCTTCAAACAGCCCTAAGGAATCCCCCAGCAGGGGGACAGGAGGAAGGAGAGAGCAAGAGGGCACTGCCACCCCAAAGGGCACAGACAGAGAAGACACTGCAGGACAGACTAATGGAGATGCTATGGGGTGGAGACCATTGTTTAGATGGGCAAGACACAAAATGCTGTGAGTGCAACAAAGCACCTGCAACTCTAACTCTCCTATGCAGACTCTGGCTGGCCACAACAGCCCTAAAAGAGGGCAATGCTTGCTGGGGAGGGTGTATATTCAAGATACCTAGGACTACATATCCTGTGGAGCCCCAACCACCATTTAAAGCTATCTTTTAACAGCAGAGCCTCTGGGGGAAGGTGGCAGCTCAAACACTGCCCAGAAGCAGACTGCACTGTATCATTTGTGGGATGCAGCAGTCCCCACTGGCACTAGGAAGTACAGCTTGCACCGCCTATGCCTGCTAGTGTGAATCAAGGCCTGTAGGTTTAATTTTAAGTTTTTTATTTGTGTGGTGTTATTGTTATTATTATTTTAGTTATTATTATCTGCAGTACCCAGAGGCCTCAGCCAGGATTTGGGGCCTTATAAGGTTAGGTGAGACACAAGCACATGTGCCTGAAGATAAGACTTGACTTCTCTTGTTGGTATCTGAAACCAAAATATTTTTTAAAAGCTCAATATATGCAGTAGCTGGTGGAAATGATAGAGATGCAAAATACCTCCCCTGAAGAATTACTTTGAAATGTTTGAAATATCTTCCCCCCCTCCCTCCCTGAGAAGCCAATGAAACTTCAAGCCTCTTTCCCATTATACTGTTACCTCAGGTCGCTTAAAAAAAATTTCCCAAGCCAAACTCCACTTAGAAAACCTACTATCTGTTACATATCTTCTGTTTCTGGACTCTGTAGGTTAAACCCAAACTAAAACTCTTTATTTATTTGCTTTTCTTAAAGTGCTATGCACAAGGAAAACATTATACAAATAATAAATGGGTTCCATATTTTTTTATTCAGACCTTGCATTTTCTATATGGTCTCAGGCACTGAAATATTTGGTTGTAGAACATGCCATTTGTTTGGCGATGCTTAGAGACAGATCAACCTGCAGAAAAAAAGGTCTGTACTGTACTGGGTCCACTCAACTGAATTATAAGACTAGGATGTGTTTTAGAAAGATATTTCTGGGCTACAAGATTAATGGTTGTACTGTTTTACTTGTATAAGCTTCTAATGGGGTATACACTGGTGAGGTAAGGGTTAACAAGCAGCTTTGGACTCAAACGCCACTCCCAGCCATCCCCCCTGTTGGGCATGCTCACAGTGGAGGTTGACCTCAAAATGGAGCAGCTCAGTCTGGTCTCGGTGGACAGAACAGGAGAGCAGTTATGTACTGCAAGCTCCTACCGATAAGTTGCCGAGGCCCCAGGCTGCTGGGACAAGGCCCCATTACTGGGCTGCTGCAGGCCTTCCAATCTCAGAGGTCAACAACAGTGGGCTGTGATGGAGACACAGCTTGACTAGAAAGGACTCCAAATACAGAGGAGGGCAAATTCCAATAGTCGGAACAGTAGCTCACTTGAAGCTCCAGAATGAGTGGCTCTAATGGGTGACAAGAGACCTCCAAATCGGAGAGGTCTGGCAACTGCTACTGGTGCCAAGAAAATTCCACTGGAGGCTTCTCAACCTCACCCAGTCAGTGCATGGCACTTGGGGAGGGAAAAGATGTTGGAGAGAGGGACCCTCAAGGTTTTCGGGCCGGGGATACACAAAGAGGTCCACAACTTCTGTTCCTCATTCCCTGAATGCCAGCTAGCAGGGCTCACAAAGATGCCAGAAGGCCCCCTGATTCTGTTCCCACAGGTGGGACAAATGGACATTCCCACAGGTGGCTCTAGTGGGTCCCCTTGAGAAGAGTGTGCTGGGGTACTGTCACATATTAGTACCGCTACACACCTATCATAGTGAATGAACTCATGATGGTCTTTGTGAGGGTTGGAATACCAAAAGAAATATTGGTGGAGTTGGGGGTCCAACCTCTCATCTAAACTGATGCAGGAGCTGTGGAAATTGCTAAGGATTAAGAACATCAAAACCTCTGTCTACCATCCGCAGACAAATGGGCTGGTGGAGAGATTCAGTGGGAAGGCCATGTTGATGAAGTTTGTTGACTCCCCAACACGGGACCATCTACTACCATTGTTACTGTTGGCAGTACAGGAGGTTCCTTAAGCCTGCACTGGATTCTTGCCCTTTGAGCTTCAATATTGGATATAGTCTAGCGGGGATTTTGGGTCTCCTTCAGGAAGCCTGGGAAGAACAGGAGTCCCAGGTTGTGGACTCAATGCCATATGTACTCCAATTATGCGAGAGACTGAAAATACTAGAGGGCTTCACCCAGGAAAACCCATTGAAAGCCTAGAAAACACAGGAATGTGCCTACAACCAGGGGGCCTGGTTGTGAACTTTTGAGGCAGGAGGCAGGGAGTTGTTGGTACTTCCAAGCTCCAAGTCTAAACTATTGGCTTCGTGGCAGGGCCCATTCAAAATGGTGAGGAAGATAGGATTCATCAACTTTGAGATCTGGCAACCCATGAGATTGAAGGAAATATAGATTTACCATGTCAACCTCCTGATGGCCTTTAAGACTCAGGAAGGCCTCCTGATAGACTTATACCCTCCAGAACCCATGCTGGGGCCTCAAGCTGTGCCATCTCTGGAATGAACACCCGTGCCAATGGGGTCAGAGCTGAGTCCTGCACAGCAACCCCACTGCTGCAACTGACGCAGGCCTTCCCTGTGGTATTCTCAGCACTCCTGGGGAGGATGCACCTAACCCAGCACCACATCACGACAACTCTTGGACAGAAGGTATGCGAGAAGTATTGACCTCAGCCAAAGACGATGTGGGCAATGGTCTGTGAGGAACTCCAAGCTATGTTGACCCAAAGTGAGTCCCAAAGTTAGTGGAGGAGTCCTATTGTACTAGTTCCAAAAGCTGACATCTTGAACTGTTCTGTATAGACTTCAGTACGGTCAGTGATATGTTTTGATGCCTACCCAATGCCCCTGCTGGATGAACTATAAGAGATACTGGTGAGTGCTGAGTATATCTCCATGCTGGACTTAACAAAAGGTTATTCACAAATCCCCCTGATGAGGTGTTCCGGGAGAAGAGGGCCTTCCCAATGCCCTTGGCCTCTATCAACTTGTGACAATTGTCTTTGGCCTACAAGGAGAGGCTGTAGCCTTTCAGAAACTAATGGACAAGGTGCTGCCACCCCACGGTCAGTACACGGCCACCTAAACTGATGACATATTTATCTATAGTAGCAGCTGGGAGGCCCACCTACATCACATCACCACAGTTGTTCAAGCCCCCAAGAAGGTAAGGCTTTCCGCCAACCTGGACAAGTGCCTCCTGGGTAACAGAGAAGTGACAAACCTTGGGTACACTGTTGGGTGGGGCCGACTGCACCCCCAGTGAATAAAGTCCAGATGATGAGTGATTGCCCAGCCCCTGTAACCAAGATACATGTGTGGCATTTCTTCAGTCTGGCTAGCTATTATAGGCATTTTGTGCCTGGCTTCACTGCACTAGCACCCCCGCCCTTATGGACCTTGTAAAAAGCACCCAACTCAGGAAGGTGCAATGGATGGAGGCACGTCACAGAGCCTTCTTGACTTTGAAGGACCAGCTAACTCAGGGGCCTGTTCTCTTTCAACCCACTTTTTCAAGATCATTTATCCTGCAGATTTATCCTCAGAAGTATGTCTCAGGGCAGTGTTATGTCAAAAGGTAGAAGGCAAGGAACACCCAATACTTTATTTGAGCTTGAAGCTATTCCTCTGAGAGACAAACTACTTAACGATTGAGAAGGAGGCACAGGCTGTGAAATGGGCCTGTGATGGGGTGTCCAACCCACATAGGATTTTAAGGGGTTAAAATGGCCAGGGGGGCCAATTAACTCCACACACTGCACCTGGAGGATGAACCAGGGACCAGGAACTAACTGAGAGCAGGCTTAGCTGTGCAGGAAAAGGCGGGGCCTGGTATAAAGCCAGGTAGCTGGCAACAGACAGGGGCTGCTAGGAAAGGCTGCAGGAAAGCAGGTAGCTGTCATTCCCTGGGAAGAGGGAGGAGGGCTTTGGAGCTGCTACTCCCAGAGGGAGAAGGGGAACCAGATGTAGCATGTGTACCAGGTGTATCAGATATATCAGTAAGGGCCAAGGGAGAAACACCCAGAATGGCTGAGCTGAGGGTACCTGGACTGGAACCTGGAGTAGAGTGGGCGGGCCTGGGTTCCCCTACCAGCCACTGAGGGAGTGGCACCATGAGGCAGTTAGAGGGAAGACTGCCTAGGACTGCTAGGGAGAAGGGACTTTGCTACCCTGGAAGTGGGGGAGAGGGACACTGAGTGACCTAGCCAGAGGGCTGAGTCAGAAAGAGTATGCTGCAGTTACTGAGCTGAGAGAGGGACTTCAGGCCAGAGGCAGAGAGGTCAACAGTTTGCAAAGTGTGGATGGGGACTCTGACCTTGAGCTAATCCCCACAGTGATCAGGAGGAGGCGACAGACCAGTGGTCAGTGGTGTGACCTGTGACAGGGCCGTAGAGGCCCTACATTATTACCTATTAGGATACTCCTTCCAGCTCATTATGGACCACGGTCCTCTCTGCTGGCTAAACTCTGTAAAAGACACTAATGCCTGAATTGTGAGGTGATACCTCTCCCTGAAACACTGTGACTTCTAGGTGCTCCACGGCTGAGGAATGGTGTACAAACTGTTAACTTTTTCCTTGAGATGGGTGAGGACAGCAGGAAGAAGACCTACTGCTTGATTCTAGTCTGACGGGAAAGTTGTATGATGGGGCGTACAAGCCTTTGACGGAGTGTATTCCTCATACTGGCCCTGCAAGGGTTGAATTAGGACAGGCAGGTCTTTTAATTTCTCTGTTTCTCTACTGGGTTTAGATAAAATTATGAAAAGAAATAAAAGTGTGATGGCTCTCTATGCCACTGATCCTATTCATTTCACTTTTAAAGATATATATATAAAACCCACTCTACAATCAAGTTTTGGTCTGGTGAGGGGATATCTATTCCAGGATTATCGTTTCTAGCCATGATTCATCAATCATCATTACAATTTTAAATAGATTATTTTTCTTCTTGTCCTTTTAAGTTAAGAATCTTCATTATTCTTTTTTCAAGGACATTTAGAGACTTCCTCCTGGAGGGCAGAGAAGGGCTGTTTATAAAGAACACTCTCCATATAGAGGAGTATTGAATTTCAAACTAAGGACCACAATCTGTTTGGATTTGCACTTGAATCCAGCATTAATGGGAGCCTATAAATAAATGAGGAATGAATACTTAAGATGGTTGCTGCCACACGATGGCAACTACAGGTTGAACCTCTCTAGTCTGGCACCCTCAGGACCTGACCAGGGCTGAACCAGAGAATTTGCTGAGCCTCTGGAGGTCAATATTGTAGTGAGCAGGTTTCATTTTTATCTTGCAGAGGCGAATAAATGGAACAACGCCTGCAATGCTGCCTAACCAATGCTTACTGGCTCTCTTCATAACAAAGTGTTAGAGTTGCTATACAATTTTACTGTATTGGCATAAGGAAATAAGTAGATAAAGCATAAAAACATAAAATAATATGAAAAAGAAGTAGATAATAATACAGGTAAAATCTATAATTTACTCACCTAAAATGATGCCTGAATTCCACTTCCAAGGTGATGTGATGAGGACTGCTAACACAAATTACATTCCAGTTACATTTGGGGTCTCTGCTGTAGGTATATCTGGGGTAGATGAAGTGGAGGCAACAGGATTTTTGACTGTAGAGTGCTGCTCACCGCTCCTCTTTGCTACCTTTAACCAATCTTCCAGCTTGTCTTGTCTCGTGTATTTTGGTTTTTCTTTAATGAGTTTTTCTCGTATCATGTAGAGAGATATGGCATGTCTTTGCTACAGTCCTTCTATTAAATTTGTTGCCAACTGAATGCATTTATCAATAGAAATTTTCTCTGTGACATCCTCAGCATCATCTTCATCTTCATCACCATCACTGGCTTCTTCATTATCTTCATTTTTTCCCCTGCTCTACCATTTGCACAATTTCTTCATCCGTCATTTGACTAGCAATTGGTGCATCTTTGTCGACTTCCATCCAGTCTAGTAAATTTTCCTCTCCCAAATCCTTGGCCAGCTCAAGCACTACAGGGTGGGACATACTGCTAGCATACTCCATTAACTCACTAACAATTTTTTGGTTTTCAGAACTTGGACTCATCATTGACGTTCGGACTGTCCTCAAACATTAGGGCTGGCCACAGTTTTTGCCATCCATTCTTCAGAGTTAGATGGAGTTACTCTTTCCCAGGCTCTAGCTGGTGTCCAAATCATATACTTGAGGTTAAATTCTTTCCTAAATGTTGTCAAACTCTTTCCATCATTAAGCGATAGTAGCAATTGATGCATAAACTCAGACCTGTATATACACTTCAGGGATTGTAAGATACCCAGATCATGAAGTTGAATCAGTAAGGTACAGTTTGGGGGTAAATACAGTCCCACAACATTATATTTGACAAGCAGCTCTGCTTTAGGGTGGGCAAAGAAATTGTCAAGAATCAGCACAATTTGGTACTTCGGATCCAGACCTACTAAGGTGCAATGGGCTCTTGCCTCCGGTACAAAATATTTCTCAAACCACTCGAGACATAGATTGGTCATTATCCATCCCTTTTTGTTGCCACTGTATATCATTGGGAATATTTTCACCCCTTTGAATGCCCTTGGGTTCACACTTTTCCCAATAACCATGAGCTTTCATTTGTGCGTGCCTGATGCGTTGCTACAACCAAGGGCCCTGTCCTTCATCTCCTTCGTACCAGATGGTGGATCCTCTGCATCAGTAGACAACTTTTTTAGCAACGCCAATCGAATTTGCACAGTTTGTTGCAAATGAGAAGTTATCCCCAGAGTAGTACACAATAGAGAGCAGTTTCATAGGCATTGTGTACTATTCTGGGGATAACTTCTCATTTGCAACTAACTGTGCAAATTCGTCAATGTACTTAGTGGCAGCTTCTGTATCTGCACTTCTTTTTTCAGTGCACACACAATGTAGACTAATGTTTTTACATTTCTGAAGCCATCTTTGCAAATACTCACACTCATGCTACAGGTTAAGTTCTTTGTGGAATACTTTTGCTTGTGCCATCATCATCTCACCTGAAATGCTAACAGCATTCATTCCTATGAAGCTTGAACCGGTGTATAAGGGCACTATCTAAACCGCTGCTTTTCCCCTCCTTCAATGTCTTACAAACACTCATGTTTTTTTTACGGTCACTTTCAGCAAAAAACTTAAGGATTTGATTCTTTGCTTCATCAAATCATACACTGTAGATGACCCTACATTGTAAAACTCACACAAGGCACGTACCCATGTGCCCTTTTCCAATTTCTGCAGCAATTCCACCTTTTGCTGTGTGGATATTGACACGTGCTTACGCTTAGCAGCATTACCAACACTTCCACTGCTTGCTGGTCACTTAGAAGACATATTTAGGGGTAAATTAGAGCTAAATAACAGCACAAAACACTGAAAGCCAGGACTGGTGGGACTTTGCCGGACCTCAGGAAACTTGGTCCCACCCACGATAAGCAGACATCCAGCTTACTAAAATCATGCCAGACCACAGATGTTGCCAGACCACACAGTGCTGGACTAGAGAGGTTCAACTTGTATTAAAGTGTTGTTATGAAAGTGGCGTGTAATGGCTTACTTATTAAGCATCACCAAGATAGTTATCCAGGGACAAACTCTATAGAAAGAATGGATGCAGTTGCCAACCAGGCATTTGATAGAGGGTATTGTGAGGCAAATGCCCATTCTCATTTCTGGAAACCTTGTGGTCCCCGTGGTTGAGTATGGAGTTAGTGTGGTTTTGCAGTTTCCACATGCAGGGACGAGGGGCTGGCACCAGGCTGTGTGGTTAGCAGGTGGAGTGAGCAAGGAGACGGAGTCTCTATGAGTCCTGGGTCAAAAGCAGAATCAAAATGATAGCTGTTTTTTTCGACAGGGGCTGGAGTTCTTTATCTGGGATTTCTTCAAGAAAGAGTTGATTGTGCATAGTTTTTTTCATGCTGCTGTTCAGGCAAACAGGACAACTGTACAATTTGTTAAATAAACAAATTTAATTAAGACAATGCCCCCATTCCACGTCACTGATTTCTCATCCAAATGAAAACCACACCACAAAGCCCTGAATTTGGCTATGACTTGGTCAAAGGAGCATCACTATTCTGAAGCTCTCTCCCACCTTCCCAATTCAAGGAGTCTCCCACGCTTTCCCTCCTGTTGGGATTGGCTTCCTATCACTACAATCCAATTTCAGGGAAACCCCTCACTTTCTCTAGCCTGCTATGGAAAAGGTGCTTGTCCAGGACGAAAAGCATAAGAATGTATCTGACATGAGTACAAGAAGAGACAGTTTTCTTTAAATAAAGCTGCAAAGAACTCAAGTAGCTGGGACAGTATTTCAAGGCTGGGTGGAATATGAATGTCTTATTAGACCAACATGCCAAATTAATATCATAAACTCAGAGACTTTATAGTCAGAAGGGACCCTCATGATCATCTAGACTGACCTTCTGCACGTAACAGGCCACAGCATCTCACCACTCCTGTTATAGATCCAATAACCTCAGGATGAGTTACTGAAGTCCTTACATCATGATTTAAATACTTCAAGTTATAGATAATTCACTATTTACTCTAGTTCAAACTATCAAGAGATCCATGCTCCATGCTGCAGAGGAAAGCAAAAATCCCCAGGGTATTTGTTAATCCGACCTGACCCCAGATTCCTTCCTGACCCCAAATATGGCAATCAGTTAGATCCTGAGCATGTCAGCAAGACTTACCAGCCAGACTCCAGGGAAAGAATTTGCAGTAGTAACTCAGAGTCCTCCCCCTCTAGTTCCCATCTCTAGCCAATGAGATATTTGCTACTAACACTTGCAGATAGGTCACATGCCCTTGTAGGCAAACTCCTACCGGAATTTGCTTTTTATATGTTTTACAGAAGGTGACTTTAAGGTGAGTAGAGCCAGGGGTGCTGGGACAATTTTTACAGGGAGGGTGCTTGTGATAAATGAAGAAATGAAGTGTGTGTGTGTGTGGGGGGAGCTCCCTTTTATGGACACCCAGCCAGCCAGTTGCTATAAAATCCATCTTAGTAGCTGTTCTCTAATAGCTCTACCTGTACAGCGTTAAAAAGTCTCACTGCTATGTATAGGTAAAAGGAAGTGAGTGGGCATCTGGCCAAAAGAGCCAATGGGAAGGCTAGAACTTCTTAAAATTGAAACAAGACTCCCCTTTTTGTCTGTCTGTTGTTGTTTTCCGGGGGAGAGGCAGACAGGGCAGCAACTATGCTATAAGAAGCTTGGGCCAGGTATGAAAATCCTCAACATCATACCTAGAAACTATTCATCTGAAACCCGAGATATGTAAGTAGATCAGGAAATGTCTAGGAAGATGCAATTAAGTTTATCTCCTTTTATTTCTTTATGGCTTGTGGACTCCTCTGTGCTAACCCCAGGTGTTTTTGTTTTGATTGTAACCTTTAATCAGGACCTCAAGAAAGCTATACTTGGGTGTAATCCTTGTAGTTACTCTTTAAAAATCTAGCAAATGCCTGAGTTTCCAAATGTATTTTCTTTCTTTTTCTTTTTTTTTTTAAATACCTTTTGTAAGAACAGGACTGGGTTTCTGTGTCTTAAGAGGTTGTGCACATGTTTTTTAGTTAGCTGGTGAAAACAGCTGATTTCCTTTCCCCTCCCCCTTTCTCAGCTCTTTCCTGGAATGGGGGTGAAAGGGCTTGAGGGTACTCTACAGGAAGGAATTCCCAAGTGTGTCTTCCTGGGCTCTCAAAGGGGTTATGCACTTGGGTGGTGGCAGCATTTACCAAGCCAAGGTCAAAGAAAAGCTGTAACCTTTTGGAGTTTACTACAAGTCTGGAGTGTCCAGTATTAATTTTTAAAATCCTTGCAGGCCCCAACCTTCTGCACTCGAAGTGCCAGAGTGGGGAATTAGTCTTGACATGATGGAAATGAGCTATTTTATATTTGTTATTACTACTCCAAGCTAGGGGGTGCAACAGCACTCCCAGCAACCTTACTTCCAACACCACCAAGTACAGATGGCTGATCATTTCCATCTAAATAATTTTTTTAAAGGAAAGTGCAGTTTTAACAAAATCAACATTTTCTGAAAACCTTGATTTTTGCCTAATTTTCTATATTTTACATTAGAAAAACAAAAATAAAAGTTTGTTTGGAGTTGGTTTGACTTGAATCTTCCCCGTCCCCCATCACCACTAAATTAAAGAAATAAGAATTATTTCTAATTTATTATAGCAAATTGATTTATTAGATGCTAAATTTCATATAATGACAAAACATTAAATGGTGAGAAACCTGTATAGTTTTCCAGCTGCTCTTCATCCAGTAAAATTAATTGACCATGAATTTGTTAGTAGTTGGGCTTTGAAGTGGGACAAAAATGCAGCACAGATACATATTATTTTAATGAACAATGATGTGTGAAATGACTCATAGTTTGTCAACAAGATAATAGTGAATTATATACTATTCATCGTTGAGAAAGATTTGACAAGCGTACTGGGTGTAGTTTGTAAGAGGTGCCAAATGACATTCTCTATCTGAAAAGTACAAAATAAAGGAAGACTGGAAGTGTTCATTAAGCAATAAAGTATAAAGGAGAGTGCAGTTTCAATGCAATGCTAATGCACTCTGAGTTCTTTGTAAGCACAGAGTAAGCTTGAGTGCCGTCAGCTTCAGCTTAGGTGTGCAGTAATTATAACAGTCAATTCTCTCTCTGATATATGTACATTTACACTAATGGGATTTCCCTGCATTTATTATGGGGACAAGATGCTGCTATCTGAATGCACAGAGTGGTATACTGCAGTGATATTTGGGGATTAATTTTAAAAATGCTTAGCATTTTGGTAATTTTTCACTTTAGCAATTTTAAAGGAATGCTCTTGGGTTAAATAATATTAAAAACAAATGTGCCCATCCCTCCCTCACCCCCCCATATGCTAATACTACCTGAAATTACTTACAGAAGAAGAATTCAAACAAACCCTAACTGATTCTTCCTGTTATGATTCAGAGTAGCACCCGTGTTAGTCTGTAGCCACAAAAAGAAAAGGAGGACTTGTGGCACCTTAGAGACTAACAAATTTATTTGAGCATAAGCTTTCGTGAGCTACAGCTCACTTCATCGCATGCATTCAGTGGAATGCATCCGATGAAGTGAGCTGTAGCCCACGAAAGCTTATGTTCAAATAAATTTGTTAGTCTCTAAGGTGCCACAAGTCCTCCTTTTCTTTTTCCTGTTATGAGGTTTGTTTATATTCTGCATTTAACCATGAACAATGAAATACTGAATACATGAACAATGAAATATTGCTGGTGTGTTCCTTTTTAACTAACCAGTTGCTCATCTTTCTTTTTTCTCATGAACTATTACACTTTTGCAATGTTGGGTTGCAAATAGTGAAGGGGGAATGCTGAAATCTAAACAAACTTTGTTGATTGACATTTTAAAAATAGTTTTGTAAAAGCTTTCAAAAACAAACACAATCCTGAAATTACCCCAGAGAGTTTCCCTTTAACATTGTTATAGCCAAGGCCTTGAGACTAAAGAAAAATGTCCTTTGATATTTATCAATCTGAGATTCAGGAAAATGCTAATCACTCTATCCTATCTGAATACTATTAGGTTTTTGTTTTAGAATTAGAAAATGGAATTAACATAGATGTAGTGAATGCTAACCTGTAACTAAAATATTAGGATACAAGAAGTATATTGAAATTAATTAGTTACATTTGAGTTTTGGATTGTTTCAGAATGGTTACTTTTTAATTCCTTAGGCTTCCTGACTTTCACATCTGGGATTACATTTTAAGCATTCATTGCTATTTTAGCCACCATTTTATTATTCCCATTTCTGCCTTTTATTAAGATGAATATTTGGGGTCCATGTCTGCCACCCTTATTCATGTTGATACCAAAGTCACGCAGAATCCTGAAGCTTCCAGTGAAGGTTTGCCCCCACCCTATGTAATTAAAAGATAGGTGTCACAGAACACACACACACACACAGAGGCTGTGCTTTTAGGATTAGTTGCAGTTTGTCTTGCATGCATCACTGAATAATAATATCTGCAGTGCTGCAATGGAAGGAAATAGCAACACAGTTACAGAATAAGCAGACGACTGCACATTGTATGCAAAAGGAATAAGTAATGAAGCCTTCCCCACTGCTACCATCTGGATAGGAAAGACATCAAGAGCTCTGAATCACCATTGTTAGCAGGGGAGAGCAAAAGTCTTGACATTTAGAACTGTGTGTATGTCATGTCCAGATATATATTGAGATAGAGAGATGTGTGGTGGGAGGCTAGAGAAGGTGGAAGGGGCCAGTTAATGTAAATATTCAGAATATAGACATTCATCTTCTTTCTGCTGTGCTTTCGGCTAAGGTGGAGTGCGTGTGCCCAAAGGCCAAATTTTGTTAGATGCTGAAGAAATATACACATAGCATGTTATTTGTCACGTACAGGCTGCAGTCTAATTCACTTTTTGCAGGCAGTGACACCAGCTGCTTGTCCTCCACTTGGAAGCCATGCTCTGATGTGCTGCTCACTTTTCAGTGCAGATTCAGCCAAAAAGGTAAATTATTTCCCTTTGCAGATACTACATCTATAACAGGTTCCAGATTTTAACTGCTGTTGTCTCAATGGCCAGGGTGGAGAGAGCTTGGAGGGAGCCTCCCTCTGCACCCAAACAGGGGGCAGCTAGAATCCTTATGGTTTTTCTATCTGACCATATAGCCTACCAGGGAGCCCTGGGATGTGTGATTGAGGAAGCAGCTATTATAGCCCCTCCGACCCATTGAAAACAATTATTCAGGGCAGCAATTTTTAAAGTGACTATCTGAGATGTCCAAATCCCACTGAATTTTAATGAAACTCAGTGAGCGGTGGGTGAGGACCTTGGTGGAAAGTTTGCAGAGGGGGTTGGAAGAGGTGGAGTGAGGGCGGGGCCTCAGGGGAAGGGGCAGAGTGGGGGCAGGGCCTCAGGGCAGAGCGGGAGTGGAGCACCCCTGGAAAAAATTAAAACTCAGCCCCTATGGACTCAGTAATCATGGAAAGGGCTGGCTATGGGCTTACATAGGCAGGGATCACTGAAAGGCTTCATGGCAGGGTGGCAAAAGTCAACAAGCCTGGTTTGAGTGTACACCCTGAAGCTTAAGGAGCCTTTGATCAATTTCAGCAGGTCAGCTGGCTCAAGGCTTCTGCTGGTTGCCATAGTCTGCTGGGTGGTGGAGGGGAGGTGAAGCAGAGGGGAAGGAATGTGTGGAAAAATTGTACCAAAATACCAGGTTTTGTAAAATCAACCTCAATGGCAGGACAGTCCCTCAAAACTGGAGCATTCCTGGTTTTCAGGGACAGAGGGGGTCACCTTATGTTAGTGCTTATGTTTATTTCTATAGTGTAGAAAAGGATGATAAGTGGAAACAGAATTACTTTCAGTTGTGTCATTGGTTATGGTTACATTATTCATTTAAAGTAGTTTCAATCACAGTATGGTTTTCTGTAGTAGATAGCACAGTTGGTCAACATCTACTATTATCATGAAAATTAGAGTGGTAATGCTTCTTACTATACTATTTGGTAAAACAGTTGGTAGATTATTAGCAAATGGATTTGAGTCTATATATTTGTCCCATGTTTCTTCTAGTATGAAATCTGGAGAGTGAAAAGGAAACAAACAACCCTACCAAGGTCCTGTTTTATTGGTAGCTGGAGTCAAGAAAATACTACAGAAAGATGTCTGCAAATATTTTTTATTCATATTTCTCAATGACTTTCCTTCATCTGGGCTCACCTTCATTTGTGTTCACTTTCCACAACTATTCTTGAGAGTAAGCTTATTGGCAGGAATGTTTGTGAAAGCAGCAAATTATATATATCTTATATTTATTTGTGGTCTATTACATGCTATGATACATAGCTCTCCAAGTCCTATCAAGATAAAAAGTGAAGTATTGCCTCCAGAAATTCTGCTCCTAAGCATAATTTTAAAGATGATTGACAGCGGGACACATAATACCTCACTGAGAAGAATATATATGAATTTAAAAGAAACAGAAATATCTGTTCTTGAACAGATAACATTACGCTCCCCTAGTTCATTCATTAATTACAATATCTGAAACTTATATGTTGCCCTATATCTTAACTTAAGCAAGCACAGAAATGGATTTTGCAAGTTACTGTAAGAAAGTGATGTGTGTCCACAAGCTTTAGATTAGAATTGATTGTACATTTTGTTGGTCTCGGGAGATTGAAAAAAATAAAGATAATTTGCTGCAAAACCATTCATTCTTTTGGATCATATCAAAAGTATGAAAATATATCTGAAGCCTATTAAGAGGCATGATTTAAGTAAGATATTGTGGAACTGATTCCCCACTGTCTTGCACCACATATTGATGATCGTACCTGTGCAAAGTGAGTGTAAAACCCCTAACTGATCAAACCGGTAGTGTTTTAATTAATCTTGCATAGGTGTAAGTGACAATACAAGATGTAAGGCTGTGGAGTATTGGGATGCATGTATTTGCTCATAAGAAAAAAAAAGAATATCAAAAGGGAGGTAGAGCCTGTGTTTCTAAAAAGAAAGCTAATTACAGGATGCCCAGGAACAATAGTAGTGAAACAATGACTATAACAGGGTTTAAAAGAGAACTGGATAAATTCATGGAGGTTAAGTCCATTAATGACTATTAGCTAGGATGGGTAAGGAATGGTGTCCCTAGCCTCTGTTCGTCAGAGGGTGGAGATGGATAGCAGGAGAGAGATCACTAGATCATTACCTGTTAGGTTCACTCCCTCTGGGGCACCTGGCATTGGCCACTGTTGGTACCTTTGGTCTGACCCAGTATGGCCATTCTTATGTTCTTATGTTCTGTAGTCCATGATTTTGTCATCAGTAAAATTTTCTTAACCATTATCATCTAGAAAAAAAGTTAAGATCAGCAGGACTAACTTCTAGGCTAGTGACTTTTCACCTCCTTCTTGGGATTGTCTATTAAACTGCATGATCATGTTATAAGAATGTATAAAAGCTATTTCATGGTCTTTTTAGGACATCATATATCTATAGTATGCAATTTGTTTTCTATGCCAGCGGTAGATTTTACTCCTTAATGTCCTAGCTTTTCTCCAGTGCCATTAATCCTTTCAGGGAGCTGTTGCCATCACTGGGCACAGGATCTTGGCTCAGATCTTAGTTGGTCATAGAAGTTAAATTGCCCTTTGTTTCATGCATGATATTAACAAGATATTTATATTATTCAAATGTTGTGCCTTCTCTTCAGCCACTTGACTGCACTTCTGCATGTAGAAAATAGAGTATGTCCACCTATGTGCCGGTACTTCATAGTTGCAAATAGCTGCATGTCTACTTGAACAATTCTAACACTTGCATAGGTTCAGGTGTTAGATTTTGCTCCCATAGAACCAGTTTATCCCAGGAGAATTTGTGGGTGTAAACTATATGCACACTAGAAATGTTTCTGGGCACCCAAATGCTTTTGCACCTATAACATTCTGACACAGACATGGTACTTTTATATACACATGCAATTTTGAATGCACACAAGTTGAGGCCAACTAGAATTTGAAATTTTGTCTAAAATGTGAGACATTCTGCCCATCTGATAGTTGTGTAGGTCATTTATTTTTTCTCTTAAACCTCTAATCATATAATTTTCACAGTAGAGCATTTTTAACAGTGTTATGATCAGATCAAGTGTTCTACATAGATGGCATGTTAAATTGATCCTGCATGACAAAGATGAATGCTGTGTCAAGTAAGAAAATAATTATTTGTGAATGCATTTTAAAGTAAATAAGCGGACCTCTACAATGGAACAATTACCAATGCCTTTAAACAGTTTTAAAAGTAACTTAAATAGGAACTTGACAACATTAAGGTTTAGAGAAAAGATTCACCCCTGCTTCACACTAATAGCCATCAGGGGCAAAAAAGACAGTAGAGGATGCTTGGCAGCAGAAATTCTGCCAGAGCAAAGACTGCTATACTGCAAAGTGGTATCAACCTGCCCTCTACTGGGGGGTTCTAATGCCATCCATAAAGTGGGCAGCACTGGCAGAGAGGAGGTATGGCTAGTTTAACCATGTCATGTACTAATTCCATTCATCCTTCAGTGTCCAGGATTCTATGAAGATCCAATTAAAAACTAAAACTGTTCTTCCCTCGTTAATCCTGAAGGGAAGTAACTTTCTTCTGGAGCCCAGCAGAAATGTGAGTACTCCATACTGACCTCCCTCCAGCAGTCTGGTTGACTCTAGATCCAAAAGAAGCCCATGTTCGTTATCGCCTGTTATTATAAAAGTAGGAAATACCAGTGACCTTATAGTTATATATGACTGACTTATGTTTTATATCCCTTCTGAACTGAACTTTTTGCTGCTGCTGCTGCAGATTTTATCAGTATATATTAGTATATTTTATTTGCATAAGGAAATTCAGTTTGAACTGCTACTCAGCTATTCCCTTCCTCAACTTCCATCTAGTATTGTGTTATTTTTTGAATTAGTTGCTATCTCTGACTACTTGTGATACTACTCTGTTCCTTTCTTGAAGGATCTTATGTTATTTCATGTGATTCCATGTTAGGCTTTTTTTAATTGTATAAGCCTCATTTGTGAAGTCAGGCTAACTTTTCTGCTTACTTCTTCCTTGCTTCTGCTCCTGCCTTTGCCAAACCACATGATAGCATTTAAACATTTAAACACTGAAATTTTAAAAAGGAGACTAAAGGAGGTAGGTGCCCAAATCCCACTGAATTTTAATGAAACTCTGTAGAACCCTAGATCCAAACATCCCCAAACTTAGGGAAAGCTTAGGTTTGCATCTCAACATCATGGCAAATTACCACATTTAATTAAGCTGGGGTTTAGAACAGGAACAATAGGTACTTTTCTTATCTTGGTTGGCTTCAGAAATCATTGAAAAGAAAAAAAAACATATCTAGTTTACACCCAGATTATTTGAAAAATGACTATCATGTATGGTAGGTCACAATTGTTTGTCCACATCTAATTTCTGATTGGCTGGAATGTTCTTGTGATATTTGAAAATCTTCATCTAAACCTGTTCTGGTATATAAATATTCAAATATTCCATAGCTAGATGATTTTGAGATTTTATCATAAAGATATAACTAACATATTAATAAAAACTCTATTAGTAAATAATTAAAGGATAGTAATCTAACCAAAGCCAGTCAACACAAGTGTATGGAAATATATCTTGTCAAACTAACTTTTATATACATTTTTATGAGATTACAAGTTTGATAAAGATAATGGAGTTGATACTTACACTTCTGTAAAATATTTCACTTGGTACTGCAACATTTTAATTGAGAAACCAGAAGGATACAGAGCAAAAATTAAATGGATTACAAACTGACTAATTTATAGGTCTCAAAGTAGTTGTAAATGAGGAATAAACATTGACTGGTTGACTTTCTAGTCAGAGACCATAAACAATCTTTGTCCTTTACCAGTGATTCTCAAATTTATTTGATCGGGTCCCTTTCTTTGTGCCTGCAGTCATTTATGCCCTCCTCCCCCGACACAAGTACACCCAGCTCTGAAGGGATCAATGAAGGTGAATGAGATAATTTCATCTAAAAATAGAAAGTTATATTAGAAGAGTGCCACAGTGCAGCATAAAAGACCAGCTGCCAGTGGGCAGTTTCAGAGTCTGAGTTAGAGAGAGAGAGTCGATTGGGAGAAGACGGAGGAATGGAAAGCCAGCAAGAAGAACTGCTGAAACAATTGCCAGAGGGAGAGATTGGAGGGGTTGACCAGAGGAAAAAAGACAGTTTAGAACTCTGAAGAAAATACCATAAACATTAGCAGTGGTCACAGCATTAAAGAAGAATACCAAAGGATTTATAAAGCAGCAGCAGTGAATTAAAGGGATACCAATGGATTTATAAAGTAAACATGTCCAGTTTTAAATATACAATTTTAGCTTAGTATAGTCTAGCATAGTATTTAATATGTTTAAACTTGAAGTGTGTGTGTGTTTTCACTGTATTTTACTTATGTAAAACTTAAAGTATAATGTAAGAACTGCTGTCAGCAATTTTGAATCAGGTTTGGATTATGTGATCTAGTTTAATCACAGCTATTGGACTGAAAGAAGTGATTAATTCAGGGTAGTTCTGTGACCTATGTTAAGCAGGAAGCCAGACTAGACAATTCAATAGTTCCTTATGGCCTTAAAAATCTATGAATCTATTAAATAAATGAGATAAATATTGGAATTTCCTGTCAGTTTTCCAGCGCCATGAACTGTCAAGTGCAATGTATACCAAACTGTTGCTTTATCATTTCTAATGCAAGCAGAGATGAACCTCCCAAGGGCAGCTTCAGCTTCCATATTAACATATCAACTGTATTTGTCTGCCTTCTCCACCATTCATTCATAACTCCTGTCATAAATATAAAGGGAAGGGTAAACCCCTTTGAAATCCCTCCTGGCCAGGGGAAAGCTCCTCTCACCTGTAAAGGGTTAAGAAGCTAAAGGTAACCTCGCTGGCACCTGACCAAAATGACCAATGAGGAGACAAGATACTTTCAAAAGCTGGGAGGAGGGAGAGAAACAAAGGGTCTGTGTCTGTCTGTAGTCGTCTTGGCCGGGGATAGACCAGGAATGGAGTCTTAAAATTTTTAGTAAGTAATCTAGACCGCTGCCACCATGTCACGGTTCCTCCCCCACTCTGAACTCTAGGGTACAGATGTGGGGACCTGCATGAAAAACCTCCTAAGCTTATCTTTACCAGCTTAGGTCAAAACTTCCCCAAGGTACAAAATATTACACCTTGGACTGGCCGCTACCACTACCAAACTAATACTGGTTACTGGGGAAGAGCTGTTTGGACACGTCCTTCCCCCCAAAATACTTCCCAAAACCTTGCACCCCACTTCCTGGACAAGGTTTGGTAAAAAGCCTCACCAATTTGCCTAGGTGACTACAGACCCAGACCCTTGGATCTTAAGAATAATGAACAATCCTCCCAACACTTGCACCCCCCCTTTCCTGGGAAATGTTGGATAAAAAGCCTCACCAATTTGCATAGGTGACCACAAACCCAAAACCTTGGATCTGAGAACAATGAAAAAGCATTCAGTGTTTTACAAGAAGACTTTTAATAAAAAATAGAAGTAAATAGAAATAAAGAAATCCCCCCTGTAAAATCAGGATGGTAGATATCTTACAGGGTAATTAGATTCAAAAACATAGAGAACCCCTCTAGGCAAAACCTTAAGTTACAAAAAAGATACACAGACAGAAGTAGTTATTCTATTCAGCACAATTCTTTTCTCAGCCACTTAAAGAAATCATAATCTAACACATACCTAGCTAGATTACTTACTAAAAGTTTTAAGACTCCATTCCTGGTCTATCCCCGGCCAAGACGACTACAGACAGACACAGACCCTTTGTTTCTCTCCCTCCTCCCAGCTTTTGAAAGTATCTTGTCTCCTCATTGGTCATTTTGGTCAGGTGCCAGCGAGGTTACCTTTAGCTTCTTAACCCTTTACAGGTGAGAGGAGCTTTCCCCTGGCCAGGAGGGATTTCAAAGGGGTTTACCCTTCCCTTTATATTTATGACAACTCCTATGTCCCATACATACAGTACTCTGAAAATAAATAAAATCTCCTAAATTGAATTAATTACAGTTGAGCTTTAAAATGCAAAACCAAAACTTGTCACTTGAAACCATATTATAATTACAGGTTTCAGAGTAACAGCTGTGTTAGTCTGTATTTGCAAAAAGAAAAGGAGTACTTGTGGCACCTTAGAGACTAACCAATTTATTTGAGCATAAGCTTTCGTGAGCTACAGCTCACTTCATCGGATGCATACTGTGGAAAGTGTAGAAGATCTTTTTATATACACACAAAGCATGAAAAAATACCTCCTCCCACCCCTCTCTCCTGCTGGTAATAGCTTATCTAAAGTGATCACTCTCCTTACAATGTGTATGATAATCAAGTTGGGCCATTTCCAGCACAAATCCAGGTTTTCTCACCCCCCCCCACACACAAACTCACTCTCCTGCTGGTAATAGCTTATCTAAAGTGATCACTCTCCTTACATTGTGTATGATAATCAAGGTGGGCCATTTCCAGCACAAATCCAGGGTTTAACAAGTACGTCTGGGGGTGGGGGGTAGGAAAAAACAAGGGGAAATAGGCTACCTTTCATAATGACCAAGCCACTCCCAGTCTCTATTCAAGCCTAAGTTAATTGTATCCAATTTGCAAATGAATTCCAATTCAGCAGTTTCTCGATGGAGTCTGGATTTGAAGTTTTTCTGTTGTAAAATAGCGACTTTCATGTCTGTAATCGCGTGACCAGAGAGATTGAAGTGTTCTCCGACTGGTTTATGAATGTTATAATTCTTGACATCTGATTTGTGTCCATTTACTCTTTTACGTACAGACTGTCCAGTTTGACCAATGTACATGGCAGAGCTCTGGGCAATGCTGGCACATGATGGCATATATCACATTGGTCGATGTGCACGTGAACGAGCCTCTGATAGTGTGGCTGATGTTATTAGGCCCTGTGATGGTGTCCCTTGAATAGATATGTGGGCACAGTTGGCAACGGGCTTTGTTGCAAGGATAGGTTCCTGGGTTAGTGGTTCTGTTGTGTGGTATGTGGTTGCTGGTGAGTATTTGCTTCAGGTTGGGGGGCTGTCTGTAGGCAAGGACTGGCCTGTCTCCCAAGATTTGTGAGAGTGTTGGGTCATCCTTCAGGATAGGTTGTAGATCCTTAATAATGCGTTGAGGGGTTTTAGTTGGGGGCTGAAGGTGACGGCTAGTGGCGTTCTGTTATTTTCTTTGTTAGGCCTGTCCTGTAGTAGGTGACTTCTGGGAACTCTTCTGGCTCTATCAATCTGTTTCTTCACTTCCGCAGGTGGGTATTGTAGTTGTAAGAATGCTTGATAGAGATCTTGTAGGTGTCTGTCTCTGATTGAGGGGTTGGAGCAAATGCGGTTATATCGCAGAGCTTGGCTGTAGACGATGGATCATGTGGTGTGGTCAGGGTGAAAGCTGGAGGCATGTAGGTAGGAATAGCGGTCAGTAGGTTTCCGGTATAGGGTGGTGTTTATGTGACCATCGTTTATTAGCACTGTAGTGTCCAGGAAGTGGATCTCTTGTGTGGACTGGACCAGCTTGAGGTTGATGGTGGGATGGAAATTGTTGAAATCATGGTGGAATTCCTCAAGGGCTTCTTTTCCTTTGGTCCAGATGATGAAGATGTCATCAATATAGCGCAAGTAGAGTAGGGGCGTTAGGGGACGAGAGCTGAGGAAGCGTTGTTCTAAGTCAGCCATAAAAATGTTGGCATACTGTGGGGCCATGCGGGTACCCATAGCAGTGCCGCTGATTTTAAGGTATACATTGTCCTCAAATGTAAAATAGTTATGGGTAAGGACAAAGTCACAAAGTTCAGCCACCAGGTTAGCCGTGACATTATCGGGGATAATGTTCTTGACGGCTTGTAGTCCATCTTTGTGTGGAATGTTGGTGTAGAGGGCTTCTACATCCATAGTGGCCAGGATGGTGTTATCAGGAAGATCACCGATGGATTGTAGTTTCCTCAGGAAGTCAGTAGTGTCTCGAAGGTAGCTGGGAGTGCTGGTAGCATAGGGCCTGAGGAGGGAGTCTACATAGCCAGACAATCCTGCTGTCAGGGTGCCAATGCCTGAGATGATGGGGCGCCCAGGATTTCCAGGTTTATGGATCTTGGGTAGTAGATAGAATATCCCAGGTCGGTGTTCCAGGGGTGTGTCTATGTGGATTTGATCTTGTGCTTTTTCAGGGAGTTTCTTGAGCAAATGCTGTAGTTGCTTTTGGTAACTCTCAGTGGGATCAGAGGGTAATGGCTTGTAGAAAGTGGTGTTGGAGACCTGCCGAGCAGCCTCTTGTTCATATTCCAACCTATTCATGATGACAACAGCACCTCCTTTGTCAGCCTTTTTGATTATGATGTCCTAGTTGTTTCTGAGGATGTGGATGGCATTGTGTTCTACATGGCTGAGGTTATGGGGCAAGTGATGCTGCTTTTGATGAAAGCCTGGATTTGTGCTTTAAATGGCCCAACTTGATTATCATACACATTGTAAGGAGAGTGATCACTTTAGATAAGTTATTACCAGCAGGAGAGTGGAGTGGGAGGAGGTATTTTTTCATGCTTTGTGTGTATATAATATCTTCTACACTTTCCACAGTATGCATCCGATGAAGTGAGCTGTAGCTCACGAAAGCTTATGCTCAAATAAATTGGTTAGTCTCTAAGGTGCCACAAGTACTCCTTTTCTTATTATAATTACAGGCTTCAGAGTAACAGCCGTGTTTGTCTGTATTTGCAAAAAGAAAAGGAGTACTTGTGGCACCTTAGAGACTAACCAATTTATTTGAGCATAAGCTTTCGTGAGCTGCAGCTCACTTCATCGGATGCATACTGTGGAAAATACAGAAGATGTTTTTATACACACAAACCATGAAAAAATGGGTGATTATCACTACAAAAGGTTTTCTCTCCCCCCGCCTCACTCTCCTGCTGGTAATAGCTTATGTAAAGTGATCACTCTCCTTACAATGTGTATGATAATCAAGGTGGGCCATTTCCAGCACAAATCCAGGTTTTCTCCCCTCCCCCCCCACACAAACCCACTCTTCTGTTGGTAATAGCATAATCACTTGAACTAGTTTTCAGTGTAGTTTTCCACTTCTGGTATGTTATGAATGTGCTCTTTCCTTATCGGAGGATGCTCATAGTTAAAATGAAAAGGCATGATCCACACTAACTGAAATCAATAGGAGTTTTATCAGTGGTTTCAACATGAGCAGGATTGAGCTCCAATTTTTTATCCACTAATAGATCCTTTTGTAATATTGGCCACAAAGAGTGCTATCCTACAGTCTTAGCTCATGCAAAATTTCCATAGCCATACTCACACTATTCCTTTAGTGGGAATAGTGTGAGTAAGGACTGCAGGATCAGCCCTTTAACGTACTGTAGTAAACTACTGGTAATTTAAAGTTTCCCCGTTCAGACCTTTTTAGTTGTTGTTCTTTGGTCAGTCATTTCATGGGAATTTTTAGTATTTGGTTTTTGGATCTGGTGACATTTTCTCAAGTGTTTAAAGTCTCTAGTAACTCCAACACATTTACTGAGTCAACATTTTTTCAGTTTCCATTCTAAACCCTAATAAAGTTAATGGAAGTCTTTTCATTTACTTGAATAGATATTGGATAGTGGCCTCAAAAACTAACTACTACTTTGTGAATGAAGCTACTGTTCATTCTTCACACATTGGATGAAATCCTCACCCCATTTTGCCTCTGACAACAATGTTTCTAGACAGGCTATTGTCTCTCATGATATTCCAGTGAAATAGTTCCAATATATTTTGCAATTTTATTGCGCTTTTCATAGAAGTCTTAAAATGTTTAGTTAAATTAATGAATTAAATATTGTCAGTGTACAATCTTAATTTCTTCAGTTTAAATTAAAGTAGGGAGATGATTTTGAATGATGAAGTATCCATGAGTGAAATCTTTTCCCCACTCAAGTCAATGGCAAAACTCTCATTGATGTCAGTGGGTCCAGTATTTCACCCCATGTGTATAAAAATATTTTGTAAATATAATCCAGGAAACCTCTTTTAAAAGATGGAAGAGAAATTTGTATTAACTTCAGTGAAAGTTTCTTCCTAGTTAACCGAGTCTTTTAGATAGTTCCAATTCACTTGTGGGACACACACTGATTTAGGTCTATTTTCTTTTAGTCAGTTGCTAAGAAATGATTAAATCATAGAATGCTAGCATACTGAACCCCATTAAATTAGAAAGAAGATCAAAGCTGTGGTTGTTAGATAACCTGAGTGCTGTGTGGTATTCTTTTACTTATGGACTTTGTTGCTCACAGTGTGAGGGTGTACAATACAGGGTTCTCTCTAGAGATTGAATTTCAAAGAGTTATGTATCTGTGATTGAAGAAAAAAAATCTTCTCTCCAGGTAGATGTTCCTAAGAAAGATTAATAAAACCAACGAAAGGATCCTCTTCAGAAGAAATCACATCTCTAGCCATCCTGTGTATGTGTCACAAAGTTGTACGTCAGAATAATATTGAGGAAATATAATCATGTCTCTTGAAATCAGCGTATGAACAATAGGGAGACAGATCTTCAGGAGGTTTAAATAAATGAGGTTTGTTTGACTGGTGTCAATTAAGCTTCACTGAAGTAAGCTGTAGATCTTGTCCTGGAATAATACACCTATACAGCACCATGATTCCCTGAGATGAAACAAGGCCATATAGAGTAAATACTGCCTTTGATCTCTGTATGCAACTCTCATTAAGATCATTTGGAGTTCTGCTATGAGGTAAAGGTAGTTTATGCTCTTTGAATAAATTAATATATGAAAATATATATGTGGTATTATATTTTAAATATGTTGGAGCTACCTGTATGAAAAGTTCTGCAGCAATGGCAGGGGAAAGAAACCCTGAAAACTCAACTAGAGAAGATTAAAAATCCATATTCCAGACTTGTGGCTATATTTGTCTGAATATATATATATATATATATATATACATTACCCTATACCTTTCATGCTACTGTTAAAGCAGTACAATTTCTGTGTCCACACAAAAAATAATGTAGAGAGTTAAAATACAACCTACCAATCTGGTAGCTTTGTATCCTCTACCCTATGGTGGACATTTTACTATTATGGCCCAGCCAGGAGAAGTGGGAAAAGTGATAAACTGTAAACCAATCCTCACTCACCCCCCTCTCTACATACACATGACCCCAACATTTTTCCTAGCTACATCCACAGTTGCAGACTTTTCCCCTTGCCACTCTGTTCTTACCAGTTCCTCACATATTGCTTAGATATGTGACGCTACAAAATTTACACTGCAAGTTTTGCACTGAACAAATATTAATTGCTTTATAATTTCATATTGAATATTTCTGTAATATTTTGGCATTTGTTTCATAGATATTAAAATTGCCACTGAACTTATAACTTCTTCCTGATATTGGACTTGTAACTATAAAATTAAATTTAAAAAAATCTACTTGTACAGTTATCGTTTCCAAGCTGATTATTCGATTGGTCTCCTTAGGACAGGGTATGACAACTGGACACTTGTGATAGCCACATGTAAAGCACAATCCCTCAAGAAAATAGTTTCCCCTTGGACTAAAATCAGTTCTCAACAACCAGTAGGTCCTGGCTGGTAGACAAAACAGAAGTTATTTTCACAGAATTCTTTCACTCTTTTGTCCCCATACAGAAAGCCATTGCATTCCATGGGTCTCCAATGAGCTTTATGAAGGAAGGGAGAGCTCTGTTTTAAGACCCCAAACTGTCAAAGCACTTAAATGTCTACTGACATAACTTTAATCATGTGCTTAAAGTTAAGCAGGTACGTACGTGCTTTGCTAAATAGAGATGGTTGTGAACACATGCTTAAAGATATGAAGCTGTATGAGAGGTCTCCATTTCTTACCCAGACTCTGCCATCTTGAGAAGCTGGGCTTTGGTTGCCTGATCAGTTCAAAGAGGTGTAACTAACTCCCCTTGTGCAGAGGCCAGCATAAGTTGTACACCACTTAAATCCCACTGATGCCCATAGTCCCCGAATACAGGGGTAAATTTCAGACACATTCAGGGAAGCTCCTAAGAGTCTGTTTAAATGCAAGCACTTGATTGCACAGACACTGTCAGTCTGCCATTGAAGCTTCAGAAGAACAACCTTCTCTCTCTGTGTGTGACAGGAATAGAAAAGGGAGATCACAGTATAAATACCAAACAATTATCTCACTCTATTACCCCCAAACTCTTCTGTCCTGTGGTGCAAGTCGCTGGGTGTAAGGTCAGCACACATGTTCTGAATGTGTTTATCGCTTTAAAAATGTTATGCATCAGTCGTTAGAATCCTCTTTAGAATTGTACTCATGCATCAGAACATAAAAGTGCACTCCAAAAGTTCATGAAGTGTTCGTAAGCACTTCAGTTCATAAAAAGGAATGAACATTTTTGAGAAATGATTCTTGATTGCTTCTTAGTGTTTATGAAGCAAAACAACACGTAAAACGGAATACATTTAGTCCCTTAATCCAGCTGATGAAATGTAGCTAAAAACTATTTTATGCGGTTTTATGGTTATTCCTCAAAGATCTTTGCACTAAGAATTATGGGTATAACAATTTAGCCACTAAAAAGCTCTAACATGAATTTACAAAAGGTCAACTAAGGACACAGTTTTGGGGTTTTACCAAGACCTCTTTCACTTGGTTCCTCAAGAACTTAGTTTGATTCCAGTCTCGTCCTTTAACATTTTCTTTAACATTTTTACTTTTTACGAATCTCACAACCCCAAGCTGTTTAATTCCCTCTGAATTCTGCAGTGTTAATTTGTGCAAAAACTCTTCACTCTTTCTTTAAATTACATACTTAATTTTTAAAGTGACACATTCTTAGCTGATTTTTTTTTTTGGCATCTCTATGCTTATTTGTTATGGTTTATGTGCTTATTTTTTAACTTATACACTTTGCCTGCAAATTTGTAGTCACTAAATACCGTCCTTGCAGGATGGCTCCTTTTAACTTTGGATTTATGGAAATAAACATCAGACACTGTTTTCTCCCTGAACTTTCAGGATTTTTTTTTCCAATTTAATTTGTTTCCTTCTTTAAAACCTTCCTTTGCTCTTTATGCTTTTCACATCCATTCCTTGGGGTGGAACATTTTGTTTGTAAGATTTTAGCCACCAGAAATAATCCTTCTGAAACTGTTGCTTTGATTTGGGCTTTCTTTTCCTGGGGAGGCGGAGACTACATATTTTCTGAAAATTTCAGATGCATTTAACAAACCTCTGCTAAGCATTGTCCCTCCTGTCCCTGTACCGCTTTCTGAAGTTCCTTTTTCATATGGTCGTAGTTTCCCCTTAATACTTCTCTGGGGAATCCGTAGGGTTTGCCATTAGATTTAATCTACTTCTCCAGCATGATACTAACTTCATCATATTTAAACCCTTTAACCCTTTCAATACCATTTTTCTTAATGCCAGGTTGTGACCCTCACACCATAGGTGCCAACTATGAAAAAAATATATCGGGTGATTAAGACTCACTGGCAGCCAGCTCTCCTTCCCCACCACAGTGCCTCCTGCCCACCAGTGGCCTTGCCGATCAACTCCTCCCCGTCCCTTCCAGCACCACCCACCCGCTGTTCTGCAGTGTGGAGGAGGCACTAGAAGGGAGGCGAAGGAGTGGAGATGGGGTGCCCTTGGAGGAAGGGATATAATGGTGTGGGAAAAGGTAGGAGCTTTGGAGAAGGGGGTGGGGGCAGGGTCTGAGTCAGAGCGGGGGTGGGGCAGGAGTGGGGGCTTTGAGGAAGGGGTCGCATGGGGGTGTGGCCTGGGGCAGAGCCGGGGGGTTGAGTACCCCCGGGGCCCATAGGAAGCTGGTGCCTGTGCCTCACACTATGGCGTATATACATTCCTGCTCCAGCCCCACTATATTGGAGTTTCCCTGACACCTCTTCCATTTGGCTCCACAAGAACTCAGTTAATCTTCAGTCTCATCACTCAGGTTCCTTTATTTGGCATACAGCAAAGCTAAACTGAGTTGATTAGGCTATATCTACACTTATGGCGATGCGAAAAGTATAGGCACTGCATGCCCAGCTAGCACAAGTATAAACAGCAGTGTAGACAGCGAGATACAAGCTCAGGAGAGTAGAGTGCCAGACATTCCTGAATCAAAGGTATATATACTATAAAGCTCTTTACCTGTCCAGTCAGTGCATCCCACATCCACACTGATATTTTTACCATTGTAGTGTCCTGCTGTCTTCCTTCTGCCATAACGTTTCATCTCAGCAGTAAAAAGCCCTGCCAGCAGGTAAAGGCTCCAGAAGCTCCCTGCTGCTGGAGCCTTTCACGGAGGCTTGTAGTTACACACCCCAGTGATAAATGTGGACACAGCCACAGCTTTCACTGTGACATGTATCTACATGTGTAGTGCCTGTAGTCTACACACCACCGTAAGTGTAGACATAGCCCTAGAGCAACCTGAGGACTGCCTTAAATTATGCAAAATGAGGAGGTCCTCTAAAAGCTGTTACACCATCAAAGGATCAGCTATAGCACCATGGGATTCTCCTTCTCCTGGCCAGGGCCCTGAAACACCCTATTCGTACAAACAAAACCACAGTCTAAAACTTATTGTAGTCTATGGTCTTGAGGAGGGGAATACAAGTGGAGAGAAGGCACAAGAAGTCTTTAACCCTACATAAGGGCTGGGAATAATGTCAGTCCTGGCAGTCCTCTGAATGTGACTTCTCTAGGTCAGTGCTGCAGCTGGGATTAGCTTTCCCATATCAGACAGGGTGAGGAATAGCAGTTAGTGTCAGAGGGATTGGAATGATGCTTTTACCCCCTTCCCTGTCACACTGGCCATACGTGGAGGGAGTTCAGGCTGTACCCTGTAAAAGGGCGAAACAGCAGCTGCCCTCAAGCATAACACCTCTATAGCTCTTGCTAGGCTGATGAGCCTCTGCATCTATCCTAACAAAGGCTGTGGCTTTAAGGCATGACTGAGCCTGCAATATTTTATTTATCTAATACATTCAGGAGTGTTGACATTCCTAGTGGCTAAGTACTCACATGTACTGGGGACACAGGATGGCTAAGGACGCTGGATACCTACATGTAGCCAGGGCAAAGCCATCCCATATCAATAGTGACTGAAAGCTATAGAAATTTGTTGGGTTATTGCATCCATTATAGTCTTCATGCCAATCAAATGCCAAGTGGACAAGAGGGCTCTCACAATTGGTTTTTTTTTTTCTTATTTGTATTCTCAGCAAAGAGGGTAAAGACTGAA
The DNA here is from genome assembly GCF_965140295.1 of Lepidochelys olivacea. Lineage (NCBI taxonomy): Eukaryota > Metazoa > Chordata > Testudines > Cheloniidae > Lepidochelys > Lepidochelys olivacea. Next base: position 175,206,703 of record NC_140411.1, read on the forward strand.
TGGACATCTACACTGAATTAATCTCTTTTTCTCTACAGGTCTTTGTTACATTCTGGATTGATGCAGTTTGGAAACACAGCGTGGAGAATCTTGCACTACTGCCGACTGAGTTCTATCTATTTAAACACAGAGGACTTCAGTTTTCAGAGATGTCATACTGGCATCTTCTATAAGCACTAAAATATAATTTATTTTTTTAAGTTCCAGAGCACATTACAGAACCACAATTTTAAAATGTCAGTAATGACAGTCCCATGTATTAGATTCTTGAGCACTCACATGCAAAATTAGTACATTCAGAGATGATGTACAAATTCCTATGAGCATATTGTGGTATTCAAAATGTATGTCAAGTCATGCAGGGCACACAAAGGACAATGTGGCCATCTGGTTAATGTGTCAACACAATACATGCTATTTACCAAAGCAAAAAATAACATACAAGAAAAAAGACATTGTCAGCATAGTGGTGGCAAGCCAGATTCTTCCCTATGATGGCTGTGAATAGTCCAGTGCTGAATTGCACCGAGCATTGCAAATACATCATAGCTTGTATCAAAAGCACTTCTTAATGTTAAACTGTGTGTAGCCTGAGATTTTTGCAACTGGACAGAGAAGGCATGGGAGATGCTTTGTGGTTTTTTGGCACCCAGAGGGAAACAGAGAGTTTTAATAATGGGGACAAGATGCATCTCTTCCCTCTCTTCCTCTTCCCCTTCCCCTAGTGGATAGAGTTAAAAGTTACTCGAAATTTTGAGGTGTGGCTTGAAATCCTGCTTCTACGCTTGATCAACCCTTGTCAGCAACCAGCTGCCCCTCTGTTCTCACCCCAATATCCACCACTTCAATAACTCCAGATACAATAGCTGAACATTTCTGCTAAAATAGTGTCTGCTAAACAGCAATGTTAACATTTAATCTAGTACTGGAATTATGATTCTCTTTACTACTTTAATGCCATTTCAAATTATTTTATGGATTTGGGGGGGGTTACTTATTTATTTTTCCCCTCCTTTCATTAGGTGTCATTAGTGGTATGAGTGTTAACTAGTCTAATCAATTATAAATAGAGGCATGACCTGCTAAAGAGTGAGATCAGTCTGACACATTTCTCACCACCCGTGTTTTTTCCTTGTTCATAGTTTTGTGTTCTAGAGCATTTATTAAATTATTAAATTATTTTAAAACACTGAATTCCTAAATAAACACTGAGTTCCTAAATAAACAGTATTTCAGAGTCCTGTAGCATATTTGTCCTAGATTCTGATTCACTTCTCTTATCAACTCACGGTTAGAAAAATGGCTAGCAAAGCAGATCATCAATGGATATATTATATTATCACATATTTTGCACCTTTAATCAGTCAGCCACTTAAAATAGCTAGTCAAATACTTTTAATTAGTTAAATTAAATTAGTTAATGTTGGAGCACTTTGAACATGGAGCATGAATTCTGATTGCTAAATCTTATTTTCAGAGAAACGTGATCTGAACAAAACCAAAGCATCTACTTATAACTTAATTAGATAAATGTAATCAGGGTAAGGGGATTATTTTTGTTTTCCATTTACTTTCCTTGTTCAACTCCTTGTCTTTATTTAGTCTTTCATTCTTTCTCAATTTTCCATGTTCTTAGAAATAAGAGATGGAAGAGATTAATGAGCCAATTTTGTCCAATTGCTCGTTAATGCAGTGTTGTTCCTTAAGATACATTTTCTAGTGCTTTGTCTAGTCCCACCTTAAATCAGTCAACCAATGGTGCAGTATAGTAGTCCCGTTCTTTGCTCAGTTTCACCCTGTTATTATTCAGTACAGGCTAGTGACCCACCCAAAACTAAAAAAGCTCTTTCCTCAAGAGGAAGGAAAGGTAACAGCAAAAGAGCTATTAACCACAGCAACTTGCAGAAGCTTGCCTGTGTATTGTCAAAGGCATAGACAGAAATTATTTCTGATGCAGCTGACAGTAGGGCAATGAAGGACACTCTCAATAACTTCCTGCAAATGTCTGGAAACAAGCTTTCACGCTTTCTGATAAATGCCAGGCAAAACAGTTAACTGTAAATTAGTTTGCATAGCACTTGGAAGACATGCAATGATGAATAAAAGCCACATGAAGGGGGGTTCATTTAAAAAATGGACTCTTAAAACCCCCAGTTGTCAACCTGATTGTGTTATTTGAAATATCGATAGTTCTAAGTATAGGAGATACCACAAATAATATTAAACATCCATTTTTGGTGGCACCCATCATATTGCAGTGTAATGAAAATTGTTTTAAAATTACAAGCTACTACTGGTTTCCTGGTCCTGCATTCCAGTGTAGGGAGCTCTGTGTGAACTGGGTCTTTAAGAGTCAGTCTTAAAGAGCCATCCTCGAGTAAATTGGGATGAGTTTTGGCTCTCTGTGTTAGGGAGCAGCCTGCTTTATCTCTCTGTATTTTTTCTTTGTGTGTGTCAGGATTCTGGATTGTCAGAAACAAAGTATGTTACTTTTCAGCCTTCCAGAAAGAGTATTTATGTTTTTTATCTAATATCTCTTTGTGTATACCATGAACATAGCATATTTTACTTATTTTTATTACAAAAGGTGGATCTTGAGTAGCTCTTTCAGCTAAGGTGTGGAAAAAAAAATCTGAGTCACTTAAAGACAGTGACCTCCACGGAAGGTTGGTTCTAGGTTTTGTGGGGTGCATGCGAATACAGATGGTTCCTTCACCACTAATAACAAGATCTGTGCATCAGGTTTGAATGTGAATGGACCCCTGCTATGTAATGTGTAGCTTAAGCCTAAATCTGACATTGCCTCCACTATTCAATGCAGCGACTGATTCAGTGACATAATTTCCCCCAATAGCCATACGATGTGCTGTGTAGTGAGATGTGAGAGGAACTGTGCTTTGTCTGGAACGAAGTGATTCTGTATTAGTACTGCTTCTACTCCTGGCTTGGGCTGGATTTTTCTCTGCCACTGGCCACGTAAGAGATGAGACAATTTGGGTGATGAACATCAGTGTTGATATAAGGGCAAAATTTCTGCTGTTGATAATGCATATAAGCATACCATTAGGATTAAGGAGTAAGATGACACAGAAGTAGAGAAAGGAGACTCATTTCAAGGCATGCTACCAGCCCATCTCTCTCACACAGGAACAGTGACTCCAAATTATTGGCACTGAACATAGTGAGTGATATCCTGTTTTGCTTTGCTGTACTTTGGGACATGTTTGTTGCACACTAAGTTGCTGTGCTTGATAATGGGAACTCATTACACCAAAGAGGATTATAAGGTTTTATGAATTTCTATCACAACATACAATAGATGTTGATGACTTAAGTGTAATTTCGCACTCTGGCTCCCCACTCTCTTTATTGCAATTTCTCAGCAAACTAGCTATTTTGCATTGAAACATTGGGAAAATGTTAATTTCTGTTCACATGTTAATGAGAGAGCCATATTCACTTAAAATGAACTCATTCTGGGGTCTTTGAGTTCTGTGAATGAAAAGGGCTGTGTAACTGCTAAGTGTTATGGTTGTCAGCACTCAAACAGTTGTGAAAAGTCTATAAAAAAGACAAAGTTTAATATCACGCGCTGACTAGCTGGAATTCTTTCCTGAGACTTGGAAACCTCCCAACAACTTCCTCGTGTACCCATGCATTAGACCAAGCAGCAATCAGTGGAGAAACTGAATACAAGCCCATTGATGTTACAGGACTGCATTTGTCAATAGTCATGCTAGTCAGCATACTTATTGTTGAAATCACCTACCTTTCATTTGTACAATATTCATATTTTTTAAATAAATGCATTCAAACATATCCCTTTATATGCAGAATATTTGCACTGTCCTTGCAGCCCTACCCATATGCACAAGGTACCAATTTCTTTTTAGAGACCTCTTGACTCTGGTCCTTCTAAAGTGCAGTTCGCCTAGATGCAATTGTCACAGACACATTAGAGCTGCTTAGATAGATTTGTTTAGGAAGATTCTTAGACAATACATTAAAAGCTCTCCTTACTGCTCTCTTTCACCTCTCAGTCATTCCTTACTTAAAAAGGGAATATTCTTGGAATCTGTTTTAGCTGATAGCCATTCCCCTCCATTCTAGGTTTCATTGCTAAAATGAGGTAAAGTTAACAATCTTTTTCTGCATGAGCTGAAATGGCTCATCCTTTGATGCCCATTTACAATGAAATAATGTGAAAAACACAAGCTTGATTCTTGGGGAATTTAATGCTTTTACAGTTTTGTCCCTTCATTGGTTAATTTTAAGAGGGTTATGGTGCATTATTTTACAGTGTACAGTTTAATGTGAAGAAACTGTATTCTTTTAACATTTCATTCTTTCTAACATTTCAATTTTTAGCCTGTGATGCATGGCACACTCATTCAGCTAGCAGTTATGGTCTTCTAAGAGCTCATTTAAAAAAATTCTGAGATTCTATGATAAATACAAAAAGACAGAAGATATGAATTGCAATAATAGCAGTTGATATTTTAAAGAACCCCAGGTCCTTTCTGGCAGTCCATGGACCTATATAGTAATATGGCCTACCACGACCTGGCCCAACGGATTATCCCATAAACCAGACAACACTCAACCTTCATAAACAGGACAGGGCTATCTCATGCCAATCCTCACCCAAGTCTTTATTGGAAGATTTCACTTTCATGAATCAACATAATCCACAGTTGCATTAAACTCTGCAAACTTTGATAAATAATATAGCTTACCTGACCATCATATTAGTCCTGATACATAAGGTGAAAAATGTGATATGTTAGAAATCACACTACACACCACATGAGCTTAAGTAACGAACAACTGATGAAAATAACTGATTCCTCTACTCCAGGGATGGGTAGGTGGGAACTTTGCTGAAATTAACAACATAGTTCTTGCAGATGAAGGATCCACACTGGGACGGCTGCACCAATATCCCAGGTTGTAAAGTGCACATGCAAATAAGGCACTCTCCAAAAGTGGCAGCTCTTCAGAGAGTACCCTTCAATGAGCAGCCGAGCAGCCACAGAAGCAGAGGAACAAGAGGCACTGTAAATAAAAATATTATTTCTATTTTATAATCTTTAAAGGAAAATAGATAATGTGGACCAAATCCTAGCCCCATATTTTGAAGCAGTAAGGGGTGAACTGATCCCTTTTTTCATACAGTACATTGCTGTAACCTTAGTGCAAAATCGTGAGGGTGGCTGCTTCTGGCTTTCAAAGGAAGGTAGAGAGTCCTCAGTCATTCAATGGGTGGGCGATGTGGTGTTCTTAAGAAAAATAGTACAAGCCATATTTGTTCACAGTTACATTGGTGCCAATTCATCAGGATAGTGTAACAGAGCAGAATTGACCATATATAATGAATACACAAGTCTGAGTTATGGTTTCTGTGGGAATCATGGGTAAGATCCTCATCCCCACTCTGGCTCCTTTACACTGGGTAACAGGGCTGGAATGCCATAAAATGCACCAAAACCCCAGTTCTGGTTGTGGGAGAGTCCCATCCCCCTCATGGGGCAGTCTCATGAGCATCCTTACAGAGTAAGTCCTTCAGGAAGTGTTGAGATGCCACACTTCCTGTACACTCTTCATGCAGTCTTTGGTTTTCCTGTGACAACCTTCCTGATGGGAGCAGAAACAAAGGAACCCAGTGTTAGGGAAAAAGGGTTTCCCTCCCTTCTAGGGTTGGGAGGGTAGCCTTCCCTGGACTTCTGTATTAGACAAACAAACACAGAGTAGAGCAGTTTTGGCTGCAGCCAGAAAGTAGAAGTGAGTTTTGTTACCTCATTTCTGTACATACTTTATGTTCCTAATAAATGACTTATCTTGAAACCAGTCTCTGCTCATCAGTAAGATACTACAGTGAGAACCCCCTTGCAAGCTCTGACATAGGAGTGCATTGTGCATGGGGCCACAACCCAAACAGCACAGGTGCTCTACCGAGCTACAGGTCATGAGGCTGCTGTAATTTAGACAAGCCCCCAGTGTTGTTACTCTAGTTGACTGCTTTAGCCCTTGGAAACGACCCAATACTGGGAGGGTGCAAAGGTGGCTTACAGCCATTTTACTATACCCTTTCTCTGGAACAGTCTGTTCTGTGCTAGTGTAGCAGCACAGACTCTCACCCCAGAAGTGAAAATCTGGCATTTGCATATTTACATTCCCAGCCTCAGTGCTGCATTGCTATTCTTTTATTTGAACAGTAATTTGTCCTCTCTGTTCCTAAGGCCTGGTCTATAATACGAGGTTATGTCAGATTTAGCAGCATTAAATCGAATTAACCCTGCACCCGTCCACACAATGAAGCCATTTTTTTCGACATAAAGGGCTCTTAAAACCGATTTCTGTACTCCTCCCCAACGAGGAGATTAGCGCTGAAATCGACATCGCCGTTTCAAATTAGGGTTAGTGTGGATGCAATCTGAAGGTATTAGCCTCCGGGAGCTATCCCACAGTGCACCATTGTGACCTCTCTGAACAGCACTCTGAACTTGGATGCACTGGCCAGGTGTACAGGAAAAGCCCCGGGAACTTTTGAATCTCATTTCCTGTTTGGCCAGGTGAGCTCATCAGCACAGATGCAGTCCCAGAATCGAAAAAGAGCTTCAGCATGGACCCAACAGGAGGTACTGGATCTGATCACTGTATGGGGAGAGGAATCCGTGCTATCAGAACTACGTTCCAAAAGATGAAATGTCAAAACATTTCAAAAAATCTCCAAGGCCATGAGAGACAAAGGCTATAGCAGGGATGCAACACAGTGCCGCGTGAAACTTAAGAAGCTCAGAGAAGTGTACTAGAAAACCAAAGAATCAGACGGATGCTCCAGGACAGAGCCCCAGACATGCGGCTTCTACGCTGAGCTGCATGCAATTCTAGGGGGGGCTACCGCCACTATCCCACCCCTGTCCGTGGTCTCCGATGATGGGGTACTCTCCGCCATGCCTGAGGATTTTGCGGACAGGGAACATGAGGAGGAGGAGGACGAGCTTGAGGAGAGCACACAGCACCCCGTTCTCCCCGACAGCCAGGATCTTTTTATCACCCTGACTGAAATACCTTCCCAACCCAACAAAGCCAGAGAAGGGACCTCTGGTGAGTGTATCTTTTAAAATATAATACATGTTATAAAAGCAAGTGTTCTTTTAACAATTAAGTAGCCCTGAGGACTTGGGATTCATTCGTGGCCAGTACAGCTACTGGAAAAGTCTGTTAACATGTCTGGGGATGGAGCGGAAATCCTCCAGGGACATCTCCATGAAGCTCTCCTGGAGGTACTCTAAAAGCCTTTGCAGAAGGTTTCTGGGGAGAGCAGCCTTATTCTGTCCTCCATGGTAGGACACTGTACCACGCCATGCTAGTAGCAAGTAGTCTGGTACCATTGCACGACAAAGCCTGGCAGCGTATGGTCCCGGTGTTTGGTGGCATTCAAGCAACATCCATTCTTTATCTCTCTGTGTTATCCTCAGGAGAGTGATATCGTTCATGGTAACCTGGTTGAAATAGGGGGATTTAATTAAGGGGACATTCAGAGGTAGCCATTCCTACTGGGCTGTTTGCCTGTGGCTGAAAAGAAATCCTCCCCGCAGTTATCCACGTGGTGAGGGGGAGGGAGCATTGGTGCTGAGCTGTTCGCGTTTGGCTAGCAGGGATCTTTCCTGATACCAGCCACGCAGTAGGGTGAGGGGTAAAGTAATCATCCCAGAGAATTGAATGGGGTCAGGGGTTAGTTTGGTTTCTGCTGCTGCACATTAGCAGGAAAATTGCAGCACTAAATGGCCAACTCAACATGCTTTGCTTGATATGGGAAAGGAGGGTGCTGCTGTTATGAAGGTTGCAGAAGCCGAAAGACTATAGCTTACCATGGCCGCCAGCAAGTTGAATTCTGTTGCCCAGCACGGCATGTGGGATCTCTGACACCAAAGCCTCAGGCACTCAATATAAGATGAAAAATGTGACCTCGTACCAAAATCACATGTGCTATGTAATGTGAATAGTGTTGTACTCCATGAAAGAGTATAGCTATTGTTCTGTAAAATGTATCTTTTTAAATACTTAACTCCTGTTTTTTCCTCCAGCAGCTGCAAATGTTTCAAGCCACCCCCCTCCATCCCAAAGGCTATCTCAGATAAGGCAGTGAAAAAAAGCAAGCGCGATGAAATGTTCTCTGAGCTCATGCAGTCGTCTGGCACTGACAGAGCTCAGCAGAATGTGTGAAGGGACGCAACAGCAGAGTACAGGAAAGTGGCAGATGAACACGAGGAGAAATAGTGGCAGGAAGATCAGAGGAGGCATGACACAACAGTGGGGCTACCGTGTGATCAAACGGATATGCTCCAGGGTCTGGTGGAGGTTCATGAACGGTAGCAGTATCACAGACTGCCAATGCAGCCCATGTTTAACCGCCCTCTCCCGAGGTTAACCGCCCTCTCCCCAAGTTCCCTAGCCTCCTAACCCAGATGCCCAAGAATGGGGCGGGGGAGCGGAGGGAGGCTCCGGGCACCCAACCACTCCACCCAAGTGGACAGCCCAAGCAAAAGAAGGCTGTCATTCAACAAGTTTGAAAGTGGCCTTTTTCTTCTCTCCTACCCTCCTCCCACACCACACCTGGGCTACCTTGTGAGTTATCTCCCTATTTTTATAATCAATTAATAAAGAATACATGTTTTTTTAAACAATAGTGACTGTATTTCCTTTGCAAGCAAGCTGTGATCGAAGTGGGAAGGGCGAGTGGATCACAGAGAATTTAGAGTCAACCAAGGGGGCAGGTTTTCATCAAGGAGAAACAAACAGAAGTGTCACACAGTACCCTGGCCAGTCATGAAACTGGTTTTCAAAGCTTCTCTGATGTGCAGCGCTTTCTGCTGTGCTCTTCTTCTAACCACCCTGGTATCTGGCTGTGCATATTCAGCAGCCAGGCAATTTGCCTTAACCTCCCAGCCCACCATAAACGTCTCCCACTTACTCTCACAGAGATTGTGAAGCACACAGCAAGCAGCAATAACAATGGGAATATTGGTTTAGCTGAAGTCTGAGTGAGTCAGTAAACTGTGCCAGTGACCCTTTAAACGTCCAAATACACAATCTACCACCATTTTGCACTTGCTCAGCCTACAGTTGAACAGCTCCTTACTACCATCCAGGGTGCCTGTGTACGGCTTCATGAGCCAGGGCATTAAGGTGTAGGCTGAGTCCCCGAGGATAACTATAGGCATTTCAACATCCCCAACAGTTATTTTCTGGTCTGGGAAGTAAATCCCTTCCTGCAGCCATTTAAACAGACCAAAGTTCCTGAAGATGTGTGCATCATGAACCTTTCGCAGCCATTCCACGTTGATGTCGGTGAAACGTCCCTCGCAGCACCACTGAAAAGTACCCTGTTAGGATATAGATATTCAGGCCTGTCTGCAAAGGCCTGTACTTTAAGAATTTAGGTGTATTCTTATCACTTGGATAATTATAGAGGTATAAAAGAAAGAATCAAAATCACTATCTGCTGGTGTAAGGGCCTTCTCTTACTGTGACAGTCTGAGGCCCTGTTCTTAGGCTAAGGCCTTTGGCTAAGCAGCAGAGGCAGCCATAAGCTGGAATCATGTTTGGCTAAGGGTAGGAATGGGAACAGGGACACAGGTCTAAGGCTCTGTGGTGTCAGAGCTGGGAAGGAGGATACTAAGGAAGGAAACTGGAATCATGCTTGCTGGAAGTTCACCCCAATAAACATCGAATTGTTTGCACCTTTGGACTTCGGGTATTGTTGCTCTCTGTTCATGCGAGAAGGACCAGGGAAGTAAGTGGGTGAAGGAATAAGCCCCCTAACATACCCCTTGCAGTTTATGTATGGGCTGCCCTGGTGGTCCAGTCTCTAGATAGGCACATGCATTCAGTCTATAGCCCCACCGCAATTAGGGAATCCCATTTCAGCAAAGCCATCTAGTATGACCTGCACTTTTCTCAGGGTCACTTCCTTTGATAGCAGTGGCTCAAATCTACCCCCACAGTAGATTTGCCCACTCCAAATTGATTACCAACTTACCGGTAGCTGTCTGGCATTGCAAGCTACCACAGGGTTATTGCCACTCACTTGTGAACTGTGAGGGCTGCTCTCATCTTGGTATTCTTGCGCTTCAGGGAAGGGGAAAGCAAATCACAAAGTTTCATGAAAGTGCCCTTACGCATGTGAAAGTTTCAGAGCCACTGGGAATCATCTGAGAGCTGCAACACTATGTGGTCCCACCACTCTGTGTTTGTTTCCTGGGCTCAGAATCTGCATGCCACGGCATGAGCCTGCCCCAGTAACACCATGATTTCCACATTGCTGGGGACCGCAGTTTTAGAGAAATCTGTGTTCCTGCCTCATCACCGCACTGCCGTTACCTCTTCTCCTGGTTTTTCAGGTGCTGGTTCTGCATAAACTGCACGATAATGTGCAAGGTGTTTACAATGATCATAACCGCTGTGGTGAGCTGAACAGGCTCCATGCTTGCCATGCTATGGCATCTGCTCGGACAATCCAGGGAAAAGGGCGCAAAATGATTGTCTGCTGTTGCTTTCATGGAGGGAGGGAGGGTTGCCTGATGACATTTACCCATAACCACCCACCATAAATTTTTGGCCCCTCAGGCATTGGGAGCTCAGCCCAGAATTCCAATGGGCAGCGGGGACTGCGGGAACTGTGGGATAGCTACCCACAGTGCACCACTTGGAATATTGATGCTTGCCACGGTACTGTGGACGCACACCGCCAAATTAATGTGCTTAGTGTGGATGCATGCATTCAACTTTATACAATCTGTTCCCAAAAATTGACTTCTCTAAAATCAGAGTACTTTCGTAGTGTAGACATGGCCTTAAACTGTTAAAATGTGACTTGAGGTACAAGGCTGGGAGCTGGGGAGATTTGGACTGGCACCTTTCTCTGTGTGATTCATGAGTGGCTCTGGGAGCATTCATGCAATCTAGCTATATGGGGGCTCCACATGCTATTGTGCTGAATGATCACAGCACCAGGAGCGGTTTGCTGCTTGTCACTAGCAAAGTATTGTGAGAGACACCCTAAGCTGGAGAGTTAAGGGGGCACAGAGGTCCCACAATCCCAGGCTGCACCCCAGGGATCCTGTCACAGAGAGAACACTAGGAAATCAAGCTGTGAAATATAATAGATGAAGAAGAATTATAATGAAAAAGAGAACACTGAAGGGAATAAATTAGTGAAAGGGAAATAATTTTCGGGAGGTTTGATGGTTTTTTTTAACTCTACTGCCAGGTCCATGTATGTTTCTCTTCCAAATTCCAGGCTATGCCTTTATCCCTCTTGTAGGCTCTTTTCTCTGGTTTACGTTCCCCCACCTCTTCTGCAGCACTGTGCAATAGGCCGAAGCAAATCTGCTCCCAACCTGCCATTCTGCTTCCACCTGGCACCCTGAACTCTCCATTCCTCTTCAGCGGGAGCCCATGCTACTTTCCTGCATCCATAGCATATTTGATAGCTCACCTTTATTTAGTAACTGTCTTCCAATTCTCCAAAGTTCCATTACTCCAGTCATCCACATCCAGGAACATAGTAAGTGACATAGCAAATCAGAGCAATGGCCTATCTGTGATACTCAGAAGTCTGTATCTTTGTGACATTTCAGGGTGCATCCCAGACCAGTAAGGGGTGTGTCAACTTCTGCCCCATACATCTGTGCATCTGTTGTAACAACCAGACAAGGTACTAACAAACTTACAACAGGACTTTATTTTTAAAGTGGAAACCTTTTTACCAAGCTGCTGCTGCACCCTCAGTAGCTCTCACTCCACCTCCTCAACTCCCCCACTCCTTCCTGTTTCATGTCCTTTCAGACTCCCAACAGCCAGTGCTTCCAATTCTAATATTCACACAAGTTATTAAGTTTGCTGCTCCTGTCAGGAAACAGCAACTAATTAGTTTAACTGGGTTTTGACAAACACTCTTATTTCAATCAGAGCACTGTTTGTTTAATAAACTTTTAAATATTAGCTAGCAGAATCATAGGTTTATATGATACCAAGCATAAGAATCATAGAATATCAGGGTTGGAAGGGACCCCAGAAGGTCATCTAGTCCAACCCCCTGCTCGAAGCAGGACCAATTCCCAGTTAAATCATCCCAGCCAGGGCTTTGTCAAGCCTGACCTTAAAAACCTCTAAGGAAGGAGATTCTACCACCTCCCTAGGTAACGCATTCCAGTGTTTCACCACCCTCTTAGTGAAAAAGTTTTTCCTAATATCCAATCTAAACCTCCCCCACTGCAACTTGAGACCATTACTCCTTGTTCTGTCATCTGCTACCCTTGAGAACAGTCTAGAGCCATCCTCTTTGGAACCCCTTTCAGGTAGTTGAAAGCAGCTATCAAATCCCCCCTCATTCTTCTCTTCTGCAGGCTAAACAATCCCAGCTCCCTCAACCTCTCCTCATAACTCATGTGTTCCAGACCCCTAATCATTTTTGTTGCCCTTCGCTGGACTCTCTCCAATTTATCCACATCCTTCTTGAAGTGTGGGGCCCAAAACTGGACACAGTACTCCAGATGAGGCCTCACCAATGTTGAATAGAGGGGAACGATCACGTCCCTCGATCTGCTCGCTATGCCCCTACTTATACATCCCAAAATGCCATTGGCCTTCTTGGCAACAAGGGCACACTGCTGACTCATATCCAGCTTCTCGTCCACTGTCACCCCTAGGTCCTTTTCTGCAGAACTGCTGCCTAGCCATTCGGTCCCTAGTCTGTAGCTGTGCATTGGGTTCTTCCGTCCTAAGTGCAGGACCCTGCACTTATCCTTATTGAACCTCATCAGATTTCTTTTGGCCCAATTCTCCAATTTGTCTAGGTCCTTCTGTATCCTATCCCTCCCCTCCACCATATCTACCACTACTCCCAGTTTAGTATCATCCGCAAATTTGCTGAGAGTGCAATCCACACCATCCTCCAGATCATTTATGAAGATATTGAACAAAACCGGCCCCAGGACCGACCCTTGGGGCACTCCACTTGATACCGGCTGCCAACTAGACATGGAGCCATTGATCACTACCCGTTGAGCCCGACAATCTAGCCAGCTTTCTACCCACCTTATAGTGCATTCATCCAGCCCATACTTCCTTAACTTGCTGACAAGAATACTGTGGGAGACCGTGTCAAAAGCTTTGCTAAAGTCAAGAAACAATACATCCACTGCTTTCCCTTCATCCACAGAACCAGTAATCTCATCATAAAAGGCGATTAGATTAGTCAGGCATGACCTTCCCTTGGTGAATCCATGCTGGCTGTTCCTGATCACTTTCCTCTCATGCAAGTGCTTCAGGATTGATTCTTTGAGGACCTGCTCCATGATTTTTCCAGGGACTGAGGTGAGGCTGACTGGCCTGTAGTTCCCAGGATCCTCCTTCTTCCCTTTTTCAAAGATTGGCACTACATTAGCCTTTTTCCAGTCATCCGGGACTTCCCCAGTTCGCCACGAGTTTTCAAAGATAATGGCCAATGGCTCTGCAATCACAGCTGCCAATTCCTTCAGCACTCTCGGATGCAACTCATCCGGCCCCATGGACTTGTGCACGTCCAGCTTTTCTAAATAGTCCCTAACCACCTCTATCTCCACAGAGGGCTGGCCATCTCTTCCCCATTTTGTGATGCCCAGCGCAGCAGTCTGGGAGCTGACCTTGTTAGTGAAAACAGAGGCAAAAAAAGCATTGAGTACATTAGCTTTTTCCACATCCTCTGTCACTAGGTTGCCTCCCTCATTCAGTAAGGGGTCCACACTTTCCTTGGCTTTCTTCTTGTTGCCAACATACCTGAAGAAACCCTTCTTGTTACTCTTGACATCTCTGGCTAGCTGCAGCTCCAGGTGCGATTTGGCCCTCCTGATATCATTCCTACATGCCCGAGCAATATTTTTATACTCTTCCCTGGTCATATGTCCAACCTTCCACTTCTTGTAAGCTTCTTTTTATGTTTAAGATCCGCTAGGATTTCACCATTAACCATTAATGGTCACCATTAAGAAGTAAAGATAGAAAGGGTTACAAGCAAACAGAAGTAAGAAATATGCTTCTAAGATTAAAACCTGATTTAACGTACTAGACTCTATTGTTCAAAGAAGTGTTTCTCACCATGTCTCTTTTCCAGCATGGCTGACCAGACTCTCTGGCTAGGACCCTTTACATGTCTCAAAGTGCTCAGTTCCGTTGTGTCTTCAGGTGAAGGATGCCAAAATGGCTTTCTGTCCTTGCTTCTATTTTCCAAAGATCAATGACCTTGCTTCAGGGGCAGAAAGCCCTCATGGGCGCTTAGGTTGCTATATCTTTCAAGGAAGCTGATACCATATACATTTTTGCAATCTCCTTCCCCCATTGTGATAGTGAAGAGGGTATACCCCCCCCCCCCCCGAGGTTGATAGCTTTGGTTACTTTTTATGTTCGTGTACCTTCATTGTTTCTTCCTGATGACCAGGCTGGTCAGACAAGCAAATACATATTCGTTGGTTAGGTCAGACTGGGCTTATGCATTGCTTGCCATAAAATTATTAAAAACATAATTCTAGCACAGAGTTATAACTCTTTCTACCATGTAATTATTTTTGGGAGCAGTGTGTTACGAGTTTGTATATGATACCTTTCATGATGCTTTTAGATACAGATTATGACAACACTATGTTAGGTGTTGTGAGCATGTCAGGCCTGACAAGAGTTGCTGGCTTAGAGCAGTGAATAAGCAATGGGTCTCTGTGTCACAATCTGGCAATAAGCACAGTCAATGCTTTAGAGGAAGGTGGAAGAATCCCCAAACTGGACAAAATTGGAATAAACAGCTCAAAAGAAAAAGTTTCTGAAAAAACTTTAGGCAGTTAGTGAAGGGCTTATGAGACATGAGGGATTTCTATCCTAATTTTAATTTTATTTTATTTTGCATCATTCGTTTTTGCTGTTTCTTAAACTTTGAATGCCTCATCTTATTATAACTGCATTAGCGTTACTTTTTTTGCAACGTGGTATCTCTGTGTAAGCTGCCTGGGCATGGACAGCCTACTCAGTGGGTGGAGAAGGACCTTCCCTAGTTGTTATGGTGGCAGTTGGGAGCAACGGTCAGCGTAGATCCAGGAATCAAGTACTGATCTGAAGCTGGAGTCAAGGTTGAGGAGCCAAGCCACAAGGTCAGAATCAGAGTCAGGATTGGGAACACCGGCCCGAAGAGTAAGCCAAAGTTAGGGTTGAGAAGTCAAGCCTAGGTCAGAGTCAGAGTTAGATTCAGGTCATGAAAGCGGGTGTGACTCAAGGCATTAGCTGGGCTGGTGCAGGAAGCAAGAGCAGGGCAAGTGCTTGTGCAGGCATAGTGCTCACTGAGCAGCTGCTCCCCCTGCATGACTCAAGCAGAAGGCTGCTGGCTCCCCTGCCCAATCAGGAGGTGCAATCATTTGGAGAAGGATCCCTGGGCCCAGCTAAGCTTGCTGGGTTGTCCAGTGACCAGGCTGGGAGCCAGTTCATAGAATCATAGAAGATAAGGGTTGGAAGAGACCTCAGGAGGTCATCTAGTACAACCCCCTGTTCAAAGCAGGACCAATCCCCAACTCCCAGATCCCTAAATGCCCCCCTCAAGGATTGAACTCAGAACCCTGGGTTTAGCAGACCAATGCTCAAACCACTGAGCTATCTCTCCCACCCCCCAAGGAGGGATAGCACTCCTGACACTATGGGTTACTTACAAAATTGAGAATGGGAAGTGAGAGCTTACTTGCAGCATGATTTCAATTTTTTTGGTTTGTTTTTACTAAATGTTTAATTTCCAGTTGGAAAACAGAATCACAGTGGGGGGAACCTACTATCTCACTGTTTTTCAACATTTTTCTAGTTCGACAACACTGAGATGGCGTGAGGAAGTAAGAGAAATGTCACTTTTCACGTCTTCTTACTGGTTTCCAACTGGAAAAAGTTGGAAAATCTTCAAAGTATGATAGATTGTTTTTTCTTGCTTCCTTAGCTTTTTGAAACTTCCCACAGGAAAAATCAGATATTTCTGAAAGGAGAACATTTTGAAAGGAAATTTTCCCCTGAACATTCCCACAGGAACAAATGTACTTTACAACCAGTTGTACACAACTTAGAATAGAACCAACTTTGCACTCTTCTTGTATTTAAAAAGAGCTGAATTGTTTTATCTCAAACTTTTTCAAAATATTCATTTCTGAGCAGAGACTAAATGTAGAACAATTCAGCCCTTAAAGCAAGAATATCAGGGAATTATAGATGCCTGTAAATGGGACTAGAATGGACATGCTTATACAACCTTAACTGTAGCGGTCACTTGAACTCCCATTATTATAATCTAAATCAAGTAATGTATATGTTTCTGTTAAAAAGGTGGCAGTGCAAAATTTTACACTTTACCTCAACACTAATACTAGTAGGTATTTTGGAAAAGTTAAATAGACTAATTGTAGGAGAAAGATAAATTAAGTGTAAACAAGCAACCTTCTTAAAGAAGAAAACTTTCACTTAGTCACTGGAAAGATAGAAATTAACTGCCATTCCATGGAGGTTTACAAAACAGTTATGTATTGTCACAGATTTTGTAAACTGAGCTTTGGTTGGTTGTTTTTTGTTTTTTTTTTTGTTGTTGTTGGGTTTCTTTGAATGTCTTCTTTGTTTCAGAAGATAAGCATAATGATTTGCTCTTCTGGGACTGTAAAGACAAAAACCATAATATCTGGCAAAATGAAAAAGACATGTTTATCTCTTTCTCTCATTGTATCTCTATTTGGATGTTTCCCTCTATGTCTAGTATCAAGTGGAGACATGCATAATGAGACATGCAATGCTGATCCACTGTTACATAGCACCTATGTAGTTCTCTCAAGATTTTGACCCCTACATTTTCAATCTCTATTCAGACTGTCTTTGAAAACTAATCCTGAGATGGTCGTCTGAATAGAGGTCCTGGATGTCTCCTTGCAGAGTGGTGGTGGAGGCTGTCTCTCTTGGCTCTCTTTCACTCATTCTCTGGTTACCTAGTGAACACAAAGGGGAAGACAATCCAGTTTCAAGAACCTATAGTCTCTCTAGATTACTGTTCTTTTTCAAGTTTCTTGGTCTAGAGCTAGTGTTCTTGAGGCCTCCTGAAATCAGTCTTCCTTGACCAAAGCACTTGAACCGGCCATTTTGCTGTAAGGTGTACTTTGCTCTGGGACATCTAAAATGCTGATTTGTTCAACAATGGAGTTTCCCTTTCATACTCCAGAATCCATGTAGGAAAGCATTAACGAGTGGTATCCCATGATTCAGCATCTGAGACAAATTTGGAATGTCTGTCTCCCCCAGTCAGTGAAGCAGCAGGATAGCAAACAGATGTATAAATATGTGGTTATGCAGTACTGTGTTCAAAAAATGGTACTCTGTTGGTCATTTTAAGAGGTTTTGTGTGACAGATTTACCTGTTGACCAGGGAACAGAGGTACCTGATAATATATAAATCGATGAAAGTGAAAGTAGATAGCAAGACTCGGAAGTCAGTCTTCAACTTTGGTACAACTTCAAGTAAGCCTCCTTAGTGCTATAACTTTATTCTCAATCCCTTTGTCAGTCTCTAGCTTCATCACACAAAACATGGCTCCAGCTCATAGGCATCTGACCTTAGAGTTCTAAAGAAGGAAGTCTATGCTCTGTGTTGCTTATTATTTATTCTTAGGTTTTAAGGAGACCTACAGTTTATGCATCTATTTTTTGTACTGTAAATTCAAAATAAATATTACAGTTAATATTCTCACCCATCACATACATTCATACCCCAGTCATCAGGCTTCTGATTTTAAAATTGTGCCTGAATTACTACAAGCCCCTAGAAAGCATTACAAATAAGCTATTCTATTTGTGTTCTGGCTCAGTGATATAGATTTTTTTCATCTTAATGGCTCTTTCTGCCATTATCTATCTCTGTTTACTCTATTGACCCGCTGGAAATACAACTGAAATGTAAGGCTACCAAGCCCCTTCGTTCCCATGGGATATATCAGTCCACTGAAGGTGTCACTAGATAAGCTTTACTAAAGATTAAGGGCATGGGCACATTGGCATGTTTGCGCTAGTTGCTTTTAATCCTAAATTTTGTTGTACCCAATAGTTGATGCAATGCTAAAAAATGCTAAAAAGAAAGATAAAAGCAGACTTGCCAGATCTCTCCTGGAATGAGTTTTCTCTTTTAAAAGATTGTTTCTTATATATGGTACATAGAGAATGTGAGTAATTGTGTAAAGCAATCAGGAGAAAGTGCTATAAAACAGATGAAGTGGATATTTATCTCAGCAGCATGTAGATTAAATAAAAAAAATACAGCATTAATTAATTAAAATCAATGCCATATTAAAGAATGAGATTTTATTTGATTACATGAAAGCCAGGAAAATCAAACCCTTATCAACCTTAACTCTGCTTCCTTGTGCACATGCATTACAATTGGAGACAAGTTGCCAAATTGATCCATGGGCCACTGGTGGTCCATGAAGCATTTTCACATGGTATGCAGACCGCTTCTTTCACATGGGAGAAACATCAGTCTTGAAGCAGAGATGCTTCCTTCTCTTATTAGTCCAGACCAGGGCTTTTTTGGTAAGAATTTGGCTAACAAACTCAAAATAACACACACCACTTTACACATGATTATTGTGCCAAGTGTAAGGACAACCCTGAATTTGCCAAGGAATATCAAGATCAACTCCTTCCACAACTATATAGTTAGATGTCTCAGGGCATTTTTCTAAGTATTGAAAGTGCTCTTGACCTGTGGGGATTCTATTCCCTGCATCTCACAGGACTCACTTGGCCATATCACCTAAGAGCCATGGGCAGATCTAAAATACCCGTAGTTACTTTTGCAGGGGAAGCCACTCACTACTACTGAACTAGCTGTATATTGTGACCTGCCAATCACTGTATTCCTACTATAGGAGAGATGAAATCAAAACCTTGCCTAGCTATCTGAAATGAAGAGACCATTGAGGCTGATTGCCTGGGGAAAGCAGCATCCGGCAGCCTGCAATACAGTGCCAGGAGAAAATGGAGTCTTAGAAGGTGTAATACAATTAAATGGAAAGTTTGAATAAGGGACCAGCAGCTGCCAGACAACCTGTTACTATTTAGAAGAGCTCGGCCAAGTTCTTGTGACCTGCCCAGACACAACTCTACTTGATCCTATGGACAGAAAGGAACCAGTACTGGATTTTACTACTTTCCATAATGCTTTCCTCCAAAGCGAATCAAATGCTTTTGAGAAGTTGATGAAAACAGCAAACATATTTAATTAGCATTTTCACTTTTTTTTGCCGTTAACTGTCAGGCTGCGACTATCAGATATTGCAGCTCTGGCCTGGTCTGAAGTTGCACGGTTCCTCACCTACTACCCCTCTAAAACTAGCATTAATCTGTTAAATATTACTTTCACTTAAATTTTCTGGCATTTTTTGTCAGTTCACTGGTAATTATTCTTACTACTTTCATCATTGGCCTGATTGCATTTCCATACAATTTAACCTTTTAGATATTGTTTTCATATCTTATTTTCTTGTTTATCTGTTGATAAAATCCATCCTTTTCTTCCTCTTCTGATGCTTCTGTTGGTGTGTTACAGAAGCTCACAGTTATGAATAGTTTATGTAGGCAGTAGTAAATCTTGCTCTGACAATCTGCTCAGACATCGATTTAAAGTTGTTCAGTGAAGAAACTATTTTCTTGTCAACTGCTATAATATCCGTATGCATCTTGTGTCCTCTTCAATATCTGGAATAAGGGAAAGTATAATTTTCAACTGTCAACTAATTTGTACCCAGCCAATGTGTCTCCTGTTTGGCGCTGAAGGAATCTTGTAACTTCCTTAAGTTCTCTGCTAGTAACTCAGTCTGGTCTGGAGCAAACACACTTCTAACATGCCATCTTTCAGTATGTGTAATATGTTTAGCCCGTATTCAAAAGCCACAGTCATTTCCATTTGCTAGACCTGAGTCAAAATTTGTATATGTCAATTGTTTGATATACTGTTTCTTTAAGAAGAGAGTTTCGGCTGTAATGGCTTGTTAGGCCAATGCACTCAAACAATGGGAATGCCATGTCATAGCCTGCTGGCCTGCTAGGAGCAGGTAACAGCAGTTGCACCCTATTCCACTTGCCTTCCCAGGCTAACAAGCGTGGTCTGCTCAGATTTGAAATCATAGTTTCCTTCTCTTAGACAGACTTGCCTAAAGAGGTTAGGAGAGCTTTGTTTGTCCCAGTCTGAAATCAGAGTTTTCCTTCCCATTGATACTGTTAGTTCCTGGCATCTTACGCCCTAATATTCAGGAAAAACCCTTTTCAGTTGGGCTACCTCCAACCATTGCTCACGATGAGCTACCTCCAACCATTGCTTAGGCCCTGGCATGTGCCTCTACTCCATTTTATCAGAGCATGAGGGATACAGGATTTGGCTGGATAGAAGTTTGACATGATTGACTTTAAATATCAATGAACTGGGATTTTTTTAAATGTAACTTTTGCTTTGCAGTGCTCTGAACTGAAACAAAATGGCATTGTGTTAGCATGTGGGAATTACAAATGGAACCTCTGTAGCTTCATGGTCTAGTCTGAAAGCAAAACCAAATGTACACAGCCAGCATAAGTAGTGAAAAGTAAATTAAGTTCAAGGACATATAAACAAATATATACAGTGAAAGTTACGTGACTTCACAAGGGAACAGCAAAAAATGGTTGCCTAGTAATAGTGTTTTTTAACTAAATGGATAAAGAAAATTGTAGAACCTGCATGAAAATGGAACCTGCATGAGAGCACCAAACTTGGTTGTTTAAAGCAGGGAGTTGCTTATTGCAGCAGGCTCTAACTTCTTATTGTAGATGTCACTGTACTGTTTATCTCAACCGTGTCTCCTTAAACACCTTAAGACCTACCACAGGGCCAAATACTGAAGACCTTACTCAGCTGGCTTCTGTGAATGTTTGCCTAGATGAGTGCGGAGGGAAACCTGGTGAGGATCTGAGGATCTGGCCTGCAGTATTTAAAATGCCTGTCTGTTCAAATTATGATTTTGACTAAACATAGTTTGGACCCAGAGACATTACCACACCTCCTGCAATCCTGGGTTTGGACCCGTTCGCAAGAGAGTCTATAGTTTAAACCTCTTTGAAATTAACTTGGGTGAGTCCCATGTTTCTCTGTTCAACAGCTTGCTGTGAAGCTGCCTGCCTCTTTATGTCCTCAGAAAGGAAGAGAAGAGGAAGCTGTGGGGTATCTTGATTCTTATTATGCACCAACCATCTGAAGCTATGAACGAAAATTCCATTGGGAATATGGTTGAAGAGGGTAATACAGAATTTATTTTATCTTATGTTTAAAGAATACCTAATGAAAGAGCTTTTTACAGTTGTAGTGAGTGTGAATGCCATCATCTTTAGCCCAGAGTGACTGTTTTCCATCAAGGAAATATGTTGGTGTGAAGAAGTTTAATATCTTTTCCCAGACGTTTTTACCTTCATTCTATTTCTGGACTGAGTAACATGACTGTAACTGAAGTTTTACTAGTGGTGGAAGAAACTCAAAAGGTTCAGAAGTTCTGTCCAGATGTGCACTAAGGAGTCTGGCTGTTTACCTAAAGCTTATTGAGATTTTACAGAGGCTTTGGAAGGTCCCTACCTTTTGATCTTTATAACCCCGCCCCCTTTATGCTACCACTACCTTCCCTCCCCCTGCTCTCCCAGACACCTGGGCAGTCTTATGGAAATTCACAGCCCTCCCTCCTTCTGACCATTCCCCTATGTGAGATACCAGGAATCCACAGTCATTCCTTCCCTTTGACAGAATACCATTCTCCTCTCCAGGTACCATTCATTTTGTAGTTAATTTTTCAGTGCCTATCAACTACACAAGCCTCTTTCCTAGCTTTTTATGCCTAATTCAGATTGTTAGGATGTCTCAGGTGTCTCCCATCATGGATGGCCCAAATTGCATTGCTTACCCTTGCATCCAAGATGTACATTCCCCTGCCATGATGCCAACATCTTTCCCCTCAGAGGAGATAACTAAGTCAGAACTCAGTGTAAACAAGAAGTTGTAATTTGTCCTTCCAAAATGCATCACCAGGAACTTGTCTCCTGTGGATTCCATTTGCCATTGTGTTGCCCATTTATTTATTTATTTTTGATAGAATTATGAGGAACTCTATAAGGCCCTGTCTAATGTAATCTTTACTAACCTACATAATTATCACAAATAAATATTTCTACCTCACTTTTTACCCTCTCTTCCACTTTGCAGATTAATATGATGAATGAAGCACAAGTCACCACACTCTACACTCTCTGTTAACAATTCTCCACATTGAGAACTGGCTATTTATTCTGACCTTCCTCTTCCTGTCTCTTACGTGGTTTTAAATATATGATCGGACTTAAGTTCTCACAAATCTGAGATTGTGATGTCAGCTGGGAAGAAAATATATTGAGGCACTTCAAACTTGAGTCACTGAGGAACGTACAAAGAAAAGGAGGACTTGTGGCACCTTAGAGACTAACAAATTTGATTGAGCATAAGCTTTCATGAGATAAAGCTCACTTCATCTGATGCATCCAATGAAGTGAGCTGTAGCTCACAAAAGTCTATGCTCAAATACATTCGTTAGTCTTTAAGGTGCCACAAGTCCTCCTTTCTGCGGATACAGACTAACACGGCTGCTACTCTGAAACCTGAAGAATGTAAGTACAACTGCTGTTGTTCTATGTAAAACAGGTGAGGAGCAGAATCAGAGTCCTGAAAGCATTATAGAAGACAAAAGAACAGAAGACAGGTTTCAGAGTAGCAGCTGTGTTAGTCTGTATTCGCAAAAAAGAAAAGGGGTACTAGTGGCACCTTAGAGACTAACCAATTTATTTGAGCATGAGCTTTCGTGAGATTCAGCTCACTTCATCGGATGCATTCAGTGGAAAATACAGTGAGGAGATTTATATACACACAAAACATGAAAAAATGGGTGTTATCATACACACTGTAAGGAGAGTGATCACTTAAGATGAGCTAATACCAGCAGGAGAGCTGGGGGGAGAAAACCTTTTGTAGTGATAATCAAGGTAGGCCATTTCCAGCAGTTAACAGGAGCATCCGAGGAGCAGTGGGGGGTGCGGGGAAATAAACATGGGGAAATAGTTTTACTTTGTGTAATGACCCATCCTCTCCCAGTCTCTATTCAAGCCTAAATTAATTGTATCCAGTTTGCAAATTAATTCCAGTTCAGCAGTCTCTCATTGGAGTCTGTTTTTGAAGTCTTTTTGTTGTAATATTGCGACTTAGGTCTGAGATCGAGTGACCAGAGAGATTGAAGTGTTCTCCGACTGGTTTATGAATGTTATAATTCTTGACATCTGATTTGTGTCCATTTATTCTTTTATGTAGAGACTGTCCAGTTTGACCAATGTACATGGCAGAGGGGCATTGCCGGCACATGATGGCATATATCACATTGGTAGATGTGCAGGTGAACGAGCCTCTGACAGTGTGGCTGATGTGATTAGGCCCTGTGATGGTGTCCCTTGAATAGATATGTGGGCACCGTTGGCATCGGACTTTGTTGCAAGGATAGGTTCCTGGGTTAGTGGTTCTGTTGTGTGGTGTGTGGTTGCTGGTGAGTATTTGCTTCAGGTTGGGGGGCTGTCTGTTGGCAAGGACTGGCCTGTCTCCCAAGATTTGTGAGAGTGATGGGTCATCCTTCAGGATAGGTTGTAGATCCTTGATGATGAGTTGGAGAGGTTTTAGTTGGGGGCTGAATGTAATGGCTAGTGGCATTCTGTTATTTTCTTTGTTGGGCCTGTCCTGTAGTAGGTGACTTCTGGGTACTCTTCTGGCTCTGTCAATGTGTTTCTTCACTTCAGCAGGTGGGTATTGTAGTTGTAAGTATGCTTGATAGATATCTTGTAGGTGTTTGGCTCTGTCTGCGGGGTTGGAGCAAATGCATAGAGCTTGGCTGTAGACGATGGATCATGTGGTGTGGTCTGGGTGAAAGCTGGAGGCATGTAGGTAGGAATAGCGGTCAGTAGGTTTCCGGTATAGGGTGGTGTTTATGTGACCATCACTTATTAGCACTGTAGTGTCCAGGAAGTGGATCTCTTGTGTGGACTGGTCCAGGCTGAGATTGATGGTGGGATGGAAATTGTTGAAATCATGGTGGAATTCCTCAAGAGCTTCTTTTCCTTGGGTCCAGATGATGAAGATGTCATTAATGTAGCGCAAGTAGAGTAGGGGCCTTAGGGGACGAGAGCTGAGGAAGCGTTGTTCTAAGTCAGCCATAAAAATGTTGGCATACTGTGGGGTCATGCGGGTACCCATAGCAGTGCTGCTGATTTGAAGATATACATTGTCCCCAAATGTGAAATAGTTATGGGTGAGGACAAAGTCACAAAGTTCAGCCACCAGGTTTGCCGTGACATTATCGGGGATAGTGTTCCTGATGGCTTGTAGTCCATCTTTGTGTGGAATGTTGGTGTAGAGGGCTTCTACATCCATAGTGGCCAGGATGGTGTTTTCAGGAAGATCACCGATGGATTGTAGTTTCCTCAGGAAGTCAGTGGTGTCTCGAAGATAGCTGGGAGTGCTGGTAGTGTAGGGCCTGAGGAGGGAGTCTACATAGCCAGACAATCCTGCTGTCAGGGTGCCAATGCCTGAGATGATGGGGCGCCCAGGATTTCCAGGTTTATGGATCTTGGGTAGTAGATAGAATGTCCCAGGTCGGTGTTCCAGGGGTGTGTCTGTGTGGATTTGTTCTTGTGCTTTTTCAGGGAGTTTCTTGAGCAAATGCTGTAGTTTCTTTTGGTAACCGTCAGTGGGATCGGATGGTAATGGCTTGTAGAAATTGGTGCTGGAGAGCTGCCGAGCAGCCTCTTGTTCATATTCCGACCTATTCATGACGACAACAGCACCTCCTTTGTCAGCCTTTTTGATTATGATGTCAGAGTTGTTTCTGAGGCTGTGGATGGCATTGTGTTCTGCATGGCTGAGGTTCTGGGGCAAGTGATGCTGCTTTTGTACAATTTCAGCCCATGCACATCGGCGGAAGCACTCTATGTAGAAGTCCAGTCTGTTGTTTCGACCTTTAGGAGGAGTCCACCTAGAATCCTTCTTTTTGTAGAGTGGGTAGGAAGGTCTCTGTGGATTAGTATGTTGTTCAGAGGTGTGTTGGAAATATTCCTTGAGTTGGAGACGTCAAAAATAGGATTCTAGGTCACCACAGAACTGTATCATGTTCGCGGGGGTGGAGGAGCAGAAGGAGAGGCCCCGAGATAGGACAGATTCTTCTGCTGGGCTAAGAGTATAGTTGGATAGATTGACAATATTTCTGGGTGGGTTAAGGGAACCATTGCTATGGCCTCTTGTGGCATGTAGTAGTTTAGATAGTTTAGTGTCCTTTTTCTTTCGTAGAGAAGCAAAGTGTGTGTTGTAAATGGCTTGTCTAGTTTATGTAAAGTCCAGCCACAAGAAAGTTTGTGTGGAAGGTTGTTTTTTTATGAGAGTATCCATTTTGGAGAGCTCATTCTTAATCTTTCCCTCTTTGCTGTGGAGGATGTTGATCAGGTGGTTCCGCAGTTTCTTTGAGAGCATGTGGCACAAGCTGTCACCATAGTCTGTATGGTATGTAGATTGGAATGGATTTTTTACCTTCAGTACTTTTGGTACGATTTCCACCTGTTTGCATTTGGAAAGGAAGATGATGTCTGTCTGTATCTGTACGAGTTTTTTCATGAAGTTGATAGATTTCCACTCCATACGGCTAAATGAGAGAGAGTGAACATGAAGTTTTGAATTTCAGAAACAACAGAAGAATTCATACTGTATATAGGTGATGAGTTACTGTAATAAACTACATTTTTAATTACCAGAGCTAACAACAATCACATCAAACTGGGTCAAATGACTCTATTGTTTCCAGTAGGGGAGGAGCCCTCAGGCCTATGTACTACGCTGAAGATGACTTAACCTTTAGGATTTCTACACTGCTATTTTGGGAACCCAACTAGAAAAATTAAATCATACTATTGTAAAGATGCATTGGGTGTATATAATGTGAATAATAATTCTGCAATATGGTATACTGTAGTCAACAAATGCTAACAAAGTCGTTCTTCAAAAGGACATGATTGCTTAATAATACAGTACATGGTAAGGCTTTTTTATGCTTTTATGCTTGAATAAATATAAATGAGATAACACTTTATTTTAATGATACAGTGATTAATACTAAATTACAATGAAACTCCTATGTAAGTGCATATGACATTTCCATTAATAGCAATTTAATTTGTTATTATTACAGTTATTATAATGAACACCAAATCAAATTAGTAGTGATAGAACACTTAATTTATATTGCTTGCTGTACCAAGAAATATTATATATATATATATATATACACACACTAAAATATAAAAAATGAAATGGTTGTATGATCATATATTTTAATACTTTATATTTAAGGGGTCACTTACAATTTTATGAACAAGTTTTCATTTTAGGAGCTGGTAAATATACAGTATTATGTGAAAATCTGGTATGATTATGCTAAAATCTAAGTTTCTGATAAACTTGGATTAGTTTAGAAATATAAGAACTTGTCTGAAACTTTTGTAGAAATTTCACACTGAGGGTATGCCTAGAGTAGAAATATAAGTCGACCTATATATTACTGTGATGTTGCATGTCCACACTACCCTCCTTGGGTCAGTGGTGTGCATCCTCACCACTCATGCATCCACTGACATAAGAGGGATAGTATGGGGAGCTGAGAGCAAGGTCTCTCATCTCCGCTGGGAGCTCCCTGCCAGGAGTCTGGCTGCCCACAAGTTCCTGGACTTCTAGTGGACTGACCCCCACTCCACTCTCCATTCCCTGCAGGGAGCTGGGGGAAGTAGCCAGGGGCTTCTCGCCCCGGGGAATGGGATGCAGCTGGCCCAGTTTCTAGGCCCTATGCACCCTCGGATTAGGGAGCGGGGGCTGCTCGCACTTCTTGACCTGGCTGCCAGCTGGGAATGGGGTCTGAAGCTGCCTGGACTTCTTGCCCTGGCTCCAAGCTGGGAGTAGGGTCCAGCTGCCCAGCTCTCCAGGTGAGCGGGGTGCAGCTGGGCTCTAGCTGCCTAGCTTTCTTGTTAATTTCATGGCTCCTGCCATGAAATTGACAAGACAACTGATGTAAGGGACACAGAATCTACACAGAGGGCTGGTCTCCACTATGTTGTTAGATCGACATTCCCCACATTGGTTCGAATTTATAATGTGCTTGTCTACACTATGGAGCCCTTCCCGCTAACCTAAAGGGCTTTTAAAATAGAGGCTTGTACTCCACCTCAAGGAGAGGAGTAGTGCTAGATTTGACCTTCACAGGTCGAATTAGGGGTAGTGTAGACACAGCACAGTGTATTTCAACTTGTTTGGCTTCTGGAAGGTGTTCCCAGAGTGCTCTGCTCTGGACAGCACTTTCCACTCCACTCCACTACAACCAGGTACACAGGAAAAGCCCCAGGAACTTTTGA
The DNA here is from genome assembly GCF_965140295.1 of Lepidochelys olivacea. Lineage (NCBI taxonomy): Eukaryota > Metazoa > Chordata > Testudines > Cheloniidae > Lepidochelys > Lepidochelys olivacea. Next base: position 175,234,273 of record NC_140411.1, read on the forward strand.
ATTTCATTTCCTGTTTGATCAGCCTGGAGACCTCACCACTGCAGCTGCCCATGGCTGCCCAGTTATGCAAACATACTCCAGCACGGAGAATATAGGAGACACTGGATCTGATTGCTGTGTAGGGAGAAGAGTCTGTGCAGGCAGAGCTCCAAACCAGCGATACTATTGCATCTGCACAAGTAACCCAGGCTTAGGCGTGAAAACGATTGTTTGCCATTGCTTTCAGGGTGGGAGGGAGGGATGTGCCAAGTGCATCATGGGAGGCTGACAATATGTACCCAAAACACCTCACAAAAATGGTTTGTCCCATCAGGCATTGGGATCGTAACCCAGAATTCCAGTAGGGAGCAGGAACTGTGGGATGTGATGTCCACAGTGCATCACTCCATGAGTTGATGCTACCTATGGTAGTGGGGATGTGCTCTGCCGACGGAATGGACATAGTGGGGACATACACCATCAATTTCGTAAAATTGGAGGCTACAGGTCTACTTTAATAAATTCAAACTAATTTTGTAGTGTAGACAAGCCCAGACACTGTCTTCCTAACTACACCAACATAAACCTTATGCCTCCCATGGATGTAGGATTATTATGTCGGTGTAAGAGAGCACTTACATCGACAGAAGGAAGGCTGTAATGTAGACGCTGACATAATTAGGTTGACATAAGCTGCCTTATGTTCATCTGTGTAGTGTCAACCAGCCCTAAATAGAAACAAAATCTGTTTTAAGTAGTTAAAAAGGAACAATTTTTACTATTATTTGCCATGTTGTATAGTTATCCATTACCTAGTGACTAATGGGACCAGGCGCAGAAGTGGCTGATTAATGTAAGACAGCCTGCTCTTCTAGAATTCCTAGACCCATCTGGATGAAACAATTTGGAAACTACTTGAAGTAAGCATTCACTCTGGGATATCTATCCAAATCAAGCAGTCTCCAAACCTTTGACACTTTACTCATTACTAATGTAAATGAGTATTAATAACTGGACCTTTGCAACTGGTGATCTGCTGCCAATATGTGAAAAAGGGACTTTCACCCAAATTTTCACCATTTGCCTGAAATAAATCCTGAATGCCGAGGTAAGTGTGCTTGTAGAGAGGAAGGGTGGATCTTTGTGTTTTTTTCCCCTCCTGGTGAATCTGTTGTTTTCCTATTTATGGGCCAGTTCGTGCTTCACAGCCACTGGTGCCCAATGGAGGAAGTTCAGAGCTGTATCGACCCACTAGGAGGCACTAAAGAGGAAAAATTGCTTCAGGGGTTCTCTCATTGTGCCACCCCCATGGAAGGGTGCCTCATGCTCTCCACCAGCATGTTCCCTTTGGCAATAGTTTTGCTTAGCATCCTCCAAATGTTAAATTGTAAGAAGGAAAGTAACTATAACTATGTCCATATAGCAGATTTTTCAAAATAATTTTACAACTATATTAAAATGTCCTTGATTCAAAACAGGCTACACATGACGTGCTTCTGGGCATGCTACTAACATGTTAATTAAAGAGGCTGAGTTAATTCATTATGGGTTTTTTTTTTTTGGTAATTATATATTTTACTACTAGGTAGTTTACACTTGTGACTTTAAATGAATTATTAGGACACCCAGAGCTTTATTTATAGGCATCTGTAATTGCTATTTACATCCACATAAACAAATGACCATTCACAAACCTGACTTGGGGAGACTTTCAAAAATGGTTCTGCTGAACATGGTTTCAGTTAAACTCTACTTACATTTGAAATTTTACAGTATTTGAGCAGCATGCAAAATGTATGATTGCTTTGACTATGTAGTAATGTTGTTAAGTCATGTGTAAGGGGAAAAGACAAAACAATGTTTAGCCATGTTACAGAACTTTAATATACTACACTCCTTCTCCCACATGGTAATATTAAAATTGACAATGGGGCCTTAACTGTAAGGGTCCTAGGGGTTTTAGGCAGAACTATGAGGTTTTAGGTGGAACTATTGTTCTTGGAGCAACCCCATTGTTGCAGCACTTGCTTTTAGCCTGAGAAATAAATACAGAAAGGTCTGGTAAGTGTGCACATCAAATTAATTCAGTTACATTTGTCTGAATGTTCACTACTCCACTTTTATTTGTAGTTCTGAGTTGAGGATTCCAAAACTGGAAGGTTCATATATTTGGAAGATATGGATTTGTTTGGCAGTAAGGAACCGTCATTCAAATAAACAATTCACAGGTACCTGAATTATTGCATATACAGACATGTGGGTCTGCATTTGAATGTACCCTCCTTGTTTGTTAAATCATTGTAAATCCAGAGCATTTCTGTTGACTTCAGTGGAGCTATTCTGACTGGACTTATATCAGTGCGATAAACAGAAGAAGATTGGCCAATATTTCTCCCCATTTTGGGGATCATCCCCATGCTACAATTCATAGTCAGTCTAATAATTTTCAAGAGGTGGAATTGATCACACCCAATGATTCCATTCTACACAATTTAGATTCCATTCTACACAAATCTGACCAGGTTTGCATTGGAGCATGTATGGGAGCATTGTGCAAACAGGTTAACTAAATATAGTTTAAATTGCATAAAACTGTAAAGTGAGAACGTGTTTATTCTAAAGAAAAGGGGAAAATGTGGGCTACCGTGGGCTGGGCCTGAGAGAATACACATAGGTGCTGACTCCATGGGTGCTCCGGGGCTCAAGCACCCACTGAAGAAAAATAGGGGGTGCTCAGCACCCACAGCCCACCAGTAGGTGGCAGGAGCACATACTGGGCACACAGTGAAACTGGAAGGTGGAAAGCACCCACCAGCCAAAACAAAAGTCAGCCCTTGTGGTAGGAGACAACACAACACATTCACTAAGGGTAATATTCTGATTCTTTTATATTCTGGACCACCTTGCTAAAGGATTTGTGGAGTAAACTATTTTGCAGGGGGGGAAATAGGATCAAATTCTGGCCCTAAAACTTTTAGAGAGAGAATGCCACCATGTCAAGGTTCCTTCCCCACTCTGAACTCTAGGGTACAGATGAGGGGACCTTCATGAAAGACCCCCTAAACTTATTCTTACCAGCTTAAGTTAAAACTTCCCCAAGGTACAAACTATTTTACCTTTTGTCCTTGAACCTTTATGCTGCCACCACCAAAGTGTCTAACAAAAATAACAGCAGAAGTGCCCACTTGGAAACATCTCCCCCCCAGAAATATCCCCCCAAGCACTACACCCCCTTTCCTGGGGAAGGCTTGATAAAAATCCTCACCAATTTGCACAGGTGAACACAGACCCAAACCCTTGGCTCTTAAGAACAATGAAAAAACAATCAAGTTCTTAAAAGAGAATATTAATTAAAGAAAAAGTAAAAGAAAAACCTCTGTAAAATCAGGATGGTAAATACCTTACAGGGTAATCAGATACAAAACATAGAGAATCCCTCTAGGCAAAACCTTAAGTTACAAAAAGACACAAAAACAGGAATATACATCCCATTCAGCACAACTTATTTGATCAGTTTTAAACAAAACAGAATCTAACTAGATGGCTTACTAACTGTTTACAGGAGTTCTGACCTGCATTCTTGCTCTAGTCCCAGCAAAAGCATCCCACAGACAGAGAGGACCCTTTGTTTCCCCCCCCTCCAGCTTTGAAAGTATCTTGTCTCCTCATTGGTCATTTTGGTCAGGTGCCAGTGAGGTTATCTTAGTTTCTTAACCCTTTGCCGGTGAAAGGGTTTTTCCTCTGGCCAGGAGGGATTTAAAGGTGTTTACCCTTCCCTTTATATTTATGACAGGGGGCTTTTGTACACTTGAGGGCTTTGTGATGGTGCCATTTGTTACACATTCCCCAAATGGTATTTTACCCTATTGGAAATTATTTTCCTAATAAGCTTATTAAGGTTTACCATAACTCAGTTTCCACATAAACATGCCTTTATTAATTCAAAAGCCAGGTGGTGATCATTACACTCAATGCACAAACATAAAGCTATACACCTATATTGTATACCCAACAACAATTCAATTATAAGTACTGGCCAAAACATTCACAACTGACTCAGGCCTGGGGGTACCTTGCCATCACAGTGTTCTCCAGAGGGATAAGGAAAGGCTCTAACAAAGAATCACTGAAAAACCTTGTTTTTTTCTAAACACTATTACAAATGGGTGATGTCAGTTATTGGACTTTAGGTAAGGCCAGATGAAAGAGCTAAGGTTGAACTGGGCCTCTTTCTTCAACGTTTTCTTGTTTCCTTGCCGTATTTCTCATTAACTACCAAATACATGTCTCCTTATACTAAGCTAAATAAACCAATTATTTACTGTACTTGGTGCTCAAGTAACTACATTTTCTTTGTTTCTATTACCACTATCTTATTCAAGGTGTGGGTTGAGGTATTTTTTAGGGTTATTACAAGTTTAACACAAAACTTTTGTTTCTCTTGATCTCATGCTTTGGACCTACCACTCCTGCCAAAATCCTAATTCAATTTAAAACCATAGCCTGCTTAGGCCGAATGTCGGCCTATATTCCTGCATATCCTCTTATCCTGAATGTGAAACTTGGGCTATTAAAGCAGATGAGTGTCTGCCACTGATTTCTAACTTAAAAGAAGTTAAAACATCATGTAAAGGATTAGCCAGTAGGCAATGCACAGCAGCTTGCACCTTACCTGAAAAGGGATGTTTCTTTTGTGAATCACTCAGTTGGCACCGTTTCTGATTTTAAAATACTCTAAAAAGCTTCAGTCAAAAGATATCAAACATCAGTTGCACTACCTGTAATCATTTCGGATTCTGTGAAGCAGTGGGAAAACGTGTTCATCTCACCATCCTACAATCTGCAGAGATTTTGATTGGACGGATTCCAATTGAAGAGGTATACAGTGGGGTTTCTTTTGTTTTGTTTTGTTTTTAAAGCTCAGCTAGCCAGTAAAAGCAGTGTCTGTTCAGCACTAAACCATCAGCTAAAGGCAGGTCTGATCTGGAGGGTCAGAGTTCCCAGAGAAAGGTGGTACTCAATTGATCATATCTCTAGTTAAACATCCTTCCGTTCAAGCAGCGTATCTTAGTGAATTGTCTGCCTTCGTTTGCTTGCTTCAGTATTACCAATAGAAAATATATTGATTCATCTACAACTTATGTAGACTTTGGAGAATGCACTTAAATAATATTATTGAGAACGTACAAAACAGAGTTCTCAGGCAGAAGAAAATTATTTACAATATGAAAATAAAAACACATTTTTACAATACCAAGACAAGTACCGGTATCACACCATAACCAGTTTCAGTTGGAATAACACAGCTGACTCTTCTGTCTCCTCCAAAAGAAGGACTGGCCCATAGTTATGGAGTATTTCCCATGCTTATTGTCAAATTGTACCCAGCCACTGGGATGGGCTTGCAAAAGGATGACTTGGCCCAACTGGAGTTGAAACACATAAAGCAAGACTCTTATTAAAAGCAGGTTTTAGAGTAACAGCCATGTTAGTCTGTATTCGCAAAAAGAAAAGGAGTACTTGTGGCACCTTAGAGACTAACAAATTTATTTGAGCATAAGCTTTAGTGAGCTACAGCTCACTTCATCGGATGCATACTGTGGAAAGTTGTTTCCACAGTATGCATCCGATGAAGTGAGCTGTAGCTCATGAAAGCTTATGCTCAAATAAATTGGTTAGTCTCTAAGGTGCCACAAGTACTCCTTTTCTTATTATTAAAAACAAGTGCTTATTAATGGAGGTGTGTATTCTATTCCTAGTTTGTGACTATCCTGTTTTGTAATGTGGGCAAGTCATTTCACCCCCTCTGTCTCAGTTTCTTCATCTGTAAAATAGGGATAATGATGCTTTCCACCTTTGTAAATTGCTTTGAGACCTACTGATGAAAAGGACTGGACAAGGTATATGTATTAATTCATTATTAATGATTGTTAACAACAATCCAAGCCTTGGGATGGAAGCCTGCTTATTCAAAAATTAAATAGGACAGCTGACAAGTGTAATCACTAAATATAGGTTAAGTGTAGCGCTGCTCTGTTTTGATTTATCTAACCAAAACAATGAAACAAGACAGCATAATACACATTTGAATGGTCTCTCTAGTATACTTACAAAATGTCAATATACATGGCGCTTTTACTATGTACAAATGTCTAGCAGAAGAGACAGCAAATGCCCCTCTCCCCCAAATCTACAGAACAAATCATTACTTAATTTCTCCAGAGAAAGTGCACAAAAACAAAGAACATGAACAAAATAGTTCAATGGATCATCAAAATAATCTGAAAGAGCACTAAATAAAATAAAGTAAATTGAAGCCACACTTTACAAACCTCATAATAAAGCAACAACTTGAAGTCAAGACTGGCATCTTTATCTCAAATCCCTATTCAGCAGCCTCTATTTAAAAAACTTATAGCAATATAAAAACACTAAAACGAAACAATTAGTTGCCAGCATAAGCTGTGGAAACACCTTTTAGGGGCTTATTAGACTCAAAGCTGGTTGAATTAGGAGTGGGCAATAATTTATCTGACACATTTTATCAGTAAATATTTTCCTGAGTTTACCACATCTGCGGACAGTCAAATAACATTCTCTGAATAAATTATCATATTTCTTCCATGAAGTGGATAATTTATTGTTTCCATTTTCATTATCAACACATAAGCATCACTTACTTCGATTCTGGAACAATTTCTTTAAAAGTTAGTTTGCTGCTTTGTACTAGTAAACTCCTCTTTGATGCACTGTGGAAAATAATGTTGTTTCATATAGTATCCCAAATTGTATTACCAAGTAATGAATCTTACTCCTGATACTGTATTGATCATGTAAACAGACAAAGCAGCCATGTTCTCACACAACTCTGAACATTATTGGTCAGATCTTCAGTTGTTATAATCAGTGTATGGCCAACAAAGTTAATAAAGCTGAGGCATTTTACACCATCTGAGCATTGCCATAGATCTTGTTGGGTTGTAATGTTGGCCAGATCACTAGGATCAACTATGACACTTTTTAGAAAACCCTCTGAGGGTCTTCACTTCCATTTGAAAAGGAATCTTGCTTCAATTTCTTTTTCAGTGACTGCCAAATATCACTGAATTCAATGGGAATCTTAACAGTGACTTCAGTAGCCACTTGATCAGGCCCCCAAACAATGGCCCATGTAGCAATGCAACTCCCTTCCTCTCTCTTACTACTGTAATGCCAGCCTCGTAAGGTGAATCCAGGTGATGCACTAGAATATATTGTGAAGTGAGTGTACTCAGAGGTCAGATTGGGGTGGGGATGGGAAGAGATGTTGATTCTCAAACAAGCGCTGTCCATATGAGACACCAATTTTAGATGTTGCTCACAGTAGAATGTGCAAATATTCAAAATATGATTGTGTGTATCACCTGGCTTCACTTGCCTCCCTTAGCTTGGCTTCACCTCAGTGAGGCTTGAATATGACTAGAATATATACTACGGTCCTTGGGCTTGGTTCCTTCTTGACTGAGGAAAGAACAAATATGGTGGTACCTTCCAAACATCACCACTCACTTGTGGCACTTGTGGGTCACAGTAAGTTGTGCAGCTCTGTGATCCTCCTCCTTTCACACGAAGAATGAAATAGCTAACAATATTGACATTTAAATTATCAATGGGCATCTAAGTTAACACCTCACCAAAATGAATGGGAAAGTTCACACCTCTAAGAGGTATTGTTTCAGGCTCTCTGCAGACTCAGACATCTTTAAAATCATTTCACATTTCTGACAATTCCTTTGCCACTATAACAGACAGAAACCTAAAAAAAAAAACCCTTAAAAATGAAATCTGAGGTTCTGGAGAACAAGATAACAGTTTCAGAGTGGTGCAGGTATACTGTAAAGGCATGTACGTGATGTTCCTGATCCTGGGTATTCTGCTATTTCAATCATACAGACACATAGCTGAACAATTCATTACAAATTTAGACTATTTTTATTTGTTTGTTTTTCATTATTGACTCATTCCCAAATTGATGTCAATTTTCTTGTAATGTATTTGTAATTTATGCATATTAATCAAATACTTAAGATGAACAACTTTGGACCATAGGTTGTTCACAAATTGTTCTTTTTGACTATTTGCTATTCCACATTCCTGGAATGTGCAAATGACCATGTAGGTTGGTTGTAATTGTTTCTTTTCCCTGATTGGATGAAGAGCCAATGAGTAATGAAGAGCCAATAAGCAGCAAGAGCCAATAAACTTTGGTATAATTTTTCAGATTTTGTGTTAAAATTTATGAAACATTTAGGGATTTTCCAAAGTCATTTGTGAAAATCCATCAGTTGTCCAAATATCCCTGATTTATAAATAATGATCTTGATCCTTCATATACTTGCACTTTTGCTTAACTTTAAGTGTATGAGTAATTCTATTAACTTCAATAGGATTAATCATATGAGTAAAGTTAAGCCTGTGTATAAATGTGTACTGGATTAGGACCAATATGACTTTAAATATCACATAATCATGAACTTGATTTGATGTTTGTATTGACTAAAATAGTCTCAAATCTTTATTTATTATTATTAATTATTATTATTATTATTATTAAGCTATCTGTACTAACACACATAGAATAGCTCGGATTTATTCTGAAATTTCTCAACGGCACCTTTGGTGATGTAATTTTATTCAGCCTAATTTGTTCCAAAATCATTAACTATGTATTTATGTAGATCTTCCTTGCTGTGCAACTATTGCCAGCATGTTAGTCAAAGAGGACAATGTTATAATTTTAGGACTAACTGTATTACACCTCTTATCTATTTCAAGAAATTGGTCTCATGTAAATCAGAGAAAATAATTCCCAAGTGTAAAGAGTGCAAAAATAATTGTAAATGAAAGTCCTGTTTATCTATGTGATCATTTCCCTTATTGTAACTGCATAATGTAAAACACAAAGTAGAGGATATTTAATTCTTAATTCAGCTTTAACAGAAGTGACATAATAGGTAACAACAAAACATATGAACAAATGGTAAATACAGTAATTATATGCAGGCAATATCAAGTCAACATTTAGTAATATCTTCAGCAGACTGTATTTTTAGCTTAGTATTGTGATCTACAAATATCAGATTTCATTTTACAATACTATCACTGAGTGTTATACTTGTTTACCTTCACAACCGGCCATTAATAACCATTTTTTGCTTAATTAAATAAAGGACTTGTTTTCTAATCGTACAATTTTACATTCTACTATCTCTGAAAATATAATGATATCTTGGTCAATGATGTTTGGGTTGTGAAAGCCAATGCATAATCTTTACCATACACTAGTATTAAAGGTTGAGTAGATGACAATTTAAAAAGAAATGGGGAAAAGTCATCAAAATTCATTTTTCTTTGATGAAAACCATCCTATGCCACACCAAGATTCTTCTGAATAATGGCATGTGATCCACCGTTGTCACTATTATAAAGCTCTGTCTGAGTGTAAGATGTGAAATGGATTCAGTATATTCTGACAGGTTTCAGAGTAGCAGCTGTGTTAGTCTGTATCCGCAAAAAGAACAGGAGTACTTGTGGCACCTTAGAGACTAACAAATTTTATGCTCTAAAAAATAAATAAATTTGTTAGTCTCTAAGGTGCCACAAGTACTCCTGTTCTTTTTCAGTATATTCTGAGTGGCATCTGAGTTAGTCTGTGTGAGATAACAAACCTATCAGACTGTTCAGCATCTGGATGAGAGTGAGTTTAGCAAACTCTTTCACTAGATATGCCAAGCTTTGTTCAGATTATTCCCACTATTTTTTAATTATGAACAAATGTTTTTAACTCTTTGGACAAAAAGCACTAACCTTTAATTCTTGGGTTGAATCCAGCACAGGGTAATAGGAGTCATAGACTTCTTAGGACTTTTTTGGTGGACAGTCACCTACATGAAAAAAGCTCATTTACTCCATTCAGTTTCTAACAAACCATTTTCCACACTACTTGTAGCAATACTATCTGGTGCTATGATGCTTTCACATCTCACAAACTAAGCAGGATTGTGCAGGACCAATATTACGGGTGACCCTAGCCACTTACTCTAATATGCAGGATTTGCCAGTCCAGTGTTTTGATTTCACACATTATGAAGCCTTCAATGACTATTGGCTCAAGGTCAGAACTTCCTCATACTCTGGGGGTACTTTAGTTCAGACACATCTCTAGCCATTGGTAGAATTCTATTAATGGATCTGGTTGGATACTCCCTCCATTTTTTCCTCACTCACTCTTCTAATAATTATGACATCTAGAGCCATAGAACTCTGAGATTTCCAGATCAGACACATTCTTAGAAAGAAATCTTCTTCTAGCAAGGACAGAGCAAGCTCTTCCAGGAATTTAATGACATGGAAAGTCACTCAGGTTTTAATTTGTTTTATCTGGCTCACACACTAGTTGAGACATTCTTTGCCTGGAGCTTAATGGCTTTGAATGTATTATTCCAACTCCCCCTATTACCCAAGGTTTTCAGAACCAAAAGCAGTGGTAACATAACTGTTTCACTGCAGGTGGTGTAAGGAATAGATCAATGGGAACACAGCACTTCTGGCTGATGAAAGATTAATACAAATAAGCGTGCTCTTATTTAAAACTACTATTTATTAGATTTAAGCACACACAGACATAACCAGTTGGTTTAGAACATCCCAAATAATTACCTAAAATCTGAGATGGACTCGAGTAATTAGCAGCAGGTCAGCGATGGCTGGTCGCTTCCCCCTGGGGAGTAAGGTGTCAGGAAACATTCTCTCAGGTAGCTTCAGAGAACTGCTCCAAAGTACATTCTATTATCTAGTCTTTTTATAACGAGCTTTTACAAAACACACAGCTCATAGTGACCCCTACTGGGTCATCACTTCTCCTAACTTCAATAAATTACTTATCAATAAAACATTCCTAACAATCTTAGCCATAATAAGCTTCTGTATCAAAGGTGCCCAAATGCAAGGTCTCCATCCACTTATATTCTTTCAGTCTCATAATTTGTTGACCCTTTTCTCCCCTCCTGCCATTCTGATTAGCAGAAAGTGTAAGCCTGCAGCTAGTATTTGACCTTTCCTCCAAAAGCCCCGCTTGTGCAAATTAACCCTTAACTATGTGGCATTCTATTCTGTTAATTGATGGTGTCTGAATGCACACAATATGGCTTTGATTAGCTTTGGTCAACTTCTGGGTAACACACTCCTCAATTCCAAGGGAACACCCCAATCTTTAAAAACATCAAAAAGAATACAAGACATTGGGATCTAAACTGATGATTAAACAGTTGAGTTCCCCAACAAACAGCTTGATTGAAGAGCAACTAGTTCAGCCCCAGCACAACATGGATTTTGATAAGTAATGTTAGATCCTTTTAACTCAATGATCCTTGTAAATTGGGATCACACAAATCAAGCTCCACTATACCTCCAGGAACAAGTGTGTTCCACAGGGAGTGGTCAGGGCCAGATTGCCCCCATTCCTTGGGGAAACCTTCATGGGAGGATTAAGGGATTGTGTGAAGATGTCTCCAGAAGTATCTACCAGTGGAATGATTCACACATTGTTCTGTTGTGCTACGGAGTGGCAGTCACTCCATCTCTTTTGAATTAACACTTCTATAATGTACTATTCATGACCTTTGTAGGACTGGTAAAATCATCAAGAAAAATTTAGACATCCAAGAAGTTGTTCAGTGAAAACCCACAACACTTGCTGAATAACACATCAGCATTTGTGAAATATTACTCTGCCAGCTCCATTACTTTCATTGTACAATTTACTGCATTACAGAACCAGGATTTTCAAAAATAGGTGCCTACAGTTAGGTTTCTAAAACTTTATTTTGGCTCCTAAATAAGGCTCCAATCCTGCAAACTCTCATGCATATACTTATGTTAAAGCATATGAACAGACCCATTGAAGTCAACAGGACTACTCATCATTAAAGTTAAACATATGTGTAGGTATTTGCAGGACTGGGGTTCAAGTCACCACAGTTTCAAAAGTATAGTAGTGTTTTCACAAAGCTAAACCAAACCAAAGCTACACCAAACTACTTCTAGTTGCAACCAATTAACATCTGATAATAATAATTAATAAGTAATAAGTACTGTTGTATTAATTTAGATAGACTATATGGACTCAAATGATCAAAAGAGTTAACGGAACACTGAAACTGCCTAATATTAAACATTATTAAATGAGGTTTATTATATAGAGACCTCAACCTGCTTAGTGCCATGGCAAACACACTATTGTAAATCTTTTAAACCTTTTATTAAAAATACAGAATAGACAGGGTGGGGGGAAGGTTAACGCATTTGAAATATGAAATATTAAATTAGGTTTTCATTTTAACATTCACTGGTCCCTTTCCCCTGAGAAAGCAGAACCTCTCCCCCCTTGTCTGATCCCTTTTAAGATGGCGTTAAAGATGGGAATACCTGTGCTTTTTGAGGGAAAAGAGAAGAAGTTAGCTGAGATGGGATGGAGTTGCCATAGTTGATGTTGTTAAAATGCAGCCTTGTTTCCTAGAAGCTAGAACAAGACAAACACACACAAATGGGGAAAAGAAAAGTACACCAAAGATAAAAAAAGGCAGCTTCTGTCTTTGGTGTTGCATTTTACTTGCAGCATCATTGCTGGAAAAACACAGGCTTATCAGCTACTCTGAGACCTGGCAAACTTGTACCAGAATTGTGCTGATTGGGCATTGCATTTAGCTGTCTTTCTGGTCACAGGCTTACATCAGTGTTGCAAAATATATAGTCTTGGCTGACTAAGCCAGACTCTTATTGACAGAAGGAAAAAGGAAAGATAAGAGAAAAAATAAGGTAGGGAAGGAAAAGGACACGTGGGGGTTGCGAGAGAGATGAATTCTCACATCCCAAGTTGTGTTTGGGATTTAGCCAAAGGGAGTGTATGTGGCAGTGTCATCTATGTCCCTCTCTTGTGGCCTGGTCTGCTCAGGACATCTCTCGAGATTTAGATGAAAAAAGAGTGGAGTTGCAGGAGATAATGAGGATGGCATCCATGATGGCAAAACTCACACCTTCTCTGCCTTTCAGTCAGCCAGCATTGTGGTAGACAGATTTTCCTTCCAAAGTCCCTTCTTGAGGACCCCAAAATGAAGTGATGGGCAGAACATCCCATTCTCTCATTATTTTCTTCACCAATTAGGCCTTATTTCTGACACACAGTTTTGGTCCATGGTCCCCCATTTCTCTTGTTTACCAGCCCTGACCTTAATGCAGTCCTTGAATTATATCAGTGGACCTTTTTTGTTTGGATTAACCTATATTTATTTTTGTTTCCCTTTTGCACCTTTCCCCATCAACATTTATTGTTATAGATTATTGTGACATTTTATGAATGTATCCTTGCTTTTTACAATTGAACTCACAATTAGGGTAAATTCATAGGTCAAATTATCACAACAGTACCCTCAGAAGACCAATAGCCATAATGAATTCTGTAAAAAAACAAACAAACAAACAAACAAAAAAACACCTTGGCATTCATAGTGAAAGCATAACCTTAGAAAAGGTAATAGACAGTGAGCTACTTTGCATGCGGTTGTGGTATGAATTATGTTCTATGTTTTCCATTCTTACAAAAAGGTGCATATATCAAACTTGCTTACTCATGGTAAGATAATATAGACTATTTTGAGTGCCCATTTTTATATATAATGTATTGTATCCACTGTAGTTTCCATGCTCTTGTTTCAGGTGCTTTTTGGACCAATACTTTCAAGGATGTTTTGTGTTATTTTCTTAACCCTCAGATAGATGGCTCTAAGCCATGTGGAGAATTTTAGATGACAAAAATCTGTTACACTTGAGAAGCCTGATTGTACTGCTGGATGAAAGTAGAAAGAAAAAGAATGAGACCAAATGAATTTCAGGTAGTGAACATTATTGTACAATTCACTTAAGTTAAATGTGGCTATTTCTGATTAATGATGTTCTTACCATTTTCTGTACAACAGTCAGTCTCTGTTTAACTCTACTGACCTATAAAACAGCTTTTCTTCCAGGTCTGTTTGTGTCTGAAAACTTTCTATCCTTCTTGCCAATTCCTTTTCAGCAACAGGGAGTGGAAAGGAGGGAATGATGGAAGGGAAAACATTAAAAGATGAAAGGAAAGAATACAAGAAAGGAGCTTGTGATTTTTTTTAATTAATACATCTATTTAACACATTTATGAGTCGCTTGTGGATAGGCATCTAAGCATCATTCATTAAACTCAACACATAGCATTAGTATCCAAATAAGGAATCATTCAGGCAAAATAAACAGCCACTGTGAACCAAAACGATTTGGCAAAATGCCAGCATGATTGACTGCTAGTAAGCTGCTCCACAATATGAAAGGGACCAAGTCCCAGATTAAGTGAATAATACAGGGAAAATAGAGTAACAGATAAGGACAACAAGATACCAGTGAAAGTGCCCTCAACATTTTCAAAGATAATCCTGCCAATAAATGGAATTTGAATCATGCCATAAAGACCAGTAGAGAGGGGCTGTGGTTGAAGAAAGCCCTTCCTCCATACATCACCAAAAATGACAAAGATAATGGATAGAGGATGATGGCTGGCCATATGGCAAAAAAGGAAATACTTGTTTCTTCAAGCTGTAATTGTAGGCTGTTGGGAGCATTCAATCCCATGCTTTAGCTGTGTTGGCTACAGGGGCCATACGATAGGGGTAAAGGGAGTCTCCACATTTTCAACAGACAATGTTTGGATCATGAACAAGCAAATGTGTAGGACACACAGAAAATGCGTGCATTAGGTTGAGTTGACCAATTTGTTCATGACAAAATAATTTGGATATAAATATGTAAAAGTTTGTAAATTTAGCTTGTGATCCACTGTGATCCCCAGATCTCTTTCCACAGTTCTCCTTCCTAGGCAGTAATTTCCAATTTTGTATGTGTGCAACCGATTGCTCTTTACTAAGTGGAGTACTTTCAATTTGTCCTTATTGAAGTTCACCCTATTTACTTCAAACCATTTCTCCAGTTTGTCCAGATCATTTTGAATTTTAATCCTATCTGCCAAAGCACTTTGAACCCCTCCCAGCTTGGTATCATCCACAAACTTTATAAGTGTACTCTCTTTGACATTATCTAAAACTTTGATGAGGATATTGAATAGTACCGGACCCAGAACTAATCCCTGCAGGACCCTGCAGGATCACAAGCTAAATATGAGTCAACAGTGTATCACTGTTGCAAAAAAAAAAAGAAAACATCATTCTGGGATGTATAAGCAAGAGTGTTGTAAGTAAAACATGAGAAGTAATTCTTCCACTCTACTCCACACTGATTAGGCCTCAGCTGGAGTATTGTGTCCAGTGGTGAGCATCACATTTCAGGAAAGATGTGGACACATTGGAGAAAGTCCAGAGAAGAGCAACAAAAATTATTAAAGGTCTAGAAAACATGACCTATGAGGGAAGAGTGAAAAAATTGAGTTAGTTTAGTGTGAAGAAACGACTAAAAGGGGACATGAAAGCAGTTTTCAAGTACATACAAGTTTGTTACAAGGAAGTGGTCTATAGGGTCTGGGCAGCTGGCAGGGGCCAAGCAGCCAGTGGGCTCTGGGTTCCAGGCAGCTGGTGGGCTGCCCCTCACCTTAACACAGCAGTGTCCAGGGTCCTGGCTGCCGGCTGCCGCCCGTCCCAACAACATTAGGGTCCAAGGTTGCATTGGGGTCTGGAGTCTGAGACCTGGCTGCCCCCTGGCCTCATACTGTGAGGTCCAGGGTCGGGGTCCCCATTGCACGGCCTGCTCTCTGTTCCTGACCTTACTTTGTGTTGAGGTCTCTGGGTGGAGGGCAATGGTCATAGTGGGTGAGTTAGATGGGGTGCACTGTGGTTCTCAACCTGTGGCCAGGTAGCACATTTTGGGCTGCATATGCAGCCCACAATGGTAAATAGGTAGAGAACCATTAGTTTAGATGATACTTGGTCCTGCCATGAGGGCGGGATCTGAATTAGATGACCTCTCGAGGTCCACTCCAGTCCCAAAAATCTATGATTCTATGTCTGGAACACAATGAGTTTTTAATGGCTTAATATGAATACAAAAGAAAAAAAATATTTTTAATATATAAAATCTAATGATGACAAAACACCTACTGTAAATCCTGTGGGGGTGGGGTGGGGTGGACTCTCACTGGAAAATATGCTATTTTATCATTACTAAAGTGTTTCATCTTGAAAGGCCTGAGTAATTAAAAAATCCACTGGCCCATTAATGTGGTGTGGCAGCAGCTGTCTGCTCATTGAGGTGAGAGAATTGAATTCTGGAGTGCTCTTGGTTCACATTCCCTGGGTCACTTTCAAAGGAAAGTCCTATGCTACATGAACTTCCCTTGGCTTTCCCATCAGTAGCCAATGCACAGATTTGCCCTAGAGAGCTCTGTTAATCTCTTTCCTCTCCATTAGAGGTTTGAGGTCACCAGTATATTAGAAGGTTAAAAACAAAGGGAGTAAAAATAGATCAGAGTGACTGAGTGGATACCGTGTGACCATCCCAAAGACTTGTTCCTACTTGAGCCTTCCCCTAACTCTTCATAAAGAAAAAAAAATGCTTCCTTGTTATGCAATGCATAAATAATAAAAATGTATACTAAAGAAATTGTGCATAGACATTTTGGAGCAAATCTGACCCAATGGCAGTATTTTCAGCTATCATATGCAAAGCAGTGAAGTTTTAACCATTAGCTTCCCCTTTAACTCAGCCAAAATATAGTGCAGTATCCATTGGATCTGAATTATATCCTCTTTTGAAGTACCTGTGAATTAGAAATATGAAGTCTGTTATTGTAAAACATTTTTACGCATATGGTATATAACATGTTGCATTCACGTGTGTTTGGATTCATAGATTCATAGATATTATGGTCAGAAGAGACCATTATGATCATCTAGTCTGACCTCCTGCACAATGCAGGCCACAGAATCTCACCCACCCACTTTAGCTATATTTAGGGCAGAATAATAAGTGACACTGAGCATAAGTAGCTCCACCACTTAGCAGTACTCTTTTCCTTTAGACTTTGCAAAGTGTATTTAAAGTTTTATGCTTTTCTTTTTTTTAAAAAATAATTGAATGCTCTTTTTATATTAAATAAAATCTAGAAGTACTGTTCAAATGAACAACCCGACAATAACAAATGGATGTTTATCATCATCCATTGGGTATTCTATGATTTAGGTAGAAGTTAATGACCTCACTCCATCTCTCTAGAGTGCATATAATCATATTATATAAAAAATAACCCAAGAAAATTACACACCACCCCTTGGTGCCTCTGAGAGCCAATACTTCCCCACTTGCAAGCACAGAGTCTGAGTTGAGGAAAGAAACTTCATGAAAGGAGGGAAGTCACCTGACATTAATTAAGGGAAATGCCACAAGCAGGATTCATAAACATAAAACTGTGAGCAGGACACCAACCCCCGAGTGTGTGGGGCAGAGTCTTCTGTCTTATGTTCTTGAGTTCTACAACCAAAAGTTCCTTTACTGTGCCTTCCTCTGCTCCCTCACCATATGTCAATCACAGTTGTTGTCCTTTATCAGTGAGGACCCAGGGTTCAGAGGTGCATCTGTGTAAGTTCACCTCCCACATGGGAAAGAAGCACATTGCTTGCTCCGCCATTAGAGCACTTGCTCTGGCTCGCTTCCTCACCAGCTGCAGCTCCTCTCCGGTGGCTGCCCTGCCAGCCATGGTTCCTTGCTGCCTCGCTGCCCTGCGAGCCGTGGTTCCTTGCCTCCTGCTCACTTTGCCAGGCAACTGTTTACCACTTTCGCCACCCATCCATCAGTTACCTTCTGCTGCCACCTGCTGCTGTGACCACTGTAAGTCAGTCTCTTAGTGATTTTTGGCTCTCAGCAGGCTGGGCAGAAACTCTACTATAAATGATTTCAGCTCTTATTGAGTATTTGAAATAACAAAAGGCTCCTAATGAAGCCTATTTAGCTCTATCTTTGAACAGTGGCAAAGACCAAGTTAAACCAGCCTGAGGACCCTTGGGAAGAGTCCACATCTCCTAGCTAGGACACCTGTCCCCATCCCACTTACTTTCACAGGGCTCTGCCATTCGATACCCTGGCTTAACAAGGTCCTTTCAGTTGAGGGTGACCCCCTAATCTGGGACATGTTAAGCACAGTTCTGCTCCCCTTTATTCACACAATAAAAACAACATTGATAACATTTCACTACCCCTGCATTCAGTACTAAAGTAATTTGTAACCCAACACCAGCCAAAGTTGATCACTTTGAGCAACACAGCTCTATCTGCTGGATATCTTGGCAGAGTAGGTGTGTTCATGTAAATACAGTTTGCTCCTGAAGTCTCTCCCACTCCCCAACTAGCTGTCAAAGGATAGCTCAGCCAAAAAGGTGACTGGCCCTGCAGGCTGTGTCACAGCTGTGGCACATTAGGAGGATAGTATGCAGAAAAAATTTCTTGGTGATACCCATGCTGCAGGTGAATCTACAGGGCTGATCACTTACTTATCACTTTTTGCATTCACTAGCATAAAAGAACACATGTACATGTCAGCTTATGTGTGTGCGTGAGAATGGCAGTTTCTAGGTTCCTAGTAAGGAAACAGCTTTCAAGCTTTTAAAACATTATAAGCAGTGGAAAAAACAATGTAAAATTTATGAAAAAATAATTTTCAGTCAAAGGTGAGGGAACTCATTTTGCCCAAATTTGAACCCACTCTGATATCATAAACTCTGGCACTGGAATGGAACATTTTGATTGAGTTTCATGTAGGCCACATGGACTATACCTCCTACGTCTGGACCATCCTCCTCTTTCCTTCCTGATTCTTTTCTGCATCCCTCAAAATCATGTTTTCCACCATTTCTATTTTCCTGGCCTTCCAACAGAATGCACGTGTTTGCCTGTTCAAGGTCCAAACAATATCTGTTTAGAATGTGGTAACTCCTTTTATTCTCCTGCCTCTGAAACTTTCCCAGCTTAGAATGAAGACCATAAAATGGTGCCTGAAATTAATTCTACCCCTAAATTAGCCCGTTTGATGTTCATGTATTCCAAAAGACCTTTTGAGACTCATAGCAGGACCATCCCTGGTTTTGACTTATTATTTCCAAAATCAGAGACCAAACCCTCCCAAATCATCTCAATTTTGCCTGTTTCTAGCATGATGAAAGTATGAATTTTGAATCATGCCATAAAGACCAGTAGAGAGGGCTGCTTGATATGCCCTTCCAGCTTGACTGTGAACCACTGATAACTACTGTCCTGGAATATTTTTTCCAACCAGTTATGCACCCATCTTGTAGTTGCTCCATCTAGGTTGCATTTCCCTAGTTTGTTTATTAGAAGGTCATGCGAGACAATATCATCTCACAATTACCATAGATATTTCCTATTGTAAGTATAGGAAACCACTGAGGTAATCTCTTCCATCCCTACTCCTGCAGAGCTCTCTAATACAGCTGGCCACTAAGGCAGCTCATGTACACAGGGCTGCATGCTCAGGAAGTAAATTGCTAGTCCAGGTTTGTGTCTTTGCTCAGACAACTCTGCTGTAGCAGCATATACCCTAGCTCAGCAGTACCAACACAGGATGCTCTAAACTCTGAGTAGCATATAACTTTTCATGCAGAAATGAGAGGCTGGACAGAGGGAGCACCAAAAAAAGCAAACAACCAAACAGAATGAGTAAATTTGGGCTGTATTTGAACCAAGGATATTTTGTGTAGTCTGGCAGCCTGGGCTGAATATTTCACAGAGATTCAAATAGCTGCATCACCGTACAAGTTACTCTGCAATACCAACAAGTAAATCACTTTACACAAACCAATATGCAACAAAGAACATCACAGTATGTAATTCCCACTTGATTCAACAGGTTTTTACAGTATTACCACCACAATATTCCCAACTTTGGCTTGTCTGGGGTATGGAAGCCAGTGTATTTAACACAACTATTTTTAACACTAAACACCATAGTATATAGGTTCTAGGAATGATATTTTGCACTTCTAAAGTGCCTTTCATTACAGGATTGTAAAGCACCTGACCTAACAAACATTACTGACCTAAGACTCACACAACACTCTTTTGAGGTGGATATCTGCGGAAATGCCAGGTCTGGGATCTAGATCTCCTGGATGAATCCCAAGACAATCCTTCATTATATGCTGAAGTCAAAACTAAGCCTATTTGGGCCCAGCACCTCAAGATATTTGGGTGCCTAACTCCAATTGAGCCTTTGGGTCTACACAATCCTTTAGCTTGCTGAGCTGCTGGAATCAATATTTTATTTGTGGACATAGATCACTTGAAATACTTCAAACTGAATGTTCTATAAAATGTGATGATAATCTATATCATATTTTGGATTTCTGGTTTTTGTTTTCTGTTTTTTGCAGAAAAAACAACCATTCCACTGCATGGACTGGTAAAATGGAGAATCATCTTATCTGTGAAAATAAAAAAAAACAAAACCATGATCTCAAGCCTTTACCTCTTATTTGAATAACTGACTTGCTTTCATTGTATAAACAATATTGACAAGAAAATTTAAAGCTATCTTAGCACCAAAGTCCTTCCTAGGGCTTGTCCACCTCAAGAAGCAAATTGTTTTAATTCTTGTTATTATTAACCATTTACTATTATATTATTACAGTTTAATTAATGTACATTTCATAGAGCTGTAACCAGCCTTGATTTTCAACTTGCCTGAAAACTAGCAGGTCATCAATTGCTGATCATATCTGAATATACACTAACACTTTCTATGTTAAGGAGCCATTGTCCAAAAATATTGTACCGTGAGAGTATAATAAGTTACCTCTGTGGGAAAACTGCTATAACATTGTGTATAATTTACTGTCAGCTCTATAATAAGAAAAATGAAAGAGTACCAACTTGCTCCACAATTTGTGAAACAAAATAAGCCATGCAGAAACTGAATTATATAGATTGAATTTTGTTTCCTCTGTTACTGTTAAGAAATTGCCTGCTAGGAGTGAGTGAAACATTGTGAAGTGGGATTACATCACTTTGGATGAGAATATTTTACTATTGTTGTTATAAGTAGCTTTATTACTTTTTTGAGCAGCGGAGATGGTGTTGATTAATAAGGGAAAAGCCATATGCACAGTGAGTTAGGAGAAGGAAAAGTTAAAATATTGTACCAGTCTCTATAAAGAAGGGGTGGGGGATTCTGAATAATAGGATGGCTTAACTACCTTTGGTTTTATCTTTCAGATTCTGCAGCATTTCTGTTTCACGGTAAGGATATATTTCCTTGTGGAACCAAATGTAGTTACAATGAAATCATTCATAGCCCAGTGCTATTCTCCTTTGCTACAATGTATGTGGAGGCTAACTGTTGAAACTTTTTCATTCTCTGGTGGAAGACCATGCATCCTAGTTACTTTTTTGCTCCATTAAAGAAGCCCACCTGACCACTTTGTCTGCACCTTCCTTCATTTATTGTCTGATTCACCCTTGTGTTATGCTATTGTTATGCCAGAGTAACACCACTGAACTCAGACTTGTTTTGTTTTGTTTTCAGTTGAGTTATTCTGATTACAGTGGAGTAACACAGTACGGAATCAGGCCATATATGGCACTTATCATCACATGTGGCTATGAGCCTTATTCCTTGCTGACCTCTTCACTTGCACAAGGGATCTTCCTCAATCATTCAAATGCCTCTGCAAACTCACTGCTTCTCTACTGCTGACAAATATAAACCCACTTTAGTAGAAGCTGTGCAGGGGTGTGGTCTGCCTTGTTGCCTATAAGCAGGAAAGGCTCAACTCTCTCTTCTGCCTATGTTCTGTATGTGGTTAGTTAACCCCATTATATATGACCATAACAGTTATTTTGTTTTTTTTTTAATATACCTAAAGTGTGTATATAAGTTAGGTCAAATTTATGATACATGTTGGTAAATCATGCTGCAGTTCTATCCCGTTATTCTTTTGTACAAAGACACTTCTGCTAACTCCAAGTACTCTCTTTTAATTGATGGACTAAATTCAGAGATTTTCTGATGAATGGACAGTGTGAGAGCAATAGTATAATAATGAGCTGTCATCAGATATATTGATTTGGGTTTAATATGCTTGCTCACTGGTTTGCCAGTATATTGCTTACTTATTATAAGCTGCCTATTCTCCAACTGATATTCTTTTGTTACTATTAATAGGAGATGAATAAGCCAAGCTCAATGAGAAAAACAACTATGATTCACTGAGCAATGAATAATATACAGAGTATTGCCCTTTTTTAGAAAAATCAAGGTATTTTCATGTGTCAAGACAAATATTAAACTCGGTATTAATGACTTCATGACATGGTAATCTTTAACAGGAGCAGGATCAATAAATACAATGGCATAATATTTATTTTATTCAAATGCTGTAACAGTGGTGTTGATCATATTTTGCTGAGCCTTTGTTTTCATAGATTCCAAGTGCAGAAGGGACAATTGTGACCATCTAGTCCGACCTGTATAACAGAGGTCATAGAATTCCCCCCCGCAAAAAATGCCATTTCAACTAGAATATATTTAAAAAAAAATCCAATCTTGATTTAAAACTTGCCAATGATAGAGAATCCACCACAATCCTTTGTAAGTTTTTGCAGAGGTTAATTACCTTCACTGTTAATTTTTTTTATTTGTTTTTGGTTTAATGGTTTTGATGGGGTAGGCGTGGGAGGTTATAGAGATGATGAATTACATCTTTTTTTAAACCAGGGATAATCTGTTCTCTGCTTTCTCTTTTGTGGCATACCTGGGATGAGAAATCATTTCATTCTCCCTCACACCTTTGAGGGAACACTGCAGGAGCAGCCTGCTTACTATATTCCTGTTTGTGTCTTACAATATATATATATATATATTTTGCATGCAATTGCATCTGCATATTTTAGAAAATCGGAAGGGCCTCAGTGTTTCTATCTTTCTACCGAGATTTCAAGAAATCACAGAGATAATGTTAAAAAAGGCAACAACACTCGCATGGCTGACAGACCTCCTATCAGAGTCCATGGGCAAGGACTCCAGATAATATTGCTCTTAAGAGCCAATATGATCTGACCTACCACCCAGTGACCTAGTAACAGTTGCTAGAACTCAAAGCTCAACTCTGGAAGAAGACTTCATTCCTGGGATCTGATCAGCGAAAGCTGGGGTGTGGGGGAGTCCATATTGGTGTAAATAGAAGCAAGGAACCAAACAGAGAATAGCAAGTTGTTGGTGCAACTGGTTTTTCCCCTACTTATGACTGCCTTCCCTACACTACCGGCTCTTGCTGCCTCCTGGTAACCTGACCCGGGCTGCCTCCTGACACCTGACTCTTGGTCTGCCCTCTAACCTGTGTCAGATTCCAGTCTCCTGTTATCCAGACCCAGCCTGACTCCTGCTCCAACTGCTGGGTCAGACTACCTCTTTAGTCATGAGCAGGATGGGCAGGATATCCAGTGTGGCTTTCACACACAAAGTTGTTCAGAAGTGCCCACATTTTCTCAAGCTTGTTTTGTGCCATCCTTGCTTGTTTCATTTCAAATCCTATGCCCTAGAATTAAAAATCACCTTTGAAATCAATAGTTGTTCTATTATGTGAAGGTAGAATTTTGCCTGTGTCCAGAGGAGCTACAAAATGCTCTCCTTACAAAGACATTGATAAAATGGATAGTCAGTTACAGGTGACAAAAAAGATGTTTCTCAGACATTATCAAATAGAATTTAATGTCTTTGGTCAAAACAGACAAAATTCCATTTGCGTGGAAACACGCAAATTGAATCCTACTTACAATGGACAGTCACTTGCAGGGGGTCACACAAATATTTTCCATCCCCTTTGTGATACATTAAACATCAACAAGTTTTCCTTCACCCATTGTTCATATATTTATGGGCCCTGTTACTGCTTTAAAGAGGGAGGGGGAAACCTGGGCTGTAAGGAGATGTAAGTCTGTAAGTCTGTAAGGAGATCTGCACTTCGAAGTAACTGTGAGATGCAAGCAGTATGGAAAGTTTAGTCACTTTTTAAAAGCAAGTGTCTCAGAATTTGAACAACAAAGGGAATAGAGTGAGAGAAAGAACTGAGTCACGGAAGAATGATTAGTGAAACACTGACTTTCCCTGACTTTCCCACTTTCACCTTTTTCTAAAAAATAGTGCATAAAAAAAAGTAAAGCTACATCTTTAAAAATAAATGCTGATTTTTTTTTTTAAAGAAAAAAGGAGCTGCCTTTACTTTTCCTATTTTTGGTGTATCCCTGCAAGATAGTCATGAGTATGTTGGGTTTCATGGTGCTAATTACACATTTTATAATTTACTGATGGAAAGATGTATAAGCTACTTAAGGAAGCATATCTAAATGACATGTGAGATTGTGCTACTCATGCATTTAGAGTCTGATCCTGCAATTTCGCCATGTGCAGACCCACAC
Organism: Lepidochelys olivacea; assembly: GCF_965140295.1. NCBI lineage: Eukaryota > Metazoa > Chordata > Testudines > Cheloniidae > Lepidochelys > Lepidochelys olivacea. The sequence continues at coordinate 175,258,744 of NC_140411.1, forward strand.
ACTGAGATCATTGGGAAATTCTGGTTGAAGAGTATCTGCATGATCTTTGACATACAAAACAGATCTCTGATAGAGCAACAAGTGATGCTCCCAGAGTTTGTTTTTGTGCCAGATTCTCTTTCTCATCTGTGTTGCCCTGGTCATGCAAACAGGATGAAATCTGGAGTTGCCTCTCTGCTGAGCATGGGAGAATCTCCGGCATGCACAGAGCTGGGATAGCCAATTTCTCTGCTACCATCCCATATAATCTTCTCATTGGGCATGTCAGGAATCAGAATCAATGTGTATGACCACAGCTCCATGTTACTCTAACCTGAGGTGAAAGAGTCTGGGAGCTGGATACTCTCAGCTACACCAAGCAGAAACAAAGTTAGCAGAGAAATGAACCCTTAATTTCTTCAATACACCCTTGCTTAACTCCCACATTTCCTCCACTGTTTCTTTTTGTAGAAGACAAAAATAGAAAATAAGTACATAAAAACAGAGAGAACGTGATCTCTCTCAGACATATCTAAAGTACTTATCATTGTAGGGTTTAGGGCTGATGTGACTGTCAATACCACTTTGTGACTATCCTACATTATCTATTTAAGCTCTGACCCTGCACACTGCTCCTCCTGGGTGGAATTATTTGCGGCCATGTGGAGCCCCATTGAAATCAATGGAGTCTACCTGCAAGGAGCAGCTTGTAGGATCAGCCCCTTCTGTTTTGTTAATGAATAACTGGGTTCCATCACATGAGAATGTGTCCGTTTTCCCTAAAATGATCCAAGCACACCACACTATTACTGTTTTGTAATAAATTTGGTGTCTTTTCCAGTGGTAACCTTTAGCCCAGATCCCAAGGAAGCACTTTCTGCACAATTTTGCAAGAAGCACACTGTTAATTTTCCAGATTACTTGCCATATGCAGGAAGCATATGGCATAGTTTTATAATTGCGTTAAGTAGCAGGAACCTTGCAAATTTCATAAAGAATTATGTGAGGCAGCTTAAATTATACATACAACTCCTTTTATAGTTTTTGTCTTCTCAATGAAATAAAATAGACATTTATATCCATTTTTTTATATAAAAAAATAGTAAAATGAAGCAAGTGTACTACCCTTGGCCCACTCTGGGACCAACACATTCCTGTGGTTTATGCTAGGTAAACCCTAGGGAATTCTGGACACTTTCCCATTTCCTAGCAGAGCATGTTGGTCTATTTTGTACAGATTCCACTTGTTTTGTTGAAGCAGTAAATTGTCTTAAAGGGTGTAGCCATTTACCTACTTGCAGCCCTAAAAGTCAATTACAAAAGTGAGACAAAACTAATGAATTATTATATATTATTATCTGTACTATGGCAGTGCTCAGAGGCCACAATCAACATCAGGGCCACATTGTTTTCGGCATTGTGTTGATACACATAGCAAGACACTGTGCCTGGTTCGAAGAGTGTACAATCTATTTTAATTTGGGACTGACTCACTAGAGGACTTGAGGGAAGAAAGCCTATGGGAAGGTTGCCCTGCATGTGAGTGCAGCTCTTAAACCCCCAGGAGAACCATATCCCATATCCCAGGAGAACCAGCGGCCAATTGGTCTTTCTAATTAGAGCAGTACCTGGGACATAATGGGAGCAGTACCACTGAAGTGTTTGGGCCCTTTTTTCTGCCTAGAAGGGCCAGAGGTGGGGAGGAAGATCCTTGCTCAGAGGTTCCTCTCTGTATTCAGAGCCAGGGGCCCAATCTGCATTTCACATTATTTAACCCAGAAATTGTGATTTGCTGCTCATTAGAGTGCAAGGGAATGAGATCCTCATTGTATGTAAGAAGGCTTTCAAAATAAAGATTTCATTCTGAAAGCTAAACTATTGTAACGTCACACCTCTTGAAATGTGATTTTTTAAAAAAATAAAGTTCTTTTTCAGATCATTAAACAAGATTGCCTGTACTTGGTAAGCATTGCCTAAGTGTAGTTTTCTGCCATTCAAACACAGGTTGCAAAATTATAGTGGTTTGTTCAATCATGGAAATGGTTCTTTCAGCCACCAAAATCTTACACACTGTGCAAGGCAAAAACTTTGTTTTTAGTTTGGTTATAAATATTACCTTAATAGTATATGGACCATTAGTTCCTGATCTGAACCAAACAGTTGTTTTAGAATTTTTACCATCTGAAAAGGTTGTTCAGTGGTAACATAAAGTACTCTATAGTGGTAGTCTCAATTCTATGTAATTACAATCAACAGCAGCTATTCTGGCAGGGCAATTTGAACTCTTCTAGCTGAAGTTTTCACAAGTCTCCTGTGTCATTGCTTTTTACTCTTTAAATTCCAGATCCTTGTTCTGTTGCTTTTATAGGATTGTAATTGTGTGTTTCAGCAGTTTCTGTGGGATCTTACTTCTAATCCTATCTTCTCCTACTCAAGCACTCTTTTTGATTAAAAAGTTTTCACAGGATTTAAAGCATTCTGCTGGAATTGTTTGAACTTCACAAAAGGCCAGACTGGTATCTTCACAGCTGTTTCCTCTCAAAGGATTTTAAAACATGAGGTGATTTCAAATCACCATTGCACAACAAAGGGATTGGAAGTATAAGGACTTTGAAATGAACTGGCATATAATAGTTAATCTGTGAGTGACAGAAACAAAGAAAGTGTCTTGTATGCCAACTAGGAGAAAACAATTTTTTCTTTCCTGGAATATATTGTGCTCTTCTGAACAGAACTGAAGGTGCTGTAATAAATGGTTCTGGTGAATCAGAGAGTGACAGCCTTCCTCTTGAGTTGGTGTTGTCCTAGTGTGCCAGCATGCTGTTTAAAGCATTGTGCTGTTGGAAGTGCCATCTTTTGGCAAAAACAAAGGTTGACATACTGGTCCCTTTGAAGTAAATGGAAAAATTCTCATTGATTTCAGCAGAGGCAAGATTTCACCCAAGAACTGCAATTCCAACTAGCTGTGATAATTAATAGCCCATTGCACTTTTTGCACCATTACCCCATTGTGTCTAAAATTCAGTTTAGGTAATTACATTTTACCTGCCTACACTCACCCTGTAATTTCAGTTGGTAGTTTGGTGAAACAATTCTACACTCAATTACATCAGCGTAAACCTGAAACAACTCCTTCAGCTCAGGGAAATTACTCAAATTTACATCAGTGGTACCAAGATCAGAATTGGCTCAGGTACTCTTCTTCACTTGTGCTAAATTTAGTGTACTATACATACATGCATATAGAAATATGCATGGTAGATAACAGGGTATGGCTAAATACAATACACTAATTGTATACTCCCCTGTGAAATTACATGCATTTGTGAAACACACTGATTCTTTTCCAGAAAGATGTTATCTAAGGACAAGATATAATTATTATTACCACCACTAGAAGACATGCATTGATTTTTAATTATCCACTCCATACTAAATGTGACTAAGGTGAATCTCTACATTTGTAAAAAACACTTAAAATCACACATTTATGAGTGAATGTGATTTATAGTCACATTTTTGTTAAGATAAATGGATTGGTAATTTAGCTTTTGACAAAATACAACAAAGCTATAATTTTACTTTTTCCAAGTTGGCATATATATTTTGTGATGTGATTCTGGCACAAGTTTTGCCTGGTAAGGACTAATATAAATTCAGCATTTAGTACTCCAGTTGTCAGAGTGCCAACTATTATGTGATAACTCCATAAATTAGGACCTCAGATAAACAGTAATAACAAATACTCTAAAATGTCAATACATTAATTTATAGGCTTCAGAAGTTAAATTTCATCATAATTATTAATAACATTTGCAGTCTCAATACATTTTTTGTTTAATCCCATATTTGAAAAGCCATAATTTCTAAAGCAGATGCTTGTATACATTGCAGAAGGAGAGAATTTAAGCCCACATCTCCAAAAGTACTTGGGTGCCCAACTCTCACTTCAAGCACAAAGTTCTTAGTCACCACAGAGCTCCCCAAAATCCCTGTTCATCTGTCTGCTGCCTAACTCTGGAGGCACCTAAAAATCCTACGGTGCCTAAATTTTCACTGCAGAAGTGCCCTGGGAGCCTAAGTTTCTGCCACTGGGCATGTGTATAATGCCTCAGTGTAAACACCTGGGCACCAGTCTCATGGCAAAGCCCCAGTGGGAGCCTCATACCAGAAGATACATGTAGCCCTGCCTGTCTCACCTTCATGCTCAGTCCAGCAGGTGTTCTCAGAGAATGCCTACTGTGCACAAAGCAGAAGAATAGGAGTGGGCTCTCCCTTATAAACTTCAGCCCAGTGGTTTGGGAGCTGACCCAGTATGTGGAAGACCCACTTCAATTTTCCTCTCTGTTGGATGATGGAGAAAGGGCTGAGCTAGCTTAGGTACCTTACACAAGGAGAGGGTTCATGGCTTTGAATCTGAAGCAGGGATATACTCCCTGCTCCAAGTTATGCTTAGGCATCAAGTCCATCTAAAGGTTTGGCCCAAGGCTGCACCTCTCTCATTGTCATTTCTTATTGGTTAGCTTCCCATTCTCAGCAGTCTGACTCTGCCAACGGATTTGATAAGGCACCTGGTGCCTAACTTGGGGCTGTGGATTCCACCGGGTAGCCGGGAGTCTAAGTTAGGCAATGCAGTGCTAAGCCTATATCTCCTTTGTGAATCTAGAGCCAAGTGTCTGGCAGCTGCTAGGCCTCCGTCCACGAGAGGGGTCTGAGAACGTTCTAGTGAATTTTAGGTTATTTTCTGCCTTTTTTTCCCTTCAAGTTATTTAATTTTGGATCCAAAGAACCAGCAACATGTGTACTTCAAATTCCATCTCTTGGCCCCAAACTTACAAAAATATAGAACATATCCAGGTTAGTATGATACAGTAAAGAGGCATTAATAAACTAAACAAAATTAACCAGTCTGACATTTCTCTTGTTTTGTTGCTTATTGTATTCTTCCATTTCTTCTGCTTCTTTCCCCCGCTTTCAATCTCAGACCCATTCTGTCCATTTCGAACCAATTTCTCTCTCTTATTTTTGTATAGCACTTTATCTTTTTCATTTCTCTTTCTCTTTCCCTCTCTCTCCCTTCACTTTTCCTTTTTCTTTGGCAAGTTGTTTCTCCTCCATGTAAAACTCCATCCTCAGTTTTCCAGCTGCTAGCTTTCTCTTATGTTTTCCCACTGGTCTCTTCTCATGTTTTATCCATTTTATCCCTGATTGTAATATCTCTGTCCCTCTTGCTCCCACCTCCAAAACTCCTTCTTGTCTGTCTCAATAATGAGCACAGAAAAAGTGCTCCACAAAGAATAATTAATAATCACAACAACATTGTGGGCTAGATATTATCCTCCCCATTTAGTAAATTGAGACAGAAAGATCAAGTCCTTGATCCAGCAAAGCACGTAAGCATATGTTTAACATTAAGGACTTGAGCTGTCACACTGAAGCCAATGGGACTATTTGTGCTTTAAATTAAGCTGATGCTTAAGTGATTTTCTGGATTGGGGCACACATGACATGGCCAAGTCCATGTATAACTGACATACTTTATGCTGCAACATTTGACTTTGTTTCTCCATGGGAGGGGGAGAGAAGCAGTGGAGGAGGAAATATCTATCATAGTTGGATACTCTGTGTCTCTGCACACCTTCTGAGAGCAGGGCAAGGAAACTAATTTAGGAGGGTCCAGAAACATCCAGAACAGGGTGTGGCATTTACTAAAAGTGCTCAGTAGCCATTCATTGTGGGCAACCCACGTGGCAGGTGATACCCTAGTCATTGTCTGAGAGCTGAGCCAGAGTTTCTGTGGGGAGGGGAGGGGAGGCTACAAATACAGGCTTTAAGGAAAGCTCTGTGGATTCAGTGGCTGATTGACATATGACCAGGAGATGTGTCTGCTGTGAGATCTGGGTCCCAGTCTCTGTACCACTTTGGGTACAGGTCAGCACTATTCCAGCTTTATTTACTAGGGAAGTCCTCTGTTAGAATAATGTTTGGTCAACTTCGGTGTGTTTTATGGACCAAGAAGGAGAGCTAGCAGGAAAGCAATTGTTCCCTAGAGGCCACAGAGCCTGCAGAGCTTCCATTTAGATATCAGCTAACTGTGCTGAACTGGAACACTGCAATCAGTTGAAGAGAGAGAATGGGGAAACACTTAGTGAGGTGAAGGTTTGTGAATTCTTGCCTGATTTAGCTGAGCTTATGGGAGAAGATGGTGCCTTCTAGGGTGACAGCCTCCCAGAGACCCAGGGAATTGATATTTTACTTGCTGATCTGAGTCCCTGTAACACTTTGGATACAGGCTACAGACTTCTATTTTACCAGAAACTAAGGTCAGCCAGCTATTAATGCCAGAGTCTGGAATGCTGCTATCTGAACAGGGCTCTGAAAGGACTGAGATGCTGCCATTTCCCAAGCTCTGAAGAGTCTACACTGTATATTACGGTTACACTACAAAACCTGAGAAATCAGGGGATCAGAAAAGATTGAGTTTTGATGTGAATGCTAAAGTATGGAAAATGTGATGTTGAAACCTTGTGTCTGAATATTTGTCTCAGAAAAAAAAAAGGAGAAAGTCTGTAAAAGGAACACCTGTAAATTTACTGTCTAATAGCTTTTGTTTCAATGAGATTCATAGTATTCCAAACATTTACAATATTTTACACTATTTAAAATGCATTTTTTTTGTTTTACTAAGACCATGTATGATGCCCTCTCTTTGATACTGATAGGGAATTATTGCCATCCATTTTATCAGGGTTTTAAATGAATAGCACTGAGTTTTAACTCTGTGTAAGGCTTTTTGAAAAAGTCCTGAAAAGACTTTGTGGTTCAGCAAATCATTAAGCTGAGGTGCAGGAAGAAGTTGAGTGTATAGTTATACAGAATATTGCCTGAGCTTCCCCTACCCCCTCTTGTGAACAGAGGAAGTCATAGTAACAATTAGAACACAGAATATCCTTTCCTTCACACCCATGGTTAGCCCACTGGACCACGCTACATCTGCTCCAGCCACACAGGCTGCTCTTTGGGACCCTGATTCAAAGCCCATTGGAAGCTTTTACATTAACTTCATGGTGCCTTGGCTCAAACCCCCAAAAAACAGTGTAGTCTGGGTTCCTCCCCAAAAATCCAAGGAATCTTGGCTATGGGTTTCACTAGCCAGAAAGGCCTGGGGTTTGTTTGAGACCATAAAACATGGAATGTTGTGGAAAAATCAGAGACAAACTTCCCAAAGCAATAATCTGTTTATATCTCCAAGGTTATTTTCAGAAGGAAAAGGACCAGAAACTGACTCTTTTTCAATAGAAACTGAGGGAAGCCTTGCTGTAGGATTAGCAGAGCCCCAAAGATGAACTGGGCTATTACTACCTTCACAAATGTCTCTTAATTTAATCTGGAGGTGTCTGTAGATATTCATGAGGGCCAGGATTTCACTCCAAGTGTCTTTGGGCCAGATTTTTCAAGGTATTTTGAATGTTTTTTTCAAAATTATCTAGGTCCCTAACTGCCATTGATGTGCATGTATATTAGGCACCTAGGTACTTTTGAAATCCCATTGAGTGCCTAAATACCTTTAACAATCTGGTCTATAGGGCAACTTTTATTTTGCTACAAATGTCTTATACAGACGGTGACTTTGTTTACAGTGTATAAATGTCTCTTTGAACCTTTGCAATACCACTACAAATTGTTTATAGAAAAGAACTGGCAATTAGTATGCATGATAACAACCCACTCACAGCATCTGTCAAAACAACAGTGGACAGGTGCTTAGCAGAGAAGAGCAGTAAAATTTCTTTCCAAGACATGCTACTGGCAAACAGAACAATACGGGCTAAGAAATCCAGCGAAAGTGAATAGGTGCTCAAAAGGAATATGGTATAAATTTATAAGCAATACATTCAACCTAAAATATCGTTGTGACTGAAATAGTTATTGGAAGTTCTGATGTACCTGACTTCCAAATGGATGACTTGCTGAATAGATGCTGTGGGATACCTCCATGACCCAACAAGGTTGCTAGAGAGTCCAGAAAGACCACATATGAAAATAGAACATAGCCGAAAGAGTGGGACGTGCCCAGATGGCTCTCCTTCAAGTTCAGCCTTGTAATGCCCACAGGCATAATGTTGCCTGGACCAAAAATAATCTTTATGCAGTGAAAATGAAAAATAAAAATTTGGTACAAATTCCATAAATGTTGCACGTACGCGCACACACATACACACAGATATACAAAGGAACGGTGTCTCTTTAATCTACTAGAACTCTCTGCATTTGGTAACCAAGTAGTAAATAAATGAGAACTGGCTTATATAATGTGTTTGCACCATCCAAAAGGCTTTGACAAAGTTCCTCACACCAGGCTATTATGGAAACTTTGGAAAAGTCACAGAGTGGCAAAAGGAAAAAGTGGAGTCTCTCCCCTCCCTGCCCCCACTGCCACAAAAAAATGCAAACCTAAACCACAACACCCTTAGACATCACTAATTCTATTGTATTCAGTGGCCCAAAAGGAAAGAAGAAAAAATTGGAGATGGGGGTGGGGACAGGAAACCAAAAAGACAATGTTTTGAACTTTTTATTTATTTTTGACAACCAAATTTAAATGAAAATTTTGATCCAATTCATATCAAGAAGAAGACAATTTGATTTCAAATTTCAAGTTTCAGAGTAGCAGCCACGTTAGTCTGTATCCGCAAAAAGAAAAGGAGTACTTGTCTCTAAGGTGCCACAAGTACTCCTTTTCTTTTTGATTTCAAAGATTTTTGGTTCACAATATTTTTGTTTAAAAGTGTTTTTCTTTTTTACCATCTCTACTAGAAGTATTATAAAGCCATTATATAAGTCAAGGACCACCTTCACCTGGAATACTTTCTTTATTATTTGTCAACCTATCAAAGAATTTATAGCAAAAATGGAAGGGGTACAGGGATGGACAACTATACTATTTAGAGGCATGGAGATACATATGGATGAGGAAAGAATGAAAAGAATGGATCTATTTTGTTTAAAGGAAAGAATAATAAGATGAAACATGCTAAAGCTATACAAAATAATAAATGCTATGGAGAAAAGTAGATCAGCTTCTATTTATGGTTTTTATTAATAAAAGAATGAGGGCACAGTCAATGAAATTGAAAGGCAGCAAATTTTGCAGTATTCTCTAGTGACAGCCCAAAGTATCACACTAGGTTTTTGTAAATAACATTTAAAAGCATTAAAATAATGGTTTTTTTTTCTCTTTTTGAGGGTGAAAAGTACAAAATAATACAGATTACAGTGGAGGGGGGAAATCAGTGAAGCTCAGAACAATCATACAATAGGAAGAACGATAAAAGATTGACTTCTGCCCTCATAAACTTGTATGTGACTCTGATTGAATGTAGCACTAAATGGGAGAGGAACAGTCTCATAGTACTTAGGGAGTTTTAGGAGAAGATTAAGTGGAATGATTAGAAAGGAAATTTGAAAAATATAGGAAGTAGCACATTCAATCTGAGAAGAAATACCACTGGTGACACCTTCTTATACACTGCAACCCTGAAAAGTATTCATCGATAAACTACCAGCAACCATTAACTCACAAAACAAATATGACATAGCCACAGTAGAAAGTTCTCCCAGACCTCTCCTCCCATCATAGATCTAAGAAGACAATCATTTGAACTTAACAAAATAGGTGGTCGTGGTGGGGACCTGTCTTCTCCTTCCTTCTTCTATTTTCAGATTTAGTCTGGGTTAAAGATCTATGGAAAGCAACAACCTTCTGAACACATCTCCCTTCTGTCTGATATCACTCCTCCCTCCCCCATTGTCCATTCTGGCTTGACCAGAAGTCCTTAGGGGAAATAAAGTCCCTCATGCCTCTACTCTCTCCAGATAGGTATTCTGGTTCTGGTGGTGAAATAGCTTTCTTTGCTTAGAGAGCACTTTCCTTTTAAAACTCCTCTGATACCAGTTTTGCCCTTGCTCTCCCACTAATAATTTCCAGGCTCCAACCCTGCTACACTGGCTTCTGGGCAGAGACTTATTTAAAGTCAATGGCCTTGCAAGTAGCAGCCCATTGTTCCCCTGGAGAAAAGAGAGACACCTAATGCTGATAGCTCCTGACAGTCACAGTTTCTTAGGCATGACTCTTAGTGGGGAAACTAAGTTCCTGCTATCAAACTGAATGCTCTAGGACACAATAAAGGTTACATTCAAACCAGAAGTTGTACAACAGGCATTCACAAAACAAAAATGGAATTCAAACACAGACAGATCCTCACATTTGTTCCAACATGCATCCCACCTCCACTGCCTGCCCTCTCCCACAGAACAATTTCTAGACACTGACATGGAGGGGGATAATCACCCTTCCAGTGTGTTTGGGACAGATCGACATATAGAATGTTCCTTTTTCCATATGGCTATTTAAGTTTCAATCAGGCTTAGTTTGGTTCTGAGGCTCACACAAATATAAAATTTTGCATGACTCAGAAATCAAGCTGTAAACATGGCCCAAGAGAAATACTACAGTTTCTGAAGGGAGAAATTAATATTACAGTAGCTGGCAGATCACACGCAAAGTGTCAGTGTACTACAGTATTTCATTAGATCTCACTTTATCTTTCCATTGGGCTTCCTGTTGCAAGTGTGAACTTGTTAGAAAATAATTCTGTTAAATTCAAAACTTCTCCACATATAAAAAGAACTAGTAGATCTGGTCTACTATCATCACTTCGGGGACTTTTTCTCCTCCAAAAACTATTGGAATGTTTGGAAAAAAATAGAGAACCTAACAACATAGTTTGCAATAATTATAACTAAAATGAAGGCAGAGGTTAAAAAAAATGCTCTCAGTTACTCAGAAAGAGGGAGTCCTATAGGGACAGCTTCTAACTCTATTAGTCCACCCACCCCCCTCCGCCCCCGGCAGTGGAGCTCTCATTGGAGCTTTATTGCCATTGGTGGGTCCCTGTAGCTGCTTCATAGGAACCATATAGGGGACCTGGGAGAAAGTAAGAGCCAGATTTCTGCACAGAAATTTGAGTTGATAGCAGACACCACTGTGATGAAGAACAGCAACCTTTCCTCCACTCTGTTTCCTTCCCTGCCTGTCCCCCTCCCCCTACAAATCTGCAGCATGGAGACCTCAGGAAAGCTAAAAGGCAAATTCAGAGTGTCAGATGCAGAATTTCTTTGATTTAAGCTGAGCCAAAGCAATTTCTTGGGGGGGGGGGAGAGAGGGAGAAACAAGCTACAAAGGTGGATGAAAAAAATCATTTAAAAACTCTTGGATTAATGTTCAGAGGAAAAAAGACCACTACAAGAGTGAAAAAAGTGGCACAAATCTGATATTCATAAATAAGGTAAACTCAGAAATAACTATCAATGACTGAATTAATTCACCCAAACTATTCATCAAATATACGCTTTATCCTCACAAAGAATTTGCATGGGGGAAAGATTGAGACTTTCCATAATCATATGTTACTAGAGAGAGAGAGACAGAGAGAGAAGCCAGTGAACTATTAAAGGAAACTGGTCTGTGATCCAGGAAAGAACTTGGAAGATATTTGGAAATCAATCTCTGAATAATGGAAGGGAAAGGTCTCTGTAACATTGTTATGCTAATCAATGCATTTAGAATTCTCTCCTAGACTCCATAACAAAGCTATAGGAGGACATACTGGGGAATGAAATTGGATGCTTGCTCACCAAATGCAGATAATTTTGTTTTCAGTATATTCTTGGTTAGCAGAAAAATAATCTCACTCAAAAGAAACAAATTTAAAATGAGAGAAATATCTTGAGTCCTCAGGCCTGCCCAATGTTTGATGAGGTGGCTGATACCACTGATCTACTGGCAAAGAGTACATCACTGTGTTTGGATAAAGAATATCTGTCAGAGACACTTACATTTCTTACTTCAGTAAAAAAAAATCTTGTGGATTACAGTAGCCTTTAAAGCTGCTCGGTTGCTTGTTCAATTGTCTGGTCGAATCCAATTCCTGATTTATGTCAGTGTAGGCAAACTTCTCTCCATTGTGTAACATAGATGAAGTTGTCTGAGAGCCTTTAGACTGTCCTAATCCCCATAGAATAGTTTTGCTATGATCTTCTATACTGAAGATTAAGAAACAGTGGAGAGATATCACAATCAAGACCTTGGATTTTTGGACTCCATGACAAAGATGTAAGAAAACTGTAGGATGTCAGAAAAAAGAGGGTTTTCTAGAAGTTTTATTTTCTACAAAGTCTTAATTCTCCCTGACAAAGAGGTTAAGAGATGAGCTTCACAGACTTCAAGAGGTGAGCACTATTTTGAATCAACCAGTAAAATTTCTAAAGATTGTATGTTTGATCAGTCCTTTTGTTTCAATCACTTTGCTGTCAGTAAGTCAAATACTAAATGCACCTCTCAACTTAGAAACTGAAGTGACCTGAGAGAATTTGTTACTGTCTAGATATTTGGAAACATCTAAATCCTCCTATTTCAGTGATAAATTAGGTTGCAGAGGCACTAAAATGTCCATTTATCAAAAAATCTATTCAGAGAGTAATCCCAAAACAGTTACAGTTGGATATGGATTCAATAAAACACTACATTTTGAAGTGATGGAGGTGCAGAGATCAAATGCAAGGGAAAGTGTTCCTCTTTTAAAAGTATTAAAATACTTGGTTAAGTTGTTTATTTACACACACATACACAAACAAACAAACAAAATGCTTTAGGAGACTTATATCTTGTTGTAAATTTTACAGTGTTAAATACATTCACAGATGGCCCAGTGAAGTTCTATAAATATGTTACAGATTTATTGAAAAACAAGATCCCCACAGAAAATCAAAGTAATTGCAAAGTAGTTTTATTTTAATTTGCAGGGGAAAAAAACCCAGTAAAAAAGTTTTAGATTTAACCTAGGTACACCTAATGGTTCCCTTTAGCTCAAATGTACTGATATGCAGGCCAGGATAATATTTTTTGTAATAGAAATCCAGGACATTTCCCCCCTCTATTACACCAGTGGAAATCTGAGGTAACTCTGTTCATTCCAGTGAGTAAGTCAATGAAGTTACTCCAGAGTAATGGAAAACAAAATTAGAGTATCAGAATCTCTCTCTTTGCTTGGCAGGACATAAAACTCAGGTCAAGGCCCTGACTTTGATCAAGCTTGCCTGCAGGCCGTAAACTGAGATCCTGCTTGTTTATGTGTGTCAAGGGGTAGGAGAAGTCACAGTGGAAAGTCCCCAAAATGGAACAATGGTTTTCTGTGCATTAAGGCATGAAGGGGCAGGATGGAAAGGTCCCCAGACAGAATAAATTTGCAACAGTCAAGCTTATGAAATATATAACTGCAACATTTGTGTTAGAAAGGTCGCTGACCGCAAAAGAACAGACAGTGAATAAAAGGAAAGGCCGAGTGGGGGAGACACTTGTTTTTGCTTTTGACCAGTGTTAATTTTGCAATGTATTCCAAAAAAGGTAATTAATACAGAAGTATATGTAATCTGTCTGTGGTTTTAAGCTTTAAAAAGTTGTGTGTGATTTGCATTGGGGGACAGCTACTTAGAGCTGTTACCCCCCTGCGCTTGTAATCAATAAAGGAGCCTCAGGCTTGTTCTGATCCAGACACAATGTGTGGTTAATTTTCCATGACAATCTAGTCTTACACTATCCTGTTGGCCCCAATTCACCAAAGCATTAAAGCACATGCTTAAAGTTAAGTATGTGCTTACATCCAATTAAAGTCAATGTGCTAAAGTGCTTCGCTGTATAGGGGTGATTTGCTGAATGAATGTCCTTGTTACTAGCCACATTTCTGACTCCCACCCTCCAATTTATCAGCTAGCTCTGTCTCCAGACTATATTTAAGTTAGCAAATAAAATCATATCATCTGATTTACATTAGATCTCATCTGGTGTTTTTTGAATTACAGATGAAGGTCTGTATCCTGAAAGGTGCCCTCAACTTCCATTGAAGTCTGTCCAATTTATATAAATTATTAAAAAATAACTAACTTAATTGGGAGTTCAAGTGTTCAGTACCTGGCAGGATTTAGCCTTAAGAGAGAATCAATTATTTTATATTGTGGTAGCCTCTACTTCTATTGATTTCAAGGACTTCCAACCAAATAACTTTTAGTATACCTCAATTGGTTCTGATAACAGCCCATTTTTTCAAACACTTCCATATCCCATTTGTCATTTACCTCCAGGATTCCAGCCAAGTCTCCCTCCCTCCTTGGTGCCAGCCTGCTTTGTCCTACAGGCCTTCATTTCTCTTTGGTTGAGTCAACTACTTCTGAAATTCTCCACAAATCCTCTTCCCAAAACCCAAACAGCACTGACTCAGCATGAAACAAAACAAGAAACCAAAAATATTTATTTCAGTCTGGAAGTTTTAAACACACGGGGTGAGCTCCCAAACCCATAAAGAACAATGGTGACTTTGACATTGACTTCAACAGGGCTAGGATTTTATCCATGACCTTGTTGTGTTCCATTTCTGCAATACATGTCCTTATTCCCCAGTATTTTTCCAAGCAATTACCATGACCTATATGAGCATACGGTGCATAGATATATACAGAACCAGATTCTGGCCTTCCCGCCTAGCTGCTTTGCACTTCGTAGTAAAGGGGTATTTGATTAATAGCAATAGAGATAGCTGGGCTTCTGATGACGGGGAGAACTGCATGATGAACTGCCCGCTGTGTGTGAAGGTTACACAGCGCTGAAGACATCTTATGTGAGGTGCTGGGGAGAAGTCAGTGGTACCAATGACAGAGGGAAAGGTAGGAGAGAGAGGACCTGGAAGAGAAGTTAAGGTCACTAAGTAAGATATTAGAGTTCGGGACCTCCATGGTAGCATTCTCTGAAATGCTTCCAGATTCATGCCCAGGGCCATTTGGACAGATGGAACTGCAGGGTCTCAATGTGTGGATGAGAAGATGATGTTTGGAAGATGAATTTAGGTTTATTAGGAACCTGGGAAACTTTGTAAAGGAGGACCCTGTAAAGGAAGAAACACCTAAACCACCTAAACCAAAACAGAATCAGACTGCTGGCATGTCAAATTAAAAACGTCGTAGAGGAGTTTTTAAACTAATGGCTGGGGGAAAGACAACAGATGTGGAGGAGCACACAGTTTGGACAGAGACATCCCTTAGAAGAGGATTCATTAAAGGGGATGCTCTACAACTTTGTAAAGAAGAGATTATACAAGTTGATGAAGTACAGGTAGGAAATGAAGAGAAAAGGTCAAATGAAAAAGCTTTTTCTTTCACTTACATACTCAGATTTGTCACCAAAAAGAATGGCTCAGGTGTGTGATTCTCCTTCACATCTTCTGCAGAGAAAACACCTTTTTAACAGAGTAGCCTGTGGAAAGTAGGCATGATGGTCAATGTATACAAAATAAAATAGAATTTAGGTTCATGAGTGTATATGCTTGGGAAAATAAAGTTGGATGTCTCTGTGTGTGTTGTTACTATGTATACCCTTTATGTTTAATTAAACTTGCTGTCCGCATCCTACATGTGACTGATCACTTCATGTAGAACATAATCACTTAAGCCACCTCCAACTGTATGACACTACACTATTGGGTTCTTTAATATGTATGTTTATGCTAATAGAATTTGTGTTTGTGTTCTTGATTTATAATTTTAAGCTCTATTGTATTAAGGCAGTGGTTCCCAAACTTGTTCCGCCACTTGTGCAGAGAAAGCCCCTGGTGGGCCAGACCCGTTAGTTTACCTGCTGCGTCCGCAGGTTCGGCTGATTGCGGCTCCCAGTGGCCACAGTTCCCTGCTCCAGGCCAATGGGAGCTGCAGGAAGCAGCAGCCAGTACATCCCTTGGCCCGCGCTGCTCCCAGCAGCTCCCATTGGCCTGGATCAGTGAACCGTGGCCACTGGGAGCCGCGATCAGCCGAACCTGCAGACGTGGCAGGTAAACCAGCTCGGCCTGGCAGGGGCTTTCCCTGCACAAGCGGCACAACAAGTTTGGGAACCGCTGTATTAAGGAATATCAGTACAATATTATTTTGTTTTCAAAACAAGAATATTTTGTTTTCAAAGATTACTGCCTGAGTGTCAATTATTTGAGCGGAAAGCTGTATCCGTATTCTCCCAAGGGTGAACAGAGTTAGTCTATTCTGAAGAGATTCCTGAAGGGCATAGGGGAACCTCTGGTAATACCCTGGAAATTCCTCTAGGGAGGGCCAACACCTTTCACCTACCAAAAGAGACAACTGAGTTACTGAAATAGGCAAGCCATTGTAAGGGTGCTTTGCATCTGTTTTGGGGAGTAAAAAGGGTCAACAGCTTCCATATAAGGAGAGATTAAAAAGATTGGGACTGTTCAGACTCGAAAAGAGATGACTAATGGGGGATATGACAGAGCTCTATAAAATCATGAATGGTGTGGAGAAAGTGAATAGGGAAGTGCTATTTACCACTTCACACAACAAAAGAACTAGAGGTCTCCCAATGAAATTAATAGGCAGAAAGTTTAAAACAAACAAACTTCTTCACATAACACACAGTCAACCTGTGGAACTGATTGCCAGGGATGTTGTGAAGGCGAAAACTACAACAGGGTTCAAAAAAAGAATTAGATACATTCATGGAGGATAGGTCCATCAGTGGACTTATTGAAGATAGGCCCAGTGAGTCAAGGATAGCTCAGGGAATCCTTTGGAATAGAGGGCAACCTAGAAAGACAGGAAAGTCCCTGGGAGTCAGGGAACTCCCCTGACATAGAAAGGGGAAGTTTTACAGGGCTGCCAGGCTCCAGTGGAGTGGGGAGCCTGGGAACCTTGGGAACCCTGCCGTGAGGTGGGGCTTCCAGGGCTTCCAAGTTCCCTGCTGCAGAGCCAGGAGCCTAGACCCTGAAAGTCTCTGCCAGAGCCAGGGTTCCCAAGGCTTCCGGTCACCTTCCTCTGGGCGGGAAGCCTTGGCGCCGCGGACTCTGAGGTAGTCAGCATAGCAGGACTGACCCAGAACTGCAGACCCTGGCAGATCTGGGATCCCAAGCAGTCAGCCAGTTGATCTGGCAGGAAAGCTGCTTTTGTTCTGGTGGAAGTTCTCTGAAATTGAACTATTTATTCACAAAACACTTTGGTTTCAATGCATCCGAATTTTCTGATGAAACCCAGTTTCATCAGAAAATTGCTAACCTGTTCTTCTTTGAGTGTCAGGGGTGGATACCAGCCAGTCGGCCTAAGGGCTGATCTATTTCCTGTAATGAGTCTATGTCCCTCTCATTGTGCACATTCATAGAATCATAGAATCATAGAATCATAGAATATCAGGGTTGGAAGGGACCCCAGAAGGTCATCTAGTCCAACCCCCTGCTCAAAGCAGGACCAATTCCCAGTTAAATCATCCCAGCCAGGGCTTTGTCAAGCCTGACCTTAAAAACCTCTAAGGAAGGAGATTCTACCACCTCCCTAGGTAACGCATTCCAGTGTTTCACCACCCTCTTAGTGAAAAAGTTTTTCCTAATATCCAATCTAAACCTCCCCCACTGCAACTTGAGACCATTACTCCTCGTTCTGTCATCTGCTACCATTGAGAACAGTCTAGAGCCATCCTCTTCAGAACCCCCTTTCAGGTAGTTGAAAGCAGCTATCAAATCCCCCCTCATTCTTCTCTTCTGCAGGCTAAACAATCCCAGCTCCCTCAGCCTCTCCTCATAACTCATGTGTTCCAGTCCCCTAATCATTTTTGTTGCCCTTCGCTGGACTCTCTCCAATTTATCCACATCCTTCTTGAAGTGTGGGGCCCAAAACTGGACACAGTACTCCAGATGAGGCCTCACCAATGTCGAATAGAGGGGAACGATCACGTCCCTCGATCTGCTCGCTATGCCCCTACTTATACATCCCAAAATGCCATTGGCCTTCTTGGCAACAAGGGCACACTGCTGACTCATATCCAGCTTCTCGTCCACTGTCACCCCTAGGTCCTTTTCTGCAGAACTGCTGCCTAGCCATTCGGTCCCTAGTCTGTAGCTGTGCATTGGGTTCTTCCGTCCTAAGTGCAGGACCCTGCACTTATCCTTATTGAACCTCATCAGATTCCTTTTGGCCCAATCCTCCAATTGGTCTAGGTCCTTCTGTATCCTATCCCTCCCCTCCAGCGTATCTACCACTCCTCCCAGTTTAGTATCATCCGCAAATTTGCTGAGAGTGCAATCCACACCATCCTCCAGATCATTTATGAAGATATTGAATAAAACCGGCCCCAGGACCGACCCCTGGGGCACTCCACTTGATACTGGCTGCCAACTAGACATGGAGCCATTGATCACTACCCGTTGAGCCCGACAATTTAGCCAGCTTTCTACCCACCTTATGGTGCATTCATCCAGCCCATACTTCCTTAACTTGCTGACAAGAATACTATGGGAGACCGTGTCAAAAGCTTTGCTAAAGTCAAGAAACAATACATCCACTGCTTTCCCTTCATCCACAGAACCAGTAATCTCATCATAAAAGGCGATTAGATTAGTCAGGCATGACCTTCCCTTGGTGAATCCATGCTGGCTGTTCCTGATCACTTTCCTCTCATGCAAGTGCTTCAGGATTGATTCTTTGAGGACCTGCTCCATGATTTTTCCAGGGACTGAGGTGAGGCTGACTGGCCTGTAGTTCCCAGGATCTTCCTTCTTCCCTTTTTTAAAGATTGGCACTACATTAGCCTTTTTCCAGTCATCCGGGACTTCCCCGGTTCGCCACGAGTTTTCAAAGATAATGGCCAGTGGCTCTGCAATCACAGCCGCCAATTCCTTCAGCACTCTCGGATGCAACTCGTCCGGCCCCAATGGACTTGTACATTCACTCGAAGTAAGGTGCTGATGACATGTTAATTCTCTATAGTTCCATAATTTTATAAGCAAAATATTTAAGATATTCCAATGCTACTATATTCTACTCTAGAGTGACTATAAAATCCTGTGCTTGGGAACTTCTCTATCCTCCTTACTTTTCCACTGAAAATAGTTTGATAGTGAAGATTACTTTTGGTAATGTAATTTCATCAAATGCTTGAAAGTACCTTTCGGGCTAAGCTTATTAACTTTTATATAAGTTTTGGTTTGATGTTTAGTTTTATTGCAACTATGTCCATAGATGCTACAATGTTTAGGTATGCTTTAGGCTAGTGTTCTATACTTTAAAACATCTAACAAACTGATTTTATATCCCTGAGACACTCCAAAAGCTGAAACGAGCTTCTGCAATGTACACGTCAAGACAGATTTCAGGAATGGCCTTCAAGCAAATCTAAATCTGTCTGAAAGCTTCATCTGTGCATTTACATTTCTACAGCTATGTACAGCCTATCAAGACAGGGCTTTCTGTTATCTATCCTCGCAAGCAAAATAATTTTTACTTTAAGTAGAGAGTTATCTTAAAAGGCAAGGGAAAATACTGTGTACTGTTGACCTTTGTAAAACTGGGTAGCATTAAATTTTGGAAGCAATACATATGCTTCTGAAGAATTTCACTGAGGTTAATCACTAGGACCCTTTATCAGTCCCTGTGTCCTTCATGTCCAAATTGCCAGGGGACAAACAGCAAAACACTTTTTATACATCATCTTCATCCAAAGGTCATCGGTTGCTCTATACTAACAATATCTTTTTTTTCAAACAACCAAAAGCAGCATCAAATATAGATTTCTGTAGTTCTAAATACTGAGACAAATTGAGCAATTCAAACAACAATTGGAATGCAGTTCCACAATCACAAAGCTTAGTCGCTAAAAGACATAGCACCAAGTGGCTTAAGGTTATATCTCAGGCAGACTAAATAACCCTACTAGATATGACCTCAAGAACAACCGGGAACACATGGATTTAAAAGATCTGACAGATATATTAGGCCAAAGCCACTGCTGAGTGTCTTAAAAGTATGCAGTAAAACCTTGAAATTGATATAGAATTTTACAGGAAGCCAGTGTAAAGACTGTAAAACTAGGAGTGCTCTTTTTGAACAGCTAAGGATCTGTAAGAATGGGAGCAGATGCATTCTGCACGACCTGCATCTTGGACATATTGTCATCGGGAACTTCTAGTGAGACAGAATTACAAAAAATCAAGCCTGGAGAAAACAGAAAGTTGTGTCCTTGCTTCAAGTCCCTTTTGCTAAACAAAGGCATTAGGCTGGTGATATTTAATAGGAGCCAAATCTTTGTCCCAGAGCAAAGGCCTAATAAATGGTCTATGAGCAGGGAACTGTTCAAGGAGTGTAAGCTGTGTCAGAATTCCCTTCCTCAGTTTGTCTGCAGAACCCATCCATGCAGACACTCTATAGCTATTAATGCATACTCTGGCCTTCCACAGTCTCTGTGTTTTGCTGTTCTGCCCCTTTGTCCGGGGAGACAAACTCTACCCAGTCCTTTTCTGGTCTGCCACGCTGCCCCACCCTCTGAATTTTCCCTCCTGAAGGCTTAATACAGAGCTCAGTCAGCTCCAGGCCAAACAAAGATCAAGGAGGTTTCCAGTAAGATCTCTTCACACATACCCATCTCTGCAAAGCAGAGCTACATTGGGTCTTCTGCATTCCTGGCTTTCTCTAGTTATTCCTGGGATGGGGTACTTAGTCCTTAGCATGGTAGAAAGAAATTCTGGCCACAGAAAAGAGGTACAACTCCACAGATAAATCAGATGAGAATATAACTCAGCTTCTGTACACACAGAGACTGGATTAAAAGAAAATCAAATACAATTGCTAAGGTGTAAACCTTGCTCAGCAAGTTCTTAGAACCAATTAACAAGATTTCCATTTTATTTGGATTAAGTTTAATTAAATGATGCAATACCCACCACTAGCTGTCTCAGGGAATTAATAGATCATTTTACTTGTTTTTTTCTGAATGAGTTTAGTGTTATCCTCACATGCACATGTAGTACTGCAATACAATCTAAGTTACTTTGTACAAAATGAATATTGCTTTTCCACGTAAGGCTCATAAATCACTGGGATGCTGTGGATAGCTCCGCCTACCGTACTAAATGTTTTGCAGTGAAAATTAATTAAAGCCATCTATTTTAAATGTTTAATTGTTTTGATACAAATTACAAGTTGTGTTTTCTGTCTGTTGTAAATCCTATACCCTTCTGTTCTTTCCTCCGTGGTATTTACATAATATTGGAAATATATTGAAACACAATTATTCAAATGAACGTCTGTTTTACAGCACTAGAGACATATTCCTCAAATATTTTCCCAGTTCTCAATAATATGACATGTGGACTGGGATTGAAATAGTTAACTTTCACGTGGGTGAAGGTGCTAGATGGACTCAGATAATCAGGCTCAGTTCCTGGATTTGCAATAGACTTCCAGAGCAAATCACTGAATCTCTTGGAGCCTCAGTTCCCTATATGGAGAGAATAAGATATCTCCTTATCTTCTGCCCTTTCTCTGTCTTGAATATTTAAATTATAAATGTTTTGTGGCAGTGTTTGTCTCTATGTGTTTGTACTTAGTTAGCACACTGAGGCCATGATCCTTCTTGGGGACTATATGTACTTGTGCAGTAATAAAATAATACTTATAGATCATGGGGGCAAGAAAATAACCTCTATTCAGTAATGCTCTTAAAGTTAATACCATTCCAAAATATGGATTATTTTAGCGTGGTACATCAATTACATGACTATATAGCCAGATAATAAATTAAATAATAAATGTCGCAATCAGATCGCTGAGACAGGCAAAAGTATAGGTGGTTTTTGCAAAAGCTTGTCAATCACCTTTTGTTCAAAACCAAAACGAGGGGTGGTTTCAAAATGGTTCATTTGATCCAGACTCCTGAAGTCTGGAGATGTGTGTGGGGGCTGAAAATACAGATCTACAATCAGAAAATGTTGTTACCAATCCTCCTTCCTACCCCCCAAAAAAACAAAACCCAACAACATAGCACCCAATGACTTAATGTTATGTCTCAGACACATTCACTCAATAATCATACCACTACTGACCTCAAAGGTGCTTAGATGAACACTTCTAAATTTGGCTAATCTCTATGAGAGAGACAAAAATGGGAATGGCTTTACAAAACTTCACCACTCTGGAGGCTGTTTTACAGAATCATAATCTTACCAGAATTGTCTAGATCTGGGTCCAGTGTGAGGTTGCAGGATTCAGATAAATGGTTCAGCTCTTGGCTAGTATCTATGTAATAACCTTTGTGCCTCAAATCTGTTCTCAAATCTGTGTTATATTTATTCATTTTGTTTACCATTTGGTGTTCACCATTTATCTCAGATGAGATTTCAGCACTTTTGAAAGCCCATACTTAATGTAAATATAACATTCTTAGGTTTGAAATTTCAGAGGAGCATTAGATATTTGGGCATTTAACTTCTTTACAGAGCTGGTCAAAAAAAATCTGACTAAACTTTTTTTCATTTGAAAAATGTCATTTTGTTTAAACTAAAATGTTTCACAGAAATGTATTGGTTTCAATAAATACTTCTTCAGAAAGGCCTCTCTCTCTCTCAATTTTTTTTTTTTGAAAGGTCTTAGGTTTGTTCCAATACAGAATGGAAATAAATTTCAAAACCTTATTTTTTTTCATGAAATCTAATTGCTGTTTTCCAGCCAGCCCTACTCCTTAAGGTTTCTTTGAAAATTCCATCTTTAATTTATTTTTAGTATATATATATATATATATATATATATATATATATATGAATACTAATTTAGACTATTAATATCAGAAGGACTGGATAATTCAGCTCACTAGTTCAGTTCTTGCCCAGGTCAGTAGTTAATAAAAATTATAATCTGAATGACAGTTGTTCAGAGTCCTATATAATATTAAATGTTCTGTGGGCGACGGGGGGAGGGAAATAGGTGGTTTTATAATTAAATAATAGATCATAATGCATACACACAAGGAGGCAGCATTAAGGTTACATGGGCAATCTAAATTCTAATATTTCCTAACTTTCAAATGTTTGACTTTGCAACCTAAATAATGTTCGTTTAGTGTAGATCTTTAATATAATTTCCTAGTGGTTTTTGTAAAGGAAAAAGGTAAAAAAAAAATTTATTCAACACAACTGAAACAATGCTACATCATGCATCCTCAGCAGGCTTTGAAACCTCAATGTTCAGTATTGTGGAACAGTTTGAACTCTGTATTAGCTAGGGCTGAAAGAAGATTAGCAAGGAGGCCACCCTGGAGATGCAGATTCTGCGGCAGTCCACAAGGTGGGCTGCCCAGAAGCTGGGCACCCTTGAAGCCTTAGGTACCCAGGCTACTGAGGAACCACAATCCTAGAAACTGGGGCTCCCGGGCTCTTGGCTCCCTATCAGTCCACTAGTCTGCCAAGGAGCCAAAAGGCTTGGGTTCCCCAGCAGTCTGCCAGACAGGCGGCTGAGGAGTCAAGCAGGGTTCTGCTGGAGAAAATTTGTCAAAATAGAAGTGTGTCTATGAAGTGTTTCAATTTCCATGGACTGGCAAAGTCGAAAGGTGGGGGGAAGTTTCATTTTTTTTCCCAACCAGCTCTAATGCCCATTGGCATTCTCTATGCTTACTATTGAGACTATTACAAAATAAGCAGTGGAGGGCAGAGGTTGGGGTGGGGCAGGTTTATCTTTTTATGCCTAACTGCTGTTGCTGTTGTGGGATATGTTAATTGATGAGTTTTGGTGTAATGGTAGAGATAGGATGGAGAGTCTGGGGCTAGACCATTCCTGACTACAAGATGAGCCTTACCTGAGAGCAATCAGGTGACTCCAACATAAGAGGCAAGGGGTGGTTAAGGGGAGGGAGATGGAAAAGGAAGATGAAAAGAAAAGGGGAGGGGGGGGAAAGATGAGCAGCTGCAACTGCAGCTGAGAGATTGCCGGAGGAAGGAAACTTGGCAGTAAGCTGGGGGAAACTCAGAAAATGTGTGAAAAGTTCCTACAGGGAAGACCTTGTGAAACAAGGGAGCTGTGATACAGGAGTCATAGGGAACAGAAAGCTCCTGTTAGAGATCCTGACTGAGAGAAGGATCTGGTCCTGGAAGGCAGGGCCAGAGGGATGAGGAAGGCTGAGCTTCAGGCAGCTAATGCCAAGGCATATTGGTCCCAGCTCCCACTAGAAACCCTGACTGAGAGAAGAGTTTGGGATCCTTGAAGCCAGAGGGCTGAAGAAACCTGCTGTCCAGCCAGGCAAAGCCTTACAGATTTTACATTGGGACTTAGCTCTGGGAAGAAGGGCTGGGGTCTCCCCCCTTAAGGGAGAGAGTGACTGAAGTAGAGTTAGGACCTCGTGGGCCTGTATGTTCAACCCTGATATTCTATGATTCTATGTAAGGACTAAATACGTGGGATCCCAAGAGGGGAGTGTTGTAACTACCTGTGGACTGTGAGTTATTAAGGGGCCCTGAAGAGGGGAGAAACTGGAAGCAGTGCATTGCAATGTGACCTCTGGCCATGAGGGGGTGTTGCGGAGGCAGTAAAAAGCCATAAAGCTACAGTGGGATTAGATTCAGTTGAGGACAGACATTTTTCTTTTTTATTACCTGACACCATTTCTGCTTCCTCACCTTCTCCCCTAACGTGTGCTCCAAGATGAACTCAAGGGCGGGAGGAACACAGCAGGGGCATGGCATGGTATGGTGGGGTGGGGTGCAGTTGAGACCAAAACGAGGTGTGAGCACTCTGTGATCTATGATTGCTTCCTCCCAGGGCAGAGTGGTGGAGAGACATAAAATCCAGGAGGCTTTGGAAAAAGAAGGGCAGGTGATATTTCCAACATGGGCTCTCAGTTAAGCTTTTTTTTTTTTTCAGACTAATCTAAGGACCCTTAAATACTGTATTGCAGTTGACTAATAAATGATGGCTTGTCATGAAAAGGCTTTCCTGTATCACTGGATTTTAGCAACAGCAGCTCCAGTCCATCTCAACTAACTTCTCTTTCCCCCAAAAGGACAAATGAGTTATTTACATCTTTAATGCCAGCTAAAAGAGTCTCAGATGAGGGTTTCCTTGTAAAAACTCTCTACAGCTTAAAAGCAAGGGAAAATGGGATTTTGTTAAATTGAAAGCCTTAATTAATACTTTACATTTCAAATGCTGTAACTGTTGTCCTTTCTTGTATCTTTAAGACCACTCTCTGAACATCCTGAAAGAATTCATACTTCTGGATAGAGAAATATTTTCTTTCATAGAGACAATAATTTGTCTGTATTTCTGCTGTCTTTTAGGATAAAGTATTTGTCTTGTAAACATAGTATTTTACTTTTTATGGCTCAGGGACATCCAGATCATATGGTTTAGTGTATAGTATGTAATATATGCATCTTAATCAAAATTCTCTTAAATTCACTGTCTTTTTTGTTATCCTAATGTTGGAACTACTGCAATTTTCCATGTTTTTTGTCTTAGCTAATAGGTAATCAGTGGCTTTCCTCCAGTGCTGCATTTCCTTCCTTGTCTCAATTAAACTTTTATGAGCCTGATTCAACTCCCACTAAAGTTACTGGAAAGATTCTCATTGACTTCATAGAATTGGATCTGCCTTTATATCACTAATTTGATGTTCAGCTCTATTAATATTTTTCCCTTGTGGATCAGCATGGAAACCATTTAAGACACAACCACTTTAAAGTCCCCAATGTACCATAGAAGCACTCTTTTGAATCTCCCTCAGGACTGAGGATAATGTTACATTGTCATTTTCTCCAGAAGCACCTATTATGTTTTCCTCCTTGTCTAGTGATACCTGAGAGACCCATTAAAGTTCCTATGAGACTTTTCTATGCAAAAAGGTGTTTAGCAGAACTTATTGGAGACAGCTGGACATGTCTTTATCATCTCCTGTCACTCACAGCAGCTTGATTTAATGAGGCTTTAGTGGCTTACTTTTGTAAATAAAGTTAGGCTTGAGATAAATTAGACGAAGTGTTGTTACACTTTCAACATAAGGTGAAATTCACCTTACCAGTACCAGGTCTTTGTATCACTTAAATGAGGTCTACAGTGGCCCTCTGCCCTCCCCATCTTGTTTTCATGCCCTCCATTTGATTCATCAGAAGAGATTGAAACTCAATAGCCTACCCTGTGCTGTAGTTCACAGGAATTCAGTAGTATCCTTTTATCAGTTTGAGAGCCCTCTCTTGTGCTTCCCTATCTTCTTTTGCAGAAGCCACCAGATCCTAACAGATGAGCAATGTATATATGCAGCTGGGTCTTATATGTTGTGTTTGGTTAGTAAACCCAGTTATTCGTAATCCAACTTTGTCCGTATGGTTTCCTCAGATTTTTAATGGTGTGTAGAGAGCAAAGATGCAACACTTACATTTTTAATTTTGTGCACCACGATCACTGCCACTTCTATTCTCTTTTGCTTTAATATTTTAAAGTCAATTTTTGTCCTAAGCACATGTTTCAAAACTCTCTCTAGTCTGGATGTGCCTGCAAAGCTGGGCACTTTAAAAAAAATCGCTTTTGTTCTCAAAACATGCCGTAGAGCAGGGGTTCCCAAACTTGGTTCACTGCTTGTTCAGGGTAAGCCCCTTGCGGGCCGTGAGACACTTTGTTTACCTGAGCATCTGCAGATACAACCACTTACAGCTCCCAGTGGCCACAGTTCACCTTTCCCAGCAAATGAGAGCTGCAGGAAGTGGTGCGGTACCTGCGGACACTCAGGTAAACATGGCGTCTCGTGGCACTCCAGGGGCTTACCCTGAACAAGCCGCCAACCAAGTTTGGGAACCCCTGCCATAGAGCAAGGAGGCATATATTGGGGTGGGGGGGAAGGAAAGTTTAAAGTGATGTCATCCCTTTGAAGGACGCATTGTCTGAACAATATTTTATCCATTATGGTTACAAGTAACACATTTACTCTAATAACTGAAGTCTTCTTTTCAGTTTGGTTATTTTGTTCATTTTGCATCTATATGACTAGCCAATTAGGCCCAGACGTGCTTCACCGGTGGAGACTGTTGTGACCATACAGGGTTTAATTGACTTTACTAGGAGTCCATGTAGTTGAGCCTAGTGCTGGGGTGGGCTCTTATTTAGTTAGTGTGCCCTGTGGATGTCTTTCACAGATCACCACCAGGGAGAGAAATATTTAGAAAAATAGAAAAACTAAACTGTAAAACCACAAGAATTGTCAAGGGGACTCAGAAGCAGGTGTAGAAATTGAAGCTATTTAACTCATTTTTAAAAACTGACTTGATTTCAAATTGATGGTGTCCTTTTAAGAGTAAGAGAGCTCATACAACTTCTCCTCCCTGCTTTAATAATGACTCTTTTAAAATATGTCCACATCTGAGATATTATACCACTTTTATCTAATCAAGCCAGCTACAAACTCTATGCATCTTGAGTATTTAATAGCTACACATTGATTTTGAGTTGTTTCTACAGTGGGAATATATATATCTTTATTGTTTTTCTTGATGATAATGGCTATATGGTATCTTTTCTCTTTTAGAATTTTGAAAAGGTTTAGTTTTCACTAAGTGCAGAAAGTGTACATTTGTGATATGCCCAACACATTCAAATTCCCTTAATCATTAAATACATTAACCTCAAATTATATTTTGCTTTTAAATTATGCAAGGGTGCTGAAAGATGTAGAACAATTCAATAAATGCTTCCCCGCACACCCATGATATCAATTTTCATTATGCTTCAATGTGAAATGATCTTGACATTGGTCTTTCTAGTTCCCATTTTAATCTTGCACTCTCCAACACTGTGGGCTTGACACAAAGTCCACTGACATCAATAGGAAGGGTCTTGGATCAGGCCCTATGTACTATGGTTATAGTTCATGCGACTTGCCAATAGTAGCTTTGGCCCTAATATGAGTGTGAGAAAAAAAAATGTAGAGGATAGCCTGGTTTGTTTAATATTTCTGGGTTAGAAGAGGGGAAGGGTATTATTCAACCACTGTTACCTTTCACATTTAATAAGTATATGTGTTAAACAGAACAGGTCATAAATGTTTCCAACAGAAGGTTTTTCTGTAAAAAAATGGCAATTCATCAAAATCAAAATGTTTTCTGCCTGGTTTCCTGCCAGCTTTCCAATCTTGCAGTCTGCTGCAGAGGCAGGGCCCTAGAAGTGCTGGCTCCAGATGCGGCTTTCAGTCACCCTATTGTGTGGTAGAGAGCCTAGCAGCTCTGGCGGAAGACAGCGTTCCAGACCTCTGAATTATTGGTAGCCTTACAGGTGGACAGCTGGAGCTCTGTGCGGCTCTAAGATTTTCATCAATTTTGTTTAGAAAAAGATGAAACAGAATGTTGTTTCAATTTTGCAAAACAACAACAAGATCAGACTCTGCCTGTTCCGCAGGAAATTTCAAAAACACAAATGTTTGTTCCAGTACAAAACCATATATTGTTAATTTTTGAAAATCCCTCAGAATAGGAATTCTGGGCTCTGATCAGCCCTATCTTTAAACAAATTATGCAAGATACGCATGACTGTCCTGCAATGTACATGACAACACTATTTTCTTCTTTAAAAAAGTTGTTACTTTTGGAAAGCCAAAAAGATACAGGAGAATATATCTTCATTAAACACATAAGACTCAAACAAAAAGGCACTTGCTAGATCCCCATTAAGACTCATGGGCCAAATATTATTTAAATCAATGCTCTAACTGCATTTGTAGTGACTTCAGCAAGAACAAATGAAGTCATACATGACAATGCTCATGTTTCTAGGTAAACATGAAAAGAAAGTAAACACAAAGCACATTTGTTCCTAATCATCCACACTTTTCCTTAAGTATATTATTGCCTTTTCTTTCCTTTTTTAAAACATTAATTTTATTTGCTTTTTTATATTGCAATTTTGTGAAGCTTTATTATAAACATGTCTATTAAAGCTGAGAAGTCAGCAACTTGGATTATTTAATAATGTAAGCTAAAATCAGCTATAATGCATACTGTTAAAAACTTTGCACAGCTATTAAATATAAATCAGTGGTTACATTTTTCAGTAGCTCACAGCCCCAGTTATTTTTATGGATACTTCATCTTTTTGCACAGTAAAAATAATTACATTAAAGAAAAAGTTAGCCAGCCACAGCTTGTTAAAGTGCTCTTTGAGGCATGTGGTGCTACAAATAAAGAATGAGAAGAAACAAGCCATGACTTTTTCAGTGTGTAGTAGTATTAATAGGAACTTAAACAACAGGGGTCCCATTATTTTCTTTTTAAGAGTAACTCCAAAGTTTTGAATAAAGCTTAAAAGAAACAGTGATTGTACCTGTCTCGAAAGGAGGAAAATGAAGGCAAGACAACATTATGATCAACAAATGGCGCACACAGTGATGCTATAAGGAGGGCTTTGGGATGTTTTACCACCAGGAGGCATTCATGGACCAAGAACTGTTCTCATGGGATGGACACCACCTTGGTAGGGAGGGAAATAGACTTCTGGGATGGAGGTTGGCACAACTGATTAAAAGAGCTTTAAACTAGGAACTTGGAGGACATAGTTGTGAAATGCTCATGTAATCTCCATACCTGATTCTAATATGGACAGGGAGGAAAATCAAAAAAGAGAGGGAGAATAATGGAGAAAGGAACAGCAATGGGTAGGAGAATGGACATTAAGAGGAAAGACAGCATCAATATCCATGAAGCTGACGGTCAGGTAGGAGATACTGGAGGAACTAGAACTTCTGGTGCAGGAAGTGAAACCAGATATTCTAGGGATAACAGAAACGTGGTGAAATGATAGTCATGACTGGGGTACAGGTATTGAAGGGTATGTGCAGACAGAAATACAAGTAAAGGTGGTTGAGTAGCACTGTATATTAATGAGGTAGATTATAAAGAAATTAGAAGTTTTGGAATGACAAGACAGAGTCTGTTAGGGTCAAAATCACTTTGGGAAGAAAGCTACCAGAAGTTCCCCTACAATAATCCTGGGCTATGCTACATACCCCCACGATATGAGTTGAATATGGATAGAGACATTAATGTTTATAATGAAATAAACACTACTGGGAATTGTGTGATCATGGGAGATAAAGATTGGAGGAAAAGTGCTACTAATAATGGTAGGGGTCAGATTTTCCTGGATGTGATAGCTGACAGATGTCTTCACCAAATAGTCACTGAACCAACAAGAGGGGATGCCATTTTAGATTTGGTATTGGTGAGTAGTGAGGACCTCATAGAAGAACTGGTTGTAGGGGACAACGTTGGTTTGAGTGATCATGAGCTAATTCAGTTTAAACTAAATGGAAGGATAAACAAAAATAGATCTGCAACTAGGGTCCTTCATTTCAAAAGGACAAACTTTAAAATATTAAGGAAATTATTTAGGAAAGTGGACTGGATGGAAGAACTCAAGGATCTGAATGTGGAGGAGGCTTGGAATTAATTTGTGCAACTTTGACTTAAAGTATCTGAAGCCTGCATCCCAAACAAGGGCAAAAAATGAAGGGAAGGGTTGTAGATGAAGCTGGATGAGCAAGCATCTCAAACAGGTGATTAAGAGAAAGAAGAAAGCCTATGAGGAATGGAAGATGGGATGGATCAGCAAGGAAAGCTACCTCGTGGAGGTCAGAAAGTGTAGAGATAAAGTGAGAACTGCCAAAAGTCAAGCAGAGTGGGACCTTGCAAAGGAAATTAAAACCAAGAGTAAAAGGTTCTAAGCATTGAGGATGCAGCGGAGAGTAAAGAGACTCTAGGCCTGGCCCAACATCTAAACAAATACTTTTCCTCAGCTTTTAATAAGGGTAATGAGGAGCTTAGGGGTAGAGGCAGGGTGACTAATGGAAATGAGGCTATGGAAGTAGAAATTACCACATCCAAGGTAGAAGTCAAACACAAACAGGTCATTTGGACTAAATTAGGTGACCAGCATCATCTTCACGCAAGAATGTTAGAGGAACTGGCACATGAAATTGCAAGCCCAATAGCAAGGATTTTTAATGAATCTATAAACTCGGGGGTCATACCCTATGACTGGAGAATTGCTAATATAGTTCCTACTTTTAAGAAAACGGGAAAAAGTGATCCAGGAAACTACAGACCTGTTAATTTGACCACAATTCTATGCAAAGTCTTGGAGAACAAATTTTGAAAGAGAAAGTACTTAAGGACAAAGATGTCAATGGTAATTGGGATAAAAACACACGTTTTTACAAAATGTAGATCATGCCAGACCAATCTGATCTTCTTTGAGAATATAACTAACTTTTTAGACAAAGGAAATGCAGTACATTTAATCTACCTGGATTTTAGTAAGGCAACTGATTACAGTTCTGCAGGGGAAATTACTAGCTAAATTGGAGAAGATGGGGATTAATATGAGAACTGAAATGTGAATAAGGAGCTGGTTAAAGGGGAGACTACAATGGGTCACACTGAAAGATGAACTGTCAGACTGGAGGGACGTTACTAGTGGAGTTTCTCAGGGATCGGTCTCGGAAAAACCTTATTTAACATTTTTTAATGACTTTGGCATAAAAAGTGGGACTGTGCTAATAAAATTTGTGAATGACAGAAAGTTAGAAGGTATTCCCAATACAGAGGAGGACTGGAATATCATACAAGAAGATGTGGATTACCTTGAATACTGGAGTAATAGAAATTGGATGAAATTTAATAGTGCAAAGTGCAAGGTCTTGTATTTAGGGACTAACAACAAGATTTTTTGCTATAAACTGGGGAATTATCAGTTGGAAGCTACAGAGGAGGAGAAAAACCTGGGTGTATTGATGGATCACAGGATGACTATGAGCCACCAATGTGATGAGGCCATGAAAAAAGACTAATGTAATGCTAGGATGCATCAGGTGAGGTATTTCCAGTAGAGATATGTGCACACAGTGGCACCAGCAGCCATGCATACATTACACACAGTACATACCATTGGCAGCAGTAAGGAGGAACAGCATTGGCTGCCCCACTGCCCACTCGGGTTTGGCCTTGCTGGCCCTCTGTCATGACACAGGACCAAAATTGATGAGTGCCATTGCAACCTGGGGCACAGGGAACACCACGCCACTCAGGGAGGGGCTGTGGGGCCAAACCTGAGTGGACAGTATGGAGGCCAGCACTGCTGCTCTTCACCACTGTTGTGGGGCCTGCTCCTGCACCAGGGCCCCCCTGCCAGGGGATGCCTGACCTTGCGCCACTTTCAGCAGCCCATGTCCCCTCTCAGGGATGCAGAGTGACATTGTATCTGGGCATGTTGGGCTGGAAAGTGGGGGCTGAGCATGGCAAGAACTTGGTGGGCAAGGTGCTGGGGCCAGTGGCTGAAGGGGGAATGGATTCCTAGGGATTGATGATGCATAGCATGGAAAAACATTCTGGGGGCATCTCTGCACACATGCACACCTGCTATAGGCTGTTGTCTCTCCCATGTTGGAAAGGTCCCTGAATCAGGAAATAATTATGGGAGGAAGTACAGAGGTGTACCTGCTTTTTGTGTGGGAGAAGCCATGTAACAGCAAAACCATCAGCAGAACGAGAACTACTTCTGTGTCCTCTTCCAGCAATAAATAGACAAGTTAATTCAAAGAATCATGTCTATTGTCCTTATTCCAGGGATTGTGCCTGTTTGTACTAAAATAAATAAACCATGTGGTGATGCTGCAGTAGTATAAAGGTATCTGGTTTCTTTATTGAGTCTCAAGCACACACACACACACACATATACAATAGCAATAGTTTTAGAGCACCCGACATAATTACCCAAAGTCTAAGATGGTTTTGAGTGATCAACAGCCAGGCTTCCGGGGGCCCTCCTTCTGTCCAGTTGTTGGGGAGATGTTAGACTCTGCTGGGAGAAAAGCTCCTCTGAACTGCTCCAAGGTGTATTCTTTTACTTAACCTTTTATAGCTAACTTAAACAAAGCACATAACTCATAGTGACTCCTAGTGGGTCACCAATTTATCTAGCTTCAGAAAATTGCTCATTATCCCTTATCAACAAAGCATTTCTAGTATTTCTAGTCATAACAACAATAAAACGTATAAGTCGGGCACTCAGAACCAAGGCCGGCTATTCACACAACCCTTCCCTTCTCCTGGTCCATTAACTCTCTGTCCATCCTCCCATTCTAATTAGCAAAACTGCAGTCGTGCAGCTGTTTGGTCTTGCCTATGAGAGTCCAAACAATTATTCTTAACTATGTGGTATTTGGTTTTCAGCTAATGGTAGCTGGACACACAAAATGGCTGCAGTTATGCCAAGTTGAAATCTCTCATTACACAGGTATATATTATTTAATATTACAAGGATTCTGCCATGAAAATATGATTCTTTGGAAGCCATTAAGAAAGTCTGAAAAAGTGCAGTCTTTTTAAGTGTTGGAACTACCACTTAAGTGTGAAAAGACAAGGAGTACTTGTGGCACCTTAGAGACTAACCAATTTATTTGAGCATGAGCTTTCGTGAGCTACAGCTCGCTTCATCGGATGCATACTGTGGAAAGTGTAGAAGATCTTTTTACATACACACAAAGCATGAAAAAATACCTCCTCCCACCCCACTCTTTTTTTTTCATGCTTTGTGTGTATATAAAAAGATCTTCTACACTTTCCACAGTATGCATCCGATGAAGTGAGCTGTAGCTCAGGAAAGCTTATGCTCAAATAAATTGGTTAGTCTCTAAGGTGCCACAAGTACTCCTTTTCTTTTTGTGAATACAGACTAACACGGCTGTTACTCTGAAACCACTCACGTGTGAATAACTGGTTTGTGATGAGGATACAGGAAATAAGCCAAAAGAGGACAGGAGAGCAGACCAGCAAAAAAAAAAAAAGAGAAAGTGTTGGTTTGGAACTTGATTAATAGGATCCTTCCTAGTTTCTCTCTGTCCAATTCAGAGGGTACTGTAGCATTACACCCTGAATACCCCGTCTGGCTGCTCAGCATGAGGTTCTATAATAGCAGGACATGAGTCACTTCACAAGGGAGAAGTTGGAAGGCCAGTCATGTCTGGCAGACTTCCCCCTGTACTTATCACCTAAAAAAAGCAAGAGAGTCACTATGTATAGTCTACACAGCAATACTCTAAGAGTTAAGGGTATCAGTCTTCTTGTGGCGAGCTCAGTTTTAGGTTTTGAATGTCTCAGCCAATATAATAGCTGTAGGGAGCTAAGTTGAAATACATGTTTTCAGTCTAGCTGCTACTTTACTTCTTTAAAGCATACACAAAAAATCAACCAAAAGATAATTATGCATCAGCAACATTAGCAATGTCAGAAGCTTACTTGGTTAAATTAAGTACATGAATCACTTGGGATACTCAGCAGATGCTGCAAAGAGATTCTGAATGGGGGTAATGTGGGCTAAATATTATATATATATATATGTTTTCAAAAATCAAGGAAGAATCAACAACACTCTCAAAGAAATACTGGAGTCAAAGTGAGTTAATGTATTTGAGGCCAGAATTGCACTCCTTGATTCTTCCACCTTGAACTTGAGGGAGGTTGTCAATTGATATTTTTGCAAAAAATTGCCATAGATTCTGACATTTTCAAAGTTATTTAGAAACAGGTGCAAGAGACATTCTTTTAAGAAGCTCATTTTTGCATCACAAACCTACGTGCTCTTAAGGAGAAATGTAATACACTGCATCTGAAGAACATGGCCTCAAGTGTCTCCTATTCACTCCATTAACCATAAGGGGCAGAGGGGAGAATCATAACAAATGTACATTTCAGAGTTTAAAAGTGAGAGTCCCATCTATTTTTATGTTATTCTTTCAGTTGAGGCACCAAGTATTCCCTCTTCTTCAGCTTGCTTCTTTCTTCCTTTATCCCCTATCTTACCCATCTAATTGTATAAAATTGGAGTACAAGCTCCGCAGTGACAATTTGTGGATTTGAAATTATACTTAGTACATCTGAATTTACCCCTGGCTCCTTGAACCCTTTTAGTTTGAATTTGCAACCCCATTTTATTTGTAAAGGATTTTTAAGAGAATTCATGTTACTCACATATGGAAGAATGAAATGATTAGTTTAGGATCTCACTCTTCAGTCCTTCAAAGGCAAGACTTACCAAGAGTTCCATGGAAGTTCACACTGCATACAAGCTCTGATCCACAAAGACTTAGCTATGTGCATAACTTTAAACAAGTGTCAAGCTGCCTGCAGTGATTCAAGAGCTTGAGTATTAACCTGAGGGCAGAGTGTTTAGAACCAGGACACAAATCTCAAATTGGTTGTGAATTCTATACTTAGATTTCCCCAACCAATCAAGTGTAAACTCCTCAGGCATTGTAACAGACTAAACATGTAGTCAAAGACGGTCCATTTGGGTAATGCAATCAATCTCGCCATCCTGGCGAGTATACTTTTGTGATAGATAGATGATCCCCTAAACCAAAGATCACAGCAACTTTCATTCCCAAAAGGCCAGTCACTTACTCTAAGTCAATTGCATGTTAGCTCTCACACCAAAGCCAAAGCTTGTAGCCAATCCTATAATAAATTATATACATATTTATTAAATAGGAAAAGGAAATGAGTTATTTATTTACAAGATTAAAGTTCATAGATATGGATATAGAAATTAATTAAAATCTTAAAGTTCAAAAGATGATAGAAGCTTCTTTAATAATAAAAGCTTTATGTGTCCTTTACAGCTAACCCAGGCTATGTACTGAGGATCTCTTGGGTATGCCTAGTGAACCTTGGTCCCAGAGTCCAAAGAGTACAGAGACTATCAGTTCCTTTAGCCTGTTTTTATAATAACTCTCCTGCCATGTGCTCTGAGCTGCAAACTCAGCTGTTGGGAGTTCACTTGCATGACTCATTTTCAGGGTGAGTGGAGAGCAGGACAACTGAGTATTTTGTCTTTTTTAATGCCCCACAATAGTCTGGCTGGTGTTGATAGACCTTACACATTGGGCAGGATATAACACCTTCTGTAGGAGATCAGCACTTCACACTAGTTTATGTCTCTCTCATCTTTGGTGATTTACAGTCATAGAGGTTTACAATACAACCACTCAGATATTACCAGATATTTGGGAGAGAGATTGTTATAAATGAGATTAATGCATACAGCAACTCGTAGACATTCAATAAGGGCTAAACACTTAACATATTCTTATAATTCTAATACCCATTTTCATAATACTAACACACAGGTGAGCCAGACTGATTCCAGGTATGGATTTGGCAGGGTTCTCTTGAGGAATGGGAACCTTGGCAAGAGGTAGCTCCTGGTCTGCCAGAATCACAATATGAGTAGTCTCATCAAAAGAAGTGCAATTTTTCAGTTCTATATAGCTACACAGATAGAATAACAGAAATCATATGCTTAAGTCTTTGTAGGATAGAAGCCAAAGACAGCAGAAGCAGGCTTTCAAATATCCAGTCCTTCAAGACCTCTGTATGTGCATCTCCCATTGACTTCAATGGGAGTCCTGTTTGTGAAAGGCTTGCAGGTTCTGATCCTGAGATGCCTGTTAACCATAACTCAAAGTGAAGCCAATAAGAGTTGTTGATGCTCAGCCTGCACCAATTTGGATCTGGCTCTTAATATACACTGGTCACTAATAATAAAGTTAGGCTTAATCCTACGACTCCTGTTCGTTGCAGTAGCTTCATGGACTTCAAACAAACTACTCTCACATGAGTAAGATGAGCAGGATTTGTCCCTTAGTTCGTCATTTCTTACCTTGAAAGAGCAGGTAGCATTGTGCCCTCCCAAACAAATGTTTGTAGTGTGTCTGTTGATTAATTCTGGAGAAGGCTTTGCTCAAGTATTAGTCATTTTTAACTTTTATTTCTTCTCTTGGAAAATCGGCATAGAAAAATAATACAATTACTCTTTCCCACTACTTTCCAACGACCAAATTTTGCTCCACCCCAAACAAGTGCACAGGAAGATGGGAAATGCACAAAGAATTTTCCTACTAACACCATTTGTGTGGGGCATAGGACAGTCGGTCTTTCCCTGTGCATTAGGATATCATGAGGCAAGGACTGTTAGGAAGAGAGCTCAACCTTCTGAAGGAATGTAGCATGGGGTGTACTGCCCATGTGAGCTAGGGAGTTCCAGCAGGCATTGTGCCTGCAATAGGCAGAGTGCCTTCCAGATTTTCCCCTAGATCTATACAACTCTGTTCCACCTCCCCACCCACCCCCCAAAAAAACAACAGGCTTGTGCCTATAAGGCACAGTAGAACCCTACATTTTTGAAAGCACTGGATTCTGATACTTTTGTAAAACTCTAGAAGAAAAAAGTTAACAATCCAAACAATTAATGTATTTTGTTTTAAAACATCAGAGGAACTTTGGAAAGTAACTACAGAAGAGGTGGTTGCTTTTCAATTTTAACTGTTGATACTGTAGATTGACTGTTTCCAACTCAGCAGCATCATTAAGATGTCCGTGGAGCATCCCATAAACTTTCAGTGACAATACGTCTCCAAGAGCTATGTCATCAATGGGAATCTCTCACATAGACCCTGATTAATGAATTGACATACAGTTCCATTGAAAGAGCTGACAATATGGGTTGCAGTGCTTCATGTATTTGCCATGGAGATTAGAAAATTAACTCCATTATGTTACTTCTGGTGACATTCTAACTGCTCCAAAAGAGATACATGCAGAGCTCTTTCAATATCCATGGGAGCGTTCTGTAGCTTTACAAATTAATGGAAGTAGCACAGGTTTTACTCTGCCACTATAGCTGTTATAATACCAAGAGAATTTAAAATAAAAAAAAATTCCTCGACCACCCAAAAACTATTACAATTAAACCCACAACTCACCTTATTATATATAAGTAGTATGGCACACACATTAAGATGTTAAGATCACTTGCTACTGAGAGACTTTGCAATAAATAATCACACGAGTTGTCATACATGGGTCTGATCCTGAAAGCACCCTGTGGTCCTGATCCAGCTCCCATTGACCTCAATGAGCTTTGGGTCAGAGCTTGTGACCAGAATTTCGAGCAGAATTTCTATGCGCTAAGGACTTGAAGAAATGAGCCCTTTATTGCCTTCTATTTATTGATATAGTAATTTTGCTAACTACTAGACATTAGTATTGATGAATGATTAAGGTATAGATTGTACTATCCTTGCTTACATTGATGAACATGTGCATGAGTAATTCCACTGAAGCCAATGTAGAAATACCCATGTAAATGCTCACCATGCACGAATGAAGGTTGCACTATCTAGCCATAGTGGCAGCCTTAATTCTGAGTTTTCTTCTGGGGAATCTAGATTACACTCAGCAATGTTGAATTTCATCTATATAAAGGTCTCCACTCCACATTTGGAAATAACAGGGGGAGCCTGAGAATAGAAACAGCACCACAGGTAGGGTCAGGAAGGAATTTTCCCTCAGGTCAGACTAGCAGTGACCTTAGGGTTTTTTTCTCCTTCTGCAGCAGCATGTGGGTGTGGGCCTTTTGCCAGGATTATCCGGGTATATCTCACTTAATCATTTCCCTGCCGTTGCAGGAGCCTCAGGTTTCCTCCTTCCCCTCTGTCACGTTTTTCAGTGAAAATGGGGTGGGGGAGGAGGGAAGAAAATAGGGTGACCAGACAGCAAGTGTGAAAAATCAGGACAGGAGGTGGGAGGTAACAGGTGCCTATGTAAGAAAAAGCCCCAAATATCAGGACTGTCATCTGGTCACCCTAGAAGAAAGGGAGAGAAAATGGAATAGCAATTAATTGAAAACTACCTCATTTTCTATAAAAAAAATAGATTTTTAAAAAATGTATCTGCCATGAACCCCTAAGCACTAGGTACAAGCTGCTCCAAGTTCTGTGGTTGTGTGCAAAATTTGATTTTACTTCTGTATTTTTTCTACCCCTTTCTCCCTTTCAAAGGAATTGTCCAACATGGGGGTATATTTTCTTTGGACTGAATTTTCATCCATTCTCCCTAACAAGCTGTTTATTCCTGCAATATTACACTATTAATATAATATTACAATGCAGGTCTTGTACTTAGCTGTTAAAATTGGGAGCTGAGGTGAGGTGTTACTGTTTATGAACATAATCCAAAATACAATTTGAGCTCCCTTCAATTATTACACAAATAAATACCAGGCTGTTTAACCTTCAACCATCTTCCACCTACATCTTATCCTCTGAACAGACAAAGGGGTATGCAAAGGAATATTAGGTTGCAGAGGTGTACTTGATGGACTAAAAAAAAGTGTTCAATGCTTAGGAACTATCCTAGCTCTAACCCAAGAAAGGATATCATGAAATATTTATTGGTACCCCTTTTATGTATTATTGAATTGTTTTTTATTTACCCAGGAATCTCTCAGGCATGCAGTAAGTGGAACATGAATGAGCTGAAACATTCTGCTGTGGATACTCTGACACCTAATGGATAGCAATGCAGTCCCTTTGCACCTGGCTAACTAATTATCAGACCATTCGTTACAGGAATAGCCTGCATATCCACTTCTGCTGGCAGATAAACACTGCAAGACAAATAAGATATTAGAGTGAGGTGAAAAAGACTACCAATATTGAAGAAGTGAAGATTTTTCTCCACAATTAGAGTCAAGTATTCTAAATCTATGTCTATACTTAGGTCGGTATAACTTTTGTCACTCAGGGGGGTGAATACCCCTCCACCCCCGAAAGACCTAAGTTACACTGACATACGCGCTGGTGTGGACAGCGCTATGTCAGCAGGAGAGCTTCTTCCACTGACAGAACTACCCCCGTGTGTGTGGGGTGAATTAATTAAGTCTATGGGAGAGCTCTCTCCTGTTGGCTTAGAGCAGCTACACTACAGATTTTACGAAGGCTCTGCTGTAAGCTCTCTAGTGTAGACAAAGTTCTACTGGGGATTAACTGAGAATTAAGAGGCAATGAAGAAAGAGGTAGATAACAGTACCTCCTCCCTCCCTGCCCCCTGGACAATTCTGAGGCCCCAACAGCAGAATCTTTGTACAGAGTGATGTGTTTACTATTATAAATATATAGCAAAAAATCTATTATGGGTTAAATATATATTTGGTCTACAATAGAGTAAGATAGCACATACTGTAAATCATTATGCCTATTTTATTAACTAAGAAAAATATTAGATTGCTCAACTCCATATGACTTATTTGAGTTAAGGAAAAGTATTTAGATAGATGTATTACTTTTATGATAACTAAGAAAATGTACCCATTCTTGTTCCAAAGAAAGGTAAGATGCTTTCCCCCCATCCATGGAACAAAGTAAATGTAATAAGATAGCTTTTTGTTATATTTGATCTGAAATAAAATAACCCTATAATTTGAGTTAATCATCATTACTACTAAAGCATAAGTATTAACATGAAAAGCACAAAAATGGGGAATGCTACTTATTTTTATTTATGTTCTGCTCTGCAACAGACATCATAGCTTCCAAGTAGTCTAGCTAATGACGTAGAATGGACAGCAGATGAGATATTCTGGGATGCTTTAAAGTAATTTTGACAGGTAATGTTTGACAAAGTCAATCTCATTAAACACAATACCGGGTTTTTTTTACTAGTACTGTAGATTCCACTTATTAGCAATTGTTGGTAGCCAGCAAAAAGTTGTCATTATCCGGCAGTTGTTGATAAGCAGAAGGTATGAAAGTTGGCAACGCTCGCTGAGGCAGCAGCCAGGGAAGGAACATGTCTTCCCTAGTTGCAGCCCTGCATACCTGCCAGGGGTGCTGGAACTAGGAGTGCTGGGGGTGTAGCAGCACACCTGGCTTGTTTTAGTAATAACCAAATACATAGTTTCGCTTTCAGCAGCCACACTATAAAAACTGTTTCAGCACCCCCGCTGCACCTGCCTGAAGGAAGGGCAGCAGGAGGGAGGGAGGCAGCTAAGTCAGCAGTCTGTAAATTGGCCATTCAGCAGTCTCAGTTGGACCAAGTCAGGAGGGGAGGGGGGTTTTGAGTGCTACAGAGAGGGCATCTTGACCCCATGTCTTTCCTGATAAGAATTGTGTTGAAGTGGCTGATACATGCATTTTAGAAGAACAGGATGTCCCACAGGAATGTCTATCAGGGCCTCAAGGCTGCAAATTCTGGGAAAAACCCACATCTGGTCAATCGATAATCAGATGCTAGGGCTGTCCATGGGAGTGCTGGGGGCCTCTCTGTGCACACTCTGGGGTCAGGGGTCAGCACATCCCAGTGCTTCCTTCCATGTCTGTAGGCCCCTGGCAGGGTGCAGCCCAGCGAGTGAATGGAGGTGCCATACAGCTCCAACATCCAGACTGAAGCATCTCTGCCTATTACTGCTCTGCCCACAGCCTGCCCAGCCAACATCCCCTTACCTCCTGTGAAGTCCCTGTGCTCAATTAGGTTTGCCAGGCTGCAGCCCCAGAAGAAAGCACTGGCCCGGACTGAGAATGGCTGCAGGCAAGTTTGTGAGGCTGCGGCCAGATAAGACATATACCAGCACTT
Organism: Lepidochelys olivacea; assembly: GCF_965140295.1. Taxonomy (NCBI): domain Eukaryota; kingdom Metazoa; phylum Chordata; order Testudines; family Cheloniidae; genus Lepidochelys; species Lepidochelys olivacea. The sequence goes on from NC_140411.1 coordinate 175,300,089, forward strand.
CCTTCTCTGGCTACAGCCTCACAACCCTACTTGCAGGGGGTACACAGCATGTCCCAGCACTTCCTCTGGGGCCGCCACCTCCCCAACTTGCCTGCAGAGGGCACGTGGCACATCTCAGTGCTTCCTTCTGGGGCTGTGCCCTTGCAAACCTGCCTGGAAGCGGCACCTTTCTTCCAAAAAAAAAAAAAAAGTGGTAATAAGCTGCATGCTATTGCTAATATCCAAATGCTATTAACATTGATGTTAATGGGATGTGATTGGTTCCCGGCAATATGTCGTCATTAACCAGAAGTTACTAATATCAGGCTTGTTATTAAGCAGAATCTACTCTATTACAGAGCTTTGCCTTTGAATGTTGCCTGGCGTTTAATCGTAAGGCAAGTTAGATGATGTGTTGGTACTTGGGAATAGTAATGCTAAAAAATTCAGACTTGAGTACCTAAATAGAAATGTCCTGGTTTTTCTGAGGCTATAACTTCAAAGGGAGCTGCACCTGTTCAGCAGTTCTGGACTTAAGTGCCTAATTTTAACACACAGTTTGAAAATATAAGCCTGCTTGTTTGACACAAGCCACAGGAAGCTAATGCCAGATCTGGAATTAGTCCCTTACTTACAGTCACTTGGTTAGGTTGCTAAATCACTGGTTGCCATATATCCTGCTGCTTGTTCAGTAGAGGAACTGGCTCAGCCTCAGGTAGAGACTGGTAGAGAGCCTGCCATGAACAGCAGTCCAAGAAGCAATGCTCTTTTGCACTCTGAAGAGATCTGGGGCCTTGCCAGTAATCAGAGACTTCTGTCCAAAGTTTTACTGGACTGTAAAGGTCAACCCTGGTTGTTTGTGTGGGGACTGTGAATAATGTTTGGGAAAGCTACCATCTTTCCACCCCAGCGATTGGTTTGAATCAATTTACATTGTTGAGGCTACCTTCACAAGAAGGACTAAAAATGTGCTATTTGAAAAGAAAAAAGAAAGCTGAGGCTATCCTTTACATTCTAAGACCCCCAGTTAGGGAAGGCCCATGGCTTCAGGCCTGCAAAGACCAAAACTGGGGAGGGAGAAACTCACTAGCATGTTAAAAAAAAATCACATGTGTAAGAAGAGTGAAACATTTTTCACTCTTCCCTGAAACTTCTCATGAAAAAAGAAGGTGGCTTTCACAGCATGAGCATTTAAAGGAGGAGGAAAATGCCACTCTTTCACCCACTGCAGACAATTGTTCCATTCCCCCCACTCCAGTTTTATAAAAACACTCCAGTTTTATAAAATCTATGCTGAAGTGTTTATGACACCTCTTGTTTTAAGAAGAAATGAACTTGTAACAAAAAACCTAGATCCAAATACCCCAGAACTTTGGGAAAGTTCAGATCCATGCTTGATCTCTGTGAGTTGTGTCATTGTGTGTGTTGCAGCCTGGTTTGATATTGAAGGAACAAAGAAAGTGTTTGGAGAGGAACTCTTACAACAACGTGTGCCGCAGCGCTGTAAAAGGGGAGATGGCAGGGAGGCACAGAAGGAGAGGGAATAAAGTATAGACTTAAAAACTAGGCAATGTGAGTTCCAGTTTCAGGGGAACAGATAGTTTACTCCAGTCCTTTGGGCAAGGCAGAAAGGATAGTGCAGCAGTCTGTGTGCTAACCTGGGATCTGAGAAACCTAGGTTCAATTGCCTGCTTTCTTACAGACTTCCTGTGTGATGCAGGGCAAGTCATGAAGTCTCTTTATGTATCAGTTCCCCATCTGTAAAGTGGTGATAACATAATTTCCTTACATTCCAGCGGTGCTGTGAAAATAAATCCATGAAATATGGTGAGGTGCTCAGATTCTTTGGTAATGGTGGCTGTGACAGATGGGAAGCCTAAAATCTTAAGTGAGTGCCCTCAAGGAAGACCAGGTGGGAGTCAAAGGTCCAATTAACTCTAAAATTGTGACATATAGTGTACAGGGAAACTTTGGCAAATCAGTAAAGTGCCTGAAACCACTATGGATTATTGCTAAAAGCAGCCAAGTCAGCATGCTGGAAATTGGCCATTCAGCAGTCTCAGTTTGACCAAGGCAGGAGGGGAGGGGGGTTTTGAGTGCTACAGAGAGGACAGCTTGACCCCATGTCCTTCCTGATAAGAATTGTGTTGAAGTGGCTGATACATGCATTTTAGAACAGCAGGGTGTGTCCCAGGAATGTCTATTGGGGTCTGAGGCCTGCAAACTCTGGGAAAAACCCATACCTGCTTAATCGATAATCAGAAGGAATCCCTTGCTTGACCATTGAAACTGCTTATTTAACAAGTTTTCTTTAAGGGACATGTCATTCTATTACTAATGTATAAATAAGGGGAAAAAGTTTGAGGTAGTTGGACTCTTTTTGGGCTCTCCCTCTGGATACATCTTACAGGCCCCACTGGCAGATGGAAGATTTGGCCACCAGAAGCCTGCCGCTGTGTCACTCGAGAGCCACACTCAGCTTTCCTAATTATCAAGGGTGGGAGTGTTTTACTAACCTGTTGCAGATGTGTGTATAAGTGCTTGAGACTAAGTAAAGTTTAGCTTTAAGTGAAAGCACTCTTGTGTTCTCCTGTTTGTGCCAGCCATCTATTGGTCCGACGGCCCTGTCTCCCCTGATTTATTTCCTGACACCACCTCACACAGAGTAAAAGTTACCAATAGCTTTAGGTTGAAAGAACCCCAGGTAACAATAGGGTGGCACAGCATGTGTGGGACCTATGACAGTGTGAATTGTCATAAATTCCAAAAAATAGTGAAAGCAAGTGCAGTAGAAGGAATACCAGCACACTGAACCTTGGAGCCCCCAGAGAGAAAACAATGCACACGTGCTGGCCCTTGCTGGCTTACTGGGGATATCACAGTGTAAGGCAGCAAGCCTTGAAACCCTGGTCAGGAGGGAGACAGATGAGGGTCTCCACCCAAAAGAAATTATGGCTGGGAGCTGGAAACCTCATGTGGGTGCCCTTGAGGGACCACAGAAGGGGAATATCTGAGGAAGTATCTGAGCGTGTGTTTGCTGGGGGGGCAGTGTGAGAGCCTGAGTGAGTGTCTGATTGGCTGCTAGCCTGCAGGGGGCGGGCAGTAGGGTGTCTGTTTGTTTGCGACAGGGAAGCCTGGCTGTTTAAAAATAGCCAGAGCTTCGCGAACCAGCTGAGCAGCGGGGACAGCAGAGCAGCTCACAGCAGGAGTTTGCCTGGGAGTTCGCCTGGAGGGAGCCCAGTGAGGCTTACGTCTTGCAAACTGCTCTGAGGAAGCTCGTAGTAGGAAGGTGATATGGAAGGGGGGGGTTCAGCTGTTGTGACCTGCACTGGATGTGCCATGTTTGTCTTTCTTCCACAGGACAGAAGCGACTTTGTCTGTACAAAGTGCAAGCTGGTCTCCATATTGGAAGAGAAGATTGAAGGTCTGGAGCAACAGATAACGACCCTGCGTTGCATAAGAGAAACTGAGGATTTTCTGGACAAAGCTCAGGATAGGCTTCTAGGGGCACAAAGCTCTACAGATATAGAGCAGGTTGCACAGAGGAGCCAAGAGGCCAGTGAAGAAGCTTGGCAACATGTGACCTCCAGAAGAGGTAAGCGGAATGTCCGGGTTCCAGTAACACAGACACAGGTAACTAACCGCTTTCATGTTCTCTCCACAGGTATCGTTGCGGAGAGTGGACCAGATGATATGTCTGGGGCGAGAAAGCAGAAGGAGACTCCGCTGGTTGGAAGGCATGAGATGCGATGTCCTGAGGTTGGGAGTTCCACGACCATCACTCCCAAGAGGAGAAGGCGGGTGGTGGTGGTCGGGGACTCTCTCCTCCGGGGGACTGAGTCATCTATCTGCCGCCCTGACCGGGAAAACCGAGAAGTCTGCTGCTTGCCAGGGGCTCAGATTCGCGATGTGACGGAGAGACTGCCGAGACTCATCAAGCCCTCGGATCGCTACCCCTTCCTGCTTCTCCACGTGGGCACCAATGATACCGCCAAGAATGACCTTGAGCAGATCACTGAGGACTATGTGGCTCTAGGAAGAAGGATAAAGGAGTTGGAGGCACAAGTGGTGTTCTCGTCCATCCTCCCCGTGAAGGGAAAAGGCCTAGGTAGGGAGCGTCGAATCGTGGAAGTCAACGAATGGCTACGCAGGTGGTGTCGGAGAGAAGGTTTTGGTTTCTTTGACCATGGGATGGTGTTCCATGAAGGAGGAGTGCTGGGCAGAGACGGGCTCCATCTTACGAAGAGAGGGAAGAGCATCTTTGCCAGCAGGCTGGCTAACCTAGTGAGGAGGCTTTAAACTAGGTTCACCGGGGGAAGGAGACCAAAGCCCTGAGGTAAGTGGGAAAGCGGGATACCGGGAGGAAGCACAGGCAGGAATGTCTGTGAGGGGAGGGCTCCTGCCTCATACTGGCAATGAGGGGCGATCAACAGGTTTATCTCAAGTGCTTATATACAAATGCACAAAGCCTTGGAAACAAGCAGGGAGAACTGGAGGTCCTGGTGATGTCAAGGAACTATGACGTGATCGGAATAACAGAGACTTGGTGGGATAACTCACATGACTGGAGTACTGTCATGGATGGTTATAAACTGTTCAGGAAGGACAGGCAGGGCAGAAAAGGTGGGGGAGTAGCACTGTATGTAAGGGAGCAGTATGACTGCTCAGAGCTCCGGTACGAAACTGCAGAAAAACCTGAGTGTCTCTGGATTAAGTTTAGAAGTGTGTGCAACAAGAGTGATGTAGTGGTGGGAGTCTGCTATAGACCACTGGACCAGGGGGATGAGGTAGATGAGGCTTTCTTCCGGCAGCTCACAGAAGCTACTAGATCGCATGCCCTGATTCTCATGGGTGACTTTAATTTTCCTGATATCTGCTGGGAGAGCAATACAGCGGTGCATAGACAATCCAGGAAGTTTTTGGAAAGCGTAGGGGACAATTTCCTGGCGCAAGTGCTAGAGGAGCCAACTAGGGGGGGCGCTTTTCTTGACCTGCTGCTCACAAACCGGGTAGAATTAGTGGGGGAAGCAAAAGTGGATGGGAATCTGGGAGGCAGTGACCATGAGTTGGTTGAGTTCAGGATCCTGACGCAGGGAAGAAAGGTAAGCAGCAGGATACGGACCCTGGACTTCAGGAAAGCAGACTTCGACTCCCTCAGGGAACGGATGGCCAGGATCCCCTGGGGGACTAACTTGAAGGGGAAAGGAGTCCAGGAGAGCTGGCTGTATTTCAAGGAATCCCTGTTGAGGTTACAGGGACAAACCATCCCAATGAGTCGAAAGAATAGTAAATATAGCAGGCGACCAGCTTGGCTTAATGGTGAAATCCTAGCGGATCTTAAACATAAAAAAGAAGCTTACAAGAAGTGGAAGGTTGGACATATGACCAGGGAAGAGTATAAAAATATTGCTCGGGCATGTAGGAATGATATCAGGAGGGCCAAATCACACCTGGAGCTGCAGCTAGCCAGAGATGTCAAGAGTAACAAGAAGGGTTTCTTCAGGTATGTTGGCAACAAGAAGAAAGCCAAGGAATGTGTGGGCCCCTTACTGAATGAGGGAGGCAACCTAGTGACAGAGGATGTGGAAAAAGCTAATGTACTCAATGATTTTTTTGCATCTGTTTTCACTAACAAGGTCAGCTCCCAGACTGCTGCGCTGGGCATCACAAAATGGGGAAGAGATGGCCAGCCCTCTGTGGAGATAGAGGTGGTTAGGGACTATTTAGAAAAGCTGGACGTGCACAAGTCCATGGGGCCGGACGAGTTGCATCCGAGAGTGCTGAAGGAATTGGCAGCTGTGATTGCAGAATCATAGAATAGAATCATAGAATCATAGAATATCAGGGTTGGAAGGGACCCCAGAAGGTCATCTAGTCCAACCCCCTGCTCAAAGCAGGACCAATTCCCAGTTAAATCATCCCAGCCAGGGCTTTGTCAAGCCTGACCTTAAAAACCTCTAAGGAAGGAGATTCTACCACCTCCCTAGGTAACGCATTCCAGTGTTTCACCACCCTCTTAGTGAAAAAGTTTTTCCTAATATCCAATCTAAACCTCCCCCACTGCAACTTGAGACCATTACTCCTCGTTCTGTCATCTGCTACCATTGAGAACAGTCTAGAGCCATCCTCTTTGGAACCCCTGTCAAGGTTCCTCCCCCACTCTGAACTCTAGGGTACAGATGTGGGGACCTGCATGAAAAACCTCCTAAGCTTATCTTTACCAGCTTAGGTCAAAACTTCCCCAAGGTAACAAATATTACCCCCGTTATCCTTGGAATGGCCGCTACCACCACCAAACTAATACTGGTTACTGGGGAAGAGCTGTTTGGACGCGTCCTTCCCCCCAAAATACTTCCCAAAACCTTGCACCCCACTTCCTGGACAAGGTTTGGTAAAAAGCCTCACCAATTTGCCTAGGTGACTACAGACCCAGACCCTTGGATCTTAAGAACAATGAACAATCCTCCCAACACTTGCACTCCCCCTTTCCTGGGAAATGTTGGATAAAAAGCCTCACCAATTTGCATAGGTGACCACAGACCCAAACCCTTGGATCTGAGAACAATGAAAAAACATTCAGTGTTTTACAAGAAGACTTTTAATAAAAAATAGAAGTAAATAGAAATAAAGAAATCCCCCCTGTAAAATCAGGATGGTATATATCTTACAGGGTAATTAGATTCACAAACATAGAGAACCCCTCTAGGCAAAACCTTAAGTTACAAAAAAGATACACAGACAGAAATAGTTATTCTATTCAGCACAATTCTTTTCTCAGCCATTTAAAGAAATCATAATCTAACACATACCTAGCTAGATTACTTACTAAAAGTTCTAAGACTCCATTCCTGTTCTGTCCCCGGCCAAGACGACTACAGACAGACACACAAACCCTTTGTTTCTCTCCCTCCTCCCAGCTTTTGAAAGTATCTTGTCTCCTCATTGGTCATTTTGGTCAGGTGCCAGCGAGGTTACCTTTAGCTTCTTAACCCTTTACCGGTGAGAGGAGCTTTCCCCTGGCCAGGAGGGATTTCAAAGGGGTTTACCCTTCCCTTTATATTTATGACAACCCCCTTTCAGGTAGTTGAAAGCAGCTATCAAATCCCCCCTCATTCTTTTCTTCTGCAGGCTAAACAATCCCAGCTCCCTCAGCCTCTCCTCATAACTCATGTGTTCCAGTCCCCTAATCATTTTTGTTGCCCTTCGCTGGACTCTCTCCAATTTATCCACATCCTTCTTGAAGTGTGGGGCCCAAAACTGGACACAGTACTCCAGATGAGGCCTCACCAATGTCGAATAGAGGGGAACGATCACGTCCCTCGATCTGCTTGCTATGCCCCTACTTATACATCCCAAAATGCCATTGGCCTTCTTGGCAACAAGGGCACACTGCTGACTCATATCCAGCTTCTCGTCCACTGTCACCCCTAGGTCCTTTTCCGCAGGGCCATTGGCCATTATCTTTGAAAACTCGTGGCGAACCGGGGAAGTCCCAGATGACTGGAAAAAGGCTAATGTAGTGCCAATCTTTAAAAAAGGGAAGAAGGAGGATCCTGGGAACTACAGGCCAGTCAGCCTCACCTCAGTCCCTGGAAAAATCATGGAGCAGGTCCTCAAAGAATCAATCCTGAAGCACTTGCATGAGAGGAAAGTGATCAGGAACAGCCAGCATGGATTCACCAAGGGAAGGTCATGCCTGACTAATCTAATCGCCTTTTATGATGAGATTACTGATTCTGTGGATGAAGGGAAAGCAGTGGATGTATTGTTTCTTGACTTTAGCAAAGCTTTTGACACGGTCTCGCACAGTATTCTTATCAGCAAGTTAAGGAAGTATGGGCTGGATGAATGCACTATAAGGTGGGTAGAAAGCTGGCTAGATTGTCGGGCTCAACGGGTAGTGATCAATGGCTCCATGTCTAGTTGGCAGCCGGTATCAAGTGGAGTACCCCAAGGGTCGGTTCTGGGGCCGGTTTTGTTCAATATCTTCATAAATGATCTGGAGGATGGTGTGGATTGCACTCTCAGCAAATTTGCGGATGATACTAAACTGGGAGGAGTGGTAGATACGCTGGAGGGGAGGGATAGGATACAGAAGGACCTAGACAAATTGGAGGATTGGGCCAAAAGAAATCTGATGAGGTTCAATAAGGATAAGTGCAGGGTCCTGCACTTAGGACGAAAGAACCCAATTCACAGCTACAGACTAGGGACCGAATGGCTAGGCAGCAGTTCTGCGGAAAAGGACCTAGGGGTGACAGTGGACGAGAAGCTGGATATGAGTCAGCAGTGTGCCCTTGTTGCCAAGAAGGCCAATGGCATTTTGGGATGTATAAGTAGGGGCATTGCGAGCAGATCGAGGGATGTGATCGTTCCCCTCTATTCGACATTGGTGAGGCCTCATCTGGAGTACTGTGTCCAGTTTTGGACCCCACACTTCAAGAAGGATGTGGATAAATTGGAGAGAGTCCAGCGAAGGGCAACAAAAATGATTAGGGGACTGGAACACATGAGTTATGAGGAGAAGCTGAGGGAGCTGGGATTGTTTAGCCTGCAGAAGAAAAGAATGAGGGGGGATTTGATAGCTGCTTTCAACTACCTGAAAGGGGGTTCCGAAGAGGATGGCTCTAGACTGTTCTCAATGGTAGCAGATGACAGAACGAGGAGTAATGGTCTCAAGTTGCAGTGGGGGAGGTTTAGATTGGATATTAGGAAAAACTTTTTCACTAAGAGGGTGGTGAAACACTGGAATGCGTTACCTAGGGAGGTGGTAGAATCTCCTTCCTTAGAGGTTTTTAAGGTCAGGCTTGACAAAGCCCTGGCTGGGATGATTTAACTGGGAACTGGTCCTGCTTCGAGCAGGGGGTTGGACTAGATGACCTTCTGGGGTCCCTTCCAACCCTGATATTCTATGATTCTATGAATAAAGGCACAATCATCCTGAAACTGTAACAGTTACCATCTATCTAAAGTACTTGTATGGACAGCTCTAAGAGTTTTCCTCCCAGGTGCTGAACTGGTGGGGTTGGGGGGAGAAGAAGGGCATGGAGAATGGTGGTGACAGTTTAGCACCATAGTGTGCATCTTTCTTGTTGTTTCTTTCCTTTCAATCCCTTCTCCCTCTCTATTCCCCTCATTTTCCACATCTCCTCTCACTTTTCATTTTTTTCAAAATTATGCTTTTATACTTTTCTCCCATTTTTATTGTATTCTTTTCCAATTCTTCTCACTTCACCAACTCCCCACCCCACAAAAAATCTTTTTGCCAGGTTCAACTAAGAATTCACAATTTGTCGGAGGCTATTCAGTTTATTTCTGCATCAAGATCTTTAAAGCAGGAGCTGGCTGTAAATGAAAACTGACATTCCAGTCATTTTCCTATCTGCATTAAGCTGGCAGCTGGAGACAAAGAACTGCAAGCTTGGTGCAGAGAGGAACTGACTAATCACCTTTCCTGTGCAGTCAGCTTCATGTATAAAAAAGCTAAGGAAAGTGAATAATTCCGTAGGCTTTCTCCACTGCCTTTCACCTTGGATAGTCATTTACACTCATGCAAAGCAAGTTTAAACACTTTCAAATCAGAATTCTCCACTTAGTTACACTAGTGAGTGCATTTGACAATGACCTTGCACAGATGTGACTACCCAAGGTGCAAGGCAGTGGGGAATCAGAGCTCTAGTAATTTTTCCCCTACAAGCTTTTTATACAGAGGCCAGATTCTGCATGGACTCACAACATTTGCAACCCCATTGAACTCAGTGTTCCTCTACTTGGTTTAAGTCTGCTCAGTGTGAAGCTGTAGCCAAGAGCTAATTAGTTTCACACTGCTGCTCAACACCACTCAGCAAGTAGAGGGAGAGTTGGAAACTTCCATCTTCAGGGTGTGAACTGAGTGGTTGAAAAGAAAGCTGAATAATTTTGATGAATTTCCATGTACAGCAGGCTCTTAGACTCAAAATGTAAGTGTATTTAGGAATTGCCCTACTCAGCAGTGCAATGCCTAAGTGACTTAGGAGCCTAAGTCTTTTTGACAGTCAATGTGATTTAGGCTCCTAAGTGTCTAAATCGCTTTAAAAAATTGAAACTTAGGTTCCTAAGTGGCCTTGTAATGTTGAATGAAACAATCCCTAAATACCATTAAAAATCTGGGCCTTAGTCAAATTCTGTAAAAAGAGAACAAGGGAATCAAGGGGAGGGGATGGCAAAAGTGGCCACCCCACCAAAAAAGTAGGAGAAAAGCAAGATCATGTTAATTGTCCTTTACTATTCAGATTGCACATGGCCTAATCTTTGCTAATCTCCCACCTCCCTTATATTCTGGACAGAGGTTCACCGCACGCCTGCCCCCAGGACTTGAAAATAATTAACCCTGTGTGAGCCAATCACCTGCTAGTAGGAGAGGCTGTAGGAAAATCTACCATCCTGTGGCCCCTCTCTCCCACATCACACCCACGCCCAACACATGTTATCTTTGATCCAGACAAAGGAACTACACCTTCATCAACACTGGAAGTCACTAGAGCATCTGATCTCTGTCCTATCAGTAGCACTTACCTGTCAGTGCCCCCAGACCTGTCCCTTGTTCTTGGTACTCAGAGACTGAAAAGGTTTCCAATTGCATCCCACAACTGCATGCCAAGGCAACAAGTAGGACAAGCCCACTCAGCACTGATATCACGATCCCTACCTATAACATACTTCCAGGAATCCCCATGGACCCAATTAACCCAAAGAGGCTCCTGCACCTAGAAGAACTCAGGTCAGACTAAGTCCTTCTGCACCAATATCTGAGGGCAATCTAGCTGGTGGACAACTTCAGGTGTCAAATTCAGCCACCTACATGGACACAATACATCTTCTAGCAACCTCAGACCCGGTGGCCAAGGCAAGACCACTGACTCCCCCAAAATTCCAGTCAATATTCCTGAAATCACAATGCCTACAGGCTTAGATCAGGGGCAACATTTTTATATTTATATACATTTGCCTTAATTTTCCACCTGAGAAACATGCCCGTGGAGGGCTGGTAGCTCTTCCCAGTACTCTGGGTGGAGCATCTTTGTCTTTAACATTCCCCTTCCAGTTCTAAGTTGATCTGGTGTTTTTTCTTGGTGGTTCCTAAGCCTGAGGTTTCAGCCATGGTTGGGATGGGTTGGGAATCATTGAACTAACAAAATGCACACACAGTTTGACAAGACAAGACAGTTTGACTGCAGCTCCATGCCCCTCATTTCCTTATTCCTCACTCAATACTCCCTCCACACACTGTCATACATGATTGTCTGTTGTCACTCTCTATCTGAAGCAGAGCTGGTTGGAAAATAGGAATATTTTTCATAAAAGATGCATTGCTTTTTTCATTGAAAAAATCTGATTTTTTTGACCCGTTCTAGTGTTAAAGTGTGCTGTAGATTGCAAGCTCTTCAGGGCAAGGTTTTGTTTTATGTCTTCATCAAGCACTGTTCACATTTACGGCAACAGATAATAATAATGGATCTGAGCTTTGGGGAATCAGAAAACAGTCAGTTGTGTTGTACCAGCCAGTTCAACCTCTGCTACCTCCCATCATCTGTTTTAGCTCTAGGCACTTTCAAATCAACAGACAGGTTTGAGCAAAAGAATATTGTTCTGTCATGTCTTGTCCATATCTCATATTGGAGGGGAAATATTTCTGCTCTTGAATCAACAATCACACTGGACACCCCCCATGACTGCTTATCCGGGAAAAGAGTGTGTTCACTCATTTTGTGAGGCTTAGAATAGATCACCAGTAGCTGTCCACAGAAGCTACCATTCACCTTTGTATCAGGAATTATTTTTCTGTACAGTCTCTGGACAAAATGGAGCTTATTAACATAGGAGTCAGCAGCTGACCTTCTAAGTCTCCTTTGTTTATTACATTTCAATATCACAAGGGAAGGTACCTAGTGCATACTAAACAGACAGAAAAAGTTGCTGGGAATCTGAATAATGAATACAAATGGGAGAACAGTGACAAAAGTAAATTAAGTGAGTTACTCAGCACAACAAGGAAGGGTCTGTTCCTTCAAACAACCTTTCAAGACAGTCCAGCTGCCTTAGAAAGTTCTAGCTATTACATTTCACATTGGCTCCCAACTCCAGTCAAAATGTTTACATTTTAACCTTTATTCAAGTAATCCTTAACACTTCAAATGGCTCTTTTTTGGATTTACAATAGACAGGGGAACTGAAACTAGAAAGGAACTGAGAAAGTCACATCAAAATGCACCTGGTCTTTCAAAAATTTCCGGGGGAAGGCTTCCACATTTTCCCTTCATTTTGTTCTCCCAGGTCTTCAATATTTTCTTTTATGTGTTCATATTCCAATCCAAGACACACTTTTCAAGGACTGTAAAACTACACAAATCGTAGCAGGAATGGTGCCACCATTAACTTAGTTCTACCTATTGTTGAGTGACAGATGTGGAGGGGACTCACAAGGAATTAATGCTAGTCCTTTTATAGACATTTCCATGTGGAAATCCACAGGCATATCAGGATGCAGTGCTCTAGACTGCAGCTGGTCCCCTGCTTCACCCTCTCCAGTTCCCTGATCCCTAGGGAAAGTCACCAATGGAGGAGTTGTTATGGGATCTTACAGAGTTGCGGGGAATGGAGGAGAATGACGTTGTGACAGCAGTACCACATTAATCACGGCCAGAGGGAGTTCTGGCAGTCTAGATGCCCTTCCATTCCGATAAGTGGAGAGGATAATCTGCGTCATGATAAATTTAATCAGAATTTTGATTAGCTCTTTTTTTACCATATATTTGAGCTATAATATTTACCTTGATTGATTGTTTCCTAGATATTAATTGATCATGGTTTGAGAGTTTCTTTTTAAATAACATATTTTATACTTGTCTGTTTACATGTTAATAGGGAATTATCACAGGTTCACTGCACATTTCTGCCTCAGTTTCACGTTTTTGTATCGAACAGCCACCATAGAAACAAGTGCTCCAAATTAAAAGCTCCTTTTCCAGAGTCTATTCAGCTTGATTAATATAAATTAAAAAAATATTCACCCAGCCTCTCCAAGTCATTTCTAGCCCTTTGCAAGGACTTCACAGTCACCCTTATCTTAAAGCTTCCCACCACCTCTCCCTAGCAAGACCACATTCTAGTCTCACCTCCAGGTTCTGCCCCAGCTCACCACAGTCCACCTGGCTCCCTCCAAGCTCACTCCAGGCAACTATCCTTCTCTCTGGCTCACCAAACCCTTCACTGTTCCTATCCTCTTCAATAGTAACCAGAAAGCCATGCATGTAATATGGTACCCACATGTCACATGCCCCCAGCCACATGACCCCTCATGAGTATCTCTGCACTGATTGCAACCAGCTGTGGTCTTCCGTAGAACAAAAGAATTAACTCTTTCTTGGCAGCCTATCACAGGCCTGAATAAACCTGCTTTATTAATGCATTTTTTCTTTAACTGAACATGTGTAAGTAAATTGAAGTGATCATGTCCAAAACCAACGATAATTTTGAGTAGAGCATGAGCAAGTTTCCCGAAAGTTCAACATTTGAAAGTATCTCTGCCAGTGCTGCTGAATCCTAATTTGCACAACACCTTCACCACACCAGCCCGTGGTTTCTCCCTAGCGGAAGCTGTCTGTCATTTTATATTTGGTTAAACTATGTGATGGTTTTATGAAGATCCCTAGCAGAAATTAGGATGAGACCAGCACATTCCTTTTCACTTTGAGAGATTGCCTAAACTGGTGTTTGATCCCGGGTTTCCAGAAATACGAGGCAAGTGTATGAAATTCTTTACACCACCTCAGCCCCTTCTACAAGCTCCATACGGTCTTTGTATCATTTTAATTTATATATTGCTCACAATTTACTCAGAAAAAACATTGGGCACAGTTTTGTTGGGCACCCTTAGTATCCAGCCATTCATTTTATCCATTGTCTTCATGTGATTCATAATGAAGGAGTCAGTGAGCAGAAAAAAATATTCCCCATAGATATTTTGACATAATAATTCCAAGGCATTATTCACTATACCATTTACTCCAATTCTCAGGCTTCAGTTTACTTAGCTGTGAGATCAAAAGTACCTAAGGGCATATTCTACTCTCACTGTGTGAACATAAGTCCTATTAGCGTTAATGAAAGTTCTACACTCACATGTAAAAGAATATAGCACCTTATGCTGGAAAGCTAAGAGCAAAAAAACATATGGGCTTTAATAAAAAAGAAAGACTATGAGGGAATGTGAAATGACAGTTTTAAAAAAAAACCTAGCCTAACTGGAATCAGTTAATATTTGTCAAATACACTGAAAAATTAAAGGATATGAAAGGATATTCCATTATCCATTGAACATTAAAAAAAAAAGAAGCTTGGAATAATAATAAAAAGAAACAGAAAATGTCCAGGGTCAGATTTTGATCCATCACTGACACTGAATAGTACCTGTGACACTGCATGCCAAATTCTTCACAGTGATATTATTATGACTAGCCTTTCAGGTACAACAATGAAGAAGCTAGATGGGGGTGATGGCCAATCAGCAAAGACAATGGACTGTGGAATAGCTTAACCTTCCTGTGGGCATTTTTGGCTGGCCTGTAAGCAATGCCTGCTATAACACTGCAAGGGCATGTGGCCAGACCACATGGCTCTGGACTCCATCTTGGGATGTTAGTATTTTTCCACAAACTGGTCTGGGAACCAAGTTTTGAAACAAAGGTTCCCACCCTATGCTAAAGCTATATAAGGCATGGAGTGACATCACTGATTGTTCTTCAGCCCCCCCCCCCTCCACCCCACACACAAGAAGACTCCTGGAAACACCTGAGGAACAAAGAATGACCTGAGGGAAGTGCTGGGCAGGCAGGATTTCTAGCCTGTGTATGAAGGACCTGGGGGTGCCAAGCTGTAAAGCAAGTGCAGCTTGTCCCTTATGAATCTGCAACCTGCTTGTATCATCAGCCCAGGTGAGAAGTTGCTAATTCATATCCTATCTTTCTAGTAATTTAGACTTAGTTTGTGTTTTTGTTTACTTACTAGGTAATCTGTGTTGATCTATTTGCTATCACTTATAATCACTTAAAACTATCTTTTGTAGCTAACAACTTGGTTTTGCTTTATCTAAACCAGTGAGTTGGAGTGAAATGCATGGGAAATCATAGATCAAGGAGCAAAGGCTGTTGCATATTCCTTTCCACATGGGGGCGGCGGGGGGCACAAACTCTATGAGCTTTTGCTGTATAGTTCCCTGTGCAGTGCAAGATGGTATAATTTTGTGTTTATGCTCCAGAGGAGGTGCATGCCTGTGGAGCTGAGAGTTACCTTGGTTTTAGCCTTTCTATTGTTGGTTCATGCAATGGCTAGGTAGAGAGCCTGCATGTACTGCATCTGGGTATGTCCCTACTTCTCTGTATGCTGGTGGAAGTGTAAGACCGGGAGCGGGTCTGCAGATTGTCTCAGCAGCACAGTGAGAGAGGGAGCCCAGGCTGGTGTGTCAGAGGATTCAGCAGTACCCCAGTTCCAGCTGGCATCTCAGTACTTTTCTCCAGGAGTTGTCCAAGTGAAGACAATGAAACCATTTGTAAAGGAAGCTGATACTTAGCATGAGTTAGGGGATCAGAATCTTGCCCTATTCCTCCCAGCAGAGCCAACCACAATCTGGACCTTAGCAGTTTTATTATTTTCTCTTGATGAAAGCTCCCTCTGGTCATAGCTTGTTTACATTTCCCACCCACCCACACTATCACACCACAGAAACTAATACACAGCAGTAATGTTCCTCCCTCTCGGGGTCAGGAGGGAGGAACATTACAGCATACAGACAAGTAGGGACACACCCAGCTGCAGTACATGCAGGCTCTCTACCTAGCCATTGCACAAACCAACAGTAGAAAGGTAACTTTCAGCTCCACAGGCACACCCCTTGGGTGTGGGCTAAACACTTAAACAGTTTATGGCCCTCAGCCCCAATGCTGGGGGAAACAGCAACAGTCTCTAACTCTGGCCCTCTGGCCTGAAGGTTAGCATGCATCCCGCCCCATATACTAAGTTCAGGAGGTAGGGGGATCTGGGTCCATCCTCCTGCACTGGGCTCCCAGCCAGGACCCTAGCAGTGGTGGGCAATCCTGCCAAGGGGTAACCAGGGAAATGTGTGGTCACTGCCTCACATCCCAGCAGAGCAACCAGACCAAAGTTTTGTTTCTCTGGGCTACTTTCTACTGGTTCCTGCTGGTGCTGCTCTGGCACTGCTGGCACCTGACTTTCAGTCTCGTGGTCAGGCAGTCCTTCCTCTGTTCTATCATTTCCACAGGGAATTAGAATCAACCTATTATTTTCTTAATTAAACCAGCTGATCGTAGATATAAGCTTTTTCTATTTTCTGTGGGTTCAGTAGCAGCAAAAATGTCCCTGAAATTCTATCACTAGGACAGTGTCTGAATATATATAACACATATTATCACAGAATCTACTGTAGTGCTTTATCATTCCTTGAACAACAACAAAAAAGTGACCCAGCTTGTGTGATTTTTAAAATTAAATAAAGCTGTATATAAGGCTTGTTAAATTGAGATTAGTTTTTACAATTTTCAGCAAAATGACCCTTTTTCTTCAGTTAAGTAGATGCTCACAACTTTTCAGAGTGCAAAAAACCCAATTAAACAAAAGAATGCTCTGTATCCTTGTGATATCTCAAATATTGTGCAATGTAACAAAATTATTGTGCAGTTTATATTGGGTTCTTCTCGCATACGGCTTATCAAAATACTAGCACAGCAAGTAAATAAAGTAAAATAAAACTAAACCTTTTGGGGTTTTGTTAAAATAAAGTCTTTTTAAATTCCAAGAGTGAAATAAAGGAACACCAGCTATTTCAGTTTGTCTTCTGAAAGAGAATGCCTCTGACTGGTGAGGACAAGATTATACAGAGAGCTGCTGAGTTCAGCAATTGCTGTGTTTGTTACAGCATTTATGTATCTGAAAGCTAATGTTTTTAAATTCAGAAGACAGTTGGCTGTTGATGACCAAAACATGGCAATATCAATTTCTCCTGACTGTAGCATGCTCTGGATGACATCGGGTGCCACCTTCCTAGTATACAGAACAAACTCCTCTGCTGAAATGTCACTGAAGCCAGGAATTAAAGTATAATCTGCCTTGACATGAGACATTCCTTATACATTTCAGGAACTTAATTGCGGGTTGTCCAGTCTCAGTATCACTGATGTACTTCTTTAGGTTTTCAGCTGAATTGTGAACAGCTGAATGAAACAGGTGCACCACCTTGCTATTTTCATCAGTTGTTACATTGTTGACATCGTCAGCCCTGAGGAACCTTTGAGTGGTTTCCTCTGAAAACTGAGTATGTGTCTCAAGGAAAAACAGCAGTTCTTCCATTTTCTCAAAGCAAAGAGAGTGCATTTACAACACTGACAAACCTGGGACCTTTGGAGCTAAATGCATGAGTCTCTACTGCATGAGCTAAAATCCGTATAGCCCTTAGTTAAGGCTGTAGAGCAGACTCATTAATCTCTCTCTAAGTGGTCTCAGTGCCACTAGATGGGACAAAACACCACACCCAGGAGGTGCGTGGGTTACACATTGTCTATGGCTTTCAGATGTAGCCATTAGGCCAATGATTGGCCTGCACATTTGATGGATAAAATGCAGTGCAATCTCCTGCATTAAACATTGGGTTTCATCTGACACACATTTTCAAGTTTCCACAACAATGTGGTGCCGAGTTGCCACACACCCATTTCCTCTTCAGCAAAGCTTGATAATATTAAAAGCATGTTTCATGGTACAGAACAGCAGCAAACCAGCTGTTCCATCTAGTTGCTAATGAATCCAGTGCCATTGTAGCATGGGAAACTTTTTGCCTGATGTAATTTAAGTACCTCATCTTCCTGACACCTGCCATAGGTGAGAACGTTTGTGAGAAAGCTTTTACCACTGCATTGACATCCTTGAATGACTTATGAAAACTTTAATCCATGAGACTGATTATGTAAGCAAGGCATGTTACGTGGATGCTATCAGGAAACAGTCCAGACAGTTCAGTTTTATAAGCTTTATGCATGTATGCAGCATTATCCATGTAAAAGACAACTACATTGTTGTAAGCAATTGTGTAACTTTGCACAATCTGAATGACTGCTTGGGACATGGTGCTGTGATTTGTTTTATGCATGAAGTGTGTGTCTTCAAGATAGGAGGACATCTTTCCAGTACCATTTTTTACCAGCAATATGAGTAAAATGTTAAGTACATAGCATCCCTCGTCATCAGTCATTTGATCGAATATAACTGACACATAGTTATCCTTCACATTGTCCCTAAATTTGTTTCTCTCAGTGTTGTAGACATATGTAAAATATGCATCTTGAAGCTGGTAAACTCCTAGAATTGCACCACCATTCTTCACTCAAGTGTTTAGACACTGGTGTGTGAAAGGATGGTCCATTTTAGCTAATGGTATGTTTTCCATGGCACAAGTTAAGACCCAGTCAGTGACAACATCCAAGTGCTCATGTTATGTTATTGTGGATGTGTTGAAACATATTGAAAGTGAACACTATATTTTTTGTGATTTTTCCTGCAATGCAGCGTTTCTCTATAAATATTTCTGTGATTTGGTGAGGTGATTTGAAATTGTTGATTTCCTTTGATGGTCCAGAACAACATTGCACATTTTGGAAAAGTGTTTTCCACCATCTTTGAATACCTGTCCAGGAATACCTTTTACTCTCGATTAGTCAGCTGCAATACTGTAATTAAGGATTGTTTGGAAAAGCAAAGCTTACATGAGAGTCCATGCTGGCAGTATTACCTGCCCCTCTAATCCAAAGCCTCCAGGATTTTGTCTCCATCAATCACTTGGACAGGGAAGCAGCAATCTCATATCACAGTCTGCTTATACCTCATAACTTTGTGTTCAAATTGCAGTCAGTCTCTGTTTCACATGTTCCCCTTGCATAGAATCATAGAATTTAATGGCAGAAGGGACCATTGTGATCATCATCTCACCTTTTGTATAATAATAGAACTTTACCAAAATAACTCCTAGAGCATATCCTGTAGAAAAACATGCACTCTTGATCCAAAAATCACCAGTGATGAAGAATGCATTGCAACCCTTGGTAAATTGTTTCAATGGTTAATTACCCTCAGTGTTAAAAATATACATGTTATTTCCAGTCTGAATTTGTCCAGTTTCACCTTCCAACCACTGGCTCATTTTTATACCTTTGTCTTCTAGATTGTCAAGCCTTCCCTTGGCTGCCACTTGTAAAAAGATAATATCTGATCATTGGTCTTCCATTGTATCATCAAGGAAATTCTAGTCTTATGTAGACAATTCTTGACCTGCCCATCTGACTAATATTTAATCCCTGACTCCTCTGTCCCACAGGAGAAATCAACTCCTTCACTTTCAGTAGTTGACAACACAAAGTGAGTGGGGAAACCAAGTCAGGAACATTTCCTCCAAAAGAAGGAAAAAAGCTAAGCTCCCAGTGAGGCTCACAGTTACATGACGTAGGCTTCCTGAAAACAGAGCCTAACAAGCAGAGATTAATAGACATTCTTGAAAACTAGTGTGCAACCCCCAGCCCAAAGACCAGAGGAGGAGCATACCCATTGTAGAATAAAGTATCTTATACAAATACTCCTTCTTGATTCTCAGATCCATCTAAGTTGTGTGTGATATAGGACCAGGACATAGGGAAAATGTAACTATACCCCACTGATTCAAGGGCCAGCTGAGTGCTGGTTCGGCTCCTGAGTTGTTCTCACCTGTGTTTGGGTGCCAATTGATTAGGGGGCTGTTCCAGCAACTCAGAATAAGCAGCTCAGCCCCCTTACTCTAGTCATTTCCTCTGTGCTGGGGCCTACATGGGTGGTGGTGCAGAACCATTTACTAGATATATTATTATTAATTATCATTTGTATTGTGAGAGCACCTCAGACTCCCAGTCATGGACCAGAACAAAAAGATGGTTCCTGCCCACAAAAATTTTACAACCTAAGTATAAGAAAACAGAGACAGATAGAGACAGACAGAAAAGCACAAGGAAACAATGAGGCACATTTATTTATGCCCCCTGGAGATTCCCCCTCCACAGGGGCTGAGCATCAGGCTCCCATATCACAAAAATGACAGTCTGTCTCCCAAAGAGCTTGAATTTGCTCCCATGCTCTCAATCCACAGCAGAACTCACACTGATTTAAAAAAAAACAAGATGCTATTTTTCTCTCACGTTCTATGTGATATAGCTTATATAGTGCCTCTGGAAAGTGATTTTTGTTAAATTTACAGTACTCAAACATTATCACACATGCAAAAAATCACCCCAGAAAACCGGAGTTTGGAATGTTAATCCAAAGGATATAAACATGACAAGAGCACTTAAAGTTCATCATATCTTTCTCTATTTATTTACAGTTTAGCAGACTACAACTGAATAGCTAGCACTTCAGCCTCTCAAGGGATATACCAAAAACAGTAATTCTATCTGCACACCTAAATGGTCACCAAATAGCA
The DNA here is from genome assembly GCF_965140295.1 of Lepidochelys olivacea. Classification (NCBI taxonomy): domain Eukaryota; kingdom Metazoa; phylum Chordata; order Testudines; family Cheloniidae; genus Lepidochelys; species Lepidochelys olivacea. The sequence goes on from NC_140411.1 coordinate 175,320,616, forward strand.
TTATCATCCTCTTGTAGCTGAGCCCAAATGAGGAAGTTAAAAAAACAAAACAAACAACCCAACAACTCTCAATCACCTATTTACTGATCTGGAAGCATCTGAGTCCAGTAATTATAATGTCCACTTTTGACTCCGCTAATAAAACAATATCCAACTCTGCAGACTTGAAGGGAGCAGATGTGTATATTTTTCTAGCATGCAGATGATTATTATCATGGCAATATTACCAGAAAAATATCTATGGTATACTGTAAAAAGTAGAAGGAAATTCAGAAAAGTTTGGGTGCTGAGGTTCTGCTGCTTACCTCCAAGCCTGGAAGAGTTTAAGTTGAACCCAAACCTCTCCTTCTGCCAGTGGACCAGGAGTGAGATTCATGCTGTTTGCACATATGCTGTGGAGAAAGCCAAATGTAATTACATTATTTGTAGGGATGCACAGTGATGCAATCCCATTACAAACCCCATGTTTGGCAATATGTTTATAAAATGCTCTGTCTGTCTCTAACTTATTATTTATATAGCACCAATAGGAAGCTAGATGTATTACCTTTAGGAAGAAGTATGGCTTGATTATTCTCTCATTTATACCAGCAAATCTACTGAAGTCATTGGTATTACACTGGTTTAAAGCTGATGTAAGACAAATCAGAATCAGGCTCAAATCCCTTGGCCCGTTTAGCATGTCAAACTCCAATATGAAGTGTCAAGCTGGTTCTGATTCCATCCCATCAGCATCCTTTTATACAGCCTTAGAAATGAGTCATTTAAATCTTTTAAACAGCAGTAACAAAAAGATTCATACCATTGCTTTGCTATCTTCTGCTCTGCCAATATCCAAATCTCTCCCTTGAAGCTATACTGATGTCATTGGCATAACGCCAAGCCATGTTTGTTGTGTCATTTTAAAATTTAGGGACCATATTTAAAAGTTGTGAAACATTTATAGGACTTACATGAAATACTTAGTACAGCAGTTTGGATGTAGCCACATCTGTTCAGAACTTTTGATGCTCAAGGACATTTTGGAAACTGAAAAGCAGCCATTGCGAAAGCATTTTGGAACCTGTTGTAGATTAATAATGTACCACCTCTCTACAGCTGTTCACTTATCCCAGTGATTTGCAGGGACAGGAAACACTTGCCTTTCATAAACTTGTATACAATAGATTCACCATAGGTTAATAAACTTATATATATGTATATATAAAATAAATAAAATGTATAATACATATTTTATATATTATATATAGTCATCAGACTATTCAATACTATAATGACTTTTGCTCTAAACACATGATGCATTTCTTCTATATTTTTATTTGGTGAGTGAATAGAACGCTCATACAAACAAGGGTCTCAGAAGACTGGCTTGTACCAAACATAATATAGGGATCCCATGTTCTCTGCTAATTTAGTCTCTGAGAGCAAAAATATCCAATACATGAAGGTCCCTGCCAGGATTGGAAAACTATTCCATGTCACTCGCTGTTTAAAGACACAAAGTATCCCTAATTGCATCAAGCCAGTCAGAACAGGATAAATTGTGAAATGTCACTCCCCCAGGAAAGTTAAGTGATGCCTCCATGCAGAAACAAAGAAACTGAGAGGATAAGACCACAAGTAAGACAACATGTCCCTATGTATGTCTGCAGCCCCCCTGACAGACAGGCCTGCTCTGTCCTGTTCTAGGCAGTAACTCACATACTCTTTTTCATTAAGGAAAAGTCCAGGCTCACCTAGCCAGATAGAGGACATTAGTCAACTATGTAAGCTAATGAAACCCATACCAAAGGGAGCTTGTCATAGTGAGATTTAAGTTTGCATAACATTTTCCAACATTCATTTAAATTGAAACTGATTTTAATTAATCATATGGAATATTATTTTTATAGCTAAAAAGCTTCCTTTCTGTTCTGAGATAGTCCAAACACCTTCCAAACAAGTCTGGTTTTCAGACTGTCTTGGATGGATGAGACTTGTCTGACCTATAGCTAAGAATAAGTAACAATTATCTTGCAAGCCTAAGATGGCTTCAGCCTACGTAAGCAAGGGATATTGTCTGAGCTACAGTTAATTGAAATGGGGAATAATAATTAATGGTTTATTCTATTTTAGCCCAGTATAATGAACCTCACATTCTTTGAGAGGAAACCATTAGCTCACTTAGGTGAGGCAGAGAGCAATAGTATTAAGCACTGAAATAACTGAAATTTGAAAGAGTTCTGCCTAGAATCACTGTTTAAAGCTCTGACACTACATGGTGTTGAGTGTCTTCATCCCTGGTTGACCTCAGTATGAGATGAGGATGACACAAGAACTTGCAAGATCAGGTGCTAACATAATCTGATGCATATGTTAGACATTCTAAGGATGTAAACTACCAACAGCTCTTGTGATACTTTCATTGTAAGTAATTAAATCTAAAGTATTGTTCCTACAACCAAACTCCGTAAGACAGCATTCAGAACACAGATACAACTTAGATTTACTAAGGCTTCTGTATACTAAAAAGTTAGGTTGACATATCTACCTTGGTCAGGAGTGTGAAAAAAACGTATCTCTGATCGACATAGCTATGCTGACCTAATCCCCAATGCAGGCAGAGCTATGTCAACAGAATAATGCTCCCATTAATGGAGCTACTGTTGTTCAGAGAAATGATGTTCCTACACCAATTAGAAAAAACCCTTCCTGTGCTGTAGGCTACATCGACAGTAAGGGGTTATGCTGTCATAGCTGAAGCAATATAGCTAGGCTCTTTCCCCATAGTGCAGACATACCCTTACATGGGAGTCAGTCCTTGCAGGTGATGAACACCCTCCACTGTCTGATCTACCCGTCACACATTATCTGATGTATCCATTATAAGCAGATACGTGCCTCTTTATTGATTCCTTGGGCTATACAGTGAGTCTTCTTGTTTCAGAAGGGAGCCTATAAAGAGTGAGAAAAGTTCCATAGATATCAGGGTGTCTTATTCTGTTTAAAGGGCATACCACTTGTGGTACAGGTGTACTATTGCAACTGAAACTGTGAAACTGGCTCCTGCTGTGCATTTAGAGTAAAATTAACCCCATACAGGGGACCAGAACAGGCATCTGCATCACTCAAATCCCACTTTACCTATCATATAGGCTTTGGCTAACCCTCTGCAGGGGGGTGAATTTCAAGTTGATTCTTTTTATTTTCATCAAATTGTGAGTTCAATTTTAGTGATGTTTTTCCTTAGACATGTTTGTAGAATAAAATTAGTCATAACATTATTTTATGCTTTTGTTTCTTTAGACAGTCAGTGACAAGTTAATAGTAAGACATGTAAGTAATTAAAAGAGTAGGCATTGTGGCATTGTGAGCATACTGGCATTATGTAGTGTAAAACCTGCAAATATTTCACTATTTCCCTAGATGTTTTACTCTAATTTTTATTTGGGAACTGTAATCTAGTGGATAGGGCCCTACAGTGAGAATTAGGAGTCCTGGGTTCTATACTTAGCTCTGCCTGTTCCTGCTGGGTCACCTTGGGCAAGTCACATCACTTATCCGTGCCTCAGTTTCCCCTCCTGCCCTTTTTCTGTCTTATTATTTAAATAGTAATGTGACCAGGACAAGGACTGTCTCTCATTTTGTGTTCATAAAGTGCTTAGCACAATAAAGCCCTCATCTCAGTTGGTGCATCTAGGTTCTACTGTAATAAATATTAATAATAAGTAATAGCCACTGATCCCCTACACAGTAATCGGTGCATATGGTGTACCTTTTCCTATCTAGGATATTAATAGCAAAATATATTTCAAAAGATTTTGGTTGGATAAATATATTAATATGTTCAGAGATTTCCTAAAGTATTAGATCAGCAGTTTTATGCCACATTCTTCAGAATTTTCTAGCGGCTGAACTACAGATCAGATCATGTATGACACAGAATTAGGAACATGGATATAAACACACATCTGGGACCATAGAGAGCCAAATGTGCATTTTATACTGTATGTAATTGCAAAGAAAGGAAGTTTAGTTATATTTTATAATCAGAAATATTTTGATTTTATGAGTCAGAATTTAATAAGGAACAAGACGTGATCGAGGACATGCTATATTTTTTTGGAGAAAGAACCAGGCATAGTTGACAGTATGGAGAAATAATTATGGGGTGAGCTAATATAAAGACTTCAGGTTCATGTGTCTTCACATTACTGTGCTGACTATGAGATCTGATGTTTGTTAATTAAAGACGGTGTTGTTATTTCCACTAGATGGCTGTTTTAGAAGGACTGGCTTCTTAGCATAAAATTAATTAACCTTCAGAAGACAGTCTGGGGTATTTCAGTGACCACACTGCTGCTGCTGAAAATAAAATAAAAAAGTATCTTTCACAAAGCCTTTTAAGGACTTCTGCAACGTGTGTGCTGTGAAAGAGTAGAAAATATTACATCTCTTTTTTCCACAATTTGGCACTCTAAAGGCACTATAGACAATCACGTTTTTACCACACATCTGAACCACTGAGGGGCCTCCTATTCTACTCATATCCCACACTTTAGGACACATGGGAATGATGGTACAATGCCAATTGATGGTCTCTTTCTTTTTTAACTTGTATACTTAGGACTCTTCATGTCTTCATTTGCATTGTAGTCCTTTCTTGAGTCCCCAACTATGACCAGGGACCCATTGTGGTCTACTGGGTAGAACACTGGAGTGGGACACACAAAACCTGAATTGTAGTCTCAGTTCCACCATTTGCCTGCTGATGATCTCCCACAAGCCACTGCTCCTCTCTGTACCTCAGTATCCTCAGCTGTAACATGGTTTATACTGATGCTGTACGGTGCTTTGAGATCTACTAATGTAAAGCTAGGTACTATTATTCCATTGACAAGAGCTCAATATTATTATGATGCTAGATGCACTATGTACACAGAGTAAGAGATATTTGCTTGCCCCCAAAAGCTCAGAATCTAAAAATACAAGTTGGAGAAATGCAAACAGTTGTAAGGAAAAGCAAAATGCCCAAGTTTCCAGTGTAGTATTCTATCTGTTAGATCCACCACCTCTTAATCAACAGCCACTTCCTTTCCCAATAGTTTGCTGAACAAAATATTTAAAAATAAATTGTCTTAAGAATGGTGTTTGAAAAATCTTAACACTTCTGATAGTTTGGAAAAAAACATGACAGTCAGTTAGTTGTTCCACCCTGCCTTCATTTTGTTCCTAATAAAGCCTGGCTTGATAAAGTCAACCAATTTTAACATAATTAATTTCATGATCAGAATTCCTGGAATTATTTACAACAAATTTTGTAAAAAAAAAAAAAAGAAAAAGAAAAAAAGAAAGAACTAAAAGGTCACAGTCATCTTTTAACTTTCTTAAGCCAGTTCAAAATTTATATTTTTCTTCTTTCTCTTTTTTTTTTCTTTTTGTAGTGGCAGAGTTATTACACAGCACACACATTGAAGTGCAAAGTGACTACATGGTTATTTCCATCTTTTAAAGCAGAAAGTAGGCTGCCCATTGATTACTTTTCTACCTAGTAACTGTCCAAAAAATAATGTAACATTATCTCTTCTTTATATCAAAGTGCAGCTAGCTAGTAATTTCCAGGAACATGGACTTTCTACTGTCTAATTATGCTATGTTGCTAAGTAAAACCTGGGCAGCCAATAGAGAAGCGAAGCTAAATTACAGGGAGCAAAGCAAAGCATTATCAGAAAATATGTAGTATAACATACTTCATTCATATCAATTTTTCATTGCATCATTGACTGCACTGAGTATAAAGCAGAAAGGGTATGGTCAGGTGAATGAAAGTCATTGCGGTCTGATGGCTGTTTGGATATCTATGAGAAATGGGTTGATGGTTTTGGATCAGTTCCCAGGTGGTAGAAGGGCATGGATATTGGACTGCCCTGTTGGCCTGGAGATGGTATTTACCGGTATCATCAGTGGGGCAGTAAAAAGCAGCTTTCTCTGCCACTGCCCATGCTATACTTGTTACCAACATGTCAGCTTGACAAGTTTCAGGATCACCTCTTTGCTCTCTGAAGTAAAGCTATGTCAGAATTTGCAGATGAGTTTGAAAATCATCAAGATATCATATTAAGACTTTGAATATGTCTACACTGTGAGGTAGGGGTGTGATTCCCCTGCTCGCAAACACATACTCGTGGTAGCGCTCGTGTGTATAAAAAACAGCGTAGTCACAGTACCACTAGTAGCAGCAGCAGCGGAGGCAAGGCTGAGCCATGCTGAGTACAAAGCTGCCTGAAACCTGTGGCTATGTACTTGGCGTGGCTCAGCGGTGTCTCTGCTGTTGCTACCCGTGCTACCATGGCCACACTGCTAGTAATGCTCGCACTAGCTTGTTGAGAGCCAGCGCCAGGATGCGTACGCCAGGGGAAATCACGCTCCTAGCTCCGAGTGTAGACATAGCCTAAGAGATTAACTCATCTACGTGAGCAAGATGGAGTTGGAAATCCTAGCTTATTCAAGAACTCCACCCACACAGCCCCCCTGCAAGTTGTAGAGGTGCAAACTCATTCACCAAATGAAACACAAGAAACTAGATTAGAGACATACATAAATAAATGAAAGCATCACATCATCAGCCAACCGTATCCTCATTGGTTGGACAAAATCTGAGGAAATAATCTTTTTACCTAGCAACTTCAGAAATTACTAGCTTTTATAAATGAAACTTTTCTGGGTATCTATAGAGCACTGATATTTAAAAAAAATATTATATAAGACATAAATTACTTTTCTATCTATTGCTTTGTTTATTCTCCATGACATAAAGTACAGATATTGGATCTATGTCATACCTTTAAAGATTTTCAGTCAGAATATACTAACAGATGTTCTCCTGCAAAGCACTGAACCCCTTTTCTTTGCTTTATTTAAGAACTTGAAATCCTGCCTTAGATTGAGGCTTGAGAAGCAAAATTTGACTTCAGTGCTGTCAAAGTGCCTGGAATGGCTCACAGCTAGAGTGCCAAACTCAGGTCAGACTGTCAGAAATCAGGGCAAACACCCCAGACTGGTGGTATATTCTATTATTAGATTTCACCAAGCCAGTAACAAATCACTGGATCACTATATTGCTTTTATCATGGAGTCACAGACAGTCCCCTTAAGTTCTTTAGCATCTCTTTACCACCCAGAAAAAATGGACTTTGTGGTTAAAGGTCATTAAAACCAAAAATTACTTACATTAGGTTCTTTCAACCCCAAAGGATCGGTCACTCACCCCAGTTCACTGGATGCTTCTGGATTTCACACCAAAGACCTGCTATAGCCAATTTCTTTAGCAAATTAAATTAAAGATGTATTGGCTAAGAAAAGAAATGAGAGTTTTTAAAAGGTTAAAGCAAATAAAATATATAACAGGTAAGTTAAAGTTTGTAAGTCCAAAATGATAGCAGAGATGTAGTAATTTGCCAGTCTCTTAGAGTCTTTTCATAAGTTCCTGAGGGCTTCCCAAAATGGCAGCATTCAGAAAAATCAGAGTTGGAGAATTGCTCCATGTGTGTCTTTTTATAGTCAAAAATAGTTTAGCAAGCATTTTCATCACCTCATGCCTCTTGCTTTGTTGACTAAATGCAGACAAAGTTTGTGGATCTTCCTTTTGTCCTTCATATAATGACCCATGCTTGGAGTGAACAATCTTCTCATTCAAAGTTTTAGGGCGTCAGTTCTGGTTAATGGGCCATTTAGAGATAATGTAAACAAAATATGATAGAAAAAATTCTTCATTAGATTTACACATCCATCACATAAGTTCAAATCTAAACCTTTAAAAACAGGCCTTTTGACCTAATGTTAATTAAGTAGTGCTGAATGCATAATGCAAAGGTAATTACAGGACATGAAAAAGGATATAGCAACAACAGGTTAATTGAGTTATACTAATACACATTAAACAGGATGTAGGTAGATGAAGATAAATACAGTTAACATCTATACTGACAAGTGAATTGCCTAAATATACAATAATCCCTTTTAACATTCCTTTGACGTTCACCTACCAGAAGTGAACTGGTACACTTCTTCGAGGTCTTGACCTGAGCTAGCCAGCTGCCAGCACCACAAGTGCCATGCAATATACATAACTATATACAAACAAACTAAGGACATTATTAAAGGTGCAAAGTCAAGCACTCGAAAGTTTGGAAGTGCCTGATTTAAGGTTGCTCTTTGTAAACTTAATTCAGTCCCTTTTTGTAGGTATGCATTATGATTTTATTTCCATGATAACATACTGTTTTTTCAAATGGACCCTGCCATTTTTTTGGGGCAACTAATTTGTAACGACAAACATAACTGAGAAAATTGAAAGCTGCTAATAAATCATTAACAAACATACAAAACAAAGAGACTAAATAAATTGAATAAAGCATGCAATACAAATATACTTCATGCTACTGGAATTACATGCTTGTTTTTTCTGCAGCAGTGTGATATGGCTATGTCCTGGTATGTTGCTGCTAGTGTTCATAGACATATACCACAATTAAACAGGACTGCCTCATTTCTCACATTCTCCCTGCCCTGCTACTGCAGAAACTCCTACTCTACTCAGGTCAATCCCAACCCCAGCACTCGTTACTCCTAAAGAAAGCTGTCCCTCACCTTCCAATGAGGAGCAGCTTCTACAAAGACATTTATATTGACTGTAAATTGCTTCTTCTCCTCCCTTTCCTTCATTTTCAATAACATTAGCACTGATGATGGAACAGTCTAGTAATCTCCTTCCCATTTCACCTTTCAAATAACTATGAATGGGAAAAATACTCTTTTGAGGGACAGGTTGGAAGAGGAATAAAGGAAAGAGAGAGAGAGAAAGGTAGCATTTAGACTTCATAACAAAGCAAAATGAATTATTGTTATTATTTACCCACAGAGCATCTGCTATATGCCAGGTGACTTAACGAACAAATAAAAGACAAGTTCTCTCTTCAGTTTAGTGTTTACCTATGGCACAAGACAGGGTAGCAAACAATCTCAATACATGAAGATATTGAATATGTATTTTATGTTTGCAGATTGCTAGTTTAGTTCAATTTTAGGAAAATAAATTCTCATTAAGGATATTATTTTATTGTTTAAAAATAATTCCTTATTTAAAAAAAAACACAATTATCTTCAAAGTTGTCTTCAAAAAGGACAGAATTAAAAAAAAACTTAGAATTACAAGAGTTTATAGTTAAACACTTATAATGAAGTTCCTGTCAAGTATTGTTTTCTGAAAAAAATATTAATCCAAACCTCTCACCATAAAATGTGCATTACGTACCATTTCTAAACTATTCTTGGATATCCAGGAAGTTATAATTGGGACACAGCTGACTTGGATGGAATTTAACACAAAACACAGCTTTTGCTCCAGAGCTGTGCCCAGAATCTAAGTTTTAAAAGATTTCTAGCACTTAGGGTGATAAAAACTACCCTTCCAAAACTGACCCAAGTGTAAATTGATAAAAAATGCTTGTGAGTCTGCCAACAGCCTGCAACAATCATTCTGAGACACATCAAATGCCTCATTCATGAATGTGGTTTTAAATCTGAAATCTATGATGATTTCATTATCAACAATTTCCTGATGCTCTTTATAATATTCCTCTAATGTGTTTTTCACAAATCTAAAGTGCTTCTTCCTCATCCTTTTGAGTGCCAGAAACCCCATCTCTCCCCTATCCAGCAGCTACAACCTCCAGTTCCTGATTTGCCAATCTCTGTAATGCAATTATACATTTGTTAACAGAAAATTTTACAGAGCATTGAATATTAAACATTTGGAGAAAGTGTACCATCAATTGAATTTAATATTAAAATAAACAGCATGAAAGCAACCACACAGACAGTATTATTCATTTTGGTATTTGATTTAATGGAAACCTCCTTTTTAATTTGTATTTGTTTGGGGTTTTTTACATTTAGCTGAAACTTCCACTGAATCTTCAGTCTGCTGTACCAGAGTGCTGTAATTTTAAGTCCGGCTAGTCTCGTCCATACATCCTTGGTTATAATAATACCCCAAATAAGAGAGTTCTCTTTGTTTAGAATCTACAAGCTACCTAAATGGTGCTAGGAGTACTTGTGGCACCTTTAGAGACTAACAAATTTATTTGAGCATAAGCTCAAGCATAAGCTTCGTGAGCTACAGCTCACTTCATTGGATGCATGCAGTGGAAAATACAGTGGGGAGATTTATATACATAGAGAACATGAAACAATGGGAGGTTTTAGTTTGGGGCTGAAGGTGATGGCTAGTGACGTTCTGTTATTTTCTTTGTTGAGCCTGTCCTGTAGTAGGTGACTTCTGGGTACTCTTCTGGCTCTGTCAATCTGTTTCTTCACTTCAGCAGGTGGGAATTGTAACAGAACACCACTAGCCATCACCTCCAGCCCCCAACTAAAACCTCTCCAATGCATCATCAAGGATCTACAACCTATCCTGAAGGACGACCCATCACTCTCACAAATCTTGGGAGACAGGCCAGTCCTTGCCTACAGACAGCCCCCCAGCCTGAAGTGAATACTCACCAGCAACCACACACTACACAACAGAACCACTAACCCAGGAACCTATCCTTGCAACAAAGCCTGTTGCCAATTGTGTCCACATATCTATTCAGGGGACACCATCACAAGGCCTAATCACATCAGCCACACTATCAGAGGCTCGTTCACCTGCACATCTACCAATGTGATATATGCCATCATGTGGCAGCAATGCCCCTCTGCCATGTACTTTGGTCAAACTGGACAGTCTCTACGTAAAAGAATAAATGGACACAAATCAGACGTCAAGAATTATAACATTCAAAAACCAGTTGGAGAACACTTCAATCTCTTTGGTCACTCGATTACAGACCTAAAGGTGGCAATTCTTCAACAAAAAAACTTCAAAAACAGACTCCAACGAGAGACTGCTGAATTGGAATTAATTTGCAAACGGGATACAATTAACTTAGGCTTGAATAGAGACTGGGAGTGGATGGGTCATTACACAAAGTAAAACCCCCACCCTGCCCCCAGTGTTCCTCAGATGTTCTTGTCAACTGCTGGAAATGACCCGCCTTGATTATTACTACAAAAGTTCCGTCCCTCCACCCCCACAGCTCTCCTGCTGGAAATAGCTCACCTTAAGTGATCACTCTCCTTACAGTGTGTATGGTAACACCCATTGTTTCATGTTCTCTATGTATATAAATCTCCCCACTGTATTTTCCACTGAATGCATCCGATGAAGTGAGCTGTAGCTCACGAAAGCTTATGCTCAAATAAAGTTGTTCGTCTCTAAGGTGCCACAAGTACTCCTTTTCTTTTTGTGAATATAGACTAACATGGCTGCTACTCTGAAACCTAAATGGTGCTGTTATCGCCACTGCTTTTCTGAAAATATTTAAAGAATCCATGTAATATAAGACAGAGAAATCATGTGAAGTGTTTGATGCCTCTAATATTTTTATTATTCCTTATGTGCTACCTGGTGATTCAGTTTGTTATTTGTGTCTTGATGTCAATCAATCTAGGTATTTTTGCAGTGCTAAGTTCATGACTTTGTTTCAGTTATTATTTGGAAAGTTGTCTTTGTGGATAATATAATTACAGACTATCAGAAGCACCATTGCCAAGTGTTATCTCGTGGAAGTATTGAGTGCCACAGTGAGATAAAAGAACCATAATTCAATTTGATCAAAGTGCCTGAAACAACAATATAAAAGTATTGAAACTGCATGAAATATTGATCAGTACTTTCAAGTAATTTTGAGATCATCTGGTTAAAATCTTAAGGAAATTCCCTTCCTTTCTTAATTGTCTAAAACTACTACAAAACGTTTATGTTAATAACTGAAAAGGTTCTATAATGTTTACAAATAATATGGTGATTTCACTTCTGGATAGTTTATTAATGAGCCATTCCATTTCATTCTGACTAACACTACAAAGAGGCTTGAAGATGGCTTTTTTAAGTTAATTGTATAATCATTTTTTGTTTTGAAAATTCATTATTCTTCCTTCTGAATAGCATGAAGAAGACTAAATACCAAATACTGAGCTGCCTTCAATAAAAAATTTAAAACTGTTATTATTGCCGGTCATTGTAATAATACTTAGCTTGTAAGTAGCACTTTACAGGATCAAAGCATCAAACACATATTAACTAATTAATCCCAACAACACCACTGTGAGGTAAGTGGCTAGGTATTTAGCACCCATTTTGTGACGGTGACACTGAGGCAAAGAAGTGAAGTGACTTGCCCATAGTCATACTGTGAAGCAGGGGCAGAGATAAGGTTAGAATTCAGGACCTACTGACTCTCTGCTTACTCCACCAGACCACACTTCCTCATGACCATTAGCTAATGTGTATATCAAATGTGACATTTCCAAATAATTTTTTAAAGGAACAGTAATAAGTGGGAATGTACACAAGAACTAAACTTCCCCAAAACCAAGGTAATTCAAATCCAAGGCTTTATTTCAAGCAAATTTCTACATTTTTATTAAAAGTTATATTATTTTTTTCTCTCCCATTGTCTATAATGTCAGTATCTGTAAAGCCTGATGATGACATTTCTTTCCCTACCTGTTTAATGACTTTTCAATTTGGTAAATGCTGTCTTTGGCTGAGTATATCTCTCTATGGAGTAAAATCCATTTCCCACTGAAGTCAGTGTGAGCTTTCCCATGGACTTCAGGGGGGACAGGATTTGGCTCCCTGGCTTCAGTCGGAGGTTTTCGTATATATCCATGTACAGAATTTCACTTAATTGTTTCATAAAGTGGATAGAGGTGTCTTAAATTGTAGAGAGCCAAGTAATTTTACCTCTCTTTCTGTCCTGCCCAAGTTCTTATATCTCATTCATCACCATGGAATCTTAATGCCTAACCTTGTGGATATGTGGCAAGCTCTACTTTCCCCACAGTTATTTGGGAAGGTGGCTGAATAAGGAATAGGAACAGCTCATGGAGGATTCACTATATGGAATGGGATGAACAAATTATTATTTGTTATTATGTGATATTTAAATGAATGTACATGTTAAGTGTTGTCAAGGTTCCTGTTGTATGGAATGGACACCTATTTAGTGATTAACACCAAAATAAACAAACAGTTTCAGCTTTGTCACTGATTATTTGTGTCTCTTTGGGTAATTCATTTAGTGAAAATTTATCAGTTCACATCTGTAGGTAGGCACTCAGAGTTGATATGCTGCTTTTCTTGCAAATCCAGATCCATCAGAGGACAAAATTGAGAAGAAAAAATATGTTATCTTCAAGCTTTAGAAATATTATAAACAAAGGGGGATGAAAGATATCTGCATCTGTCAGAGTAGAATATTTAAAGCGAAGGCTACCACAGGGATCTGAGATGAGAATTTTGCACTTAGTGTCTTGTTGCTTCTATTTACATGTGCTATGTTTCAAAGGGATGTAACAACACCTACCTCTCACTGGCATTGTTGGCCTTCAAACAGGACATTAAAAAGGATTGGACATGTATATAAATAACAAGACTATCCAGCGGTATAATACGTAATGCTAATAAATATTTTGGAAGGAATGTAAAACCTCATGCTTCAGGATTTAAACCAATCTTTATCTTTTAGGCATTATGGTGAGATTTGTTCATGAGAGAACGATTACCCATATTTGCCTACTGTGGGGTTTCTTCCACCTTCCGTGAAGCATCTGATGATGGCTACAATCAGAGATGAGATCAGGACTAGATGGACCGTGAGTCTGATCCATTCTGGCAATTCTGATGTTCTTATGTCTGTAGTTGTTTGCATAATACATTAGGATCCTCATATGAAAGATAAATGCAAAATGTTATTATTGGGTGTTATTTTTGTGTCGCATAAGGTTTACACCAGTGTAACTCCACTGATTTCAGTTAAGTTATTCCTGAGTTATACTGATGTGAGATTGCAATCAGACTAAATATTTTGGTGGTGTTATTACTTCCTGGTTATGTATCTTCTGTGGTGCCATTAACATTGGCATTAGGGCTCTAAGAATGAGGAGAGGAATTCTCCTCTGAGTTATAATAGTGCAATGTCACTGGACAAAATTCAACCATAATCAGGCACTATTCTCATTGAAATCAGGTCTGACTTTGTCCTATTGACTGAAATGCGATCGCAGAAGTACAGCTGAGAGGAGAATTTGGCATAAGATTTGTTAGATTTTGCTGTACTGTCACACACAATATTATTGGTTAAAAATAAAGAGTGGTCATTCAATTTTTTTTTTAACTTTTGAAATTCACTAGTGTAAAAGGTCTATATAATTAAAAAGATAAAGGTATATAATCTGGAAGACTTTTCTCTCACTATGGAATAATTTTGATCTAGGTCTAAGCATGGGGCCTATGCATACTGATGTCTTTTGGAGTATTTATGGGCTCGTCTATACCTGAACATTCTTAAGTGCACTGACATGTTGTGCATTAGTTAGTCTGTGTAGACTCTGCTGGGGCACATTAAAAGTTCCCTAGTACACTTAAGAAATCAACCCCCCCATAGTGTGCATTACCTCAGCATGTAGACAAGCCCCCAGATGACAGTAAAAGGCTGGATTGTTCAGCCCTAGAGGGTATGTCTACACTGCAATAAATGACCCGTAGCATTGCCATAGCTTGTCTGGGGCAGCTGACTCTGGCTGCAGGGCTATAAAATTGTAGACGCTTGGGTTGGAGCCTTAGCTCTGAGACCCAGTGACGGGGAAGGGTCTCAGAGCCCAGGCCCAATGTCTACACTTCAATTTTTAGACTGAGCCCAACAAGCTTGAGCCAGCTGACCCGTGCTCTGAGACTTTGTGCCATGGACCTTTTTATCACAGTGTTGACATACTCTAAGAAATCCACTGAATTTTAATTACAATATTTGTGTAAACAAGAGGTGCAGGAGTAGATCGTTATTAACTAAAAAGTGATGGTGAAAAGCACTGTGGATTTACTCAAAGTTTCGGGTTAGAGTAATTGCTTGGATTCAGTGACAATTCCCCTTTACCTAAGCAAAGCACCCACAAGAGCAGACTGATGTGAAGAGGGAAGAGAATTGATTGCCTCATTTTAAGCCAGTCACACTGTAAGTTCACATCAGTTCCTAACACGGCCCATTTCCTGGTCAGAGAAATACATACAAGTAGGTTATTGATACATATGTCAATGGTGCAACTTTGTGGGTTAGAATATTAATTGCACTTAGGAAGTGGCCACATGCTAATTTTTATTTCTATTTAAGAAGTGATATGACCTGTTTTTCCAAGAGCTGGTAGAACCGGTTCTGAAGTATTGGATAGTCTTATCTTATAGACATCTGCACAGGCTAGATCAGAAAGTATGGATCAATGCATGCCCTGGTAGTCTTGGCCATGCTCCCTTATATAACCAGCACCTCCCGTATTTGAAATAAATAACATTGTACAGAATGGCGGGGGTTGATTGACTTACTTTATTGTAGAAGTTTTCTTGTAGTGTTAAGATGATTCAGGTTTAAGAACACCATAAAAGTTTATATAGTTCATGAAGTACCTTCTGACTCCAAGTGTTGTATAAATTATGGGTCTGATCATGCAACCAGTAAAATCTGAGGCAGAGTTTAATGGGAGGAGGATTGCACCCTATATATAAATAGGATGGAATTAGTTCAGTGATATGTAGCTGTTATTAAAACAGAAAGAATTAGCTGATTACAAGCCATACACAGCAATTTCACAAAGAAAGTCAAAATATTTGAATATCTGAAGGAAAGAGTAAATTATTGTTTTTAATTTCAAAGTTTCAGGATCGTGCAATATGTATGAAAAAGTTTTTAAAATAATAATGACAAACACATTGTCTAATTAAGATAAAAGGAAAGCAAATCCTTATGAATTTTAATATAAAAATAAACACTATTAATAAAACATAATTACAGTATATAAAGAAATATTCATTTTATTTTTTCATTTCATTTTCATATATTAGTAATGCTTGCATGATATTAGTATATAAACTTTTTATAACAAAATAATTTAACATGATCATTGTACTGATTCTTATTTATTTACCTTACAGAGAGAGCAACAAACTTTTACACCACATAACACCTCTACTTCCATAACTGTACTTCCATAACATGACATTTTCCCATACAGGCAATGAGTTCATGCACTAGAAGTCGATGATAAACTTTGTTTGCTGAAACAAGGGATCTCGGCACACTTCATTTAAACAAAGGTTATATAATGTATAACCAAGAGCATATATTTGCCAGAAATCCTGATTTTTATTAACATTTATAGTTAGCATCATTGCATAACCACACATTTAGGGCTCAATCCTCCACACAGTTACTGATGGGGCTTGTGACAGAGTGCAGGGAGTTAACTCTGATCACTCTGGCACTAATTGGCTCCCCCAGGGACCTCTGTTTGGGGAATGAAATATAATTGGCTATTCACGTTAGCAAGCTGGATGAGCTAAGGGATTTATTATCCTATGAACTGAGGACTGATTAAAATAAAACATTACTGGAAGGAAGTGCAAGGGGGAGGAGCAGGGCTAACTGAGCCAGAGTCAGAGAGCTCACCAGGAAGAGAGTCCTCTTCTTCTCTTGGGCCCGGGAAAGGGCTGAGGATACCAGGATTGTTGTAAATAGTATTACTGCACAAAAACTATATAGGTGTTGGTGGAGGGAACATAAACAAACAGCATTGTCTGGATATCCAACCACTAGAGTCTGAGTATGTCTCTGTAGTGAAAGAAAGAAAGAAAGAAAGAAAGAAAGAAAGAAAGAAAGAAAGAAAGAAAGAAAGAAAGAAAGGTGTAGAGAGCCTCCTGCTCCAGGGCTCAGTGAGACTGCTTACAGCAGTAAGCACTAGGCTCAGAAGTGTTTGCAGGATCAAGTTTTTATTCAACAGGCATTTTTTTTTGCCTTCATATATTTTTAAGTAAGATTTCAACAGTAAGGGCCCCTTTTGTTGTCCCACCTGTGCACCCAGACAAGGGTATAAGGATCTTGGGTGTGGGTGGAGACAGGAAGCAGGCACAGCACACGTGTTACTTACTCTTCCCCTCAGACAGGTACTACTGGGAATGGGCCAGCAGCAGATAAACTACCTCCCTGGAAAAAGGGGGAAGTGGGGAAGGAATTGTATCTCCAAGGCTTGTGCTGCCATTGAGCTAGCACACCTGTGAATATTCCGTTAGAGTGCAAAAGATCACTCTAGTTCTTTTTATTTATTAAACACTATGGCACCTTGTCCCACAGTATGATCCCGGGAAAGTGTAGCCCCCATTTACGTGATGGCCACCAACTTGGCATTGAACCAGGTGCCTCGGGAGCTAAGCATATGACTCTCCAAAGCTTACATGCTATGCTCTCAAGCTAACAACTGTAACAGCCACATCCTCTGTAGACTGGGCACAGAGGGGATACATAAAACATATTGGTCAGTGGGTCACATACTTCTTCTGGACAGAGGAAGCAGATCCCAAGTGTTGGAGGCCCACATAGTACAATCCCAGAAGAATCCCCGTTATGTGATAGCAGCCACCTTGGTCATCATTGGGAACCTCCAGAACTAAAACCATGAGTTTCTACATATTTGCTATAGTCTCTGTAATTAGGGGTTAAAGCAAACTCACATCATCTGCAGATTAGGAATGGAAAGGAACACACAGCACACCCTGACCAATGGGTTATCAAAGTACGAGTTACTCAGTTGCATCAGACTATCACTTTTTACACAAAATTCCCCATTGACTTCAGTGGGAGTTACATGCACAGAGTTCTGGCAGCATATTGCCCATAGTGTGTGTGTGTGTGTGTGTGTACAAGGTGGAAGAATGAGAGTTACTATGGGGATTTAAAGCCAGATTTTCTGCTTTGGATGGGTTACAGCCTTAATGATCCTCATTTTCTTTATTTGATAACTGATACATTGAAGAATCCAAATCTGCAAACCTTCATGATGGGAGTAGCCCTTATTTAAATAAGCAAGCCTAGTGATTTTCCAAGTGTGGCAGGACTGGGTCCTCAGTCTATATGCAAGATGATTTAGGCCCCAATTCTGCAAGGTGCTTAAGCATGTGTGAAATTCATGGGACAGCTCACATGCTTAAAATTACACATTAGCTTAAATAGTTTACTCAGTCAGGGCCATCAGGAGGTAATGAAAGTGACAAACCAAATCTTGTGGCATGCTCTAGTACAGCCCACCTATGCTAACATAGAGCCCAATCTTTCAGGTCTTGTTCAGTCAAAACTCCCATTTCCTTTAATGTAAGTTCTGTCATGAAGTGTACTTTAAGAGGAAGAAGACATCAGGATGAAACACATGCAATGTTTTAGGTTCCCATACAGTTTCATTGTACTCCAAGGATCTGGAGTGAATCCTGGCCGACCGATGTCAATGGCAAAACTTTGACTGACTTCAGTGGGGTCAGGATTTCACCCTGGAGGTTTATCATTGAAAAACATCACTTCTGAATGAAATTTCACACCCAAGAATTTAGCTGCAAAAAAAATCATTTGTTTCTTTCCTTGAATATTGAGGAAAGGACAGAACATAATTTAAGGTTAAAATTTCAAAGCTGCCTAAGGAATTTGGATGTCCAATCCATTAAAATTAATTAAACAAAACCTTAATTTGAATTTTGATTCATCCCCATTTTACAAAAGTGCACAAAAATCCATTTCAATATCATCCAATAATAATCTACACATGAAAAACAAAAAACACATGCTATCTTGATACTGTAACTGCTCTCACTTTTAAATGTCCATTCTGTGTGTGTGTGTGTGAGAGAGAGAGAGAGTAGTGAGGTGAGGAAACAAGTGAAGGAAAAGCCATAAAGCATGTGTTTCCCTTAAATCTTCCCAGAGTTGTAATGCTTTGCTGTTCTAGTTTCTCCAGAGACATCTGCCATTTTAAAACAATTTTGTTAGACCCTTTTAGGTTATGAGATTTTTCAGATATAGTTTCTGTGCTTATTTGATTTTCAGACAGATTTATTTGATTTAGGCTCACACCTTAAGGGGTTGATAAGGAAACTCCTGTGGAGATGCTGTAGGAAAGCAATTCTGCACCACTGGCTCTAATCCACTGTCCACGGTCAGCTTCCAGATGTAGCTGGTGAGACACACTTGTCTGATAGAGACAGCGTATATTACCATTAGAGCTTTGCAGGCTGAGCATAAATTACATTTAACAAGAGACCCATTCATTGAGCTCACTTCATATTCCAGGCATGGTGTTATTCAGTAAACATAGATATACCTGTAATCCTGCTATCTTTTAGCCCCCTCCTTACTTTTTACATCAATAACATATGTAACATTATATTATGAGAATTAGCCTGCAAGATTGCCTAAATGAAATTAGGTACCTCTCTCAAAAAATGTTTAAGAAATATTTCCTTGTGGGGAAAAAACAAAACAAAACTTTGTTTGAGTTCACCGCTTAATTAATTATAAATATAATTATAATTAAGTATAGTCCATCTTCATTAATATTCTAGGGAACAAATGTACTGGTTGGAGCATTTGTGGAGACAGAAAATATTAGAGATTATTCATGGACAGTAAAGTTTTGCTTCATAAACGTGAGTGTTTGCACCTCTTTTAAGAGCTCTAGGGTCAGGAAAACTTCAAAGAGCTATCAGTCTGGAAATAGAATAGAAATGTGACCTATATGTTCTAACAAAAATTACCCAACACAGATTGCATTTTGAAAATGTATAGTGGACTAGTCTCTCTCTCTCTCTCTCTCTCTCAGTCTCTCTCTCTCTCTTATACACATAAACAATACACCAAGAATTAATCACAGAAATGATAATTGCAAGTTATTTCATGTAATTTCAAATAATGTAATGTAATGAATAATTTCAGAAAATTATATGCTGTTTCTGGACAGCTCCAGAACAGAAAAAGAAGCTATATTAATCAAATATGTTATTTTCTACTGATTACTCTTTCTTGTCTACTAATCCCTAATAAAACCTGTGTAAAACAGAGCAGCTGTAAAGTTGATATGCATTTGTTTTTTTGTAGCCTGAGCATTTTCAGTGTTGGCTTTTGATTGTTATATACCACTATATGGCAACATAACTAACCTCTAATTTTGTCATTGTTAAGTAATTTTGGCTCTGCATTGTTATGGTACGACTGAGGTTAGCTATTTTCCTCATAATATATTAATGACAATGTTGGTTAAAAGCTCACATTTGACTTAAAAGAAATGTGTCCATTCTGGAAAGAGGAAGGATGGCCTTGTGGGTAAGGCACCAGACTTGGATTCAGGTATCTCCATTTAATTTAAATTAGTTCTGTTTCCTGTGTGACCTTGGGAAAGTCACTTAATCCAATATTTCCCAAACGGTGGGTCACAGGAAGGTTCTAGATGGATCAGGGGCCCTAGGCAAACACACATGTCTTGCAGCCCAGAGGAAGGGATGAGTGGTTTAAGGAACAAGTCAGTTCTACACCCACTCTGCAGCTGTAACTCCTGTCCTGTGGAGTGGGTTTGACTCCCCTCTCTGGGTATTGTGACCTGGTGTACCTGGTTGGAGCACCACTCACTCAGGTTTGACCCAGCCACTCCTCCATTGTAACAGAGAGTGGCTGGGCCAAATTGAATGAGTGGCAGTGCAACCCCATACGCTAGGTCACAACGTCACTCACTCAAATGTGGCTTGACTGCTGCTCCATCATGATGGAGGGGCAACTGGGCCAAACCTGGGTGGCACTGTAACTCCATGTGCCAGGTCACAATGCCTGGAATGGGATAGGAGCCACTGCTGTGGCATGGTGTGGGGCAGGCTGGCTATCCAATCCACCCCCCACTCCCAGGCCTTCCCCTCTGCGCCAGGCAGGGATTAGGGGTGCAGTGCCGGGGTGGAGGATGCATATATGTACTGGTGAGTTGCAAAACCAAAAACCAAAAAAAGACAATATGTGGTGGTGGGGGGGGGGGTCACCTTAGTAAAAAATTTAGGAACCACTGACTTAATCTATCCATGCCTCAGTTTCCCATCTGTAAAATAAGAATAATAAAATGCTACCTTTGCCTTGTTCATTTAGGTTGTAAGCTCTTTGGTTCCTCTTTGGAACATGGACATTTTTTCTTCTGTGTGTTGTATATACAGTACTTTATGAAATGGGGCCCAGATGTCAGTGGGGGCCCTTCAGCGCTACTACAATTGTTAATGTTACTGCAGTATAATGCCTATAGCAACTTGAAAAACAAAATCACCAATTGATAGAAGTATTTAAGCATGCATGTGTTTCATGAATGTGTCTGAATGAGAGCTGGCTGAGGACAGACTTTTAGGGTGAAGTCCTGGCTCCACTGGAAGTCAATAGGAGCTTTCTTATTGATAATATGGGGCTAGAATTTCACCTTTAGTCTTTATCCTGTGATGTCCTGGCTTCTCCCAGAGTCAGAAACCACTCTTTGATTTTTTGGGGAAGAGTATTCCAGGGTGGGAGAGAGGCAAGAAAAGCAGCAGCCTCCAATCCTATAGGTGAAATAATTGTGGGCACAGACGCTAGATTCTTTCATTGTATTTATAAGACGCCAATCACCATTGTCTCCAAGCACAAGGAACAATCAGGTAGGTATCTAAATATTACTTGTGACTGCCATTTTACTGGCTCAGTGATTTTGCACTCACAATTAAGTGCAGATGCAAAAGCATGCCCACAACATCAGAGGCCAGATTAAAGTCTGTTTGCAAAGTCTTCTCTTTGAGACTTTTTAATATGTTGATTATTGTGCGGATAAATCCGTCTTGGTGCTTGCCTTGAAAACCTAGGCAGGGTGTTGCAGAAACCGGAAACCCACAAGAGAAATAGGGAGGAATCCTCTGCCGCAGGCCATAAAGCAGCAACAAGTATGTCCTGTGGAAGCTACTGCAGCCTAATGACTGGAGTGGTCTTGGCAGCCTTAGTGCCCTGTTCCTGCACAGGAAAAGAGTTAAAGGATCTTCACCGGAAAGCCCTAAACCTTCTGTAGAGAACCCCCTTGGATCTGGTCTCCACACTGCAAAAGAGGTGTGTGCATACTTCTCTCCCTCCACATTTTGCTCCTCCTCCGGAGGGAAAGGAGGCAGGACTGGAAGCAGAATATGAATTGCAGATATTATTCTAGGACCAAATAACACACTGGCGAGCCTTTACCCAAGGCACTGTTTATAGTTTAGGACACAATATTAGTGAAGGGACATTGGAAAGACAGAAAAAAAATTGTGCCACAGAAGACAACAAAAATTACTTAGGAATTTGGGGGATTTGAGTTGCTATGAAAGACCAGTCGGGCATGGCCGCCATATCTTAGACACATAAGACTATGGTGGGAACTTATTGAAGTATATATAATGTGCTAAAAGGAAAGGAATACATTGATGCCTGCCATCTATTTGAAATAATAACTAAAACTAAACACCAGAAGTCATGGATTGAAGTGAAGGAAGAGAATTGTTGATAAATAAATAACTCAGCCATACAGAATGTCTTTCCTTTAAAACAATCTAACTTACCTCCCTGCATGGCTTCAATACACATGCATATGGGCACTGTAGGCATGGGTATGTGTTGGGGGTGGGGTGGGGTGGAGTGGGAAGTTGGGGGGTGTTATCAATATAAACCTGATTGTGTATTTTATTACTTGATCAATTGTATGGATATCCCTTTTCTAACTTTCTTGGTTACCAGACTTTATACATACGGCCTATACTTCATAAATATTCTTTTTCAAAGGGGGTGGGTGAACATGATTTAGTAAAATGAACTAATCTGAAACACTGCCCAAACTAAAATTAAACCAAAACAGAACTTTTTAAAGGTTCAGCTAACTCCCCTTCTGCACTTGACCTCCCCCCCATACACACTTTCACATATCTCTTCTTTCCTGATTTCTGTCAAGAGTGAAAACAGAAATATCAGAACAGAAAAGCTTGTTCTTTCTGAATGAAATCTTGGCTTCCCATTTAAATAAATGGGAACTTTGCCATTAACTTTAATTTAATCAGAATTTCACCGTCAGTATTTCTGATCTGGCCAGAATCTGAAATTTCCAAGGACTAATGAGAAAAGATTTGAGTAACTCCTTGAACTATTAGGTGCCAGTCCAAACAGAATTGAATCTCTAAATGGGAAATATCATATCTATATTATCTATAGACAGAAATCAGATGAGAGACAAAAATCTATGCAATGAAAATTGAAAAAAAATGACAAAAGTTATTCACGGTTCAACCAGCTCTATATTATTTGTGTAGAGTCTCAAGAGTGAAGAGAAGTACCTTGAACAGAAAAGCAAGTCAAAGCTGTAGCTGCATCCTTAACTATCATCATTTTCCTAAGGTGTTCCAATAGTATGTTGCTTTCTGTAACAGGGCATAGATACTCATAATAACATGAATTAAAGATGAAGTGGCAGCTCTAAATGTGAATCCCCTTTTTGGTGCTTTCAATTTTGACCTTAAAATTACTGTAACTTTTCTGTGTTGTATAAACACTTTTCTGTGTTGCTTGCACAGAATATAATCTTCTAAAGAGACAAGGTGTTAAAGTATTTTTATAGCTCAGAGTCATCTAATCAATAGTGATATAATTTTATCGTATTCTAATTTTTATTGAACTGGGGTTGGAAAATTTTCAATTGGGGAAGAAAATAACCTTTCAGAGTAGTCTTGTCTATCACATAAGGAGAATATTGTGTGTTTAATATACATGTATTGCCAAACTACCACCAGGACCCAAACAAAAAGGACAAATTGAAATATATATATATATATATATATATAAAAGAAAGGCAACAAAAGTGCATGCTCTTTGGGGTGGGCTGTCTTTTTATCTCATGTCTGTACCGCACCTAACACTATGGGCCATGGTCCCACACTGGGAGCTCTAGGCCTTACTATATACAAAAAAATAATAGAAAAATACTGCTTTAAGAGAACATGAGATGCCATGCAGTTAAACTTTCAAAGGTCAGAATATGCCAACATTAGGACTGCATATATATACACTTAAATCTCTCCTTTTAACATATGCTTTATAATACAGCCGTAAAGATAGTTCTTAATGCATGCACACAAAGGCTACATGTGCAACCTTAATTTTGGCATTTCCTCACGTTTGAGGGTTTCATTATGAAAACTTCACTTTGTCTCAGTGCAAGCTTCTTGTATGAGATTCCCTGTATTTTAAGACTATTTTGTACATGGTTTGCTGGGACTAAGCCAAGGATACATGTGTAGATGGGCTGACACCTAGGATCTACCTTTCATGTACTTCATGCTCTGTTGCACGTGTTGTCCATGTCCTTTCTTTGCTCTGAACTTTAAGAACTTAGAACTGGATTTTAAGAACTCCAATGGGAGTTAGGTTCTTAGTCACTTTTGAAAATCCCTATAGCTCCCTACCTGCAACTTCTGTCAACTGAACATTTTTTTTAAAACCTGGCCCCCAGTGTGTGTGTGTGTGGTGGGGGGGACATAATGAATACCTTGTTGTAAAAGAACAAGAGGAGATTTTCAAATGTTAATAACTTGGTCAAATCCAACTTTATTTCAAAGGTCTTCAGTGTGGGCTATTTACATGCCAAATTTCAGCTTCCAGGCCTAAGCCTTTACAGCTTTCAACTGGTCAAGAAAATGCTACAGATTTTTTTTTCTTATAAGTATAAAAATATACCTCTCACTCTCATAATCAAAATAAACTTGTTTTGAAGGTTTTTTTTGTTTTTGTTTTTGTTTTTTTAAACACCTTTGGTTAGAGATCAGCCTGGAGAACTCCAGTCTAAAAGGTGAAAGTTTAAGAAAGTTATTGTGATAGAATGCTAAACTGTATTGTATGATCCAGCCACTAGTGGGTACTGAGTGAAAAAGACCTTATTTAAACTAACCTCAGCCCTATCTTGGGGGCATTAAAGGATCTTATGATGAACACATCTGGTGTTTACCTTGTTAAGAAGGAAGCTTTGTAGCCAATCATTATCTGGTACAAAAACATGACATGGTATCAAAAGAAAACTAGTGTCAGGAAAGGACCGAAACAGACGGAGAACAGCAACAAAGGTTGCAAACAAAAGGAACAAAACAACAAAGGCTGTAGGATCTCATTAACGTGTCACTCGTTAATGCCCCAGAGAATTTCAGCTTTGACTAACCTTTACAGTGGTCAGGCTGAAAGCAAGCTTTCAAATAGCGAAAAAGCTCCACAAAGAAACTGGAGATATACTGATATTTTCTTTAATTTATGCTAGGGGGAAGCAAGCAAAGCATAACTTTTAATCTTTTGACTTTACTGAAGACAGTCACAAAGATAACTGTGAAGGGGTTCTGGCTATGTCTGATGGATACGTTATACTTCAGAGGAATGTGATTTATTAGAGAGCATGTTTCCACTATTGAATTCAAGTACCAAGGGAAAATGCTGGATGTTCTATAAGAGCTCTATATACATTGATTGAAAACTGATTTTTTTGGGTATGAAAATATCAGAGACAGGCTGGTTAGGGTTAAACATACAAAAATCTTTCACAACAGCTACAGTTGAAGACAGACTTAACCCTAGCCACAGATACACAAAAAGCAAAGCAGTCTGAGCTAGCCAAACAGCAGAACAAAATGCAAGAGCAACCTGAAAATAACTTAACTGTGAACAGACACTTGAGTATTAAAAGTATTTATCATAAAACCCCTGAACCAAGGAGAGAGAACTCCCAGGCTAGAAGGACAAATTCCAACCTACTTGCACAAAGTGTGGGGGAAAAAAAACATATCCTAAGAGAAGCAGCACATCCAGTCAGAGGAGCATGGTTTAATAAATGCATGATGTGTGGATATTTTGCAGCTGTTTGAGGCACCAAAATAGTCCAGGAGTTGACTCATATTTTAGGCAACCGAGCTATTGTTTCTGTAATCTCTCACTTGTGATGACACACAGCCTGCCCGGAGAGGGAAACTGAATATTCACGGCAAGACAATTGACTTTAAAATTGACTCAGGAACTGATGTCACAGTCATATCAGAAGGGATTTACAATCACTTACAACCCCTTTCAGAGCTCTGCTCACATGACTTAGCTCTGACTTGCCCTGGAAGTACTCTGAACTGCATGGGCCAGTATATCACAGAAACAATTTACACACTGAATACACAGCTGCTATCTTTGCATGTGATCAAAAGACCACAGCCCAACAGCATTCTCAGTTGCAGCATGGCAGCCATGATGTACCTAGTCAGAATGGGGGGAAAACTCAATGGAATATTTGGTAATATTGGACTTTTCAAAGGCAATCCAGTAGAAATAACCTTAAAAGACAATGCTGAAGCATACAGTGTCATACACTTCACAGGATTCCTGTTCCATTACTTCATCAAGTGGAAACTGAGTTAGAGAATGGAACAGTTTGGCATAATTGAGAAAATCTCTGAGCTAACAGCACAGCATACCCCAGTGGTACCAGTTATAAAGAAAAATGGGTAATTATTAATCCATGTGGATCTTAAAAGACTTAATGAAGGAGTTGTGAAAGAGAAATGTATCCTCCCAACACTGGATGACTTCCTCCTCCAAAGTAAAAGGAGCTAAGGTATTCTACAGGCTAGATGCTGTGGCGGATACTGGCAAATTCCTTTAGCCAAAGATAGTGCTAAACTAACTACATTTATCACACCATTTGGGAGACTTTGCTTTATAAGACTGCCTTTTGGGATTACCAGTACACTTGAAATTTTCCAAAGAAAGATGGCAGAACTGTTAATGAACACAAATGAAGTTATAGTTTTCATGGACATTATTTTGATATATGGCTCTTCGATGGGAGAATACAACAAAACCTTCAACAAAGTCCTAAGCCGAACCAGTCAATCTGAACTGAAGCTAAATGAGGAAAAAATGTTCTCTGCCTACCCTAGATCACGTTTTTGGGACAGACAAAAAACAAGATGGAATCAGTCCTAGCTCTGAGGAAGTAAAAGCAATTGAAGACTTGAACACACCATCTAATGTACCATAACTGAGTCACAAACTGGTGATGGTAAATTACCTTGATTGATACCTACAAGACCTTTCTATAGTGGCAAAACCACTGAATGGAATGAACTGTTAAAATCCAAAATATCTTGGGTGTGGGGACTAATCAAGACATTCCCTTCAAAGAGGTAAAAGAAATTATCTTAACAGCTCCAGTTCTCAAATACTACAATGTGAACAAACCCATAATGGTCAGTTCAGATGCAAGGAGATATGGCCTAGGTGATATAATGTGGCTCTGAGTGGAACCTAGTTGCGTTTTGCTTTCGCAAACTCACAGAAGCAGAAAAACAATAATCACAGATTGAAAAGGACCACCTGGCAAGCATACAGACATAGGAGAACTTTTACTGATATCTGTGTGGCTTGGATTCATTTACACTTATAACTGACCATAAACCACTTGTAGAATAAACAATCAGTGGAAAAGACCTGGAACAACCACCACTGAGATACCAGTTGATAAGGTTAGTGTGATTTAACCCAATTGCTAAATATGTCCTTGGGAATAATCTGGTAGAGACACTCTGTCATGGAACTCAGTATTGAACTCAACTACTTGTGAGCTTGAAGATGACATAAAGGCATACATGGACACCGTGGGTGCACAAAGACCAATTTCGGAAAAGACACCCAGTTTCAACAAGTTCTTAATTACATTTGGTCTAGCTAGTCCAAGTATCTAAAGTACACCAAGGAAGTGACAAGAGACTACTTTGCAGTGAATGGACAATTAAGTGAGTCAAATGGACTCATGATTAAAGGCAATTGCATTTTAATTTCAAAAGAAATGAGAGGAGAAATTCTAAATCTCATCCATGAAGGACATCAAGGATTAACTAAATGCCATAAATGGGTTAACCACTCTGTTGTGGCTGGATATCAGCAAGGACATAAAGAATAAAATATCTCTATGTGAACTCTGTAGAACTAAAAGACCTGCACAACACAAAAAACTTTTAATAACACCCCTCCCAGATAGACATTGGAAGAGACTAGCTGCAGATTTATGCAAATTTAGAGGACATAATTATTTGATCATTGTGGACTGTTTTTTTCAGTTATATAGAAATAATATTCTTAAAGACGTAACACAATGCTATAGAGAAACTAAAGGGAACTTTTTCTCCCTTTGGTATTCTGGAACAACTAGTGATGGACAATGGACCACAATTCACTGCAACACAATTTAATTCATTCCAAACAAAATATGATTTTGATCATATTACTAGCAGCCCACATTACCCACAAACAAATGGAGAGGCTTGAGAGAGCTGAACAGACAGCCAAGAAAATCCTGCGGCAGGAAGATCCATTTCTGCGTTATCCTCTTGATCCAATAGGTGTCACTAGGTGTAAAATACCTTATTTAAGCCAACCTTAACCATACCTGGGGCATTAAAGGATTTTATGATGCCTTATCTCCCTAAGAAGGAAGCTCCGTAGCTAGTCCATATCTAGTACAGAAACATGACAGATACAAGGCATCAGATTAACCAAGGCATCAAATATAAATAGTTATGCAGCTTTACCTATGGTGGCCGCTCTTTCTGCAGAAGAAAGAAGAAAATTAAGTTCAAAAGTACTTGAGTTTTCCTGTTTGTATAGAAGTACAACTGCAGTATTCTCTTTGAGCGAATGTCCTCTACCAGAGACAAAAAATAATATAACATCAGCTGAACTCAGTTGCAAATCATCTTCATCCAGTTCTTTTTTTTTTTTTTGTGTATCCAGAGTATTTGTTGCATTTTGGTAACACATAAAAGAAAACAGTTTTATCAACAGTTTTCTTAATGGGAAAAAAGAAACTTCTTTTTTTATCTCTCTCTTTGGATTATTAGTAGGTTTAGAACAAACATAAGAGACTTGTTCTAATATTTACAACCAAACAGTCTTTCAGAGTTTTGTTTATGTGGTTACTTTGTCATTTCAAACAGCACAAGCATTTCATTAAAGGGGGAGAGAGAAGAGGAGTGGGAAAAGGCACATTTCTCCAAAGTTAACCTCCACCAGGATTCTCACTCCAGGACCTTAACTCCCTAGAGCAAATTAGGCAGAATTCCTACAGCTCCAACAAATTTTGATTGAGGAATGCAGCAACAGCAAGAGGCAGGTCCCCTATTGGATGTGATATGCTACCCTACGGGACATAAATGCTGTTCTACAAACACTACTCAATTCCATCTTGACTGCAGTCAGCAAAGTAGCATCACAACCTTTCCCAAAAGATCCATAAACCAGCCTTAATCAGCTAACAAGGAATTCCCTTGACATAGCAATGGTGTAGAGCCAGGGCAGTAATGCTATGTCATCGTGACACCCACTGTACAGAAGTAGCTAGGGGAAAGAACCGGAGCACTTCTGAATGACACACCTGGCCTTCAGGGATGTAGGCAGCCAAGTGTACATTGAGCAGCCCTGAGGGATGTTATACTGAACTGGCCCCATGTCCAACCCTTGAATAATAGTTAAAGCCACTTTCCCCTTCCCTGCCACTATTGAAACCTGCACTGAATACAACTAAGCGGGATCTGAAAATTAGGACAAGTACATGTATTATCTTCTACAGACCCTGGCAGTGATAGTAACCCCTGAATGGCTCTATTTTTTATGTGGTATGGCATAGGGTCTCATTGTCATATGCTATCCTGTTCAACGTGTACATGAGACGACTAGAGGAGACAGCTATAGTCCCATCAATGTGGCAATCAGCTCTAATTCTATTTATTAATTATTATTAATAAATAACTACAATATGTATTATTTATTAATTATTTATTATTATTATTATGGTTATTATGCTTAGAAGCCTCAGCCAGGTCAGAGCTGCATTTTGATAGGCATTGTACATACATATAACAAATGATATCCCATAACAAACTTAACATCTCTGGGTATGTCTCTATGCTACATTCACTATAGTAACACAGCTATAATGCTTCCTACATCGACAGAAGGGGCTTTTTTCCATCCATGTAGGTAATCTGCCTCTCCAAGAGGCGATAAGAAGGTCGACAGAAGAATCCTTTAATCAATCTGATTGTCTACACTAAGGGATAGAATGACCTAACTATGGTGCTCAGGGTGCAATTTTTTTCACAGCCCCCAGAGATGTGGTTAGATCAACCTACTTTTTAGGTGTAGATCATGCCTTGCTTACATCAGAGCTGGTATGTACTACTGTTTGGCTTACACAATGTCTGACCCAGGCTAGAATTCAGATGAAAAGAAGGGTGAATATATTTATATCATATCAAGCACACATTCGATTCAATTGGTTAAGTGCATTTACCATGCAAAACTTTACCTGGTATTGAAATAAATAGGAGTTGAATGGTAAAATCCCCTGGCTGGATCTGAAAGTCTAAACCTTGAAATGAAAACTGTTTTAAGACCTCAAATCATTACTAAAATATGGTCTGTATCCTGCTACTTGTACTCATGTGAGTATACTCACTGGGACGTGGGTAATGGTTACAGAATTAGGCCGTCTATGTGTACACCTAAAAACAAAATATTTGAAAATCTTCTTTCTTTTTTTAAAAAAAAAAATTTATTTACCTGCTAAGACTTGAATTTCGGATTCAGTATTCCCATTGCTGTGCTGGAGCTGATAAGATTGCAGTATCAGATACCTTAGGGCATTGTGTGCTCCATGATTTTTCTTTTTTGAAATGAATATATGTGATTTTGTGTTAGGTCTTGCAGGAGAAAAGAGAGTGACGCTTAAAATCTATGTAAATACCATAAGACTGCTTTGGAATCTTAAATAGACTAAAACTAGAAAGCTTTGGTAAATAAATATTATCTTTAAGCAATAGAACCTTTTACTTTAAAACTGAAGAAAGACCTTAAAAATCCCTAAATTTGTGTTACTTTGTACTGCAACTTTCCAATGGCACTTACTCTATTTCCAGGTGTAAGCAGTTTTTCTTCTAGTATTTATTCAGAATGCATTTTGTACTTTGACAAGCTGGTATGAACACTGAGAACAAATGACATTTCTAAAGGTAAACATGAAGGCCGATGAAGTGAGCTGTAGCTCACGAAAGCTTATGCTCAAATAAATTTGTTAGTCTCTAAGGTGCCACAAGTTCTCCTTTTCTTTTTATGAAGGCTTAGACTCATGTATTAGAGATACAGGCCCAGAATGTTAGTAGGCAGCTATTATCTGATAATTATATTGTTAAGTGCCATGTAATGCTTGCAAAGAATGAAAATTTACATCAGAATCAATAGGAATTAATGAGTCCCTTGGCATGTGATCTAACTTTTTGGTCCTGGATGACTTCAGCTAAATGTGTGCCATATTTGGAGATTTCTTTCACTCATTTATTTTTGTAAATTTAGTCATCTGGAATTATAAGCTTTTCCTAGATATTGGTGAATGGGTCCTCCTCCCTTCTTGTTGCCTTAGTTTTGCACCCAGGAATCTTGTTATTTTTCATTAATAGTAGCACTGACTATTTTCAAAACATTCAAGATGGACTGTTCCTGCTCTGAGAAGCTCAGAATCTAGGGAACACTCCTTTTCACTGCCAGTGTCTCAGCACATATTTCCAATCAGTCTTCAGTTGGCCAGCCTTTCAGTGTCCTTTCAGTTTTTTCACTCAGTAAGTAATGGTATCAGTGTGGAGACCAATGGCCTATGGCTGCTTATGAACTGGATTCAACAGATCTACTAAGAATTTTTATTAAGATAGACATGCTGACTTCAATTTTTTCTTGCTCTTGTAATGTTCCTTTCTGGAAATTGAGATCCTGTTTACTCTGTGTGGCTACTGAAGATCCCATGGTACCTATAACAAGAGTAAGATTTTGCCAGCATACTCACGACCCCTTTCATTAACGTTCTGCAAACATTTATATAAGCACATTTTTATTTGCAAAAATGTTTGAGAAAAGAAAGAAACTGTTGTGAATACGTATTAGTGCAAATATGCAGGTGAGCATTCACCCAAACATTCACCACCCAAACATTCACCATTCATTTGAAAACTCTTTATGGATTTGGGACTTTTCATTTGATGAGGGAGAAGAGTAGTTTTCCAGGCGTCATCTACATTAACTCTTGTGCAGCTTCTATGTGTCATTATCCACTTCAAAACTGCAGAGCACTCTAAAAGTTCCTCTGGATACAGCAGCCTTTATATTTCATTTTTGCAGGAAGCTGAATATTGACTTATATGGAGAAGTCTGTTTGACTTAAAAAACCCTTCATTTTTTTCAAATAAAAACTTACATTCTATTGAAAAGTGCAAAAAATACAGAAATACCATAAGCTCCACATTTAGAGGCCAAATCCTTCAAGGCACTACATAAGAACATAAGAATGGCCCTACTGAGTCAGACCAAGGGTCCATCTAGCCCAGTATCCTGTCTTCCAACAGCAGCCAGTGCCAGATGCCCCAGAGGGAATGAACTGAACAGGTAATCATCAAGTGATCCATCCCCTGTCACTCATTCCCAGCTTCTGGCAAACAGAGGCTAGGAACACCATTCCTCCCATACTGGCTAATTGACATTGAGGGACCTATCCTCCATGAATTTATCTAGTTATTTTTTTAACCCTCTTATGGTCTTGGGCTTCACAACATCCTCTGGCAAGGAGTTCCACATGTTGACTGTGCATTGTGTGAAGAAATACTTCCTTTTATTTGTTTTAAACCTGTGCCTATTAATTTCATTTGGTGAGCCCTAGTTCTTGTGTTATGAGAAGTAGTAAACAACACTTCCTCATCTACCTTCTCTATACCAATCATGATTTTATAGACCTCAATCATATCTCCCCTTAGCTGCCTCTTTTCCAAGCTGAAAAGTCATAGTCTTATTAATCTCTCTTCATATGGAAGCCATTGCATACTCCTAATCATTTTTGTTCCCTTCTCTGAACCTTTTCCAATTCCAGTATATCTTTTTTTGAGATGGGGAGATCATATCTGTACGCAATATTCAAGATATGGGTGTACCATGGATCTATATCGAGGGAACATGATATTTTCTGTCCTATTATCTATCCCTTTCTTAATTATTCCCAGTGTTCTGTTCGCTTTTTTGACTGCTGCTGCAAATTAAGTGGATGTTTTCAGAGAACTATCTACAATGACTCCAAGATCTCTTTCTTGAGCGGTAACAGATAATTTAGATCCCATCATTGTATATGTATAGTTGGGATTATGCTTTCCAATGTGCATTACTTTGCATTTTGTTATACCAATAAAATAAAAACCAGCAGGATTTTATTAAAGGGGAAAAGGCAAAATACCACATTTATTGTGAATACAGAAAGAATCATAGTAAGCAGTTAGTTATAGCTATAACATTCCATTCAATCTCATATTTATTTACACATTCATTCATACACACACACGCACAGGTTCTGCAAGGTTGTTATCATAGTTACCAGCCTTAGAGTTGCTCATGCCAAGCCACAGGCCGGGTGGCCTGGACATGAGGAGGGAGCAGGGCCTCGTCAGATGCACATCTGATGCTCCTGGAAGTTGGTTTGCAGAATCAGACCCCAAAGTTCTCACTTTCTAGAGTCCATATTTATAGGAATTTCTTCCTATGCCAGTCTATGGGAATTGCTTCATCAGGCTGTTGCTGAATCAATCAGCAGATGTCACATTCCTGACAGCTCCGTGCTGCCAGATGTTATCTTGTTCTTTGGTTCTCCCATTCTTGAGGCTGTTGGGTGGATTCCAGTCTGCCCTCCGGGGGTCCTCTGGTTATTTCCACTTGAAACTTTCTTCAGCCGATGGACACTGCATTCTTAGGCTGGCACCTCCCTGATCATTCAGTTATTATCCACAGCAAGCATCCATCCAGATACATTCTCTATCTCTATTTTAATTACAATTGTTAACAAAGCGAGATGAATACAACAAAAGGGCGGGGAGTCTCTGGGTGCTGTTTCTGTTGTTACAGAGTATTGCTTTGAGTCTCTCTCTGTGTGAGTAGTTGTTATTACAAAAAATTGCTTTGAGAACAGACTCTGTCTTAGAATGTACTAACACCATTAGCAGCTTGCAAGTTTCACACAGAGAGGGAGAGAAACAGTACCAAAAACCAAGAGACCTCTTAATTAGTAATACCTTGGGATTTAAACTATGGGGAATCAAACTCATTTGTGATTTTAATACAGAACTTCTTTAATATGATCCAACAGCAGCCCAGGGAGTTGTAGCTGTCTCACAGCTGTTCCAAGAGGCACTATAGACAGCTGCATTCCACAGGGCCCTGGGCTGGAACCCAGAGTAGAGAGCGGGCCCAGGTTCCCCCCAAATCCTCCCAATTCCTAGTCAGACACAGGAGGAGTCGACCTGGACTGTGGGTTCAGAAAAACGGCCAAGCTGAGGGCTGCCGTGAAGCTTCAAGGCAAGCAAATTCGCCAATAAGCGCAAGACCCACCAAAGTAGAGCAGGAACCTTGTCACACAAGCTAATAATAGATGCTTACATCTAATACTGTATGCAATTCTTTCCCTAAGTAGAAAGATCTTATTTCTGTTAGTCCTATTTTGGGCTTTCTGCCAAATAAAATCTGGAAAATAGTAACACATTTAATCACTGAGGATAGGGGAATCAGTGTCAGAGGGAAAAATCTTGCGGGAGAAAAAAAAACTGTTATTAGATCTATCCTGCAAGGGGAGTGTTGGACCAAAAATATTACCAACAGTAATATTTATCAGTAATATCAGAAGTATTGTAGGAGTATGGGATTTATATCTGAGGTATATAATCTCCTAGTTGGCTAAAATGATCCACTTAAAGGGACTCATAACAATTCAGAATATTTATAAAATTAAACTGTTAATTATTTACCAGTTGTACAAACTTTACCTGTTTCTACTGCTACTTCACAAACTCCAAGGGAAAGGGAATGCAGTTGGGTGGCCTTGAGAGAGATCTCACCGCAAGTTGCTGCTGGAACAGGAGAAGCAGGTGGCTGGATTTGTGAAAGCCAGCCCCTCTTCCTCCAGACGGGTTTCTAGTGAATAGAAAAACAGGCAGATAGTCAAGGAGATAATCTGGGTCAAGGCAGAAGAGAAGAGAAAGTTGGGTCAGCAGGGGAAGCTACATAGAGAAGCAGCAACTGCTTGGTTGTACAACACCAATGTTGCCTGCAGGGCCAGAACTAAGCCTTTGACTACACTACAGAGTTAAGTAGATGTAAGTTATGTTGACGACCATGTGCCTCTTTAGTTATATTGGTTGTGCACATCCACACAACACTCCTTGTGCTGGCAAAGTACATCCACAGTCAGTGCTCTTGCATTGACAGAGAGAATGTAGCATCATGGGTAGCTATCCCACTGTGCAACTCACCACCCTATGCCACGGAAGATCTGGGAACAGATAGCAATGCATCATGGGGGCATGCTCACCATCCTATGATGCAGTTATTTCCATCCAATCATTACATGGCCTTCTGACTTAATTTCATGTGATTTTTTAAAAAGTCCTGTAAACTGTGCACCTGCCATCTGTGCCTGAAAGCATGGATCTTGAACTGCTCATCAGTCTGGTGATAAGCATTATGAACACAACATGGCTAGTCCTGCATTATTTTATGAGCTGGGTAACATAAAGTGAATCTGTGATGCCTGCCCTGCTGTGTGCAATGGAAAGAAACAATTCAAGATTGCTGCTGGCATTCACAGAGCAGCTGTACATGGTGGACTATTGGCACTGGACTTGAGAGACAAGGACTGAGTGGTGGGATCTCATTGTGATGTGTGTATGGGATGACAAGCAATGGCTGCAGAACTTTCAGATGTGCAAAGCCACCTTCCTGGAACTGTGTGAGGAGCTTGCTCCTTCCCCGCCAGGCAAGGACACCAGAATGAGAGCTGCTCTCAGAGTGGAAAAATGAGTGGCAATTGCTGTGTGGAAGCTGGCAACTCCAGACTGCTACCGGTCAGTTGTGAATCAGTTTGGAGTTCAAAAGTCCACTGTGGGGGTTGCAGTGATGCAATTGTTTGGGGGCCATTATTCGTCTCCTGCTATGAAGGACTCTGACTCTGGAAAATGTGCAGGAACTACTTGATGACTTTGCAGCAATGGGATTTCCTAATTGCCATGGGGCGATAGGTGGCATGCATATTCCAATTTT
Organism: Lepidochelys olivacea; assembly: GCF_965140295.1. Lineage (NCBI taxonomy): Eukaryota > Metazoa > Chordata > Testudines > Cheloniidae > Lepidochelys > Lepidochelys olivacea. The sequence continues at coordinate 175,356,771 of NC_140411.1, forward strand.
GGCCCCAGACCATCTTGCGACAGAGTACATCAACCGAAAGGGCAAATTGTGCGTAGTCTTGCAGGCACTGGTGGATCACCAGGGCCATTTCACTGACATCAATGCAGGGTGGTCAGGGAAAGTTCATGATGCATGCATCTTTAGGAACACTGGGCTGCATAGAAAGCTTCACCCTGAGACTTTCTTTCCAGAACAGAAGATTCCAATGGGGGATGTGCAAATGCCCATCATGATCCTGGGAGACCCCGCCTAACCCCTTGCTCCTGTGGCTCATGAAGCCTTACAGCCTATATAGCAGCAAGGAGCGCTTCAACAACAGGCTCAGCAGGAGCTGAATGACCATTGAATGTACCTTTTGGCAGGTGAGAGCTCAATGAGGAAAATATTCTGATGGTCATAGAAGCCTGCTGCACTCTGCATAACATTTGCGAAGCAAAAAGAGGAAAAGTTTCCCCATGGAGGAGCACTGAGGTGGATTGTCTGGCTGATGATTTTGAGCAGCCAGATACCAAGGCAATTAGAGGGGCTCAGCAGGGGGGCTATTAGAATCAGGGAGATTCTGAAAGTGCATTTGACAATGAGCACCAGTAATGCATTCAGTCAGACAATGTTTAATTGCCACCTTAAATGACCCCTGTAATGCTTGCTTCCCTGAGCTTTAATTGTAATGAGAAACAATTCCTGCCAATAGCAACTGTGTTTGAATTTTAGCAGCAACTACCATGTGCATGACACAAATAAAGGCTTGTATTGTTTCAAATATTAAATTTTAATTAAAGGATGAACCCCCCCCCTTTCCCACCCCCCCAACTGGGGACATGGCAATGAAGAGAAGTCTCTCAGTTCAGGCTCTCACAGATATGTGTAACTCCAGCTTTCATCATGACACCAGTCTCTAGGGGTAGATTCCCCGGGGTGCTGTGATGCAATTGGCACATGCAAGAAATGTGTTGGAGGAGTTTGGGCATGGAATGGTGTTCTGTCTTGGCTGCATGGGGAATGGTGCATGCATGTGCTCAGACTACAGAGCACCTCTGTCCCTCGAGTAGCTTTATCATCTCCTTCTATCTATCATCCACTCCTACCCATGTCTACTTTCCAGGCTATCCGACGTATATGTTTCATTAATTGTCTCCCTCTATATTCTTGTTTCACTATGTGCTGCATCTGTTGACTGCAGCACTTCTCTAAATATGTCCTCCTTACTCATCCTGGTTCGCCTCCTTATCTGATGGGGGCACTCCACCAGTGTGTAGCAGTTGATCCTCAAGGGCACATCTGCAGAATCCAGAGAAACAACGAACGGAGACAGTATTGTGAGTGTACTCAAAAGCCATGAATCACAAAAGTCACATACACCTCTTCAGGGCCATCCCTACCCATATGCAAAGTACGCAGCTGTGTAGGGCACCAGGAAATTTGGGGCACCACACTTCCTGGTGACCTGCGCAGCTGTGTGCTGCTCTAGCCCCTGCCCCGCCTCTTCCCCATGGCCCCCACCCCTGCTCTGCCCAGCCCCACTCCCACCCCTTCCCCAAAGCCCCCACCTCAGCTCTGCCCCCTTCCCACCGCAGCTCTGCTACAGCCCCACCCCCACTCCCCTGAGGACCGCAGAAGGGTCAATCCTGCACTCACCGGTGGCAGGAAGTGCAGCAACCTGACCCCAGCCATGCCACTGGTGAATGCTGGGGGGCCGTTCCCCCCTGACCCCTAGCCTGATCCTGCCCCCAACTGCGAGGCCTGGGGCCAGCCCCACCCCCCACGGAGGCTTGGGGCCCTAACCACTCACCCCTGCACAGGAGACTTGCGTATGGCCCTAGAATGGCTAGGGACGGCCCTGCACCTCTTTCTCACTATGTCTTTGCTAGCACACAGCTCAGTGAGAGTCCCAAATATGCTGAGTTTGGCCAGGGGGTGGGGGTTGGGATGTGGGAATGGGCAAGAAGAGACAAAGGGTCTGGGTGGTTTGTGAAGAGAGTCAATACATGTGCCTAGGGAAAGTATAATGAATACTGACACTCTTTTCCCCAGACTGGGGTAATTGAACCCGATATCTCACACCTGAGGGTAACCCATGATGCCAGGGTGAATCTCCTGCATGCTTGTGGCTTCAGACGGGGTCCATATGCCAAGCTGTTATGTATTTATGTATGCTGCTTGTCTGTGTGCCACTTTGGTTCCTGTAAAAATAATTGCTGATTGGCATGGCAAAGTTTCCTACAGCGAGGGCAGAAACAAGGCAGCTCTGCCAAAGAACCTTCAGCAAAGCATTGCTGAAACATGAAAGTTTCCTAGAGATCTATAGGGAAGATTCCCTGGGCATTCCAGTGTACATTAACAAAGTTTTCCATGGGGCCCCTATTTTGCAGCTGCATAGGTTCTCTTCATTTCTCTCTCTTATCCCTCTACCATATATAAAAGGAAATGAGACCTCAATCGCCTATCACTGTGCAGTATTAAAGCAAAATGCATGCTTACCAGAGCTTGCTTCTCCTGCTTCATGAGTGCCAGAGCCAGAGTGCTGGGACTGGCTAGATCCATCTGCAGTCGAAAATAGGTCCTGGCTCACCATACCACCAGACAACCCTGTTGCATGTCCCACATACTCCTCCAAGTCCACCATTTTGTTCTCGGGGGTGACTCCACCTGCCACTGCCTCCACTCACCCCAAAGTATTCACGGGGCTCTTGGTGGTAATGGTGGGGTCACTGCCACGGATGGCATGCAGCTCCTCATAGAAGCTGCATGCCTTCAGCGCTGCAGCAGAATGATGGTTGTCCTCCTTTGCCTTCTGGTACACCTGCCTCAGCTCTTTGATTTTAGCCCAGCCCTGCTGCATGTCCCTTTCATGTCCCTTCTCCTGCATGCCCCGAGCAATCTGCCTGTAGATATCAAAGTTCCTAAGGTTTGAGAGAAGCTGCGACTACACAGCCTCCTCTCCTCACAGACCCAGCATATTCAACATCTCTGGTGTACTCCATATGGGAGCGTGTCTGTTGCAGAAAGCTGGCATGGTCAGCTGGGAAGATGCTGTGTGAACAGTCCATGCCAAGCATATAGGAAGAGGAATTCCAAAAATGTGCAGGCCTTTAAATGTGGGAGGGTTTCATGCCTGTGTATCAGGGGCAGCGGAGTTCAAACTGCTGACCAGAGCGGTCGTGGTGGGCATTTTGGAACACTTCCTGGAGGCCAATTAGGGTAACACAAGTAAGCTCAATGTCTACATGCATGCAGCATCACTCTAGCAGCATCGCAAAAAGCTCTATGCAGCTCATCGCGGTGGTTTTGTTATGTCAGCATAGCAGGGGAGTTAAATCAGTGGGAGGAGCATTGTTGGGTGTACACCTGTACTGTTTGTCAACAAAACTGGAGTGTAGACAAGGCCTGTGTTATTATCTGTCTTGCTGCTAAAACTAATGTTCTCCTGCTCCACTGACTGGTGAGAATTGGGATAGCAGCAGTGACAGGAGGAAAATTAATCAGGTCATGTTGCAAACTCACTCTTTCTCTCTTTTAATACAGACAGTTTTGTAATATATATTGATTGATCCCTAAGGTCAAACTATAAACTTAGGAAGGACTGATAACCCAAAGCAGTAAGAGAAGTTTTCATTACCGGAAATTCTTCTGAATTGCTCTCACCACAGCAAAGACCTCAGCACTAGTGACAGTTCTCTACCAGTTGCAAAAACTTTTGAAAAAGTAAATGATTAACTATGGGTGAAGGAAAAGGAAGAAATGGTGGGAAGATAATAAGGGGAAAAGTTGCAAAAAAGAAAAGATAGACAAGGAACCAGAGGGTGAAAGGAACAGTACTGGGAGATGGAAGGGGAAGGCGGACTGGGGTAAGTATATCAGGGGGACGGCAGGAAAAAGTGGGGAAAGAGAATGTTTTTATCTTGTTGCCTGCTAGATTATTATTGTGGTTCAGTGGCATGGCCCCAACACCTCTCCTTGGTCCCAAAGCACTAAAACTGCTTTGGAACCTTTTATTTTTTCAACAGGGAAAATGATTAACTCTTGTAGCAACTCACACCAACTACTTGGACACTTGGCTATATCACATGAATTAGGGCAAACAAAAATATTTTTAAATAAACAAATAGAACATATTTGACCAAATTCTTGCTTTATGAAAAGATCCATCCCAGAAGTTCCATGAAAATAAAGACATATGACAGGGTATCTTGTTAGGCTTATACAACCCTTGTATGAAACTATCTCCCACTGTAACCTTTGTTCTTATGTAATTATTTGTCGTTCTGTCTCTGATCTGCAATTTAAAAAGAATCCTTGGATTAATGTATGTCGAGGACTCAAACCCCAGATGGCACGGTTCGTTGTCTGACCGGAGAGAGACAGGTAACACCAGCAAGGTCCGAACACAAAGCTCTTTATTGAAGAGTGCACTCAACAATAGAGAGCAGCCCGTCTCCAAATAGAACCAGCAGTCTCTAGGTAAAACTAATAGGTTTTTATAGACAGTTCCATCGCGTCACAGATTTATTCATGAAGCAGCCCACCCCCATCCATGTTAGTTAAAATCCTCTTTCTCTATTATGCATGCACTTCTACCCCCTTATTGTAGATAACTTTTAGCAAATTGAAAAGGAGTACTTGTGGCACCTTAGAGACTAACCAATTTATCTGAGCATGAGCTTTTGTGAGCATGCTGTAGCTCACGAAAGCTCATGCTCAAATAAATTGGTTAGTCTCTAAGGTGCCACAAGTACTCCTTTTCTTTTTGCAAATACAGACTAACACGGCTGTTACTCTGAAACCTGTCTTTTAGCAAATTGTAATGCTTCACTAACTTTCTTATCGGTATGGGTGTCAACCAGGAGACGAGGAGTTAAGAACAGACATAACACAAAAACAGGGAGTGGAAAACAGTGCCTCCATATCTCAAGGACTGTTCCCAGAACATCTGGTACAAAAAATGCAGGAATGCAGGCCTCCCCTTTTTTCTCACTCTCTGTAACTTAAACAAGTATTCTTTCATTCTACTTTCAGAGACATTCCCAGCAACCTTTATTGGCCTGACTTTGGTTCGGTTGGCATAACTGCTTCATGTGTAATTTTTCTCACCTAACATGTACATACAATATATTTCGAAATCCATGCAAAATCTTTCCAAATCTCTACATGTAGTGAGATTATAGAATAGTAAAAATCAGAGTGTTACCCCAAAATCTCTGTGTAGAATAATAAGGAGGTGACATATACCACAGGTTCGACTCCTATCAGTGTCTATCAACTGAGAGAGTTAGAAATCTGTGTGCCCCCCGCTCGTGTTGCATTGAAAAAAATGATAGAGAGAATATAACCTTAAACAGAAAGAAGATTTATGAAGGGATAGAAACAACTGGGGGAAGACTCACTATGGGGAACACTACAAATACCCAAGAATAGATTCCAGCAAGGGGGCATAAAGCCCGGACCTCTAAACTGTCCCTTGGTTGAACTAATAAATGCCCAAAAACCAATTACCGTCACTCTTCTAACTGCAGATGGAGGACACCGGCAATGGATGGTCCGTCTCAGGATCTCTGGAACATCAGAGGATCTGGCTCTGTACCGCCGAAGAAGGAGATTAACAGCTCTGGGCTGATAGCAAAGCCTTCACTGGATCCTTTGGTGGACTACAGGAATCAGGTAAGTATCAGAGTCCTTGGCAGATGTTAGTAGCCAAAGTCTTGATCTGATGCTACACAAAGAAACTAGACGTGGCTGCCTCGATAGTGGATAGAAACTATGTCACCTCTGACAGTCCCTTATATGCTCTCTGTGGCACGAATTCCTGAGGCAGACTCTGACAGGCACTGCCCCCAGCCGGTTCCAGCCAGTTCTCAGTCCCTCAAATTCTGGCAGGAAAGAGTTTTGGCAGGAAAATGCCATGAAGAAAGGGTACAAGATGGAGTCCAAACCCTTCCTATCATGTGTGCCATCTTGAATTTCTAGACTCCATTTCGAATTGCAGCAACATTCATTACAATACATAACAAAATATAACCATGTACCAAAAACACCTTACAAGGGGAACATCAGTTAGGTCATACTGTGTAGCCAGTTGCCAATGAAGAACTGTCCTCTACATAGGGATATTATTGTTATTAAATAACAAATTTGTTTTGCTGTTTCAATATCCAGCTGCATCCAGTTTCATTAATGAAAAAAAAAAAGTTCCTGCTGTACACTGGTCCTGTCCTGTTTGACACATGAATTATGCTGCACCTTCCTCCAGGGTCAGTATGTAATCAGGTATTTCCTTCATTCTTTTTGGTGATTACACCCATCCGTTAAATTACAGAAATTCCATAAAAATGAAGATAAGTATTCATAAGTACACTACTGATGAGTTGAGCTCTAACATCCTAATAGGTGTCATTATATTAGATGATGATGTATTATCTCATGTTTCTCATTAAGATTTCATTGTAAGTTTCTAATTATAATGATATTCACTAATGCTACTGTAGGAGAGCATGTGTTAACTTTGCAGTTATAAACTTGTACAGAGGAGAGATTTGCAAAGGCACAAATGGAAGCGTTCCATTGAAATTCAGTGGGAGTTAGGCACTAACTTCTATTTGTGCAGGTGAATACATCCCTTTATTAATTTAATTTAAGCCTATACAGTTTTTCTGAGCTCAAACTGGTCACCAATTTGGAGGAAATCCTTTGTTTGATTTTAAAAGCAAGTCTTTAGATGAACACTTCTGTCGTCCATTCATATATTACAGAAGTGTTAGCTGTTAATAAAAATAACTATTTATTACTTATAGAGCAAGGTAGTTTCTGACTTTTACCTTGATTGCAACTGCCACTTGAAAAGGTTTTATAAATCTAATCTATCTATACATATATATAGATAGATACATATTTAGTTGTCTGAATTTTAAACTTGCAAACAAAAATGAGACTGAAGTCCTCTTTTTATCTAACCAACATCAGATGCCATTTGGACAAAAGCAATATAATTTCCCCCACCCCAGCCAATGATTCTCACATTGCCTCAAACCCAGAAAAAAAAAAGAGTGTCTAGGTATGAGGGATTTGAGAGAAAAAGGACAATGCACAGGGGTGCCATGGGGGGGGGCACAGAGGGTGGTCCTACCCCCCCTCCCCCCCGAATTTCGTACTGGATGTCTGCTCACAGCACATGTCCTAAGATGGAGCTCTTAACTGCAACAAAGCTTAAGTATGTGGTGAGTTAGTTAGGGCATAATCTTAGAGTTCCACTTACATTTTCTCTTGGTTTTTTAGTCTCAGGAAGACCTTAATTGTTGTTTGATATTCTTGGGATGATTTATATCAAATTAAGTAAAATGGGTATTTTTTATAATACCTAACATCATATGTAATAATTGCAGGTTGCTCTGAATTCCATCCTAAAGATTTTTACACATAGCAAGAGAAAATATAAATGCCTCAACCAATAACTGGAAAAAAATATTGTGAGTACTATCTCCTGTATTTTTAAAGAGATATATTGTATTCAATATTTAATTTTTTATGATTTAATATTAATCTGTTGCAATTACCTGCAGCTGTTTTAAAGTATTCTTCCAGATAGAGGGAGACAGTTCTTTTCACTTTGTATTATCTATCTTTTCATGCCTAGAGGACAACATTACACTGGGAAAACATGGACACATTCGTCAGTTTTGCAAAGCATATATTCTTATCTCATTGCTATTGCAGATTCCATAACGATCTTGGACAAAGGGGAAAACAATGAAAAACCTTTTGCCATACAAATGCACTTATTTCTAAGAACTGACAGCCAGAGTACTTGTTAAAAATGTTAATAAAACAGCACATATGCTTTGCCTACAGTAATGTTGCTAAGTGTATGCTCTCTTAGATATTATATGATATAGCACATATTTAAAGTGAAACTGATTCACTAAGAAAATAGTTTCATCATAGATGAAACTCACTACATTTCCCCCCAAAGTACATATGTCAGTGCCATTAAGTCATTTATGTGCTAGAATTATGTGAAGATTTGTCAGAAACACGCATATGACCCAGAGATAAATACAGGATTACAAGTATCCTCACATACGTATTACTGCTATGGAAAATTTGTTACCTCAAATAGGGTGATCCTGATTTTTTTTTTTACTTTAATGTACTTGAAAATGTTTATCACCATTTTATTATCACAAACGGATGGAATTAGATGTTAGCACTATATTATCGGATATAGTGTGACTGTCGTTCAGAACTGACATTTATCTTTAAATGCCTGCTAGAAAAATCACAGATGTAACAGTAAACATTGGTTTATTATGTAATGAAAAACACCCAAACTCTGAATTATTTATTTTACACCTGGCTCATTTACACTGTAAATTTCACTATGGAGAGGGAGGAAAAGTCTTTCAATCTGTCCATGCATACAACTCCACTTTATATGCAGAAGGTTTGCGAGACTGGGACCTGGGAACACTGCAGGGTTGGTGGCTGGAACATCATGTGCTGGTTGCAAGCCACATTCAATTTTAAAAAAAATGCCTGCAAATTTTGGCTTTGTATTGATTTGCTCCCAAACCCACTGCATTTTTCAGAAAATACACTACACGTTAATATCTTTAATTAGCTTATTCTAGAAAGGCAGTGTGAGCTAGTGGACAGAACACTGGACTGTGTCTTAGGAGAGCTGGGTTCTAATCTCAGCTCTGCTATTGGCCTGCTGAGTGACCTTGGACAAGTCACTTCCCCTCTCTGTGCCTTGGTTCCCCATGTGTAAAATGGGGATGATGGTACTGACGTCTCTTGTAAAACACATTGAGAAAAGTGCTATAAGAGAACACAGTATTATTAGTGTCTTCCCATAGTGTTGATATGAGACATGACTTGCATTTGGGATTCTTGTAAAACACTTTCTGATTAGCTCCTTCTTTTTATCCTTCTTTGTTGACATCACCACTGGGTAGAAGTCACCTGCAAAGCCTCCACTATACTAAAGCCTCTGGAGTTGATTGCATGGTTGGTGGGAAGAGGCCATGTGTGGATTCAAGATCCATGCTTTTACAGGACCATTATTAATGTAGCTCTTATTACAGCCAAGAGGTTGCAATAGTATCTGGTACACACAGGATAGAGTGAAAAGCTACAGTTACACTAGGGAGCTAACAGTGGCACAGCTGCACCAATATGAGAGAGAGCTCTCCCATTGTTTTAACTACTGCAACCCCCATCAGCAGCGGTAGCTTCTCACGCTGACATAAGAGTCTGTGTGGACAGCGCTATGTCACTCTAACTTATATCACTTGAGTGGAGGGGGGAGTGATTTATTCACCCCCCCCCGAGTGACATAGGTTATGCTGACATAAACTGTAGTGTAGACATAGCCAAGGATGATTTCATAATTTCACCACCAGATCAGGTTGCCCTCAGACAGACCAGAAAGGAGACAGAGGTGCAGTTATATCTGCAACCATTACAGTCATAATGTACAACAGCTGACCAATATTTGCATAGAAGGGACCAATATGATGTCATGATATCTAAAGAGGTGTGTGTATATGTGTAGGAAAAGGAGAGAAAGAAGGGAAACAAATCATATTTGCATACTGCCAAGAAATTCAGTACTCGGGTTTCCAAATTTGACGTATAACATGACCTTCTATAGGCCACATTTGGTGCCTCATCATTGTCGTGCTCTAGAAATCTGGTGGGCTGGCCATAAAACCAAATGTAATCGTAGGTTTCAGGTTATAAGGGAGAAAGAGACCAGCCTTTAAGCAGAGCCCGGTTGGCAAGATCATATTGTCTGTCCCATCGGTGCCCCAAAACTGCTGTTCAAATGGCAGAGAAACAGGAGACTCCAAATTCAACTCACAATACCAAATCCAAGACTATATATAAAATGATCATTATCTACTGTTTGACCATTAATGAAATGCTTGAACTTGTTTGTGTCATATTTTCAGGACATGTAGTTCTCAGGAAGAAGGGAATGCCTTTTGACTAATGTGATTTAGATTGTGGAAGCAAAATGCAAGTTATCAATTAGTTCATTTTCTTCTGAGCCTCAACAGAAAGAAAGCACAGGCCAACTGAAGAAAGTTAGAATAAGAGAGGAAAACCAACACAGGTGAGAAGAGATACAGCTGGGATTCATTAAGGGCTGCATAAAGACATTGTGTAAATGAAGGCAATTACACTGACAAAATTTATCCCAGACTGATATTATAATATGTTCATCATAATATTACAACTAGTTTGCATCAAAACTTTTTCTCAGGTGAAAAATGGCTTTTTGAAAACAGAAATATTTGAGAAGAAAACAAATGGAAACGAAAATATTTTGTTTACTTCTCAAATTTTCAGCAAAAATTTATATATATATATATATATATATATATATATATATATATATATATATACCAGCTCTAAACATGACATCTTTGTTGCACCATCGGGATTTTATGACATCATCTGAAGGAATATGACAGAAATACTATTTTTTGTCCCTTTTAGAATCAGAGACTTGGATCTGTGAGATTCTGTATTTATCTTCCTCTATCACTGTGAGAAGGAGTGAGCAATCCAAACCAACAGTAGGAAAACGGACTGAAAATATTATTGATTATACATAAAACCACTATTAAGTTGGACTGCCAAATTCTTCCTTCAGATACAAATTCTGCCATAATGATCTCCCTGGGAGTTCTATATATAAATGCAACAGTAGAGGTCTTATATGTCAGTATTTAAATAGATTTAAACCTACTTTGTGTGAGATGCACCATTACTACAATCTCAGCTGGTATTCTTTGAGACTATGATTTGTTGCACAATTGTTGGCTCTTTCAACATTATTATCAAAAGACTTCCAACTGAACGGTGAGAGACCATCCTTCAAGCCTAGGAATCTATCATAAATGTAATGGGGAAAAGAAAGGGAGATAAAACAGATTGTAATAAATATGTTTGAGAACTTCAAAGCATAATGTAAAGAGGCATGTCTTTAACTTAAAGAATCAAGGTCAGCCTGTCCATGTAGATGAATATATAATAAATATGAGAAAACAAGCAAGTCCTGGAGTAGATATACAAGTACAGCAGTGGTCATACAAATAATATATGCAGGCACAAATCACTGTGCAAGAATGTATACTACAGATCCAGAATGAGTGTGCTAGAAATATGTAAAAATATGTTTTCAAAATATTGTTACAAAATATGACATTTCTAAGTATAACATGCATGACATGCATCTCTTACAAAAGCATCATCTGATTCTGATGGAGAACTAATGAAAATAAAAACAAACACACTCAAAAAAGTACTTCTTAAAAGCAAACAAAAGGGGTAAATTGGAATGATAGAAGAATCTGGAGTAGTAGACAAAGGTAGAAAAACCTTTTAGCTAATTCAGAAATTGAAGAGACAGAAAAATACACGGGCACTGGCAATATTATATGAGACTACAGTAGGTCTGAAAGATATAAACAAGATCACAGGGAAAAAATATTGTACACTCTGAAAACAGAAGAGAACTTTTTAACTACAGGTTACCTATGCTACAGTACATGTAATTACAGCTAGGCAGGAACTGGATTTTCCTATTTCACAGTAAATAACAGTTTTGAATTAGTTTCCATTCTCAAATGGAACAAAACCAAATTAAAATGGATTGATTGAGAAGTTTCACGTTTTATTCCAATTTTCAAAAATTATAAACAATTATTTGTTTTTCATAATAATATATAAAATAATTTTTGCAACAAAAAGTAATTAAAAAACCCAAACCCCAAAAATGTTCCATTCTGAAAATGCTGATTTGGAACTTTTTCACTTTATTGAAACATTTATTTCATTTCTTTCCTGAAACAAAGTTTTATTGAAAGTGACATGTTTCCATGAAACACTTCACTTTCGACAAATCAACATTTTCTGACAGAAAAATGTTCCGTCAGAAAATTTATGACCACCTCTCCATATAATATAGTACATAGGATATACTAGCCAAAGTTTTAGGTAGTTGAATTTGATGAGATCAGCCCTTGTGTGACTCTGTTTTATGGAGAAATAGTGTGGACTTGTGGATAGGGCCTTGGACTGAGAGTCGGAAGACATAGGGTGAAATCTTGACCCCACTGAAGTCAATAGCAAAGTTTCTATTGATTTTAATGGTGCCATGATATGACCTTGAACAAGTTACTTTACTTTTCTGTGCTTCCATTTCCCCATGCACCCTTTCTTTTTCTTGCTCATTTAGACTACAAGGTCTTCAGGGCAAGGAATCCTCTTACTATATGTTTATATAATATCAACAGTTAGAGCTTCCAGGTACTACTATAATATACACAATCCTTTTAATATATCATTTGTCATAAAAAAAATGAAATACTTTTATTAGACATAACATCAGAAGCACTCTACTGCAACACACATGTTATGCTTATAAGAAGCACACAATCTTTTTAAAGGGGATAAGGCAATACGCTGCATTTATTGAGAGTACAATTTAAGCATTAAAATCAGCATATACTTCCATTCACACACACATCAAAAGGCTTTGCAGCTTGATCTTATAGATAACAGTCCTTAGTGTTACTCGGTCAGTACCAGTGGCCAGCCCAAACTGCACACGAGGGAGTGGAGCTGGACCTCTGTCGAACACATTTGAAGCTCCAATCTTGATGCACAATGAACCCAAAGTCCCATGGCAATACACCCTTCTTTTATAGTGATACATTCCCATACAAGTCTATGGACCTTGCTGTGTCACACTGGAGCTGTCAATCATGAGGTATTCAAGGTTGCTCTTAATTAGCATTATTTTGAGTTATCAGGAGGATATGCAGCTGTTTCTTGTCTCATCCCTTTGGCTCAACTCCTTATCTTGTCCTTGGGGTGTATGCCTCTGCTTTAGGATGGTCCATCTGTCATCTGGGTGATTCTGCCTCTTGACTCCTTCACTCCCCTCTTGACCATCCAGCCCAGCTGTCTCTTCTCAGTTAATTAGTATACCATACATTCTTTGCTCACACACCAAACAGTAAATAAGGCAATAATTACAGCCCTAAAACTTCTATCCTTCTAAGAACAACCATTAATACAATCAGCAAAGAATAAACTCAGAACAATTTCTTCTTACTAATTCAAGGCTATAATTTCTTTTTACTAATTCAAAGCCAGCAAAATGGAGTATAAAGCAAAATGGAGTACAATTTACTCAACGCAATTTCTTCCCATTGGGCTTTTGGCCTATGCACATACATCCACACACCCTTTCAGAAAATTATCTTATACATGGAGATAATCAAGGGAAATAGGAAACAGTGTCCTTATATGGACAAAAGGGGGAAATGATAGGTTAAAAGCAATGACATAAAGAGCAGAAGGAAACGTGCAATAAAAGTGAACAAAGCAGACGGGGGGTGGGAGGTGGACACCTGATGTTACACATGTAGGACATAATTTTCAACCAAAGAGACTAAAATCAAGCAATGAGCAAATGAAGGAATTAAATGACAACACCAAACCAGAAATAAGAGATATATGAGAACTATCCATTATTTCTCCAAGTTTATTCCTCCCCTAGCATTTGTAAAACAAGTCACTAAAGGATTTGATGGAAAAGTAAGTACATTGCTAGTGGACAGACGTATGGGAGACTTCATTCCAGATTAAAAGATCAAACTGAAAAAAACACTAATATTAAAGTGTTTCCATCCAGACAGGTCCAATACACTATCAGTTGCCCCAGTACTTACTTTATCAGAAAGAGTAGCTGCCTTTTCTGAAAAGAGCTATGCATTAGTACTTGTCAGAAATTTTCTGATAAAACAGTTTCATCAGAAAATACTGATTCATCTAGCCCAAATGTTTAGCAAAAATGGTTTGGGTTTGAAGAATTTTTCAATGGAACTTGCATGGGTCCCAGACAGCTCAGCTGACAGGGAACCTCCAGGGTCTGTGGTTGAGGGGAAGGCTACTCTTCAGGGTCTGCCTTGCTTTCAGCAGAGTCCACAGCTCTGGGGCAGCCCTGTTACTCACAGAAGCAATGCAACTATCAAGAATGTCCAAATCAGTCAGCAGCTTCCCAGGTCTTGTGGGGGCACATTTCATTTCCTAAACATTTCCAACTTGCAGGAAATTAAAAAAAAACATTTCATTTTTAATTCTGTATGAGAAATACTGTTTTTTTTGGCCATCTCTGTTATGTATAGAGTGAAAAAGGAGCTGTTTGCCACAATATGTTATCAGGTATGACAAATTCAGTGTATATATACAGAATATGTCCCATATTGTGCTCCCAGTTACACTAATATAAATGCAAAGTAACTTCATTTTTTACCACAATTGCCTCAATTTAGCCCTGAACACAGCTCCAAGTCTGACCAGAGATAAAATCCAATATTGATTTTCTAATGTAAGTATTCTAGACTTAGATAAAATAGGAAGTAAGCAACCATCTGTTTTTTAAAAAGTTCAAACCTAATTGTTCCTCTTTCCAATTGGATGCAAATTGTTAAGCAAAATTGAAAGGAGACAAATGGGAAGAGAAAAATGCAAAAGATTCAACCCCAGCCAAAATAAAATGTACCACACACTCCAGCATTTTCCACATGTACAGCTATTTGTATCTTCCACTTTCAGTCTTTGCCAAAAGGCCCTCTGATCCCTCACTCTATCCCAGGAAGGCTATGGCAAATAGTTGCTTATGATTTATTTCAAACTGACAAGGATCACTGTCTGAACAATACTGAAAATTTTGAAGAACTTTGAAAAATAATCAAGATACAAGAAATATCACAATAACTGACAAAATGAAACAAGGTTTTGCAAGATATGAAATACTGGGAAAACGTGTCTGAGATGACCTAAATATGCCAGAGAAGAGTTCCTAGATATTTTTTCAAGAAGAGATGATTTTATACATGATACACATTCAACAGATTCCTACAAAACACAGCGAAATGGGTGAGTCGGCAAGAAACTGTCAAGAATCTTTTCAAAAAGCAAGCCATGACAGTAAGGATCCATATTTAGCTTAATTGAACCTAAGGACTGCTCTTATTAAAAGCACCGACTTTTTACTACTTATGGGGAGAAGAACTAGAAGACTTATTCCTACAAAAAATATATTATTTACTGCTGCTAGCTCTGTTAAGGGTAAACAGGAAAGATAAAAGGGAAACATTTCAACAGAACCAAATGAAAGAAATATTTTAGTAAAACCACTGCATTTGTAAATATCCTAATGAAATGAGATATCATCAGCCGGCATTGTGAAGGTAGCAGAACCAGCTGAGAACTCAGGAAACATTGCCAGATTTAGTCTTGTTAAAGCAAATTAAGGATGTTGAAAGGCTCAGCCACCATGGCATTGGGTACGGTATAAGAAACTAGATAGAGAGACAGATAAAATTAGGTTTCTCCTCCTCTGGTACTTAGCCATTTGCATTTTTCCTGAGGTGAGGGCAGTATGGTAAGGGTCTAAACACCACCTTCTCCACTCTTTTGAGGCAGACATTGGTCATGTGGCAGCAACATACTCATGTACACACTCCCCACCTGCCACATAGTGAGCAGCAACAGTACAGGCCAAGTATGCCCTCCCCCACAATTACACGGGTGGCTAGAGCATGAACAAGGCTACAGTGGCTGTAGCAGAAAGTTCCTTCTCCTTCATTCCACAAAGCAGTTAATCACATTAAATTGAATATAAGCACATTCCCCTCCCTGGTAGAATGCCCAGAATAAGGAGGCCAACCTGATCACTGGTGCCCTTTAAGTCATTCTGTTCATGTGTTAGTGTGTGAGAGCGGAGCCGCTTCAGCAAAAAAGCATTTCACAGAAAGTGTGATAGAAACTGTGAAATGTTATAAATGTTTAAAAACAAATTGTTTATGTGACAGGATGGATGGAGGGTGGGAAAGAGAGGCACACAAAAAACCCAGTAACCTCTGGCTGAAAATGAGCCTGTGCAATGACAGCAAGTATGGAGAAATACCACCAGGGTAATAGCAGGGTCATGGGTATTGTGGCATATTTGGAGCCACTCTGTAATAATTTCTGAATATAGTATGCTCATCTGGTTATTGGGATGTTTACTGTCTGAATATTTTGATTTAGATTCTCTCAGGAAAAACAAATAGGAAGAAAAATAATGGCTCAAGTTAAGCCACTTCTCAGCAAACACTTGAGAGTTGTTAAGATACAAAGTCAGGATAGGAAAAAGATCTGCACACACACAAAATCAAAATAACTCCGGTAGGTTTAAAAAGGAATATTCTCTCAAGAGAGGTGGATTATTTGGAGGAACCATGTTGAAGCACAGGCATTTCCTAGGGGTATCTGAAGAAGTTAAACCTGCCTAGCTGACCATCTGGGAATGGTGAGTCTCACATCCCCATGGGGTACAACCTAGACTGTGGGATCACTGAAGCCCCTTATAAGCTTCAGCCTGGGCTGTTTCTCACAATGCTATGCTAGTGACAAGCAGCAAACCCCTACATGTGCTGTGATCACTCAGCCATCAAAATGCGGAGACATATAGTCAGCTGAGTTGCATGAATGCTCTCTAAGCCAGTCATGAATTAAACACAGGGAGACTCCAGCCAATTCTCCTACCCCGCAAGCCTTGCACCCCAGAGATGTATCATCTTACACTGCTCAAGGTCTATTATTGAATAGTGCAAGCTCATTAATTAGTATGCCACTTCTTCAAAGGATAGTGAACATACACCAGCCTTTGTAATCTGAGTAGATTCCACAAGCACTTTTGACAAACTCACTGGTAAGGATAAAACATTAAAATAAATTTATTAAATACAGAAAAATAGATTTTAAGTGATTATAAGTGTTAGGCATAGAGCTTAAAGTTGATTACATAGGAAATAAAAATAGAATCACAATTTAAATTCTAAACTTCAACAAACTAAGCAAAATTAAGATTTGAATCAAACAGCTTTTCTCACCTCACTAGATGTTTGGAGCAGTTTACAGTTCTTAATACACAGGCTGAATTCTCTTCTCAGCCTGGGATCAATCTCCCCAATTCAAAGTCTTTGACTTCCAAATGATATTCCACATGTTGAGATGTAGGGAGGAAAGTGGCAAGTGTAGGGAGGAAAGTGGCCAATAGTCCCCATTGCGTATGTGTCCTTTCTGAGGCATCTATGGGATAGTGAAGTCTTCTTGATGGGCCATCAACACATGTCTGCTGGTCCTGATGTAAATCTGTCTTGTCAATGTTAGTTGCTCCTTTGTTGCCACTGAAAGGCTGGCTGTGGGTGTTTCCCATTTACCACATATTTTAGTAACAAACATACAGAAATACTTCATAACTTCACATATTTTAACAGTACATACAATTCAACTGCATAGCAATGTTCAACAGATGAACACTTCTTAATTGATACCTCACAGGACACACATTGTACAAGACATACCACTTGTTTTAAAACCCTTTTTCTCTGAATGCTTTGTTACTACTGTTAAACAAACAAACAAACAAACAAACTTCAGTTTTAAAAGGCCACCTGGTCATTATGTTCACCACTGGTCACAGACTTCCAAAGGGAAGTACACCAAGTGCTCAAACTCAGTCATATGTGCAGAATAATTATGATTGATACGGAGGGCGCTGTAGCCCAGGGCCTGGTGTCAGAGTAGGAAAATCATGTGATTCAACCCCAACAGAGGTAAAGACACAAGGCCTGATGGATTGAACTTGGAGAGCAGGTAGGGGACAGAGGTGCAGTTAGTCCTGTACCATGACAAGTATATCAAAGTATAGCAATGGGAGGAAAACATAATTAAATAGAAATGAATGCCTGTAGATGCTTTTTGCTCATCCAAATATTGATTTTTTGCTTAAGTGAAAATCTGCAAGCCATTGACCCATAACATATGAGCAAAAATAATGTTAAATGTCTGAGCTATTTACAGGAACTTTAGTCATGTGTAAGAGCAGAAAATGTGTACACACTGGCTCAAATAAAGAACAAACAGACATGCTCCTTCAACCAAAATTTAAAGCAAACCTTATTTAAGGTTCCAAATGTTTAACTAACTTTTCTATATTCCCCCCACCTCCCCGTTTGTATGTGCTTCAACACTTCCAAGCTGCTACTGGTACCATGAGAGGAAATACCAACTTACAAGCCCCAATTCAGGAAAATTTTAATTTTAAGCATATGCTTGTCTCCTTGCAGTCAATGGTTCTTAAGCACGTTTAAATGTTTTGCTGAATAGGCATGGACCTAAACATGCACTGAAGTGATTTCCTGAATCAGAGAGTTATTGAGGAAGGCTATTCTTGCAGTTTGGTAGTTCGGGCAAAAACTGGAAACTTCACAAGAATGCCTTATCTCAGGAGATCACAAACCTGATTTTGCAGGCTCATGAAGTTTGGATAAGCATCCAGACTTTAGATTGCTTATCTATATTACATCCCTGAACCTTGAAAAGTTCCCATATCTGTAGTCCTAACTAATTTTTAATAAAAATTGCAGAAGAAATTTTAGTACAATGATCTGATGGATTAGACTGTAGAGTATCTTGTAATACATCTGAGAAGTCATTATAAACTGTCATGATAATGACCCACAAACCAAAGGCCTTGGCAGAGCTATTATCATTTATCTCACCAACAAATTAATATACTTAGAGATTAAGCTGTCCTCAACTATACCTTGTTGCTGATAGTAAAATAGAAAAATACAGTCTCTAGTACTATATTCTATAATTGTTATTTTGCTTTGATTTTACTATTAATTGTTTATCATACCCTCATAGGGGAAATCTGAGACCAGAGAAGAATAATTTTGTATCTAACCCGTGTCCCTTTATCAAGTACATAATTATGTATATTCCTGCTAATAGCTGTTATTTAAATAATCTGAGGAGATTGCAAAAAGAAATTGTAATAACAAATCTCCTGTACTCTGGGTTTAATAATACTATCTAAAAATTAAAAAGGAATAAAATCAATCCTGAAAACAATTGCTTTGCAATAATGTGAAATGTCTGATATACTCACCAAAGCAAACAAATTTAGAGTTACTGTAATAATTAATATGTAATAAGTAATATGTACTTTGTGCATCTTCTATCTTTGTAAGGATAGATAAAGTTTAAAATGAAGTTCCGAGACATTCATAAAATCAATTGAAGTAGAACCCCTATTTTATGAACTGGGACCAAGGATTTCATAAAGCTGAAAAGTTCATAAAATTGAACATCACCAAGTTACAGCAGATACCAAGCAAAAGTTAATGTATTAAACATTTGCTGTAGATAACAAATAGTAACAACTGTATATAGTGTGCCTGATTTCCTTTGTTTAAAAGACCTGCATCTTTTATTTGCCACCAAATCTCTTAATCTTTTCTAATTTAAACAGCCACTTGAACTTTGGCTTCCGGATTGTAGTCACATTCAGTGTCAGAAAGTTGGTTTCAGTGGCAAGAAAATCTGCTCAGATACCTCGTTGCTCACAAGATCAATGTTCATAAAATTATTCTGCTGTGATTGCCTTCCATTTGTGCCACTGAAAAATGTTTTCTGTGAGCTATAGGCCAAATTTATTGACTTAATGGAGTTACATCAAGGATGCATTTGGCCTGGTGTATCCATGTCGCTCTCATAGGTATTAACTTCATGGCTAATTCTATATAGTAATATTATCACCTTCTGTTATATATCTAAAGTATCTAGAGTCTGCATTATGGGTGATATGTGTACTGCTCTCTGTCTACGTCAGACCTCTTGATGTCAATGGAGTTTAGAAGCATGGATAGAGGGGATAAGTATATAATCTAAAGTCTAATTCCCCATATTTTTGCAGGATACTTCAGCAAACCACAGCCTTCTTCTCCCCAAGAAAACTGATGATCTTATTTTCCTAACATATGTAGTTTAATACATAGTCATAATGAAATGAGTTAACAATGGTAGTTCTACTTGAATTTTCTTCATTTTGTGAGTTTAAATTGGAAACATATGATCTAAACACAGTGTGGTGGCTTATTCCACATAAACCCTGAGGAGAAGAAAATGTGTAATATATACTGGTCTTTAGCTCAACAGCTTCCTTTCTGAAAAAAATAAAGAGGAGTGTAATACAGTACATATGATGCATACTCTGGAATCAGAAATGCCCACTTTTTGAAGGGCTAGATCATTGAATACCCATAAGCTTTGAAAAATTCCATACACGCCACTCTACCTTTCTCATATTCCTAACATTTAATACATGACACATACCATAAAGTGAATAAAAGGATAACCAGATAAATGTTATCATCTTTCTTTTCACAAGGTCAGTTCCTTAAAGACATTCTTGCAGTCATCACTGCAGTTGTTACCTTCTTCTCCAGCTCAACTTTTCATCCACCACCTGCAGCACTACCAGACCCCAAATCCCCTACTATGCCTGGTATGCACATTAGTACAAATCTTCCCTTAGGCCAACTGCTAAATTTTGATTGCCACCTGGCCTTCCTCTCTTCTTCGCTTCATCCATCTCATTATTGTTGCTCCTTTAGCTGCCTCTCCAAAGAAGCACTTCCAAAATTGATGCCTACTAGACCTAGGTCATAGGTGGCTGATAGCTCTGGCTTTTTGGCTAACTTCACTATAAAATCCAAACAGAATTATGAATTGCAATCATAAATTCAAGAGAATGTTAGTTTACAAGATTTCTTGTTCCTAATTTTTGTATAGGTAAAGTATTTTTTAGATGGTGAAGATGACCAACAAACAGGCAAAACATATGACATTTTGTGTATCACATGGAAAGAAAGGAGCACTGGAAATCAGTTTAGATCCTGGGTCCCTCGTCTTTTGCAAATCAGTTTCAGCTGCCTGATTTACTTTTGAGTGAACTTCAACAACTTGAAATCTATAAAAATTGCCATAGTAACTTTATTTCATCATTTCTGAATCCATCCCAATGTCCTGAAATGTCTTGTTATCAAAGAGAATATTTAAAGATTTTCAGTGCCTCATGTTGTTTGTTTCTCCCATTTACCGTCAGACTGAGGAGAAAGTATGCAAAGAGAACACAAAATTGCACAACATTATTCAGGCCTTATAATGAGAACTGTAACACGTTCTTACAAATAAAACACCATTTTGCCATTTCTGTTAAAACAGAGTTTGTATAACAAGACTGGAAAGTTTTCAGAGTAGCAGCCATGTAAGTCTGTATCAGCAAAAAGAACAGGAGTACTTGTGGTACCTTAGAGACTAACACATTTATTAGATATCTTCTTACTATATGTTCCATTCAATGCATCTGATGAAGTAGGCTGTAGTCCACGAAAGCTTATGCTCTAATAAATTTATTAGTCTCTAAGATGCCACAAGTACTCCTGTTTTTTTTTTTAAGACTAGAAAGTGGCAGACATTCCAAGATTGAAATTGTCATACTGTCTGGAGTGGCTCACAACCAGGAGTGCCTACCTCAGGGCAGCCTGTCAAAACCCAAACCTGGTGGTAAGTTCTAAAATTAGATTTCACCAGTGACAAATGTGAATGCCTGAATCACTATAACAGTCCCACCATGGAGTCCCAGATAGTCCCCTAAGACTCTCCACTCTATCTTGCCACCCAGGCAAGCTCGACTTAGTGATGAGTGGTCATTTACACAAAAAAAATCACACAATATTCAGGTTCCAATCCCAAGAGAACAGTCACTTACCCCAGATCAATTAGTACCCGAGATCTTACAGCAGAGACAACACCTGTAGCTAACCCTGTGATAAACTATTTAAAGGTTTATTAACTCTTAAAAATAAATGAGAATTATTTACAGGTTAAAGCAAGCAAACATAGACACAAATGAGTTTCAATCTAAATCCTAAGAGTGACAGAATTGTAGTGATCTGTCAGTTTAAAATATCAGAGAGGTAGCCATGTTAGTATGGATCTGTAAAAGCAGAGGTTAATTCACTCAGGGAGGATGAGGCCCTCTTCTAGCAGTTGAGGTGTGAACACCAAGAGAGGAGAAACTGCTTTTGTAGTTGGCTAGCCATTCAAAGTCTTTGTCATTTGCAAATTTGACACCATCAGCTCAGGATTAAACAAAGACTGTGAATGGCTAGCCAACTACAAAAGCAGTTTCTCTTCCCTTGGTGTTCACAACTCAACTGCTAGAAGAGGGCCTCATCCTCCCTGATTGAACTAACCTCATTATCCCTAGCCTGATTCTTGCTTTCATATTTATACCTGCTTCTGGAAATTTCCACTACATGCATCCAACGAAGTGGGTATTCACCCACAAAAGCTTATGCTCCAATATGTCTGTTAGTCTATAAGGTGCCCCAGGACTCTTTGCCACTTTGTCAGTTTAACATGTCTTTCAGGATGGACCCAGGAGGTAACCTCTGGAGATCTCTGTCTTCAGTTTGGTGTCTCTGGTCCGGTGAGAGGTCAAATATCAAAAAGATGGGAAATTTTCCTGTGGCTTTGTTTTATATCCTTTATTCAGTCTCCAAGTCCATAAGACAAACTTCCTTGCACATAGTATTTCCAAAGTGTGATAGAGCCATTAACAAATCTTTTGTATTGGAATATCCCTTGATGCCCATCTGATTTTGATAGTTCTTCTGAAGGGGCAGGAGGAAATACTCTTCTCATATGCACTCACAAGTTGAGAGAAAACATTTCCAAACTAATAAAGCAAAACTTACGTATTTCCTTATACAAACATTAGAAATAAGATTAATGCATGCAGCAACTTATAAACATTCTATAGAGTCTAAACACTAATACATTCTTAAAAGACTAATACCTACTTTGAGCAACACTAACACATAAGTGAATTGTTCTGGTCTCCAGCTATGAGTTTATCAGTTCTTAGCTAATGCCTGCAGCCTTGGCAAGAACTGGCGGCATGCCTATCAGCATCATAGAAATTATAACTGAAATGTGTTTAAAATGAAACCATTTGAATATGAACAGAAATGGATACAAACATTATCCCTTGAATGGGTTTCTTGCCCTTATTTATTGTTTATTCAGAGAACCTATGAAACCCTGAAATGCCAAATGAAGTTAAGCAGATGAAACACAAACTTTAGTCAACTGAAAAATAAGACACCTTGGAAATATGTAAATGTAGGGTCATGTTTCACTAATGTGACAGGGTCGGGCCAGATGGCTATATGATAGTAACAGAAGGTAGATATATTAGCCCCAGGCTAAGTAGGTCCCTTTTCCCTGGGTAAGGTAACAGGGAAGGTTCCAGAACAATCAGGAACCTTCTGGAGACAATTAAGACAGGCTGATTAGAACACCTGCAGCCAATCAAGAAGCTGCTAGAATCAATTAAGGCAGGGTAATCAGGGCACCTGGGTTTTAAAAAGGAGCTCACTTCAGTTTGTGATGTGCATGTGAGGAGCTGGGAATAAGAGGCACTAGGAGCTGAGAGTGAGAACGTGGACTGTTGGAGGACTGAGGTGTACAAGCATTATCAGACACCCAGAGGAAGGTCCTATGGTGAAGATAAAGAAGGTGTTGGGAGGAGGCTGTGGGGAAGTAGCCCAGGGTGTTGTAGCTGTCACACAGCTGTTCCAGGAGGCACTCTAGACAGCTACATTCCACAGGGCCCTGGGCTGGAAGCCCAAATCCTCCCAACTCCTGGTCAGACACAGGAAGAGTTGACCTCGACTGTGGGTTCAGAAAAACGGCCAAGCTGAGGGCTGCTGTTAAGCTCCAAGGCGAGCAAATTTGCCAATAAGCGCAAGACCCACCAAGGTAGAGCAGGAACTTTGTCACACTAACCTTATGAAACAAATACTTCTGCTATTACAAATAAGCTCAAACACCCTAAAGATTGACAGGGCACATACCAAATATTCCCCACAACACTCACTACCATCAAGTGGAACTGAAATCGCTCAGGATTATGCTCTTGCGTAAGTGTTTGTAGGATCAAGACCTAAAAGCCTCAGCGAGTTAGCTTTTACTTTGTGTTTTCTTTCGTATTGGGTGATGTTGTCTTGCTTCATTATAAAATGTCACAAGGTTGCACTAACTTACAACATTTAGGAGAGCAAGATGGCAGCATATTCCCAGTCATGGAAAGATAAATATTTCCCTCCCCTCATTATAAAATCTCCAGTTGTCCACCATTGTCTTTCAAAGATTTTACACGCCGTTGAAAACAGTGTGTTACTCCTTTGAGGAAGCATTAGTGGAAGATATTTTTAAAATAGTAATTGAGTTATTTCTCTTTTTACAAGTGTCCAAGGTCAAAGTCTTGTTAAAATTCAGCTGTGGGGTAGGGAAGTAAATGTTATAGGAAAACTGCTCTAATTTTTAGTCTTGTCTAAGGTTGCTCCTGTTAGTTGTTAAGCAACTCTCAGAGCTGCAGCGCATCCTCAGTCCCACTGACTTGGTATTTTGCAGGGTCAAGCTCTTAGTGCCCAATCTTACAAACACTGCCATGAGAAGTCCCGCTGACATCCATGGGATTGCTCCTGACAGTAAAGTGCTATAGTGAATTGTAAATGTTTTCAGGACTGGGCCCTTAGAGAACTACAATCAGGGCGGGGGAGGGGGGAAAGAGGGGGCGGAATCCTTAATGTGAATGCGGATGTTCAACAAGGACATTTCAAAGCAATATTTAAAAACCTGTGAAAATGTTTCCACATCTCCCTTGATATAAGCATCTGTGAAATCCCTGAGGGCTGCTAGGTGAATGCTAGCTAATTGCAACAGGAAACACAACTTTGACAATGTCTGTCAGGAGAGGAAGATCCATGCTGCAGGCAGACACACACACAACAGCAGGAGTTTTGACAAACAATCGGCACTCTTGGGATATCTGTGGGTTTCTGGAGGTGAGAAAGTGTGCTTTCCATAGATGCACAAAGTAACTGAAAAACAATTATGGAATTTACCTTAAAAAATATAAACTCTAGAAAAATCTCTGCTTCTCCCTGTGCATCTTTCTGCCAGGAGCTTTGATCCATATGTCCTGACATTATCATACTGACATTATCACTCAAAGGTTCTCTTTCTTTCTAAATCTTTTTACTCCTATTAACTCTTCTCTTCTACCTTTGCCCCTCAAAGGTCTGAGTCCAGTAAAACACTTAAGCACATACTTAAATTTAAGCCTGAATAGCCCCATATAAGTCAATGTGCTTAAATACTTTTGTATATTGGGATCAGAGTGCTCATTACTTTGCTGGACTGTAGTTGTTTAATCTTGCCCTACATAGATCTCTGCTCCTCATGTGGATTTTATGTAATATCCTCTGCCTATTCTGCAATCTATCTATGGTACTCCTAGGTCCTTCATTAGCAGAGTCTTCACAATCTATAATGTATTTATCCTCACAACATTCCTGTGAGGTAGGGAAGTGCTGATATTCTATTTTATAGACAGGGAACTGTGGCACAGAGGGACTAAGGCCAGATTTTAAAAGGTTTTTAGGTTTCCTAACATCCATGGAAATCAATGGGAGTTAGGCATCTATAAATATCTCTGAATATTTGGCTCTAAATTACTTGCTCAAGATTACACTGGGATGTCTGTGCGGATCCATGTAAAGAGACTTCTGAAACCCTTTAGATCTTAGCCCATTTGCAAGCAAGCTATTTGGGTTCCAATCACATTTGTAACACCTTTCCTCCATGCTGCATATTGGTGGGGATAATATAGTCCTTGATTCTTCAGAGACCAAGCCAGAGTGAACCCTTCCTTTAGTTCTCTTGTTTTCTTTTGATGTTTTAGGATGTGCACTGTCTTGGAAATAGGGAGGATTCTTTCCCCTTAGTTTGAGTGTACACACACACCCCGTCCATTGATATAATCAGCTGTGAAATCCCTGAGGGGGCTGCTAGCTGAATACTAATTACAACAGGAAACACAACTTGGACAATGTCTGTCAGGAGAGGAAGATCAGTGCTGCACACCCTAAAACTGCAGCAGTGTTTAGACATTAGTAAAATTTATCATTACTGATCTCTGTAACTAATATTCTTCACTAAGACCCATTTCATTCCTGACTCCTGTTACATTGCCAGTTAAGTACTGTAAAATACAGCTTGCTGCGGTGAAACAAATCATCATGAAGTCAGCAGGAGACAATGCAGCTGAACTAATACAGTATGTATCTTTTCTCTGTTTAAAAACAGAGTTTTCCTGTAGTTCTTATATGGTTTCCTGGAAATATTTTACCGTATAAGGAATAATTCATGTCAGAACTGGTATGTCAGGTTTGAGATGAGCAAAGAGATAAGAACTGGCATCTGCAATACTACAACAAAAAAGTCAGTGACCTTCTTTTAAGTTAATTCTGGATACTATTAATCTTGCAATGGAATACTTTTTCTTTACATATTTAGAGCTAAACTCTACAGGGCTTACTCATATGAGTAGTCCAATTGATGTCTGTGTGTCTGCCTCCAGGCCTGACCCTCCGAGTCCTCCGAAGTATTGAATATTCTTAAATTCCAGTGACCTCCAGAAGCATTCAGCATTTTGCAGGACTGGGCCTCAGATTGATAACGGCTTCAGGTTGTGTCATCTGTCTATTCTGTCTAGGTTTATAAGTTATTCTCTGACAATTTTTATCTTCAGACTTTTTACAGAGGCCAAACCTTTACAGAGGCCAACCTTAAACTCCCCTTTGGACTTGTCTGCACATAAAAGCCATACCAATTTAACTATATGCAGTACAACACCCCTAGGGTAGATGAGTTGTAACAGTATGAAGTTGCTTTATAGCAGTATAGCCATTTACATACCAGAAGGAGAATAAGTCATACTGGCATGAGGTACCTTTGTACAGGTAGAACAGCATCCACACTGGAGTTATACATTTCAGTAAAAATTGATGCCCCTATCTCAAATAGTTATACCAGTACAAAAACTGAGTGGACCAGACATTATTCCTGTTTATTCTCAGACCCCAATCTGGCAGTGAGCAAAAGATCAGGAGCCACATTTGAACATATAAGAGTCTGGACCCTTAAAGGTGAAATAACTCTTGTCCTGAACAAAACCGAAGGGGCATGGTCCATGAATCCACCATGTAGAAACTTAAATACCCCTTACATCCTAGTGTATGGTGTGATTTCATATTGCAACCCTATACTATTATTACAATAATATGAACATGATTAATATTTACCCTCAGATCATAACAGCAAGCTGGGATCACACTTGGTACTCAGTGAAAAGTTCTCCTCTTGACTGTGAGGCAGAATTGATAGTTATGTGGTCGAGATGACACAATTGATGAAATCTTGTCCCTTCAGTGGGACCAGAATTTCACACAAGTAGTTTCTGCAGAACAGCAAACATGGAGGGGAGTTTGGACTGTGTAGAGCAAACCAATGCTTTTTTTTTGGCTGATATTTATAACTTGGATGCAAAAAATTGCTTCATGTTTGCAACTTTCCATACAGTATTTTAATGTAGCAGCATATTTTTTCTTCTACGACTTTCTTCCGATTATACAGGTTATCACCACATCTGGCTACATTCCCTCCCCCCTTCCCCCCCCGCCTCCTCCACCTCCCTGCTTTTTAACATTTTGCAGGAAATTCCTCTATAATTTTGACTACAACATTCGACAAATAGTGTAAAATGTCTATGATACAGAGGCTCAAAAGCTTCCAAAGAGTATTACAGTAACGACTGTTCAGCTGGACTTATGCACATTTCTTGATAATGAGAATACCAATCAGTTTGCGGTCAACTGGAATATTTCTGGCAATTGTAGTTATGTTTTTATGAGGAGGCACTTAGAGACCTTGGAGTTTTGAGCATCAGAAATGTAAAAGTTGATAATAAATAAATAATAGCACCAAAATGCTGATTGACATTAAGAAGCATCACATCAAAGCAGTGAATAACATCTCCCTGCTATGAATTAACTTGATAGCTGCAGCAGCGGACAAGATTATTTCATTTTGACCCCTTTGAAACAAGGGGATATGGTTTACTTTAAAAGTTTTTGCTTATTTATTTTAAAATACAATAAAAACAAAGAAAATTAAAACTCATGGAATCACTAGAATCAGACAACTGCAAGAATTATACTTAAAGCCTCAAATACCTATGGTTCAAAGGGACGAAACTAATCACATACTCAACCCATCCTGTTTTATGTAGATATCTCAAAATTACTCTCACTGAAGTCATTTGGGATTCAGTTTGAGAAGAATTGTAGGAATGAGTGCTGTAAAACTAATACCATGGCATAACAGGGCCCAATCTTATAAGGTCTTTATGCACAGAACACCCATAAGGTCAAGGGGTGAAATCCTGGCCCCATTGAAGTTAGTGGCAAAATTCCCATTGACTTCAATGGAGCCATGATCTCACCCCATAGGAGTTCCTTAATAAGGCCTGCTCCTGCTGCTATGAAGAGAATGAGTATGTCATGGGAAGAGGATCAGACCAACAGAGAGTTTGTAGACTTGTCCCCAGAATAGGATGAGGGCAGAATTTCAATCTGCTCAGTGGATTTCCTTGTCCAAACTATACAAATCAATTCAAGCCCTATTATGATTTTAGCACTTTTAGAATGTTTTCATAACTCTGTCTCATGGATAGCAAACCCCCAGAATCTCTCCTGAAGTCTGTTTTTGTGCATTTCTTGTTAGAATCCCTAGGGTAGCAAGTACTCATCAATTTCCCTTATCACATCACTGTGAGGTGCAGTGATTTTTAATAAGAAGTATGGCAGTTGTGTTTAGTTTCAGTAGTGCAGTGTTTCCCAAACTTCCTGCAGCCCCCATTAGCCAGGCATAGTGAACCGCGGCCAGCGGGAGCTGCGATCGGCTGAACCTGCGGGCACAGCAGGTAAACAAACCAGCCCAGCCCGCCAGGGGCTTTCCCTGAACAAGCGGCACCCAAGTTTGGGAAACACTGCAATAGTGAATCTAATCAATGTACCCAGTACACATGAGACAGTGCTGTTATAAAAAGGCACATCATAATGAGGAAAGACAAACTTGGATGCATCATTTTATATCATGGGGAAGTTAATTCCGTTCCTTAACACAGTGTAAGTACTTTTTAAGTCAAGAGAATCATTTTAGAAGTATTTTGCCATCCTGTCTTGCAGACATACTGAAGACTATTTTGGATACTCAGTAAGCAAGGTAGGAAGTCAGTTCATACCATATTCTATTTTTCAGCCAGTTGACACAAGATTCCTGTTTTGTGAAGATTCAACCATTATAGTGTCATGTTTATTGCTTACACATGTAACCTCTTCAGGGCCAACTGAAATGCAAACTAGTCATTGAGGACTCATCATTCATATTAGTATTTTCAGACTTGGTATAGTTTGTTTTATATCTCAAGAAAACCAAGAGTTCATCTATCACCCATGTTATGGTCTGTAACAAACATCCGGGCAGAAAGAGAAAGCGAAGAGGGGAGGGGATAAGTGGTACACCATCAGCATATACAGCTATCAGGTTGTTTTCCTTCATTGTCTATGCCTCATATGATGACAACAGTTTCAAAGTACTCAGCCCAAAACATCCATTTGAGAGAAAAAGCACAGAAAAGAACAAAGGACATACTTGAATATTAGAAATATGTGATGGCCTATGTTTTTATGTAGAGTCTAACTAGGATAGATTTTGTGGGTGTTTTATTTTGCTTGTAATATTTTTCCCTCTGGTAAGTATGTTCACAAGTGTTAGGATGGTGCATTAAAATTAAAATAATAGCAAGTGAAAATATATCAGTGATACAAAATACATTTTCAGTAGTCCTTGAATTAATTGCTTTGTAATATTCAAGATGCAAATGAATGCAGATTTATTATCAGGGCTGAATGCCCATCAAATCCGCACAAACACACTCCTGGAACCCTGACCTGGGATATTCTATCTGCTACCCAAGATCCATAAACCTGGAAATCCTGGACGCCCCATCATCTCAGGCGTTGGCACCCTGACAGCAGGATTGTCTGGCTATGTAGACTCCCTCCTCAGGCCCTATACTACCAGCACTCCCAGCTATCTTCGAAACACCACTGACTTCCTGAGGAAACTACAATCCATCGGTGATTTTCCTGAAAACACCATCCTGGCCACTATGGATGTAGAAGCCCTCTACACCAACATTCCACACAAAGATGGACTACAAGCCGTCAAGAACACTGTCCCCGATAATGTCACGGCTAACCTGGTGGCTGAACTTTGTGACTTTGTCCTTACTCATAACTATTTTACATTTGGGGACAATGTATCCCTTCAAATCAGTGGCACTGCTATGGGTACCCGCATGGCCCCACAGTATGCCAACATTTTTATGGCTGACTTAGAACAACGCTTCCTCAGCTCTCGTCCCCTAACATCCCTACTCTACTTGCGCTATATTGATGACATCTTCATCATCTGGACCCAAGGAAAAGAAGCCCTTGAGGAATTCCACCATGATTTCAACAATTTCCATCCCACTATCAACCTCAGCCTGATCCAGTCCACACAAGAAATCCACTTCCTGGACACTACAGTGCTAATAAACGATGGTCACATAAACACCACCCTATACCGGAAACCTACTGACCGCTATTCCTACCTACATGCCTCCAGCTTTCACCCTGACCACACCACACGATCCATTGTCTACAACCAAGCTCTGCGATACAACCGCATTTGCTCCAACCCCTCAGACAGAGATAAACACCTACAAGATCTCTATCAAGCATTCTTACAACTACAATACCCACCTGCGGAAGTGAAGAAACAGATAGAGCCAGAAGAATTCCCAAAAGTCACCTACTACAGGACAGGCCTAACAAAGAAAATAACAGAATGCCACTAGCCGTCACCTTCAGCCCCCAACTAAAACCCCTCCAACTCATTATCAAGGATCTACAACCTATCCTGAAGGATGACCCAACACTCTCACAAATCTTGGGAGACAGGCCATTTCTTGTCTACAGACAGCCCTCCAACCTGAAGGAAATACTCACCAGCAACCACATACCACACAGCAGAACCACTAACCCAGGAACCTATCCTTGCAATAAAGCCCGTTGCCAACTGTGCCCACATATCTATTCAGGAGACACCATCACAGGGCCTAATAACTTCAGCCACACTCTCAGAGGCTCGTTCACCTGCACATCTACCAATGTGATATATGCCATCATGTGGCAGCAATGCCCCTCTGCCATGTACATTGGGCATACTGGACAGTCTCTACGTAAAAGAATAAATGGACACAAATCAGATGTCAAGAATTATAACATTCATAAACCAGTTGGAGAACACTTCAATCTCTCTGGTCACTCGATTTCTGATCTCAAAGTGACTATCCTTCAACAAAAAAACTTCGAAAACAGACTCCATAGAGAGACTGCTGAATTGGAATTAATTTGCAAATTGGATACAATTAACTTAGGCTTGAATAGAGACTGGGAATGGCTGATTCATTATAAAAAGTAACCTATTTCCCCTTGTTTATTCTCCCCCCCCCCCACTGTTCCTCAGACGTTCTTGTTAAACCCTGGATTTGTGCTGGAAATGGTCCACCTTGATTATCATACACATTGTAAGGAGAGTGATAACTTTAGATAAGCTATTACCAGCAGGAGAGTGGGGTGGGGGGAGAGAAAACCTTTTGTAGTGATAAACATCCATTTTTCATGGTCTGTGTGTATACAAACATCTTCTGTATTTTCCACAGTATGCATCCGATGAAGTGAGCTGTAGCTCACGAAAGCTTATGCTCAAATAAATTGGTTAGTCTCTAAGGTGCCACAAGTACTCCTTTTCTTTTTGAGAATACAGAGTAACACGGCTGTTACTCTGAAACATACCTGAAATGTTTACTGCTAGCTGGTAACAATAGTTTGCAAAACTTGCATGTTTTAATTTTCCTAGGAGACCCAACAAAGGGAAATTTCTATAAGGGGCTTCATTCTCTCAGGGATACATAAGGAACGCCAGAAAATTTTTGATTAGTTTTCACCATAGCTATATCTCTGAAGCTCTATTTATATTCATAATACATTAGATATAGCCAGGATTGCTTTGAATTCATCTGTTCTTTTATGATAAGCATATTGATGCATTCAGCAGTTCAGAGACCTCAGAGGTCAGTAAAAGACTTTTCTATTTTTTTAAAATGGTGAAATTACTCTGAAAAGGTGTTTCTATAGCTTTTTATAAAGAACAATTAATTTTCAATAAAGTCTTGATTAATTGTTCTTAAATGATTGTATAGTTAGAAGGAAAAGGTAAGACTTTTCCGTGAGTGCTATGCAAATATTGGAGTAAAATATAAATTCTGATCAAGCACATGAGCTTTTAGCCTAGAATTTAAACATATTAATTTTTCCAGATGAAGCCTCATTCATGAGATTCTAATCATGTTTAATAGTGTAGTGATTAAACCACAGCTTTAAGAGTTTAGAAACATTTTTCTAAACTAAGATTAGGGCTAAGGTCTTCAAACCACCTAAGAAACTTGGACAACCATTTCTAGTAGCATTTAACAGGAGTTGAGCACCCAAGTCACCTGGATGATTAAAAATCTCATCCTACAGTGCCAGTTCTTCCATCCTCTGAATATGATTCAAAGCCTCAGGCAATGAGATTTTTTTCTGTTGACTTCAATTTCGATCAGAGCTCCTCAGCTACAAGAATGAGAAAAGATCAATTAAAATGAGTGACAATAAAACCCAAACATCATCTGTTCTGTAGATGACACGTTTAGCAGAAACTCTGTCTGAAGGAGAGGGTTGTTTTGGGGGGTTGGTTGGTTGGTTTTTGTCTTTTTGTATGTGGGTGTGACTTTTTTTTTTAATTATTTAGATTTTTTAAAAAATCCTTCTTCCGGTAAAGCCAAGTTCTCTCATATTGTGAACTTAATTGTAAAGAGCAACACATCAAAATAGCACATCTCATACACGCTGCTCCTTGTATCCTATTAGGATTTGTGCAAGGGAATTCCTTTTCACTCATTCCTCAGGGACAGCCTCACTGGTTGGAGGTTACCACTTCTCCCCCATCTCTGGGGATAAGACCCTGCCCGGGGGTTATTATTCTCTACATTGACATATGCTCTATCCTCCTTTCTTGGGCACTGAGAGAAATGGAGCCAGAATGCTGGGTGTGTGTGGGTGGGGTGGGAGGGGAGTCTTCATCCTAACTAGAGCTGACCAAATAATGACATTTCCATCCTCTGAGAAATTCTGATATTTCATCATTTGTTCGTGTTCTGAATCAGGATGAAAAGTCAAAACGTCAACCCTTTTCATGGGGAAAAAAGTTTGAAACATTTGAGTTTGGAAATGGAAACATTTAATTCTGGTCAACATTAATCTCTGCATTCACCTGTGCTGCCACAGTGCCTCATGAAAGTTGTATTTCTGAGTCCTTCATGACCCCATTGTTCCTATGGGCCCTGCTCCCAGCCAGACTACATCTTCTATGGTGACTGGTGCTCACCCCCTTGGCTGAGACACTATGGTGCATCATGGGACTTACTCTGTTTAGATTTTACCGAAGAAAAATTCTGCCACAGTTATTCTTTTTCTGTGAAAAAATTTGATTTTACTATTTTGTGATTGGAAAATGCTGAATTCAAAATATTTCTACTGGCCCTAATTCCAATTCACCTCAGATATCATGGGATTTTGGAGAGGGGAGCTTTTTTTACTGGTGAGTGAATCTCCAGATAACCCCTCTAGTTCCTGGTATTATCAGATAATTGGAAAAACAACAGCTCTCCTGGTATTTCTACTTCACATGAATCAGAAACAAAATACAGTCCCAAGGTTTTACTTCCATTCATAGTACCAAACTTTGGACTTCACTTTGGGCCTAGGTTTGAAACCATTCATCAAAAATTGGAGGAACAAGGTGTTAAGATATTGAGTTCCAGTTTTGTACCTTCTCTAATTTTAAATAGAGAAATTTTTCAGTGCCAAATCAATACTTGGTGGTATGATTTAATAGTGGATGGCTGGGCAAAGGGTAGTGACTTTTGCATGCTAAAACACCCAAAATATCCCTGCCTCTCTAGCTTAAACAAGAAAATCTCATTTCCATTTCAAACTCTCCACTAAAACTTATGCATATTCCTTACTTCCATTTGGAAACATGATTAATTTTTTCATTAAACTATGTTTCAAATTAGAAACGGTATTTTAATGAACAGTTGAAGTTAAGAGTATTTTCATTTCTCCATTTTTGTAGTGTGAACCTTTCCCCCTCCCATTCCCATAAAAATGCACTGAAAAGGTTGAAAAGATTTTTATAAACTACTCAGAGTGATGTTATCTGTATATATATGGGCGTGCGTGCACACACACACACACACACATATTGCTCTTGTACTGGAGAAAAGCAGGGCTAGGAAGTCAATCTGGATCAGTATTATTTGAAATGACTGGATTATGCAGCAGTAATTGTTTTCCAGCAGGGATGACTAAAGAGAGGTACCATTTAAAAGTTTTTTTTTTAAATATAACTTGGAAGATAGGTCATATCTATGATGGGTGAAAGTCTGACTCCACTGAAAAAGTTAGTGAATGTTTATTTTGTTGTAATTTACTTCAATAGGGCTGGGACTTCACTATATATATATATATATATATATATATATATATATATAAAAGATACTTCATTTTGCATGAAGCAGCTGTTTTCCAATTTGCTCAACTGTACAGTCAAAATGAGTGAGGTACAGCAGGTAGAGTAAATTGCCACAGTGAGACTAGTTCAGAATTATTTGAACCTCCAAGTGCTATTCCTCATTCAAGGATAAGTACAGAGTTCTCCACATCTTGAATACTGACTCATGTCTTGTACCAGCAACTAAATCACAGATTTCTCTCCACTATCCCAGGCTCCTCTTTGGCACCACAATAAAGAATGTGTGTTTGTGTATATCTGTATATACAACAGTGAAATAATGTTATAATTTCTGTCTCTTCCACTCTCTCTCCTTAATAAAAAAATAATAAAAACCCCTCCACATATGAAACAACAGAGGTAGGAAATGACCTTCCTTTTAATTACCTTTAGTCCCATCCAGTGCAGTATGGCACCTGTACATGAATGCCCAATTGTGTATCATTATTTTCAAAACATTTTAACTTTCCAACCCTGTAAAAGTTGTCACAACTTTCTCTTTCTGTCATCTGGTACATGAAAACACAAATGATAATGACTTTATCCTGTCATACACCTACCTCCTCCCAGCTGTATAACATACTTTTAAATCCTTAAAGGCTCCCACCTGCCAGTTTGCCTAATCCTATTTATAGACAAAACCATCAGTGGGACAGAGGTAGCTAATGTAATGTATGCCATAATTCATGGGGAGGAATCCCACCCATAACAAATCTTCCTTAATACCTGGTCATAATGAATGTTTAAGGTATTCTGGCAGTTATGGAGGCAGCTGCAATTAAATTGCTCAATGAAATGCATATATTTAATATTCAAATGTTGTCTGCTTTTCTTAATATGGATAGATGGAATAAAGTGGAAGTGGAGTGAAGAGCTCTGAGTTGTGCTTGCTGAACAGTTCAGATTAATTTATGAAAACATTTCTGAATGAAAGCACTTAGTTTGATTTGCTGTGGTTCATAGGATCATATTATTCAATATTCACAAGTATTTTACAGCTATCTGTCTAGATACTATATGGCCCTCTTTGTATCTCAGTTCCTCTAAGTATTCAAAAATAGAATTAAAATCTGTCTCTTTCTTCCTTCCCAGACTGTAGGTAAAATGCATAATTTATTTGCTTATGTGCGGGGGGCTGGGGAGGGGTGTCTCAGAAGAAATTATTGGATGAAAGCTAAGTAGGAAAACTGAGTTTTCCATGCAGTCCTCAAAGTGGTTTGGTCGGTGGCCATTCATTTAATGAAGGATTGAGTTTAATACTCTATGCCCAGCTCCTATGGCAATTATGCTCCTGCTCTCAAAACCTTCCATAATGGTAGACACAATTATTTTTTTCCAGTGTAATTACTCCTGTAGGTGGTCATGAACACAGAGGAAGGGGTTCTCCCTCAGGGAGGTAGAGCCAATTCCATGGAGGACTGAATATTGAGAAGGTTCTTGAACTGGATACTGTAGTCACTGCAGAGCCACTGCAGAAAATGGGACAATGATGTGATGTGTTCATGACAGCCTGTGTTCCAGGGAGCAGACCTGCAACATTTTAGGAACTGTTTTAGGATGTGTGGTTATTTCTTAGTTATAATAAGTTGCAGTAATCAAGCTTGGAGATCACAAACACATGGATCATTGGGGTCGGGGCTATGTCCCATAAAGTGGGGTGTTATCCTCTGGCTGGCCACAGATGGAAATTTGACATATTTGGCTATCATTGCTATTTGGATATCCCATAGACGTTGGGAATAAAAAGGGTCCAAAAGGTGTAGACTGACTTAATGTAAGAGCAGATGCACTTGGAATGTTATATCACCTCAGTGTATTCTGGGTTCAGCTTCACACAGCTGTTCTTCAATCCAGAGCTGATTTCAGCCAGACACTGAGACAGCTGGGAGATCATATGATTAATATTTGCTCCAGAGGAGAAGCAGAGGTGGTGGTCGTATAATGCTGATACTTCAGCTCACACATTGTTTCACCAACTGTACCAAGATCTTCATATAGATGTTGATTTGTATGGAATAAAAAATTGAGTTTTGTGGGACCCAGAAGATGAAAGTTTTGGAGGAAGAGGAGGAATGATTGCATATCTGAGCTGGAAGAAATGACCTAGTCACTTCAGTGTGTTTCCATTGAGGCAAGACAGGAATATTTGGTGAATTCAGTGGCGCCAAAATGTTGCAGTGAGGTCCAATAAGATGAATATATATGTTAGTCCATTGTCTGTGGACAGGAGGAAGTCTCCACCAGAACAACAAATTCTACTCTATCTTGAAGCCTGGCAGAAGAATCCAGGAAACTGGCAGTTCACATATGGAACCAGAGACTATTGTATGCTAGCTTTTCAGTTAGCCTGTCTAAAAAGAGGAGGTTAATCATTGAGCAATGCTTTGTGAGAGCTTTACTGGTAAGAAGTGTTTCTTTTAAGTACTGGTGAGGCTATTGCATGTTTTAAGGAGGGTAGTAGGCAGAGGTGAAAGTAAGCCGGTACGCCCCAGTACGGCTAACTGGCAAGAGCCAGTGCACCGTACTGGGGCAGCCTGGCTTTCCCAGGGGGCAATTTAAAGGGCCTGGGGCTCCCAGCTGTGGCTGAAGCCCCAAGCCCTTTAAATTGCCTCCAGAACCCCGCTGCTGGAGCCCTGGGGTAGCGGCTGAGGGGCTCCGGCAGCTGTTTAAAGGGCCTGGGGCGGTAGAAGCAGGGGAGCCGCAGGCCCTTTAAACAGCCCCCAGAGCTCTGGGGTAGCGGGGACTCAGGACTTCAGCTGCCTCTGCCGCCCTGCCCTTTAAATAGCTGCTGGAGCCCCGCCGCTTTGCCAGGGCGCCGATGCCTAATTAAAGGATCGGGGCAGTAGAAGCAGGGAAGCCCCGGGCTGCTACCCTGGTTGGGAGGAAGGCGGGGTGGGGGGGGGGAGGAGGAGAAGGGGAGGGGCACTTACCTTACAGGGTGGGCTGGGGCTGGCTCTGATCCCCTTCAGCCCTGCCCCTTCAACTTACTTTCACCCCTGATAGTAGGTTCTCCTCATCAAAGAAAGTGTTAGCTAGCTTTGATAGAAGGGATTCCAAATGTTGTGTACTGTCAGATTAAATCGATAGTGGAAGTGATTTTTGTCAGTGTTTCCATGATAATTTCTATGTGAATGGGCTGAATTCTTGGAAGGAGAGCAGACATTGTGTTTCTGGTCTTGTTCTCAGTTTGTTGAGTGCAATGACCTCTGAGACAATCCCAGATGCAGGCTATCGTCTCTGAGAAATAAAATGATAATTCCTTGCAATTACAGATGCTGTATTACAAATTTGAGCAGAGGCAATCTAGATTTAAAATTAATAATCTCTGGAAAAGTTTTGCAGGGGGTGGCTTTTGGCAAAGGAGAAGTAGGTTCTCTTGGTCACCTTTATAGCTATGATATATGGGGTGCAGAAATTCTGTGTAAATGAGTCTGCATAATACTGTGTTATGCTTGATTTTTCTTCCTCCCCACTTTTTCTGTCACAACATCCAAGAACTATGGTTCTCTTTGTGGAGAATAGGGTAAGGCAGGGCTTTTTCAGTGCTACTGTGTCTATAGCACGAGATAACCTTGGTTGCAATGCCTTACTAATTCTTCTAAATCTTGGACAAGAGGGTATGTATTGGATCCTGCAAGGCACCTAACTTTAACAGAAACGCTACTTCCTTTTGCAAAGGTGTGTAAACAGCTAAACCTGTTGCTCCTGCTTGTCCCTCTCCCAGGAAACCACTCCCAATAATCTGATTTAACGCAGCCTTAAGCGTCAATCCCAAACACAGATGTTATCTCTCTGCAACTCTTGTCTTCTCTCTCTCCCTCTTAATCTGTCTCTTCAACCCTTCCCTTCACACTTCACTCTTGATTGTCTTATTATTAGTTCTTCTTTCCTTGTTCTGTTCCTCCTCCTCTCGCTCCTTGGCTCTACCTGTTCCTCTGTGGATCTTCCACTGACACCCCACACGATGCCTTTTTATTCCCCTCTTGATTCAGTCCCCAAACCCTACCACCGCTGATCACTGCAGTAATACTCCTACCTGATCCCCAATTTTCCTTACAACTTTAGGCTTCTGCCTAATCCAGTTTTTGACCCCCAAACTTTTCTCCGCCACTGCTGCTTGCTACTCTGCCTCTGAAGATCCTAACTGACTGGTGGGTCTGGCAGCTTCTCTGCTGGCTCTTGAAATGCTGCTTCCTCTTATTGTCCTGTCACTCAGAGGCTTGTATGTTCTGGACTACAACTAAATATAATGAATCTCTCAAACCCCAGGGCACGGAATGCTGAGTTTGCCCAAAGCAAATATCCCCAAATACCCCAAATCATGGAGATTGTGTACAATAAATGAAAATTGCAGTATTCATAATTTTCAGAACAGGCTATGATTGGGGGGAAATCCATCCTTCTCTGTCACAGTGTTGGTCAGACCGACTAAACAATGCAAGACTGATAACACCCTTCATTTATAAACTACTGAAATTGGTTAGGCTAGGGCAGGGATCAGCAATCTTTGGCCCGTGGCCCCTGGTGGGCCAGGCCAGTTTGTTTACCTGCCACGTCTGCAGTTTTGGCCGATTGTAGCTCCCACTGGCCGCGGTTTGCCGCTCCAGGCCAATGGGGACTGTGGGAAGCGGCGCAGGCTGAGGAATGTGCTGGCCGCTGCTTCCCACAGCCCCCATTGGTCTGGAGGGGCAAACCGCAACCAGTGGGAGCTGCGATCAGCTGAACCTGTGGACGTGGCAGGTAAACAAACCGGCCCAGTGGGCCGCGGGCCAAAGGTTGCTGATCCCTGGGCTAGTGGCTGAGACTACTGTGGCTACTAATTTAGGCAAATGCACCTATTCTTCTGCTACCTTGTTATCTCTAAACCCCAATTATCAATTTATTCACCCACAATGTACTGTCTACATTGTCTAAGGCAGGAAGGTCTCTGTGTTATTTGTGTGTACAGTGCCTAGTATCCTATCACTCTAATCCCTGTTTGGGTCCCCATGCACTACCACAATAAATCTAATAGTAACATTAATTATTAACAGCCTGTTGCACCATAAGACTAAAAAACATTACCCAATAGCATGAATTTTGTCAATATTTTCTTGATCAGGAGAAATGTTCTCAAATTTCCCAATAGTTTCCATTGCCTTGTTGAAATATTAAAGGGTCTATAAGTCATTGCCAGACTTGCTCAATGGTTATTTATATATTTTTATTATTTTTTTCCATATACAACAAATAAACCACAATAATAGATTCATCATAATACACAAAGTACATAAAGAGGGCTAAGATAAATGGACAGGAGGGGAAGCAACATCTCTATCTTCAGGTTCTCTGTTTATCATAGATCTCTAAAAAAGTCAGCTGAAATTGCTTTGTATTTTAAGGCATTCCCTTGCTGCAGAATCCCAGTCATTTGTTAGCTGTGAGGACAGCAATATCAGTGAGCAATATCAATATTTGGTAGAGTTTGACTTTCCCATTTTTGCAGGATTAATTTTTTATCAACCAAAGCCGCACATTGGAACCATGCTGCTTTGTTACCAGAGAATCTCCAGGTATCAAAATAATTCCAAGAATGAAACTTAAGGGTGAGGGTTTCCATTTTAGCATCCAATATCCAACTGATCCTTTGACCCACTTCACACCAGAAATTCTTGATAGAGCAGCACTCCCAAAACATATG
Organism: Lepidochelys olivacea; assembly: GCF_965140295.1. NCBI lineage: Eukaryota > Metazoa > Chordata > Testudines > Cheloniidae > Lepidochelys > Lepidochelys olivacea. The sequence goes on from NC_140411.1 coordinate 175,397,059, forward strand.
AGCTAAGGTAGAACCAGGGGAGTTACATTTCCAGCAGCGCTCAGCATTTATGAAGCTCTTTACCATAAGCCTATGTGGGGACCAATATATGCAAAAAAGTCTCTTTTGGTTTCTCATTCAGTTGTTAAAAGAAATTATGTACAGTATGAGCCTCAGTTTATTCAAGATTTGCTCATGGCCCACACACTGAAGAGCAACTCAGATCCATTTAAGATGAAAATTAAGCAAGAGGAACCTTCCCTACTCCCTAGATCTAAGTCTTCATGATTATTTTACAACATGAGACAGGGGACCCTGATTCTTATTTCCTCTAAGTCCCTTGGCAGCCACTGGCAGTGTAAATGTGAATTAGGTCCAAGATGTGTGGCGGTTTCTGGCTTCACAGCTACCACTCTTTAGCAAAACATTCTCTTTTACTCAAGAGTAATTTTAAAGTACTCAGAAAACTGTCTCTCTCTTCATTGGGTGCTATTCTCTTCTGTAGTATTGTTGTGCTATTCATCTACCCTTCCTGGAACTGCTACTTTACAATCAGCTTTGATGTTAGATCAAATGAATCGTATTTAACATTAATCAACAGGCTTTTCTGTGGAAAAAAAATGACAAGGTCGCTGATCAATTCAAATTCATCAGTTATATTTTTCAGATTAAGATAGGTTTATGTCCAGCATTTTATCACCACTCCAATTGGCCCATGTGAATTTACCCAGTGATGATTGGTAAAATGAAGACACCTACTTTTTAAAACCCTTTTTCTAAATGCTCAATTACTAAATATTACAGGCTGTACCATTGCCAAAGTAAATCTCTTTGCATAATCAAGGAACTAAATTTTAAAATCATATACGGGTGTCAGTAAAAGAAAAAAATCTAGTGATTTTTTTACTGCAGTGCTACACTCTGTGTGTTCTGAGTTGCAAATCAAAAAAGTTAACGCTTTCAAAATGCTAAACAGTCAACACCACATATCCAAATTCTACACCAATTACTTTTATGGCCCATACAGTAATATACCATTTTCACTGGAAAACACTCAAAATATGTTGATTATGGCCATCAAAATTTAAGCCTCATGAATAAGAATATTTTTTTCTTTAATTTCCACACTTCTTTGTCTCCACACCTAAGAAAAGTGAACAGCAAGATAAGCTTGAGGCGTATATATTAGCATTAAGAGTCTCTTTCTTATCTGAGCACAACATTCCCCGCACTGTTACAGACGTTTAGCTTCCCTTTGCCATGAGGGATCAGGACTCTAGTTTGTAGTTAACTGAGGTAGATTAATATGGTGGTCTAAGAGCAATAATCCTTTTAAGGTTAGTTTTTCTTGTATTTACTGGTGTGAGCTAATATGATAGTAATCTCCTCTTGTTTTCTGAGGACCATTTCCCTTTGTCACTCACTCCACCTTAATTGAATTGGCTTATTAGCACTGACACCCCACTTGGTAAGGCAACTCCCATCTTTTCATGCGCTGTATTTTTCACTCTGTGCATCTGACGACGTGGGTTTTAGCCCATGAAAGATTATGCCCAAATAAATTTCTTAGTCTCAAGGTGCCACAAGGATTCCTCATCGCTTTTGCTGACACAGACTAACACGGCTACCACTCTGAAACCTCTCTCCACCTCTTCTCTCTTCAGTTGCCTTAGAAGCAGTTTTAACTGACTACAGCTCTCCCAAGCTTCTGTGCTGATTCCTTTGATGTTCAGCAAATAAGATTACTAGCCTTTGGGCTGAAATAGGTTTCCCCCTCCCAGCAACCATCCCAAACACCTTTTATGTCTTTTCCTCTGATCAGTGAAGTTGTGGTGATGGGCCTATTGCTTGGATTTTGCTCCTCTAATTTGCATCCTTAATCTTCCAGGTTTTTAATACACAAGATGGACTGGGATGCGGTATTAAAAAGGAAACACATGCAAGAACCTTCCTAAGCCAGGCTTCTGAAAGAACTCTCTTCATATCTAAAAGTATTGTCAGGAGTCCTCTCTTTAGTTTTAAGCTGAGCAATGGGGTACCATTACTAAATGTTTCTTTCTCCGAGCCAGTGTATTATTTAATGGACAAAATCTCCTTTCTTTCTTGGACTGTGTATATTTCAGCTGTTCACCATTGTTAAACAAAAGAAGAGAGAGGTGACTGCTTTTCTAATGAGTGTGCCCCTTCTTCCCCCCAGGGGAAAGTCTCAGAAGGACTTCATCAGAAGATATATAGATTTTTTTAAAAAAAAACAATACAAGGCATTACTAAACTGAAACATGATTATCTTGGAAATCAATATAAAATTTAGCTGATCATACAGCACAACCTCTTCATATTCAGTACATAGCACACTGCCAGCTTTACAGTTTGAGAGGACATTGACATAAATGTGAAATGAATAATAGTTCATATTATTAGAGTCTAGCTGGTCTGCTGGGTAAAGATAACAAACTAGGACCCTGTTGATTCTTTAAAATCTTTGTTGTACAAAGACTGGCATATGTCACTGGCTTTTAGTTATGATTAATAAAATGTAGTTGCCAGGAAAAAAAATCGAAGACCTCACAAAGCTGTATTAACAATTGCAAAATGATTGAGTAAAATACACTCTTTATCTTCAGCTTTTTGAGCAATCATAAACATAATTTCCATGTACTGATTGTTCACCACCTTTAAGCTAATTGCTACATCTACATCTATCTTTAAAGCAAATATATCCTGGTTAGTGAATATATGTCCTCTTCTGATGTGGAATATATCTAAAGGTTTGCCTTTACCATCCTGTTTCCATAAATTGTATTTTATAGTAAAATAAATGCAAAATCATTTTTACCACATACAAACCCGCATCATTACTGACTAAAAAAAAAAAAAAAGTATTTTGTGTTGTATTTTTAAGTAAACCTTGAAGTTAAAGTGTCTAAGTGTGTATCTAAATGAATAATTATAAAGCAAACAATATGCCTAAATATATTCTAAAATATGTAACTGTCTGAGGTAATAATTTATAAAGTAAGAATGTAGACATTTGCCTGATAGATCTGAGGGGCATGCTAATGGAGCACAATGAAGACAGATAGCTCCATTCTAATACTATCAAGAAGACAGTCGCCTCATGAAATGCATCTCTGCCAATGCACATCAATCTCACCATGATGGTTGCTTAGATTAGACAGGGAGAAAGTACTCCTGTGAATCCCTAAAAGGCTATTTCTGTCTTTTGTAAAGTTGTTTAACTTTGTTTTCATTTTATGGGAATTGTCTGAGCTTTAATGCACACAGGAGCCTACAGATCTAGCCTCATAAAATTGCCTGAAAATAGTGGTTGTTACAGAAACATAAATTACATGTTTACTGATTTACCCACCCAGGCTTATCCTGCTTCAAATTATTATTTTTTGTAAAACATGCATAAATCTATTAATAAAAAAGGAGTGTCATTTATTGACCTGATAGCTTTCAGCATCACTGTCTAAAATGTAACCTTTTATACTCCATTCCTTATAATGCTCAGCAGCAACATAATGCAAAATATGGCTGCCTGTATTTTGTAATAATTTGTTTTCAGTCTTGCTAAACTCACAATCACACAAAGTAAAAATAAACAGTATCAAAGTTCAAACTATACCCACAGGTTTGCAAGTAAAAACAAATACAATCTATTATTAAAGACACCATTATCAAGATACAGGCTGTCTGAGGAGTGCTTAGGTATCCAACAATGGTTTAAGGATTGGGAACAAAAGTTGTCAAGGTAAATTAGTTTTAAAATTATCATGCTGTTCTCACTCCTACCAAGGATCTGTCATTTGGGGTGGGAAAGTTTAAAATCACAATGCCAATGTAGAAAAACAGTGCATGTTGATTATTTTTATATAACTTACCATTGAAGGGATTTCTTATTTTTCTCCCATCATGAAAATTCCATAATTGTACATACAGAGGGCTAGAGTCTGATGCCTTATTTACCAACAGCCACACTGAGGTTTCCTGTGGATTAAGGAGCTATTTAAAATGTGTACAGGAATCAGAATCTAATCCAGAGAGCAGAGCCATCTAGGGATAGTGTCAGAGGAGACGAAGTTAAGAACTTGTGCATTCTAATCTAGGCATTTATGTAACACTTAACCATGCCACTTTTCCATCTCAGTTACCTCTCTGTAAAATGGGGATACCAGTATTTACTAACCTGAAAGGTTTTATTAGGACTCAAGATCAAATCCTGCTCTAATTCACATGGGAAATCCCACTGACCAAAGTCAATTGGACTCCTTGTAAGAATCAAGTGAGCAGGGTTTGATCCTAGTCAAGCTGTGAAAAGCATTGTATAAGACCAATTTTGAAAAAAAAAATGCTAAAATTCCTAGATCCCCCCACCTCCACCAAGCAAACTACAACTCTGTTCCTCGAGAAATTAACAAACCGCCAGCTGTTACCACCCTGCCTATATTTGTGATCTGTTATTATAGCGATGTGCTGGAGGTGGAGCACCTTTTTAAAACTCTATCATCAATTTAAAAGAGAAAGTCAGGCTGATTCCCCTCCGTCTGATGCAGTTCACCACCAGTCTGGACACTGCAAAGCCATCTCTGATGATTTATCCCTGGATACATAAATATCGTTCTGAAGACCAAATAATTTGCCTTTAGAATGCAGCAAGTATATTTTCAAAACACCAAGGTCCTGATTCAGCAAAGCACTTAAGTACTGTACACGTTTAATTTTAAGCATGTGCGTTACCCCACAAACCAGAATGGGACTTCTCTCATGCTTAAAGTTAAGCACTTGTTTGGGTGCTTAGCTGAATTGGGGCCTACCCCTCATGTACATACACTCCTCACTGTTTTCATTCTCCACCCCACCCCCACAAACCCAACTTCAATCACATGAGTTGAACACTTGGCTATTCTAGTGATATATTTCATGGATTTGGCCCTCCAGACAATAATTGTGTTTTATGGCAAATTCTGGGGTTTTTTAATTTGTTTTTATTCCGCACATTAGAACAAAACCAAATCCCTTTGAACATGTCTGAGAAATTTGTCCAGATGTCTCTTTTGGAATGAAAACAAAACTTTTTGACTCAGAAAGGGGTTTTGGGTCCAGGTTCTTTGGTCACATGCAGTGAGAGGCTGTCTCCCTCTATCTCTCTCATACCCTACCATCTGGGATATGGGTGGCCCACTTTCAAGTCCCTGATTCAGAGTGATCTGGGATGAAAAACTCTTCTCTGAATCTCATTGGAACTCATTAGGATTCACCTCTAAGGTGAGAAATCCCCTGCAGATGAGGTAGGGTTGTAGAGCTCCAGGGTAATAATTATAAGATCCGTAGTAGCTCTCACTTACATAAATAAATATATGATAGCTGGTTACTGGATGGTGCACTTTTCTCTTTGTGCAAATTGTCCACTGACAATGAATTTTACCAACATATACAACTATGTGTAATCAGCACTTACAGTGTGTATTGTAGCACTTCTCAACTCCCAATCTCAAACCATTTAACATTATCCATTACAAACCATTATCCATATTTTACAAAGGGGGAAACTGAGACACAGAGAAATAAAGTAACTTTGCCAATGTCACACAGAAAGACAATGACAGTGTTTGCAATGTAACCTAGGTGTGATGGAATGCAACCCTTTCTTCATACCCTGCACACTATTGTAATGATTTTTGTACCAGGCATGCCTTGTGCAGTACTGTTTGAAAACTCATAACTTACTGATCAGTAATTGGTAAATGCATGTAGCAACATTATGTGTCAAGTTATGCACATAAACTGAAATCATGATTGAAGTTTGTGTCTCAGGTAAGTCTCAGGAGTGACTAAATCAGTTTCTCAAACATAAAGGGCAAACTGACATCACAGGCAGGTATCAACAAAACTGATGGGCCATCACCTATAAAATGGCCATTCTTTGTCAAGAAAAGGGGGCAGGGACAAAAAAGTTCTGTGTGTTATCAAAGAAACAGCATGAAGCCTGCTCTTGGTTCTCAGCTGGAAATGCTTTTCAAAGAGGGACAGGAATACAAAAAGGAGGGGCAAACACCCTAAGACACTCTTCCCTCACCCCCCTCCCTGCCCATCTCCCTCTCGCAACTGAGAAGACTAAAGAAGCAGCCATTAGCCTCTGGGGGGAGTAGTTCTGACCTGAAGAGTTTGGTAATACTTTTCGAAGCACGTGGTGAGAAACTTTGCTTTAAATCTAATATAGTTTGTTACATTAGGCAATAGAAAACATTTGATCTTTATCTTTTTTGTAACCATTTCTGGTGTATTCCTTATTGCTTGTGCACACTGTGACAGGGTCGGGCCGGATGGCTATAGGAGAGTGATAGAAGGCAGATATGTTAGCCCCAGGCTAAGTAGGTCCCTTTTCCCTGTGTAAGGTAACAGGAAGGTTCCAGAACAATCAGGAAGACAATCTTTTGGAGACAATTAAGACAGACAGGCTGATTAGAACACCTGCAGCCAATCAAGAAGCTGCTAGAATCAATTAAGGCAGGCTAATCAGGGCACCTGGGTTTAAAAAGGAGCTCACTTCAGTTTGTGGTGCGTGTGTAAGGAGCTGGGCGCAAGAGGCGCTAGGAGCTGAGAGTGAGAATGCATACTGTTGGAGGACTGAGGAGTACAAGCATTATCAGACACCTGGAGGAAGGTGTTATGGTGAGGATAAAGAAGGTGTTGGGAGGAGGCCATGGGGAAGTAGCCCAGGGAGTTGTAGCTGTCGCACAGCTGTTCCAGGAGGCACTCTGGACAGCTGCATTCCACAGAGCCATGGGCTGGAACCCGGAGTAGACGGCGGGCCCGGGTTCCCCCCAAACCTCCCAACTCCTGATCAGACACAGGAGGAGTTGACCTGGACTGTGGGTTCATGAAAACAGCCAAACTGAGGGCTGCCATGAAGCTCCAAGGTGAGCAAATCCGTCAATAAGTGCAAGACCCACCAAGGTAGAGGAAGAACTTTGTCACAACACTTAAAATCTCCCTCTTCGTAGTTAATAAACTTGTTTTATTGTTTTATCTAATCTAGCATGTTTAAGTTAAACTGTCTGGGTAACTCCATTTAGGGTGGTCATTTTATGTGTATATTATTCCCTTAAAGTAATAATGGATTTAATATATTTGGACAGTCCAGGAAACAGCTGGGCAGTACAGGACATACATTTCTCGTGGAAAATCTGGGTCTGGAGTGTGTTGGGGTCACCTTGCAATATAACCTAGGTTGATGAGAGCCAAAGTGTAACTCAAGTGTGGCTGGTAGGCTAGAGTTACACATATTAGACCCTCAAGGTGTGGCTTGCATATTGGAAGGCCTTTTGTGAGCAGCCCAGATGGAAGCTACTACCAAAAAGGCATTGCAAGGTACCCAAGGTTGCAAGGCAATGGTGACACAGACCCTCACTGGTCTGGCTTGCACCCTGGTATGTCACAATAGGCCCTATAGTCTGGACCAAGATATATAATGATAATTATGTTACTAAAAAAAGAAGTCTATGTGTTGCTCTTGCACGAAAGCATTTATTCATGGGCTATACTTACACTAGAAATACTACCATGGCACAGCTGCAGTGTAGACACTACAGTGACAGAAGCGTTCTTCCGTCACTGTAGTAAATCCACCTCTCCAAGAGGCTGTAGCTAGCGGTACCTATACCGGGGCTTAAATATGCTAAACTACATCACACAGAGAATGAAATGTTTCACAGCTCTGACTTATGTAGTTGAGCAAACCTAACTTTGTAGGGTAGACCAGGCCATACGAAAATATCTATATATGAATAAAAAAAAGCTCATCCCCAAGCATTTATACATGATCACAGAAATATTCACATAAAAATGAAGGTCTGAGTATGTTTGGATCAAGCTAGAAGTTGGATTTGGTAAATATGTTTGTGAATAAAATGTTTCCACTATCCCAACAGCTCTGATGCACCCCAACATTACAGAGATAGCTTATAAATTTTACATTGGAAATGCTAGATATACGTTTAAAATTGATCTGTTGATAAAATATCTTGCACTGGACTAACAAAATTCAAGCTCTATAAGAACTCCCTAGAACACTGCCTTTGAGTGGTCCCAGGGCTTTAGAAACAGCCAATGATCATCACAATTATCCTTTTCCTCAAAATCCTTTTTAAAAGACACTTTACCTCCCACCACATTTTACAAATGTATATTTGTTGTATGGGTTCTTGCTTGTCATGCAGGCCTGTTGTTTATCTACATCTGACAGTGACTCACTTCCTATGCTGGTACTATCTTTCTGTTGATCTAGCCTAGTGAGCCTTTTTATATTTTAATATGGAATACACAAATGCCAATTTAATACACATCATGTAAATGGATAACTAAGAAGTTAATTTCCTGTACAAGAAGGCAATGTATGCATTGATTGGTGAAAGTATAATACATCTGAGCAGTAAACTGCTGGCCTGATCTATCTGGCACACATGGAGCACAAAGAGTGCAGAGCCCATAAATACACCTCTGCATGTATCCTGCATGCTTTCATATCAGTGGGTTTCAGGGAGGGTCTCACTATAGGGTCTGACTGCTGGTCTGCTCAGCATTATACCCAGCAAATATGTGCAATTTCTACTGTAAAATCCTTTTGGAATCACTGCTGACAGTTTCAGTATTAAATTCCACTTCTGTATCTTTGGGATGGGGCTATGGGGTGATCAAAAATGGGACTACAACTCCTCGGTGAACAGTACTACTAGGAATAGCGAGGACGAGAAAAACTTAGGAAGCAGCAGCAGTACAAAGGGCCGTGCCCTCCTTCCAGAGAGCTCGAGGAGAGGAGGATTTTCCCTTTGATCTCAGAACAACCATGATGTTAATGAGCCATGCTTGCTGGCAACACTGTTGGCCCACACACCATCTTTCACCCCACTGAGGAAATGAGTCAAGAACTTCATGCAATGAACACTACACCATTTCCTGAACAAATCCCCATGATTTTTTGCATGGAAAAGCACGATTTAACCCAGGGCGATTAAGAGTGCATGTGCTTGGAAGTTTATTTGGTACCTTGAAATTTAATCCCAACTCTGTATCCTCTGTTATATGCCAGATTTGTGCATGAGGAAGACCCTGCCAAAAATTTGTGCTAGCTGCAAAGAAGGAATGATTATCTAAGGGTAACCAGTTTGTAGTTCAAATATAGCAAAGGCCATTATTAATTATTATTTTTATTTAACATTTATATTGTGATAGAACCTAGAGACCAATAACACTGAGGCCTCACGGTGCTAGGTGCAGTGCAAATGTATAGAAAGTTACAGTCACTGTTTCAAAGAGCTTACAGTCTAACAGTATTACAGGACAGGTGGATGAGAGAAGCAAATAGATAGGTTGACGGTGACAGGGTAACAAAAGTAATAGTATATTTTCAATTCTTTGCTAATGAAGTTCAGCAATCTCAACATATCTCCTCCTGCGTAGTTTTGATAAAGTGAGCTTAAATGTTATAGAAGCTTAAAGTCAAAGAAACAGAACCATAGAATTTTAGGATTTGTAGGGACCTAAAGAGGTTATTTAGTCCAGTCCCCTGAACGGATGGCGGGACTAAGTATTATCTAGACCATCCCTGACAGGTGTTTGTCTAACCTGCTCTTAAAAATCTCCAATAATGGTGATTCCACAACCTCTCTAGGCAATTTATTTCAGTGCTTAGACACCTTGACAGTTAGGAAGTTTTTGTATTTGTCCTCCATCACATCCAATACAGAGTTTGTATTTGATGTGGTGGAGGACTGGTAGCCAGTGAAGGAATTCAAAGAGCGGGCTGAAGTTATCAGAGTGATAAACCATGAAGATTATCCTTGCAAGAGCATTTTGAGTGGATGTAAGTGTGTGGGGGTGGACTATATGGTTGGTATCAAGGCCAGAAAATAGGTGCCAAAGCATGAAATGATGAAGGCCTGAACAATAGAGGGAGACAATATTTGTAATTTACAGGGTGTATGTGGCAAAGCTTAGACACAGCCTGCATAAATGGGTCTAGAAATGGGATTGAATCAAAGAGATGCATAGATTATGTGCCTGAGTAATGGGGAGGATGGTCAATTATTACCATCTGGGTAAAGTGGCACAGGTAAAATGACATTGTGTGTGCCTCTGTGGATAAAGAGAGGACTTCATTTTCCAGGGCTGTCACTTCAGCATCTTTTACAACATGTTAAAATCAGAGAATTTTTTCATAATATTGTTAAAAATGCTCAGCTAGAAATAACAAGGCAGAAAGGTCGTACCTCCATTCCACTCTGTGGGTAATTAGAGGTGGGCAAATAATGGAAACATTTGTTAATGATTTTATTTGGAAAAAAAATAATTTATTTTCCTAAATAAATAATATGACATATTATTCAACCAATTCTATTAATGACAGTGTTTGAGGTACCTAAATACATTATACACTCTTTTAAAAAATGTTTTAATGAAGGCAAAGTTCCAATAAAATATTAACATGACACACTGTTATTTGTTCAGGATTAGGTTAACATTAAAAGAACTTGACTAAAGATTTTGGCTTACTCGCTGTGGAACCCTCCTCCTAGGTATGCTAGAAAGGGTGACCACATTTCTAAATACCTATCCTCTTTTTGGCATGTCTCTTGATTATACTTCTTTTCTAAGAGCAGTATTTTTTAAGCTTGCAAAAAAATAATTCTTAATGGCACTGCCATTGGGACCACAGAAAGCATATTGGAAAATATTAACATAAGAAAGCTAGTATTTAAATTATTACAATAAGTTAAGGGGATTTATGTTATGAGCATTATTTCACACAGTAAATTAAAGTGCATCCGAAACTGAAGTTGAACATCTTGAAACTATTAAAAGAAACAGATCATTCTAAAACACAGGAAAGAAGTTGCACACTAGCCATTTCCCCTATTTTAAGCATTTGATTCTTATTTGAATTTTCTGATCCTACAATTATTAGGCAACAAACGAATGTTAAAGAAGACACCATAGGCCTGATTCCAAGAACACTGGAGGTCAATGGGAGTCTTTTCAATGTCTTCAATGGGCTTAGACTCAGGCCCCACTTGAATGCTAACGCTGTTATCTGGAGAGCTGCAGGCCTGATTTATTACTGAACAGGCCCATGGAGTTTGGAGAAAGATGATTTTCACTAGAAAGTGGACTGATCCTTCTGCCTGGTTCCAATGGCAAGGACAAGTGTGAGATGCCTGACATGGTGGCCCAGCACATGAGAGACATAAGAGATCCTAGCCCCACACAGTCACCTGAAGTCTTCGGAGTTAAGAAAAATTAAGCAGTAATCATTCCTATTAAGTATTGTTGGAAACATCTCTATTAAGCAGATTTCCAAAGAAGCATTTCTCATTAAGTGGCATTTATTCTTAATACAGCAAAGCAAACTTTGGGTCAGATCCTACCTTAACAGACCCCATGCTAATATGAAAGGCAGGTCCAACAACCAGCTCCTGTTTCCAAAGTGCTGAATTGCCTCTTAATAAATAAATAAATAAATAAGAGGACTATGCAGCTTTCAGTAACTTTCATTCAGAAATTCAAACAACAAAGAGACTTGGCACAAAACTGAGATTTACCCGTATTATCTGAAATACTATATTAAGATTCTCCACTCTGCCAGTGCTCACAATGTCTTTTGCGGACTTTCATGTTACTTTTGCTGAGCTCAGACTTTGAGAATAGTGTGCATTCCAAAGCTTGTCCCTGAACACAGATGGGTTGCTGTGCAAATGGTCTGATTGAAATCTCTGACACTGTCTGTTAGGCTTCTGAATAGCTACCTGGCTTACTGTCTGCTGACAGCAATTTTTTGTTAAAATATCTGCTAAATATTTACAAAGCGCACATCTTAAAAATGAACTCTCAGTCTAGTGCAGTAGTTCTAAAACTTTTTTTTCGCGGACCATTTAAAAATTGCTGAGGGTCTCGGCGGACCACTTAATGATCTTTCCAAACGTGGTTTGTACAGTTAGTTAACTATTGTAAAGTGCTTTGGATAAAAGTGCTATATATATAAAAACTCAATAATAATTAACTTTTTAGTTCGTCAAGTAAAAGCACACAACTCATATTTTAATATCAGTAGTCTTACCTTCCTAATGCAATGGATTCACCCTCTCTTCCCTACCATGGCAGCCCCTGAACTGGGGCTAGGAAAGGGAGGGGGGGTCTCCCCTGCTGCAACAGCCCCCGAGTGTGGCTGGGAAGTAGGAGGGTCTCTCCCTCTTTCTCCTGACACGGCAGCCTCCGAGCTAGGGCTGGGAAGTAGGGCCATCTCTGCCCAGCGGCCGCAGCCCTGGAGCTGGGGAAAGTCACCTTTTTCTCTGGCCACTGCAGCCCTGCATGTCCCAAATTCTCCCCACCCCCGCTTCTCACCTCACTGCCCCCTCCCACCTACCCCTTATTCTCCCTCATGGCCACCACCTCACCTTACATGTGCATCTTCTCCAGGGACCAGGCACCTAATTAGTGGAGCCACGCCTGAGTTGCTCCACTAATTCAGTGGGTGGCCCTTTATCCTCATGTGAGGACACCCAGGCGTGCACCTTAGAGGGAACTATCCACAGGCCGTCTGAATGGAGCTCGGTCTGCAGACCACAGTTTGAGGATCTCTGGTCTAGTGTAATTGCATAATGAAGGCTTCTGCATGGTATTCCTCAGAATCTTTAAGCTACCCAGTGCAAAATATGACATTTTTAACAATCTATGAATGGATATAATTTTGGAAGGAAAAACATTTGATTTTAATATGCTGAAATTGAGTATTTCAGTGCCTCGACTGGCTAATAAAATTCACAGTGCTGTGCTTTGCTAATTCTTCTCTATTCTCAGTAAGTATCTGGTAAGAAGTATTTACTCTATTTCTATGATTTGTCATATGAAATATCTTGATGTTCTTAGTTAGATAAGCATTACCTTAGTAGTTGTACTCACTTCAGTACTTTTGGCTTTTTCTTAATAAAATATACAACCACCTTCCTTTTCTCTTGTCTACTCCTAAATGAGAAAGATAAGGTTCCAGTACATTATTATTATGTAGTAAATCCTATTACTTCCCAGCCTGTTTGCTAAAACTTAGAAGCATATAATGAACCAACACAGTTACCCCTTAACAATTTATGCATCTTAACTTATGGGGTTTTTTACAAGTGTCTATTAAGTGTATTATTAGTATAAGAAACTTACCATATTAAAGTATAACTAACTATAGTAGTGATCATTCAATAGCAGTTTACAAAAAATATTGTAAGCTTAATATAAAGTGCTATCTCGGAAAAAGCATTGTAAAGAAAACTAGATGTACTACTGAACTGTAAGAACTTGTTATATGAAACGTGCTTTTTTATACTGAAACCAGTCACTTTGGTATTCCCTAGGTTTTGCACTGTCTCTGTTCAATCTTTTGACTTCAGAACTGCTTGAACCCCACCCTTAGCTTCTCTAAACAAAGCTAGAAAACTAGTGACATAACAGAGAAAAGTTTTCAGGAAATAGTATTAATATTCTTCAAACAGGCTTGCTTTGGAGCATAAAAACACTTCAGGAAATAAGCCCACCACCCCAAGAAAGAAAACTTTTTCTCAGCATATGGCTAGGTTCATCATGCTGTGCTCTGCTTTCTATTTTTTTTATTATTATTATTTTTATTTAACATGAGCACAGCAAGCTACTGTGGATTTTTTTCCTACTGAACAATTATTTTTCTTGCCTCAATGTTAGCTACAGCTCCAAGTTTCTTCTGATTTGGACTCTTTATGTTTCTGCTCTCATTTCATGTAAAAAAAAGGCTAAAATAACTTTGTGTTTTTTTTTTTAAAATGACAAATTTGCAGCTCTGCTAAATAGAGGATACATTGACCTGATTACTCCTCAGGAGCTTAGATGTTTTCAGGAGATATTGCCTCACTGCTCCATCTGAAGCTTTGTGGAATCAAAGAACTAGCATAATTGTGCTTCAAAGTATCACAGAAGCCATGCTGGACAGTAGATGTTCAAAGTGAACCATCTTGCACAGAACTTTTATACAGACGCTACAGGGTCTCAGAGATTAGAGTTGGATACCAGAGTTAACATTTTGGGAAACATAACAATCATGAGAACAAATACTGAAGAGGTGTGAACCCAGGGATCTGGCCACTAGAGGAACTTCCCTTGTATGGGGGATTCTTCAACAGTGCAGAGCTGCTAGAGTGGCCACCATTGCCACCCACACTCCTGCAGCTGACGCAAGCGATCTGGAGTGTGGCTAAAGAAAAGGGCAGGTGAGCTATGTATCCTGGCTCTCTGCTATCCTTACCTTCTGAATGGCCACTTGAAGTTGGCCACTTTATCTTGCCATTATTTATATTGTCCTCTTTTGGACATTTCCTGCAATTCTTACTCAGTAGAAGTACTCACATGAGTAAAGGCTGCAGGCCTTAAAAATATCTTTTTAAAGCATTTCAAGATTTATTTTTCTAAAGCTTTTTGTGACAAAGTAGATTTGACTCCAAAATGAAGAGATGAAAGGAAGCAGTTAGTAATATTAAGAGTCTTGTGATAATAGCAGGAGTTCCTTCATATTAAAGTTAATTATAGATGTCCAGGGCTTGAAGATTCAGTGATATTGATGGGAGCTTGCCCTTAACATGAGTACACATAAATGGGTTCAACAGCATTCTGATGTGTTCTAGCACCATGTTGCTCTCAATAGTTCTAAAATTATCTTGTCAATGCACGCCATAAAACACGTAGTGCAATTTTAAGTACAATTAATTAAGAAGCTTTTCTTTTAAATGACAAGAAACCTATTTTTCCAGTAAGAAGGCTGACAGACAGCTTATAATAAAACAATTTATTTAAAGAACATGAGACAAAACTGACAAAAAAGTACAGATGTCTACTGCTCTCAGGATGCTGCATGTGTTAATTCATTGTATCCACTGGTCAGATGAAGCTGTGCACTGAAAACTGAAAAGTAGATTTTCTTTTTAAAAGGTCTCCAAGTTCATTTGGGCTGAATTTCATTAAAAACAATGGGAATTCTAAATGTGAGGTGAGAAACAAAGACAACAAGACACTGGCAAAAACAAAACTAGAACAATATTAGCTGAAACCTTTCCTGGGACTATCAGAGGGGCTTGATGCCAGACACAGCGGTGAAATCCTGGTCCAACTAAGCCAGTAGAAAACTGCCCGTTGAATTGAAAGGAACCAGAATTTCACCCTGCATGTTGATTCTGAGACTGATTCTGAAGTTAATTACGGAGTTTGGCCTAATTTTGGTCTGTAGGTTGGACTCTTAAGAAATCATAAACATTTAAGGCAGGGCTTATCTTGTATTGGGCAATGTTCTGTAAACCATGTACTGACAACAGAGCACAGATTAAAAGTCTTCTTGGCCCCTTTTTGCTTGCTACTGCTGGTAGCACAGCTAAATATATTCCCATATAATGCCTAGTACTAACATGATTTTGAAGCTGAAAATCTTATTGATGTCAAAAGCTGTTTTGCATGTGAATATACTGGAGTACTGGGTAGAATGTTATAGCCCCACTTGTCTATTTGCTCTCCAAAGAAAAATATTTCTGAGGCTCGCCCAGACCTTACATATTCTCCCATTCTTATATCTAGAATTACAGATAAATAGAATCTCTAGAAATCGAGATAATGTATAAAAGCATTTTCTTTTTAAGGCTTGCAAGGAAGAAGAAGCCTGTGAGGTAGAGATGAAATGTATACAGCTTGCAAGGTTACAGAAGCATGTTCATCTGATTTTGCTTGCCTGACAAACAACGTGCCACAGTTCCAATATTAAGTTCAGACTTTGGTGCCTCGGTGTAAATAGGTTCCTAGGCAGTGTGCAGGAGTGATGAACTACTTTATTGATGGACAGTTTTGTTGCTGTTGGCCATTACAGTAGTTATTATGGAGCAGCATTAATAAAACCAAGGGATGGTTAGAGCTGGGAAAGCTGTAAAATAATATTTCACATTAAAGAACTTTAGGAAGCTACTTTCTAGTCCAATTTAGTGGCAAGGCATATTTCTTAAGAAAGTATTTTGCTTGTCTAAAAATAGCCATGATAAAGACCAAAACATAAATTTCTTGTATTAGACACCTGTGCACTTGTGATAGCTTTTGGGCAAATGCTTATTAAGCAACCCTAGCATGAACTGTGCCAGTTTAGAACATCATGTAAATATTTTCTCATTTGCTGCGTATACACAAGTATGAGATTACCCGAAATGACTTAAAAACAAATCAGTGCAACTGTAGCTTATTAAAAGAAGTTTGAGGTTACTCTTTTTGGCAAACAACAAACTTCCAGCAGCATTGTTCTGAGAATGGGAAGCCAGCAATAAATATCTAGATCTGTTCCTCACCAAACTTTGGGGAAATGTCTACAGATCTGAACTAATTTTGCAGCTTGGGCCCATGTCTAGAAGATGCTTTTTAGTGCTAAAGAGGATTATGAATAAAACTTTAATAAGAATTGGAACTTTATTTTTAAATTCTAATTTGTGAATATATTTGCAAGTGAAAAGCTCAGAGTCTGGCTCACATGATTTGTGTGGTCATAGTTGTTGTTATATCTGAAAATCTTTTGGATATTTGTGAATTCCACAAATGTCATGAAATGCATCATTTGTTGATTAAAATTTGCAGTAAGTTATTTGTTGATATCCTCTTTAAGATGTTTCAGTCACCCAATTAGTAATCAGAATCATAAGAACCATGTAACTTAAGTTATCACCCATGCTACATAAATAACAAAGAGTGAATAGTTCAGGCAAAACATTTGCAAACAGTCTATAGTATGAAAATGATGTGTTCAAACTACTACTATTTGGGTAATACTTGTGGATAAATGATGGTATGGGTTCAGCACAAGACTGGGAAATTAGGAGAATTTATTTTGAAAAAATGAGGATCATCTGACAAATAATTCACTAACTAAAAATGGGAGCAGATTAACAATAGATTCCTAATGAATAATTCAATCACCTTCATCAATAACTCATTTTCTTTAATAGCCTTCCGACCAAGAAGCTCACATACCTGGAAAGCCATCATGAATTTACCCTCACAAGACCCACTTATGTAATTAAGTCATTGTTGTCTCCATTATACAGGTGGAGAAACTGAGGCCCAGATTTTTAAATGACTTTACTGAAGGTCAAAACAGGAAGACTTTGGCAGAGTCAGGAAAAGAAATCAGATCTCCTAATTCTTAGTGTTCTGCTAAACCCCCACACACAGTTATTTAAGTATGGATAAGGAAACTTGGACATTCATTAATTTATTAGGCCCAGCAGCCAAATGTTGCTGCCATCACTTTGAGGTCCCAATTATATAAAAGCATATGCATGTGCATAACTTAACTCCTGAGAGTAATCCTGTTAATTTCGCTGGTATTAGTCACATGTGCAAAGTTATGTATATGTATAAGTGTTTGCAGGATGGTTGCTGTAATATAATATTTAACTAACATGAATCTGAAATCAATATTTTGCAAAAAACACATCTATCTATGGAAGTGTCATTTTGGGGTAAACTAAAATATTTGAATGTCCTAACGCAGACAAGACTAAACCATTTTCTATAGTAGATGTGATAGACAAAATACCATTTCCTCGCAAGTCAAGCACATTTTCATTTTTTAAATTATAAAATATACCCTGAAGATGTGCAACACATTATCATTCTGAAGTTATGGACACGTTTTTCAAGGTATAAAACATTTTGAAACGAATTCATGATTGGCCGAGTAATTTATTCACTTATGCTGCAATTTAATGAATTTACCTTTTGTAAGCTCATTAGATTTCTGTTTTCCATTAATCACGATTAACATTTTGTATTTTTGTTTTGATTGCATAGATAACATTTTAAAACCACAGCTCCAGTAATTAATTAACACTTATGCAGTTCTTAGATATGTAAATGAATGTGATCATTTCCTGTTAACTTGAAGTTTACTTTTAAGCATGCCTTTGATTGTTTGGAATATTATTTTTCCCCTCTGGGGTTGGGAATTTCTAGTGGGAATACAAGGTATACAAGAAAGGAGAAATGCAGCTGTTGCAGTAAGTAGGATGGAAACTCAGATCAAATAGACATTTTTCAGTAGGGTGAGCAATCTGGAGAAAGAAAACTATTGTGTAAAGATTCCAATATAGTTTTCTTTTCGAAGCTGACCACAGAGCAATTTCTTGAGCAAGAGTAATTCCTGGGGAAGAATATGGAAGCACTTTTCCAGCATTTGCTAAAATTGCTTGTGTGAGAAAAAAAAATTAGGTGTGCAATAGTGTGAGAGAGCAATTCTTTTTAAAGGATGATTGGACAAGATCTGAATGAAGCTGTTCAGTGAGATTTTGGACATTGAGCTACCACTTGGCCCATTATATCAGTGAAAATACAATTTTATTTCTCTATTTATTTCTCTTGATAGTTCTGTGGGGAGCTGCAGCTCCATCTGAGGATTGTAATACAAGTATGTTATGGTTTTTAATGTATTGAACTCTTCCATAAGTACAAGATAGCACTTGAATCCTCCTATAATATGTATTGCTCTAGAAATTTAGAAGGAATTGCTTTAAATCCTATCCTATCAGGAAATAGTGCTAATAGGATTAATGTTTAAAGGGATTAGTACACTTGTTCTTGCTAATTTTCTTTACAGTATATTTACTGTTTGGTAATTGTAACACAATATGTGGCCCAGACATGGAATCATCTCGAAGTGTTAAGAGTCTGGAGGAGAAGTAGAAAGTTATCCCATCCTGAAGCTATGTTTGCTCACTCCAGAATGCAAACTGAATGTTAGAATTCTAACAATGTTTAATGTCAACATTATAAAATAAAATGAGCGTGAGCCTGTGAGATGATAAGCAGTCACTGGGCACTCATATCTCCAATGATTTACATGGGAGTTATGCTAAACACCTACCTCTCAGGCCCAAATGAAGTGATCAATAGAAGATCTAGGTAAATTACAATTTATTGACTAAGAGGTAAAATTCTGAAAGCAAATAATAGAATCATAGAACTGGAAGGGACCTTGAGAGGTCAACTAGTCCAGTCCACTCAACTTATGGCAGGACTAAGTATTATCTAGACCAGGGCATGGAAACCTTCAGCACGCGGCCTATCAGGGTAATCCGCTGGTGGGCCACAAGACATTTTGTTTACATTGACCATCCACAGGCACGGCCTCCCGCAGCTCCCAGTGACCCCGGTTCATAGTTCCCCGCCAATGGGAGCTGTGGGAAGCCATATGCTGCAGGTTGCTGACTTCTGATCGATCCACAATGCCCGTAGGCAATTTATTTCAGTGCTTAACCACCCTGAAAGTTAGGAAGTTTTTCCTAATGTCCAACCTAAACCAACCTTGCTGCAATTTAAGACCATTGCTTCTTGTCCTATCCTCAGAGGTTAAGAAAAACATTTTTTCTTCCTCCTCCTTGTAACAATATTTCACATACTTGAAAACTGTTAACTTGTCCCCTCTCAGTTTTCTCTTTTCCAGACTAAACAAACCCAATTTTTTCAACCTTCTCTCATAGGTCATGTTTTCTAGACCTTTAATCATTTTTCTCACTCTTCTCTGTCACTCTTCTCCAATTTGTCCACATCCTTCCTGAAATGTGGTGCCCAGAACTGAACACAATACTCCAGTTGAGGCCTAATCAGCATGGAGTAGAGTGGAGAATTACTTCTGGGGTCTTGCTTACAACAGTTCTATTAATACATCCCAGAATGATGTTTTCTTTTTTTGCAAGAATGTTACACTGTTGACTTATATTTATCTTCTGGTCCACTCTGACCCCCGATCCCTTTCTGCAGTACTCCTTCCAAGGCAGTCATTTCCCATTTTGTGTGTGTGCAATGGATTGTTCCTTCCTAAATGGAGTACTTTGCATTTGTCCTTGTTGAATTTCATCCTATTTACTTCAGACCATTTCTCCAGTTTGTCCAAATCATTTTGAATGTTAATCCTATCCTCCAAAGCACTTGCAGCCCCTCCCAGCTTGGTATCATCCACAAACTATATAAGTGTACTCTCTATGCCATTATCTAAATAGGTGATGAAGATATTGAACAGAACTGGACCCAGAACTGATCCCTGTGGGACCCCACTCATTATATTCTTCCAGCATGACTGTGAACCACTGATAACTCCTTTCTGGGAATTGCTTTCCAACCAGTTTTGCACCCACCTAATAGTAGCTCTATCTAGGTTGCACAGTTTGTTTATGAGAAGGTCATGTGAGAGAGTATCAAAAGCTTTACTGAAGTAAAGATATACCATATCTACCACTTCCCCCTATTCACAAGGCTCGTTACCCTGTCAAAGAAAGCTATCAGGTTGGTTTGACACAATTTGTTCCTGAAAAATCCGTGCTGATTGTTACTTATTACCTTATTATTTTCTAGATGTTTGCAAATTGATTGCTTAATTATTTGCTGAATTATCTTTCTGGGTACAGAAGTTAAGCTGACTGGTCCACAATTCCCTTTGTCCTTATTTCCCTTTTTATAAATTTGAGAATCAAATGGAGAAACTGGGAAAGAGTCAGAGTAAGGGGTCGAAATCTACTCCTAAAAAATTTAGGAGAGAAAGTTAGGTTGTACGTACATATTATATAATCCTCATTTATTGCATATGTTTAATGGTATAACAGTTTACCATCATGTGAAGCATTAAAGACTTTGTCTGTTTCACTTGAAGTGTAAATATTTCTGATAAAAGTAGGAAGAAGTGATGAGCTTTTCTTTCCTCCGTTCCACTAACCAACTACTCCACTACATGTATCTTTATGGAAAACCAAAATATGCTTCCAATTCCATTAATGTAAATCTTGGGCCTCCATTCTCCCGTCTGCTGCATGGTGTAGAACAGAGCATACCACAAAATCCCCATTAAAATGAACCAGGACAGGAGGGGAAGGTTGTGTTTAGGGAAAATGCATGTAAGCCAAGATTCTCAAAATGAGATACCTACAGTTAGGAGCCTAACCCCATATTTAAGAATGTAAATAAGTGACCTGACTTTCAAAGGTTCTGAGCAATTACCAGCTCCCACTGACTTCTGCTGGAACAGCTGGGTACTCAACACTTTTGAAAATCAGGAAACTTATTCAGATACATAAGTAGGGATTTAGGAGCTTAATTTTATAAATCTGGTTTTGAAAACCTTGGCCTCATGCATTAGAAGTGGAGCTTAATTTTATAAATCTGGTAAAAAAGGAGAATGGGGAATAAAGGTCACTTGAGGCAGCATGTTCACCTTCCGACACAGTCCAGTGTCCATAGGACAACAAGAGATTAGTTAATGATGCTCTAAGCAGCATAAACTCCTCCTTCACACACTGAACCCCCCATGGAGAGGACAAGAGAAACCAGTGGAAGTTCAGGAATCAATGCCAGTATAGCTACTGGGTCTGCTTTGCTTCTGTTCTTGGGAGCCAAGAGGAATGCAGAGGGAAAGCCCTTTTGAAGAGCTGGCTAGAGAGTCACAGGTTCTGGCACATTGCAATTCACCCTGGCCTCTGTTTATTTGCCGTGAAACACCTGTGTCATTTGCACTGCCATCTGGTTCTATGGTGTGGGGAAAAGACTAAGCAATTATGTAGCACCCTCCTCTGTTATACAGCTAATCAAATAAGATTTGATGTGGAAGGGCAAGGTAAGGGTTTTCATTAGGGTTAAACCTAACATCCAACCAAATTCTATATCACACTTAACATTCCTCAAAAGAGACATTTCCCCTACATATCGAAGGGAGTTCTTCCCGTTCTGACAAAGCTGTGTACATATGGACCACTCGAGTGTCCCTGCCACATTCTGAGACCTGAACAAAGCTGCCTAATGAAGTCTGCACAGAAGATGAAACTGATGTGTGTCAACTCATTCTGGTAATAAATCTCAGTAATTGCAAATTTCCTTTTTTTTACCTACTAACTTGAAACATTAATTTTAAAAACATGACTTTGACTTTTCAATTTTTCATCCCCCAACTACCCTGAAATAGCTTTAACAATAATGAATTTCTCTTTTCTCACCATGTTGAAAACAGAGTTACAAAATCCTCTGGAAATTATTTCATTACATATAAGGCAGTGATCGGCAAAACTGGAATTTCAATTTGGATAAGCAATAAAAGATATGATAGTTATCTGAAGTTACTGAAGTCTTTTTGTTTAAGTAACTGAGCTGGAAATGTCTCTTATGAGATTTTTGGTATTGCGAAAGTGCCAACTTGGGACTCCTATGAAAACAGATTCTTACAGTACTTGGTATTTTCATTTCTGGTTCTGGCTAAAACCCAGAGCTCAACACAGTGCATGAGTATGAACAAAGACTCACATAACCTAACTTTAATAAATAAAATAAAAAAAACAACCCAGATGTGATTTGGATTCAATTCACAGTTGCAGTAAAGTTTCAGGTTGGGTCTTATTTTATCTGAACCAGTTTACCCATCTGTAGGGAACCAGGGTGGCTTCCCTCCGAAGCAGAGGGTAAAGAGCCACCCTCTCAGCCTGAGTGGGCGGGGCCAGACCAGGCTTACGCCAATCCCCGGAAAGGGAGGGGTGGGACAGGAAGTACAAAGGGCGGCGTCCTTTGCCCAGTGAGAAGAGCACCAGGGAGAGAGACAGACACAGGCTGCTCCCTTGTGATCCTGCTGCTGACCCAGGGGAGGCCCAGGGCCAGGAGGAACCTGACCGGGAGGAAGGCCTGTGGCGACCAGGACTGACAGCCACTGAGTACCCGGAGGACCTGGAGGGGCCCAGCTGTAGCCCGGGCCACCGTGAGCCCGACAGAGGGGGAGCTGGAGCGGCTAGCAGCGGAATACCCGGACGAGCTGGAGGGACCGGAGAGACCCTCTTGAGAGACCGGGTAGGAAGTAGCCAAGGGGCAGAACTGCACCGTGGGGTGGGTGTACTTGGTCAGCGGGGTGCGGATGGTCCCCCACTGACCCAGCGGCGGGACCTTCGCCTCCCGCCACTGTCAGGGCCCTGGGCTGGAACGCAGTGGAGTTGGGTGGGCCTGCGTTCCCCTACCCGGCCAACCTGCCGTGGGTAGCAAAATGGTGTGCTACCAACCCATACCAGTGCTCCCCTGCCCGAGGGGCGCGCTGCAGACTCCGGCCGGCACACCTTTCCCGCTAATTCCCCAGCGCCCGAAAGGTGTGACTAAGGCCTGCCAGTGGGACCATAGCTCTCCATCGCCCCCTAGGGGCTTGGAGGACCAACTGAAACCTGTCACACCATCCCAAACATACATTTGATTTAGAAAGTAGAACACAGCAAACTACTGCAGATGTAAATAAGGTATATGTATATTTATAGAAATGGAAGGCTGGGATTACACTCAAACAACATTGTGAAGCATTGTTTATTTTAGATTAGAATTTTAAGGAAAAAAATAACCAACCTGTGACTTATTGACTTGAACTGGGACCATATCGATCATTGTTGCAACCAAGGTCCTGTAGTGGCAACAAATCTTATATAAATGGAGTCAAATGAGGTGTCTAAGACAAGATTATGGTTTGCTGGTTTTGATTATGCTATCTGTATCATTTTTATAGTTGAAGTTATGAATATTGGCTCTATACTCTCTGTATTTCAAATTTATGCTATGCTTCTGGGTGACACCCCAGACAAGTTGGTGTCAGCTCTGTCTAGCCTGCTGGATGGCCCATTAAGGACCATCAGCTGTACAATTGACCCATTGACGCCTCGGGACTCAGCAAGGTATGCAGGGACATGCCTATGGACAAAACTCTGAGGTTTTTCCAGACCATGTGATGGACAGCTTGTCTTTGAAAGAAAGAAAGACCATATGGCAAGAGAATATAAAAAGCTGCTGCAGCTCCTCCATCTGGTCTTCAATCCTGCTTCATGCCTCTGGAGGAACTTGGCTACACTGAAGCTTTGAACCAAGGACTGAAAGACCCATCCCAGCTGTGGATGTTGTCCAGAGACTTGATTTGAACCTGCAGTTTATTCTTTCACTGCTGCAAGCCTGAACCAGGAACTTTGCCGTTACTGTATGTAATTGATTCCATTTAACCAATTCTAGCTCTCATCTATATTTCTTTTCTTCTATGAATAAACCTTTAGATTTTGGATTCTAAAGGATTAGCAACAGCATGATTTGTGGGTAAGATCTGATTTGTATGTTGGCCTGGGTCTGGGGCTTGGTCCTTTGGAATCGGGAGAACCTTTTTCTTTTGCTGGGGTATTGGTTTTCATAACCATTTGTCCTCATAACGAGTGGCACTGGTGGTGATACTGGGAAACTGGAGTGTCTAATGGAATTGCTTGTGTGACTTGTGGTTAGCCAGTGGGGTAAAACCAAAGTGTTCTCTGTCTAGCTGGTTTGGTTTGCCTTGGTGTGCATAGAAACCCCACCCTTGGACTGTAACTGCCCTGCTTGAAGCAATTTGTTCTGAATTGGCACTCTCAGTTGGGTCCCGCCAGAACCAGCTTCGTTACACAACCATATTCAGGGGTTAGCACAGAGTATTGAAAAGTGGCAAAGTGGTTTGATGCGAATTAGGAGCTTTTGATGTGGCACTGCAAGGAAAAGGCATAACAGACGTCAGCACAATGGCTCTTCATTACACTTTATGATGTGATAGTTTACAATAGTCAGCACCATATTTTTCTGGTAAACATATTTGTGAAGCATAGTTATTCTAATTTCAATAAATACATAACAAATAGCCTGGTTTCAGAGTGCCTTATCTAACAATATAATTTTGAGTTGTAAAGAGTTGTTTTTAATTCATAGCCAATTTCCCATTTTCGAGAGCTTTCAATGGGGGTGAATGAAATGGTTTCTGCTTTGTACTCTTATGCACAATCACTAAGTACTGACTTCAATTTCCATTTCATATATTTCAAAACAAACATTTTAAATCCCAGGACTGAAAAGTAAGGGTATGTAAAATTGTAAAAACCTAATTATTGAAAAATTATTTAAGAATGGTATGTATATGCAGACTAAACAGAAAAAGGTCTTGTAAAGGTACTCATATTTGAAACCTTTTTTTGTCTTTAAATTTAGTAGGGTCAATTTGGAAAAATAAGAGGTAGTATTCAGCTAAAATTTTGCTCACAATGACAATCACTGCCCCCAATCCCAGAGTACCTGGATACTTCAGCTAAATCCAAAGAAATAGTTAAATTGTCATCATGAAGCTTTGGAGTTCACAGCAAATATATTACAAAATTAGGTACCTTTCCTTATAACCATGGCCTACTGACATAAACATGAATAACTTTACATAGATGAGTAATAACTATCATACTCAATTAAATTACTCATGTGAATAAATATTTGCAAAATAGGCCATATATCAGCAATAAAAGCATTGCAGTAGAAATCCAGCAATATTAAATGTTAGTAGATTTAATATGTGATTTGAGCCTGGGTATAAAAAATTACTGAATGTTTCATTTCGTTGATGCATTAGCTATTGTTTCAGGAATTTCTTTCCTTCATATCTCATGTCCATTTCATAAGTACTGTATACATGATTGGAATCAGTGATATTATCCCTTTTTACAGTCCATGAAAGCCCTGCCAGTGACTTGCCATATTTCAGCACCTATGCGAGTGAGGACACTGTTATATAAAGGACACGCTTCTGCTCTTTTTCACCTACTAGCATATTTTCCAGTGTTTTCTACTCTCCTCTGCACAGCTTGACAGGTGCTTAATTGGCTCTGCAATCAATACACCCAAAGTGTAAAATGCATGGCTGTCACAGATGTCTCCTCAACAGCACAGCCTATCTGTAACAAGGGATGGCTTAAGATAGTTATTGTAATACCTTAAGCTGTCACCATACACTCTTTATTTTTGTAGGTTTCTAGCTACTCAGGGAAGAGTAACTGGGAAGATTGACCCCCTTTACTTATTCAAAGCATATGGCTGCTCTCTCTTATTCATAGGTTTAATAATAGCATTATTTCAAGGGTGACTTGCAGTAAGGCATCTTATTCTTTTTCTGTCTTTCCTAATGAGAAAGGGTTAAATTTTAGTTTTATGTATTGAGGAACACTCAAAGAGAAAAGAAAAGGAGTACTTGTGGCACCTTAGAGACTAACCAATTTATTTGAGCATGAGCTTTCGTGAGCTACAGCTCACTTCATCGGATGCATGCCGTGGAAACTGCAGCAGACTTTATTTATACACAGAGAATATGAAAAAATACCTCCTCCCACCCCACTGTCCTGCTGGTAATAGCTTATCTAAAGTGATCATCAGGTGGGCCATTTCCAGCACAAATCCAGGTTCTCACCCTCCACCCCGCCCCACAAATTCACTCTCCTGCTGGTGATAGCCCATCCAAAGTGACAACTCTTTACACAATGTGCATGATAATAAAGTTGGGCCATTTCCTGCACAAATCCAGGTTCTCTCACCCCCTCACAAAAACCACACACACAAACTCACTATCCTGCTGCTAATAGCTCATCCAAAGTGACCATTCTCCCTACAATGTGCATAATTAAGGTGGGCCATTTCCAGCACAAATCCAGGTTCTCTCACATCCCCCCCACCCCCATACACACACAAACCCACTCTCCTGCTGGTAATAGCTCATCCAAGCTGACCACTCTCCAAGTTTAAATCCAAGTTAAACCAAAATTTTATACAAAGCTGGGAGGTATTGCTAATTTAGAGAAGGACAGGGATACCCTACAGGAGGATCTGGATGACCTTGTAAACTGGAGTAATAGGAATAGGATGAAATTTAATAGTGAGAAGTGTAAGGTCATGCATTTAGGGATTAATAACAAGAATTTTAGTTATAAGCTAGGAACGCATCAACTAGAAGTAACGGAGGAGGAAAAGGACCTTGGAGTATTGGTTGATCATAGGATGACTATGAGCTGCCAATGTGATATGGCTGTGAAAAAAGCTAATGTCGTCTTGGGAGGCATCAGGAGAGGTATGTCCAGTAGGGATAAGGAGGTTTTAGTACCGTTATATAAGGCACTGGTGAGACCTCACCTGGAATACTGTGTGCAGTTCTGGTCTCCCATGTTTAAGAAGGATGAATTCAAACTGGAACAGGTACAGAGAAGGGCTACTAGGATGATCCGAGGAATGGAAAACTTGTCTTATGAAAGGAGACTCAGGGAGCTTGGCTTGTTTAGCCTAACTAAAAGAAGGTTGAGGGGAGATATGATTGCTCTCTATAAATATATCAGAGGGATAAATACCAGAGAGGGAGAGGAATTATTTAAACTCAGTACCAATGTGGACACAAGAACAAATGGATATAAACTGGCCACTAGGAAATTTAGATTAGAAATTAGACAAAGGTTTCTAACAATCAGAGGAGTGAAGTTTTGGAATAGCCTTCCGAGGGAAGTAGTGGGGGCAAAAGATCTATCTTTCTTTAAGATTAAACTCGATAAGTTTATGGAGGAGATGGTATGATGGGATAACATGGTTTTGGTAATTAAATATTCATGGTAAATAGGCCCAATGGCCTGTGATGGGTTTTTAGATGGGGTAAGATCCAAGTTACCCGGGAAAGAATTTTCTGTAGTATCTGGCTGATGAATCTTGCCCATATGCTCAGGGTTTAGCTGATTGCCATATTTGGGGTTGGGAAGGAATTTTCCTCCAGGGCAGATTGGAAGGCCCTGGAGGTTTTTCGCCTTCCTCTGTAGCATGGGGCACGGGTCACTTGCTGGAGGATTCTCTGCTCCTTGAGGTCTTCAAACTACAATTTGAGGACTTCAATAGCACAGATATAGGTGTGAGGTCTTTTTTAGGAGTGGTGGGTGAAATTCTGTGGCCTGCATTGTGCAGGAGGTCAGACTAGATGATCATAATGGTCCCTTCTGACCTAAATATCTATGAATCTATGAATCTGGGGGGGGGTGTAGGAAAAAACAAGAGGAAAGGAGAGAAGGATCTTGTGCTATGAGCTGCAGAGAGGTTTAGGACTTTGGGACTCCTAAAGCTTCCAGAACCCTGGAGGAATATATTGTGCAGATCTATCTATACCTGTTTAAGGATGTGGCTGTGACATACCAGGGCACAATTCATATTAATAAGTAGCTGTGTCTCCCCTGCCCTCCAACCTGAGGTGTCCTTTACACTGCTTTGCTGCTGTAGTCTCCAGCCTGGATTGCTTACAAGCAAGCTCCAGCATGCAAGTCACTCCCAGCTAGGTCTGTGTGTGTGCTGCAGCCAGCCAGTCACACTTTGGATCTTACCAACTTTGGGTATACTGCATGGCATCCCCAACACACTCCCAGTCTTAGATTTCCCTCCAGAAATGTATGCCCTGTGCTTCCCAGTCCTATTCTGGTCAATAAAAATGTATTTAAAATCAGTTAGTTCTTTGCTAGAAAAATATGCATACAACTTGCCACCTCAAATGGATTTTCCCCAAACTTCACTTTACACACATTGGATTAAATACAACAATTAAACAAGTTTAACTCTGAAGAGATATATTTAAAGTGAATACGAGGCATAAAGCTCAGAAATGGCTACAAGACAAATAAAGATAAAATGGAACTGGTGCCTAACTTACCAAAGTACGTTAAATTCAAAGGAAATTTTCTTACCACATGCTTTCAGCATTCTTACTAACCAGACTTCTTAGGACCGGACTGCTTCTCCTAAAATCCAGTGAATGCTTCTTTTGTCACTTTTATAGTTTCAGTCCCCCCCCTTGAAAAACATTTCCAGCTGGGCACCAGGAGATAAAACATCTATGCTTTTTTCTCTCCTAGTTGACCTTCCTTTTTCTCCCTTTTTTGCTTGATGACTCGGTTTATGTCTTATATGCAAATTAAGCAGAGCACACATTCCTTTGTTTAAGACAAACCTGTTTGCCAACTTCTGCTTGGGTAGGGCTGTGGTTTGGAACATTTGTTAATAACCTCATACAGAGAAATCTTATAACTTCACATACAATGTTGCCACACATTTTATCAAGATAATAATGACCAGCAAATTACGAGTTTTCAAATGACACTGCACAAGGTATACGTCAAATGATGCTGCACAAGGTATAAGCTGCACAAGGTACAAAGATTATTGTAATACTGTGTAAGGTGTGGACACAAGGGTACATTCCGATACAGTGGCCTGCACACCCCAGATACAGTTGCTTTTGTCCTAGTGGGAAAATAATTTAATATCTGGACTTCAAAGTGCCAGGCCCACACTCATTCCTTATCCATTCACATCTTCTTTGGAGCTACCAGGATGGCTACTCTTGCTCCTCTACTCATCCCTTGAGCACATCTAAGGATTATGGCTGCATTCTGCATGTCTGAACTAGAACGAGACTCACTGCATCCTTCCTAATACAGCTGTGACAGCAATAATTTGGTTCTAAATGGAGTAAGCTATAAGGGTAAAATGAAAATTATTTATATACACAAACAGCAAAAACAAGCAAGAATAATAATCCAAGGAACTCTTCATATAATTACACGAGGTCCAGCTGAGTCAGGAAATCATTAAACTAATTTCAGGAACAGAAATAATAAAACTTATTATGATCTTAAAAAAAAATAAGGTAATAAAATCATTCTCCACGTCTTCAACACTCTTCAATGAAAAATGTACCTCAGGGCAATCTGGTTGTACCAGCCCTTACCTGGAGCTCCACTCCTTTTGTGACATTTTTTTTCCCTTGAGGGGGTGGGAGGGGGGCGAGGATTATACTAGTAGGGTTGTATTATTATACTAGTAGAGTAGAGCTGGAATTTCCATTCTGCAGGAATTTCCCACATGTCTTTCTGAAATGGAGCTAACCATTGAATTTTGAAATTAGCCAAACAAGAAAATTTCCAAAAAATAAAAAAATAAAAATATTTAGTTTTCATTTAGAGTTAATTGTATATTATATTGTAATGTATCATATAAAAAATTGAAATGAAAAATCAATTCAATTCTGATAAGGTCAAAGTGAAATCCTGGTGCACCTGGGTACTACACTGATCTGTCCTCACACTTGTTCAACAAGTTTCTTTCATGTGGTATATCTAGGAATTAACCATGTCCCAACGGTGTGGTGTGTTTTAAGGACATGGTTAAAAATGATTAGGAGTAGCTATGTTAAACACTTAAACTGTCTTTAACTAAGGTGGAAGATAACTGTTACAACTCCCCCTAACCCTCCTGCCCCCCCATAGAAGAGCCCATTAAAGTCCAATTCTCAAAATACAATCTCATCACAATTTCTGGAACTATACATGAACACAACCTTTTCCAAGGTAAGTTTGCTTCCCATTTATTTCTTCCTAACAGTTAAAACTAAAGATGGACTACAAAAATCCCAATTGCTTTTCCACAGGAAATTATGAAAAATGTTTTTTCTTCAATTTCCCATGAAATTTTGCTCTACCCCAAAAATAGATTTCTTTTTTTGCCCTCCATCTCTCCCTGTTTTCCTTTCTTCCCCCTCTATCCCCTTTTCTGGGGGGACAAAAGTAAAAAATAATGGGTAGGGAAAAGAGGGGGGAAGAACCCTCCATGTATGGTTTTGTTTTTCTAAATAAATAAATAAAAATTAAAAAAAAATAGAAAGTTTTTGAAAGAAACATTTTCCATGATTTTGTTTTGGCCATTTTTGGGGGTGATGAGGAGCCAGAGAATAGCTGTAGTTCCTAGAGCTATACTGGCCGAGTCAGCCAGAACACCTTCACAGGACCCTGGGGATTGATATGAGAGCTCCATAACCTTTAACAGGTTGTAGGATAAACTTCTCCCTCAGGCCAGATGAAGTCCACTGGTAAGTAAGGGGGATGGGAGTAGGGTCAAGACACTACCCTCAACATCCAGTTATCTTAGTACAGTGCCTGTGTCCCCAATCTGATTATATTGGCCCATACACAGGCATAAATGCATTTTATACAGACAAATGCACAGTTGTATATCTAGGAACAGAGAATGTACTTATAGGATGGGGAACTGTATTTTGGAAAGAAGTGACTTTGAAAAGTATGCATGGTTCATGGTGGATAACCAATTGAATATAAACTCCCTGTGTCATACTGTAGCTAAGAGGGAAAATCCATCCTCACATGAATAAGTAGACCAATATCAAGTAGAAATAAAGAAGCATTGTCATTATTACTCTCTACAGTATTACTCTATACAGTGAGACCATTCCTGTAATAATGTGTTTAGTTGTCGTGTCCACACTTAAAAAGAATGTTGAAAAAAGGACTAGAAAGGGATCGGAAAAAAAAACTACAAGAGTTATCTAAGGGCTAGAAAATCTGCCTTCCAATTAAAGACTAAAAAAGTTCAATCTATTTAGTTTATAAAAGAGGTGACTTGATCATGGTCTACCAGGGCCCACATGGTGAAGTAGATTTCTGACAGTAGATAGCTCTTTAATTTAGAAGAGAAATGTATAACAAGATCCCCATGGCTGGCTCTCGTAGCTAGGCAAATTCAGACTATAAAAAAAGTGTGCCTTATTTCAAGATGAAGGTAATTAACTAATGGAACAACTTACCTAGGGATGCAATGGGATTCACCATCATTTGAAGACTTTAAATTAATATTGGATACCTTTCTGAAAGATATGCTCTAGCTCAAAAGTTACGGGCTTCACACAGGAAATTCCATCATCTGTGTTATGTAGAAAGTCAGACTAAATGCTTGTAATGGTTCCTTCTGGCCCTAGAATCTTTTAATCTATGACCCTACTCCTTGTGCATTCACACAGTGCCAGCTACCATATTTGGTCTGTATAACTGCAGCATTTTTATATTCACTTAAAATGCTCTTTGAGTCATTATATTTTACCATTAAAAACACCCCCCACCCTCAAAACCCAGTCCTCTAACTGTTTGTTGTTGTTAGTCAGTAAAACAGGATGCTTTATACTCAGTAGAAATGATTCATCAGGATTTTGGAGGTCTGTGTGCATTTAGTCACAAGAAACTAAGATTATTAAGGCTCCAGAGCTATGGTTTTATGAAATGAAAATCAATAACAAAATGTCAAGAGTCACTGACTATGATGAGCACAGTTATCCATATGTGGTTTTGTTCTGACTTCATGGGTAATGCTGATGGAGAATGATTTTTAAGAATTAAAAGGAAAAAAAAAAGATTATCCTAGCACTTTAGCAGAACAGGAATGGTCTGTGGAAGCCTCAGGCAACTGAAGTCCTATCTACAAAACTGTGTTCTGACAGCAATCCTCTTTTTGTGTTGTGTTCTGCAGTAATGTTAGTTTTATAAATATTATAGCCACCACTTTACCTTGAAGCTATAGAACTCTCGACAGTAAAAGCAAATGAAAATGTTATCACAATTTTCAAACTTTTCCTCCCCACATCTATTGTTGTCATGCTACAGAGTTTCAGATAAAATAAAATTTAGCAGAGTTTGACAAATTCAGCCTATGTATCAGCTACTACTTTAGTTAGACAAAAAAAAAATCCCTTCACAAATATTTTTATTTGGGGGTAAATGGAAGAAATACATTATATTTTGAGGACAGCCAGGAAGTTATTTTTTATATTAAAGTCAAAAACTGTTTGAAATCTGCAGTATTGAATATTACAAACAGACTTAAAAAAAAAGGAATCCCATCTTCTTTCAAACAATGGAAATTACATCCAAAGTAAGTCGCGTTTGTGATAAAGCCACAAAGCATGACAGTATAATGTGTAGACAAAAATATCAGTGGGATACCAACATTTTATTATTAAACTAAAACCCATCTCTCCATAATATCACTTACAGTGATTAAACCTTGTCTGCAGACAAAGGTAATTATTTCATATGGATCCTGAAGAGATAAGTACAACAATTTGATAATATCAAACCCAGAGCAAAATGTTTCTTTGTTTTGGTTCTGTTACTAACACAAACTCAGCCTTTCAATGATCTTGGCTGAGCTCTGAGAAAATATCCTTCCTTCTGCTAGGTACCAGTGTGGGATGATTTCAGGTCAAAACCATGCAAAAGTCATTGCTTCATCCAAAACCTGCCTAAACCCTATGACCAATATTTTCCGAAGTTTAGACAAGTGCAAATAGTCATGTGGACACATCTAGAGGCTCAAGTTGGAGATGGACACATAATGGGTTTTAAGAATAGGTATTGGGTTATAGCCAAGTGGCTTCTAAGGACTCAAAAAGAGTACTAAGCCAGGAGGCACAAGTTAAGGTATTCAAGCAGCAGCCACTCATTAGCTATTCTGCAGCCTGTGCATCCTGAAAAGAGACAGCATACTGAGTAAGGAGAGATAGAGATAGTGATAGAGAAAGATAGAGACAGACACACACACACTGGATTTGTTGGATGTTTGTAAGGAAAGCATATGGAAGGAGGACAGTCAAGATAAGGTAGGAGCTAGGGGCTAGATCTTGTACCCTTGATATTGTTAGATGTTTCACCATTGACTTCAAAAGCAGCAGGAGACGATCCTGTGAGAGGTGAGGTCAAGAATCTGGGGCACAGATTCAGTGAAGGGCATAACTGAGGGAGATGGTGATGGGGAGGCAGAACCTGAACAGACATCATCATCATCAACAGATACCTGCCATATATGGCAGGCGACCACCTTGGCTTAGCAGTGAAATCCTTGCTGATCTTAAAACACAAAAAAGAAGCTTATAAGAAGTGGAACCTTGGACAAATCACGAGGGAGGAATATAAAAATATTGCTCAGGCATGCAGGAGTGAAATCAGGAAGGCCCAGAAGACTGGGAAAACGCCCATCTTTTAAAAAGGGAAGGAGGAGGATCTGGGGAACTACACGCTGGTCAGCCTCACTTCAGTCCCTGGAAAAATCATGGAGCAGGTCCTCAGGGAATCAATTCTGAAGCACTTTGAGGAGAGGAAAGTGATCAGGAAAAGTCAGCATGGATTCACCAAGGGCAAGTCGTGCCTGACTTACCTAATTGCCTTCTATGAGGACATAACTGGCTCTGTGGATGAGGGGAAAGCAGTGAACGTGTTCTTCCTTGACTTTAGCAAAGCTTTTGTTACGGTCTCCCACAGTATTTTTGCCAGCAAGTTAAAGTAGTATGGGCTGGATGAATGGACTATAAGGTGGATAGAAAGCTGCTTAGATCATCAGGCTCAATGGGTAGTGATCAGTAGCTCCATGTCTAGTTAGCAGCCAGTATCAAGCAGAGTGCCCTAAGGGTCGGTCCTGGGGCCAGTTTTGTTCAATATCTTCATTAATGGACTGCACCCTCAGCAAGTTTGCAGACACTAAACTAGGAGTGGTAGATACGCTGGAGGGTAGGGATAGGATACAGAGGGACCTAGACAAATTAGAGGAGTGGGCCAAAAGAAATCTGATGAGGCTTAACAAGGACAAGTGCAGAGTCCTGCACTTAGGACAGAAGAATCCCATGCACTGCTACAGACTAGGGACTGAGTGACTAGGCAGCAAAGGAAAAGGACCTAGGGGTTACAGTGGTCAAGAAGCTGGATATGAGTCAACAGTGTGCCCTTGTTGCCAAGAAGGCTAACAGCATTTTGGGCTGTATAAGTAGGAGCATTGCCAGTAGATCAAGGGAAGTGATCATACCTCTCTGTTTGGCATTGGTGAGACCTCATCTGGAGTACTGTGTCCAGTTTTGGGCCCCACACTACAAGAAGGATGTGGAAAAATTGGAGAGAGTCCAGCAGAGGGCAACAAAAATGATTAGGGGGCTAGAGCACATGACTTACGAGGAGAGGCTGAGGGAACTGGGATTACTTAGTCTGTAGAAGAAAAGAATGAGGGGGGATTTGATAGCTGCTTTCAACTACCTGAAAGGGGTTCCAAAGAGGATGGATCTAGATTGTTCTCAGTGGTAGCAGATGACAGAACGAGGAGTAATGGTCTCAAGTTGCAGTGGGGAAGATTTAGGTTGGATATTAGGAAAAACTTTTTCCACTAGGAGGGTGGTAAAGCACTGGAATGCGTTACCTAGGGAGGTGGTGGAATCTCCTTTCTATGAGGTTTTTAAGGCCCGTCTTGACAAAGCCCTGGCTGGGATGATTTAGTTGGGGATTGCTCCTGCTTTGAGCAGGGGGTTGGACTAGATGACCTCCTGAGGTCCCTTCCAAACCTGCTATTCTGTGATTCTATGATCAATGAACATAGGAAAAAAGAGGCCTTATTTGCACATGTAAATTGCTAATTTGCAGAACTGGTCAAAATATTTCATTCAAAATTTTTTGTTGAAGAAAAATAGCCTTTTTTCTAAAACCCAAAGATCTTCTTGTAAAGATTACAGGCTTTTAAAATATTTTTCTGGTGATTTTTTTTAACCATTGAAACCTAACATTTTGGAAAGTCAAAACTTTTTTTTTTTTTTAAATTTTGTGTTTTTATGTTTGCCACTGAATGCAATAGAATTAATGCTATCCAGGGTTCCCCCACACACACACACCCCACACTTTCTTTTCTTTTTTTCCCCTTTTGCCACTTTAACTTTTCAAAACTTCCAGCTACACACAGAAAAAAAATGAAAAAAATATTATTCATTGTATTGGATAAGAAAGAAAGAGTGGAGGAAGATAAAAAACTAAAATTGAAATTCTGGAAAATTAGAAATCTAAAAATATCAAAAATCTAACCCATTAACATTTTGAAAAATTATTCCAAATTGAAAGAAACAATTTTGATTTGTTTTAATTTTTACAGTAATTGATTCTGCATTTTTTGACCAGCTCTACCTATTAGCATACACAGAGTACTCAGTAAATGTTCCCAACCAGCACTACGCACCAGAAAATTGATACTTTTGAAAATCCTACTGACCAGTGGACACTTGGGAAAGCTGGATGCAGCTGAATGCTAGTTCAGAAAATTTCCAGAGTAGTCAGATTTCACTTGTGCTGCTAAATGGGACCAATTCCCAAGCTTTGAACAATGTAGGCTACACTGTGTAGAAAATGCTCCTTATACGCTTCACATTCTAGTTGTGCAATCCTGAGACCAACATGTGAAAAAACTGCTTTAATATAACTTACAAAAAATGACCATTTTCTTCTCCATCATTCAGGTGGTCATGAAGTCATTGTACTGTCCCAGCAGGACAGAGGTGGCTCATGAGAGAATACTGAAAAGTATTCAGCAACCTTGCTTCAGTAGGGGAAGAAGTGACCTTTAGAAAAAGGGAGAACAACAGTGCCTGGGAGCACACCATGTAATGGTGCAGTTTTGAAACTCCGAGTGGCTAAGTGCCCAGCTGACCTTGAGTATGTAAACAGCTAGGTCACCCAGGACTGGCAACACATTTTCAAAGAACAGACACCACCTATATTCTGTTCTCCTTTTTGTCTGAGTGTCAGAAACTAACCAGCCAAATCCTCTGCAGGACACCTAAAGGAAATCCTTTGAAAATTCCCCTGTATATTTTCAGTTGGTGGTAATTAGGGGTTTGCGGTTTTGATCGAAGGCAGACCTCAGAGTGTAGCTCAGGGCATACGAAGCATGAAAACAAAATGAAACAACAACACAACAACAAAACCAGATCTTTTACAACCTCCTGAAAATGGAAACCATCAAATTTCACACAACTTTTGTATTGAAACAGCATTATAAAAACATTAGGAATGTTGAAGAACTCAAACTGGCACAGATTGGTAATGCGTTACTGTTTAATGAAAAAAAGAAGGGTTACAATTTAAGAGGTACTTTTGTTTAATAAGATATTTATGATAAGTAATAGAGTTTCTTTTTCCCCTCAAAATACGCTAAATGAATGAACCTCATTAAAGGAGTCTAAAAAGCATCTTGATTTTTTTTTCCTAAATGAGCACTGAACCTCAAAAACCCACAAGTTGGCAAAAAAATTCTTCTTGAGGCTGGGTTTTGTACACCAAGTTGCAGTACAGAGAGACTCTGTATTTGAATAACAGAATCACAGAAATTATGAGGTGGTAAAAGATGTATTAGATTATAAAAAGAAAAGGAGCACTTGCGGCACCTTAGAGACTAACAAATTTATTTGAGCATAAGCTTTCATGAGCTACAGCTTACTTCATCAGATGCATTCTGTAGCTCACGAAAGCTTATGCTCAAATAAATTTGTTAGTCTCTAAGGTGCCGCAAGTACTCCTTTTCTTTTTGCGGATACAGACTAACATGGCTGCTACTCTGAAACCTGTATTAGATTATGTAACCTCATCTATCTTTAGGCATTTATACCACATTCAATACCATAATATGAGGTTTCAAGAGTTCTTAGTTTCTCTCTCTCTCTGATGGAAATAATCTTTTGAACTGTATGATTAATTTCCCCTTCAGAATATTGCATTGTTTATACTGAACAATTAGCTTGTGGCTCTCAGAAGCCTAGTCTACACAAAAAAGGTTTACCAGTATAACTATATTGGCAAACCTTCCCTGTGTAGATGCAGCCTATGCCAGCAAGAGTGTGATTTTGCTTGTATAGCTGATAAAGGCAATCTCTACACCACAGAAATATCTCAATTTAAGTTACTTTGGTGTTCAGCCACTGTAGTTATTACATTGCTTGTGTGCATCCACACTACTCTCCTTGTTTTGGTGATGAGTGTCCCCACTAGGAGTGCTCATATTGATACAGAGAGCAGTGTACTGTGGGTAGTTATCCCACTGTGCCACTCACCATCATTCAGTGCAGGGTATTTTGGAAAGGTTTTACAGTACCTCATGGGAGCCAAAATAAGTTGTGCAAGGGTGACTTGGAGCATGGGGTTAACTTCCCATAACGCAGCATTCTCCATCCCATAATTTCATCTGCATCCCATAAAGTTTCATGTCTCTTTTCAAAATCACCCACACAAACCCACATGCTCCTCCTTGCTGTATGCCATCTGTGACACAAGCATGGATCCTGTACTGCTCTGCACTATTGTGATGAGTGTTACGAATGTTATGGATGACCTGATCCTGCAGT
Source organism: Lepidochelys olivacea (assembly GCF_965140295.1). NCBI lineage: Eukaryota > Metazoa > Chordata > Testudines > Cheloniidae > Lepidochelys > Lepidochelys olivacea. Next base: position 175,434,959 of record NC_140411.1, read on the forward strand.
ATTTGCAGAACTGCAAGAGGAGTCTTAAGGAACATGACAATTCCTTGGCGGCATCTGGGACACAGAAAGAAACAATTCAAGGTTATTGGTAGCATTTACAGGACAGCTTCAGAATGTGGAGCACTGGTTCTGGGCCCAACAAACAAGCACTGACTGGTGGGACTGCGTTGTCATGCAGGTTTGGAATGATGAGCAGTGGCTGCAGAACTTTCAGATGGGCAAGGCCACATTCCTGAATCTGGGTGCAGAGCTCGCCACAGCCCTCCAGTGCAGCCACACCCATAATGAGATCTGCACTGACAGTGCAGAAGTGAGTGGTGATCCCGGTGTGGAAACTTGCAACACCAGATACCAATCAGTCCCAACCATGGGGGCTGTTGTGATGCAAGTGTGCTGGGCCATTAATCATCTGCTGCTGCAGAGGACTGTGACTCTGGGCAATGTGTGGGACATGGTGGATAGTTTTTCAGCAATTGTGTTCCCAAACTGTGGTGGGACAATAGATGGCACACATGTTTCCACTTTGGCACCAGATCACCTTGCCACAGAGTACATCAACAGAAAGGGCTACTCTTCTATGGTAATGCAAGCGCTGGTGGATGACCATGGACAGTTTACCGACATTAATGCGAGCTGGTCAGGGAAGGTGCATGACATGCACATCTTTAAGAACACATGACTTTTCAGAAAGCTGCAAGCTGGGATATACTTTCACAACTCGAGGATTACCATTGACAATGTTGAAATGCCAATACTGATCCTGGGGGACTCAGCCTACCGCTTGCTCCTATGGCTTATGAAGCTGTACACTGGCCATCTTGACAGCACCAAGGAGCACTTCAACTGCAGTCTAAGCAGGTGCAGAATGACAGTTGAATGTGCCTTTGATTGTTTTAAGGGATACTGGTGCTTTCTAATATTGAGATTGGACCTCTGTGAAAAAAATACTCCAATGGCTATAGCTGCCTGGTGTGTCCTGAATATTATCTGTGAAGCAAAGGGGAAAAGTTTCTGCCAGGATGGAGTGGCCATCTGCTAATTTTGAGCAACCAGATACCAGGGCTATAAGAAGAGGTCAATGCAGAGCTATACAGCTTAGGGAGGCTTTGAAAGACCTAGGGAGCCAGAGTAGTGTGTGTTGCTGCAGTGTGCGCTACCTGTCCTTCTTCTGTTTGCAGCCCCGTATGAACTCTTCAATGAGTGCTGGGTGTGTAGTTATTAATAGGTGTATGGGTAATGTTATATTTTGTCTGAATGATGTCAGCACCCCCAGCACATGTTGTGACCTAATAAAGATGAAATGTTTCCATAACAATGTATATAGAAAAATATTTATAAATTAAGGGAAAATAATGTATTAAGGGGAAAGAACAGTCATTTTCAGATACACATACACTGACCTGTGAAAGACACAGCTGGTGTATGTGTGGTTGTGAATGTCTTTAATGGCCCAGGGTGGAATGGTAGGGGTAGTGCAGAGGCCCCTGATGCCATATGGAATGTTGGGGAGGTGTAGAGAAATCCCGATGTGCAGTTCTCTATGGGCTCTGGAGGGACGCGAGCACGGGATTGTTGAACCCCCAGTTCCACCAGAGTCTTCAGCATGTCTGCTTGCTGCCTGAGAAATGCAAGCATTTCCTGCTGCACATCCTTCTCCTTTCTCCTCTATCCCTGTCCATGCTGTCTGCAAGGGTATTCCTCCAAGCTCTGTGCTCATTATCTGAAACAACAGAGGCTTGCAGGATCACTTCATCCTGAGTCCTCTTCCTTCTTATCCTTATCTGGCTCAGCCATTCTGCGGGTGTGGATGGAGATACCCTAATGGCCACATTTGCAGATACAATACATAGAGGTACTATTGTTAGTGTATTCACAAGATAAATAAAAATATAGGATACTGAACTCAATTCCCTTGATCCACACAAGTTGTAAGCACTACATTCTCACTTCTCCTTGGCATTTATAGAGCATGGCAGCAGTTGCAGCACAGGGCATGGTGAGCATGGCCCTGGGGTGGGGTGGCAGCAAATTGGGGAAATAAGAGGGGATAGCTCACAGTCATGAGTATTGTTAGGATATAGATATTCAGGCCTGCCTGTAAAGGCCTATATGTTTATCATTTAGCTAGTAATAGAGGTATACAAGAAAGAATCTGTGCAAGGGCCTTCTCTCACTGTGACAGTCTGAGGCCCTGTTCTTAGGCCAATGCCTTTGGCTAAGCAGCAGATGCAGCCCTAAGCTGGGAAGAGACTGGTCACATCCTCACATTCCAAACTAGTCAATATGGGGCTGTTAGGAAGGTGATCCAATCTTTCACCTCCAGAGAAAGGGAAGAGCCTAGAAAATGTAAAAGGAAATTTAGTTTGATCGTTTTCTGTCTGGTAAGAACTCACTTATCAATAGACACAGCTGGGAAACCCTTATGTCTTTATAGATATAGTTGTGAAATCCTCACTTCTGTATTGTTTTGTCATTATAGTTTCCACTTTGCTATTGTTTATTTGCATGATTTCTGTCTGGTTCTGTGATTGTTTCTGTCTGCTGTATAATTAATTTGTCTGGGTGTAAACTAATTAAGGTAGCAAGATATAAGTGGTTAGCTAATCATGTTACAATACGTTAGGATTGGTTAGGTAAATTTCAGTAGAATGATTGGTTAAGGTATAGCTAAGAATATTACTATATAAATTAGGGGCAAACAGGAAGTAAATTGGGATTTGAAAATAAGGAAAAAGGAACTTGGATTTAAGCTTGCTGGAAGTTCACCCCAATAAACATCAAATTGTTTGCATTGGACTTCAGGTATTGTTGCTCTCTGTTCATGCGAGAAGGACCAGGGAAGTGGGAGAGTGAAGGAATAAGCTCTCTAACAAGTATGTTTGTATCGGGCAATTGAACTGAATACTGGCACTATTTTTCACAGGCGTGGTGATTTTAGCTGATACCTCATTCCTGAAGGTAATGGAGGCTAAAAGGGAACAGCTCCTGCAGGCATCAGGGTGCTGCCCAGGCCATATGTTGCTATCTTGTGTGCTGCAATGGTTCCTGCTGAAGTACTTGCTGAGTGGCATGAGAAAGTGTCCTAGTGCAGTGTAAGAAACAAGGCAGCCCTCCCCAGAAACCTTTGGCCAGATTACCTGCAGGAAAGTTTCATCTATATATCAATGGAGGATTCATGAGCTATCATAGTGCAGACAAACAGTGTTCTGAAGAGCCTCCTCTGCCTAAATCTAGAGGGGGATGGGAAGCAAATAGTAGCTCTACCTCTATTGGTTGATCCACAACCTCCTCTAACATAAGTGAAGAAGAGTAAATCAACAGATGTGTCCTGCTACACTGGGGATTCCATCTCTGTAACTTCAGAGCAAACAGCATACTCACTAGAGGTCCCTTCCCCTGCACCAGACTCGCCTGTGCTGGACTGTACGGACTAACTGGACTGTGCAGGACTCCAAAACATCCTGGCTTGCTGGCAGCTGATCCTGTGATCACTTGATCCCCATACTCCTACTCCTTTTCCTTGTACAACAATATCTGCTTGCTGTTCATGGTGGGGGCCTCCAACCTGGACTCCTTTGAAGTATCCTAAGGAGTTCTTTGGATTGGTGGTGAGGTCTCGTTCAAGGATGGCATGGAGCTCTTGGTAAAAGCAGCAGGTCTGTGGCTCCGCACCAGAGTGATTATTAGCCTCTCTTGCCTTCTGGTTTGCCTGCCACAGGTCCTTGACTTTCAGGTGGCACTGCTGTTGGTCCCTATTGTAGCCCTTTCTCCTCCATGCCCCAAGTGATCTGCTTGTAGATGTTAACATTTCTATGGCTGGATCAGAACTATGCCTGCACACATAGGCACCAACTCTGTTGGTGCTCTGGGGCTCAAGGACCCATCGGAAAGAAATAGGGAGGCCTCGGGGGGAAGGAATGGAGCAGAGGTGGAAAGAGGTAGAGTGAGAGCAGGGACTCGGAGAGGAGCACCCACCAGGAAAAATAAGTCAGCAGCTGTGCCTGAACAGACTACTCTCCACACAGACCTAGGAGATCCATCACCTCCTGTGTACTCCAGGCAGGAGCACATCTGCAGTGGTGTAGCTCGCATGGTCAGCTAGGCAATTGCGAGGCATGTTCTAGAGTTGCTAGGTATGCTTTCCAAGCAGAGCAACTAGGAAATGGAATTTCAAAAATTCACAGGACTTTAAAGGGGAGGACAATGGAATTCACAATAGTATCCAGAGCAGCCAGGACAGGGCCTTATGAGAAATCTCCTCCTGGAGGCCACTAACAATCAATGTAAGCAACACAGTGTCTATACTGACACTGTGTTGACCTAACCAGATCAACCTGGACTCTCCACCACTTGGGGAGGTGGTGTTATGTTGGCGTAAAGGGGAAGTTACGGTGGCAGGAGCAAAATTTAAGTGTAGATACATACACAGCTACGTGGACATAAGTTACCTTGTGTCAGCTTAACTGGGTAGGCCACAGATTACTGAAGTGAAATGAACTATGCAGGCAAAAGCATTTTGTTGTTAAAACTATCTAGTCTCAGGCTTCTGCTGACATAGATGTTGCAAAGAAAAAAACCACACCCCTAAAGAACATTGCTATACCAGCAAAAGTTTCTACTGAAGATCTGACCAGAGTTTATTTATACTCTGTTTCTTCTAGTCTATTTTTAAAATGATTCACACAATGTGGGTACCATCCTTCCCTCGGAATATTGTACCATAATCAAACATACTTCGTTAGTAGGGTAAGATTCTCGATATTTAGCCTAAATTTATCTGTGGTTAACTTCAGTTAATTACATCTTGACATTCACACCTGTCATAAATGTAAAGGGAAGGGTAAACCCCTTTAAAATCCCTCCTGGCCAAAGGAAAAATCCTCTCACCTGTAAAGGGTTAAGAAGCTAAAGGTAACCTCGCTGGCACCTGACCAAAATGACCAATGAGGAGACAAGATACTTTCAAAAGCTGGGAGGAGGGAGAGAAACAAAGGGTCTGTGTCTGTCGGTATGCTGCTTTGCCGGGGATAGACCAGGAATGGAGTTTTAGAACTTTTAGTAAGTAATCTAGCTAGGTATGTGTTAGATTATGATTTCTTTAAATGGCTGAGAAAAGAATTGTGCTGAATAGAATGACTATTTCTGTCTGTGTGTCTTTTTTGTAACTTAAGGTTTTGCCTAGAGGGATTCTCTATGTTTTGAATCTAATTACCCTGTCAGGTACCTACCATCCTGATTTTACAGGGGGGATTCCTTTACTCCTATTTACTTCTATTTCTATTAAAAATCTTCTTGTAAGAAAACTGAATGCTTTTTCATTGTTCTCAGATCCAAGGGTTTGGGTCTGTGGTCACCTATGCAAATTGGTGAGGATTTTTACCAAACCTTTCCCAGGAAGTGGGGTGCAAGGGTTGGGAGGATTTTGCGGGGAAAGACGTGTCCAAACTACATTTTCCAGTAAACCCACTTAGAGTTTGGTGGTGGCAGTGGTTATTCCAAGGACAAAAGATAAAATTAATTTGTACCTTGGGGAAGTTTTAACCTAAGCTGGTAAAAATAAGCTTAGGAGGTTTTCATGCAGGTCCCCACATCTGTACCCTAGAGTTCAGAGTGGGGGAGGAACCTTGACAACACCCCTCAAGTATTTGAAGACCATTTGGTCTGCCTCCCTCACACAGTCATTGTTTGTCCAAGCTACACATATTTAGTTTTTAATTTTTCTTCATAAGTCAAACTCACCAACCCATTAATCATTTTTGTTATTTTCTGAATTCACTCCAGTTTGTCAACATCTTTCTGGTATTATGAGCACCTGAAAATAAAGGGCTATTACTGGCAACATTCACTGAATCTTAACTATTGTACTCTAGTGGTACGTGTGACATGGTAGTAATTTTTTTTAATCTGTATTTTCCCTACACTGTTGATTTTCCCTTTCAAACACATTGGAAAAAGGGAAGCTTAGTTACAATAAAGTATTTACCATATCTTAGGCATTTCTAACATGCCATAGATAAAACTTGTTGCTCTAGCAGATGATGTCCTCCTGTCTATAGACAAGGGAAGCATAGACATATTCATAATATTGGAGCTCCCTGCAGCAACAACTGATCAACAAATATTCCTATTCCACTTCTAAAAAGCTATGAAGCGGCTTAAAATGGCTAAGTTCCTTCCTTTCATGTGAAACCCTGAGGGTCATTACTGAGAATTCCTGCTCCAGCTCAAAAGATCTCAACTGTGGAGTCACACAAGACTGAGTCTCTTCCCTTAGGTTATTCAACATACATATTAAGCCATTGGGAATGCTGGTGGTAGAACAGCGCCGGAAACATCAAAGCACCAGTACCATGCAGACAACACTCAGTCAAACAGCACCGTGTCTCAGCTTTCTTAGTGTTTGGATGAAATCAGCACTTGAATGAAGAGCAGCTGGATAAAGCTAAACTCAGGCAAGAATAAGGTAAAGTTATCAGGAAAAAAACAAACAACTCTCATCTTATCATTTGTCTGTCTGTTTATTGAGGGCTTCTGATTTAAATTAAGTCAGTCCACAGCCTGGGAGCCCTTTTGGACTCTTCACTGCTATTTGGATGCCTAACTAGCCACACTGACAAAAAACACTTGTCTGTCTCCAGATGCCTAGAAAATTGTGCCCCATTCCATTAAACACAGACATCATCATGGTGATCCATGACCTTCAGGCTTAATTATTGCTACTCATATCTAGGAATGAAAATAAAAACTCTGAAGAGCTCTCGCTGATACAAACACAGAAGACCATCTAAGTAGCAATGCAGGTAGTTGCAAACACATCACTCCAGTGACCCTGCTCTCTGAATAAATAGAGTCCAGTTTGAGGTCGATCATGATATTTGTAACCCTCCATGGAGTTGACCCTAAACGTGAAAAACCGCCTCTCCCTCTGCAACCCTGACCTCCCACAGTGGTTATGTTCCAGTGGAACAATTAAACTGGGGAAGGCTCTTTAGTCTAGCAGCCTGAACCTTCAAAGGAGAATTTCTGAATGATAGAACTCACTTCTAAGAGATAAGAACAACAACAGACCTCACCACATTTAGGACTGAGCACAAAACTGATTTTTTCTGACTTAGTTTACAATCCAAATATTCCTCATGCCCTCACACATACATACACATCCTATAGTCAGGCTACTTCTTCTAGAGGCTAGGAATGAAGCAATATTGTTATTTCTATTTTTAGATACTTGGGACCTGCTCAGATTTAAAAAAAAAATTGAAGCTAATATTAAATATATATATAATACATAGTGTAGTGGTGCGGGACTCACCCCTGCAGCGCCTCCCACTGGTCATCCAGGGTATTAGCTCTTCTCACCTCTGGAGCACCCACTGCAGGCCGGTGTCCCGCTTGCCACTGGCCCCCATGTCCCTCCCGGACCCTGGTGCCCCTCACCCAGGGTGCTGCCCCCTGGCAGTACCCCCAGAGTCTCTGAGTCTCCCCTCCCCAGGGAACTCCCATCCACTATCCCCACCTCACCTCAGTATATGGCTACTGCCCAGTCACCATCTAGCCCCCATTCACTGGGGCAGACTGCAGTATATAAGCCAATCATCACAGGCAAGGGGGGTTTGGACCTGTTGCCTTTGCCTACCCATGGGCTGCCCCCTGAAACCCCAGTACCTATCTTAGGCTGTCTGCCAGGCCTGCAGCCTGGGGCTTTTCCAGTCTGGATCCTCCCGGCTCCTTTGGCCTTCCCCAGCCCAGCTTCACCTTAGGTACCTAGGTATGCTCCCCAGTAGCCAGGCCCTTCTCCCTCTGAAGGCAGACAGAGAATCTCTCTGCTCCTGGCCCACTGCCCTCTTATAAGGGCCAGCTGAGCGCTGATTGGGGTGTGGCCACAGCTGAGCCTGCTTCCCCCAGTCAGCCTGGGAACTGCTGGCTCCCAGCCATCACCCTCTCCTGCGCTGTTTTAAGCCTTTAAGACCAGAGCGGGTGACCACCCCGCTACACATAGGTTGGGAAAAACGTGTCTGTACATCTGGATATAGTGCTTAGATTATGCACAAATACAAAGTTAGGTTTTAAAAGTCATATGATACACAGAGTACATAATCGGCAATAACCCACATTTAGGTGAATAGATTTAACAATACAGTTTAGATATTAGAATCCGAATACTCAGGTACATCACTCAGAAAAAGTTGTACGGAGATTTGGTTGTGGAAAGCATAATATATCAATGAGTGGAGATTGTCCCTCAGTAATTAAGAATTAGGTTGGTTGTCAATTTAGAAAATACAATCGATGAGGAAAGTATTTGTAACTTTCTTGACTGTGCTTCTCATCGGCTCATCGACTCCAGCTCATCCCTCCTAGTATTGCTGATGTCCAGTGATGTGTTCTATGTAGATGTCCCTCAACCACCTGATGGCGTCCGACACCATGAGATGCTACATCAGCCGAGTGTAGCATTGACCAATTCTGTATTCTCTCAGCACTTGCTCATTACTGGGGTTCCATGTGCCTATGGCTCTGAGAATCAGTGCGTGTGTCTGGACCTGGTAACTTTTATCTCTCAAGGTCTCAGCCAGAGGGGCACATTTGTACCTTTCAAGCTCAGGCATCATGGAAGGCTGGGGTCCTGTTCTCGAACAGCAGTGTGACATCCACCATGATGATCTGCTTCTGGTCCTCATTGGTGATGACTGTGTCCAGTCACAATTGACCGTCAGTTCCGGGGATGGCGGAGTTTATGGCAACCTTCCCATGGGTGACGGGGTGGTTCTGGCCAGGTGATCTTGGATGGCGTGTTGCAGTTGCCAGGCTCTGGAATGGGGCTTGCAGCTACACAGGACATGGGGTAGCATCTTGTTGCCATAGCCTCACCTCCAACATCGTTTGTCCCAATTTCCATGGCGGATGGCTCCGTTCAGTGGGACACAGTTGAGCCAGGCACTGTGGATGAACCTCCAGTTGTCAAATTGGATGAAGCTGCCCCCGGGGAGGAAATGATTGCTTGTATCCCACTTGCACATCACATCAAATGCCTTGCTCTGGTCTGGCTTCCGTTTCAGGTTTTCCACATATTGGGAGCAGATGGCATCCTTCAGGGTGCTCTCAAGCTTGGTTCTAGCTCTCGGAGTGATGATAGTGTGGTCTGTATTCTTCACCTGTGGCACCAGGACTCCCAGCTCCTGGCGTTCCTCACACCACATCTAGTAGCAGCCAATATGCTTCTCCAGTCATCGCATAGCATTGCGGGCATGAGTCCAGAGCAAAACAAAGTCTCCCCATCTCTTCCAAATTCACCTTCCAGTGAGCCGCTCAGGTAGGTAGCAACATCTTGGTTGGAGGGGGTCCCAGCGATTAGCTTCTTGATGGCATCCTGCAGAGCACTCCCCATGATGTTCCTCACCATGGCATCTAGGCACATCAGAAGGCGGAAGGCATAAGTGATCATTTCAAGGTCGCTCAGATCACCCATTCGAGGGATGTTGGCACTGCCCTGCCTGTGCGAGATGTACCCCAGTTCATTGCTGGCCATCTGGGAAAGAAACATCCACTTCTTCACCAGCTGCTGGATGGTTTTGTCTTCCTTGTTCAAAGGTACCTTCACCATGGCAGATCCCCTCAGGACAAATGAGATATGGGGAATCAGGAAGGTGTTCAAGGCGTTGATCTTATGCCACTGTGCCAGTAGGGAGAAGTCAGTCCTGGCCACATCTAACAGGATCTCTGTGATGGTATCCTTAGGTGTTTGCTGGACAAGGAAACCTGTCAGCATATCGAGATGTTGGTATGCCTGCCCGTCCTTGAGAAAGATTATGGGTTCACCCTGGATCTGGAAAGATGTAGCTTGAACTGAATCCCTTCTACTGCCATTGATATGCAGGGATGCACACTTCCTGGCATTGAAGCGGAATTCCATCCAGTAGGCATCCTGGCTGGTGATGTCAAGCATTTTTTGGAAACTCTCAGGGTTGATGGGATCAGGACCAGAATAGCTGTGTTGGCCAGGATATTCATTCTGTTGTTGTATAGATCAAAACTGCCTAGATTGCTGGAGGTCGCTCAAATGAGCAGCTCCATGGGTAAGTTGAAAACTATGGGGCTCAGGGGGCAGCCTTGCTTCATGCTGCTACGGAAAGGAATTTCGGGTGTCTCTCTTTCATGGAGAAGATGGTCGTGGTGCAGCCTTCATACAGTTCCTAGACCAGTTGGAGAATATTAAGTCAACAATCGGTACAGGACAAAATCTGAAAGAATATAATAAGACTATCTTGATAAATCAGCCAAATAAATTCATTGCCATGTACTCCTGGCTATACTTAATAATTTATTCTGAGACAAAGAGCTGGATTGGAAATCCATCAATCTTTTCTTCTTAATCATTGATCTTAGTATTATTTTCTTCCAACTATTTTCTGAGGGTGTATACAATATTAAAATGTTCATGTGACATAATTTGTCTTGGCAAATAAAGCATTTGGTGAACATCACTTGTGTTATTAATTTGTAACCCTAAGGGGAAAAGAAAGAAAGAAAGAGCTAAGAGAGAATAAGTTGAATGTATGTTATCTTTAATGTGTTATTTTGGGGGGAAATACAGTATTTTAAAGGGATTCTTCATTCTAATAGGTACTCGAGCACATAAAGCATCACGTTATATGAGCAGCATTTCTTTAATGGTAGAAAGATAAATGTACATTCATATTAAAACTGAAAGTTGCTATTGCTTGTTGACAGCACTTTAAAACACAATCAGTATCAATCCTTTCTGACCAAACCATCTCCATCTCAATGACTGCTTTATCTCTCCCATTCCTAGATAACGCAATAGCAACCTGTTTATGTGGTGTCAGAAAGACCAAGGTTTTTCTGTAAAATTTCTAAGATAGATAGCCATTGAATAGAACTGAGAAACTATTATTTTCTCATTTATGTGATTACCAGTACCAAAGTCATTACATAGACAAATAGAAGTGTTTTCTACTATGTATAATTTTATTTTATATTTTGTATACTCTTATCAAGTACAATATGTCATTGATTAGGCTGGAACTTTTCTACTCCATTACAAGTGTTATTTATTGGCATTATAAACAAAGATGTTACTAACAGCTTAAAAGCAATTTGGGTGGCAGTTAACTTTGGGTGCTCACCAGAAATACTCTCTCTTTTATTCTATTACAGCATCCTGATAGCTGTGAAACTAGAAACAATATATCTAATTTGAGAAATGCTGATGTACCTTTTCCCCATAGACAACACATGGCATATTGTGACTTGATTCTGACATTGTGAATGGTAGCGCTATGATACTGTAGTGCAATCTCTTTATCATGGAAGTTGAACTTTCCAGTGTAGAATGATGTACAAAAAAACTGCATTCAAAAATAAAACAATGTAAAACTTTAGAGCCTACAAGTCCACTCAGTCCTACTTCTTGCTCAGTCAGTTGAACAGACAAACAGTTTTGTTTACATTTGCAGGAAATAATACTGCATGGTTCTTGTTTACAATGTCACCTTACAGTGAAAACAAGTGAACAAGAAGAACAAGAAAAAATAGTGTGATCGGTGGGGGGAAGAAGCTGCTCCCCCTGCTCCCCCCCCCAGCTATGCTCCCCCACCTCTAGGAGCCAGAGGGACCTGCCGGATGCTTCCTGTGAGCCAACCCAGGTAAGCACCGCCGGGAATCCCCACCTCGCCCCCAGCAGGTCCCTCTGGCTCTTAGGGGCGGGACGTGGTGGGCACCCACTACAGTGGCCCACGAGACCCTCCTGCCCAGTTCTGGGGGCAGTCAGGGGACGGGGGAGGGGGGTGGATGGGGCAGCGGTCCGGAGCTGGGGGCAGGCTACGACCCCATCGTGGGGTGAGGAGGGAAGTGGTTGTTAAGATTTTGCCAGCTCATCACTGGATGCACCACATAAGGGAATGGGCCATATGACAAAACCAATCACAAATTGAGCCATGAAGGATGAGGGTTTGCAGGGGTTTGTGTCTGTGTATGTTTAAGGAGCAGAAAAGTAGTAGTAACCAGGGCTCTGGGAGGAAGCAAAGATTCTTTTGGGCAGAATAGAATCACTGGATAGAAAAGAAGATCTGGCTTTACAAGCAAAAAAACTGCCATCTCCATTGTGTGCAGGGAAACATAATGTTGTGTTCATTCTTTGTTTATAAGCAGGATTGCACCAAAGAAATACCTGACTCATAATCATCAATTTCTCCTCCTCAAGGAAACAACCTGAATACTGGCTCACCACTCATGCCAAAAAGAAGCAATAATATGAATACATCATTCCACTTCTTTCCAGATACAGAACAAAAAAGCCATATTGATTACTCCTGCTTTTTCTGCATCATGATTGACAATTGAAGTGTCTTTATCTAGTAATGGAACAATATCACTGATAGCATTTTTTTATGCTCCCAATATGTGAAAATAGTCCCTTCTTATTGTCATGTTGATATTCCGCTGTGCTCAAGTCCTGTGCTACTATTCATCCATCTCATGGCATATCTAGAGTTGTTAACCCTCCCAGAATGGCCAGGAGTCTCCCAGAATCAGAATCAATCTCCCTGTGGCTACTGAGACCAATCTGGGAGATTTTAATAGGCCATTAAAAGTCTGGTCAGTGGTGCAGCAGGGCTAAGGCAGTTTTGTCACATTAGCAAAATAGTTCACTGTATGTTCATCATACTGACAGTAACTTTGAAGGGTAAAAGAACCATTTTACAGGAATCTTGCATTTTTTTTTAGAAGTCAGGCTGTTTTGTCAGCATGGAGGTCTCATGAAGCAGTAGCACATGCTTGTCTTGCCGTTTAAGGCACCCGGGAGAAGTAACCTTGAGACTTGCTTTTGCTTTGTTGGCCCTGTGCTGCTCTCCAGGGGCAAGGAGAGGAGACATGTTGGTTGGCTATAACAACTTGTAGTGCTTTCCCCCACACTGCAGAATCTCCTCTTTAAATGCAATTTTCATTTCACTGAGGTGAATGGGAATAGGTGGAGGTGAGTTTTCACCATCAATGCTGCTATTAGTTGTTGAAAGTTTTCTATGAGGTCAGAAGCATCCCATGTCTTTAGAATGTGGTGATAATATCTTCACAACAGAACATGACAAACTTATATGCAATTATTTTACTAATTAAAAGATTTTGACAGAACACTGCAGAATGCCACAAAAATTCTGAAGATGCCCTAAACTTGTGTGATTTTTGTGTGTGTAAGAAAGCTCCCTTTTTTTCACCTTCCCTTGATGCTAAGGCAGTTTCTCTGGAGGATCTTGCTAGTTGTGTTTCAGTAAGACATTTCCCTTCCTCTCTCATTGAGAATGGCTCAGCAGCAATGCGTGAGCAGCCGCCTCTCTGCTGGGTAAACTGGTAGAATATGCAACAGTATCACAAAGGAACAGGACTCTCTCTATTAGGATCTGTAAAACTTAACAGATGCCTTCTAAGCATGCTCAAATGTAATTTTTCAATTAGTTAAAACTTACTTATTTTTCATCCACTCACTTCTGCTGGGCTCCAGTTAGGCAAAGGCACTAGTAGTTAATGAAGATAATCTTCAGTCATTTTGTTGTGCCTCTGTTTTAAAAATCAAGTGTGCTTAGATTTTTTTTAAAACGTGAAATATGTTCTCTCTTCCTTCCGTCTCCCACACATACACTTTCAAATATGGCTTGAAGAGATTTTGCTTTTTTTTTTTTTTTTTAAATTTACTTTCGGAAGGCACCAGGCATGTGAATTTTTCGGGAAGCTATGTGTGTATTAAAACAGGGATTTTCAACAGACACTGTTTCTCAAACTTAACTATAATGGGTGTTACCTGATGCCAGCTGTGATATCATAATCATGGAACAGACATCTTGAACACCTCCACGTGGTGCTAAGGTTCATTCTCTTATAAACAGCTTGTTTTAATGTTATGAGAAATTCTCTTCATCTGTTTAACTGAACGGTGATACTTTAGATTTATCATTGGCCCAAACGTGTTTGTCCACTAAATTACCAAAATATATAGTTATTAAAAAGTTATGGCACAATATTCATTCCCTGCACAGCAAAAACTTTTGGCAATTTCAGCGTGAGGTCTAGATACATAAGGAATATAGGACAAAGCCAATAACGTTTACACAACATTTTGAAAACAAAAGAACTGTGTGTTGAGCAATATTATTGATGTTAATAAATAATCGTCTCTTTTTACTGCTTTCCTACAGTTGGTTGCTGACTGAAAATTTGCAAAATGAGGGGAAAAAACTGTTGAGAATTTAGTTGGGAGAAAAAAAATCCGGGAAAGGAATCCATGAAGTTTTGCCTAGCTGTGGTCATCAATAGAGAGAGAGAATTTGCTTTAAAATAGACATGGTATTAAATTCAGACTCCAAACAAATTGGCAAGAGAAAGTTCTTGAGCCATAGAGGGGTATTTGAAGGATCTCTGTGAGAAAGAAGAGTCAGGGAATACAGCATAGCAGATGCTTATGAATCAAGGGGTTATTAGACAGAGAGAGGAATTAGAATGATTTGTCTGTTGTCACTTAGCAGTATACAATTTCATACAATATGCTGAAGTGCATAGAGAGTGGGGGTATGATTGAAAAAATACAAAAGGAAAAAAAAAGAATGATCCATAATTAGTAGATCATTGTTCTACTCAATTGTAACATCTTTCAAATTAAGATGGTATTTGAATATGCAAATTACTAAATTCAAAGGCATCTAGTTGGCCTAACATGAGGTTCAGAACACTGAAAAAAAAATAATCTACTCTTGTACATTTGTTTAAAATTCCATAATGTAGCAGAAATCTAAATGTAGCAAATTTCTTTAAAACAAATTTTAAATTCTCTTATTAAAGATTTATTGGTTAGTTGTGGTGGATTGATTTTCCCTTCTTTCTTTGATAATTATCATGAAGTCCAGAATGCACACAGCAACTAATTCCTTTTGTTCAGCCTCTAAAGTTAAAAAAAATGATTTTTACGGAATTTCACTGAAGCATTAAATGTATTTGTCACAGGACCTAAAGAAAATAACTCTTAAGCAAAAGCAAGAATAAGAAAACTTTTGTCGAAGTTTGGAACAATATGAAGTGTCCTTTTAATATCCATAAGCAGAAAAAAATATTTTTGTTACACAGAGATGGGGTGGGGGGAGAAGATCATAGGTGTAGTCTGACTTTTATATTTGTGGGGGCAGTTCCAGCCAGGCCAACGGGACCATGCATCGGGGGGAGAAATGGGAAATTCCTCGCTTGCCTGAGGCTTGCCAGCCCATGCCTCCCCACAAACTACACCCATGGAAAAGAGAGACAAAAAATTTATATAAACAAGTCCAGATCTTCAGCTGATGTTAATCAGCACAGCTCCAACCACTGAAGTGGAGTTACACCATTTGACAACAGTTGAGGATCTGGTCTACAATCTCACAGGAAAGTAATAATGAATAATGATTAGAGACAGGAAATTGGTTCACATAAATTTAAGAATCTGCCCAAGACTTAAATTCAACTTTTAGGTCCAAAAAGACTACCTCTGTTTTTATGGATCATTTTTCTGTTTCTTTATACTTTTGGTTCTGACCAGATCTGGAAGTGGTAGCTCCCAAATCCAAGAAGGAAGTTGTCATTATTGTATTTCAGGCATGATCATCAGCAGAAAGCACCAGGTATCTCACGGAAGCTCAGCTCTCATGAAATTTCAAGCCCAGCTTTGCAAATTCAAGAGAGAGATGGATGCCTGTCTGGCCTTCCTGGGACATAACACAGCCACAAAAAATATTGTAAGGTAAATCCAAACCCTCGCCTGGGGCTATAGAGGGCCCCTTAGCACTAGTGTGGCTATGCTGTTTGAGCAGCAGAACTGGATGAGGAAGTGAGCACTTTATATTCCATTTCCCATGCTTTGTGCTGGCATCATTTTGTCTGCAAGAAACGGTGGGAACTGCAGCCTCTGATGTAGATGGTTTGCAATGTCTCATGTGACTGAATAGAAAAATCCAAGATTTGCATGATCTTTGGCAGTTATTGCAACTGCATGTATCTTGGTTGAGAGCTGCTTGCTTCCTACAGGCTCTTTTCTCTTCAAGCTGTAGGACCCAGCTCCTGCCCTGGACTTTGATACTCTGATGGAGATAATGGCACCACTTGTTACGATCACTTTGCAAGATTTCTCATTGGTCAAGATAAGTTCAAAATTCCTTCATCTCTCATTTGCATGTGTCTTTATAGGGAAGCTTGGGACGTCCTATTGTTCTTGTTCTCTCTGATAGCTTCCCATATAGCATGTCCTTGGGTATGCATCCATCTTCCAGCCTACTCAGATGGCCCAGCCAGTGCAGTCATCTTTGCTTGAGCAGGGCTGTCACAGTTGGTAAATTTTCCCTTTGAAGAACCTCTGCGTTGGTGACTTTATCTTGCCATTTGGCGTAGATATGTGGCATAAACAATGTAGGTAGAAACTGTTCAACCTTTTCTCCTGATGAGCATAAGTTGTCCATGTTTTCCCACCATATATGAGAGTGCTGAGGACGCAAGCTTGGTACACCAGAATTTTTGTCTTGATGGTAAGCTTTGAGTTGTTCCATGTTCTTTTAGTTAGTCTGCTAAAGGTGGTGGCAGCTCTTCCAATGCGAACATGTAGTTCTTTATCCAGTGAGAGGTTGGTGGTCAGTGTAGAACCTAAATAGCTGAACTTTTGGACTACTTCTCGTAGTCCCTGCTGCCAGCACCGCCCCCACAGCTCCCATTGGCCGGGAACCAACCAATGAGAGCTATAGGGGTGGTGTTTGCCCCTTCTCCTCGGGGCTAGATTTGAGTGTTGGTGCATAGGCACTAATGATGTTCACAGAGCCGATGAAGTTTAAGTGAGATGATACACTCTGACTTCCCAATGAGTGTTTTTAGGAGCTTTACCCCCTTGTTTCTCACAGCAAAACAGACACTGTGCAGATGATTTTCTTCACTGTTTTTACCTTGCCAAAAGAAGGTGTAATTGGCTTCTTGGACAGAACCAGCATATGAAAGTCTTGTTTCCTGAAGGGCTGCAATGTCAACATTGAATTTGTACAACTAATGGTCTATCAAAGCTGATTTTCATATGCTGTTTGTGTATTGTAGGTTGTCATTGTCTGTCAGTCCCAGACATATGGTCCTGACATTCCAGCTTCCAAGCCGGAAAGGTCTTCATTTCTTATTTTTGCAAGGTTTCCATCTGCCATTCAACTTTTGGTCTATCCCTACGCATCCCATGAGGCAGGGGACTGCCCGGCTTTGTGGCGAGCGGTGGCTAACCAGTGGAACACAGTAATTCCTCCCACCATCAAAGATGACCCATGGCACCCTCCTCTATGCCAATCAAGTGAGAGTTTATAACCCATAAATGCCACCTTCCATGTTGTGTCCATATTGACAGCAAGGATGGAGTGTCCTCTCCATGTGATGTGGCTGCAATAGCCTGGGCAGTTGATATGGAGGCACTGCTTTGCCCATGTGTCAGCATCTCCCTCTTGACTTCACTGGTTTGGACCAAATGAAGGATGGGAGTCAATACATTTGGGACCAGCTACACTACAGGAGTTGCCAGAGCAGAGGAGATTCTCCATCTGCCTACCTTTTGGGGCTCCACTCCTAGACTGGTTATTAGCCACAGCTGAAGGACCCAATCTGTCCTGTGTGGATTTTGTTGGCAAAAACACTGACTGAATTTGCTCATCTGACTTTTGATGGCATTTCCTTCATCAAGGGTTCCATTATCCTCCTCAGGCGCTCATCGGCCCAAAGCCATTGGTGCTTCCTGAGGTTTCTGGGTTAATTAACTGCTGCCCAGCACACAAAGTTGACCAGTACAGGTTGTACCACTTACGGTAGTAGGTTTTCAATTCTGACCTGACCTACACAATTTCCCATGAACAGCTTTGGGGAAAGGGTGATGGGACTAGAGGATCTCGTGCTGTACAAATCTGCCCATTTTGCTTCAATGGGGGACCTGCAAAGGCTATTTCAGTCATTGGGCTAAAGTGGTATCTGTTGTATATCTCTTCAGCCCCTTCACAGCCTCTGGCTGAAGATTCATTCCCCCATCCTTCCTCATCATGCATATGATTAGTGCTTGGCCTGGCTACTCAGGCTAAGCAGTGGGCTCAGGATTTCATTAACAAACTGAAGATGAAATATACTACCAATTCATTATTTCGCACTGTTTACGTTAAATTTCATTAGAAAGTGAAACTCAGTTTAACCATTGAATTGCAACTAGCACTTCTATGATAAGTGCAGCAAATCAGTTCAAAGTTTGTCAGAGTGAAAAGCATGTTATGAAATTTTTGCAGATTACAGCTAGAAGATATGCAAGAGGGGACTTCTAATTGAGGCAGGCATAATAACCAACTCCTAACAAAGATGCGAGAAATATTTTGTCAATTAGTACATTTGAAAAAAAATATAGCTTTCAGGGCACCAAAACTATTCATGAATTTCAGTCGAATTCAATGAATAATTTCATCTACAAATATTTTTTAAAAGTCGAAATGGGTCATTTTTAAATGAAATGTTTGGACTTTATTTCAAACAATATTTTATGTGGAAATTTAGCTGTGTTTATTAAGAAAACAAAAGAATGGTAAAAGATATTTTAAAAATGAAACAAAATGAAAATCCAAAGGAATTTTATTTTGTTTCTCGTTAGGTTTTTTGTTTGTTTGTTTGTTTTCATTTTGAAATGAAATGATTTCTCTCTCCTCATTTTGGTGAGGAAAAATCTGAAAAAAATCAGTTTTGGTTTGAGAGTAACTCATTTTTCCCCCAGATGTTTAGATTCAGCCCCCAGAACTGAAAAATCACTTTTTCTTTTAGCTGTACTCCTACCTCCTATGGCTAGGCAAAGAGGAGAGTTTTCGTTCCTGAAAGTTGAAGGATAACTGATAACTGCTAATGTAAAGCTAATTAGGAATTTGAAAAACTCACAGGATATTCAGCTTCTTAAGATAAAACTTTAAGGCATCCCAGCTTCTAACAGTAACTGGACTAGAAGGGCAAGGTCATTATTACTATGGTGAACTCTAAAGATGAGCAGGAGCTGCAAAGTTTGGGCAAAATTCTGTTCTCAGTTGCAATAGCGTACATCCATGAAAGAAAATGCAGTTACTTCAGATCTACACAGATGTAGCAGAGTAGCATTTAGCTTTGGTGCTGACTGTGAACATGAGTGGCCATTTCACTAAGCACTAAACAATTTCCTCTTATCCTGTATATTATATGTTTGATAGAAAATAAAACCATATGGAATATATGGAGAATTCCTGTATGTTGAGGGAAAGGAAGGGACTGCACTCATTACTCTAAATAGTTCCTACATTCATTTCAAAGTTTAAAAAAAGAAAGTTTTTCTATTTTCTTTAATGATGGCCTCTGTCCTAGTTCTGCACTGTAGTTTGTAAAAGGCCTTTCAGCTAAGGGCCTGAACCTTCTAACAATAGCAACATTCTTCCTGAAATCAACAAGACGTTTGTCTTCCTTAGAACAGTAAGACTGGGCCTATAATTATGTTTTTGTGAAGCAGAAGAAAAGTTTGGCTGAAATATACCATTACTATTGTGTGTATTTGGCTATTGATTAAATAGTAAACATGAAAAGGGGGGTTACAACAGGTTTGGGGAGATATTTCATATGTAATTATGTTATAAATCTCTTAATGTCTTTCATAAAAATAAGCAGTAAGGATTCTATTTTCACTGAAGGCAGAACTCCTGTTAACTTCATTGGAAACAGAAGCAGGCCCTATTCCATTTATTTATGAGGATTTTTTCCTATATAAAATATGCTGATACTAAACTCCACATATGTTATCTTGTTAATTTTATCAGCCTTATTTTATGTGTAAAATGTGTATTTCTTATGATTCTTAAAATGTGTCAATGAGTGTGGATCATACTATTTTCCCATACTCACTATATGAAAGATACCTATAGTGAGTATATTCCATGCAGATAAATATTTTTACAAGGTAGTCTTCTATAAAAGAGAACTCAAGTAGCTGAACAAATATTTGGAAAACCTCAAACCAGAGATGTCCCAGATGCTCTGCCTCCAAACACATGAAATGCCTACTGAAGCATGAAAGTGGGAAGGGGGGGGTTAACATGAATCTTCATCTTTCTGCTGGAGAACCACTTTGTTTTTCACATAAATCCTTCCTTCCACCCTGAAGGCAACTTCGACAATTCTACTGAGGAACTTCATGCTGTGTTTCTGTTATGTCACCACTTCTGGGTAGATGGAGAAATCTTTAATCTTCACATCATCTTTCACTATACACTCAAATAAGGATGAAAACATTCTCAAGATACATCTGATACAGTACTTGCCGTCATCAGGGATAACCTACCTTGCAGACTGTCTATCCATTAAGGGTTTGATCCATTACCTCAATGGTAAAGCTCTCACTAACTTAAATGGGGCAGGAATAGGCACTAAATGGTTTATTCCTAACAGTTCATATAACTGTGATGGCTGATTGCTACAGTCCATTAATGCCAGTCATAAACAGAAATGTCTCTAAGGTATGGGGAGCCTATTAATGGACAAATTTATAAGGCTGATAAAAATAACCTATAATAAGGATTTTCTCAGTTCATAGTGCTTCATCAAATATGCTCAGCAAAACAGCCAGACAATGTGGCCTCATTCTATCCATGTATCCTCTCTGGAGTCGAGTCTGGTTTGTTATAGTATATTTAACCTAATGAATGCTAATAAGGAGAGGCTTCAGTTTTGAATATTTCTCAGCTGGGAGCCCTCAATTATCTTTGTGCTACAAAGTGTTTTAGATTATAATAATAAACAAATATAATAAATATGGGAACATCCAACACGCTTAAATATTCCTATTAAATCAAGTGCTATTTCTATTAACATTTTTGCGTACACTGTGTTTCATGGTAATCATTAGCAAAAGGTGTTCTTACATTTTGCCTCCTGGAGCGAACATTGACCCCCATCACACTGCATTTGAAATATTAAGTAAGACCTAAAGGAGTGATCTGAATTGTAAATACTCATTTTCTCCTTCCTTCCTCATGCCTATTATTCTGATATAAAACACTATATAGCAGCATACTCATTTAAGAAAATTTACTGTTATTTTCAGGCATTGGGGCACTGCCCTTTTAAATGTGGCTCTGTTAAGTATGCATGCACATTTTTTCTGCTACAAGCCCAACATCTGATGTTGATAGCCTGGCATTCCCTGAAAGACTGGGATCATTATGAGGCAAAGTAGCACAATAAAAAATAAATTACTAAAATGAATAAGGGAAGGGTGACAAGATGGTTCATCACAGGGACACTGCAATCAATATATTGACCACTTTCAGAAAGAAGTCTTATGTGTTCTAGTGGAAATACAGATACAAATCCGGAGAGTGCTGGAGTTTCATTTAATTATTATTCTTCAAATACCCGAAAATACATTAGGTGCCTTAGAAGAATCAAGGGTAGTGAATATCCCTGCCCAACAGGTGTACAATATAAATGTCACATGGCAACAATAAACGATGGTCATAAAGAGCCAAAAATAAAGTTTTGAGAGGGAGGAGGAGAGAGAGGAAGAATAAGGGTGATGTACAAATCTTGACAGTTGTGTTCATTTTAAAAAAAATGTTTTCAAACTTTTCCTCCCTCCATTTCACTCTTACAGATGGATATTTTAGGAGGTATTAATATTAAGGGATATACCTCCAAACAAAACACACTGTAGTTATTGGTTTTGCATTTTTCTCTAAAAATATGGAATTGTTCTTCTGTGTTATGCTATTTTAATATTAGACACCCTATAAGATTTGGGGTTGTTGTTGGGTTTTTTTTTAAGTCTTAGGGCTACCAAAGAGGATTGGCAATAAGCGGCAGTTCCAGAAACACAGAGCACCATTTTTCGCCAGGACCACTTCCTCTCTCACCACTAGCTTATCACGGGAAAAAAAAAACAATAGTAATTCATCTCTTACCATACTCCGTGTTTCAGTGTAGAAGTTGCAGGTATATGGTATGGTAACGAACTACAAGATCAGTTGCTGAAAAGTGATGTGAAGTAAGTTTGCAATGGTGCAGTGATACAAGAAGAACGGTACTAAGGCTAATAAATGCAGAACAAAAGCAGAAACCCTGCTCTGTTTTAGTACATTAATACAATTCAATGTAACATTTTAAATAGAGCTGAAAGAAACTTTTTGAACAATTTTGTGCCAAAAATGTCCCTTCTTCAAAATTAATATTTTTAACAGAAACTATCCATTTTCCAAACTTTCATTAAAACATTTTATTAATTTTGCCTTTTCTCTCCCCATTCTTATTTTTTCTCTTTTCTTACACCCCCCCACCCCAATTATTTTAAAATAATCTATTTTATTTTTTAAAACACAGAACATAATGGAGTTGAAAGTGTTCTGAAAGCAAAGACATGCTAATAACTTTATGTAAAAAGTTTTAAAATTAGAACTGGTCAGAATAGTCAAAGTTGCTTTCCATTATCACTGCTGGATTTTTTTTTTTGAAAGTTTGGAGCAGCTTCAGTTTTAAATATTTTAAAAATTAATGCAATTTTATATTTTTAAAAGTTTCTGAACAGTGTCAACTCAGCTTAAAGGACTGATCCTGCAGGCTGCTCAAACCTGCTATATGAGATGCAGAGAGGTAGAATGGAAGTGTGAGCAATTAGCTCTTGCTAATCATCTATGCAGAGCCCTTTGCATCATATCTAGAGAAATGTGCATGGTGCTCAGTAATGTGAATCAACCTCAATGCTGCACTGAAGCAAGCAGGTGGTGAGTAAGGGAAGGGGGGGGAGGGGAAGATGAAGAAGGAGTCGGTGCACAGCCAGGTCACAGTGGTTTATAAGCTATTTTACACAGGCAACAGATACATATAGCAGCCATTTCCATTTTTAAAAAGATATTCCTGCTGCCGGCCACTTTGGAGTGCTGCTTTACCTGAGCGTGCTGAACAGCTGACCTTGGGAGAAAGTGAGAAGAGAAGATGTCATGACAGTCAGACACATATATTTTTTCAGCAGTTCCCATTAAATCATAGCTGTTCAGTGCCTGCAGATGCATGCTGGGCACCCTTTCTTGCTGATCTGCCAATCTGCTGATACTCCCCCTCTGAAGCTCACAACCTTATTTAGTTGTGAGCAGCCAAGCACCATGCTTGGCAGCCCTGTTAGTGACTCAGCACTCTCATGGATAATCTTTGGTTTGTTTTGGATTAAGGGCCAGATTGTAGATGTATTTAGGCATCTAAACATGTTTCACAGTGTGGGACTATTTCATTGCACATAACCAGATAAAAAGAGAGAGTGAAGATGATCATGGTAAACAAAGTGCAAATTCAGCAGTGACTGTAAGGACTGGCTTTACCAGAGAGATGACCGCTCCCTTTTGGCACAACTGATAGAGCTGCTACCCACGCAACATTCAAATCTTCAGTGCAGGGAAGGGCAGACGTCCACTCATTAAGTCCACTCTACAACCTGGGAGTGAACTGGAAGTTACAAAAATGAGATATCCATAGTGAGGGGAAAAGATGGGGAATTTTTTTCTCAATACACTGCAGCTCAAAAAACAGTTCATATTTAAACTTTCTTTTCATTATTTTCTCTTATAAGACAATAGAAGTTGACAAATAACAAGCACTGTATCACAGTTGTGAGAGCCATTTCCTTGCACTACAGATGGATTTAGCTGCACCTGCAAAATTACCATGAAACTTGACCTGTCTAGATCTGCTGATCTATTGTGGCTTGTCATATTTGCTTGCTCTGCTTCTGTGCAAAGAATCTCATGATATTGAGAAAAATAACCTATGTCATTTAAACTTATCTATTTCAGACAAGACAGAGAAAATTCCATTCTGCATTTTTAATCTTTTAGTGATTATAAAGTTTCTCATTCTACTGCTTGTGAACAGAAAGTGAGTGCTAACACAATAATTATTGTACTAAAAGATGGTGGCTCAAATTAAAAAACATTCTAATTCTTGTTTTATACAAAGCTGAAAATAAAACAATTAAAATAGGCCCTAGGGGAAGAATGGGAGAGAAAAAAAAATAAAGGACTGGACACACCAAATAACATGAGGATTCACTATTAATGGATAATAGGAATGTATGCCAAATGTTCTCAATTCCATTTATCTTTCACATAGTATCCATTTGTCATTCCAGAGATGTCTGTACTGATGTGAAACCAGAGGTGTAGTCTCTAATAACTGTCAACATTACCAGCCATGCACCACATGGTCTCACATTTCAAAAATCCTCGTTTACTTAGAGATTTTCAGACTCTGCAGTATGTTACATACAAAGAGAACAGGTCTCTTTTGGCTCCATGACAAAGATCTTACCAATCTCTTACGTTATTTAAGGTTATTAGTAAAGTGTGGAATTATATATTTAAGCTAAATTCTTATTGGACATCCCTAAGTCTTCAATATTTTAGAACATCTGAAACCCTTCACTTTCAGTAATTCTGTCTTTTGGGTTTTGTTACGATCCATCTTGTGCAATTAGCTCCAAAATAAATCCATGCTAAAGTAGGCGTTTCCTTGGTTTAACAGAGATTTGCATTTCTCAGTTGTAACTAGGCCTAACATGACACTCATGCATGGCCTCAAGCGTTTTAGATTCTTCTATTCTTTAGACTCTTTGCTGTCATTTATGGAACAAAAGCATATGCTCATCTCTAATTTAATACCTTAATAATTCTGCCCTGTGACACCAGTTATTGTAAAGATTGTTAAAATCTTTACTTCTCAACTATATTTGCTGTATTCATTCAGACATCTGCATAATTTATATTGTACATTATTTTAAACCACTTAAAAACTTGGAATACAAATAGAATGTATCCTTCATCACTCTGCCCAGAATGTGTGAGGAGGCAGTAAGTGTAATGGGTGTAAAACATCAGAAAGCTAAAGTTAAGAAATGACAATGTCATGAACACGAATGAAACTTATTTGGTCTGATTCACCACTCTGTAACATGCTCTTTTTATGCCAATATGATTCCACTGACTTCAGTGGAGTTAGACTGGCATAAAACTGGTCTGTAATGGAATGATGAATCAGGCCCAGTAAGTTGGTTTTTCTCCCAGCAACATGAAGTACAGTACTATTTTTCTTATTTTTACATTTAGGTTTTTCCTGTTCACAATACCCATGTTTAATCATAAACACACTACAGACCTTCTCTTCCAAATTCTGATCTTTCTGCATTTGGCTCATATTTGCTTTTCCTACCCATGTTTCTAGGGTTTAAGCGAACATGGGCTTCTTTGGTTTCCCTTCTTTTCTGACCACTAACGTAATACACAATTTAATGCTCTTCTAGGAACAATGTTTGTTAAGTAGTTGTGGATGTTGAGCCAGCAAAGGAAGTATAATAGCATGAAGTGTTTTCAAGTGTGGAACTCACATATGCAGCAGCTATTTTTAGATAACAACAGTTCCATAGTGGGTATTAGGCATTGTCTACACTACAAAGATTTGTCGACAAGAGTTATGCCACTTTAATTAAAGCGCTTTAATGAAAACTGCTGTTGCATGTTGTCATAAATATAAAGGGAAGGGTAAACCCCTTCGAAATCCTTCCTGGCCAGGGGAAAGCTCCTCTCACCTGTAAAGGGTTAAGAAGCTAAAGGTAACCTCGCTGGCACCTGACCAAAATGACCAATGAGGAGACAAGATACTTTCAAAAGCTGGGAGGAGGGAGAGAAACAAAGGGTCTGTGTGTCTGTCTATATGCTGGTCTTTACTGGGGATAGACCAGGAATGGAGTCTTAGAACTTTTAGTAAGTAATCTAGCTAGGTATGTGTTAGATTATGATTTCTTTAAATGGCTGAGAAAAGAATTGTGCTGAATAGAATAACTATTTCTGTCTGTGTACCTTTTTTGTAACTTAAGGTTTTGCCTAGAGGGGTTCTCTGTTTTTGAATCTAATTACCCTGCAAGATATCTACCATCCTGATTTTACAGGGGGGATTTCTTTATTTCTATTTACTTCTATTTTTATTAAAAGTCTTCTTGTAAGAAAACTGAATGCTTTTTCATTGTTCTCAGATCCAAGGATTTGGGTCTGTGGTCACCTATGCAAATTGGTGAGGCTTTTTATCCAACATTTCCCAGGAAAGGGTGGGTGCAAGTGTTGGGAGGATTGTTCATTGTTCTTAAGATCCAAGGGTCTGGGTCTGTAGTCACCTAGGCAAATTGGTGAGGCTTTTTACCAAACCTTGTCCAGGAAGTGGGGTGCAAGGTTTTGGGAAGTATTTTGGGGGAAAGGATGCGTCCAAACAGCTCTTCCCCAGTAACCAGTATTAGTTTGGTGGTGGTAGTGGCCAGTCCAAGGACAACAGGTGGAATATTTTGTACCTTGGGGAAGTTTTGACCTAAGCTGGTAAAGATAAGCTTAGGAGGTTTTTCATGCAGGTCCCCACATCTGTACCCTAGAGTTCAGAGTGGGGGAGGAACCTTGACATGGTGGCATAGTGGTGGGATTAACCTGAAATCATTTTGAGATCCAGTTAAGATTTTTTGAACTAGAAATACAGATTTTAAAAAGGAATTTTTTTTTTCCTTTGGAAAGGAAGTCCAGAAAGCAGCTGAAACTGAAAGCAGCTTGTTTTTCTCTGCTTTGTGGCCAAGCAGAGACAAAAGGGGATTATCTTTGTGAATTGCAGGTTTTCTTTGCCTAGAGGCAGGGTACTTAACTCCTGCAGGGAAATTCACAGTCTTCCAACCCAGAGTTTTTTTTTTTTCTTTTCTTCCTAAAAGTAAATAGGGGGTGTGTGTTCTACCCATTTGCTTTTTCTTTGGGCTGGGTAAGCAGGTTTCCAAGTACTTGGAGGTTTTTTGCTTTAATTTGGGCCCAGAGCAGAGACAAGGGAATTGTCTTTTTCTGTAGGCTGACAATCACTATCAGAGAAAAGGTATTCTATTCCAGCACAGCAAAATTTTACAGCCAAGTTTTGTTTGTTTATTTCTAAACCTCGGGTGTAAAGTTAGTTAAAAACAGAGAGGTTAGAATGACAAAATCCGCGGCTTGACTGCAGCTCGAATTAGCCAAATTTCAGGCTGAGGAAAGACAAAGGGAACATGAAAGACAGATAGAACTCATGCAGCTGAAGAAGGAACAAGAAAGGGAGGCAGCGAGAGAAGCAGAACAACACCAAGCGGCTGCTCACAGGAGAGCTATGGAAGCAAGGGACAAAGAACTGGAGGAGAAGGAAAAAGAGAGGAAGTATGTGGAGGAGATGGAGAAGATAAAGGCTCAGCAGAATATCCCAACAAACCCTAGTAATCCTTCTCCAAGTACCACTTCCCATCCCAGAAAGTTCCCCACCTACAAGGCAGGCGATGATACTGAGGCCTTCCTAGAAATCTTCGAAAGGGCCTGCCTTGGGTACAACATCTCTACTGACCAATACATGGTAGAGCTGAGGCCGCAGCTCAGTGGACCCTTAGCTGAGGTGGCAGCTGAAATGCCTAAAGAACACATGAACAAGTATGAACTGTTTAAATCCAAGGCGAGAGTCAGAATGGGGATAACACCCGAGCAGTCTCGTCGGAGGTTCAGAGCCCTAAGGTGGAAACCAGACATGTCATTTACCCGACATGACTACCACATTGTGAAACATTGGGATGCCTGGATATCAGGAGTAAGTGTTGAATCTCCAGAAAATTTGCCCTTCCTAATGCAAATGGAACAATTCTTACAGGGTGTTCCTGAGGAAATAGAAAGATACATCCTAGATGGGAAACCCAAAACTGTAATCGAGGCAGGAGAGATTGGAGCCAGATGGGTGGAGGTGGCAGAGAAGAAGAAAACTGGTCGCAGTTGGAGCGGAGACCAGAAGGGACCACCCCAGACCACACCCTATTACCGGGGGCCGCCCAAAGCCCCACCTACCTCCCAAAGAATCCTCCAGACCCCTTATCGTCCCACCACCCCGTTCTCCAGCAACCCTCCTCGCCCCAGTGACCCGTCAGCTGGACGATGTTTTAAATGTAACGAGCTGGGGCATGTAAAGGCCAACTGCCCCAAGAACCCCAACAGATTACAATTCATTGCACCGGAATCACACCAGAGGTCCACAGGCCCAGATACCTCCCAGATACCCTTGGAGCGGAGGGAAACTGTGAGTGTAGGCGGGAAGAAGGTCACCGTGTGGAGGGACACCGGAGCACAAGTGTCAGCTATCCATGCTTCCTTAGTGGACCGCAATTTAATCAACCCAGAGATCCAAGTGACGATTCAACCCTTCAAGTCCAACTCTTTCAATTTGCCTACAGCCAAGTTGCCTGTCCAGTACAAGGGCTGGTCAAGAATGTGGACTTTTGCAGTCTATGATGATTATCCCATCCCCATGCTGTTGGGGGAAGACTTGGCCAATCATGTGAAGCAGGCCAAGAGGGTGGGAACGGTCACCCGCAGCCAGGCTAAACAAGCCGTGAGGCCTAGCTCTGTTCCGGAAACTTCTATCAGGACCCGGTCAGAGGTGATGGACCCGGACCCCAGGCCAATGTCTGCAACAGCAGTAGTGGATCCAGTCCCAGAGACCCAGACGGAACCAGTCCCAGAACCGGAACCAGCCGAACAACCAATACCAGACCCAGTGTCAGCACTGAATCCAGTACTTGCAACCTCAACACCAGAGGGCCCCACCGACCCTGAACTGGCAGCAGCCGATAACCCGACACAAGAGGCTCAGCCGGAGCCTGAATCCCAACATAGTGCACCAGTGGAGAGCGGTTCACAGTCAACAGAACCAGCTCCATCCCCTATATCGCTTCCGGAGGGACCAAGCCTAGGTCCACAATCCAATGAGGGACTGATGTCTCCAGCATCAAGGGAACAGTTCCAGACCGAACAGGAAGCAGATGAAAGCCTCCAGAGAGCTTGGACGGCAGCACGGAGCAACCCACCGCCTCTCAGCTCTTCTAATCGATCCAGGTTTGTTGTAGAAAGAGGACTTTTATACAAGGAAACTCTTTCTGGGGGACACCAGGAAGACTGGCATCCTCAGAGACAGTTGGTAGTTCCAACTAAATACCGGGCCAAGCTCTTGAGCTTAGCCCACGATCACCCTAGTGGCCATGCTGGGGTGAACAGGACCAAAGACCGTTTGGGGGGTCATTCCACTGGGAGGGAATGGGCAAGGATGTTTCTACCTATGTCCAGTCTTGTGAGGTGTGCCAAAGAGTGGGAAAACCCCAAGACCAGGTCAAAGCCCCTCTCCAGCCACTCCCCATCATTGAAGTTCCATTTCAGCGAGTAGTTGTGGATATTCTGGGTCCTTTTCCGAAAAAGACACCCAGAGGAAAGCAGTACATACTGACTTTCATGGATTTTGCCACCCGATGGCCGGAAGCAGTAGCTCTAAGCAACACCAGGGCTAAAAGTGTGTGCCAGGCACTAGCAGACATTTTTGCCAGGGTAGGTTGGCCCTCCGACATCCTCACAGATGCAGGGACTAATTTCCTGGCAGGAACTATGAAAAACCTTTGGGAAGCTCATGGGGTAAATCACTTGGTTGCCACTCCTTACCACCATCAAACAAATGGCATGGTGGAGAAGTTTAATGGAACTTTGGGGGCCATGATACGTAAATTTGTAAATGAGCACTCCAATGATTGGGACCTAGTGTTGCAGCAGTTGCTCTTTGCCTACAGAGCTGTACCACATCCCAGTTTAGGGTTTTCCCCATTTGAACTTGTATATGGCCGTGAGGTTAAGGGGCCATTGCAGTTGGTAAAGCAGCAATGGGAGGGATTTACACCGTCTCCATGAACTAACATTCTGGACTTCGTAACCAACCTACAAAACACCCTCCAAACTTCTTTAGCCCTTGCTAGAGAAAACTTACAGGATGCTCAAAAAGAGCAAAAAGCCTGGTATGATAAACATGCCAGAGAGCGTTCCTTCAAAGTAGGAGACCTGGTCTTAAAGGCGCTCCAGGCCCATAAAATGGAAGCATCGTGGGAAGGGCCATTCACGGTCCAGGAGCGCCTGGGAGCTGTTAATTATCTCATAGCATTCCCCACCTCCAACCGAAAGCCTAAGGTGTACCATATTAATTCTCTTAAGCCCTTTTATTCCAGAGAATTAAAGGTTTGTCAGTTTACAGCCCAGGGAAGAGACGATGCTGAGTGGCCCGAAGGTGTCTACTACGAAGGGAAATGTGGTGGTGGTGTGGAAGAGGTGAACCTCTCCATGAACCTTGGGCGTATGCAGCGACAGCAGACCCAGGAGCTGTGCACTAGCTACGCACCAACATTCTCAGCCACCCCAGGACTGACTGAACGGGCATACCACTCCATTGACACAGGTAATGCTCACCCAATTAGGGTCCAACCTTACCGGGTGTCTCCTCAAGCTAAAACTGCTATAGAACGGGAGATCCAAGATATGTTACAGATGGGTGTAATCCGCCCCTCTGAAAGTGCATGGGCATCTCCAGTGGTTCTAGTTCCCAAACCAGATGGGAAAATACGTTTTTGCGTGGACTACCGTAAGCTAAATGCTGTAACTCGCCCAGACAACTATCCAATGCCACGCACAGATGAACTATTACAGAAACTGGGATGGGCCCAGTTCATCTCTACCTTGGACTTAACCAAGGGGTACTGGCAGGTACCGCTAGATGAATCTGCCAAGGATAGGTCAGCCTTCATCACACATCTCGGGCTGTATGAATTTAATGTACTCCCTTTCGGGCTGCGAAATGCACCCGCCACTTTCCAAAGACTTGTAGATGGTCTCCTAGCGGGATTAGGAGAATATGCAGTCGCCTACCTTGACGATGTGGCCATATTTTCGGTTTCCTGGGCAGACCACCTGGAACATCTACAAAAAGTCCTTGAGCGCATAAGGGAGGCAGGACTAACTGTTAAGGCTAAGAAGTGTCAAATAGGCCTAAACAGAGTGACTTACCTTGGACACCAGGTGGGTCAAGGAACTATCAGCCCCCTACAGGCCAAAGTGGATGCTATCCAAAAGTGGCCTGTCCCAAAGTCAAAGAAACAGGTTCAATCCTTCTTAGGCTTCGCCGGTTATTACAGACGATTTGTACCGCACTACAGCCAAATCGCTGCCCCACTGACAGACCTAACCAAAAAGAAACAGGCAAATGCTGTTCAATGGACCGAAAAGTGTCAGAAGGCCTTTAACAAGCTTAAAGCGACACTCATGTCTGACCCTGTACTAAGGGCCCCAGACTTTGACAAACCGTTCCTAGTAACCACAGATGCGTCCGAGCGTGGTGTGGGAGCAGTTTTAATGCAGAAAGGACCTGATCAAGAATTCCACCCTGTAGTGTTTCTCAGCAAAAAACTGTCTGAGAGGGAAAGCAACTGGTCAGTCACTGAAAAAGAATGTTACGCCATTGTCTACGCTCTGGAAAAGCTACGCCCATATGTTTGGGGACGGCGTTTCCACCTGCAAACCGACCATGCTGTCCAAGGACAACGGGTGGAATATTTTGTACCTTGGGGAAGTTTTGACCTAAGCTGGTAAAGATAAGCTTAGGAGGTTTTTCATGCAGGTCCCCACATCTGTACCCTAGAGTTCAGAGTGGGGGAGGAACCTTGACACATGTCCACACTAGCTCCTTGTGTAGGCAGAGTTCATCTACGCTAGCAGCTCTTGCATCAACACGGAGAGCAGTGAATTGTAGGTAGCTATCCCACTGTGTAACTGGCCACAGGGTGCTTTGGGAAGGGGGAGGCACAGCATCACATGATGCAGGTTTCTCAGTCCCATCATTCCTGGGGCATCCTAGTAGATTGTCAGCTGCTTTTTCAACAGAAGTGTTTGGGGAGAGGGAGTGGAGAGTGCTGTATCTGGGGCAGGGGAAACACCAAGCTGACCAATCTGTCCTGAGGCAGCAGCAGCAGGGGGACATCCCACCACATCAGCCCCAGAATCTGCTCTGCACAGCAGTCTCTCCTGAAGCAGCCTGCGCTGCCTGCCTGCCTGTGGTTCAGTGATTCTCTCCCAGTTCTCCCACAGCCTCCTGAGCGGCTGGGAATGGCATCCTGAGCAGCTCTGTGAGCTCTCTATGCTGAGGAGTGTCAAAGCAGCCCAGCAGTGACTCCCCCTCCACACACCAGCAGCAGTCTACCTGGGGCTATGTTTCTAGTGCAGGGCAGCACAGGAGCATTCCACCTTAATGTTTTGCTCTTTGTTCTCCAAATGGAGCAGCCAGCTTTTGCCAGCAAAACATTGTAGTATAGACAAGGCCTTATTTTCGCTTTTAAACTACTGACACTTTTTCTTTAAAGCAGTAATATTTTATGTACTTAGCACTTCTGGACACTGCTTGGGCTTTGTCTATACCATGAAATGCAGTCAATTGGTTCTTGGTATAACCAGAGTACAAAGGCACTTCATTCAGACAGGCAGAAATGAGAACAAGGAGTCCTTATATACATTATAAAACAGCAACGAATGTAAGCAAAACAAAAAAAAAAAAACCTACTGGTGTTTTCTAATTAATTTGAATACAGTGTCAGTCTAATCACCACATCCCTCACATTTACTGGGAGACTGAGAGGTTGCATCCAACTTTCCTGAGGGCAATGTGCTTAGTACCTTCCTTTCCACCAGACAGTGAAAACAGAAGGGATGTCATGGCTCACATTCCAATCCTTAATCTATATTTTTAAACAATTTCATTGTTGTGAAACCAGCCATTATCAATGCTGCTATGGTATTACTCTGTACAGACTCTTATGCAGGGCTCATTACTGTTCAGAACTCCCTGGAAAAAGATGCACTCTGGAAGCCATTTGCAGTCCACAACAATAACAACTTTTATTGGTCCTGAAAAATATACACATTCCCTCCACCCAAAAAACTAAAGATTTACAACAATACATGTGTGGCACAGCCTTTAAATAGTAATTAGGTACAAAACATGTCTTTAGTAAGATGGATCATCATGGAAACCAAACTGTTGTTTTTTTCCTGTAACTCACACTCATTATGATTACAGTTCAAAACACTCTTGGGATTTTAAGCCATTAGTATTTAAAAACAATTATGCTAATTTAGGTATGCAAATCATAGCAATTACTGTTGCTTCCTATATATTTCCATATAATTATGCAAGTTGTTTCTTTCTACTATGGTCAAGACTGGATTTTCCATTTCAAGGCCGAGAATTTCAAGTCTCTTAGTTTCAGAGTGGCAGCCGTGTTAGTCTGTATCCGCAAAAAGAAAAGGAGTACTTGTGGCACCTTAGAGACTAACAAATTTATTTGAGCATAAGCTTTCGTGAGCTACAAAACTAACTTCCATAACAAACTATTAACATTTTATTGAAGCAGCTCATATATTGTATCTTACAAGCTTAAGTACATGTCATTTTAGCCAGTTGTTGGCATGGATTCATGAATAATATTAACTTTTTAATGCTTCCTTGAAAGGTAAAATCACCATTAATTAATCTCTTGCTCAATCATTGGAATACCATTTATTAAACTTAACATTTTCCTTTTCTACAATCTCTGACAAACTGTAGTGCACTTACATAATATATCTATGACACCAGTACATTTTCCAGTGTCATACTATAGTTATTCTCTGCACATGTCTGTACATGGAAAATCTCTCTTGTATTTCAGATGAAATTTTTATTCAACAAGCTTATCCTCTGTATCACTTGATGTACTGGAACACATTGTTCCTCCCATAGACTCTTAAAGGAAACCTTTCATATACTTTCAGCCTAAAATGTTGACGTATTTTAACAAAGTGTGGCAAGAAGCAAATATCAGAAATGCTGACAGTTAATATGAGTTATTAAATGTGAGAGTTGTATAAGAGTAGAGCTATTACTTAAAAAAAAAAACCTCCACAATTTGAAATTTTATAGCAGAGTTGATAGCACTGTATATACTTAAGGTTGCCTGAAACTTCACATAATAAAATCAAGTTTCATCTACTTATAACTTTATCAAACTGTTACTGTTTAGGCCCAAGTTTTCCATACCACGTGTCTGCCTCAGGATGACTTTTTCTGGAAAGTTTAAACTAAAATGATTCAGCCATTTCCAAAAATGGGGTTAGGGAAAACATATATTGTTTTTCACATGTTTAAAAAATTCTTACAACCATGGAAGCTCTCATACCTCCGTTCTTAGGAGCAGGGAGCTAAAATTAGGTAGGGAGGTTGTCTTGGGGTCAGGGATGTGCTTCTTGCCATCCCAGTGGCACTTCACCCAAATGTGGCCAAATTATAAACCTCCAAAAAATTAAGTTCTCACATACCCAATAGAGATGTGTTTGAGTTGTGAAGTTAAATTCTCCAAAGGTTCCATCTGTTCTGGGCATGCTCCACCTAGGACTTTGCCTGCAATTGGCCCTTGTGTCTGTGGTGGACTGCTGAGGCAATGACACAGACACTGAGAGCAAGGAGACAGACTCTCTATGCTCTCAACATTCTCCTTACTGACTCCCAGACATCAGGCAGGAAAAGGAGAAAGCAGCTACATCAGAATGCAGAAGGCTGTGGAATAGTGAGTGGGCAAGAGGAGAAAGGGGTTGCAGAAACCAAAGAGAACGGAAGAGCAGTGGATGAGGGAGACAGGAACTGAGAGATGGGTAGGAGCAGAGAGAGAGGGAGGAGGGAAGTGGGACATGGGTCAAGCGCTTAAAAGTTAGGAACTCAGGGTTGCCAACCCTCGAGGATTGTCCTGGTGTCTCCAGGAATTAATGATGATTAATCTTTGATTAAAGATCATGTCATGTGATGAAACCTACAGGAATACTTCCAACCAAAACTGGCAACCATATAGGAAATGCTACATTTAAGGTTATGCATGCAACATTACTTTATCTACTAAAATTATATTTCTCTGTAATAAGATTATCAGAGTGCAGAAAAATTACTTAATTTTATTAAAAAGAAAAGGAGTACTTGTGGCACCTTAGAGACTAACAGATTTATTTGTTAGTCTCTAAGGTGCCACAAGTACTCCTTTTCTTTTTGCGAATACAGACTAACACAGCTGCTACTCTGAAACCTATCTTAATTGTATTGATACTCACAGAGCTCTTAACAGGGAAAGTGACATTTCCAATCATATCTCATTTGGAGTGTTGTTGTAGCCATATCGGTCCCAGAATACTATAGAGACAAGGTGGAATATCTTTCATTGGGCCAACTTCTGTTAGCGAGAGAGCCAAACTTTCTAGCTTATGCAGAGCTCTTCAAGTCTTCTCCCAGACCGGAAGCCCTGAACAAAAGTTGGTGCAGTAAAATATACTACCTCAACCACCTTCTCTCTCTAATTTCCAATCATGATTTTAGTGGTATTGTATTAAGTGACTTGCAGTTAATGCACACTTAATGCACACTACACATTTTAAAACTGATACACTGAGTACTGAGAAAGATATATACCAGTCAAACTGTTCAAACAGAATCGGTAGAAACTCCAAAACCCAAACCCTGCTTTTCATTGCTAACTCTAGCTAATACCTACCTATGTGCTTGCAGGGCTGAGAGTTGCATCTAACAGACAGAGAATACAAACTGCATTTGAAAATTGGAGTATTTTTTTCCAGATTCAAAATGTGGCAGAAGAACTGAGCCTATGGTGCCAGTTCCAGGATAAATGAAGGATTTTCTTCTCCAGGCTGTCATTCTAATAGCTATCACAAGCACACGAAATAATACATTTAAATTGTTCAACTCATAAAATGTGGATGAGGCAAAAAGCTTCAGTGTTATGTTCTCTTTCCTGCTTCCATTACATCTGTACACAGTATTAGAGCTACATGGAAAAAACATGGAAATGAACATACTGTTAAAATACTCATTTTTCTCCATGGTGTTTTTTTTTCTATACATTTAGAACCTTAAAAATGACTTTTCTTTATTTATTTTACTATATTTTTTCTTTGCTTGGAGAGGACATGCAAACATAACTCTGTTTTATATTCTCATTATCAGTGGTTTTAGTATAGATCTGGGAGTAGGAACATACAAACCATCTGTCTCTGCACGACACAAAGCTGCACAAGTTTAGATGTATGAAAAGTACATTAGCTTGTATGTGTAACATTATATTTCAAAAAGTGACATTAAAAGAATGTCAAGGTCGCAAAATCAAACACACAAATTAGGAAATTCAGCCCCCTTCTTCAATTACACTCACATACCATTTTTTAGCATGGGACCCCTAATGAGAACCTGCATTTCATATTATAAAAGCTTTTAAACAGAACCATAAATATACAAAAGCTTTATTTCGACAGAATAAATCAGTTCCTTCCATGAAGAGCTTACAGTCCAATAGATTTACAGAACTCCCATGTATTAAAGGAAAAGAAAAATCACTATCATTTAAGGCAAGTTAAAAGTTTACTCTGGCTAATTCTGCCAAAACATTATTTTGTAGAAGTTGAGGTTTTCTAGATGATTCTTTCCACACAGGCTCTACTAACTTAATCAAGTCACTTTTCCCTGAGGAGTTCTGATTTATTCTGTGACCATCATTTATCTTCATGGC
Organism: Lepidochelys olivacea; assembly: GCF_965140295.1. NCBI lineage: Eukaryota > Metazoa > Chordata > Testudines > Cheloniidae > Lepidochelys > Lepidochelys olivacea. Next base: position 175,471,515 of record NC_140411.1, read on the forward strand.
ACAGCATTGAACACACATCAGTTCTTTAATTCCTTTAATACTTTTAAGTAGAATCAGAGTTCTGAGTTTGAACTTGACATTATTTAAAAGGATTACAGGCACAGTTAAGATTTTACTACTATGTGTCAACCAACCACCACCATGAGCAGGTGCTTTGGCATAATAGCTCAAACTGAAACTGAAAGATGTAATACAATTGGGAGCTTTTCTACTTAAGTACAGACTCTTTCTCACCTCAGAAGTTAACACAAAGTTTGGGTAACATTCCATCAGCTGTTTTAGTTTTGTTTCTGACTTGGTAACAACAGGAAACAAACGTTCAGAAACATACAGTCATGACTGCACCAGAATGATAGAGTGGTTAGCCATTTTAAATTTGAAAGGTGGAATTCTTCCGGGAGGAGAGAAAGTGAGTGGACAGCACATACCTTATTCTAGTTTTATTTACAAGCATAGACTTCCAGGATGTACAGTTTTAATCGGAAAGCAGGATTCACTAGTTTTAGTGATTCACTACCATTTAGCTCTGACACAGCACTTTTCACACGTTGCTCCCAAAGGGCTTTTCAAGAGAATCTGAATATCATTACCTCCATTTTACAGATAGGGAAATTAAGGCAAAGAGATGAAGAAATTTTCCCAAAGGGGCACATCAGGTGGTGGCAGATCCAGGAACAGAATTCAGATTTCCTGGTTCTAAGTAAAGTGTTCCACCCACTGGATCTTCCCTCCTAAGAGTTACAGAATTTATCCTCTCATATATGTGCTGCTTTCCAGCAGGTCTTTGCCCAGGCCCTCTTGGATTTCTAAGTACTTTACTCTTAATCTTTGCACTCAGTTCATTAAAGAGCATATGGTTTAAGATTCCTGGAGGAGAAAACTCACCCCTCTTCTAGGTCTAGGATTCTGAAATTGCACATCCATTCTGGAATGCCCTTGTTCAGCATTGGTGCGGTGCAGAAGCCACTCTGACACAGTTTCCCTGCTGGTCATCTCCTGCATTACAAAACATCCAGTGCCTTTGATGTCCTGTTTAAGGTCACTTGTAGTTCTGCCTCATCAGGGCACCCACAGTTAAAAAGAAATACAAAGAAACAAAAAACACTAAATGGTGATGAGGACAGGGTAGCCACAAAGAGTGCTCTGGATCACAGGTAAGATTCAAACAAAATGTGTTTTAACATAACCAAATACAAAGTTACACCCATATCTAGGAGTAAGAAATGTAGGACCATCCCTACAGAATGGGGGACTATATCTTGGAAAGCCTGGTCTCTGAAAAGGATTTGGCGGTCATAGCGAATAAGAAACTCCATAGCGAATAAGTGTGATGCTGTGACAAAAAGGGCTAATGCAATCCTTTGATATATAGACATGGGAGTAGTGAGTATGAATAGGAAGATTATTTTACCTCTGTATACAGCATTGGTAAGACTGATACTGGAATACTGGGTATAGTTCTGGCATCCACATTTTATAAAGGATGTTGAAAAAGTGGAGAGTGTTGATTTGACAGCTGAAGAAGATGCCTTAAAGTAAAAATTTAAATAACTTAATATGTTTAGCTTTTCCAAAAGAAGATCGAGAGGTGTATTGATTACAAAAATTAAGTACCTCCACTAAGAGAAAATATCAGGTACTACTAAAAGGTTCTTTAATCTAGCAGAGAAAGTCATAAAAAGAAACAATGGGTAAAAGCTGAACTCAGACAATTTTATTTTAATTATTGATTTATGTACTTATTTAACAACGAGAGTGATTAACCATTGGAACAAGCTATCAACGGAAGTAGTGGATTTTCCATTTCTTGAAGTCTTCCAATTCAATCTGGATGCCTTTCTGGAAGATGTGCTTTAGCAAAACATAACTTATGCTTTAATCAAAGACAAGTTATTGGGCTCAGTATAGGGGTAAATAGGTGAAATTTAGTGGTTACGATATTCAGGAGGTCAGACAAGATGATCCAATGGTCCTTCTTGCCTTAAAGTCTGAGACTCTACAAATTTATTCAGTAGACAAAAGATCTTTCTTTCCCTTTCTTCTAGGACAATTTTTAAGCATAACATCTAAATCCACTCAGAATCTTATGTGTATTTTCATGTGAAATTGTATTGTTTTGGGAACCTTACTCATATAAGATATATAAATAAAGGATTGTAAAGATTTCCTATGGGATTTACAATAAAAATCTCTTGTTTATATAAACTATGCCTTCTTTAAAAAAAATGTGTGAGAATATTTGTGAAATGAAAAATCACAGGGCATTTTATGACTAAATAAAATAATAATAATAATAATTAATAATACTTAGCTCTTATATTGCTCTTTTCATCCACAGATCACAAAGTGCTTTTCAAAGGAGGTAAGCACCATTATTCCCATTTTACACAAGGGAAAAACGAGGCACAGAGAAGTGAAGTCACTTTTCTAAGATCACCCAGGAATCCAGAATCAGAGCCAGGAAAATAGGTCTCCTGGGTCCCATTCCAGTGTTCTGTGCAGTAGGGCCCCAGTCCACAAAAACACTTTAGTGGCTAAAGTGGGAGTTAGGTGTTTAAGTTCAAAATTAGACATCACTGAAAGTCTCTAAATTCCCACTCAGTGCTGTCAGGGACTGCAGATCTTGAACACTGGTTTACAGGGAACTTAAGAGCTAGACAGTCCTAATCTATGAATGGTTACTAGAATAGCAGCTGAACTCAAACAGAGAACTCTAGTTCTGGGATCTGCTTGGTAGAATCCTGGGGATCCTGATTAGTCCCCAGCCTCTATTTAACCCAAGCACAGGACAATTCTCCCTGCTTAGGACTGCTTCCCTTGCTATACCTGCTCCTGATCTCCTGGTAACCTGACCCTGTCTGCCTGCTGACACCTGACTCCTGGTTTGTCCTCTGGCCTATCTTAGACGTCCGGTAATCTGACCCGGCCTGATGCACGACTCCTGCTCCAACCACTAGGTCAGACCACTCACATTCGCATCATGACAGCTGGTGTTTAACCCTGTAAATACCTAAAATCTTTTGGCACCTAAATTTTCCCTATAAAAGTTTCCTCGCTGCCTCTAGGCCTGTGCACTGCTACCTCAAGCAGGCTCCTATATGTAAGCCCCACAGTGACCCTCAAACCAGATGAAGGCAAGTATTCTCCACCTATCTCACCAGCAGGATTGGATCCAGTAGGTGTGCTAAGAGCATGCCTAACTCCACAAACAATGGCCATTAGAAGACAGTGTTCTTATATCTCTGAGTCTACTGGTTGGGGCACTCATCCAGGGTGTGAGACATGCAGGTTCATTTCCCCCTTCTGCCCCCTTTCTCCTAATGTGGAGAAAGCATTTGAAGATGAGCTTCTAATCTTGTAAGTGTGTTTCCTAGCTACTGGACTACAGGATATTTCAATGGGGGCCTTTCTCAATCTCTCTCCTATTGAAGTTGTTCCACTGTGAAATATGCGTTCGGCCAGGGAAAGAGAGAGAGAGACTTAAAATGACTCTTTAATCCACTGGCTCAGGCACTCATCAAAGAGGTGGAAAACCCATCTTGAAATCCCTTCTGCTCATTGGGTAATGTAGAGAATTAAACCAGGGTTTCTTACATCCTAGGTGAGTGCCCTAAATGGTGGGCTAAAGGTATAATGAAGTTTGCCATCTCCTCCCCCACAGGCCCTTTTGCGTGAAGTTAGGCATATGCCACCACTGTGCTTTCAAGAAATGGCCTAGGAACCTGATTCTAGGAAAGATCCTAGCTGTGGATCCTAAGTCTCCAGCCCAGACTTAGGCTATGTCTATGCTACAGCTTATGTTGACATAATTTATGTTGCTCAGGGATGTGACTAAACCACTCCCCTGAGCTACATAAGTTACACTGACATAATTGTTGGTGTGTACAGGAGAGCTTCTCCCACTGACATAGCTACTACCTCTCACGGAGGTGGTTTTATTATGCTGACGGGAGAGATCTCTCCCATCAGCACAGAGCGTCTTCACCAGACATGCTGCAGCTGCGCCACTGCAGTACTGTATTTTTAGAGAAGCCATGAGCACAAAGCTGCCTGATTGTGCTACACAGCAAAATGCCACTATAGATGAGAATACCCAAGGGATAGCACTATTAAAGTGTTAATATACCAGGTAGTTAATTTAATTTAGTTAAAGATCTTCTTTGAAACCATTTGTAAAACCCCAAAGGGAAAGGGAAGAACTCAATGCAGGATGCACACTATGCAACCAGTTTCTTCCTTCCCTCTCTTTTCTTCACTTACATTCCAAAAATAGAAACCTTGACATTCTTTTACCCCAGGGGAATATCTTTTTGCTTGAGCTGAGATTTCGCTGGTACTAAGCGAGTAGCTGCGCATTTGCTGATAGACTTCATTTTAGATTATGGAAGAGAACTTGCAAGAACTACTTTTAATACCCTCACACATCACCAGCTGGTGCTCGTAATGCAGCATTGCTTCCCTATTGGGAATGGGAAATTTTCCAGTATTAGTTCTGTGGTGGGTGTTTGATTTGATTCCAGCGGTTTGTATATGTGGTCATTACTGGTGACTTTTAAAGATTGCCTACACACATGGATTTATTCAGGAACAGCTACTCCTGAACTAATCCATGTATAGACACTCTAAATTCAGAATAAGAGTCCAGAGTTAAACTAAACAGGAACAAGGGACTCTTGTACAGAATAACTTCAAATGTAGACAAGTCCTTACTTCTTCCTGGCCAGAGGAAGCTAATATGGATTTTATTTTTTTACACAATAAAGACAGAAAACTGATGCCTGGGAAAGAATAACCCAGGTTGGAAAGGTGACCTGGGGTGATTGCATGAAAAGAGAGAATGAATTAAAAACCTAATTTCCAGCCTCTTAAACCTGATTTCAAGTTAGAATTTTGTGCTCGTTGAATCTCTGCTTGGACCTGTTTTCTGGCAAGGGCTCTGTTATGCTTAAAAGTAGGCCTTAAGAAAGGGAGACTATATTAAGTCTAAATCAAGTTAATTGACTTTTTATGGAGATTTAAATCAAAGTCCCCTGTTTTTCATCCCTATGGTAGCCTTGAGTCTTTACTTTTTTCTTCCTCTCCTCTCCTCACTGATTTTATGAGAGTCTGGGACCCATATCTTTTTGCACAACAGTAATGTGACAGATTTGCCACAGCTCCTCGATGATCCAATGAAACTTGCAATGCTTCACTCTTAGAAAAATGCCCCAGAAAACCATTCCCATAAATTCTTCCTTTTAAAAGTAGGTTATTGTTCTCTTTTAAATTAACTATCATTTTGGATTATTTTTTTAAATTATCTATGGTGAAGTATTTTATTAGAAATTTTCAGCACATTTTCAGTTATTATCATCAGATTTTAAGACTAGCATTTTCCCCCTATTTATGATTTAAAGCTTCAATATTATCAAGATCTGAATAGAACTTCTTAGACGTTTTAAGATGGTAAACCTAATTAGACAGAAGTAAAGCATGTGCCATTATTATCACTGTTGTATTAACTAGTGCCTAGAGTCCCCAGCTGAAATTGTCTCAATCCAATGCTTTAACCACTGGATCAGACTGCCTCCTCTCTTTCATGTCTGCAGGGTGTTGCAATACAGGAACAAACAAATGACATTAGTGGAAAAAAACACTGAACTGTATTAACTTTCATTTCTGGTCATTAGCCTAGTGGTTGTTCTAGTGCATCTCTAAGCTCATTTGTGTTTCTAGATCTATCGGATGTGGTTTAATGTCTTTACAAGCTGCCATAGCTAATCTGTGTAATTTAAGGGATAATCCTTTTGGCCTAGACTGTGAATCCTTTACACTAGAATCCCTCTGATTTAGTTAGGCCTCTGCATGTGAGTAATGCACACCACTGCAAGGGAGTCACAATGACCCTTTATGATAGCGAATGTTCTATATCTGGCACATGCCAATGGTGATCCTCCATTCTCTAAAGGGATTAACATCAGTTGAAAAATATCACTGAATGGGATATATATTCCTCAATTAGATATAATTTATTTTCAAAATGTGGAAGTTGTGGGTAGCTTGACTGTTTTAAGTCATTGGGGCTCAGATATTAAAAAAAAATGTAATTTTTTCAGCACTTTTTTGTTTCGCTGACCTCTCATTTTCCAAAAGACAAATATTTCTTCCCATTTTGATTTCCAGGATATGGCAAAGCCAGTGCCAATCCAGGTAAAGAAGATTTTAATGTTGAGTCCTTCTCCTCCTAATTTCCTCTGGCTCTGTTCCCCAGTCAAGATCTACCTATGTGTCTTGGCCTACTCTGAACTCCTAATGTCTAGACATACAACCAATTTCCTATGCTCAGTAGGGTGACTTGGATGGGAGTCTGTTCTGTCCCTGTGACATTCCAGAATGCAATTCTATGTAGGGAATATGGCTTCAGCCAGTGCAGACACTGGGTGTGTGATGCCTAATACAGCACAGAAAATTATAGAAGAGATAGGATCTGGTTGTGGTGGCATGGGGACAGGAACTGGAATTAGCAGGAGGGGAGAAGAGAAGACACTGAGTTCTAGTAACAACAGAAACTGCACCCTCAGAGGAAGAAAGAAACTCCTGGAGAAACCAATGCGTAGTATCTGTGTCAAAGTATCAATGTCAAAACTGTGTTTGTTGAGGAACTCCAATCCAAAATACTGTGTCTAGAACATGTGGTCACTACTCCTCTAGTGGAATAAAGAAAAAAGCCATTCTGCAAAAAGGAGGCTAGATATGGATACAGCATAAGATACCGCAAAGAGGGTGACTAAAGATGGGAATCTATTCATGAGGTTAGAGTGAAATCCATAATTCTTCAGATTACTTTGGATATCAGAGAATTCAGTGATGCCTCTTTAAGGCTTTTGGAATTCAGACAAGAATTAGGAAAGGATTTAAATGAAAGGAGAAAAATATCTTTGGGAAAAAAATGAACAAATGCAGAAGATTTCCTTCTTTTGGTAAAAGACTAGGTAAGTGATCTTTTATGCCAAGGCTGCCAATTTGACATCAGGCTGAAGAGGTGGCCACCAGGAAGACACAGTTAAGAGAGATCATGTTCAATGCTTCAAAGTGCCCAAGTAGCACTCCTGGTGCTGCCAGTCATATGCCCCCAGTGAAGGAGGACCAGGCAACACCAAGCAGACTGATCCCATTATGGATGGTTGCAACAGACTGGAAAAGGAGAAGCAGAGATTCCCTCTCGTTTCTTTTTTGCATGCTCTATGACAAATCTACAGGCAGATGTGGCAAGATGCAGTGAGGAGGGTAAAAGAGAAGCCCATGTAGCAGGCTCCAGCAGGGAGACAGGAAACAGTTGGTGAGCAGAGTTGGGGAGGAAGACTGGCTCTGTCCAGGCTGGCACCCTCCTGACTAACCAGCAGAGGAGAAACACTCCAGTGTTGCCACCTGCTGGAGTCACAATGTGAATGGTATAATCTGTGGTTTACAACATGGGAAAATGCCTATGTAGATTTGTGAGAGGGAAAAAGAACCCTGTAAATGGCCAAATTATTTTTCTTTCAAAAGTCCTGCACACAAACCTGCACATTTTTTCAATAAGCTTTTCATAAACATTTTAAACACAGTCATTGTGTGGATGCCCACAAGAAAAATAACCTGAAGATTTAAGAGCCTCCAGGTACTCACTGGTATAATAGATTATAATAGGTTAAAAGGAGTCTTTATTATCCAGTGGGCCAAAACATCCCTTACCATCAATTTGTAAAACTGTAAAAGCTCCAGTGGAGCAGATAATATGACTCAGAAAAAGTTCCTCGTGGATTAACCTAATGATTCATAAATTGTAAATAAGGGGCATTTTAATTTTGGCTTTTGGAAAGATGTAGTTCTAGGGGGCTTTAAATTATAGTTGTGTCCATTGGGAGGGATCCTCCCAGAAGTGATGATCTTATAAGTACACCACAGGGGCTTGATCCTAAAATCTTTATGCAGATGAAGCTCCCAGAGGCTTCAAGTGCAATTTTGCTGGCTTAAAAACTGAAATATTTGTGTAAGCAGAACTACAATAACTAGGCACAACTAGATTAGATGAGGATGATGCTTCAGCCTGAACAGTCTTTCATTTTATGGACTTAAAATAGGAACAAATTCTCACTGACTTCTATTGTTTGGAAACCAATTGAAGTTGCATGGGATGGATGACAGGGCAGAATTAAGCCCATTGTTTTAGAACTGCTTGCTGTTCTCTTGCTAACATCTCAGTGTAGCTGAGGGAAACAATGACTATCGGAGAAAATTATTTTTTTCTTTCTTTTCATTCTTCAACTAACAATAGCAAGGATTTGTTCCAATGCACAGTTTTAATTCAAGGAATAAAAGTGTATCTGGTATTGTACAGTGCTATTACATTTTTAATTAAAATCAGCCATAGGCAAATTGTAATGTAAAATGAAATGGTCAGAATTAGTCCAACTAGTTTTCTTTTGAAGAAGCCCCTTGAATAGATTGATTTACAGCTATTAAACAACTGTAAATTACTTTAAGTATTGTTAAAAACCTGACTTAATTAAACAAAAGTGGGGCAATTTAATTAAGATTAAGCTATGTCCTTACTGTTCCATTTCTGGTTGTCACTATGTATTGCAGGCAGTATGATCCTTCATCAGGGGACATGTGATATGTCATTGTCATAAATATAAAGGGAAGGGTAAACCCCTTTGAAATCCCTCCTGGCCAGGGGAAAGCTCCTCTCACCTGTAAAGGGTTAAGAAGCTAAAGGTAACCTCGCTGGCACCTGACCAAAATGACCAATGAGGAGACAAGATACTTTCAAAAGCTGGGAGGAGGGAGAGAAACAAAGGGTCTGTCTGTAGTCTTCTTGGCCGGGGACAGAACAGGAATGGAGTCTTAGAACTTTTAGTAAGTAATCTAGCTAGGTATGTGTTAGATTATGATTTCTTTAAATGGCTGAGAAAAGAATTGTGCTGAATAGAATAACTATTTCTGTCTGTGTATCTTTTTTGTAACTTAAGGTTTTGCCTAGAGGGGTTCTCTATGTTTTTGAATCTAATTACCCTGTAAGAGATATACCATCCTGATTTTACAGGGGGGATTTCTTTATTTCTATTTACTTCTATTTTTTATTAAAAGTCTTCTTGTAAAACACTGAATGCTTTTTCATTGTTCTCAGATCCAAGGGTTTGGGTCTGTGGTCACCTATGCAAATTGGTGAGGCTTTTTATCCAACATTTCCCAGGAAAGGGGGGGTGCAAGTGTTGGGAGGATTGTTCATTGTTCTTAAGATCCAAGGGTCTGGGTCTGTAGTCACCTAGGCAAATTGGTGAGGCTTTTTACCAAACCTTGTCCAGGAAGTGGGGTGCAAGGTTTTGGGAAGTATTTTGGGGGGAAGGACGCGTCCAAACAGCTCTTCCCCAGTAACCAGTATTAGTTTGGTGGTGGTAGCGGCCATTCCAAGGATAACGGGGGTAATATTTTGTACCTTGGGGAAGTTTTGACCTAAGCTGGTAAAGATAAGCTTAGGAGGTTTTTCATGCAGGTCCCCACATCTGTACCCTAGAGTTCAGAGTGGGGGAGGAACCTTGACATGGTGGCACAGTGGTGGGATTAACCTGAAATCATTTTGAGATCCAGTTGAGATTTTTTGAACTAGAAATACAGATTTTAAAAAGGAATTTTTAGGAAGTCCAGAAGGCAGCTTTGAAACTGAAAGCAGCTTGGTTTCTCTCTGCTTTGTGGCCAAGCAGAGACAAAAGGGGATTATCTTGTGAATTGCAGGTTTTCTTGCCTGGAGGCAGGGTACTTAACTCCTGCAGGGAAATTCACAGTCTTCCAACCCAGAGGTTTTTTTTTTTCTTTTCTTCCTAAAAGTAAATAGGGGGTGTGTGCTCTACCCATTTGCCTGGAGACAAAAGTGGCAGGGTTTTTTTTTAGGATTTTGATTTTTTTTGTTTTGTTTTACAAGGAGCACAGGTTTGAAAAGAAATTTTTTTTTTTCTTTGGGCTGGGTAAGCAGTTTTCCAAGTAGTTGGAGGTTTTTTGCTTTAATTTGGGCCCAGAGCAGAGACAAGGGAATTGTCTTTTTCTGTAGGCTGACAATCACTATCAGAGAATAGGTACTCTATTCCAGCACAGCAAAAGTTTACAGCCAAGTTTTGTTTGTTTATTTCTAAACCTCGGGTGTAAAGTTAGTTAAAAACAGAGAGGTTAGAATGGCCAAATCCTCAGCTCGACTACAGCTGGAATTAGCCAAATTTCAGGCTGAGGAAAAACAAAGGGAACATGAAAGACAGATAGAACTCATGCGGCTGGAGAAGGAGGTACAGGAGGCTGCCCACAAGAGGGAAATGGAGGCAAGGAAGCATGTGGAGGAGATGGAGAGGATAAAGGCCCAGCAGAATATACCAACAAACCCTAGCAATCCTTCTCCAGGTACCACTTCCCATCCCAGAAAGTTCCCCACCTACAAGGCAGGTGATGATACTGAGGCCTTCTTAGAAAACTTTGAAAGGGCCTGCCTTGGGTACAACATCTCTACTGACCAATACATGGTAGAGCTGAGGCCGCAGCTCAGTGGACCCTTAGCTGAGGTGGCAGCTGAAATGCCTAAAGAACACATGAACAAGTATGAACTGTTTAAATCCAAGGCGAGAGTCAGAATGGGGATAACACCCGAGCAGTCTCGTCGGAGGTTCAGAGCCCTAAGGTGGAAACCAGACATGTCATTTACCCGACATGCCTACCACATTGTAAAACATTGGGATGCCTGGATATCAGGAGCAAGTGTTGAATCTCCAGTAAATTTGCCCTTCCTAATGCAAATGGAACAATTCTTAGAGGGTGTTCCTGAGGAAATAGAAAGATACATCCTAGATGGGAAACCCAAAACTGTAATTGAGGCAGGAGAGATTGGAGCCAGATGGGTGGAGGTGGCAGAGAAGAAGAAAACTGGTCGCAGTTGGAGCGGAGACCAGAAGGGACCACCCCAGACCACACCCTATTACCGGGGGCCGCCCAAAGCCCCACCTACCTCCCAAAGAACCCTCCAGACCCCTTATCGTCCCACCACCCCGTTCTCCAGCAACCCTCCTCGCCCCAGTGACCCGTCAGCTGGACGATGTTTTAAGTGTAACGAGCTGGGGCATGTAAAGGCCAACTGCCCCAAGAACCCCAACAGATTACAGTTCATTGCACCGGAATTACACCAGAGGTCCACAGGCCCAGATACCTCCCAGATACCCTTGGAGCGGAGGGAAACTGTGAGTGTGGGTGGGAAGAAGGTCACCGCGTGGAGGGACACCGGAGCACAAGTGTCAGCTATCCATGCTTCCTTAGTGGACCCCAATTTAATCAACCCAGAGATCCAAGTGACGATTCAACCCTTCAAGTCCAACTCTTTCAATTTGCCTACAGCCAAGTTGCCTGTCCAGTACAAGGGCTGGTCAGGAATGTGGACTTTTGCAGTCTATGATGATTATCCCATCTCCATGCTGTTGGGGGAAGACTTGGCCAATCATGTGAAGCAGGCCAAGAGGGTGGGAATGGTCACCCGCAACCAGGCTAAACAAGCCGTGAGGCCTAGCTCTGTTCCGGAAACTTCTATCAGGACCCAGTCAGAGGTGATGGACCTGGACCCCAGGCCAATGTCTGCAACAGCAGTAGTGGATCCAGTCCCAGAGACCCAGACGGAACCAGTCCCAGAACCGGAACCAGCCAAACAACCAACACCAGACCCCGTGCCAGCACTGAATCCAGTACTTGCAACCTCAACACCAGAGGGCCCCACCGAACCTGAACTGGCAGCAGCCGATAACCCTACACAAGAGGCTCAGCCGGAGCCTGAATCCCAACATAGTGCACCAGCGGAGAGCGGTTCACAGTCAACAGAAACGGCTCCATCCCCTATATCGCTTCCAGAGGGACCAAGCCTATGTCCCCAATCCAATGAGGAACTGATGTCTCCAGCATCAAGGGAACAGTTCCAGACCGAACAGGAAGCAGATGAAAGCCTCCAGAGAGCTTGGACGGCGGCACGGAGCAACCCACCGCCTCTCAGCTCTTCTAATCGATCCAGGTTTGTTGTAGAAAGAGGACTTTTATACAAGGAAACTCTTTCTGGGGGACACCAGGAAGACTGGCATCCTCAGAGACAGTTGGTAGTTCCAACTAAATACCGGGCCAAGCTCTTGAGCTTAGCCCATGATCACCCTAGTGGCCATGCTGGGGTGAACAGGACCAAAGACCGTTTGGGGGGGTCATTCCACTGGGAGGGAATGGGCAAGGATGTTTCTACCTATGTCCAGTCTTGTGAGGTGTGCCAAAGAGTGGGAAAACCCCAAGACCAGGTCAAAGCTCCTCTCCAGCCACTCCCCATCATTGAAGTTCCATTTCAGCGAGTAGCTGTGGATATTCTGGGTCCTTTTCCGAAAAAGACACCCAGAGGAAAGCAGTACATACTGACTTTCATGGATTTTGCCACCCGATGGCCGGAAGCAGTAGCTCTAAGCAACACCAGGGCTAAAAGTGTGTGCCAGGCACTAGCAGACATTTTTGCCAGGGTAGGTTGGCCCTCCGACATCCTCACAGATGCAGGGACTAATTTCCTGGCAGGAACTATGAAAAACCTTTGGGAAGCTCATGGGGTAAATCACTTGGTTGCCACTCCTTACCATCATCAAACAAATGGCATGGTGGAGAAGTTTAATGGAACTTTGGGGGCCATGATACGTAAATTCGTAAATGAGCACTCCAATGATTGGGACCTAGTATTGCAGCAGTTGCTCTTTGCCTACAGAGCTGTACCACATCCCAGTTTAGGGTTTTCCCCATTTGAACTTGTATATGGCCGTGAGGTTAAGGGGCCATTGCAGTTGGTGAAGCAGCAATGGGAGGGATTTACACCTTCTCCAGGAACTAACATTCTGGACTTTGTAACCAACCTACAAAACACCCTCCGAACCTCTTTAGCCCTTGCTAGAGAAAACTTACAGGATGCTCAAAAAGAGCAAAAAGCCTGGTATGATAAACATGCCAGAGAGCGTTCCTTCAAAGTAGGAGACCAGGTCATGGTCTTAAAGGCACTCCAGGCCCATAAAATGGAAGCATCATGGGAAGGGCCATTCACGGTCCAGGAGCGCCTGGGAGCTGTTAATTATCTCATAGCATTCCCCACCTCCAACCGAAAGCCTAAGGTGTACCATATTAATTCTCTAAAGCCCTTTTATTCCAGAGAATTAAAGGTTTGTCAGTTTACAGCCCAGGGAGGAGACGACGCTGAGTGGCCTGAAGGTGTTTACTACGAAGGGAAATGTGCTGGTGGTGTGGAAGAGGTGAACCTCTCCATGACCCTTGGGCGTATGCAGCGACAGCAGATCCAGGAGCTGTGCACTAGCTACGAGCCAACGTTCTCAGCCACCCCAGGACTGACTGAACGGGCATACCACTCCATTGACACAGGTAATGCTCACCCAATTAGGGTCCAACCTTACCGGGTGTCTCCTCAAGCTAAAACTGCTATAGAACGGGAGATCCAGGATATGTTACAGATGGGTGTAATCCGCCCCTCTGAAAGTGCATGGGCATCTCCAGTGGTTCTAGTTCCCAAACCAGATGGGGAAATACGTTTTTGCGTGGACTACCGTAAGCTAAATGCTATAACTCGCCCAGAAAACTATCCCATGCCACGCACAGATGAACTATTAGAGAAACTGGGACGGGCCCAGTTCATCTCTACCTTGGACTTAACCAAGGGGTACTGGCAGGTACCGCTAGATGAATCTGCCAAGGAAAGGTCAGCCTTCATCACGCATCTCGGGCTGTATGAATTTAATGTACTCCCTTTCGGGCTGCGAAATGCACCCGCCACTTTCCAAAGACTTGTAGATGGTCTCCTAGCGGGATTAGGAGAATATGCAGTCGCCTACCTTGACGATGTGGCCATATTTTCGGATTCCTGGGCAGACCACCTGGAACATCTACAAAAAGTCCTTGAGCGCATAAGGGAGGCAGGACTAACTGTTAAGGCTAAGAAGTGTCAAATAGGCCTAAACAGAGTGACTTACCTTGGACACCAGGTGGGTCAAGGAACTATCAGCCCCCTACAGGCCAAAGTGGATGCTATCCAAAAGTGGCCTGTCCCAAAGTCAAAGAAACAGGTTCAATCCTTCTTAGGCTTGGCCGGTTATTACAGACGATTTGTACCGCACTACAGCCAAATTGCTGCCCCACTGACAGACCTAACCAAAAAGAAACAGCCAAATGCTGTTCAGTGGACCGGAAAGTGTCAGAAGGCCTTTAACAAGCTTAAAGCGACACTCATGTCTGACCCTATACTAAGGGCCCCAGACTTTGACAAACCGTTCCTAGTAACCACAGATGCATCCGAGCGTGGTGTGGGAGCAGTTTTAATGCAGAAAGGACCTGATCAAGAATTCCACCCTGTAGTGTTTCTCAGCAAAAAACTGTCTGAGAGGGAAAGCCACTGGTCAGTCACTGAAAAAGAATGTTATGCCATTGTCTACGCTCTGGAAAAGCTACGCCCATATGTTTGGGGACGGCGTTTCCACCTGCAAACCGACCATGCTGCACTAAAGTGGCTTCACACCGTCAAAGAAACTAACAGAAAACTTCTTCGGTGGAGTTTAGCTCTCCAAGATTTTGATTTCGACATCCAACACATCTCAGGAGCTTCTAACAAAGTGGCTGATGCACTCTCCCGTGAAAGTTTCCCAGAATCAACTGGTTAAAATCGTCCTTGAGATGTGGAAAATATTGTTAGTCTTTATGTACTTGGTAGTATATTTAGAGATGCATGTGTCTTATTAACTCTGTTTTCCTAGAGCTCCAGGAAGAAATCCCAGCCAGTGTTTCACCCTAGCTGAGATTTGGGGGGCGTGTCATAAATATAAAGGGAAGGGTAAACCCCTTTGAAATCCCTCCTGGCCAGGGGAAAGCTCCTCTCACCTGTAAAGGGTTAAGAAGCTAAAGGTAACCTCGCTGGCACCTGACCAAAATGACCAATGAGGAGACAAGATACTTTCAAAAGCTGGGAGGAGGGAGAGAAACAAAGGGTCTGTCTGTAGTCTTCTTGGCCGGGGACAGAACAGGAATGGAGTCTTAGAACTTTTAGTAAGTAATCTAGCTAGGTATGTGTTAGATTATGATTTCTTTAAATGGCTGAGAAAAGAATTGTGCTGAATAGAATAACTATTTCTGTCTGTGTATCTTTTTTGTAACTTAAGGTTTTGCCTAGAGGGGTTCTCTATGTTTTTGAATCTAATTACCCTGTAAGAGATATACCATCCTGATTTTACAGGGGGGATTTCTTTATTTCTATTTACTTCTATTTTTTATTAAAAGTCTTCTTGTAAAACACTGAATGCTTTTTCATTGTTCTCAGATCCAAGGGTTTGGGTCTGTGGTCACCTATGCAAATTGGTGAGGCTTTTTATCCAACATTTCCCAGGAAAGGGGGGGTGCAAGTGTTGGGAGGATTGTTCATTGTTCTTAAGATCCAAGGGTCTGGGTCTGTAGTCACCTAGGCAAATTGGTGAGGCTTTTTACCAAACCTTGTCCAGGAAGTGGGGTGCAAGGTTTTGGGAAGTATTTTGGGGGGAAGGACGCGTCCAAACAGCTCTTCCCCAGTAACCAGTATTAGTTTGGTGGTGGTAGCGGCCATTCCAAGGATAACGGGGGTAATATTTTGTACCTTGGGGAAGTTTTGACCTAAGCTGGTAAAGATAAGCTTAGGAGGTTTTTCATGCAGGTCCCCACATCTGTACCCTAGAGTTCAGAGTGGGGGAGGAACCTTGACAGTCATATTGGAAGAGATGCTGTGTGTACAGCATAAAAGGGTGAACTAAAAATAGAAACTGGAGCCTGACCTCTAACTCGTTCTTGTGGGTTTTGGTCCTCTTCATAATACTTGGACCTAAACCTTTTGTGGCTCAAGCTTTTCTAATGAAACTGTTCTACAACAATCATAAAATAAGGGAAGGTGATACATGATAATTTCACTGTCTGGCAAATTATATAACTGAAAATAAGGGTTAAAATTAAAATATTTACAGATTGTTAACCAAGAGTATGCATCGTTCATATTACTGAATATGAACACTGAGTTCTATGTAGCCTTTCCTGTCTGTATATTCCCTTTCTCCGGAAGGAAAGTTTCCCATTATGACTGGCTCTGGCACAGATTGTCACAAAGCACAGAGGATGAGCACAATGTCTGGTGAAGTCCTGACCCCATTGAAGTCAATGGCAAAACTCCCATTGCCTTGAATGGGGCCAGGATTTCCGCTCTGGTCTTCAACTTTTAAATGAAGGTGTCTAATAGCAATAGATTTCAAGTATGAACTAATTTTCAGGTGCACAGTGGATATTTTGGACTGGTTCCATATGATAAGCAGAGGGAATCTTTTCACAAAAAAAGGTAACTAAAGAGATAAAGGACATACCAGAACAAATAGCCCTGCCCAATGCTATATAAAAGTCAACAAGACTTTTTCTTTAAAGACTGAGGAAGCAATAGAATATAAATAATGTATTACTGGTATCCATTTATTAGTATGCTCCTAAAATTTTGAAATGTGCATTTAATGATAGAAAGTCATAGTTCTTAATCAATTAAAAAAATCAGTAGTTTCATGGGTGCTCAGGGAGGAGTGTTAGACCTGTAAGAAGAAGTTTCTATTTCATGTAATTTGCTTGTCCTGTAATATCATTCTATGGGAAAAGATTTCATTTTGTTATTCTCTAGACTATTATACCTCCAGTCTTTGTCATTCTTATAATCTTTGTTGGAAAAAGTGACCAGAATTTTAATTTGAGATGTACCAAAATGTCCATGTGAAAATTGTATTAGTATTTTTGTGAATATACTTATGAAGATACAGGCACTGAATGGAGGGAGTCCTGGACTCCTTGATGACAAGGTAGATAGCTAGTTCCCTATGAAACTGCTTATCTGACAAGTAATATTTTTAATATTTGGCCATTCTAACTGAAAAAGTCTAGGAGCCTTAATGAAAACAACTGAAAACAAAATTGCAAACCAATATAGTAACCTATCCCTTTAAATAATACAAGTGACTAGCTAAGAAA
This sequence comes from Lepidochelys olivacea, assembly GCF_965140295.1. Taxonomy (NCBI): domain Eukaryota; kingdom Metazoa; phylum Chordata; order Testudines; family Cheloniidae; genus Lepidochelys; species Lepidochelys olivacea. The sequence goes on from NC_140411.1 coordinate 175,488,597, forward strand.
CCCTCCCACCCTCATCTAAAACATACAATAACGATGACCATTTCTGAAAGCATTACAGCTAATATGGAAACAGTGACTATGTACTAACCGATGTATGGCATTGTCTACCTTCAGAATGAGAGTACTCCAGGGTCTCTGATAGATAAATGTCTCTTTTCCCATTCTCTGAAATATTGAAAGGCAAAGATAAGCAATTTCTGCCCCCACCAAAGTGTATGCCATACTTAGTCTTCATTTCCAGAAAAAAATGCTTTGTTAAAGACAATACTAATGAAAATGAGGATTTGAGGGATGGGGAGGGAGGAAAGGAGAAACAGTTCTAGAATATTCTAGAACTACCACATCACCATGAATTATAATAACCTCTAAAATAATCTTTTTTTGCAAATTCCCAGTCTTGGCTCACACATAATAAGAAAGAATTTATAAAATACCTGGCGACCATTTTGTATCTATGGTGGGTTAATTGGTTGAGATTTCATGGGGATGACAATGGCAAGACTGGAAACTTTGTACAGATTGTTAGTTTCTGTGCCCACAATAGGAACAATGTTTGCATAAAGACTACCTAATTAAATCCTATTTGCAGGATTCTATATTTAATTCGTATCCAGTCTCCCAATGGGTTAATTACATTGTATGCAGGAAAACAGAAACTTTGGAAGCTGTACAGAGGGAGATATTTCAACGCATTGTCTCAAATTCTTATGAGTTGGTGGGAAAGGGATGGGCTAGTCTGTCAAAGTACAAAGCATTTAAGATTGGCTCTGTGTCCAGGTAATGTATTTGCTTTTCTCTACTGCAACTGGAACAGATTGTTTTCCTTCCACAGTGTTTGTTCTGTGTTCCCCCTCTGAGAGCATGACAGTGCTTCATCTGTTTATCTCCATGGTCCTTTTCTCTGAAGCACAGAATGTTCTAAGTGAGCAAGCAATTTGTTGTTGCCTATGCCCTGGCATGCTTGTATAGGTAAAAACCAATTAGGGAGAATTTTCAATATAGGCTGGGATTTTCAAAATGTGTCTAACTGCCACTATCTCCATAGAGGAAAGTTAACCAAGTTAGAAGTTTATGTTGTGGCTGGAGAGAATGAAGCAGGAATAGGAGGCAAGAATAGCTTTACCTGTAGATACAGAAAAAAAAATAGATCTTCAAAGGAAATTGTGCCTTGTAAAGGACTTTGCAGAAAAAAAAAGACAATAAATTAGAGATTTGTTTCTTAGGAGGCATCATAGAGAGGAAGTATGATCAATTAAGAATACAAGGGACCAGAAATTTGAGGCTTTCAGTGACTCAGTGTTAGCAGAAGAAAATTGGGATTTCAAAGGTGATACTTGGATAACTGATCTGAAAATGACAAGACAACACAGGGTGAAATCCTAGTCCCCTTGAAATCTGTTGGGTGTTTTGTCATCAACTTCAGTGTGGCCAGGATTTTACCCAGGGAAAAGTTCTGAATGTTGTTAAAAAGATGAATAAATAACTGATTATCTGATCATGCAATTTATAGAAATAGGGGGATTAGCAGGAATATCAAAGAGTCAGCAGATGCCGTGCCAATGTTTAATAATATTCAAATTATATGTAAGCTCATAAATAAAGCAAGGAAAACTAAGAACATCTTAAATGGCCTAAAATAGGAAAGCAAGACCTATCTTGGACCTCCCCCCTTTCCCTAAAAACCTACTTGCCATTCCTTCTTCAGGACGCTGTTTCTTCTCCCAAATGCTCTGTTCTTCCCCATCCTTGCAGTCTCATTTTTTCCATCTTCCACCCAATCAGGATTCCTAGATGTTCTCTGCTTTCACCCCATTTAAACACTTCTCTTACTTAACTGAAGTTCTGAGATCTGCTCCAGCAACAAATAAGAGTTACCAATTTTAACCAGCCATTATTACTGAAATGGCCTTATAAAACACCACAACCTAACTCTGACTCCATTCATCTCCTTCCCAAATTTCTGTCAAAAATAAAGGGTGGACTGTGAGGGTGGGCACCACTGGATTCAATTTCCAGAGAGATGGAATGCATAAGGGCAAGTCTACACTACAAATTACATCAGCTGCGCTGCCATAACCTGTGTCATAAATATAAAGGGAAGGGTAAACACCTTTAAATCCCTCCTGGCCAGAGGAAAAAAACCCTTTCACCTTAAAGGATTAAGAAGCTAGGATAACCTCACTGGCACCTGACCAAAATGACCAATGAGGAGACAAGATACATTCAAAGCTGGAGAGGGAGTGAAACAAAGGGTTCTCTCGGTCTGTGTGTTGCCTTTGCCGGGACCAGAGCAGGAATGCAGGTTAGAACTTCTGTAAAGGGCTAATAAGCAATCTAGTTAGATATGCGTTAGATTCTGTTTTGTTTAAATGGCTGATAAAATAAGTTGTGCTGAATGGAATATATATTCCGGTTTTTGTGTCTTTTTTTAATTTAAGATTTTGCCTAGAGGGATTCTCTATGTTTAGAATCTGATTACCCTGTGAGGTATTTACCATCCTGATTTTACAAAGGTGATTCTTTTACTTTTTCTTCAATTAAAATTCTTCTTTTAAGAACCTGATTTCTTTTTCCTTGTTCTTAAGATACAAGGGTTTGTGTCTGTGTTCACCTATGCAAATTGGTGAGGATTTTTATCAAGCCTTCCCCAGGAAAGGGGGTGTAGGGTTTCAGAGGATTTTGGGGGAAAGACGTTTCCAAGAGGGCTTTTTCCCTGTCATATATTTGTTAGACGCTTGGTGGTGGCAGCAATAAAGTCCAGGGACAAAAGGTAAAATAGTTTGTACCTTGGGGAAGTTTTAACCTAAGCTGGTAAAAATAAGTTTTTAAAAAATAAGGTTTTTCATGCAGGTCCCCATATCTGTACCCTAGAGTTCAGAGTGGGGAAGGAACCTTGGCAACCCGTCTGGTGAAGATGCTCTAAACGGACGGGAGAGAGCTCTCCCATCAGCTTAGTAACTCCACCTCCACAAAAGGGGTAGCTATGTTGGCGGGAGAAGCTCTCCCACTGACATAATGCTGTCTGCCTGGGGGTTTAAGTTTGGTATAACTATGTCTCTTTGGGGTGTGGATTTTTCACACCCCTGTGCAACGTAGTTATACCAAAGTAAGTATGTAGTATAGACAAAGTCTAACATTCAAATTGTGACTTCCATGCAAGACAAGTTTAGTAGAAGTAATAGTTGGTCTCCCTCGTCAGTTTACTTAGTGCTGTAGACCATGACATTCTTAGTGAAGTATCATCTGTATAGTGTGCAAAATTCACCCCCGCCCCTAGTAAATTAATTCACTGGATGGTGATTTGAGGTTAATCTGCTTTAGCCTCTGATTATCATATAGGAACCACAACAGCTTTCTAGAAAATTTCAGATATGGCTATCTTCATTTGATGGTTGACTTTAGCTGTACAGCTCTCATTAAAACTATAGCAAATTGTATGACTAAAGCATGTGCATCAGTAAAAGATTGTGCCCTTGAGATTAAAAATTAAAATGAAAAGCTTCAAATAGTACGAAGTAAGGAAGGGGGAAAAAGCATGTAAGTACAAACACAATAGACAAGTGTTAAAGGGAAAAGAATGATCATCCCTCTTAGGAAAGATATCAGGAATTTACAGAAAGGCGATAAGAAAATAGCAATAATATTAAGCTGTCCTGTTCATGTATTTATACAGATGAAAAGTGTGATATCTGAATAATTCAAGAATCAAATGGCTAGAGACAAAAAATAATGAATTAGAAAGCTGGCAGATAACTTTGAAAATTATTGTTATAAGATTAGAGCCTCTTTAAAAAAAACTGACAAAGCAATAAAACTAGATTTCAAGCAAACTTTTCAAAGCATTAAATAATGGTCATAGAATGGGAAAATATTGTTAAAATGCAATTTTCCTCACATCTAGTTATCAAAAATAGTTTGCCATTAAACCACTATCTGAAAAATGACCTAGGTCCACAACCTGACCTCAGTTACACCAGTGAACATCAGCGTAGTTACGCTGGATTACACTGAGAAACTGAGATCAGAATGCATCTTATAGGGGTTTCCTGGGATAAACCCAGACAGTTCCGGACTCTATCTCTCTTACTCAGATATAGTGGTACCCTATTCCACAAGATGCCCCAATCAGATAAATGGAACTACTTGTGGCATGTGGTACTACACATTTTGAAAAAGGGTGACAGAATTTGATCCTCATTTATTTAAAAGAAAACACTTCCCTTTATAGGGGATGCGCAGAAAATGAAAACTGAGCCTGATGCACAAATAAAACCTAGCCATTCAAACAAATGCTGGGCAACAAGGAATAATCCCAAAAGCAGAATCTGGTGCAAAATTGATACCCAAACAGAAGAGTTATATTGATCTGAGTATAAAGGACTTCAACCATATTCTGTAGACAACCATATTGAAAGTAGAGGTAGCATAATGCTGTGTATAATCATGAATTGATTATATATGAATCCATATATATATCCCCGTTCTAACATTCCTAATATTCCCAAGTAGCTTCGTATACATATTGACAGAATGGAGAATAAGGACACCATTCAAAGGAGAATGTTAAGTAGGGTCCTATGGCTGATCTGATTGTGTGCTTGTACAAATGGACAGATAATTACTGTTAAAATTGGATAATTGTGTTACAGAAATAAAACTTTATTTTAAAAAAGTATAAAGTCTCTAGACTTAACATTTAGGAAGATAATCTTTAAAAATGTGAATTGAGTATACACGAGTCAGTATTGTCTTCCTGTATCTTCAAACAACCTGATAAAGGAGATGTGTGAACTACCTCAGTCATCTCAATACGCTGTTAAATATGAAGCCAAATTATGACAATTTCCTTCACTGTTAATATTGTTAAATTGCTGATCACTTAGGTGGAAGATATTGATGTGAGGTCAAATGAGAGAGCTCGTAGCTGTCAAGAGATTCTGGGATAGGGCATGAGAAATGTAATTCTTCATGAGACCACTTGTATATTCCATTTAGATGCAGTAAGGGCATGCTCCTGTTCTGTGCTGGAGGCCATTTCTTTTGCTGTTGGCAAGAACTTTCCCCCCTTTGACACCATTCACTTCAATTATTTGTGAACTTTAAAGGCTAAGAATATGTCTTCATTATTAGATTTTTTTATTATTATTATCTTGAGTTAGCTAACAATATGCTAGTCTGGATAGTCCACAAAGATTTGTTACAGGACACAAAAAATTGTGGACACTGCCTATTAACATACAAACATGTTAGTTAACTGGCAATCAATTAACTCAAGTTAAAATACTCTAGTGTAGACAAACCTTAACTGGCACCATTTAAATGCTAACATTGTGCACCGAACTTAATTTTACTTTTAGAAAGGCCAGTAGATGATTTAAAAAAACAACAACCCTGTATTAATGCACCTTTAAGTTCCAAAAGTTATAATCACAAGAATACAGAAAAGTTAAAGTTAAGCTTTCAAAAGCAATACTAAGTCATCTGCATTGCACATACAGAAATGCAGTCTTTTCAGTTCTGTTTCTAGTGTAACATTTTGTAATTTATATTAGAAAGTGTAGGGGTGGAGATGGGGGGAATCACAAACATGCTGGTGATTCTTGCCCAATCGCTGATTTTTCAATGACATTTCATTTTAATGAAAATATTTCTACTGACTCTAATTTCGACTCATATAGAAAGCAAATATCAGAGTTCGGAAGCTGCTGCTGCTTCTTCTTTTTTTAAAAAATATAGATTTTATTTTTAACCATAATAGTTAAGGTTGTGACAATGTTTCCATTATAAATCCCTAAAGGTCCAAGGAATAACATCTCTGTCTTTCTAGACATATACACATAACACAAAATTTGAAAAAGCCAGTATGCTTATTTTTTTTAATTAAAGAGAATGAAGAGAGAATAAGTCAGTGGTTTATGATATTTCCCTGTGCTATTATGACCCAAAAGGGACATTGATTTTTAATCTGAATTTTTTACAGGACATTAGTTTATATTGTGTAGTGTTTGGACAGCTTTGGGAGAAAATAAACCTTGAAACCAATCTATTGCACTCAAAAGAAACAGCTAACCAATCACCATGAGATGTACATATACTGCAAATATTTCAGCAAATATTTCATATTTTGGGCTATAAAATGCTCTTCCCTTTGACTCGAGGATGGAATTAGACCCTTTTAAAACTGGTTTAAAAGCTTTTTTATTTCATAAGGCATTGCCATAGCATGCTGATTTCATTTTTGGTTTTATACTTTTTAACTGGTGTGTTAATCTGTTAATTTTTAGTCATTTTTAGACCACAGTCCCACAAAAGAAGTTTTACTAGTGCTGATTGTTTCATTTGAATGTAGCCCCGTGGAAGTCCAGATTACTCTACACATGTGTCCAGTGTATGAGTAGATTCTGATGCAGGATTGGGGCCTTAATTTGTGTTTACTTTATTATAAATAGCATAGGATAGCATATTAATAAAGACACTAGATTTGTGTTTTTTACAACAACCTGTATCCCATTAACCTTCCTTTTTGTTCAATGACTACAGGGGTGTTAAAGAGACAATTCACCTTGAATAATCCCATTCAATGGTCCCATATGTAGCATAACTACTTATGCTAAACAATCTGATCCACCTTTCATTTAGCTGTGATGCTGGGAGTACTTTTCTTAGCCCTGAAGAAGAGCTCTGTGTAGCTCAAATGCTTGTTTCTCTCACAAACAGAAGTTGATCCAATAAAAGATATTACCGCACCCACCTTGTCCACCTAGCTCTAGTCGGGGGATGTAAAAAAATGATGCAGGGTATGGGTGCGTGATGCAGGGTACGGGTGGGTGTAAGGGATGAAGGAGACATTGATAATCCTTGAAAGGTTTGCGGGCTGAACGCCTTAAGCAGATGCAGATCACCTAAAATTTGCAGTGCTGGACTTCCTACCCCTGCTTGCTTCTTCCACAGTGCCAAGAGAGAAGCCAGGTACTCATGGCCTCAACACTCCTGGAAGACAATAGGAAAAGATAGGTGTGGTAAACAATCACCAAGTCCTCACTAGGAGACAACAAAGTATAAGTCAGAAGGGGAACCTTGGTTGGAGGAGTATGAGAAAGTTTGGGGAAGGCAGGAGAGTTTAGTTGTAAGGCATCTCAGGATATGTTCAAATCATCCCCACATTGGCCCTTAGAAGAAAGTTGTATTTTTATGTATGTGTATAATTAGTATTATGCAAAGAGAAATGCATGGTTTGTTCAGTGTATTGCTTTAATAAGTATCATTTAAAATCTCATTAAAGCTCTAGTTGTCATACATTTTCAGAAAATATCTGACAAATGTTTAGAGGTTAATGTTTTAGCTGTGCAATAAGTGGAAAGCTGAAATAGTGGGTTAAGCATAGGCTAGAGAGCAAGAAAGAAAGGGGAACCTTTTCATTTTGGCCTAAATAAGCAGAAAATCATTTACTGCATGTGTAAAATGACTAACTCCTTCATTCATAACGAGACAATATGGAGGATAAGGGTGTGCTTTAAGGCACAAAGATTTTTCCCCTTTTTAATTAAAATATTTTAGAAGATTCAAATTGAAAATAATAAATTCCAAGTACAATAGGATTAAATTTTCAGATACGTGTAAAGGAAATTAGCCTGAGTTCAGCAGAGAAATAGACTGATAATTAATGTAAGGAACTATATTCAATTCTGTTAATAAATTCCCAATAATGAGTAATCTTATAAATTTGAAATTGTTTCAAACATATTATGAAGGAAACTTCTAGCTGCAAATAAAATAAAGAATATTTCATCATTTGTCCTTTCTTTATGAAATGACATGCAACATGATTTCAATAATTCATCTGAGTCTTTTTTAGAATGCTATTTACATTTACCTTATATTTTGATTACCCCTTATTTGTATGCATCATTAAAGATCATTTGCTTATCCCTCATTTTATATACATTTAGATCAACTAACACACATCTGCTTGGATGGCTCCCCATCACTGCAGTATCTGCACACCTCTCAAGAAGTTATGGATTTCTCCTTATAATGCCCCTTCCTGGAAGGGAAGCATTATTATCTCCATTGTACAAATAGAGCATTAAGAGCGGTCAGGAAACAAAATGACGTGATTAGCCCAAGTTCACACTAGAAGTTTGTGACAGAGTCAAGAACTGAACTCAGAGCCCCCAAGTAGTACCTTAGCCACTACACCATACAATTGAGCAATGGGAGGGAGGGGGGCAACAGTTAAGGTGAAGTAAGTGTACATGTGGGAGTGGGGAGTGTGTGGGGCAGGGCTCATAGAGGAAAGGGACCTGAGTGTTTGTAGGGGATTTTGGTGGGGATGGAGTGGGATGGTTCAAACTAACTTTCAAGCAAACAAACCCACAGGTTTCCTGCAGGGTGCAGTTCACAAACCCACAGTGCAAACTGAATACTGAAGTATTCACACAGCAATATGGGTAAGCATAGTAATCAGCACCTACAAGTGTAAAATCCCTCAGCTGCTAGGAGCACTGTCTGCATATCTCTGAAAAGAAAATCAGTACCCTGCTACTTCAATTGTACAGTCTTGTGGTTCAGGCACTGGCGTTCAGGGAATCTGGATTCAACAACTGGGACCCCACAGGCTTCCTTGGGCAAGTCACTTAAGGCCAGTATTAAATTAGTAAAAGGTATTTAGGTGCCTAACTCCCTTTGAAATCAATGACAGTGAGGCACCTATCTACTTTTAAACACCTGGCCCTTAATCACTCAGTTACACCATCTGTAAAATGAGGAAAATAACATTTCCTTCCTCTCATCCTAACTATCTTATCTAGTTACATTTTCAGGACTCTTTGTAGGTGTATGTACAGTGCATAAAAATGGGGTCTAGGTGCTATTGTAATCCAAAAAATAAATACACAGTAAATGGAAGCAAAATAGTTTTATATATATAAAAATAACACATTCTCATAATTCTTCTACTATTATTTATATGCAATGAGATGCTAGTTTCTCACTTATGTTTTTTCAATGATCTATTTTAGATCATCATCACCTAGTGCAATGGAGCCCAACCCTGACTGATGCCTCTAGCTGCTACTGTCATACAACTAATAATTAATAATAATAGTGTATTTGTCCCACAGGAATGTCTAAGGGCAATCACATGGTGTAATTAGATATCACATTATTTGTGCCATTATAATTAATTGTTCCCTTTGTATTTTCAAATAATACAGAACTGTTTGACAAATACTGTATATTTTATGCACTTACATTAATTTTTTTCTGAATTTGTATTGCTTGTCGAATTGTTTATTCATATCAATAAAGCCTAAGATCAAAAAGAATAAAGTGACATAATCATGTACTAAAGAATGCAGTATAAGCTATTTTGTAACCCTCTGAAGCAAGTAATGTTATATTGCCTTATGTGCGTCGTATTTATATTGTTGACATGCACTACTACTAATCTAGTGACTCTTGTAGTGCTTGGTTCATTATTACCTGACCTCAGAAATACAGTACAGAAGCAATTCTCCAAGAAACTACCATAACCTTTCAACATTCATTGTCCTATGACAGTTTGTGTTATGTTCTGTACATTTTTGAGGGCTGAAACTTGAATGGAAAAACAAATGTTCTTGATTTTGGACAGAAGAAGTATTCTGTAAGTGGCAACTGCCATAGTGAGGACACTGATGCTGTATCTACAAAATCTGTGTGCATGCGCACAAGCACTCATACACATTCAATCTTACTTGCCCATTACCTAAAAGATCTTTAGTGATCAGTCATTTATATTTTATAGCTGAGCTCTGTAGAGTGATTATTTTGCAATTTGTGCAGGGGTTTACTACAAGATGCTTCTATGACCGATTTATCATGTATGTCTAAAAATGCTTTGAGCTCAGCAGGTACCTTGAAGGTGTTTTTGTTGTATCTTGTTGATATCAGAACATGCCATTACAAATCTGCTGCCACAGATGTAATTCACATACTAACAAAATGGGTTGAAGATCTCCAAATGGACTTACTGTCTCACAAATGCAGATGGAAATTCTTCAATTTCCAGACAAATTGTCTTCCCAGAGGGGTAATTAACAAATGCAGAAAATCCCAAAATCTGAACATGCACCAAGAACTATTTGTCTTTAGGGAACTTTGTTCTTCTTCAGAAAAATTACCAGCCATGTCAAATGCCAACGATGTAGCTTAAATCTCATTCCAAATATATGTGTGTGTGTGTGTGTGTATGTGAGAGAGAGAGAGAGAGTTAATAGTACTAAAAGTTACACTGTTCAGATATTTTTGAAAGATCTTAAGAGATATTTTTAGTATGAAAGAAAACATTCTTCAGGAGTACTGATTTCAAAATGAAATGGCCTGAAAGGTGATGCACTTAAAAAACATATCATACTAGAAAACAAATATTGCTACAAAGGTGCAATGTCAACCTTTACATTAAGGTGCTGGTGACCAAACTAATTTCAACTATAAACTTAAAACTGAAATGTAGTTCAAACTGATTTTTTAAAAATATATTTGCAATATGCAACCTTGGATCCCATGTGCCTTTTTCTTGGTTCATGGACCCTTTTACTGGGTCCATCATTATGCCTGGCACATGCCATCTTGACCTTCCACTATTTAAACAGTGTTATTAACTGTTGGTCTCCCTTATTACCTTTAAAGCAGTGAGTATTGAAGAAAATATCTCCTTTTTGTTTTCTAATGTTATACATTGTATTAGAACATAACTTTATCAAATGTGAGGGCTTGGACCAACCTATGGTGAAATATTCTGAGCCCATCCTACCAGGCTCCTCCAAGCAGTTGCAAAGTAAGTATATATCCCATTAATTGGCAGAACTGCCCACTAACTAATAGGGAATGCAGGGCTAACCAGAATTTAGATCTATCTGGGAGCGGCACTGCTGGAGAAAAGTGGGGCCAGGTGACATAGGAGATAGGATTCAGGTGAGGATGGCACTGGGAAGTGACCCTGGCTACTCTGCATTGCCTTTCGCATTTCAATTTTGTATACAGAGGTGTTAGACATTATGAGGCAAGATCTGAAATAATCCTTAATATTATTTATATATGTGTATAGTGTGTGTGTATGTGTGTGTGTGTATGTGCGCACACACACACACACAAGGAGTAGCCAGCAGAGCCAGAATGCATGGCAAAACTAGCACAAAAACAGTTGAGCCCATCTGGATATCACAACATGAAGCAGCAGCAGAGAAATATGTTCCAACCCTCCTTAGCTGAAAGGAGAAAAGCATATCCCTATCCCAGTGGGCACTTGATGTGGCAATGGGTATTGAACATGAGCCCTTACTTTTCTGACCACCCCCCACCCCCAGCTGCCCTTCTTCTCTCCTTTCCCTGCAGACTTGCATCCTCACTCCAATGCTGAAAAAATTATTCACTTAAGAGGCCATCACTCGTTTATGAACTTTTAAAAGCAAAAATATTATTTATTCCATATCCTATTAAGGATCCACCATGTACGTATACACATAGCGTAATGGAGTAAAATTCCTCATGAAAGTTGTCTGTGCTTATGGATAAAGCCCACTTTTAAAAGTAAATGTCTTAACCACTTGTTAATGTTTGTTCTGTATCTATACATAAAGATATATATGTATATATTATATGTATACACATACACATAGGAACACAAATGCACACACACACACAGAGAAACAATCCTTTATAATTTTAAACATAATACTGTCTTCTAGTGACTTTGAGAGGATGTTTCATTTTTACATCTGTAAAATGATTCTCTTCTCAGCTGGTAAGTCATGGCCAGGAATAATTTCCTTTGCTCTTTAAATATCTCCCTAGAGAACTGTGCTCATAATGGAAATGCTGGCACAACTGTAGCAGAAATGCCAAACACTGCTCAAATGTTTTGATCCATTGTTTCAGCAATTATGCTACTCAGCACTGTCAAGTCTCTTTAAGCCTGAACCCAAATCCATGAGATTAGCCCTTCTCCCCATCAAGAGACAGGAACAACCATTTTGAGTCCCAACAGAAACCAATGCTATTTTGGAGAAATTTTTATATTTGCACAGTAAAACAAAATTCTTAGCAGAGCAGTTTTTCTTACGAGAAGTATTAGAGTACTGAAAAAAAATATATAACTATGTAATTGTGTCAAGTTTTTGTTTCATACAAATTTATGAGAAAAAATGATTTCTCATGATTTTCTAAGAGAATTCACAAGATCACAAATTGGATGGGAGAAATGTCAAATTCTGACATTTGTCATCTTTTGGAATTAAAAATAGTGGATTTGTCACACAAATATGGACAGGTATAATTGTGATTTTCTAAATTTGTAGCAAGGCAAAATGTCATCCTTTTACACACATTCTGCCTTTCACTTTTAATTTGGAAAAATAATGTATTATCTGTCCTTCAAATAGAATTTTAATTGGGCATGGCACAGTTTTCTTGCTAGAAACTGGGAGAAGAAGACAGGCCAAAAGGAATGCTCTCAGACATGTTATCTAGTCATGTCTTCTAGTGGCACTGAAAGGAAAATTTCCAGTAGCGCCAAGTAAAAGTACCTGCATGTGATCAATTGCCTGGGTATTTAAAGCTCAGTAAATCTTTATTAGTGGGCAACCAAAACCTGAGATTTCAAAAAGATTTTCCCAGGAAGTTCTGCAATGGTCAAAGGTTACATATTAATTAGATTTATTTTGTTCAGTATCTTAACATAGGAGATGTTAGTGTGCTATGGGGTGCTCAGAACTGTTCTATCTGGGCATGTTTAATAATGCAGTTTTTATATTGGGCATGAGAAAATATGTATTCTATAGAAGTGTATGTGTGCGTGTGTGTGGGGGGGGGTGTTCTATTTTTTATTTGTTTTACCCCAATATAAAATTGCAAAATATCAAATTCTAACTCCATTTACTGTGCAATGACATGACTTCACTTATTGTCTACTGTCATTTCATTTCTCAACACAACATTAAGAATGAGAGGAAACCACATGCACCCAACTGGGATCCAAATAACCATTTTAACTAACTATATATCAACACTGAAGTCCTAGCTACACATATATGCAGCTGCAAAAGGTTCTTGTGACTTCTGCATAAGAAGACAGGATGTCCATAAGAGGGTTCCCAAGCTATTTAAAGGCATACTACCTAATTTCTACACCTATGGTATATTATCAAATGAAAGGGAGAATGCAAGTGATGATTTTCCAGTTGCTGGTGTATACTATGGAAACAATAGCCTTTTATTATTATAAGCCAGTGCAGTCTGTCACAAAATTGCATGATATTCTGAGGACAAAGAAAATAATTCCAGGACTGTTGTGGCAGGACACTACCCCTTCACAAGCAACTTTATTCTATCTCCTAATTTTTGTAAGATGCACCCTTCCTGAAATCAGGGCAAATGCAGAGCAATTTAAAGCTCACAAATTAACGAATAAACAATCTGACAAAAAGTTAACTCATAGACTGAAAAAGAAAGTTAAGATAATGAAGTCACCCCTCAGGCAAAAAAAAAAAAGAAAAAAAAAGAGCAAGCAGGTTTTGTCAGACCAACAGGGGAAGCCATACTAAAGCTCTGTACACCAGTCTTCAGAACTCAAACATGATAGGTGAATTGTCAAGGTGGAGCACGAGGACAGAATCAGTTTCTGAGGTAGCCAGGGCTAAACTTACAGAATACTGTGTGCTGTGCTGGGATTCAGAACAAGATACAGAAACTTGAACAGTATTTGTAAGTCACTAGTTTAAATGGGATCCAGATCAACAATATCAAGGTGCCAGGTCTCTGGACCATCATCAGCTAGTATGTAAAATGAGTTAGTAAATCTCAATGAAATTCCTAGTAGGCAGGCATCCAAAATGCAAAAACTCAACTTAACAACTCACCAGAAGCCCATCCCTCACCTTATTGGCAATCTCACTGAATAATTTAAGGCTTGAATGGACAAGAAGAGAAGTCTCTTCAGACCTTGTTTAGGGTACCATGATGAGGCTGGGCATACTGGTGGTACTACCTAGCTGTTAGGTCACTGGGTACTGAACTCTCCCGTCTCTAGAGTCTCTTGCCAGCAATCACTCCGACAGTGTGGTGGTCCCCTTCTTGGTAGGTAGCAACTTAGCCCTTTGGCCAGGTCACCAGTCAAGTCCTCCTGTCATAACAGAGACCACGGTCCAATGTCCCCACGTAAGAAAGAGTCTTTAGACTACGTCCAGGTCCCTATGGGTTGCGTACCCTTACCTCAAGGCTTAAATAAGAACAGCCATGCCAGGTCAGATCAATGGTCCATTTAGCCCCATATCCTGTCTTCTGACAGTGGCAATGTCAGGTGCTTCAGAGGGAATGAACAGAATAGGCAATCATCAAGTGATTCATCCCGTCATCCTCTCCCAGCTTCTGTCAGTCTGAGGCATAGGGACACCCAGAACATGGGATTTGCATCCGTGATCATCTTGGCTTAATAACCATTGATGGTCCTATCTTCTATGAGCTTATCTATTTTTTTAAATCCCAGTTATAGTTTTGACTTTTACAGCATTCCCTGGCAATGAGTTCCACAGGTTGACTATGCCTTGTGTGAAGAAGTATTTCATTTTGTTTCTTTTAAAATTGCTGCCTATTAATTTCATTGGGTGATCCCTGCTTCTTGTGTTATGTGAAGGAGTAAGTAACACATCATTATTCACTTTCTCCACACCATTCAAGATTTTATAGACCTCTACCATATCCCCTGTTAGCTGTCTTTTTTCCAAGCTGAAAAGGTACAGCAAAAGGTAATTCTCTCCTTGGGTGGAATCTGTTCCAAGTCCCTAAAAATTTTTGTTTCCCTTTGCTGTACCTTTTCCAATTCTAATTCATCCTTTTTTGAGATGGGGCAAGCAGAACTGCAAGCAGTATTCAAGTGTGGGCACACCATTGATTTACATAGTGGCATTATGATATTTTCTGTCTTATTACCTATCCATTTACTAACGGTTCCTAACATTCTGTTAGCTTTTTTGACTACTGCTGCAAATTTATATTTTCAAAGAACGATACACGTCTCCAAAATCTCATTCTTGAGTGGTAAAAGCTAATTTAGACCCCATCATTTTGACCATATAGTTGGGATTATATTTTCCAATGTGCACTAATTTACATTTATCAGCACTGAATTTCATCCGCTACTTTGTTGCCCAGTTTCCCACTTTTGTGAGATCTCTCTGTAACTCTTCTCATTCAGCTTTGGACTTAACTATACTAAGTAATTTTGCATCATTTGCAAATTTTGCCACCTCTCTACCCCTTTTCCCAGATCAATATGTTGAACAGCATTATTCCCTGTGCAGATCCCTGGCGAACACCACTATTTCCCTCTTCCCATTCTGAAAAATGACCATTTATTCCATTATTTGGCTTTTAACCAGTTACTGATCCATGAGAAGCCCTTCCCTCTTATCCCATGATTGCTTACTTTGTTTAACATCCTTAGCTGTGGGACCTTGTCAAAGACTTTTTGAAAGTCCAAGTACACTATATCCACTGGATCACCCTTGTTCCCATGTTTGTTGATCCCCTCAGAGAATCCTAATAGATTGGTGAGGCATGATTTCCCTTCACAAAAGCTGTGCTGATGCTTCCCCAACTAATTGCATTAATCTATGTGTCTGATAATTCTGTTCTTTATGTTTCAACCAATTGCTTGGTATTGAAGTTAGTCTTACCTGTCTGTAATTTCCAGGATCACCTCTGGAGTCTTTTTTAAATTTGGTGTCACATTAGTTGTCTTCCTGTGATAGGTTCCATACCACAGTTAGTAGTTCAGCAATTTCATATTTGACTACCTTCAAAACTCTTGTGTGAATACAATTTGTCCTGGTGACTTATTGCCATTTAATTTATCGATTTGTTCGAAAACCTCCTTTGCTGTCACCTCAATCTGGTACAGTTCTTCAGACCTCCAGGTCCTGGATTTCACGATACATAGTTACATTATTTCTCTCTTCCCAGTATTTATTTTTTTAAATTGCAATATTGCTTTCTTAATGGTTCCCCATTTTCCTGATGCTCCTACTAAGTGTTTTAGTGTAAACTTTTCGGTGTCTGAGTTTCTCATACAAAATTCCACTCCCAGAAGATGTGATCAACTTTCAGTTCTCATATAGCTCATCTGTGTGTTTGTTAATTAAAACCAAGTTACTGTTTAAGCCACTGTGTCCGGTAAGTATTTGGAGTAGAGCTATCACAATCTTTCTCTCAGGTTCTTGCAGTATGTCAACATTTTTGATTCAGGGCATAAATCATTAAATTTCTTCCCCCTTGTTTCTTTTCTTCATACGTCCTTCCAACCCTCTCTCAGTTCAATTTAAAGTCCTGTTTACTTTTAGGGCACGTGTACACTACAGGGCACAGTTGACCTAAGTTATGCAACTCCAACTATGTGAATAACATAGCTGGAGTTGACATAGTTTAGGTCGACCTTTTGCGGTGTCTACACCACGCTGGGTCGATGGGAGAAACTCTCCCGTCGACTTATGTTATGCTTCTCGTTCCAGTGGAGTAATGGAGTCGACAGGAGAGTGATTGGCAGACAATTTAGCAGGTCTTCAGTAGACCCACTAAATCAAGCCCTGGTGGCTTGATCACCACACATTGATCCTCTGGTAAGTGGAGACAAGCCCTTAGAGGGATGTCTGCCATTTTTACAGCATTTTTTGCTACTTTGTCAATCTCCTTATTTCCTGCTATCCCAACATGCATGCCATTTCAATATTAAATACCATCTGTGCCAATTGTTAGTAACAATAATTCATTAATTATATCCTTTCTGCTATCTTAATTCCCATTTTTGTCAGCAAGTAAATCTGACAGTGAATCCAACAAGATGACAACTGAGACAGGTCACATGGCCAGTACCCAATATAATGACAACATTATTCCTGCTCCTTCCACCAATAACAACTACAAAATTTGATAGTCTTATGGACTTCTTCTTTTCCAGTATTGGGACACAAGGTGCTGTCCCCACTCCCATCCCCCCCCCCCATATTTACACCCATCCATAAATATTTATCACATACATATCCATTTGCTGAATTTAATACATTTAGCTCTCCGTTTTCCCCCTTTTAATTTCATTATATAGTTCCACATTTATATTGGGGATATGATTTTTCATGCTTAATGCATTCCCTCATGCCTATATATGTTAATGTGTTCTAGGTGTTTCTTTTCTCTTAGTTTGTCTACATTTTAATCCTATTGCCATGAGGCATTTTTGGCATTTTCCCCCCATGCTGTCAACTGAATTCCCAGCATTCTTCACGTATTTCTTTACTCTTTCCATCTTCTCTGTTTCCAATAACTTTTGCCCAAAAGGTAATGTCCAACAAATTTATTTTAATGCTACAGGCAGTTCACCAGCATCCATCTGCATTACACACAAAGGTGTTGTGATGAAGGCACTGCATGCAGCACATAATGCCAGAGCTTGGGTTCCATCTAGCTTCCTTAGGTTCATTTTTGATGCTGAGCTATATGCTTGGCACCGGTGCTCAATATTTCATCTTATTAATGCTCTTTGATGCACTATCATTGCTTTATTTTCCATACCCCAGGCTGTTCCAGAAATACTTTTAAGTATATTGAGGTTATCTTTACATTTAGCTATAGTATTTTTAATGTGATCCTTCCATGTTGGTTTGCTATCAAATGGCACACTGAGGAATGTGTAGCTTTTTACTACACCTATGTGCTGTCCATAGAGAGTTTACAATGCTTTAAAATTTTCCTTTTAATGAATATCATTTCTTTAGTTTTGAGAACTGAAAATTTATAGCCTCTCATATCTCCCCATTCTTCACTTTTCCTAAGTGTTTCATTAATTTGCTTCTCAGCTATTTCCTGGTTTCTGTTTTTAGCTCATATAGCACAATCATCTGGAAACAAGAATATGCCACTGTAACCGGCCTCAGTGGGTCACAACTGAGGATGCCAAATTCAGGACAAACTGCTGAGAAATAGAGCATATAGACCCCAAGACTAATCCCCCATAGGATATACCAAACCAGCAACAACAGTAAACTTCTGTTTCACCACACTAGCTAACAGTACGACATAAAGTCAGTTTCCTCAGGCATTCCAGTTCTTATATCACCACCAAAAACATTGGATTCAGAGATGAGTTGTTCTTTACAACCAATCTCATCAACTAATAGGTTCTTCTGATCCCAAAGGACCAGCCACACACCCAGGTCAATATATAACTTAGATCTTACCCAAAACCATGCTGATGCCAATCCTTTAGTATCTAAAATCTAAAGGTTTATTCATGAAAAGAAAGAAAGAAAGAAAGAAAGAAAGAAAGAAAGAAAGAAAGAAAGAAAGAAAGAAAGAAAGAAAGAAAGAAAGGTGAGCATTAAAGTTGGTTAAAGGAATCAAATACATACAGTAATTGCAAAGTTCTTGGTTCAGGCTTGTAGCAGTAATGGAATAAACTGCTGGCTTAAGTCAAGTCTCCAGCTGCTTCCAAATAACTGGAAGGTCCTAAGTCCATTGGTTAGAATGCTCCCATTAGTATGAGTTCATAGTCCAGAGGCTTGGACAAGAAAGAGGCTGGCGCAGGATAGAGGCAAAATGGAGGTGTTTCCAGGGACATTTATATTGTCTGCCATTGTTTCAAACAAGAACCTCAGCACAGGTAGGGGAGAATCACAGGTGATCAGATAGTGTTTGGAGTCACATGGGCAAGACACATGTTCATGCCCAATTTCACTCAGTCATTGCAGGAAGCCATTAGTTATATTCCAGATAGCACGTTTACAAGACAGTCCACTCACTGTAGATGGGCATCTCTCATGGTCCAGTCAGTCATGTGTTTCATGATGAGCCACTTAATTTGAATAGTTCCTCCAAGATGTCCTGGCTAGCTACCGTGTGGGCAGTACCTCAGGAGCAAACATTTGAAATCCAGGTATAGAGCCAATGCTCATAACTTCAAATTCAAAAATGATACGTGCATACAGATATCATAATCATGAGCAGGAAATCATAATATTTTCATAGATACCTCACTTGACAACCTTTGTACAAGATTTGCTGCAAATATATAACAGTGGTTGCAACAATGCTCTATATGGTCATATTGTAATCAGATAACGTCACAGCCTATTTCTGTACTCATCCTTTTTGGGAGTTTTTTTTATCATTACACTGAGTAAGTAGGGATGATGACATTCCCCTGCGGAGTGCCATTTATGATTGTATATATGCTAGAGTAAGCTTTTTCTACTCTGAGCCACATAGAGTATATATCTGAATCAAAGATTACTTAAGTAAAGAACTTTCTTTTATGTGTGTGGATGCTATTTTATGCAGTAAGCCCTCGCTCCATAATGTATCATATATTTTTTTCAATAAGTAGGCAAGCTACTATCATATAATCATTTCATATACTTTTTCTGCATCCACCTCTATGTTTACTATATGATTAGCTGTACTCCTTCCACTCTTGAACCCATTTTGCACATTGTCTATAAGTCAATTTTTCTCTATATATGTTGTTAAACTTTCAGCCACCATTCTGTCTGTGGCTGTACCCATACATGATATAAGGGCAATTGGATGTCTTCTTACTTTAAATGTCTCTCTTGGTAAAAAAAAAAAAAATGCAATTAGCCATTTATCCCTTACCTTTTGGGTTGTCTCAATCAGAGCATACTTGCACATTCCATCTCCCCTTTTCCATGTCCCCAAACAAATAAAAACCCTTTACTAATAAACTACCCTCAAAATTGTCCTGTCTGCTTCCACGGGACAAAACTCCAGTTGATCCCTGCCTAGGACAGATGAAGCAAAGAGTGCCACTTATGTGGCATTGTTCTCTTCTTCTCCCAGACCCTGTGGAAGTCTACTTGTGGAGATTCAGATCTACAGGTAGGGACCAGTCTGTGTGGCCAGTGTTTTCCATGCTCCATCCATAAAACAAATCTATAAAGATTCCACTCACAATTATCCAATTCCAATTAAAAGGTATCAGTGTTAATTTTGTGTATAGTCATACTCTGTGATTCTCTGAAGTTCCAGAGTATCAGCTGAAAGCATGGGGCATCTGTACAGATACTGTGGCTCTCCTCCCTGTAGGTCTCTTTGGTAATGGAAGCATGCTGTCTTGGCAATGAAAAACAGGGCAGGCCCTGGCAACAAACTTTCATTACCAGGAAGATCCAATGGGGAGCATGGAGACATAGTGCCTCTGAACCACCTATTCTTTCTTCAAGAGTCAGGTCCTTTCCCCGTGAGGGAACACACAGAGAAAGCTCCACAATAGAATCCCACAGATGGTTTAGTCTAGAGACCACTGAAATGGATGGGACTCTATTGGCTTCAATAGGCTTTGGATAGGACCCTGAATTTAGAGTCTCTTATGTGTTTTCCTTTGTTTCCCTCCCATCTAGGGACAGACTGGCCAAAGCTGTTTGAAGCCTTGTCAAGTAGAGTCCAGCACAGCCATGTCTGTATTTGTTAGATTTCCAGTTTCTATAATTTCTTCTTGTAACTTAAACATGTTCACTGCACTCACTAGAGCAAAAGCATAAGCAATATGATTAATCTTAATAACATCCTCCAGATGAAATCTTTTAATAAAAATTGTGTTGTCAATGTCCTTTATTTAAAGGCTATCACTGAGCATCAGCTGTGCAATACTTTGGCTCCAGCAGAAATAATAAATCATAATCATTATTAAACCTCTGTTCACTATATTAGATATTTGAGAGAGATAAACCAGTCCATAAATAGCTTTTTCAATACTCTTTTTGAGGTATCTGTTTGGAGTTCTGGAGATGGATAACTCTTTCTACCATGATTTGCTCCATCATTTACTCTGCTTCTTTTGTCATGGTCTGACCTTCTTTACACGAAGACCTTGGTTTGCTAGTTTTACAGGACTAAGAATGATTTTGTCTGCTCTCACAGCTGTCATGCTAAGAGTTAGCTCTGCTTTTTTCCCCTCTCTGATATTCAGAATACTTGTTTCAATCTTTTATCAATTTCTAGATCAAATTTCCATGTGCTGATTCTATTCTTTTTTCAAAAATAACTACGCTAGATTGTATGCAATTACAATTAAACAAAAAATATTCAAATAATTATGGAGGTCTGATTTAAACCCACAAAACTAGAGATCTGTACAGATAAGCAGAAATCCCATCCTTTAGTTCAATCTATTGTTCTTGGATGTTAAAATACATGTGGTACTGAAGATCACCTACTTGTCTGGTTACTACTATAGTCCCTACTAGGAAAATGTGAGTCTGGGGTAAATGGATTCCTGCCTCATTCACTAGCCATCTTTTGAGGTGGAGCAGTGTGAGGCAAACTTTATATTGTGTAGACATATGTGGTAGGACATGCTGATACTCTCTAGACAAATATTTCCAGAGTCTGGAATTTTTATTGCTTAATAAAACATTGGAAATGCCATCAGAACCTGTTAAGAAGCTGCAGAATTCAGAAGTAAGGAAATGACCATGTTACAATTTGCATGGGAAGACTTAAACTTGCCTCTTTTTTAAGTGTATTATAGATTTAAGGCCATAATGGACCACTATGATCACCCAGTATAACCTCCTGCATGACACAGGCCATAAAATGTCCTCTAAATAATTTCTGTTCAAATTAGAGCATATATTTTAGAAAAAATATGCACTCTTGATTGAAAAATTTCTAGTGATGGAGAATCCACCTCAATCATTGGTAAATTGTTTCAATGATTAATTACCCTCCCTGTTAAAAATTTACATTTTATTTCCAGTCTGAATTTATCTAACTTCAATGTCCAGGCATTGCATCTTGTAATACCTTTGTCTGCTACATTAAAAAGCCTATTATCCAATATTTGTTCCCCATTATGATACAGTTTTTAAATACATGATCATATACAATTTCTCAGAATACAATACCATAACATTTTTTCAACAACCTCAGACATATATGTAGAGCATAATCTACTGCTATGTTCTGTGTGTGCGAGAATCCTTTCAACCTGTTTTTATAACCTTCATTCCATTTAGGTCTCCTTTTTACCTATCAGAGTAATTTTGAACTCCTTATTACAGAGATGGAATGTTTTGGCTTCTCTTCCAAAAACTGAAAGCACAATTGGTAAAGATGCTAGAATTGTTATATTTGTATTCTTATCAAGGGGAGTTTGGGTCCTAAAATTAATTAGCAACACACTGAAACTTTAATAATGTTTTAGTCTCAGGAAGGGGAGATTTGTCCCAGCCTAACTGATCTTGGGGGATGGTCAGAATGATGGAGGAAAGTGAGAGTAAAGAGTGAAGTGGCTTTTCAACTACTCTGCTGTAGGATCATGCAGAGACATAGAAGGGAACAAGATGGTTATGCAAATAAACTCTCCTTCCTATTCTCTAGACCTCTGCAGACTCCAATTTCCCTATGCAAGAGCCATTAAGGCTGTTACTGCCTCAGGCAGCAATAGGTCCTATGGAGCACCTATACAGGGTAAAGAAGAGGTCCTGAAGTTTGGAGAACTCAGTCAGGGGGCCCAAAATGACAGGTTGCTGGATGAGGGAGTTATAGAGAGGCCTTGTATACTCCCCTGTTTCCTTAGGGGATGTTTTCAACCTGAAGGCTCCTTTATCAGCCAGAGGCTCCTTGTGCAGGAGAAGGCTGGTAGATGTCCTGTTGGAACGTGGGATTTTGGGAGGGAAAGAGCTTCAGGAGTTCAAGGAGTGAGTGAGCCAGGGTTGATTAAGAGGATCATCCCTGGGGAGGAATGAGCAATAGCCATTTTAGGGAAAGCGGGGTGCGGGGAGGATTTTAGTTTCAACATGGAAATAGAAAATCTAGTTTGATTCAGTTTGGGGGATGAGAAAATGTTTGGGCTATTTTTCCCTAACCGATTTGTCCATCCGTAAATTGTGTGCATATTTTCCACTTCACATAGTTATTTGTGTCGTTTCTGATTTCCCAGTCAGTTTCTTCTCTCTCCGGCCTTCCTTCCCATACTCCGACCTCCCTACCCATACTTACCCCTCAACCTGCATACATCACTGTGTTCTTGATGGATTAATTTGGAGTAGTAATTAGCCAATTTTCTCCAATGGCCCTTAAGCTACAATACATTTCTCAGATCAGTAGAAGCCCTTGAAATGTGCTTTCAGTATGCATACTGCAAATGAAACTAGCAAGTTAGAAATCTGTAAGTGGACAGAAAAATTAGAGAGAATACATTTTTCACTTACATGGGCCTGGAATTTTATTTAATTATTTGTAAAGCCATGGAGAAATCTCTCTTTTGACTTAGATTTTACAAGTAAATATCCAGTGGGGCAAAAACAAATTCAGAAGTCTATTATGGGACAGTGATAAGTTTCTAGATCAATGAAAGATGGTAGCACAGATCTTTTAAAAAGAGGGTTATCCAAATCCACTTAGAACAAAATTTCCAAACAATAATGAGTCTGAACTAGCAAAGACAATCATGTATTATAGAACTTCAAACTAGGCCAAATAAGGCTTCACAGACTGGGTTGGCCCAGAAACTGTTATAATTATGGCTTAACAAAGTCAACTGACATCCTATAAATCTGTTGACTTGCCTTGAAAATCGCACATTATTTTTCTCCCTGTATGACCCTTCTTCAGTATCTTAAAAAAAGCAACTGACTACCACTAATGGATTTTCAAGCACATGTGTAAATCATATCTGACGTACCATAGCAGGATATTCTCTCTCAGGTAAGAATACTAGCTATCTTAGAGGCTAGTCTTCCTTTTGAAGTATAAAAACAGTTTTATCCTATTATTGTGAATTTCCTGACAAAGTACATTACATAATAATTGTAATTTATGCATCTTTCAAAATCTTTTATGTTTCCTACAATTATCTTTTGAATATCTTTCATCGGCTCAATTGTTCCAGAAGATGACTTGTCACACATGGAATATTTATTCCAAATCGTGCTGCTTCAACAAGGATTTACAACTTTGATAACTCCCTCATACAAGAGAAAATCTTTTCTCTAATACTGTACTTTTCCCCCCCTCACTGTAAAGTTACCAGTAACCAAACAGAAACATTTTAATGATGTATTTATCAGACAGTGTAGGGACTGCAGCTGATTTACAGTGCAAAAGGCCTGTTTCTGAGATGTACTGAACACCTGCCATGCCATTCCCATTGACTTCAATTATAGCTGTGATTGCTCCACTGGTTCAGGTCCAGCATTTATGTTCCTTTAATGTTTACTTTCCAGTGTTACAACAAATTTGTTTCTCAATGCTATATTTTAAAAAAAGTGTCATAGAAATAAGAGATGGAAAAGATCTTTAGCAAAGTCATCTAGGCACTGATTTACAACAGTATTTAGGCACCTAAACACAGAGATATGCACCTACTGGAATTTACAAAAGAACCTAAGCATTTTAGGTGCCTAACTTCCATTGAAAGTCTATGGGAGTTAATGCCTAGCTGAATATTTAGGTGTTTAAATTCCTTCATAAATTCCTGGTCCTTAGTATAGCTTCTTACCTTTGCAGGGATTCCCCACATGTAGTACATTTGTAAGTACTTTATAAAACTGGGACAGTTGTTCTATTGCAGTTACACTGCAATTACAATGCAATTATAATGTATAAACTATAACAATGAGGGATAGATTGTAGGATTTTGTACTAGGAAAAAAAAAAAAAAGCACACTGACACAATCATAAGTAATGCGTTGTATCTGAAACCAAAAGATTAGTAAGTAATTTGGTCACTTAGTTAAGGTTTGGTTAAATAATTATGGGGCAGATCTTCAGGTGCTATATAATATCATAATTCCATTGAAGCTATGGAGCTATGATAATTTACCCTGTGAATCTGTCCTCCTAGGTATAAAGAGGCATAACCAGTGTAGTTACACTGTAACTACAGTGTAATGAAGATATTCTATAACAAATGAAGTACAATTATAGTCACTTTATTATAAAATAATATAATGTAGTATTTAGTATGCTCAGTGCTGTACCAGACAGAAATAAGGACAGTTGCAGCTCCTTGATGGTTAGACAGAAGTCTGCAGTTCTCCTTTTTTGGTGGTTCCACTACAGTTCTAGACCAGGGATCGGCAACCTTTGGCACGCGGCACGCCAGGATAAGTCTGCTGGCGGACCGGGTCAGTTTGTTTACCTGCCACATCTGCAGGTTCGGCCATTCGCAGCTCCCACTGGCTGCACTTCACCGCTCCAGGCCAATGGGGGCTGTGGGAAGCTGTGTGGGCCAAGGGATGTGCTGGTCGCCACTTCCCGCCCCAACCCCACTGGCCTGGAGCGGTGAACCGCGGCCAGTGGGAGCTGCAATTGTCTGAACCTGCGGACGTGACAGGTGAACAAACTGGCCCGGCCTGCCAGGGGACTTACCATGGCTGGCCACAGGTTGCTGATCCCTGTTCTAGACTCTTGTCTTCCTAGGTTTCTAAGCCACAGCCAACACACTTGAATAGGTGTTGCCAGTACCCAATTGTGCGTGGCTCAGTTTCACTGAATCACAGAAATGTAGGGCTGGAAGGGATCTCACAAGGACATCATGTTTAGCCCTTTGTGTTTAGGCAGAAACAAATGAACTAAGATCATCCCTGACAGGTGTTTGTCCAACTTGCTCTTAATAGCCTCCAAGGATAGGGATTCCTCAACCTTCCTTGTAAGTCTATTCCAGAATTTAATTACCCTTATAGCTATAAAGTTTTTCCTAATGTCTACCCTAAAGCTCCCTTGCTGCAGATTAAGCCTATTACTTCTTGTCCTTCAGTGGACATGGAGAACAATTGATCACCAGCTTCTTTATAACACCTCTTAACATATTTGAAGACTGTTATTAGGTTCCCTGCCAATCTTCTTTTATCAAGACTAAATTTGCCCAAGTTGTTTTTTAAACTTTCTTCATAAGTTAGGTTTTCTAAACCTTTTATAATTTTTGTTGTTCTCTTCTGGTCTCTCCACATCTTTTTCCTTTTCATTTTGTTTTTTGTCTCACTTTAGAACCTTTGAAGCTCTTCAATAAAATTATTTCCCCAAAAGTTGAAGAAATAGAACCACAATTTTTTGAACTAAAATGTATCAGCTCTTGTCATTTCAGATGGAAAAATAAGTTTCAAAAATTGTATACTATGTGATAGATTTAGGAGGGAACATTTATCTTCACAGAGGAATAGCAAAAGGATCAGGTCTGTCATGGTTATGAGTATGGAAAGCTTATGGCTGAAGATAATGTTTAAGAGGATATTCTGAAGACAATATAAAATACAAAAAGAAACTTATTTCAGAGAGTACTGGAAAAATGCTGTACTGTACTGTAACTGAAGCTGATGATGATTTATGGAATAAAAATTATTGGCTATGTCCAAATGATGAACAAAACTGAGCACAAACAAGAAAAAAGAAAGCATAATTGTTCAAAGCAAAGTAATACTGGTAGAAATAGAAAATTAGAACAAAGGCAGGGTAAATTAAAGCAAAGAGAAGAAAAGACATAGTCAAGGGACTAGATTAGAAGAAGCCTTGAATATCACAAAGACACATTTATAACCCAACTAATTAAGTATTATACCACACAAACTGCTTTGAAATACAAGCAATTAACACTGAAAAATGTCAATCCTTATTTCATAAAGCATGTATGAAGACATGGGAGAAATAAGCCACCAATACTGCAAACATTTATGCACGCATGCAATATAGTACACCATGTGTCAATCAGACTATTTTTAGTGCATAAAGTTATGTCTGTACATAATAATTTTCCAGACTGGGGTTATAAATATCAGGGAAGATTCATTCCCTGTACTGCAGGAATTACTGTGTGAAAAGTTGTTGATAAAGTCAGGGGTTCTCAAACTGTGGGTTGGGACCCCAAAGTGGATCACAACCCTGTGTTCATGGGGTCGCCAGGACTAGCGTTAGATTTGCTGGGGCGCATGGCCGAAGCCCAAGGGCTTCTGCCCTGAGTGGTGGGACTCAGGCTTTGGCTTCAGCCCTCGGCCATAGAGCTTAGTTTACAGGACTGCCCCCACCCCACCCGGGGCTGAGGCCCTCGGCTTCAGCTTTGGCTCCCCCATCCAGGGCTGAAGCCCTTGGGCTTTGGCCCCCCACCTGAGTTGGTAGGACTGGGGTGGGCTCAGGCTTTGGTCACCTCTTATGGGATCATGTAATAATTTTTGTTGTCGGAAGGGGATTGCAGTGCAA
The DNA here is from genome assembly GCF_965140295.1 of Lepidochelys olivacea. Lineage (NCBI taxonomy): Eukaryota > Metazoa > Chordata > Testudines > Cheloniidae > Lepidochelys > Lepidochelys olivacea. The sequence goes on from NC_140411.1 coordinate 175,515,837, forward strand.
TGAAGTTTGAGAACCGCTGATCTAGACTAATATCCTACCGCTGTATCCTAGGACTGTTGTTTCCAAGGAAGGTATAATAAACCCTTCAGTGGACAGGTATGGGATAAGTAGGCAAAATTACTCCTAACCCCAAGTAGTTTAAGTTTGCTTTATGCCCTGAAGCATGAAAGTTTATATGCCCCCCAAAGCTCATGTTAAATTTAAAAACAATATATTTACCCAGACAATTCTGGATATTCTTTTGTTATCAAAATAAATGCCCAATATTCATATGAGTACTCCTAGTAATATTAGATACTGGAATGAATGAAGCCAATAGGACTATTCAGGTAAATAAACGCTCTCCAAAATGACTTCCACAACCTAAATTAGCAGGTGAAAAGAACTGTAGCCCTTATTTCATGCTAACTGAACTATTTGGCAAAATAAATATTTATCAATAACAACTATGAATACATATATGCATATCACTAGAGGATAGTGCACTGGACTGGATTCAGGAGACCTGGGTTCTTTCTATTCCTTGCTCTGATAATGATCATTAACATTCCTTTGTAAAGCACTTTGAGATCTACAGATGAAAAGCACTACACAAGAGCTAGGTATTAGTGCTCAGCTGAACAAAATTAGAAGACCATCATTCCATTTTGGTGGACTTGTGCAGAATATGTGCCACGTATGACAGACATTAAATTCAATCAATAAGGCAGTGTGGTCTACAGTAATGAGCACTAGGTCAGGAGGTCTGGAGTTCTAATGATGGCTCTGTATGGCCTTGTGCAGCTCCTTCTTTCTCCTTCCTTCTCCTTCTGTCTCAGAGTCCCTTCTGTAAAAAGAGGATAACAGCACTTGCCATCTATCTGACAGAAGTGGAGTGAGAATTAGTTAATATCTCTGCAGTGCTTTGAACTTAGTACTATACAAATGCTAAGTATTATTAGTCATCCTTGTGTGTCAAGCCAAAGCTCAAAAGATGGAAGATCCTTTTCATGATGTTAGGACTTGCTACATGATAAATAAGGAGTATAATATCAGAGAATTTGTATTTACCAGACACTAGTATAAAACATACTGCTGCAGAATGAACTCAGCTAATCAAAACCTTTCCTAAGGAGAAGTTCCAGAATATTTGTTTATGCTGATTTTTTGTTTTTGTAAAAGTTATACATGTTATCCTCAACTTTAGAACATTTTTAAAATTAATCTCCAGCAAACTAGAACACATGTGGATATGCTTTGGTTCTTTCTTCAAGTATGTACTGAACTATTTCTAACAGCTTAAAAATATTTTGTTGATACTGGCCATTAAAAAGTATGTAATTTGATGCTTATGTAATTTGATATTGCCATTTAAGGGATAATACTTTCTTCCATGGGAGAAAAATGGCATTTTGTTTCTTGTAAGGGAAAAAATGTTGCCCAATGTATGCTACTGTACACTGGGAATGAATCTTTTCTTACTTGGAAACTGATCAGTGGCTTTATACAGACACCAAAGTCTTCAGGTTATGCTTATAGCACAGGTGAGAACTCAGTCTTTGCTTTAAAAATAACAAGTGTCCACTGTTAGCCTTTTGCTTAAGTTTATATGCCAACTGCTTGCCAGCTTTCTTGCAAGATTCCTAATAATTTTGTTTCAAACAGAATAAAGCAACCTCAGCTTTTTCAGACAGAAGCTTTTTGATTTCATAACTTAGATTGATGAGAGTTCTGAGTTCCTCTGTGGAGGAACTCAGTCTAAATCCAACGTCTTAATTTCCTTCACAAGGGTATCAATTCTATGTTCTCTCCATTTTTTATTAAGGTGCCATAAAAGAGTATGTGACCTCTGATGAAGACTTTAAAGACTTCCCAAAGTGTGGTAGTTGATGAAGTAGTGGGGGCATTTGTTTTTTATTTATTATTAATTAATAAATTAATTAATATTATTTCTAACGCCTGCTGGATAGAATTAACAAATGATGAATCAATCAGCAGAGGAATATTTTATCTCCCCCATGTTAGTTGGGGGTGCATATCCTGAGGGCCTAAAGACATTTATATATATATATATATATATATATAAGAGCTTGGCCAGCTATAACAATAGTTCCAATGCCACAATCAGTGACAGAATTGATCGAGTCTTGTGACACTAAGCAATAGTCCAGTACTGAATATGCGGAATGAGCTATAAAAAAACACAACCCCTATAGTTTCTGCCTGCAGGATTTCCCAGTTTCCACTCCTTGTTGTAATCCTACCTCAGCCATGTAGGTATGAAGTGCTGGATGAGTTTTTATGCAGAGATGGAGAAGACTTATCAAGGACTGGGTCTAGAGTTTTGTTAAAGTCTATAATAATAGAATGGTGGCCCATATAATTTATACTCAAAAATATGATAATTTTTTGGACCATGTTGATTTGGCTCATAGAGATTGGCAAAGGTTTTATATATTGCCATTTTGACCATTGAGGACACTAAGTCTGCCCTCATTCTCAGATCTTGTGCTCAAAATATTAACATTCAACTTTTTATGTATTAGTATAGCAATGCCCCTTGCTCTAGAATTAAAGCAAAATAAACTAAGAGGTCTGCCCAATCTCTACTCATTTTACAAGCTTCAAATCCCATTAGAGAGGTCTCCTGGAGCATGCAATGTAAACATTCTCTGTTAAAAGCACCGAGTATATTTTTTAAACTTTTAATATGGTTATTGAATCCCTTTATATGGCAAGAGACACATTTAATTATCAGAGCCATTTTTGTTAAAATATACCAGATTAAATATAAAGTTCTTTTGTGAATAAATGAGACATTGCAGAGGTTCTTGAGCAGCATACAGTTCTTTCATATCTAAGTAGCAAAAGTTATATAATCCAGAGGAAGGGTGTTGCTTCCCACTACATATTCTACGGGGGGGAAGGAAATTCCAAAGATGGGAGGGTAACAGGAGTAAAGTAGAAAAAAAAGAAATTAAATAAGTGAAAAAGCAAAATAGAAAAGATAGTGGGAAAAATGGACACTAGTACCATACAATCAGAAGAAGGATGTATGTAAACAGTCCAAAAATACACACTTGAGGGAGACCATATTAGATGAAACTTGGAGATCCTCACAGCTGCTGGGGCCCAAACATTAAAACTATAGTATTCACTTGTTACCAATAAAATCCTTGATTCATTAGTCTATAGGGAAGCACCATCTGATATAGGAATGATTAAAAAAACGTAGTTACTGATCAAATGATTGATTTAACATCGATGCTCCTTTTTCATGAGTTAAGGCAACAGGAAGTAAATTGAGAATAACTCTTTAACGCCAAAGAGAGAGACAAAAAGAAAAGGAATATACCAATAGCAACTAGTGCCCATCAACTTGGTTAGAGGAGCCATAACAGATCTCAGAGAGCAATACATAAATTCCATATGGTCAGATCATTCCATAGTTATTCCCCCTTGTAAAGGAGGAGTTTGCAGAGCTTTGAGGTATTGTCCTGCCTCCCAAGGGGAACTATGACACTATAATCTTCTCCCCGCTCCCCACTCTTCTGCTGGTAATAGCTCATCTTAAGTGATCACTCTCCTTACAGTGTGCATGATAAACACCCATTTTTTTCATGTTCTGTGTGTATATAAATCTCCTCACTATATTTTCCACTGAATGCATCCGATGAAGTGAGCTGTAGCTCACGAAAGCTTATGCTCAAATAAATTGGTTAGTCTCTAAGGTGCCACAAGTACTCCTTTTCTTTTTGCGAATACAGACTAACACGGCTGCTACTCTGAAAACTATATTCTTGGCATTCTTAAGATGGAGCATTGCCAGTTATTTAATAAAATGCTTCAGGCCATCTTCCTGGCCAACTGTTTTGCTTGGTTAAAAGCTGCTATCATTGCAATAACATCATAGGCATATTCTTGAAAGATTAACATTTTAATTGCTGGTTCACCCAATAACAGCTCCTTTTTCCCCCTCTCATTTCTGAAATACAAGCTTTTTAGTGATAAACTTCAGGAACTCCACAATCAATGTTCTAGACCTGACCTCCTGGAGCTGACTTGGGGTCAAAGGGGCTGGTGTGCCTGTTTTATATCAAAACAATAATCTACCTACAGATCTAACAATTTAGGAGGCTAGGGACAAATTCAGAGAGTTTACCATTCTCTATTCTCTTAGGGATGCCCACAATCCTGATGTTACATTGTCCTGAGTGGCTTTCTAGATCAATTAGCTTGGTCTTAATAGTCTTGATATCATTAAAGTTCTTCATAACTTGTAATTTGTTCTCAGTGAGATCATCTATTTCAGAAACCGTGTTCTGCTTCACCCATCCGTCTGGATAAAGCTTGTGGTGCACTCTGAATCTCAGTCATGGTGGTTTGTAGTGTGGAATTAGATTTAATTTCAATAGTATCTGCTACCTTCTGTTGTAGAACAGCCATCAGCTGCATTCCTCAAATTCAGGCACCATTTTATTTGTAGGTGGATGGGGAAGGCAGATCTGTTTTTTTTTTTCCTGTGCTTTTGGTTTCAGAGAGGAAGATGCAGAACTAGAGTGAATCTTGGAGAATTCAGTAGCTGAGTGCAATATTTCTCAGGGTTGGATGGTGAGTTTTGGGGTATTATGTTTGGGGATTCCTTGTGTGTCACTTTAGAGCTCAAGCAATCTACATCCACCTTGTTTGCAGCATCCTTTGATGTCCCTAGCCCTCCTCTTTGAATTGGTCATTCTCAGGTATCCACCGTGTATTCATTCTAATATCTTCCTTCCTATCACTATGGGGACCATGATCTCTGATCCTGCAAGAGAACTTCTGAGATCACTAGTAGCTCTTTTTTATAGGGGGGAAATGCAGATGGGAAGTGTTGACTTTTCACACCTCATAGCTCATATCACAGCTTGCAGCATTTCACCTTTAGTTGTTTCTCTCTCCAGTTCATCCCATATGCATGGAGATGCATTATGTGATGCTTTTATCATGTTTACATGGATGTTTACTCTTTGTTCAAGATCATCAGATTGTGTACTGACAAATGGAGCATACACTTTTGAGTGTGTGTCTGCCATTACTAACTGGCATCAAGGCTGGAATGCTAGGGTCATGTCATATTACTTCTGAAAGTACAGAAGTGTCTCTGTATTGATGGTGGTGATTTTCCAAATCCCTTTTTGTGTATTGCAATCAGTGGTTGTGCTCAGTTTCTGCTTTGAAGATACAGCCACAGAGAAAGTCATGAAATCGCATGTATCCATATGCCAAACCTATAGTCTCTTTTTCAATTTGTGTGTACATCATCTTTTTGATTATTATAGCCGTAGATGAATATGTGATTGGCAACCGATCAGTTCCATAACACTGTGTACTGCTCCCAGCCCTTCTTTCAAGGCATCTGTGGAGAATTTTTGATGTCTTTCAGTGGGTCAAAAAATTGGAGCACTGGAGGTGATGTCAGAATGTGCTTTGGTATCCATATCAATTGAGGGGCCTTGTGGAGGTAATGTCTTAGGTGAGTTATGGGAGCTGTATAGCAAGGTATGAACTGGCTGACACAATTTAGCATGTCTAGCAGCCTTTTAATTCTTTTTTTTTTTTAATCTCCATGTCTGAGCATTTTCAGTATTGCCCCGAATCTTTGATTCATTGAGCAAGATTCCCTTTGAGGTCAATCTCTCTCTCAGGTATGTTATTTGATTGAAATTTACATTTGGACTTCAATTTAAGGTTTACTTGCAATTACTAATGAGTGAACCCAATCTGTTGGTTCTTCTGTTCTCTGAAGATACCATCCTGTGTCATGTTTCACAGCTCATATGCTAGCCTCTCCCTTAAGGTTTTTGGAACTTTTCAAGTACCATGTACTATAGTTTTTGCATCTTCTGTTCTCCATATCTTGTATATTGACACCAATTTCTTGTGACTACATCTTCACATGATATTAATACTTGTATATCTGGTTCTATGTTGTCTATCACTACATTGCATACATCCTCTTAATGAGACCAAGCATCTTACATATGTCTAAGCCCAAGATAGGTTGTTTGTCTCCGTGTACCATCACAAAATTATTTGATCATTTTCCCTTTGTATTTAAAGATCAGTGTTCATCCTCCCAACACTGGAATTGTTCCTCCATTATAGTCTTTCACGGACACTTTTGAGTCTTCAACTTTTATATGCTCCTTACATCTTTCTATTTTAGTCCCTGTTACTACATTTACATGTGCTTCAGTGTCTATCTTTTATGCCTCATATGTGGCATTTTAATTAGCCAATCTTACATTTTCAACCTCCTCCTCCACTATTCTTCTTAAGCATAGCTCTTTCTCATCACATGAAGAATCCCTTTCTGTATTTAATACATGCACTTTGCTGTTGTCTCTGTTCACTTCAATATAGTGATTGGGTTTATTACAATTTCTGCATATTAGCCCCATGCTGGGCATTTCTCTATACTCATGCTGATTGCCACATAGCTGTCATTGTTTCCTGCTTTACATGTTTTTATCCTTAGCCAATTTAATTCCTGTGAACTTTTCCCTTGATGCATAGGTATGGTTCTCACAGTCATGAGCTCTGTCTTTTTCTCTAGGGCTTTTACTTATATTTCTGTTTGTTCTGCTGCTGGGCATATACATATTGCCTTTTCGAATGTCAGAACCATCTCCCTTCATAACCATTCATGAACTTTTTCTAGTTACACCCCCGGATAATCTAGTTTTTAATGATAGTGTCTTAACATTCTATGTGTGCAGTATTAACAAAAACAAAAACAAAAAGGGAAACTGACTCTACTGGGGAAACAGTGAAACTGACTTTACAAAAATGGTAGGATTTACAAGGGGGATTTAGATGATGCAATGCACAAATAAATAAATATGCACAGAAGCAGGGGGACTAGAAGGGGGTTTCTCTCAGGGAGATGCTTTAACCACAGGGCTACAGAGTCATTAACTGTTTCTCTGGCTCATTGAATATTTTATTATTTGTACTCAGTGGAACAGCTCCAATAAGGAAGATTGAGGGAGACCTGTCCCATAATATCCCAGAGTGGTTAGGAGCCCCTCTTAGCGAATGAGACAACCAAATCCCAATCCTTCTCCACATCACTCAGAATGAAGAATTGAACTGGCATCTCCAACATCTGAGTAATTGCCCAAATTGTTGGGCAAAAAGTTATAAGGGGGAGAGGGGCACAACTGCTTTATCCTCCAGCCATTCTGTGTTGGTTTAGATGTGCTCTGAGCATACCTACTAGATCAGAACTAAAAGGCAAAATGTGGGAAGGGAGAGAGAATTTCCAGTTCATGAATCCTACTGGGACTTAGGGGAGACTTAGGTAGCAAGCTGCTGGGAGGTGTCAGGAATGATGTGGCTCTGAACATGCCCAGCCACTGAAATTTAAGTGCCTTTGGGATTTTACTAGTGGAACCTCACATGCCTAGGGACTCTAGGGTTAGGCAACTGCAGAGCGTGTGGTTTCAGTGGCACTCAAGTCCTCCTTGCGAATCCCATCCAAAGTGCTACCGAATGTTCAAACTAATGTAAAGAAATAGAGAAACAAAATCTAGTTGTTTAAAATTATAGTAAATTTAAGCATTATTTGTAACAGTGGGTAACAAATTTAAAGGGATGAGGAAGAAATAACTGAATTCCACATTTTGTGGTTGATGTATTTTTTGTTGTTGTTTTTTGTGGATTTGGTTTTGTTTTCTTTTTTGTTTCTTTGAGATGGCCTCAAAGCTACAAAAATTGGATTTCTAACACCTCTTAATTCAGGTGTGTTTGAATCGGGAGAATTGATTTGAGTCCCTCTCTAGTAATTCAGAATATTTTAAGGTCTTATTCTTCTTCCCTATTACCACAGGAGGACCTAAATTGTACAAGAAGCAAACTCTAATTGAGAAAGCCATTATGAAAGTATGTACCTGTACAAAAGAGATCAATACCCTAGTTACTGGATAGGGACTCAATGAAAGTTTTCAAAGTATCTCTTCCTCTATTAAGCTTCTCTTTCAGATTCTTACTTTGCATCTGAGCTCCCATGGCAAATAATGCACCTGTTATTCAGCACATTTCCCATTATAACATATTGCAAACAAAAGAATAGCAGATTGCACAATGTCAGAGTTAACAGGAAAGTAGGAATCAAACACTCTAGGAGAGAGATTTAGTGGCACCAAGAAAATCAAATGAATACAAAGGAATAACCCATTTAAAAACTAGATTACATTTTCAAAGCATTTAGAATAGTACAATGTAGCTGTCTGAAGTAGATAACTAAAACTAATACTTCTTATTAAGCAATCATTTTCCAATGGAACCAAAGTAAAATTTAATAATCTCAGCTGTAAAGTGAATATGTAAAAAACAATATGTATAAAAGACCAATTGACAGTAAGACTTGGGCCAGCAAGTAGCCAAAGCATAAATATTTAAAAAGATTATTTCTCAGTGATAAGACCAGGCATTTACAGAATTTCTTTGCAAAGGTATCAAGAAAATCTGGCAGTATTTGTTACGAATTATTACCCCAGTCCAGCCTTCAGATCAGTTGTCGAGACTAAATTTGCACTTACTGGCCATGACTTTAATGGGACTCCAGACTCCAGGAAGACACAAGAGTCTAACCACATACATTTGATTGTAGGATTGGGTCCTATGGGTAGAATTGTTTGAAAATATTTCTACTCAGTTTTTGTTTTTTTTTTCCATTGGAAGATGCTGTATTATTGAAACCAAAATGTTTTGTGGAAGTGTGCTGGTTTTCACAAAATTTCTGTCAGAAAGGAGTCTCAGGTACAGAATAGAACTTAGAATTTCAGAGACACACACACATTAACACAAGTGCCCTAACCACTGGGTTATGGTATTAGTATTACACAACAATCCATTCTCAAGAGCACAGTTTGTCCTAAATTACTAACATGCTCTTTGGGGGCTAAGAAATATTGGGGGTTTTACTAGAGAATGATACAACTCGTAAATGTCCTTGTGATGAGTGATTCACCAGCCATTGTGTGGGGTATGGCATTGTAGGGTTCTTCGCACCATACCCCACCAATCAGCCATTTGGAGCTGATGGTGGCCCCCTTTATCTTGTGACTCAGCCCTCTGTTCTGGTCTCATTTCAGTCTTGTCTCTTTCACTGTAAGTCAGTGTCTCATTCAATAGTAGTTCAGCAGCCTTGTGATAGGTCTCCAGCCTGACTTAGCTTCCTAGCCCTAATGACCGTTGTCTCAGGACTTTTCATTGGTGGCCTGCATGGGAACCCTGTTCCTTCCTCTACCCTGTGTTGTATCCCAGGGCCCCTCTAGCAGGTAACTAAGCTTTGCATCTTCAGGCCTCCTGCTTTTTCCCAGAACTTCTTCCTACTGAGGCTTGCCTGGGGAAAGAACTGTAATATGTCCCAAATGGGGAGGAAAAAAAAAGCCTGGCACATTAAATCTTTTAACCATCAAGGAAGTACAAAAATTGGCCAGTGCAAACTCTACCTGCCTCTAGGCCTTCTTTCCAAGCCCTCCTAGGCCTCAGAGGAAAGGCATAACACTAAAATAGTCCAACCATGGTCCTGGCTTTTCAGGAGAGACATCAAGAACCGTAGTCTGGCTCAGTGTCCTCAGGGCTATTGGACAGTGTTCACAGGAACCCTCAGGCAACATCATTCTCTGTGGTTCTCCTGTCTGGGGGGGCTAACAGAGAGAGTCCCCTTCTGCACTGGTTTTCTCTCTTTTAAGGTTCCTCCACCATGACTGGCTGCCACACCGGTGTGGTGGGTTGGAGCAGGCTGTTTAACAAACACATCAATGCTGAATTTTATGATAAGTGCATACAACATGATAAATTAGTTAAAGCAACTGCTATTCAAAGTTACAACAGATATCACCCACCGCTGGAACAGATTCACAGGTTAAAATAAGACATTTAAATAACAGCTTATGATTTGTGATGGTTAGTATTTTTAAGTTCCATTTATAATCACAGCTCCACAGAAATATTATTTTCTTGGCATCTAGTCATTAGTAATACTTTAAATTAAATGGAGATTAACCAATGTTAATTACAGTGGAACTCCTACAGATGTACAATAAGCTCATCATAATAACTTGAGTTTAGTGAGATTCATTATATTGTAGTTAATACCCCCAAATTAATAATGATTTGTTTCTCTCCTTTAAAAGTTTTGCCTAATCGGAATTATGTAGATTAAACAACACAAAACAACAATTCCAATCAGCAGTTTTAGGGATTTTAAACTGTGTTAAAATCCAGAGCTAAAACAATGTCAAGTGGACATATAGGACCATCTAATGAAATGTGAAGCTCTTCTCTGGGGCAGAAGCAGAAACATATGTGTTTCCATTAAAAACAATTAAATCAATCAGAAAAATTATGGCATTCCTGCTCAACTCCTCAGAACTGCTTTCAAGGCCTGATAATCCTCCATTCTCTGAGCACCTTTAAAATAAATGCAGCTGAAGAACTCTAAAACAACCACATTAAAATTTCAAACTATCCTAAAATTTATACATGTAAACCTGTAAATATAGACTAAGCATGACAGATTTAAACTCAAAGAAAGCTGCCATTGACATCTTACCATTCAAGGACATATAAAACCATCTGAAAACTGAGACTGAAAACAAACCTTAATAAAACTAACCAATAAATGACTAATAATCGATGCATAAATATTTTGGATGGAACACTGAAGTTAATCAGAATTTTGCCATTTACTTCAACAGAGTTGGGATTACATCTTCCCGTTCCTCCTCTTCCCGCCTTTCTGCCACCATTGAAAGAAAGTGACATAAACAAAGACTTTAGAACAAACAGAAGGTTTTTGCATTATTACAACCAAAGACTGAATAGTGATGTACTGGGTCATGGCACGTCAGGCACTGGGTTGCTCTGGTCAGCAATGCCACCCGGGATGTTAAAAGTTCAGTCGGCGGTGCTGCCCAGCTAAGGCAGGCTAGTGTCAACCTGTTCCGACACCGCGCTGAGTCCCGGAAGCAGGCAGCAGTGGTTCCGGCTTCTAGGCGGGGGCACCATAGAGCTCCACGCACTGCCCCCGCCCCAAGCACTGGCTCCTGGAGCTTGGGGGTGGGGGCATTGCCTGTGGGCGAGAGCCACACAGAGACGCTTGCGTGCCTTTGCCTAGGAGCCAGACCTGCTCCTGGCCGCTTCAGGCACACAGTCTGTGGTGCCAAGACAGATGGGAAGCCTGCCTTTGTACCCCAGCTGCGCTGCTGACCGGGAGCCACCTGAGGTAAATCCACACCCCAAACCCGTGCCCCAATCCCCTGCCCCAGCTCTGAGCCCCCCAAACGCAGAACTCCTTCCTGCACCACAAACCCCTCATCCCCAGCCCCTTCCCAGAGTCTTTACCCCCATCCCAGAACCCTGACCCCCTCCTGCACCCCAACCCTCTGCCCCAATGCTCAGCCCCCCCAAACCCGGAGCCCCTCCTGCACCCCAACCCCCTCATCCCTGGCCTTACCCCAGAACCTGCAGCCCCAGCCCAGAGCCCTGACCCGCTCCTGCACCCCAACCCCCTGCCCCAGCCCAAAGCCCCCCCCCACAACCTGAACCCCTCATTCCCAGCCACACCCCACAGCCCTCACCCCCACACCACAACCCTCTGCCCAACCCTGAGCCCCTCCCACACCATAAACCCCTCATCTCCAGCTCTGTTGGGTCATGGGCATCAACAATTTTCTTCAACTGGGTCCCAAGAAAAAAAGATTTGAAAACCACTAGTGCAGAGATCCTGATACAAGCCCATTTAAGTCAATGGGAAAACTCCATGAGATTTCAATAGACTGCAACAGACTGTAATAAGTGAAATAATTTGATTCTCCACATAATTTTTTTCATATCTTTCTGCTAAGATTTCAAAGAGTACAACATATTAGGCTCAATTCTAGCATAACTTCAGTGGAATTACATCAAGGATGAACATGGTACATCTGCTATTTTTCATTATATGTTCTATAGGAAAATAAATCTACTGTATGGTTGTAGAGGCCTAATTTCCAGACCTTCCTTGTGCTTAGGAAAATACACTAAATGCTACTTCTATAGTAGTTGCAGCAGACTCTCCCAAGTGTGGCTGGCCTGCTCCACTAGCTGGTGTAGAGGATAAAGGGACTCCGCCCTGCCTACTCTGCTTCCCATTCCCAAACCTTTTGGGCAATATGAATCCTCGGGGGAGTAATTCGGGTGCAATCCCTGAGCATGCCAGAGTACAGGACTGCAATTCTACCCAGCCCTTATACAGCCCATGCAAGGTCAAAGGGAGATTTCTGACTCCTCCCAGCCTCCTTATCTCATGCATGCATAATGTTGTGGAGTTAGCTTATCCATTCCCTAGGGAACATAACACTTTTGTTCTCCTGTGACACCTTTAGCTAACCTTGGTAGGGGTCTTGTTGAGCTGGAAAGAGTTGCATCCAGACATTTCTTTATTAGTGAGGACAACTGAAATAAAATAGGACTTTGTTTGTTTCTTCTAGGAGTTCATGTGTTGGTGTTTATTTCCCATCTGAAGCCATAATCCTCTGAGGCACAGTTATCTCTGTATCAACTAAATAGAGAAGATATGACAAACAGAGATCATAAATACCTAAGGCAATAAATATAAATGGCAGATAAATATAAATGTCCTCTTGAAACCCAAGATCTTGTTTTCATTCAGATATTTTTTACCACTTAAAGCAGAAGATAGAGGATTCCAGAAAATCCCTAATAGACTTCCCAGTGTAACTCCCATTGAAATTCATACAAATATTTGAAGTAGGAGCTGGTTTGAGTTTATAAAAGGAGGACCATTTCACATTGTTCTTTTTAAATTTTTGCCATACATTTTCACCCTGCTCTCATATTTCTTTATTTTACACTTTGCACTTTTAAAACTTCTTGGGCAAAATTATGAGCTGAGGAAGGGGAGAAGCAAAGGTATTTTTAAGGCACCTTAGGGGACCAGATCTGGACCTGATTAAAGTTGAAGCAGCACTGTTGTAATTTAAACCAGCTGGAATGGTCCCTTAGATGCTGTTCCACCAGCCAAAGATTGAGTACATTGTAATCAAGGCCTTTGCCCTTCCCATAGCTGGCTTTCATACATCCCTTCACTGTGGAGAAGAGGACCTGGAGGAGCTGGCATATCTGTCAGCCCAGGATTCCCTCCACCCCATGCTTGAGGAACCTTCAGTTGCCATTTTTGGCCTCTTCATTGCCATGTTACACTCCTCTGATTGCACAAAATGACCAGAGTAAGGCTGAGGATTTGGCTCCTTCTCTCCAAAAAGCTTTACCAACATTCCTAAATTAAACCCTTATGAGGTACAGAATATAGCTGGTTGGAAAATGGCTTTTTCCCCCAATAAAAAACAAAACAAAATCTCCTTCAACAAAATTTGCCATTGAAATATATGATGTTTTGGTAAAAATAAAATTAAAATAAAGTAAAAAAATCCCAAATATTTTCAGCTGAAAACTGAAAAATTCAGAAATGGCAGTGCCTCGTGGGAATGTTAGTCCTAGTATCTCAAACACCTATTTTCCTCTGTGGGTTGGAGTCCCTGGCCAAACTACTTTTCCTATGATGCACCAGCCATGGTGGTGAATCATGGGAATCCCAGGGCCATAATACATCATGAGAGATACAGTTCAGAAAGGGAGCATATGGTATCTAAACTACAGGTCCCATGAGACATGGTGAACAGTATTTCCAAACTGAAATGTTTCCACTTTCTAGCTCAAACTTATCAGATTTTGAATGTTCATGATTTTGATGAAAAGAGAAAATTTTCTGTGGAAAAGACATTTTCTGTGAAGAATTATGTTTAGCTAAAAATGCTAATTTTTTGGTGTAAAACCAGTTTTGATAGAATTGTTTTGATAAGCCTGAGTATAGAAACATTATTAGCCCAGTTTTACATATGGGGAAAATGGAGTATAGAACAGTTAACTGCCTTGGATCAAAGTAACACAGAAAGTCTGCAGAGATATCGGAAACGAACTGTACCATAGCCACAAGAAAAAATGGTAATTTAGAGTGGAGAAGAAAAACAGGATTGAGCCCTGTGGGATTTGTTTACTTTTTGAAGGAAAAGGAGCTGATAGAAATTTGGTTGAGAGGATTTTCAAAATTTTGCATGCACCATCAGCAGCTCTTTTATAACATTTTTCTTTGTCTTAAACATCTAACACAGCCGGAGAAACAGTGTTTATTATTTAATATGCAACTCAGGATTTACACTGCAATTTGTTTTATGAAGCTCAACTTGATACATTTTCAGTCTTCCACACAAAAAATACTCTAGAAAATCTGAATTTTTGAAGTCCCTCTCTATAGATATTTAAGACTGGAATGAAGCAAAATAAATTCAGGATTTGATTACACAGACTACAATAATTTACACACACAATGTTAAAATTTAATATGGGAATTTGTAAATATTTTCAAACAAATGCTAGAGGGCCAAGTCATTTGTACATTTATTAAATACCACAAACCTCCCTGTTTTTATAATATTAAAATGTTACAGCAAGGTATCTGAAATTGAATAAAAAATATGACAGGTTTCAGAGTAGCAGCCATGTTAGTCTGTATCCGCAAAAAGAAAAGGAGTACTTGTGGCACCCTAGAGACTAACAAATTTATTTAAATAAATTCATTAGTCTCTAAGGTGCCACAAGTATTCCTTTTCTTTTTAATAAAAAATATGATACTGTTCAAATAAACTTTTCATCCATAAGATTATATAGAGAGAGAATGTATTTGATGTGATGTATATTAAACTTATATCCATAAGAGTGTCTCCTGTGTGGATCATTCATTTCAATAGTGAAAGACTGAACATTTGTTCCTGTAGGGATGTGGGGGGGGTTGTATTTCTTGCATTACAATTCTAAGAAACACTTCATTTCCTTTCTAAATGGATGGAGTTTAACATACTAAGATACACTAATATTTTTTTCAGAAACTTTCTCTATTTTTAACTTATTTAGTTGTGAGAGGCTGGCTTTGCATCTCCATCCATAATTTCACTTTTACGATCCAGGTTGTGTATATTTAAGGATCAGTCACTGACATTTGGATATTCTCGATGGACTGCAGACTTGCTGAAGGCGTTAGTAAACTAAGAGGCAACATAACGTACATCTACAGTAATAGTGCTGTGTAGAGTACAAACGTTCTCCCAACTAGCACAGGTATAAACAGCAGTGTAGATAGTGAGGCATGGCTTAGATGAATAGAGTTGAGTGTCTTACACACCTGAATACTAGGGTATATACCCTACATGGTTCTCTATTCACCCAAACAGTGCCACCTATGTCTACAGTGCTATTTTTAGCAGTATAGTGTCCTACCACATTCTCTCTGCCAGAGACTTTCCATGGGGTAGTGAAAGACTCTAGCAGCAGGGAGCTGCCAGAGCCTTTCCCCACTGCCTCCCTCCTGCCAGAGCCTTTCACTGCTGTATGTATCTATGCATAACAAGTATGGATGCAGCCTGCCTGTTACTGTGGCATATACCTACACATACCCTACACACCACCATAAATTCAGATAAGGCATAAGAGGCATTGGCCCTAATTCCTGTGTTTGCTTGAGATTTCCACTCTGCTTAGGGTCTGTGTTCAGGAAAAAGGCCAGCTATGGGCAGGAAGAATGTGACTAGAAGGCTGGCTGGAATCAGTCACATTCTGATACAAGCTCAAAAGGCAAATCAGTGCAAAATAATGCTGACCAGCAGTGATCTGGAGTTTGGTGGCAACAGAACATAGTTCCGTTGGAGCAAAGGGACCCTAAGAGTTCTGAAGGCAGACAACTCAGTCTTTCATGGCAATAACTTAGGTAATATAACTTCCACAGCAACTCCCACCACCACCACCGAGAGGAAAAACCAGAAGGAAATTACTTGAATATATACTCACAGATTTTCCAGGGCGATGTGAGATTTGGGGTACATGGAGTCCATCTCATTCAAGTTTCATCCAGAATTATCCTGCACACAATGGCAGATCTTTCAATTTAAAGTGATATTTTCATAGTCTTATTTGCTTACTTCCAACAAAATCTCCTTTAGTTGTTTTTTTTCTTGTTAAAATAAACTATATGTTTAAGTCATTTCCATATTCAAAATCAAAGCCAGAGCAAATGTCTGCATAAAGTGAAATGTGGTGCAATTATGAAAATAAAAATGGTAAAAGGCCAGCAAATATATAGCAATACATTAATTGTAATATCTGGTAGCAACCTGCCAAACTTCTGTGAGAACATCAATTACATTGTTACATTTATTCTGACAAGAGCACATGAAAGCTGAGACATTTAGAACCAAATTTTCAAAAGGAGGAGTAACGGAAATTTTTGCTGAAATTTTTCCTTTTGATATTTTTGATTGAAATACAACATTTTGACATTTCAGTTTGTTGAACTGGCACAAAAAAACCTCTTCGTTTTGAGTCAGTTCAGTATTCATTTGCATTTTCACCTCGTGATGCAGTACCTCATGGGAGCTGTGGTTCAGGAGCCTGGTGCTCTCCTTTCTTCCCTATGTGCCAGACTCCAGTCCAGAGTATTTCTCCATAATGCACCCAGAGACACATGATTCCCATAGTGTTCCACTCAGCTCGATCAAAGGGAAATCCACATTTAATTATGTGAAGTGTAGTCCTCCAGGAAATCCAGCTAATAAGATTGAATGGGGGCCCAAACCACAACTCCCATAAAACAGTACACTGATAGGGAAATGCAATGTAATGCTTTGCTGAGCTCATTTAAAAACACAACTTTTCAGATAATTTCAAAATTGAAATATTCTGACTGAGGCACTGAACTAACACAAAATGAAATACTTCATTTCAGTGTTCCTGATGGAAAATCTCACTGAATCCAACCCCATCAAAATTTTTCCAATGGCTAATTTTGATTTTGCAGAAATTGCAGCTTATGCCAAAAAATCATTCTGGCATACAATTCCAGATCAGCTCTAATACTTTTCTCTTCACCCTTCATTTTACCCCCAATCTGGAAAGGCACTTAAGTGTTTGCTTAAATGAGCATAAGAGTAGTCCCACTAAGTCAAAGGTAAGCATATGCTTAATTGCCTTTCTGGATTAGAATCTTATTGCCATTTGATGCATAGGGTTTTCTTTATGGTTAGCACTGAACCTGATTATCTCCAGTGAAGTAGTGCTGGATAATTCTGCACCCGTTTCACAGGGAACATCTGTTCAAAGAAGAAAGATTAATACTTTGCCATAAAAGTGGTCTGAGTTACACTTATCTTGACCACTCATTGTTGAGAGTTCCATAGGTGAGTGCCTTCCACTAAGGAAATCTTGTACCCCTTGGCTTTGTTAGCCCCATAGTCCTTATGGATCACAAATATGGTTATTCATTATGGAAAAGGGGAGGGGGGAAGGTGAGTCATTTCTGTGGTAGCTGGGGCCCAGCCCACTATAGGTTTTGAAAGTTAGGAAGAGGGTCTTGAACTAGCTGTGGAGCGAGGCAGATTTTCACTCAACCAAACTCACTCTTTTTCACTCTCATCTTAGAGGCATAATCATTTCATACTCATTATAATTATTTATTGAGCACTGACAATATGTTTGGCACTGTAGAAAGTGCATATACAACAGGAGACCCTGCCCTGAAGATCTTACAATCTAGAAAGTACAAACAAAAAGACAGACAGAGATAAGACAAAAACCCCTGGGAAACCCAGAGAATGGTGCCAATTCATTATTATTATGCTCTCTCCAAAGGGCATTAGATTCATGAAGATTACTATCAATAGATATCACAGAAGAAGTTAATCTTCCGAAGCAGTTAGAAGGCATGGAGGGTGGAAGCATCTGCCATGCAGAGGAGCATCATGGAAGAAGACACAGTTTAGAGGTGGAGAGAAACATGGAGGAAGTATTGAAGCTCGCACTGTTGATGGCATGAGGAGGTACTTGATAATGAAGTTCTGAAAACATGCACACACAATTGAGTCTACTTCAGCTTTAACTCACTCCATATTTTAAGACATTATGTCCTTTTTCATATAAAAAAATGGGAAGCACATTAAAAAAAAAACCTGCCCACTGTTGTGTAGTTCTTTCTCCTTTCTTCATGAACAGACCCTGTGAGGGGCATCTGTTCTACCTGTTGCAAGACATTCAGGATATTAGTGCTAATCAAAAAGTCACTCTAGATGATCATAAGGGTCATCCTTTCTGACCTTAGACTCTACGAGTATAAATCCACAGTAGTACTAATAAATATAAATTCACTCCCCGTCAGAAGATATAACAGCATATTTAACATATTTCACCATTTTTGGTACAAGACAGACCAAGATTTTGTTTTCTTCCTGGAAGCATTTCTCCATTAATGCCCCCAAGCAGACTTGACCAGAGAAGAACTAGATTTTTTAAACAAACTATAATGTTCCCTCTATGCGAAACAGCAAATATAGTGCTGCAGTTGCTATAGTTAACTGCAAGGATTAGAGTACACAGGTGAAATGCTATAGATAGGATTTATTCCTTGCTTTGTCTTAGATATAGCTAGCCACCAGAGCTGATTCTGTGATGCGGGAGAGCTTTGCAAAGGAGGGAATTAATGTAAGGAAAAAAAGTGCAGAGACACATTGAAATCAAAAGCAAGAGGAGAGATAAAATAAATTAAGCAGGCATCACCTTTCTGTGTTTCTTGACTTTATTCTGATTGTGAAAGAATGCCAAGCAAATCAGCCACAAAATCCCATTTTTAGTGTGAGTACAATGCGAGTGGGAGTGATTTGTTTTAACTGTGGGGAGAAAAAGTGTATAAGTAGGTTGTGTCCAGCAAATCTATCCTGGAAAGTTAGTAAAGAAACATTTGAGTAATGAAGGGGGTAAGAATAATGATATACAGAAGTCCACCATGTTTATTTTTGTGCAAAACGCCAAAGCCAGCTAAGGTAACAGCAGCATCCCCATTGCTCAGTTAGTTCCAGAAGAGGATCTCACTCATGTTATTTGAGCCATTATTGCTCAGTGTTGTGCTGTGACAAAGAAGTGAGCAAAGGGAACGGCGGGAGTGTTCAAGAATAAGAGATACCATGGCAGAATACATTAAAATACCTGGTCAGCATAGAAGTGACAGAGAAATGGGAAGAAAACACCAAGACAAGCATCACAAGTCTCAGAGTAATATGCAGTATTTTTATAAGACTCCTGGAGGTGTTGCAAGAGAGATGCCAGATGCTTGAGTGCGCCTTCCATCCCAGTTTGCAACACTACAAAGCCAGAACAGCTTTGTATTCTCAAATACATATTTGACCATATAGCAGGTGAAATTTCAATTTAGCTGTTCTTTCTTTTCAAGCTTAGACAGGGTCACATACTTTTTATATGCAGATTGTGCAAGATGTGACATTTGTTAATGTGTTCCTTGTTGTCACCTGCAGGAATAAACATGTTTTATATATTCTTGCTTCTAACATCTTGCATACTATCCTCATTATTTGGGACATCCCTCATTTTAAACCCAAATTTATTCTGCCACACACAGATTTGCTGTTAACACAATTTAATTTGTATTATTGTGAATTACGTAGATCAAATATACAGAGTCAAGAAAGTGACTAAGGGTATGTCTACACTACGAAATTAGGTCAAATTTATAGAAGTCGTTTTTTTAGAAATCGTTTTTATATATTCCAGTGTGTGTGTCCCCACAGAAAATGCTCTAAGTGCATTAAGTGCATTAACTCGGCGGAGTGCTTCCACAGTACCGAGGCAAGCGTCGACTTCCGGAGTGTTGCACTGTGAGTAGCTATCCCACAGTTCCCGCAGTCTCTGCTGCCCATTGGAATTCTGGGTTGAGATCCCAATGCCTGATGGGGCTAAAACATTGTCGCGGGTGGTTCTGGGTACATAATGTCAGGCCCCCGTTCCCTCCCTCCCTCCATGAAAGCAGCAGCAGACAATCGTTTCGCGCCTTTTTTCTTGAGTTACCTGTGCAGACGCCATACCACGACAGGCATGGAGCCCGCTCAGGTAACCGTCACCGTTTGTCTCCTGGGTGCTGGCAGACGTGGTACTGCATTGCTACACAGCAGCAGCAACCCATTGCCTTGTGGCAGCAGACGGTGCAATATGACTGGTAGCCGTCATCGTCATGTCCGAGGTGCTCCTGGCCACATCGGCCAGGAGCGCCTGGGCAGACATGGGTGCAGGGACTACATTAGAAGTGACTTGACCAGGTCATTCTCTTTAGTCCTGCAGTCAGTCCTATTGAACCATCTTATGGTGAACAGGCAGGCAATACGGATTGCTAGCAGTCCTCTTGTACCATCTTCTGCTGGGCAGGCAAGAGATGAGGATGGCTAGCAGTCCTATTGTACCATCTTCTGCCGAGCAGCCATGAGATGTGGATAGCTTGCAGTCCTTCTGCACCGTCTGCTGCCAGCCAATGATGTAAAAGATAGATGGAGTGGATCAAAACAAGAAATAGACCAGATTTGTTTTGTACTCATTTGCTTCCTCCCCACCCCGCATCTAGGGGATTCATTCCTCTAGGTCACACTGCAGTCACTCACAGAGAAGGTGCAGCAAGGTAAATCTAGCCATGTATCAATCAGAGGCCAGACCAACTTGCTTGTTCCAATAAGAACTATTACTTAGGTGCACCATTTCTTATTGGAACCCTCTGTGAAGTCCTGCCTGAAATGCTTCTTGATGTAAAGCCACCCCCTTTGTTGATTTTAATTCTCTGTAAGCCAACCCTGTAAGCCATGTCGTCAGTCGCCCCTCCCTCCTTCAGAGCAATGGCAGACAATTGCTCCGCGCCTTTTTTATGTGCGGACGCCATACCAAGGCAAGCATGGAGGCCGCTCAGCTCACTTTGGCAATTAGGAGCACATTAAACACCACACGCATTATCCAGAAGTATATGCAGCACCAGAACCTGGCAGAGTGATACCGGGCGAGGAGGCAATGTCAGCGCGGTCACATGAGTGATCAGGACATGGACACAGATTTCTCTGAAAGCATGGGCCCTGCCAATGCATGCATCATGGTGCTAATGGGGCAGGTTCATGTGGTGGAACGCCAATTCTGGGCTCGCGAAACAAGCACAGACTGGTGGGACTGCACAGTGTTGCAGGTCTGGGACAATTAACAGTGGCTGCAGAACTTTCGCATGTGTAAGGGCACTTTCATGGAACTTTGTGACTTGCTTTCCCCTGCCCTGAAGCACATGAATACCAAGATGAGAGCAGCCCTCACAGTTGAGAAGTGAGTGGCGATAGCCCTGTGGAAGCTTGCAACGCCAGACAGCTACCGGACAGTTGGGAATCAATTTGGAGTGGGCAAATCTACTGTGGGGGCTGCTGTGATGCAAGTAGCCCACACAATCAAAGATCTGCTGATATCAAGGGTAGTGACCCTGGGAAATGTGCAGGTCATAGTGGATGGCTTTGCTGCAATGGGATTCCCTAACTGTGGTGGGGCCATAGACGGAACCCATATCCTTATCTTGGCACCGGAGCACCAAGCCGGCGAGTACATAAACCGCAGGGGGTACTTTTCAATAGTGCTGCAAGCTCTGGTGGGTCAGAAGGGACGTTTCACCAACTTCAACGTGGGATGGCCGGGAAAGGTACATGACTCTCGCATCTTCAGGAACTCTGGTCTGTTTCAAAAGCTGCAGGAAGGGACTTTATTCCCAGACCAGAAAATAACTGTTGGGAATGTTGAAATGCCTATAGTTATCCTTGGGGACCCAGCCTACCCCTTAATGCCATGGCTCATGAAGCCATACACAGGCAGCCTGGACAGTAGAGAGGAGCTGTTCAACTACAGGCTGAGCAAGTGCAGAATGGTGGTAGAATGTGCATTTGGATGTTTAAAGGCACGCTGGCGCAGTTTACTGACTCGCTTAGACCTCAGCGAAACCAATATTACCACTGTTATTACTGCTTGCTGTGTGCTCCACAATATCTGTGAGAGTAAGGGGGAGACGTTTATGGTGGGGTGGGAGGTTGAGGCAAATCGCCTGGCTGCTGGTTACGCGCAGCCAGACACCAGGGCGGTTAGAAGAGCACAGGAGGGCACGGTACGCATCAGAGAAGCTTTGAAAACCAGTTTCATGACTGGCCAGGCTACGGTGTGAAAGTTCTGTTTGTTTCTCCTTGATGAAACCCCCCGCCCCTTGGTTCACTCTATTTCCCTGTAAGCTAACCACCCTCCCCTCCTGCTTTTGATCACCGCTTGCAGAGGCAGTAAAGTCATTGTTGCTTCACATTCATGCATTCTTTATTCATTCATCACACAAAAAGAGGGATGACTAGCAAGGTAGCCCAGGAAGGGTGGTTAGTTACACAGGGGCTGTAGCGGCAGTCTGTGCTCCAGCTGCCTTTGCTGCAGCTCAACCATACACTGGAGCATACTGGTTTGATCCTCCAGCAGCCTCAGCATTGAATCTTGCCTCGTCTCATCACGCTGCCGCCACATTTGAGCTTCAGCCCTGTCTTCAGCCCGCCACTTACTCTCTTCAGCCTGCCACCTCTCCTCCCGGTCATTTTGTGCTTTCCTGCACTCTGACATTATTTGCCTCCATGCATTCGTCTGTGCTCTCTCAGTGTGGGAGGACAGCATGAGCTCAGAGAACATTTCATCACGAGTGCATTTTTTTTTCTTTCTAATCTTCACTAGCCTCTGGGAAGGAGAAGATCCTGTGATCATTGAAACACATGCAGCTGGTGGAGAAAAAAAGGGACAGCAGCATTTAAAAAGACACATTTTATAAAACAATGGCTATACTCTTTCAGGGTAAACCTTGCTATTAACATTACATACATAGCACATGTGCTTTTGTTATAAGGTCGCATTTTGCCTCCCCCCACCGCGTGGCTACACCCTCAACCCTCCCCCCTCCCTGTGGCTAACAGCGGGGAACATTTCTGTTCAGCCACAGGCAAACAGCCCAGCAGGAACGGGCACCTCTGAGTGTCCCCTGAAGAAAAGCACCCTATTTCAGACCAGGTGACCATGAATGATATCTCACTCTCCTGAGGATAACACAGAGAGATAAACAACGGATGTTGTTTGAATGCCAGCAAACATACACTGCAATGCTTTGTTGTACAGTGATTCTCGAGTACATGCTACTGGCCTGGAGTGGTAAAGTGTCCTACCATGGAGGACGCAATAAGGCTGCCCTCCCCAGAAGCCTTTTGCAAAGGCTTTGGGAGTACATCCAGGAGAGCTGCGAATGCCAGGGCAAATTAATCCTTTTTTCATGCTTGCTTTTAAACCATGTATAGTATTTTAAAAGGTACACTCACCAGAGGTCTCTTCTCCACCTGGCGGGTCCGTGAAGCAGCCTTGGGTGGGTTCCAGGGGTACTGGCTCCAGGTCCAGGGTGAGAAACAGTTTCTGGCTGTCGGGAAAACCAGTTTCTCCGCTTGCTTGCTGTGAGCTATCTACAACCTCATCATCATCATCACCACCTTCTTCATCCCCAAAACCTGCTTCCATGTTGCCTCCATCTCCATTGAACGAGTCAAACAACACGGCTGGGGTAGTGGTGGCTGAACCCCCTAAAATGGCATGCAGCTCATCATAGAAACGGCATGTTTGGGGCTCTGACCCGGAGCAGCCGTTCGCCTCTCTGGTTTTCTGGTAGGCTTGCCTCAGCTCCTTAAATTTCATGTGGCACTGCTTTGGGTCCCTGTTATGGCCTCTGTCCTTCATGCCCTGGGAGATTTTGACAAAGGTTTTGGCATTTCGAAAACTGGAACGGAGTTCTGCTAGCACGGATTCCTCTCCCCATACAGCGATCAGATCTCGTACCTCCCGTTCAGTCCATGCTGGAGCTCTTTTGCGATTCTGTGATGGCTGCCACTTCCCACAGCCTACATTGGCCTGGAACGGAGAATGGCAGCCAGTGGGTGCTGCGATCTGCAAAACCTGTGGACACTGCAGGTAAACAAACTGGCCCAGCCCACCAGCCGATTTCGTGACAGGCTGCATGCCAAAGGTTGCCAATCTCTGGTCTAAACATTCTTATACAACTAATATCTATTTTGAACAAAACTAACATACAGGAGGAGCTGATTTGGTTTCCAGGTATGGGTTTATCAGTTCTTAGCTAATGGCTATGGCCTTGGTCTGAGCCGGCACTTGGTTTACACATGTATCCCCTGAAATCCCCTCCACAAGGATAGGGCTTTGTAACTTGGCAAGAGATAGGTTGGGGCCATGGAGATGGCTACTCAATGACATTGTACAAGGATTCCTGGCCTATTGCTGAATGGCTTAACATTAGTTCAGAAGATTTCCTTTTTTCAGTGTGGACCCCACCCTGAAGGAGCTTTCCTGGCGCAATGGCAAGGGGAGAAAGATATGGGAGCACATCTACTGGGGAGCAGTGCTGTCACTGAGACAAGGTTCAGCTGGGGGCAGAAAGACAGTGATGTTCAGACAGTAGCCTGGCATGAAGAGGGCATCATGTGATAAAGGTTTACGTGAGCCAGAAAACCAGCCTTTTTACTGGACAGGGAGGAGCAATCCTACCTCCACCATTGGAAGAATTCCAGGAAAACTCCCAAAGTGAAAATTCAAGGAGATGCTTTGTTCCTTACATAGAAATAACACACGTAAGGAGAGATTTGGCTCTGAGTGAGTTGACCAAAATCACAAAAGAAAAATGTGGCAGAGCTCCAATAGAGTTCAGGTTTTGACTCCCAGTTGTTTTCTTTAACTATAAGACCATCATACATCCCTCTTTCCTCACCATTCATTTCTGTATCTGAGATTAACCTGTAGGGGCAGACTTTCTCAAACTAAGGTCCAAGATTTTTTTTTTTCCCCTAGGTGAGGCTTGAGTGTTCCTGGAATTTCTTCTTCCTCAGAATGAAAGTTAACATTTAGAGTATGTTTGTTTTAATTTAGTAACAGTAAATGTGAGGAGGGTCATAAAGTCCCCCTCAAAGCACTCCAGAATAGTTAGAAAAGAAGTCTTTTGACCAGAAAGTTTGTGAAACAGTACACTGGAGCAGAAATCTTTACTCATGAACTCCTTTCTATAATCAGCTTAAATTACACTCAACATTATTTTAATCAGATTCTTTCCCCTTAACAGAATTCAATCCGCATAACCAGTGCATATGAAGGTTTATCTTTGCAATGATGCATAGGTGTTAATATCACTTTGCATGATTCCTTGCAGTTATTTCCCTAGAGACAGGGTGAAGTTATATCATGTAAGCCACAGAGGTGAAATAGCTACTTAAGAAGATTTTTACAAATGTTACTCCTACCAGGAACAGTTTAATTTTAGTAGTTCTTTAATTAATAGTACATTAAGATGCATAATTCAAAAATATACCAAGGAATTCATTCATTTAAAATAAGAATATCATAAATAACACAGATAATAAACTTACAAGTGTGTAATTGGATTTTTAAATTAAACATGTTTTTTACATTTGAATAAGTTCTTTATCTTGCAGGCTTGACCCCCTTTTCATGTTATCACCTTTTACCTTCATAAATAAAATGAGCAACGGCACCATCTCAATACCTACAAAGAAGCTGATTAGCCTTGTGCCTACAAAAATTTAGGTCTGTAATGCATTCATTACCTGAATCTACCCAGTACATTTCCCAGAGCCTGAAGAGAACAGGAAGACCTTAGAGTACTTTATTAATGTTATATACATATTACATCCAAAATTAAAGTACACTAGAAGCATTCAGGTTGCAAAGTCAAGGAACCAAAAGTTAGGAAATGATAGCATTGAGGTTGATTTTGGTCTCCTTGTGCATATGTATTATGGTATAGTCTAACTATATGATCATGTACTATTTTATCATTCAGTCCTTTCCCTGTCCATGACCTCCCTGGCTAGTGTTCCCACATCCTGTACATATTTCCTCCTCCCCACCAAATTTCAAGTCCCTGCTACAAAGCATGGAACCACTAGAGTGTCTCAGTGACATGGCTGTGACAATAGTTTTTAGCATGGTGAAAACAATGTATTTTCACCTAACCTTATTCTCAGAAACAACTGAACCATTTTAACTAAAACTTTTCAAAGAAATTGAAGCCTGAGGCAGACACCTGGCATGGACAATTTCAGCCCAAGCAGTAGAAGTTAAAAGCAGTTAAAAACAGGGCTGTATAAAGAAAAATGCCAGGCAACCTTAACTACAGACATCATTACCTGCACCACCTATAATATATACAAAGACAGCAACTGAGACATAGATCCTAAAATCTTTATGAATGTGAAGAGTAGATATGACCAATGCACAGGGCTGTTGTTTAAAAAAAACCTTCAAAGTCTAATTTTAATTAATATATTTGTTACCATGTTCAGCACAATTAAAGGTTTCGGAGTAACAGCCGTGTTAGTCTGTATTTGCAAAAAGAAAAGGAGTACTTGTGGCACCTTAAGTACTCCTTTTCTTTTAGCACATTTAAAGAATTTCCTAAAATGAACAGAGGGAAATTGTCTCAAAGGACAAATTCTGAAGAATATTTGTGACTACTAGCAAAGGAATGAAAAAAAAACCCACTACGTCATTTTATTTATTTTTAAAATTGTCTTTTTATTTTCCATTCAGCGACAATATTGTTACACAAATAAATGTCACATTATATTAATAAAATTAGAATCTATCAATCAAATATACTTGAAAAATAATAAAGCTTTGTTGACCTCTTGCTAAGATAATTTACATCTGATGATTCTAGCCCACTGGCCTCTTGAGGAAACCTTTTATGAAAGAAATAGCTAAAGCTATTACATTATCTAATCTGACAGGTAGTGAAATGTAATCCCTCCACTGTGTAATGCAGAAAAATGACAATTTGAAATACTTAACATAACTAAAGATGTGCAGATGTTGAATTAGTCATCTTTGGAAAGCATCTGACTAATACCCTCTTGCAAATATCTCATCTAAAATGTGTTTGCCAATTATTCAATTTTAAATCCTTCTCTTATTGCAGGAAATGACTCTATGTTGTACAAAAAATCTTTAAGTAAAGGTGTTTAGTCAGTACTTGCATCTATGTGCAGATACAGGAAAAACCTTCCCCCCACACTCCCAGCCCCTTTGTGAATAATCTGGCAACATACTCAAAATTGCAGAGAAAAGGGTCTGATCCTAATGCCACTGTTACAGGGGACACTCCCCTCTTAAGTGCCTCCTATTGACTGGGTGTATTGCTGCAATCCTTTTTTTCCCTACTCCTAGTGTCCTCTGTAGGTTACCGGCCTCACAAGGCAGGTTTTCAGTGGCTCAGCCCTCCAGCTAAGTCACTCAATCAAAATTGAATGAACAACTTCTGGGGTATGAAAAGCCCAACAAGCTCTTTGCCCTCACCATGCTCTTTAGCTCCTGTCTCTGGGCCCTTTAGATCTCATCTTTGTTTGGGCTTCCAAAGGAGCCTGGTTTCCTTCTTGGGACATAGGCCACTCCCCACCAGCTGGTGACGGGTCCCAACTCAGGAACCCTGTGAACAGCAGCCATGTATCGCTGCCTCCAGTCCCCTGCTGCTATTCCCTTGGCCTTTTCCCACATAGCCTCTTTCTCTTCATCCTTAACTCAGGGCTGACATTCTCAGATCCTTTGCCTCCTTGCTGAATGCAAATTGTCACCAGAACCCATCTTCTGTCTCTCTCTCTCTCAACCTCCTGCGACCAGTGAGGAGCACCATTCCTGGATCCTTTGGTTGCAGCCAGGAACTGACCTGCTCAGGTCCTGAAGCTCCTTTTATCTGACCCAGGTGGGCTCTGATTGGCTGTTTCCATAAGGCCCTTTGTGGCCCCTTGCTGGAGGCCCCACTGTCCTACTACACCCTTCCACAGTCAGCTATGCTAATTTTATGATGGAATATTCCAGTGAATCCATTGAAGTTTTTTTTCTAGATTTTCATCAGTGTGATATCACAGTCAGGCCCAGATGATTTACTTTTTAAATCTCACTGTCCTAATTTGTCCCCAATTCCTACTCTAGATTATTGTGATTTTAGCATGAGAAAGTCCCGAAGGTCTCAAAGATTTCATTATTTTGAGGACCAGGTAGGTTTGTCTCTTACACAGATCAAATTCCATGCCAACTACAATGTTCCCCATCAGTTTCTTGATAGTTTTGTATGATTAAGGAACACCATCCAAGTTGGCTAGACAAATTCTATCAGTGAAGACCAAGACTAACTCACACCAGTCACCACCCAACAGGTTCACATGCAGAAAAAACTGTGCAATTCTCAGTCCAGAAGACCGGTCATTTCTTTTGACCTTGAAGATTTAGTTTGTATAGAAATTGGATAGCTCTTTAATAACCAGAGGAATAACACTATTCTTTCAGAAGGAGAACAACCAAGAACAACGAATAACCTGTGTGATTGGGATACTTATGACTTCAGTGCTATAAACACTCCATATTATCCCCTCAGAAATACAGAGCAAAAACTACTGTACTTTCTGTGCATAGGGACCAACATTCAATTAGAAAGGTAAGCTAAGGGAAGCATGATGCTGAGCGCTTGGCACTGTAACCTCAGAAAGAACAAGATGTCATCTGGCAGAAGTGATATGCATGACAGCAAAAGCAGATTAATATAATCAGGCCCCAAGAATTGAAGGTCTCCTGTTCACTGCCTCCTTCCTTGATCCATTCCATAAGTGCCTGAAACCTCAAGTATCTGGACACAGGATATTCTCTCTCTCTCTAAATAAATAAAATGACTTATACACACATCCTCCACAGCATAAGTGTGATGTGTTGGGCTTGTGAAAGTCATCCCTTGTAAAGAAAATAAGCAGATTTATAACTGTATCAAGAATCAGACAACTGAATGCTTCCATAGTGCAAAATCACAGGGCATAGACAGGGCACATCAAGATTAGCCTTGAATGTCTTGAAGCACAAATTGACCTAAAGCTTGTAAAAAGGATGCCTATGGTGAATCTATTTGCAAAGATTTGGGTGAATATTATGTTAATGACAGAGTCCACACTGGCAGTGTATATGTACAATATTTCCTTTATTAACATGCCTTTGACGACGTGACTAATCTATAAGATGATGTCACATACTAGTACATCCACACATCAGTGTGATGATGCCCTGCCCTCTTGCATCAAAGCATATATTCAATGATTTAATACATTTATGAAGAGGATTATAAGATGGGGTGGCCTGCGATAGCAGGGCACAGGCCATGATGACCCAAGAGGTGCTTTCAATCCTATGTTCCAGGATCAACACTTCAGCTTCATACATTGACATTAATTCATCCTTTTATCAGCTGTCTTATGTTTGGCCCTGAATATTTAAGGGAATACCTTTCCTGCATGGAAGCTCTTAGAGCATCAGTAGTTTACTTCAAGGAGCACCTAATTCTCCCCGAAGCAATAAAGCCCTGCTTCATCCTGTCTGGCAGAGTTATTGTTCTGTTAGGCATCCATATGACAAAGCTACTCAGCATAGAGTCTGCAAAACATTGATGGCTAGACACAGTAGTCTAATACACTGCAGATTGTCTATGGTGCAGAGTGTTTTTATGCCACAACTTCTGACTTGAGACTGTAAAAAGTCTAACGTTCTGCTTCTCTGGCACAGTTCATGGCACCAACAATGAATGAAGTGTCAAAGATAAAAAAATAATTGATACTTCTTGTCTGGAGACATTAGAGTTTAGCTGGTTTTATTTGGTTGAGTAGCTCCCTGAATATGTCACCCAAGTCAAATGTATCAAAGATTTCTGCATTGTGGCTATGCTATGTTGACTCAACCAGGAGCTAAGATCACACTGATGTTTTGGATTTATGGTATGCTTTATGGCTACACTGACACACATCTTGTGTTTAATAGATTCAAAGATGTGTTCATCAAGTCAATTTTACACTAACAGCTCAACCTACAGTCTGTGGTATGTCAATATTTCTACTTCTTGATAAACTTCCATAACAGACAATGTCACTCCTTTGCACCTAACAGCAATATTATATCCATATTTATTCAATGCTGCTTCAACTTCTAAGCATGAAGTCTGCAGCAAATAGATGCTTCAGCTTCTAGGTACAGCTCTATGCCAACGATACTTTATTTGACCTCCACAGCTCTGATGAAGCACAGTACTTCCTATGCCACAGGACTGTTCTGCACTGACTTCTCAGCATGGGTT
This sequence comes from Lepidochelys olivacea, assembly GCF_965140295.1. Taxonomy (NCBI): domain Eukaryota; kingdom Metazoa; phylum Chordata; order Testudines; family Cheloniidae; genus Lepidochelys; species Lepidochelys olivacea. The sequence continues at coordinate 175,546,018 of NC_140411.1, forward strand.
ATCTGTGCATTATAGGGCCATTACAGTTTGGAGGTACAGGTACGTGCTGATTCCACTCACTCCAACCTGCATAGCCTGAATTCTTCTTGATTTCAGTTCATAGTGTGTCAACAACTCATTACAGAAAAAACCCTCCAAGTTTGTGGGGCAGTTCTGCAGTGATGCCATGAGCCTCAAGGCCTTTATATCTGATAGACAAAGGTCTCAACACAGAACTTGCTAGGCCCATATTCAAGTTTAATATGGGTCACTTTGAGAATCTCTGGATCAGATATAGAGCTCAAATTGAACAGAGTCTCATTTCAAATTCTCAGAAGACCTGAAGTGCTACATTCTTACTCAGAGCGCTTTAAGGGTTCCAAGAGTAGAAGATACCTTCATTTGTCCACAAAGAACTATTTGGCCATGAATATCTCTTCAGTTGAATCAACGATAAAGAAGAAGAAGACAACAGACAATATAGTCAGAATAACTGTGGGAACCAAAGAACCATACAAAATGGAGTATGTAATCAACATATTCAAAGCAAAAAGATTTTCGTAGGAAGATGATGCTCCTGCTCAGAAATATGTCAAGGTTACTGAGGTGACACTTAAGAGTGGTTTCAGTGAACCTGAACTAAAGGGCTGTGGGAAACCCTCACCTCAGGACAAAACTTAAGACTTGATAAGCTACCAAGCTCTTTAAATTAAACTTGTGCTCAAATAACACAGCTTGGAGCACTGAGGAAACTATCAGAAAGACTGCAAACAACTGAAAAAAGACAGAGAATATTATCCAGACTAATGGATTAATGGAGAACTGGAAATAGCTGTGATGGAGCAATTCCCATAGAGATCTCCTTTGCAGAAGACAAGTTAGGGAGAAAATTCCAAAGTGCTCCTAAGGACTGGAAATCTTTCTGTGCATGACACAATGCCTCAAAGTTCCAAAAGTCTTTGATAATTAGTGGTTTTCTGTGAGAGTCACAACACCCTATCATTGGAATGTAGTCAAGAAGGTATCTTTGGAAAACTGGGGATTAGAACCATTTAGAAATGAAATTTAAATTAAGGATCTATACCCTGAGAGCAATAAACTACGATTGAGTGTATATTCATATATGTCTGGTGTACTTCTCAAGTTCTCTAAGGTACTCACAATGCCCCCAAGAAATGTACCAATAGACTAGTAATACACAACCAAACAGGCCTCTTCTTATAATGGTTCTGATAACTTTGGTAGCTTTGGAAAGATTTTTGAAGAAATTGGGACTCAAACAGGAATCTGAATGAAGAAAGATGAAGATAGCAAATAGTTTGGCAGACAAGGAAAGAGAGGGAGCTAGAAGTATCAGATTTTATTTTCAGAATTGGGTCCATAGTATGGAATGTCCTCCCAAAATTTAGGAATTTCAATTTCTGGGAATACTCGGCCAATTGCTTTCTACTACACCAGCATAAGTGAAGCCCTCTGTAATCATATTTTGAGTATAAGCAAACTTTCTTCACAGATTGATAGGGATAATTGTTCACCAATAACTTATTTCAAAATCCCTGAACAATAGGGCAATGTGGATCACTTCTTTTATTATATCATGTTGCCTTCTCACAAATCAAAGATTTAAAATCTTATTTACTGAGGTTGAAATAGTAGTGTTCATGTTATTGGAAAGGCCCATGTGATCCTTCTCTCTGAATGTCTGAAATTCTATGATACAAGAGTTCACAAGAGCTATATTGCATAGTTTCTTAAATTGAAATTCTTTACTAATGTGGTTGCGTTATAGCTGGTACAAATGACAGAAACGTGTCACTGCTGCCACTAGGTTGTGCAGTGATACTCTGGAAGAAATGAATTTTTTTTCTTCTGAAGAAGTCCCATATTTATCTACTATAATTTAAAATTAATGTGATATCTCCAACACCTAGAACTCACTGTGAACACTACAGTACATTAGTATATGTAATATTCCATTTTACATCTGATTCATGATTTATAACATGGAGGTATAATGGCCTGCAACACCTTAAAGGTCTTTCTTTTTAATCTTCTAGATGATATCATGCCTAGGATTTCAGGACAACTATGACTTTGCCTAGTGGAATTCTTCATAGTTAAGCCTACTGTATTGTATAACATTTCAGCCCATTTTTATTGTCTGTAGTATTAAAGTTACATATAAAAGATATGAAAGTGTATAGTGAAATGTACTGATAGTTAAACTCTATTCCCTAAATCATAATGTTGAGCATTTTGTTAAGTACAGTAGTCACCATAATTAGCATCTGTTTCAGTTTTGAAAATTATTCTATTGAATAAACTTTATTCTCGAGGTCTAAACATGGAGCAAGTACTCCAAAGCAACCAATGCTAATTACTCTGTGATTAGTCCTCCAGAGTGATATTTAAATAACATGACAAGGCTGACAAGGGGAAGTGCATTACAGTATTATAAAAATAAGATTTTCTTGGGAGCAAGAAGTTCAAGGCATGTTTTGCACTAGAAGTGAGTGATAGTTGTCAGAAACAAATAATGGAGATGTCAAGATTTAGGCAAGCCCAGGAGGGAATCTTTCTGTGACTCTCTGCTAACAGAGTTATAATATTTTGAGAGAAACCTTTGGGTTCAAATGTAATCTTCATTGGGATTGTTATTATTGTGCTCCTAATCAGAAATCAGTAAACAAAAATTGAAATACAATGTGTTGCTCATTCAGGAAAAAAAAAATAACTGTCTAATAAAGATTCCTTTCAGAATATTTTCTGCTAAGATCATGCCTTTTGAAGAAAAAATAAATAGTTGAAACTAAATTTCAGTAGATCTCTGCATACTATAAAACTGGAGATTCGTCCACCAAAACGTGCTAGTTTAATTTCATAGGTTTTTGTATTCAGAAATCTTGATGTGAATGGCCGTTCCCAAATTTATCAATAGGTCTCTGCTCATTCTATACAGAGCCCTATGGATTTATGTTCTGCATAAAATTCTTAGCTATTATCAGTCATACTAGCTTTCAAATTAAGGACAGATATTGCCTTTGTTTATATACATAGACGTAACATAACAGAATAACGTTAACTGTATATGGGATGAAGGCGCAAACTAACACAAACAGCAGGGTCCAAACAGATTAGGTAACATCGAAATGACTAGGAAATTTTATTTTTCTATACAGATATAGGTAAGGTTTTATATGCTGCATACATTTTTATTTATTTATTTTTGGCTTTTAAGCCATGCCCCACAGAGGAGATCGTGTATACATGCACACAGCTTTCATGGGAACTGGTAGGTAGAATTCTGACTGACTCAGCAAGAACTCACCCTGAAGTCTCTTAAAAAAACGCAAGCTTCAGCACCAGCTTAGCCACCTATTCTGACAGGGTGGTATGTATTGCCCTCTTCACATAGCTAGCTCACCATTGGCATGGCCCCATCCTTACCTTACCTTTTACCAGGAGCTAAACGATCAGGAGGTATTTAGAGGTGGTCAGGATTTTTTCTATGATTTGTGTGTGTGTGTGCGTGTGTGCACGAAAGGGGTGGTTTTGACTAAACTTGCATCTGGAAGGTTTCTAAGGTCCATGATTGAATTCCTGTTGAAAACCAAAAAGAGAGAGCCCCCAAAAGTATCAATAGCCTGGTGGCTATGCCATGCACTTGGTATGCAGGAGTCATGGGAGAACCAAGTTTGTCTGTATTCTGCCAGATTTTTACAGGAGAGACTGAAAGAGACCTGCCCAGAACAGCCAAGACGTTCAAAATATAAAAGACTGTATTGTAATGCACAGTCAATAGTAGGCTAGAAACCTTAATTTTAACATTTCCTAACTTTTCAGTGCTTTGCAACTTTCATATTTTTGCAACTGTAGGTCTTTAAAAAAGCAAATTGAAAAAAACAAATAAAAACATAATATATATATATATATATATATATATAACAAATGGAAGAAAGGGGAAGTTGATAGTAATGCACAGAAATCTGAACTTAGGAATTGTAGAAAAATATAGAAATCTATGTTCAGCAGACTTAAAGCACAATAGGAAGGTATTTTAAAAAAAATATAATAGGAACAAAAAATAATCCTAACAGTGGCATTGGTCCATTAGTAGATGGAAATATTAGAATTGTCAATAATAATGCAGAAAAGGCAGAAATGTTCAAAAATATTTCTGCTCTGTATTAGGGGTGGGAAAAATCAGACGATATAATCATATCAGATGATTACAAAGAAACAGTAGTAACTCAGGAGGATGTTAAACAGCAGCTTCTAGAGTTAGACATTCTTAAATCAGCAAGTTATAACTTGCAACTAATAATTTTAAAAGATTTGGTCAAGCAGCTTACTGAATCAGTAGTATTGATCTTCAAGAACTTTTAGAACAATGGGGAAGATCGAGAAGACTGGAAGAAAACTAATGTGCCAATATTTTAAAAAGGGTAAACAGAACAACCCAGGTAATTATAGGCCTGTCAGTCTGTCATTGATTCCAGCCAAGATAATAGAGCAATTAATAAAGAATTAAGGAGGGTAATATAACTAATGCCATTCAGCATGGGTTTATGAAAAATAGATATCAAATTAGTTTGACAGGATGTTATCTTTGATGAGATTACATGTTTGCATGTAATGGGTCATTGGGTCATTTCACAAAGTAAAACTGTTTCCCCATGCTAATTTTCCTCCCTATTGTTACTCACACCTTCTTGTCAACTGTTTGAAATGGGCCATTCTGATTATCACTATAAAAGTTTTTTTTTCTCCTGCTGATAATAGTCCACATTAATTGATTAATGTCATTAGAGTTGGTATGGCAACACCCATTTTTTCATGTTCTCTGTGTATATATAATCTTCCTACTATATTTTCCACTGCATGCATCCGATGAAGTAGGTTTTAGCCCATGAAAGCTTATGCTCAAATAAATTTGTTAGTCTCTAAGGTGTGTGATGGGGCAAGGCCAGATGGCTATAGAAAAGTAGTGGGAGATAGATACATTAGCTCCAGACTATTAGGGTCCCTGGGCTGAAGCCCGGAGTAGAGAGTGGGCCCGGGCTCCCCCCTCCCACCTTTGCCCCCTGATTCATCACTGAGACTGGGAGACAACAGAGACTGTGCAAGGAAGGATAACTTCTCCTCACCTCCCTTGCTGGCTTATGATGAAAATGGCTCAGTAGACTGTGACCCTTGTCTCTAGAAAAAGAAAGGTCATGTGGAGGGTCACAGTGAACCTCTGAGGCTAGCAAAATCCACCAGGAAATGTGGGACCCACGGAGGCAAGGACAGAGCTTTGTCACAACTGGTGTCAGAAGTGGGACTTCATTGACAGTGTGATGGAAGGAAGAGGTTTATAAAAAAAAACAGATATGATAACGCCAGGAAAGAGGTGGCCAAGATCGATGGGATACCCGTGGATGGGAAGGTCAATATCTCCTTGGATAGAGTCCCTCTCCTTATTAGTTTGTTACAATATTTCTCTTCCCTTATGGGTGGTACTACATTAGCATACCATTAGAGGACCAAAGAAACTCAAAGGAGTGACAAGAAACTGCTATGACATGCAACAGTCTGCTAATATGGCTGCTCTATCTCTCCTCTAAGAGGTTTCTGCTGATGATGCTCAAGAAGAAACTTCAGCATGCATCCTTATGCTCACAGCAGCTGATATCTCAGGATTACAGTTTGATTCCTTATGTGCTAATGAGAAAAAAAAAGCAACTTGATTTCTCTTCACAAGATACTATTTTTTTTTATTTTTTTATTTTTTGTGAAAGGTGATCCAGCATTTTCAGCTTTTGTTTAAGTCTGAACCTTGGAAAGGGAATCATGCATGAAAAAGTATTGTGAATAAAAGAACTTATGATTTAGACAGCAGTTAGGAGACTACTAAGAACTGAAACATAAATGAAAGAACTTCAACAGAAGTTGAATATCAGAATTCAGGCAAGTAGAAAGGTGCTATGGCAACCACTAGCCTTTCTTTTAATTAATGTCTAGATGAAAATGCACTTCAAAGGGATTTAAAGAAAAAAAATCTATTCTGTGCAACCAGAAGGATAACCTCATGAGAAAATTCATGAACACTTGAAAAATAAATAGAGTCTAGTGCCTGATTCTGATCTCACTTTCTGCCTACGTAAATGCACTGAATTCATTTGAGTCACACTGGATTTGCTCATTATAACGGATCACATTGGGCTGATAGTGAGGCAAATATTCAAAGCACTATGTGGATTTAGAAGCAAAACTGCCTTTGACTTGAGTGGGATTCAATGCAAAACCCTAAACATCACAGTCGAACTATGCAACAAAAAGAGCGTATGCAATTAATGGACCCATATACAAAACAATAAACAAGCTGAAGACACAATTTGATCAAAGGGTCGATAATATAGCTCTTACAGTTGCAAAACAAATGCACATTTCAAATGTGTTTAATTTTAGAACAACACAAGTCATTTTCAACTACTGATCTGGCAAAATAACGTAGGTACAGACAATGTGCATTACGCATTTGCTGCAGCTGCCAGTAAAACCCAAAAGATTGAACATAGTTCATGAATATTTACTACTAGGCAATTTGATGTTTATTCTATTCTGAAATCACAGGCTTGTTGTTTGCCTTCCTTCAAAAGATTATTTTTGTGATGTGATTTTGCAGCACAATTACACAAAATGTAGTGCTATTTTATTACTCGCAAGAAGCTTTACCAAATCTCTGCTTCCTTTTTTAAAAACCAACCTTATTTAGACAAACTGCAAAGGAACCATGACAGAAAATGCACTGCCACTTTTCACACTATTCTCAGGTTGCAGCTTGCTATATTTTTGTATGCTATAGACATGGAAGAGAGGGCACAAGATTGCCTGATTCCCAGACTTACAAAGTGGAGTAGCAGTCTCAACTTCTGTTATCTTAATTTCATATCATGGCTTCTTCTTGATAACTGTAACATTAGAAAGGCATTGAACATCACTGAGCTAATACACCAAACATTTTGTAAAATTAAAGGTGAATAGAAATCAATATAACTTCACAGGATCTCAGTTAAGTATCCTGTGTTTCCTCTGAGTAGTTGACATCTACAAGTTCTACAACAGAGTAAGGGAAAAGCTATACTGTATTTCTTGTACAGCTGTATGTGTTCATAATGCCACCAACTGTTGCAGAGTAAACTGCACTGAATCTAAGTTTTGTTAGTAAATAAGGGTCTGGTACTGCAGCCCTTACTCTTATTTTCTTATGACTTGATTCAAAGAATAGACCGATTCTCTGACTTCACTAGGTTTTAGATCAGGTCCATTAGCAGTCTGTATTACTTTAGTGGGACTGTGAACATGGTGTGTGTGTGTGTGTGTGGAGTGTACTTAAAATTTTCCAGTGGAACAGTTTTCTGTTGGAAAACACTAATTTGACAAAATCAAAGTGTTGTGCAGGAACATATTTAGTTGACATTTTCAAGGGGAATTATGTAAACATTTTGTTATAACTTTTATGTTATATTAATACAACAGAGTCAAATTGGGTGAGGTAATATCTTTTATAGGATTGTGAATGGGCATGCTGATGGGACAGTGCCCCCTTTGGTCAAAAGGAATGGAGTTCACTTGATCTGGAAGGGTGGTCAATCAGCTCCTTTTGCCCATTCCAGGATATGAAGAGGTTAGTTTCAGTCCTGCTAGGGTGTGCAGTTTTCTCCCTTATAGTTGTATGGGGGGCGTTAGCTGGTACTGGCATTCAGGGAGTCTGTAAACCCCATCGGTTCTTAAGTCTCTGAAAGGTTGGTAGGGGAACATGGGGCCATACACTCTACTGGGTTCTAGCTCAGGGTCCTCAGGCAGGTGGAATCAGGCATCAATTCCTTCTCCTTCTGTTCCCTGCACTCCATCCTACTTCCCTTAGTTGTCCAGGCTATTGTCCCTTCTCCAGGTGCTGTCTCTGGGTGGCTTCTCAGTAGCTTGCTGCATGTCTATGTCCACCCTGCTTGCTCCATTGGCTGCTGCCCCCCCGTCTCAGCTCTTTTATTTTGCTGTGAGGCTGCCAATCAGCAATGGCTGGCAGTTTCTGCATTAACCCCTTGGTTGTCAGGGCAGCATGGGGTAAATACATCCCATGACAGATCTTTTTCCTGTGGACAGAAGCAGGATAGGTCTCTTCCTAAGCAGTTCTTCTGCTATCTCTGGAGAAGAAATCTTATTTTGGTGGCAGGATGATCCTTTACTGATAAAGTGTATAGTTGTAATCTGAAATACAACTTCATTACTCTTGCATTTGTCTTTGTAGTTCAGATATTTTATTGGGGTGTGATTGGTCAGCAATTTGAAATAGTTACATAGGAGATAGCACCTGAGTGTCTTGACAACCCATTTCACTGCAAGGAACTCCTTTTTGACTATTGCATATGCTTTCTTACAGGGGAGTAACTTTGGGTTTAAGTACAATACTGGGTGTTTCTTACCATCCTATTCTTGAGATAGTACTATTCCCATGGCAACTTCAGTGGCATCTGTCTGGAGTATAAAGAGCCTCTCAAAGTCTTGGAGTTTTGGTACTGGTTGGCTGCACAGAACCTCTTTAATCTTTTGGAAGGCCATCTGGCATTCATTAGTCCACCTCACTTTTCAGGGACCACAGGCCCTAGTTAGTCCAATTAAGGGTGCTGCCAGTGTGGTGAATATAGGCACAAATTTTCCATAACATTCTGGTAGCCCCAAAATGACCAGACTTATTTTTTGGTCTCAAGGTTTTTACCTTGTCAATATGGATGAGAAGCTGGATATGAGTCAACTGTGTGCCCTTGTTGCCAAGAAGGCTAACAGCATATTGGGCTGCATTAGTAGGAGCATTGCCAGCAGATCGAAGGAAGTGATTATTCCCTCTATTCAGTATTAGTGAGGCCACATCTGGAGTATTACATCCAGTTTTGGGGTCCCACTACAGAAAGGATGTGGACAAATTGGAGAATGTCCTGCGGAGGGCAACAAAAATGATGAGAAAGCAGGGGCACATGACTTATGAGGAGAGGCTGAGGGGACTGAGCTTATTTTGTCTTCAGAAGAGAAGAATAAGGGGGGGGGCAATTTGATACTAGCCTTCAGCTACCTAAAGGGGCGTTTCAAAGAGGATAGAGCTCAGCTGTTCTCAGTGGTGGAAGATAACAGAACAAGGAGCAATGGTTTCAAGTTGCAGGGGGCATGGGGGGAGGGGTCTAGGAAAAAGTATCTCCATCCTTAGAGGTTTTTAAGGTCTGGCTTGACAAAACCCTGGGTGGAATGGTTTAGTCTGGGTTGGTCCTGCTTAGAGCAGGGGGTTGGATTACATGATCTAAACAAGTGGTAAGTAATCATTATGCAGCTGCAAGATCTTTTTCAATAGGGTCGAAGGATGGTGGTTGCACCATGGAAACTGAATGGCATTGTTCTGAATTGAGGAGTCCCTCCACTGTGGAGAAAACATTTTTTTCCCCCACATTACACTCTTGTCAAGGGGATCTGCCAATATTTCCCCAGTCAGATCTAAGGTTGTTATACACCTTGCTTGTCCTAGATGTTTGAGGAGGTCATCTACATGAAGCATTGGGACAAACTGAAATTTTATTTACTTTTTGAAAATCTATACAAAATCTGACTGAGCCAGGACTTTGGACAAGGACTATAGGACTACACCATGCACTTTGGGATTCCATAACAACCTCTAGCTTCTGCATCTTCTTTAATTCTTATTTGACTACTGTCTGGTATGGGCCATATGGCCTCTCTCACCACATTCCCTGGCTTTTTCTCTGTGAGATGGAACATCGTGTCTGTTTGTCCGACTCTTGCAAGATGACATCCTTGAACTCACCAGCCAGGAAGTTGGCCTGTTGCTGGGTGTCAAGAGTTCCTCCAGTTGAACTTTCAAGTGGGCAACTGATGATCATATCTGTGGTCCTAACTTCAGTTGGTAGGGGCAGGGTGCTATAAGGAGTCCTTCTCTACCTGGCCATGGTTTTAGCAAGTTCACATGATAGATCTGATTTTATTTTTTTCTGATTTGGCTGACAGACTTAATTTGCTGGACCAACCTGGCAGGTAATCTTATACAGGCCCTACCATTTGGCCATCAGTTTTGATTTGGAAACTGGGTAATACAAAGACATGTTTCCCTCTCCAACACCCTTAGTCTGCCCCCATTTTGTAGGTCTGCCCCTGGGTTGTTTTAACCCTTTGTAGGTTCTGTTTACAGAACCCTCACAAAGCCTTCAGGCAATTTCCGAGTTGTAGAACTTACTGCCCTACATTGGGTATCATATTGCCCTGTTCTTCCCAGTCCTACTTCACTAACATGAGTATTCCCTCTGGCTGCCACCCATAGAAGAGTTTGAAAAGTGGGAAGCCCTTTGAGGTTTATGAGGCTTCTTGTATTATGAACAGGAGCAGGGGAAGGAGCACCTCCCAGTGATAGGTCAGTCCTGATGAAGCATTTGAGCAGCCCCTTGAGGCTCTAGTTGAAGTGTTCACCCAAGCTATCTGTCTGGGGGTAACATATGGATCTATCTAAGTTCTTGATTCATAGTAGACAGCACATTTCCTTCATCAGCTTGGAAATGAAATTTGTACCCTAGTCCATCAGGATCTCCTTGGTAGGCCTACCCTCACCAATATTTTTAACCACTCTGTTGCTATCACTGGGGCTATAGTGGTTCATAGGGAAACTGTTTTGGGGTAGTGGGTGGTATAGTCAATGATAATCAGTATGTATTGGTAGCTGGGAGTACTCTTCTCTATGGGCCCTATGAGGTCTACTCCTATCCATTCGAATGGGACTTCTATCAGCAGAAGGGGAACCAAAGGAGCTGATCACATTCAATTAGGTGTGGGCCTGTTGACAGACAGGGCAAGAAGCTAAATCATCTTATACCTCTTTATCAATTCCTGGCCAAAAGAAGCGGGTAATAGACAGGTAAGAATTTTCTGCTGGCCCAGGTGGCCTACTATTAGTACCTTATTGTCCATGTGAATATTTTCCATCTGAATATGTGGGTATATTGTTAACACTTCAGGTTACCTTGTGCCAAGCAATATAATAGGTCTCCCCATAGTTCAAAATGAGGTAGACAGTACAGGCCTCAACATTTCCCCAGCTATGAGAGCTATGGATTTTTCATATACCCTCAATAAGGAATCCTCCCTTTGCTGTTCAACCCGCAAGTTACATGATCCAGATTGCTTCCTGATATCTAGTGAGTCTTGTTCAGGGAAAAAAACTCTAGGAATTCCTGTTCTGGTGGAGTTGTCTGACTCATCCAGACAACAATCCCAGTCTCTTCTGTGTAAGTCCCATCCCCCATGTCTGGCAGTGTATTTCTCATGCCTGGTCCGCTGGGCTTTCATCTCGGGTAGAAAGAGGTCTTTGTCCTTGAAGGGAAAGAGGTTGCCTAGGGTCTGTTTTGCTTCCCTAATCATCTCCATTTGGCTTCTCAAGAAGGTCTGTAGTACAGGCTTAAAGTGAGGCCAGTCCCATTTCAATAGAATTGTATATGGCAGTTTACCTGCTAGGCCTACCATGAGGTGGCCTGTTTGTCCACCTGCCCTTAAAAGGCCTTTGTACAGGAGTAGTCCCTTATGTCCCCATAGACGCACATCAGGGACACTGCCTTCTGAGTGGACTTTTGGCTTCTCTCAGCAGATCACTCCACCTGGTGAACCATGTAATAGCAGGATACTCACGGCCTTGGCCTGGTGTGGTCCCCTGGTTCTCAACTTTGGAGAGTGCGGTGGGAAGTAAGCGGAGGTCAGCTTTTGTCATGAGGTCTTAACTGTTGCAGGTGAGGTTGGTCTTCATCCTGCAGTCTCAGAACAGCCATTACCCCTTTGGTTAGCCCTTGTTGACCTCTGAGGAGCTCTGTACTCCAAAATTGCCTTTATGGTAATTCAGTTCTCTGCTAGCCTCACCACTTCTTCCAGAGTCTCTGGTCAGTGCCTCTGTATCCATATGTGCATGGCAATGGGGAGGACTCAGAGGAATTGAAGGACAAATGAGTTTAGCAATCTGCCTGCTCATCCTGGCCTCAGGCCTCATTCATTTTCAGTTGACATCTTTGAGTTTCTGTGCCAGTGTCCAGGGCCTCCTGGATGGGCTAAACCTTTGCACTTTGAAACAGCAATGGCAAGTCTCTTTGAATAATTGCAGCCGATAAAATATGGCTGCCTTTATTGTTGGATAGCCAAGGGCAGATTGCTGGTCAATGGCCCCATAAGTGGCCTGTGCTTCTCTGGTCAAAAACAGGTGCTAGGCAGATTGCCCATGTCTCGGTGGACGCATATGGCAAAATATTCTAAGGTCTCCAAAAAAGGCCTCTGGATCATTATCCAGGCCCATCTTGGACAACACGGGCCCGCTGAACCGACTTGTCAAGTCTACCCTAGCTCCAGACAGCAGGGGCATGGCCACCCCAGATGGTGCCCTCATCAGGCTATCCAGCTGCTGTTGTGGGTGGCTAACATGTCCAGTATTCACTGGCTCTGCAGTTGAGCCATGGCCTGGGCCTCCTGATGTCACAGCTGGGTGGTACTTGTAGCTCATTTTGCCATTGCTGGGCCTGTAACAACTGTAGTATCAAGGTCTGTGTCTGAAATTATTGCTCCTGTGCCACTGCTTCTCATCTAAGACAGCTGCCTGCTGTTCGACTAGAACCTGGAGAGCTTTGTGCATTAACCCGATGGACCAAATTCTGTTGATGAAAGAGATAAGCTTTTGAGCTTGCACAGAACTCTTCAAGTCACACTGCAAACAATCTTAATATAGAATTAAAGAAAGCTGAAATGAAATGTTTTTACTTCATTTAATTTTTTTAAAAAGAGTTAAAGGCTTTAATCATCTTCTTAACATCTTTATTTTTATTTTACACCCATGGAACGAGGACACCAGAAATATCCAGACAGACCTAACCTGAAGCTTTTTTTCTGAACAGGCATCACTACAATACCCTCTTGTGATAATTGAGCTATGGGTCCCTGAAAACAACCCTAAAATCATAGCAATTGCCAGCCTGGATCAAACCTGCAGACCTAGGACTCCAGTCAGCTGTCTCAGACAGTGGCCAGTACTCGTAGAATCAGAAGAAGCTGTAAGAAACCTAGGAGGTACCTTTGTAATTGCTTTCAGTGGTTTGTTTCTGTTGCAAAGCACAAAAGTTTATATCCTTGACATTAAATTAAAAAAAAAATCTCATTTTAACTGTGGCCATTTTCCTTATCCATACAGATATTTAACCAGTCTCTAAATCATACTATGCTCTGACATCTGTGATATACTGTGGCAGTGAGTTCCACAGTTTAATTCCCTTTTATCAGTTTTAAATTAATTGCCTTTAAATTTCATTGAATGTCTCCTTATCCTTGTATTATGGAGAGGGTAACTAGGATTGTCTTTAAATCATTCATTATTTTTGTCCCTCTAACACGTTCCCTTATTCACCTTTTTTCCAAATTAAACATTTCCAGTCTTTTCAGCCTATCTTCATAAGGAAGCCTTTCCAAGCTTCTGACAAGCATCATCACTCTTCTCTGGAACCCTTATATTTCTACTACAGGTTTTTAGAAACAAGACAGGATGCAATGTAGTTTTTCAATGGAGGCATTCCCTTCATTTAGATAATGCCACTATATTAGTTTCAAAATAGTTTTCATACATCATAACTTTGTTTGTTTGTTTTTTTGGTGACCCTTACACATTAAGCAGAAGTTTTCAGTGAGATGACCACAACACCAAGGCCTTTTTTTTCATGAGTAGTTATATTTAGTTTAAAACACAGAAATGTGTACAGATAGGCCAAATGATTCCTGCCAATGTGCATTAGCTCATGTTTGTCAAGGTTAAATTTTATCTGTCCTCATGTTACCTATTCAATATACTTAGGTAGATTCCTATGAAAAACAACTGAAAAACATTGACCAGTTGATTTTGTCCTTCCCCAGACTCAAAAGGAGTCTATTTTTCTTCTACTGGATCAAACCCCATTTCTACTGGGTCAGACTAGAAACACTGATATGTATCCTTCATTTTCTAGCATTTTCTCTTTCCAGAATATTTTTCGAAGCATGAAATGGGTCTTTTATGCAACTTTAATTTCCTTTGCATTGAGAGAAGCAAAATAGAGGTGGTACACCAAAATACATCCTTCCCATGGCTCTCAAACCTTACTGAAACCTAATAACTAAATGGAAGGGTAATTAACTTTTTGATTTTAAGGAAAGCCAATAAAAGCTTGTTTGACAAAGTTTGAATCTCCGGAAAGCTGATTGCTATGGCTCTACTCACAATATATATTCAGGATTTGTAAAATAATATGATAGAATTAATGTCTTTCAAATGACTACTTGCTTAATCTAATTATTTTGATTGCTTCATTTCACTTTAAATTATACCACTACCTAATTCTGCCTCCTACACTATTCCGGTTGCTTTCTGGTCTCAATATAAGACAAATCCTAGGATTGGGACAACATTTGAGGAGCAACAAAAGATTACTATTTTCAGGTAACTGGGATAAAATTTGTGCCAGTTTCCTCCACTATTTTAAAATTGTTGTGACGTAAATGATTTACTTCCAGGACACATATAAATTATACCTCTACTTCTCAATGGGATGTATGGTACTTCCATCCCCTTGTATGTCTTGAATTAATTAAGCTACATAAAACAATGTCAGGTTTCAGAGTAGCAGCCGTGTTAGTCTGTATCTGCAAAAAGTAAAGGAGGACTTGTGGCACCTTAGAGACTAACCAATTTATTTGAGCATAAGCTTTCGTGAGCTACAGCTCACTTCATCAGATGCAGCAATGTATTACTCATTGGCTAAAGATCTCTGAGAGGGTTTTTCAAAAGCTGGTCACTAATATAGGCCTCTATTTAATCTTAACAGTGAAAAGTCATCAAATTCTTATTAAATTATAATATACTTCTCCTTTGTGTTAAGTTCATATTTAACAAGTATCTCCCTCTCTGATCAACATCATGCCTTCTGTTTGTTTTAATAGATAACATAGTAAATGCTCTCACATTCATAATTCTATATCTGTGACATAGTAATTGTTTCTTTAGCAGCCAGTTTTTGATGATATTATCAAGATCAGATTTACTGTTAAAAGCAAATATCATACTATGAGCTTTTTGAGAACTTTTCTAATATAGAATTGGAAGCCAGATCCTTACATTTTAGGGCTTCTTTCACGTTTATGTTTATGGTTCAAGTCCTCTAGAAGCTTTATGGTTTTTTAAACATACTTTAAATACATATCGCTGGTGACAAAATACTCAATGAAAAGAAACACAACATATCATCTTAAAAACCATCATGGCCTACCATCAAAAATGATCCTAAGGTATATTATACAGGCTCAACTTAAAATGATCAAATTTGGCCCTATAAGGTACAATACAAAGTTTAAGTTTCTGGTTGACTCAAATATTAAAAACATATGGATACAAAAATAAAGTACTTAAGTTGCCGATATAATTTCTAGCTAATTGGATTTCTTCAAAATTCTTTTTTTTTAAAAGTACTACCTGCTTATCACAAGACAATTTTGATAGATTATTACAATCAATTATACATCAGCAATTAGGTAATTCATAGGAAAAATATACTAATGTTAAAATTTGATTAAGAAGTTCAGTAATAGGAAACACTTTATAGGCAGTGTATAAAAGTGGCTTAACTCTGTCATACCAGCTGACACTTTGCCAGGAAGACAAGCTTCAAAATCAGCCTGGGAATTTTGCAAATTACTCCTAGTGATTCCAGATTCCACAGGACTGCCCCTTTCCCCCTGCCCACACATACACAGTGAGCAGGGAACATACAAATAAACAATCTGTACTCAGATAAAGGGCTATGAATTTTCTACAGCTCATGCTGTCTGGCCCATTTCAAAATAATGGCTTTTTCGAAGTTTGCATATTTTAAAGATACTGCATGTGTTTGCAAAATCTGTCACATCTAACTCTCTGTAGAGTGCCATTGATTCCAATGTAAGGATGTCAGAATCTTACCCTTAAAAACAAACAAGCAAACAAAACCCAAGATTTTGTTTTTCATACAAAAGCTCCTATTAACAAAAACAAAAAACCCACAATTTTTCTTTAAGTACAGAAAATATGAGATAATACTGGACTGCATTAAAACAGAATGTGGTTCAAAGTTTTACTTAAGGCAGTAGTATGTTCTTGTATGATTTAGAAAGTAATCAACCAGATCAGGCCAATCAGGAAACAAGACTGCTCACAAAGTGACAGAAATATTTAAATTGCCTCTTTTAATTTACTTCGTTGTTAGCTACACAGTATGAGACAGGTTCACGCAATGGAACAGACTGACTGACCATATGCACAGTGTGACTGAAAAGTGCAGGTATCGGTAGCTGCTACCACCATTAGCTTCCCCAAGCGGGGCAGAGAGGGTCAGGCCCAGGACCACACATTTTCTACAGACCAATCAGCAATACTTGCCAGCCAGAGGCATGAACGCACCACACCACATCCCAGGCTGAAAGGGATGACGCTGTCTGTTGTGTCAACACTCTCCAAGCCTCGAGGAGGTCTGCTGGCTGAGCCGGTGAGGATTTCTCTTGGGATTAGGTTACATTGTGACCCCTCTGTATCCCTTTTCAGCATGAATTGTGAATTTAAGTCACAATCTATCTCAATATAAACCAAAAAACTCAATAAGGGATGGACCCTGCACACTTTACTCAGGGAAGACTCCCACTGAGTTCAATGTCTTCCTTCTTTTCTGACTTTAATGGGAGTTTTGCCTGTGTAAGAAGGATGTTAGGCCTGGGTCTGTATCCTGTACATTTTACATAAACATCCACAACAATATTTATTTTGTAACTGCCAAATAATATTAATCAGGCATGCATGGGAACTTCATTTGAGATACTGTAGCAAATTTTCAGCCTTCCTTTAAAAAATTGGGGCTCCAATTTTACATCTGGTTTTGGAGACCAGAGTTGGAATGTGAAAATGTGGCTAATGGTATTTAACATTTCAAAGGTACACGTGAGCTTAGCCATAGAAATGGGTATTGTATAGGTACCCTACTCAAGGATTAGCCCTGGGAAGTAGTGTGCATCAGAGACAACCTTCTGACACTCAAATTTTCTCCTTGATCCATCTTTCTCTGGGGGTTAGTCATTAGTAAATAGGATGAAATTAAATAAGGACAAGTGCAAAGTACTCCACTTAGGAAGGAACAATCAGTTGCACACATACAAAATGGGAAATGACTGCCTAGGAAGGAATACTGCAGAAAGAGATCTGGGGGTCAGAGTGGATCACAAGCTAAATATGAGTCAACAGTGTAACGCTGTTGCAAAAAAACCAAACATCATTCTGGGATGTATTAGCAGGAGTATTGTAAGCAAGACATGAGAAGTAATTCTTCCACTCTATTCCACACTGATTAGGCCTCAGCTGGAATATTGTGTCCAGTTCTGGGCACCACATTTTAGGAAAGATGTGGACAAATTGGAGAAAGTCCAGAGAAGAGCAACAAAAATGGTTAAAGATCTAGAAAACATGACCTATGAGGGAAGATTGAAAAAGTTGGGTTTGTTTAGTCTGGAGAAGAGAAGACCGAAGGGGGACATGTTTTCAACTACATAAAATGTTTTTACAAGGAGGAGGGAGAAAAATTGTTCTTTTTAACCTCTGAAGATAGGGCAAGAAGCAAAGGTCTTAAATTGCAGCACGGTCAGTTTAGGTTGGACAATAGGAAAAACTTCCTAACTGTCAGAGTGGTTAATCACTGGAATAAACTGCCTAGGGAAGCTGTGGAATCTCCATCATTGGGGATTTTTAAGAGCAGGTTGGACAAACACTTGTCAGGGATGATCTAGATAATACTTAGTCCTGCCTTGAGTGCAGGGGACTGGACTAGATGACCTCTCAAGGTCCCGTCCAGTTTTATGATTTATTGCTGGCCCATACCAGCGGTGAATTTTGCCATCCCTGCCCTGGTTTAGGTACTCTGGTCAGCATATTAGAAAGTCAAAGCCAAGGCTCCACTCATTTTCTGTCTCCCTCTCTCTCTCTGCCCTTTTGCTCTGGAGGGAAGAATAAATGGATGCTGGATAGCCCTTTAACAGTGTATATCAAGAGCCATTAGCCAGATAGTCTCCACAGAGGTCTAAGGGTTTTTGTGGGAGGGTTTTAATCCCTACCCTAGTCCCCTAAGAAGGGGTGTAGTCCAAGTGAAAGTCTAGCCCTTACTTCATCATATGCCAAAATGTGAAAGTATGCCCTGATTTGCATATCGCACTGAATTGAGAGAAACCTCTATTTAAAATTGGTCAATAGCTATGTGTTTATTGCCAATAAAATGAATGGGGTACCCATTAGAAATGTTCCCAACATCTGCCTCCTGCTACCCCAACAAAAGGTAATTGGTTTTCCTCTAGTTTCTTGCCCTTTAATTCTTAGACTGAAAACCAGAGGTTCTCAAACTGTGGTCCACGGACCACTCCATTCAGGTGGTTCGCAGATAGTTCCATCTAAGGTGGGCGCCTGGGCGGCCACACACAAGAGAATGAAGGGCCACCCACCTAATTAGTGGAGCCGCGCTTGCATGGCTGCACTAATTAGGTGCCTGGACCCTGGAGAAGGTGCACATGTAAGGTGAGGTGGTGGCCTTGGGGGATTATGGGATAGGTGAGAAGGGGGAAGTGGGGTGAGAAGAGAGGGTAGGGGGAATTTGGGATGTGCAGGGCTGCGGTGGCCAGAGAAAGAGGCGACTTTCTCCAGCTGCCAGGGAAAGAACCCCCTCCTTCCCAGCCCCAGCTTGGGGGACTGCCATGCCGGGGGAGAGACTACTGATATTAAAATATGAGTTGTGAGTTGTGTGCTTTTATTTGTAGAACAAATACACGTTAATTATTATTTAGGGGGTTTTATATAGCACGTTTATCCAAAGGACTTTACAATGGTTAGCTAATGGTACAAACAACATTTTGGAAGATCGTTAAGTGGTTCACCAAGACCCTCAGCAATTTTCAAGTGGTCCGCAGGAAAAAAGTTTGAGAACCACTGCTTTCAACTAACTATCACTAAACCAAGGTAAGGAAGCAGATTGAGGTTGGATGCCTCAGGGGTATTCTGTGCAATGAAGATCTTTGGGAGAGCAAAGCACCTAAACACTGAAGTGATAAGAGGAGCAGAACATTGTGTGCAATGACAGAATGTATTGCTGCAAGATCTTAATAGGTGAGGAAAGTTTGCAGCATGTATCACTGCAAGACAGTCTTAATAGGTAGGGTAGTTTTGCTGCTTGAATAGATACAGTTGTATACGGAAGGTAAAGAAATAGGTCCCAGAGTCCTAATTAAGATTAGAAGTACTGTATTATCAGTTTCCCCACCATGACTAAAACACCGCAGAACACCTTTCCTATGCAGATGGTTTGTGGGGCTAGGTGGAGAGGGGAGTTGGTCCTTTTATTAAATTAATATTAATACTAGCAACCTATGCTGAAATAGAAATAGAACACATGGTTAAGGTATGCAATGGATTTGTTTATTAGATTTTTTCACCTCTAAGTACCAGTGCAGGCAAGATGAAAGAAAGGTCCAAAACCAGCAAAGTATAATGTCACATATCACAGCAGCATAATGTCACAAATGAAATACAGCCTCAGGTGGCTTAACAACAAATTAAGGATGGTTGTACACATTACAGAGATGACACCAAAGTAGTACAAATATGGCAATTAAGCACAAATTTCTCTATACTTGCAAATAACTTGTCCAGTGCATGAAGAGGAGCAGGTACATGACTATAGGAACTGGGAATAGTTGCCTGAAAATAAGAAAGCATGCTTTGATTTTTAAACAGAGAAAGGGTGGGCACCTTTGAATATGGGATTATGTAGCACTAACCTGTGGCACAATGAGTATTTAGACCACATTTTTCAATCATAGGTGCCTAAAGTTAGGTGTCTTACTAAAAGCTGTCTCAGTGTCAGGAGTGCACATCTACAGTTCCCATGGAGTTATTCCTGATTTACACTGGAGTAAGAAAAGAAACGTGTCCCATGCATTTTGACCAGTCTCCGAAAACTATGGTTTATGTGGGGCCTGTGATGGGGTACATAAACCCCACACTGGAGAACAATGGGTTAAGGAGCACCTCTGGGCCCAGGTGGCTTCCCCTGGCCAGATCTTCAAAGCCTGCAGAAGTTGGAGGAGTAGCTTGAAAGGGGGCTTAGAAGGGGGCAACCAGTGGAGAGGAACAGACTTCTGCTCTGAGCTCTGGAGAAGCAACAGTCCAGGAGCTCTTGTTGCCCAAGACCTGACCAAACATGCAAAGGAGAGATGGGTGACTGTTTGGGTTGATCAGAAACTGCATATTTCATTCCATTCTTTAATTTACTTTGTTGGGGAAAATGGAAACTCAGGTAGGAAGTGGTCCAGGAAGGAAGCTATTTAGTACACCAAGGTGCAGAACTACACTACCCACTGTTGAGCCTTGGATTAGATCCTGGTGGAGAAGTGGGCCCAGGCTTCCCTACCAACCCCTAATGGTGGGAGACCAATAGGAGTCTACCCTTGGTGGGGAATCAAGCTGGAGAAGACCCTGAACACACAAGGGACCAGGCCCCAATTCCCAGAGCTGAGATAGCCCTGAAGACCTCAAGGGCACCAACAGACTTCTCGGTTATGGACCTTTCTTTTGGATACACTGAAAGGAGTGGACTGGAATGCATGACTCAGTCAGAGGGCTGAGTCACAAGAGAAGGGACTGACCACACAGGATGGAGTTGAAGAGGAAAGGGAAGATGTCACAGAGGAGAACCACCTGCCACGCCATGTCTGAGCACTAGGCATCACTGCCACTGGGCCACAGCCCTGACTTGACACTGGTTTGGAGCTGTGCTGGCCCAGGGAAAGTTCAGGGAGTGTTATGCAGGAGATGAATAGTGGGTGCATAGAAGTTCGACCCAGACTATGCTTTGGGGCCAAGCCTATGCTTTGGACTATTTGAGAAACAGGGTGAGGCCATGACCCTCCTTCACCTGACTCCTCACCCCCTTGGGGGCAATCTGCAGCCTCAGGGATTCATACAGGAAAAAAAAAATCTATTTAGATGTCCCCTATCACCATGGTAGCTGAACTCACAGGAATTTAAAAATATAAATAATTAAAGTCTCTGCATTTCTTCTTCTGCAAGCTTGCAAGGAAACAGGTTGATAAGTTTAGGGGTTGTTTTCCAATTGTACACATAGTTACTCTTTGTAACTAGGCACAGTATTGCACTTGACCTGGCCTCCCACCCCTTTTCCTCATTTTGTGTGTTACACTGAGCTTTTGTATCTTGTCTTAAATTAGATTATTGGTTCTTTAGGGCAGGAATAGTGTTTCCCTATGTGTTTGTAAAATAGAAAACACCTAACATTTAGCATTTGTTTGGATTTTTATGACCCATTACAATCAAACTATCTAATGCTCTGGGAGCCCTTGACAAACTTTTACAAATACACTAAACAAACAGTCCAGTCAATTCCCAAAAATCAAATCAACCCACTGACAATGTAAATAATATAGAGATTAATCATTCCACTGTCCATACAGTCTCCAGCGTCCCTCACAGCTACTGCCAGACCTACTCAACTCCTATCCCTTCACAGACAAGTAAAAAGGGTGAGCCTTGCTGGATACTCCAAGGTTGGACAAGTTTGAGCTGTTTGGAGAAGAAGTGAGTTCAAAAGATGCAGAGAAGAACACTGTTCCAGCTGCTCCCTCACTCTCCTATCAGTGGGTCTTCAGCTGAGGCACTTCCATTGACTGAATTTACAATGATGTGTCTCAGAGCAAAATGATCTCTTGTGGCCTGTCCAAAGCCCATTACGGTCAATTGGAGACATTCCACTGAATTTGAAAAACTTTGGATCAGGCCCTTAAGTAAATAGATCCCTTATTATATTGTGATTCAGCCTTAAAGTGCCAAATACGACTATAGGAGAAATAGCAGTTCCTGTATGCCTGGAAATGCCAGGGCTACAAATATTCTTGCCTCTTGTGCAGGATTCTGTAGTTTTCAGAAAGGTTTGCTGAAAATATATGGAATTGCTAGATGTTTTGAGAAATGGGTTCATCCAACTTTACCAATGGTAACATAATAGTTACCATGTTTATTTACACAGTCAATGCTCCAAAATTATCTGACTACTTTGTGACTCACTGAGTGTGGAAAAAAATATGCTCACCAAATTCCATACTTTATAGAGACAGAGATCACTGGAAGGACATTCTCAAAACACAAAGCACGGCCACTTCATCATTCTTCTGCTCAACATCCATGCATGCTTAATTACCAAAAAGAACAGCTACAGTGCCCTCTAGTCAAGCCCCTCTAGGCTGCTCTTTCCTGCTATGAAGTGGAGATAAATTCCAAAAGAAAGTTGGGTGAAAAGCTGCTCCCTCTCTTCCTTTCACCCTCCTCACTAGGATCATACTTGCCAAAAGCCCCAAGATGAACAAAATTTAATTGTTCACCAGTCACAGCTTTTCTATAAATGTCATGGCTTTTTATTCCATCATCTTGTAGTCCTGCAAGTCATTACTCACAGGCAACTCCTTCTTTACAGAAACCTCAGAAAGGAACCTCTTCTATTTCCAGGAGCACCTGTTCCACACCTCTCTCCCCCCTAGGTACTCACTCCAGTACATAAAGTCACTTCATAGTCATACAGGAAGACAATGAATAATTATTTGGCCACAAAAATAGTGAGAATGATTTTATAGTCTAGTAGTTTGGGATTCACGTGGGTGGGGAAAGACTCATATTCCATGCTCTGCCCTAATGAATAATTATTTCTAAATGGTGGGACAACTTCTACAGGAGACATTGAGGGAGACCAATACCAGGATATCCCATAGCCCTGTGGTTATGTCACTCTTCAGATCACAGTCTTCCACATCCCAGGTGAATGCTCTCATCACTGGGTTTAAGATTGTAATGTTGGTCATTGCCATCCTCTTGCACCATGACATTTTGTGAAATGCCTCCTTTGCTTTTAACAAAATGCCCAAAATTGAAACAAGAATGACCTGAAGAAGAGCTCTCTGTAAGCTCGAAAGTTTGTCTCTCTCACCAACATAAGTTGGTCTGATAAAAGAGATTACCTCACCCATCTTGTCTCTCCAAAACTGAAACAAATTTTTTCATGTTTTGTTTCAACATTGCCAATATGTTTCATTATTTTTTCAGTTCAGTCAAAACTGTTCTGTGAACTTGACACATATTTGAAAATAATTCTGGTTCTACTCAAATTGCATTTTTTGGGGTACATTTATTTGCTTCCCTCCCCCCCAACCTCTACTTTACAATTCAGACCACAGAATTTACCAATAAGAATGCAAACCTGAGAATTCTCAGAAAACTCAAACTGTGCTCAAAATAGTAAGTTCTAAACTTTGGAGAGGATGAACTGTATTCTTCATAAAGGTTGAATCTCTTCTATAAGTGAAATACTTGTCTCAACAATACACAGACATATGTGCATGCAGGTATGCACACTTCTAAGAAAAATAGTCTATATTACTAATCTAAAAGACTTCACTTTAAATATAATTGGTTCACTCTGGGATCAGCATTACAGATTAATTTTATAATCCTCTTTAGCTTGCTTTGTTTTAAGATTTATGGCTACAGTACTAAGGTCTAAGGTATACTTATAGCAGCATTTGCAAGCTAATACATGATTATCTCCTCCTAGTCTCATGTTTGCAATTTCTACATGATCATTTTACTTTAATTGTTTAATTGCTACAGTATTTTCTCACTCAGATCCATTAGAGTGACAATACATATTCCCAGCAGTTTTTACAATTCTCAGTTTCTAAAGTGCTTTAGCAAACATTATACATTAGGAAGTCTTCATACATTATTTGTGTAATTATTCTTGTTTGTTGTTTTGTGATAAATATGTATGTTGCCCAAAATACACAAGGATTCCTGCCCATAATCTTTGTCATTCTGATGTATATTTCAAAGGAAACTTGTAGCTAGGTACCACCACTGATTGATTATCTGCAGTATTTTTCAACTATAATTTACTAAACTGCTAATTATTAACTATTTTCTACACCTTACCAAAAAAGTCAGCTAAACTTAAGTTTAATGAGCTGTCATCATCTTGTTGTTCTACTGAATTACAGGGGGATTTTCAGTCACATGGATCAATAGAACTAAAGAATCTCGCAGCTGGCAACTAATAATTAAAAATTAGCTCTTCTAATGAAAAAAAGATTCATTTGTTTTATCAGTAGCTTTGTCTAGAGAGAGAGATGCTGTTTTTCTCTGTCTCTGGAATTGTGGTACCTGTTTTTGCATTCAAAAAATACAATGGCTAAGTTCCCAGAGGGGGCTTTGAACCTAACTGGGTGTCCAACCTCCTGAAGAGTTTTGCAAATCTCAGGCAACAGATAATCTGCCTATGGCTACACATAGTCATACGCCTGCATTGGTCTGTAAATTTGGGACCTAGAGCTGCACAATGAGAAAAATAATTAAAGCGCTCAACCCCCCCCCTCCCCCCAGCCATTTACAGGTCCCATGATGAATCTTACTAGAAATACAAAATAGCATTTTATCAATAAAATTGATTTCCACTATTAGCAGATGTTGACATTTCAGATGCAGACTTTTGTCACCTGGCTCTAATAGTAAGGTACCATGACTCCTACTTTTCTTTTCCATATGCAGTATGGGGCTGTTTTATGATTGTACACTAGATATTCCAATGGCAGCCAATGAGTTCTGTTATATTTTGTGTAGGTTCTTAGTTTGTGTTTAGCACCATAGTAGCTGAGAACTGACAGTGGTTATGGTACAATGCAAGAACCCAACTAAGTAGATGTCAGTACTTTCAGCAGACAAAAAGGGATTACTTTTTTTGTTTCAGAGTCAACCTGTTTACCCTGGAGTAGAGCTCAGTGGCATACAGCTCTCTCCTTTTCAGTGTGGATTCCAGGTAGCTTTTCTTTTACAATGAACAGGAATATTGTATGAACTGCAAAATGAAACTTTTAATCACACTTATGAATAGTTCCACTTTTTTTTTTTTACTACAGAGCTCAAAATATGACAGAAGTATTTCTTCATTTACAATCTACCCTCGTCTGCCTCAATATTTTACACTCAGTGTACAGTAAGTTTTGCCTTAAAGTACATCAGACTTACCTGAAGAAATGGCTCCCTTTGGGCAAGCAGGTAGAAATATCTTCAGTGAGGACAGGCGACTTCTGTTATTATTGATCTGTTTGTCTTAATATACATCAATCATATTTATAAATGTGTGAATATAAAAATATGCACATACAGGGCTTAATTCTGTTCCATTGCTCAAGCCCAGGGTGAGAAAGTAAGAGATGGATGAAAATAATCCTTATAATTAATCAGAAGAAAATAGCCCTTAGTAAAGGTTTTTATGGGGATATTTTCAAATTGATATGTGAAGTTTAGGCCAGAAGCCTGACATGTCAACATCTTTATACAGTTACTGTTTCATTGAGGTAATACAATTATCTGAATGAAACTGTAACCTATGGAGTTACTGCTGACACATCCATAATATTATACGTTATCTAATATACATGCACCACATCTATGAGCTTGTTCCTAATCACCCTTATTCACATGAGTAGTCCTTACTTTTGAGCGTAATCCTAGTGTCTTCAACAGGGCTATTGATATGAGCAAGAGGCTTGCAGGATAGAACTTGTTGATTTAAAAGGAGCAACATGTAGATTTAAAAGTAGCAACATGTTTGTTAAAAATTTTTATATTCAGACTGAATGAGGTTGATGACACTATACATGCCTTGGGGGGGAAATCAGTACAGTATAAAGAGAAAAAAAAAACACCCTTTTTTTCTTAGATGATTTTATTGACATTGTAACAGCTCTATAGGGAGCAAGTAGAAGGTTGATTGATTCATTATGTCAAATATATCTGTAAATTTGGTATTAAGAGGGAATTTTTCAGCAGCGAGAGTTTATTGACCAAATATTTTAGTGACTGGCAAAAACCATGATAAGGTGGAATTTCACTTCTGAGACATGGAAAGGGGATAATCAGAATGCAATTTTATCTAATGGCTACAATGAAAATATTAACAGTTTCTGCCTTTGACTGAGGTCACATTAAAATAAAATAAATACAATAATAATAGTATTAATGATAGACCATCACAGCTGATAGACTGGAAGGTGTCATGTCACTTTGAAATCTTGAACTATTCACTATCAAGATAGACTGTATTATATGCTTTATCAGTTAAAACAATGCCCTGTATTCAATTAAGGCCTGAGTCTGCAAGATGATGAACACCCTCCATTCCACTAAAGTCAACAGGGGGTAAGAGCGTACATTGCAGAAATGAGTCCTAAGATGACAACATTTCTGAAGTCCTAATCATGAGATATCAGAAAATAATACCCAAGGGTTTTTTTTAAGTTGCTAATGAATGTATTAAAAAGAGATTGGGTTTATGGCCAGATACTTTTAGACCTAACATTTTAGTGTTTTTTTTTAATTTAATAAAACAATATTACAAGCCTTAATATGAACAAAAATGCTTTCATATTTTTTAATTCAGAGAAAAGTTGGTAATTTTCTCCCCAAATTGGATGTTGCATATTGGAACACAAACTCAACTACTGGGCCAGTATTGCCAACCCCAAGCATTGAAAAATCTAAGTCAGGCCTCTCAGAATCATGAGCCTGTCTTAATCATTACATATTAAAAATAATGAAGAGTGGATTTTTTTTTCCTTATGATCTTTGAGTCTTTGGGGGTAACATTCAAACTTTCTCCACAATCAAAGGGCTAGAAAATTTACTGTTTCCTCCTACTTTCCAAGGGTGAGGATTTGGAGGCTTGTGCAGAAGGAATTTGGGCAAGGCAAACAATCTCCACAGCGGAAAATTAAGGGCTTGTTTAAACTGGCAATTTACAGCTCTGCAACTTTCTCGCTGAGGGGTGTGAAAAAAACATCCCCCTGAGCGCAGCAAGTTGCAGTGCTGTAAAGTGCCAGTGTAGACAGTGCCCCAGCGCTGGGAGCCGCGCCCCCCATGGAGGTGGGTTTTGCAGAGCACAGGGAGAGCTGTCTTCCAGCGCTACGCCACAACCGCACAAGCCACGTTAACGCACTGCCGCGGCAGCTCTTTAGCATTGCCAGTGTAGACTAGTCCTAAGTGATTCATATGGATTAAGAAACATGCTAATCACAGACTCCCATTTTTCAGTGGAATCATGTTCAATTATTTCTCTCATTTAGCTGATAGCTGAATCATAGGAAAACAATAGTTCAGTCGGAGCTGGCCATTGGCCATTCCATACTCTGGAATGTTCTCAGTGACGTTATTTCTTCATCTAGCTTTGCAATGTGACTGTCAGGCTTAGATAATGAAAGTGTTTTTCCTCTAGCGATAGCCCCAAAGAAAGAAAAATAAAAGGACTTTATGTCAACATTAGTATTCAGCTGTTATTTGCCATTGGCTTGGACTCAAATCTTTCCACATGTAAAATGTAAGTTGCTCATGTCTGAGAGGAAGAAACCATTTTAACTTCAAAGGTGACCCAATCAACATATACAAGTGGGGCCATGGCAGCAAAATTATGCTTTGATCTAAATAAGCTGATCCTACATACAGACTTTTTCCCCCCAGTTTTACATTTTTCTGAAAATTTTCTTAGACCTTCTTAAACTAAGACTCTAAACAGTTAGAAATGGTTGATGTTTCCCAATATTCTTTAGTTAAAAATAATCCTTGTCATTCTCTTCTCACCCCCATAATACATACATAAGAATGCAATATGATTCTTCATGCTGATTAGATAGCTAGATGGACAGAATCGTGTTTGCTCCTGAAACACCCCCTAGAAGCAAATACAATTTTACAACATTGCTATACGCACCCCATTCCCTCCCCATCCTCAGTAATTGACTGTCCAGCCGTTATTACACAGTGCCACACCCTGGTCTAGCTCCCCTTGAGGATGAACACCAGTCTGTTTTGTTTGGATCCAGCCACTGGATCCCACATGCTTCCAGGCTAGCTGGGTATGGACTGGGTCCAGGCACTGCCTCTGGGCCTCTGAACACTCTGGGGTGCAGATCCTCTTAGCACCCTTTCCTGAGATATGGAACTCTCCAGATTAAATGTCCTGCCCTGAAACTACTCCTGGACCTTTTAAGCCTTTCCAGTCTGAACTGTGCACTCCCCACAAAACTGTGGACCCTCTGGCTTATTTGTTAACCCTTTCAGGGGCACACTACGCCAGTTTAAAGCAAGGATACACACACGTGTTGAACAGGAATTCTAAAGCCACAGTAACTTTTACTCTCAAAGCATGCAAGGGTTACAGACCTTTAGATAGAACATCAAAAAAGTATACAGGGTCTCATGAGTCTATGCCTTGTGGCCTTCTGTGAGTCCTTAGGCCGGTTGTGAGGTTGGTATGCCCCTCCCAGCCACTGCCCCTGCATAGTCTTCCAGTTGTCAATCAATAAACAGCTAGTGAGAAGGTGGTGACTTGGACATATGAAACTTTGTCAGGTGACCTCCTAAGCAACTTCAAAACCCTTATCAGGTGATTAGTTGCTTGACTCTAATCCTTCCTAGGGTCCCAACTGAGAAAACAATTTTTCCAGGACTGCAACCAGACTGTTGTTCTGGGATGAACCCATTTGAATGGAGGACCATCAAGACAGATGACACTTGATATCTTTATATTATTATCCTGTCTGCTAAAGGTAAGGAATTCTTCTAACACTTTCTGGGTGTCCAAGCTCAAGATGGAAACTACCGTGCAAAAGTGATGGGCATAGAACAGTCCATTATCAAAGTGGCATTCACAAAACAGAATGGAGTTTACAGATGGTTAGAGATATGCAGATAAATACTAATTTGTCACATTTAGTTTTGCAAATGTGTATTCAAATAAGAATTTTAGCTATTCCTGGATACTCAGGTAGCAGCTATGACTAAAATTTCCTTGCCTTTCTCACAACCCAATCTGTGCTTGGAAAAAGCAATATGATTTTATTTTCTTTCTAGTGCAGATCTCACTACAATTACCCATACTTCAAGATTTTTCACTGCGTAGGAAAGATAGGACGTATGGCAAGAGACTACCCTGCCTTAACCAGGAAATCTTCATTGATTTGAAACTCAAACAAAAAGTGGAAACTAGGTCAAATTACAAAGGATGAGTATACACAAATGACACAAGTATGTAGGGAAAAAAATCAGAAAGGCCAAGGCACAAAATGAGATTAAGCTAGTTAAAGATATAAAGGATAACAAGAACATAACTACAAAAACATTAGACGCAAGAGGAAGACCAAGGACAGGGTAAGCCCATTATTCAATAATGGGGGGGGGGAGAGAGGGAGATGGGACAATAACAAAAAAATGTGGAAATGGCAGAAATGCCAAATGGCTTTTTTGTTTCTTTTCCACTGAAAAGGTAAGTACCAAAAGGACATCTAATTTAGTGAATGCCAGTGAAAATGAGGTAGGATCAGAGGCTAATTTAGGGAAAGAACAAGTTAAAATTACTTAAACGAATCACCAGAGCCTGGTGAAATACATTCTAGATTACTCAAAGAGATGACTGAGGAGATATCTGAGCCATTAGCAATTATCTTTGAAAAGTCATGGAAGACAGGTGAGATTCCAGAAGACAGGAAAAAGAGCAAATACAGTATTAATCTATTAAAAGAGGAATAAGGACAACCTGGGGAATTACAGACCAGTCATCTTAACTACAGTAGCAGAAAGATAATGGAGCAAATATTTAAGCAATCCATTTGCAGACACCTAGAAGATAATAAGGTGATAAGTAACAGTCAGCATGGATTTGTCAAGAACAAATCCTGTCAAACCAACTAAATAGCATTGTTGTTGTTTTTTGACAGGGTAACAAGCCTTGTAGATAGGAAGGAAGTGGTACATGTGTTATATCTTGACTTTAATAAGGCTTTCAATACTGTCTTACACAACCTCCTCATAAACAAACTAGGGAAATACAATCTAGATAGAGCTACTAAAAGGTGGGTGCATAACTGGTGGGAAACCATTCCCGCGGAGGAGTTATCAGTGCTTCACAGTCAAGCTGCAAGGAAATATTGAGTGGCGTCCCTCAGGGATCAATTCTTGGTCTGTTCAATATCTTCATTAATGATTTAGATAATGGCATAGAGAATACACAGATGATTTGCAGATGATACCAAGTTTGCAGATGATACCAAGCTGGGAGGTGTTGCAAGTGCTTTGGAGGATAGGATTAAAATTCAAAATGATCTGGACAAACTGGAGAAATGGTCTGAAATAAATAGGATGAAATTCAATAAGGACAAATGCAAAATACTCCACTTAGGAAGGAACAATCAGTCACACACATACAAAATGGGAAATGACTGCCTAGGAAGGAGTACTGTGGAAAGGGATCTGGGGGTCATAGTGGATCACAAGCTAAATGTGAGTCAACAGGGTAACACTGTTGCAGAAAAAAAGCAAATGTTGTTCTGGGATGTACTAGCAGGAGTGTTGTAAGCAAGACATGAGAAGTAATTCTTCCACTCTACTCCATTCTGATTAGGCCCCAACTGAAATATTGTGTCCAGTTCTGGGTGCCACATTTCAGGAAAGATGTAGACAAACTTGAAACATTCCAGAGAAGAGCAACAGAAATGATTAAAGGTCTAGAAAACATGACACATGAAAATATTGGTTTTC
This sequence comes from Lepidochelys olivacea, assembly GCF_965140295.1. NCBI lineage: Eukaryota > Metazoa > Chordata > Testudines > Cheloniidae > Lepidochelys > Lepidochelys olivacea. The sequence goes on from NC_140411.1 coordinate 175,576,790, forward strand.
TTAGTCTGGAGAAGAGAAGACTGCGAGGGGACATGATAACAGTTTTCAAGTACACAAAAGGTTGTTACAAGGAGGAGGGAGAAAAATTGTACTCTTTAACCACGGAGGATCGTACAAGAAACAAACTGCCCTTTCTCCAATTTTTAAGTTAAATATTAGGAAAAACTTCCTAACTGTCAGGGTGGTTAAGCACTGGAATAAATTGCTAAGGGAGGTTGTGGAATCTCTTTCATTGGAGATTTTTCAAGAGCAGGTTAGACAAACACCTATCAGGGATGGTCTATATAATACTTAGTCCTGCCAGGAGTGCAGGGGCCTGGACTAAATGATCTCCCAAGGTCCTTTCCAGTCCCATGATACTATGATTAGACACTACTGCATGACAGTCTACATGGGAGTACATATATCTAAAGACATTCAGAAACTTCAGTTCATGCAAAATGGAATTCCCTGTCTGTTAAGAAGTGCTTCACAGAGTGAACATAGTACATGTTTGGTCTGTAGCCTGTACTAACTTCCAGTTAATTTCTGTATGGAATTTAAGGTGTTGATTTTCACCTATAAAGCCTTAAATGATTTGTGACCTGAATACTGTAGAGACCACCTCAGTCTTTGTTTGATAATGCTGCATCTGTAATCAGCATAGGCTATCAAGCTAACACTTCTTCAACACTTAGCATTAGCGATCATTCACCATTTGGTCTATTCCTGCTCAACCGCAAAGGTTGAGGGCCTAAGAATCCAACACCAGAACAGATTTGATGAACCCATGTAATAGAGGGTTTGACTCTGGGCTGCTTCCACCCCTTGGTTACAAGCCACCTGGAGAATGGCATTCACTGGAACATCTTGTGGCATCCTTGCAACATGTCTGAAAAGCATAAGACACTGCCTGAAGACAATGACACCAGTAGTCTGTAGACCCGAGCAACCATAAAGATCTGCATTACAGATGAAATCATTCCACTTTATGCCCAATACACAACATTGACATTGTGTGGAAAGCCTCCAGTTTTGTCCAGTCTGTGTGGCGTAGTGTCCATGTTTTGCAGCTGTACAACTGTATGGGAAGGATACTGCTCAAATAAATCGTGAACTTTGGTCTCATACTAAGATGATGTTGAGTCCATATCTGTTGTAAATGGTCCATGGCAGATGCTGCGATGCAAATCCAATGGAGAACCTCCATGTGAGAAGTGGAGGAGCTGGTACGTATAGAACCAAGACAGCCAAAGCTGGAAACTGATTCAACAGTTTCATTGTTCAAAGAGATTGGAGTCACGGGTGGACCTGGTCCTAGATTTTGTAGTTTTGTCTTTGACCATGAAACATGGAGAGCAATCTTAGCTGACTCCTCCTCCATACACTGGAGTGCCTCACAAAACCTGCCAGGGCTCTGTGCTAAAAGAACAACGTCATTAGTGTAGTCAAGGTCTGTGGTCACCAATCTCCATGCCTGTGGACCTGACAGAATGCTGCATTATGAAATCCATTGCCTGACAAAAGAGTGCAGGGGCCAAAACACAATCCTGACTAACGCCAGATACTGGTTTAAAAGACGCGGACATCGGGTTCCCCAGATGAACATGGGTAGGGGTTCCATTTTGCAGTTCTCTTATCAAATCCAGCAGAGTGGTAGGGATACCTATGCCCTTTAAGGACTTCCATAACACGACATGGTCTACTGAATCAAATGCAGACTTAAGATCAACGTACGCACCATGCAGGGGCTTCCTGAACTCGCGATGTATCTCCGATAACAAGCAAAGGGCCAAAATTGTGTCTAATCTGGACCTGTTCCTCATAAAGCCTGACTGTTGGGGATGATGCTTCGGATGTAGCAAAGGCTCCAGGCATGCCAGCAAACCATGTGCAAACACCTTCCCTGGAATGGAGAGCAAAGTGTTTGGCCTGTAGCTTTTACATTCACTGCACGGTCCCTTGCCCTTATAGAGTGAGATCACAATACCATCCTTCCAGGTGGTTGGCGGTGTTCCAGTTCTCCACACCAGATGAAAGATGGCCAAAATTGATTCTGCCACAGGATCAATAGCACATTTTTGCAGCTCTGAGGGGATGCCATGAGCACCGGCTGCGCATCCATTTTTCTGTTTAGAGATGGCACACGTCACTTCATCCAGTGTTGGTGCATCAGGACAAATGTCTGGATCCAGAACCACAGTGACTGCTAGATCATTCAGCTCTGAACAAGTGGCAGCTGGAGGATGGTTCAGGACACTGTGATAATGTTTCACCCATAACGAGAGAATCCGCTGAGGTTGTGAATGGTGTGGAATGCTGGCTTCAAGTCGCCTCTGGCTAAGCCAAATTCGACATAATCTGCCACTTGGTTATAACATGCCTTGTGATCACTGAGTGCCAGGGTGTTAAATTTTTGCTTCAGCTGATTATGAGTGCGCTTATCACCACACTGATGAGCTGCGACCTTCAATTTAATTATCTGGAAGGCCTTCTCTGATAGGCATCGTTGGCATGCTGGATGCCTATAGCCAGTCATCTGCTCAACAGATTGGTTGAAGGTAGAGATGAACAGGGACCAGGCAACCTCCACATTGTCTGGCAGATTAGCTAGACATGAGAATCTGTTGCTGACATCAATACAAAACCTGTTGTCTAAACCTGGCACACGGAGTGCATCAATGTCAAGCTTATTCATCATCTCAGTGGACTGCTGGCTGGAATATCAATACCATATGGTGACCACTAGATGGTGATCTGTGTTCGCTGCTCATTACACACCACAATATTCTCTGCAGGAGGTGAGGTGATGCCTATCGCATGTGGTGCAACTCCTTCTGAATGACGCCATCATGAGAGATCCATGACATCTGGTGTATGCGTTGCCGCTTGAACCATGACCCAAAAATGGAAAGATTCTGGGAGGCACAGAATGTAAGCAAGCAACAAGAGCTATCATTGGGTGTGCCTAAACCATAATGAGCAATGACCTGTTCAAACCCAGTTTGCAGGGAGCCAGTAAACTGCATTCAGCTAACACTGCCCCAGGTTTAATGAGAATGTGCTGGAAACATCACATATTCCATGAGGGGCCTTTCATTTGAAAAGTCATTTGACCCTTGATGTGACAAAACTCAGATTTGATGACTTTCAATGCTGCCTGCAAAACTTATTTTGGGTGCTTTTGCTGAAGGGTGGGGGGGGGGGTGGGAGAGGCTTAGGAATACATGATGACTACATGAGAGGGGTTATATAGAGTTCAAAATGGAATTTTCAATCTGTGGAAAATTGACATTCAAAATTTACTTTTGTTCCAAATTTTCATAGAATCATAGGCTCATAGAATATCAGGGTTGGAAGGGACCTTAGGAGGTCATCTAGTCCAACCGCCTGCTCAAAGCAGGACCAATCCCCAACTAAATCATCCCAATCAGGGCTTTGTCAAGCCTGACCTTAAAAACCTCAAATGAAGGAGATTCCATCACCTCCCTAGGTAACACATTCCTGATTTTACAGAGGTGATTTTTACGTTTTTTAAAAATAAAATCCTTCTTTTCAGAACCTGACTGACTGTCTATTGTCCTAAGACCCAGGGGTTTGGGTCTGTGATCGCTTTGTAACCAATTGGTTAGGAAATTATTCTAAAGCCTCCCCAGGAAAGGGGTATAAGTGTTTGGGGGGATATTTTGAGGGAATAGGAACTCCAAGTGGTCTTTTCCCTGATTCTTTGTTAAATCACTTGGTGGTGGCAGCATACCCTCCAAGGGCAAATAATTTGTGCCTTGGGGAAGTTTCAACCTAAACTGGTAGAAATAAGCTTAGGGAATCTTTCATGCTGGTCCCCACATCTGTACCCTAGAGTTCAGAGTGGGGAGGGAACCCTGAAAAACCACCAGACCAGGGAGATGAGGTTGACGAGTCTTTCTTCCGGCAACTAATGGAAGTTAGTAGATCGTAGGCCTTGGTTATCATGGGAGACTTCAATCACCCTGATATCTGCTGGGAGAGCAATAAAGTGGTGCACAGACAATCCAAGAAGTTTTTGGAAAGTGTAGGGGGACAATTTCCTGGTGCAAGTGCTGGAGGAACCAACTAGGGGCAGAACTCTTTTTGACCTGGTGCTCAGAAACTGGGAAGAATTAGTAGGGGAAGCAAAAGTGGAGGGGAACCTGGGAGGTAGTGACCATGAGATGGTCGAGGTCAGGATCCTGACACAAGGAAAAAGAAGAAAGGAGAGCAGCAGAATACAGACCCTGGACTTCAAAAAAGAAGACTTTGACTCCCTTAGGGAACTGATGGGCAGGATCCCCTGGGAGAATAATATGACAGGGAAAGGAGTCCAGGAGAGCTGTCTGTATTTTAAAGAATCCTTACTGAGGTTACAGGAACAAACCATCCCGATGTGTAGAAAGAATAGTAAATATGGCAGGAGACTAGCTTGGCTTAACAATGAAATCCTTGCTGATCTTAAACACAAAAAAAGAAGCTTACAAGAAGTGGAAGATTGGACAAATGACCAGGGAGGAGTATACAAAAACTGCTCGGGCATGCAGGAGTGAAATCAGGAAGGCCAAATCACACTTGGAGTTGCAGCTAGCAAGAGATTTTAAGGGTAACAAGAAGGGTTTCTTCAGATATGTTAGCAAAAAGAAGAAAGTCAGGGAAAGTGTGGGCCCCTTACTGAATGAGGGAGGCAACCTAGTGACAGAGGATGTGGAAAAAGCTAATGTACTCAATGCTTTTTTTGCCTCTGTCTTCACGAACAAGGTCAGCTCCCAGACTACTGCACTGGGCAGCACAGCATGGGGAGGAGATAACCAGCCCTCTGTGGAGAAAGAAGTGGTTCAGGACTATTTAGAAAAGCTGGAAAAGTCCATGGGGCTGGATGCTCTGCATCCGAGAGTGCTAAAGGAGTTGGTGGATGTGATTGCAGAGCCATTGGCCATTATCTTTGAAAACTCATGGCGATCAGGGGAGGTCCTGGACGACTGGAAAAAGGCTAATGTACTGCCCATCTTTAAAAAAGGGAAGAAGGAGGATCCCGGGAACTACAGGAAAGTCAGCCTCTCCTCAATCCCTGGAAAAATCATGGAGCAGGTCCTCAAGGAATCAATTCTGAAGCACTTTGAGGAGAGGAAAGCGATCAAGAACAGTCAGCACGGATTCAACAAGGGCAAGTCATGCCTGACTAATCTAATTGCCTTCTATGACTAGATAGCTGGATCTGTGGATGAGGGGAGAGCAGTAGACATGTTATTCCTTGACTTTAGCAAAGCTTTTGATACGGTCTCCCACAGTATTCTTGCCAGCAAGTTAAAGAAGTATGGGCTGGATGAATGGACCATAAGGTGGATAGTAAGCTGGCTAGATCGTCGGGCTCAACGGGTAGTGATCAATGGCTCCATGTCTAGCCGGCAGCCGGTATCTAGCGGCGTGCCCCCAGGGTCGGTCCTGGGGCCGGTTTTGCTCAATATCTTCATTAATGATCTGGAGGATGGCATGGACTGCACCCTCAGCAAGCAAGCAGATGACACTAAACTGGGAGGAGAGGTAGATATGCTGGAGGGTAGGGATCGGATACAGAGGGACCTAGACAAATTAGAGGATTGGGCCAAAATAAATCTGATGAGGTTCAAGAAGGACAAGTGCAGAGTCCTGCACTTAGGAAGGAAGAATCCCATGCACTGCTACAGACTAGGGACCAAGTGACTAGGCAGCAGTTCTTCAGAAGAGAACTTAGGGGTTACAGTGGACAAGAAGCTGTATAGGAGTCAATAGTGTGCCCTTGTTGCCAAGAAGGCTAGCAGCATTTTGGGCTGTATAAGTAGAGGCATTGCCAGCAGATCAAGGGTTGTGATTGTTACCCTCTATTCAACATTGGTGAGGTCTCATCTGGTGTACTGTGTCCAGTTTTGGGCCCCACACAACAAGAAAGATGTGGAAAAATTGGAAAGCGTCCAGTGGAGGGGCAACAAAAATGATTAGGGGACTGGAACACATGACTTATGAGGAGAGGTTGAGGGAACTGGGATTCTTCAGTCTGCAGAAGAGGAGAATGAGAGGGGATTTGATAGCTGCTTTCAACTACCTGAAAGGGGGTTCCAAAGAGGATGGATATAGACTGTTTTCAGTGGTAGCAGATGACAGAACAAGGAGTAATGATCTCAAGTTGTAGTGGGAGAGGTTTAGGTTGGATATTAGAAAACCTTTTTCACCAGGAGGGTGGTGAAGCACTGGAATGTGTAACCTAGGGAGGTGGTGGAATCACCTTCCTTTGAGGTTTTTTAAGGTCAGGCTTGACAAAGCCCTGGCTGGGATGATTTAGTTGGGGATTGGTCAAGCTTTGAGCAGGGGGTTGGACTAGATGATCTCCTGAAGTCCCTTCCAACCCTGATATTCTATGATCCTATGAAATCCTTGTTGGCCTGATAGGACTTTCTATAACTCACATCAGCACCTGTGCTGAAAACTAAATTGCAGGACCACGTTTCACTTATTTTGGGAGAGTTGCTTGTTTGTTCACATACAGTGCTGCTGTAGCACTTTAGTGAAGATGCTATTACACTTTTGGCTGTAGCATTTCATTGGACTTCCAGTCCACTGACAATTAATGGAGAAACCACTACCAGCTATTCCTCTGATGGAGCTCCAGTTGATTTTTACAGAACCCTCTGGTGAAACTAGAGTTGACCTTTCATAGCCTCTTTTTTATGACTTTTTCTTATCCTGTCTCTCTTTAAATTAAGGTTGGGTGTTGAGCTTCCTGTACTGGCCCCTCTGCTACGAGTGGCACACTTATTGAATCCAGAGAAAAAGATAGGTAGTATCAACTGTGACAGATACTGCAACCCCATGCAGTATGTTTGGGGTCCATTGTATTAAATGTATATATAGTTCATGTTTAATTGTGTTCTACTGCGGGGGGGAAGCATTAAGAGGGAGTTACTGTCACAGCTATCAGAACTAAAAAGAGTGTGGGCAATATATATTGTAAATATTTTGTGCCAGATTCTCAGCTGATGTAAATTGAGTTCAATGGAACTGTGACAGTTTACAGCAGCTGAGGATCAGCCCCATTTGTGGTGACCTATACAAGATCAGAATAGCCAAGTGCCAAATTATAGTTTAGTAATGATTCATTAAAAATGACATTTACTGGGGAAAATCCTGTTTTAATGTTTTTCTGAGCTGGTAAGCTGTTGGTATCATAGTAAGCAACTTTTCAAGAAAGAATTCAAATTCTTTATTCCTTCCCCTTGTGGGAGGAACATAATTTCTGATTGTATTAGTTTAATCTCTCTCACAAAACTGATTCAGCTCATCTGTCATTTTCAACCATACCTGAAACTATTTTAAATATTATTTGTCAGTTGAGAGGACTTGAAATGCAAGCTGTCAAGAGTAGTTTTCAAAAAAGTGTTTCTCCAACTTAGCATAGTCTTGTGTGCCTGGTCAGCATTTTTGCAATTTCATGTTCCCAACATGTATTTCCCATTTAACACCCATGAGGCTATTATTTACATCTTACAAATTAGTATTTTACTTAATAATATATTAGCTAAATTCCTTCTTGCAAAATTAAGGTTTCTTGGAGCTGCTGTTTCACAAACACTAATAAGTAATTAATTACAGTAGCAGGTGTAAGGAGGTCTATAAAAATAGGTCTTTTTAGTGGTCTGATTATACATAATTTCAAATATTTAATTTCTTTGGTTTTTGATACTTATCTACCTTTGTAATTTCTATCTGAGCTATAAAGTGCATTTCAATAATGAATATTGATAATGTGTAGCAGTTTTACCAATGTGCATGAGTAAGCAATGGTAATAGCTGCAATATGTTTACAGTTAAATTATCTGAGGTAAATGCAAGTGGCAAGAAATAATTAAAAAAAAACTTGAAAGAGAATAAAGCAGTATAATTTTATTAAGTGCTTAACAACCAGTTCATTAGTAAAATAAAAAAAACCCAAACATGCCTCAAATAGATTGAGTCAGAGTCCATCAAGATATCCCTGGAAATTCTCCCAGGACAAACTCTTCACACAGCTGGGCCTGATCTTAGGAGATGACCTCAGGCCCATATCATATGTATCTCAACCCTGACCATCACCTGACCGAAGCAGTTGTATCAGTGTTTTTTCTCTCTCTCCTCTCTGGCAGTTGAGACAACAGTTTTGGTTCACTCATGAAGATTCATGTACCCAGACTGTTCAGAATGCAATAGTGAAGAAAGCGGCATAGTAGTAGCACAAGTTTGTTGTTAAGCTAGTTAGACACCGCAGATACCAGCTCACCACAATGATTAATGACCTACTTCCTAAGTGCCCTCTTTCCACTTTCTCCCTGTAACACTTTGGTTCACTGATGAACTATATTAACTAAGGCATGAAATAGGAGATTGTGCCTGCACAGAGTGCCTGAGGCAAGCAAGAGCAGGGGTTCGTTGCCCGGTGTGCATCACCCAATAGTCACAACGGGGTGGAGAAGTAGAAAAGTTTATTTGGAATTCCAAAGAAAGGTACAGGGAGAGAAATCTCAAATCCTGCACACCAGAGCAGATCATTACACACACTTTTATATTCTTTAATGCTACTGCACTACACATCAGCCAATCAAAGCTTTGCACATATACTTTGCCTTCCGTATATGGGTTACAACAATGTTTATTTCCTGCAACCTCTAACAAGCATTCCTAGCAACTTAAACAACCAGCACATCCTGCCTGGCCTTGAAGCTTTCTCCTCCTGTTATCTTAACTTGGCGTCAGCAAACCCTACGCTATGGAACATTATCTGTGGCTGCAACATTATTTTAAAAGCAAAAGAGCTTATTCAGGCCAGCCAGGCCTGAGTTCCATTAAGGGGGGTTTGAAAAGAAGCCCCTGGGCCTAGAGCACAGAGGCTTCCTCGACCCTCATGGTCTTCCATCCCCTTGACTTAACCCCATGCCCTGGGGCCCCAACAAGATGAATATAGGAATGGCTTCTACCATTTCAGCTACTTAGAAGACTGAATTCTTTCCTCTCAGCTGCAGATTTAGCAATAGAAATGCATGCTATATCCCATACACCAATGTAGTGTAACTGGGTTAACTGTGAAGGCCACATAGGAACCAAGATGGTGTACGAGGTAAGACAGACAGACCAATGAGAGCACACCACATCAATGCTCCTTTCCTCAAGCTGGATTCTTATCAGATTCCAGATCCCTCCACAGACTAGGGCTTTCTATCTTGGGGAAAACTTGTGGCATGGATCCACAGGTATGCTTTGCCTCTGACCTTCATATAGTCTTTCTGGGAGGGTATCCCTTTTATTGACAGGCACTAGGCTTTTTTTCTCCCCAGGATGAGCCATTATCCCAATGCTGGGTTACTAGCTTAAACATCCTTGTGTCTCACCATGGCTCTTCCAGTAAGTCCAAAAGAATATGAATTCCTGTAAGAGACTTATCATAGAATCATAGAAGATTAGGGTTGGAAGACATCTCAGGAGGTCGTCTAGTCCAACCCCCTGCTCAAAGCAGGACCAACCCCAACTAAATCATCCCAGCCAGGGCTCTATCAAGCCAAGCCTTAAAAACTTCTAAGGATGGAGATTCCACCACCTCCTTAGGTAACCCATTCCACTGTTTCACCACCCTCCTAGTAAAACAGTTTTTCCTAACATCCAACCTAGACCTCTCCCACTGTAATTTGAGGCCATTGCTTCTTGTTCTGTCATCTGCCGTCACTGAGAACAGCCGAGCTCCATCCTCTTTAGAACCCCCCTTCAGGTAGTTTAAGGCTGCTATCAAATCCCCCCTCACTCTTCTCTTCTGCAGACTAAACAAGCCCAGTTCCCTCAGTCTCTCCTCATAAGTCATGTGCCCCAGCCCCCTGATAATTTTTTGTTGACCTCCACTGGACTTTGTCCAATATGTCTGTCATAAATATAAAGGGAAGGGTAAACCCCTTTGAAATCCCTCCTGGCCAGGGGAAAGCTCCTCTCACCTGTAAAGGGTTAAGAAGCTAAAGGTAACCTCGCTGGCACCTGACCAAAATGACCAATGAGGAGACAAGATACTTTCAAAAGCTGGGAGGAGGGAGAGAAACAAAGGGTTTGTGTGTCTGTCTGTAGTCGTCTTGGCCGGGGACAGAACAGGAATGGAGTCTTAGAACTTTTAGTAAGTAATCTAGCTAGGTATGTGTTAGATTATGATTTCTTTAAATGGCTGAGAAAAGAATTGTGCTGAATAGAATAACTATTTCTGTCTGTGTATCTTTTTTGTAACTTAAGGTTTTGCCTAGAGGGGTTCTCTATGTTTTTGAATCTAATTACCCTGTAAGATATATACCATCCTGATTTTACAGGGGGGATTTCTTTATTTCTATTTACTTCTATTTTTTATTAAAAGTCTTCTTGTAAAACACTGAATGCTTTTTCATTGTTCTCAGATCCAAGGGTTTGGGTTTGTGGTCACCTATGCAAATTGGTGAGGCTTTTTATCCAACATTTCCCAGGAAAGGGGGGGTGCAAGTGTTGGGAGGATTGTTCATTGTTCTTAAGATCCAAGGGTCTGGGTCTGTAGTCACCTAGGCAAATTGGTGAGGCTTTTTACCAAACCTTGTCCAGGAAGTGGGGTGCAAGGTTTTGGGAAGTATTTTGAGGGGAAGGACGCGTCCAAACAGCTCTTCCCCAGTAACCAGTATTAGTTTGGTGGTGGTAGCGGCCATTCCAAGGATAACGGGGGTAATATTTTGTACCTTGGGGAAGTTTTGACCTAAGCTGGTAAAGATAAGCTTAGGAGGTTTTTCATGCAGGTCCCCACATCTGTACCCTAGAGTTCAGAGTGGGGGAGGAACCTTGACATGGTGGCACAGTGGTGGGATTAACCTGAAATCATTTTGAGATCCAGTTGAGATTTTTTGAACTAGAAATACAGATTTTAAAAAGGAATTTTTAGGAAGTCCAGAAGCAGCTTTGAAACTGAAAGCAGCTTGGTTTCTCTCTGCTTTGTGGCCAAGCAGAGACAAAAGGGGATTATCTTGTGAATTGCAGGTTTTCTTTGCCTGGAGGCAGGGTACTTAACTCCTGCAGGGAAATTCACAGTCTTCCAACCCAGAGGTTTTTTTTTTTTTTTTCTTTTCTTCCTAAAAGTAAATAGGGGGTGTGTGCTCTACCCATTTGCCTGGAGACAAAAGTGGCAGGGTTTTTTTTTAGGATTTTGATTTTTTTTTTTTGTTTTACAAGGAGCACAGGTTTGAAAAGAAATTTTTTTTCTTCTTTGGGCTGGGTAAGCAGGTTTCCAAGTAGTTGGAGGGTTTTTGCTTTAATTTGGGCCCAGAGCAGAGACAAGGGAATTGTCTTTTTCTGTAGGCTGACAATCACTATCAGAGAATAGGTATTCTATTCCAGCACAGCAAAATTTTACAGCCAAGTTTTGTTTGTTTATTTCTAAACCTCGGGTGTAAAGTTAGTTAAAAACAGAGAGGTTAGAATGGCCAAATCCTCAGCTCGACTACAGCTGGAATTAGCCAAATTTCAGGCTGAGGAAAAACAAAGGGAACATGAAAGACAGATAGAACTCATGCAGCTGAAGAAGGAACAAGAAAGGGAGGCAGAACAACACCAAGAGGCTGCCCACAAGAGGGAAATGGAGGCAAGGAAGCATGTGGAGGAGGAGAGGGAAAAAGAGAGGAAGCATGTGGAGGAGATGGAGAGGATAAAGGCCCAGCAGAATATACCAACAAACCCTAGCAATCCTTCTCCAGGTACCACTTCCCATCCCAGAAAGTTCCCCACCTACAAGGCAGGTGATGATACTGAGGCCTTCTTAGAAAACTTTGAAAGGGCCTGCCTTGGGTACAACATCTCTACTGACCAATACATGGTAGAGCTGAGGCCGCAGCTCAGTGGACCCTTAGCTGAGGTGGCAGCTGAAATGCCTAAAGAACACATGAACAAGTATGAACTGTTTAAATCCAAGGCGAGAGTCAGAATGGGGATAACACCCGAGCAGTCTCGTCGGAGGTTCAGAGCCCTAAGGTGGAAACCAGACATGTCATTTACCCGACATGCCTACCACATTGTAAAACATTGGGATGCCTGGATATCAGGAGCAAGTGTTGAATCTCCAGTAAATTTGCCCTTCCTAATGCAAATGGAACAATTCTTAGAGGGTGTTCCTGAGGAAATAGAAAGATACATCCTAGATGGGAAACCCAAAACTGTAATTGAGGCAGGAGAGATTGGAGCCAGATGGGTGGAGGTGGCAGAGAAGAAGAAAACTGGTCGCAGTTGGAGCGGAGACCAGAAGGGACCACCCCAGACCACACCCTATTACCGGGGGCCGCCCAAAGCCCCACCTACCTCCCAAAGAACCCTCCAGACCCCTTATCGTCCCACCACCCCGTTCTCCAGCAACCCTCCTCGCCCCAGTGACCCGTCAGCTGGACGATGTTTTAAGTGTAACGAGCTGGGGCATGTAAAGGCCAACTGCCCCAAGAACCCCAACAGATTACAGTTCATTGCACCGGAATCACACCAGAGGTCCACAGGCCCAGATACCTCCCAGATACCCTTCGAGCGGAGGGAAACTCTGAGTGTGGGTGGGAAGAAGGTCACCGCGTGGAGGGACACCGGAGCACAAGTGTCAGCTATCCATGCTTCCTTAGTGGACCCCAATTTAATCAACCCAGAGATCCAAGTGACGATTCAACCCTTCAAGTCCAACTCTTTCAATTTGCCTACAGCCAAGTTGCCTGTCCAGTACAAGGGCTGGTCAGGAATGTGGACTTTTGCAGTCTATGATGATTATCCCATCCCCATGCTGTTGGGGGAAGACTTGGCCAATCATGTGAAGCAGGCCAAGAGGGTGGGAATGGTCACCCGCAGCCAGGCTAAACAAGCCGTGAGGCCTAGCTCTGTTCCGGAAACTTCTATCAGGACCCAGTCAGAGGTGATGGACCTGGACCCCAGGCCAATGTCTGCAACAGCAGTAGTGGATCCAGTCCCAGAGACCCAGACGGAACCAGTCCCAGAACCGGAACCAGCCGAACAACCAACACCAGACCCCGTGTCAGCACTGAATCCAGTACTTGCAACCTCAACACCAGAGGGCCCCACCGAACCTGAACTGGCAGCAGCCGATAACCCGACCCAAGAGGCTCAGCCGGAGCCTGAATCCCAACATAGTGCACCAGCGGAGAGCGGTTCACAGTCAACAGAAACAGCTCCATCCCCTATATCGCTTCCAGAGGGACCAAGCCTAGGTCCACAATCCCATGAGGAACTGATGTCTCCAGCATCAAGGGAACAGTTCCAGACTGAACAGGAAGCAGATGAAAGCCTCCAGAGAGCTTGGACGGCGGCACGGAGCAACCCACCGCCTCTCAGCTCTTCTAATCGATCCAGGTTTGTTGTAGAAAGAGGACTTTTATACAAGGAAACTCTTTCTGGGGGACACCAGGAAGACTGGCATCCTCAGAGACAGTTGGTAGTTCCAACTAAATACCGGGCCAAGCTCTTGAGCTTAGCCCATGATCACCCTAGTGGCCATGCTGGGGTGAACAGGACCAAAGACCGTTTGGGGGGGTCATTCCACTGGGAGGGAATGGGCAAGGATGTTTCTACCTATGTCCAGTCTTGTGAGGTGTGCCAAAGAGTGGGAAAACCCCAAGACCAGGTCAAAGCTCCTCTCCAGCCACTCCCCATCATTGAAGTTCCATTTCAGCGAGTAGCTGTGGATATTCTGGGTCCTTTTCCGAAAAAGACACCCAGAGGAAAGCAGTACATACTGACTTTCATGGATTTTGCCACCCGATGGCCGGAAGCAGTAGCTCTAAGCAACACCAGGGCTAAAAGTGTGTGCCAGGCACTAGCAGACATTTTTGCCAGGGTAGGTTGGCCCTCCGACATCCTCACAGATGCAGGGACTAATTTCCTGGCAGGAACTATGAAAAACCTTTGGGAAGCTCATGGGGTAAATCACTTGGTTGCCACTCCTTACCATGATCAAACAAATGGCATGGTGGAGAAGTTTAAGGGAACTTTGGGGGCCATGATACGTAAATTCGTAAATGAGCACTCCAATGATTGGGACCTAGTATTGCAGCAGTTGCTCTTTGCCTACAGAGCTGTACCACATCCCAGTTTAGGGTTTTCCCCATTTGAACTTGTATATGGCCGTGAGGTTAAGGGGCCATTGCAGTTGGTGAAGCAGCAATGGGAGGGATTTACACCTTCTCCAGGAACTAACATTCTGGACTTTGTAACCAACCTACAAAACACCCTCCGAACCTCTTTAGCCCTTGCTAGAGAAAACTTACAGGATGCTCAAAAAGAGCAAAAAGCCTGGTATGATAAACATGCCAGAGAGCGTTCCTTCAAAGTAGGAGACCAGGTCATGGTCTTAAAGGCGCTCCAGGCCCATAAAATGGAAGCATCGTGGGAAGGGCCATTCGTGGTCCAGGAGCGCCTGGGAGCTGTTAATTATCTCATAGCATTCCCCACCTCCAACCGAAAGCCTAAGGTGTATCATATTAATTCTCTAAAGCCCTTTTATTCCAGAGAATTAAAGGTTTGTCAGTTTACAGCCCAGGGAGGAGACGACGCTGAGTGGCCTGAAGGTGTCTACTACGAAGGGAAATGTGCTGGTGGTGTTGAAGAGGTGAACCTCTCCATGACCCTTGGGCGTATGCAGCGACAGCAGATCCAGGAGCTGTGCACTAGCTACGCGCCAACGTTCTCAGCCACCCCAGGACTGACTGAACGGGCATACCACTCCATTGACACAGGTAATGCTCACCCAATTAGGGTCCAACCTTACCGGGTGTCTCCTCAAGCTAAAACTGCTATAGAACGGGAGATCCAGGATATGTTACAGATGGGTGTAATCCGCCCCTCTGAAAGTGCATGGGCATCTCCAGTGGTTCTAGTTCCCAAACCAGATGGGGAAATACGTTTTTGCGTGGACTACCGTAAGCTAAATGCTGTAACTCGCCCAGACAACTATCCCATGCCACGCACAGATGAACTATTAGAGAAACTGGGAAGGGCCCAGTTCATCTCTACCTTGGACTTAACCAACGGGTACTGGCAGGTACCGCTAGATGAATCTGCCAAGGAAAGGTCAGCCTTCATCACACATCTCGGGCTGTATGAATTTAATGTACTCCCTTTCGGGCTGCGAAATGCACCCGCCACTTTCCAAAGACTTGTAGATGGTCTCCTAGCGGGATTAGGAGAATATGCAGTCGCCTACCTTGACGATGTGGCCATATTTTCGGATTCCTGGGCAGACCACCTGGAACATCTACAAAAAGTCCTTGAGCGCATAAGGAAGGCAGGACTAACTGTTAAGGCTAAGAAGTGTCAAATAGGCCTAAACAGAGTGACTTACCTTGGACACCAGGTGGGTCAAGGAACTATCAGCCCCCTACAGGCCAAAGTGGATGCTATCCAAAAGTGGCCTGTCCCAAAGTCAAAGAAACAGGTTCAATCCTTCTTAGGCTTGGCCGGTTATTACAGACGATTTGTACCGCACTACCGCCAAATCGCTGCCCCACTGACAGACCTAACCAAAAAGAAACAGCCAAATGCTGTTCAGTGGACCGGAAAGTGTCAGAAGGCCTTTAACAAGCTTAAAGCGACACTCATGTCTGACCCTGTACTAAGGGCCCCAGACTTTGACAAACCGTTCCTAGTAACCACAGATGCATCCGAGCGTGGTGTGGGAGCAGTTTTAATGCAGAAAGGACCTGATCAAGAATTCCACCCTGTAGTGTTTCTCAGCAAAAAACTGTCTGAGAGGGAAAGCAACTGGTCAGTCACTGAAAAAGAATGTTATGCCATTGTCTACGCTCTGGAAAAGCTACGCCCATATGTTTGGGGACGGCGTTTCCACCTGCAAACCGACCATGCTGCACTAAAGTGGCTTCACACCATCAAAGAAACTAACAGAAAACTTCTTCGGTGGAGTTTAGCTCTCCAAGATTTTGATTTCGACATCCAACACATCTCAGGAGCTTCTAACAAAGTGGCTGATGCACTCTCCCGTGAAAGTTTCCCAGAATCAACTGGTTAAAATCGTCCTTGAGATGTGGAAAATATTGTTAGTCTTTATGTACTTGGTAGTATATTTAGAGATGCATGTGTCTTATTAACTCTGTTTTCCTAGAGCTCCAGGAAGAAATCCCAGCCAGTGTTTCACCCTAGCTGAGATTTGGGGGGCGTGTCATAAATATAAAGGGAAGGGTAAACCCCTTTGAAATCCCTCCTGGCCAGGGGAAAGCTCCTCTCACCTGTAAAGTGTTAAGAAGCTAAAGGTAACTTCGCTGGCACCTGACCAAAATGACCAATGAGGAGACAAGATACTTTCAAAAGCTGGGAGGAGGGAGAGAAACAAAGGGTTTGTGTGTCTGTCTGTAGTCGTCTTGGCCGGGGACAGAACAGGAATGGAGTCTTAGAACTTTTAGTAAGTAATCTAGCTAGGTATGTGTTAGATTATGATTTCTTTAAATGGCTGAGAAAAGAATTGTGCTGAATAGAATAACTATTTCTGTCTGTGTATCTTTTTTGTAACTTAAGGTTTTGCCTAGAGGGGTTCTCTATGTTTTTTAATCTAATTACCCTGTAAGATATATACCATCCTGATTTTACAGGGGGGATTTCTTTATTTCTATTTACTTCTATTTTTTATTAAAAGTCTTCTTGTAAAACACTGAATGCTTTTTCATTGTTCTCAGATCCAAGGGTTTGGGTTTGTGGTCACCTATGCAAATTGGTGAGGCTTTTTATCCAACATTTCCCAGGAAAGGGGGGGTGCAAGTGTTGGGAGGATTGTTCATTGTTCTTAAGATCCAAGGGTCTGGGTCTGTAGTCACCTAGGCAAATTGGTGAGGCTTTTTACCAAACCTTGTCCAGGAAGTGGGGTGCAAGGTTTTGGGAAGTATTTTGGGGGGAAGGACGCGTCCAAACAGCTCTTCCCCAGTAACCAGTATTAGTTTGGTGGTGGTAGCGGCCATTCCAAGGATAACGGGGGTAATATTTTGTACCTTGGGGAAGTTTTGACCTAAGCTGGTAAAGATAAGCTTAGGAGGTTTTTCATGCAGGTCCCCACATCTGTACCCTAGAGTTCAGAGTGGGGGAGGAACCTTGACAATGTCCAGATCCTTTCTGTAGTGGGGGACCCAAAACTGGATGCAATACTCCAGGTGTGGCCTCACTGATGCCAAATAGAGGGGAATAATCACTTCGCTCGATCTGGAAATGCTCCTACTAATGCAGCCCAATATGCTGTTAGCCTTCTTGGAAACAGGGGCATACTGCTGACTCATATCCAGCTTCTCATCCATTGTAATCCCCAGGTCCTTTTCTGCAGAACTGCTGCTTAGCCAGTCGGTCACCAGCCTGTAGCAGTGCATGGGATTCTTTTGTCCTAAGTGCAGGATTCTGCACTTTTCCTTGTTGAACCTCATCAGATTTCTTTTGGCCCAATCCTCCAATTTGTCACCCCTTTGAGAGAAATGCAATCAGCAGATGTTTTGAAGAGACACAAGGAAGCCTTTTCCACATAAGACAGCTTGTATTACTCAACGGGGATACAGTATTTAATGGTCCTTTTTTCAGAATGGTAAAGTATACCCTACACATCTCTCTCTTATCTTGTTAATGTCTGCTTTTCTGTCAGACAAGCCCCTATTTGCCTTGCCTGGAAGGCAGATTCCATGTTTCAAACCAAAACCTCCTTGCCTTGCCCAACAGTCCTAAATCCCAACTCTCTGTGCACTGGGCAACATAGAATTCACATCAGTTTGCTGAGCTCACACCTCAGTTCTTTGTTTTCAAGTTTCATTTAAGCTAGGTCAACAGGTTTTGCTCCCCTTGGTGGGCAGTTAATGCCTGGTTGTTGGTCTTCCATTGCATCTCCAAGGCAATTCTGCTCGTATGTTGCGTGTCCTTGAAAGTTCATTCATACTAACTCAGATCTGCCCACTGCCTATGTGACTCTTAGCCAGGTCCTTTTCCCAAGAAAGAAATTAGCCACTTCCCACCCAGTGGGTAACAATACAAAGTGAGTTGGGAAACTGAGTCACATTTTTCATAACAATATTACAGAGATTTCCCATATTCTCCACAACTCAACATGAGAGTTGAGGTACTCATGTGTAGTTACAGCTGGTGAAGACCAGGGTGAAACTCTTGGGTGTAGGCCAGGAAGTCTTATTGGAGTGCTCTCATCAGCTACGGGGCTCTCTGTCTCTGGAGATCAGGATGATCCAGAGTCCTGATACCTGATGATCCATCTCCTAACAGAAACTTTCTCCCAACAATGGTGGTTGTAGACTACCTGGTTGTGTTTCTCAAAATGACAACTGAAGAAAACTCGGATTAGAAGTCCACAGCACAACAAAGGGTACTAGAGAGGGAGATACTTTGTGACAGGAATTGTGGCAATTGCTTAGTGGTACAATGCTTAGAAAATTCATTGATTGACACCTTTTCTAAATAGATAAATGCCTATTTTTAAAAAAATGTAAATAAATGCTTCCATTTCATTGAAAAGGTAGACGGTGTTTTACTACCAGCCTTTCTGTATTGGATCAGGAAGGAGAACCCTAGTAGAAGGTGAGCATATATGCATATGATGATTCTTCTCTACAGAAGATATTGGGTAGGCTAACTTGACAAAAGCTGCTGCCATTGCCATTAGTGATACCAAATTAAATTCAGTGCACCACTAAATGAAAATAAACGTTATATTTTTCAATTACTGTACTTGAAGCACTAAGACTGAGATGCACAGCAATGACTTAGTCTGCACCTTTTACTATTTCAGTACACCTCTCTGTCCTTCAGGACAAGCAAACAAACTGTATTTTTTGTTTAACTGTAAGCTCTGCCCAGTTTGATTCTGTATGAACAAAAAAATCTATTCAAACAGAAGGGATAAAGAAAACCACTGAGAAATGATGTAAACAGATTCTTCCAAAAGATTTTTTAAAAAGTTACATAAGGAGAAGGCATTTGAATACATTAGATACACTCAGTGCCTGTTTTTATCGTGTATTCTCCAAGAGTACTACATTTCATTAGAAATTTGACATGATTTAAAATTAAATTAGAAACAAAATGAATTATATTTTGCAAGTTCCTGATAGGGGGTAAATCAGATTAATTTTTTTTCTAAATCAGCATTATATATAAATATATGAACGCTTGCAATAACTACCATTACTAGAACTGGCTGGGAAATTGTTGGGTGGGAGTTTGGGTTGAAGGTTGTGAACTTTTCAATTTCCCTCTCACTTTTCATTTTCATTTCCAACGAGCTCTAATTCCTACCAGCATCAGACTCTTGTACTAGTAAGTGATAAGCTGAAACAACCCACTGGACTCTAAGCTTGTGTGTGGGTTGGGTGTTCATACTGGAAAAATGATTATCTGGAATTATAGCAAGATTTGTTTAATTAGAATTCACTACTGCTAAAGCATGATAAAAGGTACTGAAAGACAAACAGTAGAAGATGAGATAACAGGAAGAGAAAAAAGTCTTAGCTGTTCTGGTGATCACTCTCTTAGCTGCATTTTCACGTTTATTCTAACTTGGAAGCATAGATCAACAGTAGTCTCTCACCTTTTCACCATTGATTATATGACTGTGTGGGGTGAACAGTTATGAAAAAGTTGTGTATTCAAAGCATTACTTTCTTATGTATGACACACATGTTATTGTATTATGGTGTGAGGGAAGTTTCCTTTTTTCCTGTATGTTTCCCTATAAGGTTTTCTCTCTTCATTGTGGAGGAAATGATTCTGATTAGCAACTACCCTGAAAGAAGATTTAGACACAAAAGGCAGAGTAAAGCAGATTAAACAGCATGGATCTTGTATTTTGATCAAGATTGCCATGCTAATACAAATGCAAAATTCCTACAGTATGATGATGCTTGTGCAGAGATAGTATGATATAAATTGCATTATTTTCAAATAATCAATGGGAAGAGGAAAACATCTTGAATGATTATCTGATATCCATGTCTGTAACTATAGTTGCCAGACATTCCAGCTTATAAAGGAATAGCTCACCCCTCTTCTCTTGGGATATATTCATTTTCTTTCCTGCCACACAATTGCTGCAGTAAGCAACATTTCTCTTTAAAAAGAAAATTGTGGTCGGGGGAGAGGGAGAGAGAGACCAGATAATAATCATCAGCCTTATGGCACATTGGTGTTTTTTCTCTAGCAGCATGGAAAACTAAGGGAAATTTCTTTAGTCGGTGGATCAATCCATGACAAAGTGGTCCAGATACTTGTCTGGCATAAAATAATATTTTTATCAATAATGGGAGATGTGTGGTTTGATGTACAAAAATAAAAAGGTGACATGGATCTTTTCACCTGTTTGGCACTGGATGAAATCCAGATCAGAAGTGTCTCTCCCAAAATCAACACCCTCTGATGCTATTTAGTTGGTAGTCCCCTGCACACAGACTTTTCTCCATTTTTAAACAATGTACACATTTGTTGTCAGCCTCCAGGAAAGATTGACCCATTCCCCCAAGATCCACAGATTAAAGGACCATCCATGTGTGGAGCACATCTCTCCTTCACGGAAGTGCATGGGGATCAACCCACCCTTTTTCATGCGAGGTGTCCTTCCCAGGATTACACGAGAGCTCTCTGAAAAGCAGATATCTGTGCATGAGAGGTGACAGGGGAATGATGGCCTCAAATTTTAGTGGCCTTATATAACAAGTTGGTTCATTTTTTAAAGCTTTTTTGTAATACTGCTAATTGTTAATTTGATCAAAGGAGGTATCAAATAAAATAGAAAGAAACCCTATTTTAAAATTTTAAAACACCTTGAATTTCATTTAGTGAGAGTGGCAAGAAGTACATGTACACAGACAACAATAAAAACCTAGGCTAAGAAAAGTTACTGCATTATCCCACAGCTTCACTGCTGGCTCATTCATTCACTCTATTGATCTTTCCTCTTTAGAGAAAGCAAGAAGTGCGGCCATTAGTTGCAGCCACTTGGGGTCAGACTTTTACACCTGTCATAAAGAGTTAATACCATGTAGCTTAAAAGATTAGCTAACTTACCTTCTTTCCTACATTGTTATATATTACATCAGTCATTAACTCTTTATTATTAAAGATCACAAAAATCAGAAACTTTTAAATAAGGTTCCAGTTGCAACAGTAACTTGGCCACCTTGCAAAGCCCCATGTGTTTTATTGTGAAGAACTTACAAAATTAAATAGAAATGTATTAAGCTCCACCTATAACTAGAAAAAACAAATTACACAATGAAGCGTCAGTACAATACAGCAGAGTTAACATTGATATTGGAATCTTTACAGCTAATTGTGCTTACATTTGTGAAGTCTGTAGTAATGTGATTTTTGTATTTAACTTTGTTTTTTTTTTCCCAGCTGGTTATTTTCAAGAGGAAAAAAAATGTCTTGCTTATTAATCTCAGCATTTGAATGGCTTCCGTTAAAACTCCCGATATGAAATATAATAATAAAAAGTAGATCCATATGCTACACCTGGCCTTGAACCAATCTGCCAATTTTTGTTTAAAAATCATATTTTCCTATATTAACAAATAGTTTTCTTCTAGCTGTTGTTGGGTGAAAGACCCAAATAGGAAAACTGACCGTACAGAAGAAACAGTGAAAATTACCCAGCCTAAACAAGCTGGGAAAATAAAGGGAACTTTATATTTCTAATCTGTTTCAGTTATAGTAATTGTGACAGATGTTCCCGGGATGCAATCTGGAACTGAGGTGCAATCAGGCTGAGCCCTCTGTTTTACCAATCTGAGTTTCCTCTCCCACTGTGTCAATGTGACAAGTGGCAAAGCCTCTAAACTTACCCTCACACAAACATCCATAGGCAGGGGCCACACCTAGCTGTGTTCATGAGTGCTCTGGCCAGCCACTGCAAACAATAGAGAGGCTCCAGCCAAAATACCCCCAGCTCCCCAACCTTGCGCACTTGAACTATACTGTCCTGCCCTGGTCAAAAGCCTGACCAGTATATGACTTATTACCCAGTCTGCCCCTCCCTCGATGTGGAGAAGACAAGGCACAAGTCTTTGTAACCTGAGATGAAATTTTTTCCCAAGCATTTCACTCAAACCACACTTTTCTTTGGTAAAATAAAAATAGATTTAACTACAGAAACATAGATTGTAAGTGATTATAACTAATAGTGTACAGATCAAAGTAGATTACCTAACAAACAAAAATGCAATCTAAATTCTTTAAACTGGATAGGATTTGAATCAAGCAGTGTCTCACCCTGTTAGATAGTAGAAACAGTACACCAAGTTTCCATACACAAGCAGGCTTCCTTCCTACCCTCCTGGGACCAGCACTTCCCCAGTTCAGTCTTTGCTCCTGAGGTGTTTCCAGGTGTTCTGTTGCATGGGGAATGAGGCCCCTTGATGATATCACTCCCCGACTTTTATAGATTCTTCCATCTTTTGGAAAGATCTTTTGCTGTTACCTGAGTCAAAGAGTCACCATTGTGTAGTGCTATTTCTGAGAGGTTTCTATTGTACCCAATTCCTGGGGTAATCCTTATGAGCATGTATATTTCCCTCAATTGGCCATTAACGCTGTTTGACCTATTCATTGTTGTACCTGAACAGCTGGTTATGGGTGTTTTTAACTTCACAACATATTTCAGTAGCAGACACATAGTAAAACTTCATAACTCCAGACACAATGATAGCATATACAATTCAACAGGATATTAATATTCAACAGCTTAAGACTTAAAATGAAACCTTACAAGGCATACTTTGTACAAAACATATAATTATATTATGTGACAAAGCTCTGTCCTTGCCTCCCTGGGTCCCGTGTTTCCTGGCAGATTTCACTAGCCTCAGAGGCTCACTGTGACCCTCCACGTAACCCTTCTCTCTCTAGAGACAATGGTCACAGTCTACTGAGCCATTTTCATCACAAGCCAGCAAGGGAGGTGAGAAGTTATTCTTCCTTGCACAGTCTCTGTTGTCTCCCAGTCTCAGTGATGAATCAGGGGGCAAAGGTGGGGGGGGGGAGCCCGGGCCCACCCTCTACTCCGGGCTCCAGCCCAGGGACCCTAATAGTATCAGCTATGGTAGCTGACCTTTTAGAAACATGACATGTACAATTCCCTGGGCTACTTGCGCCACAGCAGCCCTCACTTCCTCAAGCTCCACTTCACCCTTACCTCAGGGCCTCCATCCTTGTGCCTGACATGGTGTGTACTACTCAGCCTCTCCAACAGCGCAACTTCCTTCTACAGCTCCTGGCATCCACCCCCACCTGACTGGCTGGGAGGCTTTTAACTAGTTTCCGCCAGCCCCTGATTGGCTTCAGGTGTCCCAATCAACCTAGCCTTCTCCCTGCCTTCTGGAAAGTTCTTAATTGGCCCCAGGTGTCTTAATTGACCTGGAGCAGCTTCCATTTCACTTAACCTGGTACCAGGGATTTGTTTAGCCTGGAACTAATATATCTATCTCCCACTACTTTTCTATAGCCATCTGGCCTTTCCCCGTCACAATTACCATAGTGAATATAGGATGCATAGTGAATTTTGGAGCACAGAGTGTCACAGTAATCTTCGGAGTTTATTTGTAACAACAGTAGGTACATAATTTTCAGATGGAATTGAGACTTTTAATGGCAACTAACCTTTTAAGCTCTTAAATTCAGTCTGCATTCAGGTAAATTCAATGGGTAAAGGTTAGTTCCCCCCTTTGCTATTGTCTGTGTTTATTTTTCCTTGCATTAACAGGGAAGGAAACTAGTGTACCTATTTACTTTCAGTTGGCTGTATATTCAAAACAGGAAAGGACAGAATAGTGTTTGAAGCCTTCGAATGTTCAGAAGGCACCACAAATTCCGATGAGAAACTACAATTTCAGGATCTTCAGATTTCTATACCCACAGTTTCCTCCTATGCTTGATGTTACATTTATGTTTTGTTTTGAGGATCCTGATGCAAGTTTGAAGCATTTAAATTGTCCCTCCCGCAACTTGTGCCAGCAGCAACCTAAGAATGGAAGTTCGAGTGCATGCTTAACTGCTAGGACTGGATTTAAAGTCCACTGAAGTCAAAGGAATGACTCCCATTGACTTCAGAGGGCTGTAGATCAGGCACAACAATTAGGCCAGATGGGGGAAATGAAAGGGATGCAGGACTTCATTAGCATGTGCTAAACATATTAATAGATTCTACTGATCATGCATAGAAACTATTTTAAATGGTTAGAGCTCTTATAGTGTGTGTTTAGAGGGGAAGGAAGCAACAGGGGAATGGAGCTAGGAGTAGTTTCAATCTAACTCTTACACCTGTAATCTTGATTAAAGGACTTCAGGTGTCAGAGAATATATCACATCCCTAGCTACGCTGTTCCAATAGTTAATTATCCTCATTGTTTAAAAATTGCACCTTATTTTTAATTTCAGCTTTAAACCATTGCATCTTATTATGATTTTGCCAAATTACAGAGACTTGTACTATCAGGAATCCTCTCTCCATGTATGTGCTTATTAAGACACCTCTTAACCCTCTGTTGGATAAATTAAAGAGACTGAGCTTCTTACATCTGTAGTTCTTGTTTTTCAGAGTAGACCAAAGTGTCACACACTGAGGTGCAGACAGTGTGATTCAGTGGTCAGAACGGGAATCTTGCTTACTGGTCAGAGCAGAATCAGAAGGTAGAACTGGATATACAGTCAGGAGGCAAGCCAAGGGTTGGAAGCAGGAGTCAGGAGCCACAACAGAACAAAAGGATAGAGCCAGAGTCATGGTCATGAGTCAAGCCAATGGTTGGAGTCAAGAGTCAACAAATCCAAAGAACAATGCTGGAATCATAGTTGGGGACAAGCCAGTGGTCAGAACCAGGAGATAGGAATCAGGCATACAGAGGCAGATGGGCATTAGAACTGTGGAGCAGGCAAGGGGTGGATGAAGGGATGGAAAGGAAGTAAAAAGCTAGTCTCGCACAGCTGCAGGCATCGAATGCATTGAGTAGCCACTGTGCTGTTATTGCTACAGGGCTTAAATGTTGATCTGTTGGCTCTTCTGACCAAACAAGGAATACTGTCACTTAGTGCAGGTTTATTGTGTCCAGCTGAGCTCACTGGGTTGATAGGTAACTGATTCCAGAGGCAGCTGAGTTCCTGAAAGTACCCCACACACAAGGGGTCCTGCTAGAGGCCCGTGGCCCTGGCTTGTCAGGGTACCTTTGGTGAAATTGCCACAGGAGTTGGGGACTGTAAACATTTTCTTCAGTTTCCCAGGACCTCTCTTCCATCCCATACTCCTTCCAGTCTATCAGATATTGGAGCTTTCCCCCTGACACATCAAGAGTCAAGGATCCGATGGATTTCATATTCTTCCTGTCTGTGGATAATTACTGAGTGTGGAGGTAGGGAAGAGGTTAATGATGAATGGTTTGAGGAGGGAAACATGAAAGAAGGGGTGAATCTAGAGGGATTCTAGGAGTTAAAGTTAGAAGGCCACTGGGTTTATTTGTTCAATAGTCCAAAAAGGACCCAGGTATGGGTGGTTAAGCTTGGGTTAAAGATGGTGTGGTCTCAGGTATTGAGTTGAGAGCCAAACCTTATTACCTGCTGCAAGGTTAGGGGCAGCTTGTTGTTTTCAATTGGCATAGCACTTATGTGTTTGCTGGTGGTTGTGGACCATATCCGCAGCTGCCAGGATAACAGAATCTTCAGGTAGGTCTGGGTGGAATCAGGGCAAAATCCAAAGTTTGTGAAGAATTATATCTGTTGGGTTGAAGCCTGGGTCAAGTTGTTGTACAGGAACTTGGCTAAACATAGCGGTAGAAACCAATCATCCTCATGAAAATTCAAGAAACAGTAGAGGTATTACTCCAGGGTCTCAATGACTGTCTGGTCACCTGTCTGCAGATAATACGCTTGAATTGATGGGCTTGGTGCTGAGAAGGCAGATACATTTCTGCTAGAACCCAAAAACAAATAGGGGCCTCAATCCAAAATGATGCATGTCACCATTCTGTGTATCTAAAGACATGCTGCAGGAAGGCTTGCATGGTTTCATGGGCAGATGGAATAGTACAGCAGGGAATAAAATGGGCCAACTTCGTCAGGAGGTCCACTATCGTCATGATAATTGAGTGCCCTTGGAAACACAGTATCTCAACAATAAAGTCAATTAAGAAGGTTGGCCAAGAACATAGAGGTATGAGGAGGGGCTGAAGGAGGCGCACAGGCTTGGCTCACAGTTTCTTTTTATGGGCACATGACTTAACATAATTTATAACATCAATGCACAGGGTTGGGCACCAGAAGTCCCTAGTTATCAAGGTCTTGGTTTTAAATTGGCTGAAATGTCTCACATGGATGAGTCGTGACACAACTTTCATACCTGAAGCCAGTAGCTGCCCTCAGGAGTGTAGAGGCAATCCTTGCAATAAAGGAGAGTTTGTTATAAGTGAAACTTTGAATCTGGGGAAGTCCTGGTGGTTCTTAATTTGGAAGATTGGGGCCACAAATGTGTCACTTGGAAGCAAGGAATAGGTAGCTGTCAACAGGTGACCAGTGAAGGTGTCACAGGAAATGTGGGAAGGTTTAAGGACAGTGAGCTTCCTGCTCTATTGGACAGTACTTGGCCTTGTGCGACAAGGCATCTACCTTCCTGTTCTTAGTCCCTGGATTGTATGTAACTGTGAATTTGTATTAGGAGAGGAAAAGGGCTCAATGACTGTGACATCGGCTGAGTCATCATTGTCTGTAGATGCTTGTAAGTCTCTCCAGGCAGGGGCGGGAGCCTCCTTAAGAAGGTGCCTACATTCCTTAAATGCAACCCAGAAGGCCTGGAGTTCTTTATTCCACGTCAGTGTTTCTCTCAGGAGGAGTCAGTTGCTTAGAGAAAAAAGCTCAGGGATGAAGCAACTGGTGAGGGCCAGTAAATTGTGAGAGGACCGCACCTATTGCAAAGTCTGAAGCATCGGTCTCATCTATTAAGGCCTTTGTGGGGTCTGGCTCGGTCAAAATAGGGGAAGAAATAAATGCCTTTTCCAAGTGGTTGACAGCCACCCACATATCAGTGGATAGTGTGAGCTTAGCCCTTTTTGAGGAGGGATGATATAGGATACCAGGTTAGAGAATCCTTGGATGAATCACTGGTAAAAAAATTTGGAACCCAAGGAACAGCTGCACCCCATTAATTGGGCCCAGCCAAGTTCAGTACATTGCTAGGCAACTGGCCCAGAAGCAACTGAGTTCCTGACACAGAGGTTGCTACTAGAGCTGTGTGAATAAGATTTCTTAATTTGTGGGCAATTCCAAGAAATAAAAGAAAAAAAATTAACAATAATATTTTTGGGTCAAACCATTTTTTTTAAATTTTCAGTGAAATGAAAAGTAAAGAAACCAATGTGGGTCAAACAAAACATTTCATTTTGATTTTGAGTGATTTTTATTATTATTTTTAAATAAAATGTAAGGGAATTTCTAAAGAAAAATAGTTTTCAAGTGAAAAATCAAAACATTTCACCTTGAAAAATGCTGAAGAAAAATAGTTTTACTTTTTTAGTCCACTTTCCCCCCTCCTCTCTTTCTCTCTCTATCTCTCTTTCTCTTCCCTCCTTCCCCAACAAACAAAAACGCAGTTCACCCAATCTGCATTTTTTTGCTCGGAAAAAAAATTCAGTTGAAAAACTTGACCCAGCTTTAGTTGCTATCAATTGCATACCCTAGGAGCAACTTTCTGGTAAGGAGGTGTGGGAGTATCTAACTGGCTTGGAGTTTTTATATTGCCACCCATGACTGTAGCTGAAGTACCTTCCACATAAATCCAATAGCAACAGCAAAGCCCCAACTGGTCTTCATGTATTCTCTGGCTCTTTTCATGATCAAAATTCAGCTTGGAGTAGTGTTTTTTATGGTTTTGTTTTTGTTTTGTTTTTTAGATATAAACTATTTTAGATTGATATTTTGATTTGAATAGATGGATCCTGGGATCTACTTCTCTTATTGCTGCTCAGTGGAGTTAGTTGGCCATGGGGGATGGAGGCAAAGGGGAGCACGACACACTTTTTAAAGATGGGTAGCAAATTACAATTCTCTCCCCTCCCCCGGCCCCTTCCTAATCCTTAGTGTAACTGGGAAGCTCAATAGAGGTTGTCTCCCAGTGAGCCAGCAGTGTAGCATTATCTCTGCAAAGTCTACCAGCACAGGACTGTGTGCTAAATGCTTGAACTCAACATGATTGTTTTTACAGTCTTCTACCTTGTATAATAAGTTATTACTTAGAGGAACCCAGCACTACAGGGCTCCTTCCATAAAATTGTTTGATAGTAATTTGAAAAAATATATATCCAAACCAGTCATTTTCAAACACCATCAGTGCTGTTTCACACCACTTGTGATTTCATTAGCAAACCAGCTGGAAATCTATGGACTAAAACCAGGTTTATATCATCATGGAGTCCTTTACCTATCTAAGTGGATTTGTCTGTTATATCCTGAGGGGAAAAATGTGGCAAAGAGTATACTAAAGAGAGACAAATGAATGTAATGTGGCCAGTTTGCTACACAGTTAAAAGACATTAGTAAGAATAGCAGCCTGCAATTTGTAGCTAGGAATTATAACACAGATGGACTCATTGGTAATGAAGCCTCAGTAGAATCTATATTAATGAAACAGTACTTTGTCTGTGCTTCTTTCTACTGCTAGAGGAAAAGACGATAGGAAAGA
This sequence comes from Lepidochelys olivacea, assembly GCF_965140295.1. Taxonomy (NCBI): domain Eukaryota; kingdom Metazoa; phylum Chordata; order Testudines; family Cheloniidae; genus Lepidochelys; species Lepidochelys olivacea. The sequence continues at coordinate 175,605,510 of NC_140411.1, forward strand.
ACATTAGTGTTTACCTAAAAAGGACATATGTCAAAATGTGTTAACAAATATTTCTCAGTGTTACGATAATTTTTGTTTTGAAAGGTAAAATCATTAATACTCCCCCTACACACTTTTTTCTCCTCCCCACCCCCCCCAGAAGTGTCAGTCCTGAAGCTCTAAGCACTTGTGTAGTTATTAGGTATAACAGATATACAAATATATATATACAAACTTTCCCATTCAGATCATTCACAGCTTCCAAATTTTTTGCTCAGGCATGAGCAAAAATGTTGCTCAGGCATGCAGGAGTGAAATCAGGAAGACCAAATCACATTTGGGTCAGGTCTGCACTATGAAAGTACTCTGATTTTACAGAAGTTGATTTTTGGGAACAGATTGTACAAAGTCGAGTGCATGTGTCCACACTAAGCACATTAATTCGGCTGTGTGCATCCACAGTACCGTGGCAAGCGTCGACATTCCGAGCGGTGCACTGTGGTTAGCTCTCCCACAGTTCCTGCAGTCCCCACTGCCCATTGGAATTCTGGGCTGAGCTCCCAATGCCTGATGGGGCCAAAAAATTGTCCCGGGTGCTTATGGGTAAAGATCGTCAGTCAACCCTCCCTCCCTCCCTCTGTGAAAGCAAAAGCAGACAATTATTTTGCACCCTTTTTCCTGGATTGCCCAAGCAGATGCCATAGCATGGCAAGCATGGAGCCCATTCAGCTCACCACAGCAGTTATGATCATTGTAAACACCTCACGCATTATCGTGCAGTTTATGTAGAACCAGCACCTGAAAAACCAGGCGAGGAGGCGACGGCAGCGCGGGGAGGAGGACATGAACACAGATTTCTCTAAAACCATGGTCCCCAGCAATTTGGAGATCATGGTGTTACAGGGGCAGGTTCATGCTGTGGAATGCCAATTCTGGGCCCGGGAAACAAGCACAGATTGGTGGGACCGCATAGTGTTGCAGGTCTGGGATGATTCCTGGTGGCTGCGAAACGTTCGCATGCATAAGGGCACTTTCATGGAACTTTGTGACTTGCTTTCCCCTGCCCTGAAGTGCAAGAATTTCAAGATGAGAGCAGCCCTCACAGTTCACAAGCAAGTAGCAATAGCCTTGTGGAAGCTTGCAGTGCCAGACAATCAATTTGGAGTGGGCAAATCTACTGTGGGGGTTGCTGTGATGCAAGTAGCCCACACAATCATTGAGCCATTGCTATCAAAGGTAGTGACTCTGGGAAATGTGCAGGTCATACTAGATGGCTTTTCTGCAATGGGATCCCCTATCTGTGGTGGGGCTATAGACAGAACGCATATCCCTATCTTGGGACCGGACCACCAGGGCAGCCAGTACATAAACAGCAAGGGGTACTTTTCAATGGTGCTGCAAGCACTGGTGGATCATAAGGGATGTTTCACCAATGTCAACGTGGGATGGCTGGGAAAGGTTCATGATGCTCATGTCTTCAGGAACTCTGGTCTGCTTAATGGTTGCAGGAAGGGATTTACTTCCCAGACCAGAAAATAACTGCTGGGGATGTTGAAATGCCTATAGTTATCCTTGGGGACCCAGCCTACCCCTTAATGCCCTGGCTCATGAAGCCGTACACAGGCAGCCTGGACAGTAGTAAGGAGCTGTTCAACTATTGGCTGAGCAAGTGCAGAATGGTGTACATTTGGATGTTTAAAGGGTCGCTGGCGCAGTTTACTGACTCGCTCAGACCTCAGCGAAAACAATATTCCCATTTTTATTGCTGCTTGCTGTGTGCTTCACAATCTCTGTGAGAGTAAGGGGGAGACATTTATGGCGGGGTGGGATGTTGAGGCAAATCACCTGGCTGCTGAATATGCACAGCCAGACACCAGGGTTAGAAGAGCTCAGCAGGAAGTGGTGCGCATCACCAAAGAAGCTTTGAAAACCAGTTTCATGATTGGCCAGGGTACTGTGTGACACTTCTGTTTGTTTCTCCTTGATGAAAACCTGCCCCCTTGGTTGCCTCTAAATTCCCTGTAAACCACCCGCCCTGCCCCCTTCGATCACAGCTTGCTTGCAAAGGAAATACAGTCACTATCATTTAAAAAAGCATGTATTCTTTATTAATTGATTATAAAAATAGGGAGATAACTCACAAGGTAGCCCGGGTGGGGTGTGGGAGGAGTGTAGGAGGGAAGGAAAAGGCCACTTTAAAACTTCTTGAATGACAGCCTTCTGTTTGTTGGGCTGTCCACTGGGGTGGAGTGGTTGGGTGCCCGGAGTCTCCGCCCCCTCCCCTTCTTGGGCATCTGGGTGAGCAGGCTATGGAACTTGGGGAGATAGGACAGTGAAACAGGGGCTGCAACAGCAGTCTGTGATCCTGCTGCTGTTCATGAACCTCCACCAGATGCCGGAGCATGTCTGTTTGATCCTGCAGCCCTAGCGTTGCCTCATGCCTCCTCTGATCTTCCTGCCACCACCTCTCCTCACGTTCATTGGCCACTTTCCTGTACTCCTCTATTGTGTCCCTCCACACATTCTTCTGAGCTCTGTCAATCCTGGATGACTGCATGAGCTCAGAGAAGATTTTCATTACGCATGCGTTTTTTTCTCCTCCTTATCTGAGATAGCCTTTGGGATGGAGGAGGGAGCCTTGAAACATTTGCAGCTGCTGGAGGGAAAAAAGGGAGTGAAGTATTTAAAAAGATACATTTTACAGAATTATGGCTGTACTCTTTCACGGTGAACAACACTATTCACATTACATAGCACATGTGATTTTGGTACAAGGTCACATTTTGCATCTTATATTGACTGCCTGTGGCTTTAGTGTTAGAGATCACAAATGCAGTGTCGGGCAACAGAATTTGGCTTGCAGGCGGCCATGGTAAGCCATAGCCTTTCGGCTTCTGAAACCTTCATAACAGCAGAGCCCTCCTCTCCCATACAAAGCAAAGCACATTGAGTTGGCCATTTAGTGCTGTGGTTTTCCTGTTAACGTGCAGCAGCAGAAATCAAACTACACCCACCTCCAGTTCTCTGGGATGATTGCTTTACCTCTCACCCCACTGTGTGGCTGGTATAGGGAAGATCCCTGCTAGCCAAACGTGAACAACTCAATGCCAATGCGCCCCCTCCCCATACCCCCACAGCGTGGCTAACTGCAGGGAGGATTTCTTTTCAGCAAACAGCCCAGCAGGAACAGCCACCTCTGAATGTCCCCTTAATTAAATCCCCCTATTTTAACAAGGTTACCGTGAACAATATCACTCTCCTCAGGATAAAACAGAGAGATAAAGAATGGATGTTGCTTGAATGCCAGCAAACACCGGGACCATACGCTGCCAGGCTTTGTCATGCAATGATACCAGATGACTTGCTACTAGCCTGGCATGGTAAAGTGTCCTACCATGGAGGACAGAATAAGGCTGATATCCCCAGAAACTTTCTTCAAAGGCTTTTAGAGTACCTCCAGGAGAGCTTCATGGAGATGTCCCTGGAGGATTTCTGCTCCATCCCCAGACACATTAACAGACTTTTCCAGTAGCTGTACTGGCCACGAATGAATCCCAAGTCCTCAGGGCTACTGAATCATTAAAAAATGCTTGCGTTTATAACATGTATTTTATTTTAAAAGGTACACTCACCAGAGGTCCCTTCTCCAGCTTCATTGGGTTGGGAGGGTATTTCAGTCAGTGTGATAAAAAGATCCTGGCTGTTGGGGAGAATAGTGTGCTGTGTGCTCTCTCAAGTTCGTCCTCCTCCTCCTCATATTCCCCGTCCGCAAAATCCTCAGGCATGGCGGAGAGTACCCCATCATCGGAGACCACGGACAGGGGTGGGGTAGTGGTGGCGGCCTCCCCTTGAATTGCATGCAGATCCAGTAGAAGTGGCATGTCTGGGACTCTGTCCCGAAGTGTCCATTTGATTCTTTGGTTTTCTGGTACACTTGTCTGAGCTCCTTAAGTTTCACGCAGCACTGTGTTGCATCCCTGCTGTATACAGCCTCTGCCCCTCATGGCCTAGGAGATTTTTTGAAATGTTTTGGCATTTCGTCTTTTGGAATATAGTTCTGATAGCACGGATTCCTCTCCCCATATAGTGATCAGACCCAGTACCTCCTGTTGGGTCCATGCTGGAGCTCTTTTTCGATTCTGGGACTGCATGGTCACCTGTGCTGACAAGCTCTGCATGGTCACCTGTGCTGATGAGCTCGTCTGGATAAACAGGAAATGAGATTCAAAAGTTCCCAGTGCTTTTCCTGTACACTGGCCAGTGCATTCGAGTTCAGAGTGCTGTCCAGACCAGTCACAATGGTGCACTGTGGGATAGCTCCTGGAGGCCAATATCTTCAAATTGCGACCATGCTAACCCTAATGTTGATTTCAGTGCTAATCGCCTCATTGGGGAGGAGTACAGAAATCAGTTTTAAGAGCCCTTTATGTAAAAAAAAAAATGGCTTCGTTGTGTGGATGGGTGCAGGGTTAATTTGATTTAACGCTGCTAAATCTGACATAAACTCGTAGTGTAAACCAGGCCTTGGACTTGCAGCTAGCAAGGCATGTTAAGAGTAACGAGAAGGGTTTCTACAGATATGTTAGCAGCAAGAAGAAGGTCAGGGAAAGTCTGGGCCCCTTACTGAATGGGAGAGGAAACCTAGTGACAGAGGATGTGGAAAAAGCTAATGTACTCAATGCGTTTTTTGCTTCTGTCTTCATGAACAAGGTCAGCTCCCAGACTCCTGCACTGGGCAGCATAGTATTGGGAGGAGGTGAGCAGCCTGCTGTGGAAAAAGGAAGAAGTGTTTTAGGACTATTTAGAAAAGCTGGCTTACCACAAATCCATGGGGCCGGAGAAGGAGTTGGAGGATGTGATTGCAGAGCCGTTGGCCATGATCTTTGAAAACTCATGGTGATCGGGCGAGGTCCCGGATGACTGGAAAAAAGCTAATGTAGTGCCCATCTTTAAAAAGCAAAGAAGGAGGATCTGGGGAATTACACGCTGGTCAGCCTCACCTCAGTCCCTGGAAAAATCATGGAGCAGGTCCTCAAGGAATCAATTTTGAAGCACTTTGAGGAGAGGAAAGTGATCAGAAACAGTCAGCATGGATTCACCAAGGGCAAGTCGTGCCTGACTAACATAATTGCATTCTATGATCAGATAACTGGCTCTGTGAATGAGGGGAAACAGTGCACATGTTATTCCTTGACTTTTGATATAGTCTCCCACAGTATTCTTTACAGCAAGTTAAAGAAGTATGGGCTGGATGAATGGACTATAAGGTGGATAGAAAGCTGGCTAAATCATTGGACCCAGTAGGTAGTGATCAATGGCTCCATGTCTAATTGGCAGCCAGTATCAAGTGGAGTGCCCCAAGGGTCGATCCTGGGGCCAGTTTTGTTCAATATCTTCATTAATGATCTGGAGAATGCCGTGGACTGCACCCTGATCAAGTTTGCAGATGACACTAAACTGGGAGGAGTGGTAGATACGCTAGAGGGGAGGGATAGGTTACAGAAAGACCTAGACAAATTAGAGGATTGGGCCAAAATAAATCTGATGAGGTTCAACAAGGACAAGTGCAGAGTCCTGCACTTAGGAAGGAAGAATCCCATGCACTGCTACAGACTAGGGACGAAGTGACTAGGCAGCAGTTCTGCAGAAAAGGACCTAGCAGTTACAGTGGACAAAAAGCTGGATATGAGTCAACAGTGATTCCGCTCTATTCGGCATTGGTGAGACCTCATCTGGAGTACTGTGTCCAATTTTGGGCCCCACATTACAAGAAGGATGTGGAAAAATTGGAAAGAGTCAAGCGGAGGGCAACAAAAATGATTAGGGGGCTGGAGCACAGGTCTTAGGAGGAGAGGCTGAGGGAACTCGGATTGTTTAGTCTGCGGAAAAGAAGAATGAGAGGGGATTTGATAGCTGCTTTCAACTACCTGAAAGGGGGTTCCAAAGAGGGTGGATCTAGGCTGTTTTCAGTGGTAGCAGATGACAGAACAAGGAGTAATGATCTCAAGTTGCAGTGGGGGAAGTTTAGTTTGGATATTAGGAAAAACTTTTTCACTAGGAGGGTGGTGAAGCACATCAGAATGGAGAATAATTCTACAGGGTAACAAAGGATTCAAAAACACAGCAGAACTTCCTCTAGGCTTAGTTTCAAAGTTACAAAAAACAGAAATAAACCTCCCTCCAGCAAAGGATAAATTCACAAGCACAACAAAAGATAATCTAACATGCCTTGCCTAGCTTTTACTTACAATTTTTTTTGTAATATGAGAGACGTTTAGGATGGTTTGTAGGAGAAGGAGTTTTCTGACCTGTTGCTTCTCTGCTTTCCAAGACAACACACACAAAGCCTCCCCCTCCCCCCAATATTTGAAAGTATCTTCTTTCCCCATTGATCCTTTTGGTCAGGTACCAACCAGGTTATTTGAGCTTCTTAACCCTTTACAGGTAAGGAGGAATTCTAGGCTACCCTTAGCTGTATGGTTATGACATGATCTATAGCAGATTCCCACCACAACATCACCCTTGTTACTCACACTTCTAAACTTAATCCAGAGGCTCTCAGGTTTTTCTGCAGTTTCATACTGGAGCTCCAAGAAGTCATACTGCTCTCTTACATACAATGCAACTCCCCCACCTTTTCTGCCCTGCCTGTCCTTCCTGAACAGTTTATATCCATACATGACAGTACTCTAGTCGTGTGAGTTATCCCACCAAGTCTCTGTTATTCCAATCACATCATAATTCCTTGACTGTGCCAGGACTTCCAGTTCTCCCTGCTTGTTTCCCAGGCTTCTTGTGTTTGTGTATAGGCACTTAAGATAACTCGCTGATTGTCCCACTTTCTCAGTATGAGGCAGCAGCCCTCCCCTCTTGTGCTCTCCTGCTCGTGCTTCCTCCAGGTATCCCACTTCCCCACTTACCTCAGGGCTTTTGTCTCCTTCCCCCAGTGAACCTAGTTTAAAGCCCTCCTCACTAGGTTAGCCAGCCTGCTTGCGAAGATGCTCTTCCTTCTCTTTGTTAGGTGGAGCCCATCTCTGCCTAGCACTCCTCCTTCTTGGAACACCACCCAGTGGTCAAAGAATCCAAAGCCTTCTCTCCAATACCACCTGCGTAGCCATTCATTGACTTCCACGATTCGACAATCTCTACCCGAGCCTTTTCCTTCCAGAGGGAAGATGGACACGAACACCACTTGCGCCTCAAACTCCTTTATCCTTCTTCCCAGAGCCACATAGTCTGCAGTGATCTGCTCAAGGTCATTGTTGGCAGTATCATTGGTGCCCACGTGGAGAAGTAGGAAGGGGTAGTGATCCAAGGGCTTGATGAGTCTCGGCAGTCTCTCTGTCACATCGTGAATCATAGCTCCTTCCAAGCAGCAGACTTCTCGGTTTTCCCAGTCGGGGCGGCAGATAGATGACTCAGTCCCCCTGAGGAGGGAGTCCCTGACCACCACCACCTGCCTCCTTCTCTTGGGAGCAGTGGTCATGGAACTCCATTCCCTAAGACAGTGCATCCCATGCCTTCCAATCGGCGGAGTCTCCTTCTGCTCCCTTCCTTCAGATGTATCATCTAGTCCACTCTCTGCATTAGTACCTGTGGAGAGAACATGAGAACGGTGGCTTACCTGTATCTGCATTGCTGGTACATGGACGCTCCCCTTTCTTCTTCTCATGCGGAGGTCACATGCTGCCAAATTTCTTCACTATCCTTCTATCCCTGCTGTGTAGCATGCTCTGAATCTTCAGAACGCTGTGCCGGTAGAAGCATATCCTGATGTCTGTCCAGGAAATCTTCAGTTTCTCTTATGCAATGCAGGGTTGATACTTGTTTCTCTAGACCTTGAACCTTCTCTTCCAATATGGAGATCAGCTTGCACTTCGTACAGACAAAGTCACTTCTGTCCTGTAGAAGAAAGACAAACATGGCACATCCTATGCAGGTAACAACAGCTGAATGCACACCATCCATATTACCTTCCTTCTACGAGCTTCCTCAGGTGTTGTAGTAACTACTCAGAGAAGCGTGCAAGATGAAAGCCTCAGTGGGCTCTCCCCAGGCAAACTCCCTCTGTTAGCTTCTCTGCTGTTCGCCACTCAGCTGGTTCACAGCTGACTACCTTTTTATAAGTCAGGCCCACTCAAGGGTCACCTGGAACAAAGCACTCCCATTTCACACTTTTCAAACAATCAAGCACATGGTCAAACTGACAAACTGTTCCGGCAACAGACACTCAAACACTCACCAGGTTTTCCATTAATCCATCCATGAGGTAATAAAAGCAGTGGTAGGTCTGATTAAGACAGACAAATGGAGCATATTTTACAAATCTTACATGAGGAATACAAGGACAGTCTACCCTCATACAGTAGTTGATTTGCTACTGATAGGAGACCACAGCACCTAAAATAACCCCTTTTTCTTCATGACTAAAGAAGGAACAATTCAGTTAGGATCAAAAGAAATAACAAGAGACAAACTGCAAGAGGGAAGTTTGGAAACAAGAAATAAAGTTTCTATTTTATCGAGTTAAGCTTGAAGACATTTAACATATCTGGTGATAACACAGCATATAGCCTCTATATCAATAAGAAGCAAAAAATACATTTTGATATCTGCATGAGAATGAATATCTATGTTACAGCTGTGAAGAATGTTTCCCACAAAGCATCATATGTGTATATATGTATCTATCTAGAGAGAGAGACTAAAGCAGAGTCCAAAAATCAAGAAATGTAGTCCATCACAAGGAACATGAATAGAATTGCATATAAGAGTAAGCACATAAAAAGATAATAATTGTAAACCTACAAGATGCTTAAGATAATTACAAAATATTACTTGACTAACAGAATCAACTGTTGTTGGTAGCTCATCTGGAGCAAGTTGGCATGAACATTTTATACACACACATACATTATTAAATGTCCTGTTCAGAGTCTGTACTATAGACAGACATGAAATCAGACTAAAATGTTTCCAAAATTTTGCTTTGACAAAGAGAAATCAATAGCAACATCACCACTTTACAATATACTTCTCTCTCTATCTCACAGAGAGACTGACTGGAATATATTTAGCAATATCTCCTACTTTTATATTGCATTTAGTAAATGGGAGGCTGGCAATCTATCATATTGCTGGAGTAAAATAGCCATGATTTGAAACAGACATTTCAGCAGTCTTCTTCATCAAACAAATGACCTAAAAATGAAGCTAGTTTAAGTAACAAATTTCAGAGCAGAGGGCAAAGCCTATTCCAGTAGCCCATGAAAGGAAGTCTAGCTGTCCAGATTTGACGCTAGAATAGCAGGTGAAACTAAATATTCAGTATTAAATCAGTCATGCTACAGTGAAAGCAGATGTGACTATAGAGGATATACACAATAGTTATCATACTACACAGGGAATGGCATAAGAGCATGCACCAAAGTTTGCAGTAGGGAGGACAGATTCTTTCTTCACTAAAAGTCACTGATTGTGTGCTTAGAGAGTAAACCAAAACTAGTGAAGATATAATATACATTTCCTGCTATGACATTCTGAAGTGCAATCCAGACCAGTGAGGGCTGTCATCCCTGCCCTGCAACCTGGGGTGCCTCACAAACAGTGAAATAGCATGCAAGTCACACTCAGAGTGTGTTTTATGGCCCTCTTCCAACAACTCTGACCCCAGCAACCTGTTAGCAAACACCAGCTACACTCTGGCTTCCAGCAGCCTTGATTACTACTTGCAGGGTGACTCCAACATACTCCCAATCCTGGATTTCCCTTCCTCAAAATGTGTCTTCTGCACTGTTCAGACCTCTCATGGACAGTACAGCTATATTACATCCATTGCCCCTCTGAGGGGATCAGTATACAACAGTGTGCTACCATAAATGGAGCTATCCACACAATTCAGTTTAAAGACAACACTAGATTAGTTTTAGTTAAAGAATAAAACAAGTTTATTTAACTATAAATAGATAGATTCTAAGTGAGTAAAAGTATAAGGAATTAAAGTCAGAAATGGTTACAAGAGAAATGAAGATAAAACAAGTTCTAAACTTAAACTAGACTTGGTTCAAGGTTGAATTCTTTTCCGCAGGTTCCCAGTAATGTTGCTGACCAAATTTCAGGTCAGGATCTGTTCCCAAAGTCCATAGGCTGTCTTTCTTTCTTTCTTTCTTTCTTTCTTTCTTTCTTTCTTTCTTTCTTTCTTTCTTTCTTTCTTTCTTTCTTTCTTTCTTTCTTTCTTTCTTTCTTTCTTTCGTCTGCTTAGGTGAAAGAGAGAAATAACTTGTGGTGATTTGACCCCTCACTTTTATAGTTCAGTCACCTTTTGAAATGTATTTTCCTATAGTCTGGTGGTGAAAGAGGCTCCATGCTGTTCTTTGCTAAAATGCAGATCCATGGGTGCTGGAACAATTTTTATAGTGGGGGTGCTGAAAGGTGAAATCTTGTATTTAGTTGTTATTTCTACTTCAAGCCAGAGGGTGCTGCTGCAACCCCAGCACCCCTAGTTCGAGCACCCCTGTGCACATCTGATTGTTCTTGCCCCTCTTCCTTGACAAAGAATGGCCACTTAATAGGTGATGACCTATCAACATTGATCACACATGGCTAGAGGCATCAACTTGCCATTTGTCTCCGAGAAACAGGTTTATCCATTCTCCAGATTTATTCGGTAAACACACTTCAGTCTTAATTTCAGTTTATGTTCCAAATTTACATACAATGTTGCTACATACATTTCACCATATTATTGACCAGCGAGTTATTAGTTTTCAAATGATACCTTAAAACAAGGATTGGCAACCTTTGGCACGTGGGCGACGAGGGTAAGCCCCCTGGTGGGCCAGGCCACTTTGTTTACCTGCTGCGTCCGCAGGCTGGGCCATTTGCGGCCAGTGGGAGCTGCAATTGGCTGAACCTGTGGACGTGGCAGGTAAACAAACCAGCCTGGCCCAGCAGGGGGCTTACCCTGTTGGGCCATGTGCCAAAGGTTGCCGATCCCTGCCTTACAAGGAATAATTTATGGAAAGATTATTACAATGGTGTGTAGGGTGTGAATATAGGAGTGCATTTGATCACAACTGCATTTACAGAATCGTACATCTTAAAATGTTCTGAAACTTACCAAGAACTAATGCTCAGAGTGCCTGCTTCTCTCCCAGTCCCACTCTATGTCCTCCCCGCCCTATTTCAATATTTACTAAATTGCCAAAAAGACTGAGTTTCATAGATATTTAGGTCAGAAGGGACCATTATGATCGTCTAGTTTGACCTCCTGCACAATGCAGGGCACAGTTTAAATGTGTATATTGATATTGTTCAATAAGATTGAATGGACTGTCTGGATATGGGTTGCATTTCTGTAACTTAAGGGGAAAGATATTCCTCAGCCAGCCATCAATGCATGAGTGCAAAATGATATGAAGAAAAATAAGGAACTAAGGTTTTAATTTGACATGTTAGAGAAGTAACCACTGGTACCTGACTTGAGCTTGTGTGTTCACACACATGTGCACATGTTTTTCGCCTAGCAGCGGTGTCACAGGGCATCATGGGAAGAAAGTACAATTGTCGCAAAAAACAATGAGGCATATCCTCTACTTAGTGTCCAACCTAAGTAGCTGTGCTTTTCTAATGTGTCACCTCCATGAAGGAAGTTGACAACGAACTGGAGAATCTAACAGCAGATACTTTGGTCCCACACCAACATGTCCCTATCCATCCTTCCTTGACCCAACACAATGACATACAATGAGTTGCCATGCAGCTAGTTTTTAAGCTGCACAAAGACTGTATCCGCCCCTTTGCATAAAGCTGATTGGTGCCACCGCTAGGATATCCTCTGTGAGTATGGAGGAGGGGCAGGAGAGTAGGATTTGCCCTTAAATGTTGAATTATAAGATGTGGGACTATCAAACTGAAACTAAGTAGGCTATGGCCGTAAAATGGATGGATGGATGAATTCTCATGCCATCTATTTGACCTCTGAAAAAAATCATCATTACACTAAAAAGGTTTTAGTGATGCCTGCTGAAGTTGTGAGATTTAAAATATTTGGAATTGTTCAGAAAACAAAGCTACTCTTTCTTTGCTCTGTAAGTATTAGGAGAGTAATTAGCTCTGAAGTGCACCAACACTTTTCAAGAGTGTCATATGCAAATATTAAAGTGATTGATATATACAATTCACTGTCTCTCTCCATCAACATTCCAGCCATTGGCGTTTTTATTTGGATTGCTCTCAGCTGCTTTTTGTCTCAAGGACAACAGTTAGAAAAAATAATAATCCGTAAGTGGGGTAAGGCAATCTTTCCAAGCATACTTAGGAAAGGAGGCATTACATAGCACTATAATATTATTAAATGCAGCTCCAAATAGCAGGCACCAAAACAAAATTATCAGTCACAGAATGACATTTTTAATGAAGTCTCAATAGATACAACAATTAAGTGATCAGAAAAAAGAAGATGCAAAGCAAGTGCCTACCAAACCTAAAGAAATCTATGGATCAAAAGTGTGGCTTTTAATATGAATAAGAACATTCTTATGCTTAACAAGTGAGAAAGAATTTCTAAAAGCATCCCAATATCACAGGCAATGAACACAAAAGACAGAGGCAAGTTCTTAGAATGGCTAAAAAACCAGCTCAGAATCCTTCAAACATAGATATACCCCAGGTATTTTGCTACCTGCTGTTAATAGGTCATTATGTGAGTTTCTTTTCTCTGGCGCTTGCAATAAACTGGATATTTAAAAACAAAAACAAAAAGAATGAAAGATCTTAGGCACGTCACATAAAAGTGCAGTGTAGCAAGAGTGAAAAAAGTACACGGATCCTTTTATGGACAGCTACGAACCTAATTAAATGCCCTTAAAACCACTATCCTAAAGCCATTTATAGCCATAGGCAACTGAATGTGTCAAATACATAGTTACCTTGTAGCTATATTATTATTCATTATTTATATTGTAGTAATATCTAGGGATCCCATTCCTAAACCAGGATGCTTTTGTCTAGGTACTGTAAAAAAACACAAAACAAAAAAAGTCTCTGTTTAGTGACCTTACAATCCAAGTATAAGACAAGAGACAACATATGGATACAACAGACAGGGGAGATAGAAAAGCAATGAGACAAATATATAGAGAGCACCTTTCATCTCAGGAACTCAAAACACTTCAAAAAGATGAGCCTAATTATCCCCATTTGCAGCTGAAGATAACTGAGGCACAGAGAAATTACATTACTTGACCATTGTGATGTAGTAAGTCAATGAAACATTTTAGAAAAGAACTCATTCCAGTTCTTTGTCCCTTTCAAGCTATTAGGCAATTCTTTCTTCATGTATAATGTACAGAAAACACAAAGACTTCACATTAACTTGGTACTCTTGAAAGGTTTTACATTCATAGTCCAGAAACTAAGTTCAAGTTAATTACATTGCTATGGAACAAAAACAACAGCCAGCAGTAGTAACCTTCTCCCATACTGTCCTGTTCAGAAGGGACCTTCCAATGTTTCAACACTGACATAGTCAAACTTTCTCTAGTGTTCTGTGGACAGTTCATTCTGCAAGTCTGTGCATACATACAGTTTTCAGTGGCTTTGCTGAAATAGCTGCTAACCATTATGGGAATTAATGCCAATTTTCATGGTTCTTTTCCTGAGCAAGAACTTAATTGATCATGAAGTAATTTCATACAGGTTTCCAAAGCACTGTCAGATGGAACTAAGAGAGCTATACCAGTATATATTAGGGGTATATTAGAACCAGGCCACAAAGGTTATAGCTTTTATAATAAATCAATATTCCTAAATTTTGGTAAACTTTTTCAAATTAATCAGATTTAAGATTTAAATTTATCATTTTAAAGTATATTTTCATAAGCATTTCCAAATACTGTTTAAAAATTTTTGGTCTGATTCTCAAAGGTGCTAAGCACCTACAACTGTCATTGATGAGAATAGGATCTGAAAGAGCTCAGCCTCTTTGAAAAATCAGGCCTAATATTTTCTCTTTTTCGGTAGTGGCTGTAACGGGTTGCCCCTCTGAAGATGCCACCTAATGAAATGAGCCCGCCTGTTATGCCAGCCTGGGTACCCCTTTTACCTGTCTTGCTGAGCCAGGCTATTAAGTCTCCTCCAGCCAACACAGGCAGGGACACACCCAAAAGCAGAACGAAACAGACACTGAGATCAGTTCTGGGAAGACTCAGTTTAAGGGACTTGCCCCAGCACTCAGGTGTCCACCTCCCTTGGAGTGCAGACCCAAAGGTATATTATGAAATCTGCCTCCTCCCTCAATGTGGAGGAAGGTATACACAGCCTCTTATCTCCCTCCCCCCCATTTATGAATTGCAGAAACCGGATTATATTATAAACGAGAAATAAGTTTATTAACTACAGAAGGTGGATTTTAAGTGAATATAAGAGATAACAGAACAAAGCAGATTACTTAGCATATAAAGCAAAACACCCAAGCTAATCTTGTTTCACCAAAAAAAAAATGGTTACAAATAGTAATTTCTCACCCTAGATATTGTTGCAGGAAGATTACAGAAAGTCTTGAAAGGTAGCTACACTGGTCTCCAGCTTGAGACCTCAGGTATTATTACTCACAAGCTTGACGCCCTTCCAGCTTGGGCTCAACCCTTCTCCCCCCAGTTCAGCTCTTGCTTGCAGATGTTTTCCAGTGTCTCCTTGGGTGGGAAAGCAGAGGAGACCCTCTATGATATCACTCCTCTGCCTTATATAGCTCTTGTGTATGGCAGGAACCCTTTGTCTCCCAGTGGAAGAACACTGGCATTACGAGGGGTGTGTCCAGTACCAGGTGACTCAGATCCATGTCTCTGCAGGTCTGTGGCAACCATTACTCATAGGCTGTCTGGAGCATCCACAGGAAGACTAAGTTCTTTCACAGTTCATTGTCTCTGCTAATGGCCAATTAGCCATGAATGGCTTTTCCATTGTTGTACCTGAAGGGCTGGTTGGGGGTGACACCCAAAGTAACACTTTTGAAATACAGATATATAGTTAATATTCCTAACTCCAGATACAGAAATGATACAGACATACCAATTGGATAATCACATTCAGTAAATCATAACCATTCCAATGATATCTCACATGAGCCATCTTGCATAAAGTATATCTGTTATATCAGATCCATATTATAAGCATATTTTCATAAAGAATATGGAGTGAAATGTCACAGTGGCTAAGTGACATTTGTATAGAAATACTAGGAATTACACATCTATTATTTTCCTACTTCACGGTCATACAATAAAATACAATGCAAAAAACTTCAAATGGTCAGCCTCTTTTTGATCTGTAAAATAATTTATTTCCTAATGGTACAGTAGGTATCATTGTCCAAGGTCCTTGGAACTTCACAAACAATCCTTTAACTGCATAATTCTAGAGATACAAGATGGGTGAAGTAATGTCTTTTATTGGACCACCATTCCATGATGGAATGGACAAGCTTTCAAGATACTTTTTTGCAATGTTGTAGCCATGTTGGTCCCAGGATATGAGAGAGACAAAGTGAGTGTGGTAATATCTTTAACTGGAGCACATTCTTTTGGTGAGAGAGACGAGCTTTCAAGCTTAGGCAGAGCTCTTCTGCAGGACCTCCAGTTTTAATGCTGATACAACACAGATTTTGCCTGAAGAAAAGTGGCCTATAACAGATAGATATTTTGATGTACAAATGCTTGCTAAGATGCTTTATTTTTCCTCCCTCAACTTGCATCCAAGAGTTTTAAAGGAGCTTGGAAAGGAGCTCTTTGGACCTTTAAAGTTAGCATTGAATAAGCCTTCAAAAACTGGACGAGTGACAGAGACATGAAGAAAGCTAATGTTGTGTCAATATTTTAAAAAAGGTAATCAGGATGACTCATGTAATTATGGACCTGTCAGCCTGACATCAATCCCAGGAAAAATAATGTAACAGCTAATACAGGACTCCATAAAGAACTAAAGGATGGTAGTATAATTAATGCCAAGCAACATGCATTGGTGGAAAATATATCCTGTCAAGCTAACCATATTATTTATGAGATTACAAGTTTGGATAACAAATGTAATAATAGGTTTCAAAGTAGCAGCCGTGTTAGTCTGTATCCGCAAAAAGAAAAGGAGTACTTGTGGCACCTTAGAGACAAACCAATTTATTTGAGCATAAGCTTTCGTGAGCTACAGCTCACTTAATCAGATGCATTCAGTGGAAAATACAGTGGGGAGATTTTATATACAGAGAGAACATGAAACAATGGGTGTTACCATACACACTGTAATGAGAGATGTAATAGACTTAGACTTCTGAAAGACATTGAACTGGTACCGCAAAAGATTTTGATTAAGAAACTAGAATGACACAAAATGAACACGACACATTAAATGGATTAAAAACTGTCTGATGGGTCTCACAATGGATCTGTTTCTAGTGAAGACCCTCAGGGTTCAGTTCTTGACCTTACTCTAACATTTTTATCAACATCCTGGAAGAAAACAAAATCATAAGTGATAAAGGTTGGCAGATGACAGAAAGAATGGGGGAATGGTAAATAATGAGGAGGACAGGTCACTGATATAGAGCGATCTGGATTGCTTGGTAAGCTGGGCGCAAGCCAACTGTATGCATTTCAATACTGTCAAGCGTAAAGTTATGCATTCAGGAACAAAGAATGTAGGACATACTTAAGGATGGGGGATTATTCTGGGGAGCAGTGACTCTGAAAAGGGGTCATGATATATTGGGGATCAGCAATCTTTGGCCTGCAGCCAGCCAGGGTAAGCTCCCTGGTGATAGGCCGGTTTGTTTACTGGCTGGGTCTGCAGGTTCGGCCGATTGCAGCTCCCACTAGCCGCGGTTTGATACTCCAGGTCAGTGGGGGATGCGGGAAGTGGCGCGAGCTGAGGGATGTGCTGGCTGCCACTTCCCACAGCCCCCATTGACCTGGACCAACGAACCGCGGCCAGTGGGAGCTGTGATTGGCTGAACCTGCGGACGTAGCAGGTAAACAAACCAGCCTGGCCCGGCCTGCCAGGGAGCTTACCCTGGTGGGCCGCAGGCCAAAGGTTGCCGATCCCTGTGATATATAATCAGTTGAACACGAGCTGCCAGCAAGATGCCATGGTCAAAAGGGCTAATGTGATACTTGGATATATAAATAGGGTACTATCAAGTAGGGAGGTTATATTATCTCTGTTTGGCACTGATGTGACAGCTACTGGAATGTTGTGTCCAGGTTTGGTATCCACCATTCAATGAAAATGTTGATACATGGGAAGTGTTCTGGAAATTGCTACAAGAATGATTAAAGGGGTGGAAAGCCATGCCCTATAATGAAAGACTGAAGCAACAATTTAAATTAGCTAAAAAGGGAAATTTAAGGGGTGACTTCATCATAGTGTATAAGTAGCTACTTGGAAAATGTATATTTGATAATAGACAATCTACTAGACAAAGGTATAACAAAATCCAATTGCTGGAAGTTGAAGCTAAACAGATGCAGACTGGAAACAAAGTGTCATTTGTTTCAACACTGAGGGTATTTAACCATTGTAACAATTTACCTAGGGTTGTTATGGATTCTCCATCACAGACAATTTCAAAATCAAGAACAGATTTCCCCCCCAAAAAAGAAAAAAAAAAGAAAAAAAAAAGAAATGCCCAGGGAATTGCTTTGGGGGATTTCTATGGCCTGTGTTATACAGGAGGGCAGAGCAAATGATCACAGTAGTCCCTTCTGGCTTTATAATCTATGAAACTCTTATACATCCTTACTCTGACTAGGGTTTAGCCAGAGTTACTGAAATGATGTTGAATTCACATTGCCTTTGTCTGCACTTGAGTTAAACCATATTCTGCACTGGTTCAGCTGTACCAATTGTTAACACTAGCTGCCCACAGTGGGTACGTTGGTTTTTGGTTTTCTGAGTAGACAATCCAAAAGAACTAACAGAAACAAAGAAAAGGAAGAGTGTGAATGAAGACAGGCTATAGGCATACATGAGAGTAGGAATATAGGTAAGTATGGAGCTGTACTGAGCCCAGAAGTTGAGGAGGAAAAGCTAGAACCTTATTATATGAAAAAATAAACCAGCAAAGGACTTTGAGGCAGGCTTACTTTGGTCAGAGCACTGGGAAAGCAATGTAATAACACCACGTCATAGGACTTTACAAAAGGAGGTAATTATGATTATTCCCATTTTGCAAATGACCTTGGGAGTACTGTACAATTCTGCATAAAGTGGAAGGGACTTACATGGGATGCATGGAAGCCATAAAGGAGGGTTTTGCAGTAGGCCAAACTAGATATAACCAAAACATGGACCAGTAGTTTAGCTGTAGAGATGGAGATCTCAGATTATGGTTACTGAAATGATACCAAATATGGACTCTCTCTGTCTATACTTGCAAATAAACCCATTCTCAGCTGCACAGTTGACACCTAATGGCAGCAACAAATAGTTTTTTCTAGTGTAGACAGACTCTTTGTCTCTTCTCACATTTAATTTAGTGCCTTATTTCATACATCTCTTTATGTATGAAACAGATTCCCACCCTCTTCTCCTCTGCCAGCATGTTCCCTTCTCCTCAAAACCCACTTCCTCTCATAAAGCCTCCTAACTACCATTATTAAGTTTCATTCTGTGATTGGCTGCAGAGTGGCTGAATATAGAGTTTTGTACTGCATTGTACCCACGATTTCCTAGAGACTGTAAACTCTAAGTCAGAAACTCTGACTGACATTCAGTTTCTGGTATGGATCATATATCCCTATAGAAATAATAATTTCAAGGATTGTTATACAATTTGTATTTCTTCTGTGATGTTCAGCTCAAAGTAACCCCAAAGCTTTTTAGTGCATCATCTGTGACTACTGATGTGACACTTATTAACCAGCATGAGTTATTATAATAG
The DNA here is from genome assembly GCF_965140295.1 of Lepidochelys olivacea. NCBI lineage: Eukaryota > Metazoa > Chordata > Testudines > Cheloniidae > Lepidochelys > Lepidochelys olivacea. The sequence continues at coordinate 175,624,417 of NC_140411.1, forward strand.
ATGCACTAACAAGAAAAAAGGTAAACTATTTCCGTCACTGAACCAGAGCTTGTTGCTTAATAGCTGAATTTGAATTAATAAAAAAGCTTGCAAGCTCTCAACTGAAGAAGCAGGTGTCAACAATACAGAAGTCTCCTTTTTAATGCTTTAAGGGCATATTCTAAAACCTTACTGCTTGGATCATGAACTTAATGAACAGCTAGATCCTTAACAGAAAGAAACAATTAATGATATCTGTATAAACCATGAATGAGCTTGAAAATAAAGTAGAGCAAATAGGGGTCTAAGGTTCTATTTCTCCCTCTAGATCTTAACCATTTGAAAGAACTTCCTAACATACTTCATTTTTTAGCCTTCTTTTTCTGCACTTTAGGAGGAGTATCTAGACAGCTTGGGGTTGTGTCCACTGATCATTGCTGGTTCAAGTGATTCACAATGGGAGATCTAGATGCTAGAATCAGAAAATACTGTCAGAGGGGGCACAAGAAACAAGGAAAATGGAGAAACAAGAAAAATGGAACTTCGTTATGCCATTTTTGGCATGTAATTCTATTTGAGGCATTTTCAAAGATGTCCATCAACTTGGTATCAAAGATCAACATTTGTAACAGAATCACATAGTAAGAACAATTATGACAACAATTAGCTTGATAATGCTGGCATTTGAATACAAAAGGATTCTCTGAGTGTGTGTACTGTACTATTTGGGAGCTCAGGAAATAACTTAAAGATGTTAGACTTTTGGAGGAGCCGAGCAGCCCACAGATCCCACTGAAGCCAATCAAATTGCAGGTACTTGGGATCTCTGTAAATCACACAGAGAGTTGTAAAAAGAAAAGGAGTACTTGTGGCACCTTAGAGACTAACCAATTTATTAGAGCATAAGCTTTCGTGAGCTACAGCTCACTTCATCAGATGCATATCGTGGAAACTGCAGCAGACTTTATATATACAGAGAGAATATGAACCAATACCTCCTCTCACCCCACTGTCCTGCTGGTAATAGCTTATCTAAAGTGATCATCAGGTGGGCCATTTCAAGCACAAATCCAGGTTTTCTCACCTGTCATGCACATTGTGTAAAGAGTTGTCACTTTGGATGGGCTATCACCAGCAGGAGAGTGAATTTGTGTGGGGGGGGGTGGAGGGTGAGAAAACCTGGATTTGTGCTGGAAATGACCCACCTGATGATCACTTTAGATAAGCTATTACCAGCAGGACAGTGGGGTGAGAGGAGGTATTGGTTCATATTCTCTCTGTATATATAAAGTCTGCTGCAGTTTCCATGATATGCATCTGATGAAGTGAGCTGTAGCTCACGAAAGCTTATGCTCTAATAAATTGGTTAGTCTCTAAGGTGCCACAAGTACTCCTTTTCTTTTTGCAAATACAGATTAACACGGCTGTTACTCTGAAACAGAGAGTTGTGTGGATGCTGGCAAGCCAGGTGCTCACTCATACCAATGTTCCCATGCTTCACTTGAATATTGAAAATTGCATAACTGGAATCAAGTTGGTTCACGCATGTGTTAGTATTCTTAAAATAGGTAATTAGAGTTATAAAAATGTGCTTAATGTTTAGACTTTATTGAATGCTTGTAAGTTGCTGCATGCAGTACTCTCACTTATAACATATATCTTGTATCCTATATTATAAGGTAATGTTTGAGTGTTTGCATTGTAAGCCTCTGTAATTGTGTAAATCACCAGACAGGAGAGAAGCATTAACTAGTGTGAAATGTTAGTCTCAAACAGAAGTGGTTATGTCCTGCCTAATAAGGAAGGCCTGTCCACAACAGATAAACTGTTGTGAAACACCAAAGAGGAAAAAAGACTTTACTGATTGCTCTCCTCCCACCACATCAAATGAAGAGGAGTTGTCAAGTGACTTCCTTCCATCAGCTGAGTTTGCAGCTCAAAGAGCAAGGGGGGAAGGGAATTAAAAAAAAAAAACCACTGAATAAGAGTAACTGTATCTTTATGCTGCTTGGATTCTGAGGAGAAAGAATTACTAAGCATAAGCATAAATATTTCCAGTGCTTAGCCCAGTTGAGCCCTAAAGGACAAATAGAGCTTGCTTATTATAGAAGCTTCTATTACTTTTTGAAATCCAGCGGCATGGTAGAAATTGCACATCTAATCTCCAATGTGACATCAATGGTAGATTGATACTGAAACTTGATGGACACAAGCACAGGTGCTGGAACTAGGGATGCTTAGGATGCTGCCGCACCCCCTTGCTTGAAATGGTTTCCATTATACACAGGGTTACAGTTTGAATCAATGGCTCTCAGCCTCCCCACTATAAAATTTGTTCCAGCACCCCTGGAAACAACTGTGCTGAATCCAGACTGACACAAATATGTGCTCACGAATAACACTATCAATTTGAAAGTGCATGTTGAGAATGAAGGATATTCATTCTTGACAGTTAGCCAGAACTCAAAGAGAAAGTTGGGCATATGTTCCTCACACGAATCAATCACAGGAATTTTCGATGAGCTGTTCAGTTTCACCTGCTGCCAAATCGATGGCAAAAGGCTTGCACTAAAAGGAATTTTGTACCCAATCAAACTTTGTCATGTTCAAATTGGGGGGAAAGGATACACACTGTTCCTCCAACTGGCTGAGATGTTCAGGAATTACCTGTGTGGGAGGCTGAAAATTTCATTGTCAGCCAGGAACTTACAAAGCTGCAGAAAGGATTCATACTTTGTCTTCAATAGATCATTCTTCCAGAAAACAATTTTCTTTATGAATTCTGTGGTTCAATCACTGAGCTGAAGGTTGTGAGTGTTCTTTCCTTGCATACCTGTATTCAGTTCATTCAGTTGCCCAAATATGTCTGACATAGGCAAGATGACATATCTTCCTTTAGTCAAGTAGAAAATCAACAAATTCACTCTTTTTGAAGTCCACTGCGTAGGCACACAGCTCTTCTCTCATTTCAAAACATCATCCCAATATTTTTCCTCTCGAGAGCCAATGAGCTTCAGTGTGCAACACCACCACATCGTGACTGGATCCCATTTCCTTAAACAGTTTTGCAAACAGATGCACACAAAGAGGCTGAGTCATGATGTAGTTCACAATAGTTGAGACCTGCTTCAAAACTTCACTTAACTTTGGTCTCAGAGTGTTAGATGCCAATTGTTCTCCATGAATCATGCATTGAGTCCACACAGTAGATAGAGCAACTTTCTTTACCAAGGCATGTAAACCTGATTTATTGCCTACCATAAATGGAGCTCCTTCTCGGATGCGATGACATGGCATATTTTCATCTTGCGCATAGAACATTCCTTGTGCCATCTCATGTTCGAGAAGCAGGAAGCAGAACAGAATGTCTTGGAGAATTCCACCCTCCCATATTTATTTTACAAAAGCCAAGACATGTGCAGCGTGCCCTTAGTGCTCACAAAGAACAAAAGCATTCATGTTTTTTAGACTCTCCAACAGTTTGTTTTCCTGATTGTCTGCTATCACCTCAATCCTTCAATTCACTGTGTTGTTGGAGAGCAGTATGGCTTTGAGTTTGTTTGCCTTGATTTCCCCACACATTACATTCACCATAATAATTGCAACTGGCAAAATCAAAGTCTCTTCAATTGTGTGAGGCCTCTTGGCCTCTGTGTTGCAATAACTCACCTCAAATGATGCCTTTTGAGATTGATCAGAGATGGACATGGTTCTTTTGAATTGCAGTTGGTGATGCAAAAGTTTCTTTCTAGCATTGGAAAAGTGTCCTTGGTTTTCCTGGTTGTTCCTTGTGAAAGGGTTCCAAGTGTTGTTTAAGTTGATTAGGCTTCACGATTTTGCTAGATAACACCACGTGGCAGAGCAGGCATTTTCACCTTACCTCTTTCTTCATCAAAACCCAGGTGAAGCTATACTTAAAGAAATCCTTTTCATAGAATGTATATGTGAGCATGTTTTTTGGACTCTTGGTTTTCGTTCATAACTGGATCACTAGACTCACTGCTGGAGGTTGAAGCAGACAATCTGCATAAAAATAAATCCATTGTGCCTCTTATCACAAATGAGAGGAATTCACTATTAAGCTAATGAGACCAGGACTTAGGAAGACCCTGTGTGGTGATACTAGGGCAGCACAGAGAAAGTGACTTTTGATGATTCTTCATCAGGTGCCAATGGGGTACTCAGTCTGGGATAAAAGAAGATATTTGCCCTGCCTTAAGGCGCTTACATGCCACTGCAGATTCCCATCTCAGAAAAAGGCTATCACAGGCTCCTACCAGCTCAAGCAGAGAGGATGCTTTGTTGCACATAGATAAGGATTGTCTGGATTCAAGTCCCATAGCTGGATGGTTGCACAACCAGATGGTGAAAATGGCCAAACTGGCATCCACACAGCCACCTCCTCACAGTCAACACGTCTGGACCTGCTCCACAAACGCTGTTCGAGGAGGCTGTCAATTTGATCTTCAAAACGTCAGTCTCTGCACAACTGGACCTCACACACATTGTATGTGCAAGGCCAGCCTGCACAGAGGCCGCTATTTTGTAGATCAAAAAGGTGGCCTCCTCGTGCGGCATTGGTGGAGCAGGTCTGGATGAATTCAGGGGCTGACAGCATAGTCTCACAGGCCAAATCTGGCCCATTGGACCTGTGACCCCATTTGCTTATGGCACAACTCCATTTGGGGTCACAATCTACAGTTTGGGAACCACTGCATTAGACACATCACTATGGCCTTGTCTGCACGTACAGTGGCTTGGAGATTACAGACTCTACATGTGTAGCTACATGCTTCAGTGAAGGCAGGCTTTGTCCAAATGTAGATGCATGCCACAGTGAAAAGTTCTGGCACCTGGCAGATACTACACTATGTAAAAACAGTAGTGTAGACATGGGATGCACTGCTTAACCATGTAGACAGCTGTGTAGAGTACATAACAAGGTTTCAGGTGTGTTGGGCATCCTACTCTATTCTACTAAGCAGTGACTCACTGTATACAGAGCTATTCATACCTGTACTAGCTGATATCTGTACTCTACACACCATGGTAAGTGTAAACATACACTATGAGAAGAAAGTAAATGTATGCTTTTATAAACCTCCAAATATCAGTAGGTTCAATTTTATTTCCCAAACCAATTGGAAACTAATTGTTCTGATTTTCACTCCAGTTGTTTAGTTAGAAAATCTAGTGAAAGGCTTAATATATTCATCAAATAATTTGATTAATTTTACTCTTACTGATTGAATAATTTATTAGATTAATAGCATTCAACTAGCTATAGATCTGGTTGAATGCTGCCAAAAATATACATCAGATATGAAATATTTGAAATAAAATATTTTATTAAGTACAGATACAGTAGGGGCAACAGTTGCTGAATTGCATGTTCAGCCTATAATATTTGACCAAGTCTTTTGGTTCGTAACCATTGTAACTCTATATAATCATTTTTGCTTCTCTTAGAATTTTATACTGAAAAAAATCATTTATTTTTTCTGAGTGGTTTGCTTCATTGTTTGCCTTCTATTTGACTGAAATAATCAGAAGCTATTCATTAAAAATGTAATGTGAAAAAATGGGGTACAGCACAGCATCTTTAGAACTCAGTGGTGTATAGATCTAGAACTACTTATTAACTATTCAAAACAAATTTGTGAAATTACTTTTACTCAGTGCAAAACATGAAATATAATTAGATGGTTGGGAAACGATAGAATTTCAGACTGGTAAACAGTGCATATTGCACTCATAGTTATCCTTTTATTCATTTTCTAATTTACACCCTGGGGAATCATGTGATTACACTCCTGCAGAGGTTTTTTATTTACATAATTAAGTACACAACCTATAATTTGTCAAGTGCCACATTATGCTATATAAAGCCCCTATCAACTTTTTTTTCTTTCCTTTCCCTGGATACAGCTATTAACTTCAGTTTGCCCTGATACACCATGTATGCTGAATCTTCTCACTCACAGCTTCTAATTATATGCATCATCATTACAGTGATGGTCTTCCTTTGCTAAGCCATAAGGATAGAATCTTTAAGAAGTTAATTTCTACAAACTTGCCAAACAGCGCTACATTAAAGCATTCAGTACCAAATGGACCTAAACTACATTTGTCCTAAAGGAGATTATGTACTTTAAGTGGTCATCATTTACCCATTTTTCACTGAGTGTCACGATTCAGTTTGGACTAGTCCTTTATTACAGTTCATGTGCATGTAAGTTAAGCATCCATGACTTTCATACAATTCAGGGATACTTCTCCCTAGGAATTTATATGCCACCCCACCCCACCTGACACACACACACACTTTGCCATAGTATCGGAATGCCTCACAATCTAATGTATTTATCCTCACAACGCCCCATGAAGTAGAGAAATGCTATTATTTGGGGAACTGTGGCATAAAGAGACAAAGTGACTTGCCCAAAGTCATGCAGGGAGTCTGTGGCAGAGCAGGGGATTGAAAACTGATCTCCTAAATCCTGAACTAGCACTAACCACTGCCCACCCTTCCTCTCTAGGAAAAACAACCACTGAAAGCTACCTACCAACTGTGCTGCATCCTCACTTCCCCCATTCCCTCTAAGCCTTCCTCTGTGTCAAGGTTCTGAGCAAGGGGGAAGGTGGATGGATGAAGCAAAAAAATTAAGCACAAATAGATCCCAGACACCCTGCAAAACAGACCAGCAACTTCACCATTGTATACACAGTAGTTTGCACCTAGTTAGCAGGTGTGTTATTGTTTGGAAAACATTAAGTGGATTCTGCTGATTCACAGAAGCAAGTGACTCAATACTACACTTAGGAAAGGGGGAAGAGGCTTTTCGGACAGAGAATTTAGAACGTGACCTGAGTAGGCCTAGAAACAGCTAATCCTAGGGAGATGGATAGGGACAGATTTTGTGTTTTATCGTAAGTTCTTGTTTGTTACAGATATCATAAAGAGGATGAATTTGGACTTTCCACATTTTGGAATGTGTTTTTACGTCAGGCTGGGAAATATGCCTGCTCACAGCCATGTTGGCCATCAGCTAGGATATAATCAGGTTTTTCTTATGTTTAAATGTGCAGTATAGACAGACTCACTATCCCTAAATTGCTGTGCAAACATCTGGAGCTGGCTTTTCAGTTTCATGGGAAATTATGAATTTGAAAAGGTTTTTCTGTTAAAAACAAATCATTTCAAAATTTCCTATGAAACGAAATCCTGAAAAAAATATGTTCCATGCCAATCAAAACATTTTGTTATAAAATTTAAATGTTTTGTTCTAATTTTTACTTCTTAGTTTTATTTTTTTAATAATATAAAATAAAAAGCTTTTTAAAGACATTTCAAAACAAATCAAAACATTCCATTCTGGAAATGTTGAAATGGCATGTTCTGACATTATCAAAATGCTTTGTGTCAGGCATTACCAAGATGAAGTTGCATCAAAATTGACACGTTTCCACAAACCATTTTGCTTTCAGCTCTAGAAAAATCTACTAATTCTAAGCCACACTTCCTCTGTCATTCCCCACTTTCATTTTAACTCCTTTGTAAGGAAATTAATTTTGTCCTGGAGAGAAATGAACAATGTTTGGACCAGCCAGAGAGAAGATGGACACACCGCTCAATATACCTGTCATAAACATATGGCTAATGGTAGCCTAGAATTCCTCCTTAACTGTAAGGGGTTAAGAAGCTCAATAGCCTAGTTGGCACCTGACCAACAGGATCAATGGGGAAAAGAAGATACTTTCAAATCTTGGAAGGGGGGGAGGATTTGTTTGTGCTCTTTGTTTTTGTGTGTGTGTGCGCGGGGATTCTCTCTTGGGACTGAGAGGGGCCAGACAGAAATCCATCTTCTCCAACCCATCCCAATCCAAGTCTCCAATATTGCAAACAGTATAGGTAAGCCAGGTAAGGCGGATTAGTTTATATTCTGTTTTTCTTGTGAATTTTCCCATGCTAAGAGGGAGGTTTATTCCTGTTTTCTGTAACTTTAAGGTTTTGCCCAGAGGGGAATCCTCTGTGCTTTGAATTTGAATTCCCTGTAAAGTATTTTCCATCCTGATTTTACAGAGATGATTTTTACCTTTTTTTTTTAAATATAATCCTTCTTTTAAGAACCTAACTGCTTTTTCCATTTTCCAAGACCCAGGGGTTTGGGTCTTCGATCATTTTATAACCAATTGGTTAGGATATTATTCTCAAACCTCCCCAGGAAAGGGGGTGTAAGGGCTTGGGGGGATTGCTGGGGGAAGAGGAACTCCAAGTGGACCTTTTCCCTGGTTCTTTGTTAAATCACTTGGTGGTGGCAGCGTTACTTAAACCCAAGGTACAAGGGAGAATTTGTGCCTGGGAGTTTTTAACCTAAGCTGGTAGAAATAACCTTAGGGGGTCTTTCATGCACGTCCCCACGTCTGTACCCTAGAGTTCAGAGTGGGGAGCGAACCCTAACAATACCCACAGTGTGAAAATACTAGAAACAGACTTGAAGAGAGAAACAAGAGGAGAGAAATAAAAGAATTAATCTAAGGATTATGATTTCCATGCAGGAACAAAAGGAGTGACCCACTCTCCTTTGTGGATAATTTAATTCCAAAATAATTAAATCTAATACCGGAAAGGCTTTCTGAACTTTAAAGAACCAACAGGGTGTTCTCCAAAGCTGCTCATTTAAAAGAAACCCCACAAGCTTTTATCATTAAAATGCTAAGATTCCCTCATGTTGTACAAATAATGGAAGCTGTTAGACCACCACCACCACGGTATTGAAGAAAACTGGCATGTTGCTTATAAACAGATTTGACTTAGGAAGTTTGATTAAAAAGTAAGTTTTCTTAAAATAAGACTTTCACTTAAAAGTCTGGGTGCAAAATATAGGACTGTAGAGCCAGCAAAATTCAAACTTGCACTTACAAGTGAAAGCAAGTACTTTCTGAGCTACATGATGCAGACCGATTTATTCGTGAAAATAACTCCACTGAAAATATGCAAGAGTTACTGATTTTAGACACAAAGCGGTATCTATAATTCATTGTTGTTTGGATGAACTTTGCTTTATTATTTCTAGTGAATGAACTCTGAACTGGTTTATAATAGACACCCTGATATATATTAGGAGGCTGTACTGTGAGATTGTACAGCATATGAATGGAATACATCCATAAAATACATTTCATATGTTGCGAACCAAAATTCTCCTCTCAGTCTAAGACCTCCTTGAAGCCAGTACCAATTTAGACAGAGATATCTTTCTTGGTTTTGTCAAGGGAAGTAGGACAAGAAGCACTGAGAAAAACAGGGCACAGTATTTCAAATCATATTTTGTATTTTTAAAAAAAAAACATTAATTTAAAAACTATTTTTTCAAAATTTTAAAGGAGAGCCAGGTTAGTTTTTAACTGTGAAATCACCTATTTGAACAACACCTTTTTCTGCATTGAATTTTATTACATCAGGCTCTGCATGCTGGGTGGGCCAAAGTGCTGTGACAAGAGTGAGAAGTCCGGAGCATGCTGGTCAATAGATGGTAAACTGCTGGCTGCAATCAGTCACTTTCTCAATCCAGGACACTTGCTGCTAAAGGACATTCTGACTTTCTGAGCCACCACAGTTAAAGCCTAATCCTGCAGGTTACAGAATAAACCTGTATCATGGCACTAAAATAAGCACTTTTAAAGAGGAGAAACTACGGAGGTGACCAGGAGAGGGACAAAGCATATATGTTCAAATGCAATCCTGGGAAAGCAAATGAGCATGTACCAGCTATTTTTAGGATGATCTGTTATTTTGACTGCGGAATAGGAATAGTGGCTCACTTGAATGTGCTGAAGAAATACACTTATTAGAGACTGATACCATCAGAAGCTGTGAAGGCCGGCTGCTAACAAATATACTCCAGAATGTGTAAAGTTCTAAGAAAACATTTCTCTTCTCACAGCCAGCTTCCTGACAGTGAATGAAGAGCATAATATTTTTGCTGTCCATCAACTGGCAGTGCTTGCTCCTCTTAGCTTATTTCAGTATATTAACAATAATACATAGCTCTTTTATAGCACTTTGCATCGTTAGATCTCAAAGCGCTTTTACAAAGGAGGTTTGTATCATTAACCCCATTTTACAGATGGGGAAACTGAGGAAAATGTAGGTAAAATGGCTTGCCCAAGGTGACCTGGCAGGCTAGCAACAGAGACAGGAATGGAATCCAGGACCTTTTGAGACCCAATCCAGTACTCTATCTACACTGCCTCTCCTTTATTAGATCACAAGTGTTGGATCATAACTAATAAAGAACCAAACTCAGCAACCCTGACAGCGTCTCAACATTGTGCCCTCCTCAACCCTCATCCATACCCCTAAATAAATGATCCCTGGGATATCAATATAATACTGGATTCTTCTTAAAATCAAAATATCATGTGGATTCTAATAACGTGGGGCATATGATTATAAATTATATTAAAAAATGGTTCTGGTCTGAAAAATGTGATTCTGGAGTCCCATGTTTATTGTTTCTCATAAATTTCCTAATCAACTAAAGGGATTTGGTAGGACTGGCAGTTAGAAAACTCAGCCCAGGATCTGAACAACAAGCTGGGTACTTTCCTTCTCACGTATCATCACTGGTAATTAAGGTTCTACAGACAAAATTAGGCCATCAGACCTGGACAAATCTGTCACCTCCAGTGGACTGGCAGAGGAGCAGCTTACTAATTTCCAGTTAACAGTTGTGGTGAAGATGCACAACAATAGAATAGAATAAAATAGAATCAGTATTACTGAATTTTCGCTGCACCCATTCTGCTGTGTTCATAGGGAACAGAACAGTAACATTTATTTTTGTCATTAAAGTGAGCAGATTATGACTGGCTCCATGCCAGGACCACACTACTTGTATGAGAACGTGCCATTTTTACATGGAACACAAATGTACTTAAAAGAAAGACTAGATCTCAGATTTAAGCCGTTCAAGAAGAGGATAAAAACAGTCACTTAGAATAATGCAATGTTACAGTTCTTCTACAGTTTTATAGCAACTGATATACAAAGTTGCATCGTTGATTTATAAGAAATCTTTAAGCAAATAAAGAAACGGATTGACAGTGGATAAGTTTATTGGCCAAATCATTTATGGCTTATTTAAATTAATGAGTGACTAATGGTCATATTTATACAGTTAAAACCAAATGAGTATACCTCAGAGCCTGAATGAGTATACCTCAGAATTTTATTATCATAAGGAATTAGGGCCACTCTAGCAGCACATAAAGGGGCCATAAGTCTAACCTAACACTCTCTGACACCCAGCCTCCACTGGCAATCTGCAGCTCACATAAGAGGAACTTGTGTGCATCCGATGAAGTGAGCTGTAGCTCGCGAAAGCTTATGCTCAAATAAATTGGTTAGTCTCTAAGGTGCCACAAGTATTTCTTTTTAAAGATCTCAGACAGAAAGATTTGGGCTCCATTTCCTGAACCCATGATTATTCTTACAATTTAGCTCAAATGGGTATTCCATTTCCCTGATAAATAGAGCTGGTCAAAAATTTTGAGGAGGATTTCTGCAGAAAATTTATATGAAAGCCAATTTTTAAAAAAATCTAAATTTTCAACAGAAAATTTGATATTTTTATTACAATTCAAACAAGAAAATATCCTGCTGATCCTCATGAGCATTATACTTTGGTTGCCTTGTACTCCCATTCTCCTCCAAAGGTTGATTTTCCTGGTTGGATTACGGCTCCTCTGATGTACACTGGAGTCCCTGGTCATGGTTCTTCATAAGGGATGCTGTTCAGCTGCGGAAACCAGCTCATACAAGAGAATGGAGAGATGAAGCAACCAAACTACAACTCCCATGATGAACAGCGGTAGCATATCCACAGCAAAATATTTCCATTTTCCACCAAAATATTTTGGATTTCACACACACACTTTAAAAAAATTGAAGTTTTCTGCAGAAAACAGATCATTTTACTGAAAAAAAAAATCATTTGGTTGAAAACTCAATTTTCCACTGAAAAACAGTTTTGATGGAAATGTTTTGACTAGCCCTAACAAATACAAATACCTAAAGAGACCATGCAAGGCTGAAGAGCTGAGGCAGTCCTGGACAGAAAGGAGTTAAGGGGGACATAACTGGCAGATAAAAGTCTTAAGAAGAAGCATAGCTGTATGCATAGGAAGATACAGCTGACTGGGTTGAGGGAAAGCCTTTGAGAGAGAAGAGGGAACCTTTCTGATGTGTTCACAATTAGAGTAAACCATATAAATCTTGTTTGTTTAGATATGAAACTTATGGAAAATTGGGATCTCTACACAAAAATTTCCAAACCCAATTTGGAGTGGTTCACACAAGATCAGCACAGAATGATACATTATAGTGATAGACAGAGGTTGGTGTCTGGGGACAATTCTAGTATGGCATTCTTTGCATTAAAGCAGCATGACTATGTGTTTAAAAACTAATTTATTGTTGTGTAAAGATTACATAAATAACACAAGAGAAACGAGAGCTTGTTGTTCACATTCTCCATTCTTGCAATCCCTGTCCTCCAATATGGAGGGCGACCCTTTGACCTCTGCACTCATACCCCTACATCCTAACACAACACACTGTTCCACTAGAGCTGAGTGGTGACCAGAATTTCCATGGAAATGCCACAGTTTCAAAATTTGTTTTAATTCCACATTTCTGAAAACAAAAAAAACAGTTCAAAAATTTGCCACAAAATGTTTTTTTAAAATTGGGGTTAATAAAAATGTTTTGATTTGATAAAAGAAGAACATTTCATTGTTTTATATTTTATAATATAAAATGACTTGTTTTATCTCCAACTGAGAAATCAGAACTTTCCATTCCAAAATGTCAGAACTGTATGTTTATAATTTACCAATTTTTTTCCTTCAACATTTTCCCCCTCTAAATGAAATTTCATCTAAATATACTTGTGCTGCCAAAGGTTTGGTTTTGTCAAAATGGCATTTTCCACAGGAGAAACATTCCACTGGAAAAATTTTGACCACACCTGAGTGGCTCCAGTATATGTATCCCAGCTTACATCAGTGCTGAATTTGGTTTATGTTGTGTTAAATTTCGTTACAGTGGATAACTGATACTGAGCACATTTTATTGGTTTTTCTTTCAGCACCTGTGTAAAGATCCCTTCCAGACAGTTTATATTTACTGGATTTTAGTTAAGATCAAAAAGTATCTCAAATTAAGAATTATTTAAAAAAAAATCCTCAGGTTTCATTAGAAGATTCAAATGTTATAATTTATCTGTTGAAATCAAAGTCCTTCCCAGAGGTGTGTTACATAGTATTTTCCAATCTAGAGTTAAACTTAAAGGTCTTCATAGCTTCATCCCTACCCAAAGCCATTTAAAAGGTTTTACAGCTTGTAAAATACCTGACATATATTTCTTTGAAAAAGCAACATGGTACTATATATTATGGATTTAGTAGCTAACTGTCTGTTCAAATTGTTAACTTTTTATGCCAAAATGTTATTTTCTGGAATCGTTAAGATTGCAACATGCTGAATTCTGTGATAAAATTCATCTAGCATGAAGAATAGACACACACACACAAGCTATAAATAACTGGAATTGTCCTGTTGTTGCCTGCGTTCTACAGGATTATAGAGCAGCTTTATACAATAGTATGGCCATTTTCAGATCATTTCAGTTGACTTTTGAACAGGAACTGTAAGTAAGAAAATGATTTTTGTTCCTTTAAATTTGAGATTAATTAGCTAAGGGGATTTTGTTTTTGTTTTCAAATTAATTTAGATTACAAATGAATCGCTCCTATCGTGAAAAATAAATAAATAAATCCCCCAGGTTTCTGAGCCATTCAGTTTTGAATTAAAAATGGCACTGCAGCCTTTTAAAATAAATAGTTATTATTCAGGAGGTACATCACAGCCCATGGGAGGCAAAGACAAAGATAGATTTAAGCAGATTCTGATCTGCTGCAAGAGCTGAAAGGGCCTCTAGAATAAAACAGGCAACCTAAGGGACTGTTCTAAGTAATAACAACCTCTTCAATGCTGTCTATCGCTTTGTGACCTAAAGCCCTTCAATGTGCACTGGCAAATGATTCAATGTCCTGTAACATGTAGCCTATAAAATATGTGAAGTAGAAATTAGACTTTGACCTAAAAGTAGCATAAGTGTAAAGAAGCATTGGCAACTGAGTTTGTTAGTGTGAGTAGAAGTTAGAGTAAGTTGGAGACAGTAAGGCAGGAAATCAAGTGAGCAAGGAAATGAACCAAGGTTATGTTGCTGCTATGTTCTGGTTATAATTGGTTTAAGCAAGGTTTTTAGTGAGTATTTTTGGGAAATGTAAATGTTTGATTAAAATGCTATCTATAGTGGTAGCATGGGAAAGACATTGGTGCAGATGTTAATTTAAGATGTGTAATGTAAAGAGCCAGTAAGGACGTGGCAGAAATACGCTTGTTGCAAGGGGCAGTTTAATGTTAATTATAATGGATTACAAAAGGAATAGTGTTTCTAAATTGCAGGAGAGGTCCAATTAACGTCAAAAGGATGCTGTTGAGTAGTACTAGATTATCAGGCTGTACTTGTCGTCAGTGGACCGATCACAAATTTATACACCTTTCCATCTTTGAATCTAAGTATAATCATAGTGTTCAAGTGCTAATTGCATGCCAGATTGCTTAACTAATCATTTTTATTTTGCATAAAGTTAAGTTGTATCATTCAAAGTGTCAAAATCTGGTGGTCCTCTACTAAATACATTTTCTATAACCAACCTAGAGGCTCAGACGTGAAAGCTAAGTTGGCTTTTATTGCACTTTATCCTTAACAATTTAAAATTAACTGGGAACACTTCAACATAAAGGTTGGAAAAGGTTACCAACAGCAAATCCTATCAAGTCGGACAAGCTCACGACACCTAACAATTGTTGTCATGATCTTTATCTATAAAGAATATTGTGTAAGGTATCAAATGAAAGCCAGCAATACACTGGTCATCAATGTCATTGTGAGATGCATTGTATTAACAGTATATAAGGAATTATAGAGTCTTACAGACAGCACGCTTTAAAATCTGTAACCAGACAAAGGGAGATACAGGTTTTCTTCCAGACAAGAGGGAGGATAGTTATCTTATCTCTAATGTAAGGTGAGCAAGGTGATGGCAGAGATCATATGAGTTCATTTGCATCAAAGGTAACCAGAAGGAACAAATTAACCTAAAAGGATGTGAAATCAGCATGGGAAGACATCGGAGTCAGAACCCTAGGGGTTCATCCTGACTCTGGTGCCCAAGACAATAAACTATGAAGAATATAAGGAAAAGCAAAAAGACATTTTTGTCATCCATCATTGAGGGAACAAAGAGGTTAGCAATCTTTGCATCTATGAACGGTGGATCACCAGTCGTGTGCGTTGGTGATGCTATGAAGTGGCTGTATGTGAGAAAGCTGCCTTCGCCAAGGATTATAGCCTGTTAAGTTTTGTCACTAGAAAGCATCATTATACTTTTGGTTTATTTGTAACCATTTTCTGTGTTTGTTATCTCTGCTTAGTATCACTTAAATCTCCATTCTTCATTAACAAATCTATTCTTGTTGTATTATACATTCATTTTCAAGCTGTTATACTTAAGTGTCCATTTAAGAGGAGCCAACAGACTGCTGTGTGTGTATAGTCTCTCTAGAGACAGCAGACTTAGTAATTTCTATGAGTGACAGAGTGGGGTACTGCAGAGGAATGATCTTCTAGGGGGCTTGGGAACTGAGGGCACAGAGTGTCACCTGGAAGGAAAAGTAAGGGTTTGCAGAGTCCTGGGAAGTTAGTTTGTTTGACCAATAGATTGGGGTGGCAGGGAGCTGTCACATAGTTTAGCACCAACATTTCCATCTTTTGCTATGGCAGAGGGATAACAGGCTGACTTACAATTCTGGATGCCCCAAGGAAGTATCATGGGCTTGTGGCGCAAGCCAGAAGGGTCATAGTGGGACTATTCACGTGCTGAAAATGTGAACATTGTAATAAAAAAATAAATACAAAACCCACAGAGCTCACCTAAGGTTTTTTGTGAAAATTTCTCTTTTGTCAAAAAAGACATTTTCCATTCAATAAAATCAACCAATGAGATGTTTCAATGAAAAATTTTCAGCCCATTTTGTACTGTGCTGTTGAGTAGACAAACCCTTTGAGTAACACTTCACTTGGTTTACAGTGAAGTTTCAATCTACTCTAAGGTTTTACATTCACTAAGAAAAGAGTGTTTATTTCTTTGTTTACCATGTTATGTAGTTACCCTGTTTGCTTAGTGTAGACAACACATTTGTAGTTTTAATCCACATATCAACCTGCTAATATGTTCAAACTACAAATGCCTCATTCACACTGTAACTTTGCCACATGTTAGTTAACATGTGGTTAAAAAAACCCACATACCACCCTTTCTCCTGGTGTGGATGCCTCTCTACACTAGAAAACTGACCTGAGAAAGGTTGTCAGCAACAGGTTCTCCTGATCTACAGTTTAAATGAGTTTTAAAACTTTTTAATCTAATCTATGATAGCACTTATACTATTTTCTGCAACTGTTCAGGGGGACCCATTGCTGACAACTATTGTTAGCAACATGTCACTTTCCTGTTGTGCAGAATAATAGAATCGTAGGACTGGAAGGGACCTCTAGAGGACCACAAACAGTTTCAC
The DNA here is from genome assembly GCF_965140295.1 of Lepidochelys olivacea. Lineage (NCBI taxonomy): Eukaryota > Metazoa > Chordata > Testudines > Cheloniidae > Lepidochelys > Lepidochelys olivacea. Next base: position 175,641,107 of record NC_140411.1, read on the forward strand.
CATGCTAATTCTCTTGGAGTACAGCCTTTCTCACCTTCCTCATGGGTGTAAACTGATCATTCAATGGAGCTGTAGACATGTCTATACTTCCCCACCTTTTGGACTACGGGGGATGGGTGTGAACTACCCTTGTGTGGATGCTGGAGGCATGAACTTAAAGGTACCTGGTTTGCACTAGTGTCATTCTCTTCAAGCACGGTGTCCACACAGAAGAGAGAGAGCACAGCACTCTGCTGGTCACTGCTGTTTGTACACCGCCTTAGCTAAAAATGTGGGGCAGTGTAGACATGCCCTGAGCCCATTTATACAGGGAAGTTTAGCACTCATTCTTTATTTACAATGAAAACGTTAGACTTGTGTCTACAACTGGGCTGAGGGACATTTGTATAACCTTTCACTGTAAATGCTTGAAATAGAAAAAACAAATGTATTCAAATCCAGAGAAAGATGTGATGTCCCTAAAAACCAACAGTATGTTCCAAATGTATTTGTTCTCTCCCCTTGCCACTTCTGGTGGGCATTCCTGCCCCTCTCCCCACTTTTGTCTAGTTTTAAGGCATCTAATACTACTCAGGTAATTTTTTTCCCCAGATTTCTATTCTATGATGTTTGCTGTTTCAATTTTACCACTGTCATTTTCCTTGTATGTAGATGCCCATCTCCTTCATGCAATGTGCACCTCTCATGCTGCCATAGATTTTGGTTTCTGACTTCAAAGACCCAATACATGAGAGAAGGAGACCTATTTACACTTTGTTATATCATCATTCTATTCTTATATCATCATTCTATCCTTTAGGCTTAATCCCTTCTAATTATGTCCTCTTGCCAACATAGATTTTCAGTGCCAGCCCGATTTACTTTACTTCAAAACTTAGGCTTCCCATCATCTTACTCAGCTCTCAGTTACTCTCTGTGTTCAAGGAGTTCTAGCTGCTCCTGACTCTGAGTAGTCCTTCTGTCTTCTTTCCCTTTTAAATTAAAAGGTATGCAATGTAACTGGCATGATGTGATGATGTGAATTTAAGTTTTAGGATATACACTTTCTTCTGTCATTTCAGTAGAAGTTACAGTAGTCAGGAGAAAGAGAAAACTCAGTCTACAGCTCCAGTTTTAAGAATAGGCAGCAAAATTAAATTAAATTAATAAATAAAAGGTCAAATTGTGTGTCAAGAAAGTAGCACCTAGAAAATAGAACAACTTAAATTATTTATCTAAAAAGTATGATGGGGGTCAGTCAGACTAGGTCGCTCAAGTCGACCACAGTTTTTTTAATGTTTGCTTAACAAACCTAATTAAATTATTTTTTTCTCTTTACCATGACCATCTTTGGAGGTTCATAAAAATTGGGACCCAGATCCAAGCCACTTTGTTGTTCTTTCAAAACCCCCTCAGGCATGATTTGGAGTCATGATCAGGAGTGGAGACCGGCTCCATTTTATTTTACCACCAAAAGTTCAAAGGAGGGGCTTGTCTGTTCAGAAGACAGGAAATTTCAAACAGCAGCAAAAAAAAGGATTTTTCAGACTTTACCCACTTTCTTGTTGAAAATCCTGAATATCATCCTCTTTAAATAAATGTATGTTTTTGTATTTATATGTATCTGTAGGCTAGTGAAGAATAACATCATTGCTTGGCTGACTGCTCTGACAAAATGTTAATTTAAACTATATTTTCAAAAACAAACTCATAACTAAATATATAGATAATAAAAGGTTAACTTTATACGGCAATCCCCAAATCCTCGTTTTAAGTTCTCATTGGCCATTTCAGCAGCCAGTATGTCAAATTAATACTTTTCATGTTAAGCAGTCCACATTTTTATTACTGCAGGCTCTGGATCAGAGAATCTTAGTATTGCCAAAGAGAAAGTTCCAATTAGGCATGATGAGAAAGGATTAGGGTGTGAAGGTTTGAGGATTTATTAAATGAAGAAGAGGGTAAACATGAATACAAAATTCAAATAATAAGTACAGAAGTTTCAAGAATCAAGTTTACCTGATTTAAGAGCATTGTAAACAGCCATTTTAAAATCTCTGCACCTCAAAGTAGCTCCTATCTCTTAACTTCAGTCAATGTAGCTATTCTTGCCATAGTGCTGCTGAGCCATCTTTCTCTAGCATTAAAGTTTCCTAGGGACAGTGGTCAAAGTCAACCATTTAAACAAGCTAGCACTATCTCATTGGTGTGAGGAATAGTTTGTGTCTGTTCCAAAATGTTTTAAATTTATAACAAACCCAAGTTTGAAAACAAACAGTTCAGCCATACAAAGAGTGACATTTACAAAAACCAGACACATTGCAAAAGGGATAGCCATTTAAGTGATGGAAGTTAAACAAGATGCAATTAAGAATAAAATTACATCCCAGTGATCCCCCACTTTTAGGGATATAAAATAGGAGTAATGATATTTTTAAAATAATGGAAGGGAACCCATGATTTACCATAAATCAATAGGTGGCATTCATGACCCAGAACAGTTGTAAGGTGGAGATGGAAGAATTTCAGATATTGATCGGCAACCAGAGAATGGTTTCACATTGAGGACCTGAAACCTAAGAAAAATATCAATTAATCATTAATTTAATTTGCCCATTTGTCATCTAATTATTTCTAATACATACATGACCCACCTATAGTAAGTCTTGCCCTCTTATTTTCTCTTCAGTACTTGCATAGCACTCTCATATATCTCCTAATTTATTTAAGGATTCTATATTAAAATCCTTTATTTTCCTTATAAACCATACTATAAAAGTTTCTGATCAATAGTCTCTCTAATTTATCATTCTTTTTTCCTAGAGAAAGATACCCCGAATTGTAGCCAATGTTCCAAAAAATGCTTTTTATATAAAGTGATGTATATAGGAGGATTTATGTGCTCTTTTCTCTTACATTTTATCTTATGTTACAATAAGAGAAATGAGACAAAGACCAGTGGGGACAGATCATAAAGCATCAGCATCATTCAGAAAGGAGGCAGAGAAAAGACAGTGAGATAGCTCGTTCACATGAGCAAGGGTTGTGGAACAGGGCCGCGTACCAGAAAAAAGGATTGGGAGCCATTGCTATGTTTCTGATTTGGTCTTTTTCCAGTAACAAACCTATTTTTTTTCTTTGGGGAGGGGAGATTGGGGGACCACTAGAAAACTCCCCAGACACATAACCTTTAATAATAAGCCTGTATCTGTAACCACAGAGTGAGTGGGAGTTACACTACCAAAAAAAGTCATCATGTGATACAGCAGACAGTGTAAAACAACTGTGTGTTTTATCTATGTCAGTAGCCATTAGCTATTCCATTAAACTATTCTACAAACACAATTACAGCGATTCAGTAAATCGCTTACTCATTCTTCTCATACTACCAGAGCCTTCCTTCATGTATCCGTTACAAAAAAGTCAATATTTCACAGCATCAGGAAAACATAAATCAGGATTCCAGCTAGCATAATACTCCTGTGGTATGCATTGCCTGCAGCCATCTCACCTCAGGCTGTGATCTTGTCAGATCTCATGAGCTATGTAGGGCCAGGCCTGATCAATATATGATGGGACACTTCCAAGGCAAACCTAGCTGTTGCGGATTATTTGGTAGGTGGCATTCAATCCCTTGAGTCTGTAGGCACTCTACAAATGGAGTTGTCTTCTTCTAGTTGAGCTAAAGTGGGTCCAGACCACTTATGTTTAAACATGCCATGAAAAGTTTTCATAAGACCAAGGGTGTGTTAACTCCGATGTCTTTGATAAATTCCAGTTTAGGTAACTACTTTAAATCCATCTTAACTATATGTAAGGAGCATTAACTTAGAGCTAGTGAAATAAGGGTTAATGCAATTTTAGGGGTTAACAATATGTTCCTGGACCTAGTAGGATTTAGTATGTTCCTACAAAAACTTTGACTTGATTCTCAATTACATTAGGTTCTAGCAGCATCAAGGAGCCTTAAAGCAGAGGGAAATGGACCCTTGAGACTACCCCCTGCATACAGCCTCTCCCACAGTCAGTGTAGAGCTGTCATAAGGGCTCTACATCACCATGCCTCTAGGCCCTGGGGTGTGTGGCCAGAGTGCAATGCACCCTGGCTATTGTCTTCTTCCCAAGGCCCAGTGGGGCATTATTAGAAGCACAGCAAAAGTTATTGCAGCTCCAGGGCTGCACTACTTTACACAGCTGTCTGAGCAGGTCACTGAAGATCCCCTGAATAAACAAAGTGGATTAAATCTCCCTTCAGTCCCCTCCTCCCAAACTTCTCCAAGTGCAGGAATAGAGTAACTGAGAATCAGGTTCAAGAAGTACACTGAGCCAAACATTCTACATATGACAAAGGCATTTCTTAGAGCTTCCCACAAGAGGCAAAAAGGGTCCTGTTATTTTCCTTAGCAGTTAATATGTTAGAGAAGGTATTCTTTGGAGATGAACTAATATTATGTTCAAAAAGGAGCAGACAAAGGCAGGAAAAGAAAGGAAACAGCATGCTTGAGCATAAAAAGAAAGTCAGAAGTTAAGTAGCATGTGAGTAAGGATGTGTGTTCAAATAAAACAACCTGTAGCTATAGAGTATAGCTTAACAACTAGACAAAGGAAACAAAGTAAGAATGTGGTCAGAAAATACAAAATGAACATGGCTAGGGCTGGGAAGTAGGAAAGTTCCTAATAGAGTCTATATAGCAAAGGTAAAGAACCAGTAACTCAGTACTTCAGTAAGAAGCAGAATTACCCAAGTGTGCAAGACTGAGATGGCTGTATCTGCACCTTAAAAAGTATTATTTGGGAGAGATGCCTATTTTTTCTAGTTTCTTAATGCAACTGAAGAACAGCTTGTGCAACTACATTTAAGTTTCTTTCAGACAGAGACTACATACAAGAAGTTTTTTGCAAAAAAGTGGCTCCCATCTCCACACCATGAAAGTTTGGGTTGCAGGGTTAAGATCAGTCTTACAATGGAAATCACTCAACAACCTCTATTGCTACTCCACTCCTGTATTGCAAAGTTATTAAAACATTCCTCTTCTATGTAAACATATGGGGTTAAAATCCTGACTCTATTGCAATCATGGAGAATTTTGCCAGTGACTTCAACAGACCTAGGGTTTCATCCATGGTTCCTTGATCTTAATAGCTTTATTTCCTAATAATCTCCCCTGAATATTTAGATTGCTTCCTAATAATCTTCAAAATAACTGCCTTCTAAGTGTTTATGAGACACAGTAAGCATACTATGAATCTGGAGATATGGATGCAAGTGGATTGTCTAAACATAATTCCCAGTCTATATTTACCCACATTATTAAAAAAACACGACCCACCAATGTCATAATTTGCCAGTGTGGTAGTCTGCCCAGCAGGTTGGCAGGATTACTAAATTAGATGCATTGACTCTTTCAGAAAGTTTGCATAGACAGTGGCCACCTGTGCTATACCTCTTTCTATAATGTTACCATTTTCACATTGTCCCAAATTAAAGAGTGTATCAAGCAAACTTCAGCCTTGTCCTAGAAATCAACAATGACTGATAACTGTCAAAATTGCAACATTTAGCAGATGTCCATTTATGAGTGAAACAGACAGGCATTATGACCAAGAAAGTATCCATTTTACCAAGAAAATTTCATGGCAGAATGGCTGTTTCTTTAGTTTTAGTTTATTCTCTTTTCTTTAGCTCAATCGACAGCAAGAATTGTTATGATTATTACTAAGGTGAGAAGAATTTATGTTATTGAATTACAAACATGGACTCTTCTTGGCATTTGCCAATAGAAGTGAACCTTTTATGAGTTTCAATTCTGTTAAAGATGAACAGAAACTCTGCTCACTCTTTCTCACACCCCATCAACACCTTAGTTATGAATTTTCTGAATCTCCTGATACTTCAGTGGATGGGAGGGTAATTCTTCCCCATCATTCTTGGCCAAGGATCCGTCCTTCTGACCTCCACAGCTTTGCTCGCACCCCTCTCTCGGGTTTCCTTGCTTTTTTTTTTTTTAAGTAATCAGAGGGTCCCTGAATTAGTTTCCTGATGCTGGGTGTCCTCACTGTTATGACCGAGCTTGTTTGTCTCTATGTAGCTATGGAAACAATGTTAAGGTGTTGCCGTCATCTGTCAGACAGTGAAAGCAAAGCATTCTGGGACATGAGTGACAAACTGAACAAGAGCAGGAAACAAACTAAGGAACTCTTATTAAGGTGACACATTCTAGGAGGGTAACAAAGCAATAAGAAAGGGCAAATCTTACTGATTTTGGAAGATTAATTTATATAATAGAGAAAAAATCAGGACAAATGAGTAATTCTATGATGACGGGTTCAATCTCTGGTTAGGTAAAAAAAGAAAGCATCTGGGATTGAAGGAAAGGTTTCAAAATAAAGAATGAGAAGATGACAAAGAATGGCTGGTGTCAGTTTTCTAGCAATCTGGGGCAAGACAACCTGCTCTGACTATCACCAAGAATATTAAGCAGAGTCAGGCAATAAGTCACCTATCACATTAAGATTTCAGATAGTTAAAGTAAGGGAGGACAAATAATTTCTTTACCAGCAACTGTTTGGTGTTCCCCCACCCACTTAAATATGAAGAGTGTTTACAATATTGCATCTTGCCAGTCTTTTTTACTATCTTCAAATATTTTTATATTATGGACTACAGTTTGCTGGCTACCATGAAATGACATCATATCTTGGTTTGGATGATATCTTAATGATTTCCTTTTACTATTATTTTAAATTGTATTACAGTAGCACCCCCTACAGGCCCCTATTGTGATAATGTCCTTATTATTCCAGGCACTGTATTTATACATGCAAAGAGACAATCCCTGCCCCAAAGGGCTCAGAATCTAAATAGATAAAACACATTGGGGGTGGGAGAGAGAAAGGACCAGCCCCATTTTCATGAAATAGGGAACAGAGAAATTAAGGCCCAGTCCACTCTATAAAGTTGTGCAGCAATAGCTATGTTGTATAGGAATGTGAAAAATTCATATCCCCAGCCTAGACAACATTGCTATGCTAGCAGAAACCTCAGTTTAGACTTAACTAAACTGACAGAAGAGTGTTTCTGTTGGCTTCGCTAACATTATTTGGGGAGGTGGAGTTATTATGTTGGCAAGAAGACTACCATCTGTCAGCATAGACCGCAACTACACTGGGGGTCTATGCCAGCATAGCTTTGGTGACGTAGCCTTTTTCTTGTAGCTGTGTCCTCAATATCTTGCCCAAGGACACTCAGGAAGTCTGTGGCAGAGCCAGAAACTTAACCCAGATGTCCTGAGTTCCACTCCTGTGCCTTAACCGTAAGACCATCCTTTCTGCCACAGGAATTATTTCCCCTCTTTCCCTTGTATTGATGACACTCTCTGGTTCCTGTATTCTATGTGTGCTGGTGCATGTGCCATAAATTGTTCTCTTTCTTTGTTTCACTATGGTTTTGCACCGCACTTGACGTTTGCTTTACTTTAAGCAAACAGCTCTATGTTAATAGTCACTTTTCTAAGCTATGAAAGAGTACCAATGGGGCCAATGCAAAGTTGGAGATACTTACTCCCTGTTTAGGGAGACTGTCTATGTGTCAGTGCTTTCATCGGTGATCGAGCTTCATTTGGTAGCAATCAATTTATACCCCTCAATCATCTCTGAAATTTGGCCTTCTGGCAGTGGACGCCAGGGAGGAAAGAGGAATTTGTCATCAAGAATGGTTGTTTAAAACAAAGGGCTAGTCCAGTCTTCCTGAATGCAGGAGCAAACGGCTCTAAAACATACACTCCTCCCTGGATTCAGAGGGATTCTCTCTAGATGCCAGTACCCATTCAGTGGGTGGGTGGGAGGAGGAGGGAGGTGGAAGGGAGGGGAAGATTTATTGCCTTTCCCTGAAGCCTGTTGTAGAGAGCAGGTTCCAGAGAGGTTTGCTGGCAGCAGCATCCCTCCCAACACAAAAGTTGCAAAGATTGGGAAATAGACCATTTCTTTCAGAGGAAATTCTCCAGAGATTTCTTCCCCACCCTGACTCTGTCTCACAGGTCCTCTCATAACTCATGATCTGGGCATGAGTTATATCCCATTCAAAATATGATTCACAAAACCCCAAACCTCTCAGACTTCTGCCAGGCAGAATTTTTTTTACTCCTCTCCCACAAATATTTTTTTAAAAAGAAAAGCTGCAAGTTCTCTCTCTCTCTCTCATCTCCCCCCTCCCCCACGTGCTGGTACCTCATTAGGAAATGACACAGGCAGGCTACTTGATACTCACACACAAATTGCACATTGAGCAGCTGATTTCATTGATTTCTGAGAAATATCTAGAATACTTTAATATAATGACAGTAGTCACTATAGTTACTTCAACCCAGAGTAAGTCTTCATATATATGCAATTCAAATAGTTATGTTGCACAGTCTTAAATTACTGTAGCCCACAAAAGTTTATGCTCTAATAAATCTGTTAGTCTCTAAGGTGCCACAAGTACTCCTGTTCTTTTGCCTGAACTATGCATTCACTGAGTGCCTCGAAGTGTCATATGTGGATTTTAAAGGGTTGTCATTGACTTCAGTTTTTGGAGAGGAAGTGATTAGATACATTCAGGAGAACTGATGTGAAATTCTGCATTTTTTTAGATCCATTACTGATTATCAAAGAGATTTAGAAGGTGTTGCTTACTTTGAAAGAACAAACTTTATTCAGAAACCAAAAGAAAAATTGGGAAAAATGTTTAAAGGTAAGTGAACAACTAAAATACATTAATTACAATCTTAATAAAAGGGAGACTGATTTTATTAAGATCAAAGGGAGATGGTTTGCTGCAAGAATAATTTGTATAGTTGAACAACAAAAAAGGAAAATATGATACTTAAAATATTAGAGAATTCCTAAAAAAATGATTCAAGGAGAAAAAACAAAGACTGGATCAAATAATATTCAGGTACAAAAATAAACTGGAAATAAAACACTGAAAACAGATAAGAATGTATTGGATTATCAACCACCACAGATTATGCCAAGAGCAATAATGTATAGAAGAAAAATGTTATTTTATTATCAGGTAGCACTGAACAGGTCATAGTTTAATCTTCACTTGAAGAGTTTATCACTCATATTAAGTGCTCAAATGTATATTTTATTTGAAAAATACAGAATCATGTATTTTGATTTTTTAGCATTTTTATCAACCTATTGTTTACCTTAAACTTGTTGAAAGAACTGTGATTTATTCTAAGCTTCTTGAGAGTTAAATCTAAGATCCAGTACATCAGAAGCATTGTGTATGACTCATTTTTGAGTGATTGAAGAAGTTATTGATAAGGTTATTCATCCAAAATCAGAGTCTGTGTGAGGTACATTGAGTAATAAACCATATTTGGAAGTACAGCCAGAAGACAACAGAACTTAACCTAGAGAGCCATGAAACTAATAGAACAGGGATTTAATTATCCAGAATTATCTGAATATTAAAAGATGAAATAAAGGTTGAAAAATCTAAAAAACACATTCCAACAATAAGACTTTCTAATGTAAAGTAGAGAAGAATACAATGTTTCATCACAGAAACGGCAAAAATTAGAGGTGATTGAAAACTAGGTATTTTTCACTATGGAAAATTTTGACAATGTTTTATTTTTCATTTTCATCAACATTTTCCACAGAAAATCCAGACTTTTCATTGAAACATCAAAACCCCAAATACTTTGGTTGAAAAGTAAAAATCACTTTTCATGCCATTTTCAATGAACTAGTGAACTGAAACTCAGCTTTCTGTCAAAAAGACTTTAAGGCGGACTTTTTTTTTTTTTTATAAGTCCTAGCAAAATTTTCAGAGTTCTGGTTGGAGGAGCAAGGGGTACAGTATTCTTTACAAAATGTGAATTGGGAAAAAAAGATTAAAATCTGTCACAGATGAAAACAGAGTTCTCTCCCTGTCATCACTGTGAAGTTTTGAATGGCCATTGTATGCAACATAATGACAATGCTGAAATATTTTGGTTGCTTCTGAATTGTTACAATATTGCATTTATTAAAATAAAAGGTTAATTCTTTTACAAAGTTTTAGGAAAAACTCAAGTTCTCCTGTTTAGGAATAAAGACATAAGCAGACATTTAAAAAATGATGATGTGCTCAGTGACTCCACACTGTCATTTTAGGCCTTTCCGTACAAACCAAGCTTATAGCACTTTTGAGAAAAATATAAATCAACACAATAAAATCATATAAAAATGAAGTTGCCAGAGAAGTGAAGGAGTTTAATATTCTGCTGTACTTGCCTCTGCATATGAGAGAGTAGTCTACTAGATTTAATAATAGGCAATCTTCCCTTTGGATTGCATTGGCTATATGTGAACTTCAGTACTTCCCAAAGATTAGACAATAAAATCAAAGCAGATTTTAGAACCAATTAGGCCAATTTCTGCTTTCATTTATAACCATATAGTCACTGAAACAAAGGTATATATGAATGCAGAATTTGGCCTAACGTTATATTTCTTTATCCCAAAATATTCCCTCTATTTTTAAAACCAAGCCAACTACAAAGTAAAGGTTTCCATTTGTATATGATGTCAAATTTCACACAAAGTTATATTGTATTACTCTTTAGACTATATTTGCTTCTTCTAATGACCACAGTATGAACTATTGGTTTTTTATTAAAAGCATAAAACTTTTGAAAGCAATGAAAGCATATCACATATAAAAACCCTCTTTGAAAGATCCTCCTGAAGTAATGCCAAATAATTTTATATCTAAATGTTGGACATGTGAAGCCAAATATAGCACACAAAATTTGTTTGTATATATTTTAACATGAGGTTTAGAAAGCCCTATTAAGTAAAAGTGAACAGTAGATATACCCAGGTTAGACAAATATAGAAGCTATACCTAGTTAATTGTTAGAGGGCTAGACCTATATTAATAGCCACTATCCATACCACTAAAAGGAGATTAGATAAATAGACAATTCAAATCATTAAAAGCATTTTCAACACATCTGCAAAAGCCATACAGTGCCTGTGATAAATGAAGGGGTGAGGGGCACTCCGTTTGATGGACACCCAGCCAGCCAGCCAGCCAGTTAGCTGTAAATTCCCTCTTGGTAGCTGTTCTCTGCTTGCTTTATCTGTAAAGGGTTAAAAAAGCCCCCCAGGTAAAGAAAAGGACACCTGACCAAAAGAACCAATGGGAAGGTTAGAGCCAATGGGAAGACTTTTTAAAATTGGGAAGGAAGCTTTCCCTTTGTGACTGTGGTTGTTCTCTCTGAGCTGCAGGGACACAGAGCAGAAATGCTATAAGGAGGAATGCTGTGTAAGGTTTGAACCAGGTATGAAAAATTATTTTCCATACCTAAAAGGAATCATTAGAAGGCAGGAAATGTTTAAATAGTCTTTTGACATAGTCTGCATTTAAACTATGACAGGGCCATCTTTCTGCTTCAGCAGACAGACAGGATCTTCTGTCCAGGGTCCCCCACCCTTGCAGAAGGGTTGGAAAGACGTTGGCCTACTAAGGACCTATAAGAGTGCTATGTGACTCCCAATATGTTTAGTGTGTATTTAAATCTATTTTTTATTACATTTTCTCTAACATTAAGAATAAAAGTGCTTGCTTAGAAAGTGCTTTGTGGTAACTTGTATCTGACAGCAACACACTGTTTGTTTATAGCTTTTGGAGAAAAAGCAAAGCACAGGGCCTTCCATTAGGCAGATTGTGATATCCCCAGAAAGCCAGTTTAAGGCAGGGAGCTGTGCAGCCCTAAAATTCCTGGTCAGAAGGCAGTGAGACTCTGGACCCTGCCCAGATGCAGATGATTGCTAACATCTGAGACCCAACTGGGGAATCCTGGAATAGACCACGTACTTGGTGGCGGAGGGGAAGAGAGGGAAAGCAGGGATGCAGGTGCAGTCACCCTGCAATTCTGACAGCTGCACCTATAATTTTACTTTGTACAGGTATATACCATTATAGTGCTACTTTGTATATAGTGTGAGAAACTCACTCTGCTGAACTTATTATTTATTCATTTAATCTTTTCTAAAAATGAAACAGATTCAAGTAGCTAAATTCTTCTTTTAAATGTAGTTATTCATTCAGTTTTCATGCACCGCTTGTTATCTAAAGTTTTATGCCTTCTTCTCTATGCTGATGGTTTTTAAAAAAATTGAGCTATAATATGGTGTCATCGATTGCTTCAATTTAGAAAAGAAATCTTTGAAATACACCTTCATCTAGACTAAACTAATATTTCTTTGAACTCTGAATGAGTGATGTCCTCTTTTTGAAGAAACCTTTACATTGGTAGCCAGACAAAAAGAAAGCCAGAGATAAAAGGAACAGAAAGAATTAGAAAAAAAAATAATTATAATCGAATCCAATTTATCTTGTTTACAAAAAAATCTCCAAACAAAGCACAAACACATTTTGGCAACTGCTAAAATTATCTTTGTGACCATATTTTAAAAAGGAAGAAGACCCTGAATGATCAAATTAGTGAATTAGTCACTATAGCTCTGATACTGCAATGAACTCTGAATGGATAGACCCCAAAAGCTTGAATAAGGGGGTAACTAGTGCAGTACCTTATGCCAGAATGAAGTCCCATCAAGGTCAATGGAACTTCTCATGAGTATAAAGGGTCTGAGGCAAAATCCGTTTGAGGATCAGGGCCTAAGGCTGCTTTATTGCTCTGGCTGACAAAGTGGAACTGTTTGTGGTGAATAGTATAATACTGTGGTGAAAAACACAGAGTGAATAGTATAACATTCAAATTATCCAATAGTTTTTCCACTTACTGTGCCTGAGGTGGATGACAGAACTGTTCGCAGAACGGAATTTCCATTTGATGAGAAATTCCAACATTTTGATATTTATTCATGAGAAAAAAATGCCAGAATTTTCAGAAAAATATTATTTGGGACCACTGAAACTTTTCAATAATGTCAAAAGGTGTTATTTTAATAAGGAAAAATGTGTCATTTTGACTTGATTGTTTTGATATATTGTATTTAAAATTTTAGATATATTTATAATATATATTTTATAGAACAGAATAACATAATTGTAAGACAACATAAAATATATTCTAAGACAATATAAAAGTAAAAATTAAATGAATAAAAATTATGAATGTGAAACAAAACTTTGACATTCTTGAAACAAATGAGAACATTGAAATGATTCAGTTCTTTCCATTAAAACTTCATCATAACTGACATGTTTCTCATGAAAATAAGAATAAAAATTCTACTAGTTGTAGTATATGTAAATAGCTAATAGAAGGAGCACCATCTACTGGCACATAAGAATATGTAACATTGTTCATGAGTTTATAGACCGGTAAAGTTATTATGTCTTCCAAATGCCTTCCTGAGTACACAGCTCTCCACACATACAATCATATAGGAGTTCTATCTGTGTGTGTCTTCTACTGAATCTTGTTCAGGATGCCCAATCTATAAGGGACTTCTTGTTCCATATTCATGAGACTCAGCACAAACCAGTATCATAACTGAGGCTAGCATTTAGGAGGAAATCTTGCCCCAAACACTCCACAGCTGCAAAATGGACACAATACAGCAGAATTGCTGTGGTTTCATTGTTGTGAATTGGGGAGGTACTGGTACTTGTAAGACTCTGTGCATTGAAAAAGCTGAGCTCTGCAGGAGTCCTCCCAATAGGAAAACATCAGGAGACTGTGGCAGGGCTGTGGAAAATGGTAGAAAAATGGGCCACGGGGTTTGGGGTAGGGAGAGCATTTCAGCACTCCAACTGCTGCTTTTATTATTATGGAGAGGCTTGTTGTGGCTCCTTGAGCGCTGCCTCTCCTTCTCCCACTGGAATGAATTTGGTAGGCCCCAGAGTTTTCTTACTTCCAGCAGCCTCTGAGAGGGTTAGTGAATTGGAGCCAGCTGCTTATACATTTCCTCCCCTTTTGTGACTGTTCTGTGTGTCACAAAAGGGCAACTTAACACTGGGCAAACTACAGACCACAAAGAATTAAAGGAGGGCAATGTAATTAACACAAGTTCATGTGGGTTTATGAAAATAGAGCCTGTCACACTAACTTGAGAACTTTTTCCATGAGATTACATGTTTGACTGATAAAAGTAACAGTATTGACATCATCTACTTAGACTTCTGGAAGGCATTTGTCATGGTACCACGTGACATTTTGATTAGAAACTAGAATATAAAGTTAACATGGCACACATTAAATGCATTGAAAACTAGCTAACTGATATGTCTCAAATGTAATTATAAACAAGAAATAGTCACCAAATGAGTGTGTTTCTACTGGAGTCTCACAAATATAGTTCTTGGCTCTATGATAGTTAACATTTTTATCAGTGATATTGAAGAAAACATAAAATCATCACTGATGACGTTTGCAGATGACACAAAAAGTGGGAAAGTGATAAATAGTGCAGAGGACAGTTCACTGACTCAGAGCAGTCTGGATCTCTTGGTAAACTGGGTTCAAGCAAACTATGCATTTTAATGCAGCTTAATGAAAATGTATACTTCTAGGAATGTCGGCCATACTTACAGGATGGTGGACTCTATCCTGGGAAGCAATGGCACTGAAAAAGATCTGGGGATCATGGTGGATAACCAGCTGAACATGAGCTGTCAGTGTGACTATGTGACTAAAAGAGCTAATGTGATCCTGGGATGAATAAATAGGAGAATCTTGAGTAGGAGGACATGTTATTTTACCTCCGTATTTGGCACTGGTATAAGCTCTGCTGGCATGCTCTGTCCAGTTCTGGTGCTCACAATTCAAGGAGGTTGATAAATTGGACCGGGTTCAGGGAAGAGCCACAAGAATGATTAAAGGATTAGAAAACATGTTTTATAATGATAAGCTAAATAGACTAACTTCTTGTAAGTCTAACAAAAAGGTGAAGGGGTGACACGATTATAGTCTATAAGCATCTAGATGAGGAACAAACATTTAAAAATGGCTCTTCATCTAGCAGAGGTAAGCATCACACAATCCAACAGCTGGAAGCTGGAGCTAGACAAATTCAAGCTGGAAATAAGGCATACATTTTTGACAGTGAAGGTAATTAAAAACATAAAGAATGGCTATGCTGGGTCAGACCAAAGGTCCATCTAGTCGAGTATTCTGTCTTCCGACAGTGGCCAATGTCAGGTGCCCCAGAGGGAATGAACAGCACAGGTAATCATCCAGTGATCCATCCCCTGTCACCCATTCCTGGCTTCTGGCAAACAGAGACTAGGGACACCATCCCTGCCCATCCTGCTAATAGCCATTGATGGACCTATCCTCCATGAATTTATCTAGTTCTCTTTGAACCCTGTTATAGTCTTGGCCTTCACAACATCCTCTGGCAAGGAGTGCCACAGATTGACTGTGTGTTGTGTGAAAAAATACTTCCTTTTGTTTGTTTTAAACCTGATGCCTATTAATTTCATTTGGTGGCCCCTAGTTCTTGTGTTATGAGAAGGAGTAAATACAACTTCCTTATTTACTTTCTCCACACTAGTCATGATTTTATAGACATCTATCGTATTTCCCCTTAGCCATCTCTTTTCCAAGCTGAAGAGTCCCAGTCTTATTAATCTCTCTTCTCATGGCAGCCATTCTATACACCTAATAATTTGTGTTGTCCTTTTCTGAACCTTTTCCAAGTCCAATGTAACTTTTTTGAGATGGGGCGACCACATCTGCATGCTGTATTCAGGATGTGGGCATACCATGGATTTATAGAGGCAATATGATATTTTCTATCTTATTATCTCTCTTTTTTTTAATGATTCCCAACATTCAATATGATTCCCAACATTCAATTAATGATTTGAACAATTTACCCAGGGTTGAGGTGGATTCTCCATCAGTGATGATTTTTAAAATCAAGACTGGATATTTTTCTATGAATCTGCTGTAGGAATTATTTTTGGGGGAAGTTCTATTGTGTGTGTTATACAGCAGCTCACGTTAGATGATCACAGTCACCCCTTCTGGCCCTGGCATTTCTGAATCTATGAACTTTAAAAAGAAGCATAGAGGGGCCTTGATATAACCAAATCAGGCCCTATGGAACTAGGAAACCCTTGAGATTCTGGACCATATTAATTTCCAGTGACATACTTTTACTATTAACAAATACAAGAGTTTGACAGATTTTTAAAATTCAATTTGCACTGTAATTGAAATGTTCAAAATTATTTCTCATTATAATATAACTAAAAGAAACTGATCAGTATTCAGTATAAATGGAACATAAAACAAGTTCACACTTTCCTAGTTCAGTGTCATACATACATGCCAGAACATGAAGTGGGACAGAAGGGAAATTGTAAATGCATTGCAGCAAAGTTCTCACACTACAGTTACAAGAAAATTAAAGCCCCATGTTTACACATTTTCCAGAACTCCTCAAAAATAAACTGCTTTCTTTGAAAGGACTTAAAACGCTGCTAGGACTATCCTTTTCGTATTTAAGCATTTTGTATTTAATAAAAGTTATTTGTCACCAGGCCCTTGCAAGTTACTCTGCATTAGATAAATTAATTAGGAGCTCACAGTTCACATGATAGTATCTGTTCAGCTGTGCTTACCATTTCCTCCAATTGCTACCAAGACTTTCCCGAGAGGCTCTTTAACAAAATGAAAGATTCTGAGAACATTTTTGCTCCAGAAGACTAGCAGTTATTTCTCTCCTCTGAGAAGTGCCATAATGTGACAGGAAACCCAAGGTATAATTAGAACAAATACTAGTATAAATCCTAATGGAAATAGGGATTTATTGTGTGTAATGCCCTTCAAAAATCTGATTAATGTGGTGTCCCAGATTCTGATTAAAGTTAAACAGCTGCACATGGCTTCACTTTCTTACAGTCTGTCTTGTTTTAAAGGTACAATTTTAAATGCGCACTTTGATTTGCAGAGTGCATAAAATTGCTACAGCTTTTCCTATTTGCTGGGAAAGGGGAGAGGTGGAAAGGATTGATCAATATAAACTACTATATACAAGTTACACCATAGATAATTACTTAATATGGGACAAAGGTATTTTTCTGAAAAAACAACCAACAAACAAGAAATTCCAATTCTACCCTACAGAACCAGGTGAAGATCCACCTTTCATTTATAACTTGAGCGTTAGGCCTTGATTCAGTAAGGTACTTAAGCATATGTATAATTAAACATGTGAATAGTCCCACTGACTTCTTGGGACTGCTCAGCTGTAGAGTAAACTTAAGTAAACTGTAGAAATACGGCCTTACCCATACAAAGCCAGAGGATTCCTTTCCTTAAGAGTGTAGGATTTCACAAATCCATAGAGTTTAAGGCCAGAAGGGACCATTACGATCATTAGTTTGTACCTGCTGCATACACAGGCCATGGAACTTCACCAGCAATTTCTGTATTAGATCCATAACTTTGTCATGTCTCTTCAAGCACCTTTCTCCTCAACTCCTATGTCAGTAGTGACATTATGTAGAGTAGGGCCACACTTTTATATGAACCTTTCCTAGCATGTTTTCTGATAGCAGGTCCTTTCATTCTGCAAAGAGACACAACTGCAGTTCTAAAGTGAATGCTCTGTTGCTACTTAGTGCAAGACGCTCCTCATTCCATCAGATAAATACTCCTATTATGCTCATGTTTCCTCATAACTGAGGAGATGATATATCTTCACATACCTCCCCATGACTCCAGTCTAGATGAAAATCTGCTTCCACAATTTTACTTGCTTCCTTCATCTCATATTGGTACTCAAACTCTGTGTTTCCTTGTTGGCTCCCAGGCTGTTGTATTAATTTTATTCATGTGTGGTTGTAGTGTTAAGTAGTGCCACATAGTAATTTAAGTGTGTTAAAACTTTAATGCTATTCATCCAGGTTAGATGAGTAATTGGCATAATTGCCTAGTACAGGGATCAGGGAGTAAGCCTCCTGGCTGGCCGGGCCGGTTGGTTTACCCGCTGCTTCCACAGGTTCAGCCAATCACAGCTCCCACTGGTCACAGTTCGCCGCTCCAGGCCAATGGGGGCTGCGGGAAATGGCACGGACCGAGGGATGTGCTGGCCATCACTTCCCGCAGCTGCCATTGGCCTGGAGCGGTGAACCGCGGCCAGTGGGAGCTGCGATCAGCCGAACCCGAGGATGCGGCAGGTAAACAAACTTCCCTGGCCTGTCAGGGGACTTACCCTGGTGGGCCAAAGGTTGCCAGTCCCTGGCCTAGTAGATAACATAATCCTTCAGTAATTCAATAGCCAGTTATTCCTGCTCCATTGTTGAGGGATTTTTTTTTTTTTGATTACCTGGAAAACAATTTTTCATTCATTTGTAGAACAGGATATTCCACTTCTTCTGCTCCAGATTCTTACCTCTGTGCTGTTCATATTCCAATGTTAGAGGCACTTGCTTGAAGAATAAAAGGTTTCTAAATATCTGAACTACATAAAACAGAAGACTATTACACCTGTTTGGCTAGCTCTGCAAAGACTTGCTCAAATTGTGCAGTCTCATAAGATTTTTTCTTTAAACTTCTCTTTAATACAATTCATAAGTAGAGCATCAATTTCAGAGATAGGGAATAGACCTCCAGGAATAGCTGGCTAACCCTATAAAAGGTTGCACTTTTCTCTTAAAGATAAGACTTCAGACTGCTGTAATTTGAACAAAAAATTTCACTCACTGATTCCCAAAAAAGAATCCATAATCGTTTTTCTCTGTGCACTAAAGAACATTTTTGAGTTAATTGCAACCCTTGTGGTTAGAAGCTCTCAAACTACTATCAGTAGATGTTCCAGACATTAATTCCAAGTGTTCTTAAAGACTGACACATCAAAGTAATTGGCACAGAATTCTACACATTTTTTTTTAGCTTTTGGAATGTGGGTTAGAAATATCTTATTTTTTCAGCAGTTGAGCCAAGTTAGCCAGTATATACAGTTTTGAAAATATCTAAGGTATGAGAGGGAATATTTATAATGACTAAGTTTTAGCAAATATACATGCGAGAACTTTATTAAATTTTGTAAAGTATATTTTAAATTATTTTCTTAACATCTCACACATTCAAACCCACAATGTATGAAAGCCGTCTATTTCTGTTCAATTACCTGGACTGATACAGCAAAATGTGACATGCCACAAACTGCTGCATCCATCTTTTGGTGATATTACTACACAACTTTATGTGATATGAAATGACTGTTAAGAACCAGATATGATGCTTCACCACATGACTAGTGGAAAATCTGAAAAGACAGTTTTCAGTTTGAATATTGCAAGCAAAGAATCCATCCTTGGCACTGCAGACTCTCCACCAGAGAGGCCAGAAGTCCGGGGGAAGCAATGGCGATCCACACGCCTAACTCTACCCTATTTCCTTTCTGACTGCTATGGACAGAGGTCTCAGAATTCTCAGGGGCTTTTTTCTTTACCTTTCTTCATGGCCATTTTCCTTAGTTAGGTTTAGATTATTTTACAATAATACCTAGTATAACAAATTTATTGTTGTCGCAAAAGTCCTAATATACTCTTAAAAGATATAAGTAGCTAGTATCAGTTCTGGTCTCACTGTTCAGGTTCGTTGGTTCTAATCTGCTCCATAGTTTTTAGTGCTCTATCAATTGGCCTGTATGCCATACAGAGGGCTGTGGAGCTGACGACTGGGTGTAAATATCCCTGCTCTTTGACAGCAAAAGCTCTCTGACAAGTTAACATGTGGTCTGCCTTCTAGATTTGATTAATTAAAACGTTCGTTTGATTTTAAACAGCTCTACTGCTTTCTTTACTTCAGGGAAAGCCATTTCATCTGTGCAGTTTCACCTTGAGTGCCTGCAAGAATAATGAAAACTGCTTTAAAAAAAAAAGAGAGAGAGAGAGACAGGAAGTACTGTGACCTTCTAAATCAGCACTTGCTTCTGTCCCACTTCACCTGAGTACATCAGCTCGTGTAGATGATTTGGTGACCGTGGCATTGATACAGATGAAGTAGTCTTTAAATAATAGCATGGAACCAAGAGGAACTCAGATTCAAGAAGCTGAAGGAATCTCACGATAACATATCCAAGGGATTGGACAACTATGCACTCAGAAATAGGAAAGGCAGCAGCACAGTTCTGATTGCTGCTCTAGTTCTCACTAGGAGAAAAACAAACATAGGCACCGTGAAACCACAACTCAGGAGAAGGAAGTTAAGTGAATGGATTTGCTCAGATATCACAAGTGCAGCAATGTTGAAAGTTATGTATTGGAAACTTTCAGCAATTGTCCATTAAGTATGACTTCCATCATGGGATAAAGAACCTGCCGAGAATATGAGGAGTGGGAAGCAAATCTATTATGACACAAGGTCAGGAGGTGCTTGCACACACTGTGAGAGCTTCAGAGTACATATCTAACACAACAGCTTATTTGGTATCAGTGACTGTTTGATGCATTATTATTTGTCTCTTAGGACCTCTAGTGTATATTGAGCTCTAATAAAAAATAAAGGACCAAGAGCCTACCCTCTTCACTTAAGATATCTGATAACAGTGGAAAGTTTAGACACAATATTTCTATATTTTCTGGGTCTTTTCTTTATTCTCTTTTAGCAAAGTGTCAGGCTACTACCTCGAGTTGAATTCCTGTGTTTATGTAGCATTACTCTCTAGACCGAGTCACTGGATCTAATGACAGATTTGCGACAAAAGTACTTCAATCTTTTAGCTTGTCTACATGAGGACACTCAGGAAAATTAATCCAAATTACTTGAATATCTGAATTTAAAGTGGATTAGTTAAACCATATTAACTAATATGTGTGGACTGTGTGGACAGTCTCTTTCAGACTTAAAAGTTGCCTTAATTCAACTTAGCTTAATTCACAAATTAAGCAAAACCTAATTAAGGCCCTTTTTAGTCTAAAAGAGAATGTCCACACAGGGGTTTAATGCAGTTTAACTAATCCACTTGAAATTAACAATTTTAGTTAGTTTGGAGTAACTTTTCTGAGTGTCCCCATGTAGACAGGCCCATAAACTTCTTTGAGACCACCTACTTTAAGGACAACTAACTGCTATTTAATCACCCAAGAATGGGTAATATATACTATCAGTAACTAAAGGAGAATAAGGTTTCTTACCTAGTAACTGTGGTTCAAGTGGAATAACAGATCCATATTCCACACCTTCTTCCCGCTTTTCCTTCAGAATCTTTCATATTTTACAGCATTTACGTGGAAAGGAACTAGACTGGGCTCCTTCAGTAATTTTGCACCTAATGTTCAGTTCCATGAGGGAGCAAGCACATGACCCGAGCTTGTTTTCCCATAGATGAGGATCTCAACATCAAGAATGCATGTTCTCCCTTGAAGGTGGATCCATAAGTGACATAATCCACTCAACTAACTGGAGTTAATAGGTAAGTAACCTCTACTTTTCTACATGTTAAATACTCAAGCTTCAGGACATAAACCAACTTCTGACTATGGGGATTTAGAAGGAACCTGTCTCCATGAATGATTTTTCCAGAGCTGTCTACTGCAGGGTTTCTCTTTTTGCAGTCTGGTATGCTGGCCACTGTTGGGGACAGCATATTGGACTATAGGAATCAATGGTCTGATCCAATATGGCATTTCTGATATACCTCTGAATACTCTTTAAAAATATTGAGTTTCCAGCCCTGCTAGGTTTTTTATGTATGGAAGAAGCGGTTCCTGAGTATCCCATAACACCTTAGATAAAAGCTTGTGTTTTTTTAGAGTAAATCTATGAATCAGCAATGCAGTTGGTAATTCTCCAAAGTATCTAAGTTTTAAAAGGGTCAACCAATGTATACCTATATGTTTCAACCATACATTCAAACAGTTCATCTTGTCTATTATTCAAAAGAAAAAATGGTTATAGTACCTCTGTTTTTCGCTGTATTTTCCCTGTGTGTAACATCAATATATTTTCCTCATTATTCCTCAGAGATTTTAACTATCTGCACAAGCCATGTGTAGATAGTTGAAAATCCACTTCCATTAAGTATTTAAATCATTCTGTTATCTTATTGTCTTTTAATATCCAATCAAAAGATTCAAAGAGTTGTTTTTTTTTCTCCCCACTAGCCTCAAAAAAATTGGAAAATACATAAAAATGATAAGAAAATGGCATGAAGACAGGGAAGTTAAACTGGAAGGTTTTCTGATCTTCTTGTACATACTCTGTTTTCAGAGTATTTGAAAGCAGGCAAGAAAGCATTAATGAAAACATGACAGTAGAGGATAACAGATAATGATTTGAGTCAATTGGCTCAGTGAAGAATGGAGTCATGAAGAGAAGAAATTTGAGTCACATCACTGGCAAGGTAGGAAGCAGAGTGTTCAGACAAAAGCATGGCGTTAATAAGTTTAGTCATGGCAGGATGGATAACTAGAGCATGGTATATAAACACTATTTTGATTTTCTTTGCCTACATATAAGTGACACCTTCTGGATCAAACAGAGTGTCATAAATATAAAGGGAAGAGTAAACCCCTTTGAAATCCTTCCTGGCCAGGGGAAAGCTCCTCTCACCTGTAAAGGGTTAAGAAGCTAAAGGTAACCTCGCTGGCACCTGACCAAAATGACCAATGAGGAGACAAGATACTTTCAAAAGCTGGGAGGAGGGAGAGAAACAAAGGGTCTGTGTCTGTCTGTATGCTGGTTTCTGCAGGGGATAGACCAGGAATGGAGTCTTAGAACTTTTAGTAAGTAATCTAGCTAGGTATGTGTTAGATTATGATTTCTTTAAATGGCTGAGAAAAGAATTGTGCTGAATAGAATAACTATTTCTGTCTGTGTATCTTTTTTGTAACTTAAGGTTTTGCCTAGAGGGGTTCTCTATGTTTTTGAATCTAATTACCCTGTAAGATATCTACCATCCTGATTTTACAGGGGGGATTTCTTTATTTCTATTTACTTCTATTTTTTTATTAAAAGTCTTCTTGTAAGAAAACTGAATGCTTTTTCATTGTTCTCAGATCCAAGGGTTTGGGTCTGTGGTCACCTATGCAAATTGGTGAGGCTTTTTATCCAACATTTCCCAGGAAAGGGGGGGGTGCAAGTGTTGGGAGGATTGTTCATTGTTCTTAAGATCCAAGGGTCTGGGTCTGTAGTCACCTAGGCAAATTGGTGAGGCTTTTTACCAAACCTTGTTCAGGAAGTGGGGTGCAAGGTTTTGGGGAGTATTTGGGGGGGGGAAAGACGCGTCCAAACAGCTCTTCCCCAGTAACCAGTATTAGTTTGGTGGTGGTAGCGGCCAATCCAAGGACGACGGGTGGAATATTTTGTACCTTGGGGAAGTTTTGACCTAAGCTGGTAAAGGTAAGCTTAGGAGGTTTTTCATGCAGGTCCCCACATCTGTACCCTAGAGTTCAGAGTGGGGGAGGAACCTTGACCCAGAGGAAGGTGAAATTCTTAAAAGTAAACTCAAACATATTTTTAAGATTTCAAAATAAGGAAAATATAAGGATTTGCTTAAGATGATGGTGATGTATTTTAACAAAACTACCTCTGTGACCCAGTGACCTTTTGATAGCAACTGGTAGATGGCACAAGAGTGCAAAAGGGTCCCATAAAGTCGCTAATGAAAGGCTGTCACACTGGTCATCATAATCATTGTGAGATGTCTGAATAGAAAATATATGAAGAGTTCTGTATAAATACTAAATATATATTCTCTACGTCTGAGAGTTAAGGCAGCTCATGCAAGCAGTCCCTATACTTCTGTCAGGCATGGGGAAAGAGACCCTGGCTGTTCATGTGCAAACTGAGTACTCCATGGTTCATAATGGATGCCTATTTACAATCTGAGTAAAATGCTGATCACTATTTTTCAGGGACTATAGCAAAAAAAAAAAAAACAGCAACAAAAAACAAGGGTTATCCTGTTTAGGAGTAAGACAATGAACTTTGGAAACTATATCTGGGGTGCCAATAAACCCCAAGGGATTCCTTCAATTTGCAAGAATAAGCCACCCACTGGATTGTTTTTAAGGGAATATCAGCCAAGCTGGTTGAAAACACTGGGAAAGGGACTTGGGTTTAGCTCTCTTGTAGGACATAGGGGAATGCCTTGTTAGTTAAGTTTAGGCTATAGAATGTGTGTTGCGATTTTATCTCATATTTGTTTATAGATTTGTTTCCAGTATTCTCATTCTCTATCACTTAAATCTCCATTCTTTGATCTCATTTTCACCTTAAATATATCTAAGTGCTTCATTGTAAGCAGAGCGAAGATCATGAGTTGAATTGTGCAAGGTAGTGTGTACTATTCTTTGGGAACAATGAATCTGAGAGTTCTGTGAGTGTTTAGTGAAACAGGGAAGGAGCACTCCAGGGGCCACTCAGAGGTGTTGGTGGTACCTATCACCAACCTATATAAAGAGAGTGAGGCCTGCAAAGGCTAGTGGATTCAGTTAACTGGTCAATAGCAGGCACGTACAAGACTTCCTCACTCTACGGGCAGGTGATAGTGAGTTGCCTCACAACTCTGAGTGCCCCTGGGAAGAGCCACAATCTCCCTGAAGCGTCCTGCAAAACCTAAACTTCCTAACAACCCTAAGGAAAGGTATGACAATGGGATTTAGAATGGAATGGTTCTATTAAGGCTTTCTTTATGACATTTAGGATATCACTCACTTTGGCAGCTCTCTCACCTTTGAGCAGGAGCTCAGATAATTACCTCTGTATCTGGCTCAACCAAAGTCTATTAGAGTTAGAAATAATTATTGCAAACAAGAGATGGCCACTATGTACCAGGTGCTAGCTACATGCTTTTGAGACAACCTGAAGAAGGGAACAGGGAGGGATTGCAAGCTACCAATATACAGCTCCTTTTATAAAAGACACCTCATCAGACATACCTAGGGTTACCATATTTGAACATTCAAAAAAGAGGACACTCCACAGAGGTGGGGGGAGGGGTATTTGCTTCTGCCCCCCCACCACCGCCCCACCCTGACTCCACCCCTTCCCCGCCCCCATTCCCCAAAGTCCCTGCCCCAACTCCACCCCCTCCCTGCCCCATTGGAGCCCTTCCCCAAATCCCCGCCGCGGCCCCACCTCCTCCCCCTTCCCTCCCAGTCACGCGAAACAGCTGTTTCGCAGTGCAAGCGCTGGGAACGCTGGGAGCTAGGTGGGGAAAGCGGGCACTCTCTCCAGTGATCAACATTTACTTTCTTTCTTGAATGATCAACTCTTCTTTGGGGAAAAATAATATTGGCAAAATCCCAGACGTTTTTAAGAATTTTTAAATCCATTTATCCATGAATTTAAAAATTCCTCCCGGATGGCAATTTAAGAACCACAAAGCCGGACATGTCCGGGAAAATACAGACGTATGGTAACCCTAGACATACCAGTACAGTACTCATGAGGTCTGGACTGGTAGGAGACCAAGGAAACACAGCCTGGCTGGATTCTATATAATTAGTGCAGTTAAAGGAGAGTAGGATTAGGAGACAGTATGAGTTAGGTGCCATTAGCTGCCCCTGATCATGTCAAAAAGCATTTGATTCAATATGTTAAAAAATATCAAAATTAAAACGTTTTACATGCTCCTCTACCACCCTCCCTAATGCTTAATCTCTGAATACACTGGAGACCACCAACTTGGATTTCTTTCACCAATTAACAATTTCTTCAGCTGTGATTCATGCTTAAGAAGCTTGATTTTAGGTATTGAGTATTTTATGAGCACAAGCACATAGAAATCATTGTAAGACTAAAACAAACATTTAAAGGTTGAAGCACAGCCAAAGGAAGTTGCCTCTAGATGTCATTGTGGATTTCCTTTGTTTGGGAAACACTTGGCAGACAAACAATTGCCTTGTAAACTAAACCACCTGACTTCTATTACCCTTTTTATTATCTCCTTGTAAATTGACCATGTAGCAGACTTTGGAAAACACTGCTAAAATGCCTAGGCATTTACATGAATTTAAAAACCAATTTAAAATGACTGTTCCCCATGCAAGCTTCCCTGAACATTTGAATTGTTCACGTCTGAGCCTCAGAGCTAGGAGGTTTAAAGGGATGGATCTCTCTTCAACCTAGATAGGGAAAAAGGGGAAATACCAATTCTGGCCAGCATCATTTATATGAATTATAATGTTTCTTACCTGTAGTTCCATATACTGTGTTCTGTTACTTTGGTTGGAATTTGTCTGATCAGATTATTTAAGTGACAGCAGACTGTTACTGTAACTCAAGAAAGGGCAGAGGAATTGGGCCAAATATGCCTTGGCATAAGTAGGTCACTGACTTCACAGGTAGCGGATTTTGGTTTGTGACCTGCATTTAAGTTCAAAATAAATTGTAAACAGAAGGCTTTATCCTAGAGACCAGGAGCTCTAATTTAGGTCATGTTTTGTTCTGGGCTCCCCATCTGAAGATTCTGAACCCTGTATGGAGTGATACTGTGGGAGTGGACTGAACCAGGCTGACCTGGCAGCAGCAGCATGGAATTGACTTCACCAAAAGATCTGACCAGACAAGTGGTGGCCAAGCTGATGTCACAAAACTGGACCAGTTAGCATTTAAAGTGATCCTCAACTAGCATAGGGTCTATTTATGAGCCTATGTCAGTGGCATAACTTAGAGCTGGATGTCAGAAGCTCTTAGTGGGTTGGGGGCAGGATTTCAGAATCCGAGACCTGGATGCAGCTCACCCTGACACTGTTCTGGGCAGAGATAACCTGTCCCTGTTAGACCAGTAGAATAGTTTTGCAATGAGATACCCAGATAAAAATATGAATTCTATTCATTAATATCTGTGTGTTCCTAAAACTATTGGATCACTTTGCTTTGCAACTATACCGTTAAAGAAAAATTAAAATGTAATCCTGCAATTGAAATGATAAAATATATAGTTTATTTTCTTAAAAGCAGTATTATGCTCCTGAAAATGTTTCAACTGATGACTGACTGGAGTAAGGTCAAACATATTAATGCCATAACTAAAATAAAATGGAAATATCTAATATATTATGCATTTATAGAGTACTCCATCATAATTTAATAGATCCAACTCCTGGGCATATTTTTCATGTACAGTGTAAAAATGTAATTGTCTTGATAAATGATACTCAAGGTATCCATAAATGTTATTGATTTTGCTAAAGGTGTGGTGAAAAAAGCATTTCTATGTCATACAGGCAACTGAGTTTACAAAAGAACACACTTAAGATTCTTTTATTAAAAATATTACTTGATTTTAAGTGTCATAACTGAATAAGATCAATTTTGTTTTACATAAAAGTTTTAACTTGAAAACATCCCTTTCCTCTCTGTTAAACTAAGTCAAGTTCTGTGCAATAAGCTTGCAACAATTCCTCAGAAGCTGCTAACGGTATTCTAAATTAAGTTATAAAAAGTTTTTTCTGAACATTTTGTCTTCTAGTTTTGAGAACTAGGAACTTTTCATCTTTTGTATGGGAGTTGTTGAAGTACTCGTATCACACCAGATGAAATCTCTGAGTGTCCCTAGATCCTACAAATCTGTGTCTTCCCCATATTGTCACCTCTCTCATCCTGATGTGCCACTTTAGTAGTACATTTTAGACAGCTCAGAAATCAAGAATATGATTTACTACCAATAGTTTTACCTTCCCTCCTACTTCAGTTATTGCAGATCATCCATAAATAACAGTGGCCTGTAAAAATGAAGCTGGGGAAGAGGGTGCTCAGGATCCATTCTGTTGATAATGGAGGACAAAAGATTGTTAAATTCTACTAATCCAGCCACAGAGTGGTCTGTTTGAGAACACACTCTCCGCTCAGAATCCTCTGGAACTTAAAAAACATCTATTAACCTCCAAAGGATAACACATTTCTTGTTATTAGTTAAATATAAGTTCTGTAGCAAGCACAGTACTAATACTTTTGTAACCTCTCCTGTCTGTATTGTCTGTCTCAGTCTCTGCAATTCTTCCCTATTTCCATGTGTGACAGCATTTGTGAGAGTCAACAGGAAGTACTGCCACTGCTTTTGACCAGCAAGATGTGGAGCACCTGAATTTTGCCCCAATAGGACAGATACACCCGGACCACAATGCACAAGCAGAAATCATTGCTCCATGACATGAGCATATTAATCAGATTTCTCACCCTAACCCTTACTTTAGCTATGAACACTTGACTTGTAAAGCAAAGACATAATGACAGACAAGCTAACTAACGTTGTGCAATTTATCAATTGTCAAACTTCTTTTTCGCAGAAAAGCCAATATGCAGTATTACAATAGGTTAAAAATGTGGCCTAACGAATGTAACACCACTGAAATACATGTTGCAGTGAAGTGGAACCAATGACATCATACCAAAGATGAATATGGGCACAGTGTTTACCAAGGTATAATCATGTATGGCTGTTTGTAGAAATTTAAAAACAGAGAAGTTTGTCATTTCGTATTTCATAGCTATTAGATTAAAACAATGCATGTTCCTGGAAGTAGAATAAAGAAATGTGATACTGTTTTAAACACATTCCTACAGGTTGAACTGAAAACATTTCCATTACTACTAAGCCATTTAAAGTAGTTCTTCAGTATAGGGGGGGAAACACCCTTCACTGAGTTAGTATAGTATTACATACAGCTGTAACAATTTGTCTAGATAATGTTATTTGGATGCCAAAAAATTACGTAGTAATAATAGGAAGGAAACATTTGACATTAGTAACACAACTTACACCAAATATGTTTAAGATAAATTGTCATCATATTTTAAATCATTTAGAATTTGATTATAAAAATTTGAGACTGCAAATGAAAATGAATGAAGGATCATTTTTTCCCCAGTACATCATTTAGCAGCTTATACATTCCCATGCAAAAAGCCTGGAATGAATGGTCTTACTCAGGTAAGTTGAATGTGTACTTTGCCATCATACAAAGTACTTTTCCAGTTTCAGCTTTTTAAAATACTTTAGAATGGCCATGTAGAATTAGCACCATCTTACTAAACAAATCTGCCCCTCCTATGTACTGAGAGTCATATCTGCTGATTTTGGGGATATAATTAAGTTTTTACTATTTTATGCTCCTGTTAGCCCTGTAGAATAACACAGGTATGACAGAGAACCTGATTCTACTCCTTCCTGTGCACAGTTCAGAAGAATTCTAGTTAATCATAACTGTACAAAGCCAATAGTAGTGCCCAAGTATCATTTATTCAGAACAGGACTCTTTCTATAAGTGGTGATGCATGAACAACCATGCTTGACTTTCAGATCCCAAGTAATGTTTGTAGGGGTGGCTGTTAAACAAAAACAGGTCCAAGTCTACTCTCCTTTACACGGGTTTCATTCCAGAGTAACTTCATTATAGTCAATGGAACAATTACACTGTTGTAAATAAGGTCGTGATCCTGCAAGCTGATCTGTAGGGAATGACGTATTTCATAAAGTCAGTGGGGCTCCATGCAGGCACAGGGGCCTGCTCTCACAGAAAGATTGCATGATCAGGTCCTGAGAATATAGTTTGGCCCAACATAATTTTAAATGAAACGGCAATGCCCACAGAACAGCACACCACCAATTTTTGCAGTTACTATACAAAAAGAAAGCACACAAAAAGCATAGTTCTATTAAGAGTGTTTTTGAGCTGTGTCTTTAACCTGCACACGGTATTAGATGTCATATTTGGAGAAACATCTACTGCTTCTAGAATACCGGGCAAGTGATATGCTGATGGTGAAGTTTTTTCAGTTGCTGTAATTAGCACTTAATGCAGTGAGATTTTTTCTACGTTCTAGCTAAAAATCTGAAAAACTGATGTCTGAATGTGAAGGCATTGTGAAGTTGGCTAAATAGAAAGGGCACATTTCAGTTTCTTAGTAAAGAAGATATTACATTTATAACTAGAGTTGATAACTGATTTTTCAGTTTGCTGGGAGCTAAAAAAAGATTTTTTGAACATTTGGTGAATTTAAGTCAGAAAAAAAATTGGTTTGGGTATTTTTCATAAAAGCAAAGGACATGAAGGACTAGTTTCACAAAATACAGCAGCAGGTAGTGGTGTGTAGGTCTCTCAATCTCTCCCTCTGTACCTCTCCCACTTTGTATGAAATAATTGAATAATAATTGTGACACAGAGAGAGAGAGAGAGCGAGCAAATGCCCCACCCCTAATACCCAAGATATTGGGGACTAGGGCACTCAAGCCTGAATCTTTCACATCCCAGGTGAGTGACCTAACTAATGGGCTAAAAGTTATAATAGGAGCACCATGTTCTTCTCCAGTTTTGCTACATGATTCCAGCCTGAAAAATTAAAATGAGATGTTTTGTTAGTGTAAAATGGTTCATTTAGACATTTCTGAAATTCTCATTTCGATTGAAACAATTCTCCAAAATCCACATGAATTGAAAAAAAATGTTTTGGTCAACCCAAATCTCATTTTTTATAAAACAGTAAGTTCTGTCAGGAAATTTTCATCCAGCTCTATTTACAACGTGCTTTAAATAGGTCAATATATTTTGAACAGAGCAGAATATTAGCCTTCATAAGTTTTTTGTTTTGTTTTTGTTAGTTCTAGGAAAGTAGGGTGTGGCTCTACAGGATGATTTAGATAAATATAGAGGAAAAGGGAGCATTTCTGCCTCTTATATTCCAAATGTTATATTCAGTGAACTGCCAACATCTTAACAACGGGTTCCCTGCTCACCCCACGAGGGGGTTGTTGCCCACCCCCGCCCCCCCAGGACTCCTGCCCCATCCACCCCCCTCCCCTGACTGCCCCCAGAACCAGCCAGGAGGGTCTCATGGGCCACAGTACTGGGTGCCCACCCCACCCCTAAGAGCCATAGGCTCCTCCCGGGGGGGCGAGGTGGGGAGTCCTGGAGGTGCTTACCTGCAGCAGCTCCCAGGAAGCATCTGGCAGGTCCCTCTGGCTCCTAGGGGCAGGGGAGCATAACTAGTGGGGGAGCAGGGAGACTGGCCACTCCCCCACTGATCACATCAAAAGTGGCGCCTTAAGCGCCGACTCCCTCGGTGCTCTGGGATTGGAGCACCCACAGGGAAAATTTGGAGGGCTGAGAAGCAGGTGGCTGCTTCCTGCTCAGGCCAAGGGTGGCGGAGGTAAGCTGGGATGGGGAGCTGTTCCCCT
This sequence comes from Lepidochelys olivacea, assembly GCF_965140295.1. Taxonomy (NCBI): domain Eukaryota; kingdom Metazoa; phylum Chordata; order Testudines; family Cheloniidae; genus Lepidochelys; species Lepidochelys olivacea. Next base: position 175,672,184 of record NC_140411.1, read on the forward strand.
GCGCGCCCCGGGTTACCTGCTGCGGCACGGGCGGCCCTCCTCACACCCCCCCGCCCCAGGTCACCTCTGCCTCCCTGGGCCTGAGTGGGAAGCCATGGCTGGCTTCTCAGCCCGCCCCAGCTTCCCGCACGAACAGCTGATTCGCGGGAAGCCTGAGGGGGGCAGAGAAGCAGAGCGGGGCAGCGCGTTCAGGGAAGGAGGCGGAGGAGGAGCAGAAGTGACCTGGGGCCAGGAGTGGGGTGGGGAGCTGCCGGTGGGTGCTCTGCACCCACCAAATTTTCCCCTTGGATTCTCCAGGACTGGAGCACCCATGGAGTCAGCGCCTAAGGCACCACTTTTGGCCTGTTAAATTTAGAATCCCTTTTAGAACTGGTTGTCCCTCGTGGAACAACCGGTTCTAAAAGGGCTTCTAAATTTGGAACCGGTGCGAACCAGCTCCAGCTCACCACTGGTTATATTTAAATATCCTTCTTTAATTCCCCTGTAAGGGACAAAGCTAATACTCAATAACAGTACATTTTTAAAAATAAAAAACACTTCTAAAAACTCTAGTAATTAGTCTTTTGAAAAATACACCAAAATTTTTCTCTCAGAATACAAGATGGACGGAAAAAACAAATTGCTATTGACTAGATTTTTCAGAACTGCCGAGTACCTAACAGATTCCATAACTCTTAATAGATGCTCTCCGGGGTGCTGAGCTCTTTTGAAAATCTGGTTCCTGTGGCTCAGCTTATGCTCCAGAAATCTGCACACAGAGGGTACTCTATGCCTACCTGTCTCCCTGTGAATCTAAAATTACTATTATGTAACTATAAACGGCGTTCAGGACTGGTCAAAAAGGAACATTAACCTGGGCTGAATATTCATTTTCATGCCTTTAATCCTCCTAAACCACAGGACTGGGAACTTCTGCCATCTGTGAAGAGTAATATAGGCCTGTAAGAGAGAAATAATTGCCTATTTTTCTTTAAAGTTTTAGGATATGCAGGGATATTCACACCTAAATATCTCACACAAAAGCTTTTAAAATCAAAGGCTGCATCCAAAATTATCTGCCCTTCATGATCAGTTCCTAGAAATAGAATATATCTGGCTTGGAACAGTTAACAGTAAAGTCTAAGAGGTCTCCAAACAATCATACAGAAGAAAAAAAAAGGGAGTTTGCTATTCTTTGGATTCCCCAGTTCCCAGAAATAAACTGTGATAGTCAATTGCTTTGTTTTTAGTATTTAGTACAACAACAAATAAACCTTCAGTGATTACACACTGTCTTTCCAATTTTGCCTTAGGTAACTTTATCCATTATGGGCACTTTTCTCTGAAGCTTCTTGTACTGGCCACTGTCATACAGCATACTGGACTAGATGAATCAATGGTCTTATCCAATATGGAAACGTTACCTGTGTTCTTATGGTGGCTGGACAATGGAGTAATTAATTAGGAGCTGAAAACAGGTATAGAGGAAATGAAGCATCACAACAAGGTTGCATGGCACAAGTGAAATGAGTAAAAAAAAAATACAGTGAGATATTGCAGGCTTAATGGGAAAGATAGAGGAGTATTTTACTGGATGTAAGAAAACTCTTAAAGGCAAATTAGGGTAATATGAGGGTGGGCTGACGATTCAAAAATGACAGAAGTTAGTTAATTTTTATCTGTCATAAGAACTGAGTTTAGAATAGAGATTTAGCTAAGCAAGGCTAGATTTGGAATTTATGAAAGCAAAGGTAGGTTTTGATAAAGAGTTGGTTATCTTGGATACAGAAATGTGCAGGAGAAGATAAATCACAGGAGTTATGAAGAATAACTTTCTGAACCACTGACATTTAAAATGATAATATTATTTCAGTCTTTAAGAAAAAAAGAAGGGGGAGAGAGGGAGTGTGTGAAGCTGGCAACCAGTGCCATATAAATAAATGTCTTTACAAAACGTTAGAACATCACTTGAAAAACAATGAAATAGTTTAGAGAATATCATCATGGGAACTGAACACAGGTTGATTAAGAGCAAGTCTTGCCAGACTAACTAAATTGTTTTTCTGTTGTGAGAGCATTGCAGATGAGGTAATATCTTTAATTTATTTATTTTGGTGTGGTTTTTTTGTTGTTGTTGTTGACTATCTCCAAAACTAGTAGAAAGGCATGCAGTTGATTTATGGTGGATTTCAGTGAAGACATTTGATATTATGCCACAGGATATCCTAAGGGGAAAATTAAATCACGTTGACTTGGCAAGAAATACAATTAGATGGATCAAAGTCTGGCCATCTAACTCAATTGAGAGTAATTATAAATGATAGTCCATCTAGTTCAGGAAAAATGTCCCCCGTTGTCCCACATGGATCCATATTGCGTCCTATTTTGTCTAATACGTTATACATTATCTGGAAAACCTAAGTAAGTAATGATTTAATTAAATTCAGACAGTTATAGGCTAAGAAGGCTGTTAAACACTGACAGAGTAGGAAGAGTAGAAAGACATTAGAATGGACTAGGACCAATGAAACTGAATTTAGATAAATATTCTGTATGGTAACTCATTCTAGGACCAGGTTTCAGAGTGGTAGCCATGTTAGTCTGTATGAGCAAAACCAACGAGGAGTCTTTGTAGTACCTTAGACACTAGCAAATTTATTTGGGCATAAGCTTTTGTGGGCTAGAATCAACTTCACAAAAGCTTATGCCCAAATAAATGTGTTAGTCTCTAGGTTGCCACACGGACTCCTCATTGTTTTTTATTCTAGGGCCAAATTCTGATACTCTACAGGTAGGGCCGCTATTTGTGGAGTCTGGATGTCCAGTCTTTTCTTTTTTTCCTACTGTATTTATTAATAAGGACATAAGAAGCTGGCATTTGTGAAACAGCACTTCTAAATATCAGCAGGGCCCTACTTCAGCAGTCCATTCTTTTTTTCAAGAGAGAATTTAAGCATATGCTTCATATAAGGAACATGACTGATTTCTATGGGACTGAATTGCTTGAATGTTTTGGGGAACTGTGGTCTAGAATATGGAAGGAAGGGACTTAGAATACAATAATTTTGAAGGAGATTCCAGAATATTTGTCCAGGAATTTTTGTATTCTAGTCAAAAACTCCAGTGGTCCTGCATGAAGGATAAGCACATAACTAGAGACCTACATGGATACAAAAATGTGGATCTGCATCCATCAGAATCAATGTGCACCCGACCCATGATCCGCTAGCTGTCTTCTATGTGCATCCGCATCTGCACCAGCAGCAGCAAGCCATCTCACAAGGGGTAGCAACAGGGGAGAGAGAGAGGGAGTGGAGATGAGCAACGGGGGGAGGGGGTGTCATGAAGGTGAGGACTGGGGGGTAAGGAATGGCACAGGATTGGGGTCTCAAGGAAAAGAGGCAGCGTGGGGGCAGGGGCTGGGGGAAGGGGTGTCTCATTGTGCGCTGCTTCCAGAGGCTTGCGAGCGACAGCAGCAAGCAGTGTGTTGCATCACAGCAGGGTGGAGGGATGGGGTGTCAGGGCCCCGCCCTCTCCAATCCCCACCCCCCATTGCCAAGGATCCAGCAGGCCAGGAGCATGACCAGTGCTGCTGGGATGGGCCATGGTGGAGACACCGGAACTGCCAGGCAGAGTTCATTGATGCTGTTAGTGCTTTTCCTGCATGTGAATCACCACTCTTCTCATACTTCTTGAAGAGTGTTCTGTCTCTGGCTGCAAAACGGGAGTATAGATCTAGTGATAACTGCAGGGAATGCATTTTGTGGCAGTTTTGATAAGAAGGTGAACAAAGTGGTCATAGTTTTTAGGTATCAACTTGATATAGTGTATCCCATCTTCAACTTCATTACTATATTCATTTCAGTTTGTTCTGCTGAAATTCCCAAGTGGTTTCAGCATTTTTTTCAATTAGTGGTGTTACCCAGGGTTCTTCCAACCCAAAGCTCTTGGTAACTTTTATTCTGTGCGAGGTGGTGTCAAGGTTCCTTCCCCACTCTGAACTCTAGGGTACAGATGTGGGGACCTGCATGAAAAACCCCCTACGCTTATTTTTACCAGCCTAGGTTAAAACTTCCCCAAGGTACAAACTATTTTACCTTTTGTCCCTGGACTTTATTGCTGCCACCACCAAGCGTCTAACAAATATAACCGGGAAAGAGCCCACTTGGAAACATCTTTCCCCACAAAATCCCCCCCAAGCCTTATATCCCCTTTCCTGGGGAAGGCTTGATAAAAATCCTCATCAATTTGCATAGATGAACACAGACCCAAACCTTTGGATCTTAAGAACAAGGAAAAAGCAATCAGGTTCTTAAAAGAAGAATTTTAATTACAGAAAAAGCAAAAGAATCACCTCTGTAAAATCAGGATAGTAAATACCTTACAGGGTAATCAGATTCAAAACATAGAGAATCCCTCTAGGCAAAACCTTAAGTTAGAAAAAGACACAAAAACAGGTATATACATTCCATTCAGCACAACTTATTTTATCAGCCATTTAAACAAAACAGAATCTAACACATATCTAACTAGATTACTTATTAACATTTACAGGAGTTCTGACCTGCATTCCTGCTCTGGTCCCAGCAAAAGCAACACACAGATAGAGAGAACACTTTGTTTCCCACCCCCCCTCCAGCTTTGAAAGTATCTGGTCTCCTCATTGGTCATTTTGGTCAGGTGCCAGCGAGGTTATCTTTAGCTTCTTAACCCTTTACAGGTGAAAGGGTTTTTCCTCTGGCCAGGACGGATTTAAAGGTGGTTAGCCTTCCCTTTATATTTATGACAGGTGGTATCAGGAAGTAAATCAGGGGAGACATGGCCGTCCAACCGATAGTGGTTTCAGGCACTTTACTGGTTTGCCAAAGTGTACCCATACAGTGGAACTCCAGAACCAACATTCAGAATAACAGGGCATTGTAGCTGTGAGGAAAATTTCCAAGAACTGTTGTGAGCTTGGAGGAGAACACTGCTATTGTTTTGTATCAGAAAACAGATTACTGATGACTCAAGTTTCAGAGTAGCAGCCGTGTTAGTCTGTATCCGCAAAAAGAAAAGGAATACTTGTGGCACCTTAGAGACTAACAAATTTAGTGTAGCTCACGAAAACTTATGCTCAGATAAATTTGTTAGTCTCTCAGGTGCCACAAGTACTCCTTTTCTTTTTGATGACTCAAGGTCTTTCTTTAGGCTACACAATAGGAACTAATCATTCCTGGCTATGGGTGGTGTTCCTTCAAGGGAGATCACAATGCAATTAGGCAGCTTCAGTATCAGGGTTCATTACTAGAATTGGTCTGAAAACTGCTGAGCTGGGTGTGTGCAGGCATAGGTTCATTAACATCTCGGGCAGAGATCCCCCATGATGCAGTGCTTCCCCGCTTTTCTGGTCCCAGAGTTCAGTGCAGTTCTTGCTTTGGAATCTCTGTTCTCCATTCTGTATGCTAATGGAGATGCCTCCCTGTCCCATCTTTGATGCAGATTAGGCTAGGGGAGTTGCCTTAATCCTGTCACCCTTGTTAGGAGGGGTTTAGGTGTGTCTCCCACCGCCTTTTATTGTTTTCTGTAAGTCTTTTCTCTGATCAGTTTTGGTTCAAGCAGAGGCTGGGGGGAGGTGTTCTTCATGAGCCAGACAGGCTGGATACTGCACCCTGGTTCCCCAAGAACACAGAGCTGACTGGTATCACTGCAGACAAAGTCCAGTGAGTGAGTTGCTCACCAGTTACATAATTTCTGCTACAGCCCCATTTTGAGTGGTGGCTATTAAAGTCACCATCATATATAGGGGCAAGATTGCAACCTTCACATGGTGATCCTGTTACTTGTTATTGATTAAACACAACAAACATCATCTAAAGGCTACTGGACATCAATTTGTTGATCCCTCAGTATGATTAGCAACATGAAATTGTTAAGAGTTTTTATCCTGGACAGCACCAAAGAACTTAGCTCTATGTGTTTACCAACTCATTGTGGAAGCTCTGTCAGATGCTAAGTGAATAACATGACTATTGTTGCTCTACAAGAAACTCATGAATACATTGGAAAGGACTGATATTAAACTCAGAATTTTGATATGTTACTTGGACCTGCCATATGGCAGAAAATAAAAAGCTGGTCTGTCAGCTCAGTATCTTGACATCACATATATCCCGAAAAGTCTCTAAAACCAATTCTGCAAGCAAGAACATGCAGGTAAAAAGTGTCACCCTGTGCAGAGCCCCAGAGGCATCTTTCAGGATATAAGCTTGTAAAAGTCAGCCCTCTATCCCTTCGTAAACTTGCTTTGCTTTTCATGCCAATTAGCTATTGAAATTATCAAAAGCCCCAAGTCAGCACAGCTATCTCTAGGTTTTCCTTTCAAAAGCATTCTTTTTTGTTTTCACTTAGAAATGAACTTTGTTATTCTTCCTAGTCTAGACAAAAGGTAATCTTATAGTCATTGCAAATTATTATCAGCTGCCCTCTTGTCTCCATTAATTCTCATTCAGTAAGTGTGACCAGAGTCCCAAAGAGCCAGCTGAGGTCACTCAATTAGGATGAACTGCAATGAGTGGGGCAGACAATCCCAAAGCTGGTGGATATTCCAATACTTAGATTTACCAAGCCAGCACAAAACAGCTTTTTTTATTACCTCACTGGTTGCCCAGAGGCCAACACAGTTCCCTTAAAGTAACCCAGCCTCAGGCCTCCATCTAGACACCCAAATCAGATATGATGAGTGTTAATGAAAATCTTATTCGTCATATAAAACAGTTCTACCAATCCCAAAGGATTAGACACATTACCTCCCAGGTTAATGAATATTCCAGATCTTACCCAAATACATATGTTCAGCCAATTCTTATTAACTAAACTAAAATGTATTAAAAAAGAAAAAAAAAGAGAGTATGTTTAAAAGATCAATATACATACAGACATGAGTTCAATTCTTAAAGTTCAGATTCATAGCAGAGAAGCTGAGCTTTGTAGTTGCAAAGAGTTCTTTTAGAATTTAATTAATAAATTATAGTGCAATGTTCAATATCATTTCAGGGTGTTCCAGCTTAACGGGGATCTCAATCTTGTGACTCAAACTTCCCCTGATGAAGCTTAAGCAGATCTGAGATGACAGGATCAGGACCAAAGGGTCTTTTATACAGTGTTCTAGCATCCACTTGACCATACAGTCCTGCGTAAACAATAGGCTTTTGATGTAATCTTCCGTTTCCTTCCACCGGTAATTAATTACACAAATTAACATAGACTGCCTAATGGATAAATTGTCCTAACACAAACTTCAAAGAGACATATAGACAATGATATTATTACACCCAAGATCTATCTAAATGTTAATATTCCCCTTTGAGCTCTGATTTAACAGGTATAATGACAGACAGGAACTGTCTGTTTACATGGCTAGCATCTATGACACACACAATTCGTAACACTTCTAAAAATATAGGTTTGCATTTCAAAGTTCTAGCCTATCTACCATAGAATGGCCCTACTTACCATTTCTAAAATGTCTTTCCAGGTTGGCTCTGGGTTAGTTAGCGGCTTAACCCTTTCTGGACACTTTACACTTTGTACAAGATTAATTGCAATTAAATAACAATGGTAGCAAAATGCCATGAAAATGTGCTAAACAAGTAACTCTTCAGGAGAGAATGCAACAAAGGGTAGGGTACATCTGTGAATTACCATTTGGTATATACACAGTTACAAGTTATGTAAACTATAGCTATATTTATGTATTTAATATATTTGATATGTTTACTGAAGAGTCATTTTATTTAATTACCAAAATATATTAATTTCTATTCTCTAAGCATCAAACAGTGGATTGAGATACGTGGCAAAGAACTTAAATCTAATACTTTAAATCACTTCACAACTCCATTTTGTCTTTAAAATTCTGTATCATATTGTATTTACATTATATCATTAGTTTTCATTTAAATTAGGGATATTCAGCTTTAAAGAGTCTTGAATTTTATATATTTTCTTTGGGATATATTTAATTAGCTTAATTCAGACTAGTGCCCTTCTGGCATCATCATTAAAACAGATTGATTCTCATTAGCATTTAAATGGTACAAGATTATTTATTGTACAGGGTTTTTTTTTTTTTTTACCTTATTCTACCCTTTTCTACAGCAAACCTATAAACCTATTTTCCATGCATGTGTGACTTTATCCACAGATATTGGGTTGGGGGGAGGAGTGGGGAAAGGTTGGATAGTTCTTTCACTATCAACTTATTTTTATTTTATTTTCCCAAACTTTAGTTTGGTTTCTTTGTACACACACAATAGGGAGCAGTGGTTCTCAAACTGTTGTCCACAGAGCATTCTGGGGTGGCATTAGATGCATTAGTGAAGCATCTATTCATATTTCAGGGGTGATAGTGCCTGATAGTTGAGCCCACTTCAGACCTCTAAGGTGTCTTTCCCATCCCCCATTCCCCCTCAGAAATTGACCTATTGGACACCAGAACCGAAACATATTTTTGTACCCTGTCTAGCATCGTATTATCTTTCTTTGGTGCAAATTCAACCATGGTCAAATTTATGAGTTTCACCAAAATTGGAAGGCTAGCAAATACAAGAGGACAGAATTGTGACATTGCACCCCATAATGCTTAATAGAAATATGCTTATGAATGTAAATATGGCATAACTGGAATATGTTTTATGCTACATATGCTATATAACATATCTCTGCAAAGGTTATGATTACTGAATATATTCATCCTATTTGTATGCATGTATCATTTTTGTATTCAAAGTTATAAATATTGGCTGTATACTTGTTTGATTTTAAGTAGCCTCAGTGAAGCATTTGGTCATCTTCTTGAGAAAAGACTATTCTCCGTAAGTGCCCAATCAAGAAACACTTAATCTGCCAATAGACTTTGCTAGACACCAATCCACATCTGAGCTTTCCCGGTCATTTCCTGCAGAAAACTAAGCCATGCATGAACATGTGACTTGCCCAGGTGACTCCCAAACTCCATCTTGTTGATGGGATTCTACATAGGGGAGGAAGGGGTTTCCACCCACAAGAGAGAAACTATATAAAGCCCTGGGAGACCCCTCCATTTTGTCTTCAGCTGGCTCAAGAGGTAGCTTTTTTTACCCCCAATGGACACCTGAAAGAAACTGGAACAAAGGACAGTAACCAAAGGGGTATGAGTGATTGCTGGACCAGACTAGAAGGAGGCTAGTCTGTAAAAGAAGCTTATTGGAACATCTCTGGGGGTGAGATTTTTTATCTGTAATTACTTTCTTACTGTATTAGGCTTAGACTTGTGTGTTATTTTATTTTGCTTGGTAATTCACTTTATTCTGTCTGTTATTACTTGGGACCACTTAAACCCTACTTTTCACATTTAATAAAATCACTTTCTACTTATTAATTAACCCAGAATATGTATTAATACCTGGGGGGAAGGAGGGCAAACAGCTGTGTAACTCTCTCTATCAATGTTATAGAGGGTGAACAATTTATGAGTTTACCCTGTATAAGCTTTATATAGGATAAAACAGATTTATTTTGGGTTTGGACCCCATTGGGAGCTGGGTACCTGAGTGTTGGAGACAGGAACACTTCTTAAGCTGTTTTCAGTTAAGCCTGCAGCTTTTGGGGGACGTGGTTCAGACCTGGGTCTGTGTTTGTAGCAGGCTAACGTGTCTGACTCAAACCAGGCAGGGCACTGAAATCCCAAGCTGGCAGGGAAAACAGGCTCCGAGGTAGTCTAGACACATCATGTGGAAGTCCCAAAGGGGTTTCTGTGATCCAATCCGTCACAAGAATCAAGCCACAACATGTCATGCAGAGATTACAGTATCACCAACCCCAGATAGTCAAAAGTGATGAGTTAAATCCAAGCAAGTCCCAAGGCTGGCCCAAAAATCATGAGATTTTTAAAAAATATTTTAGCTGTTTTCTGATTTTTGAACTCCCCCCTGCCTACCCTTAACGTATGTTAAGCAACTTGTGTTACTAATATAGTAGAAGACACCATTTTGACCATGGCACCCTTACATCAATAAACTTAGTTCCCCAGCCCACATCAACTCTTAACCCCAACCCCAAATCAGTTCACCTAATGAGAAGAAACTAATAGCAGAGATACAAAATCAGAGGCCATAATGAGCTTATCCTTATCTACTCTCTTTAATAACAGACCTTTTCATTGTTAGGAAGCACTGCAGTGAGACACACAAAAAAGGTAATTCCCAAGGTTGAGCTTTACACTTACTCTGTGGTTTTAGTCCCTTAAATTGACAATAAACGTCACACTGTTCACTATCAAAATTACACCCCTTCAGTAGGGCAAACTAATTTTCAGGCCACAATGAGTTGTGACCTTTGTGAAATTAGTTTGGTGCAAGTCCAGTTCCCTGCAGACAAGCAGTCAAGCAGAGAAACCTACCCAAACGACAATCACCACTGAGATACTCAGATTCTAAAATGCTGGATACTACTTAAGAATATAGATATGTAACTAGGCAGATACATGATACCAGATCCAAATGCTCCAAAATATCTACAGTTCTAATACAAGCTCATTTTTACTGCTGACAAACTTCTACCTTCCTCTTCCTGGGTGATATTTTTGTATTTTCATCAAATTAGTCTCTGGAATGGACACTCCTGTTAATGCATGCATAATTCAATAACAATTCAGGCTGTTGAACTTTAGAACACAGAGATGTGCCATTATTCTCTGGTAATTCACTTTGAGAAACTGCTGGCATGTAATTCTATCATTTAATCCTTCGCCTTTAATTCTATTTGTTGATCATATCTATTATTTTATATTGCAAATAAGTCACTGATGTTTATACCACAGAGACTGTGTTATATATATTAGCTGTGAAGGCAAATTAGCTCAAATTATATACACTACCAGCTTGAAAACTGAAAGCTACTCCAGTACATTAAAATTTATTTATTTAAAGGGGAAATTTTGTATAACATTTTCATCAGTTAAAAATAGCTGAAGATATCTTTACTGCTTTAAACATTTTTTTTCATATTCACCTACATATTGTCAGGATGTTTATATTTTATTAGCAATCTCTGTGGTAAAATGGAATGAATTACAGACAAAAAAAAAAGAAAAGAAGTACTTGTGGCACCTTAGAGACTAACAAATTTATTTGAGCATAAACTTTTGTGAGCTACAGCTCACTTCATCAGATGCATTCAGTGGAAAATACAGTGGAGAGATTTATATACACAGAACATGAAACAATGGGTGTTATCATACACACGGTCAGGAAAGTGATCACTTAAGATGAGCTAATACCAGCAGGAGAGTAGGGTGGGGGGAGAGAAACTTTTGAAGTGATAATCAAGGTGGGCCATTTCCAGCAGTTGACAAGAACGTCTGAGGAATAGTGTGTGTGTGTGTGTGTGTGTGGGGAATAAACATGGGGAAATAGTTTTACTTTGTGTAATGACCCATCCACTCCCAGTCTCTATTCAAACCTAAGTTAATTGTATCCAGTTTGCAAATTAATTCCAATTAAGCAGTCTTTTGTTGGAGTCTGATTCTGAAGTCTTTTTCTTGTAATATTGACAGGTTTCAGAGTAGCAGCCGTGTTAGTCTGTATTCGCAAAAAGAAAAGGAGTACTTGTAGCACCTTAGAGACTAACCAATTTATTTGAGCATAAGCTTTCGTGAGCTACAGCTCACCTCGTCGGATGCATAAAGTGGAAAGTACAGTGAGGAGATTTTATATACACACAGACCATGAAAAAATACACATTGTAAGGAGAGTGATCACTTAAGATGTGCTATTATCAGCAGGAGAGTAGGGTGGGGGGAGAGAACCTTTTGAAGTGATAATCAAGGTGGGCCATTTCCAACACATTTCCAGGAGTTAACAAGAACATCTGAGGAACAGTGTGTGTGGGGGGGAGGAATAAACAAGGAGAAATAGTTTTACTTAATATAATGACTCAACCACTCCCAATCTCTATTCAAGCCTAAGTTAATTGTATCCAATTTGCAAATTAATTCCAATTCAGCAGTCTCTCATTGGAGTCTGTTTTCGAAGTTTTTTTTGTTGAAGGGTAGTCACTTTGAGATCAGAAATCAAGTGACCAGAAATATTGAAATGTTCTCTGACTGGTTTATGAATGTTATAATTCTTGACATCTGATTTGTGTCCATTTATTCTTTTACGTAGAGACTGTCCAGTTTGCCCAATGTACATGGCAGAGGGGCATTGCTGGCACATGATGGCATATATCACATTGGTAGATGTGCAGGTGAACGAGCCTCTGATAGTGTGGCTGATGTGATTAGGCCCTATGATGGTGTCCCCTGAATAGATGTGGACACAGTTGGCAACAGGCTTTGTTGCAAGGCTAGGTTCCTGGGTTAGTGGTTCTGTTGTGTGGTGTGTGATTGCTGGTGTGTATTTGTTTCAGGTTGGGGGGCTGTTTGTAGGCAAGGACTGGCCTGTCTCCAAGATTTGTGAGAGTGATGGGTCGTCCTTCAGGATAGGTTGTAGATCCTTGATAATGCGTTGGAGAGGTTTTAGTTGGGGGCTGAAGTTGATGGCTAGTGGCATTCTGTTATTTTCTTTGTTGGGCCTGTCCTGTAGTAGGTGACTTATGGGTACTCTTCTGGCTCTGTCAATCAGTTTCTTCACTTCAGCAGGTGGGTATTGTAGTTGTAAGAATGCTTGATAGAGATCTTGTAGGTGTTTGTCTCTGTCTGAGGGGTTGGAGGCAAGGACTGGCCTGTCTCCCAAGATTTGTGAGAGTGATGGGTCGTCCTTCAGGATAGGCTGTAGATCCTTGATGATGCGTTGGAGCCACCGCTCTCTGGCTGTCCATCTTGAACCCCAGGACCTCTTTCATTACAAATTAAGCAGTGTCTATCAGTGTTCAGTCTTGTAGATCTCATTAGAAAGTCTATATTGCAAATGTGAAGCTTGATCATAACTGATTATTATGACTGAAATTATCTAGTGCCATTATCTCCGCAAACACTGATTATTGAAATCTTAAAAAACAAAATACAGTAACTCCTCACTTAATGTTGTCCCGGTTAATGTTGCTTAGTTATGTCGCTGGTCTATTAGGGAACATACTCATTTAAAGTTACACAATGTTTGTTTAGAACGTTGTTCTTCCACGTGGGCTTGGAACCAGGGTGGGCCAGCAGACACCAATCAGCAACTCTCCACCCCTCCGCCCCAGTGCCTCACACCCACAGGCGACCCCACACATCAGCAAATCCCTCCTCCATACTGCTTCCTTCCCTGCCCGCACCTCCTGCCCTCAGGAAAATCAGTTGTTTTGTGATGTTCAGGAAGCTAGGTGGGACTGGGGAGGAGCGAGGATGCAGCCTGCTCAGGGAGGAGGGGGTAGAGCAGGGCCATGAAGATGTGAGGCACGGGTAGAGTGCAGGTGGGAAAAGGCAGGGTAGCGGTGGGCCTAGGGCAGAGCCATGGGTTGAGCACCCCATGGCACTTTGGAAAGAACAGCAAGAGGAACAGCCGGATGATCCACTCTCTTTCTTCCTCTGACTCTACCACCTCAACCAAGCTTCACAATCATCATTGCTGAGTACATTATTAAATTGTTGGTTTAAAACTTAAACTGTATATGAATATAAATGTGTTTGTCTGGCAAAAAAAAAATCCCTGGAACCTACCCCCCACACCCCGATTTATATGAATTCTTAGGGGGAAATTGGATTCACTTAACATTGTCTCATTTAAAATTTCATTTTTCAAGAATATAACTACATTAAGCAAGGAGTTCCTGTACATTTCTCCCAGTCCCTTCTTGAGGCCTCTATGTGCTATCCAATGCAAATAACAAAATTATAATGATATGCAGGAAAAACAGACAGACTGATCAACTGGTTTTGCCTTTGTGCAAAATGTTACATATGCATTTTTGAAAGTGTGTTAATATTTGGGCCAAATCTTTCCCTCAGATACACATGTGAAACTCCCATTTAGAACAGTGATATTTGGTTTTGTATATCTGAGGATCAAACTAGGGCCCATCATCTGTCTAGAATTGAAGTCTAAGCAACACTATTTCTTGACTTTAATCTTATTCTTATGATTGTATCACCTGAATGTGTCATGATGCTTTGCTATCAGCTTTTTTCCTTTCCATTGGTGGTAACGGGTAGTGGTAAAGGGTAGTGCCTTAGGGACACAAGTATGTGAACAATAAGTTGAAATTCTGGGTCCTCTGAATTGGAAAAATTCTCATTGGCTGTAAATCCTGTACCCATTGAAGTTAAAGATTTTTGTAACATTTTTGAAGCATTAGCTACTTGAGGACTGAACACAAAAATCCAACACATCACACATTTTTTAACATCAGGCATATTTTTAACATGAAGAACACATGAGTAACTACTAGAAAGGGTATTTGCAGTATTGTACCATTATATATATCAATATCTTTTTTATTCAGATGTCAATTAATTAAATGATGCATTCTATTACCAGCAGGAAAACAATAAGATTAGATATGCCTGGGAAAAAAAAGGTGAAGAATAAGTGTGAAATATTCTTTTTTGTTCGACAGCAGGAGTTATGTAGAGTAGAATGGAACAGTAAGATTATGTCCTAAGAACAGGTGTAAATTCTCAATGTTTTATTAAAAACAGCAATAGGGCCTTCCAGTTCATAAAGAAATTCAGATACATTCTGAACACTCACTTTGATTGCACTGATTGAATAATATCCTGGTAACACCCTGAACAGCTGTAGTAGAAGGAAAATGATAAAAAGATTAGCACACATGCATTAGATGGAAGGTACACTAAAAACCCTAAGGTGCTGTAAATATTGTAATGCCTACGAGAATGAAAAATGATGCTCCATCAACTTCTATATTTCATTCTTGTTAGTCAGGATAGAAAACACAAGAAAATAATACATGCAGTATAACTAAAATTCAGCAAAATCATTAGGTTGAGAATAGAGACAAATAATTCTACTTATTTTTATTAGCTTTTGCTAATATGCATACGTTACAGGGATATTATTTGAAATGGCAATTTCATAACTTCCCAAGAACTCCATTTTTGGGGGTCAGTTTCCATACTCTCTTCCTGAAGAGGATTTGGGAGAGGGAGAAGAGAAGTGGAGAGTCAGAGGGAGAAAGTGAGAAAAATCTACATCGGGGTTTTGAGCTAGAGCAAAAAACAAAAGAGTTTTCCCTTAGAAATAACAACCCCAGTGTTTTTGATGATTGGATAAAAAACAATGAAAAGCAGAAGAGAAAATGTATTTGTGCAGCATAAAAAGATCTATGCTCTCAAAGCAAACTTTTATTTTGAAATTTCTTGAACTAACTACTTGATATCATCTTAATGTGTTGCAATATCTTCAGTAAAAAAAAGGAGTACTTGTGGCACCTTAGAGACTAACCAATTTATTTGAGCATAAGCTTTTGTGAGCTACAGCTCACTTCATTGGATGCATTCACTGGAAAATAAAATAAAAATGACAAAAGAAAAAAAGAGCAGTCTGGAGGCAACAAGATCAGCTTGTGAAGTTCCTTTCTGCACAGTTATTAATCAGAAATACATACTTGTTCCCAAACCTGCAACAAGTTCCACATTATTGATATGTAAACCATGAGTGCATTTCAACGGTAGTACCAGAGGTTATTTGAATACTATATGTTAAAATATGTATTGTGAACAGCCTTTTAGGATAAATGTGAATGACACCCAAAACTAATTCAGTATTAAAACATATTCATGTAAAACCCAGTGTTTACATCATTATTGATCATATCCCTTCCAAAAAAAGAGAAAATTAGTTGAACTAGCCAAATACATTGCATCAAGGTCGACTATGTTTTTTATGAATAAGACCCTATATTTCATCAACTCAGGATTCCCTTAGCAGGTATAACTCTAAAAAAAACAAGTTTTAAAAAAAAAAGGTTTTGCATTATATGTATTGGTTCAACTCTCATTAAAGACCCCAAAGGGTTTATTTGCAGATCTACTGAATACCTGCAGTCTCATGGAGAACAGTTAGAATTGTGGGTAAGCAGCACCTGTGAAGAATTAGGCCACAAGGGGTATTCTAAGTAATTTATTTGCTGCTATTTTTATGCAGCTACAAATTAAGGGCTAAGTCTAATACTTTAAAAATGTTAATTCAAAAGATATACATTGGGACAACTTGTTAAGTCTCAAAGACTGAGACAACTCTGCAGGTCAGTTTGGTGACCTTAGCCATGTGGTCAATATTATACTTTGGAGGTTTGATTTTTTTCCCCACTAGCTTTCTTTTTTCCCCCCAAGTGAGAACAAACAAACCAAAAAACCCATGAACACAAAAAATACTGGCAACCAATCAATGCCACATAATTAATCTGATACTTTGCCTGATTTTACAGTATTTTTTTTAATTTATTCAGAAAAACAAGCACTTAAGTTTATCAGATTCTCAAATGACAATTTTATGTAGATCATCAATAGGACACAAATAAGTGTAATGCCTTTAAAAATACCCAGAGTTTTTTTTTTTTACAAAGCTCTGCTGTAGAATTTTCTTAAGTAATAAAGCTGCACTACATACACATGCTTTAGAAATGCACTCTCTAAATAAAGTTTAAAAGTTCTCAAATGTATTTAAGAATGGTTTTAATAGGCACTGTTAGCTCAGAACCACATTGACACTGGACAATGTCATAATCAATTATGATCTTGGTTCACATTTCCAATATAGACTTTGTTAATGGTGTGTAAAAGACTGAGCAGCGATCAATATTTTATGGTAACAGTGCCACTACATAAAAATGGGGTTTGTAATATGAATTTAATACTTGGGAAAGGTGCCAGATTGACAGTCCTGGATAATGAAGTCATAAATTAATGCAAATGGTACAGAATGGCCAAAGTTACTACAAGCTTCCTCATAGTCCATCAATGAGCCTATTGTGAGATCACCTTTATAGATGAGAGAGTATTTTAGTCAGTCTCATTGCCTCTCTGCTAAAACTGACAGCTAGTTCTCCAGTCCTACAAACACTCAATACTAGTAATAGTGCTTACTACATGCAATAGTGGCTAATCCTACAAACATTTTATTGCTAGGAGGAATGCACAATGAGACTAGGGCCTCGTCTACACTAAAGGGTAAAAAAATCAATCTAAGCTGTGCAATTTGAGCTACATGAATAGTGTAACTCAAATCGACATAGCTTAGATCTACTTACCACGGGATCCACACTACATGGAGCCGATGGGAGATGCTTTCCCATTGACTCCCCTTATTCTTCTCAATCAGGTGGAGTACAGGTGTTGATAGGAGAGCTATCAGTGCTTGATTTAGTGGGTCTTCACTAGACATGCTAAATCGACCGCCAATGCATCGATCGCTACAGTGTCGATCCTCCAGTAAGTGTAGACAAGCCCTTGGTGCCAGTTTGTGATAAATATCATTGAGAGTTTTGTCATCTGGATATACTGTTTGTCCAATTGTAACTGGATAGATATCACCAACTCATTTAAGGCAGGCTACTGATAAAAACAACTAAGTAACTACTGATCTGGGTTACATCGAAACCAGCAACATACATGTGAAAGGCTCTGTATGGAATTTCAGAAAAAAAGTGACTTTAGAATAGTTGGGGAAGAATAGTCAATAGCTCTACTTTCTCTGTTTTCTTTATAAAGAAAAATATAGTCCATCCTATACAAAAGATAGAAACAGGATCCACTTTCATCTTATTAGCTCTAATGGCTGCATTTATATCTTGTGACACCTGAATTCCTATTCAATCAAAGCATGCAACAATATTCATATTAAATCAAAGCACGCAATAGTCCAGAGACCGAAAAATTGTCCAATCTTTCAGACATTACAAATATGAGGGAAAATTGCATTTTTCCATTCTTCTTGAATTGCTAGTGTATCTAGAAGAGTAGGTAATGTTCAACTAAACTCTGTAGCAGCTAGTTTCTTTCTGCGTGTGTGCGCATGTGCACACGCATATGTGAAACCCAATAAACAACAATACACTAGTGAACTATACAAACCTATGAGAAATACATGCAAGGAGAGACATTTTACATTTATCATCTGAACAAGTTCTTCAAGTAATATCATAAAAGAACATCTAATAAAACAACTACACAGTTAACCAGGAAATGAACTACATTCAGAACATACCTAGTAATAAAGGAGGAAACCAAAAGCATTGTCTCTTTTGGAAATTTGATTTTCATTTTCTCTCTTTCTATTTAAAAAGACTTTGTGCACAAAGGTACTTTGTGCACATTTCTGACACTGTTAAAGTTACAGATTATCCTACATCTCAAGTGAAGGAGGCATTAAATTCAGATCATAGGGATTCTATTCCAAATTCCATCTTGGAACAGATTCCTTGACGTAGGTCCACTGCTCCTCTTCCACATACAGAAAAAAAGTATTTATGGGAACAAACTGACCCAGTCTTTTTCCCCCAACCACTCCACAGGTTAAGATATGTGACTGTTGGACCGCTACCTTTAATTAGTCTACAGAACTAATGGTAGGGCCAGGAGGTTTAGTTTGAAAATAAAGCAGTAGCTGGGAATACATGTGTCATAAATATAAAGGGAAGGGTAACAAGCTTTATGTATGCAGTAATATAAAATCCCTCTTGGCCAGAGGTGCAGAATCCCCTTACCTGTAAGGGGTTAATCAGTTCAATTAACCTAGTTGGCACCTGACCAGAAGGACCAATGGGGAAAGAAGATACTTTCAAATCTGAGGGGGGGGGCTTTGTTTTTGTGCTCTGGGTGTGTTCTCTCCTACACTAAGAAAGAGACCAAGGAAGTAAATCCAGCTCCTACTGAAATGATACTATTTCTGTAATATTAAATGTAAGTAATAGCAAGAATGTGTTTATCTTTTGTTTTAGCTTGTGATTTTTCCCGGTGCTAAGAGGGAGGTTTAGTCCTGTTTTTTGTAACTTTGAAGTTTTGCCTTGGGGGGAATCCTCTGTGTTAAGTCTTATTACCCTGTAAAATTACCTTCCATCCTGATTTTACAAAGGTGCTTCTTTTACTTTTCTTTTCTCCACAATAAAGTTCCATTTTTTAAGAATCTGAGTGGTTTTTAGAGTCCTAAAAACCCAAGGGTCTGGTCTGTGCTCACCTTGTTTACCTATCTGGTTGGTAGACAGGGGTGGCAAGTTTGTATAATTTTTGGTGGTGCCCAGAATGGGTCTCGTCGTCCTGCCCTCCCCCCCCCATTCCCGCCCTGTAAGCAGATATTATTTTATTAAATAATGTAAAAATGGACTGGAAACTGTAACCATTTAACAGTTTCCCTTTATTGCATAATATCACTCTTGTAAGAACAAATTATTTAACTAAGAATATCAACGTTAATACTCTTCTGAATATGGAAACAACCAAGCACTCTTTGATCAACAACCCTCAAAAGCAAATACTTTCTAAAATTAAAACAAATATAGCCCCTTGTTTTGCAATGTTCTTCAGAAGGCAGCAAACACTTTTTGTCATTGTTTGATTCTTGAAATGAAGTCATCCAGGAGACTTGCAATGTCCAATTCAGAGGTAGAGTTCTTATGAACGTGCAGAAATGCCAAGTGATTTAGACTTCTTGGCCCTTTGTCATTCACAAATAACTTTTCAGTTGCCCAAGCAACTGAATGATCACTCAGCGGTGCACATTGTAGTCAGAATTGTGTAGAATAATTTCAGGATAATTATAACTTCTGACAAGTCACTCAAGCCTTCATTTTGTTTTATAAATTGCTTCACTTTGCTCACCGAATTAAGCTGGCAATTTCTCGATCTGCAAATATCATTCAACATTTCTAAATGAAGAAATAGCTTCTCCGTGTTAATGTCACCATGGAAAGCTTCACTTATTGGGACAATGTCCTGTTTTGAACCATTTGCTGCCTCAGTTATAAGCTTCTCCAATTTTACTGTGAATGTAAAGCTCTATGTTGAAAACCTCTGTTCAATGGCAACTTTTCAAGCATCAATGATCCCAACATATATTTGATGAAAATAGTCTTTGGGGTCACTGAAGGTGTGAGTTGGGGTGCAGGACCCTCTGGCTTCCCCAGGAGCCCCGCTCGGGTGGACTCGCTGCGGGAAGCACATGGTGTGACAGACAGCATCACACTGTCCCTCTAGGGCTCTACAACAATCACACACCCTTATCCTACCACTTAGATCCTTAAGAAATGCATAAGGGAAACTGAGGTACTCACACAGTAGTCAGAGAAAACATTAAGAACATTCCCACTTTGTAACACCTGTATACAACCAATTATATACTTTACAGGGAATAAAATCAAGTATTGTGCTAAATGATCATACCCAAAACTGACTGCCAAATTTAAGTTGCATGTTTTTCCCCTATATATAGGTGAGGGCTCTGGGGTTGGGCAGGGCTGGAGATGAGGAGCTTAGGGTGCAGATAGGCTGCCCCAGGGCTTGGGTCAGAGAGGACTCCCTTCCCCCCCCCCAGCTGGCAGCAGTGAGTTCTGGGTGAGGGACCCCTCCTCTTCCTCCCCACCCCCACCATGGCAGCACACTCAGTCTGCACCACTGTCACTGCACATACTCCTATGGCCCCTCTCAGGTCCAGGAAGCCCCCTCACCTCACCTATGGGGTACCGGGGGGGGCGCCATTATGTGTGGCCTCCCCTGCTACTGCCCCTCACTGTAGCCTCACTGGGGGTGGGGAATAGGGCTGCCCCTTACCCAGTGTGGGGCAGGAGTGGTGTCTATGGGTGGGTGGGGAAAGGAAGAGCAGATCGTTCGCCCTCCTGTCCCTGAATCAGGAGAAAGCGTTCGACAGGGTGGACCATGGGTATCTCCTGAGCACTCTGCGAGCATTTGGCTTCGGACCCCGGTTTGTGGGTTTTATCCAGGTGCTGTACACCTCTGCAGAGTGTCTGGTCAGGCTCAACTGGACCCTGACCAAACCAGTCAGCTTTGGGAGAGGTGTACGGCAGAGATGCCCCCTCTCCGGCCAGCTGTATGCTCTGGTGATCGAGCCCTTCCTCTGTCTCCTCCATAGGAGGTTGACGGGGTTGGTGTTGCAAGAGCCAGAGCTGCGGCTGGTCCTGTCAGCGTATGCTGACGATGTGTTCCTCGTAGTCCAGGACCTGGGCGACTTGGCGTGGGTGGAGGCTTGCAAGGCCATCTATTTGGCAGCCTCCTCCACCTGGGTCAACTAGGTCAAGAGCTCTAACCTGGTGGTTGGGGACGGGTGACAGGAGAGCTCCCTCCCACCTGCGCTTCAGGCCATCTGGTGAAGTGCGGGTCCACTTCTCTATCTTGGCATTTAGAGTTGGCATCTTTCTGCCACACATCCATCTCTGCTGGAGAACTGGCACAGTTTAGAGGGCAGGGTGATAGAATGGCTCTGGAAATGGACAGAACTACTCTAGTACCTCTTCCTTCGAGGGAGAGCACTGGTGCTTAATCAACTAGTCCTGTCCATGCTCTGGTACCAGCTCAACACCCTGGTCCTGGCCTCGGGTTTTCTGGCCCACCTCCGGACATTGATTCTGGAGTTCTTCTGGTCAGGACTGCACTGGTCTCTGCAGGGGTTCTCCATCTACCACTGGAGGAGGGAGGGCAGGGCCTGAAGTGTCTACACACTCAGGTCCATGTCTTCTGCCTCCAGGCCCTGCAGAGGCTCCTTTATGGTGCAGGTAGTCTGGCATGGAGCATACTGGCGCACGACTTCCTGTGCCACTTCCGAGGCTCCGATATGACCAGAAGCTCTTTTTTCTCCATCTGAGAGGTCTTCCGCGAGACCTCTCTGGGCTGCCAGTCTTCTACCAGGACCTCCTCCAGACCTGGAAACTGTTCTCAGCGACCAGGTCTGTGGTGCCTACTGTGAAGGCAGATCTCCTCTTGGAGCCCCTGCTACACAACCCCCAGCTCCGTGTGCAGGTGGCAGAGTCCCCCTTGGTGTGCCAGAGGTTGGTCCTGGCAGAAGTCACAAGAGTCAGAGACCTCCTGGACTATGACTGGGGAGACTGGCTCGAGCCCCTGAGGCTCACTCAGCGCATAGGGTTCTCCCTGCCTCGTACTCCCCGGCGAGTACTTCAGGAGATGAGGGCCGCTTTGCTGCCCGCTGCTCGGGTTTACCTAGACCAGGTCCTAAGAGAGGGTGAGACTTGTCCACCCTCCACCCCAGGCCCTCCGGACCTTTTTCGTCAGGCCCCTGCCCCGTGGACCTGACCGACCCCCGTGCCCTTCAACATGAGCAGGCTGCATGATCTACAGCTGGGTCGCTTCCAGACCGTACCAAGAAAACATTTATACATGCTCATGTTCCACACCCTTCATGTCCTCACCCTTGCATCCTGCCCTGACACAAAGTGGTGGGACCTTCTGCCACCTCTAGAGGGTGAGGAGCCCCAGTGGGCCAGCCTATACTCCACTCTGGTCCCAAGGCCCGCCGGGGATATCAGTTGGTGGCTCCTTCATGGGGCCATGAGGACGGGGGTGTACTTGGCATGGTTCACCGCATCCCAGACACCTGCCCATTTTGTGGCATGAGGGAGACCCTGGAGCATGTTTACCTGGAGTGCGCCAGGTTGCAGCCCCTATTCCGGCTCCTTATGAATATTTTGTTATGTTTTTGGTTGCACTTTTCCCCTCACTTCCTAATCTATGCACTCCATATTCATGGCCTCACAAAGTCACAGGACCTTCTGGTCAACCTCCTCCTGGACCTGGCTAAAGTGGCCATCTATAAAACCAGCATTGGCTGATGGAGACTCCTGTGACTGTGGGGCCTAATTCTGATCCTCCATCCATTCATGTATCTGGGCAGAGTTCCTCTGGGTGGCATCCACTGACTCCCTTGATGCCTTCGAGGAGCAGTGGGCAATGTCCGGGGTTCTCTGCTCGGTGTCCCTGTCTGGTTCCCTTTGTTTGACTCTTTGACCGCACTCCTGTCCCTGTTATTTCATTAATTGTCCCCCGTAATTATTTGGTTCCCAGGTCCTGTGGACCCCCACCCCCTTAGGCTGGGGAGGGATCCTTTAACAGTGGGCGGGCATTCCTGGATCCCAATAGAGCTACTCCATTGTACCCAACTGGCCTGGGTCTATCACATCACCTAAAAGGAGATGAGGTGTGTGAGGATTGGTTAGTTAATATTTAAAATATCTTTAAAGTTAAGAAGCACTAAGTGAGTGCTATTATTTTTAATTAGATACTATTTATTAAATTTATATCTGCAGCAGTGCTGAATCCTTCTTCAACCACAGCTCCATAGGAGGATTTAGTGACAAACATTATTTCTACTGTTACTTTCAGAGTTGTGACACCCCAGGACTGAGTGAATTCCTTGATTCATCCTATATTTAATTTGAAATACTGATTCCAGAACAGTCACAACATTCCTTTTATCTATTTGTTACATCCTTCTAGGGTAAAATGGGGAAAATTGAATTTGTTTACATTAGAACCTCATTTGTCTGTATTAAGGAGGGCAGAAGCCTACTATGGAAGAGCTGGGGTGAGGAGGACCATCAATATGATCAGACCTTAATCTTATCAGAGCATTACTGAATGCCAGGTAGAATCAAGGAAAGAAGGTAGATACCATTTACATGGGCCCTATCACCTCCACATCGGGGTCTCTTTGGTCTGTGCATATGTCATCTGCAAACCCTAAAATAAGTTATTCAATAACGGCACTGTGTAAACTATAACTATAAGATTTCCTGCACTTTCCTCTCAAACCACTGGCACAGGTCGCTTTTGGAGATGGGATACTGGACTAGAAGACCCCTGTTCTGATTCAGTATGGCAACATCTATGTTCCTGCAATCCATTTTCTTGGTGGGTTTTGTAGTTTGATCAAAACTCTACCATATATACACAATGGCAACTGAGTCAAAGTAACAGTATATAAAATCTCAACAAAAGTATGCATAGACCAGAAACATATATATTCACATGAATATAATAGTAAATATCTAACACTCAATTTTCCCTATAACTCTGAAATATCATTTAAGAAAATAATCTCTCTTCTCAGAGCTCATTTTTACATGCCAGTTCCATGTGCTCAGGTCATCCCAATAGGTACCTTCTTTCCCCTCAAAAATTTTATTTCTAATATGATTATGGCTGCAGACACTAATTTTCCAAAGCTTCATTCTGCTCGCTGGTAAGACCCTTTTAACATCATAACCATGCACCAACTCACAATGGCAAACAGATCTTGATCACTCAAACAAAAATATATACTTTGACAACCATTATGCTTAATGAGCATCAGGAAAAACAGGAGTGAAATAAATATAATGTTTACTGGTTTACCTGGGCATTTTGATAATGCCAATCCAAAAGAGATTTTTAATCAGTGTGCTCCTTCAAAGACCTTCCTCTTCTTTTCTACCTTTTCACAGAGTTTATTTTCTTCTTTCTCTCTTCTCCTCAGGAATTAAAGTACCATAAAATCCCCTTCCATCCTGTTTCCCCTCCTCTCCCCCCGCCCCAGAAGGTAGGGAGGTAGAAGAGGGAAATAGATTAATGAAAACGTATAAATAAAAGCTAATGATTTAATAGCACTTCAGTTCCTACTGACTAAACTGAAAGTAACCCTCCCTGAATGTTTGTTTTTCTTCTTTACAAAATGCCCCTCCCCCAATACAAAACAAAACAAAAAAACCTGACAAGGTGTTTGAGCTCCCTTTTCATTTGAGATATCCACAAGGGGCATTTCACGTTTGGTCATTCGGGGGCTGTAAGCAACATTCAGCACCTAACATTTCATCTTCACTCGAGAAGGATGAAAGATAGCAACACTGAGGAAATGGGGGAAGAGGGGAGGGAATTAAACTGTGAAACACAGTGTCACAGATAGGTAATTTCCCCAAAATCTCCTTTCATATTTTAATCGTCAAAGGTACAGAAGTGTCTTCAGGATAGGGATAGGCACAATTAAATAAAATATCCTTCATTTTTCAAACTATCATTTCTCATTTGTAAAAGATAAATTATGTGGTGATTGGGTGAAAGAAGAGGGTTAGAAGTGGAAGGAGAAAGACCATTTTAAACATCTCTCTTTCCTTCTCAAGAGCCAGGACATAGATTGTAGCTCTTTCAACCATTGTTAACTCACTTTCTAATGTAAATGATAAACTGTGAGTTGTTCAGTATTATAACTAAATTTGCATTAAAGAAGTTGAATTAAAGCAACAAACTGCTACTCAAAAGGCATCTGGGGAGAGTGAGTGGAGAAGAAAGTGCCCAAATAGTCCAAGCAAACAACAAAAAGAAGCAGGTGGGAAAAAAAAACACATAACCAAAAGAGTAGAAACATGTATATATAACCATTTCCTCATTATTTTCTTAACACTTCAGTCCAATTTTCTGTTATTCCAGAAAGCAATAATAAAAATGGTTTTGGAAAAGGTTAATTCAATTTAAAAGTATTGAGCCATACACAGATAGCATTAAATCACCTTAGGATACGTATTAGTAGGATATTGGTGCATTTCTCTGGTAGTGGAAGACACTTAGCCTTCTGCTTTATGCTTCATTCGAGGTGTGCTCCAATAGTGAATGCACACCCAGTCATGGCTTATTGACACTCTAGACATGTCTTCTCTGTGGCCTTCCAACAGGATTTATTGCTTCCCAGATCTCCACTCCTCTTTATGCAGGCCATTAACTCCAAGCACCATGCTCCAGCCAACACTGCATTTCATTCTAATTGCTTCAGTCCCCAAATGAGCTCAAATACAACCCTTCCTGCTAAGACTTAACTACAAAATAGTTTCCCACTTGGAATGCCTTCTAGAATCTTGTCCCAAATTGCAGACTTTCACCTTGGCAATCCTCAGTATAATCAATTAGAAGATGTAAGGAACTCATGTCTTAATTTTGTCTCATTTCCATAATATGAGCCATTATAAGTCATTGGTCCAAAGACCAATGAAGTCAGTTGGAGACATTCCATTAACAACAATAGACTTTGAACTGAGCCAGAGGGAGGATTACCAGTACTGTGTGACGTTGCACTCCATATGTTTATGGAAATATGCTTATGAGTGTAAATATGACATAACTGAAATATGCTTTGTGCTAGATATGCCATGTAACATGTCTTTGCAAAGGTTATGATCTACTGAATATATTCATCCTATTTGTACGCATGTATCATTTTTATATCTGAAGTTATGAGTGTTGGCTCTATGCTTGTATTTGAAGTACACAGCACAAATCAAGGTTTTCTCCCCACCCCACCCCACAAACCCACTCTCCTGTTGGTAATAGCTGGAAATGGCCCACCTTGATTATCATACACATTGTAAGGAGAGTGATCACTTTAGATAAGCTATTACCAGCAGGAGAGTGGGGTGGGGGGAGAGAAAACCCTTTGTAGTGATAAACACGCATTTTTTCATGGTTTGTGTGTGTATAAAAACATCCTCTGTATTTTCCACAGTATGCATTTGATGAAGTGAGCTGTAGCTCACAAAAGCTTATGCTCAAATAAGTTGGTTAGTCTCTAAGGTGCCACAAGTACTCCTTTTCTTTTAGTGTATTAAGGTAGCCTTGCGTCTTTTGATTTATTTTAACTTAGTAACTTACCTTATTCTTTCTGTTATTACTTGAAACCACTTAAATCCTACTTTATATACTTAATAAAACCATTTTTTGTTTATTAATTAACCAAGAGTAAGTAATTAATACCTGGGGGAGCAAACAGCTGTGTGTATCTCTCTATCAGTGTTATAGAGGGTGGTCAATTTATGAGTTTACCCTGTATAAGCTTTATACAGAGTAAAACAGATTTATTTGGGGATTGGACTCCATTGGGAGCTGGGTGTCTGGATGCTGGAGACAGGAGCACTTCATACGCGGTTTTCAGTAAAGTCTGCAGCTTTGGGGGAGTGGTTCAGACCCTGGGTCTGGGTGGCAGCAGGCTTGCATAAAGGCAGGGTTCTGAAGGCCCAAACTGGCAGATAAAATGGGCTCAGAGGTGGTCTCAGCACATCAGGTGACAGTACCAATGGGGTTCCTGTGACTGAACCCATCACACTATGTATCAGTGCAATAACTGATGCTGGAACCAAAAGCACCAGTGTCATCCAGGAGAGGGGTCAGGCCAATGACAGGCAGACTTAACTTTTAACCTCCCTGGTTATTTCCTAAGACTATACATTATAATTCAAAAACAAAAAAGTCAAATTCATAGAATTTCAGAGCTCTATAAATAAATAAATCTAGCAATCTCCCCATCCTCTCTTCTCTCCTCTGTCTTTTAATGTAGACACTTTTAAGCTTAATTTACTTTGTCTTACAACACTGAATTATTTCTTTGGGCAACATTTACAAATTAAGCAACTGAATTGTAGCTGCAAAATATGTGCATGCATGCAGCACAAAGAGAACTTTGCTTGTGTGTATGCATTTTGTGCAATATAGCCAGCATTATGAAAATATTAAAAACATGTTCTATTGAAAACAGATTATATTGCAAGTTCTCAGACATTACATTGTACTGAGTTGACTTTTTTTGCATAGGAACAGAGTGTTGATTATTTTAAGTTTCCATTTACTTTTCTTATTAGTCTGTTACAGTATATTTTATAATGGCACAGTCCATCAAGTCTCTTCTATTCCTGGGAAATATTTGAAAATTGGGTATTCATATGTACTGAAATCATCCTTTAGTTATACTTGTAAAACTTCATTCTCCTTAAAATGAGACAATTGACATTAACTTTTTGTCCTGGATATTTTCAAGGCCTATCTCATGATTTTCAGCTGGCACTCTTCCTCAGTATTGCCTCTGTTTATAATTACAGCAGGATAGTGAGGAATACAGCAATCACCTTTCTTGAATGTACCCTGAACTGCAGTTATGACATCTGGAGCTTGCCTGCTGGTTTGTCATTATAAATTAGGAAGCCCTTTACTTTCTGTCACTCCTTTTCTATGGCTTAAACAGTTTCTAAATGATAATATCTGAACTAGCCTTATGCCTTTGGGAAGCTTAAGTTAGTCTTGAAGGAGAT
The DNA here is from genome assembly GCF_965140295.1 of Lepidochelys olivacea. NCBI lineage: Eukaryota > Metazoa > Chordata > Testudines > Cheloniidae > Lepidochelys > Lepidochelys olivacea. The sequence goes on from NC_140411.1 coordinate 175,700,192, forward strand.
ACCTTGAATCATTCACCTTCTATTTTCATCAATTAACCAGATTCCACTTTCCTGAGATTACCACTTTTTTCAGACATTTCTGTTTTTGCATTCTAATGAGTATTCCATATTCTCTTGGTCAAAACCTTCACTTTCCTGTGACTGATCCCCTCCTTCCGCACAATAAACCAGCATGCCTAATTTCTTTCCACATCCTGGATTGGATTGGGTAAAAGGGATTGGACTGGGTAAAAGGGAGCCTTCAATTTTGTGATTCACCCTGGGAAATGCATTGTCCAACATGTCATATCTTATTTATAGTTGAAAGTGTTGAAAGAATTATACAGAAGACAGTAACTGCCAGAGTATTACATAGGAAATAACTTCCTCACATTTATTTCATCAAAGCCTAAAGGATATTTACAAATTTAGACTTCTATTTTTGTATGTGAAAGGTTATAGAAATCTGGTTTACAATAATAGAGCACTGTGATTTAATCTATTTGCTTCAAGTGGATGAAATGATTCTGAAAGATGATGGAATGACAGCTCTGAAAACTAAAATTGTTTCTTTTTTTCTTTTTTTTTTTTTTTTTTACAGAAGAGGGACATCACAAACAGCAGCTGTGCACACTTCCTTTCCCCATTATAAAGGTACATTCCTCTCTGCTAATATACTTTAGCTAAAATCTGACAGGACCTAATCTGCACACCAGTGCTAGATGTTCTGAGGCCATCAACTCAGTTCATTTAGTCTAGTAGATAGCTGTTATCTTTAATCACTAGAAACCTGTGGTGGATTCAATCATATGGGTTACCTACAAGAGAAAACCTCTGGGCCTTTGTGTATAGTAGAAAAGTCGCACCAGTTTAATTCAACTATTTAAATCAAGTCTAGTTAAACCAGTACAAACCTTTAAAGACACCGCAAACTGGTTTATCCTTTATTTAATTTAGCTTGTTTCAGCAAATTACCAAGTTCATCTGACTTGAGGTTTAAATGCATCTACATTAAGGATTTATACCTGTTTAGATTGATTTAAATCATTCAGTTAGACTTTTCAAGTATAGACAAAGACTCTGTGCCTGGTTACCAATTCCCTAAGCCATATAGTCTCCCAAAGGGAGAAACTCGTTGCTAATGACAGTAGTAAAATTATATTGTCCACTAATTGCATCAGTAAGTTACACAAGATATATAGACGGCTTTTTGTTGTCTTCCTAAGATTGCCACATGATAGCAATTATCATATTACTCAGGCTTGTCAGTTTTCCCTTGCATGGTTTATCTGCATTTCCAACTGCACATTTCATTCCCTTTATGCAAAAAAGCAGTAATTATTATTCAAATATTGTAGTCACAATTACAAGCATATTTTAGTCTTAGAAAGTATGTTGTTCTAAAATATACTCATAGTATCAAGGGCACAAAGACTGACAAAGGAATTCATCTTTTAAGGTAGACAATCAACGTCTAAATTTCAACTTTGGTGACTGATGAGTTAATTGAGATTTCTAATGATTTCATATAGCTCCCACTGCATAAAATGGTCAGACATACTCCATAAGGAAATTTCTAAACCAGCAGGTAAAATAATTTGCTGCTATGTGGTGACAATACTCATTTTTATACTTTATTTTTTGCCCCTTGCCCTCTACAAGTTCTCCAGTTATTGTAGCTCCATTTGTTCCCTATTTAATTAACCCACTATAGTTGTGCTGGCAGGTACTTACGAGGCATCCCACAGTTCTTCACCTTGTGTTACTTCTTGTTCAATGAGTACATGGAGCTATCAGGAGGGCTAGTGAGGTGCTACAGGCTGCAGTGCTTTCATTATGCTGATAAAGCCTAGTTCAATATTTCCATTTAATCAGATCTAGCTGAGAGTGACAAATGCTTTTTCCAGCATTTAGGTAAGACTGGGGCATGGATGAGAGTTTGTTGCATGAAACTCAGTCCAGATATGCTTCTGGTGATGCTAGTATATGTGGGAAATAAACCTAAGGTTATGGTGAGGATCATCTCTGTGCTCGCTTTTAGTAAAGGTATGTGCCTGCCATTTATTAGTGGAGTTCTGAAGCTGAGGGCATTGTTGATCCTGCAGTTGTCATTAATCATAAAGAAGCAATTTCTAGGAAAGATTCTCATCTTCATTGGAGCAGGAGAGTGTGGCTTTCAGCCATGCATCTTGCTCCTGTAATTTATGGCTTTGTCATCTCTATTAGATTATTGCCCAATGTAAAGCACATTGCTATATCTTAAATCAGCTTGGAACCTAAGTTTGTGTTAGTCTTTCTAGTAAGCAGTGCATCTCATTTGGCAACACATCTCATGGATTTGGAGTGGAAAACATGGAAAACCATTTAGTTCTACTGTATATGGGTTTCATCCTTAACTGTAAATTGTCTTAGGTTCACACAAAGTGTTTGTAAATCTAGCTTTGGTTCCAGGATTTTTTTATTTAAATGATTTACCATCCGTTCTTCCACTTGGATCCCAATCCTGCAAATCTTTAGCTTGTGCATAATTCTAAGTATGTGAGTAATCAGTGTGGCTAATCACATGCAAAATATTAAGCAGGCAAATATGGGTATGTCTACACTGCAGCTGGAAGCATGCAAAGGTAACCTACACATCCAATAGATTTTGTTTGCACAACAGTGATAAAAATAGCAACATAGACACGGGTAGCACGAGCAGTAGCTTGGGCTAGCTGTCCAAGTAAGTACCCTGGGGGTCCAGGTAGGTTTGGACTCACGAGGCTAGCATAAGCTGCTGCCCATGCTGCCCCCTGTGGTACTCCTGGCTACACTGCTATTTTTAGCTATCTGCACTGGGAAGCACACTCCCATCTCCAGTTTAGCTATATCATAAGCGTTTGCAGGATAGGCACCTAGATCATTATTCCCTTTGTGACATTTGTATTATGAAAATTATATGACAATGGATGCATAGTCATAGTTTTGCTCAGGAATTAGTAAAGACATTTTGACTTGTTTGTGTAATGGGTTGCTATGATCACTTTTGAACCATAGAATTTCTTTCCAGGCTTCTGAAGGCAAATTTTCTGGAGCCTTTCTACATCAAAGTAAGAGATTATTTTCAAAGGACTATAATGTAATATACAAATAATATATTTGTATCTTTCCTATCTAGGTTATAACCGCTTTTGAGATCTTATGCCAATTTTCACTGAAAGCTGGACCCAGAGTACAAATGAAAACAAAGCAATGATGGGAGTTTAAATGAGCAAGCCCTAACCAAGGGGAGAGAGTGAGAAAGTGAAGCTTGAAAGAAAGTGATACTACGATAAATACATGTTGTTTGCTCATAGGAACTTATGTAACTATTTCATTAATTTATTTTGACTAATATAAGCCAAATAGCAGGCATAATAACTCAGCTTGAAAGGTTCAATTTGGATATTTAACCTTCAAGTACATAGCAAAAATTATTCTTTGCCAGTGGGCATTACTATTGATGTTAATAATAATGTCAGAGTCTAACTAAACCTGTGATACTGTATAATGCCAATACATTTAATTTTTTTAAAACATTTTATTTCTATATCAAATGAAATCAGAGACCAATAATCAAACACTCTGGTTATAGCAAACAACTCAAATGTAGCTCGGTTAAATATTTTTTCTATTTTTCCTTGTGTTTGCCAGAGCAGACCTTCTGTCCTTTCCTTTTTTCTATTTTTTCTTTCTATCTTGCTTTCTTTTTCATCCTCTTTCCACCAAAGCAAGAGATTTACCACTATTTTCAACTATTTTGAAAGTCAAGATTACATTATAATAGTAAGTTTTTTAATCCAGTGTTAATTCTAAAGTTTGCAAGAAACTCAGACTATAAATATTGGTTCTGACCTGTAGAAAGCATTCACTGTAGTGATAACCTGTTGGTATCGTACTGGGACTTTCCTAAGGAAGTGACACCACCATCTTGAGCTCTTACACAGGTGCTCTCATAGCAGTTAGGAGCTGCATTCTTTTCCCTTCACCTTATGTTTCTTGTCTGATTTGATTACTTGTCAATAGGAAATGGGTTGTGTTAAAGAGATAATTAACAGTGTATCATTAAGGTGCAGCGATAGTAGTAGTGGTACCATAGTTAAATCATGTTGCAGAGTTCTGTTTGACAGACTTAAACCTTAATTTGGTTAAATCTCGTTGAAATGGCCAAGGTTTAGGATATACATTTTGAATACTATTTTGAATTTTTCATGGTGCTTTGGTAAAAAGGAATTACTACGGAGAAAACAATGTGTCAAAAATGATTCCTTTGCATTTTATTTTTTACTAGAACTCACTTTTCTTTATATCCCATTGTTGCAAGAAATCTCAAAGCCTCTGGGATCGATCCTCTTCCCACCTTGCTGCTCTTTATGTTCTGATTACCAGAATGCCAGTATACATTGGTAGTATTTGTCTGTAGATCATTTGTATCATGTTTTAACCATAATGGAAAATACATACACCAAGCTAAACACAGAATGACTCTTTCACCAAATTCCCCATTAGACTAGAGGACAGTTCCTTCTGCTAGGAAAGCAAGAACTAGCTGTTAAAATTTCACCTCTGCTAGCTGTTGTTTAAATTCCCATGCATTTCATGACCCTTATTAGAGACTTAAACCATGAATCCCAGTTTACAAGACAGTTAGGTAAGAGCTGCTGAGTACTCTACTTCCATCCCCATTTTTCAAACAAGGTAGCAGAGAGCATGTGGAAGGTTAGTGCAGACCCAGAGCCCAAGACTCCTATAACACAAATACCATTCTTAGTAACTGAGCCACAATGCCTTTCAAAGTGACTTACCCTATCTCTAAACTCTGTAATCCACACTCCTCCTGAAGAGCCAGTGATAGAATCCAGTATCCCTGATCAACAATATGTTACTGCTGACTCTCAAGGTCACTCTCAAGGTTTAGCATTGGAAGGCAAGTTTAATGAAGATGGGGTACATATTGCTTTTTAGTATCTTTTGGAAATGGAACTGAAAACCTTAGAGCAGGGATTGGCAATGTTTGGCCCACAGCCCACCAGGTTAAGCCCCATGGCGGGCCAGGCCGGTTTGCTTACCTGCTGTGTCTGTAGGTTCGGCCGATCGCAGCTCCCAGTGGTCATGGTTCGCCGCTGCAGGCCAATGGGGGCTGCGGGAAGTGGCGGCCAGCACATCCCTCGGCCCACGCGGCTTCCCACAGCCCCCATTGGCCTGGGACAGCAAACCGCAGCCAGTGGGAGGTGCGATCAGCCGAACCTGCGGATGCGGCAGGTAAACAAACCAGCCCAGCCTGCCAGGGGGCTTACTCTGGTGGGCTGCAGGACAAAGGTTGCCAATCCCTGCCTTAGAGGATGTTAGAGTGTGTTATCAACAATATTTTATGAAGGTGGGAAGGAATACACAACTCTTTCCCCTTAGCTTCTTATTTCAGTTCTTGTAAGAGTTTGGGTGGATGGAGTATGTCCTGCTGCAATGTTAATAGTCATTAAAGATATTTTGTTTGCTAATTTAATACATTGTCTTCTCTTAGGGCCCCAGACATGCAAATACTTATATTTTAAGTGAAGCATATGAATAAGAACTATTTTTTAGCTAACTAAAAAGTCTACACAAAATTTGTTTCAGTTTGAACAACTAGTTTCATTTGAGGATTCTTCACTTTCAGTATTTTTCAAAGTAAAATTGAAGTTAATTTTGACATGAAAAGTAATTTTGAATCAAGAAGTTGAAATGTTTAGTTTAAAATATATCAGCATGAACTGTTTAGATTTTTCCCCCCATTAAAACAATCCAGTGAATTCAACAGATATTTGCTATATGTTTCAGTTGACCTAAGTCTGCATTTTTCAGTGCGCGGGAAAAAGTTTCAACCAAAAAATTTCATCCAGTCTAGTGAAGACATGGTTTTGTTTTTTCCTCTGCAAGGCTGTTGAATTTTTTTTGGTGAAAAACAATGAAGATGAAATTTTATAAAGCCTTTTGATTTGTCTGAGCTGCTATCTGGATTGTAACATTTAACATTTTTAATAGGAAATCAACTAGATTAATTTTAAAACATGGCTTGTGATGAATTTTGGAATTCTCTGCATCAATCTTAAAATCAAAAGTTTATTTTCTAATTATTTTAAAAGATTATTTGTCTGCTCATTGTCCTGGATATAGGCACTCATCACATCACTTCTAGGAGAGTCAGGGTCTCCCATGGCACCTAGACATATTGGCAACAAGTCCAGGTGTGCAGTACTTAAAACGATTAATTATTATTTTGAGGGCTCTGGTTATGATTTTTAACATCACAGATTAATTTTCCACAAGGACCATTTATACATTTACTAAATACAGGCTTTTAAGACACAATAGGTTTCAATAATAAAGCTGGGGAACATCTGTGCCATGAAAAAGGAGTGAAGGAAAAAGATGACGAGGAGCCAGAAGGTGATAAAATTAGAGTTATGAAGCATTTTCACCATGCATGGACACCACCATTCATTTCAGATGGGAAAGAGTGAGAAAGATAGTGTCTTGCTAAACTTTAATTTCAATACATAGTATGGGTTACAGTTAAAAGCTGAAAGTAATAGAAAATCAGAATTTTCTTTTCTCTACACAGTTCTTTCCCACTTTCTCTACATACTTTTCTTTGTTTACTTGAGGCAGTATTCATCTGGTCATGAGATAAGTATCTTAATTTGTGCAAATGTCCTAAGAAGTCAGCACTTTCAGAACATTTCTCTATCAGCACAAACCAGAAACTTTAAGCTTAACCTCTTATCTGTAGATCATTTTGGTGCCCTGACAACAGAGCAGACCGTTTAGAATCATAGAACTGGAAGGGACCTCAAGAGGTCATCTAGTCCAGTCCCCAGCACTCAAAGCAGGACTAAGTATTATCTAGACTATCCCTGACAGGTGTTTGTCCAACCTCCTCTTAAAAATCACCAATGATGGTGATTCCATCACCTCCCGAGGCAAATTATTCCAGTGCTTAACCACTCTGATAGTTAGGTAGTTTTTCGTAATGTCCAACCTAAACCGCCAGTGCTGCAGCCCTTTGTTCCTTGTCTTACTCTCAGAGGTTAAGAAGAACAATTTTCTCCCTCCTCCTTGTAACAACCTTTTATGTACTTAAAAACTTATCATATCCCCTCTCAGTCTTCTCTTCTCCAGACTAAACAAACTCATTTTTTTTCAAATCTTCCCTCATGGATCACATTTTCTAGACCTTTAATCATTTTTGTTGCACTTCTCTGGACTTTCTCCAGTTTTTTCACATTTTTCCTGAAATGTGGCACCCAGAACTGGACCCAATACTCCAGCTGAGGCCTAATCAGCACGGAGTAGAGCAGAAGAATTACTTCTCGTGTCTTGCTTATAAAACCCCTGCTAATACATCCAAGAAAGATGTTTGCTCTTTTTTTGCAACAGCGTTACACTGTTGACTCATATTTAGCTTGTGGTCCACTATGACCCCCAGATCCCTTTCTGCAGTACTCCATCGTAGGCAGTCATTGCCCATTTTGTATGTGTGCAACTGATTGTTCCTTCCTAAATGGAGTACTTTGCATTCATCCTTATTGAATTTCATCCTCTTTACTTCTGACCATTTCTCCAGTTTGTCCAGATCATTTTGAATTTTAATCCTAACCCCCAAAGCACTTGCAAGCCCTCCCAGCTTGGTATTGTCTGCAAACTTTATAAGTGTGCTGTCTATGCCATTAGCTAATCACTGATGAAGATATTGAACCGAACCAGACCCAGAACCGATCCCTGCGGGACCCCACTCATTATGCCCTTTCATCATAACTGTGAACCACTGATAACTACTCTCTGGGAATGCACCCATCTTGTAGTAGTTCCATCTAGGTTGTATTTCCCTAGTTTGTTTATGAGAAGGTCATGCGAGACAGTGCTAAAAGCCTTACTAAAGTCAAGATATACCACATCTACCTCTTCCCCCCTATCCACAAGGCTTGTTACCCTGTCAAATAAAGCTATCAGGTTGGTTTGATAGGATTTGTTCTTGACAAATCCATGCTGACTTTTATTTATCACCTTAATATCTTCAAGGTGTTTGCAAATTGATCACTTAATTATTTGCACCATTATCTTTCAAGGTACAGAAATTAAGCTGACTTGTCTGTAATTCTCCAGGTTGTCCTTATTTCTCTTTTTATAGATGGGCACTCTATTTGCCCTTTTCCAGTCTTCTGGAATGTCTCCCATCTTCCTAAAGATAATCGCTAATGGTTCAGATATCTCCTCAGTCAGCTCCTTGAGTATTCTAGGATGCATTTCATCAGACCCTGGTGAGCTGATGTCATCTAACCTGTCTAAGTAATTTTTGACTTCTTCTTTCCCTATTTTAGACTCTGATCCTACCTCATTTTCACTAACATTCACTATTTTAGACATCCAATCACCACCAACCTTCTTGGTGAAAACCGAAACAAAGAAGTCATTAAGCCCCTCTGCCATTTCCACATTTTCTGTTATTGTCTTTCCCCCATCATTGAGTAATGCGCCTACTGGGTCCTTGGTCTTCCTCTTCCTCCTACTTCTAGTGTAGTTGTAGAATATTTTCTTGTTTCCTTTTATATCCCTAGCTAGTTTGATCTCATTTTGTGCCTTGGCTTTTCAATTTTGTCCCTACATACTTGTGTTATTTGTTTATATTCATCCTTTGTAATTTGACTGATTTTCCACTTTTTGTATGACACTTTTTTGAGCTTTAGATCATTGAAGATCTTTTGGTTAAGCAAGGGTGGTCTCTTGCCTTTTTTCTATCTTTCCTACACAGTGGGATAGTTTGCTCTTGTGCCCTTAATGTTTCTTTAGTCTCTTTAGAGATCCCCTCCAGGTTCCTTATTAAGATTTTAGAACCACTGAAGAAAAAAAAATGAATTCAAGAATCCTTCCCAGGTTTTGCAATGAGTCCCACATATGGTGAGGAAAAGCTTTTGTGACTCGAACATATTTTGCAGGCACTCTGTGCCTCTACTACCAACTGAGTTTATTTGGGATCCAGTCTATACTCAGTACTCTTCTGGGTATTTCTACACTGCATACATTTGCTATGTTTAGTATGCTAGCTCAAGCAGAGACAGCGTACTATAAATAGCAGTGTAGCTGAGGGAAGCACAGGCAGCAGCTCTGCCTAGCTACCTGAGAACAAACCTGCTTGGACCCCCAACTACAATGCTATTTATAGTACACTAGATATAACAGAGTTAGCATATGCCTGTCTACTCAAGCTGGGAAGCATGCTTCCAACTGCATGTAGATGTACCATTTGCATGCATCACTGATATGTACTAGAGCTATTTGTCTGTTCATAGATGCTTTGATTTTTTTTTTTAATGAAAAACCAAATGTGAAAAGGTGAGGGTTTTTTGATGTCCTCTTTAATCCTTTACCATTTACTGTGTTTTGTTTTGCTACAGGAAAAAGGAATAAATAAAAAAATTGAGGGGGGAGGAGCCAAAAGAGGGCAAAGTTAAAAATAAAATTAAATCAAATATTGTTTGTTTTTCAGTTTCAGGGTTTTTTCAAGCAAAATATTGTAATGAGAAATTTTTGAAGAAACATTTTTTTTCAAAATTTCTTGGGGAAGGGGGGCGGGCACTATAAATGGCACTTTTTGCCAGCTGTAATAGTTACATAACTCATCACTAAGTCTCAGCTCTTTCATTGAAAGGGAATCCTGTTATGTGGGATGCAATATGAATATAATAATAATTCTCAATAATAGTCAAACATAACAAAAGTCATTAATAAGTTGGGTTATTCACAATATAGTTACTCCAGTACCTAACCTTTCAAGGAGATTTAATTCTATGGAAACTTGGAAGTGGTTCTAACAAACTGTTCTTAGAGTCAGAGGGAAACTAAACTCAACATTTCACACCTGGGTGATTTTTTTTAATGACTTATAACTAAAGAATAGTTGAGATTTTTTTTTTATATATTTGCAGAAATAGTCTTCTTTACCTTCCAAATAAATCTGAACAAATCACGGTTTCCAGCCAAACTTTTAGAGGAGCTAAAATAAGGCTTTATACTGATACTTTCAACCTTTTCTACGGGAAAGGCAACCTCTTTTTGTAATAAAAGGAACAGGAGTACTTGTGGCACCGTAGAGAATATGAAAAGTTGGAGTAAGAGGCTAATTAATTAAGATGAGCTATTTTATCAGCAGGAGAAAAAAACTTTTATAGTGATATTCAAGATGGCCGTTTAGACAGTTGACAAGAAGGTGTGAGGATACTTAACTTGGGGAAACAGATTCAATATGTGTAATGACTCCCGGTCTCTATTCAAACCTAAGTTATTGGTATCTAGTTTGCATATTAATTCAAACTCAGCAGTTTCTCATTGAAGTTTGTTTTGAAACTTTTCTATTGCAAAGCTTCAAAATGGCTGGGTCATTACACATTGATTCTATTTCCCCATGTTAAGTATCCTCACACCTTCTTGTCAACTGTCTAAATGGGCCATCTTGATTATCACTACAAAAGTTTTTTTTCTCCTGCTGATAAAATAGCTCATCTTAATTAATTAGCCTCTTACTCTACCTTTTCATATTCTCTGTATGTAATATATATCTTCTTACTATATGTTCCATTCTATGCATCCGATGAAGTGGGCTGTAGCCCACAAAAGCTTATGCTCAAATAAATTTGTTAGTCTCTAAGGTGCCACCGGTACTCCTCGTTCTTTTTGCTGATACAGACTAACACGGCTGCTACTCTGAAACCTCTTTTTATAACCCCCTGTTGCTGGCCATTTCAGGATGGGCCACACGTGGATCATTTTGCACATTGTATTCATATGCTATCAACCAGACCACATGCCAGTTTAATGTGACAAAACAGCAGACAGTGCATACTGTATATTATTCAGTATATTCCTGGCTTCCTGAGAACACAAAGACTTAGACTCTTAATTTGCACACCTGCCAGCTCATGCCAGTATAACTGGATGCAACAAAGGACAGACTCATCCTTCCCATCTCCTCCAGTGCCTAAAAGCATTTTAAAAAGTCACTGAACACAATAGAAAAGGACATGCTGATTTTATAGCACTGTACTGGGAACTTCAAGTTTAATACTCAGTGTGCATATTTCTAAAAAGCCAATGCATGTTTTTAAAATATCACTGCACATCTATTTATTTGTCACTGCATATTATAGCCCTAGACTGGCTGGTTTCATTTCTGTCCTCAAACAGAAAATATGTAAACAAACCTCACTCACTGAAGAACAGCTATTTGTGCATGCTTAAGAAAGATTTTCCAATCAGACTAAATTTTATGATACCAAAATTCAGGCCAAATATGAATGAAAGGCATTGCCATTCATACTCTGACCCCCACAACCTTCCACTCACTAACATACACAAAATATGAAACCTTGTCATGCTAGGCACAACTCTATGATAGCAAAGAAATAAAACCTCCATGGAGGAACTTTCAAAAAAACCTCAGGTTTTAGGTACAGCATAGTCTGAGGCCCCAGATGAAGATTACAATTGGAGATTATTCTGATAACTGATCAGAAATGCAATGCTATTAGTAAAATGCCTTCAGATCAGCTATTGGATTTAATGAGTCCTGATTCTGGTAAGAATTGGGTAGTGTAGAATGATACTTTGGGGGGAAAAAGGCCACCAGATATATTCTTTTTTTGGATAGGGTAAAGGAGTCAAGCTTAAATGTCTTATCATGCTTGATAAATTCAGGCCCAGTTTTTCAGCCTGCACAAGAGTAATTTGTTTGTCCTGAAAAATGTTTTTTGCTTTGAATACTACAATAATGGTCTAAACATCTAAATGGTCAAGCATCTCTCTACACTGACCCCGTCATTCTTACAGGTAATTATTGGATATTTTATAAGGATAGAGAAGGGAAAACATGTGTCAAAAAATATAAACACAACCAAGCCTCTCCTCAGAAGTCAAATCTCACCCCAAGGAGACTGTTTGAAGTTCCAGTGTTCTTCCAGCACTGGAACTTCAGAGGGAAACTACTTCTTCCTTCTGCAGCCAGTTTGTGGTGATCCACAGCAGCAACTGGGCAGCTCTAAAATTAACTTAACTATAAAAGCCTTAATTAGAAGTTAATTTTGAGCATCTAGTATAGTTTCTGAAAATAGAGCTATGCCCAAGATGCAACACTGAATCTAAAGGCCCCTGAGTTTTGTGAAGGTTCAGATTCTGAAATACTTCAAAAGCCTGTAGCATTCAAAAAGAATGAAATCCTTAAAATTGTGTGAAAGGTTTTCTAGAAATGAAATGGTGGGGGGAAACAACAAAATCTATCATCATTCCCTTTCATTAAAAAAGTCTCCCTTTATAACATAATGAGCACAGACATTCTCCTCTTTTGGGTATGATGAGGTGTGCACATGCAACTCCATGACCCATCCTCACTAGAAGGGAGCCTCAGACACCTCCACAACAGTGTCTTCCTCCTTGGACTATAAAGAGGCCTATCTGCAAGTCTGGGGTTGTCACAGAGAGAGTGGGTAGGCCAGGAGAGGAACAGGAAACAGAGCTGCTCAAACATTTTCAAGATTTCCCAAGACTTTTCAATGATATATTTTGTATATATATATTATTTTATTTTTTTAAATAATCCACTCTGGAAGGCATTTTGGAGGTGGGCAGTGGAATGCACATCATCTCATCTCTAGCCCCATGGCTGAGCCCAGGGCTACGGTATCTTTCTTGTGAATTCCCCAACATCAGGAGTCATGGGTATACCAGAGCCGCAGATTTTATTGCATCTGGGCTGCCTGAGGGCTAAATTGGGTCCAGAGAGTGTATGGAAGCATTGGGCCTCATCACAGAAGACTCTGGCCTGCAATAGACCACCAGGATCTGTGAGGTGTGAGGGCAGATCCCATGGTCTAGTCCATAAACCTCACAACCCTACATTGGAAAATGTAGAATTTTAATCAGGGAATCTTCATTGCATGCCAACTGGGCCCTGCCTGTCGGTTTTGTTATGGGAGGGGATGGTGTGGACTGTGGTTTGGGGTAACTGTGACTAAATGAATTAAAGTTCCCAAAAATATGGGTGATAAAATGCTTTTGAGTGAGTTTATATTCAGTTTTGAGTTGCTTTAGCCGAGTTGTAAGTGAACACTTTTGTCAGTGCTGAGAGTCATGTACCATGTGTAGTTATCACTCTTAACGGTCAGTTAAATCTTAGTCCTAGTCCCAGCAAGAATTCATCCATATTAATCACAATGTATTATTCAGCCACCTGTTATAAAGACTAGAGAAATGAAAGTCCCTTTAGTGGCAGTTATCAACAGATTTCACTGTTCAGAACCTGTTCTCAATATAATTTGCATTGGTCTATGCTATTTGTCCTTCATTTTCATGATCAGCACTAAATTCTCCCTTAAATTTAAGAGCAAAACATGTTGCCATATTTATTCACTGATGTACAGTTATTTCACATTCAGTGAAGTACAGATATTCTTTTTCCACACAAATATCCATTGAAGGGAAAATCTGGTCGTGAACCAGCATAGGGTTTTGAGCAGTTCACCACCTCTGCATTCTCCAGTACAATGCAGAGGGGATGGGGAATTTACAGATGAGGGTTTCTGCAGCATCAGCAATGGTCAGGGAACAATGGCAGGGAATTTAGAGCCCACATCACAACCATCAGTTTCCCTGGGCTGCATGAGAAGCAGATGTCTGTCTCTGTGGATTCTAAAAATCTCCCCTTCTTTACAGCTGGTTTCAGTCTTCCTGTACTACAGCTGTGTATTCTGACCCTGTATCTAAAGGGTTAATCCCACAATAGGGGAGTTGTGCTAAGACTGGTCAACATTTTTCCGTTTTAACTATCCTTTGAAAGAAAATTGGGTTTTCAACTAAACTAAATTTTTCACAAAAAGTGTCTACTTGCCACAGAAAATTTCTATTTTTCACTGAAAACCTGAAATATTCCGGCCAATAACTTAAACATTTTCATTTGGATATGCTGCCACAGTGCCTAATGAAAGTTGTAGTTCCGCTGTCTCATATCCCTATTCTCTTCCATGAGCCAGGCTCCCCACAGACTTCATCTCCCAGGAGGACTTTAAAAAAACAAACAAAAAAACCCACTCAGCTCTAAAGATGTTTTGGTATTTTTAAAAATGAATCCCCTTTGAAAAAAAGTAGGTTTAAATTACTGGAAATTTAGCTTTGAACAATTAATTTTAATTACATTTGAAAAAATAAAAATACAATTTGTGAGATCACAAAGCCTTGAATTGTATAAGACTCAATAACCCTTCTTACACTATGACAGTTCTTTTTGTTTTACTGAAAACATTTGTTCTGCATTAGAATGAGAATTGTATTTCTGAATTGACAGAGCTCTTGAAATTGTCATTCTCTCCCATTTGGGATAACTTGTATAATGTGTGGACTTGTATAATGTGTGGAACATATAACAGTTAATTAAATACAGTAGAAAATTTCTCGCCAATATCAGAGAGTAACTATTTTTTTAAACCATAGATCCCATAGTTTCCTCTGCATGGTTTTAATAGGAGGCATACGTGGCTTACCCCAGATTGATAGCATAGACAAAGTTTCAGCGGTTAGTTATCTTAACCAAAAGCTAGATAGGGAACATGTCAGTGCCTTGCTGCCTCTGCCACTTGCTCTTTCACTCAGCCCCACTTCCTGCCTCTCCATCTTACTTCACACTTTCTCTCCCTTGAACTAGCTGCCTCCACAGCTGGGAACTTGGTTCTAGACCTAGTTTGGCCAGTGGAGCGGAGGCCCAGGCAGCACTGTTGTCTCCTTGTCCCAGTGAGTCCAACTAGAGCTACAACTCCATGCTTGAGCAGCCCAGACACTCTTCCCTGGCTCAGTTGAAGGGTGGGAGCACAATTCTGATCAGTTCCCAGCCAGTCAGCATGGGCAAGAAACTCCTTGCCCACACCAGCATGCAAATACTACTTTGGTCCTGCAGGGAATGGGATTGTCAGGGGGAATTGTGGCCTGAACACAGGAGGTGAGCTTAACCAATCGCTGAGCCAGAATTAATACCATGAGATTTATGTAACCAAACACAGCCAAGCAATCCAGCTCAAACATGGGAAAAAAAAAGAAAAGACTGTTGCTATATTTGTACAATTTTCTTAGTACGAAAAGAAAAAAAAACCCACAATGTTGAAAATTTCAGAAAATGGCTCCAATTTTACAAATAAAAGAATAAGCACATTTCAATGGACAGTAATTTCACTGCAGATATTTCCTGCTGCTGTAATGGCTAGTATATCTAGTATAATGTTGTGTTGGCTACATAGCCGTCAGTTAATAAAAAAGAATAATCACAGAAAAAATGAAATTACAATAAAAATAATTGAAATTGCACTTTAACACTTCTAGGATGTTTAGGCCACAAAGGATCTGCATTAGGACACTATAGATAATAGACAATTTTATAGCGTACTGGATCCTGCAGTTTGGTCCACATGGTTGCAACGGTTCACTCACATGGATCCAGTTGAAGGCTTGGGGCCAAAAAGAACATAGAATCCCAGTTCTTTCATTCTCTGTCTCCTATTTCACTCTGCATATATGCTTTAAAATCATTTGTTGATTTAAAAAAATAATTTCATTAAGTGCTTCTACTCTACTTACAACCATCTGCTTGTTTAACTTGGCACTACAATGTCACCTCCAGAAAGATTCAAGAGGCAATTCTTCCTGAAGCTACAATTCAGTGCAGCATTGGACAGAAGGATGGATGGGCTCTGGCAGTGGAAAACACATGCTTTAATAAAGATATTAATTGATCATATTTCACACCATGCTGGCCTATAGCAGAAGTAAGAAAAATATATCATGGCTGTCAGATTTGGATTTGAATGTTCATATAATCTCCAAAAATGTTTGCCTGTCAATTTGGGAGGAAATGAGCATCAGACCAATTTGCATTTGTATTTCCAATTCAAATCTACAAAGAAACAGCTCTTTATACAAAACAAAACCCAAACCCAAACCAGTGTCTCTATGGGATGGGCAAGAAAAAGCCAGAATGGTGTGCAGGACCTGACCTGTTATATCTCAAAATAATATGATTTCCTTGGGTAGAGTAGCTTCCTGGCATTTCACAGGGGTGTGGAAAGACAGCTAGTAAGACAGCTAATTGAGTTGATTAATGCATAAGTAAAAGATGCTATAGTACTATTTTACTTTTGGTTTTTTGTCTTTCTGTTAATTTAGTACCTAATTTTGATGGATACAATTTTATACAGTCTCCAACTTGCTGCTGACAAAAGATTCTTCTAAATTTTAGGAGCTATAATTTGGATTTCTTGAAGCTGGATGCTTGATGAGCCTTTATTTTATTTTATCTGTAAAATGCTACCATAACTTTACTTCTCACAACTTTGTGTTAAATTCTCTTTATATATATAATCAACTCTCTGCCATAAACGTTAGATCTATCGTAACTCATTTGAATTTCAGAATACTCTAAGTAGACTGCATAACAAATCTGGTAAATCAATCTTTGCCTTTTGGGTTTCAAAGCTATGGAACCATTCTATCACCTGATAACTAATCTTCATATTGTCTATTTTCACATGACAAGTGTATGGGTGCCTTTATCTCAAACATTTCTATGCACATAAATAAAATGGAGTTGACAAAGTGTTATTGAACAGTTTCCTGCAGTATTGTATTGCTGACTGTGCAATATTATTTAAAGCTATTGGCTGTTGTCCTATCTTTCTTCTCTATGCACAATGGGGCAAATCTAGCCCCCACCTTTGAGGCCTGAGAAGTGTACATAGTAGTTAGTGCAGTTTAGTTGCATAGGGGAGGGAGTTTGGTTCAGGGGACCTCGTGGGGTGTGCGTACACCCTCTATAATTTATATCCCAATTCTAGAGGGACACTCATGGGGGTGGAGCCAGAGGAGCCACTGCTTATGCAGCCTACTGCGAAGACACCGAACAATTACAGTAAACATCCACAGTTCATAGCATTGGGAGAAGTCAGGGAAGTGGCAAGGATGTTTAGAGGGGGTAGTGAGTGAGATAAAGGGCCAGTGCTGGAATGGTATCATGCCTAGGGAGAGGAAGATTAAGGCTGTAGTGTATAGTCTATGGTGTGCCATAGCTGTAATATGGATCAGCTGTGTGCCCACAGGTGGAAGAATAAAGGCTATGCACTGTTAGGTGGATTAACTTTTAATTTCCTTGCTTTTGTAGTTTTGGAAAAGGTATTTTAAGTGTGGAGCAAATATTCGTTTCAAAACAAAATTTAGTGTAAGTAATATACTTATTTTTATTCCTAAGAAATGTATTTTCTTAATTATAAATGTCCCCCTGTGATATATTGCCCTCTGATACTTCAGGAGCTCCTTCTTTCTTCTAATCTAAACCTACAGAAGCATTTTAACCAAAAATGAATGGCTAGAAATGTTCATGATTTAATTTATGCACATACGCACATTATATAATCAATAATTACTTTGTAGACCTTTTCATCCAACTAAATTTGCCCAGGCATAAAAAAAAACTGCTCACACAAATTTATTTTGCAAATAATCTCGCAGCTAAATTATAGGTCAATCTGGTTTTCATTCCTTCTGTTGCCTGGTGCAAAGTCACACACTCAGATGGAAACTGGGGCTTATTTCTCAGTTCTTATTCTAAGTTGAATTTATGCTCGATATCACCCCACTAAGTCAATAGAATTACACCATGGTTAAATCTGGCCTCTATACAAAGATAAATTTAGCCCTAAGACTTTTAAAGAGACTTGTACAGTGGACATGAAATGTTAAGAGCTGCAAGAGAGAGAGGAGAAAGTAATGTATGTCCCTAGGAGGGTAGACAGGAAGTGAAATGTACTCAACAGTGCAAACATAATAGTCTTGGAGTAACATCTTCACTTAGAAAATACATGAGACCATCTGTGTTATCTAAAACAATGTCATCAATAAGAGATCTAAAGTGACTAACTTGCTCCCATTGTTATTGCTAGTACCCTTTCTTCTTTTCTTTTCCAGGCCATTCTCCCTGCTGATTAAGACATCAGGGAGATGACAAGCTTCTGTACTGTCCTTCTAAATAGTACCCGGGAATACCATGCAGTAGATCCAAGTTTAACTTGGGGGAGGCAGGGGGAAGGGAGAGAGGGAAAGTGCACTGAGTTAGTTGCTCACTCCCTTGCTTGCCAGAAGTAGAAGATGGTAAACAGGAAGAACATCCATCTTTGGAGAAGAGAGCACCTATTATCACTTTGCATCACTCCCTTTGGCCAATTTAAGAGAGGTATTAATAGGCCCAACCCAGCACTGCACAGGTGAGGGCTGGCTGCTTTAAAGGCACAGGTGTAAATTGTGCAGGATCTTCTAAAGAGAAGGTCTGCATAAAAGAAAGATATAAGCCTCTTCCAAATATAGAAAGATAAGACCCTTCTTCCAAATAAAGTTAGGGTATGGGAGTCATGAATGTCACAGCTACTCCTAGTATTTGAGTTTACACCTCTATGTGCCTCCTAGATCAAAAGTGGAAAATGGAAAAAATGGAATAAGCAAAACCCTGCCATAAGCAGTTCAACACCACTGATTACTTGAACCTGGGCTGAATTTTGCCCAACTTGTTTCCAAGATCCTTGCTTTACTGTTATTGTGCGTGCTTTTAAAATAAAAGTGGAGATAATCATACTATATTTCTTAATTTACAAGGAAAATTAATTTGCTTTTCAATCCTCTGGGTTTCTAGCTCTGTCTCTCACAGAAGAAATATTTATCTTTCGTAAGAAAGATATTTTGTCATTAACATCAGCATGCTCCCCTCCCCCACCAATTCTCAATCAGTTGGTCCCAAATCAAGTTATTTTTCCCATATGACACACTTTATACTGAATGCTAATGGTAATGAAACCTTTCATTGCCTCAAGAAAAACAGATGAGAAGTTTAATAGAGGGTAACTGCAAAACAAAACACTGTTGCTCATTACTACTTCTTTATAGTAGAAACATAACCCCCAGTTCAAGAAAGCAGTGAAGCACATACTTAAGTCAATACCTATTCAGGGCAGCACTTAAACATACCATAAACTATAAGTATGTCTTAAAGTTAAGCATATGCTTAAGTACTGCTCTGAATAGGGATGTCTTCCTGAATCTGTGTCAAAGGCATTGTCACAGTTAGGGTGACCATATGTCCCGATTTCTGGATCTTTTTCTCACATAGGCACCTATTACGCCCCACTTCCTGTCTTGATTTTTGACACTTGCTATCTGGTCATTCTAGTCACAGTAGATCAGACCAATAGTCCATTTAGCCCAGCATTCTGTCTTCTCCAACAGTGGCCAGTATCATGGTAGAAAATCGCATATAGTTAGATGTCACTTTGTTTTCTGCTTCTTTTATGTATTTAAAATAACTGGTCTGCACATTCCTCTTTATTGGAGGATCTTGGCATCCTTGGAGAATCTGAAAAGTAATACTGTATGAGGGTGTAACTCAAGCGGCTGCATCCCATTGGAAAGCCACCACCACCACTGTTAGTTCTTCCACCTGGATAAGGAAAGGCTGCAGTTTGAGCTACTCTCTCATGTGACATCACTTTTCAGAACCTCCAGAGATGCCAAGAACCCCCAAGAGGGACAGGGAAGCATGAATAGATATTCCTGATATTAAAAAGCAAGAAAAAAGGTTTGAGTCAATTATTACATCCATAATGCTACTTAACTGCATCCCAGAAATCAAAACTGAAGGAAACCAACTGTTTTTAAAACCCTTGCCAGTACTTCACCACGCCCTGTAGTAAAAATAAAGGGCAGAGTCATAAATTCCAGTTCTAATCTCACACTAATTTTACCCCAGTGTAATTCAATTGATTTCAGTGATGTTCCTTCTGATTTACACCACTCACGTTTGATTAGAAACAGTCCTTTACACTGTCTGTAAGAATCTGCCTTCTCCCGAGAAAGCAATTTTCACTAGGCTATCGGAAAATAACTTCCTTCTTTCTGCTTTATGTTAAGATCTGCTACGCACTGTACAAATACATGTGAAGACACAGACTTTGTACCAAAGCACTTACAGTTTAAGATGGTTCCATTGGTTATTTTTAATTTTCTAAAAAACGATTCTATTTTTCAGCTCCATTGTATGGCTTTTGGGAAGCTCTTTTCAAATGCAGCGTAAGGTGTTATAAAATGATATTCCATTTTGAGACTGTCTCTTTTAACTTAATCAGTAAACCACAAGAGTATTCTGAAAGAAAATGTGAGAAACTGAATCCCACAATTACTAAAAAAGTCAGACCCCTAAAGAGATTGCTCTCTGTCAAACTCTGCATAGAAATGTGGCAGCTACTGCTGTTTAATCAGTTCATTTTATAAAAAACGTACAGTCTGATAGTGCATTTATGGTAAGGCAGAAAGAAAGCATTTTTAACAGTCTGCATGTGACAAAGTCTATATTACTCTCTTTAGCTGAATAAAACTAGTGATATTTAAAATGCAGGCCAGTTGTATTTTCCTTTATGTGTTGTAGGTATGTGGGACTTTTTTATACAAAGAATTCCTTTGTCTATCCGATTTTTTTCCCCACAAGATTTTCATTGAATTCATATTTAAAGTTTTCAAAAGCATTCAGCACTAGCTGAACTCATTCTCAAAGCCTCACTCTCACTGCCCCCCCCAAATACTGACTGATTTGAGATGAGAGAAACATAAGGATTAGTAGCACATTAACGCTAATCGATCATTTGCTCTAGTTTTAAGTGAATGAAGCACAGGATTCATTTACGACAGTTCTTTCACTATGCCAATTGAACAGGTAAACTGATGCCCTCACCTAGGTGCTGATCCTAGAATGAGCTCCATGTCGGCACATCCACGATCAGCCTCACTGACTTAAGTCTCTAGAGCTGAACATCTGAGCGCTGGTACCATTAAAGACTCTTTGTCTCTCAAAGCGTTTCCTTTATTGGTTCAGAGAGCCTGAGTTTGCTAACATGCAAAAGCCTTTCTGTTTATTCTGACTTTTGCTTGAGGAATGATAAAGTTACACTCTTCTTTATTATAGGGCGAGTCTACCTATAGTTAATGTTTCTTATGATTGTGCATAGACTATACATAATTTTTAAAATCTGGCGGATGCCATGAAAAAGTAAAAAACATATGTATCTTATTCCATACCCTGGGGCTGATTTTGTACCCTAAATTTTATTTGTGACTAGTCCTTATGGAGCCATGCAGGGGGTTACACTGAAAATAAAGTTTTTCCCCAATTAGGCTGAGCTAGAACTGCTCAGACCATAATTCCTGCACTTGGCGTACTTTTATCAAATGTTCCTTTTTTATGTGGGAAATTGCTCATTTAAGTACAAATACTACCTACTTTCCACACAAATTTGGCATCTTCTCCTTCCTGACATTTATTTACATTAGAAATAAAGAATCATAAGACTAAGGTTACAGAGTTACTTACTTAAAAGGAATGACACCCATGGCATTTTAAGTTTACTTCATGAATAATTCTTTTTTGTGTTCCTTGTTTTGGGTCTTTGTCACACATTGCATCCCACATGGTCTTTAGCAGGTTGTGAGGAAGAAGGTGAGGACCACAGGTCATATGCTCCCCACCAGGAAGAGCCAGGACGCCATCCTCCCCTTATGTACTAAGCAGCAGATCTGGTCTGACGTGCCATGAGGAAGTCATGGTAGTGGGATTATACAGCTCAGAACATGGACTGGTGTGAACTCCTCTCCAGTCACAATAACCAGATAGCACCAATAGGAAGTATGTCTTTCTGAGCTACAGTACCTACCCATGCTATACCTGGGGTGCTGTACACACTCATCACCCCTTACCATGAGCTGAGTACAAATGGTATGATCTAGCACACTGATAGAAGTAGTGTCATTGTGGTAATACGATCAAGATTTTAAAATCTTGGAAGGCTTTATTTGTAATTTGATAGAAATGGGATTTTATAAGTAAAAAGAGGAAAGCTTTTAAGCTTGTGTTTACATAAATGTTATTTTTATAGTGATGTTGACTAAATGGACTATGCACTACTAATAGGTTTGATAACTAAAGGGTATCGAGATGACAGCAAATTAGTGTAATTTGTGATATACTTGAATATGTCCTGATATTATTAAGAAGCATGAGTCATAAATGCTGTAACTGAGGAGTGAAGGTTAAAACAGAGTTCATGAATTTTTACTTAGGGCCAGATTCTGAAGCCTGTGCACACATTGACTAGTATTTGCAGAGGCAAGTATTCCCACTGGCTCTGATGGGACTGCTCTAATGAGTAAGTGAGTGTGAGTTGAGGAATCTGGCCTATAATTACAGTACAGTATGTTGTGTGTGAAAGAAATGAAGGATGAGATCAACAAGTCTGCATTCTAAACTTCACAACTGATGTTACAAATGGGTGCAAAAATATATTGCAAATAATTTACACAAACCACAGACACCTCCATTGCTCCATGTACATAGTCTGAAATCTCAGCCTATTCTAGCCATCTCCTCCAATTCCATTCATAGCAGTCTGTACATCTCTTCTAACAACAGAGAATCCTGCAGGTGGTTGGCATCAACCCTTTAACTGACCCGTGTGAAGAACAGTATAAGGCAGTGGTGGGCAATCTGCAGCTGCCGCTTCCCACGGCTCCCATTGGCCGGGAATAGTGAACCGTGGCCACTGGGAGCTGTGGGCGGCTGTGCAAATGTAAACAAACTGTCTCGTGGCCCGCCAGCGGATTACCCTGATGGGCCACGTGTGACCCATGGGCCTCAGCGTGCACACCACTGGTATAAGGAATATAAAAAATGCTGATTGAAACCCAGTGCCTGGCTTGCCTCCTTCCATGGAAATATACACAGAGGAAGGACATAAAATCTGTGAGGATCCCCTTGCTGGTTATCTCAAATGCTCTCATGGAATAAACAAGGTTCTGTCAAACCACATGAATCCCAGGATTGTCAGGAGGCCACTTTAATTAACTGAGGTTGTATGAATGAGTGAGGTGTGAAAGTGTTCTGTCCCCACTGAGTGGCTGACCCACAGACAAAACAAGATACCTGCTTCTGCTACCAGGTAAAGGCATTCCCTCTCAGCTTACATGGTTTAGGCTTCTCTGCCTCCCAACTGCCAGACAGTTGCCATGGGCACCTATCATAAATATAAAGGGAAGGGTAACAACCTTCCTGTATACTGTACTATAAAATCCCTCCTGGCCAGAGGCAGAATATCCTTTTACCTGTAAAGGGTTAAGAAGCTCAGGTAACCTGGCTGGTACCTGACCCAAAGGACTAATAAGGGAACAAGATACTTTCAAATAGGGGGGAGGGGAAGGGTTTTGGTCTGTCTGTTCTGTGTGCTTGCCTGACACAGATCAAGGAAGCAAGCAATCCAACTCCATTAGAATCAGTAAGTACTAGCAAGGGAATGTGTTACCTTATTTTTGTTTTGGCTTGAGATTTTCTCTGTGCTGAGAGGAAGGTGTATTCCTGGTTTTCTTTCTCCAACTTTAAAGTTTGGCCCAGAGGCGGAATCCTCTGTGTTTTTTTAACCTGATTTCCCTGTAAGATTATCTTCCATTCTAATTTTACAGAGGTGCTTCTTTCACCTTTTTTCTTTCTAATGAAGTTCTGTTTCTTTTAGAATTTGATTTGGTTTTCTCTTTGTGTCCTAAAAAAACCCCAAGGTTGGTCTGTGCTCATCTTGTTTATTCTCAAGGCTGTTATGAAAGGTGATATTCTGAGAGGACTCCCTGTTCTCAGTCAGATTTTTCTTAACTCCCAGCTTTTAAATTTGAACTCCCATTTGGCATTCAGATTTCTACATAATTTGGAGAATCAAAGAATAATAAATTATAGGGCTGGAAAAGAGCTACTCTGTCATCTAATGTACAGTCCAGTTTCCCGGAGACCTGAAATGTAGGCTGTAACAATGTTCTCTTATTCCCCATTGCTGGATTAGAACTGAGGTTTGCAGTTTGGCAAGCATTAACCTTCAGTACACCTACAAAGTAGCTGCCTTCCAGGGACATGGATTGTTAAGAATATAGGTATAAAAGGGTACTAGAAAATGGACACTGAAGTAAAGTGTTTTTTACATGCACAACATCAATATCAATTCATGGCAAGTACCAACAACTGAGGGTGACATCTAAGTGACTGGCCCTAAAGAAGCTAAGGCATTTGAAGAGTGTGAACTGTTGGCAGAGGAGACAATAAAAATGAAGAAGGATGCTAATTTTTTATTGCTTGATGTCCATCTGTCAGACCTTTGTATCGAAGGACTTCTTTTTTTCTTGGGACTAAGCCTAAAGTGATTCTTTAAGTGGCAAAGTGATTTAAGAAGAGGAAAGGAAAAAATGGGGTTTCATGTGCATCTGCCAAATGTCGAAGGAATATAAAACTTTCCCAGGTACTTAGAAGGTAGAAAGGATTTTTTAAAGTAGAAAATATAATTTCTATTATAGTCAGTGAAGTGAATGTTGGCACTGAAACAATTTATTTGAAAATATTATATAGTGAAATTTATATAGTGAATGAGAGGTGCTAGCCTAGCCTGATGGAAATACTCCACCAATGAAGTGTACATCAACCTTGACCTGGAAGGACAGAGAATTTTTCCTCATCAATAAACTGTGGACAAAATTGATAGCATTTAGAAAACTAACTACCTGATTTGAACACACAAAATTATGAGGGCATTTATTTATGAATGCACAATTGAAAGTAATATATATATAAAAAAAAACAAGAGAGAGAGAGTGTGTGTGTGTGTGTGTGTGTGTGTGTGTATCTGTTTCTCTCTCTTGTCTTGTGCTGGCTTTTTGAATCAAGACACTTTTCTTTTCTTTTTAACTTTCAATGTAAATGGCCATTCTCTCTCCCTGAATACTGCTGACTAATATTTTTAAATGTTCACACTGATTACTTCAGAGAATTGAAATAGACAGGACATACTTTTTACAAACTTTTCTGTCAGAGCTTGTTAAGGGAAGTGGCTTTGATGTACTTCTAATTTTTGGAAAAAGTTGGAGAAAAGAAGCTACCCTTTGACCTAGAAAATAGGACAATAATGAGTTTGCATAACCTTCTGCTTTCTCCAGTTCACAA
Source organism: Lepidochelys olivacea (assembly GCF_965140295.1). Classification (NCBI taxonomy): domain Eukaryota; kingdom Metazoa; phylum Chordata; order Testudines; family Cheloniidae; genus Lepidochelys; species Lepidochelys olivacea. The sequence continues at coordinate 175,725,309 of NC_140411.1, forward strand.
GTGCCCCTCCAAGGAACATTGCTTTCTATTTCAATGGGCAAAATAAATCTATTTCCATGGGCAAAAGAAAGGGAAGCTATCACAGCAGAGAAGGCATTAAAAACAAGTTCAGCAGCATCTGATTTATGTGGGCTGTATTCCTGGTCTGACTGCCCCTTGAAAAGAGATGTTCCATCTCCTTCATTCTCAAACAATTCAAACAAAGTGAAAGTGACTCACTGACTGTGGGTGAGAAAAAAATGTGTTGTCTGAGAGGCACCACATAACAGTTCTTTGTCTTCCACTTGCAGTAGAAGAGGGGAGATTCTTCAGGTTATGAGCAGCCCTAAGTGGAATGGGGGAAAGCATCCTGACAGGATTAAGATGAGGAGGCGGCAGCAGAGATGGAGTAGGGAACTGACTTGGGGGTAAAAAAAATGAAGTGGCTACCCCTCAAAATCAATGAGATGGTTTTGATCTCCCAGATCTGATTTTAGCATTGCATTGCCAGAGCAGATGGGATCTTTCCAGGCTTGACACCGCACCCACCCTTGTGCTGCTAGGATTTAGAGAGGGAAAGGGGCTGTTTCTCTTGCACTGTCTCAGTGTATGAATAGAGGGTTAGTTATTTAAAATTGGATTTGACAATACTACACTGGCTCCTGGAAATGGACAGGATGATGTAGTAGATCTCCTTTTTCAAACTTCTATAATAGCTTGAATGTTATCACCAGCTACATTCTGAGTTGTGGTTAAACTCTAAATTTGAGTCCACATCCTTGTAGCTCAAATTAAACCAATGTCATTCGTATGGGTACAAAGGGGGGAAGAAACACACGCCACACTAAGGAAAGAACAGGTTAACAAATATTTAGATAAGATAGATGTATTGAAGTTGGTAAACCCTGACAAATTCACCCAAGGCTACTTAAAAGACTAGCTGAAGCAATTTTGGAACCATTAGTGATTATCTTCTAGAAATCATGGAGGACAAATTAGGTTCTAGAGGACTGGAGAAGGACAAACATAGTACTATCTTTAAAAGGGGGAACAAAGAAGCCCTGAGGAATTATAGGCCAGTCAGCCAAACTTCCATACCTGGAAAAATACTGGAACAAATTTTTCAACGATCAATTTGTAAGCATCAGTATGCACCTAGAATATGATAGGGTGGTAAGTAATAGCCAACATGGATTTGTCCAGAACAAATCAAGTCAAACCAATCTAATTTACTTTCTTGAGAGATTTACTGGCTTAGTGGATGGGGGAAGGGAAGTAAACATGATTTACCTTGATTTTAGTATACATGACTGTCTCATAAACAAACAAGGGAAATGTGGTCTAAATGACATTACTATAAGGTTGGTGCACAACTGGTTGAAAAACTATACAAAGAGCAGTTATCAACAATTTGCTGTCTAACTGGGAGGATGTATCAATTGGTGTTGCACAAGAGAGTCAGTTCTGGATTGGTGCTATTCAGTATTTTCATGAATGACTTGGATAATGGAGTGGAGAATACGCTTATTAAATATGTGAATGACACCAACCTAGGTGGGGTTTGCAAGCACTTTGGAGGGCGTGGTGAAAATTTAAAATTGATCTGAAATCAACAAAATTAAATTCTATAAAGACAAGTTTCACTTAGGAAGGAAAAATCAAATTTAAAACATGCAAAATTGTGGTGAGGCGGTAGTACTACAGAAAAAAGATCTGGGATTTATAAAAGATCTGGGTAACAAACTGAGTATGAGCCAACAGTGTGATGAAGTTGCAAAAAGAGCTAATATCATTCAGGAGTGTATTAACAGGAACATCATACATAAAACATGGGGAGTAACTGCACCTCCTTACTCGGAACTGGTGAGAGTTCAGCTGAAGTATTGTGTCCATTTCTGGCTGCCATGCTTTCAGAAAGAAATTAACAAATTGGAGATAGCCCAGTGGAGAGCATCAAAAATGATAAAAGGTTTAGAGAAAAGGGTTAAAAAAAGGGTATATTCTGTCTAAAGAAAAGATGACACGGGGGCGGGGAAGAGCGTCTCATAGGTTTGCTCACCCCTTTAAAGGGAATTTGGGCCCAGGCTACCCGTGACAAACCAATTTAAGGTGAATGAGCCCATCTAGGCTGTGAATTGAATAATGAGCATCTGGGCCTGCTAAAATGCCCTCAGGGCTCAGTTGCAGGGAGTTGTTCATAGAGGGAGTAGGTCTTTTAAGGGAGAGGCGCTCTAAAGGTATGTTTACACAGAAAAGAAAAACCCACAGCTGACCTATGCCAGCCAACTCAGGCGTGAGGGGCTCAGGCTGCAGGGCTGTTTCATTACTGTGTAGACTTCCAGGCTCAGGCTGAAGCCCAGGCTCTGCGACCCTGGGATCCCACAGTGTCCGATAGCTCAGACTGCAGCCCGAGCTTGGAAGACTACAGAGCAATGAAACAGCCCTGCAGCCTGAGCCCCTCAAGCCTGAGTTGGCTGGCATGGGTCAGTTGTGGGTTTTTCTTTTCTGTGTAGACATACCCTTAGACAACCACAGACCCTAAGGGGAGAGACTACAGGACAGAAAGGCCATGATAGAGAAACACAGGTCTCATGGCGGAGCACCGTGCAACCCCTAAGCCCAAGGGAAGAGATTTTATCTCAAGCTTATTTGAATTTAACAGCGTAGAACCCCAGAAGGGGAATTTGTTTTTTTGCCCTTTTGGACTGTGTGCAGGTTTTAAGGGGACCTGAGAGAAGGAAAACGGAGGCAAACAATGCCAGTAGCACCACACTCAGCAATCAGGGCACGCTACAAGGCAGACATACCCTGAAACAGGGGAGACCTGATAACAGTCTTTAGTTAAGGGCTGTTACAAGCAGGATGATCAACTATGCTCCATGTCCACTGATGGAGGACAAGACATAATCGACAATCTGCAGCAAAGCAGATTTGGGTTAGTTATAAGGAATTTTTTTTCTAATATAAGGATAGTTAAACTTACAAGGGAGATTGTGGAATCCCCATCACTGCGGGTTTTAAAGAACCGGTTAGACAAATATGTGCCGGGGTGGTCTAAGTTTACTTGGTCCTGCTTCAGCATGGGGAGATGGTCTGGAATACATGACCTTTCGAGATTCCTTCCAGCCCTACATTTCCATGAGTCTAGAATCCATAAATTATTCTTTTCTTCACTTTTTATACCCGTGTTTAATAAAAATAAATGCAGACAACTAAAAGTTACTGAAATTTTTGTTGGAATATATTAACTCTGTAATGTAGTATTACAAGTCAGAGTGTATATACAAGTAATATATGTTACTGTTTACTCCCACAGTATAATCCACTTTGTTCTATTTATATACACAGTATGATCTACTGCACTGTATTTGCATCAGGTCAGGTTCTGTTCTATTATGTGAAATACATAAATCAAGGTCATTTAAAATGTAGCTGAGCCATAACCATCATCCCCAATGTCAGAGTTCTCCTTGTTCATCTTGTACAGTTCAGTTTGTGACTAACAAACAATGAAAGGGACCATGAGTTCCATAATCCATTTTTATTAAAATTAGAATCTTTCTGTCATATCTAAAAATGATAATTAAACACCATTATTATATGATGTATAATCACCATTATTAAGATAGGTAATTTGTTCTGAATGGGACTTAAATTCCCCCCCTTGTGCTGAAGGCTAGCACAAGCGCTATGCATCATCAAGTCTCACTTAAACTCTCAAAATAGGGTTTCAGAGGAATGTAAGTGGCATATATGCCTTCTACAGGCCTCTGCACTTGGGTGAATTTCACTATCTGTGAACAAAAAGTTGCTTGTATTGCTTCTGAGGAAGAAGAGGTCTTAGTCCAATTCCTACTGGCTAGCTATTACTATTACAAATGGAATTAATTGGCACTGTTACAGGCTATTTCAGTAGAGAAGATAAGACTGAATGAAGAGAGAAAAGTAACTTTACCTCACCTGCAGAGAGAATTTCACTCCAGGAATTACAGGGCAACATGAGAGGCATTACAGGGCAACATGGGGCAGTTTGAATTGGTAGAGCATGCGTTGTACCTCTTCTGTAGAGTAATGAAAGATCCACTCTCCTGCTCTCTCAGTCTCATGTTTCATAAGCAGGATGGGGCAGATTTTCAAAAGGCACACCTGGGAGATAGTTCCCAACTCCTATTGGCTGACAATGGCATTTAAGTCTCTTTTGTAGCTTTGAAAATCTCCCCCTAAGTTCACACAGTATACTTTAAAAAAGAAAAGAAATGAAATGAAAAAAAATATTGTTACATGCTGTGATTTTTTTTCTTCATTTTTTAAAAGAGATGTTCTGAGCAAACATAGAGGGCTAAATGCTCCTTTTAGCTACACTGGTACAATTCCATGGAAATCATAGGACATTCACCACAGTGAATTAGTGAAGTGAGTGGAGCTGCACCACTGACACTCTGGAGAGAATTTGTTCCAGTTTGTGATCTCAGAGACTTCATTTCAGAAAATACACGCACTTCTATTTTCACTCTGGAAAGTAAGTGTTTGATTTATGGTACTTTCTTCAGCAATCTTCTTTTGCTTTTCAAGCTGATTTGGGGACAGACAGATTGCACTGTGACAACTCAAATCGGACTGCATCACTTCTGCTCTACCATGTTAAATTTCAGAGGAGAGTATAATGTGACAAACAACCTGAGACATTGTCACAAAAAGATGGAACTCAGTAGATCACAAAATTATTGTTTTCCCAAACCTTATTTTTTTAAAATTAAGGTCCCAAATAAAAATGTATCCTTAGAGTTTACTTACCATGATGGATGCCATTTTTAAAGTGTTATTTATTCACTATAAGATGTTACAGTTTGCCCATTGTTGGGATAGTGTTGTGCTGCCCTGTAGCAGACCAGGAGGGAGATTGTGGTTCAGGCAATCACAATCTTTGCACTAGCCTCCCTTCTGCTCTGGGGACTCAGCTGTACTGGGTCTATATCAGACACAGTGCATATTCTCCAGTACACCTGCATAGCCATGCCGCTAGAGACACTGGGCATAGAACTAAGGCTCTGCCAACTTCCTGTGCCTTCCCATACACTTGCAAAAAATAGAATCTAACAGCACTGTGGAAACTGCTTCCCCTCCCATGATGCTAGCCAGCACAATAGGGGAAGAAGGCTGTGAATTCCACCCCCTTACATTGCTGTGCTTTTTGTGCTTACAGTGCTTTTTGGACCCTGATTCAACCCAACAGAAGGTATACTTGACTGGTTTCAGTTGATCTATTCATAACATTAAAAATGCACATAAATGTCCATAAGGACTGAGACCTTAAATTGTAAACTCTTCAGGAAAGTGTGTTTTTCTTTTTGCAATGCTTAGAAAAATCTGACCCCATTTGTGATTGAAGCCTCTAGATATTATTTTCAAATAAATAAATAATAAAAATAGAAACCATGAGATCTGAAGGGTTGGTCCTTAAGTATCTTTTCCACCAGTAGAATGAAAATATTTGGGGATGAAAATTTAATACTTTTATTTTATACCAATGTGATAAAAATACATATATTTAATTAACGGACTGATTGACTTTCATAATCTTCCTTATAGTTGATTTAAGAGCCTACAGCAGTGATAGACATCATAGTAATTAAAGCTGTTTATGTGACCTTCCACCCCATAAGGCTTTATGGAAATATGTCTATGAATGTATGTCTGACATAACTGGAATATGTTTTATGCTACATATGACATGTAACATCTCTCTCTTAAGGTTATGATATACTGAATCTATTCCTCCTATTTGAATGCATGTATATTTTTTGTATTCAAAGTTATGAATATTGTCTGTGTACTTGCTTGACTCTAAGTAGCCTTAATAAAGCATTTGATCAGCTTCTTGAGAAAGGAATGTGCAAGTTAAGTGCCCAATCAAGAAACACTTAATGGACAATGGATCTTGGAAGGCTCTGATTCATATAAGAAGTCTACTTGAAGATGTTCAAGGTAGCATGTGAACCATGGCTATTACCTGTAAGTTCTGAGTCATGCATGGACATGTGACTTGCCCATGTGACTCCAAAACTGGGATTCTACACAGGGGGAGGGATGGAGGGGTGTCCATCCCCAAGAGAAAGTCTATTTAAACCCCTGGGAGACCCTTCCATTTTGTCTTCAGCTGGCTCAAGAGATAGCCTCTCTACCCTCAAGGATACCTGAAAGAAACTGGAACAAAGGACAGTAACCACAGGGAGTGTGAATGATGGCTGGACCCAGACTAGAAGGAGACTAGTCTGTAAAAGGAAGCTTACTGGAACACCTCTGAGGGTCAGGTTTTATCTGTATTCAGTTTTCTTACTGTATTAGGCATAGGCTCGCCTATTTTATTTTACTTTGCTTGGTAATTCACTTTGTTCTGTCTGTTACTACTTGTAACCACTTAAATCCTACTTTTTGCATTTAATAAAATCACTTTTTACTTATTAATTAACCCAGGGTATGTATTAATACCGGGGGGGGGACACACAAACAGCCGTGCATATCTCTCTATCAGTGTTATAGAGGGCAAACAATTTATGAGTTTATCCTGTATAAACCTTATACAGGGTAAAATGGATTTATTTGGGATTTGGACTCCATTGGGAGCTAGGCATCTAAGTGTCAGAGATAGGAATACTTCTTAAGCTGCTTTAAGTTAAGCCTGCAATTTGTGGGACGTGGTTCAGACCTGGGTCTGTGTCTGTAGCTGGCAAGTATGTCTGGCACAACCAGGCAGGGTTCTGGAGTCCCAAGGTGCCAGGGATGGCAGGGGCAGGAGTAGTCTTGGAACATCAATTGGCAGCCCCAAGGGGGTTTCTGTGATCCAACCCATCACAGTTTATATGAGTATAGTTGTACTATTAAGGGTCTGCACTTTTGAAACTATCCTCTCTCATTAATGTTTCAATGAGGTACGTTTGAAATAGCAGAAAATGTGCTTCAAATGAACCCATACATAATATGCTAGTCATTGATGCTTCTGATAAAATTAATTTATGCTGGGCATTTGGGATGGGCAACTTGCTTGCTTGCTTCACTAGCTTGAGGAGTAATTTGCCCCAGTGGGCAAGATTTTCCCCAAGAGCTATCAGTCCCACACCTCTTCCCTGGCTATATCCTGTCCCTGGCATTGCTCTCACATATATTGAATCTTGGGGGTAGGGCAGGGAGTAGAATTCTAATGACAGAATTTATACTGATTTCAGAAAAAAGCCATGCTCCTACAACAGAGATTGGCAACCTTTGGCACGTAAGCCCCCGGCAGGCCGGGCCGGTTTGATTACCTGCTGCATCCACAGGTTCAGCCAATTGCATCTCCCATTGGCCCAGGTTCACTGCTCCAGGCCAATGGGGGCTGCGGGAAGTGGTGTGGGCCGAGGGATCTGCTGGCCGCCACTTCCCACAGCCCCCATTGGCCTGGAGCGGTGAACCGCGGCTGCATGCCAAAGGTTGCCGATCCCTGTCCTACACAGTTTTAATATGTTGATGAATAACAAATACTATGCAATTTAATAGATTTTATTCCTTTGAGCAATAAACCAATAAAACACAGCTTGGAGTTATCAAGTCACAATCATTAAAGAAAGCATTAGCTATATTTGGGTCAAAAATAAAAAATGTCTTCCAGGGAAATTGATAAGTCATCATTACAATATGGAGATTGTCCAGTAAATCCCCCAAGAAAGAATGGGATACATTGCGTCCTGGGCCTCAAAAAGGTACGAATTATTATTGCAATGTGCTGAAGGGTCAGTGTGGCCTTTATTCACTTCAGAGTCTTATGCTCCGATTGTTATTTCATCAAATCTTATTCTTTTTATAGGCTTTAAATGTCTTCATTTTTCTGTCCTCCTCTGCTAGCTTGCCTCTAGCAATGTTAGGTAAAGGGGACTTGCTCTGAAGAGAAGTGTGACTATTTGTCCCCAGGTATTACAATTTTAGAAAATATTCTGCATAACTTGCATGTGCATAGTGTAACACATTCCACCCAGGAGTATGGAAACACTTAGAAGCATAAATTAATTTAGCCTGACAGGGTCTTTGTGAGGAAAATACTATCCCCTGTGACAAATACGACAATATTCTGGGCAACCCTTATTGAATTAAACTTAATTCAATGAGGATTAATTTAAGTATTTTAGGAGTTCATTCTATTAAAATGCAAATGTTTATGTTCTATTGAGGGATTGTGAGTAGTCCTTAGGAACTAAAAATAGTGTAGACTGGTTAATCAAGTTCACTCAGGGGGAACACAGTTGCAGTAGCCCTGAACTGTGACATCAAAAAAATTACAGTTGGAGAATCTGAGGTTTAAGAGGATAAGTAATCAAGGTCACAGTGGAAGGATGGCAGAGCCAGAGCCTGTTCCAGACATTTGTTGCTTCTTCTCTGTCTGGAGATTGTAAGCTCTTCAGGGCAGTGCTCATTTCTTACTAAGGGTTTGTACCACACAGTGGGACTCTAACCAGGTTTTGTCATTGGGTTAGTGTAATAATTCATGCCTAGTACTGTATTTCTAGTTCTTCGATGCTGTGTTGTATAATATATGTGGTAAAGCTGGTTGAATTTTTTTTAAACCATTTTCAACAAAACAGGACTTTTGACTAAACAGAAATTGTCTAATTCATTCAGGTGTTTGCTGATACCCCCACAAAGCATTTGTTCTTGACACAAAAGACACAAACCCCCAACATTATGTGAAATTTCAATGAAAAAAAAGTTAGCTTGTTTTGAAATTTCACCAAAAAATTAAAATACATTGTTTCTTTTGCTATCTGAACTTGGACTTCGAGGGAGGGAGGTGGATGGTGAGAAGTAGCCCTGGGAGGCAGTCTTGAGGTATACTCTGAATCCTGACATTATTTGCCTCTCGTAAGGCTCTGGGTTGGAGGCCGGTGGAGTGGGAGGGCCTGGGCTCTCCTGCCAAACACCCTTGCTATGTAGGGACATAAATCTCACTTCTACTTGTCCCAGAAGGAAAGAGAAGATAGAGATGGTGCAAGCCTTATGGCTAGGCCAAGCCACCTATGTGGGCCAGGAGATAGACTGAAGATCCTTCCCTATAGAAGGATGCAGGGATGTTGGACACTGCTACTCCAACAGGTGGCTAGTGCAACAATGTTGGTCTGACTGGAGGGCTGAGATGCCACCTATCAAAAGCTGGACTGTCCCAGTATTGGAGGAGTAGCCAGCAGGATGTATCACAGATTGAATGAGGGTTACTGGGGGCCAATGACCTAACCACTAGATCATGCCACCAGTAAGCCACACTTCCTATCACAAGTCCAGATGTTCAGTATTGTATCTCCCTTCTTTCTGAATGTGGTTTTATTTAAAAGAATATATCATTCAATATTCTATAACAACATTTTTGGACTAGTATTGGTAATATATTAATAAACTGTCTAGCCCTCTACAACAAAAAGAATAAAAGATATACTTCATTTTTAACACATACACATAATAATGCCTTAAGCATGGGTGCTTCAGTGTATTTTCCACAAACCCCACAACTAGAAAAAAAAGTCATAATCATAGAATCATAGAATATCAGGGTTGGAAGGGACCCCAGAAGGTCATCTAGTCCAACCCCCGGCTCAAAGCAGGACCAATTCCAAGTTAAATCATCCCAGCCAGGGCTTTGTCAAGCCTGATCTTAAAAACCTCTAAGGAAGGAGATTCTACCACCTCCCTAGGTAACGCATTACAGTGTTTCACCACCCTCTTAGTGAAAAAGTTTTTCCTAATATCCAATCTAAACCTCCCCCACTGCAACTTGAGACCATTACTCCTCGTTCTGTCATCTGCTACCATTGAGAACAGTCTAGAGCCATCCTCTTTGGAACCCCCTTTCAGGTAGTTGAAAGCAGCTATCAAATCCCCCCTCATTCTTCTCTTCTGCAGGCTAAACAATCCCAGCTCCCTCAGCCTCTCCTCATAACTCATGTGTTCCAGTCCCCTAATCATTTTTGTTGCCCTTCGCTGGACTCTCTCCAATTTATCCACATCCTTCTTGAAGTGTGGGGCCCAAAACTGGACACAGTACTCCAGATGAGGCCTCACCAATGGCGAATAGAGGGGAACGATCACATCCCTCGATCTGCTCGCTATGCCCCTACTTATACATCCCAAAATGCCATTGGCCTTCTTGGCAACAAGGGCACACTGCTGACTCATATCCAGCTTCTCGTCCACTGTCACCCCTAGGTCCTTTTCCGCAGAACTGCTGCCTAGCCATTCGGTCCCTAGTCTGTAGCTGTGCATTTGGTTCTTCCGTCCTAAGTGCAGGACCCTGCACTTATCCTTATTGAACCTCATCAGATTCCTTTTGGCCCAATCTTCCAATTGGTCTAGGTCCTTCTGTATCCTATCCCTCCCCTCCAGCGTATCTACCACTCCTCCCAGTTCAGTATCATCCGCAAATTTGCTGAGAGTGCAGTCCACACCATCCTCCAGATCATTTATGAAGATATTGAATAAAACCGGCCCCAGAACCGACCCTTGGGGCACTCCACTTGATACCGGCTGCCAACTAGACATGGAGCCATTGATCACTACCCGTTGAGCCCGACAATCTAGCCAGCTTTCTACCCACCTTATAGTGCATTCATCCAGCCCATACTTCCTTAACTTGCTGACAAGAATACTATGGGAGACCGTGTCAAAAGCTTTGCTAAAGTCAAGAAACAATACATCCACTGCTTTCCCTTCATCCACAGAACCAGTAATCTCATCATAAAAGGCGATTAGATTAGTCAGGCATGACCTTCCCTTGGTGAATCCATGCTGGCTGTTCCTGATCACTTTCCTCTCATGCAAGTGCTTCAGGATTGATTCTTTGAGGACCTGCTCCATGATTTTTCCAGGGACTGAGGTGAGGCTGACTGGCCTGTAGTTCCCAGGATCTTACTTCTTCCCTTTTTTAAAGATTGGCACTACATTAGCCTTTTTCCAGTCATCCGGGACTTCCCCAGTTCGCCACGAGTTTTCAAAGATAATGGCCAGTGGCTCTGCAATCACAGCCGCCAATTCCTTCAGCACTCTCGGATGCAACTCGTCCGGCCCCATGGACTTGTGCACGTCCAGCTTTTCTAAATAGTCCCTAACCGCCTCTATCTCCACAGAGGGCTGGCCATCTCTTCCGCATTTTGTGATGCCCAGCGCAGCAGTCTGGGAGCTGACCTTGTTAGTGAAAACAGAGGCAAAAAAAGCATTGAGTACATTAGCTTTTTCCACATCCTCTGTCACTAGGTTGCCTCCCTCATTCAGTAAGGGGCCCACACATTCCTTGGCTTTCTTCTTGTTGCCAACATACCTGAAGAAACCCTTCTTGTTACTCTTGACATCTCTGGCTAGCTGCAGCTCCAGGTGTGATTTGGCCCTCCTGATAACATTCCTACATGCCCGAGCATGTGTTCTAGATTTTAACAGCATGCATTTAATAAGCTCTTATCCCCCTTCATGTCAATATGTCTAATTTCCCCAGCTTCTAGCTACACTTAACTAAATTTAAATTCTTCAGTTCCAAATTGATGGCTAGTAATGCCAAAAGAGTGATGTTTAACAGCTTTCCCTCAATATGAAGAAATTCCCTTGTGCTTATAGTGAAGTAAGATTCCTCTTTATTACCCTATTAATTAACCTTCCCTTGTATCAAGGGAAAAAAAGCTTATTCACCTCTCCTGACAGTGAGATAATTTCATTCGTAGTTTTCTAGTAGGACTCTGAAAAACTTAGAGTAAAAATGAGTTATGGCTGGAAACCATGTCAAATGAAGTAAAATCGCATTTTTGAACCATTTGGTAACAGTATATTTCAACTTGTTTTAAAGTTATATTTCACAAAATAAATATTCAACATTATTTTCAGACAAAGAAGAAAAATAGTGCCTATTTTTCTCACCTTTTTCTTCTTATTTAAGGAACCATTGCTTATAGAAATAAAGTCCTAAGATGAGGATTTGGAATAAGGAATGAATTGCAATGAGGTTCACAGAACTCTTAGGATCAGGGCCTTAGGTGGCTCCTTTGCAGGCTTTTGCAAGGGCAATGTACTCTGAGATAGCAGGTGAAGTCCTCTTGAGCACGACAACTGGGCAAGTGACATCGATAATGGCTCCTCGATTCCTGTTCCCTTCTCTCTCCTCTCACCGTACACACTGACTACAGCTCTACATGACAGCCATCAGAATAGTTACATTTGTTTGAAAGGGTCTGAGCATGTGCAAAACTTAATATTAGCATGTGTTATACAATGAGATGTTACATTGTATACTATGAATTTCTTTTACAAATAATACAAAACATACACAAATCTTAACAGGTCCATTGACTCTATAAAGGGAGGACAGTACCTATAGCATCTCAATAACATATATATCTATATATAGATGGATATTTTAAAATCACAAAAAATAATTGGAGAAGCAGGATATAGAAGACTTAAATCCATAAATAGAAAAGAACCTAAGTGATCAAGAGATATCTTTGTCCTTACATCATCCTATTGTCCCCTGTTATTGAAGGTGTTTCAAAAGAATAGACAACATTATTGTCCTCCTTTATAACAATATCTATGCACAATAGGGAGTTTATTCATGTAACTTTTTTTTTTTAATCTTCAGGAACTTAATGTCATGCTGTCACTGTTGTACCACTGTGTTTTTGCTGATAAGATTTATCTTGACATATCTCAAAACAAAGTGCTCTAATAGTGAACTGTACTGTGACACCAAAGTAATGGTATATTGCTCCAAACAAAGGCCCCCATCCGATAAATTGATCTGCACACGTGCAGGAGCCTGCCTGAAGAGATCACTTGCAGGATGAGGAACAAAACAAATGGGACTAGTTGCAGTAGCAAGTGCCATGTTCATTAGCAAGTGTTTGCAGGACTGAGCTCTCAGAAGTACTGCGATATTTGGAAGAAGGTACTTGCCAGTGCAGAAGTAAAAATTCTGCAGCACATCTGTGCCATGTCCCTGTGTATGTCACTAACACGCTACCTATCCACCTAAAATACTAAAAACTACTTTTTCAAATGAGATGTTTAAGAACAGCATTTAGATCATGACATCCTTGTTTTCTTGAAATGTCTTAATCAAGGAATGTTATGTTCCAGTAATGAGCACAGTCTCTTTCTTTTATGGCTTAAAGCAACGGTCCAAGTCAATCAATCCAGTGCTATGTTTAAAGCTACTTTTATTGGTAAATAAAGAATGATTGTCTGGCACGCTAATATTTGCGGTAGTGCCAAGTCTTCTCCCACTGCAAAGGAAATACCCCCTTCTCCCTGCTAGGGATTAGCAATATAGTCTGGCAACACGTGTTTATTTGCAGGTGGCCAATTAGCCATGCAACAAACCAGTCAAAGCAATAATTGAGCTATTTTCTGCTGTGAGTAAATAAGGGAGTCATTAGAAGTGTATTTGCTTCTGTATACCCACAAAGAGCCAGATTGTGTTTAGCACAGGTGGGCATATGGGGGAGGGTGCAAGTCTTTGCTTTTTGTGACACTTGAGCAGTAGCTGGCCACAATTAGCCCTGCATTATGCTAAACACAGGGTCTGTTCCCTTCCAGCATGTCTTGGACCTCAAATGGTGAAAAAGGGGCAGAGACTAGAATGGTGAGAAAGAGGCAGATATTAGATTGGCCCATGGTCCTGCTTACCTTTCATCAGCTAATAGTTCAGTCGACTTGATCTCTCTCAGGCACAGCACTTTCTGAAGCTCCGCAGGAGAAAGTGTGAAGCTGTAAACCACTCTGTGTTGAGTGTATAACTGCTACTGTTTAGCCCAAAGGATAATCTCCAGGTGTGACAAGTTAGCCCAAAGAGTAATCTCCAGGTGTGGCAAATTTAATAGAACTCCTGATCCTGCAAGCACTTATGCACATGGTTAACTTTATTATTGAAATCAATGGAATTACTCAGGGTAATATAGGAAGCATGTGCATGAGTATTTGCAGGATTGGTGCCCAAATTTGACTACCAGGTGGGCCAAAATAATTTGTGTGCTCAAATGTACATTAGCCAAGTGGCAGAAAAATACCTATGACCTGATCTTCTAAAACCCTGCTCATATGAGTAAAAAGAAAAGGAGTATATGTGGCACCTTAGAGACTAACCAATTTAGTTGAGCATAAGCTTTCGTGAGCTACAGCTCACTTCATCGGATGCATTTAGTCTCTAAGGTGCCACAAGTACTCCTTTTCTTTTTGCGAATACAGACTAACACGGATGTTACTCTGAAATCACTCATATGAGTAGTTCTTATTCATGTGGATAGATCCCACTGGATTTGTGTGTAAGGGATTATAGAACCAAGACCACATAATGAAAATCCCAGATGGCACCATAGCTCCCTCAAGATTCCCTCAGACTGCTATTTTAACAGCCTGTACATAAGAATTTTTTAAGATTACATTTCCTTCAGTGTGTTATGCTTCAGAAAAAGTCTTGAATATTATATAAACAATCAAGTCACTATGAATTATTGTCTCTGATTTCTGGGGTCTCTAAGTTCTCCTCACCTTAGGGTGCATTGTTTCATTCTTTCATTGGAGTAAACCTATATCATTTCCGACTGTGTAGTTAAAAACACAAGCATTATCATGCTGTTCAAATAAAAGGATAAACTCCATGATGTTTGAATGCCCTAAATGTAACTTTACTTTCCCAGCATAAAAACAGATTTTTTTGTAAACCCGATTACATTTCCTTTTATGTGCTTTTGGAGGATAGCAGTCAATTAAATGCAACTTAATCTGCATGATCTATGAAGCAATCTTAATTTTGCTTTCTGACTTGAAACAAGTTCTGTTTCATTAGTGAAGGGCATGAGACTCTTGTAAATGAGTAACTTCAATAACTTTTACCTAGCCCATTGTTACCAGGTGCTAATCCTACAGGGAAAGGGGTTTTGCTGACTCACTCCTGCAGCTGACTAGTTACCTCCTCTGGACATATCCTGAGCACATCACACCTGTGCTCTGTTCTACACTGGCTTCCCATAGAATTTCTAATCAAGTTCAAGGTCTCTGTCTTTATATTCAAAGTGTTTCATGGCCTGGGCCCAGGATATCTAAGAGACTGCCTAAAGCTCCAGGATGTAAACTGTGGTCAACAACTCCACTTCTCTGGCACAATGGACCTCTCAACAGTAAGAGTAAAGCGGGTCTGTCTGGGAGACAAACCTTTCTCTGGGGAGCAGTCTGAGACTGTGAAAGAAACTCCCACAGTAGCTAAGGACCATCATAAACCTAGTTCAGGGCATATTTCTTTGGCCTTGCCTTCTCTCATATATATACACACCACAACTGGTGTATTTATTTACTAATTAAATAATAAAAAGCCCTACCAAACCAAGACACTTCACTGCACGCACTTCTCTCTTTCGTGAAAGGATGAGAGAACAACTGTGATAAACGTGTAGCCACATTGCTAATGCAATTCTGGAAGGTGCTCAGTTACTATGGTGATGAGTGTGGTATTAAAACCCTATATAGAATACAAGAAAGGTGGGAGTAACCCTCAGGCAATGTGTGTATGTGTGGACAGATATGTAATTTGTGGGATAGCTGGTCCTAACAGAAAGAACTGTAGAAGATCGTTAAAGGAATGCTCCTGCAGTGCGGCTCGGAGCCTTCCTCATAACCATGACTTTTCTTCTTTCCGCTGGCACTGCCTGCTGCTACATTCATCCCCTCCCTCTTTCTAGTTCCTGATCCACTACTCCCTGAAGTCAATGGAATTGACCTTGTTGTGCCTGAAATCAAGCCCCTATAGACATAGGGAAGGAAAGAAGCAGCTTCTGTAGCTTAGAGTGTCTTGCTTCTCTTCCCTTCCTCCCCCCTCCCTCCAATGGATACATGCAGGCAGAACAACCACATCATATATGGAGGCTTGCCACTCACATTGGGAACATGTCATATGTAAATGCCTAACAGATTTAAGGACCTTTTTGCCCAGCTGGCCTCCCCTTCTATGGTCATCCTGGCAGCTATGTTTCTACTGTTGGTCTTTATGGTGCACATGAGGGGTGATTGCCAACTCATAGATCTTGGCTCTGTAGAGAACTGTTACTTGTAGCCTGTCTCATCACTTTCTTTACAAGTTTCAGATCATGATGTGGGACTGGTCTTTGGCCTGGCTCTCCTGCCTCCAAGCCCCCTGGTGGGGATATTAGTATCCCCCTGTGCCACTGACTTTTTTAGTTGTTTTGCTGTAAGTGCAGGAGTCAGAGACTCAGAGAGTCATTTGAGTTGTTTTGCTGTAAGTATAGGAGTTAGAGAGTCAGAGAGTGAACAGAGAGTCATTTGAGGATAGTGTGTGGCATAGAGGGGAAAAGTATTGCAATTTGATGATATAAAAGGTGCCCAGAAGAAACTGTACTGGATTCTTTGTAAACTTATAATAAATACAATTTCCTGCTGTGATCAGACTGTGATCCTGGACGAATCCAAATAAATCAGAAACAACTATTTGTCCTGGCTGATTGATCAGAGGCTTTTATTTATTTATTTTTTTTTACAGAACCTTTTTGCACAAGTTACAGACAGCACTATGTTTGAAAACAGTCTCCTAGAATATGTGCTGATTCATCCTAGGACAAAATACAAATCTCTTGCATTTTTCTGTGCCAAGATAACTGCTGTGAATTCATATCTCATGCAAACAAACCACTTGCTTCTCTTTCTTTTTAAAAAGCATCTCTAGTTCAGTTGGGGATCTAGACCCTAATCAATAGCAATAGCTGCATTACCAATTATGAGTTACCCACACAAATATCACAATATTGGCTTAAAATCAGGAGATTAAAAAAGACTTTTTTATTTGACTTTCAGTTTGCATCTTTATGGTTCACATTTTCCAGCTTTCCTCTGTGATGATGGCTAGAAACTTTGATTTAAAAAAAAGTAAGCTGAGAGTCTGATGTAATCATGTGATTTCAAGAACTTGCTGTGACACTTCCCAGAGGTATCCAGTGTTTTGAGGCATCTCACTAGCACCTGCCCTTAGCATGAGGAAGTCTTGTCTGTGTCTGATGTGGATCAGCTCTGTGAATCCACAAGCTTCTGGCAACACAAGCTCTGCCTTCCAAACCTCACTGTCTCTCTATTGGTTAGTGATAAGCACCCTCCCCCCACCTCCTCCCCAAGTCCTTTGAGTGTCCTTCTGGAGTGCTCAGTCCTGGTTCCATTGAACACTCACAAAATGCTCAGACCTGCTACTCCCAAAGGGATAGTGCACACTGGTTTGTAAGATTCAGTTCAGGATCACCACTTTACTTAAAGATAAAGATATAGTGAAAACAGGAATAACTTTAGTATCACAGAACAAAGACTCAAGTGCTAGAGAGAGTGAGAATATTGGAAACAAATGGTTACATATAAAACAAACTCATGTCATGCTTTTTAGAGATTAAATTTAACTAACAAGGCATTCACCTATTTCCTATAGGATAGCTTACCCCAAATTCTTTCCTCTGCATTTTCAGCAAGTTTGGTAGAGACCCCTTCTCATAAGATCAAGGCCACTGGCAGCTGTTCCTCATGGTCTGAAGGAGTGCTAGTGTGTGTGTGCACCTCTGAACCCCTTACACTGCCCCCAAAGTTCATTGTTCTCCCAGAATCTTCCCCTGCTGGTTCACTTCTTCCTCTAAAATTTCCTTTCTTTGAAGATTTCACAATGCTTCATTAGCATTTGGATCAGGCTGTAGATAGAGGCTCATTGTGAATCATACAATACTTAATTTACATGGATAGATAAACATTTCTTGTCTGAAAGAAAACCTAATTTTCTCCTTTCTGATGACCGGTCCCTAGTCACAGACCTTCAGAACATAGTCAGTATGTAAATGTAACTCCTTACACAATATCTGCGTATACATTTTGCAATTACTAGAGCCGCTAGTGTGACACAGACTTCCGCTAGAGACCTTACATAATATCTTGTTGAGCCCAGGAGATACCTATACCCTATGTACCCTTGCATCCTGTGCAGGCCCTCCGACAGCAATTCCGGGCACCAGGGCAGAATAGTCAATGACCTTCCGAGAAAGGGATGGCTGAGGTTTAAGACACTACTTTTTACCTATTGATAACACATTAGAACCCTCTATGCGTAAGTTGTGGTGTTGATTAATTAACTCCCCCCCCCACCAGTTACAGCACCAGTATTAAACAAATTGTGAGCCCAAATATAAGATGTATAATTTTCTGTTTTGAATTATAAATTTAAATTAAATAAATACATTATGGAATGAACTTAATAAATATATAAAACATTTAAAGAAGCACAAAGTAAGAAAACACCTAACATATCAAGTAGGCTAATTAAACACTTAATCATGATTCATGTGTAATCTAAAGAAAAGAAACAGATATACAAGATGTAACTGAATATGACCAACAAAGTTAAAATATGCAATACAGTACTTGCACAGCTGGTGCAGTGGGACATTGGCACCCAGAGCAATGAGGAGAGGGCAGACATGGTGCGCCACATATGTCAGGAGGTCTCTGAAAAGGCAGCCAAGGGCAAAAGCAGAGGGAAAACCCATCCCTTGTTTGCTGACTGAACAATGGAGGTGACCCCTCATCCTGCACTCATGATAGTGGCTCGAAAGCCAGTGTGAGTGGCAGCAAAGTGGGGACTAGCCCCAGCTGCCTCTTGGCAAATTTAGGGCTGCTCCATTGGATGGCTGAACTCGTTGGCTTGTGTTTGGCAAGGAGTTGCAACCTTGCAGGAGGAAATCTGGTAGCGCAGAGGGTGCTTGTTCCTCCTTAAAATCTCCCTGTCCTCAGCCTTGTAGCTGGGGAGCCAACACTGCAAGCACAGCAGCTCCTGAGCAGCCAAAGAAGGCAGCAAGCTCTGCGGTTCCCAGGCTGCTGTTGCTGATGCTCTGCCAAACTGCCAAACCAGCAGGGTGCAGCAGCACGTAGAGTCATTGCAGATAGTTCTCTGAAGACATCCACGCAGTGTGCAGCGGCAGTCAAAAAAGCAAATGGGATGTTAGGAATCATTAAAATAGGGATAGAGAATATCTTATTGCCCTTATATAAATCCATGGTACGCCCACATCTTGAATACTGCATACAGATGTGGTCCCCTCGTCTCAAAAAAGATAGACTGGCATTAGAAAAGGTTCAGAAAAGGCAACTAAAATGATTAGGAGGTTGGAATGGGACGCATATGAGGAGAGATTAAAGAGGCTAGGACTTTTCAGCTTGAAAGAGAGGAGACTAAGGGGGGGATATGATAGAGGTATAGAAAATCATGAGTGGTGTGGAGAAAGTGAATAAGGAAAAGTTATTTACTTGTTCCCTTAATATAAGAACCAGCATAAGAACCAATATAAGGGCCAGCAAATGAAATTAATGGGCAGCAGGTTTAAAACAAATAAAAGGAAGTTCTTCTTCACTCAGCGCACAGTCAGCCTGTGGAACTCCTTGCCTGAGGAGGTTGTGAAGGCTAGGACTAGAACAGGGTTTAAAAGAGAACTGGATACATTCATGCAGGTTAAGTCCATTAATGGCTATTAGCCAGGATGGGTAAGGAATGGTGACCCTAGCCTCTGTCTGTCAGAGGGTAGAGATAGATGGCAGGAGAGAGATCACTTGATCATTACCTATTAGGTTCACTCACTCTGGGGCACTTGGCATTGGCCACTGTTGGTAGACAGGATCCTGGGCTGGATGGACCTTTGGTTTGAGTATGGCCGCTCTTATGGAATCTGTTACTGTCACAATGCAGGATGGCACGCGGTACAGAATAGCAGCAGTGGGAAACTGGATTTCTTTTCTTTTTTTAATCTTAATTTTAATTAAAAAAAAATAGGACTCTCCCATCCACCCGGCCCCTTTTAAAAAACTGGGTCCCTAGCCTATTGGCCTCTTTGCCTCCCCCACCACATCAGCAGGCCTGATCCTCTGGCAGTTGGCATTCAGATGTTCTTGGGTTATACTGGGCTTTAAGAAAAACACCAAGGGACAAATCCTCAGTTGCTGTAAATTGCCATAGCTCTGCTGACTTCGGTGTCTGCCCCCAAATGTGAGACTTGTGCTAAAATCATGATAACTCACAACACTGGAATAGAGCAGTATCTTAAAGAACATCATAAGGTTCCATAGTTGGTATAACACGTTCTATTCAGAATAGCAAATTGGACAAATTACTGCTCTCAAATGGAGCATGTGGAATGCTGGGTAACTCACACACCTCCTGGGTGTGGTGCTCTGTCCCCTCTAGTGGCAGCAAGACCACTTAGAGATTAATGAGTCTGCTACAGCTTTAGCTAACAGCCATGTGGCTTTTAGCTCAGGCATTTTGCTTCAAAGGTCTCACATTTGATCCCGCCCTCCGACGAACGGGGTCTGTCAGGATTGCAAGTGGGAAGGCTGTCGCTGACTCATTAATCTCTAAGCGGTCTCAGTGCCACTACATGGGACAGAATACCACACCCAGGAGGTGTGTGGGTTACAGTTGCATCAGTGTAATATCTCACTTGTTTGAATGCAATGATTTTTATATTGCCTTAATATCTATACATGTAGTCTTACAAGATTTGAGACTTAATATTGAGAAAGCAACTTGAGAGCTGACCTTCTGCTCCAATCCTGCAACTGGCTCCACATGTGTACAGGAATCCGCATACACAGAACCTTTTGCAAGACAGGGGCTTAGCTGGTAAGCTTCAGTGGTGTTAGGAAATAGCTCACAATGATCAGATGTGTTCATCATCACCCAGGGATCGTGTAATATTTCTTAGTGTGAATGTAAAAAAGGGTGGGCTAGCATAAATCGATCTGTGAGGATCACCTTGATGAATTTGTGATGGAGTAATCAAAAATGTCCATTTCTTTTCACATTTCTATTATTAGTTCTGTCAGAGTTTAAAGTTAATTGGCACAAATAAGGTCCTGTTTTGAAATACTTGAAATAAATCAACAAAGTCACTTTCCCGGAATAAGGTAGTCGTACCATGGTGATTTGGGAAATGTGATTGTTACTGCTTTGATGTGTTTAAAATGTATGCACAGTTTGTTAATCTACATTCAATGTGTTCTCACATTTTTTCCACTAGTTGATGCTGGTGTAACAAATAAAAGTTAAAAAAATAGAAGGCTTAAATCTGTTCCTTTAGTTAAGCAATGTCACTTCTAGGACTTCATGAGACAATTAAAAGAATGGAACAGACCCTTTCTACTCATTCTCAATAGAATTTGAGCACTTCTGACAAACTGCAGACTTTTGCATAGCTAGCCCTAAATTCCATAAACAAACAAATCATCTCCTACTTTTAAGAACACTGGAAGAGTGAGCTTTGCAAACATAGCTAGCTATACAGTTCACCCACACTCCCCACCTCAACCTAATATCTTCTGATGTAATTCATTTTAAACTAACAAGGGGTGGGTGGGGGAAAGCGTACAAGCTCCACATACTGTAAAACAAGCAACCTCATAACCTGATTTTGTTTCAACATCCCTCATTAACCTAATTTAGTCCCTCTCTGCTTCATATCATAGCTAATCTAGGCTCCAACCTGCAAAGATTTACACACATGCTTAATTATACAGTGACAGTAATTCCATTGCATAAATCTATGTGCAATGGAGCACTAGCTTGGAAGATCACTCAGACAAGGTCCATGTCTGTACTAGCTTTTTAAGCGCCATACATACCTGGCATGCCATGTGCAAATATTATAGTAAAAATAAGAAGGAACAGAGTGACCAGACTATCACTCCACAGAAAAATGCAAAAGAGAAAATATATAACATTATTCTGAACTTCATG
The DNA here is from genome assembly GCF_965140295.1 of Lepidochelys olivacea. Lineage (NCBI taxonomy): Eukaryota > Metazoa > Chordata > Testudines > Cheloniidae > Lepidochelys > Lepidochelys olivacea. The sequence goes on from NC_140411.1 coordinate 175,747,105, forward strand.
GTGTTTCTTTTTGAGATAAATATTGTGCATCATCATCCAAGGCTTCTGAGAGCCCTGCTTCTACTACAAGGAAGAATGTCAGAAATCCTTCTTTAACCTGAATCTCAAAACTTTCTCTTGTTATACAACTTTTCTTTTAGGTTTCTGCTTTGCAGGGGAGATGAAGGTTAACACAGTAACAATGATAAAGTCTCCCTGGACCAGCTGTGTGGTGTGGGAGATACACATCAGAGCACCAACTAGCACTAACTGACACTAAATAGCAATCCCATCACTCATTTTCAGAATTTCTAATTTACTGTTTTATGTAGGGCAGGTTCATGAACAAGAATCTATTAACATTGTTAGGAATGGTAAATGTGCTGATATGATCATAAGGTGTCTGAATTAATTGCATATTTTGATCTGTAACCCAAAAAGTGATCTATGTGCTTGACCGCTAAGATTGAGTGTTGGACTAAAAATGGGGATTAAATAGTTTTCATACCCTCCCCTGCAGAGGACAGACAGTCATCAGGGTCACCTGCAATTACTAGCACCTGGGATTTAATTGCTTCCATCAGCCATCTCTGAACCGAGCTGGAAATTAACCCCCCATTTAAGGCTATGAATGGCTCACTAGAATTTCCTCTTGGGGATACTATCATTAAACAATAAAAACAGAGATGGGGTGCAGCAGAACAGGGGCATGGAGCACTTCAGAAGACCCCTACAACACATCACAAACTTCTTCTTCAAGTATCGTGTCTGAAATTAGGCCTAATCATGCATTCACTAAAGCAATGCTTAACTTACTTAGATTGTAAACTACTTGGGGCAGGGAATTATCTTTTTGTTCAGTGTTCATACAGTGCCTAGCACAATGGAATCCTGGTCTATGATTCCTGGAGGACTCCTAGGTGTTATTGCATAAATGCAGAATATTAATAACTTCAGTCTTGTGCTGAGCTAGTTGAAAAACTTCAGAGTTAGAAATTAGATGAAAAACAAAGGTAAAAAAAATAATTCCATGCACTTTTTTGCCAAAGATTTCTCTTGTTCTGACTAGCTCTGCTCTCCTAAATAGTCCCACTGACTTCAACAGGACCACATATATGCCTAAACATGTAGATGAGTGTTTGCAGAAGTAGAAGTTTAGACTGTAAGATCTTTGTGATAGTGTCATCTTACCTGTAGTGTGAACTGCCTGCAAAATAATCATTCATAAATATTATTGGGCTCAAACTTCTCTCTCAACTTCTGGTTTTTGTCCTCTCCTTTTCCTCAGAATATTTCCCCCTCTGACACCCCTTCACATCTTCCTGACCTCTTTTCCATCCTTCATTTCCTTCCTTGTTGCACTAATCATTAGCTGTTCTCTCATAAACCATGTTTTAAGAATATACAACTGAAAATCCAGCTGGGAAAGTACTATGAAAATTTGCAGTAGCAGTGGTCTGAAGCAACTTTAGTTTTGCTATAGTAACTTCTTGTACATTCACAAACCATAGCAATATATAGCCATGACTTATTATATTAAACACAATTAGTACTACATACAAAATTTGGGCAAAATCTATACCTGATGTAAATCAACATAGATCCACTGAAGGAAACTGAGCTACACCAATTTGCATTAGTTGGCTATTTGTCCATTACATTTTAAGTCCATTATGGTGCATAATTCTAAGTTATTAATTTGTATTATGTCCAAAATATTTACAAGCAAATTCTGTTTTATTTTTTCCATAGTACTTTTCCATCTGTTTACTGTTCAAATGTTTCATTTTCTTCATCCTGCAGAACTCAGAGATTTGAGAGGAACAGTATGAAATAGACTTGCTTTGTTGGGTTTTATTTAATATTTTGAACTCTTTTACTGCTGGGACTCAGACAGAGGCCTAAAAAAAATGCAATGGGGACTTTTGATACCAATGTTATATCTCAAATATTAGTAAGAATACAAAGAAGGCAGTTGTTCAACTAAGATAGGTAGGTACACTTAAGCAGATGTATTTAGACCATCACATGGGTCTTGTGTAAACAAATAAAATAAAAGGAAGGGAAAAACATCTGGATAAAAGCAAGTTAAAGAGGGACTATTAAAGCTATCTTTACAAATACTAAAAATAACAAAGGTTCCAATTCTTCTATACTTAATCATACTGAGTAATATTTTATTCCTGGAGTGGTCCCACTGAAATTTATCAGTGCTCACATAACATGGTGCTACTCAATGTGAATAAGGGTGGAAGAATTGTGGCGAAGACATAGTGAAGTCTTCTGTGATAAGTGTGGGGATGCTCCTTCATAATTATAATTATTAATAGTGTAGCTGGATCTATCACTAAAATGGTCTTCGATTTCTGTGTATGGGGAAAGGTATTTCCCAGTAGGAATAGCAAAGCTGAGGGCAAAATAAACACCATAAACATATGGGTTGTTAAGAGACAATGCCAGAATCAGTAGTTTTAATTAATCTGCTTCCCTCGTTAGCACCCAAACCATTCTGAACATTTTTCAGAGTGGCAGCCATGTTAGTCTGTATCTGCAAAAAGAAAAGGAGTAATTGTGGCACCTTAGAGACTAACAAATTTATTTGAGCATAAGCTTTCGTTAGCTACAGCTCACTTCATCGGACACATTGTGTTCCAAGACAACTAGATACAGGCTATGTTTTCACTGCAGAGGTACCGCAACGTATGTACAGTTAAGTTACTGCTCTCAAGTTAGCCTAGATCGAGTGAGAGTGGCCACACTGCAAACTCAAGCTGTTGAGTCCCTACTGGCACTGTACTCACTCATGTGGCACTAAGGTTTCTGGGAGCACATCCCATGCTTTTCTGCTCTGCACTAAGCTGATCTTCTCTATTAATTCTTTCCTAGTGAATTCTAAGAGAACTTGTCTGTTCTTTCTGGGAATATGGGGAGTGAAGCATGGGAAAGAACTGGAGGAGTAGTGGCACTCAGATCATAGAATCATAGAATCATAGAATAACAGAGTTGGAAGGGACCTCTGGAGGCCATCTAGTCCAATCCCCTGCCCAGAGCAGGACCAATCCCAACTAAATCATCCCAGCCAGGGCTTTGTCAAGTCTGGGCATTGTCAAGCCTAACCTTAAAAGCTTCTAAGGAAGGGGATTCCACCACCTCCCTAGGTAACGCATTCCAGTGTTTCACCACACTCCTAGTGAAAAAGTTTTTCCTAATATCCAACCTAAATCTCCCCCACTGCAACTTGAGACCATTACTCCTTGTCCTGTCATCTGCTATCACTGAGAATAGTCTAGATCCATCCTCTTTGGATCCACCTTTCAGGTAGTTAAAAGCAGCTATCAAATCCCCCCTCATTCTTCTCTTCCATAGACTAAACAATCCCAGTTCCCTTAGCCTCTCCTCATAACTCATGTGTTCCATCATTAATCATTTTTGTTGCTCTTTGCTGGACTCTCTCCAATTTCTCCACATCCTTCTTGTAGTGTGGGGTCCAAAACTGGACACAGTACTCCAGATGAGTCCTCACCAATGGCGAATAGAGGGGAACGATCACGTCCCTCGATCTGCTGGCAATGCCCCTACTTATACATCCCAAAATGCCATTGGCCTTCTTGGCAACAAGGGCACACTGTTGACTCATATCCAGCTTCTTGTCCACTGTCACCCCTAGGTCCTTCTCTGCAGAACTGCTGCCTAGCCATTTGGTCCCTAGTCTGTAGCAGTGCATTGGATTCTTCCGTCCTAAGTGCAGGACTCTGCACTTGTCCTTCTTGAACCTCATCAGATTTCTTTTGGCCCAATCCTCCAATTTGTCTAGGTCCCTCTGTATCCTATACCTACCCTCCAGCATATCTACCACTCCTCCCCGTTTAGTGTCATCCACAAACTTGCTTAGGGTGCAAGCCACACCATCCTCCAGGTCATTAATGAAGATATTGAACAAAACCGGCCCCAGGACCGACCCTGGGGGCACGCCGCTAGATACCGGCTGCCAGCTAGACATGGAGCCATTGATCACTACCCGTTGAGCCCGACAATCTAGCCAACTTTCTACCCACCTTGTAGTGCATCCATCCAGCCCATACTTCTTTAACTTGCTGACAAGAATACTGTGGGAGACCATGTCAAAAGCTTTGCTAAAGTTGAGGAATAACTCGTCCACTGCTTTCCCTTCATCCACAGAACCAGTTATCTCATCATAGAAGGCAATTAGATTAGTCAGGCATGACTTTCCCTTGGTGAATCCATGCTGACTGTTCCTGATCACTTTCCTCTCCTCTAAGTGCTTCAGAATTGATTCCTTGAGGACATGCTCCATGATTTTTCCGGGGACTGAGGTGAGGCTGACCGGCCTGTAATTCCCAGGATCATCCTTCTTCACTTTTTTAAAGATGGGCACTACATTAGCCTTTTTCCAATCTTCCAGGACGTCCCCCAATTGCCATGAGTTTTCAAAGATAAGGGCCAATGGCTCTGCAATCACATCCGCCAATTCCTTTAGCACTCTCGAATACAACACATCCGGCCCCATGGACTTGTGCACGTCCAGTTTTTCTAAATAGTCCCAAACCACTTCTTCCGTCACAGAGGGCTGGCCACCTCCTCCCCGTGCTGTGCTGCCCAGTGCAGTAGTCTGGGAGCTGACTTTGTTCGTGAAGACAGAGGCAAAAAAAGCATTGAGTACGTTAGCTTTTTCCACATACTCTGTCACTAGGTTGCCTCTCTCATTTAGTAAGGGGCCCACAATTTCCTTGGCTTTTTTCTTATTGCCAACATACCTGAAGAAACCCTTCTTGTTACTCTTAACATCTCTCGCTAGCTGCAACTCCAGGTGTGATTTAGCCTTCCTGATTCCATTCCTACATTCCAGAGCAATATTTATATACTCATCCCTGGTCATTTGTCCAATCTTCCACTTCTTGTAAGCCTCTTTTTTGTGTTTAAGATCAGCAAGGATTTCACTGTTAAGCCAAGCTGGTCGCCTGCCATATTTACTATTCTTTCTACACATCGGGATGGTTTGTCCCTGTAACCTCAATAAGGATTCTTTAAAATACAGCCAGCTCTCCTGGACTTCTTTCCCCCTCACGTTATTCTCCCAGGGGACCTTGCCCATCAGTTCCCTGAGGGAGTCAAAGTCTGCTTTTCTGAAATCCAGGGTCCGTATTCTGCTGCTTTCCTTTTTTCCTTGTGTCAGGATCCTGAACTCGACCATCTCATGGTCACTGCCTCCCAGGTTCCCATCCACTTTTGCTTCCCCTACTAATTCTTCCCAGTTTGTGAGCAACAGGTCAAAAAGAGTTCCACCCCTAGTTGGTTCCTCCAGCACTTGCACCAGGAAATTGTCCCCTACAGTTTACAAAAACTTCCTGGATTGTCTGTGCACTGCTGTATTGCTCTCCCAGCAGAAATCAGGATGATTGAAGTCGCCCATGAGAACCAGGGCGCGTGATCTAGTAGCTTCTGCGACTTGCCGGAAGAAAGCCTCATCCACCTCATCCCCCTGGTCCGGTGGTCTATAGCAGACTCCCACCACGACATCACCCTTGTTGCTCAGGCTTCTAAACTTAATCCAGAGACTCTCAGGTTTTTCTGCAGTTTCATACTTGAGCTCTGAGCAGTCATACTGCTCCCTTACATACAGTGCAACTCCCCCACCTTTTGTGGCCTCCCTGTCCTTTTGTGGCCTCCCTGTTGATACCCATCCATGACAGTACTCCAGTCATGCGAGTTATCCCACCAAGTCTCCGTTATTCCAATAACATCATAATTCCCTGACTTTGCCAGGACCTCCAGTTCTCCCTGCTTGTTTCCCAGGCTTTGTGCATTTGTATATAAGTACTTGAGATAACCCGCTGATCGCCCCTTGTTCTCAGTATGAGGCAGAAGCCCTCCCCTCTCACACGCTCCTGCTCGTGCTTCCTCCCGGTATCCCGCTTCCCCACTTACCTCAGGGCTTTGGTTTCCTTCCCCTGGTGAACCTAGTTTAAAGCCCTCCTCACTAGGTTAGCCAGCCTGCTCGCGAAGATGCTCTTCCCTCTCTTCGTTAAGTGGAGCACGTCTCTGCCTAGCACTCCTCCTTCTTGGAACACCATCCCATGGTCGAAGAATCCAAAGCCTTCTCTCCGACACCACATGCGTAGCCATTCATTGACTTCTATGATTCAACGATCCCTACCCCGGCCTTTCCTTCCACAGGGAGGATGGACGAGAACACCACTTGCGCCTCATACTCCTTTATCCTCCTTCCCGGAGCCATGTAGTCTGCAGTGATCTTCTCAAGGTCATTCTTGGCAGTATCATGGGTGCCCACATGGAAAAGCAGGAAGGGGTAGCGGTCCGTGGGCTTGATGAGTCTCGGCAGACTCTCCGTCACATCGTGAATCTTAGCCCCTGGCAAGCAGCAGACTTCTCCGTTTTCCCGGTCAGGGCGGCAGATAGATGACTCAGTCCCCCTGAGGAGAGAGTCCCCGACCACCACCACCCGCCTCCTTCTCTTGGGAGTGGTGGTCTTGGAACCCCCAACCTTAGGACAATGTATCTCATGCCTTTCAACTGGTGGAGTCTCCTTCTGCTTCCTTCCCCCAGACGTATCATCTGGGCCACTCCCCGCAATGGTACCTGTGGAGAGAACATGAAAATGGTTACTTACCTGTGTCCGCGTTGCTGGTACATGGACGTTCCCCCTTCTTCTTCTGGAGGTCACATGTTGCCAGATTTCTTCACTGTCCTCCTGTCTGTGCTGCGCAGCCTGCTCTGAATCTTCAGAACCTTGTGACTGTAGAAGCATATCCTGATGTCTGTCCAGGAAATCTTCAGTTTCTCTTATGCAACGCAGGGTCGATACCTGTTGCTCCAGACCTTGAACCTTCTCTTCCAATATGGAGACCAGCTTGCACTTTGTACAGACAAAGTCGCTCCTGTCCTCTGGAAGAAAGACAAACAGGGAACATCCAGTGCAGGTCACAAAAGTTGAACACTCCCCATCCATATTACTTTCCTACTATGAGCTTCCTCAGGAGATGCAGTAATTACTCAGAGAAGTCGTTAGGGTGTAAGCCTCAGTGGGCTCACTCCAGGCGAACTCCCAGGCAAAGTCCTGCTGTTTGCTGCTCTGCTGTCCCCTGCTGCTCAGCTGGTTCCCCGCTGCTCAGCTGGTTCGCGGAGCACCGGCCACCAAACGGCTCTAGCCTGCACCAAACTACAGAATGGTCAGGTCAACAGCTGACTCCGACTAACTTGAGATAAAAGCACCACCACAGTTAAATGTCTGTGGGTTTATGGGACTTGAACTAGGATAACACTCAAATTAACATTGCAGTAAAGACAAGCCCTGAGAGACATTTGGGAGCACAGGCTCTTGGTTTTCTAAAACAAAGTGAGTTGGTTCCGTTATGTTCATGTAACTTAGGGCCAAAGTCTATCTAACTTAGGTTGCAGTGAAGTGTGAGATTTGATGATATTAAGTGTGTGTACTCTATTAGTTGTTTCACAGTTTGAGAGTAATCATTAAGTATGTGCTATTTGATTGGACATAGGTCATATTTCTGCTCATTATCTCCGTGAGTGCAACTGTTAATTTTCCTGTGCAAATAATCAAGAATGCCAATTTTAAATTTGCTTTCTGCGAGCATTCCACAATATATGCTTAAAATTCACTGTTTCTATAGGCATTCCTCCCAGTAAATTCATTTTCTAGAGCAGTGGTGGGCAACCTGCAGCCCATCAGGGTAATCCACTGGCAGGCAGCCAGACAGTTTGTTTACATTTGCACGGCCGCCTGCAGCTCCCAGTGGCTGCAGTTCACCATTCCCGGCCAATGGGACCTGCAGGAAGTGGCGCAGGCTGCAGGAACATGCTAGCCGCTACTTCCTGCGGCTCCCATTGGCTAGGAACAGTGAACTGTGGCCACTGGGAGCTGCAGGTGGCTGTGCAAATGTAAACAAACTGTCTGGCAGCCCGCCAGCAGATTACCCTGATGGCCCGTTTGCGGCCCGCAGGTTGCCCATCACTGTTCTAGAGAATTCATGTAAGGAAAAAAACAGAAGTCTACTTTACTAGATGCAGGGAAACTGACTAATCATAATTAGTTTTTCTTTGCTACCTGTGAATATCTGAATACAGAAATAAACTAATTCTATTTATGTTCCCTTTGGTAACTCTTTACACAAGCAGACTACAATGAAGGACTTCAGCAGCTCAGGCTAGTCCTGTGTCAGCTTTACTCTGGACCAAGGCCTATTATTCAGAAACATGTAGGAATGAACCACCAAGAGAAATTAACAAGCTCTGGTCACAGAGATACCCAAGCCACTGTCATCGTCCCCCTCTCCCCCCCACCCCACACACACTATCCCAACTTGCCTTTCTAATTAACAGCCATCATGTCTTTTATCAATTAATTAACCCATGATTACCTGAACGTATGAGGTGTTGCACAAGAGGTTTCAATAATCAGGATTCCACTGTATAGTATTTTGCTCCTCAGTTTGCACTCAGCTCACACATGGAACAAAGCAGCAAGGAAAAGAGAGATTTTATGCATATTACTTAAGATTATCACTGACTTCTTATGTTTCCAGTCAGAAAAGAGACCCAATTCATATTCCGCTTGTTTACCAATACTGTAGTGACATCAGAAGTAGTTTTGCAAAGTACTTTCCAGTGTTTGGAACCAGGAAAACATTGAGACATTGAGTAATACCTTAAAAAAACCAACACACTGCCCAGCAAGTCTTATAGCTCTACATTAGCAATTCTATTATAGAGCTGCTTATAATGCATGTCCTCTGACCCTAAGATGTGCTGAGTGGCTGACAATACCAAGGATTGGCAACTTTTGGCAGGTGGCCTGCCAGGGATCGGCAACCTTTTGCGGGCTGGGTCAGTTTGTTTACCTGCCACGTCCACGGGTTTGGCTGATCGCAGCTCCCACTGGCTGTGGTTCACCGCTCCAGGCCAATGGGGACTGCGGGAAGTGGTGTGGGCCAAGGGATGTGCTGGCTGCTGCTTCCTGTGGCCCCCATTGGCCTGGAGTGGTGAACCATGGCCAGTGGGAGCTGCGATCAGCTGAACCTGCAGCAGGTAAACAAACCGGCCCAGCCTGCCAGGAGGCATACCCTGGTGGGCCATGAGCCAAAAGTTGCCAATCGCTGGTATATAAAGAGAGAGACAAGGTGAGTGAGGTAATATCTTTTACTGGACCAACTTCTCTCCAATAAAAGACATTACCTCACCCACCTTGTCTCTTTACTATCCTGGGACCAACAGCCACAACTACACTCTATACAAAGATGGATCTTCAATGTCTTTCCCTCACAGGAGATTTAAGGCTAAATCCTGAAAGGCTATGAAGTCCATGGGCATGCCACATGTTACAATCTTGCAGTTGTATGGTTAATGTTGGTAACAATTCCACATCCCTTTCACTTCCCCCTAGACTTTCTTGATTACTTACTCTGTTCACTTTGCTCTCCAATTTTCAGTCTGCATGTATAATTTAATACATGTAGTCACAATGTTAATACACAAATATTATACTTGATTCATTATGTGCAGGCTTTCCTTGAATAAACAGACCATACAATATATGATCAAATGCTCCATGATGAGCTTCCTCTTAGGCTGAGAGGAAGCATGGAAACTTTCAGCCTAAAAGAACAATTTTTTCACTATGTTATAAAGGCTACTAAACTGAGACTTGGAATGAAAAAAAAAATCTCCTCTGTGTAGGCACTGAGACATAAGGCCAAGGAGAAAGTCATACTATAAGAAAACAGACTAAGACGATAGCATCACTACTATGAAATTTTAATATGTTGCACATTTTTTGTTCTGTTCGTTCAGACAATTTCACAGACTATGAAGTGTAGGGATTATGACTCGTATGGTTTAGTTAGTTTTAAGATTTGCCTCTAGTTAGACTAGGAGAGTGAAATTAGTTCTGAGGTCTAGTTGTACATGGTTTAGCTCTTGAATTAATCCTTTCGATTTAGGAAAGTTTTCTGATCTCCTATAAGTACACAAATCTGATTACCTATGCCCGCTGAAAGCACATTATTCATTCTTTGGCACTTTCCTTGTCCGCACTAACTCATAAACTTCACAGACACTGGCAGCTCTGGCAATGCAATGTGATATGCAATTAGTACTAAAACTGAGCCAATTATGTTCCTTTCATGGTGTTACATTACATCACATCATAAGTATCAACCAATTCAATTTCAGAGAGCTCTTTAAAAAAATAATTTTGTGTTTTGCAAGCATCTCAAAATGTCATTTCATAGATTGATCACGATTTGGCTAAGGTCAGTCATATCTCATCTCAAGATTTCATTTTTCAGAAAACGTGTGGGGAAAAATAAAAGCACAAAACCCAGGCAGTTACCACTGAACTTCCAATTTGCAATACAATGAATTTAATGGGTGTTTTGCCCGAGCAAGTGCTATGCAAAAATAAAGGCCCAGATTGTTTCCCATGTCTCCCCTATCACTCCATGTCCTAAGTTCCACACCTTTGAGGGGGCTTTCTATATACACCAATCTCTACCCTACCATATGAAAGGGGAAAAAGAGAGGTTTCAGCCGGCTCTGTGGCATTGTTCTCCAGTACATCCAGACCATGTGGCGAGTGTTCTGGGGCCCCACACCTATGCGGAGGAGGAGTACATTTGGACGAGCTGAAGGAAGAACATTCTCTGGAGGGTTAATGCCAGAGTAATCAGTGAAAAGGACAATACTACCCTAGGCTTTTCCATTGAGTATCCCCCTCCCTCCCATGAACATGGGGCCTTCTGTAACACAGAAGACACCTCTACTCTTTGAGGAAGGTGCAGATCCATAAGGGACTTGGGTGTTGCAATGCTGAACATCACAGTGCCTAATGTTTAGGCACCTAGAAAAAACAAAACAAAATGCAGGAACACATTGCAATTCACAAAACCTGAGTTAGGCACCTAGGCTCCATGTACAATGAGTGTGTAGAAATAGGTTCTTTAGACTGTGATCCACAAGGCCAGGATGTGCTAAGCCCTCCCCCCCCTCAAAAATAGGAACCTATGTCTAGGCCGCAGAAAGGTGCCTATCTCCATTTAGCAATCCATGAATGGGAACTAGCTGCCTGAACTCAGGCAGTTTAGGCACTGAGGCATTTCTTGCAGGAATATGAATGCCTTGCTCCACACAAAACCTGTGTAAGGAAGAGGTCCTGTCATCCGTCATATACCCTTTTAGCTCAGAGGTTGGCACAGTAGCCTGGAATATGGGAGTCTTGGGTTCAATGCTTCACACTTCCTGAGGGAGACTGATTGTGTGGCTCTATTTTTATTCATTTGTATTCAACTGCCTTTTGAAGAAGGCTCACAGACAACACTTCTGTTCTAGTGTCCAAGGGTATGTCTACACTGCAATTAGACACCTGCAGCTGGCTTATGCCAGCTGACTCAGGGATGCCTGGCTTGGAATTAGGATCTGTTTAATTGTGGCATAGACATTCAGACTCGGGCTGAAGCATGGGGTCTAGGACACTGTGAATAGGGATGGTCCCAAAGCCTGCCCTGCAGCCCAAGCCCTGCATCTATACTGCAATTAAACAGCTCCTTAGCCCAAGCCCTGTGACCCCAAGTCAGCTGGCATGGGCCAGCCACTGGTGTCAAAATGCGGTGTAGATATACCTCTATTGTGTATATAATGACATAAGAGAGAACACTTTGCAAGAAGCTCATTCTTTTTATTAATCACACCTTCTGTGGTTGGTTTGGAAAAGTGATACAGGTTCATTAGTTTAGAATAGTTGGACTGAACATCAGAACACTGGTATTATTCAGGCAAGCACCCAAATTAATGCTGAGAATGTTGTGCATTGTGAGTGTGAGACATGCTTAATTAAAATTACAATAAAGAAGCTATGTTTAGGTTTTTTAAATTCAAGGTTTATTACAGAAAGGAATAATATTTGCTCAGAAATTTAAAATGCCTTTGTGACGGGTTCCCCCTGGGGTGCCACCTGGAACTGGGGTACCACTGAGCTCTGACTCACCAGCCTGGGCTCCCTCTCAAAATGTGCTGTTGTGACAAGCTGCTGACTCACTTCCAGTCCTACACTTCCACCAGCATTCATACAGGTAGGGACATACCCAGCTGCAGTAACATGCAGGCTCTGACCAGCCACTTCATATACAAATAATAGAGAGGCTTCAGCCAAAATAAGCACCAGCTTCCCAGCATAGGACCCAATTTATCATCCAGTTCACCTCTCTCTCAATGCAGAGAGGAAATGCAACAGCCCCTGTCCCTAAATTAAGATTCCCAAGCACTTCATCGCAAATTTACTGGTTTAGATTAACACATAAAATTATTTTATTAACTACAAAAGATAGATTTTAAATGATTTTAAGTGACAGCAAACAGATCAAAGCAGATTACCTAGTAAATAAACAAAAACACAAACTAAGTTTAACATACTAAAAATATACAATCTGAATTAACAATCTCTCACCCTGGTTGATACAAGCAGCTAGCAGATTCTCAAGGCACAAGTTGCACTGGCTTTACAGCTTGGAATCCCCAGGTCTTTCATACACAGGCTAGAAATCCCTTTAGCCTGGGTCTAGCACTTCCCCCAGTTCAATCTTTCTTACTCAGGTGTTTCCAGGAGTCTTTGTGTGTGGGGTGTGTTTGTGTGTTTGGAAAAAAAAAAACAGATGTCACTCCCTGCCTTATATAGCTTTGGCATATAGTAGGAACCCTTTGCTTCAAAATGTGGTTCCCAGACCAGTTTGTGAAAAAATACTGACATCCCCAAGATGGAGTCCAGAGTTATGTGACCTGGTCACATGCCTTTGCATAGCTTGCTGAGTCATAGCAGCCAAAACTTTCTGTCTGAAACTTTCACAGGAAGGTTAAGTTCTTCCAGGGTTCGTTATCTTTGCTGATGGGTCGTCAGCATTGTCTAGCTTCTTCAGTGTTGTACCTGAAAGGTTAATTGTGGATGTTACCCAGAGTAAGCACATTTGAAATACAGATACATAGTCAATATTCCTAACTTTAGAAACAAAAATGATACATGCACACAAATAGGATAATCATGTATTTTCCAATGACACCTCGCAAGACCCATTTTGTACAAAATGCATCATAATTATGTCATAATCATATCATAATAATATCACTGTGAAGAATATGGGGTGCAGTGTCACAGCCTTCATGGGATTTTTTTAGAATTTGAAGTTCTTAGCTTTTTAGGGATGAAATGAGATCTTGAATTTTCCACATCATTGCATTTCACAATAATAGAACTATATTTTTACATCTCCTTTCATACAAAAGTTGTACAGTAATGCTATGCAACAGTTTAAAGGAGTAAAGTTTACATACATGTGGGAAAAATATCTGTTGGTTGACAGAATTTAGTTGGATGAAATAGCAGGGGATAAACAATGCCCTTTTTTTTTGTGAAAAGTACTATAACATCTTTCAATGACCACAAGTGGTTAGTAACTTAGTTTTATGAATCAAATGACATAACACCAGTAGAACTACACCCCCTAAAATTCAGGATGTGTCTACACTTGGCCTGTGGGTGTGATTCCCAGTTTGTGTAGACATACTCATGCTAGTGCTCATTAAACTAGCTTGCAAAAACACAGTTATGTAGCTGCGGTAGCATGGGCAGCAGCGAGTGGTGGCATAAGCCAACTGCCCCAAGTACATATCCACAGGGTCAAGACGGGTTTCTACTCAGGGAAGCTAACCTGTGTTGACACTGTCCCTGCTGTTGTGGCTACACTACTATCTTTAGCATAGTAGCTCAACAAAAGCTAGCATGTTTGTTTGCATGAGCTGAAAAAAAAAAATCACACATCTAGCTCCATGTGAAGACAAAGCCAAAGACAGACATTAGTTCTGTATCTACTCAGAGGAAAGATATGAATGACACCATTTCCCTCAGCACCAATGCAGTCCTTTGAAGGTCATAGAACCACATATTCTCCCACCATTATATTTGGCTTCTCAGATTTTACTGGCCAGTAAACAAAGTGTAAGCAGTTGTACTCACCACTGAAGAATCTCCAGGCATCGGGTTGTGCAGTTGCAGGGGTTCCAGCCTCTAATGCCTCCTGTTGATCACTTTTTTGCCCCTGTTGATCACATCCATGGCTCAGCCCTGTGGCTAGGTCCTATCTAATCCAAACACCTTCCAGGGTATCAGAGATCCAAGTCCAAAAGGTCCCAGTGTAAAAGATCCTTCCACCCCTTTTTAGGCTGTTCCACAGCCTGTCATTTATGCTCAGATTTCAGACTCACCCTGGGCTCCACAGTCCTGACTCCCCTCTTAATACCCCTTCCTTGGGGCTGGTGTGGGGACTCGAGTCCCACCCTCTGCGCTGGATTGGAGCCCAGGGATCCTGTATTTGGAAGCTAGGTCTGCTCTTTCAAACATGCTGGTACTTCCCTGGGCCACTTCCTACCTCACAGCTCCTGGTACTGCTTAACAAAGTGTTCCCTTGGTTGCTCTCTAGGTATTTCCTGCTCTTTCTTTCTCTGCAGAAATGCTGACCCTTCAGGACAGCATCTCTGTGCCTTACCTCCTTTCCAGGGCCCACCACAGGGATTAATCCTATCCCTGTGGCCTTATTTAATCTGCCTTTCCCAGAGACAGGCCACTCCCTATCTCCTCCTTAACTGCTTTCCTTGTCTCTTCATGTAGTGTTTTTTGACTCTTTTATAGCTGGGGGTCACTAATTATAATTATTGTGAGATCAGAATCAGCTTGGGGATATCTACTAAGTCACTGGCAAGACTGAACCTGACTCCCCTTAAAGAGCCAGCCAACTTGTGACATCAAGATTGCAACAACTTCAATGATACAAAACCAGACTCTATGGCCCAGATGCACAAAGGTACTAAGGTGCCTAACTTCTACTGAAATCAATGGAAGTCAGGAGCCTAAATACCTTTGTGCGTCTGGGACTATGTACCAGATTTTCAAGTGCTCACCATGCACAACTGGAATCAGATTTTCAAGAGTACTCAGTATACAACAACCCCCAATGTAACTCTTAACATTAGATCTCAAATCTGGCCATTTATTCTAGTCCTTAAATGGGAGCAGAGCTCTTTTGAAAATCTGCTTCTCACATTATGGGTGCAGAGCACTTCCAAAAATCTAGTCCTAAGTTTCCTTTGCTTAAAGAATGATATGTGGGATATGCAAGAATGATGTGAATTATTTAAGCAGATGTCACATGGAAACCCCTCCTGCTTCAGTTTCCCCTTTCTTGCACAGTCAGAGTAACTCCATGCAAGCTTTCCAAGTAAAATGCACCCTGCAAAGGGCTATTTAATTACAAAAGTCCCACAACCATAAACCAGAAATTCCCAGCACAGTCCAAGCAGCGCATTGACTCTTTCAAGTCCTCAGCATATCCAGTACAGCTTTGGCATCTCTCACCACTTCACCCTCAAGCACAGCTCCAGCATCTCTCGTTATGCCTCACCCCATCCCCCCTAGTTCGGGCACTTTCTGCCCTGTTTTATTCTCAACTCTGGTTCTAGCTCCCACCCAGAAACTTCGGCAAGCTCATTGTTCCCCAGCCTTCAAACCCTCTCTGGCCCTTCTGCTTCAGTTGTCTGACTCAGAGAGCCAGCAGACATCTCCCTCTTCTTCTCTTAGCCTTCAGCCCTCTATGGCCATAGTTCCCTGGCTTGGGGAAGTTTGGGGAATCCCCTCCCTGAAGCTCTCAACTCAGCTCTGCTCTTTTTCTGAGCTCATGCACTCACACTTGCTCTTTCTGGACTCTGGGTTCTCAACTCTCCCACTGGCTTTAGGTTATCTTTTATGTATAACTCCCAATGCTCATCCCACCATCCTCATTACACCAAACTAGGAACTGGGCCTAATTTCATTGAAGGGCCTGCTATCCTGTTAAAGAAGATTTATTTATTTCTCTTTGTATTTTTAAATTAGTCAAGTAAGGATGGGAAAAAAAAGTTTTCCAGACAGCTCCTGATTTTTCCTTACACATCCACCAATTTATTAATAAACTAAAATATTAATTATCACATCTTGGGGAGATCTTGTTTTTTAGATTTTAAGTTCCTCAGGCATATATCACATTATGGTTGCACAGATAAGCATTCAAAAGTCAGGAAATGCCAAAAATATGATACCATGCATAACCGTGACTCTGGCCTTTTGTCTGTATATTATGATATATTTTTCTCAAACCCACCCACCCTCCCCAAAAAATAACAACAGCAACATGATATTCAGGTTTTTTTCTCCAACCTTAAAGTTTCTAGAAACAGTAAGAATTTACTCCTCTACCTCAGCAACACAAATGTGCCATCTAACTTCCAAAGAAATCTCATCTCCACACAAGCTTGATTTGCAACATATCAACTAATGGTAAGGTTAGTGATCAGAGTAGTCAAAAATGTATTAATTAGAAAGCAACACTGCAATAAAAAAATCATGTATAGAAACACATTTTAGTCACTTATATTTATTCATTTAACACTAAGTCAAAATTTTGTGCATCATGGTAGAGGATAGTAAAGAATGACAAAAGTTTAAGCCTCAATTTTGCTTCCTGCAGCATGCTCCTATAGGATGAATCTTACCTTCGTGATCAGGACTCAGAATGGGAAGAGTCTGATGACAAAAGAAAGTTAATTGGTTTTTAAGGAAAATTTAGAGAAATGTACTGTGGAAAACGGTGTCAACAAAAAATGGCTATTGGTAGGAAGTGGCTACTACAAGCGGCAAGAAACTGGTTAAATCATCCACAATTTCCATTTACTTGTGGTATGCTTTTTTAAAGCATTTCAAATGCTTTGAACAGTGAAAGAAATGGAAAGTGGCGAAGTAGAGAACCATGTATGGAGAATTGCTTATATAACTTTTTGTGGGCACTATAAATACCTTCTGAAAATATATGGAAAAGAGAAAAGGAAATGGGATGGGTGACTTATTACAGCAATGATCCAGTGAAATAGGGCTTTGGGACTGCAGAGAACAAAACAACTATTTATTTTATTTTCAAGCTCTTTGAAATGGTTGTTTTTGGACCCAGCCCTATGGGATTCACATTTTGTTTTCATTGAAGTCTCAGGAAGACAGAAGGGATCATTCTTACGTCAGTTTGTTTGAGTACAACACAAACAATATAATGTAGAACCAGACCAATGTTCGAAAGTATCTATATGAAATTTCTCCTAAGCTACAAAAGGCAGCTAAAGCAATAGAAGACAATCTTTAAGAAGTACTGGTCTTACCAGCTTCAGACAAAATGAATTTTTCAGCCAGCACATACCGTTGCTCGTCATCTGAAGATATAGATTCACCCACAGCTTCAAACCCTTAATACAGGGCTTGTCAAACTTGTACTGGGAAAAGGATTTAATGAAATCCTTGACTCTGCTACAGACAGAGCCTGAATGCTGACATAGAAGGACCTCTGAAAGCAGAGATGCAATAAAACTCTTAGAAAAGGAGCATGTTTGCAGTATGGTTGTAGCTGTGTTGGTCCCAGGATATTAGAGAGACAAGATCAGTGCGGTGAATACTTTTTTTAATTGGACCAGCTTCTGTTGGTGAAAGAGACAAGCTTTCAAGTTACACAGAGCTCTTCTTCTAGAACATGGTTTCTGAGACATCTGATAGATAGCATGTCCGATTAGATAAAACATATTGACTTCTGCCTGTGTGCTTGTACTTTATCTCTGCTAGAGGTTATTACTACTTACTAATTATTAATGCCAGCATGCAGCATAACATAATGCTAGTTTAGGACCATTAGGTTATGCCCAAAGAGATTTACTATTAAGACCTAAAAATCTGGTTGTCCTCTGTAAGCCTTCTCTGTCCTCTTGTGGACCCATGTGGGACTCAGGTAGAATGCTCATACTAACATTCTCTTGTCCTGATTTAAAGTTCATTTAAGCCAGTGGGTATCTCACCAGAGATTTTAGTGGGCTCTGCTTTGGCCCTCTTATCACTGGGCCAATAGTCAGATTAAGGCTCCCAGCTTTCCTCTAAGCCCCAAAACAGTGTGGGGAGCATTCTCACTGAAAGACATGGTGGTATATGGACTGTCTAAGGGAGAAAAAGTACAGCAGCTAAAATGTATTTCTCCAACCACTACCCTGAGGGGATTATGCCTGCATTTGCCATACAGAAGCAAAATGCCTCAGGCCACTTTTGTTGATTGCTAAAGCCCTGTATATCTTGTCCCTCCCCTATTTGGCAAGTCAGAATTTGTCCCACTGTTTTCTTACCCCAAAATTAGGATCTTGAGATAACCCCCTCAACTCTTAGACTTGTAATAATGTAATAATGAAAGTGAACAGAGCTCCATTCTAAGTTGATGAGAGAAGATATCATAGAAAATATCTGGGAACATGCTAGGCACCCGCATGGGGATTTATGTTTCTTTGTGCAGCATGAAAGAGATGGATAATAAGACCACTGCTGAGTTATACAGCACAATTAAAGCCTTGTCCTCTGGTTATAGTACAGTCCAGTCTCCTTCTGTTGCTGTCTATCCTTCAAGCTTTAATTAAGACTAAGTTGGATTCAAATACCATATTTTTATTATAAGCCTAGAGTGCCCTGTTTAATTTTAAAACAGCATTTTATGAGCCAGGTAATAAGGGTGACATGGTAGGTGAGGTAATATCTTTTACTGGACCAACTTCTGTGGGAGACAGAGACAAACTTTCAAGCTTATTGAGAGCTCTTCTTACTTCACCCACCTTTTTTCTCTAATAACCTGGAATTAACACTGCATACAGGTAATACGGCTGGCTGATCAGGTGAAGCAGAAAGATAAGGAGAGATACATTTAATTTTTAAGAGATATGACAGGTAATGCAATAAAATTGACTCTTTTCAGATGATAATGTAAATGCTTGGAAGACAGACAACACAACCAGAGGGGTGACTATTGCCAAAGATTTACATTGTCTCAGTGAAGTTGGGCAGAGGATGAGGATTTGGAAGAGCCATTAAAGAATTAACATTTAACAAGGAAAATTAAGTTCACAGACCACATGGGAAGCATCCAAAGCTATCCTCACAGGCAACATGAGAAGTTAACTCCTTCGACAACAATAAAAAAAATAAGCCCTGCACTCTGGGACAATATTATTATCCTAGCACTATCTCATTAGTCAAATCTTAACAAGAATACTTTCTTAAATGAACTGACAAAAGCTTTCAACAATTTGCTGTTCTCAAAAACAGACTTTGACATTTTCATGACCAATCAGAAATACTATGCTGAGAGGGGAAAAAAAGCAGGGAAAATTCTAGCATAGCAAAAGCCATATCCAAAAGAAAAACAGCCATAACTATAGCCCTCTCCTCTACACAATCTACCTCCCTTATTACTAAACTCAGATCAATAGTCTAATAATTTATATCATTATACAAAAACATACTCCACAGAAACTAACATATAAACACCATCTTTGAGGACCCAATTTCACACAGCTTTCAAAAACACAACAAAACATCATAGATAAAGCTATCTCCACTGAGCACATAATAACTATGATTACATCTATGCCCATTGATAAATCTTCTGATCTTGACAGCTTTCCTCTAGAGTTCAACAAGACCTGCTATGTCTGATGCTGCATTTAAGAACCCATTCACCAAAGGCCACCTACAGCACTTAGGGATAAGATGATATCCTTAACCCTGGTTATCTCTTTAAAAGGTACAAAAGCAGCCACTGTGCAGCTCCAGTTAAATAAGCTGCTCTTGAACTCTCCTCCTGCCCTCCTCCCCTGCCCCCACCCAATGACTATTACAGTGACTGAGTAAGCAAGAGAAACTCTGTAGCCCAATGGCTAGAGCACCCACATGACAGTGAGATACCTGATTCCAATCCCCCTGCTTTAATCACTCTTTAATTATTTGGCCACAGTGGGACAGCTTAAACAGGAGAGATTGAGGAGCCCCACACACCAGTATCCCATAATTCAGTGCTTGAGGGAACATTTGAAAAGAGGGTCTCTTGGCAGAGCAGGGGCAATTGAACCTGGGTCTCCCATATTTTTTTTTATTATTTTTTTATTATGGGATCTAGCAAGTGGGTGGGCAGAAGCCCGCCCACAGCTAAAGATCCCCCCCCCACCAGCCTAAGGGGAGATCCACAGGACCTGGAAGCCAAGTGATTTCTGGGGACAACTAATAAAATAACAGGAACAGGAGTGTGGTCAAAGGGTGAAACAAAGGGCACCTGACTGGGACACCGAGCAGAGAACCCCGGACAGGAGGTCCCTTGGCTTTGTGGGGCCACAGATAGGGAGTGCCTAGATAAGGAGATGAGGGGAAAAGTGTAACCAGAAACATAACAAATATTTGTGAGGATCTGGAATAGGGGCTGCAACCTGGCACACTCCACGTAAACATGCACCAGGGTCTCCCTCACACCGCAGAAGCGGCAGGTATCCAGGACAGTGGTCAACCACGCCAAATATATGTCCGTGCTCATGGCCCCGTGAAGGAGTCACCAACTGATATCCCCTGCGGGCCTCAGGACCAGGGTAGAGTATGGGCTGGCCCACGAGGGTTCCTCACCCTCTAAAGATGGCAGAAGGTCCTGCCACTTTGTGTCAGGGCGCGAGGATGAGGAAGTGAAGGGTGTGGAACATGAGCGTGTATAGATGTTTTCTTGGTGCAGTCTGGAAACAAACTGACTGCAAGTCGTGCAGCCGACTCATGGTGAAGGGATGGGGGGGAGGTTGGGTCCATGGGGCAGGGGTTTGATGAAAAGGTCTGGAGAACCTGGGGTGGAGGGTGGGTGGGGTGTGCCCTCTCGCAGGACCTGGTCGTAGGCCCGAGCAGTGGGTGGTAAAGTGGCCCTCACCTCCTGAAGTACACACCATGGAGTATGAGGTGTGGAGAGCCCCATGTGAGTGTCAGGGGATCCAGCAAGTCTCCCCGGTCATAGTCCAAGATGTCTCCGACTCTGGTGACTTCTGCCAGGTCTCCCATATCCCAGGAAAGTGCTCTAACTAGTGGGCTAAAAGTTATAAGCTAGGCAGCACCACTGTTTCCTCTAGCTGTTTTATGTGGAGTGAGGGGGGCACCTAACACTTTTTCACCTAAACCACCTGATTCCAAGCAGCTGCTTCCTGTCTGTGGATTGCTAAGCAGTGATAGGCACCTCCCTGAAGCCTGGACTTAGGCACCTATTTCTGGGAGGGTCAGGGCTTAGCACAAACCACTCTGGTTAGTATCTCCCATTGCCTGCCTTAGGAGACATCATGCCTAGTATATGCTGGCTTTTGTGGCTCATATTCTTAGTAACCTATCTCTGCCCATTCATTGTATGGGGAGTGCAGGCACCTAGCTCAGCTTTGTGAATCAAGTGCTTTTCCTGTGACTTTTTAGGTGCCTAAACAGTAGGCGCTGTGATGCTCAGTGTTTCAATGCCTACATCACTTCTTGGATCCCACCCAACGTGACTCTCAACCTTTACTACACTCTGTTATAAAGAACAAAAAATGTGAGCACAGACAGCAGCAATGCATACATACTGAATCACAAATGGGTTTCTACGCCAACATGAAGGGATCATCTGTTGGAGCAAAATGGATAGGAACATAGGAATTACCTATGGATCAGACCCATGGTCTACCTAGTCCAGTATCCTGTCTCTGACAGCTGCCAGTATGAGATGCTTCAGAGGAAAGTGTAAAAACTTACAGTAGGCAAATATGGGATAATGTGCCTAGGACACTAGTTCTCATCCTGCTACCTAGTAGTTAGAGACTACCTTATGCTCAGAAGCAAGTTTAATACCTCTTCCAAAATTTGTATAATTAATGATGATGAATTATGATACCCAGGTCTGCCTCCATGCCCACTGAATCCTTTCTTGAATCCTAAATCACCTTTCTATTAGGAGAGCCAAAAAGGATGGTGTTTACTGTGAACTGGGCACCAGCCCACTGGGAAATGAGACCAATAAACTCATTTGTCAGCTCCATTTTTTTAAACCAGTGCTACAGTATGGTACATTAAGGAATGGGGACAGTAAGAGTTATTATAAACCAATTTATAAATTCTTTCCTATTGTTATGAAGGTCTTTTGACAAAGGCCTTCTATGCTCAGAAAATTAGAAAATCCTGAAGCTTCTTTTAAGGGATGTATTATAAAGAAAGGCATGCTCCTTGTTCGCCTCCATTTCTCTTGATTCCAACTAGCTCTGACAGACTTCTGCAATCATTCTAAATCCAAATACCTGATCTAAACAATAAATAGAAGCATATTAACAACTGGTTTTATAATTTCTAGTTACAAGCCTTTAAAATTAGTGGCTGTAGGTGGATAATTATTTAAGTATCCTGGCTTACATTTCTAAAAGAGAATCTCTCTGAAGATGAGTCTCCTTTCATCACCTCTTGTTGAGGTCCAAAAATTAAGCAACTCCAAATCACTTTTGAAAATTTAGGCCAAAGTGAATAGAAATGTAGCTATAATTTCTACTATACATTTAACCTGATGAGTAAAAATGTTAGCCAAGTAGCAACAGATGATAAATAAATATTAATTAAGAACAAATAAATAAAATAATATTAATAGCAAATTAAGGTGGTAGTGTGTGTAAATATGAAGACATTTAACCAAGAAACCCATTTACAAAACAAAATAACGTGTGCAATAAAACAGAAATTGTGGATATTTTAATGAGTGCATTCCTAACCTACTTAATAATGTAATTTTAATCATTTTTAAATGTTTCTGAATTAACTAAAGAAACTAATGATTAGACATTTACCCTAGTGTAAAAACTTACAAAATGGTTGCTTTGGGCAATGAAGATGATTGCTTGCAAGTTAGAAAAATTCAAAGTACTTTCATGTTCTAATTTTTTGCATAAAATTACCAAATAGTAAAATTATCAGTCTTAAGTTGTTTAAATAATGTCATTCCATTTCAGTTGGGAAGAGAAATGAATGCTAGAAAATGATAAGGAGCCAGTTTATGGGAAAGAGTCTTTTCTACATTATTTTGTAAGATGATATTTAGGAAGTATCATTTGGAAACCCCACCTCCATCCCCAGAATTAACATGGTAATACAGGAGTGGCCAGCTCAGTTATATTTTAATGAATAAAAACACAGTTAGCCAGATCCTCAGCTGGTGTAAATTAAAATAGCCCCATTGAAGTCAATATAACCATGGTGATTTGCATTAGCTGAGTTTCTGGCTCTGCCTATACAGTAAGACAGCATAACTCGCTGTAAGTTACAGACTCTTTCTGAATGGACACAAGAAGACACATTTTACTCTGATTTACTCCATGTGTATTACAGCAGAAGTTAGCACAATAACAGAGGGTGATATCATACCTTCCCATATTAAAATCGACAGGAGGATGCTATGGGAGAGAACTTCTCCAGGAGGATGTTTTAGCAGAATACCTCCCTGATAATTCTGTCATGGGGGAGAACGAGATTTTTCTCTTACAAAACAATCCACAAGGTCTACCCCAAATCTGGAGGATATCCAGGGATTCAGCAAGACACTAGGGCTATGTGTATTAATGTCCTCTGCCTCCACATTGGCTCTGTGTCATAGGGTCCCACATCCTAATCCCCTTGGCTACCACTGCCCCAGGGACTTTCACAGCAGAATTTCTCTCTCTTAATGGGACTCTACAGTAAAGTGATTATGGTCCCAGGCTCAGATACCTTTTTCACATAAGCTTTCTGGAATGACAGGAAGGAAAATGCATGTTACACCTCACCCACTCCCAACCAATAGGAATGAGTGTCAATGACAGGAGAGCAGTAGTTCTTCTACATCCTTCCTCTTCTCCTTGACTGGGGATAAGAGACACCAGAGGTTCAGTACTTCATGGTTCAGAAGAGGACATACTAGCACAGAGCTGATGAGCAGTAGCTTACAAGTTTGGTAAACTGTGCATAAGAGTTAATGCTGCTCTAAGTGTCTTCTGCACTTGCTTGTTTGGAAGAAAGGGAGTGGGGTATAGTCATGAGATAATCTGTGGCAACTGGTGGGAGGAGAGGTAGCCACAGGGCCAGCAGGAGTATCTGGTTCCCAATATGGATGTCTTATATTCCACTGGAGTGAAGCCTAGTTTCCCTAGATTACCTTAGGCTCTAGCCCCTTTTCACATCAGATTGATCAGAAACCACACCCCTTCTAGAACAGAAGATACAGAGTAAATTCTGTGAGGAGTTTCCTGGTGACTTTGCTCATCCCATGTAGGGTGACCAGACAACAAGTGTGAAAATTCGGGACAGGAGGTGGTGGGTAATAGGTGCCTATACAAGACAAAGCCCCAAATATTGGGACTGTCTCTAAAATTGGGACATCTGGTCACCCCAATACCATGGATTTTGCTGTGGAAGAGGAGGATCTAGTACATCCAGATATCAGACATGAACAGTTCCATTCTGTAAAAAGAGATGTACCAAAAAATTGTGTCACATGCCTGAATCTATCAACATTTTAACCTTGAATACAAGTGGTACTTGAAGTAAATAGCTTCTTTTTTTCCTGATTTTATTGCCTTTTATTTTTCTACAGTCATTCTTCTTCTTTTTAATAATGCATGTTTTCCTAGGTAGTTATTTAATTGTTCATTATCATAATTTAATTCTCTTTGAATTTGCCTGGGAACTTCAGAGTCTTGAAAATCTCTGTCAATAAATTCTTCAATCATGAAGAATAATCTCACTTCTTAGCAAAGAAATACACTGGGCAAATCCCCAAGATTCAAACGGCAATCAAGTAAGTGTCTGGCAGATTTATGTTAACAATCTGCCTGGGGCATCAGGTGATCAGGCTGAGGATCTTTAGGGGAGGAAATGAAGGAGCACACCAAGTGACTAAGTTTAAAACTTTATTAACCAAATAACAGTGGTGAGTGCTGAGTGTGCTCCACGTCACTCAGAGGGAGGAAGAAAGCGTTAGTGCCCAAACCCTAACCCACTTTCATACTTACACACGCACAACCCAAGGCTGGCCAAGCCTGGGTGTAATGTAAGAAGAAGAGGGAGAAGGGTAGACAAGAGTTCTGCCCTGTGCACAGGTCATCTAGGGTCCGCTGTAAATCTCCGACTTGCTTCAGTTCTCTTGAGGGTTTTAAGCCCTGGGTACTTCCGGGGGTATTTTTGTCCAGGGACCTTCACCCCCTGTGCTCTCACTATCAGTCCAACCTGGTCTTCTGCAACTCTCTTAGTTTTCTCAAAACACACCGGTTTCAGGGTTGTGAAACTGTTGTTTTTCAACTCACTGGCCTCTGCAATCTTACTGGTTTTGCAACTCCTTCAGTTCTGTCTGGCTCAGTTCTCCTTTCTCATGGCTGGCCGGGGTTGAGAAACAGGATTCTGGCTGTTTGGCAGCAAAGAGCTTGTTTTTATGAGCTGGCCTTGGGTGCAGTTTCATTCCTTATCTTTGGGGCCTAGCTGGATCATCGAGTTAACCCATTTCTTTCTCCCTTCATCCTCCTTCGGCCTCTTGTAACCTGCAAAGGAATCTTCCATTCAACACTCACACCTTTAACCCTTCCCAAGATACTTCCCAATGCATATAAAAGCGTTAGCAATATACAACGCTGGTACTTACCCAGGGGACCCCATGGAACGGGGGCCATTTGACTGTGACAAGTATGGTGGTGTTGGGGAGAGGCTTCCTTCATCACATGTGCTTACACTCAAAACTCAGTGGCACCGGAAGTAAACTACAGATAAAAAAAAAATCCATGACGACAGTCCATCAGTAATTACTCAAACTGGGATCTGATAAATCTGTCAGCTGTTTAAACATTACCCATGGTCATGAGGCCATCTAATGTTGGCTTATGTTGTGACTCTTTTCCTTGTTTTAAATACCTGGTATTTGACTTACATGAAGCATTTATTTAAGCAAAACCACTTGAACCTCATCCCTCTAAATAAGTATAATTTCTACTCCATATAAAATCTAGCACTGCCACTTAGAACCTGGAAAATAGGTTGTTATAACAATCTCTTTTCAAAATCACTGGTATCTGTCTTACTCATGCTTTGCCTATTAATATATGTGCATCTATTATATATCCTTTCTAAAGTGCTATTAATTGGAAGATAAATTGCTCTCTATATATATTTTAAAAAGCTTCCATAAGCAGCCATATTTTGCCTTTAAACACCATAAACAACTACATCCTGGTCTCTCTCAGATCTACACTATGAAGAATAAAGTCAAATTTACAATTGTCAGCAACAGGTTATCATTCTAAATGTTTTCTAAAAGGAATCCCAAACAAATAGGGGAACACTGATCCGGTCATTCATGTTTGATCTGTAGTTTAAAAACAAACAATCAAACCCTTCCCCACACAACTTTTTTCTCCTTTTCATTTTCCAAGAATCCAAAATATTCAGGGAAATATTTTTTTTCACAACAAATTAAGTGCAATTTGCTTTCCATATTCACTGGAAAAATTAAGTTGCTATACTCTAATTTTTTTTTTCTTTTAGACATAATAGCGGATCCCAAACTTTTTCTCTGTGTTGTACTGATTTGCAAAGCTGATTACTCCAAGTGTGAAACTTATTACCTAGTCAACAATGCATCTCCTTAACCTTTGACACATTTTTCAAAAATACCTTTCCTTCCATATATAACATATCATCATGTCTTATAGTTGTTTCCATAATGCTGGAAGATGAAAAAAATGTAGCCTGTGTCTTCAAAACAAAAATACAGAACAGCTCATAGATTTAGTTACAGAAAGAGATATGCCATAAAGTGACTGGATTGTTTTACACCAGGAAGGATATTAAGAGAGAGAAAATTGCTAAAATGATCAATTTATACATATCCCAATTGTTTTCTCAAATAAGTAAAGGCAGAAATAGACCAAGATAAATGCCAGAGACTTCTATTCTAATATTAAGTGTCATCACAAATCAGATATCCAAACTTACTTAAGGAAATTGGTCTTCAACTGTGATACCGTTATTATGGGCAAAATTGTGGCACGTAGCTATTGGATTGCATTGGGGGACAATATATTGCAACACTGCACCAGGAGGAGTTCAGGAAGGGATTGTCTCTCAAGAAGGGCTGTCAATTAACCACAGTTCACTCACGCGATTAACTAAAAAAAAATTAATCACGATTAATCACACTGTTAAACAATTGAATACCAATTGAAATTTATTCAATATTTTTGGATGTTTTTTCTACATTTTCAAATATATCAATTTCAATTACAACACAGAATACAAAGTGTACAATACTCACTTTATATTATTTTTATTACAAATATTTGCACTGTAAAATGATAGACAAAAGAAATAGTATTTTTCAATTCACCTCATACAAGTACTGTAGTACAATCTCTTTATCATGAAAGTGCAACTTACAAATGTAGCGTTTTTTTTGTTACATAACTGCACTCAAAAACAAAAAATGTAAAACTTTACAGCCTACAACTCCACTCAGTCCTACTTCTTGTTCAGTCAATTGCTAAGAGAATTATATGTGTCCAGCTCTGTTTTACCCACATTCTGTCATATATTTCATGTTATAGCAGTCTAGCAACATTACCTAACGCATGTTGTTTATTTTAACAACACTTTCATTGCAAATTTAACAAAATGTATAGAAGATACCACTGTGAAATTTCTAAAGATAGCTACAGAACTCGACCCAAGATTTAAGAATCTGAAATGTCTTCCAAAATCTGAGAGGGCCGAGGTGTTGAGCATGCTTTCAGAAGTCCTAAAAGAGCAACACTTTGATGCAGAAACTACAGAACCCAAATCACCAAAAAAGATCAGCCTTCTGCTGGTGGCATGTGACTTAGATGATGAAAATGATCATGTGTCGGTCCATACTGCTTTGGATTGTTATCGAGCAGAACCTGTCATTAGCATGGATGCATGTTTTCTGGTCATTGAACCACAAAGGTACATATGAATCTTTAGCGCATTTGTCATATAAATATCTTGTGACCCCGGCTACAATAGTGTCATGTGAACACCTATTCTCACTTTCAGGTGACATTGTAAATAAGAAGTAGGCAGCATTATCTTCTGAAAATGTAAACAAACTTGTCTGTTTGAGCAATTGGCTGAACAAGAACAAGGACTGATTGGACTTGTAGGCTCTAAAGTTTTACATTGTTTTATTGAATGCAGTCTTTTTGTATATATACTTCTACATGTGTAAGTTCAACTTTCCTGATAAAGAGATTGCACTGCAGTATTTGTATTAGGTGAATTGAAAAATACAATTTATTTTGTTTTTTACAGTACAAATATTTGTAATAAAATAAATATCAAGTGAGTACCGTACACTTTGTAGTCTGTGTTGTAATTGAAATCAATATATTTGAAAATGTAGAAAACATTCACAAATATTTAAATAAATGGTATTCTATCATTGTTTAAGAGCAATTAATTAATCATGCTTATTTTTTAATCACATGATTAATCGTGATTACTTTTTTTAATCACTTGACAGCCCTAGAAGCAACACAGTCTGTAGCACCTGTAGGTCCAACTGGTATCAATAAGATTTGTTAGTGCTGGACACTTCTGAGAATCAGGCCATCTATTTTCCATATTGCTCAGAACCCAGGAAGCCACAGAACGTTGTTAATATTGGCCATGAAGCAGAAATATCAATCCACTTGAAGAAGTCAGTTCCATTCCTATCAGCTACAGTGCAGTATATTAATCTGCTGAGGGAGGAGAGTTGCTTCTTTTAATGAGCTTTTTGCCCTGTAGATCTTTCTCCATGCTTACATTCCTGAGTGATTGAATGTGTCATTCACAGCTATGCACCCAATACATGCCAATATGTTAAAGATGGCCTCCCACTACATCTGTCCCCTTCCCTTTGTCTGAGATTAACATTTTGTAAAACATGAGTACGTGCAGTGGCATAAGTCAGCAGTGAGGGATTAGAGGTATCTATTTGTTTTTCCATTTAAGTAAAAATCATTATACAGCATAACAGCACAGTACAGTGTTGAGCTGGTGTACTTTGAAATGAACTCACTGGGGGACAAGGAGAATGGAATCTTCCCCTTGGGAAATTAAACACCTTCCATTTGCAATCTGTTGTGTTATAAAGGCAAAAAAAAAGTGTATTGGGTGTATTTTGTAAGTCCCAAGGTGCAGGCATTGATGACAGCTTTTTCCCAAGCTAGTGAAGGCTGGGTCTATAATGCAGATTTAAGTTGAGTTATCTACACTTGAAATAGCTTAGCTAAAGTGAGAACAGCTAGACTACAAAATAGTATTCAGCCTTGCACAGTGATTGTGTGAGCCACTGATGAGATAGTTTTAGCTGTAGCCTACACACTCTGATGGGCCAGCCATCAAAATGCTCATGTTAAAGTGTTGTGTGTGAGTATGAAGACTCAGGTTAGGGGCAACACTTGAATTATAACTGGAGTTAAGTCTGCCGTAAAGAAAAGCCCTTATGTGCATGTTTCTAACATCTGCTGTGACAGGATCCACTCCAAAATGGAACATCTGGAGGTGCCCAGATGTCATTTCCCTGCACTCAGTTGGCACACTATATGGCAACTGTTTGGGAGGAAATTCAAGATTTTGCATTGATAAGAGAAGCAGGGCAGCAGAGCAGATGGCTCAGAACTATCTTTATTGAAGGTGAACAAAGCAGGCTAGTGAATCAAACATGGTGGAAAAATTTATCCCTCATGTAGGTCCTTTGAGTTCAGTGGAGTGAAACCAAGAGCAAACATGGCCCAGGATCTGTAGCTAGGGAAGTCAAGGAGTCATACAGAACCCTCTCAGGCCAACAGCCATTAAATCTCTTGTATCTTTATTGACCAACGCACTTGGCAATTAATCTTCAACAAGATGAGAAATGAAATGTTAATGTCATAGAAAGTAATAGAAAACCGCATAGCCCCATCTCTTACATGAGGTTCCACCAGGAATATTATTGTTTATTAGTACAATGGATCCCAGCAATAATAAACCCTGATGGATATTCAGGATAGAAGCTTGAAAAAGCTTTGTCCTGGCAGAAACTATGAACAGCACAAACGACAGAAATAAAGTATCTGAAGGCAATTAATTAGCAATTAATGGTCAGTTGTCATATTATCCATTATTCTATTCTGTTCTGTTAAGGATATTTTTCTAATTATCCTAAGTGGAATATTTAAATATTTACAGATAATAGGACCATAGTAGCAAATTAGTTGTGGAAATAAAAACATTTTAAATTGCCAGAAAGAATTATTGTTCCCACCTCTCCACCATACATCAATGCTCCAGTTTTGCCAGCATTTCAGATAGATTCTCAGCTTTCCCCATTATGTTTGGGCTGCTGCAAATGGGAGCCACCATTCTTCTAGAAGGAGACTAACCCATACCATTTCCACCTCACATATTAGAAGGTGCCACTTATCTTCTGACAGGGAAAATGGATGAATTTGAACAGTGTTCTTTGAGATTGGCACAAATTACACCCACAGACTAAGATGAGAAACTCTTGTTTAGGCTCTATTTCTCTCAAAGTCTAGGAACAACAGCTTTCTCATACAACAGCTCTCCTAAACTGGGGTGTACAAGACCTGTGGCCTTGATGTCCCCCATTGCCGCTAAAATGGATAATAGCTATTTGTTTAATGCAAAGTCATTTTCTCACAAACCCAGTTTGGGTCATCCAATTTTCTTATCTGTGGCCATGTGATTAAAAAAGTAATTACTCTGTTGGTATTTTTAATGAAAACAATGCTATCTATCTACATCCATTAAGTGTATCATTGATCTTAGGTGCCATATGAAATGTTGATAGATGAATAATGTTGTGGATTTCAGTGTTTTACTTGAAACGGTTTATTTGAAATTGGTACTAACTATAACACTTCCACTGGAAATGTAGGTAACCTCCAGACCCTTCATTAACTGTGAGGATGGGAAGAATAAAACACACATGTTTGTATTTTCATTCATGTTATCTGTTCAAACTATAGATTGAATAAGACCAGTGACTTTGTGGGAGGATGTCTGAGCAAAAAACATCTCAACTCTTAACAATTTCAAATGTCTGTGAATGCTAACAGGCTGTGAATTCCACTTAATGGTGAAAATGTTTTGTGTTGTTTATTTTTCATAGCCACTGTAAAGGGGCTAGGCCGGGGCTCGACCCTCTCTGAGGCGGAGGGGAGCCACACCAGCTCACTACACACAGTTGACTTTGGGGAATTTGTCGAGCCACCGGAGTCTCCCTCAGCAGCCCTTGCAGTAACTGGAACGAGCACCGTAGGCTCAGGCCCTCAGGCAGGGGCTGAGCAGCACAGCATGTGTGAATTAGCCCAGACCTCCAAGGACCTGGAAGAGGGGGGGACTGCCATCCAGGAGTTGGGTGGCAGGGGGGACGCAGGCCCACCCACTCCACTGCGTCCCAGCCCAGGGCCCTGGCAGCGGCAAATGATCCGCTGCTGGGTCAGTGGGGATCCTGACCGCAAAACACTGACATGAGCTCTGCCAGAGTTACAGTCAGACTAGGGTCGGCTGCCCCCGGGCTACTTCCTAACTCCCCTCCTTCTGGTACCTGGGTCACGGCGGTGGTCTCCAGGGGGTCCAGCACCATGGGTTCCTCAGGGTAGTGGACAAGCGGCGGGCCCAGTAACTCCCCTGGATAGCTGGTGTAGGGCAGGTCAGTCTTGGCGTGGACTTGGGGCCGCGGGGTTTTCCCAGTCGCGGGCTGGGCTGGCTACATATGGCCTCCCCTGTGGCTGGTCCTCTAGTGAGCTCTGAGGGCCCGCCTTTATATTTTCAGGTCATGCTTTTCTACTTCCGGATCTCCACCTGTCCCTCTGAGGAATGGGCTCAGAGCTTCCTGGCTCCGCCCACTTTGGTGTCTGGAGGGGCTCGACCCTCTCCGGGGTGGCAGGGAGCCACACCGCCTCGCTACACCACAGATAATGTGCAATCAATGATGGATAGTAAAGCTTTCAAGAAGACTGAAGTATTTAGGGAGGCAATGATTGTAGTTCCACTGTTAGGGCTAGGTTGAGTTTGGCCAATATTATACTATATAAAATCATGTTAATTTCTCAAAAACATTTTACATATAAGCAAGAACAACAAAGATTCCAAAAGCAAGGTGGTGATCAATATAGTGCTGTCTGACATCAACTGTAACTGCTACAATTAGATTGATTTATGTAGCCCCTCTCTTGACATGTGGCTTAAGCCTCCTCCCCTTTCTCTCCCTGGTGCTTGCTATCACCAATATTTGGAATGACTTCTTTCCTCTCCTTCTGGGGGTTGGGTCCTGGTTTCTTTCCTGTCTCCTGGTGCCTCCTCCAATCCTTACTAATCCAGAAACTGCCCAGAGATGCTGCCCCTGGAGAATATTAATACTACAAGCTATCCAGGAGTTTAAATCCCATTACACAGGGGACAATAAAGTAAATAAAACAACTCCCAGCAAAGAAATGACACATCAAAAAATAACAGCATTACAAAGAGGGGAACCTTATGGGAACAGGGAAACAAGATCTGGGACAGGAAGGGGTTAAGGTTAACTGGTAATTAATAAACATTAATAAATAAACCAATCCCCTACTTCCCAACACTCAAGTTCCTATAAACCCCAGCTCCTTCTCTGGCACCTTTAAAATGTAGATGGTAGACTGATTTTGTGTATCTTGAGATGGTGTTGCAGCACTATGGCATTAGCCAGCTTACATAAAAATCCCCTTATTTTATCTTCATCCCTTGTCCTCTCTGGTTTCAGCTGGGCTTCTTGTTCCCTGGTCTGGAATCCTCCTAGGATCTTGGTAGATGGTTCTGGGTTGGATCTCCCCTCTGTCAGATGCTGGTCACTGAAGTGCTGGAACAGCTTGATCCATGCAACTAGATTTAACAGCAGTGTGGAAAGGGGGTGAGATTACCAAGTATTCCCTAACTATTTTATTTACTTTATTGTCTTGAATCCCAGCTTCCAAAAGAAAAAAATGACACTAAAAATTGTCTCACTGTTTGGAGCTGTGCAGTCTTGGTTCCAACAGATTGCTCATCCAGATCACCCCATGCAGAAGCCTCCCCTATTGGCCTCAGCAAGAGTTTTTAGTTCCTTCTGTCCACACCCAACTCCAAGCATGCTGGGAATGGCTTTGTAGTCCTTGTGGTAGAGCCCCATAGAGGTACAGTCTGGAGCTCCAGGAGCTGGCAAACTCCAAGTGGAGACCGCGGATACATTTTCTATGAACTTGACATTTTTAAGCCTGTATTCCCCATTGCATTATCATGGCCTATCTACATCTTTTGTTAAGTGTTGATCTCACTTATAGTTACAATCATGAATGTTACATTCCCTGAATGACTGATGTAGACTATGGTTGACTTAGGAGTTGAAATGGCCATCAACATCAGAAAACAAACAGTAAATCCTAGAAGTATCTGTGGAATTGTCAAACACCAATATGATCAACAGACACTCTTTTTCAGTTTCTGAGAGCTTCCTTTCAGTATTGGTTAAGGTTGCAGAGGCAAATGCAATCAATCTCTTCTTACCACCTTCCATCACATGCAATATCACTTTCCTCAGTCCCTATGGTGATGAGTCATTCCCTGGACAGTGGTTTGTGAGCGTAATGCAGCAGTATATTGCTAGCTAATAACTGTTATATGCATTTGTGTTAAAAGCAATATCACTACCTCATTCCTCAGAACACATCCAGGCCTTTTCCATCGGGAACAACTCACATATGGATGTGACTACAGAAAATGTTTCTGCAAAAATGTCTCCTAACTAATTTAATAGAACTAAATTTATTGAAATTCAGAAGCATTTTGAGACATTTTGCATGTGTAGGTTCCAGCATTTTTGGAGTAACCCTCAGCTTTCACAGCATATTCCAGGTATTCAATAATTCATTGTAAAAATTCCCTGAAACTCATTATCCCATTCGACTCAGTTCCCAAACTGTCATGAGCTAGAAAGCACATCTTCCATAGCAGTGGTGGACAACCTGCGGCTTGCACATGGCCTGTCAGGGTAATCTGCTGGCAGGCCGCCAGACAGTTTGTTTACATTTGCATGGCCACCTGCAGATCCCAGTGGCCACGGTTCGCCACTCCCGGCCACTGGGAGCTGTGGGAAGTGGTTCAGGCGGCCGATGAGTGGATTAGCTTGACGGGCCATGTGCTGCCTGTGGGCTGCGGATTCCCCACCACTGCTCCATAGTCTGTAGCTGTTTCTCTTCAGACATACCTATAATTAAAGTGTCATCAAGAAAACAAATTCAAGGTGTAGTCCAACACAGATAAAAAGTAGCAAACGCACCTGTAGCACCATAGACCTATTTATAGAACCTACACCATCTCCACTTGGTATTTACAGTCAGGTATTCATCATAGTCTGGATCTAGTTTAGGCAAAATACTTACTGCCACATGGACATCAGTTGTGTGGCTATATTAATATTTTGCATTTCCATGGAATTAAACATATTCCTGAGCATAAAGCCTGGAGCCCAAAGTGGGTATAAGGGCCAAATTTTTATGTATATAGCTTCCCTGTTACATCAGGTATTGCTGTATATAATGTAGTGATATGTCCACACAGACACAATAGGCCAGATCCTTAGATCCTAAATTGGCACAGATCAGTTTTGATTTCCCAGGAACTTTTCTGATTTATACCAGTTGAGATCTGGGCATATATTATGTATATGCATCTATTACTATAAAATATATTGCAAGTATCCATCCATCTGGTGTCCATATATCACTAATGCATTTTTCTTAACTGCCCACTGTTGGGAGAGCTTGACACTATACCACAGTCAGTTTACAGATTTAAGTCTTACAGAGAGTGAAACCAAAACATTCACTCAGCTTGTAAGTACCGGAGTTGCAAGTCGTGTTCTAAATCAAAACATTATCCAACCGAGTCTCAAAATGTTAAAGATTTGTGGCATTTAAAAAATCAATACCATTGGATCAACTCGAGCAACATTTACTCTTGGATTTTTATTAGTTGACATGTTCTATACACAGACCCTATATGATATTTTATTGTGTTCTAGAAGCCTAATAAATTAATAAAAAAGTTCATGCACTGCAGTAATTTTGAATTGTGCCTTTGGTTACCTTTTACCATCTGCTCAACAGGTACTGTACCTTCATTGGGATGCAGCTCACTTAAAACAACTGCAGGCACATAATGCATTCACTGACTGAGATGTTTTGTTTATGGATGACTGACTATGAGCCTGTGCATTTTTTCATACACATACTATATCCGTATAATTTAGTTTGTACTCTGAAACTGGATTTTACTGCACAGGGCAACACTGTTCAGTAATGTAAATATATTTTTTTAAATATCCCTAAATTAGTGTTAGCTTTCCTAAGCCATCAGGAAGGTCATATGTAACCCATGCCTCCTTGATGTGACATTCTGTCTCCCTCTAGTGGCACATGCCCCAGCTAGATATTGAGTCTGCTACCGCTTTGGCTAATAGGCATGTGGCTTTTAGCTCATGCAGTAGGGGCTCATGCATTAAGCTTCAGAGGTCTCAGGTTTGGTCCAATCCACTAACAACCTGGGTCTGTCGTCAATACAGAGACACATCTATTTACTGTGCCAGAAACTCATTTAACTTAATTTACAATTTTCCACAGCTGCACTTCAGAATTATCTTTATGAAAATTTCTCTCTCTCTGTACAGTGATTTCTAGCAAATGGAATTTTATTAATTTGGATTAATGCCACACTGAGAATTGAAATTCCTTATCCTAATATCACAACCCATACCTGGAATACTGGAGGGTTAACTGGAAAAAAAAAGTTGAGAATCTAAATATATGTTACTATAACAATAGCAACACAGGTTTCCAGGAAGACAACGCAGCCCATTGCATCCAGCCTTTAAAGAGGCTTCCAAAGTGACACAGTAAAAGGCAATTCAGAAGCTGTCAACACAATCATCTGTGGAGCCTGTTAGTAGGTAGACACAATAATGAAAGAATGACTTCTGCACCTTATTGTGTTTGTATAGTCGCATTCCATGGAACCATGGGTGTCCCAAAAGAGAAGAGTGAAATACAGTTCAAGAGCCATGCTTTAATAGTGGTTTAAAAGCATTCGCATGCATGTTTTAGTGTTCTGGACTCTGTATTCTCATAAAGGTGACAGGATTGTTGCATTTAAATCCAGCCAGGCAGTATTACCCTACAGTACTCTTGGAGATAAGTTCTAATGCTTTTCAATTAACCAAATGGCCAGTATAAAGTTATCGTGGAGTGCACAGACACAGACACTAATGTACATCCCGGCATCAGAACAAGACTGGACTGCTACTGTTGGCTAAAATGTACCCTTTGACATTTTATTTTTGTGAGGTATTTACTGCTTCATAGGGTTCTCCTTAGCTTCGCTTTTTTTAGCACCCACCCTGAAGGACTTTTCTGTGGAACTACTGGAACATCCCCAGACTCCGAGGCTGCAACAGGTTCCTATGTGATTTCTATGAAATGCCACTGGATAGCTTTACAACAAAGAAACAACCAACCAACCAGGTCCCATACCGTTTACCAGTCCTCCAGGTACCCATTTCACTTCACAGCCATCGTTGTGAATCTACATTAAGTCTCTGACCTCAAAAGAATGATGATGGTATGTCCGTCAATTATTGGATTACACTTGAGGCAATATCAGGACGTAGCTGGTCCCAGCAAGGACATGAAGATCACTTCAAGCGTTGCAGGTGACTTCTGGGTAGTAGCATGTGTTGTGTTTCTATAGACAAGAAAGAAATTGTCTAATGTCTACTAATGACTCAAAATAGACCTGTGAGCTTTAAAGGCATACTTAAGTGTCTGTACAAAAAGTAATCCATTGAGAGTTCGCAAACATTTAAAGAGACAGGACATCACATAATTGAATCCATATTAGTCCTTTTGCTAGCACAGCTATGCTGGTTAGGGTTGATTTTTTTCACACTCTTAACAGACAGTTATGCTCACAAAATCTTTTAAGTATAGATCAGGGCTTAGTGTTTTTTAAATTGGAGAGGATTGTTCCTTGTGGGACTCCACCCTTAAAAAGGCCAAATTTTGCCATTAGGACCCCTTTTGCTCATTCCAAAATGAGGGATTCAAGTTTTCTGAGCACGTTCCCATCCAGCCTACCACAACTGGAGTGGACTAGAGCTGCCCAGAGGATGACAATGCCTTTTTGCTGGACCTTTCAACTTTCAAAATTTGTTTTGTTCTGCGTTGCAAAGAAAATAAAATCTTTTGAATTTTTTCACAAAAATGGAATAGTATCAAAATGTTGAGGGTTTTTTTTTTTTTTTAAATTGAACCCGAAACTTTTTGATCTGAAAAAGCTTTTTTTGTATCCAGGGCTTTCTAGTCACTTCTGACTACAAATAGTCAGACTTTCACACTCTATTCTAAGAAGTTAGGACATTGGCCGGGGATATGGAAATTTCAGGTCTGAGTCCCTGCTCTCCCTGCTTCAATATTATTTCATCTCATAGCTAGCTAGAAATTTGTGAGTTTCTTTCTGATCAGAAGTGACCAGAGAGTCCTGGACCTAGACTACTTCTTTGAAACTGATATGTGTCCACAAATCATTTAGTTTAAATTAAATTTAATTTCATCCCAAATGTTCTGAACATTTACCCAGCAATGTGAGTATGGATTCATTCCCCCTGTTCATGAGGAAGAAGAGGTCATCTCATCAATTTCAACAGCACTGTCTCTGTCCTATTGACTGGCTTAAAACTCAGTTGCTACAGGGACCTAGGATACTAGTTGTGGATAGGTAGTTAGAGCAGGGACTTTGCTAGCTGCTCAATTAGTCTGCTCAGGACTCTTTCACTCCCACAGATTCCTCTTTTCTCTCACCTAATCCTCTCTGCAGAACAGATCACAAGTTCCCTACAATTATTCACACTAATTTCTCTGTGGGTGCAAGCTAGTGACCTGCAAAGCCTACTTCCATCTCATAATGTCAGGCGGCCTGTTGTCCACATTTTAGTCTTTGGGAACCAGTGAGGTTAAGCTTGTTCCATCCAACCCTCTGCACACTCAAATGGAATGTCACCAGGAGCGTTCATAGCTTGTCCACCACCCCATCTAGCAACAAGCAGAAATACTTATTAAGCACATTTACCTCCTTTTTGATCTGATGCACCACAGCAATAGGAAGTCACTGTAACCACAACTGTGATTTACATTCTTTTTGGCAGCCCCAGAGCCCATATCTAGTAGGAATGGACTAAACTGTCTTCTGACTCCTAAAGTTGATTGTTTCAGGGGCGGGCTCTGAGTTACTACAGAGAATTCTTTCCTGGGTATCTGGCTCGTGAATCTTGCCCACATGCTCAGGGTTCAGCTGATCGCTATATTTGGGGTCGGGAAGGAATTTTCCTCCAGGGCAGATTGGAAGAGGATTTAGCTCTATAATGAAACAGAAATTTCAATTTAAGAAATCCTATCCACAAGCACCATATTACATTGCATTTAAAAAAAAAAACAACTCTGAAAAGATCATCAAAAGGCAGAACAATGTAAAAACAAAGTGTTTAAAGGGGATAACAGCAGAGATGGTGGCAGTAACAAGAATTATCTCCCCTACAATGTCCTTAAAACACAGGAAAATTGTCCATCACATAGAGGTTGCCTCCTTTTCTTTTACCTCTGCAAAGCCAGCCGCTATTAGTGACGCTGCCACAGAAGATATTATTTGTATAAGATTATTCCCTTGTGGGAATTTATACAAGGATATGATGTCATGGAAAAAACAGTCAGATTAGCAATCCTTGAATGGAAAATAAATTGATTAGTTACTCAATTTGGCCACTATTTAGTTAATAGAATGAAGACTCAGAATTAAGATTTCTCTTAACTCCATCTCTTTATTAGCTGTTTGCTGGTCTGCATTATGGCTATGTTAAATCTGTTACTAATTTTAGCATACATAATCTTCAGTGTATTTCTTTGTGCCTCACTTAGAAACATGGAAAAGTGATGACAGGAATGATGGTCTATTACTTTCCAACCCCTGCCATTTTGGTTAGCTTTATAATCCTTTGCATGGGAAGAATCCAACGTTCTGTTCCCACTATCTGATTAATACTTCAGCTTTAGTTTAGGTTTAAAAAGAAGAATTTGCATTGGATTAAACACACACCCCTAAAGAAAAAAAAAACAAACAACAATCAGAACTTATCATTCCTATGCAGGGCCATCATCTATTGTAATTACTGTAGTATTTACTGTCAGCTGTCAGTATTCTTTTTGTTCCTAATGTTGAAACTTCTAATTTGTTTATTTATTAATTATTACATTTGGACTTGCGTGGCTGCAGTTTGATTGTGGCAAGACTTCAGTTGCTGAATTTCTGTTTTAAATGTACAAGGACAAAGCCACTGATGGTTTCTCTTTTGGATTCTGGAGTCAGACCCAAGGTTTCAGAACTATGGTTAGTGGAGCATGTGCTGACGGTCCACAGAGAGCTGGCTGGCCATTTGGTGCTGGCTGTTTTCCTTGTTTCTAGGTGCTAAATTTCATTAAGAGACATCTAAAATACATTACATATTTTTCCACTATGACTTTTCTATCTCAACAAATTCTATAGTTCCAATATGGATGTTAGGAGATCATGAATGGGGGGAGGGAGGAGGGCAGGGGAGAATGTGTATAACACCATTTTCCTATTAAGAAGTGGGCAACACTATGAAAATATTTGAGGGCTCGTGGACTCTAGGAATAGGGAGTATTTTATACTTTCAAAGTTTTCCCTGCTCACTTGCAGTAGCCCATACCCTCACAGCACCTTCCCTCCTACCCAGGCCCTGAATCGCCATGCTATTTTCCCTACTTCTCTTCCAACAATCTCCCTCCCAAGTCTGCAACCTTGGTCTAAGACACTTATGTGGCCCTCATCACAAGTGACTGAGTTCAATCAGAATGGGATGGGGAGCTTATCAATTCCAATATTCTTATGTTGTCATGAAAGTGGACATCATGTAGTACAGTGACAATGCATCATCTTGTGTGATGGGGCATGGCCTATGGTATAAAATGGGGACAAGGGACTACATGTATCTTTAAAAGAGTCCTTCAGTGAAATCCTGACCCCAGTGTAGTCAGTGGAGATTTGATATTGACTTCAATGCAGCCAACCAGGATTTCATCCAATGTCTCCAAATATATCCATAGTAAGGCAAGAAAATTGAGAGAGAGCGTGAGAGAGAGACAGCACGCACACACATTCTGGGGCTTCAACAGTGGGAAGAAAACTGAGTAAACTATTTGGTTTTCTCTGAATTCTGCCTTTAGAACAGTGGTTCTCAAAGCCAGTCCACCACTTGGCCCGCGCCGCTTCCCTCAGCCCCCATTGGCCTGGAGCGACGGACCGCAGGCTGTGGGAGCCGTAATCGGCAGACCCTGCAGATGCGGCAGGTAAACAAACCGGTCCAGCGTGCCAGGGGCTTTCCCTGAACAAGCGGTGGACTTTGAAAACCACTGCTTTAGAAGGAAAGTCAGTGCCCAGATCTTCCTTTTCCCCTGGAAAGAGAGGTGAAGGCAACAGATTCTTCATTTTCCACCTCTCTGCACAAAATAGGAGGCAGTTCTTCCTATTTTTTAAAAAAGGGAAACAGATAGGTGCCTCACATTTCAGAAAACAAATGTTTTCCAATCAGGTGACAATGCAATTTTTTGTAGACTTGGCATTAGCTACCTAACTGAAGATAGATATTTTTTGCCATTTCTTTCACAGTTATCAGTAACAAATGACATTGGTTTCAAGTACCTTCTTTCAAACGCATAGCACCTTCTAAAACAGAGTTCTGCAGAAATAATCCTTAACGCAACTGTAACAATTACGTGCTCCTTTCCAAATAAATTATCAAGTCTCTTGCCTTCCCAGTTCAATATTCCTCAATCTTGTTAATATTTTAGTACACTCTAGTTCTTCCGCAGAGATTCCTTTTCTCTCACTCTTCTGTAATAGGCCAAATAGCTCTTCAAAGTGTGCTCCTGATTTCTGTGGTGTTCCCACATTTGATAATGAAATTAAACATATGTAACTAGGTCCAGATCACTGAAGACTGATGCAAAGAATTCATTTTGTTTCTCCACAGTGACCTTATCTTCCTTGAGTGCACCTCCATCATCCAGTGTCCCCATAGATTGTTTGGCAGGCTTCTGATTCTGATGTACTTAAATAAATATGGTGCTGTTAGTTTTTGTGTCTTTTGCTAGCTGCTTTTCAAATTCCTCTTGGGCTGCCTAATTATACTTGTACCCTTGACTTGCCAGAGTTTATGTATCTTTCTATTTTCCTTGGTAGGTTTTGACTTGCAAATTTTAACAGATGCCTTTTTGCCTCTAACCTTTTTTACTCTGTTCTTAAGCCATGGTGGCTTTAAAAATTGGGGTATGCATTAATTTCAGGCTCTACTGTGCTGTTTTTAAATAGTTTCTTTGGAGCTTACAGGCATTTCACTAATAACTGTTCCTTTTAAGTTCCATTTAACGAGTCTCCTCATTGTTGTGTAGTTCCCGTTTTGAATTTAAATGCTTTTGTGGTGGGTTACCCCCTAAAGGATATTAAATTTAATTATATTATAGTTAGTATTACTAAGCAGTTCAGAAAAAGTCACCTCTTGGACCAGATCCCATTTGTCACTTAGGACTAAAGAACTGCCCCTCCACTTGTGGGTTCCAGGACTAGTTGATCCAAGTCCTTAATGGTGTCTAGAAATTTTATCTTTGCATCCCATCCTGAGGTGCCCTTGTAGACTGGCTAGATCAGCAGTGGGCAACCTGCGGCCCACACGCAGCCAGTTAGGATAATCCGTTGGCAGGTCGCCAGACAGTTTGTTTACATTTGCACAGCCGTCCACAGCTCCCAGTGGCTGCGGTTCACCATTCCTGGCCAACAGGAGCTTGGGAAGCAGCGGGCAGCACGTCTCTGTGGCCCGCACCGCTTCCTGTGGCTCCCGTTGACCAGGAATGGCGAACCAGGGCCACTGGGAACTGCAGGCTGCCATGAAAATGTAAACAAACTGTTTGGTGGCCCACCAGCGGATTACCCTAATGGGCCATGTGCAGGTTGCCCACCACTGGGCTAGATCATGGGGAGGCCTTATTTCTCAGAAGACAGGATTATGGAGGTAAATTAATCAGCAGGGTGAAAAGAGTGCTAATTAAGATAGGTAAATCAATAAATTAAGAGAAAGGGAGATAACACAAACATCCCATTTGGAATTATGACTAACTGAGATATGTGAGTAACTAAGTAAGTCAGTAAGCTGAGAGAGATTGATTGTCATAATTCCACCAACTTTCTGTGGTGCCTATTATAGTGATATCCTCATTTAGCACCAGGCATTCAGATTCTCCTCTCTTAGTATTTAGATGTCTAGCATTGATTACAAACACTTCTAAAATTTGCCAATATTTAGTTGTGTGCCTTCATGTGATGTAATTGAATTGAACTCATTTTCGTCTGGCTGTTTCTCTTCAGTTCCAACCTGTACTTCATCAGCTTCTATCCTTTCCTCTTTACTAGGATAGGGTATCCCCTTTAACAAATCTTTCCCCAAGGGATATGTCCATCCAAGTCATCTGTTCCTCCGCACCTATCAGCTTTCCCCCGGCCTTTAGTTTTAAAAAATTCCTCTATGAACTTTTTAATTTTACATGCCTGCCAATCCGCTTCTATTTAGTTTTAGGTGCAGCCCATCCATCCTGAATAGGCTCATCCTTTCTCAAAAGGTTCCCCAGTTCCTAATAAACCTAAATTTCTACTCTGAAGACTGTCACTTTGTGTGTGCATTCAGACACTGTAGTTCTGCTTGTCTAACTTACCCTGCATGTAGAACTGGAAGCATTTCGGAAAATGCTACCAGGGAGGTCCTTGAGTTTAATATCTTACCTAGATGTCTAAATTTGGCCTCTAGGACCTCTCTGCTACCATTCCCT
This sequence comes from Lepidochelys olivacea, assembly GCF_965140295.1. Classification (NCBI taxonomy): domain Eukaryota; kingdom Metazoa; phylum Chordata; order Testudines; family Cheloniidae; genus Lepidochelys; species Lepidochelys olivacea. Next base: position 175,790,068 of record NC_140411.1, read on the forward strand.
AGATCACTGGCACCTATGTGTACTATGGCCTCAGTGCATCTAAGCCTATCCAGACGTCTCAAGAGGTCTCAAGAGGTCCACGACTTCCACACCCCTCAGGTAATTTACATGTGGTTCTGCCACTCTCAAAACCCCAAGTATTTATATTGCTAATAATTGAATCCCCCATTATTATCTATCTCTTCTGAATAACTGGGGTCACCACCCTAAAGGGTATCCTATTACAAGAGGATTCTGTAACATCAAATGGAAGTAGGGTTCCAACTATAGGATTGTTTACCAGCTTGATGATCTCCTTTTCCGAGACTTTCCTCTTCCTCAACAGCAAACAGGCTGTCAGAATGGGGATGGGACATCTCTTCTGTGTTCCAGAATGTCTCCACTGTGTATCTCTCTGTCTCCCTCCTCCAGTTCAGTCACTCTGGTCGCTAGAGCCTGTACTCGGTCTCTGAGACCCATGAGTAGCTAGTACAGAAGGCACACATATTCCTCCTGTCCACAAGGCAGGTAATCATACATGCTGCATTCAGTACAATAAACTGCCCTCCCCCCGGATCCCCTTCTGTGTCTGGATTTCTGTCTGCATTATTTTTACTCTTGCAGGGTTCTATACACCTTTTGCGTGTTTGGGCTTTTTTGGGGGGGGTATGTTTGTTATCCCAGAGAGAAGGCTAGTGCCAGCTTTTCTAGCCAGGGCCACACACAGGGGTCTAAGACCAGAATAGACATTAATGTCCTTCTCCAGCTAGGTCAAGGCATATTCTGGAATGTTAGTTAGTCTTAGATTAAAGGAAAACAGCTCTTCCATCAATGTCTTAAAGCAAAATTAACCCACAACGCCAATTCTCTCTCATGTCAATCTCACTATTTCATTATATGTTATAATTGGGATGATTTGATACGTTTAGACCCATTGATCTATTGATGAAATCCCAATAGTGATCTTGAGTTGATTGTTGTATTGTTCCATTTTTAATTACCTTAGTGAAATTATAATAGTTTGGCTTCAGTGATATACTTGTTTAACTTTATACTTGCTTCTTTATTTTTTAAAAAAATCCATAAACTGAACTGGTTTATTATTTCAGTTTGTAACATGGCCCAAATAACTCCTAGAACAAAGATTATTTAGCCAAAATATTTTGCTCAATTTCTAAATTAACACTTTATCCCTCACAACCGATAACATGCATCCTAGAGTTCTGATTTTCTGAATACAAAATCTAAGGACTCAGACTTATGATTAAATATGAGCTGGAGAGGCAGGGCTAGCTGTCCAACTTAGTGGACAAAATCCTGATCTGGTTCCCTATCCATGAGGATCCAGTGAGGCTACTGGAGTAGCCTGTCACCATAGGGCTGATCTCATTCTATCTAGATTTAAAAAATAACTATAGCACAAAGTAGCAGTCACAGATACTGTTAAAAAAACAGCAAAAATTAAAAACAAGAAATTTGCCATATTTAACACACACACACACAAAAGCAAACTACTACCCGTCTTCCCACATAGTGAAATCACAGATGGAGTTCAGCTTTTATAAAAGGTTGATATTGCTTAAATTAATAAATAACTACACATGATTTCATTTCAAAGGAAAGCTGAGACTATTAATAAGAACATTAATACCCCTCAGTGTGAGATCAACAGAGAGGAGACTGGATAATTGAGAAATAAGAGTGTGTGGCAGCTGGGGCCTGGCAACTAAGCCCTGGTCTACACTAGGACTTTAGGTCAAATTTAGCAGCGTTAAATCAATGTAAACCTGCACCCGTCCACACAATGAAGCCCTTTATTTTGACTTAAAGGGCTCTTAAAATCGATTTCCTTACTCCACCCCTGACAAGTGGATTAGCGCTTAAATCGACGTTGCTGGCTCGAATTTGGGGTACTGTGGACACAATTTGATGGTATTGGTCTCCGGGAGCTATCCCAGAGTGTTCCATTGTGACCGCTCTGGACAGCACTCTCAACTCAGATGCACTGGCCAGGTAGACAGGAAAAGAACCGCGAACTTTTGAATCTCATTTCCTGTTTGGCCAGCGTGGCAAGCTGCAGGTGACCATGCAGAGCTCATCAGCACAGGTGACCATGATGGAGTCCCAGAATCGCAAAAGAGCTCCAGCATGGACCGAACGGGAGGTACGGGATCTGATCTCTGTTTGGGGAGAGGAATCCGTGCTAGCAGAACTCCGTTCCAGTTTTCGAAATGCCAAAACCTTTGTCAAAATCTCCCAGGGCATGAAGGACAGAGGCCATAACAGGGACCCAAAGCAGTGCCGCGTGAAACTGAAGGAGCTGAGGCAAGCCTACCAGAAAACCAGAGAGGCGAACGGCTGCTCCGGGTCAGAGCCCCAAACATGCCGCTTCTATGATGAGCTGCATGCCATTTTAGGGGGTTCAGCCACCACTACCACAGCCGTGTTGTTTGACTCCTTCAATGGAGATGGAGGCAATACGGAAGCAGGTTTTGGGGACGAAGAAGAAGATGATGAGGTTGTAGATAGCTCACAGCAAGCAAGCGGAGAAACCGGTTTTCCCGACAGCCAGGAACTGTTTCTCACCCTGGACCTGGAGCCACTACCCCCCGAACCCACCCAAGGCTGCCTCCTGGACCCAGCAGGCGGAGAAGGGACCTCTGGTGAGTGTACCTTTTAAAATACTATACATGGTTTAAAAGCAAGCATGTGAAACGATTACTTTGCCCTGGCATTCGCGGTTCTCCTAGATGTAGTCCTAAAGCCTTTGCAAAAGGTTTCTGGGGAGGGCAGCCTTATTGCGTCCTTCATGGTAGGACACTTTACCACTCCAGGCCAGTAACACATACTCAGGAATCATTGTAGAACAAAGCATTGCAGTGTATGTATGCTGGCATTCAAACAACATCCGTTTTTTATCTCTCTGTGTTATCTCAGGAGAGTGAGATATAATTCATGGTCACCTGGTTGAAATAGAGTGCTTTTCTTCAGGGGACACTCAGAGGAGCCCATTCCTCCTGGGCTGTTTGCCTGTGGCTAAACAGAAATGTTCCCCGCTGTTAGCCACAGGGAGGGGGGAAGGTTGAGGGGGTAGTCACGCGGTGGGGGGAGGCAAAATGCGACCTTGTAACAAAAGCACATGTGCTATGTATGTAATGTTAACAGCAAGGTTTACCCTGAAAGAGTGTAGCCACTGTTTTATAAAATGTGTCTTTTTAAATACTGCTGTCCCTTTTTATTTCTCCACCAGCTGCATGTGTTTCAATGATCACAGGATCTTCTCCTTCCCAGAGGCTAGTGAAGATTAGAAAGAAAAAAAAACGCACTCGCGATGAAATGTTCTCCGAGCTCATGCTGTCCTCCCACACTGACAGAGCACAGACGAATGCGTGGAGGCAAATAATGTCAGAGTGCAGGAAAGCACAAAATGACCGGGAGGAGAGGTGGCGGGATGAAGAGAGTAAGTGGCGGGCTGAAGACAGGGTTGAAGCTCAAATGTGGCGGCAGCGTGATGAGAGGAGGCAGGATTCAATGCTGAGGCTGCTGCAGGACCAAACCAGTATGCTCCAGTGTATGGTTGAGCTGCAGCAAAGGTAGCTGGAGCACAGACTGCCACTACAGCCCCTGTGTAACCAACCGCCCTCCTCCCCAAGTTCCATAGCCTCCACACCCAGACGCCCAAGAACGCGGTGGGGGGGCCTCCGGCCAACCAGCCACTCCACCACAGAGGATTGCCCCCAAAAAAGAAGGCTGTCATTCAATAAATTTTAAACTTGTAAACTTTTAAAGTGCTGTGCTTAAAGTGCTGTGTGGCATTTTCCTTCCCTCCTCCACCACCCCTCCTGGGCTACCTTGGTAGTCATCCCCCTATTTGTGTGATGAATGAATAAAGAATGCATGAATGTGAAGCAACAATGACTTTATTGCCTCTGCAAGCAGTGATTGAAGGGAGGAGGGGCGGGTGGTTAGCTTACAGGGAAGTAGAGTGAACCAAGGGGAGGGGGGTTTCATCAAGGAGAAACAAACAGAACTTTCACACTGTAGCCTGGCCAGTCATGAAACTGGTTTTCAAAGCTTCTCTGATGCGTACCGCGCCCTCCTGTGCTCTTCTAATCGCCCTGGTGTCTGGCTGCGCGTAACCAGCAGCCAGACGATTTGACTCAACCTCCCACCCCGCCATAAACATCTCCCCCTTACTCTCACAGATATTGTGGAGCACTCAGCAAGCAGTAATAACAGTGGGAATACTGGTTTCGCTGAGGTCTAAGCGAGTCAGTAAACTGCGCCAGCGTGCCTTTAAACGTCCAAATGCACATTCTACCACCATTCTGCACTTGCTCAGCCTGTAGTTGAACAGCTCCTGACTACTGTCCAGGCTGCCTGTGTACGGCTTCATAAGCCATGGCATTAAGGGGTAGGCTGGGTCCCCAAGGATACATATAGGCATTTCAACATCCCCAACAGTTATTTTCTGGTCTGGGAATAAAGTCCCTTCCTGCAGCTTTTGAAACAGACCAGAGTTCCTGAAGATGCGAGCGTCATGCACCTTTCCCGGCCATCCCACGTTGATGTTGGTGAAACGTCCCTTGTGATCCACCAGAGCTTGCAGCACTATCGAAAAGTACCCCTTGCCGTTTATGTACTCGGCGGCTTGGTGCTCCGGTGCCAAGATAGGGATATGGGTTCCGTCTATGGCCCCACCACAGTTAGGGAATCCCATTGCAGCAAAGCCATCCACTATGACCTGCACATTTCCCAGGGTCACTACCCTTGATATCAGCAGATCTTAGATTGTGTGGGCTACTTGCACCACAGCAGCCCCCACAGTAGATTTGCCCACTCCAAATTGATTCCCAACTGACCGGTAGCTGTCTGGCGTTGCAAGCTTCCACAGGGCTATCACCATGTGCTTCTCAACTGTGAGGGCTGCTCTCATCTTGGTATTCATGCGCCTCAGGGCAGGGGAAAGCAAGTCACAAAGTTCCATGAAAGTGCCCTTATGCATGCGAAAGTTTCGCAGCCACTGGGAATCGTCCCAGACCTGCAACACTATGCGGTCCCACCAGTCTGTGCTTGTTTCCCGAGCCCAGAATCGGCGTTCCACAGCATGAACCTGCCCCATTAGCACCATGATGCATGCATTGGCAGGGCCCATTCTTTCAGAGAAATCTGTGTCCATGTCCTGATCACTCACGTGACCGCGCTGACATCGGCTCCTCGCCCGGTATCGCTTTGCCAGGTTCCGGTGCTGCATATACTGCTGGATAATGCGTGTGGTGTTTAATGTGCTCCTAATTGCCAAAGTGAGCTGAGCGGCCTCCATGCTTGCCTTGGTATGGCGTCCGCACAGAAAAAAGGCGCGGAACAATTGTCTGCCGTTGCTCTGACGGAGGGAGGGGCGACTGAGGACACGGCTTACAGGGTTGGCTTCAGGGAGCTGAAATCAACAAAGGGGGTGTCTTTACATCAAGGAGTATTTCAGGCAGGACTTCAAAGAGGGTTCCAATAAGAAATGGTGCACCTAAGTTATCGTTCTTATTGGAACAAGGAGGTTAGCCTGGCCTCTGATTGATACATGGCTAGATTTTCCTCGCTGCACCTTCTCTGTGAGTGACTGCAGTGTGACCTAGAGGAATAAGTCCCCTAGACAGGGGAGGAGGCAAATGAGTACAAAACAAATCTGGTCTATTTCTTGTTTTGATCCACTCCATCTGTCTTTTACATCTTTGGCTGGCAGCAGACGGTGCAGAAGGACTGCATGCCATCCACATCTCATGGCTGCTCGGCAGAAGATGGTACAGTACGACTGCTAGCAATCCATATCGCCTGCCTGCTCACCATAAGACAATTCAATAGGACTGACTGCAGGACTAAAGAGAATGACCTGGTCAAGTCACTCCAAATTTAGTCCCTGCGCCCATGTCTGCCCAGGCGCTCCCAGCCGACATGGCCAGGAGCACCTTGGACATGACGAGGACAACTACCAGTCATACTGCACCGTCTGCTGCCAGAAGCCAATGGGTTGCTGCTACTGTGTAGCAAAGCCGTACCGCGTCTGCCAGCACCCAGGAGACATAGGGTGACGGTTACCTGAGTGGGCTCCATGCTTGCCGTGGTATGGCGTCTGCACAGGTAACTCAGGAAAAAAGGCGTGAAACGATTGTCTGCCCTTGCTTTCACGGAGGGAGGGAGGGAACGGGGGCCTGACGATACGTACCCAGAACCACCCGCGACAATGTTTTAGCCCCATCAGAGTGCTCCATTGTGACTGCTCTGGACAGCACTCTCAGATGCCCGATTGTTTGCCGTTGCTCTGACACAGGGAGGGGCGACTGAGGACATGGCTTACAGAGTTGGCTTCAGGGAGCTAAAATCAACAAAGGGGGTGTCTTTACATCAAGGAGTATTTCAGGCAGGACTTCACGGAGGGTTCCAATAGGAAATGGTGCATCTAAGTTATTGTGCTTATTGGAACAGGAAGGTTAGCCTGGCCTCTGATTGATACATGGCTAGATTTACCTCGCTGCACCTTCTCTGTGAGTGACTGCAGTGTGACCTAGAGGAATGAGTCCCCTAGATGCGGGGGGGGAAAGCAAATGAGTACAAAACAAATCTGGTCTATTTCTTGTTTTGATCCACTCCATCTATCTTTTACATCTTTGGCTGGCAGCAGATGGTGCAGAAGGACTGCATGCCATCCACATCTCATGGCTGCTCGGCAGAAGATGGTACAATACGACTGCTAGCAATCCTCATCTCTTGGCTGCCTGGCAGAAGATGGTACAGTACGACTGCTAGCAATCCGTATCGCCTGCCTGCTCACCATAAGACGGTTCAATAGGACTGACTGCAGGACTAAAGAGAATGACCTGGTCAAAGTCACTCCAAATTTAGTCCCTGCGCCCATGTCTGTCCAGGCGCTCCCAGCCGACATGGCCAGGAGCACCTTGGACATGACGATGACAGCTACCAGTCATACTGTACCATCTGCTGCCACAAGGCAAGGGGTTGCTGCTTCTGTGTACTGCCGTACCGTGTCTGCCAGCATCCAGGAGTCACAGGGTGACGGTTACCTGAGCGGGCTCCATGCTTGCCGTGGTATGGCGTCTGCACAGGTAACTCAGGAAAAAAGGCGCAAAACGATTGTCTGCCCTTGCTTTCACGGAGGGAGGGAGGGAACGGGGGCTTGATGATATGTACCCAGAACCACCCGCGACAATGTTTTAGCTCCATCAGCATTGGGATCTCAACCGAGAATTCCAATGGGCAGCGGAGACTGCGGGAACTGTGGGATAGCTACCCACAGTGCAACGCTCCGGAAGTCGACTCTAGCCTCGGTACTGTGGAAGCGCTCCACCGAGTTAATGCACTTAATGCACTTAGAGCATTTTCTGTGGGGACACACACACTTGAATATATAAAACCGATTTCTAAAAAAACGACTTCTATAAATTCGACCTTATTCCGTAGTGTAGACATACCCTAAGCCTTCCCTCTGTATAAGGATAGTGACTACAGGTAAATGAGAACCACATTTTCCATGTTGTGGGAAAATCTGCCATTTCAAAATGGTTTTTTTTGTTCTGAAACTGAACACACATAAAAAAACACATATCCATTAAATGAAATGTGAAATAAATTCCTAAATTTGTTTGGGTCCATCAAAATACTTTACTTTAGTAAAACTGAAAAGTTTTGTTTCATTTCCAACTTTTTAAGCTTAAAAAAAAATTCATTGTGTTTCAAAAAGTTGTTTTGAAAAAATGAAATATACTTATTTTTGGTGGTTTTTGTTTTGAGACAAAATGTAATGAAAATTGACATCTTTCACAATACATCAATTTTGACAAAACGTTTTTTGTAATTTTTTTATTCAAAATGTCAACCAGTTTAAAAAATATCATCCAAATTCTGGGTCCACCTACTGGTAGGAAAGATACGTTACCCATTATCTGGACTGTCAAAGAGTGATGATGAGGAAACCAAAATCATCAAATGGAAGTAGAATAATTATAAGCTTATACATAAGATCTAGGGTGAATTCTGAGGAAAAACTAGGTCTAAAAAAGGACCTTGCGTTTACATTTTTTTCTTTATCAAAGTGCACATAAGGAGATGATGATTTCTGGAAATCAAAAAGACTTTCAGACTAAAAGTGAGCCATCAAAACTGTTTTCATGATGGTTAGTTGCTTATTTTTTTTATATCTTGAAAATGCATACATTCTTTTAGAGAACACACAACATGCAATTTTGTATAAATACAAAAAGATCTTACTGAATTCATAGCATATTGAAAACTACAAGTGCTGCTGATGCTTTGAAAAATTCAATATTTTTTTTAAATAATGGCATATTCCATTTTGTAGGGTAACAGATTGATTGAGTAAAAGGATCTATTTTATTTAGCTGCAGAACTTGCAAGTTTCATTCTCATAGCTACAGGTTAAATCAATATAATCATAATTAGTATCATGCAATATTTCATTTGAAAATCTGGTAGCACTTACTACTAATGTAAGTGATGAAAAGTGGCAGTCTCCCTCTTACAGTGAAAATTTTAATTAGTTTAAGAAAGAAATATTGTTTAAATTAAGTCTGAATGGTGAAAAATAATGCCCATCTATAATGCTAGGATGTCTTCCTTTTAACATTAATGGACCTGGAAGTTGAAGTTGTTAATTATTTTGTTTCTTACTAAAGATGGTTCAAATCTAGAAGCTGAAGTCCAGATTTATTTGAATTTCAAGGAGTTCAGATCCAGATCCAGACCCTCCTCCCCATCTGAATCTCCCCTTGGAATTTCTAGTTCTGCATCTGACCCAGAATTAGAAAGAGTTTATTTTCCCACATCAGTTCACAAGTGGCTGAAATTTCATTTTGGACCAAACTGGCTGGAATGTAAGAACAATGGTGAAAGCATGATTTCCACCATTTGAGGCCAAAAATCTTACTACAAGTACTCGCATACTTTTTAGCATCATGAAATCCAAACCCTTCTTCCAATTCAGCCTCAAACACAAAGCCAGACTTAACCTCCTTGGCCCATCTCTACTTCTCACTAAAGTGAACCTAGAGAGAATTAGAATATTGCCATAGTTCTCCAGCTCATCTAACTGTTCTTTATAATACAATTGCTGATATATTTATATGTAGTACAAACAATATGTTGCAGGAAACTCAGGGGATCCTGATAAAAATTCCATCATCAAACAGAAGAGAGCTTTGGGGTGATTTCACTGATATTATTTGAGTATAACCCCTCTGTGGATACTGCTAAACCATGCTGACACAGATAATTCATGTCTGAGACTCATAACAGGACTTGATTGGCTCTCAACAGTCAGCATGGATTCACCAAGGGAAGGTCATGCCTGACTAATCTAGTCGCCTTCTATGATGAGATTACTGGTTCTGTGGATGAAGGGAAAGCAGTGGATGTATTGTTTCTTGACTTTAGCAAAGCTTTTGACACGGTCTCCCACAGTATTCTTGTCAGCAAGTTAAAGAAGTATGGGCTGGATGAATGCACTATAAGGTGGGAAGAAAGTTGGCTAGATTGTCGGGCTCAATGGGTAGTGGTCAATGGCTCCATGTCTAATTGGCAGCCGGTGTCAAGTGTAGTGCCCCAGGGGTCGGTCCTGGGGCCGGTTTTGTTCAATATCTTCATAAATGATCTGGAGGATGGTGTGGATTGCACTCTCAGCAAATTTGCGGATGATACTAAATTGGGAGGAATGGTAGATACGCTGGAGGGCAGGGATAGGATACAGAGGGACCTAGACAAATTGGAGGATTGGGCCAAAAGAAATCTGATGAGGTTCAATAAGGATAAGTGCAGGGTCCTGTACTTAGGACGGAAGAACCCAATGCACAGCTACAGACTAGGGACCGAATGGCTAGGCAGCAGTTCTGCGGAAAAGGACCTAGGGGTGACAGTGGACGAGAAGCTGGATATGAGTCAGCAGTGTGCCCTTGTTGCCAAGAAGGCCAATGGCATTTTGGGATGTACAAGTAGGGGCATAGCGAGCAGATCGAGGGACGTGATCGTCCCTCTCTATTCGACATTGGTGAGGCCTCATCTGGAGTACTGTGTCCAGTTTTGGGCCTCACACTACAAGAAGGATGTGGATAAATTGGAGAGAGTCCAGCGAAGGGCAACAAAAATGATTAGGGGTCTGGAACATTGACTTCTGAGGAGAGGCTGAGGGAACTGGGATTGTTTAGTCTGCAGAAGAGAAGAATGAGGGGGGATTTGATAGCTGCTTTCAACTACCTGAGAGGTGGTTCCAGAGAGGATGGTTCTAGACTATTCTCAGTGGTAGAAGAGGACAGGACAAGAAGTAATGGTCTCAAGTTGCAGTGGGGGAGGTTTAGGTTGGATATTAGGAAAAACTCTTTCACTAGGAGGGTGGTGAAACACTGGAATGCGTTACCTAGAGAGGTGGTAGAATCTCCTTCCTTAGAAGTTTTTAAGGTCAGGCTTGACAGAGCCCTGCCTGGGATGATTTAATTGGGGATTGGTCCTGCTTTGAGCAGGGGGTTGGACTAGATGACCTCCTGAGGTCCCTTCCAACCCTGATATTCTATGATTCATTTGAGAGAACCTGGCACATCTCATTTGTGGCTCTGTCATGTGAGTTATGAGGGCATCCTAAACTCATGCCAATAAAGTATTTATACCATACCATGTGTTTCATACACACACCTGCAGAGAGTAGATACATAAGCATCACCACCACCAATTTAAAAATGAGGAAGCTGAAATCCATAAGAGAGAAGAATTCACATCTGGTATCCTATCCATTGGGCAACACTGTCTCCCTGTAAAGTTAGGTTACTTAAAATCATGAGTCCAGCTACACAGTCCTCTGAGGGAGATAAGAGATATTACTTGCACATTCTAAAAGTCTCTAAACATTTTACCAAAGATTAGTTTTCTACACATCAGCAAATCACAATTTAAATGTGATACCACAGTGCTTTCCAGTGTTAGAAGCAAGCATTTCTGCTCCCTTGGACAACTGGAAAACTTCCTTTTATCATGTATAAAGCTCCCATTTCTAACCCTGCAGGATCAGAAAATCCTTAGATATTATACCTATCACTATTAAAGGCATGCAAATTGTCCATTCTGTCACTTGGAGCAAGGTAATTTTGTATTGTTGCAGTGTGGGAGAGAAATCTGACATTTTGGGTATCTCTACCCTGCAGATGGTATCTAGCCTCCCAGCCTCAAGGGTTTGGAATGTTAAAATTTGCTCTGGGGGACGTTGGTTTGGAGGTCAATGTGCAAAGGACATAGTAAAATATGCATAAGTTCAATTTATCACCTATCACTTCCACCTGTGTGATAGAACAGGCAGAGAAGTAGACAAATATACATATCTAGAACACAGGGAGATATAAAGAATATATTATGTATATGAAAAACAAACAAAAGTAGCATAGACATACACCCCACAACAGACACTGTTGGCATAATGAAAGATTCACATTAGGCTTAATTTGTTTAATAAAATTGTGGCTCTAGACAGGTTTTGAAGCAAATTCCATAAAATCTATGTACTTAATCCTCCAAGAGTGTAATGAAAAAGAGTGACTCTATAATTTGTGTTTAAATAATTATGGAATTCAGCTTTTTCACATATGACCAAGTACATATTCCTTTCCCCCCTACGAATGTCTCTGCATAGAACTCCATAATGATTGGTTGAGTGAGTTAGGTACTACTATGGCTCCATCACTGTAGCATGTGAGCACCACCCAAATCCTTAAAAATAGAAAATAAACTCCCCCTCCAAGTGTGGACTGACTTAAAAACCAAAGGGCAGATGCCTCCAGTAGTGAGACTTGTAATGGAGGAGAGAAAATTCTTTGATGTGCTCCCCTCTTTCCACGAGGATCACCACAGTCTTGTCTGGGTTCAACTTTAGCCAGCTGTGCATCATTCAGGTGCTGATCTCAGCGTGACATTAAGAAACCTGAGAGATGGTTCTGTTACTGATGAAAACGAAACATAAAGCTAAGTCTCTTCCACATCATGCTAGTATGTCAGCACATTTCACCAACTCCCCTAACACCTTCTGTTTATAGAAATTGACTACTACAGGGAGAGAATGGAGCCATATGAGATCTCACAGACTAGAGCTTTGGAGATGAGACGAGCTGTCACTAGCAACAATGTAAGAGCACTTTAAGCCATTACAGTGCATTTCCATTCATTTCTACAGCTTCCTGAAGGTGGGACAAGAGTATTTGGTGATCAATGGTGCCAGATGTCACAGAGTGGTTCAACAGGATGAGTATGAATGTACATCCCTTGTCTAGGTACAGAATGTCATCCACCAGAGCAGTAAGTTGTGACCTTGTCCCAGCCCTTTGCCTGAAACCTATCAGAGATCCAGGGTACTGGCAGCTGCCGCTGGAGACTGTTTTTCTATAAGCTTCCTCAGTACCTTGCTTAGAAAGAATGAAGTTAGGTACTGGGTAGTAGTTTGCAAGGTCTCCAGTACTGACTGATGGTTTCTTTAGCACTGGTCAAACTATTGGATGTTTTAGAATTGTTGCTATACTCCTGTCAAAGGAGAGGGTAGTTGGTTAGGGGTACCAGGTATTTTGTCTTACATTTCCTAGACAGCAAAAGAGAGGAAGAATAACAGGTGGTGGTCCTGATTTTAGTATATGTTTGCATGCTTACCTCTTGTATGAGCAGCCTAACTCTTAAAAAGAGCTTTTCTATTTCTGGTCCTGCTCTAGCTTGTTGATCTTGGGACTATTGTGGAAAATAAGATAATTATTTGCAGCTGGAGGTGCTGGGTTCCAGGTTCGAATGGAGGCAAAGGGGGTTTGTCTAGCAATTTATATTGCAGAAAAGTTCTGAATGGGGTCACTTTTCTGTCTTTCTGGCAGAGGAGAGTCAAGGTTTTTTGCCTCCTTCAAAGCAGTGGCATGGGTTGGAAGAAATTCTGTCTCCATTTGTCTATACACTGTTGTTTGCCACCAACTCTGAAGTTTTCTTCTTTCACTCTTTTTTTTTTTAATTGCAAGTTATCTAAGAACTATGACAATATATGTGGATAGTTGGAGTCAAAATTCCATGACTAGCAAATAATCATTACCAGCCAATCCATTCTTTTAAAATTCCAAATTCTTCTCTTTTCACTCTCTATTCTTCAACAGTCTACAAAGTGGCCAAGAAACATAACTGGAAATGTACACAACTGCTCTAGCTTGCTGGAGGAGATGAAGGGCCTGGATTTTGATTTCATTCACCCTAGGGAAAGTCAAGTCAAGAGGAGCTACTCCCATTTACACTGATGTCAACAGTATCAGAATAAAGCCCAAAGGTTTTACTATACTACTGGAGTGGTGGGAAGAGAGAAAGAGGGCTACTAACAAAGCAAATACCAACACTGGGAGACATTATTAAAGGCTGGTAATGCCATCTTGTGTCTGTAGGTCTAAGCTATACAGTATCTTTTTATGCACAATACTTTGTGGTGCTATTATTAAATTCAAGCATTCTGAGAAAAAAAAAGGCTACAATTATTATAAATAAGCTCTCAGAGAGGATAATAGTGGACCTTTGATAAAGCAAGGGAAAACCCTTAAAACAGGAATCTGTAATAAAATGGCTGTTTAAAAAAGGAAATATGTATGTACATTTTGCAAGAGTTTTTAGTCTTCAGTGACATTTACCCTGAGGATTCTTCTGGGGTAGGAGAGGTTAGTAATAAAACTGCTACAGGTCAGTGATAAGTTACTACCACTATCCCACTCAGAACAGGGAAGGGGGGAATGTGGCTTGGAAGTGCATTTGAATCACATCACCCAAGGAAAATAGTTTATATACCACCCTATGCTCAGGGCTATGCCTAACCATATGATCTAGCTCTAAATATTCAGCACTGCCACTTAGTTATACAGCTAAAGCAACAAGTCACATACAGACTTGCCAACATTTTGATTTTGGAACTTTGGATGAGAGTATTTGGTAATAAATTGCTTGTACCAGGGTTAGAGCTGGTTAGATTATTGGGTGGGAATAATTTGTCTGATAAGTGGAACATTTTTGATTTATCTGAAAATTACCCATGAACAGGTTGCAATTTGTATGATGTTTGCTATTAAATTGTTCAAAATAATTGAATAGAACTAAATTTACTCTGTCCATTATCTGGTCACTCTGTCTTCATTGCTGACTGCTCATCACCTTGCCTCTCTCTTGCCCAACAGCAACCACAGTGGTCTGTAATGGTAGAACACCTTCATAATATCACTTTCTGCTATCTAAGGCCTACAGTGAGGTACTATCAGAAGGCACGGGTAAAAGAAGTAACATTGCTCTTTGGGACATAGGAAAGTTGGCAATCCCAGGACACCTGGAACTATGATCATACTGTCTTGTCTATACATCTGCCTACCACTAGAAGAAAAAGGAATTTGATTTGCAGGAGGAAAGTGATACATTTTAAATTCCCTTTTGCTTGGCTTTTAAGTATTTCTACTATGTTATTTTAATCAGTTAAATAACATATCTGGAGAATTTTAGAATAATGCTGTATTAAAATACTTCAGCTGTAATGGAAAAGCACTCATACAAAAGAGTTCTACATAATACAGGCAATAAATCTGGAGGTTGCAGTGACATATGTCATAGCAAAAAAACAGTATTCCACATTTAACTCTTCAGCCATTTATTTCACAAGTTGGAGATGCTATTTGCTGTGAGCTTTTCTCAATCTGAAGAATGAGTTTATTGTGGCTGAAATAGCCTTGGTTATTGACTGAGGCTTCAAATGACTCAGATACCAACAAAAAGTATAAATCTGATGAAAGAAATGATATATGCTGGAATTTTGATTTCCTTCACTACCAGTTGCATGCCATGTACTGCTAGTAATGAGGTAGACTGCCAGGAACTAAAGCATCATTCCCAAGTAATGAACCATTAGCTAGTACAGCACCTTCAAAACAGCCTTAATAACCCTTGGCTAATTTGAAGAATATGAAGTTGGGCTATTTCACATGTAAGAAGGTAAATGATCTGGAATTTAAAATAGCACAGAGTCTGAATTTCTATTGAATGAATGAACATAGTCATTTGGAGATACAAAAGTAACACAGCTAATATTCTTACTGAAATAGCATCCAGGACTGCAACACAAACACAGTTATTCCTCCAACCATAGAATGGAACCTGAGTGGTGTTAATATAATTAACTATCTGAACTAGTGTTCTCAAAATGTATGACCTTTACAAAGACTCAGTACTACTTTTTCTTCTCCCTGACCCATATCTGTCTCTTGTGCTTTGATGCAATTTCTCAAGAAGCAATAAGATGTATAGGTTTTGTACACATTAAGTCAGATTCTTTTAGATCAGCACAAAGGCGTCATAAATGTGCCCTAAATGGGCATCTGAGTATTCCCCCAACACAGAGCAAACCCCGATTGTTCTAGTACTGGTTGTTTGTGATATTCCACTCACTCCTAATCCTCCGTGGCATGATGGAAGGCCAAGCTGAGGAGTGTGAGCACAGAATTCCCTGGCCAATGTAATGAATCCTTAGGGACTGCTCTGAATTATGGTAGGGGCTAAATCAACTCTCATATGCATCAAAGAACTGGAGGAATGCAAAGATGATAAATATATTTGTGCCATCTCATTCCCCCACCTTATTCTCAAGAGCTGTGATAGAACTGGTCAGTGCAGTTGAAGATCTGGGCTGTGATGTGGACAGCTGTGTGGTTTTATGCTGATTTCCCTGCATTTACATCATACCTTTCTTTTAAGCAGGAAAGCTAAATATATTTTAAACAGGAAAAATGAATCAAAAATAATGTAAGATGTTGAAAGTTTGAAGATGCAAGTGCCCCATTGCCAAGGCATGTGCATGGACAATTAGCACCCTTCTTCTCTACCTCACCCCAGATTAGGGATTGCATTATTAAATAAAGAAAATATTGAGTTTGGAACTGAAGTTCTTTTAACTCACTGTATTAAAAAAAAGTGGACTAGTTATGGTACAAAATTACTGATTACCTCATTAATCTCCCCCCCCCATCAAAACACAAGAAACAAGAATTAATTACCAATCTGTGAAAATTCTGAACAATGATCTTCACCCTTGCTTTCTTGAAATGAAGCTTTATGCAACATCTGTAAGCCAGTTTCATCTGTATACATGGAAGAGCGTGCACCAGTTGAGCTGTGATTGTCCCAGTGTCGATAATCCCATGTTTTAAGATGATGTAGTAGAGCACTTATACCACACTCACTTATAGCACTGGTTGCCAGTACCACCAAAAGCACTTTTATTAATTTCATCACCTTAGAAAACAACTAACAACTTGTCTGAACAG
Organism: Lepidochelys olivacea; assembly: GCF_965140295.1. Classification (NCBI taxonomy): domain Eukaryota; kingdom Metazoa; phylum Chordata; order Testudines; family Cheloniidae; genus Lepidochelys; species Lepidochelys olivacea. Next base: position 175,806,414 of record NC_140411.1, read on the forward strand.
AGAAATTTCTGATCACCTACTTCAGTGATCTTTCTGTAAGGTGATAACTGGCTTACAACAGATGAAACTGAGCAGTCAGTCTATCATGGTTGAAATTGGAACAATACACCTGGAGCTCATCTTGAAACTGCATCTCTGTTAAGTTTGGAATTGAGAGTGTTTCAGGATGTTGAATAATTTTGTAGCCTTTTTTCTAATCATGACTGAACAAAGTGAACATAGTACGTTTACTTCAAAATAACTTATTTTATAATGGTCAATATTCAATCTGAGTAGCTGGGTTCACTGGTCTCTATTTGCATTTTCTTTGGTACTTTTTTCTTCCTTGGAAGCTCAGGCATTCTTATTTCCAGATTTTAACTTTTCTGGTGGGTTTGTTCCCAGAATAAGTTGTAGCTTTCATCTAATACTATGGACTGAAGTGAATAAAGTGTCATTTTCATAAGAGATTGGCCATCTGTTGCTGAAATAGCCAACACTTACAGAGTTTTGGAGAGATTGTTCACGTAGTTCAATACTCAAGAGAAAGTTAAACTTCTCCATTTGAGCTTCAATGACATACATTTAAACTTTCATTTCAGGATCTTTCACTGCATCCTTTGCAGCCTGCCAAGTAGCACACAGAAATTTAAGCCAATACTTCTTCATTGAGAGACAATTTTGTTGGACATATGACATGGATGCCTGGTGATGTACTTAATACTTTGTATTTTATGTCCTGAAACATAGCATCTTATTTGGGTGTGTCAAGGTTCCTCCCCCACTCTGAACTCTAGGGTACAGATGTGGGGACCTGCATGAAAAACCTCCTAAGTTTATCTTTACCAGCTTAGGTCAAAACTTCCCCAAGGTACAAAATATTCCACCTGTTGTCCTCGGACTGGCCGCTACCACCACCAAACTAATACTGGTTACTGGGGAAGAGCTGTTTGGATGCGTCCTTCCCCCCAAAATACTTCCCAAAACCTTGCACCCCACTTCCTGGACAAGGTTTGGTAAAAAGCCTCACCAATTTGCCTAGGTGACTACAGACCCAGACCCTTGGATCTTAAGAACAATGAACAATCCTCCCAACACTTGCAGCCCCCCTTTCCTGGGAAATGTTGGATAAAAAGCCTCACCAATTTGCATAGGTGACCACAGACCCAAACCCTTGGATCTGAGAACAATGAAAAAACATTCAGTTTTTTACAAGAAGACTTTTAATAAAAATAGAAGTAAATGGAAATAAAGAAATCCCCCCTGTAAAGCAGGATGGTAGATATCTTACAGGGTAATTAGATTCAAAAACATAGAGAACCCCTCTAGGCAAAACCTTAAGTTACAAAAAAGATACACAGACAGAAATAGTTATTCTATTCAGCACAATTCTTTTCTCAGCCATTTAAAGAAATCATAATCTAACACATACCTAGCTAGATTACTTACTAAAAGTTCTAAGACTCCATTCCTGTTCTGTCCCTGGCCAAAACGACTACAGACAGAGACAGACCCTTTGTTTCTCTCCCTCCTCCCAGCTTTTGAAAGTATCTTGTCTCCTCATTGGTCATTTTGGTCAGGTGCCAGCGAGGTTACCTTTAGCTTCTTAACCCTTTACAGGTGAGAGGAGCTTTCCCCTGGCCAGGAGGGATTTCAAAGGGGTTTACCCTTCCCTTTATATTTATGACAAGAGGTATAAAACTACTTGCAATTTGCTGGAGAAATCTGTTGTTTCATCTACCATAATTGTATACCACTTTCCCACAAATTTTCGCAGAAATATTTCTCATGATTTTAAGACCCATGATTTCCATTATTTGAATAACTGGACTTGTGAATTTGTGTTTACTCTTTTTCAGCCACTTTCAAATATCAGGATCTGCAAACAAAAGTAGTTGAATAATGTTGCAGCCAATCTCTCCACTTAAAACATATCTAAGATTCAGCACTAGAGGAGTGTCAGCTGGCTAGACTCATTCCAGGTCTCCCTAGAGAGGGGATCACAAGTCCTCATGTACAGAGAAAAGGGATCAATAGCCTTTAGGAGAGAAGGATGGAAACAGCCAGTCTTGCTGCAGAAAGAGTGGAAGAAGCACAGATGGGTTAGCCTTACTCAAGCCATAGAATTCCTCATTACAAGGCCCTGCTTGCTGAGCTTTTTGCCAGCCAGAGTTTGCCACAGGAGAGACCTTCAACCTGGTCTTGACTACAAAGGGCCAGCTGATTCCTTGGGATGGGGAAAAAAAGGGACATTTCAAACAGCCAGTACCATTAGAGGGCTTTAGCCCTCCCGGCTGAAGAGAAAACACTATATCAAAAGGGCTGTCCCTGCTACAATAATTAGAGTAAAATGATATTCAACCTACTGTTTATTTTTTAATGTAGCCCTCCAAATTAAAAAAAAAAAAGTTGTCTATGTCCTTGCAAAGTCTTGGGTAGTCTTTCAATCACTTCAAGTGGAAAAGCTGGTTGGAATTAAATCACAAGGCAACAACAAAGAAATGACAAAATATTTCCAGAAACTCACCTATTAAAGTCAAGCCATACTTGTCTTTCTTGCATCCACGACTGTCTCCCTTTTCTCCTTTGCTGCTACATACAATGATAGCATCATTCAAAATATAGCTTTAGGAATATTCTACTCCATGACAGCAGGCATGTTAAAACTCATTTTAAGAACAACCAATTTTGAATGATGTTTCTGCTTCAGAATTTAACATAGGCAATTTATTATGACAAATGTGGGCCCTACAATCGGACTGATTTAAAAATTGTCAATATATAGTAACAGCAAGGCCCGGTACAATGGAGATGACACACAAATCATTGAACTGCTACCTGATGAGACCCTAGAATATTAACATGAAATCACACAATTGTATACTACTCCCCCCCACCATTGATGAATAAAGCAGTTGAGATATTGATGTATAGCTCCTAATTCTCAGGGTCAGCATGCATCACTTTGTGCCACGACTATATACGACCTCCATAAAAACTGTTAGTGAAGAAAATTCATTTAGAAACTCAGAAAATATAAACACACCAGGGGCAAGATTGTGCCTTCTGATGTGAAGGCTTTGCTAAGATGTCATGGCAAATATTCTCCTTTCAATGGGAGATGCAATTCAGCTTTATGAGCCATTCAGTGCATTAACATAATTGTTTATTGTTCCTTCACACATTGTATATTTGGTCCAACAAGCTTACAAAGGTCAGAGAGGACAATATGAAAATAGAGAAGTGAGTCTCAAAATACAAACTGGCCCTTACATTATCTTCAGAGTGAAAGTGATTAGGGGGTCATAGATTCTAGGTCCAGAAGGCCTGTGATCATCTATTCTAGTCTGACCTGTATAACACAGATCCTAGGACTTCCCCAACAAACAAAAAATCCTGCTACAACTAGAGTACATTTTTTTAGAAAAACATGACATCTTGATTTAAATATGTTCAGTCCCATCTCTCCATCATATCCCTTTAAGTTGAGCTAATGGTTAATTACTGTCACTGTTAAAAAAACCCTGCACTTTATTTCTAGTCTGATTTTGTCTAGCTTTCAACTTGCAGGCATTTGATATTTGTCTGCTAGAGCCCTCTCATCAGATTTCAGTTCCCCATGTAGATACTTACAGATCATGATCTAGTAAGCCCTTACCCTTCTCCTTATTAAGATACACAGATTCATTTCCTTGACTCAACCACAATAAGGCATGTTAGTCAAGCCTTTAGAGTGCTTTAAAGAACTATATGTGAAGCATACAAAACAAAACAGAAACGAAGCCTTTATATGATGTGATGCAGAAAGTGGGTGGGTGAGATTCTGTGGCCTGCGTTGTACAGGAGGTCGGGCTAGATGATCATAATGGTCCCTTCTGACCTTAGTATCTATGAATCTATAAAACTGTATCATAGTTCCAGAGTTTAATTAAACTTGTTCTTAACAGTATTTATTTTATGATTATCTAAGATGTAGAATTAAGTTTTTTTGGCTTTGTGGAAAAAACAGTATGAACTCTGAGAAAAGACATAAGAAGTAGGAGATTAAATAAAGGTAATGGTCAAAAGACGAATTTGCTACTTAAGTGAAAAGTTAGAAAATTCACACCAAAGAAATTAGATATCACTCTACCCATAGACTATATACACAAAACATAATCTCCAAAAAAATAGTTGGGTGCAGTCAGCACTTTACAAAGATTGCCTGGTGCCTTACAGGAATGGGAAGAAAAAAGTGGAGGAAATTGGAGAGAAGAGTGAGACTTGTTTTAAAACAATCTCTGTGTGTTCTAATGCCCAAAGCACAAGACTGAAAGTCAGGGGATTTCTGTTTCATTTCTGGTTTGGCTCCCCACTTGCCGCATGATATTGGCCCAGTAAGAACCTCTCTTGACCTCAGTGCCCCACCCCCATTTCTAAAACAGAGGCAAAGATACTTATTGTTGCATACATTGTGTTTAACGTGGCATTGCTGGGCATGAAAGTCTGGATGGGCAAATGCATTTTGGCTATTTGAAAATTTACCTCCCTGTCTGTATTCATCCAGTCCCACAACACCAATGGTCTTCCAGGGCAACTTCAGTTAATCTGATCCACTTTGCATGGTAACCTCCTCCTGCCCCCATGACATCCACATTTCCTCCCCCCAGGCCATAAAAAAGGCTGCCAAGGTTATGATTTCTGACCATCACCCTGACCATGGTGCAAACCTCTCTTGGTCCTAAGTTGTAGGCCTGTGCCTACCTAGTTTTTTGCAAGGGTGAATTCTGCAATGCCACTATTTTGAGCCTTGTCCCTCAAGCTTCAGCACCCCTGTTTCTCAATGTGGCTCTCAGGCAAGTCCAAACTAGTTCAGACCCTTGTTGGAGATTTTATCCCTCAACTTTAAAGAGACTTCTCTTTAGGGAGTCATGCAACCAATAGGTATTTGCAGTGACACAAGACACCTTTTTCAAGAGAAGCTAGCATTATTGGTCAGCTGCAATACAAAAGTTAAAGGTCCTTCGGGTAGTATGGAAAAACAAAACTTAAATGAGAACCTCTGTTTGCAGAATCACCTGCCTTGCTTTTCCAAAGCCTCCTGCATTCCATTTGGCTATGTCACACCTCTGCCCTGGGTAGCCAGTTCATATCACAGTGACCTGACATCTCCGCTCCTTTGTTTCCAGATGCTATAAGATGATGCCAACTGTGCTGCTTGCCTTGGCTACCAGTTGTTCATGTCCAGTTGCTTGGGTCCTCCTTCATCTCTCCAGAGCACTCCACTCACATGTAGGCACACCCCCAGACAAGCTTATGAGACAACAGACATCCTTTATTTCCCCTGTCCCAGGGGAAACAACTTCACACACTGTGAGTAGCAATAGAGAGAGAGTGTGAAAGCTGAGTCATGCATTCCCCCCCCATACAGATGAATGAAAGTACCTCACAATGTGGGCGCCAACTGTGAGATCTGCATCAACTTCCTCAAGAAAGACTGGAAGGCAGAGCTGGGCATTAAGCACGTGCTTCTGACCATCAAGTGCTTGCTGATCCACCCCAAGTCGGCCCCGAATGAGGAAGCAGGGCACCTACTCCTGGATAACTACGAGGAGTATGCCACCCGGGCCTACCTGCTGACAGAGATCCACGCCCAGCCCTCCAGCCTGCCGGGGGCCAACAAGGACCCTGCTGACCCCTGCTCCTCCTCTGCTGCTGCCCTGGCTGCCGGGGGCGAGGGCCCCACGGCCAAGAAACACGCCAGCAACAGGGGCAAGAAACAGCTGGCAGAGAAGAAAATGAACAAAAAGTGGGCACTGCGACGGCTATAGGGGTGCATGGGGCCTAGCTCGAACCATGGACTAGTTGGTGTTGGGGGGCGGGATCCAGGCAGGGTTCTAATACAACTGTCCCTTCTTTTCCCAGCTTTTTGTTAAGACACTTTGGTATTTTGCCCTTTTTTCAATCTTTAAGTTATTTAAGTTATAAAAAAAGTCTATTAAAGGACTTTTTTTTTTCTAAAAAAAAAAACCCTCAGAGCTAATGAATGACTCACTGTCTTCAGCCTCAACAGGGCTGCACTGCACCAATTCACATTTAGAAGTTTCCCTTTATAAACTCTCACTTATAACTTAAGCTTCAAGAAATTATTGTTTTAAATTGTAAATTCTGTAGAAAAAACTGATTGGCACTTCCCTGATGGCTCTATATAGAGGGATGTGCAGTGCTAATACAGCCTGACCTCTCCTTGATATCACGGTATGCTATGGACATGCCTTTATACATAGTGCTTGCACTTTTCTGTTACATCCTTTTTGATAATCTAAGTTGTCATCAAGGGTGTCAGTGTCCCCTGCTGTAATGCAACCTGTTTTTTTTGGCAGCTGATTTATGGCCTCTATCTTCTCCCCTTCATGTTGATTTTTTTTTTTTGCGGGGGGGGGGGATACAACTAAGGTATGAAGCATGAACATACTTAAGGAGGTGTGTAATACTGGCACTTCCATGCTTGTACAGGGGAGAATTTCTGCAAAAAAAATGGTGGTTCTTACACTCAGATAATGCAGGCCCTTTTTTTCTTGGCACTTACTCTTGTGACAAAAAAAGAGCATGCTTCCTTAGAAGTGTTATTGTAACAAATGGGAATGAGGCAGGCAGCCAAGAAGACCATGTACGTTCAATCAACATGCTGACTTTTAGCTGAGAGGTTTGAAATGGTTCTAAATTTATAGAACTTATCCTTAACTTCAGCTGAACTCACTCTTTTGGTTTGAACCCTCTCCCCTACCCCCCCCCAAAAAAAAAACAAAAAAAAAACCCTAGCCTTCCTTCTCTGATCTGAAAAAGACTTCATGGCTTTGCTGAAATCCAGCTGGGGATCTCAGCAGATCTGATAATCTTCACAGGCTCAGGTACTCTCACCAATCCTTGGAAATTCAAGGATTTCTGTGTGGTCCTTGTGTACATATGCACATACACACACACCCACAAAGGTTAACACTTTCTGAGGACCACAGAATCCCCTCAATGCACAAAACCTGAACAAGTGTGAACAAAGGCCCTGAAGAGGGCAGGGCTAGATTTCCAATTAGGAAATTAAAAGTGGGTAAAAGTAATTTTTTACAGAAAACATGAAGGTAAGCTGTAGGCGGGTAGGGGGTAGGGGAGCCTGAAGCTGTTGCGCCAAGGAGCGCATAAGGTGTAAATCCGGTCCTGGCAGAGAGTGAGCATACCAAATCTAATTTGCCCATAGTTCCATTCTAAATGTCAAAGAGCAAAAAAACAAGCTAACTGTAACAGCTCATTTTAGGCTCCTTCTCTGACAATGTTAACTTTGAAATACCTAGCAGATAAAATTATTTTGGAAGAGACTCAAGTCTGCTATGGGTTCTCCCAGTAGGACTAAAGAAAAACAAGTGTGACCATGTAAGGGTTCCATTATTCAAGCTTTTGCAAGGCATGCAGAGAACTGTGTTGTATTGGAAAGTGGAGGTGTATGCTAATACTCAAGTTTTAGCTGCATGTTACCAGAAGATATTTTTAATTGCACTGTGCCCCAGGCACAGTATATATGAAAGTCATCTGAGGTACAATTAGTTGTAAAATTCAAAACAAGTGTAATATTTTCATTGCCATTGTTTCTATCATTTCTTTAGGGCAATTAAAGATAATTAAAAATACAGAGAGTCAGGAAGTTCACATCTCGTTTGACAGCTGTCACAGCAAGTGCCATGGGATGTTTTCATGTTCCTACAATACTGACTATAGAGTTCAAAGCAGATGAGAGACAGGCTATCACAAAACATGGAAACATTAGAAGAATACATAAGGACTCTACTTTGTCATTTAAGTATACAGTGGAGGAGATGAAGGGAGGGAGAGAGAAACTGAACTGCTGGCAGCTCCAAAAGGTATCATGCCTGAGATGTGCACAATACCTATGGAAGTGCTAGAGGAACACAAACTATAGCTGCCAGCACCTAACTCTTTCAGAGAATTTCAATTCAAGAGCTCAGCTCTACTGTTGGACAGTGTGCAACAGGGGTAGGCTATAAGACTGCACTAATATTAGCACTAGATTCCCCCAGTTTTTATGTTCAGGGAGCACAGAACCGGGATTCTGGTTACCCCAGCACCAAGAGGCATAAGATAGGAAGGCTCTAGGCATCTGTTACAAGCTAAGTCTGGCACCGAATAATCCATTATTCATATATTCATAGTAAATTAATATTCTTCTTCACTTTATGTGTTAAATATTTTCATATCTAGACCTTGGTGGCTTCCAACTAAGATTAAGGTATGCACTACTCACAGAATGAGAAATGAGAAATACCCTATTATATGGGGGGAGGGGAAGGATAGTACAAAGAATTAGATAAGTATCTTAGAAGCAAATACTTATGGTAAGAGTATTATTGAAAGAATGAGATTATTTTTCCAAAAAGAAGAGAAGACATCAAAGAGACCGGTTGATATAGTCTTTGCACGCCTTTGACTTTTTTAGTTTCTACCAAAATGCCACAAGAAAAGATCTTTTCATGTTGTGTTTTGTTTTTTAAATAGATTGACCATAAGCATAAAATGCTTTGTGAGAATGTGTTCTTGAGATATTTCCAATCCATTGTTACAATTAGAGATTCAGTAAAAAAACATCTAAAAGAGCTTATTGAAGCCAGAAATTTAGAAGTTCACTTATCACTGACAGAAGTTCTTGGAGATTCTCAAAGACATAGATAAAGGCTTTTACTCCAACATCTGCTTTTGTAAGTTGCCTGTATCTCACTAAGAAAGCAACAGGCCTGACTTGTTTTCATGTCTTTCCAGGGCAATCATATGTTCTCCACTGCTGTGCACATAATATGGCCATGTCTGTGCACCTGTGAGGTCTTCATAGTGCATAGCTTCTCCGGGAATGGCAGATCAACATCTTCTGTGTCTGTGTTTCACCACAGTTATATGTGCCTGGGTAGCTGGAGTAGCACAACTTCCATACAAGAGATGGCATGTTAAAAGTCAATATGCAGAAGAGATTTAAATATCACCACATCAACTGAACCATCTCTGCACCTTTGGGAAGGTGTTCAGCAATGTCGATGTGCATTTTGACATCCTTGTCAAGTATTTCTAGCTGTGTGCACTGCATTCCAGTCATGTGGCTGTCAGTGATATTTTTTAAGCAGTTCCTTTGCAGCTAGAAAGCTTTTCTGTGATATCAGGCAATTCACTGCTATGGCATGGCCATGTAATGGATGTCTGGTATCTTTGAGTTCTTTTAACCATTGCATTTTGCTTGTGTCCAATCTCCTGATATCCGGTGGAGCAATTCTTGCAAGCACATAATAGATGTTCACATATGTCGGTGATGTAGCAGCATGTGTCATTCAAAACAGAAATAAAAGGAGTACTTGTGGCACCTTAGAGACTAACCAATTTATTTGAGCATAAGCTTTCGTGAGCTACAGCTCACTTCATTGGATGCATAAAGTGGAAAGTACAGTGAGGAGATTTTATATACACACAGACCATGAAAAAAATATACATTGTAAGGAGAGTGATCACTTACAATGAGCTATTACCAGCAGGAGAGTGGGGTGGGGGGAGAGAAAACCTTTTGAAGTGATAATCAAGGTGGGCCATTTCCAGCACATTTCCAGGAGTTAACAAGAACATCTGAGGAACAGTGGGGGGTGGGGGAGAGGAATAAACAAGGGGAAATAGTTTCACTTAGTATAATGACTCAACCACTCCCAGTCTCTATTCAAGCCTAAGTTAATTGTATCCAATTTGCAAATTAATTCCAATTCAGCAGTCTCTCGTTGGAGTCTGTTTTCAAAGTTTTTTTTTGTTGAAAGATATAAATATATGATTTTTTATGAATATAAAATCTCCTCACTGTACTTTCCACTTTATGCATCCGATGAAGTGAGCTGTAGCTCACAAAAGCTTATGCTCAAATAAATTGGTTAGTCTCTAAGGTGCCACAAGTACTCCTTTTCTTTTTGCGAATACAGACTAACACAGCTGCTACTCTGAAACCATTCAAAACAGAGTTCAGCATCTTTGTATGAGCTGGTCTTTCCCATTCTGGATATGCATATTTGGCCATTGAATAGCTAAGTACAATTGCAGTGGCTCTTAGTGTTGCTGGGTTCAGTCCCTATTTGGAATCTGCAAGCATCCTGAGTATGTTATTCCAGGCTCTAACTTTGCCTTTCATCTTATCCATGTGTGCCTTGAAGGAGAAAGTATGGTCTAGCATCACTTTAAGGTAGGCAGGATTTCAGCAGTGGGCAAGTGATACCCAATTCCAGATGATGGTAAGTTGTCTATTGGCCTCATGATTCCAAAGTAAAGAAGAGACTCACTCGTGTTTGGGCTGGATTGGTGTGAAATTGGTTCTTGATGTAATAAACTGAAAGGCCAGACAGCACTGATGTTAGCATAACTTCAGTTTGGGTGAAATCCTAGTTTTGGGTAGGGACACACAGGTCATCAGTGTAGATAAAACTTCTGGTGCAGAGATGGATCAGTGGGTCATTTGTGTAGATGTTGAAAAATATTGGCAAGCAGCCATAGGCTCCATTTCCTGTACAGTTCAATGTAAAAGAATCATTTCTCTAAAACATATCATACCAGTCGTAAAAAGTGGTGATCTTTCTTCATGTCATAGACTTTTGCAGATAAGCCTTTGGTGATTCACTGTGTTGTATGCTGCTGAAAAGTTGACAAACACAGTGCCAGTTACCATACTCTTTTCAAAGCTATTTTTGATGTATGGATGTTTTGAATGATGTCACTGACTGATGTTCAGCTCTTGACCAGTGCGTGACTTGCCCAGCTAGAATCCAGCTTGCTGTGGGATAAAGTGCTTTTCAATGAACAGTGATAGGTTGTTTAAGATGAGATGCTTGTACAGTTTGAAGAGGTGGCAAAGTAATGAAAAATACCTGATGTTCTTCAGCTATGGTAGTCCTTCCTTGGCTTCAGGAGTGCCATGACATCTGCTTGCCACCAGATCTTGGATAGTTTATGTGTGGCTGAGCATGTATTAAAGAGCTTGGAAACCAGTTCTTGTTGCTGGTCTGAAGTACTTCGTTCAGTAGGAATGTCATCTAGACCAGTGTGTTTGCCATTCTGGAAGGTGTTAATTCTGGAGGTTAATTAGGTCATTGTGTATTATACCTGAAAATTATAAGTCATCTGGTCTTCTTGCTGATTAAGCTGTGTCTTGGGTTAGGTTGTCTCAACTGTAAATCTTAATTGATTGCATCTGACCCCGCCCCCCAAAAATCTGATATTTATAATATGGCATAATGGGCTAGCTTAAATTTACAAAGTCTCCCCTACTGCATAACTCAAAAGCAACAGTCCATTTAGTTATTAAAATATTAAACAATCCTTCTGTTTACTTTACCCTGACCAATTGCAAATTAAAAAAATGGTTTAATTAATTCTCACCAGTCCCTTTTCAAAGTTCATGTACTTCCTGTATACCACCAAAACATTCAGAAATATTATACTGGACTGGATTAAGGCTGACCTAAAGATATTACATCACACAACCTTGTCAGTACCCTGTCATAAATATAAAGGGAAGGGTAAACACCTTTAAAATCCTTCCTGGCCAGAGGAAAAATCCTTTCAACTGTAAAGGGTTAAGAATCTAGGATAACCTTGCTGGCACCTGACCAAAATGACCAGTGAGGAGACAAGATACTTTCAAAAGCTGGGAGGAGGGAGCAAAACAAAGGGTCTGTGTCTGTCTGTGTGATGCTTTTGCCGGGGACAGAACAGGCGTGGAGTCTTAGAATTTAGTAAGTAATCTAGCTAGATATGTGTTAGATTATGATTTCTTTAAATGGCTGAGAAATTAAGCTGTGCTGAATAGAATGGATATTCCTGTCTGTGTGTCTTTTTGTAACTTAAGGTTTTGCCTAGAAGGATTCTCTATGTTTTGAATCTAATTACCGGTAAGGTGTTTACCATCCTGATTTTACAGAGGTGATTCTTTTTTACTTTTTACTTCTATTAAAATCCTTCCTTTCAGAAACCAAATGCTTTTTCATTGTTCTTAAGATCCAAGCGTTTGGGTCTGTGGTCACCTATGCAAATTGGTGAGGATTTTTACCAAGTCTTCCCCAGGAAGTGGGGTGCAAGGGTTGGGAGGATTTTTGGGGGAAAGACATTTCCAAACAACGCTTTCCTAATAAATAAACCCAGATAAACCCAGATTTGGTGGTGTCAGTGGAAGTCCAAGGGCAAAGGGTAAAATAGTTTGTACCTTGGAAAAGTTTCAACCTAAGCTGGTAAAAGTAAGCTTAGGAGGTTTTCATGCAGGTCCCCACATCTGTACCCTAGAGTTCAGAGTGGGGAAGGAACCTTGACAACCCCTTTGAAAGCTTGGGGGTACGGTTGCGACTCATGTTAAATACTAAACCCTGTTAGTATTATAGGCATTTTTTTTCTGGCTATGTTACTACAAGACACTTTTTGCCATTTAAAACTCCACATTAGAAGGTAATCCCTAGATAAACATTCATATTAACATGTCACCTCTGTGTATTCTCCCATAACATTCCATGGTTAGAAGCTGGGCTTCACATTTTTACTCATTTTCAGCTGGGGTTTGACTTTTATTTTTTATTTGTATTATCTTAGATAGGATTCCAGTGCTCTGAGTATGTTTTCTTATAAATGAACAGACTTTGCCGTCATTTGCACATCAAGGTTTTTTGAATTCCTAACCTAATTGATTCTCTGAGTTTTGATTGGCAAGGCTGGAAACAGATCTTTAAAATGTTCTTTATGTCAGGATTTTCTTCTGCTTCAAAGCTGTGTATTTAAGCCTAAGAAAAGTAATCACTAGGATACTTAAGATTTTTATCTCATCCGTAAGCAGCTCAAAGACCTTCAACACTAGCATGATACAGGCCACATTTCTTCCTCTGAGCAATACAAACAGCACAAAGCCTTTCTATGGACTTTGGGAATATGTTATCAAACATATGCCTACAAGTCAGAATGTAAACAACATCACTCAGTTTCTACTTTTGTTGATTCTGAGCTTCTTGTAAGACTCCCAGTTGCTCTCATAAAAAGATATCTTCCTCAATAAGGCCCTGAGTCAGCTAAGCACTTAAGCCTTAAGGCACTGGGACTTTAAGCACATGCTTTAAAAGATTGGAAGGTGCTTAAGTACCTTGCTGGATCAGGAACTAAGACAATTACATTCTTAACAAGGAAAACTAGTTACAATGGAGCTTTTTTTTAAAAAAAAAATATATAAACTTTTAAAAATAGTTTTATGTGAACAACAGTCCCTTTGATTTACTGTTTCTCTCTTTTCAAGATATTGGAAAATTGTTGCTACCTATATTACTGACAAAACACATGAATTAAGGATATCTTTTTTTCCGCATCTTCTGTTCACAAGTATACTCAGATAGGAGTAGATCTCAAGTAAAATAAAATGCCATTCATTTTTTGACAGAAGAAAAATATCAAGGAGACAACGAAGAAATGTCATAAATCCTTTTGGGATAGGGAATCCCTTTGATCATCAAAATCAAGATGGGCTGGAGAAAAAGTTTGTTTCTTACTTTGCTGTCCTTTAAAGACATTGGTTGTGAAAAAGAATGACTGTATCACAGGCTTTCAATTTTCTTATTTTTGAGTTGTGATATTACCAAAAGCTCTCATCACTTTTCACAGTTTTCTCTTTTTAATTATGTCTCTTGATTTATTCACTATATTTCTTTTTCCTCCTACTTTAAGCAAAAAGCTCTTTTAGAGTGGAGAGTTTGACATCTATTGTCAATTTCCCCCTCCAAATGCTACCATTTATTGTAACTGTCTTTTTTTAAATTAAAAGCCAGCTCCCTCCTTATTCTTTCAAGTAGTTATTGCCCTCCTTTTAGAGAAGCTCTTTTGTGTGAGTCAATCCTTTTTCTAAAATCTCTTTTTTTAATTAACATTTTAAAACATCTAATATAGATAGAAACAGGACAAAAGTCAAGAAATATCTTCTCAGTCATTTATTCTCTGAGGAGGAAAGCAGAGAGAAGGAAAATCTTCCTAATAGTTACAGAAAGAAATATCCATATGCAGCTGTCAAGGTTCCGTCCCCACTCTGAACTCTAGGGTACAGATGTGGGGACCTGCATGAAAGACCCCCCTAAGCTTATTCTTACCAGCTTAGGTTAAAAACTCCCTCAACGTACAAACTTTGCCTTGTCCTTGAACCCTATGCTGCCACCACCAAGCATGTTAAACAAAGAACAGGGAAACAGCCCACTTGGAGATATCTTCCCCACCAAAAAAAAATCACCCCATGCCCTACACCCCCTTTCCTGGGGAAGGCTTGATAAAAATCCTCACCAATTAGCATAGGTGAACACAGACCCAAACTCTTGGATCTTAAGAACAATGAAAAAGCAATCAGGATCTTAAAAGAAGAATTTTAATTAAAGAAAAAGTAAAAGAATCACCTCTGTAAAATCAGGATGGTAAATACCTTACAGGGTAATCAGATTCAAAACATGGAGAATCCCTCTAGGCAAAACCTTAAGTTACAAAAAGACACAAAAGCAGGACTATGCATTCCATTCAGCACAGCTTATTTTACCAGCCATTAAACAAAATGAAATCTAACACATTTCTAGATAGATTACTTACTAACTTTTTACAAGAGTTCTGAAGAGCATTCCTTCAGAACTGTTCCCAGCAAAAGCATCACACAGACAGACAGACCCTTTGTTCCTCCCCCTCCAGCTTTGAAATTATCTTGTCTCCTCACTGGTCATTTTGGTCAGGTGCCAGCGAGATTATTTTAGCTTCTTAACCCTTTACAGGTGAAAGGTTTTACCTCTGGCCAGGAGGAATTTTATAATTCTGTATACAGAGAGTGGTTTCCCTTCCCTTTATATTTATGACAGCAGCAGTAAACGTTTTTGTTTGTTTGTTTTAAAATTAGTAGATAAGATCTTACCTGTTTGAGCAGGTCTTTCCTATACTTAATGAAAATGCCACTATGACTGTTAATATCTAACCTAATAGTGAAAAAGAAAAAAAAAATCCACACATTTCAACTGTGCCCAATGTAACAAGTTAACCCACTTTCGTTATTATCATTAAAAATGCCAGTAGTACTCATTTTACCATCCCATATTATATAGATCAACTTTCTTTTTCTGACAGTTCATGTTCTTAGAGAATGGAAACCAAACCAATATTTAAAGAGACATAAAACCAAGGCCTTGATTATTTATTAAAAATCTCATGGGAACTTTTTGAAAAATTAGGTGTCATTTCCCTCCCTGTGCTAAATGGCACACGTACATAATATATATACACAGTATATAATTGAAATTCATATCCTTCATGTAGTTTTCCTTTATTGGCAACTCAAACGTCACCAGCACCACATAAACCTATAGTGCATTTCCATTGTGGGCTGTTTCTGGAGCTTTCCACAGGACTGCCACTGCCCCAGCCCCTGGTCCTCCTTGCCTCACAGACCCTCCAACCCCTCTTGTACCATGGTTAGAACTAATAAGATCCACCTATCTGCACAAGTTAGAAATAATTATTCTGCTTCTTTATGTAGATTTCTACCATCTGAATTTAGGGTGGCTCAGTAGGGTGCTATTCCTATTCTGGGGGCTAGATATTGCTGCCCTTCTACAATAGAACATTAGCATGGGTGTTTGTGTAAATTCCAATCTAGATGAATACAATATAACTACCTAAAGTTTTCTCTGAGTTTCAACTGGATACAATTTTATTTTTCATATTAAGAAAAGGAGTACTTGTGGCACCGTAGAGACTAACCAATTTATTTGAGCATAAGCTTTCGTTAGCTACAGCTCACTTCATCGGATGCATCCTATGAAGTGAGCTGTAGTTCACAAAACCTTATACTCAAATAAATTGGTTAGTCTCTACGGTGCCACAAGTACTCCTTTTCTTTTTGCTAATACAGACTAACACGGCTGCTACTCTGAAACCATTTTTCATATTCTTTCCTAAAACATTATATAGTATTGGTATGTACTGTTAGACAGCTGCCATTTATTCATTTAAGTTTGTAATGTGCTTTAGGATTTTTGGGATGAAAGGTATTACAATAATTCAAGTTATAAAATTCCATGTATTGTTCTACCTATCTGTTGAAGCAGCAGCCATTTTGTGTGGTAAAAGACAGAGTTACTGCAACATTTTAGAGGAGACACACTGTGCTCTCACATGGAGATTTTTATTCTTTCTTCTCTGGTTTGCTTTCATTTTAAATAAAAGGGATGAGGACAGAAGAAATAGTACAAAAGAGTACAAGTTTAGAATTGGCCAACTCCTGCTCAGGCAAAACCTTCTTTGAAGTCTGCATTGGGCTTTGGACCAGGCTTTTGAACTATTAATATTCCACTTTCCTAGAAGAGTGAATATTGGCTCAAACCAAAAACCCAGATCTAAATCCTTGCTCCTCTCTTACCCAAAGTTTGAATCCTTATCAAAATGTTGTGTCTCAGGATTATAAATTATTTGTATTTTAGTGGTACCTACAAGGCTCAGTCATGATTGTGTCCCATTGTGCTAGGTGTTATGCAAATACAGAATAAAAGACAGTTACTGCATACCCTATCTGTACTGAAGGTATCACTTCTTTCAACATGTGTGAAAATAGAGAGACTTTATGGCAAAATGCATTTAAATTTGTTCTAGGCACAGTGTACACAGTGACACCATTTAAAATAACTTCTATTAACTACAAAACTCCATCTTAAATTAAAGACAAGGAGCTTAAGTAAACTGCACTCTGTTTTCTTGGAGTCAAGTGAACCACTGCTCTATAGGTGATAGCTCAACATATAATGACCTTGACTGAGAGGGGAAATGAATGCATAGTGGTAGCCTCGCTTCAAAAGTATTTCCTATAAAATATCTATAGTGTTTTCTCCTATTCAATAAAAAGTCATGGTACAAGGCACAAAAGCATACAACATCCTCCTCCATTATATGGTGAAATTTAGGAATGCTCACTATGCAGTTCATATCAGAATAAACATTCACATCTTGTGAACTACAGCTGGTCAGCAAAATCTGTATTATACAATGTAAATGCATCAACTGAATTCACTAAGTGCAAAAATGTAATTAATATAGGCCTGTAGTATTTGAGGCATTCTGCTTTTATCTAGTATTTCTTTTTATGGTGTAATCTTGACTTAAGGGCTTGATACTGTTCTTAGTGGCAAAACTCCCACTGACTTCAATAGCGTAGGATCAGGCCTAAAGGGCCCAAGTCAGTAAAGCACAGGCTGAATTTGGTGCATGTTCTTAAGTCCCATTGACTTCAATGGAATTTGAGCATGTGCTTAAGTGCTGAGCTGAATTAAAGCTTAAGTATGGACGTACCCTTGAGTAAATGACACCCTTTGTAAATTAAAAACTAGCTTATTGTGCAGTTGAAAGTTTTAGTTAATCACTAAATATTCAATCCTGAGGGGGGGCTCAGTGACTTCAGATCAATGGAGTTGAAGGCACTTGGTACTTGGCAGAATCTAAACTGAAGGGGAATTTTATTTTTTGTAATCAAACTTTGTGTTCTGTATTCTTTCATTTCCTCAGGGAAAAAATGGCATTCCCTCCACTGCAGCCCAACATTCCATGCATAAAGGATTTTAACACTGCTCAGAGGAAAATAGATAAAAGTTACTAATCAAAACAAAATATAAACCAGGTAAATAGTATGAAATAAATGCATCCACACAATTTGCTAGAATTAAGTGTAGATTAATATAGCACTTTGATGAAGAACAGATGGGTCATTAATTAGAAATACATATCTGCCCACAATCACTAATAATGTCTACGAGATAATGACTGACATGACACACAATGCAATATATGATTACTTGTAGGAAATAGTCACCCAATAGGATTAATCATGCCACATTAATTCAAACATTCTTAATTTTATGCAGAAATTAAAAATGAAATATTATATTGACTGAGGGAGAAGCGCACCAAGAAAAGATGGACCTTAAAAAAAACCCTGCTCTACCTTGTCTCTGGTCATTAGAGCATGTGAATAATTTTTAACTAGATTTATATTAATTTCATATATTTCCATTTGTGAATTATCCATCAACAAATCATAATTTTCTCAAATCTATTCATTATTTGAAATAATTCCACGAGCACTTTCTGAAAATATTTCCAGGTAATTATGTGAGCAGATCCTCATAGGTAATATTTAAAATGTGAGCTCCCTTAATTAAGTTATATGGCATGTTTCTGTAACTTAGCAAGATGAGTGTAGCAGTAACAATGAGGTTTATGTTGGAAAATTATTTATACTCCTCTAGAACAATACAGATCGATTCTGCAAAGCATGTAAGTGTGTGCTTAATTTAATGCATATGTTTAAATCTTATGGAAATCATTTGGACTACTCTGTTGCCTAAAGTTAAACATGTGCTTAAGTGCTTTACTGGACTGGGGTGAGTATGCTCAGCACCTTCCAGAATCAAGGCTTCAAATGAATCTCAAAAGGATGCAGACACAGCTGAAGCAAAACTTGTAGAAAAGTTTTAAAGAACATTAGTAAAAAAATTATTGCATCATATGCCCAGCTATAAGAGAGATCATTCTCAGGTTTGCATTTTCTAGTATGTATTATTTTACACTTATACTCTGTACTGGAAGCGAAGAGGTATCATAGCAAGTTGACATGACACCAGCAGTGGTTCTTTAGACCACTATTAAATATTATATGGATGACAAAAGGAGCAATTTATCCAGCTGCTGGAATAGAAGGGCTATTTGTACTTCTAATAACCACTGCTTGGGGAGTTAAAAGATGTTGGCTGGAATGAATATGGTTTCCCTACTCCTAAAAAAGTAAGTAGTATCACTAGTTTTCATGGACATTGATGAGTTCATAGAGTGACAGGAGGTCTTCCTAGATAGGTATCTACATCAAAATACCTCAGACGATTTTATAATGCCCTTTGTGGAAATACATTTAGTTTCCATTTATCTCCTCCATCACAATGGCTGAAAGAAGAATGGCACCATTTTAATGAACACTGAGCCACTGACTGTATCATCTCCCACAGCGTCCATTTTACATACACCCTCTACCACAATACAGAATTAAAGTCAGCATTACAGCAGGTACATGCAAGTTTTCTGTAATGTCAGTATTATGTCATGAAGACTTTTGCTTTATATCAGAACTCCAACTATGAAGATAATTTTTTCTATTGCTAAATCAGGTTTTCCAGATGTATTTGATGTTAGCAAGGTTATGCAGCATGTGACATACTTTTTACCTACCTAAAAGCCTTCCATGGATGGAAAAATCAGAACGTTTTAAGGCTGAAGTCACATCAAGGAATTTTTTTAAAATGTACTTAGCAAATGCCAGCTTAAGTAAATCCATTATTGTCACCTTCATCCCTTAAAAAATAAAGATAATAATGAATCTCTGTGCCATGAGCGATGGTATTATAATGAAACTCTGTTATCTTGGTGTATTTAAGAGTCTATCAACATCTTCATCATAAATCTAACAGTATGTTTTTTTTTATTATGAGAGTGCTAAATCAATCATAAAAATTCTTTATGAATTCAGATTAAGCATTTGAGTGTCATTCAGAACAAGACCATAAAAAAGTAAAGTTGTATTACATCAGTGGTGCCCAAACTTCTGTCGCACCTCTCCTCATCAGCAATGGAATCTGTCTGTGCCCCCGCCCCTCCAGAAAGCACTCAGCAGAGGAGCTTGGGCTGGAAGCAGTGCTGGGGGAGAACTGGGGATGGGGGAGGAGCTGGAGCTAGAGGCAGATCTGTTCTGGAGGCAAAGAGAGAATGAGGGCAGAGCGGAGTTGGCTCCAGAGCTGGGCTGGAGACCGAGCTGAGTTGCAGCTGAGTGCGGAGCAGGGGCCTGAGTGGAGCTGCGGCTGGGGGAGGAGCAGAGCTCAGTAGTACTTCATCCCCAACCCCCTTTGGGGGCTGGCTGGGGCCTTGCTGCATGCCCCCTGAAAGTTCCTCCATGCCCTCTATGGGGATGCACCCCGCAGTTTGGGGACCACTGTATTATATAAATCATATAGTCCAGGGTTCTTATGTTAAATATATTTACACACTGTCTTTATACACACAAACAAAAGTAAAAGTGCACAGATATGCGCACGTATGAAATATGTTTTAAAGTCTATATTTTCTATGCATATATTTTAGGTGTGATTAAAAAATAGGGAAATGCATTTTTGTACTTTTGCAAACGTGAATTAGAAAGGCTAGTTATGAAGTGACTGTATTTATCTGTCTAGAATGGAAAAGACAATTTTTTACTAAGGGATTTTCAGTCAGTTTATGGACTGCCTGGAAAAAGTGAGAAACTGACTCAAATTAAAAAGCCTGAATTGGATGATGATTTTGTTATAAACTTTGAAAATGTGAAGGGTGTAAAGAAAAATGTAATAGTTACTAGAGCTGGTTTAATAACTTTTCTTTTCCATCCCTAAGGACATTTTTGACTTTTTCAAAAAACTGAAAATGTTTTGGTGATTTTCAGTTTTCCCAGGGGGGAGAGGAATTTTCATGAAAACTTGTGTGTAGCTGAAAACCCAGATTTCTCCATTACTTCATTTCATTCCACTTGAATGTGTTGAAATCAAATGCAATGCTAAATTATTTTTTCTTTTCCATGAAATAAAGAATATTGATTCCAAAATTTAAGATCATTTTTCAAAGAGTACAAATGTATTGGAAATACAGTTCTATTAATCCAGACAGAAAATAATGCTACATATCAGACAAGCTGGAAAACAAATGAAAGTTCATTTTAAAAATGAGGGAGGAGAGAAGAAAAAAAGCTATAATAATTGACTAAAATATAGTAAAAGGTAATACCTAGCAAATTGTTTCCCCTTTTAACTCTGAAAGCTATTTACCATACCTAGCAAGAATTGTTGGTAATTCAGTAGTTGGCATTTTCCCCCTGAGGCTATACTGTACCAGTGTCACAGCATGATGTTAGATGGCATTATACTGCTGCAGATGATGCCTTTTAGATGTGACAAGAAACTGAAGCCCTGACTACTGGTGATCATTAACTCCCCACTACAGTTTCTGAAGGAGTAGTGTTAATCTAGATGTCTTGTGTAAAGCCCAGTTCCATTCAATTGTATAAAATATGCTTCCCTTCTTGGCCTAAATTATTTCATACTGTGCATTTTTAACAGTTGCTGTGTTTCATCCTACAGGTGCTGCATTTCAATGGTGGATAATTCTCATTCATTTACACACAAATCACACTGCTCCCCTCCCCTTCCCCTGCTCCCCGGTCATCTGAAAATCTTGAGGAATGCCAAAACATGGATATAACTGGATGAGTTACGGACCCCTCACTGTTAAGTGGCATCCCTTCCATAATATAAATAAACAATAACAGTGTGACAGATTTATGTTACCAATCTGCCTGGGGCGTCAGGTGATCAGGCTGTGGCCACAGGATCTTTAGGGGAGGAGATGAAGGAGCACACCAAGTGACTAAGTTTTAAAGCTTTATATATAAAATAAGAGCGGTGAGTGCGGGGTGTTCCCCACATCACTCAGAGGAAGGAAGAAAGTGTTAGTGCCCGCGGCCTAACCCACTTTCATACTCACACAAACACACACACACACCCTGAGACTGGCCAAGCCTGGGTGTAACAGAAGAAGAAGAGGGGGAAGGGTGGACGAGAGTTCTGTCCTGTGCACAGGCCGTCCAGGGTCCACTGTTGATCTCCAGTTTGCTTCAGCTCTTGGGAGGGTTTTAAGTCCTGGGGTCTTTTGCGGGGCGTCTTGTTCAGGGACCTCTGTCCCCCGTGCTCTCTGTAGCAGTCCAAACCAGCCTTCTGGGGCATCCTCAGCTTTCTCAAAGCACACTGGCTTCAGGGATGCAACACTGTGGTTTTCCCCCTCGCTGGCCTTCGCTGTCTCACTAGTTTTCGCAGCCCCTGCAGTTCTGTTCAGCTGAATTCTCCTTTCTCACAGCTGATCAGGGTTGGAATCCAGGGCCCCGTCTTTCTTGGCAGGCAGCTGAGAGTCGGTTGTGTGCCGTGGCCTCGGGCTGGAGTCAGCGTCTTATCTTCGGACCTAGCTGGAGTGTCGAGTTAACTCATTCCCTTCTCCTTTCCTCCCTCTACGGCCTCTCATAACCTGCAAAGTAACCTTTCACTCCACACTCACACCTGCAACCCTTCCCACAATACATTTTATCACATATACAAGCACTAGCAACATGCAATGCTAAACTGCTTACCTAGGGGTTTCCATGGGGGGGGGGGTGCAATTATATTGTGACAACAGCAAGGTGCTGATCTCCATTTGTTTAAATAAATTTACACATACAGATGTCTGTCTCTCCTCACCACTTCAGACAGCAAGCTTTGGAGAAACCAGATGACACAGCAGCTCCTAATCCCATTTCATGTCTTCTTTTGCCAGCAAAAAAAGCCTAGAGGAAATATGACCTTTGGACTGTTTGTTTAAGTGGGGTGCAGATCACTGAGGTTCTACATTGCTCTGAAAATCAGTTGTATTTGCAAAGGGCTTTGTCATCCTTCTGGATGAATGCTGTCATATCAATATACATAATAATTAGACTATATTTCATGCTCAACAATAATATAGTTGACCTCAGTGTGAATTCACACTACGTGTTCTTTTTCTATTAAAAAAGTATTGTGTTCTCACAGTAACACATTAGCAAACCTCCTGAATTAAATTACAGCCTTGAATTTACTCATATATAGAGATATAAATAGGTGACTGACTCAAAATAGAAGAATTCATGTCATGAATAGGAAGTATGTAGGGTGTTTGTACAACAGCTTCCCAAAACGTCCTTTAGTAGAGGAATGTTTCAAATTTGGGGGCAAAATGGAAAGTGATTTTTTAAAATATACTGTGAAGTTAAGATTTAAAATGAAGGAAGTTAGATGCCTTTAAAGGACAGTGTCCTGTTTAGTGCTTGTTTCTTGAAATGCACTGTCTACTGTGGGTAACATGGGTGTAAGTGAAGGCAAAATTTGAAGTCAGTGGGGCTGTACAGGTATAATCAAGCACAGATTTTGGGCAAAGGGAATTTAATTACACTGCTGGTATTACTGGTGATGGACAAATATCATGTCTTGACTTTCATATCCCAGATTGAGTAGGCAGGGCCATCAGATAGGAAAACAAAACAAAAAAAATAGCATAATTTGAGTATATTTGATATGGAATCTTTAAGGTGGTGTCTATATTACATTTCCAGCACTTCTCTCACCATTGGTATAACACCCGCGCAACTTCATTGGTATTAGCAATTATGGAAGCATCAATGTGTATTAGGTACCCATGTGGTCTAATTCTGGCTAGAGGTGCACTGGTGCTTGACTAAGAATGGAAAGTTCCCAGTGAAGACAGACTGAGAAACAAACATGGGACTTCATTATGCCATTTATAGAGTAACCTTTCAGAGCAGAGCTGCAATTTAAGGGGTTCAAAGGAAAAGGGTTTGATTCCAGGTGGAACTTGTGCTCACATACAGATAATTACAAAGCATAACAAGCAATGTTGGGAAGAAACATCAAGAAGATAAGTTCCTTGAGGAGTACAGTTTGGCAACAATAGGACAGAAGGTGCTGTAGTGTGGAGAAGCAGCAGCATTGGGAGGTGGGAAGCCTTGCAACAGAGTAAAGTCTGAGGCCTTGTTTAAGCAAGGTGTTAGAGCATGTGCCCAAAACATTAACTTCAGTGGGACTACATCTGCTTAAGGCTAGGCACATGCTTAAGTAACTTGATGAAACATAGCATGAGAGCACAAAGAGCCTTGAGAAAGGAAGGAAGCTAGAGCGAGAATGACAACTGAGAAAGAAACATGCAGAAATAACTAGATACAGAAAAGTTTAGCTGCTTGACAGAAATGAGTAGGATCCTAAAAGATCCATCCAGACAAATAGAGGATGAGACCCTCAGGGTTTAAGGTCATGGGCATGACAGCAGATTTTCACTTATTGTGCCATATGTATTTACAATAATCTTTCACAATGCAACATAGGGAACCAAAACAATACTCATAATTAAGAATGGAAAGATGTCTCTTCATTCCCAAAAGGGCTCTGAATATAGGAGGACCCACCGTTGTCCTTAGTTAGATCAATTAATTTAGAAAGGTTCTAGAGGAATCAGAGCTTTTGGTAAAATGAACTACACCACATTATTGTCATTCTTAAGAATTAAAAGTGCCAGATAATCAGTTGGTGTAAATGGTGGAGCTCCATTTATTCCAACAGAGCTATTACAATTTACCCCAGTGAGGATTTCATCCAAATTAGCATGAAGGGATCTAAGTGCAGTTTGAAGAAGATATTGTGCTATTGGAGTGCCAAAAAGAGGAAAGGCATTTGGGGGCTACTGGAGGTTTTCAGAGAGAGAGAGAGAGAGAGAAAGAGAGAGCAGGGAACCAGCCTCCAATTAGAGCATCACAAAAAAAGAGGGGGCCCAAAGACTTTGGGGTTTACAGAAAAGGGTAATTAACTGGGAACTATTGGAAGAATGTACTGAGGGAAGAATGGCTCAGGTCTTCAAGTCATTTGGGTAGCCATTGAAACTTTACTATGCATATCTAAACGAAACCTGTGATCCTTTTGAGGTTTGCTTGCTTCCAGTCAGAGTGTCAGTTGTTGTAGAGTTTCTACAACTCTGAAGTCATTTAAAGATTTTGAGATGAAGTACTCCTGTTAAATTTGGAACTTAGTCCTTTTCCCTTCAAAAATTAAATAAACAAACAAATAAATAATAAATCAGTGTTCTGCCTGATGAAGTGGCCCTTCTGTTATGCTACAATATCTTTGATGCTGATCTTTGAACATGCCCTTGAGTTTGTGCAGACTCCAAGATTCAACTGGTCCACTAGTTGACTGTTTTCTTCACATGCTGAAGTTCCACTAATGTCACCTTCCATAAAAAACTTCAGTCTTAAAAATTATTTTTGTTTAGCCACTAAAGAGGAAGGGATCAGAGATAATAAGTTTTTATTCAAATATGGGAAATTTGTCAACTGCTAAACTTTTGTATTTAATTTTTGTTCTTTAAAAATTGAGGGTGTGATTTAGTATTCCTGGAAGACAAAAAACTCAGAGCAGTAGTATATTAAGACAAATTGCTAGCAGGCATTTTACAAAGAACCGTACCCTGCACCCCACATCTCTACTTAAGTATAGTCACCATCATCCTGACCTCCAACAGCCTGGCTATTCCATTCTGAGCATTTTCTTAAGCAACAATTACAAATGTGGGCTTAATTCTAATCACACTTACTTCACTTTATAACATCAGTAGCTCCTTTGAATCTGAAATGGTACATTTGATTTACATGGCCATAACCAAACCCAGATTCAGGCCTTGAACCAGCTTTTTAGTGGTTTTGCAATGTGCACAAATAGTAAGTAGATGGTGAGCAGTAAAAACGTTTTTATTTGTAACATTTGAATTCATGTCTCCAGAAGTAAACTCTTTCTGCGCTAATTGATATATGTCAGCCCTATCTTTTTAAAGCATGTCCTTTAAGCAGATGTCCTAGTCCCCCTTAAAGCTGGCGTTTACATTTGTTGTCTCTGGTCAACACATAGTGTCAGTGGAGGCACAGCATTGTAGACATCTTTAGAATGTGCTTTGCTACAAAGAGTGTGGAAGGCAGTTGAGGCTGTCCACACCGGCGGGATTACAGTTTTCAATGCTATCTTGAAGTGTGTGATAATGAAAACAGATGTCAAACACAGCAAGTTCTGCAATGCAAATACAGCATTAAACCATGAAGTTTTGAGGTTTGTCTGATTTTCAGTCTGAAACCAAAGTTATTTAGGTTTACCTGCCCTAGTAACAAAAACAAACAAACAAACAAACAAAAATAGACATACACATTTTCTTCATAAGAAATTTAACTGAAACAATAAATTGTATATGCATTGAGTAGGGTTCATTCCATCTCTGTTTCTATTGACACCAGTTAATGTTTAAAGATTTTAAGAGAATGTAAAAAAGGATGACACTGTGACCATTATAACAAGGGGAAAATGTCTGTAAATGTCTGAGGGCAAGGTTTCTATCTCAGAATGTTGGGTTTGTTGTTTCTTTATCTCACTGCTTCTATAGCGGGACCTATATTTTATTGAAAAGGACCTGGGAAAATAGAGTGTACAGCCAAGGGACCTACAAGTGCTACTTTACTTGGCATACACTGTTCAATGAGGAACACTAAAGGGATTAAGAAAGCAGTTCTGTATTGTCTCAGAGGTACAGTAATATAGCGCCACACTGTATTGTATGACAGTTACTATGGTAACTATTCCTTCTTTTCCCCTCATTGAACAGCACATCCCGTTGTAGAAAAAACCCAGCAATTTAAGAGCCTGCAAGACAGAGGTGATCTTAGACTCCTTGTATTTTGAAAACATTTTCAATTTTCTAGATCTAAAGTTTGCATATTTTGAAAATTGGGCAGGATTGGTCCCAACCCCCTTGTGGTCAAAGGAGTTATGAGGTGCAATGAGTATGTGAGTGCATTTGGGAGTAGCATTCGTGCAGCACACAGACTCCAAAAGGAATGCAACTAGCAAAAAGACTGGAGCAAAGGTGGGTCATCCCTCCATACTGGGCAGCTCTGCTGGCTGGTCTCAGAGGGGATTGAATATGGAATTGTCCAAAGCACAGGCCTGGGCTTCCCAGAAGCTCCAGGTTACATTGTGCCTGTTGTTGCATGGCCAGGAGAGGAATGATGGAACAAAAAGATTCACCAGAGGCTCAGGGTTTGAATGTACAATTACCCTGAGATCTAGATGCAAGACAAATTGACCCCAGTTCAGCAAAAGCCTCTAACTGAATCCCTACCATGTAATTTTATGTGCAGATAATACAAAACAAAATCCAAAAAAATATGAATCATACATGACAGCATGTATATTTTCCTAGAGATCCCAATCCTGGCCTCTGGCCAGCACAACCTCTGCCTCTTCTTGTATAGTACCAGCTGGGAGCTAACTGTCTTGATAAACTACTGCTGAACCCTAGCTGAAAAGTAATGCCTGACCCCTCTGACCACTGACTAGCTCAGCAGAGCCTCTTCATAGGGACACCATTGGGGCAGGATGAAGCAGAGCTTTGGGGTCTTTCTCAGGCAACAATGTCCCCTGGAGTTCCAAGTGAGATAGTAAATATATGCACTGCCTCAGCATGGAATTGCAGCTATTTGCCACAATTTAGCCCTTAACATATTGATTAAATCTGTTGGGTTTTTTTTTTCTTTTTTTTTTCTTTTTTTTTTTAAGTTTACACCTTTCTTCATTGTGTTGCAAAGAGTTGGGCCATTGTATCCAGAAGAAAAAATCTAATAAATTGCAAAATCGCATACTCTATATTGGAAAAGTGAGTCTGTAAAGTCAATTACATTTGGTTATGGACTGATGATTTAAACTAAAAATAAGTTATTGAGCAGAATGCAATTATGCAGTATATGTAGTAAAAAAACTAAAACAAAACTATTTAACTCAAACTGAAAATAATTCCCAGATGTAGACCAGAGCATATGCTGGAGAAAATGCATATAGCTTTGGAAGTCAGTGTGCATTATGTTGATATATACCAGCTGAGAATCTGGCCCTATATATAGATTAATTCCCATTAGGATGAAGAAGTGTATAGAGCAAGTTGGATATATTTTTCATTGCCATGCAGAAAAGGAGTGGGAGAAGAAGTCTGTAATGTCAGTTCACATCTCTTTTCATACAATATTTCCCAGAAGGAGAGTGAGCACTGGTAGGCGCTCAGGTCAGAAATGATCCATCCTACAAGGGACTACTGGGAAAGTGGAATGAAGAGGGACAAAACTGAGACATTTAAACTGAGAGCAAGGAAGGAAACAGAAGGGCAAGGTAAAAAAAACCTTTGGAAGGAACTACAAAACAGAAAAAGGGAGGACAGCAGAGACCATAGGTAAAGCAGGATGATAAGAAATAAGAGGGAAAGGATGAAAATCTTGAAGTATAATATATTTAAATTTTAACTTGACTTCTAGTTAAAAAGAGTCAAGAAATTCAATAAACATTGAAAGATGAGAGTGATGGAAATTGGAAATGGATGAGTGCAAATTTATTCACAGCTGCCAGAATGTACATGTGTCCCAGACATAATTTTAGGATACAAGATCCATTCAAATGGAACTGATCACCAGAATAAGGTAAACATGTCAGACCAGTTGAGAAGACCATGTTTCATAAAAAAGTTCACTGTATTTTTCTGCACTGAAATGATTAAGTATACTTATCATATATACACACTGACTGTGAAATGACCAAACAGAAGGGAATGAGTATATGAAAGAGACAAAAAAGCATAACCACATTTTGAGTTATGAGAGCCACAGTTTAATAAGAGGCTCCAATTCTGTACTAAGTGCTCTGTCTCACTCCTTTAGGCCTTCACCTGTTCTAAGCATTCATCTTTATCTGTTAAATCCTTCAAAAGTTATAGCCATCTAAAACTGTCTGAAATCTTTTGCTGGAAAAAGAGTGAATTTTTTTAATCACACAAAATTGTGGAGGGCATTCTCCCATGATTTCAATATCACTTACAATACCAACATATTTCTATATTTTTTCATAATGTTTTGAATTTTCAGAAAATTTGAATGTTTTCAGAAAATGATTTTTTTTCTCCCAGCAAAAAGTTTCATTTTCAACAAAACTTCATTTTTGGACAAAAATAAATGTCAAAACATTTTAGTGACTGTAGATCAGGGAAAGTGCTTATTAGGACTAGGATATCATGATTTAGTTAACTATTTCAGATGTTCATGCAAGAGAGAGTTACAGCAGTTTCAATGCACATTTGGCTTTAACGCAGAGGGTTGTCAATGCACAAGCCTTCTGGATAAAAAGAGCTGCTTTAGCAAGAAGAAGCAGAATATGAGCCAGCATATTTAGTATGGGTTATAGCTGACCCTGGAACCATTCACTTACTCTGGAGTCTCTTTTGATGTCTAACCAATAAGGTCGGGGGTAGCCGTGTTAGTCTGTATCCAAAAAAAACAACAAGGAGTCCAGTGGCACCTTAAAGACTAACAGATTTATTTGAGCATAAGCTTTTGTGGGTAAAAACCCAACTTCTTACTGACTATGTGATATTTTCCACATCTTTCAGCTAAATCCAAGTTCAATTGCAAAGTCCACCTGTCAGGACATCATGTGGACTGGTGACACTGCCTGGGGAAATGGGGTCCTGAAATCAATGACTAGACTGTACGGAGCCATCTGAGAAGAGGATATATCAGTTATGTTATTAACTGTTTCCTCTACTACCATGTGTGAGAATACTATGGCTAAGGGATTGTTTGCATATGAAATGTGAATGTGGGTTACAGAATTGCAAAGTACCTGGATATCGTAGGTTTTTTACATAGTGCTTATCCCCATGATGTCTAAATATTGGAAAAAGGCTATTGCATGCCCTGTCTTAATTTTGTTGAATGGCATGCCCCAACTACAGCAGCATATCCCTTTGTACAATAAATATGCTATGTAATACAGTGGTGAGGCGTATTACAAAAAAAAATATGGTTATAGCTCTGTGCTGTAACAGTAAAGGAACAGGCTATGAGAAATAGGATCTACATACCTATACAATATATTTTTAATTCTTGATTGCATAAGATTTGATTTTGTAACCTGCATATGTATAAATGTATGTGTAAGAACCGTCTCCACTATTCTATGCCTAATTTACATGCCATAATTACCAGACTGCACTTACAAATTGTAGATTGTGTATTTGCGCATGTGCAAATGATAAGTTAAGCATATAGCTGGCCATTTGCCTGTGAAAATCAGACTCACAGTATTCCTTGGTCCTACAGTAACGCATATACTCTTCTTTGCATCTCAAGGTCCAAATGTTGGACAATGACTCCTAATTACAGACACAGAAAAATAAGCATCAGGAGATATCCGTCAAAATAAAATAACATAAGAGGAACATTTTTTGTAATGTGCTTCAGCATTTCTTTTGTAAATAACTTAAATTTGAGTTAAAAACAGCTTTGTGTGAGACAGAGATAAGTTTGGATCAAAAATGAGACTTTTATAGAGACATGCAGTTAGAAGCTCTTCAGTTTCATCCAAAGATTGGTTGTTTCCCATACTGTATAATGTTAATAACAGTTACTGTGCTGCTTTGTTGCACCCAGCTGAAATGAAATGAAAAATCATTAGGAAGACCTTTTTAAATTAATCTGTCAGAACAAGGCTTATGGTAGCTGAACACACAAACACTCCGTGAAATCAAAGAGCTGACTGTCATATACAGTCTATTGCCTTTGCTCCATGATGTCATCCGCCAATTTTTTGAGTTAAGAGCATGGATCTTCAGAAGGCTGGAATTTGACCAAATCTTTGTCATTTTATTTCCTTGTATGCACATTCTAGAATTACAGAGAGTGGTTTCTGTATGCTCCTTTTGGATAATATTCAGGCCATAACTACCTCACAGATGTGGACTTGTAAACACTCGGCAGGCTCCCATGCTCTGCAGTCACAGAAGCAGCTCTTCATTCCAAGGTTGGGGTGATACTGGTGGCATGAAGGTTTGTGTGAGGAGTACATCCAGTGATGAGCTGCCAAAATCTTCACAACCGGTTCCCTCCTCACACCACGAGGGGGACGTAGCCTGTCCCCCCTGCCCCGGGACCCATGCCCCATGCACCCCCTCCCCCAACTGCCCCCAGAACTGGGCAGGAGGGTCTCGTGGGCCACCGTAGTGGGTGCCCACTCCACCCCGTCCCTAAGAGCCAGAGGGACCTGCCGGGGGTGAGGTGGGGAGTCAGGGCGGTGCTTACCTGCGGCGACTCCCAGGAAGCATCCGGCAGATCCCTCTGGCTTCTAGGGGCGGGGTAGCAAAGTTAGGGGGGGAGCAGGGAGAGCAGCTACTCCGCCCACTGATCACATCAAAAGTGGCACCTTAGGCGCCAACTCCGTGGGTGCTCCGGGGCTAGAGCCCCCACAT
Source organism: Lepidochelys olivacea (assembly GCF_965140295.1). Classification (NCBI taxonomy): domain Eukaryota; kingdom Metazoa; phylum Chordata; order Testudines; family Cheloniidae; genus Lepidochelys; species Lepidochelys olivacea. The sequence continues at coordinate 175,837,458 of NC_140411.1, forward strand.
GGAGAATTTGGTGGGTGCAGAGCACCCACTGGCAGCTCCCTACCCTGCCCCGCACCCAGCCCCAGCTCACCTCTGCTCTGCCTCTGCCCCTGAACGTACCGCCCTGCTCTGCTTTCCCCCCGCCCTCCCCCGCTTCCCGTAAATCAGATGTTCGTGCAGGAAGCCTGGGAGGGCTGAGAAGCGGTGGCTTCGTGCTCAGGCCCAGGGAGATGGAGGTGAGCTGGGGCAGGGAGCGCTTCCCCTGCGCCCCCCGGGTTACCTGCTGTGGCCCTGTTGGCCCTCCTCGTGCCACCCCCCGCCGCCCCAGCTCACATTCGCTCCGCCTCGAGCTAGAGCGTGAAGCCGCTGCTTGCTTCTCAGCCCTCCCTGGCTTCCCGTGCAAACAGCTGATTCGCGGGAAGCTGGGGAGCGGAGAAGCAGAGTGGGGCGGAGTGTAACTCAGGGGCGGAAGCAGAGCAGAGGTGAGCTGGGGGCAGGGGTGGGGTGGGGGAGCTGCCAGTGGGTGCTCTGCACCCACCAAATTTTCCATGTGGGTGCTCCAGCCCCGGAACACCCATGGAGTTGGTGCCTAAGGTTGTTAAATTTAGAAGCCTTTTTACAGCCGGTTATCCCTCGCGGGACAACTGGTTCTAAAAGGGCTTCTAAATTTAACAACTAGTTCCAGAAAACTGGCTCCAGCTCACCACTGAGTACATCCCCTTAGAAGAACTATGTTTAATGTTGGCTTGAGAATTAGAAACTACCATAAACCTAATCCCCTTCTTAATGAAAAGTCACAGATTTTTCCCCAATTGTCCCTGGAAGTTACTGTGTTTTTATATACATTATACAAACATTTCATACATGTTTTTTTTAATGCTACTTGGAACAGAAGTCAAGATTTTGCTGTTATTTGATCTGCACTTTATTATCCCTAGTGTGGTACACACACATACACACACACAATCCTTTAATTCAAGAAGGAAATGTAATATATATATATATATATATATATATATTTGTTAGGGCGAGAGAATTGACAAAGAAAACAAATGTGGAAGAAGCCACATGGCCCAATTTATAGTTTGCCAGCAAACACATGCATTATAGAGTTCAACCTAGGAGAGCAGAAGGGATTCATGCATGGACAGGTATAAAATTGTCACCATTAACAATAAGGCTACATTTATGTCATGGAGGTCATGTAATCCATGACTTCCAGAGACCTCCTTGATATTTTCTGCTTCAGCCAAGGGTCTGGACAGGGCCCAGGCAAGGTTCCAGCAATGGGCAACAACCTCCTCAGGGTCCCCCTGCAGGGTTCTAGCAACAGGCAACAGCCTCACATGCCAGGGGGCGGGAGGGTCCCTTGACTTTTACAAAATAACTGACAAAATCTTTGCTTTAAGTAACACCTACTGGTCCCTCTGAAGTCAGTGGGTATTCAGCACTTCTGAAAAATCAGATCACTTTAATTCATATGCCTTAGAGATTTAAGAGCCTAACTGCAGGTAACCAGGTTTAAAGATGCCGGGGTCTGAGTTATTAAATCTATAGATTTTACCTGATGTTGTTCCCAGCCAGCCCATTCACACAGTACAGAAATAGAAAAATGGAACCTTAAGAGGGAGAGGTAAAAATAAGTAATTCCAAGCACTGCTTGGTGGCTTTCATGAGGCATAATAAAGTGCAAATCAAGTAACAGTAAAAACTTGAGACTTCTGTTCCAAGTAGCATTAAAAAAAACATGTACGAAATGCCTAATTCTTAAAGACAATGCTGTCACTTGAACAAGATAGTTATTATGGACAAGAATGATCACAGGAAGCAGGCCAGAATAGGAAGACTGAAGAAGAGGAAGGGTATAGGTTGGAGCGCTTCAGAAAAAAATGCTAAAGATAATTTGGAAAATGTGATTCATGACTACTAATTAGGGAGAAAATTCTTGTTCACATTCAGAGTCTTTGAAATTATTTCTGAGGCTTGGGAAACAAGAGAAAAGTGAATGTGTGAGGAAAAGGTACAGAGAATTATGCTTGTACCAAACAAACAATAAAACTATATACAATGTAGGATAATTTTGGATAGCTATTTGCTTCTGATGATCCTCAAATAATATAATTATATCTGTTGAAGAATAAATTTGTTACTCTTTGGGAATAGCAAATGAATAGAATAATTTGTTAATTGTTCTTTTTATGGCTATGTCTGTACCATCCTTCATATCTATTTGCTACATCTTTATGTGTGCTAAAAACACTTTTTTTAAAAAAAGGAAGAGGATTAGATGCTGTAAGTCTAAATATTTTTACAACAGACCTACAAATATTTTTAGTTTGTAGAGTACTCTATTTCTGCTGAACACTTACAAAGCTTCGATTGATCCCCTATTCTTTCTGAATGTGAGTCTACAACCTTCAGGAATACAGAAAATGTTCTCTGGGGTTGTTCTGTAGAATATTTAGAGCACAGGGAAACACCTTGTTGTTTAAAACTCAAGTAGGGTATGAGTCTTCACAAAAGTACCTTTCTAAATCAACCAAGAAGCTATATGCTGAAGAGTTCGAAGATTCTCAAGATCTTTACTGCTGAAAAATTGTTCATATAGTCAATAGTTGTAATAAGTTGAGAGGTAAAATTAAAATTAAATTAATCTAAATTACAAATGACATCATTTAAACCTATCTGCTAATCAGAGTACATTACCAGTCCTTAAAAACTCCAATTTCAATTAGAGCAGAAAACATTTACAAGTATTAGTAAGGGAAGCAGATTTGTCATTTAAATAATATTTCAGTTTATGGTAGAGAGGATCAACAGAAATAAGTTTCTATTAGGGATGATCGAGCCAGTTTGAGCAAACTATAAATCTGGCCTCAAAACTTCACTCCAAACCATGGCTTAAAACCAAAACCAGTTTGAGGAATTTTTCCATTTTCACTTGAGCAGATATCTTGGCATGAATTGTAGCCAGGTCTGTTCCCCTTTCCTACCTTAGAAGATAGATCAGCAGGTCTGGCAGATTTTCAGTGGGGCCTTGCTCTTCTGTTGGTTTGTTTTCACGGGGCTGGGTTTTTTACAATTTTATTTTAGTCTCTCTTCAAAGAGAAGCAACATGTGTAAGATACAACAGCATACAGATCCTCAGATATATGATCAACTTGCTAAAAAATATGAGCTTTCACTTCTTTTGACACTTATCAATAGCATATAAAATTCAAGTTAAATTCTTTTGGACCAAGACAACCAATCAAGCAAAAGATATACAAAATCCAGGACAGACTGGAATATGCTTCTGTCAGTGTATACCCCCCCAAAATCTGTACTCTGGGGTACAGATGTGGGGACCCATATGAAAGACCCCCTGAGCTTATCTGCTACCAGCTTAGGTTAAAACTCTTCCAAGGCACAATCTTTTGTCTTGGACAGATATTGATGCCACTGCCAAGTGCTTTTCACAGATATTCAGGGAAGGTCACTTGGAATCCCTATCCCTCAAAATATACCTCTAAGCCTCTTCACTCCCTTTCCTGGGGAGGCTTGAGAATAAAAGACCAAACAGTTGCCTTAGTAATGAGAGCACAGACCAACCCCTTGTCTAAGGACTTTGGAATCAAAGGATTCTTTAAAAAAAGATAAATTCTATTCAAAAAAGAAAGAAACATCCGAAAACTCAGGCTTTAGGGATTAAACACCAAAAATAACTTTATTGGGGTTCGGCTTAAAGGTTACAAGCAAAACAAAATCACCCGGGGTTAGCACAGAAGAATCCACAAACCAAAACAACCAAAAGGTTCCTAATCACATCTGTCTTAACTTTTCCTGTGCTACTTACTTATCTGGGGTTCCAAATGAGGAGTTTCTAAGTATGATGCTGATAACTTCCCATACCTGGCTTAAAGCTTACAGTTTGTTGCTGCATTCCCCTCTCTCCAGCCGGAGAGACAAAGAAAAAAAACCCCACACTCAGCAGTTTTTCTAATTTAAAAGGAAACAGCCTCCCTATTGATTCCCCTGGTCAGGTGCCCACTCAGGTTAAGTTTTCTTAACCCTTTACAGTTAAGGCAATTATGGTACAGCTGCTAAGGAGGATTCTATAGCTACTGACTGGCTGGGGGTCCATAAAAGGAGCTACTCCCCCTCCTCATTTATCACAGCTTCCAAGGGAGGTTGTAGTACCCCCATCACTGGACGTTTTTAAGAACATGTTGGAAAAACACCTGTTAGGAATGGTCTTGGTTTACTGAGTCCTGCCTCAGCACAGAGGGCTGGACTTGATGACACTGAGGTCCCTTCAGGTCTACATTTCTACGATTCTATACAAATACAAATAACCAAAATATAACAGGATGATAGTAAGACTATAGCTTGGGATGCTTATACTAGGGAGTTTAAAGGGGTCACTTTAAACTGTTGGATGCCAAGTAATTTTATTTAAAAGATTACTAAAAATATTTATTCAAAGGAAACAAAAAATGGCAGGCCAGCTCTTACTAACTATAGCTCTTACTGCCAAATCAGAGATGTAACTCCCAGTAAGTTAGTCATAGGGTGTTTGTTTGATCAAGGGTAGTGACCACATACATTCACAAGTACAAGATCTAGTCTATTTTAGAAGTTTTATTAAAGTTAAAGTTATAATTACCCAAGCATATAGAAATTCTACACAGACCTATGTACAAGTTACAAATATAGTTATACTTACATCCTTAACAACAGAGTTAGGGTCTGATGGGTCTCTTCTGGCTTGATCATCAGTAAAGGGATGGTTCCTGCTGGAGTCTTCCATAGGGAGCTCAATTTTCACGTTCTAGGCATCCCCTTTTTATAATGTGATTTTGTCTATACCTACATTCTGTGCATGTCCATAAAAGTGTCAACCCTATTTTCGCTTATTGGTCTGTGTCCCCTGGAAACTTAAGGGACTGCACTTTCTGTGTAAGTTCCCTTTATTCTCCTTAGCATTGACATACAACCTGTATCCTGTGGTTAAGACATGTTGGAGACAAACGTGCCTTTACGGTATTTTTATGATCTAATATTAATCTTCTGGTAATTTTGCACAATATTACTGGTTGGTACCTCTTTTCCCATAACCTTAGGGCATTGGATTATTTTCTAGTCACTTATGCCATCATTTCTTGTCTCCAAGGCCTAAAATAGCTAATCTAAAGTCTTGCAGGCCTCAACCTACAGGTTCTTGTGTTTCAGCTTGTCTTATTCATGTCTTATACTTGGTTCCTCCTAATACTGATGAATCTTATACTTTTATAATCCTACAAATTAACTCTAATTAACACACAATTATCATATTGATTAATCATAACATCATACAATAAATGATTGGATAATAAATGGATAATAACTAAAATCATTGTCTACAACATGCAAGGCTTGCCTAGAAACCCCCACAGAACAAACATCCTGGCCAAGAAGCTTCAAAATCCCACTAGGCATATATTATATATATCTTTAGGAAGATAAAGACCTTCAAAAAAAACTGTCACTAAGTGCTTTGAGGGATTAGGGCCAAAGCCAATAATCCTAATGCAACTGTGAAAATACCTTAACTATAACTGGGGTGGGGAGAGTTCTCAAAATATCACTGTCATGGAATTTTGTCCCTCTTATTCTTGGTTAGTGATCAAAATATTGGGCCACCTTCTACTCCATTACACAATGCACTTTAATTGAAAACAAGCAGGTCATTCAGGTGTAACTGACAGTGGAAGCTGATTTACTAAAAGAAGAAGAATCGTCTAGTGGTTAGAGTGCTAGCCTGAGACTTAGGAAACCATCACAGAGACTTCTCGATTACAGATTTCTTGTGTGACCTTGAACAAGTAACTTAGTCTCTCTGTGCCTCAGTTCCCATCCATAAAACAGGGATATTAGCATTTTCCTACTTCACAGGGGCACTGAGGATAAACACATGGTTCTCAGATACTATAGCAATGAGGAACTTATAAGAACTCAAGAAGAATGTTATGTTTTGATGATGAATAGTCTTCTTCCATTTTGTCCCCTTTTAATTCCCTCGCACAAACAGCCTTCTTGCCCCCATGACTCTCCTCCCACAAACAAGCCCATTGCCTCCCTGTGTAGCTTTTTGGTTCCCCCACTACCTTTCCACTGAAAAGGTATGGATCCTGTGAAGGGGAGGAATGGGCAATAGAGCATGTGATCTTGTAACTAAAGATTGTTTTATAACGCATATGCACAATAGAGCCAAAATTAGGTTGTACAGCAACCATAAACCACATTTCCTAGTTTTTGAGTACTTGATTTTTTAACATTAAAACCCTTCTTTTGAAGTATTTTTTCTTCATTTAATTATTATAGAAGGGCAATTACCATAAAAATTGCATGTAACTTGTTCATGAAAAAGTTAAGACTGTCTCCCATTTTCCACATTGTTAGGAGGCAGTGGTTTTTCTCCCCACCTCTGATATCTTGAGCTCTTACACCATATAAATCAATGTATGTTGCTGTGTTCTTGGGTTGGTTTTTTTGAAGCTCAGGATCCAGGTATGTATTAAGAGGCTTGTATATGCAAAAGGAAGGGAATTTAATGAAAGTTGAAGTTTCTATTTAGATCCTAAAATACCAGTGGTGCAACTGGAAAAAGACCCTGCAAGATACTGCTTCAAGTGGTGAAGATCGGATAGGGAGTTGTCATACCTGTGCCCCCAAGCATAGGAAATAGCACTAGCACTGAAACAGCTAAATCAGTGTTGGACTGTAGGCTCCCTTCCCCAATCTTCAAAGCCTCACTTGCATGATGCTTGTGCCTGAAGGTCAATTCTAGGTCTAATACTAACAGCATTGAGGGTTGTTTAAGTCATTGCTCAATTTCCTGGGTCATTACTTAGTACTGAAGTGCTCAGACAAGTTCACATCACTTTGATATTCAAAATCAATTTTGTGTCAAAGACAATTTCATGTCACAATGACTTCAAGTAAAGGCTTGTAAATATGGGAAGGTCTGATGATTTTTTTTTTAAACATTATCTCTCTACCTTGTGAGGGAATAGCAGCATCAGCAGCAAAACATTTCCTATAAGTGTATGGACATGGTCTGAGAAAAGAGAGTAAGAAAAACAACAAAAGAGAGGATGAGGCAAAAAAGTGTGTATCATGTTCCCCGCTACATTTCCTCTCAGCCATTTGTTAAGTTCTTTCCACTTCTCTTTTGTTCTACTAACTATGCATTTCTAAATAATATATGTGACAGGTTCCCCCCAGGGTGCCATTTGGAACTGAGGTACCACTGAGACCCTTGACCCACCAGCCTGGGCTCCCTCTCACACTGTACTGCTGTGACAAGCTTCAAAACCTTCCAGGCTGCACTTTCAGCAGCATACATACTGGTAGCAGCACACCCAGCTGCAGTTACAAGCAGGCTCTCTGATCAGCAACTGCATGGGAAGGCTACTTCCAGGTCCTCAGGCACACACCGTCTCTGGAATATAAGCCCAAAATTATTCCATCTTACATTGTACAATTCCCTGTGCAGTGCAAGATCATAAAATTTGCTCCTTCCCTCAACGTGGAGGAATATGGAACAGCCTTTTGCCCCTGCATTAAAATTCCCACACATTTCACTCCAACTCACTAGTTTAAATAAAGCAAAAAGAAGTTTATTAATTACAAAAGATAAATTGTAAGTGATATAAAATGGATCAAAGCAGATTACCTAGCAAATAAACAAAAAATGCAAACTGAGCTTAATATACTAAATTGGATATGAATAGCAGCTTCTCACCATAAGAGAAGAGTCTGCAGCCTGCTTGTATCATAAGGGGCAAGCTGCACTTGCTCGACAGCTTGGAGTCTCCAGGTGTTTCATTCAGAGATTAAAAATCCCTTTACCCTAGGTGCCGCATTTACCCCAGTCCAGTCTTTGTTCTTCAGGTGTTTCCAGGAGACTTCTTGTGTGGGGTGCAAAGAACACCAGATGATGTCACCCTCCTGCCTTATATAGATTTTGCACATGGTAGGAACCCTTTGTTTCAAAGCTTGGTTCCCAGACCAATCAGTGGAAAAATACTGACATCCAGGATGGAATCTGGAGGCATGTGTTCTGATCACATGACCTTGTAGAGCCATAGCAGTCATTACTTGGAGGCTGTCTCTAGCATTTTCAGGAAGGCTCCCCAGGTGGGATATAAGCTTCTCCTAAGGCCTATTGTTTTTCCCCCCGAAAGGTTCATTGCTCTGAATAGGCCATGCCCCACCCACCATGTAGACAGAAAGCATCTTGTCTAATAAAACCAGTTGGAGAACACTTCAATCTCCTGGTCATTCAATTAGACCTAAAAGTTCCAATATTACAACAAAAAAACTTCAAAAAACAGACTCCAATGAGAGACTGATGAATTGGAATTAAATTTGCAAACTAAATTAAATTAGGCTTGAATAAAGACTGGAAGCAGATGGGTCATTACACAAAGTAAAACTATTTCCCCACGCTTATTTTCCCCCTACTGTTATTCTCACCTTCTTGTCAACTGTTGGAAATGGACCATCCTGATTATCACTACAAAAGTTTTTTTTTTCCCCACTCCTGCTGGTAATAGCTCACCTTAATTTTTCCACTCTCCTTATAGTGTGTATAGCAACACCCATTTTTCCATGTTCTGTGTGTGTCTTCCTATTGTATTTTCCACTGCATGCATCTGATGAAGTGGGTTTTAGCCCACAAAAGCTTATGCTCAATACATTTGTTAGTCTCTAAGATGCCACAAGTACTCCTTTTCTTTTTGTGGATACAGACTAACACGGCTACCACTCTGAAACCTGTCTCGTGGGTGTTACCCAGGTGTAGCTACATTTGAAATACAGTTACATAATAAATGTTTATAACTTCAGATACAAAAATGATACATGCATACAAATAGGATATTAATAGTCAGCATATCATAACCTTTTCAATGACATTTCACATGACCAATCTTGCATAAAATGCATTTTGTCATAATTATATCATAATATTACTGTGGAGAATATGGTGTGCAGTGTCACAATATATACAGTTTATTTCTTTATTATAAATAGAAGACATTACCTATAATTTAGGTTGCTTAAGTGCTTCTACTGTAAAGAATCTGTAAACCTGGACAGCACACCCTTGAGGCTGGGTATAACATACCAGATTCTCCTCCTTTCCACAGTAATACCACCTTGCGGCAATCTGCTGCTTCTTGTGGTTGGGCCATCTGACCAGGTCACAAAGTTGCAGTTTTTGAGGGGTAAACTAATAACCCAACAACCAAGAGTTCTTCAACTTCACATTAGACACTTGATCTGAGTCTAGACTCACTAGTCCTTACCCCTAGTATCAGGGGGTTACAGTAATTCTTACCCCTTGTTAAGCTATTAAGGGAATTGTGACAGGGTGGACCAAGCTCAGAGGTCTCCAGCAGGGTCCTACCATACCCTGTCCCAGAAAAGAGCAGTAGAGAAGTTCTCCAAGCTGCCTAGATTGTTTGTGGGGGAAGCATCCAGTTGGAGAGAGGCTGCAAGGAGCAGCCAATCAGGACACAGAAGGGCCATATGAAAGGAACTGTCAAGTGGCCAAGCTGGGGTCAGAAAGGCCCATAAAGGGTGAAGAGTCTCCAGCGAGGATACCTTCGGGGGGGATGGACAGATCCATACCAGGGTCAAGGGATTATTTGAAGGCTATCCCAGAAGGGGCTCTTTAAAGACTGAGCCTGGGGAGGGCTACAGAGATACCGACAGAGGGGTACTGGGATAGGCTCTTGTTGGACTGTATATCCTGGAAGGGGATAGTTTTTTTTAAACAAACTGTGTGTGGCTCAGCCGGAGCGTTGAATCACTGAAACCCGCTTGAGAAACCACTGAGAAGGGTCATTGCAAGCTGAGAGAAGTGTAGCCATGCACCTGGCCAGATGGTGCCCACGAGAGGCCATGCACTAGGCCCTTCCTTTCCACTGGGTTGCAATCCAGGGATTCATGAATAGGCAGTCAAGGCTACCTTGCTACCTCTCTGGAACAATTCCTGCTTTGCATGTCTTGGGCCTTTGCCTCAGCCTCTGCACAGGCTCCCAGTGCATCAGCTCCTCTCTTTCTAATCATCTTCCCCAGGTTCACTGCAGAGTTCCTTAGCACCTCTACTGCAGGAGGGTTTTCTCCCCACACAGGGTAGTCTGACTCAGCAGGAGTCTTCCTACTCCTTGCAGGCCCCTCCACCAGCACAGAATCCTGGGCAGACTCTCAGCCTGCTGTTCCTTCCCAACTGCCTTCCTATTCCTTCCGGGGTGCTCTGTCTGCCAGCTGTCTAACTCAGTTCCCTTACTCCAGACAGGCTTCTCTCACTGATTGAGAGGCAGAGATTGGCTCTTCTTTCTGATCCAGCCCTAACTGAGCCAGGTCCAGACCTTTTAACTCCTCCCTCCAGGAGTGACATTTACTGCAGGTGTAGCAGAGTGAAGCTGATTGCACCAACAGGCTCTCATGGGGTATGTCTACACTTCAATTAAAAACCCACAGCTGGCCATGTCAGCTGAGTGGGGCTTGCAGGGGGGTGGGGGGAGGGATACTGTTTATTTGTGATGTAGGCATTTGGGCCTGGGCTTGAGTCTGGGCTCTGGGGGACCTCGAGGCTCTTAGCTGGAGTTCCTCAAGTCCAAGTCTGCTGACATGGGACAGACATGGGTGTTTAACTGCAGAGTAGATATACATACTCATTAACTCCTTCAGGCCCAGTGTGGCATTGGTACACGCCATCACAGGACCTTAGTTGTCCATTCCTTTATTAAACATTTACCTTTCAAACTTTCTGCTCAAGGATGATTTTGTTTTTCAGTTTGAGCAAAAATGGTTAATTTGGTGAATACAGAGGGGGATGATAGGGATGGATTTTCATGAAAAAGATTGAGTTTTTAAATATGTATTTCCATGGAAGGGTAGAGCAGTATGAAATGTGACACAAAGATAAGGTCCAATCATGCAAGCAACTCCACAAAAATGGAACCCTTGAAATAAGACATCACGACGTAAACACTATAATAAATAAAAGAGAAAACACAAAGGAAAGTGTTTACAAAAATGTTCTTTTTCTAAAATCTTCACAAAAATAAACAAGCAGCCTGAAACAAAAATCTAAGAGACAAGTAAATGACTTCCCCCCAAAGATTATATTATATTTTATACTAAAATTGGAATAAGTAGGGTCAAATTCTGACCATTTTGTCACAAATGACCTGGTCAAGAGTTCTGAAAGATACAATCTGAGTATATTGACTTAGCTATCTTTCACTTTTGTAATGTGATCCTAGGATGCCAAAGAACTTTGCCATTTAAAAAAGAAAAAAATGCCATGATTCCTATAATAGATACTTTTGATTGAGTTACATGAGAATCCTAAATGCTGTAGTATTAAATGAATCAGTGTTGCTGGTATGCAGCAAACAGTTTGATACTTTGGGATTTCTTAAATAGGGCTAATGAAGGACTTACCTGAGAAGTGTTTTGTAGGGAAGATTAAAACAATCCCACAATAACAATTATGAAAATAGTTTGGAATGGAACCTTCAGAGAATCAATTTGGGTTAGAGCACACATTTAATTTTGGACATTAACAAAACCCAAAGCAGTAAGTGAATGTTCATCATTCCTCAAACATACTTTCACAGTCTATCCAAAGTCACCCTGACAGACTGTGTAGCCCCAATAAAATAGGTCAGTTCATCGAAGGAGGAGGATGCACTCTCAGCAGTTGTGGAATATATTCATTTTGTATGCTGTACTAGCCTTGAAGCTGGTGATGGAGCTACAGACAGGCTGAGCTTTATTTCTGCAAATTACAGATGTCCAACCAGCTCCAGAATTCAATTTGTAGCAGCAGCAGCATCTCGGTCAGCTTGTCATTTCATTCGTTCTGTTTCTTTCTTTGTTGTCTAGTGTAGTATTGACTTTACCAGCAGCATGGATAGGAGGTCTGCAGTCAGGCTGCTCCCTGGCACAATTCAAAGGAATTTTGCTCTAACATATATTGAATAGTAAATTCCCATTGTGTTTGTCTCAATGACCTACATAGCTATATGTACAAAAAAATAAAATAATGGAAAGCCATTTTGCTAGATTATTTTGTATGGGATAATAAGACATGACAGCTCTTTGAATAATGTTCCCAGCATAAAACTAGTAATGAATCATGGTATTCTGCTGCACAAATTTATAGATTTTTTAATTCTATGATCCACGCATTTCCTTGTGCATGTTCAGTGTTTTGAGTTATGGGGCATGTCTGGAAGAGTATCTGTATGCCACAGAGATGCCCAGCTAATAAAATGGCTCCTTGTGGCAATTGTCAGATGGACATAGAATAGATCTATGCCAGTTTACACCACCTTAGGATCTGGCCCAGAGATACTTGCTTTCAATATCTGATTTATGCTGCCCCTACTGGTTAGAGTTTTGCAGGATGGAAACTTGTCTCTGAGTTAAAGATCGTTGCTTTTTTAACCCATTTTAACAACCCACCAAATATGTTCCACAAAGCAGAAACCATACACCTCTCTCAGTAAGAGAAAGTGGATTCCTCGGAGAGCCACATGAAACTAAAAAAAAAAAAAAAAAAAGTCTATTTATCGAACTGATTCCACACAATTATTACATGTTATTAGTAAAGGATTAGAAAGCACAATGAGTGAAGCCAGGGCAACCATTAAAACTGAAGAAAAGAGATATTTGACAGGTTGTGTGGTAATATCATTAGTTATGGAAAAAATATTTCTCCCTAGGTGTGGAAGTTCAATACAGAATTACTTTCCACATTACACACAACTACTCACTTTAAAATAAAACAATTGCTATATAACTTCAATTTAAAATAATTTTCAACTTTTCCTCAAACTTAAAGTTTTGTCATTCTAACAGGTAAAAGTTAGTAAAATAATTGTACTGAGTAAGTGAATGACAACATCTTTGGATATTAGCAGATATGATGTAGGTGCAAATTACTGCATAAACAAACCCGTTATAAAGCTGACAATATGACTTGGCTGTGGCATGCATCATTTATACTGCTTCATGCTAATCTTCACAAAAGAGACTCAGAGTGGTTCCAAATTATTTTCTTGGTGAGGAAATAAGTGGGAGACCAATACATACAATTCAATTGTGACTTAGGTTGGGGATCCAAAAAACAAAATAGTTGCTTTAATCTTGGTGTGCTTAAAAATCATAGTTTAGACCAGAGATCGGCAACCTTTGGCAAGCGGCCCGCCAGGGTAAGCCCCCCGGCAGGCCAGACTGGTTTGTTTACCTGTCACGTCTGGAGGTTCAGCCAATTGCAGCTCCCACTGGCTGCAGTTTGCTGCTCCAGGCCAATGGGGGCTGTGGGAAGACGAGGCCAGCACATCCCTTGGCCAGCACCACAATTGGCTGTACCCGTGGACGTGGCAGGTAAACAAACCAGCCTGGCCCGCCAGGGGGCTTACCCTGGCGGGCCGTGGGCCAAAAATTGTTGATCCATGGTTTAGACCCTGGTCCTCCAAGTGCACATTTAACTTTACTCATGTGAGTAGTCTCACTGTGATCCTGGGAGCCCCTCCAATGTCAACTAGCAGAAGGCCTGCCCTACTCTAACTCATATCAGACTTGACCCCAACACAATGTTGTCATAATATGTATCTAAAAGGAGTCATGGATGGTATCATATGTGAGTTGGTGGCACCGGTTCTGAAAATTTTTGTGTGATATATTAATAGGTTGTGTACAAAGAGTTATATATGTATATATGTGCTGAAAATATGTCCTTTAAATGTGTCTGGGAAGTGGAGTATATACATGAAACCTGACAAAGCATAGATAAAGAAGTGTGCATTTACCTGTCTGATGGGCTTCATTGCAGGCAGAGGACAGTGAAAGTACATTTACATATAAGCTAAACAAAGTCATCAAGCTAATGAATGGAAGAAGGAGCTTAGGTGAGCTCACTGGGGAACAGAGTCTGCACACCAGGATGCCTTCCTGTCTCTTGAAGCAGAGACAATGGATAATATATAGTAGCAAAAAGACATTTTAGTTATTCATAGCTTAAAGTACAAAGAAGTCAGAGCTCCTGGAATCTGTGATAGGTAGACCCTTCAACCATGAGGGTTGAAGTATCTAGGAACTGACCATAAATGAGAAATTGCCCAAGACCAAGATTGTAATCTCTTAAGCTTTAGACACTAGAAAGTGTGTTTTATTTTTGTTTTGTTTGTAATCACACCTGTCTCCTTTTATCTTGTTTAGTATCACTTAAATCGCTGTTCTTTATTAATAAACTTATTCTTGTTTTATTACAAATCCATTTGGGTGTAATAAAGTGAACCGTGAGTTAGAGTCATAGACTTTAAGGTCAGAAGGAACCATTATGATCATCTAGTCTGACCTCCTGCACAATGCAGGCCAAAGAATCTCACCTACCCACTCCTCTAACAAACACTTAACCTATGTCTGAGTTATTGAACTCATCAAATCATGGTTTAAAGACTTAAAGGTGCAGAGAATCCTCCAGCAAGTGAAGCGTGCCCCATGCCACAGAGGAAGGTGAAAAACCCTCAGGACCTCTGCCAATCTGCCCTGGAGGAAAATTCCTTCCCAACCCCAAATATGGTGATCAGCTAAACCCTGAGCATGTGGGCAAGACTCACCAGCCAGACACCCAGGAAAGAATTCTCTGTAGTAACTCAGATCCCACTCCATCTAACATCCCATCACAGGCCATTGGACATATTTACTGCTAATAGTCAAAGATCAATTAATTGCCAAATTAGGCTATCCCATCATACCATCTCCTCCATAAACTTATCAAGCTTAGTCTTGAAGCAAAATATGTCTTAGTTTTCAGCTAACCAACAGGCTGGTGTGTAGTTTGAAGGCAGCAAACTTAATGGCTGTGAGTGTCAGAATGAGAGGGCATGAGATGTCTCTGGAGAACTTGGGAATTGGGATTCACTGATTGTTACCTGCAAAGCAAGGTTAAGGCAGGCAGAGTGTTGAGGAGTTTGCTGATGAAATGAACAGACAGGTGTGGCGGGGATCTGACATATAGTTTAGTCTCCAACAAAGCTTACTTTTGTTAAGGCAGAGGTTTAACGCAATGGCGTAGAGATCTGGGTGTCCTGAACAGAATGTCACATCCATCAACTTTGATGAAACTACACATAAGATGAGAAGTAAGCAAATGTGTCAGTATTTGCAGGATCAGAGTTTTAGACTTCAGTTCCAGTTCTGCTTTTGGCTTTCCCTAAACCCACTCAATTCACTTGCTGTTTCTCCAGCCTGTTGTAACACTGCTTTAACACTCACCCTCTGACCCTCTCTGGTCCCTTGTGATATTTTCTCTCTGCTTTCTCTTGTTTTACTTTCTTAATTTCCTGTCTCCTCCAGCAGCAAGGTACAAGTGGCCAGGTGTAAGGCACAGATGGGTATCACAGAAGTCAATGGCTAGGTAGGCAATTTCAAAATGCACGGTCTACAAATTTGATTCTCAGTACAATTGCCTTGGCAGCAGACCACCATGTGGTCATAGAGGAAAATTCAATAAAATCACTGCCTAAAACAACTCACTCTCGTCCCTTCTAAAGCAGTTGATGAATGCATCTGATGAAGTGAGCTGTACCTTACAAAAGCTTATACTCAAATAAATTTGTTAGTCTCTAAGGTGCCATAAGTCCTCCTTTTCTTTTCACTCTTGTTTGAGAGTGAAGTGATGAAACTTTACACTATTTTTTTTTCCAACAAGCAGAATATGTAACAGTGACTTCCCTGCTCTCCACCACTGACTACAGGCTACCTCTCTGGGAAGTTTAACTTAACCCTATGGCTAAATTAAGAAAACTTCATCTTTCCTTCTCACAGTAAAAAAAACACCTCCTGCCAAAAAACAATAATAATTAAAAAGGTCCGAACAAGCTATTCATTTGCCTCTTTGACTACAGTCCTCCCTCCTTGGGGTATTTAAGAAAATTTCATGCATAAGAATAAAGTAGGATTTCCTCCCATCTTTTCTGGAAGCCTGGACTCCAGGCCTCAGATAGACTTTTTTCTTTTCTTTCAGGCTTTTTTTCTTGAGCTGCCTCTTAGCACATGTCCAAACCTTCACCAGTTGGTGCAGGACTCACCAATCTGGATGCAGGCTTTACAACACTTTTCTCCCTACTAAACAAGTTGCCACTACCTAAGGTCCTTGCACCCCTTCTAAACATCATATCTTTTCCCAGTCCTTTTTCAGGCATTCATCCATAGCCCCTCCCAAATTGCAGCCTCCACATCCCACCAGGTCCCAGTCACAATGTTGCTAATTCTCACAATTTTTCCGTGGGTCTTGTGATTCTAGGAGCTGGGGACCTTAAGAAAAACACTAAATATCACATGATTACAGGACAATATGAGATTAAAAAAAAGTTTCTAGCCTACCTGGTAGTAGAGAAAACATAGGTGCTGACCAGCTGGGCCCCACCAATCAGCACCTCCCTCTCCCTCCCAGCACCTCCTGCCAGCTGCAGATCAGCTGTTCCATGGCGTGTAGGAGGCACGAGGACAGGGCATGCTCAAGGGAGGGGTGGAAATGGAGTGGGGGCAGGGCAAGGCAGGGTGTGGGTAGGATGTGTGGCACAGCTGGGAGGGCACCCCTCGGCACATTAGAAAGTCAGCACCTGAGAGAAACACTTGAAATTCTGAATCCTAAAGGCTAAAAATCCAGAAGACAAATAAAAAGAAAAAATATTTTTAAAATTCTCATTATTTTAAAAGATATCATGATTTGGAATGCTTGAAGTTGACTACTGCAGTCACCTGTACACTGAAGAGAGTCTCTAGTGACTCCTGCTCTCTCCAGTTTTCTCTTTCTTTCTCTCTGTACCAAGCCAGTCTGACCTCTTCCCTAATGTTCCTCTTACAGAAAGGGAATTCTTTACTATCCCGGACACTTTCCAAGCTGAATTTCTGCCATGCCTACAACTCCCATCAATCTTTCTGGACTACAGTTCCCAGAAGGCCTTGCTGCTTTAATACAGTTGTGCCGAGCTAGAGCATGCCTTAAAGGGTCTAGCACATCTGTTACAGTGTATTAATCTGTTCTGCATAAATATCCATAATAATAAAAAATTGATTTTATTCTGGGCAGTCATGAAGCCTTAAAATTCCCTGACTTAGAGGGTTTAGACAATTGAACAACATTGAGATCTAAAATAAGGAAAAGAATGGGGGTGGGGGGAGAGACACTCTTCCAGCAGAAGAGGTGAAGTGCTAAGAATCCAATATTATACATACATACATACCTTCTTTATAGTTACATGCATGCTTATTAGCTAAAAATGAGCTATAATGTGGCATTATGGAAATCGTTGTATGCTATTATTTTTACACTATTATGGAATAAGCTCTGCAGAATGCATGTCAAACTCCTCTACTATTGCTTCAGAAATATCTTTCAGAACAAAGCCCTGTATTGTGAACACAGATGTGTGACCCATTTGAAAGAAATCTTGAAAGGCTTGAAAGCATAGGATATTAGATACAAGTGTCATTTGATATATGATGCACTATTTTTGCATGCTTGTCTACTTCTATTTGTTCATCACTCAAACCTTTTAATCTACTTTTTATTATATTATTCTGTCCTAACCATAAATTTCAGGTTGAGGATAATGGATATAGATCTTGTAATCAATCTCCAAAGCAGATATATCATGTTATTGGTGTAGTATGGTGTTGATATCTTAAAGCCTCCAGCACTCAGATGGTTAACTGAAATTATTTTAAAAGCGCGGCAACAAATATAAGTCTTTTAAAAATAAAAATGTACCCTAGATTCACTAGGAATATATTTACAGATACAGGGCCAGCTTCTGCTATCATTTACACCTGCAAAACTCCATTGAAGTCACTTGAATCAATTTCAGTGGAATCACATGTGTATAATGGGGCTGAATTTGACCCTCTAAGCATTATAAGACATATTAAAAGTAGATTTAAAATTCTTGCAGGGTGGTCCTCTGTGAGTCTCTTGCCTTAGATGCAAATCACACTCACTCCAGGCCACATTCACTGCCACTGTGCATTATTATACTAGTCTAGCAGGCCATTGTCTGCTGTGCTGTTTACAAGTCCCAGTCAACTTCCCCTCTTGTTTCTGGGCAGGGTGGCGAGGGGGAAGGAACCAATACTAACAGCAGCCAGGTGTGCCTTCAGTCAGGCTGTCTACCTACTTTCCAGGCTTCCTTCCTATTCATTTATCTGCTCCCAGCTGCTAAGGTTGCTAATTAGGCCGTGATTTAGGCCCCAGTTAACCTATATTGGTGGGAATTTCAATGACAGGGTACTGAGTCAGCTCCTGATTCAGAAGCCCTGCCACACATGTTCAAAATATGAAGCAGTCTTTATTCAGTAAGTGATTTGCACAGGAAATGTAGCAGTCACAAGCACCTCCTATTTTCCTCTTGTGTGGGAAAGAGCAGTAAAATGGAATCTTGCCAAAAAAACATTAGGCTTGTGGACAAAATGAAAATCATGTTTAAAACAGGTGTAGCTGGGAATATCACTGTGCTAGAAGAAGGATTCATATGCATTTGTAGTACCTTGGACAGCTCCTCTGGTGAGACAAAGCAGACAGCAGCAAGGAGAACCAACCCGAATTAAAGCACATTTAAAACAAATTTAAAAAAAACCCCAAACACATAATGTTAAAGGGATGGAGTCAAACTGGAAAAAAAAAGCCACACTTCTATTTGGCAACTTTACACCTATTATTGTTACAAGGAGAAATCTCTAAGATTACTAGAATTGAAAGACAGAGAAACAAAATGATTTTTTTTTTTAAATCCCTGGTTGTTCAGTATTGTTTGTTTGACAGCAACTAGGGCTTTGTGGCATTTGTGCCATAACCCTCAGTAGGGGTTGAGCACTGTCTTGTCTTAAGAGGTGCACTGGGGAGGCTGAGCCTCAAGCAGACTCTCTCAGGCTACTCTGTGCACATGGGAGGATAGTCATCTGCTCTACCGGATCTGATCTTATGCCCACTGGAGTGAAAGGCCAAACTCCCATTGACTTCTGTAGTGTAACACAGGCAACACTGTGGGTCAGTGCAGTGGATTCCAGGGACTCACCTCCTCCCAGACCTTCTTTACGCTTTTACTTTATCCCACTTCTCAAGAGTGGAGGAATGGAGTTGGAGCCAACAATCCCTGCACTCTCTAGAACACAGAGGCTGCTATTGTGTGAGGCACTTGTGCAGTCTCACAGGGTGCAAGGTTTTTGTTTCCCTTCTGCATTTGTGCAGCTACTCAAGGGCCTCTTGTAATCTGGGCTTTTCTGTATAGTCGGTTTTACCTTTTTGTTGATGGTGCATATCCTCCAAGCCCCTTCGAGAGGGTGTTTACTACTAACAGAAACACAGAAAATAAGTGCGTGCATGTACGGGGATAAAGAGGAAAGGGAAGAACAGACAGTTCTGAGCATGTTTGATGAAGTTACCTTCAAGCCGTCCAAACAGACCCTTCTATACATAAACAGGGGAGCAGAAACACCCTTAAACCAATTTATTAAGTGATTTTTAAAAAGTCAAATCAGGATCTACTATTTTAAAAGTGCTCTATCAGAATATTGGTCTATTAAACAAATTAAAGATAGCAGTGTCCCTTTTAGAATGGTTTCTCCATTGGTTTAAATGGGAGATGCAGAAGTAACACCTTCCCTCTGATGTCATAATGACAACCTATGAAAGAAAAATAAATTAAAAATTTACAGAACTATGAAAAGAGCAAGACTGAGAATTTCCTTTCTAGAGAAGAAATGGAATTGACAGACACAAGGGAAAACTCAGAGAAATCACCATGATTGAGAAGATTAAGACAAATAACATTGGATAGAACATACTCCATAATGGCCAATGGACTAGAATAGACATGGGAAATCCTAAACAGAATATTCCCCAAGAGACGTTTCTTGGGCTGCAGCACTTTTAAAATTAGTATGTGTTTAAAAAGTGGTAACACCCACAAGCCTCAAACAAGATTGGGATCCAATTATTTTAGGTGCTGTACCAGTGTTGCCAATACTCACGATGTTGCAATCATCTCAGTTTTCATTACAAAGAAAGAAAGTTTCTTGCCTTCATGGTTGCAGAGGAAAGCTTGAATATGTGATTAGAATATTCCCTAAAGTATCAGAAAACCAGAAAGCAAACAAAGAATATCAAATGTACTGATTTTTCTACAATCTCACTATTTTTAACCCAGTACCATTATTTTGGGGGGGCCTGTTTTGTTGGACTTGGCAATGCTGCTGTACAAACAGATAGAAAATCCAACTGAAGAGGGATTCAAGTGAACTTGGAAGAACTATACATTTAGTCCTGCTACTGCTGGATGAGGAAATGCTAAAGTTAAAGGTGTTTTAAAAATATGTAGATAAAGGGAAGGCAACCTGAATGCAAAATAGCCTTCCTGTGATTTTCAAGGGAGATACAAGGAGGCCTCATTTTGAGCTCCATCAAAGACAGGTGTTTGGAGACTCACCAAGTCTTTTTGCTCCCTAAAAGGCAAAGTCAAGAGAAGGCTCCTGCCCCAAGCCACTTAAAGGAACAGAAGAGAGCCAAAGCATGGATCTACTAGAATCTTCATTCCTTCTCTACAGAAACAAGGACAAGGGAGACAGGGATGTTCACTTCCCTCTGGATGCGTATCAGAGAAAGTGCACAGAAAAGGGGGAGAAAGGTCTTCATCCAATGTTCAAGTTTTAGATTGCACAATAGGAAAACAACCAAACACACTCTGAGAGGCGTACACAACTCTGATTGCCAGGAGTTCCACTTATCTCTTTCCCCAACCGTTGTTTTTTTGGCTTTTTTCCCCTTTGTCTGCAGCTGTTGGTTCATAGGCATTGCAATGTCATTGACCTAATGCTGAAACCTTGAAAATCCAGAAAAAACACCTGTTGTGGCAGTAGCAACTACTTACACCTAGAGTTGGATGAATAAGTGAATCCTCAGTTTGGTGGCAGTTCTAATTAAAAAGTTAAAAAATAATCTATCCAGGCTGAATCAAATCTGTTTTGTTTTGTTTTTTTTTCCAGATTTTTTGGTCAATCAGAAACGTCAATTAAGGGGTCTGTTCCTAAGCAGGGTTTTGAACCTAGGTCTCTAACACCCTTGGTGAGTCCTCTAACCATTGGAGCAGGAGACGGGGAAGCAAGGGAAAGCACAACCAGCCCTACAACATCTCCTTCTTCCACAGTCTATTTTGTGACTGGTTGAAATAATGTGTGTCAAATCTGCAGACAGTTTTGGGTCAGCCAAAACTGCATTTTTCATGGAATAAGCTATTTGTTTGAAAAATGTTGCCCAGCTCTATTACATTTGTCATGTCTTATTGGAAGAGAGAGGGTTTCACACCGTATTTGTATAGTTTGTGCGAGCAAGTTTGATAGTCAATTGGTTTTTCAGCTCTGGGTTCTTGGTCTATACATGCTGAGAAAATCAAAATCAGTTAATTCTAAAACAGAGGGAAATGTACCTGCTTCATAAACAACCAGTCTCTCTCTCTCTCATTTTGAGGAGGACAGGGAAGTACGTTTTACTAAACTTCTGTCCATTATGTTGCATCCCACAATAAAGAAAATTCTCAGCCTTTTGTTAACAAAAGGTAGTCAGTCTTGAATCGGTACATGGGCCAGATCCTCACCTGTTGTAAATTGGTGTAGTTTCATTGATTTCAGTAGAGGTGGTCTGATTTACACAAGCACAGACTCCAGCCCTGTGTTACCCCACGTTCAAAGATGTTCTTTGGCTATATATCTGAAATACCCATCTGTGTTCAGAAATGGTGTTAGTGAGCCAGTTAATCTTCTTGATAAAGGTTTATAATAATAGCAATAAATAATATTATAGAGGTGCCTAGAGGACTCCCAGCTATCAGTCAGGGTCTCATTGTTCCACTGCTGTATGTATCACTAGTTGGAGAAAGTCCCTGCCCCAAACAGCTTACAATTTAAATAAGCAACATAGACAAAAGGTGGGAGAAAGAGAGTAATATTATCCCAATTATACAGATAGGGGTCTGAGCCACTGAGAGATTAAGAAACTTGTCCAACTTCACACAGGAAGTCTGTGCTGAACATTGAACCCAGATGTCCTGCATCCAGTCCAGTGCCTCAGTTTCAACACCACTCTTCAGAAACATAAAATTATGTGTTGTGTCTTTCCCTGTAACATAACAACAGTAGTATGAAGAAACCAGGACGGCATGGTGGTGGCCAAATAACTCCATTTACTAGAAATATACACATTTAGAACGTAGACTACAAAGGGTTTACAAACTATTTAGAGAAATACTACCGATTCTTATACACTAAATTATGGCTGGGTATCAGACCAGAAGTCTAAATATGCTGTTACTGCAACTTATTCTGACTGAATTTGTATTTATCTCTGCTCCTATGACTGACTGTGTGAGGCTTCATGGTGAGGGTATTAAGAAACCATAGAACTGGCATAAAGCAGCTTTTTCCCACAGCCCCTTTAGTTGTGCTGAGTATATCTCTGGCACTGCTGAATATTGGGTCAAAAAGTCTTTCAGCACAATGATTTGGAGAAATGCATCCTACAGCAATCATGCTTCCTACAGCTGGCAATGAAACTATCTGAAAAGTAACACTCTACCATATGGCTTAAAAAGACCAAACAAAACTATCTTTATCAGGGTGGGGGGGAAACAAATTCTGTGTACAGCTGATCAGAAAAGGGGTGATGAAACATTGTTTCTTTTCATTTTGCAAATGTGTCAAAGTGAATGTGTTTCAGAGAGGCAGTTTTATTTTGATGAATTTCCAACAGATACGTGAGTGCCTGATTTTCTGTGAGCTTGACTGCCTGGCAACCAGATTGTTGGGTTGCCGGGGAGCCTGGGATTCCAGGTTCCCAGCTCCTCATTGTCC
Organism: Lepidochelys olivacea; assembly: GCF_965140295.1. Taxonomy (NCBI): domain Eukaryota; kingdom Metazoa; phylum Chordata; order Testudines; family Cheloniidae; genus Lepidochelys; species Lepidochelys olivacea. Next base: position 175,860,387 of record NC_140411.1, read on the forward strand.
CACCTGTTTGGCTGTTTTATTTGCAAAAAGAGATTCTGAATGCAGGGTAAGCTGAATAAGTGGATACTATATTAAATCCTGTGACTGGTCTATCCAGGTGGCTGAGTTGCTGCCAGCTAATGCTCCACATTTCTTGATTTCCTGGTGCCCCGTCAATGATAATCCCTTCAGGGAACAAAAGCTCTCTGACTCCAATTCCACTGATTATGATTCATCTTCCATATTTTACAAATATTTTAATATAAATATTAAAAACAAATATTTGATGGGCAGACCTGCACCTCATGTCCCTTTGACCAGAGGTTGCTAGCCAATAGCTAATTTGGAATTTCATCTTTACCAAGAGCTAAGTTTGGTCTCAAGAAAGTTCTCTCTGTCTCTGTCACCTGTCTCAGAATCTACCAAACTATCTTTCTGTGGAGTCTTTCCTCTCCCTGTGGGGTGGGCCTCCTGGATGATTTTATATCTCTCCAATCTGTGGTTATTACTATGTAACCCCCAAGGAGATTACGTAGATTCCTGGGGCTCTGTGTGCTTTACATCTATATCTCTGTAGACTTGCTCTGGGTGTTGTGTTTGCTGGCTTTCATCCTCTCTCTTCATGCTTCCACCATATGACCTATGTCTAAGCATCTGTCTAACATGAGATTATCTTCCCAAATAGTTGCTCCCACAGGTGGTGATTCAAAGTGCCACAGACTATCCTGTACCAATTAAAGAGTCTGTCAAGTCCCCTAAATTGCATGTAGCAGCCAGTATGCTCAGCAGCTCTGAAAATCAGGCCATAGCTATCAGAATTTAGATGCCTAAAATTAGAGTCACTGGGATGAAGTGGAGAAACTGCCTGCCTGCAAAGCAGGGGTTGTTAAGGAGAGCCTTTGGGCCCAGTGAGCCCCACCTGTTGTACTGCAGACAATGCCAGGCCTGGAGGTGGGAGAAAAGGAGACAGCCAGGACCAGTTCAGGTCTGACTGGTGAATGTTGCGGTTCAGTGATGAGACAGAACACAGCTTTTTGCAAGCAAGCAGGCTGGTCAGCGGAGATGGGCTGTTCTGCCCCCCCTGCCTTCCACCTTCTCCTTTTATTATATTTCTCCCCCTAAGCATTACACACTGCTACACAAAGGAATGTATGACGTTGATTCATATGCTTAGTTACCATCCTCTATCTACTACAATCCTGGTTCTCAGGCCTTGAGCCCAGGCTAAAAAAACCTCCCACAGTTGCTGTCCAAACAATCAAGTTCTCAGGGTTCATATCTAGCCCTTGTCCTTGGATAGAGCAATGTGTGCATTGCTCCTAGGAGACAGTCAGGGTGTGCCCCGCCTGCTTCCAGGTGGAATAGCTAGACATTAACCCTTCAGGTGAAGAAGTAAGAGTTAGCTACCACACTATGTGAAAGGAAAAATCACTAGTCTGCTGGGCACGGCAGCCACCAGGGAGCACATTCTGACTCCCAGCCAAGGGAGATAGTGGAGGAGACCTAGGAGCCTCCAGCACCTAAGGTAATAGTTTGGCTTCACCAAACTCATGGGTTCCCTGCCCAAAGGAGCCTGGGACTGCAGCAGGGTGCCACACAAGATCCACTAGAGGATGCCATGGAAGGTAAGCCACCCCAGCAAATTGGACCATAGGGGCCATGCCCTGAACTGAAGGGAATCTGGGAGGAAGTAGCCCAGGGCAGTGGATTTAGGCTCCCTGCTCTGAGTGACCCCTGTTCTGGGGTCAACTCACACAGGGCCCTGGGCTGAGATCTGGTGGAATGGAAAGGCCCCAATCCTCCTACCCCCACTTACTGAAAGATTGAGGAGCCTTAACCAGGGAAACAAGGGGCCAGAAGTCAGCCATGCCAATTAGTAAGCTGTCTGGTCCTCTACGCACCCTGTTACAGTCACCCACAATTAAAGGCTGATTTGAAACATTTGAATCAAGGTGTCTAGTTCATTCCAGTCTTCCTCTTCTGCTCTTCCTTTTTGTGTTTCTCAAATCTGCATGTGTTTTGCACTTCTGAACCAGTACCACAGATACCTAGTTGATAGTCAAAAGGCTCCACTCTCTAGGGCCACTAACCCAAGGTCATTTCTTTAAAAGACAATCCAACTCTAGAGAAAGATCCGATTGAAATGGCATGAAAGTATTGAGGGGGGGAAAGTGCAGTTAAGTTTTTCACAAGTCTTGTAAAACTGGAAGTTTTCTAAGGGAGAGTTTACTCACAGGAGGGAGGCAATGGAAGAGTAGCACAGGAGGTTCGTTCCAAGCTTCTACAGCTCTAACCCTTTATGTAACTACAGTAAATGGTACAGCACAAAGATGACAAGATTACTTTAAGCCTGTTTCAAGAATTCTTACAAAAGGCACTTTTTTCCCCAGAGATTTAAGGATAAGTGAAGGAAAGAGAAAAGGAAATTTTTATATAGAGAACCTGGTTTAGTAGCACTGATGATGAGGAAAATAGTTGTACAGCAATCAGCATGTGTAGAGGCATAAGAAAAGAAAAGCAACACCTTACCCAATGCCCTTGAACTTCTGAGTGGGATTGGCATCTATTTCATTCTGAATCTTAAAAAAGGAGCTTCAAAAGAAAAAAAAAAAGAAAAAGAAAGTTTGCTCTAGTGGAACTACTAAGGGGAGACTTCAGGGTTTGTTCTTTTGTCTGAAAAGCTGTCATAGAAAACCCTATCTCTAAATGAAAAACAGATGAGCAATCACACCAACATTCTGCGACTTCTTGCAGTAAAGAATAGTAGGATTTTCCATTTTTTCCTTGTGATAAAATCTTTTCTACCCCCTTCCCAAGGTAAATGTGTAATATACATCCGCACCTAAAATGCACAAAATGATCTTTGATTCTTGTTGTTGTGAGATCTGCTCCCAGTAGGGAGAAATATCTTTATGCTCCATATGTATAGGATTGCATTATTTCAATGCTTTTGGAAAATGAGGTCTCTTGGGGACTAATAATTTGATTAATGCTACATTTCATTTACTCACATTTGTCTCTAGGTGTGCAGGTTTGCTGCCAATTTGTTTTCTTATTGCCTTATGACATTTTGCTTGAGTGTGTATATGTGTATATATACACACACACACACACACCTCTCATTTAAACCACAGCTCTCATTTAAACAACAAAAAAGTCTGGGCTTTATTTTCACCTGGATGAGAATGTAACAGGAAGCATGAAAGAGGTATTTATTATTACTTTTCCACATAGAAGAATAATTTACCTATAATAGAATAAATACACTGCTTTGTATCAATGTTATATTGCAAGTGACACTGTTCAATAAAGTATGGAAACAAGAAAAAAGAATGGAGCTTCCCATTTTCCTTTCCAGAAGAAAGGAATAAGGAAGAAATGCAGATTTTTTCCCTTGCACACTCATAACATAAAATTACTCTGTGTGACTGTTAAGAGAATTAAAATAAACCTTAGCTTATGGAGTATTTATAATAGCTTATTTTTTTTTCTAGCAGTGATGTCTGAGCAAGACCTAACTCAATGGCCTGGAAAAGAAAAGGACAACACTCATGTGAAGTAGGAATCTTAGTTCACACCTCCCATGTCCTCATAGGGAGTTACAGCACACCACTTTGGGGTACACTACTATTCACACCTTCAAGTCCAAACCGCGAGGCAGTGTAGACATAAAACAGCAAAATTAGGTGTAACTCCTGTTGACCCCACAAACTGCCCCAACCCTCCCTCAGAGGGACACAAAGTTTCAGTGACATGATTACACCCCTGCCTTCATAATTAGGCCCATCCAATCAGGGAACAAAACAAACACCATATGGTTATGATGACCATTCAAGCAGTAGCAATATTTAATAATACATACATATGGTGGACACAATTTGCAAGTGATCCATAGTCTGAAATTTGTTTGCTTCTAACATTCATTGAATTAAGTTTAAACAAACATTCATGAAAATCAAGACATCCTCACAAGCAAGTACGAATAGATAAAAGAATAAATTGTTGGCATTTGTTTTTGTTTTTTGCGAATAGCTCACTTAAATCTGACTTGCAGTTAAATTCTTAAGGGTCATAGCATGCAGGATAGTGAAAATAGTGATGTTCCTAGACAGACACAGATGTGTTATAATATTTAATTTGTGCACTTATCTGTGCATTTAGATAGTCACCAATGTACCAAGTGGTTAATGAGATTTTGTTACTGTTGTTTTTTTTAATTAGATGCAATTTCTGTAACAAATCCCTGTAGCTATTTCATACATTTAACAGGGCAACAGTAAAAAGACCAAATAACTGATTTTTTTTTAAATCAGGCTCTACCATTTTGTCCACAGCAAACAGGCACACCAATCCAATTTCAGTGTCTGAACAAAGAAACCACTAAAGGACAGATGAAAGAAAATGCCATTATCTAAGAAACTAGTTGGGTCAAGATAATAGTCAAAGATAAACGAAGTTCCAAACAAGATGTTCCAATTATTTTATCTCATCTTTCACTGTGAGAAGTCACAGATCAATGCTAAAACCTTGAACTCTGAGCTTCATGAAGACTTAAAGTCGCCAACTCTGTAAATGTACTGATATCCTAGTAGAACACCTTACTTTGAGAGCAAATAGAAAGCCAGTTCTATTGAACTGTTGCTGTTTCAAGCCACAGAAGAAAAATAAAGTCATTTACCCAGATTTCTGAGTTATATCCAATTGTGCAACTGTCTTCTAAACAGCTCAATTTGACTCTGTCAGGATGGAACACATTTAATAGTTCAAGGCATATTAAGGAAAGACTAGTAGTATTTTGGGAGGTTTTATTGCTCTCAATTTTTTTATATATATTTTTAATTCAAAACATAAAACTGCTTTATATTACTGAGCCATTTATGCTTAGTGTCTCACTGAAGCCTTGAGAGCTTTGAGTCAATATAAATTTATATTGGTGTAATAGGTAAAAATATATGTGCCTGTGGTGACAGAGAAAACTAATGTATGCTGACAATCTGACCTTTTTGGAAGACAGCAAAGAGGACCTGGTAAACATGGTATCAAAGTGGAGATCTGTGTTTGAAGACCATGGTTTGGAGGTAAAACCCTAAGAAAACTGAAGCTATGCAAATGGGAAAGGTGGAAGAAGAACTGTTGACTTGAAGTCTCAGGAGGAAAGCTGAATCACAAGAAAGAATGTGTGTACTTGTGAGGTACACTTAGTGTCATTAGAGAGAGATCTGGTGAACTGAAAAGAGTCCAATGTGCATGACTGTCAGAAAAAAAGGTGGCAGCTGTACTGTGGAATCAGCAATTAAATAACAAAGTGAAAGGAGAAGTGTATACTGAATGTTCATTCCTGTCTCCTCTGTGGTTTGGAAACAGTGAATGTTATGGAGATGGAAGAAAAGATAATAAAAGCAGTAGAAAATAATATACTCAGGAGAATGGCAGACAAACAGTGGGTAGACAGAGAATGAATGGATGAAATTAGGGGGGAGATGAAATAGGCTGAAAAGCACACATTTGAGGTGGGCTGGGCATGTGATAAGAATCGGAGAAGAATGACCAACAAAGAAAGGACAAGGAAGACTGGGGATATGATGGAAAGACTCCATCAAGAGAAGTTTGAAGAGTAAAGGACTGGAACTTGAAGACCTATGAACCCATGCCCTGGACTGGAAGGAGTGGTGAAGAATCCTGGCCCTTCTGACCTCAGATAAATGGGAAAAGGAGTCAAGCATTTAAAGACAGATCATGACACAAGGAATGTTCTAAGATCCACAATATGTTCTTTTCACAGTCTATGTATCTGACTGCCCACCAAAAGATTGAGGGAAGAAGGGTTATTGTGATGGTTAGGGTTCCCAGCACAGTTTGGAGGTGAACATTTGGGATGGGGAAACTCTCTAACTTCTGCATCCATAGCAAGAGTTCTACCTTTCTGGAATCATGAAGCTGGGGAAAAGGGAGTGGTCAGTGGCTCATTTAATATGGCTCACTGCTTGGGGCCATATTTCCCCCAATATATTTTCCCTTCATTGTCTTGGAGGAGTGTGTCAGTCGCATGCATCTTTCATACTTAGGGGCTTCTAGAGTGAAGTTGGATTGTTTCAAGAAAAGCAGCAGACTGGGATAGGGGAGGTCTTATGACCTGATTATATTTATACCCCTTTTAAATTACATTGCAGCATACAGGGGTCTTAATGAAATGAGAATCAGGCCCTTCAAGTGATGAATACACCATATACTTTAATAAGTTCCAATAGCTAATTGTTAAAACTCCATACCAGTTAGAATACTTTCATCTTTAGTGTCCAATCACTGGATCTTGATATGTCTTTGTCTGCTAGATTACAAAGCTCTCTAATGTCAGATATCGTCTCTTTGTGAAGGTGCTTATAGGCCACAATCAATCAAGTCACCACTTAATCTTAAATAAACTAAAGAGACTGAGCTGCTTAAATCTATTTCTATAAAGTGTATTTTTTAGACCTAGTATCATACTTGTTGTAGCTGTTCTTTGAACATTTCAGTTTTTTCAATATTCTTTCCTTATATGGACACAATATTCTGATAATGGCCTCACCAATGTCATTTACAAACAAATAGTACTATCATCTCCCTACTCAGTCTTATATTCCCCCGTTTATAAAGTATTCCTTACATTTATACATCCATGGATTATGCTAATCCATTTAGTTTCAGATGTACCATGGGATCCAATGTTTAGCTGCTTTTCTACCATGGCCCCTTTTCAGAGTAACTGCTTTACAAAGTCTCCCAGCCTGTAAATACAGCCTACATTGTTTGTTCCTAGATGCTGGCTGTGTTTGGTATTATGTCAAGTTCCTTACAGAAGTGGATACATCACCTTAATCAAATATTCTGAATAAAATGCAAAATTACTTCAAAACTCTGGAAGTGATTTTTTTGAGGAGGGGAGGAGTTCCATTTTTTTTATTTGGGTTTGTTTGTCCCTGTGTGCCTATACATTTATATGAAATATTTCACAAAGGGGAAAGGAGATATCAAGCAGAAATTTACAGTGAACATGTAAGCCAATATCCAATTGCCACTTTTTTATTGTTTCTTATTTTTAACTCCGGTCTTTTCTCTTGTATTTGTTTAACCCTTGCCTATTTGTTGCTATTTGCAGTTTTGGTTTAGTTTGATTTGTATTTTATTGGATACCTAAAATTTCTTGGTTTATTCCATCCAGTTAATGGTATCACTTTGTTGGAGCAACTGCCACTGAAAGGTGGCTCAAAGTAATCGAATGGGGAACTGCACCCCAAATGACCTCTTCATCTGAGAGTCAGGGTTAAAAGAATAACCACTAAACACTTTGGACATGTAAATATCAGCTTAAATTGCTCCCAAAGAAAAGAGCTTTACATAAATGAAAATTTTCATGCCAAATCAAGTGCTTCGATTTCCAAGTGAAACCCAGGGGACAAGGCAGGAGCAAAGAGGTAAGGTATTTAGTACACCATAGTGACTTAATTATAAAGTAAACGTTCAACTCTTTCTTCAAAGCAATGTGTTACACATTAGAGTGAAAAAGTTATCTGAGCCAGAGCCTGTCATCTATCACCTTCAAAGATAACATTTAGCACCCTGTGTACTCATTTACCTGCTCAAGCTACCATTCTGTTTTATATTTGACAACCACTTTGCACTCTTTATACCCAAACTCAGGTGAAGACTTCAGTGTTTAAAGGGACATAATTAACCTGATATCAAGTCAAATCTCACCCTCCATCTATAGCTCTGGAAGAGAAGACAGATTCCACCCCTCATCCAGGCCCTGCCTGTAACCTCTGCAAAGATCCCCTCACCTCAGCCCATGCAAGTGGACTCTGTGTGGTCCCTACTGGACTCTTCTAAATGAGCACATTGATTGCTAGAATATTTGTGCTTTTAATGTGATGGCACCAGCCATGTGTCTGTTCTGCCAAGTCCCCAAACCATGCAGCTCCAGGAAAATGACTGTGCTCAGCCTTGATAAGAGGGACAAGTATGGGACATACTAGGAAACCCCCAGGAAACCTCCTCCAGCAACCCATGCACAGGGCCTCCCCCCATCTACAACTCTAGCTTCAGGATTCTGGACAGGTATTTAGCTCCCAGAAGACCCTGATTGATTCCAGGGCAATCAATAAATTCATGGAGTCTACTGTGTCTCAAGTACTTGGCCTACCCAAGCAGCCTACAGCCACCCCAATGTAATTGAGACAATTGATGAGTAGCTGCTTGCCTCTGGTCCTGTCAATCAAAAAACCATAGTTTTGGAGGTAATGAATTGATCCAATTCAGCCTGATCCGGTCCCCACATTTCACTTTGATACTCAGAATCCCTTGGTTGGTAAAACATGTCCCACTATCTCCTTGTGACAGCATACTGTGATATTTAACTCTGAGTTCTACCAGGACAATATCCTTCCGATTTTCAAACTTGAGCCTCCAGAACCTCAGGCCAGAAACCTTGCCCAGGATCTGGAAACAGGGAGAGATATTCAGTCAACAGAGCAGACTTCTCTGCTGTGAGGGTCAGCTATCACTCTCCCTGTGAACTACCAAGAATTTTCAAAGGCAGACATACTACCCACTCACCAGGAATACAACTACCCAACTGATTTACTACTTGGAGTCAAGATTCTGTTCAGGCAAATATACTTCATGTCAGAGCCCGAATTAGCTGCTCTTAAGGACTACGTCCATGAGAATATGAAAAAAGGTTTTACTTGGTGTTCCACCTACCCAGCTGGGGCCACCATCCTCTTTGTGAAAAAGAAAGATGGTTCCCTAAGACTATGTGTGGACAACTGTGCACTAAAATAAAATCAGTGTCAAATTGATACTTGATCCCAGAGCTCCTGGATCAGGTCAGAACAGCCTGGGTATTCACTAAGTTAGACCTCAGAGGCACATACAGCCTAGTTAGAATCTGGTCACGGGATAAGTGGAAAACCATCTTTCAAACTCAGTATGAATATCTAGTGATGCCTTTAGGGTGTACTAACATACCTACAATCTTTAAGCATCTAATCACTGATGCCTTACAGGATATGCTGAACCACTATGTGGTTACCTACTTAGATGACAGCTAAATGTATTCTGAAGACAAACCTATGCATGACCAGCATGTGCACCGTCTTATAGAAAGCATAGAGCTTGTGTTAGCAGAGTCTAAGATAGAGAAATGTATCTTTAATTAGCCCACCATGGAATTCTTAGGCTACATTCTGTGTGCTAAGGGAATCTACAAGGAAGGAGGAAACATTTTGCAACACCATGAAGCATTTGAGAAATTCAGTGTTGCATTACATTTGCAAATTTCTGTATACATTTTATGTGGGAGTACTCCCAAGTCCTGACCTCTAGAACATCTCTACTGCGGAAACCTGCCAAGTTTGCTCAGATCCCAGACACCCAAGAAGTCTTTGAAAATCTCAAGATGGCATTCACCCCAATGCCCATCCTTGCACACACTAAACCAAACTATCCATCCATACTGGAAACCAGTGCCTCCAAGGTTGCTGTTGGAGCAGTGTTGTCCCAGAAACAGGGCCTTGACCAAGAAATAAATCATGGTGCATTCGATTCTTGCAAACTCTCCCACTGAGCGCAATTATGAGATTTCAGACAAGGAGCTGCTTGCCATCAAAGCAGGTTTCAAGACCTGAAGGCATTATCTAGAAGGAGCCAGACATTCAGTTCATTGATCACAAAAATCTAGAGTGCCTCTGAGCTGCTAAAGCCCTAATCCAATGACAGCTATGGTGGGCTATTTTATCATCTCCTACTGCCTTGGCTCCCACAATGGGAAGATAGACACTCTGGCTCACAAGGAGAAATGTGCCAATGATCCTAAGGACCCTGATGAAGATCCTTCTTGCAGCCTGAAACCACACCACTTCCTTGGGAGATCACTCTTATCTGATTTGTTTACAACCATGTGCTCTGCTCTACCAGATTATCTCTTACCCAGATACTCCTAACTTTTAATGCCAAACCCTAGGATAAGCATCAAAAAGAGGACTCCTCCCTGTTTATGGGCATGTCTACATCCCTGGGGGATGTCTCTATTTGGAGACCCTACATATTTGTCACAACATTCGTTGGATCCGACACTTCTGCTAGGCAAAGACCAATATCATGGCATCACAGTAGTTCTAGTGGCCAAAACTGTGATCCAATCTTCAGGCCTTATAACATACCAAACATCCCTGAACTGAAGGATTCATGCAGGGTTCATGCACTTGGCAACATTCAGGGCACACCCGGAGTGTTGTGTAGGAGCAGTGCACACACGGCTCCTCTCAAGGGCATGGACCTTGGAAACTCGCCCAGAGGACATGAACCGTGGGAAGCCTCCTAGGACTGGGCTCAAGGCTCGAGAGCAAGGAATGCGGTAGATAGAAATTGGTAAATAAGAATATTAAACAAAGCCAGTGTATTCCTTTTATCTTTTGGAGTATGTAATGCGCAGGAGGAGGGAGAGAATAAAAGAGAGGGTGGAAAGCTGACAAGGCAGACCAGCCTGCTTGCTTGCTTAAAGCCTTGTTCTGTCTTGTATTTGGACTGCAACACTGAACTAAACACTTTGGGATGTTAATACCTGCTAAGAAACCCTGAGAGCCTTGGGGCAATATTACAATGGACTTCATCATCAAGCTACCCGAATCTGAGGTATGCCACACCATACTGACAGTAGTGGGTTCAATTATGAAGATGGATCATTTCACTCCCTGTACACATCTTCCCACCTCTGAGGATGCAACTGATATCCTCAACATGTGTTTCGCCACCAGCCTCCACATTCGTCACCACATTCACCACCACATTACCTCAGTCTAAGGGTCCCAATTCATATCTGAGTTTTGGCAGGAGATGTTCCACCTAATAGAGGTGTGTCTCCACACATCAACCACCTACCATCCACAAACTGATGGCCAATTAGAAAGAGTTAACCAGGTATTGGAATGATATTGGTGATTTTTTTTACAAACTACCACCAAAATGACTGGGACATACTACTTCCGTTCATGGAATTTGAGTACAACAATACGGATTATACGTCAACCAAGATGAGCCTTTTTTTTGCCAGTTATGGCTTCCACCCCATATCCAACCCCCACTACCCACCTCACCCACCACCTCATATCTGGTTATTCAAATCTATCAAACACAGGAAGAGCAGGAAAAAATACCTTAGATGTATCTAAGCAGCATACAAATATCATGCTGACTGTCACCAGCAGGTGGGCCATACATTTGCAGTAGACCAGAAGGTATGGTTATCAGCCAAACACCTTAAAATGAGCAGACTTGCACATAAACTGTACCTAGGACCCCAGCAGATCAGTAGGCAAATTAAACTGGTAACCTTTGATTTTCTACTTCCAGGCTCCCTTAAGGTGCATCCTGTATTCCATATCTTCTACCTTAAACCCTTCTCTGACAATCCCTTTCCTGAGTAAGAACAACCTCTGCATATGCCAGACCAAGTCCAAGACCAAACCCAAGAAGAATACCTTGTCCATGAGATCCTAGACTCCCAAACATGAAGAGGGAAGATATGGTTCCCAATTAATTGGGAAGGGCATGGGTTGGAGGAGAAGTCTTAGGAACCAGCCCATTATGTGCCCGTTCCCAGAAAAGGTCAGAGCCTCTGTCATAAATATAAAGGGAAGGGTAAACCCCTTTGAAATCCCCCCTGTAAAATCAGGATGGTAGATATCTTACAGGGTAATTAGATTCAAAAACATAGAGAACCCCTCTAGGCAAAACCTTAAGTTACAAAAAAGATACACAGACAGAAATAGTTATTCTATTCAGCACAATCCTTTTCTCAGCCATTTAAAGAAATCATAATCTAATACATACCTAGCTAGATTACTTACTAAAAGTTCTAAGACTCCATTCCTGGTCTATCCCCGACAAAGACCAGCATATAGACTGACACAGACCCCCTGTTTCTCTCCCTCCTCCCAGCTTTTGAAAGTATCTTGTCTCCTCATTGGTCATTTTGGTCAGGTGCCAGCGAAGTTACCTTTAGCTTCTTAACCCTTTACAGGTGAGAGGAGCTTTCCCCTGGCCAGGAGGGATTTCAAAGGGGTTTACCCTTCCCTTTATATTTATGACAGCCTCCCACAGAGCTCACCTGGATAAGCCAAGGCTCTTGGTGCCCCAAGGTTGACCCAAGAGATGGGGATGATGTCAGGCCATGGTATTGAACCTTGCTGGCTGGGTGATTCAACAGCATCACCACAGCAGCATGCTGAACTACTGATCCTGATCTCAGTGCAAAAACCTACAACTGCACAGCAGCCACATCCCAGAACCTTCAATGGTTGGACAGACAGCATTCTCACTGGGTACCTGGACTATAAAAAGAACCCAAAAGGAAGGAAAAAAAGAGTCCTGAGCAACATGCAATTGCCTGCTGATTGCTGCCTAGACTGTCTTGTTGAACCCTGCCTTGCTACCCTACTGCCTTGCCTGACCCTGCTTGACCTCACCTACCTATCCTGCCAACCCACCCCCATGGATTGGATATCCCAGCTATGAGCCCCCTGTGAGAACTCTGACTGTTGCCCCAGACTTCCTCTAACACTGATAGATGTCCCGGCTACCAGACCACCTGCACACCACTTGACTGTGTCTTGGGTCTGCACTTAGCCCACTTCAACCACTAGACATTACACTGCACCTGAGGGTCTTGTTTAGTTTTTTACTAAAGACACCAGTTTTTTGGGCGGTGAAATGTGTATCCCTAAAAAGGGCTGTCTCAAGTATTTAAATTGAAGGGTAAATGTACGTGTTGTCAAAAGACCAAGGCTCGATTACCAGAATGCTCTAAAAATATGAAAGCCATTTAATTTTCATTTTCTCTTCATCCACTTGTAACATCAAGTCAAAGTTGTTGTCTTCTTATAGCTCAGAACTAGAGCAATAAACTGATACCAAAGTTGGTTTGATAAGCTAAGTGTCTGTGTAGAAAATGTGATTAAGCCAATTGGCTGTAGTATTTTTTTCCAAAATGTGTTAAACATTTTCTAAAACAAGTAAAGTGGAAAGCTTCTGCCTACATATTTAACTTACTAACCATAATCCCTAAGGAATATCATAGTTGCTACAATATGATTCTATTATTCGTCTTCTACAATAGATAGGGTGGCCAGGTGTCTGTTTTTTTACTGGAAAATCCAGTTGAAAAGGGGACCTGAGGGTGTCTGGTCAGATCTCCTGGCTGGACACCAAAAGTCTGGTCCCTGTGCATGGGATAGGTGCCGGGGAAAAGCAGAAAGCAATGGTGTGTGTTTGGAAGAAGAGCAAACAGAGGATGGGGCCTCGTAGGGTGACAAGGTGTCCAGATTTTCTAGGGACAGTCCCAATTTTTGGGTCTTTCTCTTATATAGGATCTTATTATCCCCCCACCCCCGTCCCAATTTTTCATATTTGCTGTCTGGTCACCCTAGGGCCTTGGGGGAGGAAGGGACAGATCAGGGGGAGGTTCTGTCACTGCTGCTGGAGTGTCTGACGTTTAAATATTACAAAGTTGGAAACCCTAGTAAGGGCCCAAACTTAAATTCTGATAAAGAGGAGTGCATTGTTGCATGCTTCAAAACAAAACACCACAACAGTCACTGCACATGAATATGGCATAGCACATTCTCTGATGCTGGATTACAAGAGCAGAAGAGTTTCCCATTGTCTCCTTGGCTTGAGTAAGCATTGCTCCCTTACAGTTCACATCACCATGCAAGGAGGAAAGAGATCTTCCCATGCTGTTTCAAACTACTTTAACCTCAAATCTAGAATATGTTTAGCTGAAAGGACTGAAACCCAGATATTCAAAGATATTTAGGCACTTACCTCCCAATTAAATCAATAGGACTCCGGTGCCTATATATTTTTGAGGATTTGGGTTTAAGTGCCTCAATGGATTTAGAACTAGATTGTCCCCTATAAACCAATTCCAGCTCAGCTTTCCTGCAAATCACGCAAGTGTGAAAAATAGGAGGATGCTTCCCTTGCCAAAAAACAGTGACTCCCTAACATTTGCAGAAATCCTCTGCACCTGCACTGACTCAGTGGCCCCTGTGGCCCTTTTCATGCTTCCTGACTTTCTTCTTTCTATAATTCCAGGGACTCCTCTTCCAACTAGTGCCCCTGGAATCCTTTATAATAATTACTAATTCCTGTGTCTAGAGGAGGTAGCTCCTCAAACTCTGTCTTTCTGATGTCTCCTATGGATGTCCATCTGTGAACTGAAATGTAACATGGTCAAAACTGAGCTCCTGATATTTCTATTGAAACTGTCAATTATCCTCCTCTTTATCACATGGTAGACAATACCATCATCCTCTCTGACACTCAAGTCTGTGAGAGTAGCTTCAACTTCCTGTTGGGACTTATTGCTCCTTTGACCAGCCCACCCATGGCATGCCTAAATTTTGCCACATCATCTTGTGCAACATCCACACCATCTGATATTTCCTTTTGTTTTCCCCACAGTGCCAAAAATTTCCACCAAGCAATGAACATCTTGCACCTTGACTATTTCCATCTCCTTTTTTCAGGCCTTGTTATTTACAATCTTCCTCCTCTCAAGTCCATTCAAACTGCTGCTAATAAAATAATCTTCTTGGCTTGTTATCCTCTCTTTAAATGCCTCCTTCAGCTCCCTCTGTGCTGACCCATCTTACTGTGCTAACTTTGCCAAGGCATCTCTTCCACTTCAGCAGGCTCAGTGATCCCCCCTCTGGTGATGGTGGCCTGAAGTAAGTCAGCCCCAATCCAGATGGTGTTCATTCTCTCACTTGAGAATTATTTCTCAATATTTTCCAGATGGACCTGCCCCGAGGTCTAAGGAGTTCTCCTCCACCAAACAAAAATAAACAAATTCACAACACAAAACAAAAGGGAATACCTTTTACTACCCCCTCTCTGGGGGTGTGTGGCCTCGTTATTGGTGTCAAAGTGCCAGCCCTTCCCCTAAACAGGCTGACGTGAGGTAGTTTCCACTGTAGGGAAGAGAGCAGCCATCCAGCTAGCATTTCTCCCATGCTACCTCATGCGTGTTGGAAAAGCTCCCAATTAAAATCTGTAAAGCCCATCAGTTATCCTGCTGTAGAGGTTGTGATTACTGATATTGATCATGCACACAGCTAATCTGTTAAAACATCCTTTTTTTTTATTTTTTGCACTCTTTACCTCCAACCCTGCCTACTTATTTATTCCATTCACCTGTTATGTCTTGTCTTTTTGATTGTAACTCTTTTTGGAAGGACTGCAACTTATTATATCTGTGTAGAGTGCCCAGCATAGTGGGGGTCTCAGTCTGTTTGAAACCTCTATATGCTACTGGAATATAAATGTTAAACCACTACAATAATAATATTAAAGGGGGGTATACAATATTTCTAGTGTCATGCTGAATTTAATAATTTACCATTTGCTGAATTCTATGAAAGAAAAATAAAACTCACCAGATTGGGAGTTTTATTATTATTATTATTATTATTAATAATAATAATAATTAATAATACAATGATGCAATAAAACAAAAATCATAAAAGACTCTCTATTGCCTTTAAAATATTGCCAGTAAAATCATGTTTTGTGGAAGTTAAGTGAGCTGAACAAATAACATACAATTACTCTGTCTTTCCAATAATCCTGGGTTATCAAATTGCCAGGTTCAGAATCTTGATATTCTAGAGAAACATGTTGGGAAATAACTCTTAAAAAATGATAGCTTTTACTGATGTATTTTTTAAAAAGTCACATATGTACAAAAATGGAGGGTTTACACTGAAATCAATTATCCAGTGCACTTGATGATATAATGTTAATTTTCTATTATACTGTGAACTGAGATACAGCATTTATTACCTCTGAAAATTTAACTTCAAAGACATATCACACAGACTGTGAAGAAGAACGATCTATCAAGCAACTATTAACCAAATGTAATGTTTCGTCAAAGTTCTACACTGTCTATGGAATGAGAATTTTATACGGAAAAGTATATAGTAATAGAAGAAAAGTGTTTCTGAATCCAAGCAAACCAAAACTGACTTTAATTTATCTATTAGAGGTTTTAGCTTTTGGTTTTTAGATAATTTCAAAGTCTACAATTTATTATTAGAATTATAACCCAATTTAACTATTTGAAGCTCAGTAGAAATAATTGCATCTTAAAATGAATTATATATGGACGCTGGTGAGGCAATTACACTTGTCACTCATTAAACCTGGTCAATTTTGCCTTAGATAAATACATACAGTTACCTCAGTATCACCTAAGTGTTCTAGGCAATACCTAGAATATTGCACATACTGAGGTAAGAAAGGCATTCAGCTAGACAAAAGACAATTTTTTAAAGGTTGTCAATGTAGCACAAGATTATATTCTTACCTTTCCTGGAAATTGATTAAACGGATCTCATTTACTATTTGTTATAATCTGTCACAAGAATAGATTCAGGATGTGCAATTTTCTTCTACCTTTCCGTGAAGAGAATGACAGATCATAACTGTAGCCTTTCAGACAGAGCAGCAAGCTGTATTACTTTAGGGAGACAGTCACTGACCCTTGACCTTAACTTGGTGAGCAGGGGGTTGCCAGGAACTAAAGAGCCTTTCTTCTTGATGCCCCTGTCCAAGTTGCTGTCATCTGCTGAAGGACCAGGCACAATTCCATGCCCTGTATACACTCCCTGTTCCTTCGTGGATGTCCAATGTCCAGGGCACAGGGAGAAATTTGGGACAAGGCCTTATTTTTCCTCCTCGCCATCTTGTAGAACAGATCTGAGCAAGTAAGCAGAGTAAACTGTCCTTCCTGAAGGGCTGTAGCAGCCTGCACAGAGAGCTCTTAGAGACATTTTGCCGAGAACTGCATTGGTGCAAACAACCAATCTCTCGACTGGGTGGCTGAATTGAAAAATTGAGGGGAGAAATGGATTTGGGTCAGTTTTCATTTTTTGAGGTTTTTTTCTTTTTTTAGAATAAAAAAGAGAAAAAAATGAATTTGAAGTAAAGTTCAAACTGTAAAGTCATTTTGAATCAAAATCAGACTGTTTCATTACAAAAATGTCAAAACAAATTCATTGCTTTAGAATACTGTTGTTTGTCTTCCTCGCCAAAACAATTTGGTAAATTCCTCCCGAATTCATGAATTGTTTCAGTTGATCCAATTTGTATTTTGTTCAATGAAAAATGTTTCATGAGAAAAAATGAATGCTGTTCTAATTCTTCCTCCCTGAGGCAGGACTTCAGTCTCACAGAGTTCTCCCAAGGCCAGGGTGACTGCCCTGCCTCTAATGCTGCACTATGCTTAAATGGCTCTAGGGAGCCCCTTCCCTCCACACCCCCCCCCCCAATATTGTCTATTGCTAACCATTCTACCTCTTTCTTGTATGAGTCACAGGTGGCTAAAGTGGTAAAATGGAAGGTCAAGAAATGCTAGCTAACCAAATTACAGAACTGTGAAACAGTCAAATAGGACACTTTGTTCTGATCTTAAATAGGACAAGTGAGTTATTTAAGTTCTAATATCTCCATGTCTGACAAAGGCCCCCGTCCTGCAAGCTCATGTGGGCATGTAGAACTTTACAACTGCACAGACACAGACATTAATGGAGCTCCATTCAGATGCAGGGATCTACCGAGGCATTTAAGGTTGAGGCATTGAGGCCAAAGACTGTAAAATGAACAAAAATGTCCCATCACAAGAATGAATCCATTCTTCTCACCATTGATTTTGTACAAGAGAGGACATTTAAGAATCCTGAACCCATTCTAAACTTCTGTCATCCAGCTGTGTCCCTTGTGTGTGAATCAAATATTTGAAAATGAACATTCTGCATATTAGATATCTTTCATGTACAAATTCTAAAATAGAAAGCAAGATGGACAAAGAACTTGTCGTACCTGCTGGAAAATATTTTACAGAGTCAAAATATAAAGCTCTTGGAAACTTGAATGGATTTTGTCCACTTTCTCATAATACACCATTATCCAACAGGTATTGAAAACTTTGATCTGTAATTTTGTGAGCTGTTCTTACTGAGGCAACTCCCCTTGAAACCCCTGAGAAAAAAGGCTCTAAGCTGAGGTTCCCTGTTTATACAACAGGCCAATGTGTTTCAAGCTGGAGTGGGAGAAACACTGCAGAATGTTCAGGTGGTTATTGTGGAGTTCTAAAAGGACATAATTTACTATGTACAATTATATAGTAATAGGCCTTAATACAGAAAAGCATCCATCTTCAGAAAAGCTGTTAAACACATCCATAACTTTAATCATATGTATAAATCCCATTGAGTCAAAGGGACTACTTGTGTGCTTCAAATTATGCAGGTGTTTATGTGTCTTGCTGAACTAAAGCCAAAGTGTTTTTATTTAAACCAACCATACAGAAGTTTGCATCCAGAGCTCCTATTAGGTTCAGTTGAGTAATGATTTCATATGTGGCACTCTGTAGCCTACAGTGTTTTCTTGGCAGACAAGAATTGAAGTTGAGCTTAACAAGGATAAAATGTGTCCTCTCCCCTGGCATTTTTTTGTTTTAATAAAGGAAGATGGAAAGGGAGAGTGAAGAAAGTGAAGCTCAGTAGATGATACATCAAATCTGCACTTACACCAGTGAAGTCCGTGGACTCATAGGTTGCCAACAATCCCATATTATCAGGAATGTTCCTTATTTAAAAAAAAAACTACCCGCTCTTTGCTGAAGAGTTAAATTAGTTCCTGCATAATAAAAGATGTGTTAAATTGACTTCTTTAACTCTGATGTCCTACAGATAACAGAATATTTCATATTTTGACTGACCTCAATTTCTGTCATTGAATGTATATATAAAATTGTTTTTGCTTCTAACTCTGTGGGAGTGAAATATTAAAAGAGAAAATAAAATAGATTTGAGATTCAAATCAATGTTTATGGTTGTGCTGGGATGTAAGTAACAGTTGTTCAGTATATTATATTCCTGTCTAATGAGAAATCGCAAATCCCCTTAGAGGAAAGGTAACTAGATCTATTGTGATAAAATGAACAAGGCAAAATTTAGCCTTCATTAGCAAAATATGATACACTATAGCATTGTTGTTTCATCCTCATTGATTATGAATTTACTATTTATATCACAGAAGCAGTGAGAGGCCCCCAACAACATCAGGTCCCATTGTGCTAAGCGCTGTACAAACATGCAGCAAGTATTAGTCTCTGCCCTGAAGAGCTTACATTTGAAATGGACAAGCCAGCCAAAGGATTCCATTTTATAGATGTGGAACTGGTGCACAGAGAGATTTAGTGATTTAACAAAGGCCACAGAGGAAATCTGTGGCAGACCCAGGGCCCCTGCATCCCAGTGAAGAGACTTAACCACAAGACCAACCTTCCTCATTCTGTTAATTTCTTCAAAAAATATTTTCATCTATGTCTCAATTTAACAAGTGATGTCTTTATTAACAATGAATAATTTTAAAGTACTGTAGTTTGTTCACCAAGGAGTTTTTAAAAAGCTTATGGATGCTAAAGTAGATGATATAATAAAGGTTTCTTCTCTCTGTCTCTTGAAAGTGCTTCCAGTTAAAAAGTACTTTTCCAATCACAGTTCAATACTTGTTTTTAATAGAAGAGAATTTACTTGTTAATTTGTTTCTAGTATCATAAATTACTAAAGCATCTACTGTACTTTATGCCAAGATAAAGTTGCAGATTCAAATATTTAAATAATGTACTCTTAGATTTAGAGATGTGCTGAACATGTGAAAACATACCCTTCAATACACTGTGCAAACACCATTTGAAAACAATCTGCTTTATGAAAACAAGAGGTTCGAGACTACCATTTTCAGGAATAAAAAGCAATTACTTTTTAACAGGCCAGAAAGATTTGGGTTGGCTGTTTACTGTTCCATTCTCTAGCAGCTAATGATTCACATCGGTTTGGTTCAGTCACGTTGTGTGGAGTGACACAACACTGTATGACACATTTCATTACACAAAGTCATCCAGAAAATGTTTACAAATGTATTGATGGAAAACAGAGGTTTTTTTTATTACGAACAACTGAAACTGGGTGAGAAATGTAGAGAGCTCCTCTGCACAGTGAAGTAACTCAATGCTTTGTCTCTGCTGAGAACATGGAAGCTCCTTTGCTGAACACCATGCGATTGGGAATCTGGATTTGGGAGAGGGCAAGCTATTCAGTGGCCTCTCAACATGGCCTAGCCCCTCTGAAAAAGGTAGAAATACCAGCCAAATAAACAATAGAGATTTGCTAAAAGCTAAAAACAGCCTTCATTACCACATTGTGTCTGCTCTCCCCTTTTAATTCCCACCCCATAGAAGGAAGATTAAGACACAGGCATGGGCCATGCACACCATCTCCCCACCCAATTTTGTGAGGTTTAGGTTAAAAAGTGTAGCGTAGCTTGGATTCCTAGAAGCAGAAGTCACTGAGGAGGTGGAGTTCCTGAGAATGGAGCTCCATGGATACCTGTTACAGGAAAACAAGGTAGTAGTGGGCCTGCCAGGATCCAGAGCCAGTGTGGAAATATTGGGCTTCTATGCAAATCCTGGGTTTTACAGTCAGGGTGAGTGAAGAGAACTTTCATTTGCATCAGAACATGACTCCACTTCCTTGTGCTGAATTTAGGTATACACTTACTGGAGTTACTGAAGTTTTGTACATGTAAATGGCCTCAGGTACTTTATTTGCACATATCTGTACTAAACTAGGCCTTTACTTTATTTTTTCAGGGTATCATACACAGTATTTTGTCTTTTCCCAGATTCCACACACAATTCTTTAGTCCACTCCCATCCCCCATTTTTTGGATTCTACCTGTATTTTGTGGTTTTTCTGAGTGGAATTGTTTTGTTGTTGTTCTTTGTTTGGTAAGTCAATATGACAGCATATCAAGTAGGAAGTTCAAGCATACAAGTCATGAGACCAGATGGCTCTGTATATTTAGCTTATCACAAGATATCCTTTACTATATATATATATACACATATACATATACACACACACACTGCAACACAGCCAAAAAGTTTTCTACAATGTTATATATTTGTTTCCTTTAACATAATAAAATTTTATTATTAATGACAGTGTAATTTTTAAATTGTACTTACAAACAAGAATATTTTCTTCAGTTATGTAAAGTCTCCCAACTATAATTAAAAGGAAATCTCAATATGGCTTTATTATTATGCAGTCTGCCCAGCAATGCAAAATGTTTTTTATTACCTTGATGTCTGTCTTAAAACACACAATATCATCATCCGTCTATAACTGTTAGTCTGTATTTTTGCAAGTGAAAGGACAGGAGCAGATACATTATTAGTTTGGGTATGTATATACATACAGTACAGCTGTGCCATTACAATATTAGTAAAATCCTAATGCTGCTTTGTGATACACAGCACTCTACCTACAAGGATGAAAATGAAAGATCGAGTGCCTAAGATTGTTTGTAGCTGAAAGCCTTTGCTGTTGCGTGGATGTGACAGTTGGGTCAGGTAATACACTATCTGTGCTGTCTCCTTCGTACAATCTCTGAAATCATTGCATGTAAATTAGCTGTAGAGTAAAAGTGGTGATTTGTTTAGTTACCTCTAATATCACAATGGGCTAGGACTCTTGGTATGGCACAGATACATACCTTACTGTCACACTGGTATAATTTGTAAAGTCAAAATAGCTAACAACTTAACAATTAGACAGTAACTGACCATGGATCCCAGTGATATTCTGAACAAAAAGAGCCCTCAGCCTTGCTTTTTAGTTGTTTCCATCACTTCATAGTCACTCAGACATTTCAGTGATACATGACACATGACAATCCTGGAATCTTAGGGCTGTCTACACTTCTAATACAGCAGCACAGTTATGGCATTTCTGCTCTGCCGCTGTAGAGCTGTAGTGTAGATGCTTCCTATACTGACAAAAGAGGTTTCTCTGTCAGTGTAGTTAATGCATCTCTGCAAGAGGCAGTAGTTAGGTTGACATAAGAATTCTTCTGTTGACTTAACCTTGTCTATCTACATTGGGAATTGTTGACCTAACTATGGCATTCAGTGTGCAAAATTTTCCACAGTCCTGAGCAACGAAGTTAGGTCTCTCTAATTTTTAAATGTAGATCAGAACTTATTATAGACATTAGAGCAGTGTTTCTCAACCTTTTTGATATTAGGGAACAGCTTGCTGCCTTCCTAAACTGTCTCAGGGAGATACCAGGGACTGTCACTGGTCCACGGACTGATCGTTGAGAAACACTGGATTAAAATCTCCCTGGCAAATAGTTAAGTCTTGAGAAGCTACTACAATAATGATTCCTTTTTACTGTCATTTTTATCTGCAATTTTAAACGTTAAGTAAAAGTTTCAAATTACTTTAAAACTTTCTTATATCCTAATGCTGAAGTAAGTTAGATACATGCCTAGGTAGATAAATGTTCAAAGTAAACTTTTTGTAAAAACACTGCATACATTTTTAACAATTTTTGTTCATCTACTACATTTTCCACTTTTCTAGTAGTAGTAGATGATATCTTGAGCTTACAGAAAAGAATGTGAACCTTCAAGATCTATGAATAAAGAAGTGGATCCTGACACAAGGAAGAAAGGAAAGCAGCAGAATACGGACCCTGGACTTCAGAAAAGCAGACTTTGACTCCCTCAGGGAACTGGTAGGCAGGATCCCCTGGAAGAATAACATGAGGGGGAAAGGAGTCCAGTAGAGCTGGCTGTATTTTAAAGAATCCTTATTGTAGTTACAGGGACAAAACATCCCGATGTGTAGAAAGAATAGTAAATATGGCAGGTAACCAGCTTGGCTTAACAGTGAAATCCTTGCTGATCTTAAACACAAAAAAGAAGCTTACAAGAAGTGGAAGATTGGACAAATGACCAGGGATGAGTATAAAAATATTGCTCTGGCATGTAGGAATGAAATCAGGAAGGCTAAATCACACCTGGAGTTGCAGCTAGTGAGAGATGTTAAGAGTAACAAGAAGGGTTTCTTCAGGTATGTTAGCAACAAGAAGAAAGCCAAGGAAAGTGTGGGCCCCTTACTGAATGAGGGAGGCAACCTAGTGACAGAGGATGTGGAAAAAGCTAATGCACTCAATGTTTTTTTGCCTCTGTCTTCACAAACAAGGTCAGCTCCCAGACTACTGCACTGGGCAGCACAGCATGGGGAGGAGGTGGCCAGCCCTCTGTGGAGAAAGAAGCGGTTCAGGACTTTTTAGAAAAGCTGGACGTGCACAAGTCCATGGGGCCGGATGTGTTGCATCTGAAAGTGCTAAAGGAATTGGCAGATGTGATTGCAGAGCCATTGGCCATTATCTTTGAAAACTCATGGCGATCGGGGGAAGTCCCGGAAGACTGGAAAAAGGCTAATGTGGTGACAATCTTTAAAAAAGGGAAGAAAGAGGATCCTGGGAACTACAGGCCAGTCAGCCTCACCTCAGTCCCTGGAAAAATCATGGAGCAGGTCCTCAAGGAATCAATTCTGAAGCACTTAGAGGAGAGGAAAGTGATCAGAAACAGTCAGCATGGATTCACCAAGGGAAAGTCATGCCTGACTAATCTAATTGCCTTCTATGATGAGATAACTGGTTCTGTGGATGAAGGGAAAGCAGTGGACATGTTATTCCTTGACTTTAGCAAAGCTTTTGACATGGTATTCTTGTCAGCAAGTTAAAGAAGTATGGGCTGGATGGATGCACTACAAGGTGGGTAGAAAGTTGGCTAGATTGTCGGGCTGCACGGGTAGTGATCAATGGCTCCATGTCTAGTTGGCAGCCGGTATCTAGCGGAGTGCACCAAGGGTCGGTCCTGGGGCCGGTTTTGTTCAATATCTTCATAAATGATCTGGAGGATGGTGTGGATTGCACCCTCAGCAAGTTTGTGGATGACACTAAAATGGGAGGAGTGGTAGATATGCTGGAGGGTAGGGATAGGATACAGAGGGACCTAGACAAATTGGAGGATTGGGCCAAAAGAAATCTGATGAGGTTCAAGAAGGACAAGTGCAGAGTCCTGCACTTAGGACGGAAGAATCCAATGCACCGCTACAGACTAGGGACCAAATGGCTAGGCAGCAGTTCTGCAGAGAAGGACCTAGGGGTGACAGTGGACGAGAAGCTGGATATGAGTCAACAGTGTGCTGTTGTTGCCAAGAAGGCCAATGGCATTTTGGGATGTATAAGTAGGGGCATTGCCAGCAGATCGAGGGACGTGATCATTCCCCTCTATTCGACATTGGTGAGGCCTCATCTGGAGTACTGTGTCCAGTTTTGGGCCCCACACTACAAGAAGGATGTGGAGAAATTGGAGAGAGTCCAGCGAAGGGCAACAAAAATGATTAGGGGTCTGGAACACATGATTTATGAGGAGAGGCTGAGGGAACTGGGATTGTTTAGTCTACGGAAGAGAAGAATGAGGGGGGATTTGATAGCTGCTTTTAACTACCTGAAAGGTGGATCCAAAGAGGATGGATCTAGACTATTCTCAGTGATAGCAGATGACAGGACAAGAAGTAATGGTCTCAAGTTGCAGTGGGGGAGATTTAGGTTGGATATTAGGAAAAACTTTTTCACTAGGAGTGTGGTGAAACACTGGAATGCGTTACCTAGGGAGGTGGTGGAATCCCCTTCCTTAGAAGTTTTTAAGGTCAGGCTTCACAAAGCCCTGGCTGGGATGATTTAATTGGGGATTGGTCCTGTTCTGGGGAGGGGGTGGACTAGATGACCTCCAGAGGTCCCTTCCAACTCTGATATTCTATGATTCTATGATGTTGGGACAATGCAAAATATGACTTTTCTCTTTCAAGTCTCTCCATCCTTCTACCTCTTTGACAGAAGATCTTCCACATTTTTACAAAACCCCTTTCAGAAAATTCAGTGCAATGTGTAATATATCCATAAGGTTGCATGATAGTCAGTACATTACAGCATATGAACAGATGTCTAATAGCTGTAGACCGCTTAAGGAGTTAACAAAATCACTGTGACCACCAATTTGTGCATTCAACATAGGCTTTAATAGCTCTTTATGTGGACTCTTATTTACGGGCTCCTCTGTATTTCCTGAGGCTCAGCTTGTCCCTTTGTATGGCAGCATAAACATACTGCCTGAAAAGAATGTCAGTCTCACCTAAATGTCATCACCCTGGCAATGGTCCCTTGTTATCAAACAACACCATTCTAACTTTCCCTTTGTATGACATGGGTTACAGCAAAATAAAACACAGTTCTATTATTTTTTATTCATCTCTTGTAACTGTTTTATCAAGGACTCTGTATAGCGAATTCTCTTCTTTTAGGCCAGATTCTGCAACCTATTATTTGCATTGAATAGTACCTTATTCTGCAAATAGTTCTATCTAAATGAGTGAGACTATTCACTGAATAGCAGTGAGAGTGGTAGAATCTGACCCTCAGAATTAAAAGCCATGCTCAGGAATGACCATTGTTATTTACACTGAATTAACAAAACATTTATTTTATGCTTAATTGCTTTTAATCACAAATATGGCTTAGAGCTACAGTTGCTCTTCTAAGCCTACTGCTTTTTGGTTCCTTTGGTAATTTTATCCAAGGATATAGAGAATTTAAATAAAAGGCAATGAGACAATTAAAAAATAATTACTTGAAAACATATTTACTACTCTGTTTTCATCCCAGAGGGCTGCAAGTGCTTTTGAAACGTTAACTTCTAGAAAGTTTCATCTGTCTAGCATTTGCAGAACCACAGTAAGAAAATATGTTCATGAAATCTAGAAACAAAATAAAGGGCATAGGAAACTTTTAATTACAGTTACAACTCAAGAATATGTATTGTCAATTATGAATGGCATAAAATTGATTTGTACAAACTGCATATGCATTTCTGTTTCATGAAATCCTAACAAAGGGGGTAGAAAAACAAACTGGAGACATGTTGTTTAATTGTGCCACTCTTATAACCAGCTGCACAGTTTATTGTCTGTCAAGTTAGTTAGAACTTTATAGCAATGAATTCACAATTATTGTCCTGTGCTGTCTGTGCTCATTAGGGATTCTCATAGTAAGGGACAAGTCCTCAGCCCAATTTATGTGATGAACAGGGGCACACAAGTTTCTGACAGCCATATAAACAAGCTTTTCACGAGGTCTACGGATCCTGATATAGTTGGGGATGGTGTGAAAGCAGGACAGAGGAGATCCTCAGCTGCACCACAGGAGTGAGATATGGATCTCCTCTGCCAGGTGTGTGTTTATGTCAGGGAAGTGGGATCATGCAAATTTCCTACCTCCTAAACTAGCCCTCTATGCAACCTACTCCTCTCTCATTAGCTCCCCTGAGCACCACGCTGGGGCCACGGAGGCTACCTCAGCCCTTAAGCTGCAGAACCCCCTGGATTTCACTGTTCAAATAGGAACAAAATGAATAGTCTGAGGTAGGGTGGCATGGGGCAGGACTGTGTCCCTCACTCGATTACTATGTGTGAGGACCTTCTTGGCCCCTGTCATCCTCCAGATCTAGACAGTTTGGAATCATGGAATATGCTATAGTTCAGGAAAGAGGCAAGATAGATGTTATACAACCATTCCTGCAAAGGCCATTTTCCTAGAGGATACACATAAACCTCAGTACACAAAAATCCCCCTAGCATGGATGTGGCCATACCATTCAAAGAGCTAATAATGGTGTAGCTCGTTCCCATACAGGGAGGGGAGTACAATTTACTAATATAAGGAACCTTTATGCTTGTGTAACTGTTCTAAGTAATATACCAGTATAACATACAAATGCTGGCCACTAGGCAGACTGGCTTGCTGGGGATATCACAGTGTATGGCAGAGGGCCGTGCAGCCTTAAACCCTTGGTCAGAAGGGAGTAGGAAAAGGGTCCCTACTCAAACATGGGACATGGCTGGAGACTTGTTGGGGCACTCTTTGAATGGACCAAGGAGGGGAAGTAAATGTGCAGTTACCCTGAAACTGAGACAGTAGTAATGATGAGAGATTTCTACAAAAGCAGGGAGCAGAGAAGGCTATTGGCCATAGAATTCAGCTGGGTTTCAAAGGTGCAGCAGGCTCTGTGCTGTTAAGACCAGACCCCAGGGTCAAGCTCCAAGAGATTCTTCTGTCTAACTTAGAAAATGAGCTCTTTACTACTTAGTAGTAATATCTATTTTTCTTCCTATTATTACCAACATTAGGAAACCTCTGCCTCTTTTCTATCTCCTCAATCCTATTGCAGATAGTCTGCTCAATTCTACACAGAAATTTCAAATAGAAATATCTGCAAATATTTTAAACATCTTTCAAGTATAAAAAAATAAATATAGTAACTGGAAGACTGAGCGGCCTGGGTTTCACCAGTGACTTCCTCCTACAGTACAATTATAGGACACATATCCCTGTCAGATATGACTGCCTGATCTTAACAATCAATCTTGCCATAGAGAAAGGCAAAATTGGAAGGATCTTATCAGTATGCTATGAAAGTGATTTACTTCATGGTTCCAAATGTGATCATCTGTAAGATATGATCAGATGTATACAAATATGAAAATGTATCTGTGTAGAATTTGAAAATGTCCTTACTTTGAGTAATAAAGTCCATGGACACATTGCAATGGGTATTTCAGTCAGTTTGCAGCTGTGGAGCAATACCAGACCTGTCAGTCACTGGCAGAAGAAAAATACCCTACTCCCTGAAGTTCCCTCCACTTGAGATGACTTCCACAGCCAGGCTAATTCCATTCTACTTTCCTAAGGTACAGATTAAGATAATTACACATTAAAGAAAAAGCACAAGTATTTATCTTAGTACATAGGAAGGGAATATTTTCCCTTACAAAATAAACCTGACTTTTTGGCTGTAAATTTCCATTTGTCTGGGGGTGGGATGGATCTATGGACATTAATACTCAAAGAAAATAAATCTTTGGTACAAACAAATTTACCTGTTCTTTATAATGATAAGGTCCACACATTTGGTACTATGGGATTGTCACAGCAGTGTTCTCTCAGGGTGGGGAGCAGGATCATCCTTTAAATATGGACATCCAAAACAAAGTAATATATTTTCCATCTTCCCCTCAGTACTAGGTTGTAGGAGAACCTCTGCTGAAAAATGGCACTGGTTAGAGATCAGATGACCAATATGTAGACCATACATATATATTGAGGGCCAAGTGACTTCCTAGCAGATCTCATTAGGAGACATGGCTTCTCTGCCTTGAGCTTGTCTGTGGTCTTACAGATTCAACATTGATTTCTGACAAAAGAAAGAATATTTCTTGAATTTACTTTGGGAATGAATACCGTGACAGTTTTTATGACTTCTTGTCTGAAAGAAAAATACAATACTGAATCTCATCAGGGAAAACTCCCAACTTCAAAAACTCATCTGATTGGAGATATTAGCTATCAGGAAGTCTAATTTAATGGATGACTCTTATCGCAGGGTTCAGTTGGGATTGTGTTGTAAAGACCAGAAGGAGGTTTCAAGGTTGTGCTCAATGACTGTGTGGTAATTGTCCTAAAGAAGTGTCTAGTGACGGGATTTGTACAAAACTGCCTTTTCTTGAACAGGCTAATAACATAATGTTACAAAAAATTGACCTTTTTGCTTGGACGCTCTTCTACACGCCCACATTAGAGCGCTCCTATAGGTACTCAGAACTATAATTTACTTGTTTAATGTAGTTAACTATGGGCTTTGCACCAGCCACTAGAATAAGATTTATTTGATTATTTCTTCCTAGGGTCCCTGAGAATGATATTTTCATTCAATCTCTCTGGTCCTGTCCTCTCTGGTCCTGAATGGGGAATTTTATTTTATTTTACAATCTAGCTCTAAGGTCAGACCAGTTGTGTTCTTTCTCTTGTTTTTAAATGAAAACCTTATACATCATGTTAACTGACATGACTAGAATAAGTCAGCTATCCATGGAAGGACCAGTGCTCTGAGATCTCAATGGATAACTGGTTTCCATCCAGTAGACATTGTGCTTGCTCTCTCTCGCCTTCTCTCTCTTACTGGTACCAAGTCCTTGGATTGAAACAAGATCTCAGTGAGACCCCTCAATTATCACCAGCTGATATCTAACATAAGAATCTATTTGCCTGATTCACTGATGGGTGGATCCCTTTAAAAAATTGGATTCTCTGCATTCATCAGTTGAGGGAGCAGAGAACTGACAATTGTGATCTTGATCTTTGCTAATGTATATGATAGGGTGAGATGTGGAGGAGATAACAGTAATTATTGGGTAGGCGTCCATGAACTCTGATTCACTGAAACATGTATATGTATGACACTAACGTTCTCAAGAGGTTTCAGTAAATGCAATTTCAAAATAACATTTTCAGGTGGAAATTTTGATTTTGCCAAAATGGTTTATTTTCCTGGCAGAAAAAACAAAACAAACCCATATTGAACTATTTCAGTTTGTTAAATTGAATGGAAATATTTAATTCTGTGTCCATTTCACATTAATTTCTGTTTCTCTGAGCTGCTGCAGTGCCTCATGAGCACATTCTCCTGAGTTATGCTCCCTAGCTGACCTACATCACCATGAGGCACCACAGTTTCCCTGCTGGTTGAACTGATGCTGTTATAGGACTGGCACCAGTGGTAGGGTGCTTGGGCTGAACACCCTTTACCACACTCTCTCGCAGTGGCAGTACACATGCTGTGTCCCTCACCCTCCATTAACATCTCAAGAGGAGACAGAAGAGGAAGATGGAGTGAAGCTCTCCTCATGGAGACGGGGGGCTGCTTGCCCTGAAGCCAGCCATTCCACTCTTGCCTGGCTCCTTCCCTATTCGGGGGAGAGGAGCTGAAGCTGGACTAGGACTAGACTGGCTGAGGGGGTGAACTGAACTCTGCCCACAGAGCCATCCAAGCTAGAGAGATTAAAGTGGCACAGTTGCACCGATGCAGCTTCCCCACTGCAAACTCTCTAATGTAGCCATTCCAAGCCAATGGGAGAAACCTCTGCTGTTGGCTTAACTACACCAGCCCCCGTGAGCAGCAGTAGCTATGTCAATGGGAGCAGCTCTCCCACCAACATAATGCTGTCCACACGTGTTGATGTACCTTCTTTTGGTCGGGGTGGGGAAGGGGCAGGGTGATTTATTCATCCCGCCCCTGAACTGACCTGCCACACTGCTCCCACTCCTAGGCCTAATCCTCACTGCAATAGGAAAATCAGGCCAATTTGGCCTTCATCCATGACTACCAGCAGCCATGGAAGGCCCAACCCCAGTCTCAGCATTACTTCACTCCAGCACCATAGCAATTACTGGCATTTTTCTATTAATTCTCGTTCATCCCATTTTAGCTACCAACAACCTAGCACTCTCAATCTGCTGTTGCCTAGGAGCTATCACTACACTGTTCATAGCCTCCTGCACTCCTACCCAAAATGAGATAAAAAAATCATCGCCTTCCCCACATCAAGTCCATTAGGCCTAATAATAGTAACGAGTGGCTTAAACCAACCAAAACTAGCCTTCCTACACGTATCTACACACACATTTTTCTAAGTTATCCTCTTCTTATGCTCCAGCTCTATCATCCACAACCTCAACAATGAACAAGACATTCGAAAAATAGGAGGACTACACAAATCCCTCCCTTACCATTGGCAGTCTAGCACTTAGAGGCATGGGTGGGTGCTTGGGACATAAGCTGCAGTATAGATGTAGCCTAAATAAGGGTAAAGAAAGAGATATAGACCTTGCCTTTTGCCTCTGGCATTTCTTTGCCTAGTTCTCTCCCTAAGCGTGCTGGGACAATAGCTACTGCAAATACCTCAGAAGGGAAAGAGGTGCTGAGGGGACAATCTCCTCAAAATTCAAATGCAACCCTAGGCCAGGACTGGGAATTAGACACCTTGTTGAGACAAATTGTTAGAAACTGAAAATAAAAGGCTGGAATTTCTGTCAGAAAAGCTGTGCAGCAGGGAGGCCTGACTGAGCTGCTGGCTTCTGGGAAGGCAGAAAAAATTGGAGGGAACTTCAGAAACTGTGCATTGCCCTGCTGCCAGTGACTGCCAGGTCTGGTTTGGTGCCCAACTTTAAGCAGGCTGAAGTACCCATTATAACAGATTTGTGGAGTTTAGCATGATGAATAATTATAATTAAGTGTTTAATCCTGTTCACACCACAATCTACTGCCAGGCAATTTTTTTTTTTTTGTAGTTTCTAGTCAGACACTGACTTTCTCAGCATGTTAGAGAGTCTCCCTATTTGTCTACAATTATGTAATGAAATCCTGTCCATCATTAACAGACTCTGGGAACAATAGTCTCCAACAGTAGACTCTGTTAATATAATCTTCCTATTTTACCTTCTTTGAAAACTTAACTTCCAGAGGTCCATGTTTTTGGAACATTGTGAGTCTCATTGTAATGATAAGCAGTAGATGAAAACAAACAAGCAAACACTATTTTTTAAATCCAGTCCTTTTTTTCTCTTTCTTATGATCACTCATTAAATAGTAAAAGGTCAGATTATGAGTGAGGTTCAAAAAGAAAAAAAAAGACTGAGATTTCTTAAGGATACTCACAAACTTAATTGGCCAGCTCTTGAAGATAGGGGGAGAAGAACTGTAGATAAATGAGACATAGTAACAAATGTCATTGTATTCAGAGAATACCTATATAATTGGAGAAGTATGCTATAAATATCACCTTTCCAGTGTGAATCAATCAGTATTGCTTTTCCGTGTGTTTTAACTTCTGAATGAATCTACAGATTTTCTGATAGGAAATTTTCATTTTTGTATTCTTACAGTTTATCACATAGTCCTTGTCTGAATAGGAGAATTGAGGTGGGGGAGAATATGTATATAACAATATCATAATTTTGTTATTTATATCTATTTTAAATCTTTTAATGTGTATGAAGTAGTTCTTATACAGTTATAAATCATTGTTAAAAGGCAGTCATCTAACAAGTACTATTAAACTTCTTTCTTTTTCTGTAGCCATCTGATATTTTGCTTTTATTTTATAGTGTCAGTACAGAAACTTTGAGCAAAATACATCATTTGTTTTCAAAATGGGTTTCGGCTTGTTCAGAGGGACATGTGGAAATTTTAAAATGGACAGGTCTATAGTATAAGTTGCTCACTTCTTGACTTTTAGGGCACAATGGGGATGAGAGAGTGATTCTGATTGTGAATAATGACAATCACTTTCCATTTAGCACTTTCTTCCATTCATTAAAAAACTAAGTGGTCCTTCCTGCAAGGTGTTGAAGACATTAGCCCCAATCCAGCAAAGCAAGTAAATACATGATTAACTTTAAGAACACAAGTAATCCCAATTAATCTGTCAATGGGACTACTTATGGTTAATATTAAGCATTTGTTTAAATGTTTTTTCTGGACTGGGACATGCAGTGTAGTTGTAGCAGGTTGATCCCAGGATATTAGCAAGACAAGGTGAGTGAGGGAATATCTTTTAATGAACCAACTTCTGCTGGTCAGAGAAATCTGCTTTCGAACCACTGAGCCCTGGTGTACACTAGGACTTGAGGTCAAATTTAGCAGCATTAAATCGATTTCACCCTGCACCCGTCCACACGACAAAACCCTTTTTTTCGACTTAAAGGGCTCTTAAAATCGATTTCCTTACTCCACCTCTAACAAGGGGATTAGCGCTGAAATCGGCCTTTCTGGGTTGAATCTGGGGTACTGTGGACACAATTAGACTGTATTGGCCTCCGGGAGCTATCCCAGAGGGCTCCATTGTGACCGCTCTGGACAGCACTCTCAACTCAGATGCACTGGCCAGGTAGACAGGAAAAGGCCTGCGAACATTTGAATTTCAATTTCCTGTTTGACCAGCATGGCAAGCTGCAGGTCAGTGCAGAGCTCATCAGCAGAGGTGACCATGATGGAGTCCCAGAATTGGAAAAGAGCTCCAGCATGGACCAAATGGGAGGTACAGGATCTGATCGCTGAACCGGGAGAGGAATCTGTGCTATCAGAACTACGTTCCAGTTTTCAAAATGCCAAAACCTTTCTCAAAATCTCCCAGGGCATGAAGGAAAGAGGCCATAACAAGGACCCAAAGCAGTGCCGTGTGAAACTTAAGGAGCTGAGGCAAGCCTACCAGAAAACCAAAGAGGCAAATGGCCGCTCCGAGTCAGAGCCCCAAACATGCCGCTTCTATGATGAGCGCATGCCATTTTAGGGGGTTCAGCCACCACTACCCCAGCCGTGTTGTTTGAATCATTCAATGGAGATGCAGGCAACATGGAAGCAGGTTTTGGGGACAAGGAAGATGATGATGATGAGGTTGTAGATAGCTCACAGTAAGCAAGCGGAGAAACCGGTTTTCCCGACAGCCAGGAACTGTTTCTCACCCTGGACCTGGAGCCAGTACCCCCCCGAACCCACCAGGTGGAGAAGGGACCTCTGGTGAGTGTACCTTTTAAAATAGTATACATGGTTTAAAAGCCAGCATGTTTAATGATTAATTTGCCCTGGCATTCGCGGCTCTCCTGGATGTACTCCCAAAGCCTTTCTGGGGAGGGCAGCCTTATTCCATCCACCATGGTAGGACACTTTACCACTCCAGGCCAGTAGCACATACTTGGGAATCATTGTAGAACAAAGCATTGTAGTGTATGTTTGCTGGCATTCAAACAATATCCATTCTTTATCTCTCTGTGTTATCCTCAGGAGAGTGATATCATTCATGGTCACCTGGTTGAAATAGGGTGCTTTTCTTAAGGGGACATTCAGAGGTGCCCGTTCCTGCTGGGCTGGTTGCCTGTGGTTGAACAGAAATGTTCCCCACTGTTAGCCACGGGGAGGGGGGAGGGTTGAGGGGGTAGCCACACGGTGTGGGGAGGCAAAATGCGACCTTGGAACAAAAGCACATGTGCTACGTATGTAATGTTAACAGCAAGGTTTACCGTGAAAGAGAGTACCCATTGTTCTAGAAAATGTGTCTTTTTAAATACCACTGTCCCTTTTTTTTCTCCACCAGCTGCATGTGTTTCAAGGATCACAGGATCTTCTCCTTCCCAGAGACTAGTGAAGATTAGAAGGTGAAAAAAACGCACTTGCAATGAAATGTTCTCTGAGCTCATGCTGTCCTCCCACACTGAAAGCACAGACGAATGCGTGGAGGCAGACAATGTCAGAGTGCAGGAAAGCACAAAATGATTGGGAGGAGAGGTGGCGGACTGAAGAGAATAAATGGCGGGCTGAAGAGAGGGCCAAAGCTGAAAGGTGGCGGCAGCATGACGAGAGGAGGCAGGATTCAGTGCTGAGGCTGCTGGAGGATCAAACGAATATGCTCCAGCATATGGTTGAGCTGCAGGAAAGGCAGCTGGAGCACAACTGCCGCTACAGCCCCTGTGTAACCAACCGCCCTCCTCCCCAAGTTCCATAGCCTCCTCACCCAGATGCCCAAGAACGCGGTGAGGGGGCCTCCGGCCACTCAGCCACTCCACCCCAGAGGACTGCCCAAGCAACAGAAGGCTGGCATTCAATAAGTTTTAAAGTTTTAAACTTTTAAAGTGCTGTGTGGCGTTGTCCTTCCCTCCTCCACCACCCCTCCTGGGATACCTTTGCAGTTATCCCCCTGTTTGTGTGATGAATTAATAAAGAATTCATGAATGTGAAGCAACAATGACTTTATTGCCTTTACACGTGGTGATCAAAGGGAGGAGGAGAGGGTGGTTAGCTTACAGGGAAGTAGAGTGAACCAAGGGGCGGGGGGTTTCATCAAGGAGAAACAAACAGAACTTTCACACCGTACCCTGGCCAGTCATGAAACTGGTTTTCAAAGCTTCTCTGATGCCCACCACACTCTCCTGTGCTCTTCTAACTGTCCTGGTGTCTGGCTGCGTGTAACCAGCCCCCAGGCGATTTACCTCAACCTCCCACCCTGCCATAAACATCTCCCTCTTACTCTCACAGATATTGTGGAGCACACAGCAAGCAGTAATAACAATGGGAATATTGGTTTCGCAGAGATCTAACCGATTCAGTAAATTGCGCCAACATGCTTTTAAACGTCCAAATGCACATTCTACCACCATTCTGCACTTGCTCAGCCTGTAATTGAACAGCTCCTGACAACTGTCCAGGCTGCCTGTGTATGGTATTAAGCGGTAGGCTGGGTCCCCAAGGATAACTATAGGCATTTCAACATCCCCAACGGTTATATTCTGATCTGGGAAAAAAGTCCATTCCTGCAGCTTTTGCAACAGACCAGAGTTCCTGAAGATGCAAGGGTCATGTAAATTTCCCAGCCATCCCACGTTGATGTTGGTGAAACGTCCCTTGTGATCCACCAGTGCTTGCAGCACAACTGAAAAGTACCCCTTGCGGTTTAAGTACACACTGGCTTGGTGCTCAGGTGCCAAGATAGGGATATGCGTTCCGTTTATGGCCCCTCCACAGTTAGGGAGTCCCATTGCAGCAAAGCCATCCACTATGACCTGCACATTTCCCAGGGTCACTAACCTTGATATCAGCAGATCTTTGATTGCATTGGCTACTTGCATCACAGCATCCCCCCAGTAGATTTGCCCACTCCAAATTGATTCCCAACTGACTAGTAGCTGTCTGGCTTTGCAAGCTTCCACAGGGCTATTGCCACTCACTTCGCAACTGTGAGGGCTGGTAACATCTTGGTATTCATGCGCTTCAGGGCAGGTGAAAGCAAGTCACAAAGTTCCATGGAAGTGCCCTTATGCATGCAAAATTTTGCAGCCACTGGGAATCATCCCAGACCTGCAACACTATGTGGTCCCACCAGTCTGTGCTTGTTTCCCGGGTCCAGAATCGATGTTCCACTGCATGAACCCACCCCATTAGCACCATGATGCCCACATTGCAGGGCCCGTGATTTGAGAGAAGTGTGCATCCATGTCCTCATCACTCTCGTCACCGCACTGACATCGCCTACTCACCCAGTTTCGTTTTGCCACGTTCTGGTACTGCATATACTTCTGGATAATGCACATGGCATTTAATGTGCTCCTAATTGCCAAAGTGATCTTAGTGGGCGCCGTGCTTGCTGTGGTGTGGCGTCTGCACAGAAAAAAGGCGCGGGATGATTGTCTGCTGTTGCTCTGATGGAGGGAGGGGCGACTGACGACACGGCTTACAGGGAATTAAAATCAACAAAGGGGGTGGCTTTACATCATGGAGAAACAAAAACAACTCTCACAAAGAATGGCCCCCTCAAGGATTGAACTCAAACCCCTGGGTTTAGCAGGCCAATGCTCAACCCCCTAAGCTATCCCTCCCTCTGGTATTTCAGGCAGGACTGAATCTCCATTAAAGTTTTCAAGGTGCCCCGACAGACTTCACTAAAATGATTGTCGGCCATTGATTTCACGGAAGGAGGGGGGAGCAAATGAATACAAAACAAATCTGGTCTATTCCTTGTTTTGATCCACTCCCTCTATCTTTTACATCTTTGGCTGGCTGCGGACGATGCAGTAGGACTGCAAGCCATCCTCATCTCCTGCCTGCTCACCATAAGATAGTACAATAGGACTGCCTGCAGGACTACAAAGAGAATGATCTGGTTGAGTCACTCCTAATTTAGTCCCTGCACCCATGTCTGCCCAGGCGCTCCTGGCCAGGAGCACCTCGGACAAAATTATGATGGTTTTCAGGCCTATTGCACCATCTGCTGCCACAAGGCAATGAGTTGCTGCTGCTGTGTAGCAATGCAGTACCGCGTCTGCCAGCACCTAGGAGACATACGGTGACAGTGAGCTGAGCGAGCTCCATGCTTGCCGTGGTATGGCGTCTTCATAAGTAACTCAGGAAAGAAGGCGCAACACGATTGTCCGCCATTGCTTTCACGGAGGGAGGGAGGGCCTGACGACATGTACCCAGAACCACCTGTGACAATGCTTTTTGCCCCATCAGGCATTGGGATCTCAACCCAGAATTCCAAAGGCCGGTGGAGACTGTGGGAACTGTGGGATAGCTACCCACAGTGCAACACTCCGGAAGTCGACACTAGCCTCGGTACTGTGGAAGCACTCCGCCGAGTTAATGCACTTAATGCACTTAGAGCATTTTGTGTGGGGATACACACAATCGACTATATAAAAACAATTTCTAAAAAAAGTCTTCTATAAATTTGACCTAATTTCATAGTGTAGACATAAGGTCTTGGAAAGGGAATCCCAGTGTCACAGCAAAATGCAAGGTGGAACAGATTGTTTAGCCTAAGTAGTTAGCACATATTGTAAGGGACTATTCAAGGTAGAATGGCCTTTTGACAGCTCTGCAGTCCTAGGAAAAAAAAGAGGGGATTAGTGTGCTGTAGCTTGTTGTAGTAAGCCATAAGGTCAGGCTTAAGGTCAGGCTTGACAAAGCCCTGGCTGGGATGATTTAACTGGGAATTGGTCCTGCTTTGAGCAGGGGGTTGGACTAGATGACCTTCTGGGGTCCCTTCCAACCCTGATATTCTATGATTCTATGAGTCTATGATAAATCCAGTGTCTCTTCAGTCCATGATTTTTGGTGTCTAGCAGGCAGTGTAATGAAGTTAAACTCCCAGGCTCATCTTTTGAAAATGTTTGAGGATGTGGACTGATATGTCAGACAAAGAGTGATCACTTTCTGAAAAGTGTTCATCCACAGGTTGTAGGGTGTTTTGGTCTTTTACCATGTGCTTATGCTAAACAATCTGTTCCGCCTTGCGTTTTGCTGTGACTCTGGGAGTTTCTTTCTCAGACCTGAAGAAGAGCTGTGTGCGGCTGGAAAGCTTGTCTCTCTCACCAGCAGAAGTTGGTCCAATGAAAAAATATTATCTCAGCCACCTTGTCTTTCTAGAATGGGGCCAGACTTCTTAGCACTTTTCAGAATCAAGCCATATGGGTATATAGAAACCAGAATTCCAGTGGGGTTACTGCTGGCAACACATGTCAAAAAGGCTTTAAATCATTTGAGGATTAGTTGTGAGATAAAGGTGTTCCAGACATCATGTCTAGCATAGTCATTCATGGAACATATAACAGAAACTTATTATATGACATGCTAGTTTGTACAACTAGAATCATAGGGTTAGCAATATCTAGAATAGTACCATATCGGTGTTTTCCTCTCCAAAAGCATGTTACATATGCATCAACAATGGAGGGTAAAAAAAGTCTTTCCTGTGCTGAAAAAATGAACATATATATGGGTTTTAAGGCATTTAGCAAAGTACATTTAAAATTGTGTTAGATAAAGAGGATGAATCACATGTGTGTTTTCACTAGATAGGGTAAACAAACACAAGAGCTATCAATCCTTACGGTTGTTACGTATACACCTGCTGAGAATGTCCATGCAGCTCAGCAGGTATACATCTCCCTACCTCATCTCCCTCAGTGCAGTAGAAGGGCTTGAAGGATGAAGACTAAAATGCTTATCCTGTTTCATCTTCTTCTAAGAATCTGTTTTATAAATTCAAATAAGGACAGAAGTAGCTGAATTTGAAGGTGAAAACATAGAAGAAGGTCAAATCATTCCTTCAATTTTTAAACAGAACTCCCCATGATACATTTACATTGGTATTCTATTATTGGTTAAACAGGTAACTTATATTGGTATAACTAGGTCGCACCCCTGAGTGATGTAGTGTTACTAACCTAACCCCCAGTGTAGACAGTGCTAGGATGGCTGGAGGGCTTCTCCTCTCAACACAGATACTGCCTCTTGGGAAGGGGGAGTGCCTATGTCAACAGAGGACCACACCAGCACTGTCAGTATAGACAAGTCCTTTGGGCCAGTTTCAGCCACCGTTACTCCCATGGACCCCTACTCTACTTCAGTAAAAAAAAAGGCACTGTTTTCAAGAGGGGCTTATGCAGAGGGACACGGGGAAGTTTTTAGATGGATAGTTCCATAGTTCAAGGTGCTCATTTTTTGACACTTATGGCACAATGCGGGGGAAGGGGAGGATGGTCCTATTGCCAGAATTTAAAGCTGCTCTGGAGTGGCTTTAAACTCTGATAGTGGATAATGGCCCCTAATGCAGCCATCAGCTGGGGATAGCCAGAGTACAGTGTGGTCCAGAAACATCCTGCTGTGTATCTCCCCATCCCAGCATGTCTTCCCTGCTGAGATAGTGAAGTAGGGGTGGTGCAAAAGCCAGCTACTTTAGATGTATATGCACTCATTGGTTGTCTACACTACAGATTCTATGGTGGCACAGCTATAGTGCTGAAGCTGTTCCACAGTAAAACTGTAGTGTAGACACGTGCTACAGTGATGGAAGGTTTTGTTTTTGTTTGTTTTTGTTTTTTTCCCTGTCACTGTAGTTAATTCACTCCCTCGAGAGGTAGCAGATAGGTCAACAGAAGAATTCTTCCATTGACTTACCAGCATCTATAATGGAACTTAGGCTGACTTAACTCTCTCTCTCTCTCTCTCTCTCTCTCTCTCTCTCTCTCTCTCTCTCTCTCTCGCAGGGGTGTGAATCTTCCACACCAGTGAATTCCACACTGGGACCTTACAAATTAGAACACCAGCTAGTAAACAGTGTACATAAATAATTAATACATTTTAAGGCCATGGTAAAAAACTTTCTTTTGGAGCTTCTCATCATACCTCTCTTTCATATACTGGTTTAGATTAACTGCCCCACTCTGCTTCCTTTGTGCTTCTCAGGTGTAAGAAAGGGGACGGAAACTGTTCACACTGGTCCTCTTCAGAATTCCCAGGTGTGGATGGCCTCACTGGATACACATATGGATTCTTGGGCATCTACATCACCCCTACTTCACATAAGGGATGGAGAGATGCATGTGAGGATGTACTTGGAGCACACTCTGCTCTGGCTATCCATAGCTGGTGAATCCATGGGG
Source organism: Lepidochelys olivacea (assembly GCF_965140295.1). Taxonomy (NCBI): domain Eukaryota; kingdom Metazoa; phylum Chordata; order Testudines; family Cheloniidae; genus Lepidochelys; species Lepidochelys olivacea. The sequence goes on from NC_140411.1 coordinate 175,900,221, forward strand.
GATCATTATCAGCTATTACTGTACAGCGCAGCTGCAGAGCTGCTCTAAAGTCTGCTCAAGATGGGGTTTGTGTTAAACTGATGGTAGAGTCAAGGAGCTGTAATAAATGATGGAGACAGAAAAGGATCTGAACCACTATATTCTGCTGTCCCTGGATATGAAAATTTCTCATCAACACCAATCGGAGTTCTATGGCAGAGCAGAATATCTGAATAAAGAACCAATGTTCTGATCAAACATCTGTTATGACTATGACAGAAAATGGTATATAAAATTTGCTTTCCTTAATTTTAAATGTGTTGATATATTATTCAGTTTGCTCATAAAATATTAATTTAAAATATTGCTTAGGTAACTAGGCCATTCTGACTCTTACATACAATGCACAATTAATTATGTTTAGATGCTGATCTTCAATAACATTGAAACATTTGAAGAAATAATGTACATTATGTTATGAGTATGTGATGTTTAGGCTTGTTGCATTCAGTTCACATGTTTTCTATACTAAAATTTAGAAACTCAGCATAATATTGCATACCTTATTTTTCACGCAGTGGACTGCATTTTAACATTGGCATTCAAGAAGACAACCAAAACAGCAAAGATGCCACTTGTCAAAGCAATCCGAAAACAATCCTGTTTGATTACAATACATTATAAGAAGATTTATGAGCTTGTTTGTGGCTTACCAATTTTATTCAGATATTCAAACTCAGCTAGCTGCAAAATACTGAGTCATAGATAATAAAAATATGATAGTCACACAACTGAAGAGAACATCCATTTTATTAAGACCAACAGGTTTGTCTTTTAATTGTGAAAGAATAAAACTTGAGTAATTTTTCTGACAGAATCTTGTAGTTAAAGTGCAGCTATACTTTCAACAGTGACTTAAAAAAATTGGAATGCTCTTACTTAACAGTTCTGTTTCTTATATGTATTTATAATAATATCTGCTGATTTTAGTAAGAAATCTTAGCTCTTGCTGAATTTTATTGCTTCTTGTGTCTCCTCAATAGAACAGTTTACTAAATTTTTAATGAATTTTACTAATGAGATGCACTATGCAAACCTCCTGACACCAGTGGGACCACATGAGAGTCACGAAGTAGATCATTTGAAGTCAGTGGTATTGTACAAGGAGATGAATGAGTGCAGAATTAGCCAGGTAGAATCTTATCTTAGGATCTGGCCACACTACAAGTACTAGAGCAGCAGAGCTGTAGCATGCAGTTATGCTACTCGTACGCTGTAGTGTAAACATTTCCTGCAGTGATAGAAGGGTTTTTTCCATCACTGTAGCAAATCTACCCAGCTGAGAGGCAGTAGCTAGGCTAACAAAATAATTATTATGTCTACTTAGCCGTGTCTATACTGGGGCTTAGATTGGCTTACTATATCCCTGAGTAACGTAGGTAGGTCAACCTAAGGTTTAGGTGTAGACCAGACCTTAATCTTATTATGCACAACTCAACTTTATTTGCAGCTTCTAAGGTGCGTTTGCAGGTCTGGCATTAAGCAACTAGGGGGAAATAATTATACTTGCAAATTGAGCAAACTCAATCACAAGTTACTGAGAAATAATCCATATAAAATCATACAGTGCCATTTTCACACATTTCAAAGCAAAAACTAGTTTTAAGAAAGTTGTCGTCAGAGATAGAGTAGAAATCTTTGTGGGTATCACGACCAGATCTGCCAATTTAGGGGCTCATCATTTTCAGGGGATGAAAATATTCAATGGAAATTTTGTGAGCTACATTTGTGGAGTTTCCATTCCCTTGCATGTCAATGACCCACACAGAAGAAAACAGGCTCTTAGTTAAACAGGCAGTTAGTTAACAGGCAGTTAGTTAAATACAGCACTTATAAACCCAAGTGTCTGGAGACATGCCAGTAGCCACTAACAAGGAGTGTTTTAGAGATCCCTTTTCAGTCTTCAATACTTCTGTATACATAGATTTATAAGTCATCTTTATGTAGCGTTTAATAAACCAAATACACCCACAGACTTTCAAGAATAATTGGAGATATTTAACTAAACAGCTAACAACAAAAACCTAATCTGCTCAGTGTAGAACTAGCAAAAATTACCTTAATATATCTGTATTCCTTAAAAGTGTCTGTAAGTCCAGTTTCAGAGTAACAGCCGTGTTAGTCTGTATTCGCAAAAAGAAAAGGAGTACTTGTGGCACCTTAGAGACTAACCAATTTATTAGAGCATAGCTCACGAAAGCTTATGCTCTAATAAATTGGTTAGTCTCTAAGGTGCCACAAGTACTCCTTTTCTTTTTGTAAGTCCAGTGAATTCTAATAAAGCATCATGTTGTATTGCATGTAATTTCACTAATGTATAGCATAATGTAACAAAGTATTGTAAGAAGGCAAAGAACAATAGCATTCCAGACATACTTTATATGCTCATGTGGTTTACCAGGAAACAAAAGGAGGAAACTATAGCTTGTTAAGTGAACTGACATTTGTGCCCTATCTAAATAGGCCAAATACATCTCCTAACATTTTGGTTGCTGATTGTAGTCTTGGGATTATACCCATTTTTACTGAAAAATTCTCACAATTTATCCCTAACACATGCACAATAACAGCTGCTACACTTCTTGGCATCCCTGCTATTCTGTGCATCTCTACCAGAGATAAGCAGCATATGAGCTTCATATTGTTCCTCTCTGCATTTTCATTTTCTGCCCTGCTAGTCACTGATCCCACAACAGCTTTAGAAATAATTAGATTTACAGCCAAAGCAATATGACTGTAGAATCTCAAAAAAACTAACAAACAAACAAACAAAACCCCCACCTTTCTTCCAGGGAAAGTTTGACTGTTGTAATGATACTTAACAATCTCTATTTCTCACTATTTTGTTGACAGGGCCATAATAAATGGATTAAATGGTGCCAATCAATCCCTCATTCTTGGAATTCACCCTCAAATAAGTGAGGCAATCCACAAAAGATTATTTCTTGTTTCTACAATCAAGCATCTATTATGACTGAATGCAATAGTAGTAGGCACAGTTTAAGGATTAATTGTTCCTTATTAAGCAATGTTGATTTTTAAACACACAACACTAGCATAGTAAGTGGATTTTTGTTTGGCATAGTTTTCCCTCACCAAATGAAAGAAGACTCAATTTATACAGTAAGTATTAACAAATCATAACCGTGATACAGTTTTTATTGGCATTGTATTTGGAGTTTCCTGACCTTCTAAGTGCAATGTGTTATAGTGATAAAACAGTTTTGATAAAACCATAGTTCTAGACAAGATCAAAATCTCTTATCTAGAGTTGTGAAAAACCTCTAGTATATGAATGTCAAGAGCTTTTTAGCTGATAGGCAGTACCAATGTAAATCCTCTTTGCCAGATAAAAATCTCTTTCTGATCTCAGTGGGGATCTATATATTGGAGGTGAAAATGGTTTCTGCATCCGAAGTTGAATGCTGTTCTTTACATGAATGAAATAGAATATGAACCAAGACCTCACCAGAACACCACAATGAAGCAAATAACTAATAAGCTGTGGAAGTTGTCATTACTCCTAACTGATTTCCTATTTACCTAAGTTACAAATGCATAATAAAAATGGCTGGGTTCGTGTGTGAGGTGTTGTGTATGTACATAAACCTGAGTTAGCTTTTAGAAGATAAAAACATTTTACTGAGACCTTTGAAAAACTTCAAAATTTTGCAAAAATAGTTTAGCAGCTTGTTAAACCCTGGACTTGAACTCTGAGAACAATGTGCATGTGTTAGGTGTAAATTGTGAAATGTTCTCAGAAAAAAAGGGTATAATCCCAAGACTACAATCAGCAATCAATATGTTTGAAGATGTATTTGGCCTATTTAGATGCACTCCTTGCTCTATATTAGTGAAGTGGAGCAATCAAACATAGAACTAGGACAGAGTGGAGAAATAACATTCAAGAAGAGTTACTCTCTTTGGAAAGAAATCCATGTAAGAGTTAATGTTGCAAGAAGATCCTGAGAAGAAGACTTTTATACACAGTTAGAAGCCCATTATACACAGTTCCTTCCATGTGGCAGGGGAGGATGGCACAAATGTATCTGGGAGGCCAATGGCAGACCAGACACACAAAGGGATGGGTCCTCAATGGACTTGATGCTTGCACCTTCCTGAAGATTCCCTGAACTTTGAATCCATGACTCCTGCTTCTTCTCTTGCCCTTAAAAGTAGCATCTATCTGGTGAAATGCATAGTTTCCCCAACTACTTTCTCATATTCTCACCAATTTTTTCCATGGGAGAGTATGATACAGACCCCAAAATAGTATTAGGAGGAAGCTCTCCTATTCTGTTGCAGTGGACTTAGGAAGATTTAGGTAATTCAAGTGTGGGATTTCTTACTCGCTACAATACAAACCTATTGGTACTATAGGCATTTGACACTTGTCACTTTTCACTATCTGTACGGTTGCTGATATTTTTTCATTATGTTAAATTGGCAGAAAAGATGTCTGTATGGCACTCACAGTATTTCCAAGACTTATGACACAGCACAAAGAATTGGTGAACCTTCACAGAGACTTACAGCTAGAGTGTATTTCAAGGCCTACATATATTTAATTATAACCTTTTGGGGCAAGTGTTTTATCTCCTTCTTTCAGTTATATTTAAAAAAAAAAACTAATTTAAGGATTACTAAACTTTCACACATTTAAGTTTCCAGTCGTCTTTCCTGTCCAAATTTATTAGTCATGGATTTCATTTGAGAAAAAAAAAATAAAGATCTTGTAGGCAAAGCAGCCACAGCTGAATGTGGCTCAAGCTCTTAAAGTCAAAGATGGCATACACAAGTACCAACCATGAAGAAGTTTGCAATTGCCTTGCAGGTGCATTAACAGTGGGGTAAAGAATTTAGCTATGTGAATCATTAACACCAGAAGGAAGTTTAATGTAGAAATAAATGCATATAAATTCAGAACAGAGAAATTTATAGCTAGTCTGAAGTAAACATTTTATTACTTTTTTTCTTTTAAAGTTTGGTTTGTTCTTTTTGGGTTGGGATATATCCTAGCTTTGACAGAGTGGTTGAAGTTCACTTCACAGCTGTGATTGACATATTGCAGCTACAACCATAAAAATACTAAAAAAGGAACTGGATCAGATCTGGTCAAAGTTCAGCTATTAACAAAAGGATCCCCCCACCCCCCGGCCTATGAGGGGGGTCCACAGGACCTGGAAACCAAATAATTACGGGGGGACAACTGTCATAAATATAAAGGGAAGGGTAAACCCCTTTGAAATCCCTCCTGGCCAGGGGAAAGCTCCTCTCACCTGTAAAGGGTTAAGAAGCTAAAGGTAACCTCGCTGGCACCTGACCAAAATGACCAATGAGGAGACAAGATACTTTCAAAAGCTGGGAGGAGGGAGAGAAACAAAGGGTTTGTGTGTCTGTCTGTAGTCGTCTTGGCCAGGGACAGAACAGGAATGGAGTCTTAGAACTTTTAGTAAGTAATCTAGCTAGGTATGTGTTAGATTATGATTTCTTTAAATGGCTGAGAAAAGAATTGTGCTGAATAGAATAACTATTTCTGTCTGTGTATCTTTTTTGTAACTTAAGGTTTTGCCTAGAGGGGTTCTCTATGTTTTTGAATCTAATTACCCTGTAAGATATATACCATCCTGATTTTACAGGGGGGATTTCTTTATTTCTATTTACTTCTATTTTTTATTAAAAGTCTTCTTGTAAAACACTGAATGCTTTTTCATTGTTCTCAGATCCAAGGGTTTGGGTTTGTGGTCACCTATGCAAATTGGTGAGGCTTTTTATCCAACATTTCCCAGGAAAGGGGGGGTGCAAGTGTTGGGAGGATTGTTCATTGTTCTTAAGATCCAAGGGTCTGGGTCTGTAGTCACCTAGGCAAATTGGTGAGGCTTTTTACCAAACCTTGTCCAGGAAGTGGGGTGCAAGGTTTTGGGAAGTATTTTGGGGGGAAGGACGCGTCCAAACAGCTCTTCCCCAGTAACCAGTATTAGTTTGGTGGTGGTAGCGGCCTGTCCAAGGGGTAATATTTTGTACCTTGGGGAAGTTTTGACCTAAGCTGGTAAAGATAAGCTTAGGAGGTTTTTCATGCAGGTCCCCACATCTGTACCCTAGAGTTCAGAGTGGGGGAGGAACCTTGACATGGTGGCACAGTGGTGGGATTAACCTGAAATCATTTTGAGATCCAGTTGAGATTTTTTGAACTAGAAATACAGATTTTAAAAAGGAATTTTTAGGAAGTCCAGAAAGCAGCTTTGAAACTGAAAGCAGCTTGGTTTCTCTCTGCTTTGTGGCCAAGCAGAGACAAAAGGGGATTATCTTGTGAATTGCAGGTTTTCTTTGCCTAGAGGCAGGGTACTTAACTCCTGCAGGGAAATTCACAGTCTTCCAACCCAGAGGTTTTTTTTTTTTTTTCTTTTTTCTTTTCTTCCTAAAAGTAAATAGGGGGTGTGTGCTCTACCCATTTGCCTGGAGACAAAAGTGGCAGGGTTTTTTTTAGGATTTTGATTTTTTTTTTGTTTTACAAGGAGCACAGGTTTGAAAAGAAATTTTTTTTCTTCCTTGGGCTGGGTAAGCAGGTTTCCAAGTAGTTGGAGGTTTTTTGCTTTAATTTGGGCCCAGAGCAGAGACAAGGGAATTGTCTTTTTCTGTAGGCTGACAATCACTATCAGAGAATAGGTATTCTATTCCAGCACAGCAAAATTTTACAGCCAAGTTTTGTTTGTTTATTTCTAAACCTCGGGTGTAAAGTTAGTTAAAAACAGAGAGGTTAGAATGGCCAAATCCTCAGCTCGACTACAGCTGGAATTAGCCAAATTTCAGGCTGAGGAAAAACAAAGGGAACATGAAAGACAGATAGAACTCATGCGGCTGAAGGAGGAGGAGAAGGAAAAAGAGAGGAAGCATGTGGAGGAGATGGAGAGGATAAACGCCCAGCAGAATATACCAACAAACCCTAGCAATCCTTCTCCAGGTACCACTTCCCATCCCAGAAGGTTCCCCACCTACAAGGCAGGTGATGATACTGAGGCCTTCTTAGAAAACTTCGAAAGGGCCTGCCTTGGGTACAACATCTCTACTGACCAATACATGGTAGAGCTGAGGCCGCAGCTCAGTGGACCCTTAGCTGAGGTGGCAGCTGAAATGCCTAAAGAACACATGAACAAGTATGAACTGTTTAAATCCAAGGCGAGAGTCAGAATGGGGATAACACCCGAGCAGTCTCGTCGGAGGTTCAGAGCCCTAAGGTGGAAACCAGACATGTCATTTACCCGACATGCCTACCACATTGTAAAACATTGGGATGCCTGGATATCAGGAGCAAGTGTTGAATCTCCAGTAAATTTGCCCTTCCTAATGCAAATGGAACAATTCTTAGAGGGTGTTCCTGAGGAAATAGAAAGATACATCCTAGATGGGAAACCCAAAACTGTAATTGAGGCAGGAGAGATTGGAGCCAGATGGGTGGAGGTGGCAGAGAAGAAGAAAACTGGTCGCAGTTGGAGCGGAGACCAGAAGGGACCACCCCAGACCACACCCTATTACCGGGGGCCGCCCAAAGCCCCACCTACCTCCCAAAGAACCCTCCAGACCCCTTATCGTCCCACCACCCCGTTCTCCAGCAACCCTTCTCGCCCCAGTGACCCGTCAGCTGGACGATGTTTTAAGTGTAATGAGCTGGGGCATGTAAAGGCCAACTGCCCCAAGAACCTCAACAGATTACAGTTCATTGCACCGGAATCACACCAGAGGTCCACAGGCCCAGATACCTCCCAGATACCCTTGGAGCGGAGGGAAACTGTGAGTGTGGGTGGGAAGAAGGTCACCGCGTGGAGGGACACCGGAGCTCAAGTGTCAGCTATCCATGCTTCCTTAGTGGACCCCAATTTAATCAACCCAGAGATCCAAGTGACGATTCAACCCTTCAAGTCCAACTCTTTCAATTTGCCTACAGCCAAGTTGCCTGTCCAGTACAAGGGCTGGTCAGGAATGTGGACTTTTGCAGTCTATGATGATTATCCCATCCCCATGCTGTTGGGGGAAGACTTGGCCAATCATGTGAAGCAGGCCAAGAGGGTGGGAATGGTCACCCGCAACCAGGCTAAACAAGCCGTGAGGCCTAGCTCTGTTCCGGAAACTTCTATCAGGACCCAGTCAGAGGTGATGGACCTGGACCCCAGGCCAATGTCTGCAACAGCAGTAGTGGATCCAGTCCCAGAGACCCAGACGGAACCAGTCCCAGAACCGGAACCAGCCAAACAACCAACACCAGACCCCGTGTCAGCACTGAATCCAGTACTTGCAACCTCAACACCAGAGGGCCCCACCGAACCTGAACTGGCAGCAGCCGATAACCCTACACAAGAGGCTCAGCCGGAGCCTGAATCCCAACATAGTGCACCAGCGGAGAGCGGTTCACAGTCAACAGAAACAGCTCCATCCCCTATATCGCTTCCAGAGGGACCAAGCCTAGGTCCACAATCCCATGAGGAACTGATGTCTCCAGCATCAAGGGAACAGTTCCAGACCGAACAGGAAGCAGATGAAAGCCTCCAGAGAGCTTGGACGGCGGCACGGAGCAACCCACTGCCTCTCAGCTCTTCTAATCGATCCAGGTTTGTTGTAGAAAGAGGACTTTTATACAAGGAAACTCTTTCTGGGGGACACCAGGAAGACTAGCATCCTCAGAGACAGTTGGTAGTTCCAACTAAATACCGGGCCAAGCTCTTGAGCTTAGCCCATGATCACCCTAGTGGCCATGCTGGGGTGAACAGGACCAAAGACCGTTTGGGGGGGTCATTCCACTGGGAGGGAATGGGCAAGGATGTTTCTACCTATGTCCAGTCTTGTGAGGTGTGCCAAAGAGTGGGAAAACCCCAAGACCAGGTCAAAGCTCCTCTCCAGCCACTCCCCATCATTGAAGTTCCATTTCAGCGAGTAGCTGTGGATATTCTGGGTCCTTTTCCGAAAAAGACACCCAGAGGAAAGCAGTACATACTGACTTTCATGGATTTTGCCACCCGATGGCCGGAAGCAGTAGCTCTAAGCAACACCAGGGCTAAAAGTGTGTGCCAGGCACTAGCAGACATTTTTGCCAGGGTAGGTTGGCCCTCCGACATCCTCACAGATGCAGGGACTAATTTCCTGGCAGGAACTATGAAAAACCTTTGGGAAGCTCATGGGGTAAATCACTTGGTTGCCACTCCTTACCATCATCAAACAAATGGCATGGTGGAGAAGTTTAATGGAACTTTGGGGGCCATGATACGTAAATTCGTAAATGAGCACTCCAATGATTGGGACCTAGTATTGCAGCAGTTGCTCTTTGCCTACAGAGCTGTACCACATCCCAGTTTAGGGTTTTCCCCATTTGAACTTGTATATGGCCGTGAGGTTAAGGGGCCATTGCAGTTGGTGAAGCAGCAATGGGAGGGATTTACACCTTCTCCAGGAACTAACATTCTGGACTTTATAACCAACCTACAAAACACCCTCCGAACCTCTTTAGCCCTTGCTAGAGAAAACTTACAGGATGCTCAAAAAGAGCAAAAAGCCTGGTATGATAAACATGCCAGAGAGCGTTCCTTCAAAGTAGGAGACCAGGTCATGGTCTTAAAGGCGCTCCAGGCCCATAAAATGGAAGCATCGTGGGAAGGGCCATTCGTGGTCCAGGAGCGCCTGGGAGCTGTTAATTATCTCATAGCATTCCCCACCTCCAACCGAAAGCCTAAGGTGTATCATATTAATTCTCTAAAGCCCTTTTATTCCAGAGAATTAAAGGTTTGTCAGTTTACAGCCCAGGGAGGAGACGACGCTGAGTGGCCTGAAGGTGTCTACTACGAAGGGAAATGTGCTGGTGGTGTGGAAGAGGTGAACCTCTCCATGACCCTTGGGCGTATGCAGCGACAGCAGATCCAGGAGCTGTGCACTAGCTACGCGCCAACGTTCTCAGCCACCCCAGGACTGACTGAACGGGCATACCACTCCATTGACACAGGTAATGCTCACCCAATTAGGGTCCAACCTTACCGGGTGTCTCCTCAAGCTAAAACTGCTATAGAACGGGAGATCCAGGATATGTTACAGATGGGTGTAATCCACCCCTCTGAAAGTGCATGGGCATCTCCAGTGGTTCTAGTTCCCAAACCAGATGGGGAAATACGTTTTTGCGTGGACTACCGTAAGCTAAATGCTGTAACTCGCCCAGACAACTATCCAATGCCACGCACTGATGAACTATTAGAGAAACTGGGACGGGCCCAGTTCATCTCTACCTTGGACTTAACCAAGGGGTACTGGCAGGTACCGCTAGATGAATCTGCCAAGGAAAGGTCAGCCTTCATCACACATCTCGGGCTGTATGAATTTAATGTACTCCCTTTCGGGCTGCGAAATGCACCCGCCACTTTCCAAAGACTTGTAGATGGTCTCCTAGCGGGATTAGGAGAATATGCAGTCGCCTACCTTGACGATGTGGCCATATTTTCGGATTCCTGGGCAGACCACCTGGAACATCTACAAAAAGTCCTTGAGCGCATAAGGGAGGCAGGACTAACTGTTAAGGCTAAGAAGTGTCAAATAGGCCTAAACAGAGTGACTTACCTTGGGCACCAGGTGGGTCAAGGAACTATCAGCCCCCTACAGGCCAAAGTGGATGCTATCCAAAAGTGGCCTGTCCCAAAGTCAAAGAAACAGGTTCAATCCTTCTTAGGCTTGGCCGGTTATTACAGACGATTTGTACCGCACTACAGCCAAATCGCTGCCCCACTGACAGACCTAACCAAAAAGAAACAGCCAAATGCTGTTCAGTGGACCGGAAAGTGTCAGAAGGCCTTTAACAAGCTTAAAGCGACACTCATGTCTGACCCTATACTAAGGGCCCCAGACTTTGACAAACCGTTCCTAGTAACCACAGATGCATCCGAGCGTGGTGTGGGAGCAGTTTTAATGCAGAAAGGACCTGATCAAGAATTCCACCCTGTAGTGTTTCTCAGCAAAAAACTGTCTGAGAGGGAAAGCAACTGGTCAGTCACTGAAAAAGAATGTTATGCCATTGTCTACGCTCTGGAAAAGCTACGCCCATATGTTTGGGGACGGCGTTTCCACCTGCAAACCGACCATGCTGCACTAAAGTGGCTTCACACCGTCAAAGAAACTAACAGAAAACTTCTTCGGTGGAGTTTAGCTCTCCAAGATTTTGATTTCGACATCCAACACATCTCAGGAGCTTCTAACAAAGTGGCTGATGCACTCTCCCGTGAAAGTTTCCCAGAATCAACTGGTTAAAATCGTCCTTGAGATGTGGAAAATATTGTTAGTCTTTATGTACTTGGTAGTATATTTAGAGATGCATGTGTCTTATTAACTCTGTTTTCCTAGAGCTCCAGGAAGAAATCCCAGCCAGTGTTTCACCCTAGCTGAGATTTGGGGGGCGTGTCATAAATATAAAGGGAAGGGTAAACCCCTTTGAAATCCCTCCTGGCCAGGGGAAAGCTCCTCTCACCTGTAAAGGGTTAAGAAGCTAAAGGTAACCTCGCTGGCACCTGACCAAAATGACCAATGAGGAGACAAGATACTTTCAAAAGCTGGGAGGAGGGAGAGAAACAAAGGGTTTGTGTGTCTGTCTGTAGTCGTCTTGGCCAGGGACAGAACAGGAATGGAGTCTTAGAACTTTTAGTAAGTAATCTAGCTAGGTATGTGTTAGATTATGATTTCTTTAAATGGCTGAGAAAAGAATTGTGCTGAATAGAATAACTATTTCTGTCTGTGTATCTTTTTTGTAACTTAAGGTTTTGCCTAGAGGGGTTCTCTATGTTTTTGAATCTAATTACCCTGTAAGATATATACCATCCTGATTTTACAGGGGGGATTTCTTTATTTCTATTTACTTCTATTTTTTATTAAAAGTCTTCTTGTAAAACACTGAATGCTTTTTCATTGTTCTCAGATCCAAGGGTTTGGGTTTATGGTCACCTATGCAAATTGGTGAGGCTTTTTATCCAACATTTCCCAGGAAAGGGGGGGTGCAAGTGTTGGGAGGATTGTTCATTGTTCTTAAGATCCAAGGGTCTGGGTCTGTAGTCACCTAGGCAAATTGGTGAGGCTTTTTACCAAACCTTGTCCAGGAAGTGGGGTGCAAGGTTTTGGGAAGTATTTTGGGGGGAAGGACGCGTCCAAACAGCTCTTCCCCAGTAACCAGTATTAGTTTGGTGGTGGTAGCGGCCTGTCCAAGGGGTAATATTTTGTACCTTGGGGAAGTTTTGACCTAAGCTGGTAAAGATAAGCTTAGGAGGTTTTTCATGCAGGTCCCCACATCTGTACCCTAGAGTTCAGAGTGGGGGAGGAACCTTGACAACAACTAATGAAATAACAGGGACAGGAGTGTGGTCAAAGGGTCAAATGAAGGGAACCAGATGGGGACACCGAGCAGAGAACCCCAGACAGCGCTTACTGCTCCTTGAAGGCATCAAGGGAGTCAGTGGACACCGCCCAGAGGAACTCTGCCCGGAGACGTGAATGGATGGAGGATCAGAAATAGGCCCCACAGTCACAGGAGACTCCATTGGCCAACCTCCTCACCCTGGTTTCATAGATGGCCACTTTAGCCAGGGCCAGGAGGAGGTTGACCAGGAGGTCCCGTGACTTAGTGGGGCCATGGACAGGGAGTGCATTGATAAGGAGGTGAGGGGAAAAGTGGAACCAAAATCTTAACAAAATATTTGTGAGGAGCCAGAATAGGGGCTGCCACCTGGCACACTCCAGGTAGACATGCACCAGGGTTTCCCTCATGCTGCAAAAGGGGCAGGTGTCCGGGATCAGGGTGAACCGTACCAAGTACACACCCATGCTCATGGCCCCATGAAGGAGCTGCCAAGCAGATATACTGGCCACTGGATGAACAGTTTTCTGTTCCCTGACTGACCAGAGCAGGGGCTGCTCCAGGCTAATGAGAACACCTGACTCCAATTAACCTGCAAAGAGTCAGGTGAGGCCATTAAGCTAATGTGACCACCTGACTCTAATTAAGGCCCCTCTGATAATATAAAAGGGCTCACTCCAATCAGGCAGAGAGGAGTGGAAGTGTGGCTGAAGGGCTGATTAATGAAGACACCCTCAAGTCATTGGTAAGGGAGCCCTAAGGTAAGGGAGAAGCAGGAGAGCTGTGGGGAAGTGGCCCAGGGAAATGTAGCAATTCTGGCAGTAAAAGGTCAGTTGCTAACAGCTGCTGCCATTAAGGTCCTTGGGCTGGAACCCAGAGTAGAGGGTGGGCCCAGGTTCCCCCCAACCCTCCACTACAGAAACACCTCTTGGGAGGGGAAAACAGGCCCCTGTCAGGAAAGGAGGTTAAACTGTTTTGGCATGAAGCTGTAGGAGCAACAAAGTGCGGTAATTCTCTCATCAACCTCCATTGCTGGCTTATGATGAAAAGGGCTCAGTAGACTATATCCCTGGCCCTAAAGAGAGAAGGGCTACCTGGAGGGTTGCAGTGAGCCTCTGAAACTAGCATAAACCGCCTGGAAGAGTGGAACCCACGGGACAAGGTCAGAGTTCTGCCACAATATGTTTATACCTTTGTATTGGCATTTGACTATGTCACTTTTTTCTGAAGGGTCTACAAACACAAGCAAAACAGTAATGATTTATATTTAAGAATGATGGCCCACATCTGAATGAAAAGTCCTGGTAGCCAGGGTATGTGCTGAGGTGTTCCTTGGAAGTTAGATGGAAAGGGAACGTGAAGTATGAAGTAGCATCCATGGCACTGTGCCAAATCTCCACTCTATGATGACACAAGGAGTGAATGGAGAGTTGTCCTTGGTGGTATGCTGGGGATGTGAATCCTGTTTGTGGGATACCAGATCCTGCCTCCCCTTTTCCAATTCAATAGAAACCCACCAGTTCAATTTACAACGCTCTCAGAGAGCCTCTTGGATTTGCCCCAAGATGAATGAATCATGTTATGAGCCTGATCTAAAAGCCCAGTGAATTCAATGGCAAGTCTTCCATCAGTTGCAATGGGCTTTGGATAAGACTGCATGTGTGAGAAGGGATGACTTTTAATTGAATATAATGCATTAGGATAGACATAGAATGTAATAATCTTTCCTGAAGCTTCCATTACACAATGCCAGAAGTTTTCTAATGTTGTGTGGAGAATGTATCAGAATGGGAAATATCTCAATGAGTTACAAGGAATATATATTTGACTATTGGAACTACATATCATTGGCTGACAAAATGTGACTCCCTTAACTTAGCATTGACCTCATGCATGGCTTTTATTTGTACAGATCTATGAATCTGTACTGTGTAATTCATGAATAGATTGTCTGACAACAGAGATAGCACAAGGGAACAGACATACCTGTGACAAACTGAGTGCTGGAAACCAGAGAAAAGCAAAGCATTAATCCACATTCAATCCACTCAGAAAAGTGTTTATTCCTCACTTGTGCAGCTTCCTGATTTGGAGTAGGTGTGATTTTTCAGGGTTGATGGATCATGCAGTATTACATATATTTCAGCAGCTATGCATAATACAGCAGCTATTTCTAATGTTAGAGAAGACCCTATTTTTTCATTGTTTAATAACTCACTGTTCTTTTACAATGAACACTGCTCTACTTGACAGCATGTGGACCTAGGGAGTTATTACCTACACATTTTAGAGTACTTAAAAAAAAATTGGAGAGCCGAACCGTTTTCTTAGGGGAGAAGGGAAGCAACTGCGCATCCTTTGCTTTGTTTATACAAATACTGGATTTTCTCAGGTTACAAGCGATTGCCAATTCTAAACTGTTCTTCCGGAGATGATAAAATGGTGGCACCTCTCGATCTTGGCATGGTAACCTCAGAAAAATAGCTCCTCTACTAACTGGTCACAGTTAGGGTTAGTATTGGTGATTGCAGAGGAGCTATCTTTTCTTTCTTAAATAAAAGGGTAATTTGTGGCCCACATGGAAGAACCTGTAAAGCGAGTGAATTTGCAAAGAATGCTGGAGTGTGGCACACAATGCTTTTCTTTGATTTACATTTCTCCAGAATCCTTTTGAAAAATGGGGTTATAGACAAGTTGGCTAGATCAGACACGAGGGAAAACAAATAATTGTGTTTTATAACTGTTGTGAACTTCTGTGGTTGTTGACAAAATAAATTCAGAAAAAAAAAACATATATCATCCACATTGTACTGTAGGGCTGTTCTGAAGATTAGCGACGTAGAAACAGTTCTGGGTGCTGCCTTCATCAGGTTATCAAAAGAGGCTGCCCTTTAAAGGTAATGTTTCTGGAACTAATATTGCAGTGGGACTGAGAATATAGTATCAGCTTGTCTCTTTTAACATTGCAATATTAGTTCCAGAAACATTACCTTTAAAGGGCAGCCACAGTGGCTTTGCATGACAATTGCTTAAAGACAGTAGTGGACTACAATTACAGAAGTTCGCTATTTATGAGTTCATTCCAACTGCTTCTGTGAAAGCTTTCCCTTCCTTTCTTGTTATAGAGACATATAAATACACCACTGCTTCATCTCAACATTTACATACTACTGTTTCATAAATTAAAAGACATGCCACGTTTCACCACTTTTCCATACAAATTCTATGTAAAAAATAGACTAATGTTGTTATATATAAATCTATACATAATATGGCTTTCAACATACTTTTGTCAAATCAGTACCCTTGCAGGCAGAAAACTTATCCTATATCTCCAGTGAAGCCTTTCAAAAGCAAAATGAAAGTTTTGCTTATAAATATAGTATGACTTTCACTGTGTATTCAGAGTTCATTAAACAAGTCAAGTATTTATTTTACCTTTTGATTTAAAAAACAAATACCACAAGATGAAAAAATCAGCAGATTCTTCTCTCTTCCAAACTTTCAAATTGCTATTTCCCATGGCTTTAACTCAAGTTTATAAATGGCAGCATCTCAGAGGTGGAGGATAATTTCCCTTAAGAGCCAGCTAATTTATAGCTTTCAACACACCAATGACCCTTGCAATTTGGCTGTTGCTTCATTAATTCCTCTACACCTGCTCCATCTATCTTGGGGGGAAGAGAGGGAGGAAAGATCAAAGGCACAATTCACTTATAGTACATTCATTCCTAAAGTCCTTGTAAAGAAAGTGGTCTTACAATTTACTACAAAAAATGTGCCTAAGGCTGTAGAAGTGAGGGTAAAAAAAAAGAAAATAGAGTGGTAAATTGACACTGCTAGTCTGTCACTGGCATAGAGAGGACAATCCAAATTCATTCCAGGTATAACTCTACTGAGGTCAAGAGTTACATCAGAGATATGTTTGGCTTGAAGTGTTTGAGAGCCCACATATTTAAAGAGGAAGTTCTGTTTGCATTTGGGGGATTGCATCTTTGTTTTAAACATTCAAGACTTCAAGTTCACCAAGTACTTCAGACAGTCCACTTAAAAAGAAATAGATTTATCAACATATTTTTTATTACCTAGCTGAAGAAGAAGCAATGTTCCAGATAAAATAATAGCAAAGTTAACAGTAAAAATGTTTAAGATATTTCCAGGGAAAAATGACCTTATTTCCCCCTGCCCTCCCCCCAGAAGACAAAAGATAAATATTCTTTCACCAGACATGCAACAATTATTTCAAATGATATTTTGACATTATTGTAACTCTCAACTTCTACTTGCATTGAAAGAAAATCCTAATGTATTTAATTAACAAGTACAACTACAGATCTTGTTGTGAGAGGTGAAGTCTGATCAGTTGTAATTATACCGAAATCTGGTCAATACAGCCAGATGTTGTCACCAGAAATTCATGGCTTTTCATCTTAGAGAGATGCTTGTCATGATGTTTGGATTTCAATTCAGAGCAAATTATGAATTTTCTCCCCATTTAGGGTAAGAGTTGTGATGTGGGAAGTCACTATTATATTCAAAGCAGACTCAAAAACAGTAGAGGTGGGTTAAGAAAATATCCAAACCAATGTGTACACTGTGAGAGCAAGTAATCTAAATCGAACTCAGAATTGTTTCCAAGGATACCACTGTGGTGCATCTAGACCCTCTAATTACAGGACTGTCCTGGCCAAAATAGCTTACCAGACATAAAGCTGGCATTTCAAGCAGAGCAGAAATAATCAGAGATCTTGTTTTTTTGTTTTTTTTTTTCCTCTCTCCATAGTGCCCAGAAGTCAACCAGAGATGATTTCAGGACTGAAGAAGATTTTCTGGGAGCTGAAGTGTTTTGTAAAAGTTGGTTTCAAATGAATGACAGAGCTGGTCGGGAAATATTGTTCCTGCCAAAAAAATGAATGAACATTAGAATGTTTTTGTAAAAATGTTTCTTCCAGTTTTCAGCAATAAAAATCTAAAAACAATTGGCTATTTTTTAAACAAAACTCTACAACATTTAATCAAATTCATGTGTTTCTGATGAAAGCTCCTATTTTGATGAAAAAGCCATTATTTTTGTAGATTCATTTTTTTTAAATGAAGACCTGCGTCCAGCTCTTGTATATAACTCCAGAAATACAATGAGAATATTTATGCCCAGGGGAACATAAGCAATAGAACCTTTCAAAACAAGGGTTCAAGCTTAACAATTCTGATTTACATGACAGTTTCCATTGATGGCAACATGGCTATGCATAGTCATGGACTCCATGCTGGGGAGAGAGAGAAATTAGGTAATCATAAATTATTACATAGACTTTTCATAGGGAACCTTTTCTCCGTGTAAGTGCTTATGTATCTATGAATATGGAAAGTACTCTGCTGCAGATGATGCTGAATTTACCTCATTTAATATTTGTGCAGTGCTTCAAAAATTTAAGGCCAAATTATCTTCCGGTATAGCTCTGTACAGCTGCATTGAAATCAATGGAGTTGCACCAGTTTACACCAGCAGAGAACTTAGCCCAGCATAGCCAAAGGAAATACTACAATGGGAATATTATTTGTATTCAATGAAATCAGACCTGTTTGTAATGTCATATTAAACAGAGATATGGTGAGTATTTGCCTTCAATATCAATAATGCTCTATCTGTAATAGGTTCATTGGGAAACCTCTACCCATAAGAGGTTCATAAGGGAAAGAATGTATTGGTCAATTAGAGAATTTTTGAGTAAAAGGACCATGAAAGTCAGAGTTGAGAAAATTATGTAATATATATTGAAAATAGTACACAACAGGAAAGTGCTATCAGCCCAAGATCATTTAATATTATGATAACCAATTTACCAAAACAAATAAAGTGCCTGGCTCGGTGTCACTTTATTAATAGGTGATTGTGCTTAATGGGTTAGGAATAGGAATATTGTGGTGGCAAAGAAGAGACTCAACAAAGCATTACGAGAGACATCCAACTGGGGAAATGCATGGGGCTTCAAGTTAAATCTTGTTAAACCTAAAGAATGTATCTTTACAAAAAGGAAAGTTAAAAAGAAATGTAACCTATACCTGTATAGAGAACACATAGATATAATTAAAAGTTTTATATATTTAGGGGTAATATTTGATTTATATTACTTTGGAAAGATTGTATAAACTATGTTAAAGATAAATGCACAGGAAGGATTAATCTGCTTAGAAGTCTTGCTGGAACTAACTGCAGGGAGGATAAGAAAACATTACTGATAGTATACAGAACCTTAATCAGACCAGTTATCAACTATGGCTGCCTAGTTTTTGGGCCAGCATCAAAATCAGACCTTACATTAAATCTATTTTTTTTTAAGTCCAGGCACTATGAATGGCATGTGGTGCGTTTATTACAACTATAGGCATGCAACAGATAGTGTCCAGTGAAACTCCAGTTACACTATGAATGGAATTACTGGACCTAACTTTCTGGGCCAAAATTAATGTAAACTGCAAGGAAAAAAAAAAGATCAAAACCAGTATATGAGAACTGTTGAGAATCTGACAGGCAAACTATAGCAAAGGGCATTAAAACACCACATGCTGTTTGAGTTAACTTGTGGATGCAGGATTTGAAAGACAAACAAAAGCTGAACAAAGCCAAAACTTTTAGTCATGGGAAAGTGACATGTCCAAACATGGATTTTATAAGTTGAAGCGTAAAAATAAAGACAGTAGGGCTTAAAAAAGAAGCGTACCAGTATATAGATCAGGGATCAGCAACCTTTGGCTTGTGGCCTGCTAGGGTAAGCCCCCTGGTGGGCTGGGCTGATTTGTTTACCTGCCATATCCGCAGGTTTGACTGATCACAGCTCCCACTGGCCGCGGTTCGCTGCTCCAGGCCAATGAGGGCTGCGGAAAGTGGCGGCCAGCAAACCCTCAGCCCATGCCGCTTTCTGCAGCCCCCATTGTCCTGGAGCGGCAAACCATGGCCAGTGGGAGCTGGATTGGTCAAACATGCGGAAGTGGCAGGTAAACAAACCAGCCCAGCCCTCCAAGGGCTTTCCCTGGCGGGCCGTAGACCAAAGGAAAAATTGAGTTGGTTTTGTCCAATATATACAGAAGGGTCCAAAAAGAAAAACAAAACAGGAAGAATAGGGATGGCATATTGTATACCAAAATTGGGAATTAGTACTTCTAAAAGAATATTTGATTATGTTGTTATCATGTCAGCTGAATTAGTAGCACTAATGCGAGCATTTAATTGAATCTGGGATATAGGCTTAACAGTGATGGTCTTTTTTTGCTTTCAATCTTAAGCCTAATAGTGATAAAAAAGGGTGTATCAGCATCTGGAAGTGATATAATCAATGAAATTATATCTTTAATAACAATTATTATGGATAGTGAATACGTGTAGTATTAGCTTGGATCCCAGAATGTACTGTGATAACAGGGAATAAAATGGTGGACAAAGCAACTAAAAACAGTGTACAAAATGGAAGGATTGACATAGAAGTACACTTGAGTAAATAGGAATTCAAAGGCCTAGTACAGACAAATTTTAAACATGAATGGGGAAAAAAAAGGATTAATGAAAAAAAGAGGAAGAAGACGTTTTGAATTGTGCCCTAGAGTGGAGGATTATGACATACTCCAGGGTCTGGATAGGATTTATGAAGGTCTTTTGTTTAGGGCACTAACTGGCCATTGTGGCTTAAGCAAATATCTTTTTCAAATAAATAGACACAAAGATGGACTATTTGCATTCTGTAAGGTGGATGAAACACGTTGCCAACTTATATGGCATGTAAAGGTTTTGATAATGAAAGGGAAAAGCTTTCTGAGGAATTCAAACACCTTAAGGTAACAAATTACTTTGTTATTTAGTAAAACACTGGGGAAATGGGATATTATTTAAAATGTGTTACATTACCTGAAAGACACAGGGCAGAGCAATAGAATATAAACCACAGAAATCATTGGAATTATAGTTGGTAGCAGCTACGGACTATTAAGTCAGCTTCACCATATAAAAGAAAAAGCAAATGATAAAAGAGAAGCCTTCAGAAAGCAGACAGCTTGAAAGAGGACTGCCTAGGGAGAGGAGAATGAGGACTATTTGCTGGTCTTACTGCTCCCATCCCTAGAGAAAAGGATAGGATTAGAAGGGGCTAGCTCAGATTAGAAGGGGCTAGGATTAGAAGGGGCTAGAAGCTGACTGAGGACTCCAGCCAGCCAGAGTTATTAGCACAGACCCTAGGAGGAGGGCTGCAGGAACTGTGAATGAAGGTGGACAAGGGCTGGATTTGAGGGGCTAAGGGCTAATTTGACCTAGTACAAGAAAGTTAATAAATTTTACCTCACAGGGGAAAATTTCAGTTTAAAGCATTCTGGCTTGAGAATGGCTTCTTATAAGAGGCAGGCAGGGAGAATAGAGGGAAATATACCTGCAGGGTCATGCCATGCCACAAGGAGATGTCCTGAGGGATGATTGCCAGTCAACTCAAGCCTTGTCTACACTTGTGGTAGCATGCAGCGTATGTCACATGCAGCCTGCATTTCTCTCTGTGGCACAGTGCTGCATTTCTCAGCACTGTGATGTGTAGCTGCATGTGGCAGTGAAAGGCTCTGGCAAAGTGTAGACGCAGCAGGAAAAAGCCGAAACAGAAGGGGTTGCCAGAACATTTCCCTGCTTCCTCCCTATTGCCAGAGTCTTTTCCTCCTGCTGGAGTCTTTCACTGTGACAGAGAAAAACTCTAGAAGCTCCCCATTGCTGGAGTCTTTCACGATGATAGGAAAGGTTCTGACAGGTTGGAGCTGCTGGAGCCTTTCCCCAATGCTGGAGTTTATGACTGCAACTGGAAAAGGCTCAGACAATGGGGAGGCAGCGGGATACTATACTGCTAAAAATGGCAGTATAGATGGGAGAGGTACTGCTTGGGGGTGTAGAGAGCCATGTAGGATATATATCCTGGGCTTTTGGCATGTCTTTACACTACTTGCCTAAGCAGTGCCTTGCCGTCTACGATGCCATTTATACCTGTGCTATCTGAGCATGCAGTTTCTGTACTCTACATGCTGTTGTAAATGTAGACCTACCCTCATTTACAGTAACAAGCTTTGGATCAGATCCTCAATGCTCGTGGTTGATGCCTTGAGGGGCCACACTGAGATTGCTCAATCAAGGCAATCTGCTAAGTGTGGGGCAGATGATCCCTCAAATTGGTGCTTATTCCAATACTTAGATCCACCAAGCCAGCAACAAAACAGCTTCTACAATACTTTACTAGTTACCCAGAAGCCAAAAACACAGCTCCGTTAAAGCAACCCAGCCCTGGGCTCCCTCCCAGACAGCCAAGTCAAATATGATGGGGACTATTAAAAATCTTGTTCAGCAGATATAAAGTTCTACCAATCCCAAGGGATTGAACACATCACCCTCCAGGTCAATGAATACTTCAGATCTTACCCAAATATGTGCTTACAGCCCATTCTTATTAATTAAAGTAAGATTTATTAAAAAAAGAGAGAGTATTGTGGTTAAGAGATCATTATACATACAGATATGAACAAAGTTCTTAAATGAGTTTTATAGTAGAGACAGTGAGTTGCAAAAAGTTCTTTCAGAATCAATTGCATAGGTTATAATCCAATAGGCAAGTCCATATGAAGAGTCTATATAAATTCTTCCATGAGAAATAACAGGGTAATCCAGACTAGTGTTGGAGACCTCAGTCTTACACTCAAGCTTTCCCTGACCAAACTTAAGCAGAGTTCTTTTATAGATTTCTGGCAGGCTATTATAGCCTCTTGACAGCATGATAACACAGCAGGCATTCCTTGAATGAAGAATTGGTAATGTACATCGCTGTTTTGAAATAAAACTTCCTATTTCCTATATGTACACAGGTAAACTAGTCGTATTAATTAACATAAGGCAATTATCTATTTAAACTATCAAGGCATTACATTTTGTACAGACAATTTAAAATGAAGACACTATAAGTAAGATTATTTCCTGCAATATCTTTATCTTTGATTTTAAGATTAACTGAACCATCTACAAGCATCATATCATGTAATTAAGACTTGAAAGGGAACTAGCATCCACAAGCTAATCTGGTTACATGGTTAACATCTAACTCATACAAATACAATAAGTATTTAACTCTAATTCTCTAACAATACAGGTTTGCATTTCAAAACTCTAGTCCAGGGATCAGAAACATTTGGCTCATGGCCCGCCAGGGTAAGCCCCCTGGCAGGCCGGGCCTGTTTGTTTACCTGCCGTGTCCGCAGGTTCGGCAAATCGCATCTCTCATATCCCTTGGCTTGTGCCACTTCCTGCAGCCCCCATTGGCCTGGAGCGGCGAACCGTGGCCTGTGGTAGCTGCGGTCGGACGAACATGTGGAAGCAGCAGGTAAACAAACTGGCCCAGGCCAAAACGTTGCCAATCCCTCCTCTAGTCTATCTAACATGGCTCTGTTAGCTATTTATAAGGAATGGTCCTAATTACTATTTCTATACATTCTAATATGTCTTTTTAGGTTGCACTTGGGTCATTTAGTTTGCTATTGCTTAACCCTTTCTGGCTCAGTGTCACATTATCATTCCAATGTTATGCTTCAAATACAGAGATACAAGGTAGCACTAGTTATTAAGTTTGCCCCCAATACCTGATAAGTAACCAGTTTATGGAAAAAAAAAATACTGAAGGCCTGATTTTCCACTTCTTGGACCTTAAGTAGCCATGCCAGTGGGTGTAAAACACTACTTTCTTGATTTGGTTACACTCACTTGGAACAAATGAAAATGACTATGCAGGATGAAAGGTAGTGGAGAATCAAGTCCTACACCAGGGATCAGCAACCTTTGGCACGCGGCCCACCAGGTTAAGCCCCCAGCAGGCCAGGCCAGTTTGTTTACCTGCTGCATCCTTAGGTTTGGCCGATTGCAGCTCCCACTGGCTGCAGTTTGCCACTCCAGGCCAATGGGGGCTGCGGGAAGCAGCTCGGGCCGAGGGATGTGCTGGCAGGCCGCTGACCAAAGGTTGCCGATCCCTGTCCTACACACAGAGATCATTCCAAGAGAACCTAGTGGGCAATGATGTAATTTAGGAGTCACTTCTCACTTCTCAGTGACGAGTGAAATCTTTCTGTGATGGATAGAAAATATCTTTCAAGAAATAAAATGAGATAATAGAGTGAAGGTTACAAGATGCTAACCTATAGAAACAAATAAAAGTAAAGTTGGTCAAATACTGCAAACAGTTGTCCGGGAATATTTACTCCAATTCTACCCAGCCACTTGCTCCTTTTTTAATCACTATCCCAAAATACTGGTGCAGTCAAAGACTTATTGTCAAAGTTTTCAGAATCTTCATTTAAATGGGACAAGAATAAGTTTTCACAGAAATCAAATTTTTGATTTTCCAAGCAAATATTCATGCTCGAAATGCTTCATCACACTTCCAGTTATGTAAGAACAGAAACAACATCATGTAACTTTTCTGATTTCTAAAAGTAGAATAGCAGAGAACCAGTGCTCCCAGAGAAATATTTGTAATCAATCCAACTTTTTTAATCGACTGAAAAACAGATTAATACTTTCAAACAACAAATACATTCAAGGGGAATTGTAATTGCAGATAATATAGTTGAGGTTTGTTTAATTGCTTACGTGTTATCTCCTTATCTAAAACTCCTCAGATTTTATTATAAATCTTTTGAGTTACAAACTCAAAATTTGAGCCACATGCACTAAGTGGTTCCAAACCATGAGCCATGTTTTCTGTGTAACTTGACCATTTATGGTTTCAGATAGGAAAAAAAACAACAATGCAAAATTAATAGATTTTCATAAAGTTCTGCTTTGGGCCTTGTAGTTTATTTGAACTAAAAACTCAGCTCCTCAATTGCTGCAAATAAGCATAACCTTAGGGTACATCTACACTGGAAAAAATGCCTACATCTGGCCTGGGTCAGCTAACTTGGGCTTGGGTGATAGGGCTATAAAATTGCAATGTAGATGTTCAGTCTCAGGCTGGAGCCCAGGCTCTGGGACCTTCCCCCTTGCAGGGTCTCAGAGCCTGGGCTCCAGCCTGAGCACCAATGTCTACACTGCAGTCTTACTGCCCCACAGTCCAAGCCCAGTGAGCCCGAGTCACCTGATCTGGGCTAGCTATGGGAGTTTTATTGCTGTGTGGACAGACCTTTATTAACTTAAGTGGAGCTGTGCTAATTTACATCAACTGAATATCTGGCTGTTAAAGTATAACCAGGGATTACAAATTCTTATGAAGTGAAACTTTGGGGAGAAAAGTCAGCATAAATCTCTGAGAGCTGAAACTGCAGTTCTACCTGGTTGGAGCAACAGCATTGCAAAATACACTGAAAACATGCTATGAACTAATTCTGGCAGGATAATTTAAAATACTTCAGACCAGCTCAAGCAGTCACAGCAGATCATGACTTTTGATCCTGAATGCTGTAGTCAGGATTTCACCCCAGAGTAAATGTGTTATTTTTAAATAAGTAAACTTTGACTTCAGAAGAAGCCACAGACAGCCATTATGAGATAGTGGATCTCTTCTGCTAGATATTAACGAAACAGCAATTATATACTTTTTGGCACTGAGACACAGGTTAAGAAAGGATTTTTGGAAAACTGGAAGGAGCTGGAGACACAAAAATTTTGTGTTCAGTTCTGCTCTCAGTTTCTCAAAAGTAGATACAAGATAAGTAGAATTTGTTCCAAGAAAGACATTGAAAATAATTATAGATTTACACATGAGGAGAATTTGAAAAACTTGGAATAGTTTCTTTTAGTTTAGAAAGTAAAAAAAAAAAAAAGTGTGGGGGGGCATATCACATGTATTCAACATAACAAATGGTAAATAGTAGGCAAACTGTGATCCATCATTTATGCTTTCCCGTAATACAACAATAAGGGACAGTCAGTAAAACAGAAGGCCAAAACATTTAAATATGATCTTTCTCCCTACAATTCACAATAAACCTGTGGGACTCGTTGCAAGATACTGAGGCCCAGAGCATTCGTGTATTCAGAAAAGGAGTAAATAGTTAAATGGATAATGAAAACATCCATAGTTGCATTAGACAGGATTTGAGAGAGAGAGAATATGCATTTTCTCATTTTTCAGGCAGAAGCCAACCACCATGTGACCAGACCCCTCAAGTCTTGCACCTGAGTTGTGAGACTCCATATTTGAAACCTGTCTCATATATTCATTCTTATCTCATGAAATCTCCCTGCTGTTACAGATCTCAATGACACTCAAATTTGGCCCTACCAGCTCTGTTATACCAGGAGGAAAGGACCTATGCCGTAGCGCAACCTAGTTTGGATGACTAACTCCCCACTAGCAGAGGTGTGCTTTTGACCACCCAGAGCCAGGGGATGGGAAAGGGGCTACCACAATCAGATTGGCTGGGGAGCTGGGAGCCATCTGTGGACACCAAAACTGGAAATGGTATTCCAGTAGCGGTTGCACCAGTGCCAAGTACAGAGGTAAAATAACCTCTCTTTTCTTGCTTGAGATTTCCCTGTTTATGGTTCATTAGCTCATTTGTCCACAGCATCAGCACAAATTCTGCTCATTATCCACCATGATCCCCAAATCTTTTTTTCAGAGTCACTTTTTTTCCAGGATAAAGTCCCCTGTTCCATAAATATGGCCTACATTCTTTGTTCCTAGATGTACACATTTACATTAGCCAAATTAAATTAAAATGCATAGTTTGCTTGATCCCAGTTTACCAAGTGATCCAGACTGTTCTGTAATAGTGACCTTCCTCTTCATTATTTACCACTTCCCTAATCTTTGTGTCATCTGCCAACTTAATCAGTGATGATTATCTCTCCCTGTGTGACCCCACTGGAAAATTCGTTTGCTATTTAAATGTATATGATGAAACACTCATGAGGGGAAAACAGCTCCAGAAAGGGCAGAAGAAGCAGCAACCACCATGAGGCGAAGGAATGCAGTTGGGGGAGAGTTGGGCACAGGTTGGGGCATTGCCTCCCTGTCACTATGCCTCTGTGGGTCACAACTGAAAATACCAGATTCAGGACAAACTGCTGAGAAATAGGGCAGACACACCACAAAACTAGTGGTTATTCTTCCATAAGATATACCAAACAAGCAACAAACGTAAACTTCTGTTGCATCACACTAGCTAACTATAAGTCAGAAATGCAGCCTCCTTAGGTAGCCAGTCCTTGTTTCAACACTCAGACACAAGACTTAATGATAAGTTGTTATTTAAAACCAATTTAATCAATCAAAGGGTTCTTCTTATCCCAAAGGACCAGCCACATACCCAGGTCAATATATAACTTAATGTTACTGAATAATCACGCTGTTGCCAATCCTCTAGTATCTAATATCGAAAGGTTCATTTATAAGAGAAAATAAATAGGTGAGAGTTAGAATTGGTTAAAGGAATCAAATATATACACTCCATTACAAAACCCTTGAATCAGGTTTGAAGCAGTGATGGAATAAACTGCTGGCTTAAGTCAAGTCTCTGGTTGCTTCAAAATGATTGGAAGGTCCACAGTCCTTTGGTTAGAATGTTCCCATTAATATAAGTCCATAGTCCAGAGATCAGAGCCGGAAAAAAGGCAAAATGGAAATGTTTCCAGGCCCTTTATAGCTTCTACCACGTGGAGGGAACTTCATTGTTCCAAACAAAGTCAGCACAGTCAGTGGAAAAGTAGAGGTACAAGATGGAGTTTGGTACCACATGATCTAGTCACATGCTCTTCCAGGCTTCAGTGAGTCATAGAAGAGCCATTAGCCATATTCTTTCCAGAACATCCATAGGAAAGTCCATTAAGTGGGTGTAGGCTTCTTCCATGGCCCACTGTGTTTGTTGATGGGCCATCAACTTGAATACTCCATTCACAATGTGCTGGCTAGACTGGATGTAAATTAGCTTATGGGTGTTACTACAGGAGCAAACACATTTGAAATACAGGTACATAATCAATATTGATAACTTGAGATACAAAAATGATACATGCATATAAATAGGATAATCATATCCAGCAAACCAGAACTTTTCTATTGACACCTTATATGACATACTTTGTATAAGCTTTGTTGCAATTATATAACAGTGGTAACAACAGTAATCTACATGGTCATATTTTAATCATATAATGTCACACTCCCTATAATACTTTGGACAGGTTAAGACAACTCATGGGGATTTGGGACTAAAGATTTTGGGGGTAGATAAACTAAACACTGATACACTACTTTTTAAAAACTGCTACAGTCTTTCTGGCTACCCTCCCTCACACACCCTTTCTGTGGTTGGTCAATTTATCCTGGCCCACCAGGAAATAGATTTGTGATAGGTTCACTGTGAGTATTGCTGTAAACATTTGCTAATTGTAATTCTTCAGTGGAAGTGTCTGAATGGTCATCTAAGTGACACAATATTTCTGTTTCCTCATTGGATGGCTGTAACTTTTACAAACAGGAAGAGGCAGTGAAAAAACTATTTGTTTTTTGATCTTCTCAAGAAAAGGATAAGAACCCTTAGGCAAGAGATGTAGCAGGTGATAAATCAGTCAAGATAATTTCACAATCTTTACTTTGACTTTCTTCCATAAAACAGAGCATTATATTCTAGAACAGTGGTGGGCAACGTGATTGCGGGCTGTGAGACATTTTGCTGATGTTGGCCATCTGCAGGCACAGCCTGCTACAGCTCCCAGTGGCCTCAGTTCACCATTGCCAGCCAACGGGAGCTGTGGAAAGCAGCGGACATCACTTCCCTGTGGCCCACTGCTTCCCACAGCTCCCATTGGCTGGAACTGCGGCCACTGGGAGCTGTGGGAGCAGTGCCTGCAGATGGTCAACGTCAGCAAAATGTCTCATGGCCTGCAATCAGATTACCCTGATGGGCCATATGTGGACCATGGGCCGCAGGTTGCCCACCACTGTTCTAGACTGTAGAATTTAAAATACCTGAAATCTTTATGATAGACAACATGGTAAGTCAGGAGGAGGGATTTAGTGGGGTTTTATCAATTATCAGCTTCACAGTGTATAACTAATCAAAATTCTTGAGAAGGCATATCTTTCATTCGTATAGATTGGGTACGCTGGTTTTCTCCATCAATCATTTTAGAATTTTAAAATAATTGGCATTGATTCTTTTGTCAATAATAATAAAACTGGATCAAAAGCAGGAAGAGGTAAACCTTGTATTGATTTGGTCTTCAAGCTTTTCTAGCATGTTGGCAGCTGTCATCTGCTATCATGGCTGTATCAGGACACTTGAAATGCAGACTGTTTTCAGAAGTTCCTGCCAGACTTAGAAAGAAACTATTCAGTGTACATCAGCAAGCTGTGACAATACCACGGTTGAAGGCTCTCTGTTCATTCACATCATAGATATTGTACCTGAGTCAGTTTCTCTGCTCCCTACACTAGCAGAATCATTGGTGCCCTTGGGGCAGGGAATATGTTCTATGCACTGTGACTCTTTCCAGGGATTCTTCAGGAGGGTAGCTTTAAAGTATAACTGGTGCTCCATAGGAGACCGACTATTGGAAACTGCCCAAGAGATGCACTTTCCTAGCTTGAGTCTTCCTTGGTTAATGCCACTTCCAAATTAATAGCACTGGCCTTCAGCCCCCGGGGCAAGTCAGGGCATGACGACACTCGAAACTTCAAAGCGCTCCTGCGGCAGCGCTTTGAAGTGCAAGTGTGGTCACGAGCCAGCACTGGGAGAGAGCTCTCCCAGCGCTCCCAGTACCCCACTTCCATGAGGGGATTAGCTTAGCGCGGCGCTGGGGCACTGTTTACACTGGCGCTTTACCGCGCTGTAACTTGCTGCGCTCATTTTTAGAGTTGTTACACTTAACAGATTTTGTTTTTGTTTTGTTTTCTCTTTCAAGAGATATTACCATTCCATCCGTCCTTATTTAAAATATTAGGAATATTTATCTCCTGGCAGGATAATTCAGAATAGGAGAAAACTGGTCACATTAAAATAATAAATAAAACTGATTTCTTTTTAAAAAAAAATATTTATTTATTTTGTGCTCACTTACTGTTTGTGATTTTTACCTTTTGAAACAATTAATCCTTTAGAAGCAAAATATGCTCATGTTAATATAGCTAATTCAGGACTTTGAATGCCATGTTCAGAATAATTTTAAAAGTTCACCAAATTTCACAAAAATATGGATACAAAAGATCTTAGGAAAATGAAAAGTGTGTGTGTGTGCTAATAGTGTACTTTGCAAGACAGAGTGGTAGATTCCCCACTCAGAGCCTCCAGGACATCTGCTGTCTTTCTGGCAAATTTTAATATTCATGTAACTGTGTACATAAAATAATTCATAGTATAAAAATCATTTAATCCAATCAAGAATTTAATTGCTCCTGAGCCAGGTCTGCCTGATAATATCTCTCTTTATGGGACAATTCACTCAAAACAGCAAGAACAAAAATGACAAATAAGCAGGCATGTACGTTAGGAAAGCAAAAAAGTATAGTAATCCAAAAAACACAATAGACCTTTTCAAGAAAGTATACAAAATGCAGTCTCTTTCAAATCATATTGAAGTACCATATGAATCACCACATTCTGAGAGATTCTAACCAATTAAGTGCAATCAATATTTGAAATCAGAAAATGTATAACATTAATCAAGTTTTCAGACAGTATAAATTAATATTCACAGGTCTATACATTGAATTTTTAGCCAAGCAAATAGAAATCGATTAATATAATGCAGAGATGAAAAAAGGAACTTTTCGATTATCTTGTCCATCTCCTTATAATGTAGAATTATTCCCTGAAGCATGTTGTCTGTCTCTTTTTAAATGTCTCTAGTAATGGGATTTCTAACAAAATTTTGGTACAATCTTAAATATCTCACATTATGAATATCATCCTCATATTCAGCCTGAATGTTTAGTTCCTTAATTTCACTATATTACTCCTAATGATCTCCCCTAGTACCATCCCCAAACTATTCCTATTTTTCCTTCATTAATAAACTTGTGTGGATCATGCATATAATATGATTTAACTTCAATGAGAACACTGAAGAACAGCAGGATTTAGCTTATGTTGTCTTTTATGAATCTATATCTCTCTGTGCGAGATCATTCATATGGCTTTCTAAAGTATAAGCTAAATAAAAAAAACAACTTTTATAGTGTTCAGTTTTTTAACAAATAAGGCTGTGAAATGGAAATCAAATAAAATCTGATGCCGATTGGTTGAGTTACCTTTGCTATCACACTGTAACAACCTATCTTATTTTCCCCAAAAGAGTGATCCTAAATGTCTTGACATCCAATTAAGCTTAAAAACAGCCAAATACTTCCCTTTTCTTTTGTTTCAAAAGTACGTAGAACTATATAAAAAAAAACCCACACACCAAAAACAGGAAACAAAACCCAACCAACCAACCAACCAACCAAAGAAAAAACACACACCACACAACACAACCAGCATATGGGCAAAGGGACATTTTATAAATTAGCTAAATAACAACATAGACTAAAATTCTGTTCAGTTACCCCCATGCTAGCTCCACTGAAGTTGATCCATGGATGTAAGTGGAAGCAGGATTCAGGCCCTATATTTGTGATATTTCTCTTTATCTAGTTAGATAGCTATATTATCACAAGAAAACAACAGCTCAAACAATGCACACAATTTAGTGATCTGATGACATCTCATACCACTTGAATGTTATTATCACTATTACACTGATGTCAACAGATCTCTTGATACATATACACAGCTTTGTAACTCTTATCTTCTTCTGTTAAGTGTTTACATACCAGAGTTTGGACACGATAGAACTTCAGCCCATCGTGTGTGAGCATGTATTTATTTTAAACCCATATGTCTTTAAAACTCCCTTCTCCACAGTAACCAGAGCTCTTTACCAAAACCAATTAAATTTGCATTCCACCTCATTGAGAACCAAAAGTCTCTCTATTCTGTGTTCAATCCCACTTACTTTACTAGTGTGAATATTTCTGCTGAAGCCTATGCCATTATTCATATAAGTATGGGGAGCCAGATTTAGCCTTGCTTTTATAGTATGCTGATCTGCAAAAAATTAGCCATATTGTACTCCTCATTTCCAAGTGGAAGTCCCTGTATAAATCTGTAAGAAGTTCTGTCTAAAAGCTGATGGCATAGCAAAATATGGGATTGTGTCTCTCATACTTTACTTAGGATGGGTCTACACTGTGACTAAATGCCTGTGGCTTGCCCATGTAGCGCACTCAGGCTTGCAGGGGTCAGGCTGCAGGACTATAAAATAGTGGTGTAGACATCCAAACTCAGGCCAGAGCCCGGGCTTTAAAATAGCACAAGGCGGGAAGGGTTCCAAAACCCAGGCTCCAACATGAGCCTGAATATCTACACCACTATTTTATAGCCCCACAGCCTGAGCCCCATGAGCTGGGCCATCTATAGGTGTTTAACTGAAGAGTAGCTATACTCCTAGAGTTCAACTTTGTGCTTTATATGGACATGTTGAACCACAAGGTATCTTAGATTCATATCCTTTTCCTGTCAGTCTCTCATATTGTTGCAAAGTTATCTAGTATTTTAATATAGGAAATTTAACCAAGATTTAATCCAATTTAAAACAAAGGGAATAATTGACAGGTCAGGCATTCTTAAATGCAAGCATATTGATCTGATAGCTCGCTTCCTCGGGAAATTCACTAGTGGTAGATGTGATAGGATAATAACGTTTTACCTCAATTAGTACTAAACTGACTTTAACTATCTGGAATTGTAATATCCTCTTGGCAAAATTACTGGGATGAAGGAGTAGTGGCCTAAATTTTAAAAAAGTGACTGGTGATTTGAAGAAGACTTATTTTCAGAGGGGCTGAGCACCTACTATGTGACTGTAGAGTGTCTCAAATTGGGCAACTCAAAATTGAGGCATCCAAAATCAGTAGTCATCTTAAAAAAATATGCCAGTATATATACAATTAAGGTAGAGTATGTTAAAATATGGAAACTCAGTGAAGCATCCGTTTGGTCCTGTGTGACCCTATGCAAGCCTGTATTCACATCATATACAGAACTGTAATAATCTTTGTACAAAAGATGTTTTCTGTGGTATCATATGAAAATCGATAATTCACTGATCAGTAATATTCTTGCATTATGTATGTACATGGTCTCTATTAAGAATTATGGATATATTCTGAAACGATGACTAAAGCATGTTTAAACCAGACATGTCACAGGGAGTTGGTTAACAGGTCTGCCTTAGACAAAGGAATGTGTTTGATTCCAAGTCATCAGACAAAAACAGTGAAGGTCTATTTTTACATATTAAGTAAACAAAGCTAACAAGTGATGTGGAGGCAGCATGCCAGCCACATTCAGAAGGAGAGAGAAGCTTGGTATTGGTTTTACTTTTTACTTTTCAAAGAATACATTGCAAAGATTTACTGGTCTGTAAAAACAGGGGGCTGAACCTCAAGTGATAAGCAAGTGAATTAACTTATTGTATACAATATTACAATATTCATATGGGAGTTTGTAGGTGGGAGTTGGGGGGGATTTTCACTCCTTGTCTTTTTCTCTAGGAGTAGGGATGAGTAAAGAGAAGACACTGATGATTACTGAGGCAGTACTAGAAGCAACCTAAGGAAGAGAGGAGAAAAAGAAGATGGTTGGATGCAGAAACTGCAAGATGTACATCATCCTTGAGTGGATATCTGATGGAAGCTACTTATGCATTACATGTCACCTGATAGAATTCATGGCAGAGAAAATCCCTGGATTAGAAATGCAGATGAAGACTATTGTGGAATTCAGATGGGGATTTGAAGGTATAATGCAGGAAATGAGGGAGAAAGTGGTAAAGGCAACTCAAGATTTGCAGACATCTGATGAAGAGAAGGACCATTAGGGTGGACTGAGGAAGAGACCAGCTAGAGGAGATAAAATAGAGTTGTGTAATAGGTTTCCTTTCATGCACTGGGAAACAAGGAGGAGAAATAGGCAAAAGATGGGTGGCAAGGTAGAAAAGAAGGGAAGGAAGTCCTTGAAGAAGACAGGAAGAGACAATTAAGATAGCCGAGGATCAGAGATCAAGGAAAAATGAGGATGGTGTACAGGGGACTGCAAGAGAGAACATAAGACAGATTCATAACACCACCAGGAAGAAACAGATCCATGTGATGGGGACTCCATGCTAAGAACCAACAGGCCAGTCACCAGATCAGAGCCAGAGATGAGAAGAGTGCATTGTCTGCCAGGCACAAGGTTATGAGATGTGGATCTGAGATTGAAAAAGATCCTGGTAGGAGCAGGGAAAAATCCACTGATCGTGTGGCATGTCAGGATGAATTACCCTGCTATATTCCCCCTGTAATGGATCAAGGATGACTACTCTAGCCTGGGTAAGATGTTTAAACTAGAAGAAGCTCAGTTGATTTTCAGTTGAATACTTTCAGTCCCTAGAGAACAAGGGCAAAGACGTGACAAGAAAATGAAGATCAACACAAGGCTCAAGGACTGATGCTCCTAGAAAGTTTTGGGCATGATTGACCATTGGGAGGCATTTACAGAAAGAAGATTATTCTCAACTGGTAGACTCCATTTGAGCAATGAGGGGTATTAATGTTCAGGGATCAAGGCTGGCATGATTGAGAAGAGGGCCTTTAAACCAAGACATGAGGGAAGAAGATTGAGAGAGACTCATGACATCTCTACACCTAGCTTCAATACCCAGGAGGAGGAAAATCAGTGAAATGAAGATATAGGAAGGGATACTGGAACATAAGAGGAAAGAGTATGGACAGCAAAAAGAAAGGAAGTACAAGTATTGAATGAAGTAGTAGTCAGATTGATGTTACAGTTATTGAAAGGCCTAAGGCTCTACCAAACTCACGGTCCATTTCAGTCAATTTCACCGTCACAGGATTTTTGCAATCGTCAGTTTAATGGTTTTCGATGTTTACATCTGAAATGTCAAGGTGCTGTTACCACAGGGGTGCAACTCAAAGGCTGTAATGGCGGGTCATGATATTGCCACCCTTACTTCTGTGCTGCTGCTGCAGGGACACTACCTTCAGAGTTGGGTGGCTGGAGAGCAGCAGCTGCTGGCCTGGTGCCCAGCTCTGAAGTCAGTGCTGCTTCCAGTGGCAGTGCAGAAGCGAGGATATCAGGGTATGGGGAGGTCATCACTTTGGGGGGGTGCACGGCCAGCCTTATGTGGTCGAGGGGTGCCGTGGTCCACCCCAATCAGCACAAGGCCCCTTTAATATCCAAGCACTGGGCCCCAAGGTGGGGAGGGGCAAGGCTGTGAGCTCCCCAGCTGAGGGGGGCCTACTATGCACTGGGCTAGAGCTGCTAGTCCTGGCAGGGCTGGGGAGAGATGGGACTTCCTCTTCACCTGCACAGGTTGCTCACAGGGCTGGGTCAAACCCACTTCTGGGAACCTTCCCTGGCTGCATGACGCACCACAGCTGCTGCCCTCACTTCTGCGCTGCCTCCAAAGCTGGGCGACCAGCCAGCAGCTGTGGAGTTTCCTGCAGCTGGCGGAGGTTCCCAGAGGTGGGTCGGACCCAGTCCCGGGAGAAGCCCCTGCAGGAGCAGAGGAAGTCCCATCCCTCTCCAGCCTGGCCAGGACTAGCTGCTGGAGCCTGGAGTATTGTAGGGAGGCCCTTCCCCTGTAATAGCCAGATTTCATGGGGGAAACCAGATATCATGGTCCATGATGCGTTTTTCATGGCTGTGAATTTGGTAGGGCTTTACCTAGACCTAATCTGGCTAGAAAATTGATTGCGTTCCAAGGGAAACAAATTGACTGAGGTCCCAGGGAAATGCTTGTACATGAATGCAAGGAATCTGGGCAATAAAATGGAGAAACTGGAACTACTGGGGGAGGAGGTCAAACTGGATATCATAGGTATTACGGAAACATGGTGGAATAGCAATCATGACTGGAATACTGGTATTTGAAGGGTATGTGCTGTTTACAAGAGAGAGAAATAAAGGATGGCAGGATAGTGTTGTCTAATAATGTCTAGTTGGCAGCCGGTGTCAAGTGGAGTGCCCCAGGGGTCGGTCCTGGGGCCCGTTTTGTTCAATATCTTCATAAATGATCTGGAGGATGGTGTGGATTGCACTCTCAGCAAATTTGCAGATGATACTAAACTGGGAGGAGTGGTAGATATGCTGGAGGGCAGGGATAGGATACAGAGGAACCTAGATAAATTGGAGGATTGGGCCAAAAGAAATCTGATGAGGTTCAATAAGGATAAGTGCAGGGTCCTGCACTTAGGACGGAAGAACCCAATGCACAGCTACAGACTAGGGACCGAATGGCTAGGCAGCAGTTCTGCAGAAAAGGACCTAGGGGTGACAGTGGACGAGAAGCTGGATATGAGCCAGCAGTGTGCCCTTGTTGCCAAGAAGGCCAATGGCATTTTCGGATGTATAAGTAGGGGCATAGCGAGGAGATCGAGGGACGTGATCGTCCCCCTCTATTCGACATTGGTGAGGCCTCATCTGG
Organism: Lepidochelys olivacea; assembly: GCF_965140295.1. NCBI lineage: Eukaryota > Metazoa > Chordata > Testudines > Cheloniidae > Lepidochelys > Lepidochelys olivacea. The sequence continues at coordinate 175,936,157 of NC_140411.1, forward strand.
AGTACTGTGTCCAGTTTTGGGCCCCACACTACAAGAAGGATGTGGAGAAATTGGAGAGAGTCCAGCAAAGGGCAACAAAAATGATTAGGGGTCTGGAACACATGATTTATGAGGAGAGGCTAAGGGAACTGGGATTGTTTAGTCTGCAGAAGAGAAAAATGAGGAGGGATTTGATAGCTGCTTTCAACTACCTGAGAGGTAGTTCCAGAGAGGATGGTTCTAGACTATTCTCAGTGGTGGAAGAGGACAGGACAAGGAGTAATGGTCTCAAGTTGCAGTGGGGGAGGTTTAGGTTGGATATTAGGAAAAACTTTTTCACTAGGAGGGTGGTGAAACACTGGAATGCGTTGCCTAGGGAGGTGGTAGAATCTCCTTCCTTAGAAGTTTTTAAGGTCAGGCTTGACAAAGCCCTGGGTGGGATGATTTAATTGGGTATGGGTCCTGCTTTTGAGCATGGGGTTGGACTAGATGACCTCCTGAGGTCCCTTCCAACCCTGATATTCTATGATTCTATGAATAATGATGTGGTAAACTGAAAAGAAATAAGAAGTGATAATATGGTCAAAACAGAATCTATTTAAATCAAAATCACTTTGGGGAATGATTATATTAAAAAGTTCCATTGGATAATGTTGGGATTGGCAAATCTTTATTAAAATATAATGATATAAAGTGAGCACTGCATCATTTGTATTCTGTATTGTAATTGAAATCAATATATTTGAAAATGTAGAAAAACATCTAAAATATTTATAATACATTTAAATTGGTATTGTACTATTGTTTAACAATGCAATTAATACTGGGATTAATCACAACTTTTTTAATCTAGTAATTTTTTTTGCATGAATCACTTGAGTTAACTATAACTAATTGATAGTCCTAATTATTTTTTTTTCTGTTTGACAAATAGAAGTGGGGCCAGATATAGATTTGGCAAACTGTCTGACTCAAAATCTGCAAGTGATTTAGGGGTATCTTTAGAGTTCTAGAGTGGAACTCAGAGAATTCAGTCAACTATTATGCACAAAATAACTGATTTTTGTCTTGATCGATTAAGCAACACCCAGGAAAGACAAAGGGCCAAAATTGTTTTCAAGTAAATGGTTGATTTGGTGATTTCAGGAGAACTTCTCTCTTTCCTTATACTTTAACAAGTCCATCACATCTTGGATGGTAAATAGGATGATTCAGCTCATGAAGGCTAATTTACACGTTACGCCAAATTCCATACTGTTTTGACTCCTATGCTATTTCATTAAAGCCACTGAAGATCTAGAGTATGATGTCCTAAGTCAAACTTATGGTCCAGCCTCATCATTAGGTCAGTGATTTTTATGGTATAGTTTTGCATAGCTATATTTCTATCCAGAGAGCAGTGTGAGTATAGACAATGGTGGCAGGTCAGCTGCCCAACCTCTCAGGAAACTGACCATTCATAGAGCTTATTATGACTGAGGAAATACCTTGATGCATGTTAGGATCATTAAGTGACTTCTGCTCTGATATACTTGTTCTCATGGTTTAATAATTTAACCATTTAGGATCAGATTCCGATACACTTACTCATTAGCTCGTTGCTTCACAAGAACTTTTGGAATAAGGTATTATTCAACTTTTATAATAAATGTCAGATTCTGACTCTTAATATTTGTAAACTTTTTTAAGGCCTTGCTTTATTTAGTGTGAAGGTTTAATCTTCCTCTTTCAAATCTAAATTATAATTTGAAGTGAATTTCTTCTGCAATTAAGGTCACTTTACATTCTTAAGTACTGATCTAGAGTCATTTTGGTTGTAGAACATACCCCTGCAATAAATGTTTACCAGTGTGTGAGATGGAAGCTTCAAATAAATGTTATGTACTGTTGCAACCATGAATATTTTGGCAGCAATAAAGCAAGAAAAGTTGGGGGGACAAGCAGTAAAAGTTGTTTTTTGTAGTCTGTGGTAACATGTTGGGAGTTGTGCTTCCTTTAACCTATATCAAATTTAAGGAAGCTGATGTGATGCAGCCCATAAAACTCTAGTTTTATAATAGATATAATGTAAGTTGTCAGTGTATTAATGGTTGACATATTTATTAATAAAGAAAACTGAAAATGCTCATTGCTTATATGGTCGGGTGGGGGGGGAGTTTGCATGACTATTTTATTAGCTAGTTGCTTAGGTGGTTATACAAATTGTTTACTATAATTTTAGATATCTACTAGATCTGGAACATAGTGGGCAATTTTCTTTCTGATTTGTTGAATGACCTCAAAACCAGGAAGAGGTTTCTATAGATTTTCTGATTTCTAAGCCTGGAAGATGTGTGAGATCTGCTTCTTAGTGGACATAAACTGCAGGTCTCGACGATGAGAAAGCTCTGAGAGACAAAAGAAAGCTTGTATAACTGATAGGTTTACAGAAGTAGGTAAAATAACTTCTGTTAATAATTCAGAATCAATTTGTTTGGGATCTGCAGTAATAGAGACAAGACAAGTAATCTGCTGGGATACTCCATTGAGTCTATATGTGGGGTTCATTTTAGGAACAGAAAATCAGTTTAGTTGGAACATTATGTGACAGTTACTGAAACCCTTCCTCAGGTTCAGTACCTTACTTCGAAGACTACTTGTGGATTGTAGATACTACTCAGAAGTATGGGTGTCAGACTCTAATGCATAATACTGTGAGGGAGAAATTATAAAGGGATAAAAGGCCCAATTCTAAGTAATTCCAAGTTCTCTCATTCTCTCAATTCCCATTGACTTTAGTCAGAGACAGGGGCATTCAGTACCCCTCAAAACCTGGCCTTAAATCTGTAGTATTAGTTAGCTTTATAAACCATTTTGGGATACAGTGTGTTTGAAACAAGCATTACAAAATATAAGTTTTTTCTGTATTGTGCACGGAGGATGGCATATTTTGAGAACTAACCATTATTGGCCTAATTCTGTTCCCATTGAAGTCAATGGGAGTTTTATAGTAAGGCCAATGCAAAACATTTCTGAAAATCCCATGATGAACATCTGTTTATTTAAAATAATATAATTACCACCTGAAATTGGGCAGCTGCTTATTTTCTTTTATTCCTGATTTTTTAAGGTTACTAATAGTAACATTGTTTTTAGCTTTTTGAAACTGGAAACACTGTGTTTGAGGCTTTTTCTTTTTTAAATCCTCCACATGTTGTGCACCAAAGAACGTTTAACAGGAATGAAAATTAACTCTAAAGACTCTTGTCAAGACTACCAGAAAGTTGGCTTTGTTAATAAATTGGCTTTTTTAATAAAAAGCAATAAAATAATCATTTCTGATTAAACTTCTTTTTTCCCCTTTAAGAAGAAGAAACTCCTTTGTCAGCACCAGCAATGTGCTGAATTAATCGATCACACTGTGTTTTGTACACTCAAACATATAAGCAACAAAGTCAGCCCCATGAAGAATGAGGCAGTTGATGGCAGAAATGGGAAATTATAAAATTATACCTCATTAAGCCATGGTAGTTTTTTTAATACATTAAACGGTTTCATTTCTAACTGTAGTTATTATAAATATATTCATAGTATACATTCTGGTTGGAGGACCAGTTAAATCATCTGTTGCTAAGCAATCGGACATTGAGACAGATCTTCAGCTGGTGTAAATTGATCTAGCTTTACTGAAGTCAATGGAGCTGTCAGTTACACCAGCTAAGGATCTGACCCATTCTTATTGGCATGAACTCTTTCTCTTTTTTTTTCAGTCACCTGCATATGCACAAGGTTAAATTGATCATCAGATTTGGGTCTAGGAAGTACGTTATCATGAGAACATATCAGAAAATTTGTTGGCTTTCTATTTTTGTCTTCCTCTATATAAATGGAAAGAATAACCTATTAGGCACAGGTAGATATGTCTGACATGATCAATTTCCTCCATGGGAGGGAGATGGGCATTGATAGATCTTTCCCTTTTGCATCATCTTTCACTATAATACATTTGTAGTTTTCTAGTCAATCTCTGTCATGAAAAGGGACATGTGCAAGGTTTTCTCAAAGACTATTACCTTTTTAAAAATCCATGAATTTGTCTCATTATTACCTACTTGAGAAAGATAAGGCAGGGAAGGTGATATATTTTATTGCACAAATAAAATAAAATAAAATAAAATAAAATAAAATGTTGATCCAATAAAATAATATTACCTTACCTACCTTGTCTCTCTCATATCCTAGGAACAACATGTTTGCAGTGTTTTTGTAGACAACTATTACTTATGTGGTCAGTTCTGTATGTAGAAAAAAATCCTTTGTTTAAAGTAATGTTTTGTCTGTTTACCCATTTCATGAAGTGCCTGCTTGTTATTCATAAAGAAAACACTCATTTTTTCTTCCCTCTGCATGGCAGATTTTGATTCCCCTTTGGTCTCCCACAATGCCTGTGATGCAAATCAGGTTCCATCAAGATAAAAAGTTGACCAGAAGTATCAAGACAGGAAATAGGAGAATTCTGGCCAGCTAATTAAAACAAGATATTCTCTCAGCACCTGTTAACTTTAAATACTTTCATAGCTTCTAGTGTATGATCCAAAGCCTGTTGAAGTAAATGGAAATAATGCCATTGACTTCACTGGGCTGTGAATCAGGGCTTTAAATAGGAATTTCAGAAATGAGGGTGAATCAGATAGTTTAACCTGTGTGGCATTGTGTTCTGTCCTCTCCTGCCCTCCCTTCCCCCATGCACAAAGAAGACTTTTAAATAGAAATTACTATGAAACCAGAGTTATTATGTGTGATCTCAGGACATATCATTAAATACTAGTTGATCATATATATCAAAAATAATACATATGATACAAATAAGGCTATGGAAAATGAAAAAAAAACCAAACCTACATTATTCCCTGGATACCACATTACAGTTAAAACTTCTCCCATTTCCTGTGGGAATGTCCATATATTTATCATTATTGACCATCTTCTTACTTTGTAAGATTGTAAACTCTTCTTGGCAGGGACTATGTACATTGCTTAGCACAGTGGGGCCACATGGCCACTACCCAAATACATTTAATGATCTTGGGAAATGTTCAGGTAAAGATTACTGCCAACTCTGAAGTTCCCTACTACCAATCATAGTAGAGCAAAGCCTTTATTCTATAAAATCATTATGTACATATATGTGGAGACAGCTCCTAACTTTACTCTATAGAATAATAGTGGGCTAAAGGAAAACACACAACTAATTCTGAAGATAGACTAAAAGAGAATTGTTCAGATCGGGGAGGGGAAGAACATTGCTTGCTAGAACTCATTCCCCCTCTTCATCTATTTTATGTGTGTGTGGAGGGGAAAACATTTACTGCCTTAACAACACTGTAACTTGCCCAGTAAGTTTCTGTTTAGATTGTTCAAGGTCTTTGACTTCAACGGGAATGACACGTGCCTCTGAGAAGAGAATTTGACCCTAAGGATCCCCCTGTGGAAGTAATAAACTTTGTGACTGGTTACAATAGTCAAAAGAAGGACCGTATTTGTCTGAATGAGGGAAAGAACTCCCATAGTAGCAGCACAAATAAAGACTTGATTAGATGTTGTGCCCTGGAGAAACCCATTTAGGAGAAAAGGAAATTGTTTACAAAATTACACGGCGTTAGGAACTTCTTTTGGAGACCTCTTGACACTAACAAATTGACTCAATATGTGACATAAACTTGCCCCCTGTTAAGTCCTAAACTGTGTAGAGAGAGAAAAAAGAAAAAAAAAGAAAAAGAGAAAATATACATTGTGTGACCTGTAAACTTTAGCACTAAGCAATAAAGGAAATAGAACAACTGCAGGTTACAAACACAGAGCTGGATTCTGCCATTCTCACCCATACTGACTAAACCTAACTCTGCACATAGGTCTGTTTCAGTCTTAGTGTATTCATTGTTATGGCTGGGCTAAAGTTTTCAGCCAAAACTTTTCCCACTAAAATGTGCACATTCAGCTTGACCAAAACATTTCACAAATTCATGTCTAATTCACCAAATTGTTTCAGGCTGTTTTTCCTCCCAGAGTGGAAGGATTTCTGCTTCAGGAAGTACCCCTGAGAAAGGAAGTTCAGAATGGGAGTGGGATTCCTATCTGGGAAAGAAAGTGAAATAGCTTTAGAGTCAACAGGAGGAAGGGAGCTGCCTATGTCTCATATTCCAGTAATAAACAAACATTCTGTTTACTAAATTCATGCCTGTGTCATTATTCTGGGACTTTGCTTGTTCACGAGAACCATGAATAAGGAAACCATGAGGTCATACACATAGCAGGGAAGGAAGGAAAATGGAAAATGACAACAACAGAGAAGGTGACGTGCAGCAGGTAGGCACAGGAATGGGAAGTCAGACGAAAAATTCCAGTTTTTACGCCTGAACCATTTACAGAGGCTGTGGAGGATTTTAGTTCCTGGGTAGGACACTTTGAATGGGCAACAAAGGTAAATCAATGCCTGAGGCACAGAGGTTGCATTATTTTTTTGGTGCCACTGTTGAAAGGCAAAGCACAGCAGGTCTGCACATGCCTGCCACCTCAGGTACAAACGTATTACAAAGCACTGAAAGAGGCTTTGTAACAATAATTTGACCCTCCCTCATATGAACACTGGGCACAGACAGCATTTGCAGAGATAAAATACCAGGCCATAGAAATGCTCAGAGACTATGGGAATCCACTCAGAAACTAGCAGTAAAAGCCTTCCCAGGATGGGACACAACAATACAGGACAACCTAGCATGAGACCACTTCCTTACTAATGCAGGCCAAGGAGAAGTCCTGGATACAGCTGCAGAGTGCAAAACTGCCAATGTTTGATGAAGCCATTTTGCTAGTAAGGGAACTGCCAGACATCCATCAGCTCGAAAGGCATGAGGGATGAGGGACCAGCACTGTGGATCTGGGTTCATAGGGCTCAAGTCACAGCACTGAATGTGATGGGATCAATGATACTGTTAAAAATCTTCAGGAAGCAGTAAGAATACTGTCCTGGGAATTCAGAGGGCCCCAAATGGAAAGACATCACATAATGCCACAGGAACCAAAGGAGAGACTGAGACTGAGACAAGCAGGTTTTTTGTTAAGAGGAACAAGATACACCCTGATGAGGGCTCATTGGGAAACTGGAATGAATTAGTCTGGACATTTGAAACAGAATTGCCCACTGATTAAAACCGATCCTGAATATGCTAGTTCAGGGAAGGCCATCGTGGTGTCTGAGTGAGTAGTATCTATCTACCTTGGAAGGCTGGGAGAGTCTTATGTAAGATTCTAATTGATTCTGGGACACAAGTTTCTGTTTTATCTGAAAGGCTTTGAAAAGAAACTTCCAGGGAGAGACGTTTGAAAGTAAGTCCATACTCTGGGGTGTCAGTGTGGAATGGCTGAAGGCCGAATGTAATGGGTAAGTGGCAAACCACTACAGACAGTGACAATCTTAATCTGTCAATTTTATTGTTGAACTCTGATAAAGGGGCATTGGTTGGGATTGATTTTCTGATGAGGTATGGAGTTAATACAGGGGATAAAATGCACCCTATAAGTGGAATACACATTCCTGTAATTTGCCAAAACGACTCAACTATTGTATGTAGGGTAAGTGCATAGAGGATGTAATAATTTCCTTAATGGTGGAAAGGGTAGTTACAGCCCAGGTAATAGGTATAACAAATAATGACAGACTAAAGAGAATTATGCAGCCCTGTGGTGGAACACTGAGAAGCTTGCTGATGCCATGCTCTCCTGGAACCACAAAAAAGGAGCTGGACTGGCCTGGGTAGCTAATTTAGCAAGAGCACCTCCAATGTTAAGCCATGACATTAAATTAGGGGACTTTTCTCCTTGCTCTGGAGAGGAAGGAACAGTAAATGGGATATGAGAAACCAAGTAATGGTCAACCTATCAAAATGAGCCGAAGACAGGTGCCCATAAACTCCCAATCAGATATTTTCTGAGAAGTTTTGAGGAAATGCAGAAACTACTTCTGATTTGGATAGAATCAAGATGGATGCAGTGGAGGCCACTGCATGCTGCCACTTTACCAATGTGATTTCTAAGAGGTGAGGTAGCTTGTTGGGAGATGGTGATGAAATCTGAGCAAGACAGAAATGCTGCCTTACACTATATAAAAGAGGACCTATTAGCCATCTGGTGAAATCGTGAGAGTTCTAAAGGTAACCCAGGAAGACCCATCATTGTCCTTGCATTAGTGGTCCGGGTGTTGCAAATGCTATATATGACCAGGTGGGATACATCTTGAGGTAGAAAGTCTGTGAACAAGGTATTAGCTAGGCTCTTCTGGAGAAGACAGAGAACCACAGGGCCCAATCTGCACTGACTGTGCTGCTACAAAACTAATAAGTCCCATTGACAGCAGAACCTTCGTTATGACAAAAGTGACATTTCCTTTTGAAGGATAGCAGTCAATGTGCTGGAATTTCAGTTCAGCACAAAGATTGTACCCACATACTTAGTGGTGTTTATTTTGTTTATGTAGGTGCAAAGATGCATCTATCTTTCAAAAAGCGGGACTAGGATAACAGTTACTGTGCTGGCTGGATTTCTGTGTGGCACATCCACACATGGCCCCGAAAGAGTTATGTCTCCTCCCAGATGGGAAGGACCCCCCCTGGCTTAAGATTTGATGTTGCGAGGAAGTTCGGGATGGAGTGTATGCACCCTGCTTGGGGAAGGAGAAAGTGTGTTGGAGTCAGCAGTGGGAAGAGGGGAGATACGTCTGTCCCCTCTTCCAGTAACAAACATATATTCTCTTTACTGAATTGGTATCTGAATTGATTGGTACTCCAGGAACTCTGCTTTTTTATGAGAATCTGCCAGTAAGGAGACTGCCACAGAATGGCTGGCCCCTGTAAATGAAGTAGGTCCAGATCCCCGTGCCAGAGCAGGTGCTCCCATTTGGCTAGTTAAGAGGCTGGGGAAGCAGGTGGGGGCTATAAATGATAAGGGAGAGACCCTTTGTATGTGGGTGGGTGGGTGCGGGTCCGGGTCCGGGTCCGGGTCCAGGTCCGGGTCCAGGTCCATCCATCTTGCCCCTGGTGAGAGACAGTCAGGACACTAGAGGAGGTCTCTGGGGAAAGCTGTGGAGAGCAGGAAGCTCCCTTGAGGCCCTCCCTAGGAAGAGGGAGGAACTGACTCAGCCCTGAGAGAAGGCTGAAGGCAGGAGAGCAGCAGGAGCTGTCTGTCATCCCCAAGCCAGAGACCCAGTGCTGCAGAGGGCTTAAGACAGTAGAGAAATGTAGGAGATTTTCTGCTGACATCTCCCGGGCTGGAGAACTGGACCCAGAGAAACCATGAGAGTGCCAGGAGAGTGACGGATGGTCCTCTGGCAAGGATGCTAACAGCAGAGAGTCTATGGAGGTTCCCAGTGAGAAGAACAGGATTGCATTCTAGTTGGAAGAGCTGTGGTGGCTGTCCTGGTACAACAACAGGAGAAGGCTGCATTGGAAAGCTGAGGTGTAGAGAGAGATAATGCTGAGGCCTTATGTTGCACATACTATTTATACTTCACTGGGGAAAATCTGAACTCTTTGTGGGACTTCTCTTGTGCATGGAACTCTTGTAATAAATGAACCCAAAAAAGGGCTACATTTAGACTTGGGAAGATTATTGCTGAGGACTTGAAGGAGGAAAATTGTAGCAGATGTGCCTGTCATGCAATGGCCTGCCAATACTTTGAAAACCGATGGCAAATTATAAAGGGGAAAAATTGCACTTCACAAGTATATAAGCAAAGTGTGACAGACGTGTAGGGCTGCTCTGATTTATGAATACTGTATGTGACCTGGTTATTGGGAGGTTTACTTTATGAATATGTTGGTTTAGTTTAATAGGTGTTGTGAAGAAGCAAAACAATTACTGAAGATAAGCCACCCTAGGTAAACACTTCAAGGTTGATAAGAGACAATGCCCGAGCTATTGGCTGTGAAGGTTCTGCCTCTGGGGTCCAGTTGACTTATAAAACTTCTTATTACATGCAGGAACAACACTGGGAAGCTGAAGGTAAAAAAAAAAAAAAAAAAACCTGTGGCTGGACAAATAGACCCTGTTCCAGGGGGGAGGTTTTTCAAACTGACAAGCACCACCTGGAGTGTCTGAAGAAATTAGGCCTGCCTGGGCTATCAACAGGTAATGGTACGTCTATAGGTAAGCTAGACATGCATGTAGACTTTTTAAAAAATTCTTTTCTCTAAATGCTCTGATCTTACTTTAAGCCTAAATAATACTTTGATTTAAGCAGGCTGTCTGGTCATTATATTCGCCATTGGTCACAGACTCCCAAAAGCACCAAACCCAATCAGATCTGCTGAGTAAGCACAGTTGATCCACAGGGTACTATAGACCAGGGTCTGGTCTAGGAGTGAGTGAATCATGTGATTCTACCCCAGGAGATGTAAAGGTACAAGGCGTGACACTTGGGGGGGATGTACTTGGGATCACAGATGCAGCTTGTAACCATGACAAATGTCTTGTTTGTCTCTCCCAAGCAGAAGGACAGTTCATTGATATCCAGAAAAGAAATATAAGGAACACCAGATGCAGAGAACTCAGGCACATGCACCGCATGTTCATATCAAACAATGGAAGAGCCATTTTAAGTCATAATCCCTTCAACTGTCAGTAGAAAATATATGGCAGGGAACTATTTTATAATGTTTAATCACATCTGGTTTTGCTGTTATTTTTTTAAAATATTCTAAGCAATAAGGCTTCCTTAGCATCCAGTGGAAGGCTTTTTCATGATCTAATATCATTCACGTAAATTTAAGAAGCCAAAGAGACTGTGTGTGTGAATGGACATGGTGAGAGCTACAAAAGTAACACCAGTGCAACACCGAGTAGAAGTGAAAGAACATGCTAAAAATACACTTCTGTGAATCTTCATTTCCATTTTTGAATAAGTCAGCTGTCTCTGACTCTTTGTTTCTCCTTCTATTTGCTTTCCATCAGTATTTTAACATTCTATTTGCATCCCTGCTAGTAAATGTATTTGCTAAGTGGTGATTAAAACTTCAAGCAAATATTTCTGGAAAAAAAGTCTTGAAATGTGGAGTAGCTAGAATTCACACTGAAAACCTCAGCTTAAGAGGTAGACTCATCATTCACTTTTGGAAGAGAAACATACCACTTATCTTTCTGACCAGTCACAACTGCAGGAAATTTAAATATCAAATACACTAAACAGACTGCTTACAAACAAGCTGCAAGCCAAGAATCATTGTCAAAAATTATTTAATGAATAATTTTAAATACCAATCTCTCTGATGAAAATTCAAACTGAAAAATAAGGAAAAGATTGTCAGAATTACTTGTTATGAATTATTCACCCTACTTTATCCTAACCGTGTGTTGTGATGTTTCCATCGTATTAATTTATGATGTGTCAATATCCCTTCTGAGACAATATTTATGCAGATATGGCAATGCAATAGTAGGATGTTATATTTTTGTGTTTTGTTTAGTTTTCTTCTTCCATTCAGTCAAACTTCTAAATTAAATAGAAATAATAAACTAGCACCTAATCGTGTTACAGGCATCTCCTAGCACAGATAAAATATGGCCCATGTCCCGAATAGCTTGAAATCTAAGACTCTAATCCTGAATCTGGTCCCATGTGGTGATGGGGGAAGAAGGACGAATTGATAATAAGATTACCTAACAAAGGCATGTGCTCGGCATGGTGACCCCTTTGAGTGTGACAGGCTGGGGATTTTAATTATACTTGGAAAAAGTGTGAAAAATGTGTATACATCTTTCTTGAGAGCATCACGGTAGAAGTAGACCTACAAGAAGGATTTGGATAATTGGGTATGTGGGAAGGGAGAGATGGCCTTTTGGATATGCCAGGGATTGGCAACCTTTGGCATATGGCCCACCAGGGTAAGCCCCCTGGCGTGCTGGACTGGTTTGTTTACCTGCCGTGTCCACAGGTTCAGCCAGTCACCGCTCTCACTGGCTGCAGTTCGCCACTCCAGGCTAATGGGGACTGCAGGAAGAGGTACAGGCCAAGGGATGTGCTGGCCACCGCTTCCCGCAGCCCCCATTGGCCTGGAGCAGCAAACCGCGGCCAGTGGAACTGTGATTGGCTGAACCTGCGGACGCAGCAGGTAAACAAACTGGCCCAGCCCTCCTGGAGGCTTACCCTGGCGGGCTGCATGCCAAAGGTTGCTGATCCCTGGTGATTAAAATAAGGAGAAGCAGACATCAAGGCTGACAACTTCCTGGGAGACTGGAGGGGGCTGTACACAATAAGAAACACCTTTGACAATACAGCTCTCCTCTTTTTGACTCATGGGAAGATGAAGTTCCTCTTCTCTATCCCAAGCTGCCTTATGATTGTCAAATACCATGGCATCTCTGTGACAGTAGTGCTCTATTACTTGGCATTCCTATCAGATCCAAAGACTGACTAAGAATTATATGCTTGCTGGCTGTAGGGCCGCAGATTGATTATCACAGATAATACCTTTCCTTGTCAAAATAGATGTTTCTTCTGAATTATATGATATTAATATACTATATTCATTATCCAAAATTCCTCTACATCCATAGTATTTACTAGAGTTTTCAAATATTTGTACATATTTCAATGTTGGTTAATATTTCCTCCAAGCACACATCCTTACTTGTTGTTTAGTCAAGCTGTGAAGAACTTTTATGATCATTCCTCATCAAATTTGTCTTTCCCACTCGCCTAATGACTGTTATTGCTGCTCTTGGAGCATCCTTTATTTGGTCACTATATTTCTGGCGCACCCAGAGGTGATCATACTCCTGTGTACGTGTCACCGTGTTCACTTAAGGAGGGATGGTCTCCTTTCTGCTCCAAGATTCATTGCATCTACAAATGCAGACCAAACTCAAATTAGTCTTTTTGGAGTCATATCCTATTGTAAATGCCTATCTAAATTGCTGTCCACTGTCATTTTGGGTATTACTTGCTTTTGTTTATTAAGCAAGACCTTTAATATTATGTTAGACTTCATTAAATGGAGCAGTAGCTTTTGTTTTGTCTAGTTATATTCAGGTTCAAAGAGTAGTATGGATAAAAGAACTATGAAAGGAGAAAACATATTCATACACATATTTTACAGACACTTCGTCATTATTTGTGTGTCTCCGGTGCTCTCACAGCAGTTTTTATTTTGGCTTGATACAATAGAGTTGGATGATACTCAAGAGGAAAATGCAATAACCAGAATGAAAAAGGAGTAGAGGGGAAACCAGTCTTCCTATAAGTAGGTTTATGGCGTATCATTGTGACTGGAATACATGGCGACATTAACTGATGGGAAAAATTCACTTGTGTGCAGAGGGACAAGTACAAAGCCTATACACCTCTTAAGTCTCATTTAATCCCTGTTTTAAAGACTTGTGGGGTTCATTGGCATTGTGCTGGTCCCCTGCGAGAAATATATTGTTCCTGATGCATCTAAATCTACAACTCTTTTCTTAAAATCTTCACTATATATAGAAAAATGTTGCAAAATTAGTTCTTTCCCCACTTCATTCAATTATATTAATCCATGTTGAGAAAAGATCTAAGAGGTGGGAAACTGAATTATGCATTCCTCAACCCCTTAAAGTGTAGTTTTGGAAACATACGTATACTGCTAATTGTCCTTTGGATGTGTTATTATGTAGGTTGGGTTGGTTCCAGAGCAGAAATGCAGATTTAGCTCTACTCTTGCCACTTTTATTTGTATTATAAATATGTATACATATCTTTTCTCTAGGACTTTTGGAAAGGTCCCTGTCACAGGCTGATGCTGGCTTTTAAAAGGGAACAGGGCCAGTGCACCCATGCTGAATCATCTGTCCCAGAGTAGGCTTTCAAAGAGGGTGCCCATGGAAAAAGAGGGAGACCTAGTGAGGCAGAAGTAAGAAGGTCCAGGAAACAGAGTCTTCTGGGAGGGGAGGCAGTGAGCACCTGAGAGGTAAAGCAGAAAAATTCCATGGGAGTTATAGCCCACAGCAAGCTGCCCGAGGAGACTGTGGGTGTGGCAGCGGGTTATTGGCAAATTGGGGAGAAGCCTGGTTACATGTGGAGGAGAATGCAGGTACTTCCCCAAGCCCCTGATACAAGGATAGAATGAGACCAGTCCTGAGTGTAAAAGAGGGGTAGGAAGGGAAAAGATGGAGTCAAAATGCAGTGAGGTATTCCTCAGTAGTGTTTACTTTCCCAAAATGGTGTATGGGGGAATAGCAGTGACTGTATGGGTTCCTGTTTCAGGATATGGCTACTGAGCAACCTCAGAAAACCTAGGCAGTGCTTCTTCAGATTTTGGAGAATCCAGACAGGCAGCAGAAGATGCAGTTGCATCTTCAAAGGTTATTGGTGGTACTAGAAGAATAAGCCAGTACCTGATGGAGATTCTGAGACTGGATAAGGTTCTCAGGGGCCATGAGACCTGAGGCCCATATGTGGGTATGTTATGCATGTGGGAGAGTTGGGCATCTAAAAAGAGTTTGCCCCATGTAAACAATATTATTGTTGACTTTAGGAAGTGGAACACAAGAAGATCTGCAGATACTGAATGGCAGGCTGCAAATTTATGGACAAGGGTGATATGTTTCTGTTGCAGGGAAGGATTCCATATATATTGGCACTGCCCTTTTAAAAAGAGTGAGCTGAAGCCAGAAGAGAGGTAAGGGCCCTGGAGCACCAACACAGAAGTTGTCAGAACGTGGATGTAGTGGTAATGGTTGGGACCATTACAGTTATACATCCAACCCACTCAGGAGGAAGTGGGAGAAAACTCAAAGAAAAGATTATGATCATAGAGACAAGCTGGGTCAAAGTTGAAAGGAGTATGATCCACAGGGTGGGTGCAGACACTGCCTCCAATGATGAGGGGGCAGGGGTGGATGCTAACAATCCCCTTCAGCTTCCTGGGATTCGGGCATGAAGAAGGTTGAAAAGGAGGTGGGAGGTTGCATGGCCTTGGTTGTTGAGGCATGGGAAAGGAATGAGCCTGAGGATAATGTAGTATTGGCTCTAGCAGGCATCAGGGAAGCAGGTCTCTAGGACGAAAAGGATCACCAAAGGGGTGGTGGAACATGTTTATTAGTCAAAAATAAGGCCTCCTTGAAATAAAGCATTTTTTTTTGATGAGGCAGGAGGTTGAAAAAAAAATCATGTTGCCCAGTTGGGAGAAAATTGGATGGGGTGGGTGTCCCCTCTGAGAGAAAAACATTTATTGAATCATTTATTAAAGATGTTCTGTAAGCCTGGCCACATTGCACAGGACCTCAAGCAACATGGACTAGCGACTTGTTCCCTCCAGGACTGGGTTTAAGGACTGGGGGGACCTTGGGAAACCCTCTGTGACATGTTTGTATGGAACATTTTGTATAAAAAGTATTGTGGGGAAAGTGAACACACTTTGGGAGTAGCGGTAAGAGTAAGAATGGCTCTTGCAAAGCTTGTCCCATCATAAGCAGGTTCTGGGTGTAACTTTCTGATTATTTTTTGGGACAGAAATATGTTTTTCTCTAGGGAGTATTATGTTCATAGCATATATATATATATAGAAAATTTGTATTAAAAACACATACTGTTCCTGGAAGGTTGCAGTGTGTCGCTACATTATTTCTAAGAATTCTGATTTATAACACACACAAAGAGAAAGGAAACAGGTCACTACCTAAGGTCACCACACTCTGCTTTAAGCTGTGTCTTTCCAGAATCAAGACAGGCAGCAAAAGATGCAGTTGATCAGATCATAGGCTTTGTTACAGGCCCTTTAGCCTGCAGGCAGTATGAGGTGCCCTCTCCTCCTCTCAAACTAATGGCTTGCAATTCCAACACAGTGTTCAATACACCAGTGTGCCTCAAAGAGATTGATGTATATAGGTGATCAGCCCCAATTACTTCAGCAATAGAGGCTGCAAACAATAAAGGGGTAAGTATAGCTCGTTTATACTGTAGTATTTAACAACTAAAAGGAGTGCTTGGTGATGTCTTAGCTAAAATATTGCATATCTAAAACATCATATTAGACTTAGCATTGTATTCACATCATTTGGAATTGCACATGAAAATACGAAACTAGGCAGGGCCGGATCCTGCATTCCTTGCATACCCAAGAAGAATCAGGCCCTTGCAAGGTATTATAAACAGAAGTCCATATCCTGCTTGCTTTATCACATCAGTCGTCACTTTAGTCAGTAAGACTATTAATGTGGTGAAGCAATCAGCAATTGGTTCATAGTCAGAATTTTGACATGCATATCAAAGTTCATTTCACGTATGAAAATACGTTTTGACAAGATGATAATGCCTGTATTAGTTCTTCTGGTATCAACAGGGTCACCAATTACCTTTAAAATGAATGGAACATTTTATTTAAACTTAGTTGTCATATCAAAGAATACTCTGTTCTCTTGAGTACTCAATCTCACTGCCACAGTACTGAAAATTAAGACTGGATAGTTACAACTTTTTGTAACAGAGAAATCCCAGAGGTATAGTAGATGTAAAAATAAATCTGGAAAACAATACTACAGCAACAAAAGACTTATAGAAACATTGCTGGCTTCATACACCTGCATTAAAAAAAGTGACAATATATTTTCAAAGTT
Source organism: Lepidochelys olivacea (assembly GCF_965140295.1). NCBI lineage: Eukaryota > Metazoa > Chordata > Testudines > Cheloniidae > Lepidochelys > Lepidochelys olivacea. The sequence continues at coordinate 175,952,753 of NC_140411.1, forward strand.
AAAGACTGGAAAATTGCCATTTGCTGTCATAAAAAATGCATTTATGAAGACTTGTGATGTGGCAGGAAACAAATGGACCAAAAGGTTTCAGTTTTTAGTGATCCAAGACAAGGATTTCTGGCCTCAGGCATAGCAATCCACTGATAATTTCAAGCCATGATGTGTTTATACATAAATTCCCAGCTCTGCCTCCTTTGACTGTTTTATGAGAATTCGTCTCTCGCAAATATACATCAAGCTGATACACAGAGGATGCAGATTATGCAAACTGATTCTGCTATTACCTTTATTACTACAAAGGTCAGTCACAACTAGTGAAAACAGATAAAGATCCCCTGAAGCCAGTACTGTCAGCCAGATAATTCCATTGCTATAGCCCACTGCCCCATCTTAAAGCACTTACAATCTCAGAAGCTCAAAGCCCACTGCCCCATCTTAAAGCACTTACAATCTCAGAAGCTCAAAGATTTTAGTTACTTTTCAGCAGGGTGTGAGTGTTATGTCTGGTAGGAGCTTGGCGTTTCTTTGTAGAATCACTGAAAAGGCCAACTCAAACGCCAAAGCAAGCATATGCCAAATGTAAGTATCAATTTAAACAGGAAATGGGAGTGAAAACAATTGTGAAATTCTATTATGCCTAATGAATAGAGCAATACAGGTATTTCTCATGAAAGGCTATATTACATCCTGGTCAAATTTACTAAAACATTGAACCAATTCTGTCAGTAACACTATTTTGTTGACAGGTTTCAGAATGGTAGCCATGTTAGACTGTATCAGCAAAAAGAACGAGGAGTATTAGTGGCAGTTTAGAGAATAACAAATTCATTTGAGCATAAGCTTTCATGGGCTAAAACTCACTTCATCGGATGCATGCAGTAGAAAATACAGTAGGAATATATATATACATAGAGAACATGAAAAAATGGGTGTTGCCATACACACTATAACAAGAGTGATTAATTAAGGTGATCTGTCATCAGCAGGAGAAAAAAATGTTGATCTTCGGTGCAAAACAAAGTTAACCCATACTTTGAAAATTGATTCTTTTAAAAATGTCATTTTTTCTTAGAAATCACTTTGTAACAAAAATATTGTGCCTATGGCAATGAACTATATATGACCACATTGTGTTTTTATATTGGCCTGGCATACGTTTATTTTACTATGTATTTCTTTCAAACTGAATGTATCTTTCGAAGGTAACCTTCAACATCTTTCTTTGCACTCAACCCTCCCCGCATCCATTATCCCCAAACAGAGTGCAGCAATAAGATTAATACACACACATCCAGCAAATTTAATACAGATGAAATGTACATATAACTGTGTCAGCATCCAGTCTTTCCCAAATTTAATCAACAGTGCCACCAGGTGGTTATATCAAAGCAAAAACAAAATCTCTGCCATAAAAATGATTGAATGGTTAAAAAGCATTTTGTATTTTGAAGCTGATCTAACAGATCAATTGTACTTATTGTATGTGAATAGTTAATTTTAATGGCAAGTAATGCAAACCTTTCCACAGCGATATGTTGTCTGTTCTAAGATTTCATGAATGACATGTCTATCTTGGAGACTTTTTAATCTTGAATTTATAATATACAGCCTTTTCAAGGCTGTAATTCTATCCAAGGAGAGCATCATAAATCATTTTGTTTTGTAGGATTAATTTCTCTTTACCTATCATGTTTAGTTATGAGCCACATCAGTTCTCAGAGTGTTTTGGAATTCAATGAAAGCACTGTTATTCTTGTACATAAAGGCCCAATACCAGTGACTTATCCAATACTTAGAGAGTATTGTTCTAAGTAGCAGAACATGCATTATTAGTAACTATTATTTAGGGATTTTCATTGTGCACCTTCAAAGATGACTGCAAATACATTTGAATATAATTATATGCCTTTGACAACTGAAAATTATTTAAATAGCTGTGAAATAAAGGAGAGATGTCACACTCTATTCCTCATGGACAAGATTCCACATAGAAGGAATAGGAACCCTGAAGGCACTTCCTGCCAAGGTTTACATCTAACATGCAGGATGACAACCAGCAAATCTGGCAAGACAAGAGGGGAAGAAAACAGTGGATTTCCATGGAATCAACACCTCTGCAAGGTAGCTAGAACCAAGGCCATTCAAACCTTTAAACAAAAGGAGGAATCTTTACAGCCAACATGCTGTCAGACAGAGAAACAATTCACAGTAGATAATTTGATGTCTGCACTAATGTAGTTAGACCCCATTGAGTTTTAGTAAACAAAGTGGCTATCCTCCAGATATTCAATACTGTAATTCCTTATGACAAACGGGATCTCTGTACCACTGCGATATTTATATACACAATATATTCAAGACTCACTGCAGCACAGTAGAACTATTTAAGCAGAAGTGGCTTTAAAATTTCAAATGATCCAGTAATATCTATCTGCTTTCTCATATGTGTGAGATGAAATGCTAGCAGTGACAGCATGCCAATTAAAAAGCCATGTGGTACATCAGTATGTGACTAGCACAGGTGCCCCTGTCACTTTTAAATGAAGCAATGTGATCTGCATGTCCAATCTGGTACAATTGTTGGTAGAGTTCTGGATCAGATGAGATGCATTTTTTATGAAGAACTAGGAGAGCTGCAAAAATAATTCAGCATTATGTGCCTGGATAAAAATCACAGTAAGCCAAACGCTTAGCTGATATAACTTCACTGACTTTTATAAAAACTGGATGCTAGTTTTAAGTGATGTTCTGTATTGAGTGCATATAATGAAAGGTGGATAGGAAACACTTTCCTATCCTGTGAAAAACAGCCATTCCACACTGGGACAAATTTAAGACCTGTGGGGATTTTGTTGTTGTTGAGAAAGAATGACACCCATCCCAGAAAACAAAACAAACAAACAACAAGAACAAAAAACGTTAGCTTAATAGTTAGGGCACTCAACTGGGAATTCAGAGACACAACTTGAACCTGGATCTCCCCCATCCCAAGGACATGCCCTAACAACTACACCATTTGCTTTTATGGAGTCTTGCTTGCCACCTCCTGAAATTCCATCCTACACCTAAGAAACCTTTCCCACTGAAAGTTTAGTCAAAACTTATAGATTTCCACAAACATATTTTGGTTAAAATGAATCAGCATTGTCTGACCAAAAAAAAAAAAAAAATCTAAACTTTCAACCAGTAAGTAATGCAAAGCTTTCCACAGCAGTATGTTTTACAAAAGGCTCACTGTGATGGTTCCTCATTATAAGTGAAAAGGTAGAAATGAATAAGTATTAGCAGTATTTCTAAACTATGGCCCTTTTCAGAACAGTAGAACAATGATGTATTTCCATTTTCACTCTGTAGCATATATAGAAAGAACAAAAATATCTTAACACAATTAATGCTAATATCAAGGGTCAAGGAACACAAGCCAGAACAGGGAAAGAACAGATTAAAGAATATTTAGATAAGTCAGATGTATTCAAGTTGGCAGGGCCTGATGAAATTCAATCTAGACTACTTAAGGAACTAGCTGAAGCAATCTTTAAACTGTTAGTAATTAGCTTTAAGAACTCATGGAGGGGTAGGGGGTGAGGTTCCAGAAGACTGGGAAAGGACAAACATAGTACCTGTTATTAGAAATGGGAATGAAGAGGATGCCAGGAATTATATACCAGTCAGCCTAACTTTGATACCTGGAAAGATAGTGGAACAAATTATTAAACAATCTATTTTGAAAGCATAGAGGATAATAGGAAGATAAGTAGTCACCACCATGGATATGTCAAGAACTTGTCATGCCAAAGACATTTGATTTCTTTCTTTGACAGGGTTACTGGCCTACTAGATGGGGGGAAACAGTAGACGTGCTATCTTGATTTTAGTAAGGCTTTTTACAAAGTCCTACATGGCATTCATGTGGGTCCCATTTCCTTAGTTTTCTGTTGAGAAATTACTATAAAATGGGTGAACAACTGGTTGAAAAATTGTGCTTAAAGAGGAATTGTCACTAGTTTGCTGTTAAACTAGGAGGAAATATCTAGTGTTGTCCTGTTGTCTGTGGTGGGTCCAGTATTATCCAATATTTTCAATAATGACTTGGATAATGGAGTGGATATTATGCTTATAAAATTTGTGGATGACACCAATCTGGGTGGGGTTAAAAGCACTTTGGAAGGCAGGATAGAATTCAAAATTATATTGATTAAATTGAAAAAATTGTCTGAAATCAACAAGATGAAATTCAATAAAAGACAAGTATTACGCTCAAGAAGCAAAATCAAATGCACCAGCATAAAGAAATAACTGTCGAGGCAGTTGCAAAACAGACTAATATAATTCTGGGATGTAATAACAGGAGTCTCAGATGTAAGACCTGAGAGATAATAGTTCAGCTATACTCGGCACTGTTGAGGCCTCAGCTGAAGTGTCATATCCAGTTTTAGGTGCCACTTTAAGATTACCACAGAATCTAGAATTGTCGTGGATGTGGCAAGAGCGCCAAAGGTTTACATGACCAGCTGTAGCCTATTATGAGTTTCTGTCCCAAAAGACCCTACCTAATTTAAATTGCCCACACCAGGCCTGGAACAAAGATTTGTGTATATCTTTTAACTTGAGCAACTGGGGTGTGCCTTGAAAAACATTATTAACTTTTTGATCTATGATTAAGGCTGATACAGCTGAAAATTATATTTTGTTCACACTGGTCTCCACATAGGTTACACTGCATGTGTCAGGCACTGCCTCCAATAATCAGGCCTGGTGGTGGGACTGTAGGTCACAGCTAGGTTTGAGCCAAGGGTGGTCCTGGAATTGAGATCCAGGGACTGATCTCGGTATTGACACCAGCCTGAGTCCATAAACAAATGGATAAAAGTACCAAAACCAGGGTCCAGATACACACTAAAGATCAAAAACTGGATAGTCAGAGTCTGAAGGGTTTGTTGTTATTTTTTTGGGAGGGAAGGAGGTGGCAGGGTGGGGCGGAAATCAAGAGGCAAGGCTGAAGCAGATTGGTGACAAGGCCAGAGTGAGGCCAGGGCAGGGGCAAGCTGAGAGTTGCTGGAGTCTGGCACTGATCTGCAGTTCTGGTGGCATTGTGGAAATGTATGAGCCTTGAGTCACATGACTCAGGTTCTGCTCCATGATAGGCTGCTGCCACATGCCTTAGGGCTGACTCACTGCAGGCTCTGTTGTGTGCTGACTCACTACAACAGCTGAGTGAGCGGCTCTGGTTTGGCTGTGTGTTTGTCTCGCATTGTAGGCCTTGTCAAAACAGACTGCTGCTGGAGGTGTGGTTCTTCTGGAATCACACTGGCTCACGTGTTTTGGGGCTGTCCCAGAATACAATCCTTTTGGCAAAAAGGTAGAAAGATAAATATGATACTGAATACTTCCTTAAAAATTACTTCTCAAAACTGTATATTGGGTTATAGTCTATTATTTTGGAAACTCTCCAGTTCATGGGAAGCTTGGCTCCCTAGAGCAGTGCATGTAGCCAAGTGACTCATGTTGCTTATATAAAAAAGCAGACTGTCTCTAGTGATAAAAGCTTGACTCAGCAGTTTGGCTGACCTAGCAGCTAAAGAGTAGGTAATGTTTAGGAGAAGCGGGATCTCAGACAAATTTGAATTTTTTTTTAGAAATCTTTGATTAATTCCTAATCAGTGGAAACTGTGATGTTGCTCTCCTTTTCCTGCCCATCCTCCCACACCCATTCCTTCCTTTTCTTTCCTTCCCTTGAAATTATCTTTTTTGTTTTGTTCTTTTTTTCTGTTCTCCCCTTATGCTAGGGGGCTGCGTGATAAAATTAATAAAAAAATGTGGACAAAGTTGGGAAGAGTCCAGAGCAAATCAATAAAATGATAAAAGATTTAGAAAATGTGACCTATGAGGAAAGGTTAAAAAAATTGGGCACCATTTGAGAAAAAATGATTGAGGGAAGACATAAGTGTTTCAATTTATTAAGGATCATTATAAAGAGGACAATGATCTCCATGTCCAATGAAGATAGGACAAGTAGTAATTGGCTTTATCTGCACCAAGGGAGTTTTAGGTTAGATATTAGGAAAGCTTTCTAACTGTAAGAGTAGTTAAGCACTGACCTGGTATACTGAGGGAGGCTGTAGAATCCCCATCATTGGAGGTTTTTTAAAAACAATTTAGAGAAACCCAGGCAGCAATGGTCTAGGGTATATTTAGTCCTGCTTCAGTGCTGTGGGAGGGAGTAGGTGACCTCTCAAAGTACTTCCAGCACTATGTTTTAATGATTCTATCTCCACAGTGCAGTATGGCATCCAGTACAAGATTTATTGTTTTTAAGTACAATAAAATCACTGTTCACAAACAATAAAAACCCAACAGAATCTTTGCTAATGTTTGTTTTTTAAACCCAACAGAATTTTTTTTTATGGCAAGATATTACAAATTAAGGTCCATATAAGAAGGAACTTTAAAATAATGTTCATGAACCATAAAACAGGCTTAACTCCAAAAATTAAAATATGCAGTCACATTACAGTTTTGAGCCTTAGCAAGGACACTGTGTTGCAAACACAAAGGTGTGCCAAATGCAGCTGGATATAAGGAATGATTTGGAACATTTCCCTGCAGACTGAGGGTACAGCAGACAGAAACAGAGATAGAAATTAAAATCTAATACATTCAGATCTTTCTATGTTATATAGCTCAAGTAGTATGACAGAAGTTATTATACTGTACTCTTAATCTCAGTTCCCAACACACAAGACAGTCTCATAAGAATATGTTTGCATTGTTTCACATTTTTGTAACTTTGGAATGATTCCAAAGCAAGAGAGCACTATATTTTATATTGCATTATGTCTCTCCAAGCTCTTATGCAGATAGGGGGACGTGGGGGAGGGGACACCCATATTTCTTCTCAGATACAATTATCTTGTGTTGCAGATATTTTCTGCTTAGATATCACAGTAACTGATGTCTTGAATTAGATGAAATTAGATATATAAGTTCCCAGGACTTTCAGACACCTAGTACCCAAATTCAGTTGAATACTTCAAGTCACCTTTTTTTTTTATTAAAGATGTGTAAGTAATAGACAAAAAGATTAATCAAATATTGTATTTAAAACATTGCAAAATTCATCAAACAAGTTACTGGGCAAATATTATTTTACCAGCTCTATTCTACATAAGGTAGAAGGCAGAGAGTGCAATTATGGGTGTGTCTGCACTTGTAGCTGGCGGTGTAAATTCCTACTTGAGGACATACCTGTCCTACCTCTGAGCTAATGTGTTAAAAATAGGTGAGCTGTAGGAGGAACTAGCCATCTCAAGAGCGTGCCTTGTGTTTCAGATGGGTATAAACTCCGAGTGGCTTGCTGTTTTTGCTGCCACAGCTACTCTCTAGTTTTAGTGTGCTAACTCAATCAAAGCTCATGTGTGCAGGTCTGCCCAAGCTGGAAATTACACCTCCTGCTGTAGTGTAGGTGTAGCCTTAGGCCCTTGGGAGCCTACATGTCACTAAAAGTCAATGGGACATAGGTTGTAACATGCCTAAGTCACTTCTGAAAATGAGACTTGGGCTTGTAAGTAATTTAGGCCTTGTGATGTTGAGTGGACCAACTCCTAAACACCTGATAAAAATCTGAGCCTGTGTCTAAATGGATGTCAGACTACATCTCTTATTCATATGGTCTACAAGGCCCTTTCTCTGTATTGCAAAAACTGTTATGCCAACCTGCCTCCAGCTTATGTCTGTTCAGGAGATTTACAAGACCATCACTGGAGTTCTTTTCATGCATTCACCAACCTTTATTGTTTGGAGTCAAGCAGTAGAAAAAGAGCCAATGTTTTGTTTATTTTGTTGCAAAGTCTCTTTCCAGCCCAACTTGTTTGGCTTGCTTGAAGTATTTTATTTTTAAGATGTCTCTCTGCTCTCTTTTCACTGTTTAGTTTTGTTTTGGAAATATCTGATCCATCTGTATTTTTTTTAAGTTTCTTCATAAGGCTGTACAAAATACAATAACTTTGCTAATGCCCTTCATTGGCAGTTGCAATTGTTCTACTAATTTGTATGTCTTTTGTCATCCCTGGAGTAGTTTAGTATTAAAAACTGGAAATCCGTCTTCAGTTTCTTTATAGAAGGGATAGTTGTTGTTTTACCCATTGTTCCTTGTGTGTGTGCGTATTCATACACAGCCCACTTTAAAATAAATTGCTGGTGGGAACATCGAGGAGGGGAGGAAGATATATTCCCTCATGCAGTTTCTGCCCTGGAACATATGACTTTAGAATGCCGAGATTACAGTCCCCAACTTGGTAGCTAACCACCGCTATACACTTTGACAACTGATGTTGCATACATCTAAATCTGGCAGGTAAACAGTAAAAATTATCCTACAGATAAATTATTAGTAATTAGGAAATAATCTCTTTACAGGCAAGATTTTTTTTTAAAGTAACTCTATAAACTGTTATGATTCAGAGTTAGCTTTGTCAATGTGCATGTCTTCAACAATTTGCCAGGAGATTCCAATTTTTTTTTTCCTGAGAGTTGTCCTCCCATTGCCCACTTTCCATATATCATATTATGCCGAGCCTTATGCAGGATGATTAAATGTTATATAATTTGTTGCAAATATTTGCAAAAATCCCCAGTGGCTGGAGATGGGACTGTAGATGGGAAGGGCTATGAGTTACTACAGAGAATTATTTCCCAGGTATCTGTCCGATGGGTCTTGCCCAACTGCTTAGGGTCTAACTGATCGCCATATCTGGGGTCGGGAAGGAATTTTCCCCCATGTCAGATTAGCAGAGACCTTAGGTTTTTTTTGCCTTCCTCTGCAGCCTGGGGCACAGGCCACTTGCATGTTTAAACTAGTATAAATGGTGAATTCTCTGTAACTTGAAGTCTCTTTAAACCATTATTTGAAAACTTCAGCTAGAGGTTAGGGGTCTATTTCATTAGTGGGTGGGTGAGGTTCTGTGGCCTGCAATGTGCAGATCAGACTAGATGACATGATGGTCCTTCTGACATTAAAGTCTATGAATCTATGTTGTCATTAGGAAAATAAAAATAATAAAACCCTGTTGGTTCCTGAAGATTAAGGGGGGGGTTTCAAAACGTTAACACATGAAATTAATAATCAATTGTTTACAGAGACTTTTAAGGGATAGCAGATATTATTCCTAATTAAAAGTGACCCAACCTTTGTGATAATATATTACAACAGCTTTATTTAAGAAGACAAAATCCAACCCATAATATTTTCTATCTGACATTTAAGCAGCCATGATAATAATGGATATCTGTTTTGAAAGTGTCAAAGAAAGTGGAAAGAGCTTAAAATATTTTTCACATATACATCTATGCACACAGGCAGAATATGTGTAATTATATAAGCACACACAACTCTTCATTAAAAGAATATTAAGTCTGCAAAATCAAGCATCCACAATTTAGTAAATACCAGAATTAAGATTGCCTATCCATCCTTACACATGCCCTCTTGTGTGTGCGCTTTGCCTTGGACATGTATGAAGAAAGACAAGGACCTGGATCCATAAAGAAAGTTAGGTGTTGCAACTAGCACAATGCTAGGATACACTAAACCTGGGTTTGGTGCCTATGCTCCCTATGTAATGAATAGAGTGAGAAAGGTGCCTAACAATGGGATCCACAAAAGCCAGTACACGCAGTATGGAGCCACCTAACTTAGCAAGTGGGAGATGCTGACAAGAGGGGTATGTGTTAAGCCCTACCCCCTCACAGAGTTAGGAACCTAACTCCCACCTGCAGGGAGGCACCTATCTCTGCTTATGATCCATAACTGTGAATCCTACTTCTGGAGTTAGGCAGCTTGGGTGCTTTAGCAGTTTTCTGTCTGAATGAGTTAGGGCAATGGGGGAGGGGAGTGAGCTAGGCTTTGGACTGTGGAATATGCTGATGTGGGGGTCTCAATCTCTCCTATTGAAGCTGGTGCCCTTTAAGTAAATAATTAAATCCTTAAATATTAATTGGGCTAGAGAGTGACAAACACTCTAAAGCCCAGTAGCTAGGGAACTCACCTAAGGTGTGTTTGAATTCCTTCTACTCCTTTGGCAGATGGGAGAAATGAACCAGTATCTCCCACGTCCCGAGTGAGTGTTCTGAGCACTAGGATAAAGGCTCTAAGGGAGATCCCTCTCTTCTCTCCCTACCATTTTGTGTAGAGTTTGGCATGCTCTGAGCATGGCTACTGGATTGCCCCCACCTCCCCCAGTCAAGACAGGTGCTCCTCTGCCTATCTTCCTGCCTATTATCCTCTTTGTGGATCACACTGGGGCTTAGGCATGAGATAGGTGTCCAGACTCCTAGAGAGAGGCAGAAGTGTGCATGCTCAGAGGTAGAAATTTAGATGGCTAAGGAACTTTTACAGTGAACATTTAGGCACCAAGTGAGGGTTAGAAGGCAGCCGAATGGGGCTTTTGTGGATCACGGTAATGCCTAACACTGGAATTAAGTATCTAAGTCAGTGTGTGGATCTGGACCAAAAAGTGATTTAATTAGGCTGCAACATTTATTAACCTAATAAATCTTGGAACTATCTGACAATAACTCACACACTGCAGATCTTTGTTTGTTCATTAATTGTGTCCACATGATTGAGGGCTGATATCAGCCACTCACCCTACAGAGCTCCTCCCCATCTGTTTTTGGGACCCCACCACCTTCCTCTCCTGTGAGGGTTAAAGGGCTCGGAAAGGGGGTTGTTTCCTCATTGTACTAGACACTAAGAGCCCAAATCCTGTTCCTCAGATTCTTAAGGGGATTCCTTCTCTTAAGCCCACTTCCAACTCCCATTTTTCAGGGAACCAGATCCCAGTGTAACAAGTACCTGCACTGGACACCTCCACAAGGAACTGCTAGCAATTAGCTGAGCTGCCTCACTCCCACTCTAAGCTGGGGTCACAGCTACTTCACAGTTCCCTCCCTAACATTGACCAAAAGTGTATCCACTCCTCAGTCAGAGAAGTAATTCAGATACAGAGTTTGGAGGGTAATTACATACCCTCTTTATTCCTAATATTTCACACATCTTCTAGCCTTGTCAAGCCCTAGAGTCCTGGCGTCCCTCCATTTCTTAATGAATTCTTACTAATAAATTAGGTCCAGTCATGGAACATGCCTGCTTCCTCAGTCAGTTGCAAAATACCCTTCCCCAGGGCATACCCAGTGTGTGAAATTGAAGATCGCCAAAGACACAGTTCATGCAAAGTAATCTTCTTGGATGATTCAGCCATCCTAGCCAGCTCCTGCAAACTTGCCAATTTATTAAGAGTGAGCAGCGATACCTGCCTCATTGTATCTAACTTAGTATCCAGACAAGCAAACCTAGTGAGTATGCGGGGAGGGAGCTGTTGGTTTCTTCTGATGGCAGTATTCCTATCTTACTAGCCAAAGTGCAATGAAATGAACAGCCTTGAATCCTGCTGAATCCACCCTAGTTGCATGTAAAAGTGTATCCCAGTGGCCCATCACCTGCAAAGCTGATTTTAACTAATCAGTAACTCCTGGGCTCAGGTTATTCTGTGTTAGGTGGGGAAAGGGTATTGGGCCCCCTTCCCAGCCATGGGATGCCCTCTCTAGGGAGTCTGTCTTTACCCCTACACTGCATGTATATGAGGAAACTATCTCCCCTTTTGGAGACCCTTCCCTGGGGTCTGATTCCTCTCTCTGCCTTGCCTAATGGGGGGCTCCCTGACAGAGGTGTACCCCCAATATCCATGGGGTATCCATAACCTCTGTAAAGGTTCCTATATGACAGATGGCAGCCTCATGGCTCCTGCATATGTGCCTTGGGGTTCTCCACCCTCAAGTAGGAATCACACTATGTGTCTTATTCCTTCTCTTCCTCAGTTCTCCTACTTTTGTCTAGAGTGTTAGCCACATCCATGCAGAGTTGTGCCTCCATCTTCCCACTTTCAGCTGGGTCTTAGCTGCAGCAACACTCAGCTATGCCTCAGTTTCCCTGTTAAGTGAAAGTGGTTGACTGACTCTTATGAGTAGGCTTCCTCTCTCCTCCCCTTACAGAGACTTCTACACAAACCTGCCTCACTGATGACTGAGACTACTACCTATGTACAGCTTGCCACACTGTACAACACGCTAATCTTCATTCAGGGGGAGCTCTGTCTGTGGCCTTTGGATCAAAGATGTTAGAAGATACCAAAATTTAAGGTTTCCAAAGCACCCTTCATTATGTTCTCTTGTGCACATGAATTGACGGTCTTTCCCTGACTGACTTTCATGGGCCTTTTCCCGTTAAGTAAGGTGGTATTATTAAACTCATTTCACAGATGGGAAATCAAGACAGATTTGAAGCCAACCCTGGTGTGTGTGTGTGTGGGGGGGGAGGGGGGTCACTAAGGCCCCAATCCTGCAAATGCATATGTATGTGTTTAACTTTACTACCATGATTTCAATAGGACTACTCATAGTAGTAAAGTTAAGCCACATGCATGTTAACAGGATTCTGGTCTAATTTTGGTGCATCAATGATTGGGCTCTTGAAATACTTAAGACCTGATTTTTCAGAAGTGCTGAGCACCGATAGCTCCCACTGACTTCAATTTCAACTCCAGGTGAGTCATGAGTGCTCAGCATTTCTGAAAGTCAAGCCCTCCGTGTGTCAAATTGGATACTCGGAAAGTGAGGAATACACATTTAATGGTCACCTCCAAAAATATGGAGGTAAGAGACTTGTCCAATGTTTTTCGGGATGTCTGGAGCAGAGGCAGGGATAAGCAAACTCTCAGAGGTGGCATTTGAGTGTCTTAATCACAATATCATCCCTTTGCCACCTGAAGTCTTCTGCATCATTCACCAGACCCTTTCCAACTCCTGCAACAAATGAGGTCCTACAATCAACAGTCTCATTCCCTATACAACCCTTCCCCATTCACCATCTATCATGGTCACTCTTCCTCTATTTATACTACATTTCTTAATCTGTCCTATGATTTATAATCAAAATATCATCCACATTAACAAAACAAAATATTTTAACCTTCTAACTCAAGAGACTTCATCATCAGAGAAGTCCAGCTATGAAATAGTCAATTGCTTATATGCCAGTTGGTAACTTGGCAGGATACCAGCCATCCAATTTATGAAGCCAGATGGGACAATTATACAGAAGTACTGGGGAAATGGTGTGATTAAAGGTTAATCTAATGATAATATATCAGATGAACCCATAAGGGGTTCGGTTGAGGCTGGCAATAAGAAATCATCATTATAGGTGTACACATAATCAATTAAGGTGACCCAATATATTAAACAAAGTGAGTTCACAAACTAGCTGTGATATGAACCTTACTTTTTATAAGTTGTTAACCAAGATCAGCTGCATTAGAACACTCATCCAACAAATTAACTTAAAACTTACCAGTGATAGTCAGCTGCTAGCTACATAAACTAACATAAAATTCTATTTTAGCGAAGCTGTAATATAAAATCATCAGTGAAGTCATTCTGCAGTGTATACTGAGAATAATAAAACTGTTTAATTGCACTTCACATTCAATATTGAGAATATCTTATCTTATTTAGAGCTGTGTGAATAATGGATTTTTTGGTTCACTCATAATTCAAAAATTCAGGAAAAAAATTCTTTTGGGTCTAACTGAAAGCATTTTTAAAAAAATAGTGAATCAAAAAATAAAAATGAAAACAATTAATTTCAGGCCAAATGAAACATTTTGTTTCACCCAAAAAGAAACATTTCATTTTGATTTTGAGTATTAATACTTTTTTAATTTTTCAAAGGAAATTCCAAAACAAAAACTACTTAAAATGAAAAAAAAAAAGTCAAAATGAAACCTTTTTTTAACCAAAACAATATGATTGACACAAATTTGCAAAACATATCAGTGTTACCAAAACTGCATTTTTTTGGGGGGGAGGGGAGGAATGGATCAAAAACATCATACAACTATCATTTTAATTTCTGAGAGCTCTTGTGATAAACAAAACCAAAAAAACTGTATAGTTCCTAAAGTCAGAGTTTCTGTTCAACCTCACAATTCTTAATGCTTTAATCCAGTGTTAAGATAAAACAAAATTGGAGCCCTGTTGTTAAACATTCTCTTTAATTCATTGGACTTCTGGAATTAAATCCTAAAGCATACAGATGAAAGGCCTGCAGCAGAGAATTTAGGATAGGATGAATAGTGCCTCTAAGTAACTAGTAAAAAGTACAAGATAAATATGTGTAATGAAAGAATAAAAAAAAATATATCATAACTGACTAGCTATTATACAAACAGAATAGGAATAAAAACTATTAAAGTATAAAAGAGACACAATGGAAAATGCATACAAATCAATGGGAGTGCTTAAGTAAACACATTGCTTACTAGAATGAATATAAAAGAACAACATATTGGATTCCACAATATGCTAGTTTAGGTTATGGCAAGTAATACAAAGATTAAATAAAATACTAAAGGTGTTTTCTAATATGAATGATACAGTAACATTGCCAGCACAGTCAATTGACAAATGGAATAATTTCTGTTACTAAGGTTCATAGCATAACATAGCATATTCAAACACTGAATAACAAATTTGGGAATATTCAACCTGATTTCTACACCTATTTGTATTATTACAAATACAAATATATTTATAGTAGTATATGTATTATTAAATATATTCGTATTATGGTGATGCCTACAGACCTCAATCAAGGATCAGTGTCTCATTGTGCAAGGTAATGTACATATTTTAAAAAGAGAGTCTCTGCCTCAGAAGCTCAGAGAAATCTGAATTGGTTCTGGAATCAGCTAGAAAGTAAATATACTAATAATTTCCAAAGAAAAGACAAAAGGCTTGGGATTTTCAAAGGGGCCCAATGGATTTAGTTGCCTAAATCCCATTGAAATCAGTAGGAGTTGGGGACCTGAATTCCTTTGGGTCCCTTCAAAATTCCAGCCTCTGGTCCCAATTCAGGATGGCATCCTCATCCATGAAAGCAATTACTCAACTGTTTAACTTTTTCCTCATGGTGTCATTACAGGGAAGACTACAGATATGTCTATTAAATACACATCTCTGACAGCAGCATGTAGGGTATGTGTAGCTACACATAATAGAGAACGGCAATCTGCGTCCTGCCAGAGCCTTTTCCTGCTTCTGGAGTCTTTCCCTGTTGCAGGAAAAGGCTCTTGCAGTGGGACACTACACTCCTAAAAATAACAGCGTAGACAAGGGAGATGCTGCATGGGTGTGCAGAGAGCCATGTAGAGTAAGTAGCCTAAGGGTTCAGGCCAAGGGCAGGTGGAGGGTCCACAGCTCCTGGTCCAGTCCGGCTTCTGACTTGGCTGGGGCGGGACCTCTGGCAGAAGGGGTAGGGCCACGGGTAGGAAGAGGCCCCTGGCACCCCCACTTTTGGGAAGGCTCTGCCACCACTGGTTGAGGCACTTCTTTACTCAGCTAAGCAGTGCTTCATCATCTACTCTGCTGTTTATATCCATGCGAAGGGTGTGTGCAGTGTGTGTACTCTACATGCTGCTGTAAAGAGTCTGAAGTGTAGACATGTCCTTAAAGCTGTCTGGGTACCCTAAATGTGCATTTCCGTGCCTTGTCATGTTGTTGTTGTTTTTCCTTAACCTTAACTCTGAAGTTCCTGAGTTTATAATGCTAGTTTTGGGGGTATTACAACATCCATACCATGTATTGAACCCTAAATTATTGGCACGTACTCTCAACCCTAACTCCATCTAAACACAGTTTTATCTGGGCTCTAATAAGGACCCAATCCACCTCCCCTTGAAGTTGACAGGAAGACTTCTAGTGATGTCAGTGATAGCTGGATCTGGCACTCACAATGTCAACTCTTGCTTTGCATTTTATCCCTCCGCTAATACAAACCAGTATATTATTTAGTTTTTTTTTTTTTTACAACTGCTGTTCACTAAGCTTAACATTCTAAAGATTTTTTCCAGTTATCTCCACATCCTTTCCCCATACAGTGTGCTGAATGGTTTGGTTCTTTGCTCTCAGACAATTTTTCATGTAGCTACTGAGAACTACATTTGCCATCTTCTGAACCATTCACCAAAGCAATCTGAATCCTTTCAGATTCAGCAACATTGTTCCTCATTATTTGCTCCGTGGTGGAAACTCACTCCATCACAAATTGTGGGAACACAATGAAGACCTAAAAATCAAACAAACATCTACCAAGTGTCATGCTGTCTGGAGTGTCTCATGACTGTGAGTGCCAGACTCAGGTCAGTCTGTCAAAAAGCAGGACAAAAATGCCAAACTGCTTGTATGTTCTAATTAGATTTCACCAACCCAGTAACAAGTGTGAAATATAGCCGTCTTACCATGGAGTCATAGACAGTCCCCTTGGACATTCCAGTCTATTTTGCCACCCAGGCAAGCTGGACTTTGTGACAGGTAGTCACTTACACCAAAAATTACATTAATATTTAGGTTAGTCCCAGTCCCAAAGGGCCAGTGACTTACAAATGTTCTCTGATCTCAAACCAAAGACAACGCTTGTAGCCAATCCTGTTATTAAACTAACTAAAGGTTTATTAACTAGGAAAAAGAAATGAGTCATTTACATTTAAATCAGGCAAACATACACACATAAATGAGTTACAGTCTTAAATTCAAAAGGTAATAGAAGCTTCTATAATAAGCAAACTTTTATGTCCTTTACGGCTAATCTAAGCCAAGCAGTTTGGAGATCTGTTGCTTATGTTTGGGAATCTTTGCCCCTCAGAGTCCAGACAGCATAAAGATACCAATTTCTTCTTAACCGGCATTTTTATTCCCGTCGCCCTAGAGTCCAAGCTGAAAAGAGGAGCAGTCTGATTTCCAGCTATGCATTTAATAGTATTCACTTGAGGCCTAGGCATGAGCTGGCACCTGGTCTACCAGCATCACAACTAGTATAGAACCCTAAGGAACATTCTAGTCAATACCATTAAAAGCCACTCCAAAACCTCCATAGGTAACACAGTGAAAACAAAGGGTCTGATTCTCTTTTCACTTGTTCTGGTGTAAAGAATTCCACTAAACTCAGTGGTTTTACATTGGGGTAAAAACAGTGTAAATGAAAAGATAAATGGGCCCAAGATGAAAAACAAATTAAAGTATTTCTATTATTCCAAAAGCTGGAATCAGCATTCAAGATATGCCTACACAAGCCTAAAGTCAAATATGTCTAAAGCTAAACAAGAGCAATCTTCTACATAACCAGTTAAAAGCCTGATCTGCAACTCTTAATCAAATAGCACAGATATTGCTAGTCAGTGGGATTAAGGTTTGCATAAAACGGTCCCATTCACGCCATATTATATTCATAGAGAAATAAAGCAATGTCAGAAACATAAAAGCTGTTTATTTTCCAAGCAAGACAAATTAATTTGCAACAGGAATAATAGGAATTTGCAAGAGGCCCTGTCCTCCACAGCAGTACTGCAACCCTCCACTATCCGCTCCCAGCTACTTTACAATGCTGCCAGAGCTTCTTATGGTAATACCCTCTCTGACCTACTGACTTGGGACGTGCTCCTCCAACTTATTTGAGGTAAGGAGGGGATTTTCCATAGCATAATGGGAAAGTCAATGCAGCATAATATTAAATTAACATTTATGCAGATTTACAGCGGAATTGTTGGAAAGGCTGAGGCGTGTCTAGATCTCCAGCCTACGTCCTTTCCACCCAGGAATTCACAGACCAGTAGAGGGCTGTTTATGGGTTCATGGACAGAATGAATTGTGTTACAGTGGCCCCTCTCTCATGTAAAAGTGTGAGATTCAAGAACAGAAACTCCATAACACACAAAGATTTCAACAGGACAACGTACCCCATAGAAACATAAAAGCAACAGATTGTTGCTGGAAGACTAAGTGAAGAAAGTGAGCAAGAAGTGAAAAGTGAGGTGTATAACGAAAGATATAACTTACAAAAACAATTACAAATGAATAACATCACTTTGATAAGAGCCTGGGAGACAGGCTAGGTAGCAGACTTATAATAGGGTAAGGAGAAAAAGGAAAGGGATTGGGAGGAGAAATCAGAAGACCTGTTTTGGAACGACTAAGTTTGAGAAAGCAATGGCTCGTCCAGGAGATATTAGAGACACAGCTGGAAATGTAAGACTGAACAAAAGAGGACAGGTCAAGAATCAAAAGATAGAAATGGTAACTGAAGCCATGGGTGAAGATGAGCTTGCATAAAGAGACTATATAAGAAGGGAAGAGAAAGGAACTGGGTACAAAACACTGAGTGACCTCAACAGATAGGGAAGGCAATGAACCAGCAAATAAAACATTAAAGGAGCAGTCACTGAGACAGGAGAACACTGAAGCATGGAAGACATGAAAAGAGAGAAAGTAGAAGGGAACAGAGTGACCAATCATCCAGTGCAGCAGAGAGCAAGAAACAGGAACTGAGACATGCACTTTACAATATTCGATATTTGAATATGATAATGCAAATATTCCTACATTGATTACCTGATGAATTAAGAGTACTTGTTATCATGAATATCTGCATACCGCATGAACAGCATTCCTTTGCAGAAACATATACTATAATGAGCATAATGCTAGGTAATCGAGTATCTTCCTCCAAGGAAATATTTACACCAATTACATTCACCCATTTTTTAGTCAATACATTTACATAATTATATAGTACAAGACACTATATTTTTTGCCAAAACTAGGTTGCTTGAGGAGTTTTATGCTGTCTGTATAGAACAAGGTGGGCAAACTACAGCCCGCGGGCCACATCTGGCCTGCCAGCTGATTTTATCTGTCCCTCAAACTGGGGAGCAGGTTCTGAGGCTTGGCCTGGTCTCATGCTCCAGCCAGTGAGTGGGATCAGGGGGCTCTCTGTGCGTGCGACAGCTCATGGAAGCAGCAACATATCCCCTGCTCTGGCTCCTACATGTGGGAGCAGCCAGAGGGCTCCGCACGCTGCCCCCGACCCAAGAACTATCCCTGCAGCTCCCATTAGCCAGGAACTATGGCCAATGGGAGCTGCAGGGGCAGCACCTGCAGATGGGGCAGTGTGCAGAGCTTCCTGGCCATGCCTCCACATAGGAGCTAGAGGAGGGACATGCCGCTGTTTCTGGAAGCTGCTTGAAGTAAGTGCTGCCCAGAGCCTGCAACCCTGATCCCCCTCCCACCCTCTGAACCCCTCAATCTCAGCTCAGAGCACCCCAAGCCCCTCATCTCCAACCCCACTCCATAGCCTGCACCCCCATCCAGAATCCTCCCCCCTCCCCCATCCCAATCCCTATCCTAGCCCTGATCCCCCTCCCACCCTCTGAAACCTTCAGTCCTAGCCTGGATCACCCTCCTAAACCAAATCCCTTATCCCCAGCCCCACCCCAGAGTCCACACCTCCAGCCGGAGCTTCCCCCCACCCCACCCTCCTGCCCCAGCCCAGAGCCCCATCCTGCACCCTGAACTCCTCATTTCTGGCCCCACTCTGGGGCCCACACCCCCAGCCAGAGCCTTCACCCCCCTCCCCCCACAACCCCAATTTCATAATCATTCATCCCCCGCCATACAATTTCCATACCGAGATGTGGCCCTCAAGCCAAAAAGTTTGCCCACCCCTGGTATAGAACACAATCTTAAAAAAATCAAAATGCTATTTACAGAAAGACGAACTGAACAGATCTGTTATGAAGACTGGGAAGGAATTTTTTTTTTTCAGATTGTTCAGTGTACAAGAAGTATGTTCACTGCTGAAAATAAGATTTGTTGCTTGACTTTTGCATTTCCAGGAAAGATATGGCGATTCAATGTTATTAAACAACTTTTGAAACAGAGCCCTTCATTTAATTTAGAATGATTGAGAGGATACTTATGTATACTTCTACATAGGGCTCAGCTTCATAAACAAAAACAGTAGTGTGAACTTTTCAAATTGCCCAAGTAATCGCAAGCTATTAGTGTGTGTAAGAAGAGAATAAAATAAGTGTATTAATTAAACAATATTTTTGAGGGCAGCAAGGAGAGCATGTCTGTGAAAATTGGCCTTGTGGGAGAATTAAACTGGTTTAGAATGAACAGGGGTATAGTATTTTTAAACATAATCCTGAAATAGAGCTAATTCAAAATTTTATGTGAATCTTTGATTAAATGTGTCAAGGTTGAATCTCTGTGATACTTCTGTGTTCACCTCAATTTATTAGCTTTGATCCTATATTTAAAAAGTCACTTTATATCTATAGTATTATATGGACAGTCACAATAAAGAACTTAGGCCAGAAGAAGTCTGCAGAACTATTTGGATCAAATAAAAGGTTTTATAGGGTTATTAAAGACAGAGAAAATTATCCACTAGTTATTTTTTAAAAGAAAAAAAAAGCAGATCTCATAGATACAAATGTGATGATGTGGTGTTAGATTATCCCCAAATACCTATTGTAGCACCAGATACTTGTTTCATTCATTAGTTTATTAGAGGCTGGGGAGGTGGGAAGATGTGTGGGGAGGCAGTGCTGTAGAGGATGAGTTCCCAGCCTTAGAAAGACATTGTGGGAGATATTGAAAAATGTAAGTAAAATCTTCATCACAATCTGAATTTTTGAAGGGCCGGAGCCACAAAATTTGGATCTGGATTTTGAAACTCTGCCAATCAAATCCACAAATAAAAAGATCAGAGGACTTTAAATCCAGAATTTTGGTTTAGCACCATTATAGAAATGTGGAGGCTGTCACAAAATGTTGACTTGTAACAGACTTTGGATTGTGAACCACCTCCCATTCAATGGTGTTTCCGTTCAGGGATTTGATTTAGGTACAACTTTAATTTGAAATAATAAAAGATCCATTAAACCCAAGGTTATTCATCTTTGGGAATGCTGGTCGTTCATAAATTGCTTAAAATATGTTGTATGAGTTTTTGCTGGTTGATTACTTTAAAATGCAGTTCTGCTCTGCAATGTGAATGTATAAAAATGCATTGTGGGTGTGACAGGGTGGTGGTGTTTAGGAATACAGGGCTCATCTGTTAGTCACCCTAGGCACAGGTGATAAAACCCTGCATTAAGATTCACTGTAATTACTAACTAATGGTGCTAGCAGGTGAGGCCAATTAAGTCCAACAAAGCTATAAGAGGTGGAAGCCAGGTTAGGGGCTTACAGGGAAATGTAAAGCTTAGGCTGATGGTGTAGTTTTGTGACTATCAATAACACAAATACTCCTTCACTCTGGGACATAATTTGGATACTAACTCAAGGTCACTGTGTTCTATCTTGGCCTGCTAACAGTAGGTTTTCATGATTATTTATTTTTAATGACTCTGGATCTAATGTGCTTTGTTTAATGCTTTTCCCTCTAACTTCAATCCTGCCATCTCATTTTCAGATTTGAAAGTAATACGACTTTCTTCTACCACAGAGAGTTTATCCATATTTACTTATATACTCAGTTCCAACTTCGCTGTCTTCAAAATCAACTTTCAGAAGACTGGGCAGACTTGCACTAGTGTAAATGACTTGAAAGGTTAAGAAACCTTTATATATAGAATCTAGCTTACTCTCCTATAGTTGCTTTTAGTTAAGCACAGCCAACAGGAATAAAAAGCACTAAAAGTTTTAGTGGAATAAGAGGATAGGACTTTGAATAGATAAAAGGTACAGATTTGTTCTAAAGATGGTACTATTTTTACATAAAGCACATTCTCCCCTAGATAGTGACTAAGTGATTTATAAACTAGAATTTAAGCCGTGTCCATTCCCTGTAGGTAAGTGCACCATCATACAGAATTGTATGAAATCTTACGTTTCTATTTTTAGCATTTATTGCTTTCAATTCGTGCTACTTGGAGGATTATGAGAGTCACTTAGCATACTACAGTTCTCAATGAATAAACTATATAGGTTTAAAAGAAGGGCATTTACAAATAATTACCTCCTACAGACCATCTATGTTGTTATCAAGGGGCTTGTAACCTATGAGGCTTTACCCTTCTCCTGTGCCTTTTGGTGCTCTATGGAGTGAGACCAATGTAGAGCTTTTCAAAACACACTGCCCCTTTTCCCTTCTACCTACAATAAGTAAAAGTAAAATCAATGTTTGAAAGTGTGTGTACCTCCAAATATTTCATTTAGTTGTTAAAGATTTCTTACATAAATCTTCAGTAGATCTGTTGTTTGGGTGAGCTAGTGAAAAATACCAACACAACACTTGTTTTAATAGTCTTTTAATTAACTTTTTATTTTTCTACTTATAAAGGGAATATAAAGGGGATAAATATATTGAAAAATGTTAAATCTTAGAAATTAAATTGGCAGTTTCAGGACGAGATGCTATGTCTATTAGTACAAGCAGGAAGAACATCAAAATAAAATAAAAAAAAAATACTTTCACTTTCCCACTTTTGTGTGTTGCTTTCTCCATTGATATTCTCTCTGGTCTCAATCCTGCAAACACTTACGCAAGTAAAGTTAAGCACATGCTTAAGTACTCCTTTGAAGTCAATGGCATAGTCACATGGATAAAGTTATTCATGTGCATCAGGCGTGGGGTCTAAACTAGTATTCATTAATGCTTTGGGTCAGCAAGGTACTTAAACACACTTCTGACTTAAAGTACAATAGTCCCTTTGACTTATAAGAATACTCACATGATTAAATGCTTTCCTTAATCAGCCTCTGATATCTCACTGTAAATTATTACAGTGGCATTGCTCACTCCCACCCCCCCCCCCATCAGGGTCAGTGGTGTGATCTTTGTGTGAGCTATTTATTCTATTATCTGTTTTTTACTAATGTCTTTCAGTTTTCAGCAAAGTGATACTGACTTTCCAGAGCAGATTACCAATAGCGGGTCATTTGTTTTGGTTTGCATTAAAGTAATGTTTATATGCAAAAGGTTCAGCATCTGAGTAGAGTGATATATTTTTCAAGTATAAATACTGTTGGCCTGATCTTCAGAGGCAGGGGAAAGTTCAAGATAAAGGATAAAGATAAAACAGAAAAGGACTGGGGGTATGAGAGAGAGAGAGAGAGAGAGAGAGAGAGAGGAAAAGAGAAGATGATAAAAGAAGAAAAATCAGAAGTTTATACCAGGTGAGGGGAGGAAAGATGATTTAGCAATTAGGGCACCACTCCTGTGATTCAAGAGGCCAGTCTTTAATTCTCTTTTCCACTGCAGACATCCTGTGTGACTGTGGTTGGGCAAGTCATTTAGTCTCTCTGGGCTTTGGTTCCCCATCTGTAAAATGGGTATAATAGCACTTCCCTACCTGACTAGGGTGTTGCAGATAAACACATTAAAGATATGAAGTGGCGGGATACTATAATAATGGAGAGAAGGGGGCATATAAGTACCTAAACTAGAGATGGAGCAGACTGTGTGCATTGGCTAGAGTAAGAGATGACATCAGGCAGGTTGGGGTAAGAGGTATACTGTGTTTAAAATTCCTTCTCAAATCAATGAGAAGGGATTTCAGTGGTGGCAGCACAAAGCAATCCCTGCCAAAGTGAGGTGAAACATTCCCAGAGAAAGCAGAAACCCAGATGAAATATACCTGATCTGGGGTCTCAATCTAAATATTAAATTGCGTGAGGTCAGTTGAAGGATGTGAGAGAGAGAGAAAGCTGAGTTATGTTCACTTTACTACTCAAGCATGTTCTATTTTCAGCTCTGAAGAAACGAAGCTATTTCATAAAAATCACAATCTGTTTTTTCTTATACATGTATATACTATTAAATGGATGGAAGACTAGATGGCTCAAGGTATGGATGATGGAATCTAACGTCTTACTACTTGTTTGCTCTTCAAACATAGTGCAAGTAACTAGTAACCAAAGTTATCACACCTGCAAAGTTTGGTACCCTAAGTGGAATGATCTCGGAGGTATGTGTTTCCCCTACACTGTTCATCACAAAATCCACTGATGCAGTTGACACTAACCAGCAACTTTTTTGAAGGAACAGCTCAAGGGCAGTCTGAAGAAGCTTTCTGGTGCTCCTGATTTGTAAGATAAATAGACACATCAGTCTCCTGAGCTGCTAAATTGGACCTTTTCACCTGAATTACGTTTATGTGCAATCTCCATTTTGGATTTTCTGCTGCTTTTTTATTGATCCTTGAGAGACTGATTTTAGTTAGTAGCTGCTAGTGGAAGGGCTAGAAGGTAGAAAATGTTCTTGTTCAATTTTATGTAACGTTTCTTTGTGTACTTGAAGGGTTTAGCCAAAATTTCTACAGAATGTGCTCAGGACACAGGTCTTATGCTCATACTGTAATTCAGAGACACCAAAACTAACTTTGTAAGGAACAACATCATGCACTGCTCTTCAGGAAGGACTATTCCCATGCCAAATTGGAAGTTTCCACTGAAAAGCAAAGTTTTTTTTTCATTATCTGAAAATGGCTTTTTGTATTTAAGGTACTTCTATGACTCCGCATTATCATAGTAGCTAAATAACTTACCTTCTTTACTGTATTTACCCAAACAACACTCCTGGGAGATAGGCAAGTACTATTTATTCCCATTTTACATTACTAAGAACAAAGGCACTGGGAGACTAAATGACTTGCCCAAGCAAGTGGTAGTGCAGGGTCTTGAACACAGGTCTCTAAAATCCTGGTCTCTTAACCACTGGGTCATCCTTTCTCTCCATGGAAAATGGGATCATGACTCATAGAAAATATTTTACCTTCTTAATTATAGGAGCTTTATGGCTTCCATTCTGAGTTATGCAGTTCCTTCCCTTAATATTATCTTGAACTTACTGTGTAAGAGCACCTCTCATATGAATGTCTCAAGTGCTATAGTTTTAAACCAGGGATTGGCAACCTTTGGCATGCGGCCTGCTAAGGTCAGCCCCCTGGTGGGGTGGGGTGACGTTATTGACATAAGCGGGGACCATATAGATCATTGTTGCAAGCAATGTCCTGTAGTGGCATCAAATATTATATAAAGAGGGTCAAATGAGGTGTCTAAGACAAGGTTATGGTTTGCTGATTATGATTATGCCATCTATATGTGTGTATCATTTTTGTAGTTGAAGTTATGAATATTAGCTCTGTACTGTCTGTATTTCAAACTTATGCCGTGCTTCTGGGTGACACCCCAGACAAGTTGGTATAAGCTCTGCCTAGCCTGCTTGATGGCCCATTAAGGACCATCAGCTACACAACTGACCCATTGAGAGAAGGCAGACATGCCTTGTGACTCAGCAAGGTGTTCAGGGACATGCCTATGGACAGAATTCTGTGGTTTTTCCAGGCCAAGTGATGGACAGCTTGTCTTTGGAACAAACAAAGAAAGACCACATGGCATGAGAATATAAAAAGCAGCTGCAGCTCCTCCTTCTGGTCTTCAATCCTGCTTCTTACCTCTGGAGGAACTTGGCTACACTGAAGCATTGAACAAAGGACTGAAAGACCCATCCCAGCTGTGGATGTACTCCAGAGACTTGATTTGAACCTGCAGTTTATTCTATCACTGCAGCAAGCCTGAACCAAGAACTTGGTTATTACTTTATGTAGTTGATTCCATTTAATCAATTCTAGTTCTCATCTATATCTATTTCCTTTTATGAATAAACCTTTAGATTTTAGATTCTATAGGATTGGCAATAGGGTGATTTGTGGGTAAGATCTGCTTTGTATATTGACCTGGGTCTGGGGCTTGGTCCTTTGGGATCAAGAGAACTTTTTTTCTTTTACTGGGGTATTGGTTTTCATAACCATTTGTCCCCATAACGAGTGGCACTGGTGGAGATACTCGGAAACTGGAGTGTCTAAGGGAGTTGCTTCTGTGACTTGTGGTTAGCCAGTGGGGTGAGACCAAAGTCTGCTCTGTTTGGCTGGCTTGGTTTGCCTTAGAGGTAGAAAAACCCCAGCCTTGCGATGTAACTGCCTTGCTTGAAGCAATTTGTCCTGAATTGGCACTCTCAGTTGGGTTCCACCAGAACCAGCATCGTTACAGCGGGACAGGACGGTTTGTTTACCTGCCATGTCTGCAGGTTTGGCGAATCACAGCTCCCACTGGCCGCGGTTCATTGCTCCAGGCCAATAGGGGCTGCAGGAAACAGTGGCCAGCACATGCCTCGGCCCATGCTGCTTCCCACAGCCCCCATTGGTCTGGAGCCAGTCAAGCTGAGATCTGCCAAACCTCCGGACGCGGCAGGTAAACAAACCGGCCTGGCCCTCCAGGGGGCTTACCTGGGCTGGCCACATGCCAAAGGTTGCCGATCCCTGTTTTAAACATTACTTAAACCTGTAAACATAGGAATGTGTATTAGGGGAAACTGTGGTAAACAGAATTTAAGAGTGAATTCAGCTTCCGTTAATGTAAAGGTGCCCATTGACGCCTTGAGTAATTTTATGAAAACGGATTGAATTAAGAATTTCTGGAACCCTATATTGACTGATTCTGCGTCATGTGCCTGTATTTTTACAGGAGATATGTATACACAGTCTCTCCTCTTATTCTGTCTCATGTTGACTTTCTTACTCATTAAATGTATTTTACTAGCCTTTTCACCCACCAGCTTAATCTGAACCGAGACAGCTCCTTTTTCTTTTCTGACCACTAACATCTCCCCAGCCATAGCTGTGATCACTTTGATGATGTCAAGTAGGCCAGTCAAGTTGTTACTTAAAAATATATCTTTGTGAACAGCAGTGGGCAACTAGAAGCTGTGTTGTGGACAAACTGCTAGCCAACACATTGGTTTCCTTATGGCCATAGCCAACAATCTCCCAGGAGTATAAGCCCTCAGTGCCGGATACCGGATGGTTTTTATTTTAATATACTGTTAGATAAGAAAACTCTCTTACGAATAAAGGGTAGATAATTTTGTATTTCCTTTCTTCCTTGTATGATAGGCAATGGGGATGAATTAACACTGCTTGTAGGACTATCATTTACTAACCTCCTGGTTTTGTGATACCTTTGCGACCTTAATATTGTATTAAAATAGTTGCTTACCTTCAACTAGCACTTGTCTGTGCACAGAAGCTGTTTAACTAAACAGGTTAAAACTAACAACTTATATTGTGTTAGCTGTTTGGGTAAACGAACACCAGGTTTAAATTGAATTAATAGTGTCAATAAGAATTATCACTGTTTTTAAAACACCTTTAGTTAAACTGGTACAACTTTGTGTGTAGACCAAGACTTAGAGTTTGTAAGGACTTTAAGATGAACAGGTCAACAAATTTGTTACACACACTAACTATTTGGTGCTGTGTGTGTGTGTGTGTTTACATACTATATAGTAAATTCATTATTTTAATGAGGAAAGTAAATGCAAAGCAGAACAGAAAAAACAAAACTGACACATGCATTATGGGATCTTTCTTTCACACAGAAATACAAAATGACAGTGTTTAAATCTAATTCAGAGATATATTTGTGTGGTGTAAATAAGTCTTACATAATTTTATTACTTAGTGGTGATCCTGACTGTCATTGCTGATGGTGGAGAGTTGATGGTTGTATTGAATTATATGGACTGGGGTCTTGATTAGCACAATGAAGGAGTCATTCAAGAGAAATACCATGTGCACTCAAATTCTTGCTTCTGTCAAAAAGGTTATACAATCATTTTGGACACAGTTTGTGATCTAAGGAAAGATGATTAGGCTCAGGGAAGACTTGATGTCATAAATATAAAGGGAAGGGTAAACCCCTTTGAAATCCCTCCTGGCCAGGGGAAAGCTCCTCTCACCTGTAAAGGGTTAAGAAGCTAAAGGTAACCTCGCTGGCACCTGACCAAAATGACCAATGAGGAGACAAGATACTTTCAAAAGCTGGGAGGAGGGAGAGAAACAAAGGGTCTGTGTCTGTCTGTATGCTGGTCTTTGCCAGGGATAGACCAGGAATGGAGTCTTAGAACTTTTAGTAAGTACTCTAGCTAGGTATGTGTTAGATTATGATTTCTTTAAATGGCTGAGAAAAGAATTGTGCTGAATAGAATAACTATTTCTGTCTGTGTATCTTTTTTGTAACTTAAGGTTTTGCCTAGAGGGGTTCTCTATGTTTTTGAATCTAATTACCCTGTAAGATATCTACCATCCTGATTTTACAGGGGGGATTTCTTTATTTCTATTTACGTCTATTTTTTATTAAAAGTCTTCTTGTAAAACACTGAATGCTTTTTCATTGTTCTCAGATCCAAGGGTTTGGGTCTGTGGTCACCTATGCAAATTGGTGAGGCTTTTTATCCAACATTTCCCAGGAAAGGGGGGGTGCAAGTGTTGGGAGGATTGTTCATTATTCTTAAGATCCAAGGGTCTGGGTCTGTAGTCACCTAGGCAAATTGGTGAGGCTTTTTACCAAACCTTGTCCAGGAAGTGGGGTGCAGGGTTTTGGGAAGTATTTTGGGGGGAAAGACGCATCCAAACAGCTCTTCCCCAGTAACCAGTATTAGTTTGGTGGTGGTAGCGGCCAATCCAAGGACAACGGGGGGAATATTTTGTACCTTGGGGAAGTTTTGACCTAAGCTGGTAAAGATAAGCTTAGGAGGTTTTTTCATGCAGGTCCCCACATCTGTACCCTAGAGTTCAGAGTGGGGAAGGAACCTTGACACTTGACATGTGAAAAACAAGTAATGAAACAAAATGGAAAAAAGAAACAACTCGAGATGATAAAATGCCTTTGGCTTTGTGCTGCTGGATTTTGAAGATGACAATTAATATAATTGAATGTAACTAATAGTCTTAAGTTTTGCTGGTGAAGCAGTTTGAGGCACAGGAACTTGGAAAGAGTTGCATCTCCCAGATGTTTGGGCTAGCCAAAAACCAGAATGATCCCAAGGGACTGCTCTAATGTATGTATTGGGGAAGCATCACTTTGTGGGTCATTGCCAAAGCACAGAGTAGCCAAAGCTCACTGTTATCTGGCCACATTGCCTCCAGCTCCTGAAAAATCCCCTCTTGCCCATGGCCCCAGAATGCCTTACAAAAGAAGTTGTGAATTGGGGAATGTGGCTTAGGGCAGTTGCCCATCACCACCAGGGAATCCTCTGTACGTATCTGGGTTACTCAGTGAAGAGAACTGCGAGCTATAGGGCACCTATTGCAAGCAGAAACCAGAATAAAGGCTTGTTAGGTCTGAATTGGAACCCCCAACAAGGGCTTGTTGCCTTTCTGCTAATTATTAACTGTTGTGATGTGCCTGATTATGTGAAAATCCAGTGACTATATACAGTTTCCCCCATGAAAGAAAGAAAAAGAAAGATGCAGCACAACTAGCTGATCCAGTAGAGTTTTTTCATTTGTGGGTGTTTCGTGTTTTTTGCTGAGTGCTACCATCTGCTTAATAGAGGAGGATTGGATGTGACCCCCATATGAGTCAATCACTACAGCTTTAATGTAAGGTGCTCAGATATCAATCTGACAGGCCCAGTGTAAGAATTTAAACAGAAATAGCTGTTCAAAGGGCATGCTGTTGAATTCTGTATGGTTCCTTCTTTTTCTTTCCTTCCATTGAAAATGGTTGTTCTTTCTGCTGCACTCCACCTCCTGATGCTGTCGCTAGCTCTGCCATTTTTTCATAGTACTTTGGAGTGATGGTATTTGAAAGGACATTTGTGGTCACCTTTTCCAGTCCCCTGCAGCACACTATACTTTATATCTAGCTTTTTAATCTTGCCTTTAATGCATCTAAAGATTGAGCAATAACTTCTTCACAAAGCAAACCATTCTACTCTGATTGTCCTTCCTGTCAAAGTTTTTTTCCTATTAGCCAAGCGAAATTTATTCTTTTAATTCAGCCCATCACTCGTTGTTTTATGACTAATGTCCAGTGTGACTAATTCTTCCCCTCTTACATTATTGCCCGTTAAGTATTTATATAGTTATCATGTTCCTCCTTAAGTGCCATTTCTTTAGACTAAAAAAATTGAATCCTTTAATCTTACTTTGTAAGTTTTATTTTATGTAGAAATAAAACAAGATGGGGTTATCAGAGATTTGTCTTTTCACAGACACTACAATAGTTAAAATAATTTACTCTTCTGTGAAGTTCTGCAGTTGACTTAGTAAAAGGAGCAGATGAATGGCAATAGAGAAAAAGTTCAAAACCAGCTATGTCTCTCTCCTTGACTTGTGTGGGGTTTACAGAGAAAACAGGGCTGTTTGAAACAGTAGCTGTAAAACATGAACTCTAAATGTTACTTTTTTATTCTGTATCATACTGTTCAGTGTTTGCTAACTGCAACGTATTTGAAATGATTAGATGTTGATTTTTAAAGGTATTTTATTAGATTAAAACTAAAGGCACAACTGCAGGTCTGGATTAATCCTGCTTCACTATCTATGATCATTTCTGCCCACAGCAATCTTTTTAGAAAAAGAAAGAAAAGGCCAAATAATCATACCATTCATCTGTGGAGCTGTGTTATCACTGGGTAATCACCCTGAGTGTGAGCAAAACCAACATCTCTTAAAGTTCTGGTTTCTTGTCCTCCACTCCTGCATCAGGCATAGAGATAGAGTGAGGTACTGTCACAGTTCAGGGAAACTGCTCCCATATTCCCCTTTCATGGTCCACCAAGGGCACACACTTTTAGCCTTCTGGTTCCCTGCCTTCACCTCTCTCGGGCCGAGACCCACATTTCTCTCCCTCCTGACTGGAGGCTTTCAAAGCTGCACAGTTCCTGGCCTTACCCTATGATATCCCCAGCAAAGCCAGACTTCCTAATCATAGAATCAAAGGACTGGAAGGGACCTGAAGAGGTCATCTAGTCCATCCCCTCATGACAGGGCTAGGTATTATCTAGACCATTCCTGGCAGGTGTTTGTCTAACATGCTCTTAAATCTCCAATGATGGAGATTCCACAACCTCTTTAGCCAATTTATTCCAGTGCTTAACAATTAGGATTTTTTCCCTAATGTCCAACCTAAACCTCCCTTGCTGCAATTTAAGCTTTTTGTCCTAAGAGGTTAAGAATTGTTTTCCCTCCTCCTTGTAATAAACTTTTATGTACTTGAAAACTGTAATCATGTCCCCTCTCAGTGTTGTCTTCTGCAGACTAAACAAACCCATTTTTTTTTTCAATCTTCTCTCATAGGTCATGTATTCTAGAACTTTAATCATTTTTGTTTCTATTCTCTGGATTTTCTCCAATTTGTTCATATCTTTCCTGAAATGTGGTGCCCAGAGCTGGACACAATATTCCAGTTGAGGCCTAATCAGCACATAGTAGAGCGGAAGAACTATTTATTGCGTTTTACTTATAACAATCATGATAGTACATCCCCGAATTATGTTTTGTTTGTTTGGTTTTTTTTGTTTTTTTGCAATAGTGTTACACTGACTCATATTTTGCTTGTGCTCCACTATGACCCCCAGATCCCTTTCCGCAGTATTCCTACCTAGGCAGTCATTTCCCATTTTGTATGTGTGCAACTGATTGTTCCTTCCAAAATGGAGTACTTTGCATTTGCCCTTATTGAATTTCATCCTATTTACTTCAGACCATTTCTCCACTTTGTCCAGATCATTTTGAATTTTAATCCTATCCTCCGAAGCACTTGCAACCCCTCCCAGCTTGGTATCATCTGAAAATTTTAGAATTATACTCTCTATACCATTATCTAAATCATTGATGAAGATATTGAACAGAGACAGACCCAGAACTGATCCCTGCGGGACCCCACTCATTATGTCCTTCTAGCATGACAGTAAATCATTGATAACTACACTCTGGGAATGGTTTTCCAACCAGTTTTGCACCCACTTTGTAGTAGCTCCATCTAGGTTGCATTTCCCTAGTTTGTTTATGAAAAGGTCATGTGAGACATTATCAAAAGCTTTACTAAAGTCAAGATATACCACCTCTACCGCTTCCCCCCATCCACAAGGCTTGTTACCCTATTAAAGGAAGCTATCAGGTTGGTTTGGCATTATTTGTTTTTGACAAATCCATGGTGACAGATCCTACCTCATTTTCACTGATGGTCACAATGTTAGACGTCCAATCACCACCAACCTTCTTGGTGAAAACTGAAAAAAAGAAATCATTATACACCTCTGCCATTTCCACATTTTCTGTTATCCTCTTCTCCCCCCCACACACATGTTGAGAAACGGGCCTACATTGTCCTTGGTCATCCTCTTGCTTCTAATGTCTTTGTAGAATGTTTTCTTATTACCCTTTAAGTCTCTAGCTAATGGGCACCCTACACTTTCTCACCAGAGGCTATGAACAGCATATTTACTGACAGATACAAATCACCACACAGCACTTTATTCTTAAGGTGAAAGCATTAGAGAGAGAACATTAAAAATAATAAGCAAACCTGCATGCATTTGAAAAAAGCTTACCAGAGGTCACCCCACTTCCACCCTCAGGCTAGGGTGTCAGTTGTTCAAAACTCACAATTGGGTTTTCACCTTGGTTACAGCTTCATAACTGTCTCAGATTCAGATCCAGAACAACAAGCTGGGCAGGTCAGCTGTTTCTGTATACAGATTGGGCCTTTGATCTCCACTCTCTGGGAACAGGTAATCATCAGACAAGCACCTTCTCCTTGGGGCGCACCTTCAACAGCCTGGGGTTTTGCATAACTGGAGGAGAGAAACTAGCATTAACTTCCCAGTAGATAGCCCACCAGGAAATCCACTTCACACTCAATGTCACAAAACACTCTTGTCTGGTACATTTTCAATATAGTCCTTTGAACTCCCAGGCTTCAGATCAGATCTTTGCCCTAGAGAGGTTATATGCAATCCAAACCCATAATAATATATTAACTTTGCACCTAATACACTGGACCCAAAAGATAATGAATCTTAATTCAATAAGGTCTCCCAAAGATATGCAGGAAATTGAAATATCTGTCACAGGGAAAAAGGTACATTAAAGTTAAACCACCTGTGCTCTTCTCACATTCTGGTCCCGGTATAACTTAAGAGCATCTACACTGTTTCTCATAACTCCCTACAGGTGTATCATAGAGTGGCCCAGGCTCTCCCACACAATCTCCTGTAGCCTATCCCCACCCCATGCCTACTATATCCTGAATGCTGGGAACAGGACCATTAAAGAATCTTTATACCAGGTCTACATTGGCCAGCAAGGCCCCCTTTGCAAAGGCTATATTCAGAGGACCATTTCCATCCTCAGGGAGGCTTCTTTATACTCCTAGAGTGGTGTAACGGAGCTGCGTGTGACCAAAAATTGAGACTAAAGAGATCCATTTAGGTGCGGATACCCAAATGGACACTTTTGGAGGAGAGAGTGATATGGAGAGTGTGTCCCCTGCTCACTGCCAAACTTTGCAGAGTTTGGTCCTGATATAGGGGCTTTGTGCCCCCTCAAATTTTGCAGATCAAGAGATTATTCTCTGCATAATTCTCTTGGTTAGGTTAGGATGAGTTAGGCTAATAAAAGGCACATAACTGTTTGTTTTAGTGTAATCTCCTGAAAATCATTGTTCTACATGAACCTATTTAATGCCATCTGATTTTTGTGACACCCTGACAACAATTAATTTGATGACAAACCTGTCCTCTCCTGCAAAAGTTGCAATGGGTTCTGTTAAATGCTAGGGCTGGAATCTTGCCAAACAAACTTCTCCATGTGTTTATCAATCTGTTCAGTTTTAAACTTGGAGATTTGTAAGTATAGGCATGAAGCTAAAAATAAATTTCTTGGCAGTATGTTCATTTGGATTTTTTTCCCTGCAACCCATGAGAGCAAATAAGAGGATTTTCCATCTGTTTTGATCCTCTTATTGTTTTAAATCTACTTTTCATAATCTGCCTTTTGGAAGTATTTAAAGAGAATATTTGGAGACAATTCACACCCCAGTAACAAACCTACTAGATTCCAATTAAAAATATGTTGATTACTTTGTGTATTTTGTGGGTTTGACCCATTTAAATTAAGAACTTCAGATTTTGTGTAATGAATTCTATAGTTTGAGATTTGACTCATTTGTTTAACCAAGATTATTTCTTAAAATACTGGTTTAGAATGTAGGCCTGGATTCTCACCTTGGGTAAATCAGGGTAGCTTCATTAGGTTCAGAGGAGATATACCAATTTTCACCAGCTCAGAATCTAGTCCTTACATTTTCCATTATCTGTTAAGCCTAAAATGTTATTGACATTCTTATAGAAAAGTCCTCAGGTTCTAAGAGAATAGAACTCTACGTGCAATATATTATTGCTACAAAATTCTAAAGGAGGGTTAAAATACATAATTGAAATGATCTCAGACAACTCAACTGTTGTATTTTAATATTTTCTCTTATTGGCTCCCAAAGGTTCTACCAAAATAAAAAAAAAAAAAAAAAAAAGAGGATTGTGAATGAACAACAGATAGGATTTTTTTCTGTAGGGGAAATAGTTCCAATCTAAAAGTTATTAACTCTCTTTTCCTTTGGGACATTAATACATACACACACACATCCAAAAGCACTACATTTAAAGAGTCAAGTTTACAAAGTCAAGAACTCAAAAGTTAGTAAATGGCAATATTAAGGTTGCCAGAGTACAAGATCATTTAATAAAGATAATATCAGAGTGCAAAAAAATGGGTCAACTGGCATCTCTAAGCTTTTCAGTGCTTGACTTTGGAACCTTAGCTTTCTTTAAATAGAGGGGTTCTTTTAAATGTAATTTGACACTGCACCCCATATTCTTCATAGTTGTATTATTATGATGCATCTGGTACAAAATGTCTTGTGAGGTGTCATTGGAAAAGTTATGATCTGCTGAATATGATTGTCCTATTTGTGTGCATGTATCATGTTTGTATCTGAAGTTATGAATATTGACTATGTATCTGTATTTCAAATGTGGTTACACCAGGGTGACACTAACTAGGCACAATGCTTCCAGTCTAGACAGCTGGTTGTGAAGGGCCTATTTAGTGTAATGCACCATTAGGGGAAACAATAGGCCTTAGGAGAAGCTTATCCCCCCACCTGGTGAGCCTTCCTGAGAACACTTCAGATAGTCTATGGGTAATGGCTGCTATGACTCAACAAGGTATACAAGGGCATGTGACCAGACCACAAGACACTGAACTCCATTATGGTACTGTATTTTTCCACAAACTGGACTGGGAACTGAGTTTGGAACAAAGGGTTCCCACCATGTGGAAAATCTGTATAAGGAAGGGAGTGACATAATCTCTTGTCCTCACTCCCCACACAAGAGAAGTCCTTGAAACACCGGAGAAACAAAGATTGAACTGGGGCGGGGGGGGGGGGGAGTGCTATTCCCAAGCTAAAGGGATTTCTAACATGTGTATGGAAACTGGATGGATTGCTTGTATCATCAGTTATATGAGAAATTAATTCAAATCCTATCCTTCTAGTATGTTAGGCTTAGTTTGTGTTTTTTGTTTATTTGCTAGGTAATCTGTTTTGACCTGTTTGCTACCACTTATTACTAAAAATCTATCTTTCTGTAGTTAATACACTTGTTTTATATTTTATCTTTACCAGCATGTTTTGAGTAAAGTGTCTGGGGAAAGTCTCAACTTGGTTAACACAAACTTGCTGTGCATATCTTTCGCACATCAAGGAGAGAACAAACTGAATTACATTGTACAAATCCCTGTGCAGTGCAAGGTGGTATAATTCTGGGTTTATACTCCATCAGGAGTGCAAGGTTGGGAAGTTGGGAAATTGGCTGTATGTCTTTGAGTGGCTTAGGTAAAGCACTCAAGTAACTTACTTGGGTGTGTGGTGCCACCGGCTGCCCTGTTGGGTGATAAGAGGGCCTGGAAAGGCTGACTGAATCTCCAACAAAGCAGTGTGACAGAGGCCAGCCCAGCGGGGGGGTTAGAGTCCACAGTGATTCCCAGGGCCTTCAAACTGTACCCCGGAAGTGACAATCCGTCAACATTTTCTAAATTTTTTGGTTTTGTTTTTTTTAAAGCAAACTGGAAAACAGACAGTTCTATGAAGTGGAATTGTACTGATTCCCACATGGTTCATCAGCAAGGTTGGAACCTTTAGATCTGCCACATAGACTTCTGACATTTGAGATAGTGGAGTAATTAATAGCAGTAGTAGTCTGTTATCCTTTATGTGGATCAATCCAGCAGGTTTCCTGGATATTTGCTGACTGCAGAGGAATGCTGGGATTCATGAATCCTGGGTTCTATTCCCTAATCTGGAGAGGAGTGATGATCTAGTGGTTATAGACCATTATTTCTCTACCCTACCATATTATCCCCTGCATCACATCTCTGCTCCCCTCTCCCCCAAAATAACCTGTCTCTTTCACCTTTTTCACCACACCCATCATCTACCCCTGTTTTGTATTACTCCTACAGCCTGTGACTGCCACAGTTGTCCTTTGGCCCTCTGCATTCCAGCAGGAATGCAAAGAGTCTTGAAGATAGTGTCTCCCTACTCTGTTCCTGTACCTGGCATCACAATGGCACCTTGCCGCTAGCAGGTACTGTAACTCCTCACTTAATGTCCTCCCGCTTAATGTTGTTTCAAAATTATGTCACTGCTCAATTAGGGAACATGCTAATTTAAAGTTGTACAATGCTCCCTTAACGTTGTTTGGCTGCCTGCTCTGTACACTATATGTAAGATTTTGTGGAAGAGCAGCGACTTTCCAAGGGAGCATTGCACAAGTTCCTCTTCTCCTCCTGCTCCCCCTCCCTCCCAGTACTTCCCCCACCTCCAAACAGCTGTTTGGCGGTGCTTAGAACTTTCTGGGGGCAGGGAAGGAGCGGGATGCGGCATGCTCTGGAGAGGAGGTGGAGTGGGGGTGGGAAGAGGTGGGCCTGGAGTGGAGCGGGGATGGGACGAGGTAGGCCTGGAGCATCTCCCAGCAAAGTCAGCGCCTGTTCTTCTTCAGGTAAGCTGCCACTGCTGCTGCAAAGGTGCTTCCTAACGTCCTTGCCTGCAGCAGTCTGTGCCTGTGTGGGGCAAGCCAGGGGTGCTTCCCAACCACAGTACAGTACTGTACAGTATATAATGCTTTTTGTCTGCCCCCCAAAATTTCATTGGAACCTAACCCCCCACATTTACATTAAATCTTATGGAAAAATTGGATTAGTTGAACATCATTTCACTTAAAGTTGCATTTTTAGGGAACATCACTACAACGCTAAGTGAGGAGTTACTGCATGATTAAAGGGAAAGCCCTGAGCAGCCCCTGTGTGTTTGGAGAAACCTTTGGAAAATTTAGCTGCCAAATGCTAACAAGTCTCCACTGATCTTGTCCAAACTGAGGGGCATTTATTTGTTGTGGAGCTGCATAATTCCACCAAAATTGGACAGATTATTATTGGCACAGCAGAAGCAGTATACCTGAAACTAGGGCAACCATCTGCCAGATTCTGAGTCTTTACTTCAAAGAATGGGATAGCTTCTCAACTAAATAATTATAGGAATTTTTTTAATATGGGCAAAACACATTTTTCACTAATCTTGTTGTCAGAAATAGCTGAACAGTTTTGCTGAAAGTTTCCTAAAGATATTGTCTGAGGCAGACATCTGGCATGGAAAATTTCAGTCTGAGTGATTTCAGTTTGGAAAATAAGCAACTGAAAATGGCAGGGGTTTATAATAGAAAGTTTTAGGCAAACTTAAGTATAGGTCTCACATCCAGTTGTACCGTCAATGAACAAAAATGACCTAGCTAGTCTTTTAAAGGCCTTTTTGGCACTGGGTGATAAGATGTTTTGCTTTTTATTACTTGGGCCAAAATCCTCTGCCCTGCACAAAGCCTTAGTAAGTGACTTTGTACAAAGGAGTTTCTTCAGTTGGGGAGATGTATTCCCTCTAGGCCATGGCGCACCAGTGGAGTTAAGTGTGCAGTACAGCAGTCACAGTATCACTATACTTATAATTTCCCTCCCTCCCCCATCCATTTGTAGAGGCTGGCAAAACTATGCTTCATGTTGCACAGGGGTGTGGAGGCTCTGTGCATGATACCTCTGCTCCCAGTCTGGAGGAACATGTAGATTCAGTCTGTTTCCTTTGGGGAACTGCTTTAGCATATGTGCCAAACCATAGCTGTTTGCTTGTGTCCTCTCTATGTCCATGATTCAACAAAGCCCTTAAGTATATGCTTAATTTCACCCTTTCAATAACTTCACTGCAATTTAAGCACATTCTTCAGAGTTTGCTGAAGCAGGACCTATGCACTGAGTTGTTACTGGGCTTTGTTCCTGTGCGATCAGAATTGTTGAACGCTCATGGCTTTTATTAAAGCAAATAAATCAACATTTTGGCAATGCATTTTATTAGAGCACTGCATCATTTCATAACCTTTGCGGCTTTTCCTTGGCCTAAGAATTTAACCTCAAATATTCTTGTTGTTACGCTATGCAGTTACATTGAGTTAATTCTATTAATGTTGAATCCATTTTGATTGGCATCAGTTACTTATCCATTAATGATCTGATTCTTTGGGAAATATTTTGGAATGGCTCTTCGGATCAATGTAAAGAAGGGAGATTAGTATGTAAGAACCACAGCACCTTTTTGATGATATGGCTATTTTCCATGTTTCAGGAAGCTGATTTTCATGTAATTGATGCTACCCGAAGAATGTGAATTATTTTAAATGTATTTACAAAATTCCCCAATGTAGCAATCCAGAACTAGAAATTACATTTCTAGAATAACATTTTTAAAAGCATTCTGCATTGTCTTATCTATGTTCAAAATTGAAATCAGTGATAAAACTCCTGTTAACTTAGTGGAAAAAGAGTTAGACCAACACTGAGAGCTTTTGAAAATTCCACTCTTAAAAAGACTTTTTTTTTCCCCTTTCAAATGGGGGTGTCTAAAATTTGGCAGCTAGACCCACCCTAAGATCCCAATCCTGCGTTGTGTGATGTGTGAACAGACTGATGCAACTGCGTGCCCACCCTTTCAATGGGGCTGAATCTGCCTATGCACCACTCTATAAAGAATTGGGACATCACATGTCAACATGAGGCCTAATTTTGAGTTAATTCAGTGGTAAAATGGTTAGATTAAGGACTGTAGGGTCAGGCCTTAAAGTTGTGTAGTTGGTTGTGCTGGATTTCTTTCTTATTTGAGCTGCAATATAAGGACACTAAAACAGTTGGTTACTGAGTTTCAAAAATCATAAACTTCCAAACAACTCTTCTTTTTTTTTCTTTTTTTTTTTTTTTGTATTTTTGAACACTTCGCTGAGACTCTGTATGGTATGTCAAGTTTCAGGGTGCAGTCAATTTTTATCTCACCTGTAAAACTCCTTTCAAAAAGGTTTATAAGGGAAGTTCCTGTAGCACTGTAACTATATTCCAAGGAACAGGAAAAATATTTGATAAGTGCAAAATATTGAAACTTTCTAGCCAGCCTCAGAATAGAAAGTAAATAAACCAATATCTGGTATACAAAAGGCATGGGGAAACTCAAGGCTTCATCTTGAATCCCTAACTCACATGAATAGCCCCGAAGAGGTAAAAAGTGATTGGCATGAGTTTTATATTAGCCCCTGGAAGTGAGCCTTTTGTTAAAGGACCTCATCTCTGATTTTCTTAGCTTCAAAATCTATAGAGCTATTAGGCCTCATCAAGGGATGTGCTGAGTTGCAGTCGGGATGACCAACACCATTCCGGTAGTGCTCAGAGTTTCCTTCTGCCATTTTTTGGCAGAAGAGATTTCCAGTATAAAGATATGGGCACGAAACAGGGAGAAAGATTGACTGATTTCTACATTAGAACAAATATTGAAGGGGACAGTTTCTGTAGAGGAAGAATTTAGCAATTGGCAAAGATGGGAGACAGCACAGAGTAAGAGGGCAACAGACATGTAAGAGTCCCCTTTCTAGTGTGAAGGAGAAATGCCAATCTGACCAAAAAGGATAGTGGTAAATTACAATTACTGAAATGAGGGACAGTATACAGTGTGTTCGCAAATTCTGTTTAACAAATATAAAAAGTTACTGTCACTGAGTTTTGGATGTATTCTCTTTAAAATAATTTTCTTTAATTTCACATGTACAGTTTTTTTCATCTTCACAATGATGGGAAAACAATATTAGTCTCACTTAACAGATGGTTTAATGGAGGAAAAGGAGTTTAAGCATTTTCTCTTGCGTAAGGGTCCATTGGGATCCAGTGGCAAAGACAGAAATGTAATAGATCTTGTTTCTAATTCCAGTTTTGGTGCAAACTTCCTATCTGTCTCAGTTACTTCATCTGTGAAACAAGGATGACAATATTTCTACACCTCCTTGTGGATGGTGTGAGATCTATGCTACTTACATTATAAGCTGTTTGGGGTTGGGACTGTCTTTGTTCTGTTTGTGCAGCACCTAGCACAGTGGGGTCCTGGTCCATGACCGGGGCTCCTAGGTGCTATGGCAATTCAAACACTAATTAATAATATACCTAAGTAAAGTTCAATGTATTATGAAATCGATACATTGGAAGAAGAGGGTTCAGAAGTCATTATAATCTGACAGTCTTTCTAGAACATGGTACATAAGAGTTGGCCATACACAGGCATCACTTATAAAGATGTTTTAGCTGATCTATAGTGGTTCAGTGGGCTAGGCATTCAATAGCTGTGCCTGTATGCACCCCACATCTAAGGTTATCATTGCGGCTTAAACTCAATAGTCTTTTCTGTAATACATGTGCCTTTACCTATTTTCAAAGTTCAGACCTTTGTTGCTTGTCAACAGAATGTTTTGGAATAGATAAAATTGCATGCTACTCATTAAAAGGAATACAGATGGCAACATTCAAGTTAATTGGTTCCACCATTTTTAAATTATACCCAAGCTCATACTTGTATACAAAGGTGAGGATATTTTTTCCCCAATGAGGAAAATGTCCTTCCCTCTCCACCTCACCCCACCTTCTCAAAACTGAACCAATTAGCTGTGCATCTGTGTGAGAGGCTTTCCTAATCCTCATTGCTGGATGGGCATCGGATGGTGGTTCAGTACTTGCTGCTAGTGTGGCCCTCAGCCTTCCATCGTTTTTGCTGTTGTGGCAGGATT
Organism: Lepidochelys olivacea; assembly: GCF_965140295.1. NCBI lineage: Eukaryota > Metazoa > Chordata > Testudines > Cheloniidae > Lepidochelys > Lepidochelys olivacea. The sequence goes on from NC_140411.1 coordinate 175,993,695, forward strand.
TCTCCCTTCATTTCTTTATTGATCACTGGTTTTGGTTTGCTGGGGAGAGGTAGCTTCCTGGGCTGAGGTGTACAAACTTGTCTCCCTAAATAAACTGTCTCAAATCAATCTGGAGTTGTTTACCCTTCCCTGATGCCCTCCTGCAGTTTAAAAATATCTTCCCTAGCTAAAAGGCATGAGTGATAATGATTTCCTTTAGGTAAGAATCTGCTCCTCAGGTCAGCCTGTCAGTCATCATTCTGGAGGAAGGGATATTTTATGTCTAGTCTGCAAAGGCCAACATTCATAGGTGCTGGGGGTGCTGCCGCACCCCCTGGCTTTAAGTGGTTTCCATCATATACAGGGTTTAGAGTTCGGTTCAATGGCTTTCAGCACCCTCACTGTACAAATTGTTCCAGGGCCCCTGCCAACATTTGCTTCATGCAGATACTTCTGAGGCAAAATACTTCCCTATTCCATTTTTAGCTTCCTCCTCCCCAAAAATAGGTAGCAGCCTCTGCAATTGGAGAGCCCAGCAAATTCACATAGCCTTTTCATGTTACACAGCGATGAAAGCAATTTGGGGCTGAATAAGAGCCCATAATCAGTAAAGTGTTCAGGTCTGAAAACGGTTCTTGTTAATTATCTGCTGCTGCAGAACAGCAGGGGAAGCACAGAGACTTTTGTTGAGTTATCACATGAAAAGGTAGTTATCTTTGTTTTAAGATTTTTTGGCAGTGAAATGGCAGAATGTTTCTTTGTTTAAACAGGCATTTAGAATTTGAAGGGCATTCTCTGCAAGATTTATTATGAGTATTCTAATAGAGGTCAAATATTTTGCCTGAGCATTTTGAAAATATCCGTTTAATATAGCAAATGTCTACACTATCTCTTCTTCAGGAAATAGCTAGAGTGACTGTTTAAACCAGATTATGATTAGAATCAATTAGAAGTTAACCTATTTATGTTTCTCAAATGAATTTGCCATAATGGGTATCTTGCTCTAAATACTGAACCCATTAAAATCAAACAAAAATATCAGGGAAAATGGACACCAAGTTGTTTTTCAAAGGGTTGTGTATTAGTGTTACAAATAATTCTGCACAAAGAATAAAACAAAGGTACCCAATAATTTTGGATCTCCTTTTTCATATATCCAATAAAAAAATCCCCTCCTTTTGATGTAGGTGACAAAATAAGGGGAAATGTGAAAATAGAAATTTAATGATGGAGAGAAGCTTTAATCCACCTAATTAATATTAGCCCTTGCCATCTGTTAGAAAGTACACCCAGGAACCTAGCAAACTAGAAAATGTCCATTTTTTTTTAATTGCATACTTTACAGTAAAGCTGCTCAGGATCTTTTCAACTAAACGTATTTGTCAGAAATGCCAATTTGTCAAAACAAAACTTTTTGTTTTCAACAAATTTGACTTGATTTAAAAAAAAAAAATTGAAATGGTCAAAATGTTGATTTTTTTTACGTTTTCTGGAGGAAAATTATCCTGTTTTCAAGTTTAAAATGACTTTGGGTTATGTTTACCCGGTGAGTGGTGGTGTGATTCCCAGCACAAGGAAACAAACCTGGTCTGGCTCTGATTCAGTTAATGCACTAAAAATAAAGTGTAGCCGTAGCAACGTGAGTGAAAGGCACCAGCCACCCTGAGTACTTGCCTAGTGTGTATGATTGACACCTTCTTTGGGTGGCTAGCCCCTCCCTCCACTTGCCCTACTTTGGCTATGCTGTATTTTTAGATCACTAGCTCAGTCAGAATCATACCTCAAGCTCAAAGTGTAGATGACATACCCTTCATTTTAAAATTTAAGTCAATTATATTTTTTTTAAAGTTTAAATCAAGATGAAACATCCTGAAGTTATCAAAAGAAAAGAGAACCATTTTAATTGGCCCAAGCCATTTTTTAAAAAAAATTGGTTTGCAATTTTTTTTTTGAGGTTTTAAGTTTGTCCTGATTGGAGATGGGTATTTTTCCCCCTGCTATATTGGAAATTTTCAGGGGATAGCCTCTCCTACTATCTATTATACTCACTCAGTTGAGTGTTCTAAACATATCTTCTAGCACAATAGCATCAGATCATCAGCTGTCACTAGCCATTTCTTAGGTAAACTAAATAGATCTTCCGAAGCTCACTGTGGGCCTGATCTAATGCCCTTTGAATCCAAAGGAAATCTTTCCAATTATTTTTCTCTTGGCTTTCCATCATGTCCTGTGTTTCCTACTAATATACTTTTATCATCTCACACTGATGCAATGTCATTGAAACTCGGGTATGTAACAGAGAAATTGGTCTAAATTTCTGTTTTTCACCTAATATTCTCTTTTATTTTACTTTCCCCTTTAAAATATTTGTGGAAAATGTTATGTTTGTCATTTATATTGCTTATCACTCATCCTTGCTATTCTCCTCTAAGTGTCTCTTCTAATTTTCTTTTGCACACCCTAGCTCTATGGGTCATCCTTCCTTAAATAATTCCCTCTAGATGTTTCATAGTTCTTCTTAAACCCTATTTTTCATTAGAATTCATTCCTTTATTTCCTTATTTGTCGAGGTGGGCTAGTTGGACTCACTGGTATGAGTGATTGAAGTGAGAGGAACCCCTCTTGAACACTGAGTATTAACACATGGATCCAAGTTTATTCCTTTCCCAAAATCTTGTCTCTTCAAAACCCAGGTCCTTGTTTAAACTGTCTAATTTCTCAGCTTTTAAAAAGAAACCTGAGGTTGTGAGCAGACCTAATGGCTCTTGGGAATTATACTGTACTCTGCTCCAGCTTGATCTCAGACAGACAATCCGCTGCAAGGGCCCCTTAATAACCCATCAAAATGCCACCTTCCAGAAAAATATCTCTCATAGGAAATGACCCAGAGGTGATCAAAAATTGGAATTTCAGTCCCATAGGAAATTTTAATATGTTTTCATTGCAAATAGCGACAAAGTCAGAATATCAATGTTTTTCTCAGGAAAATAAAGTTCTCAAAAGATTTGATTTGGCCTGGCAGGACTACATCTCCAGTGAGCATGATCAGAGCACTGCCACGATACACCGCAGTAGCTCAGCCAAAAGTGAAGCAATGGCACATCATAGGAGGTAGAGTCTGCTAAGGATCCTGGCCGATATTGGTGGATGGAGGCATGAGGCTTCCAAACCACAACTCAGTTGGACTGTGGCACCACAACAGCTCACGTGGATTTAGAAAATTCCTGACCAGCCCGAAGTATAGAGCACTTGATGTGCTGGGACAGAAACAGATGCTGAATGATCTTTGTACGTTCTCGGTAATCTGGAAGCCTATTCAAAGTCCCAGAGCACAAAAACCAAAATATTGAAGCTGTTCTAAATGTTCGTTCATTTAGTGGGTATTTCAGATACCTTGGTGGTATGTGATATAAATACCTAATCTGATTTAGTGTGCAGCACCTCTTCAGAATAAGTACCAGAAATGTGTACTCACTAAACTGTGGACTGCCTTTGTGGTATTGCTAGATCTGTAGAAGTTTTCCTTACAGAAGGAAAAGCATGTATGTGGTACACACAAACAGATTATTTGTTCTGAGTAGGTTATATGAGTGTCTGTAAAGGTACAGTGTGGGTTGGGAGACCAAGTAATATCTTGCCACTTTGAAAATAAACAGGATATGGCCCTACATGTAGCATAAAGTCTCATATTACAAAGTGTTTCTTGAGCGATAGCACAGAATGTGTCAGTGCAATTAAGAAAATAAGACACGGGGTAGAAGGGGGAATCTATTACAAAGAAAATGTGGAGTTCATTAATGAAATCTGTTTCCAAAGTTTAATATTAAATAGTATAAATTAAGCCAAATGTTCAAATATATTATTGACGTTTAAAGGTTTCTCTTATTTTTAACTTGTGCATATGTGTTCATTTGTTATACGTACGCTATATGGTATGCCTAGAATATGTACATATTGCCAAGATTTTAAAAATTGAGGGTCTACAATTTTTTCTCAAGTATATATTTAAGCATTTAAATATGTAGCTAACATTTTTGGAGCTGACCATCCAGCAGCTCTGTCAACACTGTCTGGAGTGGCTCACTACCGTGACTACCAACCTCAGGGCAGGCTGTCAAGAGGCAGGGCCTAAACCCCAAATTGGTTGTATGTTCTAGAATTAGATTTCACCAACCCAGTAACAAGTGTTCCTCTCCCCCCGCAGCTAGCGGCTTAAAAGCTGCAACTTACAACCCAGTCCTGAATGTAAATGCCAGTTTTAAAATACAATTGGTGAGGGAAAAGGATTATCATCAAGTTTATATTTGATTTCTGCATTCATCTGTGCTCCCTCTTAAACCCTTTCTCCTGTCATTATTCATTTTTGTAGCCATCAGTTTTTCTTTAACTTGTTGGCACATAATCTATAGTATACCCTAACGTGCTTCTAGAGTTCAAAACCATGTATTGCTTAAAAATAAATATATATATATATATATATCGTTCTTTTACCATGTTGTTGGATGTGCAGAAAAAATCAATTTTTATCAGCAAAAGGAAAAATATAATATGGTTTTAACTTCTTATACCATAGTGCCATCACCTAGGCGATTTACTGTTACCATGATTTGCATGACATAAAGTGTCACAAAAGTGTCTCTGGAAGCAAAGTATTGCAGAGCAGCAACTTCATACTGTTTAGGATGTAGGACAGTTACCATTCTAAACTCAGTTTTAAAAATATGCTCTCCTTTTAGTTTTCACAAATATTCCTTTTGATGAGAAATTTCACATGCTTAGTCTTAGACAAAATTCTACTAAGTTTAATATTAATCAGCCTTTCCATTTATTTATATATTTACATAAATAATTGCCTACACACTACATCCCACAGATGGTTTAGAGTAGAAACTCATCTTGATTTGGATGATTTATTATTTTAATTCTCCAAATATAAAATAATGTTTGTGGGTACGACTGTGATACTTATAAATGGTCTGAACTTCGTGTGCAAAACTAGTAACATAGGTCAGACAAGTAAAGCTTGGAGGGAAACATTTTTCCCATCCGTCAGAACATTTCAAGATGTGAAAAATTCTCCCATTCTGGATCAAGATGAATCTGAGACCTTTTGAGGTTTTTCACAAGAAACAAAAGTGAGATAATAGTCTGGTGCAGGGATCAGCAACCTTTGGCACGTGGCACACCAGGGCCAGCACATCCCTCGGGCCCGCACTGCTTCTCACAGCCCACATTGGCCTGGAGTGACGAACCAAGGCCAGTGGGAGCCGCGATCGACTGAACCTGCAGACGTGGAAGGTAAACAAACTGGCCCGGCCCCCCAGGGGGCTTACCCTGGTGGGCTGTGGGCCAAAGGTTGCTGATCCCTGGTCTAGCGGTTAGGTCACACACCTAGGATATGGGAGACACAGGCTCAAGTTCCTCTTCTTGTCTGATTCAGACCAGGTACTTGACTTTGAGCGTGTCACATCCCAGATGAGCACTCTAACCCCTGGGCTATAATCTTTCAGTAGCCCAATGAATACTAATGTATGTAAAGTGGCAAGTTCCCACAGAAGTTTCAGATTCCTCAAATCTGCATTTTCTCACCCCAAAAAAGTGGTGTTGAAAAATTCCCAACCAGCTCTAAAGAAAAGTAGGAAGTGTTCAAAAAACGTATGCACTCTTCTGGCTTTGTAAGTGGGCCATTGCCTAGTGATATGTGCATGAGAATTGTGAACTTCTAAGCTCTATCACTGACACTACCTCTCCTGCAGTACTATTGTGAAGATTAAGTAGATAATGTCAATCAAGTGCTTTGCATGTGAAAAACGCCAAGTATTATTGTTTTATGATGAGTTTTTGGCTGTTCCACATGTGTGAATCTCGACACCCATGCAGAATCAAACCAACTTCAGCAGGGCTCTGCGTGTGTGAAGGGGTGCATCCATGCAGAGCACCTTGCAGCGCTTGGGCCTCTGACAGCAAACTTGGCAAGAAGTGCATGAGACATTGTGGGCACTCCTAAAAACAAGTCCTGTGAAAGAAGTAATTGCTCCAGCCTGCTCAGTGTTGAACTATTGGAATGTGTGTGAACTGTCCATGGAGCTTTTCCACTGGGTGCCTGAAGCAGAGAGCAGCCTAAGCTTGGGATCTAATATAAGTTATAACAAGTGCCAGAGGAATTTCCTTACTTTTCACAGTTTCTTGTTTTTAAATGAATAAAAATGACATGTAACAAGTTTCTTCCTTAACTCTGTCTTAACAAAGCACTCTGTCCAGGATTTTTGTAATAATCACCTTGAATGCAATCTAGCAGATACTGGTTTGACAACACAATGTGTGCTTTACGCATTCACAGTCCTACTTGTCTGTTTAGTTCTGTTTCTTGGGGAGGTACAGTAGTGGAAATCTTAGGCAAAAGGCAACAAGGATGAAATTTCCTTGGCTAAACGTAGCCCAAGATCATAGAGTACAGTGGGATTGCTATGCAATTATCAATTTTATGCTTGGACACAGATTCGTTGTCTGCCATGAATGTCTTAAACTTACAAACAATTTTTTTTTAACTTTATCCTGGGGTTATAAAAATGTAAGCTCAGTTGACTTTTATTTCACTATTGATTAGGTTAACTATGCCAAATGAATCTTGCTGTCCACAACATTGAGCAACCTCATAGCTTTGTCCAAGACGCATGTTAAATATAATGTGAAGGTTAGTGGAAATGATATAGTAGTTGCTGGGAAGTACTTACTATCACTTTATCCTTAAACAGTATTCTCACTTAGTGAAACCGAAAGATTTAAGAAATTGATTGCAGAGATAAAGAAAAACAGAAAGCAAAACACTAGCAGCTATGTTTTCAACCTTGAGCATTCAAAACTTGAGACATAGCTCTTCTAGAAATCCCAACTGACCAGATTTAAATATAATAATAAATCACCAGGTTGTTTGGTCTGATTACTGATTGTAAAGCCCTTAAGTGAAACCACCCACCCTCAGCTGGTGTGTGATAATTTCAGGTTCAGAATTCAGGCCTGTCCACTGCCTGCTTAGTTGGGAACTTCATTTATCCTCTTCTAGCCCCTGGAGTCATTCTTCTCCTCTTCTACCAGTCTTCTGTCTACTCTCCTTCTTTCTCCCACCCAGATCCTTTCTTCCCCTCAGGGTATGTTTACACTGCAATTAAAAACTGGCTTGGTTTAAGGGGCTGTTTAACTTTTGTGTGGACGTTCGGGCTCAGACTGGAGCCCAAGCTCTGGGGCCCCTTCACCTCACAGGGTCCCGAAGTCCCTGCTTTAGGTCCATGTGAGGTGAGAGGGTCTCAGAGCATGGGCTCCAGCCTGAGCCCAAATGTCTACACAAAAATTAAACAACCCCTTAGCCCAAACCCAAGATAGCTGGCACGGACCAGCTGTGGGTATCCATTTGCAGTGTAAAGATACCCTCAGCTTCCCGTCCCCTCACATTCTGCCACCCATTTTCCAATCTTGATCCCCACCCACCCATTCACATTCTGCTTTATTGTCCACTCCCCATTATATTAATCTTTACAGCAGTGGTTCTCAACCAGGGGTATGCAGTGGTCTTCCAGGGGCTACGTCAACTCATCTAGATAGTTGCCTAGTTTTACAACAGGCTACATAAAAAGCACTAGAGAAGTCAGTACAAACAAAATTTTCATACAGACAATGACTTGTTTATACTGCTGTGTATACTCTACAAGGTAATGTAAGTACAATATTTACATTCCAATTGATTTATTTTATGATTCTGTGGTAAAAATGAGAAAGAAGGCAATTTTTCAGTAATAATGTGCTGTGACACTTTGGTATTTTTATGCCTGATTTTGTAAACAAGTAGACATTAAGTGAGGTGAAATTTGGGGCTACATAAGACAAATCAGATTCCTGAAAAGGGTACAGTAGTCTGGAAAGGTTGAGAGCCACTGCTCTATAGTGTCTCACCCAGCTACTCAGCCATCTTACCTGCCTCCATTTCTTTTGCACTCAGTCTCCCTTCCTGTTCCTGCATCACATTCCCCTGCCTCCATTATCTTCCGACTTCGATGGCTACACCATATTATATAGTTTTATTGCTACTTAGAATACTTTGGTATGTAGAATATTGCTTCCCCAAATTGTGAAACACGTGAACCACACTGAAAGATTTACACCTTTAAAAGTTCCAGACTGAAACATCATTTTATATTAAGAGTGATGTGACACATTGGTAATGGAATCTGACAATGCACAAAAGTGACTTGGTTTGGAGTTGTGTTACAAACTTCAAATTCTAGCCATTGTTTTTCAAAAGAATCTCCCTGGTAAGAAAATCTCTTAGAAAAAAACTAGGCTTTGTTTCTAACAATCCTCGTCTGATTGTTTGGTTTTGTGTGATAATCTTGTGAAATTTGAGATTTTTTTTATATGTTTTAAATATGAATCCAGGTGAAACTAAACAATTTCAACTGAGTTTCATATGCATAATTAGGTTCTAATGAAACCTGAAATTCAAAGTAAAACTCATGAAGTGTGAAACCCATTAATTGGAAATCAAATAATGCTTTCATGAGTTTCCCTGAAGCAAAATTGTCAGATTTAGTAAACGTCCAATATTAAGTCACTGATGGTTACAGACAACTTTACAAAGACAGGCCAGTCTGCATATTTTTGAAAGCTGTAACAGTAAAAGTAAGTAGTTATAGGCATCAGTCTAGCTGGAATATCTCTAACACTATATCTGTGTTTACATCTGGCTTCAAATGATTACCTTTGCAATTTTAGGAAACCATGAAGTCCTTTCTCCGTTGCTTATGATAAGCTTTGCTGTCTGTTTGTGATCAGATCAGTGTATAGAACAGATGCTTTTAAAAATGCCAATGCAGTGTTTGGCTTCAATCACTGAGTCAGTGTTTAAATCCAACAGCTGGTACTGTGTGTCAGCACCTGAAGTCAATAACACTTTTAGTGATGTACTTGTCTGTCCTAATAAACGTGTTCATTTGAAACTGTCATTGATAGATGCTATGATTTATTACTGCTCGTGCTTCCTCAAAATAGCACACCCACAACTGCACAACAGAACATTTAGGCAAAATCTATGGCTGCTTTCTGAAGCATAATATTTTTTATTTGTCAGAGGATTTTAATAATAGATCAGAGCAGAACATAGTTTAGTAATATCATGGAGATGTTTGTAGCAATTCTATATTTAATTTCTAATCTCTCCCAACTTTTGATTGGGGTAACGAATTTATTTGCAAATTGAGATGCTTAAAATCGGGTTGTTGTTTTTTTTTTTTGTTTTTTTTTTTGAGAGAGAGAGAGAGAGAGAGAGAGCATTTAAAATATGCCAGATTCAAAATGTTTATGTGCTGGTTTAAAATTGCAAACATTTGATTTCTCCTCTGCAACCTCAAGGTATCATGATTTGTCAGCCTGTCAGTTCTCAGCAGTGGCAGGCTTTCAGAAATCCAGTGTTACAATCAGCAGAGGGTGATTTTTTTTCATAATAGGGTTGCTTTACAGAAGAAAATTATTAAGAAGACTTCATTTCATTATTCTTTGAAAGTGTCTGAACTGTTTACTATTCTTTATGATTCTGGACTGGAGTATTCTAGTTGTCCTCCAGGATATGAGAATCAGAGGAGAGCCTGGGGAGAAAATGGGAACTGAAAGGAGAATGTCAGGAATAAGGAGATCAGGATCACAGAGGGGAACTGGTGGCAGAGATGGGAACTAGAGAGAGGAAGATAGGGGGTAGATATGGCCTGAACAGTTAAACAGGGGGGTTAGAGTATGTGAGACTATAACAGGATGATTATAGAGGGTAATTGTGGTGGTGGAAGGGCATAGATATGGCAAATGTGTATGGCAGGACAAAACATTGTTGAAAGTGATGATGTCATTCAACAGTGAACACAGCAGCACTAATGCCTTTGTTATTGAAATCTAAAGGTGAGAAAGGCAGTGCTCAAGCAACAATGGGAAGTAATGTAATGATGCTTTGCGTGTTGCTTTGATGTCCATGTCAATACTGCAGTACCTCACTGGGGTGAATTCTACCTTCCATCTGCTCTGGTGGAGGGGACCTAAGGTAGTTCAACTGGATAGGATGGCACCAAAGTTGGGAAGGAACTCTTTTTATCTTCCCACTGGAGCCTATGGTAGCCTGAAGGCATATAGTGAAAATTGGAGCTCTGTGAGTTGGAAGGGGCATATATATGGTAGGAGCATGTGACATCAAAGGAATATCCATTTTCTTCAACAAGCTCCCTTAATCTGAAGCAGAAATCTGTCTGGGACTTAATGTTTCTCAAGCATTTCTAAGAACCTAATTTACAGCTCATTAAAACAAATGGAAGCCTTCCCACTGGCTGTATTGCAGACATGGTTGAAATTTTTCCTTCAAAATGGTTTTGGGTGGAAAATTGTTTTGTATATTGATGAAAGAGATATTTTCACTGACAATATTTGTGGTTTCATTGAAATTTTCACAGGCTTATTTTCCTCTTATACAAGTTTCATTCTGTTTTTTCAATATTGCTTCAGTCAGGTGAGATTATCACAGTATTTCATCTAAACAGCAGCCTCCTTACAAAACTAGTACAAGAGAACTAGGAATCTGGAAATGGTTGTCTACTTCCAAACACATGGGGCCAGATTCCAATACCTTTATTCATGCTGATTAGCAGCTTTTGAGCATGAGTATTGCTAATGGGATCAGCATGAGTAAGAGTGCCAGAATCTGGCCTTTAATGCTTAGACTTGCAGTTGTCTAGTAAAAACTCAGCATAAAGGAGAGAACCTTGTCTCAAAAAACAAAATAACCAAATGAAATAAATATTCCCAGCCTTCCAAAAATTATTATATCATATGTGTGTGGGGGTATAAAACACTATGTATTTATTAGTATGATGCAGTATGAAAGTGTACAGCTTTTTTAGACTGCAGCATTGTGATTTTTTTTTTAATTTATATACCATTTGGTAGTTGCAAGAAGAAATGAACACAGGTGCAGTTTAGAGATAGCAGCTTAGTCACACCATTTGGATGGATAAGAATAGAACCTAAGCTACAGAAGTCTGAGAGGCCAGGTTTACTAAATATCCCTGACAATTGTAACTATTCTTTTTTGAAAAATAGCACTACAGCAAATCTCTTTTCTAATCCCCTCACCAGTTTGGGAATTAATTGGGCTGTGCTGTTTTGTTTTGGGTTTTTTAATCAATTTATATTTTTAGTTATCTCTTGTTAGATGCCCAGAGGCTTCTTGGCATGGCACCTGAAATCAAAAATGTTCTCTTATTTCTGTGTGCTTGCTACACTGCTCGCCAAAAACGGTCATCGTAATTAAACAATATGATTTGTTGGGATCTATGATTGTGATTGTCTGTCTATTGTGGGACGATATGTGAGAATTAGTCAAGTAAAAAGTGTTACAGGGGACGAGGGGGGGTGAGAAGGAAGAACGGAGGATAGAAAAGAGATCAGGAAAGAGTCTTTTTTCCCCCCCAGGCTATGTTCAAGGACAACATTTAAGTAAAAGTAAAGATATGTTAATATCATAATATATTGGACCTGAGGTAATGGAAAACAAATAGGGAGGATAGAAACAGAGACAATCTGCACCTTCAGGGCAAGAGAGGAAATAGGGGAGAAAAGGGAGAAGGAGAGAGAGAAGGCTGACATCAACATAAGGGAAAGACTGGAATGTCAATGAATTTTAGAGAGAGCTGATTACAGATTTCAGGTGAGATGAAAATAAATTATTTCCTTTAAACATTAATCTAAGAACATATATGGAAGAGGTCATTTTTATTAAACATGTATATTACATAGCAAAAAATGATAAGAATATTAAATTTCAAGTGCTCTAAATGTAGGAAATGCAGAATTAAGGCTGTTTGTGCAAACTTAATTTGGCCCCTTTGTACATATGCATTATGATATAGTCTTTAATCACATGGCCATATTTTTTTCCCCAATAGGACCCAGAATTGTGTTGCCACATCAGAGAAAATATCTTGCAAAATGAGTGAGCTATTGTAAAGATTGAGAATATAATGATCCAGATCCTGGCCCCTTCTAGCACCCCTTGGATCCACCTAGCAATGCAAAGGGGACATAAAAAGGACTTCACCGGCTAGGTGAGAAAATCCTCTCCAGTGGGGAGACCTCAGATGGTATAGTTGTTTCTATGACACCTTCCCTCATGGCTACCAGAATAGGAGATTGTTAGGGATGCGTGCTCTGAAGGAGAGAAGGTGACCAAAGGACTAATGCATTTCAATGAGATCCCCAAGTAGAATCTCAGCCTTTTGGGATCTGTTACCAGCTAGCACAAAATAAGCAGCTGTGAGACTGGACATGAGGATGAAGCCCAAGATTTCTTTTCATAGACGCAATATAAGACTACAAGGCTATGTAAAAAATGGGACAAAATCATCCCTAATGAAACATCACTCAGTGGAGTTGCAATGAATTTGATGCAATAAGTATTTTTAAAATCCAAGATGATTGGTGGCTATAGTTTTTGCTACTAAACTTAAGACATCTTAACGGGGCTTGATTTTCTTAGAATGCTGAGAAGGAAGCCTCTGAAAAAAATCAGTTCCCTTCAAAGTGTCTCAAATTAGGTACCCAAAATCACTACTGACTTCTGAAAATCTTGGTCTAACTATGTTTTCAGTGGCTGTACAGTTTAGGATGTCATAAGTTGCTTTAATTACCTATGTTGAACATTTGTGATCTTTATTTCAAATGAATAGAAACCTAATATTAAAAAAAAAGATTTTTTCCCCAAAAAAGCTATGAAGGAAATGATAAGGAAAAAAAGAGTAAATTTAGTGACTAATATGGGGAGAGGGAATATAGAAAGAAGAACTACAGAAACAAAATATATAGAGAAGAAAATAAAGAACATTGTCAGCAATATTAGTTTTTTCATTTTTTTTTTTTAAATTTAGGCGGTCACTGAACAGTGGTATCTATCTAGTGTTTGAGTCTCTTTTGATACTTGCGCTTCATTTTGCATTGTGTATCCAGTCTCTGAAAATAGATATCGTACGTGAGCAGAAATAAATTTTCTCGCTAAATGACAAGCATTCTGTTTGTTATCGTTGTGACTGCAGTCTATGCTAGGATGTGTTATAGCATTACAGTCTGATGGAACAAAATATGTATGTGACATCAAATTGAAGGTTCAACTGATGCAATGCAAATATGATGTAATTCCTGTCCTACTCTTTTGCTACAGGAATTTTGCCAGCAGCGTGAACCAGGACACCCTTTTCTGCTGCTTTGAAAATATTTGCACACAGACTACCTGCAGGCCTAGATGCAAACCTAACTTGGTACTCCATACACCTATGGAGTCACAGTATACTGTCAGGTGTAATAATTGTTTACCTCCCCTTCTAGGGCTATCAAGAGATCTAGTTCTGCCTCCTGGATTAAAAGGAAAGGGTCCCTACTCCCTCTTCTTCCTTCATTTTTGTACTCCAGCACATCAGAATATCTAGCCAAGTGAGTATGTAGTACCCAGTTCAGCCTAGGAAACATACAAGACTGCATCTTCAGGTTAGAAAGATTTGATTCCATGTCACTCAAAATGGCAAATTTATGTTTCCTTTTTTTAATATCATGGTATAATCTCTGATCCTTCATGACCTGGTTTGTTTGTTTTACTTTTACCTGTTTTTCCTGGTAACTTAAGTGGAGATTGAATAAGAATGATCACAGTTGACACCTTTGATAGTCTGGATACATTCCACTGTTATCAAAAAGTTTATCATGTACTGTAGGTCTCATGTACGCTGCTTCTAAATCATGAGTAAATTCACTGAGATCAATAGAGTTGCACTAGAGTAAAATAGGTGTGGGAAGATAATAATCAGATCCCACTCTTCCCAAATCTCATGAGTCATCCCATCCCTATTCCAAAAAGCACTTGAGCACCTGACTTTCAGTGGCATTTGGGTGCCTACCTGCCCTTTGTATTTTTTTGAGAATCTCACCCTATAAGCTGTGTTGAATTGGGGACTATATTAACCACAGTTCATTGATAAAGGCAAAAATAATATAAAATGACATTTCATATTGATTTATTTGTGGTTTATCTATGGGGTTTCTGTGGTATGCTTCATGTGGCTTTGGATTAGTTTATCAGATCAAATTTTACTTTTACAATGAAAGTGAGTAAGGAAAAATATTTTGCATAAAAGTTTACAAATATTAAAACCCTCTTCTATAAAGGAATAAACATATATATATATATAAATATATATACATATATATAAATTAGTCTAACATGCTCTTGATGGAAAAACCTCATTACACAAGGGAAATTAGCAGCCAAATAATGAGAATCCCATATAAAACAAATTTATTTTATTTTCAATACACAGACAAGGACCTTAGTTACATGACTTTTGCTGTCGTGTCATTTTCGCTTTCCACCTAGGTGCAGAGGTTTATAACACATGTGCCCAACTCAGTGAAATATGACAAAGAACGGTACATTTATTCATTTTCCAATAATTATATAAAAATGTAACTTACAGTATAAATGGAAGAAGGAGCTGTGATACATGGAAAAATAAATCATAAGTGAAGTGAAATTGTCTCCTTTGTAATATACATTCATGAAGTGTTAAAACTACAGCTACTCTGCAGTGAGCGTTGCCAATTACCACAACTGCAGAAAGTTTCACAGTCACCTTTATCCTGACTCTAGCCCATTACAAATGAATTAATAAAACTAATCAATCAAGCATTAAATTCTTCAGCCATCTGGGATCTGAGACCTCCCTTCCCCCATTCAAGATGTTATGTTCATGACTGATTTAGTACTTTCCAACACTGCACTTGGAGACCTTCCATGCACAGTTTAAATGCTAAACTTTACATATTTTCAACATTAAAATTTTATAAATCAAATTCGTGAATGCATCAGAATTAGAACTAGTAACCCTTTTAATACAAAGCACTTCTTAGGCCAGAACACTGATTGCAATACATCACACTCTGTGTTTTCTTTTAAATCGATAGTTTATATAAGTTTTGTAGTCCATTTATGAGCTTAATGACTTTTAGCGAGCACCTACTCACATGAATAGTCCCATTGCTGCTGATGTGATTTAGGGTATGTGTCAAGGTTCCTCCCCCACTCTGAACTCTAGGGTACAGATGTGGGGACCTGCATGAAAAACCTCCTAAGCTTATCTTTACCAGCTTAGGTCAAAACTTCCCCAAGGTACAAAATATTACCCCCGTTATCCTTGGAATGGCCGCTACCACCACCAAACTAATACTGGTTACTGGGGAAGAGCTGTTTGGACGCGTCCTTCCCCCCAAAATACTTCCCAAAACCTTGCACCCCACTTCCTGGACAAGGTTTGGTAAAAAGCCTCACCAATTTGCCTAGGTGACTACAGACCCAGACCCTTGGATCTTAAGAACAATGAACAATCCTCCCAACACTTGCACTCCCCCTTTCCTGGGAAATGTTGGATAAAAAGCCTCACCAATTTGCATAGGTGACCACAGACCCAAACCCTTGGATCTGAGAACAATGAAAAAGCATTCAGTGTTTTACAAGAAGACTTTTAATAAAAAATAGAAGTAAATAGAAATAAAGAAATTCCCCCTGTAAAATCAGGATGGTATATATCTTACAGGGTAATTAGATTCAAAAACATAGAGGAACCCCTCTAGGCAAAACCTTAAGTTACAAAAAAGATACACAGACAGAAATAGTTATTCTATTCAGCACAATTCTTTTCTCAGCCATTTAAAGAAATCATAATCTAACACATACCTAGCTAGATTACTTACTAAAAGTTCTAAGACTCCATTCCTGTTCTGTCCCTGGCAAGCGCAGCATACAGACAGACACAGACCCTTTGTTTCTCTCCCTCCTCCCAGCTTTTGAAAGTATCTTGTCTCCTCATTGGTCATTTTGGTCAGGTGCCAGCGAGGTTACCTTTAGCTTCTTAACCCTTTACAGGTGAGAGGAGCTTTCCCCTGGCCAGGAGGGATTTCAAAGGGGTTTACCCTTCCCTTTATATTTATGACACGCCCCCCAAATCTCAGCTAGGGTGAAACACTGGCTGGGATTTCTTCCTGGAGCTCTAGGAAAACAGAGTTAATAAGACACATGCATCTCTAAATATACTACCAAGTACATAAAGACTAACGATATTTTCCACATCTCAAGGACGATTTTAACCAGTTGATTCTGGGAAACTTTCACGGGAGAGTGCATCAGCCACTTTGTTAGAAGCTCCTGAGATGTGTTGGATGTTGAAATCAAAATCTTGGAGAGCTAAACTCCACCGAAGAAGTTTTTTGTTAGTTTCTTTGACGGTGTGAAGCCACTTTAGTGCAGCATGGTCGGTTTGCAGGTGGAAACGCCGTCCCCAAACATATGGGCGTAGCTTTTCCAGAGCGTAGACAATGGCATAACATTCTTTTTCAGTGACTGACCAGTTGCTTTCCCTCTCAGACAGTTTTTTGCTGAGAAACACTACAGGGTGGAATTCTTGATCAGGTCCTTTCTGCATTAAAACTGCTCCCACACCACGCTCGGATGCATCTGTGGTTACTAGGAACGGTTTGTCAAAGTCTGGGGCCCTTAGTACAGGGTCAGACATGAGTGTCGCTTTAAGCTTGTTAAAGGCCTTCTGACACTTTCCGGTCCACTGAACAGCATTTGGCTGTTTCTTTTTGGTTAGGTCTGTCAGTGGGGCAGCGATTTGGCTGTAGTGCGGTACAAATCGTCTGTAATAACCGGCCAAGCCTAAGAAGGATTGAACCTGTTTCTTTGACTTTGGGACAGGCCACTTTTGGATAGCATCCACTTTGGCCTGTAGGGGGCTGATAGTTCCTTGACCCACCTGGTGTCCAAGGTAAGTCACTCTGTTTAGGCCTATTTGACACTTCTTAGCCTTAACAGTTAGTCCTGCCTCCCTTATGCGCTCAAGGACTTTTTGTAGATGTTCCAGGTGGTCTGCCCAGGAATCCGAAAATATGGCCACATCGTCAAGGTAGGCGACTGCATATTCTCCTAATCCCGCTAGGAGACCATCTACAAGTCTTTGGAAAGTGGCGGGTGCATTTCGCAGCCCGAAAGGGAGTACATTAAATTCATACAGCCCGAGATGTGTGATGAAGGCTGACCTTTCCTTGGCAGATTCATCTAGCGGTACCTGCCAGTACCCCTTGGTTAAGTCCAAGGTAGAGATGAACTGGGCCCTTCCCAGTTTCTCTAATAGTTCATCTGTGCGTGGCATGGGATAGTTGTCTGGGCGAGTTACAGCATTTAGCTTACGGTAGTCCACGCAAAAACGTATTTCCCCATCTGGTTTGGGAACTAGAACCACTGGAGATGCCCATGCACTTTCAGAGGGGCGGATTACAACCATCTGTAACATATCCTGGATCTCCCATTCTATAGCAGTTTTAGCTTGAGGAGACACCCGGTAAGGTTGGACCCTAATTGGGTGAGCATTACCTGTGTCAATGGAGTGGTATGCCCGTTCAGTCAGTCCTGGGGTGGCTGAGAAAGTTGGCGCGTAGCTAGTGCACAGCTCCTGGATCTGCTGTCGCTGCATACGCCCAAGGGTCATGGAGAGGTTCACCTCTTCCACACCACCAGCACATTTCCCTTCGTAGTAGACACCTTCAGGCCACTCAGCGTCGTCTCCTCCCTGGGCTGTAAACTGACAAACCTTGAATTCTCTGGAATAAAAGGGCTTTAGAGAATTAATATGATACACCTTAGGCTTTCGGTTGGAGGTGGGGAATGCTATGAGATAATTAACAGCTCCCAGGCGCTCCTGGACCACGAATGGCCCTTCCCACGATGCTTCCATTTTATGGGCCTGGAGCGCCTTTAAGACCATGACCTGGTCTCCTACTTTGAAGGAACGCTCTCTGGCATGTTTATCATACCAGGCTTTTTGCTCTTTTTGAGCATCCTGTAAGTTTTCTCTAGCAAGGGCTAAAGAGGTTCGGAGGGTGTTTTGTAGGTTGGTTACAAAGTCCAGAATGTTAGTTCCTGGAGAAGGTGTAAATCCCTCCCATTGCTGCTTCACCAACTGCAATGGCCCCTTAACCTCACGGCCATATACAAGTTCAAATGGGGAAAACCCTAAACTGGGATGTGGTACAGCTCTGTAGGCAAAGAGCAACTGCTGCAATACTAGGTCCCAATCATTGGAGTGCTCATTTACGAATTTACGTATCATGGCCCCCAAAGTTCCCTTAAACTTCTCCACCATGCCATTTGTTTGATGATGGTAAGGAGTGGCAACCAAGTGATTTACCCCATGAGCTTCCCAAAGGTTTTTCATAGTTCCTGCCAGGAAATTAGTCCCTGCATCTGTGAGGATGTCGGAGGGCCAACCTACCCTGGCAAAAATGTCTGCTAGTGCCTGGCACACACTTTTAGCCCTGGTGTTGCTTAGAGCTACTGCCTCCGGCCATCGGGTGGCAAAATCCATGAAAGTCAGTATGTACTGCTTTCCTCTGGGTGTCTTTTTCGGAAAAGGACCCAGAATATCCACAGCTACTCGCTGAAATGGAACTTCAATGATGGGGAGTGGCTGGAGAGGAGCTTTGACCTGGTCTTGGGGTTTTCCCACTCTTTGGCACACCTCACAAGACTGGACATAGGTAGAAACATCCTTGCCCATTCCCTCCCAGTGGAATGACCCCCCCAAACGGTCTTTGGTCCTGTTCACCCCAGCATGGCCACTAGGGTGATCATGGGCTAAGCTCAAGAGCTTGGCCCGGTATTTAGTTGGAACTACCAACTGTCTCTGAGGATGCCAGTCTTCCTGGTGTCCCCCAGAAAGAGTTTCCTTGTATAAAAGTCCTCTTTCTACAACAAACCTGGATCGATTAGAAGAGCTGAGAGGCGGTGGGTTGCTCCGTGCCGCCGTCCAAGCTCTCTGGAGGCTTTCATCTGCTTCCTGTTCGGTCTGGAACTGTTCCCTTGATGCTGGAGACATCAGTTCCTCATGGGATTGTGGACCTAGGCTTGGTCCCTCTGGAAGCGATATAGGGGATGGAGCTGTTTCTGTTGACTGTGAACCGCTCTCCGCTGGTGCACTATGTTGGGATTCAGGCTCCGGCTGAGCCTCTTGTGTAGGGTTATCGGCTGCTGCCAGTTCAGGTTCGGTGGGGCCCTCTGGTGTTGAGGTTGCAAGTACTGGATTCAGTGCTGACACGGGGTCTGGTGTTGGTTGTTTGGCTGGTTCCGGTTCTGGGACTGGTTCCGTCTGGGTCTCTGGGACTGGATCCACTACTGCTGTTGCAGACATTGGCCTGGGGTCCAGGTCCATCACCTCTGACTGGGTCCTGATAGAAGTTTCCGGAACAGAGCTAGGCCTCACGGCTTGTTTAGCCTGGTTGCGGGTGACCATTCCCACCCTCTTGGCCTGCTTCACATGATTGGCCAAGTCTTCCCCCAACAGCATGGGGATGGGATAATCATCATAGACTGCAAAAGTCCACATTCCTGACCAGCCCTTGTACTGGACAGGCAACTTGGCTGTAGGCAAATTGAAAGAGTTGGACTTGAAGGGTTGAATCGTCACTTGGATCTCTGGGTTGATTAAATTGGGGTCCACTAAGGAAGCATGGATAGCTGACACTTGTGCTCCGGTGTCCCTCCACGCGGTGACCTTCTTCCCACCCACACTCACAGTTTCCCTCAGCACCAAGGGTATCTGGGAGGTATCTGGGCCTGTGGACCTCTGGTGTGATTCCGGTGCAATGAACTGTAATCTGTTGGGGTTCTTGGGGCAGTTGGCCTTTACATGCCCCAGCTCGTTACACTTAAAACATCGTCCAGCTGACGGGTCACTGGGGCGAGGAGGGTTGCTGGAGAACGGGGTGGTGGGACGATAAGGGGTCTGGAGGGTTCTTTGGGAGGTAGGTGGGGCTTTGGGCGGCCCCCGGTAATAGGGTGTGGTCTGGGGTGGTCCCTTCTGGTCTCCGCTCCAACTGCGACCAGTTTTCTTCTTCTCTGCCACCTCCACCCATCTGGCTCCAATCTCTCCTGCCTCAATTACAGTTTTGGGTTTCCCATCTAGGATGTATCTTTCTATTTCCTCAGGAACACCCTCTAAGAATTGTTCCATTTGCATTAGGAAGGGCAAATTTACTGGAGATTCAACACTTGCTCCTGATATCCAGGCATCCCAATGTTTTACAATGTGGTAGGCATGTCGGGTAAATGACATGTCTGGTTTCCACCTTAGGGCTCTGAACCTCCGACGAGACTGCTCGGGTGTTATCCCCATTCTGACTCTCGCCTTGGATTTAAACAGTTCATACTTGTTCATGTGTTCTTTAGGCATTTCAGCTGCCACCTCAGCTAAGGGTCCACTGAGCTGCGGCCTCAGCTCTACCATGTATTGGTCAGTAGAGATGTTGTACCCAAGGCAGGCCCTTTCGAAGTTTTCTAAGAAGGCCTCAGTATCATCACCTGCCTTGTAGGTGGGGAACTTTCTGGGATGGGAAGTGGTACCTGGAGAAGGATTGCTAGGGTTTGTTGGTATATTCTGCTGGGCCTTTATCCTTTCCATCTCCTCCACATGCTTCCTCTCTTTTTCCTTCTCCTCCTCCTTCAGCCGCATGAGTTCTATCTGTCTTTCATGTTCCCTTTGTTTTTCCTCAGCCTGAAATTTGGCTAATTCCAGCTGTAGTCGAGCTGAGGATTTGGCCATTCTAACCTCTCTGTTTTTAACTAACTTTACACCCGAGGTTTAGAAATAAACAAACAAAACTTGGCTGTAAAATTTTGCTGTGCTGGAATAGAATACCTATTCTCTGATAGTGATTGTCAGCCTACAGAAAAAGACAATTCCCTTGTCTCTGCTCTGGGCCCAAATTAAAGCAAAAAACCTCCAACTACTTGGAAACCTGCTTACCCAGCCCAAAGAAGAAAAAAAATTTCTTTTCAAACCTGTGCTCCTTGTAAAACAAAAAAAAAATCAAAATCCTAAAAAAAACCCTGCCACTTTTGTCTCCAGGCAAATGGGTAGAGCACACACACCCTATTTACTTTTAGGAAGAAAAGAAAAAAAAAAAACCTCTGGGTTGGAAGACTGTGAATTTCCCTGCAGGAGTTAAGTACCCTGCCTCCAGGCAAAGAAAACCTGCAATTCACAAGATAATCCCCTTTTGTCTCTGCTTGGCCACAAAGCAGAGAGAAACCAAGCTGCTTTCAGTTTCAAAGCTGCCTTCTGGACTTCCTAAAAATTCCTTTTTAAAATCTGTATTTCTAGTTCAAAAAATCTCAACTGGATCTCAAAATGATTTCAGGTTAATCCCACCACTGTGCCACCATGTCAAGGTTCCTCCCCCACTCTGAACTCTAGGGTACAGATGTGGGGACCTGCATGAAAAACCTCCTAAGCTTATCTTTACCAGCTTAGGTCAAAACTTCCCCAAGGTACAAAATATTACCCCCGTTATCCTTGGAATGGCCGCTACCACCACCAAACTAATACTGGTTACTGGGGAAGAGCTGTTTGGACGCGTCCTTCCCCCCAAAATACTTCCCAAAACCTTGCACCCCACTTCCTGGACAAGGTTTGGTAAAAAGCCTCACCAATTTGCCTAGGTGACTACAGACCCAGACCCTTGGATCTTAAGAACAATGAACAATCCTCCCAACACTTGCACTCCCCCTTTCCTGGGAAATGTTGGATAAAAAGCCTCACCAATTTGCATAGGTGACCACAGACCCAAACCCTTGGATCTGAGAACAATGAAAAAGCATTCAGTGTTTTACAAGAAGACTTTTAATAAAAAATAGAAGTAAATAGAAATAAAGAAATTCCCCCTGTAAAATCAGGATGGTATATATCTTACAGGGTAATTAGATTCAAAAACATAGAGGAACCCCTCTAGGCAAAACCTTAAGTTACAAAAAAGATACACAGACAGAAATAGTTATTCTATTCAGCACAATTCTTTTCTCAGCCATTTAAAGAAATCATAATCTAACACATACCTAGCTAGATTACTTACTAAAAGTTCTAAGACTCCATTCCTGTTCTGTCCCTGGCAAGCGCAGCATACAGACAGACACAGACCCTTTGTTTCTCTCCCTCCTCCCAGCTTTTGAAAGTATCTTGTCTCCTCATTGGTCATTTTGGTCAGGTGCCAGCGAGGTTACCTTTAGCTTCTTAACCCTTTACAGGTGAGAGGAGCTTTCCCCTGGCCAGGAGGGATTTCAAAGGGGTTTACCCTTCCCTTTATATTTGACAGTATGTCTGCACTGCACAGAAAAATCTGCAGTGCCAAGTTTCAGAACCTGGGTCAACTGACTCAGGCCGGTAGCTAAAAATAGCAATGTGGATGTTCCCCCTGGTGAGGGTAGAGGATCTGGGAGCTCGGGTCCCAGGCCAAGCGGAATGTCTATACTGTTGTTTTTAGCCATGCAGTGCTGTGAGTTTTTTCTTTGCAGTGTAGCCATATCCTAAGGGGCTCATCATGATGCTTAAGGGTTATACAATCAAGCCCTATGCTTTTTTGAACAATAAGGTTCCTATACTGAAGGCTTTCTTTCAGAATAATGAAGGCTATGTATCAGACCAAAACCAGGGTTTTATAAATAAAACCCTGCAGTCCGTTGCTTCAAATGCCTGTTTTGGGTCTGATCACACCTGAAAATTCATTAACATGCTACATAACCTCTCTCTCCCAGGTATTTAATGAAGATGTTTATAAGACAAAACTATCACCAATCTCCATAGTTTGCCAGTATGACTTCTAATGACAATATTATTATCGATCATTACCCTTTGTTCATAGTCATCTAGCTACCTTTCATACCATGTGGCAGTGTTGCTATCATAGTCAATTTTATTGAAATCCAGATATACTACATCTACTATGTTCCCTTCGGCTGTTAATTTTATGATGCCTTCAAAGAAAGAAATCAAGTTTATATTGCAAGACTTGTTACCAGATATACTGCATATATAGTAAGTAACAGGAGAGCTCTGTTATGAAGGGCAAACCCTGCTGCTCTCTCCATGACTCCAAAGGGCCCTCAGGAAGTGGAATTGGTAATGTCATTCTGCAAGGGGTGGAAGGAAAGTTTTGATGAGAAGCACCTGTGCCACAGAGCCATGCTTCCTATGGGCTCCCTGCAGAACAGCACATGCAGGAAATGGCCAGATTCCACTGCTGAGCAAATACTCCTATCCCATGCTAATGAGACCTATTAGGGCTGCAGCAAAACTGCTGCCTGAGGATTGCAGTAATAGACATGGAGAACGTCTGCAGTCACTGTCTCCAAGGTGTTAATAAATTTTAAAGGGGTCAAGGAAACTTTCTTTCCAGAAAAGTAAATACAAAATAGCAGACCCAAGAGAGCCCTCACTGCCATGTATTGGGATAAATTTTACATACAGATGCACCCATAAAAGTAGTAAGTTATAACAGAGTGGCTTCCAGGGTTCCCAGTTATGCTACGCATTGTACCATCTCTGTCTCAAAGATTTTATAATGTAAGAATAAGCAGAGAAAACAGATGGATGTAACAACCAGAGGCGTACAAGGAAACAATGATAGAGGTCAGAGCACAACACCTACTCAGCCATTTCAATGATACTCTAATTGACCCCACTGAAACTTGCATTCTTGTATCTGAGGGTGAGCTTAGCTCTCAGACTTGGAAAACACTTTAAGGATATAGTGAAAAAATAACAAATTTAAAAGTTTTATCTTGTTGAGGTAGTGCAAAAAAAAAAGTGGAGGCTGGGATATAAAGGCTTTTCAATTTCCCCATTTTTCTCTTTGGCCATAAAATGCTGGTGATCAGAAATTTATACTGTAATTTTTAAATAGTTTCAACACTTTTGGTAGAAAAAGGCAATAGAATGGGGGTTTTGTTGTAAAATTAAAATTAGGAACATTCTGAATTACATATGTGCTATCAAAAGTATCAATGTGCCCTTTTAAAAAAAACAAAAGAAAAGGTAAAATGTCAACATAAATGTATCCAAATTTTGATTTTGTAAAAATGGCTCTTACAGACGGTACTGTTGTCTTTAATTTAGTGGAAAAAAAGTCTCTTGGGGGCTGAGTCCTCATTTGACAAATCTCACATTTTAAGAATGATTTTTTTTGTCCAGTTATAAATCGCTAAGAATATAGGGGCTTATAATAGTGCAGCTCTCTGAATATTAACCACAATGGTGCCAATGGCAGCTACTATAAAGCTACCATAATAGCTACTCAAAATACAAAAGCAAAAGAGATAAGAGGACAGAAGAGTGAGAAGAAAGGGCAAGTGAAGTCTTCAGCTGATTTTAGGTATCCAAATTGCAGCAGTAGCAGGGAACACTTTTTGTTTGTTTGTTTTTAGCTTAGTAAGGAGCTTGCAACTTTCCTTGAAGATGTGGACTTTGCCTCTGTTATCCTTCCCTTAATTACTTCAAAAACAGATTATTGCAATGCACTCTACTAAATGTAGGGTGACCAGACAGCAAGTGTGAAAAATTGGGACAGGGGGTGGGGGTAATATAGGCATCTATATAAGACAAAACCCCAACTATTGGGACTGTCCCTATAGAATTAGTACATCTGGTTACCCTAACTAGATGTTGTATCAAAAGGTATCTTCAAAACTTCACTCAGTTTAAAATGTGGCTGTCCCACTTAAAAGGTGTGTTTCTTGCATGGGAAACATTACATCTGTGCTCTTGTGTGCCCTGAATTCTAATTCATTTGCTGATACAATCAAATGTTTGCTCCTTTATATAAGGGCCTACATGGTTTATTTATAGGCTGTCTTAGAGGCCACAGCGTCTCTTCTCATATCTTATGGGGATAAATGAGATCACATGTGGCACTGAGCAATTTTCAAAATCCCCTGATTTAAATGTCTGGGTCTGGGATAGTAGTTCATAGGGTGGATCACATCTTAATAGAGATTGTCTGAACTATTGGCTTTACTCGCCCCTTCCTACTTATATTCACCTACAGCAATTTCTACCCTGGTAAAGTAAACGAGGTAACTCTTTCATGTATTTTAGTTGCCTTTTAAGGTGATTCAGCAACTGGAAACAAGGAAAACCAGCACCATGTGACCAACCAGTTCTTGGTAGACCTCCAGCAATCTGCAATAGTTAGGCATGGGTCCTGCCTGAGCTCAATTCTTCTATGCTGTTATGACCACTGAAATATTTTATCATCACCAATCAGAATTATTGGTAGAGTTATGCAAAATGCTTTCAACAAATCCCAAAATGGTAGGACTCACCTTGTTTTGACTTTCATTGCAAACTTGAAATTCAGTCCTGGTTCCTCAAAAGATTGCTAAAATTCAAAACCGCAGCATTTCTGTGAACACATTTTTTAGTATACATGGTTTGATTTGTGGTTTTACATATACAAAGTATGAAAATCACAAGTTTGCATATTTAGTGTTTTTTACTTGGCTTCACTTTAAGATATGGGGTTTGTTCAATCATGGATCAAAACTAAAAATGCTTTTTATAACATGTTAAAGTTCAGGAAAAAAAGAACAAAACAAACACTAAACTATTTTCTTGTTTTATCACACTCAAATATAATACCTTGGTTATTTCTCACATAACTTACATTTACTACTGTGTGGTAAATGTTCAGATTATGTTAAACACTGTCTCTCATCTGCGTTTTAGTAAGCTGATGTTTCCTGTATCTTGAACATCATGTCACTCAACAATCCAAAGACAAAAGAAAAGATTTCCTAAACTTATGTGGATCCCGCTATTTCTGTAATCAAGTTTTGTGACAGATTAGATGGAAATAAAGAGAATGATGACAAGACAAAGTGAAAATAGGAACAGGTTCACTTAAACTGTTCTAGCAAACTTCAATCCTGACATTGTCAGCTTTTGGTCATGTTATTTCTAATGGTTTGGAAGGTTTACTTGAATAATCAATGTAATCATTATTAGCTCACATTTGCCTGCCACATAATGTCATCCAAAAATAGAACATGCAGCCAGAGTGAACACCTCTGGCTCAGTGCATTTTGCAGTCTCATATATAAATTTAGGACCATGTCCTGTATAAAGAATTGATTTCCACCTGAGTGGGCAGTATCAATGGATCAAATGTCTCATCATTTACTACATGTACAGTAATCAAGGCTTCTTTGTGTTTTGTGTTTACAGACTACTTTTATTTGTTCTTTCACTAACTGCATGGCAACTAGTAAATTCAGGCTGCAAAAGAAACAGATGAAAATTGCCCAAACTAACAAAATACAGCCACTCAGTTAATTAAGACTGAGAATCAGAATGTACATGCTAAGTGAGGTCATGTATTATTTTAAACTCTGGGTGGTCTTGTACATACTGATAAAAGCACCAATTGTCAGAAAAGAGTGATTTAAAAAAAATACACAATTGTAAGAATCCTATTGTTCAGAGTTGCATTGTTTCAATCCATGATAAAGTCCAACCTATGGTAATGCTGTCTATGTTGCATTGTGTGAAAGCTAGAGGTAGGTGAAGATAAGTATTAATAGATCCATTGTCAAGAAACAGGAGAAGGAGGGCTAATGGTATCACAGCGCACTGCAATATCTTGTGCAAAATGTGTATAACACCTGTGCTTGTCTGCACTGTCAGCACTCTAATCATATGAGAGAGACAAGTACACGGGGGGGGGGGGAGAAACCAAGAAAATAATATGAAGCAGTACAATATATAGTGCTTTGTCGGGTCCACTGTCATCAATGCTTACTGGATTTGCATAAAGATCCGTTACATATATGGAGAATATATTCCTCATGTATATTGTACATAAAGCTAGAGTCAATACCTGGGTATTTTATAAAAATAATCTGTACTTTATGAAGAATTTATGCAAATTTGGAGAAAAAAACCTTAAGCAATTACGAGTATTGCATATGAATTCTAAACCCTTGGGAAATAACCCTTTAGTAAGAAAGAAATGTGGACAATGGATACAATTTTTGAAAGCACTTACAAGCCTAAGATGAGTGTCACTCTACCAGGTAGAGCCTTCCCTCCACAATAGGATCTCAAGGGAGGTACTGCCTCCCAACAAGCACTCTCCATTGTATTTCTTGACATATATGGGGGGGGGGCTTATTTCAGACTCACCCCTCTCTATGAGAGGGGCAAGACTCAAAGTTCAGTACAAGTTGTTCTTCACCACTTCAAGATGTCCTTATCTCTTCACAAACCTCAAGTTTGACTGATCTTTGTGGAGGTCCCAGGGTCTCCATATTGCAGAAAAACCTTGGGTCTGGGTTTTGCCCTGAGAATTTTTTATCTAATCTGTTTCTAAGCTGCCCCATGACTATATATTATCTGTTCAGAAGCCAATACAAACCTAGCCTGTAATTTTCTTTTTCCTCTTCATCCTGTTAAGGAGACAAAGGCTCATCAATAGAAACCATATGACTTGGTATAATGACCAGCTTGGATGTGCCTATAAACAAAAACTAAAACAAACAAAGGCTACACTTTAGTGCAAACTGTGCAACCAGGGAAGGGCTTTCTGGCTGCATATAAATGCTGCTTTGATTAGCTGTCAGCATTGTACTCAAGGGTATTTGGCATGTTTTTAAGGACAAAAGAAAAGCTCTGCACCTTACGGTTTGCACCTTACTTCTGACATTTTCAGAGTTTAGTGTTTGGCTGTGTCCTTTGCATGAATAAATATCAAACCATGTGTTACCTCTTTAGGAGTAAGATTGTTCATATAATGTATGTGGAAAAAATCTGACTGGTTGATAGTCAAATTTCTGAGGTTGTTTATGATTTCAAAAAAAAAAAAAGGAAAGGTCAGCATTTTGACTTCATCTCAGTATAGTATTTTGCAGATTGTTCTAAGGTACCCACAATTAGAATAACTAAAGTATAACTGTAATAATGGAAAATAAGAATATGAGCGTTTGAGAAATGCTGTATTACTCAGCAACTGGAACTGGGTTGTATTTTTCAGCCACTAATTGTCCCCAAACAGATAGTTGAAAAAAAAAATCAAATGTCCTAGAATCTAGTGCCTTTTCTGAGAGTTTATACTTGTATGCAGTATATAGAAGCATTTTATTGTACCTATTAATTTTTGGTTTCACTTGCAAAAGGCAACAAATGTATTTTCATAGTTAGTAAATGGTCATGTGTGATCTAAACCATTCTTGTTTCAATAGTGTTAATGATCTCTGGCTATCCACAGAGCCACAATTTGGTGTTTTCCTATTTTGAATGAGATTGTACCCGGAAGTAGCACTCTTTCATTAAAGGTCTCTATTTGATAAGAGGCTTCCATGGGATTTGTAGGCAGGAGATATGTTTTAGGAAACATACCCAAAATGGATTTCCCATGGGGATTTTCAAGGAGATCCCTTTACTGTCAGTTGCAATATTCTTTTCAGTGCAGCTGCTCCTTGATTTTCAATAGAGATGTTTGCTTTGAACTCTTGTGGTCTCTGTGAGTGAAATCCTATCACCACTGAAGTTGGTGGGAGTTTTCCTATTGACTTCAATGGGGCGAAGATTTCACCCATTAGTTCTTTATTTAGACCTTACTTAATCCTGCCATGTTAGTCACAGTCCAGATTGTGTACACTGATGTAACCCAGGCTTTTTACAGTTGTGAATATGCTCACACATGAGACTTGACTTGCTCCCATTTAAATCAATAGCAGAACTTCCATATATGGTGCGGTTAAAAGCAACAACAACAGCATTGGTTCTAAATTTAGATAACTCAGGTCCAGGTCAACCTGGATGTGCAAGTAAATCAGTCCCTTCCCTTGGAATTAAAATGGTCATAGTACATTTACTTTTTCTCCTGAGTTTGGTAAATCATGCTTTCTATTGCTATTGATTACTTCTCAAATGTTGTAAATCAACTGTTGGAGCTGTGTTAATTTAAACCAGCTGAGGACCTGGCTCCTGAATTTTACCACTACAGTATTCTGGATCTTCCTAATTACTCTGGCTGGTATGTAATATACAAAATGATAGTGGTAGCTGGCATTTCTTCCAGTACCACAACAGCAAGTGTCAGTGTTAGCTGAGCAGGTGTTTTTGGGGAAGAAGGACCTATTTTGTTTTCATGAGAATGCTCCAGGTGGGCTAAAACACATAGAAGAGGTCAAAAGAGCAGAGTCAATTGTTTCAGAGTCAAGAGTTATCTGAGACCTAGGCAAGAGATGGACAAGGACAAGGACCTTGGTTGAGCCAAGCATCCTAAAACAGGACTCCATTATAATACATCTTTTAGTATCAAAATGTTATGGTGAAATAGTGAACAAGGCTTGATAGGTTAGATAATCAAGGGCATTGCTTATGGAACTTTTGAAGGTCACTTCCTGAAGAGGGAAAGGGAAGTTTTTCCTTTTCACTTTCAGTACAGAAAAACTGAGGGACATTACACTGGATTGGATAGGAGGGAGTTTTGGACAATTATGGTTAGAATAATCTAAACTAGTGTATTATGACTAATTTATGTATTATGCTATATTGTGCTTAAACAAAATTCCTGCTTTGAAGAGCTTGTGGGTTCAAGACAATATAGAACAAATGTGATTCTAATAAATAGAGTGCTTCACAGAATGTTACAAGACTTTTTTGGAGAGGGACTGTAGTGGGGCTGAGACCACCAAATCTACATGACAAAATATAATGCCGAATGTTGGTGTAGATGCTGATTACCAGGACACTGAAGTTAAAAATAGTGTTATTCTCTTCAATTGTTAGCTGATTTGTTGACATTCACTTACTACTTGTTGTCACTCATAATACTTCAGTTGTATTTCTAATGCCTTTAGTAATTTCTGTGTTGTTCTTTTCTGTGCTACGTAATATGCATGAATTGTGATTGATATGGTGTCTGATGGCTATTCTGAAATACTTCATATAGGAGATGTGCTAACAATTCACACTGTTCCTCATGGGGAGGAAATTAATATAGCTACCAAACTGAAGAACACTCTGATTCATGGATGAGCCATCCATCCTTTGAAACAAGAGCAGGAAGAACAACAGGCTCATCCAAGATAAAGAGGTTGAGTAAAGGAGGGAGGAATATAGGGGGTCACCTATAGGGGAAGGGAAGTAAGCTTTTTCCCTTCCAAGGTTGATTGAACTACAACCTCTAAATGAATCTATACAGTATTGTTCACTGTCTTCCCCAGGAAACAACATCAAAGTTGAGTTTATGGAACCACAGACCAAACCTTGCAGGGTTCTCATAGTTCTAGTCATACCTCTGACATTGGTGATGTAATAGATGTAACACAGCGGTCTTTAGTAAGGAATATTCTGGCAATAGTTTTGTTGATTTGTTGATTGCTACTTTGTTTTGTTTACTCAGGGTCTAATCCTGCATCTACTGAAGTCACAAGTGATGTGCTCTTTCCTGGAGATTTTGTTGTTGTTTCCTTTGTTCTCTGAATAGAAAGTCAAGATATTTCTGACTATTTGTATAAGGTTGCTTTTTGTGTATGGAAAAAAGGTAATTAAATATGTTGTTGATTCCAGTAAATTCATGATGTATGCATGGGCCTCCATTGTGCTTTTAATGCACAACTCCCGATTGGCAGTAGTCTGGAGTTTCACCACCCCTTCAGGACCTCCGTGAGCTCAAGGATTCCAACTGTGTGGATTTTTGTGCAAGGGTGAGAAGGAGGTGAGGGAGGTATTTCACAGCCTTCATTCTTCTTGTATAACTGTTGGGGCCATATAGTATTGTATTCTATACAAATTCTAATTATAGATGGAAAGAACTGAGGTGCCAGTGAATTTCAGAATGGATTCAGATCTGAAACAATCACAGAAGAACATAAGAATGGCTATACTGGGTCAGACCAAAGGTCCATCTATTCCAGTATCCTGTCTTCTGACAGTGGCCAATGCCATGTGCTTCAGAGGGAATGAACAGAACAGGTAATCCTCAAGTGATCCATCCCCTGTCTTCCATTCCCAGTTTCTGGCAAAGAGACTTTGAACACCATCTCTGTCCATCCTGGCTAATAGCCATTGATGGACCTATCCACCATGAATTTTTATGATTATTATGTACACACACACACACACACACACACACACACATATGGGTGCAGCAAAATATGTACTTTAAGTGAAGAGGTGAACATTGTGATAATTTGCCATTTGCAAAGAAGTTTTGTAGACGCTAAAATAAACCCATGCTAACAACTGCATTCTTAAATCATCAACGTAATGCCTGTACAAAGCCAATGTACCGTTTCTAAACAAATTAAGATAGTTCCCAAAATAGCATCTCCATATGTACTGTATAAGTAATAAAAAGCACAATCATTTGTCTATTCTAAATAATAATAATTCAAACAGGATCACAATAAGTTTACCCCTTCCAGTATGAAATCAATTAAACAACACTCTTCTGTAATTTATAAAAGTTAATACTGCTCTCCATTGTCATTGGAGAATAAGCCCCATGTGTCTCTTTCAAGATAGCCACAACATGAATTAAATATCAATAAAGAAGTGATTGTTTCATAAACCGAGAAATACTTCCAATAGTATGAAAAAATACAATACGTTATATAAAGGGTTTTTTTAATATAATATTTTACATTTATTTAAAGCTCATGGAGGGTGCCAGATTCACAACCCTGGAGGATAATGTCCTTTGTTTTATCTATAGAACAGATTCAGGTCAGTCAACAGCACTGCACATGTCCCTACACTGCTCTTTCAATATGTATCAACCTTGACCCAGTCGATGTATCAGAGATTAGTTCAGGCTGTGCACCGATTTATTTCTGATTTCCTTACGTTGTGTGGTCCCACTGGTGAAGCTGTGCACAAGCTTACAAATGTATGTCAAATAGTAAAAATGGGTGGCAAATTTTATGGGCTAGCTGCTTTACAAACAACTGCCTTGAGTCCACCAGCCTATTTTATGTAGGTCACCGAACAGTTGTCAGATAGTAATTATTTTTGATCCTTACCAATCTGGGCTTAATATGAACTGGTGACCTAGAGGTAGGTAGGTAGACTCAATGTCTCATTACTGATATAGAGCCATACAGTCATTCTGACCATGTGTATATGCCTATTGTGTGTTATATGTATAATAAATGTTAGCATTTTTAGGGTAAATTAAGACCTAATGACTGAGAGGGATGTCTAAAATTGCCTACTCACATGAGAATGGATGCTAGCCAA
This sequence comes from Lepidochelys olivacea, assembly GCF_965140295.1. NCBI lineage: Eukaryota > Metazoa > Chordata > Testudines > Cheloniidae > Lepidochelys > Lepidochelys olivacea. The sequence continues at coordinate 176,025,869 of NC_140411.1, forward strand.
TGATAAAGCTTTCCTTACATAGCTTTTCTGATGCAAATTTATTCCTACCCTACCCAGCCCCCAGACTCCATTACTGATCCTCTCTTGAATGGAGACTGGCAATCAGATTAGGCTCTATGCATTGATTTTTGTGATGTGCCCAAATGGGGACTAGAGTGGTGCAAACATAAAATGGGATTTAATTGAAGGCCTTTGGTTGATGAGACATAAATAAGAATAGCAGCCTAAATTCAGCCCTGGATGAAACTCAGAGGTGACATGTAATGCAGGATATGGCATACTTTGACATAATGGAGATGATGAAGAGGAGCCATACGAAGGTGCAAAGATGTGTTTGTAGATTATTTGTGGGAAAGTTCCTAGGTGGCTGTAAACTGGCATAGCTTTATCTAAGTCAATGGACCTAATACAATTGATATCAGCTGAGGCCAAGTTTTTCTAATTGTCACAAAGTACAACTGCAAGGGTAGCCATGCTCCTGATGCTGGAAAGTTAGAGAAGAGGGTGGTCAAGTTAGAAGTTGAGTGGTCATGGGAAGGAAAGTCCAGGGCAATTAAAAATGAAAAAGCAAAAAGCAAATTTAAAATAAGTATATAGTAATCAAGATAACAGAGAAAAGACATTTTAACCTTCCCCTACTATTGCCACTGATGCTTCATAATAAGGTGCTATGTTGCTTAAAACAAAATCCTTCTGCAATTGAATTTACATTTTTCCAATAAAATTTTAAGTAAAGGATCCTTTACTGCAATAACAATATGCTATGCCTGGGTATCCATTAGAAGCATGCTGTTCTACTTCTCATGTTCTAATCATTGTTCCTCATACTACTTGTACATATAGCATACTAATGTACAAATAATTTTAGCTCACATTTATATTATGCTGGCATATATGTATATTTTTATTGTTTATTAGTCATATACATAGTTTTAGTTTTGCTTACTTAAGGGCCACAATTAGCAAAAAAAGAAAGTGTGCAAATTGATCCAAATGCATTAGGTGATATTTTAATAATATACTGTATTGTAATAATTTATAAAAAGGCTATCACAATTTGTCATACATGCAAGGTATAGAGTGAATAGTAGGCAATGAAGAGTTCAGGGGCTTTAATTCTGTTGGGGTTTTCTTGTAGCTACCCAAACTACTCAAGCTCTTCTGTCAGTGTTGAAAATGTCTCTGTATTTAAATCTATTATTTTTATTTTATTGAAAGAGTAACAAATACCAGATACGCTGGGTAGATGAAGCACATTAGGCTACAGATTTAACAGTAGTGAACAGGTACAGTTCCATGGACATAGTATCCAAATTAAAAAACAAGCTTCTTTTAGTGAATATAAGAGGGGGGAAAGATGTTTACTTTGCATAATCAAGCATGAAAGGACACACGGTAAAGTCTCCTTATCCTCTGATTAAATGTAATCAGCGTTCGTTCAGTGTCCATGTACAAATGACACATTAAGACACAGTTCTATCAACAAAATACCATAATTCTAAGAAGCGTGCCTTAAAAAAAATCTTGGAACTTGATTATTTCTAATAATAACCTTGAGACGTAGAAGAGAGAGCTGAAGCAAAAAGATTTTCCAGAAGCCCTCAAAAAGCAAACTAAACTGTTTAGTCTGCATGTATAAACAAGGAAATGTTTATTCTCTGCTTATTCCATGTTTAATTCTAACAACCACAGAGACAGCATTTTGTACATACACTAAGGCACTCATTGCATACAGCTAGCTGAGGACCATAAAGCTGTAAGCATAAAGCCTAAAATGGTGGAGGAATTTCAAAGCCTCGTAATAATATAAGGCCCTGGTCATGAAACACACAGCCTGATTATCTCATCAGACACTATCAATGTAAAATTCTGTAATGTACCATTTTATCTTACAAATATGTACATAGACAGGTGATTATTTCATTTTAAGTTTAATTTTCCTATTCTATATCTCTTTGTTTAGCTCAAAACAGCAGACAGATTTAGACATAACAAATCCTGAATCTTCTCAGGGGGATAGAGATGACTCTTGCAGTCCCTTCTAACCCTATGATTCTATGATACATACACAGATTTCTCTACAAAAAAGCTTTTATCCTTCTTTTCTGTACATGTTCCTTTTTTCGCCTCTGCACCCAAATGGTCATTAATATTTTTTCTCTAAATGCTTGCTGGAATACACAAACTTTTCACAAACATATCCATTACTGACTTGCTGGATTTATGATCAGTTGTTCTAGGTCACACATTGCTAAAAGCAGACCTCCATTAACATTTAAATTATAATATCATGCTAGTGGCCTTTTTGAGCTCAAAGGGGAAATAAAGTTTTTAGATTAGAGTTGACAGACAAAGTAGCAAAAAGGAACAAACATCATAAATACAATTACATCATAGAAGCCCCCTGTTGCATAGGTGGCCTACAACATGTCATATTACATGAGTAGGCTGTCAGTTCAAAATGCATAAATTGATTTTTGGTATGTCTGGATTAGGGCCAATATTAGTGTCTTGGGCCAAACTGTCAGCTCTTCTAAATCCGTATTTCTGTTCTTTCAATGCAGCTATGCAGATGTACACCAGCTGAGGACCAGGCCCGATGACGTTCAGTAGAAAAATAAAATGTGTATAGACATTTCCTTTTGGATAACTCCATAATATAGACTATTTCTCCTTTTTAAGCCTAGGTCTATAAAAATGAATATTAGTCATTTAAATCAAGTGGGCAAATGAAAAAGATTATCCAGATCAACACCCACAATCCAAAGATCTAGCTAGCTGGGGTTGTTTGCTCTTCTATGTTTGTACAGCACCCAGTATAATAGAGCTGAAATCTCAACAGGAACATTTGCATACCACAGTGATAAGCATTTTCTACTAATGATATGTTGTCTAAATGTTAAATCTGATTTAATTTGTCAGTCTTCAAGTAAGGAATCTCTAGAAGTTTTGGAGACACTGAGGAAGTCAAACTTAGCAGCCTTTCTGTGAGAACTATCAACTCCAATAATGAATTTGAGGCTCTGATATAAACGGTTAGTGCCTATAGTGGAAGGGTTAGAAATGAAATATCAGGCAGGTAAATCAAAAATCTGCCATTTATGTTATTTAGAAAAAAACTACTACTCTCAACATTAGGTTGAAAAAGACTAGATATACCAAGATGCATAGGCAAAAGAAAATGGATTTCCATTTGTAAACATCTATTATATGAATAAAATGCTTAAAATCTGTCCAAGGAGGACACAAAGCAGTATATAAAAAACAATTAGTCAGAAACTACTGTTCTAAATACTAGCCATGGCTAGCTGTCATTTTATATTTGAACCTGATCCTAGATAAATGGTTCTATTAATTATTTTAAATTAAGTAAGCCACCTGAAAGTGTGGGTATACTTGAAATTACAGTCCTAGATGGCTTGTTGTAGAATAAGGAACTAAATTCCAGAGTGCTATGTATATTTTCAAATTGTTTGGTTGCATAAATAATATTCTCAGATGTTACAACAGAGGACGTGATTTTACACAATTTTTGTGCCAGTTCCTGGAAGCTGGATTCCATCAACTCCATTAGGGTACAAGAGCAGTAGATAAGATCTGATTGTTCAGCCCAGAGGAACACAATTGTGTTCTACTTGTTAATAATTTCTGAAGTAGGCCATTGTTCTGCTTTGTTTCATTGTATCATGATTGCAAGACCTGGGAAATTAAAGTCAGACAACCTTCAGGTATGCAGGTAGGCATGCAAACTATTTTGTCTTTATGTTCATATTATTGTACACCTATCTTGTCTTCACATCTTTGGTTGTATATGAATGAACTGAATATTTGCATATGAACATGTCTAGGTAGTCACACTGTCATGCTCAGTTTATGGACATGCAAAGCATAGAGTCAGACGCATTTGCTCACACACAGTTGTACCTGGGTACATGTCCTGAAGTCACCTGTGCTTCATCCCACTGCTAAGGTCCTGTCCATATTGTTAAAGCATAGACTACACAAGAATCATGAGATTCTGAAATATGGCATGAACCCTGAGTGGCAACTGAAAGGGAAGCCCCCAGAGTGGGGCCAAAATAGAAAGACAGAAATAGGCCCAGCATAAAGAATCTGGTCTGCCAGACCTGCTAGGCTCCACCAGTGGATTTTAAAGTAAATAGAGCAGAGCAGGGGTGAGACAAACCAATTAGAACCTGGAAAAAAAAAAGATTTGATTTCAAGAATAAGAGAAGGTGAAGGCCGTTTCAGCTATCCCTATCAGACATACAGACTTACAGGGCATGGGTGGGTCAGAGTCAGCTCCATACTGTGCCATTTATTTGAACTGTAATTGACCCTACTGTTAAGGGGAAAAGGAAGTGGCTGGATACAGTGTGCTACATGGGAAATCATAAACAAAGTGATAACCATAAATTTCCTTTTAATATACATGATCTGCTATCAACATCAGAAGTCTCTGAACAAATTTAATAGCATCCTCCACAGCAACGGAATCCCATGAGCAGAGTGTTTTTTTTAAAGAATTTCTGTTTCTCATAAAAAAAACTATAGCAGCGACAGCAATTGCTTTTTAATTTGTTGCCCAAGGAGACAAGCATAACTCCATCTAGCATAAAACCCATGTATATAAAGCTCACTTATATTTTAATTTTTATGGGGCAATTATGATTTATGTTCTCTCTGCATCTGTAGCTACTGAGCAGAAGGAATGGAAAGGCTTGGTTTGAAGTGATGTGTCCATTAAAACACCATATGCTGCTCAGTAACGGCTCTAACTATAGACCAGCATTCCTTCAATATGGAGTGTTAGAGTATTAAAGTATATTATAAGGAATCTGAATGTTAGGATATAATCATTATCAGCAATTAGCTTGTGAATTGTCCTGTTCAGAGGTATAAAGGGTTCTGTGCAGCACACTGCTCCAACATGGCCACCGCTCCTGTCTGTGAGCAACTGGGTGGACAGTAGGCAGAGAATGGCTGGAAATGGGCATAGGTTGGGGGCAGAGAGAGGTAAATTACTTTTCTCTTTCCTGCCCTCCAACCTCCCCTGTACCCCTTGGAGGGCAGCAGAAGAGGAATTGTTTGAAGCTTGGTCTACGCTTGAAAATTGTACCAGCATGAATATATTAGTAAGGGGTGTGATTTCTTCTGACATAGTTATGACAATAAAAGCCTTAATGTAGATGCAGTATAAGGCATGTTATACCAATACATGCTATTTCTCTTTGATAAACCGCAATAAACTATACAGTCATAAGACTTATATTGGCAATGCTGCATCTACACCAGGGGGGATATCACTAGTTAAAGTAGTAAAACTTCTAAGCACAGACAAGGCCTGAGATACAATTCTGCATGGTGCTTCTCTGGGGATGGTACAGCTGCATACCACACCCCAAACTCAGGGCTGATCATACTGTCTCATTCTGGCCCTTTAGCAGAGGCTTTACGTTATGAATGGTGTACATACATTTTGTAGCTAAAACCAGAGGCAATTAAAAGGCCTGGGATGTTACAAAAAGAATTAGAAAATATTTTAGGGGAGAACCCATGCTGAACCAGCCGAGAGACCAGTGAAAGTGTTGGAGGAATTGAGGAGCAGAGAGAAAATTTTGGAGGGGGTCAGACAAAGTTGAAGGGCACAGTAAGGTTAAAGAGCATCAGGTACAGCGAAAGACACACACAGAAAATGGACCTGAAAGAGGGACCCAGGGCAAATTAAAAAAAAAAAAATCCAAAAAATATAGTGTGTGGTAGGATGGTCACTGACCAGGTAAAAATCTGGAGATCTTGCCAGGATAATGGAGTGATGAGCTGTCTGAGAGGACACACCTACCGTGCTAGAGCCATGGAAAAAGGTGCAGTTGGAGGAGTCTTTTCCCCTTCTAGCACCAAGGACAGTGCCTGTGGGGAGCAGAGGTAAGTTCTCTGAATGCTCCCATACCAATGTGCTTGACATTCTACAAAAACTACAAAAACAGCAACCTAAATGTCACTATTGTATCTGCATATATAAGAATATGAGTAATTTATGGCATAACTTTGTTTTTATTGAAGCAACAAATGATCTTGGATGCATTCATATAGCTATTAGGCTAACAGTAGGATGAATTTCACAGTTTCAAACAGGATTCAAGCTAGGAAAGTTGCTTTACCTAATACAAAGAACTAAATAAAGAGCAAACCTAGGCAATAAAAACAAATATTAGAAGACCCATATGAATCCATTCCACAGCTAACATTTAACATATAACATTTGTGGCATTTTACAATATGTCCAGACTCTCCTGACATTGTAGTATTTGATTGCCTCCATCGCTGTGTTCACATGTACAAAAAAAAAAAATCCATTGAAATGATAGTGTAGTACTGTTACTTATGAGTTATAATTTTAAAAGTTATTATTATTTCTTTGAAATAGTCATGATTTTGTTGAATTTGTTCTTCTGAGGTACACACATGTCAGGTAACTTTTCCTGCATATTATATTATATTTTATTATAATCAACCCTTAATGATTCAGTGTAGTTTTCACAAGCTTCTATTCACAAAAAATAGTGCCATCATGACTCTATTTGATATCTTATGCTGGGTCCGACTCCATTATCAGTCTAGGTGGAGAATAGGATTATTATTTTATTATTATTTTTTTTATTTTAAGGTCAAATTACATCTAAATTAACTACTGTTCCTTCATGCAAAATAAGCTAGACTACACTGACACAAATAACTCTTTTCAAGACCAGGCTAACTAGTAGAATGTATATATGTCTTGTCACAGTCATTTGTTGCCTAATGAATAGGCTATTAACCTCATTAATTTGTATTGCTGATGCCTGGCTACTTAATTTTTTACAATAGTCTTCCTGACTGCCTTTTTGAAACAGACAGCAATAGTAGTGCTCAGCATGAAAAATACCCCAAACAGTGATTTCTTCAGTACAAGTTTTACATTCCCACATTTTTACTACAGTAAGTGATTGATATAACTGAACTGGGAGAGACACCTATGTTTTTTGCTGCATGAAAATCTCATAGCAAATCTTGAAAATGTCAGATAGTGTAGCGAATGTTATTGTTTTGCAAAATATTCACAAATCAAAAATTATTTTTAAAGAGTGGGGAGAGATCAGGAGAAGACTTTGGTGATGAAAGCATATGGATACAGCAGCAGCAACAAAAGGAAGCAAACAGTATCTTATTGCCCCTTGCTTCAAGCCAAAACCATCACTTTGGAAAGGGGAGCTATAGTATCCTGTAGAAAAAACTAATGGCCAAATCCTGCCATTTGTATTCATGCACAATCCCTCTCAGCTATTCACTTGGAAAACTTAGCCACAAATAACACACGGTTTTGTTGTGGTTTTTTGTTTGTTTGTTTGTTTTTTGGTCAAAAGGGGTTAACGGAGAAGGAAATTTAGTCTGTCAGACAGTTAAAAATGGATTGTTATGGTTTCTTGTAAACAGTATCAGAGTTCTCAACCACCTTTGTCCCCGTTAACGTTTTCAGTGGCCAAGAAACAGTTAATGCAAAAAATAGAACGTCAAATGCCAAATAAAAGCAGAATTATTTTTTTCCTTGAGAGAAACTTGGTACATCAAAATCTTCCTTTTTGACTCATGGCTGCTTTCTCTATTTTCCAGGGGAATTACTTTCTTCCCTGTCCCCTCAAAGAGGAAGCCAAACTTTTTCAATAAATCTCACCTGCTGTGGTTAATTCAGGTGTAGCAATGCAACCATCTACTTTCCCTCAGCTTTTCCTAGCTGAGTGGGGGTTTCATGTCCTTCCTTTTCACAGGAATACAGCTCCCAGGGACCCACCAGAATGGACAGGATCTGAATGGATAGGACCCACCAGCATAGACAGGATATTGAGCCCTTGATCCCACAGTTTTCATGGGAGTAGTAGTTGGCTTCAGTCTACATGTGGTTTCTTGCACCTGTTCTGTACTTGCTCTGGCATGTGGCAATTCCCTGTAACAGGAAAGCGGGGGCAGAGAATGCTTTGCTTAACAAGGGGTTTTTTAGGGTCCCCCAAGTGTCTGTATATCCCATTGTATTACCATTAAAGTCAATAGGAGATTAGTTCTGATAAGTTCTGTAAGATTTAGTTCTAGGTACTTCGTAAACTGGTGGATGGTTTCACCAGCTAAGGAAGGGGAAGAAAGTTCCAAACAATAGTCCTTTTAAGTCCCTTTCCTCAGAGCTTGTTTTATTATAGACAAAAATGGCAAATCAGCTGAAAAATACAGGGCAATATTTCCCCAGAGGATTTCTCCGCTTCAGTATGGCTATGCAGGCGATGTCAGAGAGAAGGCTTTGGATTCTTTGACCATGGGATGGTGTTCCAAGAAGGAGGAGTGCTAGGCAGAGACGGGCTCCACCTAACAAAGAGAGGGAAGAGCATCTTCACAAGCAGGCTGGCTAACCTAGTGAGGAGGGCTTTAAACAAGGTTCACCGTGGGAAGGAGACCAAAGCCCTGAAGTAAGTGGGGAAGTGGGATACCGGGAGGAAGCATGAGCAGGAGCGCGTGAGAGGGCAGGGCTCCTGCCTCAAACTGAGAAAGAGGGACGATCAGCGAGTTATCTCAAGTGCCTATACACAAATGCAAGAAGCCTGGGAAACCAGCAGGGAGAACTGGAAGTCCTGGCACACAGTCAAGGAATTATGATGTGATTCGAATAACAGAGACTTGGTGGGATAACTCACATGACTGGAGTACTGTCATGGATGGATATAAACTGTTCAGGAAGGACAGGCAGGGCAGAAAAGGTGGGGGAGTTGCACTTTATGTAAGGGAGCAGTATGACTGCTCAGAGCTCAAGTATGAAATTGCAGAAAAACCTGAGTGTCTCTGGATTAAGTTTAGAAGTGTGAGCAACAAGGATGATGTCATGGTGGGAATCTGCTATAGACCACCAGACCAGGGGGATGAGGTGGACAAGGCTTTCTTCCAGCAACTTGCAGAAGTTACTAGATCGCAGGCCCTGGTTCTCATGGAAGACTTCAATCACCCTGATATCTGCTGAGAGAGCAATACAGTGGTGCACAGACAATCCAGGAAGTTTTTGGAAAGTGTAGGGGACAATTTCCTGGTGCAAGTGCTGGAGGAACCAACTAGGGGCAGAGCTCTTCTTGACCTGCTGCTCACAAACTGGGAAGAATTAGTGGGGGCAGCTAAAGTGGATGGGAACCTGGTAGGCAGTGACCTTGAGATGGTCGAGTTCAGGCTCCTGACACAGGGAAGAAAGGAAAACAGCAGAATACGGACCCTGGACTTCAGAAAAGCAGACTTTGACTCCCTCAGGGAACTGATGGGCAGGGTCTCCTTGGAGAACAACATGAGGGGGAAAGGAGTCCAGGAATGCTGGCTGTATTTTAAAGAATCCTTATTGAGGTTACAGGGCCAAACCATCCTGATGTCTAGACAGAATAGTAAATATAGCAGACGACCAGCTTGGCTTAACAGTGAAATCCTTGCTGATCTTAAACACAAAAAAGAAGCTTACAAGAAGTGGAAGATTGGACAAATGACCAGGGAAAAGTATAAAAATATTCCTTGGGGATGCAGAAGTGAAATCAGGAAGGCCAAATCACACCTGGAGTTGCAGCTAGCAAGAGATGTTAAGAGTAACAAGAAGGGTTTCTTCGGGTAAGTTAGCAACAAGAAGAAAGTCAAGGAAAGTGTGGGCCCCTTACTGAATGAGGGAGGCAACCTAGTGACAGAGGATGTGGAAAAAGCTAATGTATTCCATGCTTTTTTTGCCTCTGTCTTCACGAACAAGGTCAGCTCCCAGACTACTGCACTGGATAGTACAGCATGGGAGGAGGTGACCAGCCCTCTGTGGAGAAAGAAGTGGTTCGGGACTATTTAGAAAAGCTGGATGAGCACAAGTCCAAAGGGCCAGATGTGCTGCATCCGAGAGTGCTAAAGGAGTTGGCGGATGTGATTGTAGAGCCATTGGCCATTATCTTTGAAAACTCATGGTGATCCGGGGAAGTCCCAGATGACTGGAAAAAGGCTAATGTAGTGCCCATCTTTAAAAAAGGGAAGAAGGAGGATCCTGGAAACTACAGGCCAGTCAGCCTCACCTCAGTCCCTGGAAAAATCATGGAGCAGGTCCTCAAGGAATCAATTCTGAAACACTTAGAGGAGAGAAAAGTGATCAGGAACAGTCAGTATGGATTCACCAAGGGCAAGTCATACTTGACTAATCTAATTGCCTTCTATGATGAGATAACTGGCTCTGTGGATGAGAGGAAAGCGGTGGATGTGTTGTTCCTTGACTTTAGCAAAGCTTTTGACACAGTCTCTCACAGTATTCTTGCCAGCAAGTTAAAGAAGTATGGGCTGGATGAATGGACTATAAGGTGGATAGAAAGTTGGCTAGATTGTCGGGCTCAACGGGTAGTGATCAATGGCTCCATGTCTAGTTGGCAGCCGGTATCAAGTGGAGTGTCCCAAGGGTCGGTCCTGGGGCCGGTTTTTTTCAATATCTTCATAAATGATCTGGAGGATGGTGTGGATTGCACCCTCTGCAAGTTTGCAGATGACACTAAACTTGGAGGGGAGGTAGATACACTGGAGGGTAGGGATAGGATACAGAGGGACCTAGACAAATTAGAGGATTGGGCCAAAATAAATATAATGAGGTTCAACAAGGACAAGTGCAGAGTCCTGCAGTTAGGACGGAAGAATTCCATGCACCGCTACAGACTAGGGACGGAATGGCTCGGCAGCAGTTCTGCAGAAAAGGACCTAGGGGTTACAGTAGACAAGAAGCTGGATATGAGTCAACAGTGTGCCCTTGTTGCCAAGAAGGCCAATGGCATTTTGGGATGTATAGGTAGGGGCACTGACAGCAGATCGAGGGACGTGATCGTTCCCCTCTATTCGACATTGGTGAGGCCTCATCTGGAGTACTGTGTCCAGTTTTGGGCCCCACACTGCAAGAAGGATGTGGAAAAATTGGAAAGAGTTCAGCAGGGGGCAACAAAAATGATTAGGGGACTGGAACACATGACTTATGAGGAGAGGCTGAGGGAGCTGGGATTGTTTAATCTGCGGAAGAAAAGAATGAGGGGGGATTTGATAGCTGCTTTCAACTACCTGAAAGGGGGTTCCAAAGAGGATGGCTCTAGACTGTTCTCAGTTGTAGCAGATGACAGAACGAGGAGTAATGGTCTCAAGTTGCAGTGGGGGAGGTTTAGGTCAGATATTAGGAAAAGCTTTTTCACTAGGAGGGTGGTGAAACACTGGAATGCGTTACCTAGTAATGTGGTACAATCTCCTTCCTTAGAAGTTTTTAAGGTCAGGCTTGACAAAGCCCTGGCTGGGATGATTTATTTGGGGATTGGTCCTGCTTTGAGCAGGGAGTTGGACTAGATGTCCTCCTGAGGTCCCTTCCAACCCTGATATTCTACGATTCTATGAGTAGGCTGGAAGGGGAGAGGACATATCTTTTCCCTTAGCTCTCCTTGAACCTAGCTTCTCCTTCCTTTACTACTCTGCCCTGACTAGCCACATGTCTAGCTACCTGTTGACCCACTGTAATGCCTTTATCTTGTCACAATACTGTCCATCCTCATAAGTCTCTATTTCTGTCTTTTAAATAAATAAATAAATAAATAAATATCTCTAGGGAGAGATAAACAGACAGACATACACGCACATGCGCGACTGGTCACAAGCGAGGCCTAAGAAGTGATCTCCACCAGGGAAAACACTCTGTAATAACATAACCACCATTTATTAAACTTAAACAAAAAATACATAATTACAAAAGGGATAATAAGTTGGGCTCCACTCATGTTCTGTTGCTTTATCCATAAACCTAAGACTGGAACAATAATAAAGCATGTTGTCAGCTGCTACATCAACATAAATTCTCATAACAGACCCAAAGGCTGGAAGTCTATTTAAAAATCCAACTAGAAATTTGACAGTGGTTGTTAATAGTGAGGATAATTAATCAGTGGAACAGCTTATTAGGGAATAGTCTTTATAAAAATATAATACCAATTCAACACAAGTGATTGGGCTCTGTGCAGGCCTGTGTTATGCAGGACATCAGGCAAGATGACCCTTCTCATCTTAAAATCATTGAGTCTCAAGTTTTGAAATATTTTATAAGTAATCTAGACTGTTATTAGCATCAAAATAATATATGAACGATAAAACAATCCTTCCCCCACCAAAAAACAGTCAACCAACCAAAAAATTCAAGTCAACCAGAAAATGGTTGTTCCTCATGCACCTGTCTTATCTCTTCTCCCCAAGGGCTTTGGACTGCAAAGCAGTATACAGGTGTTCTAAATATGAAAGTCATTTTCATTCTACTTACTACTATTAATCTTTGCAATGTCAGACTCTTCAACATCATCAATGTCACTCACTACCATTATTGCTTTCTGCAGCTGCACCTCTCAAGGCTCTGATGCCACATTGCTTGACAAGTTAGAAATACTAATAGTTGGGCCATAAGCTTCATCCCTGAAGGTGACCTTGAATTTTGAACTGGAGGCATGACTCAGTCATTGCAATCTAATTGTTCTTGCCTTTTTTTTTTTATTGAGACAGTAGCTAAAGACTCATCACCTGTCACTTCTATTGTACGGGGAAGACACTATGAGAATGTAGCAATCTGGTTAAGCATGGACAAGACTCAAAGTATAATGGGTAGATGCTGCATTTCAGTATGCGATATGAATGAAACACCCTAGTGAGTTCAATGGGAATAACGTGAAATATCTATTTTATTTAATTATTAAAGTTTCACTTTTAATACTCCTAAAGAACTACTGAATAAACTCACATGAGTAGGAAAAGGAGATGGCTTGGTGGTATAGGCTTCAGCTTAGGACTAACTTGTGTCCCTAGACCCCAAGTTCAAATCAGTCCTCATGCTGCTTGTAGGTGACTAAGTTCCACATATTCTACTATTTTGAGTAGTGGGGTCTTTCAAATGAGACTCTACAAAGAGAAGGTCTGGCCCGTTCTGTGTGAAAATGAAAGATCGCTCTTCACTAAAGAAGGGATTTAACATTAGCGGTGTAACCCCAAATTTCCCTTCCCTTATGCTGGGCCTGATTCTTCCACATAGGCCCCCATTAAGTCATATATTACTCTGCTAGTATTGATTTAAATGGAACTGTTTTCAGAGCTAAGTACTATTCTACATGTGTAAGGGCAATAGAATTGCACCTTACTGCTAAATTTATTAGGTGTTAAGCTGCAAACTTACTACTGCATCCCCACCACACCCATAGGTGGCCGTAAGGGTTTAGCCCCTGATTCAGCTCAAGCACTTAGGCACAGGCTTATAGTGCATGCTTAACTTTAAGAACTTGCGTAGCCCAAATGACTTAAATATGAATTTCTTGTGCTTAGCACCTCTAAAAAGGAGGTAACTTTTATTTAGGAGCCCAAATTGAAAATGTTGGCCATAGAAATTAGAGACAGAACATATCTATTAGCTTACTTACTTTGTTTCAACCTTCAGAAAGAAGGCTGCTTTAATATGAGTAGTGTGGGTATTCCCTTGTTTAATATAGTCGCTGTTTTTTCCCCCCAAGCATCTGGTACAAGTGAATGTATGTCGGACTATTTTAACAGATCACCCTTTGTTATTGGGAAGCTCATCAGTTCAGCAAATCTTTTACAAATGTAACATTGACTAACCCCTTGAGTAATATTCTAGATGGCTGTCCTTTTTCTTGAAAACTCACAATGCTATAAAGAGTATACATCCCTAGAGACATAAAAATTATCCATTAACTAAGTATACAGTATGTTATGCATGAGCATCTTAAAGCATCAAGAGGATAATTGTGATGCATTATATTAGAGGCATATGTGAACAATTAAGCAGGCTTATTTTGAAGCATATTGTAACTATGAAATTCTTCAGTATGTCATCTATTTTTTCACCTATTAAAAAAAAAAAAGCCTGCTGCTCTTTTCTGTTCTTTCTAGTAGGCAACTTGTCCTTGAGATGTTGTGATAGAGGAGCACATCTTTCATTGTACAAGGTGCAAGTTGTTTCAAATTATGCATGTGTCATTAGCTACACTTTTCCACTCTAAGAGCTATTAGCTTGCTCAGGTAACACAATAGGAAAATAAATAGATCTAGGATTGATTTTCTAGGCTATGATGGTATCCCAGCTTTTGCCTCACCTTGAAATTGTGCCTTGTCGTTAGCCTTTATAAAGGCATCTTGTCATAATCTAAAGGAAAACTGTTTTCTGGTTTGTAGTAATAGCAGGAGAAATTTCAATAAAGGGGTTTAACTTGGCCTGCCTTTCTGCTTCCACTTTGCTTTTATTCCCACCTGTGTCTTCTACATTATTCCCACTTTTATTGTTATAAATTTGATTTGAGAGAATTCTGTCCAAGGTTCCTAACTAAGAGTTAAATTATGCATAATGTTTTTAATACCAAGGGATATTTTAAATACCCAGTAGATGCAAAATGCAACATTTACTGAGGAGTAAAAGCTGTTGGAACCTTAACAATTCTTTTGAAAATACTCTCAGGTAAACTATCCTGTCAGTATTTCAATTCCATGCTAACTTTAAATGTCACTTTATAAGAAAGATGTTTTCAGGTCACTTTCCATCTTGCTAAGTATCCTTTATAGGATCTAAAGTTTTGACTTGTAAACGATAGGAACCCAAAAGTTGGGCTACTTGTCTGAAACATGCAAACCTCTTGGGGAAAACTGAGCTGAAAATGACAGAGCAGAACTTCTTACCTGAAAGATTTTTGTAATGTTGAGACAGGAATCAGTTTGGCTGGAGAGAAGACAAAACATTTTAATAAAAGATCACATTAATGCTTTTTTTTTTTTGGTGTGTTAATTGACTACATTTCAGATTAAAAATAGGTTCCAGTACTATATCAGCTTCTTAGTCTCTCTGACAATATTTTTATAGCTTTACAAACCCATTTTTATCCTATTTTTAAATGGTCTTTCTCTCCTTTGCCTTTGTGCTTTGTGTGAAAGTCCCATGCAGAGAGAAAAGAACTGCATACTGTAATGACTGTGCAAGGGAAACAGTGAAACTGGCTATTCACAATGGTTGAAACCATGGCCCCACTGAAGTCAATGGAGGTTTTACCACTGACTTCTGTAGGACAAGGATTTCACTCAAAGGGTTTTTTAATGCAAAAAGTAAAGACTTTTCAAACTCAGAAACATTGCTATTAAGAAACTTGAGTCCTTGTTCAACAATCCCATACTTTGGTTTCCTGTCCCAGCATTACAGAAATTGCTGATGCTCCTTCTGATCAGAATGAACTATTTATTTCTGTTCATATTATAATAATCTTTTAGTCAAATACATCCTTACATAGATTTAATTTACCAGCACTTTATGTAAATATTTTATAATCTAGTACTTTGAATATACTGCTTTTCCTTTTCTTCTCTATTATTGTTCCCTTCTGATCAACACTGACACAGAAAATCCATTAATATTTATCCATTGTAGCTTTTTCTCCCAATTTCTTTCTTGATTTTCACATCCATTTATTTTTCCTTACATAAGATGTGTTTTCCTCCCCGTAAAATTTGAATGATCTCCTCACCTCTTTACATTCTAGCACTCATTTACTAATGTCCTTTGTTAGTATTGTGCAGTCAACATTTATTTTGGTTTTAGATTTTTAATGGAGCTTATTAAACTTGAATTTGAGGGACATTGCATTTATCACTGTTTATATTTAATTGGAATTGGTCTTCAGAGCTGTAATTCACAACCTATCAGCAATTGCATTTAGACTTTCAGGATTCCTTTAGTGTCCTGAACCTTTACTAATCCTACATTGTAAAGCTGTGTTTAGTTTACAAAAGATATCCTTATATATCTTAATAGTAGGAAAACAGCTCTTAAAAAATCTTTGTCTTATAAAGGAAATCCTGTAAAACATGTTTGTTAT
The DNA here is from genome assembly GCF_965140295.1 of Lepidochelys olivacea. Lineage (NCBI taxonomy): Eukaryota > Metazoa > Chordata > Testudines > Cheloniidae > Lepidochelys > Lepidochelys olivacea. The sequence goes on from NC_140411.1 coordinate 176,041,819, forward strand.
GTTATCTGAAATAAGGCAGTACCTTTCATTTCTGGAAACCTGACTTCCAGTGTGGATTTGGTGATTAAATGCAAAATTTTCTGTTGATTCCCCCAAGTTCCTTGTGGATGTCATGAAATCATCATATAGTCATGAAGTACTCTGTGTTCTTGGAAGGGGCACAAAGGGCCTGTTAGCAAAGTTTTGGATTCCATTTAAATTGTTTCCTAGTTCTGTAAGCGATCATCAAAACAAATTTACTCATTCTTTGAGTCATCATAAAAAGTTAAAATAATATTGGCATACAAGACCTGTAGAAGGGGAGCACTGTTTAGGCAGAGGTCATGAGGTCCAGTAAAGTATGGCTTCTCTCTTGCAATCTGTGTGGGACTTGAAGACAATGGATGGTGGAACAGAATGAAGGGGGAGACAAGGAGGCTTACTAATGTTCAAGCAAGATGGTCAGTTTTCCTGCTCCTCCTGGCTGTCTGTGCCTAATTTTGGGAACTTTTTTTACCCTATTTCCTCCATTTTTAAGATTTTGAAACCACTGGGAGCCTTTCCATTGATCCCAATGAAGTTTGGATCAGACCCTGTGGGTTTGTGAAGATGGGGGGTGGGCAGGGTGAGAGTGTGAAAGCTAGTTTCCTGTGTCATATCTTTATATTTCTGCTCTATTGAACCTCTAAATTACACCATTCCTGTCTTTTTATTGTTGAGTCTGAACACCCTATCACTACCTCTTCATTTATAAAATATGATCTTTTGGATTCCCCAACTTAAGCACTTAACTCCCTCTTTATTTCTATTCCAACACCCCCAATAACAAATGAAACAATACCGAGACATAACACCTGACAGACACCTCACTTCAACAAGCCAAACAAAACAAACATGGAGTGTATAAATCAAGTCATTTTCCCAAATGTGATGTGAGAAGATATTTGGGTAATATGAGGAACATGTTCAGGAGCACAGCAAGAGAAACACTTTTTATAAGACAAAATCTTAACTCTTTTCACATTGTCTCTTGCAAACATCCCAGAAACATTTCATCAGAAGGTGAGATATGGCTTTTGAAATTTCAACAAGATTGCTTTGTTCCTGGGGAAGTGGAAGTGTTCATTTAAGGTTTATAATAGGTAGCTAGCTTCTGCTTAACAATGGAGCAGCTACCGAGGCTCCATAATTCCCACATAACTATCCAGAACAAATGTAAAATTGAGTATAACTGTTATCAACAATCTGAAATCATATTATTCCATCCAAGGGTACCTCTGTACTGTAGATTTAATCAGTTGAGAAAAATCATACATATTTAGTATGAAGATGTCCAACATCAAGGAATGGCACATCTAAAGTTCTGTCTCTGTGTAACCTTAACACAGGGCTGAAAAGGTAAATATTTAACAAGGAGAGTGTCCCCTTCTCTTCAGGCTTTTCTCCATATTTGTAAAACACATGAATTTTAACAAGGTAGATGACATTTTACATGTTATCTTCAATTCAAGTCCTGTATTTAATGACAAAAAAACCAACAACAACAACAAAAATGTCTATGGCCCTGTGACCAGTCTTGATTATCATGATGTTTGTCGCTAAAGTAAAACAATGACATAAATTACAAGTTTGCTGCATTCTTTATGAATATTGCACAATAGTCTCTGACAAATATTTGTCTCTAGCTACTGCAATCTGGAAACTGTTATTGGATGAACTAGTGGCTTCGGAAAATGTGGCTTTTAATGTCACTATGAACTAGGGAAGGGATGTAATAATGAAATCAACCTTGACTGCAGTGTGAATTATAAAATCAGTTGATTGCTGAGTAAGAGTCAGAAAGTACTGAATAAAAGAATGGGGGTATATAAAGAAGATTTTTGAAAACATTTGTAAAACTAAAAGCAATATTTCCCAGAACTGTGTGTTCACTTACTGTACTTGTTCATACTGAAGTGACAGGACTTTGAAAATTATCTATTCTACCTGCTTCAAAGCATTTTTCTGATCTTTTGTTGCTTGTATGCTCTGGACTTTTTATTCAAATTTCATAGTGTGTATTTGAAGCCAGACATTTCTACGAGAGTAAGTCAGAAGATTTTTTTTAAAGAAAATTTCCACTATTCAGTGAGATATTGAAAAAATGAAATATTTTGGCCAAAATCCAAAATATTTTGATTCAGAATGGTGCCTTGTAGTAGTTGTAGTTTGGGTGCCTTATGTTCCCATTCTCCTCAACTAGCCAGGTATAAAATATTGTCACTGGGTTGGGGGTGGGGAAAATTACTCTATGGCTACATCTACATCTACGGACTAGGGGAGTGACTCCCAGCTCACCCAGCTATACCATGCTTGGTCACTGAAAGCTAGCATGAGGATAAATAGGAGTGTAGCCACAGTAGCATAGGCGGCAGAGGCATGAACTACCCAACCAGAGTACATACCCACAGGGGTCAAGATGTACTTGGGATGGCTAGCCCCTGCTACCATGGCTACACCACTGTTTTTAGCATGTTAGCTCAGATCGGAGCTAGCATAAGTATGTCTATGTGAACTGGGAATCTCATGTCTCGCTTATAACACAGACAGAGCTTATAGACTGTTGATCAGAGTGCTTACCTGGTGAGGGGGAGACCCAGGTTCCAGTCCATCTGTTCCAATGATTATTTAATTTCTTATACACAGTGAAACAGCTTTGGCAGGAGAGCTTGAAAGTGCTCCATCCTAGAATAGGAAGTAGCCTGGTGGTTAGGGCACTCTTGAGGGAGTTCTAGGTTCAAATCCCTGCTCCAAGGCAGAGATTTGATCCGAGGTCTCCTCCCTCCCAGGTGAATTGCCTAAAGGCTATAAGGGAACTGGGGCCACAACTACCTCCTCTTGCTGTCTGTTTTATGAATGGCACTTCAGTTTCCTTTTGAATCTAGTCCAAAAACATTGTTTTGGGGGTTGTTTGTTTATTTTGTCTGAAACTATTTTAAAATTTGTGTCAATTTATGAGTAGTTTGGGGTTGACCACAACTGTTTTCAGTGAATAAATTATTCAGTGAGTAAATAAACCTTTTCACCCAGCTCTAATTAGTGCTTATTTGGAAGGCTAGAATTCAGACATCCAATCATTTGATGATCTCATAATCATATAATGCAACATATATATATATGTAATGTGTGTATGCATACACACGCACACACACTCTACCTAATTAGGCCAGCTGCTTTATTGCGATGTCTCAGGACCTGACTTATTCTACCTAATAATAGTACTAGTACCGAATAATAATAGTACCGAATAATACCGAATAATAGTACCGAATAATAATACTTCTTCTATGGGGACCAGTAAGTCCAGTGCCACATGATTATATAACTAGATGTTTAATAGATATGATGGTTTTATCTCTAGTGCATTAGGTGCTTAATAAAGATTATAAAAAGACCTCTCTCAAGTGAAAACCTTGCAGCTGATGTGAATGACCTGTGCTCATAATATTTTAGCTATAGCAATCTCTCCCTAGAATCTATAGGTATTGGAAAGGGTGTCAAATGATTAAAAGCACAGAAAAGGAGGATTCAGTCTCATGCTTTGAGGCAATGGAGTTGGCAAATAGAAAGTATCCAATATTTTTTCTTCTTCCACAAACACAAAGCAATACCTCAAGATATTTAATTTTTTGATAGTTTTCAAATTTGCCAAAAATTCATATACGAGGCACAATTTTGCTAGAAATTGCCATTTGTGAAAACAAAAAGTTGCATGCCACAGCAACGCTGATGTGACCAGCAACGTCTATAGGCATAGCAATGGGAAGCAGTAATGTAGATAAATACTGTAGTGCAAACAAAAATCAAGTACATCCTGCATTTCCCATCAAAGACGAAAATACTTATTTCTCTTTTCTAAAACTTTTTGCTACTATTTTGGTTGGTTGATTGGTTGTTTTTTGTTTTTTTTTTAAAAAGTTTTGAAAAACAATTTTTGTTTTGGTGTGACATAGGGTGAAAAATTACACTGAAAGGTTTGGAATGGGATTTGTATGAAAACAAATGCAAAGATACAAAACAATCCTTTCTGTAAACTCCCATATCTCCAAATGTTTTTTTGTTTGAGACATTATGGGCAGCTTAATTAAATTTGATATAGTCCATAAAGCCAAATAACTATATAGTTCTATTATCAAAATAGCCACAGATCTCTGAAAAACATGATTTTTACCACTTCACCATTTTACTGCATTGCAAAAAACATCTTATTGTTCATAACTGTTCATATTAAAACTAATACTATCCTGATGCTCCCATCTCACTGTAATTCCTTTATGTTTGTTCTGGCAAATCTTCAGTCACTTGTTGTAAGGTCCATTTGTACTGTTGAAGTGACACAAACACACTGTGACACAGTCCTTAACGGGGTTGAGGAGAATTTCCCCAGAATGGGAAAATCATAGACAACCATAAACTTTTGTTCATGAACTGAATAACAATGCACTGTGATGGGGTAATCGTAGAACTGGAAGGGACCTCGAGAGGTCTTCTAGTACAGTCCCCTGTACTCAAGGCAGGATTAAGTATTATCTAGACCAGGGATCGGCCTGCCAGGGTAAGCCTCCTGGTGGGCCAGGCTGGTTTGTTTACCTGCCACATCCGCACGTTTGGCCAATCGCAGCTCGGACTGGCCACAGTTTGCCACTACAGGCCAATGAGGGCTGCGGGAAGCGGTGCCCAGCACATCCCTCGGCCTGCACTGCTTCCTTTAGCCCCCATTGGCCTGGAGCAGCGAACCATGGGCAGTGGGAGCTGTGATCGGCTGAACCTGCGGACACGGCAGGTAAACAAACTGGCCCAGCCTGCCAAGGGGCTTACCCTGGTAGGCCACATGTCAAAGGTTGCTGATCCCTGATCTAGACCATCCCTGATAGGTGTTTGTCTAACCTGCTCTTAAAAATCTCCAGTGACAGAGATTCCACAACCTCCTAGGCAATTTATTCCAGTGCCTGACCACCATGACCCTTTTGAAGTTTTTCCTAATGTCCAACCTAACCGTCCCTGCTGCAATTTAAGCCCACAGTTTTTTGTCCCATCTTCAGAGATTAAAGTGAACTATTTTTCTCCCTCCTATTTGTAACAACCTTTTATGTACTGGAAAACTGTAGTCATGTCCCACACCCTAGTCTTCTCTTCTCCAGACTAAACAAACCCAATTGTTTCAGTCTTCCCTTATAGGTCATGTTTTCTAGACCTTTAATCATTTTTGTTGCTGGACTTTCTTTAATTTTTCCACATCTTTCCTGAAATGTGGCACCCAGAACTGGACACGAAACTCCAGTTGAGGCCACTGAATCCGTCCATGGAAAAGCTTGTAGCTGCAAACAAAGATCCATTCCCTTCATCTCTCTTAGCAACTGTAAGCAAAGGCCTTTTTTCCCCCCCTCCTGGCTTCAACAGCTAAACACATTTATTCAAACTCCCTTCCCAAGTTTAATATTATTAAGCACCTGAAAATATTTTATCAGTTGTCAGGTGACTTAAGACTTGGAGAGTGGATTCCTCCCCAACCGCTGATGAGACTTCAGTGAGTTCCCTGCAGGTTGCTGTTGAAGCCCCTTGATAAGCACAGGTTACATGGAATACGTAAAAGGTCTCGCCTCTCTTCCCCTGCCCAACCTCACATGTACACTGCTATTCCAGAGAGAGACTGCAGTCAGCAGTAGCCTGGAGGCTGTGATTTTTAAACTGCAGACCTAACAGAAAAGACCACTTTTCTATATCAATCCACTTAAGATATTTTTCCTAAAACAATCAGCAGTAAAATTGTTGGTGATAACATTTTAAATCTAATATTTAGGTGACTTTTTGAGGTCTGAGATATGCATATAGCAATTTTAACAATAAAGATTCATACTTACATCTCAATTGCAAACACAAATAGGAGAAAAAATGTGTGATGAAACATAAAATTTGGATACTGATAAACTTGCCTAAAGTTCAGGGGAAGGTGGATATCTACAGTTTGATTTGGACCCGTTTCTAATACATAAATCCATAGGTTCAATACATCTTAAGCCAAAAAGAGCTACTAAAACCATATTGTCACAGTACAGGCCTTAACCAGAGATTTCATAGGTAAAGTCATCCAAATACTGGGCAGCACGTGCTCAAGAGCTGATAAAATAGTAGAACTGGAATATTTGTGGCAATGGAGTATTTCTGCAGCAAGGTGTTATCCAATACGAGGAAGGAGATCAGAAGCTAGACCTCTCTTGAGTTACTGGACTGTAGTAGAATGTAAGCCTCTTGAGGAAGGGACTTTCTTTCATTATATCTGTTTTCATGCACATTTATGGTGCTCTGTGTCACTTATGTTGCACATTATTATTTACAAGGTTAAAATGTACAATGCAATGGTCTGAGGTTAAAACTGTTGCTGTTATGCATGTTGTTAACAGGATAGCAGATAAAAATGTGAAGCCCAGAGTGAAGCAAAAGTGCAATAGTAATCTGAAATAAAAACAATAAACTTTCTGAACCTTTGGCCAATTTCTCCTCTTAGTTGCTTTGGTGTTACTAAGAGAAGAATCTGGTCTTCTGTTTCTCTGTGCTACAATCAGTCTCATCATGGGTGAGTTTTTCAGTTGATAACGGACCAAACAAGGATATCTCCAGAGGTATAGAAAATTCACATCTGTGTATTTATTTGTAATCATAGAATCATAGGCGGGACTTTGAGAGGTCATCTAGTCCAGGCCCCTGCACTCATGGCAGGACTAAGTGTTATCTAGACCGGGGTGGGCAAACTGCAGCCCTCAGGCCACTTCCAGACAGTCAGACCTTTTAATCCAGCCCTCAAGCTCCCGCCGGGAAGCAGGTTCAGTGGCTTGCCCCGCTCTCCGCATGCTGTGGCTCGATGTGGCTCCCGGAAGAAGCAGCATGTCCCCCCTCTGGCTCCTACACATAGGGGCAGTCAGGGGGCTCCGCACACTGCCCCTACCCCAAGTGCCAGCTCTGCAGCTCCCATTGGCTGGAAACTGTGGCCAACAGGAGTTTCAGGGGTGGTGCCTGCAGATGGGACAGCAAGCAGAGCCACCTAGCCGGCCCCAGGCCTCCTCATAGAAGCCAGAGGGTGGACATGCCACTGCTTCCTACAACTGCAGGGGCAACACCTGTGGCTGGGGCACCGTGCAGAGCTGCCTGGCCATGCCTCCGCACAGGAGCCGGAGAGAGAACATGCTGCTGCTTCTGGGAGATGCTTGAGGTAAGTACCACCTGGAGCCAACACTCCTGCCATGCCCCAACACCTGCCCCAGCCCTGATCCCCCTCCCACCCTCTGAACCCCTTTGTCCCAGCCTGGAGCATCCTCCTACACCCCAAACCCCTCATCCTCAGCCCCACCCCCAGCCAGAGCCCTCACCCACCTGCTGTAACCCCAACCCCCTGTCCCAGCCCGGAACCCCTCCTGCACTCTGAACCCCTCAGTCCCAGCCTGGAGCCCCCTCCCTCAGCCCAGAACCCCCACCCCTGCTCCCCAAATTCCTGCCCCAGCCTGGAGACCCCTTCCGCACCCTGACCGCCTCATTTCTGGCCCAACCCTGGAACCCGCTCCCCCAGCCCAGAGCCCATAACCCCTCCCACCCTCAACCCCCTGCCTCAGTCTGGAGCCTCCTTCCATATTCCAAACCCTTCTGCTCCAGCCTGCAGCCTCTTCCTGCACCCCAAACCCCTCATCCCTGCCCCCACCCCAAAGCCCAAACCTCCAAACCCCAAAGGCCCTCACCCTCTCCCACATCCCAACCCCCTGCCACACCCTGGAGCCCCGTCCTGCACCCTGAATTCCTCATTTGTGACCCCACCCCAGATTCTGCACCCCAGATGGAGCACTCACCCCCTCCTGCACCCCAACTCCCAATATTCTGAGCATTCATGGCCCGCCATACAGTTTCCATACCCAGGTGTGGCCCTCAGGCCAAAAAGTTTGCCTACCCCAGAGCTAGACCATCCCTAACAGGTGTTTGTCTAAGCTGCTCTTAAAAATCTCCAATGGTAGAGATTCTACAACCTCCCTAGGCAGTTTATTCCAGTGCTTAAACACCCTGACAGTTAGGAAGTTTTTCCTAATGTCCAACCTACATCTCCCTTGCTGCAATTTAAGACCATTGCTTCTTGTCCTATCCTCAGAGGTTGAGAAAAGCAATTTTTCTCCCTCCTCCTTGTAACAACCTTTTACATACTTGAAAACTGTTATCATGTCCCCTTTCAGTCTTCTATTTTCCAGACTAAACAAACACAATTTTTTTTCAATCTTCCCTCATATGTCATGGTTTCTAGACATTTAATCATTTTTGTTGCTCTTCTCTGAACTCTCTCCAATTTGTCCACATCTCTCCTGAAATGTGGCACTTAGAACTGGACACAATACTCAGGTTGAGGTCTAATCAACATGGAGTAGAGCGGAAGAATTACTTCTCATGTCTTGCTAACAACACTCCTGCTAATACATCCCAGACTGATGTTTGCTTTTTTTGCAACAGTGTTATACTGTCTTTTGATGGAAAACGTTTTTTACTTTTTTTATGGGGGGGAGGTAGCTCTTCTGCATAAGATTCTGGTAGAGGAAAGTACTAGAACTTGTGCACACTAAGGAATCACTGGGTGAGGTTCTGTGTCCTCTGTTATGATGGAAGTCAGATTAGATTATCATAACAGTCCTTTCTCAGTTTAAAAACAATGAAGTATAGAGAAAGGGTGGGGTTTTCTCTCTCGTGTGTGTGTGTGTGAGAGAGAGAGAGAGAGAGGTCTAACTTTCATTCCACATCAAAACAGAAACATTTTGAAACTTCAATTTATTTTTATTTTTACTTTTTTGCAAAATGAAATTGTTCCTTTCTGGCTAGCCCAACTATACAGTGATTTAATACAGCTGTATTTAAATAGTGCCTTTAGTATGTCTGTCCACAGTGCTTTTTATATACTCATCCAAATAGCCCTCAACCACTTTTGCATGAAGGATACAAAGATGAATAGAAAACCTTACAAAAGATACTTTTTATTACATTAAAGTCAGTTTCTGATCTTAATAAAAGAGTCTGCACATCTGTGATACAACAGAATTCAGAGACTAGTTGGATAGTATATGAACATAGAAGTCCAGCAGGTTTTACTACTGAAGGAAGCAATTTATTAATTTTAGGTTGAGTATTGCCAATGTGTTTTAGTACAGATTGTACATGAAGATACATTCCCTGTCCCTAGAAGCTTCCAATCTACATTGGGTGGGTAAAACAGTTGAGACTGGTATTGTACCAAGTCTCTTGGAACTCAGAAGGTCCAACATAAAGCAGTGCATCTTTTCTTAATTAATTTTTTATTTTTATAAAACAAAAATAACCATCCCTCTCCCCCAGAAAATCCTACATTATTTTTGTGATATGTGACTTAGTGGGGTACTTTCTATTACAAAGGGTTATTATAAGTTTTTCTTTGATCACTAACACTTCCTTATTTGCTCATTGGTTCTTGTTTGGGTTATGGTCCTTGGATTGCAATTGTGATGAGGCAACGCCAGATGGCTATAGAAAAGTAGTGGGAGATAGATATATTAGCTCCAGGCTAAACAAATCCCTGGTACCAGGATAAGTGAAATGGCAGCTGCTCCAGTTAAGACACCTGGGGCCAATTAAGAGCTTTCCAGAAGGCAGGGAGAATGCTAGGTTGATTGGGACACCTGAAGCCAATCAGGGGCTGGCTGAAACTAGTTAAAAGCTTCCCAGTTAGTCAGATGGGTGTGCATGTCAGGAGCTGTGGGAGGAAGTTGTGCTGTTGGAGAGGCTGTGTAGTACACACCATATCAGGCAAAAGGAAGGAGGCCTGAGGTAAGGATGAAGTGGAACGTGAGGAAGTGAGGGCTGCTGTGGGTGAAGTAGCCCAGGGAATTGTACATGTCATGTTTCTAAAAGGTCAGCTACAATAGCTGATACTATTAGGGTCCCTGGGCTGGAGCCCGGAGTAGAGGGTGGGCCTGGTCTCCTCCCCCCCACCTTTGCCCCCTGATTGATCACTGAGACTGGGAGACAACAGAGACTGTGCAAGGAAGGATAACTTCTCCTCACCTCACTCACCGGCTTATGATGAAAATGGTTCAGTAGACTGTGACCCTTGTCTCTACAGAGAGAGAAGGGTTACATGCAGGGTCACAGTGAGCCTCCGAGGCTAGCGAAATCCGCCAGGAAACACAGGACCCACGGAGGCAAGGACAGAGCTTTGTCACAAAATCTTAAATCAGATTCCTTTCTTTTCACGGGAGGTGTTGTTGGATGTGTCTTCTGTGTTTCTTGCTATCACTGAAGATCCTTTACACTGAAAATAATTGACTTTTATTTTTTAATTTTTTGGATCACCTCAGTGCATTGATGGATTTTCATTGAAAGGTTCACAGAAAAAGTGTTTTCCAGGGGAATTTAAATAAAGACAGCGAGAGTGGTTTTGGGATGATAGAAGAAAGCCCAATATTTAAATTGGGAGAAGGATATAAAGGGAGAAATTCATTGGGAATCTTGAGTACAGCTGTGTGAATAACTGATTTTTGTTTGTGTCACAAAACCCAAAAATAATAAATAAATAAAAATCAGGTTGAATGAAACATTTTATCTGACCTGAGATAAAATGCTTGATTTTGGGGTTTGAGGTTTTAACATTTTTTAAAGAAAATGGAAATATTTTTTTTTGAAAAGTCATATTGAACTGAAAAAATGAAATGCTTTTTTGAAGATATCTAAACAAAATGCTTTTTTAAAGATGTTTTGCCTTTTTTATTGTTGTCTGAAACAATTTGATGAATTCAACATGAATTTGGAAAATGGTTTGCTGAACTTGAATATACAATTTTATTTTATTTTTGTGCAAAACATGTTTCAACTGAAAGTTTTTGCCCAACTTTAACCTCAGGCAGAGAGAAGAGAGAGTGCAAGTAGCAAGAAACTATAGAACAATGATGTATGTGGAACAGAGCTGTACAGATCCTGGCCTGAATGTAGGGCAGGAAATAGCTCAGGGACTTAGATATGTTTAGATGTTGCTAGTACAAGGAGAGTAGTTGAAGCTGAGACAGCAGAGAAACAATGATAAAGCTGTGTGAACAGATGAGGTTGTCCCAGGGCAAAATGTTAAGGGGGAAAAAACCTGGAGGAGTGCCAATAGAAAATAGGAGAGAGAAATCAAAGATCCACAGATGGAGATTTTGATGAAGCAATAGGATAGCCTAAAAATTTGGGGTAAATGTTTTGAAAACATAAGTGATTTAAGAGCCTAAATCCCATATGACTTAGTAACATAGGAATCTAAGACCCATTGACTTTCAAAGGAACTTAGGGTGACAAGTGCCTGCCACTTCTGAAAACGGGAAAGATTCCTAAGTCACTTAGGTGCTCTTAAAAGTTTTACCTTTAATCTTTTTAAGTAAAGCTATACCTACCCTGCATCGAAACAAATCTAATATTTCCTTAGTGCTTCTAGTTACCAACAACCTCCACTATGAAAGGATATCTGAGGAATTCTCAGAGAACTCACTAAAGAATTCCCTACATTGTCCTTATCGGGGCCTATTGCCATATAAGGCACAGATGGTAGTTGAATCAGTGAATTTGTACCTGCCCTAGGCAAACAATCACAGAAGGTCAAATATAGCTATCTGGAGCATCTCCTAAATAGTATCTGTCACTTCTCAGCCACTAACTGAATGATTAAACCTCATGACTGAGCAGGTGTGAACCAGAATATTCACTGAATAGAACCTTTTAACTTTCAGTGTCTTTCAATTTTCTGTTTCATTTCTGGGTGCTTTGTAAAGCTTTATTATCTCAAAGTTCTGATGGAGGCTTAGGAAAGTGGATCCTTAAAGCTGAAAGCATTTTTGACTATATTGCCTGAAATTAATTCAAACTATATCCATGCAGCTGTAATAAAAGTAATTGAAAATTTTATGGATGATAATAATATAAAAAGATACATTCAAGGCTAAAAGTTAGTGTTGGTAAAATCTGAAGAATTATAGCATAGAAATGTGTAATGTTGTAATACAAAACTGTTTATATATATAATATGGATTCAGTTTCATATTTGGTAAGATCTAATGAATACATACAGTTGAATAAGTAGCACATTATAGATCTAGTCTGCTTTTTAATTTAGCTGAGAATTCCATTTTAGAATGCAATAACCCAAAGGTCAGCTTCTGAGAATAATTACATTAGTAGCAATGGCAGCATATGATTAACTGGAATTTACTACAGTTTTTAAAAGCTTGTCTTAATGTCAAGTACAGTGCTGGAGAACCAATAATACTAAGTGAATTATGCCTTAAAGTAATTAGAATTTCAGGATAAACAACTTGATATTGTGTATATATGACTGTGTAGCTGGCTCTGCTTCATTAATTAATAAAGAACCCATATGTTCTGTTCTTAGTGCTACTAAAGTCTGAAATATTTTGTTTATCAATGGATAAATCTTTTATAATGGTTTACCTCTGAAAGCAGACAAAGAAAATGCATCACTTCTGTGATTTTTCATCCACAGCACCTTTTATTATAATTTAATATCAGAATTTGTATTTAATGTCTCATAAGAAAGGTAAATGCGAAGGGAATTTTGTTAAGTTATGTGGCGATTAGATCCCATTGTGAGGGAATTAAATGGAAAGGCTTAAGTCAAGCTGTTTGTCAACAGTTCTGGTACCTAACATTTGAAGGTATTGTTATTGTGTATTTTTCATTATCAGAGCTGGAGATGAACGGGACACAATTTATAACTGAAAATTCCTTTCCTTCCCCCGCCGTTTTCTCAGGAGATCTGGGTTCGCTCACGCTTTTTAAATTTGGAGGGTTGGCAATACTGGCACACACATAAAGCCTGAAAAAGGGGTGTGGCAGGACATGGGAAGGATCCCTGTCTCAGAAAGTAACTACGGAAGGACATTCAGGCTGTTTGTATGCTTCCTGCTTGTAGGAGGAAGTGAAGCTGGTTTTCTCATAGCAGCCGTTGTATCCTCTTCCAGGAATAAATCTATTTTTTTTCTCTTGTTTCCTGAGATCTTACTACTGTCATTATTCCAGTGACTTTCCTTGTTTGTTCTAAATAAACAAATAAATAGGCTGAGTTCACGTAAAAATTCTCTGGTACACGAGTGCAAATACAAACTTTCTGCAATGAAGACAGTGAGATTACTCTGGATTTACAAGATATTTTCAGCATTTTTTTTTTAGATCTTTCCAGCAGTCTTCTCTCCCAGATGAGTATCCTCAGTGTGAGAAGATTCCATGACATCAACTGGAAGGAGAGTCCCAACTACGGGATCACCTCCCTCCTCTCCAGTTTGATGATGATCTTCCCTGAGACATTTATCTCCCTCAATACTAAGTTGGCACTAGGGTGAGTGGATCACCAGATGCTGCTCAATACAAACTACAGGTATGCCTACACTGCAGTCAGAGATGCGGCTGCAGTAGGTGTAGATGTATCCAAGACCGTTTTGACTCAGCTAGCTCCAATAACAGTAACAGTGAAGTTGTGTTGTCATGAGCTAACCATTCAAACAGATATCCAAGATCCCAGGCAGGGTTGTACAGCCTCTGCTGGCACAGGATCACTGGTATTGTTATTCAAGCTAGCTAGATGAAAGCTAGCTCAATATGGCTACATATGCTGCAGTCTCACCTCTGATTGTAGTGTAGACCTATCCCACCAGCTGAACAGTTTGAAAAGTATTTAAATAAGCCACACTTATGTTCAGATCTTAAATGGACTTTCAAATAATTAAAAGAACATACCAGCTGCGGAGTATCCCCAGGCTTTTACTGTTGTGTTTCCAGAGGGAAAGAGATTGAAGATGGATGCTGCCATCTTGTCATTAGTAAACTCTTAAAATGCACTGTACACACTGTGCAAAAAACATACTAAATACTGATATTCCTTGGCTAATTCACAGCATGCCCCAACTAATTTGACATGTCTATATTCACTACATATTTTGACAGATTGTGTGTGTCTGATAGTCCATAGACATACTGCACACACTCCTTGTTCCTATGATTAATACATTGGTAATGAGGAGTTTCCATGATTGATTGATTCACGCAAGTACGTGAAATATCGTACATTAATAACATGTGATCTGGATGTACTTGGTTTTAGTTCGAGTATCTGAATACCTGAGTTGAATGGCAAAGAACTCGGACTTTCTTGCGAACAACATTATTGATTTTTAACTACAGGTTAGTCTTAACATTTGCTTAGAGAGCTCAAAGGGATCTTTATGCACCCTGCATCTTTGAATTGTGGCTCCAGGAAGCCTTCCAAACAAACATGGATTCTCGCGCAGCGTGCACATAAAACCTGCCACTCCAGGCTCAAGCCCAGAACATTTTTAATTGGATGAAACAACATTTTTTCTAGCTTTTGACTATTCGACTGTGTATTCCATGCTAAACCTATTTCTTCTTCTCTGGAAATTTTTTTTTCTTCATTAGAGTAAGTTACAAGGTGTTCATGCCGTAACACCATTTTCCTGTCTTGATTGCCTGCCTTTGAATATAAATGCCGGGTAACCTTAAATGTCTGAGATGTTTCCTTTCATATTTTAATCACTTACTCTCTGTTGTTTACCCCAGCTAAGAAATGCTATTCAAGATACTTGTATGCCAGCTATTTTCCTGTAACACCTAGGCAATTTTTTTTTATTGCAGATGGATGTGATGATGCATAAAAGAACACTACAATGTTGAAATACATATGTCTTTGAGGATATTATTAGTCAAGTATATTGTTGACTCCTTCTTGAGTTGAAGCAGTAAAAATTCATATCACAAATCAATTTGTCAGCTGTGGTCAAGCTGCATTTTGCTGAAAGCTTTTAATCTCTGCATTGGCATTAATATTTTCCTTACAGTTTATGGAAACTCATCACCATTTTAATGACATTTTTATAAGCACTGAAATGAAAATTGTCTATTCATCACAATCTTCTTTGGTATGAAACCATTCTCTTACATATAAGAGAGCTTTCTCCATTCCTGAGTCCCCCTTATTAATGTAAAAG
Organism: Lepidochelys olivacea; assembly: GCF_965140295.1. Classification (NCBI taxonomy): domain Eukaryota; kingdom Metazoa; phylum Chordata; order Testudines; family Cheloniidae; genus Lepidochelys; species Lepidochelys olivacea. Next base: position 176,056,878 of record NC_140411.1, read on the forward strand.
GAAGTTATCTTGCTTTAAGGGACTTTGGTGAGTAATTATCTTTCAGATCAAGCTTGCCCTTTAAATTCTTTATTTTGGCTACTTTGGTTTGAAAATTACTCTGAAAGTACTTTTGGAGCTGGTTTAGTTTTCTGGTTACTTCTGTAAATATAGGTTGCATGGATCAAAGAGACTGGAGGTCAAACTTGTTGAGCTTATTATCAAATAGCTAATCTTGGTCCAGCAAATAACAGGGTTGAATTTATGTGATGGGACTGTGTTGTATATTTGTGATAGGGTACCCAGGGTGAAACCTGGACTGTGGGACCCCTGAACCCTCTGTCCCAAAAACCTGGGTTGCCTCTCAGACTGTGATGCTGATGTCAAGCTACTAAACTCTAACAGGCACTTCACTGACACTGACATCCACAGGCAGGGACAAACCCAAATGAGTGACAAAAATGATTTCTCAGCCACTCATGAACCATCAGTGGAGCGGCTCTAGCCAACCCTCCCCCGCAGCTCCCCAGCCCCCCAGAACTGTTCTGTCTTGCACTGGTCAGAAGCCTGGCCAGTGTAAATTCATTACTTAGTTCACCACTTCTTCACAGGAAAGTGGACATGCACCAGCCTCCGTAACCTGAGCTCAGATTTCCCAAACACTTTAGACAAACTCACTGGTAAGGATAAAATATTAAAATAAGTTCATTAACTAAAGAAAGGTCGGTTTTAAGTGATTCTAGGTTGTACCCATAAAGGTCAGAGATAGTTATCTTAAGAAAAAGAAAAGTAAAAATGCATTCTAAATCCTAAACTTTGTCTGAGCAAGAGTTGAATCAAACAATGTCTCCCCCTGACAGATGTACAAGCAGGTTACAGTTCCTCAATAAACAGACTAGGACTGTCTTCCAGTCTGGGACCACACCTCCCCAGATCAAAATCTTTATTTTCCAGATGTTCTTCCAAGTGTTGAGATGGGGGGCAGGAGAGAGACCAAGTGATGTCACTGTCTCTCTTGTTAAATCTTCTTTCAGCTTGCTAGAAAGATCCTTGCTGTGACATGGAGATTAGGCAGCCCCTATTGGTCAGGCAGTCTCCATTGCCTACGTGCTCTCTCTGAGAAGTCTCTGTTAGGAGAGTGGATTCCCTTTAATGGGTCATCAGCACATGTCTGGCTGTTCTTTTGTTGCAACTCAAAGGTTGGCTGTGGGCATCTCCCAGCCTCAAAACAGATTCCAGTAATGCATATAGCAATGCTTCACAACTTCCCATATAATAGCGCATACAATTCAACAGTTTATGAATATTTAACGGATCAAGATTTTTAAAATGATACCTCACAAGGCATACTTTATACAAAACATATGTCACCATGGTGAATATGGGGTTTCTAGGGTGTTATTTTGAGGTATAGAGTGCCACAGTATTCCACTGTGATTAAAATATATTTTTATTCTAAGTATACTTTAAAAATACAGATATATGCTTTGTTTGTACAATGTTCTAAAAATATTGTCCCTATAAGGAAAATCTATCAAAGATTTCTTGTCATTTATCACAGTTCTTTGAGCTTTTTTCATGTACAGATGTAAACATTTTTTTTTCCTGATGTTCATCTTATAAGGTCATTCTTAAAGTTGTCTGAGTAATTACATGTACCAGGACATGGCATTTCGGTCTTCAGAATCCATATATAATTGACTGCTGTTTTGTGTGGCATCCACTGGAAATGTTGTTGGAGGGTAGAGAAGCATATGAATAAGAATAGATTGGCAAAGCTCACTGGTATGATCTAACTCAGTGGTTTTCAAACTTTTGTAATGGTGACCCCTTTCACACAGCAAGCCTCTGATAGCAGCCTCCCTTATAAATTAAAAACACTTACAAATATTTAACGCTATTATAAATGCTGGAGGCAAAGTGGGGTTTGAGGTGGAGGCTGTCCTGTAGTAGGTGACTTCTGGGTACTCTTCTGGCTCTGTCAATCTGTTTCTTCACTTCAGCAGGTCGGTATTGTAGTTGTAAGAATACTTGATAGAGATCTTGTAGGTGTTTGTCTCTGTCTGAGGGGTTGGAGCAAATGCTGTTGTATCGCAGAGCTTGGCTGTAGACAATGGATTGTGTGGTGTGATCTGGGTGAAAGGTGGAGGCATGTAGGTAGGAATAGCGGTCAGTAGGTTTCCGGAATAGGGTGGTGGCTATGTAACCATCGCTTTTTAACACCATAGTGTCCAGGAAGTGGATGTCTTGTGTGGACTGGTCCAGGCTGAGGTTGATGGTGGGATGGAAATTGTTGAAATCCTGGTGGAATTCCTCCAGGGCTTCTTTTCCATGGGTCCAGATGATGAAGATGTCATCAATGTAGCGCAAGTAGAGTAGGGGCATTAGGGGATGAAAGCTGAGGAAACATTGTTCTAAGTCAGCAATAAAAATGTTGGCATACTGTGGGGCTATGCGGGTACCCATAGCAGTGCCGCTGGTTTGAAGGTATACATTGTCCCCAAATGTGAAATAGTTATGGGTGAGGACAAAGTCACAAAGTTCCTCCACCAGGTTTGCCGTGACATTATTGGGGATACTGTTCCTGACGGCTTGTAGTCCATCTTTGTGTGGAATGTTGGTGTAGAGGGCTTCTGCATCCATAGTGGCCAGGATGGTGTTTTTAGGAAGATCACCAATGGATTGTAGTTTCCTCAGGAAGTCAGTGGTGTCTCGAAGGTAGCTGGGAGTGCTGGTAGCATAGGGCCTGAGGAGGGAGTCTACATACCCAGACAATCCTGCTGTCAGGGTGCCAATGCCTGAGATGATGGGGCATCCAGGATTTCCAGGTTTATGGATCTTGGGTAGCAGATAGAATACCCCAGGTTGGGGTTCCAGGGGTGTGTCTGTGTGGAGTCTGTGTTTGTAGCCAGCAAGCGTGTCTGGCACAACCAGGCAGGGTTCTGGAGTCCCAAGCTGGCAGGGAAAGCAGGGGCAGAAGTAGTCTTGGCACATCAGTTGGCAGCCCCAAGGGGGTTTCTGTGATCCAACCAGTCACAGGTGGTCCCAGATGATTCAGTGGAAGCTGTAAAATCTCCAAATACAGACAAGTATGCAAGAACATACCCCAGGGGGAAGGGTATTTCCTAATCCTGGATTGTCACTAGTTGCCTTTATGATCTGAAGCATGAGAGCTAATATTCCATGTGCATTTTTATCCTACCTAATGTAATTGTACATGTTGTTATCCATATAATTCCCTTATATTACTTAAATGCTACTTAGTTATTTTCCTTTGGTATTTGCTTGCATTAATTTTAAATATGTTGCTTTAATTTCATTGGATATTCCTCTATAATATTTATTATCCCTGTCTTGTTGTTTCCAGATCTGTATTTGCCATTTTGATGACAGTATTTAAAATATTCAAGAGAAGAAAACTGTTTGAAGATGTTATCGTTAGATCTGTTCTTTATACTTACTCAAAGATGGTTCTACTCTTTATAGCCAGTGATAAAAGTGTAAGCAGAGTCAGGATGAGCTCCATCCTGATATCTGGTGGTGAGTTATGGCAAGTTGTGGAAAAGAACTACACGGGCTGATCTCATTTGCATAGGCACACCCACACCGCCTAGCATGAGCCCATAGCTGCCCAAATGGTCACTTTTGCTGCTGTGGGATCCCCAGTGTCTCTGTTATTGGGGCAGGAAGAATAAATTGTTATTATCCTGATTATGTGAATCAAAGACAGTGGAACTGTACTCCGCCTTTTGTTATGATGGAGAGACTCGCCATCAACTAAGTAGCACTTGCTAGGCAAGGGACATGGGTTCCAAAACTCAGTGAATGAACAGAGGAAGGGACAGGTATTAATACCTGGTGGCATGGGCCCTTGATGAGGGCCCTACATGCTAATTGTGCCTTCTCCTTGCTCCACTGTGGAATATAAGAGCTAGTTTTGATTTCATTAGGAGTCTAATTACAGGCTGCTGAGCTGAGTTCACTTTGGGCTGGTGGTGCACCAGCACTGATGATCCCATACTACAAGCTGAAATCATTGAGTGTTGTGTTAAGTAGTTATATTGCAGAGCAGCTTGTGGGATGGCAGAGCAGTGAGGTTCATTGGACAGCTAGCAGAGCAGAACGGCTGGTGGAACGGAGCAGCTCATGGGATGCTGAGCAGAACAGAGCAATTCATGGGATGGCTGGCAGAGCGGAGAGGTGGGGCAATCGCCCTCGAACCCTGTAAGGTGCTCCTTAACCCCCCATCTCAACCCAGGTTGGGAGGTAAAACTCTGCAGATAAACTTTTTTGAACTCTGGAGTTGCACTGACCAGGGACAGAGACTTTTGGGTTGTGGGACTTTTGGGACTTTGGGTGACTTTTGGGTTGCTGGACTCGAGAACCCAAGGGAAAGAACATGGCCCAATTTGCTCGGGATGGGTTTTTGCTCATGGGTTGTGTTATGAATCATGTTGGTGATGTTTCCACAACATAATGCCACATTGCTTCTCTCTGTTATTAAAAGGCTTTTGCTACACTCAGACTATGTGCTTGCGAGAGGGGAAGTATTGCCTCTTAGAGTCACTCAGCGGGGATGGTATATATTTGTCCCAGGTCACTGGGTGGGGGCTCGAGCTGGTTTTGCATTGTTGGAATGGAACCCCTAGATACTGAACCCAGCCCTTGTTGCTGCCAATTCTGATGGGTAGAAGGGTTATTGAAGGGAGCGCAGATCCTCTTGTTCTCTCTGGCTTGAGTAAGCAGTGTTCCCCCACATAAAAAAAGACCATGAAAAAGTGAAGCTGTTATAGATATTTCCTATGTTAATCAGAGACCTGTAATAATGAGTATTATTATTTTATTTTATTCATAGAATCATAGGATTGGCAGGGACCTTGAGAGGTCATCTAGTCCAGTCCCCTGCACTGATGGCAGGACAAAGTATTATCTAGACCATTCCTGACAGCTATTTGTCTAACCTGCTCTTAAAAAGTTCTCCAATGATAGAGATTCCACAACCTCCCTAGGCAATTTACTCCAGTGCTTTGCCACCCTGACAGGTCAGAAGTTTTTCCTAATGTCGAACCTAAACTTCCCTTCCTGCAATTTAAGCCCATTGCTTCTTGTCCTATCCTCAGAGGTTAAGAAAAACATTTTTCTCTCTCCTCCTTGTAACAATCTTTTATATTATAATTGATATTGTTTAATATTTATATTACAATAGCATGCAGAATTCCCAGTCAAACAATTGGAAAAATCAGTCTCCAGAGCCAGTTTTCAATTTCCAGGAGTCTGGATTCCTCTCAGTCAGATTTCAGAGCGGGGATTAGTAGTACGGAGACAGCCATGTTTGCATTGATAATCTTCTGCCCACTGGCGAAGGGTGTGCATTTATACTCGCCCTAGTAGACACCACTGGTGCTATCTGATACCTTTTGGTCACCAGATTCTGTTGGCCTACCTCCAAGAGATGGTAGGGGTACATGGAACCATACTGAAGTAGCTCGGGACCAACTTGGAGCATCCTAATGGGCAAATGTTTCTCCACCTTCAAAAGCCCTCTTCTGCGGACTCCCACAAGACAGCATTGTTTCCCTCATCTACATGAAGCTACTAGAGGAACTGGTGAGGCAACATAGGCTGAAGTGCTGGCAGTACACACTCATCCAGCTTTCTAACTCATTTATGTCAAATGTAACCAGCACCATCTCTCAGCCTTCACAATGCCTAGCTCAGGCCAGTGCCTGGATACTGAGCAGCTGACTGAAGCTGAACCCAGGCAAGATGTAAATCATGCTGGCTGGCACGAGGGAAGTGTTTCAGAGAACTTTTCTCCCCATAACATTTTCTTCTATTTGCCTTCAAATTATTAAATTGTTCTGTCATCTGAGGGCCTTTTTGGACTCTTTGAGGCTAGTCAAATACGCAAAAATACAGTCAAAAATATTCACTTCCAGTGCTGGCTGGCCAGAGTACTGCTTCTTATCTTAGCAGACTACAAGCATCTGTAACCTTTAGGCTTGATTACTGAAATTCATAATATCTTGGAGTGAAGCTACAAAGCACCAGCTGACACAGAATGCAGCAGCCAGTCTCTGGCTGAGCAACACAGGCTGTTGTGAGCTCTATATTTTCTCCTCCAGGGCTCCATACTTTGGCATACCTCCCCATTGAAGAGAATTAGATTCAAGGCCTCTGTCCTCTATAGCACTGGTTTAGCTACCTTGGAGACTCTCTCTCCATAAGCATGACCACCTACAATAGCGTGCTCTCTCTCTCTCCTGTTGATTTCACAGTGCCACCTATTGCCATGGTGTCTGAGTGCCTTCCATATAAAATCAATAGCAATGTAGAAGTTCTTAGTGGACCTCAGGAAGTCTTTGCCACTTCTCCCTTTTTGGTTCAAACTCTGCTGGGGATAGGTTATTTAATTAATGTACTTATTTGGGAGGAGGGAGTTGGTAGGGGATTGGAAATAGAGGTGTTCATATTGTGAGCACCACTTATGGTGGAAAAGCTTCTTCAAACAGAAAGGTTTTTGTGATTGATTTTGTCAAGATGAACCTTCCACTGGAGTTGGTTTTTATTAATTGTTATTATTATTATTATTATTACTATTATTTTATTTATTAAACAGTCAGGAAGAACTGTGAGACAGGAGACCTCTTTCTCATGAGTTGGACCAAAATTATGTAAGTCACTATCAGAAGATTTTAAAATAGCCAAAGACATTGTCATTTGAAATTAAACACATCTCATTTTCTCAATTTAACTTTTGCAAACTATTTTTTCCCAATTTTAAAAAAAATCTTATCTACATAAGTAATTAAATCTAAAAGGAAGAGAGAAAGTATGTTTTAAAAGATTGTTAGGGCACTCAGAGTATTGTTGGGAATAGTATAAGAACATAGCGTAAACTTAGTTTGAAGAATGCTGAAACACCCAGGACCATCTTGACAATAACAAAAGGTAGAAATAATGTAAGATAAGAAATGTTTGGGTGAGATTTGCAAAAACATGTTGTAGTTGTAAAGACTTCAACCTTTTTTCTGTTGATGGAGGGGAGGGAACTGAGAAACTTAAGAATAGTGATTTGGAGGAATGGTGTGACTGTTTTTAATGCAGCTTTAATTAAGTGTTACACGATCTTCCTAACAAAGATAAATGGGGAAAAGGAAAGGTCAAAAGGATCATCACAATTATTGAGTAAATACAAAAGACTTGGAAATGGGAATTGTTTAAATATGCACAAGTATGAAAGGTGAAACTTTTTTCCACTAAGAGAACGTGCTTTTTCCCTGACAGTATCAGAACTCTCAGGTTCAAGTACTTCTGTAGCTTTTTTCTGGTCATGTTCTTGTTGATAAACTGTTATGCTGGGATATCCTTGGTTGTGGGTGTTTTGTTGTTGTTGTTGTTGTAAGAATGATGAGTCATGAAAACATCTGCCAGAGCAGATCTGTGTCCACTCAGAGTCTTGTGATCATTATTATACTACACACCAAGTCTACTATATATATTTTGCAGACATACACATGGTAAAGCTCATCCTTCTCCTCTAAAAGAAAAGGCCATTTCTACTGGAATCTCTAGATTCTAAAGCTCATTTACTTAAGAATCTATCCCCCAGGGTGCTGAGCACTATGGCCCAGATCCAGCAAAGCACTTAAAGCACATTATTAACTTTAATCGCACAGGTAGTCCAATTGCTTTTAATGGGACAACTCACAGGCTTAAAGTTAATATTCTTTTTAAGAGCTCAACTCCATTTCAGGAAATCTGAAATTCCATCCACTTGAGGGCAGTGATACACCCATAGACTCAACATTGTGTCAGTCTTGTGAAGTTAAAGCTTCGCCTCAAAAATTTGTTCATGTGAGTTCAACTAGGACATGAGGCTTCCAACCATGAAAAAAAAATAATGAGGTTTAACAGTAATCACTGGAGCCAATCGATAACAACACCTGCCATGGGACATGTATAACCATGAGAACCCCTTTAATAAAGTTACTTAGACACTACAGTGATGTGTGCTGTATGATAAATACAATCAACTAGAAAGTTCTTCAGGTGATTTACACACCTCCATTCCACTTCTGGTGTATGTCCTCCAAGTGCACCAGAGTTGGGGATTTTTCTCTTAGGAGTGTGCTCCTTTGGAATGGTGTGTGCTCCCTCAGCTGCCTCATGCTGTTGCACAATGGTGTAAAGGGTGGAGCTGCCCCAACCCCCCTCAGTTCCTTTTTAGCACCCGTGATCAGAAGTTGGAGCACACTGGCTTGCTGCAGCATGTCTCTCCCTTTATAGGGAAGTTATCTCCCTTTCTATAAATAGTTGAGTTAGTGGTATTTGTTAGTGTTTAATTAGTGTAGGTTTTCTGTATTTTTCCTTGGTGCACTGGTTTCCTCTTATTCATGGTGTACTGACATTTGGTATCTGAGTATGTCTTGGTCTCTGGGTTTTAAGCCTTGTACCAGCTGCAAGAAATCCATGCCACTGAGTGATTATCATTCTACCTCCCTTAACGGCCTCAGTGAGGGTCACATTTGAGACCACTGAGAGATTTTCAGGGACTTCAAACCCCAGAAAGAAAGGACAGAGAGGTGAAACTATGCCACATCCTAATGGAGGCCACCCTGCATCCACCTTCTGAACTTCCCACTCAGGATGGGCACCTAGTTCTTTGGCATGGGTAAGGAGTGCCTCTCTTGACATTGCTTCTGAATTGTCAGCATCTATCCCTGCCTCCAGTGCTGATAAGGAAGCACAGAAGGTCCAACCATTCATTGAAGGAGACTAATCTTGGCTCCGTTCAAAGATCAAGATCTCTGGTACCATCCACCAGTAAACAATCAGGAAAACATGGTAGAGTGTCTTCGGGTAAGAGACCCTCTGGGTACCAGCCTCTTCTCCTCGAGGGTCGTAGACTCTGGCATTGATATTTGTGCTATCGAAGCAAACAGTGTCCACACCTTTGGTTCAACGCGAAGATATTTCAGTACTAAGGATGCTAGAGACCTATGAAACAGCATAGAACCTACTATGTTTATTGCTGCTGAACTCTCTGATGTTCCAGGAAAGAAGCCGACTGGTACCAGTGGATCTTCAAGCCTCTGCTACAGACTTACCTCAGAGATAAAATCAGCTCTTGGGGGGTTATATCTTCTGAGTGAGAGGCTAGTTCACATGAGGCATTTCAGGAGGTTATCATCAGTGCTAAGCAAGTCCCTCAAGACCAGACTCAAGTACTGGGACCCTGGCCCGCCTCACAATAGGAATATCACCCTCATATTCCTCTGGATTCTTTCTTTTCATCACCTGATGAGATTATAGTGCTCTGGGATTCCTCACTTGTCCAGGATCATTACTCTTTTTAGAAGTTCTTGATAAGCCTGTATCTGCCTCTCTTGATATTCCTGATGAGTTGGATCAGAGAGTTCCCAAAGGCTGGTGGACATTCTGGGTTCAGTGGGGCCTTCTACAGTGGCTTTGCCTATCAGTGAGGCCATCCTAGAGGCTACAAAATCTTTGCAACAAATGCCATTCTCTCTGCCTTTTGTGTCTAAGAGAACTGAGAGAAGGTATCCTGTCCTTTCTCACAGCTATGAACATTTTTATACCTAGCTTTCACTGTGTTCCTTAGTTGTCTCTGAAGTCAATGAAAGAACATATCAGGGTCAACCTCTTCTACCCCAAAGTTCATGAAGAATTTAGAGCTTTTTAGTAGGAAAATGTATTTCACATCTGGCCCACAACTTTGTCACTAACCAACAAGTCTTATTGGCCAGATAAGACTTCTGCCTCTGGGACAATGTGTTAAAATTCTCAGAAAAGTTGCTAGAGGATGCCAGACAGGAATTCCAGGTCTTGTTAGAGTAAGCTAGTGGCTTGGACCTCTCTGCAAACATCCTTTAGATGGGGCACATTTGTCTGCCAGAGCCAAGGCATCTGCAATATCTATGCACAGGTGTTCATGGCTTCAGTCCTGGGTCTACTTCAAGAGATCCATCATAAAATCTGGGATCTCTCCTTTGATGATCCTACACCCGTCTCACAGACCACAGGTGAGATGTTCTGCAATCTCAAAGATTTGAGGTCAAAGTTGAAATTGTTGGGAATTTACACACCTTTCCCTAAAAGAAATCAATTCTGCCCACAGTCTCTATGGAGGTATCTGGATTTCCCATGTAGGCAGATTGACCACTCTAGACAATGAGGGAAAATCCAGAAGAGAACACCAGCTCTTCCTCCGTTTTCTTCAGTGGGTTCTTGGATACAGTTGGGAAATCCCAAGCAATCAGTTTCTGTTCACATTTCTTCCTGATTCCAAAAGCAAAAAGGGGTCTCAGACCCATGCTGGACCTGCAAAATTAGAATAAATAGATAAGCAAAATAAAGGTTTGCATGATCATCCTTTCCTCTATCACCCCTTTCCTGGATCCTGGAGACTGGTTTGTTACCTTTGACTTGAAGAAAGCATCTTTCCATGTAGCTGTCCATCAAAGGCACAGGCAATTCTTAACATTTCTATTTAACATCATCTATTATCAATTTATGGTTTACCTTTCAGCCTGTATGCTGCCCTGTGAGTATTTTCAAAATGGAGCTGAATTCCTAAGTTATGCAAGTATTTCCTTACCTGGACAACTGGCTAGTAAGAAGTACATTCAAGCTCCAAGTACATTTCAGTCTGTCCAAGATCTGATACTACTTCAGTGTTCTGGGTCCATTGATCAAACAGGACAAGTCATCTTCACCATAGTTCAGAGAACAAAGTTTATAGGATTGACCCTGGATTTTACAGTAGCCAGGGCATTTGTACCTCAAGACAGATTCCACACAACATGAAACAAACCCATCCCTTTATAACATTAAGAATGTGCCTCAGATTACTGGGGCAGATGGCCTCCTGCATGTATGTGGCATGTCAGACTTTGTCTCAGTTGCAAGGCTGGTTAAAGTCAGTGTACTCCCCAGCTCATCACACAGTGGAGATGCTGATTTGAGTGCCTGCAGGAACACTACCCTTCTTGGATTGGTAATGAATCCTGTCAGTGTGTGTATAGGAATTCTCTTCACTCCACCATCACCTGCACTGAGTCTGGTTACAGGCACTTCTTCTTTAGGCTGGGGAGCTCATCTAAAGAAACTCAAGGTCTGTGCTCTCATCAAGATTTGGCTCTCCACAAAAATGTTCAGGAGTTGTGGGCCATTGATCTGGCCTGTTTCAGCTTTTTTTTCCTTCCCATCCAGAAAGAGATTCTGCAAGTCCTCATGGACAAACTGCAGTGATGTTCTACCTGAACAGACAGTGTGTGACCAGATCAGACTATCTTTTGGAGATTTGTATCACCAGTGCAGTTCATCTCAAAGCCTCCCATCTTCCTGGTGTTCAGAACAGCTTGGTGGATCACCTGATCAGGTTGTTCAGCAGAGATCATGAGTAGTGTCTCAGACCAAATATTGTCAGAATCATTTTTTTGCAAACTTGGATGATCCCTCACATAGACCTATTTTCTACTTGTCTGAACAAAAAGTGCCAGTTCTTTTGTTCCAGGGCAGGTCACAGTACGGGATCACTGACCTATGCTCTCCTACTTTCTTGGAAAGACAAACTACAGTATGGCTTCCCTCTCATTCTGCTACTTCCCATGGTACTGTACAAGCTCAAGCAGGATCATGTTCACATGATCCTCATCGCACCTGATTGACCTCACTATCTTTGGTTCCCCAGTCTGATAAGCCTCTCTGCCAGGTGTCCTTTGATGCTACCTATAGAACCCAACCTGATTTCCCAAGACTACAGTCATCTGCTACATCCCAACCCAGCCACATTCTATCTAACAGCCTAATGTCTAAAGAGGCAAGTGACTACAGAATGTGCAAAGCATTCTCCTGAATGTCAGGAATCCATCTGATTGATAAGCTTACCTATTAAGGTGGAAACTATTCTCCTTATGGTCAAGCAGAGGGGTGTTTGGCTTGTCCTGGCCTCTATCCAAAATATTTTGGACTGTTTTTTCCAGCTGAAACAAGACTTATGGATTAGCTTAATCAGAGTTCACCTGGTAGCTCCCTCTGCTTTCTAGCCACCAACTGCAGGCTTCTCATTTTTTTCTGATCCTATGTCATCCAGATTCTTAGAGTTTGAACAGATTATATTCATGTCATGAATCCTATTCCTCCCTGGCACTTAAATGTTGTGCTAACACATTTGATGGTCTGCCCTTTTAACCAATGATGACTACCGTCTTTTTATGGCATCTATCTATGAAAAAAGCATTTTTGGTCCATGAGAAAGGTAGCAGTGTTACAAGTTTTTGGCAGCTGACCCTCCTTAAACAGTTGTTTTTTGTTGTTTTTAAATAAAGGCAAGATATTCTTAGATCTAAATCCAAAATTCCTGACTAAAGTAGTATTTGAGTTTCACCTCAATCAAGGTGATTACTTACTTTCCTTCTCTTATGCCCCAATCTCATGTGGATGATGAGAGACTCCAGACTTTGGATGTTAAATGAGCATTGGCTTTTTACTTGTACGGAACTAGGTCTTTTAGGTCCTCATCCCAGCTGTTTGTCTCCGTTGAGGACAGGATGAAAAGCCTTCCAGTCTTGATGCAGAGAATTTCATCCTTGATTTGATCCTGCATACATCTGTGCTATGACATTGCCAATGTACCCCCTCCAAGCAGGATGATAGCACACTCTACGAGGTCTGAAAGATGTAAAATAAAAAGCTATGAACCTGTTCTGTAATTGTTGTTCTTCAAGATGTGTTGCACATGTCCATTCCATGATCCACCTTCTTCTCTATATAAGAATCTGTACAATAAAAAGGAATTGAGGGGGACCTGGAGTGGTTTTTCCCTTTATACCATTGTGCAGTTTTGTCTGAAGGCACATTTGCCACACACAGCAGGTACCGCTAAGAGAAAAATCTCTGACTGTGGTGCAGTGGACACGCTCACACCTGAAGTGGAATGGACATCTGCAACACATCTTAAAGAACAATAGTTACAGAACAGGTTAGTAATAATTTTTTCATAAGTATGAGTTTCTTAGTTGTGCCTATCTGTACTTCAAAGGCAATAGTCAGATGCCAATGTTTATGATCCTCTGGCTATCCAGGACTTCATATTCATCATCATTTATTATAGCAGAGCCACCAAGAACTCTTGGTCATAAGTGGGATTGGAATTCAGGTTCTCTTATTCCAAAAATAGAGATGCTTACAGTATAGTTTGTTGGCCAAACTGTTAGTTGCTAAAAATAATCCGGTGGTTTTGGTTGGCAAATTGGTTAGGAACTGATCCAGACCTTCTTCTAATTATCCATTATAAGCAAATACTCACCAAATAGCTTGGATGTACTTTGTCAAGATAAAGGATGTCTGTGAACTCTATTTTTTTTAAGCATTCACTTTTTGTTATTCATACTACTTGATTGTTCTTCTAAATGGCAGGCACAAGCAGGGTCCAATGCAGCTGCAACAGGAAACCCAGCTGTTGCTCAGACAAATTTCCTGTGCCTCCTTCTGGCTTAAATAGCATAGTTGGATCAATTGGTGGAGTCAGGCAATCTTCCAATCAGAGCTCCCCTTGGTGGTGTCTTGGCTGGGGCTATAGTCCTAGTAGCGTCTCAGCACACCAGGTTTCAGTAGACAGTGAGTGGAGACCAGCTGTCAGGGATCTCCCAGGCCTGGTTTGAAGACCACAAATAGTCTATGTGATGCTTTTCTGAAGAAAATTGTTCATAGAATCAAGGCTAAATTATGACTTTTTTTCCTACTTTTGCATGATATATGTTAGCATCCTGTGTTCTAATAACATAAATTGAAAATGAATAACCAATCCAGAAGAAGACAAATTGTATTTAAATGGCTGCTTTTCATTTTATGTAATCACTGTGAAAACTCAGAGGCAATTTCTGAGAAATGATGCACCATTAGAGGTTTTGCTAGCATTACAAATATACATTACCCTTGGGTTTAAACAAGCCCTATTGCATGTGCAAATTGTTACACTTGATAGAATGCTGCCCTTGAATTATAAAATGCTTATATATGAGAACAACTCCTGACAACTGATGTATATCTCCTACCTCATTAGTGCCAACAACATTTTTGATCTTTAAAAGGCTATTCTTTGATTTTCGTAGGTTTAGAGGAATAGAGGCATTGGATGCAGTTAAGGGGCTCTGAATATTTGTTTATATTAATGAATGAATTTATGTACAATGAGCGTTTTCCCTGGAAAATGTTGTAAACAGGATGTAAAACTAAATGTAATCAAAAATATTTTACATGCACTGTTATAAACTGACGAGCAAAGTATAAAATCTTTGGGATGAGTTAAGAGAAAATTATTTTAACCGTTCCCAATCGGAATCTAAACTACATATACAGTCTCAGGGTTTGTTCCAAATGCTGTTTGGAAGTTTCTGTTCCAAAGTACTTTTAAATTAAAAAATGAGCTTACTTGCCCACTCCTTCCAAGAGAGACCTCTTGGCTAGTCTGGCTTTTTCTATGCAGAAAAGTTTCTGTTTCTATACATCCCCTACTTCCAAACCATCTTTGCCAAGGGCTAAGGCTATATAATATTGCTCCCATGATGGACATTTTCCACCTTGCTCTGTTTTCTGAAAGTGAGACACCACCAGGGGTCAACCTGATCTCTCATTATTCAGGGGATAGGGAAATTTCAGCCTTCCCTGTTCATGGAATGTTGGCCTTAAATCCTAGACTGCTTCCCTCAGTCTACTTCATATTTGTCAGTGATAAGGCCTCCTTTCCCTTTTAGGCAAACCTCAAACTGGCCTGGCCTGAGTGACAGTGGCTGGAAAGTTTCCACTCGCAAGTCTCAATGGCCTATATAAACCTTTACATGCACAATGTATATGCTGTTACATCCTCACAAAAGGCTGCAGTTCTTCAGATGTATAAATATGGGACAAAGTTCCATAAGTAATGGGTGAACTTTCCTTCTCAACTTTGCATTAATTTCCCACTGACCCTCAAAGTATGTTGTTCTGGTGGCATACATTTCCAGCTTGCCTCTGCACAGAGTGACTTGTCCTCCGACACTAATAACTTCCCAGTGCTTTCTATTTGTAGCCCCTTTCCAGCTGTCCTGTGAAGCTGAGTGGTTGTATAGATAATGATGGTGTGTGTTTCCCAATTTGGCTTTGAGTCTCAATTAAAAATCAAATACAACAACTTCTGTTATCTCTTCTGAATGTTCACGTACTCAAAGGATACCTTTTTAATACAATTTCCTGGAAGCAGGCAAATATAATCTAAGATGTCACTTTCCACTGTGAGCAGAAATATCAACTTGATAATGATGAAATCTGTTTGTAAATTGAAGATCTTGTCAGAAACTTCTACATATTTTTAATCCTCACACAAGAAACAAGGGGAGATAAATTTGCACTTCATATCAGAGATAATGCTATGCTGCAATTACATGAAAAAACCTACACTGGACAATGGGATATGTTGGCCAAGTATACACTTTCTCAAATTGCACAGCTATATTTCAAAAATTAGTGACTCAGCTTCCCTCTTGTATTTTTTTTTTATGCACAGTGTTCCATTAACTAGGAGCACTGTTCAGGAATAGCATAAATATTATCTATCTTTCATCATATTTCTCTATTTACCTTCACTATTTCAAAGTAACAAACAAGATGAAAATGGCTGGAAAAGAAGCAGCTCAGGATGAAAATTCAACACTGACATTGCTGTCATTTCTTGTTGCAAGTTTGTGCCAGCAATCAATCAATTTTTCCATTCAGCTCCTTCTTTGACAGTTGTTCTTGATAGAGAAACACGTGTTACCTTCAGGGAGTATAAACTTTCTGGGTTTTTTGGGTTTTTTTTTGCATTTGTTCAATCATAAATCCCATGAGTTAATTAAATAACCACTTGAGAACACCCAGCTGCTAATACATTCACTAAAAATTATTGTACTATGAGAAGCAGGCAGGGCAATAGAAAGGGCCCCTTTTGCCAATAATAGCTGTCTGTCATACAGCAATATAGTGGCTTCTAGATGTAACTAAGAGCTCATTACAAACATTCATATAGGTGATCAAGGCAGTGGAGGAGCTCTTCAAACGCAAGCTGGATGTATACACCAGAAGGATAACATGCTGAGAAGGTTAGTGTCAAATACTAAAGAAAAGGAGTACTTGTGGCACCTTAGAGACTAACCAATTTATTTGAGCATAAGCTTTCGTGAGCCAGAAGAGTACCCAGAAGTCACCTACTACAGAACAGGCCTAACAAAGAAAATAACAGAACGCCGCTAGCCGTCACCTTCAGCCCCCAACTAAAACCCCTCCAACTGCATTATCAAGGATCTACAACCTATCCTGAAGGACGAACCATCACTCTTACAAATCTTGGGAGACAGGCCAGTCCTTGCCTACAGACAGCCCCCCAACATGAAGCAAATACTCACCAGCAACCACATACCACACAACAGAACCACTAACCCAGGGACCTATCCTTGCAACAAAGCCCGTTGCCAACTGTGCCCACATATCTATTCAGGGGACACCATCACAGTGCCTAATCACATCAGCCACACTATCAGAGGCTTGTTCACCTGCACATCTACCAATGTGATATATGCCATCATGTGCCAGCAATGCCCCTCTGCCATGTACATTGGTCAAACTGGACAGTCTCTACGTAAAAGAATAAATGGACACAAATCAGATGTCAAGAATTATAACATTCATAAACCAGTCAGAGAACACTTCAATCTCTCTGGTCACGTGATTACAGACCTAAAAGTTGTGATATTACAACAGAAAAACTTCAGAAACAGACTCCAACGAGAGACTGCTGAATTGGAAGTAATTTGCAAATTGGATACAATTAACTTAGGCTTGAATAGAGACTGGGAGTGGTTGAGTCATTATAAAAAGTAACCTATTTCCCCTTATTTATTCCTCCCCCCCCCCACTGTTCCTCAGATGTTCTTGTTAAACCCTGGATTTGTGCTGGAAATGGCCCACCTTGATTATCATACACGTTGTAAGGAGAGTGATCACTTTAGATAAGCTATTACCAACAGGAGAGTGGGGTAGGGGGATAGAAAACCGTTTGTAGTGATAAACACTCATTTTTTTCATGGTCTGTGTGTATAAAAACATCCTCACTGTATTTTCCACTTTATGCATCCGATGAAGTGAGCTGTAGCTCACGAAAGCTCATGCTCAAATAAATTGGTTAGTCTCTAAGGTGCCACAAGTACTCCTTTTCTTTTTGTGAATACAGACTAACATGGCTGTTACTCTGAATCCTGTCAAATACTAATTACCTGAAACATCTTCACATCCAATATATGATTATATGCATGGATATCAAGAGCATTAAGAAAGTGAGCATTAAATTTAAATAGTTAAGGAGAATACACCTGTAAGAAAAAAATAATAGAAAATTGACTTACTTGAAGCTGCTTGGCATTCTTAATTATCTATAGTTGTAAGTAACAATGAAGGAATAAGTGAACTTTTGGAGCTACTGCCAGAGATGAAATCTAAAGTGCATTAGGGCCCAGCTGTGTCACACTTAATGCATATTGAACAGAATCACGCTGTGCACAGCGTCTCACTGATTTCAAAAGGACTGCTTGTTTAATATGGTGCTTCTTACCGTGAGTGGCAAGATTGGGCCCTTATTTTAGAGGAATATTTTGTATTCCAAGTACTGTATTATCTTTTAATACTACCCCATTAATGGCTGCTAAACAATGGTTTCCACTGATCAGACTGAAGCACATTTTTATTATTTTCCCCTCTATGGGAGAAAGACAATTTACTAGCTTTAATGAGGAAAAAAAGTCAAGTGCTTCACCTAGGATGAGAAATACCTGTGAAATTGTTACTTAACAGGAAGACAGGTGAGATGACAATTGAAAGCATTAAACTAGAATTACATGTCAGATGTTAATAAACAATGTATTTTGACTCTCACCCTTGCACTAGTTCTCTTCTTGTATCATGTTTTTCTTTCCCTCATCTTTGGTGGTTCTTGTGTTTACTACTTTTACCCTCCTATTTTATTCTATAATTTTGTCTAATATTTTAATTACTACAACTGTTTAGTTCTGTGCCTAATGTTTACTCTTTTATATTTGCTGAGATTGTCTGTCTGCATATATTCTACTGTAAATCAAATATCAATAGATAATTATTTTAAAGAAACATTTTTATCTATGGCGAAAAGCCTTGCTTACTGATTTCAGTCTGGTTTCACTGGTAAATATCCATGTTGGTGCATGTATAATAACTCATGGTGGAGGGAAATGCTTTTTTTGAAACTCTGGGCGAGATTCAGTAGCTGCCCTGTATATGGAACATACACTGACATCAATGGAAATTCAGTAGTCATAACAGCTTCAGGATTAGGCCCTCTAGAATTTATTCTCAACCTTTACATTTGCCGGTATGTAATTTGCCGGTATGTAACCTAAGCAATTAAAATGTATGACAAATGGCTCAAATATGGAATACCTGTGATCAAAAGAATCTCTCACTAGGTCAGTAGTAGGATTTGATCCCTGAACCTTCAGATCCCCGGTGGAGACATCTACCACGTTAGCAGGAGAAGTAACTGCTATCATTTCTGTAGACCAGACTCTAGAGTGGGACACAACATGCACTTTGCCGGTAGGTTTCACAATATTTGCTAGACAACAGTGGACTGTTGGGAAAGGATTCTTGGTGGTTTTTTATCTGTTTGTGTTTTTTTCTTTTTTACTGACTCTTAGGGAGGAATACTGTCTGGTGGTTAAAGATGGACTACCAAGAGTATAGTTTTGGCATATTCATTTAAAAGGCTTTGCTCAGTAGTACAAGCTATGAAGTTCACAGAAATGTAAACTGTCAGTCAGTAAAGGTGAGATTTGAATTCATGATCTCCTCAATGGCAATTCAGTCCACTTCCCCAGTTTACTCATACACAGATCTCCTGCTTCAGAGGAACAAGCAACTAGATTCAACCAATATGCAGAATGTCCTGCTTAGCATAATACACTTGAGAGGTTGGTTCTGGAGATACATTTCCTTAATAATAATTCATATGTGATATTTAATTTTAGTGTTACGTAATGGTTAAAGTAAAAATGCTAAAACAAGCCTGCTGAATATACTATCTTCCTTCCTATATAACACATAATTAACTATTTTTCCAATCCTCCCATTAGTTGTGAGATATAGTATTAACTATACATTAATTATTTGCATTAGAGTAAAATACATAAAATATCTAGGAGATGAACCCATAAATACTACTAAATTCCTACTACTATGAGAAATTCCATTAATGAAATAGGACTATTTTGAAGCTTTAATTGAGACTTACGTGGTGCAAATGCCTTATCTTGTCACTTTGAACCCGGGTGAACTTCATGCAGTGAAATTATGCCGGGTTAGAATTTGCTAACTGAGATGTTAAGGCTTAATTCTGCAAGGTGTTGGGTATCCCCTACTCAAATGGTTTTAGGTGGAAGTAGAGGGCATCCATCACCTTGTAGGAGTTTGATACTCATCATTCTGTGGGTGTGATAATGCCAGCTCATGCCAGAGCCCCAGGCCAATTCACTTGTGTATTAGTATAGATCAAAGCAATTGTTAAATATGTAATATTGTATTTTGTCTTTAAACTTCATGAAAACTAGTAGGATGTTACTTGCATTGTTTTCACTTATTTGTATCCCGTTGTAATGTAGTCACAAACATTTACATTGTGTTTACCCCTGTATCTAAACAACCCATGTAAAGAGAAAGAAGCCTTGTGGAATGTTAATGAAGAACTTTAACAGAAAAGTGCTAATTTCAAAGCAAGTGGTCATTGTGTTTGATGACTGGAAATCAAAGACTACAAATGTATTCCTCGCTTTCCATCATCAAAGGAAAAGCCCACATGGGTAGTAACATGGATAGCTTGTTTTCTTTGAGAAGAAGCTGTAAGTATGGATTCAAGGAAAAACTCTATCTCTGGACGGGTTGAACTCTTACAAGGAAGTGTACCAGGTGCAAAGTGGAGATCTTCAGAGACAATCTGGGAACCCTGAAAAGATTTTTGGGAAACTGGCAGTTCATTATGTCACTGCCACCATTTGGAATTACAATCTGTGACTCACTTGTGCATATATTTTACTGGCTTTAACCTCTCAGTAACTCTCATTTCCTTTTCTTAGCTAATACACTTTAGTTAGTTTAATATAGAATTGGCTACCAGTATTGTCTTTGGTGTAAGATCTAGAATCTACATTTCACACTTTCCTGACTACTGTACCCCTTTCAGGAGTCTGAAGCCCAAGCCCCACTGCCTGGGGTTCAGGCCCGAGCCCCACCACTTGGGGCTGAATCCTGAGCCCCGCTGCCTGAGTCTGAAGCACATAACTTAGTTTTGTGGGGCTGCATGTGGTCTTGAGCAATTGTCCTGCTTTCCATACCCTAATGCCAAACCTGCACTTGCGACCGCCCCTAAACCTAAACCTCGCGATCTCCTGGTTAAGGATTACTGATCTAGGGTACCAGTTGGTCTGGGGTAAGACACTGCTCTCTTGGGACTGAGAGCAATTGATGTGGTGTGATTTTTGGTTTAAGTGACCTTTTATCACAAAGTCTGGTTTGTCTAGGTGGCAAGATAGACTGGAGAATCTAAGGGGACTGTCTGTGATTCCATGGTAAGACTGTTATAGTGATCCAGGAGTTCACATTTGTCACTGGCTTGGTGAAATCTAATTATAGCACACACCACCAGTTTGGGGGTTTGCTGATAGGCTGTCCTAAAGTAGGCACTCATGGTCGTGAGCCACTCCAGACAGCATGAGAGTGAAATCAAATCCTTTATCTCAAATTTAATCAAACACATTTTTCAATGGCCAATAAGCAGTGCAGTAATCTCACTTTAGTGCAACCATTACTGCTAAAGGGATTTTCCAGAAGTGCATCAAAGAGATCCCATTATATAGACAACATAGACAGTTTTTTTTTCTATTTTGCCTTTTAAATGTCATTTATCTTAATACTTTTTATAAATAAAGTTCATGTGAATGTAATGTTTGTCAACGATGCAAAATTCACAGATTATTTTTGAAGAAAGAAGTTCTCTATTCGTAGATTAGGTAAATTAGATATTGCCCCAAGCCAGGAGGCCCAATCCTGCAGACTCTTGCTTATGTCACTACTCCCGTGGACATCAGTAAAATTTTGCCCAGATTTTCACTTCAGCAGTGACATATAATTTCCCTAAATATGAAAAACAGGTTGCCAGGTTCATTCACCATCCGTGGTCTCTTAGAGAAATAATTTCGGATAAGTATAACAACATATGCTATAAATTCAATTTTTAGAGTCCAATCACCATTTGAAGTTCATGATGAATCATGCAAAAATAAACATGGAAAAGATGATAGTATGTCTCCTTGCCCCCTGGGTGTATCATCATGAATCTGAATAGGTGATAATAGTAATAATTAATAAAAGACTGGTTGCTGAATAGATCAGCCTTTTTTTTAGATCCAGCATCCATAGATAGTCATTTATTTATTTATTTCTTGAATTGAATTCTGGGAGGTTTTGTTTTCTGCTAGTGAGGGGAATCTGAGTATTAGTGTGTTTCTGACCATCTTACATCATTTATAAGGTTGATTTTTGTGGTGACGGCAATAAATTATTCTACACCAATTTTACACCAATATTTGCTACATATTTCTCTGTGGACTTGTCTAGCACTAGACTTATTTTTCTAAAATATCCCACCATTGTTATCTCTAGTGCAATTCCATCCATGGTACAGCAGGGGAAACACTCATATACACAAAGTATGAATGATCTTCAACTTTTTAACAACAGTGTTATTTAGGTGGAATTACATAAAAGGATGACATATTGGCCCCATTGAAGTCAATGGAGGTTTCACCATTGACTTCATTGGGGTCAGGATTTTGCCCATAGTGTTTTAAAGAGCTGCTTGGAAAAAAGCTGATGAAATGTTGCTAATTCCATGAAATTGAAATGTTTTCCAGAGTTCTAACGGAACCCATGCAGAACACCCTGGGGCTGAGGACTCCAGGAGTTCCATGGTATGCAGTTCCAGGACATCTCCACCTGGTGAACTGTCTCTTGGCAGAGAATTTTAAATTAGTTTTGGTTGTCATACTTAATGAAAATGAAACAAAATTTTGAAATAACAGAATTCTGCAAAACAGAATGTCCATGCTCTGGAATTTCCATTCTAGATACAACCTAGTTTACACCAGGTTCCCATCACTGCTATCACTGATGGAGCTATGCAGAAGTCATAGCATGCAGAAGTCAACATTTTTATGGAAAAAAATATGTACACACAAGGACAGTTGGTTTGTAATTGTGTGGAACTGGTAGCCAAAGCAAAAGGGGTAAAATCATTTCCAGGAGTGAGTATATTTTTCTTCTCAAGCAAACAGTTATAATGGTAGTTAAACTCTATTGCAAGTTGTATATCTATCCACTGATAGCATTTTGTTGTTAGTAGGACTGTATGAAGAAAAGTTCCACAATAAGGTCTGTCCTTTTTTTCAGTTAACATTTGACAGTATATTTGTTGCAACTTCGTTTCTGGTTCACTGGTATTATATGATCTCTTTTGACCTAAAGCTGCAAAGTCACTTTAAGGATGCAAGAAGAATGAATCTTGGTTTCATGTGCAGTGAAAGTTGGAAGCAGAAAAAGTGAGAATTATTTGCATCTGTAGTTTAAAAAAAGAAAAGGAAAAAAAATGAAAAACTGCATAGTGCTTGAGAATTAATCTGTAGGTGACCAGAAAAAAAAAATATTTGGGGGGAAGCAAAGTACAGCTTGGAAAAGGTAACCGTCAAAGGTATTTTGGAAACTTTTGACAAAGTTATTAAAATGGTTTCAGGCTTTGCTTCTCCCTGAGACTTTGTGTTTTTAATAACCTTGAAATTAAATTTGTTTTTCTCTACACTTGTTAAATGAGGTTTTGAAAGTACATTGAAAAATAGTTAGCATTTTCAGTTCAGCTTATTTTGCCTTCTGTAATTAGTTTGTTAGAGCACCACCTAAACTAAAACAAAACCAAGAGAAATCTTTTACCTTGAATCCCAGGTACATAATACAGTGGCCTTGTTTGTGCAATGAGCTCTGTGCAGATGTACCCACATTGAGAACACCCTTGGGAATTATACAATTGTCTTGATGTAATTTTACACCTAAAATGTATGACCACATGTTATTGCATAATATCCCTTAGCAGAGAGAGCCAGTGAAAAATGTCAGATCACACTGGAGATCAAAGGATTGATTTTTGCCTGAAAATGCCACCACAAAGGTCCCACATTGCAAATATACCAACAAAAGAGAATTCAATATTTTTCTGGATAGGTATTTGAAGATGGCAGAAAACTCTTTTGCAAAACTTGCAACATTGTTCTGAACCATCACAGGAAATTGACAATTTCAAACCATCTAACCAAATCACAAAAGCATTTAAAAGAAAAGCTGCATTGCAGGGAGAATCACAAAAAATGCAGTGTACACTTTCAGCCTGTTTCAACACAATCACAATAGCACAACATGAGCACTGGATGTTGTCCATTGATGGGTCTTAACTTGTGCGGCTGAAAACATACTGTTATCTAAAATGGACCATCCTTTTGTATGAGAGTTTCTGAACACTTGAGTCAAGAATGTGGTGCAAGTCCAGGAGGTTACCAGCTTTAAGATGCATATCTTACAGATGTCTACAACACCGAGAGAAATAAACTTAAGGACAAAGTGAAGGATTACTACGTGTCAGTTATATTCAATGAAATGACTGACAATGAGGGCCGCTATGTTCTTAACATTTTCTCGCACCCCTGATGAAAGATGGTACTGGGAAGGTGTCCTATCTAGCTGACGCACACTTCATGCAGAAAACAAATCACAGCACTGTGTCTCAAGCAGTCATTCAGATTGAAAAGTTACAAAATTGTGGTTGTCTTTGACATGGACAATGCTGCGTACATCAAAAAAGCTTACAAAACTGTACTGTCTGGACTGGTTCCTAATAACATGCATATAATATGCCTTGCTCACATAATCAGTCTCGTGGGGAAAAGTTTTCATAAGCCATTTGAGGATGTTAATGCATTGGTAAAAGTTTTTCTCAGAAATGTTCTATATGGTAGGGGACAGGAAGGTGAGGTACTTAAAGTACCTCAGGCAAAAAGCTCCCAGTGCAACAATGGCACCAAACCCAGTAGCAACTAGATGGAACAGCTGGTTTGCTGCTGTTCAGTATGAAGAAATGCACTTTCAATATTATCATGGCTTTGTTGAAAAAGAAATGGGAAGGGTGCGTGGCAGTTCAGCACCACATTTGTTGCAGGAACTCGAGAGTGCTTTCAGATTAAACCCAATGTTTATAGCAGAAGATCGCACTGTTTTATCAATCAAATGTGCAAGCCAATCATTGACCTATTGGCCACATATAAAAGTGCACACTCTGCTTTTGAGAAAGTGGAAAAACTGCTGTTTTTTCCTTTTGATAGAGAGAGAGACTCTGTTTTTGGAGGAAAACACTCTCAGGTTTCTCAGGGACGAACATTTCAGCAATGTAACAACTGATTAAAGCAGCAAGTTGGTGCACGTGTTTCGTTTGGATGTTGACAATTCAGCTGAAAAGCTGAAGAAGAACATCAGTGATACTGAGATTGCTCAACCCACAATTAAGTTCCTGAAATGCATAAGGATTTTCAACCCCAGAAGAGTTCCTGGAATGTCTCATGTCAAGGAGGATTACGCTTCAATTCCTGACTTCAGTGACATTTCAGCAGAGGAGTTTGCTTTCTATACTGGAAAGGTGGTACCCGGCACAAACCAGAGCACTCTAGAGTCAGGGGAAATTGGCAGTGCTATGGTTTGGTCATCATGACCATCTTCCAAATTTGAAACCATTAGCTTTCAGATATATAAATGTTGCAACAAACACAGTTTATGCTTAACTCAGCAACTTGCTGTGTAATCTTGTCCTCTCCAGTTAGAGACATTCTCTTTCAGAAGACAAACTGAAAGAGATGGTGTTGCTTTATTTCAATCTTGGAATTTAAAAAGGCTTTGTTATGAATAAATCTATTGGTTTAGTCTAATTGATGCTTTATTTTTATTTACTGTGCTCGTATTTTGATAAGCAGTATGTGAGAAGAATCCAATATAACTGCACAATTTTGTTACATTGCACAGCACTGAAGATACTGCAAAGACGCAAAGCATTGTTTTGTTTAATTGTTTTTGTTTTGCACATGGACATTGAAAAGATGTGAGCATCTAATTTATGCACAAAAGGGTCATTTTGCTGAAAATTATCAAAACTAATCTCAATTTAGCAAGTCCTTATTTAACAACTTTACTTAGTTTTAAATATCACACCTCCTGGGTCACTTTTTTGTTTTGTTTTGTTCAAGGCATGATAAACCACTACAGTAGATTCTGTGATTTAAAACATGCTATATAAATACAAAATACCTGCATAAAGAAGGTTAAAATTGTGTTATATTGCATTTAACAATATATCTTGCCATGTAGGTAGAGAGAAGATTGAGGAGCTAACAGAAACAGCAACCCAATTTAAAATCTGAGAGAAAGTAAATAAGATGAACCAGAAAAAAATCGGAAAAGATTTTCATCTGCAGTACATCAAGAGAAAATATTAAGATTAGGATCATGAATGCCAAAAGGGACAACAAAAGCAACAGTTCATAGAGTCCAGAAATCTAGCAAGTTTAAATGCAGCCTTTTCAATTTTTTCATGCATTAGAGGTGGATTGTGTCTGCATGGATTATGGATTGTGACAGGACGAAACCCCCCTCACTGTCCAGAAGGGACCTGAGGAACAGTTGTGGACTGATGCCCCTCCCCTACATTCTTGTGGAACATGCTTCAGCTGGCAATGGGGTTTAAAAGCCAGGCAAGCAGCTCAGTGGGGGGTAGCAAGCCGGGGGGAGGAAGACTGTCCTGGGAGCTCTGGGGAGGACAGAAGCTGAGCCTGTAATGAACTGGTGAACAGGGGAATCACAGCACCCAATAGTTTGGATTAAGTCTAAAAGCCCAGCAGGCGATGATCACCAGAGACCAGCGGCAGCTGGATGGGATACAGATGGAAGTAGGAAGTGGCTCAAGGAAGCTGACTGGAGGATGATGGCATATGGAGAAGGGTGAATAGCTGAACCAGTCTCTGAGGGCCCTGAGTTGGAACCCGGTGGAGTAGGGGGGGTGCTGAGTCACCCTACCCCACCTGAACAATGTCCACTAGGTGGGATGGCCACCATATTGAACTGTTACCTCTGGGCAGGACCACTTTCCTACTGAACTGTTGCCATTGGGCAGGAACCCCATGCACCCCCATCCCTGATCACAGCTATAAAAAGTGAAAAATGCAAGTAAATATTTACATTGCATGCCAATTATGATAAAAGTTTAGAATTTCAGTAGCTCAGAGATTATTTTGAGGGTTTACACATATCCGCTTCTTACTTTCAACAAAACCATGAAAGCTTGGGCTAATTGTCAGGCTTCATGTCAGGATGCAGAGCTCAAATCTTTTGAGAAAAAAATGGGAAATGTAAAGTCAATTAGATTCTTTGAAATATAATATGACATCATTTATTTTTTCTCTGAGTTAGGGAATTCAGATTTGTCATTGAGGGATGAAAAGAGACAGGCAAAAAGTGTGGGTCATCTGGAAAGCATATGCCAAAGTTACCAGAAGCAGATTTAGCTGACAGTGACCATTTGCATAATTTCCTTGTTCAAGAGGGACAAGACAAGCAACATGTTCATTCGGGAACATTTTCATGATTTTCCCGTAAAATCCTCTCTCTTTGGTTTTGAATCTGTGTTTTTAAGTGGCATAATATTTAAACCTGAATGCCGATTGTCAGATTTTACAGTTATCCTTAAAATGAAAAAAACAAAAGCCCCTTGTGTGGTGCACGTTGTTGTTTTGTTTTTTAAGGATATCAATGCTTATCGTTCAAGGAATTGAGGGTAAGTTTTTCAAATTTGCCTAAGTGAGTTAGGCACCTAACTTCCATTTACTTTCAATGGGTTTTAGGTGCTAAATTCACTTTGACAGTTTTGTAGATACCAACCACAGAGCTTGGTCTTATTCTAGCAGATGTCTGTGGATACAATTGTTTCCATTGCACAGAGTCTGCATAAGGACTATGTTCTACTTAATACTAAAAATCATTGAGGTCAGCAAAGAACCTAGAACTCAATCCTCCCTCTTTCCCCCTTTTCTGGAAAAGAGACAGGGCTGTGGATAGAACATTTTCCTTTAAGGGCCCCTCTTGGCTCTGGTACTCACTTCTCAGTTTTGTCCAGAAAGAACCCAGAATTATGGACCTTTAAGGGCCTGCTTCAGAAGTGAGGAAGATGATGGGCAGAGTGACACTGGGCTATGTTTGGCTACTTTGTTTACACGCTGATATGTTCATTTATTGGAGTTAGGCAGCAGAGTGATATCCCTATATAGATATGCATGTAAGATATGTTCTGTTGTCAGAACACCTACAGGTCATGAGTTAGGTGTCTCTATATATGAAATTAAATGAATAAATAAGGTATTAGTGGATCTTGAGAGGTGGATATACCTTCTTTAGACTCTCTACACAGGGCTGAGTTTCACCCAGTGTGAAAATTGCAATAGACTTCAGTGGTGGAAGAATAGGCCCTTTGTTCTGAAATATATTGGTAATCAGCAAATCATATTATCCTTTCGGCCTGATCCTGCAAGCCTGACTCAGTCGATAAACTCACCAGCTTCACTAGGAGCACTGTCTGGGTAAACGGTGCAAGATCAGGCACTTTGTGTTTAGTTAATTTTTAATAGCCTATCATCAAAAGGTAAGAGAGAAGACATTTTGCAGGACAATAAATACTGCAAAGGTTTTGAAGGTTTATGTGTGTTCAATAGTTAAAGCCCATCATGTTGAACTTTAATTAAACAATAGAAAGATTTGTTTAGCTAATGTTGTGAGGTAAATGGTGGAAGATAAAGAGTAAAATTAGTATTTAAATGTATCCATTTTTTAATTTTGCTTTCTCCTTTGAGATGCAGGCAATACATTATGTATTATATTTTTATTAAATTTCAGTGTCTGTGACACTATTATTGGCTTCTGTACTTCTCTATCCACCAAAATGCTGCTGGGAGTTGAACACTGCATATATTTGTACTGGTAATTGTTCCTATTGTTATTACAATAACTGCTGTGATTAAGAATTAGATTTTGCCAAAAATTCATTACTCTAAGTCAAATAATCTGTGCAGAAAATATTTCATTAACACAATAATTTGGATTCTTACATACATGACATCAAGCAAAACATTAAAACCCCAGCTTCGTTTATCTAGGCAAATGCTGATTGTATTTCTTTAATATACCAATCCAGCAAAAGAAGATTTGAACATAAGAGAAATGGCTCTACAAGTCAGGTTAGGCTTCATTATTTTGCTTATTTATTTGTAACTATCTAGTTTCTTCAGCTGTAGGTAAACAAATCTAAATTTCCAACAGGAATGGAATGACATTCAGTGAATACCAACATGTTAAATATAGAATAAATAGCTGCTTTTATAAAAATGGAATACCCAGCTAACTGTAAAACAATGTTTTATTGCCTGAAAAACGAGGCAAATAAACTTTACAGGCCCACAGGGATGCAGAACTAAGTAATTTCTTAGAGTAGCATGGATCATAAGACTATCAAAAATACATTTTTTACTTTCCATAGTTGTATTATATGCAATAGTTAGAGATTCCTATTTTAACTATATGCACTGTAGCTTATTTTACTTCCCTTTTCTAAATTCAACACATAATGTACTGTGGCATGTCTCAAAAAGTAGTTCACCTTTAAATTAAACTAATCTTTGACTTATTGCTAGGGAAATTGTCTCCACTAATAGCTTAAGGAACTGCTTAAAAATGCCTTTGGAGATTTTCATTGTGATATCATTTGTGAATTCTATTAGCCCATTCTAGTTTCCGAGACCTCAACAGAGGAATTACTCGTTACCAGAGAGTAATAAGGAAGCAGTGTTATACAATGGCTGCAGCATGAGACTGGGAATCATCATGGATGTTATGCTTGACTGCCACTGGCTTTCTGTGTGGTCTTCAGTATGCCACTTAGGAACAATTCCAGTAATGGTCAGATGTATGTGTAGGTGCATCCAAAGTGACTGGAGGTGCTGAATTAAAATGAATCCAGTAAAGACTGCAACCACCGTTATATTTAGACTCCAGACACTGTATGGTTTAGGAAATGCCACAGAATATTGTTAATTAGGTAAAATGTAAAACTTTCTTTTTCTTGAGACTACTTAGTGAGAGAATCCATGGAACAGCAAGGTTGTTGGGGTTTCTTCGTTTGTTTTTAAGCCATGGGCTAGATGTCATATTTCAACACTAACATATTTCTAAATTTACTGTAAGTTCAATGTTTACATTTTTAGCAGATACACTTCCATTTTCTAAATTGAATGTTTTTATTTTCTCTCTGAAAATGTTGATATTGAAGGAGCATATTTTCTTTTTTAACCACCCTTTTTTTAAAGTCTTGTGACCTACCAAGTCTAGATTTCTCTAGAAATATGGGCCCTCATTTTGCTGTGAAGGAACAGTGCTCATGGTCAATAAATGGAATCTTTCCACGAGGCTTTTATAAAGTAATGCTGTTTTGATAGAGAAAATACAAAACAAAATAGAATAGTGCCAATGGCAAAAAAAAAAAATTGTCAAACAGTGGCAGCTTATTTCCTGACAGTGTCGCTTCTTTCCAATTCTAGTTTTCTTCTTGCACACTATAAATAGCATATTGAAGGTGACTTTTATACTCTCTAAGTACTTTACAGGTCTGTATGACTTATTTTTCATCTCAAACTATTTTTTCATTATCAAAAAGTCCGTTTCATAATAGACTTAAGTGAATTACTGCAATTGTCCTCTGCTGAAGTTGGAGGAAAGGAAAATGGTGTCACAGTTGTGACTATAATGAAAACCCATTGTCACCTACAAATATAGACATTAGAATGATGTAACTAATGAAACCATCCTTGAAATAATAAGATACAAAGCAACAACTGGACTTTAAAATTGACTTAATATCAAATCAGTTTGTCACAGGGACATCCTTGAAAATAGGAAGATATATTGATTGTCTTCAGTGCATATAAAGACACAGCAATCTTAGCTTCAAATAAGCCACATTTGATGGAAAGACCCAGAAAAGTGATCTCCACAGTAAGTTACAGTACACTGAAACTATCATTTTCTAACTCTCTAGGGCTATAATTCTTGACATATTGTGTGTGTGTGTGTAATGGGGATCTGTAAAAAATATTAAAAACAAAGAAGAGAAATGTTCTGAGCATGAAACTGGCAGAGACACACTGGTAACAATTATTTAGGGGTTCTGGGTCTTGTGATTCTTCTCCTTATGAAAATGAGACCTGTCAAATTAGGTCTATAACTAACTTCCAAGTTAGTAGGTCAGATCAGTGTTTCCCCCCATGATCTCACACTTTCTTTTTAAAGGCTACCTCCACCACTGGAATTCTCACAATAAAAAACATACTGTACAACAATACATTTCCCATAGCATCAGGGAAGAATCATTTTCCATCTGTGATTCTTCCCACCTGTGCTCGTAAACCAAACTGACTGACTGTGGAATACTGGAACCACAGAACAAATCAACAGAGCAAACAGCGGCACATCTGCTATTCAGAAAATAGAATAAATTCAAAGTAAAATGAATAACCCTTCATCCTAATTCAGTGTGCTATGAACAAGTCCAAGCTTTTCAGGATAACATCTAGATGAAGGTTGTATACATGGATAATTCTTCTGTTGCCCCAGAACTGGTACTGTGTCAGCAGGGAGCTTCAAAGGAGCAAGTCTTCAGGAAGTTGGGGTACTTCTTAGTGAGTATATTGTTAGCTGCAGCAAAGGTGCTCAGATAGCATGTCGATGGAGGCCACATAATTACCAAGATGGATAGTGGATGAACAGATAAGTATCTAGAGGACTGACAGATACTTTCTCATCTTTTAATGCGTAACAGCGTAACTAAGTTAAGTTGCAGTGCCCCACTTAAAATTGGGTGACTGACTTTGAACTGAATAATTCAATAATCTAATAGAGACCCCACCTTTACTTTGCTATGATAAGATTGGAGAAAGATGAATATGGCCAGATTCTGACTTGTACTTCAGACCCTTTGTGCTGTGGCTCAGGGGCCTCGATGGAGCCAGGTTTTGATTCTGGCTGCTCCCTAGCAGATAACACCTTTGGTGGAAGGGGATTCTTCAATGGGATAGGGTGGGCATCTCCTATGCCAGCAGCCCACCTCCACCCCAGCATAGGGAACAATTTGGGGACAGTGGGTCATGTTGATAGCTGGAAGGATGAGGAAGCAGTGTGGTGGAGTTCTGCTACACCAGTCCTCCATTGACACATGGTCCATAAGGGCCTATATACCAATAGTGTAAGGCTGCTAGGCTGGGGCTAGCATAAACTGGACCACAGGGCCAAGCTGCCATAACAGAGCAGAGTTTAGACATGAAGAGAGTCAGCTCCATGTTATTTAAAAATTTGACCAAAGCTGAATTTGATTTTTTTTGTCTATATATTTTCTCCTTAACTGTATATTTAAGTACATGAAACAAGAAATGCTATGCTTCACATGTGGATAGCTACTGAATTATTAAAGGTGAGTGTTTTTGAAACTAAGAATACCAGAATGATCACGTTTTTTTAAATAGGAATATTTATAACTTATTTTCACTGCCATTAGCAAAGACATTTGTGGATAATAAAGAAGTTCTCAGGAGTTGCTACCATGGGAGAAATAATCCCCTTTGGATTTAATTTCTTTCTGAAATAGCTAATGGTTGAAAATTGAAATCAGCCACAGAGCGGACAAAGAAATTATAAAGCACAAGCAGCTTTTACAAGACTGTGTGCCAAAGGGGAATACGGATAAAAGTATGCCCTGAACTTTGTACTTTTTATCCATAGCTTCAGTACAATCAATACAATGCTCCTCATCAGGTATAAATCAGGGCAAATGAAGTGATGGACTCAGCTGATCAACACCAGCTGAAGATTTTGCTTGCAATACATCTGCAGCCAGATCTGTATGTAGCCTTCCGTAGAAGCACTTGTGGTGTCAGCTCTTAAATGATGCCAACTCTTTTGCTTACCCAGGACTAAGACCTATTTCCTGCTGAGTCATTTGGTCTTGGGAAAGCTAGCCAGCATCTTTTACATACCCATATTATCACAACATCCCTATTACTTGAAACAGCCAAATAATTAACCCTCTGTTAAGTAACACTGGATATTTGGGTTATGGGAGGTTCAGATAATCAAGTTACTGCTTGTAAACCAAATAGAATACAAAAGGTCAGTTTTCCTTTGTACTGTCTGTTAACAACAATTTTTAAATCTGGATTTATTCCTTCAGGATAAATACGCCCCCTGCCTCCAAATGAGTTATTGAATTATCTAATCATAAGGAAAAGGACATTGCTTGTCTCCATGGCAACAACAGTTATGTGTATTCATTTACTTCTTTCCTGTCAGTAACTGCTTACAAAGGGGAAAAATAAAATAAAAAAAAAACAAAGTCACATCAATGAGAACTGTAATATTTATAGATTTTACTACTTCTCTGGCCAGTCCGAATAAGTATGCTTTAAATAAAAATCTAGCATCACTAGAAAATTTAATTTTAATGTAAGAAGTTTTGGGATTGTTCTTGAATTGTATGATGCATCGATTATTTTAACACACAGCAAGAGGTGTATTTTTTTTCATCCACGCTGACAGGCACAGCTCTTCAAAGAGTTTATTTTATCTCTTCTGTTAGAAGTTCACTCCACTGTCACTTATGGCAGAAACTTAAAACTCAAAATACAAAAGAACCAGCATATCTAGTCTTGTCTCGCAGAGATAAGATTTATTGTAGAGGGTGCAAAGAGGTACAAACGTTCTGCTTGCTGCTTAGAATTAGATCTCCTAATTGGAAAGGAACCAAAAATGTTAACTGAGCATTTAGCTTTCCCTTACTACTATGTAGGAGCTAAAACCTGTAAGGTGCTGAGCACCTTCATAGATTCCAAGGCCAGAAGGGATGATTGTGATAATCTAGTCTGGCCTACTGTATAACACAGGCCACAGAACTGCCCCCAAAATAGTTCTGTCTGAACTAGAGTATATCTTTTAAAAGAAAAAAAAATCCAATCTTTATTTAAAAATTACCAATGATAGAGAATCTACGACAAACCTTGCTAAATTGTTCCAATGGTTAATTACCCTCACTGTTATTAAAAATGTATACCTTATTTCCAGTATGAATTTCTCTACCTTTCACACCAGTGCCATCTACATAGATAAAATAACCTCTTTACTCCTACTCAAGAGTCTCCTATTTAGGCATCCCAGGATCTCATTAGCTCCTCTGGCCATAGTATTGCACAGGGGACACATGTCTACTTGATTATCTATCGTAACCCCCGAGCCTTGTTCAGAGTCATTGCTTCCCAGAATAAATTTCCCATTTTGTATGTCTGACCTACATGCTTTCTTCCTTGATGGATACATTTCCTTTGTCCATATTAAAACACACATTGTTTGCTTGTGCCCAGTGTACCAAATGATCCAATCACCTCTCACGAGGCCTGCTTCTGCTCTCACTGAAATAAAGGACCTATTAGGTAAAGCCAGTGCATTTTCTTTCTGTCAGAGTTCAGGGTAATTGCACCCATATTCCCTCTCCCTTGTCCCACAAGGGCACCCACTCTAGGCTCCCAACTCCTCAGCTATTACCTCTCTTGGTCAGGCCCCTGCATCTCTCTACTTTTGACCCAGGGGATCTTTAAAAGCTTCACAGTTCCCTGCCTACACTGCATTGTTTTCAGCAAACCAGGTGGCCTGAAAGGCCACTGTCTGTGCTTTGGTTTCTCTGCAGAGGCTATGCTCAATGCATATCCCACATTAATAAGTTACCACACAACTCTCTCAGCAAGCACATTTATTCTTGGAGTGAAAGCATTACAAAAAATATATTTAAAACAAACAAACAAAAAACCCGATAAATATCCTAAAAAGCTTATCAGAAATCACCAAAGCTCCATCCTTGAGTTCTGGTAGGTGTCCGTTCTTCAAAAGCCACAGCTAGGTTTTCCCTGTGATTACAAGTTCATAACTGTCTCAGATTCAGAACCAGAACCCAGTCTGGTCAGTTCAACTGTTTAGTTGTACAATGTGGGCCGTTGGTCTTGTCTCCAGGAACTGGTAATCAGCAGACAATGGCCCACTCCTCAGGTATAGATTCAAAGGGCTAGGGTTTTGCATAAACAGAGTTGGGGGGAGGGGGGGGGGGATTTGCAGTAACCTTTCCCAAGTATTTCCCATGAAATCTACTTCACACTTACTATTGCCAGACTCCATTCTTCTTTTGCACATTTCAGTATAATCCATCCAACTCCCAGGCCTCACATCACATCTTTCCCCTAGAGGGGTTACATGCAATCCCAGACAACAATAATACACAAACTTTGTGTTTAATACACTGGAACCAAAAGATACTTAAACTTAATTCAATAAGGTCTCCCAAGGATATGTAGGAAATTGCCATATCTGTCATGTTTGCCAGTGCAGGATTGTTCACTTCAGTACGTTTTCTTGTGCTTTGTCCAGTCTGTTTTAATTTCCCAAGCAATAATGTGTCAATTACTGATTAAATTAAAGTGCAGATATTTAAAGGTATTTTCTGAAGTGATTGGTATCCAGCATCTCCAATTATGAAATTATGGCCAGATTTTTCAAAAGAACTCATCACCCAACTTGATGAGCTATTTGGAAAATCTGGCCTCATATGTGGGTGCTGAACAATTTGAAAATCTGGCTAATACTATTGATATGTGTTAAGTTACTTGCAACAGGGTAATGGTCTTAGCTGTGGATGAAAGAAATTGGCAGAGAAGCTCCATCCATTGATTTCAAGTATATTTATATTCCCCATTCAAGCTGAGTGAATGCCTTAAAGAATTTCCCCAAATATTCAGTTGAACAAATAATCAAATTCACTTGGAGTGCATTCAGACCTCTTTTGTGTTTTGTTTTCTGCAGCTATTCTAGTGAATGAATTCACTGACAAGAATATTCAAAGGAAAATTCACTAAGTGAATATTACAAAACATGAACTGTGAATTTTGATCTCACAAACCTGAGTGTTCAGCTTAAAAACGTGAATGGTACACTCATTGAGTCAAGGCCCAGAACAAATATCTCAGAACTCACCAGAGTAGTTCAAATTGTTTGCAGAATCATTTAGTGAAGATTTTCAAATAAACAGATTTGAGAGAATCATTAGCCGCATGCTGAGACAGGCTTTATGGATGGGAAAAAATCACTATAAACTACTCACTCAGGTATACTCCCCTTCATTAACACAATATGAAAATGATCAGAGTTGTCAGTGAAGCTAGTGAATTGCTAGCTGTCATTTTTTTTTTACATTTGCTGTCAAAAAAAAAATTCCTTACCTCTTATCTCCCATTTACTTGATCGCATCTGCTTATTAGCACAAGTGATTTCTACCCTACTGTTAAATTGGGGAAATTTAAATTAAATTTGGGGAAAAAACAAAGCCTGTTTATGACATAATATATATATTTAAAAAAAAATGTGTGTGTATTCCAACTGGCAGCACTGGAGATTACAATAACTTTCCTCTTTCTCTTTTGATAAAATAATTTCTTGCCTGACATGAGGAAACAGGGGAAGGATTCTAAGTGTACCTAGTCTGATATGGCTATTTCAGAGTACACGGTCTATAATAATGCAGCATAAGATGTGCAATAAAGAGGGGGAAACGACAAAATTCTAAAGTTACCATCTACACTGCTGAAAGCGTAATTCTCATTCTTGACAATGTTACTTTCCTTTGTTATCCATTGGGATGTGTAACCTTTTTAAATTCAAAACTGTTAATAGGCATTTTTATTTTTTTCACATGGCCCAGATTGCACCATGTACTCAAGAGGTATGAATACAAATTAGGGTGATAAACTGGGGGCATTCCTACGGAAATCTGTGGCATATCTGAAATGCTAGAGGCAATACAAGGAGGACAGGTGTGAACAACAGAAAAAATGCTTCCACATCTGCATAGGAGGAGCTGTGTGTTTAAAAAACAACACACAACAAAAAAAAAAACAAAAAAAAACTCTCTCAAATTTATCTCTGAAGTGATACCTACAAAATATTTGACAATGAAAATACTGAGATAAATAAGGCCCTACTTGAATGGTGGGATAATTGTCAAATAATTGTGGCTGAATTGTGTACAAGACCTGGAAAATTGTGGGAAAAGTAATAATGGACTTTTATTAACTGTGGTATTTGGGAAAGCCAAGGAAGACCTATTTATTTAAGAAAACAATATAAACTCTCAAGTATTATGTTATGCCTGCTAATTTTTTTAAAAAACAGACATTTTGTTGCAACTATATTACGGTTGTTAATGCATGGGGCTGACAGCAGGACGCTGGCCACCAGCCACCCAGGGCTGACAAAGGGAGGCCCGGGCCAGTAGCCCCATGCATGGTGTGGTTACTTGTGTCAGCCACGCAGCTGACAAAATTGTGGTGGAAGCCTAATATTGTGGGATCCATGATATTGCAAATTATGTAGTACCTTAGAGATTAATGTTTATCAAAGCAAACACAGTCATGAGGGCACTGTTACTTAGTTCTCATCCCTTCTCCTTTTGTTTGTCCCAGTCTGTTGTGTCTCCTCATATGCCTAGATCAGTGGTTCCCAAACTTGTTCCGCCGCTTGTGCAGCAGCTCCCATTGGCCTGGAGCAGCAAACTGCAGCCACTGGAAGCTGTGATCGTCCGAACCTGCGGATGCGGCAGATAAACAAACCAGCCCGGCCCGCCAGGGGCTTTCCCTTCACAAGCGGCGGAACAAGTTTGGGAACCACTGATCTAATTAATTAATTTCCCCCCAGACACTTTCCTCTCTCAACACTAAATATACTCCCATTAATCATAATCACTAATCTCTTTGCCCTATTTATTGTCACTGAGTGTTACCATTAACTGGTTTGATAAGTGCTGAATTGCTATCACAACAACTCAAATACCACCATATACTGGGCCATCTCTTACACAACTTTCCTTTCTCTCATCACTTTCTTAAGTTTCCACTTACTTCTGTGGTTCTTGCTTTGAAAAATGAATATTTCAATAGTAAAGCTAAATTAAGGAAATCATACCTTCTAGATACAAAGTCAGATTGCTAAACCCAATTATTATATAGTTTAGGACAAATATGAGACTAGGATTTTAAAATCAAAATAAGTCTTAAAAATGTATATTAAAATGAAATGGTTAATACTCTCACAAATGGAGAAAGATGAAGGGACTCCAATGATGGGAGACCAACTTGTCACACACAGATAATGTGCTACATTGCACAAGCACTAGCTGTTTAATGGCTGTCCAGTGGAGTGAATAATAAGCATCCAGTAGAATGATCTGTACTCTTTGAGCGTTCTACTGACTTACAAATATCCCAACGTACCTGAGACTTCTTACTGTGTCTCTTGAATGGTAAGAACTCTCAGGATCTCTGACCCTATATGCCTATGGACAACCCGCATGAGTGACTGGATCTCCAGAGACCACAAGCGACCACTGGGCAAACTGAAATTGTGATGGGCCGATCCCATGATAAAACTCTTTGGCCAGAAATGGAAAGAATGTGCTCTTGACAAAATGGAATGGTGTGGCATGGACTTGCGTTCGTGGGTGGACGGACGAGGACAAGCCAGACAAAGGTGATATACCTATTCTTGTTTTTATTCAGCAGCTTTTGCCATTCAGCTGCACTTACGGATTTTACCCTCTTGCACCGTGTTACTGACTGAAGTTTCATCATCTTGGTTTTCTTTGATTGCCATTCTGATAGCTTTGATTGCTACTCATATACTATCTCTGTCTATGCAGCAACAGTGGTGGAGTATATGCCTTATGTTTTTTCTAGATGCTGATTACTGTATTTTTGTCAGTAAATATGAGGAGAGGTGAAGGAATGTTAAATGAATTTAAAACTAGAGGTATTCACTCTTGTATACAGTAGTGTGAAAAATTCATGTGTCTGGTGAAAAATCATATGTGAATCGTTTACCTCAAAATTTCTATTTGAGAAAAAGGAGGTTTTGTTTGCAAAAAAAAATCCCATATTTTTGCTTGAGGTAAAACTTTATATTACTATGAAAATCGCACTTAAATATCACAGTGACTGGCACTATGTCTCTATGTGATAGTTCACAGACAATGGGACATTACAAACTTTCACCTTAGGGAAAATCATGACATGCTGTTCCAGAGAAATCATTTTTGCAAGAAAAACACTTTTTTTGTTCTCTGTCCAAAATGATGAAAGTTTGCCATTGTCCAAACAACTGGATAGTTTCTCATGATTCTATTCTTGCAGTCCTAGTGGTAGACAATTAACAGTTTCTGAGCTGAGTGAAGAATGGGGCATGTGAAAGGTACGAATATGTGTTGGTGATATTTAATGATGAACATATCAACCAATACAATGCATGTCAGCATCCCTGAACCACACACCCAAGAAGAACAAAACATATGCTACAGCACAGGTTTCTACACAGGAATAAAAATTTATAGCTTAAAGTTCTTGAGGGCATGTCATGTTGCTCCTATTGCCTTCCAGGTGCTTACATATTGATTATTTAATAATTTGTTCCAATAGCTTTTCAGGTATCAATGGTAGGTTGACTACTCTATAATTTCCAGGATCCTCTCTTTCTTCCCCCTTTTAAAGGTAGATACTATGTTTGCCCTTCTCCAGTCCCTTGGACCTCACCTCTTTGAGTTCTCAAAGATAATTGCTAACAATTCTGATACTGCTTCAGTTAGTTCCTTAAATACTCTATGTTGAATGGGCCTGCCAACTTGAATACATTTAATTTATCTAAATATTCTTTAATCTGTTCTTTCCCTATTTTGGCTTGTGTTCTTTCCCCACTGTTGTTAATATTAATTGTGCTGAATATCTGCTCATCATTAACTGTCTAATTGAAGACTGAAGCAAAATAGGTATTAAATACCTCCACTGTCTTGATGTTATCAGTTATTAGCTCTCCTTCCCCACTAAGTAGAGGATCTACACTTTCCTTCATTTTTCTCTTGTTCCTAATGCACTTGAAGAACATTGTCTCATTGTCTTTTGAATCCCTTGCTAGGTATAACACATTTTGTACCTTAGCCTTTCTGATTTTGTCCCTATATGTTTGTGCTAATGTTTTGTATTCATCGTTAGAAATTCATCCATGTTTCCACTTTTTTGTAGGATTCCATTTTGTTTCTATTTTCAGGTCATTAAAGAGCTCCCGATGGAGCCATATTGGCTTTTTACTATTCATCCTATCTTTCCCTCAAATCAGGATACTTTGCAGTTGCGCCTTTAATAATGTTTCCTTGAGAAATGGCTAGCGCTCTTGAACTCCTTTCCCTCTTACATTTTCTTCCCATGGAACCGTACCTATCAGTACTCTGTTTGTTAGTCTGCTTTTTTGAAGTCCATTGTCCTTATTCTGCTGCTCTCTCACTTCTTCCTTTCCATAGAATCATGACATTGACTAGGCACTTAAGAAGTCTTTCTCCAGTAAAGTCAATGGGAGCTTTGACACTGATTTTGATGGGAGCAGAAGTTGCCCTTAATGTTTGTCCTGGAAAGCTATTGGAGAGAAAATATTCAGGGGGGAAAAAAAGACAACATTGCAGAATAAAGATAAAGCCATCTGTTTACCTCTTCAAAGAAAAACAGATATTTTTAGACAAGCAATGAAATTAATCTGTGTTTAATTCAAATAAGTAGCATTACATATTTGCATTTTCTCTTGTATTGTTATAAAGTATGCTTCCAGGTCATTTAATCATCAGTGATTTTCAAGCTAGTCCTCTGTCTTCTTAGATTTCATGGGGAAACTGTTCATATTCCTTATCAGATGCTCATTAAAACATACTCTTACAGTAACCTTGATTTTTTTTTGTAGCCTTCCCTTCAAAAAACCTTCTGTTGAAAAAATTTCCCTTTTTATATACTTTTGAATTGTAAACATTTGTTTTGAATTTAATGCATATTTAATTTTTATAGATAGTTAATTGCTGATGTTCTAAAGGCAGTTTGGTAGCAGAGTCACCTTGAAGTTTTCTTGCATGTACAGCTGAAGTCTGTTACTGAAGACTTAACAACATATTCTTTCTCACCGTGAAAGATACTAATTACCTTTTAATTAGGAGTTTCAATAGGGTGCTGAAGGGACCCACAATGATTTAGACAGTGAGAATACAGGAAATCATTAATAATGTTTTCTTTTCAAAACTTCTTGAGTGTTTTCTTTCTTTGATTTTTGTTAATGTTCAGCAATCTACAAAGAAAAGGGTGGGGGGAAAGAACCCTAAGGAATATTATAATTGACTTGGGGGGGGCGGAACCCACAAACAAAAAAGAAACACTTTTACATGCTGAGAACAGCAGTTTATATATATTTCTGACTTGAAAGCTAGGAGATAACACATCTGACATATTATACTGTTGTTTTATAAGGAATTTTAATATTAGGAAATTTTAAAAGGAATCTAGAACAATTCAATTGCAGTTGGATTGATTTTGGTGTTAATGGCTGAATGTCATATTATAGCAAAAAGAAGAAAAATACTTGTCGGACATAAAATGTGCAGTTATCCAACATTTTGGCTTTGATGTCTGTTGAAATTGTCAAGTTTGCACTGAAAATACTCTTCTCAGCAAGGGCATGGAATTTTGCAGCATGTGTTACCTTACTGTAGTCACCTACAGCCTATTGCTTGGATTAGACTTTAGTAATGGCCATGTATGTTTCCTGTCAGATAGAAATTTCAAAATTGTATATACAATTGCTGGCAGCTGTCCCAAACCCCTCTCACCTTTCCAGAGATGTTGGCATGGGGGAGAGGGGCCGGCAATATGTTCATAATGCAGAGGGGGGAATTCATGGGATCGAGGGCCTAATGCAACTCTCCCTGACCTCAGTGCGAATCTTTTTTCATTTATTTTAATGAGTACTGAATCAGGCCCATCATACTGAGTGAGTCTGCATATTTTCAAGGAGGAGATTCCTATGGATCTGTAGGGAGGACAAGAGCAGCTGTCCACTTGCTCAAGCTTATACAGAATGTCAGAGCCCTGGAGCATTCATTCAAAGTTGTTGTACCAGCTCTTACGAGTCCACTGGCTTGTTTTTGGCTCTTTTCTGCTTCTGTTAGGAAAGGAGATAGATATGGCCCAGTATGTCTACGTTAAAATATTGAAAACATCAAATATTCCAAAAAAACCCCCGTAAATTTCAAGTAACAAATGTTGTTAGAGACACTGGAACCTTATGTTTAAGAAATTATGTGTTGTACATGCAATCTAGCAAGCAGAATGACAACATTTTTCATAAGTGAAATATATTTTCCCCTTGGGGTATGACCACCATTTGCTTTAATTTAATCAATGTAATTAAATGAAATAGCAGTATAATCCCTCCGGCAGGGCATGCTTCACTTATGAAAGTATTTCATCAGAAAAAAATGAAATTTGGGCATTTTTTCTCTCAGTAGATGAGAAGAGCGTATTTAAATACTAACTGCCAGAGCTAATGCAATTTCCCAGCTATGTTAAAAATGGCAGCTTGTCCTGCTTTTGTGGCACAGAGACAGAATGAAAGAGTGAGCACAGTAAATATGTTTGCATAAAAAGTTCCCTTTTTATTGTATGCTATATAATTTCAAAGATTAGACTTCTCAGTAAATTTGAGCAATACAGTATTAGTTAATGACCAGATGTAAGTGGCATACTAAAAAGTCTCAGAAGCATTTAGATTTTCTTATGGCTTTGATTTATTGTAGAAGTGCAGATGGAGGGATCTCACTGTGAGATCTTTGTTATTCAAGAAATCATTATGTAAGTGGTATAGTTTTTCCATTAATGATGAAGAGTGTTGAATAGACTTATTTTACATTTAGATGATTGTTGGTTGCAGTGTAGAGATTATAATTGATTTTATAATTATCAGTTCTGCTATTCATATTTTAAATTGCTTTTTAAAGGCAATTTGGTGGGAGGAGTAGTAAAGTCTACATTAGGAGATTCCAGAGTTCTTTGGTCACCATGAAGGCAGGATAATTTGTTTTACTAAGAAAGCCTTGGAAGGCTAAGTTTTCAAAGGGTTTGCACTACTAAATTGGACACTTGTGTCTGAAATAAAAGATGCAAGTGCTCTTGGTGTCCTCTGACTGTTTTCAAAGATAGTGCAATGTTGGCTTTACTGAGATGTGCCTGTCAAGAGGGGTGTAGTAATCCATGATCTAGAGCAGGCCTGCACAACTCGTAAAGCAGTGAGGGCCATATTACTCCAGAGAAAACAGCTGAGGACCAAAACGCCCCAGCCCCGCAGAAACAAACCCTCCTTCCCAGCGCCACCCCCCTGAAACAGCTGTGGGCCAAAAATGAAGGGGTGTGTGTGTGTGTGGGGGGTAATACTTTGATTTAATTGAAAAATTCTTAATAAACAATATATTTTAATTGTTTTTTTTTTTTTATGAATCATAGAATTTGGGTGAAGGGAGGAGGTCTGGGGTGCAGGCCCTGGGTTGGGGCAGGGGATTGGGGTGTAGGACAGTTCAGAGATTGGGCTCTGGGATGGAGTCTGGGGTGCAGGCTCTGGCATGGAGTTTGGGTGCTGGGTGCAGGCTCCGGGCTGGGGCACAGCATCGGGGTGCAGGATGGGTGGAAGGGTGCAGGCTCTGGGAGGGAGTCTGGGGATGGGAGGCGCTGCGGAGGGAGGGGGTGCAGGCTCTGGAACGGAGTTTGGTTGTAGGCTCTGGGCTGGGGCAGGGCCTGGGGGTGCAGGCTCTGGGACAGAGTTTGGGTGCAGGAGGGGGTGTGTGGGAAGGGGTTGGGAGTACAGACTGTGGGATGGAGTTTTGGGTGCAGGCTCCGGGCTGGGGCACGGTGTCGGATGCAGAATGGAGGGGTGGGGCACAGGGTTGGGTGGAGGGGTGCAGGCTCTAGGAGGGAGTTTGGGGGCAGGGGAGGGTGTGTGGGAAGAGGTGGGGGTGCAGGCTCTGGGACAGAGTTTGGGTACAGGCTCTAGGCTGGGGGTGCAGGCTCTGGGAGGCAGTTTAGGGGCTGGAGAGGGAGTGTGGACTCTGGGAGGGGCGTGGTGGGTGCTGGGGGGGGAGGGGACTGCCATCACATGTGGCTTCCTTCCTCCCCTGCTGCCTCTCACCGTAGCCACACTGGGGGTGGGGGATGGGGCTGCCTCCTGCCCAGTGTGGGGCAGGAGTGGTGGCTGGGGAGGGGAAGGGGGTGGATCACAGGGTCAAACACTCACCGAAGCCCAGGCAGCTGCTCAGGTGAGTCACGGATCCACTCCAGATGTTTCCCGCCAGAAGCCCCCTGGCATCTGGAGCCGGGGAAGGGGAGGGCTGCCAAGC
This sequence comes from Lepidochelys olivacea, assembly GCF_965140295.1. NCBI lineage: Eukaryota > Metazoa > Chordata > Testudines > Cheloniidae > Lepidochelys > Lepidochelys olivacea. The sequence goes on from NC_140411.1 coordinate 176,100,484, forward strand.
ATGTGTGTGCCCCCTCGCTCTCCCCCTCCTGAGGTGCAGTAGCAGCAGCAGCTGCCTCAGCCTGTTGCCCGCATTGCTCTTGTGCTGTTCTCTAGCTGCCGGCAGCGGAGGCGAGGGACAGCTGCGCCACTTTCACTCAGGCAGGGGTGCTCCAGGGGCAGGCGGGGGACAGGGACGCTCCAGACAGGGCCAGAGGAGAGACCCAGCTCCAAACGTTGTTGGAGCAGGACCCCCAGCCCTGAATATTCCTGAAGCCCGGGCACCACGAGAGAATATAACTCGCCGCCCCTACTCAACCCACCGTGGGCCGCACAGTGAGCTCACGCCAGCCACATGCAGCCCGGGGGCTGTATGTTGTGCAGGCCTGGTCTATAAGGTGCCACAAGAGTCTTAGTCTGGATCTGTAAAAGCAGCAAACACGGCTTCCCCTGTGATACTTAAAACTTAGAGGTGTTCTAAAAAATCACACGCATGCACCCAAGAGCAATGCTATACCAATGGTGATGATGTCAGCATCTTCTAGGCATGTCTGGCAACCCAGGGCATTCCAGGAACTACATGGGGATACCAAAAATATCATGCAGGCAAAACCTATTTACACCTGGCTAGAACAAAATGACCGTCAAGCTTGTAAATCAGGGACCTCAAATTCAAATTACCAAGAGGGCCACATGAAGACTAATACATTGGCCCGAGGGCTGCATCACTGACATTGCCCCCACCCTGTTGCCCCTGGCCCTGCCCCCACTCCACCCCTTCCATGAGGCCCTGCCCCTTCCCCGCCTCTTCCCACCCGTTCCCCAAAGTCCCCATCCCAACTCTGCTCCCTCCCTGCCCCTATTCCAACCTCTTCCCCAAATCCCCGCCCCTGCCCTGCCTCTTCTCCGCATCCTCCCCTGAACACGCGGCACTTAGCGGTTTCCAGGAGGGAGAGGGGAGGAGCAAAGTGCTGCAAAGCAGCTGTTTGGTGGGGAAAACGCCTGGAGGTAGGTAGAGGACAGGGGATGAGGTGTGCTGGGGGAGCTTGGCAGTAGCAGGAAATAACTGGGGGGCGCAAGGAGCTTGGCGAGCCACAGCAAATAGCTCCATGGGCCGCATGCGGCTCGCGTGTTTGAGACCCCTGATGTAAATAGTAAACTGGTAATTGATCTACCTTTTCATTACCTCTCCTTTCCTTTGCAACAGTCTTGTGGGATTCCCATATGGAATGGGCTGATCTCTTCTCTGCTGTTTCCAGTGGTTATAGAGTTACACCCCACCATTTTCATCAGATGTACATGACTTTATCAAAATACTTGCATTTTTTAAAAAATGCAACATAAAATGAGCACATAACACTCTGCAGCAACAATAAACAGTCTGAATATATAGACAACAACTGTTTGAAGAAATACCAGCCAGATGGAGACCATCACAACAGGTTCTGGAGGAAAAAAATCTGTAAATAAAATATGCTGTATAGTACCATATAAATCTTAGACAGAGGGAGAGAGTCAGAAATCAGAAGGGTCCAGCTGGTAGAATACTGTTTGTCAAATTATAAATTCAGTTAATAATTCTTACTAGTTCAACATGTTGTTTGATTGATGATGATTATAGACCATATTTAACTGGCTGTATGGTAGAGGGCGAGCAGATACCTGCTATGGGTGACTATGTGTGACTGCCTCAGGTTGAGGTAAACAGGGCTGGAATTCTGAAAAAGAAAATATTCTGTACGCTATATTACAAGGTAAGTAAACTTACATTCTGTCTTTCCCATGTGTCTACCTACTCTGCCCACCCTCTCCCCTAGTACCAACATCCCCTTAGTGATGAGTGGTGCCTTAGTATCAACATTCAAGTGGTACTAGTGTCAAAAAGAGATTGTTTGTTTGTGTATTCACCGGTCCTAGAGTGACCCAATCCTGATGAAGCTGCACCCTTTTGTGTTGATCTGCCCCTGTAAGGAAAAACAAGTCCAATTGCATATGATTCTGTCTGAGTTTTCTGATGCTGATATTGAAAGTGAATGGTATTACTGGATTTAGGATGATGTCTCATGATACCCCTGATTTAGTGCTCCCTGTATCATGAGGGCTTGGCCCTGTCTTGGATTTCCATAAGGTGCACTTTTTAATTCATTGCTCCAGCCTATGAAATCATAGCATTGCTATGGCCTCACACTGCTGTACCTGTGTGGTGGTGCTGAAAGAAATAGGGAACATTTATTAAAGATTGCTGTTTCTAATGCATGGTGTTTGTTTTCTTCTTCCCCTGTTGCAGTTCTGATCCATCAACTCCCACTTATGCCAAAGTGTGTGGTTGAATGGGTCAGGGTCCTTCTTTTGCCTCTGTTCAATATTAACAATTTCCCTCTCTTTCATACTTTTGCCATGATGTATCTGGGCTGGAGTGAGGAGCTAATGTAAAGGTCTCCCAAGAGTGGCTACCACCTAAATCACTTTCCTGCATCCCCATGCCACATGTGTAGCAACAGTACCTAGTGAAGGTATTAGGAGTGAAGAGGCAATGCAAAGCTGTTCCTTGTTCATGCCTTCTGTGGCCAAAGTTCCACATAGGGGTAGGGTGGAAAAGGAGTATCCTTTGACCTAGCCATTCTGTCCTTTCTTGGGCCACTAATTCTGTCTAACTCACTCCACTTCCTATTGTCAGAAGTATGTGAAGATACCACTGCTGCCATCATCTGGTCAAGGTGGAAACCGCTGTAGGGCCCTCACTCTTTCCCTATGGGTTGTGTCCCTACGTGCATTTTTAAGAAAACAAACAAAACCCAACAACACACACTAAAAATCCTGACACCAGGACACATATAGAATCTGGTCTCCGCATAAAGATTCAATTTTGAATATTTTAACATTTAGGCTGCAGTGTATGCACTTCTGTAATATTGTTTATCAGTATAAGCTAAAGTGATGTATTAAGAATGTAGGTGGGGTTACAAACTTATTGGATCAGCAGAGGGGACAAAACATATGTCTGTCCTGCAACTGGATGGTGTCACTGCAGCAAATGTAGGTAGAGCAAAGCCAGCTCGAGTGACAATAGCAGCCAAACCAGCAGGGGCAGCGGCCCTTGAAGTGTGTCCTGTATACATGATACCACCTGTGCTGCCATAACCGTACTGCTATTGTTACTCAAACTAGCTTTGATCTAGCTAAGTGTGCTATTATCACACCCCCCAGTGGTAGTGTTGACATACCCAACAAGAGTTACGTGTGGCCATTAGTTTGAACCTCCAACAGATGAACAGTGCTTCTGTCTTTACCATCTAAGGACTCTTCATTTGTGATTGCAGTCTAATTTCGAAGTGCACTTAACAGAAAAACTACCATCAACAAAAATCGTATGGGTAGAGCCATATAGATGATGGAGTGTGTGGAATATTGAGCTGTACCTGCTGTACATATTCTGTGGAGTAAAAGTGGATTTCATTTCCTGCTTCCGTCAGCCTGGCTTGCCACTAAATTAATTTTAAACTATCTAAATGCTGTGAATGGAAAGCTTGCTTTTCCTGTTTGTGTGAAATCTGTTGAAAATATAATGATGTAAGTTATATCATATGACTCATTCTTCATGCATAGACAACTATTTTATTTGACATTTTATTAACAATTCAATATATGAGTCAAAAAAACCTTTATGTGCCTATAACCATGATATTTACCTAATATAATGGTATTAGGACAGCTCTTATGCTTCTAAATACCAATTCCTTATCTATATAGAACAGAAGATGTAAAACAGTTCTCCATCTAATGTCCCTAACATCAAAAATAACCTTGATTATTAGAGTGTAAAAATGCGTAATGAATATACCCTGCCATCTTTGTATTAATTACATGCTCTATGTGTGCTTGTGGTGTCCAATCTATGGAAAGCAATTTTGTTCTTTATTTAGGCTTTCTGAATGATGCAGATATTAGTATAATGGGCGACATACTGAGATGCTAATAGCTTTCCTGCAGGTTTGTTCTTTGTAGCTAAACCATGTTTAATATAATTTGCATGATTCCTATCTAGTTTAAGAATCTCTCTTGCTTTGAAGAGGGGTTTTCTGACTGGGGAAAACTTTACAATATATTATAATTAAACTTAAATCCATTTAACTTTTGTGCATTATTCATAATTTTCCTTCCTTCTTTTGCTAATTATCAAAGATATGTGTTTAAATAAGAGAATTCTCCCTTCCACACCAGTTTTCTCCTACTTTTAGACTGCAGTGAAATTACAGTGCCCACATTCACAATCTCATCTAGGGTTAAACCATTTTGATGTTACATATTACAGGTAATGACACTAAATTACAAGATCAAGTACTGGGAGAGGATCAGTTGTGCTAGAGAAAGATCTTAAAACACAGACCTCTCAAATTGCTTTCGACAGTGAGAAGAAGAGATCTGTGATATCTTTATCTTTTGCTCTCTCAGTGTGCTTCCCCTCACAAAAATCTACTTTTACCTCTCTAACTTATTGTCTCCAACTGCAATCTCCTTCAGCATTTCTTCTTCTCTAACACACACCTACTTCAAAGGCTGCAGGAGTGATATCAGGGTAATAGTTTCCCACCTTGTCACTTCTAGCATTTTACTCTTCAACTGAACTGCAATCCAGTCATCTGTTTCCTCTCCCTCCATGTCATACTCTGTTCCCTGTGAAACTAGAAGTGTGTATCTAGTGGTGTCCTGCAGAAGGGTCTGCCTTGGGTCTGATACGATTCAATATTTTCATTAATGGAGTGGAGTGTATGATTATAAAATTTGTGAGTGAGACCAAGCTGGAGGGGTTGGAAGCTATTTGAAAGACAGGATTAGAATTCAAAATTGTCTTAATGAATTGGAGAATCCATATGACACCAACATGATGAAATTCAGTAAACTCATATGCTATGAAGTGTACTTAGGAGGGAAAAATCAAATACAAAATGGGAAATACGTGGCTAGGCAGTAATACTGCTGAAAAGGGTCTAGGGGGTATAGTGGTATATGGGGGGAAGGGATAGCTCAGTGGTTTGAGCATTGCCCTGCTAAACCCAGGGTTGTGAGTTCAATCCTTGAGGGGGCCATTTGGGATCTGGGGCAAAAATTGGGGAGTTGTCCTGCTTTGAGCAGGGGGTTGGACTAGATGACCTCCTGAGGTCCCTTCCAACCCTGATATTCTATGATTCTATTAGTGCATCAAAAATGGAATATTATATATGAGACGTGGAAGGTTATTGTCCCACTCTGTTCACTGGTGCAGCCTCAGTTTGAGTGTTGTGCCCAGTTTTGGGCACCACACTTTAAGAAAGAAGTGGATAAATTGGACGGAGTTCAGAGGTGAGCAACAAAAATGATAAAGGGTTTAGAAAACCTGACCTATGAGGAAAAGCTAAAAAGAACGGGGCCTGTTTAGATCACTTGATGATTACCTGTTCTGTTCATTCCCTCTGGGGCACCTGTCATTGGTCATTGTCAGAAGACCGAATACTGGGCTAGATGGACCTTTGGTCTGACTCAGTGTGGCCATTCTTATGTTCTTGAGAAAAGAATAATGAAGAAGAAGCTGATAAGTCTTAATTGTATTCAGGGCTGTTACAAAGAGGACAGTGGTCAGTTGTTCTTCATGTCCGTTGAAGGTAGGACAAGAAATAACAGACTTAATCTGCAGCAAGGGAGATTTAGGATAGATATTGTGAAACCTTTTCAGCTATTGACATAATTAAGTACTAGAACAGGTTACCAAGGGAGGTTGTGGCATCCTCATTCTTGGAGATTTTTAAGAACAGGAGATAAACATTTATCAGGGCTGGTTGAAGAGTATTTGGTCCTGACTCATTGCAGTGGTGGTGGACTATATGATATCCTGAGGACCCCTTTAGCAGTACATTTACATTTATCTGATTCTGTGTGGCTGTCAGTAGTGTTCACCCAGTCTCTGTATTCTTTTTCTTTTGACACAACCACTTAATATTTCTCCTTCCTTTCACCTCAGTTCCACAGCCTTATCCTAGGTTAATGTAACATGCATCTCAGTGATCTCTCATATCTTAGTGCGTCTTTTCACCTTCAGCTCTTCACTGATTTCCCTCCAGTCACTTTCTTGACTTTATCTTCACCAAGAACTGATCTGTCTGATCTCTCATGTGATGTTTCACCAGGCCTGCCCCACTGTGGGGGGAAGGGGGAAATGGTTCCAGTGGGAACTCCATCTGTAGCCAACCATAGCTTTTGGGGATGGGTCTGTGCCTCACACTTAATCTGAGTTTCTTCTCTCTCAAGTCCACTTTTCTTTCTTCAACAGTCCTTACTCCCTCTGTACACCCCCATCAATCTTTATGACCTCCAGTCTATAAATACTGTATCTGCAATTACATCCTTATTTTATAATAAAATGTTACAACATAATATTAGAAACATTCTCGTGGGTGTTTTGTCATTGGAGAGAATCTCAGAACCATAGAAATCAGAGATGGAAAAGACCTATTTGGACGTTAAATCCATTTACAGAGCCATATAAGACTGCTCTCTAAAGTACATCTTACAGTGCTTTACCCTGTCTACTTTTAATACTCCCAAGCCATACGGCTTCCACTATTTACCATGGGAGAAAATCCAGCAGGTACTTAGTCTGCAGCCCTTCATTAGGTGCTTTACAGCCTGTACTCTCCTAAATGACGCACAAAACAGGGAGACAAGGTGGGTGAGGTAATATCTTTTATTGGAACCACTTCTGTTGGTGAAAGACACAAACTTAACTCTTTGTAAGCTTGGAAGCTTGTCTCTTTCATCAACAGAAGTTGGTCCAATAAAAGATATTACCTCATTTATCTTGTCTCTCTAATATCCTGGGACCAACATGGCTACAACTACATGAGAACACAAAACAGACTCACGCAGACTTTCCCTGCAACTTCCAGGTAGGATTCTTGGATGTCAGAGCGTGCACTTTTGGCATCAGGCAAATCAGATTTCCAATACCTATTCCCTGTTGATGATGTATCTATGTACTTGGTTACCTACCATTTTCATTGATCTACATTAAGTAATAGAAGCCTGCTATATAACATTTTCTTACATATCATATTTGCATCTAAACTGTGATATAGACCAACATTTAGGTCAGTTGCTTTAACCAGTGTGATTTGTGTTGGTTGGCCTGCTGTGCTACATTTAATCTTGTACACTGTTATTTTTTACCTATAACAGATAGATATATAAAAACCCCATAACCTATATAACACATAGAAACAGGTACCTTACTTAGTTCTCAAACTTCTCTATACTTTTGGGTATACTGCCACCTATTCAAGTTGCTGTTGCAGAGCTAGCGATTTTTTTTCATAAGAATACATCGTTCCTGATATAGCTGGTGGCCAAGATTTTCTAAAGTGACTAGTGATTTTGGGTGCCTCAATTCCTGGGAGCTTAAATTAAGGCAGAGCAGAAGAATCTTATTTTTAGAGGATGGATAATCATCACTTTCTGAAAATCAGGCCCCAGTAATGTGTATTTAGCTTAAAACTAAAAATCATTAGTTACATTTGAAAATATTGGTTTGTGTCTGTGTCTATATTGATATTTATATAAGATGTGGGAACATAGTGGAAATAGGCTAAATATATTTCCTAGATCTTTCTTTTAAACCTGCTTTCATGCACAGTAATGCTATTTTCTGCCATAAAAGTATTTGCACTTTTAAGAACATAAGAACGGCCATACTGGATAGCCCAGTATCCTTTCTTCCGACAGTGGCCAATTCCAGGTCCCCCAGAGGGAGTGAACAGAACAGGTAGTCATCAAGTGATCCATGCCCTGTTGCCCATTCCCAGCTTCTGACAAACAGAGGCTAGAGACACCATCAAAAGACACTCTTGCTTTTCAGCTGGTGGTATTCCACTTCCAGAATTACTTGACCAGAATAATTTGTATTTTTATTGACAAACTGAATTTAAAAGTCCCGTGTTACTCCCGAGGGCATTCTGTGCCAAAAAAAAATAAAATTCTGTGTACAATATTTTAAAATTCTGCAAAATTCTGCAATAAATGCAGAGGTCCAGCATGGCAGTGGGGAGAACAAGCCACTGGCTACACGAAGGTGGGAGATCACCCTGCAGCCTCCCCACCTGTCGACCCCAGGGACACAGACTCCGTGCTGAGGCTGCACCCAACCCTGACAGAGCACAAGGCCTGGGTCTGTACCAGAAACACTCTGGGGACCTGCCCTCTGTGCCAGGTGTACCACTTATGGGGTAGGCTCAACCAGGCAGGATCCAAATGTGGAGGGGCTCAGTGTGGGAGGATCCAGGTGTGGGGTGAGAGGATTCTGTGTGGGATAATATGGGTGCAGGCAGCTCAGTGGGGAGTCTAGGTGTGGGGGGATCTGGATGCACAGAGGCTCATGGGGGGGGGGGTTCCAGGTGCAGGGGCAATGGGACTCTGCAGGTGCTGCTAGGTGAAAGTGGTTGGGGCTCAGAGGAGGGGTCTGGGTGTGGGAGTCTCAGCAGGGGAGTCTGGATGCGGGGGGAGTGGGGGTTGGTGGGGTGGGGGTTTGGGTGCAGCTAATTGGGGGTCAGTGGCATGGGGGGCTGGATGTGGGGGCTCAGGTTGGTGCAGGGAATGGAGTTCATCAGGGAGGGAGTTTGAGTGCAGGGACCTCAGTGGGGGGTGATCTGGGTGCAGGAGTGGGGAGCCGGAGGCAGGGCATCTGGGTACAGGGGGGCTCCAGATGCAGGGGTTGATGTTCAAGGTGGTAAGGTTCAGGTATGGAAGTCTAGGGGGGTTCTGGGTGTACAGGGTGAGACTTTGGTGGGGGGGAAGGTGTATGGGTCTGGGCGGTCTGAATGCATGGGGGTTGGGAAGATGGGGGAGCAGCTCCCGGTACAGTGACCCCTTCCCCCCGCAGCTGAGGAGTGATGTCCGCAAGAAGCAGGGGAGGATGCTGAGCTTCCTGCAGTTGGAGGAGATTTTGGAGGGTGGATTTGACACAGCCCAGTCACTCCTTGAAGGGGAAGAGCCATTGGCCATTATCTTTGAAAACTCGTGGCGAACGGGGGAAGTCCCAGATGACTGGAGAAAGGCTAATGTAGTGCCAATCTTTAGAAAAGGGAAGAAGGAGGATCCTGGGAACCACAGGCCAGTCAGCCTCACGTCAGTCCCCAGAAAAATTATGGAGCAGGTCCTCAAGGAATCAATCCTGAAGCACTTACATGAGAGGAAAGTGATCAGGAACAGTCAGCATGGATTCACCAAGGGAAGGTCATGCCTGACTAATCTAATCGCCTTCTATGATGAGATTACTGCTTCTGTGGATGAAGGGAAAGCAGTGGATGTATTGTTTTTTGATTTTAGCAAAGCTTTTGACACGGTATCCCACAGTATTCTTGTCAGCAAGTTAAAGAAGTATGGGCTGGATGAATGCACTATAAGGTGGGTAGAAAGTTGGCTAGATTGTCGGGCTCAACGGGTAGTGATCAATGGCTCCATGTCTAGTGGAGTGCCCCAGGGGTCGGTCCTGGGGCCGGTTTTGTTCAATATCTTCATAAATGATCCGGAGGATGGTGTGGATTGCACTCTCAGCAAATTTGCGGATGATACTAAACTAGGAGGAGTGGTAGATACGCTGGAGGGCAGGGATAGGATACAGAGGGACCTAGACAAATTGGAGGATTGGGCCAAAAGAAATCTGATGAGGTTCAATAAGGATAAGTGCAGGGTCCTGCACTTAGGACGGAAGAACCCAATGCACAGCTACAGACTAGGGACTGAATGGCTAGGCAGCAGTTCTGCGGAAAAGGACCTAGGGGTGACAGTGGACGAGAAGCTGGATATGAGTCAACAGTGTGCCGTTGTTGCCAAGAAGGCCAATGGCATTTTGGGATGTATAAGTAGGGGCATTGCCAGCAGATCGAGGGACGTGATCGTCCCCCTCTATTCGACATTGGTGAGGCCTCATCTGGAGTACTGTGTCCAGTTTTGGGCCCCACACTACAAGAAGGATGTGGATAAATTGGAGAGAGTCCAGTGAAGGGCAACAAAAATGATTAGGGGTCTGGAACACATGAGTTATGAGGAGAGGCTGAGGGAACTGGGATTGTTTAGTCTGCAGAAGAGAAGAATGAGGGGGGATTTGATAGCTTCCTTCAACTACCTGAGAGGAGGTTCCAGAGAGGATGGTTCTAGACTATTCTCAGTGGTAGAAGAGGACAGGACAAGGAGTAATGGTCTCAAGTTGCAGTGGGGGAGGTTTAGGTTGGATATTAGGAAAAACTTTTTCACTAGGAGGTTGTGAAACACTGGAATGCGTTACCTAGGGAGGTGGTAGAATCTCCTTCCTTAGAAGTTTTTAAGGTCAGGCTTGACAAAGCCCTGGCTGGGATGATTTAATTGGGGATTGGTCCTGCTTTGAGCATGGGGTTGGACTAGATGACCTCCTGAGGTCCCTTCCAACCCTGATATTCTATGAGTCTATGATTCTAAGAGGAAGTCCCATCCTCTCCTGCCTCCAGCCCAGCTTGGACTACCAGTTGATCTTGGCTCAGGGTAGGAGCTACTGGCTCGGGCATCCCCAGCCCTGTGGTGATTTACCTCTCAGCTGCCTGAAATGTAACTGTGCAGGTAGGGAGTGGTATGTGACTGCTCTTGCAGCTTCCCTTTGCTTCCCTGTCAGAAACTCATTTTTCTTCAGGGAAGCAAAGAAATCTGCAGGGAACATGAATTCTGCACACACGCAGTGGCACAAAATTCCCCGAGGAGTAACACTATGTATTTGTAATAACTGTTCTGCAATAGTGTTATTCAGTTGACTTTAAAAGTCTTGATAAGGTATACTTAGCATTTATAGAGCACTGCGATAGAGCTAACTCATTCTCATCAGACTGCACCTTTCAAGGAAGGGATTATTATTATTATTTTGCAATCATTGAAGCAGACACATGTTTTGTGAGTTGCCAAAGACAACAAAGTTAGGCACTGGTAGAGCTGGGACAAGAATTCATGAGTCCTGTGGTGCCTCTCATGCACTCATAAATTGTTTTGATCTTCTCAAGCTATGTTTTGTGAGGATCTTTATGTCTTTTAATTGAATGATCTACCATACTGGTAATTCTATTTGAAGTTGTTTTGTCTTTATTTGTAGCATACACATTTCCTGTTGGCTGGAAACTGCTTTAAGGCAAACATTATTAAATTGTGAATCACCAATAAACAGCTTATTCTATATACTATATCATGAGGAAATTGATTTTTTTAACTGATAATTACTGTATCACTACTAGGAATTTGCGGTTTATATACGATTCCATCAGTAATATAGAATTTTTCTCTTCCACTTCTAAACAATGTTTTGATACACCCTACCCTCCTGTGTCTTTCAGAAATCTTCTGCTAACACACCAAATGAGGCAAAACAATAAGCTTTGCATCTCGATAGGTAGCTACAGTAAAAACAATCTGTTGATATCCCTCTAACAATTCTCTTGGATAATATGTCCCTGGTACAAGAAAGCATTTAACCATATACTTAAATCCATCTCTATTTAGGAACGCTCTTGAGCATATACTTAACTTCAACCATGTGCTCAAGTGCTTTCATGAGTAGAGATGTCTTCCTGTCTAATTCTCTTTTCCCCCTGTCTGTAGACACAGTACTTAAAACATTGTTTAATGATGGAAATTAAACAGAAGAAACATCACAAGACTGTGTAAAATTTGAATTCCAGATTTTGAATTTCAAATAACAAATCCAGGTCAATGAAATTCCAGAACAAAAATTGCTGAATAATTGTAAACAAATAGATTAAAAAAAATCACAAGCTGCATGCTAGGTTCCCTGTAAGCTGCTTGGCTGCACAGCAGGCTATTTAGGGCCGTGCAAGAACCCTGGCTTGGCCCAGCCCCTCCGGAGCTGCCGGGGAGAGGAGCCCCTCCATGATCCAGACCCTCCAGAGATGCTGCAGCTGGGGAAGGAGGCCCACCCCCGGCCCAGTCCAACCCAGCCCTGCCGGAGCTGCCGTGGCAGGGAGAGGCACCCCTCCCTCCCAGCCCAGGTGCTGCTGTGGGGGGAAAGAGCTGGGCGGAGTCCTCTCTCCTCATTGTATCCCCGGGGCAGCCTGCACCCCAGAGCCCTCACCGCCAGCCAGAGTCCTTACTCCCCCCAACCCCTTTCCCCAGCCCTGAGCCCCCTCCCACTCTCAGAACCCCTCAGCCCCACCCCACCATGTGAATTTTGTTACGTGCAACCTCCATATTGGTGCACATAACAAAATTCATTCCGCACTGTCTGTATGGGAACATTCCAGAAACCGAAGAGATCTCATTTATTGAGTAAATTACTCATGATGAATTATTAATTCATCTCTAATTCTTACATCAAAGACGTCCTTCCCGTTCTATGTTCTTATATTTGCTTTGAACATAAGAAAATTTAGCAAGGCTTTAAAATATGGTTTGCTTTGCATTTTTTGACTCTTATTGTATATAGCATCAATAGATATGGATTAATCAGTATGTAAGTTTATTGGGTTTACATTAATACTAGGTCACTGTTTTACAGTTTATTACTCATCCTGAGTAGTGAAACCTAAGAGTTAATGGACAAACACTTATATGCTCCCTTCCTGTGCCAAACATGTGGAAGGGAATGCAGTATTGGAAAAATGTGGAGCTCTACTGTTTCATTCTCTTCTCTAGTCTGCAGCACCTCTGGGAAGAGGGTGCTCTCCGAAAAGGCATTAAAAGCACCTGGGATCCAAAGAAGCCCCCTAAGCCCAGAGAGCACCATAAGATGTGTGTCTGGATTCTTCCCTCTGTATGCTCCTGTAACTATAATGCCATTTACTGTAAGCATTTACTGTACTTTTTCCAATTCTAACACTTTTATTCTGAGATGGGGCAACCAGAGTTGCATGCAGCATTCAAGGTGTGGACATACCATTGATTTATATAGTGGCATTATGATACTTTGTCATATTCTCTATCCCTTTCTTTATGGTTTCTAACATTCTGTTAGCTTTTTTGACTGATGATGCACATTGGGCAGATAACTATCCACAATGACTCCAAGAATTCTTCCTTGATTGGTAACAGCTTATTTTGACTCCATCATTTTGTACTGATAGTTAGATTATATTTTTCCAATGTGCATTACTTTTCATTTATCAACATTGAATTTCATTTGCCATTTTCTTGCCCAGTCACCCAGTTTTCAGAGGTTCCTTTGTAGCTCTTTGCTGTCTGCTTTGGACTTAACTATCTTGAGTAATTTTGTATCATTAGCAATTTTTTCCCACCTCACTGTTCACACTCTTTTACAGATAAGTTATGAATGCTGCACAGTACAAGTCCAAGCACAGATTCTGGTATTTACCTGTCTCCATTAAGAAAAGTGACCATTTAGTCTAACCCCCTTTTTGTTTTCTCTTAACCAGTTACTGATCCATGACAGGATCTTCCCTATTATTCCAAGACTGATTAGTTTGCTTAAGAGCCTTTGGTGATGAAATCTGAAGCCTGATCTACAGATTATGTATTAATTATATTGATTACTTATGAGTTCTCAGTATCACTCTCAGGTCTGACAGGTTTTTGTCCCAAGATCAGGCCCAGTATTATTAAAATTACTGTATAGTTGGAAACCCCAATGTTTACAGTTGCAATACTCACACTATAGGCACCCTTCTATATTTACAATAGTTTATTAATACATTTAGCAAAGTAACAACATTCCAATCCATTAAGGTAAACAGAGATAATACTGAATGTACATCTGAACTTCCATACTCACACCATCCCTTGCAAAACAACCTGAAATGTTAGCCATTATCTTCCTCATCACCATCACCTTCCTCATCATCCTGGCGCCTCTCAAGGGCTACATCTCTCCCTTGTCCTGCACACAGGCCAGGATACAGCTTTTATAATATGTTACGCTGATGCCACTATATCTAATGCATATTCATGAGGGGTTACTCTCCTCTTCCTTCTCTGAATCTCCTCATCCTTCTAATGTTGGGATGTCATTCTCCTATAGGTTAGTATGTTAATGATCTCAACTTATTATCATATATGTCAGTTTGTTGCCATGGCATTTTGTGGTCAAACCTCTGCAGATGTTAGCAAAGTTCTGATAGAACTCCCCCTTACACACTCTGTTTTCAGTTCCCCCAAACTTAGGGGTGATGATTAGGCCATTTATCTGTGCCAAAGTTCATAAGCCTCAAACCTTCAAAAATGAAGGCAAATAGTGTCGTATGGATTTTCACTAGGGACAGTCTTTAACAGCCTTATTTCTCACAGGAAAACACAGTAAAAAACCAAACAATTGTAAATAATTAGATGTTCTGATTTTGAATTAACAGAGAATACACGTACAAGCACAAAACCCAATCTGTTATATAACTTGCTCAGCACCTTAGTATCTGAATATCTTATAAAATCTAAAAGTAAGACAGTTTCTCATTCTCTGCCTGTGTCACCCCATGTTGGTGGGAAAATTGTTGCTGTTGCTTTTCGATTCTGTGAAAGGTAAGCTATAGTGTAGGGTGTCATGTCTACAGCTATGTGAGGGACCATCTGTCCAGAAAGCTCTGTTGCCAGTGCACCCTATTCTCACTCATACAGTTGACCAGTATTCCATGTCACTGAGGTCATGACTAGAGGGTGAACGGTTCTATACGTAGCCTGATTTGTTTCCACAAAGGACTTTGATAATTAGGGCCAAAACATTAAATTTGTTTTAGCTTGGTCCAGATCATCTGGCTGGTGTACTTTAATCAACATAAACAATGAGGAGTCCTTCTGACACATTAGAGACTAACAAATTTATTTGGGTATAAGCTTTCGTGGGCTAGAACCCACTTCATCAGATTCATGGAGTGGAAAATATAGTATCAGGTATAAATACACAGCACATAAAAGTATGGGAGTTGCCTTACCAAGAGGGAGGTCAGTCTAACGAGACAATTCACTTAACAGTACAATGCCAAGGGAAGAAAAATCACTTTTGTAGTGGTAATGAGGGTGGCCCATTTCAAACAGTTGACAAGAAGGTGTGAGTAACAGTAGGGGGAAATAAGTATGGGGGAAATTAGGTTTAGGTTTTGTAATGACCCGACCCAACCACTCCTAGTCTTTATTCAGGCTACCACTCTGAAATCTATCCACTTGTGTTGCTAAGTAGGTGAACTGCTGAAATCTGAACCAATTGGAGTTTTAGGGTTCTCATTTTCATTTATATATACAGTCCATTGCAACACAGGAGCCCAGAGTCAAGAACATGAGTTTGATTTATGAATGGAATGATTTATGACCTTTCCTGTATGCCTTCTTTAAGGTGTTTATGTTCTGTCAGCCCTTTGCATTATATTCAGGTATTTCAGCATGTCTTCTGCTATTCTGTACATCAAATCATATGTGTGCATACTGCAGAATGTCTCTAACGTGTACAGCTCGGTATGTGTTATATCCTCATTAGTGAACACTACTTTAGGTAATGAAATAAACTCCAGAAAAATTTCAGCAGCTAAACCAGCCCATGTAAGATATTCAAGAAACTATGGTTCTTGTAAGTGGTATTCATTTCAGCTCTTGCAACAATCTTTGCTTGAAATTAATGGCTATGGCCCGGATTCTGTCCCTCCAGTTTTTGTGGTGTAGTACCTATACCTTGAGTTACCCCAGCAAAAGAGGCTAGCACCCAAGTATGTGTATTTGAGAGAGAGAGAAAAAAGCTCACTTTTGGAAAAGCTACCAATGTATGTCCTAAATTTCTCTTACTACCTACTACCCCCTCGTGTCTCATATGGGTGTTGTGGTATTTCCTTAAGAACATAAGAACAGCCATACTGGCTCAGATCAATGATCCATCTAGCCCTGTAACCTGTCTTCCAACAGTGGCCAGTGCCAAATGTTTCAGAGGTAGTGAACTGAATACAGCTATTTATTGAGTAATCCATCCCCTGTCATCCAGTACCAGCTTCTGGCAGTCAGAGTTATAGGGATACCCAGAGCATGGGGTTTCACCCTGAGCATCTTGGCTAATAGCCGTTGATGGACCTATCCTGCATGAACTTATCTCATTCTTTTTTGAAGACCATTATATTTTCGGCCTCCACAACATCCCCTGGCAATGAGTTTCACTGGTCAGCTGTGCATTGTGTGAAAAAGTATTACTTTTGTTTGTTTTAAACCTGCTGCTTATTAATTTCTTCGGGTGACCCCCAACCTTTTGTGTTATGTGAAGGGGTAAATAATACTTCCTTATTCACTTTCTCTATGCCATTAATGATTTTTATAGATCTGCATCATAGCCTCTTAGTCATCTCTTTTCAAAGCTGAAGAGTCCCAGTCTCCTTAATCTATCCTGGTATGTACAATATCCTTAATCATTTTTGTTTCCCTTCTCTGTACTTTTTCTAATTCTAATATATCTTTTTTGAGATGGGACAACCAGAACTGCATGCAGAGTTCCAGGTGTGGGCATTCCATGGATTTATATAGTGTCATTGCGATATTTTCTGTTTTATTATCTATTCCTTTCCCAATGATTCTGAATATTCTGTTGGCCTCTTTGATGGCCGCTGCACATTGAGTGGAGGTTTTCAGAGCACTATCCACAGTGACTCCAAGTCTGTCAAGAGGGGTAACAGCTAATGCAGACCTCGTCCATTTAGACGTATAGTTGGGATTATATTTTCCAGTGTGCATTACTTTTCAGTTATCATCATTGAATTTCATTTGCCATTTTCTAGCTCAGCCACCCAGTTTAGTGAGATCCCTTTGTATTTCTTCACAGTCAGCTTTGGATTTAACTATCTTGAATAATTCTATATCATCTACAAACTTTACCATCTCACTGCTTTTTCCTTTTCCCAGATCATTTATTAATACGCTGAACAGCACCGGTCTCAGTACAGCTCCTTAGGGAACACCACTATTTACCTCCCTCCATTCTGAAAACTGATCACTTACTTCTCCCCCTTTTTTTTTTTTTTTTTTGGTATAAACCAGTTATTGATCCATGAGAGGACTTTGCCTATTATCCCATGACTGCTTTCTTTTCTATAGAGCCTTTGATTAGAGATCTTGTCAAAGGCTTTCTGAAAGTCCAAGTACATTATATACACTTGATCACCATTGTCCACATGTTTGTTGATCCCCTCAAAGAATTCTAATAGATTGGTGAGGCATGATTTATCTTTAGAAATGTCATGTTGACTCTTCCGCAACATATCATGTTAACCTATGTGTCTGATAATTCTGTTATTTACTATAGATTCAACCAGTTTTTCTCATGCTGAAGTTAGGCTTACTGACCTGTAATTGCCAAGATCACCTCTGGAGCCTTTTTAAAAAAATGGTGTCACACTAACTATCCTCCAGTCATCTGGTACATGGAGAGATTTAAGCAATAGTTTACATACCACAGTTAGTAGTTCTGCAATTTCATATCTGAGTTTCTTCAGAACTCTTAGGTGGCTACCAACTGGTCCTGATGATTTATTACTGTTAAAATTATCAGTTTGATCTCAAACCTTCTCTACTGACACCTTAATTTGAAACAGTTCCTCAGATTTTTCTAAAAAGAGTGGCTCAGGTGTGTGAATATCCCACACATCCTCTGTACACCTAATGCAAAGAATTCATTTAGCTTCTCCTCAACAGCCTTTTCTTCCTTGTGTGCTCCTTTAGTGCCTCAATGGTCTAATTACCCCTCTGATTGTTCGGCAGGCTTCCTGTTTCTGGTGTACATAAAAATAGTTACTTTTAGTTTTTGTGTCTTTTGATAGTTGCTTTTCAAACTCCTTTTTGACCTGACTATAATTATACCTTTTCACTTGACTTGTCAGAGTTTATGTTCCTTTCTATTTTCCTCATTACGATGTGGCTTCCAGTTTTCAGTAGGGTGACCAGAGGTCCCAGTTTTATAGTGACAGTCCCAAATTTGGGGCTTTGTGTTATATACGTATCTGTAACCCTCCTCCCCTGTCCTGATTTTTCACACTTGCTATCATGTCACCCTGATTTTTAAGAATGTCTTTTTGTATCTAACCTTTTTTTACAGTCTTTCAAATCCAGGTACAGATATTCTGTACTAGTAAAAATGCTTGAAAACTTGGATCTCTATTACTGTAATCTTCAGATCTAAGTGTTAGAATACCTGATGAATCTTCAGGGAATCTGTTCTCCAGAGGTTCTTAAAGTTGTCGTCATTTTTGTTGGAATAGTGCCATAGAGCAATTGGCATGACTCATAAAATGGTTACTCATAAAATGGAAGAAGACATAAAGTATCAGACTTTTCTTTCTTTGTAGAACTGAGAAGTTTGTGAATGAGTTATAGAAAATAGATTGTACTTTTACTTTTTAATAAATGAAAGCAATATTTGATAGTTCCCAATGACGGCAACCATATTTTAGTTTCTAGAGCTGTGCATACTCAGCATGCATCTCTATAGTCACCCATTCAGCCTTTTGTTGGTCCTGTAACTGTCTCTTCTGAAATCCATGGGCCTACTTCACCTCAGCATCTTGTGTAAAGTGAATGCAAGGTGGGTGTAGAACAGCACCATTGTTGTTCTTTTTGGTTGTATTTCACACCCACTTTCCAAAGGTGCAGACCAATGGTCTGATCATAGTTCGCTCTGGCAGGGCAAAAAGCAGAACTCTAATCATAAGAATGCTCCCTGTGCTGTATGATGATCAACACAGTAAGGGCAAAGATGAGAAAATAGACCAGAGAATCTGCTATCTCTGCTCTACCTTCACATTAGTAGAGAAGCGGGGTAGAGGGCAGAGAAAAATAAACACTCCATCTTTCCCATTTGCAGCCAGAAAGCGAGTCGTGAAGGAGAATGTATGCTGTATGAGACAGATTCATTGACTGAGAAATTAATTGCAGTACTTCACACAGATATAGTGTTGCAATATGTTTGGTGTTGCACCAGTTTGTGATTATACTCTAAGGTGAAATCACAACCCAGTTATCTCAATGCAATGTGAGGAATCCCGGGATAATAATCCCATAATTATATTGTGGCTTTTTTGTAACTCTAGTCAGCAAAGTAGTAGCTCTCAAGCTCTTCAAAGTTGAATTAACCCAGCTCCAGGTAATTGCCAGAACATGATTTAATAATATGCCCAGAAAAAGCCTTTGTGGTAGTAACAGAGGTGAATTAATGTTTATGTTAAAACAGGGATTTACAGAAAGATATACAACTCCCTAAATTAGCTGGGGAGTTAAAAAACAGCTCACCAAATAGTCCTCAATAGCTGTGTATAATCTAATATTCCAAAAGCCAGTATTTAACTTTTTATCATCTCATAATAGTGTTCTAATATCTAGAACACCACTAGGTAAGTCACA
Source organism: Lepidochelys olivacea (assembly GCF_965140295.1). Taxonomy (NCBI): domain Eukaryota; kingdom Metazoa; phylum Chordata; order Testudines; family Cheloniidae; genus Lepidochelys; species Lepidochelys olivacea. Next base: position 176,119,824 of record NC_140411.1, read on the forward strand.
TACATATGTGTCATAAATATAAAGGGAAGGGTAAACCCCTTTGAAATCCCTCCTGGCCAGGGGAAAGCTCCTCTCACCTGTAAAGGGTTAAGAGGCTAAAGGTAACCTCGCTGGCACCTGACCAAAATGACCAATGAGGAGACAAGATACTTTCAAAAGCTGGGAGGAGGGAGAGAAACAAAGGGTCTGTCTCTGTCTATATTCTGTCTTTGCCGGGGATAGACCAGGAATGGAGTCTTAGAACTTTTAGTAAGTAATCTAGCTAGGTACGTGTTAGATTATGATTTCTTTAAATGGCTGAGAAAAGAACTGTGCTGAATAGAATAACTATTTATGTCTGTGTATCTTTTTTGTAACTTAAGGTTTTGCCTAGAGGGGTTCTTTATGTTTTGAATCTAATTACCCTGTAAGGTATCCACCATCCTGATTTTACAGGGGGGGGGGATTTATTTATTTCTATTTACTTCTATTTTTATTAAAAGTCTTCTTGTAAGAAAACTGAATGCTTTTTCATTGTTCTCAGATCCAAGGGTTTGGGTCTGTGGTCACCTATGCAAATTGGTGAGGCTTTTTATCCAACATTTCCCAGGAAAGGGGGGGTGCAAGTGTTGGGAGGATTGTTCATTGTTCTTAAGATCCAAGGGTCAGGGTCTGTAGTCACCTAGGCAAATTGGTGAGGCTTTTTACCAAACCTTGTCCAGGAAGTGGGGTGCAAGGTTTTGGGAAGTATTTTGGGGGGAAGACGTTTCCAAACAGCTCTTCCCCAGTAACCAGTATTAGTTTGGTGGTGGTAGCGGCCAATCCAAGGACAAAGGGTGGAATATTTTGTACCTTGGGGGAAGTTTTGACCTAAGCTGGTAAAGATAAGCTTAGGAGGTTTTTCATGCAGGTCCCCACATCTGTACCCTAGAGTTCAGAGTGGGGGAGGAACCTTGACAATATGTGTAAACTTACTATAAGAACTGATCTTCAATATTTCTGTGCAAATGCCATGCAATTATTTTCCTTGCGCTAGCTCTCTGTGCTCACTGGATGAAATTCAGTGAGCCTCATTTTCTGTAACAAGTACGAGCCACAGATATACAACAGCATAATGAGCATTCTCTTGTTTTTTGAAAATGTGATACTTGTATGTCTGAGAATACTATGTTTTCTGATGTTAAACCTACCAAACATTAGGTTATAGACTGGTGTCTTAAATTCTATTTTATATAGAGCATTCAATATGAGTGTCAGAATACAAACTAAGAAAGGAAAGTCTGTCTATAAATGATGAGAATAATGGCAAACTTATAAAGTTTGTGGACAATACCAAGCTGGGAAGGGTTGCAAGTGTTTTGGAGGACAGGATTAGAATTCAAAGTGATTTTGACAAACTGGACATATGATATAAAATATATAGGATGAAATTTAATAAGGGCAAATGCAAAGTGCTACACTTACGAAGGAATTATCAGTTGCACAAATTCAAAATAGGAAATGATGGCCTAGAAAGGAGTACTGCACAAAAGGGTCTGGATGGTATTGTGGATCATAAAATAAATAATGAGTCAACAATGTAACACTGTTGCAAAAAAAAAAAAAAAGCTACCATCATTCTGGTATATATTAGTAGGAATGTTGTAAGCAAGACATGAGAATTAATTCTTCCACTCCTACTCAGCACTGATAAGGCCTCTGCTCGAGTACTATGTCCGGTTTTGGACACTACGCTTAGGGAAAAAGAGGAAAGGTACAAAAATGATTAAAGGTCCAGAAAACATGACATATGAGGTAAGTTTGAAAAAATTGTGTTTGTTTAGTCTGGAGAAAAGATGACAGAGGGGGAACATATCATTTTTCGAGTACATAAAAGGTTATTATAAAGAGGAGGGTATACATTTTTCTCCTTAACCACTGAGGACAGGACAAGAAACAATGGGCTAAAATTTCAGCAGGGGTTAGACATTACGAAAAACTTCCTGCCAGGGTAATTAAACTCTGGAACAAATTACCTAGGGAGGTTGTAGAATCTCAATCATTAGAGGTTTTTAAGGTCAGGTTAGACAAATACCTTTCAGAGATGGTCTACATAACACACTGTCCTGCCACAGGCTTGGTCTACACTACCAAATTATGTTGGTATAACTATGTCACTCAGGTATGTGGAAAATGCACAACCCTGAGCGAAGCAATTACACTGACCAAACTCCAGGCATTGGCAGCACTATGTTGATGGGAGGGATTCTCCTGTCAACATAGCTACCACTTCTCAGGGTGGTGTAGGTAGCATCTTCATTTAGCACTTCAGTGACGCAGCTGCAGCATTTTAAGTATATACAAGCCCACAGTGCAGCGGACTGGACTATATGTCTTATTGAGGTCCTTTCCAATCCTACATTTCTATGATTGTATTTACTATACTGCATGACTGTAGTGTCAGAGCATCACACAAACGTTAATGGATTTTATCGTAACAGCTAGTGAGGTAGAGAAGTGTTATCCCCATTTGACAGATGGGGAACGGAGACACAGAATAGAGCCAGAGATTTGATTTGCCTTTATGTTGTCTTAATTACAGATGCAGCAAGTCATTTTTAACAAATACAGAGGCCACAACAATCTTCATCCTCACTTTGCCTCTGCCATAAGCTTATTCTTCCTGTGTGCTTTTCATTAGGATATGTTTGACAGAGCTCCAATAAATGCATAGCAGGTCTCTGTGTTATTGAATGCATATAAAGAAGGCTTACCACTGACTGCTCAGCTGCTAATTTGCAAGTATATAGCTAAATTAGTACATACTGGGTAAGTCCCTAATGGCTACTTTTCCCCATTCATCTAAACGTGGATAGGAACATGAAAGCTATTCACATGTGATGGTTAAGCCAGCCTGTTTTGTAAATGGCTTCAGTGTGGTTCTGGTATTAGTGGTATGTTGTCAGTAGCTGGTTAACACTGTGCCCATGCAGTGGGCTAGAGCTCTGATGACCTATTAAGAACATATTTTAATGAATTCCCTATAATAGGTTCCTGTAGATTCGAGTTAGTATGGTTATTGTTATGAAGGAGCTAAGGCAATTCTGTAATACACAATTTTTAATATATTTTTGTAAAAACCAATGTAATAAAAGAACAAATAATACAACTGAAAACAGCTTATTTAATGTAATATCCCAATAGTCTTGTTCCCAATAACAACTTAGATTAGTTACTTTTGAGGTAGGATAATAGTGGTTGCACTTCAATATTTCCCCATTGGAACAGCTGACCATAATTGATCTTAGGCAGGAATTACTTCCCTGTTTATGCTCAGTTCCCTTTCAATTTTCTGTAGATTTAAAGAGCTCTTATGAGTCAATTCATATTTAACAAGCACATTAGCCAAGTAGAAAACCTTCCTAAGTGAAACTGCTATGCAAAGAATGGCCTTGATTTCAGCAGGTTGGTGCCATCACTCCAAGGAAAAATAGCTCTAAGCGATCAGGAGTCTCATATTTACCCATCCAAGGCCATATAGCCAAAGGGTAAGTTGTTCTGTTTCTGACTGAAAAAAAAAAAGTATTTGGGAATTGTTAATATGTGAAGTCAGGTCCAGATACACCTTCTGTGGATCAGGCTCTACTTTTCTATATCATATATTCCTTTAATTATGGTTATTGAATAAAATGGTTGAAACTATTAGCCCCACATAGTGTTTGGTTCTGAGGGTAGATTCAGGAAGATCTGTGTAACCTATTAGTAAGTTTGAAGTACATGTCCTCATCTGTGCTGATTCACAGAGGATATGAATGGTTACAGCCTACAAATACGGAGCCCTGACTCTTTAGCTCAAGCTGTAGTAGCTGATGCTTTTAGCCCTGGAGGTCCCCAGTTTAATCCCCCGTATGCCAGCCAAGAAAGGCAGATGTCAGACTTTGTCTGTTTAAGGAGTCAAGGGTGCCCCTTAATTAATATCTAAGCAAGTCTGATGGGAATGAGGACTGACTTGTATAACTAGTGAAGTTGAAAAAAAAAACCTTAAGACAAAGGACAAAAAAGGATGTGCAGCAGCAATGAGTGCAATAGAGTGAGCCATCAGTTTTGTGTAAGATATTGTATGTGAAGATTTTGTCATTTGCTTAATGAGTGCTAATGACAAACTGGTAATGAAAGATCTGGTATCTTCTCTTTTCATATCAACTCCTTCATGCATTGGGCTACTAAGGATAGATTAGCTTTTCAAATTAATTCCTCAGGAGACGATTATAAAGACTTAAATATAAAGGCATTGTCTGGTAGCCATGCTACGTGGTAAAAGTCTAGCATAGAAAGGAGAGTGACAAGCTTTTTTCAGATTTTAATGACAACTAAAAATTACACTCAGGGAGGAATCTTGTAGGTGAAGTAATGTCTCGTGAGGATTTTTAAAGTGTCTAACTTACAGCTGAGCAGATAATTGATATTTCAGTTTTCTGGCTGACCTGAAAATCGGGGTGTGGGGAAGGCATGATTTAGTTGTGAATTGAAACAGTATCTTTCCATTTATTTTTCTCACCGAAGTGAAAAGCCTTCAAAAACTTGCTTGTGTCAAACAAAAAAAAATTGGAAATGAAACAGTTTCTAAATGAAGTGACAAAATATTTCATTTTGAAGATGTTGAAATGAATGGTATTTACTTTTTTGAAATTTTGTCCCCATTTTTCTTCAGTCAAAGCTATTTGCTAAATTTGACCTGAATTTTCAAATAGTTTGTAGACCCAAAATTACATTTTCCAGTGAATTTACTATTTGCTGAAAAAAATTTCCCAGCTCTAGTCTAGACTCTAGCAACTGCTGAGCACTCTCAAAGTCAATTGGAGTTCTGGGTACTGAACATCAATCTGGAGCAAGCCCTTAGTTCATATGCATTTTCTTTTATTGGTGATACTGCTTTGATCTTCATTTCTTAGCTTGTGACACTAATTTTCTGTATTAAGGCACAACGAGCATTCCTTCAGGTTCACTTAAAAGCTCAGCAGACCTGATAGTTATTTTTTTCCCTATGCTTTGATCCTCCTGTCCTAATTTTCACTCACACTGATTTCAAGTAAACTATTCTCCTCTGGTACATTGTCACTATGGCTCCAGGAATTGCCCCTCTTCCCCTTTAGTGTTGGTCTATAAGCCCATCTCTGAGCGTGCATTGCCTTAAAATGTAATCAGATGCATAAAGGTGACAGAATGTTCCATTACTTCAAAAATCATATTCACATGATCTATACTTCTTCCAGGCTACTCCGAGGTATACCTCTGTGAGGAAAAAAGAAAGGAAAAGCTTTTTGATTTTTTTAGAAGTTATGTCTAAGGTTAGTGCTTATTAAGAACACTGCCAACCTGCTCTTTTTGTAAAAGATAGAGTTAGCTGTAGCACAAACCATAGCAGAAGTAATGTCTCATATATTACTCTCCACTTAGCAATGATCGCTGGCTGTGACATTCTGGATTTTGGGAATAATAAAGAAAAAAAACCACCTTTCAACTGTTTAAATAGTTAGCTTGTTCATTTAGCAGTTCTTTAAATCAGGAAAAAACAAACAAACAGTAAAATAAAAACTATTAACTTTTGGCAGAAGCACATCATTCATTAGGTTAAATTCACCACACCACTATACTGTTTGAATGCCACTGTTACTTTTTTGAGCCTGATTCAGAGAGCCAATGTAGTCTAATATATAGGGCACTGGACAGGGAGTCTGGACATCTGGGTTTATTCCCAGCTCAGCCACAGACAGGCACTGTGATTTTAAACATAAGAATAGCCTCCATCTAGCCCAGTATCCTGTTTTCCAACAGTGGTCAATGCCAGATGCTTCAGAAAGAATGAACAGAACAGAGCAATTTATTAAATGATCCACCCTATCATCCACTTCCAGCATCTGGCAGTCAGAGGCTTAAAGATTCCCAGAGCACAGGGTTACATCCCTGACCATCTTTGCTAATAGCCATTGATGGATCTGTCCTCCATGAACTTATTTAATTCTTTTTTTAACCCAGTTATATGTTTGGCCTTCACAACATCCCCTAGCAATGAGTTCCCACAGGTTGACTGTGCGTTGTGTGAAGTAGTTCCTTTTGTTTGTTTTAAATCTGCTGTCTATTAATTTCATTGTGTGGCCCCTTGTTCATGTGTTATGTGAAGGGGTGAATAACACATCCTTATTTACTTTCTCCGAGCCTTTGTGATTTTATACACCTCTATCAGATCCCCCTTCAGTAGTCTCTTTTTCAAGATGAACAGTTCCCATCTTTTAATCTCTCCTCATATGGAAGTTGTTCCATACCACTAATCATATTTGTTGCCCTTCTCTATATGTTTTCTATTTCTAATATTTCTTTTTTCAGATGGGGCAGCCAAAACTGCACACAGTATTCAAGGATTTATATAGTGGCGTTATCATATTTACTGTCTTATTGTTTATCACTTTCCTAATGGTTCCAAACATTCTGTTAGCTTTTTTGACTGCTGGTGCATATTGAACAGATGTTTTTAGGGAATGTGACACATAACCAGAGAGGGTTAAGTATCCTACAGGATAAACGACTCAAATTCAACCCTTAAAAACATATGGGTAGATAATGTTTGTGGTTTTGTGTATTTACATATATATTGGTAGAGGTCAACAGTGTAATCAAACAGTCCCTGTCTTTGCTGTATTCTGTTATTTCAGAGATCTTAACATTTAAATGAACAGGATATTGCTATATTCATCTCTTTGAAATGTATGGCAAATCATCTGTGAATGGTGGAATAAGAGGCAATTGCCTTATGTTAATATGTGTGGATAATTACCTGCCATGCTTAGGAAATAGGTCCACTTCAAAATCCCCATGAGTGCCTATTGTTCGCTGAAGCTCTCAAAGCTGTCATAAGAAGGCCTGAAACTGTATAAAGATGTTTGGGTCCCAAAACTTTTTTATCTCAGATCTTCTTAAGAGTTAATGCAGGGAAAGCCTAAGCCATTAGGACTGAGATCCCAGTCCTGACTGGACTGTCCTGAATATAAACATTGGACTATAACCGATGAACTATTTCTGAAAGAATTATTTGCATCTACAAAGCTCACCATCTCTTCTATGAATCTGAATCTCAAGATTGTACTCATGTCTGTATGTATACTGATCTTTTAACCAATGCGCTCTATTTTTTTCTTTTTTAATAAATTTTAGTTTAGTTAATAAGAATTAGCTGTAAGCATGTATTTGGGTAATATCTGGAATATTCATTAACCTGGGAGGCAATGTGTCCGATCCTTTGGGATTGGTAGAACTTTTTAAAATGGTGAATAAGATTTTCAGTAATCCTCATCATATTTGACTTGGGTTTCTGGGTGGAGGCCTAAGGCTGGGTTGCTTTAAGGGAACTGTGTTGTTGGCTTCTGGGTAACCAGTGAGGTATAATATAAGCTGTTTTGTGATGGCTTGGTAAATCTAAGTTTTGGAATATCCACCAGTTTTGGGAATCATCTGCCCCATTCTTTGCAGTTCACCCTAATGGAATGACCTCAGTTATCTCCCCTGGGACTCCAGTCACAGGGAACTATCCACAATGACTCCAAGATCTCTTTCTTGAATTATAACAGCTAATTTAGACCCCATCATTTTGGGGGTATAGTTATGATTACGCTTTCCAATGTACATTACTTTGCATTTATCAACATTGAATTTCATCTGACATTTTGTGGCCCAATCACGCAGTTTAGTGAGATCCCTTTGTAACTCTTCACAGTCTGCTTTGGACTTAACTTTATCTTGAGTAACTTTGTATCATCTGCAAACTTTGCCACCTCACTTTTTATCTTTTTTTCCAGATTATTTATGAATATCTTGAACAGCATTGGTCCCAGTACAGATTCCTGGGGGGATCCCATTATTTATTTCTCTCCATTCTGAAAACTATTTATTCCTACCCTTTATTTCCAGTTACTGATCCATGTGAGGGCCTTTCCTCTTATCCCATCACTGTTACTTTGCTTAAGAGCCTTTGGTGAGGTATTTTATCAAATGCTTTCTGAAAGTCCAAGTACACTATATGCACTGGCTCACCCTTGTCCACATGTTTATTGACCCGCTGCAAATAATTCTAATAGATTGGTGAGGCATTATTTACCTTAACAAAAGCCATGTTGGCTCTTCCACAATAAATCAGGTTCATCTATGTGTCTGATCATTCTGTTCTTTACTGTAGTTTCAACCAATTTGCCTGGTAGGGAAATTAGACTTATCAACCTGTAATTGCCAGGATTGCCTCTGGAGACTTTTTAAACATTGTCATCATGTTCTCTATCCTCCAGTCATCTGGTAAAGAAGCTGATTTGAGTGATAGGTTATATATCACAGTTGGTAGTTCTGCAATTTCATATTTGAGTTCCTTCAGAACTCTTGGGCAAATACCAATTGGTCCTGGTGACTTATTACTGTTTAATTTATCAATTTGATCCAAAACCTCCTCTACTGACACCTTGATTTGGGACAGTTCCTCAGACCTGTCACCTAAAAAGAATGGCTCGGGTTTGGGAATCTTCCTCACATCCTCTGCAGTGAAGACTGATTGAAAGAATTCATTTAGCTTCTCCGCAATGGAACTGTCTTCCTTGAGTGTTCCTTTAGCACCTTGATCATCTAGTGGCCACTTTGTTTGTTTGGCAGGCTTCCTGCTTCTAATTTTTTTCTGTTAGTTTTTGAGTCTTTTGCTAGTTGACTTTTACATTCTTTTTTGGCCTGCCTAATGATACTTGACTTGCCAGAATTTATTCTCCTTTCTATTTTCCTCATTAGGATTTGACTTTCCATTTTTAAAGGATGCCTTTTTGTCTCTAACTGCCTCTTTTACTCTGCTGTTTAGCCATGGTGGCATTTTTTGGTCTGATCACTATTTTTTAAAAATTTAAGATATACATTTAATTGGAGCCTCTTTTATGGTGTTTTAAAAAGTTATCATGCAGCTTCCGTTTAACTTTCTCATTTTTGTATAGTTCCTCTTTCTGAATTTAAATGCTACTGTGGTGGGCTTCTTTAGTATCCCTTCTCCCCCACAAGTATGTTAACTTTAATTATATTATGATAGCTATTACTGAGTGGTTCAGCTATATTCACCTACTGGACCAGATCCTGTTCCACTTAAGATTGAATCAGTAATAGCTTCTCCCTTTGTGGGTTCCATGACTAGCTGCTCCAAGAAGCACTCACTAATGGTTTTTAGAGACTTTATCTCTGCATCATGTCTTGAGGTAATGTGTACCCAGTCAATGTGTGGATAGTTGAAATCCCCCATTATTAATTAGTTTTCTATTTTTATAGCCTCTCTGATCTTTCTGAGCATTTCACAATCACCATCACCATCCTGGTCAGGTTGGTAGTATATTCCTACTGCTATAATGTCATTGTTCAAGCACGCAGTGTAGTTATAGCTGTGTCAGACTCGGGATATTAGAGAGACAAGGTGGTTGAAGCAGTATCTTTTATAGGACCAACTTCTGTTGGTGAGAGACAAACTTCCGAGCCACACAGAGCTCTTCTTCAGGTCTGGGGAGGCAACTTCTGCTGTCACAGCAAAATGCAAGGCAGAACAGATTGTTTAGCATAAGAAGTTAGCGCATATTGTAAGGGGGACATGCTGAATCCTACCACCCCCCACTGGAACCCTTATGGAGTTCCAACAGAAAACTAGAACCCAAGATTTCCTGAAAGAACTATTTCCTGAACCCCCACTTCTGGTCTTGAAACAATCTCTCCATGCTCATCATCAGAAGCAAGCTCCCCACAGACCAGGACACACCAACTCAAAGTCGTCCCAGACCCTGCCAGAACAATAGATGCAAATATTCATATGAGCAAAGCTTCACTCACAGGAACATTCATAATATAAATAAACAATTAAATTAAATTGAATCAAAGGTATGAAATTCTATTAAGAAATTACAAAAATATTAACAAATATTTTCCTCCCTATTCACCGGGCTCTGAGAATATGCTTGGATATATTCCCTCAGCAATTTTCAGAAGCACCCCAGAAGGGAGGAGGATGGTACAAGAGGCAATCTGTCCCCTTCCCCACATAATGTCCCCACCCCCTCATCACCTTCACCAAGAATCCTTGCAACTTTCACAGCCTCAGTCCCACCCTCTGATAACATCACCCCACTTGTACTTCTCTGCTTGTGTTCCCATAGTAACTGCAGATTATCTCACCACCACCACTTGCCACCCTGTGTCTCTCATTTTCACTGGCCAGCCAGCCTTTTGCTTTATACACTTTATTTAATTGCTCTGCCACTACCTTGTTACTGTCTTGGCTGATTATTTCTCCAATTAGAGACAAGGGGAGGGAGGTATAATCTTTTATTGGACTAACTTCATCTGGTGTAAAATAAAAGCTTTCAAGTCTACACAGAGTTCTTCAGGCCCAGGAAAGGTATTCAGAGTGTCACAGCCAAATCCAAGGTGGAGCAGATTGTTGAGCATAAGGAGAGAGCATCTGAGGTGAAGTGAGCAGTTAACACCACAGCAGTTATAGGACAAAGGAGGATTAATGAGTTAGAAATTGTTATAATAAACCATGAATTCAGTGACTTTACTGAGTCCATGATTTTTAGTGTCTAGCAAGTTGTGAATAAAAGCTCCCAGGCTAGTCTTTTGAAGGTGTTGTGCAGGTTTTCTTTGAGAACATGGACTAAGAGGTCAGTTATGGAGTGATTGTCTTGCGAAAAGTGTTCGCCCACAGGTGATAGTAAGTTTTTGTCTTTTATCATTTTTCTGTGTGACTTGATTGTCTCATTTTACCCACATAGTTGTTGTTGTGGCATTTAGTGCACTGGCTGAGGAATACAACATGTTGTGATAGGCATGTGTAGGACATATGGATCCCGAAGGGTGTGTTGTGAGGGATATTGATCAAAGTAGCAGTGGAGATATGTCTGCAGGTTTTGCCTCTGTCGTTCTGGCAGGGTCTGGGGCTTCTTTGAGTTGATGCATCTTGGTCTGTGCAGAGCTTGCATCTGATGATCGTGTGGCTGGGAGGTTGTTTGAAGGTGAAAAGTGGAGGTTCAGGAAAGATTTCTTTCAGAATTGGGTCCTCACTGAGTATAGATTGTATTTGGTTGATGATATGCAATATGGGTTCCACTGTGGGATGGTAGGTGTCAAGTAGAGGAGTGCGGTTCATGGTTTGTTTGTTCTCCCTCCCCTCCTCCCGTACTGAAGCAGATTCTCTCAGGGTGTTTGGGTGGGCCTTCCATGATGAGGTCTCCTTCTCTGGTGGAGTTTAATGAAGGTGGTTTTGAGTGAGGTAAATTGTGTTTCCTGTGCTTTCTCCAGTTGTTTTATTTGGACTCACTCATTGCATTTATTGAACTTTTTCTAAATAATTTCCCTGTAAACCCACTACCCATTGGGCATTACTTCTCCATCATACTGACCTCTGCTCTTACCCTCATACTCTACTTAGCTTTCCCATTTACTTTGTCATCAATCAGCTCCATATCCTGATCCTTCTACTCTCCATATTTCTCATGTCCAAACAAATTGATCTCTCCCTTCTGTCATTGATTTCTCACCCACACATATCCCTGTCCCACTTCAACATCCTCCAAAGACTCCTCCTTGTCTCTAGCAACATCTCCCCCAACACTGTACCTGTCTTAATCCATGCAGTCTCCATCCCCACCCCCATCCCTAAGGGCCTTCCCTCAGATTTCATTCCCATCCCAACACTGCCCCCTACATTGCCCCTCTTTTCCTTGTCTCTGGAATGCAACTGTCCCCATCATCTCTTGATCCCTTCACCTATTGGCTCTCATCAAAACCTGAATATGTAGCTCTGACATTGCTTCTGCAACTACTCTCTCATGGCAGCCTCTCCTTGCATAGCCCTTGACCCAAGTCATCCCATTAGATCTCCGCTGACCGTGTCCTATTCACCTTGAACCAAGGGTGAAAATAAGCCAATACAGGCCAGTACGGTGTACCAGTAAAAAAAATGTGGTGGGCATACTGGTGAGAAAGTGGCTGAAGCATTCAGAACCGGCTTATTTTCACATCTTTTGGCTGTATAACAGCTTAAACTCAGCTAATAAAAGCCTGAATAGTGAAAACTCACTCTGTCACATTTCTCTCCCTCCTCCTCCTCTGGCCAGGCTGTGGAAGTCTGCTAGGCTCGGCATTTCACCCCCGCCTTGCACTCAGCAACAGCTGCGGCTCCTCTCCAGCTTGCAGCGGGGAGGATGGGGACTGTCTAACGGAGAAGCCCAGGGCACCTGCATAACAGCTTAAACTCAGCTCTGTCCATGGTTCGACCTGCAGGATTAGGGGCCATTTCTGGCATACTTGTTTAAATCACAGTTGTTGGTGAATTCTGCCCAGTACACAAACACAATTGGAAATGGGGATCATATCCGAGTTCAAGTCTATCACTCTTCATCAGAGGATGGATGTGATGCCCAAACTACTTGCAGATCCTTGTTGAAATGCTACTTTAAAAAAATGGGGAACGTGGTGGGAATATGTGTCATGATGATGGGAGCTTATTTTTTGGCAAATGAATTTTGCTAAAGCAACAAAAGAATCACAGGAAAAACAATTAGCCTGATAGACAAAACCACGAAGAGATCGGAGGGGAAAACTGGATGTTTAGGGAAATTATTGTGCCACCTTTGAAAGAAAAAATAGTTTCCATTCCACCCTATTTATATATTGAATTACACACCTGAAATGTAGTTAGGACATATGGGTGCAATCTCAGATCTCTTTCTGTGTTTGTGTCCTGCGGAGGCTGAAATTGACAAAAAATTCTCTAAGTATCTTGTATATGTCATGAAGGCTATTCTAGTTGTCCTTCAATCACTTCTCCTTCACCCTACTACTAGCCACCCATTGGTGTACCCCCTACACCCTTTTATGCACCTGGAAGATTAAACAATCCTTGAGATCTGTTAACTTACTAGGAAATAGGGAGGGTCTAGGCGGGGCACTGCTAGGCATGGCGCAGCACAGCCCCTTGCCACCTGTCCCCTAGCTGGCTGTGGCTTTTGCCTCAGTTACTTACTCCTTGGAAGACTCAGACCAGTGCTGGGGCATACATATACATACTGTCCTTGTTCAAGCAATCAGCCATCCATTCTAGAGGCCGGGAGCATTCTCCAGGTGCACAGCCCAGGACTCTGGAATGGGGAGAGCCCCAGCACCCTTTTGGGAGCACGAGGGGGGAGACAGTGTTTCCGCAGCTAACACCTTGGGAACAGGCAAGGTCTGGCTGGGTGCCACCAGCTCGTCTGTAGGCACCCAGCATTTGGGTTGCTACTTAATCAGGTCCTGTCCCAAGGGGGCTGTTGGTCCTACCGTGATCCATCCATATGGGGCATATATGTACATTTAGAACCTATGTGGATCAGAGAGATAGATGTAGATCTGTCAAGCAAGACCAGAAGATTTTATGTTCACAGGAAGATGTTCACGTGGTTGTTCTAAACGTTAGCTTTTGAGTGCCATATTGCCACATGGTAACCACACTTGCTTGCTTCTTATTGATCAAGTCTTGTCAGGTGTGCAATTTACAGTAGGAGAACAGTAAGTGGGGAAAAATGCCACCTAAGAAGCTACACATTCAACAGAGCCTAATGGGTATGTTTAAACATAAATGTGAGGAAGTGGGGGGTTGTCAGTCAAAAAGAACAGCAACAAATGAAGAAGCTGAAACTAGTCATCCACAGGGAAAGAACGCGGACACTTTTACACCTTTGTCATGTGGTGAGCCGCAGCCACCACAAAGAGAAGAGACAAATGAAACTGCTGAATTGCTGGGTAAGAAAACTGACACTCCACCACCATACCCTGCTGTGTGGTCAAAAATGCAATTTGAGGAGTTCAAAAATAAAATCCTACTGGCTTTCTGCTTCGGGCAGTAAACTTCAGTGCACAGTATGTCATGATGTTTCTGATTTGAAGCTGCATTCTGCAAGAGGGTTTAACATCTCTCCAAACTGGGCCTCTTGTGAAATATCCTGCTACAGAAAGAATAAAGAGACAGAGCTGTCTTCCCTTTGCAAAAAAATAAATGAACATAAGAATTCTGAAGCTCACATGGAGGCTGAAAAAATTCAAGCCATGGTTAAACAAGAAACTCTTCTTAATCTGAATGTTAAAAGTGAAGATGCGGCATTTGAAACTACTGCTCATTTATTCCAAACAGCCTACTACATTGCCAAAACAAATCGACCACTCAGTGACCATGAGAGCCTGATTGACCTACAGCAAATCAACAGAATTGAAATGGGGTGTTTGTTGCATAGTAGAACAGTTTGTGGAGACATAATCAATCATATAGCCACTGAAATGAAAAAGAGAATTGTCAACAAAATCATCAACAATAAGTAAAAAATTACAAAACTTGTCGATGAATTGACTACTCTCGCTGAAAACTCGACTCTCATCATTTTTTTGAAAGCCAGTAGAGATGGAATTATGAGGCCACTTACATTTCCTCTGGACTTGATTGAGCTGCAAAGTGCAACAGCAGCAGCCATTAAAGGGGACATTTTAAAATGCTTGCTGCATTGTGTGTTCACTAAAGAACTATTATTGGAAGTGTTGATCAGCTTTTGTAGTGACAGCGCAAATGTAATGTTAGGAGTCAAAGCTGGTGTTGGAAAACTACTACAAATGGACTTTCCTAATGTGATATTATGGTATTGCCTCAACCACAGATTGGAACTTGCTGTTGATGAAGCTTTAGAAGTCACTGGAGGTACAAATGACTTTAAGGCTTTTTTGGATGCATTATATTCCTTGTACAGTCAATCAACAAAAAACTCTTGTGAACGGAGTGCTTATGGCAATGAATTACACATTGTACTTCAAAAAATCAGTAAAGTGTTCAATTTAAGGTGGGTGGCGTCAACATGGAGAGCAGTCAGTGCAGTCTGGCAAACATACCATGCCTTGCCAAAACACTTCAAGGCAGCCTCACAAAACCAGTTGAGAGTCGGAAGCAAACATCTTAAATTTCAAGGACTTCACTCAAAGTTGTGTTCTGTAAATTGTATCAGAAACCTTTCTTTTATGCTGGATGTGCTGACAGAAGTGAAGAACTTGTCTGAGATGTTACAAGAACGAGCATGACCGGTCCAAAAGCAGTCAATCTAATGAAAACATAATTCAAAAGTATTGAAAGTCTAAAAACAGACCCAGGAGTTCACTCTGAACAAGCTCAGAAGGCTGAGCAATCTATGGTGTTCAAAAACAGCAAACTAAAGGGCGCTGGAAAAAGCACCAGAATCAACTCATCTCAATTCATTCAAGTGGTCGACGACAGGAGAACAAAACTATTCACAACTGCCTCAAACAAAGCCAATCAAAGCACATGCAAAGAAAGGGATTCTGATTATAAGAACTTAATTAACAATTTGTCATTTTTGAATCATGAAAAATGTCAAGAGAATCCAGAGAATCCCCATTTTGGAGAAAAGGAAATTAGAGCATTGGCTGACCAACTGAGAATCAATCAACAGGAAACACACTTGGGATCTGTGGAATTCAAGGCTTCTGGAGGAAAAAAATGTTCTGGAAAACTGAAAAACTTGTCCTTGCAATGGACACCCTGCAAGCAATGCTGACTGCAAAAGGGGATTCAGTGCAATGAACAACATCATTACAGTGAAATGGACCGCACTTACCACTCATCATGTGGCAGACTTACTATTCATTTCATGTGTGGGACCTCCTTATACTCAGTGAAATCCTATGCCATATGTAAAATAGTGGCTTGGAAAGGGCCGATGTGTGCATATTCATCTCAAGGCATGGCACGAAAACAGGGAGAGCAGTGAGATCAGCTGTACTGGCCAATGTGTGAATTTCTATAAGGTTGTTCCAGTCCCATCCATGGATGCCCCTTTCTTGCCCCCGCTCACACCTTCCATGTGCCAGGACTGAGCTGGGGGCTGGGGAGGATTTGCTGTGGGTTCCCCTTGGAGCTGCCCCCCACCCACCACATGCCATCACTGTGCGTGTTGCTGTCACGTGCTGCCCCCGGACCTCCGTCTCCTCCGCTCCCTGCCTGGTGGCCCCTGTGCACAGCTCCCTCCCGCAGCCTGGCAGAGCAGCAGCTGCTGAGTCTGGAAGTTTTCCTGAGGACACCATTAAACAGCAACCCAAAAGCTGGGTGCCCACAAACATGCTGGCGGTGCCCAGCCAGACTTTGCCTCTTGCAGAAGTTCCCGAGGTGTTAGCGGGAAACACTGTCTCCCTCCGCCCCTCAAAAGCACACCGGTGTCCTCTCCACTCCAGAGTCGTGGACTGCATGCCTGGAGAATGTTCCTGGCTGCTGAAATGGGTGACCACTTCCTTTGCACAAGGACAGTATGTATGTGTCACAATGCAGCTGCCACCAACAAGCAGTGACCCCAGCAACCAGCCCTTACCAGCTGCTGCCTGCAGAGAGCCAGCAGCTGCTGCTGCACCTGGCACTGGCCTGGGTACACCAAGGAGTAAGTAGCTGAGGCAAAAACCACAGCCAGCTAGGTTGACAGGGAGCAAGAGGCTGCGCTGCACCATGCCTAGCAGTGCCCTGCCTAGACCCTCCCTATTTCCTAGCAAGTTAATAGATCTCAAGGATTGTTTAAACTCCTGGGTACATCAAAGGGTGCAGGGGCACACCAATGGGTGTCTAGTAGTAGGGTGAAGGAGAAGTGAATGAAGGACAACTAGAATAGCCTTCATGACATATACAAGATACTTAGAGAAAAATTTGTCAATTTCAGCCTCAGCAGGACACAAACAACACAGAAAGAGATCTGAGATTGCACCCATATGTCCTAACTACATTTCAGGTGTGTAATTCAATACATAAATAGGGTGGAATGGAAACTATTTTTTCTTTCAAAGGCAGCACAATAATTTCCCTAAATATCCAGTTTTCCCCTCCGATCTCTTTGTGGTTTTGTCTATCAGGCTAATTGTTTTTCCTGTGATTCTTTTGTTGCTTTAGCAAAATTCCTTTGCCAAAAATAAGCTCCCATCATCATGACACATCTTCCCACCATGTTCTCCATTTTTTTTTAAAGTAACATTCCAATGAGGATCTGCAAGAAGTTTGGCCATCACATCCATCCTCTGATGTGGAAGGATAGACTTAAACTCGGAATGGTTGCAGATTCCCATTGAATTTGTGTATTGGATCCAAGGCAGAAAAAAAAAAAACAACAACCATGAAATAAACAAGGATGCCAGAAATGGCCCCTAATCCTGCAGGTTGACCCATGGACAGAGCTGAGTTTAAGCTGTTATGCAGGCACTCTGGGCTTCTCCGGCAGCCAGTTCCCTCCTCCCTGCCACAAGCTGGAGAGGCACCATGGCTGCTCCTGAATGCAAGGTGGGAGGGAGGCACCGAGCCTAGCCACCTTCCGCAGCCTGGCCAGAGGAGGAGAGAAATATGACAGAGTGAGTTTTCACTTTTTAGGCTTTTATTCCAATATTGAAGTTTTATTAGAGACAGTATTGGTAGTAGTAGCTTTAATTTCTATATCAAAGTCATGCAAAGGGATCCATGAAGTTAAGTGTGTAAGAGAGGTGGTTTGCTTGCAATATGACTGTACCGGTAAGAAATGTAAGTTACTTTCACTCCTGCCTTGAACTCCCTTCATCTCCTGGTCCTTGCTGAAATCTCATTTTCCCCGCTCTTACAGTTACCGTATTTAACAGTGGTCTCTCCTTCTCACATTCTTCACCCTTTGACAACCCCAAGTAATGTGTGGGAAATCAGGCTTTCCCTCTCCCACTCCCTCTACTTCCAACCTATCTCTTCTCTTCCTTTCCACCCTTTCTCTTTGATTTTGCAACTCTCCTTCTGACTCTATACCTCTTTCCTTTCAGATAGCTGTAAATTACCACTCCCATGGTTCCTCCTTGTCAGCCTTCCTTTATGATTTTATCATCTCACTCTTCCTCCACTCGCAACCACTGACTTTCAATCTGAGCAACTTCAGCTGTCACATAAACATCCAATCTAACCCTTCTTCAACCTCCTGCTTCCCTGCTCTCATCTCCATGTTTGACTTTCAACTCTCCTATTGACCAAAATAGCTGTTTATTCAACATTATGATGAGTGGCCATTGCTTTCTCATGGATTTCTCATTAGCTGAGTTCCCTCTCTCCGATGACTGAGTCATCTCCTTTGGCATCATCCATCTGCCTCCTGATGCCTACAAGGTATTTCCTGGACTTTTATTCCATCAATGAATACGTATACATGTGTGTATATTAATTATATTAGAGCAGTATTTCTAGGGAGTGTAAAAATATTAACAAGCCTATCAGGAGTGTAATGTGGCCAAATATAACTGTATCCAAGGCATACTCAGCACTTTATTTCACCCGATATAACAAGTTGATTACCCTGTATGGAAGCACACAGAAAGTACAATTAATTATTACACTAATGTGTTTCTGCTTCCTAAATATTAGGAACCTTTCACCCATTCAAAAAGGAAATGGCCTTTCTGTGGTTAATAAGAATGACCAATAGTGCTCTATTTTCCATATTCCATTATTTAAAATATTCAAGGAATATCTTTCATTTTAATTAAAATATCTTCAAAGCCAAGTGTTTAGTAATTTGTGTTCTTTGATTCAGTTCAGGATGACCCATGTTGGAAATAACCTGACCATTTAAGTATAATTGGCAGTTATGTCAATAATGGATTAAGAATTCATGGAATAGAGAATGACTCATCTATCTATGTAAAAACATATTTAAATATTGTAGTATATAGGAATTGGATATTATCCCTTTGAATAGTCTGAGAGTCCTCCAGTGGCACTCACTGTCTTCTACTTTTCAGAAGCTACCAGAACACAGCCAGAGCAGAAGTTTACATAGGTAGCTAGTCGTTGCATGTTGTGTATAGTTAGTAAACATGGTTATCTGCAGTGTAAAGAGCAAAAGACTCTACCTTGCCTTGCCTAACCTATCTAAATTATTGCTTGGAGAGAAAAGTACCAACAATACCAAACTGTCCCTCAATCTAGCTGATTTCTTGTAAGTGTCATTTAGAGGTGTGTTTGAGGAGAAGAGGGTAATGGCATTGGGATCAGTTCAAGGAGAGCATTCCTTGCGTAAGGTCCAGTGTGCAAGAAAGCACAGAATGTCTGAGTAAGAAGCTGATAAATGGTCAGATAAGTTTAGAATCATTGGAAGATCAGAGGAAGTGTGCGTGTTTGCAGGGGAGCAGGTGGCAATATGATGATTCTAGAGTAGAAACATGATGGTAAGTTGTGAAGGGCTTTGAATATTAAGATGGGTACTTGAATGTGCTGCAGTGAAACAGGGATGTTAGTGGAAGGCAATAGGATCAGAGTGGCATGTATGGAAGATAAATTTAGAAACTGTATTTTGAATGGAATGCATAGGATGGATGTGAGTATCAAGGGGGCCAGAGAGGAGGACATGGCAGTAGTAAAAATGGGAGATAAGAGCCTGGATGAGAATTTTAATTGTTTGGACAGAAAGAAAGCAGTGGATTTTAAAGTTAATATGAAGAAAGAAACAGTAAGATTTATGTATAGACTGGATGCGTGTGTCAGGAGAGAGAGAGGAATTAAAAATGAACTATAGGTTATGGACTTGATTATCAGGTAAGATGGGGGTATTTTCAGTGACAGAAAATGTGAGCGAGTAGGGTATTGGAGAAAAAACTCGGAGTTCAATTTTGGCTATGTAAAGCCAAGGTAGGACATCCAGGAGATGTCATAGGCTGAGAAATTAATGGAGTTTCTTTAGTGGATGTAGAGTTGTCAAGTGTTTTGGCACAGTATAGGTTGACCCTACATCTTGGGATAGTCCCTTTTTTAAGCCCTGTCCTGGCCATCCCAATTTCTTTATCAGAAATGTGCATTTGTCCCATTTGCTCTTGCCAACTGATAAAGTTAGCAAGAGCAAACAGGACAAATGCCCACTTTTGTCAAAAAAAGTTGGGTGCGGTGCAAAGGAACCCTCCTGGGGCAAACGGAGATGCCAGCCTGGCAGGGAGAAGGAGGTTGGGCTGGCGGGGAGCGGGAGGAAGGGTTCCAGTGTGTGCAGGGGCCAGCAGGGTTCCAGCAACCAGCAACAGCCTCCAGCAGGGGGCCAGCAGGGTTTGAGTGACTAATGGGTAGTGACAGCCTTGAGCGATGGGGCCGGCAGGGTTTGAGTGACCAGTGACAGTCTGAGCAGGGCATACCTTCACCCTGGGGGAGGAGGGGAGGGAGAGCCTTAGGCCAACCCCGTGTGGTGTCCCTTCTTCCCATTGGGAAATATGGTCACCGTAGCACAGTAACCCCAGATGTTCAATCACCTTGTCATAACACCCATTAAAGCAGGCAATATCCTAGGGGGCTTCCTTTATTATTTAATTTAAAAAAGTTTATTGAGCTTTCAAAACACACTGTTTAACGAAATTTCCCAAACTCAGTTGCTGGCTTATGTATTTCCTTTGATATTTTGAAAATGAATTGGAAGTTCCTTATCACTTTGCATTTTATTTATTTTGTTAAATGTTAATTGTTGTCATTTATTTTAAAATGATAAATACAATAAAAATGCGTAACACAACTGCAGCGAACAGGAAAAGAATACAATAACAGAGGTATTTTTGTTGTTGATGTTTGCAGAGCTACAATACTAGTCTTTTTAGGTACAATTTAAAAACCATTTTCCCAGAATGATCTTGGGAGATAGATAGATAGATAGATAGATAGATTTTCTCAGCTAAATGGAAGTTCTGTGCCTTCTCTTTTCATGGAAACAATTAAAAATTGGATATGAAAATAAAACGTATTTTGCTTTGAAAGCGACTAGTGTATGCTTGTTCCCAGTAGTGGGAATGTTTTATATATTTAACACTAGGACTGGATACTCTTAAGGAAACTGTATGATAAGTTTTTTTAAAACTGTAACAACATTAGGAAAAGCAAATGTAGGACATAATGCTGCAAGCTGAATTAGGACCTCTGCTCCCATATAAAGCCCTACTGAAGTCAAAAGGACAGTATGATATTGCTTGATTAGCAAAGTACTTTGGATTGCTTTAAAAACAGCATAAAGAAATCATTAGTTTGCTATAACATTTCACTGGGAGTGATAAATGTTTAACTATTGTTGGGGCTTTCAGTTGCTTTTCCCACTGCTTTATACAACAAAACTTGTGAGGCTATTCTGCTGTCCTTGGATATTATCTCTTGAAAAGCTAAAAGGTTTTTGCTGAAATTTTACTTTTCCGCTCTTCATCACTTATCAATTGATGTTAAACTGTTTTTAAATGTAACATCTCTATGCATAACATTGGCATGGAAATACATTAAGAAATCCAGTCACCATCTTTTATTAACTAAGCACAGTATCAGCTTGTTATGCTTATTTTACCACTTTGACAAACTCCATTTAGGCATGTACTTACGTACTTTGTTGAATCGGGGCCTCAGTTTGTAGCATTTAGCTCTTTCCTTTTGGGAACCTGATTCAGCAAAGTACATGAGCACATGATTAAATTGATTCCTATTCAGTGGAGCTTAACCATGTGCTTGAAGTAAAGAATATACTTAAGTACTGTCCTGAATAGGGATGCTATCCTGAATTGAAACCTCACTATCCTGTCCTCGTCTGTTTCTTGCCATTCTTAACCAGTTTGCTGCCTCTCTGTAACCTGCTCCAGGGTAACCCCAAAACATTTTTTTTTAAAACAAAGCAATTCTTTACTGATAGTCCCATATGTCTGTATGTAGAGAACATAGGCCCTGATCATACAAACACTTATGCACATGCTTAACTTTATCACATTGCAAAGTTATGCACATGCATAAATGTTTGCATGACTGGGGCTATAATTGGCAGCTGATGATTGTCTGCTGATCAAAATATATGTGTCTGTGTCTGTCTGATTTAGCATTTAATTTATTTTCAAGTGATTTGATATAAAAGTGCAATAATCAGCCAAAACATTCCCAAGACAAGCAGCAGCCAACTTTGGACAGTCAAATATTTGGCTGGGATCATGAGACCATTTCAGTCAAGCTGCTCTCTGACCCTTCTCACAACTTTTGTTTTTTTCAATGTATTTATAAGTAATATTGAAAACTGTGAAATGAGTATTTTTAAGATGAGTTTGAGAACCAGTTTGACTGAAGAGTATCCTCTCCCAAACCCTGCAGTGTGAAAACAACTCACTCAGCTGGAGTCCTGCCACCAAGTCCACCATCAGTCAATAAGTCAGTCAGCCAGTCAGTCAATGTAATCCTTTCTTTGAGGATTTGTTATGTTCTGGTGACCTACCATAAAATGTTGTGCCTCTTGATTTTGGTTGGGAACAGAAGTACCAAAACACTAGGAAAGTGATGACCTTGTGGTACTTCGAGCCTAGTCAAAATTACGGATTGAATTTCATACGAAAGGTTTTGGATAAATATCCAAACTGTTGAATTCTTATCCAAATCAAAGCTAAGCCTTTTGAAATTAGCCCATCGTTAGCATAAATTTTCAGTCAGTGCCAGCACTGATCTGATACATACCAAAATCCTAGAAGTTAAAGGTTGCAAAGTCAGTTACAAATCTCTTGTGTTAGAATGTTTTGTACAGTGTGTAAAGTGAAAGATTATTCAGTGTGCAATAACTGGTCCATAGATCAGACCCTCAGATGATGTAAATCACTGTAGTTCCTTCCACTGACCATTTTTTTCCACTTACAACAGCTTTATTGAAAGAGTGATTACCACAGTTACATAATTAGTTTGAAATCTAGGTAAATGCTGTTTCCATCTTGGAGTTAATTATATCTGAAATGTGTGTGCCAGAAAATAGATTTCCATATACTTAAAATAATCTTTTAACTTTGTTGTGCATGCAAAGCAATGAAATTTGTGATTTTGTTGAAATGCCTGCTCTAGTGATTCATTTATTCATTTTGGTGACCAGGTACAGATCCAGCTTTAGTTTGTGTTAGAAAAAATACAAGATCATTTATGACCAAAAGCGGTTCCCACCCACTGTTGTAAATTCTTGATGAATTGGTTTCTGAAAGATCCATATCAGTGCCTCCCATGGAGATCTAAATAATGCATAGGTTCTTGTTCATTATAATTACTTTGTAATGCCTTGGAGCTCTGAGCATCAATTATTAACATTCTGCCTTTAACAAGGTATGATACTTCATTAGCATAGCCTAACAACTATTCTCTGTTGACATCTGACCCTCTAAAGAAGACAAAGCATCTGCCGAGGACCTTAAAAATACTTACTGACTCTATGGCACATAAAATTTGCATATTATTATTTAGCTACTACTGGCCTACAGAGTTCATGTAACATACTTCCATATAATAGGAATTATGAGAGTTAATTACAGACATATTTGTTGAATAACCAGCTTAATAAAGCACCGGAAGTTTATAACAGTGATGAGCCCGTTTTCATATTAATTTTTCTGAAGGTATTCTAGTGCTCCAAGAGAATGCACTCCTACATAATATATTTTGAAAATTGAATTTTTAAACTTCACTTTAGGGAGTCATTGAAATTTTAGAGTTGGTAAATCTGTCAGGATTTGCATTTCCATCATAAAAGTGTTCATGTGCAAGTGTTATTATGTCTGTTCTTGGTATTACCGAAACATCATATACCTACACACACAATGTTCCAGTTCCTTGTAGATGAATAGATTGTTCTCTGATTCAAGCAGACTTTCATTTGCAACAGATTACTGATGTGATCAAAAGGATGCAAAATAATATTTACAAGAGATGAGCTTGGATTTTTAAAAAAAAAACTTATTTACACTTGAGAGGATAACACATTGAAAAAAGGAATGTATTATAAAATGATAGAGAGAAGTTCAAAATAAGAAAAAAAAAACAATTGTTATAGGAACTTGTGGTCCTCAGGATTTATTCACTAAGTATTTTTATGTTATATCCGAAAAAAGCCATTTGAACAACAACAATAATATTAGTTAATTAGAAACCTGTTGCTGATATTGTCTTTGCCTGATAATAGGCCTTATTACTAACTGCCTGGCTTGTGAACTACAGAATAAACACCAGATTTGTAGTGTATTATTGAAGGCACGTGGAGCTTATTTTTAACTTCATGTACACTCAAAACACACAGGCCCCAATACTGCAAGTTGCTCTACACTGTCAAGCCCCTGAATCCATGAACGGTTTCTTTGAGTTCACGGGCACAGGTGATTGCCTGGATAGAGCAGGATCACGGCTTTAGACTGCATGCCAGAATATCCATTGGCTTATTTTGTAGCCCATACGTTGCTTTGAACCTTTAGTACATTGTCATTAATTGACAATACCCTGTTTTCATGGGCTTCTTATATATTTTTATTGTATAATGTAATATGTCAATCGGGAGGAAAAAGGGAGGGTTTTTGTTGATATTCCATCCAATATGCTTCAGTCATTGAGACTTACTTCTATTCTCCATTTCAAAAATGTGCAAATGCATATATGTTAAAAAAAGAAAAAAAAGAAAAAAAAAAGAAAAAAAAGCTGGTGCAGGTAGCAGCATCTAAAGTTAAGGCTTCCCAACACAGTTTTGAGTGCTTGACTTTGCAAACTTAAAGTAGCCTTTTGTATTTCATGTGTAAAAAGAGTTCCATACAAAGTTGAGACGCTAAGATATAGAACCTGTAAGACAGAAAATTATGACGCAATCTTAAGAGTGGTGTTTGATGCTGTGAAACCATAATTATATTTATTAAGGTCTGATAGAGAGAGAAACAATTCAGAAGCTGTCCCTACTGCAGGAATATTTTCTTTGGTAATTTCCTGGTCCTTTCTAACTCTTCAGTTCAGAATTGATCTTTAATAGGAACTTCCCCCAACAGCCCTTACTGTACATTTAGCAGGGCCAAGCATTTGCAACCTAAAGTGACAATTTTGTAACAGCATCTCTTTCTCTCTCTCCCCTCAGATGTAGTATATATTCTTAATTCCTGTTATGTTTCCCCCATCTTATCTTTTCTTTTTTCATAGATTCATAGAATTTAAGACCTGAAGGGACCATCATGATCATATAGTCTGACCTCCTGCATATCGCAGGCCTCACCCACCCACTCCTGCAGTAGGTTCATAAATTCTGGCTGTGTTACTGAAATCCTCACATCTTGATTTAAAGACTTCAAGTTACAGAGAAGCCATCATTTACTCTAGTTCAAATCAGCAAATCACCCATACCCGTTGCTGCCGAGGAAGGTGATATAAACCCTTCAGGTCTCTGCCAATCTGACCTGGGAGAAAATTCCTTCCCAACCCCAAATATGGCTATCAGTTAGACCCTGAGCATATGGACGACATCTACCAACCAGATACCTGGGAAAGAATGCTCTTTAGTAACTCAGAGCCCTCCCCATCAAGTGTCCCATCTCTAGCCATTGGGGATATTTGCTAACAGCAGATGCAGATGGGCCATATGCCATTGTAGGCAACCTCATTATACCATCCCCTCCATAAACGTATCAAGCTCAGTCTTGAAAATGCTAGGTTTCTTTTCCCCCACTACTCCCTTTAGAAGAATGTTCCAAAATTTCACTCCTCTGATGATTAGAAATCTTTGTCTAAGTTCAAGCCTGATCTTGTTGATGGCTAGTCCATTTGTTCTTATTGTTTTCCTAAGGACAATGGTCCATTCTCTCTCTCTCTCTCTCTCTCTCTCTCTCACTCTCTCACGCACACACACACACACACACACACACACACACACACACACACAGTGTG
This sequence comes from Lepidochelys olivacea, assembly GCF_965140295.1. Lineage (NCBI taxonomy): Eukaryota > Metazoa > Chordata > Testudines > Cheloniidae > Lepidochelys > Lepidochelys olivacea. The sequence continues at coordinate 176,145,568 of NC_140411.1, forward strand.
AGTGTTGGGGACTGGAATGTATTGTTCCAGTTCAGAGCTAAGTTATACATTTTGGCTCTGATTCCCAACCTCCCTGAGGTCAGGCTAAGTGAGCTTTGATTTGAGCCCTGTGATTATACAATATTACATCTGTCATAAATATAAAGGGAAGAGTAACCACCTTTCTGTATACAGAACTATAAAATCCCTCCTGGCCAGAGGCAAAACCCTTTCACCCGTAAATGGTTTAGAAGCTGAGATAACCTCGCTGGCACCTGACCAAAATGACCAATGAGGAGACAAGATACTTACAAAGCTGGAGGGAAGGGGGAAACAAAGGGTCTGTCTGTCTGTGTGATGCTTTTGCTGGGAACAGATCAGGAATGCAGGTCAGAACTCCTGTAAAGAGTTAGTAAGCAATCTAGTTAGATATGCGTTGGATTCTGTTTTGTTTAAATGGCTGGTAAAATAGGTTGTGTTGAATGGAATGTATATTCCTGTTTTTGTAATTTAAGGTTTTGCCTAGAGGGATTCTCTGTTTTGAATCTGATTACCCTGTAAGGTATTTACCATCCTGATTTTACAGAGGTGATTCTTTTACTTTTTCTTGAATTAAAATTCTTCTTTTAAGAACCTGATTGCTTTTTCCTTGTTCTTAAGATCCAAGGGTTTGGGTCTGTGTTCACCTATGCAAATTGGTGAGGATTTTTATCAAGCCTTCCCGAGGAAAGGGGGTGTAGGGATTGGGGGAGGGGGTATTTGGGAGGGAAGACGTCTCCAAGTGGGCTCTTTCCCTGTTCTTTGTTTAACACGCTTGGTGGTGGCAGCATAGGGTTCAAGGACAAGGCAAAGTTTGTACCTTGAGGAAGTTTTAAACCAAAGCTGGTAAGAATAACCTTAGGGGGTCTTTCATGCAGGTCCCCACATATGTACCCTAGAGTTCAGAGTGGGAAATAACCTTAACAACATCCATGGTGGTAATGATATATGCTGAGAGAACACATACTGGTAGTGTTATATCATGCTTTTATCACCATGAGTTTGTGATGACCTCATCGCTCTCTTGTGGTAAAGCCAAGACTGAATGATGCAAGTTGTACAAAACAAGGGCCAGTGAAACCTTTACACCATATCACCATGTTTTCTGCTGCATATTTTACAGGAAAATTGTTAGAAATTTCCTAATTTATTTTAGATTATTTTACTGGCACTGTATTTTATATTCATTCAGTTGTACTGCCAGGCTATCTTACTGGCATAAATCCAACTATTCAGATCTTGAAGGAAAAGAAAAATGATAACCAATACATTTTAGAAACCCCTTTATATAAAAATGCTCCAAATACAAGTTAAATAGTGCTACTCTGAAACTAAGATTGACACAGTTTTGTCAGTCTCCCTAAGGAGATTGTGCTGTCCTGAAGGAGAAAACTTTGAAGAGCAAATTATCAAGAATATACACATCATCCAGAAACTTTCACAAAGTGATGCAAGAAATATATCTGGAATCCTGGGAAAAGATTCTTCAAATGAATATTTCCAGTTATCACTGTAGTAAGATCTATAAATTTTGGCTGCTTCAAGTTGCTAAAGTGTGTGAGATAGCACTCTCAGTTGTATTTAGCTTTTGCATGACCACAGCAAACTTAATAAATAGTTCCATCTTCCAGGAGTGCAGGAAACAGTGTAAGGAAAAAGATTATTTTCTAAATCATTTGGTGACTCTATCCTTTTATTATGAATTTTTGGATGCTAGTAAAAAAGAATCTCCCAAATTATTGGGGATAGTATTATCCCTACCTCCCAGATCTTTGCATTGAGCTCTTCACTCCTGTTTTGGAAAGAAAGGATCTAGTACATCTGTTAATGCCCTTACATCTGCCTATTATGGAAGAGCTAACTCACCTCAAAAGATGGCTACAACTTTACTCTGTAATTTTGCTACTATTTTAAGATTCTGGTTAAAATAATCTAATGAAGCTAATGAACCCAGATAATTTTGATTTAAAAGAAGAATTTTTTTTTTTTACTTCTTAGCCTATAGTTTAGTCTGACATGGTTTTGTCTCCCACATACTCTCTATGCCATGTTCTGAGTCCTGTTCATTGCAGAAATACCATTGCTTGACTGTACCTTTACTTCAACTTAAATGGCAGTTATACCTAATTGTTATATCTTTCCGTAACACAGTATCATTGCTGATTTATGGGGATGCTTCTAGCTATTTTACTCCTATTCACTTTTCCCCTTTTATTTCTTTGTTGTTGTTGTTTTTAATAGAATAGTTGTTTCTAGTACCCAGAAACTATTCTATTTTAATAGAATAGTTGTTTCTAGCACCACTCAAGTGGTGAATATCCCGTTACAGGCTGTTATCTGATAATCTGAAAAAAAAATCAAAATGCTATCTGAATTGTTAATAGTATTCAAAAGCAGATTACATGTAGGTAATTATTATTTGAAATTTAAAATCTTTTTTCCCTTTGGGACAGTGAAGGAAGCCATTACTTTCTTAGCAGAAAATAAAATAAATGCTAGTTTGTTTACTTTTGTGTTTGTTTTTTACAGAAGTAATATCACTGGAAGGCAAATATTGTATTTATATTCCAATTTTTAATATCTGCCAAAAATCTCATTGTCTAATACAAATTTTAATGCTAAATAAAATTAGCTCAGAAAGCCAATATCAATTAAGATAGCAGGCTTCCAAGAAAAAAAGTGCAATAAGCTTTTGAAAATAGCTATAGTAATCAGACATTAAAGTAACATCTTTCCAATGCCTTACCCCTTTGGATGATCATCAACAGTCAGAAAGTAGGGATTTAACCAAACTTTCTGTAATTCATTGAAGAATAACCTCTGTCTAAACCCTGTATTCTGATGGAGTGATTGATTTTTTTATAGTAACTCATATCGGTATTTTTACAGTTCATTGTCAGTTCATTAATTGTATAAATTGTGTGCTTTGAAAGGTAACTAATTCTGAACTTTCAAGTTTCTATCAAAGCTCCACCCACAGATATCCTGTATAACACAAGCTTTTGCACATGTGGGGAAATTGAAGTTTGCAAGTTTGCCAATTAAAACAAAAAGAAAGACAACAGTATGTGAACCATTACTAGCTTTAGGGGACAGGATTTTGACTGGGATTTTAAAGTCCTCCAACCCTTAAAGACTCTTGGAAGTCTGCAATAGATATTGCAATAGATATTGTATGGGGGAGGTTTAGATTGGATATTAGGAAAAACTTTTTCACTAAGAGGGTGGTGAAACACTGGAATGCGTTACCTAGGGAGGTGGTAGAATCTCCTTCCTTAGAGCTTTTTAAGGTCAGGCTTGACAAAGCCCTGGCTGGGATGATTTAACTGGGAATTGGTCCTGCTTCGAGCAGGGGGTTGGACTAGATGACCTTCTGGGGTCTCTTCCAACCCTGATATTCTATGATTCTATGATATTGAGGACTATAACATTAGCGGTAGGAATAAGTGCATACTGATACCTATGATAAGACAAAGTATAACTTTTTGTGAGCTTCACCCACTGTCATTTCCCTGTGGCTATGCAATAAAGATCAGTGGTCCTGTGTGTCCCATCCTGATTAGATGTCAGAACAAAATGAAATCTTGGCAAAAATAGGTTTACTGAAGCTACCAGAATCTTTTAGTTTAGAAGGGGGTCTGTCAGACAAGTATTAGAGGAATTTAAAGAGCTTCCAAATTAGCCTGTAAACAAGTTACAATGAAAAGCAATGGGAGAGGCTGAAATCATCCATACTGTACACATGGCAGGCCCAAAAGCATGGGAGATCTCTAGTACTTTCCAGTGAGAGTATGTAGGAGAGAGCAGTAACGCAAACCCCATACATTTACTGTCATGAGACAAATTACCCCAAAATCATGAGATTGGCTTAAAAATCATGACATTTTAAAAAGGTGTTCTCTTTAATTGCCTTCTTGCTGTTGAACCTTTAGGGTTCATGGTTTCAGCCTATTCTCCATAACTATGAGGGCTAGAAATTGTGATGTAGCTAGAACTGCCTGTAAAACTATTTTGTTTTTTTGTTGTAAAAAAATCACACCCTTAATTGAAATAATATCAGTAAAAAAACTGTGGGTAGATGAGACCTTAGACCATGATTCCTCTCCTTTAATTCTGCCCCTACACCCCCTTTCCTGGAGAAGGCTTGATACAAAATCCTCACCAATTTGCACAGGTGAACACAGGCCCAAACCGTTGGATCTTAAGAACAATGAAAAAGCAATCAGGTTCTTAAAAGAAGAATTTTAATTCAAGAAAAAGTAAAAGAATCACCTCTGTAAAATCAGGATGGTAAATACCTTACAGGGTAATCAGATTCAAAACACAGAGAATCCCTCTAGGCAAAACCTTAAGTTACAAAAAGACACAAAAACAGGAATATACATTCCATTCAGCACAGCTGTTTTACCAGCCATTAAACAAAAGGAAATCTAACTCATTTCTAGCTAGATTACTTACTAACTTAAGGAGTTCTGAAGAGCATTCCTGATCTGTTCCCAGCAAAAGCATCACACAGACAGGCAGACCCTTTGTTTCCCCCCTCCAGCTTTAAAAGTATCTTGTCTCCTCATTGGTATTTTTGGTCAGGTGCCAGAGAGGTTTGATCTTAGGGTATGTCTACACTATGAAATTAGGTCGAATTTATAGAAGTCATTTTTTTAGAAATTGTTTTTATATAGTCGATTGTGTGTGTCCCCATACAAAATGCTCTAAGTGCATTAAGTGCATTAACACGGCGGAGTGCTTCCACAGTACCGAGGCTAGCGTCAACTTCTGGAGTGTTGCACTGTGGGTAGCTATCCCACAGTTCCCACAGTCTCCACCGCCCATTGGAATTCTGGGTTGAGATCCCAATGCCTGATGGGGCAAAAAACTTTGTCGCGGGTGGTTCTGGGTACATGTTGTCAGGCCCTCCCTCCCTCCGTGAAAGCAACGGCAGACAATCATTTTGCGTCTTTTTTCCTGAGTTACCTGTCCAGACGCCATACCATGGCAAGCATGGAGCCTGCTCAGCTCACTGTCACTGTATGTATCCTGGGTGCTGGCAGATGCAGTACTGTATTGTTACACACCAGCAACAACCCATTGCCTTGTGGCAGCAGATGGTGCAATAGGCCTGAAAACCATTGCCATTGTGCCCGAGGTGCTCCTGGCCACCTTGGTAAGGTCGGTCAGGAGAGCCTGGGCAGACATGGGAGCAGGGACTAAATTAGGAGTGATTCGATCAGGTAATTCTCTTTAGTCCTGCAGGTAGTCCTATTGTACCATCTTATGGTGAGCAGGCAGGAGATGAGGATGGCTAGCAGTCCTATTGCACCATCTTCTGCAGAGAAGCAAGGAGATGTGGATGGCTTGCAGTCCTACTGCACTGTCTGCTGCCAGCCAAAGATGTAAAAGATAAATGGAGTGGATCAAAACAAGAAATAGACCAGATTTGTTTTGTATTCATTTGCTCCCCCCATCCCTCCCTCCCTCCGTGTAATCAATGGCTGACAATTGTTTTGGTGAGGTCTGTCAGGGGCACCTTGAAAACTTTAATGGAGATTCAGTCCTGCCTGAAATACCAGAGGGAGGGATAGCTTAGTGGGTTGATCAGTGGCCTGCTAAACCCAGGGGTTTGAGTTCAATCCTTAAGGAGGCCATTCTGTGAGAGAGTTGTTTTTGTTTCTCCTTGATGTAAAGCCACCCCCTTTGTTTATTTTAATTCCCTGTAAGCCAACCCTGTAATCCATGTTGTCAGTCGCCCCTCCCTCCGTCAGAGCAACAGCAGACAATCATTCTGCGCCTTTTTTTCTGTGCAGATGCCATACCACAGCAAGCATGGAGCCCGCTCAGATCACTTTGTCAGTTAGGAGCACATTAAACACCACACGCATTATCCAGCACTATATGCAGCACCGGACCCTGGCAAAGTGAAACTGGGCGAGTAGACGACGTCAGCGCGGTGACAAGAGTGACGAGGACATGGACACACGCTTCTCTCAAATCACGGGCCCTGGCAATGTAGGCATCATGCTGCTAATGAGGCAGATTCATGTGGTGGAACACCGACTCTGGGCCCAGGAAACAAGCACAGACTGGTGGGACTGCACAGTGTTGCAGGTCTGGGACTATTCCCAGTGGCTGCAAAACTTTTGAATGCGAAAGGGCACTTTCATGGAACTTCGTGACTTGCTTTCCCCTGCCCTGAGGCGCATGAATATCAAGATTAGAGCAGCCCTCACAGTTGAGAAGCGAGTGGCAATAACCGTGTGGAAGCTTGCAACGCCAGACAGCTACCAGTCAGTTGGGAATCAGTTTGGAGTGGGCAAATCTACTGTGGGGGCTGCTGTGATGCAAGTAGCCAAAGCAATCAAAGATCTGCTGATATCAAGGGTAGTGACCCTGGGAAATGTGCAGGTCATAGTGGATGGCTTTGCTGCAATGGGATTCCCTAACTGTGGTGGAGCCATAGACGGAACCCATATCCCTATCTTGGCACCGGAGCACCAAGCCAGCGAGTACATAAACTGCAAGGGGTACTTTTCAGTAGTGCTGAAAGCACTGGTGGATCACAAGGGACCTTTCACCAACATTAACGTGGGATGGCCTGGAAATTTACATGACCCTTGCATCTTCAGGAACTCTGGTCTGTTTCAAAAGCTTCAGGAAAGGACTTTATTCCCAGACCAGAAAATAACCATTGGGGATGTTGAAATGCCTATAGTTATCCTTGGGGACCCAGCCTACCCCTTAATGCCATGGCTCATAAAACCATACACAGGCACCCTAAACAGTAGTCAGGAGCTGTTCAACTATAGGCTGAGCAAGTGCAGAATGGTGGTAGAATGTGCATTTGGACGTTTAAAAGTGTGCTGGCGCAGTTTACTGACTCGGTTAGACCTCAGAGAAAAGAATATTCCCATTGTTATTATTGCTTGCTATGTGCTCCACAGTATCTGTGAGAGTAAGGGGGAGATGTTTATGGTGGGGTGGGAGGTTGAGGCACCGCTGGTTAGGTGCAGCCAGACACCAGGGCGGCTAGAAGAGCACAGAAGGGCGCGGTGCACATCAGAGAAGCTTTGAAAACCAGTTTCATGACTGGCCAGGCTACAGTGTGAAAGTTCTGTTTGTTTCTCCTTGATGAAACCCCCTGCCCCTTGGTTCACTCTACTTCCCTGTAGCTAACCACCCTCCCCTCTTCCCTTTGATCACCACTTGCAGAGGCAATAAAGTCATTGCTGCTTCACATTCATGCTTTCTTTATTAATTAATCACACAGATAGGGGGATAACTGCCAAGGTAGCCCAGGAGGGGTGGTGGAGGAGAGAAGCACCAGGAGTGGTGGTGGAGGAGGGAAGGACAAGGCCACACAGCACTTTAAAAGTTTAAAACTTATTGAATGCTCGCCTTCTTTTGCTTGGACAATCCTCTAGGGTAGAGTGGCTGGGTGGCCGGAGGCCCCCTCACCGCGTTCTTGTGTGTCTGGGTGAGGAGGCTATGGAACTTGGGGAGGAGGGCAGTTGCTTACACAGGGGCTGTAGCGGCGGTTGTGCTCCAGCTGCCTTTCCTGCAGCTCAACCATACACTGGAGCATATTCGTTTGATCCTCCAGCAGCCTCAGCATTGAATCCTACCTCCTCTCATCACACTGCCTCCACCTTTCAGCTTTGGCCTTCAGCCCACCACTTACTCTCTTCAGTCCACCACCTCTCCTCCCAGTCATTTTGTGCTTTCCTGCACTCTGACATTGTCTGCCTCCACACATTCATCTGTGCTCTGTCAGTGTGAGAGGACAGCATGAGCTCAGAAAACATTTCATCCCAAGTGCGTTTTTTTTCGCCTTCTAATCTTCACTAGCCTCTGGGAAGGAGAAGATCCTGTGATCCTTGAAACACATGCAGCTGGTGGAGGGGAAAAAAAGGGACAGCGGTATTTAAAAAGACACATTTTATAGAACAATGTGTACACTCTTTCACGGTAAACCTTGCTGTTAACATTACATACGTAGCACATGTGCTTTTGTTCCAAGGTCGCATTTTGCCTCCCCCCACCGCGTGGCTAGCTCTTTCCCCCTCCCCCTCCCCGTGGCTAACAGCGGGGAACATTTCTGTTCAGCCACAGGCAAACAGCCCAGCAGGAACGGGCACCTCTGAATGTCCCCTGAAGAAAAGCACCCTATTTCAACCAGGCGACCATGAATGATATCACTCTCCTGAGGATAACACAGAGAGATAAAGAACGGATGTTGTTTGAACGCCAGCAAACATACACTGCAATGCTTTGTTCTACAATGATTCCCGAGTACGTGCTACTGGCCTGGAGTGGTAAAGTGTCCTACCATGGTGGACGGAATAAGGCTGCCCTCCCCAGAAACTTTTTGCAAAGGCTTTGAGAGTACATCCAAGAGATCCACAAATGCCAGGGCAAATTAATCATTAAACATGTTTACTTTTAAACCATGTATACTATTTTAAAAGGTACACTCACCAGAGGTCCCTTCTCCGCCTGGCGGGTCCATGAAGCAGCCTTGGGTGGGTTCCAGAGGTACTGGCTCCAGGTCCAGGGTGAGAAACTGTTCCTGTCTGTTGGGAAAACTGGTTTCTTTGCTTGCTTGCTGTGAGCTATCCAGAACCTCATCATCATCATCTTTCTCGTCCCCAAAACCTGCTTCCATGTTGCCTTCATCTCCATTGAAGGAGTCAAACAACACAGCTGGGGTAGTGGTGGCTGAACCCCCTAAAATGGCATGCAGCTTATCATAGAAGTGTCATGTTTGGGGCTCTGACCCAGAGAGGCCATTCGCCTCTCTGGTTTTCTGGTAGGCTTGCCTCAGCTCCTTAAGTTTCATGTGTCCCTGTTATGGGCCTCTGTCCTTCATGCCCTCGGAGATTTTGACAGATGTTTTGGTATTTTGAAAACTGGAACGTAGTTCTGATAGCACGGATTCCTCTCCCCATACGGTGATCAGATCCCATACTTCCCGTTCAGTCCATGCTGGAGCTCTTTTGCGATTCTGGGACTCCATCATGGTCACCTCTGCTGATGAACTCTGCATGGTCACCTCTGCTGATGAGCTCTGCACTCACCTGCAGCTTGCCACGCTGGCCAAACAGGAAATTGAAATTCAAAAATTTGCAGGCCTTTTCCTGTCTACCTGGCCAGTGCAGCTGAGTTGAGAGTGCTGTCCAGAGCGGCCACAGTGAAGCACTCTGGGATAGCTCCCGGAGGTCAATGCTGTCTAATTGCGTCCACAGTACCCCAAATTTGACCTGGCAAGGCTGATTTCAGCACTAATCCCCTTGTTGGGGGTGGAGTAAGGAAATTGATTTTAAGAGCCCTTTAAGTAAAAAAAAGGGCTTTGTCGTGTGGACGGGTGCAGGGTTAAATCGATTTAACGCTGCTAAATTTGACCTCAACTGCTAGTGTAGACCAGGGCTTAGCTTCTTAACCCTTTACAGGTGAAAGGGTTTTGCCTCTGGCCAGGAGGGATTTTATAGTTCTGTATACAGAAAGGTGGTTACCCTTCCCTTTATATTTATGACATCTACTCTCTGAAAATTTGTATAACAAATTCTAGTTTAAATGTGACATTTTACAAGAGTGTAACATTAAGGTTAAGCAATTAAGAATAGAAAAGAATAATTCAAAAATTAACATTCTTACAACATTAATTAGTCCATAGTGAATAATATCATGTATTCATCACTAGTACTTTAGTTTCCTGCTTTTCTTGTAAAATGTATACGTATAAATTACTGTTTATGGCTTTAAATAATTGTGAATGTTGGGAAAAGCTTAAACTTAATTCCTCAACCATAACATTTTATTAACAGTATTTTTTCATATACACACACCTGTTGTAGGAAAATTAATTAATTATGGAAGAAAGCAGAAAGAATATGAATATCTATATCTATATATAGAGATTTCAAAATTTAGCTCACTGGTAGAAAAGGTCTCCTTTGAACTATATCTGTAGTCCCCTTGGAGTGGAATCAGATTTTAATTAAATGCTTTCAGTATTCATTATCCATTAATAAATCAGACCCCAGCTGTTGAATACTTTTTTAAGATGATAGCTTGGATTATTAGACGTTTACGTTGCTTCTGCTTCTCCAGAACCAGCAACTGGAAAGAGGAGTTTCTGAGACAGATTGAGTCAGGAGGTGAGGGGACATGTTTTGAGCTATGGAGGTTGGATGCAAGGTGGGAGACTCTTCTGAGTGTGGGGGATCAGAGGGGAGGGTAGAAGTTTCAGAGCTGTTTGGGAAGAGGGGGAAGGGTTCTGAAACTAGTGACATCTAGTGAAGTGGGGAGTAGGGTTAAGGTTTATGGACACACATAGTTGGAAAGGGGTTTCTGAATAGGTTGGGATTAGGCTGGAAGGAGCATGCACTGGGGTTACTGAGCCTGGAAAGAGGGCAGGGAGGTTGGATTGACAGGGTTATGAGGCTAACTGGAGGGAATAGGTGAATAAACAGGTGAATGCATAAATAAAGGTGGTTTGTGATGGGGAAAGAGCACAGTAAGAGCTAGATTGGAATAGCAGAGAGGAGAGGCCAAGACAAAGAGAGAACAGTGAAAAGGTGACACACTTGTGAAGATTTTTTTTCTACCACCTTAACCTTTGCTGTAAAGTGTCCAGGGAATGTGAAAAAAACTGTACTTTTAATACATTTTAGTATATGAAAGAGTAGTATAAAGTTTGTGATCAACACATTCTTAGTTAGATTAGCAAGAAAAATGCTTATCTTTGCATGTATTTAAATTTCTCAGTTTTGAGGAACAATGCTTGAGCTGCTTCCATCAGTGGCATATTCCAAAGCAGTCTTTTCCTCATCACTTTGCTTTGTAAAGGAAGAAAATAAAAGGTACACCAAAAATATTGGTGCAATAAATATTCTGTGTACATCAGCAGTTATTAAACATTAGTATTATGATTTAAGAGAATTTTTCTCTACCTAGCTAAGGAAAACCATAATTTGCTTAAAAATCACTTGTAATGAATTGTTGAGATGCTTCTGAAAACCAACTTCATATGAAATTTCAAGCAATTTTATAAAAATTGTGCTAGGTCATATTTTTTAAAGGGTAGATTTCTAATATTTTGCACCTCTCCATTTTCTTCTTTCCTTATTTATATATAAATAGTGTTCTCAAAATAGATTAATAGGTTGGGGTCAAATGTCTGATGCCAAATCCATTGAAGTCAAAGGAAAGATTCCATTTAATGGGATTTGGATCAGACCCCAAATTCTGTCGCTCTTAACCAGGAGAATTCCCATAGACTTCAATAGGAATTTTGCTTGATTAAAGAATTAACTGTCAATATTCATGTTTTAATAATAAAAAATACATTCTAAGGCCTGGATCAACCTCTCCCATAGAAAAACTCAAAGAAAGGGCTGTTGGGGAAGAAATCTCTAAGAGGATACTCTGAGCTTCTTCCTATCTTCCATTTGGGGGAGGAAGAGTGACCACCCCAGAGTAGACTGTGGAACCCCTATCCACCCGCAACCTGTCTGAAGCCATTTCTGTCCTCACTAACCTGGTCTGTCAAGGGGTCCTCATTCCCTGATAGAGGGGATCTGCCAGTGGAAAGTAAGAAGAAAAGTTATTAAAGTCTGAAGAAATCCCCATTGTGGAAGTATAACATTGTATAAGTATAACGTTGTATAAGGGGACATGCTGGATACATTGTATATGAGAGGGCATGCCAAAACATGTTACAAAGTATCTGAGGGAGCACACATAGGGAGAGTTAGCTTTTGAATGGAGAAGCAATTAAGATGGAGCCAGCACGTCTAAGAAGCAGGCATCAGAATGGAAGGTGTGAACGGCAATTAGTTAAGTTAACTGGAAGCTGTTAAAGGAGATTGTTAAGGGTGGCAGGTAATTGAAGATACATGACTGGTCTCAGGGATCTCGAAGGGTGGTGACTAAAATCTTTTTCTTCTTTTGTCTGTAACTTCTCTGTAACTTGTTCTCCAAAAAACTGTATAAATTAAAAGACACAAGCCCCACTCGGGGGGCTCACTTCTAAATGTATTAGCAGAGCAGCTTTGCTAATAAAACAGAGTGGTCTGATAAATTGTGAGTCTGAGTCAAACTTTGACACCATAGTGCCAAAACAGAAATTGTCATCCCATGCAATTTCACCACTCCTGCCTCCAGCTTGCTCAGTTCTGCAACCTTGCTCCACCTGAACAACATTTTATTGTAGTTTCTCTACATTTCTGTGGCCAGAATAATTATTTCATTTATCCAAATCACTTATTTATATCATTTCATTTTATAAATAAAAGGAAGATTCCTCACCTATTTCTAAGAGTTTCCTGCATTACACTTCATTTTATTTTTCCTTATAGGTAACTGGCAACATTTTTCCTTGAGTGGCTAGTGGTGGTGTTATGGAATCTACTTAACTCTGCCCTCAAGGACACCTCCAAACTGAATAAGATAGAAACACATTCTTTGCATTTCATGATATACGATATACATGGAAGTTGGAAAATTAACTGAATCATTGAAAAGATATTTTCCCCAAACTCTAACAAGGAAAAACACATTAAAATTAATAACTTCTGCATTTTACACTTATCTTTGATGCTTTTCTGAACTGATGACAAGTTTTGTAAAAAAAATACTTTATAATTTATTTTAAAGAGCATTCTTTCAGTATTTCTGCGTTGAAAGCAGACAATAAAGTATTGCATCAATAAAACATAATGTGTCAAAGTCTATTTTAAGGCAAGTACATTTTTAAAAAACCCACCTAGAATATGGCATTTCCTTTGCATTTCATAGTTAATCTTTTATCTTCAGTAGTGATGAGCAAACACAGATTTGGTGTTCAAGATGCATATCCAAGCAGCCCACAATCTACCTTCTTGTCATCTTTGTTTTCCCCTCTCTCATCCACATGCCAGACTCCTCTAGTTTCCTTTCTTGTCCTTCTGTTCCATGACCTACAATTGGCCACTTGACATCTACATCTGCATTCCCAATGGGTCCCTACCATCAGTAAAGCTGCTCTAATTTCTTGCATCCTCTGGGAACCAGAGCAGAGGTGCCCCAAAATGCATTGTCCTCAAAACCCCATAATTGTAAGATCTGAAACCATCAAGCCAGCTATTAAATAGCTTGCTTTTTTTCATCACCACTGCACAGAACCATCCTTAAAGTAGGAGAGGTTTATTTGTCCTAATATAGCCTACAATTTTGTAAAAACAAAGCTGTTCAACTAAATAGTCTCAGAATAACAATTTCTCATCCTTCAGATAGTGTTTCTGATCACAAACTGTTTGTACATAAGCACTGTAAAATCAGTACTTGAAGCCAGACAGCTAGTATTGAAAGAACAGTAATTGGACTAGAACAGGTACAAATAAAGAAAACTAATTTAAATTCTCATACAGTATAGAGTGCAAGATCAAAATATAATTCAAAAAAGAAAGTTAGATATGACAGGCTGTATAGCAGGAAAATAATAGGGAAGTGTAAAAGCCTGAAATACTTTACCTCCTTCCCTCAAAAACAAAATAAAAAAAACCCTCTGTATAGGTAAAATAGCTTTATCTACTAGTGTGTGTGTAGTATATATATGACATATAGACATGTAGACATATATATATGTCAAAGCTTTTCTATGAGTGTTGCCATACTTTGTAGGTGAATGCATATTTAGGGTGCCACAGTAATCTTAAAAATCATTGTCACACTTATCTGAATCTTGTAATAAGATGTTCAATAAAGCAGAAATACTGATTTGTCTCAGCTAGTGTCACATCGTTTCTCCAGATTTCTTTATCCTCCAAATGTGGGGTGGGGCGGGCATACAGGTTTCACCCATACATGTTAAAACAACAAAAAACAACAAACAAAAACACTGATCTATAGAAGACAATGGACCAAATGTAGCCAAGATTTAAGAAGACAGTGCACCATTGACTTCAGTTGGCCACTGCCTCATTTAATAGTCCTTTTACTTTAGGGACTGACTGAAGGACTAGAATTTACTGCTTTAGTTAAATCCTTCCATTGATTTTCCAGTTGGGTAATTAGTACTGGTTTCCTCTATTTACTTCATAAATAGAGGAAACCAGTACTATATATATATATATATAAATGCACTATGTCCTTGTGGATGGCACACTGAACTGAGACTGCCATTGGCCTGCTGAGTGACATTAGACAAGACATGTCTCCTTGTCCCTCAGTTTCCCCACCTGCAAAATAATGATAATGATATTGACCTCTTTTTTTAAAAGCACTTTGAGATCTATGGATGACCAGCACTATATAAGGGCAGGGTATTTATTATTATAGGTGTTACAGTTGCTCATTTTCCCCCCCAAATGTTGAGTTTTTTACTTAATTTTTCAACAAATTCAGTTTTCAACTAAAATGCCCCAAAAGATTTGATGTTTCAGGTTTTCCAATTTGCTAGTTGAAAAGTTTTCAGTGATTGAAAAATCTCCCTGGAAAATTTTAAACCAGTAAAATATATACATATTGATTTTAGTATCTTATAATGCCCTCTGAGAAGGAACAGTGTCCTTTTCTTTGTGTGGCATTGGAGGCATCCCTCATAAAACTGAGGGTCAAGATCAGTTGCAGGAGCCAGAGGTATTTCTATAGCTAAAAAAGATAAAAGGTATTTCTTCAAAAGAGATGCTATTATTACATCACCATACTCATGCATAGCATGTTGGGGGGGGGGGGCGGGTTTGCAGGCCCACATGGCCACAGCACTAACTTCCTAAATGTTGGTCCCTTTCCAGAGAGGCATTTCTGCCTGAGGATGTTAGAAAGATGCATCTCAAAAATGCAGGTCTAATCTAACAAGCAGTTGGGAGGACAAAGTAATCATGGGAAGCACTTGTTAAAGCCAGAGGTGTTGTCCACAGAAGAGGAATTTGCTGAACTAGGACACAATATGTCAGGTGTTTTGTTTTTTTTCTGGAAGAAGATAAACACGCTGCCAAGAAACCAGTGACAATGGGAATAGAAAACAAGTACTTGTATGTATTGGGGACCCACCATTAGTGGTCATGAGCAAGTTATAGGCAGTGAGGGAGCTACCTCGGGCCTGTTTACTGTGTCAGGGCAATTGATTCTACAGTTCAGAAAGCAGAGCAGCAGCAGTATAACCACCAAATACTGAAGCAACACTTTTTCTTTGCTTTCTACTGTCTTGGTGCCATCACTGATGTTGTGATAGCAATCAGCAGCAGCATGGGAAGGAACCTTCAGTCATCGTTCTTACTTGTGGAAAAGGCTATGGATCTAACTCTACCTTAGCAATTCTGTAGATGGAGTTATTTGAGGTAGTGTGTCTTAGAGCATGAAAAACTGGCCTGTGAGTCAGAAGATCTGGATTCTTGTCTTGTTTCTGCCATTGATTTATTGTGTTGCCTTAGCTAAGTCACTTAACAGTTCTGTCTAAGCTGCCCTACTTATTCACCAGCCAGAGCAAATAATGGTTGTTTGGTATTTTTGATAGGTAAGTAAAATGTTACCATTGTGAAAGGTGCATGAGTAGATTTTTGTTCCTGAGCTGGCAAATTTTCATGGAAATCCTGCAAAGAATCTCTTAGCGAATCCTTTGATGTCTGCCTGCTTTGTAATCTGAGTCCCCTTTCCACTTAAGAAAGGGAGCCACTGGAGTAAAACAATGAAACTGTATGTACAAATGCAGTGTTTGATTCCACTAAATGGGACTAACACATATAGGTGGTGATATGGCCCAAAAATCTGATTCCTGTAAAGAGGTGTGTGTATATATATAAATCTTTTTATTTACATAAATTTTAAACCAAAATGACTTGTTCTACTATTTAAGCCGCACACTACAATTAAGCAGCCCTGCAAGATATTGTGTACAAAGTGTACATGACATGGTAGCAGAAGTAAACTAGTGCCAGAGGAGAACAGAAACAGAAGGAAAACAGCCTCAAAGGTTGCAGACAGCAGAAACAAACAACAGCAGCAAACATTTCTGGATCTTATTAATATGCCACTCTTCAAGGCCCCAGAGAGCTTCAGTTTCAACACACCTTGAGAACTGACAGAATGGAAGTAAGATTCTGCATTGCTATTAAACTCCAGAAACTGGGGATATTCAGGTATCATCTTTAATTAATGCTATGGAGGAGCAGAGTATATCTTTGGATCCTTTGACTTTACTGAAGACAGTCACAAAGATGACTATGAAAGCATTCTCCCTATGTTTGATGCATATGTTATACCTCAGAGAAAATTGGTTTATGAAAAAAGCATGTTTTCATCATAGAATTCAGGAATCAAGGGAAAATGATGAATCTTTTATAAGAACTTTGAATACTTTGACAGATTTGTTTTTTTCTTTTTGCGGGGGCGGGAATGCAGAACATGAAAATATCAGAGATAAGCTAATTATAGATCTTGCAAAGAACCTTTCAAAGCAACCACAATTGAAGACAGACTTAACCCTAACCTTAGCTATCCAAATAGCAACGCAGTCTCAACTTCTGAAACTGCAAACAAACTTGACAAACCTGCAAAATAAAAAACTAACTTTGTAGTTATAAACATATTCATCTTGAATGCTAAAAGTCATTACCATAAAAGCCTGAGGTTATAAGGAAACTCTAGGCAAACTACAGAGCCTTTTAGAATAAATGTATAAGATGTGAAAAATTTCATAGCTCAGGATATCCAGCTGAAAGTGAAATGTGTAACAAATGCACACAATGTGTAACAAATGCACAAACTGATATTTTGCAGCAGGCTACCCCACTAAGGCAGAGACAAAGCTAACTACGATGACAGAAAATCAAGAGCCATGTTGCTGGGATCTATCATGTGTGACACAGCTTGCTTGGAGAGTGCAACTGAATGGAAAGAGTACTCCCTTTACAATTGACTAAATGAGCAGATGTGGCCATCATCTCAGAATGGAGTTATAATCACCTTCAACCCTTTCCTCACCGAAATCACCGGACACAGCCTTGCTTAGCCCTGCAGGTATTCTGAACCATATGGGATAGTTCATCACAGAAACAACTTATAACAATAAGAACGGTGCATTTAGAAGTGCATATAATCAAAGACCAACAACCTTCTCACCTGCACTGCATGATGGGCCTACTGAAAAAAGTGGATGAACTCAGAGGAGATCCTGTACAAATAACTTCAAGAGACAACATGGAACCATACAGTGTACAAATATTTCTACCAGACAGACCTTGGAAGAGCCTCGCTGCTGATTTTACGTGAATTCAGAGGACATTATTCTCATAGTGGACTATTTTTTACCAGGTATATAAAAATGTACTTGAAAGACATAACATTTCAAATTGGTATTGAGACAGTGAAGTGCACTTTTGCTCATTTCAGTATTCCAGAACAACTAGTAATGGACAATGGACTACAATTCACTACAACAGAGTGTAAGAATTGCAAATGAAATATTTTGATCATATTACTAGTGGCCCAGATTACCCAGAAATGAATGGAGAGGCTGAGAAAGTTGTATAGACAGCCAAGAAAATACTATAGCAGGAAGATCTATGCATTGCTCTTCTGAGTTACAGATTAACATCAATAGCAGCTACTGGATATAATCCAGCACAGCTCCTGTTGGAAAGACAACTCAGAACTACTGTTCCAACTTTGGAAAATAACCTATTTCCAAAGTTGCAGGACATGAAGAGAGTAGACAAATCATATAAAAGAGGCAAAGAACTTATAAAAGTGTTAGTAACAGATGTCACTCAGATAACTGCAGGCTGTTGAAGCTAGTGACCATGTTTGTATCAAACTGGATGGTGAAAAAGGATGGACAACTCCAGCTGTCACAAAGCAAACAAATTCAGTGTCCAAATCACATGCAATTGAGACTGTCAGTAACAAGTTAAACAGAAACCATGAACATCTACAGTTTGTTCATCAGAAAGAACAATCAGCAAAGCAAATTCTATTAATGGCAGATGAAGAACAAAGAATAAGATTCAAAGATTCCAAATTGAACAGACAGTCATTGCAACTGATGGCCTGCCAGATGACCGAGTTATTAATTGTTCACATCATGTAATTAGAAAACCAGTATGTTCAGAGACACTTAACAAACAGACAGATGTGTACTGAACTTTAAAGACAGTGTAATAGTATAAATTTTGTAAATGGTAGGGCTGTAGAACTTAAAGAGGGAGGGGTAGTGGAACGATAAACTGTATTATACTTGTTCAGTGAGTAGTGGTGCTGTGTGTAACATGCCTTATTAAGCTGACCTCAGCCAGACCTGGAAAAGCATTAAAGGATCTTATAATGAACACATCTGTGTTGTAGCTCTCTGAGAAGGAGACTCCGTAGCCAGTCTATATCTGGTACAGGAGCCTGATCTGCTAGTAGAAACCCTGCAACATGCCATGTACAAGGTGTGCATGAATGGAATGAAAAGTCAAGTCTCAATTTCACTCAGGTCAATTGAAATGTTGTCTTTTGACAATTTGAAATGTTTCATTTTTATTTTGACCTTTTATTTTTTATCTTTAATTTAATTTAAAATTTTGAAACAAGTCATTTTGAACTCAAAGGAATGTCTCTTAGTTTAGGAAATGTCAAAATGGGATGTTCTGGCAATTTCAAAACTTTTTTTCAATACTATTTTGAAATGGGAAATCAGTTTCCCACAAACTTTCAGATTTTATGAATCTGCAAATTACAATTAAAACCTTTCATCAAAAATTTCCTGACCAGCTCTATTTGAGACCACCTCCAAAAATAAAAAGATCTGTTCTTCTTGCCATATGGGGGTACAAGAATGAATCAAGATAATGTCTTGGTAAAAATATCCTATTTTTTTTTCTGTTTTACAATGCATTCCAATTTCATAAAAAATCCAAACCCCCTTATATTTTAAGGAAGTATCCCATAGCTTCTTGCAAAATTTTTGACTTTTAAACACTTATTGGTTGTTTTTAAGGACCAACAGTGTCTTTAATGTTATACAATATCAAAGAAAAAGATCTTCCTTTGACACTAAGCACCCCTTATTCACACCCTACACATCATTGTAGTAATCTTTGTGTAAGATATGCCTTGACGTATCATTTAAAAACTAACGCTGATCATCAATATCTTGTGTAATGTATGTAGAAAATGCATATTAAGAGTTATGAACATAAACTGAAATTATAATTACAATGTATTTACCAGACAATTCTAGGAAGGCGATAAACCAGTTTCTCAAAGACAATTAATAAGCTCACACCTCAAGCCAGAGGTCATCAAAGTTGATTGGCAATAACCCATCAAGTGGACATTCTTTAGCAACAAATGGAAGTAGGAACAGATCAATCTGTATTTTACCAAACAACATCATGGAGCTCTTTCACCACAAGACACCATGTTTCTGTCCTCACAGCTAAAATTAACTTTATCTCAGAGTAACCCTCAGGAAAATGCATTTCAAAGGGTGACTGGACTATAGAAGTGAGGGACAAAAACACCCCAGGATATCTCTGTTTCACCTAAGAAAATAAAGGAACCAGCCATTTGACTTTTGGGGGAGCTCCTGACTTGAGAATTTGGTCAGCCATGTTGCTGGGAACATATCGTGAGGATTTTACCTGGAACCAGATCTCGTTTAAGTTTTAACTATTATAAATCATTTTACCCTCATTTATCTTGTAACCATTTCTGAATTTAATTCTTGTACTTGGATTCATTTTGTAGTTAACTAAACTTGTTTTATTTGGAATCTGAACTAACCTGTTGTTCTGTTTAAACTGAGCTGTTTAGTAACTCCAGTTAAAGTAGCAAACTGTTGCATATTGACCATTTACAGGGTCAATGGGCCTTTAATATCTGAACTGTCCAGGAAAGGGCTGGACAGTGCAGAACACATTTGGGGAAAATTCAGGACAGATATGTTGGTGTCATCCTGCAAGTAGTAACTAGGACTGGTGGAAGCCAGAGTGACTGGAGTGTTGCTGACAGGCTACTAGGGTGAGAGCTGCTGGACCAGTGCTACAGCTATGGGTACCTGATACTACTATACACTGCTGGATCTGTATACTGTATACTAGCTGTATACTGCTACGGGTACACACATGGCCCCACAGTATGCCAACATTTTTATGGCTGACTTAGAACAACGCTTCCTCAGCTCTCGTCCCCTAGCGCCCCTCCTCTACTTGAGCTATATTGATGACATCTCCATCAGATGGACCCACAGGAAGGCGGCCCTTGAAAAATTCTGCCTGGATTTCAACAATTTGTACCCCACCATCAATCTCAGCCTGGACCAGTCCACACAAGGGATCCACTTCCTGGACACTACAGTGCAAATAAGTGATGGTCACATAAACTGGAAACCTACTGACCTCTATTCTTACCTACATGCCTCCAGCTTCCATTCAGGACAGATCACATGATCCATTGTCTATAGCCAAGCCCTAAGATACAACCGAATTTGTCCAATCCCTCAGACAGGACAAACACCTACAAGATCTTTATCAAGCATTCTTAAAATTACAGTACCACCCGGGGAAGTGAGGAAACAGACTGACAGAGTGAGACAGGTACCCAGAAATCACCTACTACAGGACAGGCCCCACAAGGAAAATAATAGAACACCAGTGACCATCATGTACAGCCGCCATCTAAAACGTCTCCAGCACATTATCAACAATCTACAACCTATCCTGGAAAATGATTCCTCACTCTCACAGACCTTGGGAGACAGGTCAGTCTTCACTTATAGACAGCCCCACAACCTCAAGCAAATACTCACCAGCAACTACACACCACGCCACAGAAACACTAACCCAGGAACCAATCCTTGTATCAAACCCTGTTGCCTACTCTGTCCCCATATCTACTCTATCGATACCGTCAGAGGACCCAACCACATGAGCCACACCATCAGGGACTCATTCACCTGCACGTCTACTAATGTGATATATGCCGTCATGTGCCAGCAATGCCCCTCTGCCATGTACATTGGCCAAACTGGACAGTCTCTACATAAAAGAATAAATGGACACAAATCAGCCATCAGGAATGGTAACATACAAAAGCCAGTAGGAGAACACTTCAGTCTCATGAACCCATGAAAGCTTATGCCCAAATAAATGTGTTAGTCTTTAAGGTGCCACCGGACTCCACATTAGCTGTACACAGACACTCAGGGTGGACCTGCATGATAGTCTGTTTGTGAGCAGCTTAGATTGGTAGCTACAGCAACAAAGTGTTGTGAGGCATCCCAGGATTGGGGGCAGGTGGTGACACAACCCTTCACTGGTCTGGATTGCACCCTGGAATGTGCAAACCCCTTCGGAATCTCAGTAGACAGAACAAATTAGACAAAAGCTTCACTGAGTGACCTGTAGGGAACCTTTTTTCTCTATAGTTTGAATATAATGGATGGGTGACAGGATTTTAAATGGCATGGTTAACGCTGCTGAGTCATCTGGAAGAGATGAGTTGTAAGGGGTGTATTGTGTAGAACTTGGCTGGTTCACAAGCAGACCACTTATTTCACATAAGCACCAAATGCTTTTTGGGGTTCTGCAGCAGTTCAAAGTGTACGTCTGGGGAGACTAGATAGGTTAGACAAGGGGAGTAGCCACCCTATGTCCCACAGAAAAACATGCTACATGTAACAAAGCTGTAACAGAAAGCCACAAAGTTTAATGTGAGTGGAACAATCATTACCAGCAGGCAAATAGCTGTGGAATGGAAGTCAGTGGCCGCAAGGCTACACTGGAGACTTCCTGCCAGCGTAAAGATTCCCTAAGGCTATGCAAATGGTCAATCACTCCCTGGGGTCTGCCTTGGAGATCTGCAGGATTTAGTCCTATGTTTCACAATTTCTTGTTATACATGGCCTCATCCACTCCTATTTCTACGAGGCTGCCATTACCACTTAACAGAGGATTTGATGGCCACATTCTAGCTGGGTATTTACAAAGCCCAATTCTCCCATCACACCAGTTTTACGTTAGTTTGTATCTCCACTGAAATAAATTCTGATTTAATTTACTATAAGTGAGCAAAGAGTTTGGTTATTATGAAATCACCATGGGTCTTACTCCCTCTTCTGGATCTTTCTATGGGGTGGTTAACTAGTTTCCATGGTTTGGAAAAATTCTGCAGCAAGCATTTTCAAATCAATATCAAGAAATCAACTTGACATATAGGAGACATGTAATGCACTTTGGGATTCTGTAATTTCTTAAGAAAAAACAAAACAGTGTTTCATGAAGGAGGAAAGATATTCCTCTTAAACTAAAAGACATCACCGTAGCTGCAAATAGGAGGCTTTAAAATATTGAGGGAAATAGTCCAATAATATTTAACACAATGGCCTGGCCCAGGTGCTTTAATTTCTTTTGTTTGCAGTCATTTTTAGTGCACCATCTTTAATATTAAGTTTGATTATGGAGACAGCAAACTCACATTTTTTGAAAAGCATATCACCTTCCACAAAATGGCCATCCCTCCTATATTCCATAATGATTACATTAAAACCTCATAAAAGCTTGATGAAAATCTTTAGTGCTAGTAACTTTTCTCTGTTAACTGAACAAAATCAGGGCAGGTATTTGTCATGGTTTCAGCTGCAGATGTGTTGAAATTATCACCATTATTAGATACGACACATTATTGTAGACTTGATTAACTTTTGTCCAGGTCCTATATGATACACAGTTAGACAAATGGGTTTGTATAGCAGAGCTATTTCTATTCTATATAGGTTCTGACGGAGCCCTGTGATGGAGTATACGAATCCCACACTGGGCAACAAGGGGTTAAAGAATAGCTCTGGCTCAGCCAGTTCTATCCCACCATACTTGCAAAGCATGAACAGACTGGAGAAGGAGCTTTAACAGGGAGCAGAAAAGCTCCCTTGTTGGCAGACCAGAGAACAGAACAGATCTTCAAACTGCAGCTTCTGAGGAAAGGACCGACTGAATGCAGGAGCCTCCCATGCAACCGCTGCCTGAAGGCCACTGCTTGCAGAAAGGGAGAGCCAGATCCCGTTACACCCTGATAGGTAGTAATTCCCCTTTATCTCTTACTAACTCAGTTTATTTGTGTTAATTCCCCTGTTGTTTGTTCATAGGCTACCCTGAAAGGGGCGATATGTTGAAGTGAGGGCTAAGTCCCTGGAAGAGGCAGGCCTCCTCAGAGGCGGAGTAGCCATCAGTAGGAGACTCAGCAGAGAAAGAGCTGCCATGCCACACCCAGCCACGAGGAGGTGCCAGCAGTGAGCTAACCCCTTCAAAAGCCCTCAACATCTGAACTTTTTCCAGCAATTTATTGAACAATATGAGTAATAGGTTTAGGTTAGTACACCTCTTCCTTACTCCTAGAAGTTTAAACCCAACCCAAACTGAATTTCTTCAACACATTATCTTTGTATTACTATTATCTGTTCGTTTTTACTTACCTCTGGGCTTTCTCATTCCAGCAGGAACCCAAACCAAAATTGTCAAGTTGGTATGGGATAAATTCTTATTGTCATATATCAGGTTTGACAAGAAGCCACACAAAAAGGATATTTCAAGAGAGAGTAGTTTCTCATACTGTACAAATCTTGTATTGAAGAAACAGGTCCCAATTCTCAGGTATGACACATTTGCACTTGAAGATAGGAAGAAAACAAACTGTAAAAATGAACTCAGTTATAGAATATAATTAGTTTAAACAGTGATTCTCTTTTGTAGCATGCAGTCACTCTATCCAAAGATAGATAAATAGACATGGCACAGTAACTTGAAAATGATAGGGTGGGAAGATCTGCTGCACAGTTATTTGCAATCATTTTTTATTGAAGATGTCAGGTATTCTGTGGTGTACAGAGAGCACAGGAGTGGCTATTGACTAAGCATGAGGCTGGGATCTAAGAACTGTTAGTTCTAATCCCAACATAATCTAATCTAATGCTGACATTTTCAGTGGCTTTATGCAAGTCACTTTCTCTTTGTTTCCCCTTCTGTAAAATGGTGGCAATAATACTTAACTTCCTGGCAGGTATATTGTAAGGATTAATTAATTATAGTAAAACATTTTGAAATGACAAATTACTATAATTGCTAAGTATTAATATGGTGATTAAATAGACTTTGTTTTGAGTTTGTTTTTTAAAACAATGTCTGCTTTCCCACTTCATTCATCAAACCTCTTTTTGTCGAACCATGTTAGCCACTTCCCTGGCTGCAGCCAGCTACTACAGTAACTCAGGCTATAGCTACACTAGAGAGCTTACATTGACTTAATTAATCCACTCCCAGTGAATGGTGGGAGAAGCTCTCCAATTGCCATCGCACTGTCTACACCAGTGCTTAGGTCGGTGTTACTTATGTCGCTCAGAGGGTGGCTTATTCACACTCCTGAGCAACATAAATTATACTGACATTAGTAATAGTGTAGACATAAGCTTTTTTGTCCTTTTCACTCCAGAAATGGCTCCCAAGCAAAACATCCCTAAACTCCTCTAAAATCAGCTTATTTAGAATTGAATTCAAAAATTGATCATTTCTCCCCCCTCCAACCGAAAAACCTTGGTGTGGGGAAGGAGAAGGCTCCCAACATACATGCTCCCTTTTAAGCTCTCTTCTTTGAGAGACTCTCCTGTGAAAAGAAGTCATCATAGTAATAGACATTAATATAAAAAAAACCCTATTATTTTCTTTAATATTACTACAGCATCTGGGGCCATAACTGTAAAAAAAACCCTACTGTATTGTTCTTTTATGAGAGGGGAACATGCTATTTTTAAATGACAGAAAGAAATATGGTAAATTAGAAGCAATAACATGGAAAGGTTTTTTTCTTGTTTCCTGCCTACATGTTTGTGAAATCACCCTGCCTGTGACTTGGTACCACAATTATGGGAAGGTTAAAGAGGCTAATATCCTAAGAGTTGGTCTCTCTCTTTTACATTCACATATGAAGTACCCATGCACCTTCAAATACTATGTTCAGAGGTACCATTAATTTCTTTAACTGGTTCAGTCCACATCTAGTTATAAGATGCTTTAAATTCATCTGGTACTATTAAAGAACTATATTTTAAATCAGTCATACCTTATCGAGGCAACTTATGTTGCCCACATAGAACTATACAAATGATTTACAGTAAGTGTCCATACCTCATAAAATAACCACATGAGTTTTCTGCTTCAAAAGTGTTTAAATCATACTACTTTCTCCATTTATGAAACACTTCATGCTTGTAGCCACACAAGTGAAGTGGTATCAAAATCTGTTAATTGTGATATTTTTATGTGCTCTTTGTTTATATCCCTGTTTAGTCTGATCTGATTTTTATTGTCTTTTCAAAGCTTCATGGTACATTATGGGTTTGCTTATTGTAGAAAGTCTTATCTACATCAATGTTACTGTGAATCACTTGTGAATTGCCTGGTTGGTTGTGTATTTTTATAGCTTCCATTTGTGTTGACCTTTCAGGCAGAACATTTGTGCAAGTTGTAACACATTTTTAGGTAGCATTTGCATCATCAGCTTTAAGTCTAAGAAATAACTTAGGATAAATATTCTTTCATATTATTATTATAGAAATGAGAGGATCCAACCAAGATCAGAGAGCCCCATTGTGCTTCTCATTGCACACACAAGTAGTAAGAGACAGTCCCAGTCTCAAAGAGCTTACAATGTAAGTAGACAAGCCAACAAAGGGTGAGAGAAAGGAAGCTTATCTTCATATGGGGGCTGGTCTACGTTGAAGTTACATCAGCATAGCTGTGTCTCTCAGTGGTGTGAAAAACCTACACCTCTGAGGATATGTCTACACTACGAAATAAGGTCGAATTTATAGAAGTCGATTTTTTAGGAAGTGATTTTATACAATCGATTGTGTGTGTCTCCATTAAGTGCATTAAGTCGGTGGAGTGCATCCACAGTACCATGGCTAGCGTTGACCTTTGGAGCATTGCACTGTGGGTAGCTATCCCACAGTTCCCGCAGTCTCCACCGCCCATTGGAATTCTGGGTTAAGCTCCCAATGCCTGATGGGGCAAAAACATTGTCACGCGTGGTTTTGGGTACATGTCGTCAGTCGCCCCTCCCTCTGTGACAGCAATGACAGACAGTCGTTTTGCGCCTTTTTTCTGTGCAGATGCCCTACTGCTTTCAGCAGATGGTGCAGTAGGATTGCTAACCATCGTCGTCGAACCACCACTTCCGCTGCAACTCTGCTCTCCTGTTCTTGTCTCGATAGCGAATTTTTCCATGTTGGCTGTCATGGGCTCCCATTTCCGCTGCAGTTCTGCTCTCCTGTTCTTATGAATCCACCATGCAGGTCGTCAGTCACCACTTCCACTGCAACTCTGCTTTCCTGCTCTCCTACAGACGCCATACCATGGCAAGCGTGCAGCCCGCTCAGCTCAGCTCTCTGCTACTGTTGTGTCCTGGTGCTGCTGGCAGCAGACGGTGCAGTAGGCCTGCCAACCATTGTCATCCACTGCTTCTGCTGCAACTCTGCTCTCCTGCAGACTCCATACCACGGCAAGCACGGAGCCCGCTCAGATCACCACTGCAGTTATGAGCATTGTAAACACCTTGTGCATTATCCTGCAGTGTGTGCAGAACCTGCAAAAGCAGGCGAGGAGGCGACGGCAGCGTGGTGACAAGAGTGATGAAGACATGGACACAGACTTCTCTCAAAGTACGGGCCCTGGCAATTTGGACATCCTCGTGGCAATGGGGCAGGCTCATGGAGTGGAATGCAAATTCTGGGCCTGGGAAACAAGCACAGACTGGTGGGACCACATAGTGTTGCAGGTCTGGGATGATTCCTGGTGGCTGCAAAACATTTGCATGTGTAAGGACACTTTTATGGAACTTTTTGTCTTGCTTTCCCCTGCCCTGAAGCGCATGAATACCAAGATGAGAGCAGCCCTCACAGTTCTCAAGCGAGTGGTGATAGCCTTCTGGAAGCTTGCAAAGCCAGACAGCTACCGGACAGTTGGGAATCAATTTGAAGTGGGCAAATCTACTGTGGGGGCTGCTGTGATCCAAGTACCCAATGCAATCACTGAGCTGCTGCTATCAAGGATAGTGACTCTGGGAAATGTGCAAGTCACAGTGGATGGCTTTGCTGCAGTGGGGTTCCCTAACTGGTGGGGCAATAGGCGGAATGCATATCCCTATCTTGGGACTGGACCACCTTGGCAACCACTACATAAACCGCAAGGGGTACTTTGAAATGGTGTTGCAAGCACTGGTGGATCACAAGGGATGTTTCACCAACATCAACATGGGATGGCCGGGAAAGGTACATGACCCTAGCATCTTCAGGAACCCTGGTCTGTTTAAACAGCTGCAGGAAGGGACTTACTTTCCAGACAAGAAAATAACTGTTGGGGATGTCGAAATGCTTATAGTTATCCCTGGGGACCCAGCCTACCCCTTAATGCCCTGGCTCATGAAGCCGTACACAGGCACCCTGGACAGTAGTCAGGAGCTGTTTAACTATAGGCTGAGCAAGTGCAGAATGGTGGGAGAATGTGCTGGCACAGTTTACAGACTCGGTTAGACGTCAGAGAAAACAATATTCCCACTGTTATTACTGCTTGCTGTGTGCTCCACAATATCTATGAGAGTAAGGGGGAGACGTTTATGGCGGGGTGGGAGGTTGAGGCAAATTGCCTGGTTGCTGATTACACACAGCCAGACACCAGGGCAGTTAGAAGAGCACAGGAGGGTGCGGTACGCATCAGAGAAGCTTTGAAAACCAGTTTCATGACTGGCCAGGCTACAGTTTGACAGTTCTGTTTGTTTCTCCTTCATGAAAACCCACCCCCCTTGGTTCACTCTACTTCCCTGTAAACTGCCCTCCACCCTTCGATCACCGCTTGCAGAGGCAATAAAGTCATTGTTGTTTCAAATTCATGCCTTCCTTATTAATTCATCACACAAATAGGGCGATAATTGCCAAGGTAGCCCAGGAGGGCTGGGGGAGGAGGGAAGCACTGGGTGGGGTGGGGGAGGAGGGAAGGACAAGGCCACACTGCACTTCAAAACATATTGAATGCCAGCCTTCTGTTGCTTGGGCAGTCCTCTGGGGTGGAGTGGTTGGGTGCCCACAGGCCTCCCCCCCTCACTGCATTCTTGAGCATCTGGATGAGGAGGCTATGGAACTTGGGGAGGAGGGTGGGCAGTTATACAGCAGCTGCAGTGGTGGTCTGTGCTCATGCTGCCTTTCCTCCAGCTCAACCATATGCCAGAACATATCAGTTTGATCCTCCAGTAGCCTCAGCATTGCCTCCTGCCTCCTCTCATCATGCTGACGCCACCTATCATCTTGCTCCCACCACCTCTCCTCGCATTCATTTGCTACTTTTCTGGACTCTGCACTTGTCTGCCTCCACGCATTCTTCTGAGCTCTTTCAGTGCGGGAGGACTGCATGAGCTCAGAGAACGTTTCATCGCGAGTGCATTTTTTTCGCCTTCTTATCTGTGCTAGCCTCTGGGATGGAGATGATAGGGGGAGCGTTGAAACATTTGCAGCTGCGGGAGGAGAAAAAGGGAGAGTAGTATTTAAAAAGACACATTTTAGAGAACAATGGGTAGACTCTTTCACTGTGAATGGTTTCAAACAGCAGCACCCTCCTTTCCCATTTCAAGCAGCTGTTGGGTTGGCCATTTAAAAGGAGGGACTGTGGTTTTCAGGTTAACGTGCAGCACAAACCCAACTAACCTCTACCCCCAATTCTCTGGGATGATCGCTTCACCCCTCCTCCCACCGCATGACTAGTATAAGGGAAGATCCCTAACAGCCAAATGCAAACAGCTCAGCGTGAACACCCCCCCATCACTGCATGGCTAAAAGTGGGGATGATTTCTTTTCAGCCACAGGCAAACAGCCCAGCAGGAACGGACACCTCTGAATGTCCCCTAAATAAAATTCCCCTATTTCACCCAGGTGACCGTGAATGGTATCACTTGCCTGAGGATAACGCAATGGATGTTGCTTGAATGCCAGAAAACACTGGGACCATACCGTGCCATGCTTTGTTATGCAATGATTCCAGACTACGTGCTACTGGCCCAGCGTGGTAAAATGTCCTAACATGGAGGATGGAATAAGGCTGCCCTCCCCAGAAACCTTTTGCAAAGGCTTTGGGAGTACATCCAGTTCCACTCCACCCCCAGAAACATTAACAGGGAGTACATTTGGGAGTACATTTCCACTCCACCCCCAGAAACATTAACAGGCTTTTCCAGTAGCTGTACTGGCCGCGAATGCATCCCAAGTCTTCAAGGAAAATTAATCATTAAACATGCTTGCTTTTAAACTATGTATTATATTTACAAAGGTACACTCACCAGAGGTGCCTTCTCCGCCTTCAAGGTATGGGAGCCCACCTTGGGAGGGTTGGGAAGGTATTGGATCCAGGGTGATAAACACTTCCTGGCCGTCAGGGAGAATGGTTTCATCCTCCGCCTCATCATCATTCCCAAAATCCTCATCCCTGTTGCGTGAGACTCACCCCTTGCAGGAGTTCGCGTACAGGGGTGCGGTAGTATTAGGAGCACCACCTAGAATTGCACTCAGCTCATCATAGATGTGGCTTGTCTGGGGTTCTGATCCAGAGCAGTCGTTTGCCTGTTTGTTTTTTTGGTAGCCTTGCCTGAGCTCCTTAATTTTCACGTGGCACTGATGCCGGGCCCTGTTATAGCCTCTGTCCATCATGCTCGTGGAGATTTTTTCAAATATTTTGTCATTTTGACTTTTGAAACGGACTTCTGATAGCACGGATTTGTCTCCCCGTACAACGATCAGATCCAGTACCTCCTGTTCGGTCCATGCTGGAGCTCTTTTGCAATTCTGGGACTGCATGGTCACCTCTGCTGATGAGCTCTGCACGGTCACGCCACACTGACCAAACAGGAAATGAAATTCAAAAGTTCCTGGTGCTTTTCCTGTGTACCTGGTTAGTGCATCTGAATTGAAAGTGCTGTCCAGAGCAGTCACAATGGAGCTCTCTGGGATAGCTCCTGGAGGCCAATACCGTCAAATTGCATCGACACCACACCAAATTCGACCCGGCAATGTCGATTTCAGTGCTAATCCCCTCGTTGGGGAGGAGTACAGAAATCGATTTTAAGAGCCCTTTAAGTCAACAAAAATGACTCGTTGTGTGGACGGATGCAGGGTTAAATTGATCTAATGCTGCTAAATTCGACCTAAACTCATAGTGTAGACCGGGGCTGAGAGATGTAGTTAAATCCCTAATCCTCAGAATAGACAGTGCTAGGTCAATGGAAGCATTCTTCCTAAATCTTGGGAAGGTGGATTACCTACAGTGACAGGATAATCTCTCCCATCACTATAGTAAGTGATACAGTGGTGCAGCAGCAGCACTGCAGTTGTACCCCTGGAGCATTTTACATGTATACATAGCCTTAGAGATGGGGTACTCAGGAACAGACATATTGAATGACCCTAAGCGAGTCTCTCAAAAAGACTGGTAGAAGCACAGTCTCTAAGTCCAGTCATTTACCCACAAGACTATCCTTCCCTCACAAGAATGCTGTTTTGTCACAAAATTAATTATTTGGGCAAAATTGGCATATTACTTCATATACTGATCACACCTATGAAAGAAGTAGAATGGCCTCAAGACAAGAATCATCTACCCTGCTCTAAACTTTAACATGAGATAACATGTCTGTGTCAAGACCAGGGATGTCAAGTCTCTCTTTGTATTCATCAGCAATTTTTCTTTCAAAATGTTAACAAGCCTCAGGTAGAAGAAATGAGCATTATGTCTCAGCAAACTGGTAATAGTTGCTGGCAGATGTTGACAATATTTGTGCTTTAAAATCATGTTAACTGGTCTTGGTTAATCTAGGATTTTAAACACCACCGTGTTTATTTACATTAGGTGCTAAGCAGTGTTTAAAATGCAGCTAACACATTACCTATCATGCTTTAAAAATATACCCTATTTTCCTATTTTAGATAGGTCTATGGATGCTGAAGTTTAAAAAAAAAATATGGGCTAGAGATGAAGGGAAGAATGACAGAGAGAGAGGAATAAATGTTTAAGAGAATAGAGGAGAGGGTGGGACTGTGACATGAATGTAGAACAGCAACACAGAAGACCAGCCCAGTGGATTGTCCACTTTCTTTTTAGAAACATTGTGTAGATGCTAGTTACAAAAGTAGTTCTGTGAAATTTGTATCACCTTATTTATTTGTTATGCAAAGAAATTTCACTCTGTTTTCACCCTCTTCCCAATATTAGGCTAGTAGCATATAAATTACAATTTCTTCCATATTTGTTTTAATCATAATTAAATTAAAAAACATGAATGTTGTCATAATTTATACTGTACAAGGAATATATTTCTCATACTGGAAGAATTCTGAATCCCCATTAACCATTCATGATTTACAGATGGTTAACAATCACCATTGCAATTCAGATGATTTGATAAGAACCTTCTAAACACCAATCTGAAAGTGAGTCTTGTGCCTTCATATTCCTTCCTTACAAGGTATAAGATTTTTTTTTCATCTGACATGACTAAGAACAAATGCACTTTCCATGGCAGAAAATTTATAGTAGTTCCTCTAGTAATTTCTCCACGCTAAAGCAGCCCCACTTTTGTTCGTGAATTTTTGAGATTTCTTGGGCATCTTGGATGGCATGTAACTGAAAGAAAATGGAGCTATCTCTTGCTGATAATGTGTTAGATGGCTAACTCTGGGCACATGAAATTATATCAATAACTTCATAACTGCTCATTCAATGTAAATCTGGATAATAACCAGCAGGGAAAGCTGTCCAGCAATGTACACAATCAACCCAAACAAGAATGTATGTTGGCATGTTTTATGGAGATCAATATCACCTGAGAGACCAATTTATAAAGTTGCTGGAGGCCCACCTATGCAGACTTGCACCAACAATTCCAATAAACCTAGTGCTAGTCGCTGGAAAGAAAGTTGGCCTCATAGCATTTACTATAGTAAAAGACCTCAATTAAGACTGGATTGCTAAAGACCCAGAAACAACCCTTGTTTCCCAGGAGGTTTCTTCAGAAGTTTGAGACCTACAGGTTATTACACTTCAGAATAGGCAATACCGATCATTCAGGAGTTGCTCTGGAAGACTATATACCAAAGGCAGTTTCCACTCTCTCATGTCTGTGATGAAGTCTATTGAAGGCTGAGATAGGATTGAATTACCTGGAGAAAGGGAAATGTTGACAATCCTGGACAAAGAAGAGATTGAAAAATGTTGGTAGTAGTTTCAAGAAAGTCAAATTACAATGTTACAACTACATCCAAGGCAAGATGAGCTTTGTGTAGTTGTGACTGGTTAACCTGAACTGTTTTGACACTCCTAATATGGTTAAACCTGTTATTCCTTTTGAGAAGACTATGACAGAAAATTAAGGAGTAGTCAGAGTGATATATAAAAAAAGAGTGTAGTCAGAGTGATATACCTGTGCAGAGTATTAGGTTTATGCAAGTCAGTGATTTCCTAAACGTGTCAATGGATCAAAATACATTGATATGGACCTAGTGGCAAAATAGGGGCATACACATGCATAGAATTAAGCATCAGTCTGCAACTTTTATTAAACTTTAACACAGGGCCCTACTGACTCATTGCCTGCATTCTCCTATGCCAGGTATTTAATTGGTTCCAGGTGTCAAGGTTCCTTCCCCACTCTGAACGCTAGGGTACAGATGTGGGGACCTGCATGAAAAACCTCCTAAGCTTATCTTTACCAGCTTAGGTCAAAACTTCCCCAAGGTACAAAATATTCCACCCTTTGTCCTTGGATTGGCCGCTACCACCACCAAACAAATACTGGTTACTGGGGAAGAGCTGTTTGGAAACGTCTTTCCCCCCAAAATACTTCCCAAAACCTTGCACCCCACTTCCTGGACAAGGTTTGGTAAAAAGCCTCACCAGTTTGCCTAGGTGACTACAGACTCAGACCCTTGGATCTTAAGAACAATGAACAATCCTCCCAACACTTGCACCCCCCCCCTTTCCTGGGGAATGTTGGATAAAAAGCCTCACCAATTTGCATAGGTGACCACAGACCCAAACCCTTGGATCTGAGAACAATGAAAAAGCATTCAGTTTTCTTACAAGAAGACTTTTAATAGAGATAAAAGTAAATAGAAGTAAAGAAATCCCCTCTGTAACATCAGGATGGTAGATACCTTACAGGGTAATTAGATTCAAAACATAGAGAACCCCTCTAGGCAAAACCTTCAGTTATAAAAAGATACACAGACAGAAATAGTTATTCTATTCAGCACAATTCTTTTCTCAGACATTTAAAGAACTCATAATCTAACACATACCTAGCTAGATTACTTACTAAAAGTTCTAAGACTCCATTCCTGGACTATCCCCAGCAAAGCAGCATATAGACAGACAGACCAGACCCTTTGTTTCTCTCCCTCCTCCCAGCTTTTGAAAGTATCTTGTCTCCTCATTGGTCATTTTGGTCAGGTGCCAGTGAGGTTACCTTTAGCTTCTTAACCTTTTACAGGTGAGAGGATTTTTTTCTCTGGCCAGGAGGGATTTTAAAGGGTTTTACCCTTCCCTTTATATTTATGACACCAGGGTTGGGGTTACAGGGCTCCTTATCATACAACCCATAACTGGTGCCAAGGCTACAGAGCTTCTTACCATATAATCCTTAAGGTGGGGAGGGGTGGTTCTCCTCAACCTGCCCCCCATAACTCAATTCTCTCTGCGTTCTAACACCCTCTCCCCAACAAGGCAAACAGAGGGTGCAGCATGGTGGAGACTTCAGCCCATGAAGGCCACAAGATCTCACTCTATCATATCAGCCCAAGACCATCACCAAAGTCCCAGGTCTTTTACTTCTGGGAACCATTCATTGCATTCTCTTAACTGCACTGGAAACCAACTGCAAGTTGCAATGAATAAAGTACTCCACCCCAGTACCTCAGTTAGGTACTAAGCACCTTCCTACTCAACCCACTGTGACTTGAAGGTGCTGTGAGAGAGGCAAAAAAACTCCCTGGTCCTCTGTTAATTGGCCCATGAGATAAAAAATTCCTTTCTGACTCCCTAAACATGCGATCCTCTAGATCTGCAGCATCTATCATGACAGGTTCCCATCTTTAGTTCAGGTGGGTAGGGTGGGCTGCTGGAATGGAGTTGAAAGAGGCTCTACATGGCCCCTGTGCTGGGCTAAATCTTGGGAGCTGGGGAAGGCTGGCCAATCAGCATCCCTCTCCTCCAGCTATCCATTGGGTGCCAGAGACTCCCAGGGGGAGGAGCTACCTATTGCCCCCTCTCTTGATACTGGGACTGTCCTCCTTTTACCACTGGCCCCATGAAGTTCCTCCACCCATTGATGCAGGTGGGTGGCATTTTTGTAGCTTTTGCAAAAGCAGCAACAAAATGTTTGTTGCTGGGGAAAACCAAAACACATTATGGGCTCACAGGGGTACATGTTTAATACATTGCAGTTGATTTACCTGGTATTGTCATAGTGATTCCAACACTTCAGGACGTAATAAAACTTGTGTCAAATGATATTCTGAAATGGCTCTAGATGAAAGTGAAGAAAAGATTAAGCATTTCAAAGGTTACACAAGCTCCCAAGATAAGAGAGAAAAATTGAAAAAGTCATTAGCAATAAAGAAATCTTTTGACTCCACTCTATCAGCAAGGAGACATAGCAACAGAATAGTCCTTCTCATAAATTCCAGATCTAAGGAAAACTTTGCTCCCAGATGTTGGAAAGCATCAAGATTACAGTTTTAGTAGAAGGGTCTTCACTAAAGTTGGTCAAATATTTTTGAATTTCAAAATGTTAACATTTCAATTTTTTAAAATTAAAACTATGTGGGAAACAATTATTGCATTTTTGCAAAATTTTGTCCCTTAGGTTCTGGCCAGATCTAGTCTTCATATTATCAGTTCAACTATTACTAAACCTTCAATGCCATATCTGGGTGGCTTCTTCTATGGAAGCTACATATCTTTAGTTGTATGGAATGTTTTAGGCCTGCCAGATTTAGTATTGCACTGGCCTGCAGAAAGGTTTAAATTTTATTTCACAAATTCCAGTAAAGAGAGTAGAAACAACTCAGGTATCTTTTCATCAGAGAGATGCTCTAGAAGGGGAAATTTCCTAATATGTAAAGTCTATGTGTTTAAAAGTAGTAGAAAGAGTAAAGGCCTTCAAAATAAATAGGCAAAAGGATTTAAAGTAGGGCTGTTGATTAATCGCAATTTGCTCATGCAATTAACTCAAAAAATTCATTGTGATTAAAAAAAATTAATCGTGATTAATCACAGTTTTAATTGAACTGTTAAATAATAGAATACCAATGGAAATGTATTATATATTTTTCAACATTTTCATATAGTATTCTGTGTTGTAATGGAAATAAAAATGTATATTATTTTTTATTACAAATATTTGCACTGTAAAAATGATAAAAGAAATAGTATGTTTTAATTCACCTCCTACAAGTACTGTAGTTCAATCTCTTTATTGTGAAAGTGCAACTTACAAATGTATTTTTTGTTACATAACTGCACTCAAAAACAAAACAATGTAAAACTTTAGAGCCTACAAGTCCACTCAGTCCTACTTCCTGTTCAGGCAATTGCTAAGACAAACAAGTTTGTTTACATTTATGGGAGATAATGTTGCCTACTTTTTATTTACAATATCACCAGAAATTGAGAAAAGGCATTCTCATGGGACTTTTGTAGCCGGCATTGCAAGGTTTTTTTTTGCCAGATATACTAAACATTCATATGTCCCTTCATGCTTCGGCCACCAGTGCAGAGGACATGCTTCCACGCTGATGACGCCTGTTAAAAAATAATGTGTTAATTAAATTTGCGACTGAACTGCTAGGGGGAGAATTGCATGTCTCCGGCTCTGTTTTACCCTCATTCTGCCATATATTTTGTGTTACAGCAGCCTTGAATGATGACCCAGAACATTTTGCAAAAAGAAAAGGAGTACTTGTGGCACCTTAGAGACTAACACATTTATTTGAGCATAAGCTTTCGTGAGCTACAGCTCACTTCATCGGATGCATGTAGTGGAAAATACAGTGGGGAGATTTTATATACACAGAGAACATGAAACAATGGGTGTTACCATGCAGACTGTAACAAGAGTGATCAGGTAAGGTGAACTATTACCAGCAGGAGGGGGGGGGGAGGTGAAACCTTTTGTAGTGATAATCAAGGTGGGCCATTTCCAGCAGTTGACAAGAATATGTGAGGAACAGTTTGGGGGGGGGGGGGGAATAAACATGGGGAAATAGTTTTACTTGTGTAATGACACATCCACTCCCAGTCTTTATTCAAGCCTAAGTTAACTGTATCCAGTTTGCAAATTAATTCCAATTCAGCAGTCTCTCGTTGGAGTCTGTTTTTAAAGTTATTTTTGTTGAAGAATTGCTAATTTTAGGTCTGTAATCGAGTGATCAAAGAGATGGAAGTGTTCTCTGCCTGGATTTGAATGTTATAATTCTTGAAGTCTGATTTGTGTCCATTTATTCTTTTACGTAGAGACTGACCAGTTTCGCCAATGTACATGGCAGAGGGGCATTGCTGGTACATAATGGCATATATCACATTGGTAGATGTGCAGGTGAATGAGCCTCTGATAGTGTGGCTGATGTGATTAGGCCCTATGATGATGTCCCCTGAATAGACATGTGGACACAGTTGGCAACAGGCTTTGTGGCAAGGATAGGTTCCTGGGTTAGTGGCTCTGTTGTGTGGTGTGTGGTTGCTGGTGAGTATTTGCTTCAGGTTGGGGGGCTGTCTGTAAGCAAGAATGGGCCTGTCTCCCAGGATCTGTGAGAGTGATAGGACATCCTTCAGGATAGGTTGTAGATCCTTGATGATATGTTGGAGAGGTTTTAGTGGGAGGGCTGAAGGTGATGGCTAGTGGCATTCTGTTATTTTCTTTGTTGGGCCTGTCCTGTAGTAGGTGACTTCTGGATACTCTTCTGGCTCTGTCAATCAGTTTCTTCACTTCAGCAGGTGGGTATTGTAGTTGTAAGAATGCTTGATAGAGATCTTGTAGGTGTTTGTCTCTGTCTGAGGGGTTGGAGCAAATGCGGTTGTGTCCTAGAGCTTGGCTGTAGACAATGGATCATGTGGTGTGGTCTGGATGAAAGCTGGAGGCATGTAGGTAAGCATAGCAGTCAGTAGGTTTCCGGTATAGGATGGTGTTTATGTGACCATCGCTTATTAGCACCCTAGTGTCTAGGAAGTGGATCTCTTGTGTGGACTGGTCCAGGCTGAGGTGGATGGTGGGATGGAAATTGTTGAAATCATGGTGGAATTCCTCAAGGTCTTCTTTTCCATGGGTCCAGATGATGAAGATGTCATCAATGTAGCGCAAGTAGAGTAGGGGCATTAGGGGATGAGAGCTGAGGAAGCGTTGTTCTAAGTCAGCCATAAAAATGTTGGCATACTGTGGGGCCCTGCGGGTACCCAGAGCAGTGCCGCTGATTTGAAGGTGTACATTGTCGCCAAATGTGTAATAGTTATGGGTGAGGACAAAGTCACAAAGTTCAGCCACCAGGTTTGCTGTGACATCAACGGAGATACTGTTCCTGACGGCTTGTAGTCCATCTTTGTGTGGAATGTTGGTGTAGGGGGCTTCTGCATCCATAGTGGCTAGGATGGTGTTTTCAGGAAGATCACTGAAACTACAATCCATCAGTGATTTTCCTGAAAATGATCCATTGTCTACAGCCTAGTTCTACAATACAACCACATTTGCTCCAACCCCTCAGACAGAGACAAACACCTACAAGATCTCTATCAAGCATTCTTATGACTACAATACCCACCTGCTGCAGTGAAGAAACAGATTGACAGAGCCAGAAGAGTACCCAGAAGTTACCTACTACAGGACAGGCCCAACAAAGAAATAACAGAACGCCACAAAAAATCTTCAAAAACAGACTCCATCGAGAGTCTGCTGAATTGGAATTAATTTGCAGACTGGATACAATTAACTTAGGCTTGAATAAAGACTGGGAGTGGGTGTGTCATTACACAAAGTAAAACTATTTCCCCATGTTTATTCTCCCCCCCCCCCCCCCCGCTCTCCTGCTTGTAATAGCTCACCTTACCTGATCACTCTTGTTACAATCTGTATGGTAACACCCATTGTTTCATGTTCTCTGTGTATATAAAATCTCCCCACTGTATTTTCCACTGAATGCATCCAATGAAGTGAGCTGTAGCTCTCCAAAGCTTATGCTCAAATAAATTGGTTAGTCTCAAAGGTGCCACTAGTACTCCTTTTCTTTTTGCGAATACAAACTAACACGGCTGCTACTCTGAAACAGAACATTTTGTTCATTTTAAGAACACTTTCACTGCAGATTTGATAAAGTGCAAAGAAGGTACCAATGTCAGATTTCTAAAGATAGCTACAGCATTCGCCCCAAGGTTTAAGTATCTGAAGTGCTCTCTAAAATCTGAGAGGCATGAGGTGTGAAGCATGCTTTCAGGTCTTAAAAGAGCAACACTCCAATGTGGAAACTACAGAACCCAAACCACCAAAAAAGGAAATCAACCTTCTGCTGGTGGTATCTGACTCAGATAATGAAAATAAACACGTGTAGGTCTGCAGCCCTTTGGACTGTTATCAAGCAGAACCCGTCATAAGCATGGACGCATGTCCCCTAGAATGGTGGCTGAAGCATGAAGGGGCATATGAATCTATAGCACATCTGGCACGTAAATATCTTGCAATGTCGGCTCAACAGTGCTATGAGAACATCTATTCTCACTTTTAGGTGACATTGTGAACAAGTGGGCAGCATTATCTTCTGCAAATATAAACAAACTTGTTTGAGTGATTGGCTGAACAAGAAGTAGGACTTGCAGGCTCTAAAATTTTACATTATTTTATTTTTGAATGTAGTTTTTTTGTACATAATTCTACATTTATAGGTTCAACTTTCATGATAAAGAGATTGCACTATAGTATTTGTATTAGGTGAATTGAAAAATTCTATTTGTTTTGTTTTTATACAGTGCAAATACTTGTAATCAAAAATAAATATAAAGTGATCACTGTACACTTTTTATTCTGTGTTGTAATTGAAATCAGTATATTTTTAAATGGATAAAACATCCAAAATATTTAAATAAATGGTATTCTATTATTAACAGTGTGATTAATCACAATATATTTTTATAATCGCTTGACAGCTCAAATTTAAAGGTGACCATACAGCTGGGAGATTGCACTGCTAAACTGGATCTAAAAAAGTGTTTAAGCTTTTCCATGTGTGAGAATTTCAAAAGATTTCTGAAGAGCTCCTGAAAAGAAAAGATATTGTAGTGGAAGGTGACATTCTTTGGCAGCCAGTTGCATCAGGAGTGTTTACTGTGTTAATGAGGGCATTTGCCTTGATCCTGGGAATAAAATTATTTCGACATTATGCTGACTAGGGCACAGAAGGGAAATTTACTGGGATACCATATCAGGACAGAGCCTCACCTCTTAGAAACACTGGGATTCATACTAAGTTAATAAAATCTCTTACAGGTACTAGGAAGAGAACTGGATTTCTGGGGCTTTCCAAAAATCGTATCTATGACTTTATAATATTCATAGGAGGAAAGGGAGAAAAACACTGCCCTTCTGTCAGTGTGATGGTTTCACAGTGGCTCACTGGATTCTATCAGCGTTCTGGGTGACTAGTGACATTACTCTTGGCCTTCAGGATAAGACCCTGAAAACTAGATTGATAGCAAGGTGGAAAAGTGTGACATGCTTGGAAAAGGCTGATGTGCTTGTGGATGTAAGTATTCCTGATATCACCAGAGTCATTTGATCCTCTGCTATTTCCTTACGCTGCTGGAAGCAGATGCATAACAGATGTATTGAAGAACACTTTGGGTAGAGGTGAAAACCAAGAGAAAGGGATCTCAGAAAACTTTAAGTTGGATATTCTAACTATTGATATGCCATCATTGTTTTCAGGTTTCCCACGCATTACATGCACAGGTATTGACTGAAAATGAAATGATACTTTAGAGATATCAGAGGGCCCAGTCATGATGAATATCTGAATTACTAATCTGTGCAATATACTGAAATGGGAAATAAAGTTGATTATTGGACTAATGAATGTTCAAGTGCTATAGCTGTCTTTCCAAGATGTGAGTTATAATGGGATCTCACATATCTGAAAGCAGGATAATTCCTGGTGTCTCTATGTTTATGATAGATTAGAAACGGTTAAGTTTTGAGATCCTTCGTAGCTAAACTTTTCAAAAAGAGTTGACATTTTGTCAATATTGATTCAGGCTTCTCAGTGTCAATGGAGCAAAAAATAATAAAGTTCTGTTGCTGCAGGGACATGAAGAAAAGATATTTGATTGATTCTTCTGTTACCCAATGAAAGCTATTATAGGGCAGAGAATAAAAATGGCAATTGGATTCTTACTTTCTAAGGGGGGAAAATAAACTCTCATTTCGAGACTTGACAGATTAGAGCCTAAATATGTACCCAAAAGAGAATTAGAATGATCATAGAATCATAGACTTTAAGGTCAGAAGGGACCATTAAGATCATCTATTCTGACCTTCTGCACAATGCAGGCCACAGAATCTCACCCACCCACTCCTGCGAAAAACCTCTAACGTAAGTCTGAGCTATTGAAGTCCTCAAATCATGGTTTAAAGACTTCAAGGTGCAGAGAATCCTCCAGCAAGTGACCCATGCCCCACGCTGCAGAGGAAGGTGAAAAACCCCCA
This sequence comes from Lepidochelys olivacea, assembly GCF_965140295.1. Classification (NCBI taxonomy): domain Eukaryota; kingdom Metazoa; phylum Chordata; order Testudines; family Cheloniidae; genus Lepidochelys; species Lepidochelys olivacea. The sequence continues at coordinate 176,186,362 of NC_140411.1, forward strand.
CGGCCTCTTCCAGTCTGCCCTGGAGGAAAATTCCTTCCCGACCAGTGTCAAGGTTCCTCCCCCACTCTGAACTCTAGGGTACAGATGTGGGGACCTGCATGAAAAACCTCCTAAGCTTATCTTTACCAGCTTAGGTCAAAACTTCCCCAAGGTACAAAATATTCCACCCGTTGTCCTTGGACTGGCCACTACCACCACCAAACTAATACTGGTTACTGGGGAAGAGCTGTTTGGACGTGTCCTTCCCCCCAAAATACTTCCCAAAACCTTGCACCCCACTTCCTGGACAAGGTTTGGTAAAAAGCCTCACCAGTTTGCCTAGGTGACTACAGACCCAGACCCTTGGATCTTAAGAACAATGAACAATCCTCCCAACACTTGCACCCCCCCCACCTTTCCTGGGGAATGTTGGATAAAAAGCCTCACCAATTTGCATAGGTGACCACAGACCCAAACCCTTGGATCTGAGAACAATGAAAAAGCATTCAGTTTCTTACAGGAAGACTTTTAATAAAAATAGAAGTAAATAGAAATGAAGAAATCCCCCCTGTAAAATCAGGATGGTAGATATCTTACAGGGTAATTAGATTCAAAAACATAGAGAACCCCTCTAGGCAAAACCTTATGTTACAAAAAAGATACACAGACAGAAATAGTTATTCTATTCAGCACAATTCTTTTCTCAGCCATTTAAAGAAATCATAATCTAACACATACCTAGCTAGATTACTTACTAAAAGTTCTAAGACTCCATTCCTGGTCTATCCCCAACAAAGACAGACTATAGACAGACCCACAGACCCTTTGTTTCTCTCCCTCCTCCCAGCTTTTGAAAGTATCTTGTCTCCTCATTGGTCATTTTGGTCAGGTGCCAGCGAGGTTACCTTTAGCTTCTTAACCCTTTACAGGTGAGAGGAGCTTTCCCCTGGCCAGGAGGGATTTCAAAGGGGTTTACCCTTCCCTTTATATTTATGACAGACCCCAAATATGGCGATCAGCTAAACCCTGAGCATGTGGGCAAGACTCACAAGCCAGACACCCAGGAAAGAATTCTCTGTAGTAACTCTGATCCCACCCCATCTAACATTCCATCACAGACCATTGGACATATCTACTGCTAATAGTTGAAGATCAATTAATTGCCAAATTAGGCTATCCCATTATATCATCCCCTCCATAAACTTATCAAACTTAGTGTTGAAGCCAAATATGTCTTTTCCCCCACTGCTTCCCTTGGAAGGCTGTTCCAGAACTTCACTCCTCTGATGGTTAGAAATCTTCATCTAATTTCAAGTCTAAACTTCCTGATGGCCAGTTTATATCCATTTGTTCTTGTGTCCACATTGGTACTGAGCTTAAATAATTCCTCTCCCTGCCTGATATTTATCCCTCTGATATATTTATAAAGAGCAATCATATCTCCCCTCAGCCTTCTTTTGGTTAGGCTAAACAAGCCAAGTTCTTTGAGTCTCCTTTTATAAGACAGGTTTTCCATTCCTTGGATCATCCTAGTAGCCCTTCTCTGTACCTGTTCCAGTTTGAATTCATCCTTCTTAAACATGGGAGACCAGAACTGCACATAGTATTCCAGGTGAGGTCTCACCAGTGCCTTGTATAATGGTACTAACACCTCCTTATCTCTACTGGCAATACCTCGCCTGATGCATCCCAAGACTGCATTAGCTTTTTTCACGGCCAGATCACATTGGCGGTTCACAGTCATCCTGTGATCAACCAATACTCCAAGGTCCTTCTCCTCCTCTGTTACTTCCAAGTGATGCTTCCCCAGTTTATAACAATTTTTTTGGTATTAATCCCTAAATGCATGACCTTGCACTTCTCACTATTAAATTTCATCCTATTACGATTAGTCCAGTTTGCAAGGTCATCCAGATCATCCTGTATGATATCCCAGTCTTTCTCTCTATTGTCAATACCTCACAGCTTTGTGTCATCCGCAAACTTTATGATCATATTCCCACTTTTTGTGCCAAGGTCAGTAATGAAAAGATTAAATAAGATTGGTCCCAAAACCGATCCCTGAGGAACTCCACTAGTAACCTCCCTCCAGTCCGACAGTTCACCTTTCAGTATGACCCGATGTAGTCTCCATTTTAACCAGTTCCTTATCCACCTTTCATTTTCATATTGATCTCCATCTTTTCCAATTTAGCTAATAATTCCCCATGTGGAACTGTATCAAATGCATTACTGAAATCGAGGTAAATTAGATCCACTGTGTTTCCTTTTGTCTAAAAAATCTGTTACCTTCTCAAAAAAGGAGATCAGGTTGGTTTGGCACGACCTACCTTTTGTCAAACCATATTGTATTTTGTCCCAATTACCATTGACCTCAATGCCCTTAACTACTTTCTCCTTCAATTTTTTTTCCAAGACCTTGCATACTACAGATGTCAAACTAACAGGCCTGTAGTTACCCAGATCACTTTTCCCCCCTTTCTTAAGAATAGGAACTATGTTAGCAATTCTCCAATCATACAGGACAACCCCTGAGTTTACAGATTCATTAAAAATTCTTGCTAATGGGCTTGCAATTTCATGTGCCATTTCCTTTGGATGAAGATTATCTGGGGCCTCCGATTTACAAGTTGTTCAAGTTTGGCTTCTACCTTGGATGTGGTAATATCTACCTGCATATCCTCATTCCCTTTTGTCATCCTACCATTTTCCCTAAGCTCCTTATTAGCCTCATTAAAGACTGAGGCAAAGTATTTGTTTAGATATTGGGCCATGCCTAGATTATCTTTAACCTCCACTCCATCCTCAGTGTTTAGCAGTCCCACTTCTTCCTTCATTGTTTTCTTCTTATTTATATGGCTATAGAACCTTTTACTGTTGGTTTTAATTCCCTTTGTAAGGTCCAACTCTACACAGTTTTTGGCATTTCTCACTTTATCCCTACATGTTCTGACCTCAATAAGGTAGCTTTCTTTGCTAATCCCTCCCATCTTCCACTCCTTGTAGGCTTTCTGCTTTTTCTTAATCACCTCTCTCAGATACTTGCTCATCCAGCTTGGTCTACAACTCCTGCCTATGAATTTTCCCCCCTTTCTTGGGATGCAGGCTTCTGATAGTTTCTGCAACTTTGACCTGAAGTAATTCCAGGCCTCCTCTGCCTTTAGATCCACAAGTTCTTCAGTCCAATCCACTTCCCTAACTAATTTCTTTTTTTTTAAGTTAGCCCTTTTGAAATCAAAAATCCTAGTAACAGATCTATTTTTGTTTATCCTTCCATTTAGTTTGAACTGAATTAGCTCATGATCGCTTGAACCAAGGTTGTCCTCTACAACCATTTCTTCTATGAGGTCTTCACTACTTACCAAAACCACATCTAAAATGACATCCCCTCTTGTTGGTTCAGCAGCTACTTGGTGAAGGAATCCATCAGCTATCACATCCAGGAAAATCTGAGCCCTCTTATTATTACTAGCACTTGTCCTCCAGTCTATATCTGGGAAGTTAAAGTCTCCCATGATCACACAATTCCCATTAGTATTTACTTCTTTAAAAACATTAAAGAGGTCTCTGTCCATATCCAAATTGTATCCCGGTGGTCTATAGTACACCCCAAGCACTATCCCAGTGGAGGCTCTAGTAGCTTTCTTCCCCGATGAGATTTTTGCCCAGACAGACTCTATCTTATCCATTCCATGACTTCTTATTTCTTTACAGTCTACCTTATCATTGGTATACAATGCTACTCCACCACCTTTGCCTTTATTTCCATCTTTCCTAAACAGCACATACCCTTCCATACCTGTAGTCCAGTCATGACTACTACTCCACCATGTTTCTGTTATCCCTATAATATGTGGTTTCACTTCCTGCACCAGTAGCTCTAGTTCCTCTATTTTGTTACCTAGGCTCCTCGCATTAGTGTACAAACATCTTATTTTTTTCTGTTTGGCTTCACTCACATTCTTTACCCAATTAGGCACAGACATTCTACCTGCAGTATCACCTATTAGACTGGTTTCAGAGTAGCAGCCATGTTAGTCTGTATTCACAAAAAGAAAAGGAGGACTTGTGGCACCTTAGAGACTAACAAATTTATTTAAGCATAAGCTTCCGTGAGCTACAGCTCACTTCATCTGATTATTAGACTGGTATCTATACTACCCTTCCTCCTTATGTCCATTCTCCTACCCACAGCTGTATCCTTCTTACTTCTTTTTCTACCCTCTCAATGTTAAAATCCAACGTGGAGATTACCTGGACATCTTCCAACCATCTCCCCCAAATTCCTAGTTTAATAGGAATCAGTTGTGCCAGCCTCCATCCTAGAAGTTTATTTCCCTCCCTACTCAGATGAAGTCCATCCTGAGAGAACAGTACTCTGTCCATGAATGCTTCCCAGTGGCCACACATCCCAAATAGCACCTTATAGCTCCTTATAGCACCACTGCCTGAGCCATCTGTTGATCATCATAATCTTGTCACACCTTTGTTGCCTTTCTCTAGGAACAGGCAGAATCCCACTGAAGATCACCTGAGGCTCGATTCCCTTAAGTGTCTTCCCCAGCCTGGCATAGTCTCCTTTGATACGTTCCAGCGAGAATCTAGCAGTATCATTAGTTCCCACATGAAAGACAATCAGTGGATTCTTTCCCGCTCCTGTTAGGATACTCTTCAGCCTCAGATCCACATCCCGTATCTTAGCACCCGGCAGACAGCACACCCTTCTGTTCTCTAGATCAGCTCTAGTTACAGGCCTGTCTGTTCTTCTAAGTAAGGAGTCCCCAACTGTGTAGACCTGACTTTTCCTGGTGATGGTGCGATTCTCTGGTCTATCCCCTGTTCCCTCTGGCTGCAAGTCCTCTCGATTCCTCTTGTCCCTTCAATCCTCTGCAACCCATCCTGTATCCTCCTGGGGTTCATATTTGGTGTTATCTCCATTGACTCTTACCCTCTTCCTCTAGGACTAGCTGCTCTTCTCTTCTTCCTTGCCCTCTCACCTTCAGTGACAACTTGCTGTGCCCCTTCTTCATTTTCCAACTCCGCAAACCTATTCCTGAGCTCTATTACTCCTTCACTAGCCAGTCTTTTCCTCTGCCTGGTTTTCTTAGTCACTTGCTTCCACTGTCCGCTTTCCTCACCCAGGAGTCTCCCCTCAGAGTTCTTTGGTCCTGCTTCCATCTGCAAGCCTGTGCTTTTCCCTTCAGCCTCCTCATGTCTTTGCTCCATCATTCGCTCGAACCCCCTTCTAAACTCAACCAGAGTCTCCACCTGCATCTCCAATCCTCGGATCTTCTTTTCCATCAGCTCTATCAGGCGGCACTTCATGCAGATGAAACTCTTTTCAAGTACCCCGTCCAGGATCATGTACATGCCGCAGCTTCCACATCCAGTCATCTTCATTGTGTCTTCCACTGCTTGGGTCACTACCACTGCTGCCTCTGTATCCATCATCGCCTTCTCACCTAAGTCCTGCTAGTCCGGGAAACACAAAACAAACTAAAACACTACTCCCCACAGCAAAACAAACCCCCAGCGAGCACCAAAACACTGCCAGAACACCACGCACTCCCTTCACTAGCCTGTCTGTTCCTCTGCCTGCTTCTCTTAGTCTTCCCTCCAAACTCTGTTTACAAACTCCCACTCCCCTATTAACAGGGGATCACTCCATGAGAACTGTTTCTAGAATCACAGAAATTATTCCATAACTGGTCCTTTCACCAACTAGAGATAATGAGAAGTGTTGTTTAGTTGTACTTAAAATAAGAAAGATGTTCAAAACGAGTATGCCTGTCAGGAAATGGCATAATTGTATACTTGTTGATGCCATAAGTTAAATTTAGAGTAGAGAACTAAAAATAATATTCCTTAAATAATTGAAAATTGTTGTTCATTTTTATTTTTTTAAATTAACTTTAATTTAATAAGAAATAAGAAAAGGAGTACTTGTGGCACCTTAGAGACTAACCAATTTATTTGAGCATAAGCTTTCGTGAGCTACAGCTCACTTCATCGGATGCATAAAGTGGAAAGTAGAGTGAGGAGATTTTATATATACATACAGACCATGAAAAAATATACATTCTAAGGAGAGTGATCACTTAAGATGAGCTATTACCAGCAGGAGAGTAGGGTGGGGGAAGAGAAAACCTTTTGAAGTGATAATCAAGGTGGGGCATTTCCAGCACATTTCCTTGATTATCACTTTGAAAGGTTTTCTCTCACAGATCAATCAACCTGATCAGTGAAGGCAGCAGAAACTGACTAAGCATGTCCAGGAGAGTTTGTTCCTTGGCCATTTCCTTCCCATTTATGAGAATGAGGCAGGAGTTATCAAGAAGAAAAAGTATGGTCCTGGGCACTAGCTGAATGTCACCTCAGTGAATTTGATTTTATCCCTGGCCACAGATTAATGCTGGTTAAATTACTTAAACCAACATTTTAATGAAGATCACAGAGTTATGAATATTAATCATTAGATGTAAGAGTCATGATCTTGAAACTGTCCAGCATTAGTTAGAGTTTGGTATACAGAGGCCTCAGCCTGCTTTGTACCATGGCAAATGCCATTAAAAATCCTTTTAACCTTTTATTAAAGATATAGAAAAGACTGAAAAACAGTTAAAGCATTTGAAATCTAAAATATTAAATAGAGCTCATTTTAACAATTTTACTGTTCCTTGTCCCTTAAACTGAAGAGAGCTTTTAGAAGGAAAAAAAAACCCACCTTGTTTGAGAGGTAGGCTATGGCTACACTGCTCTCAGTAGCATGTAGGGTCTGTGAAAAGCAAGGTGTATCCGTATTGCAATCTGTAGCTGTGTGTGTCAAAGATTCTGATTGTGCGGGGGGACACAATGTGGGATACTACACAGCTAGAAATAGTAATGTAGATGGGAGATGCACTGCATGGGCTGTAGAGAGCTATGTAAGGTACATATCACAAGCTTCAGGGGTTTATTTACATGCCTAAGCATTTTCTCACCATCTACAGTGCTATTCGTACATGTACTAGGGGAGCTAGCCATGTGGGTACTCTGCACACTGCTATAAGAAGCATGCAGTGCAGATGTAACTTATAGTGATATTAAAGATACTAATAACTGTCCTTTTGGGGAAAAAGAGAAAAAGTTAGTCATGATGGTCTGGAACCATAGTTGTTTCTGCTGTTAAAGTTCAATCCTGTTTCCTACAAGACAAATGCGCACGAAATGGGAGAGGAAAGAATAACAAAAGTAGAAAATTTAGCTTCTGTCTTTGGTGTTGACTTTCCCTTGCAACCTCACTGCTGGAAAAACACAGGCATTGCACATGGTCTTATCAACTACGAGGAGGCCTGGCAAACTTATACCAGAATAGGGCAGTTTAGCACATCGCCTTAGCTGCCTCTTTCTAATAACACGGTCACAGCAGTGTTGCAAAATGTACTGTCTTGGCCAACAAAGGCAGACTTGTATTAGACAGAAGGAAAAAAGGAGGGGAAGAGGAAAGAAGTGAAATAAGGTGGGGAAGGAAGAAAACAAGGATATGTTACAGACCTTTTCTACACTACAGAGTTAAGTGGACTTAAGTTATGTTGACAATCATATGCCACTTTAATTACATCAGTTGTGCATGTCCACACAACATTCCTTGTGTTGGCAGAGCATGTCCACAGTTGGTGCTCTTGCATCAAAAGAGAGAGCATTCCATCATGGGTAGCTATCCCACTATGCAACTTGCCACCCTCTGCTGCCCGAAGGTCTGGGAACAGATCACAGTGCATCATGGGGGCATGCTCACCATCCCATGAGGCAGTTCTTTCCATCCTACGGGCTTCTGTCTTCATTTTGAAAAGTCCGTGTAAACTGCATGCCTGCCATCTTTGCTTGAAAGCATGGATCCTGAACTGCTGACCAGTCTGGTGATGAGCCTCATAAACACAACGCGGCTGGTCCTGCAATATTTCATGAGCTGGGAAACAGAAAGTGAATTTGTGGTGCCTTCCCTGCTGTTTGCAATGAAAAGAGACAATTTAAAAATTGTGGCTGATGTTCACGAAGCAGCCACACATGATGTACTGTTGGTACTGGGCTCAGAAAACAAGTACTGAATGGTGGGATCACATCAAGATGATACGTGTATGGGATGACTAGCAGTGGCTGCAGAACTTTCAGATGCACAAAACCACCTTCCTGGAACTGTGTGCGGAGCTCATCCCTGTCCTGAGGCACAAGGACACCAGAATGAAAGCTTCCCTCACAGTGGAAAAGTGGGTGGTGATCACTGTGTGGAAGCTGGCAAATCCAGACTGCCACTGGTCAGTCATGAATCAGTTTGTAGTTGGAAAGTCCATCATGGGGGTTGTGGTGACACAAGTGTTCAGGTCCATTAATTGCCTCCTGCTACGAGGGACTGTGACTCTGGGGAAATAACTGATGGCTTTGCAGCAATGAGATTTCCTAACTCTGACAGGGTAATAGATGGCATGTGTATCCCAATTTTGGCCACAGGCCATCTTGTAACAGAATATATCAACTAAAAGGGCTACTTCTCCATGGTCTTGCAGGCTCTTGTGGATCACCAGGGCCATTTCACTGACATCAGTGCAGGTTGGTCAGGGAAAAGTCATGATGCACACATCTTTAGGAACACTGGACTGTGTAGAAAGCTGCATGCTGGGACTATTTTTCCAGACCAGAAGATTCCAAAGGGGATGTGCAAATGCCGATAGTGATCCTGGGAGACCCCGCCTACCCCATGACTCATGAAGCCTTACTCCAGGTACCTAGACATCAGGAAGAAGTGCTTCAACAATAGGGCTGGAGTGCAAGTGATGCTGTGACAGAATGGGAACATGCAAGGAACGGTCGGGGGAATGGAATGGCATTCTGTATTGGCTGCAGAGGGAATCATGCATGGATATGCTTAGACCGCAGTGCGGTGAGGCACTTGAGCATCTCTGTCTGGCCCTCCAGTAGCTTTATCATCTGCTCCTCTCCATCTATCATCTGCTCCTGCCCTTGTCTCCTTTCCAGGCTATCCAGCTTGAATTTTTCATTAGCAGTCTCACTCCATGCTCTTGTTTCACTGTGTGCTGTATCTGTTGACTGCTGCACTTCTCTAAACATATCCTCCTTACTACTCCTGGTTTGCCTCCTTATCTGATGGAGGAGCTCCACCAGTGTGTAGCAGTTGATCCTCAAGGGCATATCTGCAAAAGCCAAAGAAACAATGAACAGAGATGGTATTGTGAGTGCAGTCAAAGCCATGAATCACATACACCTGTTTCTCACTGTCCATTGGCTACCACACAGTTTGGCAAGAGTCCCAAATATGGTGAGTTTGATCAGAAGGGGGGATGGGCAAGAAGGATCTGGGTGGTTTGCAAAGAGGGTCACTACACACGCCTAGGGAGAGTGTATTCTGAATATTGGTGCGCTTTTTCACAGGCTGAGGTAATTGCTCCCAACATCTCATTCCTGACAGTAACCCATGATTCAAGGGTTCATCTCCTGCATGCACACAGCTTCAGACTGGGTCCATATGCTGCCCGCCTGTGTACTGCTTTGGTCCCTGCAAAAATAACTGATGGTTGGCATGGCAAAGTTTTCTACAGTGGGAGTAGAAACAGGCAGCTCTTCCAAGGAACCTGCAGCAGATGATTGCAGAGTACCTACACTAAAGTTTCCTAGAGATCTTTATGGAGGATTCCTGGGACATCCTAGTGTACATTAAAAAACTTTTCCACCTGGTCCTCATTGCATAGTTGGATAGGCTCTGTTACTGATTTCTATCCTCTATCCATCCTCTACCATATAACAAAGTAAATGAGACCTCAATCTCCTACGACTCTGCAGTATCAAAGCAAAATGCATGCTTACCACAGCTTGCCTCTCCTGCTTCATGTGTGCCAGAGTAGGAGTGCTAGAACTGGCTAGACCCCTCAGGAGTCAAAGATAGGTCCTGGCTTGCCATACCACCAGACGACCCTGTTGCATATCCCACAACACTAAACTATCTAAACTACTACGTGCCACAAGAGGCCACAGCAATGGTTCCCTTAACCCACCCAGCAATATTGTCCATCTATCCAACTATACTCTTACCCAGCAGAAGAATCTGTCCTATCTCGGGGCCTCTCCTTCTGCCCCTCCACCACCACAAACATGATGCAGTTCTGTGGTGACCTAGAATCCTATTTTCAACATCTCTGACTCAAGGAATATTTCCAACACACCTCTGAAAATATACTAATCCACAGAGACCTTCATACCAACACAACAAAAAGAAGGATTCTTGGTGGACTCCTCCTGAAGGTCAAAACAACAGACTGGACTTCTACATAGAGTGCTTCCACCAACGTGCACGGGCTGAAGTTGTGGAAAAGCAGCATCACTTCCCCATAACCTCAGCCATACAGAACACAATTCCATCCACAGCCTCAGAAACAACTCTGACATCATAATCAAAAAGGCTGACAAAGAAGGTGCTGTTGTCATCATGAATAGGTTGGAATATGAACAAGAGGCTGCTAGGCAGCTCTCCAACACCACTTTCTATAAGCCATTATCCTCTGATCCCACTGAGGGTTACCAAAAGAAACTACAGTATTTGCTCAAGAAACTCCCTGAAAAAGCACAAGAACAAATCCGCACAGACACACCCCTGGAACCCTGACCTGGGGCATTCTATCTGCTACCCAAGATCCATAAACCTGGAAATCCTGGACGCCCCATCATCTCAGGCATTGGCACCCTGACAGCAGGATTGTCTGGCTATGTAGACTCCCTCCTCAGGCCCTATACTACCAGCACTCCCAGCTATCTTCGAAACACCACTGACTTCCTGAGGAAACTACAATCCATCGGTGATCTTCCTGATAACACCATCCTGGCCACTATGGATGTAGAAGCCCTCTACACCAACATTCCACACAAAGATGGACTACAAGCCGTCAGGAACGGTATCCCCGATAATGTCACGGCAAACCAGGTGGGTGAACTTTGTGACTTTGTCCTCACCCATAACTATTTCACATTTGGGGAAAATGTATACTTTCAAATCAGCGGTACTGCTATGTGTACCCGTATGGCCCCACAGTATGCCAACATTTTTATGGCTGACTTAGAACAATGCTTCCTCAGCTCTCATTCCCTAATGACTCTACTCTACTTGTGCTATATTGATGACATCTTCATCACCTGGACCCATAAAAAAGAAGACCTTGAGGAATTCCACCATGATTTCAACAATTTCCATCCCACCATCCACCTCAGCCTGGACCAGTCCACACAAGAGATCCACTTCCTGGACACTACGGTGCTAATAAGTGATGGTCACATAAACACCAGCCTATACTGGAAACCTACTGACTGCTATTCCTACCTACATGCCTCCAGCTTTCACTCAGACCACACCACATGATCCATTGTCTACAGCCAAGCTCTACGATACAACAGCATTTGCTCCAACCCCTCAGACAGAGACAAACATCTATAAGTTCTCTATCAAGCATTCTTACAACTACAATACCCACCTGCTGAGGTGAAGAAACAAATTGACAGAGCCAGAAGAGTCCCCAGAAGTCACCTACTACAGGACAGGCCTAACAAAGAAAATAACAGAACGCCACTAGCCGTCACCTTCAGCCCCCAACTAAAACCCCTCCAACTCATTATCAAGGATCTACAACCTATCCTGAAGGATGACCCAACACTCTCACAAATCTTGGGAGACAGCCCAGTCTGTGCGTACAGACAGCCCCCCAACCTGAAGCAAATACTCACCAGCAACCACACACCACACAACAGAACCACTAACCCAGGAACCTATCCTTGCAACAAAGCCCGTTGCCAACTGTGTCCACATATCTATTCAGGGGACACCATCATAGGGCCTAATCACATTAGCCACACTATCAGAGGCTCGTTCACCTGCACATCTACCAATGTGATATATGCCATCATGTGCCAGCAATGCCCCTCTGCCATGTACATTGGTCAAACTGGACAGTCTCTACGTAAAAGAATAAATGGACACAAATCAGATGTCAAGAATTTTAACATTCATAAACCAGTCGGAGAACACTTCAATCTCTCTGGTCACTCGATTACAGACCTAAAGGTCACAATATTACAAAAAGAAAAGGAGTACTTGTGGCACCTTAGAGACTAACCAATTTATTTGAGCATAAGCTTTCGTGAGCTACAGCTCCCTTCATCGGATGCAAGTACTCCTTTTCTTTTTGCGAATACAGACTAACATGGCTGTTACTCTGAAATATTACAACAAAAAGACTTCAAAAACAGACTCCAATGAGAGACTGCTGAATTGGAATTAATGTGCAAACTGGATACAATTAACTTAGGCTTGAATAGAGACTGGGAGTGGATGTGTCATTACACAAAGTAAAACTATTTCCCCATGTTTATTTCCCCTCCCACCCCCCACTGCTCCTCAGACGTTCCTGTTAACTACTGGAAATGGCCCACCTTGATTATCACTACAAATGGTTTTCTTCCCACCCCCCACCCCCCTCTCTCCTGCTGGTAATAGCTCATCTTAAGTGATCACTCTCCTTACAATGTGTATGATAATACCCATTTTTTCATGTTCTGTGTGTATATAAATCTCACTGTATTTTCCACTGAATGCATCAATGAAGTGAGCTGTAACTCACAAAAGCTTATGCTCAAATAAATTGGTTAGTCTCTAAGGTGCCACTAGTACTCCTTTTCTTTTTGCAAATACAGACTAACATGGCTGCTGCTCTGAAATCTTCCTCCAAATTCACTTCCTCATCCACAACTTTATCCTCAGGGTTGAGTCCACTGGCCACTGCCTCCATGCAAGAGTGTGTCTGTTGTGGAAAGCTGGCATAGTCAGCTGGGAAGATGCTGTATGAACAGTCTACACTGAGCAAACAGTAAGAGGAATTTCAAAATTGCCTGGGCCTTTAAATAGGTGAGGGGCACATGTCTGTGTACATGCGGGGCAGTGGAGTTCAAACTGCTGACCAAAGCAGCCATGATGGGCATTGTGGTATACCTCCTGGAAGCTAATTAGGGCAACATAAGCAAGCACACTGTCTACACTGGTGCTGCATCACTTTATCTACATTGCAAAAAGCTCTAGGCCTCTTGTCGAAGTGGTTTTATTTTGTTGGCATAGTAGGGGAATTACTTCAGCAGGAGAAGCATTTCAGCGTATACACCTCCACTGTTTTGTTGATGAAAGCTGACTTTTGTCAACAAAACTGTGTAGTGTTGACAAGCCCAAAGTTTCACATCCCAGCAGGTTCTTGGGATTTAGCCAGAGCTGGGAGAGGTGGCAGTGTCATCAGGGTCCCTCTCTTTGGCCCAGTCTGCTCAGGACATCTCTCAGAATTAGGTTGAAGAAGATCTGAGGTCCCAGGTGATGGTGTCTGTGGCAGCCATAATAGTGAAGCCTGCTCTTTCCCCTTCTCTCTTCTTTCAGTTAGCCAGAATCATGGTAGCCAGATTTCCTCCCCCAAAGTCTCTTTTTGAGGACTCCAAAAGGGGAGTGCTGGGCAGAATAACTCATCCTCTCATTATTTTGTCTCATATTTGTCAAGTGTCCAACAGGTCAATTTTGGTTCCCTGTTTTCTGGTTCCACATTTTTCTTGTTTACCAAGCAGAATCTTAACACAGTCCTTGAGTTGTATCAGCAGACCTTTTTATTTGGACTAATTCCATCTTTCTGGCTTGCTTTTGCACCTTTTCCCCTCAACATTTACTGTTATAGGTTATGTGGCATTTTATGAACTTTCGCTCACTTCTTACAGTTGAGCTCACAATTAGGGTAAATTAGTAGGCCCAATTATCACAAAAGAGATCTTCTCTCTGTATCCTGAAGGAGTAATCTGATGAGGCATGCTGATGCACGATGCCACAGCAATGAAAGTGGAATGGTAACAGAACCTTCCAGGTTGTTGGTAGGAAGCTCGGAGCTAGCTATACTGAGCAAAATATAGATAGGAAATGGTAATTTTTCAACAGCACTGAACTTGCCTTTGGTGACCCATGGAAGTCTATTCAGATTAGATGTCTCAACACTATCCCCCTCACAAATTTCAAATCCTGTCTCAGACCTTGGAGGTCTTAAGAGTTCCTTGAAAAACTATTTGGAAGAATTAGTAAAATGAAAAGGGTTATATAACCTAGATACAGGGATTCCCTCCTCCATCACCCTCATAAGAACAAGACACATTACCTGCCTTCAAGAGTTTTCACTCTAAAGGCCTGATCCTGACAACATAGGGGTAGTCTCATTAAATCTATGGGACTATTTGCATATCCTTTATGCATAGGGGTAGTCTCATTAAATCAATGGGACTATACACCTATGTAAAATTATTCACATGCTTAAATGTTTGCAGGATTAGGTCATAAGATATTATAACAATAGTGATCTCATTCTTTATTTACTCATCTTTTTGAGAAGCTGCTGGCTCTACACAAGAGAATTATTCAGGAGAACACACAAATACTGAAGTAGGAAAAATACCAAAATGTAGGTACTGTATAATAAAACAAATATGGGGAGTTAGCAGGAAATAGTCCTTGATGGCAAACAACAGAGCAGAATACATTTGTTCAGAGAGAGCTAAGCTTGTTTACACTAGCTGAGGATCTGACCCCTGAATCGCTGGCTAAGTTAACAGCTTGTCATGGATGGATCTGCAACATACATCAGAACAATGAGAATGCTAGAGTTATGAAAACTGTCCTTATTTTGCCAGTTGTAAGAGTAACAATGTTAAGAGTAACAAATGACTGTTTCTTGTATTCCAGGAAGGTATTTTCATTGCACTCTAGAGTTTTATTTATTTTTTCATACTGTCAGAAAACAGATTGACCATTCAGTGTGGAAGATTGAATAACTGAAAGGCTATATCTGAGAAAAAACAATTCTAATCCTCTTTTTCTTTGTTTAATAGGAAGATTTTAAAAGTTTTCTGTATTTTTAGTATTTATTTTTAAGGAGTGGAAATACACATGCCCTCTTCAGGTTAGCAGTTAAGGTGTGCATAGCATCTATAATGGTCTTTCAGATGTTGAAGATTCAGGAAGGAAATAATGGATTTTTTTTATTTTAATTTTTTGCTGAATAGATTAATTTCATAACTCCTTTTATTCATTCTAGAGCTTGTTGAAAAATTCAAAATTTCATACTGTTGAAATTTTGCACTATGTTAAATATCCATGAAAAAAAAATCACCAGAATGTTATCCTTTTGTTTTTGACCAACTGTATTATATAATGTTATATTCTAGCCAAAACCTCTAATGGTTTTAATTCCATTTCTAACTGTCATTTTATAGATATGCTAATGAATTAGTTGCAGGAAACTTGAAGGGCTTAATAACACTTGCTACAGTTACTGAGATACTGTTGGACAAATCCTGAATTTTTTGCGCTTAAATTGTTGTGTTACAAAGTAATGTAGTCTGTCACCAAGGACCATGGCTCCAATCCTGTAATCAATCACTTACGTAGCTGCTGGAATTTAGACACATGAATTTTCCATTTGAAATCAAGGACATGAAGAGTCTCATTGACCTCCCAAGAAATAATCAGGTTCCTCAAGGCTTGTCTATACTTAAAGCACTGCAGCGGTACAGCTGTGCCTCTGTAGCATTTCAGTGAAGAACAAGGGTTCCCAAACTTGGTTTTGCGGCTTGTTCTCAGCTCCTCCAGCACTCCCATTGGCTGGGAACTAGAAACCACAGCCACTGGGGCTGCAATCGACCATACCTGCGAACGCTCAGGTAAACAAAGTGCCTCGTGGCCCACCAGGAGCTTACCCTGAACAAGCCACAAACCAAGTTTGGGAACCCCTGGTGAAGATGCGACGGGAGGTGTTCTTCTATTGGCATAGGTAATCCACCTCCCTGAGAGGCAGTAGCTAGATCAACAGGAGAATTCTCCCATCAACCTAGTGCTCTCTAAACTGGGGGTTGAGTTGGTTTAACTGTGTTACTCAGGAATGTGGATTGTTAACTCCCCTGAGCAACATACTTATACTGACGTATTTTCCTAGAGTAGACCTATTCTAAAATTAAGCGTGTGTGTAAGCCTTTGAAGGCTCAAGGAGTAAGGGCACATATAGAAAAGTGCTAGGCCAAACTATTTACTAGACAGAGAACTCCAGAATTTTGTTTGTGTGCTTTACGCAAATTGCCAACTTTTCATTTTGAACAATGTTTGTACTTTCTTGTTTGAGAGAAACACACTTCTTATGAAGAAAAGGAGTACTTGTGGCACCTTAGAGACTAACAAATTTTTATGAGCATAAGCTTTCGTGAGCTACAGCTCACTTTATCGGATGCATTCAATGAAGTGAGCTGTAGCTCACGAAAGCTTATGCTCAAATAAATTTGTTAGTCTCTAAGGTGCCACAAGTACTCCTTTTCTTTTTGTGAAAACAGACTAACACGGCTGCTGCTCTGAAACACTTCTTATGGAAAGAGTTGCATATTAATTGTATTACTCTTTTGTGGTTATTTTTGTCAGTCTCCCCATCATACCTTTTAAAAAAAAAAAAATCCCAGATTTTTTTTCAGTTTGGGGACAAGTTGGAGAAGAACTGGTATTTGTGGGTAGGCCAGGCAATTGTTTAACTCCATTTTATATTTTTCACTTAGAATTTTGGAAGGCAAGGGAATGCTAATGATTTTTTTTCAATTTTATTTTATTTTTACATGTTGAGTCCATGACCATGATACAGCATAGGAAATGTAGTCATAGAAACATACAATATCAGGGTTGGAAGGGACCTCACGAGGTCATCTAGTCCAACCCCCTGCTCAAAGCAGGACCAATCCCCAACTAAATCATCCCAGCCAGAGCTTTGTCAAGCCTGACCTAGTCCAGCTGGAAAGCCCAGTTGTCAAGGTTCCTCCCACACTCTGAATTCTAGGGTACAGATGTGGGGACCTGCATGAAAACCTCCTAAGCTTACTTTTACCAGTTTAGGTTAAAACTTCCCCAAGGTACAAATTAATTGTATCTTTTGTCCTTGGAATAACCATGTCCTTGTCCATTTCCTTTCTCTCATTTAAGTCATCTCAGTTGCTGTCTAGTACAGAGCTGCAGTCCACAGGTAACCCAAGACCTTAGTCAATCAGTCTTGATAACCCAAGAGTCAAACCATATAAGACTGCAGCTGACAGATTAACTCACTACAGCAGGAACAATGAGGGGGCAAAAAATAGACATTGATACTTATTTTTTCTGTCTTTAAAAATCAGCCATGAAAAACAAGGGTAATGACAACAAACACCACCAAACTCTAACTGGGTTTACTGGGAAATGTAGTTTGGACACGTCTTTCCCCCCAAAATCCTCCCAACCCTTGCACCCCACTTCCTGGGAAAGGTTTGGTAAAAAGCCTCACCAATTTGCATAGGTGACCTCAGACCCAAACCCTTGGATCTGAGAACAATGAAAAAGCATTCAGTTTTCTTACAAGAAGACTTTTAATAGAAATAGAAGTAAATAGGAGTAAAGAAATCACCTCTGTAAAATCAGGATGGTAGATACCTTACAGGGTAATTAGATTCAAAACATAGAGAATCCCTCTAGGCAAAACCTTAAGTTACAAAAAAGACACACAGACAGAAATAGTCATTCTATTCAGCACAGTTCTTTTCTCAGCCATTTAAAGAAATCATAATCTAATGCATACCTAGCTAGATTACTTACTAAAAGTTCTAAGACTCCATTCCTGTTCTATCCCCGGCAAAAGCAGCGTACCAGCAGACACAGACCCTTTGTTTCTCTCCCTCCTCACAGCTTTTGAAAGTATCTTGTCTCCTCATTGGTCATTTTGGTCAGGTGCCAGCAAGGTTACCTTTAGCTTCTTAACCCTTTACAGGTGAGAGGATTTTTCCTCTGGCCAGGAGGGATTTTAAAGGGGTTTACCCTTCCCTTTACATTTATGACACCAGTATATAGAGAAGAATGGGGACACGAGACACCTGATTTACACCTCCCATGAGGGACCACTGTGTCACTTCTGAATTGAAACATTCTGGGCTTTGACCAAAAATATTATATATATTTTTATTTTTTTACAAAATATCAAAATTTTCCACAAGGAAGCAGATACTTTTTGGGGAAAAAAATCTTTTGAAAACCCAATTTTCTGTCAAGAGTTTCGAAAGAAAATTTTCAGCCAGCCCTACAGACTTCTGCATCCACATGTGGGAACAACAGTCTGCCCATATGGTACATGTTGTATTTTAAGGCCCAATGCTGCAGTACAACACACTGGATCCACACAAGCAAAATCAACATGAACCTTCTTGAAAGAAGCTTGGGTAAAGTCTTGTCTATAGTTTAGGTAAGCAATAGATTTTCCTTTAATTTTGTATTTGTTCATTTCTCATTCTTTTTAACTAGGTTTTATTTTAACAACAAACATACTTTTAAAAAACATCCCTTTATTTAAATAGATCACTGGGCCATTACTGAGAAGCAAGCCATTGCTTCACTACTAGAATTATGGGACCAGACCATTTAAACAATTTGGACCTGGTTTCCTTTCTCTCATTTAAGTCATCTCAGTTGCTGTCTAGTACAGAGCTGCAGTCCACAGGTAACCCAAGACCTTAGTCAATCAGTCTTGATAACCCAAGAGTCAAACCATATAAGACTGCAGCTGACAGATTAACTCACTACAGCAGGAACAATGAGGGGGCAAAAAATAGACATTGATACTTATTTTTTCTGTCTTTAAAAATCAGCCATGAAAAACAAGGGTAATGACAACAAAGAGATATATTCATTTTGCTGTAATGACTATATTTTAAAATTGTTCATAAATAAAAGCTACTTATGAATTATTATTTAATATTTTGATGCTATAATAAAATAAAAATTAAGGCAGAAATCATGGCGTGGCACAGCTCTTACAACAGTGCTGGGGTGTAAGTCACCTTTTCAGCCTCTGCCCTCATGTGACAGGGTGTATTAACCCTTCATGGGACAGATGGCCATTAAGTAACTGCTCTGAGCTAAAGCACACCCCCTACCCCAGCTGAACCTGCTGTGCATGTCAGGCCTGGAGGGAGAATGTAAAAGGGAGAAGAGCACCTGAGTTGGCAGCAGACTGGGGAGAGAGCAGGTCTTCAATCCTTGGCTCCTGTGGAGGACCTAATGAAAGTAGGAACTGCCTGGGTGACCATTGCCCATCGGCCCCTCCCTTGTGGGAAGGGAGAGCTCCAATGCTGAATGAGTGCTTGGAGACTAGTAATAGAGTTTTACCTGTGGGTATTGAATGAGTCTGTATCCCATCAGAAGCTCCCTGAAAGAAGAGAGTGCTACCACACCCTCAGATTACTTCATTTGTGTTTAATTGTCCTTTTGAAGTTTCACTGCCCTGGAAGGGGGTGGACTTTTGCAGGCTTGGCTGGAGGGCTGAGTCTCCCACAATAGAACGTGTGCTGTTAATCTAAGACCAAAGGCTGGATGAGTTTGGAGCCCCATATGCTCCTGGGTGAGTGCTGTGGCAGACAACTCTGTGGCATCTGATTACCTACATCTCTGATAGTAGTGTGGGAAGGCAGAAAGGCTCTGGAAAGCCACTATGTCCCCTGCTTTTACAAGTGGACAAGAATAGTTGGGGATTGGTCAGAGTCTTGGCTCTGCCCTGCTATGCTCCCAGTGGCATAGTTACATCAGTGCATTGGAGAGCTTATGCTGCACTGGGTATAGCCCCGGTGGAGTTTATTCTCCTCCTGGAATAACAAGGAAGTTGGGAAGGGGTTGTGATATCCCAATTGTCCTGCTTGTCTTGTCCATGTACACCCTGTCTGACCATTGAAATGGCTTCACCTACCATCAGATTAGTGCATCACTATTGATGCACTAATCTGCCCCTCTGCTACTTACTTGTCTCCCTCCATCAAATTTTGCATCTTGGCCTATCTGTCTGGTAACTTTTCCAGGATGTCTTGCCATCAACTTACATTTGATATGTTCAAAACTTAATTCATAGCCTTCCATTTCCAATCCACCTTACTCCTTCACTACGAGCAACACCACCACCCTCCCTACTACTCCAGCCTGTAAATGTGTTTATCTTTGACTCCACACCCTCTTCACGCCAGACAATTCAGTCTTTGTCCAAGTCCTGCCATTTCGTCCTCCACAAAATCTCCAAGATCTGGATTTTAATTTCTAGCCCTTCCACTAAAATTCTTGCCCAGATCCTACTCAACTCCCATCATGACAGTCATGCCTCTTCTTTTGTGGTTTTACTGAAACTCACCTCACTTTCTACAGATCCATTCAAAACTTTTCTTGGATGATAATTTTCCTGGTCTATTATTCTAATTATGGTTTGCCCCTCTGACTTCCATCACTGGTTCCCATTCATGACCATATCAAATACAGGTTTCAGCCCTTACCTTTAAGAACCTTCACAACGTAGCCCTTCCCTATCCTTACCCATGCCTGTATCTTATCATGTGACACACCCCGCCACCTCTACTCTGTCATTGCCAGTCTCCATCACCCATTTGTCTGCCTTTCCAACAGACACCTTTGCACTTCATTCAGTGCTGATCCTTGTGCATGGAACATGCTGTCCAAGGTAGTCTATAAGCCCACTATCCCATCTTCCTCAAAATCCTTCCTCAAGACGCACTCTTACTGTGGGAAACCAATAACTGCCAGATAGATGACCAGTGGGAATGTCTGATATTTCTGGTTATTAATTCGGTTTATTTAAATGGTTTCAAGTCTGTAATGTTCTTTTAGAGATTACATCAGCATTAGTGACTTGAAACCATTTAGCTGTGCACATATACAGACAATATAAATGCAGGTTTCTTATTGTGGTTTCCCTAATCCTTCCTCTCTTATTCCTTCCAGTTGTATCCTATATCCACCACTGACTGTAGCTTGTTTTAAACAGAAACCTCTTTGAGGTAGGGATCGTCTTTTACTCTGTATTTGTGCAAAGCCTAGCACATTTTGGCTCTGGTTAGACTTATAGCCAATAACATAATATGGATACTATAATAAATAATATATGGACTGCAAGAGGTACCAGTTTGTTGATCTAAAAAAAGCTGTATATGGTTTGGGTTCTGTTTTTGGTTTTGAAGTTTGGCACTTGTTCCAGCATATTGATGCAACAAATGAAGGTTAATGTATTCATACTAGGTGAAGTCCACGAGTGATGTGGGGTGCCGGTGCAAAACTCTTTGCAATAGTTAAGTTTTGCATGCCAAGTTTTGCAATAAGGCTTGTGTCTGACCTGAAGAAAGAACAGCAGAGGTGTCCGTGCATGCCCTAACTGCATAGGTTGGTGCAAATGGCTGCACTGGTGGTGGGGAAGAGTCAGGAGCAGACCAGGGAATCCAGGGAAACCGTTAAACCTTGCAAAGCAGTTTTTCCCCTCTCGCAGGACAAATCCAATTTTGATGCATTTACCTGTCTTATATAAAGATAAACAAGAGATGTCACTTTGTTTTTGGAAGAAGCGATACATCTACCACCCAAATGAATGAAAAATGACAATTTATAAATTGCCTTATTAACCTTTTGCACTGAGCCAGAATGGGATCTTACCACCTGCCAGCAAACAAGGCCTCCTGCCTTGCTAGTCCCTGATCTCACCACTTGTCACTGTAACAAGCTCATTGTTACAGGTTGAGCCCCTGAGGGCAGACTGAGCTGAGGGGCTTCAGATTTACATTTTCTTCAGAGTGCAGTGTGCCATGGGACAGTGAAAGGTTGATCATCCAACTTTCAAAGAGGTCAGGTGAAGCATGTAATTTCAGAAAGAAGTGCAGAGGTTGTTTTAATTTAATGTTTTTTTTATTATTATTTCATTACTGGAGGAATGAGAAACTATATTGATCCAAAAGTTTGGGATTTTCTCTCTCTATATTCCTGGACCTGTGCTGTGAAGAGCAGGGGAGAGAGGAAAGCCATGCTAGGTCAAGAGACTAGATTTGGTGTCACAACGTTTTAAAGATCTAACATCCTCTGAATCACAAGACCTAGGAAGAAATACACACTGCCACTGAAGCTTGGATTCCTAGCTTAAAGTGATAGAAAATCTTTATCTTTAACATTAGGGCATGAAATAGATTTTAAAATAACACCTTTCTGATTACCATCTAGATTTGTTTCCCTCTCCCTGTTCCTCTCCTTGCCCTATGCTTTCATTCTGGCCTCATTTTGATAGCTGCTATTTCAAGAACTAGTGCCAGAGAAGCACAGCTAGACGTAGGAACTGACAAAGACTTGACATAGATCTAAGGTCTGTTATCTTGTGAGCTGCCAGACCTAGAAACAAACTCTTTCTGTCATCTGCAAGCTTGGAATTCCAGCTTTCAAATGACTTAAAATATTAATCTCTAACTCTAGTGTTCATGAGATATTGGCTGTTAAAAATCCGTGTGGGAAAAGGATTGCAAAGCTGCTTTGCTTGCAGGCCAGTACAAATGTTTTCAGGATCAATAAACTTTTCCAAGCATTTCTCCCAGACTACTTATCAGACAGGAGAGAAAAATATCCCTGTGTCTTTCACACTTTGCTTTATATCTATAAGGTAGCCAGAATATAAATCTACTGATAAATCATATTTTCTGTAGGAGATCATACACTTGCTTCTTGGCTTGCTTTCAGATCTACAATTTCCCTTTTGTTTTATTACAATAGGGCACCCGTTGTGTCCCTCTCAGCATACAAGTCTTCTGTATCAAGCCAGAGTATCAAGCTCCCAACCCCATTTTACTTTGTATGCTTTTCCTCTGCTTTCTAATGTACACTGCACCAGTATGGTGGTTGGTTCTTTGCTCGTAAAGGAAAAGGGTGAAATCATGACTCCAATGGAGCCAAGATTTCACTCATGGAATCTATCTGTTTAGGTACTTATGTCAAGGTTCCTTCCCCACTCTGCACTCTAGGGTACAGATGTGGGGACCTGCATGAAAGACCCCCTAAGCTTATTCTTACCAGCTTAGGTTAAAAACTTCCCCAAGGTACAAACGTTGCCTTATCCTTGAACAGTATGCTGCCACCACCAAGCATTTTAAACAAAGAACAGGGAAAGATACCACTTGGAGACGTCTTCCCCCAAAATATCCCCCCCAAGCCCTACACCCCCTTTCCTGGGGAAGGCTTGATAATAATATCCTCACCAATTTGTGCAGGTGAACACAGACCCAAACACTTGGATCTTAAGAACAATGAAAAATCAATCAGGTTCTTAAAAGAAGAATTTTATTTAAATAAATGGTAAAAGAATCACCTCTGTAAAATCAGGATGGTAAATACTTTACAGGGTAATTAGATTCAAAACATAGAGAGTCCCTCTAGGCAAAATCTTAAGTTAAAAAAAAAGACACAAAAACAGGAATATACATTCCCTCAAGCACAGCTCATTTTACAAGCCATTAAACAAAAGAAAATATAATGCATTTTCTAGCTAGATTACTTACTAACTTTACAGGAGTTGTAAGGCTTGCATTCCTGATCTGTTCCTGGCAAAAACATCACAAAGACAGCCCAAACCCTTTGTTCCCCCCTCCCCCAGATTTGAAAGAATCTTGTCCCCTCATTGGCCATTTTTCGTCAGGTGCCAGCGGGGTTACCTTAGCTTCTTAACCCTTTACAGGTGAAAGGATTTTGCCTCTGGCCAGGAGGGATTTTACAGAACTGGGTACAGAAAGGTGGTTACCCTTCCCTTTATATTTATGACAACTTATATGATCGTCACCACTGTAGTGCCTGCATGCTTCACTGTGGGTTTATTTTCCTCTTTTAGTAGGTAAGAGGTGGGGAACCTCCCCTTTTCCCCTCTTTGCTGCTAGGAGGCAAGGCCCTCTGCTCCCACCCATCCCTATTCACTGGTTGCAGGGATGTGTGAGAGAAGTGAGGAAGCATCTCCACAGTTAAAAGGGGGGAACCATATTTGTATTTCCCACCCTCACTTCCCTTCCCACTCCAGGGAAGGTAATATATTAACTCCCCTTTCTTTGTCTCCCCAGAAAAGGATGGTAAAGCAGCTAATCTTTTTCATACTGATTGTACCCTTTTCCAGAATGTAGTAGGGAAGCAAGTCTTTTTGTGAGGGTCAAACAAACTCTTCCCCAATTTCTGAGAGTCATTGTGAAACGTGGGATCCAGGTTTCAGCCCTGAATGTCCTAAAATGTGTGATATTCTGGATCCCAGTCCATGCACTCTCTAGTCTCCTGAAATGCAAGTAAGTGTTACGTATATGATAAAAAACAAGGTTTTTGTTGAACAGCAAGTAGAGATTTTTTGTGTTATGCATCAATAGTTCTGAAAATCCATAGAAGCTCCTTTTATTTTTTAATTGATCTCTTAATGAAATGGTATTATCCATAAACATTTTGAGTAGACATGTGATTGTCATTTCAGACCCATGTAGTAAACAAGTTCTTTTGCAATGCAACTTGTCTCTGTGAATGATGATAGAATTTCCTAAGCTGCTTTGCTATATTTTCTAGGTTACAGCTCTGGTTGGGGAGAGGGACATCTTCATATCCTAATGTATTAGTTCTCTCCTTCAAATAAATTGAAAGATTGTTATGATTTAAAAACACTATGTAGACATCTCTGGCTGATCAATTACTTCTCTCCTAAATTAATCTATGAAAGCACAACAAAAAAAAATTAACCAGAAATTCACAATATATTACCCATCAACATTGTTTATTATTCCATCTCTGGTTAATTTACTTCCTATCTGGATGCTGACAATGATATAGGTAAAAAGTAAAATATAATTTTTATCTCCTCTTCAAACAATAAAGAATTAAATTCTTCCAGCTATCTGCCTGCTGCATGTTTTTATAAGTGATGATGTTTGATTGCACTTGTGGATAGTACAGCAAGTACACTCTGCTTATGATTTTGAAGTATCAAGGCTATTCTGTTTTGACCTTCTCTGGCTTATATTACTTTTGACAAATGCTAACACTTTCCACTGCAGAGGACCTAGCATTGCTGAGCTGAGTGTCAAGGCTATCTTTTAGAAAGCTGCAATAGTAAAAATAATCTTTGTTTTTGGTTAATTTTGTGCTTTGGGCATACACCCTCCAAGAATAAATCATTGGGTCAGTTTGTGTTTGGGATTGTTGCCTGTGAAGGTTGTTGACTAACTGATGTTGAATTTGCTCAGGACTTATACAAATGTAATTTTGGTCTTCTTAGTTATTGTAATGATTCATGATTCTGCCTAATGGATACAGGCTTCCATAGTGACTTTAAATTCCTCAAAAGTTGTGCAAAATCAGAGCTACAGTCAGAGAGGAGCTCACCAGAGCCCAGCACAGTGATCTGGGCTCAGAATTCCTTTGTAGCTCTTATCCAGTCTTGGGATCTTGTGTCCTAGGATGGGAGAACGGAGGAGACCGGAATCAATGACCTAAAGATCTTCCACCTCACAAAAGGCAACAGCAACATCAGACCCTCGAGTCTCCAGCAGAGCTGCAAAGGAAGGAGAATGAAGGTCATCAGGGTCGGAAAGGAGCTTAGTGGGTACTGCACTTGACATTGAGTAGCAGGATGTGGAGAGAAGAGACAGAGTTATGGTGTGAGAGGTTTCCTGAGAAACAGGGGCATAGGGGAGGGAGGAGGTGTTTGATAAGGACTGGAGGGTATTGTAGGTAGATATGAGGTCAGAACAAAACATTGTGGCCTAATATCTAGCCCCTCTGCCTCTGACATTTATACTGCATGTTGCAAACTTTCATCCTCACTACACTTCCCTCATGGTAAGTGCTGTAATCCTCATTTTACAGAAGAGGAAATTAAGTCACTGCCAAGTGAAGAGACATCCCAAGACCATATCATCAGTCAATGGCAGACCTAGAACTGGAACTCCGGACTTCCAAAATCATAGCCCTTTTCTCTGACACCATGCTATTTCACCTAATGTCGTTTAAACAGGCGCTAGAGTGGGCTTATTCATATCTTTTAAAACAGATAAAAAACTGCTGTATCTTCACCCTATGAAACAAATGACTAAGATTTACGTAAAAAGATCATAAAACATAACAATGAACCTAAACTTACCTGTGTGAAGGCAAATTTAAAATCCACTTAGACTTCAATAAAAACAGTATATCATACTATAATCATTTACTCCATACACTTTAACATAGTTAGCATGCTGAGCACTTTGAAGAGCTCATGGATTGTGATAGCATGGAAGCTGAATTACATTTTAGCTTGTGAAGGGTGATTTTTTTTCCATTATTTATTTGGCCAGTATGAGAAATTAATATTACTTTTATTTGCATTTTTAAAAGTACATTTGGG
Source organism: Lepidochelys olivacea (assembly GCF_965140295.1). NCBI lineage: Eukaryota > Metazoa > Chordata > Testudines > Cheloniidae > Lepidochelys > Lepidochelys olivacea. The sequence goes on from NC_140411.1 coordinate 176,212,650, forward strand.
ATGATAAGACAGCAGCAAATGTTCAACAAGCTAACAATTACGTTCTTGCTTTCAAATATTTATTTTTGCTAAATATGTTGTAATAAATCAGGTTGTGCTATAAGAGAGACAGTTTTCTATTAAATTATACTTTTTACATCTGTGTGTCAAAATCTACCTTGATTTACATCCTGTGCAAATTTACTGATTACAGTGGGATTTCATGGGGTATAACCAAGGGCATAATTTGACTATAGGTTCAGAAATTATAAACTTATTCATAGAATCATAGAACTGCAAGGAATCTCAAGAGGTATTCCTGTCCAGTCCCCTGCACTTGTGGCAGGACTAATTATCTAGACCATTCCTGACAGGTGTTTGTCCAACCTGCTCTTAAAAATCTCCAGTGATGGAGATTCCACAACCTCCCTAGACAATTAATTCTAGTGCTTCACCACCCTGACTGTAAGGATTTTTTCCTAATGTCCAACCTAAACCACCGTTGCTGCAATTTAAGTACATTGTCCTGCTTCTTGTCCTATCCTCAGAGGTTAAAAAAACCCAATTTGTCTTCCTCCTCCTTGTAACAACCTTTTACATACTTGAAAACTGTTAACATGTCCCCTCTCAGTCTTCTCTTTCGCAGTCTAAACAAACCCAATTTTTTTCAATCTTCCCTCATAGGTCATGTTTTCTAGCCTTTTAATCATTTTTGTTGTTCTTCTCTGGACTCTCTCCAGTTTGCCCACATCTTTCCTGAAATGTGGTGCCCAGAACTGGATACAATACTCCAGTTGAGGCCTAATCAGAGCAGAGCGGAAGAATTACTTTTCATGTCTTGCTTACAACACTCCTGCGAATACATGCCAGAATGATGTTCGCTTTTTTTTGCAACAGTGTTACCCTGTTGACTCATATTTAGCTTGTGGTCCACTGTGACCCCTCCCTCCCCGCCCTTCCCCCAATCCCTTTCCACAGTACTCCTTCCTAGGCAGTCATTTCCCATTTTGTATGTGTGCAGCTGATTGTTCCTTCCTAGAGTGGAGTACTTTGCATTTGTCCTTATTGAATTTCATCCTATTTACTTCAGACCATTTCTCCAGTTTGTCCAGATCATTTTGAATTTTAATTCTATACTCCAAAGTATGAATGTATTCATTTTGTGGGAGTAACTATCCTTTGTTTTAGCAGAACACAGTGAATTGTTTATTTTTAGTGTTAGTAGACAGGAATAGGAAGGATAAAGAAATCATATCAACTATTTTTACCATTAGCTCATGGGGCCCATGTCTAAACCAACTATGTGGCGTCAAAACAAAGTAATGTCAAAGAAAAAGGTGTATGTGAAGCTAAAGGGACAGAGGAGAAAACCAAGAAGCTAATTACCTCTTTATATCTTGTCTCATTCTTTTGTTTTTAAACTGTAGTTTAGCTGATGGATGGTTTTAAATTGTTTTAAATAATGAAGAGTGAAAAGACTGGAGAAGAAGTTATATAAATATCCAAAGTGGAAAGACAAAATCTTCTTTATCAGCTGGGTTATGCCGTATACTGCTGTTACTGTCAGAGGAGAAAGTTAACTTTTTATGCCCAAGGACATGGGGGAGAAAAGCTTTAACAATGGGCTAGGAAAAATCAAGATGCTGCCTTAATTGCAATAATTCTGTAAACTGCCATTCACAGTGGGCCAGATTCCACCACAGTGGGTGTGGTGCAGCTCTGTTGATTTTAGTAGAGTTGTCCCCACTCACTCCAGTGGTGAATTTAGTTAACAGTCTTCATCAGGCTACATTACTAATTCTGCTTCTGTTATTGAGGCCAAGATTTTGGTAAGTAAAGTCAAACATGTAAGTCTTCCAAGCTATCAGTTTCCTACTGCACTACTAGAAATGTTTGCATATGGGAATGTGTTTGGCACTTTATTCAAGTGATAAAGGTTGTAGTACCATACACACCACTGTGAGAATTTAATGCTGTAGATCAATGGCCCTGTGTGAAATGTATACAGAGGGAAGGTGTTAATATAAAGATATTGAGTCATAGCTAGCATTTTCTGCTTTTAAAATATTCTGTTTCCTTGTCAATCTCTGACATTTTTCAAAATATGTTTGGAAAACATTTGTTTACCGTAGGAGACAATAACCAAACATCATGGCAGGTACTACTTTTAAACAAGTGGTACATTTTCAAAAGCATCTCAGTGACTTAGGGGCTGGTGATTAAGATTCCTAAGTCACTTAGGTGCTTTTGAAAAAAATTATCCCAGCTTAATATCTCATATTTTTACACTTTTTTTACATCCAACAAAATAAAATTGTATGAGCTGACAAGAAAACTGTAACAAGAACATTTAACACTATTTATAGTTCTTTCCATTTACAAAGTGCTTTAAACATTAATTCAATCTGAAAATGCACCTGTGAGGTAGTATTTTCCTCTCTGTGCTATGGGAAAACTGAAGTAAGGAGGCTTAATAACTTGCCCAAGGCCAGAGAGGGAGGTTTCTATCAAAGATAATATTAGAACTCAGCTAAGGCTGACAATCTTTCCTGCAAAGCACATAGGAGTGTCTGTAGACCCTGTACACGAACACCTACACAGATTCAGTGAAAATCAAAATACTCTTAAATGCTGAGTAGATTTGCATTGTCTCCAATGAAAATGCTACAAAATGCATTGACATTTTTGGACCATTACGGCAAAACAATAGTATTCTTTTTCCTATATGGTATTCTGGAAAAAGCACAGAAAAATTAGTGTCTGAGTATTACATTTAAGGCTGGACTCTGAAAAAGATGTCCAGCCATAACTGCTCACATCTAGATTACTAAAGGAAGAAGCCACTGAAGTAGCATGAAGACAATACAAAGTTGCTGTTATGTGTTTGAATTTTGATTAGCAGTAACCGTGGTTAATAATGACTTGTCTGCTACACAGCAGATATTTTTATCAACAGTATCCTTTTGAAATAAATTGTATATTTACAAGAACTCAATTTTCAGTATCCCTATGAGATAATACATCAAGTTCAGGAACATCAATAAAACTGACTTTAGTGCCCAAGAAAATACTGATATAGCTGCTTGTTTTCAACTAGTGCCAGTGACTCATAAATAATGCTACATCCATAGGTATGCCATCAGTAAAATGACTATTATCTCCTGTACAGCCTCAATACCAGTAAATCAATTACAAGCTTAAATTGCCTTTAAAACCATGCTGTTGTTTTAGAAACTGTAGAGGAGAACAAATCCTCACTAAATTGTCTTCATATAAGTGAATTTAATATATTTCCATTGCTATGTGAATTGCATTCAGCAGTGTAGGGCTGTTTTTATTATTGTATACAATTCATGTGTTTCTCTTGAATAGAGAGAAGTTTTCCATGGTTCAGTCTTTGACAGAGCAGGCATTGGATACCACCTCACTCACTCTGACTGGCAGGATAATGATGATCACTATTCATAACTTTCCTCCCTCTCTGGGATGTCCTCCTCAGTGTCTGAGGCTTGGTCCCTAACTCACTCAATGCTACATTGAAGAAGGCATCTTCTGCAGCTGTGTCTGACTGCCATTTCTCTGAAGCAGAGAAGGCTGAGTATGAAAAGTAAGGAAAAGGGGATGATTTAGAAAAAAGAAATCAGTGGTGCCTTTTTAATAGAACTTTCCCATGCTGGCCTCAAATATTTTTCTGCTCCTCTTAAAAGTAATCTCCACTATTCCAACTAATGGTTTTCACAGCTCCAGAAATAGATACGAACAAAACCAGCCTCTTGGCTTCTTCTTGGTAGCAGAGCAGCTCATCTTCAAGGGCAAAACCTCTCTCCCCGGTGGCTGAGGAGTTCTTTGGGGCTGGGAAAGGTAAAACCAGCCTGTCCAACTCTCGTGAAGGGGAGACACACTGGGTTCCTGTGGGAAGAGGTTTGGAGACACCCTAAGTCTTGCAAAAGAGGAGCTTCAAATCTTCAACAAGGCACGGCATCTCAACAAAACTCACTTCCACTGCCCTGCCTCTCTGGCCCCCCAACCCTGTGAAGTGTTTGAGCACATTTTACAATCAAAAGCCACAAGATCAAAATCCTGAAGATCTTATAGTCTATATTGACCACAACAATACAGAATGCTGGGGTCAATAATATTTGGGAGCATAAGGAAGGAATCCACAGCATAAGGTTGTTCTGTTGCTTATGTCAACACTGTACATAAGTTAGACCTGGACCCTGTTTTCATTGAACTCAAGGGAAAAAAACTCCCATTGACTTCAGTGGTGCAGGGTCAGGTCCTTAATGGCTAGAATTTAATCTTTTTTACATCAGACTAAATAGAGGATGTAAAATAGAGGATGTAACCATGTAAAAGAAGCAGTGAGAGATAAAAAGGCATCTTTTAAAAAGTGGAAGTCAAATCCTAGTGAGGTAAATAGAAAGGAACATAAACCCTGCCAAATTAAATGTAAAAATGTAATAAGAAAAGCCAAAAAGAAGTCTGAAGAACAGCTAGCCAAAAACTCAAAGGATAATAAAATGTTTTTTAAATACATCAGAAGTCGAAGCCTGCTAAACAACCAGTGGGGCCCCTGAACAATCGAGATACAAAAGGAGCACTTAAAGATGATAAAGTCATTGCAGAGAAACTAAATGAATTCTTTGCTTCAGTCTTCATGGCTGAGGATGTTAGGGAGATTCCCAAACCTGAGCTGTCTTTTGTAGGTGACAAATCTGAGGAATTGTCAAAGATTAAAGTGTTGCTAGAGGAGGTTTTGGAATTAATTGAGAAACTTAACAGTAACAAGTCACCGGGACCAGATGGCATTCACCCAAAAGTTCTGAAAGAACTCAAATATGAAACAGTGGAACTATTAACTATGGTTTGTAACCTGTCCTTTAAATCAGCTTCTGTACCCAATGACTGGAAGATAGCTAATGTAACACCAATATTTAAGAAGGTCTCTGGAAGTGATCCTGGCAATTACAGACTGGTAAGTTTGACGCCAGTACCGATCAAATTAGTGGAAACAATAGTAAAGAATAAAATTGTCAGACACATAGAAGAACATAAATTGTTGTGCAAAAGTCAACATGGTTTCTGCAAAGAGAGATCATGTCTTACTAATCTATTAGAGTTCTTTGAGGGGGTCAACAAACAAGTGAACAAGGGGGATCCAGTGGATACAGTGTGCTTAGATTTCCAGAAAGCCTTTGACAAGGTCCCTCACCAAAGGCTCTTACATAAATTATGTTGTCATGGGATAAGAGGGAACATCCTTTTATGGACTGAGAACTGGTTAAAAGACAAGGAACAAAGGGTAGGAATAAATGGTAAATTTTCGGAATGGACAGGGGTAACTCGTGGTTTTCCCCAAGCATCAGTCCTAGGACAAATCCTGTTCAACTTATTCATAAATGATCTGGAGAAAGGGGTAAACAGTGAGATGGCAAACTGCTCAAAATAGTTAAGAACAAAGCAGACTGGTAAGAACTTCAAAAGGATCTCACAAAACTAAGCGATTAGGCGACAAAATGGCAAATGAAATTTAATGTGGATAAATGTAAAATAGTACACATTGGAAAAATAACCTCAACTATGTATACAATATGATGGGGGCTAATTTAGCTACAATTAATCAGGAGAAAGATCTTGGAGTCCTCATGGATAGTTCTCTGAAGACATCTACACAGTGTGCAGCGGCAGTCAAAAAAAATCAAACAGGGTGTTAGGAATCATTAAAAAAGGGATAGAGAATAAGACAGAGAATATCTTATTGCCCTTATATAAATCCATGGTACGCTCACATCTTGAATACTGCATACAGATGTGGTCCCCTCATCTCAAAAAAGATATACTGGCATTGGAAAAGGTTCAGAAAAGGGCAACTAAAATGATTAGCAGTTTGGAACAGGTCCCATATGAGGAGAGATTAAAGAGGCTAGGACTTTTCAGCTTGGAAAAGAGGAGACTAAGGGGAGATATGATAGAGATATATAAAATCATGAGTGGTGTGAGAAAGTGAATAAGGAAAAGTTATTTACTTGTTCCCATAATATAAGAACTAGGGGCCACCAAAAGAAATTAATGGGCAGCAGGTTTAAAACAAAAAAAAAAGGAAGTTCTTCTTTGCACAGTCAACCTGTGGAACTTCTTGCCTGAGGAGGTTGTGAAGGCTAGGACTATAACGGGGTTTAAAAGAGAACTGATTAAATTAATGGTGGTTAAGTCCATAAATGGCTATTATTAGCTAGGATGGGTAAGGAATGGTGTCCCTAGCCTCTGTTTGTCAGAGGGTGGAGATGGATGGCAGGAGAGGGATCACTTGATCATTACCTGTTAGGTTCTCTCCCTCTGGGGCACCTGGCATTGGCTACTGTCAGTAGACAGGATACTGGGCTGGATGGACCTTTGGTCTGACCTGGTATGGCCATTCTTATGTTCTTATGAGGATAATTGAGGGGAGTTTAAATCTTGAGGGGAGCTTAAGAGAAGGGAGGCTGTGCAGTGTACAAGATCAGAGAGGATATTCCAAACACAGTGGGCAGCATGGGAAAAACTACAAGAAGAAGAGAACAAAGGCAACAGGGAGGCAAGTGAAATTAGCAGATGGTAGAATCTAATTGGAGAGTAGTGAGTGACCAATGACAACATGTAAGATGGGGATGATTTGAGCACAGCCTTTGAACCTATGTTGAGGAGTTTGAAATTGAGGCAGAAAAGAAGTTGCATTGCCAAGGTGTGTACAGGAGAAGATGAGAGGGATGGAAAATGTTTCCTGGGAGAGAAGGCTCATGGGGACTAACATAAGCTAAAAAAATGGGGGTGGCCCAACAACTGCTAAGTCATAACCCCCTGCCTGTTCCTATCTGTCTTCCACCATAATATAATGGTGTGTGATCCAGATAGAATGATCATTTCTGCTATTAAAATAAACTTTCCAAACAGGTTGGAAAATATAGCATGAAGCTTTGGTGAAATAAAAAGCCAACCAACCTCATCACACTTCTGCTTGTTACAGAATATGTGACTGCACACCTTGCCTTTCCTCATAGCTCCTGGTCAAAAAGTTGGGGTTTGTAAGTGTGGCATTATAGAGTCACATTCACAATTCACTATAGGATTATTTTTTTAGTCTTGTTATAATAGCCCCTCACCTAACAACCTACTCCTCACTGTCAGTCAACCTGTAACACCTGGATAACAAGTTTTTTTTTTTTTTTTTGTCATATTGTGCACTCAGTTGCATCGTGTCAGTCTGGAGAAACTCCATGTATGTCAGTGGGGTTTACACAGACAATGCAGCATCATTTCCCCCACACATGTATAACTTTAAGAATGATTGTGGTTATACATGGTCTACATTTGTAGACTTAATTTATTGGTATTGTGCAACAGTTCACAAAATGCATGAGGGATGCTATGTTGAGTTTTTGACTAAACCCCATCTCACTCTTGTTCCAAAACAATCATTTTCTTCCTTGTCACACTGTACATGTCACAGCCTCACTCTGTTGTAATTTAGTAGTTAGTTTTGTTTTCTTTTTAAGAAGCATCTGAGAGGGGAGCAGGAAGAATCCACCTACAATGCAGAAACATTGTGACAAGTATTTTCATCATTCTACTTTATATGACAACTTCCTGCCCCAATGCTTCATGTCATGTTTATCTCACCTTTACTGTAAGCTTCTTAAGACAGGGACCATGGTACAGACCCTCAAAGGTATTTTGGTGTCTAAGTCTAGCTGAAATCAATGGGAGTTAGATGCCTAAAAACCTTTTGAGGATCTGGATCCAAGTTCTCATTATCTTTGGAAAGTGTTATACACAACTACCTAATGATACCACCACTGCTGACAAAGGCAAAGTCATAATACTGTCACTGCTTATTTTTCATCCATGCATTTTCTTCACAACTCCTTTATTCACTCTTCAAATTTCTCTGGGTGCATTGAAAGAACAGTAGACAAAGCAGCTGTTGTAATTTCTGCCAACAAATCATGTTTTGTTCTCAAAAGAGGGGCTAGGCTATGGTCAAGTGTAGTTTAAAATCCAATGCATTCTTTTTTGAGAGACTATTGTGCATTTCAGTGGGAAAGACTTGTACTGACTATTAACGAATACAAGAATGTATAATTAAAGAGACAAAATTCTGATTACTCTTGCATTCAAGAGCTGCAATTGAGAGTTTTCAAAGCGAAGTTTATCCCCTATTCTGACGTCAAACAAATGGGAGTCAAGGAAAATACATACCTAATATCCCATTGAGCCTTTGGCTGTAGGATTGTCTTACACACCTGATGGAGCGCCATGGTTCAAAAATGTCAAAGCTAGATGGTCCCTGATGGCCTCTGACAGGTGACAATGAGCCCTGGTATTAAAAGCCAATATAAATAATTCTGTGCACTGTATCCCCTCCAATAATTATCATCTACTCTTCACAGCCAGCATGATTCAAGCTATGTCTATGCATCTGTAACAACTACACACCTGTCCTCATCAGAGTGTCTAGAAAAAGAGATCAAGGCTGCAATTTATCCCACAATGTGTGTGTGTCTCTCTAAGTACATAGTTGGCTCAAAGTTGGATGATTTTTAAACAATTAACATATATTGACAAAGCTATTACTGCTTCTTCTCTACTTTACTAGGTTCAGAAGTCTGTGTGTATATTTATAGGCACATGCGGTTGGACGTGTGTATATAAAATAAAAATCATATTACAAACCTATTACTACTTCTGTACATGACTAGTTTCAGAAGTGTATACTCATAGCTTGGGTATGTGTTCATTTTATATAAATCCCAAGTAAAAATATTTATATTATAGTTATGTTTTTCTTTGTCTTTTTGTTCCTTGCATCTGTGTCTGGCTTGCATCAGACACACAGCAATGGCTATATAAGTCTTAAGTGCTTATCACAGCCCTACTACAGAATAAAAGGTGATCAGCATTCCCATTGACTTGAATGTAGTGCTCAGCACTCTGCTCAGTGTCACTTGAATGTATGTTTCCAAACCTCTCAGTTGCAGACATTATTTGAAGATAAACACATCTCAAAGATTTTTTGAGTAGTGCAAGTAGAATCTTGAAACAAAAGTATTCAAAGGTCATACTTTGGATGTCTAAATCCACAGTCTAGTTTCTTGGATACTCTTAAATGTCCCTTCCACTCTCCCCACCCCAAATGTTCTTTTTGTCTTCCATTAAAACTTTGTGCTGTTTATCTGTTTTTGTGGCATTTTCCTCTTTTCTTTTCTTTTCTTTTTGAAAGGCAGAGAGGGGAGGATACAGCGGGTGATTGTGAAGGGAAATTACAAAAAGCAGATGAGGTAAAATTTATCTATTTCCCTATTTAGAGAAGGTTTGTGTTGATTTAAGAGAAAAGATTCATGATGAGATGCCTGTTGTAAATGTCAAAACTGATTTTATTAATAAACTGTGATTTAGACACATACCAATTTCCTTGCCTTCGCCTGCCAATACATCAAATGACAGCTGGGTACAGAAGAGTTCCTCTTGGGTTTACAGTCAATCCCGTGCAGTTTGCTTAGAAGAAAAATAAATGTTTGACATTTTTCTCTGTGAATGACATATTCCAGCAAGATGTTTTTATCAACATTACACTTCAGAATAAATCAACATTAAGAATTCCTTTATAAACACAAGTCTGCAGGATCTTTCCACATAAATATCAAATTCTGGACTGAGAAACTGAGGAATGAATTTCTTTCATATACTCAAAAGTCTGTTTTTCTCTTACACTTAAACTTTTCTCTTTCAGTTTGCACAACTAAACAAAATACTCTATCATCAAAACACCTATATGGTATTTTGTGTCCCTCACCAGTACTTGAAACTATCATGTATATGGTTTTTGTATGTTTAAAGAGCAAAGAACACCTGTGCAATCAGTGTATATGATTATTATTATTTATACAATTGTATAAGTATACAATTATTCCAGTGTATACAACTGGAAGTCTTACACAACAGCAAAATACAATGCAAATCAATCAACAGTGATCAATGCTGTCTCCAACCAGTTATCCAACAGTTATCCAACCAGAGCGCTATGGCTCTGAAGCAGGTCATGAAAGACAATTGTGGGGTTGCAACTTGTTGAAAATTCTATTCCAGTCTAAAGCAAAGAAAAAAAAATTCCAGAATAACTTTGGGATGGCCAAAACCTTCAAAGTTTGTGAAGTCAAACATAGCAGTTGTAGTTCTATCTTTCATGTCCGTGTAGGCAACCATCTTCAAGTATCCTCCACCTTTCAAATTAATATATTCCCTTTATAAATTTGTGTATGTTTTGAGATGTTATGTAGGCCTATCATTGACACATTTACAATAAAAGTGAGTAAAAATATAAAGGGGTTGTAATTTTTTTAAAAAAACACTACTCAAATAAGGGGTTGCCAACCTGAAAAGATTGAGACATACAAGCAGAGTGTATAAGATCAAGGAGGACATTCCAGGCACATGAGGCAGCATAGGAGAAGGCATTGGAAGGCAACTATAAGAAGACAGCAATGTAGGAAATATGGAAGCTGACTTAATTAGCAAAACAGAGCATTCAAACAGGAAAGGAGTGACAATCCAGTGATGACATGTAGGTAGGGGAACAGCTGAGCAGAGCCATAAAATCAGGTTACACCCAAACAAACTTAACACTGTTTTATATCACATGGAATGCAAAAAGCACATTTATTTTCTCTCCTTTGGCTAATAAACACTAACTATTACTTTACAAACCAAGCAATAACACACACAGTATAGTTTACATTTTCATATTATTAAAACAATTTAAATCTAGTAATGTTTCAAAGAGCAAAAAATAACAAGACCTGAACCACACAAAGGCTGAAAAAATACAATCACCCCAAACACACAGTATCATCCCACAGGTGTCAGAGTTAAGGTGTCCAACTGTCACTTGGTTCTTAATAGAGATTGTGGGTACAATTTTCATAAACTTGTACGTCACATATAAGCCCAACTCTCATTAACAGTCTATACGATTTAGGCTCCTAAGTGTCTTAGGAACTTTCAAAAATGGGACTTTGGTGCTTTTGAAACATTTACCCAGTGTGCATTTGGAAGCATGTCTGTGTAAGAACGTGATTTATGTCAATATATGGCTTTACTCTGCATTTTCCTCTTTTTTGTGGTTTTGAGGAGGGTGTTATTTGCCTTTAGCAACCTCACCATTTTAAACTTGTTAAAAATGTTTGTTTTTAAAGAGATAAAATAAAGGGCTTATCTGCCTGTAGTACAAAAGGAGGATTGAGGAAAACTTGTTGTCCCATTGGAGGTAGCCAGTTGGAAATTGGAAATTCTGGAATCCAATTTTACTACTAAACTTTGATTAGTCATATTTGATTAATCAAGTTTTAGGACTGTAAGCTCCTTGGGGCAGGAGCCAGGTCTAACCCTTTGTATAGTACTTAGCACAAATGGTTGAGGATCCAGAGTGTACTGTAATTTTACATTCTGATAAAAATGGATTATAACATTCATTCTTTGATTCACCTAGATATGAGAAACAGTATGACTAAAGTCCTGTGTATTAGAAAATTGATTTTAGATGTAACTAGATAAAGGGTGCAAGTGATTACATAAAGTTGTGTAATCTCCTGACTCAGTCTGACATATTTGGCAATATGCTTAACCTCTCTGTGCCTCAATATTCCCTTTGGAAAAATGGGATAGTAAAGACTTTTATAAAGCACTTTGAAAGGTACAGGTGAAAAACACTATAAAAATATCAGGTATCATGATCAACAAATAATAATTGGGATTATTTTAAATTTAACCTAAGCAGTCATGCAGATGAGGAAGGCATCATCTGGCAGTTAATGACTGGCTGAGAGAGTAGAAGGGCCCTGAACCATGCTGCTTATTAACTGAGTTGCCAGGAAAAGTTCAACCTACAAAATAATGATTCCTGTTATAGGCAAAAAACATATTATACTATATATTTCTCTCCTTTGTTGCATCTCCAGTTCTATGTGTTTCTGCTTTTGTTTATAGTTCTAGTCTTTGCCCTCTTATTAAAGAAATCCTAGGTAAGAGGTTAAAAGTAGCCTAGGGAGCAGAATCAAACACCAACATTTAAAACTAATGACCTGCAGCTGCAGCTCCTCTAGTGTTGTCTCACCAGACAAGCCGGCTTGTCAATAGCTGGATGGGAATTCTCCAAGGAAACATGGCCATTGAACCCTTAGGAAAAAGCCTACCAGGTTCCAAAGCTTTTGCCCTTATTTTATGTTAGACTTTCCTAAAGAACTTCAAACAGTATTCATGTGGTGGTGCTCTATTTCTAGGGTACCAAGGAATGCATGTTACAGGCAATTAAAAATACAGGTCCTTCCCTGAGTTAGTTTACCATCTGATGTAGGTTGAGTCATATGACATGTGACAGATATTGGTCACTTCACTTGATGCACTGCTGAAAGACACTCAGATACTATGGTGATGAGTAGATGGGTATGAGCGAAATAAAGGTTATCAACAAAAGCTCATTTAATGGGCTTGGTTACGTTTACATCTTCTTAATTACATTTTGAATAATGCTGTTTCAAAATATTTGATCAGGCATCCACAGGGAGAGGTTGTCAAGTGCTAGAGGAAGGCTGCCCCACAAAAAGGGAAACGTGATTTGTCTGTATTTCCACAAAAGATTTGAAACCCCACATTTTTCATGGACCAAGACCATCATTAATCTGCCTCTCTTGGTAACAGCAATTACCACATCCTCCCAATGCCCATCTGTAATGTGCAATTTCTTCCTGCCTTGTGTACTTTTAGACTATTTCTCTAAGCTGTCGGCACTCTAGGACTGCAGAGACTCTTACCTTTCCAAGGGCACTGTGACTTCACAATTACCTTTATAGTCTTTGGAAAGTAAACACACAGCAATGTTAGGGGGCTTATTCCTTCACCCACTTACTTCCCTGGTCCTTCTCGCATGAATAGAGAGCAACAATACCCAAAGTCCAAAGGTGCAAACAATTCAATGTTTATTGGGATGAACTTCCAGCAAGCGTGATTCCAGTTTCCTTCCTTAGTGTCCCCCTTCCCAACTCTGACACCACAGAGCCTTATCTGTGTCCCTGTTCCCATCCCCCCCTTAGCAAAATGTGATTCCAATTTCCCACTCCCATTCCCTATTCCCATTCCACCCCCCTTAGCAAAACATGATTTTAATTTCCCCAACCCCATTCCCTGTTCCCATTTCCCACACACCCACACACACTTCCTGATTGACTGCAGACTATATAGTAAAACTTGAGTTCTGCTTAGCTGTACCTTAACTAGTTATTTTACTGAAATTTAACTAACCAATCCTAACATATTGTAACATGATTATTTAACCAATTATATCCCACCACCTTAATTAGTTTACACCCAGCAAAATTAATTATACAGCAGACAGAAACAATCACAGAACCAGACAGAGACCAGAAAGTGAGGAGTTCACAACCCAGCTATTGATAAGTGAGTTCTTGCCAGTGAGCTGTAGCTCACAAAAGCTCATGCTCAAATACATTTGTTAGTCTCAAGGTGCCACAAGTACTCCTTTTCTTTTTGTGAATACAGACTAACATGGCTGCTACTCTGAAACATATCAAACTAAGTTTCCTTTTACATCTTCTAGGCACTTCCCTTTCTCTGGAGGTGATAGGCATTATCAGGACAGGAGTGTATTCCTACCAGCCCAATAGCACCTTATTTCAATGTGACTAGTTTGGAATGTGAGGATGTGACTGTTCGCTTCCCAGCTTATGGCTGCCTCTGCTGCTTAGCCAAAGGCCTTAGCCTAAGCACAGGGCCTCAGACTGTCACAGTGAGAAAAGGCCTTTACACCAGCAGACAGTGATTTTGATTCTTTCTTTTATACCTCTAGAACTAGCTAAGTGATAAGAATACACCTAAATTCTTAGAGTACAGGCCTTTACAGACAGGCCTGAATATCTATAGCCAAACAAGCAATTGATATTCTCAGATGGTTGTAAAAACATTAATGATTTGAATCCTCCCTGGGAAAGAGATAAATAATATAGCTAGGACTGGCTAGAGAATAGCAATTCCATTTAAAAAAAGAGAGAGAGAAAGAGAGACTGTTCTGTTTGATTAGAACAGGAACTTGAACCTGGCTCTTACATTCTAGGCAAGTTCTGTAACCACCGGACTATAGAGTCACTCAGTCTTTTTCTGGCCCAATGACTGTTTAATCATTTATATAAAGTGGAACAGCTTCAAAAGGAGAGAATGAGAAAGACTGATTCTACAGCCTGATGGTTAAAGCATTCACATGGGACATGAAAAAGCCAGGTTCTTGGATCAAAAAAAGTAGTGGGTTTTTTTACCAACTTTAAGGATGGGAAAACGGAGGTAGGCTAAATGACTTATCCAAAGCCACCTTGTAAGTCATTTTCAAAACTTGGTTTAGGACTCTGGGCTGAATTAATTATTGCACTGCTTAAGAGTCTGGTACAAGGACTGAAAGACTGACAAAAGGGCATGTGTGTGATCCCTCTTCCTCCATCCAATGGTCTGCCCTGACTTGAGCCTTATTGCCGGTGTTTCCTATTGTCCTTGTCCCCTCTTGGTGAATAGCCAAGGTTTAGGACCATCCCAGCCATAACTCCATCCTTGGAACACTCCCACTCATGCTCGATATGCCCTGGTACACCCTTTGGTGCTGGGAGTATGCTCTTGGGGGCAGGTCATGTAGTTACTTTGAGACACTTTAGAACCAGCATAGTTGGTACAAATGGGCAATAGAGCAATTGATTTGGGCCCAGAGGAGTTTTTAATCTCCTCTCCTCATGTTTAATCACTAAGTGTGCACCCATACAAGGAAAAAAGGTGTGGGTTTGTTTACCAGATGTTAGCTAACACTTGGTAACAGACTTGTATGCACACCGTAGTTCTGCCTTGTGCACACTAGGCTTTTACCATATCACTATTTAGCACATATTACCTAATATGTGGTGTAAAATAATCAAAACAAAATATTCTGCTGATGACAAGGCCTTGGCCCTGCTGTCTCAAACTGAGGTTAAGAACTTATTTTCAGCAAATAAAACTGAATGAAAGATAGCATTTTCCATCCTGTAGGGATGGAAATCCTAATATTTCAGCATACATTTTGGGACAAAGTTAAAATACTGAATTCCAAAACCTAAGGTTCCAAAAAAATAAATTCAGAAATGGTGAAACATTTCATTTTGGCATTTTCAATTGAAATGAAACAGGTTGATATTCCTGATTCAAAATGTTTCATTTCAGTTTGTTGAACTCACTAAAAATGAGTCAGGTCAACATTTAAAATACACTTCATCTTGCCTTATGGGAATTGTGGTCCAGGCTCCCTGACTGGGGTACATCTCCCATGATGCAACACACCACTCTGTCACAGGGTAGACATTGTTGCATCATGGGAAATCTACTTGTCCAAGGATCCCAACTCACATGAAAGAATGGGGGCAATACCCATTAAACCACTCTTCCCATGAGGCAATGTATCACAACAGGGAAATGCAATTTAATGGTGAATTGACTCAAAATGAAACATTTTGCATCAGTTCAAGAAAGCCAAATATATAAATTTTGATGACAGAAAATTAAAAAAAAAACATTGATAAAGTCAAAATTTCCTATGAAAAACTTTAACTGTCTAAACTGAATTTTCCATGGAAAAAAATCAGATGGAAAACACCCTGCTCTACTAAACACAATAAGAATATTTGGCCATTTGTTAGAGAATAATTGGATCAAAGAGTAGGTGTTTGGGTTGAGATAAAGGATTAGGTTCACAATAGAACTTGAATTTTGAGGCTGAGCTAGGACTAGGTTTTGAGTTTACTTGATCTGAGATCTGTAAGCATTTACAAAATATTATAGGGTCTGTTGTTCTTGTGACATTTATGGCATATTTGACCACATATGAACAAAATACATACACAGATCTCTTTGGTTTTGGATCCCATCTGGAACCAGTACTGCTGGAGTAGATTCTGAACCAAAGAGCCAAACCTAAACTCTCTAATCCTCACAATTTCAAAGATTCTAGCTTGAGTTAATCTTTAGGATCAGCAGGGCCGGCCCACAACATTTTGGCACCTGAGGTGGGGAGCTCAAATGACGCCCCCATACACCCTCGCTTGGGCCAAAACTTTGAAAGGTCTCAGGTCTGCCTTCTTCCTGTTCTACTCCTCTCATGGTACTGCTCTGCGACTTACCCCAATAAAGGAGAAGTAACAACTTAAAATGCCTTGTTCAAAAATTTTAAGTAACACTTAACTTTCAAATGCCTGAATGGCAAATGTAACTTTTCTTGTGTGCTTAATAAACACTGGCATTTTTATCTGTTTGAGTAATCAAAGTGGTGCTTTCCGTGCCTTCTTGGTTGCAAAGGTTTGAACTGCTTTCTGAGGGTCCACAGTTTGGGCCAGCTCATGCTCTATTGAGATGGTTGCAAGGCTGACCAGCCTCTCCTGTGTCATTGTGGAGCAGAGATGTGTTTTTATTAACTTCAGCTTGGAGAAGCTGTGTTCTCCACTGGCAACTGTTACAGGAAGTGTTGGAAGTATGCGCAGAACAACAAAAGCATTTGGAAACAGGGTGGTCATATCTTATTTGTGCACATATATTCCAGAACAGCCTTTGGAGTTGATCCTGTTGAAATGTATCTTGAAAGGGCTTTCAGTTCATCACCTAAATCGCTCACATTAATATTGCGCATGTCATCATGTGTCAACACTGTCTCTAGTGCCCTGCATTGCTGGTTTAGGTCTTCTTCAGGTATAGTGAGGAGTTTTGGAATATCATACAACATCCCAAACATACTGCTGTGTTCCTTGAGCTGCATGAAACATTCTTCAACTGATAGTATTGCACAATTTAGCACCTGGTTAAAGAATTCAACTTTGAATTGTTGTTTGGAGTCTCTTATGGGATTATCCCGTGCCTCATAATCAACATGTCTTCTTCTTCGGTGACTCTTATATTCTTTAATGGGTGGGAAAATAGCTTCAGTGTGAAGTTCCTCTGACAACTTCTGTGCACTCTTCAGAACATTTTGAAATCCCTCATCTGACCGGTAAGACTGTAGGTATGACTTTGCTTTGTCCAATTGTTCCATTGCCCCAGATATATCAAGGTCAACGCCTTGGAGTCTCTTGCTTACAACATTTAGTTCAAACAGGATGTCATACCACAACACTAAGCCACACAGAAATTTGAAGTTAGGTATGTTTCTGGTGATTCCATTTCCCTCTGCCACTGTTCTCCTACAAATAGATCCTGTCATAGCATTATCTTCCATAATGGCAACTATGGCATCATCTACCTTTCCAATTTGGTGTGTGATAGTCTTTATCGCCTCCACTCGACTTTCCCACTGTGTGGCACTCAGTGGTTTCAGTGTCAGAGAGGATGTTCCCAAGTGTTGCTTCAAAATTTGCCATCGATGAGTTGATGCAGAGAAAAATACATAGATGCTTTGAATTACATTAAAAAATTCAGCAGCCTCACTAGAAGCTGATGCTACATCACTGACCACCAAGTTCAATGAATGAGAACTGCATGGGACCAAAAAACCTCGAGGGTTTAACTCTTGGATCTGTGTCTTTACTCCTCTGTTCTTTCCTCTCATGTTGGCACCATTATTGTAGCCCTGACCTCTCATGTCAGCTATCACAATTCCCGTATCTTCCAGCTTTTTAAGAAGCACATTTGTCATACCAGCTCCTGTAGTATCATCAATGTCAATAAATTCTAGAAAATGCTCTCTGACAGTCACCATTGCAGGGACATTTTCACTAGGTTCTGTTATTATTACAAAACACACCATTAAAATAATTTGTTCCGTATGGCTGATGTCAGGTGTGCAGTCCAGAATAACAGAGTAATAGCTTGCTGACTTCAAATCTGCCACAATCTTCTGTTTGACTTTTGTTGCCAGTAACTGTATGATCTCATTTTGAATTGTTTTTCCAAGGTAGTGGTGTGTGTACATTTCTTCGGTGGTGACTCTTCTTAGATGCTCCTGGAGTACAGCATCAAACTCAGCCATCAGCTCTGCAATTTTAAGGAAGTTTCCATTGTTTGGGACGTACAGTTGATCTGAAGTGCTAGGTTTTGGGTAGCAAGCATTCTCACAATGGCAATGAGCCTTTTCAGAAAATTTTGCCAGTAAAGAGACTCTGATTCAATCTTCTCTTGATGCTGATCATCCATGGTGGCCTTTAACCTTAGTCTCATCTCAAGTTCTTACCACTTAGGGAATGCTCTCTGGTGATTTGCTGCCTTCTCATTCCATGCCAGATTTCTAGCCAGATTTTTCCAGTCCTTTGTTCTTGTAGAACCCAATGTGGCTGGAACATTAGACTGGAAGAGTTTGCAACAAAAACAATATGCAGCGTTCTGGGTTTTTGAGTACATAAGCCATGGCCTGTCCACTTTGTCACCATTGGGGCTTTCACACCAGTAATGTGTTGGATGGAAACTTCTATTTTCATTGTCTTTGGGGAACATGAAGTTTTTCACTTGCTGTGGTCCATGCAGTACAAGGAATTCCCTCAGGCTACTGCTTAAGTGGGTCCACAGTCCTGGATCATCTTCAGACTTAAGGAACTAAACTCAGCAGCAGTTGTTTCTTGTGCCTCCAGCGCACTCTTCTCTGATCCACACTTTTCTTCAGGAATGTGCATAGTTTCATCCATTTGAGATGAAAAGCTGGATGCTGCATTAGCTTACAGGTCACCTGCACTCTGACTAACTGGAAGATCAGGCATCTCATCACCACTCACATCCTCACTGGGGCCAGAAGGCTCACACTGAACATTTGTGTCTATGTAGCTCAGGTGAGCTCCTTCCTGTTTAGATAGAAAAGTTTCCTTTGCTTTCTTTCTTTTTCTGAATGCTGCCATACAGGGGCATTTTCTTCTTTCACTCATGACTGCTGTTCTGTGCCAGCTATAGTGGCTCTCAACACTCAGTTGAAGGGGACAAATAAGCAGGCTGGTAGCAGGGTCTGAGTGAGGGAAGATACCAGCATCTTAAGGACCTAATTGGATCCTACTACTTCAGTTGACTGCCTGTTCTCCTCAAGTGGGTTCAGGGAAGCAGCAGGAAACAGGAAGCTCCCTGAGAAGCTGGTGTTAATCAGACCAGGCTCCTGGGGGTACGTAAGAGGGTCCTCCTCCTCTTTCTCCCTGCAGTTCCTGCTGCTTTGTGTTATTCCCTCTCACCTTTTCTCCTGTCTGCCTGTTATGTCTCTTGTGCCCTGCTTCCTCCAGCACAGCACTCCACCATCTCTGTGCATCTAGAGCAGAGAGAATACATATGCACCAGCAGCAGACACAATTTTCTACACTCTGGGTCCTAGTGGCACCCCTCCCACAGTCTGGCACCTGAGGCGGCTGCTTCAGTTTGCCTCATGGTAAGGCCAGTCCTGAGGATCAGATTCTTATGTCAGTGGAGTTACACTGGGTTTGTACCATTGTAATTGATATCAGACTCTGGCTGTCTAGTTGGAGGAAAACAAAAGTACTGTTAAGTAGCACATTTCTGATGGTATATAGTATTGTATAATGCAATCTCAGGAGCATTTTCAAACGTTTTCAGTGGCAAAATCAGTATGATTGTTTTAAGAAAGAATTGGTGAATTGAGCTATGTGATTTTTACACTGCCAATAAGTTTCTTATATATGATTCTTTAGGACATACCCTGCTATTCCTCCAGGCACAGCAGTCCACTGATAACAATGGGAATTCAGCATGAAAGAATATTGTAGTAGAGTCAGGTCCAAATTATCAGCATGCAGAATGTGCTTTGATATATTTAAGAAATATCAGCTTTATCTTTGCTTTAAGTGGTGTGACAGGGTTGGGCCAGATGGCTACAGGAGAGTGATCCTATTGGTATCTAGGAAGTGGGAGGGGCTAAAGGATCTCCTCCCCAGCCTAAGAGGGGGATCCACAAGACCTGGGCACCAAATGAATACGGGGGACAACTAATGAAATAACAGGGACAGGAGTGTGGTCAAAGGGTCAAACAAAGGGAACTGGATGGAGACACCAAGCAGAGAACCCCAGACACTGCCCACTGCTCCTCAAAGGTGTCAAGGGAGTCAGTGGTCACCACCCAGAGGAACTCTGCCCAGATACGTGAACGGACAGAGGATCGGAAATAGGCCCCACAGTCACAGGAAACTCCATAGGCCAACCTCCTAACCCTGGTTTCATAGATGGCCATTTTAGCCAGGGCCAGGAGGAGGTTGACCAGGAGGTCCCATGACTTTGTGGGGTTGTGGATAGGGAGTGCATAAATAAAAAGGTGAGGGAAAAAGTTGCAACCAAAAGCATAACAAAATATTCATGAGGAGCCGGAATAGGGGCTAGAGGAGAGTGATAGAAAGTAGATATATTAGCCGCAGATTAAGCAGATCCCTTTTCCCTGGGTAAGGTAACAGGGGCAGTTCCTGAACAATAAGGAACTTGCTGGAACCAGTTAAGGCAGACAGGCTAATTAGGACACCTGGAGCCAATTAAGAAGCAGCTAGAATCAATTAAGACAGACAGGCTAATCAGGGCACCTGGTTTAAAAAGTTTTCAGAGTAACAGCCATGTTAGTCTGTATTCGCAAAAAGAAAAGGAGTACTTGTGGCACCTTAGAGACTAACCAATTTATTTGAGCATAAGCTTTCGTGAGCTACAGCTCACTTCGTCGGATGCACGAAAGATTATGCTCAAATAAATTGGTTAGTCTCTAAGGTGCCACAAGTACTCCTTTGGTTTAAAAAGGACCTCACTTCAGTCAGTGAGTAGTGCTCAAGGAGCTGAGAGTGAGAGGGTTTGCTGCTGGAGGACTGAGGAGTACAAACACTATCTGGCATAAGGAGGAAGGTCCTGTGGTGAGGATACAGAAGGTGTTGGGAGGAGGCCATGGGGAAGTAGTCCAGGGAGTTGTAGCTGTCACACAGGGGTTACATGAAACACTGCAGACAGCTGTGATCCAAAGGGCCCTGGGCTGGAACCCGGAGTAGAGGGCAGGCCCAGGTTCCCCCCATCTCCCTTTTGGATACAGGAAGAGTTGACCTAGACTGTGGGTCCCACCAGATGAGAAGGTCTCTGGCCTGTCCCCCGGCCCACTAGGTGGATCAGCAGAGACTGTGGGGATTGTTCACCTTCCTTTTCCCCATGCTGGCCAGTGATGAGGTTAGCTGAGTGAATGGCAGGTTTGAGCCACTAGCAAAAGTGATCAAACTGAGGGCTGACATGAACCTCTGAGGAGAGCAAATCTGCCAATAAGTGCAGGACCCACCAAGGCAGAGGAGGAACTTTGTCACAGTGGATATAGGAATTGTCATAGTGCATCAGATAGATGCTCCACTTAGTCCAATATCCTTCTTGGACATTTGACCAGTAGCAGGTGCTTCAGGAGAAGGTTCAAGAAACCCCATATTGCACAATTTATATGAGGTATCTTCATAATTTCTATTAGTTAGTGATGGGTTTATGCTCTGAAGCATGATGCTTTATTATATCTCCTTATTTTAATCCAGTGTTCATATAAATACCTAATCCTCATTTGAATCCTAATAATTAACTTTTTTCTACAAGATGGCATTGAGGTTATGAGTTCCACAACCTAAGTTGCACTATGTAAAAATATTAATTCCTATTATTAGCTTTAAGTTTGTTGCCTTTCTTTTTCATTGTAAAAACTAAGGATAATTTATTACAAAAAGAGAGAAAAACAAAATGGGAATATTTTATAAACTGCCAAGACTGTTCAAAACTGTATGTTCTTAGCTACTTAATTTTTTAAAGTGCTTTCTTAGCACTCTGTTAGAGAAACACTAGAACCATGGAGATAAGCTTTTTTTTTTTTTTTTTTAAACAAAAAGTCACTTAAAAATAACCAGGGAATTTAATTACAGATATTAAAAGCAAACAGTAAGATAAAGCTTATTTTTCAAAAGCATAAGCAATGTTCAATTGCAAGTAATATGTCACTCCTATTGTACTTTATGCTTCAAGAAGAGAAATTAGAGGACCTTGACTTTGTAGATGACATCAACTTGCTTTCCCATGCCCATAGAGCAGTGGTTCTCAGCCAGGGATACACATACCCCTGTGGGCACTCAGAGGTCTTTGGGGGTACATCAGCTCATTGAGATATTTGCCTAGGTTTACAACAGGCTACATAAAAAGCACTAGTGAAGTCAATACAAACTAAAATTTCATAGACAATGATTTGTTTATACTGCTCTATATACTATATACTAAAATGTATGTACAATATTTATATCTAATTGATTTATCTTATAATTATATCCTAAACATAAGAAATTAAGCAATTTTTCAGTAATAGTCTGATGTGACACTTTGGTATTTTATGTCTAATTGTGTACGTTTTTAAGTGAGGTGAAACTTGGGGGTACACAAGACAAATCAAATTCTTGAAAGGGTTACAGTAACCTGGAAAGTTTGAGATCCACTGCCGTAGAGAACTGCAAGCTAGGCCTATGCACAATTAGTAGGGTTGAAAATCAACACCAAGAAAAATTAAAACTATCAGAATCAACACACAAGAAACACCAATAACACTTTCTGGGACTGACATAGAAGCGGTCTGATCTATCACATATCTTGGAAGCATTATAAGTATGACAGGTGGAACACATGAAGACATTCAAGCCAGAATAGCAAAAGGCAACTCTACAAAGGCAACTCTAAAGCTGATATGAGAAAACAGAAATCTTACCCACCAAACTAAACTTAAAATATTTAACACCATTGTAAAGTTGTTCTTACTTTATGATGCTGAAATTTGGAGACTTATCAGGATCTTACTAGCTAAGCTCCAAATTTTCATAAACAGCTGCCTTTGACAAATCTTCAGTGTCAGATGACCAGAAAAAATCACAATAGCTGTTTAATATTTTTCTTATTGTTGTGGATTAGTTAGGACAAATGTATGATGTGACTATTTAAACCAGGTAGATCTTTGTCTGGCAGTTTCCCTGATGGATTTTTAATATCAGGCTATTTTGTCATAGTCCAGGGATCAGCAACCTTTGGCATGTGGCCCATCAGGGAAATCTGCTGATGGGCTGGGACGGTTTGTTTAGCTGCAGCATCCACAGGTTCGGCCGATCGCTGCTCTCACTGGCCACGGTTCGCCATTCCAGGCCAATGGGGGCTGCGGAAAGTGGCGGCCAGCACATCCCTCAGCCTGCGTCGCTTCCCGCAGCCCCCATTGGCCTGGAATGGCGAACCAAAGGTTTCTGATCCCTGTCGTAGTCAGCTGAGTAAAAATGAAATTTACTGTAGTCTGGGAAGATGCACTCACCTTTGCAATCTGATTTGTGTAATGTGTCACCTTCTTAATAACGAGAGCACACATGCCAGGAGCAATACTTACCAGGTAGAAAGGAGATGCAGCAAACAGCATTTAATAGCCTAAACTGCAGTTGGAAACCCGCTGCTGACCCATGCCATCTGACTCGAGCTAAAGGGCTTGTGCTAAGGGTCTGTTTAATTGTGGAGTAGATGCTTGGGCTTGTGCTGTAGTGTCAACACTGGAACTCTCTCACCTTGCAGAGTCCTAGAACCCAGGCTCCAGCCCAATCCCAGAATGTCTGCATGGCAAATAAACAGCCCCTTAGCCTGAGCCTGAGTCCACTGTGTGGGTTTTTAATTGAAGTGTAATTTGAGGGAAATGTTCCTATATCAGGATGACCCCCACTGTGGAGTTTTTGTAGCAGTATCCATCTGGTTGTAAAAAGAGTAGAACTTGTCCAAATTTTCCTTTTTTTTTTTCCTTCTCGAAAAGGAATTTTATAAAAAAAATTCCTGGAGAAATATAATTTGTAATAAACTTTTAAAAGTTCCTTGGGAAATGTCAAAATCAATTTTTTTGAAAGTTTCATTTCATTTTAGGGTTCAAATTTTTTTTTTACATATAGCGTGTGTTCCCCCTCCCCCTTTTTTGACACCAAATACAATAGAATGCCTATTTTTAAAAGCTTTTTTTTAAAAAAAAAAATTAACTTTTCAAAATGTCATCTTTGAAAAAGTTAGAGAGTAGGTAAAAGTGAAATTCTGTACTGCTATAATTTAAAATAGTCAATTTTTGAAATGTTATAGTTAGAAAGTTTATTTTTTCATCTCTGTAGCTTTGCTGAAGTTGAAGAAATTTTGAAAAGTTATGCAGTGGTTCCATCTTTGCTTCAATTATTATTGCTTTTGTTCAAGTTTGTTTTGTTTTCCTCGAAACAGGCACATCATCAGTCTAACCATGCAGCTAGCTGATATTCACCCTAATTTTGGTGACAATTTTAACTCATGCAAACAGTTTGTTGTTTAGACCTGGAGAAGACTATCCACATGAGAATGCCATTACACCACATTATTTTAGCTGTTGCACTCCTACGAGCAATATTTTTATTCTGATTTACATATTAGTTATATTTTCTATTACTTCCCCCCCCGCTTGGAAAGCTGGCCTTTATGTTATTATGAAGACTAGATTAACCAGTGAACTATCTGAGGAATGAAGGCCAATGGGATTAACTAATTAAAAATATAATTGTCATAATAACTATAAGCATACCTAATGTCATGTATCATCTGTGTTGTCTGATCTCTGCATCCACCACCCTTGCTCTTAATTCTTATGTAAGAAAATAATTTGCACTGTTGACAATTATGTTTATCTTTAAAAAAGATGGAGGCCTGATTCAGAAAGGTAGTTAAGCAAGTGTGCAACTTTACATATGTGAGTGTCCCCAATCATTGACCTCAGCTGGACTACCTAACTAATTCGGGTCTTAGTAATTAAATTCAGCAGTAGGTAACCCTTTCCCCCCACCTTTGTATGGTCAATGTATATGGTCAATATTACATTATATGTTTTAATCACTTCTGTATTGGAAAGACCACTACTGCCTCCTGTCCCTTTACTAATTATATTAAGAATTGGTACTAAAATTCTGGACATTACTTCCCAGCATAGCAGGAGTGCTAAAGTCCATCATTATTAAATTTCCTTTTATTTAGTTAGGGACATCTATAGTAGATTTTGTCTCTAGCATCCTATTCTAGTCATCTGATTACAGACGACTAGAATAGTTACTGAATAATTACTGATTTACTGTGTTATCCATTCATAACTTCCCTGATGGCTGCATTAATCTAGCCATATGTTTTCTTCTTTTCTTTCTGCTTCCTGTTAATATTGGAGTCTAAATCTCCATGTTTACTAGCTAGTCAAGTACCTCTTCCCGCCATGTTCCTGTCAACTCTTCTATATCATTTTTCTATGTTAGTCACAGCTTCCAGTTTCTCCTTGTTTGTCCTTCATGCTTCTTGTGTTAGCATGCAGGTATTTTATTATATTTGATCTATGACTGAAAGCAGTCGTGGATTGATATATTGGTATCCTTGTGAATGGCCTGAAGGTTCTTCTTATTTGTCTGCTATTAAAAATCTTTTTCCCTCTCTGCTTCTTATCAAGTCTAATCACCTTATTTACTCAGTAAATTTATTTAATCTGTTCCCCCATACCAGCACTCCTTGTTCTGTCCAAATGTGGGTCATCACAGTGGTTTCAGCCACCTTCCTTCTTCAACACTATCCTATGCCAGCAAAATAAAGTTTTCAAGCTTACTACATATCTCTAAAACCAGAAGACCACAGTCTGGAATTCATCCTTAATGGCTGTAAAAGATTCATCTCTACTTTCATTACAAAGTTGTAATTTGTTTATTGTTCAGCTCCAACCTGAAATTTCATGATAGGAAGATGGTGACCTTGATTTGTTTTACTTAGCCTGATGACTAAGGGAAACTATTTAAATTTTAAAAAGTATTGCATATGAAGTGAATTCCATATAATCAGCACTTTAGTATTTGCAGCCATAAACAAAAGCTGTTATTTTATAGGCAAATAGATACTGGAGTTGAACTACATGTGAAAAGGCATAGAAATAAAAAAATATAAAACAAGAGTTTTCAAACATAAAAAGTTTGCTTCATTCTGCATCTGAATTTTAGGCAAAGATTTGATCTATGCCTTGTTATAGGAAGCAGTCTTTTTCTAATGAGCACCTCTAATGAGCACCCCACTAGTTAAATGATCAGAAAGTTTAAATATACTGTATGAAAATGAGGAATGTACAAACATTCTAGGTAAAATAAATTAATGGGAACAAAAAGACTCTAAATTGTACCACCTGAAACCCATGGCTAAATTATAAAACAAACCAAAAAACAGAAAGCCTGGTATAGCAGCTAATAGTGTGTAAACTATGCAGTTATGTACACAAAATATTCATGGTAGAAGTGGTGGTTATCATTCACTCAGACTAATCTTGCAACATCTCACATGGATGGACCCACACTGAAATCAAAGATGTACCTGCCCTGAGCTAGGGTCAGGGGTTAAATCTGAAACTTCAGATTATTTAATTTTGTCTTGGAGGAAGAAGAAAAATAAGTATAATTATTCTAGAAAATGCAATTCAGGTTGCCTCACAAAATGAGCAAGAGGACATTTGTTGAAATTAAAAAGCAAACAATTTAAAATAAATAGAAAAAATGCTTTCTAAAGCAATGTATAATTAAACTGTGAAAGTTTCTTAAAAGGATATTGTTGATTCAAGTAGCATACCAAGATTGTTAAAAGCATTAGAGACTGCATATGAATGAGAACAGCATTTGTAGTCAAAAATGGATAGGATAAGAATTACAAAGAGTTATTGACTCCTATTTTTCAGGGGATATTAAGATGATCAGCAGGAGTCAGGAAGAAAGATTCTTTCCCCTATAAACATTCTCTGTTTCTTGTACAGCACTGGACATTTGGCAATGTGCATTGTAGTAATTTTTCCCCTTTCTCCGAAACACCCAATATATTTTAAGTGACTGCTCAAGAAAAACTATTGAGTTTTGATCCATACTAGCATGATAATTCCTATCTGTCCACTGCATGAAAATTACAAGAGTATAATTTGATATTCAAATTTAAAAATAGTCTAAAAAGTCTAACAAACGTGGTTGAATATATACATATAAAATTTGGCATGGGCAGGAGGAGGAAGAAATACCACAGTGTGGATCAGACTGGACTAGAAATCGGAAGAATAAGAAACCTCTAAATAGTTCCACATTGGGATCAGTTTTTCAGTTTCTTAAAATATATACAGAACCTCTTGAGCCTTATAATCAGTAGGAACGTTCAAAAAACTATTCTACTAAAATGTAGGAAGATGAGTTTTCAGTCAATTCTAAATCATCTTGAAGCTCTTCATTCTGTTCAATTGTGGCTGAAGCAAGGAAACTACCTGCCTCATCAGGATCAGTAAAGATGTATTTCCTGTCCACCAGAATGACATGTAACCTCCCGGGGAAAAAAATAAGGCAAAGTAAGCTCCAATTTTACTAAATTAATCTTTAAGATGACAGCCTCTCTCTGCAGCCATGTGTCTCCTTTGCAGTGTCTGTAAATCTCAGAGCACGATTTTCCTTAATGCTAAGGCCATTTTGCACCTCTGTGACAGGATAAATGGATGTTGAAGAGAATGTAAATATAGTTTATGCCCACTTCATAGACCATTTACCATATCAGAGGGGTACAAAATGACTTTAGTGTAAATGAAAATCAGCCCCAGAAGCATTGTCTAGACTATTTTTGCTTCTTGATTAGTTGTAAAAACTATATTCTTATCATTCTTGGAACCAAAAACAAAAGAAAACAAAAAAACTCAGAGAAGGTTCAATGTGCTCTCCTTTTAGAAAGATGTTCTTGGTTTATTTAATTTTTAGGTGTTTTTTTTAAAGCATTTAAAGGTACAAATGGATTATCTCCCTCTGAGCCCTATAGGTTTGAAGAATCTTTATTTCAGTAATAAGACAATATTTTATAATTGTAGTTAGCAAATAATGCTGAACTGCAAACATTCATTTTAATACAATTGTTTTCTTTAATATGATTCATTTGTTTATGGAGGTGAATCTGCTCCACATAGCTCAGACACTTCCTTATTTGTGAATAATAAAGCAATAAAAATTTTCCCATCCTTCATGATAATTAATTAATATAAGCCCTGATCAAACAAAATACTTAGCTTCAATGGAATTTATTCATGTACTTAAAGTTAAACAAATGCTTAAGTATTTTACTTGATCAGGACCTTGTGGGATGGCATTGTAACAAAGTATATGGTTGATGTCAATCAAAAGAGATAGGTCATATAAATGAAATTTTGATTGTTGGCCTCTCAGAAGAGCACTTGGATGCATCAGCAGGAATTAGAGCTCATCGATACAGCCAAGTATATTTGATTTCTTTTAGATTTCTCATGATTTTTTTTCCTAAGTTTTCCTCTGGTGTGTGTATTTTTTCAGTGAAAATATTTGTTTCATTGAGAAACCCCACCATTGCGTGTTAATGTTAATTAGCATGAGAAAGTGTTTGTTTGTTTCCTATCAATGAAATGAAAATTTGTTTCAACCATTTTTCAATTAAAAAAAAAGATGAAAAAATGTTGACCAAAATGAAGATTTTTTTCATGAAAAAGTCATTTTCCATAGGAAGAAAGAAAAAATGTTGACAGAAGTTTTTGACCATTTCTAGCTGGGACTGTGTGACCCATCTGTTAAAAGATGTCTGTCACAGGGAACACACCCCACCATCTGCACTGGCTTCCTGTTTCCGTATAGGTGCAATTTAACGTATCGGTTTTAACCTGCAAAAATGTAAATGGCCTTGATCCTGTTGCTCCAAGACCTCCTCTGGCTGATGTTACAGCAGTTGAAATCTGAAGTGCTCAGGCTAACTTTCTTCTGGTTTGTTATGAGGAAGCTGGAGACAGAGTGTTTTCAGCAAGTAGTCTTCCAGTGGGAAGTTTATTTCCCCGATTGGATTCTCAGATCCCAGATTTATTGACCATCAAATCATAATATTAGGTCTGTCTGTTCTTCCAGGCTCTCACAACAGGAAAGGGAGAGACAAGCAGATGGGTGGTTGTTCTGGAGTCTTGAATTCTGAAGATTTAGACTGGTCGACATTTTGTGATATTGAGTCCTATTTGTTAATCTATTGTTGTGAAAATTAAGTACACACCTAGAGAACTAGAGGGGTGCATTTTTATAACTTGAAACAAAATAAATAGTAAATCCAATGGGTTTGGGGCCTTTGTAGCATTTAACAGTTGAACCATGAGTGGAAGCTTAAAAGAATAGCCAGAATATCATTTTCAGGAAACTGCAGCTGTATATGGCTCATTGCCTGAGCTTTGCCATGAGCATCTAAAAGGGTCACTACAAAAACTAAAAACTAATTTCTCCCATGCTAATTTCCCCCTACCGTTACTCACACCTTCTTGTCAACTGTTTAAAATGGGCCACTACAAAAGTGATGTTTCCTCCTGTTGATAATAGCCCACTTTAATTGAATTGTCTCGTTAGAAGTGACCTCCAACTTGGTAAGGCAACTCCCATCTTTTCATGTACTTTGTGTGTGTATACATATCTATATCTATATATATCTTCCTACTGTATTTTCCACTCCATGCATCTGATGAAGTGGGTTTTAGCCCATGAAAGCTTATGCTCAAATAAATTTGTTAGTTTCTAAGGTGTCACAAGGACTCCTTGTTGTTTTTGCTGATGCAGACTAACACGGCTACCACTCTTAAAGAGTTTCTGTGTCCTTTATAATTTCATGTAGTGTCATCTTACATTGCTGAACTGCATTTCCACAAGGCCTATTAATCTTCACAGCGTGGTTTGTTTCACCCTGTAATCTGGACTGCAATAATAAAATAAATAGGAGCAATGTAGATCCCCACCTGATATCAGAGGAGATCACATTGGATATGTTTCCTGTTGGATGCTAGTCAACATGTATAGTTTGGCCTGCCTGATGCTTTTTGCCTCCATTGATTCATGACACTGGTTGCACATTGAAGATAGGCCCAGGTGGGAGTCTTTCCCTGACTAATGCTCACCTTACGTAAGGGACACACGGCATGACACTAATGATCTTGATCAAAATATTAAATCTGCCATATGAGAGAGGTGGTTTTCTCTCTCACTTTGGGAAAGAAGAGAACAGCAGCACTGCAACTGGACCCAGATAAAGTACCAAATAAGTCTGAAGATTAAAGAATCAATGACTTGTTTGGACGGAAGCATCAGGTACTGGCATGATTCCATAATCCCTATTTAAAAAAACAGATGGAAAATATTCTGCCACCTGAATGTACTGGAAAGACTTTCTGCTAGACAAAAAGCCCCTAAATATTCTGCAGTGCCTTAAAAAAAAGTGCTGATGACATGAAAAGCAGTAGTAAAGACAGTGCAAGAATGAACAGGGATATTGAAAGGTGCTACAGCTTAAATAACTTAAGTTTCCTGACACACAAACCAAAATGAATATTTAATATACTACATTTCAACCTTTAATTATGATTAATAGTTATAGATGGTATCATAACATAGTACCCAGGTTCTCACTAGGGACAAACATAAAGGTAGACAAGGTTTCTTTTGTGAAGAGCTTATGATCTTACGTGACTGATCATTTTGTTCAGTAACTATTCTCAGATCTGTCTGCTCTGCCTTTTCCTGTACTGTAG
Organism: Lepidochelys olivacea; assembly: GCF_965140295.1. NCBI lineage: Eukaryota > Metazoa > Chordata > Testudines > Cheloniidae > Lepidochelys > Lepidochelys olivacea. The sequence continues at coordinate 176,243,278 of NC_140411.1, forward strand.
ATCCTATCTGTGAGAACTCAATTTCCATCTTCCTTGTGTGCTATGGCCCTTAAGATTTATGGTGTGTTTTATCCAATTGAGACTGTAGGAGTCTGAATCTAGCCTGAGGCCATGCTCTTTGTGGTTCCACCCTGCTAGAAGAATATCTAGGGAACTGAATTCTTGGAGCTGACATTTACTTTTTGTAGTTTTAATTAATGGGATACAATAATTTTACCAGTTCCCACTGATATTTTAGTTATATTTTATTTACCTGGAGCTAGCTAGTTCTTTCTTGTGAGAACTATTTTTCACATACTGACATGTTTAGTCAAAACAAAGTTTTATTTACTCCTATTATGACCTGTTTGTGGTTTTCTTTTCCCCTTGGGCAAGCATGCTTTCCTTCTTAGGACCTAAGATGTGCTCCTGAACAAGGGTAAACAGAATGAATTTTACTAGGCCTGCTATTGGTAAGCCTAAGGAAATTTTCATGAAATGAATTTAGACTGCTACTGAGGTTCTCTCAGCATCACAAAAATAGAAATTTTCTGCTTTGTTAACTGATTCCAGGGAAGGAGGAGTCACATTCTCTCTAGGGCAAATAGCCCCATGGATGACAATGATAATACTGAAGTTTGCTTCTTTGTTTGGGAGGGAAAAGGTGTGCTACTCTCAATGAAGGAAAACTAGCTAACTGGCTTTCCCTGTGTCAAGGTTCCTCCCCCACTCTGAACTCTAGGGTACAGATGTGGGGACCTGCATGAAAAACCTCCTAAGCTTATCTTTACCAGCTTAGGTCAAAACTTCCCCAAGGTACAAAATATTACACCCGTTATCCTTGGACTGGCCGCTACCACCACCAAACTAATACTGGTTACTGGGGAAGAGCTGTTTGGACACGTCCTTCCCCCCAAAATACTTCCCAAAACCTTGCACCCCACTTCCTGGACAAGGTTTGGTAAAAAGCCTCACCAATTTGCCTAGGTGACTACAGACCCAGACCCTTGGATCTTAAGAACAATGAACAATCCTCCCAACACTTGCACCCCCCCTTTCCTGGGAAATGTTGGATAAAAAGCCTCACCAATTTGCATAGGTGACCACAGACCCAAACCCTTGGATCTGAGAACAATGAAAAAGCATTCAGTGTTTTACAAGAAGACTTTTAATAAAAAATAGAAGTAAATAGAAATAAAGAAATCCCCCCTGTAAAATCAGGATGGTAGATATCTTACAGGGTAATTAGATTCAAAAACATAGAGAACCCCTCTAGGCAAAACCTTAAGTTACAAAAAAGATACACAGACAGAAATAGTTATTCTATTCAGCACAATTCTTTTCTCAGCCATTTAAAGAAATCATAATCTAACACATACCTAGCTAGATTACTTACTAAAAGTTCTAAGACTCCATTCCTGGTCTATCCCCGGCCAAGACGACTACAGACAGACACAGACCCTTTGTTTCTCTCCCTCCTCCCAGCTTTTGAAAGTATCTTGTCTCCTCATTGGTCATTTTGGTCAGGTGCCAGCGAGGTTACCTTTAGCTTCTTAACCCTTTACAGGTGAGAGGAGCTTTCCCCTGGCCAGGAGGGATTTCAAAGGGGTTTACCCTTCCCTTTATTATTTATGACACCCTGACTGGTACTCCAAAGTTTTAGCGTGTTGTGCTGTTGGCGTGATTTTTTTTCCTTTCCCCCAACACTGTTTTGAGAGAAGTAGAACTACTTAGCTCATAAACACTATTACTTAACTCATGTACTTTAAAAAGGCATATATCTCTGATATACACATGTGCACACACAGACACAAACTGTACTTGCGGGACTGGAGCTTATGCTGTTTTAAATGGACGTGGCACTCCACTAATCTCTAGATATCTTCACCCTGTTTCACCTGGTTGCCTAAAGTTAGGCTCCTAAATCCATAAACAAGTTAAGTAGAAGTGGCCTGGTTTTCCGAAATGTAAACCCAATGAGAGCTGAATCAACCTGAAACAAAACTCCACAATCCCCACTAAAAAGATCATAGAATCATAGAATCACAGAATATCAGGGTTGGAAGGGACCTCAGGAGGTCATCTAGTCCCACCCCCTGCTCAAAGCAGGACCAATCCCCAATTAAATCATCCCAGCCAGGGCTTTGTCAAGCCTGACCTTAAAAACTTCTAAGGAAGGAGATTTCACCACCTCCCTAGGTAACGCATTCCAGTGTTTCACCACCCTCCTAGTGAAAAAGTTTCTTCTAATATCCAACCTAAACCTCCCGCACTGCAACTTGAGACCATTACTTGAGAGCATTACTCCTCATTCTGTCATCTGCTACCACTGAGAACAGTCTAGATCCATCCTCTTTGGAAGCCCCTTTCAGGCAGTTGAAAACAGCTATCAAATCCCCCCTCATTTTTCTCCTCCGCAGACTAAAAAAGCCCAGTTCCCTCAGCCTCTCCTCATAAATCATCTGTTCCAGTCACCTAATCATTTTTGTTGCCCTCCGCTGAACATTTTCCAATTTTTCCACATCCCTCGATCTGCTGGCAATACCCCTACTTATACATCCCAAAATGCCATTGGCCTTCTTGGCAACAGCAGCACACTGTTGACTCATATCCAGGTTCTCGTCCACTGTACCCACTAGGTCCTTTTCTGAAGAACTGCTGCCTAGCCATTTGGTCCCTAGTCTGTAGCGGTGCATGGGATTCTTCTGTCCTAAGTGCAGGACTCTGCACTTGTCCTTGTTGAACCTCATCAGATTTATTTTGGCCCAATCCTCTAATTTGTTTAGGTCCCTCTGTATCCTATCCCTACACTCCAGCGTATCTACCTCTCCTCCCAGTTTAGTGTCATCTGCAAACTTGCTGAGGGTGCAATCCACACAATCCTCAGATCATTAATGAAGATATTGAACAAAACCGGCCCGAGGACCGACCCTTGGGGCACTCCACTTGATACCGGCTGCCAACAAGACATGGAGCCATTGATTACTACCCATTGAGCCCGATGATCTAGCCAGCTTTCTATCCACATTATCGTCCATTCATCTGGCCCATACTTCTTTAACTTGCTGACAAGAATACTGTGGGAGACCGTGTCAAAAGCTTTGCTAAAGTCAAGGAACAACACGTCCACTGATTTCCCCTCATCCACAGAGCCAGATATCTCGTCATACAAGGCAATTCGATTAGTCAGGCATGACTTGCCCTTGGTGAATCCATGCTGACTGTTCTTGATCACTTTCCTCTCCTCTAAGTGCATCAGAATTGATTCCTTGAGGACCTGCTCCATGATTTTTCCAGGAACTGAGGTGAGGCTGACTGGCCTGTAGTTCCCCGAGTCCTCCTCCTTCCCTTTTTTAAAGATGGGCACTACATTAGCCTTTTTCCAGTCATCCAGGACCTCCCCTGATCACCATGAGTTTTCAAAGATAATGGCCAATGGCTCTGCAATCACGTCCGCCAACTCCTTTAGCACTCTTGGATGCAGTGCATCCGGCCCCATGAACTTGTGTTCATTCAGCTTTTCTAAATATTCCTGAACCACTTCTTTCTTCACAGAGGGCTGGTCACCTCCTCCCCATGCTGTGCTGCCCAGTGCAGCAGTCTGGGAGCTGACCTTGTTCATGAAGACAGAGGCAAAAAAAGCATTGAGTACATTAGCTTTTTCCACATCCTCTGTCACTAGGTAGCCTCCCTCATTCAGTAAGGGGCCCACACTTTCCTTGACTTTCTTCTTGTTGCAAACATACCTGAAGAAATCCTTCTTGTTACTCTTAACATCTCTTGCTAGCTACAACTCCAGGTGTGATTTGGCCTTCCTTATTTCACTCCTGCATCCCCAAGCAATATTTTTATACTCTTCCCTAGTCATTTGTCCAATCTTCCACTTCTTGTAAGCTTCTTTTTTGTGTTTAAGATCAGCAAGGATTTCACTGTTAAGCCAAGATGGTCGCCTGCCATATTTACTATTCTTTCCACACATCAGGATGGTTTGTCCCTGTAACCTCAATAAGGATTCTTTAAAATACAGCCAGCTCTCCTGGACTTCTTTCCCCCTCATGTTATTCTCCCAGGGGATCCTGCCCATCAGTTCCCTGAGGTTGTCAAAGTCTGCTTTTCTGAAGTCCAGGGTCCGTATTCTGCTGCTCTCCTCTCTTTCTTGTGTCAGGATCCTGAACTTGACCATCTCATGGTCACTGCCTCCCAGGTTCCCATCCACTTTTGCTTCCCCTACTAATTCTTTCCGGTTTGTGAGCAGCAGGTCAAGAAGAGCCCTGCTCCTAGTTGGTTTCTCCAGCACTTGCACCAGGAAATTGTCCCCTACACTTTCCAAAAACTTCCTGGATTGTCTGTGCACTGCTGTATTGCTCTCCCAGCAGATATCAGGGTGATTAAAGTCTCCCATGAGAACCAGGGCCTGCGATCTAGTAACTTCTGTTAGTTGCCAGAAGAAAGCCTCGTCCACCTCATCTCCTTGGTCCGGTGGTCAACAGCAGACTCCACCACGACATCACCCTTGTTGCTCACACTTCTAAACTTAATCCAGAGACTCTCAGGTTTTTCTGCAGTTTCATACCAGAGCTCTGAGTAGTCATACTGCTCTCTTACATACAGTGCAACTCCCCCATCTTTTCTGCTCTGCCTGTCCTTCCTGAACAGTTTATATCCATCCATGACAGTATTCCAGTCATGTGAGTTATCACACCAAGTCTCTGTTATTCCAATCACATCATAGTTCCTTGACTGTGCCAGGACTTCCAGTTCTCCCTGCTTGTTTCCCAGGCTTCTTGCATTTGTGTATAGGCACTTGAGATAACTTGCTGTTTGTCCTGCTTTCTTGGTATGAGGCAGGAACCCTCCCCTCTCACTCTCTCCTGCTCGTGCTTCCTCCCGGTATCCCACATCCCCACTTACCTCAGGGCTTTGGCCCTCCTCACTAGGTTAGCCAGCTTGCTTCCGAAGATGCTCTTCCGTCTCTTCATGAGGTGAGCCCATCTCTGCCTAGCACTCCTCCTTCTTGGAACACCATCCCATGGTCAAAGAATCCAAAGCCTTCTCTCCAACACCACCTGCGTAGCCATTCGTTGACTTCCACAATTCGGTGGTCTCTACCCATGCCTTTTCCTTCCATAGGGAGGATGGACGAGAACACCACTTGCGCCTCAAACTCCTTTATCTTTCTTTCCAGAGATTTCTATGTATGACACAATATGCAATTACCCGTTAGTCAAAGTATGAGCTGGAAAGATGGATCATTTCTTGAAAAGTGTCATGTTATTCTAATGCCATGTCTGAAAGAAGAAAAGTAAATATGATACAATACAATAAAAAATGTCATAGGCTTTTGCATCAGTTTTATTCAAAACCACAGCTTGTAGCATGTCGTGAAGTGCTGTCTGCTGAGGGTCTGAAGCCTTTGAATTTGTTGTGGCATTCGACCAAACATCTGTCACTGAAATAAATGTTAGGATTTTTTCAGACAACACTTGACAAATCAACAAGATTTGTAATGTCTACTTGAAGGTCCTTCAGGGCTTTTGTAGGTTAACTCTGAGAATCACAGAACAAGGTAAGGTGCACAGTGATGCAAAAACAAATCTTTCAAAGTGAAATAGTTTCTAACATTATAGTATCTGAAATTGCTATCAAATTTGGCGGGGTGGGACAGGGAGTGCTTTGCATTGGGTTAGCCATGTGGATAAAAAATAATCAAGAGTAACTGCTTTCAAAACTCAGTAAAACTGAGTATTTATTAAGTCAATTGATGTCTCTTGTGCTACACAGTTCCCAGTATTTTAAGTAGGTTTCTGATCGTTCCATTGAAGAACTGCTATTTTGTAAAATTATGCCAGGAAGCACAGCAGAAGCATGCTTATGTAAGACACACCAGGAAGCAGTCCAATTTCCAACTTCATTGGCAGTAGAGTATTGTGATCTACTCATATGGTGCCAAGGTTAATGATATATCTCTGGTGATGGATATCCAAAGCACTGCTATATATCTCCAAGCTCTGGCTGCCTGGAAAATGCCTAAAAACCTACATCTGGTCTTTCATGAAGCTATTCCAATAGAGAACTTCATAAAAGACCATCCAGTGATATATTTTTTTTATTTTTGGCTTTTTGCTTTGCTTTGTGATGACATGGGTTCCCTGAGGTAGCTCACATGAGGTATCCTATTCTAACTCAACTTCAAATTAAGAGCAGGTTTTCCTGAATGATCAGTAATCTCTCCTTGCTGTTGCCTTCAGTAATTCATGTAGGCTGTCTTATTAACCTACCTTGCTGACATTTTTGAGCACCTAAGTACAGCCGCTCCCTGACTTACACAATCGTTCCGTTCCCGAAAGCCTTGCGTAACTCGAATTTTGCATAAGTTCAGGTTTCAGAGTAACAGCCGTGTTAGTCTGTATTCACAAAAAGAAAAGGAGTACTTGTGGCACCTTAGAGACTAACCAGTTTATTTGAGCATAAGCTTTCGTGAGCTACAGCTCACTTCATTGGATGCATTATGCTCAAATAAATTGGTTAGTCTCTAAGGTGCCACAAGTACTCCTTTTCTTTTTGCATAAGTTGGAAACGTATACCCAACCATTACACACAAAAAAAAAAAGGAAAAGAAAAATACCCTCCTATTTCTAGCTCATGGAATTTTGCGTAAATCGGGTCTTGCGTAACCTGGGGAGTGTCTGTAAGCAGAACTCTTCTTTCCAGGGGATCCATACTTCTAGCAAGATTGGGGCCCCATTGTGCTACACAATGTACAAACATACTGTCCTGAAAAGCTTGCTGTCTAAATGGACACAACAGGCTACGGGTGGGAGAAAACAATTCAACATACCACCAGACTGAACAGATGGCTGGCTGACAAATGTCACTTTAGTTGTGGGTGGTTTGGTTTGTTTTTTTTTATTTTTCTACATCAACTATGTGGGCAGTATAGAGAATGAGTTTAGAGGAGCAAGGGAATAAGAATAGCAAAGGAAGGGGATGAAGAAGATTGTTGGAGGAGAAAAAAGGCTGATGAGGAGGGAGGGAAGGATGGAAAGGGATTTACTTTTAATGACAACATTGAAGATTAACCTGACTCTGAGATGTGAGGAAAAAAATGGGATGACCACGTTTAAAGCTGCTTTAACAACAGCTGACTGCTCCTGTTAGCAGACAAGCAAAATCAACAGAGTTCATTGCTAGGGAAAAGCAATTGCAGGCTCTTGTCTTGGGAGGTGTGCTGGCTCACAGCCCCATCCCAATGATGGCAAACCTAAAGAGTGTCCCTGAACTCAGCTAGTGTCAATTAGGTGCACCTGCAGAGCGTGCTGTACCTAAGAAAGGGAAATTTAAAGAGGTGAAGCTGGCCACAGAGTGAGTTAGTCAGTCTGTCCAAGAGGAAAAGCTGCTGGAGACAGCAAGAGAACCCAGTACAGCATGAGGCAGTGACTAGCTTCCCCTACCTACCACCTTTTTTAGGGCACACAGAAATTGTATGAGTTTCTGATAATTCCTAGCTAGTTCTTCATTTCCCTCAGTGGAGTTTGTGAAACAAGAAGGAATTGTTCTGAGTTTTCTCATTGTGCTCAGGAATACCTGACACTCAAGTCACTGCCTCCATTGGCACTTGGTGTCTCTTTTTGGTACTTTGGTTTATTCTAGTTTCTAGCATGTGACAGTGCAGTTTAGATTTCTCCAGTCTTTCCAGGATATAGCAATGGTATATAGCTCTTCCTGCATATACAGCCAGACAGCTGGTGGTGTTCTATAATGGAGTCCTTATTCAGATAGAAACTCAGGTCTATTAGTTACACCAATTACCAGGGTGGCACCGGCTTTCATCTCTTGTGACAGGCTGTTCTGCAGGGCAATGCATCCTGATTACTGAAAACATTCCTGATTCCGGGAAAGGATAATGTGAGTATAGATGAGCTAAGTTATTCAATAATAAACTCTCATGAGTAATCCCTAATGATCACAAAGTAGTGAATAAGTTCTTCCTCCAGAAGGAGACAGCAGAGGTAGATCTCTTTGCTATTTCCCTGATCAAAAAGTTATCAGTCTTCCTCTTCTCCCAATGCTTACAAAAAACAAGTCTAGCCAGGGACACTCTCTCCATCCATAAGCAAGAGAGGCAGTATGTCTAGTCATCAGTTCTTCTGGGAGCAAGGGGGTTGACTAAGCTCAGTTAGAACAAACAAAGGTTCGGTGACGCTAATAAGCTCATAGTCAAAACAAGAACTGTTATCAGTCTTTCTGCAGTTAGCAGTGTCCAGTCCTGTGAGACTGAAAGCCTGTCTGTGGATGGTTACTCACTGTTATGTTCACAGTATATACACAGAGAAATTAGATACATAAGTACTCTTCCTGGAAGGTTGCAATGTTCTTATTATTCAGAACAAAAGAACTCCAAACAGAAGGCGACAATAGGCTACTCCCTAAGGCATCGAGGCACAACTCACCCTACTTTGCTTTAATCTGGTTCTTCCTAGACTGACTCAGATTATATGCTTTGCTACAGAATCCCCTAGACCACAAGCAGAAACAGAACCAGGACATCCCTCCCCGACATCAGCCACTCTTACAGTAATAGCTTGCAATTCCAACACAACCCTTAACATACCGCACTTAAACAGGGCACTTCACTCTATCCCAAATGGGGAACCTTCAGCCTGAATGCAGAAGCCTTCTTCCTGACAGAGTAGAGCTCCAGAGCATGTTTTTTTTTTCTGACTAGGTATCCCAAAAGCTAATTAGAGGAAAAGTTTAAACAGAAGTGTTTTGTAAATGTATATACACAATTGCTTTATAAAATTCCTAGACAAAAAAAACATTCCTGGGACTGGCAAACCAATGCTGTTCTGCCACATATATTATGAGCAATGAGTTCACATCCTAACTGCAGGTCTGCTATTGAGCTTAAGTCAGTCATTTAGTTGTATGAGGCCCTTTTCCTGACTACATTGCCTTGGGAATAGTGTGTGTGAGGGAAAATAGATGGAATACTGAAATACTTTATTCTAGATCAATCACAAATGTTGAGCATATGTAGAAGGATACCACTGGAATGGGGATGAGAACAATCTTGGTAGGATGATATGTCTGGGTCATTAAGGTACTAGCGAATTCCACTTTGTATCCTTCTGTTGTTGGACTGTATTTTATTTTGCTGTTAAATCTAACTGTATGTTATTAAAATAACTTCTACAGTGTATATGTATTTAACACACTAATATAAACTTTGGAGTATATTCTCACTTCTAAACTCAGGAATTTGCTTTCCTATCTCCACATGGCGGACAATGCAAATGTATCCCCACTGTACACTTAATTTTGAGTCAAACTGTATATTTACTGTAGTCCAGCAAATTATTGAATGAACAACAGTCTTATAATGGAAGCAGCAGTGATTTTTTAAAATCTGTATAATGTTTACATTTAGGAAAACTTATAATTATTTTATGATCTATAAATCTCCATTGTATACAATTTACAAAAACACAGATAAAATCTTAAGAAGCTCTTTATGAGCTTTTTGTATAGAAATTCACCTAATTTTCTCTGACATTCCTTTCCTTTTTGGCTCAATGACTTAATGCCATGATTACTTTGCATGAGATTCAATTTGTTTAAATTATTTTGTTCTTATTTATCATTTACAACACCATGAACTATTGTTGAAGATAAGTATTAAGTAAGCCAATAAATGATTTTTAAAAGGTTATATAAGAGTTAAACATAATGTTTTGTTATCTACACTTTGTATCTGCCTCATTGACTTCTCAGTGTGTCTTCTAACGAACAACGTGGTATTCTAGCAGACCCTGAGGCAGAAGCTGGGAGGAGTAACAATCTTATGAATAAATGTTATTAAAATCATTACATGACATGTTATCCTGCCATGATGTTAATCTGTTTAGGGAGGGAGTTAAGCTATGGAGGCAAGGGAATTGAATGTTTCAGCAAATGTTGTAAAGAATGAAATATGAACTGAAGGAGAACTGGCTGTCAGAAAATTGATGTCGCCAGTAATCATCCATTTTAAAGAATGCTCAGTTTTCAGTTTGTGTGTTATTGAAAATAAGCTGGAGAGTAGGGTTCTCTATTTACTTTTTAAGTTTTTGTGTGGTGCTTCTGTGGTTTTTTTTATAAGTTCCAGTGCATTAGGTAGCTACTAAGTCATTGTTGTTCTGCATAGAGGTGGCTTATGAAAGACAACTATCTGAGACCACTGCCGCATCAGAGTTCTCTATCTGTAGAATAGGTGCAGTACAAGCAGTGTCAATATGATCTTCCCAAACTTCTCCTTGCCAATCTGCCACAAACCTGACTATGAGGGATAGTAAAAGGGTAGTTCAGTTTCTCTACCACTTCTTTTCTTGGTGTCCCAGGTAAAGTTGTGAGTGGTGTTTATAGCTTCCTTATAAATTGATTGATTGAACTTTCTTGAATAATTTACATCTTTTGAAGTCTCATGTGGGCAAAAAAGTCTTTCTATAATTTTCAATATTTGTTGTTAGCTCATACAGCTTGCACTAATATTTCCCAACTGTTCCTTGTTCTTCTCCCAGGACCAAAAACCATGGAAAATGGGCACTGCAAAGAAGGAATGCTCTCTGTCAGGGGGCACAGACTCTACTTTATCCATTAGAAATGATTTCTTTACCACTGGATAATCCCTACTTTCAATAAAACTTGTTTGAAACTGTCAGATTGGTATATGATAGTGAGCAATGCCCCTTTATGGGACACAGTCAATGGAAATTGACTATGGTAAATGCCAGTAGAAGGTCTTTGACATCCATTGGAAATTCTAAGTAGAGAAAATCAACTGAACATCAAATGTGGTAGAAAGATGATGATGGATGTATTAGTACTGCTTTAAGGAGGCCATTGGCATGGCATCCACATCAAGTGATAATCTGGATACCCTTCTGACCCAATTCTTAAGAGAAGTATAAACTGTTTGCACTATTACCAACCATGCCTCCTCCTGTTTATGTACGGATATTCCTGCTAAGCCTAGCCACAATTTGGGCATAGCAGTGCTATAAATGCTTACATTGTATCTACTTTTGTAAACTGTTGTACACTTTCCCCAAGAGAAGAGTCAGAACTTGTCTCTAAATGTTTATCACTGGCTCTAGGCAGGTTTTGTAGTTAGATCAATGGATGAGCTTCTCAGTTGTTAATGTTGTATTGATTACAGAATTCCTTATAAAACATGTCACTTACTTAATAAAGCTTTATTATGTAACAAAAAATAACCATCTTTTTCCTTTTACTTTTTAAGTAGGGTATTAGTATTTTATTAGCTGCATTTAATCTGAATTTATAACGGTAAAATATCTAGTAATGTATAGATTTCAAGATCAATGTACACAACTTAGCATGCTAAAGCTAATTAACTGTGGTTGTAACATTTTAAGGGACTGTTTCAGAACAATGGGCTATTGAACATTGCTTTGCAAAGCTGTGCAGAAATGTGAAATTTGCTTGCATTTAGGGGTTAAAATCCACTGTAAAATCCACCTCAAGTTGCTGAAAATTCTACAAAAGAAGGCTGCTAAAGCTCAGCCTTGAACTTGACAAAATCAACAAAAACAGCCCTTAATTTCATCCCAGTTTTTCCATGGCCAACTCTTGTGGAGATTCCTAAGTAACGGTTGGGTTCTGACTCACATGTGCCCTCTCAAATTTCTCCATTGCTCACCGGAACTGGAAGTAGGACTATGCCTCAGCTCTGAGGAGGCAACAGAGCTCAGAAAGTAAGGAAATGGTTCATATAGTAAAATTGGGCTATAAATATTATTAGGACTGTCAATTAATCACAGTTAACTCAAGCGATTAACAAATTAAATTAATTAGATTTTTTTTTAAAAGTTGCAATTAATCACAGTTTTAATTGCATGAGAACACAAGAATGGGTCAGACTAAAGGTCCATCTAGCCCAGTATCCTGTCTTCAACAGTGGCCAGTGCCAGGTGCCCCAGAGGGAATGAACAGAACAGGTAATCATCAAGTGATCCATCCCCCTGTCGCCCATTCCCAGCTTCTGGCAAACAGAGGCTAGGGACACCATTCCTGCCCATCGTGGCTAGTAGCCATGGATGGACCTATCCTCCATGAATTTATCTAGTTCTTTTTTGAACCCTGTTATGGTGTTGGCCTTCACAACATCCTCTGGCAAGGAGTTCCACAGGTTGACTGTGCATTGTGTGAAGAAATACTTCCTTTTATTTGTTTTAAACCTGCTGCCTATTAATTTCATTTGGTGACCCCTAGTTCTTGTGTTATGAGAAATAGTAAACAACAATTCCTTACCTACTTTCTCTACACCGGTCATGATTTTATAGACCTCAGACATGTCTCCCCTTAGCTGTCTCTTTTCCAAGCTGAAAAGTCCCAGTCTTATTAATCTCTCCTCAAACGGAAGTCGTTCCATACCCCTAATCATTTTTGTTGCCCTTTTCTGGACCTTTTCCAATTCAAATATATCTTTTTTTGAGATGGGGCGACCACATTTGCACATAGTATTCAAGATGTGGGAGCACCATGAATTTATATAGAGGCAACATGATATTTTCTGTCCTATTATCTGTCCCTTTCTTAATTATTCCAAGCATTCTGTTTGCTTTTTTGATTGTCACTGCACATTGAATGGATGTTTTCAGAGAACTATCCACAATGACTCCAAAATCTCTTTCTTGAGTGGCAACAACTAATTTAGACCCCTATCATTTTACATGTATAGTTGGGATTATGCTTTCCAATGTGCATTACTTTGCATTTATCAACATTAAATTTCATCTGCCATTATGTTGCCCTGTCACCTCCACCAGTTGTTGCCACCAATTGCACTGTTAATAGAATATCAATTTACACTTATTATAAATATTGTGGATGTTTTTTTTCTAAATGTTCAAATATATTGATTTCAGTTACAACACAGAATACAAAGTGTACACTGCTCACTTTTTATTATTACTTTTGATCACAAATATTTGCACTGTAAAAAAATTAAATGGTATTTTTCAATTCACCTCATACAAGTATTCTAAAGCAATCTCTTTATTGTGAAAGTTCAACTTACAAATATAGAATTTTTTTACATAACTGCACTCAAACAAAACAATGTAAAACTTTAGAATCTAGAAGTCCACTCAGTCCCACTTCTTCAGCCAAACACTAAAACAAAACAAGTTTGTTTACATTTATTGGAGATAATGCTGCCCACTTCTTATTTACAATGTCACCTGAAAGTGAGAAAAGGTGGGTTCTGCTTGATAATGATCCATAACAGTGTGGACCGACACACCTTCAGTTTCATCATTTGAGTCAGACGCCACCAAAAGAAGGCTGATTTTATTTTTTGGTGGTGCAGGTTCTGTCTTTTCTGCATTGGAGTGTTGCTCTTTTAAGATTTCTGAAAGCATGTTCCACACCATATTCCGCTCAGATTTTGGAAGACACTTCAGAGTCTTAAACCTTGGGTCGAATGCTGTAGCTATCTTTAGAAATCTCATATTGGTACCTTCCTTATGTTTTGTCAAATCTGCAGTGAAAGTGTTCTTAAATTGAACAACATATGCTGGGTTGTCATCCGAGACTTCCATAACACAAAATATATGGCAGAATGTGGGTAAAACCATGGAGCAGGAGACATACAATTCTCCCCCAAGGAGTTCAGTCACAAACTTAATGAACACATTATGTTTTTAATGACCATCATCAGCACAGAAGCATGTTCTCTGGAATGGTGTTCGAAGCATGAAAGGGCACACAAATGTTTAGCATATCTGGCACGTAAATACCTTGCAATGCCAGTTACAACAGTGCCACGTGAATGCCTGTTTAACAGTGTGATTAAAACTGCGATTAATCTGAACTACTTTTTACTCTTACAGTTAGTTGTGATTATTTTTTAATCATTTGACAGCCCTAAAGAGTATAAGATCCACCATTTAGAATAGTAATAATTCCCAATGACTGGGGAAACTGGGTTTGCAAGAAAGTAGTAGGGCTCTTTTGCTGACCAGGTCTGTCTGAATTTGTTCAAATAAGAATGAAACACCTGTTGTGTTATTGTGGAAGGTGCAGTTCAATATTTGTATTTGAAATTAAAAGGAAGTGAGAGAAGCTCTTTGGAGTGACAGGAAATTAGGAAGCTATGATAAAGAAGATCCTTCAGAGGATACCCTTTGAATGACTAAACTCAAGAAGGAACATTAGGATAAGATTTTTGTTGTGGTGGTGTTCTTGAGTTACCATTGAAAACAAACCCCAGAAAGGGATTGTTTTCCCTAAAAGATACGCTGTAGTTCAAACAAAAACTAATACAAGGAAGTTATATAGCCTGTCTTAGGTAGGAGGTCAGACTAGATTATCATGGTGGTCATACAACACACAACTCATGTGTATTCAGTTGCTTAACACACTAATGGAAGCGGCTCAAGTACATTAGTACATTAGATGAGCATGGTATAAGAACCTATGTAGAATAAGATGGAAATATAAAAGGGCTAATTTATGGTTGCATGCATAATAATAAATTTGGCATTTATTAATTTCCCAGTGCTTGACTTTGCCACCTAAATAACATTATTTGAATGTTTTTTTTAAATAGAATATGTTATATACATTGTGTTTACTGACCTGCTGTGTGACCTAGTGTCTCATCTCGGCCTCAGTTTCCCCATGAGTAAAATGGGGATAATGGGTGACACCTTACCCCTGCTCCACCCCCTTTATACTAGGTAAAAGACTGAAGTGGTGTAAAGATTCCCTCAGAACAGGAACTGTATAACTCAGTCATCAGGCTGCCTTCTGAGGACAAGCCATGGCATAGCTGTTATAGGAGGGGCATCTCAGGGTGAGGCCACATCTCGCAACACTGCAGAGATTTCAGGCAGCACTGTGGCCTATAGGGCAGCCTTAGTCTAGGGAGACTGTTTAACTCAGATACCTAGGGCTATCTAAATTACACCAGGGCCTCTCCAGCCCCAGCGCAGTCCAGAATCAGGATGTGAAAGGGTGTCTCCTCTCCCTCCTGTTTTGTAAATTCAGTGCTTCACTTCTTTCACCCAATGATACACTCCTTTTTAAAGCTCTTGAGGTCTAAGGATAAAAAGGGAAAGATAGAAGCTATTGTTGTTTCCCTTCTATTTAATAGGTTAAAAATATTACAAACACTAGAGAGTGAGAAAGAATTTATAGCCTAGGATTGACACTGGCCTTCAAAACAAGACAACAACAAAATTCCTATTCAGAAAACGAAGTAGTCCTTTCCTCCTTTCATCTGAGTGCTGAGCTGACATCAGGACTAAAAAGATTTCCAGAGTTCCTGCATAGTATTTGGAAGGAGAAGGAAGTCAGCATCAAACGAACCAAGTTTTAAAGTTAAGATCCACGTAGTTCCATTGAGGTCATTATGAGTCATATATACATCACATGGCAGAATTTGGCCTTCAGAATTGATGGCCTCTTTGAATCACAGAACAACAGATGAGAAAACTGCAGAATCTGTGATTTGATTTCCACTATGTTTCTTTACTTGCTGGGTGTCTGCTCCGGTTAACTGGTGGGGTTTATCAAATAATAATAATAATCATACCCCTAAGGACTTGATTCCTTGTTTCATTACTTTACCTGTTTTTCCTCCATTTTTTTTTCTTTAGTTTGCCTTACTACAATAAAACACAGTTCTTTAAAGAAAGATTGATGGGCAGCCTAGTGGGAGAACTAGTTTTGGAAGCAAAACAAAAACTTTTCACTTGCAGTCCTGGTGAGAGATGAGCATGGCAGACAGGTACATGTTTTGTTTGCTTCTGTGTTCTATTGGGAAGTTGTTCTGCTCCTCTCATCTAGCTGTTGTGGGGCACAGAGGGGGATTGATGGCCACTGTGAGCAAAAGAAGAAAAAAAAGAATGGCACTGGAGAGTAATTATTTTGCTTGTGATTAGACTGTATTTGCACAAATAGGAATGGCTGATATCAGACATTTTGTTTATGATTAGCTTTACATAATAGTTGCAGTGTTAATGCAGTGCTCCTAAATTTTCATTTTAAAAAGCCATTTCCTGATATGCTTGGATTTATAGCAGATGATTAGATTACTGGTTTTTAAATTAAATACCACTGAACCATGACCAGTGATGTCTGATCCAAGTCCATTAATTTGTATTACATTTTCAAAGCAAGTCCTGTCATTAACCTTTCTGTCTTCCATCCCTTTCTCTAAAACTATGCCCACATTCTTTATCAAACATGAAATGTAATAGTGAGTGTAGTGATATGTAGCTTGGAGAGGAGATGTCTCTACAGTCTTAAAAGAAGGGGTGTTAGTGTCTGTTAACTTCTTACTTGATACTGACTGGTTTCAGAGTAGCAGCCATGTTCGTCTGTATTCACAAAAAGAAAAGGAGTACTTGTGGCACCTTAGCGACTAACCACTTTATTTGAGCATGAGCTTTCGTGAAGCTCACGAAAGCTTATGCTCAAATAAATTGGTTAGTCTCTAAGGTGCCACAAGTACTCCTTTTCTTTTTGATACTGACTGTATGTTCTTACAATGAATGTCAAGTGACTTGAAATTCTCTAAGAGAAAATAGATGTTTATACAGAAATCTTATAATAACTGATCATAGTTAACACTTGATGGTGTTTTTCTTTCATAGATCATAGAAATGCAGGATTGGAAGGGACCTCAATAAATCAGCTCATCCAGTCTCTTGCACTGAGGCAGGATTAACTATTATCTACATGATCCCTGACAAGTATTTTTCTAACCTATTCTTAAAAAGCTCCAGTGAGGGAGATACCACAACCTCCCAAGGTAATTGGTTCCAGTGCTTAGCTACCCTTATAGTTAGAAAGGTTTTTTCCCCCCTAATATCTAACTTAAATCTCCATTACTGCAATTTAAGGCCATTACGTCTTGTCCTGTCCTCAATGCTTAAGGAGAAGAATTTATCACCCTCCTCTTTATAGCAACCTTTTACATACCTGAAGACTGTTACCATGTCCCACCTCAGTCTTCTCTTCTCCAGATTAAACAAATCCAATTTTTTAAATCTTTCCTCATAGATTATATTTTCTAGATCTTTAATCGTTGTTGCTCTCCTCTGGACTTTCTCCAATTTGTCCACATCTTTCCCAAAGTTCTGTGCCCAGAATTGGACACAGTACTCTATCTGAGGCCTTATCAGTGCTGAGTAGAAGGAAGAATTACTTGTGTCTTGCTTACAACACTCCTGCTAATACACTCCTGCTAATACATCCCAGAATGTTTGCTTTTTTGCAACAGTATTACATTGTTGACTCATATTTAGTTTGTGATTCACTATAACCCCCAGATCCTTTTCTGAAGTACTCCTTCTTAGGTAGTCATTTCCCATTTTGTATGTGTGCAATGTATTACTCCTTTCTAAGTGTAGTACTTTGCATTTGTTCTTATTTATCTGAAATCATTTCACAAAGGTGGCATGAGAATTGTAGTTCCCAACATTAAAAAACTGAGGGTTGTTCACTGCCTGCCTGTAGCTGAGCATCGCTAGTGACTCCTGGAGAATGATGAGCAGACTGTTCTTACTGTGGCCCAGCCGTGTTGACATGAGTAGACTTTATGTATTGATTCCCATTGCCTTTCCTTCTGGCTGCTCATGCTCTATGACACAATGAGCAAATTATGCAGTAACCACATTCTGTGCAGACCAATCTGAATGTGTTGCGTAAATAATTACTATTCTAGTGAAGTCACCGCTAGTGTGTTTCCCCTCAAATACAGAAAGTTATTATTCAATGATCTGAGTAGAGGCTATAGTCACTTGATCAGTTTCGCATAGGCATTCTCTCAATCTAGATGCTGATAATGGGGACTTTGGATAAATACTGTTTTGATTACTTAGCTGAAGCTTCCTCCCACCACCTCCCCAGTGGAAGATCCACTCTTGTTTCATTACTATGGATTTCCCTGCCATCTGAGCTTCTCCTTGATACCAGGCAAACCTCTACTACCGTCTTGCCTTTTCACCAAGGGCCCTACACCCATTGCTGTCACTCCAGCCTTCCACTCTCTCCCATCGTGGTTCACTACTTGCCCCTTTACAGAAGCAAAGGGACTGGGAATGGCAGACAACTGTAGGAGGAAAAGGAATTGGAGTAGTCTGAGAGACACAGAAAGGGTAAAGAGAAGAATGGATATAAAGGAAAATCTAGCAAATGATCAAAAATGGAAGGAGATAATGGAAAAGAGGGGAGAGAATCAATGAAAGTGTGAAATATATAGGATAAAGTATTGAAAGAGAATTAAGACACACCTTCCATGTTAGAAAAAAGTTGTGAACCATAAGTACATTGCATTTTATATTTTCAAAACATTGCTTGCATTCATACATTCTCAGGTTGACTCAAATCAGTGTTAGTCATTTTTATTTATTCCATGAAATGTGGGCCATTATATGTATCATTCTAGTACTTTGCGGCTATAAAAGATCGAATGTTCTCCCTGTGACATTATCATTTATTGATATGACCATTACAGTATTGACACACCATTTAGCTGTGGCTGAATTTTTTTTCTATTCAGTTATTCAGGATTTGGCAGAATTTGCTAAAATTAGACATTCAGTGCAACATTACTGTGGGATTATCATTCACTTATGGTTACATTTAATTCAATACATGCAAAGAGCTAGGGTCAAGATTTTTAAAGGTATTTAGGCATTATTGTGGTCAGCGTGGCAATGCCTATCTGCTTTAGGTGCTTTAAATCTCATTGTCAAAAGTGATTTGAGTATTTCAGATGGCAATGGGATTTTGGCTCCTAAGTGTCTCAATCCCTTTTGAAATTAGCTTTCGGCTCCTAAATATGCTAAGCATTGCAATGCTGAACTCAGCAAAGCCTCAAATACCTTTAAAAATCTGGATCTAGATTTTCAGATTAACACATTAGCCACTGCTCTGACCTTAGCTGAACATCTCAAGTTAAGCAGGTGCACAAATGTTTGCAGGATCGAAGTGTATGAGGCTGTATTTCCAGGTACCTATTTTCTAATAAAGAACATTAAGGAGATCATTGTAATATCCATCCTGTACCATATTCTTTGCTTCTCAACTCAATTATTTAAAGCCTTAATCTTTCAACTTCTTGATCACTACAAGTCTTAGTTGATTAATAGCACCAGGTTCTGCAACCTTCAGCCCAGTGTTAAGCTTTTTACACTTCATATCTAGCCATAAACACTTCTTCCTTTTCCAAGTTCATCAATATTTGATTTATCACATAAAACAAAACGCTAAAGACTCCACTCCAACACACACTGCATACTTAAAAGGCATCTCAGGATAGTAAATCAACTTCATTTTACATGTTTTTAACGTTTCTTCATATTTTTATTTCTGTATTCTATTCTTGGAATTAATTGTCACCAATGTACTACACAGTTTCTTTCTGTGAGGATAACTGATTTGACAATAGATCAATTTGTTTATTTGTGTGTATTTGTTTACTTTAGGCATTCAAAATAACCATAAGAGTTGCCATCACTGGGGGATATCTTTCAACTAATTACTGCATGACATTGTTTTTATCCTTAGCAAAGAAGATAAGTTACTGATTTCATTTCTTCTTGTACATAGTTGGAAATGTCTTTTGCAAATTAAGGAGGTACTGTGGCTTGTCAACAATTTTTTAATATAAAAATCCTGGTACTTCATGTAGTTTCAGATATTGATCACTGAGGGGCCAGATCCACAAAGGGGCTTAGGCACCTATACCCAAATTTAGGTGCATAAGCAGTGATGTGGTAAGACAAAGTGGGTAAACGTACCTTACTGATGGGCCAGGCCAGGTAGGCACCCGGGCTGTGCGGTATTAGTAAAAGAGTGATTAATTTGTAAGTATAATAATATATGAAGACAAGCAACACTGTGTATGAGAACTGCTCAGCTTCAGAAACCAATCTCAGATTTTGTTGAGGAAACATTTTGTTTCTTCCCCAAAAATAAAAGAATGTTTGCTGAAGCTTCATTTGCTACAAAGTAAAAGTAAATTATGTAAAGTTGTAATGAATGCCATATTCTTTTAACGGTCCACAAATATGTTCAGTCAATCCACATAGGCACAAGGATGGCTCACTGTGGTTTTTACAGGCCACGATTTCCATGACTGATCTCTCTTGCTGAGCATAATCAGCTAGTAGATAATGTGCACATTAGTTGTGGTGGTCACGCCACCAGTTCTTGCTTACCACTAAAGAGTAGGAGTTAATAAAAGCTTTATTCCTTAAATGAGAAGTGGGTAAACAATATACTCTGCAAATGAGAAGTGGATTAACTTCATTTAGCCTTCTTTACCCTTGACTACCTACTGTGACTACATCCCAGTTTTACACACCATTGGGTTCCACAGAAGCCCTATTCCACTGCCACCTAATCCTGAAGGTCCCTAAACTCATTTGGTGCTTAAGTGTCTGTCTCTGAGCATGTGCATCCAGATATCAATCTCACACTTAAACCCCAGTGTGATCCTCATTCTAGGAGAAAATAGATTTTCCTCCATCTATCTTCCCTACAGGGCCTGATCTGGTAGGTGTGCTCAGAGCATGATCAACTCTAGACAAATCATCCTCCAGGGTGCAGAAAGAGGCAGATAACCACCTTATAACCTTTAATGCTGTGGTTAAGGTGCTCACACAGGATATTGGAGATCCTGGTTCATTTTCTGCCTCTGCCTGATAAGAAGGGATTAGAACAGGGATATCCCACCTCTCAGGTAAGTGCACTAACCACTGGATTGGGAGATTTTCTGATGTGAGTTTTTCTCAGTCTCTTTTGTTGAAGCCATTCCACTATACTTAAATATTAATTGGGCCTGTGAGGCTTTTGCGGATCGCATTCTAAGCGCCCATCTCTCTCTCCATTTCATAGAATATCAGGATTGGAAGGGACCTCAGGAGGTCACCTAGTCCAACCCCCTGCTCAAAGCAGGACCAATCCCAAACTAAATCATCCCAGCCAGGGCTTTGTCAAGCCTGACCTTAAAAATAGAATCATAAAATCATTTCTTGTATAGGTGCCAAGGCTCCCTAACTAAGGCTCTGTGGATCCAAATGATTCTCAAGGGGCCTAAAATTGGACACTGCAGAGCCTAAATTTCTTAGTGGACCTGGGCCTGAGAGCATCTTCTTTAAAAAGTTTACATTATTAAAACAATAGTGAACTTTAGTGCCTTCAGATACGTATTCATATTAATCTAAGGGCAATAAAATATTCAAATAAAGTTTTGTCGTTGTCAATAGTTGTTTATTGTAATCAGTGTCAGTAACTTTGTCTTTTTATTTTTTACTTTCGGTAGACTTTGTAGTTAAAGAAAAATTCCAACTGGTTCACTAGTAGATAATGCAATTGCCCGCACTTTCTTTTATTTTCTAATGCCAAATAGCACCACATGCATTTTCCCCACAAGTGCTAGCACACTAAGATATGCAAACATGTGTACCACAGCACGTCTTTGAATAAACAAAATAGTTTCCATCACTCTGTTGAGGTCATGTTTGTATTTTAAAATGTTTTTCTTAGCAAGATTGTTAACTAAAATATTCATTTTAAAAATCTGAATATTAAATTCATAATATGGAGGCAAGATGATAGCTTAATTTTATTTTAAGGATAATTTGATATGAGAGATTTGTAAAACTGGCCAAGTGTTATACAGGCAAATTCATAAATAGCCTTTCAAATGACAAAATGAGTTTGATGTTTATTGGCTTTTTACCCTTTTTATTCCACAGATACATTTCCCAACAGGTACTATTTATTAGACTATCTTTGAAGCAGAATATTTTTAGTTATATTGTGGAAAAATGAATTTCAGTTTCTTAATTCTGAGTATTCCTGCAGGGGGGATGGCGGGGGGAGAGCTGATTCTCTCGATTATACCCATACAGTCAGAGAACAAACCATTCCATGTTACCTGGGTTAACAGATGAATTTAGAACGTTGAGCATTCACAATAAATGGTTAAATAACAAGCTAGAAGCCAAGTGTTTGAAATTGTTTGCTATTTGTACAAATAACAAATATTTTTAAACAATTACCATCTGTTAGGCAATTCACACACAGAATATTAATTTAATTAAATATTCATCATGAATTCATCCATCTGCACTCAAGTACATAACCCTTCTCTCTGCGAATTGATGTATACTGAACTTAATTTATATGGCAATCGTTACTATACATCTCATTGGCATCTTGTTGTCAATTGTCTGTTCAAGAATAAAACACTTTAAATAGATTGTATTTGCTTCTTATTAATGCCGCTTGTAATTTAAGTTATTGTTTTATTATAGAGATGGGCCTGAGGCACAAAGGTGAGATCTGGATCTGAAGTAACCCCAAATTGTAGGGTTTGGGAGTTTATCCCTCTCTATTAATTATTAATATTAGATATTTATCAAACATGTTATGGATATTTATTTAGGAATACTCAGAGTATTAGCATTTTACTTTTAATTCAGTTTTATATAAAATGGTTAGGGCAAAATCCTACTCTTACTGTTTGGAGTGGCCATAAAGATATGGAAGAATTCTTGTTGCAGTTATGGTTCAGGCGCCATCTTGTTACACAGGGCACCGATATACAGGGGAGTCTGGATACACAGTGTTGCTATGAAAAAAGCAACATGAACCCTTGCTTACAGCGTGCCTGACCACACTTCAAGTATGCAGATCACATCTCCTTAGGGTAATGGTGTGTCTGTAGGCATGGGCGGTAGGTATAAGAGGCTAAAGCATCCCCAGACAGAAGGTGTGTGGCCTTTGGAGCACTGCTGCCGAAATGATGCCCACCCGCGCTCCACTCCGAGGCCCCACTTCCGTTCGTCTTCTTCCCCATGGCCCTGCCTGCGCTGTTCCTCTTCCCACCCCTGCTTTGCCTCTTCTCCAGAGGCACCCCCACTCATGCCTCTCTGCCTCCTCCTCTTTCACTGGGGCTGGAGAGGTATGAGTGGTGGGTCATCAGGAGAGAGAGCGGAGAGGCGCGAGTGTGGGAGTTTGGGGGAGGGAGCAAAGAGGCATGAGCAGTAGGTGGGGGGGGGCTATGTGTGAGGGGGTAGAGTGAGTTTGGGCCCTGGGGTGTAGTGGTGGTGTAGTGTGGGTGGGACCTTGGGGGGGAAGACGCTGACGAGGGGTGGGCCTCATGGTGGAGCAGAGGGGTGGGGTCAAGGGCCGAGCACCAGTGCCCCCACCACTTATAGGGAGCTTCTGGCGCTTGTGCCCAGCCTCCCTAAATGCAGGAGTCATTCACCACCATGTCTGTAGGTGCAGTAACCATGTCCTGTATTGCTTGTGCATCTATGAACATGGGCAAGGGGAGGCAGAGGCATTCCTGTTCCTTCTTTCTTTCCCTAGTACACCCCTACAACATAAACTGGGATTTGGCCCAAAACTCACAGTGTGCTGGGACACTAACATCTATCAATTGGTCATAGAGGAATTTGTACCAATTTCAATAAGTTAGTTGGGGAAAAAATGTTTTTGCCTCCATGGAAATTTTTTCCCTTTACTTCAAAATATAAATAAACCTCAAAACCATTTTGGTTTGTTAACTTTTTAGCAGTCAACCGATGAAATATTTTGCCCCAAAAGTGCTAAAAACCCAAAAGTTTTCAGCCAGAAATGACCAAATACTGCACAATTTTCAGTTCTCTGACAAAAATTAAAAATAGTTTAGTCAAAAACCCAATTTTCCTCAGAAAAAAGTTTTGACAGTTTTCAACCAGCACTATAAATGAATTTGAAAACATGCCTTCAGTTTAACTAGTGAAACTTTCTGTGTGGACCAGGCCTTAACCTCAGTGAATGCTTACACTGCAGTCAGAGATGTGACTGTGGCACCGGTAGGCATACCTGACCTATCTTTCATCTAGCTAATGCAGGGATCAGCAACCATTGGCACGCAGCACGCCAGGGTAAGCCCCCTGGGGACCGTGCCAATTTATTTACCTGCTGCATCCCCAGATTTGGCTGATTGCAGCGCCCACTGGCTGGGGTTCGCCGCTCCAGGCCAATGGGGGCTGCAGGAAGCGGCGGCCAGCATATCCCTCAGCCCGCATTGCTTCCTGAAGTCCCCATTGGCCTGGAGCGGTGAACCACAGCCAGCGGGAGCTGCGATCAGCCAAACTTGCGAATGCAGCAGGCAAACAAACTGGCCCGGCCTGCCAGGGGACTTACCTGAGATCCCTGAGCTAACATGAAAAACAATAGTAGTGAAGCTGTGGCTGCCCGGGCTATACGAGTCCATTTGGGACTTTGGATTTGCACTCAAGTGGCTAGCCCATGCTACCACTTGTGCTTCACTGCTATTGTTATTAGAGCTAGCTAGATAAAAGCTAGGTCTGGATGTCTAGTTGTGCTGCAGTCACACTTTACATTGCAGTGTAGATATAAGCTGAAACTCAAAACCCTCACAATAATTTGCTTAAATAGCTGTAGTATTTACAATATAAAGTTTGCAAATCAGCAAACATAATTGTCTTGACGAAAAGCATTAGTGACCTCCCCAAAAGGCAAACCTAATACTAGAGGAATTGCTCTCTACCATATGGTCTACCAGGTAAGAGATCGTAATACAGATAATTCCACCTGATTAAAAACATCCCAAACAAATCAGAGGGCATCAAGCGTTCCTGCTGCCACAGACAGTAAACCTGATATCTTTATGTTTTAAATAAACAGTACAAGTTAAAACAAAAGGGCTTATTGCTAACATACAAGTCTTTGAGCAGTAGGAAATTAACAGATGAGGAACAAAAAGCAAAGTACATGTTGACCTGGGATAAAGAGATAGCTGCCCCATTAACAGAGGCAGTCAATTTGGCAGAAGGCTGCATCGTCTTAGATAAATACAAGAGAATCATTTCAAAATTCTCTGGTAGTGGTCTCTGATCTCTTCCTAACTTCTGAAGATTTAGGGGACTGTCACCAATGGATGCCCACAAGAATGTGTTGGAAACATGTTAATTTCTTGATTTTACTGCTCCAATTCTGACCCTTTGCATTCAGTGTCTCCTCGTATACCTCAGCAGTAACTGCAGTAACTCTCCTATTGGATTCCACAGGTTTTCTCCTGGGATTACTGGGTGAGGAGGGTTATACAATGTAAAAAAAAAGGTAAAATTACTTCTGAACTTCCAGTGGTGGATCAAGTTGCTACAGCAACCTAATAGAAAAAGGCAAAACAACCCAAAATAAGAGCTGGATCATCAGGATATGGGTCACACTAGCCAGGAAAAGAATTAACATAGCTGAAATGACAGGCAGGAGGGAGAATATTTTGAAACTTGTCTCCCTTCTTAGAGTAGTCAAAAACTGAATGTTCCAAAACAAAATCCAAAGGGATTTAATGCTTCCTTCTTCTGCTAATGGACTTTTCATTTTGTTGCCAACCATCTTTAAGGCCTCTTATTGTATTGGACCCCCAGAGCCACCTCTCTGTCAATATGGAGGACCGAAGCTTTGTAACAGATATAAGTGCTATATATTTTATTGAATCTGTGAACAAAATGTGCAGTGAATAAATACTATGGAAGATACACCAGAGATTAAGATAATTTTTAAATCAAAGAGTAGCAAAATGAAAGCCCATATGAAAAAAGGATTTTACATTCATACAATCCTAAACTGCAAGTTATGGAAATCATCCTCAAATTTTTGCGTACTGTGTGGACAATTTCTGATCTATCCATGGCTGCTTCCCCCCTCAGCCTCCTAATTCCTTACCTATCCTGCAGCAGTTACAGTGCTTGGTTAAACAAGACAGTAAGATTAGAACACTTAAGTGGAGGCATATTTAATATAAACTCACTTTAATGCAAATGGTTTGGTTGCTTGGTTACATTATTTCATTTTTATCTATTTATATCCTCTTTCTGGGTATAGAACTACACATTTATTGGTTCTTAATTTCCTCTCATTGATTGTAGCCTCAATTGATCTTATATCTCCAGGTGACTTTGTAGTTTTCTGTTCTTCTCCATGTGCATGATCCCTTCAGTTTTGCTGTTCACTGCAAGTTTGAACATGGTTGAATTGCCTCCAAAGACACTCCTAATAAAGACTGGAATAAGGCAGTTATGGGACTTGAGAGATATTCTTGATACATTTTCTTTTAGTTTAATTGGACACAATTTTCCTGGAAACCCTAAAAGAGGACTGGACTGGACCACAAAGATCAGGAATTGTCAATGCTTTAACAATGGCAGTTTCACCACTCTGACAGAATCAACTCCATGAACCAAAGTGCTTTGCCTATAACAGTTTGAGAATCACTAATCACTGATGTTTTGTCTATGGTATATGCTTCAAACCTTCAGTCTACAGTAGAGATTAATGGAAGAAAAGACTTCACTGGAAGATTTTGTGGAGTGCAAGAAAGGAAAATATTTCAAAATCATGATGGAGCTGTCAGCAATGACATTATTTTTAAATATATATTTACCTTAGATTACAATGCGACTTCAGTAACTGTACTGTTCCCTAGAAGACAGAACTTCTGTGTCATTTTTTTAGTAAATTTCAGAAGCAATTTCAGATGCATCATGAGGAGGTATACAAGTAAAATATTGTAACTTTTCTGTCAGTCTCACTGTTATGTTTACAATGAGAAAATTCTACTGCAAGCTGGAATCATTTTATGGATAGACCGGTAGTGTCAGTAGCTGACATAAGTAATCAGAAAAGGTATGGAGATGGTAACAAAGGTGTGTTGACCGTAGAGCTAACTGCTAATTTCAAGAACATTAATAGCACTATTTTCACAATGACAGCTTTATGTTGGAATATTGGTGATATCCTAGGGATAACACTACTGCTCAGTAATAGTCTTTCTGTGTATATTTTTGTGGCATATTGTAGATGACATGACCCAACAATAACTTTAATGACTTAAAAAAACCCACATTGTACAGACGACATGCTGTTCTATCTGTTGGCCAATGTATCACCAAATACATCTAACTTGGATTCTCCAGTTTAGATCTGGAGAGATTCAACTGGAATACTCTATCCTCTCCGCCATTTAACATGCACCATAAGTCACTTATCCCTATGTATAAATAATAGCAGGGGGTCATATGGAAGAAAAGCAAAATTGCTCTTCATCAACTGGAGCTATCAGAATAAATGTCTTCTGCAGATTCACATGCAGCAACTCTCTTTTTCCTGCTTCTTCAGAGCACTTGCATGGTATTCTAAGTGGCAGAAGGGAATTGAAGGCAGGTACAACCAACTATTAGTAAAGAACAAAATTGTCAGACACACAGATGAACATAATTTGTTGGGGAAGAGTCAACATGGTTTTTGTAAAGGGAAATCATGCCTCACCAATCTACTAAAGTTCTTTGAGGGGGTCAACAAGCATGTGGACAAGGGGGATCCAATGGATATAGTTTACTTAGATTTTCAGAAAGCTTTTGACAAGTTCTCTCACCAAAGGCTTTTAAGTAAAGTAAAGCTGTCATGGGATAACAGGGAAAGTCCTCTTTTGGATTGGTAACTGGTTAAAGATAGGAAACAAAGGGTAGGAATAAATGGTCAGTTTTCACTGCTTTTAGGGCTTGTCTACATGGCAGATTATTCTACAGCTAACCAGGGAGTGAATCTGCAGTGCACCAGTTTGTCATGAAGTTGCATCCCATGTGGATACAGTGGAAATCCCAGAGTCTACTATGTAGGAGTATGCTAAGCCTCTCTCCAGGACTTTCACTGTAGCAGTATCCACAAGGGACTTTACTGTGCAGCAAGCTGATGCACTGTAGAGTCATACCTTGAATGCCTAAAATTAGGAACTTAAGGCCATTACTGTGTGGCAAGCCAAGTTTTAACATTTTGGCCATAATGAATATCAGAAACATAGAAATTGCCATGCCAGAATGGAGTAATGGTGGATGTTGCAGAGGAAAGCACGATTCCCACCCCAAATTGTCTTACTCTTCCAAGAGGAGTTCATTGACTTCAGTAACACAGCAGTCCTATATTGAGCAGGGAAACTGGAAGTATCCTTGTGTAAGTGTCTCCAGAGTTAGGGAACATTGGCCAGTGGGGTGTATGCATGTGGGGGAGAGGCGGGGGAAGGAGGTAGAAAGCTTTCACTCCCATTACTGGTGCTATACGTATGTTTTTAGTATACTACTTCACTCTGGCCTGGGGTCATTCTGGCACCTTTCATGAGTACCATTATAAATACACTTTCAATAAAAATTGTGTCTATAAATCATTTTTTTCCACTGGAGAACATAAAAGAAGATTATATTTTTTTCCACAGCCAGAAGGGGGGTGGGGAACCATGGCCGTAAAGTCACCTCTGTTTCTGTTTTCTATACTAATCCAGTATGCCTTTCATTTTGCAGCCTAGCAATTGATTCAGTTAGGCACTAGCTTTGTTGGTGTAACATAAGAGACTTTGACATTCAGGGTCAAACTCTGGACCCCTGCATAAAGCCTGATTAATTAGGCTTTGCAAAGTGGATCACATTGTCTACAGGGGAGTGGGGATGGAAGACAAAATATTCCTTTCCAGAATATAAAATTTCAGCAGCCATTCCACAGCTGCTCCTATAGCCCCTAGAAGAATGGATCCAGACCTCTCTCGCTGACAGCCCCTTCCCTTCCTTTCTG
This sequence comes from Lepidochelys olivacea, assembly GCF_965140295.1. Classification (NCBI taxonomy): domain Eukaryota; kingdom Metazoa; phylum Chordata; order Testudines; family Cheloniidae; genus Lepidochelys; species Lepidochelys olivacea. Next base: position 176,271,922 of record NC_140411.1, read on the forward strand.
CACTAAGATTGTCTTGATTCAGAAAAGAATATGCCCCCACATAAATTCAATGTAACATGCCCTCGCAGTATGATAGAACTTTGGCTTTTCTACTATCTTCTCTTCCACTGCATTTAGATCCTTCAGTTCTTGCACAATTCCTTTCAGCCCAAAGTCCACAATTACTTATACTTACAAGCAGAAAGAAGGAGTCCAAGAGCCCATGGAGATTTTCTTTAACTCAGTCTTTTTTTATTAACATGTTTAAAGTCACACAAGTAGAAGTCCAGAAGAGTGTTCAGTATAGAATATTCTACACAATATTGAGATAGAAATAATTATTTACTGAAAATAAATGGGTCTCCAGAAACAAAATAAAACTCTGGGATTTTCACAAACCACTGAAACATCATGACTGGAATACAGGAAAGCAGGAACATCTGAAGATTGATATAAAGTTTTGGAAAGAATCCAAAGCTGAGTGTTTGGGATTAATGAACATTATGAATGAGACTTCGAAGACACAATTAAAAAGCATAAAAATGCAAAGACAAACATGTTTTAATAATGCAAATATTTCTGGTGAAATAAATTCAGTATAATTATTTTTAGGAAATAGAATTCTCTCTGTCTTCTTACAGTATGGGTCTGTTCATGGAAACTATACTCTCATTATCTCACTCTGGTGTTGTTTGGACTGCAAGCTCGGATTCTATGGTCCTGATCCTGTAACTGGTTCCAGACAGACACAGAAGGCCACCAGTGTGAATCCAGTTGCAAGATCAGGTTTTTAGTCCAAGATATTTGTGTAAACAGCAGTGGGTAGATGCTAAGTCAGACAGTCAGATGACCTCTCCTTATTGTTCCATAAATAAGGCATCACATATAACTAACAGAAGAGAGTTCTTGATTTCAAGCTAGGGTCTGATCCAAATCCCACTAAAAACAATGGAAAGACTCCCATTGACTTCAATGCAGTTTGGATTAGGCCCTTAATTCCTAGAGGATGTTTCTTCACATCACAGAAAATCTAGCAAGACCTAGTGCTGAGATCTGGAATGAGATGTATGGCCAGAGCTGAGTGTGGTGTACAAATATCAGCCTGGCTTAGTGCTGTTAGTCTCTCAACTTCATGCCCAAAACAATTCAGAAAATTTAGAGTCTCCAAGAGAGAGCATAGAAGACCACTCCAAAGAATAAAAGACTCAGTGAAGATATAAGAAAACTGAGTGGAGGAAAATAGCACTTAAAAGACGAGTGGTAAGACTAAGTACTAAGCACAATTTCTGCCCAAATGCTGATAACATAAATTGCATTACTATTATAAAAAGAAAAGGAGTACTTGTGGCACCTTAGAGACTAACCAATTTATTTGAGCGTAAGCTTTCATGATGCATCCGATTAATTGAGCTCTAGCTCACGAAAGCTTATGCTCAAATAAATTGGTTAGTCTCTAAGATGCCACAAGTACTCCTTTTCTTTTTGTGAATACAGACTTACACGGCTCCTACTCTGAAACCCATTACTATTATACTTGCAATACTATGTTTAGTGTTGTTGCTATATGCATTTTCTCTAGAAACCTTTCTTTTCCTGGATTTATAGCTGCATCATGTACTTCTGATGCACAAGTTGTCAAAACATTGGTTAAAAGATCTTCTGATACCATTGGGCATGAGAAAAAAATATTTTTCATACAGTTTATTTTCGGTTTACTTAAGACAAACAAGAGGTTTTGTATTTTTAACGCAACATGGAATTTTGCAGTCTACACAACATTTAAAAATAAAGTTGTTTTTAATACATGAAGATGTCTCTCAGTCATCTTATATTTCATTGATTCCAATCAAATGTTCAATGCACTTATATTCTAAAATATAAAATAAATAATAAGATTTCAGTGTAATATTTTGATTGATTGATTCAGGACTACATAGGAATGATTTAGTAATTTCATTGCTGTTGATCCCCAGATGAATTAACATGGTTCATTGATTCTCAGTGGGACACCTATATTTGTAAGAAACAATACAAATAGCGGAAGGGTATATTTCTATGTGTATATTTCACATATTCACTTTAGGAGATACAAACATAAATAGCACTACATTTAAAATGTCATTCCATAGTCCCGTCAGGAGTTTGTTACTAAATAAAAGGATGATCTTTAAACAACATATGAGCTACCAGTGGTTCTCAAACTGTGGGTTGGGACCCCAAAGGGAGTCACGACCCCATTTTAATGGAGTTGCCAGGCCCTGCATTACATTTGCTGGGACCTGGAGCTGAAGTGGAAGCCCAAGCTCCACCCCCATCCGGGGCAGCGGGGCTTGGGCTCTGACCTCCTCTAATCCTCACCTTCAGGAGTGGGGATAGGGCTCAGGCTTGGGCTCCAGCCCACTCCACCACTGGGTCATGAAGTAATGTTGGTGTCAGAAGGGGATCATGGTGCATTGAAGTTTGAGAACTGCTAAACTGTGCAAATTTCAAATGCCCTAGAGCAACCCCTTAGGAAGCAACAAGAGGCATCTAGCCTAAGGAAGGCACAATGGCTTCCTGAGCCAATGTGCAGGACAAGTGTGAGCATGGTTACATCCCTCCATGCAGCGCAGTATATGCCCCCTATCAGTCACTGGCCAGCTCTGCTGAACACCATAGGAGATAAAACCTTGGTCACATGCCCAGAAGCGAGCCGATCCTACATTCCCTTGAGCACAGGGGCTGGAAAACTGCATGGCCTTTATTTCTCTTCTGCCCTTGTGTACCCATATAAATTCCAAATATCATCTGGCTCTCAACATGGACACCTAGCACCAGACCCTCTGTTTGTTCACTTCTAGCATGATAAATAAGATACTGTATGATTTCCAGCAAAGGGCAATGGGTCATCTATATACATGGCAACATGATTGTAAACACCATCAGCTGAGGAAACTGCAAGTGATATCAGGGCTTTTAGCAGCTGGTTTCCTCATGAGAAAGTCAGAAAAGGTGAGAGAGGGCATTTTTGCCTTACACCCCTTTACAACTGGAAGGCCAGTGACTTATAATCATTAATCCTAACCTTTTCTTTTGGGGAATATACAAAGGTCCTTGATCATTCTTTTAAAAAATCCAGATCCCTGTCTCTTGATGTTTATATTTGTAAATTTAAATCCATGAAATACATATTCTATGACTAATTCCATGACCTTAATCCAGCTGTCTCATGTGTATTTTATTTATTTATTTGGTAAAATGCATTTGTTTTCCTTTTAATGTGCTTTTCTCTTTGAATGCTTATAGGATTCTGTGAGGCAATGTATTTCTGAAATAGCAAAATGATATTTGCGTGCACAGCTTCACAATTCAGCAGCAACACGATCACTTCATGAGACTGGGAAATGAATCACTTTAATCAATATAATGCATTTCACGTATTGGTTTTATAGTTCTCACATTGCAGAAAAATAAGTTAAGGTATAATATGCAACAAGTATGTTTACTATTTGTCTCAGAGTTTGTGGCTGCCCTACGGGCATAAAACCAGAACAATTTACAACTCCTGATGATATTCACAAGCAAAGATCTCACAGAAATAGTACTAGCTGGAGAAGTTAGTTATTTTAAGATAACATGCTTTAACATGAGGAAGGGATAACTCAGTGGTTTGAGCATTGGCCTGCTAAATCCAGGGTTGTGAGTTCAATCCTTGAGGGGGCAATTTAGGGATCTGGGCCAAAAATTGGGGATTGTTCCTGCTTTGAGCAGGGTGTTGGACTAGATGACCTCCTGCGGCCCCTTCCAACCCCGATATTCTATGAGGGTTCAGTATTGTATAATGTCATACAATAGTTCTGAGGGGAGGGGCTATAATTTTTCTCTCAGTGTAATTCAGTAGCGTTTTGCTTATTAAGGTATATTTCCATAAATATTGCCCAGAGTCAGACATAGGATTCATAGCTAATAGGCAGTAGGTGAAGTTTCCATATGTGCTTAGGTTTTGGGATATACAGAACAGTTAAGTTACCCTGGAGCAACAGGATAACAGGAACTGCTTGGGCTTAAGAAAAAGTCAAGAGAGTTATGGAAGAAATTACCCCAGAAATGACCTGAAGTTTTATCACCAGCATTTTCCCCTCCAACTGACTATAAAAATAGAATAACTGACAAAGAAGTATGAGAACATAAAAATAAAGCTTTAACGAGGGGAGGGGGCACAATAAACATGTATTTGTTTAACTGAGAATGAAAATGACACCTTAAAAGTATTGGAACTGTATTTGTCCACTGATCTGTGCCTTCATTTGGTGGAAAGAAGATGCCACTGCTGAACAAGCACATGTCTAACCTGTTTCCTGAACTGGTACATATTCTGCTTTCATGATTGGTGTATTTCTGAAATGATAATTGTACTTGGACTTTCCTTTCCCCTATCCAGTAAAAATGAAACAAACTAGTTTTCCCCCCCCTGAGATTGACTGCCTGTGTCAGACTGATTAGCAGTGACACAAGCACAAATTAAGTTTTTGAGGCTGTCTGAACATTCTTTTGTAGAAACAAAATTGCCCACTGCTTTTTATATAAATATAATAGATGGGAAAACCTGAACAAATGTGGGTGTTCAGTTTATGTAAGAAGCCAAAAGTTCAGCTGTGGATCTGATATTTACCTGAGATATCTGAACTTTTTGGGAATCCTCTCCATATACAATACCACCTCCCAGCAACAATGCAAGCTCCCCTTCTACCTGCTGTTGAGAGAGAGAAGAAACAAGCTCCTTTTTTTTCTGATGGGATATTTTTGCCAGTCACAGCCCATTTTCTCTCACAGTTGTTGGGGTGGCTGAACAACCCACTTCCTAAATCCAGTGTTCGTTCACCTGCACCTACTGCTGAACCCAGCTTTAAAACTGTACGAGTATGCTGAGGCTTTAGACTACTTTGTAAATACATGGCTAGCTTCTTCTGTTCATCTGTTACAGGTGCTGGCATTCTAGAGGCAGGTAATCATTGATCCATACTGACTTCTTTCATAGGTTCAGCTTGTTAACCTACCCTAAATATGACAGGAGCTCCCTGAACAGAGGACTCTAAGGTTAGTAGGCTTTGGTGGGCTAATAAAGCTGAGTCTATACAAACCACTTGCTCCTACTTCCAGCTTATTGTGCAAGATAGAGAAAGTCCACAGTGTGTGGAGGTAGGGTGAAATAAGACCATAAAGAAGCTTGAGTAATGAAGGCAACTGTGGCAGAGTCTCAAAGGTTAAATGACTGCTACATGCACATCTTATTAGATTAGTTAGACTGTCTCCTGGATCCTAGCTTGTCTATGTCATGTCTTGTCTTTTAGAATGTGAGCTCTTTGGGGCAGAGATGGTTATTTATGTCTTTGCACAGTGCCTGGTGAAAGGGGACTCATCCTGGTTGTGACCTTCAGGTGTTACTGCAGTATAAACATTTAACTTCTGTTGAAAGTCAATGGGAATTAGATGGAAGTGGTCTTGTTCCCATTAGGTGTTTCATGCCTTCAACTTTTATTGAAGTGAATGGGAATTGAGTATGTTCAGCACCTCACAGGATTGGGGCTACTTTAGGGAATTATATTATCCTATTTTCTGGAGTAAAAATAGGAACTGATCACTTTTTAAATGTTAATTATTCTTTAAAGGGAAACTAATTAAGTATTCATCAGAAACAATTAAGTTACCTCCTCCCCATATTAACATAATTAACAATAGTACTAGTAAAATTTACTCAGTGCACCAAAGCTACTAATCTGTGAGCAGATTAACTATGATCTCAGATTATTTCCCATTGAAATTAATTGGAAAAACACTCATCCCTGGCTAGTTCCTTTTGTTTGGATTTACATAATGGGAAGATGCAGGTGTAGGAGCAATCAATATTTAAAGGCACATACACTACAAAAAATCCATGTTGATATGATAGTCTTGATGTGTTTTGGGGAAATATTCACCTTGCTATCTCCATTCAACTCAGCTTCTCAGAAGATGTCTTGAATGAATATAACTTAGCACTGGGGGGGTGGCAAATGAATTCCACATCTGAGGGCTTTCTTGGGTAGGGGAGGAGCATCTGGCCCTATCTCTGAAATGTTTGTGGGTTTTGTGGTTGGAGGAGGCTATTGGATGTGGTCTCTCTTAGGGATGACTTGAAGACCAAAGTCTGAGGGGAGTCAACTTGCTACCTCTAGAAGAGGATAGAGGGGAGGCTCCTGAAGGTAAATGGAAAGTCAGAGGTTTGTGCTTTTTGGAGGTCAGAGTAGGGATTGGTGAGTTGTGGAAACTGTTCCATTATACAAGGGAGGTTTCTTGGCAGGGAGGTCGTCCTTTGAAAAATCTTGGTCTGGCTTAGGTTTGGCTTTTGGCCACTTAAAGACATTTTGAAAAATCTCTTCTGTCTTATTGTGCTTTTAGTATTTAGAAGATTTCACAGGAGATTTATTGTAGAATGGTGAAATATAGAGGAACATTCCAGGTTGAGGTTCTTATGAACCATGTCATCTGTATTTCATGGTCAAGCCACAACTTTGATTAATAACAAGTTTTAATATACTTATGAACTCTCATGAACAGTATAATCTATAAATGTAAATAATTTACAGGGAGTTCTAAATTCCCTGTTGAGGAGGTCCCCTGTAATCATTTGTGAAACTCATGTTTTAATATCTGAAAAATAAAAGAAATCCCTACAGTCCTGTGTTTTAGTAACTCGATTTTAGGTCAGTTGTGAGTACCTGCATATACCAAGAAAAACTAAGCACTTGGTTACAGTCTCAGGCTCAGATCTTCAGCTGCAGTTCATGACTGACTTGGCTGGAGCTGCACTGATTTACACCAGCTGAAGAGTTGGGCCTAATTTTTTTTTCTGTTCAGTTCATCCCTATTGTCAGGCTGTTAATCTGATACAGTAGATAGGTTAAACATTTTAAGCTAATATTGTCAAATTTTAGGTGCCTAACACACCCCTAACTCCCATTGGAGGGAATGTCAAGAAAATGGGAAATAGGAGAAATAAAGAAAAAGGAAAGAGAAAGCTAGAGACAACACACATGGCTTAATGGTGCCTCATACTGGCAGAGTTTAAGGTCCTGATCCACCAACTATGTTTACACAGGCAGACTCCGTTGTCTGACTTCAGTCGTTTAGTTGGATCTCTGCACTGCACAGTTGGGGTGAACGCAGAAACAAGAGTCCACTTTTTGCTACATCTACACTTGGAGTTAGGGGTGTGATTGTGACTACGTCTATGTGACTTGGCTCTAGCTCTCATCAAGTTAATGTGCTAAAAATAGTAGTGTACCCTGGGAAGTAGCAGGCTAGCAGTGCTGATTAAGTTTGCATGGGTTTGTGGCGCCAGGCCCACATCCTGCAACTAAGGGTGTAGGAAATCCGTCCTAAAATATATCAGCCCTAAAAATAAGTGTCAAATGATTTATTATCTATCATTTTATTCCTTGTCAGAATTTTTTTTTAAGAATTTATTCAGATCCTGGTCCTGTTATTAACTCCATGCAGGGGAATCCCTGTACAGAGACCTGGTGACTTCTGTGACCCTGTGGGAATCTCAGGAGAAAAGCATATAACTGATTTGATTGGTTTGAATGGGAAAAAAATGGGGTCAAATGAAATATTGTGGGGTGTTTTTCATTTTTTAAAAACTTTTTTAAAATTAAAATTCAATTCAAAACCAAAAGTTCTTTTGAAGCAAAAAATCAAAATGTTGTATTTTGAAAATGTCACAGTAAAACATTTTGACTCAGAATTGTTTTTGACTGAAACAACTTGGTGGATATAACACATTCAGGAATTTTTTTAGTAGACCCAAGTCTGAATTTTTTGGTGAGAAAATATTTTGTCTGAAAAGCTTTGTCCAGCACTACTAAGGAATCTTCTTGTGCTTCTCATTACAGGATGAGAGTCCAAGGCAATGGGCTGACATCTGTCTCTTGAATGAAGTGTCTGTCAAGGCAGCCAATTTTCTGTGTTATAGGGCAGCATCACATACTTTTGATTTCATTATTTAGCAGTAGTATAAAAAGGGCAATAAATCGAATTATAAAACTAGATTAGGGTTATGGTATCACAAGAGAGTTTGTGTGGACTTGAAAGTATGGCTAAGAGTCATCTCCACTTTGATGGGGTGGAACAGTTTTTCCTGCATGTGTAGCAATGCAGGACCGTAAGGAGTGTAGAGACAACATCTGAGGCCAGAGTAAGATCATCATATCAGAGTGATCTTACAACAGAAAAACTTCAAAACCAGATTCCAGCGGGAGACTGCTGAATTGGAATTCATTTGCAAATTGGATACAAGTAACTTAGGCTTGAATAGAGACTGGGAGTGGCTAAGTCATTATGCAAGGTAACCTTTTCCCCTTGTTTTTTCTACCCCCCCCCTCCCCGTTCCTCAGATGTTCTTGTTAAACCCTGGATTTGTGCTGGAAATGGCCCACCCTGATTATCATACACATTGTAAGGAGAGTGATCACTTTTGATCACTTTACATAAGATATTACCAGCAGGAGAGTGGGGTGGGGGGAGAGAAAACCTTTTGTAGTGATAAACACCCATTTTTTCATGGTTTGTGTGTATAAAAACATCTTCTGTATTTTCCACAGTATGCATCCGATGAAGTGAGCTGTAGCTCACCAAAAGCTTATGCTCAAATAAATTGGTTAGTCTCTAAAGTGCCACAAGTACTCCTTTTCTTTTTGCTTTAAAGTAGTTTTCTTGTATGTTAATCAGTGATAATTATCAGCTGAATCTATGAACATTGTTTTTAGATCAAAGGTGACAAATTTGTGTGTCTGTCCCTTTTTGTGGCGGGGGGGAGGGGAAGTGCCAGGCTGCTTAAGTGTTCCTGTACCATTGTTGAACAGAGATTACATTTTAATCCACTCCAGAAAGGAAAAGGAACATTTGTGCGATTGAGTAGATATCGGCATAGTGAGATAACAGTTGGAAAAGCTGCCTGCAGGGACTTTTGTGACTCCAAGTCACCCACAAGTGGAGAAGCATTTGAAGTTTGCCCCTTAATTAAAGCAACAGCATGTGACAATTCAGCCTCTAAGAAGCCTGATTTTGAATTTATCAGACAAATGAACCAAGAGGTTTGCTTTTGTTGCTCTGGAGATGGAGGGGATGTAGGGATGGCTTGAGGAACTATTGCATATTTAAACATATTTGAGCAGTTCAAGGTTAGAACCATCAAAATGAGTCTATTTCACCTAACATGTTTTTCAGACGAACATAATATACATGATTCTAAGGCGTGTTTGGCTCAAAGCTACTAGCAGGTTATTAGAGGATTAGCAACCTCATAGTTTCTATTCAATTTCATAACAAGTACAGAAATCTCTTTTTAATATCAACCATTCAGCCCTCTTTGACATCTCAATGCAACATGACAGCTCCCTGCTGCAAAAAGACTGTTAGCTTCCAGCCTTCCATAGCAGATATATTTTAATCATATCAACTGTATCCATCCAAATAACTTCCAAAAAGGTATCTCTCTTCTGGTCTAGCCTAAGAATCTGATTTTTAAAATCGAAGTCGCTAAATTGTGATGCACTGAAAAATCATTAACTAAAAATGCTAGATGTCATTACATTTTTAAAATATCACCTCATTTAAGACAGTGAATACAGTCTTTTAATAAGTTACAAGAATCTATAGCCCACGGATTTGGATCAGACTGTGCTACTAAAAATATGAAAGTAAATAGAGTCTAAAATGTATAGCTATTGTTGGTTCCTTTTGTGACAGTCTGCATTTCTTTGCTAGTCTGTAAGCTGCTTAATTATGTTACCATAAAAAAGCAAGGACTTGAAAGGCGTATAAATGATGCCCTTAATGTTTTTAAAAGGACAGTGATGGAGAGCACACCTACAGCAGCATTCATCTGCTCACATGCTTTTATTGGTTGGCATGTAGGAAGTGAGGGAACTTCTAATGACTTTCCAGAATAAATATGACCGGAATAAATGACGTGCCTATATTAGTATCCTATATAAATAACAATGATTCTATCACAGCACAAATTTTACCATAAATTCCTTTATTAGATCCAAAGTCTGAATAGTGTTTATACAATTGCTCTAAACATGCCTAAAAAGCCTAAATAATAAGCACTTTAGTACTGTAAAAGAATAACAAAGCATATATAAGCATTTGATCGAGACGGTTACAAATGGATTAAACCCAGGGGTGCTTGGACACACATTGGTTGGCTAAAACGTGATCAGGAGGGTCTTAACATTGAACGCTTTCAGAAATTACTTCTTCTACCCTTTAACAAACAAATTATGTCATTGTCAGTTACTGACTGCTGCTAAAAATGCAGTTGAGACAGTGCACCCTTATTCCAGTCTTCATCCAGATAACATTTGCCACCTCCTGTCTCCCCAAGGCCTTTCCTCCCCTACTTCTTGCTGACTAACCATTTTTCCATTGTGCCTGGGTCCATATAGGCTTTATTTTTAAGGTAGCACTGGTATGTGGGATGGAGGGGTTCATGTTGGCTCCTTTTAGGACAGATTCTTTTAGTCTTATTTAAAAGCATTTGCAGTCAGCTCTATCAGACTTTTCAAAAGCAACTTTTCCTTTTATTTTTATCTATTTTTATTTTTGAACCAGACATCCTCCCCAGTCCATTCCTACTAGTGTTCTAGATCATTATTTTTTAGGTCTTCCTCCTACTTACTAGTCAGGGTCTTTCTTTACAACATATATATTTCCTTAACCAACATAAGCTGACAATAATTCTTTACTTTCATATTTATTCTACAGTGTGGAAGTGGCTACTTCTGAATATACTGCTTCTTGCATGCACATACAGATTTGTGTGTGGAAGGGGGCAGCAAGATTTGGTATTTCCATATTGGGTAATTTCCACTGCTGTTAGTTTATTTAATGTGCTCTAGGACATCATAATTTACAATGGAAATAGTGACTTCTTGTTAATATATCCAGTAACAAAATTGCTTTCCACAGAAATAAATTGTGCTGTCACCATATGTTGTTTACTGGGTCAGTAGTATAGCCAAGGCAATACTGATAGGATTAAATACCGAGATGTTTTTTCATTCCATTCTTTAAATGACCTTCCTGATACAAACCAAACATATTTTTGCTGGCATGTACTCTCGGTTTATTCAAAATGGAGCACTGAAAATACGCTCTAAAAGAGTGACAGCCACCTTCCTGTAATAGACAGTGACACATTCCTGGCCATTATTCATGAAAGACTTTTGTTGCCAAATCGATATCGTTACGCAGCATCCATATCCAAAATCTGAAATTCCTCCATCTCTCTAATTGTTTGGGTGAGGTATTATTGTAACTTACATTGGATATTGACCATCCAGTGTTTGGATGTAGGAGCACAGTCAATGTAGTTTGCATAATTCACTAAAATGTGGTTTCATTTTCACCCCAGGTGAGTTTATTTCCCCCATCTCGGCAAGATTAATAAAGACAGTTTTAATAATTAAAAGCATAACTGAAGCACTGCTTCACTCTGAGTATTGAAAGGAATGGGTATTCAGGTCTTTCTCTGGCAGCTGAAATCTTCTTTCAGTCACTAGAAATTTGCCCCTTGCAATATATCTAAAGGAAAAAGTATAACTGCTTCTCTTTCTTTCTCTTTGTTCTGTCAATAGTACTGGAATAGACATTGTAGCTCTTGTTGGATTCCTTGCCCTCCCCCTTCCTCCAAGATAATGTTTCATTCACACTGCCCAACTTCTCACCCTCCTCCAATTCATCTCATTTTCGCTTTCCAGCAGGGCTAGCAAGAAAAATGCAATTCAGATTCCAGCCAGAACAAGGTGCTAGATCAATCATCCTATTCCACAGGCATCCTGATGAGTTTAAATGTGTCATCGCTGTGACATATGAGAGCTGTAATTTCTATTAAACGTATCCGTTTTCTGCAGCTCCTTCTCCAGCAGCAAGTTAATTTGCTTTCCAAGTGGTGGTGGTTACAGGGAAACTGTATGACAGGCTTTCTTGCAGCACCAATTCTTGGAAGCTCTTTCCTGAATTGTGTTGAAAAATCTCAATTTTTTTCCTGTGATCATCCACTGCCCTGGATGCTCACTGTGTTACTGATGCTAAGTGGCTAATTCTTTCATTTTTATTCAAGATACTTCTTTCTTCACAAACTGCTGTGCCAAAAGAGCTACAAAGGGGAAAAGGACCAAGCAGAATTTTAGGTAAAATTAATAGCCCTACTGCAAAACAAAAGTGTTTGAAACTGAAAAAAATTAAGCAAGCCTCTGAAATTAAGCACAGTGGTCAGCATACATTAACCTCCTCAAACACAAAGACTTATGCATCAGGCTGGCCTTCTGTTCTCAGTATAGGAAATGTATCCAGTAGGAGAGAAAGTATAATGTACTCAATCTCCTATGGGCTGCTAGTTAAAAGGGAATCAGCAGTTGCTTTGAGAGTAATCAGGATAATGGGCTCAAACAAATGATCCTCTCTCATTTACCAGCTGAAGAAAAATAAAGTGTAATGCATGCAAGAGCACTTTCAAGTGACTGATGATGATGATGCACTGTATTAGGCGGACAGCATGAGAGTCATGATGAAAGACCTCTACATAAAGCACATTAAGAAAGCAGAGAAGACCATCTTTGCTACCTTTTTTAATCCCCTCCAGAAAAGACTCTTGGCTTTGATGAGGTTGTACAGCATCTCAGTAAAACTAGAACGCGACTCAGTGTTTACAGTTCAGTCCATGCAGACATAAAGCAACATGAAGTGCGCATTTCTGAAGAACACATATGGATAACTACCATAAAAGTGTAAAATGTCTGCTGTGAAGGAGAAATGAACATTTTAATGATTGGTGGAGGTGAGTACTGAAAACTATCAATCCTCAAATTCAAGGGAACTAATTTTTCAGAACTCTTATAACCAGCTCCTTCTACTGCTTCCTTCGAATGCATTAGACTCATTTTCATCTTGAGATCAGTCCTGCTAGGACTGAATTCCTGGTGGCAGAATGTAATAAAAGATAGATGGGAATCTGATATCCTTACAAATTGAGTGCTGGATATTTATTTGCAATAATGGTATTATTTCCTCAAAATGATTCTGAGCACTCATCTTGCTTCCAATCTCCATCTTTGACACAATATGAGGAGGGAAGTTAAACACATGGAAAAATGTTTTTTGTGTGTGTTTTTAAACTAAAATTGATGCTCTTATAAGGTATCTTTCATGGTCTTAATTTCAAACAGTAGCAGCATTTCTTAAAGAGTCTCTTCTGATTCATTGCTGAAGTTTTTACAATTTTTACCCCCAAAATTATTTTGAATGTTTTTCAGTATTCCCTCATACTTTGCCATTAGATCTAGCCCTGGAAAAGAAAGAGATGAGACTAGTCCTTTCTTTCTGACTTTTTCTCTACTTTCATAGCACTATCTCTCTCTCTCTTCACTGTCTGTCCCCATGTCTTACAGCTAAAGCCCATTCCCGAGGGCATGTTGCAGCAGACACTCCATATCCTTAAGGACACAGAGCTTATCAGCTAACATTGGCCCTCCCATAGTTTTTTAATGTGGGACAGTATGACCTAGTTCATTGGTGCTCAAAGTTTATTCCTCTCCTCCTGGTTTCCATTGCTAAATTGCATTAACAGTCAAGTACAAGGCATTAATTTCCTAATCACTTTTTCCATGTCAGTATTGCAATTGCTATACTTGTTCATGGGATGTTACGTGATCATGAATATGGGGAGAGATGACCCACCAAACAAATCTCACTATTGATATGTGGCCCCCACTATAAAAGTTTGAGAATCCCTCATTTAGCACATTGTAATATAAATACTGGATGTTTTATATCTTTTTCTCCAATAGTTGAAGTGTCTGCAACATTTAGTATACAAACCCCTCCATGATTAATTACATTTTAAATTTAAAACTTATTTATTGCTTCTTTCTCCGCCTAATATGTAATTTTCCCCCTATAATACTAGCTTCTGCCATATAACTTCAAAACAGAAGAAAAAGACTATTAAAGATCTCTGAATGTAAATTAAAGGAATTTAGTTAACTTAGATTGATCTAAGTTAATTTAGATCAAAGGTCCACTTAATGCCACTCTGTCTCCTTTTTAAACCTGAGCTATGTGCAAAACTTGACACAGAAGCTCAGCTCCAATCAATGCAATTCTAGTGGCCAGATCCTACAGTCATTAAAAGGAATGGGAGTTACCAGTTGACAAATTCTGTGTTCTTAACTGGATATTGGAAAAGTTGTGGAGCATGTTAACTACACCACTCTCATTAGATGTTGGCATGCTGAGTCTGTTGTTCCCTTTCATTGTGTCCTTTATCTAACCAAAGAATATAATATTATTAAAACACCTTTGGATGATTTGCAGAAATGACTAAGCGGCAATAGGATGCTGAAATAATAAATTCCATCTTTTTTTTTTAATGAACTCTTCTAAGCTAATAGCTAATAACATTATTAATTGTATACAAAGCCTGAGGGGTGATTTTCCCCCATAAGTCATATGACCTCAACATGTAAAAACCCAGCCTTTTAAGGTATGTAGCAGTCGGTCCCCAGCCTGTAGTGGTGCATGGGATTCTTCCAGCGTAAGTGCAGGACTCTGCACTAGTCCTTCTTGAACCTCATCAGATTTCTTTTGGTCCAATCCTCCAATTTGTCTTGGTCACTCTGGACCCTATCCTTACCCTCCAGTGTATCTACCTCTCCCCCAGCTTAATGTCATCTGTGAACTTGCTGAGGGTGCAATTAATCCCATCATCCAGATCATTAATAAAGACGATGAACAAAACCAGCCCCAGGACAGACCACTGGGGCGCTCTGCTTGATCACTACCTGTTGAGCCCGACAATCTAGCCAGCTTTCTATCTACCTTATAGTCCATTCATCCAGTCCATACTTTTTTAACTTGCTGGCAAGAATACTGTGGGAGACCGTATCAAAAGCTTTGCTAAAGTCAAGGTATCACATCCACCGCTTTCCCCATATCCACAGAGCCAGTTATCTCATCATAGAAGGCAATCAGGTTGGTCAGGCATGACTTGCCCTTGGTGAATCCATGTTGACCCTTCCTGATCACCTTCCTCTCCTCCAAGTGCTTCAAAATGGATTCCTTGAGTACCTGCTCCATGATTTTGGTGGGGACTGAAGTGAGGCTGACTGGTTCTCTTTCTTCCATTTTTTTTAACATGGGCTCTATATTTGCCTTTTTCCAATTGTCCAGGACCTCCCCCGATCGCCATGAATTTTCAAAGATAATGGCCAATGGCTCTGCAATCACATCAGCCAGCTCCCTCAGCACCCTTGGGTGCATTAGATCTGGACACATGGACTTGTGCATGTCCAGCTTTTCTAAAAAGTCCTTAATTTAAAGTCTATTTTCTAAATAGTCCTTAATCTGTTCTTTCACCACTGTGGGCTGCTCACCTACTCCCCATGCTGTGTTGCCCAATGCAGCAGCCTGGGAGCTGCCCTGGTCTGTGAAGACCAAGGGGAAAAAAAGAATTGAGTACTTCAGCTATTTCCACATCATCTATCACTATGTTGCCTCCTGCATTAAGTAAGGGTCCCACACTTTCCCTGACCACTTTTCTGTTGCTAACATACCTGTAGAAAGCCTTCCCGTTACCCCTCACATCCCTTGCTAGCTGCAACTCCAGTTGTGCCTTAGCCTTCCTGATTACACTTCTGCATACTCTAGCAATATTTTTATACTCCTCCCTAGTCATTTGTTTGAATTTCCACTTCTTGTAAGCTTCCTTTTTGAGTTTAAGCTCACCGAAGATTTCACTGTTAAGCCAAGCTGGTTGCCTGCCATATTTACTATTCTTTATGCACTCCGGGAAGGTTTGTTCTTGAGCCCTCAATAAGGCTTCTTTAAAATACAGCCAGCTCTCCTGGACTCCTTGCCCTCTCCGCTGCCTCCCAGGAGATCCTGCCCATCAGTTCCCTAAGGGAGTCTAAGTCTGCTTTTCTGAAGTCCAGGGTCTGTATTTTGCTACTCTCCTTTCTTCCTTCTTTTCAGGATCCTGAACTCAACTAGCTCATGGTCATAGCTGCCTAGGTTACCACTCACTTCTACTTCCCCTACGAATTCTTCCCTGTTTGTAAGCAGCAGGTCAAGAGGAGCATGGCCCCTAGTCAGTTGCTCCAGCACATGTACCAGGAAGTTGTCTCCAACACTCTCAAAAAACTTCCTGGATTGTCTGTGCACTGCTGTATCGCTCTCCCAGCAGATGTCAGGGTGATTTGAAGTCCCCCATTAGAACCAGGGCCTGTGATCTGGAGACTTCAGTTAGTTGTCCGAAGAAAGCCTCATCTACCTCATCCTTCTGTTCTGGTGGTCTATAACACACGACCACCGTGACATCACCCTTGTTGCTCTCGCTTCTAAACTTAACTCAAAGACTCTTAACGGGCTTTTCTCCAGTTTCAAACTGGAGCTCTGAGCAATCATACTGCTCTCTTGAATACAATGCAACTCCTCCACCTTTCCTCCCATACCTGTCCTTCCTGAACAGTTTATACCCATCCATGACAGAGCTCCAGTCATGTGAACTACCCCACCAAGTTTCTGTTATTCCAATCACATCATAGTTACTTGATTGTGCCAGGACTTCCAATTCTTCCTGCTTGTTTCCCAGGCTTCTTGCATTCATGTATATGCACCTAAGAAAATTAGCTGATTGCCCTACTTTCTCAGTATGAATCAGGAGGCTTCCCATCTTGTACCCTCCTCCTTGTGTTTCCTCCCGGTATCCCACTCCCCCACTTACCTCTGGGCTTAGGTCACCATCCCCTGGTGAGCCTCGTTTAAAGCCCTCCTCACTAGGTTAGCAAGCCTGCCTGCGAAAATGTGCTTCCCTCTCTTCATTAGGTGAAAAATAAATGAAAAATAATTAGATAATGAAGACTCTGAAAGTGCAATAAATTCAACTTAACGTGTTCTTTGCAGAATGCGATTAGCATTCATATTATTAACCAATAAAAGTGTCATCCTGAATGTTGGACCATTAGGGAAACAATTAAAGCCTACTCCAGTAAACAGCTCAATATGTTTATAATATCTAAGTAATGAGATTTAGTTGACCATATAATATTATTACAGATTATAATTGAAATTTCTGGGTAATTAAAGTAGAACATAAAGCGTTCATCGGATACCTGTAAAATTTCACAGTTTGAAGAGCAATTTATCATGGCTTTTATGAGCATGCTTGTCCTGTGGATGTAACTACAAAGATGTCTTAAAGTAAATGTTCACAACAGAATAATTTAATTTACAAATTTGCCTTTAACTAACAAACTGTCAAAACAGGATTTTTTAGTAACATATTTTATTGTATAACTAATCAAATGACACTGATTTTCATTTTGTCTTTTGTTGACCTTTTAATAATATAACCAACTTGCATGAATCAATGAAGCTCTTTTTTCAGCACAACAAAGTATATACATAATAGGTCTTCTCATTTAGCTGTCTTGGAATAGAGTTAATGTGGATCAGAAAATCCATAAATCTTTTGTAATATTCCACTCATCATTAGTTTTATAATTGAATATTTTATGGACATTTCATAGGTTTCAATCCCCTCTGAGTTAGTGTCATATAATCATCTTTTTTCAGAAAAGATTAACTAATCCAAATATCAATTTTGTCTTCCATACCCAGTGGAAACTGTGAATCATGAAGCAGTCTGCATAGCTTCTGGGAAGGGTAGTGATTGAACCAGTGAAAGAACTCTTTCTATTATCCAGCAGTAGTGAAATACTGCGAGCTATGAAATAAGCAGCTTGTCTGCCTTGCCAACAAGTTTGGTATTCCAGGAGTTGATTGAAGGAAGACGGTAGAAAGAAAAGATCAGAAAAAATGGTAGCCAGAGTAAAGTGTGGATCAACACCACCAATGAGTGGGTGAACCTTGAAGCTGAGCAGAACAACTTCAAGTCAACAGAAAAATAAGTTGAAGTTCTTGCCTAAATAAAGGGAAGAAATACCGCTTTTTCACTAAAGTTACCTCTTCTCTCTCTCCCCCCAATTATGTAAATTTCTGTCATTCAACATCCTCTACATACCTTACTCCTTGTGTGCTTCTCTGGTAATCAGTGGATATGGAATAGACATGAATCCTGCTTCTTCCAGCCAGTACTATTAATCCTAAAAGCCACCATGCAGTCTTAAGTAGCTCTTCCCACTGGGCTTTAGAGCAGGCCCTGAAACCCCAGTTGTAAGCAAATGCCCCCTTTTACTCTTAGAAGAGACCCAATATAATGTTTTAGTTTCAAAAACAAGTTTCCCCAATGGTTTGTTCCACAAGATAACCACACAAGAAGTGGGTTGCCAGGCTCAAAGCAAAACTGATGTAGCAGATTGGCAAATAAATTGGTAAAAAGGGAAATGCATCTGTACCGTGGGGCTCATTAATAAATAGAGACGTACTGCATTGTGATTTCAAAATATTAATTCAAAATTAATTGGTATTCTCTATATTTTGACTGGCAAATACCACAGACACAGTGCTAAATATAATTCTTGTGGCTACTAAATCCAGGCCAAAACTTTCAAACCTCTTGCATAAAGTTATGCGCCTAAATCCATTATTAGTTATCCTACTAAGGATGCAGCTCTATAGGATGCTGAGTATTTTGACCCCAATGCAGCACAGCACTTAGGTACATGGTTAATGTTAAGTTGAGCAGTCCTACTGAATTCAATGGGTAAAATCTTGGCACCAAAATTTCCATTGATTTCAGTGGGGACAGGATTTCACCTGAGTGCTTACAGTTAAGCACGTGCTTGAGTGCATCACTGAAATGGGGCCTCAGTGCTCTAAATAGGCTGTTTTCCGGGATGCTGAGCACCCACAACTCCTATTGACTTCATTAGCAACTTTGGATGATCAGCATTTTAGTTAGCTGCATAAGTATAGATTTAGATCTGAAAGATTTTATTCCCATTACTGATGGTTCTCACTGATCCTCCCTTATATTACCATCCTACGTTTTCATTCATTTATATTTGAATATTTGGGCATTTTTCTTCACAGAAGCTAACAAACATGTTCCCCTAACCATTTAGACTGAAAATTTGCAGGCCATAAGTGTGTGTCACCATTTTTTTTATTAATGGACAATTCTGTGGAGTGGAAATAAAAGTTTTCACTAAGATTTAGAGGACAATCTTCTGAGAGTTTCCCACTTAATACTTGCTGCTTCTTTTTTAAGTTCAAAGGGAGTTTAGAGTGCTCAGATCTTTTCTGGAGGTACCCTGCACATCAGAGGATCATGACAAGAGACTCAAAAGGAGTCCTGCCACTGATTTCAGTGGGCTTTGGATCAAGGAATAGGCTCTGATCCAGCAAGGTACTGAAGCACATACTTACATTTATGCATCTGCATAATTCCATTGAAGACAATGGGACCCCTTGTACGTCAGTACCTTGTTGAATCAGGACCTAGGTGAGCACAGTGCAAAATTGTGGGAGGAGTGCTCATGATCTCAGAAAACTGGTCTCCTATCCAACCTCCTCAGTTTGATATAAAATAGAGCCTACCTTGAACTCCTAAGGACGGAAGCTACTCAAAGAAGGAAAATGTTGTTAATCTAAATTCCACACTAAACGATTGCATTATAAAATTTAAGATGGCTGTTTCAGGAGCATTTTCTTCTACTCTACAGTGCATCATTGCAACCAAACATAGGTGGTGAAGTTACATGATCCCAGTTGTAACGATACAATATTTTGATTCCAAAACCACATTTTTAACTAACCTTCTTTTAAAAATATGCTGCTTTGCTTTTTAATTTACTTTTAATCATATAGTGAACTACTGATATGCATGATTCGGACAACTACGCCATTTTTATCAAAAGATGGAAAAATGATAGTGGAAAATGGATAAAGGTTTAATGGTGCCAGCATATCTCTACAAACCACATATTCATGATGGATATATGAACTTTAATGCTATTTTATGTTCTTCCATTTGAGATGTACTTGTGGCACCTTAGAGACTAACCAATTTATTAGAGCATAAGCTTTCGTGAGCTACAGCTCACTTCATCAGATGCATATCATGGAAACTGCAGCAGACTTTATATATACAGAGAGAATATGAACCAATACCTCCTCCCACCCCACTGTCCTGCTGGTAATAGCTTATCTAAAGTGATCATCAGGTGGGCCATTTCCAGCACAAATCCAGGTTTTCTCACCCTCCACCCCCCCACACAAATTCACTCTCCTGCTGGTGATAGCCCATCCAAAGTGACAACTCTTTACACAATGTGCATGACAATCAAGTTGGGCTATTTCCTGCACAAATCCAGGTTTTCTCACATCCCCCCCACCCCCATACACACACAAACTCACTCTCCTGCTGGTAATAGCTCATCCAAACTGACCACTCTTCAAGTTTAAATCCAAGTTAAACCAGAACAAGTATTCTTGACGGCTTGTAGTCCATCTTTGTGTGGAATGTTGGTGTAGAGGGCTTCTACATCCATAGTGGCCAGGATGGTGTTATCAGGAAGATCACCGATGGATTGAAGTTTCCTCAGGAAGTCAGTGGTGTCTTGAAGGTGTCTCGAACACTATCCCCGATAATGTCACGGCTAACCTGGTGGCTGAACTTTGTGACTTTGTCCTTACCCATAACTACTTCACATTTGGGGACAATGTATACCTTCAGATCAGCGGCACTGCTATGGGTACCCGCATGGCCCCACAGTATGCCAACATTTTTATGGCTGATTTAGAACAACGCTTCCTCAGCTCTCGTCCCCTAAAGCCCCTACTCTACTTGCGCTATATTGATGACATCTTCATCATCTGGACCCATGGAAAAGAAGCCCTTGAGGAATTCCACCATGATTTCAACAATTTCCATCCCACCACCAACCTCAGCTTGGTCCAGTCCACACAAGAGATCCACTTCCTGGACACTACAGTGCTAATAAACAATGGTCACATAAACACCACCCTATACCGGAAACCTACTGACTGCTATTCCTACCTGCATGCCTCCAGCTTTCACCCTGACCACACCACACGATCCATCGTCTACAGCCAAGCTCTGCGATACAACCGCATTTGCTCCAACCCCTCAGACAGAGACAAACACCTACAAGATCACTGTCACGCTTTCTTACAACTACAATACCCACCTGCAGAAGTAAAGAAACAGATTGATAGAGCCAGAAGAGTTCCCAGAAGTTACCTACTACAGGACAGGCCTAACAAAGAAAATAACAGAACGCCACTAGCCGTCACCTTCAGCCCCCAACTAAAACCCCTCCAACGCATTATTAAGGATCTACAACCTATCCTAAAGGATGACCCAACACTCTCACAAATCTTGGGAGACAGGCCAGTCCTTGCCTACAGGCAGCCCCGCAACCTGAAGCAAATACTCACCAACAACCACATACCACACAACAGAACCACTAACCCAGGAACTTATCCTTGCAACAAAGCCCGTTGCCAATTGTGCCCACATATCTATTCAGGGGACACCATCACAGGGCCTAACAACATCAGCCACACTATCAGAGGCTCGTTCACCTGCACATCCACCAATGTGATATATGCCATCATGTGCCAGCAATGCCCCTCTGCCATGTACATTGGTCAAACTGGACAGTCTCTACGTAAAAGAATAAACGGACACAAATCAGATGTCAAGAATTATACCATTCTTAAACCAGTCGGAGAACACTTCAATCTCTCTGGTCACGCAATCACAGACATGAAGGTCGCTATCTTAAAACAACAAAACTTCAAATCCAGACTCCAGCGAGAAACTGCTGAATTGGAATTCATTTGCAAATTGGATACTATTAATTTAGGCTTAAATAGAGACTTGGAGTGGCTAAGTCATTATGCAGGGTAGCCTGTTTCCTCTTGTTTTTTCCTACCTCCCCCCCCGCCCCGATGTTCTGGTTTAACTTGGATTTAAACTTGAAGAGTGGTCAGTTTGGATGAGCTATTACCAGCAGGAGAGTGAGTTTGTGTGTGTATGGGGGTGGGGGGGATGTGAGAAAACCTGGATTTGTGCAGGAAATAGCCCAACTTGATTGTCATGCACACTGTGTAAAGAGTTGTCACTTTGGATGGGCTATCACCAGCAGGAGAGTGAATTTGTGTGGGGGGGTGGAGGGTGAGAAAACCTGGATTTGTGCTGGAAATGGCCCACCTGATGATCACTTTAGATAAGCTATTACCAGCAGGACAGTGGGGTGGGAGGAGGTATTGGTTCATATTCTCTCTGTATATATAAAGTCTGCTGCAGTTTCCACGATATGCATCTGATGAAGTGAGCTGTAGCTCACGAAAGCTTATGCTCTAATAAATTGGTTAGTCTCTAAGGTGCCACAAGTACTCCTTTTCTTTTTGCGAATACAGACTAACACGGCTGTTACTCTGAAACCTGTCATTTGAGATGTGAAATTCTAAGTACAAAGCATGGCAAAGCTCTCAACTGAGTTTATATGAAGTGGCATCTCCAGGAGTTTTTACCTGTAGTATTATAATTCTAGGAATTGTATAGTGTAAATGGAATGTTACAAATAATAACATGGAAACAAAGAAAAGCTAGGCAATTTAAAACAAAGACTTAATATACTGACAATTTAGGACCCTATTGTGCCACCCTTATGCCTTAATCTAAGTAGTTTCATTGACAGAATAGTTAGGTACTTCTCTAAGTGAGCAAGTGTGGCAGAATCAGGCCTTTTATCTGCAGCTATCCTTGTATGTGAGATGTGCACTGCACTGATCTTTGAACTCTATATTACATAGATATATTAGGTGAGCTGTAAGTTAACCACCTTACTTTTAAACAGTGATTTAATTGGAACACATGCAAGAATACTCACACCACAAAGTATTGAATAATATGAGTGCCGTCTGTATTTTATCCCTAAAATACAAATGATGATACAACACCCTCCTTTTCATATTCTTTAAAATGAAATGAGATGTGCCTCAGTTATTTGCTCAGACACTATTAGTAAATGGGATATTGCGAATATCCTTAGACCTGGTTCTTATCTCATGTTCCAGTTTTACAGTAATGTAATTTCAGCTGTACACCAGTGTGAGGTCAGAATCACACCTTGTGATATGAATGCTCCTATGAATGTACTGATTACTCATCCAAAAAGGGAAACTATACTTTTTCCTCTGTGTGGCTGTTAGGTGGTACAAGAAGGCATTCAGATATAATGCAGATAGGCATGGTATAAGAATCTGAATGGAACAGGAAAAAAAGAAAAGCATACATCTCACCAAATCTGGCAAATTTGCTCTCTCGGACACTAATTTCAATGGTCCAGATTCTACCTCTTCCTTAGGTAGGTGAACAGTCATGTACAAGGAGGAGAATTGCAGTCCCTTTTTCTCAGGGGTAGTATTCAGGAACTGCTCCATCCCTGTTCCACTTGGGACTCATGGTACCTCAAAGTGACTAGGGAATAGCTGGCTGCATGGTCCTCTAGGCACACAGAGTGGATCAGAACATGAGTGGAGCAAGCTGTCCCTCACCGAGGGCTGTAATAGTTTACACATTCCCCCAGCATGCTGGTGGGCTGCAGGAAACATTGTACAGAATGCATACTTGAGCTTTTCCTGGAATGATGCTGACCTGTATTGACCCCTTGCCCTAAACTCTGTCTAAAAGGCATAACTGAACTGAACCCAACCATAGGAATTGGTGCCTTTTAGTTTAGATAAATCTCAGCTCAGGCATTCATTAGTGAATGAATTCTGGCATTGTGCCCTCCTCACCCCAGAGCCCCTTTTGTATTAACATTTTCATTTAAGAATACAGATGCATAAAGGGCCTCTAGGAACACTGACTCCATTAGCATGAAACTGTAGAAATTACAGTCTTAAAAAAAAATCAAACTGTTGGCCACGTGATCTGTGTGATGTGTGAATTGAAGTAGACACATCTGGAAGAAAAATAATATTGTGATGTAAGATATCATTTTTAAATATATGCTTTTCCTGACTGAACAACGAGGTTTTTTTGAATAGACATCACTTACATATGAGTGTACTAAATGTTGATTAAAAAAAGAGTACAAACAATAGCGCTCTTTGAGGACGGGGTGTGTGTGTGTGTGTGGCGGGGGTGTTCTGTATTTTCCTTTGCATTACCTTTATATATGTTTCGAGTTCATCCCAGTCTCATGGGTTTCTGAATTTAGGTTAACTCTGGCATGTACATATTTTGAACAGAGACACAGGCTGTTTATCCTGGGCTTTACTAGAACAGCTTTCATGTTTACCAGGCCTCAGCAGTGGTATTTTCTTTGCACAATGCAGATTACAAAATGGTTAGTGCTTCATTGCTGGAAGTGCAAGGGCTGGTGCAGTGTGCTAAGTGAAATGGCAGCCCTGGAGTGGGTTGCTTGCTAACAAATGATGCCATGTACTAAAAAAAATTGTCATTTGGACTTAATTTTTTGTGATAACTAATTAAAAAATAGAAGGAGGTGGAAATGTAAATAATTTATTTCTATTCCATTAAATCAAAATTCTGGGTTAAATGTTGTGCCAAAGATACTCAATGTTGCATGGATCTTTTGCCCACATAATTCCTTCTTCTTTGAAATTATTCTGGTTTTTTTCCCATCTGTCCATGTTTCTCCCATTGTTAAAAACTCTAACTTATTTAAATCTTAATTTAAAAAAATTCTGGAGCTGGTGTGTTAAGCACACTAGAATTGCAAATTCTGGCATGTTTCTGTATTGTGCCTTTTAACAATTAACATAGTAATACATATCAGAGTTAGTACAAAGGAACTTTTAAAAAAAAAAACCACAGACCAGCAGCTATGGTCCTTGGGCTATGCCACTGGCTAATATGGCACTTCCAATGGCAGAAAGTACCCAAAGTAAATGGTCAGGTACAGGTAGCAATTTATGCCACTCATTGTCTTCCCCTCAGGTCCATCATACTTTCAAACAGAAGGGATGGGTCACCTTACAGTAAAAGACAAGGATAGGAGAGACCGGTGTTTGTTCCTTTGTGTTCTTTTTACTGTCTTCCTACAACCCTAGCTTCTCCCCCTCCAGACTTGCCCTACCATCCCATCCCATCCCATCCCAACACACTCACCACCATTTCTTACACACCCTCATTCACCCATTGACTCAATTTGCCCTCTCCTCTGCCTTGCCAATCCAACCCCATCACACTAGCTCATTTCAACCTGACCCCTACTAGCTCAAATACTGTATGTCCAAGCCCCCTGGCTTTAGGCTTAGAAGCCTTCATCTTTCTATTTAACCTCTCAGAACCACCCCCTTCAGCTCTGGACCTTCTGCCATCCAATACCCCCAGGCTCAGAAGCCTTCTCCCCATCAGTTATTGCTGATCCTGGAAAAACAGAAGCAGACTCTTGGAGAGAGCATGTGCTCTGACTTAGTCCTGTATGTATTTCAGTATTTTAGCCTGTAATTATTGCTGCTCAGGAATTTTTATTGGTTTGTTGTGGGTGGGTTTTCTTTAATTCTATGGAAAACTTTGAGGAAAAATTGAATTTTTCATTGAAAACACTATAAAATTTGACAGGTTTCAGAGTAGCAGCCATGTTAGTCTGTATTCACAAAAAGAAAAGGAGTACTTGTGGCACCTTAGCGACTAACCAATTTATTTGAGCATAAGCTTTTGTGAGCTACAGCTCACTTCATTGGATGCATCAGACTAACATGGATGCATCCGATGAAGTGAGCTGTAGCTCACAAAAGCTTATGCTCAAATAAATTGGTTAGTCGCTAAGGTGCCACAAGTACTCCTTTTCTTTTTACTATAAAATTTGGTGGTTTTCATTTAAATAAATCCAAAACCTGAAAAATGAAATATTTTGACTGAAAAACTGAACATTTGTTCTGTTTGAGGGGTGTGGGAGGTTTTGATGGAAATTAGGTTGGAAATGGACCTTTTTTTGGATTTTAAAAAATTGTTTGAATTAATATTTTCTACTAGCTCTGCCTGTAATCTCTGCTCTGTGCCACCTACCTGTTTTGTCTATGGTTTATGTGCTGCGGAGCCAGAAGTTTTCTCAGTGGCACCTATATATATATATAGTGTAGTCTGAAGAGCTGGAGCAACTCCAGTCCTACCAAGAGGCCTGTGGTGGTGGCAGGTGATGCTTTACTTTGCAGTACATCACCCAAGCTTCATAGTTGTGATCTTATGGGCTTGTCTTCACCAGAGTTTTCTGGTCATACTGCTGATATCATTAAACCAGTTTATATAAGTTCCTCATGTGTCTGCTCTTCTTATGAAATGAGTGGCTTTTTTTTTTTCCAGTTTAGCTTAAGCTGCTTCCAAGCAGACATAAGCTAAATTGGAAAAAGGCACTCTTATACCAGCATAAGGGTCCATGTAGGGAATTAATTTGCTTTTTTGGTACAGATGGGCTGTAGCTAGAACTTCTGTTTTGGAGAGTTTATTAGTTTCATGTTTGTTTTCAACATTTTTAGTAGATATCCAAAAATTGGGGGGTTTCAGGGCTTTCTTTTTTTGTATATACTTTAATGAGTAATGTACAGTATATGTATTATCATTACATGTATTGTAATGAGCAATCTTTTTGTAATGTTCCCTCATGCACTTTAATGTAGTACTGTTTCAAACAGCATGATGACAAAGCGCACTAGGGAAGCTTTATTGGGCACCAACAGGGTCCACATGGACTAGCTAATGAGCAATGCATTACTGTGCTTTAGAAATCACACCCCTGTAGTCAGCATTCCTGCTCCATGTAGACAAGCCCTTAGAAACAAGTAAACATTTTCAGTGTTTATTGGATAGATGCTAATTTAATTCCCCCCTTTCAGGTTGTTTTATCAGTGTTTATCTGTTAAAATCAGAAGCCCCAGTTATAGCTCAATAATAACATTACTTGCTAAAGTTCCAATTTAAGTTAGAAAGTAGAACTACTTTTCTTCTTCCAATGTTTTTTTTAATCATCTTTATTAGCTGATATACAGCACTGCATGCCAGATTATTCATAATATAATGTTAGCTATAGCATCTCATTCATATTCCTTAGAATCTCTATGGATAGTAATTCCATGCTCTAATAAGAATATAACAGTAGGGATCAACTATTATCAACCACCTGAGCAGGACAGTGATAGTGATGATCAAATGCTAAGGGAGATTAGAGAAGCTATCAAAATAAAGAACTCAATAATAGTGAGGGATTTCAATTATCCCCATATTGACTGGGTACATGTCACCTCAGTACGAAATGTAGAGACAAAATTTCTTGATACCTTAACTGACTGCTTCGTGGAGCAGCTGGTAGAGGAAACCACAAGGGGAGAGGCAACTCTCGATCTAGTCCTGAGTGGAGTGCAGGATCTGGTCCAAGAGGTAACTATAACAGGACTGCTTGGAAATATTGACCATAATGTAATTACATTTAACATTCCTGTGGTGGGAAGAACACCTACCTCAACAGTCCAACACTGTGGCCTTTAATTTCAGAAAGGGGAACTATGCAAAAATGAGGAGGTTAAACAGAAATGAAAAGGTACAGTGACTAGAGTGAAATTCCTGCAAGCTGCATGGACAATTTTCAAAGACACCATAATAGAGGCTCAACTTAAAGGTATATCCCCAATTAAAAAACACAGTAAAAGAACTAAAAAAGAGTCACCATGGCTTAACCATGTAAAAGAAGCAGTGAGAGATAAAAAGGCATCTTTTAAAAAGTGGAAGTCAAATCCTAGTGAGGTAAATAGAAAGGAGCATAAACACTGCCAAATTAAATGTAAAAATGTAATAAGAAAAGCCAAAAAGGAGTTTGAAGAACAACTAGCCCAAAAACTCAAAAGGTAATAACAAAATGTTTATTGAAGTACATCAAAAGCAGGAAGCCTGCTAAACAACCAGTGGGGTCCCTGGACGATTGAGGAGCACAAAAGGAGCACTTAAAGATGATAAAGTCATCTCAGAGAAACTAAATTAATTCTTTGCTTCAGTCTTCACGGCTGAGGATGTTAGGGAGATTCCCCAAGCTGAGCCGTCTTTTGTAGGTGACAAATCTGAGGAATTGTCACAGATTGAAGTGTCACTAGAGGAGGTTTTGGAATTAATTGAGAAACTTACCAGTAACAAGTCACCGGGACCAGATGGCATTCACCCTAGAGTTCTAAAAGAACTCAAATATGAAATTGCAGAACAATTAACTATGGTTTGTAACCTGTCCTTTAAATCAGCTACTGTACCCAATGACTGGAAGATAGTTAATGTAACACCAATATTTAAGAAGGGCTCTAGAGGTGATCCTGGCAATTACAGACTGATAAGTCTAACGTCAATACTGGGCAAATTAGTTGAAACAATAATAAAGAATAATATTCAGACACCTAGAAGAACATAAATTGTTGCACAAAAGTCAACATGGTTTCTGCAAAGGGAGATCATGTCTTACTAATCTATTAGAGTTCTTTGAGGGGGTCAACAAACATGTGGACAAGGGGGATCCAGTGGATACAGTGTACTTAGATTTCCAGAAAGCCTTTGACAAGGTCCCTCACCAAAAGCTCTTACGTAAATTAAGTTGTCATGGGATAAGAGGGAACATCCTTTCATGGACGAACAACTGGTTAAAAGACAGGGAACAAAGGGTAGGGATAAATGGTAAATTTTCAGAATGGAGAGGGGTAACTAGTGGTGTTCCCCAAGGGTCAGTCCTAGGACCAATCCTATTCAACTTATTCATAAATGATCTGGAGAAAGGGGTAAACAGTGAGGTGGCAAAGTCTGTAGATGATACTAAACTGCTCAAGATAGTTAAGACCAAAACAGACTGTGAAGAACTTCAAAAAGATCTCACAAAACTAAGTGATTGGACAACAAAATGGCAAATGAAGTTTAACATGGATAAATGTAAAGTAATGCACATTGGAAAAAATAACCGCAACTGTACATGCAATATGATGGGGGGCTAATTTAGCTACAGCTAATCAGGAGAAAGATCTTGGAGTAATCGTGGATAGTTCTCTGAAGACGCCTGCGCAGTGTGCAGCGGCAGTCAAAAAAGCAAACAGGGTGTTAGGAATCATTAAAGGGATAGAGAACAAGACAGAGAATATCTTCTTGCCCTTATATAAATCCATGGTACGCTCACATCTTGAATACTGTGTACAGACATGGTCTTCTCATCTCAAAAAAGATATACTGGCATTAGAAAAGGTTCAGAAAATGATAAGCGGTTTGGAATGGGTCCCATATGAGGAGAGATTAAAGAGGCTAGGACTTTTCAGCTTGGAAAAGAGGAGACTAAGGGGAGATATGATAGAGGTATATAAAATCATGAGTGGTATGGAGAAAGTGAACAAGGAAAAGTAATTTACTTGTTCCCATAATATAAGAAATAGGGGCTACCAAATGAAATTAATGGGCAGCAGATTTAAAACAAATAAAAGGAAGTTCTTCTTCACTCAGCGCACAGTCAACCTGTGGAACTCCTTGCCTGAGGAGGTTGTGAAGGCTAGGACTAGAACAGGGTTTAAAAGAGAACTGGATAAATTCATGGAGGTTAAGTCCATAAATGGCTATTAGCCAGGATGGGTAAGGAATGGTGTCCCTAGCCTCTGTTTGTCAGAGGGTAGAGATAGATGGCAGAAGAGAGATCACTTGATCATTACCTGTTAGGTTCACTCCCTCTGGGGAACCTGGCATTGGCCACTGATGGTAGACAAGATGCTGGGCTGGATGGACCTTTGGTCTGACCCAGTATGGCTATTCTTATGTTCTTATGTTCAATTGTAGTTTTCAGTTCAACAAGACCCCCTCCCCGCATTTGACATTTCACAGTATAGGACTTATTTAAGGCAGATCAGATCATATGAATAAGCTCCAGTTTGATATGTGCAGGCCCATAGCAACAGCAGGACGTTGTAATATAGCTTTCTCAATTTTGCACACTGGCCATCTTTCATACACAGTCCTTTCATAAAGACGCTGCAGCTGAGTGTCGCTTGCTGTTTGCTCTTCCTGTATCACATTCCATAATGACAAATGTGATTTGAACAAAATGATATTGGTGTGTATAAAAAGAAAAATTACTCATGTACAAATGGTAGTGAAAGTTCTGCCAAGGGAAAATGTGACTTCAAGAGTGTACTCATTGATATTCAAACAAAGAAAAATGCTGAAGGTGATGTGTCAGCTTATTTTTTTTCCCTGTTCTAAGCCTGAAGAACTGATGATAGCCTTTGGAGCTTTCAGTAATGTGCACAGATTAATTCCACAGCAGACCTGTGCTGTAGGGTAATATATTTATTGAACAGATTCACTCCTAGGAAGCATGAGACTCATCCCAAGTTATATTTTAATTTGGCATGCACATCTCTGCAATTGAATTGCCAAAATGATCGATAAGAAAACTCACTTCATATAGGTAATCGTGGTGAGGGTGATCCCTTGACAGACTGTGTGCTCTCATTTAGGGAGGGGGGGAGAGAGAATACAATCAAATGAGGACGACAGTCTGTTCTGTTTGGCAGGACTCCATTTGAAGGACTTGAACGGGTGTGACTCTCTGCTCTGTTTCTTTGCTATGCTCAGTTTCCGTGTGAAAGTCTTTGTTTTCATTGCTATCCACGCTCACCCCAGCCACCTCATGTGAGAAACTACTGTACTTTTAAACTGTAATGTCTTCAGATGAAATTTCAGCCCTGCACTTATATGTTTAAAAAAGGCTCTATCTTAATTATTAAGAAATGCTTGATCACAAAAGAACAGATGGAAATTAGTATCTTATAGCCTGATCCTATAAACCTTTAACATGTATGCATAGTCCTTTTTGCATATTACAAGTCAATGTCACTGCTTGTATTCATAAGGGTTTCTAGGATCAGACCCTTAACGTTTCAGGATAGCACACAAGTAAACAAGATCCAATTTAATATGTGTAAGAAGATAAGGCAGCAGTCAAAAATGGCAGAGTAGACAACCACCCTCTCCATATTTTCCAGAGCTATGTTTCAGAAATGCTAACCCATCAAATTTAAAGAAGGTCATATTGGTTATGAACAAATTTTCTGGCACTAATTCTAAATTCAGCCTTCTCCTTGGGCTTTTGGAAACCTGATTTTCCCTAACAACACAATTCTCAGAGTTTGCCAAGGATTTTATGGCTAAGTGTGGCAAGACCCTGAAATTTTAAAACCACACACAAAAGAAGTTGTTTAAATTTCCCAGGTGAAGAAAATTAAGACAAATACAAAGGCAATCTCAGAAACTAAACCTTTAGTTAGTTTCTCTACTGATGTATTTTCTTGCACTCTGGATTTGACAGGATTCTTCTTCAGAATAGTTAAGTTTAATGGAGAGCGGCCATGGAATGTTATGCTGGAAATGCATAGAGGAGAGAATAGCTTGATGTGAAACAGAAGTAAAATTTCAGGCTCATCTGCTGAGTGGTTTGAAGGGCTGAAAAGGAGTTTGGGGTTCAGGAGGGGGCTCTGGAGTGGGGCCAACGGTTGGGGTGCTTGGGGGGGCAGGCTCTGAAAGCGAGTTTTATGACAGACTCAGACCTTAATTTCGAGTTCCATGTTTTAATTACTAAAACAAGGCTTTGTAATTTAGAGATCTTCTAGCTGATGAATATTGTAAATAAAAATTCAGTGCTGATTCTCATTGTGTATCACTACAAACAAGTGATCACATCCACAAAATTCTTTAATTCTTTGGAGACTGAAAACTTGCATATTGTATATGTATGTACACCTTATTCTAAGGGTTTTTTTGTTGTTGTTGTTTTGACAGACATTCTGGAAAATGATAGTATTCAAAGAGCTAAGAGCCTACAGTTCTTTCTCAGTCAAAATTTCAATTGAAATCAGAGTATTGAATGAATAAGAATTAAGCTTTAAGGAATGAAGAATTAGCACCCATTTTATATACAAAGATTTCAGTTCCACTTTTGTATCTTATCAACAGCATTCCATCTCTTTCCCACCCCCCGTCCCACCCCCACATTCTGTTGATCTTCTAATGTGGTTGGAATCTCCTGAAGAATTACATTCGTATTGAAAAATGTATAGATTGTGTGGTGTATGATCCGATCAGTTTTTGTTTGTTGTTCTGTTGTTTTTCTTCTCTCTTGCTTCTGTTGCTGCCCTAATATTAGTTAGTTACCCGGTTTGGTTTAACTTTTTTTCATTGACGTTAATATATAGTTAAATCCATCTTGAAATCTAATTAGCTCAACTGTGCTGTTTTGTTCTTTGCTGGAAATATTTGTAAAATATGTGTGTAAAGCGCTTGAGATTTTTTGCCAACTACTAGAAACATAGCAGAGCCATGTCAATATGTGTGAACATGAAAACAGAGAGAACCTTTTAAATAATCAGCATTAGCAGAGTGGTCCTTAATTCAAAAAAAAATTTCACAGTAGCACAGCATCCTCTTTCCTGACAAATATCATTTTATGCACTTATTTTTAGACTACTAAAATCAGTCCTTTATTTAGATAGCTCTTCACAGACAGTTTCACAGAATAGCTTCCAAGCTATTGAGAGCTCCATGTAACCATCCATTTTCAGGCACCACTGTTTTTATACAGTAACCAATAATTCTCCTTTATTCAGCTTGTGATGGAATTTGCCCTGTGATAATTTTATTAATACAGTGTGTCTGCCTGATTATCGAGTTGGTTCTGGACAGCCACCTACCAGCTGACATTTAAGAATTGTTAAAGCACTGTAACAGGGTGTGCTGAGTCAGGACCTTTCACTCAAAGCCCCACCAGTATACACTGATTGGGACCTGATTGAAAGAGGGGCAATGGGAAGAGGCTACCAATTAAAGGAGTGGAAATACAGCTGAGAGGCCAATTGAGTAGAAGTAACCCTATTAGCTGGGACTATATAAGCAGACAGGAAAGAAGTGTTAGGGAGGAAAAGTAGGAAGCCTGAAGGCAGGCAGGAGTGAGTGAATGAAGTGGCCAGTAAGTGAGGCAGGAAAAAAACTCTCAGGGGAATACGCTGTGACAGGAACAATATCAGAACTGTTAACTTTGATTCTACCTCATTCTCCAGCCAGCCTACAACAGTGGTTCTCACTGGAAACAACCAAGATCCCACCTGTCATAAATATAAAGGGAAGGGTAACCACCTTTCTGCATACAGTGCTATAAAATCCCTCCTGGCCAGAGGCAAAGTCCTTTTACCTGTAAAGGGTTAAGAAGCTAAGATAACCTTGCTGGCACCTGACCAAAATGACCAACGAGGAGACAAGATACTTTAAAATCTGGAGGGAGGGGGGAAACAAAGGGTCTGTCTGTTTGTGTGATGTTTTGCCGGGACCAGAGCAGGAATTCAGGTCAGAACTCCTGGAAAGAGTTAGAAATGCAATCTAGTTAGATATGCGTTAGATTCTGTTTTGTTTAAATGGCTGATAAAGTAAGTTGTGCCGAATGGGATGTATATTCTTGTTTTTTGTGTCTTTTTGTAACTTAAGGTTTTGCCTAGGGGGATTCTCTATGTTTTGAATCTGACTACTCTGTAAGGTGTTTCCCTTCCTGATTTACAGAGGTTTTTCTTTTACTTTTTCTTTAATTAAAATTCTCTTTTAAGAACCTCGTTGTTTTTTCATTGTTCTTAAGATCCAAGGGTTTGGGTCTGTGTTCACCTATGCAAATTGGTGAGGATTTTTATCAAGCCTTCCCCAGGAAAGGGGGTGTAGGGCTTGGGGGGATATTTGGGAGGGAAAACGTCGCCAGGTGGGCTCTTTCCCTGTTCTTTGTTTTACATGCTTGGTGGTGGCAGCATAAGGTCCAAGGACAAAAGGTAAAAGTTTGTAGCTTGGGGAAGTTTTAACCTAAGCTGGTAAGAATAAGCTTAGGGCATCTTTCATGAAGGTCCCCACCTCTGTACCCTAGAATTCAGAGTGGGGAAGGAACCTTGACACCACTAAATAAAAAAGTACACCCTCCTCCCCCCCCCCCAAAAAAGCAACAACCCTCTGGCCTGCCTAAATTACCTACAGACCTGCATGTAGACTATTCATTGTTTTAAAATCCTTTTTATGCTTTGTTCCCACTGCTAAATAAAGAATCCTTTGGATGTAAGAGGGCTGTCCGTTCACTATATTCACCACTGTCAGAGATGCCTAAAGGGAAGACCTGGAGGTCCCGGACCTGCAGTGTAAGAACTGCACAGGATGCTGTAGCCAAGATGTTGGTCTGAGTGGGAGATTGAGGGATAGGTAAAGATAAAAGGCCTGACACCAGAAGGGGTGCACACAGATAGACATAGATACAGCTAACCCTGTAACTACAACATAGATCAAGACCTTCTACATTCTCTTCTATGTCTGTCAGTAAGCTTCCTGTCCACCAGAATTTGCACCCAGACTTTCAGTTATAAACCCCTTTACTCTTGGAGTTAATCCTGACTCCTCTCTGTCCCTTGTTCTACACTTCCAGGTCCATATTCAAATCCTACCGCTTTTTACTTCATCTGTCACTTTCCTTTCACTATTATTCTTTAGACTCCCATTTTTTCCTATCTTAACTGTTGCTACATCCTCTTCCCAGGCTCACGTTGCCTCTTGCACTCCATATAATCTCTGGCTACTGAAGTTCTTCCCTTGCCTATCATTTTGAATGTCACCCTGCCCTTCCCTTGCCCCTTTGAATTTCTCCACTGGCTATCTTTCTGCCATTGAACAAAATACAAACTTCCTGTCATTGCCTTCAAAGCCCACCATTGATAGTTCTTCTTCTCCTTACTTATTGAATAGAATTTATTTAGTGATATATAAAAACATATTCTTGTTTTCCCAACAGGAAGCCAATTTCTACCTTGCCCCCCCCCCCCAGTCCCCCTCCCCTCCACACTTATATGTTGTAGTCCTTTAACTTCTGCTTGTGTATCTGTTCTTCTTGTCTGTCTGGTAAGTGCCTAGCACACTGTGGGGCGGGGGTCACCATAAACAAATAATAAATGTTTCTCCCACTTGTGATGCTTCTCACTTAGCAAAAGAAGTCTGTGGACATTTTATGAACAAAGTAAAGGGCTAAATTTACTGAATTTTTTTTTCATTGTGAACTGTTTGATTAGAACTATTATGAGAGAGCACAGTCGTTGTCATTATAAAGGTATTTGGATATCATGGTGATGAGCATAAATGGTATAAAAACCAAGATACTAGAGCTGCTCAAAAAATAGAAATTCAATCTTGTGCTAAATTCTGACATTTTGAAATTTTGTCTTTGTCTGAAATTGGGATGAAATCAAAATATTTTAATTTTTTATTGAACAGAAAGTTCCAAAATATTTCAAATATGAGATGTCAAATATTGCATTTTGGCTCAATTCAACATTAATCTGTGTCCCCATGAGCTGGCACAGTGCCTCATGGGAGTTGTAGGTCAGATGTCTCATTCCACCATTTATCCTGTCTGGGCCTAGACCCACAGACTACATCGCCCATGATGCATTGTATCTATAACCAGAAAATGTATCATGAGTGATGTAGTCCAGAAGACTAAAGTTTTTTGACCTTAGTAGTGAAAGTTTCTAGTTTAGGCTTTATTTACCATGATGGCACAGTATACATATGTGTATGCATGAGGCAGTGTGGATGAAGCTCGCTCTTCTACTGTCTTTTTGTTATACCTTTTCTACAGATAAATATAACACATTAGTATGAATTCACAAGTTCATAAATATTTTGGTCTAGTAAAGAATTACTTAATGTTGTAATTTATCTGGTAAAATTATACTTAAAGCTAGAATGTTGTGAACAATCATGAGTCACATGTCATTTAGAAAATATACTTTTTGAACTGTCATGGTTATGGAGCTAATTGTACTTCCGTCCCCATTCTGGCTTCTCTGAGAGCCGCCACCATAGGTTGTGGGCTTCTTGCCCTTTCCTGTCTTGGGATGGAATCTCACCATTCTTACCAGGCCTGGGCATGGGGCCTTGTGTATATCAAATGCTTATCCTGAAGAGTTGTCTTGGATGCAGGTACCTGGATATTCTTCCTTTGGGAGCCTGTGACCTTTAATCTACCCCACTTCGAAATGTGGTAGATCACTACAGAACTTTGAGTGCATGGAAGTAGGGTCCACAGAGACAAGTAGTGCATGGCAGGCTAGTGTGAGGTAAATTTACATCCCATTTTACAGGGCATTGTGTTCATATAGACAAGTCCTTAGTCCCGTCTAATCTTACACTTCCACTACAAGCTGAGTTAAATAGGCAGAACAGAACCAATTTGCATCCTTCTCGCAAGCCCTTAATCCTCTTCTGTGTCTCCCACTCTGATTGTCTCTACCCCCCCTTGAAAGAGTCTGTCCTTATAACAACCACTCTCCCATTTCTTTATCCTCCTGGCTTCTTTAACATATTTACATGATTCCTGACTCTCCTTGTTCAAACCAGCTTGGGAGCTGCCTGGAGAATGAGCTAGAACCATTAAAGGTAAATCTAGACTGCAGTTAGACACCTGCAGCTGGCCAATGCCCAGCTGACTCAGACTCGTTGGGCTCGGGCTAATGGACTGTTTAATTGCAGTGTAGATATTCTTGTTTGGACTAGGCCTGTGCTCTGGGACCCTGCAAGGTGGGAGGGCCCAGAACCCAGAATGCCACCCAAGCCTGGATGTCTACACTACAGTTAAACAACCCCTTAGCCTGTGCCCCATGAGCCCAGCTCACATGGTTGAGTCACAGATGTCCAATTGCAATATAGACTACCCTTGGGCTAATGACTCTGCTATTGTACCTCAATGACTCTTAATTGAGGAAAGTTAGGTGCCTAAATACCTTTAAAATTGGGCCCTAAAATATTTCCCAAAAAGTGATAATCTGAGACAACCCAGATAGGAATGAGGACGTGGCTCAAGATAGTCACTTAACTTCCATTCATACATCCCCACAGCAGATACTTAAGTATTATTAGGCTATTTCTTTATTATTCAGGGTAAAGTTAGCCAGCTTTGTATTTGGAAATTACTAGTGGCACTGTGATTTCCCTCATAATTTTTATCATGCATATTTGTTGGTATTTCATCTTGTAGTCCATGCAGTTTCTCTATTTTGCCTGGCAACCTATTTGTGATTGTTGTCTGAGTGAGAAAAATAAGAATGGCCCACTATATCTATTTTAGTCTACTGAATATGATTGAGTTTACTCTTTCTTCTAACTTTCACACAGATGTACTTTTATATTTTGAGTGTGTATATACAGTTAGAGGTTTTGACTCAAGTTCATCTCATTGAGCATAAACTCCCAGTAAAATAGTATAAACTTTAAAATGCAGTAGTTTGGTGTAAAAGAAGCCAATGAGGGATTCCTAGGAATTCACCCTTCAGTTAGACAAAGTTTGAAGAATTAGTTTAAAAAGGATTTTTGCAAGTAGTTTTTAGGTCCAAATGGCAGAGCTCAAGGCACACAGTTACTTCTGTATCCATAGGGTACAAAAACTCAGGGATATACAGCGTCTGGTACGGTCCAGCAATGAGAGTGTAGAACCCAGGGTGAAGCTTGAGGCTATTTAGATGTGGGTTTTTTTTTCTTTTGGCCAATCTCCATTTTAAACTCCCCCGATCCTACCAGTACTGGAAACCTAAAGATAGCCAGGTAGGAATCAGCATCCAAGAGGCACATGTTGTTGCATGAGCAACAGAGAAAAGGCGACACTGATTCTGGGGAATATTAAAACTTTTATAAAACAAACCCTTAAGGTACTTTACATGATTCCTGACTCTCCTTGTTCAAACCAGCTTGGGAACTGCCTGGAGAATGGGAAAATCAAAGAAGTAAAACTGGACAGTGAAATGGATTTCATTATCTAAACTGAGTGAAGTGTGTGTATAAATCATCTAACTGGTAAATATATTCCTTTTTGTTGTTGTTGTTGTTTTGTTTTGGGGTTTTTTTTACACTATTCACTTTTAATAATCTAATCTGTGAAGGAGGTAAAGTGTTTGTTTGTTTGGGTTTTTTTACCCACTATTCGCAAAAAGAAAAGGAGTACTTGTGGCACCTTAGAGACTAACCAATTTATTTGAGCATGAGCTTTCGTGAAGTGAGCTGTAGCTCACGAAAGCTCATGCTCAAATAAATTGGTTAGTCTCTAAGGTGCCACAAGTACTCCTTTTCTTTTTGTGAATACAGACTAACACGGCTGTTACTCTGAAACTTACCCACTATTGTTCTTTTAAAGCTCAACTGCAAAGCTATTAACTTTGGTTCCATTCTACTACATTTGGTTCTGCCTCAAGGTAGAAAAGTTAAACCAAGTGTTCATTGCTTCAGTAGCCCTTCTGAGCAAAGAATATTTGCAGACAAGAACACGTCAGCCTGTTATCACATTACACAATGAAAAATAGAGTGTATTGTATCATTTCACAGTACTGTTATTAATATCAACATTGTACCACACTCAAGAAATAGTATTGTCTCAGGAATTTCAGTGCTTCACTTTAACACTTTCAACTTTTAAGCTGAGTCTGTAATAAGAAAGAAGGAATAAATATGCAATATTTCAGCTGTCTGTGAAAGACAAGGAGTA
Source organism: Lepidochelys olivacea (assembly GCF_965140295.1). Classification (NCBI taxonomy): domain Eukaryota; kingdom Metazoa; phylum Chordata; order Testudines; family Cheloniidae; genus Lepidochelys; species Lepidochelys olivacea. The sequence goes on from NC_140411.1 coordinate 176,310,495, forward strand.
ATAAAATATCCAGGTATAAATGCTCAGAAGAAAGTGCCATTAGAATTCTTACTATAACAGCTGCTCGAGACCTGAAAGTGTCTTTTCGATTTAACCATAGCCCAAGGTTTACTTTAAACCTATGAATGCATCTTAAAGAAAGAAAAACCATAGGAAGCATTGTCCCATTGGACCGCAACAATCTATGAATATTTTTTTTCTTTATTACTGTGAGGAACTCTATATCATTTCAGCGGAAGGTTTTAAATGGTTGATAAACTGCAAGCCTTAAGTCACATGCACTTTTACTTAATATATCCCCCAAAATGCAGATTATGGGCAAGATTCTGGCTTTTAAAACCAGGAACATCCTGAAGGGCATGCAAAGATTCCTTGCTACGTTGAGAGACCCCAAGAGATTCCTTTGGTGGTTACCTGGCAATTTCATGCTGTAATGTCAGATGTCACCCCTTACAATGAGCAATGTCTATTAATCACATACCTAATGTAATCTCACCCTATCTATTCCTGCTGTCTTTTGACTAGCTAGTGTCTATGCGGGCACAAACTGGGATCACTGCCCATATTCATCAGTGGCTCTGTTCTTGGCCCCTGTGTGGCCCTCTCTCTTCCCTCCGTTGACTTCCACACAGCATAATATGATCTGTCCCTAAATGTATTTAATTATTTCCTTGGATTGCCAAATTTCCTAATTCGATGAGTGTGCCATGTGACCTTATATATTGTTGTTGCAGTTGTCACCAGATGGCACTGTTACAATATGAGCAAACATTCAGTCTTAGGAAGACCTGCTGTGTGGTGTTAGTTTGGAGCTATGCAGGGTTCTAGGTGGAAGGAGCTATATGCGCCGCAGGCATTTACTCTGTACTTTGGTTTCTGATTATATTAAATTCTCTGAGGATCGTTGCTCCCTAGGAACTAGGCACAGGCATCAGACTGATATTTCTGGAAAAAAAGGGATTGCCTGCATGCTGTTTGTGACCATCTAGCACTAGAATGCATGGGAAATAAAACAAGTTCCATTTAAAATATTACCAGACTCTGCATCACTGATTTCTCTTCCAATGGGAAACTGACCTGAGAGGCCCCAGACATCCTAGTACCACTCAAAAAAGGGGCAACGATACTTTTGCACACTCGCTCACCTTGTTGGAAAATAGTTTCTGGTTGTGTTTACTCAACCCCCCTACTTTTTATAACCGCAGATAAGTGACCTTTATCTCTCTCATATACTTTAAAGTAGGTGGCCAACTCCTGATCAGTATATCGTCTTGTAAATAGTAAGTGGTGGTATTAGCTCCACAGGCTCTGAAACTTCAGAGTCATTGAAGTTAGTTTAAATGGATAATCACCATGGTGATGTTGTTATTTATTATTTGTATGACCATTGCACCTAGGAGTCCTAGTAAAGGAACAGAACCCCATTGTGCAAGGTGCTATACAAACACCAGCTCCGTTTACGGTGCAGTGTGAACAGAATGGAAATCCCATGGAAATCCCCTTTAAAGGAACCACATTATTTGATCTACTTTCCCTTTTTCAGTGTATTTAAAAAAAATCAAATAGTGTTTTTACATGGCTTAATACAAAGGCCAAAATTACTAATTCTACTGCTTTTACTCTATGCACAATATGTATGCTTGGAGGCCTCCTTATGTGTTTTTACCTATCTCCAGCAAGTTTCAATAGATTCTTATTTTTAATATCTTGTAGTGATTTAACAGCTGTGTGTATTTGTCTGCATCTGCAAACTGAAAGTTTTATAATTTTGAGTACAGTATTTGGAGATATGCTGAGAGAGTTTCACTAGTCCTCAGTGTTAGGGGGCTTATTCCTTCACCCACTTACTTCCCTGGTCCTTCTCACATGAACAGAGAGCAACAATACCCGAAGTCCAAAGGTGCAAACAATTCAATGTTTATTGGGGTGAACTTCCAGCAAGCATGATTCCAGTTTCCTTCCTTAGTGTCCTCGTTCCCAGCTCTGACACCACAGAGCCTTACACCTGTGTCCTTGTTCCCATTCCTGCCCTTAGCCAAACATGATTCCAATTTCCTTACCCCCATTCCCTGTTCCCATTTCCACCTTTAGCAAAACATGATTCCAATTTCCTTACCCCTATTCCCTGTTCCCATTTCCCCCACCCACACACCCACCCACTCACTTCCTGATTGACTGCAGGCTATATCGTAAAACTTGAGTTCTGCTTAGCTGTACCTTAACCAATCATTTTCCTGAAATTTAACTAACCTATCCTAACATATTTTAACATGATTATGTAACCAATTATATACCACCACCTGAATTAGTTTACACCCAGCAAAATTAATTATACAGCAGACAGGAACAATCACAGAACCACACAGAGATTATACAGACAAACAATAGCAAAGTGGGAACTATAATGACAAGACAATACAGAAGTGAGGATTTCACATCCCAGCTATTGATAAGTGAGTTCTTGCCAGACAGGATGCTATCAAACTAAGTTTCCTTTTACATTTTCTAGGCACTTCCCTTTCTCTGGAGGTGACAGGCATTATCAGGACAGGATTGTACTCCTAACAGCCCAATAGCACCTTATTTCAATGTGACTAGTTTGGAATTTGAGGATGTGACTGTTCGCTTTCCAGCTTATGGCTGGCTCTGTTGCTTAGCCAAAGGCCTTAGCCTAAGAACAGGACCTCAGACTGTCACAGTAAGAGAAGGACCTTACACGGGCAGACAGTGATTTTGATTCTTTCTTTTATACCTCTAACTAGCCAAGTGATAAGAATACACCTAGATTCTTAAAGTACAGGCCTTTGCAGACAGGCCTGAATATCTATATCCTAACACTCAGGATTACTTTAAGCCTACACCTAACTGCTCATTCACGATTATGCATGTATAGCCTAATTATGTTTGATGTCATAATACCCCCCAAAGTGGTAGCTCTAATCATGGTGTTTCAGTGTAAAGGCTGATTGACTAGAGTAGCAATGAATGTCATTTTAGCAACTGCTGTTTTGGACGCAGCACACCTGATTATATGAACACTGATCCTCTGAATGACCAGGTATATGAACCACTTTGCTGCTGTTGAAGCCATCTTTCTGCTGCTGTCTGTGACTTCAGTCCTTCAGCTAATGTTAGTGGCTGTTCATGGTTGAAAAGACTGAGAGATTTGGTGGCTAATACAAGATACAGTTATCTTAACCAAAGAAAAATCAGGTGTGCTGCATAAATGTATTGCCATTTGTTATGTACGCTATATTGAACAATTAATTTACACCATATATTCTGTAACTTTGAGACATACAATTTTATTAACTTTCCCATTTTATGAACTCCCCAATTCCCAGTTAGTTGATAAAAATAAGGTTCTACTGTACAGGCACAGTGAAGCTACGTGCTAGTCATGTAGGTACACGGGATTGTTGTATAATAGTGACTATATAGATTTTTATTCTAGCCCAGTGGTTTTCAACCTGTTTTTTCATTTGCAGGTCCCTAAAAAATTTCAAAAAGAGGAGTGGATCCCTTTGGGAATCTTAGACATAGGCCACAGACTTTTTGTGGACCCCTTGCACATGGTCTGCAGACCCACCCTGAACACCACTTTTCTATCTCTATTTAATACTCAGAACCTGGCTAAAGATTCTGGCTTGCTAGCTGGGGAGCCCTCCTATCATCTCTTTTTTGGTGCTTCTCTCGTGGAAAGCTTTGCCATTACAAGGACAGTCCATATTTTAATATACCACAGATCTGTAGGAGAAATCAAATTTTTCCAATAATTTGCTATACAAAGACTTGATGCTAACGGTAAAAAAGAAATTGATCTGTCAGTCTGTACAAAGTGTAGATCCTTTACTGGATCATTAAGTAAGCAGGTCAGGACATTTCTGGGAAGGTGGCATTTTGTTATAAATGACTCTCTTCTTTAAATAATTTCCTCCCAAAACCATCTAATTCCTGACCACACCCACTGCATCTGCAAGTATATTCCCCTTTCCCCACAACCGAGCCAACAGAGTGCCATTTAGTAGCAAAAATATTATGGTTCTTAACTAGAATCAAAAGTCATCATTTAGTAATTTATAAAACTTTTCTTTGCATTATACATCTGTAATTTATATCTCTCTTTTACAATATAGAGACCCACTCATCAAGATCATTTTCTTTCTCCAAATCCTTCTCCATCTTTTCATCTGAATTGTCTTCTTATCAACCTCTTTTTCAGTCAAAATTGGGTATATCTTAAAAAATTAAACATTTTGTTCCAGCTTGCTACTGTGTCAACTCCTGAAAGAGCCAACCTATTTCTCTCCACTAACCAATATTCAGAACAACAAAGAATAGTATAATGGAAAAGATTTTGTTTGGTGTATTAGTGTTTCCCTTTTGGGAACACAGAGATCTAAAATGGAGACATGAAACATTGTGTCCTAAAATGAACCCCTGGAGCTAAAATCCCAGTCTTCGGTTTCTGGTGAAGATAATTATAAATAATGTAAGGATTTTTTTCCAGTGACTTTTATCAAAGTTCAACTTAAACGACCGTGTTTTGAAAAATATTTCAATACAACTATTTCATTGAGAATATTGAGATTCTATTTTATTTTTACCAAAATAATTATTTTTATATATTAAAAAGAGACAGACTCCCTGAGCCTGAGTGTCTACGCTGAAATTAAGCAGCCCTTTAGCCCAAGCTTCATGAGCCCAAGTCAGCTGGCATGGGACAGCCATGGGTGACTATGGGTATGTCTACACTGCCATTAGATTCTAAGGCCAGAAGATACCATTATGATCCTCTAGTCTGACCTCCTGTGTAACGCAGGCCATAGAACTTCCCCAAAATAATTTCTAGAGCATATCTTTTAGAAAACTATGCAATTTTGACTTAAAACTGATCAGTGATAGATAATCCACTAGAGCCCTTGGTAAATTGTTCCAGTGGTTAATTCCTCTCACTGATTTTTTTTTAATTACTCCTTATTTCCAGTCTGAATTTGTCTAGCTTCCAATTAATGGCAAAATATTCACTGACTTCAATGGGAACCATTGCTAAATTTCTTGGACAAAGAAAAGATTTGTCCCCTGAGGGAAAAGAAGTAGTCTTTAGTCAAGGAATAAGCAATACAATGGAGAAGTGAAGCAAAATCCAAAGAAGTACAGCAGTACTCAAAGTTTCAGAGGAAGTTCTGAAAGTCAAGGGTAAAAGCACCAAGGTGGTCCAGAATAAGTGGAAATTTCCTCACAGATTAAATATGCTGTATAAATGTTGGTTTGGCTCACTGTTGCTGAAGCAGAGTTAGAATAAAATAAGTGCTTATTTAACCTAAATAACTTCTTGTAAAAAGCACAAATTAAAGTTTCCAGAAGGATTATGAAATATGTTCAAAGGTTTTAAAAATCAATATTTCCTGGCTGGTTCTCTTTGTTTACTGCCTACAGTATTCCTCACTATTGACTCTTTCCATGTATTCATTCAATAAACGTTTGATCTTAAAAGAGAGAGAGAGAAAGAATCCAAACTTCTTTTATAATCTTGTTCACTTGCTTTATAAAATACCTACTGGGGCAAATATCTGTAAGAGCCACATATTATAAAGTTCTAAATCCATAAATTCTTTCAACAATCGTTTTAAAAGTTTACTTTTTCCCGAGTTACTGGCAGGAATGTCTATGTTGTAAGATTTTTGTTTTGTTTTTCTTTTTCCTTTTTGAACTAAAAAAGACATGAGGTGCTATGTATTGCAAAGAGTGAAAAGGATTTTAAAAGTACAACTTTTCCCTTCTTTTTCTTTTTCATGTATTCTCTTCCCCAGCTGCAATCAAGGCAGTGTTGTTCCACATAGCACTTGCATCATGCAGAGAGACGTGCTTCCCTTCACAAGTGGGATATAGAAATGTGCTGATCTAAGATAGAGGTTCTCAACCTTTTCCTTTCTGAGCCCCCCTCCCCACACACATACTATAAAAACTCCATGGCCCACCTGTGCCACAATAAATGGTTTTCTGCATATAAAAGCCAGGGCTGGCATTAGGGGGGAGCAAGCAGGGCAACTGCCTGGGGCTCCATTCCACAGGGGCCCCCACGAAGCTACATTGCTCAGGCTTCATCTTTAGCCCTGGGTGACAGGGCTCAAGGACCTGGGCTTCAGCACCATGTGGTGGGGCTTCAGCTTTCTGCCTGGGCCCCAGTGAGTCTAATGCTGGCACTTCTTGGAGGCCCCCTAGGGGGCCCCGGACCCCTGGTTGAGAACCACTGATCTAAGACGCTCATGTGGTACTACATAGTGTCTGTAACTCTAGAGCAGCTATTAGATATCTTCACAGTTTCTTATGAAGAAAAGGCTCAAGAGGAGTTCCCTGAAATTGTTGAAGCCCATTTCTGGTTTCACAAACTGACTGTATCATGATTTCCGAAAAGTTAGGAAGCTTTACATCCCAGAATTGATTTGTTTCCCTTTTGTGAATGTTTAATATGTACATTTCATGCAGAATAGAGTTTTAAACAGAGATGATTGTGTTGGGGACACTGGGGCATGGCCACTAGGTAACTCGAGGGGATGGAAGACCACGAGTGTCGATGAAGCCCCCTCGCACTAGGACCCCCTCCCACCTGGAGGCACTCGCAGCAGCTCTGCGTACTAGGCCCAAGTGTCCTTGCCCCCCCCGCCTGGAGGCACACACAGCAGTTATGCTGAGGATCTGCAACAATATGTTGCAGAATCAGACTGCCTGAAACTAAGCAAGGCCAAACAGGGCAGATATGGAAGAACAATGCTGAATAAAGCAGCTTTATGTATGGTTTAAGAAATGATACAGAGCACAAGGGCACTAGCTGGGAACTGGATTGGCTGGCTATATGGATACTTAGGGCAGCTTGCTATTGGATAAGTATGCTGGAAAAAAGGATGTATAAAAGCCTGTGTAACTTCCTGCTCTGTGTGCAGGATTTGAGATTTTATTCTCCCTGTACCTTTTTGCAGCTGCAAATAAACTTTTCTGCTTCTCCACCCCATTGTGATTATTGGGTGTAGCACACCGGGTAGCGAACCAACTTCAGCTGTTGTTTAGCCTCTCAGCACTGGGTGCCGGTAACAATTGTTAAATTATACTATTTTTTATATTTAGGCCCTACAAGTACAAAACTTCCTTTAGCATTTAGCTAGTTGTCCTTTTCTCTGTCAGCGATATGCCATATTCTGTCAATTAATTGTATGGCACTGAAATTTGAAAGTGGGTTGTTGCTGTTGTAACCACAAGGGTGACTTTTTTGTACCTGAGCCTCTTTTGAGGAAGACCTGGTAACAGCAAAGTTAAGGGTTATTCCCCTCACTCTTTCACAGAGCTCACATTCTTCCTTTCTCTCCTCCCCCTCCACTGGTGCACCCTGAAAATTGTAATTCATGGACTCAAAGCTGTAGTAACCACCTAGGAACAAACTTAGCTACCCCAGTTTGTGTTTGTATCAGTGCCTAGCTAGATAGAACACACCCTTTCCCTTTAGAACAACCACAGTAAAACTTTAAACAGTCAGTTCCAAACTGCCACTTGAGTCTGGTAACAAATTCTTCCAATCTTTTATCAAGTCTCCTTTGTCTCTCACTTCTCCTAATACCTGAAGAGGCAGGAACCTGACTAGGTGGTGGAGGAATTCCTCCTTCTATAGATTGGACCAGTGAATATCAATATCACTAATAGTGATGATGAACAAACAAGAATAGGTGGTGAAGCAATTCCTGCCAGTATAGACTCATCATCATTACTATAGGTGTCATCAATGTTCTCTGATCCAAGGTGGAAAACCACATTCTCTTCCTCAGCTGCTGGCTGATTAGCTACAGACAATATTGAAATGTTCCATTTCTTTCCAGATATTAATACAGCAGAATCTCCTCCGATTTCTGTTATCTGCAAAGGACATGAATACCTTGAACATCCCTTTTTGACTCTGTAGGGCAGTTTCACACAAACAAAATCTCCAATTTGAAACTTGGAGAATCTACGTACTGTCTGTATTTCTCCCGTTTGCTCTTAACACATTCACAAATAGTTTTCATCAGAAGGTCTGGCTGAAAAATGACAATGTGTGAGCCCTTCACAGGTCCTATATTAACTCTGTCATCTTAACAGTTCAAAAGATGATACTCCTGTAGTTTAGTGTGGAGTGGTCCTGAAAGTAAACAGCATTTCATGTAAAGTTTCCCCCCCCCCTGGTCTCACTTGCAAAGTGCTAAGTTGCAGACTTTCTTTCACTAGTCTGTTTTCTCAACCAGACCATTAGTTCTTGGACTGTATAAAGAAACCATTTTGTGTTTTGATACCATTGCTACTGAGGTAGTGTTACATTTCAGCAGGGTCAATTGCTTTTAATTGTCAGTTACCAATTTATTGAGAAATCCTTCCAATAAATCCAATGATGATATTAACTGAATCATTGTCTATTTCAGTGGAAACCTTCCCACTGAATGTAACTTCCGGCTACTTTGAATAGTAGTTTGATATTACTATGCCAGTGTAACTGGCTCATCCTCAAATGGTCATATTATGTCAAGAGCAAGTTTCTCCCATAAACAGTTGGGATAGTCAACTGGTGTGAGAGGGATGCTAAATGTTTTCTGTGAGTTTTCATTACTAACACAAGCCATATCATTCTTGATTCTTTCCTCAACCTGCTTGTCCATCCCTGGTCACCAGAAGTCTTGTTGCAGTAGTCTTTTGGTTAGATCATCCCCAGATGTCCTTCCATATGCCAGGTGAATTCTCTCAGAAGTGTAGGCACAACCAGATGGTCAATTCTCAAATCCCTTCATTTACAAGGGACAGCTCATGTGAAACTTGTCTACGTGGTTGCAAGTGTTCTGGTGTCATAGTCTTGTCATATCATCTGTTGACTATATAAGTCTTTAGATACTGAAATACCTTGTCTTATTTCATAGCTGTTCTCTAATTTAAAACTGATCACTCTTTGATTTGTAGCTGAGATTTGTGCAATGACCATTTCTTCGTCATCTTTCTCTCTTGCACCCTTATGATAAGGTATGGGCAGGTAAGGCAGACAATCTGCAGTGGTGTTCTTGGTACCTGAAAGATGCACCATATGGAAATCAAGGTCCATTAGTATGGTGGCCCATTTGGCAATTCCTGGTGTTGCTTGTCCTGAACCTCATGTAGAGAATAAAGCTGAAACAGGTTTGTGATCAGATCTTAAGATAAATCACCTACCCCACAGCTCAGTTCTGAAGTGTCTTATGCCCAGGAATATGCTATAGCTTCTTTCTTAATGACAGAATAGGATTTTTCCAGGGTTCAAAAAAATGTAATAGTGAGTTCTCATCCATTTTTTAGCCGAGTCAAGACATCACCAGCATCTGTTGTGATCATTGTTGCTTCTCAGAATCAAGAGGGCTAAAAGCCAGGCTGTTGGAAATTGCATGTTTTATCTTGTTCTAAGTTCTGCCCCACTGTCACGGGTTGGATCACAGAACCCCCCTGGGAGTTGCCACTTGATGTGCCAAGACTACTTCTGCTCCTGCTTTCCTGCCCTGTCAGCTTCGGACTTCAGTGCCCTGCCTGGTTTGAGCCAGACCCGCTAGCCTGCTGCAAACCCAGAGCCAGGTCTGAACCACGTCCCCTAACAGCTGTAGGCTTAATTGAAAACAACTTAAGAAGTGTTCCTGTCCTTGACACTCAGATGCCCAACTCCCAATGGGGTCCAAACCCTAAATAAATCCATTTTACCCTGTATAAAGCTTATAAAGGGTAAACTCATAAATTGTTTGCCCTCTATAACACTGACAGAGAGATCTGCACAGCTGTTTGCCCCCCATCTCCAGGTATTAATACATATCCTGAGTTAATTAATAAGTAAAGAGTGATTTTATTAAATATAGAAAGTAGGATTTAAGTGATTCCAAGTAATAACAGACAGAACAAAGTGAATTACAAAGCAAAATAAAATGAAATATGCAAGTCTATGTTTAGTACGGTAATAAAACTGAATACAGATAAAAACCTCACCAGTTCCAGTAAACGTTCTTTTACACACTAGCCTCCTTCTAGTCTGGGTCCAGCAATCACTCACACCCCCTGTAGTTACTGTCCTTTGTTCCAGTTTCTTTCAGGTATCTTTAGGGGTGGAGAGGCTCTTTCTTCAGCTAGCTGAAGACAAAATGGAGGGTCTCCCAGGGGTTTAAATAGACTTTCTCCTGTGGATGGAGACTCCCTCCTCTCTCCTATGCAAAGTCCAGCTACAAAATGGAATTTTGGAATCTCCTGGACAAGTCACAGGTCCATGCATGACTGAGCTCCTAACCAGCCAAGCCACATTCCTGGGAAAACCCACATGTGGATTCTTGTCTCCAAGTTCATTGTTTCTTGATTGGGCACTTACTTGATTGGGCTTCTTGATTGGGCACTTACTGAAAATAGTCTTTTCTCAGGAAGCTGATCAACTGCTTCACTAAGACCTACTTAAAATCAAACAACTACGCAGCCAATATTCATAACTTCAAATACGAAAAATGATACATGCACAGAAATAGGATGAATAGATTCAGTAGATCATAACCTTTATATAGATATGTTACATGGCATATGGAGCATAAAACATATTCCAGTTCCATAAAACATATATCTGACACAACTGGAATATACACACATTCATAAGCATATTTCCATAAAGCCTTATGGGGGGCTCCGTCACAATGTACTTGTGGGAGTTGTCCAGATCGCCTGAATGGTGGTAAGTTGAGGATAAATCAAGGGTCTTAAAGACTCTCTTGCATCCCTTAAGGTGAGTAGCATATTGCTGATGTTGGTTAGAGGATGTCACTCCACAGTAATGTCAGAATTTAGATCTCTCAAGTCCACATGTGTGCACAGCACCATTAGGCATCCTGGCAAAATGGATCAGAAATCCATTCTGATGAATCCGCTGGTTCAATGATATCTGTTTTGCATACTTTCAGAATCTCCTCCTTGAGCTGTTGCCTCAGTGCAATTGGTGTCTCTTACACTTTATGCTCTATAGGCATCACATTGTGTTGTGTGGTTTTGGTTTTTTTGTTTTGTTTAAAGCCGGATGTTGTGCTTGAACTCTTTTTTTGGAAGAACCTGTGGTATAAGTGAAAACTTCTGAAAAGTCAGAGTTGATTCCTGTTTATAGCCTATCCTCAGTTTTCAGGTCAGGTTCTGTACTATTCAGATCTAATGTCATCTGAAGATCCCTTTGAGCCCATCCTAAAACAGAAACTCCCTTTTGGGGAAAAATAGATTTTTTTCCTCTTGGGCATTATGGCCTTTGTACTTTAGGGTAGCTGTAAAATAGCCATTGATGGGGATGGGAGATCCACCATACCCTCTTGGGTATATGTCTGGAGGGTGCAACTCAGATTCGGAGCTGGCCAATACCACAATGTAGAGTTAGTTGGGAATTTAGAGTGTAAGGCAAACCAGAATCTGTTAACATCCTCATTTCATTGTCATTGACTTGCACTTGGCAGTATGGAGTGGTGTGGTCCTATCACAATCCATTTGTTGGATGGTTTGTTTGGTTTTCTCCAAGTTAAGACCTTTTTTTTTCATGAAGAGTTGTTCATGAATCTTGGACCTGGTCATTTTTATGACAATTTGATCACTGATCATTTCACTTGTGAAATTTGCAAATTCACAGGTTGCACTAAATTCATGCAATACAGCTATATAGATTTCAACAGGTTTATGAGGCATCTGTACTTTAGAAATAGAATTTGAGGCATTCAGCAACAATATTTAATATAGGATTAATTAAAATGATCATACCAGGGATTGGAGGGCATGATATGGAGTCACATTTTGCGGTAAGTAGGTAACGGGGGAGATTCTTGAAGAAAAATTGTTGCCCTTCAGAACCAAGGCAATGAAGCAGTAAGACTTTCTGCTTTTCTGGAGTGTAAGTAGAAGTTTCTATAGCAAGCATATAGCTGCTGAAGTAAGACTTTCATTGCTCCCATGTGAGCAGAGTATCTCTTAGGGTATTCATGAAAAGCAGCAGAGGAAGAACTTGCATCATTCTAGTAAGTGTGGAAGCAAGCTGGAGATGTCTGATAACTTGAGGAAGAAAGGTAGTGAAGAAATGCTGGTCACAGAAATTGCTGACTGACCCTGTAAAACTGTTTGTGCTGCACTTGAGGTACTCAGAACTTCAGAGGAACATGGCATCTGGAAAAATGTCTCTCCTCAGCAAGCTGAAGTTGCAGCTAGAAGCAGGCTTTATTTAGGCTTATGGAATTTGCCTAGGAGCAGCAGCAGGCCACAGCAGCAGGAATCATGAGGCCCTTGGGTAAGTTAGTTTTCTCTTTCTCTATGGTTCTTACATGCTCATTGCCATTTTATTTTGAAGAACCCCTTTTGAAGAAGATTTGTGAAGCTTGATAACAGCAATTCCCCTCATTCTTTCACAGAGCTCACATTCTTCCTTTCCTTTTCCTCTTTCTCCTCTCTCTCCTCTTCCTTTCCTATCCTGGGAACTGTAGTTTCTGGACTCAGACTACAGGAAACACCTAGGAACAAACTTACAAATACAAACTGGGGTAGCTATCTGCAGCTAGGTGGATACAACAACAGTCCCTCTTGTCAATCACTTACATTGTCAGAAGTAGAGCTGGGTGAAAAATTATTTTTTTCAGTTTGTTGGGAATTCTGCGGGGGGGAAAGCTTGTTTTTTAGGTTGGACCAAACACTTTTTTTTTGTTTTAGTTTTAGTTTTTAACATCCTCATTTTAACGGCAAATCAAAAAGCCAAAAAAAAAAAAACACATCAGGTTGGTCACAATGAAACAGTCTCCATCTGACTGACTGAATTTTATATTTGGTTTCAAGATATCTTCTCAAAATGTCTTGGAAAGGAAGTCCAGGTTCACAAAATGGGAGGAGGTGGTGAAGGTGCCTCCCCTAATAGCCTTAGCCCAGTAGTTAAAGAACTCACCTGGGAGACCCAAGTTCAATCCCTTTTCCACTACAGGCCAAGGTAGAGAATGGAACCAAAGTCTCCCACATTCCAGAAGAGTGCGCTAACCACTGGGCTGAAGCTTACAGGGGAGGCAATGGTGGCACCAGAATCTCCTTCGCCTTCCTGTTTTGTGAATCTAGTCCTCCTTTCCAAGCCACTTTGACAAAATGCCTTGAAAACTCAAAACTTTTTTTTTTTTAGTTGGATCGAAACAAAATACTTTGTTTCAACATTAGAGAAACACTTGTTTGGGGGTTGAAACTATTTGGCAAACAGTTTCAGTTGACACTAAACTGTTTATTGGCTTTAAAAAAAAAAATATTGCCCAGCAGGGGCTATTCACTTGAGTGAGAAAGCCAAAAGACTACAGGAATCAATCTCAAGTATAATAAGCAAAATCTTTAGATGCCTTTTGGGAATCAAATTTGATGAAAAGGAGATGAAAGGTGGAGATAGGGAGCTAAAGGACAACAGAAACAAAGTGGGGAAAGAAAAGAAAATGAATTTCTCAAGGAAACAACTTCCACATTATACAAGATCTTATGTCATAGGGGCCATGTGAAATGTAGTGCCACATTTTCCAAATGGCACTCAAAATCTGCAAATCACCATGTTAAATTTGAGTACTAAAGGAATTTAATGCCCTTTCTTATGCAGTTGCCATCATTTCTAAGTCTAGGGTAAAAAATATCTTACTATGCATATATTACAAAGATTGTATTAACTTTCTTTTCATCTTGTGAATATGTTAAATGCACTAATTTTATTTTTAGGATTTGAAGCTTACTGTCCACCTGCAGTTTTAAGGTGAATCACAAAGTCATTATTTCTTTTAGAACCACTGTATTAGCTATAGAACATTTATTTCTATATAAAAAGAATGCCATACAAATACTAGATATCTGTCTTACCAACTGAGTCTGTTTCTGCTAAACATTATATGTTTCTTCAATGAAATGGAAAACGCTTTTACCCTATTTGATCTTTTTTAGACTATTCTCTGTGGCCCAATTGATTTCTCAACATCTTTTTCTTTTTTAGAAGAATATGTCAGCTCTCAAGTGTCCACTAGTTCTTTTTATCTGATGTGGCCTCTTTAAAACCCACAAGCATGTCTAGGTTATCAAATCTCCTTTAAAATGCTGCCATTCATCTGTTCAGTTTAATGCGTGCTCAGTAGGGAGTTACTATATTGGCGAAAGGCTATGCTACACTGCAGCTTAGAAAATGAGAAAAGAAAGGCAGGCAGGCCCAGGCTAACTATAGCATTAGCTTTCCCTCAGCCTACAATACATCAATAGAGCATCAGACCTAATCATGTTTTATATACCACAGCAAATAGTAATCAGATATTTATTCAGCAAGAATACTGTTTAGTCCTTTGAGTATTTGCTATTCTTCTCACTCTTAAACATGATTTATAGTGATTGCCCATTAATCTTATTATGCACTTTCTCTTCACTTTTAAAACTCTCCATGCTGTGAAAGATAGAGGGTTGGGGGAGGGGGAGGTGAACTTTTTGCCTGAAAACTGCAAGGCGTGGTTCTTAACTTATCACACAGAACATCATACATTAAGTATAAATAGATTTATGTTGCCTGTTCTGTCAGTGAATATTTTTAGAGTTATATATGTATTGATTAACTAGTGATGCAAACTTACCCTTTTTCAGTGTTCAATTGACTGGATCCACTTTGTACTTGTTAATACCTAATTAAATCTCAAGGCAGTAAAATTTGCTTTCAGTTCATATTCAGTTCATAGGCAGTTTGCTTTCATCCTCAATCTGTAAGAGGGGGGTCTAAATACTATGGGAACACAAGATCCAGAGCTAATTGCCTGTAAATATTGAGGAAAATCAGTATGTGTTAGGATTCCTACAAAATAGGTAAGCAACTGCAGGAAGCAATATCACATACAACAGATACACAATAGTGTTAATGTGTATGGTCTATCGTGAAGGGCATTCTGTCAGTTCAGTAATGAGTGTAGTCTTTGAACATAGATGAGCTGGAATTGAGAGACATATTTTCATGTATTTCCTGCATTGCTGAATTAACTGCTTATCTCCACTGGGCCATGTAAATATGGGAGGCTGACGATGGAAATCAATGTATTGGTTATTGAACATTTTTCATTTATGCCTGTCCCACCATCAGAATTCATTATTCATTTTTAAAATAAAATTAAGAGGCTTTTTCATTATTTTTTTTTAAAATTCAATTAGGATTAAAATATTTGCATACATTACCCTTTGCCGTTTTTGTTTAGTGTAACTTGTTGACTCTATTTTAGTGTTTGAAAAATTATCTTTTGTTTCCAAAATTTGCAACTAGAAGTAATGGTAGTGATAAGTGACATGGCATAAAACTAAACAATTCTTGGACAGAGATTTGGTCAGATTGGTTATGAATTACACCCAGGTTTATCTTTTGTCTTTGAAAAGTCAATAATGAACTAGAGAAAACTGAACTAGCTAATCCTCAAAGTCTGAGTGCTTACACCTAAAACATAAAATAATTCCTAGTGACTTTAACTTTAACCTAGGACTCAGGAGACCAGGGTTTAGGTCCTTGCTCTGCTGTAGGCCATTCTCTTTGCCTCTCTTTGTCTTACTTCCCTGTCTATAAAATAGGAATAATAACACTTCCCTGTCTCACAGGGTTATTGGAAGGATAAATACAATAGATTGTGACATGCTCAGATACTATAGTAATGGAGGCCATATACTCATAGAAAATAGATAGAAACTGTATTGAGTTGTATTCTAGCTATCTCTGAACCAGTGGGCTTTTTTTCTTCTTTATCTGCAACTGGGGGGTGGGGCGGAGAAGCAAGGAGCTTAACTACATTTCAGTCCTGTGTATTCGGCCCTGTAAAGGAAACAAAACAACCCTGCAATAAGAACATTCTGATTTACAAAACATAAAACATTTTTCTCATTACTATTGATTACTCTAACTCCCAAATTTTCTCTCAGCCTTCCATTTCTTAGTGATATGTTCAAGAAAGTGTCTCTCATTTTTCCAATCACATTTAGCACAGCACTATCACCTGTCATTATCAATATGAATTTTGTCCTCTTTTGCTTGTATTCATGGCACTCCTTTCTATATAGTTAATGACTTCTTCCTTTCTGCTGATAAAAGCATGTTCTCAGTCTGTGATTTATGTGCAGCCTTTGACACTGTAGATCTTCCCATCCTCCTGTATCAACGCCATAGTTATGCTGACATCTGGTTTCCTTTTGTCATGATTCCCACAGGGCTCAATTCTCAACAATGAACTCTTTTGTGATCTTGGTCGCAGACAACTAACTTCACTGTCACTTTTATGCTGATGGAACTCATCTGTACTTATCCTTTGAGACCTTTAAAGATTCCCCTCTTGCCATTTTTTTGCCTATCCTCATCAAATAGCTTATAGTTTCATTTTATCATCCTGCAATTGGATAGCTTAAAGAGAGGTGCTTCTTTTGCGCAAGAAGGACAATCTCTCTCCTCTTGATTCAGGCCTTCCATTTTGCCTCCAGTGGCATCATTTTTCCCCCGAACTAGCTTCTCTCACCTTCTGCCATGGAAGAGGATAGGGGGAGAATGGATTGGAGGACAGAAAATTGATTTGAGGAAACTAAGAGGGGGGAAAAAATGAATCGGGTGGGGGAAGGACAATGACTGAATGGGAAGCCTTGGAGAGGTATGAGTGTGGGTAGAGAAATAGCTGATTGAGGAGTCAGAGAACAAAAGTTGAAAATGGCTTGATTGTGGACAGAGAATTAGTGGTGGCAAGGTATGTGTAAAAGGAGTGATTGGGGGAAATGCTGGGAATGTCAGAGGACTCATAGAGGTGAGACTGGACAGATGGTCTGAAAGCTGCAAAGGCTGCACTGGGGTGTGAGTAAAGGCAGAAGATGGATTGTGATATTGATCATGGGGTCTGAGGAGGGAAATAATTTTATCCATAAACCATGGGATGTGGCAGTGCAGATGATCATGAGAAGGTGACCTGATAGATTAAACTCCACAGCCCTCCGCCCCCCGCCCCTCCCACACACATGGGATGCGGAAGAATGTAATCTGCAAAATCCCACAAACAGGAGGTCTTGGCTGGATAAAGAAGTGGAAACACAGAGTACATTATATTGAATCAACTCACTCCTGCTGCGTCTGCCTTTCTTCCATCTCATTCTCCCCCCAAGTTCATTTCCAGTGCAGATATTCAGCATCCCCCCCACACACAGTGCTGAATTTAAAGGGAAGTAACACTTTAGGAAGCTGTGCAGCCAGCTTCCTATGTATGGTGCTCATCACTTTAGGAAGCTGTGCAGCCAGCTTCCTATGTATGGTGCTGAACACTGTATGTGATCAGAGCAAGGTTGGAGAAGCCTTCTCACCTAGCTGGCTTTTCATCAGCCCCATACATGCCAGTACCCCCTAATCAGGACCCCAAATTAGCCTTATTTGCCATGATCATAAAACTTGAAAAGTACATGTTTTATTAGAGATTCTCACTGGTAAATTTGAACATGCCCATAGTGCTTCCAAGAGAGGCAATGTGACTGACTGGGTAGGACATTGGGCTGAGAGTGAAGGGACCTAGATTCTAATCCTGGCTTCACCACTGATCTGTTGTGTGAAGTCACTTCACCTTTCTGCCTTTTAGTTTTCCCATCCTTTATATGTCTTATTTAAATGGTCAGCTCTTCAGAACAGAGACTCTCTCTTAACTCTGTTTGTCCAGTGCCTAGTCCAATGGGAGCCTTGGTCTCAGTTGGAACCTCTGGGTTGCTACTATGATGTAAATAATATAAACTTACCTGGGTAGTTCTTTGGAAGCTCTCCTGTGGGTCTACTCATGTTAGCCAGCACTATGCCTGATAGTGTTTGCAACACTGATCTTTCGGCATTTACTCTTCTGAAACTGCACTCTTTGTCCTACCAAACTTCCTGCTGATTTCGGTGGAGATTTTGGATGCCCAAGGAATGCAAGATAAGCACAAACAGAAATAATTTATTTCTGCACTTTTTTCAAATGTGATTTATATAACCCCCCTTTCTCATCTCTCAAAATAATGTAATTTATTTTTAAATAGATACTGAATCCTAATCACACTGTTGTGTCAATGGATTCACTCTAATGCGTTCATTTTCCTTAGAACATTTACATGAAAATAAAAACCTTAATATTCTTTAAGTTGAATCCCTTTTGTTTTTTAAACAATGTTCTTTGTTATACTAAACTATTAACACTTAAAGAAAGAAAAGTTTTATTCATTGTGTCATTTTTTACATATTAAAGATTTATTCCAAAAATATTGTAATATTTCTCTCTACAGTATCTTTCCTATGCTGTATGCTGCAATCCTTTTCCAGAAAGCAATTAGATTATTAGAGACCCTTCAAGAGGAAAATGAAGCAAGTAGCTGTTGGTTTATTTTTAATGGCTTTTTGAAAGAAGTATTTTGCTAAGCTTAACAAAAACCTTATCTCCCTATCTCCTTCATCATGATAGCCTCTAGTAAATATCTATTTATGTGCTAAACTAAAAAGACCTCAACAAAGGATCTTCTTTGTATTTCTCATACAAAAGTGTGCTATACATCTGGGGATAGATAACTGAGAGGAAATGTCTCATAAAACTCTATATACATTTTCCATGATTATTTAGCTTTTCAAAATAACTTTGACTCAGTCACATTGGGAATTTTCATTGTACAATAAGATACTTCAAGGAGTTCAACATGGGCACTATTATCTTCTACTAGAATTGGAGTCAATACTGCATATGCAGACTGTATCTTATCTGACAGGGTAGCAGAGAGTAAAAGATATTGATTTGAAGGAATGCTTGGGGGAGTGACATTTGCAGTACAATGGATTAAGTTTAATGAGAGGGCTTACTACTTGTCAATAGAAGGCTTAACCATATCCCCATGTTGGTTAAGCATTATTGTTAAAATAAATTAAAGTAGATTAAATGATTTATTGACCACCTACAAATGTCTTAAAGAAGATAAACTTTTCTCTCCCTGATGTAAAATTGTTGTCAATATTCTTAATAAATGTTTCTTATTTCTTTAAAAAAGCCCCCAAACAGTAGTTTCTCAGTTAGTGGAACACCACTTCTTTTAAAAGTATTTATAAAGCACTTTGAATATAGTTATAGTGGCAAAGATGTACAATATTTTAAAAGAAAAAAATGCATGCCCAAAATATTAGACATCTTCATAAAATGTAAACATTTTAACATGGTCACAACTTCTTCAGTAGTAAGTAAATTGAAGTAAGCACATTCTGGGTAACTGGGCCATAAGAAGAATAGTAGTTACTCCATCACTGTGTATTATGGGGACCTTTGCATCTTCCCAAGTATCTGGTACTGGACTATGTATTTAGTGTACATAAATTCCCAATTTCCTGTTAAATGTACACTAAATACATATTGCTCTTGGAGAACATAATTCAAGGACTTGATTACAAGAGGCTTATTGAAGTTCTTTGATTTCATTGTTAAAGGCCCATAATGGGAAGTTGGTGTGTGCAGAACCAGAGATTCTGGGACAAGTTCTGTTCTTAAGTTAGACCAGCATGAATCTTGAGCAATTCCATGGACCTCATAGTGTAAATGAGAACAGAATATGGAAGAAGAGGGTTATATACAATACTTGGTTTGGTATTGCGTGGTTCCCAAAGTGGAGGGTATGCAAAAATCTCATCTGTAGGATCAGCCTCCAAAGTTACCGATTCTAAGGTAACTTAGAATTACCTTAGATTGGCAGGCAGTGATCGATCCAGCGGGGGTCGATTTATCGTGTCTAGTCTAGATGTGATAAATCGACCCCCCGAGCACTTTCCCGTCGACTCCTGTACTCCACTGCCACGAGAGGCGCAGGCGGAGTTGATGGGGGAGCGGCAGCATTCGACTCACAGCGCTGAACACACCACGGTAAGTCGATCTAAGTACATCAACTTCAGCTACATTTTTCACATAACTGAAGTTGTGTAACTTAGATCGATCCCCCTCCAGTGTAGATCAGGGCTAAAAGACTTATGAAGAAGGATCAACTGGCTATTTCTTGAAGTGACTGTTGCAATAAGTGCAGAGGAACTCTGTTAAGGTAAAACAAATACAAGGATACTCAATGCACAACAAAAAAGAAGCTGTGTGTTGTTTTAATAACTCTCTCCATTAAAACAAATGTTTTCTTAATTACTAAGAAACCCTCTAACATTATCAGCACAATTTGTTAATTTTGGATCTGTAATATTTTTTTCACTTGTAAACCTTTCCCCAAAACAGAACAATAAAGCATGAATAATAAGTCTAATGAAAATACATAAGTAATACTGGCTACAGTCTTGTTGTAATATTAGCAATGAGAGGTGCTACCTACTGTTTTGTTTATATTATGCAGATCATTATCATCTAGCACAACACAACAGATAATGATATCGTTCTCTACCACCTTAATTATGTCTTTTTGACATAAAAGAAACTATGTTAACACTCTGCTGATTAATTGTACTAATTAATACTGTATGGGTTGTTTAAAATCACTGTGGTTAAAATAGCAAACATATCATTTATTAAAATTGATACTAAAACATGTAAAAATAATCCCTCTGTCTGTCAGATGTGCATATTTAAAGGCTGTGTTTTTTGTTTGTTTTTAGATGCATGTGCAAATTACTGCAATAATATCTGAGTCTAGAAAGCTCTGATTTTTTTAAAAGTTTAAAAATAGTATCCTTTTACTTTTAAATACAGCTTTAGGTACCAATATGTTCAGTCTCTATAGGGTTTATTGTTCTTTTCTTTCTTGGTTATATGTCTCCAGAGTGCCTAGCCTACCCCTAGGCTGTTCGAAAATAAGTTCTGTGAGATTTTTGGTTCTTGCCAACCCAGCATCTCCTCTTTGACAAATCAGTCACTCTGTAGATAACTCCTTTTGCTTTTCTATCACTTTTTTTTTTAATTGGAGTTAGGTAAATTACTTATTTCCCCATGAAAAGGTAGTATTTTGTGAAGTAGAAAAATTAAATTGAATCCAGATTAAATGAAACAAGAGGTGTATTCATTACAAGATACCACAGATTACACATTACAAGATACCTGAGACAAAAGGAGCTTAAATCTTAACTTCACCAATCAGCATACTATCCAGAGGTCTGGTGAGGCAATTTTACTACGTTGTTTACAAAAACTAAAAAGGTTTATTTAAGGCTGTCATAAATATAAAGGGAAGGGTAAACCCCTTTGAAATCCCTCCTGGCCAGGGGAAAGCTCCTCTCACCTGTAAAGGGTTAAGAAGCTAAAGGCAACCTCGCTGGCACCTGACCAAAATGACCAATGAGGAGACAAGATACTTTCAAAAGCTGGGAGGAGGGAGAGAAACAAAGGGTCTGTGTCTGTCTGTAGTCGTCTTGGCCGGGGATAGACCAGGAATGGAGTCTTAGAACTTTTAGTAAGTAATCTAGCTAGGTATGTGTTAGATTATGATTTCTTTAAATGGCTGAGAAAAGAATTGTGCTGAATAGAATATCTATTTCTGTCTGTGTATCTTTTTTGTAACTTAAGGTTTTGCCTAGAGGGGTTCTCTATGTTTTTGAATCTAATTACCCTGTAAGATATCTACCATCCTGATTTTACAGGGGGGATTTCTTTATTTCTATTTACTTCTATTTTTTATTAAAAGTATTCTTGTAAAAAACTGAATGCTTTTTCATTGTTCTCAGATCCAAGGGTTTGGGTCTGTGGTCACCTATGCAAATTGGTGAGGCTTTTTATCCAACATTTCCCAGGAAAGGGGGGGTGCAAGTGTTGGGAGGATTGTTCATTGTTCTTAAGATCCAAGGGTCTGGGTCTGTAGTCACCTAGGCAAATTGGTGAGGCTTTTTACCAAACCTTGTCCAGGAAGTGGGGTGCAAGGTTTTGGGAAGTATTTTGGGGGGAAGGACGCGTCCAAACAGCTCTTCCCCAGTAACCAGTATTAGTTTGGTGGTGGTAGCGGCCAGTCCAAGGATAACGGGTGTAATATTTTGTACCTTGGGGAAGTTTTGACCTAAGCTGGTAAAGATAAGCTTAGGAGGTTTTTCATGCAGGTCCCCACATCTGTACCCTAGAGTTCAGAGTTGGGGGAGGAACCTTGACATGGTGGCACAGTGGTGGGATTAACCTGAAATCATTTGAGATCCAGCTGAGATTTTTTGAACTAGAAATACAGATTTTAAAAAGGAAATTTTTTTTTCTTTGGAAAGAAAGTCCAGAAAGCAGCTTTGAAACTGAAAGCAGCTTGGTTTCTCTCTGCTTTGTGGCCAAGCAGAGACAAAAGGGGATTATCTTGTGAATTGCAGGTTTTCTTTGCCTGGAGGCAGGGTACTTAACTCCTGCAGGGAAATTCACAGTCTTCCAACCCAGAGGTTTTTTTTTTTCTTTTCTTCCTAAAAGTAAATAGGGGGGGTGTGCTCTACCCATTTGCCTGGAGACAAAAGTGGCAGGGTTTTTTTTAGGATTTTGATTTTTTTTTGTTTTGTTTTAAAAGGAGCACAGGTTTGAAAAGGATTTTTTTTTCTTTGGGCTGGGTAAGCAGGTTTCCAAGTAGTTGGAGGTTTTTTGCTTTAATTTGGGCCCAGAGCAGAGACAAGGGAATTGTCTTTTTCTGTAGGCTGACAATCACTATGAGAGAATAGGTATTCTATTCCAGCACAGCAAAATTTTACAGCCAAGTTTTGTTTGTTTATTTCTAAACCTCGGGTGTAAAGTTAGTTAAAAAACAGAGAGGTTAGAATGACCAAATCCTCAGCTAGATTACAGCTGGAATTAGCCAAATTTCAGGCTGAGGAAAAACAAAGGGAACATGAAAGACAGATAGAACTTATGCGGCTGGAGAAGGAGGTACAGGAGGCTGCCCACAAGAGGGAAATGGAGGCAAGGAAGCATGTGGAGGAGGAGAAGGAAAAAGAGAGGAAGCATGTGGAGGAGGAGAGGGAAAAAGAGAGGAAGCATGTGGAGGAGGAGAGGGAAAAAGAGAGGAAGCATGTGGAGGAGGAGAGGGAAAAAGAGAGGAAGCATGTGGAGGAGATGGAGAGGATAAAGGCCCAGCAGAATATACCAACAAACCCTAGCAATCCTTCTCCAGGTACCACTTCCCATCCCAGAAAGTTCCCCACCTACAAGGCAGGTGATGATACTGAGGCCTTCTTAGAAAACTTCGAAAGGGCCTGCCTTGGGTACAACATCTCTACTGGCCAATACATGGTAGAGCTGAGGCCGCAGCTCAGTGGACCCTTAGCTGAGGTGGCAGCTGAAATGCCTAAAGAACATATGAACAAGTATGAACTGTTTAAATCCAAGGCGAGAGTCAGAATGGGGATAACACCCGAGCAGTCTCGTCGGAGGTTCCGAGCCCTAAGGTGGAAACCAGACATGTCATTTACCCGACATGCCTACCACATTGTGAAACATTGGGATGCCTGGATATCAGGAGCAAGTGTTGAATCTCCAGTAAATTTGCCCTTCCTAATGCAACTGGAACAATTCTTAGAGGGTGTTCCTGAGGAAATAGAAAGATACATCCTAGTTGGGAAACCCAAAACTGTAATCGAGGCAGGAGAGATTGGAGCCAGATGGGTGGAGGTGGCAGAGAAGAAGAAACCTGGTCGCAGTTGGAGCGGAGACCAGAAGGGACCACCCCAGACCACACCCTATTACCGGGGGCCGCCCAAAGCCCCACCTACCTCCCAAAGAACCCTCCAGACCCCTTATCGTCCCACCACCCCGTTCTCCAGCAACCCTCCTCGCCCCAGTGACCCGTCAGCTGGACGATGTTTTAAGTGTAACGAGCTGGGGCATGTAAAGGCCAACTGCCCCAAGAACCCCAACAGATTACAGTTCATTGCACCGGAATCACACCAGAGGTCCACAGGCCCAGATACCTCCCAGATACCCTTGGAGCGGAGGGAAACTGTGAGTGTGGGCGGGAAGAAGGTCACCGCGTGGAGGGACACCGGAGCACAAGTGTCAGCTATCCATGCTTCCTTAGTGGACCCCAATTTAATCAACCCAGAGATCCAAGTGACGATTCAACCCTTCAAGTCCAACTCTTTCAATTTGCCTACAGCCAAGTTGCCTGTCCAGTACAAGGGCTGGTCAGGAATGTGGACTTTTGCAGTCTATGATGATTATCCCATCCCCATGCTGTTGGGGGAAGACTTGGCCAAGCATGTGAAGCAGGCCAAGAGGGTGGGAACGGTCACCCGCAGCCAGGCTAAACAAGCCGTGAGGCCTAGCTCTGTTCCGGAAACTTCTATCAGGACCCGGTCAGAGGTGCTGGACCTGGACCCCAGCCCAATGTCTGCAACAGCAGTAGTGGATCCAGTCCCAGAGACCCAGACGGAACCAGTCCCAGAACCGGAACCAGCCGAACAACCAACACCAGACCTCGTGTCAGCACTGAATCCAGTACTTACAACCTCAACACCAGAGGGCCCCACCGAACCTGAACTGGCAGCAGCCGATAACCCTACACAAGAGGCTCAGCCGGAGCCTGAATCCCAACATAGTGCACCAGCGGAGAGCGGTTCACAGTCAACAGAAACAGCTCCATCCCCTATATCGCTTCCAGAGGGACCAAGCCTAGGTCCACAATCCAATGAGGAACTGATGTCTCCAGCATCAAGGGAACAGTTCCAGACCGAACAGGAAGCAGATGAAAGCCTCCAGAGAGCTTGGACAGCGGCACGGAGCAACCCACTGCCTCTCAGCTCTTCTAATCGATCCAGGTTTGTTGTAGAAAGAGGACTTCTATACAAGGAAACTCTTTCTGGTGGACACCAGGAAGACTGGCATCCTCAGAGACAGTTGGTAGTTCCAACTAAATACCGGGCCAAGCACTTGAGCTTAGCCCACGATCACCCTAGTGGCCATGCTGGGGTGAACAGGACCAAAGACCGTTTGGGGGGGTCATTCCACTGGGAGGGAATGGGCAAGGATGTTTCTACCTATGTCCAGTCTTGTGAGGTGTGCCAAAGAGTAGGAAAACCCCAAGACCACGTCAAAGCCCCTCTCCAGCCACTCCCCATCATTGAAGTTCCATTTCAGCGAGTAGCTGTGGATATTCTGGGTCCTTTTCCAAAAAAGACACCCAGAGGAAAGCAGTACATACTGACTTTCATGGATTTTGCCACCCAATGGCCGGAAGCAGTAGCTCTAAGCAACACCAGGGCTAAAAGTGTGTGCCAGGCACTAGCAGACATTTTTGCCAGGGTAGGTTGGCCCTCCGACATCCTCACAGATGCAGGGACTAATTTCCTGGCAGGAACTATGAAAAACCTTTGGGAAGCTCATGGGGTAAATCACTTGGTTGCCACTCCTTACCACCATCAAACAAATGGCATGGTGGAGAAGTTTAATGGAACTTTGGGGGCCATGATACGTAAATTAGTAAATGAGCACTCCAATGATTGGGACCTAGTGTTGCAGCAGTTGCTCTTTCCCTACAGAGCTGTACCACATCCCAGTTTAGGGTTTTCCCCATTTGAACTTGTATATGGCCGTGAGGTTAAGGGGCCATTGCAGTTGGTGAAGCAGCAATGGGAGGGATTTACACCTTCTCCAGGAACTAATATTCTGGACTTTGTAACCAACCTACAAAACACCCTCCGAACCTCTTTAGCCCTTGCTAAAGAAAACTTACAGGATGCTCAAAAAGAGCAAAAAGCCTGGTATGATAAACATGCCAGAGAGCGTTCCTTCAAAGTAGGAGACCAGGTCATGGTCTTAAAGGCGCTCCAGGCCCATAAAATGGAAGCATCGTGGGAAGGGCCATTCATGGTCCAGGAGCGCCTGGGAGCTGTTAATTATCTCATAGCATTCCCCACCTCCAACCGAAAGCCTAAGGTGTACCATATTAATTCTCTAAAGCCCTTTTATTCCAGAGAATTAAAGGATTGTCAGTTTACAGCCCAGGGAGGAGACAACGCTGAGTGGCCCGAAGGTGTCTACTACGAAGGGAAATGTGCTGGTGGTGTGGAAGAGGTGAACCTCTCCATGACCCTTGGGCGTATGCAGCGACAGCAGATCCAGGAGCTGTGCACTAGCTACGCGCCAACGTTCTCAGCCACCCCAGGACTGACTGAACGGGCATACCACTCCATTGACACAGGTAATGCTCACCCAATTAGGGTCCAACCTTACCGGGTGTCTCCTCAAGCTAAAACTGCTATAGAACGGGAGATCCAGGATATGTTACAGATGGGTATAATCCGCCCCTCTGAAAGTGCATGGGCATCTCCAGTGGTTCTAGTTCCCAAACCAGATGGGGAAATACGTTTTTGCGTGGACTACCGTAAGCTAAATGCTGTAACTCGCCCAGACAACTATCCAATGCCACGCACAGATGAACTATTAGAGAAACTGGGACGGGCCCAGTTCATCTCTACCTTGGACTTAACCAAGGGGTACTGGCAGGTACCGCTAGATGAATCTGCCAAGGAAAGGTCAGCCTTCATCACACATCTCGGGCTGTATGAATTTAATGTACTCCCTTTCGGGCTGTGAAATGCACCCGCCACTTTCCAAAGACTTGTAGATGGTCTCCTAGCGGGATTAGGAGAATATGCAGTCGCCTACCTTGACGACGTGGCCATATTTTCGGATTCCTGGGCAGACCACCTGGAACATCTACAAAAAGTCCTTGAGCGCATAAGGGAGGCAGGACTAACTGTTAAGGCTAAGAAGTGTCAAATAGGCCTAAACAGAGTGACTTACCTTGGACACCAGGTGGGTCAAGGAACTATCAGCCCCCTACAGGCCAAAGTGGATGCTATCCAAAAGTGGCCTGTCCCAAGTCAAAGAAACAGGTTCAATCCTTCTTAGGCTTGGCCGGTTATTACAGACTATTTGTACCGCACTACAGCCAAATCGCTGCCCCACTGACAGACCTAACCAAAAAGAAACAGCCAAATGCTGTTCAGTGGACCAGAAAGTGTCAGAAGGCCTTTAACAAGCTTAAAGCGACACTCATGTCTGACCCTGTACTAAGGGCCCCAGACTTTGACAAACCGTTCCTAGTAACCACAGATGCATCTGAGCGTGGTGTGGGAGCAGTTTTAATGCAGAAAGGACCTGATCAAGAATTCCACCCTGTAGTGTTTCTCAGCAAAAAACTGTCTGAGAGGGAAAGCAACTGGTCAGTCACTGAAAAAGAATGTTATGCCATTGTCTTCGCTCTGGAAAAGCTACGCCCATATGTTTGGGGACGGCGTTTCCACCTGCAAACCGACCATGCTGCACTAAAGTGGCTTCACACCGTCAAAGAAACTAACAAAAAACTTCTTCGGTGGAGTTTAGCTCTCCAAGATTTTGATTTCGACATCCAACACATCTCAGGAGCTTCTAACAAAGTGACTGATGCACTCTCCCGTGAAAGTTTCCCAGAATCAACTGGTTAAAATCGTCCTTGAGATGTGGAAAATATTGTTAGTCTTTATGTACTTGGTAGTATATTTAGAGATGCATGTGTCTTATTAACTCTGTTTTCCTAGAGCTCCAGGAAGAAATCCCAGTCAGTGTTTCACCCTAGCTGAGATTTGGGGGGCGTGTCATAAATATAAAGGGAAGGGTAAACCCCTTTGAAATCCCTCCTGGCCAGGGGAAAGCTCCTCTCACCTGTAAAGGGTTAAGAAGCTAAAGGTAACCTCGCTGGCACCTGACCAAAATGACCAATGAGGAGACAAGATACTTTCAAAAGCTGGGAGGAGGGAGAGAAACAAAGGGTCTGTGTCTGTCTGTAGTCGTCTTGGCCGGGGACAGAACAGGAATGGAGTCTTAGAACTTTTAGTAAGTAATCTAGCTAGGTATGTGTTAGATTATGATTTCTTTAAATGGCTGAGAAAAGAATTGTGCTGAATAGAATAATTATTTCTGTCTGTGTATCTTTTTTGTAACTTAAGGTTTTGCCTAGAGGAGTTCTCTATGTTTTTGAATCTAATTACCCTGTAAGATATCTACCATCCTGATTTTACAGGGGGGGTTTCTTTATTTCTATTTACTTCTATTTTTTATTAAAAGTCTTCTTGTAAAAAACTGAATGCTTTTTCATTGTTCTCAGATCCAAGGGTTTGGGTCTGTGGTCACCTATGCAAATTGGTGAGGCTTTTTATCCAACATTTCCCAGGAAACGGGGGGTGCAAGTGTTGGGAGGATTGTTCATTGTTCTTAAGATCCAAGGGTCTGGGTCTGTAGTCACCTAGGCAAATTGGTGAGGCTTTTTACCAAACCTGGTCCAGGAAGTGGGGTGCAAGGTTTTGGGAAGTATTTTGGGGGGAAGGACGCGTCCAAACAGCTCTTCCCCAGTAACCAGTATTAGTTTGGTGGTGGTAGCGGCCAGTCCAAGGATAACGGGTGTAATATTTTGTACCTTGGGGAAGTTTTGACCTAAGCTGGTAAAGATAAGCTTAGGAGGTTTTTCATGCAGGTCCCCACATCTGTACCCTAGAGTTCAGAGTGGGGGAGGAACCTTGACAAAGGCATTCAGAAATCTAACTCTGAATTTCCTTTCCGGAACTCATGTATCTCAAACAGTCTGTTTTATCTCATTAAAAGGGTCACATTCCTCTTCTCCTTCAGGTGGAGCAATGTTGTGACACAAGGACATCTTTATGCCAACAGACAGAGGGCACAGGGGGTACACAGAATCCTCAAATCATAGGACTGGAAGGGAACCCGGGACGTCTTCTAGTTCAGTCCCCTGCACTCAAGCAGGACTAAGTGTTATCTAGACCATCCCTGACAGGTGTTTGTCTAAAACCTCTTAAAAATCTCCAATGATGGAGATTCTATAACCTCCCTAGGCAATTTATTCTAGTGCTTAACCACCCTGACAGTTAGGAAGTTTTTCCTAATGTCCAACCTAAAGCTCCCTTGCTTCAATTTAAGCCCATTGCTTCTTGTTCTATCCTCAGAGAGCAATTTTTCTCCTTCCTCCTTGTAACAACCTTGTATGTTCTTGAAAACTGTTATCAAGTCCCCTCTGTCTTCTTCTCCAGATGAAACACACTCAGTTTTTTCATAGGTCATGTTTTCTAGTACTTGGTCATTTTGTTGCTCTCCTCTGGACTCTCTCCAGTTTGTCCACATCTTTCCTGAACTATGATGCAATAGTTCAGTTGAGGCATTGGCAGCGCGAAGTAGAGTGGAAGAATTACTTCTTGTGTCTTGCTTACAACACTCCTGATGATACTCCTGAAGGATGTTTGCTTTTTTTTTTTGCAACAGTATTACATGGTTGACTCACATTTAGCTTGTGATCCACTATGACCTCAGATCCCTTTCTAAATTATTGCTTCCTAGGCAGTCATTTCCCATTTTGTATATGTGCAACTGATTGTTCCTTCCTAAGTGGAGTACTTTGCATTTGTCCTTATTGAATTTCATCCTATTTACTTCATGTCATTTCTCCAGTTTGTCCAGATCATTTTGAATTTTATTCCTATCCTGCGAAGAACTTAAAACCCCTTCTAGCTTGGTATCAACTGAAAACTTTATAAGTGTACTCTCTATGCCATTATCTAAATCAGTGGTTCTCAACCACGAGTATGTGAACCCCAGGGGTACACAGAGGTCTTCCCGTGGGTACATCAACTCATCTAGATATTTGCCTAGTTTTACAACAGGCTATATAAAAAGCACGAGCAAAGTCAGTATGAACTAAAATATCATAAAGACAATGACTTGTTTATACTACTGTACATAGTATACTATATAATGAAATGTAAGCATAGTATTTATATTCAAATTGATTTTTTATAATGATGTGGTAAAAATGAGAAAGTAAGCAATTTTTCAGTAATAGTGTACTGTGACACTTTTTTGCATTTTTATGTCTGATTTTGTAAGCAAGTAATTTTTAAGTGAGGTGAAATTTGGGGGTGTGCAAGACAAATCAGACTCCTGGAAAGGTTGAGAGCCACTGATCTAAATCATTGATGAAGATACCGAACAGAAGCAGACCCAGGAATGATCCCAGTGATAACCCACTTGATATAATCTTTCAGCTTGACTGTGAATCACTGTGTGAACCACTGATCACTACTCTCTGGGAACAATTTTCCAACCAGTTATGCACTCACCTTATAGTAGCTCCATCTAAGTTGTATTTCCCGAGTTTGTTTATGAGAAGGTCATGTGAGAGAGTATCAAAAGCTGTACTAAAGTCAAGATATACCCCATCTACCACTTCTCCCTATCCACAAGGCTTGTTACCTTGTAAAAGAAAGCTATTAGGTTAGTTTGATGTGATTTCTTTTTGACAAATACATGCCATTTGTTAGTTATCACTGTATTATCTTCTAGGTGTTTACAGATTGCTTAATTATTTGCTCCATTATCCTTCTGGGTACTGTAATTCTCTGGGTTGGCCTCATTCCCCTTCTTATAGAAAGGCATCTTTGCCCTTTTACAGTCCTCTACAATCAATACTGTCGTTCATGACTTTTTGAAAATAATCGCTAATGGCTCAAATATCTCCTCAGTCAGCTCTTTGAGTATTCTAGGCAGTAGTGTAGCTAGTGGGGGAGCCGGGCAGAGACTGCTCCCCCACCGAACAGAAGTGGCACCTTTTTAATTACTTGGCGCCTTTAAAATTTTTACTCGCTCTGGGTCTTCGGTGGTGGGTGAGGGGGAGCGGAGATAAAAAAAAAAGCGCCACTCCCGGTACTCACCCGGCGGCGCTCTGGGTCTTCAGCAGCACTTTGGCATCGGGTCCTTAACTTGCTCCGGTCTTCAGTGGCATTGAGGTGGCGGGGATGGGAGGTGTCCTTCAGTGCCGAAGACCGGAGCGAGTTAAGGACCCGATGCCGAAGTGCTGCTGAAAGACCCGGAGCGCTGCCGGGTGAGTACCAGGGAGTGGCGCTTTTTTTTATCTCCCCTCTTTTTTCCACCTGGCTATGCCACTGATTCTAGGATGTATTTCTTCAGGCCCTGGTGACTTGAAGACCTCTAACTTGTCTAAGTAATGTTTAACTTATTCTTTGCCTATTTTATCCACAGATCCTCCCTCATTGTCACTGGAGTTCACTATGTTAGACACCCAATCACTACTAAAATTTTTTGGTGAAAACTGAAACAAAAGAGTCATTTAGCACTTCTGCCATTTCCACGTTTTCTTTTATCTGCGCCCCCTCCCTGCCCCCAATAACAGGCCTACCCTGTCCTTGGTCGTCTTCTTATTCTAATGTATTTGTAGAATATTCTCTTTTTACCCTTTGTCTCTAGCTAATTTAATTTTATTTTGTGCCTTGGCCTAAGTTTATCCCTACATGCTTGTGATGTTTGTTTATATTCATCCTTGGTAATTTGACTTAGTTTTCACTTTTTGTAGGACTCTTCTTTGAGATACCTCCTGGTTCAGCCAAAGTGGTCTCTTGACATACTTCCTACCTTTTCTACACAGTGGGATAGTTTGCTCTTGTGCTGTCAAGGTTCCTCCCCCACTCTGAACTCTAGGGTACAGATGTGGGGACCTGCATGAAAAACCTCCTAAGCTTATCTTTACCAACTTAGGTCAAAACTTCCCCAAGGTACAAAATATTCCACCCTTTGTCCTTGGATTGGCCGCTACCACCACCAAACTAATACTGGTTACTGGGGAAGAGCTGTTTGGACGCGTCTTTCCCCCCAAAATACTTCCCAAAACCTTGCACCCCACTTCCTGGACAAGGTTTGGTAAAAAGCCCCACCAATTTGCCTAGGTGACTACAGACCCAGACCCTTGGATCTTAAGAGCAATGAACAATCCTCCCAACACTTGCACCCCCCCTTTCCTGGGAAATGTTGGATAAAAAGCCTCACCAATTTGCATAGGTGACCACAAACCCAAACCCTTGGATCTGAGAACAATGAAAAAGCATTCAGTTTTCTTACAAGAAGACTTTTAATAAAAATAGAAGTAAATAGAAATAAAGAAATCCCCCCTGTAAAATCAGGATGGTAGATATCTTACAGGGTAATTAGATTCAAAACATAGAGAACCCCTCTAGGCAAAACCTTAAGTTACAAAAAAGATACACAGACAGAAATAGTTATTCTATTCAGCACAGTTCTTTTCTCAGCCATTTAAAGAAATCATAATCTAACACGTACCTAGCTAGATTACTTACTAAAAGTTCTAAGACTCCATTCCTGGTCTATCCCCGACAAAGACAGAATATAGACAGACACACAGACCCTTTGTTTCTCTCCCTCCTCCCAGCTTTTGAAAGTATCTTGTCTCCTCATTGGTCATTTTGGTCAGGTGCCAGCGAGGTTACCTTTACAGGTGAGAGGAGCTTTCCCCTGGCCAGGAGGGATTTCAAAGGGGTTTACCCTTCCCTTTATATTTATGACATGTGCTCTTAATAATGGCTCCTTGAAAAACTGCCAACACTCTTGAACTGTTTTCCCCTTAGACTTGCTTCCCAAGGGATCTTACCTATCAACTCCCTCAGTTTACTAAAATCTGCCTTCTTGAAATCCATTACACATAAAATGCGCTGCTCCCTCCTAGCTATTGCACGTACACTGCAATAAAAGACCCATGGCATGGCCACAGCTGGTTCAGGTCAGCTGACTTGGGCTCGTGGGGCTATAAAATGGGAGTGTAAGTGTTTCGGCTGGAGCCTGGGCTCAGAGACCCCCAAGAAAGGGGGTGCTTGGATTCCAAGCTCCAGCCCAAGCCTGAATGTCTACAGTGCTATTTTAAGCCTTGCAAGCCCAAGTCAGCTGACCTGGGCTCTAAAAACTTTGGTGCCACAGGTTTTTTATTACCTTTATGTTCCACCCACACTTTTTTGGAGATCGCTGCTAGAAAATGATTCACTGCCTACAGGAGTCCAAGATTTCTGAGATTAATTTCAGGGAAGATATTAAATTAAGCCATTCACCAATATCTGTTCGTATTTTTTCCTTTTGAAAAATGATTTATGACTGTGCCACATTGCAATGCAAACAGCCCATGAAGCATTGACTTGGGTAGATTAAAACATCTTGAGTCAACAGCTTTGTTGTCTTCTGTACCCTTGGAAGTCCAATAGTGTATTTTCCTCAACATAGTGATTAGGGACTGTTTTTGGCCAATCCTGAATAGGCTGAACCCTTCAGCCTAATTTGTATTTTAACTGGCTAAGGACCATTATGCATCTGTTTTGAGAAGATATTCTAAGCCTATGTAGGAATGAAGCACATTCCTTCTGTACTCATAATAAAACAGATTAAGAACCCACAGCACAAAATCAACTGAGTCATGAAACCAGCTTGAAACACAGTTAACTTTGCAATGTAAACTGTACTTAACCCTATTATAACCATTTTGCATAAACAGATGAAAGCTCAGTGCCTTGTGGAATTATCGAGCCTATTATCCTCAGTGTCTGTGCTGAGATTATCCAGAGGTTCCAATTGCATTTGAAAAAAAAATTTGAGCTAGAGCAGTGGTGAGCAACCTGCGGCCCGTGGGTAGTCCACTGGCGGGCTGCGAGACAGTTTGTTTACATTTGCGTGGCCGCCTGCAGCTCCCAGTGGCTGAGGTTCACCGTTCCTGGCCAATGGAAGCTGCAGGAAGCTGCACGGGCCGTAGGGACATGCTGGTCGCCACTTTCTGCAGCTTTCATTGGCTGGGAATGGTGAACCGCGGCCACTGGGAGCTGCAGGCGGCCACGCAAATGTAAACAAACTGTCTCACGACCAACCAGCAGATTACCCTGACCGGCCGCAGGTTGCCCACCATTGAGCTAGAGCCATCTTTTCAGGTGTGAGGCCACCAAAATAATTTCACATAAGCCATAAAACAGCCATCAGGTAGGTGACTGGTCACTAGTCAGTTGGGTGAATTGAAGTTAATGACATGAATGTGAAAAGGCTCTTCTTTCATGTGTATGTAATCAAAACATATAAAGACTTCATTGTAAAAGCTCCACATGAATGGCACAGAAAGCATTTAGGGCTGGATTGTCATCCTGGCACATTCAGACAAATTAGACAGATCTATGGAGCAGCAGCACTGCACCCAGTGTCCCAGAAAAGAATTAGGTCTCACTCAGCCTGAGCTCTTCCTGAACCACACCCACAAGCACAACAGCTGCAAAGCCCTAGAAAGGTCTGGGTTTGGGCTTGATCTTCTCTGCACTCTGCAAACCCTGCTGGCTGATGTGGAGAAAGGTAAGGACAGGACCTTGCCGCACTCTAACTCTTTCAGTTAGCTAGGCCCTCAGAGCTCTAGGGAAGGACTAGGAGGGAGCAGTGCCTTTTATCTACAGAGTAAAAGGCCTTTGTGAAGGAGCCTAACAGAGTGGGAGTGGCTGTTTGTGACCTCTCCCATGTGCATGTCTGTGTTGGGGCTGGCCATAACTTGATTTATATAATTATTCTTAGGGCAGAAATGTTTCTGTGCATGATTTACAATCAACATTAACAGTCCAACCTTGCTAGCTGCCTTCAGATCTTGCTCTACTGGTATGTCCTTAATACAGGCCATTCCTAGTTTACTTGTGCAAAAATCAAGACAACTGGTTTAAAATGGATTCTTGCATTAGGAGTGCAATGGTTGTCTTAGTCATTTCCTTTAAAGTAAACATCAAGTAACAACTAACAATAGATATTTTACTTGGAAATGTAATGAAAAGCACAAGTGACAGGATTCCAAAGTCAGACAGAGCATGATGATGAATACTTGGGGTTTTTTTCCCTTTAGTTTCCATGTACCAATTTAAACATTGTACAGAAAGTATGATAACGCTGTCAGAAGCTTTTAAAGGATGACTGATTTTAAGACTTTTTAAAGTTTTATCATCCATTTCTCCCAGTTTTACAGGGAAAATACTTTTCAGTTCTGTGCAGAACATCTTTCATATGAACAATGAACCACTATTTAGGTCCTCTTACCAGTCTTGATATTGATTGATCAATGATATTTTTCCTGTCCAAATTAAACAAAGTTCAGTCTGACCTATAGAAAAATTAGTATTTCAGCTGGTTTCTCCATAATTTGTGCAAACCGCTGAGGAAATATTAGCTTTTGTGGTACAGTAGCAAAGCAGAAGAGGTGAGGAACTATGGGGCTTGGTGTCTGGGTGTCCTTCCTTTTAAATTTTGATATACCTGGATTGGCTTCCAATTACTGACTATTTAAAACCATTTCAAAAGAAAAATATTGTTTAAAATAGTAAGTGTCCGCTTAATTATTTATCTGCAGTTCTGTACTAGGACAAATTGTCATTATGAAAAGTTAGATTCTGCTAAAATATCAATAAATGTGCACCTAACCTAACAAAACCACAGGGTCCAAACACTGTAACATTTCTGTGGTATGTTGTTAGTTTATTTAATTTTGATGAAACCATCAGGATTTCTACATAAGTCCTGTCTTTTCAATTAACTTTAGTTTTCTAGCTTCCCTCCCTCAAATTCTTGTGTGCATTGTATAATCTGCAGTAATGGAAGAACCAATGTCTGTTCTCTGATACTTTTAAAACAGTTTGGCCTTACATTATGGATGGGAAAAAGTTGAAATCTGAAAACTTTGTGTTGAGTGACTGAAAATAATAATAATAATTAATAGTAAATCATTTTGGGACAATTTTGTTTTGATTTCAATCTTTTTTCTTCATTTCTCTTTAGTTTAAATTTACTAAAATTTAAAAGTGAAGTCATTTTGATTTGAAAAACTGTAAACTTTCTTCTTCAAAACTGTCAAAAGGGAACATCTTCATGATCTTTCAAAACTTCCCTCCTCCCCCATAAAGACCAGTCTTTACATATTACAGGTAACTTGCTCACATCAGTGAGAGTTTTGCATGTAAAAAGATCGGTGGTCTGATCCTTTAATGATCAAAATGTTCTGGAAAAAACAAAGTTCCATAAGTAAATAATCAAACTGTTAAATTTTCACTAGACAAAGGTGTAACTAAGGCCAGAATTTGGCCCTCAAGTTAAATAGTTCCCAAAATTGTCAGATACTTAAACCATTTATTACATTTTCATTGAAAGTGCTGAAGGACTTTCTCCTGCCATTGTCACTCATTTGGAAGGTATGTTCAATTATTACAGTATTTTGTAATAAAATAAAGTAGCATGTTGACTCTTCTGTATAAAAAACCTCCAAAACGTAAGACCGATTCTGTTAACTGTGCTTTACTGGACACATTTCATCACAAAAGTGTTGTGTTTTCATTTGTGTTTCGGTAACAGAGTTTTGAATTTTATAACTTATGATATCAATGAGACAACAAATTTATTTGATAAAAGGTATCTATCCATGCATATTTATTTATCTAAAAAGCAAACACAATTGTCCTGCAGTAATCAAATCTGCTCAATTAGCTCATTAAAAGAATTATGTGAAAGAGCACTGCAAACACATTTCCTCATTATTAATACCAATGAGTTGAAATTGGAGTGATTCTGTGAAAATCAAAGCATAATTTTCTCCGTGATGAAATTGCTAACCAACACCCATGGCAAGATTCAGAGTAGGAAAGGATAGAAGTATCCAAACAAAAATGAAGTACATCTTGACTCAGGAGGACGCAATACTCCATTCCTTACAGACCCACAACTCCCATGGATTCTGACTTTACTTGAAATTGTTGGGAATTTGGGGTGTGAAAAGAATAGAGTGTTAGGCTGTATCTGACAATTGTTCGCAAGGTTTGAGGGCCTTGAGGGGCACAAAGGAGTCTTGCTTCATCATAGTGGAAATAAAAACAAAATCTACATACTCAACCAAGAATGAATGAGAATTGCATTTCAGCCACTTGTGCTTCTTGACCAGGTATGTAAATAACTTCCAGATGGGATATGCATTTTCATACAGTTCATAAAATGTGCATGATATACAATTCTACATAGGTAATTTTACCATGCTCATCACCATAGTTTTTGAGCACTTTCCAGCAGTGCGTAAGGCGATGTGACTAACATTTACCACATGTTTGTTTTCTCATCCTCTCCCTGCAAAGAAGTGTGCTACATACGGTCTTGTTTCAGTCAAGTGTGTTTTGTTTGGGGGACTTTTGTTTGATTTAGTTTTTTTAAAGTATATGTTATGTATTTGTTAGACAAGGCAAGATCAAAGAAACATGCCTTGCAGTTGAAACAGAAGGTGGTGAGGTGTGTGGTGGCCCTTAGTTCCTGGGGGAGTTCATTCCACACTCTTGGGCTAGCCCCCAAGAAAATTCAGTTTTTGGCACAGACAAGCTATACTCTTATTATAGTGAGTTCCATTGCAACAGAGGAGTGAAGTAATCAACCATGGTCTCCATTCCAGAGTTTTAGGCAGTCTTGTAGATATCTTGGACCCAGACCACAGCTCCTCTTGAAGATAAGGACCAAGACCTTGAAGCTGATTCATATTTCTATGGAAGCTAACACAGAGAACAGAGGACATATCTGATGTGTTTGTGGTAGCCTGGGTTTATGAGGAGACACAATGTAGAGTTCAGCAAACTCCAACTAATGCAGAAGTTTTCATTCCTAATGTTATGTCTTTGATGTAGTCCAGAGGGAAGGTGTGAATAACTCAGGCCAGGTCATTGTCTAGAGTGTATCCTGGCCAACCAAAGATCACAGAAAGCATTACTCTGGCTGGGGTGCTGGCTTGCAAAAGCTTAGCATCAGTGAGGAATCCAAGATCACTCCTAAACCAACTGGGGTATGTACTTTCCACCAGAGAAAATTGCTTTGTAGGTGCAAACTCTTCAAAATGCTTTCTTCTGCTCAATAGCATCATCTCTCTCTTGCTCAGGTTCAACTTCAGACAACTGTCTTCATCCATGAGCTGATCTCGTCCAAGCACTGGGCTGTGGTGGTGGTGGTTTGGTTGCATGTGGTGAAGGATGGATAGAGCGGAGAGTCATCTGTATATAGATGGTACTGGAGTACATGCTATCTGACTATTTCATCTAGTAATTGAATGTAGATGTTGAAAAGGACCAGAAAGAGAAATGATCCTTCGGAGACACCACAAGGAAGGGATCTAATGGTCATCACTCAAACCATTTTAGCATGTTACCCTGGACTCTTGCCATATTTCTCAGGTAATCTCATGGCCAACAATGTCAAGTGCTGCAAAGAGGTCCAAGAGGATGAGAATGGATATCTGCCCTCTAATCATTGACAGTTATAGTCCAGTGTCCTAGCCTGAATCCAGATTGTGCTGAGTCTAGATTATTACCTGCACATGTTCATTCTGCTTCTTTCAATCAAGGCTAGTAATTAATACTCATGATTAGAAGCTAAAGTCCCTTACTTAATTTGTTTGTGGTTCTTACACCAAAAATGTAAATGTCAACATGTTGTGGGTTTTTTTGTTTGTTTGGGTTTTTTTTGTTTGTTTGTTTGTTAAAACTATTTGTGATCTAATAGGACCGGATTCCCTAGTCAAGTGCTATGTGCTGAGTACAAGATTTGGTGTGGAGGAAGGGAAGAAAGATTATTGTTAAGCCATCTTTGTGCCTCCTGGAATTTACGTGAGATCTACGTAGGCACAGGTCCTTTTGCAAGTTAGAGCAGCACTCAGACTTTTGATAACTTATACAAGATACGCTTGGTCTAAAGGAGCTGTTCTGGCAGACAGGGATTGGTAAAGCTCTGGACAGGCTCCCTTTCTTTAGATATTCCCTTATGCCTGTGGCAGGGAAGGGGAGCAGGTGATAGAGGAGATATTATAAGGGCTTTATACTCCCCATGGAGGGCCTACTGAATCTATTTTTAGTGCTGCTTTGCACCAGGAGTGTAGCAGAAAACAGCCAGAGCAGAAGGAGAATCTGGCTCATAATCTTTTCAGTTTTACTATCAGTCACACTTCTCACTGCAAATGATTTTTTTTGTTTTTTTTTACTCTTTAATTTTCCAATATTGAATTAATGAAGTTCTTACAGAGAAAAAACTAATTTTGATTAAAAGAAAAAGTTGTCTGATAAATTTTCTGTGAGCACACTTTTCTATTTGAGAGGATTTCCAGCAGAGTGGCTACATGTCAGGAGAAGGATCCTTCCACAAAAGAAAATATTTCAAGTCACATTGACGGTTTACTTATCTTTTTTTGATATTGAGACACCGTAGCCTCCTGCCACCACACTGCTGAGTGCCTTTGGATAATGCGTCATTACTACACTAACTTTCTCTATTTTAAGTCTGTTCTGTCTTCCCTCAGTTCTGGCCTGTTCCTTTCTAAACAAGTTAGTTTTCTTTCTTGATTAAATATTTTGTTTCCAATGTCTGCTGACTTTTCTCCACCTTCATCTCTCTCAGACCCTCTACATTCAGTTCTTTTCATCTCCCCGACCTACTCTTTTGCTGCCTTCTTAGCAGTTTCTTCAAAAGCATAACTGACAGTATCTAGTAGTAACTTGTTTTTCCTTTTCCATTTTCTTTATGCTTCAATTTAAAGAACTTTCTGCTTCTGTCTGCATCAGACCGCACAGATGGTCCCCACTCTATTCCTGATCTCTCCCTCTCTGTCCAGCCTCTTATCACTAGTTATGTCTTGGACATCTCCACCTGAATATCTCAAACTGGGTCTTTCTAGAGTAGATCATCCCGTATTGCCATCTAATCATTTTCCACTCCCTCCTTCCCATGGCCACTCCACCATCATGTTTATGTGCTGGCTTACAATGTCATTTTTGACTCTTCACTCCTTTTTTTTCCCCCCTCAACCCCCACAAAATCCAAATTCTCACTGGCCTTGTCTATACAAGGAAAAAATGTATTTTAAAAGATATAGCTTAGCTTGGTTGAATGGTGTCACCATGGTGCAACCTGGACTGTGGGACCACTCAGCCCTCCAACCCACCAGCCTGGGCTGTCTCTCACACTGTAATGCTAATGTCAAACTACAAGCCTCTGACAAGCACTACACTTAGCCATCCACAGCCAAGGACCTACCTAGCTGAATTACATGAATGATCTCCTAGCCACTCATGTACTATACACAGGGAAACACCTGCAAACCTCTCAAGCCCCCAGCCTTGCATCCCAGAAATATACCATCTTGCACTGTTCAAGACCTTCTTTTGAACAGTGTAAACTTATTTATTAGTTCACCACTTTAGCAAAGGAAAGTGGATATGCACCAGCCTTTGTAATCTGAGCAGATTTTCTAAGAGCTTTAGACTAACTCACTGATAAGGATAAAACATTAAAAGTTTATTAACTACAAAAAGATAGATTTTAAGTGATTATAAGTGGTAGCATAAGAAAATGAAATGTAAACACACATTCTAAATCCTAAACTTTTAGACTAAGCAAAAGTTGAATGAAATACCTCTTCTTACTCCACTAGATGTTGCAGGCAGGTTACAGATCTTAATATGCGTGCTGACTTTCCTTTTCAGCCTGGGACTGGTTGTCTCAGTTCAAGTCTTTGTTTTCCCAGCATTCTTGTTGCCTTCAGCGTAGGTGTGGGAGGAGAGAGGTGGTTTCATGATGCCATGGTCCCTTATTTTATACTCTTAGGGTATGTCTACACTTGCAGGGTTTTTGCGCTGTAAGTTTCACCGGTAATAGTGAACCGGTGAAAGTAAAGCACTGGTTTGTGTACTCACTTAATTCCTCAGGTGTCAGAGAGTGTTTACATTAGCAGCACTTCCGCCGCAGATGAAAGCAGCTCTCTAGGGCAGCTATCCCACAGTGCAGCTCTCTCCAGTTTGATGATGGGTCTTGTGGGAAGGTGGGGGTCGGTGATCACAGAGCATCCTGGGTCCCTGCACAGCCTCCTCTCCCCAAACACTGATATGCTCCAGTAGCTCAGCATTGTTCCAAGCAGGGGATTGTGTTTTCTCCATGGAGCAGCCACTCTCACCTGGTCAGACAAGTGAGCACTTGCCAAGAAAACAGGAAGGGGAGTTTCAAAGTTCCTGAGGCTTTACAGGGGGAGGGGTGGATGTCTGTTTACCTGGCAACAGAGCAGCAGAGTTGCTGGCTAGAGTGGTCACCAAGGCACTGTGGAATATCCTCCGGAGGATGTCTTCATTTTCACATCACGGCAAAAGCATCATTGGTAAGAACCACCTCCACACGAGGCATACAGCTTTCTTTTTGTGGTGAAACTTCTGAGTTTCACTGAAAAAAGTCATTGGCAAGTGTAGACGCTCCTATGGTTTTTCCACAGAAAAGGGACTTTTTCTGCTTTAAATGGCAAGTGTAGACATGCCCTTAGTCCATGTACCTGAAAAGAAACTGGGTCAGGCATGTCCTGGTGGGCCTTGTTGAATTGCAGAGTTGAGCAATCCCCATTGTCCGGTGCTTGTGTAACTGTCTCTTATTGAATTGTAAATCTCATTTTTTTACAAGACTGCAACAACAACAAAATTGATTCAAATCAATCAAAATATTTTGTTTTTATAACTTTCAAATGTGTTTTGTTTCCTTTCATACCACTTTTTTAATTTTTCAGGCCAATAGGGGCTGTGGAAAGCTATGCAGGCCAAGGGATGTACTGGCCACTGTTTCCCACAGCCCCCATTGGGCTGGAATGGTGAACGACGGCCAGTGGGAGCAGCGATTGACTGAACCTGCGGACGCTGCAGGTAAACGAACCATCCCGGCCCACCAGCGGATTTCCCTAATGGGCCATGTGCCAAAAGTTGCCGATCCCTGATATAGGGTGATTGAAAAGATCTATAGAGAGGTCTTTGTTAAATTCTGTGGGTTTTTAGTGTAATTTCTATAGCTCTCTAGTGTTCTATGAAAGTCTTCCATAAGGTTAGAAGATAGCCTGGCACAAGAGGTACCCAATAGATATTCTATTTAATATTCTGTTGTGACTGTGGCCTCTGGAGGGGCCACACTGAGGTTGCTCAATCAGGGCAAACTGCAATGAATGGGGCAGATGATCCCCAAAACTGGTAGCTAGATTCCCCAAGCCATCAACAAAACATCTTCTACAATATCTTACTGGTTACCCAGAAGCCAAAAGTACAGTTCCATTAAAGCAACCCAGCCCTGGGCTCCCACCCAGACAGCCAAGTGTAATATGGTGAGGATTACTGAAAATCTTGTTCATCACACACAGATTTCTACCAATTCCAAGGGATTGGACGCATTACCCACCACGTCAATGTATATTTCAGATCTTACCCAAATACGCACTTACAGCCAATTCTTATTAACTAAATTAAGATTTATTAAAAGGAAGGAAAGAGTTATTGTGGCTAAATATCATTTTACGTACAGATATGAGTAAAGTACTTAGCTTAGTTTCATAGTAGAGATGGTGAGCTGCTGATTTAGAGAAAGTTCTTCCAGAATCAATTCCATAGGTTATAATCCAATAAGAAGTTTCTGTATAGGGATTTTTTTTCCCAAAATTTTCCATGAGAATAAGCAGAGTAATTCAGACTGGAGCTGGAGAGGTCAGTCTTATGACTCAAGCTTTCCCTGATCAAGTCTAAGTAGATCTGAGATAACAGGATTGGAGCCCTAGAGTTCTTTTACAGATCTCTGTCAGGCTGTGGTAGCCTCTTGAAAATAGTCAACATAGCAAACAGGCATTCGTTGGATGAAGAATAGGTAATATACATTGTGGCTTTGAAGTCCATTCTCTTTCCTATGTGTACACACACATAATTAGTTGCATGGATTAGCATAAAATAATTCATTCAACCAGTTCATAGGTAGTTTAATACAAACCTCAAAGAGAAATAAAGACAATGATTTCATACCACATGTTTCATCTAAATATTAATATTCCCTTTTGATCTCTGAATCAATAGACCAGAGTGACAGGAACCGAAGTTTAGCATCTACAAACTAATCTGAGTACAGTGTTAATATCTAACAAGATATAGGTAAACACAGACAAATACAATGAGTATCTTCTTCTAATTCTCTAATGATACAAGTCTACTTTTCAAAACTCTAGTTTATCTAACATGGCTTTGTTTGCTATTTATAAGGAATGGCCCTAATTACCATTTATATACTTTACTAATATGTCATTTAGCTTGCTAGTTGCTTACTCCTCACTGGCTCAGTGTCACATCCATATTTATTTTTATTAAAGATTTTCTCTATCTCTCCACATATCCTCTTTTCCTTTTTTTCATTCTTTCTGGATTTGTTTTTTTCACTCTGCCGGCTCTTTGCTTCACATTTTTTATCATCTTTCCTTAGCAGAAGGTAACTGTAATATTTGCCATACCAATTAAACCTTCAAATTCATGGAACCTAATCCATCCTTAGTGCAGTGCTAGTGAATTCAAAGGTGAATATGGCACATGATGTTTTGATTTGACAAATAAGCAAGATAAGTTCATCAATCCCTACTATAGATGACTGTCTTTCTTGAAGAAAATTATGATATGTAGCAGCCTGATGGTCTCATTTCTGTCAAATTATGTTATTCAGTTATTTGCTTTTGTTTCAAATAAACTAGTATGCAAAAATCAAGTCAGAAGAATTGGCATAAAACCTGAAGCAGAAACATATGATTGATGAATCAACCATATCCAAGCTAATGCTTTATGAATTCCTTCTATAATGGACAATCTGGCATAGTCTAGTTGGTAATGGAAAACATGGAATTTTTGGCTTCCAGATTCTACCACAATAACTATTAAAAAACATTGCTGAGGTTTTCTCGGGAGAGTTGGTCATAAAACCAGAATTTCCATCCTGCGGGAAATTCTAATGCTTTGTTTTCATTCCAAATCATAATGAAAAATTAAACATCAAGATTTTTCACACAACAGAAATTCCATATATATCCATATCGATAGATAGATTTGGAAACAGTGCAATGTTTCTTTTTGTTAATGTTAAAACCTTATGATATATGTTAAATGTAATATTATAATTAATATAATATAAAAGCCAAAATGAAATTAAACTTTAAAGTTGAAACAAAACATTTTGCCCATGTCAAAATGAAACTTTTTAACATTTGCAAAACAAAATGACAATGTTGAAAGAATTTTGTTTCAATACTTTTCTATGAAAAATTTTGTTAATGTGAAACTGTCTTCCTATGGAAAACTATCAAACTTTTCAACCAGTTTTAGTTTATCATCTGTTTTCTTTTGGACTGTCCTTGTTGTGGTATGCTCAGGGAAGATCACCACCTAATTCCTCCTGAAACTTTGCAACGCACAATGAAGAGGCAGCTTCCATGAATCTGTTCTTTATTTTCTTGGGGTCAGAGTATGTTAAGGCAAAACTGGGAGCCACGCCATACTGGTTTTACACTGGTGTAATTCCGATGTCTTCAGTGGAGTTATTTGTTGTTCCTGATTTACAGCAAAATGTGAGCAGAATCAGGCATTAGGAGACAGTTCTACAAATGTCCATGCCAGTTAGACAGGTTTAATAAAGTTGA
The DNA here is from genome assembly GCF_965140295.1 of Lepidochelys olivacea. Classification (NCBI taxonomy): domain Eukaryota; kingdom Metazoa; phylum Chordata; order Testudines; family Cheloniidae; genus Lepidochelys; species Lepidochelys olivacea. The sequence continues at coordinate 176,354,829 of NC_140411.1, forward strand.
TAATTGCTGGCTTCGATATCCAGTCTCAGGGCTTTAATCCAAGAAGCTCTCAGTAACCTGGGTCACTACAGTTGCCTGGCAACAACCAAGAGACTTGTAACTGAGTTAACTGACTAATTTCATAAATACTATGCTTGACAGAGAAGTAGCATTTTGCAGAAAGCATGTGGAAATTTATCAGATTGATCAGATTGATGGCTTTCTGACTGATCAGATCTCCAGCTTGATTTTGGTTGCAATTAATGCAACAAAGTACTAAAATTTGAATTACGCAACTTTTCCGATTAAAACCTCCCAAAGTTTTAACTAAAAATATGCATGATGTTTTTATAAGCATCCAGTTCAGTGGACTTTAAGTATGAGTTTTACCATTTAATCTGAAATAGTCAATTCACATTAATAGCTGTGTTACTCTGTATGCTAAAGAGTTGTCTTTGGGAATAATTGCTATTTAGGTTTATAAAGCATTCATTAAATGTCTGCTAAATTACATAAAGATCATAATGGGCATTTAATGGATGCTTTTTAAAGGGAACTAGAAATTACTTTGGATTATAAGTAACTGTAGGTTTATAAAGCTATCATTATCTGTCTATTAAGACCATTTAACTTAAGTGTTCCATAATTAGAGAAGAGAGAATTTTAATTGCACATTTGCAAACTGCTAGCTGGATTTCTAAATACAGTCTTCATTTTACCCACTATAGGAAAGTTTTTTTAAAAAAACCTAATATTCTGCCTGCCTATATATGATTATGTGGGGTAACATTCACATGAAACAATGCATCTTTTTCTATATGATGAGACCTAAATAATAATAATTTTCAGAATATCAATAAAGGAAATGTATTGAGCTGATGCCCTGGTTCATTAACTATTAAACTTGCTTCTGAATGAGAACAACTTAGCCCAAGGTTTTGACAGTGGGCTACAGAGCCTTTCACCTCCAGGTCATAAGCTCAAATCAGGTTTTGGTCAGAAGGACAATTAGAAAGCCATCCTTTGACTGTTCAGCTTTCGTCCGGTTCCTATACATATATCTGCATCATAAAAATATCACACTAATTGCTTCTCTTATTGACAGTCTCAGCAGAGATGATAAAGATTATTTTCAGCAAGGAAAAGGAAAACTACATTCTTGCCCATAGGGACGCTCCACCTCAGTTAAGGTTAGTAGGGAATTACAAGGAAGCTTGCCCTGTCTCTGTCTCTGCCCTGCCTTTTTCAATAAATAAAAGACTTCAGTTCCTAAAATTCACTTTAAGAAAAAAATCTTTAACTGTCAGTCAAAACTCCAATTTCCTGTTGAAAAACAACTTTTTGTGTGGGAGAAAAGTGTCAATTTTTCATTGAAAAATTTGATTCCCAAATATTGAAAATGTTCAAGGTTCAGAAATGTTGATGCAATATATCATAGAAGTTCCAGTCTACACATAGCTACATCAGTCAGGAATGTAAAAAATCCACATACTTGACCAATGTATCTCTGCCAACAAAACCCACAGTGTACATGCTATATCGATGGAAGAGGGCTTCTGCCAATATAACTCATGTAATTCAGGGATGTTGTGTTCAACCATAACAAAACAAATCCTTGTGTTAAAATAGGCTGTGTCTACACTACAAAGCTAGACTATACCTGTGCTGGTATAGTCTCTGTAGTATAGACATATCCTTCAATCCAGATCCCTTCTATGGCAGGATACTTCAACATTTCCCATGATGCACTACAATTGCTCGATGAGGTGATAGATCATCATGGGAGACCAGCAAGAAAGTCTGGAGCATAGAGGAGAGAGGGCACGTGAGGCACTTCAACAACATTTCTCAACTGAAATTTTCAGTTTTCATCCCACCAAAATCAGTATATTTATTGCTGACACGTTGAAATTTTCTAAGGGAGAGGAAGGATTATGATCAGCTCTAATATTAACTCAATATATCTGCACTAAAGGATTGTCTCCTGGAAATCTCTGAAGCATGCTGTACTTGAAGAAAATTCTGTTTACATACTGTTTTTTCCCATTGTGTTTTTTCATTTCCAGACTGTGTATTATTTTTATTTTATTCAATTCAATCTTTTTTTTCAGTTTCGGACGTTGCCTTCTTTATGCTCAGGCACCATAATGCTTATTCTTTATTGTTACGCTATGTCATCGTCTTCAGTCTTCATGTTTATTTGTCCATTTTTCCTTGTGTTTATTTTTCAATATTTGTCTGTTCTGTTCAAAGTCTTATACCATACCCAGCATGGTAGAATATGAGTGCCTTCCAAAGGTGAATTAAGTGATATGACTAGCTTCTGTCATGTGTGGTTCTCTTTCAGTATTCAGTTTTGTTTTTTTGCAATTTTGATTGGTAAGATTAATCATCTGGTAGGATTTTTTTTCAAAATTAGAAATTGTTGAGGTTTAATCTGGCTTCTGACTCTGATTTAAAACTGTCAAACCAATCTACCAATGACTGAGCCAGGCATAGTACATTGGTTGCATGATTCCTGATACCCTCTTCGAACTATTAGACTATTCTGCATCTAAAGTTCATCTACCAGTGTTGTTTATTTCCCTTTTAAATCCATATACCTTCGAGACTGACAAATTAAAGTGGTACCAGCAGTGAGTAAATTTGCTGATGATACATTTTGTGGCTGTCTAAGGTTTTGCTGTGATCACTGTGATATAATTTAGCTGGCCCTGTTTTTCACTGTGAGATTATCTTTCCTTTTTCCCCTCATCAGGGCGCACTGAGAGTGGGAGTTCTGGGCCCGTGGTTTTTTCACTTTCAGTAACAAAGATCAGTTCTCTTCTCTGCCTGAATCACAAGGGCAGAACAGGAAGCTAAACATCTATGAAAAGATTATTTCATGTAGTGAACTCCTACAACATGCACTCATCCCCGCAGTCTGTCAAGGTTCTGGATACAGAGCAGAATCCCAATCAGAGGAGTTGCCTGTACAAGTGGTCTAGACATATCATCAATGTAGTCCCTATATTGGCAGTGGAGGCAGACATGGAGACAAGGGGGCTGGGAAAGAGAGCTGGAGGAGGAGACTGGGGGAAAAGGGAGATGGAAACATAGAGGAGATGGGGGGAGGGAGGAAAATTAGAACTAGTGGCAGGAAGGAGTGGCAAAAAGGAGAGAGAGCAGAAGGCAGGAGAGGGCAAAGAAGGGACTGTAGCAATGAGGTCAGAGTAGGGGAGGGGGAAAAAGAGAGCTAAGAAAACAAAAACAAATGGAAGGAAAAATAAAATAGAAGAGAGGAGAATGAGGAAAGAAAAGAGAAGCCAGCTGGAAAGCTAGCTAGGTGGCTAGATAAGGAAAAAGTGTGCTAGCAAGTCTGTCAAGGAAAGAGGCCAGGCAAGAAGAGAACCTGTCATGGAAATGAGCAGCTGAATTCCTGTTCCTATGGCACGGTGGGCAGGGCATAGCTTGCCTTAAGGAGAAATGCAGGGGAGTCAGGGATAGAAGCTACTTTTTCTTTTCTAGCAGAGAGTGGGACTATACCAACAATGCCATATGCTGTCATAAAAAGACAGTTAGAAAGTCTGTTTCTTTTTCTACTTTGCCTTTTAAAAAATTGCCAGCGAGGTCTGTTTGTGTCTTGTTACAGCTGGAGTTTGAAAGGAGAATGGATAGTGCCACTGAGTGAGAGCTGTCTCCATTCCTTCCTTGTCAGGGAGCTCTGGCTCAGAGCCTAGCTTTCTGAGAGGTCAGAGCAATTTGATAGTTTATATTCGGTCATATCCCACTTTTCTGTAATAAGATCATTTTTCCTGTAGTTGAGTTTGTGGTATAGGTATAAGTGCTAACATCGAATGAAAATCCTGTCTTCCATTTCCCTGTTGCACATAATAGCTGCATATTTATGTTTCATAAAGGAAGTCAGTATTTACTTGATGTTGTGTGATTCGCTATTTATTCCATTAGGGTATTTTGGTGGAACGTTCTGGGTTTATTAATTGACAAAACATTAAAGGAATACCCTTCCTGTCTGATTTAAAGGATACTTAGCCTCCAAAGTATGGGAGTGTCTATGGCCTTTCTTCACTTCTGTTGCTAGTGATGTCCAGCTACAACAGAAAGTGGGGAGAAATAAAGCCAGCAGCACAGGACCAAAATGGGTTGCACTGATCTATGCCAGTAACAACAAAGGAAAGGGTAAGAAGGATCTAGTGCACAGATAAGCACATAATTGTGACAGCAAGAATAGTTGCTGTGGAAAAGGTAAGTTTCCCAGGACACATCTGTGGGTCTTTAAGATACTAGTTTGCAATACGAAGTTTGCATCTGCAATCTACTTTAAGAAAATTTGCTAACAGCTTTTAAATCACTTGCAGTTCAAAAAGAAACAGCGCACACTAGTAGGAAAGTGATTTCCTACATGAGTTCAGCATTATCTTTGACTATCATTCACCGCTTTACTACCTCCTTCAGCACATTTGTTGCTGAGCTGAAACATGGTTTGTGACAAATACTCTTAACTGCAGCAAGGAAGAACCAGCTGGTTACTACCATAATAAAATATGGAAGTATGTGACGCTTCCTTTTAAAACTGCAATCCATCAATCACCACAAGTTTCTAAAAAGTCATAAGCTTCACTGGCTTAAGATAAAAACTATGTTATATTAAACTACTTAGCTTCTAACAGATCAACTTTGTTTTCTATCTTAAAAGTTAAAGCAGTCCAAAGGGAAACTCAGAAAACAACTGAGTCAGCAGCTGCCCCTCTTCAATATTTTATTTTTTATAGAAAGGATCTGCCAGTCAGAACTTGTGCTGTTTACCTTCCTTTCCAGAGTTTTACTATTTCTTCCTTTCAAAAATTCTTCATGCTTCTAGAAATAAATCCTCCCATATATGCATGCATACATGGGGTAAAGGTTGTTTAAATCTTGGAATATGTTACCATTCACTCAGCCTTAAACATTAACAGTTGTTCAATTTGATGGAATCTGACAACAAATATTTAATAGAGTATTAAAAAAAATATCATGGGGTCAAATCCTGGCTTCATTACTCAATGGCAAAACTTCTGTTGATGCAGATATTGCTAATATTGTTTTCTGAGGTTAAACCCTGGCATGAGGCAGAGACATTCCAGAATATGGTCTGTCTTCAGTTGTGGACATTCTTACATGCAATTACTTCTTTAAGACTAAATTCTCAAATACTTTTTCAGGCAAAGCTCCCATTGGAATCTATCTCTTGCAATCAGTGAGATTTTTGTCTGAGTAAGGAATAATTCAGCACAATTCAGGAATTGTCCTATATTGTTTGTTTTTGTTGCTTGTCTTTATTGTTGATGGAAAGAAATACATTTGATATGTTTAAACATTGGAAGCTAAGCATGCAATTCAGTTTGGGAACTGAGTAAAGCACAATTAAAAGGGAAAGAGAGTTGTGAAAAGAAATAAAAGCTAAATTGGAACCAATCTTGACAAAAATAGAATTGAGAGACACTCTGGTGTTCTGCCTGTGGGTGAAATGCACTGCACTGCAAAGGGCCAGCACAGACCTAATGCTGTACCTCAGTCATAGTTAAGACCTTCAAACTATGACTGATATGGGACTTGAATGATGCACCAGCCTTGTGCTGAGAACCATCACAAGCCTAGTGCACCATTCAAGGGCAAATTTTATCCTGTATGGATTCCTAGATTCTTAAGGCCAGTCCGGATTATTTTGATCATCTAGTCTGACATCTCTAACACAAGTCATACAATTTTACTCAGTAATTCATTCTTCCAGCCCATAACATCTGGCTGAACCAGGCAACATTTTATAGAAAGATAACAAATCTTGTCTTACACAACTGAAATTGCAGAAAAGGCACTGCATCTCTTTGTGAATTGTTTCAAAGGCTAATTACCTTCACTGTTAAAAATTTGCACCACATTTCTAATTTTCATTTGTCTAGATTCAGCAATTAGATCTCACTATACCTTTCTCTGCTAGATTAAAAAGCCTTCAACTATCAGAAATCTTCCACCCATGTTGGTACTTAAAGACTGATCAAGTCACCTCTTAACCTTGTTTTGAGTATGTTTAATATAAAAGGAGTTTCTTAAGTTTCTCACTGGAAGGAAAGTTTTTCAAGACCTCAAATCATTTTTATAATTCTCTTCTCAACCCTTTCCAATTTTTCAACATTGTTTTTGAATTGTGGAAACCAGAACAGGACATAGTATTCCAGTAATGTTGTTATTAATGCTGCGTATGCAGGTAATACCACTTCCCTACACCTAGTTCAGAGATCGGCAACCTTTGGGTAAGGGTAAGCCCCCTGGTGGGCTGGGCAGGTTTGTTTACTTGCTGCGTCTGCAGGTTTGGCCAATCGCGGCTCCCACTGGCTGCAGTTTGCCACTCCAGGCTAATGGGGGCTGCAGGAAGCCGCGGCCAGCACATCCCTCATCCCGTGCCGCTTCCCGCAGCCCCCATTGGCCTGGAGCGGCAAACCATGGCCAGTGGGAGCCGCTATCGGCCGAACCTGTGGACATGACAGGTAAACAAACTGGCCCAGTCCACCTGGGGGCTTACCCTGGCGGGCCATGGGCCAAAGGTTGCCGATCCCTGACTAGTTGATATTCCCCTGCTTATATATCCAAGGATAGAGTTAACCCTCATGAACATCACACTGGTAACTCACGTTCAATTGGTTAACCACCATGACCACTGATTACTACTTATTGTCACTGCTTTCCAGGATACCATTACTCTGTCATGTCATATTTGCCTCCTATATCTGGCAGTCACAAGAATGGCCATACAAGTCATTGAGACAAATCCAAATTGGTGTTTAAACTAAAATCTGCTTCAAGTCCATGAAAATGTGTTTGCATATTCTTTTATTTTCTGAGATCATAGTCACATTGTACATTAATTATCACATATAAATATTTAACCATTTTGTTAAGTATTTCTAAATTGCATATTAGGTAGATACTTTAAACAGAAAATTATATTTGCCAGGTTTTGACTATATTCTTCTCCTATGGTTCGTCTTTTGGTCAACTTTTCAGCATATGTCATAGACATCTAAGTCTTTATAGACTTTAATTGTATGGATTTTTATGGCCGCTGACAACATAAGGATAAAAAGATTAATCCCTGCTGCAATTCCTGAATGTACCGGGGCCTTTTAAATATTTAAATCTTGTACACTTTTCTAAAAGGTTCATCTAAATGCACAGTAACACATTTTGATTGACTGCCATTCACACTTATTCTGTGGGCAAATGAAAGGAGGAAACATTGGTCAATGTATAGGAAAAAAATCCACTCGTAATACTGCAAGAGCCCATGTGACTAGAAGATAAATGTAAGTCCTTTAGTCCTTACTCAAAAAGTCAATGGGAGATTTCTCTAAGGCCTGCAGAACTGGAACCCCTAACACCCCTATATGTTCTGAGAGCAAGTTGCAGGTAGTAAAAGAAACATAAGGATTGAAAATTGCAGTAATTCATTTTATTATAATACAGATAATCATAATTTCCCCAAAAATCATAAAATCAAAGTTTTCTGCAAAAATAAAAATCATTTTTACCCCTTCCCTTCACCCTTTCCCCTGCTTCTCCTCCCCCGCCACCCCGCCCTCCCAAAAAACCCCCCACCACTAGCTTGTTTTTTTTTCTTTTGGTCAAAAAACAGAATTTTTTTGGCTTTTGGCAGTTTTAAGCCAACTGAAAAGAATCATTTTCAGTTTTTGCTTTTTCTGATGAAAAGCTGACTTTTTTTGTTGGATAGGAAAGCAGACACTTTCTGCAAATATTTTCATTAATATAAAATCCAGTTTTCTTTTAAAATATGTTTCAACTAACAGTTCTCAACCAGCCCTATATGGTATGCCACTTATATTAAATATTTTTTTCAAAGAATTTTTAATTCCATTTTTGAGCTTCTGAAATCAGTTTATTAACCATAAAGAAAATATTTTTCCAGCTATATGTACATTAAAATTGGCTTTTTTAAAAGAACATATATCACTTGCTTTGTGGAAAAACACCCTAAATATTGCAATTTCCTAACTTTATCATGTATTTGAAACTACAAAACAGAACAAGAAGTAGTCTATTGGAAAAACTTGCGGGGGGAGGGGGGAACCAAGCCTCTATGCATGATGTGTATATATAGTTTGTGTAAACAAACAATCTATGGTAGCATTATTTATCAAGTAAGTTAAAATGCAGGTATATTGGGTGCTGATGGATTCAGGACAGTCCTACTGCAAAGTATAGAACATCCGTTATTCTCTTAATAGGATCAGTGCTATTCAGAAATAATTATAGAACTAGGGATTTTTACCTCTGTCAAGGTTCCTTCCCCACTCTGAACTCTAGGGTACAGATGTGGGGACCTGCATGAAAAACCCCCTAAGCTTATTTTTATCAGCTTAGGTTAAAACTTCCCCAAGGCACAAACTATTTTACCTTTTGCCCTTGTACTTTATTGCTGCCACTACCAAGCATCTAACAAATATATAACAGGGAAAGAGCCTGCTTGGAAACGTCCTTCCCCCCAAAAAGTCCTCCCAAACCCTACACCCCCTTTCCTGGGGAAGGCTTGATAAAAATCCTCACCAATTTGCATAGGTGAACACAGGCCCAAACCCTTGGATCTTAAGAACAATGAAAAAGCAATCAGGTTCTTAAAAGAAGAATTTTAATGGAAGAAAAAGTAAAAGAATCCCCTTTGTAAAATCAGGATGGTAAATATCTTACAGGGTAATCAGATTTAAAACATAGAGAATTCCTCTAGGCAAAACCTTAAGTTGCAAAAAGACACAAAAACTGTAATATACATTCCATTCAGCACAACTTATTTTATCAGCCATTTAAACAAAACAGAATCTAACGCATATATAACTATATTACTTACTAAGTTCTAAGACTCCATTCCTTTTCTGTTCCTGGCAAAAGCCTCACACAGACAGAGCGAACCTTTGTTTCTCCCCCCCTCCAGCTTTCAAAGTATCTTGTCTCCTCATTGGTCATTTTGGTCAGGTGCCAGCGAGGTTATCCTAGCTTCTTAACCCTTTACAGGTGAAAGGATTTTTCCTCTGGCGAGGAGGGATTTTAAAGGTGTTTACCCTTCCCTTTATATTTATGATAACCTCTTATTTCCTGAGTACTCCTGAAACTAGCTTAATTCTGAGGTAAGCAGAACAGGTTGATACCTTTGAGTTTTGGCTAGCATATGCTAACAGATCAGTTGAAAATGTCTACAGAATTTTCCAGCAGAATAGCTACACTCCATGCCAAAACAGCTAATGAACGGAAGAGGGAATAGGAAGCACTGAATAAACACTATTTTATTGTTTAAAAATGTATATTTATTGGTTCAGACTCCAAACTACTTAAGATCAATATTGTCCATAACTTTAATGTCTTGCTCTGTATATGCAAATTTTTGCAAGGTTTTATGGTTTTCTTTGTATCGTTTTGAATCCATGCCATCTGTTGTAGTTTTTTTTCAAATGTGTGCATATTATTGTCTCAATGAAAATCCTACATTTTATGTAAATGAAAACAAGCATTTCAAATGCTACTTTTTTACCTAGTATCAGATGGCATTATGGTGTCATTCATTCTTCCTTCTTTTGTTCCTTCCCGTTTTACAAGCAGTTAATAGTTAGAACAATGTAACTATGTCCGAGCTGGTGCACAGTGCAAACCAGAAGGAAAGTCTGTAACAACAGAAAGCATGAATAGGGTGAACCCAGGTGCAGACCACTACTTTCCCAGGGTTCACTACAGCTACACAGACAGAAGGTAAATTGTAGGGAAAGCAAATGTCCTTATATAACATTAAATGCCTTGTCTAAATAAACAAATACATTGCTTTCCACCACCCCCCGTTCAATAATGTCGCTAAATCAAGCTGATTTAACTTGATTAAAAAACCCACTTATCAGTGTAGACATAGTTTAACACCTTTAGCTTTATTTTAGTAGGTCAAATTTAAGATAGTTAGAATGAGCTTATTCAGTTTGGAGATGGGGGGAAGCACCTTTTTCCTAGTTGAGACAAGGTCTAATAGGATGGCTACAGTGGACTTTTTAGTAAAACACTTTAAATTAAATCAGTTATAAATTTTGGCATTGGCAAGGTACAGATATTTGTTCCAGATAGTATCTAACAAAGTTGAACATGACAAGGAACAAAGGTTTATTTGCAAGAACAAATGTTTGTATCATTTACACTAGAATTTACATAGCATGTACACTAGAATTTACAGTCATGTTAGTTAACACACTTTTAAAAATTCAAGTGTAGACATACTCTAAGGCAGCCTAGTTTCCTTCTCTAGGGAACACATGAGCAGGGCAGAGGGCAGTAAACTTTAGTAGACTGACCCAGCTTTAAAATACATACAGTAATGCCTGAAGTTGCAGGAGATTGCCAGGTGAGTAGTTGCCAGTGACAATCTGTTTATCACATACCAATAAACTGTTGGATTTATAATAATAACAATACTTAATTATTATATAGCACTTTTCTTCCACTGATCTCAAATTGCTTTTTAAAAGGAGTTTAGCAGCATTACCCCCATTTTACAGATGAAACTGATGCCAGAGAGATGAAGTGAGTTTCCCAAGGTCACCTAGCAGGCCAGTGGCAGAGCCAGGAATATGCATTGTTGTACCAATAAAATAAAAACCAGCAGGATCTTATTAAAGGGAAAAAGGCAAAATACCACATTTATTGTGAATACAGAAAGAATCATAGTAAGCAGTTAGTTATAGCTATAACATTCCATTCAATCTCCTATTTATTCACACATTCATTCATACAAACACACACATACACACCCACACACACAGGTTCTGCAAGGTTGTTATCACAGTTACTAGCCTTAGAGTTGCTCATGCCAAGCCACTGGCCAGGTGGCCTGGACATGAGGAGGGAGCAGGGCCTTGTCAGATGCTCATCTGATGCTCCTGGAAGTTGGTTTGCAGAATCAGACCCCAAAGTTCTCACTTTTTAGAGTCTATTTTTATAGGAATTTCTTCCTATGCCAGTCTATGGGAATTGCTTCATCATGCTGTTGATGAATCAATCAGCAGATAGCACATTCCTGATGGCTCCAAGATGTTATCTTGTTCTTTGGTTCTCCCATTCTTGAGGCTGTTAGGTGGATTCCAGTCTGCCCTCCGGGGGGGGGGGGTCCTCTGGTTATTTCCACTTGACGCCTTCTTCAGCCGATGGACACTGGATTCTTAGGCTGGCACCTCCCTGATCATTCAGTTATTATCCACACCAAGCATCCATCCACATACATCCTCTATCTCTATTTTAATCACAATTGTTAATACAACAAAAGGGCGGGGAGTCTCTGGGTGCTGTTTCTGTTGTTAGAGTATTGCTTTGAGTCTCTCTCTCTGTGAATTGCTTTGAGAACAGACTCTGTCTTCGAATGTACTAACACAATTAGCAGCTTGAAAGTTTCACACATAGAGGGAGAGAAACAGTACCAAAAATCAAGAGACCTCTTAATTAGTAATACCCTGGAATTTAAACTCTGGGGAATCAAACTCATTTGTGATTTTAATACAGAACTTCTTTAATATGATCCAACAGCATGACTTTGTTCCTCCCCCTAAATTCCCTCAATCTTTTCTAATTTTTTGGTGCTTTGTTGTGCAGGACTATAACTTTCTCGTTGAGTGGTGTTTCCTGTTATCCTTTTCTTTTCCCTCCAACCATCTGTGTACCAGCATTAACTACTCTGTGATCAGTAATGACCATACAATTTCCTCATCCTTTTGTTGTACATCTGTAAGTAAAAACAAAGCCCCATATTTTGTAATGAGCACTACATAGACAGAACTTGTGCCTGCAGCAAGCCCCATTGACTTGCTTGGGTCTGTTTCTGAACAGGGATCCATCTGCAAGGAGTTGACCGCAGAATTAGGGCTTAGGTAGGTTCTCAGGCTTTGGACCAGCAGGAGTTGCAAGGACTCAGATCTTATCAAGATATCCCATTTTTTATTATGTGTAGGGTTAGTAATTGTTACTGGAGATGTATTGCTGCAATGATGGCCATGCCATTGAGCTTCTGCTGCTGATTATAAATATATTTCCATGATCCTTTTTGGTCGGGCAGAAATGTCCATTTTCTTCAGGAGCTCTATGCCTCCTTTTTTTCCAACCAGTAAAAGGGTTTCTTTTTATTAGGACATAATTCTTTCCAAATACATGGCTCTCTTCAGTACCCCCACAGTGAGAGAGAGTGAAGTCCTGAAATTCAGTGTCAACATTTGCCTTGCTTGTTTTGCTGTGTGACTACTTAAGTGTATGGAATATATCACTCTACAAGCTAACCCCTCTGGCCAGATCCAAGACTGTAGATGATTTGTTTCATGTGAAGAAAAATAATACAGCATTTTCATGTAGCATCAATGATGTGATATGGGTGCAACTCAGGGCAGAATTTGAACCCAGGTGTCCCTTTCCTTTCAGAATAATATCTTGTTGACCCTATTTACTCTTTGCTGTTGGGGTCATAATGAAACCATATGCTTTTACTGGGTGCCTTTGCACAGTAGCTTCACTTGTTGCCACTAAGCATAGATCTCCCAATCAGTGTTCAGCAATATACAAATGGTGTACAGTGAGTAATGTGGAAGGACGATAAGATTAAGTTCAAACATTTGTTAACTGAACAAGCCTTTCATAGCCAGTGAAGTCTCCTTTAACTGTAGGTTTCAATTATGTTGATTAATAACCTTGCAAATGTCTATCATCAAATCATAGGATCAAATATATTCCTGCAATAACCCAGTGTCCAGAGGCTTTAAAGTACAATTTCTATTAAAGTGCTTTACAGTCAAACAATAACATGCCTTGCACCTGGGTATGCACAAAGTATTTTTTCAAAGAGCACATCAAAATGTTCTTTACCTGACAGACAAATTAGAATTGTCAGTTGATGGTATTTTGAAACACCCGAAGAAAACTAATAAAATACCCTTTATTATTATTTTCTGGATTTCAGGAAGATATGTTTATATTTCTTTCAGATAAAAAAGAGTTATAAATATCAGCAGATTTTCTCTCATTCCACAGGCCTGTGGTCAGATTTCTGAGATTTAAAGTTTTCTTTGGAAAGTAAGTGCATGGAATTACGAACATAATGCTGATTTCCTCCCTCAGTCAGATCTTTCATTAAGGACCTGATTCAAGAGGGCAAAAAAAAAAAAACTGTGAAAAATGTAGTTGTTGGCTTCATGTCCAGCAGACTTATTTATCCTCTGCAGGTCAGCCTAGCCCTCAAATTGTGTCTGGAACTGAAAATTTTGAGAAGATTGGTCATGAAGAGAGAAAAAAGAATGGAGGGCTCACAGCAGTAAAGAGAAAATGTATTCCCAATAAATCATGTAAAGACAACTGATGTGTGGCTCTGTATGACATTGTCGGGGATTCCAAGTTACTCCATCCAAAGCGTGAAGTAATTCCTCTATACATCAGTGATTTATAGTGACAATAATCCACCTCAAATTTGTCATTCTCATTTTCCTGCCATTTGGAAATTCTCCCATTTCTTTCTTTGTGACAAGTTTCCTTTTCAAATTTCTCCTTTGAATGACACGCTGCCATCTATAATCATCATGGATTCTGCAAGTCTTATTCAGTTTTGTTTACTGTGGTATGCTGGCAAGGTAGTGTGCATATATACTACTGGATGTTGGACATTTTTTTGTTTTATGTGATCCTGTCTCCTTTTGGTGGCCAAGAACTAAAAAGATAAGTGCCTATACAGCTGCAAGTAACTATTTTATTTCCGCTGAAGTGGAAGAGGCCTGTGATTTTAAAGCAAATGGGCCTTTGTTCAATCATGTGTACAGCATAGCTGGTGATGGGGGTGTCTTGTATTTATACAGCCATGGGATCATCACACTATCTAGTGGGAAGAAATTACTATGTATCCTCTCAGAAGTTCTCTTGAGTTTGTAAAAACAAACAAACAAACAAGAAAACCCAACCTCTAGATATTTGAGAATTGTAAATTCTGTAATGTGGTAAAAACCCCATGCATGATGTAGGACACTGTGTTGGTATTTGATTAGGTGGCACTGTTTCATCTGAGCTAATATTGAACCAGTGTCCTAGCAGCATGCTGCAGGGCATTTTTCTGCTGAAGCTAAAGTATATTAAGTAAGACAATGAATAGAGACATGTGGTTATTAAAATATTATCTGATACAATATTGAAAAACTATACTAGTAGTGTGAACCATGGCTGGATTCCAATTTAAGTAATGAAATTGTTAATCTAGAAATTGTTTCTTTTATTTCATAGAATCATAGAATATCAGGGTTGGAAGGGACCTCAGGAGGTCATCGAGTCCAACCCCCTGCTCAAAGCAGGACCAATCCCCAATTAAATCATCCCAGCCAGGACTTTGTCAAGCCTGACCTTAAAAACTTCTAAGGAAGGAGATTCTACCACCTCCCTAGGTAACGCATTCCAGTGTTTCACCACCCTCCTAGTGAAAAAGTTTTTCCTAATATCCAACCTAAACCTCCCCCACTGCATCTTGAGACCATTACTCCTTGTCCTGTCCTCTTCTACCACTGAGAATAGTCTAGAACCATCCTCTCTGGAACCCCCTTTCAGGTAGTTGAAAGCAGCTATCAAATCCCCCCTCATTCTTCTCTTCTGCAGACTAAACAATCCCAGTTCCCTCAGCCTCTCCTCATAAGTCATGTGTTCTAGACCCCTAATCATTTTTGTTGCCCTTCGCTGGACACTCTCCAATTTATCCACATCCTTCTTGTAGTGTGGGGCCCAAAACTGGACACAGTACTCCAGATGAGGTCTCACCAATGTTGAATAGAGGGGAATGATCACGTCCCTCGATCTGCTTGCTATGCCCCTACTTATACATCCCAAAATGCCATTGGCCTTCTTGGCAACAAAGGCACACTGCTGACTCATATCCAGCTTCTCGTCCACTGTCACCCCTAGGTCCTTTTCCGCAGAACTGCTGCCTAGCCATTCGGTCCCTAGTCTGTAGCTGTGCATTGAGTTCTTCCGTCCTAAGTGCAGGACCCTGCACTTATCCTTATTGAACCTCATCAGATTTCTTTTGGCCCAATCCTCCAATTTGTCTAGGTCCCTCTGTATCCTGTCCCTGCCCTCCAGCACTACCACTCCTCCCAGTTTAGTATCATCCGCAAATTTGCTGAGAGTGCAATCCACACCATCCTCCAGATCATTTATGAAGATATTGAACAAAACCGGCCCCAGGACCGACCCCTGGGGCACTACACTTGACACCGGCTGCCAACTAGACATGGAGCCATTGATCACTACCCGTTGAGCCCGACAATCTAGCCAACTTTCTACCCACCTTATAGTGCACTCATCCAGCCCATACTTCTTTAACTTGCTGACAAGAATACTGTGGGAGACCGTGTCAAAAGCTTTGCTAAAGTCAAGAAACAATACATCCACTGTTTTCCCTTCATCCACAGAACCAGTAATCTCATCATAGAAGGCGATTAGATTAGTCAGGCATGACCTTCCCTTGGTGAATCCATGCTGACTGTTCCTGATCACTTTCCTCTCATGTAAATGCTTCAGGATTGATTCTTTGAGGACCTGCTCCATAATTTTTCCAGGGACTGAGGTGAGGCTGACTGGCCTGTAGTTCCCAGGATCCTCCTTCTTCCCTTTTTTAAAGATTGGCACTACATTAGCCTTTTTCCAGTCATCCGGGACTTCCCCCGTTCGCCACGAGTTTTCAAAGATAATGGCCAATGGCTCTGCAATCTCAGCCGCCAATTCCTTTAGCACTCTCGGATGCAACTCATCCGGCCCCATGGACTTGTGCACGTCCAGCTTTTCCCATCAGACAATGTATTTTTTTCATTGTGCTCTGTAGTCTGCCTGAAACAGAATGGTTGATATGTTTTCTGTATAATGATATTTCATTGGTAGATGAGAGGTTTCAGAGTAACAGCCGTGTTAGTCTGTATTCGCAAAAAGAAAAGGAGTACTTGTGGCACCTTAGAGACTAACCAATTTATTAGAGCATAAGCTTTCGTGAGCTACAGCTCACTTCATCAGATGCATATCGTGGAAACTGCAGCAGACTTTATATATACACAGAGAATATGAAACAATACCTCCTCCCACCTCACTGTCCTGCTGGTAATAGCTTATCTAAAGTGATCATCAGGTGGGCCATTTCCAAAACAAATCCAGGTTTTCTCACATCCCCCCCACCCCCATACACACACAAACTCACTCTCCTGCTGGTAATAGCTCATCCAAACTGACCACTCTTCAAGTTTAAATCCAAGTTAAACCAGAACATCTGGGGGGGGGGGTAGGCTACCCCCCAGATGTTCTGGTTTAACTTGGATTTAAACTTGAAGAGTGGTCAGTTTGGATGAGCTATTACCAGCAGGAGAGTGAGTTTGTGTGTGTATGGGGGTGGGGGGGATGTGAGAAAACCTGGATTTGTGCAGGAAATAGCCCAACTTGATTGTCATGCACATTGTGTAAAGAGTTGTCACTTTGGATGGGCTATCACCAGCAGGAGAGTGAATTTGTGTGGTGGGGTGGAGGGTGAGAAAACCTGGATTTGTGCTGGAAATGGCCCACCTGATGATCACTTTAGATAAGCTATTACCAGCAGGACAGTGGGGTGGGAGGAGGTATTGTTTCATATTCTCTGTGTATATATAAAGTCTGCTGCAGTTTCCACGATATGCATCTGATGAAGTGAGCTGTAGCTCACGAAAGCTTATGCTCTAATAAATTGGTTAGTCTCTAAAGTGCCACAAGTACTCCTTTTCTCATTGGTAGATGAGTGATTCTTCAATATGAAAAGTGTTCAGCCAAGAGTGCTATGGTGTTTTTTGTCTTTGATCATTTTTCTGAGTTCATTTGGAAGTGAAGCAATTGCCTGGTTCACTCACATGGTTGTTGGGGCATTTGATGCACTGGATCAGGTTCACCATATGTTGTGACAGGCATGGATAGGACTGATGGATCTTGAAAGGTGTGTTGTGGGCGGGGGGTATTGATCATTCTAGCACTGGAGTTATGTCTGCACGTTTTGCATCTGTTATGGCAGGGTCTGGTGCCACTTTGAGTTGGTGTGTTATGGACTGTGGGGATCTTGCTTCTGATGATGAGCTTGGTGAGGCTGAGGGATTTTAAAGAGCAGAGGAAGGGGTCCAGGCAACATTTCTTTTCTCAAAAATGATCCCTCTATATAGATTCATAGATACTAAGGTCAGAAGGGACCATTATGATCATCTAGTCCGACCTTCTGCACAATGCAGGCCACAGAATTTCACCCACCCACTCCTGCGAAAAACCTCTCACCTATGTCTGAGCTATTGAAGTCCTCAAATCATGGTTTAAAGACTTCAAGGAGCAGAGAATCCTCCAGCAAGTGACCCGTGCCCCATGCTACAGAGGAAGGCGAAAAACCTCCAGGGCCTCTTCCAATCTGCCCTGGAGGAAAATTTCTTCACGACCCCAAATTTGGCGATCAGCTAAACCCTGAGCATATGGGCAAGATTCATCAGCCAGATACTACAGAAAATTCTTTCCTGGGTAACTCAGATCCCACCCCATTTAACATCCCATCACAGGCCATTAGGCCTATTTACCATGAATATTTAATTACCAAAACCATGTTATCCCATCATACCATCTCCTCCATAAACTTTAAGTTTAATGAGTTTAATCTTAAAGCCAGATAGATCTTTTGCCCCCACTGCTTCCCTTGGAAGGCTATTCCAAAACTTCACTCCTCTGATGGTTAGAAACCTTCATCTAATTTCAAGTCTAAACTTCTTGGTGGCCAGTTCAGATCCATTTGTTCTTGTGTCCACATTGATACTGAGCTTAAATAATTTCTCTCCCTCTCCGGTATTTATCCCTCTGATATATTTATAGAGAGCAATCATATCTCCCCTCAACCTTCTTTTAGTTAGGCTAAACAATATCTGACCTCTCAGTCCTTGTCCTCAAAAGAAACTTGCACAACATTCCCAAAGATGAGTCTGAGAGCTTAAATTCATAACTCCACTAGACACTAAAAATCATGGACTGAACAGAGACACTGGATTCATGGCTTATTACAATAATCTGTAACCCATTAATTCCCTCTTTTTCTCCTATAAGTGCAGAAGTGTTAATGGGACATTCTACCTTGAATGGTTCTTAGAATATGCTAACTACTTATACTAAACAATCCATTCCACCTTGCATTTAACTGTGACGCTCTTAGGCTTTGTCTACACTACACAGCTTTTAGTGACATGGCCATGTTGACACAGCCATGTCGCTAAAATTTAGGCAGTGTAGCTGCTGTTTGTCGTGCCGACAAAATATTTTAACCCCCCAATGAGCGACATCCACGTTGTCGACAGGAGAGCGCTCCTGCTGACAACGCTCTGTTCACACGAACATTTGCCGCGGCAAAACTTTTGTCTTTTGGAGGAGTGGGGGGAGGTTGCACCTCTGAACGACAAAAGTTTTGTCGCTCAATTGCCAGTGTAGACATAGCCTTAGTATTCCCAGAACTGGAAAAGTGTCCTGTGTGGATAGAAAGCTTGTCTGTCTTTCACACAGAAGTTGGTCCAATAAAACATATTCACCTACCCACCTTGTCTCTTTTTAATATCCTGGGACAGATACTATTACAACTACACTGAATACTCCTGTCTAAAGACGTTTATCTCACCGAAAGTCCTCTTCAGCATTTTCAATCAAGTCTGGTTTGAGATCTATTTTCATGAATGCAGCTACACTGTCTATTTACTTCCAAGGTGCAGAATGACAAGGTGTCATTTTTGCCTTCTAGAAATACCCCAAAGTCCATTGTCTTTTACTCATAGACAGGATAACCTATGGATTGCTTCTCCCTCCCTCTCCCCCCATCCCCAAGTACTCCTTTCCTTCTAATTTCACATCTTTTTAACAATTGACTTCATATGTAAATGAGCATCCATTGTGTTTGCTTACAATGCTTAATTTACATTTCAATTGAGAGATAAGTAAATAAACATCTCTTGGCTGACAGAAAATCTGTTTTTCACCTGTGCTGGTAGCTAATAACCTGATACAGACTCTAGGAGCATATTTTCAGTATGTATACATACATATATTTCACAATGACATTTATAACCAGTGTGTCACCAACTTTCAGTTGAGACCTACTGTTACATTCTGTGGTGAAACAAAATATACGTACCAGAATCACAATATGCATGTAACCCTCTTGCCAATTAGCATTAAAATGATCTTGGGTTACAGTAAATATTCTTGCTAAATATATTAAATGGAGTATTTTATCCAAACTAAAACATTTCCATATTTGTTAGTTGTATATACAGAATAATGCTCCCCCATCCCCACCTCAGTTTTGGATCTCTACTTCTGAGAGATGTCTGTTGCAATACAGTTAGGTCTGGTTTTAAAATAACCCAGCTTGTGACCATCCCCTCTTGTCCATCAAAACTGCCATCATCAATATTCTTTTTCCAGGCTAGATCACAAGGCCTCTTCTCCATTCTCATCCCTCTTGAACTGGCTGCAGTTTGCAACATCAATAACCCCACCTCTTAGAATTGCAGTTCTTCCATCTAAGTCTGTTTTCCTGGTTCATGTCCTACCTTTTTGACCAACATTTCAATTTTTTCCCCCTTTTCTTCTCCCCCCCTCTCTTTGTTGGTGCCCCTCCAAGTTCTGTCCTTCGTCTTCTCCTCTGTCTTTGGATTACCTTTAGATTCCAATTACACAGCATCGCCAGTGTTCCCCTAATTTTATTTACCTTGAGATCTATCTTTATTTACCTACCATCATGGATAATGTCCAACTGCTCTTTAAATCTCTTCGCTTTCCACATCAAATGTAAAGGCCTTGTTGTGGACATAACTGAGCTCCTGCTTATATTGTATGTTTTTACTCCCCCATTTATTCAGTCTACATCACACAATTAACCACCTCACTTGTGACCTTCTCCCACTGTCACCTTCACTCTGTTGCACTGCTCCTCTGTCTGTAATGACTTCTCTGCTCTGATCTGGGGTGAGTCCCCTGCCATCTTATTCTTAAAGTCCTTCCTTAAAATATAGTTTTTTTGTTTAAATAACACACTCTCTCTCACACACACACACACACACACACAAACACACACACACAGACTCTAAACCCAAGTCTGACAACCTATCCACCTATAAGGAATTCTTAGGAAAAGTTGAGATGCCAATATTTATTTGTTTTGCTGTATGTGTGACATTTTCCGCTCGGCTCTGGTTCTAATTTTGGAAATATTCTAAGAGGCTTGTTTTACAATCCTACTGAAATGTCAAAGATCTGGTGTAGCCAGAAGTTTAGGGGAAAGAAATTTCATGTTAGTACTTATAAGCATGTTTTCTATTTCTCTGAATAAGAGTTTACTGGACTTCTAGTTTTATAAATTCTTAATGCCTTCAGCTGGGACATAATATTGCAAATTGTCTTAGCAATACAAAGTTTATTAAAAACTTTGTACAATTCATGGATATAACCATTTTTAATTTCCTGGATAGTTTGGCTTCTTCCAGTGGTAGAGTACCTAGGAGAATAATAGCTGTAGTGACTCCTCTCAGTACAATAGTATACAGTTACATTTCAGAAGACTGAATTACCTCTAGAAATGAAAGCAAAATAATTAAGCTATTAAATCACTCAGTAATACTGCTGTGTTCCCAAAAAATTAACAGCAGCTCTTTGCTAAGTAGACTTAAGGTATTGCTTTACACAACTAACAAATGTTGATGAATATTTCTTAGGAAAAAGCTCTTCAAGAAGAGGTCCTGTTTATGGTCTATCAGGAAAAAATAATCGTACCACAGAGAATTTTTCTCTGAAATCAGAGAATTATAATGAAGTTGCCAATGTAGCCTTAACTATAGGCGTGACTATTAGGCAACTGCTATACTAAACAATTCCTGTTTGATTTTTTTAAAATTACTGGTTTATATTTGTTATGTAATTGGTTCTTATTTCTGTGGTTCTTCCAAGTGTATTAGTTAGAAATATATCCCAAAGATATTATCAGAATGATGCTGAAGCACAAGTATGATTGTTGCAGCATAGAGTAAGTACTATAAATGTGAAATCTGAATTTTTACTGGACATGACTGATTCTTTGCAAAATTGAAGCAGAAGGTATTTATCAAGCTAATGTAAAATCTTTCTCTATTATAGAAATCTGATCAATGTTTTGACTGATGGTATCACAGTTTCAGTTATGCTGGCCCATAGTCTGCTCAGGACTTTGGACATCACTTCTCTCTGGGAGGGGACCCATGTTCCTGTCCCTTCTGACCAGGACTTTTAAGCTGCAGTCCCCTGGTCCTTCACTGTTGTTATCTAAAGCAGATCTGACCAATATTTACTTTCTGCTCTTTGGTTTCTCTCCAAGGTTGAAGATAGTCTACCAGTAACCCAAACAGCTCTTTCAAAGCAGAGTACCCTGATTTAGGGACAAAAGCATGCAGGAAAAATGTATAAAACAATAAAAGATCTATATCTATACTAAACATACGAGAAGTCACCCATCAATCTTATGGGGTCCTGCAGTTTCTAGTCCTTCCAATCTCTCACCAGGGTTGTGTTTCTCCCTGAACCAAAGATCAGGTCCATTTGTTGAATCTCGAAGGAAGGCCTGTCACTTTAATTAAACTCAGTATTTCTATCCTAAAGGCCTTTATCTCCCGAAAAACAAGTAGTCAGTCACAGACCCTCTCCTGGAGATCAAGCCTCAAAAGGCTGTGTGTCTGCTTTGCTGAAACAGCTTTGGGATTTTGCATTAAATTGACCCCCACACTGTTTTTAGTTCCTGGACAAGTTATGGTAACAGACCCCCTGTCCCCCCACATAGAGAGGAATATACTCTGTAGCCCACAACAATACAAAGAACATTCATAAAATTATGGTTCCCAAGGACACTACATGTGGTTGTGGTCAAAGATGGTTTTGTTGGCCAACATATCCCCAATGAGGTTGGCAACCTGAAAGCACTGTCAAGCATACAGTGGCTAGAGACTAAGTCTCTTGGACTACTACTGGGATGGGGAGGATGAATGAAGTGTTGTGGCCAGATATGTTATGGATTCATGTCCATTCTCTGAGGAGTACAATCTACATCTAACTCAGATTCTGTGTGTAATGTCACAGATGCAACTGGGTGCCCAGTTTTTCAACTGGATCTCTGATTTATCTAATCTATGTGCAAAGACTCATTTATCCAGCTTCCTACTGACTATATATCTGGGAAGAGTCACACACATTGCTTATTCCATCAAGAGTCAGGAACAGCAATTGCTGGCAATATTTTAACAAGTTATTACCACAAAAATGTTCTCATTTTGCCTGTGATAAACCCAGGGCCCCAGGGATACATGTGATCTAAAGAGGAGTGGGAATGGGATGCATATGTTTTTTCCAAATATAAACAAAATTGTTTAGTATTAAAGTCTCACTTTGCAGTGAATATTTGTACTTTGTTGCTGAAAAATGATGTACTGAGTACACTGAAAGATGAGCACAGCTTGTATTATTTTGGACAGTGGGGTTCAGAATAAAGATCTTGTAGAGGGTTTTCTCTTCTGGGAAATTCGCTTTTTAAAACACCTAGCTGTTGGTGAAAGTGGGTCCATTTCCATGACAAAATAAATTTGCTCTTCAGAAGGTTTTTTTATGAGCCCTAGGGATAAGACATCTCCAACAGGAAGGATTTGGTGTACCCAGAGATGGGGTGATTCAGTCAGAGGCAAGGTTCCCTTCAGTTTGGTAGCAGAAATTTCATAAGGGTCTTCTGGAAGCCCCAAAAGCCCCCTCTGTATAAAGAAGGGGAAAAATAGAGGAGATGTAAGAGGAGAAATTACTCAGTATGACAAATAAGAATTTTCAGTATCTATCAGAGGACCCTTTCCCACTTTCATTTGCTTACTATTAAGAATTAGGGGACTGATCCTCAGCTGGTGTAAATTGTCACAGTTCAACTAAAGCCAATGCAACAACCCCAGTTTACACCAGCTAGGAATTTTGTCCCAGCTGGTGTAACTCAACTTAGCTGGATCGAAATCTGAGCTGAAGATCTGACCCTAAATATCCCATCATGTAACCATTGTGTTTTGTTTTCTCGAAGTTGTAAATATAATTACCATCAGAAGTCGATCATAATTTAGTGGGATAAAAGCCAGTTGCTTGTATACCTATTTCATTAGATTCCTTTCACATGCCTCTTTGCCTTCTAAATTGTTCTGTAATGTGCATCTGGGGAAAAACTGGACACAGTCATAGGCAGAGCTGGTGGCAGAAATTTAGATGGAACAGTTTTCCATTGAAAATTAAAGCTTCATTGAAATCAAAATGTTTCATGGGAACATGTTGATTTTAATGGAAATATAGGAAATATTTTCTTCTGATAAGGTAAAATGGTATCATTTTGATTCACTTCATTTTAACATTTAATTATATTAAAATGTTTAATTTAATATTGAAATAATTCAACATTCTATATAATATATAGCATCTTTAATACTTTATTGTTATGTAAAAGTAAAAACAAAATGTTTTGATAGTCCCAAGTCATGATTTGTCATAATCATTTCACAAGATTGGCTGTTTATTCTGAATTTTATTTTTTAAATAAATGTTGGATTTTCCCGTGGAACATTTATACTAAAAATTATAATTAAATATAAGATGACCTAGTGGACTTGGGGAATGACTCTTGTTTAAGTGACAGAAATCCCATGTTCAAATTCCAAAGGAATCCTGGACTCGCAAATGAAAATTACGGTCTGGTGAAAATATCCCCTAGGGGAGAGACTTGTAAAGAGCTCAATCTGTTTAGTTTATCAAAAAGAGTGAGAGGTGATTTGATTACTGTGAATAAATACCTTCACAGAGAGAAAATACTGGGTATTGAAAGGCTCTTTAATACAGCAGACACAGGCATAACAAGAACAAATGGCTGGAAGCTGAAAAGAGACCAATTCAAATCATAAATAAGGTACACATTTTTTAGGTGAGGTTGATTAGCTACTGGAACAAACTACTAAGGGAAATGGTGGATTCTTCATCTTTTCATGTCTTCAGATCAAGACTGCATGCCTTTGTGGAAGATATGCTTTAGTCAAGTTATTGGATTCGAAACAGGGTTAGCTGGGTGAAATGTAACGGCCTGTGATACAGGAGGACAGACTAGATAAACTACTGGTCTCTTCCAGCCTTAAATTCTATGAATTTTATATGATGATGCAGGAATTTTCTTTACTAAGATCTTCCTCTTCCAGGAATTGTTATACTCTTCCATGCAATGATTCTGCACTGAACACCCGGGATTGCATACAGTCCCATTGGCTACCCTGGGACTAAGAATGGGCATGAGGCTCCATGTGCATGGATCTAATTGCAAGATCATGGTCTGCATGTTTAGCATGAGAAGAAGGGTTTTTTTATTGATAACTCAAGTCTTCCAGATATAAATTTTTAAAATTATATTTTTAAATTGTTTAAACAAACTTTCTGAGTAATCTGTCTGGGTTTAGAGCAGGAATCAGCAACCTTTGGCATACAGCTCATCAGGGAAATCCGCTGGCAGGCCAGGATGGTTTGTTTACCTGCAGGTTCGGCCGATCGCTGCTCCCACTGGCCACGGTTCGCTGTCCCAGGCCAATGGGGGCTGCGGAAAGCGGCGGCCGGCACATCCCTCGGCCCACGCCGCTTCCCGTAGCCCCCATTGGCCTGGAACGGAGAACCGCAGCCAGTGGGAGCTGCGATTGGCCGAACCTGCAGACTCTGCAAGTAAACAAACTGGCCCGGCCTGCCAGCGGATTTCTCTGATGGGCCGCATGCCAAAGGTTGCTAATCTCTGGCTTAGAGCTAAATTTAGGTGGTTAGAAAAGATCTGTAATCTCATGTTTCTCTAATCTTTTAAAGCTCTTTATGAGCATGTGAAAGTAACAAATCAGGGAAAAAATGTTTATTGTTCATTGAGCTCTCATCACATAAAGGTCTTTCTTTTATTACCTTATTCAGTGAACTATAATTTTTGTTGTTACAAGGGTAAAAATCCAGCATCCAAAGCAGTGATAAACAAGCTGGCACAAGGTAATTTTTTTCCTCATGAAAGATATCTTTTCACGCTACTGCTGGATGTTCAGGCAACAGATGGTATCTAATAAGTTAAACTCTAATTGCAATCAAGAGTGAATGATGATCAAATTTAAAATTAAATTATCTTCACAGAACTATCTTGATATCTTGTTTTGCTGGGGATCATATTTCTGCCTTTTAAAAGTCCTAAGATTAATTAATCATGTTGAATGTGTGTGCTATTATGTTGAAATATACGTTTAAATTCCATCAGCTGAAAACAGTAAAATGTGGAGAAAGAGAAAATTAATCTAACACTTCATGCATCTACTGTAAGTATTTTTTTTTCACTTCTTAATAAAATACAGTAAGAAGACACTGTTCTGCGGTTAATACCATGATGGTAATAGTCAATACATACTCCCACACTTTGTCTAAAGTCAGGATATGCAAACAGACAAAGCATACACAAAACATGTAACCTAGGAGAGGACTGTTTACACAATCCACAAAGCAACTGCCCAACCCACACTGGTGGAGCCACAGAATGAACTCAAGATTTGTGGGCCAAGGTGGTACATTGTTTTTCCGACTAGAGTGAGTCTCTCACTTTCCAAAGAGTATGAAAAAAGTAAGCTATAGAACCCAAAGAGTCTTCTCATACGTTATCTGGTCCATCTCTTGACATCATAACAACTTGATTTTATTACTTCTAAATCATTTGTTTTAGATGGAGAAGGAGGAAGTGGAATATATTCCAGCTTTGAATATCTTCAGTAATGGCAATTCTACAAACTCCCACTGAAGATTGTTTCACTGGCTAACTCTTCTTAAAGTTCTACAAAATTTGTCTTACTATTTAAAATACCTTTTTTCTGTTGCTACTTAAGCTCATTCACACTTTTAAATACTAGCCTACCCTTTCACATAGGATAGCAAAATTTAAAGATGACCTGAAAGGGAGTGTGGTTGGAGGGGGGAGGTGTATTTTTCAGATCTTCCTCCACCCATTCCTCCATTGGTTTTACCATAAGAAAAGATGGGGTGGGGGCGGGGGGGGGAGAGTGGGGTGTGAGAAGAGGTTGCCACCTACTCCCATTTTTCCCCAGAAGTGTCTATGGATAGTTGGAGAACTACTAGGATTATGATGTTACAAACAACAACCAAGTGAAACCTGAGCTATTTTGACAGGAAAGAGATTGCATTTATATTGTTTAAACAGTCTGAATTATCCCTGTTTTTTGGCAACACCTATTTAATTGATATGCCTGACAAACAGTTATGATAAAAGATCCCTTTGTTATATATTCAGCTGATCATTAATATATTTGTTTGTTTTTTTTAAATAACTTTTTAACAAATAGTTTTGCTACTGTGGCTATTTTACACTAATTTCTACTGTAATGCAGAACAAGGAGGTAAATATTCAATGCAATAGATATCAATAGATACCTGTTTTTCATCTTGTCTTTCGTTGCTCCAATGCAGGATTATTGCCTATAATATATTTATTAGTGTGTTGTTCAGTCTGTTTTTACTTTGCCTCAGCCAATGTCTTAGTGAAATCTATTAGTCTCTTAAATGCTTTCTCAAATGGGAAATTACTCCTGATATAGTCCACTTGACATCTTCCCTTTTAAAGTCTCATCCTATGACTGTGTGTGTATGTGTATATGTGTGTATATATATATAGATAGATATAGATATGCACACTAAACTTAGTGCTATAAATCTAAATTGAAATATTATATTATCTATATCATACATTTTTATAATATTTGAATTTAATTGCTAGCACTTAAGAGCCCCAATCAAGGATCAGGGTCCCTTCTGTTAAGTAACATGAAGGCAAGTAAAAAAACCTGCTCACATTCTCTTGAACTAACTGAAATAATTCCTCTCCCTCCTTGGTATTTACAGCCTTCAGATATGTGTAGATTATACTTGTGTGTCCCTGCCATTCCTCTAATTGCCTAACTAAATTACATACTAAAGGACAGGTTTTTAAAGGAATTTATATGCCTAAAGATGCAGAGAGTTACCTAGGCACTTTTGAAAATCCCACAATTCTGGTTCAAATGATTTAGCTCTTTTGATCTTTCCTTGTAAGACAGTGTATCCAGTTACCTAATTATTGTCATTATTCTTTTCTGGGAATCTCCTACCCGATTAATGGTGTCTCTCAACAACCATAGCTCATCTAACAAGCTAGCTATCTCATGAGTGGTAGTGCTTATCTGGTCCTACTTCTCTATAGAGTAATGCATTGTACTTCCCTAATACCACCCCCCCAAGAAGATCCTTCTAAGGATTCAAGGTTACTTCAAGGGTAGCTCCCCATGAAGACCTAATGAAGCCATTTCGGGGCCTCAGCAGATGAGTGCAGGCCACACTCTTCCTGAATAAAGTTAAGGTGTATATTCTATGGCAGGATGTGGCTAAGCAGTGGTATGACAGAGATGGGGCTATCTGGACCTAAATCACTGATGTCATTTCGGTGATGTTTATGAGCACTTGGGCTAGAACCCAGCTTAAATTCTTGGGGGGGGGGTTGTAGGGTTTTTTTGATTGTTTACAACAAAAACTCAAAACTTTAACTTTAATTTAAAAAAAATAAAGAATATTCGTAATAATTTATGAACTTGTGTAGTCCCTTCATGAGTGGAGGCGGCATCAGCAAGATTCCTGTCTGCAGCTTCATCCAAGCTGAACGGAACAGCGGTACAGAGCTGCAGAACTCTTGCCAGCAGCTGATTAATTGTCAGGATTCAGCTTCCTAGATCTCAAGTGATGAGTTCAGGTGTTTAATTAAATATTCATAAAAGGGTAAGGTGGAGTCAGGAAAATCAGCAAGTTATTAATTAAATGTGGACAGCAATGATGGCGGGGAACATCTCAGACTGGAAAACACAGCCTCGTTATGTATTTTGACCCCAATGAAACAAGAGAAATCTGCTTTGAGAGTATTTGATAATTGAGCAATATGTTATAATAATATAAAGAGTACAAAGTTAGTTTCTTCTGTAACAGTCTCCAGAATTCTTTTGCAGTTATGAATATAGAGTAACATTGGTATATCTTTATATAAAGTTTATGATTTATGGTTTATGATTCTTTGATTTTTTTTCACTTGGATATTTAGGTCCAAATTTTCAGCTGTGTCCTCTTAATCTATACACACATAGTTGTTTGCATATTCACTCCTCCCTCCCTTTTGTGCATACGGATGGATATGTCCATATGCAAGTTAAGTAGGTAGGGGGCCAAACACCCATTTGGAGATGCAAATAGAAGATTGTAAAAGACAGTTTGAAGATCGCTGGTATTTGGGATGGGAATAGTGAGAGAAGAAGTGGAGGTTTCTTGTGTGATATTCACTGACCAGTACCTCGTTTAATTTGACGTCAGGACGAACCTTTTCCCCTTGTTCAAAGGACCTGTTTTGGTCATCTACTCTCCTCAGATATTCTGTGAGAGATAAAGCGAGAGGAGAAATTATGATAAAACCAGTGATGGACGTCTGGGGAATCTACCCTTATTGTGACAAACTGAATTTTTAAAACTGTATGTTGTAACTGAGTAGTATAGAAATGTTTCTTTGATTCCATCATAGCATTTTCCAAGTCTCACTCAGCAATTCTGGGAGGAGAGTGGGTTTTAAGGTTCTGCCAGCTTCCATGTGTCTCTGGAGACCCAAGCCGTGATGGGGAGAGCTGAACGTTTGCACAAAAAGGCAAGGAGCATTTTGGAATACTTCACTGTATCACCAATGATTTCAGTGATGTGATGTTACAGAGAAAGCACTTAACCAACTCTCTTCTCAGCCAGATAGCCTCGCCCCTTCCTGGTGGAGGTACTGGAGTCCTATAGTCACTGGAGTGCAAACAAACTTCTAAAAGGGCACCTGCCTACACTTAACGCTTTGCCAACATCCTGGTCTGACTGGATTCAACAAAACCTTTCTTTGCATCCCAGCAGTGTTCTCTGTGGATAACCGGCCTCTCACAAATCAGAGATCTGAGACCTGTTTCTATACAGCCCTGCTGTTCTTCGTCTACATTAGGACGTCTTCTCCATTTCTGACAATAGTAAAGCTGAATTGGTCCTGTTAAAAGTATTAATTCCAATATACAGCGTGTACAGGTCCTTCTACCACTATGTTACCTAACCCTGTATTGAGTCTCCTTTTCTTGTGGGACAGGAAGCATATCAGGCATGTTCAGGGTTGCTCAAACAAAAATCACACGAGGTGAGCAAAGTCCAGAGCTACCCAAACTCTTGGATACTGCACAGGGAGGTTTTCTAGTGGGTTTCTAGTTTCCAATTCTCACAGCTACTTGGAAAAAGCCCCATCTTACTAAGTTCTGCAAATAGCTGGGTCACCTACTCAATCTCAGCATATTTCAATGTTGTTTGTGAAGCTTGCCCTTGTCGTAATCACGTCAGTGTGTATCTTCCTCAAGGGACACACTAATGTGCCATTGTAGAATTTTAGCCTGCAGTTGTTTTGCAGTAATTTGTGTGATTTATCTTGTACAATTTTGCAATAATCATTAAAATTCATTACATT
This sequence comes from Lepidochelys olivacea, assembly GCF_965140295.1. NCBI lineage: Eukaryota > Metazoa > Chordata > Testudines > Cheloniidae > Lepidochelys > Lepidochelys olivacea. The sequence continues at coordinate 176,384,518 of NC_140411.1, forward strand.
GTAGGTAGAACAACTGCCAATCTGACATCTGGATGCATGAGCCTATTTCACCAGTGAAGCCTGGAGTTTTAATTGCATACACCTCTCTTTTCTCCTTTGCTTCGTGTATTCATGTATTTCCTCACATGCTGGGCTGGAACCTTGGAAGGCAGTCATGGGATAAGAGGGAAGGTTCTCTCATGGATTGGTAACTGGTTAAATGATAGGAAACAAAGGGTAGGAATAAATGGTCAATTTTCTGAATGGAGAGCAGTGATAGTGGCTTCCCCCAGGGATCTGTCCTGGGCCCAGTCCTATTCAACATATTTATAAATGATCTGGAAAAAGGAGTAAACAGTGAAGTGGCAAAATTTGCAGATGATACAAAACTACTCAAGATAGTTAAGTCCCAGGCAGACTGCCGAGATCTACAAAAAGATCTCACAAAACTGGGTGACTGGGCAACAAAATGGCAGATGAACTTTAATGTTGATAAATGCAAAGTAATGCACATTGGAAATCATAATCCTAACTATACATATACAATGATGGGGTCTAAATTAGCTGTTACCACTCAAGAAAGATATCTTGGAGTCATTATGGATAGTTCTCTGAAATCATCCACTCAATGTGGCAGCAACAGTCAAAAAAGGTAACAGAATGTTGGGAATCATCAAGAAAGGGATAGATAATAAGACAGAAAAAATATCATATTGCCTCTATATAAATCCATGGTACGCCCACATCTTGAATTCTGCGTGCAGATGTGGTTGCCTCATCTCAAAAAAAAGATATATTGGAATTGGAAAAGGTTCAGGAAAGGGCAACAAAAATTATTAGGGGTATAGAACAGCTTCCGTATGAGGAGAGATTAATAAGACTGGGACTTTTTAGCTTAGAAAAGAGGCAACTAAGGGGGGATATGATAAAGGTCTATAAAATCATGAGTGGAGTAGAGAAAGTAAATAAGGAAGTGTTATTTACTCCTTCTCATAATACAAGAACAAGGGGCCACCAAATGAAATTAATAGGTAGCAGGTTTAAAACAAACACAAGAAAGTTGTTTTTTTTCATGCAACACACTGTGAACCTCTGGAACTCCCTGCCAGAGGGTGTTGTGAAGGCCAATACTATAAAAGTTCATGGAGGGTAGGTCCATCAATGGCTATTAGCTGGGATGGGCAGGGATGGTGTCCCTAGCCTCTGTTTGTCAGAAGCTGGGATTGGGTGACAGGGCATGGCTCACTTGATGATAGCTTGTCTGTTCATTCCCTTTGGGGCATCTGCCATTGGCCACTGTCAGGGGACAGGATACTGGGCTTGATGGACCTTTGGTCTGACTTAATAAGGCCGTTCTTATGAACTCAGCATGTTTATTCACCACTTCGTGCACAATTAGGGCCAATGATCCAAAATGGAACTCAGGTCCACATGCAAGGCAAATGCATAGTTAAAGGTATGACTTCACAAGTGAAATAAATACCTGCCTAACCATTTGCGTGTACCATTATTGGAAATGCACCCATTATAGTGGTAGCGTTTTTTTTTTTCCTGTGAACTGGTTTGTTTGTTTTTTCATGTAAGTCTAAGGTTTTACCTCTTGAAAACTTACGGCCCAAGTCACTCTCTCTGATACTACTACTCAATGCAGCTGGTTGGAAATTTTCTGAAGGAATATAAATTTTTACATTGTAAAATGTCATCATTTTTTCAAAATTGAAATGTTCCCCAGGAATACATCTATATTTGCAAAAAATCTTTTGCCAGAAACCACCTCATCCATCCACGTGGCCATCTTCCTGTGCTCTCCAGCTCCTCGACAGGCTGCTGGCAAGTTTGAGCTTCCAGACTGCAAGCTCCTTGGCAGCTTTCCCAGTGGGCTGTGTGGAAAAACCAGGATCCCAGGCAGGCTGCTTGGGAGCTCAGGCTACTGGGAGCCCAAGGAACATATTTCATTCTGGAAACACTGAGATGCTCCCACAGTGGAAATGTTTTGGAATTTCCAAAACAAAATATTTTGGAATTTCAATTGCATGGAAAAGTTGGGTTTGTTTGTTTCCCCCCCTGATTTGGAATGGTATTTTGTAGTTTGTTTTTGTTTTTTGGTTTGTTTTTTTCTGAAAAGCTCCATTTTCCCCTATGAAATTGAAATTCTATTTTCTGGTCAGGTCTAGTGAGCAAGCATGGCAGAAGCAGGCATATAGCTATTAAGGACTCCCACTCCTCCCTCCCCTCCCCCGTTTGAATACTTCTAAAATGTAATCCTTTATTTTTGACCCTTCTTAAGTTATGTCTTATTCCACAATAGCTGCATTATTTTTTTAGAACACTGTCTTGGGGTTTTTTTGTTTGTTTTATGTGCAGTATCCTGTATATTTATATGTGATGCTTATGGCTTGTGAAATATGAACACCAGATGTTGAGTGTAGTATTGGAAATAGCATGATATTGCTTTATTTAGAGAAACTCATATACACTCTTACTGATATGGCACTTACCACATAATTTTGCATGAAGTGGTTGTTGGCTGTGCTAGGTTAGACAGGCTGTACACTGGACAAGGAAAGAGAGGGGTTAATGATCTGTCCAGGAGAGATGGATTGTAACCAGTCATACCCCATGACACATGATGGCAGTTATCAAGTCTGGAGAGATTGAAAAGGGAGGAGTTGGGTTTTAGAGCTGCATTCAGCTGGCTGAAGGATCTTGGCTTTGAAACAGAGGATCAAAAAAAGGCGGGGGAAGAAACTGTCCTGAGCTAGGGACCATAGAGGTAGCCACGCCTGGGGAAAAGGCTTGAACTGGACTTATTGTTCATTTGTACATTCATAAATTTCAACCTTGAAGAGAGGTTCTTGAGTCTTGATCCAATGCAGCATGTGTGCACTGTATTGCACAGTGACCTTCCCACACAAGCATTCAAAATTGAATTAACCTCTTCAGAGTTAATGTTTGTTGTATGTTCTACAAAACCTGCATGCTGATTAATGAGAAAAATATATCTTTTTCCAATTTTGATACAGTCTGGCAAAGTTTCATTTTTTCCCCCTTCCAGTCGTAAATTTGTCCCTCAAATGCATTAGGTGGGTTGTATACATCTAGTGATAATTTGGTGGTCTCTCTAATTTCTTAATTTTGATTATTCTGTTGTATGGAAATTTCCCTACACCCAGTTCTTATGCACAGATAATATCTTAACTTTCATACTATGTTGTTACATGAAGAACATTTCAGAGGGAAATAAGGGTGTTAAAAATAACTTCATATTTCGTAGAAGTTATGATGGAAGTTAGTTATCAAGTATTCAGGATGCAAATCTTAAAGAAGTATATTTTAAATTGTTAAATAAGTCACCCAGGACTCCACTTAGAATACTGAGAATGGAACTGGAGAGGTTCCATCATGATTGGATTCTTCCAAACACAAGATGGACGCACTCTTGCTGCCACTGATGTTGATGACATAATTCCCATTGACCAGTGCAAGCAGAAAAATCATTAACATGGGAATATCCAGATACCATAAAATACTAGGAGTAAAGCAGCTTTAATTGACTAATCCTGTTCACTGAGAAATTTCTTTCTAGCATATGGTAATCTCTTTTCTGAACCATTTACCCCTCTGTAGCAGAGATGATGTTCATTCAGGCAGTCATCATGTCAAGCTAGCCATCAATAACAATGCACCTGCCACTGTATAATTCTGCACTGAAAATTAGGTATGCACAGCCTGCAGTTCAAATGCAGTCTACATAGCCATAAACACAGCCCCCGTCTACCCTCCCTGTAATTGCTGAGTAAAGTCTAAACCTGTGAACTAAAGTTTTTATTGACAGAAGACTCAAGCCACAAACAATTTCAGATCATTTGTCAAGGATGTTGAAAATGAACACAACATTAGGGCTGTAAAATTGTGTAACACACACACTTATATGACAATTATCTGCAGTCGTTGGGTTTCAGGCAAGTTGCCAATGCATCCTTTTGTTTTCCACAGGGTGGACACCTGTGCTTTAGATCCCTGCTGTGGATAATAAAGTGATAATTTGCAGTTTTGGATTTTTTTTTGAATATTTCATTTGCCTTGTATTCTGTAAAACACTATAATGCAGTCGTTCTAAAAAATTTGTATTGGTGACCCCTTTCACACAGCAAGCCTCTGTGTGTGACCTCCCTTATAAATTAAAAACACTTTTTTTACATTCAACACTATTATAAAGCTGGAGGCAAAGCAAAGTTTGGGGGATAGATGCTGATAGCTCATGACCTCCAGTTTGAGAACCCCTGCTATAATGTGTGGGCTGGAGTATTTTTTTCCCTTCTCGCACAAAGTAAGATAGGGGCTCTTTTTTTTTTAATGCATTAATGATGCTTTTCAGGATTTGATAGCAAACATTATTTTTCATATTTTGTCTTTTTATTTCTCTAATGCAGTACAGATGTGGGGGCTATCCCACACAGAGATCCTTTAATTTCTTATGTTTGTTGAAAACAATTTTGGACAATGTGTTATACTTAGGGACATCATACAGCTGAGAATTATGATGATTCAATTTAGACCATGGGTTTATAAGCAGCAGGCTAACATCCAATTTGTAATTACAGAGAAACATATAAATAATAAGAGAAAGGTGCTTAATAAGGCTGGTCAGAAATTTTCCATCCAAATGTTTTTTGATAGAAAATGCAGTTTCTGCAAATAATAATAGTAATACAACACACATTTTCTGCATGGAAAACAGCTTTTGCTGACTTTTTAGTTTTTCATTTGTCAAATTGAAGTGAAATATCTCATTTTGGCATGGTCCAATATTTGTTTTTCATGAGGTGATGCAACACCCTATGGATCTAAAGTTCGGGTGTCTCATGCTCCAGTTTTCATCTTTTTCTGGGATGCCTCTCACATGATTAGGTTTGGCAGAATTCAAGTTTTATTTTTTTTAAGTTTGCATAATATCAATGTTTTTTATTTTAAGCATTTTTAATCTATTTAAATTTTCATAGTTGCACAGAAGTATGGGACTTAAGCCATTTTTTTTAGCGGTTTAAATATTCACAGTTGTGGGAAATTATGGAGGTTCAGATAATTATTTAATGACCATAGATGTTGAGATTCAAAAAGTTAAAGCTCCAACAGTTAAAACTCAAATTGACAACATTGTTGTCAAAATATAAAAGTAAATATCCTTAAACTGTAATGACTACCCAATCAGAATTTCTCTTTCTTCTGCTTCTGTAAATTTAGATCATCATTGATGGAAATATTATTTGTTGGTTTGTGTGTATATGGTAAAATTGATATTTATTGGCATTTATCAATACAAATCTAATCCTTCCAATCTGAAATATGATGCACCCCAATCTCCCATCTGTCTGAACCAAAAAGGTGCATCATGAGAGTTGCATTACCATGGTGAATCATGACAGATGTACTTCAGTCCAAGAGGAGAATGGGAGCAAAAGGCAAAGATCATCACTCTCAGATAGGACTCTGGTAGCTCAGGGGGACACAGATTAGTGTTAAACCAAGCCAAAACAAAATGTTTTGATTCAGTTCAACAAACTAACATTAAACATATTGATCTGGGCATGTCAAAATATTTAATTATGTTGGGGAATGTAGACATTTTTTAACTCAATTTTTTCAGAACTTTCCATTCTGTGAAAATTTTTGATGCTTCAGTTTACCCGGCTCCAACCCCACAGTTCATGACCAAACCAAATTTCAAAGTAACCGAATTACCTACAAGAAATTCTGACTTTTGACCAGCTGTATTACTTACTCTGTGCCAAAGCACTGAGATCAAGATTTTCCAAACTGACCCATGATTTAGGGTATATGAATTTTTGGATGCCCATCTTGAGGCAAGTGAAAGAGGATTGATTTTCAGTAACTGCTGAGCCACCCTCTGACAAAACAGGCCTGTAGAAGGGTTCGGCTGGAGCTCGTCTCTCTCTGGGGTGGCGGGGAATGACACCACCTCGCTACGTCTGTCTGGTTCTGTTGGGGAACTAGTCTGGTCGCGGGGTCTCGCGCCGCAGCAGCGGTAAAGGCAAAACAAGGGCTACGCCCACCCAGTTGGCGGGCAGTAGTGAGCCCCATGGACAGAGACAGAGCAAACGGTTAAGCAATAAACCGAGGCCCTGTGCTAGGGCGGGCAGCAAAGAGTCCATGGCTCAGGCCCTCAGGCAGGGGCCGAGCAAACAAGTAAGTTTGAAAGGCCCAGGCCCGAGGTCAGGGAGGGCTGTACAAAGTCTGTGGCTCAGGCCCTCAGGCAGGGGCCAAGCAAACAAATGAATTCAGGAGGCCCAGGCCCGGGGTGAGGGTGGGGCAGTACAGAGTCACTGCCTCAGGCCAGGGCTGAGCAAGCACGTAAGTTCAAAAGGGCCCAGGTCCTGGGGCAGGGCGGGGCCGTAAAAAGGCAATGGCTCAGGCCCTCAGGCAGGGGCTGAGCAAACAGTTAAGTTCAACAAGCCCAGATCCTGGCTCCGAAGGGCCTGGGAGAGGGGCAGACTGCCACCCACATGTTGGGTAGCAGAGGGGACGCAGGCCCTCCCACTCCACTGTGTCCCAGCCCGGGGCCCTAGCAGTGGCAGAAGGCTCTCTGCTTTGTCAGTGGGGATCCTGGCCACAGCACACTGACATAAACTCTGGGTGTACTGCAGCCAGACTAAGGTCGGCTGCCCCCGGGCAACTTCCTACCTCCCCCTCTAGAGGTACCTGTGTCGGGACAGTGTCCTCCTAGGAATCAAGCACCATGGGCTCCTCAGGGTACCCGGTGAGCGGTAGGCTTGGCAGCTCCTCGGGGTAACTTGCCACGAGCAGGCTTAACAGCTTCTCGGGGTCTGGTCAGCATCAGGCCTTGGCTGGTCTGGCCAGTCCTCAGGTCAGTTGCTAGTTGCAGGAGTCTCCCAGCCGGGAGCTAGGCCACAGGCATCTGGATTCTCTGGCATCTGGGGCTCTAGTGAGCTCTTGGAGCTGGGGCTTTTGTACTTCCTGTCCTGCGCCTTGACCTCTGAGGGGGGGGCTCAGGGTCCACTGGCTCTGCTCACTTTGGCGTCCGGAGGCGCTTGTCCATCTCCAGGGTGGCGGGGAACCACACCGCCTCACTACAAGGCCCCTTTAAGGAGTCTCAGGTTGAGCACCCAAAATCACTAGTCCATTTGGAAAATAGTGACCTAAAATTTGCCAATCAAATGGTTTGCAGTTATGAAAGAAGAAAGTTTTGCTCTATGGCAGATTTACTTTGATGTGGCTCCCATGTTTGGGTTGGAAATACTGCTTCAGAATATCACTGAACATTGCGAAAGGAATTTTTACCTACTCATAATACCTTGGGGACAAATATAAATTGCCATCCTACTATAAGATTTTGCAACACGTTGTGTGACCATGATCTCTTGACTTTGGAAACCATTCCAGTAGAAACAGCTGCTGTATTTCCATATGCACATTATTTGCCATTAATGATGCTAGTGATGCATAGCCTCGTCTGTATGGTTCTTGAGCAGATGTTTTCAGAGAACTATCCACAATAACTCAATATCTGTTTTTTGAGGGCTAACAGCTAATTTAAATCCCATCATTCTGTATGTATAGTTGGGATTATGTTTTCCATTATGTATTACTTTGCATTTATCAGCATTGAATTTCATCTGCCATTTTGTTTCCCAGTCACCCAGTTCTGTAAGATCCCTTTATAACTCTTTGCAGTCAGCTTTGGACTTAACCATCTTTACTAATTTTGTATCATCTGCAAATTCTGCCATCTCACTGTTTACTCCTTTTTCCAGAACAGGTCCAGAAGTCTACTATTTAGGATGCAATATTTTGGCTGGGTCAGCTACTGTCTCTCTGTAAAGAAGCATTTTATTCAGGGGCTCTCAAACTTCATTGCACCGCAACCCCCTTCTGACAACAAAAATTATGACATGACTTTAGGGGGCGGGCTCAAAGCCTGAGCCTGCCCAAGCCCCGACACCCTGGGGGCGGGGGAGGGGGCAGAGTTAAAGCCTGAGCCCCACTGCCCCTGGCAGGGGGCCAAAACTGAGGCCCAAGGGCTTCAGCCCTAGGCAGGGGGCCTGTAACCTCAGCCCTGCCACCCAGGGCTGAAACCTTCATGATTCAGCTTTGGCCCTGGGTGGCAGGGCTGAGGTTACAGGCCTTAACCTGTAACCTCTTAAGCAAAGTCTTAAGCCAGACCTTGTGTCCCCATTAAAATGGGGTCGCGACCCACTTTGGCATCCCAACTCACAGTTTGGGAACCCCTCTGTAACACTGTTTATCTCCAGGAAGTATGTTCAGACATTGTTGCTTTCACTTCCAGTATTTTAGGCCAGCCACTTTTCACAAACCATAACACTGACTGGGGCTCTAGACTCTTGGCAATAGCAATCTGGTCAGTTTGCTAAGGCTTGAAGAGATCTTTTATATATTTTAGTTTCTCCCTCTATTTGAGAGTGCCTGCATCACCCATATTCAAAGTGTTTCTATAAGGTATCAGCAACTACTGGTACGTGCTCCACCTGCGTATTTTATCTCATTATATGTAGCTATAGTCTTTTTGACATCTCACAGTTACAGAGTCCTTGCTGTTTATCAGAGATACCACCAGTTTGTGGTCAGTAAAAATAGTGTAAAGAATCTAATCACTGCCATTCAAATATTTTTACAGAAATCTCACATGATCAGGTGGAAGCAAGCGACCTCTTCTTATTCTGATCATGACAATCTTGGCATCAGTCAGTGTGCTCCAACAGAATGCATGTAGCTTCAAGTGACTGTGACCTTACACTAATTCCACCTTCCCATAGCCTAGTTATTAACATGGTTACTGGCTCATAGATTGGTTGGTTTAGCAGCATTATAGAACACTTGTGCCTATTCTTTGGTTGTGATTCGATCATGGATGCTGACACTTTTCAAATATATAGTACTGACATAGTTGCTTATATCTGCTTTGATAGTGATTCATATGAATTCTTTTCAGTCCTGGAATTGAAAAAGAACTGAAGATATTCAGGAGTCTGCATTTCCTTCAAAAGCCTTTATTTCCTTCAGATCTAGGCTTGTGCATTGTTCATTTATGCCTTACCCCAAGAAGCCTAGTTGTTTCTGGGGCAACAAAGAACTCTTTGATCTTTAGCAGTTCAGATTTAATTGAAATTGGAAACAATTTACTATGCTTCTCTTCTTTATAGCCATATACTAGAATGCTATCCATATAACTGACTATCCCTCTGTAGTATTGCAATATCTCTGTCATTTCATTCTTGACAATAGCAGGTAAAAAAATGGATGATATAATAATCTGGAGAGTAATCTGCTCCCAATCTATGGCATTTTTAACAAAAAAGCAAACTGAGCCAAAATAGGAGGGTTTTTTATTTGTCCTTTTTTGTTGAAAATTTTGACAAGTTTTGCCTACCTCTGTACATGAGCACTTACCGATTTGGGTATAATGTTATCCATTGGGGGTATTTCCATCTCTCTCTTTCTCACACATCAAGCCGCTTTCTTCCAGTCAAAATCTATGTAAAGCGTTCCATATTTCTTAGACACTGATCATAACTCTGTTCTCACACTTTCTATTCTATATACTATTCTGTGTAGATTTTTATACTGCAGTCCTCACTGCAGTATCTAAGTGCCTTCTAGTAGTGCATAAAGCAATGTGATTGCTCATATGTCACTTTGTTTTTTCTTCCTCTCCCCAATGGAGTGGAGTGTCTTGTTTTTATAGAATTTTTTTTTTTAATATACGTGTTGCTAGGTGTGCTTGTGTTAGAGAAGGCAAGGTCAAATAAATGTACCTCGCATTTGGAGTGGAAAGTGGTGACATTTGTGATAGTCAGTTCCTGGGGGAGTTCATTTGTCAGTCTTGGACAACTCCTGGAGAAAATTCTGTTTCCCATATAGATGTGCTCTATTCTGATTGTTGAGGGTTCCATTATGCCAGAGATGTGAAGCTGTCAACCATGGTCTTCATCCCAGGGCTTTAAATGGTCTTTTACATATCCTGGGCCCGCGTCATGGAGTGCTTTGAAGATAATGACCTAAACCTTGAAATTCTGTGGGAGGCCAGTGTAGAGAGCAGTGGACAGGTGTGATGTGTTCATGGCAGCTTGTGTTTCTGAGGAGGCATGCTGCAGAATTTTGTACTAGTTGGAGTTTCTGAAGTGCTGAAAGTTTCATGCCCAGCTATATTTCATTGCTGTAGTCCACCCAAGAGGGGAAGGACAGTGAGAATCAATCAGTCCAAGTCTTCATCTGCTAGCATAGGACAGAGTCTCCGAGCCAACCAGATATGGTAGAAAGCATTACTATCAGCCATTGCAATGTGAGAGCTCAGCATCAACAAGAAATCTAAGAGTACCTTCGACTATGGACTGAATTGACCAACTGTGGTTGTGAACCTTCAATCAAGAGATTGCACTGTGGCTACAAACGCCTCAAAATACTTTTCTCTCCCCTCCCTACCAGCATCACCTTTGTCTTGCTCAGGTTCAGCTTCAGCCAGCTGTTCTTCATTGAAGAGCTAATCTTAATTCAAGTACTTGGCCATGGTGGTGGTGGTAATGGTGTGGTTGTAGGTGCTGAGCTATGCATCGGTTGCATATTGCTGGCACTTGAGTCCATGTCCTCTGACCAATTCACCAAATGGTTGCATGCAGATATTGAAAAGGATTGGAGAACCCTACAAGTGCGAGATCTAGTGATGGAGGTGCAGTTTCCCATCACTACTCTTTGGATAGGTCCCTCTAACAAGGACTAACACATTACCCTGGACTCCTACCACCTCTCTCAGGCAAAACAGTGGTATCTCATGGTCAACAATGTCAAATGCTGCAGAGATTTTCAGGCAGATGAAAATGGATGTCTGTCTTCTATCCATTAACAGGAGCATGTCATCCATCAGTGAAAATAAAACACTGAAGTTCCATGTCCTGGCCTAAATCCAAAGTATGCCAACTCTAGAATATTGGCTTCAGTTAGATGAATTTGTAGCCTGCTTTTGGCTAGCTTCTGTATGAACTTGCTCAGGAATGACAGGTTTGACACTGGGGTATAATTGTCTAGGACTGAAATATCCAGGATGTGTTTCTTCATTGTTGGTTGGACTGTTGCTTGTTTGAAGGAGAAAAAGACAATTCTCTCTCAGAATGAGGCATTGGCTGTTTTTGTTAGGAGTAGCACCAGTTGTTTATAACTATCTTTCACAAACTAGGAAGGGCATAAGTCACATTTACGAGTCTTGGATGGGGATTCCTTTAAGGTGTCCAGAACTTCTTGATGAGTGAATGTATTGAACTCTGAGAATGTGAGTAGGTTGGTTGGTTGGTTGGTTGGTGGGTGCAGGCAAAGCAAACCTCCCTTCCATTCACACAAATTAGTCTGACTCAGGTCATCAAGCATTCAGGGCCTGGGTCCTGGGACTGTGCTAGGGGGGTGGGTCAGAGCCCAAGTCCTGCTGTGACTCAAGTACAAGCCCTGTCATTTTGCAGTGTGGACTCAGTTCAAGCCACAGATCTGAGTCCAAAAGACTGTGTGGTGCAGTATGGATGCACTAGAACAGTTGTGAGACCTGGATCCAGCAATTTTAAACTTAGGTTTACAGTGCAGTGTTGGTGCTCAAGCACGAGTTTGAAAACACCAAGTCCACAAGCCCGGATCCCACACACCCAGGTTTACAATACAATGTGGACATACCCTTAAGGTTAAAATTTCTTGTTATCTTCACTGGCCTATTTTTCTCCTTCTCCAACAAAGAAAATGAGAGTTAAATCTATATATAAAGTGACTTTCACTAACCTACTAGCATTTTTTAGACTGCCCTTCTCAGGCATGTCAGTTAGCTGGGAAAGTCCAAATAGTTTCTTGAAGATATGCATTGAACACTTCTTCTACTGTGGCGAACAGCAGAGAGGCTAACAGAGGGAGTTTGCCTGGGATCTGTTTGAGAGGAGGTACGCTAAGGGCTGCATTAGGGAGGCTGTGTTGGTGAGTATCTGAGTGTCTGTTGTGGGGACAGTTTGACAGTTTGACCGTGTGCTTGATTGGTTGTTTGTTTGAAAAGTGTGAATTGGGAGTGCTTTGTTCCAGGTGAACCTTGAGTGGGCCTGACTGTTATAAAAAGCCAGTCAGCTGTGGAACAGCAGAGAGGCTAACAGAGGGAGTTTGCCTGGGAGCTCACCTGGGGAGAGCCCACCGAGGCTTACTTCTTGCCGGCTTCTCTGAGTAGTTACTACAACTCTGAGGAAGCTCATAGAAGGAAGATAATACGGATGGGGAGCGTTCAGCTGTTGTGACCTGCACTAGATGTACCATGTTTGTCTTTCTTCCACAGGACAGTAGCGACTTTGTCTGTACAAAGTGCAAGCTGGTCTCCATATTGGAAGAGAAGGTTCAAGGTCTGAAGAAACAAGTATCGACCCTGCGTTGCATAAGAGAAACTGAAGATTTCCTGGACAGATATCAGGATATGCTTCTACGGGCACAATGTTCTGAAGATTCAGAGGAGGCTGTGCAGCGGGAACAGGAGGACGGTGAAGAAATTTGGTATCATGTGACCTCCAGAAGAAGAAAGGGGAGCGTCCATGTACCACCAATGCAGATACAGGTAAGCAACCATTTTCATGTTCTCTCCACAGGTACTAATTCAGAGAGTGGACTAGATGATACATCTGAGGGAAAGGAACAGAAGGAGACTCCGCCGATTGGAAGGCATGAGATGCACTGTCCTAGGGGTAGGGGTTCCATGACCACTGCTACAAAGAGGAGGAGGCGGGTGGTGGTAGCCAGGGACTCTCTCCTCAGTGGGACTGAGTCATCTATCTGCCGCCCCAACCGGGAAAACCGAGAAGTCTGCTGTTTGCCAGGAGCTAGGATTCACAATGTGATGGAGAGACTGCCGAGACTCATCAAGCCCTCGGATCGCTACCCCTTCCTGCTTCTCCACTTGGGCACCAATGATACTGCCAAGAATGACATTGAGCAGATCACTGTGGACTACGTGGCTCTGGGAAGAAGGATAAAGGAGTTTGAGGCGCAAGTGGTGTTTTCGTCCATCCTCCCCGTAGAAGGAAAAGGCCTGGGTAGAGACCGTTGAATCGTGGAAGTCAACGAATGGCTACGCAGGTGGTATTGGAGAGAAGGCTTTGGATTCTTTCAGCATGGGATGGTGTTCCAAGAAGGAGGAGTGCTAGGCAGAGACGGGCTCCACCTAATGAAGAGAAGGAAGAGCATTTTCGGAAGCAGGCTGGCTAACCTAGTGAGGAGGGCTTTCAACTATGTTCACCCGGGGAAGAAGACCAAAGGCCCGAGGTAAGTGGGGATGTGGGATACCGGGAGGAAGCACGAGCAGGAGAACGCGAAAGGGGAGGGCTCCTGCCTCATACTAAGAAAGCAGAATAAACAGCAAGTTATCTCAAGTGTCTATACACAAATGCAAGAAGCCTGGGAAAGAAGCAGGGAGAACTGGAAGTCCTGGCACAATCAAGGAATTATGATGTGATTGGAATAGAAGAGACTTGGTGGGATAACTCACATGACTGGAGTACTGTCATGGATGGATATAAACTGTTCAGGAAGGACAGGCAGGGCAGAAAAGGTGGGGGAGTTGCATTGTATGTAAGAGAACAGTATGACTGCTCTGAGCTCTGGTATGAAACTGCAGAAAAACCTGAGTGTCTGATTAAGTTTAGAAGCATGAGCAACAAGGATGATGTCATGGTTGGAGTCTGCTATTGACCACCAGATCAGGGGGATGAGGTGGATGAGGCTTTCTTCTGGCAACTAACGGAAGTTGCTAGATCGCAGGCTCTGGTTCTTATGGGAGACTTCAATCACCCTGATATCTGCTGGGAGAGCAATACAGCGGTGCACAGACAATCCAGGAAGTTTTTGGAAAGTGTAGGGGACAATTTCCTGGTGCAAGTGCTGGGAGAACCAACAAGGGGCAGAGCTCTTCTTGACCTGCTGCTCACAAACTGGGAAGAATTAGTAGGGGAAGCAAAAGTGGATGGGAACCTGGGAGGCAGTGACCATGAGATGATCGAGTTCAGGATCCTGACACAGGGAAGAAAGAAGAGCAGGAGAATATGGACCCTGGACTTCAGAAAAGCAGACTTTGACAACCTCAGGGAACTGATGGGCAGGATCCCCTGAGAGAATAACAAGAGGGGGAAAGGAGTCCAGGAGAGCTGGCTGTATTTTAAAGAATCCTTACTGAGGTTACAGGGACAAACCATCCCGATGTGTAGAAATATGGCAGGTGACCAGCTTGGCTTAACAGTGAAATCCTTGCTGATTTTAAACACAAAAAAGAAGCTTACAAGAAGTGGAAGATTGGACAAATGACCAGGGAAGAGTATAAAAATATTGCTTGGGCATGCAGAAGTGAAATCAGGAAGGCCAAATCACACCTGGAGTTGCAGCTAGAAAGAGATGTTAAGAGTAACAAAAAGAGTTTCTTCAGGTATGTTAGCAACAAGAAGAAAATCAAGGAAAGTGTGGGAGGATGTGGAAAAACCTAATGTACTCAATGCTTTTTTTGCCTCTGTCTTCACGAACAAGGTCAGCTCCCAGACTGCTGCACTGGGCAGCACAGCATGGGGAGGAGGTGACCAGCCCTGTGTGAAGAAAGAAGTGGTTCGGGAATATTTAGAAAAGCTGAATGAGCATAAGACCATGGATCCGGATGCACTGCATCCAAGAGTGCTAAAGGAGTTGGCAGAAGTGATTGCAGAGCCATTGGCCATTATCTTTGAAAACTCACGGCAATCAGAGGAGGTCCTGGACGACTGGAAAAAGGCTAATGTAGTGCCCATCTTTTAAAAAGGGAAGGAGGAGGATCCAGGGAACTACAGGCCAGTCAGCCTCACCTCAGTTCCTGGAAAAATCATGGAGCAGGTCCTCAAGGAATCAATTCTGAAGCACTTAGAGGAGAGGAAAGTGATCAGGAACAGTCAGCATGGATTCACCAAGGGCAAGTCATGCCTGACTAATCGAATTGCCTTGTATGACGAGATATCTGGCTCTGTGGATGAGGGGAAAGCAGTGGACGTGTTGTTCCTTGACTTTAGCAAAGCTTTTGACACGGTCTCCCACAGTATTCTTGCCAGTAAGTGAAGAAAGTATGGGCCAGATAAATGAACAATAAGGTGGATAGAAAGCTGGCTAGATTGTCAGGCTCAATGGGTAGTGATCAATGGCTCCATGTCTAGTTGGCAGCCGGTACCAAGTGGAGTGCCCCAAGGGTCGGTCCTCGGCCGGTTTTGTTCAATATCTTCATTAATGATCTGAGGATGGTGTGGATTGCACCCTCTGCAAGTTTGCAGATGACACTAAAATGGGAGGAGAGGTAGATACATTGGAGGGTAGGGATGGGATACAGAGGGCCCTAGACAAATTGCAGGATTGGGCCAAAAGAAATCTGATGAGGTTCAACAAGGACAAGTGCAGAGTTCTGCACATAGGACGGAAGAATCCCATGCACCGCTACAGACTAGCGACCAAATGGCTCGGCAGCAGTTCTGCAGAAAAGGACCTAGGGGTTACAGTGGACGAGAAGCTGGATATGAGTCAACAGTGTGCCCTTGTTGCCAAGAAGGCCAATGGCATTTTGGAATATATAAATAGGGGCATTGCCAGCAGATCGATGGACATGATCGTTCCCCTCTATTCAACATTGGTGAGGCCTTATCTGGAGTACTGTGTCCAGTTTTGGGCCCCACACTACAAGAAGGATGTGCAAAAAATTGGAAAACGTCCAGCAGAGGGCAACAAAAATGATTAGGGGACTGGAACACATGAGTTATGAGGAAAGGCTGAGGGAACTGGGATTGTTTACTCTGCGGAAGAGAAGAATGAGGGGGGATTTGATAGCTGCTTTCAACTACCTGAAAGGGGGTTCCATAGAGGATGGATCTAGACTGTTCTCAGTTGTAGCAGATGACAGAACGAGGACTAATGGTCTCAAGTTGCAGTGGGAGAGCTTTAGGTTGGATATTAGGAAAAACTTTTCCACTAGGAGGGTGGTGAAACACTGGAATGTTTTACCTAGGGAGGTGATGGAATCTTCTTCCTTAGAAGTTTTTAAGGTCAGGTTTAACAAAGCCCTGGCTGGGATGATTTAGTTGGGGATTGGTCCTGCTTTGAGCAGAAGGTTGGACTAGATGACCTCCTGAGGTCCCTTCCAACCCTGATATTCTATGATTCTACTAGTTGGTCCAGTTGTACACTGGTTACCATCTGAACGAAACAGACCCTTTTTTAATATGCCTGACTCTGACCAAACACCAGTGTAAATTAAGGGCAACATTGTCAAAATCAATGCAGTTACATCAGGGTAAAACTGGTGTGAGATCAGAATTGGACCCAATGATGCACATTTATTAGCAAGTGCCAATATGCTATGTTAATCTTATATATTGTAACTTTTTTTTTATAAATTGAGAAATAATGATCCAAGTCTTAAGCATAAACTGTTGCAATGCTGCCTCAGTAAGTTATGCTTCTTCTGTAATTGAATGACTAATCTTGTTCTTCTGACCAAGTCTTTTTTTCCCTTGTGGCTATTTAGCAATAGTGTAATAAGCGCCAGATGCCTTAACAGCAGGTCTTCAATGAAAAGCATCAGCTGAGCCTAGCCAATGCCACTGCTTTAATGTCAATAAATTTTCACATTGCAGCTGCATATATGTGTGTGTGCATCACATGTGGGTTTGTTCGCAGTTTTTGCTACCAAAATATAACAGGGTGTCCAGAATCCCAAATATTTATTTCCTTTTAGCTTATAAAAGTGAGGAGATCAGCAGCAAATGGACAACTGATCTATTTGGCTGACTTAAATGAACAGCCTGTGTGTTATGCTGTGTGCTTTTGCTTTGTGCTTCCAATGCACTTACCTATTTCTGACATACTCTAGAAAGTCTGTGAACTGAGCAGTCATTTTTTTAATCATTCCATTTATAGTTTATTTCATTAGTTACCCAACGTATTATCAAGTCAGTGGCCTATTATTTCTGTGCCTAAAGAACTAATCAGATATCTCTTATATTGTGTTATGTTAATTACATACAACTCCTTTTGCCATATTTGGATAACCCTGATCTGTGGACCAAACTTTTTCATCGTGTCAATCACAGGAATTCCCATGGATCCATTCATGACTATGTCCCTTTCCCATTCTTGGCTGCACAACGTTCCTGTTATAATTTACAGCAACTGAAAAATTGGGAGGAGGATCCAGTGCTATATGACCAGCTAGCTGTCCAGAAACAATCAGCAAGTGTTTTCCATACCAGTTTCAGAATCTCTTCTCTTCTCTATGGTACAGTTTATTTTTCACTGCCATTTCTTTGTCTGCTTTGAATCTTGCCAAAACAAATAGTCATAGATCCATTTGAACTGATTCCTGAATCCAGAAATAGCTTATTTCTGAAAATGTATACCATCTAGATAAGGCAAATAATTGTGTTGCTTGAAAACAATTGGTTTCATCATCCAGTAATGTGCTAACTCCTGCAACTGCTTCCATAACAAGCATACTGTCATCGACTTGGATATTTAACATTGTCATAAATATAAAGGGAAGGTTAAACCCCTTTGAAATCCCTCCTGGCCAGGGGAAAGCTCCTCTCACCTGTAAAGGGTTAAGAAGCTAAAGGTAACCTCGCTGGCACCTGACCAAAATGACCAATGAGGAGACAAGATACTTTCAAAAGCTGGGAGGAGGGAGAGAAACAAAGGGTCTGTGGGTCTGTCTATATTCTGTCTTTGCCAGGGATAGACCAGGAATGGAGTCTTAGAACTTTTAGTAAGTAATCTAGCTAGGTACGTGTTAGATTATGATTTCTTTAAATGGCTGAGAAAAGAACTGTGCTGAATAGAATAACTATTTCTGTCTGTGTATCTTTTTCGTAACTTAAGGTTTTGCCTAGAGGAGTTCTCTATGTTTTGAATCTAATTACCCTGTAAGGTATCTACCATCCTGATTTTACAGGGGGGATTTCTTTATTTCTATTTACTTCTATTTTTATTAAAAGTCTTCTTGTAAGAAAACTGAATGCTTTTTCATTGTTCTCAGATCCAAGGGTTTGGGTCTGTGGTCACCTATGCAAATTGGTGAGGCTTTTTATCCAACATTTCCCAGGAAAGGGGGGGTGCAAGTGTTGGGAGGATTGTTCATTGTTCTTAAGATCCAAGGGTCTGGGTCTGTAGTCACCTAGGCAAATTGGTGAGGCTTTTTACCAAACCTTGTCCAGGAAGTGGGGTGCAAGGTTTTGGGAAGTATTTTGGGGGGAAAGACGTTTCCAAACAGCTCTTCCCCAGTAACCAGTATTAGTTTGGTGGTGGTAGTGGCCAATCCAAGGACAAAGGGTGGAATATTTTGTACCTTGGGGAAGTTTTGACCTAAGCTGGTAAAGATAAGCTTAGGAAGTTTTTCATGCAGGTCCCCACATCTGTACCCTAGAGTTCAGAGTGGGGGAGAAACCTTGACAAACATAGTTTTCCTTCTGCCTCGCTTTTCGTTCAATAGCATTAACATAGTAACATGGATTTGTTGTTTCCTTATTGACTGTCGTTCTCCTAACACACAACATACACTGAGTTTAGAATGTAGAGTCAGCTATTTCCTGCTCTGGTTTGTTACTCACAGTCTTTATTATCTGCTCAAGTGTTGGAAATATTGGTCTTTAATCTTTTAGGAAATAACAGGAGTTAAGCCACACATGGCCAGTAGCAGTACCATGGGTTGCTATAAGGGGATGTGAGTTTGGGTTCTGATCCACCAGGCTATAGTGGTGGTATGTAGGCAGCCCATTCAGTACAACTGCCATTCTCTAGTGACTTCCGGTGAGAGGTACATGGAACAATGTGGATGGACTCTACAGAAATCTC
The DNA here is from genome assembly GCF_965140295.1 of Lepidochelys olivacea. Lineage (NCBI taxonomy): Eukaryota > Metazoa > Chordata > Testudines > Cheloniidae > Lepidochelys > Lepidochelys olivacea. The sequence continues at coordinate 176,403,400 of NC_140411.1, forward strand.
TGAGGTGGACTCTCACCAGTTTGCGGGACCCATTTTAGGGAGGGCTCTAAACAGGAGAAAAAGTGTAAAGGGTTTCTGAGCACCTAGTGAACATGTGCTACATTGCTGAAACCCCTTTGCTTTGCCCTCTGTACTTTGGATGCAGCTGGATGCTTGAATAGAATGCAGAATGACTTACTTGGATACAGCAACTTTTATTCCTCCCAGGGGGAGGGGTAGCGCAGTGGTTTGAGCATTGGCCTACTAAACCCAGCGTTGTGAGTTCAATCCTTGAGGAGGCCATTTAGGGATTTGGGGCAAAAAATAGGGATTGGTCCTGCTTTGAGCAGGGGGTTGGACTAGATGACCTCCTGAGGTCCCTTCCAATCATGATATTCAAAATATTACAAATCACTTCATAAAACAGATAAATTAGATACTGTTAGTGCACTAAATGTGTAAGTGTGTCTTCAATTATGCATTCAGCCATAGCTTATGCTTGGCTTTGTAGATTAGAAACTCCTTTATTAAGAAGCTTGTTGGCAGTGATTCTGAAGTCATGCCCTAACCTTTGAGAAGAGTGCTTTATATTTCTACCTACACAGCCACCAGAGATAAGCAAAAGGGACCCCTATACCTGAGGGATATGGTCTAACAAGGTAACACTACATTGCTGAGTCAGCAGTATTTCGGAGTTCAAGTATTCATGAGTCTATATGTGGTTGGCTTTTAATGCAAAAATAAAATGTTCACGATAAGTAGAACCAGCAAAACAAAAACAATACAAAACCTCCCTTTTCACTATTTTGGGAAAATACAAAGCTACTTGTTGGTTGTCTACTTCTTGGGGGTGGGTGGGTGCCTGTTTCCATCAAAAGAAAAGTTCAGTGAAAATAGTTGAATAGTCAAAATTCAGGGAAAATCACCCCTCTCCCTGCCCCGGATGAAATTAAACCATTCTCTCTTCACAGTAAAGAGTAGGGTTTTCCAGTGGAAATATTGACATTGGTCCTGAATCAATTCATGATCAAATCCTTATACTCAGATATTGCATATGGAACATTCTGAAGTACAAATTTTGCACAGTTCGTCTGGTGAATATATGAAGTAATAGAAAGAAATCTTTAGCTCCAGTTTACACTATAATTACTGTACTGGAGCACCAAGTTTCAACAACACTGATCCAGTCATATCTTTGTTATTTCCATTTGTTTATTAATGTCACAGCTCCATAATTTGCAAGGTGAGTTGGGTGTTCTAAAAAGATGATGGACTAGAGCCTTGGCCTCCTCTGAACTACATGTATCATAGGACCTGAAGGATGTGGGATTTTCCACTATCTTTAGGTTCTACCCCTTCCTTCATGGTCCTGGGGATAACTGTGGGGTGAGAAAAGAAAATTGGTCCCCATAGTGCAAGTTAGACCACCCTCATGGTTGCGCTAAATATTGCTGATTTGTAAAGGACCTCAAAGGCCACTGTGCTCTGGCCACATCTCCTCTTGCACCTGATATGACCCTATACTGAGGGAGTCAAAATGCAGGGTGGTTGTGGAAAAGGCTATGAAAGGGAACTTCCCAGTTATATGAATTTACTGGTAGTTATTAACAGGAGCACAGGTACAGATTACTTACCTTTCCAAATCCCCTTATGTAACTATCTCCATAGGCCATCCTAGTCATTTGGGTCATTTGTTGTGGACAGGATTTGCCCCAGAGTAAAGTGAATATTCTCTTATTGGCCCAATGCAGTTCAAAGAATGAAGTTACAGTCCTTTCTGGTAAGGTTTCCTTATGCTAATCCCCTTGGGATACAGCATTTATCACTTACCAGATAGATGCATAAATACCTTTGAGGATCTGGTCCTACCTGCTATAATCTGAAAAGTAAAAGTGGTTGGGAAATAAAAAACTAGTTTTTCCAAAAAAAATCAAATTTTTGAAGTTTTTGTTTCAAAGGATTTGAAATGGACTCATTTTTATTCTTTAAAAAAATGTTCACATTTTTGTATCAAAAATATTGTAGTGAAAACCAGATTTCTGATAGATGAAAAATTTCTAAGACCATTATCAACAGTATTTTTATAAAAGGTCATGTCATTTTTTGTGCAAAAAAAAATATTGAGAGAAAACAACCTTCTTGCTAAAAACGTATTTAAAAAGTGCTCTTGTCAAGAAGTGGCATTTTTCATTATGAAAAATTTCACACAGCACTACCAAAAAATGAGCAAGGAAAAGAGGAACTGAGGAGATAGAAAGAAGAATCATTTAGTTGACTAAAATATAGATTTGAGAGTCTGACATTAGGTTCCTATTTTAAAAAAATCTTGAGTGAAATCCTGGTCCTACTGAAATCAAGTCAACTTTTGTTGACTTCAGCAGGACCAGGATTTTGCTCCTGGTCTCCCAACGGTATAAGCTCTTTGAGGCAGGGAACATGTCTGTGAGTTTTGCACAGCACCTGAGTAGACTGGTATCTGGGCACTAGTACAATATAAACTCACTTGGCAGAATTTGTCTGTGTAAAATATAATTTTGATGGATAATACTGGTTTATTTTTAACCTTTTTGTATTTTTATGGTTAAAGTGAGGTGAAGCAGGTGAAATCAGGATCATAAAATGGGAAGTCTCAAGCAAAGTTAATGGGGGTGAGTTTTTTATCATCTCAACATACCTGTGAGATAGAGAAGTGCTATTATCCCTATTTTACAGATGAGGAACTTGAGCACAGAGGTCACACCGAAAGTCTTTGGAAGAAGAGGAAATGGAACCCAGGTCTCTTGAGTGTCAGGCTAGCCCCTTAAGCACTGGACCTTCTGGGGAACTTTACCTTAGGATTTAGGTTTCATGTGTCATGCAGTATTTGGATCCTGAAGTGCTAAAGTGAAATAGTCCTACTCCTGTACTCTCTGTAACTAGGACAGATTATATGTGATGTTTACCTTTCAAAGAGCAGATCAGCAGATTTGACCATTGTGGTCAAGTCATATGGAGAAGTAAATCAGCAGGCCAAAAGGAAATACACTGCTTCCACTTCTGTTTCTGCTGAAGCTGAGCAAATCAAATTGCTTTAAGAAATGTGTGATGATTTTTTTTTCTTTCATCCTCTCAGGTGGCTTGTTCCCTCTCCACTGTCACCCTAGTACTTAATCATAGTCCTCTTGACATATGTTTTTGAATTCCTTTGATATAAACTGAATTTCATTATTATTCACTAAACATAGTAGAAGTCCATGTTTTGTAAAGACAGCTATCATTGCTGTATTCAGGGCAAGCAGCAGTGCATTTCCTATTTGTGTTGTGATACTTACCGGACTATGACTTCTGTCACAATCTTGTTAAAATTTATATTTCTGCTACCCTGTCTCTAAACAGTTCTTCTTCTTCTTCTTCCATCAATTGTTATGGTTAAGAGAGAAAAGCTTTTCTAATGAAAACTTTTTGTCTTGGTAGAGACAATTTTACTTGTTACCTGAAACATTGAAAGGCACTTCTTCTGTCATCATTTTAAATATTAATAAATCTAGTGTAGCAGTGCTCTTGTAAATGCTGATTCCAGCTGATTTTTTAAATTAGTGTCTGCCCTCCCATGTTTTCCTCTTTTAGATAGTGTCACAGTGGGCAGCTCCTCACAGCCGACTATTTGGGTAGCCTAGGTATTACATTGATTGGTGCTCTAGAAATATACTACATTGATTAAATGTTTAGCTATAAAGTCCTCCTCCTTTGACAGATGTACAACTTTAAGCTTACATCTTTCAATATTTGTTTCAATTGCTTTTGATTCTTATCAAAATGTGCCAGAAATACCTTGAATCACAAAATAATCAGATTTAAAAACTGAGAGTTTAATGTTAAATTGTACACAATAACAGTGTCCCTCCCCCTAAAAAAATGAAGGTGAACACTGTAAGGACACAAATGATAACTAAAATATTTAAATATATGTACATTATTTATTGGGCAATAGTTAGTTACTTAATGTTTACAAAATCCATACTCTACGTATATTAATTATGAATATAGAGCTGAACATTTTCTCTTCAAAAAGCTTTTTGCTAGATCTATTTAATGAATCACTTTTACACTACTGCTGCAGCATATCTGACAGATACTCGGAAAGCAGATGGCTAACCTTCTGAATGACATTATTCATGATTCCATAATAGCTTTCTAAAGATCATAATACTGCACCTGTTCTAACTTTTTTTCTTTATTTATTTTTAAGCAAAGTGGAGGCGCAGGTTTTTGTGAGCTTTCAAACGTACATGTTATAGGTGGGAGACTGATTTTATTGGAGAAAAAGCTGATTATCAGCTACTATTACTCTTTTAGTTGTATGTGGAGTTGGAGAAGTAGTCATGTATTAAATTGTAGATATAGTTTAATTATTCCCAGTGAAATAATAGATTTGTCTCTTTTCTTTCTCCAGTAACTTTTGTGATTGTGGAAGGTGCTAGGCTGAATACTCTAAGTTCATTTTCCATAGAACAAATGGTAGCTTTCCCCCTTTGCCCTGCTTGTGTCTTCACTCATCTGGATAGGACTAACTTTAGAGGTCTCTGTGCCCATTCAGTCCTGCAATGATGAGCATGGTAATAAGAAATAGAACAGTATAATCCTCTCAGATGAACCTACAAACAAGTTTGCCAATTGTTTGTTCTTTTTTGTGCTATGGGCCTCTGTCAGAAAGGCTGAGCTGAGCCCACCAGGCTCTTATCATATAGGCCATACTCAGTAGTTACCAAATGGTAACTTTGGTCACCTCTCTGCCAGTGTAAGGTGGATTCAGAGCAGAAATTTACCCACAAAAAAACTTTGAATCACATTATCAATGCCTGTGAGCCACTGTGCTCACCAAAAGAAAGAGTTAGGAAGAGCTGGTCTAGTATCCTATCTCTGACAGTGGTCAGCACCAGATGCTTTAGAAGAAGGCATAAGAACCCCACTCTGGGTAAATGTGAGATAATCTGCCCTCCCATATTGGTGTCATCCTGCTTTTGGCTTAAACCCTGAAGCACAAGGTTTAATATCACTTCCAAAATTTGTTGTCAGTTATGATAACTGGATATGCTTGTTATCTATATAAACATGTAATCCTATGTAGAATCCTGTTAAATTCTTCATCTCAATGATTTCCTGTGGGAATGAGATCCACTAATTACATTATGCTAAAAAGTATTTCCTTTTGCATTTCAATTTTGAATATCCCATCTTCTTAGTTTCACGGAATGTCCTTTTATTTTTCAAAGTATTGAACTGTAAAATAACTTTGTCTAGCCCCGTGGAGCCCCTTGGATGCACTCACTAGTATTATAGCTCTCTAGTGCCTTTGAACCTGTATCACATGCAACAATGAGGAGGATTCTACCATCTTAGATTTCTATTCTATGTCACTTAATTCCAGTGAAATGTGTAAGAATTATTTTCTAGTTCTCTGCCATAATTAGGGATTCAGTGGCTTCATTGGCTCCTATTTTACTAAATATTCAGTTTTCTTCAGAACACATCTAGTAAAAGTATGATACATGGTAGTATTGGTAAAAGACTGGATTTTATTTCCTAACCCCAGTCTTGTGACATGGGCCAAGGGTTGCCAAAGGGTGTGTACAATTTGGCCATTTTCTTGTGAACCTAAAAGAGATGTTAAACCAGAAGGATTCTATGGAAAATGAGTAGGGTTCTATAAAAATTACTGAATTCTACAGGCATCTAGAGTAAACAAGTATCTCCTCTCTATAGGTTATTTTAACTTTCCTAAAAAAAATTCTATAGGAGTGATATTATAATCAGCTGCAACAAAAATGTTATTGAAAGGTTATCACTTTCTGCTATATTCTATAGCACTTTTCCTAACGTCAGATTGCATCATTGTCAGTGACAGAGAATCCACCAGAATCATTAGAACAATCTACCAAGGCTTGTGGTGGATTCTCCGTAACTGACAATGTTTAAATCAAGACTGGATGGTTTTTTGGGTTTTTTTTTTCCTGAAAGCTATACTCAAGGAATTATTTTGGAGAGGTTCTGTGGCCTGTGTTATACAAGACATCAGACTAGAAGATCAAAATGGTTCCTTCTGGCCTTAGAACCAATGAATCTTTGACTTTTATGAAAGTACTTCCTGGGATGTTTTCCAGTGGCAAATGTCCTCAGAATACTCTGCTATGATGTAAAGTGAGGCACCTGAACTGGAAAGTGGATCTCCTAAATAGACACCACTTAGATAAATGAAATACATCACAGTCATGCACATCATTCTAGGCAATATGATAAAGTTGTTACTGATACTACAGACAGAAGAAGTACATAGTATGCACTGGGCAGTGCAAACTCTTACAGTCTCTGCCTGATGGCAAAACATGGTTGGATGTTACCAGTGAAATCAGATGAGATTTTTTTTTATTTTTGTATGAAGATGGGGGATTTTTGCATTTGACTTGTAAATCTTAGTGTGCTCTCTCATACAGATGCAAGTGTACTGGAAAATCAATCCAGTCTCTTACAAGAAATTCCCTGTGAACTTTCAAGCAGTAGGCATATACTGTTAGTACCTTGCCATGCCGAGCCAAGAAGAGAGGAGCCAGTCACTGCATGTTATTGTTTATATTATGCCAGGAGGCCCAAATCATGAGGCCTCTGCTTTTCCAGATGTAAAAACATAGAGGAAGATCTGGTGCTTTCTTACCCAAATAACTTACACACTCAGGGTGTGGGGAAGGGAGAGTGGATGTGGATATTTGACATGCAAGTACAATGATCAAGGTGGTGATAGGCAACATACTGTCAGTTCCATTTTCTTTTGTTGCCCCAAGACACCTGGATCACAAAGGGGAGTGGGTATGTGTGTAGGTAACATTTTTTTTTTTAACCCAACAACATCTCATCTGTCAAATTACTTGTACACATCATGAAAGAAGTGACTCTTGAGGAAGGGACAGCACAGGAGAAAGTGCAGACATGGTTGTGGGGAAGAATGGAGAGAGTTGGCATAAGTGGCAGAGTGGAAAGAGGACATTACAAGAGATGAGAGCAGATAACCAGAGAGGACTGAAATGATGGGGAGAGCCTTGAAGACAGGAGAAACAAGCTTGGGATTTATATGGTAGAAAAGGGAGAGCAACTGGAGGGTTTCAAAGTGGGGGAGGAGACGGGACTTGGTCAGGATGACAGGCAAGTAAAATGAGTTTAGCAGCTCATTTTGAAAGTGCTGGACATGGTGATGTGAGTGTCAGGGAGGCTAGGGAGAAAGAGAGAGGTGGTAACTGAAACAAGAGATGATGGAGACTTGGGGAAATATTTCAGCATTTATCTGTGGATAGAAAGAAAAGTTAGAATTCTAGAATTATGATAGCCCATAATTCTAGTCTAATCTCAGCCTGATAACAGTAATGGAAATTATGCATCTTGAATTTTCAAATTGCACTTAAAAATGCAAAAAGTTTGGCTGACTGGTCATAATATCTTGTATCATCCTAGTAAATACATATACAGAGCAATTTCACCACTGGCAACAGTGTGCACAGTTCTATGACCTGTGTGGTGGACTCCCCTCCCTCATTTCCATTCCTCCCTCCACCTCCACACGCACGCAGATGCACATTTACTGACCTTTTATTTTTCCTTCAAAATCTTTTTTAGAGGTAGTCAACAATAATTTTTCCCCCCACAAACTTTTTTGTTTTTGCTTGTTGTTTCAGCAGATTCAAAATGGATCTATTGAGGTGTGGGAGCTAGGTTTTGGGGGATTTTGTTTTCAATATGTATTTTTAAAAAAAGATCTGAAGTGCAATCAGGTTTTATTGATTTATTTATTTACTAGAAAACATTTTGGGGAGGACTGGGTAAGAAAAAAATGGTGGGGGAATGATTTTTTGGCATTGTTTAAATACAAGTTTTAAAAGAAGTAAAGGCACAAAACTCCATACAAGTTCCCCCCAAGTGATTTTTTTTAACATTATCCACAATTTGGGGGAAGAAAAGGATTTAAAAGCCATTTCAACTATTTTTTCTGTGTATTCATCATCAGTAATGCTGTAAACACCAGGTCCATTTCTACATTCACAAGAGACAGTAAAATAAACTGTTGCCTCAATCCTACAAGATGCTGATGAACACCCACTATTTCCTCCAAAGCCAATGGCAGTAATCGGTGCTTAGCACCACCAAAGAGTGCTCAGCACTTTATAGGACTATGTTTTACATGGGGAATTAATGAACTAATTAATAACACATGCAAAGAATAGTACATATAAGAAAAAAGAAACATACGTATTATTGTTTTCCTTATTTTAAAAATAATCAGTCTTTTGTTCATTTTGTTACATGTAATTGTGGTTGAGATCACTGCTCAATTTTCTTAATGCATTCACTCCTTTTATTAAGACAGAATTAACCTTGTTCCTACCCATAGTCTCTCTTAAAGACTGTTATTCATATTTATCAACTAATTGCACTGAGAAATTTGACTGCAATGATATAATTCATAGTCCACAATGTTTGGGAAGGTGACATTTCCTACTTTCTTTGAACTCTCAGTTTGGTATTTAAAAGACAGTATAAGGTACTGAATCTAGGATATTTAATCTGGAGTGGTGTCTAGACGGTAGTTAACTGAAACTGCTTCCTTTCCCCTAACAGCAATAAAACAGAAAGGACTAATTACCCCTTTTTATACATGCAATTTGAACTTAAAACTCTAGAGAGAGAGCATGAGCAGTAAACTACTGTTATAGTATTTCACCATCTGCACCTTAAAATTACAACCACCAAATCAATAAACAAACAAACAAAACTTTTCTCACAAAGACACTGTGCAAAGTTTTTAAAGATTTTAGTATTATTTTTTCCCAACATCCCTCTTCTAAGCCGTTTGGTTAATACAAAGTATTTTTCAAAGTTTCCTTTTTTAAAAATTATTTTGGTTCAATTTGGAATGTTAATATTTAATCACACGTCAATTCAGTTATATTTAGTCATGTATTATTATTTTTTCCCTAAGTGAATAGCTTTCGGAGTTTTTGTTTTTTTGTTTTTTAAGATGGTCAAATAAGTTTACTTTTTGAAATGAACCCCTTTTTCATATATTAATGTATTTTTAGTTTAGCCTTAATAATTTAAGAGAGAAAGATACAATATTTTTTATAGCAAAAGTGATGACCATCACCCTTCTGGATCTAGTTTTATGCAATTCAGTCTCTTCCATATGAGAAGTTTCTCAGTAGATTTTTTTTTAAATAACTCTTCTGTTTTGTAGATCTAGTTGAAACCCCTCACATTTATAATATTTTTCTCCTTACACTATGTAATAAAAATTCAAATTGACTTTGGGTATGCATTTTATATAGGACCTTGCAATACATACTCAGAAGAACAGTCTGACAAGGATTTTCCCCTTAAATCATCCAATACATATCCTTTATGCCTTGTAGTTTTTTAAAAATATTTTTATTAATTTATTATTGATAATTTTACATATTTACATAAACTAATACATTCATGAAAGTATAACAGTAGAAAGAAGTTATATGAATAAATGTTCGGGTTTCTTGCACACCAGAGAAGCATAAGACAAGACAACTCTTGCCATTGTATCATAAGTCTCAAAATATTGGATGTTTCTTTTCGTAAAGCTCTACCTTCTGAACTCCTGGGAATAGATGAGCATCTCAGTTTCATTTCCTAAGTAAGTTTCTAGCCCTCACGGTTGTAGAGAAAAGCCTAAAGGCCCAAAAAACAGAATATAAATTCAAAAAGAACCCCCAAATTATATATATTAAAAATTAAACCAGTTGCCCAAAAATAATGGCATGTTATCATCTTTCATAGTGACTATTTGCTATTCTCTATAATTTGCCACTATGAACAACAATGAATAATAATTCACCCAGGGAAAAAGCATGGAAACAACTCTATATACCGTTTGTCAGGGCATTTATCTAGGAGTTAGAGAACCAAGGTCAAATACATTGTTCTAGAGCAGAGATCAGCAACCTTTGGCACATGGCCTGTCATGGAAATCCGCTGGAGGGCTGGGCTGGTTTCTTTACCTGCAGTGTCTGCAGGTTTGGCCGATTGCAGCTCCACTGGCCGAGAACCTGGATTTGTGCAGGAAATGGCCCAACTTGATTATCATGCACATTGTGTAAAGAGTTGTCACTTTGGATGGGCTATCACCAGCAGGAGAGTGAATTTATGTGGGGGGGTGGAGGGTGAGAAAACCTGGATTTGTGCTGGAAATGGCCAAACCTGATGATCACTTTAGATAAGCTATTACCAGCAGGACAGTGGGGTGGGAGGAGGTATTGGTTCATATTCTCTGTGTGTATATAAATTCTGCTGCAGTTTCCACGGTATGCATCCAATGAAGTGAGCTGTAGCTCACGAAAGCTCATGCTCAAATAAATTGGTTAGTCTCTAAGGTGCCACAAGTACTCCTTTTCTTTATACATACATTATGTTTTTGCCACATTCAGGGGTAGTCCATATTTTTTCTAACTGTTTTTCAGTCTTCAACAGTCATTGCATTTCATTGACAGTTGCAGCAAAGAGCATCGTATCACCAGCATATCTGAGGTCAGTTAAAAGGGGTTCACCAGTGGAAATCCCAGCTCTTTCTACTTTATTGAAGGATTCATGCAGGGTTCATGCACTTGGCAACATTCAGGGCACACCCGGAGTGTTGTGTAGGAGCAGTGCACACACGGCTCCTCTCAAGGGCATGAACCTTGGAAACTCGCCCAGAGGACATGAACCGTGGAAAGCCTCCCAGGACTGGGCTCAAGGCCCAAGAGCAAGGTATGCGGTAGATAGAAATTGGTAAATAAGAATATTAAACAAAGCCAGTTTATTCCTTTTATCAGTTGGAGTATGTAATGCGCAGGAGGAGGGGGAGAATAAAAGAGAGGGTGGAAAGCTGACAAGGCAGACCAGCCTGCTTGCTTGCTTAAAGCCTTGTTCTGTCTTGTATTTGGACCGAAACACTTTATCAAAACCTTCCAGGGCTTGTCTCATATTAAATTACTCTGAAAAAACGTGGCACCAACATCTCCTTGTTTCTCACCCAACCCAGTGGAAAGCCATTTGCTGTCACCCATTGCTGTTTGCACCATGCTCTGTTGACAGTAGAGTCTTGTGATGAGTTCAATTAGATGAACTCACCAGGCAGAGGTGGAAATTAAACCTGGGTCTCCCTAATCCCAGGTGAGTTCCCAGCTGGGCTAAAGGTTATAGGGAAGGCTCCCTACAAACACACACCCTACCCCCATATTTGTGAATAGCATCTTAGTCCTGAAAAAAATATTTTTGATCCAAAACTATGTGGTGAATTCATAGAGACACAAAGGTGGATGAGGAAATATCTTAGTAGAACATTGGTTTCATGGTGCTAGGAGCTTAAATTAATGACTTTGCTCTACATAAAAAATCATGGTCTTAATAAAGACACTGGATTTTAGGCTTATTACAACAATCTGTAACCCACTAGCCCCCCTTTTTTTGTCCTATGACCAAAGGGATGTTAAAGTGCAACTTCATCTTGAATGGTCCTTTAGAATATGTGCTAACTACTTATGCTAAACTATCTGTTTGAGTTTGTATTTAGCTGTGACATTCTGGGTACCCTTCCCAGACCTGAGGAAGAGCTCTGTGTAGCTTGAAAGCTTGTCTCTCTCACCAGCAGAAGCTGTTCCAATAAAAGATATTATCTAACCCATCTTGTCTCTGAGTGTGAAATGGTAAACCAAAATATTGAAGCTTTTTTATCTCATTAGTTCATTAGGGTCTGCAATGTTAACTATTTAATAGCTCTGAATACAGGATGGATATAAATGGCTCTCTCTCCTCATAAGCAAGCAAACTAAAGGAAAGAGAAGTGAGCTGAGCAAGAAAAATGCAATGATAATTTTGTATAGCATCCTTCACATACAGTACTACAAAACCCCTTTATGGAGACAGCTAGAGTCAGTGTCCTGTACCTTGTGGAATCATTTACACTGGTGCAAAGGAACTGTGAAACACTGCCCTTCTGATTGCTAAGCATTTTGCACCCTCTTTACATTGGTGCAAATATCTCCAAAGCTGCAGGACAACAATTAATTGGCCCAATGTTCTAATTAAGAACTAAAGTGACTCAGAGGTTTTGCAGGGCAGGTTGGAGCTATCTCTCTGGCCAGAGGCAACTGGGGTATTTGTCAGAAAGAGCCTGTGAGGAAACTCCAAAAAATGACTAAACTTTGGGAGAAAGTTTAGGCCAAGGTATGTTTAATTGCTATTATTTGAGCTACCATACAGCCAAACCCCAGAATGAGGGAAAGTTTGCACTATATACAATGTGTATATATTTTTACTGGGACAATTCAACTATCAGATGCTAACATTTCCATCAATTATCTTTCAGCAGGATTCATCTTTTGGCCATGGTTGCCCATTTTAATGATTGTCAGCTCTCTGGGATTTGATAATACATGATTCTGTAATAGTGATGTTAGTGCCAGGGGGATCAGGGCCCTTATCCATATCCCAAGATACACAACAAAGGGACACTGTAGATGCCAGAACTATGGGTCAGCAAATCTAGATAGGCCAGCTGCCTGATATCTTAATAAAATTGGAACCACAAAACGTTCAGTTCCAAAATCACATGAATAGGTTGAAAATGTGCTGCAGTTAATAGTCCCTTTCATAATACCCACACCCAACTAATTTAAAATATAATGAAAAAAGTATATCAACAATACTTTGCACTACAAAAAAATACTTTGCACTACAAAAAATAAAGAAATTTTAGATGCTACAGCTAGGGAGAAAATGACACAAGCTTCATTTTAAAACCCTGCAAACTCCAGGAGGAAACATTGATTGCATTTTTTTTCAAAAACAATTCAGATATTTTTCTGTTACAGCACTTTATATATCGAATAAAGCAGAAATTTCAGTATGTCCTGTCTCTTTCCAAGAGAGTGATTAATCTGCCAATTGAGATACAATGTCATTTGGGCAAATGGTTAGCTAAGAACAGAAAATGCAGTGAAATCACAAATGTAATTATTCCTGATTGTGTAATGAGATTATTATATTTTTAAATTAGGTTAATAGATTACAGTGTGCATCAGTAAGAGTTAACAAAGTATGGAAAACAATAGCATCTCAGCGTTTCTATTTAATTAACTTATTGATTTATTTGGAATAATAAAATTTGACTGTACATTCAATTTGTCATAAAGGTTAATTTCAAAGAAAAATTCAAGGAAATGTTGTTTGGTATGAAGCAATGGGTCTTGTCTGAGACAAAATTTCCCAACTAGCTTTGTAGCTATTATCACGAGAGGTAAAGTTTGTTGTTTGTTAGAACTGATCAAGAGTTTTCCTATTAAACAATTTATTTCCATTGCAGAATGTTATTGATTTGAAACTGAAAGAGATGCCAGGAAAGAGTTGGGTTGGCAAATCTTCCAATACTAATTTTTTTTAATTGAAATTCTTGAAACATCCTGTTTTGGCAATTTTGAAATGAAAGGTTCGTTTTTCCAGTTTGAAATGTCTTTTCTTTTAGAAACTTTAGCTTATTCATAGTAGAAAAAGTCAAAATTGAAACAATGTTTAGAAATTATCAATGAAATGTTTTCATTGATCTTTATTTATTTACTTATTTTTATTTTTATTTTCCATTGTGAAATTTTTTAGACTATGCCTTTCAGTCCTGATTTGGGCAGGAAATAATTTCAAACTCTCAAAAATTCTCATGGAATGGGAAAACAGTTTCCCACTCAGCTCTGTTGTTTATATTGCAGCACCACATATTGGCCCCAACCAGAGATCGGGGCCCCATTGTGCTAGCCACTTGTAATAAAAAAAATGGTCTCTGCCCCAAGGAGCTCATAATTTATACATATGGCAAGATACAAAAGTTGGATAAAACAAATAAGGGTAGAATAAATTTGTCACAGTTTCAGGGTTAATGCATCTTTGACTCCATCTCCTGCTCTTCATTGAGGACACCCACTTAGGTGATGGCTCAGAATCTGAAACTTATTCTCAAGTGGAGACCTGCAGTTCTCTCCTTCCACACCAAGGGTTTAGTCCTATGGTCCCGCTGCACCTCACTGTGATTTCCACAGCAGGTCTAACTGGGGTCCACCACCTGTGGTTAAACTCTGGGGCTATTACAGTGTATACCAATCACTGACCAGCCTTTACAAAGCAAAAATACACCTATTCTTAGAGTAAAAGCATTACAGAGAAAACATTTTTTTTAAAAAAAAGTCGGTCCCCATACTCCTACTAAGAGCTTACCATAAGTTACCCATTTGTCTTATGGTGTCCTAGTAAGACAAAGTCTTTCCCACTCTTCCACCATGATTGGGGCAACCCCTTTGATGGAAGGTCCATTTGCTGGATCAGAAAGAGGGTCCTGTGTCAGTTTATATTCAGCCATTTTATGACAAAAGCCCATTCTGTGTTTGTTAGTCTCTGAAAAACCTAATCTGAACCAATATATGCAAACCTTGCCCAGAAGGTGGTACATCTCCAGAGGTGTTTACAACCTGAGTGATTCACACACACACACTGTTTTTTAGTTCCTGGAGGAGCTATGGTAAGCCTCTTTTTCCTGGAGTTGCATATAATCCTTTTCTATGGTGATTTATAAATGGAATATGGTCACCAAAGAGATTGCATGGAGTTGCTATATGTGTCACAAAGGTAAACAGTGAAGGAATAATGACTAGTATTGAGCCATTTCCCCACCATGGTGTTATGGGCCCCTGTCTGTTTTCAGATCTGATAAAAATCAAGCTAAGATCTTGCTCAGATGTAATCATTAAACATACTGTGACATTTTCCAGGAAATGTTACTTGTGCTGGAATTTGGCAGTGACAGGCCAGTAGTAATTACCTTCTGCTTTACTAAGATCCACCTGTGACTTCAAATAGATATAGTCTTCTTCCTCACTTCCTGCCTCCAACTATTGTGTAATGAGTTGTGATGTTTTGTCCTGTTCTACAGTTGCTGTGCTTCACCCTAGATGTGACTGTGGATATGTTTATACTTCAGTCATACGGTGTGATTTTCAGCTTGAGAAGCCATGCCCAAGGTAGCTTTAAACTAGCTAGCTTGGATACTGGAGCTGAAGCTGAGACAGCAAGTTCTTCTGCGTGGGCTGTACAAGCCTGCTCAGAACCGTGGGTAATTACTCACGCAGCTGTCCCACACTCCCACTGCATCGCTACTGTGGTACGTGAGCTACATTCAAGTTAGCTTGAATCTGTCTACACAAGCTGCAATCGCACCCCATGAGTGCAGTATAGGCATACCTGTATTTTTTCCCGAATGATAAGTGATATCTCTGTATAGTGCCCTCATTGTAACCCCATTTTCTTCAAGGAGATATTATGGGAGTAAATGAGGGCAGAAATTTGCCCAATTACTAGTTTGTTATAACTGAATAATAATTTGAGAGCCTTGGAAATATGCAAGAGCAGAGTTGATTTATTGAGTTCTTAACTTTATAGTGCTTAAAAATGTCTAAATCTACAACATAAGGAAAAAAAACTTAGATGAATATTATAACCAGTGCATATTAGGACTGATTTTATACAGTTACGGTACATGGAATACTAAAGCTGCAAGAAGAGACTCATGGACAGACTGTTCCTGGCTTTTGGGTGTGCCATGAGGAGCCTGCCCAAGCACTGCTCCCTCTGGCTGTGGTGCTGGCCTGGATGGGAAGAAGTCAGAGCCATGGTCATACCTACACTGGCCAACTATGTAGGGGAGTGCATATTACACCCTCGTATTATGATTTATTTGTATTGTGGCTGTACCCAAAGGCTTGATTGTGCGTGGTGCTGGACAAACCTAGGAAGAAACAATCCTTGTATATTACAATGTTACAAGCAAAGTGGTGATGCGCACACATCGTTTTAGATCCATGTCTTTTTTTTTAATTTAGTTTTTTGGGGGGTTATTGTGAGAGGTGGTGTGTTGGAGTGGCTAGGAGGAAGAGATTGCTGGAGTTAGAGAGAGGAGTTGAGTAAAATGGGAGAGAGGTAAATGAAAGGGGGAAGGTGAGACATGTAGTGGGCAGGGAGAGTGAAGATGGTTGCTTTTGGGCAAGGAACCCTGAGGATATGGAGATTTCTATAAACTGCTACCTGTGAGCTTCTATATGGTGATGTAGCAGACACACTTCTTCTATATGCTGTGGCGCTTGGGGTGACATGTCTAGAGTAACAACACCTCTGTGTGCACCATGTAGGGCAGTGCAGATCTGCATTGCCCCCTAACACAAGCTCGTGTCTAAGAGGCACAATCTAGCCCTGGGTAAACCACTTGCTTGAAATCAGCTACTGTGGTGCTAGGGGTTCTCTGAGGTGTTGCACCAGTCCTGGATGTCATAGGGACTTTGTGGATACACAGTGCCTTTTCAATTTCATTAGCATATTTGGAACTGGAAGTTATTTTACTGCTACTAAAGTTTTGATTGATTACATAATTGGATAATAATGCTTAGCACTTTAACAGTACTTTATGTGGTCAAAGCATTGTGCAGGCATTAACTAAATAATCGTCAAATATCCCTGTATGGCAGCAATTAGATATGGAAAAACATTTTACTAGATCATCAAAGTGATACCACATTTAAGTGATCTTTGCTTTCCTTGAAGTACTACTTCAATCTAGGACTTCCTTGAGGCTGCAAATGGACTTATATGGGGTCTAAAATGGTACTGTAACTGTATTTCTCCCTTTTGATGATGGTAAAATACCTGCTTACTGGCCTTCTATGTTTTTCAATGTTGCTGGAAAATTATAATTTTGAGTTTCCTAAAGTGGGATAAAATAAAGCAGTGGGTCTTAACCAGGGGTACATGTACCCCTGGGGGTACGTAGAGGTCTTCCAAGGGAGGCTACATCAAATCCATCTAGATATTGGCCTAGTTTTACAACAGGCTACATAAAAAGCACTGGAAAAGTCAGTACAAACTAACATTCCATACAATGACTTGTTTATGCTGCTCTATATACTATCCATTGAAATGGTTTCAGAGTAGCAGCCATGTTAGTCCGTATCGAGTACATATTTATATTCCAGTTGATTTATTTTATAATTATATGGTAAAAATGAAAAATTAAACACATTTTCACTAATAATGTGTTCTGACACTTTTGTATTTTATGTCTGATTTTGTAAGCATGTAGTGTTTAAGTGAGATGTAACTTGGGGTGTACTCATGATAAAATCAGACTCAGGAAAGGGGTACAGGAAAGGGGTACTCAGGAAAGAAACCACAGACAGAAGAAAACCCAATAACCCCACTATTCCCACCAAACACCCCAGAAATATAATCAGTCTGTCAGTTGTACAACACTGATGGTTAAAAAGTTAAACATCCTGACCAGTAAGGATAAACATTTGGTTTCCATCACTAGATCTTTTAATGGTATATATTGTACATTTCTGCAAGTTACCAAGGCTATATAAACCCTTTTACAAAGTGAAGTATTTGCTCAAAATACAACAGTCAGTATGGCATTAACCTTTGTTGCTATCACCGTTTGGCATGGTAAGATTTTAGATTTGCTCTGCTGTATTGCTTTTCTACTAGATCATTGTGAATAGTGAAGAGGGAAAAAATCTTGAAGACATTTCTTCAGATTAAAACCCCTACTTCCCTTTCATGGTATTCAAAGTCCTTTTACTTTGTTTTCCATGAGAATTCACATGAGTTATTTTTCTGTTTGCAGTAACGGTCACAGAAAGCGATTACCTCAGAAATGTGTATGCACAGACTTTGCTAAGCCATCTTGAAATTTCTGATTTCCCTCCTCCAGTTCATTAAAAATCTCTCATCCAGTCAGGGAGCAAAAACAAACACGTCTTGTGACCAATGATACTCCACAAAGAGCACATAAATGAATCAAATAGGATACAAACAACTAATCAACTGAAATATGTTCCTTTAAAATAAATGTAGCCCATTATATGCTAAACAAATGTGTAAATATTGGTTTACATCAATGGTTTTCAACCTTCCTTCATATGCAGACCCCTACAAAATTTTGAATGGAGGTGTGGATCCCTTTGGAAATCTTACATATAGTCTGCGGACCCCCACTGGTCTAGCTACATATAAATTGCAAACCAAAGCATAACTAAGGTCATCTAATCATTTATTCCCCACAGATAGTTTACCAAATGACATTTTCTATCTAAAAACTATCTGCCTTTTAGAAAGGAAATCACCTTTTTGTGACCTCATTATGAATGTTAAGCAAACTGGAATACATTCTCTTGGTGTATTTCTTTTTCCAGTGTTTTCAGAATTATAAACAGGATTAATATGAAATATTTTCAATTTTGAATTCATTAAAATTTTCTATGTAGCTCTTATTTATTTATTTGTTTATGTAGTGCAAATAATTTGCATGGCACTTCACCTACAAATGAAGATGAAAGATCCCTGCCTAGAGGATCTGTTAACATCAGCATCAGCAATGTTGATTTCAATAAGATTAAAGGGTTGGGTGTTTTTTTTCCATTTCTTGATGCTTTCCACAAGCTTTGGAAAACTGACTCTAGTATACACTTGTTAATATTACACTTGTGATTACAAGAGGTTGTAACGCTGACCTTTATCAATTAACATCTGGGCTCATGTCTCCCCACAGGGAATTCTTGAACTTTACTGTTGTTTCCCTGCTTTAAACAAGATATTTTAAAGTTTGGATAAGATAATATTAATGGAGTACACAGTACATAAATTTCTCTGTGAGTATGCTACTTTCAAAAACATTATTTTCTCACCCATATTAGTATCTCTAAAACAAAAGACGTTAGCTGTAGGAATTGGATAAGTACACCTCATTTGTGTTACTTTTCCAGAAAGCTCATGTTGGAAAATAAGACAAGTAGAAATGGGAAAAATTGGGGTACCAGTCTGGAGATAGTGAAAGAGCTTGGCTTGTTTAGCCTAGCAGAATGAAAGCTGAGAAGGGGCTATTAATGGGTTTGTATAAATACATCAGGAGGGATCAAAACACCAGAGAGAGAGAAAAGCTATTTAAGCTAAAAACCAGTGTCAGTACAAGAATGAATGTATGAAAACTGTCCATGAATAAATTTAAACAAGAAATAAGGAAGTTTCTATCTCATCAGAGTGAGGTTCTTGAACAGCCTCCCAGTAGGAGCTGTGGGGTCAAATAACCTAACTACTTTTAACAGGTGACTTAAGTTCATAAATGGCATTATATGATGGGGTTTCCTGATAGCAGGGAACTGGATATCGGACTCAACGACCTAAGAGATCCCTTCCAGTTCAGTAATATGCAGTAATACCACCCATAATTTTCAAGTAATGTCATCAGAATATCACCAGGAGTCATTGGCTGATGCTGGGGTAGCATTCAGAGAAACAACTGGTTTGAATTTGCTTTCACACCAGGTTTACACTGATTGAAATCGATTGACCTCAAGAGTTATTCCTGAATTACACTAGTTGTGAGAGCAGAATCTGACCCATCTATTAGTGTCCAACAAAAATGGTTTGTCCTGTATCCGGGTGATGCCTAATGTTCGGTTTGGTTATTTCAATTTCTGTCTTTTGTGAATGACAATTTTAAACTTGGCTTTCAAAATATTTGGCATTAATAATTCATTTTAATCAGACAGTTTTTAATGAATTAATGATAACTCTAGCTATTTTTTTCTAATTTTAGCAATTGAATTGGCTGTCTTAACTGCTAAATAACATTTAGTATTGTCCAGTTGCATCAAAGGAATAATGTAGAGTTATTTTTCATTTTTAAAATGTTAATAGTTTTAGGGATGGTTGCTAAATGTCTTTGTCAAAATATGGAAAACTCAGTTAATGAGCAGCAAATTTTGTGATTATTTATATACTTTCTAAGCTTATATTAATATTTCACAAATATTTAGAAATTCTGTTAAAATTCCAAAGTAGATGAATATATTTTATTTTTGTTTATTTACATTGAAATTTTACATTGAAGTATGTACCTTTTTATCCTTCTGGTCAGTCTATATTTATGCATCAATGAGAGACTTACGTCCTTAGAACACCATCCGAGGACAAATTGCATTACAAGGGAAATACATCTGTTATTTATTTATTTAAATATATTTGTTAACAATAACCCTGATTTCTAGTCAACCCATTTTAAAAATGATTAAGGTAGTATGGAGGCTCAGACTGAAACTGGAGCCCCATTGTGGCAGAGTTGTACAAACAGAAAATGAAAGACAGTGGAATAGCTTACAATTTCACTGTTGTCAACCTCATGCATACCAAAGTTATGGATCAGGACAAAAAAATCATGACATTGACTCCCATATCATGATTTTTAAAAATAATATATTTGGGAGGCTTACTTGTCGTTTGGAGTTTGAACCTGTGGGGTTCACATTTTCAAGGTTTTCTCTGCTGTGAAAAGGGATAGAAATGTCTTTTTTTTTTTATGAAAGCTGAGATTCTGGTGACTTCAGGATCTAGAACTTTAAATATATTGTGAGACTCATTATAAAATTGCAAAAGTTGGCTGCAAACAAAAGGATGGGAGGGGAAACAATGGTACAGAGTGGTGAAACAATTTGTCCAAGGTCACACAGCAGATCTGTGCCAGAGCTGGGGAATAAAAAGGACCCTCTCTCCTATTGCAAGCCCATCAATTAGACCACATTGTCTTGCCCCATATTAAACCTTTTAAATCCATAAGAGTTTCATCATGAACCTGTGAAAACATCACTTTCTCACTGAGAATCTAAATGAAATTGTGAATTGGAGGCAGAAATACAACACAAAATAGCAAGAGTTTTTTGTTTGTTTCTAAGGGAGATATAGGCATTTTATGAAAGCCATGGTGTAATAGCAGTTCAACTTAGGTGGTTGCAGATATTTTTCCATATTACTTTGAATCAATTTAAGAGATTTACTTGGGATTTATTTTACTATGCCTCTTTTGACAGGATGACAACCTGTCCCAAGCTGTTAGCAAATGTTGATAACATAGGGAATTATAGGTGAATTGCTGCTGATTCACTGAGGCAGAAGTAGCTCATTAAAGTACAGCCTGAATTAAGGGAGTTGGGAGTGGCTTTATGAAGGAATGACCTAGATACTAGACAGACAACTAGGTTCTTTAAGAAGGAACTAGAGGAGCAGCCAGGGCTTGGAAAAGAGATTTTGGCTAGAATTCATATAGTGAGTATTTTAGAATTACCTTTTTGTTAATTAAATGAGATCCACTTGTCCCTCCATAGTAAAAATACTGCCTTATGTTTATACAGTGCACCTATATGTTATCATCACATCATTCACGTGTTCCCTATATTATTTAGCATGATAAAGCATTTAGGAACCAAGTAATAAATATGGAGAATATGCCTAACTTTAAACTGACTTCAGTGGGACTATGAAATCTTGAAATCAGCGAAATCTTCGGTGAGCTTAAACACAAAAAGGAAGCTTACAAGAAGTGGAAACTTGCACAGCTGACCAGAGAGGAGTATAAAAATATTGCTCAAGTATGCAGGTGTGTGATCAGGAAGGCCAAAACACAACTGGAGTTGAAGCTAGCAAGGGATGTGAAGGTTAACAAGAAGGGTTTTTACAGATATGTTAGCAACAAGAAAAATGTCAGGGAAAGTGTGGGACCTTTAATGAATGGGGAGGCAACCAAGTGACAGAGGATGTGGAAAAAGCTGAAGTACTCAATGCTTTTTTTGCCTCTGTCTTCACAGACAAGATCTGCTGTACTGGATAACACAGTATGGGGAGGAGGAGAGCAGCCCTCAGTGGTGAAAGAACAGGTTAAGGACTATTTAGAAAAGCTGGACATGCACAAGTCCATGGGCCTGGATCTAATGCATCCGAAGGAGTTGGCTGATGTGATTGCAGAGCCATTGGCCATTATCTTTGAAAACTCATGATGATCAGGGAGGTCCCGAATGATTGGACAAAGACAAATATAGTGCTCATCTTTTAAAAAGGGAAGAAGGAGAACCTGGGGAACTACAGATTGGTCAGCCTCACCTCAGTTCCTGGAAAAATTATGGAGCAGGTCCTCAAGGAAACCATTTGGAAGCACTTGGAGGAGAGGAAGGTTTTCAGGAAGAGTCAACATGGATTCACCAAAGGCAAGTCATGCCTGACTAATCTAATCGCCTTTTATGATGAGATTACTGGTTCTGTGGATGAAGGGAAAGCAGTGGATGTATTGTTTCTTGACTTTAGCAAAGCTTTTGATACGGTCTCCCACAGTATTCTTGCCAGCAAGTTAAAGAAGTATGGGCTGGATGAATGGACTATAAGGTGGACAGAAAGCTGGCTAAATTGTCGGGCACTACAGGTATTGATCAACGGCTCAATGTCTAGTTGGCAGCCAGTATCAAGTGGAGTACCCCAGGGGTCGGTCCTGAGACTGGTTTTGTTCAACGTCTTTATTAATTATCTGGATGATGGGATGGATTGCACCTTCAGCAAGTTCGCAGATGACACTAAGCTGCGGGGGGGGGAGAGGTAGATATGCTGGAGGGTAAGGATTGGGTACAGAGTAACCAAGACAAATTGGAGGATTGGACCAAAAGAAATCTGATGAGGTTCAAGAAGGACTAGTGCAGAATCTTGCACTTAGGACGGAAGAATCCCATGAACTGCTACAGGCTGGGGACTGAATGGTTAAGCAGCAGTTCTGCAGAAAAGGACCTGAGGATTACAGTGGATGAGAAGCTGGATATGAGTCAGCAGTGTGCCCTTGCTGCCAAGAAGGCCAATGGCATATTGTGTTGTATTACTAGGAGTATTGCCAGCAGATCAAGGGAAGTGATTATTCCCCTCTATTCGGCACTGGTAAGGCCACACCTGGAGTACTGTGTCCAGTTTTGGTCCCCTCGCTACAGAAGGGATATGGACAAATTGGAAAGAGTCCAGCGGAGGGCAATGAAAATGGGGGGGGGCTGGGGCACGTGACTTATGAGGAGAGGCTGAGGGAACTGGGGTTATTTAGTCTGCAGAAGAGAAGAGTGAGGGGGATTTGATAGCAGCCTTCAGCTACCTGAAGGGGGATTCCAAAGAGGATGTAGCGTGGCTGTTTTCAGTGGTGTCAGATGACAGAATAAGGGGCAATGGTCTCAAGTTGCAGTGGGGGAGTTCTAGGTTGGATATTAGGAAACACTATTTCTCTGGAATGGATTACCTAAGGAGGTGGTGGAATTTCCACCCTTAGAGGTTTTTAAGACCTGGCTTGACAAAAATTTGGCTGGGATGATTTAGTTTGTGTTGGTCCAGCTTTGAGCAGGGGGTTGGACTAGATGACCTCCTAAGGTCTCTTCCAACCCTGATCTTCTTCTATGATTCCATTCACATGCTTAAAATTTGGCACATGATTAAGTACTTTTCTGCATCCAGTAGTCTGGGTCCCCAAATGGAAAACCCTGCCTAAATTTGAAATGTAGCACACTTTCCAAGAAAGGTTTAACAGATTTTTTTAATGAAGGGATTAGATGCCAAAAGTGATTTTAGAGAGGATATGATACTATACAGTGGTCACAATGAAAATTATGGATTCTTTTCTAAATCATGTCAAATTGCCTTCAAAATGTTTTTTTTAAATAATCAAAGTAATGTCTCTCCTGTAACATGTGTATAATTATACAATGATTTCCTCCTATATTGATTTCATTATGGAAAATTTACTTTAAATATGTTCTCTGCTTGTTGTATTGTCTGTATGTGTAATTTATGATCCATTTAGACACCATAATTTCTAAAGAAAAACAAAAAAAGCTTATTTCAACATCACATTTTACAGCTATAAAACATGGGTAAAGGGTGCCTTAATTTTATCTAGATATCATTTCAAGTAAAAAGTAACTGGTATACTGATGTTAAGGCTTGCTGACAAGCTGCCAACCTTGATCTGCAATGGATAATTTTAAGACGCTGCCAAGCTATTTCAGGTAGAGTTTGAAAAAGTGAATGCTCTGCAAGTACCAAGATGGATGGCTTTTATTGTGATCATTTCATCTATTGTACCATCAACAACATCTATTGGGTAATGTCCAAAGCTGCCTGTATCACCTCCTGAATGGAGTATAGTTTTGTTGGAATATCAGCAAGATGTCTAGGATACTTGGCAAATATTACATCTTGATGTTCAATAAGGCTATATTTTGTAAGGCCAAAATGATTCAATAGAGGTCCATAGAGGAATTTCAGAAAACAGGCTTGAGAATCACAGAATCATAAGACTGGAAGGGACCTTGAGAAGTCATCTAGACCAGGGCCCTGCACTCATGGCAGGACTAAATATTATCTAGACCATTCCTGACATGTATTTGTCTGTTCTGCTCTTAAAAACCTCCAGCGATGGAGATTCCACAACCTCCCTAGGCAATTTATTCCAGTGCTTAATCACCCTGACAGTAAGGAAGTTTTTCCTAATGTCCGACCTCAACCTCCCTTCCTTCAATTTAAGACCATTTCTTCTTGTCCTATCCTCAGAGGTAAGAAAAACAATTTTTCTCCCTCCTCCTTATAACAACCTTTTATGTTATGTTACTTGAAAACTGTTATCATGTCCCCCCTCAGTCGTCTCTTTTCCAGATTAAACAAACCTAATTTTTTTAATCTTCCCTCATAGGTCATGTTTTCTAGACCTTTAATCATTTTTGTCCCTCTTCTTTGGACTCTTTCCAATTTGTCCATGTCCTTCCTGAAAAGTTTCTCCCAGAACTGGACACAATACTCCAGTTATGGCCTAATCAGCATGGAGTAGAGTGGAAGAATTACTTCTCGTGTCTTGCTTGCAACACTCCTGCTAATACATCCCAGAATGCTGTTTGCCTTTTTTTTTTTTTTTTGCAACAGTGTTACACTGTTGACTCAGATTTAGCTTGTGGTCCACTATGACTCTCAGATCCCTTTCCATAGTACTCATTCCTAGGCAGTCATGTCCCATTTTGTGTGTGTGCAACTGATTGTTCCTTCCTAAATGGAGTACTTTGCATTTGTCAACATTGAATTTCATCCTATTTACTTCAGACCATTTCTCTAGTTTGTCCAGATCATTTTGCATTTTAATCCTATCCTCCAAAGTACTTCAACCCCTCCCAGCTCAGTATCGTCTGCATGCTTTGTAAGTGTACCATTAGGTGGTTTCCATATAGCACAGATATTTCTGGCTGGAATTGGAAAGAAGTTATGAAGAGGGGTCTGGAAGACATTGTCATAGAATTGCATATATATGGTAAAAACCCAGCAAGCAATTTACT
Organism: Lepidochelys olivacea; assembly: GCF_965140295.1. NCBI lineage: Eukaryota > Metazoa > Chordata > Testudines > Cheloniidae > Lepidochelys > Lepidochelys olivacea. The sequence goes on from NC_140411.1 coordinate 176,428,668, forward strand.
AAAAGGCAATTCATACAACTGTGGAATGAAGGCCCACAAGCTTGTAATGGAAGCTCTGTCCAGGCTGTGGTGGCAAGCATTTTGTAAATGGGTACAAGACAATGAGACTGATCTAGACCTTACCAATAGCAAGCTCTAGGAATGTTCAAATACAGTACTAAACAATGGAGCAACAAGTCTAACAACCACACTTCCCCAGTTCAGTGAAGAATGTTTAATATGCATTGCACAGATTCTGCAATTTTGGAATGACACCTTCCCAAACCTTTGCATTCTGGGATAATTACATCAACATGATTAACATCATAATGTGTTTCATTAGAGCAGAAAGGTGAAAGCAGCTGGAATCTGCATCTTGTGGCAGTTGCAAAGATGTTGCTACCATTTTTTTTAAATTTGACTGCACCAACTATGTCTGCTGTGTATCTTTTTTACATCAGTGATATGAAGTTTCTGTCAGACTATGTCCCTGAAGTTTATAATGAGTTTGTGCAAGGAAATCATGCTGTGGTTTGGTCTAGAAATAAATTCAGCAAAGTCTGAACAGACATAGAATTTAAGCAGTACACTGTGATTGTAAAATAAAAGGGAAGATAGTGGGTTTCACTTTGAAACCAGAAAGCTTGGCCAGATGGTTCATCACTGCTCATGAGAGTTCAGCTATCACAGCTTGCATGAAGGTATTGTGTGGGACATGGTAGACTCAGATGTTTTACAATAAAAACATAAGATGACTGCACCACACCACATGCAGCACAATGAAGGAGAAGTAAATTAGGTAGTTCACACCATCACCTACTCCAAGATAAATCCATTTGATTTGAATGCTGACTTGCTAGCATTCCCCAACATGGCAGCTGGCCTTGTTGTACATGTAGAGGTTGTCCCCAAGCTTGTTACTGAGAATGATACAGGAATCAAAGCAAGGAAACAGTTTGTGGAAGACTCTTTGAACCACTGCACAATCTCAACATCAAGACATTTGCAGCTGTAAGCAAGAAAATTAAATCAAAAGTTAGTAGTGATAAGATAGTGACTATCAGTGCAGACAGGGAGTTGTTTTTGTGAGAGCTGCACAAATGAGAAATTGCTCTGAAGCAAGTTTTCACACATGAGCTTTCCACAGTTGCCTCTGCTCCAGCACAACTCCGATGGTACCCTGAGCAGAACTGCAAAAAGTAAGCTATAAATTAGAAAAAGAAACAGTCAATGTATCAACTGCCGGCATCCAGCTTGGCTAGCGGATGGCATAGCTGTTATACAAATGGTCAGGCAAGGAAGTGCTACTAGCTTTGCAGAACTTGCCAAAATGGGCCTCAGAACAGTATGTCAGCCTCTGCAGAGTTACAAGAACTGCAAAGGAGTATATATCCAAAAGCATTCCTCCCAAAGCCATGAAGTCAATATCCACAGTCCCAAAATATCCATCCCAATACAGTAGAGAAAGTTCATTAGAAACTCCAAGAATAAAGCACTTCTATTATTTTTTTTGTTAGAATCATGGTGTGATGTGACAGAAAGTACTTGGGCCAGATCAGAAAACTGTTTATTGCAGATGTATTCAAGGATGGCCTCATTGCTTACATGGTCACTTCAGATGGAATTGTAGACCAAGAAGATCTATTCTCATCACACAAAGAAGCAGATATTTGGCTTCTACTTCATGTTACTTATGCTTCACAAGAATACCCTTGTGTAGTGGTGTGGTATCCAGACACAGATGTTGCAGTTTTTTATATATATTTATTCACAAGCTGGAAACAACTCAAGAGCTTTTGGTTTTGTACTGGTGTGAAAGAGAGAACCAGGTTTAGAGCCAGGTTTATACCACCCACACCACATCAGCTGACCTTGGCCAACAACTATTCAGAATATTGCCAGTAGTACTCACCTTGACAGGGTGTGATTCAATGAGCAGTCTGACAAAGGTTGGGAAACTAAATGGAAGTTTGTCAGGAAGAATCCACACAAATCTTGAAGCCTTGCCAATTTTGACACTTTGCTGCACAGTCAAAATCAGTAGAACTTCTTATAACCCTTCTGTATGACCCAATGACTAACTCAGTGGATGTAAATTGTGTGTGATATATGCTTTTCTGTTGCAAACAGACATGGAATGAGGCCCTTCCGTGAGCATCTGAGAGTCTTCTGCACCATACCAAATATGCAAATTATTGGACCCTTATCTGGAAACATACCATGGAGGCTTAGCCTGACTTCCCTTCCCCCACTGGAAATGTCTGGCATCACCACAGTGATGGACACATTTCTCCAACACTAATGACACCGACACCTGCACCTGAAGCACTCCTGGAATTCACTGCAATGTGTGTAAAAAAAAAAAAAGTCACACGTAAACTCAACTCCAGTTGTTCAAGACAGAAAAGTATGTGCACGCAGGCTTTCTTTGCACTGGCAGTGAGGACTGTTATAATCCTCAGAAAGTTGCTAGTGTCAATCCAGATGAATCTGAGACTACAGATGTGAAAAATCCACACCTCTGAGTGACATTGCTCTAATTTTCTAGACCAGACCTGAGACATGTCACACATGGAAATTATATTGAAAAAGGCTAGATACACATATATACTGATATATTACCCATCACTGAGAGGGAGTCCGTTGGCTAGTAGTATTTTGCTAGCACCGGGATGTGCAATAGTATACCTGGCTTCCATTATTATGCATGTTGTAATTATGCATGCATTGAAACTTGTGTCAATGAATAATCTATTCATTTATCAATGCAAAACACAAGGTCAACGTTCTTTAAGTAAAAAGCCTTAGTGGCAATAATTTGTGGCAAAGAGTCCTGCGGCACCTTATAGACTGACAGATGTATTGGAGCATAAGTTTTGCGGGTGAATACCCACTTCGTTGGATGCATGCTGATGAAATTTAATTTGTGTCAAACTATCTGTATGGGTAGAATTTGTTTTTGTCTTTAAAAATGAATTAGTGATCTTTTGAGTCAAAAAAAATTTTCATTACTAGAATTTGTTTTTGTCTTTTAAAATAAATTGTTCAAATCCCATTTATGGGCATGGGTTCTTTTCTTTCACCTGGTCCTGAAAACTTAAGTACGTTTTTATGGCCTTTTCATTTGTGCAAAAAGGTGTTTTGACATGTATAACACCATATTCATCCTAGATAAGTACCTAAATAGCACAGTTGTTGCTTTCTATATGGGAAAGTTCTACATTGCCAAAATTTTCCAGCCTGGGCCCCCAGACTAAGGAGATGCCAGCAGAGAAGAAGATTAGGAAGTATGAGCAAAAAAAAATGTTGTCAGATGAAATTTGACATGAGACTGAGAATCAGTGAGCTGGAGAGATACAGGAAAGTTGATCCAGAGTCATTCGAATTATCTGAGAATGGGATGAAGTGTTCGTATTTCTTTGACATAGCATTCTTAGTTCCAGAATATTTAACAGATGGTGAAAGGATCAATTCCACCTATCGCTCAAATGCAATTACTTGTGCTGTAGAAAGTGTGGTAGTCATTCTGTGTAAGCAACTATACAAAATAAGTGTTTTAAAGGGAAGTGAAGAATAATAATTTTTCCAGCAATATAATTAAGATTGGCTATAATATAATTGTCTGCGCTGGAATTATCTGGGGCTAATTAGGATTGTCACCTTTCAGATGTACATAAAATGAATGAAACCCATCCAAATTTCTTGTCCTAAACTTGAATTATCCAATGTGTTACACTAGAAATGGATACTAAATACACCAGGGTACTGTACATAGCTGTATTTCAGTGTTTTCAGTATTTATAATATAATATATGAAAAATAGCAAGTTAATGTGTTTACTTCAGGTTATGTCTCACTTTTTTATTGCTCGCTGCCATATTGCAGTTATAGTAATTTGCATCTGTGGAACAAAGTATGCTTCTGAAATGAGGGAAAACCTAAAGATTGTGTTCTTTAATTGCCAGATAGGTTGAGCCATTAAAAAAGATTCCATCTAGTTCCATTTCCATCCATACATGCCATTTAAGTGTGTGCTCTCAAAAAGTGACTAAATTTCCATCTTCAAGATTTTTCATGCTTCATCTTTGGAATTAATAAATATATTTAAAGACTGTCTCAGAAACAGAAGAAAATGAAATCTTAACATCTCATGTACTGACAGACAAGTCAAACATGAGCTACCTTTTTCCCAAATGTTCCTAGGACAGGTGGCAACATTGCTGGAGGGCCCTTTAGTTTCTCTGAGTGTGTGAATACTTTTTTATGGAATTCTCTGAAGAAAACAGTTGAAACACTAACAGAGATTTCTAATTCACTATTTACATTTTAAAATAATAAAGTGGAGCTGCAAACTTTAAACAAATACTTTTAGAAATAGAAAATTTCTAAAATACTGGACTGGGATTTTGCTTCCTGACATGTTTTGAAGTTAACGCAGGTTGTCACAACCACAATCACTAGCATGGAAATGTCCCAGGTGACTTCTGGCTTGACTTCAGTAGATTGACATAGTCCATATCTCACCTCATCTCTTGGACTGGATGAATGGAGAGTATAGATATCACACCAGTGTCATGTTCACATCCTCGCCTCTTCCAGCATGATGTCAGGGCTTTTCTATATTTTTTGGCCGGGCTGCAGAACTATTCTTATATTCCACCTCAGAGGCTAGGGTATCCAGATGAATTGCATCTCTTTGAGGGATAATACTGTTCAGCTGCCTGATGCTTTGATGCCCTGATAAATCATTATAATACTGAAACCCTCAGTTGTTCCCTTCCCCGACACCATCTCTCAGGTGACTGTGGTTTAGAGAAGACCTGATAAAAAGAAAGTGGCAGAGGAAGATCCTGGAGTGCTGGTGATAAAAGATGAATGCCAAATCCAATTGACTATAACATAAAGAATATTTATGTTCTTGTGTAATCACAGTGCAGATTAGAAATTCATGCCTTTCCTCTGCTATCATGTCTGCAAAGTCTAGACTAGACAAACACTCCTATGTGTTAGGCAGCCAGATTGATTCAGACTATTACCACTTGGACACAGATGCATGCCTATCACAATAGTGTTTTTTCATCTCATAAACACTGATGAGTTTATCCTCACAATGTCATTGTTAGACAGTGAATCAGGAGTATTTCTGTTTTACAGATGGATTGAAACAGAAAGTCTCACAAGAAGTCTGTTGCAGTTCTACATATTGATCCCAGGTCTCTTGAATCCCCATCCAATGCAAACCTCCTTTTCCCACTGAAAGAGAAGTCTTTGCCCTTTTTTGGTGGTGAAATCAGTGGGAAGATTTTGATTCTGTTGTTGAAAAGAACTGTTAATTTTGCTGTCTGTCAGCACAGATACCTGTCATTCTTACAAAAAAAAGAAAAGACAAAAGGTTGCCCAAGAAACCATCTCTTGATAATAATACCCCCACCCATTTGCATTCTGACTTACACTGTTTTCTTGTAGGGAAAGGCTATCAAGAAACCAGCAGTGATTTAGCTCCACCTTCATTAAAATTCCTCCAGCTTCTAACATCCTTAATTGTCCAGAAGTATGGAATGGGAACAAGCGAGTGATCAGTTTCTCATCTAGCGGAGTGCCCCAAGGGTCGGTCCTGGGGCCGGTTTTGCTCAATATCTTCATTAAGGATCTGGAGGATGGTGTGGATTGCACCCTCTGCAAGTTTGCGGATGACACTAAACTGGGAGGAGTGGTAGATACACTGGAGGGTAGGGATAGGATACAGAGGGACCTAGACAAATTGGAGGATTGGGCCAAAAGAAATCTGATGAGGTTCAACAAGGACAAGTGCAGAGTCCTGCACTTAGGACGGAAGAATCCAATGCACCGCTACAGACTAGGGACCGAATGGCTAGGCAGCAGTTCTGCGGAAAAGGACCTAGGGGTGACAGTGGACGAGAAGCTGGATATGAGTCAACAGTGTGCCCAAATGCCAAGAAGGCCAATGGCATTTTGGGGTGTATAAGTAGGGGCATTGCCAGCAGATTGAGGGACGTGATCATTCTCCTCTATTCGACATTGGTGAGGCCTCATCTGGAGTACTGTGTCCAGTTTTGGGCCCCACACTACAAGAAGGATGTGGAGAAATTGGAGATAGTCCAGCGAAGGGCAACAAAAATGATTAGGGGACTGGAACACATGACTTATGAGGAGAGGCTGAGGGAACTGGGATTGTTTAGTCTACGGAAGAGAAGAATGAGGGGGGATTTGATAGCTGCTTTTAACTACCTGAAAGGTGGATCCAAAGAGGATGGATCTAGACTATTCTCAGTGATAGTAGATGACAGGACAAAGAGTAATGTTCTGAAGTTGCAGTGAGGGAGATTTAGGTTGGATATTAGGAAAAACTACCCTACCAACTCTGATATTCTATGATTCTATGATGGTTAATGGTATACAGGATGAGTTGTTAATGAAAGCTGAGAACATGTTATTGATTAATCTGTGGGACTGGGCAGTAACACCTATAACTCTACTCTTTCCTTTTGGGAAGGACCTAGAGCATACCTCAAAGGTCACGTTATCTCCCATCATATAAAGGGCATACAGGGTGGGTGTATGCTGCATTGTTGAATATGTATAGGAGTAGGTGTTCTACTTCTACATCCCTTGGATCTCCAGGATGGATTTCTCCTTTCTGAGGGGAAATTCCTGAAGGAGATCCCCCTCAGTCAGAAGGGGAGCTAATGCAGGGCTGTGCCTTAAATGCATAACTAAGCCCAGCGCAGTATTACCAACCGCAAGTACACAAAAATCATATGTTCAGCCTCCAAAAAAGCTGAGATTTAAAAACAACAACAAAACATTCATGATTTTTAAGCAAATAAGTATCTATGGTTCTTTTAATTTGTTTTTTGAGCCTTTTGGTGCATTCAGATCACATTTTCAAGCTTTGCACTACAATCATCAGAGCAAGAAACTCTCTTGTTTTAGAAGCTGAGATTCTCCCATCATCTCTTAACTTCAGAAGCTGGGGCTTTAAGAAAAACAGCAAAAAATCAGGAGTTGGCAAGACTGCTTATGTGATGGACACATAATAAAATCATCCATATGATTATGGTATAGTATGTAGGGGATGAACTGTGAAGGTGAGGTAGTTAATGTAATATTATGTTGACTGTGGACTGAGGAGCTATACCTGACATCACATCTGATAAATTACTCTGTTTTAAAAAAGCAAATTCTAAAATCCATATGGAATAGAAATGGACCGGCACCACAATTTTCTTACACAAATATTTGTGTGCTACAGCAGCTCAGTATACTCTCTTTTTTTCCCCCACCAATATTTACAGATTCTTGTTGCTTGCCTCTTAATTGAATGTTTAAAAACTCCTTTCATAGTAACTTCCAAGTGTCAGTAGTTGCCACTGTCAGTGTTTTATTTTATAAATTGTTCTTTTAATTGTGACACTAAATTGTGCAAACGTGTACAGCCTTTTTGTATTCCATCTTGAACCCTGCTTAAGATAAACTCCCAGCAAGCTCTTCAGAGGATCAAGTCTTTTCTGTGGTTTGCCAAATACATTTTCTGTTCTTTCTTGATTGCCAAAAGCTTTAGCAAAATTCACTTTGGGTGCCATGGAGGTGGAGAAAATATTGTATGCAAGGATTTATACAAGGGTGTTTGGAACTAGCAGCAAAGTCACTGCTTATATCACATTTGCACAGACTTTTCTTAAAAAGTACCTTGAAGCATCAACATAATTTTAAATAATTCTTGTGAAGGCAACTACTGAAAGAAAAATATCATTTTATATAACATTGTGTTGACATATTAAATGTGTTGTGGTGTGATTATAAACAAGATTAGTTCCCACAGAGTACACAAACACAACTATATGTATATTCATTCATCCTTCCATTGCCTATTAGATGAGGGTTTAATTGTTTGCTTCTAATGTCCCCAGACATTTTACTTGCTGTACTGGTATCTTTTAATGCTAGGCAACAAATCGGCAATGAGAAATAACGTATTGTGTTTCAGGCCCCTGTGAGTACACCTCCATAATACTTCCCAGGGATATGAAGTGCTGAATCATTGTCATGGAGTCCTTATTTTTTCCTTCTCAAGTTGGAAAGTGTTCACAAAAAGTAGCCATCTGGCTTGGCAAATAGACCCAGAAGCTCACTGTTCATATATGGCTGCCAGAATTGATTCAGGTGTGGAATGTAATTACAATTCTCAAGAGCGAGCAAAGACCAAAATGGCAAGGTTCTGGACTGGCTCTTATTTATTTACATTTGCAGTTTAATAAAACTAGTAACATAGTTTTGTTTTGTTAGTACTGTAAGGGGTGCATAATAAACCAAAGTGTAATAAGGCCATCACCACTCCTTTCACACTGTAAGTGAGAAAACAAATCTGAACACCTCATGAAAATCACCACATTGTTTCTGTTTAGTTCTTTGTTGTAAACAAACAGTGAATTGAACAGAAAGGCTAATATGGGGAAATTGGTGCTTAGCCTATTATTTGTCACAAGATTGCTAAAAATTTTGCTTTGAGAACATGCAACAATCAGCCAACACAACATGATGTGACTTCTGAATCACCCTAATTTGCTGTCTAAAGTTTGATGGGTAGCATAATGAAAATGTTTCCAAGGATTAACAAAATGTCCTTGCCCTATATTAGACCTAAATAAAACTGGAGAAAGGATGGCAGATGGAACTCCGCTTGCTATCATGTTCCTCATACTCAACATAAAGAGTACTTATCAAATGGCCTAATAAGAAAGCTAATATTTTCCCTTTGGCTTCTCTTTGGCCCAAAGACAATGGATCAAAATGCAAAACAGACAGTGGAATGAAATGTGTATTTTATTTTCAAAAATGTCAGAGCTGCATGGAATGCCAAAAATAAATGTGATTGAGGAACCAATGATTTTAATAATAACTGTTTCCACATAAATTCCTGTCTTCTCCCATCCAGAGAGGTAATTAGCCTACTAGTGACTACTCTGTGTATCCTTTATTGTGATCCTGATAGACCTAATTTACCAGTGACAGTTCTAAAAGGATTCCCCATTTAGTGTTTTCTTCCATTCTCCTGATAACTCATTAGTGAGCCCTCGCTTTACTGAATGCCTGCAACACAAAGAGTAAATTGGCTTGCATAAATCATTCAGTAGCTTCAAGGGACAAAATATTTTGGCGCACATAGAGTTTTCCTTCATTTTCTGTTCAACAGATTTAGAGCCCAATTCTGAATTCCTTCCACAAACAGGCCCTATGTCTTTCCAGATCCAACAAATACTAAATGCATTTTAAAGTAAGGTCATATTAATAGGTATAGTATTCAAACATAGCCAATCAGGAAACGGAATTCTATCAGGGAGACTCTGAAGCAACCTGAGACAGCCTATTCACTGAATGTAACAAATATTATACTAAGTAAAGATAATTGCTTCTCTTTATGGAATATATCACATTTCACCCTAGAGGCTCCCTCAGCATTTACAAAGAACCACTTAACTTCACACTAATGTGAAATATGACCACTGGTCAATAGTGCACAGTATTATTACCAAACACTTTAGAACAGAAAATTTAAGAATATTGTATGTCACAATCTTAGGGTAACTTTACCTCTAACCCCTCCATGGTTTGCTCAAGAGATGCTCCTCTTTCTGGGCAGGGATCTGCATTCCTCTCTCTCCAGCCCAGGGATTTAGGCTTGCAGTCCTTTTACAATGCACTGTGTTTATCCCAGCAGCTCTGACCTTATCTTAGCACCTGTAGTTTCCCTCTATTTCTCCAGGAGCCATGACAGTGACAAGACAGTGTCCACAAAACAAAGTACATTTATTTAAGGCCACATGCATTACAGAGAAAACATATAATAAACCAATAAATGGTCTAAAGGAATATTAAGCTAGGTGACGATCATCTTCCACATAGGGGTCCTGTAAGCGTCAAAGTCCTTCAAAACCCTTCAAGTAGGGCTTGTCATCTTGGTGAAAGTTTCATGTTAGTTTTCAAATCAAGAAGTTCTTCATTCAGAGTAAGGTCAGTGTTTATACCAAAAGCCTTCAAAAAAGAACTAGATAAATTCATAGAGGATAGGCCCATCGATGGCTATTAGCCAGGATGGGCTGGGATGGTGTTCCTAGTCTCTGTTTGCCAGAAGCTGGGACTAGGCAACAGGGGATGGATCACTTGATGATTATCAGTTTTGTTCATTCCCTCTGAAGCATCCGCCATGGGCTAGATGGACCTTTGGTCTGACCCAGTATGGCCATTCTTATGTTTGTCCCCTTGGCTTCTGGGAACCCAGTATGACCTAGTATCTGCAAAAATTCCTGGGGGTGGTACCTCCTGGAGTTGTTTTCCTGTCCCAGGTGAAGTGATCACCTTTCTCTATTTGTAGTTATTTGGGGAAAGCTGAGTTTCCCTCTCTGATGCTGTTAAAATACAATCTCAGATTGCAAACATTTACTATAGTTTCCAAGATGTGTCTATGTTCATCTTATCTGTCACACTGTATCCCTATGCAACTATAAGAGGAATTTTAAGTAGAAAGTAATTACCTACATAGAAAGTCACTTCCAAAAATTGTCAGTGTCATTGCTGAGATGGAATGGGCCCCTCAACATTAGTGCCTGATGCAGGATCAGCAACATATACCTGGGCTTTAAGCACATAATTATTACTCACAAGGTCTCTTCTTTTTGCTATCATTATTGAGAAATAGGACACGAGGCGGGGGAAGACATTACCTACTTGAAAAATTGTAAGTGGTTGAGAAACTTGACGCTTCTGAAGATGAGTCAAGGAGCTAGTCTTGTTAACATTTAGATTAAGGGTAAATCTGCACACAGTAAGATTCCCGAAGTATAACTGAGGGCAGAATTTGTTTGCATGTGTATCCAAATATAAAGTGCTAGTGCTTTAAAGTGCTAATATAGGAAGATTTCTAATATTTTGTTTTATATAACTGTTGCTTGAAAATGACCAAAGGTTTCAGTACAGTGTTTCTTTGCTGTTTCTCACTAAAACAAGCACTGTTCAATACTCTGAATTTCTGCCTAATGAATCAGAAAGAAATAGAATAGTTTATCTTCCATTTTTAAAGTACACATGTGCTTATGTGCTCATCCAACCTTTGTTTACAAAATAGCAATTGATATACCCTGCCTTTTCACCATTATAACAAAACTCTATCTATCATAGGTACTTATATGTCCTCTATTACCATGGTATCTGAGTAGCTCATTATCTTTAATGTACTTATTCTCACAACACTCCTGTGTCCATTTTTATTATTTATTCTAAAATCATACTTTAAATTTTCTTAGCTGAGTGAATGATTGATTCAAAATAGTTTGGTCTTTCTTTGCTACAGTATCTCCATCACTTGAAGAAATTGCTGTTTAAAGTACATTGTATTGGCTCCTGGCAAAATGTTCTGTCTAGCATAAAATAATTTCCATTTCTTCCTGGTGTTACCACCATTAACTTATGAAAAAAGCGAAATGCTAGGACAGGGGAAATCAAATAGTAAAAGAGAATAATATTCTGAGAAATTAATAAAGCATGGTTGTTGGTTGGGCCAAGTAATCCACCTTTATGCAATCTCCCACACACAACTAATAAAATTGTTGTATGCAGATTCACTGTTGAGCAACACTGGTGACTTGTTGTGTTACCCCTGATATCACAATGGTCTAGGATTCTTGCATGGCATAGATACATACCTTGCCTTAGCTGTACATCACATGATTATAATTTGTAAAGTCAAAATGGTTGAAAATTGAAAAGTTGGATGGTGACAAACTATGGAATCTAGTGATATTCTAAACAGAAAGAGCTCTCAGCCATGCTTGTAGATGTTTCCATCATTTCAAGATGACTCAGCAGATGTTCTAGGCTTCAGAGTGAGAGAGGCAGAGTGACAATTCTGGAATTTTATTATATAGGGTTTAAAACCTTCTCTTGTTAATTCTTAGTGATCCAGATTGACTTCTGGTGTAAGCCTTTAGGCTTTGGATGATCTCATATCATGGATACATTTGGGTCATTAAAGGACTCTTCCACGAGCTTTTTGCATCTTTACATCTAACTTAAAGATGAGTTTTCTTGTTAACGGTGAGCTCAGAAAACAATTAAGTTTCGTCTGGACGAGACTCTAAGACTATCTAACCTCTTTGTTCTAGGAAATCAGCTGGAAATCTCATGAATACAAGGATTCCAGAACATTCTTGTTTTCATGAAGTATTGGAATTAACCCCCAATTTGCTTTTCTTGTGACATGTAATGATGTGCTTTTCAAACCATCTTTGGAGATTTTCTATGATTTTGTTCCTGAGTTGCTTTGCCAGATTTATTTATTTCATGCTTTATTCATTAAGTTTTATATTTAATATTTTAGAATTTTTTTCTGACATGGAAATTATCTATCTTTTAAAAAAATATATGACTGTTTCAGGAGTGGCAGAATTTCAGAGTTTGATTGAACAACCTTGAATCCAAGGATAAAGCCAAATTCCTTCAAATCCTTTCTATTTCTAGGACAGTTGAAGTATGGCATGCCACCACATTATCTGGTTTGTTATATAGTTTATCTGGTTTTCTTGTATTCTTTTGTTTTAGCCTGTGCTATTTTTAAAACATTTAGTGCAGCACCTAAGCACCTTGGCCCTGGTTCAACTGAATGCTTAAACATATGCTGAACTTAAAACATGAGTATTGTTTAGCTCAAAGGGAGACATGCTTAAATACTTTGATTAGTTGGGGTCCTCATGCTTTACAAATTAAAAGGTTATTATAAGATCAGTAATCATTAGTAGAACATCAGTGCCCTATAATAACTTGAGTGTTGTTTTAATTGGGTTTGCCACATGTTCCAGAGAGAATGGACACAAAACAATCCATGCATGCTGCCTCTATTTAGGCTGAAGTTCATGGGGTTTGTCTTACTGTTCATGAAGTTGCTATGAGGTTTGAGTACAGTATTTGCATTGTGTTTCAAAAGCCTTAAACCTATTTTGAAAGGTCCAGAAAAGCTCCTCTCCTTGGCTACATGTACAAGAGTCAGATGTATTAGGGGTGATCATCATCATCATAGATTGTTGCTCCAAAACCATAGACAAGGCCTGGTGCTGTTACTTATCTCAAATAATTCCTTGGGGGGGTATATGATGTTGACGGGGGCACTGCATCAGACATTGTCCAAATGTTTGCCTAGATCATTTCTCAGATTCCACTTGGTTATACTGTCATCAGTCTTTGCTATCCCAGCTCTCACTCAGTTTTAAAGTACACCATTGTTTTCATTTGAGGTCGGTGCCCAGGTGGAATTGTTCTGAAGGAACCCAGGTTCTCCAAGGTCATAGGTATTTCCTCCCTTTTTTGTTCCTCTCTAGCTTTTCACTGTGGTATTTTGGGATAATGGGTTTTTTAGAGGCAAAGCTCTTTCTGGACTTCAATCTCTTGGGTGAGGGAGTGTCTCCATGCAGTGGATGTCTTGACTCATGCATCTGTTTTTGTCTCCCTTTTTTATTGACGGCATCAAGCTCTACTGTTGATGCAATCCACACAAGGCAGTGTAGCAAGAAAGTGTGGAAATCGATTTGAAAGTTGCTGTGATGATCCTATAGGATTGATTCAGTTTAGTATCAGTTTTGTGTGCATGGCTCAAGTGTGACCATACTGGTGCACAGTACTCCACACAGGGTGACGCTGGCTGCTCAGAGCATTTTGAGTCAGCTCCCCATTTTGTATTGGCCAGTTTCTGGAGTACACAATTCCTGTAGTTCACTTTCTTTTACAGCTTTCTAATATGCTTTTTGAATACTAGTGTTCGATCTACTGTGATCCCAAGCTACACTGGATGTTCATAGTGTTCAATGATTGTACCATTCTAAAATCTTTTGAGTTATTTCTCAGTCTGATGGTGTAGAAGTGCAGACTTGTGTCTTGTTAGGGTTGGCATTCAGGAACTATGTGAGATAATATTTTCCAACTACACTCAGCGAGACAATTAAAATGTGCTCAATGTCCTCAAATCATCCTGATTTGGTGGTGGTATGGTTAATTATTTGCATAGACCTTAAACAGCTAGGGTGATAGAACTGAACCTTGAGGCAATCCATTCCATTGAGTATGCCATTGATTTTCTGACCATCAGTCTCAACAAAGAAACTCTGATTTTTGTTTTTATTTATTTATTTTAGACAATAGGAGATGACCTGGCCCGTATTGCTAATTCTTAAAAATCTTGCCAATTTCAGTACAAGTGAACTATGGTTCACAGTATCATAAGCAGCTGACAGATTGACAAACAGCTCCCGTAATTCTTCAGGTTTCAAAGCCATCTTTGATGTAGTAAGTTAGATTTGTAGCTTGGCTACAACATGAACATCCTGGGAGAAAATTGGCTTTCAGTCTGCTGTCTTTCTGCTATCCCATCATTGAGTCCAGCTGCCATTCCACATTTCAATGTTTTCATGGCTATTGTCAGCTCCTCAATGTTGAGTTGCTCATTATGGACATTGCCATCTTTGAGGAGTGAGCAAAGTTCCTGCTTGACTTGTTTCATTCTGTGTATTGCTTTGTGGGCTGGTTTATCTTTTGGGATGAGTTGGTATGTGACTTGATTGGGAGAGACTGCAGCAATGGTCTTTGGTTGTTGTCCATCAGGATTCAGCTTGTGAATGGTGGTCCATATCTCTTCGCTATTATGGCACAGGTTTAATTCATTCAACTCCCTCCAGCAATCGCATTGCTTCTTTCCAATCTTTCTCATAAACATTTCCCTAAGACCAGTGGTTTCTTCACCAAAGAAATCCAGGTCAAACAGTTCTGAATATGTCTTATATTGTTGGCTTGTCTGTTCTGAAATCCCAGGTACATACAGTATCCAAAACTTCCTAGGGATGTACTTTTGTGGAATCTTCCATATCAGGGGGACAAATTCTCTACAGAGCTTGTATGTCTGAGTAATATTATGGATTGATTCATTCACTTCAAAGGAAAAGTCTTCCCAGTCAGTCTTTATGAAGCTGAATTTCAGCTGATACTTTGTTTTCTTGTGTTGTACTGCACCCTCTCTTGACACTTGCAATGGTCTGTGCTGGAATCTGAAATTGCTGTCATATCCTCCCTTCTGTAGATGGCTACATATTCAGAGGTGACAAAGGTTAGGTCATGATTGTAGTCTGTGTTCCATTGTGTGCTTTGGAAGTACATTTGTCCTTGAAGTCATATGTGGAGCAAGATCAAGTTATTTGTTGCCACCCACTTCACAACTTCTTCCCCATTATTGTCATTGATGGGGTATCCCCAGATGGTGATATGACTGTTGAAATCAACTATGACAAGACATGTTTTTTTTCTGGCAGGGTAAAGCCAGTTGGCCATATGAACTGTTCACCTGGTGGTTTGTAAACAAAAGCTACTGCTATTTGATCAAGTTCAGCCATGATAAATTCCACTGTACCATGCTGTTTCACAGCAGTGTTTTTACCCCAGTCTTTTGTCGTGTATAAATATTGTGCTTCCATAGATGTTGCTTTTTATGTTCACAGCAATATACATGCCAGGAGTGTTTGGTGCTGTTGTCTTTCTCTTGCAAGCACATAATACCTGCTTTCATGCTAGATAGATAGGCTATAGCCATGAAAAACATGGCACAGACCATGAAATTTGGTCTCCCCCTGTGAAATCTGGTCTTTTGTGTGCTTTTACCCTATACTATACAGATTTCAGAGGAGAGACCAGCATTTCTCAAATTGGGAGTCCTGACCCAAAAAGGGAGTTGCAGGGGGATTGCAAGGTTATTTTAGGGGGGGGTCACAGTATTTCCACCTTTACTTCTGTGCTGTCTTCAGAACTGGGTGGGCAGAGAGTAGCAGCTGTTATCTGGGCACCCAGCTCTGAAGGCAGCGCCACGCCAGCAGCAGCGCAGAAGTAAGGGAGGCAATAACATACCCTGCCATACTTACTTCTGCGCTGCAGCTGGTGGTGGTCAAACCTTCAGAGCTGGGCCCCTGGCCAGCAGCCACCGCTCTCCGGCTGCCCAGCTCTGAAGGAAGTGCCGCTGCCAGCAGCAGTGCAGAAGTAAGGGTAGCAGTTTTGCAACACCCCCTACAATAACCTTGTGACTCCCCTCAACTCCTTTTTGGGTCAGGACCCCTACAATTACAACACCATGAACTTTCAGATTTAGATAGCTGAAATAATGAAATTTATGTTTTTTTAAATCCTATGACCGTGAAATTGACCAAAATGGACCGTGAATTTGGTAGGGCCCTACAGAGATAATCTCAGCCTTCTCTGACAGAATGGCTGCACACTGAAACTGATGATTTTAAGTGCTCTCTTTGTCTGAGTCCCCGAAAGAGACCATTTATGTTGACATCGGTATCAATGTTTTTTTTTATTGCAGTCTTGGCACCTACTGTCAGACTTGGTCTCTCCCATGGTTAGTTTCAATGGGAGACTATGGTGATGTGAACGTATCTGACATAACTTCTTCAGGGATGCTGTGTGATGAGATGCTGTCTTCATCGGTATCCATGGTTATTTTACATGTTCCTGAAGTGGGATTTATAAAACTCCTATAAAACCCCTCGGAACGTAACAGGCAGCAAGCTTGAAAGAAGGAGCTGAGTCTGTTGTGATATAAGTGCTTATGTGTGGTAACCTAGTGTTGTCAAAGGCAGAATGACCCATGTGACTCTAAACAGCAACAGCTAACACTACAAAGGTAAGATCTGTAGGTAGAAGAAGCAGTGGGTTCTCATAGGGGGCAGAAGCAACATTAAATACACTTTTGATTCTGCATAGAGTGCAGAATCAAGAGGACTGCCACAACCAAGTAAGTGTATGATCATCCAAGGAGCAGAATGCTTCCATCTAGGTCTTTTGTTAACCATTGAAAGCATTGCTCAATCTTATTTTTCTCTAGGGGGGAAATCCTGCAGACCTTACTCCTTTACTGATGTAAAATTCCAATTACTTTTCCAGGCAGTTTAGTCTCAGTAAGGACTGCAGGGTGTGAAGAGGTACCCCATTAGCAGCTAGTGCTCTGAAATGAAGAGGAAATTTTCAGGGAACATATGAAGCGAACAAAAATCCTAAGCAACTGAAATATCAAAATATAATTTAAATACATAAATTTAACAACTGAACTGTCCCTTTATATTCCCTTTTTGCCAGCTACATCACTAATTTAGTACTTTTTAAAGTTGTTTGTTTGCTTGCCTTGCCCTACTTTCAACTCCTTAGCAAGGAAAGTGCAAATAGGATGAAATGAAAACTGTTCTTTCCTCCCTCAAGTAAATTGAAGGATGTTGTTTTAACCAGAAAGGTAATATAAAAAGAGAGAAAAGAAATCCAGAACCACAGTCCTTAACATCTTCCAAAATGTTATACACAGTATTAAAGATAAAGAGACAGCAACATGTTCTCATTTGACTGATACAAGCCAAACCTGAGAAATCTGATACAAAAGGACTCAACAGATTTATGTCTCAAAAGCCTTTCATCTCACCCCCCCATAAGTATTCACCCAGATTCTGCCTGCATCAGAGAAAGCTGTATCGATTTACCACCGTGATCTATCATTCTCTTTGAATGGACTGCTAGCTTGCATATCAGGCCAATTAATTTTTTCCAAATAGTAAATATATATACACACTTAGAATTAACCCTATAGCAAAAGTGAAAACATTTAGGTGACCTAAATACCCATTATGTATAACACAAATATAAATTCCTGCATGAGTCTAAGTAATACAATAAAAAGGGGGAAATGAAATTATATTAAATAAGCTCAAACATAAACTTCTTTTTCTTTCTCACAGTGCCCATCTAAGTCACAGAACATATGTTTGAAATTTGCAGGACAATACATGTACAGAAAGACTTTAATCAACAAATAATGTCATGAGTTCTTAGCACATATACTGCATGTTCCAGACATCTGTATGAAGAGCCTGACACGGAATCTATTGAAGTCAGTTGAGATTCCCATTGATTTAAGCCAGCATTGGATCAAGCCATAACTCAATAATCTCATATCATTATGGCTTATCAGGTCAATTATTCACAGGAGAATTCTGTAAGTAAACCTTGACATGATAAGTAGTCATTATAGATTATTGAGTAAATACACATTTTTCCCCAAAAAACCCTGTAATCATGTTCTTTTATGGAGACTTTGTCATAAAATGCTAGCTATATCATTCCCATTTTAGAAAACCTTTAATTATGTATTCACAACATAGTCTGTAATGGCTCTGATGCAACTGTTTGCATTAAGAAGGACTGAGTAAATAGTTTGCATTAAGAAGGATGGTAATTATCTATTCTTTAGTAGTAGTAAAAACAAAAACAAACAAAAAACCTAGAGAATGTCTTATCATGTAAATATGTTAAAATACCTAAAAATGTCGAATGTAAAAATCACAATAGATAGTCAGAAATGCAATAAAAAATTATGCAGACTTACCATCCACAGCTCCAGCCATTTCCCCAAGATATATATGCTGCACAAAAGGTACGCATTTCCCATAATTAGCTCATTGTTTGAAATAAAGGGTCAGCTGCAGTTCTTAGCCTTAAATATAAATCCCCTTTCTTTGTCAAGTCATTCATGTTAGTTTGGAATGTTTAAATGTAGTTTAAATACAGATTAATAGAGGGCATGTATCTCTATCTATTTCAGTCATATGGCTATTAGAGGAGCAAATATCTTAACAAGCAGCACTCCAATGAAACTAGATGGAGACAGAGTTTTCATTCAGCCAAATGCAATTTTAATGTTAGCTGAAAACTTGCTGGATTATGAATTGTTTGTGATTAGCAGCTCACTGTTTACTCTGCTGAAGATTTGTGGTGATAATTAAGTGATGACTTCCGGGTAGAATTTACAGGTTTCAGAGTCGTAGCCGTGCTAGTCTGTATCAGCAGAAAGAAAGAGGAGTACTTGTGGCACCTTAGAGACTAACAAATTTATCTGAGCATAAGCTTTTGTGGGCTAAAGTCCACTTCATCAGATGCATGTAGTGGAAAATACAGTAGGAAGATATATATAATATACAGAGAACATGAAAAAATGGGGGTTACCATACCAGCTCTAACAAGACCAATCGAGTCAGGTGGGCTATTATCAGCAGGAGAAAAAAAAACTTTTGTAGTGATAATTCAGATGGCCCATTTCAAACAATTGACAAAAAGGTATGAGTAACAAGGAGGGAAAATTAGCATGGGGAAATAGTTTTTAGTTTGTGTAATGACTCATCCACTCCCAGTCTTTATTCAAGCCTAATTTAATGGTGTCCAGTTTGCAGATTAATTCCAGTTCTGCTGTTTCTCGTTGGAGTCTGTTTTTGAAGTTTTTTTGTTGAATAGTTGTGACTTTTAGGTCTGTAACTGAGTATCCAGGGAGGTTGAAGTTTTCGCCAACTGGTTTTTGAATGTTATAATTCCTGATGTCTTGACCTATCCTGAAGGACGATCCCTCACTATCACATCTCTTGGGAGACAGGCTAGTCCTCACTTACAGACAGCCCCCCAACTTGAAGCAAATACTCACAAGCAACCACACACCACACAACAAAAACACTAACCCAGGAACCTATCCTTGTAACAAACCTTAGAGTTGCTCATGCCAAGCCACTGGCCAGGTGGCCTGGACACAAGGAGAGAGCAGAACCTTGTCAATGCACATCTGATGTTCCTGGAAGTTGGTTTGCAGAATCAGAACCCAAAGTTCTCACTTTCGAGAGTCCATTTTTATAGGAATTTATTCCTATGCCAGTCTATAGGAATTGCTTCATCATGCTGTTGCTGAATCAATCAGGAGATGGCACATTCCTGACAGCTCCGTGCTGCCAGATGTTATCTTGTTCTTTGGTTCTCCCATCCTAGAGGCTGTTGGGTGGATTCCAGTCTGCCCTCTGGGGGTCCTCTGGCTGTTTCCACTTGACGCCTTCTTCAGCTGTTGGACACTGAATTCTTAGGCTGGCACCTCCCTGATCATTCAGTTATTATCCACACCAAGCGTCCATCCACATACATCCTCTATCTCTATTTTAATCACAATTGTTAACAAAGCGAGATGAATACAACAAAAGGGTGGGGAGTCTCTGTGTGCTGTTTCTGTTGTTACAAAGTATTGCTTTGAGAACAGACTCTGTTTTAGGATGTACCAACACAATTAGCAGCTTGCAAGTTTCACACAGAGAGGGAGAGAAAGTACCAAAAACCAAGAGACCTCTTAATTAGTAATACCCTGGAATTTAAACTATGGGGAATCAAGCTCATTTATTATTTTAATACAGAACTTCTTTAATATGATCCAACACCATTGGGCCATATGGGCAGGAATCTGGAGGATTTTTTCCCCTTCCTTGCTGCATTATGGAGGCCCAGCTCAGGTTAAAAGGAGTATGAACAGTTTACTTGGAAGGGTGAATATTAATAGTAATATTTTTAATAGATACCATCTTTCAGAAGAGATCAGGCATTGTGGCCTCTTACCTGACAAATTCAACCATTACAGTGTTGTATAATCTGTAAAGAAATCTAAACTGTGTTTTATCTGCTATTCAGTTGATTTTGTGTGAGGGACATAGGTATTAATTAGGGACAAAGGCTGGGGCTTACCTGTGTCCTGAGGGAGAGTTTTTGTGGTCCTTTTACAATTTTGATGGGATAAAACAGAGTGTGTATTACTTATAGATTTTATTAATAAAAATAAGCAAGCAAATATAAAACTAAACATATCACTGAGCTAACTCAACATAAAACAATGCAACAATTAAAAATCACAATTAAAATGGAATCAATACATTGATAGGTTTAGATTATGTCATTAATAAATCAATACAGCATGTAATTAAATTAAATTATGAGGCTGACACAAAAATAATTACTTGATTAATTGTGCATTGGGAAAATTGAAGGAGAAGCCAGTTTTAGAGTATTGTCCATTCTAGTCTTAGACTCTTGCCAAGCAAAATAGCTCAACACAGAGAGCAATCTTGTCTTCGTTCACTTTAAGAAAATATAATTATTAGGATGCTTATTAGCAACCCCATTTTAATATTTTCTCTTTCAATTCTAGTGTTGTGTGCTATATTTTCACTGTTCTTACTTCCCCCATTTCTCTCAATAACACAGAAGTCTTTCTACAGACTTAACACAGAGATCATGATTAAATCATACTCAGTAGCAGCTTTACCTCTGGAGAGTCTACTGACAAATTTGATGATCATCTGGTTTTACTTTTAGGAAACTATTAATGGTGCCATTTACCTACAAATACATACATTTGTGCATCCACACATTAATGGAAGTGTTCTTCCAAAAAAGGAAGAATTCTCTCTTCTTCTTTCTTTTCCTGGGGATCTTTAACTCATGTTGTGATGGGTTAGACCTCCATTCTGGATGCCACTTGATCTACTGGGATTTCACTGAGCCCCTCCTGCTCCACCAGCCTGGATTCCCTCTCCCTGTTTTCTGAATTAGGCTCTCCGGCCTCTTGCAGCACACACACACCGGAAGGAGCACACCCAGCTGCAGACACAGACTGAAGTCAGCTCAGTGTGAGAGGATTCACCCAGCACTCACGTACACACCTCCTTTGGGGAATAAACCCAAAATAATACTGTCTTACACTGTATAAAAAGATCTACACAGGGCAAACTCATAAAAATTTGCCCTCTCCCTCAATCTGAAGAGAGAGAGGCACAACTCTTGCCTCCCCCCACCCACCCCGTTAGAAATTGCACAAACTGGGTTTAATAATAAACAAAACAATTTTATTAACTATAAAAGGCAGATTTTAAGTGATTATAAGGGATAACAAACAGAACAAACCAGATTACTGAGCAAATAAAACAAAACACGCAAACTAAGTTTAAGATCTTAAAGAGGCTGGTTTCAAGAAGTAATTCCTCACCCTAAATGTTATTTTGGGCAAGTTGCAGAGTTTCTGTAGCTTAGCGTTCCAGTTATTTCTTCTTACATACTGGACCCATGTCTCAGTCTGGACTCACCCCTGCCTTTCCCCTCAGGTTAGTTCCTTTGTCCCTTCAGGAACTTTTAGCAGTCTTTCTTCTTGGGTAGGCAATGGAAGAAAGTCCTGTTTGCCTTGCTCCCCAGTGTTAAATAAGATTTACATAAAGTGAGAATTTTTTTGTTTCCCAGTCTTAACGCCACCCCTCCCGTTTTAGTGGAACATTACTAGAAGTCCAAGATAGTGTTTAGTACCAGGTGACAGGACCACCTGACCTAGTAATGTCACGGCTACATCCCAGGAAGCCTCTCAGGAAGGAGAGTAATTAGTATCTTTAAAGTCTTATTGTTTCTTCCTAATGGCCCATCAAAGCTATCATAAGTAAAATTATCACAATACTTTCATCTACGATTACAGAATTAGTTTTCCCAGACCCATCTCAAATAGGCTTTCACATTTGTTTTGTCTTTCTGAATATTTCACAATTTAAAAATCACTTCTGCTCAATAAAATCCTTCAAATGTGCATCCTCTTTTAGAACGCCTCCTTTTCTTTTTTTTTTTAGCAGCAGTGGCAATCTAGTAATTTTAGACAATTTTTTGTAAAATTGTTGCTATCCCAAGGCAGTTCCGCTGGTGAAAACAATGGTGAGAGTGCTTATATAGACAGACTCCCAGCGTTTTATCTATCCTGGCATCTAATTCTGCTCAGACAATGTCTAGATGGCTGTGATTAAAGTCCCAGTTATCTGTGTGCTTGCACTTTCACTGTTGCTATAACTGGTGAAGTTGGTGGTAGCAAGAGCAGAATTGCCAACCAGAGTTGCCAAACTTTAATTAAAGATTGTCATGTGATGAAATCTCCAGGAATTCGTCCAACCGAAGTTGGCAACCCTGAAGCAAGAGGGAGAGTTCAAGAATGCTAGAACAGGAAAGGTGCATAACAGAGTGTGCATTCTCTAGCTATAAAATGGTGATGCTTTCGTTTGCAGAATTTTACAGATGCAGCACACAGAGAACTTCCTGTGTGAAGAGACAGCAGCCATTTTGTTCTCAACGTTGCTGCACCTAGTAATAGAGAAGACACATGCAGGTCAGGCTCTCTCACTAAGATTTAACCTTGATTGCTTTAATCAAAACCAAGTCAGATTGAAAATATAGTGTTGATCTTTGTGTACAGAACAGTTTTTGCATGTGAGTGCAGGTTTCAGAGCACTGGAAAAATGTGTGGTACTTTGGTTATTATGGCATATTAAGCAGAGTATTCCCGGACCACAGCATGGTTCCATTATAGAAGCAAATGGGTTATAGCTGCTTGTTCTGATTTATACTCAGCTAAAGGAATGCTGGGTTTGATTACTTGCAAAAAGAAAAGGAGTACTTGTGGCACCTTAGAGACTAACCAATTTATTTGAGCATAAGCTTTCGTGAGCTACAGATCAGAAGTGATCTGTAGCTCACGAAAGCTTATGCTCAAATAAATTGGTTAGTCTCTAAGGTGCCACAAGTACTCCTTTTCTTTTTCTGAAAACAGATTAACACGGCTATTACTCTGAAACCTTTGATTACTTGTTCATTCATTAAGCACAAGTACTGATTGCTGTACTACGGTGGTTTAGAATGGAGTAAAACGGACTGCTGTAGCATATTGGCAGTGCACAAGGCACGCATGCAACTAGAGTAGTAGAAATTCACAAGAACACATATTTTAAACATGTTTGAGAGAGTTTTGTTCACTCAAATGATTTCTATCCTTATAAAAGGTTCATTCACTCAGCTATACAATATTCTCTCCGGCTATGAGCAATGACATAGCACTACACGTTTGACTCTGGAAGCCCTTTCTGATGATCAGATCCAATCTACTTTCTAGCAAGACAACAAAGGAAGGATAGCAGAATTGTTGGTAAGTATTTCTTCTGCACACAGAAGGTTGATAGCGCAAGGCAAGAGTCAGCATTTTGATCTGCTTCAACAACAGTGGACTACACCTCTCTGTGACTTTGAACAAAAACAACATTTATTCTGAGCTCCCACGAACTAAAACTTGCTGCTAATGTCAGGATAAATACTAGCCTGGGGGAGGTGGCGGGGACAAACAAATGCACCTTCACATACCATTTCGATCTGATGTATACCCCACACAACAGTGTTTCCCAAAATTGGGACGCTACTTGTTCAGGGAAAGCCCCTGGCAGGCCCAGCCAGTTTGTTTACCGGCTGCGTCCGCAGGTTCAGCCGATCGCGGCTCCCACTGGCCACGGGTCACTATGTCATGTGTAGTGTCACAAAAAGAAACCCTCCTCTTTTGCTGATAGTTGTGGTTTCTGCCAGGCAAACATGACCTTCTTGGCTACTTCTCGGGACTTGGGATTTGTGGTCGAAAACACTCACAATTCCCTCCCTTCTTGCTGCCTGTATAATTTGCATTATACACATGGACACAAATACAGAGAAGTATTTTTCAAATTTTAAAAAACTTTATTAGAATCTGGTATATAAATAAAAAGTTAGCTTTTTGTTCAAAGATGTTTTTAACAACTATTTACACATAATGTCATTTTTCTGATAAGGAACTGAACTATGCACATTTTTTGCAC
The DNA here is from genome assembly GCF_965140295.1 of Lepidochelys olivacea. Classification (NCBI taxonomy): domain Eukaryota; kingdom Metazoa; phylum Chordata; order Testudines; family Cheloniidae; genus Lepidochelys; species Lepidochelys olivacea. Next base: position 176,453,237 of record NC_140411.1, read on the forward strand.
TTGTATTCTTTCTTCTCATCAGTGAGGATTTGTGATTGGTTCCTTCTGGAATGCAGGGCATATGTGCCCACCTCTTGGAAGAATCACACTGGACCTTTGATAAGTAACAATTGAGAAAATGAAATCACAGAAGTTATAATGTTACACATACTTGCCATTCCCTCGTGCTATTCCTTCCACATGTAAGCATTACCTAAGATATGTCTATCACAGGGGTGGGCAAACTTTTTGGCCTGAGGGCCACATTGGGGTTCCGAAACTGTATGGAGGGACGGGTAGGGAAGGTTGTGCCTCTTCAAACAGCCTGGGCCCTGCCCCCTATCTGCCCCCTCCCATTTCTCATGCCCTGACTGCCCCCCTCAGAACTCCTGCCCATCCAACCTCCCCTGCTCCTTGTCCCCTGACCGCCCACTCCCAGGTCCCCAAACCGCCCCCAAGGAACCTGACCTCTTATCCAACCCCCCTGCTCCCTGTCCCCTGACTACCCTAACCTCTATCCACACTCCCACCGCCTGACATGCCCCCCAGGACTCCCACGCCTATCCAACCACCCCCTGCTGCTCCCTGTCTGCCCACAGGGACCCCCACCCCTTATTCAACCCCCCCACTCCTCACCCCCTTTCCATGCCACTCAGAGCACCAGGACTGGCAGCAGCGCTTCATGGCTGGAGCCAGCCATGCCGCTGCACAGTCCCGCCACCTAGAGCGCTGGCGGCATGGCGAGTTGAGGCTGCAGGGGGACAGAAGGGGAAGGTCTTCCATGGGAGCTCAAGGGCCGGGCAGGACGGGCCCACAGACTGCAGTTTCCTTACCTCTGGCCTATCACCATGATGGAAATGTTAACTGCTGTGGAATTTTCACAAGAATCCTGATTCTTAAGCAGGTTATGGCATGTGTTTCTGATACCATTCTATGTTTCTTACCATCATGCAATCCTCACTTTCCTTTTCACAACTGACAAGGTTGCAGTATATGCAGTAGTCCTCCATGCTTTCTGAAAAATCAATATAGCACAATGAAATGCTGATTATGTTACGACCAACACTCTGAATGCAAATCCTGAGTTATTAATTACTGTCAATATTTTAATCCAGTCACTGGTTTGAACATATTTTTTTTTCTTTTTTGTGAGTCATATTTTCTCAAAGTTTTACTTTACTGCATCTGGATATAAAAATATCCAATTTTATTTAACTGATCTATCTATAACAACCATTCACCCATTCCAATTTTTTGGTACTTAAAGATATTATTGATGAATAGTCACCATTACAGAACCAAACCCATGAGATATCCCACTTTAGGGGTATTAAGATAACGGTCTGTTACGTAACATAATTCCACTCTTCCGGTTATCTTCACATGTGCTTAATGAGTCTATAGTACATGGGAGAAAGTTATTACCTGACTCCTTTATTAGAACAATTGCAATTTGTCTTCTAAACTCAGTATTAGCCTCTTGTGATGTTTCTACTAAGCTGATGACTTTCTGCTGCAAATACGTTTCTGCAAACTAACAACACTTCTATTTAGAAAAAATATCATAATTACCAGAGGTGAAAGTGGGCTGGGTCAGCATGCCGGTAAGAACCGGCCACTGGTTCCGGCCCATACATGGCTGACCTTACAGTGCTGCTGTGGCAGTGCTTTATGCTTTCACGCTGCTGCCCCCTTTACCTCTCCCCACATCTGCGGCCCTGTCATAGAGTCCGGCAGTGCTGCTGGATGATATTGGCAGGGCCACCAACAGTGTGGGAGCAAAAGGGGCAGTTGCCCTGGGGGCCGGCGATTTAAAAGGGCCTGGGGCTCCTTGCCACTGCAGCAGGAGCTGTCAGGAAGGGCTGGCTGGGGGAATCTGTCCCCTCAGCCCCGCACCTTCCGCCCAAGACCCCACCCCTTCTGAGGGCCCAGAGTGCACCCCACACACCTTGGTGCAATGCACACCAGTAATCATCGGCATTTACTTTCACCCCTGATAATTACACATAAATAACAAATGATAATGGCAATTTGGTATTCAAAACCTTTAAGATGAGTGGTCCGTAGCTGTGGCCATCACTTTGTCTATTATGCTGAACAATTTTACTCTTCCAATCAGATGGGGAGTTGCTCGTTAATCATTTTATGAAGTTTCTGAAATTTTCAGAGAGTACATTAGTGGACTGTATACATGAGCTTTTCTTTTCTTTCCTTTTTTTTTTTTTTTTAATTTCTTTTTTTTTTTAGAGTTTCTGTACAGAGATACAAATCCTTTCTATCTCTATTTACTTAATGATTGTCATGACTTATTGCTAATTTTATATATATATATATATATATACACACACACTTGCTTTCATATTACTGTCTCACTCTTACACAATGTATCAACTGCTTTGCTGTGCCCCATGTTGTTAACACCTTCGCACTCATGCAACATGCTACTGTTTCATGTCCACATTCTATGAAGTAGTTAGCCAGACTCAAATCACACAAGTTCACTCAAAGTCCATTAGTAAGCACATTCAGTACAAGTACATGCTGTTTCAATTTTTCTTTTTAGCTAACAGGAAGATATTAGTCTCACTATTGTTCCATTCCTTGAAAATATTTTCACATTAACAGTTCATGTACACTGTAAAAGTAAGTATCTTAAAAATCCCCTCCAATTCCTCAGACATGTTCTTTCATATTTCATCTCATCACACAAGGGGTCAATTATTAACAATTCTTTTGTTTGCATCAACGCTATCTGTAAGTTTAAATATATGTACAAGTTATATTGGCAATGTGATAATTTCAACTATTTTATAATGACTTCTCAAAAAAACAATCCATTAACATATTCTCATTTGTAATGTCTGACACTCAGGAGAGAAGCATATTGTGAATTCATTGATCAAATCATTACAAACTGCATTCTTTCGAGTAACATTAACAAAAGAATTTCACAGTAGCATTTTATTTTTAAAAACTCAGTTCTTGGAATGTCAAGAGTTACATTCACATTCCACTTTCCTTTGCATGCACTGAACTCACTGAAAACCCACAACACAGGAAATTATACCACTGCTCCCCAGCTGTGTTACAAATCTCTTATATAATACCACATTTAGTGACCATAATCCAGAAGAACAATAGAAAACATCTTACCACAAGAACCCAATGACTTGGTGTGTGGTAAAGAAGCAATAATATATCATATTGAAGAAATCCATTCTGTATTAATTTAAAAAAAAATAGAAAAGCAATTATAGTTTCCAGTGAAGCAAACTATGAAATGTAGATTATACGGTATTTCCCAATTTCATTACATGGATTATTATTACAGTACTCATTCCACATCAAACATAGCATTTTATTTGCTGTTTCACACTGTGTTTAACTGACTGAATGAATATGTGCTTTGCTCATGCTATGTATGAAAGCTTGTTAGCATTTACCTTCAGTTTCATTTGTGTTGCTCTGCCTGAGAGAATGACCGTGGAAACTACTGCTGAGATGGCTTGTACCTGTTGACAGTCAACCAAGTTATTAATGCATTAATCAATCACTCTCGCACATAAAGAATATAATGACAGGTTTCAGAGTGGTAGCCATGTTAGTTTGTATCAGCAAAAATGAGGAGTACTTATGGCACCTTAGACACCAACAAATTTATTTGGGCATAAGCTTTCATGAGCTAAAACCCACTGCATCAGATGCATGGAGTGGAAAATACAGAAAGCAGAAATATATACACAGTACATGAAAAGATGGGAGTTGCCTTACCAAGTGGGGGGTCAGTTCTAACGAGACAATTCCATTAAAGTGGAAGAGGGCAATCATCAACATGAGGAAAAATCACTTTTGTAGTGGTAATTAGGGTGGCCTATTTCAAACAGTTGACACGAAGGTGTGATTAACAGTAGGGAGAAATTAGCATGGGGAAATTTGTTTTTAGTTTTTGTAGTGACCCATCCACTCCCAGTCTTTATTCAGGTCTAATTTGTTGGTGTCCAGCTTGCAACTTAATTCCAGTTCTCCAGTTTCTCGTTGGAGTCTGTTTTTGAAGTTTTTTGTTGAAGAATTGCCACTTCTAAATCTGTTATTGAGTGTCCAGGGAGATTGAAGTGTTCTCCGACTGATTTTTGAATGTTATAATTCTTGATGTCTGATTTGTGTTCATTTATTCTTTTGTGTAGAGATTGTCCGGTTTGACTAATGTACAAGGCAGAGGGGCATTGCTGGCACATGATGGCATATATCACATTGGTAGATATGCAGGGGAACGAGCCCCAGATGGTATGGCTGATGTGGTTAGGTCCTATGATGGTGTCCCTTGAATAGATATGTGGACAGAGTTGGCAACGTGAGTATTTTGCAGGGATAGATTCCTGGGTTAGTGTTTTTGTTGTGTGGTGTGTAGTTGCTGGTGCGTATTTGCTTCAGGGGGCTGTCTGTAAGTGAGGACATAATGAAGAACATAATGAAATTCATATAGACAGACATTCAAGGGATCCTTAGTGTTACAAATAAGATATGTAAGAGATTAATGTAAAAACAAAGATTTGTAATCAATGTGCTCTGTCTTACTTAATGTAAAAACTGACTAAGCTGCTCACATACTTGTGTTTAATTAATGGACCTGCTGAAATGTATAGCAAAACTAATGTGGCCCTAAACGTGTCAAGGATTGCAGCTCCAAATACAGTTCAGTACATGCAGCTCCAAATACAGTTCAGTATATGTTTTGCAGCAGTAAATATACTGAAATATTGCAATTTCAGGTTTATATTGATGTTTCAAGAGTATTTGGACTTAAATAGGTTGTACCACATTCATGTGATTGGTTTCAGAGTAGCAGCCGTGTTAGTCTGTATTCGCAAAAAGAAAAGGAGAACTTGTGGCACCTTAGAAACTAACAAATTTATTTGAGCATAAGCTTTCGTGAGCTACAGCTCACTTAGTCATATGATTGTTTACTTATTGATAAAATTTATACTTTTATGTACCATCACAATAAGTGGCCTACCTCTCCACCTGCTTTCTTGATCACACAGCTCAAATATGCATCAATAACCTAAAACACATGATGAAAGAAAGGGAACAATTTAAATAATATTTGATTAATCAATTCTGTTACCATACATGTTTAGTGGTACTTAAGTGTACCTCATCACTTATCCAGCTTCTTGGTTTCAGGCAATGAAATGAAGAGCCATACAATTTGATATTTCTCACTTTGTCCTCCAGTCTCTCTGTGTGTTTGCCAGTCATTACAAATTTGATTAGAAAAAAAAGTAATGCACATTACATGCATGGTAATACAGTCTCCTTTTTCTCTGTTTTACTACTGTGAATGCCGCCACTTTGTACATGAAAAACATACCTTAACATACTTCATAAATGGAACTATGTTAAAACCTGTTTAAGAAAGGTGTGGTAACCAATTACCTTTCAGAAACCATTGTCTGTCTTCCCCATCCTCCATAAGCATGTCATCAACATCATCAATTGTATCATTGCTTGAAACATCCTGCCCTACATCCTCTTCTTCCATTACTGTGACCTCTATGTTTTTCACTGTGCTATCATGACACTTGTGAGATACAGTGCCATCCATTTTTTGAATCTCTTCTGAGGGTGTTTCTGGTTCAGTGTTACCAACTGCAATTTCAGTTCCGATGTTTTCCTCTGATGTGCTTTCAGCAGCTAATGTTGGTGGCTCTTTAAATGGTTTTAAATGTGTGATGCTGTACATGTTTCCTAACAGTTTTCCTGACATGGTTTGTAATTTCACTCTCTTACCCTCAACAGTCGTCATTTTCATGGTCCCAGATAAGTAGGTTCAGGTACTCCTCCTTTTCTTGTTCTCTTTCAAGCATTCAGTAACAGAACACAGTCCCCAACATAAAATGTTATTTCCCCATATTTAGAAGTCTTTCTTTTAGCATGATGTCTTTGTTGTTTTTCTTGTGCTTTATAATTGTTACTTAGAGCCAGTGCAATGTCAGCATCATGTCTCGATTTCATATCTATGCTGTACTCTTGGCAGAAATCTTCCCCAAATTTATTCATATCTGGGATCTTTGTAGACAAATGGAGAAGGTGTTGTATTCGTATAAAGAAGACACACTGAATTACATGTGTACATGAAAGCTGCTGGTAATAACATACACTTACCATGTAATTCTCTGAGACTTCTTCTGGAAACACTGGGTCATCACAAAACATTAGTCGAAAGAGTGAAATTTTTGTTGCATGCACTTTAGTTCACAAAGAAAACAAAATGGGCTCAAGTAATTCATCTCAATTTCTCCCATTGTCATCAACCATCTTCCGCAGTGCTCTTTAAGAAATGCTCATTGATTTGTTTGTTGGGGAAAAAAAACACAGGTATATTCTTGACTGAAACAGCTTATACATAATCAAAAAGACTTTCAATGTAATACATTGATTTTGAAGATTTTTTAGTGAGTTGCATCTTCTGGCATAGCACACTCTACTTGCCTTTATTACTGTAATATTGACACCCATTCACTTACCTTTTGATGGATTTATTAGCATTTTCAACCAAGCCATTGGTTTGTGGATGGTACGGGGTGGTGAAGCTACATTCTATTCCCAATCTTTGGCAAATGTACTGGTTAAACTGGAAGAAAATAAGTTATATCATAAACTTACATATAGACTTGTCTTAAGGAATGTTCCTTTGCCTATTTGCCATTTGTTTTATGTGTAATTAGCAACATGAATAGCCCATCTTTTAATATTACTATTGGAAACAAGTTGTTGTGGGGTTTTTTGATAGATATGAAGACACCCCAAATTTTTTTTATAGCAACCGTGACCGTGACTAACAGCAGTTTATCAAAAACAGTATGGTGATTGTTCCTGACAACTGTTTGAGAACAGTGTGCCTTTAATAAAGAAATCACAAGGGCCATGAAACCCATGTTCACTGTCAGCTATCTGTGACCTGATCGTGAGGTTGAATATATAGTGAAAATAATCTGGAAAAAAAAATATTACCTTATGATTGAATTCAGGACCAAGACCTGTCAGTATCCACTGTGGGCGTCCATAGCGAAGAACCATTTTGTACATGCTGTTTGCGACCTCAGATGCTGACTTACTTCTAAGTGGAAAGGATTCCACCCATCTTGAAAGATAATCTATGGCTGTCAGTATATGCTGGTATCCATTCTTTGTTACTGGTAATGGTCGTATTAAATCCATTCCCACCAATTCCCAGATACGAGTGACCTATATGCAAGGGTACCAGTTACAGGCATGCTTCACATATTTCTTACCAAATGTTCTCAATAAACCCATATCTCATAAGCAAAGTACACAATGTAATATGGTTCCACAGCCACAGAATCAGAATGTAAAACCCACTTTTAAAAACAGAAAAGAAAGAAAGGAAAAACTAACACAAAAAGAAGTACGGGAATGGGTTAGGAAAAACAATACAAGAGTAAAGCTGAAGAAATATCCCAGGCCAGTGCAAAGGAGCAGTAGTGGTCATTGCTGCAATATACTGTGCCACTTGTTTGCATTGCACTTGCTTCAAACTCAAGGCCCCATTGTATAGCAATAATAACAATGTATAATGTGTGATGGGGCAAGGCCAGAAAAGTAGTGGGAGACCGATATATTAGCCCCAGGTTAAACAAATCCCTGTTACCAGGATAAGTAAATGGCAGCTGCTCCAGGTCAATTAAGACACCTGGGGCCAATTTAGATCTTTCAAGAAGGCAGGGAAGACAGCTAGGTTGATTGGGTCACCTGAAGCCAATTAGGGGCTGGCTGAAAGTAGTTAAAAGCCTCCCAGTTAGTCAGCTGGGCATGTGTGCCAGGAGCTGTAGGAGGGAGCTGTGGTGTTGGAGGAACTAAGCAGTACGCAGCCAAGATAAATGCAGCAAAAGGCAATCCTCATTGCTGGATCAAATGCAAAGGAATTGTTGAAAACAGGACAGGAAATCAGTTATACTGGCAGTCACATGACCCAACAAAATAAACTTGTGCTATTAAAAGAAAAAGAAAAAAAGGTAGAATTAAAAACGCCTAATTACAAATCAAAGTACAAAAACCATAGCCAGTGCTATAATAGAAACACAGATGGAATTCCTAAAACCAATAACAACTACTTAAAATTTTTGATGAGTATTAGCTATTAAAATAAACAGCACAATGACATGCATTGCACAGTGATAATACAGATAAATGACAAAGTGTTCAGAGTAATAAGAGTAATAGAAATAACATTTTTAAAGGAGCAAAACTATAATTAAAATGGATTACAAGAAGAGTGTGCAATTCAGGGAATCATATCAGCAGATAAAACAAATTTGTGAACTGTTATGAGCCTTCACGTAGACATATAGTGATAAGAGACTCTTTTAAATACTCAAAATGTGTGAAACAGAGTTTGAGGGAATGTGGGTAAATTATTTCACTGCACCAAGTCTCCTGTAGCAGTAAAGTAGCACCAGGGACAGCAGGGAGGGGGTTTGGCATCAGTACCGGGTTTACAATGGTGCCAATGGCACTGTGGCACCAGGCCCACACTGGGAAGGGGCTCATTATGGACCCCTCTAACCCATCCACACAGCTGGGTCTGGCCCTCACCTCCTATCAGGGCCAACTATTGTGGACAGGGAGTCTGGGTGTGGGAGAGTAGGTCTCTAGAGGGCCTGGGGGGGGGGTGTTGGGCAGTGAGGGGGTGGAAGATGCTCGGCAGTGGGGAAGGTTTGTGTGTTTTGGGGTGCTGGGGAGTGGGGTTTTTGGGGGGGGCACTGGGCAGTGGGGGGTGGGGAGATCTGTGTGTGTTGCGGGCTGTGCAATGGGGGAGATCTATGTGCGTTGGAGCGCTGGGAAGCGTGGGGGGTCTGTGCGGGGCACTGTGCAGTTGTGGTGGTGGAGCCGTGGGGGGCACTGGGCAGTGAAGGGATCTGGGGGGGGGCCTCTGGGTGGGTGGGGGTGTGTGCTGGGCATAGTGGTCTGTGGGAGGGCACTGGGCATAGAGATTTGTGGGGGTCTCTGGGTGGTGTGGCACTGTGTGTAGGGGGTCAGAGGGGTGCTGGGAAGGGGGGGTAGCATGGTGCAGCATGTGACCTCCCCCAAGGGGAAGAAGTACGATGGCAGCAGCAGGAACCCGCCCTCTGCTCCGGGGCTGACATGCAGTGTCCCGTAAAGAGAACTAAAAACGCCTCTGCACCCCCCACCTCCCTATATTTGCAAGCACAGCAGGCGGCTCATCCCACGGAGTAACTGTTACCCCCTCTCCCCCTCCCTAAATGGGGGTTTTGTCCCTGCACAGGGTCTGGCAGCGTCTCCCCCTTGGACTTAACCCCGGCTACCACCTCCCACCCCCGATGGGATTTTTCCCCGCCAGCCCCTCTTCTGCCGCTACCTACGGTAGCTTGTTCCCCCCTGGCCAGTAAATTTCTGCCCCCTGCTCATACCCTGACACCCTCCCGCTGCAACTTGCCCCTCTGAATCCTTTTAAACTCCTCCAAAGAAAAGGCAGCAAATCGTGAGTAGCAGTAAGGGCAGAGAGAGGGCAGTGGCAACAGTGAAGGTTACTGCGCACGCTCAGCTCGGCCGAGCATGCTCCGTGCACCCAAAGTAGAGAATAGTTTTTTCTGTCGTTACACCCGCCAAGGGGGACTGCGGGAAGCGGCAGCCAGTACGTCCCTTGGCCTGCGCCACTTCCTGCAGCCCCCATTGGCCGGGCACTGCAAACCGCGGCCATTGGGAGCCGCGATCGTCTGAACCCACAGACACGGCAGGTAAACAAACCGGCTCGGCCTGCCAGGGGCTTTCCCTGAACAAGCGGCATCCCAAGTTTGGGAAACACTGCCCCACAGCATTAGCAGGGTATGCTTGTTAGTGCGCTTCTGTACACTAAAGAGATAGTCTTCCTGTCTATTTGCATGTCCAGAAGAAGCTGCATACACTCTTTTCCTCTCAGTCTTGTGCAGTAAAAGTATGAACAATACAGAGAGTTGTGAAAAAGCTGCAGGTTACCAGCAACTTAATGTTTTTGAAATCAGTTTTCTATTCTCTTTGGGTTCTTTATATTGGGTCCATCACTGTGGTATCTAAGCACATTTACCAGAGTCAAAGTTTCTACTGAGGAAAAATCAAGTTTCTAATCCTCTTGCCCCAAACTGCTTACCCCCTTTTTGGCCTGTAAGCAAGGACACCACTGTGAAGGGCTGTACCTCTGTATTCACCCCTTGCACACTATTGTAATAATCTTTGTACAAAATATGCCTTGTCAGAAATTTGAAAGCTGCTGGTCATTATTGTTCTGGTAAAATATGTATGGCAATATTGTATGTGAAGTTATAAGATGCCATTGTATGGTGTTGTTAACACAAGTTCCAAACCACAGCCCTGCCCAAACAGAAGTTGGCATTCAGGTCTGTTTCAAACAAAGGAATGTGTGTCTGCTTAATTTGCATTTAAGCACTAAACAGAGTCATCAAGCAGGAAGGATAGACAAAGAAACCACAAGCAGGTGAGGAAGAACAGCAGGAAACATCCTTTCTTGTATGTTCTCTATCTCCTGAATGTCAGCTAGAAATGTCTTCCAAGAGGGAGACTGACAAAAATGAGGGACATAGAAGGGTCCTGGCCTAAGAAGTTTGGCCAATCAGACTGTTGACATCATGTGGTGATCACAAATTTGCTTTGAATCTAACCTAGTTTGTTAAGTTAGGCACGAGTTGCATTTCTGACTTTTATGCCTCATTACTTGTACTCACTTAAAATCTATCTATTTGTAGTTAATAAACTTGTTTTATTGTTGTATCTAATCCAGTGTGTTGGAATTGAAGTGTTTGGGAAACTCCATTTGGGAGTACAAGATGTCTATGCATAATTTTTATTAATAAAATGACTGACTTTATATAAGCTTGTATTGTCGAAGAGAGGGCTGGGCAGCATGCAACATACATTTCTGGGGGAAAATCCAGGACTGAAGGTGCATTGGGGTCACCCTGCAATATAACCAGCCTGGTAAGAGCCAATGTGTGGCTGGCTGCAGCGGACACACAGACATAGCTGGGGTGATTTGTATGCTGGAAGCTGTGTGTAAGCAGTCCATAATTGGAGGCTACAGCAAAAAAACATTGTAAAGGCACCCAGGTTGGAGGACAGGGGTGACACAGCTACTTATTAGTCTGGATTGTACCCTGGGTATGTCACAACCACTGTTTTGACTCTTCAATCAATATACACCTCAAAATCTATTGTTGACAATTTAAACATGGACATTGTTAATCTGACTCTTCTTTGATTTTATTTATTCAATTTAAAATAATGTTAGCACAAAGTATGTAGTGCATATGGATCCAAGAACTAGTGGCTGGAAAAGTAAAGAACAGCTTTGACGGGGAAGAAAAGCAAAGAATAAAAATCCCACTGTATAAAATCCTTATTAATGCCAAATTGGGTCAATAGAAGTTAGGCCTAAAGAAAATAGTGTAAAGAGGATTAATTGATCAAGATACTGAAATGCAAACAATAAAATGAGTCTAATTCAAACAGGCTGAGCAATAAGAAGGAAAAGGCTTATTTTTAGGAAGATTATGCTCTAAAAAAACTAAACTAAAGAAATCTGGCGGGGGGTGGGGAGAAGAGCTGACTTACAGCACAGGTATTAAATATGGTTCCTGGGCACCTACTAAGATTAATCAGCTTTAAGTATAATAGAACTCAACAGCATAATATAACTGACCCACAAACATTCTCTGTTAACAACTCTCTGTGTTTCTCAGTTTGCACCAATAAACATCCTAGCAGGACAGCAATCATAAATAATCATGTTGCCTTCCCATTGGCAATTAAACACAGGTTGGCCAGAATCAAAGTAGTAGTGTTCACTCCTAGAGAAACAAACTCACTTTTGTAGGTCATTAGTTTTCTCTTCCAAGTTAGTGCTGTCTGGGCTATATCAGGAATACTATACCTGTTTTCTTTAAAGGCAGATAGCACTACAGGATTTCCACACCATGCTGATAATACAATTCAATAAAATCTTCACTAGCTGTTTTTCCCCCTGTGATGTATCAAAGTTTGTCTCACAGATTCATTTCACTCTCCCTTTATGAAACAATCAAAAGCCTTTAATGGTTTAAGATATTTACATTGCATCACACAGGGGCAAAATATCTATCTTATGTTAAACTTAAAACCGGGGGATTCCTTACTGACTCAGGGTGCACTACGAATGCTCTCCTGGTTGTCCTAACTGATCACCTCACGGAGAATGTGCTTTTTATGTCCAGCGCCTGATTCTCCATTGCAATCTGCCCTGCCCATCATCCCACCATGAAGACGATTCAGAGGGAATAAATCTTGCTCAGGAGGCCTCATCCACCAGCAAAGAACTGGTATAAGGGGCTCTTGACCACCCTCATCTCACTGTTAATGTAGGGAGCACATTGAGGAGACATGGAAAGGAACAGGAGAAGGGTAGCAGGAGTACAGTGCGCTGAGCTCTATGTTCTACTACCTATAAGGAGCAATGGGAAACAAAACGTAGTTTAAAGCAGCTGTAAGTCTTCTCTGACTTACACCAGACACAGGGCAGGTCTCTGCCTGTCCTAGAACATGGAGAACATGCATGTGGATTAAAAATTATTCCCTTCAGCATTGCATCCATCTGTACTTGGGTAAGCATGAGCTGGCTGTTTTTCATCCAGTTTTTAATCTCTTGCAGGCAGAGTGACATTGATGTGATGAAGTTTACTGAATCTACTGAGTAGGTCTGTTAAAGCTGGGTGTCACTGGCATCTTATAACATCCCCCAGAGTTTGTGTTTGCTTTTTAAAATGGAGAGGGGAGAAGGATAATCCAGGTGAGGGTTTTGTGTGTGAGGCTCGTAAGGACAAGAAGCAAATGCCAATCGCAATTCCTTGGGATCTGTTTGAGAGGAATGATTTTAAGTCAGTTTAGTTCTACCCAATCTACTCGGGTGAAGTGTTTTTTTAGGTCAGGAACATCGGTGATGCAATGTGTCAAATGCTGCCGACATAGCTGTTTCCCGGACAATGGTCACAAAAAGTTATTTTTGCTGGTGGAGAGTAGGTGGTGTTGAAGTTTAGTTGTCACTGCTTCTTCAGTGATTTAACTACAAAATGAAGGCTGGAGATTAGATGAACATTTGTAAGACCAATAGTGTCCAATATAAGTTTATTGAGAACTGGCCAGACTATTGTATGCTTCAGGGAGGCAAGTGGGCTGTCATCTTTGAAGGGAGAGAGATTAATTTTGGTCAGCAATGGTCCTAGTGGCTGGTGTTTATTAGCCAATAGAGGCAGAGGTATGTAGCCACCTGCCATGGAAAAAAGGTATCACATAAAGCCTACTTCCTTTATCTATTACTCCAGTCAAGCAACTGATTCCTTCCTTATACAGGAAGATGAGAAACACAATTCAGAAATAAAGTACTGAAGGAATAAGAGAAAAGCATTGGGAAGTTTCTTCCATCCTGTGAACGAAAGCTCTGAATCTCCCTTCTGTATGTAAACTGTCCGCAGTTCTCCCTCATTCCTTTCAGTAAAGCCACTGTGACTTTTTAAAATCACCTTAGCCACCAAACACACCCCTTCTAGCTACTGAGCCCACTAGCCCCTCATTTCATGGTCTTTTCTTCTCTGCAGCAAAACCCAGCTTCCTTTCCAATGACAAAATCTGACTCTTCTTCCCAAGCCCTCTGGGACTTCTGGAATACTGTCGTTATATATCATTGCTGGAGCTGGATGGAAAATCAACCTCTAAATGCAATTTCAGTGACAAATGGACAAATGCACCAATATTTTCTCAAAAAGTGTTATCTGATTTCTAGTCAGCTATAATAAGTAACAAATGTGTTTTAATACAGCCCAATGCAAGGTCATATATCTAGAAAGAAAGTATGTAGGTCAAGTTTACAAGCTGGGTCACTATATCCTGGAATGCAGTCATACTGAAAAGGGCTTAGGGGTCATGGCCGATAATCAGTTGGACATGAGCTGCCAGTATGAGGCTGTAGTTAAGGGGATTGTGATGGGTTAACCCTCCCACTCTCTGCAGTGCCACCTGTTGTATTGGAGTACCACTGAGCCTACCTGTTCCACCAGACTGGGCTTCCTTACACTGTCCTGCTGAGCCAGGCCCTCAAGCCTCCTCCAGCACACCCACAGGTAGGGACACACCCAGCTGCAGAAAGATGCAGATACTGAAATCAGCACTGCTTCGGTACGCTTCAGCTAGGGAACTGCACAGTAATCAAGCTTACCTCTCCCCCCAGAGTGCAAATGCAAAATTATATCATCTTGCACTGCACAGAGAACTATACAGCATAAACTCATGAAATTTGCCTCCTCCCTCAATGTGTGGGAAGATGTGCACAGCTTTCCCTCCCCCCAGTTATAAATTCCACAAACTGGTTTTTGAGAAAACAAAAACCAGTTTATTAACTACAAAAGAGAGATTTTAAGTGATTATAAGGGTTAGCAAACAGTTCAAAGCATATTACCTATCAAATGAAACAAACAGGCAAACTAAGTTTAAGATTGTCATAAATATAAAGGGAAGGGTAAACCCCTTTGAAATCCCTCCTGGCCAGGGGAAAGCTCCTCTCACCTGTAAAGGGTTAAGCTAAAGGTAACCTCGCTGGCACCTGACCAAAATGACCAATGAGGAGACAAGATACTTTCAAAAGCTGGGAGGAGGGAGAGAAACAAAGGGTCTGTGTCTGTCTGTAGTCGTCTTGGCCGGGGACAGAACAGGAATGGAGTCTTAGAACTTTTAGTAAGTAATCTAGCTAGGTATGTGTTAGATTATGATTTCTTTAAATGGCTGAGAAAAGAATTGTGCTGAATAGAATAACTATTTCTGTCTGTGTATCTTTTTTGTAACTTAAGGTTTTGCCTAGAGGGGTTCTCTATGTTTTTGAATCTAATTACCCTGTAAGATATATACCATCCTGATTTTACAGGGGGGATTTCTTTATTTCTATTTACTTCTATTTTTTTATTAAAAGTCTTCTTGTAAAACACTGAATGCTTTTTCATTGTTCTCAGATCCAAGGGTTTGGGTTTGTGGTCACCTATGCAAATTGGTGAGGCTTTTTATCCAACATTTCCCAGGAAAGGGGGGGTGCAAGTGTTGGGAGGATTGTTCATTGTTCTTAAGATCCAAGGGTCTGGGTCTGTAGTCACCTAGACAAATTGGTGAGGCTTTTTACCAAACCTTGTCCAGGAAGTGGGGTGCAAGGTTTTGGGAAGTATTTTGGGGGGAAGGACGCGTCCAAACAGCTCTTCCCCAGTAACCAGTATTAGTTTGGTGGTGGTAGCGGCCTGTCCAAGGTGTAATATTTTGTACCTTGGGGAAGTTTTGACCTAAGCTGGTAAAGATAAGCTTAGGAGGTTTTTCATGCAGGTCCCCACATCTGTACCCTAGAGTTCAGAGTGGGGGAGGAACCTTGACAAAGATACTAAAGATACTGGTTACAAGTAGTAATTTCTCACCCTAAATGTTGTTTTAGGCAGATTGCAGTGGTTCCTGAAGGCAAGCTTCTCTTGCTTTTAGCTTAAAACTCCAGGTATTTCTTTCACAGGCCAGACACCTTTCCAGCGTACTCTCAGCTCTTCTCCCCCCCTTGTCTTCATTTCTTAGATGTTCACAGCAGTCATCCAGGGTGGGATTCAGTGAAGAACGACCCCTTTTTATGTCACTCCCCTGCCTTAAATAGGTTTTACATATAGTGGGAATCCTTTGTTTTCCAAAGTGATTCCCACCCCTGGCCAGTGGAAAAGTACTAATTTTATTATGGAGTCCAGTATCAGATGACATGATCACATGATCCTGCAGACATAAGTCAAAGTCTATTTGCAGCATCCACAGGAAGGCTGTCCAGGAAGGTGGGAGATTAGCATCTTCAAAGACGTATTGCTTTTCCTAATGGTCCGTTGACTTCTTACCGCTAGCCAGCCAGACTGATTGCATTCTGTCTGGTGGGTGTTCCCCAGGTGCAAAAACTGTTGTGATTCAGATGTATAGTCAATATTCCTAACTTTAGATACAAAAATGATACATGCATACAAATAGGATAATCATATTCAGTAAACCATAACCTTTCCAATGATATCTCACATGCCTTATCTTGCACAAAACATATCATAGTTATGCTATAATCAGATTGTAACAATATTTCTATGAAGAATATGGGGTGTAGTGTCACAGGATGAATACGGTCCTTCGATGTATAAACAGAGAAATAACCAGTTGGAGTAGGGAGGTGATATTACCTCTATGTATTGCATTAGTCAGACCATTACTGGAATACTGTATCCAGTTCTGATGTCTACACTTCAAAAAGGACGTTGAAAATTGGAAAAGGTCCTGAAAAAGCAACAAAGTCTGGAAAACATGCCTGAAAGTGAGATTTTAAAAAAATCAATTTAGTTTATCCAAGAGAAGATGAAGAGGTGTTTTGATCATGGTCTACAAGTACCTATTTCTGATAGTAGATGGCTCTTTAGTATAAAAAGACATAAAAAGATACAGTAGTTAGAAGCTTATGGCAGGCACATTCAGACTAAAAATAAGATGCATTTATTTTAACAATAAAGATAATTGACCATTGAAATGATTTACTTAGGTATCTGATGGACTCTCCGAGATAATTTTCTAAAAGAGATGTCCTAGTTCAAACAGAAGTTATGGACTTGATGTAGAAATTACTACATGAAGTTCCATGGACTGTGTTATATAGGTCAGACTAGATTATCATAAGGGGCCCTTCTTGCATTTAAAAACCTATACATCTAGAATTTATGAATTTTAAGTCTGCAGTAAAGTGACATTTCTACAGGAACAGAAACCAAGGTGACAAGTATTCAAAACCAGAGATTTTATTGCATCAAATATTCAAATGAATAACACTATTTAATTCAATATTGATATTAAAAAGGCTAATAAAATAAATATTGTGTTGCGACCATTTTGAACTGTAACTCTATAACTACAGTTTTCAAACATCAATCAAAATAAGTATACACGTAGAAATTCATACTTGGTGCAAAAGTCTAGAGTGGGTGGATGCATGTTTAGTTGCACAATTTTGGTCGTATCTCATAACTATTTGCAAGTGCCTTAAATACAACAATATGCTAAAGAACTGAAATTGGTGGAATGTGAAGAGGAGACTGCGGGGCTGGATCTTCCTGTACTTACACTTATAAGAGGACAACAAACACGTTAGTAAAGACTTATTTGAAGTAAAATTTAATATGGAAATATGTGGCCTGTGCTGAAAATTAGCACCCAGAACCCAGAAAGAATCTGTTGTAGAAAAAATGGAAAAGTATTTGAACACTGTATTATCTTGGGAAATAGAATTGATTGTTTAAGATGATTCTTGTTGGTATGCAAAGGGTTAAATTGGTTGCCAAACTGGCTGTGAGGAATAAATTTCTCCTCAAAACTTTGGGATTGTTTTTCGTTCTTCTTTGGTAAAATCATCACCCACAGATATCACTTTTATATAGCCCATGTGATCAGTTTCCAATGATTAAATGGTGACCATATTAGTCTTCTGACATCTAATTTTAAAAGATATTCAGAATAATAGTATGCAGCATGATGGATGTATATATTCCCCTATCAACAACTCATTCTTATTCTGGCAAATCAGGGTTAGTCCTGAACTGAACCTGACAACTCTGACAAATTATGTGGTGGTTTTATGCTGTGGACAAATGTTCTGTAAGGGCTGGCTTGAGAGTGGTGAATGCATTTGTCTTGTAATACATTCAGAATTTGAACCTGCATTTCCCTTAGTGCATTAACCTACTACCATTGTGATTTTGAGCTCTTTCTGCAAAGGCTCCATTTGACTTACACAGGAAAGAAGTTTGGTAGATTAATTTGCAGTGCTCTCACAAAATATAACTCTTGATCAATTACTACCAGCCTGACCTTGAAGTCTTAATTATTAAATTGTTTTATACTATTCCTTGCAGTGATGACACTTATTCATTAATTTCACCACATTCCTTATTCCCAAGATATTTTTCATCAAATGAATAGCAATTTTGTCTGGTTGCTATTCTATTGATTTGCATGGTTCTTATATATACATACATATATATATTATAGGCTGTCTCTATTCAGGGCATTAAAATTTATCACTCAGATGTAGAAAATAGCTACAAGTATGTGGTCATTTATTTTACAATAAGTGGTTCCATTTGTCACAGCTGTTAAACTATGCTGGAAGGATAGAATTCTTGAATGCTGTATGCTTTTCTATGTAAAATTCTTAGTGTAATAATACAAACTAGCTTTGCTTGCACAGAATAAACAGGGCAGCATAAATAATGTTTATTTGGTGACATTTGTGCTGAAAGAACCAGATGATTTTGGAGAAATACCTGGGGTGGGGACTATTCAAAAGCTGCCTTATTTTTAACATGATTTCCAGCTGTTGTTGGAATTATAGCACCAGCCAAAAGAAGCTGATCCAAGGCAGCTGTATTGACAATTAAAGTTTATGTACATTGGAAATGTATGTTCTGAGTTTTTCACAGTGACTTTCTGAATGTCTGACTTCTCTTTGCATATTTCTGGGCATTTCAGATGGGGATTGATTCATTTCTTCTTGCCTTCCTTGCAATATTAAACAGCTATGTTCAAATGACAGATTCCATCCAGCAGTGCCCTTCTAATTGTTTCCCTCCTTGAAAACAAGTTGTGTTTTTTTTTTCCTTTTTCTTCCCTTGTTAGCTTTGAGTGAACTTTCAACATTCAGATTTGGGATAGGGACTATCACCATTTCCAGGTTAAGAATCTGTCCCATCTAACTGAGACTAGACAACGACATAAAACTCCTGTGCTCCCCTCTGTATTCTTTGTGACATTTTTTCCATCACTTGACTCCCCTCCCTCTCATCCTCCCTTTCATAGAAGATGCATCACTGCACATCAACCCTGAGGCCAGGGAAGCTGGTAGACTTCAGCCTTAGAAGCTCTGTTTCTGAGTTGTCTGCCTCTGTGTGTTGCACCTTCATCCTCTCCACCCTGGAGGCTCAGAAGAACATCTCAGAGCACTCAGGGAGAAAGACCCAGAGGTTTTATCTGAAACTGCTTTTCCAGTGGGAAAGTGCCTCCATGTACCCTTTGAGACAGTGAGGTGGTTCCCAGTCTCTTATTTTAATCCTATATGATATAATCCATGTTAGAATTTTAATGTTTTCTTTTGACTGCTTCCCCTATGGATTTACTTCTTCATGTCAGATGAAAAATTGTATTTGTTGATGTTACCTGTGACTATGTGACCAGGTGCTGAAGCTATAAAAAACACCTACCTGCAGTTGCAAAGATTATCGCAACCATTCACATGTTGCCTCATTAATGTGTTGTGGATATATAGCAAACAAATCTGAATTTACCTTTAAAACTGCTTCACAGGAATTGGCCTAGAAATTCACTAAAGTTTTTCCCATAGACCAGGAGTGCCCTCCACAGGGTACAACACACATTTTTGTGCTGCTTAATTTCTTTGATAATCCTGTCTGATTTATTATTATTATTAATGATTAATCTTATTTTAGAGGAGAAGCTGAAAATCTGCAGAGAAATTAAATTGCTTGATTTAGTTTTGGTGTAACTTAACCATTTAAATTACAACCAAATACCAATGCCTGTATCTAACTTCACCTTCTCCTTTCTGCTGTGATTAGCTGGAAGGTGAAAAGGTTCTTAAGTTCTTTAAACAACCGGAGATAGATTTTTTTGTTAACTTTTCACTAACTCTACCTGTGTAAAATCAGGTTAGTGGTACAAATATTGGCCATTATTCTTCTACAACAATAAACATGCTATTTCATAAATCTACTATAGCAGTTAGGTTGTGTCATGCTTTTACTCAGAACATTTATTTTCTGAATTTCTTGAAAGAACTGGATGCCTCCTGCTAATCAAAGATGAGGAGGCTGCACTGAGGACAAGACTAATGCAGAGGGCTCTGGAGGTCTGGCTTGTCCAGACAACCTGACAAGATACATTAAAGCCGATTTCCTAAACCAAACTGATGCTGTGGATGGATTCTGTTGTTGCTTAGCCATGCAAGGAGTCTTTTTTTTTTCTAGGCACTTTTTGAAACTAGTTCTAATCCATAATGTCTTGATTCATATTTCCTCGATTCTAATGACAAAGAAAAAGGGGAAAGGATCTTGTTTAATGATCTAAGGAGGACGAAATCCTGAGAATCTATGCAGTACTAGGGATTTACTTTATTCAAAAGAGACATGCAATTAACTGTTGTATATCCTGTTATATTTCCCCTCAAACCCCTCTGCTTCAGTTACTGTCTTCTTGATTTATGGTACTAGCATCAATTCTGCTGTTCTTCAAATCTGAGGAACAGTTTACAGCATTTTTTTTACTTGAGCCCCTCTTTGTAATTTATTGGTCGAAGGGCACCCTCTCAAGCTCAAGAAGAGTTGCGATTATTCTCTCTCTCTCTCTCTCTCTCTCTCTCTCTCTGTTGTCTCTGTTCTATTTTTCCTACACATCTTCCCTCCCACCCCTTTAGTATATTTGCTTTCCTCCTCTCCTCTGTTGTTTTGTTTGTTCTCCAGTTGTTTGCTCACAAGGAGCAACATGCTGCTCAGAGGCAGGGAGGAGAGGCAAATAGCCCTCAGTAATTTCTTTCTAAATTTGCTTATTTCTTATTGGTATTTGCCCTGTAAATATTTGTTTGTTCCTACTGATACTAGTAATTGCAACTAACTCCCTACAGTCTGAACATTCCTTATTTATCACAACTTTGCTCTCTGGAGAGGTCAAGGAGCTCATACATTGTTTTTAGTATTACCAAGCCTCATTAATCAATTTTTGCACTTATAAACCTAAATTTGACGTAATTGGGATATACATTCCATTTGGTGTGAACCACAGAAGTTTCCAGGAGAGGAAGGTAGTTAGATAGAATGTTTTTGGTTTTGCCCTGCCTCTGAATTGGGAAATGGTTTCGTTTTAATTTTTATTTTGCACAGCCTCCTCAATCAAGTTTTGGTTTACAAAATCAAAGTTACTGGTGATTCAAACATGTTCCATAGTCACCCAGCACATTTTCTCCCAGGGTCCCCCTTACAGAAACAATGGAGTTGCATGTCTGCCACTGGGAGCAGAATATGAAGACAGTGAGGTTGTATAGATGTATCTAAGGGCCCTGTTTTAGAACTGTAGTAGCGGTAGGCATCCTTCAGTCTCAAGAGATCATGGGTATGTATCCCCGAGAGGTAAAGAATTTATTCATTTGGTTTCATGGCAGCCACGGCCGTGCCTGTAGAGACCCACTCAAGACAGATGATCTCTGCCACATCTGTCACATTAAAGGTGATGTTTCGACCCTTTGGGCTTTGCCTTCTGCAAGCTCTTTTTTCCTCTGGTAAACTGGACTGTTTCCTCTCGCAACTCCGGAGGCCTTTGTTAAGGTCTTGTTTCCAAAGGATGCGGTCTTGAGTGTGATCTTCCCTTTTGTTCACATCCGTGTCCATTTCTTTGAGGTCTCGCTTGCACACATCTTTGAATCATGCTTTTGGGCAGCCTTTGGGTCTTTTTCCAGATGCCAATTTGCCATAGAGGAAATCCTTTTGGATGAACCCATCATTCATTTGGCACCCATGCCTAAGCCAGTGGAGGCATCTCTGAGGAATGTCTGCATGCCAGGTATGATGGGCTGCTCGAGCACCTCAGTGTTGGTGTCTCTGTTCCTCCAGGAGACAAAGGCAATGTATATAAAAGCTGTTGAGCCTCATTTCCTGATGAGAGTATAAGGTCCATTTCTTGCTCCCATACACAGTATGCTGAAAACATATGCACAGATCTTTTTGTGTTTTGTCAGTGTGTTGCTTCAGTCTAGACATAGTTGTGGCAGCTTTTCCAATCCAGATGTTGAGTTCTGTTTCAAGTGAAAGGTTGACTGTGATAGTGGACCCCAGATATGTGAACTCGTTCGCCACTTCAAATTCATAGTTGTTGATCTTGAAGGAGGGTGCCTCCTCAACTCCTTGGCACATTATGTTAGTCTTTTTTAGGCTTATGATAAGCCTGAAGTCTTGGCAGGCTTTGGAAAAACTGTCCACAAACTTCTCAAGATGAGCTTCTGTGTGGGTTGTCACTGCTGCATCATCAGCAAAGAGGAGGTGTTGGATAAGGGCCTCCCGAGTCTTGGTTTTAGATCTGAGTCTTGAAAGATTGAACAGCTTTCCATCAGATCTTGTGTGCAAGTAGATTCCCTTACTTAAGGAACCAAAAGCTTGTTTCAGTAGCAATAAGAAGAAGAAGATCCAAAACAGAGTTGGTGCAAATATACAGCCTTGCTTAACTCCACTATGAATCTGGAAAGCCTTAGAGGCTGAGCCATTGTGTTGAACTGTGCTGTACATGTTTTCATGGAAGGATTGAATTATGCTTAAGAGCTTGGGGGCACATCCAATCTTTTCTAGAAGAGCAAATAGTCCGCTTCTACTGAAAAAGTCAAAAGCCTTTGTGAGATTGATTAAGGCTATGTAAAGGGGCTTTTTTTTGTTCTCTACATTTCTCTTGCAGTTGTCTCAGTGAGAAGATCATGTTGATAGTAGACCTTTCAGCTCTGAAGCCGCATTGTGATTCAGGATAGATTCTGTCTGCAAGGGTCTAAAGTCTGTTCAGGACAACTTGGGGAAAGGCTTTTCCCATAATACTAAGAAGGGAAATTTGCACAATAGTTGTTACAGTTGCTCCTGTCACCCTTGTTTTTATAGAGAATGATGGTGATATCATCTCTCATTTCTTGTGGTGCTTTGTCTTCTTTCCAGCATAGGCAGAGCAGCTCATAAAGATGTTGCAGTACAATAGGTTTTCTGCATTTTATGACCTCTGGTGGTAACAGTCTTTTCTGGGTTCCTTTCCATTTCAGGGGCCATCTATGGCAAGGCTAAGCTCCTCGACAGTTGGTTCTTCATTAAATTGGTTCATAATAGGCAGGCTTTTGATGGCATTGATGGCTGTGTCCGTAACAATACTTTCATGAAAGTAAAGCTCAGAGTAGCATTCTATCCAGCGATCCCTGTTATTTCCTCTGTTATTGTTTCCCCTGTTATTGATTTCAATGGGATTGTCTTCTTTGAAGTTGGACCCACGGCTTTCTTGATCCCATCATACATGTTTCTGATGTTGCCTGTGTGACAGATTTATGTTATCAATCTGCCTGGGGCTTCAGGTGATCAGGCTGAGGCCACAGGATCTTTAGGGGAGGAGATGAAGGAGCACACCAAGTGACTAAGTTTAAAGCGCTATTAACCAAATAACAGCGATGAATGCTGTGTGCGTCCCACGTCACTCAGAGGGAGGAAGAAAGCGTTAGTGCCCGAGCCCTAAACCACTTTCATACTTACACATGCACAACCCAATGCTGGCCAAGCCTGGGTGTAATGTAAGAAGAAGAGGGGGGAAGGGTAGATGAGAGTTCTGCCCTGTGCACAGGTCGTCTAGGGTCTGCTGTAAATCTCCGACTTTCTTCAGCTCTTGGGAGGGTTTTAAGCCCTGAGTTCTTCCAGGGGCATTTTCATCCAGGGACCTTCTTCCCTGTGCTCTCGGTACCAGTCCAAACCGGTCTTCCATGGTTCCCATAGTTTCCCCAAAACACACCGGTTTCAGGGTCACGAGATGGTTGTTTTTCAACTCACTGGCCTTTGCAATCTTACTGGTTTTTCAACCTCTTCAGTTCTGTCTGGCTCAGTTCTCCTTTCTCGTGGCTGCCTGGGGTTGAGATAAGGGCTTCTGCCTGTTTGGCAGCAGAGAGCTTGTTAGTGTGCGCTGGCCTTGGGCTGCAGTTTCGTTCCTTATCTTCGGGCCTAGCTGGATCTCCTAGTTAACCTGTTCCTTTCTCCCTTCCTCACTCTTTGGCCTCTTGTAACCTGCAAAGGAATCTTCCATTCCACACTCCCATCTTTAACCTTTCCCAAGATACTTCCCAATGCATAGAATGGCGTTAGCAATGTACAAAGCTGGTGCTTACCCAGGGGTCCCCCATGGGGGAGGGCATTTTATTGTACACCTGCATCAGCTGTGACTTGGATGCTTTCACCTAAGTGCAGCCAATAGTCACTGGCGCAGCATCAAGCAGTTTGTTGTACTTTGGTTCTTGCCACTCTCAACACCTGTAAGATTTTTTTTCATTTGGAT
Organism: Lepidochelys olivacea; assembly: GCF_965140295.1. Taxonomy (NCBI): domain Eukaryota; kingdom Metazoa; phylum Chordata; order Testudines; family Cheloniidae; genus Lepidochelys; species Lepidochelys olivacea. Next base: position 176,477,435 of record NC_140411.1, read on the forward strand.
CTCTTATCGTTGATTTGGGCTATGTGTTTGGCCTCTCTGACTGGTGTCAACACACTGGAAAATGCATCAATTGCAGTTGTTGGTCTTGTTTTCCTTCTTCCCAAAGACTGACAGATCTGTATCATAGATTGTGTTCTTTGGTTGCCCCCACTTCAGATGGGCACTTGTGGCACAATCACTGGAGTCAAGGGCTTGTTGTAGTATGTTCTTGTAATGCTGTGACTTTTCTTGGTCTGCTATGACACTGATATTAATATGAGGACAACCTTTTATTTTAGATCTGTATATTTTCTTTGGTTTAAGTCCGACCTAGCTGCCTACCAGAAAGTGGTCTTTGTCATAATCAGCACTTTGATAACTTCAGGTAATGAGAACGATATTAAAGTTGTTATGCCTTGTGTGATAAGATCCGGTTTATGCCAGTGGCCAGATCTGGGATATTTCCAAGACACTTTGTGTTGCAACTTTGTCTGAAAGAATGAGTTTGTTACACAGAGGTCATAATAGGAACAAAATTTGAGCAGTCTGAGACCATTTCCTTTCATCTTACCAGTTCCGTGTTGACCAAGACAGTTGGTCAATGCTTCATGATCAGCTCCAACCCTTGCACTGAAGTCCCCTAGCAGGAAAACATATTTGTGTTTTGGAATCCTGCTGATGGTGGTCTTCAACTGGTCGTAGAACTGGTCCTTGATGTTAGAAGACAAGGAGAGTGTTGGGGTATACACACACACACAAGGTTGACTGGGCCCTCAGATGTGAACAAGTATAGTGCCAAAATTCTCTCTGATTCATTTGTAGATGTCTCAGTCATCCCCAGAAGTAAGTTCTTGATGGCTCTCGCATTTCTTCAGCAGTTTTCCCCTGCCAGAAAAATCTGTAATCTTTTCCCCTGAGACATCCACTTGATGCTAGCTGTGTTTCTTGGAGGAATGTGATATCCACATTGAGTTTAGAACTGTAGAAACATGATTACAATTGGTGATAAGTGAACTGGAAAACTCCAGTTTGACTGTCAGGTCCCAGGCTGCCAATTTCAAATAGCAAATTATATGAATTGAGTGGATGTAATCTGGGAAATAATAGTGACACAATAAATATTGCCCCCCCCAAATGTTAAGAGACTAACAATGGCGGTAGACTTTTTTTTTATGGACCATAATGGTTGGTGACCCTTGGCATCTCCCTGTAACCTGCACTACCCAAAATCACAGCTCCTAATGTTGCACCACACTTCCTTCTGCATCCTCTGCGACTTTCTTTGAGGCATTGTCTACACTACAGACTTATATTGGTATAACTATGTCACTCATGGAGAACTCCCAGTTATTATGGAGAAATGTCAGGTTTATACAATCATTCCTAGAAGTAGGTACCACTTCCCGGAATATTATGAGAGCCTAGGTAGGGGCAATATTGGTATTGTACACATTTAGATTAGGATACTCTGGGATAAATAGAGTTGACATGTTTTAAAAGAAGTTTACATTCCTAAGCATGGGGGAGGAGGACAGTGCAGCCTCTGCATACTGTACCACCAGTACATGACAAAATAAATTACTGTCAGTTTAACAGAGAGAACATACCCACTGAGAATTCTGTCAGCCATGGGCTTCTGAGCAAGCCATGTTTATTGCCTGATTAAATATTAATATGAAGAGAGGTCATGGTCTTTTGTGAAATCCCATTAGTAAACTGAACACCAGTGTAAAAAAAAAATCTAACTTCAGCATTATTTGTAATATGTCCTACTTAGAATTGCATGACTAACAGTCAGCAAATAAAACTGTGAGCTCTCTCTATCTTTATTGTGAAGAAACATGAGTTTTCCCCACAGAGCTTCCGGGCAGGAGTCTGGGGAATTTCACAAGCCCAGTCTAAAAAAATATTCAGATTGAGGTGGTGGGCTCAGCTGAGAATAATGTTAGGGACACTTGTGGAACAATATGAATTTGGAAAAGAACTGAGACTCTTGTTCTTCTGGGCAGCTGGTAGCATTATTGAGCAGACACTCTCAGCTGACTTTTGCAAGGTACAGCATCTGTATTAACCTTCAGCACTGATGGTCCAAGGTCTGATTATTGAGCTGCATTGTGGTCTTTGTGGGAGAGGACTGCTGGTCTTGTTGGCCTGCTTTCCAAATTACACTTTGAGTGCATTAACCATTATTATTTAAGATTTGTATATAGCATCATAGCTGTATATAGCACTTTAGAGAGAGGAGAAAGATTTATTATTTGTACTACAAGAGTGTTTAAGGGCCAGCCAAGATTGAGACCCTGTTGTGCTAAGCACTGTACAAGTATAGAGTATTTAGATGTTCCCTGCCCCCAAAAGCTTACAATCCCTGACTTGTGGAATTTACAATTTAGGTTAGATATGACATGATGTGATGCAGAGAGAGAGAGATTATCAGGCCAGGGAGGGAGCCTTACATAAAATAAGTATAGTTAGTCAGTGGGAAAAAAAAATCTGTGGTAATTGGCTAAAGTTCTAGTGGAAAAAAATAGATTTTTCATTTAAAATTTGAGTACTGAGAAGCTTTTGGGACAAAAATTGAAAATGCTACTATAGTACCTTGTGGGAATTATAGTTTGAGTGACTTATGTCCCCATTCTCCAATGTGGACTGGGCTCCTCAGCTGGATAGTATTGGTCATGATGCAGCACGGCCAATGGACTTCCAAGAAGGCAGTTGTGGTGCATCATGGGAAAGATAGTCTAGCAGAGGAGCCCAATTCAGAAGAAGAATGGCAATATGATTCACCCAACTACAACTCCCATAAGGCACTGTAACAGCATGTCCAAATCAAAGTATTTCTGGTTCTGAGTGTTTAGTTTCAATAAAAGTCAAAATTTTCTGTGGAAAGTAGAAACTTTTTGCAACAAAATTTGTTATTCATGTAGTGAGGCGGTGTGGTCCCCCACCGCCCCGGAGAGGGATGAGCCCTTCAGGACTCTGGAGTGGGCAGAGCTAGGGAGCTCTGGGCCTGCCCCTCAGAGGATCAGGCGGTGCCCCAGAAGTATAAAGGCTCGACCTCAGAGCTCACTGGAGAGCCAGCGACCAGGGAGGCCAGATGCCTCTTGCCTAGCCGGCGACTGTAAAACCCCTGCGGCCCAAGGTGCACACAAGGACTGGCCTGACCTGCCCTGTGCCAGCTACCCGGAGGAGTTGTTGTGCCTGCCCCATGCCCACTACCAGGAGGAGTTGCCAGGGCAGCCTCTCACCACCTACCCCGAGGAACCCATGGTGCTGGACCTTGCAGAGAACACCACCATGACCCAGGTACCACAAAAGGGAGAGTGTAGAAGTAGCCCGAGGGCAGCCGACCCTAGTTCTGCTGCAGCACTGCCAGAGCCCATGTCAGTGTGTTGCGGCCAGGATCCCCACCGACACGGCAGCGGGTCTTATGCTGCTGCTAGGGCCCTGGGCTGGGATGCAGTGGAGTGGAAGGACCTGCGTCCCCCCTGCCACCCAACTCGTGGGTGGCAGTCTCCCCCTCTTCCAGGGCCTTTAGAGGCCTGGGCTTATTACTACTGTGTATACTAATACTGGTTAGCCTCTTCCTGAGGGCCTGAGCACCTGACTCATTGTTGCCCTGCCCTGACCTAGGGCCTGGGCTTACTGTGCTTATTTCGGTTGCTGCAAGGGCCACAGAGGGAGATTCCGGTGGCCGGACTAATTCCCCCCAAGTTATCAACAGTGTGTAATGAGGCGGTGTCGTTCCCCGCCACCCCGGAGGGGGACAAGCCCCAGCTAACCTCTTTACAATTCAAAAATCTGGCTTTCTGTCAAAACAGTTTAGAGAGAAAATTTTTGACCAGCCCTAACAATAAGATTATGATGTGGCTTCTTATTTTTGCAAGGCATGCATTATGTCAGTTTATAATTTCAGGTGTTGGTCTGGAAGTCCTTCTTGGAAAAACTGGAGGGGGGGAATGGATTTGAAAGAAGGAGCTGAAGGAGGATGCATACAGGAGCAGAGGTGATATTCCAGGTATAAAGGCTGTCATAAAAATAAAGGGAAGGGTAACCGCCTTTCTGTATACAGTGCTATAAAATCCCTACTGGCCAGAGGCAGAACCCTTTCACCTGTAAAGGGTTAAGAAGCTAAGGCCATTTCTACACTACCCACCGGATCGGTGGGTAGTGATCAATCTATCGGGGATCGATTTATCGTGTCTAGTCTAAATCGATCCCCGATCACTCTGCCGTCGATTCCAGAACTCCACCACGGCGAGAGGTGGAAGCAGAGTCGATGGGGGAGCAGCGGCCATCGATCCTGCGCCCCGAGGACTTGAAGTAAGTGATTCTAAGTCGATCTAAGATACGTCGACTTCAGCTACGATGTTCTCGTAGCTGAAGTTGCGTATCTTAGATCGATCCCCCCACCTAGTGTATACCAGGCCTAAGATAACCTCGCTGGCACCTGACCAAAATGACCAATGAGTAGACAAGATACTTTCAAAGTTGGAATGGGGTGGGGAACAAAGGGTCTGTCGGTCTGTGTGATGCTTTTGCCGGGAACAGATCAGGAATGCAGCCTCACAACCCCTGTTAGTTAGTAAGTAATCTAGGTAGAAATGCATTAGATTTCCTTTTGTTTAATGGCTGGTAAAATAAGCTGTGCTGAACGGAATGTATATTCCTGCTTTTGTGTCTTTTTGTAACTTAAGGGATTCTCTATGTTTTGAATCTGATTACCCTGTAAGGAATTTACCATCCTGATTTTACAGAGGTGATTCTTTTACTTTTTCTTCAATTAAAATTCTTCTTTTAAGAACCTGATTGCTTTTTCATTGTTCTTAAGATCCAAGGGTTTGGGTCTGTGTTCACCTGTACAAATTGGTGAGGATTTTTATCAAGCCTTCCCCAGGAAAGGGGGTGTAGGACTTGGGGGGATATTTTGGGAGAAGACATCTCCAAGTGGGCTCTTTCCCTGTTCTTTGTTTAACACGCTTGGTGGTGGCAACATACGGTTCAAGGACAAGGCAAAGTTTGTACCTTGGGGAAGTTTTTAACCTAAACTGGTAAGAATAAGCTTAGGGGGTCTTTCATGCAGGTCCCCACACCTGTACCCTAGAGTTCAGAGTGGGGAAGGAACCTTGACAGAAGCAAAATGAGAGAATTTACAATTTCCTTTTAAGAGAAGGAAAAAAGAGTATGACAGGATCATGTTGGTAACAAGAAAGGACTGGGATTATACCAGAAGAAAGGCAGCACAAAGTCAAGGAGTAGGCAAAAGTCCCAATTCCTCTTATCTATATTCTGTCAACTGCCTTTTAAGAGGCAGCTTTTATTTAGGAATGAGGACAAATCCAAAGTCAGACATCTGGGGTCATACAGGCCCCAATATTTCAAAATGAGTGCACAAATGGCCACATAGCTTTTGCTCATGCTTAAATTGCACATGCATGCAGCACTTAGGGATTAGTGTATGTATGTACTTCTGTGTGTCTACAGCCCTGACATGCCTGTACGTAGCTGGTATTTTGCATGTGGAATTAGAGGGTTTGCACCTTTGCATGCTCACTTTAAAACATATGAGTCTTAATCTGTCTGAGCCTTCGTTTTCTCATATCAAAAATCAAGCAACCAGGAGAGGCAAATGGTTTAAGGTCCATGAGTGAAAGCAAAATGCAATCTGCTGACAGGAGTCAGTTTAGCAAGAAAAGTACTCTTCAGTAATCACTTGAGCTGAAACTCGGTAAGAAAAAAAGCTGTTACAGTGGAATTGAACGATGAGCTAAGGGTCATCAGCAAAATCCCTCAGTATGCCTACTACCTTCCTATAAGCATGTGCTGAAACAAATAAACTAATATATTGTAGCTGTTCTGAAATCTATTTAAGATCCTGAATCAAAACATATATGTAGCCTAATGTCCAAATTCTACTGCCGTTTACACTAATGTAGATCCAGGGCAATTACATCAAAGTCAATAGAATTATTACAGATTTACACAAGTACAAGTGAGAACAGAATTACACATGGTATTTTGAAAGAATGTCCCTTCTTCACATACTAGAAAAGACTGAATTTGGGATTCTTTGTTTTCCATAAAACAGTTGATGAGATCACAAGATATTTAGAACAAAATTCCACTCCTTATTACAGATTAATAAATTTTGAGTCCAGAAAGCATCATTGTCATCATCAAGTCTATTTTCCTGTATAACATAAAATTTCACCCAGTGATTCCTGCATTTAACCCAAAAAGTATGAATGCACATCAATTAGAAAAACATCTGGGCTCGGTGTAAAGATGTCACATGATGCCACATCTCATGGTAAACTGTCCTAATGGTTAGTTACCCCTTTAATCTTTTTTCCAGTTTGATTTTTTTCTGACTTTAATTTCCAGTTGGTAGATTTTGTTATGGCTTCATCTGCTACATTAAAGAGCCTTGTGCTCTCAGACATCTTCTACCCCATATAGGTATGTAAATACTATGATTAAGTCACTTGTTAGACTTCTCTTTGATAAGCTAAATGGTAGGGCTGGATGGTTAACCAGATTTTTCTGTTTCACAGGAAATTCCATGATTTTCATTTTTTTCCCATTCCACAGCAATGAAAACAAAAAAAAAATTGGAATCTCTCATGAAACAAAATTATAGAAAAAAATATCTTCAGGTCAATCAAAACATTTCATTTTGATAAAAGCAAAATGTTTCATTCTGATTTTGTCTTTTAATTTTTTATATTGTATGTGTGTGTGTGTATATATATATATTATAGATTAATTTAAAAAAAAACCCACAAAATTGAAATGTTCCAATCCTAAAATATTCAAATTTATCAGAATTCTCTAGTCTGTTTTTTCCAAAACAAACATTTTATCAAAATCAACATATTTCTGCAAAACATTTTATTTTTAACAAATCCATATTTTTCCAGCTGAAAAATGTTCCACTGGAAAACTTCCATCCCTCTCTACTAAACAGATTGAGCTCCTAGAATATCTCATTTTAAGATGTGTTTTCCAGAACATCAGTTGTTCTATTGATCCAACAACTATCCAACAACTTGTCCACTGCAGGTCAACCTTCCTTCCATAAACTGTACAACTGGAGAAAGGGCCTCCTTTAGTCCTCCCTGCCCCTCCCTGCCCCTCCCAAAGTTTAACCTGTAGCAACACCAGTGCTGGGATCTCCCCAGACTCCCTCCATAGAAGTGTTGAGGGTATAGGGATATGACTTGGCCCATGGCTGGACCAGACACCTCCTTTAGGGGATGCCCTGCTTTAATCTTGCTTCCAATTTCAATTTAAAAAACTAGACCCCCTACTAATCAATTCATGAATATCCTAAGACCTAACCTGCTCACTGAGTCTCTGGCCTGCCAATGGGAGGAAGACAAACAACTCTACGTACCTTAAACATATCTGGCAGTATGGAAAATTTCCTTCCCAACCCCAAAAGGGTGACTAGTATGATGGTCCATAGCAAAGTCCAAAGACCCACTCCTTTTCTACTCCCAAAGGGGTCAGTGGAGCTTCAGGAAAGCTGTTGCTCCCAGGGGATGATGCCTCAGGAGGGTGAGCGGTCTTATAAAATCTCCTCTCCTCATCACAGGAGCCAATGAGCTTCTAGTGCACCCTTCTATCTAGCCAAGGAGCCCCAGGACGAGGGGGATCACCCACAGAGATCATCGGGGGAGGGGGAGGAAAGAAGGGATGATCCTTAAAGGGACCCAGAGGGACCCCACTAGAAAGTCCTCCAATGGATGATTTGCAATTGCTTTTCTGAGGTAGATCTCTTAGCTAGTTTTATAGCCATCTAATATGGGCCATGTTAAATTTGTGTCATGATAATTTTGAATCAATATGTCACATGGTATTGTGTCAAATGCCTTGCAGACAACTACGTATATTACATCAACACAGTTGTCATTTTTATCAACCAGTCTTGTCAAAGAACAATAACAAGTTAATTTGACAGGACCCATCTTCCATGAATGCATGCACAAGTGCCACTGGAAACAACAGGGCTACTGAAGTACTTAAATACTGATAGCTTTCTGAACTGTGGCCTCTATGAAGAAAACCCTGATCAAGCAGTAGCAGCAGACACTGTAATACTATTTAAGAGACACCAGTGTACTTTGTTAGCTTCAGTTATCCAGTTTCTGGCTAGTATTTGCGTGGGAGCTGGGGGGAAAAAAACTAGAATGCTGTCACTGGAGAACTGTGATGCATTTACAAGAAATCTAAAAATGTCTCCTTGCTCACCTTTGGCTTTTGAGCTAGTTAGCAAATGTTCATCTCAGCAGGTCTATTATATCTCCTGTTGGATGTGATAAATGACAGTAATTTTTTTACAGCCTGTTGCTAGCTGGAATCTGGTGAGTAATATCACCTGCTATGAATTGTGCTTGGTTAATGGCCCTCTAATTGGAGGTTTTGAGACTATGTACTACGATTCTGAAGGGTCCCCAGTAATCTCTGCATTTCCTGTGAATACCTTAGTAATTCTTTCATTTCCACCAAAGCTGTATTCAGCCACTTATAACTTTCAGACAAAAACACTAATGTAAGATTTCTGTATTTGTTTGGTCAAGTGCAAAACTTTGTTATTTTCACTGGCAAACCCAGATTTCATCATTGCAAATTGGCAAAAAAATCTTGGAACTATCTATACATATTGGGACACAGAACAGGAAGGGAGGCCAATCCCCTTCTTTCACAGGCAACCCTATCATATAATCTCATTCAGAAACATTCACTGATTTGTCCCTGAGAATAATGCACTGTTGTGAGAGTAAAAACTTGTCATGCTCAAAGGACAGATCTTTCTTGACTTATGAGAAAACAACATTCAGTTAAAGCATATATTTTATTTTTACTGTTATTATTGTGGTAGCACCTAGATGCCCAAATCAAGATCAGTACTCCATTGTGCAAAGCACTATACATACACATGTAGTAAGAAACAATTTGTGCCCCAAAGAGTTTACAATCTAAACAGGCAAGACAGACAAAAAGTGGACAAAAGTATTATTGTCCCCATTTTAAAGTTGTGGAACTGAGACACAGGGAGATTACAGCCTTGTCCTCAATAGAAAGCTGTACTACATTAAATATATCAGTATCATTTATACTTATATGGGAAGGGGGCTATTTTACATCAGTAAAAGGTACCTTTTAACATGTATAATTGCGTCCTCCTGGGGGTGGTATTGGTTTATCTCTATCTTTTTTTTAAAAAAAGTCACATTCCTAACCAAAATAATTGTACAAAAACTGTGTGTTAACCAAAGTAAGTGACTTGCCTAATATCATACAAGAAGTCTGTGGCAGAGATGGGAATTGAATGTAGTTTCAGAGTCCCCTGCAGTGACTTACCACAAGACTATTTTTGTGTATCTACCACAGTTTTGGAAGTATGGTACTCCCCATTAAAAGCAGAGTTTCTGTGAATTGAAATACATGACAGCACCCAAGATAACAAAAACAAATGTTGGCTATAGATTCTCATGTCTTTACAAAGGGAGGAAAATCTAATGAACTGGCTTCAAATCATTTGTAAATGCCCAAAAGAGGCAGGATAACATGAGGACACTTCTTGAAGCAAGCAGTGCATTTCAAATGGTGATCTAATTTTGGGCAGATTTAGAAGAGGTGTGTTGACTAACCTGAAAAAGCCATTATTTTACTGACAATGTCCTTGGAAATGAAGAATTACAAAAAACAAACACAGATCTCCTTAAAGAGCTTTAATTTAATTTATTTTCATAATAACAAAGAGAAAAATTACATTCTTATATTTTACCCTTGTTTATTTTTGTCATATTCATTCATTTCTAGTATGTTTTCATTTTCGTTATTCTTTTGAGTGCAGATCTTACAGTACAATCTAAATGTGTTTGAATACCTTTTCAATATGCATGGCCCTCAGTAATTGTTTATCAAAAGAAAAGAATGTGCCTATTCATAGTGTAATGAAAACACTTCTTGTTTTCTGAACGTTGCTCAAAAAGTAAGCCATTGTAGAGGTGGCATCTAGATTGCAAACTATTACTGAGGCATCTAATCCTCCCTGGTACCTCAATTCCACCACCTCTTTAAGAATGACTATAAGGTATGTTATTGTTGAAGGCTGAGGATATTTTATTTCCTGAGTTAAAGAAGCTCTGACTGCTCATAAATGATGGAGCCCCAAGGTAAGGTCCTTTTTATCTGTGTGTAGTGATGCCTTCTATTAGATGGAATACAGATGGAATATGCCAGATCTTCTCAATTCTTCTAATGACTTTCTTGAAAAGAGAATACAGTCTATTTCTGATATCAAATTGGTTCCAGTGGTAGCAATGGTTGGAATTTGGGGTGAGACGTGTGTTATTTCTGATTCTCTGAGCATGGTCAGGCAATGACTCTAGGTTGAAATTTTTCAAGCAACTCAGGAGATTCAGGGTGAGATTTTCCAAATCACCTAAGGGAGTAAGTTCCATTGATAGGGGCTTTTGGAAATCCCACCCTCCCCATTAATTTTAATGAAAGATATGCGGGTAAATCCCCTTTACTGCTTGGAAAATCTCTACCTTTGTGTCTCTTTATACTGCCTATGTGTCCAGGGATTATTAGGGCAATTGAATGTTCCAGTGAATTGTTCAGTAACAACTGAAAATAAGTAGACTAGGAATTTTATTGTTCAATATTGGAAGCTGATCCTGTTTTTATTGAAGTCAATAGAAAAGCTGCCATTTTCAATTGTATCCTGGAAATACCACTATTCAGGGGTAGACTTTTTAGAGACAGCACCATTGGAAATGGTATGTGCTTGTTAGTTTAGTAGTCAGAATACGTCACTTACCCGTATACAATTTTCAGGTGTTCACAGACACACAAACTGTGCTTAATACAATACAAAATAAATATTCAGAATAAGAGATTTGGAATGCCTTATGAGGAGGCAGCAGACTGCATTGACACAGTGCGTGAAAAGAATAAGCTTTTCAGTGATGTAGGATTTCAGCTAAAAAAAGGGACAGAAAATTGAGGTTCATCAAAAGCAGGGCGAAAAGTTTGTCAAAAAGGCTGTAATGTGCTATTAATTGAATACTGTTGAGAAATTTAGTGGTTCAGTTTTAAGTAAACAGTAATCAATCATGTGGCAAAAAGTTAAGCAAATGGGGAATAAAAATAATTAAGCCTAGGAACTATAAAGGCATGAATCAAGACCTAAAATCAATTTTAGGAGAGAAACAATATTAATACTAGTATATGCGTATACTGTCATTTATTCCAAAGGATCACAAAGGAATTTACAAAATGGTACAAAAAGATCAGTTCATCTGTTATTGAAACACAACAATTGCAGTGGTGAAATATGGCAGACAGCTCTGAATCAGTGCATAGCATACAACATTCCCAAGAGGAAGTGAGGGATGTGATATAAGTCCGTACGTAGTTAATTATAGCGGTGCGGAGTGCCACTATTGTTTTTGTTGCATCATATCTGTTTAAATGTCAGCCTTTCTAAATCCTCTAAAATCAATCAGCTTAGTCAGATTTCACTAAAATTTGGTGTCCCCCAGGAGGGTGTGTGATAGAGTAAGTGATCCAAATTTGGGGTCACTTGACCAAAAGGTTCCTGAATTATCGGCCTTTCAAAAAATGTGGTTTCCTTCTGCTGACATGTACTGTTAAACTGAGAGGCACTAGTTATTTGATGAATCACAGACCTCTTGACTGCTGTGAATTCACCCTTCAATTAATGTGACTAAGGGTAATCACAAACTTCCACCTAAAACCAATGGAGATTTGGATTAAGTGGATAGAGGTTGCTAAAATTTGTGAGTCATGGATGATCTTTTATTTTTGGTCCTTTCAATAGATGTAATTCTATGCGTGAGAGTGAATGGGTTGTAAAAGTAGGCCAAAAGCTTGTACTTTTCAGTAACTGTAGGGTTGACAGAGTAAAAGTATGTGTGTTACAGGGCATATTGGGGCATTGTTGAAAGAGGGTAGAGTTATGGTTGCATGGACAACCATGCTGGGACTGGGGGCAGAGACTCTGGGGGCCCTTAGAGATTCCCTCACTGCTCCCATTCTGCTGTGCCCAGCAGAAGCTCAACGCTCCAGGGAAGCTGGCCCACAGTATTCTGCTTCCCTTTCTTTCCTCCACTATTGCTGAGTTTGGCTGAGCAGTGTTAGAAAGGTGCTATATTCTACTGCAGGGAAGACAGAGTTAAAATTGATGGGAAAAGTGATTTCTCGGTAGAGTTTTGTGTATCAGTTCAAAAAGCTCTTTGGGATCCTTCAAGTGCCTTAAAATTGTAAATTATTATTACACATTAAAATTAAATAAGTTTCCCATGGAGAACAATTTTTGTAACTTTATGTTTCAGTGCCAAGAAGCTTGAGTAATTATATTCAATTTCTTTTACCCGTTTCTTCGTATTTCAAGTTGACAAAGTAGCAGGATTTACTCAAGCAGAAGTAAAGCAGAACATAAAAAATGTCTGTCTGTTGTTCCATTTTAATATGCAGTGCTCAAACTGAGTTAATACTTTAAAAAGTATTTGTTTGATTAAAAACCACGTATTGGCTTTAACAGTATTTCTTCTCTTTCCATACTTCCATCCTTTTTAACAAGAACAAATTCCACAAAAATGCACAAGAATGTTTTTTTTTGCAAGAATATTAACAGAAAGTGAAAATTGTGTAAATACTTGTGCAAATGTTTTAGTGAGAAGATTCACTCCCAAGAAGTTCATGCAGTCGGAATTAATTGATTTCCTTGCCCCTTTTAATAAAAAACGCAGTCATCCAATCAGGAAACAGAAATGATACACCTGGTTTACACCACCACTGGCATACCATTAACATCAAAAAGTGAGAAACTGTACTAAATAATTCAAAACAACCCACAGGCTGAAATTTGCTTGCATAAAACAAAAGGTGAATAATTTCAAATATCTGACATGTTTATAAAAAATCAAAATCTGTTTGCCAATCATTCACTACAATAAAAGGGTGGGAGGGCAGATACAGAGTACTAATCCAACACTTTCAGAAATGTTCACTATTTTAAGGCACCTCAGTTTTGAGGCTGCCCAAAATGAAACTCATTGGTTTCTATCAAAGTTCTGCATTCTCAGCACCTCTGAAAACCAGGCACAAGCTATGTTATCTTAGGAACCAAATAGTTTGAAGCTTAGACAACTAGTGATTGCTTCTGAAAATGTGACTGCATAGCCACTCAATAAATTATATAAATTATATATTACAAATAGGTCAGCTGGCACATAAACTTAAATTGGAATGGTGGAAGTGCACATGTAAGCTTTCCCAAATTTTGAATTGTGTGAGAAATAATATTAACATTATTAGAGACTATTTCTCTCTTGATAGAGATATACATTGAAATCTAAGTTTGCCGTATTTGTACTTTCTGATTTTTAACTGCTATCGCTGGAAATGACCTTGATGAAGAGCAGCAATGCCCTCCAGTGGCCAGATTTATCCTTCACAAATTTGAAATCCTTTTTTATTTCCCTTTGATTTTCAAGTACAGGCTTCTTTAAAAGATTTCACCTTCAATAATTATGTCAGCAAAATATATGTTCATGGAACTTAAGCTTTCTTGGCATGTATTATATCTGATAGCAATGAGTGTTCTTACAGTACTCTGCACAAATATTTCCACACCAATGGCATCAGAAATGTAAAGTACTATAGAAATGCAAGACTAAAGTGGAAAACAAAAAACTGTAGTAAAGAATTAAGGTTTCAGTAAATAATCTGCAATCAAATCAGTGTCTCTGATAATGAGCTCATTTACTTTATAGTTCCATGTATTGTAAAGCTTCTTAGCCCTTTGGATATGTTTATAGGCAATTGAAAATGATTTGTGATTAATTGGTTTAAAAGTAAACAACAATTGAAATTCAAATATTTTAGTATCTGGGTAAAGCAGAATAGACTCTAGGACAAGTAAATAACAGAACCATTCCTTCCGCAAAGCCAATCAGGAAAAAAAAAAAAAGGAGAACAAAATCAGTATGATTTCCATATATATGTTTTTTTTCTTGTATCTATTGTTTGAAATATGAATAGTTCTTCCTCTTCTTTGGCTATATCTTCAAAGGAGTTATTCTGGTTTTACACTGATATAATTGAGATCAGAATTTGGACCTTTGTGTTTAACCATAAAAAACAAAGTTTTATTAAGGTCATTTTAAAACAAATACTTAGATTTTCATATGTTATTTCTTTTTAGCCATGACTTTAACAGTGTTTCAAAGATCTACTCAGCCACTTGCATGTGGAAAGTAACTTTGTTTTTCTTGTTCTCTATTTAAATTCACGACTAAAATACCATTTCTTTTGTCATTAACATTATCATTCTAAATAAGGGCAAATAGAATTTGAGATTTAGCTACTCAATTCCCATGGCCATTTTCCAAAGATGGATTATATGTAACATTTGGGTTTGGCTTGCCTCTGCCCAATATGTTATCTTTTATCCACAGGCATTGCTGAGGTATACTTGCTGTCCACTGAAAAGAGTCATGATTCAGTGAAAAGACTAATTCTACCAGAGCATTTTACTGTAAACCAATTTTTCAAGCAATGTTGTCAGCAAGCAGGTTTTCCTTAGCTCCTAGTAGCTGGAAATAATTTTGTTGACATATTGCACCCACTTACGTTGTTTCCACTAACTACTGAATGATGAAAAGTCTTAAGTGAAGAAAGAATATTATTCCAGGCAGATTCTACCAGATTCTAGTGTCAGAGCTGCTGTGTGGGCTGCACTTAGACCTTTATCAAATAATAGTTAATCTACTCTTTGCTGACCAAGTTTTTTTTCTTACGTCTCTATACTGAGAAAAAAATCAAGTAAAGAAGAAAAAGAAGAAAATCAGAACAGCCTGCCTTTTGTAGCCTAGCTCTTACCATTCATCACATGGCACAGGTGTGGCAGATATTTTACATTTCAATTCATTTACTCATGGAAGTAATTTCATATTTAATATTTGCAGGCTGCCCAATATTACCCTTAGAGTTATACATCAAGCTGAAATTCTCTAAGGATTCTCAGAGAATAAGGTGCCCAAATCCCATAGAAATTCAATGAAAGTTGGATGCCTTACTTCCTTAGGCTACTATGAAAATCCCATATTAATACATACTCAGCTCTATATTTAATTTCCTGATTTCTCCACTGATGGCCATTCTCGTATTACTCATGGTTTAGTAGACATCAAGTTTTCCATTGTTATCCTGATACAGTCCTCTGGATTGAATAGAAATTGGCCCCTTATATCTGGCCTTCATGTTGAATATGCCTACAGGTGAGGTTCTTTCATTGACTTGGAATAGTGCAGTACTTTCCTGTTGTTCTCCCTTGAGGTTGACTTAATTTTTATCACATTCATGACAGTGCCAAGAAGCTTGAGTGCCTTTTCTCAGTCTGACATGCACCCTCACTTGTCCCTCTGGGTGCTACCTAATTTATGTTTTTTAAACTTGTAACTTCTAAATTTGTTCTTCAGGCATATCTTTAAATCACTCATTATTTATTCCACAATTGTCTATTCCCTTAGCCCTCCTGACAGACTCCCTCTTTTCTCTGCCTAAAATAATTTAAAGCCATGTTATTAATCTACTTTTCACCATCCCCATCACTCACATGCTTCTCTATTAATGTTACTCATGTACGTTGGCTGTTCAGCAAGGCCTTCATTCAGCAAAGCACCTCAGCAAGTGCCTAACTTAAAATATGTGTTTAAGTGCATTGCTTCTGTTGCTGACTTTCAAAATCCTTAAGACTGTGACAATATTTTTCCTTAAGCAATTGGTTTGTTTTTTATTCACTAGCAAGTGTTTCATATTCAAGTTATAGCCAAGCTGCTGATCAGCCCATCACTTCGATTTGCAAATTAAAAATATAGAATTGAATACTGAATGTTTCGATATGCTCCAGTGGCTTTCTTTCTGGGAAGGGATGAGGCTCACAGGCTTGATAGTTACTTTCAAAGCTAAACCGTATATTTATTCAGACATGCATCACATTTTAATTTTGTAAGCCCCTGTGGGACTTGTGATTGGTGATACAGAGTAAATTTCTCAGAAGTGTCTATCTGAGTTAGGAACACAAGTCCCATTTTCAGAAGTGACTTAGGGTACGTCTGCACAGAGTGAAAGATCTACAACATGGCCGCAGCTGGCCCGAGTCAGCTGACTTGGTCTCGCAGAGCTTGGGCTGAAGCCTGAAGATGTAAATGCCTAGGCATCTATCTGCATTTTTAGGTGCCTATTGACACCTTTAGGTGCCTAAATACCTTTAAAAATCTGGTCCTAAGTCCCACTGACTTTCAATGAGACATAGATGCTGGCACATAAGAGTGGGATTCACAATGGGGGCTCAGGTTCAGTGTTGCAATGCCTAATGTTTAGGTACCCTGCAGATAAGTGGAATTCGAGTTATGTGCCCAGGCTCCCTATGCATTATGTGGGGAGAGTTAGGCTCTTAAAAAAGGATTCACAGAAACCAACATGGTGAGTGGGGAGCCATCTCATTAGCCAGTAGGAAATGCCAATGAGAGGGATGTGGCCAAAGCCCTGCCCTTCACAGGGGGTTAGGTGCCTAATTCTCAGACAGAGAGCGATTTCACTCAAATCTGCTGCCCTTGGTGGCTGCCCAGAAATCTGTTACCCTAGGTGGCTGCCTAGCCTCTGTGCCTACCTCCACTGGTGATTCACAGCCATGAAACCTCTCTTGGCATTAGGTGCTTAACCCCTTTCTCACAAAAAATGATGGTGGTGCTGTCATCCCCATCCTCCTCTACTTCCCTTTATAACCTTTGTCCCATGGGGGAGCCCACTCACCCAACATGTGGGAGACCTCTGGTTCAAATACCCTCTCTGCCCGAATTGAAACAGGGATATGGGCAAAACTGATCAAATTATGCGCTCAAGATTTCTTTATTAACTTTATACTTGTTTTAAAAATATTGGGGATATGGGGCATTCTGAGATCACTGTCTCAATCTCTCCTGTTGAAACCGTACCACTTATTATGAATAACTAAATAGTCATGGAGCCAGAAAAAGAGCGAGAATGACTCTGTAGCCAGTGGTTAGGGCACTCACTTTGCATGTGGGACAACCAAAGTTCAGGTCCTTCTTCCAATATCCCAGATACTGGAGTGTTCTAACCACTAGGCTAAAGGTTATATGGAGAGGTGACCACTACCGCCAGTGACTGGGCTCTGTGTGGGACCCATTCTGTTAGGCAGCTTCTGACAACATCTAACAGAGCAGGCCCAGAAGTGAGATAGATGGAGGAAAATCTAGTATGAAGATCATCCCAGGGCTACTCATGAGATAGGCGCTGGGCGTCAGGACTTAAGCAGCTGTGCATATGTGCACTAGCAGATTTTTAGTGGTCTAGGGAGTTTATGTTCTTATAGGGTTAGGCAGGAACTGAGAAGGAGTTTGAGGATCTAAATTTTTTTTGAAAAGGGGACTAAAGTGCTTTTGAAAATGTTACCCATATTCTATAGATTAACAGGTAAGTTAAAAATAATGACAGAACATCATCTTTATGCTTTGCAGCAGAATTGATTTTTTTTTCTATTACAAGTTTTTGTTTTTATTTTTTAAAGATATGCTCAAGCCACAATATTTGGATCCGGATGTGGATTCTGAACATAATAAAATTCAGGGATAAATAGGTTGAGTTTTTATTTGGGTTTGTCTCTGTTAATATTTAGTATAGCAAGATTAAAATATAGGTAAAGTTGATTTACATAACAACTTCCTATTATTTCATAGGGCCTTATCCAAAGCCTTTTGAAGTCAGTGCGGGTCTTCCCATTCACAGATTTCAATGGGCATCAGAACAGGCCCATAAAAACAAATGTCAACCCCAACTCTAGCTCTTTTATATCATTTGGTTTGCATGTTCCCCCAATGCCTGTGGGTTACTCACTGGGCTCTTGAAAGAGCAAAACCACACCAACTCCAATCTTGGCTGATTCCTTAATAAATCTAAAAGGCAAACTTCAAGTCATAACCTATTACTGTAACAATGTTCCCTCTTTTCCCCATTTCCTTTGGGAAAAGGCAATAGTGCTAGCCCAAATATTTTTAAAAGTAGAAAGTAAATAAAGAAATCCTAAACTCATAATTTCATTAACTCTACCTATTTGAAACTATATGGGCATGAAAACTCAGAACTGGAAGTAGATTCTGGGACAAATTCTGTCCTGATTTACATTTATGCAATCCCATTGTCTTCACAAAGGTTTCACGTGATGTCAGAACAGAATATTATCCTTGGTAACATTCTTACTCTCGTTACCTCTACCTCACTCAGATTTCCTCTTTCTCTCAAACACTGAATAGTGTCAAAGTAGTGTGACGGGGCAAGGCCAGATGGCTATAGAAAAGTAGTGGGAGATATATATATATTAGCTCCAGGCTAAACAAATCCCTGGTACCAGGATAAGTGAAATGGAAGCTGCTCAAGGTCAATTAAGACACCTGGGGCCAATTAAGAACTTTCCAGAAGGCAGGGAGAATGCTAGGTTGATTGGGACACCTGAAGCCAATCAGGGGCTGGCTGATGCTAGTTAAAAGCGTCCCAGTCAGTCAGGTGGGGGTGTATGTCAGGAGCTGTGAGAGGAAGTTTTGCTGTTGGAGAGACTGAGTATAGTACACACCATATCAGGCACAAGGAAGGAGGCCCTGAGGTAAGGGTGAAGTGGAGCTTGAGAAAGTGAGGGCTGCTTGAGAAAGTAGCCCAGAGAAACATGTCATGTTTCTAAAAGGTCAGCTACCATAGCTGATACTATTAGGGTCCCTGGGCTGGAGCCCGGAAAAGAGGGTGGGCCCGGGCTTCCCCCCCACTCCTCCCCCCCGCTTTCCCCCTGATTAATCACTGAGACTGGGAGACATCAGAGACTGTGCAAGGAAGGATAACTTCTCCTCACCTCTCTTGCTGGCTTATGATGAAAATGGCTCAGTAGACTGTGACCCTTGTCTCTAGAGAAAGAAGGGTTACGTGGAGGGTCACAGTGAGCCTCTGAGGATAGCGAAATCCGCCAGGAAATGCGGGACCCACAGAGGCAAGGGCAGAGCTTTGTCACAGTACTTAAATAAAGATGAGCTGTACCTATCCATCTTAGGTGTTTATAAGGCATCTGTCACCTTGGTATCCAGGTGCCAGTATCCAGTAAAGAGCTGTGATGAAGCTTGAACCCACAGTCCTAGGAAGACTATTTTAGTTCTATTATTCTACAAAATTGCAAGAGGTCCAATACAGTCTGTGGAAGATTGTAAAATGAATTAACCTAGCTGTACATTCTCTTATGGTGCCTGATTCCAAAGCTTTCCTCTCAGTCTCCATAAATATCTGTCTGGTCACTCCTGGCTTTATTTTACTGTTGGAACATGATTGTTTTTATCTGCTTTTAAAGCTGCATTTTTCGCAGAAGGGAACAGTGTTTGGAACCTTTGCCTTAACCATTACTTTAGTTTTGTGAAATTGGCCCTTTTCCTCTCAGAGAGTGTGAATGCAGATGGTGAAAGCTGATCTTTGCTTGATCTGGATCTTTTCCATTAGGCATCAGGAAATGATCAGGCAAAACACCAAGTCTCTACAAGATCAGCAAAGAGAAAAAAATACAACAGTTTTTACTTTCTCCTAAACTGTGCAGCTGTACATTCCGTATATATGCACACAAAAAAGAGAGAGTTAACTTCTCCAAACACCCATTATGGATATTAATAAATGGACAAATCCTAAGGTCTTTTTTCAGACTATTCCAGATTACCAAAGGTATTTGGCACTTCTTCCCATTTATTTCAGTGGGAATCAGGCAGCTAAATACCTTTGAGACACTGGGCTTCAGCCCTTACTTTGACTCTAAATAGAGATTTCCTGTCTCATGATCTGGCTCTTTATCTTTAAATATTCATCAGTGGTAATAATTCTCAAAATGCTTCACCTTTGTCTCAGTTCAAATTCTGCAAATTCTCAAATTAGCAAGCAAGAGAGTGATAGGCATTACCATCTGATGCCCCTTTGTAGGCCTATGGCAAATAAGTTGATAGTATCTGTCATAAATATAAAGGGAAGGGTAAACACCTTTAAAATCCCTCCTGGCCAGAGGAAAAATCCTTTCACCTGTAAAGGGTTAAGAAGCTAGGATAACCTCACTGGCACCTGACCAAAATGACCAATGAGGAGACAAGATATTTTCAAAAGCTGGGGGGAGGGAGAAAACAAATCTCTCTCTATCTGTCCGTGTGATGCTTTTGCCGGGTACAGAACAGGCATGGAGTCTTAGAATTTAGTAAGTAATCTAGCTAGATATGCGTTAGATTATGATTTCTTTAAATGGCTGAGAAAATAAGTTGTGCTGAATAGAATGGATATTCCTGTCTGTGTGCCTTTTTGTAACTTAAGGTTTTGCCTAGAGGGATTCTCTATGTTTTGAATCTAATTATCCTGTAAGGTATTTACCATCCTGATTTTACAGAGGTGATTCTTCTATTAAAATTCTTCTTTTCAAGAACTGAATGCTTTTTTCATTGTTCTTAAGATCCAAGGGTTTGGGTCTGTGGTCACCTATGCAAATTGGTGAGGATTTTTACCAAACCTTCCCCAGGAAGTGGGGTGCAAGGGTTGGAAGGCTTTTGGGGGGAAAGACGTTTCCAAACGGGCTCTTTCCTAATAAAATAAACCCGGATAAACGTTTTATGGTGGCAGTGGAAGTCCAAGGGCAAAGGGTAAAATAGTTTGTACTATTTGGGGAACTTTGGGGATGTTTTAACCTAAGCTGGTAAAAGTAAGCTTAGGAGGTTTTCATGCAGGTCCCCACATCTGTACCCTAGAGTTCAGAGTGGGGAAGGAGCCTTGACAGTATCTATTCAGCTTTTAGAATGATTGTGTTCATAAAACAAAAGCCTCCAGCACAACTGGCACTGAGCAGCCTCAGCAGTGAAGTCAAGGACTGAAAGGGCATGGAAGCTTAAGCTACCATTTTACCCCTAGTGATCCCACCTCCATATTAGTGTTCAGGCACATTATAGCATTATGTGGGGAAGCAGGTACTATTGTTGTCCATTATCAGAAATATTGCAAAAATAACGTTTTCAACTGAAAGTGATGTTGACTAAATAATATGATGATCCCTTTGACATCCTAAATGTATCCCAGTCATCAGTAATTCTGATACATTATACTAAAAGTCTGGCTTTTTATGTACTAGATTGTGACTTGGACTATCGATCTACTTTTATTCCCTTGAATGGGTTATCTGGACCTTCCTTGGGCTAGGTATGTGGACCTATAGCCCCATTTACTCGCTTCCTTCAGCAGGTCAGTGAGGTGGATTGGAGAACATGCAGAGCCCTGGATCAACCTCCTTTCTTGCTCACCAGTACAGCTGAACCTGTGTAGGGCATGTCATAAATTGCTGCTGTTTTAGTCCAGCAGAAAAATCACACCTCTTCCCCTCTGCCTCTAAGAACAAGTAGAAAGCCGGAGAGGAATCATGTCTGAGATGTGTTTCTAAGTAACAGTGTCATCCAAGACTATGTGAGGGGTAGTACAATTCAGACACAATGCCTTGCAGAGGGCTGTGCCTAAGGTTTCAATCTGGCTCTATGAATAGTTGAAGCATGGCATGGATACTGTGATTAAACTAAGAATAGATAATTTGTGTTTCTTTGAGTATGTGTCAGTGTAGCTCTTCTCAATGCACTCTAGGTGCACATGACCCCATGTGCTTGAGACAGGATTTTTTTTTAACAACTGCATCTGTTGGGGCTGCACACATGCTCTGTGCTGTCTTATGTTCCCTCATGAAAGCATAAATGTCAAGGCAGTCATGATCCTCCCTCAGTTTCCTCTGAATGCCTGTGGCAGCAAGACAGAACCTAGCTGGAATCTGACTCACTAGACCTTAGCTCCAGCTAAATTTCTCAAAAGCGTCTCTAAACTCGCTGAGACTCAGGAAAACTATTTTTATTATATTATTTGTACTACCCCAGTCTGCTCTAGTGGTTGTCAAACTGAAAGCTGCTTGCAGACCCTCCTGTACAACCCTCCAGCCTGTACAGACCCCTTCCCAGTACACACAGACCCATATAGATTTTTAGAATGACTGACTTCAAGCCTTGTCCATCCTGTAATGGGCTAATTCCATTGAAAGAGAGCCACAGCAGATGCTGGTTCAGTTTAGGGAGAGTCTCACATCCCGAGTTGGTGATTGGTCTACCTCTCCTTCTCTACAGAAACCCACATGTCCAGGGATACAAGGTTGAAACTCCATCTTCTGGAGCAATCTATGAGAATAGCATCAGATTCAGAAGACTCAAATTTGAAAACCTCCTTTAATGGTCAAGCCCATGTCTTCCAGTGATCTATCCAGCAGGCAGGAAACTCTGGACATCTCTGCGAAGAGGGTAGTACTGAAGCCCGACCAGTGGCAACATTGATGTTGACGTTGGCACCAGTAATGAAGCTATCAGTGGCCCCAGACATCAATGCAGGGTGCCAAAAGGTGCTGACTCAAGAACTGATACAATAGCTGAAGATAGAGCTTGAGATGCTCTCATAAGAGGGACACAGGAAGCACTCCAGCCAAGGTAAGCATGGTGTCAAAGATGGGCAAAAAAGAGCAGGATGTGCTGCAATGAACTCCATCAATACTGGGCTAAGCACCAGAAGTACCCCCAGCAAAATCAACTCTGGCACCAACAGTGAAAACTCAGAGTGTACTGCAGCCACACTCAGCACTGATATGTGCACGTGTACCATTACAGCCCTCAGCACTGATACTACCCTACCAGATAATGCTATGTATGGAAGAAGCATATTCCTCGTCACCATCCCTTGGACACATGTTTTTGTCAGAATCGAGGAGAGACCCATCGTCACTGAGGTTACTACCACTGTCACCAAGAGACCAAAGGATCTCTACAGACCTCAACCACCGGAACACAAAGATGACCTGGTCATCTACTTGCCAGCCTCCATACCTATACAGAACACCACTATGATCCTATTGAGGCTATTGGGACCCAACTAGTCGGTCCCCACCTTTATAGAAGTGGAGAAAATCCCCTTTTTCTGTGGCTTCACTAGTGAGACCTTAGTCTCCACAATACAGAGACGAATGAGACGTGGAAGCTGAATGACCCCTCTTGTCACCTGAACACCTCTTCTCATCATCCCCAGATGAAACAGCAACCTTGGCATCAATGCTGGCACTAGACAACTTCAAGGTATGGATCGTGGACACCTTAGAGATTAAGACTTTGGTCGTCTGGAAAAAAATCTCTCAAACAATTCAACATTTTGTCACCTGCTGGTTTCTCCAGGATTGCCCTTCCTATAAATGAAAGTCTTTTAGGCCCAGCAAGAACTTTGTGGCAAATGCCAGCCAATATTTCACCTATGGAAAAAGATGTCAAAAAATGATACCAGGAACTTCCCCTTGGTGTTTTGATTATTTTTACTCCAACCCAAACCTGGTTCAGTAGTGGTCTCAGCTGTCCAGGAGAACTTGAGATCTGCCAAAAACATGCATAAAAATAACGATCACAAGGTCTGTTTGGAAGAAATGCATATGCATTGGTCTTGCTCCAGCTGAAGGTGATCAGCTGCCCACCATTGCTGGCCAAATAAAAGTTGTTGATATGGGACAGAGTGACATCCTTCCTGGCCAAGTTCCCTCATGAAAACAGAGGAGCTGAAAAGATATAATAAAAGAAGGACAGCTCATGGACAAGTTGGCTCTACAGGTGGCAATGGACACTTCTGACAGTGCGGAGGTGACTATGTAGAGAGTTTTGTGACTCCAAACCTCAAGTATCCCTTGTAAGGAACAATCCATGATTGAAGACTTGTCCTTTGAGGGTTCAGGGCTGTTAAGCAAATGGACAGATAGCACCCCACATTCACTGAAAGATTCCACAGCAACCTTGTATTCACTGGGGATCTACATTCTCCCACCCTATTACAAGGTGTGCTATCCTCAACCATGGCACCAACAAACAACACTCATCCTGTTGTATCACACACTGGTGGAGCAGCAGGCCAGGAAATGCCTGAGGTACAACAAGGTGCATCAACCTTCCTCAGTTTCAGCCCCCTCACTCTTCTTTGATCACCCACCAGCAAATTTGATGGAATGGTTTAGAGCTGCATAGAAACTAATCCGAAGAACACAAGCTTGGGTAGTGCCTCATACCCTTCCATCAGACAGATGGATATTGGGAATAATAGCCACAGCTACCGCAAATAAATCCATAACCTACCCATCACCTTCCCTTTCCTTCTACAGAGACCCTTCTTATGAGAGCGTATTACAAACAGAAGTGACCTTGTTGCTTCAGCTAGGAGCCTTAGAGGTGGTTTCCTCAAAAATACAGGAGCAGAGGCTTCTACTTCTGTTATTTCCTTATTCTTAAGAAAAAAAGGGGATCTTTGTCCCATCCTAGCCTGAAGAAACTCAGCAAATATACAGGCTGTCTGAGGTTCAGGAAGGTAACATTTGCCTCCATCTTATCGCTTCAAGCTCAAGGCTGGTTTGCAGCTCTTGACTTGTAGGATGCATACTCCCACATGGTCATGCATCTGGCCCACTGGATGTACCTATGATTCACAATGGGACTGAATCATAACCAGTACAGGGGGTCTAGCCTTTGGGCTCACTATAGCACTTAGTGTTCACCAAGTGTCTAGCCATAGTAGCAGTGTATTTAAGGAAACAAGGAGTCCAGGTCTACCCACATCTAGATGCCTGGCTGATCAAAGTCAGGTCCCAAGTGGAGACTGAAGCAGCCCTGAATTCCACTTCAACGAGCCTTCCTGCCAGAGGACAGGATCCACACAATTTATGCTATGACCAAATGAATCTCAATCTCACCCTCCATCCTTCAGGAAGTTAACTTATAGCTAAACCCATGAAATGTACAAAAGACCCATTTTAGTCCCTTCCCTGATGATGGCATTCATCACAGATGCATCAGGGACAAGATGGGGTACCCACTTGAATTACCTGAAAATGCAAGGTATTCTGGTCTCAGAGTCATATAAAACTACCCATGAATGTCTTCAAACTAACAGCCATCAGATTAGCTTGCATGGGATTCCTACCCACCCTTTGAAATACCATTCAGATCCTGATGGACAACATGTTGGCAATGCACTATATAAACAAGCAGGAAGGTGTTTGATCATTCCCTCTCTGCCGGGAGGTGATCAATTTGTGGGAATTGTGCCAACAGCGTGGTGTGACTCTGAGAGTTCTGCACCTACCAGGGGTCAGCTATGACCTGTCAGACTTTCAGAGCAGGAGTGTGGTCATGAGCCATAAGTATTCATTGCAAGGACTCCTGTTTCAAGGGAGGTGAGAACACTGGCTCCCTGCCAAATGTCTTTCAACTTTGGTGGTTTTGAAGACTATTGTGTGCCTTCCCACCAATCCACCTGATTCCCAGGATAATATCAAAGATCAAATGGTACAAAGACACAGTCATCAGCACCTTACTGGTCAAGGCAGTTTTGCCTGTTGGATAGCCTACAGATGTCCTGCCAGCCACCTATATGCTTTTCCACCTGTCCAGACATGCTCTCACAGAGCCAAGGTTGTTGCACCTGGACCTACAGTAATTCCATCTGATGGCCTGGATGTTGGCTGGTTGTGCAGGATTGACATAGACCTGTCTCTTGACTGGTACAGGAGATTCTTTGCAGGATCAGAAACCCTCTACCAGTGAGACTATCACTTTGAAGCAGGAAAGAATTTCCATATGTTCAAAACAATGTGAAGCCGGCTGATGTCAAAATTCTCTACTGCTCATGAAGTAAGCAGGACTAGCCTTTAGCTCCCTTAATATCCATCTGGCAACAATGTCAGCATGTCACTTTCCAGTACAGTCACTCTTGGTCTTTTCATACCCTACAGTGTTGAGATTCCTTAGGTGAATTCTTCATACCTGTCCTCCAATTAAGGACTCTACTCCCACATAGGAGCTTAATGCTGGCTCTGTGAGCTACAGGAGAGCCACATTAGAACTATTAAGGAATGCTTGTTTTATCACACCATCTAGATGTTTTTTTTTTCTCATAGCCATCACATCAGTGCGAAGAGTCAGCAAATTACAAGCTCCTACAGCTGGGCCACCATATACACCCTTTCATGTGGACAAAGTGGTGATGAAACCACATCCTAAATTCATCCCAAAAGTGGTCTCAGAACTCCACGTGAACCAGTCTATTGCCTTAGCTGTCTTCTTCCCAAAGTTGCTATTTAAAAATATCTGGTCTCGCATATGGGGTGCATGCACACCTAGAGTGGGATCAGCATTTAGTACAACATCTCAAAGAGTTTCAGTTACTATAGAGTAAGTAACCATATTCTACTTAGACTGAGAGATGATATTTAATTTATGCCATCTCTGAAGGCTGTTTATATTACAGGATTAATTAATAAACCAAATAAGAGAGACAAGAAATAAAAGAAATAAAATGAAACAAAGTTATAATTTCCTGGAATATATTGTCTCTTTGTAGAGTGAGGTGAAGGGAACTGTGTCATTAACATAAGTAATTATATGCATAAATTTCAGAGTATCAAAGATTAAAAAAATGTTCATGATTATTAAATTATAATTACCAAAGCATGAGGCACTGTGAAAAATTCATAAACTGAATGAAAATTGATAATATTCAATTACATTTGTAATTACAAATCAGAATAGAAAACAAAAGGATAAACTCTTTGTTGTCACCATGTAATTGTGAACTGAACTGATCAGCATATGAATAAGAAACACTATGAAGTTACAAAGTAAAATTTACATTCAATATATTTTGAGGAAGAGGCATTACCATTTTTTATTGTGTCTGTTTTCTGAGATAATCCTGAGATTCTCTTAACATTTTTATACACAAGGCTGTGGTGGCTGATGGATGATTAATACCAGTGCCTATGAAGTATGCTGCATTCTCAGACCCAGAAAGCCTGAAGTCGTTTGTGTGGATGAAACACTCCTGCAAGAGGAGAGGCACAAAAAGGCTTTATCCTGTGGAACTCCTGTGTGTCCTTGTGTGTGTGTGATTGGATGGGATGGAGACAATATGGGGGAAATGGTCTTGCATGGTGCCATTGTGGACTCCGCATGGGCTCCAGAAAGGAACACTGAATGTTGGCCAAGACAGGTGGTCTATGCATCAGATAGCTCAGTTCCTGTTTAGCACAGATACCTAAAGCCTGATAACTTGGGCTCTATGTGGGATTCAAGAATTTCACACTCTAGCCATAGAACAGGAGCAACTTGTTATATTTGTGTAAATGTAAGATTGTAAATGTAAGATTATGGAAAGCACATAAAATAAAATAAAATTCTGGGATTCATCATAATCATTTGCTCATCCAGACAATAATATGCTTTTTCAGATGACTGACAAACTGTTGTAGATAGATCTAGATATAGAGTGTTTAGGTGCACGGTGGCTCATTTGCATGCTAATACCCTTCTAAATCATAGCTGGTTATTAGTGAGCCTGGTGTTCCAGCTCTGGAGAAAGAGAAAGAAGACAGTGGTGTACACAAAGGCATTGATTTTTGCAGTGCGATTTACAAATGAGATGTGAAAAAGCTCCCCACTTTTGTCCGCCCTATGATGGGGCAAATTCTTGAAACTATTACAAAAACTCATTACAAAATGAGAACATGTTTAATTCTGCCAGGACAGACATTTTTTTCACCTTTTATTTTGACCAGCAATAACCTCACAGTCCCCACCTCCAGCATAAGACTTCAACATCACCCTTCCCCTCCCCCCAACCCCCACTCCCCACATCATTTGTTTAGGGCCGTGAATACTTTGCATAGTCCTGATTTTATATTTTCCATCAGTCAACCTGGAGGTGTTCACACAAACATGGAGTCATGTCTACTGCAACATTCAAAATACCCCTCCCCATACCTTCTGTTATGAAGTGACTGCAAAATAACCACTTTGTGGGTTTATATTTGGGGAAAGAAACTTCCACCCTAGACTTCCCCTCTGCTGATCTATTTTTCTGGTGTGTGCCTATATGCATATAATAGAATCTTTTAAATCAAATATTACATTGTTTTAGCCTATTATACTGCAGTCTGTGGTACCTGTGGAGAAGGCTGTGATTAACAGTCTAAATAGAAGAAAGATTGGACAAGCTCCAATCCACGATAAGGAAAATGAGAGGTTAAGGTTTTGATTTTAATGTAAGGAAGAAAAAGAGTAATGAGTGATTGGAATTAAATTGAGAAGTATCACAGATGTGTGAGCTAGTATTCAAATGATGAATTACATTTCAATCTCAGCAGTGGCGAGTGAGGGGAGGGATTGTAATCCACCAGTTGTATCCTAACTAGCTTAAAAATAAATGGAATCAGGAAATATGCAAAATTAAAAATTAAGGCCAAGATTTTTGAAAAACTTATGGTTTCAGTTGCCACAGTTTTTCAGTGCCCAACTTGAGACATGTCAAAGAGGCCTGATTTTTCAGTGGGTGGAAGCTAAGCACTTTCTGAAGATCAGGCTCCATTAAAGAGTTTCTAGTTAGGCACGTAATAACTGGTTGTTTATGAAATTTTTGACTTCAATGTTTTGAAAAAAGCCAGGTTCTCAAAGTTGTGAGAGCCAAAGGGTTCATTTGTAGGGAACTAATCAGGATCGTGGAAGACCAGCTCACTCAGATTCTCAGTGGTTCTGGACCATATCGCTAAATGAAACAACAGTGAAAATTAAAATCAAGAATCACATCCCTAACCTTCCATTGACAATACTAAAATAAATAGAACAATAGACATTAAATCAAATTAATTAGCAGCAATATTGGATCAAATCAATTACATCCTCAAATTTAAAAAAACAAATAATCAACACTTAACTTATAAATCCTAAAAGGAAATCCAAGGAGATGGCTGTATTTTTGGTCACAAATCTCAACTAACAAATTTCAACGAGGTCAATCAAATATATAAATTGCAACTGATTTAATAGTTTGATAATAAAAGCAAATTATCTACTGTCTGAGATCACAAGCCTCAAGGCGAACAGAACTTCCTCTTTAGATTTCCTTTAATGTGGTGGTAGGTCTTTTTCTTCCTTTCCTCAACATAGATCACACTGCAGACATTGGTAACAGTTTCTGAAAAGCAGAAGTTCTATAGTTTTACTTAACAACTTATCCATGACAGTCTACCACTGACACTTTGAACTTAAGTTGACGGTTTTAGTTTAACTTCTTAGGAGACTCACACTATGGAACATTCATCTCTTTTACAAGGCATTGATTTAGGACTATATATATAAACGAGGGGAATAGACCTTCTGCCATCTTCCTCAGGTGGACTTGATTTGGTGTTCATGCACTCATGTCCGCATGTATTCACACTTTCATACCCTAAAATACACCCCATCTTGGAGCAGAAAGTTAATTTAAATCCCATTTAGAACAAACTTTAATCAAAGATGTTCCTAGGTCTACATTCACATATGATCTAGTTTTCTCACAGGTTCTTTCAGTCCTGGATTCTTCCCGAGCCAACTCCATGGTCCGAGTGAGTCATTCTATCCAGTTACCTGCAGATAGTTTGTTGTTGTTTACCCTTTTTATATTTTATTATTAAATACCAAAACTTTTATTCAAATACTGATTACGATTAGTGTTGCTGATTTATTATCAGCGCGGGAAACATCTTGATAAAGATTCCTTTCCACTGGGCCATTTGTGACAAATATTAAAGGTATTCTATCAACTTAAAAATCAGAGTTCTCTATGAAAACCAGTTAAAATGTAGTTGTAAATTCACAATATTACCTGTTGGCCTCGGGGGCATGGGCAGTACCTGAAACTACTTTTAATTCTATAACTGACCAGATTTCAGGTAGTGGTCTTCTGAAGTACAATATACAATGTATTTTTCTATCCACTTGTTGCTCATTGAGAAAAATCTACATTTGTGAAGTGGAATTTTCAAAACTACTCTGTGATGGCCTGTTTTAATTAAAGTCAATGGTAAAACTCTCACTAACTTCAGCGGGAGAAGGTTAAGGTCAGTGGAAGTATGTTTCTGTTTCTAGCTAAAATGTTGATCTTTTTCTCAGCCTCTTTCTGCTCCAGATTTGATAGCTGTGTACACTAGATCTGAGTTGAAGGCAGTATGGGCTGGAGGAATGGGCCCTGGTTTGAGAATCAGTAATTTCTGATTTTGACTTTGTCACTAACTGTGGGCTCGAGTAAATGACTTCATCTTTTTCTCTCACTCTTGGGGGTGGGGTGTGGGAAATAATAATTATCGAACCATATTACAGTGGTATAGTGAGGATTAATTATTTTATATATTGGTGCATTGAATATATAAATCCTAAGAACGGTCCACTCCTTAGAAGCTAGTGGTCTAATACTCTAGCAAAATATAAAGCACAAAAGCAAAAGGTGTAACTAGTACAGTTTAATGACTGGAGCACTGAATGATATTATGTACTCTTCCTATACTGTACTAGAAAAATAAGCTTGTCACATTGTTTATTATCTATTGTATTCATGTATAAAATATTAAGCAAATGCCATAAAGAAGAATTAATTAGCCATTCACCAGTAACTCTGTTTCATTTTGCAATGGAACTTGATTGTAAAGTCATATACTGTTCATAATAAACTTGTTCACTTTTAACATTAAATAAACTCTTCTTTTTATTAGAACACATTTCTTTTTCAGTCAAATCAGAAACTGATTTTTCACCAATTACCATTCATATTTTAAATGCTCAGAAATTTCTGTTACATGTCATCATTAGTTCTTAGCTTACATACCTTCTCATATGCTTTTCTAGTGAATAATATAAGCTGTGGCTGACTGTAAAATAAGTGTTGAGAATAATAGAGGTTGACCCCCCCTAAGGTTATAGAAAACATATACCCTGTTTAAGAGGTTGTGTATATCATTTGTAGGGTATAAAAATATGTAATAGTGAAAGTTAGTGAGAAATATGATTGAGATAAAATTATTTTATTGAATATAACTTCTTAATTCTGTCTTAATGTTCCTATAATTTAGACCTGCACATTTTATATTTGTGCCAGTTCTTTACTGGTTCTGTGGAACACAATAAAATACAATTTACATTAATATATTAACTTCCATCAGCAGCATCTGAAGGCATGTAGTGATTAATAAAACATTTCTGCTTGTGTGTCAATATAATTAAATCTTACATCTAATGGAATAGATAAGGGCCATAATTTTATGTAAGAGGAAATAAAATCTGCACAAAGTCCAAAAATGATCCTCTTAAAAGGCAAAAGTTCAAAGGACAGGAATCATTCAATCAATATAATTGCCTCAGTGACAGTTTACAGTTTTTAGGCTTTATCTGTAATATAGAGAGATTCAGGTCAGCTTTCTGAAATTATACCACACATATTGTAGATGAGGAAGACTATTATTGAATAGAATTGGCAGGGAATTTTCTGATTAAATGTGTTTTTGTCCGAAAATGCTTATTTGTCTAAACTAAAACTTTTTGCAGGAAAGGGTTGGTTTCAACAAAATTTTGATCAAGAAGGTTTCTCATGTCCAGGATTGAATTTCTGGCCAAAAGTAGAGAGAAGGAGGAAAGAGTCTACCCTATTGGGACCTCAAGTAAGCTGGTACTCGATCCTGGGTTTCTTATGTCCTAGCTGAGTGACCTAACCGCCAGGTTAACGACCACTCTATGTTTGGTCTTTCTCTGTCTCTCCTAGTGGAGCTGTTACATTTTGTATAAATAATTAAACGTGTATTGTGCTAGAGA
This sequence comes from Lepidochelys olivacea, assembly GCF_965140295.1. NCBI lineage: Eukaryota > Metazoa > Chordata > Testudines > Cheloniidae > Lepidochelys > Lepidochelys olivacea. The sequence continues at coordinate 176,509,252 of NC_140411.1, forward strand.
GAGACTGACTGCTATAATTTGGTGGTTATGACACTCACTTAGGATGTGGAAGACTCAGATTCAAGTTGCTGCTCTGAATCAGGAAAAGCAAGGACTTGAAGCTCTATCTCTTACATCTGAGGTAAATGCCTTAACCACTGGGCTATTTGATATTCTGGTTTCTCGCTTTCTGTCTTTTTTTCCCATTAAGCATTTTAAAACATCTGAGTTTCATCCCAATGCAGAATGGGGAAACTTTTGAAATCTCAAATGTTCAAAAAACAGGAAAACAATTTCCATCCAGCTCTCTTTTTTAAATTAGAGGATCAATAAGAAACATATCCACATTATGGACAGAGTCCTGCAAATCTTTGATAATTTGATGGCAAAGAGTTTGGAGGGGCCTTTTGTCAGAAACCTAAAGTGCTTTTTGGTCCTGAATTAATTACTTAAATAATAATGTGCCTAGAAGACAAGAAGTTTCCTATGAAATTACATAGAGTCTGGGACCATTTATTTATTTATAGAATGTCTTCTATTTTATGTCAAGTTTTTTTAATTATATAATCAAAGTATTTTCTTTTAACTTTCACTGCCCCTCTATTTTCTTCTAACATTTTGGCTTACTTTCATTTAGGTATGTGTATGCACAAAGAGATTCTCCATTCTTTGTTGAAGCTGAGCACAGTAACTGGAGTGAGGGGTGCTTTGCTTATTCTGGAGTTGACTGGGATCAGCCCCGCCTCCCAACATAAAGCATCTTCAGGGCTGCTGTACATTACACTCAGTTTCCCATGGTTCTACAGGATCATTCCAGAAGCCAGGAATAACTGGAGCGCAACAGTATATCAGCCATGTCTCCTTTCCCCAGTCATGCCCTACATGACTTAGGCAAACTCCTTACACATGGAGTATTCTTTAATGGACAGATCAGCCTTCTTGTATGGCTGTATGGCCCCAGTCATAGGGGCATGGCTGCTCCATAGCATCCACTTTTGGTCAAGAGTGGGTGACTCTCCTTTCCTCAGTTTTCTTCCCCAAGGTTGGTCTCCTCAGCTTCGCACAGACTGGAGATGTGGCTTAGCCCTGTGGCCAAATCACAACAAACATAACCTCTTCTGAGTACTGAGTCCAAAATAAAGAGTCACAAACAAACAAAAGGTCTCTCTATCCTTCAGGGATTCTTTTCAGACCAGCCTCCGGGACCTGTTTCCAGTTCCTTTCTAAGCTTTGTGCCTCATGTCATTCCTAGCTTGCATGTACAGTCCTGAGTTCTTAGGCTGATTTCCCTAAAGTACCCTTTTCCTTTCAGTCCCTGGCTCAGGGTCTACCACCCAATTCATTTTCCAAGACACATGACATACATCAGGCATGTATGATTAAATCTGCTGTATAGTTCCACGGTAAAATACCCCAGTATTATTCTAATAGTTGGTTAAGTTAAAGGGTAACTTTGCAGAAGCTTTTACTTATCAATAGATACAATAATGATGAATGCTGTGGCAGGGATCCTATCTTCTGCGAGTTCCAAGTTGACGCCTTGTACATGAGTGTGGAATTTATATTACATGTCAAAGGTTGGCACCTTTTCAGAGCCAACGATTGGAGAAACACATTAACTTTTCTCTTACCTATCATTATTCATTTAAATTTAACTTTGGAAGAGGTTCAGTGCAGGTTTGATTTTTGACTTTGGTCAAAAGTTCAGGTAGAACTTCATTTTATCCCATCTCCCTTTTCTGTTTCCAACCACAATGTTCTTAAACATTCTGATTTTAAGTTATGAAAACTTGAAGCACTCATAACAACATTGAGAAGTATAAAGAGTGGAAAAAGTAGTTTTGTCCAGAAGTTGTTGGGATACAGATAACACAGAAATAATCTTGACCTTGATTTATTTAAAACAACTTTAATAGATATTGTTTTCATGGATAGTAGAAGTAGAATATTGCCTCTGGGCACAAGAAAACAAACTGAGGCAGCTTGAAGAAGGATTGAGGATGGCTTAAGGTGAAAAGAAGGATGACTTGTGGAACTGTAACCCTCACAACATATGTTTCTTTGTTCTCAGAAGTGGATAAAGACAGTGACCCATTCAAATCTCCTGTCTGATTTCAGCCACATCAAAGGGAAATGGAGGGTAGATGTTGTAGTTTCTGCATTGCAAAGCAAGCAATCATCTCTCTCTTTTCTACTAAATAAACTGAATTGATTATCCCCATTCCCTAAAGGAAGTGCAGTAGAATAATGTTCATTTGTATGCAATAAAGCTATAAAACCACTGAGGGGTTCCAGTGAAAGATTAAACCACAAGAGTAAAGGCTTTCAAATAGCACAGCTGCAATTCCTTTCAACTTTCACTTTTTATTAAATAAGCTAAGGGACATGATTCATCCCATGGTGCCTGCACATAAGTCTCATTAGCACTAATGGGAATTCCACGTCCAAAAGAAAATATAACCCTAAATTGGGAGCTTTCTTTTAAAATAGAAAATAAACTTTCAAAGTAGGGCAGACACAATGAGAGAACATTGAAAGCCACACAATTTAAAATGAAAAATTAAATTTAGGAGAACAGTATTGTGTCCTCTATGGGGCTACATCTGGTTGAGGATGCATTTTTTCTCCAATCTCTTTCACCACACCCCTACCTCTGTCACCTGCTGATAAGCAAACCATCAGTTTTTTTTTCAAAATAAATAAAATCTGCAACACGCTTTATCAAGGGTCTGACAATGAAGAGGACTTTCCAGTCCCAGGAAGTCCCGCAGAGAGGAGAGACTTTAACTGAGGGATATGCTTTAAAAGCCTGGCTTCCATTTGTGCACATGCAAGTACATGCACCAGGACTTAGCAAGCACCTGTGTGTATGCTTAAAAATGTCTGTGTCTGTGGTCTACTTTCACTAGAACAACACTTGCACATAAGAAAGATTTTTAATATCTGGGTGAAATCCCGAATGGGAAGAAATTTGTAAATGAGATTTTTGCCAATGACTTTAAAGGGGCCAGATTTCACCGTATGTCTTCAAAAACAATTGGCCCCAACACGTTTTGAGGATGCAGATTGTAACAGGTGTCAGACTACTGATAATGCCAACACAGGCATTTGAACCAGCAAAGTAAAGATGCATGAATGTACATGTGCTGTTTTGTGCAGTACCTGTTGAGAGACTCATTCAAAATGGTTAACCCATGGCACAGGTTTAAATTCCAATTGTTTAATCTCCAATCCCAATCTAAAAACCAGATCCAACATATTACTCCACCATTGTCACCCCTCCAATAACTGGGCTTCTACTGTGGCCAGAAAGAGAGGAACATTAATACAATCATGCACTTCCATGGGTTCTGCATCCCTAACCCAATATCAAAGGAATCATCAGAGAGAAGAATTCAAAACCCTCATGTCTTATAACACTAGTATCCTCTTGTACCCATGGGTTCATCCACACTCTCTCATCTTTAACACTCTCAGGGCTTGTCTACACACAAAAGCTTCACCGTTTTAACTATGCAGGTATAGTTAAAATGCTAATCCTCTCCCATCCACGGTTATACTGGTATAACATTGTTTATACCAGTATAGTTTATTCTCATGTGGGAAAGGAATGTTGATTTAAGTCTTTATGATCTATAATTTCTCAGGTAAAATTAATTTGTTTAAATACCTGTTAAATGAAAGTGCGCTGTTGGACTTTCCTTTTCATTTCAGGAGATAGAAAATTACTGCTGCAGTTCTGTGAAATCTCCTGGAGAAGAAATTTAATCCACAGAGTTCTATAAATATTTTACTAACTAGTTAACTTCTATACTCTTGGGCACCTCTTAATTCTTAAGCAGTTTTTTACTATCTGTGCAAAGTGTATTTCTGTTCCTTTTGAAGAGAAGAATTATTAGACTTTTACCAATTAAAAGATTACTTCCTATACTAATTTTATACTTAAAATGCATTTTGCATGGACTGTTACAAAGTTTTTGCAATGCCACATCAGAATGTTACTTTATTTCATCCTCAGTCCTGCAATGAGATCCACCAGGGTAAATCCAGTTGCAGGATTGAGGACTTAGTCTGTTGTTCAGCATCTGGTAATAGTCACATGCCTGATGCCTTGGGGAGGCGGGGGGAAGAGGGAAACCTATAATTCACCTCGGGTTTGCGCCAAAGCCCAGCTAGAACTCAGCTAGAGTCTTTCCATTGAATTTTAATAGCCTTTGAATCCAGGCCCCAGTGAAGTTGTGCAATGCAGTACATGGAAAAAAATTCCTTCTTGACCCTCATTCAGCTTTTACCCTGAAACAATAGATTTGATGACCCTATCATGATTTTAGCTTGGATAGCTACAAATATTGTTAATGGTCATCAAGTTATCAAGTGTATGTATAAATCTAAAGAATTCCACATTGACTGTTCTTTGCATTGAAATTATACAGGATTTAAATATACTGAACTTTAATTTATTGTAACTAATGGATTATGAAAGAGGAGGCTGAATGGTAATTTGATTTCAAACTCTGGCCCCAGTTCTTTTCTTCATGTCCAAAGAGAGAGTGTTTTCCAAAGCTGTAAGCCTGATAAGCAGACAATTTCAGATGACTGTGAGAAGCTTAGAAGTAAAGCTGCCTGAAATATTTTTGAATGCAAATTTTTTTGTCCAAAAATGGCTGGAAAAAAAAGTGGAAGGTTTTTTGGATTTTTTTTTCCTTTTAACCCCCTTTTTCAGTGAGGAAAGGGGGGAGGGAAGAAGAGAAAGAGGGCAAAAACTAAAACTTGAAAATCTCAAAACCAAAAAATATTTTTTTTTTAAAATTTAAATAAATAATAAATATTTTTTTTCTGAAGAATGACAATGATTTTAAAGTTCTAAACAATTTTTTCTACCAATTTTTGACCATCTCTACTTAGAAGGGATTAAGAAAGTAACATGGACAGAGAAGCAATGGAGAAGCATTATGTTAGTAGTGGCTCTCTCTCTGCAGGCCTGTTCAAAAAGACTATAGAACAGGGATCAGCAATCTTTGGCACGCAGCCCATCAGGGAAAGCCACTGGTGGGCCAGGATGGTTTGTTTATCTGTAGCATCCACATGTTCGGCCGATCGCTGCTCCCACTGGCCGCAGTTTGCCGTCCCAGGCAAATGGGGTTTGCGGGAAGCGACAACCAGCACATCCCTCGGCCGGCACTGCTTCCTGCAGCCCCCAATGGCCTGGAACGGTGAACTGCAGCCAGTAGAAGCTGCGATCGGCTGAACATGTGGACGCTGCAGGTAAACAAACCGTCCCAGCCCGCGATCGGCTTTCCCTGGTGGGCCACATGCCAAAGGCTGCCGATCCCTGCTATAGAAGATGCTACCTTTATTATCTAGAAGAGAAAGGTGAGTTGGTTTGTATAAAGTTAGAAGTACTTTTAAATCTTAATCTGTTCTTCAAAATGAACCATTCTTGATATTTGAAAATGTTCAATTACTTTTTCTATATTATATTTGTACCCCTTCCAACAAGAAACAAGAAGTATAAATTTAATTTTAAAAGATTCTTCCTGTAAGAGTTTTATCTCATTTTTCAGGCCAAAATAGTTTAAATAATGTGGAAAAGAAGAAAAGCTCTACATCAGTGCAGACTAATGCATAGTCACAAGATTCTAAGCTACCACATTCACCTCTGGGACAGTAGGCATCTGTTAGGGAAAAAGGGTTTCCCTCTCTTCCAGTTCAAACCGGTCAACCCCTGTTGGTCTGAGTCCTGAGGTATGAACATGGAGGCCCATCTGTATAAGGAATCCCTTCCCCAAACGGGAAGTACAGGTTACACATAGTTCAAATTCTTTCTACCCATAAACATAGGGAAAGGACAGATAAGCATAGAAAAAAGACAGAAGCCTAGCTGTACATGATTATAGGGTTGTTTTCTGGTTCTTTTCTTTATCACATCCAAAAGTCAGTGCACTTCTTCAAGCTTTCAAACAATTTGAGCTTCACCCTCTATCAGTAAAAGTCAGTGTTTGGCAGGTTGCCTTCCTTAAATATTGATGGTCCCACAGCTGTTTGCCTTCTACCTGTATGATTGCTCCATTTAGAAGTCACAATAAAAAAAAACAGTTTTGAATGAAAACAAGTTTTATTGAAACTCTTATCAAAAGTAGGTTCATAAATCTGCATTATAGGAAACTTGCAGGCATCACTGCTGGAATAAAAATTGGAGGAGTAGACTCAGTAGGGATATATAATTTACAGTGATGCTACTGCCACAAATTCATTGCAGCAGTGCATAAAAATAAATAGTTGGATAGGGAGTGATTGCATGAGGTGTTTCCTATGTTTTTAAAATTATAGGGCAAAATGTACAAATAGGGACAGATTCTAACCTCAGTTACACTGGTGGGTATCTGAAGTAACTCCACTAAAGTCAATGGAATTACTCTGGATTTGTACTTTGGGACTGAGAGCAGAATTTGGCCTAGAAAGTATAACTTTGTCTCATAGCTTCAAAGCCTTCAAGAAAATGTTGATAAAATGTCTGTGTTTGTTAAGATAATTAACATGATAGATAAATTAATATGACGACAGTGTCATGTTTCTTTAACTCTCAAACAGTTGGAGATTCATCATTTATTTTAAGTAAGATGTGTAGTAAGTATTCAAAGGTATTCTTTGGAAATATTTTTTTTCTGTTGATAATAGATGACCCCTCACACAGTGTTCCATGACACTAGGTCCAAGTTCCTTAACACCGGCCTCCAGAAATTGAACTAATAGAAAGAATGTTTGAAGTATCAAAAATGAAGTCACACAGTTTGGGCAACTAATTATTTTTATTTATTTATTTTATTTATTTTATTTCTTAATTTATTTGTATAATCATAGCACAGGACTCCATTGTGCTAGGTGCTGCCTGAACACAGAACAAAAAAACAGTCCCAGCCCCAGAAACTACACTTCAGAATAGCCTCCTGAGATATTGATTCATCATGTGCTCTACTGAAATGGAAAGATAAGAACAATCTTTCAAATCAACAATGAAATTCACTCAGAACTGCAAGATTTAGTTTTCAGCTGTAAAAATGTAAAAGGTTCCCTACATTTCTTTTCTTTTATTTAAGTAGGTGTATATGATGAATTTGTATCTTGTGCTTTATTTACTTTAGAAATTGTGCTGGGTACACAAGTGAGCATTCTCCAGGGGTCTTCTGGTGTCTTAAATTTGGGGTGGGTTCTTTTCAAACTGAGGTAGGAGAAGACTGTTAAATGGGTCATGGACCAAAAGTACTGAGGTGTGGCTTTTTCTCTGCTAATAGGGTAGATCAGTGAAGAAAAGAGAGAAAAGATTTCTAAAGCCTGATAGTATAAAAAAATGGTCAATTACAGGATTAAGGAAACTTCTTAACAATCAAAAACTGATATTGGGTCTGCATTCATCTGCTTATTTTCAGTTTCACTGTACCCAGACACGAAACATTATCATCTCAAAGGCCCTGATTCAGAAAAGGATCCCTAGTCAGGAAAGGGGCTTAAGCACAAGCTTAACTATAATCCTGTGTTTCCTGAATAGGGATGGACTAGAGCACTGCTTAAGTGTTTTCTCGAATGGGGCCTGAGTTGGATAAGAACATTTAAAATTCAAACACTTGTATAGATGGCATTGTGATTCCCAGCCTAAGAGTTCACAGGACAACGTTCTTCTCATATTTAACAAATTCTGCTCACACCCACCCTCTGAAATCTTTACTGAGTTTATGAGACTGTATGTGATGAGTATTTTAAAAAAGAGCAAGTAACAAAAAACACTCATTGAAAATAGATGTCTTACATATGTTCCCAACGTACATGACATTATGCCTGCTACCCACAGTTTGAGTAGTAGTATGCAGGAGTGACAATCAAGGATTAAGTTAAGCAAATATTTTGTTCAACCAAATATATGCATTTGAATAGGCATGCAAAAAGGCTATGCTTAGTAATTTATTTGCTCTTAGTGTTCTACATCTAATCATTTAAAGCAGATTAATTTATCTGTATCCTTGAATGTTTTTGTGACAAAGATTAATGATTAATGTATCATTTTTAACACTTTTTGACATCTGATAAATTTTCTCTTGAACAGTTTGCCAAATATTACTTGTAGAAAAATAAGTATTATTATTGGGAGGAGAACCAAGCTGTTTTTCCTTAAAAAAAAAAATAACATGCATTGTTCACTTCAAGAAAGAACACTCCTTATTTAGATAATTTAATGCCTGTGTTAATGTTGTTAGTTCATAGACTACATTTTTCTCATATTACATGTATTCTCCTTTAAGCCTTTCACTTTAATGCTTCTGAACGCACTTCTTAAAATATATTATTTGTTTAATTTTCTTTTACAAAGTCTTTCGTACTTCTCTAATAACTCTCTAATTTCTCCAGAAGAGTTATAAACTCATTACTTTGGCCTTTTTGAGTCTTTCACATCTGTCCTTAAGATGTTCTCTTTCTTTAATTTCTTTACCAGACAACTTGTCTATTGATCCTCAGTCTCCTTTTGATTAATTTCATGTTCATCCTGATTCTCTGCATTTTTATTCTTCAGGTAGACAATGGTCCATTCCCAGGAGTATTGTTTGTTAGAACTGGGTGAAAATTCATAGTGAATAATTTATTGACAAATTTAATCTATTTTTTTTCTGTTTGTGAATTGTCTCTGTACAGTTGGGTAAATCCCATTGATTTTCTCTGAACCAGAGTTTCTGAGTGCTTCTGGATATCCCACCCTGGCTATTTATTTCAGACATTGATTTTCTTATTTTTATGCTTTATAGAATAGAACTAATTTCAGAATAAAATTCTGAGAACAGTAAGTGGGAAAATACTTAGATTTCATTTGTGTTTCTAATTATCATAATTTGCTTCACATAATCCCCAGCCCAAAATCAAACATTTAAAATTATGCAGCAGTTTTCCATAAATCATCAATTCCATATCATTCAGATAAGTTTCATACTATATATCAGGGATTGGTTTGTTTACTAGCCACATCCGCAGGTTTGGCCAATCGCAGCTCCCACTGGCCGTGGTTCGCCACTCGAGGCCAATGGGGGCTGCGGGAAGTGGTGCGGTCTAAGGGACGTGCTGGCTGCCGCTTCCCACAGCCCCCATTGGCCTGGAGCAGTGAACTGCGGCTAGTGGGAGCCGCGATCAGCCGAACCTGCGGACACGGTAGGTAAACAAACCGGCCTGGCCCGCCATGGGGCTTATTCTGGCGGGCCACATGCCAAAGGTTGCTGATCCCTGCTATATATCTATTATTTCTATAATCTTTATGGTTGCAAAAAAAAAACAAATATCTTATACTCTTTCATAGGTACTTTAATTATCCTACTTCACTCTGAAATGTTTGCCCTTTGTGTTCATATTTGACTATTCATCTGCATGAACTCAGTATAAACTATTGCTCTTCTAGATTATGGTACTTTCAGTCAGCAAATATTGTTTGAGAACCATATAGAACTGTAGATAGAAAGTGATTTAAATTTATAATTTATGGCTCCCTTTTTCTCATGTGCAGACTTGATCTCAAAAGGGTAAGTGTCAAAAGTAACCAGTAAAATAATAATAACTAATAATAATAATACATAAATAATACATAAATATTTTTGGTGAAATCCTAGCCCCATTAAAGTCAATGAGAGCTTTGTGATTGATTCAGGAGGGTCAGGATTTACACCTTGAATGCAAATTTAATAGTACCTGGTTTCCTTTATTTTACTATGTTTAAAATTTCTTATACAAAATTAAAAAGTTACAAAATAATTGTGACTTTTAAAACATTAGCTAAATATTAGTATTCAGAATATTCCATGGTTGATACAATGGACTACAATGTATACATTAATCTAAAATGGTGCAACTAGTCCAGGGATCGGCAACCTTTGGCATGCGCCCCCCCCCAGGGTAAGTCCCCTGGCGGGCCAGGCCAGTTTGTTTACCTGCCACATGCACAGGTTTGGCCGATCGCAGCGCCCACTGGCCGCGGTTCACCCCTCCAGGCGGGCAGGCCACGTGCCAAAGGTTGCCGATCCCTAAACTAGTCAATGGAGAAACCTCTCATAATTCTTTACTAGTGTTCTGATCTTCAGTCTCAGGAAACTAGACATGTTTATCGCACAAACTCAGTGGATCCTTCTGAGAGGGATTCAGTATCATGTCATGTTATCCTTCTTAAATAGGTTATAATAAATTATTTTAACATTCCAGTTATGTGAATCATCCCACCAGGTGTTTGTGATACCTACTAGATAGAATTTACGCCAATAAATGAGCAATTCCAATTTCTTTTGTTTGCTATCTAGGTTCCTAACATTAGTATATAGGCAATTTAATAATTTCTTCTCTTTGTGTCCCTTGGTTCCTTGATTAATTTTCTTCTCAACATCTCAATTTTGTGCTGAGTGCTCAGATCTTCCCTCTTTTTACCCTCTCTTTTTGCCATTTGTTGAACCCCCTCTACTTTTGGAAATCACACCCCCTTGCTGATCAGCAATCAGGTTTTTTTTTTTTATAAAATATATACAATTTTTGAATTTGATGTAAGGAACATTATGATGAATAGAACTGGAGAGAAGTTTGGGACTGAAAAAAAAGCATATTGAAAAATAGCCCTTTTTTAAAATTGGAAAATGTGTGCACAATCTTTTCAAAAATTTCCAATTTTTCAGCAAAATTTTAGCCTCCTTTTTTCATTATTTCAGGATTTGTTTTTGTTTTTCTTCCCTTTCTTCTTTCCCCACTCCATAGTAGCAAAGTGGGAAAAAGAAAAATAGGAGAGAATAAAGGCGAAGGAGCAAGGGAAAATTCAGGAAAAACAAAACTAACAAAACTAAAACCCAAATTTGTCTGATAAAAATTTTGCAAAAAAATAGAATTAAAATTAATCCTTCATTTTCAAATCCTATGGAACGAAAAATAATTTATTTTTTTCTTTTAATTGTCATGGGTTTTTTTTTCCATTTTTTGCCAGTTGTAGTAAAGAGGCATAAAGAGTCACTTTTAACTAAAAAGTTTGGAATGATATGCTTATGGTTTATTTCCCCACCTACTTCCCTTTGTATGTGATCATATTCTCTTTGAAAGACTGACTGTATTAAAGGAATCAAATTGTGTGGTATCAGACAAAATAAGACTGGCTGATTTCATGTTGTTGTCAGACAAGATGGTGGTTGTTAAGCATTGCAGAGTGTTTTCAAGACTTGTAGTTTATTATATATATGTATACTAGCTTAGTGATGGGGGGAGGGACAGAAATTATTGTGACTTTCATTGAATTATTTCACCATTATAGAGATTACAATGAGATTCTTCTCAGACATTTTTTGCACATCAGTTTCTTTACTCCTAGCTTCAATGCGAAGTATTTTAGAAGTAGCATAGCTATTACACCACATACAAATCCCACTAGGAATCTTCTCCAGAGTATTTTATTTTTATTTTCTATTATGACCTCAATGATAATAAAAATAAATATCTTAAAAAGAAACCTGAAGAGCCCTGTGAATTTTCCATATTCTCCCACTTTGCTCTTAACCAATTGCTTAAGCAATGTGGCAAACAAGATTCATGGAAAAAGTATCCCATCCTTTATGGTACCCACCACATATAGCCTATTATCAAAGGCAGAAGACCCACTGGGCAATGAAAGCTACTTCGTAGTCATTTCATCCAGCTTCTCCAATGCAGTCATTTGCATCTTGTGTTTTTTTTCAGCTCTGTAAAAGTAGAGCTCAGTTTCAAACAGGGGTCTAGAGTAGGTTTTCCAAAGAGCTGAGGCATAGCAGATTGACCAAAGACTTGAGTGGTGTACAGAACTGGGAATCAGGAGGTTCAAGTCCAACCTCTCCTGGAGGCTCACTGTGTGATTTATTTTGATTTACCATCGATAGCAGGGATCGCCAAGTGGCAAGTGGCCCAAAAGGGTAAGCCCCCTGGCGGGCCGGGCCGGTTTGTTTACCTTCTGCGTCTGCAGCTTTGGCCAATCACGGCTGCCACTGGCCATGGTTGACCACTCCAGGCCAATGGGAGCTGCGGGAAGTGGTGTGGGCTGAGGGATGTGTGGGCCACCGCTTCCCACAGCCCCGATTGGCCTGGAGCAGTGAACCACAGCCAGTGGAAGCCACGATTGGCCGAACCTGCTGACGTGGCAGGTAAACAAACTGGCCCGGCCCGCCACGGGGCTTACCCTGGTGGGCCACATGCCAAACGTTGCCGGTCCCTGATCTATAGATTTCAGTTATCCCTTCCCCCCAAAATGGGGATGATAACACTTACCTATATTTGTAATACATTTTGAGATCTACAGTAAATAAAGTTAAATATTAAATATAATATTTAATCCTTAAATCCAGATGCAGATGCTCAAATAGGCATTTAGGCATTTCCCATTTTAAGTGTTTAAATAGCAATGTGAGTATCCAACCTTTGGATTTGAACATTTCATTAAGTCACCCCTTTTTTAATGTGTCCTGAAGAATAGTGCATCAATTTGAACTGGCCAATGAATAGGCATATCAGAAATGTACAGGGAATGCCTTAGATTGTAAAGAAAAAGAGGGTGCATCTATGCAAAGTTAAAACCAGTGATCTTCCCCTCTTTTTATACATCTTCCAGGACAGATATCTTTAATAGATTTGAACAGAAAGGGATAACAATGGTTCTGGCCTATGACCTGCATCCTTCTTTCAGTCCTATCCTCTTTTCCTTTTCCATCTCTTGGTGATCCCTTAGTATCATCACTGCACAGGTATTTCTACCTGGACAATGTACTCTTTCTTCAAAAAGCTGCTTAAAGCCTCAGGTGAATTCACACTAACAGTCCTGCAGTGCTTCTGCACAACCAGCAGATAATATAATTTCATTCTTTCAAATGCAGAGAGTGGAGAGGGGGTGGGGGGCGGGGAACCATATACCAGCCATTTTGATTTTCTTTTCAGGACTTCCATATTTGTCTCATAGAATCATAGAATATCAGGGTTGGAAGGGGCCTCAGGAGGTCATCTAGTCCAACCCCCTGCTCCAAGCAGGACCAATCCCCAACTAAATCATCCCAGACAGGGCTTTGTCAAGCCTGATCTTAAAAATGTCTAAGGAAGGAGATTCCACCACCTCCCTAGGTAATGCATTCCAGTGTTTCACCACCCTCCTAGTGAAAAAGTTTTTCCTAATACACAACCTAAACCTCCCCCACTGCAACTTGAGACCATTACTCCTTGTTCTGTCATCAGCTACCACTGAGAACAGTATAGATCCATCCTCTTTGAGCAGCTATCAAATCCCCCCTCATTCTTCCGCAGACTAAACAATCCCAGTTCCCTCAGCCTCTCCTCATAAGTCATGTGTTCCAGTCCCCTAATCATTTTTGTTGCCCTCTGCTAGACTCTTTCCAATTTTTCCACATCCTTCTTGTACTGTGGGGCCCAAAACTGGACACAGTACTCCAGATGAGGCCTCACCAATGTCGAATGGAGGGGAACGATCACATCCCTCAATCTGCTGGCAGTGCCCCTACGTATACATCCCAAAATGCCATTGGCCTTCTTGGCAACAAGGGCACACTGTTGACTCATATCCAGCTTCTCGTCCACTGTAACCCCTAGGTCCTTTTCTGCAGAACTGCTGCCGAGCCATTCGATCCCTAGTCTGTAGCGGTGCATGGGATTCTTCCCTCCTAAGTGCAGGACTCTGCACTTGTCCTTGTTGAACCTCATCAGATTTCTTTTGGCCCAATCCTGCAATTTGTCTAGGGCCCTCTGTATCCCATCCCTACCCTCCAGCGTATCTACCTCTCCTCCCAGTTTAGTGTCATCTGCAAACTTGCTGAGGGTGCAATCCACACCATTCTCCAGATCATGTATGAATATTTTGAACAAAACCGTCCCGAGGACCGACCCTTGGGGCACTCCACTTGATACCAGCTGCCGACTAGACATGGAGCCATTGATCACTACCCATTGAGCCCGACAATCTAGCCAACTTTCTATCCACCTTATAGTCCATTCATCCAGCCCATACTTCTTTAACTTGCTGGCAAGAATACTGTGGGAGACCATATCAAAATCTTCGCTAAAGTCAAGGAACAACACATCCACTGCTTTCCCCTCATCCACAGAGCCAGTTATCTCATCATAGAAGGCAATTAGGAGGAGATATACATACATAAAATGTTTTATAATTGCCTGCCATCCCTGTAGCCCATTATATTGTCCTTGGACTTGCTGCTGTTTTCTAGTCATTGATATATTATTAACTCACTGGCTTTTATACAAATTTTATCTGAGCACCAGTTATATTTTTACTCCCTCTTGACCTTTCTCTTTTGCCTTCTTCTTTTGCTATTAACATTATCAGTGGAGATAAGAGGCTGATTCCTCCTTAATTTGTCTTATCTGCCCTTGCCTTTGCTATTATTTATCTTTGACAGAGAGAACTTTGGGCTTATATGTACTTTTTATTCACTAGTCCATGGTTCATGCCTTTTCTCCTACTGTTTTTCTTGCACCATGTGCCATTTGTCATTCACCCAGGCTTTATATTCCGATTTCTCCCAAGACCCACACATTCCCTCCTACCTTTCATGTCACCAAATGCAACACTCAGAAACACATATTTTAAAAAACAACAACACAAAGCCATGAGTGGAAACATTTAGGGTTAAATTCTGACAGCCTTACTTACAGTGAGAAGCACTTAGCTCCACAAGTAGTGCTGTTGAAGTCAGTGGAATTCGTCACAGAGTAAGGTGTTATTCCAGGTGAGGAAGGGTCTCTGATTGTGGCCCTTTTTATTGAGACATGACTGTCCAGTGTTGTGTGTGTGTTGGGGCAAATCTTTGGAACTAGCACTAGAGAAAATGAATGATGAATAGAAACTGCCTAGAGCTGGGCAAAGTGTGGCCAGGTGTAATGAAAGTTTCCACGCTCTGCTCTGGCAATGCACTTCAACCCAGGCTAGCAAGTTCCTGCTGGCCTCCGTTGAGCATAGAGAGTTAAGGATGCTATTTTTTTATTGTCTTTCAGCAATATGTTTCCAGTTTTGCTTTATATGCAGATTTTATTTTCACCTGAGTTGTCTAAGATTTACAGCTGCTTATGACAGCAGTGCGTTTTTAATTATTTCCCTGATATGGATCAATTCACATTGGGACAGATTAGTTCCCAGCAATCCATTTGGATCATTTCACTGGATACTTAATTTCAGTTCCTATTTCTGAACCCTCTTCAGAAAATGTATGATGTCTTCAGGGGGGTTAGACTATATTTTTATCATAGGGTTATTGAAAACCAGAGTTTAATTAAATTGTGAATGCACAAAACATGGTACAGCTCAGATATTGGCGTATGTGATATGAATCTGAATATACTCAAACCCCATTCTTTAGAGTCTCAGCATTCTCTTCTTTTTGAAGTAAATGTATCAGTTACTTCATTGCATTCAGTTACCCATCAAAGTATAATTTTGTGTATCTGTTCTGCCAGTGCCCCTAAAAAACCTTCTATTATTTGGCAATCTTGTATGTGAAAGTTCTAGGGTAATATCTAAAAGCATACTCCTCTTGGGTACCCCTATGAGTGGGTCTTTTCTTTGCCTGTGGCTCTCCCAACATTAGCAGACCCATGGATCTCATCTCTCAATGTTTAATCAATAGCTAGACATGGGGTTTCCTACATTCTGGGTCCAAGATGCCGGCTCTGACCAGCAAACACAGGCACTGCTCCTTTGTACACTATCACATGAGTAAAATATCAGCCTCAGTGGAACTTAAATTGGTGCTGAGAAACTCATAAAATCAGATAAATTATTTGATGGAAGTTTGTGTCCTAAAAGACTAGGAACAGAACAGTTGTTCCACAATGGATTATTGACAAATATTTTCCAAAAATATGATGTATTATATCACACACACCGGCCTACGATAATGTAACTCTTCTGCTGGATCGGTGATGAAGTTGTATAACCCGGCATCAAGAAAAGAAATTGTAGGGGCAACAGAATTTTATAGACTGCTAGTGATGTATGTTATGTCATTGCCATGCAGGCAAGCTAGCTGTGCCATGGTGAAGAGAACAGGTTGCACAAGAGAGACGCAAATAAGGAGTTACATAGTCCTTTAAGTTACCAAAAACAAGGCAGGTTAACTCATGCTGTGGATGGAATTAAGAATCATGTGAGCCTTTTTTTCTTCCACATGTGAGGTTTGACAATAAATATGCCACTGTCCTCATTTGGAATCTCATTAAGTTCTGCAGTTGTAAAGCTTGATGGTAAGTCATTTAAGTCTGTGTTTCTTAAAGTTGGAATTGTTAGAATTTACCAGTATAACAAACCTAGGAAGCCATATATATGCCTGAGTTCTGTTTTAAAATGCCAGTTCATAAGCATCAGCAAAAATAAGTTAACGGTCTGTTACTAGGTTTTCATCGCAGATGTATTGATGCAGTTTTCCAGCTCTTTCCACAGCAGCCTGCACAGCAAAATGCACTCGCATATCTGAAAACACCTGCCACAAGAAAGCTGACTCTCACTTCATCTTGTTAATGAAGGGGATTCCTGTGAATGTAACCAAATCATTTTCCCACAGCTGGATTAACAGAATGTCAGGCTTTGGGTGTGTTTGTCA
This sequence comes from Lepidochelys olivacea, assembly GCF_965140295.1. NCBI lineage: Eukaryota > Metazoa > Chordata > Testudines > Cheloniidae > Lepidochelys > Lepidochelys olivacea. The sequence continues at coordinate 176,525,871 of NC_140411.1, forward strand.
TAGAATGCGTATTAGAGGAATTATCTGAATACAACATTTCCCCTCTTTCTGTGTCAGCAACCTCTTTTCCCTATGCAATAGTATGATTAAAAAGGAAAATAAAAACATCACAATGAGTCTGTAAATTTTGCTTGCTCTGCAGATGGTGTTGACACAATATAAAGTGATTGTACTGTCAGTCTGCTGGGATTGCACTCTGATACGTTTCTTTGGAAATGACCTGAACTAGAATTTGGTTACTGAGACAATGGAGATGATAATGAAAAGCTATCAGTCAAACAAGACTTATATGTAATAATACTAAGTCATTTTTTAGAAAAAGTTGTCCATTCCTCTCTAGTTTAGATAAATATTTCAAAATATTTTTGCTCTTGGCTGAGTTTCTATAGAAACTCAATTTTATTGTAGAATACTTTGCAACTATTAGTCCTTAAAGAAAGCGGGAAAGATACAGTAACATGAAAATACACTTTTGTACATGCTCTCACAGTCATGTTGTTTTTTCTCCATTTCAAATATGGATAGTCTAGGGATTATACTTGGTCTGTGTGTTTGGTTTTGCTTTATTATTAATTATTATTATTATTATTATTTATTATTTATTATATTGTATTTTATTTTAGAATCATTTGGGCCTCATTTATAGGTTAGCAATCTGTTCTATTTTTCTTTAGAAAATAAATACAATGTTTGATGCATACATATTTTATAGCACAAGGCATAAAACTTATTGTCAGTTTAGAATCTCCTTTCCTTAGTGTACATAAAAAAAAAAAAACCCACCTTCCTACCAGTTGTATAGCAGATAACTATAGGAGAAATCTAAATTACATGAATATGGGGCAATCCAAATAATTGAGCAAGAAGAAGATAATTTTGTGATCCCTTATGCAATAGTTAGCATTTTGTACAATGTAGACTATTTCACAGTGTGACATTAGTCCAGCCATGTTTAAGTTCTGCAACTATCGTACATTTCAAAGGCCATGACAGTATGGATGTCACAAGGGTGAGTTTCCCAACAGAGCTCAAGAAATTGATGAAAAAATAGTGGAATTGCACAAGAAGAATTGTAATAGCATTCTCCTGTACAAAACAATGACTTTACCAAAATATCAAGGGGCAAGATTTTCAAAAACAACTAGTAATTTCGGAAGTCTAAGTGTATGGGTACGTAACCTGACACACCTTAAAAAGGCCTGATTTTCAGAATATGCTGAGCACTCAATTTTTAAAAATCAACACCCTTTAAAGTGTCTCCAGTTGGGCACCCAAAATCATGAATCATTTCTGAAAAATCTTTGCTAAAGTCTAATTTGCTAAATGTATTCTTCTGCCTTAGAATAATGTAGGAAAACAACTCAGTATTTCACACTGATGATAGTAAATATTGCCCTTATTTGAAACAAAAATGTACTAGGTATTACTTGATTGCACACTTCCTGGCAGGGATTGATTCAGCCTTGAATAGCACCAGCTTCCACCTCATAACACAGGACAACCTAGAGGAGAAAACTCATCCTCGAGGTGGTTGAAATGTTGCAATCCTGATCAAGTAGAGGTTTTCTGATCCCGTATTCTGCATAGATTTACATTATTATGTGTTCTTTGAGTCATGGCAATAGACTAAGGAACATCTCTTAAGTTTTTGTTAAATTGCAAGATTAGACATTTCTTTGAATCACATGGCCCTGTTCTCTCCTCTGATATATGTACCTAAGGGTATGTCTACACTATGAAATGAGGTTGAATTTATTGAAGTCAAATTTTTAGGAAGCGATTGTATACAGTCGATTGTGTGTGTCCCCACTTAAAACCATTAAGACCATTAAGTCGGCGGAGTGCGTCCACAGTACTGAGGCTAGCGTCGACTTCTGGAGCATTGCACTGTGGGTAGCTATCGCACAGTTCCCACTGTCTCCGCTGCCCATTGGAATTCTGGGTTGAGATCCCAATGCCTGATGGGGCAAAAAAGATTGTTGCAGGTGGTTCTGGGTACATGTCGTCAGGCCCCCCCTCCCGCCCTCCCGACCTCCATGAAAGCAATGGCAGACAATCTTTCCGCGCCTTTTTTCCTGAGTTACCTGTGCAGATGCCATACCACGGCAAGCATGGAGCCCGCTCAGCTCACCGTCACCATACGTCTCCTGGGTGCTGGCAGACGTGGGACTGTATTGCTACACAGCAGCAGCTCATTGACTTGTGGCAGCAGATAGTGCGATACGACTAGTAGCCGTCCTCATCGTCTCCTAGGTGCTCTTGGCCTGCCTCACTGAGGTTAGTTGGGATGCCTGGGCAGACATGGGTGCTTCTGGCAGACCTCAGTAAAATCTTTCAAGGGTGCCTGTACATAAATGGGAGTGACTCAGGTCATTCTCTTCTTTAAGTTTTGTCTAATGGACATTCAGTCCTGCCTGGAATATTGGCAGGGGGATAGCTCAGTGGTTTGAGCATCGACCTGCTAAACCCAGGGTTGTGAGTTCAGTCTGCTGCCAGCCTACCCCTTGCTTCCCCCTCCCTTCCTTCATGAAAGCAATGGCTGACAATCATTTCATGCCTTTTTCCGTGCAGGCGCCATATTGCTGTCAGCATTGTCATCCACCCGCCGCTTCCAGTGCCACTATGCTCTCCTGCTCATGCCATACCATGGCAAGCATGGAGCCCACTCACATTACTGTGGCAGTTGTGACTGCTCTAAACACCATGCGCATTATCCAGCAGTATATGCAGAACCAGAACCAGAACCTGCAAAAACAGACAAGTAGGCAATGGCTGTGCGGTGAGGAGAGTGATGAGGACATGGACACAGACTTCTCTCAAAGTACGGGCCTTGGTGATTTAGCCATCCTGGTGGCAATGGGGCAGGCTCATGCTGTGGAACGCCGATTCTGGGCCAGGGAAACAAGCACAGACTGGTGGGACCGCATAGTGTTGCACATCTGGGACGATTCCTAATGGCTGCGAAACTTTCGTATGCATAGGGCCACTTTTATGGAACTTTTTGACTTCTTTTCCCCTTCCCTGAAGCAGCAGAATACCAAGATGAGAGCAGCCCTCACAGTTCACAAGCGAGTGGCGATAGCCCTATGGAAGCTTGCAACGCCAGACAGTCAGTCAGGAATCAATTTGGAGTGGGCAAATCTACTGTTTGGGCTGCTGTGATGCAAGTAGTGAACGTGATCACTGAGATGCTGCTATCAAGGGTAGTGACTCTGGGAAATGTGCAGGTCGTCTCCAAGTGGGCTCTTTCCCTGTTCTTTGTTTAAAATGCTTGGTGGTGGCAGTATACTGTTCAAGGACAAGGCAAAGTTTGTACCTTGGGAAAGTTTTTAACCTAAACTGGTAAGAATAAGCTTAGGGGGTCTTTCATGCGGGTCTCCACATCTGTACCCTAGAGTTCAGAGTGGGGAAGGAACCTTGACACCACCTCTCCTCTCACTCATCCCTCCTGTCCTCTTGCTAGTCCCTCCTGTCCTCACATTCATTTTGTGCTTTCCTGGACTCTGACATTGTCTCCCTCCACGCATTGTGCTGGGCTCTTTCAGCGTGGGAGGACTGCATGAGTTCAGAGAACATTTCATCGTAAGTGCGGTTTTTTCAGCTTCTAATCTTTGATAGCCTCTGGGACGGAGATGATACGTGGAGCGATGAAACATTTGCAGCTGTGGGAGGGAAAAAAGGGAGATTAGTCTTTAAAAAGAGACATTTTAGAGAACAATGGGTAGACTCTTTCATGGTTAACCAAGTTGTTAACATTACATAGCACATGTGCTTTCTTTACAAGGTCACATTTTGCCTCTTATATCGAGGGCCTGCCGGTATGGTGTGAGAGATTACACACGCAGGGCCGGCAGGCAACAGAATTTGGCTTGCAGGCAGACATGGTAAGCCACTGTCTTTTGGCTTCTTTAACCTTCCTAACATGTGGAAATGGTTTCAAAAAGCAGCGCCCTCATTTCACATACCAAGCACCTGTTGGGTTGGCCCTTTAAAATGGGTTGGCCATTTAAAAGGAGGTGCTGCAGTTTTCGGGTTAGCGTGCAGCACAAACCCAACTAACCACCCCACACACGCACACACACACCCCCAATTTCCTGGGACGATTGCTTCACCCCTCCCGCCACCGTGTGGCTAACAGCAGGGATGATTTCTGTTCAGCTACAGGCAAACAGCCCAGCAGGAACGGCCAGCTCTGAATGTCCCCTGAATAAAATTCCCCTATTTCAACCAGGTGACCATGAATGATATCACTCTCTTGAGGATAACACAGAGAGATAAAGAACGGCTGTTGCTTGAATGCCAGCAAACACCGGGACCATACGCTGCCATGCTTTGTTATGCAATGATTCCAGACTGCGTGCTTCTGGCCTGCCATGGTAAAGTGTCCTACCATGAAGGACGGAATAAGGCTGCCCTCCCCAGAAACCTTTTGCAAAGGCTTTGGGCGTACATCCATATATTTTTCAAATATTTTGGCATTTTGTCTTTTCGAACAGAGTTCTGATAGCACGGATTCATCTCCCCATACAGCAATCAGATCCAGTACCTCCCGTTCGGTCCATGCTGGAGCTCTTTTGCAATTCTGGGACCGCATGGTCACCTCTGCTGATGAGCTCTGAATGGTCACCTGTGCTGATCAGCTCATCACGCTGGCCAAACAGGAAATGAAATTCAAAAGTTCACAGGGCTTTTCCTGTCTACCTGTCCAGCGCATCTGAGTTGAGAGTGCTGTCCAGAGCGGTCACAATGGAGCATTCTGGGATAGCTCCCAGAGGCCAATACTATCCAATTGCATCCACACTACCCCAAATTGGACCCAGCAAGGTCGATTTCAGCCCTAATCCACTCATTGGGGAGGAGTACAGAAACCGGCTTTAGGAGCTCTTAAAGTCAGAAAAAATGGCTTTATAGTGTGGACGGGTTCAGGGCTAAACCTATCTAACGCTGCTAAATCCGACCTAAACTCATAGTGCAGACCAGGGCTAAGACAAATAGGGTATTGGCTGTGCTGCAAAGAAAACCACGACAATGAGTCTCAGAGCACAAGTCAAATGTTTGGGGTTCATGGGCCTTGAGCTGGAGGGCTAAAAATAGCATTATAGATGTTCCTGTTTGGGCTGGAGCCCGGGCTCTGAAACCCAACAAGGGTCTCAGAACCCCACTCCAGACCAAGTGGGAAAGTATATTTTTAGCTCCACCATCTGATCCCCATGCATAAGCACCGACTCCGTGGGTGCTCTGGGGCTGGAGCACCCACAAAGAAAAATTAGTGGGTGCTCTGAACCCACCACCAGCCAAGTTCCCTGCCCCACCCCTCCGCTCCACCTCCGCCTCCTCCCCTGACCGCACCACGTCCCAGCTCCTCCACTTCCATCCCAGCGCTTGCTGCTGCCAAACAGCACAAGCTCTGGGAGGGATGGAGGAGGAGCGGGAACCTGGCACGCTCACGGGAGGAGGCGGGGCTGGGGCGGAAATTTGGGGAAGGAGTCAAATAGGGGCAGGAAGGGGGCAGAATTGGGGCAGGGACTTTGGAGAAGAGGTTGGAATGGGGGCGGGACGGGGTGGGGCAGAGGTGTAGTCGGGGCAGGGCCGGTGGCAGAGGGGGGTTAAGCACCTCCCGGCGTCATTAGAAGTCTGCGCCTATGGCCCCATGAGCCCAAGAGAATTGACCCGGGTTCTGAGAATTGGTGCCATGAGTTTTTCTTTGCAGTGTAGCCATACCTTCAGATTCTAAATCTGATCTTTTATTGTCTGGCATGGGGTGGTGATAGATTAAAATAATTTTGGGCCTGATGTACAGTCCATTGAAATCCATAGGAGCCTTTCTATCAATTTAATAAGCTTTGGCTCTGGAGCATATAAAATCATTCATTTTTCTTGCACTTTCTTTGGGCTCCGCATTCCTTTTTATAAGTACTTTGGACATCTTAAAACATCCCCATGCAAAGTATTTCTTTTCAAACATCAACACTTATGAGACACAAACATCAGCTGCTCACACAACTTCTAGTAATTTAGTAATCCGATTTTAAATGGTCGTTAATAGCCATGCTATTCTAAAGGGCTTTCCTTAAGTTAATGTACTAACAAAATTAGCATGGTTGTGAGATGCCTTTATACACCAGAGGGTTATGGACATCCTCCAAAATATTTTTGAGCAATATATATTACCCAAGACGGAGTTATCAGACACATATATATGAGTGCACCAAATCAATAAAAGTGTCCAGCAAAAAGGTTAATTAAAATAAAGATTAAAATATTGAAAAGATTAAAACTCATGAGATAATGAGGTGCTGAACACTTTTAACTCACGCTGATTTCAGTAGGAGTTGAGGATACTCAACCAGGAACAGGATTGGACCCTTAAAGTGACTGCCAACTGGATACTTTGGTTGTATTACTTATTGATGCAATGCTAAATTCAGTTTTATTTCTGGGTATTTACCCTAAAATAGTAAACCAAGCCGCAATAAACTATATTCATAACATTTATTTTCAATTTAAAATTTGCAAATGACAGGTAATTATAAAGCTGATGATTAACATTTACAACTTTGGGTAGCTGTCTCCATAGATATTTTTTATCTTAGACATTATCATCTTCCTTAATGAGAGTTTTGTTTTCTGTTTATACCAGCATATACTGTACATTGATATAATCATTCAGGAATAATATAAAAACTACATCATACTGACTGAGTGTAAATGAAGATTAATGGTGCAATTAATTTACAAATATCTCCTATAAATATCTGTTCATGTGGATCGCTGCCCTCTTTGTCATGCTTATATGTTTCTTGCAGCAATTCTTAATTGATATAAACTTCCTAGCTGGAAATGAATCTGAAAAAATTGTTACCTAAGAGAAGTATCCCTCTTAGTGACTTTGAAATCTGTCTTGTTGTTTTGCTTACAATTTTTGTGTGTGTTTGTGCTGGATTAATTGCACTTGTATGGGTACAAAGCAAGGAGTTGCAACAAGGTAAGTAGTCAAGATTTAACCTTTAAAGGAGCTCTCTGGTAAGTGCTCAAACTTGGAAGCCAACTGTTGTTGTTATTGTAATTATTTTTCATGTTTCATGCTCTGCTGTGACCATTGTTGCTTTAAAAAGATTCATTACAAACAAGATATGCAAAAATTTAAACACTTCAGGCCTGATCCAAAGTTCATTGAAGTTGATGGGAAGACTCTTATTGTCTTCAGTGGGCTTTTGATCAGGCCCCTGGACTTTAATCTCAATAGTAAAGATTATAATATTTGATCAGATGTGTCAGAGGAAAAATTAAAAGCTACACTGGTTGGGGTATTTTTGTTTTCTTTTGTTTTTCATTAAAGTAGGCGGTATCATTTTTGTAAATGTCCTTTATCGAAATACCATTTTATTTGACAAGCTTCTGGCTTGGTCCTCTGAGGTACTGACTTCCATGTAGTGTTGCAGATTCTCCACGTGTCTTGGGATCACATTTTTTCAGAGACAAACAATATTACTAGTTTATGTAATACTTTGATTTCAAGTGCCATCCTGCACAGTACCTTCATCTCCCAACCTTGTGGATAGTGAGATGTGAGGGCACTCAGCTGGTAGTAGGAGGTTCTCGGCATATTGCACAGTCAAGCCCTTGATAGTCAAAGTAGGTTACTGTCACTGTCAATGCTAGTTAGTTTTTCATAGGAAAATGCACTTTCACTAAAATCAAAACAAGTCACAGGAATGTGTCAATTTCAATGACATTTCAAATGGGAAAGTGTAGAAACGAATCATTTTAACTTTCTTATTTCTTTTTAAAATACTTTTTGCAAAATCATTAGATGGGGTATGTGGCAGTGAACCTCTTTTCTTTTTTTTTTTTCTTTTTCTTTTTTTTTTAAAAGATAGGTGGGGAAACATCTAGTCTGAAGAGCCTGCTGAGACTTGGATGTGAGATAGGCACCTGGGTACCTAGACTGAGGCAGCTGTGCGCATGCTCACTAGTAGATTTGTAGGCACCGTGGGGACATGAATGGCAGAAATTTTGCTGCTCTAGAGGCTTTAGATGCCTACAGAGTTGGGCAGCATCTGGTCAGGGGGGTCAAGGACTTCACTGGTGCTGAAATGTTGGATTTAGGTGCATGAAGTGGCAGTGAGGTGTCTGTCCTTTTCTGAATCTAGCCTTTACTACCTACTTGCACATATTTTTTTTCATAGTTTATAAAGCCACAAGGGACCACTGTGATCTTCTAATCTATACCACAGGCCATAGGATATTCCTTGAATTAATTCCTGTTTGAACTTGTTTTTTATAAACTCATCCACACAATCATGTATGTTCTGATAGAAAAGGTCAGTCACACATGTCATATAATAATTCGTTCAGTGAAAGCAGTATTTTCTCAAAGGGGTGTATGTGTATATAGAAGTTCACAGAGCTTTTACTTGTAGAAAGCCAACAGGGTGAGACTTGGTGCCTGCAGTCCAAGAACTTACAAACTTTTAATGGCTCATTGCCCACCATGCTTCCCTTGTATCAGTTAGTTGCTCTAGCTGGAGGAAGCTGACCAGTCATTGCCTCTTTCAGCAGGCAATATAGTGGTTCTAGGAAGCTCTGAAATGAAGATATAATTGAAAGTAATGGGATTAGAAAAAATAGCATGGATTTAAAGATGTTAGCATTGTGAAATAGTATCCTTTAAGCAGCAGAAAAGAATCTGACTTTTCTTTTGAAACCAGTGCAACACAAAGAAAAGCTCTGAATCGAATGTGAAAGGAGAGAGTAGCAATATTTTATGATGATCTTTATTGGAAAAGTCAAATGCAACCTCTTGCTTACATCTCTACATAATTCAACACTTCCACTGTTTTGTTTTTCTTTAAATAATCCAACTGAAGTATATGGAAACAGTCATGCAGCCACAGGAACATTTAAAATACTGTCAGGAGCATCATTCAGCCCTGGTTTACAAGACAACTCATCAGCTGACTTCAAGGCTCTTGCCTTTGATATTCAACAATTGGTAAGAGTCTGTGGTTAACTCAAGAGGATATAACAGATAACATGCCATTAACTGTATTGATTTCTTAAAGGCATCTAATATCGGTTATAACTTGTTGGGAAATTTCTGACAAAACATTTTTGGAAAATGCAGATTCATCAAATATGAGATGGTTCCATCGGAAACCTGCCTGGGGATTCAGCTAGACCAGGACACTGGGGATCCCTTGGTCCCTGTCCTCAATGCCATGGCCTGGCTATCTAGGAGCCCTGGCAGCTGGTGACTGAAATTGACATGATTCTTGTCCCTTTAACCACTGTTAATTGAATAGCAGCGGTGAAACTGACAAAAATGTCAATTTCAGTCACCTCAAGGAGCATATTTCATTTAGGAAGAAAAACATGTGTGGTGTTAAAATCATAATTGTAATGTGTAATTGTGTATATTTCTAACTTGTAGTTCTTCAGAATTTTTCATATTTTTGTATAGATAAATGAAATCTATCAAGCAAGTCAGCTGAAGAATGAATATAAGAACTCTGAAGTTTTGCAGTTCAAGTGGGTATATACTGTAGTTCATAATTTTTAAATTTAAAAATCCTCATTAGATTATGAATCTCAACAGTGCCTAAAAAAGATTTTGTCTCTCAAAGGGGTCCATTGAGAACATTTCATCTCTCCCCTTCCTTTGATGAACACTATTGTGAGAAGCACAGTGTAGTTATATTCCTCCACAGTGTAGTTATATTCTTCTCAGAAGCTTTGGCCAAAGGGTGTCAAGCAATATACAGTAATTCTCTTCCACGGCCAGAAAATTGTCAAAATTTGAATGAAAAATAATTTTAAAAATCTGTAAATTTTTTCACAGAAAATGTGTTTGCCTTTTTTCAAGCTCTACTGAGCGTGCTTCATCCAGAGTGGTCCCAGACCCTGGCGGCTTAGAGAACTAGAGACAAGTTCAAGATTGAGGGACAGATCCTCAGCTGGTTTAAACTGACCTAGCACCAATGGAGATACCTCAATGTACGACAGTTTAGGATCAGCTCTTCTTGGTGGTGATAGAGATTAGGCTACTATTATAACCCAGACAGACCCACACCTCGTGCATTTTGAACAGTATAAAACATGTGGGGTATACTCTGTTTTATTAAAGGATGGTTAGCTTTATTTCCCTCATGCCAGTTATGCCACAAGCCTAACTAAACTTGAGTTCAGTCCAGTCTGCTCATGTTTCAGTGCGGCCCTGATTCAGCAGAGCATCTGCTCAGGACCATCCCTATTCACTAAACAACTTCAGGACATGCTCAAGTCCCAAACATTTCAATGTAGCTTCAAAGGTATACAGCAGAGCACTTGACCACATGCTTAGGGATGGATTGCTGAATCAGAGCCTGAGAGTTCAAAACAGGCTCAAAATCAGGTCATCAAACAATGTTCACTTGTACAGGGCAGGAGACATCAGTGCTATTGAAGCAGAAAGTAATGCTCCTGAACAATATTTGTAGGTGTACCATACATTCAGGGATTGTATCAGACAGACAGAGGAGTATGTAATTACTATGCCCCTAACAGTACTTTCTCCCACACAATCTTCCAAAATAATAAAATAAAGCATCTGATTCTCCATTACTCCATTGCAGAGTGTGTGTACAACACTGCTTTTCTGATCTAGTAGCATCATAAACCCACTCTGCATTGGCATAAATGACTACAGAGAATCAGGCTTTCAGTAAAGAAAAGAGAGGAAACCCAACACTGCATTTTCCTTTCTTTTAATACAACTGTGAGAGACTGAAATGAGACAAACAGAGAAAGAGAGAGAGAGAGGATACCAGAGCAGCACTATGAATATGTATTTAAAGAGTAGGGTATTCATATATTTGTAAAGAGCTGTTTTCTCCATTTATAAGCATACAGGAGGAGATGTTAGTGAGCATGAAATATTCTCCCACAACCATTTTCCTAATCATAGATGATTACATATCTAATATTATTTCTATTTTTATGAGCTTTAAAATAACATGGAGAGGTGTTTCATTATAGTTTCGGTCACTAACCATGGCTAGGCTATTATTTGCCAACGCTGGCTCAATCAAAGCTAGCACAGGTACATTTACCCAAGACAGAAATTACACCCCCGGAGCAATGTAGATTTACCCTAAGTGGGTTGATTTTCCTGAGGTTTGATGCTTCCTCTTCCCCTCCCCCCAATACACTCCTATTAACTTATGCCCTCTAGACATTTTATGGCAAAATAGATTTTTTTTTCCTTTTCTTTTCCTTTTGTACAGGTAAAGTGGGAGCCAACCCTCTGTGAAGTCACAGGGAGACTCCATTAACTTCAAAGGACTTTGTATCAGGCCCCTACATTCTTTGGAATAATCTCTATTCCTGTCCACTGTGCAAATACTTAAATTATTACTTTGACTCAGCAATTATTTTCTACTTGACTCTTCATAAAAAATTGTTTACCCTTTTGGGAAATCTGATTATTGTCTCACCCTTGGAACTCGGCTGAGTAACAAAGACAGCAATAAAAGCTTTTGTTTACTCAGCATGGCCTAGGGGTTATCAGAATCATTTAAGACATTAGTCTTTTAATATATTGCAAACTGTGCTCAGTGCAGTGATAAGATTAATCACCTCATATCAAAGAGTGCTGTTGAATCAGTGGCAGTCTGCTAGCACAAATACTTTGCAATAAGGGCGGTCACTGCTGTTTTTCAGCAGGGAGAGAAAATGTCCTTTTCTCCAATAAGCAACATTATATATTCAACTCAACCAAGATGTTGCTATAAGTATAGACCTGAATAACAGGGGTTACTAATAGAGCTGGGTGAATATATACATTTTCAGTTTGATAGCAGTTCTGAAAAATCAGGAGGAAATGGTTTGGGGCTGACTCGAAACTGAATTTGCGGGCAATTTTTGGTGAATCAAAAAGTCAGAAAAAATTGTTGCAGATTAAACTACACGTTGGTTTTTTTTTTCCAATTGCAGACAACTTTAAATGTTTCTTAATAAAAGCAAAAGAAATATAAGGGACTTAAGGCCACTCACAAAACAGAAGGAGGATGGGGTGCTGTCCTCCCTAATATCAAGGGCACTTACCTGGAGTGTTGGAAACTTGAGTTCATGTCTCCACTCTGGAGCAGGAATTTGAACCCAGGTCTCCTATACACCAGGTGACTGCCCTAACCACCTGGCTATTTGGTATCCCTTCAGTTTTGCCTCTTGAAGCTGTTCCACTTTGTATTCAATAGTGAACTATTCATTGGGCAAAAGAGAGAGAAAGAAACTCTCTATCTTGGTGATTAGAGTATTCACCTGGGAAGGGGGACACCCAGATTCCAGTTAATATTTTTTTTTTGAAAGTGGGACAGCTTCAAGGGGAAAGACCCAGTATCTTGGTGGTAAGGACAGCTATCAGGGGATATAAGAGGCCTTGGTTCAAGTTTCATCTCCAGAGTGGGGATTCAAACCTGGGTTTCCTACAGTCCACTTGAGTGTGATTGCTAGTGGTCTTAAGGGGATGCCACCACCACCTTCTGACTTATGGGAATGGCACCTAAGTCACCTTGTGAATCTAGCCCCCAGAATCAAACTTTCAGTTTGGACATGTCAAAATGAACCATTTTGAAATTTCTCATATTTTTTTCAAGTGAGACGATTTTCCAAAGTCGATAAAAATTCACCACGTTTTGGTTGTCACAAATCTCTATTTATTAGTGAAATAATGTTTCTGCAGAAAATTTTGCCCTGCTCTAATTACCAGGGCATCACTTTAAATGAAAGCCTGTCCCCAAAGAAATTAATGGAAGTTTTGCCATTGACTTCAGTGAAAACATGATTTCACCCTGTATTGTTTCATGCGAACAGCCCCAGTGCTTATTGAATCCACCTGTGACACAAACATACTTAACTTTGGGGTCACAAAAAGAAGTACTTTACATGATGTTTTATCATGTGGATATTTCAAGGCTATTGTCATTGTTATAAAGCCTAAAATGCGAGACCTAATCAAGACTCAGTGTGGGTTTAGCTAAACACAGGTCCTGATTCTCCTTTCATTTACACCGGTATAACACAATTGACTCCTTTGATTTAAATGGAGTTACTTTTGATTTACAGCAATGTAAGTGAAAGGACAATCAGGCTTCAAGTTTCTAAGGTGTTCAGTACTTTTTAAAAATTATCTCCCTTCACCATATCTCTAGTTGCTCATCCATTATACCCTGACAGTTTGAGTTTGGTGGATGGAACCTATTATTAGAATGAGATCCTCATTAGATTCATATATTCTATAGCCAACAGGGACCACTGTGATCATCTAGTCTAGGGATCAGCAATGTTTGGCACGCGGCCCACCAGGGTAAGCCCACTGGCGGGCCAGGGCAGTTTGTTTACCTTCCATGTCCATTTACCTGCCACAGGTATCCCTCGGCCCATGCCACTTTCTGCAGCTCCCATTGGTCTGGAGCAGCAAACCATGGCCAGTGGGAGCTGTGATCGGCTGTACCTGTGGACGCAGCAGGTAAACAAACCGGCCCGGCCCACCAGGGGGCTTACCCTGGTGGGCCGCGTGCCAAACATTGCTGATCCCTGATCTAGTCTGATCTCTTATATAAACACAGGCAACAGAACTTCACCAAAATAATTCTTGTTTGAACTAGAGTATATATCTTTTAGAAAAAAAATGTAATCTTGATTTTAAAAAAACAATATGTCAAATATGTTATTCACTTGGTATTTTGTGTAATTAACTTGTTTTTTTCTTCTGTGGTGTTTTCTGTTTGGCAGAAATGGCAGCATTATCGTAATATTCAACCTATACTTTGCACAGTGGGTATCTAATGAGAAAACAAGGAATGAACTCGTTTTAGGAACTAAAGCAAATAAAACTAGCCTTTTGCAGACTATTAACATTGATGTGAACAGCATAGAAATCACAGGTAACTATGAAAATTATTTGCTTTCTTTGAAACCTTGAAATGTAAGTCAATTGCAGACATTGGCACTCAATCCTGCAATGGCATATATGCAGGTATACAAATCCACCCATGAAAATTCCATTACAGGAGATTCCTTTACTAGCTGGCACAACAGAGGCTACATAAGTTGTAGGGAAGAAGGCCCAAATCCTCAGTGGGAGTTAGGTACCTAAATACTTTGGAAAATCTTGACCAATAGCCTGTGAGCTGTTCACAAGTGATCTCCTTTAGCCAACCTGGAAGGAGCATTCACAAACCACACTGGGAGCGATGCAGTCATCTTCACAGAAGGGTGTGTCAGTGTGATATATACGCTTTAAAAGGGAAACAAGAGGATAAAATAATGGTGGAAGCCCAGTGAAATTCCATAATATTAATCCTTTATTTATGGTGTCCATCATTTATGATACCTACCAATGTCCTTCAAGGTAACGTAATTAAGGCCCAACAATGTTATTTCATAAGTAAATGCAATTCTTTCTCCCAACATTTGGACCAAGGGTAGTGAGAGGTTCTAGTGTTCATAGAAAGTGAGATGTTCTGCTTTGCTTGTGAAGGCAGATAAGGGAAGGAAGTGGAATTTCATGTAAGTGGAAACAAACATTAAGAATGGAATTTAAAAGGATTTGATGATTCAGTTTCATTTAACCAGAAAGGAAAAACTCTGAGTTGTCAATAAGTGGATGAGGTGATTCTAAGCATCATAAATATGATTAAAAAGTGGTGGTGGGACCCTCGATACCCAGAGGGAAGAGGTGTATGAGTAATGGATAAGACCTGATCCAAAACCCAGTGAAATAAGTAGGAATATTCCCATTGACTTCAATGAGTTTCGGAACAGGCTGACAGTGAGGAAGAGAATAAAAAATTAATTTGAATCCCTTGAAGTGGAAGTTGATTAACTCACATTTTTAACCTTGTTTGAGACACTATTAAGTAGCTACTGATTGCCTTCATAAGGGGAGAGAGACATCTGGTGGATAAAGTTTCTTACACTCTATATACTAAAGGCACATTTCATGCTAGGTGCTTTAGGTATTCAATGACTAAATTCAGAGCCATGACATCATTATTTATCTTGACTATTTGCACCATCTAGAAGTTTGTTTTTTTTTCTATAAAACAGCACATCATTGTGGGAAATGATTGACCACTATATCCCAGAAATTCTGTAGAAGAAAATTATGAACTGAAAGGGTGATATATCTACTTGTGAGCTTCGGAGTAGCCAAACTTTTGTTGCTGTGAGAGATTAACAGGTCTGACTTAAAATGAGATAACAGCTGTGTATTCCTCCAGGACTACTGCAACAATATGATATCAGTAATTGAACATCCAATTAATCATTAGAATGAAAATTGTACATAGCACTTTAACTTCCTAAAGCTCAACATACTATAGCAAGAAAAGTCTCATCTCCATTTTACAGATGAGGAAATTGAGGCACAGAGGTGAAGTGATTTGTCCATCATCCCACAGCTTCCATAGTGATAGAAAGTAACTTTCTTTTTGGAAAATTGCTGCCATACCACATTTTAATTTCAGCTCATTTAACTGATCCAAATATTGTCTTATGCGATGCAGGTGCCTCAAGGAGTACTGTGATATAAATGGTAATATGACTCAAGATGGCTGCTTGAAAAGATATGTCCCTTCTGACAGTCACAGATGAGTCCCCATGAGACCCCAGACACACATTCTCTATAAAATCCTTCTTGAAGAGGAGAAGGAATAGAGATTGAGGAGCCTGTGTGCATGAGAGAGAGTTGGGAGAAAGGGCTTGATGTGGAATGGTAATCCTTGGTGAGCTTGCAGAGTGGGAGGAAAAGCTGCAAGAGAGGTAGGATATTCACCAGGAGAGAACTGGAAAATTTCAGATGGCTCAGAGGAACATTCAAGTAAAAAATATTTGAGGTATTCCTACACTAATGTGAAACTCCAAAATACTTTATACAGAAAGTTTACACTTAACTTGATTTTGTTCCAACAGCTCCTGAAACTCTGACTACAAGCCCACCTCTATCATCATCAGGTCAGTACTTCTTGTAAATGAAAACTAGCTTGTGTGCCCAAGTAAGGTACAATAACAAATGTAGGGCCAGATATTCATCCTGTGTGAATTGGCATAGCTGCATTGACTTCATTGGAGATGCACTTCAGTACAGCAACTGGGGAGCTGGTCAATAAAGTGATATGTCACCTGAAGTAATACCCTAGATAATCTAAGACGCTTGGATTTGAACTCACCTATAATGAGGAGACAAACTTTTGTATTTTGTATGGAAGTCCTTGGAGTCTAGTGATTTAAACCAGTCTGGAAAAAAAATAAAAACAAGCATAAATCTTTGCCCACCCATTGACTCCAAACAAAAACTTTGTAAAGATTCAGATTGGTTTAGATAAGGCCAGAGCTATCCATCCTTATGTTATGAGAGATGGTTAGTGCAACAACTTTCCTAAGCTTTGATTCCATTCTCAATGGAAATCTTATGGGGAAAGGCACACTTAGGTTTCGCTGGACACGGGGATGCTGCCACAGCTGCTGGGCCTTACAAATTTAGAATCAAAGGTGAGCAATTAAAGCCAGTTGGAAGAGGCTCAAAGGGAGAGACTGAGTTTCCAACACTGCATGCAATTGTAATGAGAGAAAATTGTACCCTAAATGATCAATCACTATGTACACACAAGCATCCTTGTTGTTAACTACACCACACACTTTGCACCTGATTTTCAACTCAGGTCTGTTCTTCCTCCAAAAACAAAGCCTCTATCTCTTGAGCTGAAAGATGCTCTTCATTGGCTGTGATAACACATCTTTTTTTGAGATGAGATGATCACACTGAGGTCTTGGCAATAGTACATACGCACAATAACCAATACCTTAATCAGCAGCCAAGGGCCTATGGTAGAGGAAGAAGGTGCTTTGGGAAGAGTTGGGTAAGAAGAAAAAAGTAGACTATTGTTAGAAAGGTTAGGAGGAAGGTGTTGATGGGATAACCAACAGATAAGCACCCAAACTTTTCAGATTTTTTTTGAGAACCATCAAAAAAGTAAATCTACACACTAGAGTGTTTACAGATATAGATTAGAACTAAACTAAGGGTTATCTCAACTATGTTTTGTTCTAGCAGAGCCTGCGAATCTCACTACAAGTCCCCTTCCATCAGCTTCAGGTCAGAACCTTTGCATATCATGAGAATACAAGATAATGCTATTGTTTGTTAATGGAAGAACCTGGTATCTACCTGAAGTCTCTCTCTCTCTCTCTCTCTCTCTCGGTTTGCATGCATACACAAATATATGATGAGATTAGCTTAATAAATCATGAGATTTAAAAATAACATATGTTGGATTATTTAATGTTATGTTATGAATTGTTGACCTTTTAAAGTTAACATTTTCAAGCTTTTCTACAAAGCCAGGAGCAACAGAAACTTAACTATTTAGAAAATCAAAACTGAGATTCTCACCTGACTCCAGGAGCTGGAGTTTTGAGACTCATGAGAGTCGGTGGCTTTGCTTGACGCTGGACAATGTCAGAGTAGCAAATATGGGCTTCTTTAAAGCAATAATTAACACTTTTCCAATAGTGGGAAGATTTTTATTAGGCCTTTAAGGGATAGGAAAAGTGCTCCTGAAATGTTTTAATCTTGAGGTTGGTTTGTTTATATAAATTCAGAACCACTCACAACAAGCAAGTCTTCAGTTGGTAACTTAAATATAGTGAAAAGGTTGTTATTTTACATAGAAGACTTTGGTATCCATTCACTTGTACAAATTATGGGCCTGAGCCTACAAATACTTCATACATAGACTTTCTATTGACTGAAAAGGGAGAGCCATGCACAGAGCAGACCTTTCAAGATTGGGCCCTAAACACAAAGGATATTATATAGTATACGGTGTTGGATTAATAGAGCTATTTTTGCAAATCGTGGACTACAGGGGATATTTTGAAAAGCACAAATTACAGTCAGGTGCTTAATTCCCACTGGCTTTCAGTGGAAGTTTTGTACCTATCTGCCTGTAGTAGGGTGGTCACCCGCTCCTGCCTGGAAGGACTTAAAATGGTCCTGGGAGAGGGCCGGGGCTGGGAGCCTTAGGCTGGGCTGATTGGGAGGCAGCCTCAGATATGGCCACGCCCCAAACAGATTCAGCTGACCCTATAAAGGGGCTGCTGGGCTGAAGCTCAAGAGACTCTCTCTAGCTTCTGAGAGGGAGGGACATGGCTGCAGGGACCTAAGCAGAGTACCTAGATTAGAGCAGGGCTGGGGAAGGGCCTAAGGAACTAGGGAGCTCCAGCCAGAAAAGCCCCAGGCTGCGGCCTAGCATTAGGCCCAACAGGTACTGGGGCTTCAGGGGACAGCCCAAGGTGAGACAGAGGCAGCAGGTCCAAACTCAACCTTGCCTGTGATGAGTGGCTTATACTGCAGTCTGCCCCAGGGTGTTGGGGGCTAGCTGGTGACTGGCAGGAGCCTACGACTGAGGCGAGGTAGGGATAGGGGGTGGGAGGTCCCCCAGGGAGGGGAGACCCTGCAAGTGAGGGGTTACTGCCAGGGGTCAGCACCCCAGCATACAAGGGGCACCAGGTCCAGGAGGGACACGAGGGCCCGGTGTAAGCGGGACAACGGCCTGAAGAGGGCGCTCCAAGGCTGGAAGTGGAGCTAATTCCCAGGACACCAGCAGGAGGTGCCGCAGGGTTGAGTCCCACCTTTGAGCCATGTGTACCTTTGAAAATATTTCCCAGAATCATTAATTAGTGCAAAGTATGAGAAACACAAATGCATTTCAGATATGTCTAAGCATCTGCAATTTTTACATGTACAGTAGCAATTTATACTCCTCTATGGATTGTGATTTAGAGGTAATTTGTTTTTCAGTCTTAAAATAAAAAAAAAGAAGCATTTTCAAACAAAATACCAGTTTTCTTATGCCCAGAAGATAGCAGTACAGTTTGTTTTTTTGAATAGGAATAAAAATGGAATTGAAGGTATCTTTTGTAAACACAACTCTCTTATTGCCTATTAATTTCACTCAAAGCATATCTCTGGATATTTGGTGTAGTTTTGTTCGTGTTTTTTTCATTGTGTCTAGAAATGTACTAAGTTCAAGCATCTCACCAAGGTTTGTGATCATTCCCTTTGCTGATAAGTCAGTGAAGAGTTAGAGTTGAATGGTATGTTTAAGGTTCTTCTACTTATCCTTGGTGGTTGTTGTGGAGAAAGTTGGAATTCCCATTTCACATTTGCAGTGCCCTGTCCAACATTCTTATTCTGCATAAAACAGGCTATGATATAAAGGCTATGAAGTGTATGGCCTATTGCTTGAGTGCAAATGGCAGATTTTCTTTCTTACACCTTCACTTTGTATTGCAAATATTTTATTTACAGGGTTGTTGCAAAGAAGCTAAATTAATTATTTGCAATTGGGCTTCACTGCAGAGGATGTAAGGATGATTCCTACACAGAAGTCATTCTTTTTTTAGATAAAAATCTGAGGAACTGTCTCAAACTGAGGTGTCAGTGGAGGAGGTTTTGAAACAAATTGATTATTTAAACAGTAATAAGTCACCAGGTCAGATGGTATTAGGGTGACCAGATGTCCCGATTTTACAGGAACAGTCCTGATTTTGGGGTCTTTTTCTTATATAGGCTCCTATTACCTCCCACCCCCTGTCCAATTTTTTCACATATTCTGTCTGGTCACCCTAGATGGTATTCACCCAAGAGTTCTGAAGGAACTCCAATCTGGAATTGCAGAACTACTAACTGTGGTATATAGTCTATTGTTTAAATCAGTCTGTCTACCAGATGACTGGAGCAGGGCTAATATAACAGGTTTTTTTAAAAGGCTCCAGTTGCAATCCTGGCAATTACAGGCTGGTAAGCCTAACTTCAGTACCAGGCAAGCTGGTTGAAATTATAGTATAGAATAGAATTACCAGACACATGGGTGACAACAATATGTCAGGGAAGAGTAAATATGGCTTTTGTAAAGGGAAATCATGCTTCACCAGTCTATTAGAATTCTTCGAGGGTGTCAACAAGTATTCCGACAAGGGTGATCCAGTGTTATAGTGTACTTGGACTTTCAGAAAGCTTTTGACAACGTCCCTCACCAAAGGTTCTCAAGCAAAGTAAGCAGTCATGGCATAACAGGAAAGGTTCTTTTATGGATCAGTAACTAGAGATAAGAGATAGGAAACAAAGGGTAGAAATAAATGGTCAGTTTTCACAGCAGGGAGAGGTAAATAGCCAGGGCCCCCAAGGATCCATATTAGGACCCATGCTGTTCAACATGGTCATAAATAGTCTGGGAAAGGGGGTAAACTGTGAGGTGGCAAAGTTAGCAGACAATACAAAATTTCTCAAGATAGGGAAGTCCAAAGTGAAGATTTACAAAGTGATCTCAGAAAACTGGGTGACTGAGCAACAAAAGGTGAAATTCAGTGTTGATGAATGCAAAGTAATGCACATTGGGAAAAAAAACCCTAACTGTACACACAAAATGGTAGGTCTAAGTTAGCTGTTACCTCTCAAGAATAGTTCTGTGAAAACATCTGC
This sequence comes from Lepidochelys olivacea, assembly GCF_965140295.1. Taxonomy (NCBI): domain Eukaryota; kingdom Metazoa; phylum Chordata; order Testudines; family Cheloniidae; genus Lepidochelys; species Lepidochelys olivacea. The sequence continues at coordinate 176,546,398 of NC_140411.1, forward strand.
TCAGAGTGCTGCAGCAGTCAAAAAAGCTAACAGATTGTTAAGAATCATCAGGAAAGGAATAGATTATAAAACAGAAAATACCATAATGCCACTATATAAATCAATAGTATACCCACACCTTGAATACTATGTGAAGTTCTGGTTTCTCCAGCTTAACTATATATAATTACAATTGCAAAAGTTGCAGAGAAGGGCAACAAAAATTATTAGAGGTATGGAATAGCTTCCAAATGAGGAGAGATTTAAAATGCTGGGACTTCATTTTAGAAAAGAGATGACTAAGAGGGGATATGATAGAGGTCTACAAAATCATGAATGGTGTGCAGAATGTGCATAATGAAGTGTTATTTACCCCTTCACATAACAAAATCACCAGGGGTCACCCAATGAAATTAATAGGCATCAGGTTTAAAACAAAGAAAAGGAAGTACTTCACTCAATGCATGGTCAACCAGTGGAACTCATTGCCAGATGTTGTGAAGACCAAAAGTATAACTGGGTTCAAACAAGAATTAAATTAATTCATGGATAGGTTCATCAATGGCTATTAGTCCAAAATAGTCAGGGATGCAACCCCTTACTCTGGGTTTCCTTAAACCTGTGATTCTCAGAAGGTGGAGGACAAGATAGATCACTGTCAAGATTATCAAGATAGATAATTGTTCTGTTCTGTTGATTCCCTCTGAAGCATCTGCCACCAGCCATGGTCAAAAGACAGGATACTGGGTTAGAGGGACCATATATCTGATCAAGTGTGGTCAGTCTTATGTTCTTATAAGTATTTTGCCCCTTTTTTCTTAAGTCAGATCTTTTCCACCTTCACTCATATGCATTTACTAACAAAAGCAAAAACAAATGTACGTAGAACTGAGTGATTACCCTTCTCCTCACCTCTATCCCGTGAGGTATGTACTTCCAGGATGCTTATCCAAAATGTCTTTATGGTTCAATCCTGCTCCATTGGCAGAATTTTTATTCACTTAAATGGGGTCAGGACTGCACTCTTTGGCCCTGATCCAACAATTAGACCCATGTGGAGGGACACTTACACCCTTGGGCAGTGCTGTTAGTGTGACTCTATACAGACTTAAGGGTCCACCCCCAGGGAGCTGATTGCAGAATCTGGGCAGAGAATTGTACAAAAATAGATTTTTTTCCTCAGAGATTTATAATATTACTAAAATTTGTCCTTTAAAGGGCTTTTTTATTAGTGCTGTTCAAAATGTGAGAATTTTTTTTCCATGACAAATTTTAAATTCTTTATGAAATGATTGAAGGTGAAAAAAATGAATTTCCAATTGAGTCAAATAAAAATGATTTTTTTTCATTTTGCAAAAAAAAGTGATAAAAAGATTTCCACCAACCCATCCTTTTGAGCTTAGTTCTAACAAGAAGTGAATGTTCAGTTTTCATATTTCTGAACTTATTCACCCTTCTGTACTAATATTCACCTTTCAGGTATTATTTATTGACTCAGAGGATGTAAAAAACCATAAGCAAGTTAGACATACCACTCACATAATTGTTGTGTAATCAGGTTTGTGATGGAGTCCCAAAGGCAAGTCAGTTCTCCTTTCTAATATAATTTTATTTTTCCCCTTTTCTTTTTTCAATTATTATTTCAGTGATATGTTTGCCTCCTGAAGAACCTTGTGCTGATGCCATAAACTGCATAAGTAAAGACTTATTTTGTGATGGAGTACCAAACTGCCCAGATGGTTCAGATGAATCTGAAAAAATATGTGGTAAGAATGTAAAGCTCTGAATCAATCTTTAAATCTGCTTGTACTTGTCAATATATTAAGCAGTAAAAGTATCTTCCAAACCAATCCCACTAGAAGTGAAAAATAGAATTCAAGAAGATAATTTACTCTTTAAGAAATGTATGAAACTATAGATTAGCTTGATATTTTTATGAATATTTGTATGCTTTAATGCTGAAGCAGCATAAGCCAGCTCTATTCATCTAATGGAAAAGCCGTTGTCAAATAATTTACCAATGATATCCAACATTGTGCTATCAAATGATGTTGCTATGCAGCTGCAGAACCACATATGCCATCTCCAGAATGCATTAACCTTAATTTCTTGGTGGAACCAGTACAAAGATGTCCCTTGTGATAGTTGATAATGGTATCCTACTTCAATCTGATGTTCTTCCATTGCTCACTGTTCTCAATTAGCTTTTAATACTGTTGACAGCGGGATTCTACTGCACTGAGGCAATTTATAGGTCTCTCTTTATTATCTTAAACCTGGTTTCCATCTTACTAGAATGTTTGCAATGGAACTGATCAAATATTACCAAAAATGACTCAGGAACATCTAAAGAATAGGTCTGACCTCAAATGGTGCTGAGCCCCTTCTTCAAATTGTTGACTGCTCTTGTTATGTGCTAACTGCACCTCTGACCCCTTTCTTGTCTCTCTGGTCCCTTGCCTGTACCTGTCTTCAGGTGGAATCTCATTCTTCTCCTCACACTTAGCTCAAAACCAAGTTATACTCCCTTCTGGGAACCACCACTTATCACTCTGCAGGTCCGTCAGAGTTTTGGACACTTGAGTTTCCTCCTTTTGGAAACCTATGACCAGTGTTAGTGACCTTCTTGGGGAAAAAATGTAGTTCTTTTACAATTGGAACAAAGCACTAGAGAAAAAAAGCCGCCACACATACTTAAATCTCTTGTAATCTTGCACTTCACTACAAACTTAGCCAAATAAATTTCATTCCAGCCATCAATTCCCATTAAATCAGTGGAAGTGAAAAGGAATTCAGGAGTTTGCGTAATTGGGCCTTTGACTCAGAAAAAGTTTGATGCAATAGCACCTGCCAATGATTTAGCTAAAGTTTGTACAGCGGTCTGAAGCAGTACATAAATATTCCACGGTATGTGTAATACAAAGTATTCTACCTGCAACATTTAAAGAAATAAACCAATCATTTTTTATGGTTAACAGTAATTGCATATTTTTATTAGAATAAATAACACTTTTTCATAGCATCATAAAAATGCAGGGCTGGAAGGGACCTTGAGAGTCATCAAGTCCAGCTCCCTGCCCTGAGGCAGGACCAAGTTTGCTTGTGAGGTCAGTTTTGCTCACAGATTTTGCTTATGTTTTGTAGAGAACTAATAGAAACACTTGTAAAATAAGGGAGAATTCAGTGAAATCTTTGACTGCTCAGTTCCTTTGAAAAATCAGAACATTATTTCTTACTTAAAGCAACATTTATTTAGATTGCATTGAATATATAAAACTGAGTCCAAACTTGCCTGGGTCTTTAGGACAGAGATGATGTGCAATTATGTCACACAGAAGCTTGATGTAGAGTATTCACAAAGCAAAATCCAGAAGTTACAGCCTGCTCTAGGGAGTTACTGGTGGTATCCTTTTCCTTTTCATTTGTGCTGGTGGATCAAGCATCCAACCTATTCTTTTCAGTTCACATTTTCACTGAAAGCTGTTCTTCACAACCTGGGGGAATATAAAAGTCTGGTTTCAGGATAACATGTTATTCAGCCCATCACCCTTATTTTAGATTTTGAATCTTAAATCTTATGCTCAAAAGTAAAGAGCTTTTCCAGGCTTCTATATTTAGGCTTCTTAGCAACATTTGCAGAGCCAGTGTACAGAAAGGCAATAAGCAATGTGCACATTTGGGAGAGCTGCCAAGTTTTCTACGTCTTTGATTTTTCACTCCTGTCCCATCCCCCAGAGTGACTTAATACAGCTGTATAATAGCTAAAGTTGTCTGGCTTTTCAGAAGTGCCACAGAGTTTTACAATGAGATTTACAGACAATTTATAATTCTTGTTCAAGTTCTTTGGCACACAAAATGTGCTATTTCCCTTTAAACAACTTAAACAACTAAACTACTTGATTCCTCCTCTCCTCCCCCCAGTTTATTTCTCCCTCTAGTATTACTGAATTTAGCATATGCTAGAGATGTATAGATACATTACAGGAAAGGTGAAATTCTAACCGTTTCTTCCTGCCTTTGACAAACTGTAGTGAAATCCATAAGCTTTTAAGCAGAGATTCAGACAACGGATGATGAAAGATACATTCATTTTCTAGTTTTATCAATAAAATTTCCATGAAATATTTCTTTCTGGCTGTGCTATGGGCAGCAACAGCAATAGGCAATACTGAAGGGCAGTTAGAAATAGTACTTAAGGGGTCTCCAGAGAAGTAGGGAAAGCCTAAACTATTTTTATTAATTAATTTTGTTGGAAAAGCAGCCATGTAGCACATCAGTCTAAAGAGAGGGAGTTTGGGCGCTCAGCACTTGGGGGCATTATTTTTCATGACGGGCGCGAAGACCCCTGTTTTTGTCTACCATAATAAACCTACTTCACAGCATCGCTACTTTGCTAACAGAGATTAACCTACGTTAGCAGTGAAGAAATAAACCTTCATCGACAAGTAAAGGCTCTGCACATGAAACAGATGGGCTGGATCCTACTCTTTTGAAGTTAATGTGAGTGTTGTCATTGACTTAAATGAGAGCAGGATTAAATCCTAAATGCACCCAGCCTCCAAGACAAGTGGTTGGAGCTGTCCAGATTCTCGCGGGGTGGAGAAGCAACAAGAGCAATTTCTAGGAAACCCCACACTGGACCAAAAGGTCCTTCTTCTGTCCCAGCAAGGGAAGCAGCTGGAGCTACCCAGGGGCTCCAGCAATGCAACAGAAGAAGTCAAAAGAACAGCTCAGACTCTGCCTTACCCTGACCCGAGGTGCCTCCTTTCTCTGCAAGGGAAGTAGTTGAAGCAATCTGGAGTCACCGGTGAGGAGGCTAGGGAAATCCAAAGGGACAACACCATTAGCCCTGTGCCAGTACCTTTAAACACTAACTCTTTGTGACTGTTTGGGGAAATCTCCTGCTTGGATAAGTGGATTTATGTTTTAATGCTCTTGTGTTGTGTAGCCCTCTTACAGTCAGTAAGATCTGTGATGGGGAGGGTTGGATTAGGGGCAGATAGTGTGAGAGAGCAGATAAAGGAAAGGGGGATGGGAGACCAGCAAAAGGGAATTGTTGAACAAACAAAGCACATGCCAAACTTTGCCTTAGTCATTATGGGGTGATAACTCTACGAAGCTGGCATCTATTTTGCTACACATCTATAAGAAAATACCACACCTTTGTGCACTTGATAAATTTAGCACATTATTATTATTAATAATGGGGTAATAGTCACATCCATATTAATAAAGACAAAAATATCTTACTAACAATATATAACTTCTTATGATCTGTATCAAATTGAGCAACTTTCTCTTGCTCCCTGAGTAATATGTGGCATTGCATTTAAAATATAGTAGCTGTCCATTTTTCAAGTAAAATATCTAAATGGTAAATGGAAAGCATAGGGAAAAACATTTATGTTATTTTAAAAATAAGACTACCCTAATGATCAGTGTCAGTGAGGATACAGGAAAAGTATTTAATGTTAGATTTGGACAATGCCTCTGTTTTAGCAAAAAATACCCTATGGAATTCAAAATGTGCAAATGTAAAACTTTGTCCATTTTCATGTTCTTACTGGGCTTTTTGCATTTGTGTTTTTGGTTAAATTCACTGATTTTTAAAAAAGGTGTGAACCACATCCTTCATGAGCTCCAGGATGAATGAGCAGTAGGAAATATGAACTCTGAAGGCAAGATCCTGTGTCTATGTGAATGCACTTAATAATAATAAAACAGGGAAGGAGAATACAAAAAATGAATGGCTAGATAAGCAGTGTTGTCTCTGACTACTGTACAATGTTTTCCATAATATGTCAGTGAGACAAAAAAAGTCAAGCTTGTACTGTGAAATCATACAGTTATAGGAGTTAGAAATAGGAAAGATCTATTGGGTCATTTAGCTTATCCCCCTGTCAATGCAGGACTGTTCCCTATAATACATTTTACAAATTGTGGATATAAGTCTGTTTCTGAGCCCAGTTTCATTCAGGCAATACCTTCAAATTTCATATTGTACTATGGCAAATATTAATGATTATTTCTTTACAGCTACAACTTGTGATGGAAAATTTATGTTGACTGGCTCCTCTGGATCTTTCCACTCTATTAATTATCCAAAGCCTTATAATTCAAACATTGTTTGCCAATGGATTATACGGTAAGTAGCTTCAAAACATGTTGTTTCCTAGCATCTATTTGATTGTAAGGTGTTCTCATTTCCTGTATATCAGAACGTACTCCCTGTGTTTTGTATTCCCTGTTAAGATGTTCATGTAAAATGTACAATAGAAATTTCTTCCATTTATGTACACAGCTTTCTTTAAAACAAGGCACAAACTTCAAGAGTCAAATATACCATCAGTTTTTTCACTTAAGATATTTGATGCATGAGGTGGTAGGGATGGTGTGAGAAACCTCGGGTACTCACTTTCTATATATGTAAGTACTTGTCTGCTCTGGATAATTTGGATGTATTACCACTCAGTTGACTCTCCATTCCACAGAATGTTATCTTTCATAAAAATATTACTGGAAATATTACCTTCAAAGCAATAGTTTTAGAAAGAGATAACTGTTGTTGACGAGCAGGATTTTCAGATGTGCCTAAGTGACTTAGGGGCACAAGTCTCTGCTGGAAGTCAATGGGACTTCTGTTCCTAAGTCACTTTGGCCCAGCTCTTCAAAGATTTTTAGACACTTAACTCCCACTGATTTCAATGGGACTTATGTGCCTAAATATCTTCAAGGATCTGGGCCTTAGGTGCTTCTGAAAATCCCACTCTATGCCAACTAGCACACTCAAAAGTACTTTGAGAAGCAAAGGTTCTTGTAATGTCTTTGTAAAATGGCAGTCTTGTGATCCTCATGTACCCAATGAGGGTGATTAATTTGGGAGTTAGACACCCAATTCTCACTGAAATTCAGTGACAGTTGGGATCCTAAATCACACAGGCTCCTTTGAAAGTCCCAGTTTTTGAGGTTGTTCTGGCAGGGCAGGTACTTAACTTGCCCATTTATCTCAACTAGTCAGCAGTGTATTTAAGTCTTCTGTTTTCCTTTTTATAAACACATTCATCACTCTCCAGCTTCTGATATCTGCAGTGCCATTCACTGATAATTGCTGGCAAACACTAATTATCAGTTATAGTAGATATTATATATTAAGGGTCAGGTGAAACTTCGGGGTAGGCAAGACAAATCAGACTCCTGAAAGGGCCACAGTAGTCTGGAAAGGTTGGGAACCACTGATCTAGCGATTTTGGACCAAGATTTTCAAAATTGGGTGACTAAAATAAGGCACCTAAATAAGTAGCCTGAGCACCCAACAGCTCTCAGTGACATCAGTGGAAACAGGTAGGTACTCAGCACTTTTAACAATCATGTACCTAAAAAGGGTTTAGGACCCAAACTGTAGCCACCTAATTTTTAAAATATAGGCCTTGGTGATGAATTTACCCAATTTAAACACATGAAATAAATTATGGCCCACATACCTACAAAAATGGAATAAGGCATAAGGCCCCTATTAGAGTCATTGGGGCTCTGCCTGAATGAAAGTACCCCTCTGTGATGGGGTGTCCATCCCAGACAAGGCTTGAAGGGGTAAGGTTGGCTATCAGGGCCAATGTGCTTCCCAGGCAGCACCTGGAGGAGGAAGCAGGGACCAGGAATTAATTAGGCAAGGCTCAGCTGAACAGGAACAAGCAGGGCCTGCGTAAAGCCCAGGAGCTGAGAGCAGAAAGGGGATACGTGGAAGTAGGCTCTAGTCACTCCCTGGAAGAAGGAAGGTGTGTTTGGGGGTATAGAGATAAGTAGCCGAAAGTTACTTCCTAGGAAGGAAGGAGGTGTGTGGCTGACAAACCCAGAGAAGGGGGTAGAGTCAAAAGGTAAGGAAAGTCTTTGGGAAAAGGCAATAAGATCCAGGGTGGAGCAGAGCTTGGCAGCTGACTAGAGGGTCCCTGAGCTGGAACCCATAGTAGCGGATGAGCCTGGGTTCCCCTGCCAGCCAATGGGGAAGTGTCACAGACCAGGCAGTAGTGAGTAGACTCCCTTGGACAGTTTGCCTTGAAAGACTTTGATGCCCCAGAAAGGGAGGTCCAAGACACAAAGAGGAAGCTGTAGCTGCTGATGTAAGAGGGGCCACAAGGTGAAAGAGGACGATGAGTGGGGAGACCACCACAGGTGGGGACAGCACCTGGAAGGAGCTAATCCCCAGAACAGCCAGGAGGATGCACCCCTAGTGGTGAGTGAACCCCATGACATCATCCCACAAAGGTCAGAGTAGGTCTGGATGAGAATGCTTTCATATTAAAATACTCCCATGTCAGTAACCTGAATCAAAATCATCCCATCAGTTATTACTAACAATAATACCTAGCCTTTATATAGTAGCTCTCTAACACTTCTCCGTCATGAAGTGATGAGATTGTGCTGCATAGTGAATTGATAGATAAAGGAGCATCACAGATAACATGCAAACATAAGAGGAAGTGTCCTGTATCTAAGGGTTAACCTTTGGATGCCACACCCTCCGGTGTAGTTGAGTCAAAGGCCTTTTAAAGGTTCATCTACTATGTCCAACATTACAGTAATGATGCATCAAATGTGTGTAGCTACATGTTTCTCAATGGGAAAAATAATTGTCTAGTTTTATTCTTCAGTTCTCTGCCTTAGAAAAGCCTAAGTACTCACAATGAAAGCCTGAAAAGATCAGCTGGGTATCTTCTAACTCAGACACTTGTCTTCCTTCAGGGTGCAATTGTTTCTTTGGGGAATCTTTTGAATTTTTCAGTCACCAATGGGATGCATTTTATGTTGTTCTTGTTAGAAAATATTTATTTAAAAAAATCAACCTGCAGCACAACCAAGTTTGATCTTTTTCCATCCTTTCCTTCTCTACTAAGTAACCAGAAAGTTCAGCAGTGACCCCTGATAAAAGATGTTTTCTGTGTTCCCTTTTCTAGTTGTTTCCTTAATAAAGATATAATTTCATCTTTTTTTTACCTAAAGCATAAAAATAACATGATGGCAACAGTGTGGTCAATTTCCCTCCATCATATTTAATTACACAAGCAGTCCTCCCCCAGTGTATTTATTTTTCACAGCATTCTTCATCTTTTCATTTTCATAAATATATATATTTATGTTTGTATCTGTGCACAGCCACAAAAGAAAAATAAAAAGGATTACAAGCTGTATGAAACCTTGTTCCATGTGTATCTCCTAACTGGTTATGACAGGCATGTTGCTTTCAAATCTGTATTTGGATTTCCGCTGGGAATCACAACCACAGAGAACAACAAATCCATGGTTCTGTTGGAATGATTAATTGATTTTGGCAGTGGACTTATGGATCTTGGACCACCATGTATTTCTGATGGGGAGAGTAGAGAGAGAATCATTTAGAAAAAATATGGAGAATGTGATGGAGGGGGAGGAATAGGATGCAGCACTTGTGATATTGAACTGATGCAACAGACTGCTGTGCAACGCTTAGAAGTGAAGACATAGAGCCAACTCATAGGTTGGACAGCTCCGGTTCTCCTGAACTTAAATTGTGGTTTTGGAACAAGGAGGAAGGTAGCATGGACTAAGTCATAGATTCTGAAATCCTTTCTCTTGTTGATTATTGAAATGCTCCACAAAAGTTCATTTGACTTAAATGAAGCTACTTGGGAATTAAAGTGATACTCATCATGAGCCAAGTATCAGAAGAGGGCCACAAATTAGCAACCAGTTTAAGAAAAAGAGCTACCCATTTCTACCTCTGATTCCAAATTATTAGAAGGTTCAAACCCTGAAGTGCATGTTTTATGTATGTAAGGAATCTGTAGGCTCTGGTAGTAACCAAGGTTATGAGTTATCACTATATAAGAATTTGCCCAATCATTAACACCTCTTAGAAAAGATAGAACAAATGGCCAAGAGAATAAAAACTCAAGGTCTAACACCTAGGTTTCTTCAATAGTTTGAGAAAAATCAGAGTAACATAAGAACATAAGAATGGCCATACTGGGTCAGACTAAAGGTCCATCCAGCCCAGGATACTGTCTACGGATAGTGGCCAATGCCAGGTGCCCCAGAGGGAGTGAACCTAACAGGTAATGATCTAGTCATCTCTCTCCTGCCATCTATCTCCACCCTCTGACAAACAGAGGCTAGGGACATCATTCTTTACCCATCCTGGCTAATATCCATTAATGGACTTAACCTCCATTAATTTATCCAGTTCTCTTTTAAACCCTGTTATAGTCCTAACCTTCACAAGGAGTTGCACAGGTTGACTGTGCCCTGAGTGAAGTTGCTGTAGCCTTTTGCAAGAGTGTACCGCTGATGGAGCTAAAGAGACTTCCCCTTTTTCCTGTCTGTGAATGAATAAATGAGTGAATGAAAAATGTATTTAACATCAAACATTGATATTATATGATGTGCCAGATACAGCAGTGAAATAGGAAACTGGATTAAATCTAATATTATGATTAATATGTATATAAAAGGAAAGGCAACTATAGGTGATACAGTTTTGGGCAAAATATTGAAGACTTTAGTGACAGGGTTTATTCATGGGTGGTATTGTTATGAAAGAAAGTGGTTGTGTTCATACTGATCAATTTTAGCTTAAGTGATAAAATAAGCCTAATGATTGCAATCAAGCATGCTTATGCTGTCAAGCTAGTGAAATACACCTGCAGTGAGAGAGACAATAAATAAAAGAAATTGAAACCAAATAGTGAGTTTATAGGGACACTTGAGCACAGAGTAGAATAATCAGAAATGTAACTGGTTATATATAATGCATGGGCTCAGCTCAGCCATACATACCAAGGTCTCACCATTGTTGTTGAAAGAAGAACAGAAATGGAAGATTTATACCGCTGTTTTGACCTGTTGGAGAACAACAGTTCTTGAACTGATTTGCATTGTATAATGGACTGTTATAACAAGTTTAAAGAGTATCAAAGAATATGGAGGGACTTTGTATAAATGATATGAACTTTGGAGATTTCAGTGGCTAGCAGAGAGTTGCTGGAGAAGCTGCAACTTGAGCAGGCATAACTGCAAAACTAGTGAAGCTAGTGTTCAAGATACAACTCAAGTTGGTTGCACCAACAGCTATGACCTAACTTGCTGTACACAAACTGGTGTAACAAAGCATTTTTTCATAAAGTGCCTGGAAAATCCCAATCCCAGTTGCAAGAACTCAAAAGCTTATGTCTTGTTCCCTGAGAGGATGATGAGAACTCTTATTTTGGTTGGCCATTTCTAATATTCAGAAGTAGTATGGGTCACCATCTGATTGGTCCATTCCAGCACCTCCAAGAAAAGGATAAAGTTGAACCACCCAGCAGAAATGGGATCAAAGGGCCTATCTCTTTCAGTACATCACTTCCTGAAAGCCAAAGACCTCTGGACCAGAGAAGACTAAGGTCCTGGACCAGCCACCAAGGACTCCTCCTGGTGACATTAAGTATCTCTCTCAGATAGAAGTCATTAACTGAATGTTTCTATTTTCCAGCAATTCTGGTTGCCTACTAGCGCACTGGGGAAAAACTATGGTTGTGTTTGTCTTTTGCTCCATCTGTGTTTGCAAAGTGAACACCTACTGTGAATGAAAACTGAACTAAAAAGCTGACCACTAAGCAAAGATCAGGTGATACAGACATTCTCTTAGGTGATGACCCAAATTAGTCAATTGACCACTTCCTGAAACTAGGTACCTACGTAGTAAGGATGTGTACATGCTTGTATATGTGCTTTAAGGATTGTCAGAGTTATAGTGTGTGTATCCCTATTTTGTAACAGGTGCTAGTCAAGATTATTGTAAAGTAGTTTTAGAAATGAAAACGTTTCTGTTGTTAACTAAGATTGTAAAAGAAATGTGCATTCAGCTACCATAGTGAATGGTTGCATACTGCCTTTTAAATTCTAGGTGTATACAGACATAAAATGAGACCAAGTGTACAAGCTTCTTGTACTACACTCAGTCTGTACAGTTTGTCATAAAGGTATGAGTTTGTTAGATGGTTAGGAGTGTTAGTTAAATCCTGGGGCTAATATAATTAATTGGGAAATAGATAATAAGAGTTGACTACTATAGATCCATTGGGAAAGAGATGTTGGTGAATTGTTATGAAAGTAACTGATAAAACTGTGTTGTGATCTAGCTTTGGATTGTTTTTTCCTCTCTGTTAGCAACATCGGAATTGAGAAACAAATGACTCAAGGGGGGCCCTGTTCTGAGGGACTCTGAATCAAATATCTAAACTAAATCACCTTCCCAAGGTAGTAATTGAGGATAAATATTATTTTCTATTGTGGTTGTTTAATTTGATTCTGAAAACCTGAATGGTTATATCAACCAATTTTTTAGTTTGTGTTATCCAAATCATAATTCAACACTAGTTTTGTCTTCCTATATCCTATAATATTAGTTGCTACTGGCAAGGATATTTAATAAAAATCTATAAACTAAAATTCAACTCTCAGGTCCATTTCTTTAGTTAAGCAATCAAAATTAAGAGAACCTTAAAAAAGGTGGTCTGGATAATCAATTAAGCAGTTGCTTAAGTGAGGTTTGTTTCCTACAGTTTCCACAGGTGAAGAGGCTTCCCATCTGTTCTCTTTTGCTATTGTACAAAGTGTAATGCTTCATCTAAAATTTCACCATGATTAGCACGGATTAGAAAAGCTGATAATGCAATTCCCATAATTTTTCTGCACTATCCATTAAACAGTCTTCATACTAACAGTTCATTTACTACAGACAAGGAAAATTACTGAAGCATATAATCTTACTTTTTTTCTTTTGGTTTTTTTTGTTATTTTAGTACAAATCAAGGATTATCCATTAAACTAAACTTCACTTCCTTTGATACCCAACGATATGCGGACATTTTAAATATTTATGAAGGTACAGGACCAAGCAAGATTTTAAGAGGTAAGACAAGATTACTTTTCAGTCATTATTATATTTGAGGTGACTCAAATACATGCATATAGTTGTCCAGATTACCTTTTTCTTTGAAGATTTCTGATCTAAATATATTTGCTTACTCATTTAAAGTGGCTTGCTAAATGTTGTTCTAAGATACAAAGGAGATAGTCACTTTTTAATGCTTTATTTGACTTATGGTCTAAGTAAATCTGAAGATCACCAATGCATACTATTTACCACTGTGTCCTATTTTAAAGAAGTGAGATTCTACCTGTATTTTACTTGAATAAACCCATTTAAGCAACTTTTGATGCGGGGTTTTAATATATATTTAGAGAAAAAGTTGGGAGGTTTCCTTATCATTATAGTCTTTGTCTTTGTAAGTGAAGGGAAATGTGCGCTACAAATAGTGTCTGGATGGAGAAGGGGATATATAGTGAAGAAAGGTGAAATTCTGTCTCTGTGACATTATCTCACCTCACCCTTATACACACATGGTTCCTTAGTGGAGGATCAGGAAGCTTCAATTGGGTGATCCCTTGGTAGTATTGCTTCTGCAGCAGCTGTGCTTCCCAGGAGGTGAAGGAATGGTTGGGGAAAAGGTCTGGTGGTAGTATAAAGGCATTGGACACCTTAATGCATGTTACCACCACTAGCTCTCTCCAAAATCTGTAGATCAAGGCGATAAAACCTTGGTCTCTTCCAAGGGGCACTGCATGTCCCATGAAGGAAGAATTATAAGGGATTTCCACACAGAGTTTCCATTCCACTCAGAAGGAAAAAACTATGGAAGGGAAGAATTTGGTACATACATATCTATAAAAAGAAAAGGAGTACTTGTGGCACCTTAGAGACTAACCAGTTTATTTGAGCATAAGCTTTCATAAGCTACAGCTCACTTCATCGGATGCATGCTTATGCTTATGCTCAAATAAATTGGTTAGACTCTAAGGTCCACAAGTACTCCTTTTCTTTTTGCGAATACAGACTAACATGGCTGCTACTCTGAAACCTATACATATCTATGTCATTCTAGTTTTTAATTATCATTTTGACATATTTTTTAAGATTTATAGAATTAAAATGGGCAAAAAGTTCCTCTGCAGCAGAGCGCACACTTGCTAACTGTATGAAATTGTCTAAAAATTGAGAGAGGAAGAGAGCCTAGCCTAAACTCCACTTAATAATGGAAACTGGGAGTCCAGGATTTGCCTCCCCTTGGATATATTATAATGCAGTGACTCATAAAATAGGACCTGACCCAATGCCAACTGAAGTTAATTTGAGTCCTTCCACTGACCACATTTGGGTATTGGCTCATGCTGATAACCAGGAGGCTAACTACATGACTAAGTTACTTATTGTATTACCCCATTAGTTTCATAAATAAATTTTAGAACTCACAGTCATATGTGGTTTTTGACTACACTGTAATTGCTTTTGTTATTTTTTCATACTTTTATGATGTATACATTATTAAGAAAATTAAACTACAATGTAATCATAGTGTATTTAAAGTTCTTTGATTCTAAAAATAAAAGTATTAATTACCAAACCATGGAGGTAAACTCAAGTAATGAAATCATGTAGTCGACCTTCTGGTCTTAGGGGTTTGGAGTTTATACATGTGTCAAAAACTCCAGAATATTTAGAGGGAAATAAGTGTGAAGTTGAAGAGCTAATATGTGAATAAAGAAAAGGAGTACTTGTGGCACCTTAGAGACTAACAAATGTATTTGAGCATAAGCTTTTGTGAGCTACAGCTCACTTCATCAGATGCATTCATCCACAAGTACTCCTTTTCTTTTTGCTAATACAGACTAACATGAATGCTACTCTGAAATATGTGAATAGTTAGATATTACAAAATACAATTAAAGCACAACCAGTTTAGTTACAGTCATTCACTAGCTGGTATCTGTGCTGAAATTAAAGTAAGATGGATGTGCAGATCTGAGGGACCTCACAAAAATAATTATATTTTAGCTAATTAGAAAAATGCTGTTTTGTTTTTTTAGATAGAGCCACCACTTCTGTAAAGAGGGATTTATTCAGAATTGAAAAAAACAGTCAGACTCACTCTCTTTTTATAATAGCACCACTCATTTTAAGTGACATCGAATTACCTTCTGTAATTGACAGTTGCTTTTTTATTTATTTATTCTTAGCTTCGCTCTGGGGGACAAATCCTGGAACAGTTTACATTTTTTCTGATGAGGCTACCGCAGAGTTTATTACAGATTATTCTGAAAATTATAATGGATTCAATGCAACATATACCATTTTTAGTACCAGTGAGCTAAGCAGTAAGTGTCTTTTGTCCTTTGTTATTTCTCAACAGCAAAGGCTGATGAATCTGTATTTTGTGTTTGATAAAGGGAGAAAGTGGAGATGTTGAGAGCAAGGAACTGCTACATTTTATGGCCCAGTTCTGCAACTGGGTGGATCCTTCTGCTTCTTCGAAGCTCCATTTACTTCAACATGAGCCTTAAGATCGGCCTACGTGGAACTGATTGTAGTATCAAGGCATTATGATATTATTTATATTACAGGTTTAATAAAAATTAAAGCTCGGGGATACATCATAAGAAATATATTTAAGAATAAGCAATTGAAAATCATTGGCGTTACCATTTGTTCTTCAGTATCTGCTCACTTGAGGGTGAATTAAACTGTGGAGTTACTGGTGTCCTAACTCATTGCAATGAGTGATGGTCCTAGAACAGTTAAAGCAAGTGGAGGAGCATATCAGCTTCAGTCAGTAGAAATACTGGAAGAAAATCTGTTTGTAGCCAATCTGTTTGTGACAAATGAAGGACAACTACATGAGTTAAGGTTAGGTGTTTCCAGATATTCAGGGGAAAAATTAGACATAGGCTGGACAGGTGGCTGCCATCTAGGATGCTACATTTTGAGTAATGGGGGTGAGGAGGGCATGACCCTGGGGGAGAATATGGCTACACGAGGCAGCTGTCTGGCCAAGATTCCTGTGCTCTGGGAACCCTTGCATAAGATGTGAGCTGCAATAGAAAGTATGATGGCCAGAAGACAAGAGGAATAATATTGAGCAAGATATTGTGGGAAAGAAAAAGAATTGTGGAAGCCTTCAAAAGGAACAATGCTGGAGTGAACACAGAGAAAGTAGAAGAAAAGAGAATGGGATATTGTTGACCTGTGGAGCATCAAAGGAATTCTTAAGTGCCTGAGCACTTAGTGTCAACTCCAGAGATACTGCAGCACATAAAGGAGTTTAGGCTTATTAGGAAAACATATACACTGTTTTAACTTTATAATGTTGCTCCTGAGAGGAGTGAATCAAAAATAGCCATATGTTGCAGTCCTCAAAGGCACTCTTAAAAATTCAAACTGTTTTTTCATAGAAATGCACAGTTGGACATGCTGATGAAACCATCACTCTTACGTTCTTATCTAATATTATTCACAGATAATGAAAAAATTAACTGCAATTTTGAAGATGGCTTTTGTTACTGGATTCAAAGTTTAGAAGATGATAGTGAATGGGAGAGAATTAGTGGGCCTACCTTTCCCTTTATGTCTGGCCCTGATTATGATCATACATACGGCAATTTGTCAGGTAAGAACAAATTATAGGAAAGAGTTTAATAGAAGGAACATCCAAAGAAAAAAAATAATTTTAAACAATTGGAGAATATTCATGGGCTGCAAATTTTGAATTAGTAATTGTGAATACTCATCCTAGAAACCTGAATCTGAAGTATATGCTTATTCAATGGGAAAACAAAAATATCCCCATATGATCTGTCACCCAATCAATGCTAATCAATGTAGTTTGAATTTCACTTTGAATAATCACAACAAACTGTTTGTGAGACTGAGAATTATTCAGAATTTATTCAGCCATTAATTAAATACAGATAATTGTAATCTGCTGAAATACATGTTACTTATAGAAAAAGAGGCAAAATTGCCTAATACATTATTTGGTATAAAGTATTCATCTGACTGTAATACATAAATGTACACTCCCTAATCAATGTTGAGAACAGTATCTTATTTTCATTCTCAAATTCTGCATGCCAGATCAGTTGAAATAACAAAGAATTCATTTAGTAAAACATTTGACAGTGATTTTCAACTCTGAATTTTTCATTTATTCTAGATGTTTCCTCTTTCACCTCACTAGATCTAAACTGACAGTTCTTAGATGCAATATTGCCATTATTCAACTTTCAGATTTCTACTGCCTCAGTTTGATGTAAACATATGAGCTGGCATCATTATACACAGATATTAAAAATGTTCTGTTTTGTTCGCTTCTCTCCAAAAAAAAAGCAAAAAAGATAATACACATTCAACAAGCCTCAGAACCAAATCAGCATAATACTTCAAACGTACACTAGAAAAGATTTACTTTCAACTTAAATTAGACTTAAACCTCTGCTCACTTTCTTCACATCATATTGTATTATACAGTGCCATTCCTCATGCCAAAATGATGCATGCTACATAATAATACATATAAACAGCACAAGCACCAAAGAAAACTTATATGTATTATTAGACATGTTTCCCAAATTGATTCAGATTGCTCAGAGAATTAATGAACCAAGGATCAGAAAGAAGTGCATTGCTTGAAATATTTGCAGACATTTTCAAAATAGGGATGACTTGTTTCCATTTCATCTCTCATTCACATACTTCTAAAGAAAACCTTTTCAATATTGTTGAGGATCATGGAGTGGCTGATATGGGACTTGATTAATAAATAATTAAAGGAGGGTCCTCTGGTGTCCATGCCTTGTCGTGGTGAGACAGCTTGCATGCTCTAATGATCCCCAGAGTCTGTGTCTGCGAGGGCTTTTTGCTTCTGGTAGGTTCAACCATGCCAGATTGGTCTGTGGGGGAGGGACCAGACAAAACAGACACCCTGGTCCTCCAGGTTGGGGGTTAGGCACAGAGCTAACAACCCTGTCCCGTAAAAAAAACAAAATATGTTATGGAAACAGCGACGGAAAAATTGACCTTTACTGTGTGTGATAGCCTGGAGGAGTCAATGACCCATATGGCTGCCAGTGGTGAAAACCAAAAGGAAGCCACTGGCATGAAGACTGAAGTGCACAACACCAAGACAAAAACCAGACTTGGTTTTTGGAATGTACGGACAATGTACGAAACAGGGAAGCTAGCCCAGGTCACAGCAGAGATTAAATTCTACAGCTTATACACCCTGGGTGTCAGCAAGAGCCGATGGATTGCATCAGGAAGCTTAACAGCAGCCTCGGGAGAAACTTTGCTGTATTCTGGATGGGATGATGGACAACACCATGAGGCGTGTTGCCATCCTTTTGAAGAAGGTAGTAGAGCATTACCTGCTTGAATGGAAGTCCATCAGCAGCAGACTTATGAGAGCCAGACTGAAAGGGAAACATAATAATATCACCCTGGTTCAATTCTATCCTCTGACAAATGAAGTGATGAAGAAGTAAAGGAAAAATTCTACCTTACACTACAGGTGGAGTTATAGAGAGTACCATGCTATGACCTAACTATCGTCATGGGAGACCTGAACGCCAAGGTCAGTAAGGACAACACAAAAAATGACAGCGCAATGGGAAGATATGGGTGTGGCATCATGAATGAAAATGGAGAGAAGCTAGTTGATTTCTGTAATATGAAAGACTTAGTCATTGGCAGAACCCTATTTCAACATTGTGAAATTTACAAGCTGACATGGTGTTCTCCAAATGGCAGAGATAAGAACCAGGTTGACCATATCATGATCAATGGCAAATGGCAGTGCTCACTGACAGATGGGAAAGTGAGAAGGGGTGCAGATGTTGGCAGCAACCACCACCTTGTGACAGCCTCCATCAAGCTAAAGCTGAGAAGTGTGGGTCCACCAAACAAGGGACATAGACATTATGACATTGACAAGTCCCCTGAAATACAGAAAGCCTTTGTTCTGCAGTTAAAGAACAGGTTTCAAGCACTTGCAGACAGTGAAGCCAGCTACAGGCAGAAGAGAAGGAATGAGTGGATTACACCCAGCACAGGGAACACCATAGAAACCAGACTAGCCCAGAAGAAAAAAGTTGTAGACACAAAATCCCAAAAGCTAAAGGACAAATACCGCAAGCCGTATAGCAAGACACATCGGGAGGTCAAACGCCTTGTAAGAGCAGACAAATGACATTATATTCATTATCTGACAACACAAGCAGAGGATGCAGCTGCTTGTGGTGAACAAGGAACTGTCTACAAAATGAAGCAGCTTATCAGTGGTAAATGGCAAACACCAACAAACACTCTCATCAGGAACAAACAAGGACACCTACTAACAACCGAAAAAGAACAAGAAATGTGCTGGACAGAGCATTTCAAATAATTGTTGAACAGGTAGCTACCTAAAGAGGAAGCAAACATCCAGGAGGCAGAAGAAGAACTTGATATCAACACAGACACCCCAAATAAGGAAGAGATCATTCAAGCCATCAAATCCTTAAAAAATGGAAAAGCTCCTGGCAAGGATAACTTAAATGCAGAATTGTTCAAGGTAAATCCTAAATTAGCAGCATTTATCCTGGCACCTCTATTTACATCAGTCTGGAAAAGGGAAAAAAGTGCTGGATGAGTGGACCAATGGGTGAAGTGAAATGAAGTGAAGATACCAAAGAAAGGAACACTCAGTGATTGTAATAACTGGCATGGTATCACACTTTTATCTGTGCCAAGCAAAGTATTGTGTAAAATCATAGTCCAGCATATATTAGAGGCAGTCGATAGCGTTCTCAGAATAGAGCAAGCTGGTTTTTGGAAAGTGCATGGATGCACAGACCAGATTTTCACTCTATGAAACATAATAGAACAATGCTTAGAATGGCAATGGCTGCTCTACATAGACTTCATAGACTTTGAGAAGGCTTTCGATAGCATTCACAGGACCAGCCTATGGTGCATTCTGCAGGCATATGGAATCCCTTTCCATATAATCAACATCATCAAAAGCTTTTATTTCAACTTTACATGCAGTGTTGATCACAGTAAACTCAGTTTTGAAGTCAAAACAGGAGTACGTCAAGGGTGTCTCATGTCTGCAATCCTGTTCAACGTTGCCATCGACTGGGTAATGCAGCGTATAACAGAAGACATGCCAAGAGACATTAAATGGACACCCTTCTCATCCTTTGAAACCTGGACTTGCAGATGATCTTGTTCTTCTATCACATACCCAACACCATATACAAGAAAAAAACAACTCGACTCAATACATTTAGCCAACAAATTGGACAGAAAATCAACCACAATAAGACAGATATCATGACATTTAATATTTCCTCGCCATCATCAGTACGGATAGAGGATTATGTTGTCGCCAATGTAGAAACATTCACATACTTGGGCAGCACCATCAGCCAGGACAGTGGAACAAGCCAGGACATCCGGAAAAAAATCAATAAAGCCAGGAACACCTTCAGGAGCTTAAACACAGTCTGGAAATCATCAACACACAAAACCAAAACCAAACTCAAGATTTATCATAGCTGCATACTTTCAACATTACTTTATAGTGAAGAATGCTGGGGAATGAGAAAGTATGACATGTCCAAACTGTCTTCTTTCCACACAACCTGCCTCAGAAAAATCCTTTGTATCTTTTGGCCCAGAACAATCTCAAACCAAGATCTGTTGACACAGTGCATCCAAGAGGTTTTGAGAACCATAATTGCCAGGAGGTGTTGGAGCTTCAGAGCACATTGGTCATGTGCTTCAGAGAGAAACTGATTCCATCACCAGAGTGGCAATAAGATGGGCACCTGAGGGCAAGCTAAAATGAGGCAGCCCAAAAACAACATGGCAAAGAGCTGTGGAAGACAAGCTGAAAAACCTGGGGCACAGCTGGGGAACCATTGAAAGACTTGCCAGAAACAGATTGGAGTGGAGGAGCTTCGTCACTGCCCTAAATGCCAGAGGTGTAATAGGAACGTGATGATCATGATGATGATGAATATGATTAATGCCATTCAACATGAATTTATGGAAAATAGATCCTGTCAAGCTAGCCACATCATTTTTGGTGAAATTAACAAGTATGGTTAGTAAAGGTAATAGTGTAGATGTAATATATTTAGACTTCTGTAAGGCATTTGACTTGGTGCCACACGACATTTTAATTAAAAAAACTAGAGTGATATAAAATCAACATGACCCACATTAAATGTATTAAAAGCTGGTTAACTCTGATAGGTCTCAAAATGTAATTGTAATAGGGAATTATCTACAAAAGGATGTGTCTCTAATAGGGTCCTGCAGGGATTGATTCTTGGCCCAATGCTATTTAACATTTTTATCAATGATCTGGAAAAATACATGAAATCATCATTGATAAAATTTGGAGATGACACAAAAACTGGGGGAGTCGTAAATAATGAAGAGGATGGGTCACTGATTCAGAGCAACTTGGATTGCTTTGTAAACTGGGCTGAAGCAATAACAACATAAGAATGCCCATGCTGGGTCAGACCAAAGGTCCATCTATCCCAGTATCCTGTCTTCAATGGTGGCCAATACCAGGTGGCCTAGAGGAAGTGAACAGAGCAGGTAATCATCAAGTTATCCATGCCCTATCACCCATTCCCAGTTTCTGACAAACAGAGCCTAGGGACACATCCCTGCCCATTCTGGGTAATAGGCAATGATTTTTAATATGGGTAAATGTAAATGTATACATCTGGTAACAAAGAATGTATGCCATACTTAAAGGATGGGGACTCTATCCTGGGAAGAAGTGACTCTGAAAAAGATTCGGACATCATGGTGGATAATCATATGAACATGAGCTCCCAGTGCAGCTCTGTGGCTAAAAGGTTCTGTTGATCCATAAAAAGGGAAATCTTGAGTAGGAGTGGAGAGGTTATTTTCTCTCTCTATTCGGTACTGGTACAATCGCTGCTGGAATATTGTGTCCAGTTCTGGTGTCCAGAGTTCAAGAAGGATGTTGATAAATTGTAGAGGGGTCAGAGGAAAACCACATGAGTGATTAAAAGGATTAGAAAATATGTCTTCTGTGCATAGACTCAAGGAGCTCAATCTATTTATCTTAACACAAGAAGGTTAAGGGATGATTTGATTAACATACATGGTGAACAAGTATTCAATAGTGGGGTCTTCATCCAGCAGAGAAATGTATAACACAATCCAATATCTGGAAATTAAAACTGGACAAAGGTGTAAATAAGGTATACATTTTTATCAGTGAGAGTAATTAATCATTGGAACAATTTACCTAGGGTTGTGGCAGAATCTCCATTGCTGGCAATTTTAAAACCAAGATTAGATGTTGTTCTAAAAGATATTCTCTAGGGATTTTGGAGGGGACGTTCTATGCCCTGTGTTATACAGTAGGTCAGATTTGATGATTACAGTGGACTTAGATTCTACTGATCTATGATTATGAGCATCTCTAAATCAATACAGAAATGAACAACCTGATTTGGATTTCATTCTACAAACCAATCTTTTATGTATTTTAATGAATCTTGCAGACATGAAGCATCTATATAACAAAGGTGAAATCCTGGCATCTGTAAGTTTTCTTGGAACCAGAATTTCACCTTTAGGACTCTTAATTCTGTGGCTAACATTGTCTTTCTGATCTGAAATTAAAGTGTTTCTCCACTTAATTTTACCCCATTTAGCATTTTCACATTGCAAAAGAAAGTTTGAGCTCCTAGCCTCAACGAATTAATGTAGACAACTCTAGCAAACACATTACCAAACAATGTATGTTCCATGTTGATGTTGCTTCCACCTAAGACTTATTGTCCCAATCTTTTTTCCTCCCCCCCATATCCCATTATGGTATGAAGGGTTCGGAGTGGTATGGAGGGTACGGAGCGGGAAATAATCTCCCTCCAAAAGCCTGTACAATTGTCATAAGGGCAGACTTTGATTCATTCACTATAAACTCCTTGGATTAAATCCTGCCCCACCTGGTGAAATTCCCATTGACTTCAATGGGACCAGATTTTCACCCCTTGAGTAGTTGCTCAGTCATTTTGTAGGTTAAGGGCCCATTAAAATATACAAGTTTTAAAACTATTGCTTACCAACATGCATAACTTTACACATACATTTTCATCTGCTATTGTGACATTCCCCACTCTTCCCGTGTATTTCGCTCTATCTGCAGTTAACACTGCTGTTTCTGATATTTTTTACTAACCAGATTCTTTTTATTGACTATAATAATTTAGTGTCATCATCAAACTTTATCAACTTGATAGCCAATGAAAGATATTTATTGTTTTACAGGATTTTATATTTCAACACCCACAGGATTTACAGCAAGACAGGAGAGAGTTCGGCTTTTTAGCTTGCCTTTAGTTCCGGCTTCAGATCAATTCTGTCTAAGTTTTTGGTATGTTAGAAAGCATCTGCAAGTTATATAATTGCTAAATATCACCTTTTAATTAAGAATGATATCATATGTAAATGTATTTTTGTCATAAATTATTTGGTCAGTTGGTTCAAAGTCTAGAACCTGGCTTGACCATGCAGCAGCAGGAGTGCAGCACAGTTCTACAAATAGTTTGGATTCCAGGACAAAATAGAGATTCCTGTGGTGAAATCCTGGCCGTGTTGTAGTCAATGGGAATTGTGAAGTTAGGATTTCACTCCAGTTTTCTAACTATCCAGTTCCATAAGAAATTCCAACACGGGCCTTGATCCAAAGTCCACAGAAGTCAATGGGAATCTTTCATTGACTTCAGTGAGCTTTGGATCAGGTCCTATGGTTTGGCGATAAAACCAGCTCACAAGGAAGAGAGTAGCCAGGTAATTAAGAAAAAGTTATGTTATCCTTGTACAGTTTCTTCTCTGGTTTAGGTTTTCTGTCTTGTTTGAAATAAAAACTAGAGTATACCAAGGATTATTAAGGGTAATATTTGTTATATTAGAATTCTATGACAAATATTCAGTATTTAATTGCCTTCAAAATAAAATGTCTTTTATCCTATTGTTTCTAATACAGCCTAAAATCCAGTCCCAAAAGGTCTTGTTTGGGACCATTGTTGATTTTAATGGAGAATTCAGATTAAGAATCAGTTAAATGTACTGGTCACTAATCCTTACTCAAGTGCAAAACTTCCACTGAAAATATCAATAAACAACTGAATAAGACTGAATAAGAAAGATAGGATGTATGACAAGAGACCACCCTAGCTTAACCAGGTGATCTTCAATTTTCTGAAACTCAAAAAAGTGTACAAAAAGTGGAAATTAGGTCAAATTACAAAGTCTGAATATAAACAAATAACACAAGTATGTAGGGACAAAATGAGAAAGACCAACACATAAAATGAGATTAAACTAGCTAGAGACATAAAAGGTAACAAGAAAACATTCTACAAATATGTTAGAAGCAAAAAGAAGATCAAGGGCAAGGTAGGCCAATTACGCAATGTGGGGAGGAGACAATAACAGAAAATTTGAAATGGCAGAAGTGTTGAATGACTTTTTTTTCTCAGTTTTCCCCAAAAAGTTTAGTAGTAATTGGACATCTAACTTAATGAATGCCAGTTAAAATGAGGTAGGATTAGAGACTAAAAATAGGGAAAGAACAAGTTAAAAATTACTTAGACAAGTAAGATGTCTTCAAGTCACTAGGCCCTGAAGAAATATATTCTAGAATACTCAAGGAGTTAATTGCTAATGGTTCATATATTTCCTCAGTTATCTTTGAAAAGTCATGAAAAAGGTGAGATATTCTGGAGGACTGGAAAGGGGCAAAAATAGTGCCAATCTATAAAAAAGGGAATAAAGACAACCTGGGGAATTACAGACCAGTCATCTTAACCTCATTACTCGGAAAGATAATGTAGCAAATAATTAAGCAATCAATTTGCAAACATCTAGAAGATAATAAGTTGATAAGTGACAGTCAGCATGGTTTTGTCAAGAAACAATTATCTCAAACCAATCTAACAACTTTTTTGACAAGCCTTATGGATGTGGGGGATTGGTAGATGTGGTTTATCTTGACTTTAGTGAGGCTTTTGATACTGTCTTGCATGACCTTCTCTTAAACAAATTAGGGAAATACAACCTAGATGGAGCTACTATAAGGTGGGTGTAGTGGGGTGGTCACCCCACTCCTGCCTGGAAGGGCGTAAAGCAGCCCAGGAGAAGGCTGTGCCAGAGAAAAGCTGGGCTGATGGGGAAAGCAGCCACAGCTGTAGCCAGTGCAATCAGGCCCCAACTGGCCCCTATAAGAGGGTAGTGGGCCAGAAGCACAGATACTCTCTCTCTAGATGTGGAGAGGGATGGGCCTGACTGCTAGGAGCTAAGCAGGGCTCAAGGAAGGGCAGAGGAGCTTCGGCCTGGAACCTCCCCTCCCCTCCCCCGCCGCCAGGCTGCAGGCCTTGTTAAAGGCCAAAGAAAGATACTGGGGTTGCAGAGGGCAGCCCAAGGGTAGGCAGAGGCAACAGATCCAAACCCCCCTTGCCGGTGATGAGTGGCACATACACTTCAGTCTGCCCCAGGAAATGAGGCTAGTTGATGACTGGCAGTGACCATAGACTGAAGTGAGGTGGGGATAGAGGGTGGGGGTTCCCTTGTGAGGGGAGACCCAGATCTGTGGGGGTACTGCCTGAAAGGGGCAACGGGGTCCAGGAGGGACTCAGGCCCAGGGGCAAGTGGGACACTGGCCTACAGAGGGCGCTCCGGAGGCTGGGAATGCTAATTCTCTGGACAACCAGCCGGAGGCGCCGCAGGGGTGAGTCCCAGCCCTCTACAGTGGGTGCGTAACTGGTTGGAAAACCGTGCTCAGAGTAGTTATCAGTGGTTCACAGTCAACCTGGAAAGTCATATTGAGTGGCTCCCATACAGATCAGTTCTGGGTCCAGTTCTGTTCAACATCTTCATCAATGATTTAGATAATGGCATAGACAGTACACTTATAAACTTTGTGGATGATACCAAACGGGGAGGGATTGAAAGTGCTTTGGAGGATAGGATTAAAATTCAAAATGATCTGGACAAACTGGAGAAATAGTTTGAAGTCAATAGGATGAAATTCAATAAGGACAAATGCAAAGTACTCCATCTAGGAAGGAACACTCAGTTGCACATATACAACATGGGAAATGACTGCCTAGGAAGGAGTACTGTGGAAAGGGATCTGGGGGTCATAGTGGACACAAGCTAAATATGAGCCAACAGTGTAACACTGTTGCAAAAAAAGCAAACATTATGCTGGTAGGTATTAGCATGAGTGTTATAAGCAAGACACAAAAAGTAATTATTTCGCTCTGTGTGCTGATTAGGCCTCAACTGGAGTATTGTGTCCAGCTCTGGGCACCTTATTTCTGGACAAATTGGAGAAAGTCCATAGAAGAGCAACAAAAACTATTAAAGGTCTAGAAAACATAACCTATGAGAAAAGATTGAAAAAAATTGTTTAGTCTGGAGAAAAGAAGACTGTGGGGAGCGTAAGGGACGGGGACATGATAAGTTTTCAAGTACATAAAAAGGCGGTTATAAAGTTGTGGGAGAAAAGATGTTCTCTTTAATCTCTGAACATAGGATCAGAAGCAATGGGCTTAAATTACAGCAAGGATGGTTTAGGTTGGACATTAGGAAAAAATTCCTGTTACGATGGTTAAGCACTGGAATAAATTGCCTAAGGAGGTTGTGGAATCACCATCATTGGAGATTTTAAAGAGCAGGTTAGACAAACACCTGTCAGGGATGGCCTAGATAATATTTAGTCCTGATTCAGTGCAGGGGACTGGACTAGATGACATCTTCATGTCCCTTCCCGTCCTACACTTCTATGATTCTAAGAACTTCAGTATTAGACCTGGAGATAAGATGCAAAATTTTAACTGTGAGGGTAATTAATTGTTGGAACAGCTTACTAAAAGAATGAAACTTGGAGTCTTTAAATCAAGACTTGGTATTTGTCTAAAAGATATGGGGTGAAATCCTTGCCTCACTGAAAGTGAATGGGAGTTTTGCCACTGACTTCAATAGGGTTGAGATTCTACCCATACTAAAGTTCAACCACAACTTGCTCGTTCGTGGATGAAATTCTATGTCCTATGTTATACTGGAGCTCAAATTAGATGATCACAATGGTCCTTTCTAGTTCTGAAATCTCTGACCACTAGAAATTTTAAAAATAATAACAATATGGCCCATTTTTTCCACTTAGAAAACTTCAGGTAAACTTTTACACTCATTTGTTTGGATTTTATTGCAGAGTTTATTTCTGTTAAAATATCAAGATATTTACATTTTTAAAACTAAATCTTTAGTCTATAATGTCTTTATTTGTCTGGAAAAAAACAAACACAAAAAATGTTCTCTAAACTATATATCTAGCTTGAATTCTTTAAGACTTTTAAATATATTAATTCAAACAAGGAATCTCTGTTCTGCTTTGTCATTGATGTAGATACTACCTGAAGAAATTCTGAGTGGGAAGGAGAGAAAAAGACCCATAATGAAGTCATGAGGCTTAAAAACTCATATTATAATACCATTCTACCTTGTTGATCTTTCAGATGCCTGTCCAGGGATCGGCAGCCTTTGGCACATGCCCGGGTAAGCCCCCTGGTGGGCAGGGCCAGTTTGTTTACCTGCCACTTTCACAGGTTTGGTTTATCACGGTTCCCACTGGCTGCGATTTGCTGTCCCAGGCCAATGGGGGCTGCAGGAAGTGGTGGCCAGCACATCCCTCGTCCCACGCCACTTCCCGTAGCACCCATTGACCTGGAACGGCGAACCTCCCACAGTGGGAGCTGTGATCAGCCTAACCTGCTGATGCAACAGGTAAACAAACTGGCCCAGCCTACTAAGGGGCTTACCCTGGTGGGCCATGTGCCAAAGGTTGCCGATCCCTTTGCCAGTCCTTCAGAATGACACATGCTGGAAGTTATCAAAGTCTGAATATGATATTCTTTTGATACCCTGTACTGTAGAAATTTGCAAATATCTGTGGGATATTAGAAACAAATTCCCAGCATTTATTGGGTGAAAATACATTAAAACCTTTTAGTTTTTGACCTGTCTTGAATTCGTAAAGCTATGCAATGAAAAGCTTGAATTAGTATTTTCAGTATGATATTTCTTTTTATTCACTCATATGGATGAATTCCAGTCTGATAGGATAATATAAAATCTTGGTATTTCCCCTCCAGGTATCATATGTATGGTACTAATGTTTATCGTTTAAGTATTAACATCATGAATAGCAGTAACATGGAGAAGACAGTTTTCCAGAAAGAAGGAAATTATGGAAACAACTGGAATTACGGACAAGTAACATTAAATGAAACATCTAATTTTAAGGTTTGTTAAGCTATTACTCTTTTTTATTACTTGAAGCTAACTCTCTTTCACTTTATTTTCCATCAACCTTTGTAACCGTTTGCAGTATTCCACATCTGCCAAAGTAATATCCTTTGTTGTCTACTAACACTTACTGTCAAATAATTATTAGTATGCAGAAGACCGGGGCTTCAGAACTGAACTGTGTATTTTCTAGGGTTTAAATTGTTGTTGTTGTTATGGTAGGACAGGGAGACTTACTGCTGTCTGAGGACAGCCAGCTTTATATCCAAAGAAAGCTCTTGGTCACAGCAAGGGAAATCTGAGAACATATCCAAATCTGATTGTAAGTTGAAATACTTTGATCGTGAATAACATATGAAGCATTTGTCCCTAATGAGATTTGACCAGAAACTTTAGATTCCCAAGTAGTTCATCCAATTAATTACATAATTATATATTGGAATTTCCAATGTTTTGGAAATGTTTTTTTATATCCAGCTAGGTAAAAAAATGACTCTACTTGTATCAAAAATCAAAAGGAATTATTCTCTAGTAGAACTACTCTAGGTAGTTTTTTTCAGCTATTCTGAATTAGACAACAAATTCATTCCATAAGTATTAGGGATGACCAGTCATTTGAGCAAAATCACTTCTGGAAAAGAGTGCTAATGATTGCAGTTACCATCTGAGCAAACAAATGCTCTTGTAATGTGGGTATAGTCAGTTTTCCAGGAAACCTGGATTTCCTTTTAACACCATGAAGAATATTGCATTTGGCTGTTCAGATCACCAGCACTTAATATTTGGTAATAGGCCTGCTGGAGGTAATAGTAGGTTTGGGGCACAGCAAATTCTCTTCTGATTAAACTAGTTCACCTCCTTATAAATAAAAGGAGATAAGCCAATTAAGGCCAGCAGAGAATTTAAACCATAATGATTTCAGATTCTGTGTGTGGAAACTTCATTATAATAAATAATGAAATTATTGAACTGCATATTCAGTGTTCTGACTCATTTGATATATAGGGTATAGATGAGTGGATCTCTCCATTTGTAAGCATGAACCACAACCTAGTCTTCGGTAGCGCTGTTTCACAAAGTTTTCTAGCGGGGAATTATCTCTTGTCATTAGTG
Organism: Lepidochelys olivacea; assembly: GCF_965140295.1. Taxonomy (NCBI): domain Eukaryota; kingdom Metazoa; phylum Chordata; order Testudines; family Cheloniidae; genus Lepidochelys; species Lepidochelys olivacea. The sequence goes on from NC_140411.1 coordinate 176,575,748, forward strand.
ACTCACCAATGGAATGTCAGACCAGAGATTATGGTAGAAATTAAAAAAATGCATGAAACAAGGGAAAATCTGTTCAGAAGGCACAGATCGTTAGATCATTTAGCATTACATTCTAAATTTGTGTTTTTCATGAATTTCAGGTTATTATTGATGCCTTTAAAAACCCAGGTCAAAGTGATATTGCCCTGGATGACATTGGCCTGATAAGTGGACAGTGTAAGGAAAGCATTTATCCAGAACCAACTTTGGTTCCAACAAGCACTACTCCACCTTCACTTCCCAGTAAGTCAGTTTTAAAGTAAAGTACAGTATATGTTTATTTTCTATGAGTATATTTGTTTGTAAACATTTTCAACTCTTTGATTACTTAGACCTTTGTTTGTAGTTACAAATCAGAGGTCAAAATCTTAGCTGGCATATATCATCAAAGCTCTGTTGATATGCACAGGGCTATATTGATTTACATCCATTAAGGATCAGGGCCTAGATTTTGAAAGTATCAAAGAATAAATCATTTACATTTTTAAGGCCCACTAAAGAACTCTAATCCCATCTCAAAAATATGTAGAAAGGGAGGTTTCCTGGAATTTTATTTTAATGTTCATATTAGACTTTACATTTTGAAAGCAATACAGAATAACCAGGTGGTTTGACCATGCCACACACTGACATCAGTAAGGGATTACATGGCTAAAATTTCATGGAGCTCTGGCTGTGTATCTACATCTGTATTTTAACAGAGCTGAAAACTCTGTGCTTGGTAGGTAACTTTCTTGTTCAAATGGGCAAGCCTCTAGTGTTCCAAGCCTGGTTTTAGAGTCAAATACCAGCATGGCAGGACCACCCAAGTTTAGGGGCACCATCCAAATATTCCTCCCAAACAACAGTTTAATTTAAAGTTCATGAACTATTAAAATCCGTGGCTGTAAACCTCCTTTCTGGTGCACCAGACTCCTCTGTCTATATCATTCCTAGAAAGTTCACAGGGAGACATTGTGTGGAGACCACAGAGATTTAAAATTCCTGAATTTATATTGTTTGCAGGTTTTTAAACTCTTTTTCTTTAATGCAACCATAACTTTGTATTTAGAACATGCATATAACACAGTGTAGAATCAATATATCTGATATTAACTCAGTGGGCTAGACCCACCGATCCTTCTAGGTGCCTTATAAACATATGAGTAGAGCTGGTCAAAAAATGGTGAAAATTTATTTTGTTTTGGAGACGTTTTTGCATTTTTTTGTGGAAAAAAAGTCATGGGAATTTTGATAATTAAAAGAAAAAAAGCTTTATGTGTGCCCAGAAGGTCTGAAATAATTGAAATGAACAATAAGTGCATGAGAATCCTGTTTCATACTGGATTTACTGTCCTTTATAAATCCTTCTAGTTGCTAACTTGGCAACATATAGTAAATAATGATGGTCTTAAATGAAAATAACGGGGGTAATTTATTGGCTGTGTTTCCAATCACACAAAGTACTGTTTACTAATATTGACATTCCACTAAAAATCCCATCACATCTAAATGTAAAGCGTCAGTAATGGAAAGCAAACTAAAACTTTTTGACTTTTATGATAAAAGATTATTTTTAAACCTTCCTTGCAATAAATATAAGAGGAAAGGAAAGCTCAAAAGAAAGTTTGTGTCCAAAGTTAAACTTGGACAACAAATTAATCTTAATCACCATAATAAATTAGTTTTGTTCTTTGCTTTGTAGGCCTTCATTTATGTAAAATTCTCAGTGAGTTTTCAATAATATTATCTAGCAATATGGTATTCACTGAGTGTGAGAACATGGATCATTCTTGGTTCATGGAGCAGTGTGATGGAGCTATCTTAATCTATTTCAATCTGGATACATCCTTTTCCATTTGAGCTGCATTAGAAGTTGAAAGTTTTTGAGATTGAAGCACATGAGTAAACTTCCACCAGTTTTTGAAATAATGCAAAAGAACGTTGAAGGATGTTCTAATGGTAAATAAATGACCAATACACTGCTCAGTTCCATCTGTGGGATGATGGAATCAGTATAAGAATTCTGTTTTACCACTGACAGCCATGTGCTGACCTGGTTTTAAATCTATAACACATTTCCAAAGCTGAGTTTTATCCTTTTTCTTATGCCATTACACAAGAAATGAACATTTCTGCACAGTTGAAATATTAAATTTAATCATATATCTAAAGTATCAAGACCAACATGTAACATACAATGCATGGAACTGATGGTGAGCACCCCGATCGGATCATCTTGTCCTTCACAGTGAAAATAAAGCATGCTTTCTGAGGACACAGGATGGTAGAAAATTATGAGCATATCTTGTTTGCTTTCTTATAGCATTCCTATATCTAAGGCATACTAAAAACTATCTTGTCTTTAAGCTGTCAAAGGTCCTGAGTGCTTCAAAGTAATATTGAACTACAAAAATAGACTTTGTGCAAGTTTAGTACTGATACTGATTTCATTACAAATTTCATGTCAGAAAACAAGAGATGAGAGGAATCTGAGTTGAGTCAATTTCTTCTGCTAGGCATTATGCTTCAGTAAAATGTGGTGTTGTCTTTTGCAGTAGCACAAAACACTATTGAAATGCCAAGCATTTCTGTAGCTTTTTTGCATGACTGTCAGTTCTACATTTTTATTTGCAATATTCATTGCTGTAATCTGTGAATGCTCATTTTCAAATCATGTTTTGACACTGAGCATAACACACAAATAGAGTGGAAATGACTAAGAGTAGTTTTTGCAACTGAGTTGGTTGTATCCATCTAGATTATGATTATGGCCAATGCACAAGGGAGCTTTATGTGAGTAAGGATTCAGGGCTGGGCCCATTTAGATTAATTAACAGAGCTGTCTTCAAAAGTGCTCAGAAAATCTTCTGTAGTGCACAGTTGCCAACTTTCACGCGGTAAATAAGCATCCCAACTTTCACAATAAGCCAAAAATCAAGCTAAGCCCATTTCAAAGCAAGGCCAAAACAAGCCAATCCCTAAGAACCCCAACACTCTATGTGACTCCAACACTCTATCTAGATCCCCCCGGTGTGGGGGGCTGTGGGACTGTGGTGGGCCTGCTGTGCACCCCTGACTCTGTCCCCCCCGCTTACTCCTGCTTGCCCCTTGCCCCTGCTTGCCAGGAGCCGATCAAAAAAAAAAAAGCAAGAAGATACAACAAGCTACAAACCAAACAAGCTACAAGCCAAAAACTAGCCAACAAGCAACTCACAAGCCAATTAAGCCAAAACCAAGCCCAATTTCTGCGTTTTTTTCCACGGGTTTGGCATGTCTGCTGTAGTGTCATCATCAGCGGAAAAAAAATGTGTGATTGCAGTTTGTTACTGGTAACTAGCATCAAGCATAAAGTCCAAAATAACTGCATAATACTTTTATAAACCCCACTCAGGATGTTGCCAATATTTTTTCTCAACATGAGCAAAATCAATTACTTTTCTACTGTATTTCCTTACCAGGGTAGTGCTTAGAGGATTGTGAAGAATGTGTCTTATGCTTAGACTTCACAAGATCAAATTTTGCCCCAAGCAACAACAAGCCATACCATTTTAAGGTAGCCGTTGTTGCTCTGCTAAAACCATCAGATGATATTGATTCAGAAAGCCAATTAACTATTGAAATCTCTGTGTGTGTGTGTGTTTCATAATAGAATGCTAGTGTCATCATTTGTTGTTGATCCTATCTATAGAAAGTAGACTTCCCTATAAACCCTTTGAACCATAACTCTAACTTGACATATTTTCTAACTCTACATAATTTCTACATAAAATGTCTGTCTTGAGACTCCTGGCACTATTTTTTCTCTTTTAGAGCTTTTGACATTTCTTGCCAAGAATAATAGGCAAATAGGAACCCGTTTAGTAGGGCTATCAAAGGAAAATATTAAGCCATTCCTTATGTTCCAGAGCTTCCTCCTGAGAGAATTTTGTGGACAATCTCAACAGGAACTTTCCCATTGTGCAGGCGGTCTCTAAGTGGCTGTGGAGGAATTCATTGCTTAATTCTGCTAAACTTGCAATGAAAAAAACAGTGCTCTGCATATTAGGTAATTAAGATCACATTCTTTCACTGTTTGCCCTTCTACAATGGTCATCCCTCTCTAACCACTGAGGTCCAAATGTGGAATGCAATGAGTGGCAAAGACCAAAAATAGGTACACAAAACAATTCTCCATGCAGGAAAATTAGAGTATAGTGGGAGTCCTTCCCTTAGGGTAAATGACTCTTCCTGTAACCTCAATTTCAATATTCTTTATTTTTGTTGTAAATAATTGTCAACAATAGAAGTGAGGAGACACCAAATTTGTTTTAATCATAGGTAACTCTGGGACAAAAATAAGTAAAATCCCTCAAAATGAGGTATACTTAAAAGATATGGCAACAATACATTTCAGACAGAAACCATCTTTTATCACCTCTCCTTCATTATCATTCTCATCTTTAGTTCTTCAGATGAATTTTGCAAAATGGAAATGTTGAAATATCCCAATAAATGCCATTTTCTTCTGGGCTTTTTCTTCACTTCATAGAGCTTCTTGTCTGGAGATGTTTAGTTCAATTTTGCAGACTGAAGAGGTAAATGTATTTTGATGCCAAAAGTTTAGATGCTTCTCTGAAATGAATGTACTAATCTTTGTAGGGTCACCAGTCACTAATGGAGAATGACCTCCAAGTATTTCTGCTGGTCCCTTATAGTTTTGACGATGTAAGTTTCACATCCTCAGAGACAGAAGCTCAATTTCTGCCCATAGTTAAAAGAACCCCACTTACTTAAGTGGGGTTGCATGGGATGTGACTAAGGGCAAAGTTTGGGCCTGTGAATGTTAGAAGAGATAAAATCTTGTAAAACAAACAAAGATCATATAGATATTGCCAAGCAAACAGAATATTGCAATATGTATTGTTTTTTCCAAATCCCTCATCTCCATAAAAAATTAAGGCGTGCAAGTTTCTTAGTCAATTGGCATTAATCATAAACCCTAGAATTGGCGACTGATTTACAAATGTAGCTTTTTATTATAGCCAAAATCTTTAATTAGATGTTTTTTTTTCTTGGTGTGCAGGATGCTGCATTCTTTTCAACTTGCGGGATCTAAGAATTTTATCCTGTGCAGATAAAATAGTATTATTAGAGAAACAGAGAGCCAGTTTCAACCAAGAAGATATATATATTATCACTTCAAATATTCTATTCTTTACACACATGCACACACAATTCGTATATGTCTTGTCTATAGAGTAGGTTTTTTGTCAGATCATAACTCATGAGAAAAATTGTTCCATGGAAAAGACAAATGGCTACTTTTAGCACTTAGAAAGATTATGTGAATGAGCTAATAGATATCCAATGAAGTGAAAGTAACTGACATAAGTATTTGAGAAATTCAACTATCACCCATTTTACACTTGTTCTGTTGTTGTGGCCCTTTTATCTAATAACACTGCTTATCAGGGATACTAAAGATCCATTATAATACAAGTCTTTTGTTGCTTTATTACAGAATACATACCATCTTTTCTAAATAGGTGGACCACCATTAGTGTAAATGGTATCATCATAATTAGAATGGCAGATACTGTAAGTGCTTCTGCCAATTCCTTACTGTCATTTGTCTCTAGACAGCTTGTAATATATCTTGCTAGACCAAGTATAAAAGATGTCTTACTAGCCAGCTGTTTAATGTGAAATTATACTTGAAATTTATCTAAAATAGTAGCTCGTAAATATTTAAAAGCAGTGACCCTTTTGAAACTCTTCCATTTAGTGTATAAATACTATGAGTGCTATCCATTTTGGCAGGCTCACTAATGCCACTGAAGTCTGGATGTATTTTCACAGGATCCTGACTACTCACCTTAACATATATTTTATTAAAATATATTTTGAAAGGCTAAGATACACATGCAGAGCTCTCAAAACTCTGTTAAAAAAAAAACCTTTATAAGTAACCCCTACACTTGTTCAGTATAGTCACACTATAATAATACCCTGCACGTACATAGCCCTTTTCATCCAAAAAGTTGCAAGTGTTTTAAAAAGGTGGATAAGTATTCTCATCTCCATGTTACATATGGGGAAACTGCGGCATAGAGAGGTGAAATGATTTGTTCCAGATCACACAGTGAAGCAGTAGTTGAGCTGGGACTAAAATCATAGAATATCAGGGTTGGAAGGGACCCCTGAAGGTCATCTAGTCCAACCCCCTGCTCGAAGCAGGACCAATTCCCAGTTAAATCATCCCAGCCAGGGCTTTGTCAAGCCTGACCTTAAAAACCTCTAAGGAAGGAGATTCTACCACCTCCCTAGGTAACGCATTCCAGTGTTTCACCACCCTCTTAGTGAAAAAGTTTTTCCTAATATCCAATCTAAACCTCCCCCACTGCAACTTGAGACCATTACTCCTCATTCTGCCATCTGCTACCATTGAGAACAGTCTAGAGCCATCCTCTTTGGAACCCCCTTTCAGGTAGTTGAAAGCAGCTATCAAATCGCCCCTCATTCTTCTCTTCTGCAGGCTAAACAATCCCAGCTCCCTCAGCATCTCCTCATAAGTCATGTGTTCTAGACCCCTAATCATTTTTGTTGCCCTTCGCTGGACTCTCTCCAATTTATCCACATCCATCTTGTAGTGTGGGGCCCAAAACTGGACACAGTACTCCAGATGAGGCCTCACCAATGTCGAATAGAGGGGAACGATCACGTCCCTCAATCTGCTCGCTATGCCCCTACTTATACATCCCAAAATGCCATTGGCCTTCTTGGCAACAAGGGCACACTGCTGACTCATATCCAGCTTCTCGTCCACTGTCACCCCTAGGTCCTTTTCCGCAGAACTGCTGCCTAGCCATTCGGTCCCTAGTCTGTAGCGGTGCATTGGATTCTTCCATCCTAAGTGCAGGACCCTGCACTTATCCTTATTGAACCTCATCAGATTTCTTTTGGCCCAATCCTGCAATTTGTCTAGGTCCTTCTGTATCCTATCCCTCCCCTCCAGCGTATCTACCACTCCTCCCAGTTTAGTATCATCCGCAAATTTGCTGAGAGTGCAATCCACACCATCCTCCAGATCATTTATGAAGATATTGAACAAAACCGGCCCCAGGACCGACCCTTGGGGCACTCCACTTGATACCGGCTGCCAACTAGACATGGAGCCATTGATCACTACCCGTTGAGCCCGACAATCTAGCCAGCTTTCTACCCACCTTACAGTGCATTCATCCAGCCCATACTTCCTTAACTTGCTGACAAGAATACTGTGGGAGACCGTGTCAAAAGCTTTGCTAAAGTCGAGAAACAATACATCCACTGCTTTCCCTTCATCCACAGAACCAGTAATCTCATCATAAAAGGCAATTAGATTAGTCAGGCATGACCTTCCCTTGGTGAATCCATGCTGGCTGTTCCTGATCACTTTCCTCTCATGCAAGTGCTTCAGGATTGATTCTTTGAGGACCTGCTCCATGATTTTTCCAGGGACTGAGGTGAGGCTGACTGGCCTGTAGTTCCCTGGATCCTCCTCCTTCCCTTTTTTAAAGATTGGCACTACATTAGCCTTTTTCCAGTCATCCGGGACTTCCCCCGTTCGCCACGAGTTTTCAAAGATAATGGCCAATGGCTCTGCAATCAGAGCCACCAATTCCTTCAGCACTCTCGGATGCAACTCGTCCAGCCCCATGGACTTGTGCACATCCAGCTTTTCTAAATAGTCCCTAACCACCTCTATCTCCACAGAGGGCTGGCCATCTCTTCCCCATTTTGTGATGCCCAGCGCAGCAGTCTGGGAGCTGACCTTGTTAGTGAAAACAGAGGCAAAAAAAGCATTGAGTACATTAGCTTTTTCCACATCCTCTGTCACTAGGTTGCCTCCCTCATTCAGTAAGGGGCCCACACTTTCCTTGGCTTTCTTCTTGTTGCCAACATACCTGAAGAAACCCTTCTTGTTACTCTTGACATCTCTTGCTAGCTACAGCTCCAGGTGCGATTTGGCCCTCCTGATATCATTCCTACATGCCTGAGCAATATTTTTATACTCTTCCCTGGTCATATGTCCAACCTTCCACTTCTTGTAAGCTTCTTTTTTATGTTTAAGATCCGGTAGGATTTCACCATTAAGCCAAGCTGGTCGCCTGCCATATTTACTATTCTTTCGACTCATTGGGATGGTTTGTCCCTGTAACCTCAACAGGGATTCCTTGAAATACAGCCAGCTCTCCTGGACTCCTTTCCCCTTCAAGTTAGTCCCCCAGGGGATCCTGGCCATCCGTTCCCTGAGGGAGTCGAAGTCTGCTTTCCTGAAGTCCAGGGTCCGTATCCTGCTGCTTACCTTTCTTGCCTACAGCCTAAGTCTCCTGACCTGAGTCCTCTGTTCTAGCTGTGCGTCCAGGAACAAAGGGAGAGTGCAGTGTCATAAAACAAATAAAAGCTCACATCAGCAAATGGTCCTATGGTGGTATACCAACGGTTCATGGTGGTATACACACTTACGGCTCTATAGAAATAATAATAATGGCATATCTTCAATGCTCTCTTTTAAAGCATAATCCAGTTGTGGCCTGTTGAATTATTCATCTTAAAAATAGAAGAACAGAGCTAGTTTTATGCACTGCCATGCAAGACAGCTAGGTTCCCTCTCAAGCTCTGAAAAAAGGAGCTGCACAGAAAACAGAGGGGAGAGAAAATCTAATGGCTTGAGGAAATGTTCTTTGTGGCAGGGAGACACACACTGAAATAGGTTCAGAAGGTCTATTGAAAGCATTGCTAAAGCTTTTCCTATAGGGTTAGATTAGATAATTTGTAATATTAAGTGGTCTGGGCTAAAATCTTCCCTGTGTTTCATTGGCTCACTGGGGAAGAATTCTTCCTTTCACCCACCAATGTATCTGCATAGGAGTAAGGAAGGATACACTCCTAGTGCTCTATTGAACACAATTATAACAATTCCTAATAATAATTCTAAGCTTTTCACAGGCCTTGGTCAGTACATCTGCTGCCACACAGGTCTCTTAGGGCAGGATCCACCAGTTTGGCAGTATAGTCAGGTCCCTGATTTTTGGGGTACATGCTCCAGTTAGTAGTTTGCAATAGAGGGGTAGAGGAGTTTGCAAGTGATCCTTTTGGATGAGCACTAAAGTGAGTTCCAGAACACAGTTCTCTTCTCACTCTCATCATCATCTGGAACTATCCTACCCTGTGCTGGCAACAGAGCTCCAGAGCTCACTGCACAGTTTACATCCCTTGTTCCATCTCTTGCATGGCCTTAGCCAACGATTGGCAGGCTTTTCCTTTTTACAGGTAATACCAGTGATTGGCAGTACAGTGTGGTAAGGGATGCTCTGGAATAGCTCACTGTATTCAAAGCTGCCTACAAGAGTCAGAACTCAATTCCTTTGGGAATTGGGTATCCAAATTCCTTAGGCGACTTTGAAAATCTCAGCCCTAGAATTTTACTGTGGTATTTAAACAAGAGTGCAATACAGAAGTATAGGAAATCATTCAAGATATTGTGGTAGGCTAATGCTTTAATTATGGCCAAAGCTGAATGAAAAAGCATGAAATCTTTTCCCAAAAAATTTTCTTGGCATTATTTTTCACATATATATGAAATTTTGTCATTATATATATAATTATATATATGTGTGAAAAATAATGCCAAGAAAATTTTTATATATAATTATAGAAAATTATATATAATTTAAAATTTGTCATATATATATATACATATATATATATATGACAAATTTTAAATGGCTAATTATCTGACCCACTTTGTCATTTTAGTTCCACATGGTGTCCATTAATAATTTATTCAGTGGACAAAGAAAGGAAAGGACCTCTGTGTCTAAGAACAACAAGTATTTTCCAAGGCTAGCAAATCAAATACAAAGACATTTAGAAAGAGAGTAAATGACAGAGAGATGTTGCTAACTAAAATTCCAAGTTTCAGAGTAACAGCCGTGTTAGTCTGTATTCGCAAAAAGAAAAAGAGTACTTGTGGCACCTTGGAGACTAACCAATTTATTTGAGCATAAACTTTCGTGAGCTACAGCTCACTTCATCAGATGCATACTGAGGAAAGTGTAGAAGATCTTTTTATATACACACAAAGCATGAAAAAATACCTCCTCCCACCCTACTCTCCTGCTGGTAATAGCTTATCTAAAGTGATCACTCTCCTTACAATGTGTATGATAATCAAGTTGGGCCATTTCCAGCACAAATCCAGGTTTTCTCACCCCCACCCCCGCCCACACACACAAACGCACTCTCCTGCTGGTAATAGCTTATTTAAAGTGACCACTCTCCTTACAATGTGTATGATAATCAAGGTGGGCCATTTCAAGCACAAATCCAGGGTTTAACAAGAACGTCTGGGGGGTGGGTAGGAAAATACAAGAGGAAATAGGTTACCTTGCATAATGACTTAGCCACTCCCAGTCTCTATTCAAGCCTAAGTTAATTGTATCAAATTTACAAATGAATTCTAATTCAACAGTTTCTTGCTGGAGTCTGGATTTGAAGTTTTTTTTGTTGTAATATCACAACTTTCATGTCTGTAATCGCGTGACCAGAGAGATTGAAGTGTTCTCCGACTGGTTTATGAATGTTATAATTATTGACATCTGATTTGTGTCCATTTATTCTTTTATGTAGAGACTGTCCAGTTTGACCAAAGTACATGGCAGAGGGGCATTGCTGGCACATGATGGCATATATCACATTGGTGGATGTGCAGGTGAACGAGCCTCTGATAGTGTGGCTGATGTTATTAGGCCCTGTGATGGTGTCCCCTAAATAGATATGTGGGCACAGTTGGCAACGGGCTTTGTTGCAAGGATAGGTTCCTGGGTTAGTGGTTCTGTTGTGTGGTATGTGGTTGCTGGTGAGTATTTGCTTCAGGTTGGGGGGCTGTCTGTAGGCAAGGACTGGCCTGTCTCCCAAGATTTGTGAGAGTGTTGGGTCATCCTTCAGGATAGGTTGTAGATCCTTAATAATGCGTTGGAGGGGTTTTAGTTGGGGGCTGAAGGTGACGGCCAGTGGCGTTCTGTTATTTTCTTTGTTAGGCCTGTACTGAAGTAGGAGACTTCTGGGAACTCTTCTGGCTCTATCAATCTGTTTCTTCACTTCGCAGGTGGGTATTGTAGTTGTAAGAATGCTTGATAGAGCTCTTGTAGGTCTTTGTCTCTGTCTGAGGGGTTGGAGCAAATGTGGTTGTATCGCAGAGCTTGGCTGTAGACGATGGATCATGTGGTGTGGTCAGGGTGAAAGCTGGAGTCATGTAGGTAGGAATAGCGGTCAGTAGGTTTCCGGTATAGGGTGGTGTTTATGTGACCACCATTTATTAGCACTGTAGTGTCCAGGAAGTGGATCTCTTCTGTGGACTGGACCAGGCTGAGGTTGATGGTGGGATGGAAATTGTTGAAATCATGGTGGAATTCCTCAAGGGCTTCTTTTCCATGGGTCCAGATGATGAAGATGTCATCAATATAGCACAAGTAGAGTAGGGGCGTTAGGAGATGAGAGCTGAGGAAGCGTTGTTCTAAGTCAGCCATAAAAATGTTGGCATATTGTGGGGCCATGCGGGTACCCATAGCAGTGCCGCTGATCTGAAGGTATACATTGTCCCCAAATGTAAAATAGTTATGGGTAAGGACAAAGTCACAAAGTTCAGCCACCATGTTAGCCGTGACATTATCGGAGATAGTGTTCTTGACGGCTTGTAGTCCATCTTTGTGTGGAATGTTGGTGTAGAGGGCTTCTACATCCATAGTGGCCAGGATGGTGTTATCAGGAAGATCACCGATGGATTGTAGTTTCCCCAGGAAGTCAGTGGTGTCTCAAAGGTAGCTGGGAGTGCTGGTAGTGTAGGGCCTGAGGAGGGAGTCTACATAGCCAGACAATTCTGCTGTCAGGGTGCCAATGCCTGAGATGATGGGGCGCCCAGGATTTCCAGGTTTATGGATCTTGGGTAATAGATAGAATATCCCAGGTCGGGGTTCCAGAGGTGTGTCTGTGCGGATTTGATCTTGTGCTTTTTCAGGGAGTTTCTTGAGGAAATGCTGTAGTTTCTTTTGGTAACTCTCAGTGGGATCAGAGGGTAATGGCTTGTAGAAAGTGGTGTTGGAGAGCTGCCGAGCAGCCTCTTGTTCATATTCCGACCTATTCATGATGACAACAGCACCTCCTTTGTCAGCCTTTTTGATTATGATGTCAGAATTGTTTCTGAGGCTGTGGATGGCATTGTGTTCTGCACGGCTGAGGTTATGGGGCAAGTGATGCTGCTTTTCCACAATTTCAGCTCATGCACGTCGGCGGAAGCACTCTATGTAGAAGTCCAGTCTGCTGTCTCGACCTTCAGGAGGAGTCCCCCTAGAATCCTTCTTTTTGTAGTGTTGGTAGGGAGGTCTCTGTGGATTAGTATGTTGTTCAGAGGTGTGTTGGAAATATTCCTTGAGTCAGAGACGTCGAAAATAAGATTCTAGGTCACCACAGAACTGTATCATGTTTGTGGGGGTGGAGGGGCAGAAGGAGAGGCCCCGAGATAGGACAGCTGCTTCTGCTGGGCTGAGAGTATAGTTGGATAGGTTAACAATATTGCTGGGTGGGTTGAGGGAACCATTGCTGTGGCCCCTTGTGGCATGTAGTAGTTTAAAAAGTTTAGTGTCCTTTTTCTTTTGTAGAGAAGCAAAGTGTGTGTTGTAAATGGCTTGTCTAGTTTTAGTAAAGTCCAACCACGAGGAAGTTTGTGTGGAAGGTTGGTTTTTTATGAGAGTATCCATTTTGGAGAGCTCATTCTTAATCTTTCCCTGTTTGCTGTAGAGGATGTTGATCAGGTGATTCCGCAGTTTCTTTGAGAGCGTGTGGCACAAGCTGTCAGCATAGTCTGTGTGGTATGTAGATTGTAATGGACTTTTTACCTTCAGTCCTTTTGGTACAATGTCCATCTGTTTGCATTTGGAGAGGAAGATGATGTCTGTCTGTATCTGTACAAGTTTTTTCATGCAGTTGATAGATTTCCACTCCATACGGCTAAATGCAGTGCCTTGCATAATGACAGGTTTCAGGGTAACAGTACAAGGCAGAGTAATGCCCCTCTGCCATGTACATTGGTCAAACTGGACAGTCTCTGCGTAAAAGAATAAATGGACACAAATCAGATGTCAAGAATTATAACATTCATAAACCAGTCGGAGAACACTTCAATCTCTCTGGTCACGCGATTACAGACATGAAAGTTGTGATATTACAACAAAAAAACTTCAAATCCAGACTCCAGAGAGAAACTGTTGAATTGGAATTCATTTGCAAATTTGATACAATTTACTTAGGCTTGAATAGAGACTGGGAGTGGCTAAGTCATTATGCAAGGTAACCTATTTCCCCTTGTTTTTTCCTATCTCCCCCCCCCCCCCGACGTTCTTGTTAAATCCTGGATTTGTGCTGGAAATGGCCCAACTTGATTATCATACACATTGTAAGGAGAGTGATCACTTTAGATAAGCTATTACCAGCAGGAGAGTGGGGTGGGAGGAGGTATTTTTTCATGCTTTGTGTGTATATAAAAAGATCTTCTACACTTTCCACAGTATGCATCCGATGAAGTGAGCTGTAGCTCATGAAAGCTTATGCTCAAATAAATTGGTTAGTCTCTAAGGTGCCACAAGTACTCCTTTTCTTTTTAAAATTCCAAGGTTTGCATTAATTTTTTGTGGGTTTTTCTAGTTGTAAATCTTGAATGACAAGCATTTAAAATATTGTACAGCCAAACAATACAGTGTATGTTTAAAACTTTTCATGTATAAAGCCTTCAAGCTCTGCTCTCTTGTAATCTTAGGAATCCTTGATCAACAAATAAGGGAGAGATTGTGACCATTTCCTCTGCCAGAGTTCAAGGGGAGGGCTTCACCAAGAGTGGTCACCGTTGCAGCACTTGTGTTCCCCAGAACACAAGAAGCACATAAGCAACAGAATCTACAAAAAGGCTTTTGATGGAAGCGCAGTACTGCCCAGCTCTGCATCAGCCAGCAGAACTGACTGGCTCTGGACAGTAGTGCATATTATATCTTCTTAAGGAGAAGAGCAGATGCTGTGTTCCCTAGGAGCTCTGTTAGATACTCTGCTTCCCTGAGACTCAGTGGTCGCACTGGGGTTGATTGACTCCTCACTGCCCGTGGTTCACAATTGTGTATTAATAGCACCATCTGGCTCTGAACCTTCATACTGTTACTGTAAAGCTGAATGCAAGTTCATTCTCTTTATAAAAATGTTGCTGTTCTTTCCAGGTCTATAAAGCGGAAGGAAATACCATTAAGTGACCATTAAATGTATGACCTGTAATTTTATAGACTGGAACATGGTCTTTCTAGGTAATTGGTTGCACAAAGAGGCAATAGGTGACATATTTCTGAAACTCTTTCTCTTTTAGCTGACTGTGGGGGACCATTTGAACTCTGGGAACCAAATACTACATTCAGCTCTACAAATTTCCCGAACAACTACCCACACAAAGCTTCCTGTAAGTCTCCTCTCCCCCAGATCTTAAGGGAGGATTAGTACAATAAAAATGGAAATAGATTATAGGAACTATGTGCTGTGAGGAAGGAGAAGAACCCTTGCTTTATAATTGGATAACTGTTAATTGAGAGCCGTGTTGGCAACTTGCCAGGAGGCTGAGGTACTGGATGTTAGCTAGCTGATAAATTGTGAAGAAGATTGCATCCACTCTCAGTTCTGGTGCACACACCACAGCAATATGGGAGCTGTCATTTTTGTAGTCTGTCTAAAAGCAGTGAGGGTAGCAACAGGCCACACTGGAGAACTCTGTCAGCTTGCTGTATGTGGCCTGCAGGCAGCGTTTTAATCGTACCTCCTATAAAATAATTAATTTTAAAATATTTTATGTGGAAGAACATTTATGTGCATTTTGTGAGTGGTTTTGATTGGAGATTCTCCTCTCGCAGTGGTGTAAATCAGGAGTTACTCCACCGAAGTTAATGGAGGTAAAACTGGTGTAAGTCAGAAGAAAATGAGGCCACGATGTTTTGATAATGTACAATATTTGCTGCTGATGCTTGAAGTGAAGAAGAAAGCACTGTTGTTGCTTTTCAATTAAATTTAAATTTTGTTCAGTTGTTGTAGGAGAGCTGTGTGAATTCTCTGGTGTGCTAATCACATGAAATCAAATCCTGTTTTGTTTTGGGGTTTTTTGGTCACATTAAGGTATGGTATCCTACTTTCAGACACTAATTCTGCAAGATACTTAATCACGTGGCCTTACTTTAAGCATGTGCAATAGTCACACTGAGGTCACTGATGGTGAGGCCATGGTTAAAGTTAGGTATGGGCTTAATTACCTTGTTGAATTGGGTCTTAGTATGGGATCCAAGACGTTCTGAGCATTGCATGGTTCTCAGAAAAAGATTGCCAGTTACATCCTACTTATGTTGCTCTATATGTCCTTGAGCAATTCTGGTCACGAGTTCTCACTTTGTGGAGAAAGAGTACATGTAATCTTTTTTTGTTTGTTTGTTTTCTGTCAAACAAATCTTTCCCTTCAATACACCCAAAGCTGCAAAGGCTTTTTCCATAGAAGGAGCATAATTGGAATGACCAGACCTATGCCATCTGATTCTCTTAATTAAATAATGCTGATACTATTGCACCGAATTTAAGTGACAAGAAAAATCATTTGGAATTAGGCCCCTAAATATCTTTAAAAATATGACCCTTAGTAACTGATGAAAATAGGATTTAGGCTTCTTAATCACTGAGGTGCTTTCGAAAATTTTACCCAAGATCTTTTTCCTCATGGCCTGTCAAAATGCAAATACTATTGTAAATATAAAGCATGTGGGTTTTTTTTTTTTGTTTGTTTTTATTTGTTTTTAATTGGAGTTGTTTTCTAGGTGTGTGGTATTTAAATGCTGGAAAAGGAAAAAACATTCAGCTTCATTTTCAATATTTTGAGCTGGAAAATATCTATGATGTTGTTGAAATCAGAGATGGAAGAGGAGCGGATTCCTTGTTTTTAGGCAAGTACCACATATTGAATTATATGATGAATGAAATCAGGGACAATTTTAGCAATCTGATCAACATGATGGAAAAGGAATTAGGTGTCTCTAATTTTATCTGTATTTTGGGATGATCCATGATACTTGGGAGTTAAATTAAATATATCCTCATGCTTTCTGATTATGTGATCCTGTCAAGACTTATGCACATGCTTAACTTTCCACACAGGAGTACTCCCATTGTAGCTCAGCACACGTGTAAGTGTTGACAGGATCAAGGCTTATGCTGCTATATTAATGTGTCAGGTTTGGAAAATATACCTTCCTTGTTATAAATACTGCAAGGATGTGGGAGGCTTGGGAAATAATTACTACCCATATGTTGCTGTTGCTATCTCTCAATTTGAAGATGTAATACCTTTCATCCTACGGCATCCCAAAACATCTGACAATCCATCTAACACATCACTGCAATGTACTTATCTTTTCCTTGAGAATAGCTGTCTATACTGGACGAAACCCTGTTCCAGATGTCTTCTCCACCACTAACCAGATGACACTGCTCTTCATTACTGACAAATTCGGAACTCAGAAAGGATTTCTTGCAAATTTCACTTCTGGTTATAATCTTGGCATGCCTCGTGAGTAAAGTTCACTATCTGTTGGATTTAAACAGGCACAATTACGCTCTAACAAAGTTAAGATTGTAGAAAAAGTTATATGAAATTGGGAACAGCAAAAGCAGCATGCAGCACATCAGTCTAAACTTTGGAGTATCTGATCATAAACAGCTGTTGTCACTGTAACATCATTTAAACAGGTTTCAGAGTAGCAGCCGTGTTAGTCTGTATCTGCAAAAAGAAAAGGAGGACTTGTGGCACCTTAGAGACTAACAAATTTATTTGACCACAAATACAGCATCACTTTACTTGATGAAGTGAGCTGTAGCTCACGAAAGCTTGTGCTCAAATAAATTTGTTAGTCTCTAAGGTGCCACAAGTCCTCCTTTTCTTTTATCATTTAAACAGAATAATAAGTTTAGCCAAATTCTGCACTGTCTAGAACTCTGTGCAGTACCACTGGATTTAGGGCAGAATTTGACTCAGTATTGTCAAGTTTACAATAATTTTTTTCTTTTTTTTTAATAAAAATAAATATATGGAAAGTTACCAGCATGTATTAATTATGTTCATGCCCAATAATCAGAATAGCTCTTTGTGAGTCATTTTGGTCCATCATGGGCTGTATTTAGGAAGCTTTTATAAAATATTTAATGTGGACCTGATAAATAAGAACAGATTAGTGTACACAGTAACTATGGGCCAGATTTTGAAAGGTATTTAGGTGCTTAACAGTGCAAATAGGTGCCTACGGACTTCTGAAAATCTCCTAACTGCCACTTCAAACGTGTCTAGGTGCCTAACCTCCATTGAAATCAATGGGAGTTTGGTGCTTAGGCACTTTTGAAAATCCTATGTGGTGCCTATCTATATTTTAAGGTGCCTTTAAAAATCCAGGTCTTTTTGTTTACTGGGAATGGGCAAATAACTGCTCTTCCCAAAAGTGGTTCAAAAGATTTTGGCAGTGAGCAGCAGCTGAGCTATTTTCAAAATTTGGCCCTAATTGTGGGTGCTGAACACTTGAAAATCTGATCCAAAGAACTTTTGGAAACCTGGCCCATTGTGTGTATAATGTGTATAATTGTTTTAATCAATATTGTGTCAAAGGTCAGACGTGTTTGCATGACTCTCCTTGATTATTATATCCCTTATTTTACCAAAAGACAAAACAATGGATTCCCCTTAAACAGAGAGATAAAATTTCAGCTACAGTAGCCAGAAAGGCAAAGTAAACTGAAGTAAACACGCTTGTCAATAGACTAGGCATTTTTTTCCATTTCCTTGCTCCCTAATTTAATCTGTAAGCAATGCAATTAAAAAAAAATGATATTAACTAGAGAAAACAAATGGTGCTGTATATTCTGAAGGAATGTAACCTTTTTCTGGTATGTAGTAGACTGAACTAGATTACACTTAGCTTGGTCCATGCATCCTTTCTTCCTATCCCCTCCATTCCCCCGCAATACTTCTCCCCAAACAATTTTTTTTTTAAAGTGACTCATGATTTTGGGTGCCTCCGGATTTGGGTGCCCAATTTTTGAGATGCCTTAAAGAAGCCTGATTTATGGAAAGCGCAGAGCACCCAGTAACCAAAATCTCTAGTCCCTTTTGAAAACTGTCCTAAATCCATTGAAGTCAATGGGACTTTTGGGACTTCAGTGGGACCAGAATGTCACCCATGGTCTATGTTCCTTTCTCACCCCTCAGACGTGTATCGTATTTAACAATTGAACACCAGTAACTAAACAGTATTAACCATAACTCTAAGAGATGTTACCATGTAGTTGTTTCCATTTAACTTCTTTGTATAAATTTTAAAAACCCATGTGTTTCCATAACAATAAGATACCAGTGAAGAGCCCCTGCTCATTTCATCACTGGATTCACAGTTTTGTCCCTTCAGTCAGGTTGGATGATCTGCGTGATTAGTCTTACTCTCTGATTATGGTTTTGTTTCCTTCACTGACCAAATCTTTCTGTAGAACCCTGTGGACCCAATGATTATCAGTGTGGAAGTGGGGAATGTATACCCCTTGCTAACCTTTGCGACAAACAATGGCAGTGTAAAGATGGCTCTGATGAAGCAGAGTGTGGTAAGTGTTTGTTTTCCTCTTACCCAAAGAGCACTACATGTATTTTCAGTAATGATAATTTCTTTTCTTTTTATTTTATTACTTTTTTATTGAAGGAAACAAGCATTCAAGAAAGAACAAATGTAAAGAGGCAGAACCTCTGCAGATGTAAATTGACATAGCTCCGTTTACTTCAATGGAGCTGTGCCAGATTACACAAGCTGAAGGTCTGACTTGAAGTCAGAGAGAGAGAACAAAGTGAGTCATTCTGTGACATTGCATCTGAATGGGCAAATATCCCTGTGAAAGCAGGGAGTGTCCTCAACACTTTAAGGTGTAGACTACTTAAAATGCCAGGAGATATTCTTTTTCAGTTGTACAGTTAGTTCTACCACAGTAAGCAGGCAGATTTCTCTTCTAAGAAAACCAGTCTGACTGCTGGTTACTGCAACGTAATTACTGCTTGCAAACCTCTGCTCCCAAGCCTGACCCACAGAGCTTGCCTAGCCTCTGTCTCATACAGGTGTTGGAGCAGCATTATGACTGCTTTTCACAGCTGCTCACGTGTGCAGGTTACCATGACAACAAGAGCAACAGCTCCTGACATGCTACCATCAGTGAAGATAATAAAAAATTAAAGGCACAGTACATAGTTTTGTTTCACATAAAATGGAAATAATAGCTCCCAAATGACCATTTATATGCAAAAACTATGTTAAAATCATGTTGCGTCTGGCAAAAAATTAAATTGATATTTCTGACAAAGTGCTGTAGACCACAAATGGTAACACTTAAGGGCAGGCTTTTAGACTCAGATACACATTTTGTTGCCTTTGGTTGGTTTAAGGAAGACTTCTAGGGCCAAGATATGACCACAGACATGTGCTGGCAGCTCCCATTGACTTAAACTAGAACTGTGTGCATGCATCCAAAAGCAGAATTTGACTCTTTCCATTATTTCATTGTGTTCTTTTTGAGTGTGAGAATGTCGTTGTCTTTTTTTTTTTTTCTAATTTCTTAAAATAAACTGACCTGCAGCCTCCACCTACAGGAAAAGCTGTGAACATAATTATGTAGCTAAGAACAGCTGGAAAAGGTTTTCAACCATTTATATTGCAGATTTAAAATATGGATAAAGCAGTCATTTCCTGTCCTGTTATATGTACTTGATCCCAAAGAGATGTTTTTGGCACAGATTGCTTTACACCTTCTATTGAGTTAGACCTCTAAGGCTGAGTGAGCTGTTACCAAAACAAAACAATCCCCCCTCCCCACCGCCCCAAGAACTGGCCTTATCCTCAGTCTAAGCCTCAAAAGGAAGTGAAAAGTCAACTAGCCCCCATTTAGTCCCCAAAAATTTTCCTAATTTTCCTGAAACCCATTTCAAGATCTCATCAGCTGTGGCAATCAAGCTAAACTAACTGCCATCTTCAAATACTCTAGTTCCTGGGGCTTCTCGAGGATCACAGAAAAGTCAACATATTCCAAAGCCTTTCTCACCTAGAGAAGCTTATTAATATATTGAAGATTGAGAGTAGCAGTTGTTTGGGTCCCAGTATCAGAACTCCCTTCATCCCTTACCAAAATAGGAGAATCTGTTAAGAGTCATGCGTGAATCAGGGATTACATGGGCTTGTTGGAGATGGGGGAAAGGGAATTGTAGTTCATGTGAAGATAAAGAATTTCAAGGGGATATTCAAGGGGAAGAGAGGAAGAGAGTCAAAAGAAAGGCAGAAAGTTCTGACTGAGACCGAAGAGAGGGAAAGGGAGCTCTCCCAGTGAAGATGCCTCTAATGTTTTCTGGGCTTATCCAAGCTTCCTGATGTTTTAGGTTTGCCAGTCACTAGTTACTATACATCATCTCTGCCTTGCAATGATATATTTCGCCAATATGAATACCAGAAGGATCATACTCTACTAATTGCATACTGAAGAAGACATTCTCAAAGCTCTGCTGTGTGATGTTTTAGATACAGCCAGTCAGGAATATTTAGCAGATTTTTTTTTTAATGGAAAATGTGGTTTCTACACAATCAGAAATTTTCACCGGAAAATGTTGATTTTGTGGGGAGAAAAATGTTTGTTTTTCCACTGGGAAAATGTAAATGTAATGGTTCATTTCAGGTCAGGCTGACAATAATTTTTCATTGCCTGAGCTGCAGCAGTGCCTGCCCAGAGTCATAGTTCGGAGTCTTCATGCTGTTCTTCTCCACTAGGGACAAGGTTGCTTAAACAGATTACAGCTCCAGTGAGCCTCCACAGCAACCCATGGAGATGCAGTTTAATGTTGAACAAAACCAAAACGAAGCATTTCAGCGTTTCCAGATTGAATATTTTTTTAACTTTTTGCTCTGTGAAAAAATCTGACATTACAACTTTTAGTCCCAATTAACAATGAAAGCAAATGTTGAAATATCAGAATTTCTCACAGGATGAAAATTCCAGTTTTCAGTCAGCTCTGGTTTTAACTTAATCTCCAATTGGTTTTCATGAAAATTGAGTAGCTAAATCATTGTACAATAGTTTGAAAAAGGGGATGATACTGGCCAGGAAGGGGCCTTGGATAGAGTGGTTGGAGCATTTGCTGCTTCAGCACATCAACTCAATAGCTTCCATTGACAAGATTCCTAAGATTCCCTTGGCTGTAAACTAAAACTCTGTCCCATGCCAGAAATGCCAGAGGAAGTGGCAGTAGCATGCCCTTTTTCCTGTTGGGTTGTGTCACCTCCGCGGCACAGGGTTCCTCATTGCTGCTAAACTGTGTAATTTACACTTTCTTCTGCCAGCACTAGTGAATCTGGCTTGCTGTCTGTTATATTTCCAGTATTGTAAGCCTAGCTGCCAATCCATGTGTCTGTTTTTTGGTCTACAGTGCGTCTGTTTAATGGTTCGCTAAGCATCAATGGATTGGTACAGTTCAGGATTGAGAATAATTGGTCTACAGTATGTGCAGATTACTGGAGTGAGCAGATTCTAAACAAAGTTTGTCAGCTGCTAGGACTAGGGTAAGTAATGTTGTGTGTTGTCTTTGTCAGCACCTCATTTATGCATCTATTGCATATGAAACATATTTGTTCTTCTCTAGGTGGTTTGAACAACTTCAGGATTGTCCAAAAAAGGAAGCATGCACATATCTGTGGAGCAGGGATTGGCAACCTTTGGCCCATGGCCCGCGCCACTTTCCGCAGCCCCCTTTGTCCTGGAGTGGCAAACCGCAGCCAGTGGGAGCTGCGATCACCCGAACCTGTGGATGCGGCTGGTAAAAATACTGGCCTGGCCCGCCAGAGGGCTTACCCTGGTGGGCCGCGGGCCAAAGGTTGCCGATCCCTGCTGTGGAGCATGACAATGATATATTTTTAAAAGACTATCCTTTGGATTTCCAAGTTCTAGCTGGATATAAAATGCTGGAAAAACTAAAATACTGCCAGAGAGGCTGTCTCCATGTTGTCAGTTTCTCACCTCACCAAAACCAGGAAATCCAGAAATCTCATGAGAGAGCCTTTTTTTTTCATGAGATTTCCAGCCTGATGCCCAAATCTCTGTGGTATGGGAAAGTTTCTAACTATTATATATAGCACTTTCTTGAAATGAACCTCCTGTGGCTTGATCATTCCAATATTCTTTATTGCATCTGTCAAAAAATGTAACATTTTTATACCCACTTCCAACTGGGGAAAAGGAACCAGCTCTTATATATTTAATCAAAGAAACTTAAAATATGTTATAGGTATTGGTAAATTTTCCTAAAGTCCCATGAGAGTTCATGTAGTATGTTGCCAGCCATTAGAAAGAGTTCTCTGAAAAAAATGTAGGTTAAATTTATTTTAAGCAGTTTAATGTGTAAGAACGCCAGGGAAAAAAATTGAGTCATCTTCCTAAGATCTTTCTGGAAAGCCACAGATGAAAAAAATAAAGACTCCTGCTTCTATGTTTGTCTTTCAAGTCACTTCCAACTTATTTCACTTGATAAGTTGAAAAATAAAGTTTTTTAAGTTGGTCCTCCAAGTCACTACCTTCTGTACCCACTAAAATCTCTTTTTAAATTGCATTTTATTTGTTTGAGGCTTTCTCCAAGGTTCTTTCAGCATTAGTCTTTCTTCAAATGGCAAGGATCAGTCCTAATAATATTACTTGGCATTTGCACCGTGCTTTTTAGCTCAGGTCAAATCCTTCTGCAGTGCTTACTCAGGAGTGGGAGCACTCCTCTTCCTGGCCTCCAAGTGGTGGAGGGTCCTGCCATTGTATCCTGTCCCCTACTTCTCCAGGTTCCTCTCTTATCTTCTGTAACTAAGGGATGGGCAAAATATTAGTCCCCATTATCAAAATATTGGCTCTTCATCCTCCTTACTTCCCAAGAGCTATCACAGAACCCCAAAAACTCCAGTGTCCATTTGTAATATACCAGTGTTCTGTGCAATAATGGCCCATCTTACTGCACTTCTTTATGGTCATTTGGATATGTAATGGCAGCTCTTCAGAACATTTGAAAACAGATCATATTTGATTGAGGTTTAAGGCCAAATTCTTTGCCAATTTAAATCCATTGACTTCATTGTGCCAGCAGAAAATCTGGCCTCTTATCTGCTGGGAAATAGCTTCTAAATTCTAAATATAAAGACATCTTGAAATTTTATGATTTGTGAAAAAAAATGTGAACATTCATCCTACTTTGATCAGCTATAGAGCTGTTAAAAAAAAGTCAAAATTGGAAATTGTAATGAAAACGTGAAGAATTTTTCACGAAAATTTGTACTGTGACCTGACCAGCTCTAGAAGTATCTAACATTGTACTTTAAAAAAAAAAAGCAAAAAAAAGCACCCTATGGCTAGAGAGGTTTTGCAAAAGCCACTGTTTTGGCGGGGGATGACCCACAGAAACAGCAACAATGTAGTTTATATGATCTGGCTCTGGCTGTCACTTGGCAGAGGTGAACAAGAAAAGCAGTGCTAATTTCAGCTACATTAGAAAAACTGGGGAATAAGGGACAAAGAGGGGGAATAATACCCTAAATGGAAGAAGGCAGTCAGTAGAGAAATAAAATACTTATTTTTAAATGTTGAAAGAGATATTGTAAAAAAGGGGATATATAAAAATGTAAACTCAATAGTGCAGCAGGGAGCGAAGAGAGGAGCCAGCAGCAGCTCCTCTTCTAAAGCAGGAACATCTTTTAAAAGAGTAAGCTTCAGCAATCAAGGTCCACAGGGAAATTTGATTTCTTCCCACATCAACTTATTGCCTGAAGGAAAAAGACCAACCACCGATGAAAATAGAAAAGTCTGGCCTTCCCACAGTGGCAAAGAGGAGTAAGTCAGAGGCCTGAGTGTTCTTACATCCAACTCCCTTGATAGTGACCTGAGGACAGTTTTTGTCTGGCATCAAACTTACAAGGGAAAAGAAGTTGAGCTTTCTTATCCCTCTATGTATGACTTAATTAACTTCCTCTGTCACCTTGCTGTTTGAGAAGTTAGAAGATGGTCTCCTGAACTCTATTCTTACTCTTTAAAGAGACCTACTGTAGCATAGTAAACTGAACTCGGGTAAACTCTGACCTCCCCGTCAAAGCTGTGTGTGGGTCCTGCTGCTGGGAAAATACTTCAGTAAAGTGGCCTGGGCAGATTGAATAATAAAATCAAAGAAATTGGAGATGTATAAGACCTATTAGGTCATTTTGTCCATCCTCCTGCCAGTGCCAAATTGCTCCCTTTAGTATATTTTCTGTTACTTTGTCCAGTTTCGTATTATGACAAAAGGGTATTCCCCCCATTTCCTTAGTGAAACTATTCCACAGTCTATCATAATTCATGGCCTATGTTCTCCTTTTCTTCATTTCATCCAAGAAGAGGATCTGTTCAGTGCTGCTGCCATAAAATGGAGACACAAACAAAATTAGGCCTATATAGCCCAGTGACTCTAAAATTAAATATGGCTTAAATCAGTGGTACCTGAGATTCTCTGTGTGGTAAGATCCTGAACGCATTTGTCATAAACATACAGCTAAGGGTACCATAAAATCCCTCCTTTACCTTTAAAGGGTTAATCAGTTCCATTAACCTTGTTGGCACCTGACCAGAAGGACCAATGGGGAAAGAAGATACTTTCAAATCTTGGTGGGGGGCGGGGTGTTTGGGCTCTTTGTTGTTCTCTCCAAGACAAAGAGAGAGACCAAGCAAGTAATCCAGCTCCTACTGAATGATACATCTAAAATTACAGAAATAGTAAGTAATAGCAAGGAAATGTGTTAGACTATCTTTTGTTTTAGCTTGTGAATTTTCCCTATGCTAAGAGGAAGGTTTATTCCTGTTTTTTGTAACTTTAAAGTTTTGCCTAGAGGGGAATCCTCTGTGTTTTTAAATCTTATTGCCCTGTAAAATTACCTTCCATCCTGATTTTACAGAGGTGCTTCTTTTACTTTTTTCTTTGTAATAAATTTCTGTTTTTCAGAATCTGATTGGGTCTGGTCTGTGCTCACCTTGTTTACTCTCAAGCCTCCCCAGGAAAGGGGGTGAAGAGGCTTGGGGGATATTTTGGGGAAACAGGAACTCCAAGTGGTCCTTTTCCTAAATCTTTGTCTAACTCACTTGGTGGTGGCAGCAATACCATCCTAGGACAAGGAAGGATTTGTGCCTTGGGGAAGTTTTTAATCTAAGCTGGTAGAGATAAGCTTAGTGGGTCTCTCATGCAGGTCCCCACATCTGTACCCTAGAGTTCAGAGTGGGGAGGGAACGCTGAGAGCATTGCTCTTTTAGACTTTCAACATTTACAGTGCAGTTTTATGGGCCGTATTTTAGCCTCACTTACACTGGGAGCAATTCTAGTGACATCATTGGCACATCACTGAATAACCAGCACTATTTCTTGTAGCAGGCTGGTTTTCAATGGATGTCACTCATCTAACTACTAAGTGAAATCTTAGCTTGTAAGATCTGACAAGAGTACAGCCTAATGTTCCTTTGTGATAAATAAGCAAACTACGGAAATCAATCTAATCAGGAGCCCTTAAAGAAAATATTCAGGGTCTTATTTTTCATCATTAGCTGAGGAAATCTGTTGTTTTTGCCTGAACAATCACTGCATTTGTGTACACATCAGGTATCTGGATGTACAAATCATGATGGCAATTTGCATGTGCAATTACCTGATTGATGCATGCAAATATAATAATTGTATATGCATATTAGGCATACAGTTTCACAGCAAACTTATCTTAAAACAAACCCCATCATGTTAAGATTCTTATTTGTTAGTTCTTCTTCGAATAGCGCCTCTGCGGATGCTCCACTTCAGTGCGCTTGCACCCTGTCCCTTTGATCAGAGATTTTTGGTAGTAATGCCAATTTGGTACACTCATGCACCCCACACATCCTCATGCCCCATACAGTTCCTTCTCAACCACCTTTGGCCCAAGATGTAGTCAACTGCGTGCCTGTTCTCTAATATTTAGCTTTTTCTCAGATTCCTTGTAATTCCTTACCTTATAGTGTTATAGTTGCTAGAACAATTGTTCCTTTTTGTTTTTTCTTTTCTTTCTTAAAAAAAAACTTTTTATTCATAGAGATAGTTACATAGTTAGGAGATTTCCCTTTCTAGGGGGTAAATTTTCATTAGGTTTTCTCGGGAATGCCTGGGATTTGCCCAGGATTCAAGAGGTGCCTCTTCTGTTGTGAAGTTATTCCAACAAGTGACAGACTCTCCCAGTACCTCTGCTGTCTCATATCCCCAGCAAGTGGAGGATCTGTACTTCCTTCAAAGGGAGATCCCCCAAAAACAGAGAAATTAAGTTTAAACTCCTTGTGATGGAGCAAGATTTACATCCAGCTTCAGATCTGGGAGAGAGTCCCCACTGTACATAGACCTCCCAGTACAGCTAGTGCCCCATCCGCATCAATATCTCAGTCACCAGAGACCAGCAGAGAGGTAGGCACTACCATGACACAGAGTACATTTATGGTGCCGAAGTCCTCATCTACATCTGCCTCTAAGCAAAAGTATGTGAGGAGGAAGTCTCCAAGAAGTTATCAGTCACCACCCCACAAGAAGACTACGGAGACATCAAGTCCTGAGAGGTGTTCTGTGCAAGATCTGAGTGAGGCCAGTACAGCAAAGGCAAAGAGGAATCAGTCATCTAAGACAGACTCAGTACAGAGTTCAGATACCCATACCCAGAGGAGCAGAAACAGGCTTGAAAAAACCAAGTCCATCCCTGAACAACACTCACTACCAATAACCAGAAAGACTGCTCACCTATCTATGGTACCAAGGGAATCCCATGCCAAGTGCTTGGTGCCAGCTGCATTGTACTAAAGCCATCGTCCACAGTTTCCCACTTGTCCCAATCCTTGATACTGTCAGTACGGAAAGAATTCAGGTCCCTAAGGACCTGATAATATCTTCTGAGCCAGTATCTCCACTGTTAATAAGTGAAGGAGTTTGGGGAGCCCTGTAAGATAGGGATGTGCTATTTTTCCCATTTTAAAGGTGGGGAACTAAGGCAACTTGCCCAGGGTTACACAGGAAGTCTGTGCAAAAGCAGGAAATTGTACCAGGATCTCCCAAGTCCCAGTAAGCACCCTGGACTTCCTTTCTTTGACTGTAAGCATTTAATCACAGTTTGGGAAACTTCCAATAAACTGCTTTCATCAATTGAGGTTCCAATATTAAATCCCAAATCCAGATTTTAAGATTCAGCCCATTATGTTGAGAAATTAAATCATACAAGAAAGGAGTTTGGATTAGCAAAGGTAAGAGCAGACATATTTCTAAATGCTTATGGCTTTTTCCTTCATTTTAAATCATATTTTTCTCTGTTTCCAATTGTTGATCAGTATGTGACAGAACAATAGAAGAATCTCATCAGAACAGTTCCCTGAATCCTTTCAGGGCACACATGACCTGCATCACCATGTATATGTTCTCTTGCATAATGGAAATAATGTTGCTATATAACTGAAATCCTGGCTCTACTGAATGAAACATGTTATTACAATAATAGCTTTCCAATAAAGGCACTTGATTTCCTTTTATCTTTACTGAAAAGGAAGAAAGAATACAAAAGCTATTCATTGATTTTTAATGAGGTGGTGTTTTATTCAACAGATTACAATCCAGTACACATCTCATGTGTCACGCATAAATTCTTGGAATTTGCAGTTTTATGTCTTCCAACAAGATATCTAAGAACCTTTAGTCAACTAACTTGCTGTAATTTGATAAATCAAGAGAAACTCTTGAGGGTTAACTCAGAGAAGCACGTTAAACTTGCTTTCAGGAAGTGAGGGGACTATTATCTTGAGGAGGTGTCAAAGACTAGAGAAAAATTGAGAGAAATCTAGAACAGTAATCCGGACAGCATTGCATTAGTCAAATAGAGGAGCAAGAAGTAGAAATAGTTAGTTCTCACTTTGCTGAGAAAAGAGCAAGAAATGTAGGAGAAGAAAAGCACTGAGTAGATAGTCAGAGGTCAGTGGGAGTTTGAGTTAGAAAGGATTGCAGGTTTTTGCCCTATTACAGGATCTCTTTCAACCAATCAGATTTAAAATGTGTATTCAAAAGGATCATGAGACACTGCCTTCTCACACCCAGGGTGGCTGCAAACTAATTCTAGACCCAGAGGCCTGCACCAAAGACTATCTGTGCTCTACCCTGGCCAGAGGTCCAGAGACCCTTATAAACTGTTACTTGCGGTCTATCCCAGGCAGGAGGCTGTGGGCTAAAGACTGTTTGTGCCTGGCCCTTCCCAGAGGGCAAGAGCTTCCCCCACAGACTATTGATTACTGTCTGCCTGTAATGAGGCAGAGTGAGGGACCACTACAATTGTTGAAGAATTCAGGCATCATCCCACCCCTGAAACAAGGGGACAAGCCCAGAAAAGCAGCATATCAAATCCCCCCCATGTGCCGGATGATGGAACGGGGAACCTTCCAACCAGGAAGGATGGAGGTCAAGAAGCTCACAGAGTGGCTCACCAAGTGCCAACAGCAGAAGCATGTGGTGCAGCTTGAGCAGCAGCAGCAATGCCTGCAACAGCAACTGATTCAAGAGCTGGGGGTCCAACACCAGCACCAAGAATGGCAGTGCTTGCAGCAGCTGGCTGTGTTGGTACTGACACCCAGCAGCTCCAATCCTGGGGGAGCAGTGACCCCGACTAACCCCATGGTGCTTGGGAGCCTGACAAAAATGGGTCCCAAAGGTGACCTGGAGGCCTTCCTCAGTTTCAGCTGAGTCTGGACCAGGGAATCTTAGGCATGTAAGCAGCCCCCAGGGCCAAGTGATGACCCTGTTAGACGTGGACGGAATTTGGATCTCCACCCTCATGAACTCTGTGGACAGACTCTGGTATGTCAGGACCTTGTGAAGCCCCCAGACACGTAGTATGCTGCTGCTGTTGGCAGGGTTACACAGATCGCTATCCTCAGGCCTGGGTCACCTTGACTGTGAGGGGGGATATGAGGATTATGATAGTGGATCTGTCACCAAGGCTGGCCTAGCCCATGATCTTAGGTCGAGACTGGAGCAGCTTCTTGGGGGTCCTGCACACCATGAGCCTCGAGTCCCAACAGCCCCAGGGCATCTTTGTGGGAGAGGTCCTGGAAGGGACAGACTGGGCACCCAGGAACCTCAACCCAAGCAACCAGCAATACTTCAAGGCTGACCAGGACCTTCTTGATGAAGGGGGTGATCGCAGGCCTCCCACTCATGATGAACCCCCTGGTTTAGACTCAGACTTTAACCATGATTAGTGGGAGGACCCAAACCTCAGATGGGCTTATGAGCAGTTGGCTCATGTTGATGGGAAGATTATGGAACCCATTCCCCAGGAAATGCAGTATCGCCGCTTCTAGTTGACTGGCAACTGCCTCTAGCGAGTCGATCATGACTCCCAGACCCAGGACATCCAGACCCAGCTGGTAGTCCC
Source organism: Lepidochelys olivacea (assembly GCF_965140295.1). NCBI lineage: Eukaryota > Metazoa > Chordata > Testudines > Cheloniidae > Lepidochelys > Lepidochelys olivacea. Next base: position 176,605,387 of record NC_140411.1, read on the forward strand.
CCGATGCCACTGTCAGGCCACCTGGCAGCTTTCCCACATCATTCCCACGGCGGGACATCTGGGGCATGAGAAGACCTTAGCCCAGATCCTGATATGGTTCTTCTGGCCCAGGGTACACCAGGAGGTAAAGGGTTGTTTGTGACTTCTGTCCAGCATGTCAACTCACAGCCCCATGAGGGGTACTGAAGGCTTCCCTTGTTCCCCTGCCAGTGATCGACACCCCCTATGAGAGAGTCACAATGGACCTGGTAGGACCCCTCCTGAAGAAAGTCATGGGGTTCCAATATATCCTGACAATCCTCAACTACACCACCTGGTTTGAGGAGGCAATCCCCCTCCAGAAAGTCACAGCAAAAACTGTGGTTACAGAATCTTTCCCTGGGTGTCTCTCCCACAGGAAGTCCTGACAGACCAAGGTACCAATTTCACCTCACAACTGTTCCAACAGGTCTGTGACCTGTTATGAATGAAAAAGCTCCAAATGTCCGTGTATCACCTGCAGACTGATGGGTTAGTAGAGCAGTTTAATCAAACCCTTAAAGAGAGGATGTTGAAGTTTCCGCCAGAAGATCTGTGCCACTGGAACCAGCTTATCCCTCCCCTATTACTAGCCATTAGAGAAATTCCCCAGTCCTCGAGAAAGCTGAAGATGTCAGGGAGGTTGCACAGAGTGTAAATCAGGGAAGAATTTTGATTCAGTGTATTTTGGTATAATTCATTATTATGTTCCTGCAAATGCCTGTGAGGCCAAGTAACTGCTAGGATGGAATTTTTCAGGTACATGAATATGTCATTACAGTAAAACAATCTGAAACAATGCTACTGTACTGTATTGTACTGAACATTGGGTGTGTAATAAGGGTGTATTCCCTTTCCAGATTGCTTTTTAGGCAAGTTGGTTTGAATGGACTTGTAACTATGAACAGACCCATGTTACTAAGATTGCCTCTTGAATTGAATCCAGAGTTAACCTTCTGCCAAATGTAGGGGGTTTAGTGTTCACAGCCCTATACCACTTTTACACTAGCCTGGCTCCGTTAAATTCAATAACGTGCAACTGGCATGGAACTGATGTGGCAGTGGAGAATCACACCCACTGGGTTCTGGTTCAGCTCATTAAAGAAACTGGCTCAGGATGCAGAAGTTCAGATCAGAATTTACCATTAGTTTGCGGGGAGTTAGTTATAGTTCTCTCCCAACTGCATACATAAGTACTGTAGAATTGCTTCACCTCTGCCTTGCGTCTTGGGCAGCCACTTATCCCAGTGCAAAGTGCATGTAAGATGCTCCCATATTAGAATGGCCGTATATTATTCTGACATTGCACAGATGTGATAATTAAACAAAGTGTGAGTCAACGGAGGATAAATGCATTTATTTTCTGCTCAGCTGAAATTCTCAAGCTGGCTAGGTTTTTATATGCCATTCTGAAGTCAGGTTTAAAAACACTGAGGTTTTTTTAGAAAAAAAGTTCTAACCACCAAGACATACACAGTAGCCTCCCAAGTAACTTGACAATCATATTATACTTGTTCTTGTCCATTGCTGTCCCTCTGGGTAGTTGTCTTTTCTGTTCTTAATTTAGCGCTAGGCTCTGCCATTTTCACATTAAGTAATATCTTATTTCACAAATAGCTCCATCAAGGCCTTTGACTTTAAACTCTTCTCCATAGAGAATGCACCTCTATTTGTTCTGTAAAGCCCAGTGTACATAATACTGTTTCCCCCCAAAGTACAGAACTGTAGTACACAAGTTTCAATTGACTATTGTTGAACATTGCATAATAAAATTTAACTCTCTATCTTTTAAAAATGGTAGTGCAGTACCTTTGAGTGGTGGCATTGTTTCTGTTCTTTTTCCTTTAGATTTCAAACCTCAAAAAATCTTTGAATAAATACCCACTATTCTAGGAACCAGTACTACCAGGCATAATCATTTTTAAAATGTTATTTAGTCAGAGAAACACAATGAGTATCTTAAAAATGTCTCATTTTTTCCCTCTTCCTAGAAAAATGACTACATCATCAGCGATGTTATCCACTGGAAATGGGCCATTTGTAAAAATCACCAAAGCAGCTAACCAGAGCCTAATACTTACACCAAGGTAGGCATCAATGCATCTTTCTCACATTAAGGATCAAATTGATTATAGTGGTAAATAAAAATAAATATAATAATAAATGTCTTGTTCTACTTTACTTTAGTTGAAATCCAATGTGGTCTAGTATATAAGGCACTGCCCTGGGAGCCAGGAGACCTAGATTCTATTCCATCTCTGCCACTGACTTTGTGTGTGACCTGGGGCAAGTCATTTCATGTCTCTGTTTCCCCTGCCATGTGTTGTGTATTGTAAGCTTTTGGGGCAGGGACTGTCTCTATCTGTTTGTATGTTACAATCTTGGTTAGGGCATCTAGGTGCTACTGTGATTACAGTAATAAATAGTACTATTCTTGCATAGCATTTGTATCCGTAGATCTCAAAGTTTTTACATTAAGTATCATTAACCCCATTTTACAGATGGAGAATAAGGGGTCCAGAGAAGTGAAGTGACTTGGCCAATATCATCACTCAGATTGATGGCAAGAATAGAAGAACCCAGATCTGTTAACCCAGTCCAGTGTCCTATTTTGTAGCCCACACTGCTTCTCATATTAAATATAAAATGTTAGGAAAATACTGAAAACTGGTGATTTGTGACCAGTCCATAACAAGAACAGAGAGCAATACAAATGTAATAGCCAGCTAGAAAAAAAAAAAAAGCATGTCCTTCTCTTCCTGGTTGGCTATGTTTTAAGGCAAGTGGTAGTAACAAAAATAAAATGAGGCGTGTATAGTGCTTCTGGCTTTGTCTCCATATCTTTCTTATGGAAATCAGCTCATTAAGCGAGGAGCTGTTCAGAATCATATCCTAGCCCCTAATCTCTTTTACCTTATATCGTATCTGATGTGACTTTGAAGGATTCCTATGGGTTTGGAATAACTGGGAGCTTTTCTTGACTCTAGACCCTGAATTTAATGGTTTTAAAGAATTATGTTCACAAGAGGTGCCCGTGCTTTAGGCACACCTATAAAAGGAGAGGTGCTTGCCATTGACTAGCAAGACAGTTCACACCTCAGTTAAAACAATGCCTTAAAGGAGCTAAGAAAGCTTAGTAGTCCTATCACATTAACAGTTACATTTTCCTGGAACCTTGATGGATGCACTGACACAGAAAATCACCATATAATTGCTCAGTTGCTTAGACTGGATTGAAGATGGGATGCATCAATAGTCTTGTAGGCTTCACTTATGAGCCATATTGCACAGTAGTAAAGCTATAGAGAATATTTAATTTGCTGCAGAGTTTTCTTTTTCCCTGCTGGGAGCTGATTGATACATTTTCTGTTCTAATTCTATTCTGTTAATACCAAATATTTATCAGTCTCACTGGTGGTGGGGGAAAAAAAACATCTTAGAGTAATGGAGGATCATTAAAAGCTATTTTTCTTTTTTTAATAAAATGTATGTCTAAACAAGCATTGCCATGAGAGATCTTAAAGAGCAGCCTATGATTTAAAGGTGTCTTCTATTACTATCAGTTAGACACTAAAGAATGAGGAGAACAAGAGGAAAAGGAAGAAGACCGTTCATCTTAACTGCATTCCTACTGCAGAAAGAGATTTCTTTTCTGTTTATCATCTGAACTCCTGATAAGGGTCACTGTATTGTGGTGATACCATTATACCCTCATGTAGTTTCACAGAAGTCGTAATGTTACAGAATGAGAGGACGATTAGACAGTGTTTTTCTTTTAGTAAAATAAACTAATAATAATAAAAGTCAACTGATAATCAATACATGAAGGCCAGATCCCACACTGCATTTAGTCCTTACTCAGTCAAAACTCCCTTTGAAGGTTGCAGGAGTTTTGACTGATTAAGGATAGTAAAATGTGACCCAGAGATGAAACCACTGTTCACATCCGGGACACACAGGGAATTTATTTACTGACAGAAGGATAACATTTGCATTGGGCCAGATCCTAGCCCTAGAAGCATTGGTGGGGCTTAACACGAAGCAGCTCTGTGGCATGGCAGGCTCCACAGCCAGAGATGGGTTAGAGATTTGGGGGGCCCTGGGTCAGAGCAAGTGGGGGCCCCTCTCCACCCCCTTCCTCCTCCGCCAGTGCTCCTACCAGGGAAATGGGGTAGGGGCATGGGGGCTTGCCCCCCCACAAACTCCTGGTGGGAAGCTGGGTCAGGGTTCAGGGGCTTCCCCTATTGCCCAGCTGGAGCACCGGGAGGACAGGAGGAATGGTGCAAGCAGCCATCAAAGTCATCCACCACCACCGCAGGAGTTGCTGCCAGCCCAGCTTCTATATACAGTGTGACAAGTGGGCCTTTTGGAGGTCACGCAGGGGAAGCAGTCAGCATGCACCAGGCCTCCCTGACATTTCAATGGGAGAGGAGGGGGATTAAAACTGGGCAAATAATTGATTTTTCTGGCTCATTGGCAGCTCTGAAACATTGAAAAACAATTTTGGTTTGAATCAAACCAAAATAAAAATTCTGAAAAATTTTGGCAAATTGAAAATGTCAAGAGATGTTTCATTTTGTATCAAACAGAACATTTCATTTGACCCAAAATAAAATGTATTGTTTCCTTTCCAGATGCTTTCAAAAATAATAGCAAAGGAAATGAACGGCTAGATTCACAAATGTGGGAATGAGGGGAAGGGAAAGAGCTGGTGCTGCCTATCTTATAACCTTTATCCCAGTGATTAGGGTGCTTACACAGGATGTGGGAGACCCAGGTTCATTCTCCCCCTCTGCCGGATGTAAAAAAGAGATTTGAACGCAGCTCTCCAACATTGCAGGAGTGTAACCCTAGCCACTGGACTGTAGCGTATGCTTCCGTGGGGCTGTTTCAGTCTCTCCTATTGAAGCTGTTCTATTGGTTAGGGCACTTTTCTGCAGTGTGGGAGACCCAAGTTCAAATCCCTTCTCCACATCAGGTACGGTGGGGCAATTGGATTCAGTTGAATGCCTTAAACACTGGCTAAAAGTTATTAGGTTGGTGGCACCACCTTCTCTCTGTCCATTTTGTGAATCGCACCAAATCCCAAATCATTGTTTTGGCCAAAAGCATTTGGCAAATTTGTTTCAAAATCAGGAATACTTTCAGGCTGGTCCAAACTGCATATTTCGGCAAATAAACCATTCAACTGAAAATTTTCATCCAGCTCTAAGGGGAATGGATCCTCCTCAGCTACCCAGCTGGCATCAATTGGAATGACAAATGGGATGAACAGTCCAAAGCCAGTCTCCAGACTGACAGCTCCAACATGAAGTAAAGGTGGAGGCCCACTAGCTTGAAGTCCCTCTGATCATGGCAAACAGAGGGTGTCAGCAGTGTAAGAAATATCTCAGTGAGTTGCCACTCCTACCCATAGCTCCCTGCTATAGATTAAAGAGTGGGAGATGCTAGATGTTGTATCACCATCATAGAAGGCATGGGCCCTGTCCAGATGAGCTAACGTTCTATCCCACCTCCCGCTGGACCTGCATAAGGAGTGGGCTGCATTAGTTCCTGCACCCTCTGCAGCTCCATGGAATCCATGTAAGGCAGTTTGGTGGAGATGGAGCTCCTATGCAAAAGTTCCCAGTTACTGTGCAATCCTGCTGGGAGCCGGTGTGTTCGCTGCCCTACCCTTTTCTGTGCCATGTTATTCATCCTCCCTGCCAGATGGCCCAATGTACAGCTGGTTTACAAGGGCTTATGAGTTTTCAATGGGAGTTTGAGTAAAGACTGAAGAATTTGGCTTCAATGGTGTAAACCACATCCTTGGGGTTATATGTAAGACTGAAAATAGGAGATATTTGCAATGTGAAAACTATACAGTGATTCTGGATTACAATATGAGAGTGTATGTTATTGTATAATAGGGAAATGTTGATAGCTACATTTATACAATCATGCTATATTACTCTGTATACATTTAAAAAACAAACTGTGCATTAAACTAGTCCTCCAGTGATATTCTTTCCCAGTATATTTTTGTATATATCAAATTTAATTGGTGGCACAGGCACTGTCCCCAGTGTTCAGATTCATTACAAGCTATGAAGATAATCTTAAAACCTCTGGGTGTCAGAAATGCTTGAGTAGTTTTGATCTGTGGCCTTGTGCTCTTCAGGCTTCTGGCTTTATGTCTCTTCTAAATAATTCCTAAGCCTTTATATGTGTCTATATATATTCTACAGTGCAGTGTTATCTCCATGAAAGCTAAACTGATATCAGACTAATATATATATTTTTTTAATTCTTTGGTTACACTGATCTCTAGTGGCAAGTTCCTGAAAACACCTAAGAAGGCAGCAAAAAATCCATAGTGAATTCAGTTTGTATTGGATTCAGAATTTTAGCAGATGACATTCCCCCCCTAAAGATTAAGCTACTTTTATTTCTATAATACGCTGTTTTTAATCAAATGTACAGCAAAGGAGAAATTATATGTGCAATATCCATTTAAGCATTGGGCAGTACAGGCAAATTACTGCATATTAACACCATGGTTTTACTTTAGAATAAGGAAACAAAACAAAAGAAGTTTTATAGTGATTCTAAACTGCACTTAAACATATTCATGTAATGTCACCTGGCATGCAGATACCTGTGTTTTTAACAACTGTGCTTTCATTCTAGCAAACAGTGTCTCAGTAATCTGGTGATTTATCTACAATGCAACAATAAACGTAAGTAAGTGTTTCATAAGAAACTTCCACTTCAAAAATAAAATTGTTAGGTCCATAAACTTCATGTATATTGTTTGAAAGATTTTGGCAGTGAAATATAAACTGTATTTTCATATAAACCATGAAGCAGGAACATTTACTATGTTCAGTTGTTTGCATACAACGGGTGCAAACAAAAAGAAGATATCCACCACCCCCTCCTCCCACCCTCCCACCCTCCTGAACTTTAGGGAAGATCAGATCCTGTTCCAGACTGGAACTTTGCATCTTGGGCACATCTTGAAATACGGCATAAATTAATTTCAGATCTCCCCTCCCCTTTCAAATTTCAGCTTGTGGAAAACGACTCATAACTCAGGAGATCAGTGCAAGGATTGTAGGTGGAAGTGATGCCAAAGAAGGAGCTTGGCCTTGGGTAGTCTCACTGTTTTTTAATGAAAAACCTATATGTGGAGCTTCCCTCATCAGTGATGAATGGCTAGTCTCAGCAGCGCACTGTGTATATGGGTAATGTTTACTTTCTCCTTAAGTTAATACATATACCATGTTGGCACTCCCAAATGTTCATGTATAATGATGGAAAGATGCTCATTCATAAAGCTGGGTTACGGAATGGCCCTGACCTGTCAATCAGATACGCATGGGGCAACACTGCTAGCCACATAGGGTATGTCTACACTGTGATAAAAGACCTGCGGCATTGGTCTGCTCACTTGGACTCACAGGGCTCAGGCTGCGGGGCTATAAAATTTCAATGTAGGCATTCAGCCTTGGGCTGTAGCACGAACTCTGAGACCCCGCAAGGGGAGAAGGTCTCAGAGCCTAGGCTCCAGCCCAAGCCTGAAAGTCTGCACTGAAATTTTTAGACCCTCAACCTGGACCCTGCTGACATGGGCTCTGTGACTTGGTACCGCAGGTTTTTTATTGCAATGTAAACAAACCCATAAAGTCCCACTGAAGTCAATAGGAACCACATATTCACAGGGATCTCCCCTTATGTATCCTATGAAAGAGAATAGATGTGGTTGCCTTTGATAGCAGGGAACGGAACTCATTGACCAGGAGGTACGTCCAATCCTATATTGTAATGTTCTGATGGATCTGACTACGGAATCAGGGCTTACATTTATGGTTTTAATAATATTCTGTTATTGTTGCCTCAGTAAAATGACTTTTTCATGCTAGAATAATGTTGTTTTGCCAAATTAATTGTTTATTTTCAAAGTTGAAAAAGAATTATTCAGTGGTCTGAAGGCCCATCAGATAAATGATTCAGATTAGGTATTTGAAAATCATACCCAATAACAAAACTGTTCAAATGGAGAATAGCCAGAGTCAACAGAAAGTATGAGGAAAAATTAATGTAGGGGACTTGAGACAGTTCTGTAGGATTTTTCAAACACGTAATCTCTCTTTCTCTCTCTCCCATCCCCCAATGTATAATATTGTGGTGAAAACTCATATACAGCAGGGACCCAGTTTTATAAAAATGACATGACCACTGAAGTCTGCACCAGACTAGGGAAAATCCTGAAATTAGTGATAGGTATAGTTAACAACCCAGCTCATCATTTAATTATTATGTACTGAATTATTCATTCACCTAATAAGAGATGGAGTCCAGCTCACAGCTCCTGGAGTTTTTAGTAGCCCCACATTTCAATGACTCCAGTAAGGAGTCACTGAAATCAAGAGACACTTTTTTGAAAATGGAAGGTAGTATACATTAAATATATGATACCTCATCAAGCATTTGCAGTTTATCCGTAATTAGTTGGGTGTCTTCATTACTCACTCAGAGCTTTCCCAATGGTGTGAGAGTAAAGAATGACATCTTATCTCATAAAGGTAAATTTAGTATTGCCTGTGTAATTATGACTCTCTGCCATACACTATGAGAGACTGATCAAGATTTACACTACTCTATACAATTGGAATGAATCTCAATTTGTCTGAATAGATGTGTTAATCAACTCAAGTAGTCTCTATGGTGCACTACCCAGAATGTGAGGAGATGAGGTATATTTTAAAATATTTCCTACAATATGTCACCATGATGTCTACAATTAAAGTGCTGTAGGGAGGACCAAGAATAGGAAAACATAGTGTTTAAAAAATCATGGAAGAGCTATCACTATTGTAAGTAACTAAATTCCATTTATTTATGTCTGAATATTGGTGACATGGCAGAATTTACTGAAGCCTTCTCTATCTATTGCTACCTATGAGCACTTAGCAGATGATTTCCCAATAATCTGCTACACATCATCTATTCATCTCCTCAGTTATCATACCCTTTTACAATGACTTGCCACCATTCCTTTTGTGATAACTGTCTCAAAGTTATTTCCATCTCTGTGCCTGATGTGACCAAAGTACATAAGTTTGTGCCGGTTGATTTCTGACAACAGAGTCTGCTTCTCTCCAGCAATGTTCCGAACATAAACATTCCTCATCTTTTCCATCCAGGAGATATGCAAAAGTCTTTGCCAGCACCACATTTCAAAGGCTTCAGTTTTCTTCTTCTCAGAAGCCTTAATTTCCCACAATTCACATCCGTAGGTTGCTATTGAGAAAATTAAGTTTTTCACCAGTTGAAACTTTGTACGTTTTAAGATTCTATGGGTTTTTTTCCGAATTTTTGTTACGGGGTCATTGCAGAGCAAACCATCCCTACATTTCTTCCAATTTCTTTAGAACAGCCTCCTTGGTTGGATATTTATGATCCCAGATAACTGAAATCATTTACTATCTCTACATCTTGAGCATTAATTGAGGTGTTTGCTTGCATCTTGTTTTTGTTAATCGTGTAGATGTACATGAATTTTATTTTCACCATATTCAGAGAGAGTCTGTATTCATCACTGTGTTTTTACAGATACCAATATTTGTTGCATTTCAATCACAATAGAGAACTGAAGGAAATCTGGGTGCTCAGCTTCCACCAGCTCATAAGTATTTATATTGTTTGTAAATCAGTTCATTCAGTGGACATTTGATGATTCAAAACAACTTCAGCTATAAAGCAGGTCTCTAACTAAAGTACATCCTTTACAGCTTAACAATAAATACAGATTGTAGAAGAACAAACTTGTCATATTTCTTTTTTCATTTAAATGCTGTGTTTCTATTATGTTCAGATAGTCTTAACTTCTGATTTTCTAGATTTTTTCTTCAGCTGTAGGTTAAAAAAAAAATTAAAAATCAGATTTCTAATGGTATGTCTACTCTGCAATCAGGTACGATTGCAGCATGTCTAGACATACCTGAGCTAACTTTGATCTAGCTAGCCTGAGTAACAATAGCCGTGAAGGTGTGACAGCATGGGACTAGTCTTGTCCACCCTGAACCCTGGACACATACACTGTCCATGCTACAGTGGTTTCACTGCTATTGTAACTTGAGCTAGCTTTGAGCTAGCTAAATTAAAGCTAGTTTTGGTATGTCTATATGTGATGCAATCACACCTCCCAGTTGCAGTGTAGACATACCCTCAGTCTACCATCCCCAAGGTATTTCATGCTCATAATTTTCTATCTGAGGGATGATTATTAATTGCATGGGAATTTTTAATTTCAGCTGTTTAAAGGGTCATAATAATTAATGATTCTTCAATAATTGTACTATTGTCCAAGCATCTCGGTATAAATGTATTATTGGCTTAATACCAAAAATGAACTGATGATTCTGTGATACTAAACTTTAGGCCACTAGTGCTGTCAGAAAACCAGAGGCAATTTCAAATGATACTATGCTATTCCACTTAATCTGAAAAAATATACCAAGTGTGCGTATGTAAAATAATATATATTCTTGAGGGGATTAAAGATTAATACAAATTATACATGGCAAATTGTTCAAGTCCTTCATTTGATCATAAATAATTGTGAATATTCATTGCAATCTCTAGGAGGAATTTAATACCATCTCAGTGGAAAGGAGTGCTCGGCTTGCATACCACTTTGAATCTCACATATCCTCAGACAGTAATTCGAAAGATCGATCAAATTGTCATAAATCCTCATTATAACAAGCGCACAAAAAATAATGACATTGCTATGATGCATCTTCAATTCAAAGTGAATTATACAGGTAGGATTGTTGATCTTCTCTTATACATTTATTTACTCTGTATGAATTAATTTGAGCTAGCTCCAAGTGGACTAGTCAACCTGACTTTACTCAGTAATGACAGGTTTATGGGATACTTGGACTTGTCCTTATAAATTAGATATAACCTTGGGAAAACCAATCCTGCACTTGTTGGACATTTTGCCTGAGCAAGGAAGAGAGGGTTTGGATCAATGTGCATTTTGGTAACTGACATCACAAAAACCAGAATACTGGAATCAAGCTGAAAATAATTATTTCTCTTTCACAGATTACATACAGCCTATTTGCTTACCAGAAGCAAGTCAACAGTTTTTGCCAGGAATTAATTGCTCTGTTGCTGGCTGGGGTAGAACTACAAATCAAGGTGAGTCACCACACTTTTAAAAATACCACACAAAATAAGGAAGAAAACTTTGTTTGCTGTCAGAGATGTATTTTTTACTTTACATTTTAAAGACTTCAAGTGATGGGAAATCTACCACATCGCTTGGGAAGTTGTTCCAATGGCTAATTTCCCTCCCTGTTAACAAAGTATGTCTTATTTCCAGTTTGATTTCCATTATCATGTTTCTGATTGTGTGCACACAATAGAAATCAATGTGAACTGCCTGTACATATTTGTGGGCGGGATTTGTATGTAATAGTAATATCTGCCTCTTAAATAGCATCTTTCATCAGTATTTCTCAAAGCGGTTTACAAAGGAAGTGTTATAATAATTTTACAAGTGGGGAAACTGAGTCACAGAGTGGTGAGATGACTTGCACAATATCACCCAGCAGTTGAGTGGCAAAGCCACAGCTAGAATGAAGGTATCCTGAGTACCAGTCCAGTGCTCTCTTTATTCAGCCACCTTCTGTGACATTAAAGATCTCGAAAAAGGTCATATACTGTGACTGATTTTTTTGCCATTCACTATAATGGAGTACTCTTCATATGGAAAAAAATGTCCATCATTTCCTTGTTTTTGTAGATTTAAGGCTGAAATCCTGCTTTTCACTTCATTCCATCTTGCTAAAGCAACAGAGGATGCAGAGAGAGATAAAATTCAGATCCAGATTTTGAACATCCCTGCCTTCAGGAGCATTCGGGTGCAAGAAGTTGGTTCCAGTCCTTCTCTAGAGGAAGGCCATTTTCATAAAATCGGATTGTTCAGTTTGGATGAGCACCAGGCAGTTCATATGCCATACCACAAGCTCGTCAGAAGTGGGGGAAAGAAAAGGGGACTTTTCTGCTGTTGAGAAACTTCAGCGAAGGAGGGCTGTTTATCTAAATTTTTTTAAATTAAAAAAATATTTAGGCTCATTTTAGACAAAAGGCTGAAATTTAGGCCCAGTGTGAACATTTCTGGGGTTGTTGCCTGTTCTTAACGAAGATCCCATATTGTCATGGCTGGGTTGTGGGCAGCCAGACCTAGTAGCCAGAGCCAGAGCCACTAGACAGGAATCAGGGTCAGAAGACAAACTGGAGGTCAGAACCATGAATCACATGACAGGAAATCGAGCAGGAGGGCACATAGTCCAGAACAGGGTGGAGCCCAGCTGTTTCCTGTGCCTGTTGCTGGACCAGCAGGCCAATCAGCTGCTCTGGGATGCCACCAAAAGTACTGCAAGGGCAGAGCTTCAAACTGGGGCTGGGCTTCTTGGATCCCAGGTAAGCAAGCCTTAGCAGGCTGCCAGATGGAGGGCTGGAATATGGCTGTTCCTATAAACCAGGGATCATAGAATCATAGAATATCAGGGTTGGAAGGGGCCTCAGGAGGTCATCTAGTCCAACCCCCTGCTCAAAGCAGGACCGATCCCCAATTAAATCATCCCAGCCAGGACTTTGTCAAGCCTGACCTTAAAAACTTCTAAGGCAGGAGATTCCACCACCTCCCTAGGTAACACATTCCAGTGTTTCACCAGCCTCCTAGTGAAAATTTTTTTCCTAATATCCAACCTAAATCTCCCCCACTGCAACTTGAGACCATTACTCCTTGTTCTGTCATCTGCTACCACTGAGAACAGTCTAGAGCCATCCTATTTGGAACCCCCTTTCAGGTAGTTGAAAGCAGCTATCAAATCCCCCCTCATTCTTCTCTTCCGTAGACTAAACATCCCCAGTTCCCTCAGCCTCTCCTCATAACTCATGTGTTCCAGTCCCCTAATCATTTTTGTTGCCCTCTGCTGGACTCTTTCCAATTTTTCCACATCCTTCTTGTAGTGTGGGGCCCAAAACTGGACACAGTACTCCATATGAGGCCTCACCAGTATCGAATAGAGGGGAACGATCACGTCCCTTGATCTGCTGGCAATGCCCCTACTTATACATCCCAAAATGCCATTGGCCTTCTTGGCAACAAGGGCACACTGTTGACTCACATCCGGCTTCTCGTCCACTGTAACCCCTTGGTCCGTTTCTGCAGAATCCACTGTAACCCCTAGGTCAAGGCCAATGGGGCTGCAGGAAGTGGCGGCAAGGACATCCCTCGGCCCACACCGCTTCCCGCAGCCCCCATTGGCCTAGGATGGCAAACTGCGGCCAGTGGGAGCCGCGATCGGCCAAACCTGCGGTTGTGGCAGGTAAACAAACTGGCCCGGCCCACCAGGGGTCTTACCCTGGCGGACTGTGTGCCAAAGGTTGCCAGTCCTTGCTATAAACCTTGGAAACCCAGGTTTATGACTTGTGGGCCATGACACATACATGCTGCCATGCCCAATTCAACCACATCAATGACAGAGAATTCTCACGTACATGTTTTCAGTGGCAAACATTTTAAAATGTCCCAAATGATTATTTTAAAATTTAAAATTTGCCAAAATTTCAGCCTGCAACCAATTTTTATGTTCCTTACATAACCCACCCAAAATAAAAATTGCCATTTAAAAATGAACACACCCTGAAATGTATTTATACTGTACTTCATAATAAAGCAGATTTCCACTTTTCAGAGATTGTTATTGCAGATGGAGCCAAATTCTGTCCTAAGACAAAGGAGGTAGCACAGGGGAATCTGATGGCAGAATGTGGCTCATAGGATATTATTATTACTGGTAAGGATGCATGCAGAGGAAAGAATGCAGCTTGACTGTTAGAGCCTAGGCTGAATTTCCAGAGCTGAGAATTTACATTTTCATTTGTAAATCAATCCTATTGATCTGGTGTCACAGAGCAATAAACATGGAACAACTCTGCCATTTTTGCTGACCTACTTTCAGAGTACAATTGCGCCATAAAACTGTGGTTAATAATTAATAACATACATTAGTGTAAGGGGTTCAAATGACCAACTGAAAATCATACAATGTACTCAAAGAATCTGGATAGTCGAAGCCACATTTTTAATTAATCCTTAGATCCATGCATCATAATATTCATTTATTTTAGTGGTCTTCATTAAGTTATTTGAAAAACAAAATTTAGTGGTGATCCCTATTATAAAAGCTCAGGGTGTCATTCACTACTGTTTACTCAAGAATAACTCCAATGACTGAGGAGTAAGGGGGGCCTAGTGCACAACACACTGGACTGAGACTCAGGAGATGGGTATTCAAATCCTAGCTCAGCCTTATTTCAATTTGTGACCTTGGGCAAGTCACATAATATACCCTGCCTCAGTTCCCCGTCTGTAAAATAGAGTTAATAAATTCTACCTCACAGAGGATAAAATCTATTAATGATAGTGAGCCAGGGCCTTTTAAGTTCCTAGATACATTTTAATGAGGTATAAACTGAAGTAATGACATGGCAACCCAGGCCCTCGATAGTGCTGTGTAATTAAAGTGAAATTTTTGAATCACTAAGAATAATGGCTGTTGTTTATGCTATGCATTTTGATCAGTTTGGTTGTGTATACTCTCTATTTTGATCAGGTTCCACTGCAAACATATTGCAAGAAGCAGAGGTCCCTCTTATAACAAATGAGAAATGCCAACAACAGATGCCAGAATATAATATTACAGAGAATATGATGTGTGTAGGCTATGATGAAGGAGGAATAGATTCCTGTCAGGTAAGTAAAAACAACCCATTTGCATTGCTAATATTATATTCCTTCTAATTACTGAACAGCTCACTGGTTGGTCCTCTGATCATTAAAAACTAGCCACTCGCTGTCAGAATATAATTTCTACTCAGAGCCTTACATATTTCATACTGTAACAAGATACATGCTTCAAAGATTACAAGCTCATATATTTTAAGTTCCGAAGGAACCATTCTGATATTAAAAAACCCCACTACAGAGCGATATGGGGTGTTGGAAGTGCCACATGTTGAACTTCACACAGTTTCTGGTCAGCAATCTCCTCAAGAGGAAGAGATGTTTGTGGGTGAAAATGTGAGGTGTGAAGCTTAAATACCAAGCTGATACAAGCCTAAGAAAGACTTTAGCTGGATGGATGGAGAGCAGCAAGGGGGCATTACCTTCAAGCATTTAGACCCCATAGATCCTCAAGAAATGGAAGCTCCAACAACTTGCAGGGGCTGCCCTTCTCTGTGACAAGACAACAGTGTTAGAATCATGAATCGTAGAATATCAGGGTTGGAAGGGACCTCAGGAGGTCATCTAGTCCAACCCCCTGCTCAAAGCAGGACCAATCCCCAACTAAATTGCTCTCTTATGATCTTCCTGCCCTCTAGCAGCATAGCTTCCTAAGGAGCCATTGTCCACCCCAGCTCAGCCTACAATGCACTCCCTCTCTATGGGAAGGCAGGCAGCACTGAATTCTGTGTCTAGCTTCCACTTAGTTCTGCTTGAACTCTTAGTTCTAGCGGCATGAACTCTGTTTTTGCTGACAGTTTTCATCACATTCTAATGGGAGCATGCTACGTAATGTGGTTCTCACTGGATCTACACTGTGCTGCTTCTGGCTTGTGCCCCATAACTGCAAGACTAGACCAAATGAAGTTGCCTTTAGGGAGTTACAGCAGACTCCCAGAAAAAAGGAGGTCATACTGCTTTGGCTCCACTCCACATTCCTTAAGCTTGTGTGGCTTTCCCTACCTGTTTTGCTTTTATTTGTTTCCCCTAATGCCACACTGAAGAGGGAAGAGCGGGGCCTTAATACTATACAGAGTGCAACAAATCAGTGTTGTAAACAATAACCAAAGAACCATGAATTAGGAAGGATAGAGCAAGTGCAGACAGCCTGTAGCCTTCTGCAGCTCCTCTTCAGCCTTTGAGAGAGAGATTTTATTCCCCCAGACCTTTTTCAGAAGTCCCCGGTGCAAACCCCACTTATACAGGATTTGTGCAGGGTAAGAGAATATAACCTAAAGTTGATAAGTAAAACAATTAATGCAAAGGGTTCTACTATGCTTCATGGTTGATACAGTTCATGACTAACAGGTGTCTAAGAGCTTAAGATCACACATTATGTTAAAAAATTTAGTAAACAGTGTTCTCTTTTGAGTATTTCTCCATGTGGATCCCCTTCTGGGCACATCAGGAGTATGTGCACCAAAACTGGGATACACACATGCAAAACAGATTGAAGATCCAAAGTTACTTTAAGATCAAGAGCAGTTCTTTTTTTAACTTTTGAATTTCAATATTGCAGGGAGATTCAGGAGGGCCCCTGATGAGTCAAGACAATAACAGGTGGCTTTTGGCAGGTGTGACATCCTTTGGCTATCAATGTGCATTGCCCCAGCGTCCTGGAGTGTACGTTCGAGTCACACAATTTGTGGACTGGATAAAACAATTCATACGTTAGCTTGATTTTAAAAAACAAAAATAGAATGTAAAGGCAAATACTAAGCAAGATTATAATATACCACATAGCATTCAAAGCTACTGGTGAGAGAAACTGAATAAAATCCTGTCATTCAAAATGAGATTTAGACATAACCAAACTTTTGGGAGGAAAACATTAAATATTAAGAAACTCTATCATATCAGAAAGCAATATTTCAAAACAGCCCCAGTTGTCTCTTTTTGCCACTGGTTCTTACCACTTTACATTGACAGCTCTATGAGATATTGTTTTACTATTTGTCCACCTTACAGACATATTATTGAAAAAATACCAATGCCCAGTACATTATGGAAACCTGCACAAAGATTTAGAAGGAGTAAAATCTGTGATGTGCACAGGATACACTATTTATTGAGTAACAGCTATATAAATTATTAATCCCAGGCCAAACATTTGAACAGCTTTTCAAGGTTTTCATGCTTTCCTTCCCAATATTCATTCCCATTTCAATGCATAGGGAATGTTGTTTAATAATCTCCATACATCAAAATGGGGCTGTACCCTAACTGTTTATGAGATCATGAGAGCTCCTTTGTTCCTATTACGAACAGTTCTGGAATATGTTTTATACATGGAGATGGTGTGCAAATCAATCTAGCTGCTTTGTAATGGCTAAACTGACCTGGAGCCAATTTTTTTCCCTGGTGTCCCTGTTTTGGAATTAATGAAGTTACACCAGGGATGAACAGAGTACCATTTTTTATGATTATTTCTGGCAAACATCCTGGAAATTACTGCTAAGTTATCTAATTATAGACAGACAGTTGTGCACACAAAAAACAAACTCTTCTGTTATAAGCTGTAATGCTCTTAAAAGCATAGAATATCAGGGTTGGAAGGGACCTCAGGAGGTCATCTAGTCCAACCCCCTGCTCAAAACAGAACCAATCCCCAATTTTTGCCCCAGATCCCAAATGGCCCCCCCAAGGATTGAACTCACAACCCTGGGTTTACAGGCCAATGATCAAACCATTGAGCTATCCCTCCCCCAACAACAAGCATCTAACAACAAGCATCCTCAGACAATTTTGCAAGGAAAATAAACATGCCACTCAAGTTGCTGCTTGGTACATCACATGTTTACTTTCAGTCATCAATACAAGGGACTTTAAAAGAACGTTTTGGATTGTTTTGTTTTAACAATTAGGGTGAATCACCCACTAGAGGACTTCAATTGTGTAAAATATTAAATAGCCTGACTGCTTTAATTTCTTGGGTTCTTTTCAAAATAAGATTTTTTTTCTAAATGTAAACATAAATAACTGTGTACTCACAATGTATGTATGTTTGTATCTAATGATGTAATCATTCTACTACAATATGACATGTTCCTTTTGTTTCTGCTTAGTGCCTGCTATAGAACAATTAAAATCTAATTAATTCCATGGTGTTACGTAAAAGTCTAAAAGAATTGTAATTATTTATATAGACACATGTAATGATGCCCATTGCCTAGGTGCCTTCCATCACTGAGTACAGCTATTAACAAGGGCAATCAAATCTTCAGAATAAGAGTCTCGTAGACCTCATCCCTCTCTCCCCCAACTCCTTGCTATTAACCTGAAGTAACACTAGGCCTTACTCAGTCTGGCCTTATACTGTGCCTGGAATCTTGCCAGACAATCAACCTGATCCTCTGTTGCCCCCACCTTGTGACATCATTTATGCCAACCTAAAGTGCTGCTATTCTGATTTGACTGTAGCAGACCACAAAAGGAAGGTGTGAGAGGTGTGGGCTCTCCAGTGAAAAGGGCCTGTGGCCCACTCTGGAATGTCTTGCTGTACAAGGTGATCCAGCAAAAGTGACCAAGTAAATCCTACCCCTGTCCCCCGACCAGGACAAAATCACTATGAAAGATCACAACCGATACTATGAATTGCACCAAGAAGCAAATAGATAATCAGCACATATCAGTAGGATTATAACAGCTCACCTCACCCATAGTGGACCCACACATTTCCATGCTGGTTGAAGTTTCACAATCCTTTTTAAAGGCAGTCTCAAACCAAGTGCATGGCATTAATCTAGCTTTGGGATTACAAAACCATGAATTGCTGTGACCATGATATGAAAGAATGTAATGCCAAGGAGTCTCTTCTCCCATCAATAGAAAATTCAGAACTTTAGCACCAACAGACATTACCAGCATAAATCCTTGCACCTCTGTGGGAGAATAGCTGCCCCAAATGGACTTAAAAATATATGCAGAAGAACAATTTCTTTCTATCATTGCTAAAGTACAAGCCATTGCTATCCCTTTGGTTGTGAATCAATCATTAAGATGATGTGGGGAAAAATTGTTAATGTCAAAGTCAAAGTCAAAAACTCCAGCTTTTCCAACTAATAGCAGAACGTGTTTTCCACATTCCGATTCTACTTTTCTTCTTTCTAATGAAATGCAGCCCCTGAGACACACAGGGCATTCTATACCAAGTTCAAAGTTTGATGTGAGTGAAGCAATTATTAAAATGTTTTAAAAAATGTTATTCCTAGTTAAAATCATGTGAAATAAATTTGCAATTAGTAAAAAAAAAATTAAGGTGTTGATTCTTACTGTCGATTTTTCTAAGGTCCTTATATTCAGTGGAAGATGCACGTTCAGAAAGTTAATCACTGGTGTAATTTCCAATGGACAGTACTATGTGTCATGTTACCATAAATGCTGTAAGTTTTACTCCATTAATGATTTATAACAGCCAGATCATTAGAGGCCCTGGTTGCTGGAAAACTTGCTTGCCAGAAACATTGCAGCATGTTTCTATTTTTTCATTGCATAGTTTTGAATTCCAAATGCAAGCAGCAGATACTCTGATGCACATACAGTACCCCTTAAAATAACAGATAAAGCCTTTAAATCATATTGTGTCCCTACTACCTTTAAATATGCAAGCAACATAGACTGTTTTAGACAAAATCTCAGGTCATTTTGCGTGCTCTTGGAAGCTGTGAAAAAGGCAGAAATGGAAGATATGGGCCTGAGCAGGCTCACATTGCTGAGATGCTAACTGATTCAAGGAACTGGTAGGACAGTATTCTTTTGGAGCTGTGGCTGGTGCTTCTGGCAAATGGCCAGGGCAATTATGGAGGAGTGAGAAGGCACTTCGTTAGGGGGGGACATAAGTTTTCAAACATCTAGCCTCAGAACAATAGAATCCTTACTCTTTCTCTTCTCTTCTTCTGCTGTGGCTGTTTCTCTGCCCTCTGCCTCTTTGTGAAGACAAAAGAGGCTGGAGAGGGCTGAGCAGAATGGAATGTGACACAGTAAGTCAACACCTATATCTAACCGCCCCTCCTCAATTCTGACCAGCTTAGACCGCAGAGGTGATGAATAGCTAGAACTGCTTGACTTTTGATGGCATCTCTTCTGTTAACCATGGAAAATAGCATATAATTACCAATAGTCTCACTACTGGATTCTAAGGGTGACAGCACGTCTGCCCAGGGAAACCTTGGGAACTATTGGTATCGCCCAATTGCTACGCACTCTCTTTGCAAATGAAAAAGTGGTTCTTCTCTCTCCCCCATGGCTTCACAACTGGTCCTTCACTCCCTGCACCACCCGCTGCCCTCCCCCTCTGTGAGCTCCAAAGAGTTAACTTTAAAAATAAAAAATAAAATACAGAGAAAAAAGAACAGTACTTATACACATATTGGACTTGTGTATATGATGCATAAAAGTATCATCCCTGTAAAAGAAGGCATTCTGGGAGCTTTGAGAGTTACAGGTTTCCCTAAGGAAACAATTTCCTTTCAGAGACTCAGGCCCACGTAAGGAGTCTCATGAGCCACTCCAAGAATCTGAATCCTGGCCAAGCGCTGAATCCTGACCAGGTGCTGGTCCACTGCATCATTAAGTTTATTTTTGCACTATTTGCATTTATGTATAATTTTATTTGCTTCTAAATGATTTTTCAAGTTCCTTTAGCCCTTTTGTCTGGAGTTATGGAATGTCTTAAAACAGGGTTTATGGAAACACATCGTCTCCCCAATCCAGTCTATACAGATGAATAACAAACTTGTGACTACTGGGACAAAATATCTCTGTTACCACTACGTCCACAGTCTAAGGGACCCTTTTTCTGAGATACAGGGGCCTGAAGGCCTTCGCATACCAAAGTGTTAGCTGTTGATTCCCTCTCCTCCTTGCCCCTTCAACACAGTTTTTCAGACTTATTGTTGCTGCTAAATGCCCAACATTCCCCATTACTCATTACCCTGTGGGCCAAAGAACTTGAAAGGAAAAGGTACTTGCATTCTCCAAACCTCCATGTGGAAACTCCTCCTCAGTCACCAACATTGTGTTGATCCCAATAGATATTGGTATGTCCTTAAGTGGTCACTTCAAGCAGAGAGAAATGCAAAGTAGTGAGACCATTTGGGACTTATTAAATCTTCATTCCCCCCAACATCACCACTCCATTTTCTTCAATAAGTTGTTCTTTCTTTGAAATCTTGCATATCTTTCTAAATATTGTTTATAACACGCATCCTCAGGAAAGACATCTCTCTCTTCTTCTGTGTTAGCTGGGTTCAGCTGTCTTTCAGGTAAGTAGGAAGTATGAACTCTGAGGTCATGTAGGATCATGCTTTCTTTGTTATAATAATTAAAGATAAAGTCAAGTAATGGATGGGGAGAAAGTGAAACCAGGAGAGAGGTTCCAAGAGATGGGGAAGACTATCAACAAGTGGGAGGATGTATAAATAACACTAGAAGGGAAATAATGATCTGAGTTGTAAAAGAGGGTTGTTATCCAGAAAAGGAAGTAAGCACAACCCATGGAATAATGCTAATTCTGATGTTGAGTGTCCGAATGTCTTCGTGTGTGCACTAGCAATTGTGAGGTTATTGTGGGCTTTTCATTTTTGTTTATCATAAGAGCAGTCAATGGAAAACTTACCTCTGAACTTTAAGAAACAAAATTTAACAGATGACCCAACTGTTTTTCTAAATTCTGGTTCAAATTAACAGACAACACCATATTTATGAGGGACAAAGATAATTGGTGTGAAACCAAGGACAAAATAAAAAAGCATGGACATTAATGTCATTAAAAATGCCTAAAAGTACAGAATTTAAAGATACTAACACCATCAGAGTTATTCCTAAACTCCTATTTAGGTATCACCATGGCATATTAGGAGAAAGCAATTTTCTTGTAATATCGATATTAATATATCAATGTTATTTAAAAATATGTGTTTTCCTGTGTGATCCTAAAATGCATTATTACTTGCAAAAGCTATTAGCTCCTGTTTTTTATAAACTTTTGACTTTCATTTTAAGCATAATTTTTATATAAAATATTCACTGACATCTCAGACTTTATACTGCAGTGATACTTATCATTTTTGTCTTTTCAAAGGAAACAAAAATTAATAGTATAGCTATTAAAGGCTGCATTTAAATCATACCTTATGATTGGCAGAATGATTTATGTCAACTCTGGAGAAATATATCAAAAAGATAGGGCCATCTGCTAGCAAAGTGTACTCATTATGCAGCATCAAGTGATTTTCCTGGATACTTGAATTTTGCCACTGCAGATCAATTTCACAGCATTGGAAACTGTCTCTGAGCTACAGGATAAAAATAAATTCTGTGCCTAAAGAATCAAGAGCGGTCTTGAAAAATGTGCAAATAAATAACTGAGCAATCCATTTATATCAAATATTTATGCAAAGATAAATTATTTTGTTACACTGTAAATTTATGTCCATTCAATTTACAGTACACCAACTAAAGTGGAATGTATGAGGGACTACAGGAAACAAAAATGTAATGATTACTACAAACAATTTTAAAACTGACAAATATTGTAGATATTTCCGCCTATAAACCTCAAATGCGTTGTCCCTTCCATTGCTAAGTTGTAGCCGAGTTACTTCCCTTAGCAAAATAGACACATCCTCTTTCTTTATTTAGCATCACATGTTTCGTTTAATTAATAATCAAATGTTACATACAAAAATGATTGGAATAGTTGCCTCAAGGGGGAGCTTACAGTTCATCTTGGTGATCCATTGCAATCTCAAGCCATTCCAAGCTAATGTGCTGAGATGACATTATAATGGAGCCCGACTGTCAAATATTGTTTTTGCTTTGTTTTCAGTCATTAAATTGTTATACCTCCATGGTACTGTCCTTCCTGGGGTTCTTTGAAATCCATAATGTGGACTGGTTTGGGCTGGTTTTTGTTCTTCCTTTACTAAAAAATAGAAATATAAAATAATTTCAATTCATTTGATCCCCCTGTGGCTCAGATTTAGGATGCGGCTAGGTCAGGGTATGTCAGACTTGCATCCATCCATTAATTCAGAGTTGCCTCTGTTATTGATTTAATGTAGTTTCTCCTCCTACAATAAAGTTATACACAAGCTCTGCCTAAATGCATCACCACAGTGATCAGCAAAGGCAAAGAAACCACTAAATTATATTTGAAAGGAGGGTAAATTATTTTGTCTCCCTGTAGACTTAGATTGTCCATGCTGTACTATATTGTTTAGGTTCAGATTTTGCCACCCTTCCTTACGCTGAGCAGTACCTTATGCTGACAGCAGTCCCAGTGGCAAGGTTTTCTTCCATATGAACAAGTGGGACAAAATCTTTCGTTACAACTTGATCCATTTTCTACTGAAATCAATGAGCATTGGAGAAGACCCTAAATGAGGGTCCAATGACTTATGAGGAGAGGCTGAGGGAACTGGGATTGTTTAGTCTGCGGAAGAGAAGAATGAGGGGGGATTTGATAGCTGCTTTCAACTACCTGAGAGGTGATTCCAGAGAGGATGGTTCTGGACTATTCTCGGTGGTGGAAGAGGGCAGGACAAGGAGTAATGGTCTCAAGTTGCAGTGGGGGAGGTTTAGGTTGGATATTAGGAAAAACTTTTTCACTAGGAGGGTGGTGAAACACTGGAATGCGTTGCCTAGGGAGGTGGTGGAATCTCCTTCCTTAGAAGTTTTTAAGGTCAAGCTTGACAAAGCCCTGGCTGGGATGATTTAATTGGGGATGGGTCCTGCTTTTGAGCACGGGGTTGGACTAGATGACCTCCTGAGGTCCCTTCCAACCCTGATATTCTATGATCCTATGATTCTATGAAATGATGAACTGACCACAGTAGAAAAGTCCTAATTATGGCCGGTCAAAAAAATTTCCAACAACATTGGTTTTTCCTGGAAAATTGGGTTATTGAGTAATAAAAAGTGTTTACTTTCTACAGGAAAAAATATTTTTCATCAAAAAATGGAAGTCTGAAAAAATTAATTCTGAAATGTCGCCACAGTACCTCATGTTCCCATTTTTTTCTGTGGGCTGGGATCCCCAGCCGGACTTCATCTTGCATGATCTACTGGGGCTGGGACTTCCAGGATGCACCACTTCCCCTCACCCCGAGGGGGAAATGGTACATCCTGGGAGATTATATCAGATCAGGAAGCCCAGATTTTACAGGAGAAAGGGAGCAAACTACAATGCCTATGTTACACCATGGCAGCAGTTCAAAATCCAAATGCTTTGGTTCCCAGACAAAATATTTCAGTTTTTTATTTTTTCCCAAAGGGGAGGGGGGTAATTGGAGTAATTGAAAAGATTCCCATTTACTTCAGTGGGTTTTGGAGCTGGGCTGTATTCTTCTAAGCTTTACTCCAATTTTACACTAGTGAATCCAGCCCATTTTGTTCATTTATGTCTGCGGTACCCTGAATGGAAAGTCATCTAACCAAAAAACAGTTAAAAATATGCACTCTACAGTACAACATATCTAAATACCATGGATCAGAACCTCAGCTGCTGTATATCTTCAATGGGTTCCATGAAACTGTGACTATTGACACCAGCAGAGGATCTGACTCTGCATGCAATTTCTGCGAACAATGTTAAGTAAGGAGCAGTAAATAGTTTGAGGATATTGTCTGGAATTGTTGCTTTGATTGTGAAATACAATCATAGAAACTGAGACATATACCAGGTTGGAATTTAAACTTTCTGCAAGGCATTCGGATGATAATGGAGATGGGTCTGTGAAGCAGTTTCTCCTTGCTTCCCTGGAAGAAAGGAAAAGGAGAGCATCTAAGCATGAATGAGCTGAGTGTTGCTACTAATTACAGGAGAGATGCTCTGCTTCCCTTTACCACTACCCTGGAAGAGCCCAAATCATCCAAAACTGCCCATGTTATTCCAAGCTAAGCAAGTCCTGGAAGGCCATGGGTTATGGCTCCACAGCAAGCTAACCTTTCAGAGGAAAGGTCATCCTCCCATGAAAGCCCACAAAAGAAAAAAGGGAGAAGAAGAGACTCATTTGTAAGTTGGGAACTTCCTTTCATGGTAGAACTCCTCACATAAAGCACTGGAGTTCCCAACTTCTTGTGCTCTGCTCTTTCTAGCTCTTGGAAAGTGCAAAGTCCTTTTCTTGGATGAATTATTACAGTTTCAGGGTCATGATCTGAAACCCACTCAAGTCAACAAGTCTTTCCATTGACATCACACACTCACATTCTTGCATGGTCTATCTGGAAAGATAGGCAAGGCCTGAACTCAGCCTTTTAGAACCCTTTGCATGGTAGCGGAGAGTGTAGAATGAGCTGCTAAAAAAAAAAGATCATGAATGTACCTGCCATGCTACTTACCTAGAAGGCCAATCCCACTGTTATGCAAGGTGAGATATATCTCCTAATCCTTACAATGTTATGGATGGATGGCCTTCATCACAACCTTCATGGAATCTACCAAGGCCCTTTTGGTCAGCATTGGAATCACAGTGGTTGTATGGAGGTATGGATTTGCCTGACACGTTACTATTGGTGAGGCTGGGAAATGCAAATCTTCCACTTCTTTGTGTGGAAGTGCACGTCATTAGGATACCGTACACATTCTAATGTAGGCCTCATGCATCTGGAGGGATACGTTTACTAAATAACTGTGTGATGCCAAGGAATACCGCAGTGATAGTTTATATAAATATCAGGAGATTGTTTCTCATTTGGGGCAATATTTTTTTTAACGTTTCAGAAATTGCTTATCTTTTATTTTGTTTTCTGTTTCACAAGGAAGAATTAAAACTGAACCCCACCAAAACAGAGAAAATTAAGCCTTTCAAATTTTAAAAAATCTAAAAGAAAGCCCACGTGGAACATCGCTCCACTTTACTGCCGAAACTCTCCCATCGGCTATTCCCTGGGTCCTCAGAGTTGTTAGTGATCCTGCCCTCCCACCAAAGCTGACATTCAGGGGCAGAAGAGGGCCAGCAATGAAGTACTAGCATCACAGTCATATGTATGTGCTTGGGAGGAGGGAGGCTCCACCACCAATCAATATGCTACAAAAGTGCTAACTGCTACTGTCAAAACAGATGCATTCTTAAATGTTAGCTGCTGTGATTTCAGTGCTGAGTGCTGGAATCCAGGTAATTACACTGTCCATAAACATGTTTGTTTTTGTAAAGTTCTTCTGCTCTGGCAGTGTCTTTCTTGCTCTTCCTGGATGGCTAGTGAATCAAGACATATCAGGCTGCTACCCCTTTAAGTTTTTCTCCTAGCAACTTATGCCCATTCAGCCAGGGAAGAATTCACCCTTTGTGCAGAAAGTTGGGGGAGAGGGGTGCTTCTTGTGCATACTCCATGTCAGTGAAGCTTCCCAATGTCATTCCCAAGAGACCAGTTCTAATATAGATGGTGATCAGGCTGGAGGAAGTAAAGGAAAATTGCAACAGTAGGGGCAGAAAAAATTGTCCTCATTGGAACTGGAAAAATTCCTTATGGCAGCATAGTGTGTCTTAAGGGATCTGTGGATCTACATTAGGCCAGAGCCTTTTCATTGGTGAAAAGCCATGAACATGAATTTTCAGCTGTCAGATATAAATAAGTTGTTTGGATTTTCAGGGACAACAAGATGCATACAGCACAACTAAGAAGGAAGCAGGGGAGAGATGTAAGCATTCTTTATGTTTGAAGAGCTTGCTAATGGAAACCTGAATTCATCATTGTAAGACAATTTCATATCAGTGTATTGAAAGTATTTACCTTTTGTGTAGCATCTGGAAACAGCAAGTACCAAAGGCCACTAATATCAACAACAGCAGTGGTATGGTTGGTATAACAACATAAATTAAATTTGGAATGATACCTACAAGGAAAAAAAGTCTCTCATTAGTGCATACTGCATTGAAAGATGCTGTCCCATCTCACTGTATCTCTCTGTACGCCCACAGAGTTCAATTCTGAATTCCTTGTGCAGAAAGACTGCTAATCATTTTAGAAGGAAGATATGAATGCATTAGGAATGTAAGAATAAGCCCCCAATATTTCATGCAAAAGCTGTCCAGAAGGTGCATACTGTAGTTTTCAGTATAAGATTAATATCTCATTATACTTACACTGCAGCTAAAATGTACATCTATTGTAGCAATGTACACTTGATTACATGCTATGGGCTGAATAGACACAGCTCTTATTCAGCCATGCAAGGGAGTAAGCGGGCATAAGTCCCAGGTCCACTCCCCACCCCCATTCCCCTTTACAGTCTGAAAAGTTACAGGCTGCCCTTATGTCATTTGAACTTTTTTTTTTTCTCAGTATAGCAGTTAAAGAACAAAAACAATTCCTGAAGCATTAAGTCTCCTTTGAGATAGGAAGAGGTGAGGCCCTGTCCACGCAAATGCTTACAGTGGGCTCAAGAAGAAGGATGTTTAGACTCCAGAGACAGCTGTTGTGTGTATAATGAAGGAACCATCCTTTGCCCCTTCATTAATATGCCACCATAGACTTAACATGCTGCTGCTTACTGACCACCATGTAGTAACAAGCAATCATCATTGTACAGCTATGTTTAATAGGATCAGCTTCCAGGTTCAAGAGAGAAACTGTGATTACATTTTAAATAGGTTTATACCCACATTTCATTACCGTACATAAGATAAAGTACTCATAGTTGTCTAAACCTGACCCACAAGCTCGTACTCTGGATACTGTACTTCTTACCGACTATTTTTGAATATACTTTCACTTGCAAGAGCAAATGTTTAAGGCCAGTTTATTTGTTAATCGTAATTTGGCTTTCTATATACCATAGCACTAGTGTTAAATACAGTCTCTTTGTATGTCATGCATTGAAAAGCATAGTACCTATTTATTTATTTATTTACTTACTTACTTACAACAACAGCATCTGCCCTTGAGTGCTCAGATGAAAAATTGCTCTGAGAAACTAAGCAGGTGCAAATGGAGATCCACGGTTGGTTGCGGCTGCTGCTGCTTATCTTTCCCATGCACCATTGTAAGCCCCATGTTTTACCTCTCCATTATCTAGCATTTTTCAGGATTCTTTTTTTCTTTCTTGGCCTATTAGCATTCTTGTTATATATTCAGAGAGCTGCACAATAATGATGACATTTTAAAATAAAATGTTATTCTTTTAAATGACAACAATGGCAACAAAATAGTCCATTGACTCATGTAAAAGTATATGGGGGGGGCTGGTAATGGGACATGTGGGCATTCACAACAAGGGAATTGATTCAAATCCAGTTGAGATGGATAGTAGTGGAAAGTTCAGCTGATCAGTGAGCCAGATGTTGAGCTGCTCCAGAGAGATGTTGCGTGCCTCAATGCCCACTGACATTTGTGAGAGTTGAGGGAACTTAGCACCTCTCAAGAATTGCTTGGAACCATGCAGAATATCAACCCTTAAATTAAATGAATTGGTGGGTCTCTGAGCAGTTCTTAGAGGGTAGATGGCCCCATCCCAAAAAACAACACCACAGCAGGAACTTTTCTTGGCAGTTTCTCAGATGCTCTCAACCTAGAGATGATCCCTCCAGATAGGGGTTGGGGTACATGGGGAACCTTGCTTTACCATAGGGCTATTGGGTAGATAAAACAACACTTCAGTCCCTAGACCTATCAGTCTGGCACCTTTTGTGAGCACTAAAATTCAGTTTTAAAAGAGAAAACAAGTGTCTTATGTTTGTGTTAGACCATTTTACACATTGCTGGCCTTGACTCTATCAGAGATATTTGAGGCCTGATCCTGTAATCAGATCCACAATGGCAGAACCTTGTGCCCTGGTAGAGATCCACTGAGTTCAGTGGGGCACTGGTGAGGTGCAAAGGTCTGATCCAGGTTCATGCAGATCCAATTGCAGGGTTGAAGACACAGTAGCAATATTTGAAATAGTTGAGTATTCCCTCCCAGAAAGCTAATCATAACCATTGATTCCTGCAAGAACAACTAAAAGAAACTGATCAGAAGTCTTGGATTATTAGTCAAGAGTATTGTGATGGGGTGGACTAGGCCCAGAGGACCCCTGCTGGAGGCCTCCAGGTGCTACCACACTCCATCTCAGAGAGGAGTTGAGTCCTCCAACTGGCCTAGAGAGGCTGTGGAGTGGGGGAGAGAAGCAGCCAACGAGAGAGGCTGCAGGAAGCAGCCAATCATGGCCCAGGAGGGTGATACAAAAGGAGCTGCAGAGCTAGAGTCAGGTAGTTGTTGTCTGGAGCTAAAGGAATGAGGACTGTGTTCCTGTCTGGCTGAAGAAGCAGCAGCAGTACCATGGACAGATCAGTTGCTGGCAAGGACCAGAGAGCAAGAGGGAGCTCCTGGCTGGCTGTTGGGACTGAAGATAGAATAACAGCTGGGGCCAGAAAGGGTGAAGAGTTCAGGAAGCCCTGGGGTCATGGCCCCATACCAGGATTGAGGGACTATTTGAGGCTAGCCCAGAAGGGGCTGTCGGACTGATTAAGGAGTGAGCCCAGGGAGGGCTGCAGGAGGACAGTGGCTCCAGGGAGGAAGCCCTGGGGGGTCTGGCCCCATACCAGGGCTGGGATTATTTAAAGACTGAGCCTAGGGAGGGCTACAGAGATACCAATGGAGGCATACTGGGATAGGCCCCTGGTGGATTGTACACACCAGAAGGGGTCCATTTTGTTTCACATACAGATTGCATGTGTGACTTGGCCAGAGGGCTGAGGTGTTGAAAACCTGCCTAAGAAACCACCGACAAAGGTCACTGCAGACTAAAAGAGTGAAGGCACATGCACCTGGCCAGGGGACACTCATGAGAAGTGGGTGCCACCCCTTACAGGTATATTTTCAGCAGAGCTTTTAGGAATAAACTGTCCAATTCCCATCAACAGGGAAGTTGCATATCTAATCTAATTCCCTCCATCCTCTGTTACTATTTTACTTTGAACATTAAAACACTATGAATAAATTACCTGCTTCAGTAACAACTACATGAGAATTATCTTCTCGTTTGTTTTCATCATAAGGCTTTCCTGCTGCCACTGATGGGAAAACCTCTGCAAAAGAAGTTAAACAGATTAGAAAAATAGCAACTGTATAAAGAGAGGTTATTACATATTGTAGCATCTGTTCATAGTTTTTTATGTTTAAAACAGATTCATATTTGTTATCTGAACTGTTTCAGCATTGAATAAGTTATTGGAAGTAAATGTGTCTACAGAACTTTAGTGTATTGTTAGGATTAAATATGGAATAGGAATTAAAAGCAGCAGTGTTTTGAACTGCATCTATATGTTTGCAACTACAGCTGCAAATATTCCTCTCTGCAGGATTCTTTTTCAATATTTTCCACTACTAACACAAGTCTGTTTAAAAAAATAAAAAACTATGTAACTTTTCCTGGAGCCTGTAAATGATTCATGAGATTGTGTCTTTACCATTACAACTCAAGCTAAAAGTTTTTTTAAAGTTTCTTACCATAATCTGTCTCTGATCTGTCGCCTAGTTCTTTTTCTAGGACATTATCTGTTAAATCAATAGTTTGAGAATGAAAGAGTAAGAGTAATAAAACAGACACCTTTTACATTGTTTTACACCTAGTACCACAGCTCAAAACTACGCCCCCATGTTCATTAAAAAGCACAATTATTGCAGAGTTCTTTAACTTCATATTTCAATATTTGGCAAGCACCTTTCTGAAGAATGTTTGACACAAAACATTCAAGTTAAGAGTTGGTATCAAACTACTTCTAGTCCATACTTCTGTACAAATCTATATAAATAGGAATGCTGCAGTTTAGCCTTAAACCCATTTTTTTTCTGGTGGAATTTACTAGTTTGTTGGATGAATAATTGAACCCACCCTTTTCTTGTGTCAGATTTAATTTGAATACAACTTTTCTTAACATCTCACTTCTCTGATAGTTAGAGGACCCTAGAACATACTAAAATGGGCAGTTGTCTTAATAGTGTGGGCTAAAGAAACCTTTTCTTATTTCCAACATGATTATCAAAAAATTAGCTGTGGAGCAATAAGAAGTATGAACTAGATGTTTTGAGGGCAGATATCAAGGGGTTTTTTGTTTGTTTGTTTATTTTTTCGCTACAGACATCCCTAAAAACAAAAAAGGATACATCAGGGAATGATTAGAAATTGGATGGTAAGGAAATGCAATCATTGCAGAAGAGGAAGATAATGTTCCATTTCTAATTATAAATAACCAGTTGGAAACTATAACTATAAGACATGCAGCAAAGGCCAGTTAGGATGTAGAAATGGGAGAGTGGGGTTATGTATGTCTAAAGGATTCCATAGATTATTGAAATTATTTTGAATGGAGAGGATGATCACAGAAGTAGAATTTGTATGGTTATTTGACAGGTTTCAGAGTAGCAGCCGTGTTAGTCTGTATCCGCAAAAAAGAAAAGGAGGACTTGTGGCACCTTACAGACTAACCAATTTATTTGAGCATAAGCTTTCATGAGCTACAGCTCACTTCATCGAATGCATCCGTGGAAGTGAGCTGTAGCTCACGAAAGCTTATGCTCAAATAAATTGGTTAGTCTCTAAGGTGCCAGAAGTCCTTCTTTTCTTTTTATGGTTATTTGGATACCATTCCCATGCCATAAGATTATGAACACCAGTTGTATTACTGGTCTTTAGCTCAAAACAGTAATGCTCAGAGTTCAAAGAGGTAATAAAATCTACTACAATTACTTCAGCTTCTCTGATAAAAACTGGTTACATTGGGACATGGCTTGGAGAAAAATGTCAAAATACTAGAAACTATTGCTTCTAGAAGTAGCTAATTCTGGAACATAAAAGGGTGGATTAATTTTTAATTTGATCTGAAAATCAAGATGCAGGAGGAGTTGGCTCAAACTAAATGTGGTTATAGCTACCATTATATAATTAAGATCCACATCCTTTCAAGGTGAATGAGATTCAAACCCACAGCTAGTACTGTGACATTAAACATAATCAAGGGAGGTCCCTCATCTCCCCCAGCCCCCAACTGAAGATATTACTTAGATGGAAAACAAAAAATTGCAAGTGACCATATGCAGATTAGGCCTGGAGGCTGGCTGAGTAAGGGCTTGTCTACACTACCACTCAGGGTCGATCTAAGATACACAACTTCAGCTCCGTGAATAGCATAGCTGAAGTCGACATACTTAGATCTACTTACTGCGGTGTCTTCACTGTTGTAAGTTGACAGCTGACGCTCTCCCTTTGACTCCGCTTGCACTTCTCCTTCTGATGGAGTACTGGAGTTGACAGGAGAATGTTCAGCGGTTGATTTATCATGTCTACGCTAGACACGATAAATCAACCCCCACTGGATTGATGGCTGCTCGCCGATCTGGTGGGTAGTGTAGACAAGCCTCATTGCCTAATGAGTCACAGAACTCTACTCACAGCATGAATTTCAGTAGCTCCATCATAAAGATGAAAAAACAAGACATGTTTAAGTACTTCAGAAGTAGGAAGTTTGAGGAATGGAGATCAATTGGTTCTCCTACTCTGATTTTTCTAAATTTGTAAATCTCGCTGAGATTGAAACAGTCACCTTAATCTGCATGCAGACTGTTGAGATGTACGGTCTGTAAGGTGTAAAACATTCTAGTTTGTAATGGACATCTTGTCACTTTTGTGGTTAGAGGTTGATTGTGTGGGAAGCTATTGGATGGGAATCTCTGCAGGTTCAGGTTATGCAACTGAAACTCTGGTTCAGTGTAAAACTCTGTTTTTACATGCAGCCTGGCTTTGATGAGGCTGGTTTACAACCTGTTTGTTTTTTGTATGCAGTTTGGCTAAATTTATCCTGGTATTTGTATGTTCTCTTTGTGGCCACAGTGGACAATTTAAGACTCAGTAATGCTTTGAGTACCATAATCCTGGTAAGAGACATGGTGTTTATCTACTGCCAAGCATAACTACGATAACTAAAGTTATAGCCTCAACTTCAAGCTTGCTTCCAATTTCCTTGTTCTGGCTGTCCAGTTTTAAGTCTCCACAACTGGTATATGCAGGATCCAGAAAAGATTCCCATGTTGTCAAGGTTCCTCCCCCGCTCTGAACTCTAGGGTACAGATGTGGGTACCTGCATGAAAACCTCCTAAGCTTACTTTTACCAGCTTAGGTTAAAACTTCCCCAAGGTACAAATTAATTTTATCCTTTGTCCTTGGAATATCCACTGCCACCACCAAACTCTAACTGGGTTTACTGGGAAATGTAGTTTGGACACGTCTTTCCCCCCCAAAATCCTCCCAATCCTTGCACCCCACTTCCTGGGAAAGGTTTGGTAAAAATCCTCACCAATTTGCATAGGTGACCACAGACCCAAACCCTTGGATCTGAGAACAATGAAAAAGCATTCAGTTTTCTTACAAGAAGACTTTTAATAGAAATAGAAGTAAATAGAAGTAAAGAAATAACCTCTGTAAAATCAGGATGGTAGATACCTTGCAGGGTAATTAGATTCAAAACATAGAGAATCCCTCTAGGCAAAACCTTAAGTTACAAAAAAGACACACAGACAGAAATAGTCATTCTATTCAGCACAATTCTTTTCTCAGCCATTTAAAGAAATCATAATCTAACACATACCTAGCTAGATTACTTACTAAAGTTCTAAGACTCCATTCCTGGTCTATCCCCGGCAAAAGCAGCATACCGACAGACACAGACCCTTTGTTTCTCTCCCTCCTTCCAGCTTTTGAAAGTATCTTGTCTCCTCATTGGTCATTTTGGTCAGGTGCCAGCGAGGTTACCTTTAGCTTCTTAACCCTTTACAGGTGAGAGGATTTTTCCTCTGGCCAGGAGGGATTTTAAAGGGGTTTACCCTTCCCTTTATTTTTATGACACATGTCATTTCTGGAAGTTAAGCCAAACGGAAAAATCCCTGGCCTCTTGTGTCCTCATCTGAACTGGACTCTCTCTCTCTCTCTGTGCGCGTGTGTGTGTGTGCAATTTTCTTCCTGTTGCGCTGAACCTTCCTGATCTCCATTTACCTGTATTCATTTTACAGATGGGGAAAGTGAGGGACAGATAAGTTAAGTGACATTTCCAAGACCTCACAGAAAGTCAGTGACAGAGCTAAAGGGCGAGAACTAGTGTTACCTGAAAGTGGTGAAAATATTTTGGCAACATTTCACATGAAAACATTGGCCAATTCATTTCATCCTCATCATTCATTCTCAAGTTCTTTCAGTACAGTTTTCTGCAAAATGTTGAGGATCCCAAAATCCCCAACATTTTCTGCCAAAGCAGTGCCTTTTCTGTTAACATATACCACATATGAAATCTGACTTTAGCTTTTTCTTACCTGGACTATACTTGCAGATAAAATTGTGCTTCATGTTGCATCTGTCATCGTTCCACTGGTAAAGGTAAGCCCCCCCTAGACCAGGGTTTGCAGTTGGCTGATGATACATCACAACACAAGCTTCACTTCCACAGGAAGGCTCATCCGTATACCAGTTTCTAGCCGTGCATATAAATCAAAATGTTCAAAAATTGCAGCTAAAAGGCCCACCGTATCATCTAATGGAACCATTTGCAAGCATCCAGAAATGCCATAGTCTAGCGATGGTTATAGTACATAGGCTCCATTGTCCCTTAAAGCAGAATAAGCCGCATTTCCCCCCTCTCCTGCATGGAACAGAGTTGGGGGTCTACTACCAGTCTTGCAGGTCTTGGAGCATCTTCCTGCAGTTAAGGAGCATCCGTGCAGATGTTCCTTCCCTCCCTTCTGATGCCTGCTTCCCCTGCCACCTACCCACAGACGCCCTGCAGATTATGGCTCCTGAATTTTACCATTTGTTCTACTAGTCTTTAGCTGAACCAGGAAATCTAATGGGATTTCCAAAATCTGAGGTGTGGGCAGAGTGAGTTACTCTAAACAGTCTGCACTAATTTACGCAGCTGTTGGCCTTCTAGTTTGGGGTCAGAATCCAGCAGAGTTTGGTTGCCATTTTCTGACCCCCCCCCGCCCCACACCTCCGCTCCTTTCAACTCCACAGAGCTGGAATCCTGTGGAGCCCTTACTTCTATGAAGCTGGGGGTGGGGGACTGAGACAAACATGCCACAGAGACAGCACTTCATCCTTCCACATCTCTAAGTGCAAATCCATTGGCTCAGCCTCCCCTTTGTTATTAGCCCCACTGAACAACTTTTCTATATGCTTAAATTCACAAAACATTTTACTTTTTTGGGTGCTGCACACATTGTGTTTCCCTCCATAAACCCTCTAAACTATAGGCAATCTCCCAGACTTTTACCTGAATGATGAAACAGTTCCATCAGTCCACTGGTAGAGCTCAGGGCAAGCACTTGATATTGCTTGCCCCTCTCCGCTTCTCCACAATCCGATCCAGAAGTCACCGTCAGAAATTCCAGAGCCTGACTTGGTGAGGTTTTGTAACATGTTTTCTATGAGCTTCTGTTCAGTTTCATTTTCCAGACTTAAAAGCACACCACCGTCGATTTCACAGGCATGGTGGGCCTCCTGAAAGCCCACACGTCTTGACAAGTCCTGGAAGTAGGCTATCTTGTAACAGGGATGCTTGAAATCTCCGTAACACACTTTTTGACCTGAAAAAAAAAAAATATATATATATATATATATATATATATATACACACACAGCATCAGCTAGAGAATGCAAATGAAAAGCAATCACTGAAAAAATATAGTTCAGTATAAATGCAGTGACAAAGAAGATGAATAATATTTCTCCTTGCCACGTGTGGAAGGAAGCCATGCTTTATTTTGGTTGGGTTAATGTTGCTGAACCCCCTATCTCTAATTTTAACACTGCTGGTGTCATGCACATCTTGGTCCCTGTCCTAAAATCCCTAAGCAGGTGAAAGTCCCATCAAAACCATTGAGAATCCCTTTGGCAACTATGGGCATTTTCCCTGCTTAAGGACTGCAGGGTTGGGCCCCTTCCTAAAAAGTAGTCTTTGTTGTTGTTTTTTTTAAATACTGTATATGGGACCAATCCCACTTCTATTGGCACGAATGGCGAAAACTCTATTTGCCTTTAATCGGCACAAAATTGGGCTCTAAATTTCCAGGGTCAAAAGGAGGTCATGAGTGTCTTGGGTCAGTTGGTTCCTGCTTGGTTGGATTCTCCAGTATTTATAGTTTTACCCTATGTCCAAGTATGTTCGATGCAGTCAGTGTAAACTACAGACGGCACCTGAGACCATAATAATACATAGCCAAGCAGAACAATATAATCAAAATATTCTCAGAAAGCATCAAATCTAATGTGCTCACACAAATATTTACTTAAACTCCAGTTTGATAAATCTGTTTAAAGGATCAAACCAAACAATCCAATGGCTCTTTTTTTAAAGAAACTGAAAGGTAAAGAAAGTGAAACTGCACTTATTATATATTTACTTTCTTCCAAAAGCAGTTGAAATGTGTGCTTACCATATTGTATTTGCTATTGACCTGCTTTAGAACTTATGCTTTGAATCTAAAATGACAAATGATTGGAATCAGAGCAAATCAGTGGTGTCAGCTGTATATATAATGTGGTGAGTGCTGCTGAAGCCCATTCATTTTTAAAAATGTACCCGCTGTATGTATAGTCATCTCGCTTTTATCTTAAAACTTTACACAATTTCTTTTAGACTTCTCATCGTTGGACTAACTAAAAGCCTCATTATCAAAGAATCATTTTTCTTTTCTGTTCCAATGCCAAAATAGAAAATGTGCAAATGACAGCATTTTGTAAAGTTAACATAGGCCTTAAAGAAGTAATAAGAAATTACTATAATTATCTAGACTGTTTGAACACAAGCAGAAAACAATTTTACCATTAAACCTGTAAAAATAAGCTGTTCATAAGCCATATTTGTTGAAGAGGAGCATAAATGATTGTTTTTACTTGAAAAAATCCACCTCTTTTTATACTAATTTTTAACCATAATAAATGTTAACCGATCTAAAAATCACCCCAGTGACTTTATATCTGAACAAGTTTTATCCTATTTAGCTTGATAAATGTATATTTTTTGTAATTAGGATGCAGAAACATCATCGTGCAACTTAAATTTAATTTTCCCTAAATGTTTTTCCATACACAAAGTGTAACCATATTCTTTCAATCAAAATGGCCTTTATACGATATTAAGAGAATGACAAAACAAGAAATAACAAAAGTAGGTCTTCATGAAAGAGTGAGCACACAGTGGATCTGATTTCCCTCCATTAAGTTATTCTTAATTCACATAAGCAGATTGTATTTGCACACTTCATAGTAGCTGCTTGTCTCCATTTAAAGGTTTATACAGCATAATTCTTGGAAACTCTGGCTAACGGCCAGAATTGTATTCAAGTTGCATTAAGCAATAGTTAGTATGATCCAATCCATCCTAGCTAAATCCAAAGTTAACTCCCATTGCTACAGATTTTCAAAGAAAAACAAATGTGGCTCCTCTGTGTTGTAAAGTGAGTACACAGTGGGTCTGATTTCCCCCCATTAAGTGAGTAGGGATGACCCTTATATTTAGTTTGCCTACCTCTTTACATTATAAATTATTCTTGTGACCTTTCTTGAAAAGCCCTAATACTTCCATTGTTTGAAGCAGGCATTTGAAATTCAGTAGGAAGAAGGGGTGGGACGAGGTGGGGCCTCATGGAAGGGGTGGAATGGGGGCGGGGATGGGGGAAGCAAGAGGGGGTGTCAGTGATGCACTAGTCCTCATGTGGCCCTCGTGATCATTTGAGTTTGAGACCCCTGC
Organism: Lepidochelys olivacea; assembly: GCF_965140295.1. NCBI lineage: Eukaryota > Metazoa > Chordata > Testudines > Cheloniidae > Lepidochelys > Lepidochelys olivacea. Next base: position 176,642,975 of record NC_140411.1, read on the forward strand.
TCTAATCTAAGGCCAGGCTGATGCCAGCTCCACATACTACACAGACAACCCTGCAAGAAGACAGCTTCCTCAAGAGTTGGGGGACAGAAATTCTGACTGGACTTGCTCTTACAATGCCTCCCAGATTCTGCACATGACTCCAGAGGTCCAGTCTGGAGGCTCAAGTGATATTCGGTGGGATTCTGTCTCTAGAGGAGGAGAGTAGAAGACAAGACAAGTCTATGATCATCAACAGATGGCTCAGGCAGTGGTGCTATAAGGAGGGCTTTGGGATGTTCAACAACTAGGAGGCAATGATGGACAGAAGACTTTTCTCACAGGATGGACTCCACCTACGTAGGGAGGGAAATAAACTTTTGGTATGGAGGTTGTCACAACTGATTAAAAGAGCTTTCAACTAGGAATTTGGGGAGACAGTTGGGAGATGCTCATGTAATTGCCATGCCTCTAACATTGAGTGGGAAGAAAATCAAGTAAGAGAGGATACAGCATTAAAAAAAAGAAACAACAGAGGGTAGGAGATTGGACATCAAGAGGAAAGATGGTGCCAATACCAATGACAGTAACAGACAGGTAGGTGATACTGGCCATTAAATGATTGTACCTAATAGGGCGAGAAATGTGGGTGAAGCCAAACAGAAACAACTAAGATGTCTGCACACCAATGCAAGGAGCCTGGGTAACAAAATGGAGGAACAAGAACTACTAGTACAGGAAGTAAAACCAGCTATTCTAGGGATAACAGACACATGGTGGAATAGTAGTCCTGAATAGAATACAGGTATTGAAGGGTATGTGTTGTTCAGGAAAGACAGAAATAAAGATAAAAATGGTGGAGTAGCATTGTATATTAACGATGAGGCAGACTGTAAAGAAATCAGAAGTGATGGAATGGATGAAACAGAATCTGTTTGGGTCCCAATCACTTTGGAAAGTAAGGTAAAAAAGGTTCTCCTGGGATATTGCTTAGACAAAGGAAATGCAATAGATCTAATCTGCTCAGTAAAGCAGTTGATACAGTTCCACATGGGAACTCATTAGTCAAACTGGAGAAAATGGGGATTAATATCAGAATAAAAAGATGGGTAAGGAACTGCTTAAAGGGAAGGCCACAGTGGGTTATACTGAAAGATGAACTGTCAGGCTGGAGGGAGATTACTTGTGGAGTTCCTCAGGCATCCATCTTGAGACCAATCTTATTTAACATTTTCATCAATGACCTTGTCACAAAAAGTGGGATTTGCTAATAAAATTTGTGGATGACACCAAGTTGGGAGGTATTGCCAATATGGAGAAGGACCTGACTATCATATGGAAGAAGGAAGAATATCGTACAGGAAGATTTGGATGACCTTGAAAACTGGAGTAGCAGAAATGGAATGACTTTTAATAATGCAAAGTGCAAGGATATGCACTTAGGTACTAACCACAAGAATGTTTGCTATATGTTTGGGATGTATCAGTTGGAAGCTGCAGAGGAGGAGAAAGATCTGGGTGTATTGGTTTACTACAGGATGACTATCAGCTGCTGATGCAGCCATGAAAAAGGCTAATGCAATCCAAGGATGCATCAGGCGAGGTATTTCCAGTAGAGCTAGGAACATGTTATTACCATTATTTAAGGCACTGGTGAGACCTGTTCTGAAATACTGTGTGCATTTGTGGTCTCCCATGTTTAAGACAGTGAATTTGGATGCAGAGAAGAGCTGCTAGGATGGTCAGAGAAATGGAGACCCTACCTTATGAGAGGGGACTTAAGGAGGTTGTCTTGTTTAGCCTAACAGAATGGAGGCTGGGTGGAGATATGATTGCTATCTATAAATACATCAAAGGAAACAACACCAGAGAGGAAGAGGAGTTATTTCAGTTAAGGACCAATGTTGGCACAAGAACTAATGGATGTAAACTCGCCATCAAAAAGCTTAGGCTTGAAATTAGACAAAAGGTTTCTAACCATCAGTGGAGGGAAGTTCTGGAAAAGCCTTCCCAAGGAGAGTAGTGGGTGCAAAAAACCTAGCTTGTTTTAAGAGTGAGACTGATAAATTTATGGAGGGGATGGTATGATGAGGATCCCTACAATGGCATATGGCCCATCCACTACAACTATTAGCAAATATCTCCAATGGCCACAGATGATACAGTAGAGAGCTAGGGCTCTGAGTTGCTACAGAGAAACCTTTCCAGGGTTTGGCTGGTGGGTTTTGCCAACATGCTCAGGGTCTAACTGATCACCATATTTGGGGTCAGGAAGGGATGAATTACAGTATTTTGTAAAGGTCACATTGAAAGAAAGGGTTTTTCAACTTCCTCTGCAGATGGGGCATGCGTCACTTGCTGGTTTGAGCTAGAGTAAATGGTGAATTCTCTTTAACTTGAAATATTTAAATCAAGATTTCAGGGCATCAGTAACTCAGTCAGAGGTTATGGGCCTACTGCAGCAGGGGTGGGTGAGGCTCTGTGCAATGTGCAGGTCAGACTAGATGATCATGATTGTCCCTTCTGGCCTTAAAGTCTATGAGACCTTAATAGGAGGTGTATTGGTGATGAGAGATTACTCATGATCATGATTTCATGAGAGTTACTTCATCACTTACGGTCAAAGGCATCCCCCTTATCAAACTGGAGCAGCCAGGCTTGGCACATAGGGGGTGCTTCCTGAGGGCCGTGATGGGAAGAGGGCCATCCCAGGCTATGGAACAACAGTGGAGACTCTCTGGAGATGCTACTGCAGCCCTTATTGCTGTGTCCCCAGTTTGTGAAACCTAAGTGGATCCATATCCAGATGGATAAACTGAACCTCTCCTTCCGCAGAGGCTATTGTACTGTGTTGCAGAGTGACCCCCTTGGAGCTGGTGTGCAAAATATAAAGGAATGTGCAGGCTCTTCAGACCTTTTCTACACACAAAGTTGCACAGGTTTAACTAAACATGAGATTTTTAAACCCATTTAGTTAAACCCATGCAACCTTGTGCGTGGACACACTTAGGCCAATTTTAAACCCAGTTTGTATTACTTTAGTCAATATGTGTGTCCACACTGGAGTATGCACTGGTTTAACTCAGTCAATTTTTAAAGTGACCTCTACTTCATCTGGTAGCTTCCACAACTGTGGCAAAAGGCATAGGTTTTGTTCCTTAGAATATCAGGCTAATAGCTATTCCCGAGGCACAATATCTATAGAACATCACAGAGGAAAAAGTCTGTGAATGGCTGTAAGTGGCATGTTTTGGGATCCAACCCCTCATATGCAAATGAAACACCTGAAATCAGATGTTAGATTCTTCAGAGACAGTTGTGAAGTTCTCTGTGCTCTAGCTAAATTAGTTCCTGATGTTCAAGCAGTGACCTACTCTGAATCCTCTTCTTTTTTGCTTCTGAAGAAGAGTTTCATCATCATTTCTGCTGCATCAGAAGTCATTCAATGTGCTAATGGAAATCTGGAATTGTGTATTAATGGCCAGTAAATCAGCTGACATTTTAGTGCCCTTCTCGGAGCACGCTGCGATGTCAGCTGCTTGAGTTTCATTTTTAACAATTTTGTCTCTCTGTTATTCATCATCTACAAAGCAGAAATGATCTGACAGTGAAAAATGGTAGAATGTACCGCACACAGGGATGCAGACGAAATGGGTAGTAAAACATTGACTATGAGCTGTTTAACCTTTTCCTAACAAAAACTTTAAAATAGGTAACTACCCACAATTAATTTAAAGTAATGTATCGGATAATTCTATCATACATTTAGAATCAGATTCTCCCACCATTATAATTCATCCCTAATTTTGCAGTAGTTTCATTGGAATGAAGGGGGCTACTGCAAAGTAACATACTACTCAATCTGAGTAAAGGTAGCAGGATCAGGCCCTTACTACCTTAGGGCAAAATTCTAGACTGTGTTGAATGAATGATGGAAGAGGACACAAGAAATCTCTTCCATCCCCAACTGGGCGCCTGGGCAGGGATAGGGCAGTATGCAGATCTTGTATTCCCTTGAACACTAGGCTGGCTAATGAACCAGCTAAGATCCAAATATGTATTCTTTTTATTATCATATGACATGTTCAGCCATCTTGAGGTTATAGACAGGCCCCTGGCTTCTTCCCATCAGGCAGCAGGTACTGTGGGCAGACGAACAGAAACGTATACAGTTCCTTTTATTGGAGTGGGTTACATCGCGCCCACCCCACCCCGCTCCCTGAGCTATCCTACCTTGTGCAGACAGAATAGCTCAAAACATTCCATTCTTACTAACCCTGCACCATTGGGAGAAGCAAGCACTGGATTTTGCCCTTATTTTTTTCCCCCAAGAATAATTTTTTTTCATCCTACATGCTTGTGAAACAGACATTGTCCTACTGAAACTTGCTTTACAAATCAAAATGCTCTTACCCCTATTATTAACACCTTCCTTTCCTAAAACTGGAACCCTTTGAAAAACATCCAATTTATATTTCCAACACTTACATTATTCACTCTTTGTACTTTATTCAAACTGAACTATTGCAAAAAAGCTAGTCAGTTTCCTGTCCTGGCACTCTTGTACCAGCACAATGATGTGATATTTTTAAGACAAACACCAATCAGAAAAAAAAAAGCAATTGTCATCTGAATATTTTAAATTTAATTTAAAAAATTCTACCAGTACTAATGTCAGCAAAGCAATTCCCTGAAAGAAAAAAAAAAACAGGAAACAAAGAAAATAATTCAGTACTGCTTTTATATATTTAAGTTCCAGGAGGTCAATTAATTTCATATTGGCATAGTAATGCATTATTAAATGGGAATACTAAATGCTTTTAAGTCTGCACTTATAAGTAACTTCTGCCAAAATCTTGCTGAGAACCAGGGTCATCAATAAGAACTGCACCGCTCTAGGAATTGTAACCAAGGCTTTCAGAAGTGTTCAGTGATTTGAGGTGCATTTAATTTGTAGATGCTTAACTTATGACACCTTAAATGGCCTGATTTCTAGAGGGTGGGGACTCAGCGGTTTCTGAAACAAGGTACCTTTTAGATGTTTCAAAATTACCCAAAATTACTAGTCACTTTTGGAAATCGTGGACAGTCTTTGCTTGGACTCACACTATTTACTAATCCACTGCCTGTGGCCATGGATGTTCAGAGGGATCCTGCTGCAGCAATGAAGAATACTGGCTCACACAAGTCCTCCCAGGAAATGCACGCTACACCAGAAGCTCTGATACCATTTCAAAGAATGGTGTGCTCCCTTTCCTTTGAGCCCATCCCTCACTTCACCCTCCCTTCCCCCATTAGCACTCACAGGAGTATTAGCAGGAAGCAGTGTTTGAATTCCCTCTCCCTCCCAATATTCCCTCTCCCTCTCAATTTCATTGAGCCCTGATATTTTCCATTGGCTCTAGTGCTCCTCTTATATCTGAATTCTTACTTTCTTCTGTCCATTGGCTCTGTATTACCTCTGTTGTTAAATTCAGTGAGCTGATCTTCCTGAGTGAACACCCTGGGTTAAAAACCTAGCAAGTTGACTAACATGTGGTTAAAACTGCCTTATCATCCTTTCAAGCTGGGCTATTTGCAGTCTTTTATCCAAGGCTTAATTGCTGTAAAAAGAAAAGGAGTACTTGTGGCACCTTAGAGACTAACCAATTTATTTGAGCATAAGCTTTCGTGAGCTACAGCTCACTTCATCGGATGCATACTGTGGAAACTGCAGAAGACATTATATACACAGAGACCATGAAACAATACCTCCTCCCACCCCACTTTCCTGCTGGTAATAGCTTATCTAAAGTGATCACTCTCCTTACAATGTGTATGATAATCAAGTTGGGCTATTTCCAGCACAAATCCAGGTTTTCTCACCCTCCACCCCCACACACACAAACTCACTCTCCTGCTGGTAATAGCCCATCCAAAGTGACCACTCTCCTTACAATGTATATGAAAATCAAGGTGGGCCATTTCCAGCACAAATCCAGGTTTTCTCACCCCCCCACCCCCATACACACACAAACTCACTCTCCTGCTGGTAACAGCCCATCCAAAGCGACCATTCTCCCCACAATGTGCACGATAATCAAGGTGGGCCATTTCTAGCACAAATCAAAAGGTTTTCTCTCCCCCCACCCCACTCTCCTGCTGGTAATAGCTCATCTTAAGTGATCACTCTCCTTACAATGTGTATTTTTTCATGGTCTGTGTGTATATATAAAATCTCCTCACTGTACTTTCTACTTTATGCATCCGATGAAGTGAGCTGTAGCTCACGAAAGCTCATGCTCAAATAAATTGGTTAGTCTCTAAGGTGCCACAAGTACTCCTTTTCTTTTTGCGAATACAGACTAACACGGCTGCTACTCTGAAACCTAATTGCTGTAGGTATTCACATAAGCATTTTGCTTCATCCTTTGCCCCCTCAACCACCCAACTTCTTCCACATCGTCATTACATTTCGCCTCTTATCACTTTAACTGGTGTTTGGTGAGCAAAGTTGCCATTGTTTGCAAAGACTTTGGTCCTTCTCTTTCCCAACCTCCATTTGCATCTCTCTCTACCTTCCCTCCATCTTTGGGACTGAAATTGTAATATCTAAACCTTACATCATAAAAAACGAAACAAACAGACAAAAGCCCTACATACGTATAGTCCATAATAAGCAGTACATGCTCTGGGCAGCTTGAAGATATTTGGTTATACAATACAATAGTTATGCCATTTGTAAATATGCCACAGTGCATCTGTCATGGGAAATTATGTGCTAGCTTTAAACAAAAGCACATGCCCTTTTCACTCTCCCCAGAAGGTAACTATGGAGGATGTAACCCCAGGCTCCAGGGATCATGTGACTATAGTTTGGAAGCCGGTCTATATAAAGCCACAGGAAGAAGATACTTCAAGGAGCTGTCAGAATTATTCTGGGTCTCTCTATTCAGGAGTGGAAGATTAGGGTCAAGGTAAGACCTGTGAGGGGAGGTTCCTCTTCATCAAGAGGGCTGGAGAAAGAGCAAGGAGAGGCTGGCTACCAGAAAGGCAATGGGAGGGAGCCTAACGAGAGTCAGGGGACAGAAGACTCCAGAGAGGGATGAAGCTGGCACCAGTCCTTGTTTAAAAAGCTCCAGGCTGGGGCGTCTAACTAGGATGGAAGAAAACTCCCCCACCAGCTCTGCATCAGAGTGAAGACTTGGGGAAGGGTGGAGGGTTACTGAGCCAGGGGAGATCCAGGGAAGAGGGGCTGAAGGTTATTTTGTTTACCCTGGAACAGGAGGAATTTTGCTTGGTTGGAGGAACAAAAACACCAAAAGTCACAGGGAAACTGAAACATGAATTATTTTACGGTCAGAGGGAGCCTATATTATCAGAAGGGAACCAGAGGCATAGCAGGGAAACTGAGGTAAGAATATACAAACTGATGTCAGAAAGGTAAGAATCTGTTACAGGTCCCATCTGAGACCAGGGCCCCATTGTACCAGACAGTGTACATCCACTTAGTGAAGGATAATCCCTGCCTCAAAGTGTTTACAATCTAAATAGACAAGTCAACATTATTACCCCTAGTTGACAACTGTGAAACTGAAGCACAGAGAGATTAAGTGACTTATCCAAGATGACACAGGAAGTCTGTGGCAGACCTGGGAATTAAACCCAGATTTCTTGAGTTGCAATTCAGAGCTTTTAACCCTCAAGGGTATGGGTCCTCTTGCACTTTTTCCCTGTAACCACTTCATTTTAATTCTTTTGCCAACCACTGAATGTGGCGAGGCGCAAAGGAGCTAAAATATTCTATTTTAATTCCACTGAACCCCTCCATATTCTATACAAATGCTGGAAAAAGACTACTATAAAATTCATAATTGCTCCCTTAAAATTAATTCAGGGACTAATTTTGTTGCAGATAAAACATCACAATCAGGGAGACTATTTGCACACTTTAAAATGAATTATAGTATCTCTGCCCTAAAATATGGTTCCTGGACAGAATGGGTATATGAATCTTATTTTTTACTTTGAAAGCATTCATGAGACCTTTGTGATCCCAAACCAATAAATAATGTGGAGTGTATTTCAAATATACAGATGGATAGCTAGTCACTAAAAGTCAGGAAAGAGAAAGCATTCATCTAAATCATTTGAGAAGTTATTCTGGCTTTACAGGTTTTTAATTTTCAAATTAAAACCCAGCACATATGTTTGAGTGGAAGACTTTAATTAAGTTCATATGAAAGGCATAAATTTTCTCTACTGACAGTTTTCAGAGTAACAGCCGTGTTAGTCTGTATTCGCAAAAAGAAAAGGAGGACTTGTGGCACCTTAGAGACTAACCAATTTATTAGAGCATAAGCTTTCGTGAGCTACAGCTAGCTCACGAAAGCTTATGCTCTAATAAATTGGTTAGTCTCTAAGGTGCCACAAGTCCTCCTTTTCTTTCTACTGACAGTGAATTTCATTTACCTCAGCTATATTATCTATTGGAAAAAAACAAAATAAGAGAGTGGTTTTTCTTTTAAAAATTGTGGGCAATGCAATTATTATTAAAGTGAATGAGTAATTGTATTGCCTAGAGCTTACTAGGCATAACTAAGTCAGATTTTGTGAAAGCTATCCCAACAATGCTCTGAATTATCACCAAAATAGGATTCCCCTAGAGGTCTTCAAAAGTGAGAGGCTAGTATATTAATTTACTACACCAAAAGAAATAGCATTTTAATAGAAACTACCCCTAGTATTCTCCAATGTCCTTAAGATCCTATCTCATTACAGTGTAAACTCCTAGGGGCAGGGTGGTATAGCACCTGTTTGTACAGCACCTAGCATAATGGGGCTACTGTACTATAAAATAAGTACCTTTGCTTACCGACAAGGAAAAATGCTTTCTTTGCAACTGTTAAATACTATCATATCTTCAAAATCCGTCCCTATATGAGTAGTGAAAAGTTAGTTTGCATTAGTAATTTTTGAAAGTTTTAACCCTTTTTTATGGTTTATTGGTGGGATCCCACGGAATTAGCCATGTGGCAGAATTCATGGTCTGATCACTTAAAACAGCACATGACAGTTTTGGTCAGAATTTAAGCACTTTAGCACTTTGAAGGATGTACATTGTATGTATTAAGGCAACTGTCCACTTGACTAGCCATAGGCTAATACTTCTTTATATCCTTTAAAAAAAAAAGGCCTGCTTTTGTGGTACTATCGCATGTGATAAGATGTGGGAAATATAGACGTTGTATGAAAAAGATAAAAAATATAGACCATTATTAATAGGCTTTAACTTGAAAGATTAAGATACATATACCACCCAAATATCAGTCTATGGAGAGGACCAGAAATGCCGGTACATCATTTTCAAGCATCTCAGACATTTTGCAGCTGATGTACTACTGAGTAGGATAGTGAATTTAGCATGAATTGGACATTAACAAATACAACCCTGTACAGAAGGATTGAGGAGAAAATAAGGAAATTTGCATGATAATACTGTGAAATCATATTATTATTTATATTATATTAGCACCTAGACCAGTGGTTCTCAACTTATTACACACTGTGGGTCGCATGTGCAGTGGCAACCCAGACCCCAACCCCGAACCCCACCACACGGGTCCAGCCGGCTGCCTGCCCTGGGCCCTGGACCCCACCATGCATGGTGGGCTCGCTGCCCCATCCCCGGACCCCAGAGCTTGAGGGGCCATCCAGGAGCCCTGGACCGCTGTTGTATGGGGCCAGCCAGCTGCCCTGACCCCAGGCCCCCACCACGCAGCTGCCTCAGACCCTGCAACTCATAGGGCTGGGCAGCTGCCCCAGACCCTGGGCCCCCGACTCCCCAGAGCCAGCTGGGAGTCCCAGACCCCTGACCCCTTGGGGCCAGCTAGGATCCCTGGAGCTCCGACTCCGCGAGGCTGGTTGGGAGCTTCTAGGGTGACCAGATGTCCTGATTTTATAGGCACAGTCCCGATTTTGGGGTCTTTTTCTTGTATAAGCTCCTATTACCCCATACCCCCGTCCCGATTTTTCACATTTGCTGTCTGGTCACCCTAGGAGCTCCAGACCTCTGACTCCACGAGACCAGCTGAGAGCCCTGACCCCAGCCTTTAGCACACAGCTGAGCTGGGCCGCAGATGTGTGCTAATTGGGCCGCATGTGGCCCGCGGGCCACAGCTTGAAAACCACTGACCTAGACTCTCTAACCAAAATCAAAGCTCCATTGTGATAGGTACTGTACATACATGTATTCGGAGATGGTCCCTGCTCCCAAAGACTTTACAATCTAAATAGCCAAGACAGTGAAAGGAGGAGGAAGTATTGTTTTCCAGATGGGAAATTGGGGCATGGACAATTTAAATGGCTTGTCCAAGGTATCGTAGGGAAACTATGTCAGAGCCTGGAACTGAATGCACTTAACCACTGCCTTAACCACAGACCATACTTCCTCTCTAGCATGAATTTTTTCCCATGAAATATTCATTAGATCAAAGAAATTTGGTCCACTAATTTAGGTATGAAATGTCAGAAAATATTGTAACATAGGCATATAGCGTGGAATGAAGTATAGAGACACACATATAAATATTTCTTTATTTAATAATGTTAATCAAAGTACCTTCTTGTTGAATTTCAAATTAAAAAAACATTTGTAGCTGTACTACTGTGGAAAGATGACTTAATGTGATAACTTCTCATAGGACTTTCATATGTTTTTCCTTGCCTAATAATTAGTGACACTTTCATTTAAAATCTTGTGCCATTGAGATATCTTATATTATTATGACATTGGTTTATTAGAGCAGAAAACATGTTGACCAGCAGAGATTCTGATGCACTAAATCATGTGAAGGGGAAATATTAAAATGATCATGAAATTTACCCCTGTACAGGGAGCCAATACAGGTTTAAGTGGAACTTAGTCATGCATAGGCCTCATGCTGGCTTTCTGCACAGAGATGAATTTCATCCACTGTTTCCAGTCTTACAAACACTTACTATTAAGTGTTGTGATTACTATCAGAAGGAGAGTCTCTAAGGTTAGTCTCTAAGGTGCCACAAGTACTCCTTTTCTTTTTACTATCAGAAGAAGTCCCAGTTGCTTACAAGAAAGTGATTGCAGGATAAGACCCTAAGTCAGAGCATTCATGATAGAAGGGTTCCACTACGTAATGTGCCCCAGTATGAGATCCCATACTGCTAGTATTTTTCAGCAGTTGCCGTATATGTCAGGGTTCCTTCCTCACTCTGAATTCTAGGGTTTAGATGTGGGGACCCGCATGAAAGACCCCCTAAGCTTATTTCTACCAGCTTAGGTTAAAACTTCCCCAAGACACAAACTCTTTGCCCTTGGATTTGGTAAAACACTGCCACCACCAAGTGATTTAACAAACAATCAGGAAAAGGATCACTTGGAGTTTCTATTACCCCAAAATATCCCAAGTCCTCACAGCCCCTTTCCTGGGGAGCCTTGAGAATAAACAAGATGAGTACAGACCAGCCTTGGATTTTTAAGACCCTAAAAACCCAACCGGATTCTTAAAAAACAGAACTTTATTAGAAGAACAAAACAAGATAAAAGAACAACTCCGTAAGATCAGAATGGAAGATAATCTTACAGACAGTCAGATTCAAAACATAGAGAATCCGTCCAGGCAAAACCTTAAGTTACAAAAAGACACAAAAATACACATTTCCTCCAGCACAGCAAATTTCACAAGCCAAAACAAAGAAAACCTAATGCATTTTCTAGCTAGGTTACTTACTAACTTCACAGGGCTTGCATCCTTGATCTGTTCCTGGCAAAGGTATCACACAGACAGACAAAAGTCTTTCCCCCCTCTCCAGGTTTGAAAGTATCTTGTCCCCTCATTGATCATTTTGGGTCAGGTGCCAGCCAGGTTATCTGAGCTTCTTAAGCCTTTACAGGTGAAAGGATTTTGCCTCTGTCCAGGAGGGATTTTATAGTTCTGTATACAGAAAGGTGGTTACCCTTGCCTTTATATTTATGACATATGCCCTAACGTGAAACTTGCATCAACTGTTGCTGATGCAATTGGCATGGTGCAAGAGTTTCCATAATAGGCTAGTTTCCCCACCTATTAATAACATGAATATAAAGGCTTCTTTTTGACTGAAACTTGGCATAGGGATCTCAAATTAGTTTGGCTACGTTTAAAGATGAATGAAAAATATTTGTGGCTTCAGATTCTTTTTCTTTTATTTTATTTTCAACTCGCAGAAGTCAACAATGGCTCCAGTTTAAAGCACACAATTTATCTAATCCATCAGTCCATGTGATTTAGTGCATTTGGGATGGGGGGGCAGGGAGGTGTCATTTTACAAAATGCATCACACAAACAGCTAAGTAACTGAGTTTTCAAAGACGTATGCAATGACCAGTCTTTCTGAAGGATTTTTAGAACACATGCATTATTGTATTAAATATTATAGATCAAGCATATTAATACATCAGGACTACATCCCCCTCTGCAGTGAGGTTGTTTTCCACTGGTTTGGTGGTGCAAAGTATCTCCTCTGAATCAGCAGCAGAGCTTTCCCCTGTCTTAGCATAGCCAGCTTTATGTCACTCCTCTACAATACCTTATGTAGGGGATTGGGGGAAGGCATGGCTTGGGCATATTGTGACCTTGCAATCCTCAGATGCTATAACCCCTTGAGAACTACCACAGCTACCAGTAGTTAAAGCAGCCCTTAGGCTACTCAGTATTGCCCACCCCCAAACATTCAATAATCATAAGTCTGGCCCCAAAAATCTTGAGATTGGCTCAAAATTCTTTGCCTTCTGTTTGTTGAGACTTAAGGGGTTACTTTTTCATGGTTTTCTCTGCTACCATGACACCTAAAAACTTACTTACAAATACTGAAATCTCTGATTCCCATGTAATAACATGACTCCAGGAACGAGGGCTTTAAGAAATAAAACACAAATATCATGAGACACGGGACAGAATTGTGACTGTTGGCAGCGCTCTGGCTTCCACTGGGGGCTGAACCAGCCTGCAGCAGGCCCAGGGATTCGGGAGGCACAAAGGTGGCCTAAAGCCAGCCTTTCCCCACTTGAGCCTTAAGTCAAGATCACCATGTTCCTTCAGATCTAAATGGGCCTACTGTGTCCATAATCCATTAATTAAAACTCCCCAGTTCTTCAGTACAGCAACTGGTCAGAGGAGGTGAGGACACTGGGCAGAAAAGGGATGAGGATCCAGAAGAGCAAGAGGGCAGGAGGAGGGATCAAGGGAATGGGATAGAGGGATGTGGTGGGGTGTGTGCCCCACACTGGCAGAACAGGAGTTAAAGCAGCCCCAGGGAGGCTGCTCAGGAGACAGCCAATTAGGAAGGTTTAGAGAGACAGGCCCAGGCTGGGCCATGTAAGAAGGGCTGCTGAACAGAGCAGTGGCAGTCACTCCCTGGAGTTTGAGAAGGGAGGACTTGCTGCCCTGAAGGAGGGAGAAGAGACAGCACCATGGTCCAATCAGTGCTGGGCGGGGTCAGTGGAGCATGAGTGAGCTCCTGGCCAACTACTACCAGACTGAGGCCCTGATAACGAGGGCGGAGACGTTGCTAGGGCTGCGGGAAAGTGGCCCAGGGAAACAGATGGTGGGGGTTGGAGGTGATGCAGCATGTGGCTGCCAGCTAGAGGATACCTTGGCTAGGACCCAGAGTAGTGGGCGGGGCCAGTTCGGCCCCCCACTTTTGGCCCTACTTGCCATGCGGGGAGTGGCTAGACCCTGGACTGCAGCCTGCCACTGAGACAAGTGGCTGGAGAGAGGACTGGCAGGCCCTCGGAAGTAGGGGGAGAGAATGGAGTGGGGCACAGCCAGAGGGCTGTGTCCAGCAGAGGACACCACAGTCCTGAGAGCAACACGGGTCCTGATGACAGAAGCAATGGTGGCGAGATGCCACTAAATGAAGGCGCACCGGCGAACCAGAGCTAATTCCCAGGACGGCCAGCAGGAGCCACAGCAGTGGTGAGTCGTGCCCCGTCACATGCAGTGGAGAATACGGCAAACATTTATCCCCGATACAAGGGGAAGTTAGAAGACTGTGGGAACTGTTGCCTGGTATAGACGTTTGAGAGACTAAGGAACACATAAGGTGGAGAAAATGGAATCAGAGGCCTGCTTTGTGGAGGGCTTTGCGGCCTTCTCGAACTGGACTCCAAAGTCGGTACCCCTGTGGAAAGGGGCCAACAAGCAGCAAGGGCAACTTCAGATCCTGCTACAGCAGGTGCTCAGAGCCCAGCAGAGACAATGGGAAGCACATGAGTACCTGCAGACCTGTATGGCCAAACTAAGTCACTGGGAGGGGGAGTCCAAAAGAATCGCACGGAGCAAGAGGGGAATTCAGGCACCAGGACCAGGACGCCGGCAGACACTGTGGGCAGCAGGGACACTTTAAGAGGGAGTGCCCCTACCAGAGAGAGGAACAGAAACATCATCTGGGGAATGGAAGGGAGAAAGAGCCCAGGAGAGTCCCCCCTGTGAGGCGAATAGGGAGGCAATGGGCATGTTGGGACTGTGGGCAACAGGGGCACCTGAAGAGGGAGTGCCCGACCTAAAACTGCAGGGCCCAGGCTAGCCCAGAGTATGGGGCTGAGCCAGAGAAGAACTATAGGAAGGCCATGGCCGAAGGGAGGCAAAGGACATGCTTCCAGTGCCATAAGGACGGTGATATAAAAAGGCATTGCCCCCTGAAGAGAAGGAAGGGGATGCCTGAGAGCCAGGCTCAGTTGGAGACTGCCCAGAGCAAGGGGGTAGTGAGGACTGAGTACCTGGCAGAAAGCCGTTTCCCATACTCAGCAGGGGGAGGTAGTGAGGAGATGGATAGGATGTCTCGGACAAAAGAGATCCAGACAAACAGAGGAACCCACACAGGAGCAAGACAGGCTACAGTGGGGACCCAGACCCTGGAAGAGGGAAGCAGGTTGTTCTTCTTGGTAGAGAGGGCAGGAGAGGGACAGCCTGCAGGCCCAGCTGCGAGGGAAGCTGGGAAAGTAGAGACACCTCCCCTCCCGGGTGTGTGGTCTTAAGGGGGAAGGGTGTGTGATAGGGCATCTGCCCCACACTGGCAGAAGGGGAGGTAAAGCAGCTCCAGGGAGGCTGCACAGGAGACAGCCAATTAGGAAGGTTTAGAGAGACAGCCAATCAGGGCAAAGATGGGCCATATAAGAAATTGCTGCTGAACAGAGCAGTGGCAGTCACTCCCTGGACTTCAAGGAGGGAGAACTGGTTGCACTGAAGGAGGGAGAAGAGATAGCACCATGGTCTGAGCAGTGCTGGGAGGGGCCAGGGGAGCATGAGTGAGCTCCCGGCTGACCACTGCCAGACTGAGGCCCGATACAAGGGTGGAGAAGGTGGTAGGGCTGCAGGGAAGTGGCCTAGGGAAACAGATGCTGGGGGTTGGAAGTGACACAGCATGTGGCTGCCGGCTAGAGGGTCCCTGGGCCGGGACCTGGAGTAGCAGGTGGACCCGGGTCCCCTCCCTTCCTTTGGCCCTACTTGCCACTGAGGGGAGTGGCTAGAGTACAGGCTGCAGTTTGCCACTGACACAGGTAGCTAGACCCTGGACTGCAGCCTGCCACTGAGACAAGTAGCTGGAGAGAGGACTGGTGGGCCCTCGGAAGTGGGGGAAGAGAACTGAGTGGGGCACAGCGGAGGGCTGTGTCCATAAGAGGACACCGCGGTCCTGAGAGCGACATGGGTCCTAATGACAGAAGTGACAGTGAGATGCCACTAAATGAAGGTGAGCCAGAGCTAATTCCCAAATCAGCCAGCAGAAGGCACCACAGTGGTGAGTCACAGCCCATCACAAAGGAAGAAGGACCATCTGAAAGAACTAGTGTTGGGACGGGTGGAGTCATGGGCTAAAAGGAATGGGGAAAACAGACCAAGGAAGCAAGAGTCTGGGCAACTGGAGAGACTCAAGATGAGGAATCCAGATGGGGAGAGAGGACCATGCAAAAGTGGAAGAACTAAGTCCCTACAAAATGACCTACAGAGGTGGATCCCAATGTCCACAGTTTGCAGGATCAGGACCTACATGGAGAAGGGAGGAGCAGGGGCACTGGGAAATGACAAAGAGGGAGGCAAGAAATGGGGAGCTGGCTGCAGTCTTTCAGGAGAGAAAACAGGACCAAGAGCTGAAAGAGGCCAAGAAGTAGCAAAGAGGGGAGAAACAGAGGTCAGTAAGGGCTATGAGCAGACAGCAAATGACCATGGACTTGTGGGAAGTTCAGTGTGGGGAAAATGTTTGGAGACAGTTTGTGACCAGAAAAAGGTTAAATCTGTTTGGAATATTAGTTATTACGGATTGTTCACTTAGTTCTCGTGGCCTGAATGTTTTAGTCAAAACCATCTGAAAAAATGTGTAGATTGGAATGGGAATGGCGCATGTCCTCCCCAGGCCCACTGCTCTGTCACTGGTATAGATCCCTACCGCCCATCTGGTAGGACCTGGAAAAGAGTCACCAGCAGGTGGCTGACAATGGCTAAAAAAACCTCTGGCCAAGTCCTGCAGCATTAAGACCAGCTAGAACGCAAAGATGGGGAGGAGAAAACAGCTCCCACCATCTCCACTCCACCCCTTCTGCCACCCAGTGCCTCATCTTTTCCGTCCCTGGCCTAAGCCAATCACACTGGAGATCTCCCCTCCCCTGGCTTATAGAGAGCTCAGCTCTAGGCAGGGGAAGAGTTGCTTCTTCAGTCAGAGTTGCTTCTTGAGTCACAGCCTGAAGAAGCACCTGAGTGCTTTGTGGACAGAAGAAAGAAGCACTAGCCTCCCACTCCTCAAAACCCCCTAACATAACCACACCAGCAATGCCCCACCCCCAAGCCCTACAAGGTTTTTCACCCCCAAAGCCTCCCCAGCCAGGAGAACCAGCTCGCACACACATGGGGGAAAAAATGACCTACCCAATTCTAATCCCACCATCCTCGATATGATTTGTATGGTAATTTCCTGTCCATTCTGGACATGGTAGATCACTCTTTTTCTCTCTCTGAAAAACTGCAGGTACAAGGACCAGACAGAGGCACATGGTAGACTTTTTAAAATAATGTAAATAAGAACACACACAGGGACAGGGGGATAATTAATTATATTTGGCTGAAGTACCAGTATGAAAACCTAACCTAGACAGAACTGCATACAAACAAAAGACTACATAGTGCATAGATCTTGCTGCCCTCACTGTCTGATGACTTATTGTTGGGCTAGACCCTCAGCTGGTATCAATCGGTATAACGTCATTGACTTCAGTGGCATTATGCCGATTTTCACCGAGTAAAAATTTGGCCCACGTTTTTTCCCCACCTTTTCATGTGTCGTACTCAGTCCCAAGCTGAGTCCTAATAATTCACTTTAGAATGTAGCCACTAAGCTGATAAAAAGTAATAAATCTTTCTGATCACATTATGATCCAACTCTGATGCATCATATGTTAACTGATCTTTGTATCATCCTCTCACACTTTAATTTGGGTCTTGTTTTGATATACTGCATTACTACTGTTGATGTTTTACTGTATCATGTTCTCGGCTAGCCAGTATACTGAATTTAATTTGGATTTTATGATGAATCATATTGCATTACTACTTTTTAAAATAATATTACTACTGAAATAAGATTTCATAATTGCATTCTGTCGTCATTTGCAATGGAAACAAATGGAGACTAATCCCATCTCGACTGCCAAGGTTTATAGGTCTCCAAAGACATATCTCCCCTTTGTTATTAAGTCACAATGTCCAATTCACAAATGCTGCCTAGTTTATGCTCCTGACAAATGTAAGAAAATCAGTGTCACTCATTTTGACACACAGCTGCAAACTGGTAAATAGATTTTAATACCACAGTAGTCAATGTCATTGTTAGTATTTTAACAGCAAACTTCCTGTCCCCAGGGAGGTGGGGAGAGAAGCATCTTTTACTATTTGGGTTTGCTAAGGTAGATGAATCACTAGGGGCTCATGTGGTTTCTGGTCCAGGGAATAACACAAATTGTCACCATGTTGATCTCAGTAAAGTTGCTTTAAAATAATAATAATAGTTGTTATTTCTGTACAAACTTTTCATCAGAGGATCTCAAAGTGTTTTGCACATATATTGGGGATCAGAATCTGGCTGAAAAGTACAGGCCTCTTTTGGGGCAATCGTGCAGGAGCTCTGGGAGGCTCTGTGTCTCAGGGAGGCACAATGCCTCCTGCAGCTCCTGGAAGGGGGTGCTACAACCCACCCCCTTAAGAGGTTACAGTGTGAGCTACCTTCCATGGGTAGCCACTGCAGATGGCTTGCGTTGAGAAGGGGCAGGACCATGGTGTCACTTCCCCTCAACAACTGTTGAGGTAGCTTGTACCTCAGGGCTACTAGTAAATAACAGTCACTAAGCTAAGGAAAGAACAAAGTCTATAATAGTACCTGCGCATTGTATGGTCTTCAGGCTAGAAAGTGGTCACTGTTCTGTGTTTGTAAAGTACCTAGCACAACTGGGCCCTGTTCTTGATTGACCCTAGATACCACCATAAATAAAATGATTAATACAGAAGGGTAAGTCTTCTTGTTCTCTTCCCCAGTGCAAGGTCCAGCCACAATCTGAATATAGTCAATTAATCCTCATGATACCCCTGTGCATTAGGAAAGGGAGATAGGTAGTAAAAATCACCTAGCACCAGTGAAACGCAGCCAACTCTAGGTGCCACTCCAAGTGTTTAGTCTTGCGGAGCAATACTCTATACAAAGGCTAAAGATAGCAGGTAGAAAAACAGTACTGTGTCCCATTGACACTGCAGAGGGGATTTAGTTTTTGATAGGCAGAAAGTATACCTTCACAAGAGGCAATGTGGTCAGGAGGTCAGATCAACACCTCCTCCTTTTATGAAACATACCATGGAATTTTTAATACCCCCCAAATGGATCAAGACTTGAATTTCATATTATCACCCCAATCGGTTTTTGTCACCCACATCCTTATTCTCTCCCCTTTTTATCTGTGATCCTCACTTATTATGTCAAGGGACAGGCAGCTGTCCTTACTCATTGTTGTGAGGCTCCTAGCATATGATGGGGTGATCAATGTAAAAGAATCTGAAAGATGAACTTTCCATCTGTACAGTGTCCTCTAACACTAGTGCTCACTGCCTGGGGCACTGGGGTAGTACTGACTCAGGTGTCAGAGTGTGTTCTGTAGTCACCAACACCACTTTCGTCAGCACCTAGCTGTTCCACGGATTCTGCCATCCCCATACTGGCCTCATCCAGCCCCGCTTAGTTCGAAACCCATTAGGATTACTGAATAAGATTGCATGCGTACAGGCTAGATTCAGCAAGGAACATACTTCTGAATGCTACTGAGGAACTTTCATCCTAAAAATGCATTTGCCATGTTATATTAAAACAAAACAGATCTTTGTCTGCAATGTGCATTGGTATAGATCTTGAGAAATCATTTACTGTGTATATCAGAGAGAAGCTAGCCAAGGATAAGGTTTGTCTCATTTTGCAAAAGTTCAGTGGTTTGTGGGTTGGTTTTTGTTTTGCTGAACAAAAAAGATTTGGATCCAATCCAGATTCCACTTTATCTGAACTCTCAAAGTTTGGGAGGGTTTGATTCCAGCACTAGCTGGTCTTTGTGCATGAAGATATGCAGTATGTAATTTCCCAAGATACAGGGCATTGTGCACACACACACACGCACACCACATGCTGAAAGGAGTAATATCAAACCTTATAATCATGTCCCTACCAAATTCATGGTCCATTTTCGTAAATTTCAGTCAACATTTTTTAAATCTTGAATTTCACGGCTTCAGATATTTAAATCTTAACAAAGCATGAATATGTATTTTTAAATGGCAAAATATAAACATTCGATAGCACTCCCCAAAAAAGGTGACAACACCCCTCCATACCATGCCTCCCTTACTTCTGTGCTGCGGCTGGCAGTGTCACTGCTTGCAGAACTGGCCAGCCGGCCAGCAGCTGCTGCTGCTGCTTTCTGGCCATGCGGCTCGGAAGGCAGCACAGAAGTAAGGATGACAATACTGCAACTCCTTTACAATAGCCTTTGGGTTGGGAGGCCCAGTTTGAGAAATGCTGTATATGGTAAAAGTACACAAAAGACCAAATTTCACAGTCCACAATGCATTTTTCATAGCTGTGAATTTGGTAGGGCCCTATTTATAATGATCTCCCCTCAGTACTAATGGGAGCTATGCACGCTGATCAAAGGGAAGACTAGACCACTTCATTTGCACCTTAAACTCTCAATACAGAGACATGTTGTGCAAGTCTAAACCTACATCTAGAGGAGATGGAAGGAAGTGACTTGATGTCTAATTCTTATTAGAACAAGCTAATCAATATTTCAGCGTTCTCCTGCAGAAAAAGCATACCATTACAGTTACCTGAATCAATACAAGGTAAATGCTGCCTCAACTAAGAAATGGATATCTATTTTGAAAGAACAAATTAAACATGGTTTTTATTCATTGGTGTAAGAGGTATGCTTTATGAAGAAAAAGAATCCATGAGGTATTTCCTGATAGCATTTTTTTTGCCATATCTATTAAAATGTGACACTTTTGCTTTTTCATCTAAGTGGAAAATGTCTATTTTTTTGGCATTTGTTCTGCTCCATATATTTAACATTGCATGAATTAGAAATGTGAGACCCATTTAGCTTTAGCTGTAATAAATACATTTTACTGCCTTCTGACCAAATGGGCCTTGTGATTATAAATCATAGGACTGATCATGACAGACACCCACCACATAAAGGGCCAGTGTGCAGCAGCACCATCCCTGTTGGGGGGGGAACCCTGAGATTCTTGTGCCTCACGCAGTCAAAACACCTCCCAGAGTTCTGGGAGCACAGTGGCTACACCAGCCTGGTGCAAACTGTAGCGTGTGCTCTCCACCATCATGTGCAGGTCCAGCTCTCCTGCATCCTGTAGAGAAAATGAGTCTCATGCCTTCATAATTTCATAAACCCTTATACACTCATATCCCATAGTCTCATACCTTATAATTTCCCTGCCCCCTTGGAAGAGAAAAGTGCCACTGTAGATGCTTGCCTTGCATAGCCTTGTGCTCAATGAGTCCTGCTCATTCCTCCCGACACCCCAAGAGGGATGGGAAGGACTAGTTAAAGGTGTGGGCATGTGGTGTAGACTCCTCTCTAAATTGTTTTCCAGTATCTCAGCTTTCCCTTTTTAAAAAATTACATTTGGGAGGAAAGCATTGACAATTTTTTCCCAAAGTCTCACCGATGCAGCAATGTCTGCCAAAGTTTACGGAGAGCCTGAAACTATACAACTGAGGTGTGAACTGCCCCATTCATTTCAATGGGTACTAGCCCAGATGCTAATGATAATCTTTTAATTATCAAAGCATATAAGAAATAAGAGGTAAAATCATAAGATATGAACATCGATATGATCTCTCCTTAATGACTGCTCATTTTGGGTAGGCCTTTAGCAACACATGGCAGGGTTCAACAGAAATGCGATTCATTTTGTTTTCCTGAAGGAGTCTCGGCTTTCAAAAGTTTGGGAAATGATGAATTAGGCCATGATATAAATTTCAAAGACAAGCTATGGAAGCCCCCATAATTTGAGCCATTTAACACTAAAGCCTGGAGAAAACACTTAAAAACTCTCATGGAAATGTCTTGCTTTGACAGAGAGACTGACAAAATAGGTCTTTTTCCATCTCTTACATCTCAGTGTAGCAATTCATTCCAGAACCAACTTCCGAGACATTTTTTAGCCAGACATAGCATGCCTGCATAATAGCTTGTGGTAAGCATTATGGGAGAAGCCACTGGCAGAAACTGCAGGATCTAAATAGCTTAAACAACATATGTGTGACACTCAGGGGAGCAGTGAATATATTTATTCCCCTGGCCCCAATCCTGCAAACACTTACCTACATGTTTAATTTTACATGGCTGCGTAATCTCACTCAATAGGACGTGTCACATGCATAAATGTAGGTACTTGTGTACATTTTTGCAGTATCAAAACCTGTTTCTTATTCCCTCTTTCTGCTTTTTACAAGCAAATAGTACTTAAAATCCCAGCCATTATCTTTAATGTAGGTGATCAAACATTTTTCAATATATGTCGTATTTCAGATGAGAACCATCCATTCTGTTGAGTTGCCTTGTGCATGGTTTCGTTTCACTGAAATAGAAATGATTTTTCCACTTATTAACAATTTGAGTTCAATTAATCTGGATTATTTATTAAATAAATGTTATCTACATTATGTCTGTCAGATAAAATAATAATATTGTGTGAGTGTGTAGGCGCACATGCATGTAAAATATATGAGGATTAGTACAATCTCTTCCAGGGTTTATGAACCTAACATTCTCCAGGGCATAACATAAACTAGCATGAAGCCCCAAATACTAGCATTTTCATTTGCATATTTGTGTTATCTGAAAGATGTGTGAAATGTCATACACAGTCAGCTCCACACTGACTGTGCATGCGAGCAGGGGCATGGGTTTGGCTTTATCCAGCAAGAATATGGAATATACTATGATCCTGGAGTGTGACAGGTTGGCTGGATTCTACTGTGACTCTACCCTGGTAGCTGGACCCAGAGCTTCAAAGTTATTTAGGTTTCTAACTTCCAGTGAAATCAATTGGAGTCAGATGTCTGCATACCTTTGAGGTTCTGAGCCCTGTTACTTAATCCCTGCTCACTCAATGATGCAGGTGTGGCTTGTTAAACTCCACAGTGTACATAAGAGAGGTGGAAATAGCCCTTTAGAGGGGAAGCTAGAGCCTCAGGCAGATGGGGCCCAAGGTAGGAATGTTGGTGAAGTCATATCTGGGGAGAAGGCATAGATTGGAGTTTATATTGTTATGTTTTGTTTGAGTTACCCTTAGTAATAAAGCCAAAACTCAGGTAGGGGGGTAACTTTTAACCTAAAACAATGTGTATATGGCCTTTTATGATAGTAAGGCAGCGACTCCTTCAGTTTACAGTAACTGTTGTGTAGAGCTAAAAGTTCCTACTTTTTTTGTCAGTGGCAATAGGGTATGACTTTTCTACAAGCAAGGGAATATTAAGCATTCATTTAAATCTAACGAGCTCTGGGGAAGATTGTTGGACCCTGCAGAAACACTTGAGGTGAAGTTGCTGCTAACCCCTTCGGGCAGGGGTGCCCTACAAGGCCCACCAGAGTATTTCATAAGGCCCGCTGCCTGCTTCAATACAAAAAACTATTGGCCGATTCATTAGCCTTTTGTTGTCATGTTTACATCATTTTAGTTTACACAAGTGTGTAAATAGACAATACCATACATAGAAACAACCTATCTACATACATATGAAACAAGCTGAACTTAAAATATAAATCAATACAGGTGACTTTAAATCTTATTAAAATATGTAGACTCTGTTTGGCTGACGCAAGGTTGTGCTTAGGCTTATGTGGCTGTGTAATAAGGCTGGGCACCCCGCCTTAGCGTATGTCTACACTGCACACTAAGCCCAGGCTTTGACTCAGGTTTCAACCCAAGCCCCTATTCTGCCCACACGTAAATCAGTTTAACTTGGGTCAGCAAGCACTCAGGACATGGTCCTAGGACTCTGCTGAGGGGTGGGTCAGAGCACAGTTCCTGCTGTGATTCAGGTCTAAGCCCTGTTACTTTGTAGGGTGGATGCAGCTCAAGTCACAGACCCAAGCCAGAAGATCTGCATAATGCAGTATGGTCAGCTCAGAGCAGCTGTGACACCCAGGTCCAGCAATTGTAAACAGGTTTACAGTGCAGTGCTGCTGTTCAGGTATGGGCTTGGAAACACCAAGTCCACTAGCTTGGGTCATAGAATATCAGGGTTGGAAGGGACCTCAGGACGTCATGTAGTCCAACCCCCTGCTCAAAGCAGGACCAATCCCCAATTTTTGCCCCATCCCTAAATGCCCCCTCAAGGATTGAACTCACAAACCTGGATTTAGCAGGCCAATGCTCAAACCACTGAGCTATCCCTCCCTCCCAGCCTTAGTGTGCAATGTAGTTCATCCAAGGGAGAGTGAGGAGAGATTATTCAAAAGGGAAAGTTGTTCTAGAGATGTGACTTTCTCATTTGAGTCAAATTATATGCATTTTACCTCACCCCCAGAGCATAGCTGCTGTAAAATGACCAACACATACACAAGTATCCCACATAGCCAGGTTCATCTTTACATGCTTTAACTATTACTGTGCCATGAAGAACTGGAAATGACTTTTGGGAGCTCCTGTTCAAGTCTCTGCCACTAAACTGGAGTAAGCATTTAAGCTGACTTCCCATCCTCTGATGGGGTTCACCTTTAGTCCTGATACTGCAAAACCATCCCTGACAAAGATGACTGATCCCTGAAACTCACGTAAATATCGCTTTAAAATACTTTATCTGTTCACTTTGGGAATAGAACAGATTGCACCAAGCATCAAAAAACTCCCTGAGGAGGATACTTCTAACTAGGGTGACCAGATGTCCCGTTTTTAAATGGACAGTCCTTTTGGGGGGGGCTTTTTCTTATATAGGCGCCTATTACCCCTCACCCCTGTCCCATTTTATCCCAGTTGCTATCTGGTCACCCTACTTCTAACTTGCCCAACCAGAACGTAACCCCCTCATCAAAGCATCTCAGGTTATACAAGCTATGTATTTTGGTATAGTATCCATATACTCCACATATTTTGCAGGAAGAAAGTACAGACATTTCCAGTGCACTTAGCATAAGCTTCCTTGCCAAATAATGTTGCCTTATTCCTTGGTTATACTTATGAGAAGTATTTTTGTTTACTAAATGATTCGCCAGTCTTTGCCCTGTTTCAGCAAAATACTTAAGCATGTCAATAGTCCCAATGAAGTCAATGTTTGAAGTATGTGTTTAAGGCTAAGATTTCCAATAGGGCCTAAGGGAGTTAGGTGCCCACCTTTGAGTGGGAGTTGGGCACCTCATTCCCTTACACCCCTTTGAAAATTCCAGTTTAAGCAATTAGTTGAATAGGTACCTGCAACAAGAAAGCTGCAGTTTGTGTTGTTAATTGGTGAAGCACGGGTGGGCACTATTCAATAGGAACAGCCATGCCACTGCATAGAATAGGGTGGGTTCTTCCGCTACAGGTGAAAATCACTCAGCTCTCCCTGGAAGACCATCCAGTACTGCTAGTGATATCTCCCATGGGCCAGGCCCTGAAGCTACCATCGTTTCACCAATATGAAAAATACCAAAGACATGATAGGATATCTTTCCTCGACTAGGATACTAGCCTTTTTTTTTTTAAACTGTTTTACACACTGTTTCAAATTTCTTTTAAACCCAACAGTCTTGCAAAAAATTATCTTAAAAAAACCGCAGATAATTAAAAAGCAATGGATATTGTCATTTCAAAAATATCTTGATTAAAACCCTGTGAGCCAATTTCAGAGATGGTGCAAGCAAGTCCTTGAAGTCAATGAAATTGTGTCTATTTACACAAGGATCAGCTTTATGTCTATTCATTTTGTTATCCTGTTCAAAAATATACATCTTTAACATCTAACCTCTTTGAGCATCACACATAGAATGTAGTATTTCAGCAAATCAGACCATAAACTACATAAATAAACAAAAACTATTCTTAAAGACATATGAAGTAAATAGCCCTAGACTTTAAGAGCAACTATGTTGTTTCTTTATCTGGTGCATGTTAATTTTTCTCACCTTAGGAATATTTTATACATCCAAATACTTCCCCATTCAAATAAATATATTTATTGCTTTAAAATGTTAATATTAAATCTACTGTCACATGCCTTGCCATAGTAAAGAAAAATGTCATAATTTAAAAAAGCAAAGATAAAAGGACAGCAAACATCAGTCATTAAGGTATAATGACTATGATTAATACATTGGTTGTTAAATGGTTAGTAATAAGATTAGTTTGCTTCTTTCCTGCCCAATAGATACTTAAAGTAATTGCATCTTTGCAAACTGCATTATCATCACTTCATGTGCTTTATGATGTCATGGGACAGCAATGCAGGCCCTGTAACAGTCAGCAGTTTTTCCTACCCCTACTTTGTTACTTTTCTTTAAAACCTCTTTTTCTGCCAACTGCAGACATTCTGACATATGAGGATGTAAGAATAGCGCACAAAAAATCTCCATATATCTATACTAAAAAGTAAAGACCACTTACATTTTTTTTCTTTAACAACTTGCACATCAAAAATAATTATGGCTAATGTGCCATCATAATGTGAAGAATCTGCTGAAAACAGTAATAAGCCAATTGCTTTTCTCTAGCTAGTTAGATTTTATTCACAAAACAATATGTTAACGAGTGGATAAGAGACATTAACTTAAAGCGGAAAAGGATAAAAAATGGAAAACCATTACAGAACTACATTAGCCATAAATCTGAAAGCCATTTTAAAAAGCAGAGCATTCTTTTTTGTGATCCCTACCATTTATGCTAATACAGCAAGGGTCATTATATCTCACAGTCTTTGCCATTTATCATAGCCCCTTTGTGGATATGTAACTGTTATTACTAGGCCTGATCCAAAACCTATTGAACTCAGTGGGAGTCTTTCCATGGACTTGAGTAAGCATTGCATGAAACCCATAATGAAGCATGTTCTCTATTCTAGTTCTTGGAAAAATGTAACTGATGTAGGGAGGGAATGAGAAGGAGGGGAAATTCACAATTCCTAAAGAAGGTGATGTATTAAAACGAAAGTTAATAACTTTCCAGTTCCTCTTGTCATTGCCATCTGAAGTTCTGTTTCTGTGATAGTTTAGACTAATGCATATATATGTCTTAGACCAAATTGTTGCTGCTCATAGGCAGATATGCAAGATGGAAGTGGGGAGGATGGTACAGTCACCCTACACACCTCTGCTGGTGCTTCTGTTTCCTGAGTGTCAAGGAGTATTAACACTGCCAATAGGACTAGACAGTTCTAGTGTATGTGGCAGGGCAGGCCCCTGTTCAGAAAGGAGGAGTCTCCCTTCAGCACCCCAGAGGCACTTTGTCTGCCTCTATGTTCTGGCCACTGCTGATTGGTATAGTGCTTGCCTGCACACTTGAGCTAGCTTTGACTACTGAAACCCCAGTACAACCCTTAATGTTTTTATTTTCTGCAGCTGGCTTCAAATCTTCTTATGTATTTGTTACACAAATAACCCCATATAGTGTAATCACGTAAGAGATTAATTTTATGTTTGACAAATAGTGTGTTGTAAGTGTGCCTTTCAATAGGAATCTAACAATGGTTTGAACCACAGTTTGAAAAAATATAGGTACTGTAGCCTGGTTTTAAAAACATTATTGACACAGATGGTCTTTTATGAATTATAGTCACAAATTTCATTAAAAGATATAGTTCTGTTGAAGATTATGTGCTCAAATCTTGTCCGGGACATACATCCTTAGAAAAAAAAATAACACAAAAGAAACACTCATGGAAACTAAATGCAGTTATAATTATTCAGTTTCCAGATGGCACCTATGATAGAACACATGGTCATTTATTCATATCTATACACAAAAGCTACTAGTTCAACTTTCTGATTGCAATGCAAATTTAAGTAGTGCATCTTAGAATGCCCTTTAGCTGGGTGTGACTTTTCAAATAACAAGAACTTCCAAAGTATGGCATCTTGGGCCTTGTTTCCTGGAAAAAAAAAAACTTTAATGGTGTAAAAAAATGAAAGCATGCTACAGTTACTTTCATCATCTTGCTTCAAATAGGTACCAGTTGACTCGCAGCAAGTATCAGCACACAGCATCTGTACTTAGCACCATGATAAGATAAAAGAGATTCTGAACTTTTCAGCTCCAAGATAAGCGTGCCCAAAATAAATAAAAACTAAAAATGAATCAATGTTTTCTATAAACATGCCATCATTATACTATTACTCCTTTTGTAACATCTTATATGGAAACCATTTCTATCATTCTGCTATCTGTGTATAGCGGCATATCCTCATCTGCATGCACAAAGATTTAGATACATAACTCCTATAACTAAGAACTTAAAAAGTTTTCTTCTCAAATCTCTTCTCAAAAGATGCACAGTTGGTGGACATGAGGTAAATTTCAGACTTGCGCATGGGAAAATTGCACAACAGCTTGGCTACAATACATCCAACTTTAATGAGCACTTCTAGTCTGATTTTCTCAAGTCTATCAGTAAATTCACATCTTCACTCCCTCCATCTATATCTATGTCTATATATAAAAGCAAAACCTTCAACATCATTTGTTTGTTTAAAACAAACAAAAGGAAGTATTTCTTCACACAATGCACAGTCAACCTTTAGAACTCTTTGCCAGAGGATGTTGTGAAGGTCAAGACTATAACAGGGTTCAAAACAGAACTAGATAAATTCATGGAGAATAGGTCCATCAATGGCTATTAGCCAGGATGGGCAAGGATGGTGTCCTTAGCCTCTATTTGCCAGACGCTGGGAATGAGCAACAGGGAATGGATCACTTGATGATTACGTCTTCTGTTCATTCCCTCTGGGGCACCTGGCATTGGCCACTGTCGGAAGACACTGTACTGGGCTAAATGGACCTTTGTTCTGACCCAATGTGGCCGTTCTTATGTGCTTAAGTGTAGTCAAAAGTGTAAATCATCAGGATCAATCTGTGGACTCAGTTCTGTATTCCTTGTGCATCCAAGATTTCCATTGCCTTCAGCTTTCAGATCCAAAACCCATTGAAGACCATGTTAATCTTTTCATTGAATTCAGTGGACTTTGGATCAGATTCTGAGTGTGCCAGGAATGCAGAACTGAGTCATAAACCTTTTGAACTGTAGTTGAACTCACATTTCAGTTATGCTTTCGTCCTCTTCCTTTTGGGGTAGCACAAAAGACAATGCAAATGAAGATACATACACAATAGAAAAAAGCTTATGCTGTTTTCTTTTTAGTTTTTTCTAAACTAAAACTGTAAAAAGAAGAAACAATCCTATATAACTATAGACAGATGAACAGATAAAGATATCCTACACAAAGAAGTGCTGCAGCATGTATCTTTTATTATCCTTTTAAAAATAATTAATTTAAGGCACAAAAATAGTGACATTTTGGAGCTTAGCAAGATGTTTAAAAATATCTTGTCTTCTGGTTGCAGCAAAAATGCCTTAGAAAACTTTATGTTGGGGAGGTTGCAGATCATAATGTATCATAGTGATTTGCTGATCTAGCTTTTTATCTCTGAAGATCTGGAATCAAATTTGCTTTTGAGGGTAATGAGTTTGGCAGTCTCTGTTTAGATTTAGCTGGTCCTTATGCAGATTACAAAAATGACAATTACAACAAAGAATCTCTTCTCAAAAGATGCACAGTAGGTGGACATGAGGTGAATTTCAGACTTGTACAGAGGAAAATTGAGCAACAGCTTGGCTACAATGCATCCAACTTTAATGAGCATTTCCAGTCTGACTTTCTCAAGTTTATGGGAAAACAAAAATCAATCACTAAATTCACATCTTCACTCCCTCCATCTACATCTATGTCTATATATAAAAGTAAAACTTCAACATTATTTAAAAGAAAAAGTTCCAGATTTAATTCTTTTTCTAGAACCAGCCTCTCATGTATGATGTATGATGAATTTATTTTTTTAGAAAAAAAGGTCCCTGTGTTTGCAGCCAGTAAAGGTAGTTAACTCACTGATGATCTCAGTGCCTTAAAAACCAAACTTTGTTATCATTATCATATTGTCTTAATTTTATAGAGGATGTTTCAATTATTTCTTTTTTTAAAAAAATCAGTGGAAAGTTCATTTTTAAAAAAATGACTGCTACTTGAAATCCAGACCGCAGCAATTGCCAGGTCATGAGAACTTTTATGTGCAATTGACTAGAAGCCAACTATCAACAAAGGTGAAACGGACTAGCTTGTTTTCATTGATCAAAATGAACTGAAATCAAAAGGGAGACAACACAGAACAAATAGCTTATAAAATTCCTTCATATAGTCACCCTAAGTGTGAATTGTCACAACATATATATTTTAATCCGTCCCTGTCCCATCAACTAATTTAACAGCATATTCTGATTATTTTTTTAGAGGCAAGGCTCTCTATGGCTCTTATGAGCAATGTCAATATAAATTGTAAGGGCCAAATCCTGCAGTCTTTCCTTAGGCTTAGCTCTGACTTTAAGGGGGAGTTTTGCCTGTATAAGGGACGGAGGAAGAACTTCAGGATTTGTCCCTAAACAGACGATGTCTTCCAACTTTGGGACCTGTGATGATGGGGGCAGTTAGAGAGAGGACGTGGGTTAGAAGCACTAGATGGGTCTCTTCTAAACTGAACTCTCAGGCTAGCTCCTCCAGTCCTGCTTCTGCCAAAACTTCAGGGGAAGTTCGGCCAGAGTGAGGAACGCATGATTTGGCCCTAACCGCGTTAAATAAATCCTGCCTTCTCCCCTTTTCTTCATCTAACCAGGTTTCCCGCACCAGCCCCCGTCAGGCACAGCTGCCGCTGCAGTCAGTGAGAGTGATGTCTGAGTAGGGTCTGGGTCTCCAGGATTTGGTGGATTTGGCCGTAACCGGCTGCAGCTGTGACAGCCAGGCAGTTCCCTTCCCAGTGTATGTCCGGCAGGCTTGGAGGGAAGCCCCACGCCCTCTCTCGCTCACTCACCGCTGAGGACTCGCAGGGAGAGGCAGCTCGGCCCCCGCAGCATCGCGGCACCCAGCAGCAGGGGGATCAGCCTGGAGGGAGAGGCGCTCATAGCGACGGGGGAGTCCCAGCACAAAACAAAGGCGGCACCAAGCACGGGCTGCTGCTGCTTCCCCCGGGGAGATGCTCCAGCAGCCGCAGGTCCTCCCCACTTGCACCAGCACCGCGAGCGCTCAGAGCAGCGGGGCGCCCAGCGAATCCCAAGCCGCTGCAGCGCCGCACATTTCCCTGGGCCAGAGCAACGCGCTGCCCCCTTGCTGCCCGCTCCCCCCCTTCTCTGCGCTCTCTCCCCCGGTGCCTGGCCCTGCCTGTGCCTCTCTCTCGGGTCCCGCGGCTCCGGCTGATGCTGAGCGGGGCGTGGATGCTCCTTGTTATATAGCCAGCCCGAGATGTTGTGCCTGGGAAGAAACCAGCCCCAGACTATTGATTTCTGCTGCTGCCGCCAGCCTCCCTCCGGTGTGAACCGCCCCACGCGCAACGCGGCAGCTCTTCTGGCACAGAGCGGGACCCAGGGCACGCCGGATGGGTGGACTCAGCCGCAGCCCCTCCGCCTTCCTGGGGGGCAGGCGGGAACCCAGAGCTTCGGGGTCGATTTGCATACACCCGTGTCAGCTGTGCCATAAGAGTCTGGCAGGGGGCTGGCTCCCTTTCGTTTTCAAACTGCTGAATGTGCAGGGAAGTGGCAGGCTAGGGGGTCATTTTACTCCGAGCGGCTGTGTAATGCTTCACTCGCTCGGGTACCTGGCAAGATGGATAGAGCAAGAGGGAACCGGCTCGGGGAATTCAATACCGGGCAGGATTTTCCTGAATTCTGGAACTGGATCTCAGCCAAACGGGTTTCGTCGTTGAATGGTTATGGAAACAGACCGTGGAGAACAAGCACCCAAGAGTCACACTCGACCATCCCCATCCGTATTTCAGGGAGGGGGAATTCAAATCAGGGCTTTTCATTTGGCCCATCTCTAAATCTTAAAGTCATATTGTGCTATACTACCATGGAAATGTCCTGCAGAAACAACTAGAGAATGAAATCCTAGCTAGGGAGTTTCAGAGTAACAGCCCTGTTAGTCTGTATTCGCAAAAAGAAAAGGAGTACTAGTGGCACCTTAGAGACTAACCAATTTATTTGAGCATAAGCTTTCGTGAGCTACAGCTCACTTCATCGGATGCATACTGTGGAAAGTGTAGAAGATCTTTTTATATATACACAACCCATGAAAAAATACCTCCTCCCACCCCACTCCTGTTTAGCCAAACTATAGAATTCTGCAGCAGGCATGTCACTCTCCATTAAATTCCATCGATTTGAAATAATTTCTGTAGATCCCCTACACTACAGGGATTTGAGCCTGTACAGTACCATTAATATCAATGAGAATTTTGCCATTTAGTTCATTATATTCAGGATCAGACCCTAGAGAGCGACTCTATTAAGTGCTTAAGGAATTTTTTTTCCATTAAGGGTTTTTCTCCATAAGAATATGAATAAACATATATTTTCTACTTATTTTTGTAAAAGAGAATCTCTCGTGCTCTCTCTGTTAGGCTACTGTAGCCAAATCCAGATTACTGTTTTGATACATTATGATAATTATGTTTATACCACTTTAAAAGAAGCCCCCAGTGACTTTTCTTTTGGGATTATGGTCTCAACTGTTTTGCTTAGGTGTGTACTTGTGAGTGGTTTATTTTATTACAAAGCACGATTCATGATTAGTATAGACCATTGTGTTTAATGGACATCTTCTATACAAATTCTTTGGGGGCTTGTCCCTCAGATTCCAAATACTAGCCATGTATATGGCACGTTTGTAAATCTCCTCCCCCTCCCTACCTCCCCAACAGTTGTTATAACTGGTCTTGTAGTCAATATATCTCAGCTTAGAATGGATTTTCAAAAATTTAAGGGATTTCCTAGCTGCTTTAGAAATATGTGAGACCGGCTTTCATACTGAAAAACCCAGTGTTAGGTTTCTAAACAGTAATTGAAAATCTACTTAAAATATACAGCATTTTGTTCCCAACTTTTTTTTATTACTTAATAATAGGATTTGTGTTTTTACTTGGTTTATACAGACTTTTCCACTATAGCTTTCAAGTTTCCAGTGAGGTCTCTAGTACTTTCCAAGTTTATAGTGCCACAGTGTATCAGCCTCAAAATAGTCATGTGGGGTCATATGGCCTCTTCCTGTGCAAAAATAAACAAAAGTAGAGAATTTAACCGGAAACCTCCATGGCTTCTGAAATTCCACCCATTCCTCATTTGACACTATTGGCATTGTGGAAGAGATGGAGCATGGCCACCTAAGCGTTGCTATGCTGACAATATCTAGGTAATGATGGCAGCCAAAACCCCACAGGTTTATCCCATGTGTGTAAACTTCTACCCCAATGTCCCAAACATGAGGGATTGCGAGAAAGATAATTCTACAAATTATCAAGAATCATAGAGCATGTCCCATCAAAGAGCAATGAGGAAAAGCCAGGCCTGATGGTGTAGAAAAGGGAAAGAGAGAGAGATGTCA
Organism: Lepidochelys olivacea; assembly: GCF_965140295.1. Taxonomy (NCBI): domain Eukaryota; kingdom Metazoa; phylum Chordata; order Testudines; family Cheloniidae; genus Lepidochelys; species Lepidochelys olivacea. The sequence continues at coordinate 176,676,168 of NC_140411.1, forward strand.
AAAGCTGCATTGTGCTATTTAGCAACCTGTCACTGTATTAAGAAGGGATGGTAATGATAAACTGATACAGGGGATGAAACCCCTAAAGTTGTGTGAAGCTCCATCCAAGATGGGCTGTACATGCACCGATACCTGAAGAGTCTGACTTCTTTTTCTTATGCTTTGACAGCACTTGCATAGTTTGTTATGCCAATAAAGTCTCAATCAATTGAAATTGTATCTGCCATGCCTCTGCACAGCTCCAGACACGCTTCCAGGGCTTGACAACCTGGTTAGCTTCTTTACCATGCTTGCACTGGTACCCATCATGACCCTTCCAATAGGGTTCACATAGGGAAGCTTAAAGCAGATTCTGTCATAAGTGTATTCCATATATAAGAATTACTGATAGAAGAATCCACCACATATAGTGATCAAAACCACTCGGACAAAATCATTCCTATACTAACCATGCTAAATACCCCACTTGTAAGAATCAAGCAATCCATTTATAAGAATCATTTCAGGGCAAACTGACTACATGTAATACGATACTTGATCCAGTGCAATGACATGTAATAAGCCAATAAAGCTGTTTTGAATCTGAATTTGATCACATCTTGTGTTATTAGGCACATAGCATGCAAAAAGTATAATCCCTGTGTAGAAAAAACAAGTTGTGCCATTTACGTGTGAGTCAACATGGCAGGGAAAAGAAATGCTTTCTGCAGACGAAAAATGCTACCTCCTGGAGTCCTATGATAGTCTTCCCAAGACCACAGCTCAGAAACTGGGCATTGCACCACCTATATTGTCTAAGATTCTCAAAGACAAGGAGAGCATCATACAAAATGAAGAAGACAGAAAAAGAGTGTGATGAGGCAAGGCATCTATGGTCAAGGTGGCGCTTATAAAGTGGCTCAGAAATTCCAGAGAGAAATCCTCCCTCCCCCACCCCCATCAAGTGAACGGCTGGTGATGTAGAAAGCAGAACTGGTGGTGTCCCTGTGCATTACTGACTTTAAGGCCAGCACTGGCTGGTTTGAGCCCTTTAAAAAACTGAAGGGGGATTGTTTTTAAGAAAATGCGTGGAGAAGCCCAAAGACACGGACATTAGGTCACGTGAAGAATGGTTAGAAAACAAGTGGATGAAAAAATGAGATGTGATATCGCTGAAGATGACACTTCAGTACAGATGAAAGTGGAATTTACTTTTGAGCCCTGCCTGGTGGGACTCTTGCCTTTAAATCAGACAATAAAAGAAAGAAAGAAGTCTAAAGAAAGAATTTCTGCTCCGTTCATCAGTTCCATGACTAGTAAGAAAAAAAACCTTTTCATCATTGGGAAAAGTCGAAACCCTCCGTCTTTTAAAAATGCGAAACATCGTCCAGTCCACTACACTGCCAATGCATCTGCCTGAATGACGGGGTATTTATCTGGTGAGTGGCTGAAGGACTGGGATTGAAAGTTGGGAAAGGAAAGGAGAAAGATTTTGCTACTTATGGACAACTACACAGCCCACATGATGAAAGATGTAGCACTGAGAAATATCCCACTTGAATTCCTCCCAAAGAACACAACTTCTATCTTTCAGCCATGTGATTAGGGAATTATCAGAACTGCCAAAGCATACTTTTGCAAGCAAATGGCTCACAGGGTGGTGCATCACACTGATGATAAGAACAACCGGGCTACTGCTGTGGAAATTGCCATGAAGATCAGTCTTTTAGATGCCATTCTAACGCTTGCAAATGCCTGGTGTGATGTCAATGCTTCAACAATCCAGAATTGCTGGGAAAAAGGATGTCTGGTCATAGCACCCATAAGAGATGCAATTGTTGTTGAGTCACCAAAAGAACTCAGTGCACACGAATGTTAAGAGTGGATAGACATCGATGACAATGCTTTTGTTATACAACCTGTCTCTGACGAGGACATTGTGACTTAGATCTGAGACCAATTTGAAGTGAAACCCAAAAACGATGCAGGGGCGGACTCTGAATGACAAGATAATTGTGCCATCCTTGACCCAAATGGAGGATGTGATGAAAAAATTGACAAATGGCCTGTTGTACAGGGGCTTCAGTGATTTTAACCTCCTACATTGCCTTGAAAAGCTGGTTAACAATGTTGTGGATCATGCAATTCAAACAATATGAAACCACGGAGGAGGTATTGTTTCATATTCTCTGTGTATATATAAAGTCTGCTGCAGTTTCCACGGTATGCATCCGATGAAGTGAGCTGTAGCTCACGAAAGCTCATGCTCAAATAAATTGGTTAGTCTCTAAGGTGCCACAAGTACTCCTTATCATCTGGGATGTGATTTTTACAAAAAGGAGTGCACTCTATTAAATTATGCAGAATTAATTGATGATTTGACATGCTTTCTGCTGGTTTGTCAGGAGAATTTGCCACATACAGTGACTGCTCCTTGACTTCCTCCCCTTCTGGCTGGCCACACACCCCTTTTCCTCTCCCACATATTTTCGGAGGAAGACTCTTGCTGGCTGTCCTCTAATATCAGATGCTACCACATTTCTATATTTCCCATTGGCACAAACTTTCCAGGCCCCTCTTTGTCTTGTTTACACCTACCTGCTATCCTCCCATAGAAGAAGGGAGCAGATGGGATTTAGTACTGTGTCAAATGAGTTTTCCTCACCTGTTCAATTTATGCCAATTCACATAAGCAGAAGATCTGGCCCATTATTACTGCATCTTTCCAACCCATAATTCCACTCCATAATTTTTATAAGGATCAATGTTTTATAAGGATCAATGATTTTACCTTCAGTGACAGAAAACTGATTTACATTAGGATCCTTCTAGATCTGGTAACTGTATAGCTTTGAAAGTGTTCAGCTGGGGCTACTACAAGGACAATGAGTAGTTTGCTTCTTTCCTGAGAGACTAAGCTTATTTCCTTCATAATGTGTTCACTCTGTGCTGGTGTCTCAGTTTGGTCGACAACCTGATCTCTTTCTGAATGATGCGTACTGTAGCACACAGCACTGTTGCCAAATCATTGAACATCCCAGAAGTTCAATAAATGGTGTTATTTATGTTCAGAGTGGCAAACTAACCGTGTGTGTTTCAAGAAGTCAATACCCAAGATATCTACAATCTAGTTCATTAATACTTAAGGTATCTAACCTATCTCAAATTCAAACTTAGTGCTTTCCAAAATTGTGATAGCTAATCCCTCTAGAAGACATTTTTTTAAAAGAAATACTGGAGTACTCTTTATATTACATCATTTACTTTGCCACATTACCATGTTTAATTTTCTCAGTTTAAGACTTGGGCAGAGACTTCAGGTTAGCTGAAAAATAGCAGGCTAATTGTCCCTACTTGGACAACTCACATGGCCTTGATCTTCACAGGTATTTTAGGTTCCTAACTTGCAAATAGAGACTGGATGCCTTTCTTGTAGATATGCTTTAGTCAAATCCATGTTGTTGATCTCAATACAGGAAAAACTGGGTGACATTCTATGGCCTGTGTTGTACAGCTGGTCAGACTAAATAATCTAATGGCCCTTTCTGGCCTTAACGCCTTTCATACTTGCATGCCTAAAGCTGGGCCTCAAAATAAAAGCTTATTTAAGTACCTAAATATAGATGGAGGTGACTAGCTTTAGGTACCAGCACTGACAAGGTGGCATGAAGGCTTTCACTGTTTCTCTACAAGAACCTCATTCTTTTGTTTATGTAACTGACAGAAAAAAAATCTGTGTTAGAATTAATTAGCATTTTAGTACATATTACAGACCTATTTATAATATTTATGGTTAAATATAATATTTCTCTCTTTCTTGCTTTTCATTTGGTACATATTAAAGACAAGATTCTGCCAACCTCAGTCGTAAGGTACTACTTGGTGTCAGTCAGGAAGGGTGGCAGTATCTACCACTAAACAAGCCTAAAAAGGAAGAAAATTAAATTGTGAGTGTACAGGAAGTTCTCACATAAAAGGGATGACTTTTCTTTAGTCATGGCACCATTTGCCATGTCCAGTGGATGCAGCAAAAAGGTGGCGGCTTACATTTATTTTCATACAGGTTCATTAGAAACACCAGTGATTGCCATATATTTAGTTCATTTATCATCAAAGATTATTTTCCATGTTCTTATTACTTTTCCCTACTCACTTCTGAGCTCTTCTTTAATCTGCCCCAAAATCATGCACCATCCACAATTGCCTTTGTTTTGTTTTTTCCATGTGTTTACCAAATTCACCCAACTCTCATCTGAAGAATCTATTAAATTCTTTTAAATGGACACTATCAACTTGACTTCTAGCTAGTTTTAAAAAACAGTTTCAACTACTTCCGTTGTCTCTGGATTTCCCTGCCAGTTTCTGTGGCATTATAACATTATTATATTTTTTAAATATTGTTTTTCTCCTTGTTCCTATTGGAAAGAATCACACAAATATCATAACTGACTAATTACTAAGGCCCTGATCTTGCAATAATTTGAGTATGGGTTTATATTTGTCCACGTACATGGCTTCACTGAGTCAAGGGGAGTACTCACATGCATAAAACTAAACACATGCATAACTATTTGCATGATAGGTGTCTAACTGGCTGTACATGGAAAACAGTGAGCACAAAGTGCTGCCAAGGGCATAAAGTAATTCAATTGCTTTCAGTTATAATCCTCTTAGGTGCTACATGTAGCAATGCTAGGTTAATAAAAAAAAGTCAGACAGAAGCGTCAGTCAGAGAGTGTCCATTGAAAACCACAGGAAGCCTGTTAAAACTAAGGCTGACGGTAAGATTTAGTCAGAGGTATTTATAGTAAAAGTCATGGACAGATCAGGGACTGTGAATTTTTGTTTATTGTCCGTGAACCATCCATAACTTTTACTAGAGATACCCGTGACTAAATCTTAGCCTTAGTTATAACCTGCAGACCTTCAGTTAAAATAGTAAATTCTACAGAGTTATGTACTTTTAAGTTTGTTTTACTTGCCATTTTATTGGAATCCTAAAACCTGTCTTGAATTAGTTCTCTCATCTACTAATATGCTTTTTTCTTTAAACTACAGTTAGTAATTAGATTTTGAGCAAAATTGTAGCAGCCACAAAATTAATTTATGTATCTGTATTATGTAATGACAACATGTTTGAAAAATACATTCCTTGTTTAGAGCCCCGTGACTAATTATGGGCTAGTGGGTGTCTTTAGACATAGCCTTGATCAAGGGGTTGTATGTAAGATGCAATCCCCAGGAGGCATTGAGCTTTAGAGGGTATGTCCTACACTGCAGCTGGGAGTGAGCCTCCCAGCCTGAGTAGACAGACTCACACTAATGGGGCTCTGATCACTTGCGTTCATCAAATATCATATGGCAAATTTACAAGAGTACTTGTGTTAAATCTAGGGATGTTCTTTTACTCTGTTGTACAGCATCTAATAAGATTCAGCTCCAGTTGTGATGGGGGGGGGTGTCTCTAGGAACTACCACAATAAAAATAATAATATGTAAACCCTGACAGTGGGTCCAGAGTTAAGGTTTCACCAGGGTTTTCCAGTTAATGTGAACTTTGTGATCCTCTAGTTCACTTCTGTCCAGGTTTTTTTAAGAATTTGAAAATAGAAATCTCAGCACATTCCGATTTTCTGGGGATCTTTGAGTTGGAAAGTCATACAGTTAGGAAATTACTGTGTTAAAAAAACAAAACAAAAAACACTTTTATAAAAAAACAGGATGACAGTGGTTGAGTGGGGCAGGTTTGCTACAAGAATTGAGAGCATGTTTTGTGAGTGGGTGTGCATGTGTGATGTTATGTGATGTGCATGGCTTGACACTGCATTTCTTAGTTTTTGTAGGTCTGAGTTTGGCATTATTGCCCCCTAGCAGCTTTACCTGGTTTTAAATAAGTGTATTTTATGGCGGAATATAAGGGGTATCCACCCACCTTTTCTCCCTGCAGCAGTCTTTGGGAATATGGGGAGGGGTCTTAGCCTGACAAAGGAGCTATAAGCCAATAGGATTTGTCAACAATAAGGCAGGGTGGGTAATAAATGTGTGTTAGCCAGACCCAGAAAGCTGTGAGTCTCTGGTTAGGATACTACGGACTAAAGAAGTTGCCTGGCTGATGTAGAGCTTTCCTGATCTAGCCCTCTATCTCATCTACTCACTCCCAGCTGCAGTGTAAGAAGAAATGGAACAGGTGGGTGTGTTTAATTATCTTTGTGGCCACATGGGCTCTCACATACTGCAAATGTCTCTCTATCTCATCTACTCCTCTTGCCGCTGGAGTCCTGGGCACTCCTTAACACCCATGCAGCTCTGCTGATGCTACTTAGTCTGGACTTGCACGACCCATGCTATTCCAGTCCTCACCGGCTCTTCCCCCAAGCAATTATGCCAATACCCCTCAAGCCTAATTTTCCCCCCCCCCTCCCTTCCCTTTATTCTTCCAATACAGTACTGAGCTTCTTGATTTCCCTCCTCCCCAGCTCTTCTGATGTCCCTCAAGGCTGACATCTGACACCCCCTTCCCCCTGCTATTCTAGCCCTGGTGTCTCCCTCCTCCACCTTAAAATTGATTACTCTTAATCTTGACCTGTAGTCCCTTTACTGCTATTCCAGTCTGGGGCTTCACACATGCAGACCTGCCAGTGCTGATCAAGCCTGACATCAGTATTGTCTGTTTCTTTGTGGGTTTAAACGTTCCACCTCTATTCCTGGTCAGCTTGTCTCTTCTCTTCCCCTCCCTGACCCCATTCACCAATAACTCTCTATCCTTCTCCTCAAGGACATGCCTCCAGCCAGTACTGAGATGTGGGATTCTGACTACAGTTCAGATGAAGAGGTGAGAATACTGTTTTAGCTGTAGATTGCAGGGTCTCCTGGTCTGGCTCTGGGAGGGGATTGAAGTCTAGTGGTTAGAGCAAGGGTGGGGCCTGTCATGGTTAGCAGGTCATTCAGTTGTTGTTTTTGTATATATACATACACACACCGGGTTAGTGCTGTCTAGTGTGTGTGTGTGTGTTTTTGTTTTGTTTTGTAAATGATCTTGGGCTTAACTTCTCTATCAATATGGGATATTAATTAACCCTTCTGTATTAACCTAAGTGTGAAAGAAACCCCACAAGTTCCACAGCCAGCTTTGTTTCTTAGCCCTTTCTTGAATGAAGGAATTTAATGATGAACAATCAAAATGTCTTGGGCTTGCAACAGAGCTGCGAATTTTGTTGAGTCAGTTTCCCCAAACACAAAGAAAGATGGGAGAAAGGAAAAGACAAGGGAAACCTTTGTTAGCATCAGACTGGTTTCGCTTCAGGTAAGCAGCATCCTGGGGTCTATCTGATATTAGATTAGAAAGTCTGTGTCAGAGGTGCAGCTGAATGAAGTTTCTCGACCAGTGGCTGGGGACAGTGTATGAGCAGGCAAAAACAAATCTAGGACCAGCTAGTGTGTATATCCAGGACACTGGGTGGGTGCTTATTGATGTAGCTTAAAACTTGGAATAAATAAATAGTTGATAAAACTGGAGGAAACAGAATGGCCTGTGGCTTAATGGGCTTGACTCTCAGAAATTGGACCAGAAAAATAAGAGCAAAGAGAAAGGACTAACAAAACTGGAGACAAAGACCAATCCAGGCCATTTTAAGTTATGCTGAAATTTGTACTACTTAGTTTACAGAAAGCTACCAGTCTGCAGCTGTCCTTCCCCAAAGTCCTTCTGTCCCAAACACTCTTACTCAAACAATGCAACTTTGGACAATCTCAGAGTCCAACCCCCCAGAAGAAAGTTTGTTAGATTCTCCTTAGTATGACTGATTTAAATGGTAGGCCTTTTCTCAAAGGTTAGGATAACGTATTGTCCATAAGCTTTAAATCTAGGTGTCTCTTAAAGAAAGGTCAGTTGTTCCAGAGGCAGACAACTCTTTTTTTTATACTGGGTGGTTAGAGTTGTTGAATATGGCATCAATGCATCATTTGTATCATAACTGAACTTCTCCACTTGTAATGAAGGGAGAAAATTGTTCCCTTTTTAATTCAATCCCTAAATTTGGGGGGCACCTACAGCCCCCACCCAAGTCACCAGTTGCTGTGTCACTGTGTTCCCATTGTCATGATCTTTCCAGGAGCTGGGACTCTCTAATCCTGCTGTGGCCTGGTGGGGGAAACAGGGAATCAGAGTTGCCACTGATTTTGTGTGATTTAGACCAAGTTCCTCCTGTGCCCTGACTTCTATCAAATAGAGATAACAGAACAGACCTCAGAGGGGTTCACATCTGTTCAGCATTTATGCTGCTTGCCCTTCACTAGCGCCTTCCATCCAAATGGGGAAGCTAGTGTTCTGTGGTGTCCCTTGCCGTCACAGGGTTAGTGCAGATACCAGACCTGGTGCAGGTTCAATTGCTCACTCATTTGATTGTCTGTTTCCAGATATCCACGAAGAAGGATCAGCACTCACGTCTGGGAGAGGATAACTTGGATGACACACTAGAGTATGACTTCTCTGGCCCAGCCTTGAGAAGGGAGAGGCTGGGATCCCAAAAACCATTGATGGGGGACAGTAACCCAGCAAAAAGCGAGGATGCCAGACAGCCAGGGGATAGGAACTGTGAGAATCAAGTGCTCTCGGCTGTGCCTGACCCATCCAATGGCTGAGTTATTTAATTTCTTCGTATCACAGCTATTTTTTGTCACTTTCTCAGCCAGCATGGGAATTGGAGACCTGGAGGTGGAAGGCCCTATGTTCTGTTTCCCCTCTCACCCCTAAAGTAAATTAGTCCTTATCTTGATCTGGGTTCAGATTGAACAGACATCCTAGAGATGAAAGGTACAACTAGAAGAGTAGCCCATTGGGTTTGGAAAACAAAGGAAAAAAATTATAGTACTGTCTCTCAATGGCTCTGGCCTCAGCTGTCGAACTGTCCTTGTAAGTCTCCAGCTTCCCCTGAACTTCTGCAAGCGCAGTTGCAAGACTGGGGTCTGTAGTGGCATTTCTTGCATATAGTTACAAAGATCTGTGTGTGTGTTGTGGTGGGTTTTTTGTTTTTTTTTTTTAAAAGGGGTATTAATAAAGATGTCTATTTACACCCACATTGTAATAGTGCAAGGAGTATTATTGTGTCTGGTGAATTCCAGAAAGCTCTAGGGGAGAGACGGTGAGTTAGCCTTATCTCTATAGATATTTACTACAAATTTAAAACTAACAAAAGGGGATCTATTTTGTTTTTGTTAATTTATTTCACAAAATACACTTCACCTGTGATTCTCCCATGAGGGAAATGCAGGAAATCACCTCAGCAACCAGATACCTCTCTCCCAACCATGTAGTACATTTATGATATATAACTAAACTATAATCTTCTGCATCCTCCATTTGTTTTTTTTCATAAAATAATCAATCAACTCTCAACAAATAACTAGGTAGTATATTTTGTGAGCAATAGCTAGCTCTTGGCATTAACGATGAAGGAACTGGATTGTGTGTATACCTGTAGACTAGCAAAGTAATCATTATCTTAGAAATACTGAATTTTGAAAGACTGATTGTTAGGGGGCTTATTCCTTCACCCACTTACTTCCCTGGTCCTTCTCGCATGAACAGAGAGGAACAATACCCGAAGTCCAAAGGTGCAAACAATTCAATGTTTATTGGGGTGAACTTCCAGCAAGCATGATTCCAGTTTCCTTCCTTAGTGTCCTCGTTCACAGCTCTGACACCACAGAGCCTTACACCTGTGTGCCTGTTCCCATTCCTGCCCTTAGCCAAACATGATTCCAATTTCCCCAGCCCCAGTCACTGTTCCCATTTCCCCTTTTAGCAAAACATAATTCCAATTTCCTTACCCCCATTCCCTGTTCCCATTTCCCTCACCCACATGCCCATGCCCACTCCCACCCCCCTACTTCCTGATTGACTGCAGATTATATAGTAAAACTTGAGTTCTGCTTTGCTATACCTTAACCAATCATGTTCCTGAAATTTAACTAACCAATCCTAACATATTGTAACATGCTTATGTAACCAATTATATCCCACCACCTTAATTAGTTTACACCCAGCAAAATTAATTATACAGCAGACAGGAACAATCACAGAACCAGACAGAGATTATACAGACAAACAATAGCAAAGTGGGAACTATAATGACAAGACAATACAGAAGTGAGGATTTCACATCCTAGCTATTGATAAGTGAGTTCTTGCCAGACAGGATGCTATCAAACTAAGTTTCCTTTTACATTTTCTAGGCACTTCCCTTTCTCTGGAAGTGATAGGAATACAATCCTGTCCTGATAGTGCCTAACAGCCCAATAGCACCTTATTTCAATGTTAGTTTGGAATGTGAGGAAGTGACTGTTCGCTTCCTAGCTTATGGCTGCCTTTGCTGCTTAGCCAAAGACCTTAGCCTAAGCACAGGGCCTCAGACTGTCACAGTAAGAGAAGGCCCTTACACCAGCAGACAGTGATTTTGATTCTTTCTTTTATACCTCTAGAACTAGCCAAGTGATAAGAATACACCTAAATTCTTAAAGTGCAGGCCTTTGCGGACAGGCCTGAATATCTATATCCTAACACTGATCTCATGAATTTTAAAGGTTTCAGAGTAGCAGCTGTGTTACTCTGAGGATTCTAGGTCACCACAGAACTGTACAGAACGCCACTAGCCATCACCTTCAGCCCCCAACTAAAACCTCTCCAACACATCATCAAGGATCTGCAACCTATCCTGAAGGACGACCCATCACCCTCACAGATCTTGGGAAACAGGCCAGTCCTTGCTTACAGACAGCCCCCCAACCTGAAGCAAATACTCACCAGCAACCACACAAAAGAACAACTAACCCAGGAACCTATCCTTGCAACAAAGCCTGTTGCCAACTGCGTCCACATATCTATTCAGGGGACACCATCATAGGGCCTTGTCAAGGTTCCTCCCCCACTCTGAACTCTAGGGTACAGATGTGGGGACCTGCATGAAAAACCTCCTAAGCTTATCCTTACCAGCTTAGGTTAAAACTTCCCCAAGGTACAAAATATTACCCCCGTTATCCTTGGAATGGCCGCTACCACCACCAAACTAATACTGGTTACTGGGGAAGAGCTGTTTGGACGCGTCCTTCCCCCCAAAATACTTCCCAAAACCTTGCACCCCACTTCCTGGACAAGGTTTGGTAAAAAGCCTCACCAATTCGCCTAGGTGACTACAGACCCAGACCCTTGGATCTTAAGAACAATGAACAATCCTCCCAACACTTGCACTCCCCCTTTCCTGGGAAATGTTGGATAAAAAGCCTCACCAATTTGCATAGGTGACCACAGACCCAAACCCTTGGATCTGAGAACAATGAAAAAGCATTCAGTGTTTTACAAGAAGACTTTTAATAAAAAATAGAAGTAAATAGAAATAAAGAAATCCCCCCTGTAAAATCAGGATAGTATATATCTTACAGGGTAATTAGATTCAAAAACATAGAGAACCCCTCTAGGCAAAACCTTAAGTTACAAAAAAGATACACAGACAGAAATAGTTATTCTATTCAGCACAATTCTTTTCTCAGCCATTTAAAGAAATCATAATCTAACACATACCTAGCTAGATTACTTACTAAAAGTTCTAAGACTCCATTCCTGTTCTGTCCCCGGCCAAGACGACTACAGACAGACACACAAACCCTTTGTTTCTCTCCCTCCTCCCAGCTTTTGAAAGTATCTTGTCTCCTCATTGGTCATTTTGGTCAGGTGCCAGCGAGGTTACCTTTAGCTTCTTAACCCTTTACAGGCGAGAGGAGCTTTCCCCTGGCCAGGAGGGATTTCAAAGGGGTTTACCCTTCCCTTTATATTTATGACACGCCCCCCAAATCTCAGCTAGGGTGAAACACTGGCTGGGATTTCTTCCTGGAGCTCTAGGAAAAACAGAGTTAATAAGACACATGCATCTCTAAATATACTACCAAGTACATAAAGACTAACAATATTTTCCACATCTCAAGGACGATTTTAACCAGTTGATTCTGGGAAACTTTCACGGGAGAGTGCATCAGCCACTTTGTTAGAAGCTCCTGAGATGTGTTGGATGTCGAAATCAAAATCTTGGAGAGCTAAACTCCACCGAAGAAGTTTTTTGTTAGTTTCTTTGAGGGTGTGAAGCCACTTTAGTGCAGCATGGTCGGTTTGCAGGTGGAAACGCCGTCCCCAAACATATGGGCGTAGCTTTTCCAGAGCGTAGACAATGGCATAACATTCTTTTTCAGTGACTGACCAGTTGCTTTCCCTCTCAGACAGTTTTTTGCTGAGAAACACTACAGGGTGGAATTCTTGATCAGGTCCTTTCTGCATTAAAACTGCTCCCACACCACGCTCGGATGCATCTGTGGTTACTAGGAACGGTTTGTCAAAGTCTGGGGCCCTTAGTACAGGGTCAGACATGAATGTCGCTTTAAGCTTGTTAAAGGCCTTCTGACACTTTCCGGTCCACTGAACAGCATTTGGCTGTTTCTTTTTGGTTAGGTCTGTCAGTGGGGCAGCAATTTGGCTGTAGTGCGGTACAAATCGTCTGTAATAACCGGCCAAGCCTAAGAAGGATTGAACCTGTTTCTTTGACCTTGGGACAGGCCACTTTTGGATAGCATCCACTTTGGCCTGTAGGGGGCTGATAGTTCCTTGACCCACCTGGTGTCCAAGGTAAGTCACTCTGTTTAGGCCTATTTGACACTTCTTAGCCTTAACAGTTAGTCCTGCCTCCCTTATGCGCTCAAGGACTTTTTGTAGATGTTCCAGGTGGTCTGCCCAGGAATCCGAAAATATGGCCACATCGTCAAGGTAGGCAACTGCATATTCTCCTAATCCCGCTAGGAGACTATCTACAAGTCTTTGGAAAGTGGCGGGTGCATTTCGCAGCCCGAAAGGGAGTACATTAAATTCATACAGCCCGAGATGTGTGATGAAGGCTGACCTTTCCTTGGCAGATTCATCTAGCGGTACCTGCCAGTACCCCTTGGTTAAGTCCAAGGTAGAGATGAACTGGGCCCTTCCCAGTTTCTCTAATAGTTCATCTGTGCGTGGCATGGGATAGTTGTCTGGGCGAGTTACAGCATTTAGCTTACGGTAGTCCACGCAAAAACGTATTTCCCCATCTGGTTTGGGAACTAGAACCACTGGAGATGCCCATGCACTTTCAGAGGGGCGGATTACACCCATCTGTAACATATCCTGGATCTCCCGTTCTATAGCAGTTTTAGCTTGAGGAGACACCCGGTAAGGTTGGACCCTAATTGGGTGAGCATTACCTGTGTCAATGGAGTGGTATGCCCGTTCAGTCAGTCCTGGGGTGGCTGAGAACGTTGGCGCGTAGCTAGTGCACAGCTCCTGGATCTGCTGTCGCTGCATACGCCCAAGGGTCATGGAGAGGTTCACCTCTTCCACACCACCAGCACATTTCCCTTCGTAATAGACACCTTCAGGCCACTCAGCGTCGTCTCCTCCCTGGGCTGTAAACTGACAAACCTTTAATTCTCTGGAATAAAAGGGCTTTAGAGAATTAATATGATACACCTTAGGCTTTCGGTTGGAGGTGGGGAATGCTATGAGATAATTAACAGCTCCCAGGCGCTCCTGGACCACGAATGGCCCTTCCCACGATGCTTCCATTTTATGGGCCTGGAGCGCCTTTAAGACCATGACCTGGTCTCCTACTTTGAAGGAACGCTCTCTGGCATGTTTATCATACCAGGCTTTTTGCTCTTTTTGAGCATCCTGTAAGTTTTCTCTAGCAAGGGCTAAAGAGGTTCGGAGGGTGTTTTGTAGGTTGGTTACAAAGTCCAGAATGTTAGTTCCTGGAGAAGGTGTAAATCCCTCCCATTGCTGCTTCACCAACTGCAATGGCCCCTTAACCTCACGGCCATATACAAGTTCAAATGGAGAAAACCCTAAACTGGGATGTGGTACAGCTCTGTAGGCAAAGAGCAACTGCTGCAATACTAGGTCCCAATCATTGGAGTGCTCATTTACGAATTTACGTATCATGGCCCCCAAAGTTCCATTAAACTTCTCCACCATGCCATTTGTTTGATGATGGTAAGGAGTGGCAACCAAGTGATTTACCCCATGAGCTTCCCAAAGGTTTTTCATAGTTCCTGCCAGGAAATTAGTCCCTGCATCTGTGAGGATGTCGGAGGGCCAACCTACCCTGGCAAAAATGTCTGCTAGTGCCTGGCACACACTTTTAGCCCTGGTGTTGCTTAGAGCTACTGCTTCCGGCCATCGGGTGGCAAAATCCATGAAAGTCAGTATGTACTGCTTTCCTCTGGGTGTCTTTTTCGGAAAAGGACCCAGAATATCCACAGCTACTCGCTGAAATGGAACTTCAATGATGGGGAGTGGCTGGAGAGGAGCTTTGACCTGGTCTTGGGGTTTTCCCACTCTTTGGCACACCTCACAAGACTGGACATAGGTAGAAACATCCTTGCCCATTCCCTCCCAGTGGAATGACCCCCCCAAACGGTCTTTGGTCCTGTTCACCCCAGCATGGCCACTAGGGTGATCATGGGCTAAGCTCAAGAGCTTGGCCCGGTATTTAGTTGGAACTACCAACTGTCTCTGAGGATGCCAGTCTTCCTGGTGTCCCCCAGAAAGAGTTTCCTTGTATAAAAGTCCTCTTTCTACAACAAACCTGGATCGATTAGAAGAGCTGAGAGGCGGTGGGTTGCTCCGTGCCGCCGTCCAAGCTCTCTGGAGGCTTTCATCTGCTTCCTGTTCGGTCTGGAACTGTTCCCTTGATGCTGGAGACATCAGTTCCTCATGGGATTGTGGACCTAGGCTTGGTCCCTCTGGAAGCGATATAGAGGATGGAGCTGCTTCTGTTGACTGTGAACCGCTCTCCGCTGGTGCACTATGTTGGGATTCAGGCTCCGGCTGAGCCTCTTGGGTAGGGTTATCGGCTGCTGCCAGTTCAGGTTCAGTGGGGCCCTCTGGTGTTGAGGTTGCAAGTACTGGATTCCGTGCTGACACGGGGTCTGGTGTTGGTTGTTCGGCTGGTTCCGGTTCTGGGACTGGTTCCGTCTGGGTCTCTGGGACTGCATCCACTACTGCTGTTGCAGACATTGGCCTGGGGTCCGGGTCCATCACCTCTGACCGGGTTCTGATAGAAGTTTCCGGAACAGAGCTAGGCCTCACGGCTTGTTTAGCCTGGCTGCGGGTGACTGTTCCCACCCTCTTGGCCTGCTTCACGTGATTGGCCAAGTCTTCCCCCAACAGCATGGGGATGGGATAATCATCATAGACTGCAAAAGTCCACATTCCTGACCAGCCCTTGTACTGGACAGGCAACTTGGCTGTAGGCAAATTGAAAGAGTTGGACTTGAAGGGTTGAATCGTCACTTGGATCTCTGGGTTGATTAAATTGGGGTCCACTAAGGAAGCATGGATAGCTGACACTTGTGCTCCGGTGTCCCTCCACGCGGTGACCTTCTTCCCACCCACACTCACAGTTTCCCTCCGCTCCAAGGGTATCTGGGAGGTATCTGGGCCTGTGGACCTCTGGTGTGATTCCGGTGCAATGAACTGTAACCTGTTGGGGTTCTTGGGGCAGTTGGCCTTTACATGCCCCAGCTCGTTACATTTAAAACATCGTCCAGCTGACGGGTCACCGGGGCGAGGTGGGTTGCTGGAGAACGGGGTGGTGGGACGATAAGGGGTCTGGAGGGTTCTTTGGGAGGTAGGTGGGGCTTTGGGCGGCCCCCGGTAATAGGGTGTGGTCTGGGGTGGTCCCTTCTGGTCTCCGCTCCAACTGCGACCAGTTTTCTTCTTCTCTGCCACCTCCACCCATCTGGCTCCAATCTCTCCTGCCTCAATTACAGTTTTGGGCTTCCCATCTAGGATGTATCTTTCTATTTCCTCAGGAACACCCTCTAAGAATTGTTCCATTTGCATTAGGAAGGGCAAATTTACTGGAGATTCAACACTTGCTCCTGATATCCAGGCATCCCAATGTTTTACAATGTGGTAGGCATGTCGGGTAAATGACATGTCTGGTTTCCACCTTAGGGCTCTGAACCTCCGACGAGACTGCTCGGGTGTTATCCCCATTCTGACTCTCGCCTTGGATTTAAACAGTTCATACTTGTTCATGTGTTCTTTAGGCATTTCAGCTGCCACCTCAGCTAAGGGTCCACTGAGCTGCGGCCTCAGCTCTACCATGTATTGGTCAGTAGAGATGTTGTACCCAAGGCAGGCCCTTTCGAAGTTTTCTAAGAAGGCCTCAGTATCATCACCTGCCTTGTAGGTGGGGAACTTTCTGGGATGGGAAGTGGTACCTGGAGAAGGATTGCTAGGGTTTGTTGGTATATTCTGCTGGGCCTTTATCCTCTCCATCTCCTCCACATGCTTCCTTGCCTCCATTTCCCTCTTGTGGGCAGCCTCCTGTACCTCCTTCTCCAGCCGCATGAGTTCTATCTGTCTTTCATGTTCCCTTTGTTTTTCCTCAGCCTGAAATTTGGCTAATTCCAGCTGTAGTCGAGCTGAGGATTTGGCCATTCTAACCTCTCTGTTTTTAACTAACTTTACACCCGAGGTTTAGAAATAAACAAACAAAACTTGGCTGTAACTTTTTGCTGTGCTGGAATAGAGTACCTATTCTCTGATAGTGATTGTCAGCCTACAGAAAAAGACAATTCCCTTGTCTCTGCTCTGGGCCCAAATTAAAGCAAAAAACCTCCAACTACTTGGAAAACTGCTTACCCAGCCCAAAGAAAAAAAAAAATTTCTTTTCAAACCTGTGCTCCTTGTAAAACAAAAAAAAAAAAAATCAAAATCCTAAAAAAAAACCCTGCCACTTTTGTCTCCAGGCAAATGGGTAGAGCACACACCCCCTATTTACTTTTAGGAAGAAAAGAAAAAAAAAAAACCTCTGGGTTGGAAGACTGTGAATTTCCCTGCAGGAGTTAAGTACCCTGCCTCCAGGCAAGAAAACCTGCAATTCACAAGATAATCCCCTTTTGTCTCTGCTTGGCCACAAAGCAGAGAGAAACCAAGCTGCTTTCAGTTTCAAAGCTGCCTTCTGGACTTCCTAAAAATTCCTTTTTAAAATCTGTATTTCTAGTTCAAAAAATCTCAACTGGATCTCAAAATGATTTCAGGTTAATCCCACCACTGTGCCACCATGTCACGGTTCCTCCCCCACTCTGAACTCTAGGGTACAGATGTGGGGACCTGCATGAAAAACCTCCTAAGCTTATCCTTACCAGCTTAGGTTAAAACTTCCCCAAGGTACAAAATATTACCCCCGTTATCCTTGGAATGGCCGCTACCACCACCAAACTAATACTGGTTACTGGGGAAGAGCTGTTTGGACGCGTCCTTCCCCCCAAAATACTTCCCAAAACCTTGCACCCCACTTCCTGGACAAGGTTTGGTAAAAAGCCTCACCAATTCGCCTAGGTGACTACAGACCCAGACCCTTGGATCTTAAGAACAATGAACAATCCTCCCAACACTTGCACTCCCCCTTTCCTGGGAAATGTTGGATAAAAAGCCTCACCAATTTGCATAGGTGACCACAGACCCAAACCCTTGGATCTGAGAACAATGAAAAAGCATTCAGTGTTTTACAAGAAGACTTTTAATAAAAAATAGAAGTAAATAGAAATAAAGAAATCCCCCCTGTAAAATCAGGATAGTATATATCTTACAGGGTAATTAGATTCAAAAACATAGAGAACCCCTCTAGGCAAAACCTTAAGTTACAAAAAAGATACACAGACAGAAATAGTTATTCTATTCAGCACAATTCTTTTCTCAGCCATTTAAAGAAATCATAATCTAACACATACCTAGCTAGATTACTTACTAAAAGTTCTAAGACTCCATTCCTGTTCTGTCCCCGGCCAAGACGACTACAGACAGACACACAAACCCTTTGTTTCTCTCCCTCCTCCCAGCTTTTGAAAGTATCTTGTCTCCTCATTGGTCATTTTGGTCAGGTGCCAGCGAGGTTACCTTTAGCTTCTTAACCCTTTACAGGCGAGAGGAGCTTTCCCTTGGCCAGGAGGGATTTCAAAGGGGTTTACCCTTCCCTTTATATTTATGACAGGCCTAATCACATCAGCCACACCATCAGAGGCTCATTCACCTGCACATCTACCAATGTGATATGTGCCAGCAATGCCCCTCTGCCATGTGCATTGGTCAAACTGGACAGTCTCTCCGTAAAAGAATAAATGGACACAAATCAGACGTCAAGAATTATAACATTCAAAAACCAGTTGGAGAACACTTCAATCTCTCTGGTCACTCGATTACAGACCTAAAAGTTGCAATTCTTCAACAAAAAAACTTCAGAAACAGACTCCAACAAGAGACTGCTGAATTGGAATTAATTTGCAAACTGGATACAATTAACTTAGGCTTGAATAGAGACTGGGAGTGGATGCCGTCATTACACAAAGTAAAACTATTTCCCCATGTTTATCCCCCAGCCCCCACCACCTCCCACTGTTCCTCAGACATTCTTGTCAACTGCTGGAAATGGCTCACCTTGATTATCACTACAAAAGGTGCCGTTCCAACCCCCCCCCCCACGCTAGTAATGGTTCACCTGAAGTAGTGATCACTCTGGTTACAGTGTGTATGGTAACACCCATTGCTTCATGTTCTCTGTGTATATAAATCTCCCCACTATATTTTCCACTGAATGCATCCAATGAAGTGAGCTGTAGCTCACAAAAGCTTATGCTCAAATAAATTTGTTAGTCTCAAAGGTGCCACAAGTACTCCTTTTCTTTTTGAGAATTTTAAAGTCAGTCAAAATGACAAGTAAAAATAGTGATTTCTCTGATAGCATGTTGGGAGAGGTTTTTTAAGCTGTCCGGGAACCATCTTCTCTTGATGTATCTCAAAGCTAGGTAATGCTTATCGGTACTTCATAAACTAAAAAAGTGTGAAAGTGCAAACTGTAAGGCAGTAATGATTACCCCATAAACTTTGGTAATAGCATATGTCATAAATATAAAGGGAAGGTAAATACCTTTAAAATCCCTCCTGGCCAGAGAAAAAACCGTTTCACCTGTAAAGGGTTAAGAAGCTAGGCTAACCCAGCTGGCACCTGACCAAAATGACCAATAAAGAGACAAGATACTTTCAAAGCGGGGGGACAAAGGTTCTCTCTGCCTGTGTGATGCTTTTGCTGGGAATAGAACAGGAATGGAGTCTTAGAACTTAGTAAGTAATCTAGCTAGATATGCGTTAGATTCTGTTTTCTTTAAATGGCTGAGAAAATAAGCTGTGCTGAATGGAATGTAGATTCCTGTTTTTGTAACTTAAGGTTTTGCCTAGAGGGATTCTCTATGTTTTGAATCTAATTACCCTGTAAGGTATTTACCATCCTGATTTTACAGAGGTGATTTTTACTTTTTCTTCTATTAAAATTTTTCTATTAAAATGCTTTTTTCATTGTTCTTAAGATCCAAGGGTTTGGGTCTATGTTCACCTATGCAAATTGGTGAGGATTTTTATCAAGCCTTCCCCAGGAACTGGGGTGTAGGGTTTGGCAGGATTTTGTGGGGAAAGACGTTTCCACGCGGGCTTTTTCCCTGTTATATATCTGTTAGACGTTTGGTGGTGGCACGATAAAGTACAAGGGCAAAAGGTAAAATAGTTTGTACCTTGGGGAAGTTTTAACCTAAGCTGGAAAAAAATAAGCTTAGGGGGTTTTCATGCAGGTCCCCACATCTGTACCCTAGAGTTTAGAATGGGGAAGGAACCTTGACAGCATATATTGCCCATTTCTTGTCTTATGATTACATTAATTCAATGAGAACTGTGATCAGCTCTGTTACAACTTACAGGGGTTTTGCTAACCAGTCTCAAGCACAGATGAGGCTTCCAATTCAGCAAGGAACTTAAACAAGCATCTAACTCTCAGCACACAAGTATCCCCATCAACTTCATTGGAACTACTGATGTACTTAGGTGGGGACTTAAATAGTTTGCAGAATTGGGGCCCTTTCAAGAAGAAGTAACTCAGCCCCATCTTGCAATTAACTGCTATTGAAGCCAATGAGGGTGAGAGTTAAGGGGGCCTAGTACATCATGGGGTTGCCTCCTAGTGACCAATCATCTATAATTTGAAAAGGCCACTTGAATATCAACCCTAAGACCATATTCTCACTTTGTGGAAAATTGTCATAGTTCAGTGGCATGATGACAACATACACCAGCTGAGGATCTGACTCTGGAGATCTTGGTAGGGGGAAAGGAAAGCAAAGGGGTTACTTTTTAAAGTAGATATTTGATCTAGCAAAACTAGTGCAAAGAAAAAAGGGTGAGCTCATCAGATGGTTTACATAGAGGAAAAGAGTGGAGTCAGTTTTCAAACTTTAAATCAAACTGAAGTTAAACTGTAGAATAATTATATTTGTGGCTTCAGTAAATGGAAGGTTGAACCTGCTTAATCAAGCAAAGGAGTGTTGAATGACACCGTTTTGGATTTGTTTTGCTACGAGTGTTCACCAACATAGCGATAGTTTCATAACACAAATAGTTCTGAGGGAATATTATTTTACTAAAACACGCAACAGGAACTGAATAGTGTCAGATGCTGGTAATGGATCAATACACCTTTTGACGTCTGTATTGCCAATGAACACTGTGACATGGCCATTTTGATTTACAGGAAGATTTTGTTTTGGGGCTAATTTCCTGGGCAATACATAGATCCTTAGTTTGTCCTAGAGTAGGCAGAAGCAAAAACGGTCATATCAAGAGACCAAATGAATGTAGCAAGAAGCTAACTATATGGTGACCGTCAAGAAAAGTTGGCTATAGTAAGGTTACACAGTACTTAAGATATTTCATCTTAAGACTTCTGATATCTGCTCATTAAAATAATTTTCATTAAACAAATAAACATTACACAAATTCATCCACATTTCCCTGGTTTCTTGGTCTCCACATTTTAATACCTGCAACTAACCAAAGTTGAACATCCTTACATTACCCTATAGGGCTACATAAAGCTGGTATAGGGACCGCAGTAGCACCTAGGTGCACGAGACCGCTCTGGGCCCTGCGCTTTGGGGGGGGCCCCATGAGCCGGTATGGGCGGTTCCAGAAGTGATGGATTTATCACTTCCGCACCGGGCCCCAGCCTCCCTAGGGATGGCCCTGCTTCCAATGAGGAGATTACCTCACTGGGTCCATTATGCCACTGATACCTACATGGATGAATTTCACCTATAGAAAACAAACAATCTAAGAAGCTATGGACTCTTGTCCACTCCGATGCATCATCATGACTGTACCTGGGTTTTATATGGCCCATTATATACGAGAAGTCCCTTCGGGCCTTAAGCTCTATAAGCTTTATGAATTATGACTGGAACGGGTTGAAAATGCCAATTCTTTTTTGTGGGGAAACTCTATTTTAAAAAACTACATTTCTCATGGATTTTTTTTTTCAGTTGAAATAAATTCTGAAACCTGAAACTTTCAATTTTCAAAAACCATTTTCAGCAAAACACTCCATTTTCAAAATACAAACTTTTTAACCAAAAACTAAACTAGAAAAGAATATTTTCAATAAACAACTTTTTTTTCCTGTTTTGGTCAAAAAAACCCCACTTTTTTCACTAAAAAAGCTTAAATGGAAAAAAAATCAGCCAGCTGTAATGGTGATTTATACCAATCTTGGTATGAACACAATATATTTTAAAAATATGAAACTCCACTTTTCTGAGTACTATTTACACTTTACAATCTCTGGAGTCTAGACCACTGGCTCTCAACCTTTCCAGATTATTGTACCCTTTCAGGAGTCTGATTTCTCTTTGTACTGCAAAGGTACACCTCACTTAAACTATTTCCATACAAAATCAGGCATAAAATACAAAAGTGTCACAGCACACTATTACTGAAAAATTGCAGACTCTCATTTTTACCATATAATTATAAAATCAATTAGAATAAATTACATTTCAGTGTATAGTATATAGAGCAGTATAAACGAGTCATTGTCAATATGAAATTTTAGTTTGTACTGACTTCACTAGTGCTTTTTATGTAGTCCATTGTAAAACTAGGCAAATATCTAGATGAGTTGATGTACCGCCTGGAAGACCACTGTGTACCCACAGATGTACATATACCCCTGGTTGAGAACCACTGATCTAGACCATCTATTTGGGCGTGCAAACCACAAGAAAAGTTTTCAAAAGTAACTTACCCTTTTTTTTATGTGTATTAGCATGGAGATATACAAATTAGCAGAAACCAATGTATACTAAATTTTGAGAGAGATTAATTGTTAAGTAACAGATCTTTTATCCCAGTGTGATACAGTCAGACATGCATTGTGCTGAATTGCACCTATTTTGTGTTTCTTCTAATCTTTTCAGTTGGAATTTACTTTGTGTCCATGAAAATCAGAATAGTTTCCATTTCAATTATTCACCTTTGAATGCTCAAAACACTGATGCAAAGGGCATGAGTCATCAATGGGTAGTCTTTGTTTGATGTGACATATCATCAGCTTAATAGTCAGCCTTTGGCCATTGCACCATATGAAATAATATGCCATTAATGTTATATTACTATTGTTAACTCTGATCGATACAACATGGATTTTCCAATGTCATTGATATGCGCAGCCTTCAATAGCAACCAATTACAGTGTTCTTCAGAAGTGATAAAGAAGTAAAATTGTATGAGATGGGAAACAAAAGTGGCTTAGAAAAGGATACATATTTGTCAAGTCTTTTCAGCAGGAAAGTGTGTAGCTGTCGTCCTGAAATCATTATAGTCCATGTGATGTCTTACACCGGCACTAGAATC
The DNA here is from genome assembly GCF_965140295.1 of Lepidochelys olivacea. Lineage (NCBI taxonomy): Eukaryota > Metazoa > Chordata > Testudines > Cheloniidae > Lepidochelys > Lepidochelys olivacea. Next base: position 176,698,954 of record NC_140411.1, read on the forward strand.
AAGTTATCTTTTAGTAAAAAGATAACAAACTTATCAGCAACAATCTGAACGGTAGGATAGCACTAAACAAAAAGAACTCCATCTCAGGTAATTGGCTCATGGAGGCCATTCTTTATATTGACCTGACACATTGGGCTGCTATACTATTTCCAAACTTCCTGTTGAATTTTAATCTCCCTTTTCCTCAGATTCACCAAATAACAAAGAGAACATGTTTTTGAGTGACAGTGTTATTACTAACAGGTGGTACATAAATAGAACATTATTATTAATTTGTATAGTGGTGGGTACACAGTGGTCTTCAAGTTTGCTCTAAAGCAGCAGCAAGTACTGGCTCTGTATCCTCTCCCAAGTTGCAGACTAGGTGATGAAGTGAACTATCCCATCCGGCTTAAAAATAAAAATTATTTTTTTTAAAAAATCATAGTCTGTTTCTACTAAATCAAATGGCTGCAAGTGTGAAATAAGCCTGTAAGATGCTTCCATGATAGGTATATAAAGGCTATCCTGATCATGGACAAGCTTAGGGTTCAACAGGGATCATAGTGATGACTATGATGAAAATAGGGACAGTTGTCATCAAGGTATTTGAAATGGATGACAGTTTCATTGCTCAAAAAGAAAAGGAGGACTTGCGGCACCTTAGAGACTAACAAATTTATTTGAGCACAAGCTTTCGTGAGCTACAGCTCACTTCATTGGAAAATACAGTGGGGAGATTTATATACACAGAGAACATGAAACAATGGGTGTTACCATACACACGGTAACGAGAGTGATCAGGTAAGGTGAGCTATTACCAGCAGGAGAGTGGGGGAGAGGGGGGAACCTTTTGTAGTGATAATCAAGGTGGGCCATTTCCAGCAGTTAACAAGAACTTTCATTGCTGTAGTAACAACACAGACTGAAAAAGGGAGGGAAGAAGTTACAAGTTGCACTGTCTTGGTTGAAGGCAGAAAGAGGATTGTCTTGTAGTTAAGAAAATCAACTGGGACTCAGGACAGGAGATCTATGTTCATTCCCAGACTCTGCTACAGACTTCCTGCATGTCCTGGAGCAAATCACTTAATCTCAGTCAACCTCAGTTCTACATTAGTAAAATGGAGATGATAATACTTTGTCCCCTCTTTTAGTTAGTAAACTCTTGGTTTCAACTGAAACTTTTCTTTCAGCAAAAAATGAAGCCTCACTGAAAGCTTTCGAGAATTCATGCTCATCTTGCCAAATTGTTTTAGCTGAAAAAAAATTCTCAAAGTCAAAATGTTTTGTTTTAGAAATTCCTTTCAATTTAATTTTTTAAATTGCAAAAACATAAAAATCACTGAAAATCAAAATGAAACACTTATTTTCAGGGCAAACAAAATTATTTGCTTGACCTATAATTATTATTATTTTTTTTTTACTTTTTGAATTGGTGGAAATATCCCCCCCCCAAAAAATGTTTTCAAGCTAACCCCAAACAATCTCTTTCCACCCCCACCCCCCTGCCAAATTGCCAGCAAACCCCAAAATTAATTATTTGCAAAGCTCTAGTCCTGATCTTGGTTGGGCCTCTAGATGATACCACAACACACACCATATAATAATAAAATATTAATACTAATACATAAATTAATACTATAGACACACCATTAAACTGAACATGCTAGGAGTGTCTAGACTGGGCTTACCTAGTGATATCGTTTTGCTTCTTTTGTTGTTAGCAGTTTGTGTCTTTACAGCATTGCACACTGAACTATCGCAGCTGAGAAGCAGGCAGAACATTACAGCAGAGCTGTCTCCCCTTCTAAATTTCATCTGCAGATTAATCTAAATCTTCACTTTGCTTTCTGAAAGAGGAAACCATCTGCTTCATTCTCCCACTTCTGTTGGCTACTAATTAGTTTTCTGACCTGTCTTTCAGTGGGACATCATGAGCCATAAGGAAGTCTTGCCAAATTCCCCAGATGCCAGATAGGATGGCATGAACAGCACATACTATTTTGTATTTGTCCTGAAAGTTGAAAAATGGCAATATTTGTGGTATTCATAAGACTATTCAATATTTGCACATCTCTAAGTAAATCTTCTATAGTCATTTGCCTGTCTGATATCTTCCTACACTACTTAATCAGATGGGATGGAAAGGTAACTATTTATATAGTATTTATACTACTTTCTTTTTACAGATAAACTCCTTCAGCCTAAGCTATTCAGGTTCAGAAAAAAATGAAATGTTAAGGTCATGGCACATACTAAGTATGACATATATAAACTGACAATGTGTTAAATGTGATGGACATGAATTGGATAATATGCTTAGCTCACTTAAAGCTTATGCAAAGTGTTACTGTGAGGTTAAAGTGTAGTTCTACTCTGAAAAGTGTCTAGAAATAGCACTGAGGGGTTCCATGTTCACTGTGTTTCAATAATTGCATAACATAATTGCTCAGTTTACAGAAAACAGATTTTTTTTTCCTAACTACCAGCCCTATAAACTCAGCCTGGGGTATGAAAATCAGTCCAAGTCCTCTCCTTCTCGTGCGTTGTCACTAGGAATCAAGATTCTGTCTGGCCACCTTATGTCCTAAATTACACCTGTACAAGATCATTGCCTTCAGATTACACCCTCAGGATTATCCCTGTAAACTCATCCACCAGCTCTGCGGTTGCACAGGTCTGCAATGATGGTTGCACAGGTGTAAATGGAGGCAAATTTAGGCCTAAAAAAGTAATAGTCTTGTAATGGTGATGAGGCATGAGTCAGAAGGAACCCAGCTTGACTTTTAGATTCCAGGATCAATTGGGAGGGCTGGCAGTTCTAAAAACAAAAGAAAGCACATTTTTACTTGTGAACCGAGTATATTTGGTTTGACAATCACCAATACACGATAAGCACAGAAGCCTGTAGTCAGTGGATGTTGGCATGGTCACAGGGGTCCACCTACATGAAGACAATTGCAGCATCAGAGCCTTAAATACTACACTGATTGGGTATGTTAGAAAACCCTGAAATAGACCGTTACTACTGGAAGGAATAAACAGAAGTGAATGGAGATCATTGAAAATGAGTAGATCAGGAAGATTACGTTTTTGGTATCACTTCAGTGATTTTAATACTTAAAAAGGAAATGTGAATATGGAGCCTACTCCAGATGGCAGCGTTCTATTGGAAAATGCTACTTCAACAGAATGAAAATGTTCCACGGGAACACATCAATCCTTCTGAAACTTTTGAAGGAAATGAGACAGTAAGCAGTAAACTGTGTCCCTCAAAGCAGTGATCCAGGGAGAAATCATCCCACTTCTCCATTAGATATAAAACTAGCTAGAGCTGGAACAGAGGAGCTGTGCTAGGAGAGTGTAAGAACCATTTATGAAATCACAGGGAGTTAAACAGGGGTAGCTCAGGGCAAGCTGCGTACACAGATACTGGCTGTTCAGCTCCCCTTGAGAGCCTAGTGAAGGCACCTGTGTGCCGGCAGAGATGCCAGCTTTCACAATATTTGACCTTTCTTTAAAGCCCCAGTTCCTGCAGTCCTGTAATTACACAAGAATCTCAGCTTTTTTAAAAAAACAAAAAAACATTTCTAGCCTTTTTGGTCTTGGAGAAAAGCTTGAAAACATGAAGGTCAGCACGCTGAAGGTTCAAAAACCAAAAGGCAAAAAAATACCCAAATGTATTTTTGTTGCATCTCATTATTGTTAAGCCAATCTCATGATTTGGGGGAGCCTGACTCCTGATTTCTGAATGCTGGGGGTTAGCAATTCTGTACCTGCCTGAGTTTCCTCCTAACAGTCCATTGATAACCTAGATCCCTATACTATGGCTGTTCCCCTTAGTCCCCATCCAAGGTGGGTGATTCCGAACAGATCAGAAAGAGTGGGTAGGAGAGGGATCAGATCCAAAGGTCATTGGGAAGAGAATTCAGGCAGGCAAGTAGCTCTCACTAGCATGTGCTGGGTGATTATGAAGAGTCTGGAGGCTGGAATCACCATATGAAGCTGTCTCTGAACGGTGTAATAGCTCTCCTCCTATTTTCCCCATACTCTGTAGAATTTATCCTGCTCTGTCCTACCGCTCACTTAGATTTATACCTATTCATATAGCAATAAATAGAGACATTTATATTCATGATGCTTGTAATGGGGTGTAAACCTCCCACAGGTGATGAAGGGTTAACTGGAGCTGACAAGTTTAATTAAGGCAGCTGGTTGCACATGTTGGGTAGGCCAGGAGCAATTAAAGATGAGGCTCAGCTGGAGAGGAGCTGAGTGATGCTATAAAGTGAGGAAGTCTGGCCTAGAAGGAAGTTTGGTGTGGGTGGGCTGAGCTGGGCTAGGGAGACAGTTGAGGCTGTGTGGAGAAGTGTAAGGAATCTGGAGGCTAAGTAGAAAACTGGATGAGATGGAAAATTGTCTGACCACAAAAGAAAGCACTTGTAACAATGAAGAGAAGATTAATAGAGTAGGAGAATGGATATAAAGGGTGGGTAGGGGAGAGTAGAAGCAGATTCGGATGGTAAATGGTATAGGCAAAAAAGTAAAGCTAAGAAAAAAATAAACCAAAATCTTATAATTGTAAGATCACTAGCCAAGGACATAAGAATAGATGATATTAACCCTGTGAAACTAGCTGACTAGATTTAAAAAAAACCAAAGGGGATATGTTAAGAGTCAAAAGGTTGCAAGATGGGGATCTTTTAGTTGAATGTAAAAACAAAAAGCAAACTGATAAACTGCTAACAACTTGAACTTTCCCAAAGTTCCAGTAAGTTGCCAGCTACCAAAGCATTTGACTGAAACAAAGGGGATGATATATGGGGTACCATTGTAACTGACCAATAACGAGACAATCAAATGCACAGGAAAGGACAGTGTGTTAATAAGTAAGCAGCTACTTAATAAACAAGGAGTAGAAAGCAAGCTATCAACATCTGTACTGATTACATTTAAGGGACGGATTCTACCTGAGAAAGTAATACTAGGGAATCAGATATTTAGAAACAAGACTTGTATCTTCTCCCATCACCACCACCTGCCAAGGTGTTGTAAATGCCAACATTATGAGTATGTAGCATATGCTTCTAAAGGGAAAATTAGACATGGTGAATGTGGAGAAGAGCATTCCTATGAAAACTGTATAGAAAGGGCCAAAGTCAAGTGTAGTAGGTGCAGTGGGGATTGAAGTCTAGCATATAGAAGATGTATTGTGGCAAGACAGGCTAAAGAGATACAAAAGACAAATGTTAACAACATATCTTGTGTCAAAGCTGTTTTAAGAGTCTCAAAACATCAGGAAGAAAAGAAAGAGAAAGTCAGCCCAGGAAAAGGGGAACTGTAGATACACCCTCCTGTACAGAATGATAAACACTGCGGAAGGAACAGGTGATGATATATTAATAGTGGAAAAAGAGAGGCTCATTGCACTTATGATAGAAGTGATAAATTGAACATTACAGACAGGGAAAAGCAAAAAAAAAAAAAAATTATAGCAAAGGGAGCAAAAAAACACTCATGTTAGCAATCTGTCAGTGGATCATATTCATGCAATTGTGAATGAGGTGAAATATGACTATTATGGGAATCACAATCTTTTGTTGGAATGTACACAATTTGATGGCACATAGTCCAGAATTAAAAGAAAATATACTGGAAATAAGAACTAAATCAGATATCATAGAAACACGGCTGGTAGAAAAGCTAGCTTTTAAAATTCCAGGGTCTTGCCTAAATGTAATATGCCAAAAACTAGGTAGAGGAGATGTTTGTACTTTCATAGGCGAAAGATTAAACTACACAGAAGAAGTAAGCCTCAGATAAAATGCTGTTGAGATTTCAAAGCAGAAGATACATCTTGCTTTAAGTATTTATAATAACTATAACCCATGTGGAAAACTGGAATACTTGGCATTACAAGAAATAGTGAAGAATGCTAAAAAAACATGTATTTTATGTGGTTACCTAAACAGTCATAATAAGTTGAGGGGAAGTAGGACAACTGATAATAATGGTACATACCTAGAGACTTTCATAAACAAATACAATCTAGTGATTTTAAATTATGGCACCCCAAATAGAGTTAATGCAGCAGATGGTAGGTTTGCTTAGACCTGGGAATTATAACAGCAGATATTGCATGCAAATGCTACTGGGAAATATAAAAGGAAGAAAGAATAAGTTGAGATCATTTCCACAAACTTATTACTTTTCAAGGACACAGTAAAGTTGAAGGTAATGAAAAATTATCCACCTAGAATTGTAAGAAAGTTAACTGGGAACTATTTACAAGTAAATGTAGAGAATTTGTGAATGATCATTGTGTGAGTGATGGTACAGAGAATTTCAATGACAGAGTAATAAAGGGGATAATACCAGCAGCTACTGTAGCAATACATAAGATATTGAAGTAGTCCACAACTAAAAGCTCACCTCTTTGGTAGAAATAGGAGTACAAAATGGCAATTAAAAAAGGAACAAAGCCTATAAGAGAGCAAAAACTAGAATGACTAGTGAAGATCTAATGAAGTACCTTCTTCCTTTTTTTTTAAATAAGGCAATAGAAAGAGAATTGTAGGAAGTATTACGGGAGGTTGGATGACGTTACCAGAACATCAGAAATACACAAATTAGAAATCGATAGAAGCTCTGATATTGAGAAAGCAAAAGTTTTAACAGAAACTTTCCAAGGAGTAAATAACGATGAAAATCAAAGGTCAGTTTTCTGCCAGACTAAGACAATTCTTGCAGAGAGACATGAACTATTATGCATCTGGGGAAAATATGAAGATACTATACTGAATGAAAGGTTTTAAATGCATAACTTGAGAAAGCTATTGATATCAACAAAAATGTGTCCCTAGATAAAGATAATATATGCAATATAATGTTTATATATCTTCCTGAAAGCCGTTTGAGGGTTATTTAGGAATTATACCATGCTATATGGGAACAAAGAGTCGCACATGCAGTAGAAATTCCAACAAGAAAACCAGGCACACTATTCACAAAACTGGATGCTGATAGACCAATTGCCTTTATGTCCTGTCTGGGCAAAACTATGGAGAGAACGGTGAATGAAAGATGTGGTTGCCTGTTTGGAAAAACAATGACATTACAGATAAGGTACAGAGTGATTTTAGGAGAAGAAGATGTACCATCAATCATACTGTTAGGTTGGAAAGTGAAATCCAAAAAAGCATGAGAAACAGAGCTGTCTTTCTAGATATTGATAGCTGTTTCTAGATATTGATAATGATAGCTGTCTTTCTAGATATTGAAAAAGCATATGACATGCTATAGAGGGAAGGCTTGTTGTACAAAGTAGGTACAATAGGGATAAGGGGAAGACTTTGGAAAGATCATATAACCTGTTTTAAAGATAAATGCAAAGGATGGATCAACCTGCTTAAAAGTAATCCTTGGACTAATTGGGGGGTGGAAAAGAAAATGTTTCTGACCCTATACAGAGCCTTAATAAGTCCAGTTATTGACTATGGCTACCAAGTTTTTGGGTCCACATCAAAATCAGAACTTAAAAACTAGATTTAATCAGTGGATGGGCACTATGAGATGCATGCAGTGCATTCATTGCAGCACTCATATGCGCTACAGATATCTTCCAGTGAAATGCCGGTTACGTTGTGAATGAAACTACTGGATCTAATTTTCTGGGCCAAAGTTAATGGGAACTGTAATGATGAAAGATTATGAATGAATGATGAAACAAATATATAAGGATTCTGGGGAATTTGGTAAGTGAATGATAGGACACGGTGTTAGATCTCCACATGCCATTCGAGTTGAAGAGTGGAGGCAGGACTTAGAGAAAGAACCTTGTCTCTTTAATATCCTGGGTCTGACACAGCTACAATTACACTGCATGCAATGATGTAGGATATGAAAGACAAGGAAATGATAAAGTCGAAACTTTTAATCATGGAAAAATTGGTTATGAATGGAAAGGCACATGTCTAAATGTGAATCTAGATTTCTTTCATGAAGTTAAGGGTAAAAAGGAGATGAGGAATAAAAAAATGAAGTGTACTAGTATGTAGATGAAAAGTGCAGTTTTTATATACAGAGAGGTCCAAATAAGAAGAAAAAAAAGAAAAAAAAAATGACAGCATATTATACACCAAAATTAGGAGTTAGTACACCTAAAAGAATATCCAATTTTGTAGCTCTCTTGATAGCTGAATTAGTAGCAATAATGCTAGTGTAAAACAGTATCTGGGATGTATTCCTGGCAGCAGTGATCTTTTTTGTTCTTTTTTTCTTTGGACTCAATATCAGGCCTTATGGCAATAAAAGAGTGTGTATCTGTATGTAGAAGTGATTTAATCAATGAAATTATATTTCTAGTACAAATGGGTATACATCGAGCATTAGCCTGGACCCCAACACATATTGGGATAACAGGAAATGAAATGGTGGACAATGCAGCTAAAAACCCTGTAAAAAAGGGAAAGATTGACATAGAAATATCCTTGAGTAAACAGGAATCAAAAGCTTAATACAGAAACATTTAAAAGAGGAAAGGCACAAAATTCGGATCAACAAAAAAAGAGGAAGATTTTTTGCACTGTTCCCTAGAGTTAAGGATAACGACATACTTCAGCTGCCCAGATAGGAAAAATAAAGTGATTTTGTTTAGAGTGCTGACTGGCCGCCTCCACTGTGGGTTAAACAAACATCTTTTCTGAGACAGGGAGAAGCTAGTGGGGTAGAGAAAACTGATGGTGAGTCTGACAAAGGGGCAGGATCTAGATTTCCAAGCAGAAAGCCCTTGGAGGTGTTTAACTGAGAAACAGAGAGGGATGAAAAGTTAAGCCTAAGGAAGGCAGAAATTAGTTTTGTTTGTACTTCTGGGTTTGGAATTTTGTTGTGGGGGGAGGGGGGAAGAGATCCAAGGGAGAGCCCTGGGAGCCTTGATCTTGAAAGAAGGGTGAACCAGACAAGTGGTGTGGAGAAGGCCTGAAATTAGGCTATTGTAGGAAGAAGTCCAGGGAGGTACAAGGAAGAAGTCTGATGGAGCAGTCCTTGGTGGCTGGTTATAGGGTCCCTGTACTGGTACCCCATGTAGTGGGAGGGCCTAGGTACTGGACACTATGGAAGGTGTTGAGGCCTATGAGAAGGGGAGAAGGATGACAGAAGGCTCTGAGCAAAGTATAGATACCACAGGGCCCAGAGTTGAGAGCTGAAGACCAGATGTAAGGATTGGGCCTATTATTTGTTGGATGATTTGTTACCCCAGAAGGGCTGGAACTAAAACATGACATGCCTGCAGGGTCAAGTCACAAGAAAAGAGGCCACAACAGGACTAGAACAACCAGTAACAGAAGGTGCTAAAAAGAAAAAAAGCAACTATCCTCTGCCAACCCATGAGGGGAGGGTGCCCACAGTAAGTCCTTCCTTCTACAATGCTCAATTCAAATATCTGCTCACTGCTCAGATATGGCCATTTTTACATTAGTTCAGTCTCCTCATTTTATGGCATTTCACTCTCTGACTGTGAATCTTTTAAGCTTTGACGTTTTACTATTATAGCCACAGCTACTGGAGTTGTGATTATGCGAGTGTTCATTTTAAAAAGAGTAAGCTTCTAGCCTCATGGTTGTGGAAAAAAGCTAAGAACTGTAACCCTTAAATGTCAGAAACCAGCGGGCAAATCAAAAGAACCTCAGTGGTGGTGTTTTATAATTTTCATGATTTGTTTTTAAGTCAATCTCATGGGGTTTTGGGTGCCTCACTCATGATTTTTAAATGCTTGGAGTTGGCAGTGTTGCACCATTGAGCTTAGTTCTCTATAATGCACATAAAAGATAGACCTGCTCTAAGCAGTTTACAGACTAAGCCCTGATCCTGTAATCTACTTTGTGCAGGCAGCCAATGGGGCTCTGCATAGATGCAGAGGTCTGCCCCAGCACCGCAGTTCACTGGGATGGGACCTAAAAGATAGACATATGAGTCAGGGAAACTCAGATGAAAAGGCTGTTATGAGTAATTGTATTTGTTTATATTACCTTTTCCATTAACACCACCTTCCAAGCAATCTCTTCATCTACCCAAGCATTCTTTATAACTCTGAGGCTGTTTGTATCTAGAGGGCCTCATAGTCCTCATAATACATCTTCTAAATAGATCATGGCACATATAAATCCTATTAATAAAATATGGAGATTAATTTCTTGGTACTAAAGCAAGAGTTTTCTGTCTGGAAATAAATTTCCCTCTTTGAGGCAAAGGAATAATTCTGCAGAGATAAGTTAAAAGAGCTGCTTCTGCCTAGTCATTTGGAAAATTTTCAAAGGATTCTTAGTATCTTTAAAATCTGGCCCTCAGGGCTGCATAAAAGCAAATTTTGTTGGCTCACTGTACAAATCACTTTTGTTCAGAATATTATCCTACCGTACATTTCAATGAATTCTATTTTCAGGCCTAATCGCTTAGCTAGTAAAAATTTTGTGTTTGATACATATCAGAGTACTTTATTGACTTGCACTTTAAACCTTGATACATTTATCTTTTTAAGTGACACTGTAAGTAATCAGTAATAAGATTTCAAATGAAAAATCTCTTCATTGGCACTTTTGGAAGAGCAGGAAAAAGTAATACCTAAAATCTTGGCACTGGCAGCCTAACAGTTGTGAAATTAAGTTTGTTTAATCAGGTAAAGCAACTGTAGAGCAGAGGGTCTTCATTGTTTTTACTGTAAGGGAGTTAGTTGGTTGCTGAAGTCCCGAGTTCAAATTCTGCCTTTTGTCACAAGTGATAGTTTCATCACCTTACAGTAACTGGACACTTTCTCATATTCCCCCAGAAAACTACACAACTGGTCACAATAAGTGTAACTGGAGGTGTTGCCAGTGGTGCTGGGACAATTTGTACCGTGGGGATGCTGAGAGCCATTGAATCAAACTGTAAAACATATATATGATGGAAACCACTTCAAGGCAAGTGGTGCTGCAGCCCCCCTGCACTCCTAGCTCCAGCACCTATGGGTGTTGCTCAACAGGACCATCTCTGTATCAGCAGGATTGGCATAGGCCAGGACTGAACATTGCCAGAGTTCATTGTATGGGCAGCTTGTGTTAAAAGAAGTCTGAAAAACTGAAACTTCGGGGCTTTTGAACAGTGGTTGTTAGCCTTTCATTTATTCCTCCATGTTTCTGATTTGTAAAATTGAAATGTATATGGATGGTGTTTTATATACATCGTACACAAACAGCTATATTTTTGTCTTGCATCCTTCATGTAAACTGTCACAAAACGCTTTCCAGAATTAAATTTGTTACAAATTTAAAATAGAAATGACAAGCACAGAAAGAGCGAGATTAAGAGCAGGGCTACTCAAGAATTTTTTGATGAAAGACATTTTGTTGGAAAATGGCAATTTATCAAACCTGAAATTTTTCCTGTGAAGGATGGTTTCAACAAAACTTTCATCAGGATGGCTGTGTAAGCCCAGGATGGAATCCCTAGGGGGGAGGGCAGAGAAGGGATCATCTGTCTAGAATAGCCAGTAGGTTGGTGATTAGGGTATGCTCCTGGGAGATAGGACACCTGGGTTCAAGTTGCAGCTCTGAATGAGACAAAGCCACAACATAAACCTAGATTTCCATAGCCCCTGCATCCCATGTGAGTGCCATAACCATCAGACTATTGGTGGTGTGAGTTGAGTGCTCCTGCCCTTATATTTTTCATGAACATTTTCAAAGTCTCCATTTCGTGCTGCAGAATAGGAACTATTTTGAAATTAGCAAAAATTCTCATGGGATGGGAAAACCACTTCCACCTTGCTCTAATTAAGAGTTGCAGTGTATGCCAAGAGGGGGAAAAGATCTATTTTCAGCTGAGATATGAGATAACAATTCTATAATACAGAGACAAGAAGGTTATTCCAGATGGCTCCCTCTATGCTGAAGAAGAATTGGACTCGTCTTGACTAGAATTTTAGAAGGTGTAGGTTAGCCAGTTCAGTCTGCCATCATCTGCCATCACATCTGTAGATCCTAGTCCAGACAAGGCCTAAAATAATGGAGATAAAGTTAGTGTAGCTTTTACCTGTGTTAATTACACAGATTTCCAGGTTGTTCTATGAGCCATGTCTCTTGGCATCAGTGTCTCTCTTCCTCTTGCTCCTTCCTGATTTTTTTCCTCCTCCTCTTCTCCCTTCTTTGTCTTTTTTTCATTCACTGCTGTCTTTGAGCTTCATCCTATATGCCATTTGGAAGTCTATGGAAACAGCTCAGTGGTGAATGATGGCAGTGTGACCTTGGAGGTACTATAACACCTTTGAGTTCCTTCCCATCTCCTTTTCTCCCTCTGCTGCTGCTCAATGGACAGTTCGTTATTGAGTGGTGGGATTGTGACATCAATCTTCACATTCTCTTACTCTTTTATCTCCCTCTCCCTCCTTGTCCTCAGTTCATCTGCATACTGCATCCTGTGGTTTGACACAACGTGAACTAGCTGGGGGTGGGATTTAACACAGAAAATGGGTTTAGATAAGGAGATGATGTTCTCAATGGCTCTTAAATCCTGGAGAAATATTACTATTGAATATCCCTAGACTACAACTGCTTGAACTGCTCCACATTTCAGTTTCTCTGTGGCCATAGCTCTCAAATTCATAGTTCAAATTATATATAGATATATATAGCTTATCTGCATTGTCCAAACTTTATGGTACTATGGAAGCATCTTTTGATATCAGGTAGGAATGGTACCATGTAAAAGAGATTATTGCCCTGTGAGTGGAGCTATGTTGTTATTGTTTGTGATAAAATTAAGTACCTGAACTGAGTTTGTGTATACATGTAAAGTGAACAAATATCTCTTTATTCAAGTTTTATGTGGCTGGTACTACAATAAGGAGAAACTAATATATCATGGGTCAGTAGAGGAATAAAAGAATGCTTGTTTCCATTCACATAGCAATAAAGAAATATTTTGTCACTATTATTAAACATTTCCCCTAAATATAACCCTACTAATATTAACTGATGCCGATCTCCTAACAATGATACAATATAAAAAACAATAAATAATATTCAGCAGTTATATTTTGTTTTCCAAATGAAGGGATCCAGTCTTTTTGCTAACATTAAATAAACTTCTCTACACCTTTGTGTGATGAGAATTACTATATGTGTTTTACAGTGAGGGAAACTGAGTCACAAAAAATGGAGTCAAGCTGGGTGCTTGATGTGAGATATCTAGGGCCTACTTGAAAGAAGTGCTGAATACTTGCATCTCCCAGTGACTAGGGGTGAAAAATTATGCCCTTACTGAAGTCAGTGGGAGACTTGCTATTGACTTCACTTGCACCAGGTTATCATCTTGGGTGTCTTAAGGTAGGCACATGTCAAGGCTAGCTTCACTTCAGTTTGCTTTGTAGTTGTCAGGAACCTAGCCTGCAGCACAGCCGGGCTCCTAGCAACCTAAGGAGTGCAGCTGGCCCAGATAGAGGCTGTCTGTCTGTGCCACCTGACTGGCTGGAGGAGTCAGCAGGCTGATACCTACGCTTGGGTAGCAGCAGTCCACTGGCTGCTCAATGCATTCCTAGCCTGTGGCTATGCTTGGTGCAGTCCTTCCCTCTGCTGTCTGTAGCCTTGCTCCTAGCTTCTTTCAGAGTCCCAGCTCCAACCCTACGCTACACCTTCTGACTGTACATCAGAAACCAAAGCCTAGGCCAAAGGGTTAACCAAATATCCAGCTATGACCCTCAGTGCCAAGTTTGCAATGGCTCCAGTGGCTCCATGGAGCCAGGCCCATGCTGAGAAGGGGCCCGGGCCTGCTCTGCTTGCACTGCATCCCAAGACTCTGCTGGCTCTCTGCTGCCCATCACTTGCTCCTCGGGTTGAGGGCTCCTCTCCGCCCCCTGGCCCCACCTCCCTGCTTCTCTCTGCCCCCTGTCTGGACCCCAGTGCACCTCCGGCTCTGGGCAATTTCTGCTTCCCACCACCTGTGCGGCCCTGCCTGTCTTCCCCGGAGATGAGCCACTTGGGGCTGGTGCAGAAGCCTGGCCAGTCTCAGCCAGGCGGGGGGCCGGGGGGGAGGTTTGACAGTGTGGCGAGCTTGCCTAGGAGAGAGCCTGGCTGGGGCAGGCCCTAACCTGGCTGATTACACCACTCCTGAGGGCTGGAGTGATTCCCAACCATGGGACCAGCTCTGGCTGCACTGCTGGATCAGCCCAGCAGACACAGTCACCTCCCATCAGGGCTGCTGAGTGCAACTGGGAGGCAGGGGGCAGGGAGTGGGTCTCTGGGGGGTGCTGGGCTGTGAGGGGGCAGGAAAGATGTGTGTGCGTTGGGGAATTAGGGAGTGGGAGTTCCATGGGGGGTGCTGGGCAGCTGTACTAGGGCTGTGGGCAGGGGGGTGCTGAGCATAGTGGGCTCTGACCATAAGGAGTGGGGGCAGGTTCCAGTGTTGGGCAGGGGTGCTGTGTGGTGTGTCATGGGCCCACCCCTGAGGGGAAGGGGCATGCTGGCAGCACAGGGCTGGGTGGGCCACTGTGCATCTGGCAACAGCTGCTTTGAAAATAGTGCCCCTGGCCGGCCCCTTGCTCCGGGGACCAACTCCCCCGCACCATGCTCCATTGCACCTGTGGGGGCCCACAAGTATGTTTGGCGCCAGGTCCACAAAAAGTTAATCTAGCCCTGATGACCCTTGGTTCTGATCCTGGACTTATCCTATCTGGACTCTGCTCTAATTGGTAGACTGGACTCTTGCTCCCACCACCAGGCCAGACTGCTCATGGCTCAGTTGCTGACAGGAATTGCCCAGACTTTACTCCCCTTAAGTGTTTGGCCTCTTGCCTTTGCCTGTCATAGGGGAGAATCTCATGACTGTTCCACTCTTAGACCAGGACTGACCCACTCTGTCCCATGTGTACTAACCAGTTATCATCATGCAAGTCCAACTGGATTTCAGGCACCTGACTTTTTATACCAAGTCTCCCTGCTTAGCTCAGCTCAGCTCAGTTCGATGACTCGCCACCAGGGAGCGATGAACCACTCAGATTTCAAACAGCGGGACTGATCAAAGCTCCAAGGTCAAAGCCTCATGTCCTTTAGCACAGCACCAACAAAGAGACCAGTTTCAGCTTCTTAGTTAGGGGCTCATGACCCAGCTGTGCAGCCTGTACACAGAGACCAAACAAATAGCCCACAGGTGGACCAAATGCATCACTCACCAAGACCCAGCACAGACTCCTCCAAAACTCTATTAGCTGCCTCTATTTGCAGCCAGCTTCACTTTCCTGTATAGTTATCTGGAGAGAGAGAGAGATCTTCACTGGAAAGGCATAGCCACAGTCAGCAGTTAAGCGATCAGCAAATGAGGAAGACATAAATTTATGTGAATGAAATTGGGATTAAGCATCACAGGTGCCAAGCCACAGAAGCCTTGCCACAAACTGCATGGCCAGCAGCCATTGAAGTTGAATTTCTGCTGAATACGATGGTAAGTGAGCATTGCTGCTGAAGCAGGCTCACTGAGCACTACACAATATCATATTTTACACTGTCAAAGCTGTTTTTTGCATACTTTAGACAAAACCATAAATTTCTCCTGTCAGATTCCTGGTCTGTAGATATGCTGTCTGATTATGTTGTTAATACAGGTTGGCTGTCTCTAATTTTAAAAAGGATGCAAAGATTATTTCTTCAAATGCAAGTTGACAGTCTGTGGCAAAGGTGAGGCACCTGTGCATCAGAGAATGAAGGGTATCTACATATGAATGGCTAATTATCCAAGAGTGTGAAAACACTACTTTTCTTTCATAGCCGAAATGGCTTCATCCTTTTCAGAATAATCTGTTGGGAAAATAATTAGCATAAAAGAGAAGGAGTTTTGATAAGTAACTTTGTTTATAATTATAGTAATTTTTTTGTATAATTTGTCTTTCATTTCTACTCATGTTTTATTTCACAATTTTCTCTTTCAATCATAAAAGCTGGTATTAAATTTTAGATTAAAGCTATTTAGCTGTAGACAGTCTCCCTAAACAAAATTCTTCTTTATATGTTAACAGCAGACTTAACACAACCTGGCTGTTAGGATGATTTCTTTCCAGCTCTCTGAATTTGTCTTTTCTTATAATAAATTGCATAGATTTGTTAGTGTGTGTATATCAGAAAGTGTCTAAAAGTATCAAAAGTAACAAAATAACACAAAGGGAACCGTTTTTAGTTGTCTATTTCTGTATTACTTTGTATATTTTAACTTCAATGTAAACTCAAATGCCATCATTCAAGGGGGCCAACAACTGAGTATAGAAATCATCAGATTGTTAGCCTGTGATGTTATCCTATCAGTTCTCAACAGTAAAAAAGAGCCTTTCTGACTGAGCTTTCAAATATATGGGGACTTATTCTCAGTTAGTGTAAATGGGCATAGCCCTGTGCTTTCAAATACCCGGAGGACATGCTGTACTGTGTCTGTTCTTCCTTCAAAACTCATAATGTCCTCATTTTGCTATTTTCCTTTCTGTAGGCAGACATTCAATTGAGACACTTAATAAGAAACCTTTTTTTTTAAGTCTTGTGTAAAGGTCACTTGAAAGGGAAAAAATTCTGTGTATCCATAAATAATACCGTCCAGATCATTTCAAAGATAGTTTTGTGTTTAATAACTTCCCTTTCCTTACTACCAAGGAATCGGTGACTATGCCGAGCTAAGTGAATCTATTTACCCCAATGGTGTTAAATAGTTCTTATTGTTCAACAAGAGAGTTTAACAAAAGCTGTTTGATTTCCATCCTCTGCTTTTCCACTTCACATTCTGTGTGTGTTATCAAGAGTTGTTTGAAATTCAGAATTCTTGTTTTAGTAAGAATTTTCATGCAAAACTCTATATGTCATTACAGGGCATCTCTTGCCCCTCTTCATAAATTCAAAAGACTCCCTGCTAGTAGGATTAGTTCCACTGTGTGTGGGGAGGTTGGCAGGATTTCAAGATTGCACAGGGGGACTGCACTCCTAGTTGGCATAGAACTCAGTTTGCATGGTCTCACATGGAATAGTGGGACTGGAAGATCCACCTTTATACAAATCCTCTTGAATGAAATCTTGGTGCCATTGAGGTGAATGGCAAACTCCCATACAGTGAAGTCAGGATTCACCCCTGCTGTTGCATCTTATGTGTGTCAGGGTGAGGGAATGTTGGTCTGCAAGTCTTAGCTATTAGGCAGGTGTAGACTCCATGAAATGGTTTGATTCCCACTTTGCTGCTGATGGAAGAGATCCCCAGTTGCCAGCCCAATTATTCTGGATGGACGTGGTGAGCAGGAGACAGGCTTGTGCTTCTGTGTACTTCCCATCACCCAAATTCTGTTTTCTAGAAACTTTCATTAAATTACTGTTTTCATTGAAATCATGCAAATTCACACACTTTCAGTACAAAGCCCTTCATTAATTGAAAAACTCACATATCTGAGCAAAATGTTTTTTTTTTAAGATGGGTCCATTCTTGAGACTATAACAAACGGACGGAACTTTTCTGATTACTTAGCATTTTCATACATAGAATCACAGAAATTGGAAAGGAAAAGACCAATTCAGCCCTATCAAGCCCAGATCTCTGCTCTTGCATAATTGTTTTTACAGTATATATGCTCTAGTGTCTTGTCTAGTTTAAATATTCCAAGAAATAGGACTTCCACCACTTGCTGTAGGAGACTGTTCTGCCTCTTGTTCTCAGGAAGTTTTCCTGGTATTTAACGTAAGTTTTCTTTTTTTAATCTTATTCCATTGTTCCTAGTTATTGTGCTGTAGTCATTATAAGTACTACTCAGAAGCAGCATCTTCCTCGGTGACTTGCTGGTCTCTCCCATTTGAGATCCCTTTTTATAGGAGAAGAACTTTCTTCCCCACTCCTTACCCCTAAATGTGCCTTGTTGGGACTGGCCCTTTAAATTTCATATAGGCAAGTTTTCTATGTCAAATGATTTTAAATGTCTATTCAGGTGCCAGTAATCAGAATATTCTTCCAGACATACTAGCCTAACTGGTGATTTATAACATGCTCAATGCCATTCTATATGAGTGCTTTCAGATCACAGATGTTTCATAGTAGTTCCAGAGTCTGAACTCTGGGGATGAGCTATAAGACCTGGATGTGCTTATGTGTGAACTAGGCTCCCTTCTACTGTGTGTTTTGTAGTAAAAAACAGTGGGAGGTGTCCCTATTTTTGGGGACTGGAAGAAAACATTTCCAAGTTCATGGGCTTAATTCTTTACCCTGCAACTGGCATAGTTATCCATATCCATGCAAAATGAATATAAGGTGAGTGTGAAATGCTAAGATTCTGTTTTGATAGTATTTTACTGTTATCTCTAACATAGGCACCGACTCCATGGGTGCTCTGGGGCTCAAGAACCCACTGGAAAAAAAATAGCATCCACAGGGTCAGACTAATCTTTTGTGGGCCCTGGCATCTTAAGATATGCCCTGCCCCCACTCCATCTGTACTCTGTCCCAAGGCCCTGCCCCCACTCGGCCTCTTCCACCCAAGGCCCCGCCTGTCACTTGCATGGGGATAAGATGGTGGAGAGGAGAAGCCACCGGCAAAAACAAAAGTCAGCTCCTGTGACCTGTTATAGAAATAATAGGCTTTACTGCAACAGTGCAAGTAACAACTCCAGCGCACACAGGTAATACTTTCCTCCTAGACTTCTCCCCCACGACCCAAGCCAACAATATAACAGGGTTTTACAGCACAGAAATATCTGTGGTTAGTGCATGCCAGCTGACTCAGGCTAAGAGGACTTGATATACAGGGCTGTTTCGTTGCTGTGTAGACTTCCTGGCTTGTTTTGCAGCCCAGGCTCTAGGACCCTGAGTGGTGGGAGGGTCCTGGAAGTCTACAAAGGATGAAACAGGCCCACAGCCCTGAGGCCCATGAGCCTGACACAGCTGGCATAGGCCAGTTGCAGGTTTTCCTTTGCTGTGTAGACATATCCTAAGATAAAAATACAGCACCACCTTTTGGTGGAGGCACTATCTGTAATCATTACATTACCCTCACTTTGCCCAGTTGCATATGACACCAGCTGCTGAAGGGCAGTAAAGCATTAGACTGCATCTGATCTCAAAGATTATTTGTCATGGGGAAAAAACTGGTAATGGTTAATATCTTGAAAATAGATTGATGTTGTAAAGTTCCTAACAGTGAGTTAAGCCTTTGACTTTTCATAATCTCTTCTGCTTTTAGAACCAAGGTTTCAGTGTAAAAGGCAAATTAAAGTAAGCATTCTAAGCATCTCATTAGTGAATCTATCAATAAGTGTTAAAGAAATAAAGATCAGAAGAAATATTAGGAGTTTGAACTCAATGTTAGTAATCAGGCAATTAAGAAATGATATGGGAGGGTGTTTCAAGTCTTCATTAAGAGCCGCTTTGAAATAGCGATGAAAGCCTTTCATCTGTTTTGGATCCTATCACTTCAACTTCAATTCTCTTCTATAGAAAATAGTATTGTTTAATCCACATCCTGCCAACACAGTGGACTAATAATATTTTAGAAATTCTTATGAAATGATCCTTTTGTAATGTACCTTAGTACTTTAGACCTCAAACTGAAAAATTATATTTAATCCTACACAAACTTTATGAGGGTGAAGTTAATTTTGCAGGTAGTCCTGTTTATCTGAACTACCACATTATCCAGATAGCAGCCCTGTCCCCCCAGCATGAGGTACGTGCTGCAGATGGCATGTATCTTATGCTGGGGGACAAGGAAGGGATTCAGATAATACAGAGGTTTGGAAAATAGAGCAGAGACCCCAGGCCTAGACTGCAAGGAGTCCTCCTCTCTGGCCATGGGGGAGGCCACCTTGTTGCTGAATGGTTCCTGCCCTCTCGATTTTCCAGACTCTTGATTATCCAAATAAAATCCATGTCCTCCATGCTATTTAGGGGAATATACTATATTTAGTTAACATGGTTATTTGGGAACCAGCTGTGCCTGCATGAGGGGTGTGTGTGTAAAAAGCAAAAGACGCAACACCCTATTGCAAAGTCAGCAAAGGAAGGTTTGACGTGGAACTTGCCTGCTCAACAAACCAAAAGAAGTAACAGAGCACTATACAGAATGCCCCACTTCATATAAAGTCTACTTTTCCAGCATTTTTTGCTTCTCAAAATGCCAACAAATATGATTAAATAAGGGAAGTGCAGTATGTAGTGGTGATGTTTCAGAGCTGACACTGAGACAAGACTTCCTTCCAGAAAAGAGATCAGTTGGTCTGAGGGTGAAGCAACCATGTGGACAGATATAAACGTAGGCAATTAAGAGACCAAATCTGTGCGTGACTTGGAGGTATGTATTGAGAAGCTAGCCAGTTAAGAATGTTCAAGCAGTTATCCATGCTGATCTTATGATACATTAAACCATGGCATAATGCAACAAAAGATTTTGGCTTTACAAAGGTCATTATCATCTGTTCACATAACACATGGTAAAAGAAGAATGCTTTATACAGGGAGCATGAATGAGGATAATTTCTTTGTCATCCTGGAACATTGTGGAAAACTAGAGCCAGCATCCTGATTAATGCTCCCTGAAAAGCAAATTTTAAAACAATATAAAAACTTCTTTCAATTCAAGACACAATTTCTAAGAATTCTTCTCTTAAAACTTTTAGAAGTTTTAAGCTAAATATCTGCCTGGAAAACACTCCACAGACCCATAGAAACCACTGTGAAAAAATGATACTGCAGTGGCAACTGTCAATACCCTTATCAGAGCGGCGGATGAAAATGCAAATACTGAAAAAATTCAGCCAAAATCTGAAATATTTAGGTTTTAAAATGCTGCTGCAGTTCCTCATGGAAGTTGATTCAGATGCCTCATGGTCCCATTCTCCTCCATAAACCAGGCTCTCTAGTCAGAGTACATCTCCAGAGATTCTAAGGTCAAAAGGGACCAGTGTGATCAGACAGTATAACTATGTAACATAGTCCACAGAACTTCCCCAAAATAGCTCCTGTTTGAGCAAGAGCATATCTTTTAGAAAAAATCCAATCCTGATTTTAAAATTGTCAGGGATGGAAAGAATCCAACACAGCTCTTAGTAAATTATTCTAATAATTTATTTACCCATACTTAAAAATGTACACCACCTTTCAAATCTGCATTCATCTATCTTTAACTTCTAGCCATTGGATTATGTTATACCTTTGTCTGCTAGACTGAGGTGCCCATTAACAAATATTTGTTTCTCATGTAGATACTAATAGACTGATCAAGTCACTTCTTAACCTTCTTTCTGTTAAGAGATGCTCCTTGGAGAGAAGAAGAGGTATAGCGTGGGAGTCCCTGGTGCATCATGGGAGATGTGGAGATGTGATGTGACCAGGGAGCCCAGTCAAAATAAGACAATGGAGACAGGAGGAAATCATACTACCAGCATCATGAAGCTCTGTGACAGCATTTCCAAATCAAAATATTTCAGGGTTTGGGCCCTCAGTTTTTTCATGAAAAATCAAAATTTTCTATGGAAAGCAGATGGTGCTTGCAAAAAACCTTTGCTGAAAACCAGTTTTTATACAAAATTTTCAACCTGGAATTAACTCCCCTATGGGCACAACTGGACGTCATGCAGTGCCAGTCAGAAGGGGAATGTTTGAATGTTTATCTTAGTATCCCTGATCCTGGGATTGCAGTATGCAGGTCTGGTTCCCTAATACAAGTTACAGCAGCCCAAGATCTGCTCTAGTTTACGCTAACTGCAAATGGCACCACACAGCTGAAATCACAGCCAGGGACTGGTATGATGTAAGGTCATCCCAGCCATACCTCTTTTCCTCCAGCCATGTTAATTTCACTGGCAGCAGGAAAGGAGAAGGAGTGAGATCCGATTCTTACATCAGTGAATGATTTCCCGTCCCTTCCCTTACATCAGTGCTCTTCCCAGAAGAGTTTAAGATAGCTCTATTGCCAGAGTCCACAGCAGTGTGACACAAAGGCAACTGCACTGCTCCCAGGAGTCTGATCCAACGTTTTCAAGACACTAGATATGACTGCTTCTAAAGAAAAGCCACACACACAAGCAGCTCCCTTACTCTTGTTAGACTATGCATCTACAGTAAATCTTATTTTTCAAAGTAATTCTAAATCCATATTGACAGAATAAACAACCACTTTTAAATGCATGATGTATTGTTCAACTGTTTTATCTGCTACAGGGAAGAGTCTATTGATTTTTTTTTCCCCTACCACCTTGAGGCAATTATTGTGGTACCAGATGATTGCTCTTAACTATTATATTGTATGGGCAGTAACATAGTCATGCTCTTAGTTAATGTGCAGGTTAATATCAACCAAACATTTTATTGTTGAAAATAGAACTGTACCAGATACCAGTGTGTGTTCAGCATTTTATTCTGACAATCTAACAATTTGAGAAATCTCAGAGTTGAAAACTATATAACCCTTTAAATTGATGCTGTAATTTTAATCCATCTATATATGGCAAAAAAGCAAGATTTTGATTTTAGTTTGGAGGAAGGAATCAATTTTATACAAATACTTATTGAATTCTAATATTACTCAAGAGTTAAACCACTTTCTTGGATTGAGCTCTAGTGCCCATAGACTTTAGTAATACTGCAGAACAAAAAGAACTGTTCTAATTTAAAGGGCAATGACTTACTGCTATTTCACTTTTGCCCAAGCAGTATCGTTACTAATCTTTGGATTTTTATAGGCGTGCTACTGTGAATTTAAAGAAACAGTGTCAAACTTAAAAGTTATTTTTCTATCTCAAAACTGGTAACTGCCCTTGCACATAGCCCCTAAAATTACTACTACTAAAGAGATTAGATGAAAGCATACTTTCCTCAGCTTTTTTGCAGTTTGTTTACTTTGTGCATTTTATAGCATTTTGCTTACTGAATGTCACTGACCCAACTATAGTCAGTCAAGCCTCTGTGCCACAACTGACTCTGTGGGATCGATCCTCAGCTAATGTAAATTGTCATAGCTCCTTGACTTCACTTTGCACTAACTGAGGATATATCTCATGGCTGGATCCCCACTGGAGTCAATAGGGCCTGCCCTAGCAGTTCTCAATACAGGACTGGGGACTTATCCAGTTTCCCTTTTCCCTTGTATGGGTATTTTAACGCCACTAGGCAGGGAAGTCTTTTTTTTTTCTTTTTTTTTTCTTTTTTTAAGTGACTATAAACCTAAAGCACAAAGACTCAGGCACAGGTCTAGTATTTGAAACAACATTTAACTGTTCAACTGCTTTCAAGCTGGTGCTGATCATGAGATGCGTCAGCAGAGCTTGTTGGTAGAAGTGGGCAAAATATTCTTTATTTTTGTTTAACTAGATGCTAGCCTGTTTACAAAAGCAATCTTATAACAATGTTGAAAAAATATATTGTTCAAACTTTCATTGAAAAATCCACTATCTAGAGGCTGGTGGCAGCTGGAATAGCCATTTCTCCTTTAAAAGAATTATGGATCTTGAAAAACCTGGTTGAGACGGTGATTTTTCCCTAAGATCCATGCCATTCATAAGCACTGAAATTTCTTGGTAGTCTGCAAAACTATAAGCCTGATCTTGCAAGGTGATCTGAGTAGTAAAGCCGCTTGCAGCCATGTGGAGCCACACTGAAGTTGAGAGCACCCTACTTGGACACAGTGGTCCATCCACACAGATCCAGCTTCATTTGTTCAGCAGCTAACACAATGGGGACTGTGGCTCCAAGCTACTCCTGCAATACAAATCCTGACTAATACTAATACTGTGACAGGCAGTATTTTCTTGAAATAATTTGAAAGATCACATTTTAAATGATCGAAGTTTAAATCAGACAAGTATTTGATATATAGATCATTACACGTGTTTAAAGAGAGTAGGAAGTAGTAGCAATTTGACAGAGCAAAAATATTAATTCTGATGCTCTGGTCTTGCAGTGTTCTAGTAGCTGATTCCACAGTGTTTATACCCTACCACGTGCACTTTTCATTAATAGTGCATTTATTCTGTTTGAGAGAAATACTTATGAGTCCTGACTTGTTCATTCCTGCATGACTGTAATTTCCTAATGACTTCAAGTTTGCCTTAATTTTTGCACTGCATTTAATCAGACTTTGCTAACCTAGGGCTTTGTCATGTTATTGCAGTACAGTATGTTGATCTCTCTTCCAGCGGACGATGATTCTTCCACACCCTCTAATCCATTTAGCACATACTCTGCTAGCCCATGTTTTGGATGGTTGACAGCAGTGATTTTGGTATAGCCATAAATTTTGTATCTGGCAGCTTTATCTTCTTCTTTCATGTGTGTTTCTTGGAGGGCCACAATGTCAATGTCAATGTCAATGTGATGATCTTTGAAGGTCCTCGAGAGGTAATCTACTTTTTCTCTGACATTGCCCTCGCTGTTCAGCATACAAGCCTCTTACCATCAGCTGCACCCTGAACCAGATCTTAGCACAATGACTGATTATTTCCAATGCTGGAAACTTAGGCCTAACCCCAAAAAACCCATGGTATCTGCTTTCCATCTGAACAATGTTTTAGCTGGGGGCTGAAGGTGATGGCTAGTGGTGTTCTGTTATTTTCTTTGTTGGGCCTGTCCTGTAGTAGGTGACTTCTGGGTACTCTCCTGGCTCTGTCAATTTGTTTCTTCACTTCAGCAGGTGAGTATTGTAGTTTTAAGAATCCTTGATAGAGATCTTGTAGGTGTTTGTCTCTGTCTGAGGTGTTGGAGCAAATGCTATTGTATCGTAGAGCCTGGCTGTAAACAATAGATCATGTGGTGTGGTCTGGGTGAAAGCTGGAGGCATGTAGGTTGGAATAGCGGTCAGTAGGTTTCCGGTATAGGGTGGTGGTTATGTGACCATCGCTTATTAGCACCATAGTGTCCAGAAAGTGCATCTCTTGTGCGGACTGGTCCAGGCTGAGGTTGATTGTGGGATGGAAATTGTTGAAATCCTGGTGGAATTCCTCAAGGGCTCCTTTTCCATGGGTCCAGATGATGATGTCATCAATGTAGTGCAAGTAGAGTAGGGGCATTAGGGGATGAGAGCTGAGGAAGCGTTGTTCTAAGTCAGCCATAAAAATGTTGGCATACTGTGGGGCCATGCGGGTACCCATAGCCGTGCCGCTGATTTGAAGGTATACATTGTCCCCAAAATAGTTATGAGTGAGGACAAAGTCACAAAGTTCAGCCACCAGGTTAGCCGTGACATTATCGGGGATACTGTTCCTGACGGCTTGTAGTCCATCTTTGTGTGGAATGTTGGTGTAGGGGGCTTCTACATCCATAGTGGCCAGGATGGTGTTTTCAGGAAGATCACCGATGGATTGTCGTTTCCTCAGGAAGTCAGTGGTGTCTCAAAGACAGCTGGGAGTGCTGGTGGCGTAGGGCCTGAGGAGGGAGTCTACATAGCCAGACAATCCTGCTGACAGGGTGCCAATGCCTGAGATGATGGGGGCGTACAGGATTTCCAGATTTATGGATCTTGGGTAGCAGATAGAATGCCCCAGGTCGGAGCTCCAGGGGTGTGTCTGTGCGGATTTGTTCTTGTGCTTTTTCAGGGAGTTTCTTGAGCAAATGCTGTAGTTTCTTTTGGTAATCCTCAGTGGGATCAGAGGGTAATGGCCTGTAGAAAGTGGTGTTGGAGAGCTGCCTAGCAGCCTCTTGTTCATATTCCAACCTATTCATGAGGACGACAGCACCTCCTTTGTCAGCCTTTTTGATTATGTCAGAGTTGTTTCTGAGGCTGTGGATGGCATTATGTTCTGCATGGATGAGGTAATGGGGCAAGTGATGCTGCTTTTCCACAATTTCAGCCCGTGCACGTCGGCGGAAGCACTCTACGTAGAAGTCCAGTCTTGTTGATTTGACCTTCAGGAGGTGTCCACCCAGAATCCTTCTTTTTGTAGTCTTGGTAGGAAGGTCTCTGTGGGTTAGTATGTTGTTCAGACGTGTGTTGGAAATATTCCTTAAGACGGAGACGTCGGAAATAGGATTCTAGGTCACCACAGAACTGTATCTTGTTCCACACAAAGATGGACTACAAGCCGTCAGGAAAACTATCCACGATAATGTCTCGGCAAACCTGGCGGCTGAACTTTGTGACTTTGTCCTCACCCATAACTATTTCACATTTGGGGACAATGTATACCTTCAAATCAGCGGCACTGCTATGGGTACCCGCATGGCCCCACAGTATGCCAACATTTTTATGGCTGACTTAGAACAATGCTGCACATCTACCAATGTGATATATGCCATCATGTGCCAGCAATGCCCCTCTGCCATGTACATTGGTCAAACTGGACAGTCTCTCCATAAAAGAATAAATGGACATAAATCAGACGTCAAGAATTATAACATTCAAAAACCAGTCGGAGAACACTTCAGTCTCTTTGGTCACTCGATTACAGACCTAAAAATTGCAATTCTTCAACAAAAAAACTTCAGAAATAGACTCCAATGAGAGACTGCTGAATTGGAATTAATTTGCAAACTGGATACAATTAACTTTGGCCTGAATAGAGACTGGGAGTGGATGGGTCATTACACAAAGTAAAACTATTTCTCCCCCCACCACCCCACACACACACACTGTTCCTCAGATGTTCTTGTCAACTGCTGGAAATGGCCCGCCTTGATTATCACTACAAAAGGTTTGCCGCCCCTCTCCCCCCCCATTAAAATTCCACACATTAAAATTCCAGAATTTCCATTCTCACAGAAGCCATTAAGTAACTATCTTTGTCAGTACAATCATCGTGTACACTCTAGATTGGCAGAACGAAAGAAAGTAAGCAGATGCAGCACTAGCTATATACACATCCAAAACCAGTGAGGCCATTGGACCTAAGTGGTAATCAGCTAAACTGTAGCTTGTCCCTAGTTAATGAACCATCATTGACCTTCTGTACTCAGAACAATATTGTCTGGATAGTTAGTGTTATGTTTGATTTTTGTACTAACCTCTTTTATATATCATGATTATACGTCATGATTTTATACGTCACGACTACTGTAAGATCTTCGAATTAGAACTCAATCTAGGAATGTAAACTTATTAGCATCTTAGGCTCTCTCTCCAGTAGGAAATTGCTTAATCTATTTATTTTAATTCCCTTGCCTGTAGGACATCTCTCTATGTCTTGGAAATAGCATTTGACAAGGACTTGAAGATTACAATGTTAAGATTATCATAATAATTAGATCCATTTGTAGCATTTCCTAGTTAATTTATAATATAGTACTATTGTAATAAAAATGAAATATCAGAAGTTTAATAGGGAACACTTAAGGCCTTTCCTAGAGGTAGGGCTGGATTCTCAGCTGATGTAAATCACCGTAGCACTTTTGATGTCAGTGGAGCTACACCGATATGCAGAAGCTGATGATTTAGCCTTTGTTATCTACACTTTGCTTTCAAAATACCTTTCAAAAGCTTGAGAATAAAATTTTTTCCCTAACAACTGGCATTTTCTATTTGATAAACTTTTCTTTCCCCACTCTCATTTTCACTGGAGTTAAAATTAACATGGCTTTTTTGAGTTTGGTTCCATATTTTGTAATAATGTGGATCAATATCAATTATGTTAGCACAGCTCTGGATGTGAGACTTCTTATTTAGTTTATGGTATTTTTTCCCCAATGCTGAGCAATGGCCAAGATCTGACCTAGCTCAAGCTGTCTTTCATAATTAAAAAAAAAAATCCACTATTTTCTCACAATGAGTGCTTGAGTGAGTAAGATTCAGATACCTCTTGCCCTCTGTCCCACTTGGAGAAAAGCAGTGGAGACAATTAAATAGAATTGGGGATGATTGTCTCTTTTAATACAATATGGAAGTATTGTTCAAGGAACCAGGACAGTGATTCTCATCGTTTCGGAGCTGAGAAGCCACTTCAAAGGGAGGGTGAGAGAGCAACTAAGTCACTGTAGATTAATACTCTGATATGGAAACACAATATCAACTCATTATGCCATGACTTTTGTGGCTCATTATGATTCCCTATATGGCACTATTGTTTCTCTCATCCTTCACCCCACTTCTTCCATGGCTCGCAAGTAGGTTGAGACCAAAGTGTGATGCTGGTAAATCAGGTGCCAGTTCTTGCCAAGGCTGTAGGAGTCAGCTGAGTACTGACAAATTCATAGCTGGAAACCAGACCAGCTGTATGTTAATATTGTTCAAGACCGGTGTTCGTCTTGTAAGCATGTGTTTAGATTCTATAAAATGCTTGTAAGTTACTGCATGCATTAATCTTACATATTACGTTAAACATGGGATACAGACATTATGTGTAAGTTTTGCTTAATAGTTGTAAAAATGCCTGCTCTGAACTAGTGACTCTAGGCAGGAAAACTGGTTTCCCCACCCATCTAGAGGACTAAATGAGCCATTGCAGAATGTCACGATACAAAGTCTGGTTTAATGACCCTCTTATACCCATGAAGGTGCTATGTGCAAGAAAGCACATCCCATCAGTTTGAATTCTGTAAGAGAGAAAAAAAAGATGTTTCATCTCTTTGCTGCTTAGACTCTTACAAGGGCTGGAGCTAAGAAACAAAAAGCAGAGATCCCAAGGGTCAACCTGGGTTAAGCCCTAAACAGACATTCAGTGCAAATAGATTACTACATCTCTGTCACCTTTTGGAACCATAGACTGAACTCATTTGTGTATATATTTTGCCTGCTTTAACCTGTAAATAGCTCTCTCATTTCTTTTTCTTAGTTAATAAATCTTTAACTAGTCCTCTATAGGATTGGCTACCAGTGTTGTCTTTGGTGTGAGATCTAAGTACAAATTGATCTCGCATGAGTGACTGGTCTCTTGGGACTGGGAGCAATCTAAATATTTTGTATTTTTTTTTTATGTAAGTGACCGTTTATCACTAAGACCAGCTTGCCTGGATAGCAAGATAGACTAGAATGTCCAAGGAGACTGTCTATGGCTCCGTGGTAAGGCTGTTACAGTGATCCAGGAGTTCACATTTGTTACAGGGTGGGTTAAATCTAATTATAGAATACACCCCCAATTTCGGGTCTCTGCTCTGCTTTTGACAGTCTGCCTTGAGGTTGGCACTTTCAGGTGTGAGCCACTCCAGACATCATGATATAAGAGAACTTCCATTCCTGGTCGCACGTTCCCAAATGATATGTCTATCAAATAAGAGATGAGGGGGAAAAGGTTAAATGCATTTTATTAAGATTACGAAGTCAAGCCCTCCATAATTAGGAAATGCCCATAATTAAGGTTGCCTGTGGGTACATCTACACAGGAATAAAAAACCTGTGACAGGACTGTGGCTGGCCCTGGTTGGCTGACTCAGGCTCGCGGGGCTCGGGCTGCAGGAATAAAAATTGCTGCGTAAACATACGGCTCTGGGATTCTCCCTCCTCATTGGATTCCAGAGTTCAGGCTCCAGTCTGAGCCCTGCGAGGCAAGTCAGCAGACCTCGACCAGCTTTGGGTATTTAATTGCTGTTTAGATGTACCCTGCATAATCGTAATTCAGCCCCCTTGTGCGTATATATTATGATACGGTGTTTAAGGGCGCCTGCCTCATTCAGCACATATGATGGGCAGTGGATGAATCAGGCATGTGCAGTAAGGAAGGGAATGCCTGAGGGACACCTGCCTCACTCCCTTTAGGAATTTGGAAGATGCATAGAGAATGAGGAAGAGCACTGCCTGTGGCATCTTAATTCTGATGTTTCCTAATGTTTGAATGCTCTGCAATCTTAATGTTTTAAAGTCACTATGTAATTTCCTAGGTTATTTTTTTAAAGGCAAAAACAGACAATATCTGCAACTATCCCTCCAACCCTCCCCCATCATCATAGTTTGAATTCCAAACCTTCAGAATGGAAACTGAACCCTTGAGCTACAGGATTATGTAAACTGGCAGCAAGAAAGTATGGTTATCCTATGTGAAGCGGCCACTTGAGGTGGATGCATAACACTAAAACAGTGGGTTACGTTTCCATGGGTAGCCCCATTCTGAAGTCAGCATAAGCAAGGATAATGATGTCAGGTTGTTACTGAGTGGTGGTGTGTAAGAAGTGGATGGGATTTGGTGCTGGTAGATGAGATCTGTCGTTTCTATTCCCAGCTCATGTAACCTCTTTGTAGGTATGAGGCCTTGTGTAATAACAAGGGGCTACAAAAAGTACAGAGTTAGTAATATCAGTCAGTACAAAGTGAATCTGGAACTCCTGGTCTCCTGGCATGCAGTGTGTATTCACCTAAGGCAAATAGTAATTTGATGGAGGAAAGCACTGGCATCAGCAAGAGGACTATTTTTGCCAGTGTTCTGTCCAGAATTTGAGCTCTGTGTGGAATGCTGAAACAAAACAACAGGATAGGACATGCACACTGTTGAGGGAATTTTTCCTCTGTTGCCAGAAACAAGCACAGATGAAGAATGGGGTTCTGACAGCCTGTAACTACCAAATCTGAATGGATTCCCATGAGGCTAGCAAAAGGCATTTCCTTGACCTGAGGACTATGCCTCTTTCGAGTTTCCAAACACTGCTGCCAACTATGCTGCAGCTCTGGAAAAATAGGTTGTAAGAATAATTGATAATGCAAAGTGTTCAATAACTTTAACATAGTTGTTTCTGTCCCCTCCCTCATACGGGGAATTACTTTGTCCACCACTAAAAACAACCAGTTTTGGGGTGGAGAGCAGCAGTAGACATATCCTACTTTTACAGACTGCTGTAGGATCTCTAAAATCCATGCAGACCAAACAGGAACTAGGTTTGTGCACTAGAAGTTTATTAAAATGTATGTGTAAACCACTATGTCACAATTTCCAACTATTAGAGAATTTTGGATGTCTCTATGTCCTATAGTAAGCAACATCCAAGACAAAAATTTAATTAATTACAACTGTAGCCTCAAAGGATTTGTACATGAGACTAATGGTTTAGCTAGGCTTTATCATTTGCTGATCTCTGAAGAACATTCAGCTTGCCATTGTCAAATAAGGAAAGAACTCAGTTAATAACAAATGCTTTTCATTAACTAAATGTGATTACAATTTCCTTAAAATCATCATCATCTTCATTCTGTGACCTGTCTCCTAGGAGGCAACCTCTGACACTATGAAGTAAGTTAATAGGCCATAAAACATGCATTTTTGTTGAGTTTGAACAACTACAATGCTCCAAGTGTTTTGTTTGCAGGATTATAGTTATTTATAGAAAATCTTTCATAATTTCAGAAATGTTCAAGGTTTCATCAAAAATATTAACTCTGTATTGATGGATTATTTTTTTCAGACTGTTGTGTGACTTACAGAATCCCACAAACCATCACTGTTTTAAACATATATGCTTGCTAAACTATTCCACTGTTTGATGTCTCTCCTTGTCAATCAAAATCTGGGAAGACAAGGTTCTTATTATGAAAATGGAAGCCAGACCATTGTAGTAATGATTAGAGATGGGTAAACCAGTAGGAATCTAGAACCATCTAGGTTTTGCAAGATTCTAAAAAGATTTTCTAATTTGAAAAACATTTTCAAGTGTTATTTTATTCAAAGGGAGACCGCCACCTCACAGATCCTGGGTCCTGATTCTCCGCTGCCGGGCACTCTGTGTAGTTATTTACCCTGGAGAAGCTCAACCAAAGTAGAAGGGTAGCATTTTTCATCTGCTGTGCACAGCGGTCAATGACAAAAGATGCAAACTGTCACCATTCCACTTTGATTGTGTATTAAAACACTTAGCATGAATGTCAATAATAAAGAGTGCAAGGTAGAGGAGAATCAGGCCTCATATGTTATAAATAAATATAATAATTTCACAGTTACTGATAACACTTTAAATTGTTAACAATGAAAGATTTTAAATGCACGGTTTATTTTTTAGTATTTGTGCTGTGTGGTTACTTTGATTACTATTTCTTTCAACTTGGGCAGTTAAGGCAGTTTTTAGTTTTTACGATCCATTTCACTTCCAGGTTCTTAATTTACCAATGTTCGGATTTCAAACATTATAGGGAAATGTTTGTTTGAAATCAATTGTCATATCATTGGAACATATCTTTTAATCATGGGAAACAAATTATGCTTAAGTTTAATAAAGGCGTAGTTTTACAAAATCTAAAATTTGAGCTAAAATTAAAGTTACATATCCATTTAACATTTGTGTGTAATGGAATAGAGATGTATCATCACTTACAAAGAGAATAAAGGTACAGCACAGTCCCAAAGAACTCCAAATCGAGGGCCCACTCCTGCAATCTGTTCCATACAAGTGGACTCTTGTGCCTGCATGGACCATCATTAACTTTAACTGGAGCCAGTTGTAGGATCAGATCCTAGGACAGGAATGGCAGGACACAGTAAGAAATTACATCATGCAAGGAAGAAAGTTATATATTTTTCTTGTTTTTGCAAGGTGCACGTCATGTTAATTCCAGTTTTATTAACTTAGATTTAATTGTTGCTGTGGAAGTCATTGTTAGCTACAGAGTGATTCAACTTTTGTGATACCCCCTCCACCCTCATAGATAAACCCATCTATATTCAAGAGACAACTTTTAAAATGTGGTGTGTTCCAATTTTCTTTTCCCCACAAGGGAGGTCTGTGGTATTCAAACTGAAAGAAAAATAAAATACATAACCTTGCATACCGCATAACCTCCTATACAAGAACATAATTAAGACAAGACCTATAATAAGTTGCCTTAAGAATGGAGTAGCTGCTGAACTGCAGTGGAAACCAGTCTACCATACTGGAAAGTAATGAAAACTGGTAGGTTAGATCTTATTCCTCCAGACACTTGGGGTATCCTGCAGTTAAAAATATTATGAAATGAACAAAACTCCATTAAAAAATACAATTTTGAAGCCAAATAACAAAAAAAAAACTGAAAGCAGCATCAGTAAAAGGGAGGAGTCATACAGCAGGCTGAATGTGACTAAAAAATAAAGCGGCTGTGATTCATTTTTTTTTTTTAAATGTACAACATTTTCAAACTTAATTATCCAAGCCAATAGTGGCTGCAGGTGCTTAGCTCCTCTTAAAATCAGACCACTTACTAAGGTGGCTAAATATAAATTTGGGTGCCTAACTCTAGCTAAAAACTTCCAGTTTTGGAGGACTAATGTCCTGAGTGACTTTTTTTTTTCCCCCCTCACGGTAACGAAGGGTGAGCGGAGGTGAATGTCCAAGTGTAACTCTTTATGGGACTACCTGGAGAGAGTATTGCCATCCACTGTCCTACGCTGCAATGGTAGAATTACTACAAGGTAGGTGATGCACAAGTGTTGATACCCACTAGATAGAGGGTCCATGGAGAAGTTCTCAAATACTGGTAAGTCTCTCCATATGTATAATCTCTGAACTTTAAATGTGGCTTGTTAGCAACTCAACATTATGCCCTGACTCCCACCTGGTTGCCTTGTACTGTCTAGGCGGCATAATAATCGAGGCCAAACCAGTAATGGCTACTGCTATACCATTCCCCAAAACACTGCTTCTCTCCCTACTGACTCCTAAACTGTTTTATGGGGCTGCTATAATAAGAGACGAATAAACATTGTTCAAAACACTACAAATGTTTACTGGCATTTTGTTTAAGCAATTGCACAGCACTAAAAAGGAGCTTACTAGCCATCAGAGTAACGGAAAGCAAAAAATAAAACAGTGCTGGTGTCAAAGTAGTGTAGTAGTTTTAACTGGTATTATTTCAAGTGCCTTCCTTCTTGATTGATTAATGGTGGCAAAGTACATATTGGAAGATGCCCCTAGTGGCTAAGTCATTTACAGATGTGGACCTAATTCTCTATTGCCTTACAACTGGTGTAGTCACTTACACACTTGTAAAGTGGATATAAAATAATATGTATAAAATAAAAATATGAATGTGGGGACAAGAGAGAGCAGGGTTGTGTTGGGAGCATGGGAAAAAGTGAGGTGACAAAGCATGGGGTGAGAAGTGGAGAAGAGAGGACTTCTATTCTGATGAATCACCATCTAATTTAGGATGTGTGTATCTATGTAGGTTTCTATACCACACCTATTGTTGCAGCACCATGGTACTGAAGTGTCCATGCCATACCATTCTTATGATATTTGCATACCTAGCTGTCAAACTTTTTTGTTTTGTCAAGAAATAATAGCAAACACTTCTAAAGAAGCTAATAAAAAGAGATGTTTTCTTTCGCCAGGCACACAGTAATGAAACACCTTCCACATCATTTGTTATGTGTCACAAATGGGATACTGCATGGATAAGCCTCGGGAAAGAATGGTGTGAAACAAAATACAATACCATAAAAGTGATAGTATAAATAATAATGGGGAATTGAGCTTCACCTCAACCCTCATCACTGAAACTGTTATTATGCAGTGGGCCATATGATATTCTACAAGCGTGGAGTACAGAATCAATATTCATGGACTAGCAGAGACAGAATATGCCATTTTATTCCATCTACTTTCCACCAAAACAAATCTAATTAGAGTAGGATGCTCTATGGAACATTAGTGATATATGCAAAAATATAGCACAGGGGTGAAAAGAATGGATAACTCATGAGTAGAGCTGGGTGAAAGTGTTGGGCCTAATAGTTTATTCATCGAAAAATGCAGCTTCAGCAGAGACCAAACTCTTTGGGCATTTGACCCAGTTGGTTTTGGATGGGAAAAACTTTTTCCATGACAGCGAACTGCCTCTCCTCCAGCTCCACAAAGCTTTAGCCTGATGGTTGTAGACCATGCCTGCTGTCTGGGAGCCACAGAATTGAATCCCTCATCTGGAGCAGGAACTTGAACTCGGATCTGAACCCCTCCTCTCAGCTGGGCGCCCTAACCACGAGACGATTGGCTTTTCTGGGGGGGGGGGGGTCTCAGTATATCCTGTTGCATCTGTTCCACTTTGTATAAATACTTAAACATTCATAGGGACAATAACTCTATATCTTAGTGATTAAGGCACTTAAGTAGGAGGTAGGGAAAAAATTATTCAAATCTTCTCTCTGCCTGATTGAGGCAGGAATTTGTGTATTAAAATACTTGATCAAAACAGACATTTTAGCTGTTTGTGACCCACACTTATTCCAAAGTAGTTGATGATGGTTGTTATTGTGATTTTCCAAGTTACACATTTACTCTTGATATACTGATCTTGACTCTTAAGTAAAATAGTGTAGATGTTGGACAATGTACCCATTCACTAATCTGAATTTTTTTATCAATCTCTCTAACTTGCTTACTTTGTAAGCAGGTTTGGAGGGTGTGATAGTTCTTGGGTACCCAGAACTGTGAGTCACCTTGTTACTTCCCTGCCTCCAGCAACAAGAAGTCATGCTTGTATTAACTGGGTGTCAGCTCCCTGACATCACCAGCCTGTTATCCACCCAAGCACTCGCCTCTGATCTATGCCAGACCTTAGTTTGCCATGCAGATTAACAATAGCAGTAACCCAGCCTTCTCCACTGAACACTCACAGAAATAGTAGAATTAGGATGGGTCGGAGAAGATGGATTTCTGTCTGGCCTCTCTCAGTCCCAAGAGAGAACAACCAGGTAAAGAAAGAGCACAAAACAAAAGCCTTCCTTCCCCCAAGATTTGAAAGTCTCTTGTCTCCTTATTGGTCCTTTGGGTCAGGTGCCAGCCAGGTTAGCTGAGCTTCTTAACCCTTTACACGTAACAAGATGTTGCCTCTGGCCAGGAGGGATTTTATAGCACTGTATACAGAAAGGTGGTTACCCTTCCCTTTATATTTATGACAACAGGATCAGAGTAAGAGTAATCAGGGCCTAGGTCTACCATAATTTTACTTTCTTTCTTTCTCATGACAAAAACATGAACTGAAATGGACTTTCCCTTCACCACCAGACACTTCCTCCCACCCAAGTCTGACACCCCTTCAGTTTCTCCTCCCCAATCCAAAACCTTCCTCCTTTGTTCCTTGATGAAGCAAATCACTGTGGAAGAGAAACAGGGATGTGGATGAAGATTCCTCACCCCAGTGCAGGTGTCCATACTTTAAAGGCTCATGGTGGGGCTATAGAAGTGTTTTCCCAAGCCCACCTTTAACTGGTCAAGTCCAGCTGACTTAGTTCTGGGACCCACCACATGCCTGTCCACCCACCTTCCTCTCTTCTGACCCTATTTAAATTAGGGTCTACCATCTAATCTATTATCAGGTGTCCCAGGATATGTCTCATAGTTCTGTAGTGCACAAAATTGAAAGATGAGACCTAGATAGGAGACAAGAAATCAGTTCTATGATGGTCTTGTCCCTTGCACCTCCCACCACATTTTCCAGCCTCATAAATTTGTAGGTAGTGGACCTTTCTGTGGGATGCACATGTGCTAAGTTCTAGACTGAGATGCAGAGATCTCGTCTGACTCCAGCATTAAGAATTCATCTAAAGTGCAACCCCAGTCTTGTATTTGCACAGCATCTCCCAGATTCTCAACTCTCTAGCAAAGGGTTTTCAGTGCAATGATAAAAGGAAAGCAGTGTTCTTTAGTTAGGCATAAGGAGAATAGTAATGTACCAGGAACTTGGGCAAACTCTTCAGGAACATTTGTCTCACATCTGTCAACTTTCATGATTTTACTAGGAATCTCATGATATTTGGTGTTTTCCATAAAGCCCCAGCTCTTGCAGTCATCTGATTATGTGATCATTTCAATTTTCATTTATAAAAAGGGGGGAAGAGGGGAAAAATAAATTCCTAGCCCATGGGTTGCAGAGAAAAGGTTGAAATGTGAACCTGAAAGGCTCAAAATCCCAAAGGCAATTTTTTAAAAAAGGCATTTTAAAAAGGCTTGATCATGAGTGTCTCATGAATATTCAATTAGTGCCTGACTCATGGTTTTCTAAGTGCTTGGTATTGGCTATACTATCTCTGTGGAAACCCTTCATAAATGTTGGATTCTTTTTATTTTATTTTATTTTCTACTTTGCTCCATTCTTATATTTCAATACCAGACATCATTCTAAGACACAAGGAGAGTTCTTCTAAAATATTTATTGGGTTATTAAAGTGTACTGCCTTTCATAGCTAGTGGGTCTGTTTTATAGAAATCCCACCACTCACACCAAAGGAGTCAGGTGATGTTTGTAAAGTTTTCTTTCTCATATATTCATTGAAATAAAAGGATACTCAATTTGCGCAATCAAACCTCCTTATTGCAAAGAAGACCTACTGCAGAATAGGTAGGAAGGTTCTTTAAGAGGAAAGGAGCTAAGGACAAGGGGCAAAATTTGCAGCAATAATGCTCCGATATAGCACTTTACATCAATAGATGTCAAAGCATTTGACGAGGGAAGCCATTATTAAGGGGGCTCACCAAAGCTGCCCAGTTGCCCCGGGAGGCGACGGAACCCCACAGCAGACCAGCCCTCATGGGCAGGGGGATCTTGTAGCTCCCACTCAATGCAGTGGTGGGGGACCCAGGAACCCCAGCAGCAGTGGGTGCTGAACCTGCCTCCCCGTTTTGTCAAGGATATTTTTCGTGAAAGTCAGAGACAGATCACGGGCTTCCGTGATTTTTGGTTTATTGTCCATGACTTTTACTAAAAATATCCATGACAAAAACTTAGCCTTAGTCATTATCATTAGCCCCATTTTACAGATGGGGACGTTGTGGCACTGGGAGGAAAGTCACTTGCCCAAGGTCACCCAGCAAAGCAGCAGCAGAGTTGGGAATAGAGCCCAGCTTTCCTGAGTCCCAGTCCAGTGCTCTATACATTAGGCCCCACTGCCTCTCCACTCCATTGACTTTTGCCAGCAGTGAATTGAGCGCAATATGTACATGAATCAATGAAGTAAATGAAAATATCTATAGTGTACTCGGCCATATTCATGCCGGGAATAATCCACTATCTTCAACAGGTCAAAAGCATTGCAAGGTTACTGGGGTTACCCCAGGGATGAATTTGGCTGATTCTGTTATATTTTTTAGCTAAAGGCAAAGCAAACTTCACTTTTTAATCCTGATTTTTAAGTACAATGGCAAATGCTCCAATTATCTGAATAATCAAACGAATGTCTGATAGACTAGTCAAATATTTGTAAGTTTAGAATTTGTAGCCTAATTCCTGTGACAGGGACATTCAAATGAATGGACTGTCAAAATGAGACTAAGCAGCAGAAGAACAGCAGCAGAACATATT
Source organism: Lepidochelys olivacea (assembly GCF_965140295.1). Lineage (NCBI taxonomy): Eukaryota > Metazoa > Chordata > Testudines > Cheloniidae > Lepidochelys > Lepidochelys olivacea. The sequence continues at coordinate 176,737,079 of NC_140411.1, forward strand.
GTGATCTGCTGTAATTTCTAATACTAGTTTGTTTTTTTTTAAATAACATAGCTCAAATTCAAGTTTCAAAATCACATCAATTATGCATTGCTGGATAAAGAACTGGAATATACTGTATTGTCAATTAAAGGGACTAAAGGGACAAGTTAACAGTAATGGGAATACAACATTCATCTGAGGAAAAGAAGGTCAATAAGATTCTAAGCAGCATCCAAAGTTGTACTATAAATACAAGTCAAAAAAACTTATAGCACTGCACAATGTCACTGAGAAGTCCCACCTGGTATAATGTGTCCAATTTGGGGCATTTTACCACCCTGGGGAAGTATAACTTCTAGAGAAGTTTCAGAAAAGAGCTACTAAATTGGTTGCTTTGGAAGATGTCTGTATGATTGATTTGCTTTTGTGACATGGGGTAGGAGGGTTTTGGAATCAGGAATGGAACACAGCTATCAAGGTTTCTGGAGAACGAGCAAACTGAGTGGCATTTCATGTCATTTAACTTTTAGTGTCAAGGATAAAAGAATTAAAAGAAACTGGTTCACTACCTGTATGAGATGATCAACTGAACAAATTTAGGAGATATGGATGAAGTGGGATAAACTGGTTACAAACAAATAATTACTCTAGGTTTTCATATTTATATGTAAATACAACACATAATTTGTTGCCTCCACTTTATTGTGGAACTGACACATGTACAAGCAGTAAAAGAAAATAAGCTAAAATTTTAATTCTACTTCTCTCTAATAAAATGAGTAACTTAATCTCTGAGAACCAGATAGTCCCTGTACCTGGCATGGTGTGCAAAGTGGATGTTGTAAGATGCTTTTCTTCCCACTTTGCATTCCTTCATGGAGACCAAGAACAACTGCAGTTTCCATGCTGTCTTGAGCACAGGAGCTGCACACCTGAGCTGGCTGAAATTTTTGAACTTCAAATTTGAAAACTTGGAGGACAAAAACTGAAAAAATAATATAAATTTATTTTCCCCCACCTCGCCCCCCCCTTTTTTTTTTGGACTAGCTCCCACTGCTCCCTGGTAGTGCCCTGTGGGGTGTTCTTCACTCCAAAGAGAGTAGAGCAGTGGTCTTCAACTTTTTTTCATTTGCAGATCCCTAAAAATTTTCAAATGGAGCTGCAGACCCCTTTGGAAATCTTAGACAGTCTGTGGACCCCCCAGGGACCACAGGTTGAAAACCACTGGAGTAGGAAACTATCACGGCAACACCTCTTCCCCCTTCCTTCATAGATTCATAGATATTAAGGTCAGAGAGGACCATTATAATCATCTAGTCTGACCTCCTGCACGAGCAGGCCACAGAATCTCACCTACCCACTCCTCCTTCACTTTACTCCAGCCAGCAAAGCTGGCCAAGAGGAATAATCAGATGTGAAAAGGAATTCATGCAGCACTCCAAGTGTTGGAGCACTGCTGGAAGCACTGAGCATCCTTGAGGTGCAATGCCTTGCAGAGATTTCCCTGATGATACAGCTCCAAATCAGGCCTGTGCCTCAATGGCACAATCACACATGTAGTTAAAAATATTATAGGTTATAAACTCCTTAGCTACCAGCAAATGAACACCTATGTAATAGGGTGGGTGACTCTGAAAAGCCCATAGAGGAATGCAGTGTTCTTCTAAAATCATCCTAAATTACTAAACCTACATAATGATTCTGGGTAATTACTGCTGAGTCAGGCTAGTGTAAGGGAATTATTGCCCCCTTACTAACATTCAGTAGGAGTGTTTTAGTTGCTAGCTCCCAGTACTAAAAGGGGGAAGGGTCGATGGGGAATCAGGGACTGGTAGTCTCTGGGTCCTAGGAGCAATGGGGAGAGGCCAATGCTCTAGATCAGCCTGAATGACAGGGCGGGCAGTCTAATCAGGGAGTCAGGAGGCCAGGGAGGTCCTGTCCTCTGTGTGAGCTGGAATTGCCTGGGTCAGAGTAGGGGGCCTGAGCTGAGCTGGGGAGCAGAGCTGGGCCAGATCCAGAGGGACCAGAAAAGCAGCCCAGAGAGAGCAGACCCTGTTGTGGGAGCAGAGCTGCAGCCCCAAAGCCAGAGGCACAGCCCAGAGAGAGCAGACTTGCCCTGGGAGGAGAGTTGCAACAACCAGAGCCAGAGGGTCCAGAAAAGCAGCCCACGAAGCAGGTCAATGCTGGGAGCAGAGTCACAGAAGCAGCCTGCAGAGCAGACCTGTGCTGGGAGCAGAGCTGTAGCAACCAGAGCCAGAGGGGCCAGAGAAGCAGCCCAGGGATCTGGAGGCAGAGCAGCAGCCGTGCTGAGGTAGAGTGGAACTGGGGCTGGGGCTGAGACTGGAGCAGTCCAGAACCGGGTGTCGTGAGCAGCTGGGGAGAGCAAGGGAGATCCTGGGCAGTGGGCCCAGCACAGGCAGACGCCTCAGCCAGGAGGCTTTGCAGGCCAGACTCGGAGGGGGATTGGTAACCCTGACAGGGCGGGGGCAATGGTGGGAAGAAGGGTCCTGTCACCGAGAGCCTGAGAGCATGTGGCCACCACCAGAGCGAGTGTCCAACCCACAGCATCCCTGCAGCACAGCCAGAGCTTGGGACTTACAAGGAACAGACTGTGAAATGCCCTGACATTCCAGAGACACTGTTTGTGATGTTCCCTGCCACAGAGCGGGGAGATGTGTTTCCTTTAACCTTTCCCATTTTCCCTTATTTTTTAAAATTAATTGTTGATTAAATAACTTGCATTTGTTTCAAATTGTATGTAATGGTCAGTGGGTCAGAGAAGTGCCCAGTGCAGAGAGAGTACCCCGGAGTGGGGACACCCTACCCCCTGTCCTAGGTGACCACAGCAGTGTTGGGGGTCGAGCCCCCCTGGAATCCTGGGCCCAGCCTTGTTGGGGTTACGAGGACTCTGCCAGACAGGAGAGTGGAAGGGGAGCCTTCAAGGCAGGGAGGCCACTGGGTAAAGGAAATGGGAGCGAGGACTCAGATCCTTTCGTTATCCCACTTCACCGGGGTAGTGCAGAAGCCAGGAAAGATCCCCACAATAGCGGGACTATTCCCCCCGTTTACACTAGCAAGTGGGACCTATTAAAACCTATCATGAGATGAGTGTGTTTCTGTGGGCCAGGCGGAAGCAGGGAGTGGAGACAGAGAAGGTCCTAGAGGAAAGCCTTAGAGATAACCAAACTCAGGAAGTATACCAGCCCCCAGGATGTGGTGAGTTCGGAGATTGAATTCCTAGTTTGTGTGCGCTTCTGTGGGTGGGGTGAGGACTCAGGCTACCTCCTCAAAGTTATTTAGGTGCCTAACTCCCATTTATTTCAATGGGAATTATATTCCTACACACTTTTGTGAGTCTGGGCCTCAGCCCATTCACAAGCAATAAACTTAGTGAAAAGGCACATTTGCCCCTATGAATCTCTACTGAAACCATAGAGAGCACTTGATGCTACTCTGTATCTCTGAGTGTCTCAGGTGTGGCTCTGGAAAGGCTTATTGCAGTGTTAAAAGGCAACAGCCAATCTATCTTAATGGCTATCCTGAAAAATCCCATGATGTGCTCAGAAATCCTCTAACAAAGTGCTGGAGTTGGAGGCATGTAATCTAAGTTAAAGAATACCCTTTAACACATCAAAGGTTTATGACAGGATTCTACTTAAGCTACTTTTGCTTAAACTGCTTGGTAAACTGCTTCAGTCTGGTATAAAGGAAGGAAATTATTGAACCTAAGGAAAACATTTGTTTGATAATAACTGCACAATCATGTTTTTTGTGACAGGCTATTAAATGCAGGTGTTTAGCTGTGCATTACCTTTTCAATTTCGGTTTCACACTGTGTTTTTAGTAAATGACAGAACTGAAATGAGGCTAGTGGATATTTCTCTAAATTACTCCTCTTTCCCAAATGGATTCATATTGATTTTGTGAATGCATCTTCGAAACAAATAATCTTTCTGCCAGTTAGACCTGCCAATCTCCACTTCCACTTAATTGCTGCACAGACAGTGTTGCAGGAGATTGGAATAAAACTTTGCTAGTTGAGAGTGAAAAAAGAAATTCTCAAAACACTTCTGTAGATCTCTGTCTCTAATAAATGAAGCCAGCAGCCATCTGATTATTTTCACTTCTCCCCAGCACAAATTCAAATACCACGATCAAGGTTTTATATGGGGGTACCTGATAATCAGCTCTTGTAACATTATATTATAGATACATATATAGAGACTATCCTATTATTTACCAGCATATTTATATGCTGTTGGTGCAAACCATTAGTGCTCTCATTTCTTGAGCCTAGGGATCCATTAATATAATTTTGCAAACTATTCATTAATGTTAAGCTTAGTTTTGTCTCTACCCCTTGCCTTTCAGTCTTGATCCTGATATGAGGGCATTTGAGCTTCCAGCTAGTCATCTGTTCACTGTTTGTTTTACCAGTGGCCTGGGTGGTAAATATTGACTAACTTGCAGCTGAAAGACTAAATTCTTTGGGGAGATAAATAGGGGAAGGAGGCACTGATGCCATCCTTTGGAACAGAAAATATATATAAATCTCTCCTTTGGTTCAGTCTAGTGCATTCTTAAAAAAATAAAGTCACTGAGAATTTTCTCTGAGAACTAGGAACATAAAAGTAGCCAGCCTGGATCAGACTTGAAGTCTGTCTATTCTAGTATCCTGTCTCCAATAGTGCCTAGTACCAGATGCTTCAGAGGAAAGTGTAAGAATCCTGCAGTAGGCAGATGTGGGATAATCTGTCCCCCACACTGGTCTCTGCTAGGTACATAAAAATAGTTAGGGATGAAAATCAACCCTGGTAGAGATGATCTCACGGTACCCAAAGAGGGACAAATTCCAGAAAAAGCAAAGAAATATCTCTTGTATAAAAACAAAATGTTGAACCTCAGGATCACAGAGGTGTGCTGTGGATCCCAGTTTGAAAATCCCTGTTCTAGACCATATTTAATAATAATAATAATTAATAAATAGGTATGCAGGATACCTATACTACACAATTAATATCCACAATGTTGTCAAATTATATGACTTTATCACTGATCTCAATATTTGGTGGTTTACTTAGAGTCCCAGCTCTTGGAGTCAGATGATTATGAAAGAATCTCTACTGTACCCTTTTTTTAGAGGAAGTTTCTAGCCTTTGTTGTTGCAGAGAAAAACTTGGAAATGTGAGACCCTAAAGGTTCAGACAGCAAAATTGATTGGGTTAAAAATCATAAGATTTTATTTTTTAAAACAAATCAGGACTGTTTCATGATTTAGGATTGGCAATACTGTGTGGGTTAGTTTCAAATGGTGACCCCTGTAGTTAATTTCAGGTAGACTTTGGCATAACTGAAAGGAGCAGACACATTCTAGGTTTGCATTTGTGAGACTTAATTCACTAGTTCTAAAAAAGGCTTATTTTTAGTGTGCATCTAAAACAAACACAGCATTACAGCTCAAGACTGTTATTCAGTTATTGTGCTATTGCTGTACATAGATTCCTCAGTCAAGTATCAGGACCCCATTGTGCAGGACACTGTATACACATATACACAATGAAAAGACTTCCTCAGAGTCTATCTACTATGTAAATAGCCTAATGCCAACAGTCAAATCTCTTCCACGTAACAGAGAATAGGGTGTTGAACAGTGTTTATGAGTTAAATACACCTGAAATAGATGTTTCTGATTATCTGTTGGAGTTGGTTGCATTTTTTAATTACAAAAAGAAGTTGTTACCAAAGAGCAGAGTTTAATTTGAAACTGTTTTTCAAAAGCAAAAAATTTTCAAAAAACTTAATTTATTTTTTATCAAAACAATAATTGAAATGTTTTGATTTCTTTGGTTGGTTGTCTTTTGTTTTATTTTATAAGATAACCAAGTAGTAATAGTGAAAACAAATATAAAGAATATGTAACTCGTTAGTAGATGTTAAGGGCCAGATTCCTGGTTGCCTTTCACACTGTGCACTCATTTATGTGAGTGAAAAGTTGGTTCTGGTCTGGTAGCATTTTAAACCTACCTTGCACTAATATACATATCTATAAATAGTGCAGAACGATGGTCACTGAGGTCTGAAACATTTTAAACAAACCAAATGGGGTCAAATTTATTGATTTGACTGGCTTGCACAGAGTCTGAATCAAAGTAGAATCTGATCTACACACTGTACAAAAACCTTTAGACTAGGTTCTCAGCTGGAGTAAATCACCATATATTTACATCAGCTGAGCATCTGGCCTTGTCCCTTTTTAATCATTTTCCTATGGAAGATATTTCTCTCACATACACACAGTTTAGAGCTGTGCAAATAATTAAAAATCTAGTTTGTTTGTTTTTAGGTCACAAATCTAATCAAGCAAGTGAAATGTGGTTCTGTCAGCTTTAATGACACTAAGTAGAGCTGGTTGTTGGAGCTATGTGGGAGTCAAGGCTCTCTTTTATTTTTCTGGAATATCCATCTGCTTGTTGTATTTTTGCATTTCTCGAAGGCATTCTAGAGTTGGGATTAAAAGGATGTAATGATGATGGGATTGAAGAAATGGAATCATTTGAATATACATGCATTTTTCACAATTTGATGAGTTGTTGTTGTTTTTTTAACATAAACAGCAAAGGACCTATGAATTGATCCAATTAAAGAGTTTGTGAAATATCCCCATCAAGGTGCATGTGAATATGTAAACTAGAAAGGATATTACTCACTCATTATGCAGGCCTTAGTAAACTTAGGTACAAGTGATCATGACTTGATCAATTTTTAATGTGCAAAAGGAATAAAGTTCAGACCAATGGCATATATACCTGGTGCTTTAAAAGGGACCATTTCATAAAGCTGAAAACAATCATGAGCCAAATCAGGTGGGAAGAAGAATTTAATCAGAAAAAATGTGAATGATGATTGGGAATTGTTCAAAAAACACTTTACTGGATGCCAAAAATCTGCAGTTGAGGAAGAAAGTTCTATTGGCTGTGGTGGGTTTTTTTAAAAAAAAAAACAAAAAAAAAACCTTATTTAGCGGGTGACTGCAGCTTTATATATAATATATAACAAATGGGGAAAAAAGATGAAGTTGATAGTAATAAATATAAATCAGAAGCTAGGAATTAGTAGAAAATTGATAAGAGAAGAAAAGGACACAAGGAGAAATCTATGCCCAGTGGGATTAAGGACAATAAGAGGGTGTTTTTAAAATATATTAGAATATAAAAAAAAAAAATCCTAGCAATGGTATTAGTCCATTACTAGATGGACATGGTAGTATTATCAATAATAATGCAGAAAAGGCAAAAGTGTTTAATTAATATTTCTATATTTGGGGGAAAACAGATGGTGTAATCATATCATATGATTCTTTCCATTCCACTAGTATCTCAGAACTATGTTAAACAGCAGGTTAGGTATTTTAAAATCAGGAGGATCAGATCATCTGCTGTGATGGGTTGTCACTCCCAGGGTGCTGTCGGGGAGCTGTGGGAACCACTGTGTCCCTTTAAACAGTCAGCTGGGCTGGCCCTACTCACACAGCTTTGTTGGAGATACAACCAGCCTCTCCAGTCCCTGCTATCACCCAACACAACAGCAGGTGACACCACACACCCAAACTGAGCTACCTGAGTGCTTTACCTAACCCACTCAAAGACTGGCAGGAGACAACAGCCAATTTCCCAGCTCCTCTGCCTTGTACACTTGCTGGAATGTAAACCCAGAATTATATCATCTTGCACTGTACAGGGATCTGTACCATGTAAGCTCATTAATAAAGTTCACCTTCCTCTCAATGTGGGAAGGATATGCAACAGCCTTTGCTCACAGAGCTAAGATTTTTCACTAGACACTTCACTCAAAATACACTGGTAAGGATAAAGCATAAAACAAGTATATTAACTACAGAAAGATAGATTATAAGTGATAGCAAACAGATCAAAGCCGATTACCTAGTAAATAAAACCGCAAACTAAGCCTAAAATACCAGATAAGACTTGAATTAGTAATCTCTCACCCTTACTGATGATACAAGCAGTCCCCTAAGTTTCCACACACAGGCTAGAAATCCCTTTAGTCTGGGACCAGCACTTTCCCCAGTTCAGTATTTGTTTCCTCAGGTGTTTTCAGGAGTTCTCTTGTGTGGGGAGTCAGGCCCCTTGATGATGTCACATTCCACCTTTATATAGCTTCTCTATATGGTGGGAATTCTTTGTTCCAAACTCAGTTCCCAGTCCAGTTTGTGGAAAAATACAGGTACAAAAATTGAGTTTAGTGTCACGTGGTCTGGTCACATGCCTTAGCATGCCCTGCTGCGTCATAGTAGCCATTACTCATAGGCTCTCAGGAAGGCTCACCAGGTGTGGGAGAAGCTTCTCCTAAGGCCTATTGTTTCCCCTAATGGTCCATTACTCTGAATAGGCCCTTCACAACCAGCTGTCTAGACTGGAAGCCTTTTGCCTAGTGGGTGCTATCCAGGTGTAATCACATTTGAAATACAGATACATAGTCAATATTCATAACTTCAGATCCAAAAATGACACATGCACACAAATAGGATAATTGTATTCAGCAAATCATAACTTTTCCAATGACACCTCACAAGACATATCTTGTACCGGATGTATCATAATTATGTTATAATCATATAATTATGAAGAATATGGGGTTCAAGTCACACCTGCATCTAAGAATTTTAAACTAGCTTGCTGAGAATCTCAATGGATCATTAATGTTGATTTCCAATAAGACTTGGAACACCAGGGAAGTTCCAGAAGACTGGAAGAAAGCTAATGCACCAATATTTTAAAAGGGTAAATGGGGTGACCGGGGTAATTATAGGCCTATCATTCTGACATTGATGCTGGTCAAGATAATGGAGAGACTGATACAGGACTTGATTAATAGAGAATTAAAGGTGGGTAATATAATTAATGCCAATGAACATGGGTTTATGGAAAATATATCCTGTCGAACTAACTTGCTTTTTTCATGAGATTACAGGTTTGATTGATAAAGGTAGTTGTGTCAACGTAATATACTTAGACTTCCATAAGGCATTTAACTTGGGACCACATGACACTTTTCTCATGCTGTCTGGAGTAGCTCACGACTGTGAGTGCCTATCTCAGGGCAGACTGTCAGAAAACAGGGCAGACACCCCAAACTGGTGGTATGTTCTATAATTAGACTTTACCAAGCCAGTAACAAATGTGAACTCCTGGATCACTATATCAGTCTTACTATGTTAGTCACAGACAGTCCCTTTAGACTCTTCAGTCTATCTTGCCACCCAGTCAAGCTGGTCTTTGTGATAAAAGGTCACTTGCACCAAAAATCACATCACATTTAAATTGCTTCCAGTCCCAAGAGAACAGTGGCTTTCAACCTTTCCAGACTACTGTACCCCTTTCAGGAGTCTGATTTGTCTTGAATACCCCAAATTTCACCTCACTTAAAACCTATTTGCTTACAAAATCAGACATAAAAATACAAAAGTGTCAGAGCATGCTTTAAAAGCGGCAAAGAGTCCTGGGGCACCTTATAGACTAACACGGCTACCCCTCTGATTCAGAGCACACTATTACTGAAAAATTGCTTACTTTCTCATTTTTACCTTATAATTATAAAATAAATAAATTGGAATGTAAACATTATACTTACATTTCAATGTACAGTATATAAAGCAGTATTAACAAGTAATTGTCAGTAAGAAATTTTAGTTTGTGCTGACTTTGCTAGTGCTTTTTGTATAGCCTGCTGTAAAACTAGACAAATATCTGGATGAGTTGATGTACCCCCGGAAGACTTCTGCGGACTCCCAAGGGTATGCGTATCCCTGGTAGAGAACCATTGTCCTAGATCTCACACCAAAGACAATGCTGATAGCCAATTCTATAATAAACTAACTAAAGGTTTATTAGCTAAGAAAAGGAAATGAGAGTTACTGAGAGGATAAAGCAGGCAAAATATACGTACAGGTGAGTCGCAGTCTATAATTCCACATGGTAGCAGAGATGTAGTAATTTGCCAGTTTCCCAGAACTCTTTCACACCTGCCCAGAGTAACTCTGGAGATCTCCATCGTCTCATTCAGTTATTCTGCCCTGTTAGAATCCACAGTCCAGAGATGAAGAATCTTTCCCTGAATCTATACTACAAAGAAAACAAGCTGACAGGATCGTTACCCATGCAGGCTCTTCCTTTCATAACAGAAAGTGAGGGATGCATCTAGAGTCTTTGACCTCTGATCATCTCACACAATGACCAGTTGCTCTGAAATTAGCATTTTTCTGTTAAAGTTCTTCATTTGCATTCCACGGAGCTTCTTTCTCATTTGATGGGTTATTTAGTTTCAGGGGTATATACAATGTAAATGTTTGCTGCTACATTCTAATGGGATACAGATAAGTGAAAACAATGCAAGTAACATCCCATTAGTTTTCATGAAGTTTAAATACCAAATTCACTCTTATACATTTAACAATCACTTTGATCTATACTAATACACAAGTAAATCGGCCTGGGGCTTTGGCATGAGCTGGCACCTGGTCTGCCAGAGTTGTCACAACTTTGATTAAAAAATTAGAGCAATATCAAATAAATATGGCACATGTTAAATGTAGTGGAAGCTGGCTAACTGATGGGTGGCAATGTAACTGCAATCTGTGAATTATCATCAAACAAGTGTGTTTATAGAGGAGTCCAGCAGAAATCGGTTCCTGTGCCTACGCTACTTAACATTTTTATCAATAACATGGGGGAAAAAACATAAAATTATCACTGATAAAGTTTGCAAATGATGCACAGATTGGGGAAGTGATACATAATGCAGAGGACATGTCACTGATCTGGATCGCCTGGTAAGCTGGGCACAAGCAAATAATATACATTTGAATATGGCTAAATGTAAATGTATAAATCTAGGAACAAAGAATGTAAGCCATACTTATAGAATCGTGGAGTCTCTCTCCTAGGAAGCAATGACTCTGATAAAGATTTGGGGGTCATGGTGGATAATCAGCTGAATATGTTCTCCCAGTGTGATGTGGTGGCCAAAAGAGCTAATGCATAAACAGAGTAATCTTGAGTAGGAGTAAAGAGCTTGTTTTACATCTGTATTTGGAACTTATGTGACTACCTACTGGAATACTGTGTCCAAAATTCAAGAAGGCTGTTGATAAATTGTTCAAAGAAGATCCATTAGAATGATTAAAGGATTAGAAAGGTGTAACGCAATCCAATGGCTAGAAGTTGAAACTAGGCAAAGACTGTAAGTGAGGTGTAAATTTTGAATAGAGAGTAATAAACCATTAGAACAATTTACCAAGGGTTGTGGTGGATTCTCCACCCCGACCATTTTTAAACCAAGATCAAAACTTTTTTTTAAAAAAGATCTGCTCCAGGAATTATTTTGGGGAAGTTCTATGGCCTGTGTTATCCAGAAGGTCAAACTAAATTATCACAATGGTTCCTTTTGCTTTTGGAATGTGTGAATAGAGGGAGGTTCATGGACATCTACATAGGCTGCACCAGCAAAGCACATGACAGTTTATTCTGGAGTGACCATATTTAAATAATGGGTTATCTTGGATTTTAGTCCTGCACAGGGTATTAATTCTCATATACTATTTCCCAGAGCCCGCAATACACACCATATTCCAGGCTCACCGCTTCAGCCCCACAGGATGTGCCAGAGCTCAGGGCTTCAGCCCTGTGGGGCACACCAGGGTGAACCCTGCAGGTTCTAAAATATTTACTGGAACTCCGCTCCATATAGCTCCGGCTGAATTTAAGCCTGGTACTGCCCATAATATGGATACCAACAACGTCAGTCCCCATATCCCTGCATGAATATCTACCCTGGTGTGAGAGCACTTGGTAGTAGAATGTTTAATTACATAATGAGCAGGTGCAGGGTGATGGTGGAACCCTTTACCTGACTGAAGGCAAGATGATGCTGCCTAAAAAGTGTGTATAATGCAATGTATTTTACTGGGGCATGCAGCATGCTGCACAACATATGTGAGGATAAAGGGGTGTACTTCAGGCAGGAATGGGTTAAAGATTGTGCTGTTTATTGGCCCTGCACAGGCATCCAGAAAATGTGCTTCTGATAACTGGTAATTGCTATACAGAGCTATATGAATTGGTAGGTGACTTACAGTCCATAAGCAGGAAATAGGTAGATGGAAAGAAAATACAGTCCAGGAAGAATGATGGGAAGGCACTGGAGGACTAGTGGCACTTGAATAACACTAGCCTGCATCCCCACAGCAAAATGGCTGTGTCAGTCACTCGAATTTTAGCCTGTACCCCCTCTCGGGCCAGCCCGCTCAGGTTAAAAGCATCTCCACACTCAAATGAGAGGTTTGCGTGTGTGGATGGCATGGGGCTTAGAGGCAGCACCAGAGTTAGAACTCAAGTTAACTTTGCAGTGAAGACAAGATCTGGGCAATGGAGAGCTACACCACAGCAATGGGAGCACTGCAGAGATTGTGACTCCTGGAGATGGAGTGCAATCACTGATAGAATACTCCAGAGGATGTAGCTTCCCCCTTACACACTGTGGGCCCAGTTTATCTGTGCAGACCTACAGGGGAGTGAAGAGCCCTAGCCCTACCCATATGCCCCTTGTGAATAAGGGAGGAATTAGCCTCTGCATTTTCCCTGAGTGTAGGGAATTGTGCCCAGCCCTTATTCAGGTTGCAGGGGGGATGCGCATATCTTCCCTTTTAAGCAGTTATTCTGAGGTAAGAGGTGCTAGTGTGCTCTTGGGGCAGCACATCTACTCGCTGTCCCTCACTAAGGGCTTAAGGTAAAGCCGCAAGTGAGCCTCCTGTTAGCTATTGATTCCAGCCTTGAATCCAAGGGATGAGATGAAACAAACTGATAAAGTATGGGCAAAATTACATCTACTTGTTAAAAATGCAGGAACATCAGGAAAAGAGGAGCAGGATTTGTGTATCTGCTTTTCAAAGAAAGGGATGTGCTTTAGCTACAAAGAAAAGCTGTTGAAAATATATTTTTTTAAAAAAAATCCTACCAGCACTGTGGTCTGACACAAGAATCTTTTAAGCTGATATTTTTTCCACTCTGGGTGACTGAGTCAGATACTCTGCAACTATCTTATATTCAGTATGTGAACAAGAAGCATGAAAGATGGAATACATAGTCATTTTAAAGTCTCACGTAAACCCCTTCACACCTTTAAACTCCCCATGGGGCTCCCTCTTGGAGCCCCTGGCAAAGGCACTAGGCAAAAGGCTTCACCATGCCCCATGAATTAAGGAGTCTCAAAGCTGGCCTGTTATACGCCAACAAAGAGGATGGTATTCCGGGCAGTCTGAACATATGTGAGCCATGACTGTAGAAACCTTGAATAGATTCCTGTCCCCATTTAAGTCAGTAGGAGTTTTTTCATTGACTCCAACAGGACCAGGATTTCACTCTCTCTGAATAAGGCAGAAGATAATGGTGAACATGGAGTGTATTGAGAAGATTTCCCCTCTCCTCTCATCTCTCTGCTCTTCTGCTTCCTTCTCATGAATCATCATTTCTTTGACACATACAGACTGCTCTGGACTAATCCCAAATTACTTCTTAAACCCAGATCTCTTTTTTAGCTGGCTGTGCTCCTATGTTGACTGATGTCTTGATCCTGTTGAGTTTTGATATTAATACCAGAATTACTCTGATTTCCCCCGAAATGTCAAGACTACCTGGAAACTTGAGGGCAGATCCTGGGGTATTCACACAGGTTATACATTCAGTGATTTAGCTGGGAGTTTTGCTTTGGTATGGACTACAACGCTGAACCCTGAGCTTGTACTCTGTTCTGCACACCAATAAAACATGTCGATCTAAATCGCAACAAGTCCTGCATATGAGATGGGGACTGCATGCACAGGGCTAAATGGTGCATGCAGTCCCTAATGAAATCATGCAAGGAGATAAGAGGCAGTGTGGTCTAGTGAATAGAGTATTGAACTGGGATTTAGGAGATCTGGGGTCTGTTCCTGGCTTTGCAACTGGCCCAGTGAACACATCACTTCACCTCTCTGTGCTTCCGTTTCCCCATCTGTAAAATGAGGATCATGATACCCACATCCTTTGTAAAGCATTTTTGAGATCTATGATAGATTAGATCTACTGTGTAGATTAAAATTGTTAACTGGAATTGCATCCTGGAACCAAGTGGAAGCCAAGCCAATCTAAGGGGTACTGGTGTAACGTGCTCCCTGTCTGAAATACAACAAATGAGCAACCACATCTTCTGAGAGTAGAAGTTTCTGAATAGTCTCCAACTATATGTTTAGAGCACATTACACCAGTAGTCAATAGATGGCCATGGCTTCCATTTGGTTTCTGGGTGCAATTCCAGATGAAGGTTTTACTATATCAAGTCTGTAGGGCATAACCCAGTGCATAGCTAACAAAGATCTGAATAGCCATCCCAGGGGAAATCTTCTTACTAAATAAATACATGAAAATAAATTTTTAAAAAATTAGCTCCTGGTTGTTGTTTTTTTTTTTTTAAAAAGTAGGGGTGGGTGGAGTGGAAGGGACTTCTCAGCTTTTGTAAGTCACTTTCCAACTGCATTTATAAAAGAACAATGGAAAACCATTGCTGTTATCTGGAAATCCAGGCGCACTGGAGGGGTCAATAGAACCTCTAGCTTGTGAAACTTTTTAATAAAAGGTACATGAACCATAACAAATAAAAAAAGCAAAGATCTTCCTTGTCTCTCAGCTAGACTCTGGGAACTCTATCTCCAGCTTTTGTTTCATTTTTGTACCAATATACATCAGAATCACATCCCTAGCTGATTACAGGCTTTTGGTCCCAGGTTTGTTATTCAGAAACCCTAATTATATCTATACCACAGACACCACTTTGCTGTCTGGCCAACATAGTAGCAATTGCAAGCTTGACTTTTAACATAATTGGTGGCAGAGCCTTGCTCTTTAATGTCAAAATAAATCTTTTGGCTGCAGCTTCCACCCTGCTGCTTTCAGTGTTTAATGCATGTGCTGAGACTGAAAGCCCCTTACTCCCTGCAGTCAGCAAAATAAGAGCTCAGAAAGGGAGCTGATGCCTAATTTACTGTGACTAGAAAACACTTGATGAACATACATGTTTTAATGCCTTGAGTAATTAAAATGTAATTAATTCCTTTTCCTTATGCGTGTGCAACAGAAACAACCACTCCTTCGACAAATGTTTCATCTATTGTTCTGTTATTAAATGCAGTTAGAAAGTAATTTATGAAAGCTGAAAGGTTCCTATACACACACAGAGACACATTCCTCCCCACCACCCTACCTAACACATGAACTAAAAAGCGAATCAGTGGAAATTATGCTTAGAGCTGATGGCTCATCTATTTATCTTCTTTTGGCTTCTTTTCCAAGTGGGTAAAGAGATGCTGACTTAACAGTTTTCAGACTCACATCAGAGCCAAGGCTTTCAAGAGTGATTTGGGATGCCTCTCTTTTTAGATGCAAGGCTTGAAAGTCCTTAGAGAGGTTGAATATTCAACATTTTCTGAAAATTTGGACCCTTTAAGGTGTCTCAAATTGGGCATCCAAAATCACTAGTCACTTCTGAAAATCTTGGCCTTGGATTGAGATGCAACAACACGTAAAATCTGAGGTTCAAATTTATATCTGAATCCCATCAGTTGTCTGGAACTGAACCGAGCTGGCAGAATTCTCCTGAGAACAATTGTTCTCATGAGAGATCTGCTATTTCTGCCTTCCCCATCTCCCCTTTTGCTCCCTTCTTGGGATTTGTACTTTCAGCGGGTGGCGCCAGCAATGAAGACAGAACTATGTTGTTCCCTGCTACCCTGCATTGCAGAGCAGTGGCTTGGGAAGCTGATTGATTCCCAATGCCTTCAAAGAGGCTGCATGGGAATAACAACCAGACACCACACCTTGAAGAGTGACACACTCTCTACCTTGGGAGAGTACACTGTAACCTCCATATTCATCATTTATATATCATTGTGATATTTCATATAAAGGATTCCATGTAAGGTTTCATGGGAAAGGTTATGATCTGATGAAAGCCATTGTTCTATCTAAATATGTATATCATTAGTGCAGATGAAGTTATGAGGTTGTGTTGTCTCATCACTAAAATATGCTGTGAGTTGGAGAATTGCCCAGATATTAGAGCCTCAGAGACAACAACAACTGAGATAACCAACGCCCGGGTGGGTGTCAAATAACCATTAATCGCCATTGTCCAGCAAGGGAGTTACAATACAATGACTCGCTTATACAAGGCTACACCAAGGGAATTACTCAACTTTGCCTGGTGACTCAGCAACATCTACCAGACATGCTTGAACTTGTGTTCTCCAAGCACATGGAATGAGGATATAAAATAGAGGACAGAGGCCACATGGTTTGTCCTTTTTCCTCCCCCACTTAGGCTGAAGGCAATGAGAATGCTGGAGCTGAGGAGACTGCATATGAAAAACTGTAACCAACCTGCAGTATCCGATGGGGTGAGAAAAACTGCTTAGTCCAGGTATTGCCTAATCTATTAAGGTTGAGAATTTAGATTGCGTCCTTAACTTTTATTTTCCTTTGGTAACTATTCTGTCTTTTGCCTAGCACTTATAATCACTTAAAATCCATCTTTTGTAATCCATAAACTTATTCTAATGTTTATCCTTACCAGTGACTTTGATTGAAGTGCTTGGTAAATCTGCTCAGGTTACAAAGGCTGGTGTATGTCCACTTTCTATTGATGAAGTGGTGAGACAGTTAATAAACTTGCATAGCTCAAGAATGGGTCTTGAGCAGTGCAAGATGGTATATCCCTACGGTATAAGGCTGGGAGCTGGGGGGGATTTGGCTAGTGCCTTTCTCTGTGTGATTCGTGAGTGGATCTGGAAGCATTTATGCAATCTAGCTATGTGTGGGGCTCCATATGTGGTTGCACTGAGTGGTAACAGCACCTGGAGGGTTTGCTGCTTGTCACCATTGGGGCATTGTGAGGGACAATGCAGATTAGTGAGTTAAGGAGGCAGAACGATCCCACAGTCCCAGGCTGCACTCCAGGGATCCCGTCATAAAGAGACAGGAAGAGGTAAAGATCTAGAGACATCCCCCACCCACCCATCCTCTCAGTTGATAACAGTATGGATTGGGTGCTCCAGGGAGTGAGAGAGTAATAAAGGGGCATGGTGAAAAAGCCCAGTTTCAGCTTTTGAGCCCCAGAAATGTGAATCAGTCCAAAAATGGCATGAGAATTTCACCGTACCAGAATATTTTACCACTATGATTCCAAAGGACTGTTCTCAGTCACACAACAGTGTTTAGCCTGAATTGTGTCAATTACAGAGGGCACGAGGCTGTGTAAATACAACGTTCATCAACTGAGACAAGAAAGCATTTATCATGTCTGCAGATTAACCCCCTAAGATTGCCCGCTGAACTTTGAACTTTGCTACCCTTCTTTAAAAAGATCTGATCCAAAGTCTTTTTTTTTAAACAATTTAATTAATGAAAGTGACTCAGAAGAGGGATCTTGTTCTTAGCAAAAGGCTGTATATGCTACCCACGAAACTAAGTGTGAGAACTACATGAATGATTTACCTATAAAATTAGATACAAGCAGGCTCTCTTTGAAAAACAGATGCTGCTGCTGAGTTGAATAAATTGCATTATGCATTTATATTCTAAATTTCAAGGGCAAATAATTATTCTGATTTCCTTTTCTTGCGAGACTTATTTCTTTTGAGCAATAATCACTTCACCTTTCACATTTGAGTTTGGAAAGAATTTAAAACAAATACCCCAGGTGCAAAGTAACAAGGCAATTTGTGCACTAATCAACTCCATCTGAATGCCCCTATTTTTTAATCATTCATCCGAAAAAGTATCACTCATGACGCTCTTGAATAAGCACTATACATCCTGCTGCTCTTTTACAAATGGTTGACTGACCCTAAAAGGCATGGTCTACTGGAAACTGGGATTTAATGTGAGCAACTGGTAAAGTGTGTGTATATATAGTCTAAATACCAATGCCGTGGGGATAATTGTATATTTGTAAATGCCATTCTGGTTTAGACTGCCAGGGCTTCCATTACCTTTATTAAGCTATCCACAGTTTTTGTCCTCTCACAAGTTATCACTACTTTCTTCTTATGCAATAGACATTTCTCATTACTAAAAGAAAAGGAGTACTTGTGGCTCCTTAGAGACTAACAAATTTATTTGAGCATAAGTTTTCATGAACTACAGCTCACTTCATTGCATCCAATGCACAGGTGTACAGGGAAATCTGATTTTTAAAAATGTTACACTGAATACACAGTTACTAGAGATTGGCCTGAATCAAAACTCAAGACATGGTTTTCCTGAATTTTGGGAAGGTTCAGATCCTGTTGGAGTTCAGGCCATGTCTATAAGATGTACATGAAATAGCATGAGTCACTAGCTTCGCTAATGTCAGAGATATTCTGGGGTGACCATTGGAGAATGGTTTCTGTTCACTCCGACACTGCAAGATCATGGTGGACGGAAGTTGCTTGTTCTCTTCTGCCGCATATAGAAATAATTCTTTGTTTGTTCCTCCTTTTTCCTTCCCCCCATTTAGTTTTGGTCCATCAATATGTATTCTTCATGTAGAAAGAAAATGATTCTAAGTTAGCTTTCTAACTCTAAGCATTGTGGTGTGTAATCAGCGTACATAACTGTCAGGCAGCACGGTCTAATGGATTAATCCAAAGGACTGGAAATTTGGAGATAGGAGTTAATAGTCCCAGCTACTTGCCTTCTGGTGGCCTTGGGCACATCACTTAACCCCTTTGTCTCGGCATCACAGTCTGTAAGATAGGCAAGTATTACTATCCCTATTTTAATATGCTCCATTACAATAATCATTATTTTATTCTATTGTCCTTCTTTTTATTTTATTTTAAACTTTCGTCTTCCTTTGCCCATCTTCAAGTTCTGCATTTGCCAGATTATAAGCTTTTCAGACCAGGAAAGTGCGTGTATGTTTGTGTTTGTTTTTTATATATAACACACGTGCACACACACAGAGGAACATGCAAAATGATTGGGTCATACATAAGTGTTTATTAATAGGACCTCTATGTACATAACTAATACTTACATTATCCCTTTAAGTATGCTCATATATGATAAGAACTATTATACTTCTCTTTGGATACCACAACGATATGGTATTTCTAAATTGTTTAAGTAAATAGATAGAATTGGGAGGAAAGAAGGCATTTTAATGTAGTCAAACATCCCTCATGAGAGGTAGTGTAGCTGCTTTTTTATCTGTTAAAGTTCAGCCATAGCAGGCCCCAGTATAATCCTCATACTTTCTAAAACTTGGTAAAATAAATGTAATTCCTGTATAACTTTGGCATGTGACTGACTCACACTATGCTTTTGTTTTGTTGAGATAAGAAGTAAGTGATGTAAAAAAAAAATCAGCCATGCATATTCTCCTAAGGGCTAAATTCAACCTGTAAAATAATTCACATGAATATGATCCTAAAAGCCTTTAAATTATTAGGTTATCCTTAAATGGATTGCAGATGTAGAATAACGGCTCCACACTCTCTCACAGATCAATTGCACCCAAGGCTGCTGTCAAAGTGAGACTTATGTAATTAGCAGATCTACGAGACACTCTTTCTAATGTTCTAAGCTACTGACTGAATCACTGTACAAGCATCCAGAGCAGAAATAAGCATGTTCAAGCCTTCCAGTTTGTTCCGAGAGCTCAGATACAAAAAACTAGTATGAAATAGCTGTGAGTATCCTGGCTATTAATATCAGTGAGCTCTCTAAAGCAGCATTCAGAATTTCTGAACACAGTGCTAGTGAAACAAGTAGATACTGAGCTGCCATGTGTTTACTTACACCAAGTATACAATCTCTATTTACCATATTTAACAAGTCCATCCTTGAAGCAGTTACTCATTTAGGCCCTGATTTAGTAATGCATTTAAATGTGCTTAAATCTATCCCTATGCAGCAAAGCATTTAAGTGTGTGCTTAAACTAAAGCAACAGTAGTTGCACTGACGTCAATAGGACTTACATGAATACTAAAATAAAAGCATATATTTAAGTGTTTTGCTAAATGCAAGCCATAGGCTTGTGAAAGAAAAATAAGCAATAAACAGGCAACCATATCATTATCAGTGCTGGTCAAATATTACCAGTAAACATGAAAAGCAAAAGCGGTCAGAAAATGAGGAAGGGGTCCCCCATGGAAAATTTTGACTTTTTGGTGAAAAATCGAAAACTGAAAACCAAAAATTTCTATTGGGAAATGCTGCTGCAGTTTCTCCAGGGGGTTGTAGTTCAGGTACATTATGGTCCCGATTCCCTTATATAGGCCAAGCTCTCTGTCTGGATTACATCTCCATGATGCATCACAATCTCCCCACTTGCTGAGTCAACATGGTGCATCATAGGAGTCGCTTGTCATGGTGGATCATGGAAGATGTAATCTGGCTAGGAAATTTAACCCACAGAGGAGAATGGAAGCATGAAGCTCCTGAAATACAGCTCCCAGGAAGCTCCATGAGAGCATTGCTGAATCAAAACTTTTCAAGTTTTGGCCAACTATTTAATTTTTGTTTTGTTTTGTTTTTATTTTTGGGTGTTCAGATTTTCAGTGAAAATTCAAACCTTTCTGCAGAAAGGAGAGACTTTTCTCAAACAAAATTTAGTTCAAATCCAATTTTCCATTTAAAAATTGTTTTGCCAGGAGATTTCCAGTCACCCCAATGGTGAGTACATTCTTCTGGTTTTTGTGTAGATATTATTTATGTTCACCAGTATTCAGATGATCAATAAATTATTGGTGAAAATGTTTGGTAATCCCAAACATTTCATTATTTAGTATGAACAATTATTCATGTGAAAATTTGTACTGGGACATGTATTATTCACTTTCAGTTATTTGTTAGTCAACTGACTTTAAGAGTTTGTCCTCTAATCAGGATAAAAAAATGACACCATGTGACTTCAGTGACCAGTCGCACACCATGAATAGAGAACAGTCAAAACCATAGTTATGGTGAACAGTTCATAAACAACCCAAAGGACAGAAGTGGTTCATGTGACCCAATCTGGTGAATATTAAGAATAATTAATACATTCACAGGAACTGGCTCTTGGACAACTTGTAAACAGGAAAAAAGGGCTAAACCTGTCAGCTAACATATTTGCAAGAACAATTCAGTCTAGGGTTTATGACCACATGTACAAATGATGTATGATTATAGAGGAAATTGAAATACAAAAAAATGACTAAGGAATTGATTTGTTAACCCTTCCAGTGATGCCTGACCCGTACCAATCAGTATGTCTGCACCTCAATTTTGAGAAGTTGTCTGTTCAAAAGAATGATATGTGCAGCAGCCCTGGATAGTCATATTTCATCAGGGTCATACAGCATATAGTATAATCAGCAGAATTAAAACAGTTAAAGAGAGTGTAACTGACTGCCAAAAAAACTATACTTGATTGTTCACTTATTTGCTAGCTTTTCCAGCAAGTATGTAAGTGGTACTTAGCGGTTGGCTGCTGCTGCTGCATGAACAGCCGGAACAATTTGCTGAGGTCTGTAAATTTGTCCACTTTATACAATCCATGAAATTCACACTGATTGATCTACAAGGAAAAGCATTCCATTACCATGCCTTCCAAGGGCCTTTTAGGAAAAGGCAAAATCAATACAGTCCTGTAAATAAAATGGGAACTATATCAACATGACTATAAATTTAATATTTTTAAAAGTTGGCATATTTAAACTAATAAACCTTTAATAATATATATTATCTGTGTACTGATAATTATTTCCCAATGGCCAAATTCAACCTGAGAGAAAATGAAATAATTGATATAAAAGGAGAGAGCTTATAATATCACAATGGAAAAGGCTTTGTAAAGCCTCCTCCGCCTTTTGTTATTTTTTACATGTATTTTAATGTTATCACTCCGGACTGCATTTTCAGTTAGGTTGAATCCTGCCCACAAAGCTATATTTAGCTGAAAGACAAATATTCCAGGGCAATTTTTGGGGCTGTTTGCTGCCAGAGCACATCAACACCCTAAGGTGTCAGGTCTACCACGGCTCACATGCAAGAACTGTGGGTGTTTTAGCAATTGGGCTTTGTAGGTGCTAGCCCTGGTGGGTCCCAATAACCACTCAGATACAAGGCTAAGTGGAATGATATTGTACCAGGGTTGGCAGGAAAGGGAAAGTTTGCAGATATCTTAGGTTCAGAAGCTTAACAGTTACAGTGCAAGAGCAGTAAATGCTTGGGCCCCTGGAACAGTCTAATTGAGAATTAGGGTTTTTCAGGCCTTGTGCCTAAGGTTCCCTCTTCAGTCTAGTCTCTATTCAAGCAAACATGTGCTAGTAGGTTTCTAGGCCAGGCTCAGTTATGTCTCATTGAGGCCCCTGTACACTGGCTCCCTGCCCAGCCACTGCTGCTGCTCTTGCATAAGTTCCACACCTGCCTGTGATGTCCAGCAGTCATAGTGTGTTGTATGTGCAGATCTGTTCACAAGTTCTCTGGGGGTATCCTGCTTCTCTGCAGCTCCTGGCTTGCCATGTGGCTCCCCCTTCCAAACCGAGCCTGGCCTTACCCTTGTTCAGGGCCTTTCCACTTGCCTGGCCAGAGGAAAGGGATCTGCATTGAGGAGGGGCTGCTTAGCAGGTCCATCACACTAGTGACTGCCAGATATTTGAAAGGTACTTAAGTACCTAACTCACACATCTAGTAGAATTTGCAAAAGTGCCTAACTCCCATTGGACTTCAAGGGGTGCAAGGCACCTAACCTGGGTAGGTGCTTCTGAAAATTATGTTAAGTGCCTACCTGTGTCCTTAGGTGCCTAAATACCTTTGTAACCATTGCATTAAAAGATTACAGTGCTGATCCTGAAATGAACTCTGTGCAAAGGGACTCCCATTGATTTCAGTGGATGTCCATGCAGATGTAGGGGTCTATCTATGTTAAACCTACTGCAGGACCAGGGCCTTGAACAACATGCTGAGTATTTGTTATGATTTCACTCATTGTGGGCCAGATCTTGGCCTGTCCCACTGTGCAAGAAGGTAAGGACATACAAAGGGAGTCACAATAGCCTTCCCTTGCTACTCCAAGAGCAGCACGACAACAGGCTGCCCTTTACTCTGGGCAGACTGTAAGCTGACCAACTAAGCCTTTATTATTCCATTAGAAGCATTGCAAGGGAAGAATGTTCCAGAATATAAATTGGATGGATAGTAAATAAAAAACAAAACAAACAAACAAAAACCTGTTTAAATAACAATTGGGCTCTGCAACCATCTCATAAACCCTAACAAATGCCAAAGGAATTATGACATTCCAACTTAATGTTTGTGAGGTTGGTGGGATGTAAGGACGTAGGGCCAGGTTCATCCCTACTATAATCTGACTTGGTTCACTTTAGTGAAGATGCCAGCAGTGAATTTGGCTCAGAATGTCTGCTGATCTATGTGCCAATCTAAAAGTAACTTGTATACTGAGTTTCCTGGGGAATGCATGGGGGAGATGTGGTTGAAGGCTCTATTTTATTTATCTATTTATTTATTTTATTTATTGGTAACAGACTATCCAGGCAGATGGAGGTGGGTATTCAGAACCACTCTGGTCCAGGTTTGGTTTATTTTTTTCAAATGGATGTTCTGGATGGACTAATGAAAGCAGCATCAGCTACATGTTGGGAAAAGTTGTGGATAATATATATAATGCTGACACACACTTTGCCACAGTGACATAAGTGGTAGGGGCTACACTAAATCAAATAGCAAACAGCTCAGATAGCAGTGTAGTTCTGGAGCACATAGAGTGAGCATATTTCTCAAAGGAAAAATGGGACATCCCCAGCCACTCACCTGAGGGCCCCCTTCCCCACATGAGGCTGTTGCCACCATTGCTGGAACCCTGCAGGGGCCCCCTCAGGAGGCTGTCACCGGTTGCTGTAACCCTGCCCCGCATGCTGGAATGCTGATTCCCCCCCGCCCCCGAAATGCCTCCCCCTGTGGGGGTGGCATCTCTGCTTGTCCCCTCTGCACCACACCCCACATTTGTGACAAAAGCAAGGATTTGTTCCATTTGCTCTTGCCAACTGATCAAGTCAGCAAGACCAAACAGGAATAATGCCTCCTTTTGAAAAAACAGTCAGGACGACCGGGACAGGACTTTAAAAAGGGACTGTACCAGCCAAAATGGGATGTGTGGTCATCCTAGGAGCACACAACATAAGAGCAGGCGAACTTCTAAATCGTCAGCAGGCAGCCAGTATGGAGACCTCATGTCGGGAACCTGAAAGGAAGGGGATGGTGAGTCAGCATGGTTTATTGGAGAGGAAGCTAGAAGACTACTGGAAGATAGAAAGGAAGGGATAGATGATTGGGAGATAATAGGATTGAAGAGGAAACTTGAAGAGTATAGTATGTCCTGCCAAGAAACCATAATAGATTACTGAAGCTGGGAGCTAACTGAATTTATCTGCGTATCATTGGCGGTATAGGGAATTCATAGAGGTTTGGGCTAGAGAACAGAGTTCACCCCAAAGTATGAACCAAACTTCTTTCAAGCCATAGCCCAAATTTCAGAAATCAGAGCCCACACATCCCTCGCAGATGTGTCATCACAATAATTTTTTATTCTCATTGAGAGTTACAGGATTTGTCTTTATGAGGAAGAGGAAGGTGGGAGGGGGAGAAAGTAGGGGTCTCCAAGCACTTTGAGCTGTGAGTGTCTGGCTCTTTGGTGTGCATGCCTGTTTTCTGATTTTAACAATACTCCACCCAAAGGAGCCACAGGTGGTGCTCTTTTGACGTTTTTTCTTTTCTTACAACAGTGATCTCTGCACCCTTACAAAGTTTCATTTGTTCCAAGAGGAATGCAAGTCTATGGGAGGGGTCCACAATCAATTCCTAACACTGCCAATTAAATAAAAATCATTATTTCAAATAACTATACTTTGTTATACAGTTTGGGGTGGAGTCTGACAGCTCATAACCCCTCAAGTAATAACCCTACGACCCCCTGAGGGGTCACAACCCCCAGTTTCAGAACCCCTGTTCTATTCCCTTTAGCCATGCAGAAAACTCTGGTGTGTAACCTGAATCCAGTGGAACATTCATACCTAGTATAAACTTGACATTAAAGCTCTTTAAGCACCAAGTGAACTATGTGATGGCTAGCCCTGAAAGTAGCACTGTTTCTAAGGCTATGGCTACACTACAGCATAAGTCTACCCCCTGTGCAACATAGCTGATGTCAACTTAAGTGCCAGTGTGGACAGCACTATGTCGGTGGGAGAGCTTCTCCTGCCAAAATAGCTATCATCGCTTGTGGGGGCTGGAGTAATTAAGAGCTCTCTCCCTTCAGTTTAGAGCGACTACACAAAGAGTTTACAGCTGAATTGGAGCAGAGGATGTTTGGATTCTGATGTCAGCGCAGTTCTGCAGCCTGACAGGAATCAGTAGTGTTGCCCCCAGTGTAATTAAGCATAGAATTCCTCTTTGCAGCCAAACTAGTCTAACATTCCTTTTGGTAACTGGAACTGGAGCAGCAAAACAAAGAAAACAAATGCCTCGTTTTCCAGCTTTGTGAGTAAGAGAACTATAAATGAAGATTATACTGCCAGACACTGACGACCTCAAACCAGCTGCCTCAGGAATCTGCCAAAAACTTTGCTGAAAATATGTTCCTCATTTTAGCAACAGAGCTAAGACTTATCACACATCTGCCCATCTTTATTAGAATGAAGCTCCTTCTGATCTGATAGCTCAGACCTTGTCAGTTTCATCCAGAACAATTTACAAACTTGGAACTTAATGCTGTAAACCCTTAATCACTTGATCAATCCCATTGAAGACAATGAGACTATTTGCATGACTGTGGACCACTTTTGTGGTAAGAGTTTCAGGAGTCTGTTCCTATAAAGGAAATTGAATCCCTCTATTTGAAATGCACTGTTTGGGTATGTCATAAATATAAAGGGAAGGGTAAACCCCTTTGAAATCCCTCCTAGCCAGGGGAAAGCTCCTCTCACCTGTAAAGGGTTAAGAAGCTAAAGGTAACCTCGCTGGCACCTGACCAAAATGACCAATGAGGAGACAAGATACTTTCAAAAGCTGGGAAGAGGGAGAGAAACAAAGGGTCTGTGTCTGTCTGTAGTCGTCTTGGCCAGGGACAGAACAGGAATGGAGTCTTAGAACTTTTAGTAAGTAATCTAGCTAGGTATGTGTTAGATTATGATTTCTTTAAATGGCTGAGAAAAGAATTGTGCTGAATAGAATAACTATTTCTGTCTGTGTATCTTTTTTGTAACTTAAGGTTTTGCCTAGAGGGGTTCTCTATGTTTTTGAATCTAATTACCCTGTAAGATATCTACCATCCTGATTTTACAGGGGGGATTTCTTTATTTCTATTTACTTCTATTTTTTATTAAAAGTCTTCTTGTAAAACACTGAATGCTTTTTCATTGTTCTCAGATCCAAGGGTTTGGGTCTGTGGTCACCTATGCAAATTGGTGAGGCTTTTTATCCAACATTTCCCAGGAAAGGGGGGGTGCAAGTGTTGGGAGGATTGTTCATTGTTCTTAAGATCCAAGGGTCTGGGTCTATAGTCACCTAGGCAAATTGGTGAGGCTTTTTACCAAACCTTGTCCAGGAAGTGGGGTGCAAGGTTTTGGGAAGTATTTTGGGGGGAAGGACGCGTCCAAACGGCTCTTCCCCAGTAACCAGTATTAGTTTGGTGGTGGTAGCGGCCAGTCCAAGGATAACGGATGTAATATTTTGTACCTTGGGGAAGTTTTGACCTAAGCTGGTAAAGATAAGCTTAGGAGGTTTTTCATGCAGGTCCCCACATCTGTACCCTAGAGTTCAGAGTGGGGGAGGAACCTTGACAGGGTACAATACCATAATGCAGTTTAGGATACAATTCTATTTAAAATTTGTCTTTTAACAAGTCATACATACACTGAAATGGCTCCTCACCCAACTCCCATATTCCATATAAACAGACTTAATACTACATATCTGGAGGGAAAGTGAGTAGTTAAGCATGTTGATGTACATACAAACACCCATTTCATCACTGTACTGGAAAACATAGTTGAAATTAATTTTCTATGGAATTTGAAGAAAGTTTAACAGCCCCAATTGTTTTCTGTGTTAATCAGTGTGTACCTGAAAATATTGCATGCCTTCTAAGAGAAAAGAATCAGTCCACATTTACAGGAAAAAAAAATCCTTCCAACTGGTGTTCAGAAGAGTGCTACAAGACACATACATAACCTCATGAGCAGAGGGTAGAGAGGATACCCTCGCACATTATGACCAGCTAAATAAATAAATAAATTAAATAAAATCTCAAAGAGGCAGGGGTTCACTTATTCGCAAACCTAAAAACCTGTGTTATGCTTTAAACCACCTCATCACATACCAGGTTTATGAACATTAAAAAGTTAACTGCAAAGGAACATTGAAACCCATTAACCTGAATGTGTGCCATTATGCCCTCCCTGACTAGGCTCAAAGGCTCAGTCACACCTGAACAGCTAAAAATTAACCTTGCCCTTTTAGGCTAAACAGAATCATGTCACTGGCTCCATCTCTGTTGTTACATAACAGATGATAAAACTCCAGTGGGGCATGGTGCTGGAACATAGGGTGTCAGGTATGTGGTGTGATTTTTCAGAATCTCTTTCGGGAATAGTCATGTACATGAAATAGCTGGTACTTATGATTATGCTATTTCTATGCATGTATATTCATCTTGGTATCTGAAGTTATGAATATTAGCTATATTTACGACATGTTTGCTCCTGTGGTAATGCCCACAAGGTATTTATAGTCAGCACATGGAAGGACAAGCCAAGTTGAATGGCCCATTAAGGAACACTTAGCTCACAATGGACCCTGGAAAACACCTGTCTACACTTAATGGACTTTTCCTGTGAACGTTCTAACTACGATACGATACGGGTGGGAGTGGTGGACGTGTAACTTGCCCAGGTGACTCCAAACACCATCTTTCACAGTGAGAACAGATTTCCCTTTCCTTGGCAGAAGCTAAAAGGCCCTAGAAACATTTCCATTTTGCTTATCTCCATGTTTAACAGATGCAGTTGTAAAATTTTAGACAGGTAAGGGGGAGTCAGAGGAGATGGGGAGAGCATGGGGGCCCTGGGATGGGGGCAGGGAGAAGTCACATGGAGGGTCACATGGGGAGGTCATGTGTCCCTCCCATGAGTGCAGTATCAGCAAGAAATGATTTCTACTTGCACCACTGTTTTCATCTACATTTTCAACATGCAGGGGCAGAAGCAATTTCCAACTAGCTTTAGTTCCTAGCCTTACGGATGACGGGAGGGGTAATGGGGTAGGTATAATGTATCTTTTGGTCTTTTATTCTTTTACTATACCCTCATTAGCTGAGTGAAAAGAGATCCGATCCTATGCTCAATTTATTGGTATTTATCTTTCTTTCTATAGATCAAAGAACTGATTGATGACACCCATTAACACCTTCCATTATAACAATACCCCCCCCCAATCTCCACCCAGCCTGTTGTCCCAACAAAGTTTAAAATGTTGACACCCTGAATGACTAATTTCCCAGACAGAAAGTACACAATAATGGTGGGGTGAAGGGAGCAATGTGGGGGGGAGTATGCAGAGCCCTGTGTATTGGGGAAGAATGAGGGACAATGGTATGAGGAGAAGGGGGCTCAGGGAATACCCAGAACCCATGGTGTGTGGTGAAAGGAGATACAGACTGAACAGAGCTCCAGTTGTGGGGAGTGGGGGCAATGATGAACTATGGTATTGGGGGTAGGGACATGAGGGACACAGAGTCCCTAACAGAAGGATGAATGGGGGGAGCACACAGAGTCCCATTTTTTACTTTCTAATAAAAGTAGTGGTGCCATTCTGTGCTGTTCATTTTCCTCCCATCCATCTACTGCTGCTCTGAATTGGTGCAACCAGGAGCAGTAATTCCTATAAATTAATAAGACGCACTGTCTTTGGAAGTGCCGACTCAGCGTTACAAGAATAGGGCAGTGGACCAAAAGCAATAGCCGCAGAATGGAATGTGCTGCTCTGTGAAAAGGAAATTAATTAATTTAGCAGATAGAATCTTGCTTTTTTTTTTAAGGTGGGGGGGAACTAGAGGGGAGGAAAGGAATGAGAGAGAAAAGAAGAAAGAATCAAGGAAGCTTAAGTCTCCCAAGCACTGAGAAATGCCATCAGAAACAATCCAGGGATGCAGTTTCTGCCAATTGGCCATCTTCTTATGAGTAGTTCGCTCAGTCTTAATTATTTGCATGCTGTGGGTTTTCATAGGCCTATGAGAGCTAAACTTTGTAACAAAGCTGGCCTTTGAGTAACTCAGCCTGCATCTAAGACTACACCTGTCTTATTTTACATACTTTATAGGAGAAAACTGCCAACTTAGCTTTGTACCTGGGCTACAACTAGCGTACATATGTGGGCTTATTCTGCCTTTTATTTGCATCTCTACTGCAGATGTTATTCCATATCATTCCTTCCAGGTTAGAGTTCTCCTTGCTCTATAATAAAACATTTCAATTTTTCTACTTCTCAGACCAAATTTTTTCTGTAGTAACTACACTGAAGTCAAATCAGCAAAGATTGTGGCTTGAGTTCTGTTAAAAGCCTAATTCTTGACCCATCTCCAATTTCACCATATGTCATAAATATAAAGGGAAGGGTAAACCCCTTTGAAATCCCTCCTGGCCAGGGGAAAGCTCCTCTCACCTGTAAAGGGTTAAGAAGCTAAAGGTAACCTCGCTGGCACCTGACCAAAATGGCCAATGAGGAGACAAGATACTTTCAAAAGCTGGGAGGAGGGAGAGAAACAAAGGGTCTGTGTGTCTGTCTATATGCTGGTCTTTGTCGGGGGTGGACCAGGAATGGAGTCTTAGAACTTTTAGTAAGTAATCTAGCTAGGTATGTGTTAGATTATGATTTCTTTGAATGGCTGAGAAAAGAATTGTGCTGAATAGAATAACTATTTCTGTCTGTGTATCTTTTTTGTAACTTAAGGTTTTGCCTAGAGGGGTTCTCTATGCTTTTTTAATCTAATTACCCTGTAAGAAATCTACCATCCTGATTTTACAGGGGGGATTTCTTTATTTCTATTTACTTCTATTTTTATTAAAAGTCTTCTTGTAAGAAACTGAGTGCTTTTTCATTGTTCTCAGATCCAAGGGTTTGGGTCTGTGGTCACCTATGCAAATTGGTGAGGCTTTTTATCTGACATTTCCCAGGAAAGGGGGGGTGCAAGTGTTGGGAGGATTGTTCATTGTTCTTAAGATCCAAGGGTCTGGGTCTGTAGTCACCTAGGCAAATTGGTGAGGCTTTTTACCAAACCTTGTC
Organism: Lepidochelys olivacea; assembly: GCF_965140295.1. NCBI lineage: Eukaryota > Metazoa > Chordata > Testudines > Cheloniidae > Lepidochelys > Lepidochelys olivacea. Next base: position 176,767,493 of record NC_140411.1, read on the forward strand.
CAGGAAGTGGGGTGCAAGGTTTTGGGAAGTATTTTGGGGGGAAAGACGCGTCCAAACAGCTCTTCCCCAGTAACCAGTATTAGTTTGGTGGGGGTAGCGGCCAGTCCAAGGACAACGGGTGTAATATTTTGTACCTTGGGGAAGTTTTGACCTAAGCTGGTAAAGATAAGCTTAGGAGGTTTTTCATGCAGGTCCCCACACCTGTACCCTAGAGTTCAGAGTGGGGGAGGAACCTTGACACCATAATTAAACCAACATGCATGGAGTTTCTCAAGCATAAGGATGTGCTGAAGGGGAGTGAAGTGGCACTTGAGATATATGTGTATACAGGGCCATCCTTAGGCATATGAAGCATACACGGCTGCGTAGGGCACCCAAAAATTTGGGGCACCATTCCCCTCGCTGGCCGCAGCTGGAATCCTCTCTTCTCCAGCCCCTCCCCTACGCTGGGCCTGCCGGCTTCTCTCCAACCCTGCCCCCTCCCTCACTCGTTCCTCAGCTGAGGGCTCCATCCTCCAGCTCTACTGCCCCAGCCCCGGGGAGCCCAGAGCGGCGCGGCCAGTCACTGGTGGAGAGGCAGCCCAGCCCACCACCGCCCGGAGTGGAGTCCCTCCCTGGACCCTGCCTGCCTGCGTCACTTGGTCTCCAGCGGGGGCCAGGACTGGGCCGGGACAGGAGGAGCGAAACTTCCACATGAGTCAATGGGAGAAGCTGGGCCGAGCAGGGGAGGGAAGAAGGGAGGGGGGAACTTAGAGTGAAAGTGTGCTCACTGTCTCTCACACTTCCCTGGCGCACGAGTGCACACACACACACAAACACTTTGTCTCTCTCTCACACACCCACACAGACTGGCTCTCACACCCACATACACTCTGCCTCTCACGAGTCACAATCCCCAAAAAGAAAAGGAGGACTTGTGGCACCTTAGAGACTAACCAATTTATTTGAGCAGAAGCTTTCGTGAGCTACAGCTCACTTTAATCGTGAGCTGTAGCTCACGAAAGCTTCTGCTCAAATAAATTGGTTAGTCTCTAAGGTGCCACAAGTCCTCCTTTTCTTTTTGCGAATACAGACTAACACGGCTGTTACTCTGAATCCCCAAATACAGATTGTCACACACACACACACAGTCTCACACTCCCCAACACGCACTCTGTCACCCAGTCCCCCCCACACAGTCACACACACTGTCTCTCTCTCTGTCTTCCTCGCACACACTGGCTCTCTCTCTCTCACACACACACACACACACACTTGTATTATTATTATTGTTGTTGTTATTACTGCTTGGTACTTCCTGTCAAAATGCTTGTGGTGAGCCAGGAGTGGCTAGGGACTGCAGGAGGGCAGTGGGCTCTGGCAAGATGCAGCCCCATGTGACAACATGAAGCCTGCCTTGAGCCACTGCTGCAGCGTCTGCTGCGTACGAAGCTCAGTATGTGTCAGCAATGAGGGGCGTTCTGGGGGTCCACGGGCGGGGGTGGTGGCTGTGCCCCCTCGACACACTGGGGTCAGCGGAGCGGCTGGGGACCGCCTTCAGTGGAGCACAGGGGCACCCGTTTAATAATACTGCGTAAGGCCCCATAAATCCTAAGGACGGCCCTGTGTGTGTATAGCCTAATCTCGTCACTTCCCCAGAGTTATGATATAGTGGTCTGCAAGGGTTCAGCCCCCAGATCAGTTACAGTAGAAAAGCTGTCATCAGAATGAGCACCCTGAGATACACAGCTGGGACAACTCTGCTCTTTCTGTAATTAGCCGAGCAAAAATACACACACTCAGTATAGCAAACAATAGAAAGATAATGCCAAACATCCAGGGCTTGCATTCCTTACAGCATCCTTTGCTGGGATACCTGAGAGTCAGTGTGTTGTCATCGCATGGCATTTTCGACCGCACCCACAGCAGGAAACATCTTTTATATTGTGTTATGCTAACACCTACTTTATCTTATGTATTTTCAGAATGGGTTCAACCCCTTTTCCTTAACTGTAGTTCCATACCCCACTTCTTTTGAGGGTTCCCTCTACTAATTGGTTTATTACCCACTTACTTCACAATCATTACCATATACGTCAATTAGTTGCCATAGCATTTCTGTGGTCAATGCTTGTGAGTTTCAGTTATACATATTCCTTTAACTTATCTTAAAATATCAGTAATCCATGTCTGAGATTTCTTGCTTCATACCAGTCAACTGACTTGTTACTCTTGTTTATCACTATACTTCATCTTGTGACAGGGGTCACTTGCCTGTCAGTTGCTTATGTCAGACCCAGACCTTGATTCGTTACGTCAAGCATAACTAATAACAACAACTTTACAGGCCTCAGGCATGTTGGTCCTCGTAGTTGTGTTACAGCTTCAATCAGTGCTTGAAACTTAACATATATATGAATATGGATGGCTATGTGTGTCTGAAAAATCTGAGCCAGATTTGCTGCCAAGGAAGAGGGTAAAAATAGCTTTGCAATCCCCCAATCCTGTAGCCTTCCCAACACTGGTTCACTCTGGCACTGGTTGACTCCCCAGATCTGATTGCCAGCAGCCTCAGCAGTTAGAGATCAGCCAGGCATAAAGTAGACATGGCCACCATCCCCTACACTGATGGCACGAAAGGGAAAGGCCAAGGAACTGCTACAGAAGCTCAGTGCTACATAAGAATTTCCCTATTGTGGCAAACTTCTCCAATGGCCAGCTACGTTAGCATTAGTGAAATTTGGGGCCCATAAAGTAACCTAAAGCTGCCCCGCCATGCTGGAGGATCTGGCCCAATGTGTTTTATATTTTTTAATAGATTTGAAATGTTTTTGTTATAAATGTAAAAAATGGTTCTATTTGTTTTTTAAAAAAACTGGTGCATTTAACTATTTTATAAAGTTTGCTGAGTTAATTTTGAAATTATTCCATAGATTTTTAGAGTCTCCAGGAACTACAGTCAGGTAGACAAGTGGTTGTAAGATGTCTTAAGGTAACTTCTTTGAAGCCCTTACTTAAAGATGGGTCATGCACAGACTTTAAGAGTTTACCCAATCCAGAGAGAGGAGAGTGGACCTTGAAAACAATATACTGCATTGATAACAATCTTGGAAAAATACACAGCTATCTGTGACACTTATCAAAGCACTTTTGATGATCAGTTCCATTCTAAGTCTGCTTGTCATAGACGTATTTGCTTAAAGTAGTACTTAATTTATATTGATTCTGCAAGATACCAGAGAACAAGGGCAGAGTTAAGGGTGTTTGTTTGCATTTTCATACTTTCAAACATATGAGATTATTTTAAGAGTAACAGTTTATTTTTTAATTAATTTCTAATGCCCCATTTTTCAAAAATTGCAAGAAGCAAGATTACTAAATTGGGGGTTGATTTGGGGTTGGTTTTTTTTGGCATGACTAACTTTTAGTAAATCTCTCTTTTTACAGTGATAGTTAATAGTACAGAATAAACGTAGTGGTGCCTATAACTGTTAACTATCCTGCACCAAAGCAAAATATATAAATGGAAGCCTGAATATCTGAAACAGGAATAAACGTGTTAAACTTAATAAGCTTCCAATGAACCAGAAGGTAAAATACAGTATTATAACTCCACATGATGAAAAAAATGCTTTGCCTGTGTACACACAGTATTCATTTCTATTATACTTCTCATATATTAGACCTTTTTAATTCAGTCTTGTCTTTAACCCTCCTTCAGAATAAGACTTTCAAAACTTTTCAGCTCATTCATGGGATTAACTCCAAATACTCATTCATACCTCTAAAGCTGCAAAAGAGCCTGTTGTAATCTGAACAAACAAGCAGTAAGAGAATTTCATGAATTGCTCCGTTAATTGTAGTCTGACACAGTATTTTAATTACTTGCAAAAAAATTATATCTTTATTTGTCCTTTTATTTTCTTCTGTATACATTGCCAAATTCAACTATTCTCTATCTTCAGAAAAGTGCTTCTGTTGTTAAAAAGTCATGCTTTTAATTTTTATTACTAAACAATGTTTATATTAACTGTCATAGCTAATAGAGGCATGGCAGAAAATGAAAATGAAGCAATGTAAAAAAAATACATATTTGGTAGTTCTAGCAATGCTAGTATTATCTTCTTTTTTGTTTCTTCGAATTCTCCTTTCCATATACAATCACAACAGCCAGCAATGTAGAAGACTTACTCTACAATATCAACTAGCATGTCTCCTTGAAGGATATATTAAACACAGAGATGGGCAAGATTTGATTCATAGATACTAAGGTCAGAAGAGACCATTATGGTCATCTAGTCTGACCTGCTGCACAAGGCAGGCCACAGAATCTCACCCACCCCACTCCTGCGATAAACCTCTCACCTATCTCTGAGCTATTCAAGTCCTCAAATCATGGTTTAAAGACTTCAAGGAGCAGAGAATCCTCCAGCAAGTGACCCGTGCCCCATGCTACAGAGGAAGGCGGAAAACCTCCAGGACCTCTTCCAATCTGCTCTGGAGGAAAATTCCTTTCCAACCCCAAAATGGTGATCAGCTGAACCCTGAGCATATGGGCAAGATTCACCAGCCAGATACCCAGGAAAGAATTCTTTGTAGTAACTTTCAGATCCCACCTCATCTAACATCCCATCACAGGCCATTGTTTTTCATTTTAGAAAATACTAATTCTCATATGTATCAAGGAGGTTTATCCTGACTCCCTCTTCAGGTTGAGTCACTTAACCACTCTATCTGATTCCCCATATTCTAAAAATATTGATGCAGGGTCCTGCACTTAGGACGGAAGAACCCAATGCACAGCTACAGACTAGGGACCGAATGGCTAGGCAGCAGTTCTGCGGAAAAGGACCTAGGGGTGACAGTGGACGAGAAGCTGGATATGAGTCAGCAGTGTGCCCTTGTTGCCAAGAAGGCCAATGGCATTTTGGGATGTATAAGTAGGGGCATAGCGAGCAGATCGAGGGACGTGATCGTCCCCCTCTATTCGACATTAGTGAGGCCTCATCTGGAGTACTGTGTCCAGTTTTGGGCCCCACACTACAAGAAGGATGTGGATAAATTGGAGAGAGTCCAGCGAAGGGCAACAAAAATGATTAGGGGTCTGGAACACATGACTTATGAGGAGAGGCTGAGGGAACTGGGATTGTTTAGTCTGCGGAAGAGAAGAATGAGGGGGGATTTGATAGCTGCTTTCAACTACTTGAGAGGTGGTTCCAGAGAGGATGGTTCTAGACTATTCTCAGTGGTAGAAGAGGACAGGACAAGGAGTAATGGTCTCAAGTTGCAGTGGGGGAGGTTTAGGTTGGATATTAGGAAAAACTTTTTCACTAGGAGGGTGGTGAAACACTGGAATGCGTTACCTAGGGAGGTGATAGAATCTCCTTCCTTATAAGTTTTTAAGGTCAGGCTTGACAAAGCCCTGGCTGGGATGATTTAATTGGGGATTGGTCCTGCTTTGAGCAGGGGGTTGGACTAGATGACCTCCTGAGGTCCCTTCCAACCCTGATATTCTATGATTCTATGAATACCTCCCTACTTCACAGGGTGTTGGGAGGGTTAATTAGGTATGTTTCAAAGAGCTTTGAAGATTAAAAGTACTATGTAACTCCTAACAATAATTAATAAATAATGAGTTCTTTCTAATGCTCCTTATTGACAAAACAGGGGCTTAATGTGTTGAGGCCTTCAACCTCCACTTTGTTAAATAAGGTTGGAAGCAACCATACAGGCTAGGTTAACAAACACTATATATCTGTTGTTGTTAATCACATTTGTTACGGTAGTGTCTATGGACCAAACAACAAGGGGTCCCCATTGTGGTAGGCACTGTACAAACACAGAGTAGATGATGTTCCCTACCTCTAAGAGTTTACAATCTAAATAATTGTTCTGACCTGCCTTAAATCACTGGGCAAATTAATCTCTAATTGAACATGATTGTCTTCAGTGGTGATGCACCAGGGAATTTGGCCCTGTATCTATAGCTCACTACGTTGTCATATCACTGATTTGAGGAAAGGTAGTAAAGAGCACTAACATTACTGTAGTACTATCTGTATAAAGGAACTCAACGGGGGGAGGAGCTCTGACAACACCAGGGAGCAAAACTTTATTCTTTGTGTACACACCTAATTATTGTTAAATGACATAATCCAAGTCTCTTTGGGTACAGTTCTATTTTCATAGTTCACTTTGACTAGCACCTTATTATACCAATAGTCCCATTGTGCATAGTCCTATTGAAATTAGAGAGCTTAAACTTATGGTCATCAACTTCAGTGGCAAATCTCCATTGACTTTAATGGTGCAGGAGCAGAGTAAGATACTACTCAGAGCTAGTAAGGATGGCAGAATTGATCTCTTAAGTGCATGTATGAAGAAATGAGTATTTAAAATGTAGGCAAATTCCTGATCTGTATTTTATTTTAAAGGGTGTTATTGAGTCCAAAAATCCTACTTGTGGGAGGGAGAAGATATATTTTCCTTTATAAACCATTCACCCTTTTAATCTTATGGGGCCAAATTCTGTATTTGCTATGCTCTGCTACTTCCACTACATATGGAAGTTACTTATATGTATCCAAGAGAAAGATAATCTTTATCCTCCCAAGTAATCTGAATTCATCATTTAATAATTGTTCAAAAAGTAAATGATGGTGTGCAGTATTAAAGTTCTGTCCTACTCTAAAAAGTGACTATAAAAAGAGACCTGAAGGTTGATATTTATTTTCTTTCAGTGACATTCATGTCAAATTCACTACATTTAAAAATAAAATATTGGCTTTTCTAACCTTTAACTATGCTAATTTACACCAGATGAGGATCTAGCCCTCGGAGTTTATTTGTATTGTGCATTCCTGTTGGTTTAAAAATACTATTAAAACATTTTTGTTAATCCTCACGAAAGAAATATTTCACAGCTCTTACTTCCCAGCTGTGGAATATTGCCATCTATTGCCATCCGATTATAAACTAGACCGTATTGTTTGTTGTTAAAGAGGTTTTGGTTATATCCACAAAGACTAACTTCACACCAACTTCTGTCTCCTATTTGACCCTTCAGCCTTTCCCTTTGTGTTCATCCAGCACAGCCTGATCACAGTTCAGCTCAATGGGAGAGGAAACCCTTGTCCAGGCCCCTTACTGAGGGCTAAACTTCACAGGGAAATTTACCAGCACTAACATAAGCGGTATAGTTATATGGGCATAACTCCAGTACTGGCACTTTTTCAGAATAACAGCGGCCTTGTTTCAGTTCAGGGTAATTCAAAGTGTATTAAGTCAAAAAAGGCTATGGCTATTCCAGATAAGAGTGTCCACTTGTGATGAATGTGGGAATTTTGTTAATATTTTTATGATCTCTATATGCACCTCAGTTTCCCTGTTCACTTTTGTGCAGTTGTATGTAGAGTGTATAAAGGAATGGGGGCTGGGAGGATGTCACATAGCCTAAGTTCAGAAACAGACTCCTTAACAAGAGCTGGCTGGAATCAACACACGTGAACGGAGAATCAGGAAGGTACAACCTCCTAGAGGCCAGGGTTGTAATGGGCATGCTCTGTCCCCGCCCTCTGATGCTCAGAAACCTCTCATACTGGGTGGCATCTCCACATTAATTATTTATTTTTCCATCAATGACAATGCCACCAACACAGCCTTGTGCAGCCAAGTATTTACTGTGATTTCTTGTCCTTTCCGACTGGAGCAGAGGGCAACAGAAAGCTCCCTCCCTTGGGCTCTCAGAGCACAGGCAGCTCAGCTAACCCAGTCCTCTCTCCTTTACTTCCTCCCTCCATCTTCTTTTATAGTCCTCAGCTGATGGCTAATTAGTTCATCAGCCCCCAGACTGATCAGCTAATTAGCCACATATACCCCAGGAACTAATTGGTGCCTAAGTGATGAGAGAGTTGGCTTACTTGTCAGCCTCCAGCACTCTGTCACAAGGACATTAACACTTTTCTACAGGGCTGGCCAAAAGCAGCCAACTTCCTCCAACATTGGGCAGGCAGGCAGATGGAGGAAGACCACAGCTGGCAACAACAACAAAAAACAGATTAGTGTTAAGGTTACTGCTGTGAACAGAGCAGGGACACAGGATAGAACAGGCAGAGGACTTGGATCTCAGCAGGGCATGGCATCTTGGTCCATGGCTCCCGCCAGTATGGACTCTGCCTGTAGCTTATCTTTCCCATACTATTCTAAGGACTCTCCAGTGTGGTCTTCCAGGGAACTAATACTACCTTGTTTTGAAAAGACTGCCTTGCCTCACTGCAGATTCTCACTGTTTGTATTACTCCCCGAGGGGGTAAAAAGTCTCTAAGCAGGAGTCTGAGGGGAGGTCTACACTTAAAAAGCTGCAGAGTTGCAGGTGCGCCACACTAGCACTTTGGCGAAGACACTACTATGCTAACGGGAGGGCTTTTCCCATCGGCAGAGTTAATCCACCTCCGTGAGCAGCTGTAGCTATGTCAACAGGAGAAGCGCTCTCGTCCCCATAGCGCTGTCGACACCGGTTTAGGTCGGTATAATTGCATTGCTCAGGGCTGTGGACTTTTCACACCTCTGAGCGATATAGTTATACTGATGTAAGTTCATATTTTCACATTTAATTACAGGAAGCCATTAGGACAAAATCTAAAGTTGTGTCCACTTTGACTGCCGTCCTAATGGATTCCTATACATAAATAGCACATCTCTAGGATCCTGAAGGTTTCTAAATATCTTCAGTAATATCTACTGTTATGGGAAACTGGCACTTTTTTCACTTAGCTTCAGTCTATGTGTACTTCAAAGGTATCTATCTACCTTTTTAAGTACAGTATCCACATCTAAAGCTAAAGCCGGTCCAAGTAGAGAGAAACTGGTGGTTATGAAAATAGACTTTAAAATCTGGATTCAGCCAGACTCTAAGAAGATGTAAAGGTTGGGGATTTTTTGTTAGGTGGTGGGTTTTTTTTCAGACTCACTAAATTATTTCTGCCAAGTGATAAGTGACTGCCTTAATCATTGTGCCAAGAATTCCTACCATTACACTGCTCAATCTGTGGCTCTCTTCCCTAATGCCCCAGAAGAAAACCTTAACCTAGCAGCTCCCAGTCCTTCCCCCACCTCCTTCCCAGTCCTTTGTTTATTGTCATTCCTTATTGTAGTGTAATGGTGGACATGATGCTGTGAATGCCCACAGTTTCCAATGATGCCAATCGGAGTTGAGGGCATGCAGCAACTTGTAGGATTGGATCCTTTACTTGTATATAAATCCTTCTGGATTCTGCTGTGTAAATCATACCAGCAGGACACAAATCAAGTAGACACACTGTACTTCATCCATTAACACCATCCTAACTAGCTACCCCTACTGACTATACTCTGCCATCCTTCTCAACTTGAATAATACTGGGTTGCATGTATTATTTTTCCTGTGCCCCACACTTGGGGGCTGCTTCTCCTTGCTGCCATGCCCAACGGGTATAGAACAATGTATGTACAGGAGTTCTGAAAAGCAATTTTATTCTCAGTCTTTTCTCTAGTGTCACTCTGTTACAACAAAAAATAGTTTGAGGACCATTTTTCCATATAGGATAATGGGTTTAGCACCCCTTAGGGTGATGCTGGAGCCTGGTTTAGAACCCATGCTTGAACATGAGGAAAGACAAAGGTTATTAACTCTTTGGCATATTAAATCCAAAAAAAAAGAAGCTTCAGGATCTGATTAATTGTGGATTTTGTTTTACCCTGGGTTTTGGCTCCTGTTTATGCCTTGCTTGTAAAAAAATATTTGGCAACCCTGGATCTAGCATATTGCACAAATGTTCAATTATTTTTGAGCTAGTTCTTCTTAGAGAAGCTTTTCAACCCTTCCAAGTGATGATGTCAGGCAATTTTATAAAATATGGGCCCCACTTACATTAAATTTGTCAACATCTAAAGTAGATAAGTGTCAGTGCTGGCAGGAGATGTACCCTTTTCCTGGAAGAGTATTTTATAGTTCTAAAAAAAAAACTGAAAAAGGGGAAGTGTGAAAAGAAAATGAATGTGGAGAAGAAAGAGTAAAGATACTATGGGTACACCTGTGAAACCAAAGAAAAACTCACTGGCCCAGGGGTAGAGGTGGGTGGAGGCATTGGTGGGTTGTTTTAACAGGAGCAGGAGGGGTTCCTTCCACCAGGGGCTCACGGGCCTGCATTGACATTTCAGCTTGCTCAGCATTTCAGAAGTGACAGTTCCAAAAATGATGTTTTAGCCCAGTTAAGCAATTAGGCCCTGATCCATTCAGATACTCTATTCAGGCAGATTTCTGCACCCACATAGAGCCCCATTGAAGCCCCAGGAGTAATTTACAGGATAGGAGCTTTAAATTTATGAAAGGTCTGGGTTGTTGTTTTTTTTCCCCCCTTTAAGTTATACACAGTTCTAAAAATATATATATAAGCATGGAGAAAATGAGTCAGACTTTTTTTGTATCATTTGTATTTATTATTCATATATACTTAAATCACAGGCCATGGAGTATCTGGTTTTAAACTCCAAATATTTGGAAATATACTCACACACACTCCCCAAATGTCTTGTATTTAGATTTTATAGGATGCTTCTTTATTACTGTCAAGGTTCCTCCCCCACTCTGAATTCTAGGGTACAGATGTGGGAACCTGCATGAAAAACCTCCTAAGCTTATCTTTACCAGCTTAGGTCAAAACTTCCCCAAGGTACAAAATATTCCACCCTTTGTCCTTGGATTGGCCGCTACCCCCACCAAACTAATACTGGTTACTGGGGAAGAGCTGTTTGGACGCGCCTTTCCCCCCAAAATACTTCCCAAAACCTTGCACCCCACTTCCTGGACAAGGTTTGGTAAAAAGCCTCACCAATCTGCCTAGGTGACTACAGACCCAGACCCTTGGATCTTAAGAACAATGAACAATCCTCCCTACACTTGCACCCCCCCTTTCCTGGGAAATGTTGGATAAAAAGCCTCACCAATTTGCATAGGTGACCACAAACCCAAACCCTTGGATCTGAGAACAATGAAAAAGCATTCAGTTTTCTTACAAGACGACTTTTAATAAAAATAGAAGTAAATAGAAATAAAGAAATCCCCCCTGTAAAATCAGGATGGTAGATACCTTGCAGGGTAATTAGATTCAAAAACATAGAGAACCCCTCTCGGCAAAACCTTAAGTTACAAAAAAGATACACAGACAGAAATAGTTATTCTATTCAGCACAGTTCTTTTCTCAGCCATTTAAAGAAATCATAATCTAACACGTACCTAGCTAGATTACTTACTAAAAGTTCTAAGACTCCATTCCTGGTCTATCCCCAGCAAAAACCAGCATATAGACAGACACACAGACCCTTTGTTTCTCTCCCTCCTCCCAGCTTTTGAAAGTATCCTGTCTCCTCATTGGTCATTTTGGTCAGGTGCCAGCGAGGTTACCTTTAGCTTCTTAACCCTTTACAGGTGAGAGGAGCTTTCCCCTGGCCAGGAGGGATTTCAAAGGGGTTTACCCTTCCCTTTATATTTATGACACGCCCCCCCAATCTTAGCTAGGGTGAAACACCACTGGCTGGGATTTCTTCCTGGAACTCTAGGAAAACAGAGTTAATAAGACACATGCATCTCTAAATATACTACCAAGTACATAAAGACTAACAATATTTTCTACATCTCAAGGACGATTTTAACCAGTTGATTCTGGGAAACTTTCACGGGAGAGTGCATCAGCCACTTTGTTTGAAGCTCCTGAGATGTGTTGGATGTCGAAATCAAAATCTTGGAGAGCTAAACTCCGCCGAAGAAGTTTTTTGTTAGTTTCTTTGACGGTGTGAAGCCACTTCAGTGCAGCATGGTCGGTTTGCAGGTGGAAACGCCGTCCCCAAACATATGGGCGTAGCTTTTCCAGAGCGTAGACAATGGCGTAACATTCTTTTTCAGTGACTGACCAGTTGCTTTCCCTCTCAGACAGTTTTTTGCTGAGAAACACTACAGGGTGAAATTCTTGATCAGGTCCTTTCTGCATTGAAACTTCTCCCACACAACGCTCGGACGCATCTGTGGTTACTAGGAATGGTTTGTCAAAGTCTGGGGCCCGTAGTACAGGGTCAGACATGAGTGTCGCTTTAAACTTGTTAAAGGCCTTCTGACACTTTCCGGTCCACTGAACAGCATTTGGCTGTTTCTTTTTGGTTAGGTCTGTCAGTGGGGCAGCGATTTGGCGGTAGTGCGGTACAAATCGTCTGTAATAACCGGCCAAGCCTAAGAAGGATTGAACCTGTTTCTTTGACTTTGGGACAGGCCACTTTTGGATAGCATCCACTTTGGCCTGTAGGGGGCTGATAGTTCCTTGACCCACCTGGTGTCCAAGGTAAGTCACTCTGTTTAGGCCTATTTGACACTTCTTAGCCTTAACAGTTAGTCCTGCCTCCCTTATGCACTCAAGGACTTTTTGTAGATGTTCCAGGTGGTCTGCCCAGGAATCCGAAAATATGGCCACATCGTCAAGGTAGGCGACTGCATATTCTCCTAATCCCGCTAGGAGACCATCTACAAGTCTTTGGAAGGTGGCGGGTGCATTTCGCAGCCCGAAAGGGAGTACATTAAATTCATACAGCCCGAGATGTGTGGTGAAGGCTGACCTTTCCTTGGCAGATTCATCTAGCGGTACCTGCCAGTACCCCTTGGTTAAGTCCCAGGTAGAGATGAACTGGGCCCGTCCCAGTTTCTCTAATAGTTCATCTGTGCGTGGCATTGGATAGTTGTCTGGGCGAGTTATAGCATTTAGCTTACGGTAGTCCACGCAAAAACGTATTTCCCCATCTGGTTTGGGAACTAGAACCACTGGAGATGCCCATGCACTTTCAGAGGGGCGGATTACACCCATCTGTAACATATCCTGGATCTCCCATTCTATAGCAGTTTTAGCTTGAGGAGACACCCGGTAAGGTTGGACCCTAATTGGGTGAGCATTACCTGTGTCAATGGAGTGGTATACCCGTTCAGTCAGGCCTGGGGTGGCTGAGAACGTTGGCGCGTAGCTAGTGCACAGCTCCTGGATCTGCTGTTGCTGCATACGCCCAAGGGTCATGGAGAGGTTCACCTCTTCCACACCACCAGCACATTTCCCTTCGTAGTAGACCCCTTCAGGCCACTCAGCGTCGTCTCCTCCCTGGGCTGTAAACTGACAAACCTTTAATTCTCTGGAATAAAAGGGCTTTAGAGAATTAATATGGTACACCTTAGGCTTTTGGTTGGAGGTGGGGAATGCTATGAAATAATTAACAGCTCCCAGGTGCTCCCGGACCGTGAATGGCCCTTCCCACGATGCTTCCATTTTATGGGCCTGGAGCGCCTTTAAGACCATGACCTGGTCTCCTACTTTGAAGGAACGCTCTCTGGCATGTTTATCATACCAGGCTTTTTGCTCTTTTTGAGCATCCTGTAAGTTTTCTCTAGCAAGGGCTAAAGAGGTTCGGAGGGTGTTTTGTAGGTTGGTTACAAAGTCCAGAATGTTAGTTCCTGGAGACGGTGTAAATCCCTCCCATTGCTGCTTCACCAACTGCAATGGCCCCTTAACCTCATGGCCATATACAAGTTCAAATGGGGAAAACCCTAAACTGGGATGTGGTACAGCTCTGTAGGCAAAGAGCAACTGCTGCAACACTAGGTCCCAATCATTGGAGTGCTCATTTACGAATTTAAGTATCATGGCCCCAAAGTTCCATTAAACTTCTCCACCATGCCATTTGTTTGATGGTGGTAAGGAGTGGCAACCAAGTGATTTACCCCATGAGCTTCCCAAAGGTTTTTCATAGTTCCTGCCAGGAAATTAGTCCCTGCATCTGTGAGGATGTCAGAGGGGCAACCTACCCTGGCAAAAATGTCTGCTAGTGCCTGGCACACACTTTTAGCCCTGGTGTTGCTTAGAGCTACTGCTTCCGGCCATCGGGTGGCAAAATCCATGAAAGTCAGTATGTACTGCTTTCCTCTGGGTGTCTTTTTCGGAAAAGGACCCAGAATATCCACAGCTACTCACTGAAATGGAACTTCAATGATGGGGAGTGGCTGGAGAGGGGCTTTGACCTGGTCTTGGGGTTTTCCCACTCTTTGGCACACCTCACAAGACTGGACATAGGTAGAAACATCCTTGCCCATTCCCTCCCAGTGGAATGACCCCCCCAAACGGTCTTTGGTCCTGTTCACCCCAGCATGGTGTAGCCAGACAGCCAGCCCCGCCCCCCCCCCTCAGACCAGCATTGCTGGAAACACAGGAGGAAGCCGGAACAGGGCACTTAACATATATTCCAGCACAGCCTTTGAAGCTGTGAAAGCACAGGTGTGCTGCTACAATGTGCCTCTGGGAACAGATACAACGATTAAGCTCACAGCAGGCAGAGGCCCTGTGACAGACATGGCTCTTAGCCCCTACTAAATAGCGTGATGCACACACACCAACATCCTAGGTGGGAAAATATTTACCCTGATAAAAGAAATGTCCAGTAGTCGAAACTTATTGTTTCTCTCCTTTGCAAGTGTAAACTACTCTTGCGAAAGCTGGCGTCACCCAGACAGACCAGCCTCAATTTGGCATAAGAAAGGAGAAAGAGAATAAAGGAGTACAGAGGTATAAGTAGGGGACCTACAGCACCATGATTTTTGAGTGCTTTTCACTATCTATCTGCTGGTCAGATAAGTGACAGCCTCCCAAGGCTTCTGCAGCTAAGAGGGTCCCTACGCATTGTCCCTTATTCGTCTTTCCGCGGAATTGAGTGACCGATCCTGGCTTGGCACCGCTGGAATCGAGAGATGCAAGGAGGGTAAGAAGCACCCACACCTGATCTCCTATCTTTAGTGTACACATATTTTGAAATAGAGCTCTATACTTTGTTTTCTTTCTTTGGGATTGTGGCTTCAGTTTTGTAACTTGTTTGTGTGTGTAACATCTCTACATTTAAATAAGTAGGCACTAGCAATTTTGTAACCACATGATTAGAATCTAGCTTAATAAATTTTGGTAACCATTTATGCATAAGCCTGACTTGTTTTCTCTGGTTTACTGTAAAGCAGCCAACACAATTAAAGAACCTCAGCCGTTTTGGCTCTAAAGCCTGGCCATTAGGTGAGAGTACTAAGAGCCTAGCGTTGAGTTGTGCCGCCTCCATGGGGCAAACTCTTGGGGTACCTGTCAGTCAATCCTGGCTGCCCGCTGCGAAGGAGCTCTGAGCTCTAGCAGTTAAAGTCACGGGTGTGGAGAGGCTCTTAGTGCTGCCATTGGGGCACCTGTCAGTCAGTATTGACTGCCCGCTGCGAAGGAGCTCTGAGCTCTAGCAGTTAAAGTCACGGGTGGTTAGGACCTTGGGGCATCCGTCAGCCTAGCCCGGGCTGCCCGCCGCGAAGGGACAGTGCGTCCTAGCGGTTAAAGTCACGGATGGTATAAACGGGCATAGCTGGCACCTCACCAAACATCCTTGGCCGTCGGCTAACACATGGCCACTAGGGTGATCATGGGCTAAGCTCAAGAGCTTGGCCCAGTATTTAGTTGGAACTACCAACTGTCTCTGAGGATACCAGTCTTCCTGGTGTCCCCCAGAAAGAGTTTCCTTGTATAAAAGTCCTCTTTCTACAACAAACCTGGATCGATTAGAAGAGCTGAGAGGCGGTGGGTTGCTCCGTGCCGCCGTCCAAGCTCTCTGGAGGCTTTCATCTGCTTCCTGTTCGGTCTGGAACTGTTCCCTTGATGCTGGAGACATCAGTCCCTCATTGGATTGTGGACCTAGGCTTGGTCCCTCTGGAAGCGATATAGGGGATGGAGCTGTTTCTGTTGACTGTGAACCGCTCTCCGCTGGTGCACTATGTTGGGATTCAAGCTCCGGCTGAGCCTCTTGTGTAGGGTTATCGGCTGCTGCCAGTTCAGGTTCGGTGGGGCCCTCTGGTGTTGAGGTTGCAAGTACTGGATTCAGTGCTGACACTGGGTCTGGTGTTGGTTGTTCGGCTGGTTCCGGTTCTGGGACTGGTTCCGTCTGGGTCTCTGGGACTGGATCCACTACTGCTGTTGCAGACATTGGCCTGGGGTCCGGGTCCATCACCTCTGACTGGGTCCTGATAGAAGTTTCCGGAACAGAGGTAGGCCTCACTGCTTGTTTAGCCTGGTTGCGGGTGACCATTCCCACCCTCTTGGCCTGCTTCACATGATTGGCCAAGTCTTCCCCCAACAGCATGGGGATGGGATAATCATCATAGACTGCAAAAGTCCACGTTCCTGACCAGCCCTTGTACTGGACAGGCAACTTGGCTGTAGGCAAATCGAAAGAGTTGGACTTGAAGGGTTGAATCGTCACTTGGATCTCTGGGTTGATTAAATTGGGGTCCACTAAGGAAGCATAGATAGCTGACACTTGTGCTCCGGTGTCCCTCCACGCGGTGACCTTCTTCCCGCCCACACTCACAGTTTCCCTCCGCTCCAAGGGTATCTGGGAGGTATCTGGGCCTGCGGACCTCTGGTATGATTCCGGTGCAATGAACTGTAATCTGTTGGGGTTCTTGGGGCAGTTGGCCTTTACATGCCCCAGCTCGTTACATTTAAAACATCGTCCAGCTGACGGGTCACTGGGCCGAGGTGGGTTGCTGGAGAATGGAGTGGTGGGACGATAAAGGGTCTGGAGGGTTCTTTGGGAGGTAGGTGGGGCCTTGGGTGGCCCCCGGTAATACGGTGTGGTGTGTACTTCTGGTCTCCACTCCAAGTGCGACCAGTTTTCTTCTTCTCCGCCACCTCCACCCATCTGGCTCTAATCTCTCCTGACTCGATTACAGTTTTGGGCTTCCCATCTAGGATGTATCTTTCTATTTCCTCAGGAACCCCCTCTAAGAATTGTTCCATTTGCATTAGGAAGGGCAAATTTACTGAAGACTCACCACTTGCTCTTGATATCCAGGCATCCCAATGTTTCACAATGTGGTAGGCATATCGGGTAAATGACATGTCTGGTTTCCACCTTAGGGCTCTGAACCTCCAACAAGACTGCTCAGGTGTTATCCCCATTCTGACTCTCGCCTTGGATTTAAACAGTTCATACTTGTTCATGTGTTCTTTAGGCATTTCAGCTGCCACCTCAGCTAAGGGTCCACTGAGCTGCGGCCTCAGCTCTACCATATATTGGTTAGTAGAGATGTTGTACCCAAGGCAGGCCCTTTCGAAGTTTTCTAGGAAGGCCTCAGTATCATCGCCTGCCTTGTAGGTGGGGAACTTTCTGGGATGGGAAGTGGTACTTGGAGAAGGATTACTAGGGTTTGTTGGGATATTCTGCTGAGCCTTTATCTTCTCCATCACCTCCACATACTACTTCTCTTTTTCCTTCTCCTCCAGTTCTTTGTCCCTTGCTTCCATAGCTCTCCTGTGAGCAGCCGCTTGGTGTTGTTCTGCCTCCCTTTCTTGTTCCTTCTTCAGCCACATGAGTTCTCTCTGTCTTTCATGTTCCCTTTGTCTTTCCGGAGCCTTAAATCTGGCTAATTCCAGCTTGTGTCGAGCCGTGGATTTTGTCATTCTAACCTCTCTGTTTT
This sequence comes from Lepidochelys olivacea, assembly GCF_965140295.1. Taxonomy (NCBI): domain Eukaryota; kingdom Metazoa; phylum Chordata; order Testudines; family Cheloniidae; genus Lepidochelys; species Lepidochelys olivacea. Next base: position 176,785,029 of record NC_140411.1, read on the forward strand.
AACTAACTTTACACCCAAGGTTTAGAAATAAACAAAACTTGGCTGTAAAATTTTGCTGTGCTGGAACAGAATACCTATTCTCTGATAGTGATTGTCAGCCTACAGAAAAAGACAATTCCCTTGTCTCTGCTCTGGGCCCAAATCAAAGCAAAAAACCTCCAACTACTTGGAAACCTGCTTACCAGCCGCCCAACGGAAAAAAAAAATTCCTTTTCAAACCTGTGCTACTTGTAAAACAAAAAAATCAAAATCCTAAAAAAAAACCCTGCCACTTTTGTCTCCAGGCAAATGGGTAGAACACCCCCCCGCCCTATTTACTTTTAGGGGGAAAAAAAAAAAGAACCGCTGGTTTGGAAGACTGTGAATTTCCCTGCAGGAGTTAAGTACCCTGCCTCCAGGCAAAGAAAACCTGCAATTCACAAAGATAATCCCCTTTTGTTTCAGCTCTGGCTCCAAAGCAGAGAGAAAACAAGCTGCTTTTCCAGCAGCTCCAAAGGAAAAAAAAAATTCCTTTTTAAAATCTGTATTTCTAGTTCAAAAAATCTCAACTGGATCTCAAATTGATTTCAGGTTAATCCCACTATGCCACTAATACCACTATGCCACCATGTCAAGGTTCCTCCGCCACTCTGAACTCTAGGGTACAGATGTGGGGACCTGCATGAAAAACCTCTTAAGCTTATCTTTACCAGCTTAGGTCAAAACTTCCCCAAGGTACAAAATATTCCACCCTTTGTCCTTGGATTGGCCGCTACCCCCACCAAACTAATACTGGTTACTGGGGAAGAGCTGTTTGGACGCGTCTTTCCCCCCAAAATACTTCCCAAAACCTTGCACCCCACTTCCTGGACAAGGTTTGGTAAAAAGCCTCACCAATTTGCCTAGGTGACTACAGACCCAGACCCTTGGATCTTAAGAACAATGAACAATCCTCCCAAAACTTGCACCCCCCCTTTTCTGGGAAATGTTGGATAAAAAGCCTCACCAATTTGCACAGGTGACCACAGACCCAAACCCTTGGATCTGAGAACAATGAAAAAGCATTCAGTTTTCCTACAAGAAGACTTTTAATAAAAATAGTAGTAAATAGAAATAAAGAAATCCCCCCTGTAAAATCAGGATGGTAGATACCTTACAGGGTAATTAGATTCAAAAACATAGAGAACCCCTCTAGGCAAAACCTTAAGTTACAAAAAAGATACACAGACAGAAATAGTTATTCTATTCAGCACAGTTCTTTTCTCAGCCATTTAAAGAAATCATAATCTAACACGTACCTAGCTAGATTACTTACTAAAAGTTCTAAGACTCCATTCCTGGTCTATCCCCAGCAGAAACCAGCATATAGACAGACACACAGACCCTTTGTTTCTCTCCCTCCTCCCAGCTTTTGAAAGTATCTTGTCTCCTCATTGGTCATTTTGGTCAGGTGCCAGCGAGGTTACCTTTAGCTTCTTAACCCTTTACAGGTGAGAGGAGCTTTCCCCTGGCCAGGAGGGATTTCAAAGGGGTTTACCCTTCCCTTTATATTTATGACAATTACTATTTCATGTTATTTTATCATGCCAAAAAGAGGTTTAATTTAAGAACAAGAGAGCCATTGCAAAGAAACTAATGTTAATAGGAGCTTATCAGAGGTGCAGTTCAGTTTTACTTCTTTCTTTGTTTTCCAGTATGTTTAGAATATATGGTAGTAGATCATTCAGATTGACAATGATTCAATCTTCTAGGCTATTCATAATAAATAAACATTTTAAAGACCCCCCCAAAATGTATAATTCATTATAACATGATGTTGCTTTGTCCAGAGATATCTTGCATTTTATTTATTGCACTGAGATGCAATAACTAGCACTCCTTTATGCTTCAAAAAAATTTCCAAGCAGAATATTTGTTCCATATTATATTTTTACTAGCTCCTTTTTCCATGGACTGATGGGGAGAAAGAAGCTTGAATCAGAGGAAAGGGATTTGAAGCTCCTGTCAGAGGTCCTGATCCATCAAATCACTTAAGCATGTGCTTAACTTTGAGCATATGAATAGTTCCATTGACTTCAATAGGACTCATTGTGCTTCAAGTTATGCATATGTTTAAGTGTCCAATTCAGATCAGCATTTAGCATGTTCTTAAGTGCTTTCCTGAATCAGAAGGACTTAAGTATGTGTTTAAGTGTGTTCCAGGACAATTAAACTTTTCTGAATCAGGGCCTCAAGCATGGGATTAACTTTAAGAATGAATTTAAGTCCATCTCTTATTCAGCACAGCATTTAGACACATACTTAAATCCCTTAAAGTTAAGCATGTGTTAAAATGTTTTGCTGAATCTGAGCCTAAGTGATTTGCTGAGTCAGGGCCTGATCACCATTTTGTTGCGGAAAGATGAAATTCACTCTGGTGCAGACAGCCCATTCCTGACCCTCAGCATGATTAAAGCACTTCTCCACCACAGAACTTGTGAGAGAGGGCAATGTATTCCCCATCATGCAGGGTTTCTGTGCCATCCTCCATAGCGCATAATGGAGAGAGGGGCAGGTGGGAGGTAAGAGGCATCAGTACACCTGATCTATGTGGCTCGAGAACCTCCTATAAGTTTTGCAGATGGTCCAAAGTGTTCCAATCCACAGACTGTAGTAGTGGCCATGGAGGGTCTGTACCTCAGGCCTGAATCCTAACTCTGGATTGAGGGGTTGATTTCACTTCCCTACCCCCCACCACACTGCAGTAATAAGAGTAACAGCTCTCTATGCGAGTAATGTGCATTTCATTCTAATGGTGTATCAAATTAAATGAGCCCAGTTCCTTGCTCCATGGAGTTAATTGAGTTTTATATTTGCATTTTTTTTATTTCAATAGATTTTCAGATTCCCCCTTTTCTTCTCTTAATCTTTAATTATTCTTGGCTCTCTTCTTCCACTAACATTAAAGGTCCGCATTAATTTTTTTAATTATTTGGCTCATTTCCAAATGAAATAGTATTCATTCTATAGACCCTGTTCATTTTTCATAAAAGATGCTACACTGCAGCCCATTAACATTCTTTGGCCTGAAGATACATGTGGATTTCCTCTGTACGCACCTCTTATGGGAAACTCCACAAATGATGCTGTCAGCAGAAATAGACTCTCTTTGTACTCTACAGCAACATCTGTATGGGATGTGTTTCCAGCTCCATTTCTCATATCCCAGAGGCAGTCTGCATAAGCATCTCAGATAACCCTGGGCCTACGGCTACATCTGCCCTACGAGCTAAGGGTCTGAGTCCCAGCTCACGGAAACGTACTCATGGTAGTTCAATGAACGCTAGCACAATTATAAATAGTGGTGTTGCTGCAGTAACTTGGGCAGCAACACGGATTGGTTGTGCCGGCTACAAGCCTGCCTGAACTCCATGGGTATGTATGTCCTCCGCGTAGCTAAGCCCTCCTGCTGCTATCCATGCTACCCCAGCTACACTACTATATATACATGGGCAGCGTGTAATGGAGGCCAGGGGAGGCTAAGCCTCCGCAAACCTCCGCTAATGCTCCGCACCCCAGGGCCAGGCTGCAGTGGGGCTCAGAGCTCCTCTGGGTGGCTGGGGCTCAGGGCTCCTCCAGGCGGGCCGGGGCTCGGAGCGGCTAGGGCAGGTGGGACTGGGCTTGTGGCGCACGGGGCTGCTTGGCCGGGGCTCTTCCCGCCAGGGCGGTGGACTCGGGGCTCTTCTGGCCCTGGTGGGTGAGAGCGGGGAGAGGGAGGATTGGGGCATGGCCTCAAGTGGAAGGCGTGGGGCAGGGGGTTCGCCTCTCCCAACAGGGGGTTCACATGCCACCCATGTATATATACTCACACTAGTTCTCACAAAGCTAGTGCAAGTATGTGTATGTGAGCTGGTAATTCCATCTCTAGCTCGTAGCGTAGACGTAGTCCAAGACACAAGTATCAGAATCTCTGCCCACCATCAGAAGTCTGGACCTTCCCCATGTTCTTGACTATTTGGATCATTGTGGAAATACATGCTGGTGCAAACTCTAAATTTTCTGCAATAGTAGAAGGAATTCCAGGCAAATTTATAAGCAAAAATAAATCTGCAATCCGTGATGTCCATATAGCTAAAGATAAAAAGGTTTCCTTTTTCTTTCTTAGTTCAGTATCCTCCTACTAGATATGAATTTTATTTTGGGCTTTATTGTGCCTTTCAGTTTCACCAGCCCAGCAGAAGCCATGCCTCCTGGAGTATGAATAATGCCTTCTAGAGCCCCCTGAATTTGCAGTGAGAACAAGACATTACTTTTGTCTGTTTCATGGCCGGTCTTCTCTGTGCCCCTCCCCAACTCCATTAGGAGAGACATGTTCCTGTAGCCTATCAGGGTAGCCAAACTGTGGCTCATGAGCTGCATGTGGCTCTTTTACAGTTAAAGTGCGGCTTGCAAAGCCACCCCATACCTCACCCCACCCCATTCTCTGCCTACCAGACTGGGGGGAGGGGGAAGAGCTCAGGGCTTCTTCCTTGCAGTGGGGTGGTGGGACTAGGGGCTTCTTCTGCCCAGCAGGGAGGGGTGTCTCAGAGCTTCAGCCCCAAGACCTGCCTTCCCACAAAGCTGAATCCCTGAGCCCCAGTAGGCGCACTCCAGCTCTCAAACTTCTGAAGATTGTTGTGTGTGGCTTAGAGGGTCAGTAAGTTTGGCCACCCCTGCTCTACATGAATGAAATGGCTATTAATCTGATCAGGGACACAAAGCAAACCTTGTCTTCTCTCATTTGAATGCTATATATGCCCAAAATGGACCTATGTGTTTTAAGAGAGAGGGCTATGGAACAGTTTTCCATTGGAAACTGCATTTTCAGTAAAATGTTTCAAGGTAACTTGTTGATTTCAATGAAATGTTCAATGGAAAAGAATCTAAATGAATCATTTTAACTTTATCATTTGAATTCATGTCATTCTGACTTTTTATTAAGTTAAAATATTAATTTTAATATTTATATAAACTCAATATAATTGGCCAAGCAAAGAGAGGCCCTGGATGGCATTATTTTGTTTGTAATACACTTTGTTTGCTGGATGTAATGTTTTTTAATGCTGCATCTGATCAATTCCAAAATTTAAGAGACTGTTCTAGGCATCAACGGGAGAACCCTGTTGATTTTGGTGAAAATCAGAAAAACATCAGGGGGAACTAGGGGAGCCCCTGATCTCTGGTTAGCAGACCCATCGGTTTCAACCAGGTCTGCAATTGTCAATAGACCGAAGAACCAGATGGTGGCAGTCACTAACACTTTCCAGTATAACACACACACACACACACACACACACACATCAACCCTTGGCCTTTGGTGTAGTGCAGAATGAAGGGGCACACAGAGACCCTAGTATCTGAGGAAAATGGTATGGGGGAGGGAACATGGAGGATACATAAATCCAGGCATAAGGAAGGAAGTGGGGGAAGGGAGTGGGGGAAGTTGCAGGGCGTTCCTGAAATAGAGGTGGACAGGAGGGAGGCATACAGGGAGCTTGTAGGGGAATGGAGGGATGCAAGAAGCCCTTGGTGTGTGTAATGAGTTCGGCCTACAGAAGCAACAAAGTTTGTGACCCCTGCTATATATTACATGTAATAATGTATTGATAGTGCCTAGATGTTTAGACATTACCAAAATAAAATCCTTCAGTCGTTCCAAATAGAAATTTCTCAGGATTTTTGTTCTGTAAGAAATTTGGAATGAAAACAAATGTTGTAATGTTGCAATTTCCCTGAGAATGGAAATCCCGTTTTCCAGCCAGCTCCACATACAATAACATAGATCAGGGATCAGCAACCTTTGACACGTGGCCCACCAGGGTAAGCCCCCTGACGGGCTGGGCCAGTTTGTTTACCTGCCACATCCTCAGGTTCAGCCGATCTCAGTTCCCACGGGCTGCGGTTCACCATTCCAGGCCAATGGGGGCTGCGGGAAATGGCGGCCAGCACATCCCTTGGTCCACACCACTTCCCGCAGCCCCCATTGGCCTGGAACGGTGAACCATGGCTAATAAAGCCAATCTTTGAACCACAGGTTCTATTACAATGAGGGCAGATGTTTTCAGGCTCGGCAGGAGGCTATTGACCGTGACTGGGAGCCAGTCTCTCCTTCCTCCTGTGCCTCTTGTCCTCTTCAGCTTGTCGGAGAGCAAGTTCAAAATGCAGGGGACCATCACATAGGACTTCACTCCATTTTAAGCAATCCTGGGCAAGTGTCTCCCAAGCGTCAATGTCAATATTACACTTTTTTAGGTTATCCTGCAGCAAGTCCTTATAACGCTTCCTTTCTCCACCCACGTTACGGTGCCCTTCTTTCAGGTGAGAAAACAGGACCTGTTTTGGAAGGCGATGGTCTGGCACCCGGACAACGTGACCAGTCCAGCAGAATTGCTGATGGATGATCGTTGCCTCGATACTGGTGGTCTTTGCCTCTTCCAGAACACTAATATTAGTGTGCCTGTCTTCCCATTTGATCTTCAGAATCTTACAAAGGCAGCGTTGATGGTGCTTCTCAAGAACTTTCAAGTGGTGTCTATAGGTTGTCCAAGTTTTGGACCCATACAACGGTGTTGGGAGAATAACGGCTTGATAAACAACATCGCTTGAGCTGTGCCAGTGTAGCTTTTTCTTGTTTACGGAACATGATTTGAAGATCATAACATTCAAACAGACACTAAGCTTCTTATTTATCAAGCCATTATATTCTGGTGTAGGTACCAGTGCAGACTCCCCTTTGTAGATCGAGTAAGTTGCACAACCACCAGTCCTATTATGTACCAGTGAAGCATCTGGATTTGAGCTGATGTAACTGCATCAATGTGTAGTTATGCTGGCACTAATGTCACTAATCTAGGCAAGCCCTTAGAGTATTATGCTTTATGGTGCACAAGACATGAGACCCTGAGTCAGCATTGAAATTTAACTTTAATGTAAACATTACATTCTATTTTACACAATTTAACTGTATGTATTCATGGATTTTAAAGCCAGAAGGGACCTTTCTGATTGATTAGTTTGACCTCCTGCATAACACAAGCCATTGGACTTCAGGATTCAATATAAAGTAGGTATTTTCTTCTAGAAGGTTGCAGAGAGAGAAGCATGCAGTGCTTCTATATATATATAGTGATGCCTCATTAGTGGATGGAAATAAGATGTATTTTTCCTTGCAATATCCAGAATTATTTCATTTGGACCCACAAAATTATTTCAAAAACTTTCCACCTTAGGGATGCAAAGTTTTTTAAATGTGTTGGATATATAATTGGTTGGTATTGCCTTAGAATTTTTTTTAAATAATGGCATAGTCTGTGCTCTTGGGAAATCTCTTCTGCAAATTAATTTGCTGAAGTTTTCCTAGCTTTCTTTAGAAGTCTGTGATAGATGGTTTGAGTAGACTTTGTTCTACTATATCAGTTTCTGCAGTCTGTAATCTTTTAATAATCTCTTCATATGTTATCTGCTCTTTTCCTAATCCCTCTTTTTACAGTCTTGGTAATATGATTCCTGAAATAAACCAATCTCAATCTTCTTCATTTTTAAGACCAGTACAATAATGACTTATTTTTCCTTATCTTTTGTGAATAATTCATCATTCATTCTTAACTGGATTTCTAAAAAATAATTTCTCCTATAGGTATTTGGAAAAACCATTATTGCTGAAATACGTAGAGCTATTTAATAGCCATACTACCTGGTGCTATGATCCCATGAGATCTCAAATACTAAGCAGGGTCAGTTTGGGCCAATCCTCAAGCCCAAGGGAACAGCTAGGTGCTACAGGAAGAGGTGATTCAGTAGGTGATACTCATTCCTCTGAGAGGTTTCAGAGAGGTAGCCATGTTAGTCTGTATCAGCAAAAACAACGAGGAGTCCTTGTGGCACCTTAGAGACTAACAGATTTATTTGGGCATAAGCTTTGGTGGGCTAGAACCCACTTCATCAGATGCATGGAGTGGAAAATACAGTACCAGGTGTATATATATACATAGTACATGAAAAGATGGGAGTTGCCTTACCAAGTTGGGGGTCAGTCTAAGGAGACAATTCAATTAACAGTAAATACCAAAGGAAGAAAAATCACTTTTGTAGTGGTAATGAGGGTGGCCCATTTCAGACAGTTGACAAGAAGGTGTGAGTAACAGTAGGGGGAAATGAGTATGGTAAAATTATTTTTGTAATGTAATGTAATCATTCCTTTGTGTCATTTCAGAACCAATGCCTTGGCATGCTGCTAGCAGCCACTCTGCTGCTGAAGATGCTGTTTTTTCAGAAGACAAGTAGACCTAAGGTCCTAATCACTCTGTTCATTGAAGATCCCATGGCACTTTTCATACGAGTAGGAGTGTTAATCCTTGTATCCTGGCCAAATTCCAACTCCAGTAATACAATTCTTTTTACCTAAATTCCCCCTCCAATTTTAACTCTATATAGTAGTATTCTTCACTCACTGATTTCAACTGTTCTGCAGTGTTGTCTGCTCTGACATAGCTGCTGTGCTTCACCCATTAGTTAACTAGTTAGTTTTTCAGGGGTAGATTAAACAAGTTTTGTAGATCGCTTGCCTTAACTAATCATTCTCTGTGGCTGTGCAAAGAGGCACAGGGTACAAATAGTTTTCCCTACCAGAAAATTGGCATGCAGGCGTGTGACACATGGCCAGAAGGGGTTAAGCAACTTGCAGGCTAAATGTCCCAAATTCAACCTTTAAAGACATATTAGAGAAGCATAGAAATGGTAATTAGGGCTATTCCTTTTAAATAGTTAGCACAGCCATGTTAAATAGTTTAAAGCTTTGAAATGCAAACCTGTATTGTTAGAGAATTGGAGGTAATACTCACTGATGTGTTTACTTATATCTTGTTATCTGTTTACATGGTTAACATCTTTTCCTGTCTAACACTGTATTCTGTTAATTCCGAGATCAAAAGGAAATATTAACATTTAAATGAAACTTGGGTGTAATGAAGTCTATATTTCTCTTCAAAGTTTGTAGTGAACTGTCTATAAACTGCTTAATGAATAATTATATTAGACTAATGAATGCAGCTAGGTACCTGTGTATACATAGGAAATGGGTAATTCTACTTCAAAGCCACTATTCTTCACCCAAGGACTGCATATTGTCAAGAGGCTGCCCAGAAAATGTATAAAGGGCTTTTGAGACTTGATCCTTTTTACCTCAGATCTGCTTAAGCTTTGTCAGGGCAAGCCTGAGTAGCAAGACTGTTGTCTCCACTGCCATTCTGGATCGTCCTGATATTGGAACATTGGACTATACGAACATTGGACTATAACCTATGGACTAATTCCGAAACTCTATGCAACTCTGAAGCCCACCATCTCTACAATGAAACTGACCTAAGAAGGATATTCAAGTCTGTATGTATAATGATCTCTTAACCAATACCCTTGCTTTCTTTTTTTAAAAAGAAAAGGAGTACTTGTGGCACCTTAGAGACTAACAAATTTATTTGAGCATAAGCTTTCGTGAGCTACAGCTCACTTCATTGGATGCATGCAGTGGAAAATACAGTAGGGGGATATTATATACACAGAGAACATGAAACAGTGGGTGTTACCATACACACTGTAACGAGAGTAATCGGGTAAGGTGACTTATTACCAGCAGGAGAGAGAAAAAAACCTTTTGTAGTGATAATCGTGGTGGGCCATTTCCAGCAGTTGACAAGAACGTCTGAGGAACAGTAGGGGGAAAAAATAAGCATGGGGAAATAGTTTTACTTTGTGTAATAACCCATCCACTCCCAGTCTTTATTCAAGCCTAATTTAATGGTGTCCAGTTTGCAAATTAATTCCAATTCAGCAGTCTCTCATTGGAATCTGTTTTTGAAGTTTTTTTGTTGTAATATTGCCACTTTTAGGTCTGTAATCGAGTGACCAGAGAGATGGAAGTTTTCTCCAACTGGTTTTTGAATGTTATAATTCTTGACGTCTGATTTTTGTCTATTTATTCTTTTACGTAGAGACTGTCCGGTTTGGCCAATGTACGTGGCAGAGGGGCATTGCTGGCACATGATGGCATATATCACATTGGTAGATGTGCAGGTGAACGAGCCTCTGATAGTGTGGCTGATGTGATTAGGCCCTATGATGGTGTCCCCTGAATAGGTTTGTGGACACGGTTGGCAACGGGTTTTGTTGCAAGGATAGGTTCCTGGGTTAGTGGTTTTGTTGTGTGGTGTGTGGTTGCTGGTGAGTATTTGCTTCAGGTTGGGGGGGCTGTCTGTAAGCAAGGACTGGCCTGTCTCCCAAGATCTGTGAGAGTGATGGGTCATCCTTCAGGATAGGTTGTAGATCCTTGATGATGTACTGAAGAGGTTTTAGTTGGTGGCTGAAGGTGATGGCTAGTGGCATTCTCTTATTCTCGTTGTTGGGCCTGTCCTGTTGTAGGTAACTTTTGGGTACTCTTCTGGCTCTGTCAATCTGTTTCTTCATTTCAGCAGGTGGGTATTGTAGTTGTAAGAACACTTGATAGAAATCTTGTAGGTGTTTGTCTCTGTCTGAGAGGTTGGAGCAAATGCAGTTGTATCATAGAGCTTGGCTGTAGACAATGGATCATGTGGTGTGATCTGGATGAAAGCTGGAGGCATGTAGGTAAGTATAGCGGTCAGTAGGTGTCCGGTATAGGGTGGTGTTTATGTGACCATCACTTATTAGCACCGTAGTGTCTAGGAAGTGGATCTCTTGTGTAGACTGGTCCAGGCTGAGGTTGATGGTGGGATGGAAATTGTTGACATCAACATCTGGACCCATGGAAAAGGAGCCCTTGAGGAATTCCACCATGATTTCATCAATGTAGTGCAAGTAGAGTAGGGGCATTAGGGGATGAGAGCTGAGGAAGCGTTGTTCTAAGTCAGCCATAAAAATGTTGGCATACTGTGGGGCCATGTGGGTACCCATAGCAGTGCCGCTGATTTGAAGGTATACATTGTCCCCAAATGCGAAATAGTTATGGGTGAGGACAAAGTCACAAAGTTCAGCCGCCAGGTTTGCTGTGACATTTTATCGGGGATACTGTTCCTGATGACTTGTAGTCCATCTTTGTGTGGAATATTGGTGTAGAGGGCTTCTGCATCCATAGTGGCTAGGATGGTGTTTTCAGGAAGATCACCGATGGATTGTAGTTTCCTCAGGAAGTCAGTGGTGTCTTGAAGATAGCTGGGAGTGATGGTAGTGTAGGGCCTGAGGAGGGAGTCTACATAGCCAGACAATCCTGCTGTCAGGGTGCCAATGCCTGAGATGATGGGGCGTCCAGGATTTCCAGGTTTATGGATCTTGGGTAGCAGAGAGAATACCCCTACTCTAGGGGTTCTAGGGATGTGTCTGTGCGGATTTGCTCTTGTGCTTTTTCTTGAGCAGATGGTGTAGTTTCTTTTGGTAACCCTCAGTGGGATCAGAGGGTAATGGCTTATAGAAAGTGGTGTTGGAGAGCTACCTAGCAGCCTCTTGTTCATATTCTGACCTATTCATGACGACGACAGCACCTCCTTTGTCAGCCTTTTTGATTATGATGTCAGAGTTGTTTCTGAGGCTGTGGATGGCACTGTGTTCTGCACAGCTGAGGTTATGGGGCAAGTGGTACTGCTTTTCCACAATTTCAGCCTGTGCACATCCGCGGAAGCACTCTATGTAGAAGTCCAGTCTGTTGTTTCGACCTTCAGGAGGAGTCCACCCAGAATCCTTTTTTTTTTTTTGTAGTGTTGGTAGGAAGGTCTCTGTGGGTTAGTATGCTGTTCAGAGGTGTGTTGGAAATTTTTCTTGAGTCGGAGACGTCAAAAATAGGATTCTAGGTCACCACAGAACTGTATCATGTTCATGGGGGTGGAGGGGCAGAAGGAGAGGCCTCGAGATAGGACAGATTCTTCTGCTGGGCTAAAAGTATAGCTGGATAGATTAACAATATTGCTGGGTGGGTTAAGGGAACCACTGTTGTGGCCCCTTGTGGGATGTAGTAGTTTAGTGTCCTTTTTCTTTCGTAGAGAAGCAAAGTGTGTGTTCTAAATGGCTTGTCTAGTTTTTGTAAAGTCCAGCCATGAGGAAGTTTGTGTGGAAGGTTGTTTTTTTATGAGAGTATCCAGTTTTGAGAGCTCATTCTTAATCTTTCCCTGTTTGCTATATAGGATGTTGATCAGGTGGTTCCGCAGTTTCTTTGAGAGTGTGTGGCAAAATCTGTCAGCATAGTCTGTGTGGTAAGTAGATTGTAATGGATTTTTTACCTTCAGTCCTTTTGGTATGATGTCCATCCGTTTGCATTTGGAAAGGAAGATGATGTCTTTCTTTATCTGTACGAGTTTTTTCATGAAGTTGATGGATTTCCACTCCATACGGCTAAATTCAGTGCCTTGTATAATGACAGGTTTCAGAGTAGCAGCTGTGTTAGTCTGTATCCGCAAAAAGAAAAGGAGTACTTGTGGCACCTTAGAGATTAACACGGCTGCTACTCTGAAACCTTTCTTTTTTTAATAAATCTTAGTTTAGTTAATAAGAATGGTCATCATATTTGACTTGGCTGTCTGGGTGGGAGCCCAGGGCTGGGTTGCTTTAAGGGAGCTGTGTTTTTGACTTCTGGGTAATCAGTACAGCATTGTGCAAGCTGTTTTGTTGCTGGCTTAGTGGAACTAAGTATTGGAATAACCACCAATTTTGGGGATCTTCTGCCCCATTCTTTGCAGTTGCCCAGATTGAGCAACCTCTGTGTATCCTCCCCCCAGGACCCCAGTCACAAGGGGCCAACTAAAATGGAGTTATTCCTAGCAGGCAGGTGAAAACCAGCCCAAATAGGGCAAGGAAGAAACAGGGCCATGACTCTCCCCCTCTTCAGTTCACACACGCAGCAGTCAGCAAACCTGGCAGACCATCAAAGGAGTGAATACTGCATCACCCTGAAATATGCCTCCCACAGGGTGGTGTGAAGTGTGGGGCTGTGGATAAAGGTCATCTCAAATGAAGTTGTACTTGGACACCCACTGGTATTCATTATCCATATCAGAACCAGGGCCAATTTGATCAGGGTGGATGTAGTCCACTACCAATAATAGATGAGGAGGTGTCAATTCCAGGAGAGGCAAAGCTGCTTCTGTAATGAGCCGGGCACTCCCAGTCCCTATTCAAGCCCAAATTAATGGTGTTAAATTTGCAAATGAATTTTAGTTCTACTGTTTCTCTTTGAAGTCTGTTTCTCAAGTTTTTTTGTTCAAATATAGCTACTTTCAAATCTGTTATAGAATGTCCAGGAAGATTAAAATGTTCTTCTACTGGCTTTTGCATCCAATGAAGTGAGCTATAGCTCATGAAAGCTTATGCTAAAATAAATTTGTTAGTCTCTAAGGTGCCACAAGTACTCCTTTTCTTTTGGCTTTTGTATGTTACCATTCCTGATGTCCAATTTGTGTCCATTTATTCTTTTACGTAGGGACTCTCCGGTTTGGCCAATTTACATGGCAGAGGTGCATTGCTCGCACATGATGGCATATATAACATTAATAGACATGCAGGTGAATGAGTCTCTGATGGTGTGGCTCATGTGGTTGGGTCCTCTAGTGGTGTCGTCAGAGTAGATATGGAGACAGAGTAGGCAACGAGGTTTGCTACAGGGATTGGTTCTTGGGTTAGTGTTTCTGTGGTGTGGTGTGTAGTTGCTGGTGAGTATTTGCTTCAGGTTGTGGGGCTGTCTGTAAGCGAGGACTGGCCTGTCTCCCAAGGTCTGGGAGAGTGAGGGATCGTTTTCCAGAATAGGTTGTAGATCGTTGATAATGTGATGGAGAGATTTTAGGTGGAGGCTGTATGTGATGGCCAATGGTGTTCTGTTATTTTCCTTGTGGGGCCTGTCCTGTAGTAGGTGATTTCTGGGTACCTGTCTCGCTCTGTCAATCTGTTTCCTTACTTCCCCAGATGGATATTGTAGTTTTAAGAAGCTTGATAAAGATCTTGTAGGTGTTTGTCTCTGTCTGAGGGATTGGACAAATTCGGTTGTATCTTAGGGCTTGGCTGTAGACAATGGATCGTGTGATATGTCCTGGATGGAAGCTGGAGGTAAGTAGGTAAGTATAGCGGTCAGTAGGTTTCTGGTATAGGGTGGTGTTTATGTGAACATCACTTATTTGCACTGTAGTGTCCAGGAAGTGGATCTCTTGTGTGGACTGGTCCAGGCTGAGGTTGATGGTAGGATGGAAATTGTTGAAATCCTGGTGGAATTCTTCAAGGGCCTCCTTCCTGTGGGTCCATATGATGAAGATGTCATCAATGTAGTGCAAGTAGCGGAGGGGCGCTAGGGGACAAGAGCTGAGGAAGCGTTGTTCTAAGTCAGCCACAATAATGTTGGCATACTGTGGGGCCATGCGGGTACCCATAGCAGTGCCACTGACTTGAAGGTATAAGTTGTCCCCAAATCTGGAATGGTTGTGGGTGAGGACAAAGTCACAAAGCTCAGCCACCAGGTGTGCCGTGGCCTCATCAGGGATACTGTTCTTGACAGCTTGTAGTCCATCCTTATGTGGAATATTGGTATAAAGAGCTTCTTCATCCATGGTGGCTAGGATGGTGTTTGCAGGAAGATCACCAATGCACTGTAGTTTCCTCAGAAAGTCGGTGGTGTCTCGAAGATAGCTGGGAGTGCTGCTAGCATAGGGTCTGAGGAGAGTCCAAATAGCCAGATAATCCTGCTGCCACGGTGCTGATGCCTGAGATGATGGGGGCGTCCAGATTTATGGATCTTGGGTAGCAGATAGAATACCCCTGGTCGGGGCTCTGGGGGTGTGTCCGTGTAGATTTGTTCCTGTGCTGTAGCAGGGAGTTTCTTGAGTCAATGGTATAGTTTCTTCTGGTACTCCATGAAAGCTTATGCTCAAATAAATCTGTTAGTCTTTAAGGTGCCACCGGACTCCTTGTTGTTTTTGTGGATACAGACTAACACGGCTACCCCCTGATACTTAGTAGAACCTAGGCACTCTCGACCAAATTCTATCTTCAGTCACAGTAAGGCAAAGTCTTCAATATGGTTGCATGGTGTAATGAGGGCAGAATCTTGCTCTTTCTGTTAAGTATCACACTTCATGCTCTCAGTCCCCCGGGTGGTACTTGCAGGGTCTTAGGAAGGGGCAGGGTGCTCTTAATGGAAAGCTCTGACTTTGAAATTTACTCTTACTGGAAATCTATGTAGGTCCAAGCCTGTCAGCTTCTTGGGACTGATACAATGGCCAGTTAAGTCAATGGGAGTCCTTCCATTGACTTCAAATGGCATTGGATCAGGCCTTTAGAGCATGATGCAAAAGGCATTTCCTTGGTTAGGCTTTTTACTAGATGTACTGTAAGTGCTGGAAATCCTCTGGCTCTGGTCTGTTTCACAGACAGCATGTTGGTCACAGGGAAGTGAACATTGTGTACATGCTCTCTAGTTTTCAGAGAACGTTGTGATCCCTTGAGCTAAATTTTGGAAAGTGTGGGCAGATATTATGCTGATTGGTGCCTTGTAAATGTATATAATAATAATAGTTGTGCAACACAGCAAACAAGTCATCTCCATATTTTGACTGTAGCCAGAAGAACATCTGGAAAGTCTCTGGCCATGATATCCCTGCATGTGCAAGAACTTGTTGCATTTTCACAGAGTGAGATCAGCAATGATAAAATCAAGCAATTTCCTGGTTGTTATTTTTTTTTAGATTACCATAAATCTTCCAGCTTTATTTTATAACTAACTTTTGTCACGTTTTACTTTTCATTGCTTGCGACAACATACGGGTTGATTTGTTTAATGAGAAAAAATACATTAAAAGGCAGAATTAATGGTTTCACTTGATTAAAGTCTTTGGATTCAGTGGTCAGTACATACAAGTCTGTTTAGGCCTTTCCTTTATTAATTTTGTCATAAATTTAATGCAGCTTGTTTTCATCAAAGAAATTTATAATGTGCTCCTTGAATGCTTTTCCTTCAGGAGGATATGATTAGGTTGCAAATATTAAATAACAATGTATCTTTATCAGGTACAGACTTACAACTACTTGAAACTGCTACTATTGCACTTCTGTTAAAAATTAGATTCCTTTGTGCTTTCAAACAATTAACCCATATCAATCTGGGTTTTCCAGCTAAAGAACTTGAAAATGTTATAGACTCTTGCATTCAATTTAACTTATCTTCCAATATTAATTCCCTTCTAGAATAAGAGTGTATCTGGGTGATAAACATCTTCTTGCTATGCTGGAATTCTGGTATTCATCCTTCTTGTTATAATATGATGAATTTATTTTGAGGGAGATGTGAGTTCCTTGGACAATATATAATCTACAGCTGAAATCTCTAATAATATATTGTAGTGGTCCTGATCCAGTCTTTTAAATAGCAATCTACATCTATTTTTGAGAGTACCTGCCACACTTTTTTCCGGCATATAGTATAACATTGTTCCTGTTGTTTTCCTCTGCAGATACTGTTCACCTTGATAGCTATGCAACCAGTGAGTTCCTTGAGGAGCAGAACTCATTTCATGTATAAGCAAGAGGATCTGTCCTTACACTACGCAAGAGGGGCAACCACACTCAGATCTGTGATATTTAGTATCTCTAGCATCACCAAATGTTCCACACAGGATATGAATGGATGGAAGTCATGGGTCCATCACTTTCTGCACTGGTTGGCATGGTGCAGGTAGCATGGGTGGTGCCTGTCCTGCATCAATTAAAAGAATTCCACATGTCTCAAGAACAAAGCCACTCAGAGTTCCTGCTGGTGTGGAGCTGTTATGTAAATATTTTATTATAGGTGGAGCTGTTAACTTTATTTTATTGTTACGGTTGTCCAACACTTCCCATTATAAGACCCTGAAAACTTTGCCAAACTTTAACCGTTTGGGCTTAAATTTTCTATGCTGGCTTTCTGCCTTAGACTAAACCTTTTGGAAAGCTTAATCCAAAATGGTTCAGGCATTTCTGAGACCAACGCTAAGGGAAAATATGTTGTTTTGCCCATATTAAAGAATTCTGGTGACCTTTCCTTTGAGAAGCTCTAGAGCCCTTATGCTTTGGAGCAAGGACTTTAAATTTGGCAACAGGCTGGCCTTTGTGTCGGGACATATGCATTTTATTGTACCTGTGAAAACCCACACAAACTTGGCCAAGTTATAAGCCTTTAAAAAAATCACAGTTTGCACATGCACAGTAGAAACATACTTGATTTTAGTAGCTAAATTCTCCAAATATTCTTTCTACATTGAGGACTTCCCCTGAAATTGCAGGTGCAGGCCAGGCCAGGTCTGGGACAATGAAATTGGGAGCTTGTGTCTTGTATGCTCTAAGTGCAATCCCTGCTGACACCCAGGTAGCAGGAAGGAGGAAGCCACCTGAATCAAATGCAGAGGGGACAAATGCGAGACTTTCATATGTATGTGTATGGGGGACAATAGATTGGGATAATACCAAGGAAACTTATACCAATAGATTGGATAATACCAAGAAACTTAGAGAAGGCGAGACTGGGACTGGAGGCTAATGGGGGAGAGGGAAACTAGGACTGGGAGCTGGAGACTGGGATTAGCTGGGCAAGGAGACTGGGAGCCAGAGAGGGAAATGGTAGAGGAGAAATAGGGTCTAGGAGTATGTGGGTGGAGGGTTGAGACTGAAAGTGGATGACGATCCATAGGGGAGGCTGAGAATAGCTGTGCAAGGAGACTGGGACGAGAAGCAAGGTGGGGGAGACATTGACATTAGATGAAGAACCCAAGGGGAGAGATGGGCACTGGGACTGGGAGCAATTATGAAGAAAATGGGCATGGGGGGTGACTGGAGGCTGGATGGGGAGAGAGAGATTGGACAAAGCGCCAGGGGGAACTGCAAGTTGCTGAGCAAAGAGAGTGGAACCTGAAAGGGAAGACTAGGACTGTGATGGGGAGTCTGCAGGGAAGACTAGGACTAACTGGGCAGGGAGACTGGGATGGGATCAGAAGCCTGAGGAGTGTGGAGCCTGGGTGAGGAGAATTGAACTGGGATGAGGACCCAGTGTAGG
Organism: Lepidochelys olivacea; assembly: GCF_965140295.1. NCBI lineage: Eukaryota > Metazoa > Chordata > Testudines > Cheloniidae > Lepidochelys > Lepidochelys olivacea. Next base: position 176,803,048 of record NC_140411.1, read on the forward strand.
GTTGGGCATAGGCACCGACTCCATGGGTGCTCCAGGGCTGGAAAAAATAGTGGGTGCTCAGGGGAAAAAATAGTGGGTGCTCAGCACCCACCGGCAGGCCCCGCTGATCAGCTCCTCCCACACCAGCACCTCCCACCCACCACTGATCAGCTGTTCAGTGTTGGGCAGGAGGCACTGGGGTGGGGTGGGGCCCTGGGGGAAGGGGTTAAGTAGCGCTGGGGTGGAGCAAGGGTCGAGCACTCCTGGAGAAATCAGAAAGCCGGCACATGTGGGGCTGGGACAGGGATAGGTTGGAGATGAAAGGGTCAAGCTTGGGGGGAAGTGGACAAAGGGGTCTGTGCCCACTAGAGCATACTACCCTCCACAACCTGATAGGGAACCAAGATTCCTGAGTCTCACCATTCCTCTGCTGTCCACAAAGCTCATGCTATGGGGATACGAATAGAAGTGTAGATGCTCCCACTCAGGCTGGAGCCCGGGCTCTGAGGCCTAGAAGGGGTGGGGGGCTCAAAGTCCAAGAGGGAACATCTACACTTCTAGTTTTAGCCCCATAGCACAAGCCCCATGAGCCTGAGTCAGGTGACCCAGGCTCTGAGAATCACTGCCATGTTTTTTGTCTTTTTCGGTGTAAACATGTCCTAACTCTATGATAGTGGTTGCATCATTGTATATTTGTCACCTGCAATGAGGCCTTATAAGGTAGCCCTGTTAAATATCCCAGCATTTGTTTTAATTTGTATTTTTGAGGTTTGTATTGGAATGGTTTCAGTGGCTTGCACAAGGCCTGTGGGATCAGCAACATGACTAGGAGGACAAGGGGAATAATTAGAGAAAGCATGGGTGGATTAAGGGCTGCTGAAACCTGGAATTATCAATATCATCACTATCTCTATCCCCACTCCCTAGTGATAGCACCTTGTGATGGGCTGTCCACCCCATACAAGGCCCAAGTAGATAGAAAGGGCCAATTAACCCTGTAACAGGATGCACCTGGAAGACAATCAGTACTGTTAAGGTCTTACTGATGAGGAAGCCCAGCTGGGCAGGGGTAAGCCGAGTAAGTATAATATTAGGAAGCAGCACACAAGAAGGAGCTCAAGGAAGGAACTCTGTAGTCCCTCCCTTGAGAGTGGGGGAGTTGGCAAGCGACAAGGAGGCGATCTAGAGGGAAGTAAACCCTGGGATTCTGTCTGGGAAAACAGACTCTGGCAATAACCCAAAACAGCATGATGTAGCTACAAGGGAGTGTAGGAGGCTCCAATGGTAACCCCGGGCTTTGCCAGAAGACAGAGAAAGGAAGGAAGGAAAGACCACAGGGAAACAGTGACAGGGTCTGAGATTAGGTAGGCCATGGTTGCTGGGGCATAGGGTCCCTGGGCTGGAACCTGTGATAGGGGGCAAGCCTGGGTCCCTACCTGCCATTTGGGAAGTAGCATAGTCTGGGTAGTGGAGAGGAAGACTGTCTGAGACAATTTGGCTAGAGGTGTTTAGATACCCTGGAAGGAGAAAGCTACAGTGGCTGGACAGACAAGCCATGAAAAGAGAGCACCCTGGGTCAGATAGAAGGAGCAGTCAAATCCAAAGAGGCACCATGGGGATAGCAACCGAATAAGGAGGCATCAGCCCAGGAAGAGCTAATCCCTAAATGAGCCTCAGTGGTAAATAGTAAACCTATGACACGCTATCATCTGACCTCTGTCTTCTTCATCGATAGATGGTCCTCGTAGAGAACAATACCAATCTAAGACAGAAGGGCCTCATTTTTCATAACTTTAATGGGAAATTCAGGTGGTCTGCACCTTAGAAGGAAGAGCCTGATCTTTCTGTCTAAACTCGGTATTACCCTTCCTATTTCCATGGCCATACCCTCCTACATCCTGCTCCACACACCCCTCACTCTGCTGTGCAAATACCTTCCCACCTCCCAGTGCATATCATCCCATCTTCATCCCTCTGTACCAGATCCTCACCCCCTACTTTAAAGGTCTGTATTGAGCAGTCCTAGATATTTTACTTTCTAGGCCTGCTGCATGTGCTGCCACTCAACTGACTGCTGGTTGCCATGCTTTGAAATTAGAACTGTTGTTACTCTGTGAATTATGGAGCATCACAATTGTGGCATATAATGCATAGAACCATAGTGCACTAAATTCAAAGAGGAGAAGCACGAGAGGCAGAAAGGGCTTTGGCCCTGGAATCAGCTCTCTGTCTTAATACTTCCTGATCTACTCCTGCTTCACATGCCAGTTTTCATAAAGCTGACATGGTCTTTTTGTTAGTGTCTTTCCTTGGTATTGATTTAGGCTTCATCCACCCTTGAGGAAAGTTGAGGCAAAAAAGTAAAATAAAGAGAGGCTAAAAATAATGAATTTAATAAATTAATGTAACCCTAACCATTTCAGCTGTAAAAACATCCAGATCATAATAAAAGCTCATCTATAAACAATTGAGATACATGTAATACAGCCATAGTAGCTGGAAAGGTTCAGGTTCATTTAAATGGTCAAATTACACAACATACAGTGAGGACCAATTTAACAATTGCTAAGCCTTTTAGAAGAGAAAGTGGCTGTTTTTATGGCTCTCGCTGCTTTATATGACTGAACTGTTCCTTTTCTAGCTTCACTTATTTTACATATGATTTGTTGGCAATTGTGTTCAGCTGTACATGCATTAATTCCAAATCATTTGGCATGGTCATCATAGGTGTCACTTTTCCCTCACTCCTCTGCCCGGCAAGGACTGGAGTGACTTAGGGGTGAAGGAACACTTCAATTTGGGGTCCTGAGAGAGCCATGTCTAGCTCTGCCAGAAGCTGTCTGTCTCATGCGGTGTGGAAGTTGGAGGAATAAAAGGGGCGATACTGGAAACCCTCCCCTGGCCTCACAAAGCAGTAGTTTCAGGAATGACCAAAATGTCCAATGAAGATACCTTCGGGAGATAATATTTCTTGCAATAATGGAAAATTATACTTGGCCCTGCTAAGTTTACTAGTTGAGTATTGTCCACTTTGAATTTTAGAGCAATAAAGCAAAAAGGGAAATCTCCACTCCAAATCAGACTGCTTGGACTATTTTAAACACAGGCTTCCAGAAAATCTACAGCATGCAAAATTAAATATCTCATGTTATTTTTTAATCCCGTGAGATGTAGAAGTAGACTACTGACCACACCTTTAAGCTATGCTAAGTAAACACAACTACTGCCAAAACCTGAGGCTGTGTTTGCCAGCAAAATCTCTCATCCAGTTTCCTGATCATTCCTTTTGTCTTAAAAAAACTAATTCTATAAAGTTGAGAGGCCATTTCTGCAAGAAAAGTCAGGGACACCATTTCACCCTTTCAAACACACAAATGTTTGAATGTACACTTCACTAATATTAACAGAGAAACAACAATCTGTCCCCATCAATAATATACTGTATTTCATTCAAGTCTCAAAGAAGTTTAGACAGTGAATCTTAACAAATACTGTAGATAAAAAGTGGGATTTGATGAATCTCTACATCTAAAATGACCAAAGATTTCATAAGACTTTTGCCAGCTTCTATGTGCAAATGCAGATCCTGTTTATTTTGCTTCTGGTTTGCTGGTAGGAGACTAAAATCAGAATCCATATATAACTATAACCAAGTTATTTCAGAGTCTAGGACAGAAGTGGGCAAACTATGGCTTGCGGGCCACAGCCGGCTCGCAGGATCCTCCGGCCCGGCCCCTGAGCTCCTGCGCCGGGAGTCTCACCCCCGGCCCCTCCCCCGCTGTTGCCCATCCCACGCAGCCTCAGCTCGCTGTGCCACTGGCTCTGTGCTGTGCGGCGGCGTGGTTGTAGCACCGAATTAAGGGGCAGCGGAGCTTGAGGGGGTGGTCAGGGGCCGGGGGTGTGGATAGGGGTCAGGGCGGTCAGAGGGTGGGGAGGGGTCGGATGGGGCAGCGGGGGGCAGTCAGGGGCAGGGGTTCTGGGGCCAGGGAGAAGGGGTGGGGTGGATGGGGCAGAGGTCCTGGGCAATGTTCCCTCTAATTTTTGACAGGCCGTGTGTGCAAAAAATTTCTTCTGTGCAAACACACGGTGTTTCGCCATGTGCGCAGGGTTTAGCATCTTTAGCTTAGAGGGAACAGTGGTCTTGGGGGGCAGTCAGGGGCAGGGAGTCTGGCGGTGGTCAGGGGACAAGGAGCGGGCGGGGGTGGATGGGATAGGAGTCCCGGGGGGGGAGGGGGTTGGATAGGGGTCGGGGGCCGGAGCACGCCTGGCTGTTTGGGGAGGCACAGCCTCCCCTAACTGGCCTTCCATACAATTTTGGAAACCCGATGTGGCCCTCAGGCCAAAAAGTTTGCCCGCCCCTGGTCTAGGACAATATAATTAATCAGTTAGTTATTAGAGATATGTACAGTCCAAATAGAGTCAGAAATCTAACATTTTGATATATTCATAGTGTTGTTTGTATTTTGGAAACAGCATTTTAAAAAACAAAAACACAAAATCCATCCAGGCAATAAGTGAAGAATATAGGCTGAGGGGCCTAAGGGAGAGAGGTACCCATCTCCCTTTGAATTTCAATGGGCACCTTACTCCATTGGACTCTTTTGGATTTCCCAGCCAAGGACAGGGGAAAGACCTTGTCCTCATATTTGTCTGTAGAGCAGCTGGCACACTTGGCTATATATAAATAAAAATTACAATAATTGGAGACTAACTCTGAAAAGTTAAAAGCCTCATTTTCCCTTTTACAAACAACAAGGATGGTCCTGGATTGAAGTCCACTGGTGTTCAGTCAACAGGCAAATGATACACTAGCCCAGCCACAGCTGAGGAGCACATTGAACCCCACTCAGAGGTTCACTGGTCCCACTACCCCTCCAATCGCCCCATGATTCAACCTTTATTTTCTCTCATCCGTACTATACTCTTTCCAACTCCCAGCATCTACCCAAGACCAATGCCCCAGGGAGCCAGTCTTAGAGCACCACATGACAGTCACTGCTTTTGATGAATTAGCTGATTACCATGTTTTCAGATTGGGGTGGGTTTTACAAAGCTGCCTGGGAATACTCAGTACTAGTTCATGGTTGGTCCTGCGAGGGTGAGCAAGGGGGGGAGAGGGCCAAAGGAACCCTATTTCTCCCACACCTTGCACTCCTTTCCAGATGCAGTTGACTAAGGACCAGAAACACTGCTCTGTACTAGTGCCCCCCAACAGTGCGAGGTAAGCACTGAAAGCCTTTGCTTCTTCACTCCTGTGAGACCTTCCCTGAAGCAGCATGGGAGGGAATGAGTAGAAAAGCAGCATACAAAGAGCAGGAGAGCCAGCAACTGAGAAGCAAAGCAGCTGGATCTCCCTAGCTGGGGATTTCTCCAGTGTGTGGGAACCACAGTCTGGCACAGAGCTGGTATAGGCAACTCCCAAACCACTCCCTGTTGTGGTTCCTAGCCGATGGGATATGGCCAGTGCATCGTTATGCTTCCGCTGCTCTAAAGTACACCAAGGCCAACATAAAAACAACCCAATATCAGGAAGCCACAACCAGTTCCTTGGAAACCTTCCCACAGCTTCACCTCATATGCACATGGGTGCAGCTGAAAAGCTGGTCTGGATTCAGCTGCTTGCTGTCCAGACACAGGAGCTAGGTGCTAGGAACATTACTGTCATGGTCTGTCAGAGACCCCACAAAGAACATCACCTCTTGCTGAAGCAGATTCTAGTGGGGGGGTGGGGCTGTGATGCACACGGAGGTGCAAGGGGATCCCCGTGCATCTGTTTAAGTTTAAGTTTCCAGTGATCTAAATAAAGTTCTTTAATATAGAGCTATAAAATGATATGACCTCAGAAAAGCTTTTATTTTAGGTTATGATATATAAGTAACTAAGGCTAAGTCTACACCAGGGGTTCTCAAATTTATTTGATTGTGCCCCACCTTCTTTGTGTCTGTAGTGTTCACATCTGTCCCCACTTCCACACAAGTACATATACTGATTTAAAAAAATCAACATGCAACTCTCACTAAACATTAAAAACAGTAAGGCATCAATTCAGACAGAACCGACAATCCACTGTAATAAGAGCAAAAGCAAAACTGCAATTGTGGTCAAGGCTCCCAATTAAATGTGCACACCCTGTCGAAGCAAATGGATTAATGTACAGATGGCAACAACTTTGTATAATGCTATGGAAGTGTAACCCACACAACTCCTGGGTGTAGTGTTCTGTCCCATCTGGTGGCACCGAGACCACTTAGAGAGAGAAGAGATTAATGAGTTTGCTCTACAGCCTTAGCTAACAGCTAGTTGGCTTTGAGCTCATGCGGTAGAGGCTCAGGCATTAAGCTCCAGAGGTTCCAGGTTCAATCCCACCTGCCAATGACCACAGCATTACAAGTGGGGGTTTGTCTGGGATTCCATCTGGGAAGTCTCTGAAGCTTGGGATGAGCTTCCTCAGCTATGGGAAGTATGTAACCCATACACCTCCAGTGTGTGGTGTTCTGTCCCATTTGGTGGCAGCAAGACCACTTAGAGAGATTTCAGAGTGGTAGCCATGTTAGTCTGTATCAGCAAAAAGAATGAGGAGTACTTGTGGCGTCTTAGAGACTAACAAATGTATTTAGGCACAAGCTTTCATGGGCTAAAACCGATTTCATCAGATGCATGCAGTGGAAAATACAGTAGGAAGCTATATATATACAGAGAACATGAAAAAATTGGGGTTGCCATACTAACTCTAACGAGACTAATTAATTAAGGTGGACTATTATCAGCGGGAGAAAAAAAACTTTTGTAGTGATAATCAGAATGGCCCATTTCAAACAGTTGACAAGAAGGTGTGAGTAACAGTAGGGGGAAAAATTAGCATGGGGAAATAGTTTTTAGTTTCTGTAATAACCCATCCACTCCCAGTCTTTATTCAAGCCTAATTTAATGGTGTCCCAGTTTGCAAATTAATTCCAGTTCTGCAGTTTCTCATTGGAGTTGTTTTTGAAGTTTTTTTATTGAAGAATTGCGACTTTTAGGTGTGTAATTGAGTGTCCAGGGAGGTTGAAGTGTTCTCCAACTGGTTTTTGAATGTTATAATTCTTGATATCTGATTTGTGACCATTTATTTTTTTGCATAGAGACTGTCTGGTTTGGCCAATGTACATGGCAGAGGGGCATTGCTGGCACATGATGGCATATATCACATTGGTAGATGTGCAGGTGAACGAGCCCCTGATGGTGTAGCTGATGTGATTAGGTCTTATGATGGTGTCCCTTGAAAAGATATGTGGACAGAGTTTGCAATGGGCTTTGTTGCAAGGATAGGTTTCTGAGTTAGTGTTTTTGTTGTGTGGTGTGTGGTTGCAGGTGAATATTTGCTTCAGGTTGCAGGGCTGTATGTAAGCGAGGACTGGCCTGTCTCCCAAGATCTGTGAGAGTGATGGGTTGTCCTTCAGGCTAGGTTGTAGATCCCTGATGATGCACTGGAGAGGTTTTAGTTAGGGGCTGATGGTGACGGCTAGTGGTGTTCTGTTACTTTCTTCATTGGGCCTGTCCTGTAGTAGGTGACTTCTGGGTACTCTTCTGGCTCTGTCAATCTGTTTCTTCACTTCAGCAGCTGGGTACTGTAGTTTTAAGAACGCTTGATAGAGATCTTGTAGGTGTTTGTCTCTCTCAGAGGGATTGGAGCAAATGCGGTTGTGTCTTAGAGCTTGGCTGTAGACAATGGATCCTGTGATGTGATCTGGATGAAAGCTGGAGGCATGTAGGTAAGTATAGCGGTCAGTAGGTTTCAGGTATAGGGTGGTGTTTATGTGACCATCGCTTATTAGCACTGTAGTGTCTAGGAAGTGGATCTCTTGTGTGGTCTGGTCCAGGCTGAGGTTGATGGTGGGATGGAAATTGTTAAAATCATGGTGGAATTCCTCAAGGGCTTCTTTGCCATGGGTCCAGATGATGGAGATGTCATCAATGTAGCACAAGTAGAGTAGGGGCCTTAGGGGACGAGAGCTGAGGAAGCGTTGTTCTAAGTCAGCCATAAAAATGTTGGCATACTGTGGGGCCATGCGGGTACCCATAGCAGTGCCGCTGATTTGAAGGTATACATTGTCCCCAAATGCGAAATAGTTATGGGTGAGGACAAAGTCACAAAGTTCAGCCACCAGGTTTGCCGTGACATTATCGGGGATACTGTTCCTGACGGCTTGTAGTCCATCTTTGTGTGGAATGTTGGTGTAGAGGGCTTCTACATCCATAGTGGCCAGGATGGTGTTTTCAGGAAAATCACCGATGGATTGTAGTTTCCTCAGGAAGTCAGTGGTGTCTCAAAGATAGCTGGGAGTGCTGGGAGCCTAGGGCCTGAGGAGAGAGTCTACATAGCCAGACAATCCTCCTGTCAGGGTGCCAATGCCTGAGATGATGGGGCGTCCAGGATTTCCAGGTTTATGGATCATGGGTAGCAGATAGAATACCCCTGGTCAGGGTCCTAGGGGTGTGTTGTGCAGATTTGTTCCTGTGCTTTTTCAGGGAGTTTCTTGAGCAGATGGTGTAGTTTCTTTTGGTAACCCTCAGTGGGATGAGAGGGTAATATAGAAAGTGGGTGTTGGAGAGCTGCCTAGCAGCCTCTCATTCATATTCCAACCTATTCATGATGACAACAGCACCTCCTTTGTCAGCCTTTTTGATTATGATGTCAGAGTTGTTTCTGAGGCTGTGGATGGCACTGTGTTCTGCTCGGCTGAAGGAGTATTTCCAACACACCTCTGAACAGCATACTAACCCACAGAAACCTTGCTACCAACACTACAAAAAGAAGGATTCTGCATGGACTCCTCCTGAAGGTCGTAACAACAGACTGGACTCCTACGTAGAGTGCTTCCGCCGACGGGCACGGGCTGAAATTGTGGAAAAGCAGCATCACTTGCCCCATAACCTCAGCCGTGCAGAACACAGTGCCATCCACGTGTGCAGCTTTCTTCCCCCCTTATGCTTCTCTCACACACACAGAATACATCCCATGCCCTCCAGTTTGAGAACCTCTGGTCTATGCTATGAGCTAGGGCTGTGATTTCCCTGTTCGTGTACACACACTTGCGCTAGCTCTGAGCGACCCAGTGGTCGTATAAATACCCGAGTATCTGCAGTAGCACAGGTAGCTGCAGCAGAGGCACTGCTGATCCAAGCCCTGTACAGACCCTGTTATACCAATAAAATAAAAACCAGCAGGATCTTATTAAAGGGGAAAAGGCAAAATGCCACATTTATTGTGAATACAGAAGGAATCAGAGTAAGCAGTTCGTTATAGCTATAACATTCCATTCAATCTCATATTTATTCACACATTCATTCATACAAACACACACACAGGTTCTGCAAGGTTGTTATCATAGTTACCAGCCTTAGAGTTGCTCATGCCAAGCCACTGGCCAGGTGGCCTGGACATGAGGAGGGAGCAGGGCCTTGTCAGATGCTCATCTGATGCTCCTGGAAGTTGGTTTGCAGAATCAGACCCCAAAGCTCTCACTTTCTAGAGTCCATTTTTATAGGAGTTTCCTCCTATGCCAGTCTATGGGAATTGCTTGATTCAGCAACAGCATGATGAATCAGCAGATAGCACATTCGTGACGGCTCTGTGCTGCTAGATGTTTTCTTGTTCTTTGGTTCTCCCATTCTTGAGGCTGTTGGGTGGATTCCAGTCTGCCCTCCGGGGGTCCTCTGGTTATTTCCACTTGATGCCTTCTTCAGCCGATGGACACTGGATTCTTAGGCTGGCACCTCCCTGATCATTCAGTTATTATCCACACCAAGCATCCATCCACATACATCCTCTATCTCTATTTTAATGACAATTGTTAATACAACAAAAGGGCGGGGAGTCTCTGGGTGCTGTTTCTGTTGTTAGAGTATTGCTTTGAGTCTCTCTCTCTTGTGAATTGCTTTGAGAACAGACTCTGTCTTAGAATGTACTAACACAGTTAGCAGCTTGCAAGTTTCACACATAGAGGGAGAGAAACAGCACCAAAAACCAAGAGACCTCTTAATTAGTAATACCCTGGAATTTAAACTATGGGGAATCAAACTTATTTGTGATTTTAATACAGAACTTCTTTAATATGATCCAACAACCCCCCTGAAATAAGTCACTGTGTACTCTGGCACAGCTCAGCTGTTGCTGCTACCTGGGCTATCACTGCTACGCTACTAATTATGCACTCGCTATGCACTTTCCTGCCTTCCTAATTGCTGGTATCTGGAGCCACAAAGCCCTGCCTCCTGCTCCGCTTCTTCCCTTGAGGTCCCAACCCCTTCTCCATCTCTTTCCCTAGGCCCTGCCCCTGTCACTCGCTCCTCTCCCTTCCTTCTCCCTCTCACCCCCACCCCCCACCCCCATCGCTCGCTGGATCGTCTCAAGGGGCCTGCCTGCAGGTAGGAGGAGACCCCAGCTGAATAGGGGCTGGCACAGGTTCATGATCCAGAGCCTCCCCCTGCACCATTGTATTTTATTTCAGGTGCCACTTAGGGTTGCCAGGTCCCCTTTTTGACCAGACTTTCCAGTTGCCCTAAATAGCACAGAAGCCAAAATCCAGACTGTCCGGGTAAAACTCGGATGGGTGGCAACCCTAGTGCTAGCTGTCAGTGAGCTAGTGAGAGTAATTATGTGTACAGGAGCAGGGGCATTACACCCCTAGCTTGTAGCATGGACATAGTCTAAGAAAACATCAATACATATGAACAGAAAAATATGAAGTTCCTGGCCTATTAGTGTTATTCATATCATATATTAAAGAGTAACTATTACATGATTCTAGGCTGACCAGATTTTCAAGCTGCGAATCATTTACCTTCTTGTACTTTTCATTGACTGTTTCTTTAGGAAAATCAATACAAACTTAATCGCAAAGAAAGAAACTAGAAAATCTGTCACAAGAGGAGCATAGGAGATGGCATGGCAGTGATGGTTTTGTGTGCTGTGAGATTGCTGGAAGGGAATTTCCTATTTCCTTAACCACTCCCAACTGCTTTCTGGCCACCTTGTAAGAGTCCCTTTGTGTGTGTGTTGGGGGGAGAGGGGGAGAGCTGTGTTCAGACTTGTGCAAAACATGGGGTGGGGTGGTGCTCTCTTGAAGCTCGAGGGCATGGGCATGGTGTTGGCATGTGAGAGACTTAGTGACTTTAGGTCTCTGAGACACACACGCACTCAGCCAGCCTGTCATCAGTTTTACCAAATCAGCTGAAGGCTCTCTCAGGAGACTGCTCTGCAGAGACTTGCAGACACTGGGGAAAAGAAATGTTTGTAAAACCAACAGGAACTTATAAAATGTTGGTTCCAGAGTTCTTCCCATCCAGCTAGTGTGTCTTTTTTTAAAAGATGCTTCTTCATTCCTTAGGGATGAAAGGCATTGTATACAGATAAGATTTATTGTTGTTTTTATTCATTATTAAAGATTATTTAGGCTGCATGAGTTCCATAAGCCAAATAGCCTAGAAGATGTCTAGAGAGCATGACAGAGATGCATTGACTGACATCGTTGGATGGCCTCATTGAAAGAAGAAGAGTCCCATATAATATAATTATATATAAATAAAGCTTTATGGAGAAAGAATTGTCACTTACATTTGTTTGTAGGGCACCTGTTACCTTTAGGTGTTACCGCAATACAAATGTTAAATGATACCCACACAGTCTGTGGGTGTAATGAAAACGTGCAGATACCCAACCAACCACCAGGCCTAAAGTGTCCTATGTTCACCACTAGCTATCCAGAGAATGAGTTAAGACTTAAGTGGGAGTAGCAAGATGCCCACAAATGGAAGATAGAAGGCCCCAAGAGTTTTTTTGCTCTAATTTGTACCCAGGCTCTGTTACTCATTTCCCCAGAAAGCTCTGTTGTATTGGGCTGACCTTTCAGACTCTCACATACATGATATCAATCATTTTGATTTTGGAACACATGTTTTTCTCCACCCATCCATCCTCCATAGAGTTTTAGTAATGAACATTGTGGGAAGATTCACAAGCCAAACAGCTGTTAGAGAAAGATTCCCTCGTGCTCTACCCCACATGGCAAAAGTAAAGGAAGTTACAGTGAAATCAACTTTAAACTTGGGTTGTCTTCTGTCTGGAACTTACCATGTTGCTTCTCACAAATTATACTTTACCTATGTTGAGCCTAACTGTGAGCCTAATTAGACACTTTTGCATTTAGCTTGCACTGTATACAAAGAGATTCCACAAAGATTTTAATGTAGGGGGAGGGAAAAGCCAACAAATAGTCTCAGAGTGTGTCTGAAAGTAGGAGAAATCTGAAAATATGAGATATGGGGGCTTTAGACTACATTAAAGGTGCAACGTACTGCAATGGAAATGAATATGTGGCCGTAGAAAACGAAATTACGGTACGGTTGCTCCTCCCCTTGCAGGTGTTGAGATTTTTATTTACATATTTTATGTAGTCCCCATTACTGTGACATTTGGACTCTGTATCAGCAATTCAAACCAATATAAAATAATCTGTCAATAATAATCAGTCAGCCAGTGAGCTGTTGTTCTGCCATGATGGTTCACAGGAGGCCCATGTAAGCATATAGACCTTGCAGTGTACATCCAAAAGCTCACAGACCTGGGCTCTGCAACCAGGTCCCTCAACTTTGTATATCTTGCTGTTTTTCTAACAGCTTTTTTTAATGCATCTTCAATGACTTTTGTTTAATTTTCTTATAGAGTAAGAATCAGTTTGGACACTTCCTTTAGAACATTATGAAACTGTGGTTCTATTAAAATCAATGGGAAAACTCTCACTGACTTCAGTGGAAGCAGGATTTCACCCTATATCCAGAGGATCTTGCCCATAGATCTACATCTAACTTGCCATCTTCCACTTAATTAGAAAAACATCCACTTCTACTATTAGCAACACCATGAAAAGATATGGCACTAGGTAGTTGTGATGGATTTTTTTTTGTACTATCTAAATTGGATTTCAGTTATTTAAATGAGAGTTCTCTATCCGAAAGGTTTCAAGGAAGATGTGATCTAGTATTTATTATTCTGGATCTGGAATCTGTTTGCTTTTTCCCTAGCCAAACTGACTGTTGTATTTTGGTAGTGTTTTCCTTGCCTCACCTTTAATTTTAAGATTAAAAAGAAAAGACACATCTTAACTAACCATTAATTTATCACTCATCAAAGGTCTCAGTCCATTTTGAATTTTGGGAACATCGGTCTACGCCCACTTTGAATTAAAGGCCCACCCCTTCAATCCAGTGAAGCGTCATGTAGACCAGAAAACAACTGATTCTGTTGGACAACAAATGATAAAATGGGAACTGGAGTGGCAATCAAATATTTCAAATGAGGGAACCAGACAGGGGCACCCAGAAGAGAACCACATACAGTGTTTACTGCTCCTTGAGTCCAAGAAGTTAGTGGATGCTGCCCAAATGAACTCTGCCCAGATACATATAACCAGGAAATGGGTGTAGGCCCCATGCTTGCAGAGCCCCTCCCCATTCACCTTCCTCCTCCTGGATGGAGGTATGGCTGTCTTGACCAAATTCAGGAGGAAGCTCAGACCTCACAACAGGGAGGGGCCACAGACAAGGAGTGAATAAAGGAAAAGATGTGGGGGAAAGTGCAACCAGAACCTCAGCAAGTGCTTTGTCACTCATACCTAGACCAGGTTTAAAATGGTGACCTAGAAAGGAAAACCACAATATCCCCAAACCTATCCCCTAGTTTAAGATATTCAGAAAAAACTTTCTCTGCTACCAGCATCACTGAGTAATCACACTTACACAGGCTCACAGAATAAGCTGTGTTGTGAACAGGAAAGGCAATTTGCAGGTGAAATATTCATTTCCCAAATAAAGCTATTTTTGCTCCCAAAAATGGCACAATTGTTACCTGGGATGAACTGATGGCTTTGCCCAGGATGGAATTTCACTGCAAAAAGTGAGATTCATTTGAAGTAATGCACATTTTCATACACATTAAATAATTATCACCCACCTCTAATTTATTTTAAAATATAAGCAGCAATATGCACAGCAGGTCACTAACTGGCTACTTTGTTTTTGCAGACTGTACAAAATTACTCAAGATAGTTAAGACCAAAGCTGACTGTGTTGAGTTACAAAGGGATCTCACTAAACTGGGTGACTGGGCAACAAAATAGCAGATGAAATTCAATATTGATAAGTGCAAAGTAATACATATGGGGGGCGGGAAATAATCCCAACTATATATATAGAATTATGAGGTCTAAATTAGCTGTTACACTCAAGAAAAAGATCTTGAAGTCATTGTGGATAGTTCTCTGAAAACATCTGTTCAATGTGCAGCGACAGTCAAAAAAAGCTAACAATGTAGGAACCGTTAGGAAAGGGATAGATAAGACTGAAAATATCACAGTGCCACTATATAAATCCATGGTACTCCCACACCCTGAATACTTCCTACTGTTGGGGTTGCCCCATTTTAAAAAGGTATATATTAGGATTGGGAAAGGTGCAGAGAAGTGCAACAAAAATTATTAGGTGTATCAAACAGCTTCCATTCTGGGACTGTTCAGCTTAGAAAACAGGCTAGTAAGTTGGGATATGGTAGAGGTCTACAAAATCGTGAATGGTGTGAAGACAGTGAATAAGGAAGTGTTATTTACTCTTTCCCATAACACAAGAACCAGGATTCACCCAAAGAAATGAATAGGGAGCAGGTTTAGAACCAGCATAAGTACTACTTCATGCAATGCACAGTCAATCTGTGAAATTTGTTGCCAGTGGATGTTATGAATGCCAAAAGTATAACAACTGGGTTCAGAAAAGAATTAATAAATTCAGTGGTCTGACCCAGTATGGCCATTCATATTTTTGTTTCTTAACCAAACTTGGGCTCAACCTGCTAAATACATATCTAGATTTCAAACACTTCAAAGTATGGAGATGTTTGGAGCCAGGGATTGGGCCAATCTTTTAATTATTTATTTTAAATTTAAGCAGTATCCATTAGGTTTTTGTATGTGCCAAGTCTGACTCATATTGGTTGGAGTTATCCAAGCGCAAAAATGCATATGCAAAATTTGGAAGCTTTATAAACTATTTCTTCACTTGGGATGACTTTGAAACAGATGATCAGGTCTCTTCACACTTTCCCAAAAATGAATCTCTGGGCTGAAACCTAGCATGAGTAATTTCAGCACAAAACATAACTTGGTGGGAATTGTATAAACCACTCCAGCATTATCACTACCGGTACTTGACAATGACATATTTCACACACAAACAGCAATGTCTTAGAGTCTCCCCCCTCCAAAAAAAAGAGAATGAAGGATAAAATCCCATTTAAACCTCAATGGCCGGGTCCACAGTGGTGCTGAGTTTGCACAACTCCCATTAACTTCACTGAGAAAGTGACATCAATGGGAGCACTGCTCAAGGTCAGGCTCTTTATTAACTGATCATGTTGTCCACCAATGTTTTCCAGGAACTGCAAACAACAGGTGATTGAACATATCACATGCCAAATTTAGACTTCATGTAAGCATTGACTTCAGTGGAGTTGCACTTACTTATACCCATATGTACCACAATCCCAATATACAAAATGGATCCAGGAATACCTTTTGTTTCAGAATTTGCAGTGCTATCAACATTGATGCTGCTCAAAAGATAACCTGTCCCCGTAGCTAACTGGCATTTCCATTTTCAAATAATTTGTCACATGATTGTAAATTATTGTCATGTTGTTTATACCAGTGATGTGCTTGGTGCTATCTATCTCATAAATTTCAACAGCCCTTGCCTCAAGAAACTACAAGACAGACCCAGGTGAGACAAGATGCATTGAGAGAGCCAGAGGAATAAGTTAACTTAGACCCTAAAAGCTATTGAAATAATAACTCAAGTCCCTCTGAAAGACTCTCATTCCATGAGGCCCATAAAAAAACCCATGTCAGTGAGAAAATATATATTCTACATTAGTTCTGTGACCTACCAGAGAGATCTGCTGGCACCTCTTCCATGGAGCCATGAGCATGGGTGTGCTACTGGCACAGTTTACAGAGTCCTCCATTTTATGGCAGAAGAAAGATCCTGGTGAATTGCTTATCTGCAGGAGACCTGATTACAGCCCCTCTTCCAAAACACATTCCTGAAGTATTGGCTGCACTTTCTACTGGACTTTTTGGTTTCTGTTTTGTTTTTAGTTTGTGCACGTCCATCTATGCCCCCACAAAGTCCAGAGACCTTCTCATCATCCACCTCCTGGCACTGACCAAAACTGGCAGTCTAGGAAAAGTTGGTGGGGAAGGCTGGCAGTGACTGTGGGGCTTTTTTGGACTCAGTCAAGCATGCATCCAGGCAGGATTCCTTTGGGTGACCTCCACTGACTCCCTTAACATCTTGCGGGGCAGTGAGCGTTGTTCCTGGTTATTTGCTCCATGTCCCCTTTTGCATCCCTCATTTTAAATCTTTAATCTCACTCCCATTCCCATCTTGCATTTTTGTTCCCCAAATTTAGTTGACTTTTGTGTGGTTATTTTGTCGCACATCCCCTCTACTGATGGAGGGGCTGATGCTCTTTTTGTGGATGGAGCTTCTGAAGGCTCCAAGGATCAAGGATGCTGCTGCTTCTCCTTCTCCCCAAGCAGGATGTAGGAAGGGAGAGGAGGCATGTGGGCAAGCATTTGGTTCTGTTCCCTCCCTTGCCCCCGATTTTCTCCCACAATATCAGGTCATGCAATGGAGATGACATGGAGGGGGAATAATCTGCCCTTGGTAAGAGTCAGTAGCACACTACCACTCCCTGGGGCAATGGGAGAGCAGGGAAAGATGAATGGTTTCTATATACCACTCCTTACATAGGACATTATGCACTGTAACTGCAAAATCAGGCCCTAAGCATTAAAAGGAAAACAGGACTGTGAGCATAGCAGCATGGATTTATAAAGAATCAATCCTATGAGGAAAACTTGTTTGGTTTCTTTGATAGAATTACAAAATTAGTAGATGAAGAGAAAGTGATAGATTTAATTTTTAGCTCTTATGAAAGAATCTAAGGTCATGTCCCATGAAATCTTACTCTCAGAATTAATTCAAATTGGCTTAGATAGGCACACAGTCACATGGGTCAAAAACTGGTTGAAGGATTGTAAATGAAAGACACTGATAAACAGGAATGTATTGTACTCAATATAGGGTGGAGGAAGTTTTGTTTTTTTAATGTGGTACTCCAGGATCAGTGCTAGATCAGTTCTTATTTAAAACCTAGAAAGCCACACGTTAATGAACTTCACAGACCATACTAAATTAAGGGTTGTGAACATCAACAAAGAGAGAGGAGTAATACATTGGGATCAAGGAACTGATCTGGGAAAGCATTCATCCTATTCAGGAAAGCACTTAAGCTCATGCCTAAATCCCATTAGTTCAACTTTAAGCACATGTGTAAATCCCACTGCCTAATAGGTAGTATGACCATACATCCCGTTTTGGCCAGGACAATCCCTTTTCTAAGCCCTGTCCCAGCCATCCCAACTGTTTGGGCAAAACTGGGCATTTGTCCCATTTGCAGTTGGAAAGAGCAAATGGAACAAATGCCTCAGTTTTGCCAAAAAAACTGGAGTACATTCCCTAGCAGGGGATGAAGGAATGTGCGGGTGGTATGGGGGATGCTGCCAGCCCTGAGTGGGGTGAAGGAAGGCTTGGGCGTGTGGCTCAAGCTGGCCCTGCGCAGGCCTGGGGGGTGAGCATCTCGGGCCAGTCCTGTGTGGGCTGGGCAGAGGAGGGGAGTCAGTGGCACAGGCCAAGGAGTGTGAGTGGCACAGGTCGGCCCCAAGCAGGGCAGGGGAGCAGCTTGAGCCAGTCCCACATGGCAGGGCGGGGCTTGGGCCAATCCCACGTTGTGGGGAGAGGCCTCGGGCTAGCTCCAGATGATGTCCCATTTTCCCTTTTGGGAAATATTGTCACCCATCTCTCATTCCTGTGGATCTCCTGCTTCCTTCTGCTTTGTTTTTTTGGTGGGGAGCAAGCAGGTGCTAAAGCCATGTCGTTTTAAAACAAGAAAATGAGGTGTGATACTAAGAATGCTTTCCCTTCTTCCCTACAAAATCTGGATACAGCTGCATGACGTTACAGTATCATGGGACTAGAGAAGGACTGCCAGTTGGAGGGGTACAGAACTGGTGAGCAGCTCCTCTGTGTGACATGCTCCCCTGGCTAAATGGCATTTTTTCTCATGGAAAATGTATTGGAAGTTTAATGTTGCTTCTTGGAACAAGGAGAATGTAAAGCCAAAGGGAGTCAGCCAATGGGAGGATGGATAAAGAGCACTCAAAACTAAAGGAGGCTGATAGGGCACAGTTGTTCTTAGATGCCTTTTTTAATTATGAGCTCCCAGTGGTAGGAACAATCTCTTTATTCATGTCTTGCACAGGGCCTAACACAAAGCTAGTGCTTAAAAATAACAACTCTTGGGCACCAATGCTCCAGGGCCCTATAGAAAGGCCCTAGTGGAGAACATCTGACATTTTCAATAGCTTTGGATGACATGGGTTTATTTTGGGTTTGTTTTTCCCTGAGGCTGGTTTTGTGGGGGGATGGTGCCTGGGTTTCACTGATCCTACCGTTTGAACTTAATCCAAGTAACAAGGTGAGTTGGGTCAAGATGGAGAATAGCATGCTGGAACCCACAGATGTTGCTGGCTGAAGTGAAAGACAAGAGCAGTCACAGGTCACTTTATAGAGCTCTAGAGACAGCAGCTGGCCAGCTCTCCACTGGATAAACTTGATCTAGTAAACTGTGTTTATATGCAAATTTTGGGATAAAACCATAAGAAGTAAAGTAAAGTATTTGTCTTTTTTTTTTTAACATATACATGCCAGGTCTAATGGTCAGTAGAGGCCACTATTAAGAGTCAGAAATTTCATTAGCATTTTCCATGGCCTCATTTTCTACCATGGACCACATACAGCTGTGAGATTAACAGAGTAATTGGTTGGATGGTGTGACTGGGTTAACTCACCCTGCACTGGATGAGGAAGGGTTAACTCCTCACTGTGGGTGGAAGAAGCCACTCCCGCATGTCCCTACAGGGCATGCTCCAGTTGTAGCACCAGTATAAGAGGGAGCAGCCCAGCTCAGTCTGGGCTGACCATTGGAGAGGAAAGATGCTCCTTGCTGGCTCCCACCCGGGAGCTGTTGGAACCCTGGTCTGTGGAAGCCAGAGGTGCCGAGACCCAGGCAGATATCCACTACCTGTGGATGCCTGAGGGAGGTTTGAGCTACAGGGAGTTACACTGGCTAAGGAACCTGAAGATGCACAGACCACCACTGCAAGTATCATGGTAGGCAGTAGCCCGGGGAGGGAATAGCCATTGTCCCAATGCTAGTCAGCATGTTGCAGACAGATCCCCGCTGCCTCTATGGCAGACACCTTAGCCACTGACAGGGCCCTGGGCTGGGAACCGGTGGAATAGGGAGGGTCTGGATCCCCCTACTCTGGCCACCACCCACACCCCCAAACTGGCTGCTAAGCTATACAGCCTGGAGGGCAAGTCTATTGGTTCTGTCCACTAGTCCTCCCTATGAACCTAGGGTATCTCTAGTGAATCTGACTAATAGGTCACACTGCCCCATGAACCAGGGTAAGTCTATGAACTCTGGCTGATAGGCCTCATGGCCTGGCAAACCTGGAGTATCTTTAATGACTCTGGCCACTAGGCCTTGCTACCCTGCAAACTCAGGGTATCTCTATTGACTTTGGCATCCAGGCCTTCATGGCCCTCCAAACCCGGGGTATCTCTATTGAATCTGGCCGCTAGGCCCCACTGCCGTGTGGAGAAAAGCTACCCCATTGATGTGGGTAATGAGACTCCATCACCCTGTGGATCAGGGTGATTATATAGACTCCGACCATCGGGCTTTACAACCCTGCGGATCAGGGCAACTCTATAGACTTTAGCCCTTAGGTCTCACTGACTAGAGACAGAGGGCAGCTCAAAGGATTGAGTGAACTTGCCCTACACTGGATGGTATCTCCCCACTGCATCATAGATGGGTATATGGGGAGGGGAGGGATAGCTCAGTGGTTTGAGCATTGGCCTGCTAAACCCAGGGTTGTGAGTTCAATCCTTGAGGGGGCCATTTAGGGATCTGGGGCAAAAATTGGGGATTTGTCCTGCTTTGAGCAGGGGGTTGGACTAGATGACCTTCTGAGGTCCCTTCCAACCCTGATAGTCTGATTCTATGATATGCACCTGGAACTCCAGATCAGATAATGGATGGTAGTTTGAACCATTAAGTACATCAGCTTCATCTTATCTCCCAGCCACTTAAGTAAGGGATATTAGTGTAATTAAATTTAACATTTCAACTTAATACTCAAGGTGGTGAGGGGTTTTGGTTGGTTGGTTTTGGTTGTATTGTTTTGTATTTTTCATCTTTCTGTGACATTCTGAATGCTTTGGGTTGCTGATAGTCTCCATACTTCTAAGGAATATTTTGGATTTTTTTATTCATTCCAAGAGTTCATTGATTAGAATCTGTTCATGGACTGAGGTATGGTTTCTCTGCAGAAAAAAGATACTATATGCACATACAATGATTGCCATTAAAATCCTTACAACTGGTGTTGCAATTAATTCTTTTCACTGCAGCATTCTTTGCTCTAGGTATGATATAGGTACCCTGCTAACATTCTGAACTGGATCTCACCACTAAAGCCTGAGTGGTTTAGAAGCTGTGGCCTCACCTATTCCTTCCTTTTGCCAGGGGGATGATGAGCAGCCTTTCATATCTGGGGAGGGTAAGACTGTTTTGCCACCAGTCTATGGGCAGGTATCAACATGGAACTGTGTACTATCCTCCATTTGTGAATCTGGACCAAGCTAGCCATAATCTGTCCCTAAAGATTTTAAAGGCAGCCACTCATTAGCACTGGAGACTCATATGTCAGCTAATCTTGTAAATCAGTATTGATTATACAAAGTAGAAAACAGCCCAGAGCCAAATGTGTTTACATTGGCTATCGGGGGGAGGGAGAATTAATTTCCATAAAAGCCTGAGAATCTAAAACACATCTCAGACTTCTCAGCTTCATGTCAACAACTTAGATGCTACAGATGTCTTAGAATATGCGCAACGTGCCTCAGAAGGCACATAACTAGGATTCATCACCGAATTTGGTCTGCTGGTTGGATCATTAGCTTTCCTGGCTCGGGCCAGTTACTGATCGGGAGTGCAACATGAATGCTGATCCATGCCCCCCGATACTACAATGATGGGCACTGTAGGAAACTCTGATTGACAAATTGTTCAGAGGCTCCACATAAAGGGTTTTTTTGTTCCATTTCCTATGTGTTTATCATATTTTGCTCATTACAATGCTCTTCATATTCCTGTAACAAAGCATCGGAAATATAAACACAAAGCTCATAATGAGTATGTCTACACTTGGGTTTTTCGTTGTTTTAAATGTTTTAGTTATCACATTAAAAATTGTAGAGGCTAGTGTGGACAGAACAATGACCCTTGCCACGCCATTCATCCCACTGCCAACTTTCTGATGCCCGCCCACCCGAATTTCCAATTCTGGAGTTCTGTACTTCTGGCAGTACTAGAAGCCTCTGCTCTTACACTTGGGGAGAGCTAACTAGCATTAGGGTTGCTTCCTGTGTGTTTTCTATACCTCCACAGCACCTCTTCCCCTAGTTCATCTGCACTTGGCAACCCTAATTTGACCCATGCACCTCATTCTGATCTCAGTCACACAGGTATATAGTAAATAAACTGAGTCCTCTGAAGTCAGTAGAGTTACACCAATTTTGCACTGTTGTGTGTAACTTAGATTGGATTCAGGCCCCATATTCCCAAATTAAATAATACAAATGCTGTGTTTGGAGTGCGGTAGCACCTGGAGGCCCCTATCAGGTTCAGAGTCTCTTTATGCAAGCACTATTCAAACTCAGAATAAAAGATGGTCCCTGTCATAAAGAGCTTACAATTTAATCCATCCACTTGCATTTAGCTTGTATCTTTCTAATAACTAAAACAATGCATTTAGGGGAATAAACAAGAAATAATTTAAGGTAAGATTAATTCTGACCCAATAACATCCTCCCTATCTAGCAATTCTTAATATAATCTTACATTGTAAAGAAAGCATTCATATGCTGACACCAAGTTATATGAAGAAACATTGCTCTAATTATAAAATGCAAAAAGTTGGGCTCCCTGAAACACCTCTTTATAAAGGAGTAATAATGTGTAGTTTATGAGAAGTAATGTAAAATATACCTGCAGCCCATTAAGCTCCCTTGTGTTAAGAAGCTCTGAAGTGCTGATAGTCCTGGTATCAGCAGATCTGCCATTTTATTGCAGTTATTCATGGCCCAGAGCAATTCAACAGAAAATTAATTAGCCTCACTCCACCATAAATCTCAACAGTATTAGCTAAAATGCCAATTTTGTAATCACTTTTCATTAAAGCCAAAAATACTAATTAAAATTGATTTTTGCTTGTGCTTTGGTAAACTGCTGCCAGTTTAGGTTCCCAGCGGTAATACCGGATGAAGCAGACCTTTACTTAAGTGGATTTTATATATTGTCTCATCCCCTTTATAAAGCTAACAATGTGTGAAAGGATAAGGTCTTTGGGAAGCAGCAACTGACAGGTTCCATGCAAAAAAAAAAAAAAAAAAATCATGAGGGAATGTAACTTCATTAAAACCGTAATATCCTATGTTCCCAATCTGGCCTGTCTAGCAATGCCTTTCTCTCAGGCAGCTGGCTATTAATACACTTCAATAAGTTATGGAGGATTCTGTAAATGAATGGTTTTAGTCATTTAGTGATAACAAAGATATGCCACACCATGGCATATGTGGACACAGTTGGTAACTGGGTACTCTTCTGGCTCTGTCAATCTGTTTCTTCATTTCAGCAGGTGGGTATTTGTATGAACAAGAGGCTGCTAGGCAGCTCTCCAACACCATGCCGAACATGCCTAGTTCAGTGCAATCATCCCACAGTGCACTGGGCCAAATGCTTCTCTCTATTACACTTGTGCAGCCCGACTCAGTTCAGTGGGAGACAATTTGTCCCAGTAGGCTTTAGAAGGGATGTGGGAAAGTTAAACTTAATTTTGAACTGGTAATTGCTTCCTTATTGTTCTTCACTTGCAGCAACAGAATCACCACTCTAAGCAATATGAGTAAAATGACATAATGGCATCATACAGTGATGCCTGATCTCCTTTGCATAAAGCCTTGTCTTTTGAAGCTGATGTTTCTGGGATTTGCTTCTAAACAAGTTGTTCAAGTAGAGCCGGGCATAACTATTAGGAGTATTGGTTTAGCAAGATCGCCTCAGGTAAATCTGGGTTTAACAAAATTTTAAAACAAAATCAGTTATGTTCTCCAGCCACCAAAATGTGGTGTTAGGTTTCAGATGAATGATTCTGGTTTTATCCTTACCCTTTTAACACATTTGTATGTATGCTGGGTATTTGAAACTATTCTGCCACACGTGGCCAGGTATTCCTGTCCAAGAACACTGATGTAGAATATAGTTCATTGCCCTGAACATTCCAATCCAAATTAAGCTGGTTTAAATAAAGGTGTGCTGGAACCAACCCCCCTTCCAGCAGTTTGGGTTTTGGTGTTGAACAGCAACTACAAGGCTCTACTTTGGGGTTCCAGTTCACAATAGGCCCAATCTCACTGGCAGAGGGAAAGGAGCCACCTCATGGATCTTCTTAACATCTTTCAAACAGTCCAAAGGGAGGAAGGAAAAAAGGGTCTGCTGGGTTCCTCACAGGCAACGAGCCCTCTTCCCCCACAGACCCACCACATAATTTCCTTATCTTAAATGTCTCCAGGAAGGGTGGTGCCTTGTGCCATCTTCACCTACCAGACTCTTTGCAGGCCAGCTGTGGTGGACTCTTTCCCTTACAGTGGGTTTTTCTGAGGGGATTCCTGCTTGTACAGGTTGTAGCTCCCCAATCAAGAATTGGTTTAGGGAGTTGGTAAGTGTCTGGAACTGCTCCTCTTTGATACTATGACAGGTTTCGGAGTAGCAGCCGTGTTAGTCTGTATTCGCAAAAAGAAAGGAGTACTTGTGGCACCTTAGAGACTAATGAATTTGAGCATAATCTTGTGAGCTACAGCTCACTTCATCGGATGCATTCAGTGGAAAATACAGTGGGGAGATTTATACAGACAGAACATGAAACAATGGGTGTTACCATACACACTGTAAGGAGAGTGATCACTTAAGATGAGCTAATACCAACAGGAGAGCGGGGGCGGGGGGAGGAGAGAACCTTTTGTAGTGATAATCAAGGTGGGCCATTTCCAGCAGTTGACAAGAACATCTGAGGAACAGTGGGGGGTGGAGGGGGGGGAATAAACATGGGGAAATAGTTTTATTTTGTGTAATGACCCATCCACTCCCAGTCTCTATTCAAGCTTAAGTTAATTGTATCCAGTTTGCAAATTAATTCCATTTCCCCATGTTTATTCCCCCCCCTCCACCCCCCACTGTTCCTCAGATGTTCTTGTCAACTGCTGGAAATGGCCCACCTTGATTATCACTACAAAAGGTTTTCTCTCTTCTCCCCCCCGCCCGCCCCGCTCTCCTGTTGGTATTAGCTCATCTTAAGTGATCACTCTCCTTACAGTGTATATGGTAACACCCATTGTTTCATGTTCTGTCTATATAAATCTCCCCACTGTATTTTCCACTGAATGCATCCGATGAAGTGAGCTGTAGCTCACAAGATTATGCTCAAATTCATTAGTCTCTAAGGTGCCACAAGTACTCCTTTCCTTTTTGATACTATGGGGGCAGGAATAGCACCAGAAATGTCATTCGGCAACAACCTAGAAACTCTTTGTTGGCTGCTAGGGAAATCCCAGGGTTTCCTGAGTTACTGCTCAGGACCCAGAACAGAAGCTGAAAGAATCCATAATTTCCCTAACAACCACCTATAATGTTTTGGGAAAAAGTCAATGCTTAAGAGCCCATTGAGACAATTCTGTAGCAGTCATAGACTGCTCTTTCAGATAGACTCTTTTCCCTCCAAAGCCTAATTGGATTGAGGGGCAGTGGCTCATACCAGGTTGCCCTACTGGCACTTCCAAGGATTATTGAGTCCCCACTAACATAATTGAATTGGGCTTAGTCTGAAAAAACATTTTCCAGGTGTCTCAAATTGGGCACCCGAAATAAGTGGATTCTTTTTACCTAATTTCTCTGTTCTTTGGCTCTTCGTCTGTAAAATGGGGATAATACCATTACCTCACCTGTTGTGAAAATAAATTTAATGTTTGGAGTGCTGTGATTCTGTCTTCAGAGCAGGGTGTGAATAATGTGAAGTAAATAAGGCATGGGGCCACATATTCAGTGAGAACAAAACAATCTTGAACAGCTGCTCATTAACTGAGCACTGTCCATCCTATGCAGTGACTGAAGCAGAGGTTCAGTGGAAAAATATACGAGGATGTATTTTTAAAAACTCTCATGCATACACAATAGCAGACAAATTAAGGTTGCTCAGGTATCCATTGCAACCTTCAGGAAATAATTCCAATGGCTAATTGCACTCTATTAAGAAATTGCATCGTATTTTCAGTCTGAATCTGTCTAGCTTCAATTTCCAGCCATTAGATCATGTTATACATTTGTGTGCTAGAAAGAAAAGCCCTTTATTATCAAATTTCTGTTCCCCCTGAAGGTACTTGTAATATAAACTGTGATCAAGTCACTCCTTACCCCTCTCTTTGATTAAAATAAATATATTGAGCTCCTTGAGTCTGTCACTATAAGGTATGTTTTCCAAGCCTTTAATCATTCTTGTGACTTTTATCTAAACCCTCTCTAATTTTCAACATCCATGAAGTATGAACACCAAAAAGGGACACAGTATTCCAGTAGTGGTCACCTCACTGCCAACACAGAGGTAATATAATCTCCCTACTTCTACTTGATAGTCCTCCTTTTTATACATCCAAGGATCACATTTGTCCTCTTGGCCACAGCATCACATTGGGAGCTTATGTTCACCTGATTATCCACTGTGACCCCCAAATGTTTTTCAGAGTGACTGCTTCCCAGGATGGAATCCCCCCCGCCCCATCCTGTAAGTATGGTCTATCCTAAACACCTGGCCTTACATCTAGCCATATTGAAACATGTATTATTTGCTTGTACCCTGCTCACCAGGAGATCCTGATTGCTCTGTGCTTTTCAATATTTAGCACTTACCCAATCCTGATCATCTGCAAACTTTATCAATGATTTTGTTTTCTTCCATGTCATTAATTAAAAATAGTAAACAGCATAGTACCAAGAACTGAGCCCTGTGGGATCCCACTACAAACACATCCATTTGATTTTTCATTTACAATTACATTTTAAGACTTCTTAGTTTTAAATCCATTTAATGTGTTATGTTGATTTGTGTCATTCTAGTTTCTCAAATGCCTTACTGAAGTCTTAGCATATTACTATAGCATGCTTGTATATACCAACCAAACTTGTAATCTCACTCTCTAAAAAAATCAAGTTACTTTCACAAGATTATTTTCCATGAACCCATGTTTATAGACATTAATTTTATTACCCTCCTTTAATTCTTTATTGAGTTCAATATCAGTCATTTCATTATTCTGCCCAGGATCAACTTCAGGCTGACAGGCCTATAATTTACCTGAATCATCACATTTACACTTTTAAAATTTTAGCACAACATTAGCTTTCCTCTAGTCCTCTGGAACTTTTTCAGTTTTCCAAGACTTATTAGAAATCAGCATTAATGGTTCAGCAAGCTCCTCAACCAGCTCTTTTAAAACTTTTGGAGGAAAGTTAGCTGAACCTGCTGACTTTAAAATGTCTAAGTTTAGTAGTTGCTGTTTAACTTCTTCCTTCATTACTGTTTGAATGGACAGTACTTGATTGTTGTCATAAGATATGACTACATCAGTCTTTTTCCCAATTACAGAATAGAAATATTTAGTGAACACTTCTGCCTTCTCTTCATTATTGACAGTTCTACCATTTTCATCTAGCAATGGAACAATAACATTGTTGGGTTACCTTTTGTTCCTAATATATTTTGTTAAAAACTATTTATTCTACTTAACTTTGCTGGCCATAGACTTCCCCGTGCATCCTTTTACTTCCCTTATCAATTTTCTACAATTCCTAGCTTTCAATTGATATTCATTGTTATCAACGTCCCTTTTTTTAATATATACAAATTATTTATTGCTGTTCTAACTTTCCTTCTAAATCAGGCTGGTTTTTTGGTTGTGTTTTAACAATTGTAGCCTTCTTTCTCAATTATGGGTTGTAGCTTTTTGTGTATCTAGTAAAATGTTCTTTAACAGTTCCCAACTATCATTCACATTTTTCTGGGATTTTTATTATTGCCAGCTGATTTGGTTAGCAATTATTTTCAACTTTGAGAAACTGGTCCATTTAAAACACCAGGTAGATATATTACTAGTTTGGACTTCATCCTGTTTGTACATAATGAATGTAATCAAATCATGACAACTTGCATCTAAGCCACCATTAATTTTTAGATCTGTTCTGCTTTATCTGTTAAGACAAGGTCTAATATGGAATTTCCCTGTGTTGGATGCAACACTTCTTGAGTTAGAAAATTGTCCTTTATAATATTTATAAATTCCAAGGACCATTTAGTACTAGCAGATGAGACATCCAGCATATGTCACTTAAAATGAAGTCCTCCATGATCAGGCTGATTTTTTTTACCCCTACACATTATACAGGGAGCTGGTCATCCTGTGCTCTAGTATGATTTGATGATCTGAAGCAGACAACAACTAGTACCATATCTTGTACTTTATCTATTAGGACACTGATCCATAAACATTCAAGATCACTTCTTTCCAAGCTGTCAGTAACTCAAACAGTTACTGTCATTTTTGACAGTGCCACTCCCCCTCCCCTTTTGCCTATTTGACCATTCCTAAATAGGTGTTATCCATTGATTTTTTTAACATTCCAATCACCTGAAGTTTCCCAGCGTATTTCAGTAATGCTAACTAGGTCAAAGTTATTCTCTTAAATTAGCAATTCCAATTCCTCTTGCTCTGAGAATTGATGTGTAGACAATAAAAACATTTATTCTCCTTGCATCCATTGCTGACATCTTGATTTTGTGCTAACTGAATGCTCATTTGTTCTTTTCACCCTTCCCTTTTATTGTAAGCTTAATAACTGACTACTCTATCCAGCATAGCTGCAAGGAGATTGGCCCACTTTCTATGGGGTATAGGGGATGTACAGTTTGGAAGGCCTCCTCCATATCAGTAGAAGGGGAACCAATGTTCCATAAACCCCAAAGCCTCTACCTTATACCACTTACATAGCCAGCAGTTCACTTCCAGAATCTTCTGCCTTCTGTCTGTCTTTGCTCACAGGACCAGAAGGATCTCTAAGAAAATCACATGGAGATTCCTCTCCTTCAGCATCTTTCTACATTCTCTGAAGTTGTCTATAATCTGTGAGGTATTATGTCATTAGTGCTGGTGATGATATACACCATCACCAGTGGAATCTTCCCCTCTACTTCAGAACTGTTTGCAAGTCCAGGCCCTACCTGTGTTGGGGTAGTCTGCCTTTAAGAACAGTAGTACCTAGTAAGCAGTCCACCCCACCACCTGGATTGACCCTTTTGAAAGATCCAATAAAGATGTACAAGGACCTAAGGAGAGATGGGGAAAGAGACAAAGTAGTGGTAGGGAAAGGAATAAGTAGTGGTAGAGAGAAAAACTGGCACTCAGGAATAGTTTTTTTTTTTTTTTTAAAGGCCTGAAATCAGAAGCCCGGAAGAGTGGTAGGGCAAGGCTTCCCTCTTCCCAAATAAGAGGATGAACTGAGAGAGAGGGCACACATCAGCAGGAAAGGCTGCCTGCTAAACCCTTCAAACTAGGGATTAATTGGGAAAAGGTTCACAACTGAAGGCAAAAGCCTTGCAGCTGGCTTACAGTATGAGCCCAACTCCACAGAAGAGAGCTGGATGGGGGACTCCTGCCCTCAGAAGTGACTAGACTGTCTGAAATGCTTAGTCCAGAGAGAGGGCTGAGGGGGAACTCCTATTTGAAGAAAGGAAATATTGACTGCTCTGAGGCAGGGAGGCTGTCTGGAATAAAAACCTAGCCCCAAGATGGGGGTTGGGAGGGACACTCCTGTTAAAGGAGAGGATTGACGACTGTCCTATGGCAATGAACAGAGATTTCTTGAAATAAAACCCTAGCGCCAGGAAGAGGGCTGATGGGGAACTCCTGTCTGGAGGAGGGAAGTATTGCATGGAACTTAATTGCCAACCCCAGAAAGAGAGGGCTGAGAGGGGAATGCCTAGTTAAAGGAGGGGAAAAGAGGTCAGATGCCCCAGCTTCGCTTCAAGAAGAGGGCTAAGGAAGAAACTCCTGCATAGAGGAGGGAAAGACTGACTCTTAAGGCAAGAGAGAGCAGATTTATTCATCACAGCCCAGCAACTCCAGGAGAGGCTGGGAGCAGTTTTGAGGAGGCACCTCCATAGCTGGTGAAGAAGTGAGGAATCCCTGGCCCTAGGTGGGGATAGTGGAATCCAGGGACCTGGGGGAAAAACTTGGACAAGCTGGCCAAAGATAGGAGCAGCCCAGGGAAAATCGTGGAGGGATTAGCTGACTAAATGATCCCTGAGCTGGAACTCGGAGGAAAGCGTGGGTGGGTCTTGGTTCCCCTATCTCACTACCAGACCATGACAGGGAGCATGGATGTTAAGAGTAAAAGAGGCCAAGAATGAAAAGTTCCAGATATATGTTGGGAGACAGGCTTGAAGGCCATTAGATTTTGAATTTACTATTTTGAGACTTTTCTGATTATCCATAAAAATGGACTGAGTAATCTGGCAGCAGGGCTGGACCACAGAAAATATATACACAGCATTCTTATGTCATGGACTGGTATGTAGGTGGTCAGGTCTAGTGGTCGGAGCCAGAGTGGCTAAAGGAGCACTAAACTTTAAAAAAAGAACCTGCAACACCACACTTGAACACATGGAGGCTCTCTGGAGCTGAGAGGGTTGGCTACATGTTTCCAATGTCACCCTCTTCAAATATTGTGGTTAGAATTTTGTACAGTGGGCAAAGTACATTTGCTTCCATTCTTCCATATCTCAGAAACAGCTGAAGCAATGTTGCTTGAAAATAAATTGCCTCATGTAAAGACCAAACATGGAAAAACTCAACCTAAAATTTCAGTGTTTCAGAAAGCTATCTACCTGTGAAAGCCAAGATTGTAATGCAAACTGTTTTGTAGCATTAACAAGAGTGGACGTGATCTTGTCTTTCTATGACTGAAGTCTTTTCCAACTCACTTTCTTATGTGTGAAATGTTCTGGATGAGATGTTATGTACATATTTTTACCAACTCAGATACACTAAATGTCTAATCACTTTTTTTCAAAATTAAATATCTAAAATCAATGCCAAAAATGTTGTTAAAATCCATTTCTTAAATATAAAAACAT
The DNA here is from genome assembly GCF_965140295.1 of Lepidochelys olivacea. Classification (NCBI taxonomy): domain Eukaryota; kingdom Metazoa; phylum Chordata; order Testudines; family Cheloniidae; genus Lepidochelys; species Lepidochelys olivacea. Next base: position 176,833,548 of record NC_140411.1, read on the forward strand.
ATTAAACTTTTGCAAACTGGATGAATATAAATTAAATCTTTATAATCCTAGTAAGAAATATTTACTGTGCATTAGGCAAGCAGAAAAGACTTCTATTCTAATCCCATATATTTTCTGCATTTCCAATATTCATAATGGTGGAAAAAAAGGCATATTTTGTATAACCCTGCCATAAAGCGTGGCTATAATCTCATCACCCATCTGTCGTTAATTAGTTTAATGAAAATAGGCTGAAGTTGTGCAATGATCAGCAGCAGAGATTAAATTCATTTTAATTACAAATCCTTGCCCTATTTGTTTGGCTTTAGAGTACCCCTACTTTTTTGAGTCTCTGACATAGATTCCTTGTTATGCTTATTTCAATTTTTTAATAATCCGCTACACTGCATTTTAAGCAGAGTGTTGTGGTTTTTTAATAAGTGAACAGGATTAATAAATATTGGGTCCAGTGCTGAAATCCCACTGTGTGAAGAATCCCATATAAAGGTTAGTATATAATTCTGAAATATGAATGAGATCTCCCAACTAGTTCTGGCTACATATCTTACCTTTAGCAAGAATGCATCATTAGTATTGTCAAGGTTCCTCCCCCACTCTGAACTCTAGGGTACAGATGTGGGGACCTGCATGAAAAACCTCCTAAGCTTATCTTTACCAGCTTAGGTCAAAACTTCCCCAAGGTAACAAATATTACCCCCGTTATCCTTGGAATGGCCGCTACCACCACCAAACTAATACTGGTTACTGGGGAAGAGCTGTTTGGACACGTCCTTCCCCCCAAAATACTTCCCAAAACCTTGCACCCCACTTCCTGGACAAGGTTTGGTAAAAAGCCTCACCAATTTGCCTAGGTGACTACAGACCCAGACCCTTGGATCTTAAGAACAATGAACAATCCTCCCAACACTTGCACTCCCCCTTTCCTGGGAAATGTTGGATAAAAAGCCTCACCAATTTGCATAGGTGACCACAGACCCAAACCCTTGGATCTGAGAACAATGAAAAAGCATTCAGTGTTTTACAAGAAGACTTTTAATAAAAAATAGAAGTAAATAGAAATAAAGAAATCCCCCCTGTAAAATCAGGATGGTATATATCTTACAGGGTAATTAGATTCAAAAACATAGAGAACCCCTCTAGGCAAAACCTTAAGTTACAAAAAAGATACACAGACCGAAATAGTTATTCTATTCAGCACAATTCTTTTCTCAGCCATTTAAAGAAATCATAATCTAACACATACCTAGCTAGATTACTTACTAAAAGTTCTAAGACTCCATTCCTGTTCTGTCCCCGGCCAAGACGACTACAGACAGACACACAAACCCTTTGTTTCTCTCCCTCCTCCCAGCTTTTGAAAGTATCTTGTCTCCTCATTGGTCATTTTGGTCAGGTGCCAGCGAGGTTACCTTTAGCTTCTTAACCCTTTACAGGTGAGAGGAGCTTTCCCCTGGCCAGGAGGGATTTCAAAGGGGTTTACCCTTCCCTTTATTTATGACACGCCCCCCAAATCTCAGCTAGGGTGAAACACTGGCTGGGATTTCTTCCTGGAGCTCTAGGAAAACAGAGTTAATAAGACACATGCATCTCTAAATATACTACCAAGTGGAAAATATTGTTAGTCTTTATGTACATCTCAAGGACGATTTTAACCAGTTGATTCTGGGAAACTTTCACGGGAGAGTGCATCAGCCACTTTGTTAGAAGCTCCTGAGATGTGTTGGATGTCGAAATCAAAATCTTGGAGAGCTAAACTCCACCGAAGAAGTTTTTTGTTAGTTTCTTTGAGGGTGTGAAGCCACTTTAGTGCAGCATGGTCGGTTTGCAGGTGGAAACGCCGTCCCCAAACATATGGGCGTAGCTTTTCCAGAGCGTAGACAATGGCATAACATTCTTTTTCAGTGACTGACCAGTTGCTTTCCCTCTCACAGTTTTTTGCTGAGAAACACTACAGGGTGGAATTCTTGATCAGGTCCTTTCTGCATTAAAACTGCTCCCACACCACGCTCGGATGCATCTGTGGTTACTAGGAACGGTTTGTCAAAGTCTGGGGCCCTTAGTATGGGGTCAGACATGAGTGTCGCTTTAAGCTTGTTAAAGGCCTTCTGACACTTTCCGGTCCACTGAACAGCATTTGGCTGTTTCTTTTTGGTTAGGTCTGTCAGTGGGGCAGCAATTTGGCTGTAGTGCGGTACAAATCGTCTGTAATAACCGGCCAAGCCTAAGAAGGATTGAACCTGTTTCTTTGACCTTGGGACAGGCCACTTTTGGATAGCATCCACTTTGGCCTGTAGGGGGCTGATAGTTCCTTGACCCACCTGGTGTCCAAGGTAAGTCACTCTGTTTAGGCCTATTTGACACTTCTTAGCCTTAACAGTTAGTCCTGCCTCCCTTAAGCGCTCAAGGACTTTTTGTAGATGTTCCAGGTGGTCTGCCCAGGAATCCGAAAATATGGCCACGTCGTCAAGGTAGGCAACTGCATATTCTCCTAATCCCGCTAGGAGACCATCTACAAGTCTTTGGAAAGTGGCGGGTGCATTTCGCAGCCCGAAAGGGAGTACATTAAATTCATACAGCCCGAGATGTGTGATGAAGGCTGACCTTTCCTTGGCAGATTCATCTAGCGGTACCTGCCAGTACCCCTTGGTTAAGTCCAAGGTAGAGATGAACTGGGCCCGTCCCAGTTTCTCTAATAGTTCATCAGTGCGTGGCATTGGATAATTGTCTGGGCGAGTTACAGCATTTAGCTTACGGTAGTCCACGCAAAAACGTATTTCCCCATCTGGTTTGGGAACTAGAACCACTGGAGATGCCCATGCACTTTCAGAGGGGCGGATTACACCCATCTGTAACATATCCTGGATCTCCCGTTCTATAGCAGTTTTAGCTTGAGGAGACACCCGGTAAGGTTGGACCCTAATTGGGTGAGCATTACCTGTGTCAATGGAGTGGTATGCCCGTTCAGTCAGTCCTGGGGTGGCTGAGAACGTTGGCGCGTAGCTAGTGCACAGCTCCTGGATCTGCTGTCGCTGCATACGCCCAAGGGTCATGGAGAGGTTCACCTCTTCCACACCACCAGCACATTTCCCTTCGTAGTAAACACCTTCAGGCCACTCAGCGTCGTCTCCTCCCTGGGCTGTAAACTGACAAACCTTTAATTCTCTGGAATAAAAGGGCTTTAGAGAATTAATATGGTACACCTTAGGCTTTCGGTTGGAGGTGGGGAATGCTATGAGATAATTAACAGCTCCCAGGCGCTCCTGGACCGTGAATGGCCCTTCCCATGATGCTTCCATTTTATGGGCCTGGAGCGCCTTTAAGACCATGACCTGGTCTCCTACTTTGAAGGAACGCTCTCTGGCATGTTTATCATACCAGGCTTTTTGCTCTTTTTGAGCATCCTGTAAGTTTTCTCTAGCAAGGGCTAAAGAGGTTCGGAGGGTGTTTTGTAGGTTGGTTACAAAGTCCAGAATGTTAGTTCCTGGAGAAGGTGTAAATCCCTCCCATTGCTGCTTCACCAACTGCAATGGCCCCTTAACCTCACGGCCATATACAAGTTCAAATGGAGAAAACCCTAAACTGGGATGTGGTACAGCTCTGTAGGCAAAGAGCAACTGCTGCAATACTAGGTCCCAATCATTGGAGTGCTCATTTACGAATTTATGTATCATGGCCCCCAAAGTTCCATTAAACTTCTCCACCATGCCATTTGTTTGATGATGGTAAGGAGTGGCAACCAAGTGATTTACCCCATGAGCTTCCCAAAGGTTTTTCATAGTTCCTGCCAGGAAATTAGTCCCTGCATCTGTGAGGATGTCGGAGGGCCAACCTACCCTGGCAAAAATGTCTGCTAGTGCCTGGCACACACTTTTAGCCCTGGTGTTGCTTAGAGCTACTGCTTCCGGCCATCGGGTGGCAAAATCCATGAAAGTCAGTATGTACTGCTTTCCTCTGGGTGTCTTTTTCGGAAAAGGACCCAGAATATCCACAGCTACTCGCTGAAATGGAACTTCAATGATGGGGAGTGGCTGGAGAGGAGCTTTGACCTGGTCTTGGGGTTTTCCCACTCTTTGGCACACCTCACAAGACTGGACATAGGTAGAAACATCCTTGCCCATTCCCTCCCAGTGGAATGACCTCCCCAAACGGTCTTTGGTCCTGTTCACCCCAGCATGGCCACTAGGGTGATCATGGGCTAAGCTCAAGAGCTTGGCCCGGTATTTAGTTGGAACTACCAACTGTCTCTGAGGATGCCAGTCTTCCTGGTGTCCCCCAGAAAGAGTTTCCTTGTATAAAAGTCCTCTTTCTACAACAAACCTGGATCGATTAGAAGAGCTGAGAGGCGGTGGGTTGCTCCGTGCCGCCGTCCAAGCTCTCTGGAGGCTTTCATCTGCTTCCTGTTCGGTCTGGAACTGTTCCCTTGATGCTGGAGACATCAGTTCCTCATGGGATTGTGGACCTAGGCTTGGTCCCTCTGGAAGCGATATAGGGGATGGAGCTGTTTCTGTTGACTGTGAACCGCTCTCCGCTGGTGCACTATGTTGGGATTCAGGCTCCGGCTGAGCCTCTTGTGTAGGGTTATCGGCTGCTGCCAGTTCAGGTTCGGTGGGGCCCTCTGGTGTTGAGGTTGCAAGTACTGGATTCAGTGCTGACACGGGGTCTGGTGTTGGTGGTTTGGCTGGTTCCGGTTCTGGGACTGGTTCCGTCTGGGTCTCTGGGACTGGATCCACTACTGCTGTTGCAGACATTGGCCTGGGGTCCAGGTCCATCACCTCTGACTGGGTCCTGATAGAAGTTTCCGGAACAGAGCTAGGCCTCACGGCTTGTTTAGCCTGGTTGCGGGTGACCATTCCCACCCTCTTGGCCTGCTTCACATGATTGGCCAAGTCTTCCCCCAACAGCATGGGGATGGGATAATCATCATCGACTGCAAAAGTCCACATTCCTGACCAGCCCTTGTACTGGACAGGCAACTTGGCTGTAGGCAAATTGAAAGAGTTGGACTTGAAGGGTTGAATCGTCACTTGGATCTCTGGGTTGATTAAATTGGGGTCCACTAAGGAAGCATGGATAGCTGACACTTGTGCTCCGGTGTCCCTCCACGCGGTGACCTTCTTCCCACCCACACTCACAGTTTCCCTCCGCTCCAAGGGTATCTGGGAGGTATCTGGGCCTGTGGACCTCTGGTGTGATTCCGGTGCAATGAACTGTAACCTGTTGGGGTTCTTGGGGCAGTTGGCCTTTACATGCCCCAGCTCGTTACATTTAAAACATCGTCCAGCTGACGGGTCACCGGGGCGAGGTGGGTTGCTGGAGAACGGGGTGGTGGGACGATAAGGGGTCTGGAGGGTTCTTTGGGAGGTAGGTGGGGCTTTGGGCGGCCCCCGGTAATAGGGTGTGGTCTGGGGTGGTCCCTTCTGGTCTCCGCTCCAACTGCGACCAGTTTTCTTCTTCTCTGCCACCTCCACCCATCTGGCTCCAATCTCTCCTGCCTCAATTACAGTTTTGGGTTTCCCATCTAGGATGTATCTTTCTATTTCCTCAGGAACACCCTCTAAGAATTGTTCCATTTGCATTAGGAAGGGCAAATTTACTGGAGATTCAACACTTGCTCCTGATATCCAGGCATCCCAATGTTTTACAATGTGGTAGGCATGTCGGGTAAATGACATGTCTGGTTTCCACCTTAGGGCTCTGAACCTCCGACGAGACTGCTCGGGTGTTATCCCCATTCTGACTCTCGCCTTGGATTTAAACAGTTCATACTTGTTCATGTATTCTTTAGGCATTTCAGCTGCCACCTCAGCTAAGGGTCCACTGAGCTGCGGCCTCAGCTCTACCATGTATTGGTCGGTAGAGATGTTGTACCCAAGGCAGGCCCTTTCGAAGTTTTCTAAGAAGGCCTCAGTATCATCACCTGCCTTGTAGGTGGGGAACTTTCTGGGATGGGAAGTGGTACCTGGAGAAGGATTGCTAGGGTTTGTTGGTATATTCTGCTGGGCCTTTATCCTCTCCATCTCCTCCACATGCTTCCTTGCCTCCATTTCCCTCTTGTGGGCAGCCTCCTGTACCTCCTTCTCCAGCCGCATGAGTTCTATCTGTCTTTCATGTTCCCTTTGTTTTTCCTCAGCCTGCAATTTGGCTAATTCCAGCTGTAGTCGAGCTGAGGATTTGGCCATTCTAACCTCTCTGTTTTTAACTAACTTTACACCCGAGGTTTAGAAATAAACAAACAAAACTTGGCTGTAAAATTTTGCTGTGCTGGAATAGAATACCTATTCTCTGATAGTGATTGTCAGCCTACAGAAAAAGACAATTCCCTTGTCTCTACTCTGGGCCCAAATTAAAGCAAAAAACCTCCAACTACTTGGAAAACTGCTTACCCAGCCCAAAGAAAAAAAAATTTCTTTTCAAACCTGTACTCCTTGTAAAACAAAAAAAAATCAAAATCCTAAAAAAACCCTGCCACTTTTGTCTCCAGGCAAATGGGTAGAGCACACACCCCCTATTTACTTTTAGGAAGAAAAGAAAAAAAAAACCTCTGGGTTGGAAGACTGTGAATTTCCCTGCAGGAGTTAAGTACCCTGCCTCTAGGCAAAGAAAACCTGCAATTCACAAGATAATCCCCTTTTGTCTCTGCTTGGCCACAAAGCAGAGAGAAACCAAGCTGCTTTCAGTTTCAAAGCTGCCTTCTGGACTTCCTAAAAATTCCTTTTTAAAATCTGTATTTCTAGTTCAAAAAATCTCAACTGGATCTCAAAATGATTTCAGGTTAATCCCACCGCTGCCACCATGTCAAGGTTCCTCCCCCACTCTGAACTCTAGGGTACAGATGTGGGGACCTGCATGAAAAACCTCCTAAGCTTATCTTTACCAGCTTAGGTCAAAACTTCCCCAAGGTAACAAATATTACCCCCGTTATCCTTGGAATGGCCGCTACCACCACCAAACTAATACTGGTTACTGGGGAAGAGCTGTTTGGACGCGTCCTTCCCCCCAGAATACTTCCCAAAACCTTGCACCCCACTTCCTGGACAAGGTTTGGTAAAAAGCCTCACCAATTTGCCTAGGTGACTACAGACCCAGACCCTTGGATCTTAAGAACAATGAACAATCCTCCCAACACTTGCACTCCCCCTTTCCTGGGAAATGTTGGATAAAAAGCCTCACCAATTTGCATAGGTGACCACAGACCCAAACCCTTGGATCTGAGAACAATGAAAAAGCATTCAGTGTTTTACAAGAAGACTTTTAATAAAAAATAGAAGTAAATAGAAATAAAGAAATCCCCCCTGTAAAATCAGGATGGTATATATCTTACAGGGTAATTAGATTCAAAAACATAGAGAACCCCTCTAGGTAAAACCTTAAGTTACAAAAAAGATACACAGACAGAAATAGTTATTCTATTCAGCACAATTCTTTTCTCAGCCATTTAAAGAAATCATAATCTAACACATACCTAGCTAGATTACTTACTAAAAGTTCTAAGACTCCATTCCTGTTCTGTCCCCGGCCAAGACGACTACAGACAGACACACAAACCCTTTGTTTCTCTCCCTCCTCCCAGCTTTTGAAAGTATCTTGTCTCCTCATTGGTCATTTTGGTCAGGTGCCAGCGAGGTTACCTTTAGCTTCTTAACCCTTTACAGGTGAGAGGAGCTTTCCCCTGGCCAGGAGGGATTTCAAAGGGGTTTACCCTTCCCTTTATTTATGACAGTATGGGTACTAGTACTTGTAACATAACAGTTGATTATATTGTCAATAAAGTCACTACCTTGCACTAGCCATATTTTAGCTGTTTTTGTGCAATAATATAAAGTTATAAAGTCATGTGGAGCACTCAATTATTTCTCCTGAATGTTCTCAGAACCTGAAAATTCTAGTACATTCTAGTTTATTAAGGAATTAATATACAGGAAAAGTAACACATCTATAAATCATCTATCAACCTTTAATTATTGTAAAAAATGACTGATTAAGGCTAGTCAGTTAAAATATGAAAAAATGTAAGACTATATCCTACTTTTCAGCATAATCATCATGCCAAATGCAAAGCTTTCCCTATTTGATATTCTTAAGATCTCAAAACGTGTGAATGTGTTGCTTTATCTCCATACCATGAGCTCCGTTTTTCAACCTTTAGCCACACAAGGAAGCTCAGTGAAGTCAAAAGGACCGGTCATGTGAGTATAATGGTTGCAAGAGTAGATGTTCTATATCCAGTAAAGCTGAGCAAATTTTCAATACATAGAAAATTTGCTGAAAAATGAATTTTTCTAGGCATTGAAACTATTAGCAAATTTGGGTTGAATTTGGTAAATAGTGTCAGCTGAAAAACACTGCAAAGAAATTCAGAAATGTCAAACTGACATTTGGAATATTCAGGTTTTTTCACTCCAGTGAGAAACCGGGGTAGGGGAAATCCGTTGTGGTTCAAAACTAAGTGATTTCCCTCCTCTTCCAATTCCTCAGTGCAGCTTCTGAACTGGAAAAAATCCCTTATTTGCTTAGCAACAGAGCAGAGCAAAATTCAGAATTCCTGCCCTGTGAGAAATTGACACTTCAATTTTTGTTTTGATTTCAAAATTTGTTCCTAGAATGGAAATTGTGCATTGACTTCAGAAAGGTTAATGCCAGGTCTAAGTTTGATACCTGTCCCATGTCCTGAGTGGACAACATATGGGTAAACTAAGGCCAAATAAAAAATACCTACCTTGGGGCCTCACCATAGGGTAAAGAGTCTAGGGGGGGAAATGGCATTTACTACTCAGTTTGGACTGTACCAATTTCAGATCCTTTTGTTTGGGCTACATGAGACCCTAGCCTTGTTTCAACAGTTAATTGTGTGTTATTACATCACCAATCATATGCCACGACCTAATTTGACAATGTGATGATCTACTTGACACCTGTTTGAAACACCTTGAGAGGGTTGTGGCAGTACTACACTCCCTGAGGGCAGCAGGACTATCAGTCAGTCGTCCTGGCCAAGTGTCCTGTTGGCAATGTGATGCTGGCAAATCAGTGTAGGTGTCAGCTGGGCCCTAACAAGTTCATAGCTAGAAACCAGACAATCTCACCTATGTGTTAGTATTGATCAAGATAGGCGATAGACTTGTAAGGGTGTGTTTAGTGTTTAGACTCTCTCAATGCTTGTAACTTGCTGCATTCATTAATCTTACTTGTAATGGCTGGATGCCAGGCAATATGATGATTTGCAAGTTTTGCTTGTAACAATTAAAATGCCTGTTCTGAACTCGTGGACTCGGAATAGAGGAGTGGTTCCCCTACCCATCAAGGAAGACTATGAAAACTAAGTGGGCCATTGTGAAGCATCATAATACAAAAAACTAGGCTAATGGCCCTCCTGCACCCATAAAGGTGCTACGTGCAAGGAAGTTTGTCCCATCAACTTGAATTCTGGAAGAAGGAAATAAAGATAGCTGACATGAAAGTTCTTTATCTCTTTAGTGTTCGAACTCTCACAGGGATGGAACTAGGAAACACAAGCAGAGATCCCCAGGGTCAACCTGAGTTTAGCCCTAAAAGACATGGAGTAATCTGTCCACTCAATCTCTCACCTTTTGGAACTATAGGCTGAACTCATTTGTGTATATATTTTGCCTGCTTTAACCTGTAAATAACTTTCTTTTCTTTCTCCTAGTTAATAAATCCTTAGTTAGTCTTTTATCAGATTGGCTACCAGTGATGACTTTGTGAGATCTGAAACAGAAGGTGACTTCCCTCCCCTACCCCCACTCAGGGGAAAGTGAGACAAGGGTGTATTCTGTCCCCAAATCTTTTCAGCATGTATGCAGAAATTATTGCGAGACAAGCCATAGCATTGATGGACACCTCTTAATTGACCTCAGATACACTGATGATATAACACCCTTTGCTACAACCCTCGATGCGATGCAATGCAACAAATGTTGGAGTCTGTCAAAACAGTTAGCAAGGAACATGGCTTATCCATGAATGGGGTGTGAAATGCATGCACACTGCATCCTATTTCTGTTGATGGTCAAGCAGAAACTACAATTAACTGTCAAGTTGCAGAGGCAGTAGATGAACTGATCTGATGTCATACATTTGCTAACCAGCTAAGAAGGCTGGTTGAAAGAAATCAGAAGAAGATAGGAATGGCTCGCTAAGCTATGTCCTCCCTTTCCAAAGTTAGGAAAAACTGCGGCATCTCAAAATGTACAAAGGTTCAACTAGTGAAAAGCTTAATTTTGTCCAGAGTGATTTATGGGTGTGATTCATGAGAAACTAATGCTGCTGACACAAAGAAAACTAAAGCCTTTGAGATGTGGTGATGGGAAAGATTATTGAAGGTGCTGTAGCAGTCTGTACTGTTTGGAATTTCCTAAGGGCTGGAGATTTCATGCCTCTATCTATCACACTGCTGTTGTCCAGCCAAGAGATGACAAAAATGAATAACTGAAGCCAGGCCCTTGTCTACCAGGGGCCTGCTGATACAGGGCGGTGGGGGAGGGGGGTCAAAGGGGGCAATTGCCCACAGGCCCAGGAGATTTAAAAGGGCCTAGGGCCCCTGGCCACCACTGCTGCCAGCAGCACAGACTGGCTACAGCAGGCTTCCTGCCAGCCCTTGCTCCACACTGCTCCCGGAAACAGCTGGCATGTCCCTGCAGCCCCTGGGATGGGACAGGGGGTCTCCACATGCTGCCCCCACCCCTAGCACTGATTCTGGAGCTCCCATTGTCTGGGAACTGCAGCCCATGGAAGCTGTGAGGGGTGCCTGCAGGCAGCGGGTGCGTGGAGACCGCCTGGACACCCCCCCCCGCCTAGGAGCCGCTGCTATAGGGGTGTGCCAGTTGCTTTCGGGAGCTGCCCGAGGTTTGCACCAACCCCCTGACCTCCTCCTGCATCCCACTCCCCTGCCCCAACCCCCTGCCCCAGCTTGGTAAAAGTGAGTGAGGGTGGGGGAGAGCAAGTGACAGAGGGAGGGGGGATGGAGTGAGCAGGTGGTGGGGTCTCAGAGAAGGGGCAGGACAGGACATGGTCTCAGGGGTGGTGCGGGGTCTTTGGGTTTGAGCAATTAGACAGTGGGCAATTCTACCGGGCAGCCATGTAGAAGCCCAGCAGGGCTGGAAGAGCACACCTATCAGCGCAGCCGACAGCTTGCTGGGCACCAGCCAGTACAGCCGCAGCACTGTCCAAATGTCAGGCGGACCACGTCCGCATGCATGCAGCTTGTGCGTGCATGGGGGGTCCATTGATTGTTCTGCCCTGGGACCCGGAATTGCTGTCAGTGGGCCTGGTCCACCAGGATGGGATGGAGTCTCCTAGCCAACTGGTGATGACAAAGTGTTACTTGTGGATGCTGTGAAGTCAAAGCTTACCAGGAGAGACTCCACAAGGATTTGCTTATACTATTGCTAATCCCTTGTGTTCATAAATCGTGTCCCAAAGACATGAGCTTGGCTTTAAAATCATGAGATTTTAAAAAGAATACGTTTGAGGTTATTTTAATTTATCGTTTACGGGGGGCTCAAGTCATGTGTTTAACCTCGTCTCCTTAATCACAAAAGCTAGAAGTTTACCTTTGTTTAAAATAGAGAGAGAGAAAGAGAGTGAGCAAGCCAGCCAGCTAAGATTCTTACCTAATCTCTTGACTTCAGGAGCTGGGGCTTTAAGAAAAATACCCAATATAGTGAGACTCCTGATAAAATCATGATCTGGCAATACAGTGAATGTTTGTTTTTTTCACGTGCCTTTGCATTTCCTGATTCCAGCACACATTGTAAACAGAAGTGCCCAGATAATAGAATAAAGGTTGTTTTCGTAGTATTTCTAGTCCACCTGCAAGCAGGAAGTACCAAAAATTTGATGAGCCTATTGTCATCAGATTTCCAATTCCACTAAATTGGCAAAATATCCAAAATTGTGGTTCATCCATCACTAGCTTACATAGACACACCTTGGCATCCCTCCTACCTGTCTGTTCGTATACACTACACGTGTGACTGAAATAGTAAGAATAAAGTGGAAATAAAATATAAAAAATTTGCTTATGGCAGCAGTTAATGGCGAATGCTTATACAATCCTGAAAATAAGGCTCTCCAATGGGCTTAAATGTGTTTTTCTCTTGGTGTAGTGGCAATGACATTCAGTATATATTACGAAGTAAGTAGAGGACTTTTTTTTTAATTTGTCACAGTGGCGAGTAGTATAAGCGCCCTACCGTCAATCAAACCCTAACCCTGCCCCTTGACCCAGCTCCTTGACCCCTTAGCCCCGCCCCAGCTCAAGGGGCCCTACCATCAATCAAACCCTAACCCTACCCTTTGACCCCACCCCCTTGACCAGAAGTCCTGCCCCCATCTGGGGTATTACTTCCGGGGTCAAGGCTGCCATGTGACCGGAAGCAAGGTATGTCATGTGACCCCGCTAACAACTCCTCCCACTGCCCTCTACCAATCAGGAGAGGTTTTGCCCCTGTAGGACTTCCCCTCAAGAGGAGATTTGACCAATCAGGGTGAGTTCCGGAGCAGGGTGTCCTCTCCGGAAGTGGGTCTTGTGACCCCTCTAACAACTTCTCCCCCCATCCTCTACCAATCAGGATGGGTTTCGCCCTTGTAGGACTTCCCCCAAGAGAAGCCTTGACCAATCAGGATGAGTTCCAGGGTGGGGTGACCCGACCGGAAACGATTCGTGTGTAACCCCTCTAACGACTCCTCGCACCAACCTCTACCAATCAGGCCGCCCATAGACCAGATTTGACCAAAATAGGGAATGTTCTGGGACGGGGTGAACTGCCCAGAAGAGCGGCGTGTGACCCCTCTGCCAATCAGAGTGCAGCACCATCACCCCATAAGTCCCAGTGTCGGGCGGCAGAGCCTGTCTTTTACCAAGAGCACGTGTTTTACAAATCGTGGAAACATGGAGTCCTTCACCACCCCTGTGAGAACTTCGGACTTTGTTTTAGCCCCAAGGGCCTTCGACAAACCACGGAGAAAGCACTACATCAGTGACAGTTCTGAGGAGGAGGAGGGGGTGATTGACGGGAGCCCTTTGGCCCAGCCATTCATGGATACCCCGGACCATGAAACCCAGCCGCTTGTGGGGCCCCGCGAGGAGCGTGATGGCCTCTTGTTGTCCACCCCCCTGGAGGAGGAAGGTGATCGCAGCTCGGGGAAGTCACTAGTGGACAAGATGAACGGAAGAGACAACGCTCAGGTAAATGAATGCTTAAAAGGTGACAGTCGAGGTTGGGGGTTGTAACGGGGCTAGGAACCAGGGATTGTGTAAATCAAAAACCAAGCAGTGGGGTGCTTACGCTGTTTCTTTTCTAAAAAAAAAAAAAAAAAAATCTCTCAACAGTTCGACGATGCCTTTCTAGAGGACCCGGAGACCCTGGACAGCGTTGCACCAAGCAGCGAAGATGAACCGGGCCCAGCTTGTTTTTGCTCAACGCCAATACAAAATGTTGAAGAGGACTCCGAGGATGACGGCTATGAGGAGTTTAGGAGGAGGATTGGCATGGAACTGACTGAGCCAGTGCCACGTCGTGAGCGTAAAAAAGTCATGCGGACTATTGTACGCGTTGCTGTTTATTCTGTTCTTAATCACTGTCTTAGGGAAAAGCTTTTTGAAGATTGTGAGGGCTGTGTTATAGATGTATCAGGCCAGCGGCACCATGACTGTGTGACTTGGACTTCAGTGGATATAAACTTCAAGCTCCGGGGCCTGTGTGCTGAGCTGTGCTTGGAAAGCTTATTAAACACTGTTATTGCCATAGGTTATGCTATGCAATGTCTGTGCCTAACCCAAGAACGTTTAGCACAAGGGGTGACCTTGATAAATGCTGTGCAATTCAGTGGAGACCCTGACCATGTTTTAAAGAAAATGACCAAACTGGAAGATGCCTGCTTAGAGCGTTATATTGACCGTCTGGTCCGCACAAAAAATTATAGAACCCTGCTTAAGAAAAAGGCTATTTGTAAGAAATCTAAAAGGATTAAGTTAGAAAATAGTGAGGGGCCAAACATGTGATATAAAACTTGGTAGCTGTAGATTTAAAAAAAAAATCTATTGAAAAGGGCTTTGTGACTATCTGTATTTTTGTTAAAAGGTCTCTGGCCCTTAAGGGAGCTTAAATTTTTTTTCTTTCTTTTTTTAATGGAGCATCTTGGTTTGTTTTCAAGGAGCTGTATGTCTTTTAAATAAAAAAAAATTGTTTGTGAGAACCTAGCTCTTGTGTCTTTTGTGTAAGAGAGACCCATTTACAGCAAAAAAAAAAAAAAAAAGCTGAAATGTATGTTGTGGGAGGGGGGAAAATATCCTAAAAATGTGTTTACAATAAAACAAACAGGGATGGTTCAGACATGTGGTTGAGTACAATAGAGCTGACTTATTCTGTTGAACTGAAAGGTTTAACCATCCCCACCCCTCACTGACTAGCCAGGGTGACTGTGATTACTCACCCTTGTTGCCATAGGGTTAATTTTGATGGGGGTGCACCCATAGTAAGGGAGGTGGGTGGGTGAGGATGGTGAGTTCTGATTAATATGAAATGAAATAAAACCTCAGGAGTTCGCAGATGCTATTGGACAGTTTAAATATAACCCCTGGAGTTGGTGGAACGCTATAGGCCAGTTTAAATATGGCCCAGGAGTTGGTTGAAGGCCACGAGGCACTTTTTCTAGAAAGCACCCCTGCCCCACCAAACTTTAAGCATGAAAGAAACATGTTTCTAAAAACAAAAATAAGCCCCAAGACATTCATTGATATCTGCAAAGGGCCCCTCACTTGAAATGGTTACTGTAAGAAGGCCCTACAGGGGGGAAAAAAACAAAAAGTATTTGAACTTAAAAAAGAAAAAAAGAAAAGCAGCCCAATTGTGCAAAAAACTTATTTTCCACCCCCGATCACAAAAGGGAATGCTAAGGAGGGGTGATCCAATCAACCTGCTAACTATTTTGAAACAAAAGAGTTAGGATGGCGTAAAAAAAAAAAACCTCAGGTAGCTTGGAGACTGTCTCTTTCAACAGAAACTCTCTTGAATTGCTGCTGGACTGCAAGTGGAGGTATGTTCCCTGTTTTTTTTTAACTCTGAAAAAATATATATATATTATATATAATGCCATTCTTTGGCCATGCTGTCTTAGTAGATAATGGTGCACATCTTTATTGCAGTGTGATCTGTTTAGCACGGAGCCAGTAACTTTAAGTTGCAGTTCATCACCAGGCCAAGGTAAAAACCATTTTTAACTGTAGTTGTGCTTAATAACTTCAGGTATTACATAGGTTGAATAGGGATTTGGGAGCTAATACTAACTAACATTTTGGCTTGTTTTTTTACCCCAAAGACCCCAAGCACACATGGCTGGGGTGGGGCGGCGGCCAGAACAACCAGGGGTCTTTTTAAAAGCATGTGGGGTTATTGAAAAATATTTTGTTGCAAACAGTGTTTTAAACTCTCTGTCTGTGTGTGTGTGTGTGTGTGTGTGTGTGTGTGTGTGTGTGTGTGTGAAACATAGGTGGTTTTTAAAAAGTATATGTCTACAAACTGATGGTGATGGTGTGTTTCCAATTATCAGGGTTTTTACTTTGAAAAATGAGATGTATTTTTTAAAAAAAAATATTTGTGGGGGTTGTTTTCAAAGTGGTAGAAATAAACTCAAAACCTGTGTTTGTTGTACAGCCTGAAATAGATTATTTTGTTTTAAAGCTATGACTTTTTTAAATAGAAAAAACACCCTAATGGATATTTTTTATTTTATTTTAAAGTTTACTAGACAGTTTCATGTGTTTTATTAGAATGTTGTTTGCTTTACAGCATGGTCAAAACATAAGCGGGTAAAAATGCTCAAAAGAAAAAGGAAAGAGACAACTGAAAAGAAAAATTCACAAGTATCACTGACAGATGGATGGATGAAGCCGGGTAAATATATTTTGCTTATTAGTCTGGTTAATTTATGAGGTTTTGTATTTTAAGTATATACATAGGTGTGGGTGAGAAAGCTGGCAAAGTTACGTTTTTGTAAAATGCTTTCCCTCCCCCCCCGCTCCAATCAGGCATATGCAGCCCTTCTGACAAGGCTGTAGTGGGAGCTACAAGGACCCCTCCCCGAGAACCACCAAAGAACCAGGAATGTGCTTTGAGACCTTTAACAACGCAAAACAGCACAAGAGTGCAGATGAAGCATCAGCCCAGTCCAAATCTCATTTACGTCAAACCCAAGGACAAAACAAAACACTCTAGTAAAAAACATCCATGCAAACACAACTCCAGTTCCTCAGCGGCCACCGCCACACCAAGCCCTGAGAAAACTGTGAGCGAAAACACCCACATTCACAAACCCGGAGCAGGCGCTCTAGGGGTTGTGAATAAAAAACCAAGGATTGAAAACACCTGCGATGCCAAGGTATTGCAACCATGCAAACACAACTCCAGTTCCTCAGTGGCCACCGCCGCACCAAGCCCTGAGAAAACTGTGAGCGAAAACGTCCACATTTACAAACCCGGAGTAGGCACTCTAGGGGCTCTGAATGTGTGCAGAAACACACACATTCACAAACCCAGAGCAGGCGCTCTAGGGGTTGTGAGTAAAAAACTAAGGACTGACAAAGATCCCCCATATTCTAGTATTTGGGAAGAGTTTGACGCTTCATTCAGAAACCTGATGGACGTTGTATCCTCGGGGGATCTAAAACTACGGTATTCTAAAAGGATTTGGAAAAAATACGAAGCTTTGTTCAGAAAACTGATGGACGCTGAATCCTCAGGGGGCCTAAAAGAAAGGGGGGCTGGAAAGGGTGGCTCTGATCAGGCATGACTAGGTGTGGAAAGGGGTACCCTCAAGGGTGCACATCAGCTCATGTGTAAACAAAAGGGCGGACGGCGCTTGGGGGATAAACAGATGGCTGCCAAAAAATTCCAGGCCAGAGTCGCTGTAAAAATTTTAAAAAGGGATAAAGAGGTAATGAGGGAAAAAAAACAAAAAGAGATGCCCCCTACCAGAGACTCTCAAACTGGCATGTCTGAAAATGGGGAGGTGAAATCAGACTCCGGTTTAGAAAATTCCCCAGAGGGCTCTCTAGACGGGGTCCCATCTACTCCCAATGACCCTCACGGGGGCGTCTCAGAGTCTGACTCTCAATTAGTATCTGATGTAGAAGATGCCATTGATGGTTCCATAGAGGAACCCCCAAGTAACCCTGAAAATGCAGAGGTGTATATGGAGAGAGTGAGAAGTTGGCAACGTGAATTACCTAGATTTGGGCGGTCAGTGTATTGTGAGGAGTTTCGTTTTGTCCATCTTGAGCAAATAAATTCAGCTCAACAGGCTGTTGAAGCCATACACAGAGGGATACAGCTAATTCTTGATGACGTTAATGGTAGGGTAGGCCCTGATGATTACGTACAGTTACGTTTAGAGAGCCGTCGTTTAACGAACCCTTTGTTTTCGGTCAGAAGAACTAGGGATGAGCTATCCGCTGAGGATTTCTTAAATCAAACCTCCAAGCTGCTTCAGAGCAATAGAGAATTGCAACTTGATGGTACGTTGCGCCTCGTTGTGACAGTTGTAAAAAATAGGGGTGGGGGCACTCGAAGAGTTTTAAATTCTATCCTTAGTAGTCAGATTATTCATAAAAAGAGACAATGTTTAGTAGACCTGACTTACACCGGTACCAATCTATGTTTTGCGGGAGGGCTCTTGGCTGTCATGGCCGGACATAAACCTACGGATGCGGAATTGTTAGCAGAGGCGAGAAAGTTGCACGAGAAACTGGGGTGGTCAGATCAAAAAAAGTTTATGCTCAGTGATGTAGCAAAGTTTGAACAGCATTTAGGAGTTAACATACAGGTGGTGCTGTATGCGGTGAAAGGTGGCTGGGTTTTTTTTTAAAACGGGGGGCCCCGTGTACCCTAAGACTTATTTTATCCTGTTGCACGATGAACATTACTATGGGGTTCTGGATGTGAAAAAGTTGTTCAGAGCAAAAAATTACTGTGAGTTTTGCCACACTGTGTACAGTCACGACCATTCTTTCAGGAATCGTTGCCGCCTCTGCTTGAGCACAACATGCTCTGACAACGTGGGTGTGCAGTGGAGGTGTCCTAGCTGTAAACTGTATTGTTGGTCCAAAGAGTGTTTAGACAGACTTGTCAACTGTGCGTCAAAAAACCAAGTTGAATGCCTGTCTAAAACTTTGTGCGATAAGTGTCAGGCATACATGGACAAGCGGCACAGGTGTAAAGGGAGGCGCTGTAAGCAGTGTCAGGGTTTGATCGTTGGAGATGTAGACGTTCACCTCTGTTTTATGGGCAGCCTTAGAAAGCCCGAATCATCAGAAAAGTATATTTTTTATGATTTTGAATGCATGCAGGAGACTGGGTTGCACACTCCCAACTACATTTTTGCGATGTCCCTAAAGCCGGAAAAATCCTGGGAATTTAAGAGTGAGGAATATCTTTCCATGTTTGTTAAGACCTTTATTGGCAAAGAGTTCTGGGACTACACGTTCCTAGCGCACAATTCCAAAGGTTATGATGCGTATTTCTGCGTTAGACAGTTACTGAAGGAAAAGATGTGCATAGAATTGATCGCTCAGGGTAGTAAATTAATGTGCGTGGAAGTTAAGGCCCTTGGCATTCGTTTTATAGACTTTTTAAACTTCTTGCCCATGAAGCTTAGCAAGCTCCCGCAGGCGATGGGGTTTGAAGGTTGCAAAGGGTATTTTCCACATTTTTTTAACACTTTAGAAAATCAAAATTATGTTCTGATTACGAGATCAGGCTAAACCCCGCTAAACGCCAAATTGCTAAATTGTTTTTAAATTCTCTGTGGGGTAAATTCGGCCAAAGAACCAACCTACCCAATATCAGCATTGTGAGAGACCCCGACGAACTCTTTCAGTACCTATTTTCCCACAACTATGAGGTTTCATCCTGTGAGTTTATCGACGATGAAACAGCGTGCGTATCTTGGAAGCACACAAAAGACTGTTATTCTGTCTCTGGCAATACCAATGTTTTTATAGCCTGTTTCACCACCGCTTATGCCCGCTTAGAACTATACAGCCTCCTAGACGGGTTGCAAGAGCGGTGCCTGTACCATGACACTGACTCGGTGATATTTGTGAAAAAGGAGGGGGCCTGGAATTCCCCTCTGGGGGATTATTTAGGGGACCTCACGAGCGAGATCCCACCAGATCAACACATCACCGAGTTTGTGTCAGCAGGCCCAGAAACATACGGGTATAAACTGTCGGGAGGAAAGGCCTGTATGAATGTCAAAGGTATTACCCTGAACGTAGCAAACTGTGAAAAGATCAACTTTGACAGTTTGAAAGATCTGGTCCTGGACTATTGCACGGGTCTGCGAGAAAACCCCTCAAAAAAGATAGAGGTGCAGCAACCCTCTATTGTAAGAAACAAAAATCAGTGGCAAATAGAGACAAAAACCCTTAAAAAGACACAGAAAGTCGTTTACAACAAGAGGGTCCTAGGAGAAGGATTTAAAACCCTGCCCCACGGCTTTTGAAAAATGGATACGAGGTGGAAACACCCCTTTTCTGCAATTCTCGTGGGGCCTAGCAACTGCGGGAAAAGTTACTTTATAAAAAATGTATTGGATAATGCCAAACAAACATTGTCTGTTACGCCTGAGAATATTGTGTGGTGTTACAGTTGTTGGCAACCTCTGTATAAAGAACTGCTCTGTAAATACCCCTTGATCAATATTGTGGAGGGTCTGCCTGATGCTTTTGACGATGACCATTTGTTTCCTACCAATAAAGTGAACATGATTATTATAGACGATCTGATGAACTCCGCTTGTGAAAGCGATGAAATCGAGAAAGCCTTTACCTAGTATGTGCATCACAGGAATCTGAGCATTATGTATATAGTTCAGAACGTATTTTGCCAGGGAAAAAAGAGTCACACTATTAACCTAAACACAAAGTACATGGTTCTGTTCAAAAACCCCAGGGACAGATTACAAATTGCTACACTCGCTCGGCAAATGTACCCCGGCAAAGCTCAGTTCTTTCTAGAAGCTTTTGAGGATGCTACCAAAAGGCCTTATGGCTACCTGGTGGTGGATTTAAATGCTTCCACCCCAGAAGCTTATAGGCTAAGAACTGGTCTTTTCCCTCCAGACTGGCCGGCAGTTTATACTTTAAAAAGAACAACAGCCCGGTATAAAAAGAGATGAATTATTGGCAGGCCCCTTTTTAACAGCCGGGGTTGCTGACTGAAAACATGTCTAGCTGCGTGAAAAGAAACCTGGGCCTTTTAAAATTACTTAGCAAATCGTCCCCGCAGCAAAGGAGGGCTATAGTGTGCTCGGCCTCTGATGATCTAGTAGCAGCCATCTCAGAAATAGCGCTCAACACCTTAAAAGGAAACGTACCTTTAACACAGAAGCAAGTGTGTGTGCTGAAAAAGAAACACATGCTTATAAAAACTTTGTGTAATAAAAGGGTTTCACTTAAAAGAAGAAGCATCTGGTGAAGCAGTCTGGGGGGTTTATCGGACCCCTGTTAAGTTTTGCTATCCCTGTGATAACGGGGCTTTTAACTAATCGATAATGGAGTATGCAGAAAAAATGTACCTGGTGCCCAGCCGGCAGTTGGAGCAATTAAGCGCTCCCCCTCCGGCAGAGGAAAATATCAGAATGACCGCAACACGCTTAGTGGATGCTGAAATGAAATCTGTTCTTCAAAGAACTGACTTAGGTGAATATGAAAAGGCTAAACTTTACAGCACCATGCTTCAAAGGTACCTAACGTACGTGAAGCAGAGCGATGTGGACAAAGGAAAAATAAGTCTGTTTCTACCAGAACAGGAACAAAGTGTGACTGCCAAACCCTCCGAAACATCAAAGACCTCAGACTCTGTTGCTCAGGAGGTGTTGGATAACGTGAATAAGCGTTATAAGAAAAATGCATCAGTATTGCTAAGTAAGCTGGGCCAAGATAAAAACATTTCTTCATGGACCGATAAAGGGTCTTTTGTGAACAAAGGCTCTGTGGTTAATGGTTCTAACATGCTCGACTTAGTCAGGGCCATCACCCAGACGCGCACTGTTCCTAGCAGACATGTACCTAAAGGATGGGATGTGTTTATGAATGCCATAGCGGAACTGAACATACCATCTTCCGTCATGGGCAATGTGACCAACAGAGATCTTTTGGAACACCTCAAGGCCTCGATCGCTGACACCGGTGTGGACCAAGAAACAGTAACCCCTTTTTTGCCATCTAAAAAACGAAAATTGGCTAAAAGAGCCGAATGGCTCAGTTTGTGATCTTTTTCACGTTCTATTTTTTTTTTAAACTGGTAATGTTTTGCTTTAAATAAAACATTTCTGAATTGGGTCATTGTGTTTTGTTTTTTAAAAAAAACCACGCCAAACATCGATTGTCTTTAAACCCCTCACCAGGAGTGCTTTATTGGGTAACATGACTATGAAAAGCGTTCCGGTCACATGGCAGCCTTGACCCCGGGAGTAATACCCCAGATGGGGGCGGGACTTCCAGTCAAGGGGGCGGAGTCAAGGAGTCAAGGGGCGGGGTTAGAGTTTGATTGATGGTAGTGCCCCCTTGAGCTGGGGCGGGGCTAAGGGGTCAAGGGGCGGGGTCAAGGGGTCAAAGGGCGGGGTTAGGGTTTGATTGACTGTAGGGCCTTTATACTACTGTGGCGGTTTCTATTTAGCCGCTTTTCTTGACATTTCCCACTGATACTACCTCCAAGGAACTCAAGTAGTGACAAGGGTGAGTGCAATAGTGTAGATCAGCTGCCTATGTTTTAAGCACCATGTCTTACCTTCCTTAGTGCCGGATTATGCAACATGGTGGTTAAAATGCTATTGATTACAGTAGCCCTCATTTGCTATGGGGTTAGGGCGGAAGTTGCCCCAACCTCACGGTTTGCCACTCTTCCCCTCAACTTTTCATAGGTCTGCTTCCCCTGCTCCCAACTTTGCAGGATACAATATAATCACATAATCATATGCTGACACAACTTTGCCCCACCCCCATTTTTTTCTGCTGGCCATTGCTACAACCAATGAAGCTCTGCTGATAGCAATGGGGGAAATCTTAGGAAAAAAGCCTAGTGTAGACAAGGCTAAGCAGTGCAGCTGGAGCAGTATCTGAATTCCTGGCCAACTCCTTATGCACAAAGGGGGATGGAGGAGAAAACTGCAGACTGCAATGCTGCCAAAGCAGTTCTGTAAGAGAATTTTCTGCTGCCACCTACTGTCTATTTTTTCCCAGTATAAAGTTTAGTGTCTATACTGTAGAAAGTAGATTTGGTTTACTTATTCACACTGTCTCCTATGGGAGTCAGTCTGCCAGCTCACTGACCTTTTGCCCCAGATCTTTTCCTTTGAAGAAGGGGATGGGAAACCTTTCCAAGGGACCACCCCAACTCATAAAAACTGCCATTAAGAGGAGGCCTGCTGCAAATACCTGCAAAAGAAAATAGGCACTAGCGATGATAAATCTGTATAGAAAATGCAATAATTTTGAACCTGTCATAAAGAAAATTTTTCCCAATGATCCAAAGTCTGAAGCGAATACACATAAGAGATAGGAATTTGTCATGGAAAGAGAATTTAGGTGAAACCTTTTATACTTGGTCTGAGTTGGGATTCAGCTTGACTGATACTTCTAGTAAGAATACAAGTCAATCTACAAATGCATTTGCTTGGGCTGTGCTTGCACCCCTTCTGTGCTGACTTTGCACAAACAGCTGAGTGATATGAATTTTACTCAAACTAATGCTCACTTTAGTGTACTTTAAGTGTACTTTAAGCTCCCATATGTGGATATTTGAGGTGTTGGTTATTTGTATGAAATAACTAGAGGTGCTTGGTTTATTTTGGAGGTTTATTTTTAGAACTGTACCATTTTAATTATTACCACGCAGAGTGATGGGTGTCCCAATCCCCCCAGCATCCTAACACAGAGGGAACTAGATCAGCTAGATACAATCAATCTCATCATTTTGCAGACAGGACCAAGCATGTATGTACATTACTTGGAGTGTGAAAAGAGAAAATTACATTTAAATTCTCTATGCTCAGTAAATTTTACATTAGCCTAACTTTTCCTAAGAATGATGCTTCAGGCAAGTTCTGTGTGACCCAGAAACAAAAAACAATTTTCCTAAGCCTTCCTCTTTGCTACTATTCCCTAAACTGCCACCTCTTTTTCTGAGGGCTGGTCTACACATAAATTTGCACTAAAATAAATATATTCACACCTTTTGTTGCTTCAGTGCAAGTCTATATGTGGTTACTGACTTAAAATCAAATAGGACTCTTATTCTAAAGTCAGAACCACTTGTTGGCATATGCCAAAGTAAGAGTATAAATTAAAAACAATGTACTTATTTCAGGGCAAGTTTGTGTGTCGACCAACCCAAAAAGATTCAAAGCCCAAGGGGTTATTCAAGGTCTGCTCCAATCTGTTGGTGAACAGCAGAAAGAACAGTCAGAGTTGCTTCATCTGCATAAACTAGTTACCCAGAACTGCAGACGAACAGAAGCTCCTCAAGCGAAGGAGCTTTCTGCCTCCATCTATTCTTGTGCAAGGGGAAGTATGCATTTATGCAATGGCTCATTTGCATAAATGTTCTAAATGGAATTCCTCCACTGACACTTTGGGAGCTACCAAAATTCTACACAAATTCTGAATTGGTTGGGTAGTGGCACTGAACTGAGAGAGGGGAAGGAGTGCATCCCTGGAGGTAAGGACTCTGCTCCAGAGTTCTGTTTGCTAGTGGTTCCCCTCTACTGAGGATCCTGTACTGTTGGGAGGCTTCTTTACAGAAGCCACAGAGGAAAGCAGCAGAGCTGAGTGAACTCTAACTAGGCCCCTTCTTACCCAGCTACTGAATAAAGCTGAAGTCACTCTAATTGGGTTAGGTGGTGGAGCCTCAAAACAGGAGTAGGCAGCACTTCCCAAGGGACTGGAGACAGGCCTGCCCAAATACACCTCAGGATTCTGGGACTACATTACACACTAATGCCAAACCATGACTGGGGTTTAGTGGAGGGGGAAGGAAGAAGTAACTTGGTAAAGATATTTGCCTACTGGAAGTTCACGCTGATAGGTGGGAGACAAAGTTAACAGATAACTACCAAAGTTACCATGGGGGAGTGTTTTATTAATCATTCATATAGATAGATTGTTGCTGTGTTTTCTTACATTGATGCTGTGTTCCCTGTTCTCCTAATGTTTCCCTTATTTTATAAAAAGACTCAGTGCTTGTAAGTGTGGAAGTATTGCCTCCTGAGGGTACCCAGGAAAAGTATTTAGTGACTCCAGAAATTCTAGGTGGGACTCAAGCTTGTGGTATTTGTTAGTTTTAAGATGGACCACAGTTATATGAACCCAAGTTGTTGCTGCCAACACCTGGTAGAAGGGTTGCATAGTTAATGAACACAACTCACATTTTAGATATTGAACACTTACCGTAAACGACTTGAGGTCAACACATACAATTTAAAATGTATTGTTTAATTTTGACTGAGTAAATTGGAGGAAAATTCATCTTCCTGATGCCATTGTGCAAGTAGGAAAAGATGCTAAATCCTCTGAGTACGTTATTTGCTCTCAATTATTTTCCCACCTCTAATTGTCATGTACAGGTAAGAAAAACAAGAATTGGAGAGATCTGAAAATTTCCAAATAAAGACAGTTTTAAAGAAAGGAGGAGGCATTAGGATGAGTAGGAAACAACTGGTACAGTTACATAAAAAGGAAGAATTTGAGGTAAAACTAGTCAGAGCAGTAATAAATCATTCTAAGAAATACTACTGCTGATCAATTGAAAGTAATCCAAGATAAACTAAAGAGGCCTGATGCCAGTCATTATTGATAAGAAGGAAGGATTGCATTGGTTAGTGGTAATCAGTCAAGAAGACAGATTTTCATGCATAAAATGCAAGGAGTCAATAAGAGAAGGAACACCGTTTCATTTTGAGGGTATGGGATTTTTTTAACCTCACTAAAAGTATAATTTTTACTGTCCAGTTCCCCTCTTACCAGTTATTCATCCTGCCTTACATTTTGTTGCTGTCATCTGAAATCATAGCATTCAAGGCTAGAAGTGACCTTTCGATCATCTTTTCTGAGCTGCTATATATCACAGGCCACCAGCACCACCCAGCACCTGCACGCTAAACCCAACAACCAAAATGAGACCAAAGTATTACAATGCACATGAGATTAGACAATTATATGCCTTAGGTAGAAAATAGGAGGGATTCAGGTGCATCAGTGAGTGAGGTCCCTTCGATGGCATGGAAATGATTAAATGAGATATACCCAGATAATCCTGGCATATGGATTCCACGCACTGCAGAGGAAGGGGAAAAAACAAACTACAAAAACAACCTAAAGTTACTGCCAACATGACCTGGGGAAAATTTCTTCCCAATCCAATATATGGCAATCAGGTCAGCATTCCCAGTTGGTGAGTTGTGACCCCCCACTAGAGTTGCAGCATCAGCAAATGGATTGCGGATCCAAGAGGCCTGATGCAGCCCTTGAGACAATGGTATCTGCCCCTGAATGTGTCTGGACCTGCACAACAAACATTGCACCAGGAGGCTGCCACTTTGATCTACAAAATGGCGGCCTCCACACACTGTATGACTTCTTACAGTGCATAAGAGGTCGTGCTGTGCAGAGGCCACCAGTTTTTAAAATTGCAGCCTGCTGGCACAGCATTTATGGAGCAGTTCCAGACATGTTGGCTGTGTAGAGGTGTCTGTGTGGACGTCATTTTACCATTTGCACCATCTGGCAATGCAAGCATCCAGCTGAGAGACTTAAATCCAGGAGATCCTTATCTGTGGGCATCAGCCTTATCAACAACAGCCTTAACTTTTATGCCAGCCTGAGTATCCTGTTGCTACTTGATAAAGAATCATTGTATCACCACACAGGGCCTTTCAAAGTCTTGGTCTTACTTGCTTAATAGTGAATTCCACTTTCTGATTTGTGATAAGAGGCACAATGCACTCATTTTTATGTAACCTTCATCGGTGACATTAGTGATGCAGTTATTAATGAAAAATGAGTGCAAGAAACATGTTCTCAAATATGATGAGGCTTTGAGTATGGCTTCACCAGTATTTTTGTCAATAACAAAGAGAGCCCAAAATGCCTGCTGTCTCACAGGGTGTTAGCTAGCAAAAGCATGAAGCCTAATAAACTTACATTACTCTTGAAAACCTTTCACAAGAAACACATAGAAAAACCAAGGTCATTTTTGTAGTGCCAGAAAGAAGAACTTTCAGGTCCACATGGTATCTCTGACCATACTCAAAAGGCATCATTTGAGGTAAGTTACCATATCACACTGGCCAAGAAGCCTCACACAATTGGAGAGAGACTCTTATTTTGCCAGCTGCAATCAATATGGTGAAGATAATGTGTGGGGAAACTGAGTCAAACTCAAAGCCATACCATTCTCCAGCAACACAGCTAACTGAAGGATTGAGGTGATAGCAGCAGATCAGGAAAACACACAGGTGAAGCATCTGAAAAACATGGATGCTTTTGCTCTTCAAGTTGATGGAAGCACTGAGGGTTGTGATGCACATTTCCTGGCTTTTTGAAATACACATGGGACAGTGCAATGCTCCAGGACATTTTGTTCTTTCTCTCTCTTCTCAGACACAAGACAGCACAAGGAATATTTGATGTGCTACGTGCAAAACAAAAATATTCTGTGTGATCACATGGAGGGCTTTTGCACAAATGGTGTTCTGTCCAGGGCACTCCACAAAGCAAGACCGCATACATTGGTAAGGGAAGTGCTCCGTCTGCTGTGTGGACTCTCTGCATGATTCACAGGGAACAACTGGCATCTAAAGCTCTGAATCCACAGCTACGAGAAATTTTGCAGCAGGTCTCATCTATTGTGAACTACATCCAGACTCAGCCTCGTTGTGCAAGTTTGTTTTCAAAACTGTGTGAAAACATAGGAGCTTATAATGAAGTGGAGTTGTTGCTCACTGAAGAGCATTGGCTCTTGAGAGGAAAAGCAGTGGGATGATTTTTTGAACTGAGAGACAAGCTCTGTGCCTATGAAACGGACTGCAAAGAGTGAATTAATTGATTTTCTGTGTGACCAAAGGAAGATGTGCATTCTTGTCTATATCGCAGAAATATCTGGAAAACTGAATGAATTGAATACAGATCTGCAAGGAATGAGCACCCACATCTTTCATCTAATCACAGGATTCATGAAGAAAATTGTTTCTTGAAGACTAATCTATGTATCCTTCCCACAGCTTTGCAAGTTCCCAGCTGATAATGAAATTATTCAGCCTCCCACACAGGTGATGGCTGAGCATCTCAACCAGATGGAGAAACAGTGTGCATCCTTTTCCCCCCAACTTGGACATGACAAAGTATGATTGGGTGCAAAACCCCTGTCAGTGCAAACTTGATACCATGGATTTGCCAACAGCTCAAAACAAACAGCTCATTGAAATTTCCTACTATCAATTCTTGCGAGGAACATATGCCCAACTTTCTCTCCCAGAGTTCTGGTTGACTGTCAAGAATGAATATCCTGCACTCTCAACATATGCCTTGAAATTGATGGTGCCATTCGTGAGCATTGAGTGAAGCCGGATTCAGTGCACTTGCATCATCAAATCTCAGTACTGATATACTGGAGATTAGACGTGTAATTTCTACCATGCTTCCAGTCTTTCACAAGCTGTGTAACAACACGCAAGCCCAAGTGTCACATTAGAGAGTATTAAATAATATAATTAATGGCAATTTCCTTGGATTCCTTGGTTGCTATGTTGCTTTGTTGTTGATCACGGAAAACAGGATCACAGAAAACAGTCTCAAAATGCGTCATGAAGGCAAAATTTGGGAACTCTTGAGTTAGACTTGAGCATGTGACCAAGAACCAGCCAGCCAAGCACCTCAAAGAGAAACTGCTCAGTGCCACCTCAGAGCCCTGTCCCATCCCACCCAATGTCCCATCTCCAGTTGTGGCCATCTCCGAATAGGGTGACCAGATGTCCCAATTTTATAGAGACTGTCCCAATATTCGGGGCTTTTTCTTATATAGGCGCCAATTACCCCCACCCTGTCTCCCTATTTTTCACACTTTCTATCTGGTCACCCTATCTCAGAAGCAACAGGGGAAGGACATAAAAAACCCTGACAGAATATATTTGGGGTGGGGTGAGGAATCCCTTCCTCACCCTTGCATGTGACTGACTGAAACCCTGAAGCATGAGCTTTAGGAACTTAAACCAGAAGTAAGTCCCAAGGCTATTTGAGCCCTGCCGCCTACCATCACAAGCAACCTGGTCATACAGTTGTACTTATAAATTTGTCCAGCTCTCTTAAAACTAATTAAGTTTGTTTCCCCCCTATAACTCCTATTAGGAGGCTATTCCAGAACCTCACTCCTCTTATGGTTAGAAACCTTCTAATGTTCAGCCTGAATTTGGTCATGGACAGTTTATAATCACTTGTTCTTGTGCAATCATTGTCCTTGAGCTTACATAGCTCTTCACTCTTCCTGGTATTTACTGCCCTAATGTATTTATAGAGAGCAATCATATCCCCTCTCAGGTAAACAAGCTAAGCTTTTCCAGTCTCCTATCATAAGATAGGTCCTACATTCCCCTGATCATCCTAGTAGCTCTTCTCCACACGTCTTCCAGTTTGAATTCTTCTTTCTTGAACATGGGTGACCAAAATTGTACACAATATTCCAAATAAGGTCTTACCAGTGCCTTGTACAATATCGTTAATACTTCTCTATCTCTACTGGATAAGCCTTGCCTAATACATCCTAGGATTTAATTTGTCTCCTTCACAGCTGCATCACATTGGTGACACATTGTCATCCTGTAATTGACCTATACACCCAGGTCTCTCTCCTCCTCTGTTGCTTCCAACTACTGTATAAGCCCCCAGCTTCAAGCAGAAATTCTTATGATTTGACCTTAAATGCATGACATTGCACTGTGTA
Source organism: Lepidochelys olivacea (assembly GCF_965140295.1). NCBI lineage: Eukaryota > Metazoa > Chordata > Testudines > Cheloniidae > Lepidochelys > Lepidochelys olivacea. The sequence continues at coordinate 176,862,560 of NC_140411.1, forward strand.
CTATTGAATTTCATCCCATTTCTGTCACTCCGGTTCTCAAGGTCAGCCAGATCTTCCTGTGTAATATTCTGATCCTCTTCTGTATTTATGATGCTTCCTAACTTTGTATCATCAACAAACAGGTTTATTAAAAATCTTTGCTACTGGACTAGCCATTTCATGTGCCAGTTCTTTCAGTATTCTGGGATGGAAATTATCTGGTTACCCTGATTTGAGCATATTAAGTTCTAAATTTTTCTTTCACCTCAGTTGTGGTAATTTTCATTTCTAGACATTCATTTCTATCAGCATCCTGCCTTCACGTATATGTTCCATATTAGCATTGTTATTGAAAACTGAAGCATTTAGGTGTTTAGCCAGTCCAAGGTTATTTTTAATCTCCTTCCCAACACACTGCATGGCAGCCCAACCTCATTCTTCCTTATTCTATTTTTACTTATATAAAATAAAAATCCACTTATTAATTTTAATTTCCTTGGCAAGAGCTATTTCAGATTTTCTTTTAGCAATTTTCACTTTATTCCTACATTTTCTAACCTCCACGATCCAGCTTTGTTTGCTGATCATTCATGCTGATCATGCTTTTTCCATTCCCTATAGACTCTCTGCTTATTCCTAATAACCTTTTTGAGGTTAATCTATTTACTGTAATTAAATAATCATTTATCTAGAGAGACTCACTGACATAGCCAGTCTATTAAAAAATCTGCCTGGATGATTTTATATAATGACACAATATCATTCACGTCATATCATGACACACAATTGTGTTAAAAAATTCAAGGTCTCCATAATTAGATATATTTCACAAACATACACAGTAGGCCAGGATGATTCAGATGGGGGGGAGGGGCTATCCAAGCGACGTCCCTTATCTATACTCGGCGTGGGACAAAAAAAAGTATTGCTCATAAGCACTGGTGATTCACTTGCTGTATTACTATTTATCATTTGTGTTACAATAGTGCCCAATGTCCTCCCTTACAATCAAGCCCCACCTCCCCTCCAACTGAAGCAGCAACTCATTCAGACTGGGTAAATCAGGGGTGAAAGTAGGGCGGTACGGCATACTGATAAAAGTTAGCTGCCAGTACTAGCCCATACTGCTGACTTTAACATCGCTGCCCCTTTTGTGCCCCCCCCCCCCATTGGGGGCCCTGACAGGTCCCTACCAGCAAGGCCACCGATGGGGGGGGCATAAAAGGGGCAGTGACGTTAAAGCGCTGCGGCTGAGCTTTAATGTCGCTGGTCGCGGGGGCAAAAGAAGTAGCTGCCCCGGGGCCGCGATTTAAAAGGGCCTGGGGCTCTGGAAGCGGCTTTGCCAGCCGCAACCCCAGGCCCTTTAAATCGCCCTGGGCGGCGTGGGCCAGGGAGCACAGATGGACTCGCTGGGGGAGGCTGACCCCAAGCCTTGCCCCTTCCGCCCGAGGTCCCACCCCTTCCGGAGAGGGGGTGGGGCAGAGCAGCCCCTTACCAGTAAGAGCTCCATTTTATTTTTACCCTTGGAGCAAATGAGCCAGGCCTTTATGTTTTTCTGTTCCTCTAGCACTCACTAAAGTGAAATGCTGTGTTAACACATGGATGCAAAACAGGACAGACCAAATCTCCCAACAAAGCTCAACATTTAGCAGCTCCCATTTAAGTATTTACATAAGTGGCAGGAGTTTCTTTCCCAATGGGATCTGTTGGAAGCTGAGCACTCTTGAAAATCTAGCCCTTGTTCAGGTGCCTAAATGGGAGCTAAGATCTTTTGAAAAATTTGTAATTGGGCCCACAGGTCCCATCTCAGGGCTAGATTGAGACCCTACATCTAGCCCTGCCTAAGGAGTAGCACGTAGCTATGCTGCCTCAGGAGCAGTCCTGAGAAGCATTTGTGATGCAGAGTTAGCTGCCCCAACTCTGTGAGTGAAATAAGTTTCTATAGCCCTTTCCTGGGTGCAGGTTACCTCACCCTTCATGGCAGCTCAGATCTACTGACTGGCACCTTAGAGCTGGGGGAGCAAGTTGCCGAGCACTCCATTGCACAGGGAGCAATGGCCTCAGAGCCTGCTCTCCTCTCCACATATGTATCCGGAGAAGTAATCCATGCATGTGGCATAGGTGAGTGGAGAAGGACTCAAGCCGTCTTACTCCCCAACATGAACCCCCAATGGTCAGTGACAATCTTACTCTCAACTAGGAAAAAAAGAGACTGATTTCAATTCATCTGAGGGAGGACTTCAGGAGAACGCCGCATGTCTTTAACCTACCCCATTTTAGCTAAGTGTTGCACTGTACTGCATCTAAGAAAAATGGCAGGAAAAGACATTTAAGTTTCAATTTTAACTCTGAATTTCTTTGTATTTGTTATTTAAAATGGGATCTTTAATATTGTTTTTACATAACATTTGGTACTGATACAATCATGCGCACACTGCTGCTTTAGCAATCATAAGAGTCACATTTTTTTCCTCCTGAACTTCTTTGAATGCTATTGGACCAATTACTTAGCCAAAATCCCTAAGGGTCATACAGGATGAGTCAAATATGCCAATGAATATTGACAAGGATATTTGACCTCTATTAAAGAATAAAAATAAATTATTTCCTTTAAAAATTGATTTACATATTTCACTTAACTATTAGGTGGGGTAGGCTATGGATATAATTATAATAAAATAATGACTCTTAATGACTTTGATCCGGTTAGTAAGAACAGAACACAATTTTATATGGTTCTGATGTATCTCCGGTGATGTTATTTAAAGCAAGATAGATTTATGACTTTTGTTTGACCTCCTTTTAATGATTACAGAATTAAAATTAATTCAATTACCTTTTGGGGGAAATGGTCATTTTGAATTCAATTCTGATTTTGGGGGTGGGGGGGAGGAAAGTTCTCTCAGGCCTGAAGAAATATAATTGTTTTTCATGGTGTAACACGCAGTGAAATATAAGGAATTTCAAATATAAATTTGTGCTCTCTCATAAAATCCATATATGGTACCCATTATATTTGAGCTACTATAATTTTAGCTCTGTGACAAGTCAGCACCAGTGACCCCTGTTAGTCCCCACCCCACACACAAGATTTTGCACATGCTCAAAATTCCATAGGCCAGAACTCTGCTCCCTTGGCTTCAGCCCTCTCTAGCCCATGGCTCCAGATTTCCAGGTCACAGCCAGCAAAGAACTCCGTCTGCTGCTCCTCCTGCCTTCAGTCCTGGCTCTCTGAGTCTAGACTCTAGTTAGCAAACTTCTCTTGCTGCTGTTCTGCCTTCAGCCTTCTCCCAGGAACTACTTTCTGCTTCCTTCTGGCACTTGTCCAGTCTCTTTACCTGCCGTTCATGACTTAACCTGTCTGCTCTGACTCACGGGGTCTCACCCTATAACCAGGTTTCACCCTGATGCTTTGTAGCCCCTAGTGCTGTCTTCTCCCCTCCCGCCATTAACCTGCCAAATGGGAGCACCTGCTTTGGCAAAGGGGAGCTGGACTAACTTCATTTACTGAAGCCAGCTACCCTGTGAAGGCTATTATCAGGTCCTCCCCTCAGTCATCTTTTCTGAAGACTAAACATGCCCGTTTTTTAACCTTTCCTCATAAGTCATGTTTTCTAAACCTTTCATCATTTTTGTTGCTCTTCTCTGGACTCTCTCTAGTTTGTCCACATCCTTCCTAAAGTGTGGTGCCTTGGACTGGATACAATACTCCAGCTCAGACCTCATCTGTGGGGAGTAAATCAGGATACTTACCTCCCATCTCTTACATACGACATACCTGTTAATACACCAAAAAAAAATAGCTTTTTTTTTCAGAACACATTATGTTGTTGGCTCATATTCAATTTGAGATCCATTATCATCCACAGATCCTTTACAGTAGTAGTACTGCTTAGCCAGTTATTCTCCATTTTGTAGTTGTGCATTTGATTATTTTCCTTCCTTAAGTGTATTACTTTGCACTTGTCTCTATTGAATTTCATCTTGTTGACTTCAGTACTATTCTCCAATTTGTCAAGGTCATTTTGAATTCTAATCCTGTCTTCCATAGTGTTTATAATCCCTCCCAGCTTGGTGTCTTCTGCAAATTTTATAAGCATACTCTCCAGTCCTTTATCCAAGTCATTAACAAAAACATTGAGAAGTACTGGACTGAGGACTGATTCCTGTGGGTCCCCACTAGATACATCCACCAGTTTGACAGCAAACCACTGATAGCAACTCTTTGAGTATAGTCTTTCAACCAGTTATGCACCCACTTTATCATAATTTCATCTAGGCCACATTTCCTTAGTTTAAGACTGTCAAAAGCCTTATTAAAATCAAGATATGTCACCTCTAAGCTTTCCCCCATCCACTAGGCCAGTAACGTTATTAAAGAAGGAAATTAAGTAGATTTGGCATGATTTCTTCTTGACAAATCCATATCAGCTATTGATTTATTATCCTATTATTCTATAGGTGCTTACAAGTTGCTTGTTCAGTAATTTGTTCCAGCATCTTTCCAGGTATAGAAGTTAGTCTCACTGGTCTAAAATACCTAGATTACCTTTCTTCCTCCTCTTAAGATAGGTACTATGTTTGTCCTTCTCCAGTCCTCTGCGACCTCACCCATCCTCCATGAGTTCTCAAAGATAATTGCTAACCGTTCTGAGATTGCTTCTGCTACTTCCTTAAGTACCATAGAGCAAATTTCATCAGGCCCTGCCAGCTTGAATACATCTAACGTATCTAAATATTATTTAACATGTTCTTTCCCTATTTTGGCTTGTGTTTCTTCCCCCTTGTTGTAAATACTAATTGTGTTGAGTATCTAGTCATCATTAACCTGTTTAATGTAGGCTGAAGCAAAATAGGCATTAAACACCTCAGACTTCTTGATGTTATCCATTTTGCACTTTCCTGCTCTGAAAAGTACTAGACCTACACTTTTATTCATCTTTCTCTAGTTCCTAATGTATTTATAGAACCTCTTTTTATCATTTTTTATGTCCCTTGCTATGTGTAACTCAATTTGTGTCTTAACCTTTCTGATTCTGTCCAAGCTTGAAAACTATAGACTGCATTTGCTATCCTAGCAGAGGAAGACAACTCACTTGTGAGGACTGGGGGTCTGAGGAGAAAATGCTATTGCAAAGAAAGAAGTTAGCTGCTAAGAAATACACCTTTCTAAATCAGAAACAGAACCAGTAACATTTGTAATGCAGTTGAAGGTGACTCAAGTTGTTGTTTTTTTTTAACAAATGTAAGTTTTGTGATGTGAGAGCTCAAAGGATCAATGAGCCCCTAATATCTTAAGGTAATGACATAGTGCAGCCCATAAGAACACACTGCCATGTAGTATCAAGTGTGTGTATTCTTCTGTGCTGGCCACCATCAGTGGAAGTTACCTGGCCTGCCTTTGGAAAGTGTAAGCTTCTACATGCACCAAAAAAAGGAATGAGAGCACATTGATAGATGTCACCAAGGATTATTATTGATCATTTTTAGGACTTGTCTAGTGCTTTACAACTTCAAAAAGCTAAATAAATGTTAATTAAACTGAACCCCTGTGTTAAAAATGCTATCTACTGTGTAATGGCAGTACGTTATGGTAAATGAACTAAAAAACAGTCAGATGTTGCAGAGCAAGATGTAGTAGCACTGTCTGCTTAGAACAGCTTGGGGAATATGTTTTAACTGGAAATGAGCAGAGGTTGAGTTGTTTGCTTTTCTTGCTGTCTTTGTCCTTCATACAACCACAACAAAGGGCAGAACGGGTCAAGGAGTGTAAAAAAAAGTAAAAGATTGTAAATATTTTCTCTGCTAAAAGCACTGAGTTGAATTCACGATGACTCTTGGGGTAATATATAGGTGATGGTGTTTGTGAACAGCCACTGAGTATTAGTGAAAATGTTCCATGAATCCCAAAAGCTAGTACCAGTAGTAGCACCAACTGAGACCCCATTGTGCTGGGCACTGTTCAAACACACAGTGAGAAACAGTCCCTGCTGCAAAGAGCTTGGAAGTTAAGGGAGAGATCTTCAAAGACATGAATGGCAGTGAGGTTGTGCCTTTATCTATCTAAGATACTTATATACCCACCAGTACCATAGTGTAGTAGCACCTCACAATCTTTTTTAATATAGTCATCCTCACAACACTCCTCTGAGGTCAGGAGATGGAGAATTGAAGAACAGAAAGACTAAGTGATTTCCCAAGGAAGTTTGTGGCAGAATAAGAAGTTGAGCCTGCATCTCCAAGATCCCAGGTCATGGCCCTAACTACTGGGCCATTCTTCCTCTAAATGGTCTTTGAAATCTCCCCCTAACTAGGCAAGACAGGAAGCAAGGAAATATTATTATTCACATTTTATAATTGAGGAACTGAGTCAGTGAGAGATTAAGGGTCAGCTTCTGACTTTTACTTATCAAGGATAACACCTTCCTCCACAAGTAGTCCCATTAACTTCAGTGAAACTACTCCTGGAGTTAGGGACTATTCAGCATGAATAAGGGGCTTAGAAGCTCATACTGAGTGATTTTCCCAACGAAGTCTGTGGCAGAACTGTGACTTAATCCAGATAGCCTGAGGGCTTGTCTATACTCAGTGGGTTTTCCACTAGTTTAGTTAAATTGGTGCAAAACTTACCGTAAAGCACTCCTGAATCTCAGTCCAGTGTATTAACCTCCTTCCTCCCCTATTCTTATGGAAAAATGTAGTAAAAATGTTTGAAAATTCTTACCTGAAGGAAAATAGGAAGTAGGAATAATTTGAGTTGTGAAGAAGTAGATACAATACTGGTGATCATTCATACAACACACATCATAAATAGTAGATCCAAGGAGTTTATGAAAAATCTAAGGGCTGAAAATTATTTGTTGAAGCTTGTTTTTAGAATATTTAGAAATAACTGATATTTGCAGAATCAAGATTGGTTTGTGAAAAAAATAGGTCTAAATTTATATGGAATATTATTTAGAGTTGGTCAGAAAATGAAATTTCCACCCTGTGGGAATTTCTGACGCTTCAAAAATTTCCTGTCATCTGGAATCAGGACAAAAAGTAGAAATTACAGGTGGAACAGAAATTCCAAAATATTTATTTTCAGAATTATCAAAACAACTTTATCAAAATATATGAAAGATTAAATATATATGAATGTAATAAAATAATTATTTTTAAGTTTAAAAAGTCAAAATGAAATAAAAGAGTTGGAAAAAAAATACTCTGCTTTGGTTTGAGGATCATTTCAAAAATTTTCCATCAAAACTGACATGTTCCTTTGAAAGGTTTCAATTTTGATGAAATAGCATTTTCCAACAGAAAACTCATCTGTTGAAATCCTTTGACCAGCTCTAATATTATTCAAAATGTATGCGCTCGCTCACTCTCTCTCTCACACACATGCAAAATCTTTAAACTAAACTTGAACCTGAATCTTAGCTGAACGTTTCTGAAGTTGAGAAAATATTTTATTCATTTTCATTTTTCTGCACCTCCCAGGCTTTCAGTGAGGATAGTCGTAACATCTAAGTAAGTATGATTTGTTCCTGGGCATTACTATTTATATATTTATATAGACCGGCTCTGTTGTTTGTAGTCTAATGTTATTTCCAACAATTTGCTGCTTGTGTAAGCAACAACATGGTACAAGTTCAGCCATGGTGACCTCAGTGGACCTCCTTTTACCAGACATGAATTATCCCTGCTTGGTGTGCTGCCAAATGCCTTCAAGGCCCCAGCTAGTGTGGGTACCAACTCTAACTGAGCTTCTTGAAATGTGTTAAAGCTTTTGGGTCACCAATTTTTTTTCTTAAACATATTTTCAAAAAAAAAAGATAGTACCCTGGCTATTTTTTCAAATGTTGGGATATTTGTTGGCAAATAGAGGCAAGTACTAACATAGGTATTTAGATACAAGTAGATGTGAAATGAAAATGAAAATTCACAAATACAAAGAAAATTATCTTTGATAACTATTCACTTGTGCAGAAAATCAGAAGTTATGACAATAACACTCCAAGTTGTTAAGAGGGATCTCTGTATCATGGATTTTCTGGTTATGAGGCATATATATCAGACTCAGTTAAAAAAACAAAGGATGCTCGGGTAGCAAGACTATATGGTTTTTTTTTAAATTCTAGGGCAGTATGTTTCCTCCGTGTAAGGAGGTCCCATACTTAATTGAACCAGGTATACATGGAAAGTGAGATTCGGCCAGTGAAGAGGGTCAGCACAAGGCCAACACACCACATAAATCCTATATGAGCCTTTAAAATGGAGTTTAGTAGGCTTAACATGTTTCACAGGCAAGATGGAGAAATGGGGATGGGAACAAAGAAAAGAGAAATGGGAATGGAAGGTATTTAAAAGTCTTGGCAACTCTTGTTAATAAAACTATTGAGTAATGAGTAAATAGGTTAATTATTTTGTGATAGATAAAGTTAGACCATGCCAGCAAAGGGACATATTTAAGGATATCAGGCATTTATGACTGTTTCATAGAGATTAAAGTTACACTGGTTTAACAGGAACTATTTGAAATCAATCTAGTTACACCATAGAATCATAGAATCATAGAATATCAGGGTTGGAAGGGACCTCAGGAGGTCATCTAGTTCAACCCCCTGCTCAAAGCAGGACTGATCCCCGACTAAATCATCCCAGCCAGGGCTTTGTCAAGCCTGACCTTAAAAACTTCTAGGGAAGGAGATTCCACCACCTCCTTAGGTAACGGATTCCAGTGTTTCACCACCCTCCTAGTGAAAAAGTTTTCCCTAATATCCAACCTAAATCTCCCCCACTGCAACTTGAGACCATTACTCCTTGTTCTGTCATCTGCTACCACTGAGAACAGTCTAGAGCCATCCTCTTTGGAACCCCCTTTCAGGTAGTTGAAAGCAGCTATCAAATCCCCCCTCATTCTTCTCTTCTGAAGACTAAACATCCCCAGTTCCCTCAGCCTCTCCTCATAAGTCATGTGTTCCAGTCCCCTAATCATTTTTGTTGCCCTCCGCTGGATGCTTTCCAATTTTTCCACATCCTTCTTGTAGTGTGGGGCCCAAAACTGGACACAGTACTCCAGATGAGGCCTCACCAATGTCGAATAGAGGGGAACGATCACATCCCTCGATCTGCTGGCAATGCCCCTATTTATACATCACAAAATGCCATTGGCCTTCTTGGCAACAAGGGCACACTGTTGACTCATATCCAACTTCTCGTCCACTGTAACCCCTAGGTCCTTTTCTGCAGAACTGCTGCCGAGCCATTCGGTCCCTAGTCTGTAGCGGTGCATGGGGTTCTTCTGTCCTAAGTGCAGGACTCTGCACTTCTCCTTGTTGAACCTCATCAGATTTCTTTTGGCCCAATCCTCCAATTTGTCTAGGTCCCTCTGTATCCTATCCCTACCCTCCAGTGTATCTACCTCTCCTCCCAGTTTAGTGTCATCTGCAAACTTGCAGAGGGTGCAATCCACACCATCCTCCAGATCATTTATGAAGATATTGAAAAAAACCGGCCCCAGGACCGACCTCTGGGGCACTCCACTTGATACCGGCTGCCAACTAGACATGGAGCCATTGATCACTACCCGTTGAGCCCGACAATCTAGCCAGCTTTCTATCCACCTTATAGTCCATTCATCCAGTCCATACTTGCTGGCAAGAATACTGTGGGAGACCGTGTCAAAAGCTTTGCTAAAGTCAAGGAACAACACGTCCACTGCTTTCCCTTCATCCACAGAGCCAGTTATCTCGTCATAGAAGGTAATTAGATTAGTCAGGCATGACTTGCCCTTGGTGAATCCATGCTGACTGTTCCTGATCACTTTCCTCTCCTCTAAGTGCTTCAGAATTGATTCCTTGAGGACCTGCTCCATGATTTTTCCAGGGACTGAGGTGAGGCTGACTGGCCTGTAGTTCCCAGGATCCTCCTTCTTCCCTTTTTTAAAGATGGGCACTACATTAGCCTTTTTCCAGTCATCTGGGACCTCCCCCGATCGCCATGAGTTTTGAAAGGTAATGGCCAATGGCTCTGCAATCACATCCGCCAATTCCTTTAGCACTCTCAGATGCAACGCATCCGGCCCCATGGACTTGCGCTCGTCCAGCTTTTCTAAATAGTCCCGAACCACTTCTTTCTCCACAGAGGGCTGGTCACCACCTCCCCATGCTGTGCTGTCCAGTGCAGTAGTCTGGGAGCTGACCTTGTTTGTGAAGACAGAGGCAAAAAAAGCATTGAGTACATTAGCTTTTTCCATATCCTCTGTCACGAGGTTGCCTCCCTCATTCAGTAAGGGGCTCACACTTTCCTTGACTTTCTTCTTGATGTTAACATACCTGAAGAAACCCTTCTTGTTACTCTTAACATCTCTTGCTAGCTGCAACTCCAGGTGTGATTTGGCCTTCCTGATTTCACTCCTGCAAGCCCGAGCAATATTTTTATACTCATCCCTGGTCATTTGTCCAATCTTCCACTTCTTGTAAGCTTCTTTTTTGTATTTAAGAGCAGCAAGGATTTCACTGTTAAGCCAAGCTGGTTGCCTGCCATATTTACTATTCTTTCTACATATCAGGATGGTTTGTCCCTGTAACCTCAATAAGGATTCTTTAAAATACAGCCAGTTCTCCTGGACTCCTTTCCCCCTCATGTTATTCTCCCAGGGGATCTTGCCCATCAGTTCCCTGAGGGAGTCAAAGTCTGCTTTTCTGAAGTCCAGGGTCTATATTCTGCTGCTCTCCTTTCTTCCTTGTGTTAGGATCCTGAACTCGACCATTTCATGGTCACTGCCTCCCAGGTTCCCATCCACTTTTGCTTCCCCTACTAATTCTTCCCGGTTTGTGAGCAGCAGGTCAAGAAGAGCTCCTCCCCTAGTTGGTTCCTCTGGCACTTGCACCAGGAAATTGTCCCCTACACTTTCCAAAGACTTCCTGGATTGTCTGTGCACCGCTGTATTGCTCTCCCAGCAGATATCAGGGAGATTGAAGTCTCCCATGAGAACCAGGGCCTGCGATCTAGTAGCTTCTGCGAGTTGCCGGAAGAAAGCCTCGTCCACCTCATCCCCCTGGTCCGGTGGTCTATAGCAGACTCCCACCACGACATCAGCCTTGTTGCTCAGGCTTCTAAACTTAATCCAGAGACTCTCAGGTTTTTCTGCAGTTTCATACTTGAGCTCTGAGCAGTCATACTGCTCCCTTACATACAGTGCAACTCCCCCACCTTTTCTGCCCTTCCTGAACAGCTTATATCCATCCATGACAGTACTCCAGTCATGTGAGTTATCCCACCAAGTCTCTGTTATTCCAATCACATCATAATTCCTTGACTGTGCCAGGACTTCCAGTTCTCCCTGCTTGTTTCCCAGGCTTCGTGCATTTGTATATAGGCACTTGAGGTAACCTGCTGATCACCGCTCCTCGTCACCAGTGCAACCCTAATGCAGGTGCATTTAAACTGGTTTCAGTCCTTGCTTGATTGAGCTAGCATGTTAAAAATAGAATGTAGATACAGCAGTGCAAGCAATGGGAGGGGCTATCTGACCAGAATACAACCACATCTCAGACCACAGGTATGTACTTGGAGCCACTAGCCTCTCCTGGCACTCATGCTGCTGCATTATATTCTGTTTTTACTGTGCTAGCTTGATCAGAGCTACCATGTGTATGTCTCCTCGAGCTGAAAATCACACCCTCAGCATGAAGTGCAGACATACCCTAAAACTATGTCTATACCAGTGTGTATTTTTCCCCTAAAAAAAGTCCCTAACTTGCTTACACCAGAGTACCATATGATCAAACTTTACGGAGAACAAGTCTCTACCTGATGTTTCAGAGATGATAGGGAACCAGGACCCTTCCAGGCTCTCCCTCCACACTAGAAGTGATCTACTGAGATGCATTAGAAGGTACCTGTTGTGTAATTCAGAGAGAAGCTGCAGACCATCCTAGGGATGTCATCCTTCACTGGGCCAAATGCATTAGTATAATGACCTCAATGGCCCTGTTCAGCACATGCTTCAATTCAAGATCAGAGAATGCCTTACATCCCTTTCTCATCACATACGGCTGTCCTTGCACAGAACAGCTAATGGAAACATTGAAAAGCAATGAAGATATTTCTCACTTCATGCCATATTATACGGCAATAATACACTTTTAAAAGTTCATTGGTTTCTATACTTTATCTGGTATCTTAATTTCAAATGTGAGCATCAGTAAGCTATTACTTTAACTTCAAACCCAGGCTCTATAAAATATTGTATAATAATAGGAAGCATAGCCAATATGGAAGGAAGGAAGGAAAGAATAAAAGTAAAATTGGTAAGTTCCTTAAATTAAACCACATTCTAAGCTTTCCAGATGGAAATAGGAGAAGTAATTCCCACCTGGTCATTATTTTCACCCTTTCAGTACAATTGAAAAAAGCATGAAAAACAATTTTGTATTTCTACAGTCTCGTGGGCTGAAATGAAATAGGTACATAATTCTTACACATTGACAAGCAATCCTTTTCTTTTTCTAAATGTTCTGTCTGACTGAAACATCTTTAGGTTAAAGAACAGTGAACCATTGTCCATCAGGGAAATAGAGGAGTCTCACAAATTATCATTTATATTGTAATTGCAAATAGAAGCCTATCGTTCTTCATATAGATCCTCCAGAGCAATAGGACTGTATTCACCATCTATAACTTTAAAACATCTGCCCCCCCCCTTCTTTTCCCACCCAGTCAGGTGAAAAGGCGATGGAAAATTACTGCAGTTGATTTTGCCCCTCTCTGACTGAAAATGAATAGTACAAAAGAAAACCAACAAATATTTCTCACAAGGTCAACAGACAACTCAGATTAATTATATTAGTTCAGAATTTTCCACTGTAATTTAAAAACAACAGCAACAAACAGACACCCTGAGAAGAGGTCACAACCTTATAACACCCAGCATGATGTATCCCAACATTCCTGTCCCTCCCTGAAGGACAGACTGAACTCCAAACAATGAAAAATGTAATGAAAGCATATGCCAAAAGAAGGGGAAATTGTAACAGTAATGCAAGAAATGAAATGATTTTATTACTCAGGACAATGGTAATTCTGTGTGTTAGGAGCTTGCAGGATGGGTTTCTTTATGGATATTCAGTGGTGATTATTTTGTAAATAGATGTAATGCACCGAATCCTGCCCCCTAGCAAGGACTCTCTGTGCTACTCTGATGATGCAAAGGAGCTTAAAGCTATGCTAAGTGAGCAACTGCAGATTTCCTCAGCATGGGTATCGCTAGCCTTATGCCACACTTGAACAGCCCCCAACCCTGGCCTCCGTGAGCATGCTGTGGAAACAAAGGGACATTACAAGTTGCAGCAACTGAAAGCAGCCTTAGGGTTGTAGGTTGCACTGGGAACCAAAACAGTTCCCAGCTGCCCTGATGAGCAGGGAAAGGGGGTAGGAAGGTGTTGAAAGACTGCTTTTGTTCCCTGTCGTGACCATGGAGCCTTGCACTGGCTCCCTGAGCATTCAGTCCTGGCTGCTTTGGACTGTTTGTGCACCAGACTGAAGAAAGCCTGTCCTCATTTGAACTAGGGTGAAGGAAGCCTCCTTTTGGGATGTGGCTGAAGAAAGCCTGGTCCTGAATTTATTCTGGGCCGCATAGAAAAACATCTCTGTTTAGAAGTGCATATGCCTTTTAAAGCAGTGAGCTGCAGTACCTTTTCTGTACATCTCAACTAAAGCTCTGGGCCATAGACAAGCTGTGGGTCAGAGAGGCTTCAGAATTCATTTCCCTCTCCCAACCCAGCACAGCCCCAAATTGTACACGATTTACAGCTGCACTAGCAGAGACTGCCAGACCTGCTTTTGGGACCCCAAGATACCTTTCAGTGAAGAGGAACAGCTAGGGTTAATTATCTGGACTTTTTCTGTTGGAATTTTGAGTAGCCAGGTCCTGATTTTTTCTTGCTTTGTCCATCCTTTACTAGCAAGTGCCCATTAAGGGCTTCCTTCTGTGCCCATTGAAGTCAATGTTAAAATTCCCATTGACTTGAATGGGGCAAGATCAGGTACTAACTTCTTATGTTTATAGCTACCATAGTTAAATTGATAATCTAATACTGTAACAAGGCAATGGAACACTGAGATGTTAGATGATGCCATGTTAGTCTGTATTTGCAAAAAGAGAAGGAGTACTTGTGGCACCTTAGAGACTAACCAATTTATTTGAGCATAAGCTTTCGTGAGCTACAGCTCACTTCATCGGATGCATACTGTGGAAAATACAGAAGATGTTCTTATACATACAAACCATGAAAAAATGTGTTTACCACTACAAAAGGTTTTCTCTCCCCCCACCCCACTCTCCTGCTGGTAATAGCTTATCTGAAGTGATCACTCTCCTTACAATGTGTATGATAATCAAGGTGGGCCATTTCCAGCAAAAATCCAGGTTTTCTTCCCCCCCCCCCCTTTCCACACCCACACACCCACTCTCCTGTTGGTAATAGCTTATCTAAAGTGATCACTCTCCTTACAATGTGTATGATAATCAAGGTGGGCCATTTCCAGCACAAATCCAAGGTTTAACAAGAACGTCTGAGGAATGGGGAGGGGGGTAGGAAAAAACAAGGGGAAATAGGTTTCAGAGTAACAGTCGTGTTAGTCTGTATTCGCAAAAAGAAAAGGAGTACTTGTGGCACCTTAGAGACTAACCAATTTATTTGAGCATGAGCTTTCGTGAGCTACAGCTCACTTCATCCGATGAAGTGAGCTGTAGCTCACAAAAGCTCATGCTCAAGTGAGCTGTAGCTCACAAAAGCTCATGCTCAAATAAATTGGTTAGTCTCTAAGGTGCCACAAGTACTCCTTTCCTTAAGGGGAAATAGGTTACCTTGCATAATGACTTAGCCACTCCCAGTCTCTATTCAAGCCTAAGTTAATTGTATCCAATTTGCAAATAAATTCCAATTCAACAGTCTCTCGCTGGAGTCTGGTTTTGAAGTTTTTCTGTTGTAATATCGCAACTTTCATGTCTGTAACTGCGTGACCAGAGATATTGAAGTGTTCTCCAACTGGTTTATGAATGTTATAATTCTTGACATCTGATTTGTGTCCATTTATTCTTTTACGTAGAGACTGTCCAGTTTGACCAATGTACATGGCAGAGGGGCATTGCTGGCACATGATGACATATATCACATTGGTAGATGTGCAGGCGAACAAGCCTCTGATAGTGTAGCTGATGTTATTAGGCCCTGTGATGGTGTCCCCTGAATAGATATGTGGGCACAGCTGGCAACGGGCTTTGTTGCAAGGATAGGTTCCTTGGTTAGTGGTTCTGTTGTGTGGTATGTGGTTGCTGGTGAGTATTCGCTTCAGGTTGGGGGGCTGTCTGTAGGCAAGGACTGGCCTGTCTCCCAAGATTTGTGAGAGTGTTGGGTCATCCTTCAGGATAGGTTGTAGATCCTTGATAATGCGTTGGAGGGGTTTTAGTTGGGGGCTGAAGGTGACGGCTAGTGGCGTTCTGTTATTTTCTTTGTTAGGCCTGTCCTGTAGTAGGTGACTTCTGGGAACTCTTCTGGCTCTATCAATCTATTTCTTCACTTCTGCAGGTGGGTATTGTAGTTGTAAGAATGTTTGATAGAGATCTTGTAGGTTTTTGTCTCTGTCTGAAGGGTTGGAGCAAATGCAGTTGTATCGCAGAGCTTGGCTGTAGACAATGGATCATGCGGTGTGGTCAGGGTGAAAGCTGGAGGCATGTAGGTAGGAATAGCAGTCAGTAGGTTTCCGGTATAGGGTGGTGTTTATGTGACCATCGTTTATTAGCACTGTAGTGTCAGGAAGTGGATCTCTTGTGTGGCCTGGACCAGGCTGAGGTTGATGGTGGGATGGAAATTGTTGAAATCATGGTGGAATTCCTTAAGAGCTTCTTGAAATTTTACAAAACAATTGCTGAAATGTTTATCAAAGAAATGGACTCAAAGTAAGTAATGAATCAAATCACCATTGTATTTTTTCCCAGGAAAGCTCTCATTAAAATAAATGACTGGTAATGGTATTCAATCAGAAACATAATTATTATTAATCTTCATGTCCTGTCTGACAATTACAGCCTGCTGCCCTCTAACTGAAAAATGAAAGTAATGTAGGATAAAACAAATCTTCATTGGTCAGATTCTCACAGATGTAAATTGGGTAGCTTCACTGAAGTCAATGGACCTATGCCATTTTACACCAGCTAGGGGTCAGGCCCTATATTTCTAAACACTTTCTCAGTAACTGGAAGATCTTGCTACAAAACAATAGCCTTCCACTAGCCTTGTAAAAGCATAGCATTTTCAAATATTTGCACAAATAGAATTCTTGGTGAAAATGTGTTGACACATGTACATGCAAAGATCATGCACAAAACTATTACAAAACATGAATAGTAATGTTAAATATACTGCCACCATATAAATCTCTCTCATGTTTTATGATGTCACCATAAACCACTTGTCACAATTTACTAGACAAGATGCAATTTAGATCCCTTTCAGTCCCTCTCAAGTACACCCCTGAGGTGACAGACCTGTCTTCCTACATCTCACTCTGGGAGGAACCTCATGGTCCAACCACTCTCAGACTGGTTCTCTGGGCTGCGGCCCCCAGTTTACCAATAGTGTTTATTCAGCAGACCCAGCCATGTTTAGCATTGGTAAGCCCTTTTCCTCTGGGGGCAGGGCTGGGGCAGAATAAGGCGATGTCTACACTAGCACATATGTTGGCAAAACTTTTGTCATTCAAGGGTGTGAAAAATACCCCCTCTGAGCAAAATACGTTTTCCTGGCATAAGTGCTCATGTGCACAGCGCTATGTCAGGGGGAGACACTCTCCCACCAACGTAGCTACCGCCACTCGTTGAGCTGGTTTTGTCATGTCCATCGGCATAAGGCCACTACACAAGCACACTTACAGCACCACAGCTGTACCAGTACCGCTGTGCTGCTGTAAGTTTGTAAGTGAAGACATGACTTAAGTGGGCAAACAGCTTCTTCAGAACCAAGTATTGTTTATTTGCCAAAGCAAACACAGCATTTAGGAAAATGGGTTAAAATAACAGTCCTAGATGCATCTTGCCTTTCCTAAGCTTAACCTCCCTATCTATAGCTCAGGTAAGTCCAGTTTATTCCAGACATCCCTTCCCCTCCTCCCCCGATCCCTATCTGAGTGTGGGGGATACTTTGCATCTCTGCAGACCCTGTCTCTGTGTTTCATTCAGATTGTGTGTCAGGGTCAGTCTACTGATAACCCATCCTCCCCTTCCCTCTCTGCAGAGTGAATCCTGTAACTTTCCAGTATCTTTTGATCTCTCTCTTCTCAGCCCTGGGAAAAATGGCTGCATAACTTTGCTGGCACTGAGAAAACAGTTTCTTTACAGCTAATAATGTGGCTATTGTGTTGGACTGTTTGCTGGGATGTTTCTGATCTAGGTCATTGTTTTGCCTTTTCAACAATCCCTTTTTGATCTCACCTCATAGCAAGTCACCATAATGCCACATGTGTATGCACAATATTCATAAAAAATAATACAACTATTTTCCAGTTTGTCACCACACTCATTGCCATCTGCTGCAGTGGAGAAACAGTCATCTCCTGACTGAATTCCAGTGTGATCAGAGGAAGAGGAATAGAGAGGCAAACCCAGCACTGAGTTTCTGTTAAAAGAGCTAGAGGGGGGTGAGGTGAGTTTGCTCTCCTGTCTTAGGCCAAGATCCTCAAAGGTATTTAGGTACATAACTCCCTTTGAGGATCTGAGACTTAGTGTCCTTCCATAAGGAGAGTGAGAGCAAGGGAGATATAGGGTAGGATAGAGCCTGCCCCAACTGATTCATCTGATGCAAAACTTCCACAGTCTACACATGCCAGTTCTTGTCACCAACCCCTCCATAACTTGGCTGTGCCATAATGGGAATATTTTTCCTTTTTATTTAGATAGAGATGATTTAAATGAACAAGTAATGGGCTGAGATTAGAAATAACAGAATTTCAGAAATTCACTTGCCAGATCACTCATCCCATATGCCAACACCACTGTTTGTTAGATGTGACTTTTCCCTTTGTCCCAGGTGCACACACCTTTAATAGCCATTTGGATCAAGGATGCAGGTTGCCTGTGAAATATATCTTTTGCTCTGACCACATTTTCTACCTGTTTTCTGAGACATTATGGACTGTCGATCGCTGTGCTATCATTCATTTGCCACAGATCTTGTCTGTATGCCCTTACTTTTTTTGTCTTCTATTAAATTTATTCAGAGAGATGCCTTCTGATTTTATTCCAAACTACAACTAAAACAATATCTTTCCCTACTCAAGGGGGAAACATCTCAAATAGGTAAGCCACACTTCTTTTATTTTCTTAGAGAATGTTTTCAGTGTTTCTATAGAAGGCTCAACCCATTTGACTTAGGAGGTACTCTAAGTCATCAAAAATGGAATGTTATTTATCATCACCTGAACCTGTCCAAAAAAAAACCTGTCAGAAGAGCAACACAGTATTTTCAACAGCATTGTTTTCATGGGAGTTGATGTAGGTGAGGTAACAGGACACACCTGAGTTATGTTCATGACATATTAACCAGCCGGTGTCACGAAACAAGTTTCCCATGCATTGCTAGAACCCAGGCTCTGCTTTAACTCAGCTAGAACCCACCTCACTTTTGCAGTGAGGATACAAGCAAAATCACTCAAGTGCTGATAGGCCTCCAGTCCTCTTCCCATGACTCCCGCCAAAGGACAGACAAGTTCTCCTGCACTTGACACAATTGACTGGGGGGAAATCGTCGAGCAGCTCAGTACAAAGAACCAGGGGATATGCCCCTGGATACACATGAGCAAGTGCAGAAACAGTAAGGACACAGTAATGTGAGCAGAGCTTTGCAGTGGGGACACTCATACCTGGGCTAGGCTAACCTAGGTGTGGATCACCTGGCTTAACTGTGCAGTAAAGAGATACCCTGACAATGGCCAGAGGTTTCAGAGGAAGGTGTTGGAATGGTGCAGGAGGCATATGTGGGGTAATCTGCTCCCTATCCAGGTCTCAGGCTGGTCTATGCTCGTTTGAGATTGACTGAAAATTTGAAGCATGAGATTTAATATCCCTTCCAAAATGTTTATCTTCATTGAGGGTTTCCCTTTGAAAGCATTCTTTTAAAAATAAGATAGCAATAACTTGACATTGTTCTTAATTACAAGCTTTGCAGATAGTTAGGGCCAGAATTTCAGTTAAGTGTGTGCAATGCCTAATTTACATATGCAAATACCCAAGGTGTGCATGCAGATTAACTGCACGTACACGTATGCGCGCACACACACATACTGTCATTTAGGTGCCTAACTAACCTCTCTCTCTCAGTACTACATTGAGTTTCTGCATACATAAATTATACGTACACACCAAACTTTGAAAATGTACCTGCCCCATGAATTCAGAATATCAAAGGGCAAAATCTTCAGCTGGCATACATTGACATATTTCAGTGGAGTCAATGAAAGTTGATTCAGACCAGCTAAGGCTCTGGCCCTAGATCATTAAATGCACTTTTGATCCACTACAAATGACTGTGATTTTCAACAAGCTTTTATAGCTAACTATGCAATCTTGCTACCCTCTTGTGGACAAATATGCATTACTGCAGTACATCACTTATTTCAGCTCTGTGAATTAATGAGTGAGGTTGGTAATACTCCACACAGAAGAAACAGAGGGATCTGCTTTCTGTACTTAAGTATCTTTTTTTAAAAATGTACTCTTACATGGGATGTCACTTTTAAAAACACACAGATTTTCATATGGAAATTTTAGCACAGATCAGCACAGAACAAACCTGCAGCTCCCTGTCTACGCTGTAATTTTTCCATGCTTAAAATTTTACGATGCTTAGTTTTTCTATGATAGTGCTTTAGCTTGGTCCATTACTTAAACTCAGCTGGAAGCCACATTTTAATAGTATTCCTAGATTGTGAGATAGCCTTGAACATTTGCAGGGCTAACACATGATTTGGGGACAAGATTAAAGCACATCTTAATGATATTAGTAACAAAACTAATGTTAAACATTCTCCTGTAACAGTTATTGTTATCCTAATGGTGTTCTTTTAAATGACATGGTATTTCCCAAACTTCAATAGGCATCTGGCCTGAATAGACTCCAGAGGCTGGCCTACAGGGTGGAAACCACATGCCCAGATATCTAATCCGATTACAGCTGTGAAGATCCATGCCTTTAGCACTAAAAGGGGGAGAACTAGTTCAGATAAAATAAGATTCAAACTTCAACATGGTTGGAGGCTCAGAAAAATTCCATTTTTCTTTTCTTTCAACGTTCATGTGTGTGATGGGCTGCACTTGCCCCTTACTGGACTGGGAAGGGTTAACCCTACATTGGGCTGAGGAAGCCATGCCCCTCAAATCTACTGAGCATGCTCCAAATGCATCAGTATAAAAGGGAGCAGCTTAACTCAGCTGGGGCTGACTGCTGGAGAGGAAGGATGCCTGCTGCTGGCTTCAGCCAAGGATCACCCGAAGCCAGAGGCTGTGGGAGCTGGAGATTCATAGATACTAAGGTCAGAAAGGGACCATTATGATCATCTAGTCTGACCTCCTGCACAATGCAGGCCACAGAATCTCACCCACCCACTCCTGCAAAAAACTTCTCACCTATGTCTGAGCTATTGAAGTCCTCAAATCGTGGTTTAAAGACTTCAAGGAGCAGAGAATCCTCCAGCAAGTGACCTGTGCCCCATACTACAGAGGAAGGCAAAAAACCTCCAGGGCCTCTTCCAATCTGCCCTGGAGGAAAATTCCTTCCTGACCCCAAATATGGTGATCAGCTAAATCCTGAGCATGTGGGCAAGATTCACCAGCCAGATACCCAGGAAAGAATTTTCTATAGTAACTCAGATCCCACCCCATCTAACATCCCATCACAGGCCATTGGGCCTATTTACCATGAATATTTAAAGATCAATTAATTACCAAAATCAAGTTATCCCATCATACCATCTCCTCCATAAACTTATCGAGTTTAATCTTAAAGCCAGATAGGTCTAAAGCTAGATAGATATCTAAAGCTTTTATCTTATAAAAGCTTATCTAAAAGATAAGCTATTACCAGCAGGAGAGTGGAGTGAGGGGAGAAAACCTTTTGAAGTGATAAACACCCATTTTTTTCATGGTCTGTGTGTATAAAAACATCCTCACTGCATTTTCCACTTTTATGCATCCGATGAAGTGAGCTGTAGCTCACAAAAGCTTATGCTCAAATAAATTGGTTAGTCTCTAAGGTGCCACAAGTACTCCTTTAAGTCTAAACTTCCCAATGACCAGTTTATATCCATTTGTTCTTGTGTCCACATTGGTACTGAGCTTAAATAATTCCTCTCCCTCTTCAGTATTTATCCGTCTGATGTATTTATAAAGAGCAATCATATCTCCCCTCAACCTTCTTTTAGTTAGGCTAAACAAGCCAAGCTCCTTGAGTCTCCTTTCATAAGACAGGTTTTCCATTCCTTGGATCATCGTAGTAGCCCTTCTCTGTACCTGTTAAATGCCACAACCCAGGCAGACTCCAGGCTACCCACAGAAGCCCCGCAGAGTCGCTGGGGACAGTGCAGCCCGGGGAAGCTAGAGACAGCCGAAACACCCAGACTGCAGCAGCAAGAAACAAGGTAGGAAGCAGCCCAGGGGAAACAAATAGTGGCCCAGTTCGTGAACTGGAATATTGAGTCAGTGTGTTTCGGTTGGACCCCCTCAACCCCTGCTGAGTCAGTGGCATGTGCTCCTGTCACTATCAGGGCCTTGGCTGGGCTGAGGCCCAGTGGAGAGGGATGGCCTGGATCCCCCTACCTGAGCTGCTGCTACTCCCTTTTCTTGGTTTGGCGGCCCCCTTCCCTGACTGACGTCACTTAGCCACAAGACCTATTGCTCTGTGAACAGGGGTGAATCCATTGACTGTGGCCACTGGGCCTTATTGCCCTATGGATGGGGACGAATCCATGGACTTTGATCACTCGCCCTTACTGCCCTGCAAACTGGGCAGTTCTAGTGGACTTCAGCCATGAGGCCCTACTGCCCTCTTAAGAGGGGTGAACTTATTCACTCTGGCCACTGTGCCGCACTGCTAACAGGGACGGATACAGGGACTTTAGTCCCCAGACCTTGTGGCCCAGTGAACTGGGGAAAATCCATAGATCCTGGCAACTAGGCCTTTGTGCCCTGCCAAGAAGAGGAAACTACTGACTCTGGCCATTTTGTCCATACTGCCCTGCTAAGCGGGGCTAATACATTGACTTTGGCCATTAGACCTCATTGCCCCACTAACAGAGGCCAGTATATTGACTCTGGTTCTGGAGACATAGACGCAGGCGACATACACTTTTCCCCTATACCCTAAGGGAGCCAGGACACACTTGCCCTGCACTGGATGAGGTCCCCCGCAAGCCTGTCACAATGTGCCTCTGCATTTCCTGGCTCCATGCGGGATCCAGACTGAAATACTGTGAGACACAGTTGTCTTGGTAATCTTGAGCTGGGCAATACCAAGCACCAGTGGAAACCTCACAAGATAACTTTGTTCTCATGAAACTTCCGGACCAGAGATGTCTGGATAAGCAATGAATCTGTTCCAAAATTATCTGAACATTGACTCTCATGGAGTTATACCACCATAACACTCATGAATCAGACTCAGAAGCTCTAAAACTTTTGTGTATTTGGCAGTGAATCGACATTAATTAGCTGGTTCCTGTTGTGATGCCTCTACGAAGTGTGCTAATTAACAATAGCTTGAGGGCCATATGGGGTTAGTTGGCACTCTCGCCATTATTTTTTTTTAATAAAAGTTACAGATCTGATTCCATCCCTCTGCCCCACATTTAGTACGCCACTTGATATCTAAGAGCCCAACTTGGCAAACACATGAGTAATTTTATGTATGTGAATTTATGGAAATAAGGCATCATTTTTTTAATGGTGAGAGTAATTAACCATTGCAGCAATTTACCAAGGGTTGTGGTGGATTCTCCATCACCAACAAGTTTTAAATCAAGATCAGATTTCTTTTTAAAAGATCTGCTCTAGGAATTTTTTTGGGGAAGTTCTATGGTGCGTGTTATACAGGAGGTCAGACTAGATGATCACAATGGTCCCTTCTGGCTTTGGAATTGGTGAAGCTAAGGAAAGATGGTCCGCTGCCCCTCACTCCGCCCCCACCTCTCCCCCCGCTCCACTGTCAGTCAGGCATGGGTCGCCTCTGGTCTGCTGATTAAGGGGATAACCTGGGACCTGAGTTCAGTTCTTTGCTCTGCCACAGAATTCCTGTGTGTACTTGGTCGAGTCACTTAGCCTCTCTGTTCCTCATTTCCCCATCTGTAAAAGGGAATAACAATAATTCCCCACCTCACAAGGGTATTATGAGGATAACTATATTGAAGATTGTGAGGCAGTCAAACCCAATGGTAATGGGGGCCATATACGTATCTTAGCGAGATAAACTCACCTATGTTTATTTGCAAGATTGGGCCCTTACACTTTAACAGCCAGGGACCTTGTGTTTGTATGTTGCCTAGCACAACAGGAACCCACTACTAAGTACTACTATAATAGAAATATTAAACACTAATATTCATCTGTCATTGACATTTAATGTCAAAAGGTTTCCTAAACTATTCTATTGCTTTAATCAAATGGAATACGCTTAGGTCAAATTTACAGAAAGCAAATTGCTATAGTTATTTGGATATTTTTTTTTTTTTTACTGTAACTGGAATGAAATAATTAACTGGACTTGTTAACCATGCAACCACCAGAGGGCATGGCACAACTTGCAGAGCTAACGGTAGGGCTATTAATGGCAATAACTGTGTGTGAGGACTGCATCATTTAATTGAAGTCATTGTTCATTACTGAGGGTTTAGGACCGTTTTTTCCTTATCTCGTTCAGAATTTTGTCCCTTTAATAACTACATGACATTCTTCTTCAGCCATTTACTGAGCTGCCAGATGTGTACTTAAAATGACCACAATGGACTGAAATAAAGGGTGGAAGCTATGTTATTTTAAATACCAGTAATTCGGTTGCAGAAATATTGACCAGATTAAATGGAGGATCAGAAAACAGTGAATGAATTTTAGTGCAAGGGGTTGTGTTAACTGCTCGGTTGATCTTATGTCTTTTTCTAATATTCTTTTCTGATCAGCTGCAGTTAATTTGTGGTCAAACAGAATTACAGCAACAACAATGTATTTTTAAGAAATCCTTAGGACCAAAAACTTGCTTCTGTTTGTTTTGTTTTGTTTTTGTATTTTTTTTAGGAGAAGCAACACAGACCAAATACTAAACAAAAAAGCCTCCCAGAAAACCCATCAAACTCTAATGAAACACCTGGCCTGAATTCTTTGGGACAGACGTGAAACAAAGTGCAGTTTTCTCTTATTTGCTGTAGTCTTCTATCTCAGCCTCCATGATCTCTTTGCGTGTGCATGGTAATCTGTCTAGATCCCAATCCAACTCTCACTAAAGTCAAAGGAAAAACTCCTGAAGTCAGGAACCTTGTTTTCTTATCTGTCTCTCGGGTCTTACCTACATAGTGCATTTGTCCATACCAGTGGGGTGTGAATTCTAGTCTGCACTAGCATGTTGCTCATTCACTAGCTCTTGTGGACTCTGCTGGAGCACACGACAAATTCCCTAATGCACGTTAACATAGTACTGTTTGGGACTATGTCAATGTGCACTGCGAATTTTCAGTGCACATCTGCAGAAGCCACACGGCCCAGTTAGTGCACACCATGCAAGTGCAGACTAGAACTCTCACCTGTGCTCACTAAGGCACTGTGCAGACAAGTCTTAAAATGCCATTCTCAGCATTGGCACTGTAATTTAGTAGTAATTTAGAAAATGCATACTGACACTATAACACCTTTCATCAGAGGGCCTCTAAACTCTTTAGAAAGATGGGTGCACTAAGTATTGCAACTGGGAAAATAATACACAGCAATTAACTTGACAAATAGTCTATGAGCAGCATACTTTTTTCTCTAAAGGGTTCTTTATAGGATTGATCCTGTGAGGTAGTGAATGCTCTAGCCCTGATCCAGCAAAGCTCTTAAACATGAGCTTAACTTTAAGCACCTGAGTAGTCCCTTTGTCATTAGGTGGGTTTTCTGGGTGAAAGGCACTATATAAGATTATCATCACATTGTTTTAGGCATCCAAATTAGCCAGAGAATGCACTTTGCTGCAAATCAGTCTCTCTCAAGAAATCTCTTTCATCTTCTTTTCAAAATTCCATATGTTTATGGGATATGTGGGCTCCCAGTTAAATATCTGACAAATTCCTGTATGAATGGCATTTGATTTTAATACAGCATGAAAGTCTGAGATGATATTGACTAACCCATTTATGTCTCTGTTTTGCTCCACAGCATGTGAGTTCACTTATTTCTCACTTGAGTATATATTGTTGCGTGTGTAGGATTTGGAAGCCCACCATCAGAAAGAGAAGTGTCTTTATAAGCTAGAAATGAGCCCAAGCCACAAACTTCAGACCTGAGTTTCTCTGGAATTCGAGTGTTTGGATCTGGAACTTTGGATCAGCCCAATATCGTGCAAAGGGTAAGTCAGTTTGGCTCCAGTTTTTTTAAAGTTCAGATCAGGGGTGAAATCTTGGCCCCATGGAAGTCCATGATAAAATTCCCATGGACTTCAATGGGGCCCAAATTTCACCTCAGAACTGTGCAGACCCTGGGTTTAGGATCAGGCCCATCTCTGTTAAAACCAGATCATTAAACTTCTTGGGCCAGATTTTTAGCTAATGTAAACTGATGTAGCTCCATGGTCTTCAGTGCAACTACATCAACTTCCACCGGCTGAGAATCTGTCCCCTTTGAAGGAGATGTTCAAAAGTGCCCGAGAGATTTAGAAGCACTAATCCCATTTATTTTTTAGTGGGGCTTGTGCTCCTAAACCCCTTAGGCAGTTTGAAACTATCCCTTATTATTCCGGGGATGGGAGGTATCACAATTTTGTGGAAAACTCTTAATTTCATAGGTGCTGCCTTGTGTAGCGATGTGAGACATTGCGACAGATCGTCCCACTTATGTGATACTCCTGTCTCGTCACATAACGCAGTACAGTGTGATTGATGCTGCCTGTCATGATGTATCACGCTGGAAGGGGAGAAATAAATGTAGGGTTGTGGTTTTAGGGGCTTCACTGTTTACATAAAAACAGTTAATGGATTATTCACAATAGGGATACGTTGTTTGTGGTAAACTTTTTAACTGGGTTTGATTTTGCTGAGGTTTTTTTATTAGTTTTGGCCCATAACGTTCAGCTTGCTTTCTTCTTTCATTCACTGGTGACAAGATGATATGACAGGTTTTCTGAGCGTCTTTCTGAGCTCCAGCGATCCCGTGTGTGGGTATTTTTATTCACTTATCCATCCTCTCTCATGAAGACACCAAAGAAAAGCTGAAAATAACTACTACAGCATCCATCTGTGCTGCCCCCAAATGTACCTTAAAGGCATTCCCTTCATCCCAGAGCTTCATCTGCTATCCCCTTCTAGCATAGGAGCTAAGGCCCACCTCTCATAGTGCAATGAGTTGCTACAAGACCAACAAATTGGCCCAACTTCCAGTTTTCACCATAGAAATGCTTTGCATTTCTATAGTGCTTTCCATCGGATGATCTCAAAGTACTTTATAAACATAACTTCACAGTCACCCCTCTGAGCTACTTAACTATAATCTACATTTTACAGATGAAGTAAATGAGAGAGATTAAAACGATATGCCCAAAGTTCAACTATTTTGCAGAACAAGATTAGAACCCAGGTTCCTGACTATCAGTCCTGTAACTTAAGTTCAAGACTTGCCTTTGGCCGGGACACTAATACATTTTCATTTTTCAAGTTTTCTTGGTTTTTTAAGTATTTATTAATTTTATTTCCCACCCCCACCCCCCACTCCCTCCTTCACGCTCCTGGGGCAGCGTGAAGCATAAAACTAGAGAGGGGGTAAGTATATTTAAAAATGCAGATTGAGCTGGTAGAAAAATCTAAATTTCCTTCCTGTGGGAAATTCCAAAGTTGTACAAATATTGACTTTTTTTGCAGAATGGAAACATCTGAAAAATTTGGTTTGGAAATGTTGCAATATTTCATTTTGGCTTGGTTCAACATTAATTTTTGTCCCTGTCACAGGGTCCTCTCACTGCTGGTGTGCCTCCTTCTGGCCATGTCTGGGGATTAGCTCTGCCAGCCTGATACCTTCTTCTTTCTCAGCTTGTTTTCTCGCTCTGTAGCCCCTCTCTTGTTCCTCAACAGCTGCTGCACCTCGTCTTTGTGGATTAGCCCACCAGCTAACAGCTAACCCCTTCTGCAGTACTATCAAAGTCTTCTATGTTGTCCCAGGCAGTCCTTGAGTCCACTGCCCTGACTGAGCCACTCAGTCGGTGACTAGAATGAATGGTCCCAGATTGTCTCCAAGTTCACTGCCCAGATCATGCCACTCATTCAGTGGCTGGGAGGAGAACCCAGGAGCACCCCTACGCTGAGTTCCACTCCAGGGACCCTCAGTCTAGCAGCTAAGGTCTGTACTACCATATACTACCATGAACTGCTACTCCCTGCACTACTTGCCTATCCCATGCTCTCATTCTCCACCCTTCTGGCTAAACCCTTATTTCCTGGGTCTGCTAGACAAACCCATCCCCTTGATTCCAAACTCTTTCTCTTCCTTGTCCCAGGGGGAGTGACTGCAGCCCACTTTCTTCTACCCACTGCCTGATTTTAGAGAAGCCCTGCCTGTTCCTGCACAGTCCAGCTTCCCTTAATTAGAGCTTTCCTCTCAGCTTAAATACCCCCAGTTTGGATCCTAATAGGTTAATTGGCCTATCTGACCTACTTTAACCCTTTCCAGGTGAGTGTGGGGAGCACACCCCATCCCAGTCCCCCTCAGCAGCCATCAGGACATAGGAATTGTAGTTCAGATGTCTCAGGCCCTCATTCTCTTCTATGGGCTGGGCATCTCAGCTACTTCTCCCATGATGCATCATCACAGGAGAGACTATGGTACATCATAGGAAATGTAGTGTAGCTAGGGAGCTTGGCAGAGGATAATTGGGGCACAAGGCGCCCAAACTATAACTTCCATGAGGCATTTCAGCAGCTCAAGCAAATGCAGCTTAATATAAAATCAACCTCAATTAAATGTTTCGAATTAGGTGCAACAAATCAGAAGTTCGCTCCCAAAAAACTAGTTTGATATAAATAGACCTTCTGTATACAGGAAATATACTAGATTTTATTCTTCATGTCAGGTTTTTCTATCCTTTCCATCTTTTTCTTTCTTTCTTTCTTTCTTTCTTTCTTTCTTTCTTTCTTTCTTTCTTTCTTTCTTTCTTTCTTTCTTTCTTTCTTTCTTTCTTTCTTTCAGTGTCTCCTAAGCAGAATGAGAACCTACTGACCTTCAGATATGAGTAAAATGTTTAAACCCATAGAGCTTGATTCACTCCATGCTATAGGGGCTGCTGTGCCAGCAGGGGCATTCACACTGGTGAGAGCAGGCTACAGACAATAGTGTGGAGATTTTCCAGAGCATGAAAGGGATTTAAAAGCACAATTCCTATTAAAAATCAATGGGAACTGGGTGTCTAACCCCCTTGAGTTCAGTTGAAAATCCCAGCATAAATTCTGAGCTGTTAGCATTTGCCTTGCAACTCACTCGTTATTTGTTAACACAGCTGAGAGTCACAAAGGTTTCGTCTCTCCAGGACGATAGAATCTTCTACTCAAAATCCATATACTTAATCCCATGCCTGTCTAATATTTCTTATTTGTATGTGTTCAGTTCAAATTCCTAGTCAATGCCAACTATACATCATTTTTTTTATGCAGTATCATTTAATGGAAAAGTAATTATAACACCATGTGGTAACTGGGTTATGATGTGGTAGGCTGTTCCTTAATATGGCAAGGTCAGCTTTCAAGCATTATTCTCTCTCATCCATATCAATGTATAAAGGAAATGCACACTGTTATGTGCTTGTATGAACCCCAAAGTCTTTAAAGTACTGAAATCCTCATGAAGAGACTGATACCGCAACATTTCAGCTCATTTGTCAGGAAGTGTACAGTAAAACAAGGGCTAAAGTGAAGCATTGTTCTGTATCAACAATATACTTCTAGAGTGTGGACTGGACTGGCATAGACATAGGAGCTGTAAACAAGGAGGAGCTGTGAGCTTTCAGATGCCCATAGTTGTAATCCAGGACTCTGTTAGATTGCAGTGTTTCACTACAGTCCTGGGCAGAATTTCTTCCTCTTTATAGCAAAGAGGGAAAGTCCCCAAGGTTTTTATGTCTGTTGCAGGTCCCTTTTTTTATATTATTTACCATTCCTAAAGCCTATTCCGGCCCAGCAATGAAGTGTGGCCTGCACCGTACAGGCCTTAAAGTCACTTTCAAAGTGTCATGTCCAAAAGAGTCATAAATTCTGCAGAATTCCAGCACTTTGATAATTCAGCTAGACCTTGAATAAAATCATCATTACTTTCAATCTGGAATATGGCGAACTCATCCATTTGTTGACAAGCTTCTTTATTCACAAATAGAAAGACAGATTGGCTATAGCTTTGGCTGACAGTTCAAGTGTGGTAAAATGGTTCAGAAGCAACCTATTCATGATAAACTTTTAATAATTTTGCTTTGAACAATCAAGGCAAGGATTATGTGCATTGTTTCAGTTAAAGTGCCAATTATGCCTAGTTATATTTCATGAAGCAGTCTTCCACTCAGATCTAACACACATCTTATTTTGACAGTGAAAATCATTCTTGGCCCTCTAACATCAAAGTTAATTTTTCTAACTTCAGCATTTTTCGGAGGCTTCAGCCACATGCAAGAAAAAAGCCGAACCCTCTTTCACAATTCAGTATGCAGAGTCATCATCTAAGTTTCCCTTGCCTATCTGTTTATATTATACTAACAATGAGGCCCCAGTGCATACCTCAGGAGTATGAACACTGCTCAGGATTCATTTTGTAGCTGCTGATGCAGAAGTTCCCCTTTGCCAGTCAAAGATCATTGTTGGTGTGTGAGGTGTCCTGCAATTTGCTTTATTACCCTGCAGATTTGGTCCCATTGTAGGAATAGAAAACTGGCAGAATTAATTTCTGATGTATACTAACTGGTAGTGGGACACCCTTAATACCAAACTTGCTGCAGGTATCTGCCAGATGATAGAGGGAGCACATATTTCTTAGTTTGGACAACAGCATTTGAAGGTACATTGACAGTGGAAAATGCAACAAGCTTAGCTTGAGGAGCACAGAGCCTTTTTAATTAGCCCATAAAGAAGCCAAAGATTGTTTGTCCAGTACTCAGTGTGCACTCTGGCATATCCGAAAGCTGGTGCTTTCATCAAAAGAGCCAACCAAAATCCCCCTGGGCTTTATGTCATAATGTCAATGCATAGCTGCAAGTATATAGGAACCGCCATCCTAGATCAGATTAGTGTCCGTCTAGTATGATGACCTCTCTCTGACAGTGCTTGGTACCAGAGGCTTCAGAGGAATCCGTGTAACGGACAGTTATGGATAACTTCTCCATAGGGGAGGTTTCTAACTCCAGGCAGTTAGTGGTTGTTTATGCAATGAAGCATGAGCTTTTATATCCCATATAGAGAGGGGTTTTTTTCATCCTATCCAATGTAACTGTACATCTCCTAATTATTCATACAAATGTCTGTTCCTTTGTTGAATCCTCGTAAACTCTTGGACACAATTGTCTTATGGCAATGAGTTTCACAAGTTAGTTATTCACTGTGTGAGAGACCTATTGCCCTCTATCAGTTTTAAATTTCTTGCCTTTGCATATAATTGACTGTACCCTCTTTCTTGAATTCTGAGAGGGGGAGATCCCTGTGCCTGATTTACTTTCTCTGTACCCTGCATTATTATTTCATATATCTCTTTTCTGACCTCTCATATTCATTTCCTCTGCAAAGTAAACCATCTTGTTAGTGTCCCTTCATGCAGAGGTCATCATTCCTTTGATCATTTCTTTTGCCTTTCAAAACCTGTCTATCTCTGGAGCAGTGTTGAGGTTTTTTGTTTTTTTGATGAGGTGACTCGCATTGAACACAGTATTCTGGGTGACATATGAAAATAGGACAAAAATGACACACCAAGATGCACTCAGAGCCAATGTACAGCAGTGGATACGTTTCCAAATGCATCTGAGTCCGTGCAAGCAACGGCCTAAGCAGACTGCATTGGTGTAATTACACTTGCTCCTGAACTGATGGTCACTTTTCTTCAACATTCCTCTGTCTCTCTGTTTCTGAGGTGCTACTGACATCATTGAAGTCAATGGGAGTTTTGCCATTCAATAGGCCCAGGATTTCACCTCCAGTGTGCAGATGCTGCTGATCTCCATGGTATCAAAAAAAAAAAAAAAAAAGCTGTATCCTTTTTCACTATCCTATGTCTGTCTTGCATATCTAGGTTGTAAACTCTTTGGGGAGGGATAATCTCCTAGGTGCTGTAGAAACATATCACAACAGGACCTTAACCTTACTAGGGGTTTGTAGGCACAAGCATAATAATACAAAGAAGTTCATTTTCAAATTAAATATCCAAGAACACAATTAGATGTAAATATAGCATAATTTTAACTGTTTCCTCCTGCCCATTTCTATCAGTAGTGCCACAAATTAATAATTATGTAGGTACAGAAAATACTAGTCATGACCAATGCAAATTGGGACCCTATGAGTTGTTTCACATCCCCTAGTTAGCAGTAACAAAGCCATTTGTTTTTAACAAGTGCATAGTCCGTAATGTCTTTTAGAGAGAGTGCACATTAATCCCCAGATTGTAGATCTTTTAATTATTATTAGCTCCTATATATTGCTGGATGACAGACCACAGTGGAGAAATAAGGAACCTGAGTAGTTGATATATAATTTAGTCCTATCAGCAGCAAATGAGCAACATTCCACCCTACAGAGCAGTAATACTATAAATACACTGCTTCATGTCAAAGAACTCCATAGATGGGAGAATCAGGTCCAATCTCTCATTTTCAGCAGTTTTGAAATGCTGAAATTTCTGATTTATACCGATACAGGTGAGAGTAGAATCAGACCTCTTATTATTAAAAAACAGATGGATGAAGTTTGTGTATATATCATTAACCTTTCCCACACTAAAATATCCTGGATAAATATTTATATTCATACAAAAACCTTTCTTGAATGAAAGATTATCCCTGTTGGAAACTAATGAGGCTGTGTGGCGGAGATAACTATAGAAATATCTATTTCTGCAGAGGGCCTATGAGCCTAGCCCTGCTGCTATTGAAATCAGGCCCATTCCCCTGCCCTTGCAGGAGGTTATAGATTCAGGTCCTGATCCTGCAACTGACTTCTGATAGATACCAATGCCTAAGATTTCTATTAGGTGTCTTCCATTTCCATCTACTGTAGCATAAAGCTATACATGTTTCCAAAGTCATTTCTAGTTTTGGAGCAAAATTCTCCCCTCAGATCCAAACTGTGTCTATGGGGTTATGCTGCAGATGTAAGGAGAGAGTTTTATCCTTGCTCTAGGTTTTTCTCTTCCTGTTCCCACTTCAGTTTCAAAAGGGAAACAAATATTACAAAAATTATAGTAATTTGAGTACACACCAGCACTTCAGAAGAAAAGTCTTTTCTTCAACATCCTTGCTGCAATGTCTCATTCGTTGCCACTTGTCATAAATATAAAGGAAAGGGTAAACACCTTTAAAATCCCTCCTGGCCAGAGGAAAAACCCTTTCACCTGTAAAGGGTTAAGAAGCTAGGATAACCTCGCTGGCACCTGACCAAAATGACCAATGAGGAGACAAGATACTTTCAAAGCTGGAGGGGGGAAGAAACAAAAGTTCGCTCTGTCTGTGTGATGCTTTTGCCGGGAACAGAAAGGAATGGAGTCTTAGAACTTAGTAAGTAATCTAGCTAGATATGCTTTAGATTCTGTTTTGTTTAAATGGCTGATAAAATAAGCTGTGCTGAACGGAATGCATATTCCTGGTTTTGTGTCTTTTTGTAACTTAAGGTTTTGCCTAGAGGGATTCTCTGTGTTTTGAATCTGATTACCCTGTAAGGTATTTACCATCCTGATTTTACAGAGGTAATTCTTTTACTTTTTCTTCTATTAAAATTCTTTCAAGAACCTGATTGCTTTTTTCGTTGTTCTTAAGATCGAAGGGTTTGGGTCTGTGTTCACCTATGCAAATTGGTGAGGATTTTTATCAAGCCTTCACCAGAAAAGGGGGTGTAGGGTTTGGGGAGGATTTTGGGGGGAAGGATGTTTCCAAGCGGGCTCTTTCCCTGTTATATATCTGTTAGACACTTGGTGGTGGCAGCAATAAAGTCCAAGGACAAAAGGTAAAATTGTTTGTACCTTGGAAGTTTTAACCTAAGCTGGTAAAAATAAGCTTAGGGGGTTTTCATGCAGGTCTCCACATCTGTACCCTAGAGTTCAGAGTGGGGACGGAACCTTGACACCACTACATTATATTTAAGAATCACAGAACTATTTCCATATTTCAAAAGAAAAAGACCAATGTCATACAAACAATTAGGGCCTGATCCAGAGTCCACTGAAGTTATTGGAAAAGCTACCATTGATTTCAATGGACTTTTGTCCTTAATGAAAATAGAGATGAATTTTCTATACAAAATTTGATCCATGCAGTCTGTATTGTAAACAAAAAGGCTATCTTGTGATGATGAACTTTGAGCTTCTGCCTACATAGAACCTTATTCAAAGCCCACTACAGTCAATGGAAAAACTCCCTTAACTTAAATGGGTTTTGGATCAGGCTCATAGACTGCATACAGGATGTAACCCCTGTAGGTTCCTATGAAAATAAAAATTAAAGGGAGGCAGAATTAAACATACTTTGTGTGAATCACACTTTCTCTAACCACAGGTCTATGACGCTGCATTTTAAAATAAGAGAAATGAGTTAACACTAGTGTGGGTGGAAGGTTAGCTTGCACCTTAAAAAAGGAGTGTGTTCCATAGTAAAAGAGAGCTAAGAGCTAGGGTGATAAAACTTTGTGGCAAAGCATGAAGGATCACTGCAACCTACCTCATCACTTATTTTTATTGGGCTAACAGGCCCCAGTCAGGATCACCTCCGCTGTACTGTCCACTCCTGCCTGCTTGTGGATCCCCAGGCCCTTGGAGAGACTTCTGAACCGGCAACACAGCTGTAAGCCACTGATTTCTTACCCACCCTATTTCCACAAGTGGAGGGGAGAACAGTTACAGTCCTTAATAAAGATGCCATCCTAATGTTTTACAGAGTTTGACTGTTGTACAAACTCTTCATGTGGCTGGAGTCTGGGGGATTGACTTAGGGGAGCTCTCTGGGGGCAGGGAAGGGGGAGAATAAAGAATATTTTTAGGTGTTTTATTTCATGCTCTAACAGGAGTGTATTTACGAGCTGAGAATTGGGAAATAAATGTAGCTGTTAGAATTTTTAAAAATGACCATGCAACCATTTTAATTTGCTAGATATCCCAGACTGTGCTTTTCAGGGGCTTTTGTGAAATGTGAATAACCTTTTCTGATACTATGTTACATTCAAAACAGGAGCTAGCTTCCCATGGACCATGACAATTTGGATTTTGGAAACTAATAAATGGTCAGTTAAAAGCAGCAGTAATGATATTGCCAGTCAAGAAGATATGACAGGTGTGTCTAGTAATAAGCTCTTTCCTGTTTGAAAAAGAAAATGAAAAGTGCCTTTGCTTTCAAGAAAGGGTTATCTGCATAAGACACACAGAATAGCTTAGCCAAGCTCCATGTTGAGCAGATGGAAGGAATAATAACACTAAAGCTATGAGAAGGAGTCCCTACGGGGTGTGTCAGCTGGAAGGTCCAGTTCATTATCTGTTGAAATGTAAATTTTATGTTGCCATGGGGGGGGAGGGGAAAATGGATTACGCCTTTGTTTAAAAAGACAGGACCCCATGTTTCCTATACTTCAGCAGCAATGAAGTTTGCTGAAGCCTTTGCTCCCTACTACAGAATCAGGAATCCGCATCTAAGCTTTCATCTAAGAGAAATTAAATTACTAGCCCTTCTGGCTGTGAAGAAAGATACCAAAATGTGAATCAAATATTAACTGATTAAGTCTTGATTCTCCCTACTCTGAAAACAGGCAGCTTGAAACAGTAGGCTTGATTTTCAATTACGTTAAAGCCTCTTTATGATGCTGTGGAAATGTAAAGGGGCCCCAAAGGGGGAGGAAATGGCCCCCATGCAAACCTCCCCTGTTTGCTGTTTTGAACTGGCATAAAGGTTCTACAATGCCCTAGTCTCAGCCCTCTGTGCAGGGAGCAGATTGGCTATACCTCCAACATACCCCCAGAGTCCACTCCTTTGTACTTTGGCTATTCTCTGCTTCCAGGGCTCCAAAAATCCCTGTTTTACAGGTGGGTGAGGTGAGGTTGAGAGTGATTTGATATCTTGCCCACGGTCATACAATGAGTCAGAATAGGACTTTGGGCCTTTTCTCTCAATCCCAGTCCCTGTCCACTAGCCTACACTCCCCCATTTAGAAGGAAAAATGTGGTGGGGATTGTTCCAGCTCCTATTGTAACTTACCGTATGATGTCTGATGGATGCTGATGAACCATAAATTAATGACGGATCCCGAATTGATCTGGGCAGTAAAACTGTTTTACTGAATCTATTTGCCTTTTTACTCATGCTGTTTAGTATGAATTTATCCCTCGTGGCAAAAGTAAGATTAATAAATAAATTGTGTTGATAGGATTAAACGTCAGCTCTGAATTTCCTTGAATTCTGAGGGTTTAAATCAAAGGTTATTTTAACAGAAGGTTTTTGGTCTAATCACTTGTGGCATTTCTGAGTCAATTAACTTTTTATTCTTCCAAGAAGGCCATGTCCAAAAAGAACATTCATTATGTCCCTGTGTCCTGCAGTATTTGGTGGAAGACGTAGACTATGCCTACGCTAGAAATACTACAGCAGTACAGTTGTAACATTGCAACTGCACCATTGTAGCACTCTATTGTAGACACTACAGCAGTGGAAGGGGTTCTTCTGTCACAGTTGTAAATCCACTTCTCCAAGAAGTGGAAGCTAAGTTGATGGACGAATTCTTCCATTGATCTAGCATTGTGTACATTGGGGCTTAGATTGATTTAATCACATTGCATAGACCAGGGATCTGCAACCTTTGGCATGTGGCCCACCACATCCCTCAGCCTGCGCTGCTTCCCGCAGCCCCCATTGTCCTGGAGTGGTGAACCGCGGCCAGTGGGAGCTGCAATCGGCCAAACTTGTGGACGCGGCAGGTAAACAAACCAGCTTGGCCCATCAGGGGGCTTACCAGGGGGCTTACCCTGGCGGGCCACGTGCCAAAGGTTGCCAATCCCTGGCATAGACCATGAAAAATTTTACAGCCCTGAGCAATACAGTTAAGATGACCTAACTTTGTAGTAAAAACAACGAGGGGTACTTGTGGCACCTTAAAGACTAACAAATTTATTTGGGCATACACTTTCATGGGCTAAAACCCACTTCATCAGATGCATGCAGTGGAAAATACAGTGGGCAGGTATATATACATGGTACATGAAAAGACGGGAGTTGCCTTACCAAGTGGGGAGTCAGTGCTAACGAGACAATTCAATTAAAGTGGAAGTGGGCTATTCTCAACAGTGGAATACCAAGGGAGGAAAAATCATTTTTGTAGTAGTAATGAGGCCAATGAATCAGGGTGGCCCATTTCAAACAATTGATAAGAAGGTGTGAGTAACACTACGGGGAAATTAGTAGGGGGAAATTAGTTTTGGTAGTGACCCATCCACTCCCAGTCTTTATTCAGGCCTAATTTGATGGTGTCCAGTTTGCAAATTAATTCCAATTCTGCAGTTTCTTCTTGGAGTCTGTTTTTGAAGTTTTTTTTTGTTGAAGAATTTCCACTTTTAAGTCTGTTATTAAGTGTTTAGGGTGATTGGAGTGTTTTCCGACTGGTTTTTGAATGTTATAATTCTTGACGTCTGATTTGTGTCTGTTTGTTCTTTTGCGTACAGACTGTCTGGTTTGGCCAATGCATATGGCAGAGGGGCATTGCTGGCACATGATGGCATATATCACATTGGTAGATGTACAGGTGAACGAGCCTCTGATGGTGTGGCTGATGTGGTTAGGTCCTATGATGGTGTCCCTTGAATAGATATGCGGACACAGTTGGCAACAGGATGTGTTGCAGGGATAGGTTCCTGGGTTAGTGTTTTTGTTGTGTGGTGTGTAGTTACTGGTGAGTATTTGCTTTAGGTTGAGTGTCTGTAAATGAGGACTGGCCTGACTCCCAACTTTGTAGTGTAGACCAGCCTTATGTGTGAATGAGAGTAGAGTTGCAGGAAAATAAGATGAGGACAGTTAGCTGCATTCACAGAGACAATTGTATCTTAACTTATTTGGGGTACATAAGGCCAGGTGTGGGGGAAAAGAAGCCTTTCCTTCTCCCCAGCCTTTGTGCAGGGTTTGTGCACCATCCTGATTGTTGTGCTTCCAAGACTTGACCTTACAAGGCGTTGAGTGTTCAAATCACATTGAAGTGGGAATGGAGGTTGAGCAGCACCTGAAAGAATGCTGAGTTCATTGCAGGAGCGATCCCTCGTGCCATTGCCAGTGCAGAGCTCCCAAAAAAGAGAGGGGCCATATCTTGGGGAGGGCAGAGGGAGCACACATTCTACCCGATAGCAGTGCCTCTGTTTTGCAGGCTCCTCCACTGTAAATTCAGCCCTGTGCACAAGGCCAGAACAACATCTATGAACCATTCTAAAGGTTTAGATAGGATATAAGTGGTGCATAGGCCTTGTACTGACCCTGCATGGGTATAAATTTCACCTACAATGCTGCCAAAGGCATTGTGTCTTCCTAAGGCTCAGTGCCTCTTTGAGCTGCCACTGTGGTACCCTCCCCCACAGCCAAACCTCAGAGCTGTTGTTTAGAGACGCTTCTCCAGAACTTAATTTTTTAAAACAAACCAACAAAACAAAACAAAAAAATAGTGTTTACTCCCCCAAGAGTTCAAAAATCTGGAGTCAGGCCTGGCAAAAAACTGAGATTGAGTTGAAAATTGAAGGCGGGGAGGGGGTTAAAGTAGTACATGGCTCTTTTCCTTTGCCTTTTGTTTTTGGGTGCACTCAGGTCATATTTTCAAGTCTTTTGAGGCAACCAAGAAACTGACTTTTTGTTTAAAGGGAAGCTGAGAGTCTCGCCCAGTGGCATGCCTCCAGGAACTGGGGATTTCAAACACCACGATGTGTCGCAAAAGCTGACAACTATTAGTGGTGAAGTAATATGGGTTAAAGGGAATCTGCCAACTTTTGTAAACCCCAAAAGGGATATCAAGGATTAGATAAATACACTCTGTGTGTACTATAGCTACGGGTTTCTCTTTTGCGCATAATCTTTTTTAATGTGTTGCATCACATGCATGTTTACAATGATGTCAAACTACAAAAGAGCCATATGACAATCCTAGTTCATTCACCCACCCTCTGTGTTAAGGGTGGACATAGAAGAAAAGTAAATATGTATTATACTGGTTAAATAAAGGTAGAAATGTTAAGGGTTGGGGAAGACTATCACAGGGGCATATAGCCATGAAGGGGAAAAATTGCCTTCTTTTTTCTCTCTCTCCTTGTTTTCCTCCAATACCAGGGCAGGGACCTGTCTTACTCTAAGCTCTATAAAACACATAGCACACACATAGCTACTGTGTAAATAATACATTCAAAATAATAATGAATACTACACGAGTGATCTCTCAGTTATTAGATGTCTACCACAAGCTATAAAAGACAGAATGATTTCCAGAAGGTGCAATCTTCAAATGGAAAGTCGCTTTGAATAAAGTAATCAACATTGTTTATTTTTACTATACAGTAATTGTTTCTTTTCATTTTTGGTCTCCTGAACAGTTTATAAATGAGCATGGATGTTTATTAAGGCTCTTTTTAAAAGAGAAGATCACAAAAGGGCATATGCTATAGATCAAGATTTACAATATGCACTAGTGGAGTTAGGTGTCAAATGATTTTGCATTAGAAACAACCATGTAACTAAAATATTTTAAAATAAGAGGGAAATTTACAAATTATCAAGAAAAAAGTGGGGATATTTTAAGTTTATGTAACTCTGAGCACCACACTTTGAGCTACCAATTTTTTTAAGGAATACCCCTTATAATTAATGGAAAGCTGTAAATATAGGGTGAAATCCCGCCATCATTGGAATCAAGAGCAAGACATTCATTGACTTCAATGGGGCCAGGATTCCACTCATGGTCTACTGATATGGTCAGGCAAGTAATCCACCAGTGCCCTCAAAGAGTTAAATAGCCAAAAAAGAGAGAGAGCCCTGATAATGCACAGTAAGGTCATGTGTACTAATTTCTAGGGATGTGGAAGGGAAAGTGTAACGTGCTCTGAAACCCAGAAGAAAGGATCCAGAACTCCTGTGCTGAGTCTAAAGCTTGAACCTGAACAAGTCACATCATCTGACAGTCACAAGTGCTCCTTGTTAGCATTTTCATCAGGATATAAGAAGGTCTGGAGACTTTCTTTCTCAGAGGGAGCTAAGGGGTGGGGACAGATGCCAACTTTCATGGTTACCCTAGAACAGCGGTTCCCAAACTTGTTCCGCTGCTTGTGCAGGGAAAGCCCCTACCGGGCCAGGCCGGTTTGTTTACCTGTCACGTCCGCAGGTTCGGACGATCGCGGCTCCCAGTGGCGGCGGTTCGCTGCTCCAGGCCAATGCAGGAAGCGGTGCGGGCCGAGGGATGTACTGGCCTCCACTTCCCTCAGCCCCCATTGGCCTGGAGCAGTGAACCGCAGCCAGTGGGAACTGCGATCGGCTGAACCTGCGGACGCGGCAGGTAAACAAACCGGCCCGGCCCGCCAGGGGCTTTCCCCGCACAAGCGGCGGAACAAGTTTGGGAACCACTGTCCTAGAAACATCCGAACTTGCATGGGGCAGAGTTTAGATTTAGGATTATCTTCTGTTATTGTTATGAATCATCACTAAAACCCCATCCTATGACATTTGAGCTATATACAGTATGTTTGTTTGTATTCTGTTCAGAGCAGGGGGGAACTTCAGCTGCTTGTAGGATGGTTAAAGGGATGACACAAAAACCTCTCACAATAACCTCTGAAAACCTAAATAATTGTGATTTGAAAAAAGAATATCATGATCATTGATATGACACCTTCTACAGAAGAGGGTCCTAAACTCAAAGCAAAGACCAGAGTCACAAAGGATGAGAAATTATGTATTAAAGGAAAATCACAAATGATGGCAGCTGTCAAGACAATTGTTCAGTACCTCATATTTACTTTGGCACTTATTGTGGTAATGGAGAACTTCACTATGAACAACTCACTGTAAAATCATCCAGGAACTAGACAGGTTTTGTGAAATGCACTTGCACTACTGGAACAATGCTTTGTGTGGAGGTCTCAAATATATCAAACCCAGTAGCTAATATGCCTTGTACAAAGTTGATGGAGCTCTTGTTTCACAGGAGATGGAGAAATTGCACTTAGGATAAACCCACAAGCCTGTTTGTAGGGACTTCTAAACCTGAAGAAATAACAAAGGCCAGGCAGGAAAGAAATAAGTCAAAAAATGGTGGAAATAAATAAAAGGCTGCCTGCTGAGCAGGTTACAATAGTGCTGCTTTGTCAGTCTCCTGTGAAGGAATGGATTTTCATGTCAGGTCAGGGGTGAAGGAGGAGAAGGAGGCTTAGTGTTGATCTGACTTTCTTCCCAGGAGGATCAATGTGTCACCTTAATTTAAAATTAACATCATTTGGGGAGCTTAACTTCTAAGCTACACAGTACTTTATACTAATCAAAATATGTGAAGAAAATGAACACAAAGGCTTTAGTTCTCCTCAAGGGAGACAGTTTTTGGAGTTGTTTCCACTTGATTTAGTTTTTAAACGAGTAAGGTTATAATTGGTAATTAAGCTGGCTGTATTTTGGATATACAAATGAAGATGAAATGTGGAGTTCTGCTTCTGAGGGGGAAAGGAGAGTAAATATATGGGAAGCAAATGAGGGTAATATGACACAACTCAGTTTCATTAACATTCAGTATTCAAGTCACGCAGCCTCTACTTTATGTTAACACTACATTTGCTGAACTTTGTGTTTAAATTATATCAAATTCAGTAACAAGGCTGTAGAAAATGCAGAGTTTTCATACATATCTGCAATTAGACCCTAAAAATGAGATGGACTCAAGCCTCAATTATAACCTAAAGTTTAGAGGTGAGCCAAAGTCATGAAGCTCAGATCTAGATGAAGATCCAAATTTCCGCAAAGTCTGGAGGACATCTGAAAAGTACAGAATAATCTCAGATATCACTGTTCCTTTGCCTTATACCAGGCAGAAATTTGCATTGTAGAGAAACATGTCTGAAAACGATAAATAGTTTATATGCATGCCCCGCTTACGAAGATGGTCATGCATCTTTCACGTGAAGACCCTGGCAGGTCTAAAATATTTCAAGTCCTTCCACAGGGCCTGTTTCTGTTGGTCATTGTTTAATGCCTATACACTCTCAGATGGTGTCTCTCCCAGATCCAGGCTGTCGTTTTATGCAGCTTTGAGTTCTTTGTTTTCTTAGTTCTTTGAACCACCAGACCAAAGCATTCTCTGTGCTTGGTTGCGGGAGAGGGGGTGAGGAGTTTAAAAAGACATGTTACTTGCATTGTTTCAGTATTGAGGATTTGCATTAATTACCCCCTAATGTTTTTAGTTCCTGCAGGAAGCATTGTTTATCTTACCCATTTAGCCAGGAGTATAATCACTAACAAGCCCTTACAGATACATATATCATTTATAAAGTTAATATAATAGTCTTTGAATATTCCATGATTACATAGCTTTTGTCACAGCATCGTTCTGTGGTTTGTAAAAGGTGGCCTCACGGGATGGAGTTAAATCTAATGGTATGTAATAACTGAATTGCAAAAACGTGTATATGGTCAGGTTTACGTTTCAGATTACAAATTGATTAGGGGAGAATGTCACATTTTAACTCAAAAGGAATGTAGTTGCAACAAGTTCATGTTTTTGTTTTTGTTTCCTGAAAGATAACATAAAAATTACATGGTTGCAATCTGTTACTGGGGAAGTAATCTACTAGAGTTCTGGCTTTCTTTCCTGTGTGCCCAGTTTATACCTGAGAAAATAGTTTTGATAACTGTGACATGACAGTATTTACAGGCTTTGGATTTTTTTCTGAATGCTGTATGTGTGAAGGTTTTGGTTTGACCATCAGAAATTGGATGACAATTATTTGCTGTTTAAACTTTCAGTTATTATTTATGAATACAGATATGAAGTAAGTAATAGTGTGATGTTGTTATGTGTAAAGTAAGAACCACCTTCTTTTCTTCTTAGTTGATATAATTTTTGCAGAATTTACACTGCCAAATGGCATATTGCTCTGTATGCAATGGGGATATAGGACTATTGTCAGTGAATGGGAGATAATTGTGGTTACTGACAGTGTCTTTATGCCTTGACCTGTGTAACATATAGGAATAGCAGTTGTTGGGATTATGGTGCATAACTGTCTTGAACTGATAACATGGATAATTTGCCATGGACATCATAGGAAGTATAAAATGTATGAAAAAATAAAAGTCATGAAAAGTTAATTTTACACATTTGTTACTAATTGTTTTATTCTCACAATTATAGGGGAAAGTGATTTTGTGCACTGCCCTTATAGTATTG
Source organism: Lepidochelys olivacea (assembly GCF_965140295.1). Lineage (NCBI taxonomy): Eukaryota > Metazoa > Chordata > Testudines > Cheloniidae > Lepidochelys > Lepidochelys olivacea. The sequence continues at coordinate 176,905,409 of NC_140411.1, forward strand.
TGCTGTGATTGCGAAGCACCTCATTTGAGTAAGGGACTCAAATTTTCCACTCATGTCAACATGGAGCGTAACTCTGACATCAGATAGCTGCAATTCTGTTGCTACAACAAGCTAAGGCTGTAGTCAGCACGGCACCGGAAAAGGTATTTTGGCTCTGTGGATGTGAAGAGTCTGACCAATATTGGAGGTCTCGAAAAATGTAGCAACGGAGGAGGAGGACATTGAACCAGCCATTGCTGAGGACATCCCTTATTCCCCTAGACAGAGATAGGTACATAGAGGTCTTGCTAAAGATGAAGATATATTTTATGAAAACTTAGTCTTTGCCCATTTTTAACACACTTATAATGCGGTATATGGACCTTTAAGGCCAAAGGGAGAAGTCTCAGGAGCCAGGCTGCTCGTTCCAGGAGTTCTGCAGCAGACAGAAATCTAGGAAATGACTGACAAATGTTATGAGAAGATAAGTGGTACCAGGGTAACAGCTGGGGTCTAGAAAAACCCAAGGCAATTGCTCTCTTTAGGGCCTGGAACCAGGAAGGTGCCTTGTCATGTAGAGTGGGGCATAGCTCCCCCTCAGCTAATCAGGACAAGTTCTGGAAAGAAGAACAGCAAAGGTTCCATCTCTTCCCTACTAGGAGGGAGACACATGTAGGAAGAGGGCTGCCTGCCAACCTCTTCCAGGCCAGAGAGAATAACATGGAGCTGTTTGACTCTGCCTCCAAACTGTGTAGTGTTGGAGAAACAGCAGAGATGCATGGGGAGAAAGGAATATTTGGTTGTGGAGATTTTGTTTCAGCTAGGAGAAGCTGGCTCAGTGTCATAGCCTGTTCATTTTAAAAATGGGCCTTCGGGTCAAAGATTTCTTCAGCATGAACCATAGATGCTGGAACTAGGGGAACTGGGGGTGCTACTGCACCCCCTGGCTTGAAGTGGTTTCCATCATATTTAGGGTTTACGGTTTGGTTCAATGGTTCTCAGCACCCATACTAAGCAAATTATTCCAGCATCCTGGCATGAACATGTCAATTTCATTTATGAATAGTATGTGCTATGTATATGGCGTTATCTTCATTCTCTGTGATGTACCCTTTCCAAATGGTGATTCTAGGTAGCAGAACTTTGACCATTGTCAGGATAGCTATATATATTTTTCCTTGTGAACAGAATGGGGACTGAGTCTTCATTGCCCTGCACTGTGTGTAGTCATCAGCACCAGTGCAAAACGGATGTGAAACACTGCCCGAGTAGAATAGTAGTATTTTGCACCCACTTTTCACTGCTAGAAATGATTACATCTGGTACAGGGCCGCGTAGGATGGTGATTTTAGCACTCACTCTGTTGAGCTATCCTCCGCTTATTAATTTTCACAATGATAAATATCAAAGTATGCCATGATAATTTATGAAGCAATTTGCAAACACCGTTAAAGTTAATAACAGGAACTTGGTGCATTAATAACCAGGGGAGGTCCCCTCTATGTGACTCTCTGTAGATGTGATGGAAATGAGAACTGCCTTTGATAGACTGACCGCCATACAAAAAGTGTGTGCACGTATTTCACTGTCTAAATTACCCAGTGTGCTTCAATTTTTTCTGTTGTCTGAGTTGCAATTCACTGGACAATACCTGTTTGAGCACTTGGTCACTGTGCCTATGGCTCTTGCTCCAAAAAGGGGGAGGGATTTGAAGGTATATTTAATTGCATACACCTTGAGAAGTGTTGCTTAATTTGAAGCATCATTAAAATGGTGCATTAAGAAAGATGGAGAATTGTAGGCAGCTACTTCTAAAGAAACACACTGTACATTAAGTTCCTACAGGGGAATCAAATGGCTCCCACAAGATGCACTCTACACCAGGCTCCAGAATCACCCTGCAGCTTTGTGTAAAGAACTTTGTGTAGTTTACATGGTTTAACAGTGTTGTGGTAGTTCTTGAATAGCTGTATTTCATTCACTGCATGAGGTCTCTGCAGTTGCTTAGCTGTCTAGGTGCTGGTCAGCTGAAAGTATTTGGATAAGGAAACTTTACAGTAAGCAAGTTCGTGATGGGCTTCCACTTGCCCAATGGTAAGTAGTTCAACAGACACCTGGCTCAGAACACTATTAATTGGGTCTGTCCAGGATGAATGTCAGGGCTTATGAATGACATCCTGCTTACTCCACAAGCAGTGAGCTGAGCTACCCAAAACTAAAGTAGATAGTAGGGATGTGGCTGAGAGCAATGGGTGGTTAGGACATCCCTCCCCAGAGTGGCCATCTGGGATCTATGCGGGTCGCATTGTAGCCTCAGCTGAATGGGGAAGATCAGGGCAGCACACTTTAGAGTTGCAAGCATGGTTTGTAATCATAACTATCACACTATAAGATCTAGGCCCCGGTGTTTAAAGAACAGTTTTCACCCTTTTAACACCTTTTTTTGTCTTAGGTGATCCTAGAGGGAGATTGTTAAAATGGAGACATAATTTCCATAGCACTATGATGTCACACACTAGACTGTGATATCACTGTTGGCTACAGTAGAACAAAAGTCTGGAATATGCTTGAGGGAGACCTTAATGGAGCACAAATAGTTTTGATACTATCAAAGGTAACAGAAAAATACTGACTAAACTACTACATTGTCTATGAATGTTGTTTTTCCCAAGTTTTCTCCTGTGTGATATTATCTCTTTATGACCTTCCCACCCTTCAACTAAAGATTGAGTTCACTATGGTATCTACTGTGATTTCCTCAGTCCTTATCAACTGGGAGATACAGTGTATCCTAAGAGCTCTATCACCTTCAAACTGTGAAAGTTAGCACAGTGAAACTAGTGGGGTTCCGTTCAGATTGCTCTGTCATAGGGGTCTGGGGTTTGGTCCACTAAAACTGGCAGGCATGTGACCCACCTATTCCACATATGTTTGAGAACCAGAAGGAAATTTCACAGATCTCACAATATTCGGGGGAGACAAGAGTATTTGTACAGAGGTGCACTACCTTGGGATTAATCTCTGGGCCCCTCTCCCACCATGACAGTGTGGCTCCCTCAGGAGATGGGCTGCACACCAACTGCTGGAGCCTCCTCTCCCCATCCGTGCACATTCCAATGTAAGCAGCATGAGAGTCAGCATTATCTCACCCGGCAAATTCTTCTCTGCTATGAAGTGAGGTGATGATGAGAAGAGCAGTCCTCTCTCTCTACACCTCACCCACTCACAGCCCCCACTCCTGTATCTGGACTCCTAGTCCACAATGTATCTGCAGCAGAGCTTCCACAGGATCTGGAGAAGGGGAGACCATTTGCTTCTCCCCTCCTACTACACATCCCATTTGTACTTTCTTTGGGAGCCCTCCACTAATCCAAATGGAGGTGATATTCAGGCCCTAAGTATCTCAATGCCAGACTTTCACTTTCCAAAAAGGTGACTCAAAATATTTTTAAAGTCTTATTTTGGATTAAAGAAGAACCAGACATGATCCTCATTAAATGGACCCAGCAGGCATTTGAAATGAAATAAGATTAGTTCCCTATCCTGCTGAGTTGTTTTCAAGTACCCGGAATGGATTAACAAAACAGGGTGGCTCTTTCTGAATTTAATTTAGGGCTGCCAGTCAGTACTTTTTCCTGATTTTGCTGGCCAAAACTTTTAATGAACCCATCAATGGAAACTAGGCCATTGTCAACAATAAGCCTAATACTTTCTGACAGTCTTTAAAGATTAAGGCTCAGCTTGCACATACATTGATGTGTCATTTTAGCTTTAACTAAGTAAGAAGCAGAGCTAAACACAGTCTTTACTTTTCATTTAGTTCAACATAGAAAACACATGCATTTTAGCAGTCAAACATGGCACTGTCTGTGGCTTTTACAGAATGAAAAAGTGGTACTATATGAAGATGGCTAGAAATCTAGCATGGTTTCGTTTAGAAATGTTGGAGTATGTATTTATTCAGATCATCTCTGTGCCCCTTAGGGTTCCCAAGGTCAACAAGCTAACATATTTTATAGGAACTGTCCATCTTCATGAGGCATCTCTCTCTCAATCTCTATTGGGAAAGGAGTACTAGTGGCACCTTAGAGACTAACCAATTTATTTGAGCATAAGCTTTCATGAGCTACAGCTCACTTCATCGGATGCATCGAAAGCTCATACTCAAATAAATTGGTTAGTCTCTAAGGTGCCACTAGTACTCCTTTTCTTTTTGCGAATACAGACTAACACGGCTCCTACTCTGAAACCTGTCAATCTCCATTGCCTACTGCAGCTCAGCATTGAAACTGTGCTTCCTCACAGTGGTATCTGGTAATACTGTACTGTTCAGGGCAACTGCCTCTGTATTTCTCCTCAGTGGTCCAGCAAAGGCACCCACTCTCAGGCTTCCGACTCCACAGCTGGTGCCTTTCTTGGGTGCAGACCCTCATCCCTCTCCCTTCTGAGCAGGATATTTCCAGGCTACACAGTTCCCTGGCTTCACTGTGATATTCCCAGGAGAGACAGGCTGCTTAAGCACACCTTCTTGCTTCTCTTCAGAGACTGATAACAGAGTGATTGTCAACAGTTATAAGCTACCACACAGCTCTTTCCATGCAAGCCTATTTTATTCTTAAGGTAAAAGCACTACAAAGAAAGCATATTAAAAACAATCAAAGAACCTAGATGCATGCTAATAAGCTTACCAGACACCATTCCAACTCGAACATGGACTCTGGAAGGAGAAGTCCTTCAATACCCCACCTACAGGGTTTCCTTTGTGCTCACAAGTCCATCACAGCTCCAGCCCAGAACAAGCACACCGTCTTATGGGGTCTCAGTAGGCCAAAATGTTCCAACCCTTCCCTAAGGATTGGGGCCCTCCGGTGATCAGAAGTCCTGTCAATTTGCTGGATCAGGAAGAAGGCCCTGAGCCAGTTTAAAACCCAGCTGTTTATTCAGAAGTCCATTCTTTGTCTGTTGGTCTCTGGAGAATCCAATTTCAATCAATTAATGCGCACCTCTTCATGGGGATGGCTTCTAAGGGCTAGTAAAGGAGGAAGTACATTAGCATCACTCTCCTCCTAGAGAAGGTACATATAATTCCACAATAACACACACAATGACATTTTTAATACAATGGACTGCCAAAGGTATTAACTCTAATTCAATCAGGTTTAATTTAATAGAATAAAGTTTATCTTAATTTCAGGAGGTTTGTCTAGGATATTGTCAGTCTGTCACACTGTGATATGGCACAAGCGCTGACTCCTGGTGCTACAGGAGGACTGCATATATAAACCATCAGCCATGATGCTAGCAATCAGAACTAGCGTCCCAGTGCTCTGTGAGTGCACTTTGACTCATGCACATGTACCGTGATGCCAGTACTAGCCCCACAATGACCTCCTGCCCTTCAATACTAGACACAGTGGAGGATCAGAATAACTGAACTGTTGGTGTGATATCAAGGATCTAGAGTAGTACAAGTTTAAATAAGGACATGTGAAGGATGTGGTTCTCTTTCTACAGGGTAAACAAATTAAAGCATGTTTAGTAAGTGTTAAGATTTTGTGGGTTGTTTATGTCTCTGTTGTTTTTTCTTTAGGAAAAGATGAAATAATTACAATGGAACAGATGAGCCCCTGCTGATACCATGTCAATGTGCACAAGAGCATATAAGGAGCCAGGAGCACACTAATATCAGAACTACATTAAAGCTTTGAAGCCTGTCACATGAAGCAGTTTTATAAAAACAGACACAGACTACTTTATATTCTGTTGGTGCAGCTTGTGTTATCAGTTGTCTAGGTAAGTGCAGAGCATTTGCTAAGAGCCTAGACATCCACATACTTCAGCAGTGGCACATCTGTCTGAATGCTCTTTCAGACTTGTATGTGGTTTTCAGGGGAATTCTGCACATAAAAGAAAAAAAATCTTTCAGATGTTTATCATGGAAAGACACTGGTATGTCATTAAACCTTCCTTGCTCGTTAAAATGGACATCTGTCTAGTTTTCCATTTTCAGGCTGAAGGGAGAGGATTTGCCTTTGGTTCACATAGCTCTTTCGGATCTCTGAAAGGGCACTCCAGTTTCATAATGCTATAAATGAAAGGTTGTGTGTCTTTTAATTTAGCTCTACCATGTTGTTGTTACTGTTATAATTTATTTGTATTACAATAGCACTTAGGGGCTCCCAATCACAGATCAGGGCTCCATTGTGTTAAGTACTGTATACACAAGTGATAAAAAAACTAGAGTTTACGATGCAGGTTTACAATAAGACACAACAGGTAGATGAAATGGACAAATGGGAATGTTGGGAGGTCAAAGTATGAGTAAAATTAGCATGCTATACTAAGCAGTAGTCTCAGGTCACTATTGCCCAGTCATCATCTGACAGTGTTCTGTAGGCAGCATGGCAGAAATAAGACTATGGGAGGAATTTAAAGAGGACAAAAAACGGCTTTACAGTTTTTCCCATATGGAAGGAGCAGACTGGTAGAAAGCCACAAAGATGATTGTGGGAGAAGTAGTGTAAAGGAGTAAAGACCAACATTATTGGCAAAGAGAAAGTGGGAGTTGATGGCTTGCTAAGACAATAAAACTGATAGGGTACAGCCAAATAATGAAGGGCCTTACAGAAGAAGACAACAAGCTTGTGCACTGGAGAAGAAGTCGTCACTAAGGATAAGCCACAAAGATGAAGGGGGATGACATGGTCAGAATGACAATCTAGGAAGATGATCCTATCAGCAGCATTTTGAATGATCTTTAGGAGAATTTGTTATACCAATAAAATAAAAACCAGCAGGATCTTATTAAAGGGGAAAAGGCAAAATACCACATTTATTGTGAATACAGAAAGAATCATAGTAAGCAGTTAGTTATAGCTATAACATTCCATTCAATTTCATATTTATTCACACATTCATTCATTCATACACACACACACAGGTTCTGAAAGGTTATTATCATAGTTACCAGCCTTAGAGTTGCTCATGCCAAGCCACTGGCCAGGTGGCCTGGACATGAGGAGGGAGCAGGGCCTTGTCAGATGCTCATCTGATGCTCCTGGAAGTTGGTTTGCAGAATCAGACCCCAAAGTTCTCACTTTCTAGAGCCAATTTTTATAGGAATTTCTTCCTATGCCAGTCTGTGGGAATTGCTTCATCATGCTGTTGCTGAATCAATCAGCAGATGGCACATTCCTGACAGCTCTGTGCTGCCAGATGTTATCCTGTTCTTTGGTTCTCCCGTCCTTGAGGCTGTTTGGTGGATTCCAGTCTGCCCTCCAGGGGTCCTCTGGTTATTTCCACTTGACGCCTTCTTCAACTGATGAACACTGGATTCTTAGGCTGGCACCTCCCTGATCATTCAGTTATTATCCACACCAAGCATCCATCCACATACATCCTTTATCTCTATTTTAATCACAATTGTTAACAAAGCGAGATGAATACAACAAAAGGGCGGGGAGTCTCTGGGTGCTGTTCCTGTTGTTACAGAGTATTGCTTTGAGTCTCTTTCTGCGTGAGTAGTTGTTGTTACAAAGAATTGTTTTGAGAACAGACTCTGTCTTAGAATGTACTAACACAATTAGCAGCTTGCAAGTTTCACACGGAGAGGGAGAGAAACAGTACTAAAAATCGAGAGACCTCTTAATTAGTAATACCCTGGAATTTAAACTATGGGGAATCAAACTCATTTGTGATTTTAATACAGAACTTCTTTAATATGATCCAACAAATTGCAGTATCATGGTTAAAGGGAAGAACTTACATTAATTGAGGCATGAGATAAGGGCCCAGACAAAAGCTTTGGCAGTCAGAAAAGGCTGGATCTTTGAAATGTTATGTACAAAGAAGCAACAGCATCTAGATACTGCCTGAATGTGCTGATCTAGAGGGAGAACCAAGGTGAAGATGATACCCAGATCACAGGCCTGAGTGACTGGGAGGATGATGTGGTATCCATAGTGATAGTGAAAATGGGGTGAGGGAAGGCTACTGGGGGCAAGATCAGCTCAATTCTGGCCATACTAAATTTAAGTGGGCGACTAGGAGATGTCAGAAAAACAGGCTGAAGTGCTGGACTGGATGCAGAGAGATAGATCAGCAGTAGGGAGGTAGATTTGTGAGTCACTGGCATGCATCCGATGAAGTGAGCTGTAGCTCACGAAAGCTCATGCTCAGATAAATTGGTTAGTCTCTAAGGTGCCACAAGTACTCCTTTTCTTTTTGCGAATACAGACTAACACGGCTGTTACTCTGAAACCTGGCATAAAGATAATAGTCAATGACAAGTTTGTGGATAAGAGTATCTAGAAATAGGACACAGAGTGAGGTGAAGGGCTTTGGAGAGAGTTTTGAGGGGGTGCACAATGAAAAAGGGAGTGAGGAGGGAGAGGACCCACTAAACCAGATACTGAAGCAGACGTAGGTGAGAGGTCAGAGGTAAATCAGGAAAACACAGTCACAAAAACGAATATGAGGACATGGTTTTAAGAAATAGAGAGTGGCTTATTGTGTCAAAAGCTACTGAAAGATCAATGAGGAAAAGGATAGAATAGAAGCTCTGGAATTTGGCCAGGAGAAGGTTATTAGACTTTAGTGAGAGCAGTTTCTTTAGTCTGGACAGAGTGGAAAATAGATTGTTGGGAGTCAAGGATGGAGCTGGAAGTGAGAAACTCAAGGCAGCAGTTTTAGACAGCAAGTCCAATTCATTTGAAGAGGCAGTGGCTTTGTAAAGAGTGTTAAGATCTATGGATGAAAAATGTACTGCTTAAGAGCTAAGACTCTTTTTATCATTATTATTAAAAACTGGGACCTTATTCATAGAAATCAGGAATTTTCAAAGTGTATCCTGGAAAACAGAGAATGGGGTAAACTAGTAAATACTGAGACTGCTCAGGTAATTTTCTTAATTAGGTTATTGGAACAATGTTTTACGAGAACTTGGAAGGAAGTAGAATCATTCCACTCCTCTGCCTCACATCCGCAGCTGCTGGAGTAGCCATAACTCCACTTTGTTTCATCATGTCTCTAATCCACTGTAATACCTGGTGCTTGTTGGTTGCCACCCCCTCCCTACTGTGACACAATGGAGTAGCTGCTGCTCCACCCAGATCCTATATGACTCAGAGGAGTAATTGCAAGTTGGCTTAGCTACCTCACTTCTGTGACCCACTGGATGGATGTACAAGCTTATGGATTCACTTTTTACTTCAGGAGAATATCTGTTTCCAGGCTACCACACACATTATTTTTTAAAAAATCTGCTGGATGTTGAAATTCAGATTTAATCCTAAAGTAAAAAACAAACAAACAAAAAACCACTTTCTCTGCTCCTAAAATTTTGTATTTAATAGCAAGATGATAACACTGTCAATAAGGACAATGGCATTGAAGTTAACCGCTAATTTCTTCCCTTTAATGTTGCTCCAGTTCATTACAGAACTTAGCGGTCTATGTCTAACCTATCAGTCCTCATTCTCAAAGGAAACCTGTACAACACTTTCAAAAGATGAACCTTGGAGCTTAAATTCATAACTCTGCTCGACTCTAAAAATCATGAACTGAATAGAGACACTGGATTTATGGTGACAGGTTTCAGAGTGGTAGTGGTGTTATTCAGTATCAGCAAAAAGAACGAGGAGTACTTGTGGCACCTTAGAGACTAACAAATTTATTTGAGCATAAGCTTTCGTGAACTAAAGCCCACTTCATCAGATGCATGCAGTGGAAAATACAGTAGGAAGATATATATATAGATAGATATAGATATATACACACACATACAGAGAACATGACCCACTCACCCCCTTTTTTTGTCCTATAACTGCAGGGGGGGTGTTAATGGGCCATTCTACCTGGAATGGTCCCTTAGAATATGTGCTAACTACTTATGCTAAACAATCTGCTCCCCCTTGCATTTAGCTGTGACTCCCTGAGAACCTTTCCCAGACCCAAAGAAGAGCTCTGTCTGACTTGAAAGCTTGTCTTTCTCACCAACAGAAGTTGGCTCAATAAAAGATATTATCTCAGCCCCCTTGCCTTTCTAATACATTTTTATGTAATTTCCTTCTTTTTTTATAAAGCAAACTGGAAAAAAAAATCCATCATGCACAACCATATTGACCCCCGCATGGCTCATCACCACGGTTTGGATCTTTAGAGCCACAGCAGAGACACACCTACTGCTTGAGCTAACTGAGCAGCTGGTTGCACTAATAGACTGTTGTCTTCTATGGGGACAAGCCACTAGCAGTGGAAGAGAAACATATTTTGCCAATAGGTTTCACAGTTGTTGAAATACTATGCCCATGCAATGCTGAGACTCTGGAATCCTAGGTCCTGTTTCAGGCTCCGAGGGCTACTACTCATAGACCCTTCTGCCCCTTTCTCCCTAGGCTAGTCCCTCATCCTCAGCTCCCCTACACACCACCCCAGACTTATGTCTCCTTCTGCTCCTATCCCCTTTCCATTCAAGTCAGACAATTCCTCGTCCACCACCATGCTACATGGGTGTCAGCAAGAGGAGCACTGAAAGCGTCGGAGAGACAGTCTCCCTCCTCTGTTCCAGTACCTGCCACCACACTAGCCCCTACCAGGTAGGCAGAGCAATTCTAGGGAAAGTCCTGCTTTTACTCCAGCCCTAGGCTGGAGTATGTATAACAACCACAGGTCCCGCTTGTCAGCAGGCAGGGTTACACCTGGGACCTCTGAGCCTCTACCACATGAGCTCAAAGCCAACTGGCTGTTAGCTAAGGCTGTAGAGCAGACTCATTTTTTCTCTCTCTAAGTGGTCTCGGTGCTCCTAGAGGGGACAGAACGCCACACCCAGGAGGTGTGTGGATTACACAGGCTCTGTAGGGTTAGTGCATGTGAAGTCTAACCCGAGCATAGGGATGGTGGTGCATGCTCAATACATAGTGAATCTTTGAAGAATAATACTGCAATCCTTTAACAAACCTCTACTGAACAGCTATGAACCAATTTTTCGGAGTTCATAACGTGGCCAAATTTGAGTGGATGTTCACAGGAACAGCAAAAAGCACATCACCGACACCAGTGTTAACACTCTACCAAATTTCAAGTGTCTTCTCCAAAACATGGAGTTGCTGCAGCATCTCACTATAAGAATATAACAGAGGCAATTGTTCCTTAATCTTATTCTTGCAAACAGCTAAGATGTTTTTACTGAAACTTTAAAAAAAAAAAAAAATCAGCAGGTGGCAGGCAACTTGCCAGGAAAATTTTATCTCAAAACATGTTAAATTTAGCAAAGTTAGGAGAAACTGAGTACAGGGCTTTATAGCGGAAAGTGTTAGGCAACTATCAGTGACACTATCAATTATACAGATAATAAAGTAAATGACATTTTAAAAAAATCTTTCACTATTATAATCTAATGTGGTAATATGGGTTTAAGTTCCTTGTAATTTTTATTCGTGACAGCATGGAATCAGATTCCCCACAAAAAATGCAATGAAAAAATATAATAAACATAATATTAAGTACTGTAGAAACAAGCGTTTCTAAGGAGGAAGTACGATGCAGCACATATCTTCCTATAATATTAAGCCTCTTTCTTGGTAATGAGTGTGGGTAGACAAAATCCCCCTCTGACATACACGCACTGTGACGTACATAGCTTTTCTTAATTGCAGAAACTTCTGGAAGATATAATCTACTACTAACAGTTTAACTCACTCAGGTTAAGTACAAACACAGAGCAGACCTGATTTTCCTTTCAGTTTGAATCACACAACCCATATTTGGCATTTTCCACCCTGTCACCCTCCTCCCCCACCCCACCTTATCTAACCCTCCTACTCCCTCTCAACCCTACTGTCCTCTCTCACTGTTTTACCTCACTTCTTCACGTTCCACATAAACATAATTTTTTACCCCTCTTTAGTTGAAACTCCCCTCCTTCCTTTCTTCCTTAACTTCATGAGATGCTGTTGTGAAAATAACAACCCTGTAAAGGACCAACTTTTGCTTCCAGAAAGCTTCATTCTGCAAGTGGCAGGGCACACTGGCCCTGATCCACCAAAGCACTTAAACACATGCCTAACTAATGACAGGTTTCAGAGTAACAGCCGTGTTAGTCTGTATTCGCAAAAAGAAAAGGAGTACTTGTGGCACCTTAGAGACTATAAATTGGTTAGTCTCTAAGGTGCCACAAGTACTCCTTTTCTTTATGCCTAACTAAGTGAGTAGTACTTTTGACTTCAGTGGAGTCAATAGGACAACTCGTGCATAAAGTACAGAGGTACCAATTTCACAAATGGTTAAGGCAGCTGAGCTATCTTTGTTTTTCTTCTCACTGTTCAACAAGTTGATCCTTGCCTCATTCCCTATATACAACTGCTGTATTTACTACACATCCTACTCCAGTGGCTCTCAACCAGGGGTACACAGAATTCTTCCAGGGGGTACATTAACTCATCTAGATAGTTGCCTAGTTTTACAACAGGCTACATAAAAAGCACTAACGAAGTCAGTACAAACTAAAATTTCATACGACTTGTTTATGCTGCTCTATATACTGTATACTATAATGTAAGTACAACATTTATATTCTGATTATTTTATAATTATATTGTAAAAATGAGAAAGTAGGCAATTTTTCAGTAATAGTGTGCTGTGACACTTTGGTATTTTTATGTCTTGTTTTTGTAAGCAAGTAGATTTTAAGTGAGGTGAAACTTGCGGGTACGCAAGTCAAATCAGACTCCTGAAAGGGGCACAGTAGTCTGGAAAGGTTGAGAGCCACTGGCCTAACCAATGTGAGATCCAAATGCGTTCTCAGTTACACTGGCGTATCATTGGTGTAAGAGCAGTGATTTCCATAAGCCAAATGCAAATTTAGACTGCAGTAATTACATATGGCAGGGATGGGCAACCTTTGGCACGTGAGCCATCAGGGAAATCCGCTGGTGGGCTGGGACAGTTTGTTTACCTGCAGCGTCCGCAGGTTCGGCCAATCACAGCTCCCACTGGCCGTGGTTCGCAGTTTCAGGCCAATGGGGGCTGCGGGAAGTGGCGTGCGCTGAGGGATGTGGGGACGAGGGATATTAGGGCCACTTGAGACATGAATTATATGGATTCTGTCCCCATTTGAATCACCATCCAACCTGTTCACTGAACACACTGTGTCCCCTGGAAATAAGGTGTAACCATATAATTCCAGACTGTAGAGGAATGACCCCAATGTATGGATGCTTGCAGTAAAGTTGTAACCATGTTGTCTCTTTCACTCATAGAAGTTGGCCCGATAAAATATAACACCTCACCTACTTTGTCTTGCCAGTGCTCAACCTACCCGGGCCCAGGTATGTTTCAACACAATATGTGACAAAACTCCCAAACCAGGGACATAGAAACATCATATAGGAAACTGACAAGGCTGTGGAAGTCATCCTTTCATAGACAATGCATGACTTTTCCTGCAACTTCAACAAGGGCTAGTTCGCTAAAGTGAAGGGAGATGTGATGTGCGTAAGACACAGGCAACTCTGGGAACAAAAGGCTGCCAGCTCTACAAACGGGAGCCATGTTACCAGCGTGCATGGGGGGGAGGGGCAGAGTTAAGGTTACCCTGGGCCAGTCATAGCACCCACACCGACTGTGCTACAGTGGAGAGTCAGACAGTTTGCGCTCGTCCTCCTTTCTCCGGTGTGTGGGAACCAGCGTCACAATGCGCTGGGCGAGTCCAACTGCTGCACATGCGGAGGGTGGTTCACCATTCCACCTGACCGGCGTGCGCGGGGAGGGGAAGGGCTGGAGGCGCTCTCCGTCCCCTCACTTACCCCGAACCTCCGCGGGCCCCGGGGCGGGCGTGACGGGAGGCGGCTAGAGGGCCGGGACCACGGTCATCGAACCTTCCCCTTCCCCCTTTCCCTGTAGCGCGATGGTCTCTTCCGGAAGCGCGCGGGCGAGGGCCTCGAGGAGCCCGCCCGGCCGCCGCTAGCCACAGGGAAGCGGGGCTGGGGAGCCGGCGGCCCGGGAGACGCGGGCAGCGACGCAGCGGTGAGGGGCTCTGCCTGCCGCGGGGGTCGGGGTCTGTGGTGAGGGGCCGGCGCGGGGGGGGCGCTGCTGCCGCCGGGCTCCGCCTGTGTCCGTCCCGGCCGCGCTGGGCGGGCGGAGGGTTCGGCCCCGTTGCTCGGCCGCGCCCGCGAGTCCAGCCCGGGCCCCAGTGGCTCTGCTCTGGGAGCCGGCCGCGCCCCGTGCCGCTCGCTTGGCGGCGGTGCGGGGTCGCGTCATCCCCGCCTCGCCCGCCGGTGCTGCCCCCAGCGCCCCGGCCCACGTGTCCGCGACGGGGCTCGGGATAGTCTCCGTCCCGGCAGCGCTGCCGTAACTCGCTGCGCCGTCAGACGCCGCTAATTGTCCGCGGGCGGGGGCCGGGGAAAGACCGTCGAGCGTGTCGTAGGACAAGCTTTGTTGTTGTCTAATGTCTGACTGGAGAATTACCAAGGAGGACGTGGTTTAGGCAAACGTCTCTCGTTGCATTAAAATATTTATGCAGTGGAGTTAACAGAGCGCATATAGAAGCCTCTTTAGTCCTTCCCCGTGTTTTCTTGTTCGTAAGATGATGTGATCACGTCAGATATGAAAAGGGAGAGGCATCTGATTGCTTGTATTGCTTTCAGAAATTATGCGCTGATGAATAAAATAATAATACTGCATAAATGAGTTTGTAGCCTTTATTTTCTTTTGTGCATCTGTGTCCAGAACTCAAAGCGCTTTCAGGAACCACCGGTTTCTGTAGTAAATGTGGATGCATATTGACTGAATATTGGGTTTTGTTATCAAGAAATGCAGAATATATATCTTGCTTCCTCGTTTTGACCAAAGGACAGTATAATGTTATAAAATAACATTATCACCTTTGCCTTTCTCCTAGGGGCACTATGAATGAAGAGCAGTTTGTTAACATTGACTTGAATGATGATAATGTTTGCAGCGTGTGTAAACTGGGAACAGAAAAAGAAACACTCTCATTTTGCCACGTCTGTTTTGAACTAAACATTGAAGGTAAGAAATCAGTACAACTTAGCTTAATAGTGTACTTCATTCTAAATGTCCCAGAATACCTTGCATTGAGTTAAAGAGAAAAAGAAGGTTCTAACACAAAATTTAAAAAAGGGAAGTGATTTGGTGGCTTGAAGCCAATGAGAGACAAACTCTTGTCTGTAGCTGTTGGTGTATAAATAGTTAAAAACAAATTTGTAGTAATGCGTAATTTTAACACTATTTCTGAGTAACAGTGTGATAATTTTATGGATATTCTTCCTCAAGTCTTCAAAATCCTGAATATTTAACGTAGTTTTGCTATTCTAAATAACTTCTTCCTGAGTAGATGACTTTCATTATTACCTTTTCTTTCATGTTTCAGTTAATTTCTTTATGTACTATAAAAATCAGCTTGGCTGGGCTTTTGGATAAGCAAAAATTTACAAAAAAGTAGACAATCACCTTTTCCATATAATGTTGTATACTTGTAGTGATAAATAGTATCTAATTACAGGAAATGCTTTTCAAAATACCAAGAGAAATTGTGTAATGGATGTTTTTCTATTTATTTTGGAAAAGTATATTTGTACTGTGGTAGCGCCTGAAGTTCCCAGTCAGAGATAGGTGGCTGCCTATGCTAAGCCCGGTCTTTTGTTCTTTTGATTTTCTTTGATTCCTGTCCATCAGCTCAGCAGCAGTGATTGGGCTGCATTAAGTCTTTCCACCAATACCTGTCTTGTTGTGGCTTTGTTCATCTTTAAATCTCTTTGTTCTATGTCATTCACTATGTCTGTCCAACACACCTTTGGTCTTCATCTATTTCTAGTTCTGGTCCTCTGGTATGTATCACCATGTATGCTATCCTTTCCAAATTCATTGCTGACAGGTGTCCAAACCATTGCAGTAGTATTTCTTCCATCTTATGTGTTTGGCACTGTACAGAAACTTACTTCAGAAGGCACTCTATGCCCCCAAGAGTTTACAAATAAACTAATGTAATTATATAATTATCAGATTGTAAAGTGTAAGCACAACACATTTCCTGATAGGTTAAAACATCAGTTTTTATAGGAATAATCTAAACAACCATATTGAGGGCAGGGACAGTGCCTGCAGCTTCAAGGGTCCACATATGTGGATGTTTTTGTGGCCTGAACAGCCTTGTTTTAAAGTGTCAAGTTTTACTTTATTGTATTCATCTGTGTGTGAATTAAATTGCACCACAAAAGAGTGCTGCAAATTAGAACTTTTCCATTTTGATACACCATAAATGCTTTGTAGTATCACATGTCTGAGTCTGGCAGCAAACAAAAGTAATCCAGTCTGATTATATAATGGATAGATCTACCCATCCCAGAAGTATTTTAGCAGGGGTGATCCCAGGCCATGCCTACATTAGGAGTGCTTTACTAGTATAAGAATACCAATATACGATGCTGGTGAAGTGCTCCTCGTCTGGATGCAGCTGTACTGGCAAAAGTGTGCTTAGTACCGGTATAATAAAACAACCCCCAAAGAGTGAAACACGCTATGCCTCTAAAAGTGCAGATTTTCCAGTAAAGCTGCTTCTACAGTGTGGGGTTTTGCTGGCACAGCAATGTTGGTCAGGGATCACAGCAGTCCACGCTGCTGACCAATATAGCTATGCCAGCAGAAGCCTAGTGTAGATCTGGCCTGCATTGATTATGGGCGACTGAAAGGGAACAAGTTAATTGGTATGGAATGTATGAAGTTAGTGTGTCCTTTGTGCTGTTCTAAGTAGTAGCATCTCGTCCTATATCTTTCTTTCTGATATAGGAAAGAACTAATTGATTGCATTTAACATGAAGGAGGGGTGGAGGGTCACAAACTTCATAGCTTGTGTAGGCCAAAAATCCCAGTGTGCCATACTCCTGGTCTTTCTTTCAGGGACTCCCTGCATCTCTCCAGTCTCTTCTCCCTCCCCCCCCCCCCCCCAGAGATTCTTTGTGTTCCCCATTCTCCCCACAATGGGAGGTGTCTTGCTTCCCATTTCCTCCTACCTAGGTAGCAAGAGCTTTATGTAATAAATGCTCATTTTCCCACTTTCCCCATGCGAGGGGCACTTTCTGCTGCCCCATACCTGGGTCCCTGTTCTCCACTCCTGAAGGACTGTGTGCACACGCCTCCATATGCACCCATTCCCCTCCTTCCTACCCTTCTTATTTCTTTCTGGGTGATAAGTCCCTCAGCCTGCGCCGCTTCCAGCAGCTCCCATTGGTCTGGAGCAGCAAACCACGGCAACTGGGAGCCGCGATCGGCCGAACCTGCGGACGCAGCAGGTAAACAAACCAGCCCGGCCCCCCAGGAGCTTTCCCTGCCCAAGCGGTGGAACAAGTTTGGGAACCGCTGTGTTAAACTATTGGGATGCTGAGCAGAGATGAGATAGGGTATTGTTATGTTGGAAGACATTGATGGATGCTATCAACCAGGTTTTTTTAAAATCTATAGACAGTTGCAGAGGTGATTGGAGATTTGCTTAAGAGCTGGCAGCAGCTTCATGTGTTCCCCATTGGTCTTGCAGTTTATCCCAAATCAGTCTCGTTCCAGTCTGCATAGAACATTCCCTTAAATATTGGAATTGGTCAGATGCTGCATTCAAAAGTTACCACATTACAAAGAAATGCCATTGAGTTTTTGACCAAGCTTGCAAAGGCCTTAGAGGGTTTTTTGGGAGGGTCAGGGAGCACTGTTGAAGTTGAGGTCAAGGTCTCCAATGCCTTTGCTGTTCCTCAAGCTTTATTAAATGCCTGAAGAGTGAAACTGATGTGAATGCTTGCTGTCTATAATTATAAAAATATGCTCTGTTTCAGTTCTAACTGAAGTTTTAATGACAGGTTTCAGAATAGCAGCTGTGTTGGTCTGTATCCGCAAAAAGAAAAGGAGGACTTGTGGCATCTTAGACTAACAAATTTATTTGAGCATAAGCTTTCGTGAGCTACAGCTCACTTACTGCATACATAATACTAAAGAATGGTAGTTGTACTCGTGTCTCACAGAAGCCAGAAAATATATTGGTCAGTCTGTGTCACTTTCATGTGCTCTCAACTCATTTTGGTAAAAATTAAAATAAAACAGCCTTAAACTTTGTCACTCATTCAATTAAAAAGGTAGTACACATCTTAATCTAGCAAGCACTTGTGTTTAATACTTCAGTAGTACTGCACCATCTGCCTTCCCTTTTTATGTAGAAAGGGCTTCCTACTATAGCTTCATCTTTTGATAGTGAAACTGGACAGTTGCTTTGAATTAAGGGATATTGTCAGTGTACTTTAAAACTTGGATTTTTTTTTCATAGTTTTTAAAATAACTGATAGACTTACAGATTTCTCTTTCTGGTTATATTTTAATGCCACCACCTACACTTTAGGATTAAAGAAAACCTGGTGCCATAATCCACCAAATACTATACTTTTATTTGCAGTTAAATGCTCTTGTTGCAGTGTAACGGCTGTGCATGACTTGTGAACATAAATGACTTTCACATTCAGACACTTGCTTCTTGCTGATAGGAGCCTTGATATAAAAATATTTCTGCTTTTATTGTGAGATTACTGTATGTATTTGTCTCTCTGTGCTTTGTTTTGAGCAGGTGAGCTTGAATCTGAGACAGTAGTGGATAAATATAGCTTTATAAAAATCTCAGATTTAATATGATTGCAAAATAAATGCATTTATTTCTGGTTATTTTGAATAGTATTAGAGGTACTAATATTACTGCACAAAAGTCTTTGTTATATAGGCTTTATTTTTAAGATTTGTTTTACAAAAAGCATAAAGAAATAGTTACTTAAAACTATTTTTTGTTTAAGGTAAATGTGATGTGTTTAGGTTCATATACTTATCAATCTAGAAACATTTAAGCATTGATGCCCTTATCGCCATAGAATCTGAGGACTTCATAAATACTGCCTTTTGCCCTCAGTATGCCCCAATGAATTTGGGAAGTACTGTACATGTTTACAGAGGGGAAACTGAACCAAGGCACAAAGTAAAATAAGTGATTTTTCTGAAGTCTCACTGAAAGTCTGTGGCTGAGCCAGAAAATGAATCCTGGTATCCTGAGTCCCGGCGCAGAGCCCTGATGACTAGATCTTTTCTACCTTGAAGTGATATTAAGTTACTTTCACTAACACTTCACTTTGACTTGCCAGAACAGTTTACTATTTGGCATGTAGACAAGTAGTAATGGTCTTCAGTTATTCAAGACTTGGGAGGGTACCACATTGGGTAATCCACACACTTTTATAAAGGAAAATGCATCAGGGATTTTCTTACTAGCTTTACATTTCTATCATTCTGTCATCAGTCACTTCTTGCACAAGAAATCAGCAATCATTTGTAATTGCTAATTTTCTTGCACTGAATAGTTATAAATTATGAGATGCAGTATGTCAGAAATGTCATGGCTATTTAAAATTTATAGTTGCTGCTTTTTATTTGAACTGTATGGCGTCAGGCACTCAGACTGTTAAACTTGCAAACACTTAGTTTATTGGGTGTCTTTTCTATTGGTGAGTGCTAGCTGTTCCGATGGGAAGTACGCAAGCACTTTTGCAGTTCTTCAGAAATGAAACTGGTAGCTAGGAAAGAGATATTCGTTCTAACTATTGTATATGATGTTTGGTTTAACTTAATATCTGAATTTATATTTAGATAAGAGGTTTGCCTATAAACAAACTGTTCCCTCTCAGTAAAATAAAGAAGCCATTTGTATTTTAAAACAAACTTTCAATACATGTAACTGTGCTTAGTATCTTTCCAAGGTAATAAGCATTTCCAGTGCCCCCAGTAGCCTGTGTCAGCTTCCCTTCAACATTTTCTGGAAATGAGTTTTCATTTCCCTCATATTTCACAAAGGACCGAAGCTTTCTCTCTTGACTTGGTCTCCTTTAAGGTCAGAGTTCTGTTTTCTTCCCTGGGGAGTATTTGTCAGCATTTTTTCCTAAAACTGCCTGTACCAATTTCACACATCTTAAGCAAAACTAAACTTATTTGGCCTGAGATTTAAAACAATAAGAAAACCAGAAAGATTGTAGAACTTCAAATGTATGTAGATTAAATATTGTAGAAAGTACAGATAGTTAGGCTGACTTCTTAATTAACCATAAACCATGATCTTTCAGTTGGTTAGTATGGACTCTAACTTCAGTGAGATTCCAAACAACTGTAGAAGTTCATTTGTATGGATAATGACTACATCCTTTGGGCCTTACTTAAGTAGAATTAAAAATGTAGTTTTTCATCTAGCTCTTAGGTTGGGAATGTTCCAGTCTGTCATTAGGTTGTTTCCTGGATTGGTGTTAGGGTTTCAGTATGTTTCAGCTTCTGCTTTTCTGAGGCTGTTTTTAGGAGTTAAATGTTTATTAGCATGTTTGGACATTAGCTCAGATGGCAGTACGTAATCACAAGGATATCTATACTCAAAATTCAAATGTCTCGTTCAGAGCCTTTTGTGAGTGAGCAGACAGGTTACCCTCTACACCCCTCCCCAATCATATTAAATAGCATTTTTGCTCATTTAAAAGAATTCCTTTGAACCAGTAGGGATTTTAGCCTTTGAGTGAAATATAAATGCATGCTGTGTCTATACTGTTGGTCAATATTTGTATTGAGTTAATACCATAAGGACCAAATCAGGCTCATATCATTGACTAGGTGCTGTATAAATGCATATGAAGGCAAGGGGAGTTTTGCCATTGACTTCAGTGGAACCAGGATTTCATCCATGGTCACTCTCCTGAAAAGCTTGCAGTCTAAATCAGTAGGGATCCACCTAAGTTCTGAAGTCCACCTGATCTGAGCTCTTGGCAGGGTTGAGCCAAAAGACAGAAGACACAGGAATAGACACATAACATATGCAAAATATTACAGTTGCAGCTTTGATTCTCCCTGTTTCCTGATACCTACCTATATAATTTCTTTGGAGGAAGGAGGGTTATAAACTATCATTATTTAAAGAAAAACTTGGATTAAATCACATCTTAAAATTTTTCTATACTTGTGCTAAAGTATTAGTAAACTTCAAACATTATTTCCATTTTAATATAATCTTACATCATTTGTTCACCTGCCTTACACTTTGCTCAGTTTGTGTAGTCAGATTCACATTTTAGTTATTATGTGTTAATCTGCACTGTAAGGGAATCTTTGTATCTAAATCTCTTCTTTGGGGGAAAGAAGGTGTATTTACCTAAATATAAATCATTTTTAATTTAAAAAATGTTTTTTTGCCAATTCTGAATTGTGCCTAAAGTAACTGATTGTGTCCCTTAACACTTAGTTCAGAATAGACATCTGATAACTCTTTAAACCATGTAACATGTTAGTTATGCTGAACAAAGTCTACAAAAACTTAAAAGGTCAGTTTTGTTCGTGTATATCCTTGCATGTCAACTCTTCTACGGCTTTAAAAAGAAGAAAAAACCAACAGCTCAACCACACACACATAATTTAGTTGCTTTTTCACAACTACAGGAAACATGAAAAGATTTGTTGCTTAAAATGCATTTCCTGTTTCTAATTTATAAGGCTTAGATTGCTTAAGTAAGCCAGGAAATCTCATGATGTATCTCGGTTCTACAGACTCTTTCTTCCCTCCCCTCCCCCCTTGTAATTTCGTGTTGGTTGTGGCGTAGGAAGGGAGACTAACTGAACCGTTTTCAGTATTACCCATTAGCTAGCCTGGATCTTTAATTTTAGCAGAAACCTTGCATGATCTGAGTTGCTTCTCATCCAGACGGACACATCCTCTGTAAACTAGTTTGGAGACTCTGCTTTACTACTGAGCTCTGCTTTGCTTCTCTGACGGATGCTCTAATATCGGAAGCTTAAGACATCTGCATGCGCTTATTAAGAGCTCAGACTTGGCAGTAAAGGTCTCTTCCAGCATTTTTCCTCCAAAAGTTGGATGTCTCTCTTTTTTTAAGATATGCAATACAAAAA
Source organism: Lepidochelys olivacea (assembly GCF_965140295.1). Taxonomy (NCBI): domain Eukaryota; kingdom Metazoa; phylum Chordata; order Testudines; family Cheloniidae; genus Lepidochelys; species Lepidochelys olivacea. The sequence continues at coordinate 176,927,357 of NC_140411.1, forward strand.
TAGATCAAGGTGCGTTGGTTCTGGTGTAATTCAAAAAAACTTTTACTTCTTACACTGGACTACCTTGCTTGCATGCTCCTATCACTTAATGTGTTTTGGCAGAAGGGAAAATAACTGTTCCAAGACATACTAACTTAAAACCTTGTTAATGCAGAATTATTGAAAACATTTGACAAGTCTATTATTAAACATCTAAAATGTCTTAAATAAAAGCTATACTATATTACATGATAAAATCTAAAATCTGATGTGTCAGACTGAAATTTGTTACTTAACGGCAGAACATGTGCAGTGAAAGTTTCCGTCATCCACTCTCGCCAGTTTTTTCTCCTCCTACGGAAGACTCCAAGTAGGGGTTAAAGTAGTTCAGTTGCTATTCTTTTTTTTTTGTGTGTGTCCTGTCTGCAAAGACTAATTATGATGGTAGTCTTCAATGTGGACTCTATTCCACTGGAACTAAACCAGAGGTCTCAAACACACAGCCCGCAGGGTTATTTTCTGCGGCCCCGCAGCCCCCCCAGCATTTACCTAAAGCAGCTCCGGCCCGGCATGCACCACTCCGGGAAGCAGCCGGGACCAGGGTTGGAGGCCCGGGGGTATGTGTGTTGCCCTGGCTGCTCCTCCAGGTACCTCCGCCAAAGCTCCCATTGGCTGCGGGGAGGTACCTGCAGGAGCGGCCAGGGCAACACACAGACCCCTGGGGCCCCGCCCCAGGTCCTGGCCGCTTCCCGGAACGGCGTGGGGGGCAGGCAGGCAGGGAGAGAGCCTGCCCTGCCCCTGGTTAGTGCCGGGCCGGAGCCACCCCCTGAACTCCTCCTTCAGCCGAACCCCCCTGCCCTGTGCTCCCTGCTGCATCCCGCACCCTTCCTGCACCCCGACCATCTGCCCTAAGCCCCCTGCCGCACCCTTCCTGCACTCCGACCACCTGCCCTGAGCCCCCTGCCGCACCCCTCCTGCACCCCGACCCCCTGGCCTGAGCCCCCTGCCGCACCCTGACCCCCTGCACCCCGACACCCTGCCCTGAGCCACCTGCCTCACCCTGCACCCCGACCCCCTGCCCTGAGCCCCCGATGCACCGTGCACCCCCTGGGAGCAGGAGGGGGTGGAGTTGGGGTAGGGATTTCAGGGAAGGGGTTGGAATGGGGGCAGGGAAGGGGTGGGAAGAGGCAGGGCCTCATGGAAAGGTGGACTGGGGGCGCGGCAGAGGCAGCAGGGCGGGGGTGGTGAGTGGTGTGGCCCTTGGGCCAATATACTAGTCCTCATGTGGCCCTCGTGGTCATTAGTTCAGGGGGTCTCAAACTCAAGACAGACCAGATCACTACAGGCCACTGTTGGATAACAACTGCTTTCGGTCACTATTGACCTGAACCGCTATCCAAGGCTATGCAGTCTCTCACATTTTTAGGAAGCTGTAGTCATTGTCTTTCTTTTATGTTTAAAAGAATTTTATGCACTTTACTTACAACTTCACCACCAGCCCAGGAAAACTAGAGATTGAGTAATGGCTAGCTTTTGGCCTCAACACATTAGTTGTTGTTTAAGCTACATGGGGATAGTTACATTAATGTAGTTAAACCAGTTTAACATGACATAACATTTCAAGTGTTATGTTCACACCGCGCAATGCTACATTGATTTAAGTTCAGTATAAGTTGGTATTCCATAGATGTCATAACTAGGGCTGGATCTCCCAGGGAAGGCAGAATCAGACCAACTGTTAAGTGACTGAAGCATCTCAACAGCTATGGACAGAAAGGAAAAGCACCAAGAGTGCCTAAAGCCACCTAATAGGCCAGGTAGGAAGGATTTGGTGCTCCAAAGTACTGGATTAATAGGATGGTAACACAGGTTTCCCATCACTGGCCCAGCGGATCCAGAAGACCATGGAACGCAGTTTCCCTCCTTCCTACACTTTTGTGGATGAGTAACCCCACCCCAAAATCCTGAATTAATAGAAGTTGGGGATAGGACAGGCACCAGCACTATACCCAGATAGCAGAGTCTTATACTCCCTTCCGCTGCTCTTTAGATCTTAGGCCTGGTCTACACACTAAACTGCATCAGTTTAATATTCCTGAGGGCATTCTGCACCAAAAAATAAAAATATCTGTGGCACAATATTTTAAAATTCTGCAAGTTTTATTTGTCAATAAATAAATGCAGAGGCTCCAGCATGGCAGTGTGGAGCATAGGCCACTGGCTGCACGATCATGTGAGATCACCCTGCAGCCTCCCCACCACCCATCCCTGGGACACAGACTCAGCGGTGAGGCTGCATCCAACCCCGACATAGCACAAGGCCTGGACCTGCCCCAAAAACACCCTGGGGGCCTTCCCCTGTGTGCAAGGCGCACCATGTGTGGGGCAGGCAGGATCCAAGTATGAAGGGACTCAGTGTGGGGTGAGAAGGTTCTATGTGGGACAGTCTGGGTGCAGGCAGCTCAGCGGGGGGTCTGAGTAGCAGGGAATCTGGATGCACCGAGGCTTGTTGGGGGGGGTTCCAGGTGCAGGGGCAGTGGGACTCTGCAGGGGGTTCCAGGTGAAGGTGTTTAGGGCTCAGCAGAGGGGTCTGGGTGTAGGGGGCTCAGTGGGAGAGTCTGGGTGCTGGGGGAATGGTGTGTGTTGGGGTGGAGGTCTGGGTGCAACTAGTTGGGGGTCTGGATGTGGGGGCTGAGGCTGGTGCATGTGCAGTGGGGATTATCAGTGTGGAGGGGGGTTGAGTGCAGGGAGCTCAGTGGGGGGTGGTCTGGGTGCAGGGGTGTGGGGTCCGGAGGCAGGGGGTCTAGATGCAGGGGGGCTCCAGATGCAGGGATTGAGTTCAGTGGAGTGGGGTTCAGGTATGGAGGGCTAGGGTGGGTTCTGGGTATACGGGGTAAGGCTTGGTGCGGGTGTCTGGGTATGAGAAGCCCAGATGCATGGGAGTTGGGCAGATGAGGGAGCAGCTCCCCCAATAGTGATCCCCCTCTTTTCCCCCCACCCAGCTGAAGAGTGATGGGGGCAGGAAGCAGGGGAGGAACCCGAAACAATGTACCTGCACTTCTAGGGAGTGGTGCGTGACTGCTCTTGCAGCTTCCCTGTCAGAAAGTCATTTTTCTGCAGGGAATCAAATCTGCAGGGAACACTAATTCTGCAAACACACAGTGGTGCAGAATTCCCCCAGGAGTATTAAATTTTAACTAACAAGGTGCTTTCATACAGACTCCATTAAAGTAATGCACTTTAACTGGATTATCATTTTTAATTTACACCTGTACATTTAATTTTTCAGTAGAGGAGAGTGCCAAACTTAGTAGCCTTATAGTGAACATTTTAATTAAGTAATATTGCAATACAAACCTTCATTAACCGGTTTAGTAAGCTTTATAGCATTCATGTATCTGAAAAGTGCATTTTATGACTAAAAAGTTCCTTCCTTTCCAGCTACTGATAAAATTAATTGATGTTCACAGTTGTAAAAGCAATTAGAACTGAGAAGTCCCATTAGACGCTTGCTGGGATCTGAAGGTAATGGCAGTAGCTTATTCTGTTACATTTAATTTAAATTGATAGGGTGGAAAGACCAAAGTGTCTTAACAGCTACCTAACAAAGTAAAATGCAACAGAAGTTAAGCAAAACAGGCTGCTGATCACTGCAAGTTGGTCATGTAGGCATGTGAAATAGTCTTGGTGTTCAAGAGCATCCTGTGGTGTGTTCAGCATTTGCACCTGTTGAGTGGATTTAATCTTATGTACTTTGAATTTTGGATGACTATTCCCCACCCCCCAGGTGAAGTGATCAAAATACCTGCAAACATGGCTGAGAGCTCTTTTTTATTTAGAATATCACCAAATGTAATCATCACAGGGGCTTGTGATCTGTTATTGCCTTGGTTTTAAGTTCTCATCCATTTTTGGCTGTTTTTAAATGTACAATGTAATGAATTATACTTGTGTAATAGCATGGTGTTTGGCTACTAGTATTCTTTGTGTTAATTGCTGCAGCATTGCTTCCTTCCCAGAAAACTGGGGAAAGGGCGAATGGGCAAGTGTATACATATACCCGTAAAAGCAACTATTGATGCATACCTGGCTACTAAAGACTAGACTATCCAAATTAGTCAAGTCATGCTGGGAGCACAGGTGCAGCAGGCTACCATGTGGGAATTTTGAGGCACAAGGATCAATATTTTAAACAGTGTAATAAAGAAACCCTGGGACAAGGTTAGCCAGGGAAGCTCTGGTTCAAAGTTGGCTAGTGAATATTGTATCATTGTAAGATAAACTTATGCTGTAATTTACCATAACCTTGATGAGCTTTGCTTTGCTTGCTTATTTGCCCCTTTCCATAGGGTGGAGGAAGAACTAATTTAATTGCTACCAGGACTGAATACCTGTTTTCTTGATAAAACTGACTAAGCTGCTTGGTCCATGGCATTCTTCAGTTTGCAAAAAGTTTTTGATGAAATACCAATAAAAGGAAAAAATAAATCTTAAGACTCTGTGTGGTGTGTGTGTTTCCAAGAGTGGCATTCCAGTTACCATATAAAGCAGATGGGCAATGTTTTGGACTACAATATCTATTGCATGGAGAGTACTTTTTTCTGTAGGTCTGATTCTGGATGAGTGTCTGTTAGCCTGTGGTGGGCTGGCAATTGTAAGTTCTGAGTTTTCAGTCCAAAATGTTAAAGAACATCAGTTCTAGACCTTAGACAGAGCTGCTGTGGAGGAAAGCACTACTTATCACTTAACTCATTAAAAAGGTAGTTAGAAACTATTGCATCAAAATCATGTAGTAAGATTGGTAGTGTGGATGTGTGAAATCTTGGAATGCAAAGCTTTCATGATAGCTTAAAGGTGACCTACAAATGATTTGTGCACCCTTTTTTTGCTGTTTTGTTGTATAAAGACTACTTCAAATTCCAAATTTAAAAAAAAAAAATAACTGACATAAGAAATTTAAATTTTGGCCCTCTTTGGCTTTTTCATAGACAACATTGTGCTTGCAAAAAACAAACAGTTCTGTAATTTAGTACAGAAATGATCATATGGTTTAAAATTATGTGGCTGCACAACTGACATAGTACAGAACATGGCCTTGAGTTCTTCTCTTCTGTTTAATTCTGCTTATATAACAATTATGTCTGAAGCTCACAACTTCTAATATCATACTCTGACACAGAATAGATACATTTGGTCAGTGTGATAGTTATTTGAAGTCCAGAGCAAGAAAATAAATAATGCATAAAATTGTATTTGTTGGAATAGTAAAGTTATTGGCCTGGAAGGTTGTTGCAGTAGCCTGACTCAATTGACTGCATAAAATGATGGGACTAGGGTCGTTCTCATGCTTATGTGCACTCTCTGGCCCAATATTGAGCTATTCCAGAGGGTAAATACTTTTGGCTGGGGGGGAGGGGGATCACGGTGGGGGAGCAAGCATGGGAGACTCTGTACCCTAGTGGCTTGAGCACTCACTTGGAAAGAGCGAGACCCAGGAACCAGTTCCCCTGCTCCAGTGATTTTTTTTTTTTAATTGTATATCTACAGTGGAACAGCTTCAGCAGGGGAGATTGAAGGAGCCCCACTTCAGACTATTCCGTAGACCAGTAACAAGGGCACTGACCTGAGAGGTGGCAGAGCCCTGTTCAAATCCCTTCTCTCCCTCAGGCAGAGGAGGGTTTTGAACAAGGGGTCTCTCACGTTCCAGGCAAATAAGTCTTACCACAGTGGTTAGGTTAGGGTATGAGGGAAGTCATCCTCCTTTTTCCCAGCTTCTTACAAAAACAACTTAATGCTAAAGCAGTGTTTGCAGCTGAGAGTTTGAAGCAGATAGAGACACCTCCCTGCAGCTTGGACATAGGCACTGATCTCTGAGACAGGCCAAGGACGTAGTGCACACACTTAGCTTGGGATTTCCCATTGGGTAATTTAAGTGGGGAACCACCTAGTGTGCTGACTTTTATTAATCCCATTCTAAGACACCTGTCTATCCCCCTTCATTGTATATGTAGCATAGTTGCCAAAATCAGGCTTTGTGAATCCCAGACCCCTGAAAATTAGGTATAGTGACTATGCCTAAACTACTTTATGAATAGGGCCCTACCAAATTCACAGTCCATTTTGGTCAATTTCACGGTCATAGGATTTTAAAAATTGTAAATTTCATTATTTCAGCTACTTAAATCTGAAATTTCATGGTGTTGTAATTATGGGGGTCGTCCTGACAGAAAAAGGAGTTGTTGGAGGGTTGCAAGATTATTGTAGCGGGGTTGCGGTACTGCTACCCTTCTGCACTGCTGCTGCCTTCAGAGGTGGTGCTGCCTTCAGAGCCGGGTGGCCACAGGGCTGCGGCTGCTGGCCGGGAGCCCAACTATGAAGGCAGAGCCGCTGCCAGCAGCAGCGCAGAAGTAAGTATGGCATGGTATGGTATTGCCACCGTTACTTCTGCACTGCTGTTAGCAAGGTGCTTCCTTCAGAGCTGGGTGCCCAGCCAACAGCTGCCGCTTTTCAGCCGCCCAGCTCTGAAGGCAGCACAGAAGTAAGGGAGGCAATACTGCAACCCTCCTAAAATAACCTTGCAGTCTGCCAGCAACCTCTGTTTGGGTCAGGACACTCAGTTTGAGAAATGGTGGCCTCCCCCATGAAATCTGTATAGTATGTGGCAGGGATCGGCAACCTTTTGTCACACGGCCCATCAGGGAAATCCACTGGCGGGCCAAGACAGTTTGTTTACCTGCAGTGTCCGCAGGTTCAGCTAATCGCAGCTCCCACTGGCCACAGTTTGCCGTGCCAGGCCAATGGGGGCTGTGGGAAGTGGTGACCAGCACAGCCCGCGCCACTTCCCGCAGTCCCCGTTGGCCTGGCAAGGCAAACCGCAGCTATTAGGAGCTGAGATTGGCCGAGCCTGCGGACGCTGCAGGTAAACAAACCATCCCGGCCCTCCATCGGATTTCCCTTACGGGCCGGATGCCAAAGGTAGCCAATCGGTGGTATATGGGAAAAGCCCACAAAAGAACAGATTTCATGGCCTTGAATTTGGTAGGGTCCTATTTATGAATGTATCCCCATATATGATTTAGTAGTTAGGCTGATCCCAACTCCCACAATAGACACAGCTAGGTCAAGGGAAGAATTCTTCCAAGCAAGGGGGTGGATTTACTACAGTGATGGAAAAGAACCCTTCCATTGCTGTAGTGCTTGTAGTGTAGACATACCCTCAGAAACTTCATGACCTTTTTCACAACTGAATTTGACACTATTGGGCTCTCAAGTCTATAGATGAGTTACTGATTAGGATTTTAAAACATCACCTCAGAACATGTATAAAAATAAATACTTTGCCCAGGGTTGTGTTTAAGTAAGATGCAGCTCTTGTATTATTACATTTTTTTAATACACATTTTTGGTTGGAAACTTAAGATAAGAAGTGGGGCAGTGAATATCCATTGTACTAAATCACATCTTCGAAGTGCTTGTTGCAAGTTGTAATTAACTCTCCAACATTGAAAAAATGTTATAGCATCTTAGTAAAATTCAAACTTTGCTCAGTGCGTATTGTCTGTCACTGTTTTGCAGACGTTCCATTCCTTACAAAAAAGAGAAAATGCCAGTTAAAATATTGACAGACGTATTTTAAAAATCCTTCCTTGTATCAGTTGAATCAAAAATAAACTGAGCATCCCCTTGTCTCTCTGTTTTGTGTTTTTACAGTGTTCCAGGCATTCACTGAGTCAGATCCATAATTCTCAACCTCAGTTTTACAAGTAGAAAGTTATGCACCTTTTGACCCTCTGACACATTCTGCCAGTAATTACATGCATGGAACTCCCACTGAAGTTGGTGGGGATAATGGCCATATATTCAAGGGCAGAATGTGGCTTTATTTAACACTCTAGAGTTCTTAGTGGATCTGTCAACATTTTAATATACTTCCTTTATAAACTCTGAGTGCTGCTTCTAATTGCAACATGTCGTGTCTCCTTTAGTTGAGGCATCAGCATTTCTTCATGAAGTCGCACTCATTCATTTTTTGAAACTTAGCTGTTTAATAGTTACATTATGCAGAAACATGACCAGCAGTTGCCTGCTTTCTGGGTTTGAAAAACCCAGTCATTGGTGGGTATAGTTCTTTCCCTTGTGAATGGAGGAAACCATGTATCATAACTTCTGACTAAGGACCAGGACATTCTGCACAATTGAAAAGTTGATTAAAAAAACCCAACACTTCTAGCCCTTATAACTGTCTGAATGTAAACCCATCATAAATCAATGCAACTGCCTTCCTAAGTCTTCAGACAACTCTTAAGTCTCTTCTGCTGGTCACACTTTTCCCAAAGTGCAGCAACGTGAAATCAAGACAGAAGGCTGAGGAAAACACTGTAGTAGAGGACATCCTCCCTATTGCACCTTCTTTCGGTAGCCAGAGGAGATTGAGGATCTCAATCTCATTAGGAGCCTCCTAGTGAGAAACTGATATGAAAGATGTGGCCCCTGCGAAGGATTTTTGGGCAACATCCCGGTGTATTCCAAGTAACCTTCCACTTTCCAGTAGCTTAAGGGTTGCCCCTGAAGAGCTGGGGACCTCACATTTAGCATGTGCTTCTGGATTGCAGACTTGTTGCTTCAGCTTCAGTGTAGCAATCTGGACCAATAATTTTAAAAAATTAATCTATTTTATTTATTTACTTTGGTTTAAAAAACAAACAAACATTAGAGCAGAGAATAACCTGAAAGGTAGGGAAATCTTTGGAGGTGTACCAGAAAGAAAGGAAACTGCAGTGCACAGATCAGATTGGAATATGAAAATATTTCCTTTTTTAATGTATGGTGGAGATGGCTTCCAGAGCCCTTGGAGATGGCAGCTGCCAACCTAGATTTTTAAGGCCTCTGTCTTGAATTTTGTATTCTGTATTAATTTGATCAGGTACAGCATGGTCTTTTCTCCACCCCCATCCTCCCTCCCCACCCCACCCCCACTCTCCATGTCTTTTGGGAGAGAAAATAGCATATTCCCTGGCTTTTTCTGAGTGAAGGACTCTGTCCCTATTTGCAGTAGATGTTTGACTGTTCTCATGGTAGCCCTCTTGTGAGGATTTCTGGATGTCATGGACATAAGTCTGTCACTTAGATATTTGAGCAGTTTTAAGGAATAGCTTTTTCTGGACAGTGTCCAAATTCATTTATGCAACCTAGTCTGTGGCCATCTGTGAGCAAATTGATGGAGTCTGCTGCCTAATATGGAATCTCTTGTGTGAGATGGAGTCACACTAACTACTTTGCAGGATTGATGTCCTTGGTCAAAAATCTTCTGGTTCGTGTCTGGTAGACTTTTCAAGCCTTGTGTAGACCACATGACGTTATTTTGTTTTTAAAGTATTATCTAAATAGAATTGGGACAACAGTTTGGAGGTGTGGGTTTAAAATTCCTTTCATCCATCCTCCGCACTCCCCGAACAACCATAGTTAAGAAACTAACTTTGTGGGGATGGGGGCGAGAAATTCATCCTCTATCGACTAATGACTTCCTTGTTTTTCATGGGAGGAAACAAAGAAGTATATTGTAAGTATTGGCGTAACTCTTTAAACTGAACATTCCATATAACCGTTACAGTGTATGGGTACTAGGCAAAAACGTAGAGACATTGTGTACTGAAACTTACATTCTGAACTTAATGATAAAATATTTTCTCTGTCTTCCCTCCCCATTTTCTTGCACAAGACCTTCAGGGGATCCTTAGTTACTGCTGCATGGACTGTTTTTTTTTTTTCAAGCCAACAAAAGGAACAGACTTCATTGTGCATTCTGCTCCCTATCCAAATCATTAGTAGCTTCTTTTCTGTGTAGCACTGTTGGACAAAGAGAGAGACTTAAAATACAGTAACTTGTATAATATTTCACTTAAAGATATGAGAGACTTGAAGTTTTCATAAGCATAAAATAACATCAGCAGCATTTCATGCTGAAAAGAAAGGCGAGGGAGGGGAATGGTATTGAAAAAATCAATCTCAAAAGTCTGAAGGCTTTTAAGCAATGTATTCACTGTAACTTTGACTTACAGACGTTTCTATTCTCTGATGGCTTAAAGATCTGATGGCTTGCAACAAAGGCTTGTTGCCTCTTGAGTTAAGCAGATTTGCTATATTTAAGTTATATTAGGAAGCTATGAAAAGAAAATTGATTTGCCTTTCCCTGGTTTACACTAGAAATGTGTATGTATTTATCACTGGAGTTTGCTTTGAAAGTCTTTTGCAGGTTATCTTTGAAAACTATAGAGTTGATAACCAGAGCTTGAGGAAAAAAAACCTGTCTCCCACATACTAGCCAATGGTAGATATGAAACATGGAGGGTGGAAAGATGTCAGTGAAGAGTTGAGGCAGTATGTTGGTGAGAAGTCCAACCTGTAGCTGCTGGGTAGGAATATGTCCTTGGACCTTATTTGGAAGGTCAGTCTTTCCTGTATCTGGCTAGTAGGGTCTCCTTACCTATGTAGCTCCCAGAAGGTGAGAAATTTTGTTTCTCCTCCACCAGACCCTTCTGGCTGCTGAAAAGAGAAAAGGAGGAGAAGGATCTCCATTGTTCTTCTTTCTCCCTCGCTTTCTGGTTTTTTTTGGTTCCTCTCTCCCCATAAACTGTTTCAGCACTACATGCTTTCCTAAGCAACAGTATGAAACTAACACTCTTAAGTTTCACTGCTGTGCACAGAATTCAAAATTAGAAATAAAACTAACCTGAGTCTTGTTAATTTAATTCTGCTGCAGCTTGGGAATGTCTAACTGGCAATAGAGGGACTCAGGGTGAAGCCAATACATTGTTGTGCACAAGCTTCATCTTTGGAAGGTTATCTTTGCAACTGTAAGGGCTAGAAACTTAGTTTTGAGTAAAAACTTGGATTCTGCAGAAGTTGATGTACAGCACTCTGCCTTTCCACTCATTAGAGATGAACAGGTAATAAGATTTCTCAAGCCTTAGGGTAAAAACTATTTAAAGAAGAGTTTTGTGTAGCTCAAAAGCTTGTCTCTTTCACCAACAGAAGTTCATCCAATAACAGATATTACGTCACCCACCTTATCTTTCCAAAACAAAAACAGTAAGTCTAATACTCTGATACTTAAGTGTTGATGCAGCATATGCTTGTGGCCTTTTTGTGCTCATTGAAGCCTTAGTTGTCTTCAGATCCACTTAAATGGAAAACTGCCAACACATTTTGTATGAGAGTCCCGGAAACAATATATAGAACCACAAATTCAACTTGAAAACATAAGCATTTGCTTTCTAAGTATTAAAGGTATTACGGAATAACACACATTTTACATAATCAATGTCATTTCTATCTTTACAGGGGTACCAAAATCCAATCTTCTACACACAAGATCATTAAGGGGGCACAGAGACTGCTTTGAAAAATTCCATTTAATAGCAAATCAGGACTGCCCACGATCAAAACTCTCCAAAAGTACCTATGCAGAAGTAAAAAGTATCTTGAGCAAAAAAATTAACAGGATTATACAGTATGCACAAAACAAAGATTTGGATTCTGATTCTGAGAGCACAAAAACTTCTCAACACCAGCTTTTTAACTTCAGACATCAGACAGACAGAAAACTTATTCCACAATTTGACTCCCAAGTACCCAGGTACTCTGCAAAATGGATAGATGGAAGTTCTGGGGGTATCTCAAACTGTTCTCAAAGTATTTTGGAACAAAAAGAATCTACTGATTTCAGACTTGATATGTTGCAAGAAACAGGAGCTACATTCTGTTGCAAGAGTGTTTTGTGGCCTAGTTGCAGTCAAGCACCGAAGACAGAAAAAGCTAAAAGTGATTCAGATGCCAATGCCCAAAGACAACATCCCTGTTACAGCAGGGACGAATGTAAGTAGAGGGGGAATTAGGTGGGTACACTTCTACTTCTCACTATGGTCTATATTCTGTAAAACGATCTGTAGTCTCTTTAACAGTTAAGTTCACCCACATACTAGCTATAAGTGTCTAACGTGCTGAAACAGTTTATTTTACATCTATAAAAACTAGCTTTCAGGCGTCTACACAACCAAGCGAATCAGTGTGAGGTGTTCACTTTATATCCCTGCTAGTCTTAACCCAACCATCACATAGCATGTGTCTCCTAAGCTCTTGTGAGGAGAGTTCTTTGCTTATCCTTCATAATTCAGACATGGCAATGACGCACAGTCGTGTCAGTGGAGGTTATTAGCAGTTTACTGACTGACTTTTTCTCATTATTGTTCCTGAGATATGTAATTCAGAGACCAAATTGCCCTGAATAGTAGAATGAATTCGAGGAAACTAGAGAAAACTTTGCATAGAACCAAAATAATGTGCAAAGTAAAATAGTTGAGATTAGTCACACTCTCAAAGTATCCTAAAGTACTTAATTATATACTGGTAACGATTATAGGTATATACAGTAGCCCTTATGCACTAAAGCTTTCAAACACCCTTGGACTTTGGAACCTGTCTTATTGAAAGGCATATTGACTAGGACAGTGAAGTTAACTCCCAGCATATTACTCAAAGTTGTTAATTCATTTAAACTACAATACAAAAACATATTTCTTGCAGTGCAAAGACTTAGGGGAGTCAGGGATAACAGAGGAGCTGAAAGAGAGGGAAGTAATTGCTATGAAGGAGCCAGAGTGTGAACCTGAAGAAGGGGAGTGGGGGGGTTGGGTATGGATGGAAGAAGTATGGAACAGGTTCGTTTTTTGGTGGGGTGGGGCTGGGGAAGCAGGGATTTAGGGAGCCTCCGCCATGCCATGCAGACCTATTTGACCCCCTAGCCTCTTCCATTCAGTCAGGCACCTCTGACCCTGGCCCCATTTGTTCCTGCCCACCCCCATTCAGCTTCTGGCTCAATGTCACCCCACTACCTCTGTGCCCCCCCTTCCCCCACTAGCCCTTCTAAATTCCAGTCTGAGTGCCCCACACACGCCCCAGCAACCCCATGTGCCCTGCTCTTTGTCCCCTCTATATTGATGCCTCCTCACTTGGCCCCGTGGGCAGGGCGCTGTGCAGAAGATAGCAACTAAAATGGGGCAAGAAAAAATCCCAGGTTGATTTTAACTTTGACTTTACTTCAAACAAGTGCTAGAAATGTTTTTAATCTTCTGAACAAGAACTTAGGTGTAAATGGGTGCAGTGTGGTGGTAAGTCTGCAGTAAGCGCCTCTGGTGCACCTGCTCATGGCTCTGCTAAGCTGCAGCACAGTAAAAACTTACTAAGATCTTCAAGTTTCTGCTGCCTCTATGCAGCATCCTGTGGGCATCTGTGCTAATGACAAGGTTCGTCACTTTCACTCTGCTGCCTGGGAAATCTGAGCAGCAGCAGACCATACCCAGCCTGCCCTGCACTTGTGACAGCATAAGAGGCTTTCTCATGAGATTTTTTTTTTTCCAGACACATACTAGGCTTTGGCCTCACTCTCCTTCCATTGACTTCAGTTGAAGCAGAGTTTGGCACCCCTGAGAACTTTTCAAAACCCTTCTGAGGGCAGTCAAGCTGCATAGGGAAGAAAGACATGGAAAAAACGATCATGGAATGGACAGTTGAAAAGCAAGCTGAGTAGAAAATAGGAAACTGACAGTTTTCTGGCACTTCAAAGGGCTCTAAGGTGGTACAGGGTTTGTCTTTGGTGCTTGTGGGATTTGGGCAAGAGAAAGAAATACTTGACTTTGTTCTGAGTTCCCGAAGGTTTGAAAAATGTTGCCATCGGGCTATTTGTGTACATCATAGTCCAGCATGGCTCTTGACAGATGCTTTCTACCTTGAAGGAGTCATGGCCAGAGGCAGTTTTTGCAGGATCACAAACTTCATAGCACTTCCTATTCGTGCTCACCATCTAATTGTGGAGGTGCCTAAAAGTATGAAAATTAACCCTCCCCACACTTAGAAAAACATAATATGATCATGTAGTTAAAGACTGCATATCTATTCTTACAGCTTTAATTCTGGCACTTCATAACATTGAATGTTTGACTTTTAACATTGAACTAAGTGTTTTTGTATGAAATACACATTTGTCTTAGAGCACAATTATCATACTAGAAAAATCTCAAACACTGACAAATCCACATTAATACAGCTATTAACATTCAAGGGTAGAAATAAAAAATCTTAGGTGCTTTTTTGTTATCCCCTGTTTTGGTGGGGGTGGTGATGGGTTTTGTTCATGTTGCAGTGAATATGATGACTCCTGAAGAGGTAGAGCAACTGAATGAAAAACTCCTCAAGCAAATCCAGGGTGAGAAATCATTTTTAAATACTTATTGATTTTTTTTTATAATGCAGAAAATGTCATTTGAAATGAAACTCTAGGTTTGCTTAAATGATCATTTTGAAATCTACACAAACTTGAATTCCAGAGCAGAGACAGGAAAAACACTTCTACATTTTCTAATGCACTTACCTCTTGATAAACAGTTACAACTCCTCAAAGATGTGCTTCTTCATTTGCTGGTAAGGTATTTGTGCAAGAGTTTAAACTGTATTTTAAAGTAAGCTCATTGAGTTTAACTTTAAATAAAATTACAAATAAATTAAATGGGATTATTTAACAAATGCAAGTGTTTAGATGTTAAAACATACTGGGGCGTTGTATACCAAGGAGTATTGCAACTAAAAATGTTTGAATGTTCTCCCAGTACTCATGCTCTCTATTGTGCACCTGTATATATCACACTGCATATTCCAAAACCAATTTTAACACATCTTCAGGCAATGGCTTTTAAACCTGACTGTCCACCTTCTTACAGATGTTTTTGAGGAGCTGACTCGGCAAGTGCAAGAAAAGGATTCTTTGGCCTCAGAACTCAATGTCCGCCACATTGCTATTGAGCAACTGCTTAAGAACTGTTCCAAATTGCCATGTCTACAGGTGGGAAGAGCAGGAATGAAATCAAATGTCCCCATATAAATGGCATGAGGTCCTTACTAGTATTAACTTTCCATAACAGTTCCATTAAATAAAGCTGCACCGACTTCTAGGAGCTTTTGGGGAAATGATGGGGGGGAAAAATTTCTTCAAA
Source organism: Lepidochelys olivacea (assembly GCF_965140295.1). Classification (NCBI taxonomy): domain Eukaryota; kingdom Metazoa; phylum Chordata; order Testudines; family Cheloniidae; genus Lepidochelys; species Lepidochelys olivacea. Next base: position 176,942,380 of record NC_140411.1, read on the forward strand.
CTTAAATAAAACAAGTTGTATGCAACAGCTTTTGGATTCTAACAAATGCAAGTGTTTAGATGTTAAAATCTACTGGGGGGTTGTTTTCGTTCACTCTGGAAGTAGTTTTTTCCATGCACAATTGGCAGTGTCCCCTGAAGCAGGTGTCATGTCTTAGTGATACAGAAATATTTGTTCAACAACAACGAACGACCTGATGCCTGATCAAACAGCATCCAACCAAGAGAGCTTTACAAGGAGAGCAGTATTCATGAAATTCCTTATTTATTATGAGCAATATTTTATTATTGAAATTTTATACTGAACAAAAGTTACTATTTTAGGTACTTTTTCAAATCTCTTTATAAAATGTTTGAATGATTCTGTGTAACATTTATGCCTTGTGTATGGTTATATTTCATGATTCAGATGTTTTAAAAAAAAGTTTTCTAAAGACAAATTTATTTCCCATTAAATAAATTGTGATGGTGCATCTCTTTTTAGCAACTTTATAATTCAAGAAGGTGATTTCATCAGGCATGGATTGTATCTTCTGGTAGAATAAACTTAAGCACAGCACCTCTTTTTTTTTTTGAAATTCCATATTTTGATTTTAGTGTATGGAGTTGGTTTTGTATGTGTGAAATATTTTTCAATGCTTAATAAAGGTATATGGCTTCAAAGAAACTAAATAAACCTGTAATACCTCATTAACTGTCTCAATACTAGTGTTTTAAATAGAATATGAATTGAAGAGACTTGGTCGTAGTACAATTCTGTATCTTGAGAGGAACTAGTGCTGGGAGCACAAATAATACTGTGCTTACCAATATTAAAAAGGCACAGTCTCTGCTCTTTACATTTCTCAGAAGAAGGGATCTAATATGTAAAATTTAGGTAAACAGTTAGTGTTTTGTTTTGCTCATTCTGTTGCTACTGCAATAAACAAGTTACTAGTAAAGGCTTTTCCCAGAGCTGAAATAAATTAAACTGATGTGTGCACACAATTAAGATGGCATGGTGCTGGGGTTTTCATATTCAGAAGTAATCTAGTGGCAGGTAGGAAAGAGGTGGGAGAAAATATGTCAGAACAAACGCCAAGGCAATATTGTTTTCTAGGGTTTGAATACTAATGTGACTGTCACATGTAGTTCAGAGGCCTTCACCTGTTAGAAAGGAACAACTGCAAAATCTGAGCACCAACATTAGGAACTTATGAATTGTTTGTCACTGCGGTATTTTGTGATTGAAGGGAGAAAGAGCTGTAATACCAAATGGCTTGCATGCAAAATGAGCCCTAGAAGTACAGTGGTGCATTAGCTAATCCCTGAGTATCTAAAACTACCAGAGAATATGGATTCTCTATAGGCAAGACCACCTTTAAACCTTCTTAATGTAATATCAAGATAACTATAAACATGAATAAGATGTTCAGCAAGGGGATTTTTTGGTAGTGTATTGATAAAGGTCTCTGGTTACTTAACTGGATTACATTTTGAAATATTTACCCTTTTAGAGCAGAGTAAATTCAACAGTTTATCCTAGGCTTTCAGCAAAATCAAAGCAGTAGCTTTGCTGTTAGCATTTTTATGAAGCCTGACCAGTCTGAAATATTTCACCAGCCAGATGGAGAAGATTTGAGAGCAGTTAATAGCCACTATGAAAGTAGGCTATTGCTCCTTCTGAGATGTGCTACTTGTGTACTTGAGAGAGAGAAAAATTGTCTGCTTGAGAAGCCAAGCAGCTTTATAATCTAATATATAGTTTAATATATAGCCCAGTTTGTGGGTTGCTAATACCCACACCTACCCAAAATTCAACTCCAGCGGCACTCTTCATTCCTCTCTCATACTTAGTACCCTTGCTGATGCTGTAAGTGGTTAGTCTTATGCTGCTAACCAGTTGCAGCCTGCCTCATCCTACTCACAGTAGGTGGGGGAGAGCTCTAGCCTATATTTAAAATGTCCATACAGGTTGAGTTGACATAGCTGAGGGCAAGCTTTTCGTCTAGCTATCTTGGATCCCAGTTCAGTGAAGCTGTGACTGTGTGAGCTGAACAAGCCAACCTGGAACCCTGTGTAAGGGATGAAAGGGCAAGCCTGCACTAAAGCAACTTCACTGCTGGGACCCAAGCTAGCTCAGCAATGTAAGTTCAAGCTGCAATCACACCTTGCCCTTGCATACCCGTATTCCTAAAGAGCAAAGTGTTGCAACACCTAATTTGTATTCACAAACTCAAATGCGTGCACAGGTTCCCTATACAACACATGGGGAGACAGAGGTGCCTGAGAATGCGATCTACAATAGCCAATAGCAGGCAGTGTTAAGAGGGGTATGTCCTAAGACTTAAGTGCCTTGCTCTGCTTGCGTTTCACAGCCCTGAACCCTTTCCTGCAAGAAGAGTGGCAAAACAACTTTAATTCTATCCAAAATGCCTGGGAGTGGGAAGAAAGAGGCCTCCCCCCTAACCTTTAGCCTAAGAGTTAGTGTCCAGAAATGTGGGAGACCCAGTTCTCCCATCTGTCTCCCACTTCTCAGATGAGTGGTGTTAAGCTACAGAAATATTTTCACTCTAAATATGCAGAGCTTCAGAGCATGAAAGAAAACTACTCTATAGTCTGGTGGCCTGGGGCAGTCATCTGAAAAAACAGATGAATGTACAAGCTGAACCTCTCCCTGCTGGGGTCCTACGGAGGCATGGAAACTTAACATCTCACTCCTGACCAATACCATCTTTGTGGATTTCACCAGTGAACTGGAGACCTTTCACAAAACTAAGGGTCCTGCAGCCTCATCAACCACAGTACTATAGAAAATATCTACCAAACTCTCCCTAAAAAACAAATTTAGACTAAGGCTATGCTAAAGAATCCACTCTTGACAAAATCCTGGTAGAAAGGAGATCTCAATCTGTATTTTACCTTAAACAAGATGATTGGAGTCCAGGGGTAAGGGTAGGCAACTTCCTCCTATAGAAGCTGAAAGTAAAAATCCCCAGGTAAAACACACTTACTATGTAATAATGCTTAAAAATACATACAACAGAGGAGGACATTAATAATTCCATATTTCTTATTCCGAATTATACAAAACAGATCCCCCCTCACGCACAAAACACACAGCCCACCTGACAGCCTTTAATGAATTCCTTGATGAGGCTGTTTGGCCATGAATCTTGGCAACCCATCATTAGTATAAGTTAAAGGCTCATATCACTGATAAATGGCGATGCAAAGATTCTTGCTGCAGGTTGTTATATGCTCGGGATCAGCAACATTTGGCACGCAGCCCACCAGCATAAGCCCCCTGGGGGGGGGGGCTCCTGCTGGCTACGATTTGCTGCTGCAGGCCAATGGGGGCTGTGGGAAGAGGTGGCCAGCACATCCCTTGGCCCACGCCGCTTCCTGCAGCCCCCATTGACCCAGAACAGCCAAACCTGCAGACGCAGCAGGTAAACAAACTGGCCTGGGCCATCAGGGGGCTTACCCTGGTGGGATGCGTGCCAAACATTGCCAATCCCTGTTATATACCTAAATCAGGACAGCTTTATTAAATCAATCCAACTGCAGTATCATACCACTCAGAGGAACTTCTGGTAGCATAATTGCTAGGTCCTAGAGCCTCAAAGGTATTTAGGCACTGAACACCCATTGATTTCAATGGGAGTTAGGTGCCTTAATATACTTTGATCATTTGGGCCTAGCTGCTGAAATAGTCTTCAGTAGAGTTGCTTTAGATGAGCTTGTTAATGTAGTAAAACTAAATGGAATGCAGTATACTATATAGCTAATTAACAACTGAGGACAAAAAACCCACACCCTTTACTGCTATCCAACTACACTGCAAATATTCAAATCCATCACCTGCTCAGAATTCAGCCTGGAAGTACTTGCACTTTCTGAAGTACCAGGACTTCTCAAACTTTATAGTAGAGTGTTTCAGAGTAGCAGCCGTGTTAGAGTGTATTAGCAAAAAGAAAAGGAGTACTTTTCTTCCGATGAAGTGAGCTGTAGCTCACGAAAGCTTATGCTCAAATAAATTGGTTAGTCTCTAAGGTGCCACAAGTCCTCCTTTCCTTTTATAGTAGAGTGTGATACTGTTTATTTCCTCTAGGTGGGCAGCTATGCTGTATGAGTTTCTAATGAACCCACCCAGAGATAATACTGATGTCATGAGCCAAACAAAGAATGGCAATAGGTTTCACACAAATACACCCTATAGTGGAATAGAGTAATATGAGAGGTTAAAGAAGTGAACTTCAACCGACAATTATGTCTCACTCTCTAAAAAAAATTATCTTTAGACTCTACTGGTCATCCCCAAAGACTTTACAAAAATCAAAGCTGCCCCCACTGATCCATGTTGGCTGTTGGGAGGTGGGGGAGAAGCACAAAGGACACACACTCATATTTTGGTCAGGTATGTGATGCTTCTGGACTGGTACTTGTCATAGTTCAATGCAACTGCACCTGTAGTTGCCTGCAAGGCTCCCACCGCATAAAATTGAGATGAGATCATATTGTTTCTCCCCAAAGGGAAATTCTTAAACATATAAAAATTGTGCTTGTAAAGTGTCTCAGAAGGTCATCAAAATTAGATCACTGTAAGAACCAAACAGCCGTTTCATGAAGACTAGAAGTAATTTTTATTTAATTATATTTTTAAAAACTCGGGTTTCTGTTCATTGCTTGAGGGCTGTATACGTATATGTGTCTATTCACTCCATGGTGCACCAATAAAGCATTTGTCTTAGTAAAGTCTTACAAACTCAACATTTAAAAAGCTGAGACTATCATTATTCAAACGTACACATACTTAACGTTTAAAAATCAAAGGGAGAGCTGAAAGAGGGACTAATAGTGTGTGGCCAGAAGATACCAGGTCTTCCAGGCTGATTAAACTCATTGCTTTGTTTAGTACTGCAGCAACCCAGAGATGTCAGTCATGGAGCCCAGTGTGGTAGGTGCTCCACACACAGTAAGCAGATGACAGTTTCATTGATTTTACCTTCTCGTAATTCATCACCACACTGCTGAATCCAGCAAGGACCAGAAAGAAGCTATGAGCCTTTTGCAGGGATGGGCAAACTTTTTGGCCCGAGGGCCACATCAGGGTTATGAAACTGTATGGAGGGCTGGGTAGGGAAGGCTGTGCCTCCCCAAACAGTCTGGCCCCTGCCCCCCCCCCACTTCCTGCCCCCTGACTGCCCCCCTCAGAACTCCCCAACCCATCCAACCCCCCCCCCCCCCCGCTCCTTGTCCCCTGACCACCCCCTGCTGGGACCCCCGCCCCTAACCGCCCCACATCCAACCTCCCCAACTAGCTGTCCCCTTGCTCCCCTGACCCCTATCCACACCCCCGACAGGCCCCCCCGGGACTCCCATGCCTATCCAACTCCCTGTCCCCTGACTGCCCCCTGGGATCCCCTGCCCCTTATCCAATCTCCCTCCCCCCCAACTTACCATGCTGCTCAGAGCAGCAGGAGTTCACAGCCCCGCCACCCGACCAGAGCCAGCCACGTCGCCATGCTGCCCGGCAGGAGCGGAGGGCTAGCGTGCTGGCAGCCCAGCGAGCTGAGGCTGTGAGGGATGGGGGGCAGCAGGGGAGGGGCCGGGGGCTAGCCTCCACGGCCAGGAGCTCAAGGGCCAGGCAGGATGGTCCCGCGGGCCAGATGTGGCCCACGGGCCGTAGTTTACCCACCTCTGGCCTATCTAGTGGGTCGTATAGCTTGGATGCTTATATCCAGGTCTGGTCTGTCTTAATCTCATGTTTTGTAATCCTGTTTTCCCCATTACCAAAAACAATTAGATTCATATGAAAGCACTGCTGTATTCATACTCTACACATTATTGTAATAATGCTTGTGCAATGTATGCCTTGTGAGGTATCCTTCAAAAACTACCACCACACTGATCATTAATATTCTTGTGTAATGTATCTATGTATGAAATGCATATTAAGAGTTCTGAACATAATTTCCATTTATAACTACAATGTGTTTCTCAAAGACAGAGCACAAGCTGACAGCTCGAGCCAGCTGTCATCAAAACTGACTGGCACTAACCTTCAAGTGGCCATTCGTTGGCAACAAAGTGGGACAGGAACACATCAATGGGCATTTTCTTCTTTGGGCATGTCCACGCTGTACTGTGATGCTTTAATGATGGGCTGGGGAGCACATCTGAGACTGCTGAAAGACCAAGGTCTGTGGCTGGAGCAGGAGTCCTCCCTGCGTATCAGCGTGCAGGTGCTTGGAGCCATTCAGGTCTAGATCAGGGGCTTAGGTGTTCACATATTTACTGACAATACCACGACAACGTATCGTGAACAAGCAAGGAAGAGCACAGTCCAGGATGCTCTGCCAGGAGGCGCTCAGGTTGTGACAGATTAGCATGGGGGAGAGTTTCATTCTTATAGCCCATTGTTGTGTATTTGGTTGTCGTGGTAATAGAATCTTGTGTTGCTATGGCAACTGAGTTAGATTATATGGGGATAGCCCAGGCAGTTTTGGCTGTTTTTTGGTTAGTTCAGTGTGGGGCAATAAATGGCTGCTTTAAAGGTTTACAGCGCTCTGTCTCTCCAGTGATTTCTTCCTCAAACTGTTGCTCCCAAGGATATAACACTGACCACTTGCTCAGGGTTCAGAATCTATGTTTCCTCTAAGTTGCGCAGCTGCCTATTAAGCCCTGCACAGGGGCTCAGGGCTGCAGCAGAGAGAGACGCCCCACCCCGCTGGCCCCAGCGTGGACCTGCCATGGCCGCGGGAGAGGCGACATGGCCCTGATTTGCTGTGGCGAGAGAGGGCTGTGGAGAGTTCTCTCTCCCCCTCGCAGCCCCAGGGCAGCCAGCACCCCAAATCCCCAGCTCCACCCCAAAGCCCATGCCCCCTGCACCCCAACCCTCTGCCCCAACTCTGAGCTCCCTACCGCACCCCAAACTCCTCATCCCCCGCCCCTAGAGCCTGCACCCCCAGCCCAGAGCCCTCATCCCCCCCCACCACAACCCTCTGCCCTGCCGTTGTGCCCCCTCCTACACTCTGAACCCCTCGGCCCCACTCCCGCCACATGAATTTTGTTATGTGCACCAATATGAAGGTGATGTATCACACGTCACCTCTATATTGGTGCACATAACAAAATTCATTCCACACTTGGTAAAAAATTAGAGGGAACACTGTTCAGAATCACCTTGCCAACCATCTCAGCAGGAATTTTTCACTGAGTCACAAATGGTCTCTAAAGACAAGCATGCTCTGGACTATCTCCACAACTTGGGGGAATTCCAAAGATAGACCTCTTTGCTACAAGGAACAACAGGAAATGTCTCCTGTTCTGCTCTTCCCGGGCCTCGGTCCAAGTTCCCTGTCTGACGCTTTCCATCTCAGCTGGCAAGCGGCTCTCTTCTACACCTTTCCCCCGATCTCAATCATCCCACAGGTCATTCTCAAGCTGAAGGCAGATTGGGCCAAGCTCATCCTCATTGCCCAAGCGCAGCCAAGAGAGTGCTGTTCTTCGACGTTTGCACTGTCAGTTCAGCCTCCCATACCACTTCCTCTCCATCCCAACCTACTCACTCAGAATCATGGCCACACCTTGCACCCTGAGCTCAGTTCCCTGCATCTCGTGGCATGGCTGCTGCATGGCTGAATGAGGAGGAAGAGCAGTATTCGGCAGCTGTTCAGCAGGTTCTACTTAACAGCAGAAAGCCCCCTACCAGGCTGGCCTATTCAGCAAAATGGAAATGGTTTTCCATGCAGTCACTTCTCCTGCGGAATTCAACTGATGCTGGTTTCCACCCAGGACATTATGGAGTACCTTCTGCACCTTCAATTACCGGTACTTAGTTCATTGAAAGTGCATCTGGCAGCGATACTAGCATTTCATCCTCCTCAGGGAAGATCAGTCTTCTCCAATCCATAGTGGTAAGATTCTTAAAAAGGCTTCTTCATTTACAGCCTCCTGTCCAAGAATAGGTTCCTCTGTGGGACCTTAACATGGTCCTAGCAGCACTGATCGGATGCCCCCAGCATCTTGTCCCTTTTTGCTCGGGTCAGAAAACTGCTTTCCTGGCGATAACGTCCACAAGGAGAGTGTGCGTGTTGCATGGTCTAATCGCAGGGCTTCCTTATACACAATACTCCAAAGACAAGGTGACTTTACAACCATATCCAAAATTTTTGTTTAAAGTGGTTTCTCCATTTTATCTGAAATCGGTGATATACTTACTTGTATTCTTTTCTGGGCCACATTTATCTCCGGAGAAGCAGCGTCTCCATACATTAGACATCAGGTGATGTCTAGCCTTCTATCTGGACAGGACTAAACAATTTAGTGCTTCGCCCCGCCCGTGTGTGTCATATTCAGATTGTACGAAGGGCCAAGTGGTCTCTTCGCAGACACTCCCATGGTGGGTAACATCCTGTATCAAGATTGCATATGAAATAGCCTCCACTACACCCCCTCAGAGGGAGTGAGCTCACTTAACGAGAGCACAAGCAACATCAATAGCATTCAGCGATGTTTTCATATTGGACATTTGCAGGCTGCTACGTGATCTTCCATACATACATTTTTGACTCATTATGCCATTACCACATCTTCCAGGGTGGATGCAGCCTTCAGAAGGGCAGTCCTCCAATTCTTGCTTAGGTAGACTCTGAGCCCCAGCTTTTGGGGGTGGGTACTGCTTGTGAGTTACCTAAGTGGAATACATGGCTGCATCTGCTTGAAGAAGAAGAAACTGTTACTTACTGGGATCCAGACGTGTATTCCACAATTCACCCTCCATCCCTCTGAATCGGAGTCTCATCTTTGGACATTTGGTGTGAAAAACAGAGTGGTTGGAGCAGAAGTGCCACCTCCTCATATAGCCAGGTGAGGGGCTATGACCATGAGACATGAGTGCTGCCCCTCTATGGTTCCTGCAAGGCAAAATTCTCTGGCTCCAGTGCACTGGGCACACACATGCCTAAATGTAATACACAGCTGCATCTACTCGTGTGTGAAAAATCCACATCCCTGAGCAACGTAGTTATGCCGACCTAATGCCCTGTGTAGACAGTGCTATGTCAGCAGGAGAGCTGCTCCCACCGACATAGCTACTGCCTCTCCTGGAGGTGGTTCAACTATGCCAACGGATCCGGTGCACACAGGCCTAAGAGGAATACACGTCTGGATCACATCTCAAAGAACCACAGTTGCACTAAGTAATGATTTCTTAGCAAACAACAACATGGAACCTCTTTCACCACCAGACTCCAGGTCTCTGTCCTCACTGCTGGGATGAACTTTATCTGGGGTAACCCTCAAGAAAATGCATTTCAAAGGGTGACTGGACTATAAAAATGAGGAGCAAAAATACCCCCAACCTCTCTTTTTCGGCTAAAAAAAACAATTATTTCCCCTTGCTCACCAACAGATGTCAGCAGAGAGCCCCTTCACCTATGTAGTCTGTCCATCTGGAGCTCTCAAGCATATGTGGGCCAGCCCTTTGATTTTGGTGAGGGGAGAGCCTGACCCGAGAATTTGGCTGGCCATGTTGCTGGAAATATGTGGTAAGAATGTTACCTTGAACCAAGTCTAACATGTTAAATTTTAGCTACTAGGAAGTGTTGTATCTTTATTTTTCTTGTGGATATTTCTGACTTGAATACCTTATACTTATACTCATTTAGAATCTCTCTTTGTAGTTCAATAAACTTGTTTTATTTTTAATCTAAACTAACCCAGTGTTGGATTTAAACTAAGCTGTTTGGTTACTCTAGTTGAAGTAGAAAACTGTTGAATATTGACCCTTCACAGGGGCCAATGGACCTTTAATATCTGAACTACCCAGGAGGGGGATGAACAGCGCAGAACACATGTTTTGGGGAATGTTTGGGCCTGGGAGTGTGCTTGGGTCACTGTGCAAGTAATAACCAAGGCTGCAGAAAGCCAGAGAGTGGCTGGTGTTTGCTGACAGGCTGCTGTGTCAGAACTATTGGATCAGGGCTGCAGCTATACCCAGACACTCAGGGTGGGACCTGCGTGCTGTTAGGCTGTTTACGAACAGCCCAGAGCTTGGGAGCTACAACAGCAAAGCATTGTGAGGCACCCAAAGGTGCAGGGCAGCAGTGGCACAGCCCCTCACTGATCTGGATTGCACCCTGAAATGTGACAAACATTTCCAAATGATATGTTTAATTTTCCAGGTGTAGAACTTTTTTTAAAAAAAATGTTTATTCCTAAACATACTAAGGGTTTGATAAATCTGGTACTCGCTGTTTACTTGCACCCTTAGCTGGAGGGGGAAAAATGTAGGAAATTCCATATTTAAAAGACCTGATAATATTTGCATAGTTAGTTACTCAGAAGTTAGTAAATGCTGCCATTGGGGTTCCACATGCAACATTTAACCCTGTCCCCTTGTGCATCTGTATGATCTGTAATGTCACTGACTCAAGGCCTCTGTCCATAAGCCTGGGAAACTATATATCACCCAGATGCCCTTGAAAGGAACACTTCCCCATACAAGCACCGAGGCCATTGTATGAACAAAAGGGCACAGAATAAGCTTGGGGGAACCAATGAGACCTTTCAGTCTCCCATGGTGTCTAGACAACAGTTTTAAACGTAGTCCTCCTCTCACACTGTACGTGTCCAATCAGACCATATGTTTCTGAAATAGCCACTTTCCTCCCCTGCTGCAATGCCACTCACTGTTTTCCAGTGTTAGGAGACTCCAGACTTCAGGCAGACCCCCAAACAGAAGTGCTGCCTGGTCCTAGCCCAGCTGAAGTGATTACAGCTTTGATTGCTGGGTATGAGACCCACACCAGAGCTCAGCTACTACCCTCTGCAGATTCAGCAAAAGCTACCTCTTCACCATTACCCACCTCATGTTCATGAAAACACCTCTGTGCACTACTCAGGCAGAGAGCAGTAGCATATAGGATCAAATCTTTACCACTAGGAATACACTCCTATCACAAGGCAGGAACAAACTCACTACTACCCAACCATACCAGATTGTAGTTTTGGTCAAGGTGACCCCTCTCCCCCTGCACAGTTGATGCAGGTCTCATGCCCTTTCATTACACAATAGGGATAATAATGTTCTATTCCCCCAAACTTAAAAAGTTAACAGGATTTTGACCAAAATGCCCCAAATTGTCACATAACAGAAATGCAAATGAAGCCTCGCCCATTCAATTATTTCCCCTTGCTCACCAACAGATGTCAGCAGAGAGCCCCTTCACCTATGTAGTCTGTCCATCTGGAGCTCTCAAGCATATGTGGGCCACGCTTCTCCCTGTTCACCACCAGTTGTCAATAGTAAGCTCCCTGCTGTCTAAGGGGCTTCAGCCCACAGAATTTGCAGTGAGACTGTTAACTAAAAAGGGAAGGCAGTGCTGCTGATTGGTGAGAGAAGGTATATTAGTTCATAGTTGAAAGTACTATGTATCCTAATGTGAAATTACTTTAAAAATCTATCAGCAGGGATAGACTGGACTATTATAATGAAAACTGTAAATATACAAGAATAAAAATTGCAAGATGTTACTCATGCATCTCGGGTTGTAGAAAAACGACGACACTTCACCTGCAGTAGCATGTAATCATATAATTAAAGGCAATGTCCTCAGTTCATTGACACAAGGGGGAAGAGTGAGTGTAGTGTATGATCATAACTTTTACATTTGCTAACTTTTGAGTGTTTAACTGTGCAGCCTTAAAGCTCTTGTACCATTTTTGGAATAAAAGAAGGTTTAAAAGGAATAATAGTTCATGGTTCCCCCATCCAGGCTCTTAGGTTTATAGTTGTTTTATTCAAGGCCCTGATTCTTCTGGGGAACTTTAATCAGAGCAGGATTTCAAGGGCACATCCAAGCTCACTACTTACTGCCTTTCAGTTAAGTGCAACAGGTCACGAGGCTAATTTGAAAAAAAAAAAAAGACTATATAAACTACTAGGTGTTAGGATATAGATATTCAGGCCTGTCTGTAAAGGCCTATACTCTAAGAATTTAGGTGTATTCTTATCACTTGGCTAGTGATAGAGGTATAAAAGAAAGAATCAAAACCACTGTCTGCCAGTGTAAGGGCCTTCTCTTACTGTGACAGTTTGTGGCCCTGTGCTTAGGCTCAGGCCTTTGGCTAAGCAGCAGAGGCAGCCATAAGCTGGGAAGCGAACGGTCACATCCTCGCATTCCAAACTAGTCACATTGAAATAAGGTGCTATTGGGCTGTTAGGCACTATCAGGACAGGATTGTATTCCTATCACCTCCAGAGAAAGGGAAGTGCCTAGAAAATGTAAAAGGAAACTTAGTTTGATAGCATCCTGTCTGGCAAGAACTCACTTATCAATAGCTGGGATGTGAAATCCTCACTTCTGTATTGTTTTGTCATTATAGTTCCCACTTTGCTGTTGTTTGTCTGTATAATCTCTGTCTGGTTCTGTGATTGTTCCTGTCTGCTGTATAATTAATTTTGCTGGGTGTAAACTAATTGAGGTGGTGGGATATAATTGGTTACATAATCATGTTACAATATGTTAGGATTGGTTAGTTAAATTTCAGGAAAATGATTGGTTAAGGTATAGCTAAGCAGAACTCAAGTTTTACTATATAATCTGTAGTCAATGAGGAAGTGATGGGGTGGGGGTGGGGGTGTGAGAGTGAGATGGGAATGGGGGTAAGAAAATTGGAATCATGTTTTGCTAAAGGGGGAGATGGGAACAGGGAATGGGGGTAAGAAAATTGGAATCATGTTTTGCTAAAGGGGGAAATGGGAACAGGGAATGGGAGTAAGGAAGTTGGAATCATGTTTGGCTAAGGGCAGGAATGGGAACAGGGACACAGGTGTAAGGCTTTGTGGTGTCAGAGCTGGGAAGGAGGATACTAAGGAAGGAAACTGGAATCATGCTTGCTGGAAGTTCACCCCAATAAACATCGAATTGTTTGCACCTTTGGACTTCGGGTATTGTTGCTCTCTGTTCATGCGAGAAGGACCAGGGAAGTAAGTGGGTGAAGGAATAAGCCCCCTAACACTAGGCCTGTTCAACTCCAGGACAATATATCTAAAGAGGAAAATTAACATTGACATTAACACTGAACAAAATGTGGTTGTCTCCTAAAAACATGTTTTTCTTTTTCTCCCGACTCTACTTTCTGGTCTCACACTTGACAGAACACCCTGTAGGACTGAGGAATGCTAGAACTCCATTTATCCTCCCAAGAGGCTCCAAGTTTTATATCCGCAAACACAATCCCACCACATCCCTGGTTTCCAACTGATTTCTGCCTATCAGCTGAAACCCCAACACAACTGCACCCTACTGGGTTACCTTGACAACCACATGATGACATCCGCTAGAATGCAACGGCCTACAGATCTTCAGTCCATCACAAATATACTTTACATGCACTAGTGCTTGTTTCAATTCAGGCTGACTTTAAAGTTTGAAATCTTACTACAGTAGCAGCATCACTGCTATACGAGGTTGCTCGTAGCTGAGCTAATATAAGTAAGGCTAGAGAACTTCAAACATATTCCTGGTAAGTATTGCTGAAAACTTCTCTTTTTCTTAAAATTGTCATTATAACACACAGGAAAAGACAGTGATCCCAGACATGGGCTACACACTGGGCACCACTAATACGAACCACTTTGAGTCCTTAGATCTGACCCTTCCCACATGATCATTGTTTCTGGTCAAGTCCAAAACCTGAAGGAGGCCTTGTCAGGGTTAGAGTCTCCTTTAAAACACATTCCATGCACTGCGGCAGAGTAAAAACTTCTCCCTAGGCTTGACTACTCATAGGTGTGACCTTTAGACTGTTCATCTTAGTTCTCCCTACCCCTGATCAAGGTGGCTCTGAGCAGAGAGCTTCTCCCATGTCTCTACATCCTTAGTGGAGTGTAGCAAGCCAGATCTGCAATGGAGAGCCCACAAGACCCTGCATCAGTTATGACAGCTTTTGTTCAAAGCCCTGCATAGTCACAAGGACACACTGCTGTAAGAATTGATGTTACCCATCCTTGGCCTCAGGTCTGCGTATTTAGGAGGTGGAATGGGGAGAGGAGAGGAATCATTCCTTTGCCATGTTTTGTTGTTGCTGTTATTTTTAAAAGGTGGGGTGGAATGCAGGAAGAAGGCCCCATGGACACAGATTAGTGAGCAGAGACAGGTGGTGCTATAAAGGTACATGATAAGTTTTGGAGCCATCTGCTAAATTTGCATTGGTTACAGGTTCTGTAATTTAACACATGGCTCTTACCAGCACATTTGTGTGAGTGGAGATGTGTGCGCCTATATATTAACCGTGTGAGATATATGTGCAGGCATGCTTGAAAATATAGCAATTTGGGGAAGATCTCTTTCTAATCCCTCTTTATTAAATGAAGTACTCTACTAGAAAATATTTAAATAGTTGCCACTCCCCTCCCTCCCTTTTTTGGCCAAATGTTTGAAGAAGGGAGGGAGAGACCTTAGACACAAGACTAACACACAGTTTAATGTTTTTGATGCCTTAAAGGGCCTGGGGGGGGGGGGTTGTCCCAATAAGAACATATGCAAGCCGGTATTTCTAATGATTCTTGGTATTGCTGTCTTTCCTGGAGCTAATATGTGATTGTCACCTAAAAGGATATGTAGTCAAAGCAAATTCATGTTACAAAGCATTAAATATTGTATTATATTGGCAATAAAGGTGACTAAACTGGAATTTCAACAGACCAGGAGTTAAGAACATAAGAATGGCCATACTGGGTCAGACCAAAGGTCCATCCAGCTCAGTATACTATCTACCAACAGTGGCCAATGCCAGGTGCCCCAGAGGAAGTGAACCTAACAGGTAATGATCAAGTGACCTCTCTCCTGGCATCCATCTCCACCCTCTGACAAACAGAGGCTGGGGACACCATTCCTTACCCATCCTGGCTAATAGCTATTAATGGACTTAACCTCCATGAATTTACCAGGTTCTCTTTTAATTTACCAAGTTCTCTTCCTGTTCTAGTCCTAGCCTTCACAACCTCCTCAGGCAAGGAGTTCCACAGGCTGACTGTGCGCTGTGTAAAGAAGAACTTCCTTTTATTTGTTTTAAACCTGCTGCCCATTAATTTCATTTGGTGGCCCCTAGTTCTTATATTGTGGGAACAAGTAAATCACTTTTCCTTATTCACTTTCTCCACACCACTCATGATTTTCTATACCTCTATCATATCCCCCCTTAGTCTCCTCTTTTCCAAGCTGAAAAGTCCTAGCCTCTTTAATCTCTCCTCATATGGGACCTGTTCCAAACCCCTAATCATTTTAGTTGCCCTTCTCTGAACCTTTTCCAATGCCAGTCTATCTTTTTTGAGATGAGGAGACCACAACTGAGTTGATGCAATTTGCCAAACTTCTACTTTTAGTAACTCTTGCTTGGTACAAATTCCTGTGCAGAATAGCACTCCCTATAATGATTTCACTTTAAAACGTTTCCCCAGCTTTCTGATGCAGCACAAAAATGAGTACACTGAAAGGCAAATATCAGCTTATAAAATAAGACTATTTCTTAATCCTCCTTCTACGGAAAGAAGAAATGTTTGGGAAATAGAGTCAATTTTTCCACCTTTTATGCTAACCTGTTCAAGCTAAAAAAAGAAGTCTAGCACAGACCATCAGATTTTCACTAAAAGTCAGTGTTAGCATTTCTTTCCTAGCAGTTTACAGGACTCCAGTAGCTATTTTAATTAGAATTCAAATTCCAACGTGCTCACACTTTGAAATGAAAATAGCATGGAGTGCAATTTACTGTGTTTATAGCTGTGCAGTGACTCTGCAATAAAAAACACAAAGCTTCCTAGCCAGGATGGTTTCAGAGACTAATACTGAACACATCTTTCCTTAGGCTTCAATCTGGCAAAACAGTCAAGCCTGTGTGTAACTTTAAGCACATGAGCAGTCCCATTGCGTAAAGTTCTGCATGTGGTTAAGTGCTTTACTGCTGGGCCTTACGAATGATGGTGGTAATTTCCAAGTCTTTTTCAATGGGGGAAAGCAGTGTAATTGTTTGAATTAGTACTTAATCTTGGAACATGCAAAATCCCCAGGGTTAGAGGACTTTGGTAAAGAACAATAGCCTTACCAATGTTGTTGGATCTGCAGGTCAGAATCCACACAATGGCATCTGGGAAATTCCCTAATATAAGCAGTGACTGAACATTTAATCTGTTTAATGATAACCACATCATCTAACAAGAGATGGATGTCGCTGAGCCTTCTCAGTAGCTGCTGCAGCCATCAACAACATTCCCTATAGTTTGGCCTGCTGGAGCAGAGATTCTATCCTGATTCCCAACAGCCAAGAATATTCCTGGCTTGTCAGTTTCCACTGTTCTAGGCTGCTGACAATGTCAGCCCTAAGAGTAATAGACAAGCTCTTTGAAAGTCACATGCCCGTAGCTATTTGAAAAGCAAAGGCTTTAAAATAGCTGAGCAGTCATACTATAGAATCAAAGCTGCATAAGAGCATGTGACAACATGTGATCAACCAGCACTTCAAGCTCAGCCCAAATGATACGGGGGCCACTTATTTTTATAAACGACACCAAAAGATGCTTTTACATTTCTATTGCGCCTGTATTACTGGGGAGTCAGAGTGGAGCTGATCAAGAAATTAAAAAAATTTAAAAAGGTGTGTGTGAATTTTTTTGTGTAAAATGTTCCTGTTTTTTTGACCACCAGTGCAGGATCATGAGAAATCCTGTCTCCCAGTGCATAATCCTGATTCCCATTGCGTAACCAAAACCAGAGAGAAAGGGCAACTACAATTCTGCAGGCACTGAGCTGCCACATGCCGTAGTAACAGCTGGAAGGAAAGAAAAGAAAGAAAAGCTTTAGCTACAGTCCAGTAGAGCTCTCTCTGCTTTTAACCGTTAGGCTTTGTCTTCAATGAAAAAGCAGTGTGTTTTTACCCCAAGATAGCTATTTTGATGTGAAATGATAATGGAGACAAGGCACTTTAGAGGTTTTAACTTGAGGTAGCTTGTCACAGTCAACCTAAAGTGAGATTAGGGCTGACCTCTCCTAGCTACACATCGAGGAAAGAATTACTGTCCCTTGTCTCCACTAGGATTTTAAATAGAGATAACAAGTTGTGTTTTTACATTGATACAGCTGTGCAGTGAAGACATAGCCTTAAGTTGAAATAACTCGGCACAAAAAGAGAACTTGCTCAATACCAGACAACAACTGTTTCAAAATTAAACACAAAGACATACATTTCCTTCCAGGTGACAGCCATGTACACAGAGAATTTCATCACCTTTAAGTATCGTCTCTAATAACATTAGCTGTATTTTGAAGGATTTACTCATGGGGAAGACTGGAGACGTGGATCACAATGTACAAGGATGTGTTTTTCTGTGAAATGAGAGTCACACAATAACTCTCAGAATTTGAGCTCTCAAATATGCAACAATTGAGCAGTTCAAAAGAAACAGCTGAATCGCTTCAGATTTTCCATGGAGACTCTGCACAAATCTGTACTATTGTCCCTGTTGTTCATGGCCAATTCTCTTTTTGCCTTCATTATGACAAATACTCAAAGCAATTTGGCTTTTGTGTGAGATCCGGGAATATATTTTTGTACTTTTAAAAATAATGAACAAATCAAAGTTAAAAAGATGTTGAGTTTTGGACTACGGTTTAAGCAAAGGAACTCACTCAAAAGGAAAAGAATATCAAATTCAGATCACTGGTAAATTGCCATCAAGAAAAGAATCTTGTAGCAGAATTTCTACTTTCTTGTTGAATAGAAGGACATTCAGCTACATCAATGTAGGTAACTGGAATTGTGTTAGATCAAAACAGTGGGTGGGTGGGATTTTCAAAAATGCCAAAGTAACTTAGGCTCACAGCTCCCACTGAAAGGGTAGTGATCAATGGCTCCATGTCTAGTTGGCAGCCAGTATCAAGCAGAGTGCCCCAAGGGTCTGTCCTGGGGCCGGTTTTGTTCAATATCTTCATTAGTGATCTGGAGGATGGCATGGATTGCACCCTCAGCAAGTTTGCAGGTGACAGTAAACTGGGAGAAGTGGTAGATATGCTGGAAGGTAGGGATAGGATATAGAGGGACCTAGACAAATTAGAGGATTGGGCCAAAAGAAATCTGATGAGGTTCAACAAGGACAAGTGCAGAGTCCCATGCATTGCTACAGACTAAGGACCGAATGGCTAGGCAGCAGTTCTGCAGAAAAGGACCTGGGGGTTACAGTGGACGAGAAGCTGGATATGAGTCAACAGTGTGCCCTTGCTGCCAAGAAGGCTAATGGCATTTTGGGCTGGGCATATCAGCAGATCGAGGGACATGATCGTTCCCCTCTATTCGATATTGGTGCGGCCTCATCTGGAGTACTGTGTCCAGTTTTGGGCCCCACACTACAAGAAGGATGTGGATGTGTCCAGCGGAGGGCAACAAAAATGATTAGGGGACTGGAACACATGACTTATGAGGAGAGGCTGAGGGAACTGGGATTGTTTAGTCTGCAGACGAGAAGAATGAGGGGGGATTTGATAGCTGCTTTCAACTACCTGAAAGGGGGTTCCAAAGAGGATGGATTTAGACTGTTCTCAGTGGTAGCAGATGACAGAACAAGGAGTAATGGTCTCAAGTTGCAGTGGGGGAGGTTTAGGTTGGATATTAGGAAAAACTTTTTCACTAGGAGGGTGCTGAAGCACAGGAATGGGTTACCTAGGAAGGTGATGGAATCTCCTTCCTTTGAGGTTTTTAAAGTCAGGCTTGACAAAACCCTGGCTGGGATGATTTAGTTGGGGATTGGTCCTGCTTTGAGCAGGGGCTGGACTAGATGACCTCCTGAGGTCCCTTCCAAACCTGATATTCTATGAAAGTCACATGCATGTTAGTTACTTAGATGCTTGTGAAAATACCATCCATCATCAGTACCAGTACTGTGATAGTATGTCTTTTAACAGCTGCACCATAAGAGTGGTAACCAGAAATCTTGGATTCTGGTTCTACCCTAAAATCGGTTGTGCCTTTGTAAAATACATATATAATATTTAGCTGCCTAACTTTAGTTACTCAGGTTTCAAAATTTTACCTACAATTTGTGCTTCTTGGTATAAAACAATGCATGCCTACTGGTACATCATATTCTAACCTAATTCCTGTTTCCTTTGTTCTTATCTATACAATAATTCTCTCCAAAACAGAACTCACAACTCTTCATGCTTTATATTATATCATTTTTCTCTTGCTGCCATAACATACGTAAGACACAGGAGATATAAAACTTCTGCTTATCTCATTAAGGAAAAAATATTTTAAACTCACTAATAGTTAATGTTTGGATGCAAATAGAATAAAGTTTTCTGTGTATGGACATCAACCATACATTAATTGTATTCACTAGCCAAAGTTACTTTTCAAAAATGTTTCAGTCATGGCATGGGCTGGTAACAACGAGGAATTCACAGTACATGCTCATCTTTAACAAGACATTATCAGGCCCTGTTAAGGAATGTGGGAGTGTTTCATTGTGCCTTCATACTGAAGGTCAGTTCTTGTTTTTATCTGCTCAAATTTAATATTCTTTTAATTGTTATTATGGAGGCAAATCCTATTGACTCCACAGTTAAATTGTAAAACAGAGATTGTAGTCCTGTTTTATGTGAAAGTCCAGCCCTTGTCTGATTTGAAAACAGAGGGGACAGTTTCCTCCTCCATGCTACCTGGGCCCAGCAAGGGGGTCACTGAGAGCACAAGTGAGACAGCCTGCAGCAGCCCAGAGCTGGAATTATAGGTAAAGTCCTGGTCAGTCCTGGGCTGGAATATGCTCAGTGCAGGCCAGATCTTCAGCTAGATTTCTTCACTTGAATTTTTTAACATGGGCAAAACAATGAATTTTGTTCTTGGAAACAGCTGAACTGCTTTGGCTGAAATTTTCCAATAATAAATAAATGATCAGCCTAAAGCAGACACTCGACATTTTCAGCCCAAATGGTTAAAGATGGCAAAATTACAAGCAACTGAAAACAGGGTATTATAATAGAGCAGTGGTTCTCAGTCATGGCCCAATCAGCACACAGCTGTGGCCCATGTGACATCCTCAGGGCCATACAAATAGTATATACATTAAGAGCTGCATATGTGGCCAACACTAAATAGGTTGAGAACGCACTAGGCTAGATCCACAAGGGGGCTTAAGCACATTGCGACTTTATGGAATG
Organism: Lepidochelys olivacea; assembly: GCF_965140295.1. NCBI lineage: Eukaryota > Metazoa > Chordata > Testudines > Cheloniidae > Lepidochelys > Lepidochelys olivacea. The sequence goes on from NC_140411.1 coordinate 176,962,577, forward strand.
CTGAGTTAGGTGCCCAGGCCCCCTGTACAATGCATGGGGAGAGCTAGGTACCAAAGAATGGAGAAATACCTAGTTTGAACATTTTGCCAGTACTTAGGCCTGAACTAGGTACCAAGCAGTGACAGCATCAGGACTGCAGTCACTGTGTGCGTGCCCACCAAGAGAAATTTAGGTACCTTTGGCAGCACTTAATTTGTGCCAGGGCTGAGCCCCAGCACTTCTAGGCTTGGTAGTTCATAGCCCCAGCACCTCTGGTTTTGCTGCATCAGTTATCAATGTAAAGAAGATTGCTTGAGCCTCAGCACCTCTTTCATTACAAGATAAGCACTGACCTTTGGGACTTTACCATTGGAATCTGAGGCACCTCCAGGGTTAGGTGGGAGATGAGCAGGGGCTTTGAGGTATTCAAAACACCTTCATCTTGGACATAGGCACCTAAATCCATTTGTGGATCTAGCCCAAAGAAGCCAAATGGGGAGAAAATTGGGACTGGATCCTGAGGGTCGGGGGGATGGGGAAGGAAAACTGGGACTGGCTGGGCAAAGTGACTGGGAGCTGGGAAGGGAAACAGTAGAGACTGAGACTGGATAAGGAGCTAGAGATAGAGATTGGGACTGACTGGGTAAGGAGACTGGGACTAAGAACCAGCAGGGTGGGAGAAAGAGGTGAGGGGTGACTGATATAATGTGGAGCAGGTGTGCAAGTGGGAGAACTAGGAATGGCTGGGCAAAGAGACTGAAACAAGAGGCCATGAGGGTTGGGGACACAGATTGGATGAGAAGTTCAGGGAGGGATATGGAGGCTAGGAAGTAATGTGTATAAAAATGGGAGTGAACAGGTGGGAACTGGAGGCCTGGGTGGGGTAGAAAGAGACAAATCAGAAGAGAAGCCAGAAGGGGAAACTGAGACTGGCTAGGCAAGGAGACTGGAACTGGAATGAGAAGCCTGAGGAGTGCAGACTAGGACTGGCTAGGTGAGGAGAATGGGACTGGGATGAGGAAGTGGAGTGGAGAAGACACACGACTGGGACAAAGACAGGTTTGAGGGGATGGGAATAAAGGCATCAAGCTTGAGGTGAATAAAGAAAATTCTGTGCCAACTAGAGCATACACCCCTCCAGAATGGAACCAGAGTCTCACCATTCCTCCGCTGTCAGCATATATCTGTGAAACCCTCTGGCCAGTGTCCAATCCCCTTCGAGTGTTGGTCCACGTAGAGAATGACAACCTACTACTGCTATCAGTTACTCTGTTAGCTCAAGTGGAAGAAGTCTGTGGGCTTATGGTTCAAGCCCTGCTGATGACCCACGTGGGTATCAGTATTTTGGTGTACTGAGGACTGTGTTGGAATTGCAAGCTATCACTTTAAGGGAGAGGGGGGATCAGTTTTGTTTCTAGTCCTGCTTGCAAGGTAGGTGGCTCTGTAGTGAAGCACCTGGGATTAACAATCAGGTGGGATGAGTTGTGCTGCTGTTTTAGGGAGCAACCTGCTTTGTCTCTTTTTGTTTTGGAGTCCTTGGGTATTATTGATCTGAATTCCAAGAAATAAAGTAGAGTATGCTGCGACCTTCCAGCAAGAATACTCATGTTTTTAATCTAACTTCTTTTTATGTATGTCATGAACATAACAAATATGATGCCACATGATGGAATTCCTAGGCTTTTTTTTAAAACCAAGTAAATTACACACACACACACACACACGGCAGAGGGGCATTGCTGGCATATATTACGTTGGTAATGCCACTCTGCCATGTACATTGGCCAAACCAGACATTCTCTATGCAAAAGAATAAATGGACACAAATCTGACATCAGGAATCATAACATTCAAAAACCAGTAGGAGAACACTTCCATCTCTCTGGTCACTCAATAACAGACCTAAAAGTGGCAATTCTTCAACCAAAAAACTTCAAAAACAGACTCCAACGTGAAACTGCATAACTGGAATTTTCAAACTGGACACCATAAGATTAGGCCTGAATAAAGACTGGGAGTGGTTGGGTCATTACAAAACCTAAACCTAATTTCCCCAATACTAATTTCTCCCTACTGTTACTCACACCTTCTTGTCAACTGTCTGAAATGGGCCACTCTCGTTACCATTTCAAAAGTGATTTTTCCTCCCTTGGTATCCTGCTGTTAATTGATTTGTCTCGTTAGACTGACCTCCCACTTCCATCCTTTCATGTATTTATACCTGCTCCTGTATTTTCACTCCATGCATCTGATAAAGTGGGGTGTGGCCACAAAAGCTTAGGCCCAAATAAATTTGTTAGACTCTAAGGTGCCACAAGGAATCCTGGTTGTTTTTGCTGATACAGACTAACACCGCTACCCCCTCTGAAACCTATGAATATTTGTGCAACACTCAGCTACTAAAGTGGAGGAGCCCAGGAAGAAATTAATAATTCTGTCTTCAGAGAAGGGTTTGAATAAAGTGCAGTAAATAAGTTCTAGGGGTGCACATTGAACAATGAAGACAGAAATACTGAATAGCTACTCATTATGCAAGCCCCCTTTATTCCTGTGCTCTTCATGAAGCAGGGATCCTATGGAAAAAACAGGTGATCATGTTATTACAGACTGTGTCTTAAGGCATACGCACAAGGGAGCTGAATTTTGGTGAAGGCAACCTTAATTCAGGCATTTCCTAACTTTTAAGGACTTGACTTTACAACCTTAATATAGCTTTTTTGTGTGCAATACATTATTATGTCTCATAGACAGGGCATCTTTAACATTTTGCACTTAAACAGAAAAAAAGAACATATTTCTCCTAATTCATCCTACTCTTATCTCTGCTAAGGGAATGCTGATAGAACTGGCCAGATTCATCATCTGCCTCCATTACCTGATGCTCCCACTCTGGCATCTCTGCCTAAGCTGTGGGTACAATGGTGGGGGGCATCGTGGAGTTGTCATGGCTCCCTGATTCTCTGGGCCAGCCTGCAACAGCCTAGGGGCCGCTCTTACCTAGACCATGGGACCACACAACAACCTGGTCATTTCTGTAATGCACTGAGGTCAGGCTATGACCCCAATGCACCTCTCCCTACCCAACAATACCTCTAAGCAGAAGGCAGCAGGGGCAGAGATGGCAGTGACTATACACTCCCTGGGACACCCTCCCACTATGGGAAGCCCCAGATGGGATCATGTGGGAGATTCCTGCTCCTTTTGTACCATATCCACAGCTGATTGGTTTCACTGGCTTTAGCAATAAAGTGGTCAGAATAGGGCTGAGAACCTGACCTGATGTTTGGGTTCTGTTCCCAGATCTGTTACTGATTTCCAGCATGACCTCGTGCAAGTCACTTCCCAGTGCCCTCTCTGTGCTTGTTTCCTCATCTGAAAATTAGAAATAATGAGTTTTATTGTCACGCTTAATCCATTAACGTTTTTGAAGTGCTTTGAGATCCTCCAAGGGTGGGTGCTATGGAAGTATAAAATAGTATCATCATCTTTTATTCCTAAAGAGGATTAACCCAAAAATGTGGTCACTGCAAAGGCCTTCAGCATGAATTTTCTCGTTTCCTGATTATGAAATGAGAAACATTGGAGTATAGGGATAGGTACTTGAACATAAGCAGCTCCCTGCAGTTTACCCCCATACATTCTGAAATAGCTGGAATCCAATGGCAATCTTGTCCAGCGTCCACAGTTCAAAACAATCTCTTTAGTCTACAATGGAGAGCAAGTTCTGTGCCAGGTCACACATAACAGGATGAATGTTCACAGCTTTAAGAAAAGACACGTCCACTTCTGCTGATCTGTGGTTTGAAGTCCCTTTCCCCTTTTCTCAAGCTCCAGACGCTGTAAAGACTTAACTCAGACACATCTTTCCCCCAGAATTAGACTCCAACTAAACATTTTGCAAACAACAAACTTCATATCACTCCTATCCTGAGCTGCCTTTCTTTGAATCCAAACTCCCTTTTTATCCTATGGGAGACTGGGGACTAACAACACTGTCTTAAAATGTTAGTAAAAGACAAATAAAACCAACATTTTCAAGGCAATTACTGTAAACCTTCAATTTCCAGTTTAATCCCCCAAAGCTGTCATTGGGGTGTGCAGGAGGAGGGCCGCATAGCTGCTTTATTGCATCATTTTATTCCCTGTCCCTTGCTGACATCATAGTGAAACAATGGCTTAGTGCTGTGCCAGGGAGAGACATGAAGGCAGATCTCAAGTGTCAGGAAATGAAAGTGTAATTGAAAAGACATCCTTAGATTTGGAGTCTTCATGTGCATTTGGGACCTGATTCTCCTCTGGTTTACCTGAGTTTTACAAAAGTGAAGAAACTCCTGATATTCACAGTATAAGCAGGTGGATAACTAGGCTTCTGAACCTTTTAAATGTGTTACTTTATTCATTTAGGCTTCAGGAAAGCCTGCCTACTGTGAGCAAACCAGCAGCCAGACCAGGGCTGCTCACAACTGCACTGACTCATCCTGTAAACCAGTGGTTCCCAAACTTGTTCTGCCGAAAGCCCCTGTCGGGCTGGGCCGGTTTGTTTACCTGCCGCGCCCGCAGGTTTGGCCGATCGCAGCTCCCAGTGGCCATGGTTCGCTGCTCCAACCCAATGGGAGTTGCTGGAAGCGGCACGGGCCGAGGGACATACCGGCCACAACTTCCCTCAGCCCCCATTGGCCTGGAGCAGCGAACTGCAGCCACTGGAAGCCACGATCAGCCCAACCTGTGGATGCGGCAGGTAAACAAACCGGCCCAGCCCGCCAGGGGCTTTCCCTGCACAAGCGGCAGAACAAGTCTGGGAACCGCTGCTCTAAACAGAACCTGCAGTAACTCAGCCCTCAGGCACGTAAGCACGTGTAATTTTAAGTGTGTGCTCAAGTCCCATTGAAGTCAGTAGAGCTTAAGCGTATGCTTAAAATTATAAGTACATCCTGATGTGCTTTCCTGCTTAAGGATGAACTGATGCACATGTTTATGTGTTTTCTTGACCTGGAGCCTTAATGACTCCGGAGCTGTGCATGACAGAAGCAAAGAACGCCTTCTGCACCATCCATCTGACACATTCCTGCAATTATCAGAATGGTGAGGAAAGACCATGGAAAGTATAAAGCGCTGGCTGTGAATATCGTAGAGAGGGGGAAGACTTATTTAATGTTCTTTAAGAATAAAGCACTTGATCCTGTGTGAAGTGAATGAGAGACAGGAACCCTCAGCCCCTTGCCAGAGGTGTTTAGCTTCTCACAGAGTTGGGCCTAGTTTTATTTCACACAGCACTTTTACTCCTCTCTGGGACCTCTCTAGAGGCACAATCTTGAGATACACAAAGCATCTACAACCTCCAGTGAAGTCAATGGGAGTTGTGGGTGCTCAGCACCAAATATATATCTGATCACACACAATTGTGAATAAGTCGGTCCCTACTTTCTGTCATAACAGGACCTGATAATCCCTCTCCCAACAACTAATTTAATGCTCCTGAATGCCAACAGAGGAAGGGATCACACTCAAGTCAACTTAGGTCCCAAATTTAGGTTTTGTTAAAACACATTTGAAGGGATATGTTTCCAAGATTGCAGTTTTCAGTAACAAACATTTATGGCCTGATCATGCACCGGGAGCCTCTTGCATAGTTACCTGCACTCATGCAAAATTCTGCTGAAGGCACAAGTCTGATGTGTGTGGCTCCCAAGACAAGATCAAAGCCTTAATTTTCAAGAATAAACATTACCCTCTGGGTGGTTATTCTGTTAATGATTTGTTTAGTGCCAGCGATGTGCTGTGGAGTGTGCAATACACAATATTAAAGACAGTCTGTGCCCTGGGAACAATCTAAAGGACAAACAGGACAGGACACACTGGGAAATCTAGACGAGAGGACAGATGATTTAGAGAGTGGGTTTAACTAGTGCACCTCCACATTTAGAGCAGGATTTCATTACGGATCTGAATCTATATTTCTTGTGTGTTCAAAACTCTGCTGAAGTCACAGAAGTTTTGACTGTGCAAGGAATGCAGGATGAGGACCAATGGTTCTAGAGGACTGGAAAGCTTGCAGTTTGTACAACATTATGTATTTATGCCATAGTAAATAGGTTAAAATAATAACTGCCCAGACTTGCTTCTTCTACTCATCCCTATATTTTTATTAGAAGAGATCTAGCATACAATTTGATTTCACATTTCCAAACATTCCTCTGAGAAGAAAGAGTGGGGGTAGGGCGAGGGCCTGCACTGAGAATTCTTCGCTGAAGTCAAAGGGACTGCAGAAATGAATAAAGTTACACTCCTGTGCATTTGCTGTACCAGGCCTCCCCATCTACTGGAAACCTGCAGAGCCAATACATGGCTTAAAGGACATAAGCCATCAAATATAAAAATATCACATTCACAGACTCTCCCCAAGCTCTTTTTAGGCAAAGAAAAACAAAACAAGAAGTCTGCATACTTCCATGTTCAGCAAATATAAATATTATGTCAATTTAAAACTAAGCCTTGAGGTATGGACATGAATTCTTCTAGTTTAAGCAACCCTTCAGTGACCTGGATGTTTAAATGGAGCATCTGAAGTCTAAAAAGGATGGCTACTTCTGTGCATTTAAGCAACATTTGGTTAGTGTGCCACATGCCATTTGGTGGAGAGTAGAAGAAATATCAGTTGGACTTAGCAATCCCCATAGAACTCCTGATCTTTATACACCCTCAAAATCAGTGAGAAGTGCACTGGTCCATAGCGCCACATTCTGACCGCCCAGCCAATGCTGGGTAGCATCTCACACCAAGGGTACAGCTATTGACTCCTGTGGAACCAACCACCTGTGAAGTCAGGTGCTATTCAATGAAATGGTATCAGAATATGGCCCTTATTAGCTTCCTTATTCTTTATCCAATAAAATAGTTTATCCCCAATTTATCTCCATTGTACCCATTTTCAAAACTATCTTGACAATTATCCTTGAAGCAACACTATGTACAATTAAAAGGATTTGATTAAGTCTTATATTTTTTCCACTGTTATGAACGGTTGACGTTTCAATACATTATTTTCCTCTTGGTATCTGAAGGAGGACAATTCAATACTCACAATTAGAATAAATATAATAAAGACCAAATCCAATTATAACTACTGCACAAACTGCCAATTTGACATTTACACGAGAAGAAGGTAAGCACTGCTCTTTGTATGTTTCCCTTTGATATATTTGCCATTTAGCCATTAATATTTAATAGAGCAAAAGCCCTCTCTGGTGGTAGACTTCAGTAACTACAATTTTATTTTATTTTAGTTTACTTTATGGGATTTTTGATTTTAAGCAGTAGAGTTGTAAATTCATGCTGTAACCAACTAAAAATATTTTATAAAAGATCACCATAAGTTATTATTATTGACTGGTTCATAACAGATATTAAGCACTAAAATATGTTGGAGCATGGCTTTCAGAAACTCTCTCACACCTTTAAAGAAATAGGATTTCCACAGTAATGCCACATGCATTGTTCCTTAATACAATAATATATCATTCTTCCCTATTTTCTTCTATGGGATGATGCTTGGAGCAAAAAAGTGCTAAAGACCAAAGAGTACTTGGATTTTCTTCACAAAATATAGAGTTCAGAGAGCTACCAAATTAGGCCCTTCCAACTGAGTTTGCTAATTCATCCATAGACCTGGTTGCCATAGCCACATAGCTAGCTAATACAGGTAAAGATCTGGAGGCTGAGCCTCAGCTGGAGTAAATTGTCATCATTCCATTGATTTCAATGGATCCATGGCAGTTTACCCTGGTAGTGTATAATAGTAACATGAAAGTTAGTAATCATGTGCAAGAAAATATATCTTCCCTTCCTTCCATGTATTATAAATATTTACTTTCTTACCATCTGCTTTACCTACCTGAAAAGGTTTGGGAAGGTCACAAATGCATGATGCTAAAAAAAAACCCCTTGGGCTAGATCCACAAAGGGGTTTAGGTGTCTACTTACCACTTTAGGCACTTAAATCCAAAATTTAGACCCTCAAAGCTCCTACTCAGCTGCTGCCTAACCCCGAAAGCAGCTAAGTTTCTGCCAGTGGCCATGTGCAAAGAGACTTAAGTCTTGGTGCCACAGAGCAGCCTGGTACCTAGCTCATGCCTAAGCCTCAGTGGAATCTTCAGACTAGGTGTTCCCAAGCCTAGCTTGCAGGTGGCAGTTCCCTTATCCCCAATAATCCAGTGTTAGAGTACTCACCCAGGATACGGGGGACCCAGGCTCAAACCCCCATTCTGCCCAAGAGGAACAAGGATTTGAACCCAGGGCTCCCATCTCCTAGGTGAGCATCCTAGGCTATGGGGTATTCTGGGGTGGGTCTCTCCTGTTGAATATGTTCCACTGTATATAAAATACTCATTGGTCCAAAGAGAAAATGACAATAGCCGAGTGGTTAGCACACTCTCTGGGAGACCCAGGTTCCAGTCCCTGCTCCAAATCAGGCAGAGTGGGGATCTGAACCTTACTTGGTCTCCCACACTCCAGGTTAGCAGTCTAACCACTTGGGGATTGTGAGGGGGCACATCATCATCACCACTTCTGCCTCAATTTTTCCACGAGAAAGGGCTGACCTGGCTTAGACACCTAACTCCAGGAGAGGGTTCATGGCTGTGAATCCTAAGTAAAGATAGGCACCTAACTCTCTGAGATGGGCAAGGCCCAAGCCACACTTCTCTCCTCAGCATTTCCTGTTGGCTAGCTTAGGCAGCTCCCTGCCCAGCATGCAGGCTTCTATGATCCTTTTCTTAGGCACTTATCTTTCCCCATATATTGTATAGGGAACCTGGACACTTATCTCATGGCTGTGAATTCCACTAAGCAGCATGGTGCCTAAACTTTAGGCATTGCAACACTCAGCCCAAGTCCTTTTGTGGATCAGCCCCTTTTCCCTAACCCACAACCCAAGCCATGGAACATCAATATTGTCCCCTCACGTGTATATAAATGCATTTTTGTTGACTACTATACTATTACATCTGACCCCTCTCAGGAGACATGCTATGTATACTGTGACCATTTCAAGAAAAGAACATTTGTTTTATGAAAGTTCAGGTGTGAGTATGTATATCTTCCCACCTGTCATGTACACACAAAGCGCATGGCTGGCTGGCTCATTTGGAAACCAAATCTGTGAATAACACAGTTTTTATTCTAGCTCTGGAATTCACCTTTAATATGTAGTAATGGTGTCCTGGGACTTCGGGGCTCCCTAAATATCTGTGGCCTTGAGGTCCCATAGTCCTTTTATCAGGACCTGCCAACACATTTTCTGGTGTCTGTGTCTTTTAGACACAGCTCCTTCTGTGTCCAAAAGAGATAAAATCTGGTGTTCATATTATGGTTCTGTTTTACATTCTTGACAAATATATTACCGATTCCCCCAACCCTCCCCGCAGAAGCAAACTGGCGGACATCAACACCACACAGCATTTATGTTATAGAGAGAGAATGAAAATAGATATTTATATCATGTACCGTGAAAACACATCTCAACATTGCATCAGAGACACAAATTAGTGTTAGGGCACTGGTAAAGGTTGCAAAAAAGGAGTGATGTAATACCTACCATGTGGCACGTTATAATCAATTATTTTTTAAATGACCTCTCTAGCTGATTTTAATGCATTTTGCTAAACTTGACCTCATTCCATCTAAGCAATTTGGAGGTCTAAATCTCCCTGTCACTTTTCATATTACCGTATTCATTGCTGGAAAGAGTGTCTCACCTAGGACAGCACACATAGAGAAACATTTTTTTGCCTATTTCAATAATAGCCTTAAACTTGACTATGTACTTTTCTTCCTCTTATATAATATTAACCTCCTGCAGAGCCCAAATAATAGGTCCTAGCTGGGGATATCAGAAAGAGAGATTTGGATGGAACATAGAATCTTTGGATGGGACTGAATCAAAGGATAATTATTTTCATCTACAATCAACTGCATTTTAACTGAACTTGGGACTAAGCTTCAAACAAGTTCATTCATGTTCCAGTTGAACTCAGTGGCAAGTATCATTAATTTTAAAAGGAACAGGTCTGTATTCAAGCTTGCCAACAATGTGGGGATGCCTGTACCCAACATTTTGAGTCAACCCATTTTAGAGGGAGGCCAGCAGAGAAGTTTAGATCTGGACTTCACTACGTTTAAGGATGTTTGGTTCCAGGGGTTTAATTCTTGCCCATCTCCAAGTTTCATCATTGCTGCCCAAATTCAGCTTCCAGCCCACTGGCTGCAAAAGTTAAAACTTCCACTGGAGCCTGCCTTCCTTCCACCCCAAAGCTTTAATTGATTCCAGTACCAACAATGACCACAAATTGCCACACTTTCAAAGTAGAGTATGAAAGCGAGATCTTTAATTCCTTGTTACACAAGCCACCTGGACCTTAGCTCTGGGTGCTTAGCACTAAGTGGCACCAGCACTCACCTGTACACTCCCTAAAGAGGTGGAAAATGTGTGGAGTTTTGGCTTCATCTGGTCACCTGCCATATTTACTATTCTTTCCATCAGACCCACCTCCGAGTGCCTATCCCTGCTGCAGGAAGCTACAGTGCTGACAGCAACCTTGGAGATTCCTGCAGTCCGAGGAGGTTTGTGGAGGTGGGTCCAATCTCCCTCTGCTGCTGGGAGAGCCCCAACCAGGGGCTTCTAGCTGTGAGTCCCCACCAGGTTGGGGAGGGACAGGACTGGTCCTTCCCATGCATGGCTGCTCCGGGGGTGGGGAATCAGACTCACCTCCAGGTATCTTTTGGGTTGGGACCCCACAGTTACAACACTATGAAATTTCAGATGTAAACATCTGAAAATGTGCAACTGACCAATTTAAAAACCCTCTGGCTGTGAAATTGATCAAAATGGACCCTGAATTTGGTAAGGCCCTAGGCATGATATGAAAGGTGTTAGACAGGTAAAACTAACATACCTTTCATATATGGATATATAGTGTTTCTAACCCCCAGCCACACTAACACTGCCATATGCTTTCCAAAAGAAAAAGATTTATTTAGCAATCTGCACTGCCAGTATTACGGTAACAAAACTCCTCTTCAAATACAGATAAAACATAAATAACTCACAGCGAGAGCTCCAATGTAACTGTATACTGGCCAGAGACATATGAGTGACTCTGATTTTCTTTACACCATCTGATACAAGACAATGTAAACTGTAATGGCCGTTCAATGCAGTAACTTCCAAACCTCAGATGTGTTTAAAAAAGCATACAAAACTAATATAAAACCAAATCACAAATACCACTTACATTTAAAGAAATGATACGAGTCAGAATTACAAATTGAGGACAAGATGGTGAGGGAAGAAATATTTTCAGGTTTCAGAGGAAGTTTTAAGTCATGGATAGGTAAATATGAATGGGTGGGTGTACAGCACTTTTGCACAACGGGAAGATGATCCATGACAGGGATGCCTAGGTGGTGCCATAATAAATAACAATAATAGGCATTTTTAAGAAGTCCATTAACATTTTCTTTCCCACCGTCTATAAATCCTTGACTTTCATAAACAGCCTCCTAGAGACCCTCCAGGAGCATGATGAATTTCCCAGTCTACAGAAGTGGACATTTTTCACATTGCTCCTGAGGACAGCTTCAGAATCCGAAAAACATTGATCCCCCTAGGGGGCCCCAGCACTCATCACTCACAGCGTTCATAATGAAGCAACAGTTTTCATTCTCAACTACATCCTGATATCGGAGATGAATTCTTTAGATTTGGATTGCTTTGTTGTTCAGTTCTACTTGATTAAATGAGACCCCTCCACAAAACCAATACTGTGTTGAGTTCATGTCTTTGCTTCCTTTAATTCAGAATCTATTTTTACCTAAGAACTGTATCTGTGCAGACATTAAAAACAAATTAACTGTGATTCTAAATGAGATTTCCTATTGCAGTAAGTATTTGTCCTAATTTAAGAAGGGTTTCTGTTTCCAATACTTATTATGATAGCGAGGAAATAAATGAGGAAAATAACAAATTGGCATGAGCCAATTCTCCTTTTTGACTGGCTTCTGGATATTCTTAGTCGTAGCATTATTCCATCATGTAATTGGCTAAGGAGCACTCCTAACCAGGCAATCATCAGGTATCCCTGCACAAGTCCTGAGTCATTAGCCATATGACCCTCCTTTCACAGAAACAACAACATTTCAAAAGTGAAACTATACAAGAGCAGAGCCACATTCCTTGGTCGGCATCTCAGACCTTTGAGATGGGCAGGTATCCTAGCTACTACATGCTTATTGACCACCACATTACTGTTCCTCTCTTCAGCTGGAAAACTCCTTTTGTTTTGGCAAGGTTAATTACACAAGAATGTAAGGCATTCCACTACCACATTTTCACAACTTGAAGCGTTGTGAAAATCCCAGCAAGCACATAGGCCTATCCGGCACCTAAAATGACCTGCTCTAGAAGCCTTCCCCTTCCCCACTTCCATCAGTCCCTGACTCTTGATGTTCCATGACCAAAAGTTGTACAGCCTCCCACTCTGCAGCACTCTTCATGCTTGGGACTCTCAGGGAGACATAATTACAAAGGGAGGACAAAATTGAAAGATCTGCTGTGCTAGGAGACTGTGGTATCCTTGTGACAAAGATACTTGGCCACTAGGAAATGAAACGAGAACACTCAACTCATTTCACATAGGCCCCAAAGCAGCCATCTGTCAGTAATAACATATGGTCGTCATTAATTTGGGCGGAATTCAAACTGACAACTGATGGACTAAAGACTAGTAAATTACCAATCCTCTGAGCTGTCTGGTCCCCCAGTTCTTACTTGCTTACAGACATTTTTGTAAATTTTATTTTCAGGGACTCATGCACTAGAACATTGCGAATGTGTAGCTTGCAAACAATTCAGGTGAAAGCTGAAATCCCAGCGGAATAACTGTTTCCATTGAATAAAGATTCCCAGGAATATATTTATGCGGATAAGTAGTTCTGGGGAAAAATTAAACTTATATGATGGAGCTAAACTCGCGGAACATTTCCATTTATTATTTACATACAGGGCATCCTGTTTGCAAAATTAGTAATGTTCAACCGTTGAATAATCTTTCAGATTAGTCCCAAGTACTTTGTGAGGAGTTCTGTACTGAGTGTCTCATACCCTAGAAGAGTTTGTTAAAATATGGAATATATTACTTCTGATTCATAAAAGAGAAATATTTTAAACCATATTTATCATGATTTCCTCTCTTCCCTTCACAGTAAATAGATATATTAGAAAAATCATATGTACACAAATGCAAATCTTGTTCCATACTATAAATTTTCACTGGACCCAAATAAGATACAACAGTCTCAAATGCCATTGTTTGACTGAATTTGTACTAATTATCAAGTTACATCAGCATCCTTGGAAAAATATTAAAATGATCAAAATGGGAAAAGACTTCAATTTTGTCCAGCATTAGACATTCCATTAGATACTTCCAGTTTAACAAGTAATGGTTTGACACCAATATAGTCAGGACTCTCCAATCTGTCACTACTAATATACAATCATTACAGGCTTTTACATTATACAATGCTTCAGGGAGTAGATATTTGAATATTATACATAAAGAAATCAAATATAAAATGTGTCAGCATTTTAATACTTTCTGTACGCTATATGCCTTTATAAGAGTTTTATTTTTATATTTAAGGATATTATGAGGAGTAATTTTAACACAAATAGTCAGATGGTCCATCACAATTGCTGCAATATTCAGCCCAGTGAGTGGGACCTATCTTAATTGGCTTTAATTAATCACATTTCTTTGATGCTTCAGATTTCTGAGCATTACAGCATTTTTCCTGCAGGCCTTTCTTCAGTGATTTATTCTTGAAACATAAACCTTCCTGAAAATGCACATGAATCATCTCACACAGGGAAAAGCCTAACTCTTATTCATAAATGATCCTCTTCTACATGAAAGAGCAATGCAAAACAAATACATCTGGAACACGCAAAGGATGAGCATCAATCTGCACAATCTTGCTGCAAAATATTGTATTACTGTGCCTACATTTCCCAGTGTACTTGTGGGGTGTGGAAATCTGGAAAGATCTGCTGACACCCCAAAAGGCTGTCTAGCCCAGACATTTTATCACAATATGATAGTACAAGTATTAGCTCTATATAGTGCTTTTCATCCATAGATTTCAAAGCACTTTACAAAGGATAGTCAATATAATCTTGGGTCAAATCCCACTGGTCTTACTCTCCCAAGGAAATTAATTGAAATTAATGAGACTACTTGTGTGAGTAAAGTGAGTAGAAATCAGTCCCTCACAGTGTGTACTTTCAGGTTAAATCTGCTAATATAGCCTATTGGTAGTAGCTTTTCTACTAGCAAAACTAATGCCCATGAGATTAGCTACTTGCAATTTCTCTCTTTCTCCAGCTGCCAGACAAGAAGTCTGGTTAGTGTAGTCAAACAGGCATTTCTTACACTAAACTTACCACGAGAATGCATTCAAATCACTACGGTCCTAGTCTGTTTCCTCCCCACCCAATGCATACACAGAGATCTGCATCCAGAGGGAACCGTCTGCACACATCTGCCAGTGCTACACAATTTCTGCAGGGTTCAGGGTCACCAAAGTGGGAGGCAGGGAAGACTGGCCAGGCTAAAAGAAGAGCCAGGGATTGTACATCGTCTCCCTCTCCACCCCACAGAGATGTCCCGAAGAAGACAATTGAGCCCCAAGATGTATCTTTTCCACAAAGCCTTGCCACAGGAAAACAAAGGGCAGTTGTCATCTGGGAGAGTCCTTAGCAGCACAGCTCTGATGGAAGTGTACTGCCAGGGAGCCAGGTAATCTGCTAGGGGCCAGAACCCCTACAGAGACAGTGTCTCCACACAGATGGCCCTGCATCCTTCAGATTTACCAGAGTTTAGAATAGCTCCACCAGAGGCCTTTTCTGCAGTGGGGAGAGCATCCCTGGATGGGATGATAGGGACCCATGAGGGACTCATCACAGATTTCCTTCCACTGAATCTTCTCCTGTGGCAAGGGATATATGTACATATATTTCCATAGTACTCCCCCAAAAGCATACATGTTTTAGTGGTGTTCTGTATTGCATTAATAACCAGTGGAGGGAGTGTGGTTAATATGAGTGTTGTTTTGTGGGAGGAAATAACCCAGGTCAAATTTCTGGAAACCAGTGTCTCTTCTGCTTCCTTGACTTTTAATATGGGTTTCATGCAATTACGCTTTTATAGGCAGCAACTGCAGATGAACTTAACAGAGGAATTTATCCATATGGCAGAAAAAAATTCAAAATTAGAAATAAGGCATAATATTTTAACAGTGAGGGTGATTAACTGGTGGCACAAACTGCCAAGAGAAGTGATGGATTGTCCATCTCTTGATATCTTCAAATGAAGAGTGGATGTCTTTCCGGAAGGTATGCTGTAGTCAAACGTAAGTTCTTAGGCTCAATACAAAAGTAACTACTGGATGAAATTTTATGATCTGTGTTCTAAGGAGATCAGACTATATAACCTAACAATATCTTCTAGCTTAAAAAAAAAAAAAAAAAAAAAATCTATGGATCCATGAATACAGCTTGTTACAACCTGGCCCAGTGTCCCTCTGGACGGTCACCAGTCTGTTGGAAGACAACCCAAACACATGCTTCTAAGCCACCTGGGTCTGGTCAGCGTCTAGTCACTCTTCTACCTCTGGATTTCTAGCGTGCACTTCCAGGCTCAGCCCTCTTGTCTGAGCCATTCATGGGGCATAGGGTTCTGCAGTCCAGCCACCCCAGAGCTCCCGAGCCCCTCAGTGGCTCTTGCTCTTCCACAAATCCACTTAGGCTCTGGCCATCCTGGGATTCTAGTTTAAACCCTGCAGGGATAATGTGGCAGGATGGCATTGGCAAGGGATACAGGCTTAGTAAAGGAATTTCTTAACCACAGAAATTTTACTCTTAAAAAAACATGAGAGTTACAGACCTTTGCAAAGTAACAAAAGCCCTGTGATGCTCCCTGCCTCTAGTCTGATCTCACCCCTTCTGTGAGTCCTGCCTGGATAAGTCGGTCAGTGCTTCAAGCTACACAGGGTCCCTCCTGCCTCCTCATTTTCTCCTGGCCAGTGATCACGCCTGCGGCAATGGACAGAAGCCTTTTTCTTAAAAGCAGTCTGTGTTGCCTCTTTTTGCCATGTGCTCTACTGACATGCTTGTCCCTTTCCCCCTTGGGATTCCTGTGTAGAGTCCATTGGGATGGGCCAGTAGTTAAGAGATAATGAGAGTCAATGGCCCTAAGTTGTTGTCTTGATGGCTTCTCAGAGATCACCCTTCAAAAAGGGATCAAGCACATTTCTTGTGAAAGGTAGCTGATGGGAGTACAACATTAACTTGCCATGGGCAACTTTAGATATGAGTTCAGCACATAATACAAAAAGGACACCTAATCCAAAATGGAGGTTGCAATACAAAATGGAGGTCACAATTTGACACAGACATAGCCCATTCTGTCACAGAGCTTTATTTGGACAGGTTAGCTTACCCTTCCACTACCTCCTTTGGCATAGTTGTTTAGCCTAAGCTTCCTGAACTCTGTGTATCTTTTGGTTTATTGGTAAATGGTTGGGTTTAATACTGATTTAAGTGTACATTTATTGTCTCGTAAGACGAGTCACAAAACTGGTGCATGCATCATAGCATCTTTTACTAAAACAGATTACACACAACTTCCAACTAATTTTCCCAGTCTAATAGAGTTCATCACAGTAATAAAGTGCAACTCTATACTGACCAATATAAAGTATTATATTTTGGTACTGTTTGCAAGACTGAGTAAATAACAGGGTTAAAGGAAAAAAATCGAAGTTTGTGTGAACTGAAACAAAAGGTCATTCTTATTATTTGGTGTGGCTTTCATTCTGTGACATAGAAACAATATAAAAATATTCAAACATATAAAACATGCTGCAAACCACAATTCCAACAATAAATATCAGACACCAGATACAATTTTCAGAAGTGCCTATGACTCAAAGCCTCAAAAGTATTTGAGTGCCCAACTCCCAGATACCCGAATACCTTTCAGGATCTGAGCCTAGTGAGTGTATAGTTCCCCCAAACTGATAAAAATCCTTTCTTCAATAATTGAGGAGTCTCTCTTTTTACACATCCTAAGAACTCTAAAATGTAAGAGTGAATAATTATCATTTACTGATTTATATTGTGCCAATTCCATGCTATGTGTTGCATTGCTCTTCACACAAATGCAAGGAGAGCTTGTGTTCAGCAAATATGTTGTTTTATTTTAACGTTTCATCCCTATACCAATGCAGAACTAGCCTGAAGCTCTCCATT
The DNA here is from genome assembly GCF_965140295.1 of Lepidochelys olivacea. NCBI lineage: Eukaryota > Metazoa > Chordata > Testudines > Cheloniidae > Lepidochelys > Lepidochelys olivacea. The sequence continues at coordinate 176,979,921 of NC_140411.1, forward strand.
TTGCTCAGCAGTCACTGAGCCCTGCAACTATGGGAAGGGTGTCCATTTGAATTCTCCAGCCACCTGCCACATCCTTACTTAACAATAGCAAATCTTCCGCAGAAGTGTTGTTTTTTTGTTTTGTTTTGTTTTTTGTTTTTTTAACAAAAAGGGTCCTTGCACGAGAAAGTTTACATTGTAAGGCCCTGGTCCTGCAAGTACTTTAGAAGAAGCAGATGCCTGCACCACCATGGAGTCAGTCTCATTTAAGTCAAAGGAGCTACATATAGGCACAAGAGTCCACCTGCAGAGAGCAACTTGAAACACAAGAAGTCGTCAAGCAATGAGGTCAGGGGTGGGCAAACTATGGCCTGCAGGCCAGATCCAGCCCCTCAGGGCTTTGGATCCGGCCCACGGATTTGCCACCCTGTGGCACCGTGGGCCCCGCGCTGCTCCAGAAAGCGGCCAGCACCATGTCCCTGCGGCCCCAGGCGGAAGGGGTGGCAGAGGGCTCCGCGGGCTGCTCTGTGGGTACCTCAGGGTACCTCCCCCAAAACTCCCATTGGCCGAGAACGGGGAACCATGGCCAATGGGACCTTTGGGGGAGGTACCGACAGGTGTGCTGAGCCCTCTGTCCCTGTCCCCAAGGGGCCGCAGGAACATGGTGCTGGCAGCTTCCCGGAGAGGTGCGGGGCAGGGGCCGGGGCAGGGGCCAGGGCAGGCAGGGAGCCTGCCCTGGCCACGCTGCACGCCGCTGCCACTCCGAAGCCACTCCAGGTAAGTGGTGCTGGGCCGGAGCCTGCACCCCACACCTTTCTTGCACCCCAACTCCCTGCCTTGAGCCCCCTGCTGCACCCTGCACCCCTGCTGCACTCTAACTCCCTGCCCTCAGCCCCTCCCTCACTCCCTGCACCACTTCCCTGAGCCCCCTCCTGCACTGTGCACCCCCTCCTGCACCACAACCCCCTTCCCTGAGCCCCCTCGCACACCCTGCACCCCTCCTGTGCCCAAACCCCTTGCCCTGAGCCCCTTCCTGCACACTGCACCCCCACCCCCTGCCCCAGCCCTATATTCATGGCCCTGCATGCAATTTCCCCACCCCGATGTGGCCCTCAGGCCACAAAGTTTTCTCACCCCTGAATTAGGTGGTGCAGTGTATCCACTACTTGTAACACCATGCCCCTGGTGGGTCATCAGCATTGGGAACAAAAGTGTGGATCTGAAAACCTAAGCCTCTACTACCTGAGCAGAAAGCTCCACATCTGTTAGCCAAGGCTGTAGTAAGCTCATAACCTTTATATGTGGCCAAGCGGTCGGTCACCAGAGGGGGACAGAGTACCACACTGAAGAAGGTTATGGGAAGAGGGTGGAGCATACCTTAACTCAGTAGTTCCTGGTTTTCAGAGGTTTACACAGAGGTGCATTTGCCATTATGGAAGAATACAAGGCACTACCAGTCACCCTTAACTTCGTGTTGACCAAGTTTTGGGGGGAGTGAATTGCTAGTTTCATGGTTTTGGTTTGAGGTTTTATCAGATTTACTACTGCTTTGTTACCCCTAAGCGGTGCAGTAATATGGCTTTTGGAGAGCTGTGTTTTAAATATCAGGGAGGGGGTTCCAAGTGTAGAGGGCTGCACAGAAAGGAGAGTGTAAGAAGGATGTGAAGGAAATGGTGAGAATACAGTGATATTTCTGCATGGAGATCATGTGCCTTTATGGTTGGCAAATAGTTGAAACAGGGACAAGGGGAAATAACATTGGCAAGCAGCACTCTCAAAAGAGGTGACAGTAGAATATCACGTTGCTGCAGGAAGCAGAACTATTCCCTTCCCTTCCTTTGCCTAGAAATGCTTTCAGTGTTTACCACTGAAATTATTTTAACACATGCAGCATACTTTGAGTACCTGTAGAGTGATTTATAACATCAGCACATTGGCATTATACAATATAAGCACCAATCCTGACCAAATGACAAGGTTTTAACACATTCTATTTCTCTACTTAACAGCTGTTGTTAATTTCAGTTTAAATCTTGTTTAATTCTGCCAAATTATTAAAGTATATACATGTATAAAGTTAAGATAAAGTTCTGTAAATCAAAAGGCATTCCAAATCTCCAAATTGTTAATCCATTCCCTTCTCCTCCCTTCCTCTTCCTTTAGTAAATAAAGTGGTGTTGTTTATTTTTACATTTGTATGTGTGTGTTGTTATATCCAGCTCTGATAGATGGGCTTAACAGGGGGACTCAGTGGGAGGTAAACTGTAAGGATCCTCGAGATCTTCTGATCAGATTGGCCTGAGAGAGATCAAATCCTTACACTGTCACATGGAGCAGTGCAGACCACGTGGGTGAAGCACACATCAAAATCTCAGGTATTTATGTTAAAAGTCAGGCGAGTTAAATTCCCGCTGCCAGTGCAGTTTGGCTTCTTTTGAATCACATTAATCTGGCACTTGTGCCCCTGTGTATTGAAAAAAGAAAAGGAGTACTTGTGGCTACACTGAATGCATCCGATGAAGTGAGCTGTAGCTCACGAAAGCTTATGCTCAAATAAATTGGTTAGTCTCTAAGGTGCCACAAGTCCTCCTATTCTTTTTACGAATACAGACTAACCCGGCTGCTACTCTGAAACCTGTGTATTGAAAGACTCTGATTTCACTTTTTCCCTTTCAGGTATCCAATTTCAAATTAATTCTTCAGTGCTCCCTTGCTTTCCTTTTTAGTGAATCGTTTTTATTTGATTCATGCACATATTGTAACTATTAATAATTTAGGCCCTGTTCCTGCGTAGAGAACTGCAAAGTCAGGGTCCCACATGGAGCTTCACTGCAGTCATTAGGGATCTGCCAACCCAGTTCTTTTTCCATGATCAGAGCCCTAGGGAAGAGGGGAAAAACAGATGGATATGCAAAAACATTTTCAGGTTCTTGTGTCTCCTCCTGAATACCTCTACACAGCAATCAGAGGTGTGACTGCAGCATGTGTAGACAGACCCGAACTAGCTTTGATCTAGCTAGCTCCAAAACAATAGCAGGGACGCTACAGCAAGACTCTGGGTACCTATTGGAGCAGCTAGCCCGTACTGCTGCCAGTTTCATTGCTATTGTTATCCGAGCTAGCTAGATCACAGCTAGCTTGGGTGTGCTGCAGTCGCACTTCTGACTGAAGTGTAGACACCCCCTCAGACACCATGACAGACTACTTATGGATCCCTCCACAGTATTGTTGGCCCCGATCCTGCACTTGATCTACACAGCAGGCCAACCCTTAACTCCACACTGAGTCCCAGAGTGAGGTCAATCATGCTCTGTGCAAAAGAGATGGGCAGGACCAGAGTTTTAGGCTGGCAGATGATAGCGCCTTTGCTATGATGAGACCTACAGTGAGAAAATGTAAAGCAAGTAAAGAAAAACAAGGTCCCTTGATGCCTATCTCAGTTCATCTCTCAAGAAAAACCTACAGATCCCAATCATGTCCTGCTGAAGTCACAGGACAAATATCCTATAACTTTAACGGGAATCGGCGCAGGCACAAAGGCACCAAACCTGCAAAGAATTACACATGGGCTTAACTTTAAGCCAATAAGACCATGCCTGGAGCAGTCAGACAAGTGCATAAGTCTTTGCAGGATCGAGGCCTAAATAGTCTCCCTCTCTCTCTTCCAAAGATTTTATAGCCTGATAATTGTTGTCCCAATAGTCATTTCCTCTCTATATTTCTTCCCCCCAGCCCCCGCCCCTTTTACCTCTTTTTTAAAATATGGGAACTTAAGAGGATGGATTTTATTAAAATGTTTACTGTGAGTTATATTGTTTTTATTTTGTACAGTGTCCCACTTGCCTCAGTAGGGAGCAGAATGCTTTAAAAATAACCGGTGATATTCTGACCCTATTTAAGTCAATGGCAAAAATCCCATTGATTTCAGCAGGGTCAGGATTTCACCCAAAATACACATTATAAAAATATTTTAATCTTTAAAATGTTAAAAAATGTGTGTAACTGACGTGCAGCTCAGCCCTATGGAAATGGAAATGAGATTGGGGGATTTGATATGGTTTTTCAAAAATAAAGTAACTGATCTGATTCTGCATTTCATTTAGTTCTTTAGATTTATAAATGTCCTTGTCAAATTTCTGAGGCCACGAATAAAGTTAAATCTCTTGATTAAATGACAAAACACCACATGAATTGTCACAATTTGAATGGCACCCCAGGTTATCAGGAAGATCTCTTTAAAATCAAAATACTAAGATTTGATAGAAATACACATAGTTGGATGCGATCAGTAAAGCTCGTACTGAGTCACATAATATTCACTAATCTTACAAAATCCTTTCCCAGCATGCACTTGGCTGAGGGTAAAACCTGGGCAGGATTCCTTGAGTCAGTCTGTTCGCTGGTTGTTCCCAAGTCCTGGTTAGGAGTATGCAATGGGATGTCCCCAAGACAGCACAGGTAAAGGCCAAAGCCCAATTTAAACACCACAACACAATCCTCAATCTTCTCTTACTTAATGAAAAGCCTGAGAAAGTAGATAGGCCTTCTTTCAGCAAACTTGGGTTCTATCAGAACAGTGGGATGAGTAAGTTCCAAAGTCAAGGTCCATTCATCAAGACAACCTGCTTCCAGTCCCCAAGCATATAAATCTAGGAATTCTTAATCCCCCAAGGCTGTAGGTACTAAACCTCCAAAACAGGCACAACTGGTATCTAAACAGGCACCCAAACTCAGACCCTGAGCACACAGTGTGCATGCACTTCAGTGGTGCCTAGGGGTGTGCGAGGAATGCAAGATGTGACCCACTGTCTAGGCTGAAGGCAGCTGGAGGGGTGGCTGCGAACAGGACTGGTTTTCCACTTTGCTTATTGAAAGTCATCTCCACTCTACCATTACATGATGGCTGGGATGAAAGTTTGCCCACTTATTGGAGGCAGAGGATTCTGGACTCATGTAACTTCTTTGAACAAACAAACAAACAGGCCTCTGAAACCTTTTGCTAACAAGATCACTGCACTACACCATAGAATAGCTCCTTCTGAAAAAAAGTCTCTTCAGAGCACAATTAAAATCATTTTACTTTTTTTTTATAGTTATTTAACATGTGTTAACTGTTTTAAAATACCAAATTCAGTTCTTCTTATTCCCGTCCTTAGGTCCCTAAGTTGCAGCTCCTGTCTCACCAGAAACATTGATGGGGAGATCCTTGCCTGTTAGCAAACGGCCCATTCCAACAGTGTTTTTCATAAAAAGCTCTCATTGAAACTATGGCCCTGATTATGCACAAACTTATACTGATGCTTGACTTAATGCAGAAGAGTCTCCTCACTGAGTTCAATGGGCTACTCACATGCATAAAGCTAGACATACACGTCTGCAGGTTTGGGGCCTATGTGAGGGCCAACACTGGAGACTTGTAGCAAGCAGCCCCAATTCAGCTGTGCAGAACCATGATAATATAACATCAGAGGGCCAAGAAGGGGCCAACAGAAGTTATTCTACAATGCAAGGGATGGAAAGATCATGCAGGGCAGGAGATGTGCAGGTGATCAATAGATATAAAGAGTATGCAGGGGAAAACCAAGGTCGAGGGGGAGGGGCAACTGCCTCCCAGTTCCATAGCAAAGGTTGCCTCTGCCCAGCACCTCCCAAATCCAGGACAGTGTGAGTATGACCCACCTCCTCTGTTTGAGGACACTAAAATGCACAGACCTCCTCGCCCCTTCATGTGGGCTTGGGGAAGAAAGAAATTTCAGGGAAGAGCCAGTCCTAAGGGATACAGAAATTCAAACCAACAGAAGCACCTCAGCAGGCAGACACTGTTGGCACACTGATAATGTCATCAAACTGCTTTCTACAGTTTTCACTCTACTGATTGGCCTTTTGCTCAAAGATCTTCTCAACCCCTTCTTCCTCACAGTCTTTTCACCTCAGCCTCACTCCACCTGCCTTCTATGCTCCCCCTGCCTGCCCTCTCCCTTCCTTTGTTTTTCTCTTTAACTGAGCCCCTGCTAAGAAAACCCCACCCAAAGAATTAAAAGAACAAACATCACCCACTCTCTCTTCCAAAAATCATGGCACTAACATGAGGATTACTACAAACTGTCATACTGTTCGCTCTGCTGGAGTGTTGAATCTCTTTCCCGCACCCTGCATCTGTCTTGCTTACTTAGGTCAGGTTTACATGAAAAGGTCAGGTTGACCCAGGTACGTCCTTCGTAGGTGCGAAAAATCTACACCCCGGAACAACATAGTTAAGCCAACCTAACCACTGGCGTAGACAGTGCTGGGTTGAGGGAAGAATTCTTCTGTTGACCTAGCTAGCACCTCTAGGTGGATTAACTACAGTGACAGAACTCTTCTTCCAGTCCCTGTAGTGAGTATCTATAATGAAACACTCCAGTAGTGCAGCTGCAAGCGTTTCTAGTGAAGATATTGCCTTATGTCTCTTATTCTAAATATGCACAATGCTAGTTCAGTGGGGCCCCATTCTTGTTTGGCCCCAAGGTGGTACTATAAATAGTAATTATGTTTAATTTCTAGTTACTCCAGCAGGTGGCTCCAGTGGGAGAATCAGAAAGGAAAACAAACGTGCCCTTGTGATGATGTGGTTATTTAGATGAAATGGCACAGTGCCACATTGTTAGAACTAGATCATGAAAATAAGCTCAAGAACTAGGGGTAGCCTGTATCTATTTCTTTTGTTTTGTGTTTATACAGAGCCCAGCACAATGGTGTCTTGATCCATGACTAGGGCACCTGGATACTAAGGTAATACAAATAAATAATCAACAATAAAAGATGTTGCTGGCCCCTACGTTCTTAAAAAAAATAAATTCAGTGCTCTTTCACTGCTATGAGAAGCAACTTGGAGGTTTAGAAATGGACATTACAGACCAAAGCTGATACTTTAGCCCAGTTCCCCTTAGGAGATTATAGGCTACTTTAGCATCCAATACCAAACAATCATCTGTACCAATTGACTGCTTAGGTAGTGTTAAAATTAGTGTCACAAAGGAATCTCTTGTCTGAATTACTAGACAGACTGGAGTCACATTACAGAGACACTTAACAGCAGGAGGGGGTGGTGCTGACAAGGAAAGAAACACAATGGCTCAATCTCAGACTGATCGATTTCTTTGTATTAGCATAACAGAATCTTTGTCTTAAATGGGCTTTCAGACAGGTAAAGCTGCATAGTAATTGAAGCATCAAAGTTTTACTGTGAGCCACTCATTACTCTGCACAGCACTAAATGAGCACCATCTTGTAAAAACAAGAATATGATGGAAGCTAAGCCCAAGCCTATTGATATTTGTGGGATAATAGCCTTGATATCTAGTATTTTATAATGTCTTTTCTTCTTAAAACCAGCTACATTTGACTTCTGCTTGGAGCTCACAGTGCTGTTTTTACAGTGAATGTCATGGTTGGGACATAAAGTGGGTGAGGTAGTATCTTTCATTGGAACGACTTCTGTTGGTGGAAGAGACAAGCTTTTGAACCACTCAGAGCTCTTCTTCAGTAGGTACGAGGTGACTGGCGGATAGCTAAGGTAAAGCTGATCAGAAGCAGGAAGCCTGCCAAAGAATCAGTGGGGCCACTGGACTGAAGGAAAACAAGGCCATTGCAAAGAAGCTAAATGAATTCTTTGAATCAGTCTTCACTACAGAGGATGTGAAGAAGATTCCTGCCTGAGCCATTCTTTTTCAATGACAAATTATCAGTTGATGAGGTTTTGTAATAAATTGATTAATTAAACAGTAATAAGTCACCAGAACCAGATGGTATTCACCCAACAGTTCTGAAGGAACTCAAATATGAAATTGCAGAACTACTAACTGAGGTATGTAACCTGTCACTTACATCAGCCTCTGTACCAGATGACTGGAAGATAGCTAATGTAATGCCGATTTTTAAAAAAGGCTCCAGAGGCAATCCTAGCAATTACAGGCCAGTAAACCTAACTTCAGTACTAGGCAGACTGTTTGAAACTATAATAAAGAACAGAATTATCAGACTCAGATGAACACAATATGTTGGGGAAGAGTTTACACAGCTTTTGTAAAGGAAAATCATTCCTCATCCATCTATTAGAATTATCTGAGGAAGTCGACAAGCATGCAGATAAGGATGATCCGGTGGATATAGTGTACTTGGACTTTCAGAAAGCTGTTGACAAGGTCCCAAACCAAAGGCTCTTAAGCAAAGTAGGCTGTCATGGGATAAGAGGAAAGGTACTCTCATGGATCAGTAACTGGTTAAAAGGCAGGAAATAAAAGGTAGGAAGAAATGGTCAGTTTTCACAGTGAAGAGAGATAAATAGCGGGGAACCCAAGGAACTGTATTGGGACCAGTGCTGTACAACATATTCATAACTTATTTGGAAAAAGGGGAAACAGTGAGCTGTAAAGTTTGCAGACGATATAAAGTTACTCGAGATAGTTAAGTCAAAAGCTGACTGTGAGGTGTTACAAAGGGATGTCACAAAACTGGGTGACTGGGCAACAAATCGGAAATGAAATTCAATGTTGCAAAGTAATGCACATGGGAAAATATAATCCCAAATATACATATAAAATGATGGATTCTAAATTAGCCACTACCACTTAAGAAAGAGACCTTGGCATCATTGCGGATAGTTCTCTGAAAACATCTGCTCAATGTGCAGTGGCAGTCAAAAAAGCTAACAGAACATTAGGAACCATTAAGAAAGGGATAGATAAAAAGACATAAAATGTCATAATGCCACTATATATATATATCTATATCTCTGGCATGCCTACACTTTAATACTGCATTCAGTTCTGGCCAGCCCATCTCAAAAAAAGATATATTAGCATTGGAGAAAGTATAGAGAAAGGATAGAGAAATGATATGGGGAATGGAACAGCTTCCATATGAGGAGAGATTAAAATCACTAGAACTGTTCATCTTCGAAAAGAGATGACTAAGTGGAGATATGATAGAGGTCTATAAAATCATGAATTGTGTGGAGAACGCAAAGAATGACATTTTATTTACCCCTTCACATAACACAAGAACCAAAGGTCACCCACAAAATTAATAGGCAGCAGGTTTAAAACAAAGATAAGCAAGTACTTCTTCACACAACATATAGTCAATCTGTGGAACCTGTTGCCAGGGGATGTTGTGAAGGCTAAAAGCATAACTGGGTCAAAAAAAGAATTAGATAAGTTAATTGATGTTAGCCAAGATGGTCAGGGCTACAATCCCATGTTCTGGGGATCCCTAACCCTCTGACTACCAGAAGCCGGGACCAGACAAGGGATGGATCACTTCATGAATTTTCCCTGTTCTGTTCATTCCCTCTAAAGCACTAGCCCGTCAGAAGACATGATACTGGGCTAGATGGACCATTGGTCTGATCCAGTATGGTATGTGATACAGCATGGTCAGAGGGCAGCAGGAGAGTGTTAGAAGGGAGCCTTATTTCCTGTAGAGGGAAGAAAGTTTGCTATAGATTAATTAAAGTGCCTGAAGCCAATTAAAGCACCTGAAGCCAATCACCTGATAAAATGCCCCCTGCTTCAATCAGACAAGGGAAGGAGTTGAAGCAGAGTGGATTGGTGTTGGAGCAGAGAGCAGTTTGGAGGGAAGCAGAGGAGAGTTTAGAGAAGTGCTGGAGTGGGCTAAGAAGAACAAGACCCTAGGTAAAGGGACACCTGGTTTGTGCAGAGGAAGGGCAGGAAGCCCCACAAGCTGAAGAGCAGGAGAGGGAAGTAGTCCAGGGGAAAGAACCACTAGTTCAAGCGGTTTACCGCTATCCCTGGGCCCCTGGGCTGGGACCCGGAGTAGAGGGCGGGCCTGGGTCCCTCCCTCTCCACTCCCCTCCTCTAGGACATGAGTGGGACAGTTAATACCCCAGTTCAGGGGCGAGAAACGGTGCCCTGAACCCTCCCCAAGAAGAGAAAGCATGAGACCCATCAAAGTAGTGCTGGCAATTTGCCACAGGTAGTTCTTATGTAAAAATATTACCTCACCTACCTTTTCTCTCTCATATCCTGGGACTAACACGGCTACAATAACATGGCAAACAACAATGGAAGATATGTTGTGGTTTAGGAATTTCAAATTATTTAATGGATGAAACCCAGAGGCTATACTGAACTATGGTGGCAAGATGCTAACTTGATTCTTGATTTTCACCAGCTCCAGTGACTTCAGTGGAATGAGCAAATAGGTCCAGTTCACATAGTCTTTTTACCAGTATAACTGTGGAGATTAGGGGTGTGATTTTTTTATCCATTTAGTTACACCTGTTCAATGCCTAGTGTGGATGCTGTTATATCAGTATAAAGACATCTTAAAGCAGGATAGCTTATTTCCCTTCCTGTATGGGAATAAGCTATCCTGGTATAAGTATCTTTATTTTGGTAGAATTGCGTCCACATGAGGGAAGTTGTGCCACATATACTGGTATAGCGATATGACTTTTGTGTGCAGACACAGACCTTAAAAAAGATGGTTCAGTGTTTAGGATGAGAGTCTAGGACATAGGAGGCCCACATTCAATTCCCTTCATTTCAATGACCAGTGCCCTAGGGTGGGATCCTCAAGAGAGACTTAGGAGATGTGATACTTAGCATCATGGCAGCTAGAAAAATTACAGGTACAACACTGCAACACACACGTTTGAGTTAGGAGCCTAGGATCCTAGACCACAACTGGGGAGAGATAGGCACCTTACAATACAATACATCAAGTTTACACACTAAGGAGGGAGCAGCCTAAGATGGCCAATGGAGATGCTGACCGGAACGGTATATCCTAAGCCCTGTGCCACGCTCTGCATATGGTGCCTAAGCCCAGGCTGCAGAGAGGTGCTTATCTGTTTGTGATTTACAAAGTGGTGGGAAGATAGGAGTTTGGCTGCCTAAGTTGTGTGTAGGGCCCAATCCAGTAAGCATACTCAGAGGTCTGCCTAACTCCACAAAACACTGGGGGTCGGGTGTGGGGGGGTTGAGAGTGGAGGCTATCCCTTTAGCTTACTGGTTAGGGTACTCACCTAGCATGGGGGAGACTTCTGGCTCAAATCTCCCATCTGCCTGACAAGAAGGGATTTGAACAGGGATCTGCCCCTCTCAGGTCAGTGCCCTAACCCCTTGGCTAGAGAGTAATTCTAACACTTTATGGCCCAATTAATATTTAATTAAAATGGAACAACCTCAGTAAGAGAGATTGAGGGAGACTGACACTGAAATATCCCAAGGCCTACTGGTTAGGGCACTCACCCAAGTGGTGGCACATCCCTGATCAAATCCCCTCCACCCCCGCCTGATGAGAAGGTATTTGAACAAGGGGTTTCCCACAGCCTGGGTGAGTACCCTAACCACTAGGCTAAAGGGGGTAAGGGAGGTCCTCCTCCTTTCCACCCATTCCCCACCCCTCTGTTTTGTGGTTAGGTGGCTTCTGAGCATGCCAGTCAGATCAGACCCTGCATGCAACTTAGGCAGCCGAACACCTGTATTTCCCTGGTTCATGAATAGGACTAGGGCTTAGGCAGGAGATGGGCACCCGGGTGCCTAGAGTGAGGCAGCAGTGCACATGCGCAGTGGCAGAAATATAGGCACCTAAGAAAATATATAGGAAAACTTAGGAGCAGAGTGACTTTAGGTGCCCACAGGGTTAGGCGGCAGCCAAGCAGGTTTTAGTGGATCACAATGATGCTGAAAAACAGGACCGCAAATTACTTGGTCTGTGTCTCAGCTGTACAATGGAATAATGACAACTTCTGTACCACATAAGGGTGTTAGGAGGTTAAAAATGTAAAGGATTGTGAGGTGCTCAGATATTATAGTAATAGGAGCCATATAAATACCTTACATAGAATTATGCCTGATTTACACTGGTGTAAAAGCAGTCAGGCCACACATGATTTGAGTGTCTTTATTTAGCACTGAGCTCCTGGTGTAACTCATCAGTACATTTTTCCTGGGCATTTTGCTAATCTATAAAAGTTTCTGCTCAACAAAGCCTTCTTACATTTGCAAACCTCATCTTGGGAGACTTCAACATCTACACAGATGGTGCTTCTGACATGGTACCCCTGAACTTTCTTCTCATACTCTCTGGATCAACACACACAGCTGCCTAGATCCTCAGGCAGGATATCAATATAACCAACACCTAAATCATCTGTTCTGGTCAGACCATTTCCTCCTCCAACTAGAAATAAGAACTCTTTCCATTGTAAACATTATCACATTCCCATCTCAAAAACTCTTAGGACTAAAGAGTTTCCTAAACTTACTTTAGTTACGTCTTCCCTAGAGAGTTAATTGTCAAGTTCAGCACCCAGGTCTGAGCACCCAGTTTAGCCTAGTCCAGGTGAGAACAGCCACACTCAAGTTACTGGGTCCCCACTGGTGCTGTACTCAGTGAGAAGCTAGGACTTTTGGGGGCCATATCCCATGGTTCTTAATGCTCAGTGACTGAGCTGCTTTAGGATTCTATCCCAGTGAATTGTCAGAGACCACATCGGTCCTTGTGAGCAAATGGGGAGAATTGTGGGAAGGCACTGGAAAACTATCTGATGTTCACCCTGCATCCTCACTGAAAAGTATAAAAGTTACTAGCCTGAGTGTAAGCAGCACTGAGGTTTGAGTCTATACCCAGGATGGGCCAGCTAGCTTGGGTCTGAAGCACCACTACATTTGGGTATGAGGTTTGTGTGTATGGTCAAGTGCTGTGTTGGGGCAACACCCGAGTAAGAGCCTGAGAACTTTGCAATCAAGACAAGCCCTTATGGGTATGTCTTCACTACCAAAATAAAGAAAAAAAAGGTTCTTAACTTGGTTTAGCTAATGCAAGGTAGCTACTCAGGTTAAAAAAGCAGTGAAGACACAGCAACTCTGCTTTTAACTCGGGTTAACAGCTTGAATCCAACCCCACTCTTCCCTATAGATTTTAACTATAGGAAAGGGAAAGAATGCAGAATCTGAACATTTTGGTATAAAATATGGTGTTGTTTCTCAAAGGCTTTGATGAGGCAAATAAATGATTTTCCTGTGATAGAAATATTGCAAATGAATGAGATTTGAGTGCTTAATTATCTTAGGCTCATTTGAATATCCAAACTTTCACTTGCTCTCTCTTACACTTACACACACACACACACACTGCAGATCAGTGTTCAGCTGGTGTTAACTGGAGTTCTCGGTGTATTTGTTTTTATGGCTTCTCACATGGGAAGAAAGAAAAGGAGTACTTGTGGCACCTTAGAGACTAACCAATTTATTTGAGCATGAGCTTTCGTGAGCTACAGCTCACTTCATCGGATGCATGCCGTGAAAACTGCAGCAGACTTTATATACACAGAGAATATGAAAAAATACCTCCTCCCACCCCACTGTCCTGCTGGTAATAGCTCATCTAAAGTGATTATCAGGTGGGCCATTTCCAGCACAAATCCAGGTTTTCTCACCCTCCACCCCCCCCACACAAATTCACTCTCCTGCTGGTGATAGCCCATCCAAAGTGACAACTCTTTACACAATGTGCATGATAATAAAGTTGGGCCATTTCCTGCACAAATCCAGGTTCTCTCACCCCCTCACCCCCCTCCCAAAAACCACACACACAAACTCACTCTCCTGCTGGTAATAGCTCATCCAAAGTGACCATTCTCCCTACAATGTGCATAATTAAGGTGGGCCATTTCCAGCACAAATCCAGGTTTTCCCACATCCCCCCCACCCCCATACACACACAAACTCACTCTCCTGCTGGTAATAGCTCATCCAAACTGACCACTCTCCAAGTTTAAATCCAAATTAAACCAGAACATCGGGGGGGGGGGGGGGGGAGGAAAAAACAAGAGGACACAGGCTACCTTGCATAATGACTTAGCCACTCCCAGTCTCTATTTAAGCCTAAATTAATAGTATCCAATTTGCAAATGAATTCCAATTCAGCAGTTTCTCGCTGGAGTCTGGATTTGAAGTTTTTTTGTTTTAAGATAGCGACCTTCATGTCTGTGATTGCGTGACCAGAGAGATTGAAGTGTTCTCCGACTGGTTTATGAATATTATAATGCTTGACATCTGATTTGTGTCCATTTATTCTTTTACGTAGAGACTGTCCAGTTTGCCCAATGTACATGTCTCAGGCATTGGCACCCTGACAGCAGGATTGTCTGGCTATGTAGACTCCCTCCTCAGGCCCTACGCTACCAGCACTCCCAGCTACCTTCGAGACACCACTGACTTCCTAAGGAAACTTCAATCCATCGGTGATCTTCCTGATAACACCATCCTGGCCACTATGGATGTAGAAGCCCTCTACACCAACATTCCACACAAAGATGGACTACAAGCCGTCAGGAACACTATCCTCGATAATGTCACGGCTAACCTGGTGGTTGAACTTAGTGACTTTGTCCTTACCCATAACTATTTCACATTTGGGGACAATGTATACCTTCAGATCAGCGGCACTGCTATGGGTACCCGCATGGCCCCACAGTATGCCAACATTTTTATGGCTGATTTAGAACAACGCTTCCTCAGCTCTCGTCCCCTAATGCCCCTACTCTACTTGCGCTATATTGATGACATCTTCATCATCTGGACCCATGGAAAAGAAGCCCTTGAGGAATTCCACCATGATTTCAACAATTTCCATCCCACCACCAACCTCAGCCTGGTCCAGTCCACACAAGAGATCCACTTCCTGGACACTACAGTGCTAATAAACAATGGTCACATAAACACCACCCTATACCGGAAACCTACTGACCGCTATTCCTACCTGCATGCCTCCAGCTTTCACCCTGACCACACCACACGATCCATCGTCTACAGCCAAGCTCTGCGATACAACCGCATTTGCTCCAACCCCTCAGACAGAGACAAACACCTACAAGATCTCTGTCAAGCTTTCTTACAACTACAATACCCACCTGCAGAAGTAAAGAAACAGATTGATAGAGCCAGAAGAGTTCCCAGAAGTTACCTACTACAGGACAGGCCTAACAAAGAAAATAACAGAACGCCACTAGCCGTCACCTTCAGCCTCCAACTAAAACCCCTCCAACGCATTATTAAGGATCTACAACCTATCCTAAAGGATGACCCAACACTCTCACAAATCTTGGGAGACAGGCCAGTCCTTGCCTACAGACAGCCCCGCAACCTGAAGCAAATACTCACCAACAACCACATACCACACAACAGAACCACTAACCCAGGAACTTATCCTTGCAACAAAGCCCGTTGCCAATTGTGCCCACATATCTATTCAGGTGACACCATCACAGGGCCTAATAACATCAGCCACACTATCAGAGGCTCGTATACCTGCACATCCACCAATGTGATATATGCCATCATGTGCCAGCAATGCCCCTCTGCCATGTACATTGGTGAAACTGGACAGTCTCAACGTAAAAGAATAAATGGACACAAATCAGATGTCAAGAATTATAACATTCATAAACCAGTCGGAGAACACTTCAATCTCTCTGGTCACGCAATCACAGACATGAAGGTCGCTATCTTAAAACAAAAAAACTTCAAATCCAGACTCCAGCGAGAAACTGCTGAATTGGAATTCATTTGCAAATTGGATACTATTAATTTAGGCTTAAATAGAGACTGGGAGTGGCTAAGTCATTATGCAAGGTAGCCTATTTCCTCTTGTTTTTTCCTACCCCCCCGCCCCCGATGTTCTGATTTAACTTGCATTTAAACTTGGAGAGTGGTCAGTTTGGATGAGCTATTACCAGCAGGAGAGTGAGTTTGTGTGTGTATGGGGGTGGGGGGGGATGTGAGAAAACCTGGATTTGTGCTGGAAATGGCCCACCTTAATTATGCACATTGTAGGGAGAATGGTCACTTTGGATGAGCTATTACCAGCAGGAGAGTGAGTTTGTGTGTGTGGTTTTTGGGAGGGGGGTGAGGGGGTGAGAGAACCTGGATTTGTGCAGGAAATGGCCCAACTTTATTATCATGCACATTGTGTAAAGAGTTGTCACTTTGGATGGGCTATCACCAGCAGGAGAGTGAATTTGTGTGGGGGGGTGGAGGGTGAGAAAACCTGGATTTGTGCTGGAAATGGCCCACCTGATAATCACTTTAGATGAGCTATTACCAGCAGGACAGTGGGGTGGGAGGAGGTATTTTTTCATATTCTCTGTGTATATAAAGTCTGCTGCAGTTTCCACGGCATGCATCCGATGAAGTGAGCTGTAGCTCACGAAAGCTCATGCTCAAATAAATTGGTTAGTCTCTAAGGTGCCACAAGTACTCCTTTTCTTTTTGCGAATAAAGACTAACACGGCTGTTACTCTGAAACCTCACATGGGAAGCAAATCCAATTGTGGATTTGCAAATGCGATTGCATGTCTAGCAAGAATAGTCATTGTTGGGGGGAGGGTTTGAGGCCTTGGCCTTCTGACATGATCTCTTGACCTGCTGCGACCTGACACACCACACCTCAGAAGTAGACACCGCCTCATAGTACAGGCCTCTCTATCTAAATCTGTCCAGAGCAATAAGTTCCCAGGTTTTAATGCCTATCTTGAATGATTTGATGTTGGCCTTCAAAATGTCTTTATATCTGAGGATGGGTTGACACTTACAGTGGATTCCTGTGCACAGTTGGCTTTAGAGCACCACTTTCAGTATACAGAAAACCTCAGTAGGGACCATGCGTCTGACCCAGCAAAGTTGAGACCTGAGCATGCTCTCGATTCCAAGGATTTGGCACCTCTCAAGGACTTCAGTGTTGGGGATCCTGTTCTACTACTTGATGTTGCAGATGGATCTTAGGCAGTGAAAGTGGAAGCTCTCCAAGTGTTTGAAGTGCTGTCAGTATAGCATCCATGTCTCACAGCCATAGAGGAGTGAGGTGAGAAAAACAGGATGGTAGATTTTTATCTTGGTTCTGAGGCAAACTCCACGCTCCCGCCAGAGCCTGAAGATGAGCCTGCCAAACGCCATACCGGCCTTTGCCAGATGCTGAATAATCTCATCTTCCAACATGGCGTTACCGGAAAGTTTGTTACTCGGCATAGCAGAATTTTTGATAGAGTTGAGGGGTGAGTTGTCAGTTGTGATAATGGACTCATGGTACTTCTGATGCTCATGATGTGGTGCTGTCTGGTACATGACCTCTGTCTTGTTCAGGCTAACTGTGAAACCAAAGCATTTTAAGGCCTAGGCAGAGCAATACAAGACAACTGAATGTCGTCAGGTATGTGTGCAATGATGGCACAGTCACCAACAGGAGCTCTCTTAAAAGCTATTTGATTACCTTGGTGCAGGCCCTGAGATGCTGTCGACAATGGACCACCATCCAATCTAAACCAGATGTGTACCTTTATGCCAAAGTCCTGGAATGTGAACAAGAGCATGGCTGAAAAAGAGACAGTGGCAAAGAGGGCTGGAGCCATTACACATGCTTGTTTGGTGCTGCTGGTGATAGGGAAGGCTTCTGATGAGTCACCACACTCCCATCACCCTGGCCATCATGAAATGAGTGGATGACAACAATCCTCTTCTTTGGGAACACAAATTTATGAAAGAGTTTCCACAGGCGCTCGCAATTCACAGTGTCAAAAGCCTTGGTCAGGGTAACAAACACCGCATACAGGTCCTTATTGTGGAGTCATCTCTTGTATTTGTCAGGCTGCAAAAATCATGTCCATGGTGCCGCAACCAGCATGAAAGCCACTCAATGACTCTGGATACACCAGGTCCACTAAGAGAGATGAGCCTGTTGAGGACAACCCAGGCAAGGATTTTCCCAGTTATGGACAGCAGTGAGATTCTGTGATGGTTGTCACAGCTCAGTATGCTTCTCTTCCTTTTGTACAGATGGACTATGAAAGCAGCCTTATACTCCGGGGGCATGGTACCCTGTTCCCATATAGTCTTGAAAAGGCTGGTGAGTTTCCTGACCAGGTGGGCACTCCACAGTTGTATACTTCAGATGGCATGCTCTGGGCGTCCGGAGGCTTGCTCCGGGACAGCTGTTTGTTGGTCTTAGTAATCTCGCCTAAAGAAGGGTACAACGACAGCTCCTCCAGGACAGAACACAGTGGGAGTGAGTCAATGGCTTCATCGGACGTAGTGGATTGACAGTTCAGGACGCTATCAGTGCTCTGCCCAGTGAGAGAGAATCTTGCCTTTCTCTGTGAGCAGCCAGTTACCATTTGCTGTGAGTACAGGGGCCATACCACTGGATTGTGTGTGTATGTTTACTTTAAAAAGCTGATTATGGAATATTGGTTAGTTTTTCATGCTCATTAATTAAAGCACATATATACATCTCTCTCTCAAGTGTCAGATTTTATATTTTGGTCTACTTTGGCGTGTAATCCTAGCACAAACAAAATCAGAATAGCACAAATCTAACAACTAGCACTCTTGACTTTCAGTGGTTACCATCATCAGGGAAGGAATAACAGCCTGTATCATCAAATTACATGGGTACCTTCAGAGAGAGAGAGCATGGTAGAAATCACTGCATTAAGCCTTAAATAATACAAACACATTACCTCACACTGATTCACTAACCCAACAATCAAATGAGATCTTCAACAGTCACTGATGAGCACACAGCATACCTCAGGAGTCTCTCTGTGTGTGCACAAAACGGCTTTAAGACAATTGTGCTCCCTTAACAGTAGCCCACTGCATGTCAGTCTAGTCCAGGGATCAGCAACATTTGGCACACAGCACACCAGGGTAAGCCCCCTGGTGGGGCGGGCCGGTTTGTATACCTGCTGCATCCGCAGGTTTCGCCGATTGTGGCTCCCACTGGCTGCGGTTCACCGCTGCAGGCCAATGGGGGCTGCAGGAAGCGGCAGCCAGCATATCCCTCGGCCCACGCCGCTTCCCGCAGCCCCCATTGGCCTGGAGTGACGAACCACGGCCACTGAGAGCCGCGATTGGCCTAACCTGCGGAAGCGGCAGGTAAACAAACCAGCCCGGCCCTCCAGGGGGCTTACCCTGGCGGGCTGCATGACAAATGTTGTCAATGCCTGATCTCGTCCTTCAGGCTGCTTTAATTTATGCAGATTATGTATGGTAACAAGGAGCCACTCCAATGTTTGGGGATTACTGGGGGCACTGGAACCCTCCATCCCACCATGCCTTCTTTCTCCAGGCCACAGTCTTGATGCCAGCTACATAGTGGGTAGATTTGCTATCTGACACCAAAAGATCTGCCTGTGCTGGGGTGATTGTCCCATAGCCATCTGCACCAGATTTATGGCCACTTTGCACTGTCAGAACTGTACAAAGCCATCTTAACACACAGAAGAATCTAAGATAATGTATGTACATTTCTTTGTTTAAACAATTCCATTACTATTTACATACTCTTTGCCCCTCTTTTCTATGTTAAAATGATGAAAAGCAAAGATAGGGTCATAAACTGACATCACTTATTGCAACATATATTTTACCAGATTTTGATATATGCACTATACACATTATAATGTAATGTTTTATTAAATATATGTTACAAGATTTACAGTCTAGGAATACAATATAGCAAAGTTTTTTTAAAGAAATGTTTATAGAAATCATTTTTATAACAGTATTAAAAGACAATATTATCACAACATTTAAATATACAGTATGCAAGGCACCTTCCTATCAAAGAAATAAGGCAATTAACTAGTTATAAACAAAATTCACTAACTCAAAACTTAAAATCACATTAATTTCTTTGTGATTGGACTGAAATAATTTCAACACCAAATTGCATAACATGCTATATTTTTTTTGTCACCTGAGCTGATTTCTGTCAACTTCATCATGAGGTTTTACATGTACCCAGAGGCATGGCTATCTTCATATTATCAAAGGGTTTTTTTATTTTTTAATTCTTTAAAACCTAGAACTAGTGGAGAAAAATCCTTTAACAGTCACATTGTAAACTTTGCAACAGATAGGTAGGTGAGATTAAAAGAAAATGCTACCCGTAAAACTGAACAGAGTCTAGTTTGTAATCTTGACTCCAAAGTGAAAATAGGTAAAGATGAAACAAACAGTACTTCATTTCATAATATACTTCAGTTTCTCCATAGTTGAAATTCATGGGGAAATACAGCCTGTTTCTTCATGTTTATACCACTGTTATATCATGAATCTTGTATGCGAGGTCATACTATAAAAAAGAGAATACCATTAATCTATATGAGGTGCTGATATTTGATCATCACTTAAGTAAATAAGATAAACACCATTAGGTTCATGCAGATTATTAGGACTGAAATCAATGGAGTTACTCCTACATTAAAATAGGGTAATGAAGTGGCGAGTAAGTCCCAATATTAATATGTTAGAACAGAAATGAGCTGTCGCAGGCACTGCCCCTGCAGCTCCCAGCCAATGGGAGCTGCAGGGGCAGTGCTTGGGTTGGGGGCAGTTTGCAGAGCAGAGGCCCCTGGCTGCCCCTACACATAGGACACGGAGAGGGGCCATGCTCCCCAGCTGGAGGGCCGGAGCGGAGCAAGCCCCAGACCTCACTCCCCAGCGAGAGTTTGAGGGCTGGATTAAAACAGCTGGCCGGCTGGATCCGGCCCGCAGGCCGTAGTTTGTGCACCCCTGATCTAGAACCTGCTCCCACTGAAGTCAACAGAATTTTGCCAGTGCTTCCTATGCCTATAAGACCAGACTCCTTAGTTCATCCATCAGCTAGTGTAAAGTTATCTACAGCATATTTTCAAGTATTTATCTGGTCTAGTTTAAAATCGCAAGCAAGGCGTCTCCCACCATCACTATTATGAAGATATTTTTTGTGAAATTCAACTTGACATGTGCTTTCCTTAATTTCATCCCATCACACCTAGTTACCAGTTGTTTCACCCTACAATTATTTTTCCTCTTTTGTGTTTACAACTTTTAAGTACTTAGTTACCATATCCCTTCCCAATGCAACTGGCTATTTAGTCATATTTATTTTGCATTCTTAATGTTTCTTTGTAAATCAGCCCTTCCAGTTGACTGATCCTTCCATCACCCCACCACCCCCACCTTCTGAGTACCTTATCTTCTTGGTACTGAGGTACTCAAAACTAAATAGAATATTCCAGTACTCATCTCCCTAACGATGTATAAAGAGGAACTATAACCTCCCTTCTTTATGACATGATACACAAATTGCTGTTCAAGGACACAACTCAAAACTAGATTTCCTTTTTTTGGCCACCACATTGAGCTGAAAGTTCATATACATTTTACATACTGACTGCTATCACCCCTTGCTGTATTTCAGCACAACTCATTTCCAATAATATACAGAAAATCTCTTTTCCTAATTAGTATATCATGGAAGCTTGCAACTGTCCAGGAAGCATTTCATTTTGTTATTGTCTAACCCTATTTCCAAACTTATTATGTGCCTTTGTATTATTTCTCATTCTTCACTACTGTTCATACCATGCCTCAATTAGACAGTATTTATGAATGTAATTAGCACACTATTTATTTTCTCTTCCAGATCATTAATTAAGATGTTGACTCAGACTGGAACTCTTGTAACACTGGACGCTGTCACTTCCTATAGACACTTCCTTATAACTTGACACAGTGCTGATTAGCATTAGCCTTTGTGTAAAATACTCCAGCTACTCAATCCCTGTAAAAGTGATTATTGATAACCGCATTTACTTTAGACCATCTGCCTACTAGTTTTGTAAATCTAGCTGCAAAAAATCTAGCTTGATCTGTCATTCTTCATAAAGCCTTTCGGGTAAAGGCTTGTCCATCTAGATTTTTGTCTTTATTATTTATCCCTTTAATTTAGTACGGGTTAAAGTTAGCGGCACCATAAAGCAGTAATAGTCAGGATCATTTGTTTCATCCCTTTCCCCTCCCCCCATCATTTTGGAAGATTAGCATCATATGTGCTTCTTTTATTGTAGTAGTAGTATTTATTTGAATCCCCACTGTACTTGCCACTGTACAGAGAACAAAAAGACGGTCCCTGCTCAAACATATTGATCTATGTATTACTCCATGTAGCATGTGCATCCCCATACCTGTGACCACAGGAACAAAAACAATACAAAAATAAATGCAAAAACATGATTGTTACACCCATTTTTTTCATTTTCTTTTAAATAGATTGTAAACTTTTTGGGGCAGGGACCGTCTTTTTACTCTTTTTATACAACAGCTAGCACAATGAGACTCTGCTCCTACTTGAGGCCTCTAGGTGTTACCATAGTTCAAATAAGTAATAAAATAATAAGATAATGAAAGAACACTTCCCAACAAAAAATAATCTTCCTTCTCCTGTGCCACAAAGACAACGACTGCCACAAGGTCAAACTTTGCTTCTGTCAAACAACAGGGTAGGGACGTAGATTCCAGAGTTGAGGGCCTCTGTCAGGAATGCTCTGTCCCCACTCCTTATATGAGCAAATCTAGGGCAAGTTAACAAGATATTCCCCCAATTTTGGAAAACTTCTGTTATGTAGCGCACTGTAATTGTCAGAATATTCATGATGAAAAGGCTGGGCTGGAAAAAGTATTGAGCTAAATTCAGCTCTAATGTCAACAAGTGCAAACTCCATTGACTGAAGAATGATACCTATTTTTCCAGTCTAAATTAGGCCCTTTGTTCCCACACATGCTTCCCATGCAGATGATACTTGCCCCAAAAGGCAGCTTTCACCAGAAGATGTATTTATCTGACATCCAAAAAATAAAATAAAACAATCACATATCTTCTCAGACATTTGGAGGAGCAATGATCTGTTATTCAAATCTGGGTTTTCACTGGGTACACTCCAATTTTTCCAGTTCATATTAATCTGTCCAAAGTACTGTCAATCCTGAACTCAGGTTTTATTTTCCTCAGTTTATCTTTCCTCTGCTGGTAAATCTCTTTAGCAAACAAAGGATAATAAAAGAAATGTCTCTTCATCCCAAGGCAACAAAATCAACAACTAACATGGGACTTCAATTCAGGAAAAACAGGAGGTCTCATGCAGCCAGTAGTAAATCAGAGTTTCTAAAAATTATAAATAATTTTCTAACACAAAAACAGTTCTGCAACCAACAGAAGGTAATGCTATTCTGGACCTCATAATGATAGATAAAGATGAATTAATCATTGACCTCTAAGTTATTGGTTGCCCAGTGACAAGCAATAATGACCCGATTACATTCAATATGGACAAACTTGGCACTTCAGAAAGGCTAATTTCCTGAAGATGAGAAAAATTATGAATGAAATTTATTCGGGAAAAAAACCCAGAAAAGTGTAAAGCTGTGTTTGGCCAGATGAATGTCCTAGCCTACAAGGGAGACATCTGTAATTAACATCTTCTAAGGAGGTGCAGCAAATGGGGACTTTACACACACGTTCCCTGTCCTGTCCCCTAAGCTAGAGAGTCTCACACTGTAGGAGCGAACAGAACTATTTTTTCTATATTGTGCCTGATACATATACTGATCAAAGCCAAGCTTGTAGAGAGTACAGCTGGAATCATCCTTCAGGTCAAGATCCATTTACCATTTTTGTCTGTTTAGGAATGGGATTATCAATACCAGGGTGACCATCCTGAATCGTAATTTTAGGATACAGACATTGAAGTGTTATCTCCATCCTCCTTTCTTCTTAGGGAATCGAAAAATATTTGGAATAAAATCCTTTTCCACCTCAGCATTAGGGTACAGGTTCTTTGGGTCCCTGTAGAAGTAGGGAGCCTATCTCCTGTAAGAGTATCCTTTCATGAGAGCAATCCTTGGAAAGGAATGAGAAAGGGGGTTTTGGAAGGGAAGAGGGGAACTCTACGGTACAACCAAAGTGAATAGTATCAGGAATCTATTTGTCCGTAATCATCCATCATATATGAGAAAACTGGGCTAGGCAGCCACCAAATCAGATCTTGGGAGGACCTGGCAGCTGGGTAGGTTAGTGATTCTCACAGATCCTATCAAAAAGACTTCTTGGCAGGTGTTGCCCCTGAAGAGAAGAGGTAAAAGGAGCATTATGTTTATTTTGTTGCATCCTCTGACACTTTTGCAGCAGTTCAATAAGCTCTCTGGTGAAAGAAAGTACCTCATGTACTTCCTCTTGGCAGCTGAGGTGTATATCCCCAAGGAACCAAGGGTTGCCCTTTAGTATTTTAATGAGTGCAATGCCTTGTTCAGTCAAAAGATTGATAAGTTGTTTCCCTCGAAGGGCAAATCTTCCACAGGGAACTTTATTTCCTTGGGGAAACAGTGCTGGCCAGCGTGCTCCTTGACTCCTCAGACCCTTGCACAAGCGTCTGCCTAGCCTGGATCTAACTGGGGACTCATAGCCTCCTCCATGTAGTGTTTCCAAAGCCTGAACTCCCCGGCTTGACAGGTTTGAGACAAAAAGGAGTGATACTGCACTGAGTGGAGATATGAGCTTCTCCAAGACAGTACAGGCACCTCTGGTGCTCATCTCTGACTGGGAAAGCAGGGAAGGAGCAGAAGTGGGGCGAGGGGCATTAATTTACTAAGAAAGTTTTATCAGCTTTTGTAGACAGTTCTCCAATATTTATAGATTTTTATATAATTATTATATAATACTTACAAAAACAGAGTCAAGGATCAGTTGTGAACACTGGAGGGCTCCATCCCAGACCATGTGGCAGTAAGAAGGGACTGGGGAGACGGTCAGTCAGAAATAGTGCAGGTATGGACCAATAGACTCCAGTAGCAAGAATCTTCTGGTCTCAGGCACATTCGTATCCTCAGTGGAATACACATAGGGAATAGCACTCAAAGAAGGAGTTTATTTGTACAGTATATTAGGAACAAAAGAAATCACAGTAACGGGGTAGGACCATTACTAAATGGAATGGCAAAACTGTTAAATAGTGATGCAGAAAAGGCAGAAGTGGTTCAATTAATATTTCACTTTTGTATTTGGAAAGAAGGACGATGTACTGGTATTGCATATGATAAAGAAATACTTTCCAGTCCATTAGTAACTAAGGACGATGTTATGCAATGTGTAGTGGGGATAAACATTTTTGAATAAACAGACCTGGATAACTTGCACAAAGAATCCTAAATGAGTTAGCTGAGGAGATCTCTGGTCCACTGGTATTAATTTTTAATAAATCTTGGAATATCAGGGAAATTCCAGAAGACTAGAAGTGTGCTAATATTGTACTGATATATAGGCCAGTTAGCCTGACGTCAGTCCTGGGCAAAACGATGGAAAAGCTGATACACGATTCAATTGATAAAGAATTAAAGAACAGGAGTATAATTAATGCTGATCAACATGGTTTTGTGAAAAAAGTTAGTCAAACAATCATTATTTCACCTTCTTTGGTGAGATTATCCATTTGGTTGACAAAAATAACTGTGTAGGCTATTTTCAGAGTAGCAGCCGTGTTAGTCTGTATTCGCAAAAAGAAAAGGAGGACTTGTGGCACCTTACAGACTAGTCTCTAAGGTGCCACAAGTCCTCCTTTTCTTTTTGTGTAGGCTATAATACTTTGACTTAGTATACTGCATGACATTGA
The DNA here is from genome assembly GCF_965140295.1 of Lepidochelys olivacea. Classification (NCBI taxonomy): domain Eukaryota; kingdom Metazoa; phylum Chordata; order Testudines; family Cheloniidae; genus Lepidochelys; species Lepidochelys olivacea. The sequence continues at coordinate 177,005,395 of NC_140411.1, forward strand.
TTTAAAAATTGGCACTATACAATATCAATAAAGTACATGTTAAATGGACTAAGAAATGACAGATCTCAAAATGTAGTAATCAATGGGGAATCATCATCAAGTGGGGATGTTTCTAATGGGGTTTTTGCAGGACTTGGCACTGAGCCTGATACTATTCAACATTTTCATCAGTGTTCTGGAATATATCTGCAAGATATGTTCAGCCAAACACAATTTATGCTTTTGTCAAACGCGAGTTATTGAGCTCAATACGGAGGTAACTCTGTAAAAAGTAATGCCCTGTGACATACAGGTCAGACTAAACAGTCCCTTCTAACCTTAATAACTCTACAGATCTGAACCAGCATTCATACTGATGAATATTTATATAACAAATTTACAGCTGGCTTAAATCAAAGCATTTTGGAAGCTTTGTGGGACTAAAAACAATTGAAAAAACCCAGACCTTATGTGGTATCGTTATGTCTCTCAAGAGCATATTGATCAGATATTGAGTATGAGGTGGGATTTCGGAATATGGAATCCATTGCGCACAAGCACTCTGCTGTCCCTACGCAGAGCTTCATTGATTTCAGTGGGGCTCCATGCAGTTACAACAGTCTCCCATTTGCCTACTGAATTGCAGGACTGAAACGCAAGGTAGTTATTAAAGTCGCTTAACAAAGATATAGGATGCTGTCTGACCAAAATTCATGTGCACGCTGAAAGGACCCCATTTTCATTGTCAGTAAGTTACCCCTTATGCCTGTTCCGAGTGCTGACTAAACTCCTACACTAACCAGATATAACCAAACACAGGGGAATAATGGAAATTCAGACAGCCAGTAAGTGGGGGAAAGGCATGAGTTTTTTTTCCAATTCTTGACCTTAGCAGCAAAAAATTCTACTGGATTTTATGACAAATACCAGTTTAAAAAAAAAACATTTCTATGCCTTTTACAGATACATATATTTCATAAGACACACAGCTTAAATGTGCTAAAAAATCCTTTGATGTATGATATTACATACCTATTCAGTCCTGATCAACACAAGGGATGAGCATACAAGAAATACAAGGAAATGAATTTACTCCAAGTGATACCTATCTTTAAGATTTACAAATTAACTAATTGGAATCTATGGTCAGTTTCTCAGCTAACTGGACAGCTTCACCCTCTCATCTTTAAAAAAAATTATTGTTGAAAATGTGCAGCCTTGATGTCTCTGTAAACGGAGAGAGAGATCTGGCATGATCAGACTCTACTGTCGCAATACAAGAAAAATGTACTTTCATTTTCCTAACTACAGCCATTTCATCGGATACATTAAAACCTGTCTTAGGAATTTACATCTCACCTGGAAGAGCAGTGACCCAGGAAACATTTCCAGGGACCTTAGATGGCTTCAGCTACATTGAGGACAGCTGATATTTCAATGTCTTAGTGTAGTACATTTCTTCAATATAAAAGCATAGAGCCGCTCTCTTGGAGTTAATCAGTTTTCAGTTAAATTCAGGTTTAACTTTAATAAGATCCTTATTATATTTACACCCACACAGTCAACTTATGTGCTTTTCAGAACTATTTTTTCATTGTAACTCCTTAATTTATACTTCCAAATATTTTATGTAATGGTATGGGGCACACCTGCCTAAAGGCTTCCTAAGTTTAAAAAGTCTGTAAATAGTTCTTAAAACAGTTAAACCTGACCAAAAGAGAAAGTTTATACACCAAGCTGTACATTTTCTTTACATTACCTTCATATAATTCAGCTTTCCTTCCAGAGTTTATGCAGAAGGGTCAACTTATTGCTCTTGCAATTGACATGAATTACAATAGAATTTTTACTTTATTTTTTCATTTTTGTTTTTCAGGATTGTAATTTTCAGTAGGATATCTAATTTTCTGGAATCCAAGAAGTTAAGCTAAATTCTTTTTTGCTTTACTATAGAGCACATAACAATATTTAAAATGATTTACTATGAATTAACAAATCACAGCAAGTCACAAGCAAATGTGTGGTATATTTCAGTCACTGGGGTATGGGTGAAGCACTGCTAAAAAAAAATTAAGACAATCAGAAATCATTGGCCACAAGAGGGCATCCAATATTTTCTAACCAAACCATATTTCATATTAGCATGTTTCAATTTCAAGCACTGTGATGTTTTAACATATTGGGAGGGGGATTGGAGGGCAGGAGGAGGAGGGATTATTTCGGATTGTAGCATTTTTCAGGATGTCTTCTTTTTACCTGGTTTTGACTAATGTTCTCATGTTTTTATTTTACTTTTTTTTTAAACTGTACATAGGGAATTGTGAATTATAAAAGTTATTAAGGTACCAAGTAAAGGGCCTGATCCAAAGCCCACTGAAGGCAAAAGGGACTCTTTCCATAGACTTCAGATCAGGTCCTGAAAGTTCTGCTTAATCAATCATTTTTGTCTTATTGTTTATAGGCACACACACTAATGTTTTGGTGAATGTGCAGAAATAATGAATAATTTAGACATTCACATGATAACCATTCATTTTTAAAATAATCAGTATAATCATTTTAAGAGGGTTTTTTTTATGTCATACTATACTATGAATGACTACACAGAAATAAATTGTTTTTTTGTCAAACACTGTCCAGCTTAATACAATTATTTAAAAAATCAAGAAAATTGTTATATTGTGCTAAATCAGTCTAGTCAACAGACAGAGCATTGTGATCCAATGCCAGTAGAATAAAGAAGGCTAGTTTATAATCTCCAGAACACTTCCTCTACCTGCCTGTGAATACATCTGTAGGTAACTCAGTTGGAAGCAAAAATGTTGCAACCTATTTACGAACTATTTAAAATGTTTCGATACTATAAAAATACTCATTTCACATGGTATTTAATGACCATTCTAATTTATATTACTTATACTTTATTTAAAGGGACACTGGGCTTGAAAAAACATGGGTCTGGCTGAAAATGTCATACATACTATAGATACAAGGTAGGTGAGGGAAGATATTTTATTGGACCAACTTCCGTTAGTGAGAGACAAGCTTTCGAGCCACACACACAGCTCTTCTTCACATCTGGGCAGAGTTGTCTCCCCCCCGTTCTATAGGGGTCAGGCTGTGATACAGAGACCCCCTTGACAAAGGGTTACAACTCTCACCTTTGGCCCGACAAACACATTACACCAGACCTGAAGAGCAGCTGTGTGTGGCTGGAAAGCATGTCTCTCTCACCAACAGAAGTTGGTCCAATAAAAGATACTACCAAACCCAACTGGTCTCTCTAATCTCCGGGGACCGACACAGCTGCAACTACACTGCATACATACTATAGTTAAGGTAACACAACTGGCATAACTGAAATAAGTCCGTGGAGGGAAAAATCTATTTATTCAATTTGCTAAAGGGATCTCAGAGCACTCCATGTATAGGTAGGCTCCAATCCCATAACTTGTTTTGCAGGCAGGCAGACACACACTAGTGCCTGAGTGGAGTCCCAGTGGAGTCAGTGGGACTCTGGATAGGTGCAGGAGGCCACCAGCATGAAGTTCAGCACTAGTTAATTTTTTCTCTGAAAAGAGCTTTTTAAAATATCAGAGGAACAAAATACAAACAAAAATAAAAACAACCCACATTATAAAAAGAATGGTCATACTTTATATTAAGGTTCTGTTTGTAAATGATTAATAGAAGTTATAGAGTGTTAGAGACATGAGCCGTATTTATTACAGATTATAGGTACATCTGCAGAGGATGTTATGAATGGTTGGGAATGCTTGTCTGGAGGATACCTGTTCAATATCTTTCCTCTGTTGCCTGAGCATCCAATAGCCTTCTATATTACCCATCTTCTCAAACAAGTCCAATTTCCATGACCCTCCCTCTTTGCAGGTTACTGTTAAACATTACTAACATACATTCAGATCAGTTTCCTAGCTTTGAGACATCCTGGTGTATTAATACATACTGTTGCCACCCTCCCAATCTTTAACTGAGGATGGGCAAAGCAACACTTTGCGATAGTCAGTAGATCAACAGGGGTACCAGTTCAGAAGTGGCCATTAGTACCCCCCCCCCTTTTTTTTTTAAATTTAAAATGGGTGATTTCATCCTTGCTGTTTTACATTCACAGTGGTTCATCTCAGACTGCCGCCTTTCTATTTTTATTGAAGGAAAACTATAGTGCATCGATAAAGGGCATACACATCAATATATTTTAAAACCAAGCTTTTGCATCATATTACTAGGTTATTTTATATTCTGGAAGAAATATTTCTGCTTTCAGCAGTTATGGGATTACAAGTGATGGGAAAGGGCATCCTATTTACTCACATAAAATGTATAGTGCTGGCAGCCACAACATAAGCTCTTGACAGCGCTCCGCAAACCACCAGCTGTGTCCCAAAGATGTCATCTTGCTTAAGTCAAAATTCAGTTTAGTTATTAGCTGCATCTCGCACAATTTCTGCATTAAGTTGCTCAATTCCCACCTGAGCTAGACTGGTGGTAAATTGAAACCATAGTAATTAGAGAGCAGATAAATAAAATTATATCTTGACAAGTGCACACTTTGGAATGGGTCCTGGTATTATCTACCATCAGGTTTGACTATGAAACTAGTGACACTGGCCCAGTTCCGTTTTCTCAGGCACTAGCAGTTTGTATAGTGGAGATGAAGATGTGGGATAAGTGTCAGGCCAGTTCTACTCTACAATGTTTTGTCAGCATAGCGATATTGGTCCTGGGTGTGAAAAACCAAACCACACTTCTGGCTGACAAACCTATCCCAGCAAAATCCCCACTGTAGACATAGCTATGCTCAAAGAACAGTGCATCCGTTGCCATAGACAATGTCATTTGGGAAGGTGATGTTGCTATGCTGATAGAAACATCATCTTAGGCCTGGTCTACACTAGGGGGGATCGATCTAAGATACGCAACTTCAGCTACGAGAATAGCGTAGCTGAAGTCGACGTATCTTAGATCGACTTAGAATCACTTACTTTGCGTCCTCGTGGCGCGGGATCAACAGCTGCCGCTCCCCTGTCGACTCTGCTTCCGACTCTCGCCCTGGTGGAGTTCCGGAGTCGACAGCAGAGCAAGCGGGGATCGATTTATCGCGTCTACAGTAGACACGATAAATCGATCCCTGATACATTGATCACTACCTGCCGATCCGGCGGGTAGTGTAGACGTGGCCTTAGTGGTCTTGACATCATTCAAATTTAGTAGATACACTAATGTTCTGAAACTTCTACCAATTTCTTAAGACAATTTGCATAAAAGGTTCTTACTTTGTTCGAATGTATCCAACCTTGAGATTTAGTTTATTAATCTGTTCCACAGAACACTCAGGTCCAGCTAGTGGTTGCTGTCACTGAACTCCAGTAATGTTGTGCTTTAATATTGTTGGCTGGAGATTCATAAAATATTATACATTTTAGCCCTGAATATATTTCTCCTAGTCTTCCATCCCAACATAACTGATATAAGTAGAGGTGGCACTCACTAGATTTGTGCATACAAGGCTGGAAGCAGGGATTTTGTCACGGAATTTATTTCACTCACTGGTTGATGGATCCTAATTGAGGTGTCCAGAAAACCATGTCTATTTAGACAGGCTTTTGCACAAAGAATTAGTTTATGAGAATGGGAGTGTGGTGGTGGTATTCTTTGCTAGGGAGTTTGCAGCTTGTTTTAGCAGAGCCTGTGCCAATTTTGATTTAACTTAGAGTTCTAAGTATGTTATATAAATTAAAAATAAATAAAATTTTGGAAAAATCAGAGCTTCTGGCATGTATAAATTTCTATTTTTTCCTTTATTGAACTCCTGCTTTTCCTAGAAAGTGAGGATTTTCCCTTCCTGTAATTCAAGTTTCTGCCACAAGGTAGCTGGCAGTCTCTAGACCATTGGGCTTTCCTCTTTGAACTTGCTAGTGATCAATCAACTTCCAACAGCTTATCCTCCTTACTCAGCGACACTATCTACAGGCTGCTTTTGTACACTTTCTTTAGGTGGATTATTCCTTAGCCTTTAAAGATGCTTATGGAAACAATTAGATACGGGCAAACAAAGTGACTAAAATGTTTTCTAAAATAGCAAGTCTAACAACTAATTAATTATCAGCACTAATGTAATAAAGGTCTGGAAGAATCCCAAACAGTTAAATGCTTCTTCACAAAAACCCAATTTACCAGTACAGAATTTCTTTCTGTTCCTACTTATTTGACAATCTGGATCAATCAGATATAAAGAGTGCACACTGACTCCCTAGTTCTGGTGGAAAAATAGCTGGTCAAGATGCTCCTTCTAAGGACAGTATCTGCCAAAGCTGACACAACAAATCTACAGTGGCATATAGGTACCTAAGGATCATCATTTGGCAGCTTTAGACAAGTCCCTTGCTGAAGCCCTTTTCCTTTCAGCTCATGGGATAGGTCATAGTTCTAGTACAGTGGGCTATAAATGGCTCAGGGGAAGAAGACTACGCAGTTTACGTGGAAACACAGGACTTTTAGCCATCTAGCTGTAGTGGGTCTGGACTCCACCCCCTCCCCTTGAAGTCCTGAAGTGGGGAAGGGCAGTAGCGTAGCTAAGGGGGAGCGGGGCAGCATGCAGTGTGACTGAAGGACCCGACGCCGAAGTGCTGCTGAAGACCTGGAGCGCCGCTGGGTGAGTACTAGTGTGTGGCACTTTTTTTTTTTTTTTAAATCTCCGCTCCCCCTGGTTTCTCCACCTATGTCACTGGGAATGGAGTGATGAAAACTGGACCAGGAGGAGGGTGAGGTGGGACGCCGCCCAGGGGGAAAGTAAAACATAGCGTAGCTCAGGTGATCTTATAAAAGACGGTCTGTCCTGAAAAGGGAAGAGGAATGCAAGTTTCAGCTTTTAACATTGGCTCTCCAGTAAGGACTCAGGCGGAGGGGGATGCATTAGTCACCAAAACAGAGAAGCAAGGATACTCTGACAGGGGTACCCAGAAATTTCAAGGCTGCTTCCACTGACACGGAAAAGGTCTTTATGTTCAGAGGGGAAGCAAACTAAGTTTGGGCCTGCTGTACTCTGTCTCAAGGAAGAGCAAAAATGGACATCACAATTGCCACTGAAGAAATTTGGGCACTGCTGTACCTGTGCATCTTCTGCCTGTCCATGTCACTGCTTGCTTTATAAAGAACTAGAAGGTGTTTGCCCGGAGCTTAGGCAGAAGATTAACTGACAATAACACAGCATCCAGAGTGAAGGAAATAAAAATCTAGGAAGTGGTGATTGCTCCCTCTTCCTTCTAGGTTCAGCCATTGAGGGAAATCATTTGATCCAGATTGTTAAATGAGTGTCAGCAGTCTTTCATTTCTATTGCAGGATATGTATTCTATAATTGTTAATCTCACTTGACCTTTTTTCTGATTGGTCCTCCTGTCAGGCATTACTTTTTCCAGAGGTATTCCTCATCCCCAACTGAAGAAACTGGGTCGCTTTGGAGATGGCTCATGACACTTGTTAAGAGACATACTGTGTAGCCTGTAGTTTATGAACATTTTAAAATCAGATCAGTTTTTCCTCAATTGAAACTTGTTAGATTTAGAACATTTATCTCTTAGTTTCCTTGCATTCTGCCTTAAGTTTTCTGCTTATTTTAATTTCTGGGCTATATTAAAACAAAACTCCTCTGTACTCGAAGGACAGAAAAGGACAGCTATATATGGGGAAAACAGTCATTGTCATTACAGGTTTTTCATTAGTGTGCTCACTTCTTAAGCTCCATTGATCAACTATTAATTATATATATTGAAGCAAAGTTCAAAATGTGCTTGGCACTGTACAGATTTAATTAAGCATGCATTAACATATGTAGACATGTATCTTTTTCAGGGTATTTTCAGATTGTAAAAAAGTCATGTACGTTACTTCCTTAAGCCCTTAGTGGTATTCACGCCTATTATAAATACAGATCCAGTGCTCATATGCATAGAATAATTTTTAATTACACAAATTTAACTTAAATATAAATGTATATAAATCAATGAAATTTTAAATTCAAAATTTGAGGAACTGAACACCACTAGAAATCTATACACATACACTAAGAATCTGCCACATTTACAGGCTTCAGACCAAATTTAACATATTAGTAAAATACTTTAAACAACACTTAAAATGAGCAACTTGAGGGGGTTACTTCGACCCATAAGATATCTTATTGTAACAGAATATGTTTGACTGGTTAACAAAGGGAAAATGTTAGGAATAGCATTCACTTGGACATCTACAATAATAATGGTTAAGTTCCTGGGGGAACAACTTTATATTCAAATATTTTATTCCTGCAATGGAAAATGGATAATCAACCCAATTTAAAAATCAATCTAAGCTATAATCTATATTGTAATGAGTAATCAAGTTACAGAATCTGAAGGTGCATGCCAATATCCACAGAAAAGTTTAAAATATCCAGTCAGTTTTAACTGCTATTTTTCATTCAATTTGAAAGCGGTAACAAAAGGAGGAATAAGAAAGAACAAGATGAGCACAAGTGTGGTAGGGAAAGTCACGTTTATTAGTACGCTTAAAAGAGTACAAGAGGAAGAGAAAACTAAAGACACAAACAAGCTCTGCTTTAGAATAAAGACAGACTGTTTTCTCTAACAGATTTATTTCAAAAAGTACACGTCTGTCATGAAACTACAGCATTCTTGTATTTTTTTTTAACAAATGGACTTCCTACAAATTTCAATGCTTCTACTTTAAATTCATAAAAATTAAATATAGAACCTCATGCCGAAATTCATACCAATACCAAATACTATGCTTTGTGCACGTGAAGTACCGAATACCTTTTTCCAGTTGCAGACATTTACTCCATTAGGCAGTATTGCTTTAGTATATGGGCTGAATGAATGGACTATAAGGTGGATAGAAAGTTGGCTAGATTATCGGGTTCAACAGGTAGTGATCAATGGCTCCATGTCTAGTTGACAGCCAGTATCAAGTGGAGTGCCCCAAAGGTCTGTCCTCGGGCCGGTTTTGTTCAATATCTTCATAAATGATCTGGAGGATGGTGTGGATTGCACCCTCAGCAAGTTTGCAGATGACACTAAACTGGGAGGAGAGGTAGATACGCTGGAGGGTAGGGATAGGATACAGAGGGACCTAGACAAATTAGAGGATTGGGCCAAAAGAAATCTGATGAGGTTCAACAAGGACAAGTGCAGAGTCCGGTACTTAGGACGGAAGAATCCCATGCACCCCTACAGACTAGGGACCGAATGGCTAGGCAGCAGTTCTGCAGAAAAGGACCTAGGGGTTACAGTGGACGAGAAGCTGGATATGAGTCAAGAGTGTGCCCTTGTTGCCAAGAAAGCCAATGGCATTTTGGGATGTATAAGTAGGGGCACTGCCAGCAGATCAAGGGACATGATCATTCCCCTCTATTCGACATTGGTGAGGCCTCATCTGGAGTACTGTGTCCAGTTTCGGGCCCCACACTACAAGAAGGCTGTGGATGTGTCCAGTGGAGGGCAATAAAAATGATTAGGGGACTGGAACACATGACCTATGAGGAGAGGCTGAGGGAACTGGGATTGTTTAGTCTGCAGACAAGAAGAATGAGGGGGGATTTGATAGCTGCTTTCAACTACCTGAAAGGGGGTTCCAAAGAGGATGGATCTAGACTGTTCTCAGTGGTAGCAGATGACAGAACAAGGAGTAGTGGTCTCAAGTTGCAGTGGGGGAGGTTTAGGTTGGATATTAGGAAACACTTTCACTAGGAGGGTGGTGAAACACTGGACTGTGTTACCTAGGGAGGTGGTGGAATCCCCTTCCTTAGGGGTTTTTAAGGTCAGGCTTGACAAATCCCTGGCTGGGATGATTTATTTGGGGATTGGTCCTGCTTTGAGCAGGGGTTGGACTAGATGACCTCCTGAGGTCCCTTCCAACCCTGATATTCTATGATTCTATAATTAAGTTGAAATGTACTCATCATTGAAAAGCCCAAAGGCCCTATAAAACACTTAATGCAGTGTTTCAGTAGGGTTTAAGTGATACAATGAACCTAATGTGGTCTTTCCTCCTATATGGCAAGAGTACAAAGAACAAAAGTCTGCCATGAAAACTATTTTCTATACTGTTGGCTTCCTTTATTGCAGAAAAGCCCTGATTTAAAGACAGATATTTGAAACACATCTTTAACACTTAGTATATTGTTACATGTCAGATTAAATGTCCTCATACCTCTTGTTTAGTAACAATACAACTACACAACATTAGATTAAATGTGTACTTTTGTACATTTCTGAATAGGCAAAATACCACAATTAATGGCGTTTACAAAAATATGATGGGTATTTATTTTGCTCAACTGGAACAAGGCATTTTTAACGCACTAAACTCTAAAAAATTTACTGATGAAATATCAGTGTAAAATAATGCCTCACAAAAATACCTTTAAATATCTGTTTCAGAAAGTATATTAAAAGGAAGTTTATGATATCTGGTCTAATGTAGTGTTTTTTCAAATTACATAAGGCTGTCACACTTTATTCATCCCAAACTAAAATCAGAGTATGCCCCACTGACAATGGAAAAGTAAATTTTCAGTCATCCAATTAATTAGTTATTACCTCTTCAGTTCATTTAGATTTAATATTTACAAAAGAAAGTTTATCTTCAACTATAAAACTGCATCAATGAGGTATTGAGGATGGTGTGTTCTAATCAATGAACTAGCTGTCCTTGCTACCTGTAAGAGTTTTCCTTAGAAGTCTTATTTGTAACAACATTCTAATTGGGATGTGGGGGGAGTACTGGGACAAGCTATTTGGTCCCATCCATTCCCCTTCTAAATAGACAATACATTGTTAATCTGGTATCTGCTTTAAATAAATTAGATGTGTGAATTTAAAGAAAAAAACAATTTACTAAAATATTTATTTTGTGATATTAATCAAATTTATAGTAGTAATAATGTAGCCTTCATGATAATTATTTGTCCATTCAATAGGCCTGGATGTTAGGTACTTGAGGCAAAGTCTATCCCAAGTAGGTAGTCCTATGTATTTCAGAGGACAGTGTCAGTTTCTGTTACTTTATCTTCCATGCAATTTCATAAACAGACATTATCAAGGCTGCAAGGCCTAAAAGCTATATTCTGAGGGCATATCATGCTGTCCTTCCACTTTATCACTTATTCCTTTCTTGTGAGCTGACAGGGAATTAAATACGCACAAATGCAGTTACACCTGCTTTAGTGTAATACATTTATGTTCTTCAGTATCTTGCCTGTTTACCTGACAGGAATATGGAGTATTGGACAATGCAATGAGAGCTCATCTCACAAACATGTCCACAGATGGATTAATCAAGCACTTTAGACGGTTAGCTAGTTGCCCAGCCCTACTGCTGGCTTTTAATCTCTGCTTTACCTCCTGTTTTGCATAGCAGATCAGTTTTCAAGATTGACATAACAGCATTTTAAAAATAATAAACACCTTACTTTCAGGGTAGGTAAAATATTTGGTGTATCAATATATCAGTCAACTGTGACAATCTCTCTTCAGTGTTTATAACTGGATACGGGAAGAGACTGTCTTCATTCCCCACACCAGGGGTTCTCAAACTTCATTCCACTGCAACACCCTTCTGACCACAGAAGTTACACCACCACCCCAGGAGTGGTGGACTGAAGCCTGAGTCTGCCCAAGCCCCGCTGGCGGGGGGAAGGTGGGGACGGAAGCAAGCCAAAGCCCAAAAGCTGCAGCCCCAGGCAGGGTGCCTGTAACCTGAGCTCCGCCGCCCAGGGTTGAAGCCCTCTGGCTTCGGATTTGGCCTGGGTGGCGAGGCTCGGGCAGCGAGGCTTGGGCTTAGACTTTGGCCCGGGTGGTGGGACTCAGGCTTCGGCCAGGGCCCCCAGCAAGTCTAAGACAGCCCTGGGAACCCCACTGGGGTCACGACCCACTTTGGGTCCCCACCCACAGTTTAAGAACTGCTGTCCTATACTTTCAAACATTCCTTAAAATTAAGCTTTTTTTTATTATTAAACTTTTGTATTCATGTGTCTGGAAAATAACTACAAAGTAGCACGTATCACATGTGAAAGTTCTAATCATCCAATCTGGTACTACAGTGAAAGTGAACAATTTTCAGGAACATAACATTTACTAGCTTGTAAAGAGAAGTTCAAGCAAAACTGAAGCGCTTTGAAATACAGAACATTATGCAGAGTTACTTAAGCCACATCCAAAATATTGGCAGAAAGAGGTACAAATATAAAAAGTATGTAAGAAGAAATCAGGTCACAGTGTTGTGAAGTCTGTACCTTCATGTTAAGAAGCACCTTTCAAGAAAAAGCAATTTAGGCACCAGAAACTTCTTTAAAAAACATAAGTTACAATCAGGCATAAAAGTTTATTGGAAAGGCACATATGAAAGATAAAAGTATCTTAGTTCTAACAGTATCTGATTACAATCTAAAAAAAGATGTCCCAAAATGTGGAAAGTTTTATACATATCTAAAATACTTAATATCTACTTCATTCTCTAAATTCAGAATGAAAAGGGTTTATGTACTCTACATAATAATCCAGATAAAAAATTATGTATCTACCTATAACTAGGACAAACATCTAAGAGCAAGCTGAATAATTTCACAGACCTAGTCAGCTATAGAAAAAACAGACACTGTAACCTAAAGCTTCCCTAAACTCTTGAGAAAACCTTGTGTCTCACATCATTGTAATACAGATATATCTAGTATCTTTCACACAGGCAGTTTGGACATTTACCTTAAATAAGATCAGTGTTGCACTCTATCTTCCTTTTCAGTTTGAAAAATATTTGGCAGTTTAGTATCCACTATTGACATTTTAAATTTACAAAATTCTTTGTTCTGAAAAACATTACTTTCAAAGACTCAAAAGGATGCAAAATTCAAATACACTATCCACAACAACCCAATAGCTATCACAAGATATCAACAGTACTTTAATAAGTCTGAAACTAGTACAGAAACCACACTCTAAACCTTTTTTTTAAAGTTTGTAAATTGTGAAAGGTTTTTTTAAAAAAAAAAACGAAAAACAAAACAAAACAATGAATTTTAGTTCTATATCTACAATTTTGGATAACCACAGTGCATGAAGAGGAGAAATTATTTGAAATTCTATTTTTGTTATGAGAAAGTAAATGTAATTAAAGTGTCTGGTACCAACATTTAGAGGTTGGTTTGTTTTTAATGGGGACACCGAGGACCAAGCTCTTTTACCCCTTTTACAAATTCTTTGTACAAAAACTGTTTACACAATGTCCTAAAATAGCAGACTAATGTTGTACTGTGTATATACACTAGGGTCAAAAATAAGTTTCCAAAATAAGTGGGCAGATTTTACAAACTGATGAGCACTCATCTTTTCCCATTAAATCCAGATGGACAAAATATGGATTTAAAAACCTAAAGTGAGATTTAGAAAACTAAAGCAAGGTTCTGAAAATCTTAAGACAGATAAATATCTGTCCTGCATAATTTAACTATTTGTCCACAAACACATACCCATTTTTCATGGGAAAACAACAACAGTTGTAGTTTTGGAAGACTAGGTTCCATGAGTAACAAGTTGGTATAAACTTGATCATGCCCCTTTAATGTCAGTGAACAGTTTTGGGTTGCTTGGCATGACTATAATAAAATGCGCTTCTCTTAAAATTGGGGTTTCATAAAGCTTGCAAGGTCTCCTGTAGCATTTCCACTTGTTGCATTTAATCCCCAAATCAAGTTTATTAGTTGATCGGGTTCAAGTAACTGCAACTGGTAGCCCATGATATACGAGTTCTCAGCAATTCAGAAGATGCCCCAAAAAGCACATTACGAAAGGTAAAGATTTCCACAGACTTTCAGTAAAATATTTAGATCATTCAAGTACTTCAGCCACTGTGGCCATTATCACAGAATGGCCAAGGAGTCAAAGTATTTAAGTCATTCCAAATTTTGAGGGTGAAGTCTCTGGAAATCTAATTTCATGGAGTACAGTTGCAATGTCTTTTCACTGTCAAAAATACACAATGTTGTGTTTCATATTCAGAATTCCACATCTAGCTGATATGGTGTTTCTTCATCTAAAATTCAAATACCTCCATTGTTTCACATCTCATTAGGAACTTAAATGCTTTTGCTGAAGCTTTTAATTAATATATTTTAATAACAGTTCAAAATTAATAAGCAAAAGTGATGGCTGTTCAAACTAACTGTTCATTTACTTCAAGGACAATTTTGTGCACTTTTTAAATGTAGGCTGGAACAAGGTTTTTTTGTTTTGTTTTTAATATTTGTAAAGAATAATTTAAAAAAAAAGCATAAATTAGCACCATTCTATACTATGGACCCATCCTTGCTTTGTGCTGGAATCATCACAGGGACAGCTCCCATTCTACTTAGATTAGGTGCAGCTACCTTTGATGGTGGAAAGTTTGGGTTTTGACCAGAACGACGTTCAAAGTCTTCACTTGGTACTTGATTATATGGAGTCTTGGCATAGCCTTCCATATTGGAGGGAGACATTGAACCCAGGGAAGAACGATTGCTGCCTATATAGCTGTGTGCTGTTGAACTACGACTCTTTGGAGGAGGAACATCCTCTCTGAAAATAGTTAAAAATAAAAGTGGTTTAAACCAAGAATGTACTGCTGTTTTGAGGGATTTGTAAAATGTCTACTTTTTTCCTATTCCAAAAATAAAAGTAGCAAAAACATTAATACTGTTCATTACTTTAAACAAAATGTGTTTCAAATATTTACCACTTTCAGAATCCTTTTTAACTGAACAAAACATTGAAACATATCAGAAAATAGTATACAGGCATATTAATGTATACTACATTAAAAGTATAAGGTTATATAGGCTTAACTGTCACACTGGCTTAATGTACTGGCTTAGGTCAATGCAGAATTCTAATCAGCCATAATGAATATATTACCCACGAAAAAAACTTTAAGAGGAAGTTATGTTCTAGTTTCAGATATTACTGTTCAAAGGGTAAAGACAAAAGGTCATTACCTAATATCATGATGCACTTCTTTTTCATATTTTTTCTCTTTACGTTTCTTACAGCAACAGAAGACGAGAAAGGCCAATAAAAAGAGACCCAGAAGAGTTCCAATAACTGCTCCAGCAATTGTGCCAGCTGTATTTATAGCTAAAATAGATTAACACAAATTACTACAATGCTGGCCTTTAACTTAATTTGCATAACTAGAGAATTCCCCTTACACCTTAAAATAAAAACAAATGTTCCCTACACTGAGAAATATTACTGAATTGATACATCACTACTTATACACATGTTTAAATAAACAAAAGAAAATCTTAATTCACATGGAAAGACAAGTCAAAAGGCTGACATTTATAGGAGCTGAAAGAATGCTCAATACTCAAAAATATGACAAAATTAAAAATGCTGTCAGCTACCTGTTCTACAGTATATTTCTTTTATAGATTACAAAAGGATCAAACGACTATTTCTTTAACTCATTCATCAACATTTCTGATTCTGCGGCAACTACTATACAGCAAGTACTTACGAGGAGTGACATTTAGCACAACGAAACAGTCATCAGTGCCAACTCTGTTTGCAGCCACACAACTGTATGTACCAGAGTACTCCTCAGAGGCATTTTTCAGAGACAATTCACCTGTATCTTTATCTACAAATATTGAAGAAACTTTGGTTAAAATTTTCCATTAATGGTTATTATTCAATATTTCCAAAGGTGTTAATCCATTACAACAAATTTATTTAAAAAGTCAGTTTCTTAGTTATGTTGACATTAGTTTGAAAAAAAATGAGACATCTGTCAAACTGCAAAGAGCTGTCATATATAATACTATCATTCTTTTATGAATAACTGGAAGTTGATTCCATAGTATTTAATTTCAGTATTAAGTCTTGGTACTCATACCACTCATCTGCTGAGAATATTTCCTTGCCAAGAGTTTAAGGGATGTGTTTAACACAGGTAATCTGCGAGGTACCAGGTCTTAAGACATTAAGCCTAGGCATAAAAAAGGTTTAGCATTTCAAGGTGAAATAAAAACATGAAGACAAGGCCTATTATCCATCTTAAATATATTAAAATAATAAAGGATAAACATTACTCAATAATGATGTTGCCGGAAGTTCCTCTGTGCCAGTTAATTTTCTCCAGTTGTAGGACAAGAGTGGGGAGCCTTCTTCCGATACACATTTCAGGGTAAGGTCTCTTCCAGTTTCTTGTGATCCTTCAATGTAGCATTTAGTCCTTGCTGGCTTTACTAATAAATCAAGTATTATTTAAATTAAAAGTCACTTATGGTGTCCATTAATTAAGCCTTAGCAAGTAAATCATTTTTCACTGCACAAAACTTGAAATCAGCCTAAGTTTTTTAACGCTTATGTTTCCTACAAGGGCAAACCAATTTTAGAGCCATTTTCAAGAAATGTTCATTATTTCTACATTTTTGTCCTCCTTCTCCCTATTCCACTGGGGGAAGTGGGGTATCAATCCTCTAATTTTTGAACACTAAATAATAGGGCTATCAATTAATCTCAGTTAACACCGGCTATTCACTGAAAGCAAACTCAACGTGTTAATTTTTTTAACACATTAATCACATACGTGTGTGAGGGTGGAAGGCATCAGCGGCAGGTAGGGGCTGGAACCCCATGCACCAAGAGGGGCTGGAGCCCAGAGCAAGGCTGAAGCCCGGAGCCCCCACCCGACCCTCTATTTGAAAATATAGAAAACCCACAAAAATTTAAATAAATGATATTCTATTATTAACCGTGCGATTACAACTGTGATTAATGTTTTTAATCTCGCAATTAATGTTTTTTAATCGCTTGACAGCCCTACTAAATAACAATTTATCCACTTACAATTCAGTATTAGATTATGAATTTATTTTACACAAGCACCTCTCTCATTTTAAGTGTCAAATGTAATATGGCATGTAACAATTTGCCTTCAAAAACATATACAGCATATAGCATCTGTACTAGTTATCTTACCAAGCACAGTCAACTGTATTTTTTGGCTTTCAACTCCAGGAGCCTTCTTCACTCTGCACTGGTATGTGCCCGTGTCTGTTGACTTTAGATTCAGGATATCTATGGAGCCGTCACCAGATTTGGGATCAGGATTAGTGAACTGTACCCGTCCATTCATAGCTTCATAGTAATTATTATAAATCCTGTCTACAGAGTACATAATGATCTAAAGGAAAGGAAAAAAAAACGGGTATTTTCTTGAAAACAAAATCTGCATAACAATTTGAATATTTCAAATGAACCACAGTTCTATTTCTTTTAAAGTCATCTTTTCATGTGTAAAAATAATTCTAACTAGAATAATAAAAAACCCACACAATGCAATTTATCTGATGGGAAATGAATAAACTATTAATAGCTGTTTAAAATTGCTACATGCTAATACTGTAAACCTCTGCACGAAGGGGCTCATCTAAATTTACTAATATTGCTTCTAAAGAATGGAATGGGACTAATATATTTTAAGATCTAAGAATTTCTTTTAAGTATTTTCTTCGTAAAAGATGACTTGTTTGGTTCAACACAGCATTGTCTTTATCAGTAACTGAAAAAAACGAAAAATAACATTATCCTGGAGTTATTTTCTCTTTACAGTTCACTAACTTATAAGGAGCAATCACTTGTCCTTCTAGATCTTAATTATGTTTATATAACTGGAATTCATTGTTTACTATTCCTGTGCATGGTGCTTCACAGACATGCAAGATCACAAGTGCCCTGACCTGAAAGAGGCAAAATTCAGAGAACAAGAGGTGTTTATGGGCAGAAAGCTTTAACCTTCAGAGCTCTTACAACAGCTAGGAATTAAATGATCTCTAAAAAGCTGTCTCTACTCACTGTTTGTTCCTTCTTTTGATTATCTATTGGTATTAAGACCCATTCAACATCTAGTGGGCCTTGATCTTCTGGTGAGACAGTGAATGTACATGGCAATGTAACTTTCTCCCCTTGAGCTTTTTCAACCATAGGCTGCTCAGTTGAAGTTATCTTTAGGCCTTTTGTTAGACCTAGGGGGGGAAAAAAAGTGATGGTATAAACAAGTGTTAAACCTCTACTAATTCAGCAAACAATAACTCAAATCTATGGATAAACATTCAGCTTTTATGATAAACTTTCCATTAGGCACAGGCCAAGATTTTCAAAAGTGGATACCAAGGAAGTTGCCCAATTATCCAAAGTTCTGAGCATCCAACAACTCCCTTCACTGTAATAGAAACTGCTTGGAGCTCAGCATCTTTGAAAGTCAGCCTGCTTATACAGATGCCTAACTTCAGGCACTCACGTTTGAAAATCTTAGCCATAATACATGGTTCAGTGTACAGAACTAGAATGGTCCAGTCAGACATATTTTTAGCAGAGCTTACCCAACAAACCCTGTGCCATACTGTGTTACTGAACAATGAAGCAAACTGGATATAATGTTAATCAGTCAACCTGGGAGTCCTATAAATAGTCACTTGAATCAGGAAAAGCTACACCCTTCCTCATTTTCTATCTCCTACACAAACACACCCTCGTTTTATGCAACAGAAGTCCTATAGAAAGCATACATGATCATAACTAAAACCCTTTGACAGTGACCTTTTCATGTCAACAGTAAAAACATACCACAATCCTAACGCTACCTCTCTGGCAAGATGAGGACATATAGCATACTGCTAAGGTCAGTTAAGTTTGACAGGACAGTTGTGAAATCTTGAACTTAAATTACTTGTTCTTGAAACATAAGGATCATTTTGCTTTAAAGGAATGGGTGGATTAATCTTTTCAAAAAATCCTACTGAGTTTTTTAGATTTAATTTTTGCCTTAGCCTTTTCTGCCTGATCCCCTGGAAAACTCAGCATAATCCTCATTTGCATGGTATGCTCAAAGAACAATATGTTTCCAAGCGACAGATTCCGCTCAGTCCAATGTTTCAAAAGAAGAAAGATAAACTATACAATGATGAAACAGGATTTACATAAAAAAAGACTTAAGTAAGCGGCCAGAAGCTATCTTAAATCTACATGTGTTCATCTGTCATGTGTTTTATAGCAGAATCACGAAGTATTTGTTTAGCAATCAGGAAATGTTCAAAGAGGAATATTTCACTATGTAAATTATGAGATGAACCAGAAAAGTACTTGATGTTTTGAATCTATTGTTGGGTGCAAACATCTTGCTGAAAGTTAACATTTGTGATAGACTAGAAGGTTAAGTGGTTTAAAATGGTAATTTCTTATCTGAAGTAGTAAAACTAAAATTCTGTGCAGTAACTTCTCACTTAACATTGTCCCGGTTAATATTGTTTTGTTGCTGATCTATTAGAGAACATGCTCATTTAAAGTTGTTCAATGCTCCAATATAAAGCATCTCCACAGAGCAGGAGCAGAGGGACGACAGGGCTCAGAACAGAGGGAGCTTGCTGGCAGCAGCTGATGTCTCAACTTGCTGATCTACTTAAAAAGGCAGTTTACTTAGATTGGGGTCAGTGTACTTAAAAGGGCAATGTGTGTCTCTGGGCTAGTCTACACTGGCAACGTTAAAGTGCTGCCATGACAGCACTTTAATGTGGCTTGTGTGTTGTGGCAAGCGCGGGGAGAGAGCTCTCCCAGCGCTCTAAAAAAACCCACCTCTATGAGGGACGTAGCTCCCAGTGCTGGTACACTGTCTATACTGGCACGTTACAGCACTCAGGGGTGTGTTTTTTCATACTCCTGAGCAAGAAAACTGTAAAGTGCCAGTGTAGACAAGCGCACTCTCTCACATGGTCTCAGTCTCTCTCTCTCTCACACACACCCACACCTACCTGTTTCTGCCATGCTGTGTCTCCTCCCTCCATTTGTGCTGCCTTGTAGAGTGTGAGGCTATATTAACAACAATATGTTAACCCTTGAGGGCTCAGCCAAGGGCTAGTTCATCATTTAGCAGTAAGGCACTCCCTGGGAAATATCGCACCCTCTGACTCCACCACCTCAACCAAGCTTCACAATCATCATTGCTGTATACAGTATTAAATTGTTTCTTTACAACTTATAATAAGTGTGTGTGTGTGTGTGTATTATATATATATAAAAATAGTCTTTTGTCTGGCGAAAAACATTTCCCTGGAACCTAACCCCCCCATTTACATTAATTCTTAAGAGGAAATTGGATTTGCTTAACATTGTTTCGCTTAAAGTAGCATTTTTCAGGAACATAACTACAAACGTCAAGCGAGGAGTTACTATACTAAAACTTAACAGGGACAACTCTGAGACTCACCATTCTGTCTTAGGTAAAATTTGTTTCAAGATGAGTTGTCAGCCTTGCTGCAAAACTGAAGTCAAAGCTACCTTCAAATGACAGCCAGAGGAACGTCTTCTCAGATGAGGAGTTCTCATAATCAGATTCTACCAAGTCCCAGGTTGCTGAGGAGAATCTGACTGTTAGAAATTCCTCAGCACTGTTTTGATTACATAGATGCAGAACTACAAGAAGCATCTGGTCCTTCTTCCCACTTCTATTTATAATGCTACTTTGCTTAAACATCTACATTCAATTATTAGGTGATACATTCGGGGGGCGGGGGGGGGGACATTTCAATTTCATAGACTCATAAGACTGCAAGGGGCCTTGAGAGGTCATCTAGTCCAGTCCCCTACACTCATGGCAGAACTAAGTATTATCTAGACCTTTCCTGACAAGTGTTTGTCTAACTTGCTCCTAAAAATCTCCAATGATGGCGATTCCGCAACCTCTCTAGGCAATTTATTCCAGAGCTTAACCACCCTGAGAGTTAGAAAGTTTTTCCCTAATGTCCAACCTAAACCTCCCTTGCTGCAATTTAACCCAATTGCTTCTTGTCCCATCCACAGAGGTTAAGAAAAACAATTTTTCTCCCTCCTCCTTGTAACCACCTTTTACGTACTTGAAAACTGTTACATCCCCCCTCAGTCTTCTCTTTTCCAGACTAAACAAACCCAGTTTTTTCAGTCTTCCCTCATAGGTCATGTTTTCTAGACTTTTAATAATTTTTGTTGCTCTTCTCTGGATTCTCTCCAATTTGTCCATATCCTTCCTGAAATGTGGTGCCCAGAACGGGACACAATACTCCAGTTGAGCCCTAATCAGCGTGGAATAGAGCAGAAGAATTACTTCTCATGTCTTGCTTAGAATACTCCTGCTAATACATCCCAGAATGATGTTTGGTTTTTTTGCAATAGCTTTGCACAGTTGACTCATATTTAGCCTGTGGTCCACTGTTACCCCCAGACCACTTTCCGCAGTATTCCTTCCTAGGAAGTCATTTCCAATTTTGTATGTGTGCAACTGATTGTTCCTTCCTAAGTGGAGTACTTTCCATTTGTCCTTACTGAATTTCATCCTATTTATTGAAGTAGCAGAGAAGAGATGTGGGAACTTGGTCAAAGTGTCATATGGTCAGAGGGTAACCAGATTTTTAAATCACTCTTGGTCTGTCTGCCTTCCTATGTGACAAGTGAGACAACCCCCCAAACAGTTCAGTATGAGGTTACAGAATACACAGAATCAGCTGAAATAAGTTTCTAGAAAAATATTACCAACACATTATTACCAGCCAGTGTGTGTGTATATATATATATATCATTACCGAGTTTAGAGCATCTCTGTAAAAATACAGGTTTAACACAGTTTGGATCTATCTATACTAGCAGAATGTATTAGAAAAACTGGTTTTCTGGAATCATGTTTAAGCAAATATAAACATTATTTCCAAACTACGATAGCTTCCCACTGTGGATTGAGCCAAAACTCTCAATTCAATCAAGAGTGGAATACTACCTGTCACAAAAGATCCCTACAGACCCAAAGCCACTGTAACAAGCACATTTGGCGTTAAGAGGCTTTTAGAGGGAATTTTATTGCTACCAAATAAACCTTACATTTGTTTAAAAATACAAAGGAAAGAAACAGTCTATGCAGAGACAACACTTTAAAAATGAATTTAGCAGAGTCACTAGCTGTTATAGATTACTGTTGCTATGTGAATTCGTATTAAGGGCATCACAGTGAGGCAGATTAACAAAGACCTTCAACTCAGTATCAGTCTAGTAAAACTGTCCCCGTTCTCCCTTCACCCGTCCCCCTTTCTCCTACCATCACCTCAGTGAGAGAGGGTAATGAGACATCTTCAAGTCTGCCTTCCAGCTAAATCCAACTAACACAGCCTAGAATGACCATCCATGGGAAGCATGAAGAAGAGGCATATAGGAATCAGAGTTCCCATACTGTTTTTTTAAGTGCATTTTAAAACTACTCGCAGCTGATAGTATAACAGATGCAGACTGAATTTCTATAGCCCCATACAGTTTCCGGTTGCTTGTTACCACGTTTTCTCCAGTCTCAGCCAATAAATACAGCCAAGAGAAAATAAGCACAAACCCATCCATCAGAGATCACATAGCAGTAAAGGACTTATTACAAATACAATTATTTTACGTAGCAATACAAGATTCAAAAGATCGGATTATTTCAATTGCAGCTTGAATAGCACTTAAAAAAGCCATTGTGCACTTTGTTGAACATACAACAATCCTTCCACAATGACTAATTTTTTAGATAGGACTCCTAGGGGGTCTGTGACCCTAGAGTCCCTCAATGCCAGCTGACAGAGGGCCCCCATACTGTAACTCACAGCAGGCCTGTCACACACAGTGCCCCAACATACATTATAAAGGTGTCATGTAAGGTATCATATGTAAACTGGGGATATGCTGGTCCTGAAAAATCAGTTATGTATGTACAGACTGTACATAAAAAGTTATAGATGTGTGCTCATATACGTTCTTAAAATGTGTTTGGGAGGCAGAGCAAGAACCCAGCCTGCCCTAGGCAAAGGAATGTGTATTTACCTTCTGACCTGATTACAGGCAGAGGACAACAGAAATACATTTGCATATACAGTAAATAAAGCCATTAAATTAGACAAGCAGGGGAGAAGACCGTTAAACAATCATGCCAGGGGAGAGAGTCTGCACCCCAGGAAGGTTCCTGGCTCTTGAAACAGAGACAATAAACTTTGGGTAATATAAGAGGGGCAAAGAGACAGTCTAGAGATCAGTAACGTAGGGGACACAAGAGCACAGCACCTTACTGAACCCCACACTCCTATGAGGCAATCCAAGTAACCAGTATAGATTTTAGAGCACTTAGAGGACTTGGGTTTTAAACAGAAAGATGTTCTTAACCTTAACTACAGCAGAGTTATTGCTCTAATACGGACTTCATGCTAAAGTGAATTCAACTGATACAGCGAGTTAATGGCCCACTTCCTAGTAACTGAATGTGAAGGATGTTCTCCTGATGCAATATGCCTAGCCTCTCCATATGAACAGTAAAACAACACAGGTAAAGGGAGAAAGCAGAAAATTAATTGAAAATGTCTTACTCAAGAAGATTTTCCTTTTACAAACCAAAAAGCTTTTAACCACCAAGACTAGAATTAAGTGTTCAGCACTTTAACATAATTACCCTTGTATACACAAGACCTAATTTTAAGGAATCTCCCATTGGTGCTACCACGGATTCAGTTGCATCAGTGAAAGCCTGAGTAGGAAGTTGATAGTGGTAAAAATGTTAGAAGCTGCTACACTCTTCCCTACGCTTGCCCCACCCAAGCTACCACCAGTGCAGCTGAAGTAATCATAGCACTGGTGGGATTTCCATGCAGTCATGTTCTCAGCAAGTGTACCAGACCTAACATGTACCAGACTTACATTTCTTGCACTGCCTAAGCTGTTGACATCAACTGTAACAGAAAAACAGAACTTTGTGCTGACAGGTAAATAAAGCAAAAATAGTTTTCAGGGGTTTGATTTTAAAAATGTGTTTTTAAGTTAGTGCATACAGACTCTTTGGTTTTCATTTTAAAGTAAAAATAACCAGTAATATAACACCAAACATAATTTTTCAAGAAACACTACAGGCTGATGATGGGGAAGGAAGGGCAGGAAGAGGCAAGGATACTTCAAAGGGACTGTCGTTAAAATTCATGTCCTGTTCACATTATTAATATAAATTACTCATTTCCTGGTCATCCTTTCAGAGTTTCATTTCTTAGGGTATGTCTACACTACCGCAGTAAGTCGACCTATGTTACGTAGCTGGAGTCAAAGTAACTTAGGTCGAGTTACCACAGAGTCTACACTGCGGGTGGTCGATGTGACTTACCTTACTCTTCTCATCGGGGGTAGAGTATAAGGGTCAACTGGAGAGCAATCTGCAGTCAATTAGGCGGGTCTTTACTAGACCCGCTAAATCGACCACTGGTGGATCAATCTCAGAGCATCAATCCCTGCCGTAGTGTAGACCAGCCCTTAGTCCATGGCTACAAGACAGCTTATGTTGACATAAGTTATGTCGCTCAGGAGTAATTAAGCTGACAGGAGAGTTCTCTGCCCATCGGCTTAAAGGGCAACACTAGAGAGCTTACTGTGGCGCAGTGCCACTGTAAACTCTCTAGTAGAGGGGACAGTTTAGAACTTAGGATGCAAACAATAAGATGTTTACGAAAATTTTAATGCAGTAATTTCTGCTCAAATTTATGTAATCAGTTCAAATATATCCATAAAAATATTTTTTCTGGAAAAATCACAATGCCTTAAACTGGCTATTTTTTTTTAAAGTGAGTAAAACAGATACTTACATATAGTTATGATTTAAATCTTGATGGGAGAGGGAAGGGAGAAGCCATAAAATTCCCATTTAAGTAGTCATAGCACTAATACCAACTTAGAGGTCTAAGCAAAAGGATTCTCTCTTAGACCTAAGCTACGCAAGAAAAGGCTTGATGGCATAGCTATAGTAGCAAACCCTCCTAGTATAACGCAGCTTATCCTGGCACGAGTGCTTTTAATGGTATTGTTTATACCAGTTCACTGAACAAAATAACCTATAACGTACCATTTTGCTGGAGCAACTGCATCTGCGCTAGGGCTCCCCCACATCCAGCCCCCATATAGAAGCGTTGTTCCAATCATAAATAATACTAATAATTCACACCCCTAACATTACTATACTGGCAAAAGTTTTTACTGCAAATCTAGCCTTTGTCATCAGAGGGTAGCCACTGAGTATGTTGAGGAGTATCTCACTTAGAAAATTCCCTAATACCTAGAGTATTTGATCATGGGTAGGATGTATGAAGAGTTCTTTTCCAAGCAGAGCAGGATGGTGCATTATTAGATACTCTAAATGTCAATGATCTATAAAAGACAATATGCTTAAAAGTGACCTTCAAAAGGGAAAAAATGATTTTTTCATTTCTTTATGGAAGACTAAAATTTTATTTCCTGTTTTTTGTTTGTTTCTTTTAGATCTTCAATCAATTAGGATTACCAAACCTTCCCTCCTTCTCCCGCCCGACCTTCCTATTGTTGCTGGAAGACTCCTTAAAGTACTAAAGCCTTGTCTAAGCACAAACTTGTACCAATTTAGTTAAACTGATCTTATTTCTGTTTAGTTTAAACCTGTTCCCAATCCATTTAAACTCCACAGAAATAAATGCAGTTTAAACCTAAATAAGTATCCACACAGCTTTTTAAACCAAGTGCTTAACAAAATTATTTAAATTCACAGCTAAAAATAAACTGGTGCAACTCTGCAAGCAAATACATCATATATAGCTGATTGGATGTTGAATCTTTTCTCCTCCCAAGAGTTTGACAGGACTTTGCATTAATTAATTAAAATAATAAATTTAAGCAGAACAATTACAAAAGTTCCTTCTCTCACCTACACTGGTAATCAGCTACTCTTGTAACATTGTAATCCCACTATTTGTGTAGTCTTCCTCCAAAACCAGGGAAATTAGGACCTGATATTCTGAATAAAAAAATTCAAATAAATCCGTTCCAGCTTTCTTTATGCATTTTAAAGAAACAGGATAAAGAACACAAGCTATTTTTCTTCTTCTGTAGGTAACCTTTAATTCAAATTATTTGTTTTGTTTTTTAAAAGAGAAACTCAGTTCCAATGGACCAATTCATCATCATCTCTGTTTTACTTTAGATACTCTAAATATCAAGTGCTGAAGGACAAGGTTTGAAATTTATGTTAGGTGCATAAAGCCTAGTAAATTTTTAGGACATCTATTATTGAAAAGTACCTTACCAGCGAGACAACCTAATTTATTCTAGAAGGGTCAGAGAAAGCAAAAAGAATATACACCAAGGAGAAAGAAGCAGTAGTAACAAATAAGCAGCAACTAGGGAATTAGTGAAAACAGTTGGCAAAGATGCAGTAGGGAAGAAACAAATAGGAAAAGGCTGCTTTGGCTAGTACTAAAGAAACCCAAACTTAATAATAGTGAGAATTTGAGGGCAAGGAAGATGAATCCACAAAAAGAAAAAGAGAAAAGTAAACTGAGGGAAAGAATGTGAAAATAAAATAAGTGGAAAAGAAACACAGCTATGGCTGCATTTAAGCATTTTATTTATATAGCTATATTTAATTTCATTTCCCTGGAAAATGTTCAAGAAGTCTTAAATATGGTAAGTTTGGAGTGCTTGGGCAAAAAAGGAAGAGATGGGATAATATTGCTGCTTGCTTCGGGTATGCAGCTACTGTGGGTAATAAGGCAGATATTTTTGAACACTGAATACCACGGTAGCAGAAAATATATAAATTTTTTAAGAACTATGTAAGATATAAACCAATCCCTTAATTTAGATCTTATATTGAAAAACCCTTTTTGCCTACTATGTTTTACCGAGTTGTGCAAAGAAGATTATCTATATCTATTTGAAAGTCTTAAAGGTCAGCGTGAATGCTAAAAACTGAGCTTTACAAGTTAACAACTTCCACAAACTTTCTTTTTGCTGATTGCGAGGGATTACAATGCAGTCAGTATCACACTATAAAACCTCTCCCAGTCAGTGGCACTCCTGAATTCCTGCTCAGCATGAAACAAAACAGAACCACAAGGAGCCTAGTACACATTAGATATGGCTTATGGCAACTTCTAAAAAGCACTATGCACAGGAGTTGTATGTTGTTTGTGAGAGAGTATTTTGAGGCTGCGCAGTAATCCAATAATTGAGTATTCTGGTAAGTGTAAACAGCACTCTGTGTAAGATCACTCTGTCTCTCTTTCATGAACAGAGGTTGGCCCAATAAAAAAATATTACTTCACCCACCTTCCTGTCTCTCTAATATCCAACACTGCTACAACAACCCTGCAAACTAAAGAATAGTAGCAGCTCTAAATGGCAAAGTATCACTGCACAGAGATCATCATAATAAAATTACGAGCACAAATTATTTCTAAAGAACATCTAACGCTGTATAAACTCAGCTATGAGCAAGGCTTTCCAATACACATAAAAGGAGGCACCATCAATTTGCAATCTCATTATTTTGCAAAAAGTTGAGGTAAAAAGTTTTTTACTTCATTTGTCACCAGGTCCCTCTATCAATTTTTGTGGGTTTTGTTACATATTGGATTACTGCAATATCCTCAACCTGGAATTTTAAATCGGTGCAGAATACAATGGCCTGTTTATAAGTAGTGGTGATTCTCAATGGCTGCACATAACACTTTTCTTCTGTGATCTACGTTGGCTGCCTATTGGTTTTCTGGACTGAACTGAAGTGGTTTTGACCTATAAAGCTCTATAGAGTTTGTGGCCTTACTTAGGCCATGTCTATACTTACATTTAGATCAGCACTGCTGCGATCGATGCTGCAGTATTAATTTCGCGGGTCTGGTGAAGACCTGCTAGATCAATGGCAGAGTGCTCTCCTGTTGACTTTGGTACTCCAGTTCCCTAAGAAGAGTAAGGTAAGCCAGCGGTACAGCATCTCCCATTAACACAGCGCAGGACCAAAATTATGTCAACTTACAGCTGTAGTGTAGACCAGCCCTTAGAGACTACCTCTCTCCTTGTACTCTAGGGTCACACTTGTGAACAGTGGAGATGCTGAATCTGAATCCCTTTTAATTTAACAGAGGGAGCTAGAGTGTTCTATGTGAGAGTGGACTCGGTTCTAGAACAAGCTTCCCCTCTCCCCAGTATAGGCCAGGTCCATTGACTTTGAGGACACACTGGAAGGTAAATCTATTTGTAAGGGCTGCCACAGAGCATGAAGTTCAGTCTGTATGGATGGAGAGTTCTGCTGGCTGTTAGTTTTACTTGTCTTTTTGCAATTTATGACAGTGGTGCCTAGGGCCCTTTTTATTTTTGTATACAAATCCAAAGTAAATGTAATCATGTTTTCCTATTTTAAAGAAATATTTTCCCTTGTTGCTGTATTAAAGGATCAAACAAACAGGACAAATGGATGCATACAGGATAAACAGTGAAAGGGGCAAAGTGTGTCTATGCACAAACTAAAGAAACTGGAAAAAAAAAAATCTATGTTCTCCTCTAACGTTATATCTTGAATGCTACCTATAATAAATAGAAGATGTGATAGTTTCAGTCAATAGCGTGATTACTGACAGGAATCTATTTAAAAAGTTGCACACTCCAATGGCAAAGACTTGCTAAGCAAGTACAATTTGTGTGTCTGCATTTAGCAATTGTCAGAAAAGTTATTTCTTCTCAGAGTGAAGCAAAGATTAATAACTATTAAAACAGATTTATAGATAACTTAGGCTCAAACCCTGCAAACAGCTAACATGTGCTTAGCTTTACTCATATTAGTAGTCTCCACTGCTCAGGTGAGTAAAGTTAACATGGGCATTTGCAGAATCTGGGCCTTAGGAAGTAACTCCAAAGTGAAAAAGGGACTTTTCTAAATACTTTGCTTGACTATCATTAAAATAAATTTGAAAGCGAAAGGACAATAAATGAGTTTAATCTTTACCCACTAGTCCATTCTTTTTGTATCTGTCCCTGTATTCACAAACTGTTCTGAACATTTTTGAAGCTCTTGTTCCTGAGCTGGTTTCCAAGCAACATCAGTAGGTGATGACCTTGCTCCACAGGGACATAGTTATCAAGTTCAGAAGCACAGAACACTTGTATTCTTTTCATTACTGTAGGAAAGCAAAGATTACAATTCCTTTTGTACAACCACTATCCAACAGTTATAAAAAGCTTTATCAACAAAACAAGTTTAAGCACAGAGCTTTATCTATTCCAATATCCAGAATCTTCAGATCCTAGAGAACTACTCAAGATGCACATTTGATAAGTTTAGTTTGGTTTGATTTGGACACATTTAAATGATCCAACGCCGTGTGGGTCAGTCTGCAAATAAGTAAACGCCTCCTGGAATTCCAGTAGAGCAATCAACACAAAATTTAATGGAGGCAGACAGTGTGAAGAAGAGTAACAAAACCAGGATCTGATCAACAGAAGAACACCAACTCCCTTTCCCCTAGCAGGAAAGTCAGTGTCAACAAAAAGTACTGAATAGTGGCACCAGCTATACACTATATCAAAATAATGCCCATCACCCCCCATATGTCTTTACCTCTAGTTCATTCTAGGGGCTTTTCTTTTTGCTCTCATTCAACCAGATGCATCCTCCTCTCATCTCCATGTTTCTAGTGCCACTAAGATTGAGTCACATTAAAAAAAAAATGTATATATATAGAGAGAGAGAATTTTGCAAGTCATTGCTGACATTTACAAGGAAAGTGAGCAAGCTGGTTTTCATTTTGGGCATGTCAGACACATCTGTCAATCAAAGCATCTAGGATTTTGAATGTAAGGTAGCAGTTTATCAAGAGGACAGTAGGTTTTTGGCAGTCCAGAGCTACTGGACAATAGAATTTTTCTTAGCATGTGGTGAGCTATATGTCAATACTGTAAGCAAACTTATTCAGTAATACAACCTATTTTTAGAGGCGACATGCAAAGGGAAAAGTGATTCTTTATGATTCATCAAGGTGAACAGAAAGAATGGAGGATTAAGCTGCATAAACAGCCATAAAGGGAAATGCCTGTATTTTTAAAGGGTCTTGTCAAGGTTCCTTCCCCACTCTGAACTCTAGGGAACAGATGCGGGGACCTGCATTGTTTCTCCCCCTCTCCCATCTTTGAAAGTATCTTGTCTCCTCATTGGTCATTTTGGTCAGGTGCCAGCGAGGTTATCCTAGCTTCTTAACCCTTTACAGGTGAAATGGTTGTTCCTCTGGCCAGGAGGGATTTTAAAGGTTTTTACCCTTCCCTTTATATTTATGACAGGTCTTTTTCCCCACTTATTTCATTAAATTCTAGAGTAACAGTTTGACTGGTGATCACACCCACCTTTTAATTAAAAGAACAAAATATAAGAGGAAGTGATAAAATTTCCTCAGTAGCCTGTCAGAGAATGTTAAGTTATCTACATAGGTTCACTCTGCAGAAATCATACATTTTAGAGTTTTGAAGAAAGAATATCCTCTAAATTCTCCTAACAGAGGACTGACTCTTTAGATGAGAAGAGGTCCTCTTGCAACAGGTTTTACAGTAGGGCTGACAAACTAGCAGCCCTCAGGATCCTTCCCTCTAGCTCAGAAGCTCATCCCACCGCACCCTACACAGTTCAAATGAGTAGGAGCAGGAGGAGCTGAAGAGGGAGCTCATGCACCTGACTGGGCACAGGCACCCAAGCCCCTCCCCATCCCACGCAGAAGCTCTTTCAGGAGTCACTATGCTGGTGGCAGCACTGGTAGCAAGGGCTGAGCTGTGGTTACACCCAGGAAAGCCTGCAACCCCCTGCTCTCACTCTGCCATTGAGCTCCACTGCACCAGGAAGAGAATGGCTCCTGTACCTCACCCATTAAAAATGCTCAAGCAAGTGGAAAGGAGAAGGGATAGTCCCTGAGAGAGAGAGAATGGGAAAATTTCCAAAAGCAGTGTAAAGTTACCATCACTGTTTAGCTGAGATAAAAATCAAAACCTGTCCTAATCCATACCAGTATTTCCACTAGTGTTACCATCCATGGGGCTGCACTGATGATAGCTAATGGTAGGATAAGTACTGGAATTTCAGTATAAATATAGTTCTGATGTCACAATTATGAGTTTTGAGAGCAATTATATTAGGCTTCTTCCCTCCCTGATTAATTATTATTTCTATTACCATAACACTTAGTAGCCCTGGTCTTGGACCCCACTGTGCTAGGAGCTGAACACACAGAACAGAAACATGCACCACATGCGCAAACATGCACCCCCCCCCAAGCCCCCAAGAACGTACAATCTACATACAAGAAAAGAGACAACAGATGAATACAGACAGTTTGGGGAGTAAAGGGAAACAATGAGATTATACTGGTCAGCATGAGAGACAGTGTATCAGCACACAAGCAGCCTAACAATTGTCAATTTTTGTAAGCATCTGTCATAAATATAAAGGGAAGGGTAAACCCCTTTGAAATCCCTCCTGGCCAGGGGAAAGCTCCTCTCACCTGTAAAGGGTTAAGAAGCTAAAGGTAATCTCGCTGGCACCTGACCAAAATGACCAATGAGGAGACAAGATACTTTCAAAAGCTGGGAGGAGGGAGAGGAACAAAGGGTCTGTCTGTAGTCGTCTTGGCCGGGGACAGAACAGGAATGGAGTCTTAGAACTTTTAGTAAGTAATCTAGCTAGGTATGTGTTAGATTATGATTTCTTTAAATGGCTGAGAAAAGAATTGTGCTGAATAGAATAACTATTTCTGTCTGTGTATCTTTTTTGTAACTTAAGGTTTTGCCTAGAGGGGTTCTCTATGTTTTTGAATCTAATTACCCTGTAAGATATATACCATCCTGATTTTACAGGGGGGATTTCTTTATTTCTATTTACTTCTATTTTTTATTAAAAGTCTTCTTGTAAAACACTGAATGCTTTTTCATTGTTCTCAGATCCAAGGTTTTGGGTCTGTGGTCACCTATGCAAATTGGTGAGGCTTTTTATCCAACATTTCCCAGGAAAGGGGGAGTGCAAGTGTTGGGAGGATTGTTCATTGTTCTTAAGATCCAAGGGTCTGGGTCTGTAGTCACCTAGGCAAATTGGTGAGGCTTTTTACCAAACCTTGTCCAGGAAGTGGGGTGCAAGGTTTTGGGAAGTATTTTGGGGGGAAGGACGCGTCCAAACAGCTCTTCCCCAGTAACCAGTATTAGTTTGGTGGTGGTAGCGGCCATTCCAAGGATAACGGGGGTAAAATTTTGTACCTTGGAGAAGTTTTGACCTAAGCTGGTAAAGATAAGCTTAGGAGGTTTTTCATGCAGGTCCCCACATCTGTACCCTAGAGTTCAGAGTGGGGGAGGAACCTTGACATGGTGGCACAGTGGTGGGATTAACCTGAAATCATTTTGAGATCCAGTTGAGATTTTTTGAACTAGAAATACAGATTTTAAAAAGGAATTTTTAGGAAGTCCAGAAGGCAGCTTTGAAACTGAAAGCAGCTTGGTTTCTCTCTGCTTTGTGGCCAAGCAGAGACAAAAGGGGATTATCTTGTGAATTGCAGGTTTTCTTGCCTGGAGGCAGGGTACTTAACTCCTGCAGGGAAATTCACAGTCTTCCAACCCAGAGGTTTTTTTTTTTTTCTTTTCTTCCTAAAAGTAAATAGGGGGTGTGTGCTCTACCCATTTGCCTGGAGACAAAAGTGACAGGGTTTTTTTTTAGGATTTTGATTTTTTTTTGTTTGTTTTACAAGGAGCACAGGTTTGAAAAGAAATTTTTTTTCTTCTTTGGGCTGGGTAAGCAGGTTTCCAAGTAGTTGGAGGTTTTTTGCTTTAATTTGGGCCCAGAGCAGAGACAAGGGAATTGTCTTTTTCTGTAGGCTGACAATCACTATCAGAGAATAGGTATTCTATTCCAGCACAGCAAAATTTTACAGCCAAGTTTTGTTTGTTTATTTCTAAACCTCGGGTGTAAAGTTAGTTAAAAACAGAGAGGTTAGAATGGCCAAATCCTCAGCTCGACTACAGCTGGAATTAGCCAAATTTCAGGCTGAGGAAAAACAAAGGGAACATGAAAGACAGATAGAACTCATGCGGCTGAAGGAGGAGGAGAAGGAAAAAGAGAGGAAGCATGTGGAGGAGATGGAGAGGATAAAGGCCCAGCAGAATATACCAACAAACCCTAGCAATCCTTCTCCAGGTACCACTTCCCATCCCAGAAAGTTCCCCACCTACAAGGCAGGTGATGATACTGAGGCCTTCTTAGAAAACTTCGAAAGGGCCTGCCTTGGGTACAACATCTCTACTGACCAATACATGGTAGAGCTGAGGCCGCAGCTCAGTGGACCCTTAGCTGAGGTGGCAGCTGAAATGCCTAAAGAACACATGAACAAGTATGAACTGTTTAAATCCAAGGCGAGAGTCAGAATGGGGATAACACCCGAGCAGTCTCGTCGGAGGTTCAGAGCCCTAAGGTGGAAACCAGACATGTCATTTACCCGACATGCCTACCACATTGTAAAACATTGGGATGCCTGGATATCAGGAGCAAGTGTTGAATCTCCAGTAAATTTGCCCTTCCTAATGCAAATGGAACAATTCTTAGAGGGTGTTCCTGAGGAAATAGAAAGATACATCCTAGATGGGAAACCCAAAACTGTAACTGAGGCAGGAGAGATTGGAGCCAGATGGGTGGAGGTGGCAGAGAAGAAGAAAACTGGTCGCAGTTGGAGCGGAGACCAGAAGGGACCACCCCAGACCACACCCTATTACCGGGGGCCGCCCAAAGCCCCACCTACCTCCCAAAGAACCCTCCAGACCCCTTATCGTCCCACCACCCCGTTCTCCAGCAACCCTCCTCGCCCCAGTGACCCGTCAGCTGGACGATGTTTTAAGTGTAACGAGCTGGGGCATGTAAAGGCCAACTGCCCCAAGAACCCCAACAGATTACAGTTCATTGCACCGGAATCACACCAGAGGTCCACAGGCCCAGATACCTCCCAGATACCCTTGGAGCGGAGGGAAACTGTGAGTGTGGGTGGGAAGAAGGTCACCGCGTGGAGGGACACCGGAGCACAAGTGTCAGCTATCCATGCTTCCTTAGTGGACCCCAATTTAATCAACCCAGAGATCCAAGTGACGATTCAACCCTTCAAGTCCAACTCTTTCAATTTGCCTACAGCCAAGTTGCCTGTCCAGTACAAGGGCTGGTCAGGAATGTGGACTTTTGCAGTCTATGATGATTATCCCATCCCCATGCTGTTGGGGGAAGACTTGGCCAATCATGTGAAGCAGGCCAAGAGGGTGGGAATGGTCACCCGCAACCAGGCTAAACAAGCCGTGAGGCCTAGCTCTGTTCCGGAAACTTCTATCAGGACCCAGTCAGAGGTGATGGACCTGGACCCCAGGCCAATGTCTGCAACAGCAGTAGTGGATCCAGTCCCAGAGACCCAGACGGAACCAGTCCCAGAACCGGAACCAGCCAAACAACCAACACCAGACCCCGTGTCAGCACTGAATCCAGTACTTGCAACCTCAACACCAGAGGGCCCCACCGAACCTGAACTGGCAGCAGCCGATAACCCTACACAAGAGGCTCAGCCGGAGCCTGAATCCCAACATAGTGCACCAGCGGAGAGCGGTTCACAGTCAACAGAAACAGCTCCATCCCCTATATCGCTTCCAGAGGGACCAAGCCTAGGTCCACAATCCCATGAGGAACTGATGTCTCCAGCATCAAGGGAACAGTTCCAGACCGAACAGGAAGCAGATGAAAGCCTCCAGAGAGCTTGGACGGCGGCACGGAGCAACCCACCGCCTCTCAGCTCTTCTAATCGATCCAGGTTTGTTGTAGAAAGAGGACTTTTATACAAGGAAACTCTTTCTGGGGGACACCAGGAAGACTGGCATCCTCAGCGACAGTTGGTAGTTCCAACTAAATACCGGGCCAAGCTCTTGAGCTTAGCCCATGATCACCCTAGTGGCCATGCTGGGGTGAACAGGACCAAAGACCGTTTGGGGGGGTCATTCCACTGGGAGGGAATGGGCAAGGATGTTTCTACCTATGTCCAGTCTTGTGAGGTGTGCCAAAGAGTGGGAAAACCCCAAGACCAGGTCAAAGCCCCTCTCCAGCCACTCCCCATCATTGAAGTTCCATTTCAGCGAGTAGCTGTGGATATTCTGGGTCCTTTTCCGAAAAAGACACCCAGAGGAAAGCAGTACATACTGACTTTCATGGATTTTGCCACCCGATGGCCGGAAGCAGTAGCTCTAAGCAACACCAGGGCTAAAAGTGTGTGCCAGGCACTAGCAGACATTTTTGCCAGGGTAGGTTGGCCCTCCGACATCCTCACAGATGCAGGGACTAATTTCCTGGCAGGAACTATGGAAAACCTTTGGGAAGCTCATGGGGTAAATCACTTGGTTGCCACTCCTTACCATCATCAAACAAATGGCATGGTGGAGAAGTTTAATGGAACTTTGGGGGCCATGATACGTAAATTCGTAAATGAGCACTCCAATGATTGGGACCTAGTATTGCAGCAGTTGCTCTTTGCCTACAGAGCTGTACCACATCCCAGTTTAGGGTTTTCCCCATTTGAACTTGTATATGGCCGTGAGGTTAAGGGGCCATTGCAGTTGGTGAAGCAGCAATGGGAGGGATTTACACCTTCTCCAGGAACTAACATTCTGGACTTTGTAACCAACCTACAAAACACCCTCCGAACCTCTTTAGCCCTTGCTAGAGAAAACTTACAGGATGCTCAAAAAGAGCAAAAAGCCTGGTATGATAAACATGCCAGAGAGCGTTCCTTCAAAGTAGGAGACCAGGTCATGGTCTTAAAGGCGCTCCAGGCCCATAAAATGGAAGCATCGTGGGAAGGGCCATTCGTGGTCCAGGAGCGCCTGGGAGCTGTTAATTATCTCATAGCATTCCCCACCTCCAACCGAAAGCCTAAGGTGTATCATATTAATTCTCTAAAGCCCTTTTATTCCAGAGAATTAAAGGTTTGTCAGTTTACAGCCCAGGGAGGAGACGACGCTGAGTGGCCTGAAGGTGTCTACTACGAAGGGAAATGTGCTGGTGGTGTGGAAGAGGTGAACCTCTCCATGACCCTTGGGCGTATGCAGCGACAGCAGATCCAGGAGCTGTGCACTAGCTACGCGCCAACGTTCTCAGCCACCCCAGGACTGACTGAACGGGCATACCACTCCATTGACACAGGTAATGCTCACCCAATTAGGGTCCACCCTTACTGGGTGTCTCCTCAAGCTAAAACTGCTATAGAACGGGAGATCCAGGATATGTTACAGATGGGTGTAATCCGCCCCTCTGAAAGTGCATGGGCATCTCCAGTGGTTCTAGTTCCCAAACCAGATGGGGAAATACGTTTTTGCGTGGACTACCGTAAGCTAAATGCTGTAACTCGCCCAGACAACTATCCAATGCCACGCACTGATGAACTATTAGAGAAACTGGGACGGGCCCAGTTCATCTCTACCTTGGACTTAACCAAGGGGTACTGGCAGGTACCGCTAGATGAATCTGCCAAGGAAAGGTCAGCCTTCATCACACATCTCGGGCTGTATGAATTTAATGTACTCCCTTTCGGGCTGCGAAATGCACCCGCCACTTTCCAAAGACTTGTAGATGGTCTCCTAGCGGGATTAGGAGAATATGCAGTCGCCTACCTTGACGATGTGGCCATATTTTCGGATTCCTGGGCAGACCACCTGGAACATCTACAAAAAGTCCTTGAGCGCATAAGGGAGGCAGGACTAACTGTTAAGGCTAAGAAGTGTCAAATAGGCCTAAACAGAGTGACTTACCTTGGACACCAGGTGGGTCAAGGAACTATCAGCCCCCTACAGGCCAAAGTGGATGCTATCCAAAAGTGGCCTGTCCCAAAGTCAAAGAAACAGGTTCAATCCTTCTTAGGCTTGGCCGGTTATTACAGACGATTTGTACCGCACTACAGCCAAATCGCTGCCCCACTGACAGACCTAACCAAAAAGAAACAGCCAAATGCTGTTCAGTGGACCAGAAAGTGTCAGAAGGCCTTTAACAAGCTTAAAGCGACACTCATGTCTGACCCTGTACTAAGGGCCCCAGACTTTGACAAACCGTTCCTAGTAACCACAGATGCATCCGAGCGTGGTGTGGGAGCAGTTTTAATGCAGAAAGGACCTGATCAAGAATTCCACCCTGTAGTGTTTCTCAGCAAAAAACTGTCTGAGAGGGAAAGCAACTGGTCAGTCACTGAAAAAGAATGTTATGCCATTGTCTACGCTCTGGAAAAGCTACGCCCATATGTTTGGGGACGGCGTTTCCACCTGCAACCCGACCATGCTGCACTAAAGTGGCTTCACACCGTCAAAGAAACTAACAGAAAACTTCTTCGGTGGAGTTTAGCTCTCCAAGATTTTGATTTCGACATCCAACACATCTCAGGAGCTTCTAACAAAGTGGCTGATGCACTCTCCCGTGAAAGTTTCCCAGAATCAACTGGTTAAAATCGTCCTTGAGATGTGGAAAATATTGTTAGTCTTTATGTACTTGGTAGTATATTTAGAGATGCATGTGTCTTATTAACTCTGTTTTCCTAGAGCTCCAGGAAGAAATCCCAGCCAGTGTTTCACCCTAGCTGAGATTTGGGGGGCGTGTCATAAATATAAAGGGAAGGGTAAACCCCTTTGAAATCCCTCCTGGCCAGGGGAAAGCTCCTCTCACCTGTAAAGGGTTAAGAAGCTAAAGGTAATCTCGCTGGCACCTGACCAAAATGACCAATGAGGAGACAAGATACTTTCAAAAGCTGGGAGGAGGGAGAGGAACAAAGGGTCTGTCTGTAGTCGTCTTGGCCGGGGACAGAACAGGAATGGAGTCTTAGAACTTTTAGTAAGTAATCTAGCTAGGTATGTGTTAGATTATGATTTCTTTAAATGGCTGAGAAAAGAATTGTGCTGAATAGAATAACTATTTCTGTCTGTGTATCTTTTTTGTAACTTAAGGTTTTGCCTAGAGGGGTTCTCTATGTTTTTGAATCTAATTACCCTGTAAGATATATACCATCCTGATTTTACAGGGGGGATTTCTTTATTTCTATTTACTTCTATTTTTTATTAAAAGTCTTCTTGTAAAACACTGAATGCTTTTTCATTGTTCTCAGATCCAAGGTTTTGGGTCTGTGGTCACCTATGCAAATTGGTGAGGCTTTTTATCCAACATTTCCCAGGAAAGGGGGAGTGCAAGTGTTGGGAGGATTGTTCATTGTTCTTAAGATCCAAGGGTCTGGGTCTGTAGTCACCTAGGCAAATTGGTGAGGCTTTTTACCAAACCTTGTCCAGGAAGTGGGGTGCAAGGTTTTGGGAAGTATTTTGGGGGGAAGGACGCGTCCAAACAGCTCTTCCCCAGTAACCAGTATTAGTTTGGTGGTGGTAGCGGCCATTCCAAGGATAACGGGGGTAAAATTTTGTACCTTGGAGAAGTTTTGACCTAAGCTGGTAAAGATAAGCTTAGGAGGTTTTTCATGCAGGTCCCCACATCTGTACCCTAGAGTTCAGAGTGGGGGAGGAACCTTGACAGCATCTCAGGGAGAGACTGTAAAAAGGATAATGAGGCAGTTTTTCAGATGTTTGTAGGGAACTCCTCCCAAGCATGAGGGGAAGGCCTGGGAGAAAACATAAAGGTGCTCATTTGAAAATTTAACAAGTGGGCAATGAAGTCTGGCAGACAGAAAATCTGCATCTCAAGAGTGTGCCTGGAAACAGCAGTGCCTCGACTATTCACATTCTGGGGGCTTCAAACACCCTGGGATTCAGCAGCAGGATTCCCTCACAGCAGTCCAGTGAGTGGCAAAGAGCAAGCACATGACTTGATCTGTGACAAGGGATCAAAATCAACAGGCTGAGAGAATGATCTTTGCAGCAGCATTTACAACTGATAATTATTGTTTCTCAGATACATAAATGAGAGATTAGCAAGAGGGTCAAATGACTGACCTTCAGTCTTAGGTGTAACATTACATTATAAAGGATGTCTGTTAGAGCCTGCCTCATAGTTAAGTAACAAAATGGTTTACATACTAAACTTCTTTAGCCCTGCTCTACACTACGAGTTTAGGTTGAATTAAGCAATGTTAGATTGATTTAACCCTGCACCCATCCAGATAACGAAGCCATTTTTGTCGACTTAATGGGCTCTTAAAATCGATTTCTGTACTCTTCCCAGACAGGGGGATTAGCGCTGAAATTAACATTGCCGGGTCGAATTTGGGTTAGTGTGGACGCAATTCGATGGTATTGGCCTCCGGGAGCTATCCCACAGTGCTCCATTGTGAACGCTCTGGACAGCACTCTGAACTCGGATGCACTGGCCAGGTAGACAGGAAAAGCCTCGCGAACTTTTGAATTTCATTTCTTGTTTGGCCAGTGTGGCAAGGTGACCGTGCAGATCTCATCAGCAGAGGATACCATGGAGTCCCAGAATCGCAAAAGAGCTCTAGAATGGACTGAACAGGAGGTACTGGATCTGATCGCTGTATGGGGAGACGAATCCATACTATCAGAGCTCCGTTTCAAAAGACTAAATGCCAAAATATTTGAAAAAATCTCCAGAGGCATGAAGGACAGAGGCTATCACAGGGAACTGCAGCAGTGCCACATGAAACTTAAGGAGCTTAGGCAAGCCTACCAAAGAACCAGAGAGGCAAACGGACGCTCGGGGTCAGAGCTCCAGACATGTTGCTTCCATGATAAGCTGCATACAATCCTAGGGGGTGCCCCTACCAGTGCCCCACATCTGTATGTGGACTCCTGCAAGGGGGGGAGTCTCACACAACAGGGATGAGGATTTGGGGATGAGGAAGATGAGAAGGGGGAGGTTGAAGATAGCGCACACCAGGCAAGCGGAGAAACCGTTCTCCCTGACGGCCAGGAACTGTTTATCACCCTGGATCCAATACCCTCCCAAACCGGGCTCCCAGACCTTGAAGGCAGAGAAGGTACCTCTGGTGAGTGTACCTTTGTAAATACAATACACGGTTTAAAAGCAAGCGTGTTTAATGATTACTTTGCCCTGAAGACTTGGGATGCATTCACGGACAGAACAGCTACTGGAAAAGCCTGTTAAAGTATCTGGGGATGGGACGGAAATCCTCCAGGGACATCTCAATGAAGCTGTCCTGGAGGTACCCCCAATGCCTTTGCAAAAGGTTTCTGGGGAGGGTAGCCTTATTGCGTCCTCCACGGTAGGACACTTTACCACGGCAGGCAAGTAGCACGTAGTCTGGAATCATTGCATAACAAAGCATGGCAACGTGTGGTCCCGGTGTTTGCTGGCATTCAAGCAACATCCGTCCTCTCTCTCTCTCTCTGTTATCCTCAGGAGAGTGATATCATTCATGGTCACCTGGTTGAAAAAGGGGAATTGTATTCAGGGGACTTTCCTACTGGGCTGTTTGCCTGTGGCTGAAAAGAAATCATCCCCGCTGTTAGCCATGTGGTGGGGGGAGGGTTAGTTGGGTTTGTGCTGTACGTTAACCCGAAAACATCAGCCCCTCCTTTTAAATGGCCAATGTGTCTTTTTCAATTTTAATCTCCCTTTTTTTTTCCTCCCACAGCTGCAAATGTTTCAACCCTGCGACTAGCATCTCCGTTCCAGAGGCTAGCACAGATAAGAAGGTAGAAAAAAATGCACTCACAATGAAAATGTTCTCTGAGCTCATGCAGTCCACCCAAACTGAAAAAGCCCAGCAGAATGCGTGGAGGCAGACAATGGCAGAGTCCACGAAAGCACAAAATGAACACGAGGACAGGAGGGACACGCAAGAGGACAGGTGGCGGGAGCAACAAGAGAGGTGGCAGGATCAAGAGGAAAAGTGGCAGCACCATGATGAGAGGAGGCAGGATACAATTACGAGACTACTGGAGGATCAAACTGATATGCTCCGGCCTATGGCTGAGGTGCAGGAAAGGCACAGACCACCACTGCAGCCCCTGTGTAATCAACCGCCCTCCTCCCCAAGTTCCAGAGGACTGCCCAAGCAACAGAAGGCTGGCATTCAGTAAGTTTTGAATTGCTGTGTGGCCTTGTCCTTTCCTCCTCTCCCACCCCACCCGGTGCTTCCCTCCTTCCCCACCCCTCCCGGGCGACCTTGGCAATTTATCCCCCCATTTGTGTGACGAATTAATAAAGAATGCATGAATTTCAAACAATGAACTTTACTGCCTCTGCAAGCGGTGATCGAAGGGAGAGGGAACGGCGGTTGGCTTACAGGGAAGTACAGTGAACCAAAGGGGTGGGTTTTCATCAAGGAGAAACAAACAGAACAGTCACACCATAGCCTGGTCAGCCATGAAACTGGTTTTCAAAGCTTCTCTGATGCGCAGCGCGCCCTGCTGTGCTGTTCTAACCGCCCTGGTGTCTGGCTGTGCATAATCAGCAGCCAGACGATTTGCCTCAACTTCCCACCCTGCCATAAACGTCTCCCCCTTACTCTCACAGATATTGTGGAGCACACAGCAAGCTGTAATAACAATGGGAATATTGGTTTTGTCGAGGTCTAACAGAGTCAGTAAACTGCGCTAGCGCGCTTTTAAACGTCCAAATGCACATTCTACCACCATTCTGCACTTGCTCATCCTATAGTTGAACAGCTCCTGACTACTGTCCAGGCTGCCTGTGTACGGCTTCATGAGCCCTGGCATTAAAGGGTAGGCTGGGTCCCCAAGGATAACTATCGGCATTTCAACATCCCCAACAGTTATTTTCTGGTATGGGAAGTAAGTCTCTTGCTGCAGCTGTTCATACAGACCAGAGTTCCTGAAGATGCGAGCGTCATGTACCTTTCCCGGCCATGTTGATATCGGAGAAACCTCCCTTGTCATCCACCATGCTTACAGTACCATTGAAAAGCACCCCTTTCGGTTTATGTACTGGCTGCCTTGGTGGTCCCAAGATAGGGATCTGCGTTCCATCTATTTCCCCACCACAGTTAGGGAATCCCATTGCAGCAAAGCCATCCACTATAACCTGCACATTTCCCAGAGTCACTACCCTTGATAGCAGCAGCTCAGTGACAGCACTGGCTACTTGGATCACAGCAGCCCCCACAGTAGATTTACCCACTCCAAATTGATTCCTGACTGACCGGTAGCCATCTGGCGTTGCAAGCTTCCACAGGGCTATCGCCACTCGCTTGTGAACTGTGAGAGCTGCTCTCATCTTGGTTTTCCCTGCCCGGAAGCTCAAGAATACCAAGTCACAAAGTTCCATGAAAGTGCCCTTACGCATGCAAAAGTTTCGCAGCCACTGAGAATCATCCCAGACATACAACACTATGCGGTCCCACCAGTCTGTGCTTGTTTCACGGGCCCAGAATCTGCGTTCCATGGCATGAGCCTGCCCCATTGCCACCAGGATGGCCAAACTGCCGGGGCCCTTGCTTTGAGAGAAGTCTGTGTCCATGTCCTCATCACTCTTGTCACCGCGCTGCCATCGCCTCCTCGCCTGCTTTTGCAGGTACTGGTTCTGCATGATGATGCGCAAGGTGTTTACAATGCTCATAACTGCCACGGTGATCTGAGCAGGCTCCATGCTTGCCATGGTCACCCAATGTACACATCCATGAACCTGCCATGGTGAGCCACTAAGGCTTGCATCACCACTGAATAGTTTGAACCTCTTTCCATTATTATGCATTTAGATTTGTTTGAGGCTGCCATAAAATGTGTACATAAATTAAATGGCTCATACGGTTTGGGAGTCCCAGCTATTTAAATCCTTAACCGTGCACCTCTTCAACACATTATATGCCCTACAAATGTCTAAACTTCACTCATCATAGGCTTCCCACTGCCAAAATGGTGTCATATAAGTAGCAACCGTCCACGGTAGCCAGCTTCCACAGGGCAACTGCCCCTCTTTTCCACACAAAGAGGAGCTCTTATCCATAAGGTATGGAATTCCCCAAAGAGATACTGTAAAATCCATTACATCCTGAAGTTATGCAGACACTGCTGCTCATCATAGGCTTCAAGAACTTCGTCTGTAGTTATGACCAAACACAGAAGTGATGCTCTACCGACTGACACCACTGTCTGCAAGTTCAGTGCAATGTTGTCTACTCCAAGCATGATGAATGCATGACTGGTGAATTACAAATTCCAAGAACTAATCTTCCTTCTCAAGCTGTCTACGGGAAGTGTTAAAACATCCTCCCTCCACCACCTCATAGAAGCCTCAATAGTTTCACAGAAGTTCCAGCAGAAACCTCTTCTTGTTAAACAAGGAGAACCAAGTCTTCACCTGTGGCTCCATTTTATAGAAAGGACTAGGAAATGGTACCAGAAGTAGGGAACCTATGGGATTTTCCCCAGTAAATTGGGGAGAGAGGGAGAAGAGGTCAGACTTCAACATTCCCCTTGGCTCCAAGATGGCCTTTTGGAAACTCTCAGAAACCCACAGCCTCAGACAGCTGTGCCAGGATCTGTGGGATAGGTATTCCAAGGGCAGATAAATTGTCATCAGATGGTACAGCGCTAATGAGAGTTTAGGGCAGAACTGCAGCTGACCTGCACCTGAAAAACCATAGCTAGGGTAGACATTGGACTGCTAATATTTACACTGGTGCTATCCCACCAGTTCAATTACAAAGGGTTACATTGTCTATTGTAGGCAAGGGCATTTAATTTAATTTAACCACACATACGACGAGTGTAGCTTCAAACTGCATAGTCAAGAGATACTGGAAACATATTTCTGGGTTGATTTGTATGTCACATAGACATATCTAAATTCTATTATACCTGGCATAACATGTTGCATTTGTCATGGATTATCCCACACTATTCCCTCTCAAAAAATCAGAACAAAATTCTCCCCAATAACCCAATAATTCAGGTGTACAAGACAGTTAACTCTGCCTGCCCAAAATCCATTCCCCCACCTTTACCTTGTTGAATATACAAAATACTTATATTACCAGTGCCACTCAAGTGGGATTTTACAAGACTGCAATAATGGTAACAGCATCAAGAGGATCACCACACAGAATCCTCAAAACCACTGTTCTTTATCTAGAAATGTTTCTCATCTTAGTGATATGGCAGCACTTCTGATTTACACCCACGTACCCCAGTCACCTGGAAATCTGCAAACCAACCCAATTTTCAACTCATTTACACTGAGTCTTAAACTTAGTCTTCAAGAGCAAGGAACAAAGACACTTTAGTCTCCTTTTTACAGT
This sequence comes from Lepidochelys olivacea, assembly GCF_965140295.1. Lineage (NCBI taxonomy): Eukaryota > Metazoa > Chordata > Testudines > Cheloniidae > Lepidochelys > Lepidochelys olivacea. Next base: position 177,049,509 of record NC_140411.1, read on the forward strand.
GTAAATGTTGCTAGTTTTTCTACTTATTCATATTACAGAACGTCTAACTAACGAATACAGTGAATTCTTTTTAGAATTAATAGCATTTCAAATGGGTGTTAATGGACAATAGATTCTATGGGTCAGCCATTAGCTAGTAGTACATATGGCTTATCATCACACTTTACCATCTTATGCCTGTATCTTCTTCTCAAAATAGGTTTTAGGTCAGGTCTATACTAGGAACATGTTGCCACTATAGCTATACCAGTATACTATACCAACATCACACTCCTAGCACGGACACGGTTTATACTGTCAAAAGCATGCTTTTGCCACTATAGCTTATTCCAACTGCACACTCTCAGCCCTCAACTCCAAGCAAAATAAAACTATACCAGCAAAGTGCAGTTTTGCCAGTATAACTGCATCTACACTAAGGGTTTTGACATGGGTGCCTACTGCCCTAGAGAATAGAGGAAGAAAAAGCAATAGGCAAACAAACAAAAGCAAATCAGACTAAACTGCCTTTAAGATTCACAATTTCAGAAGCAACTACCCTCTCTACTTTACAAACTGATTTTATTTAGCAAAAGTGAATTGACTGAACTGTTTTAAGAAACCTACTTTTGATCGTTTTAACCTTAGAATGTGCTAGTGTACAAAAATAACCAAGTACAGACTCTGTAAAATGTGGTATTCTGACCTCAAGCAGACCTGGTTAGAAAGGAATGACAACACAGAGGTGTTAAAAGGTTTGGTTATTCTAGAACTGCTGAGAGATAAAGTGAGTCAAAGGGTACTGCCTGTAGTGATGGTAGATGGGGGAGGGAATGAGAAAAAGCAGAAAAGTAGTCAGAGAAAGGTCAGTATAGATACAAACTAAACAGTTTTAACCTTACCATCTGAAGCTAAAATTCTCTATATTTCCCCCAAGTCAAGGGAAGATTTATCTGTAAATACTAAGCCAAGATATTACTGTATGTATTATAACTGAAGATTTGAAGCAGGAACTCCAAATTTTTGCTGAAGTGGGATATATTTTTCCTTCATAAACAAGAAAAGTGAATCTGATGGATTTGTTCCAAATAGCTATTCATAAAATTATTTCTTATCTCTCTCAAAAACAATAATTCAACCTGTTAAGTTACTTAAGATGATTATACACATGCCAGCGAAGTTTGTTTTTAAGGGGGGAAAAATCACCCAATTGACAGAAAAGCCAACTCTCAGCAAACAATCCTGAAAAATCAGCTAAAAGCAAGGGTCGGAAAAGACAAAATCCTCTACCAGAGAATAAACCAGAGATAATGCAGTGACTGAAAAAAAGTATTCACCCGTTCACCAGTAGCAGGTAGGAAGCTTTCCCAGGTAGGTTGCATGGAGAAGGAGCTAAGCCATCAATTTCTGCAGAATGTAGACTTTCATTTTAACATATCTAGCTTTTATGACTGCAAAGATATCCTTCCATATGTGAACAAATGCACTACCTGTCTTTGAATCCAGAAAGCAGCAGCAAGTGAAATTTACTAGCTTAGTCAGTTTCACAGCTGCTTTACAGAAAGCTGAAGGTAACCCAAATCCCATATGAACCACTTAGCAGCTGCTTGGGAAAGTGAAGCAACAAAAGCAGTCACTAAGGCCTTGTCTACACTGGCAAGTTGATGTGCAGTAACGCAGCTTTCTGCGGTATAACTCCTGAGGTGTACACACTGCCAAACAGTTGCAGCGCTATAAAAAAAAAAAAAACAACACCCCGATGAGAGGTATACAGCTTTCTGCAACGGGATACAGCACCTTGGTATCAGTGTAGACACCCTGGTTGACTACAGCACTGCGATTGGCCTCCAGGAGGTGTCCCACAATGCCTGTTCTCACCTCTCTGGTCATCAGTTTGACCTTTACTGCCCTGCTCTCAGGTGACCAACCGTGAGCCCCACTCCTTAAATTCCTTGGGAATTTTAAAAGTCCCCTTCCTGTTTGCTCAGTGACACACGTAACGGTCTCAGTGCATCTTTCCAGGTGGCCATGCCTGCTCCATGCACCAGGCGATCCCCGCTTTGGAGCAATGCCAAGCTGTTGGACCTCATCAGTATTTGGGGAGAGGAGGCTGTCCAGTCCCAGCTGCACTCCAGCCATAGGAATTATGATACCTACGGAAGATGTCATGATGCATGACAGAAAGGGGCCATGACCGGGACACTGCAGCGCACGGTCAAAAGTGAAGGAGTTGCGGAACGCCTACCACAAGTCACAGGAGGCAAACTGCTGCTCCAGTACTGCGCCCACTAGCTGCCGATTCTACAAGCAGCTGGACGCAATACTCGGTGGCGACCCAACCTCCACTGAGAAGGCCACTGTAGATACTTCGTTGGCTCACGTGCCAGTCGAGAGTGGACCGAGCCAGGAGGAGGAAATCTTGGACAAGGATGTGGAGAGGAATGGGGACCCAAAGGCAGAGGATGACTTGGAGGTCAGAGATGCATGTAGCCAGGAGCTCTTCTCTACCTCAGAGGAGGATAGCCAGTCACACCTGTCGGAGCTTGGCAAAGTGCAAACAGGAGAGGAGGCCCCTGGTAAGTGGTTTTGATTTTGGGAATCGCTGAAGCAAGTTGTTGGGGGCAAGAGGCTTGCAGAAAGCAGACTTGTGTCTGTATGATACACCTACCACCACATGCCTAGTCTGAGTGGCAGAACAGGGTGTTGACTGACTCCCTCACTTCACGGGAATCTGCCTCAGAGATCTCTACGAAACTCTCATGGAGACACTGGGCAAACCGCTGCCACAGGTTCTTTGGCAGAGCTGCTTTGTTTCTTGCCCCATTAAGGGTAATTTTCCCGCAGCACTCTGTCAATCACGGGGGGGAGGGGAGAGGGAGATGGGGAACAGACACCATTGCTGCACACAGTGGAGAGGCATAAGGGCCAAGGCAGAAGTCGCAGTCTTGGAAAAGATCCTTCCTTGATTCCCTGCTCACCCTCAGCAACGAAATATCTTCCATAATCAACACAGCCTGTGGAAAATGTGGGGACAGTAATGATTACAAGGCCCCCGCTACAGTGCTGGCTCTCCCCAAAAGCCACGTGCCCAGTGTACAGTATGGACCTGGAACACTGATTTCCCCTGCCCCAGCAGTTACTCACCATTTTGTGGGTCTTGTGGCTCATGTGTGCATGCCTGGGGCCAGCCAGTTAGTGACAGGTATGTGAATAGTGGTTGTTTTAAATCACTGAATCAGTGGTCTGTTTGTTGCAAACAATACTGTTTCTGTAAAATGTTGCATTTTGGCTTCACATATATGACCTTGGGAGCCCAGCCTCCCTCTTTGTTACTGCCAGCTGAACAGCTGTGCAGAATTAGAAAGCGGCTACAAAGAACTGAAGAGGACTTCCTGCGTGATGTCATGATGCACTCTGCAGCTGAAAAACAAGAACTGAAGGAGTGGCGGGACAGCAAGAAGAGGGACCGAAAGGAGAATGTGGCACGCCAGAACGAAGCCACGGAGCAGCTCTTAAATGTTATGGACACGCTCCAGGTGCTACTACCACTGCAAACTGAGCAGCTCCACGCCCACCCTCCCCTACAGCAGCTGTCGCAAAACTCTTTCCCATGAGCCTCCCAGACACTGCCAACACACTCCTATCAACTTCCTGGCTCCAGTCTGCACCCGCTGCATTCCACTTTTCCCTCATCACAGTCTAGCACTGAACACTCCCAGTACCCACTGCACTCAACATCTATCCCTCTGCAGTTTAGCCCCGCAGAAGTACAGTACCTGCTACACTGTACTCCCAGGGAGAAGGTTGGATGATACCTGGACATACACAAATCTTTAACCATCCCGGGACCCCACGTCCTCCTGAAACTCTTCCTTCTCCCATCCCCCTCAGTGCTGATGTGTTTTTTTTGTTTTTGTTTGTCTCTCTCCTCCAGTTGTTGTTTTTTAATAAAAGAATTGTTTTGGTTGAAAGCAATCTTTATTCCATGAATTGAAAACAAACAGAGCCCTGCAAAGCAACAGGCAATTTTCTTAAACCTTCACAGTGAATCGTCTGCACCAATCACAATCATCTCCTAGCATTACATGCACTGCACTCCTGAGCATAGCCACAAATATTAGTGGCTTTCAGCTTCAAATTACTGTCTCAAGGCATCCCTGATCCTTATGGCCTTGTGCTGAGCCCCTTTAATAGCCCTGGTCTCTGGCTGTTCAAATTCAGCCTCCAGGCGCTTGGCCTCAGCGGCCCAGCCCTGAATGAAGCTTTCACCCTTCCCTTCACAAATATTATGTAGTGTACAGCATGCGGCTATAAACATAGGATTATTGTCATTGGCCGGGTCCAGCCTCCTATATCAGCAATGCCAGCGGGCCTTTAAATGGCCAAAACCACACTCAGCAGTCATTCTGCACTTGCGCAGCCTGTTGGTTGAACCGCTCCTTGCTGCTGTCAAGGTGCCCAGTGTATGGCTTTGTAAGCCACGGCATTAAGGGGTAGGCAGGGTCTCCCAGGATCACAATGGGCATTTCGACTTCCCCAATGGTGATCTTCTGGTCCGGGAAGAAAGTCCCTGCTTGAAGCTTCCTAAACAGGCCAATGTTCCGAAAGATACGTGCATCACGCACTTTTCCGGACCAGCTTGTGTTAATGTCCGTGAGACACCCATGGTGATCCACAAGCGCCTGGAGAACTATTGAGAAACACACCTTCCGATTAATGTATTTGGTGGCTAGGTTTCTGGTGCCAGAATTGGAATATGCATGCCATCTATCGCACCTCCGCAGTTAGGGAAGCCCATTTGTGCAAAGCCATCCACAATGTCATGCATGTTGCCCAGAGTCATAGTCTTTCAGAGCAGGATGAGATTAATGGCCCTGCACACTTCCATCAACATGAGTCTAATATCACCTTTCCCACTCCGAACTGGCCAGTCTGGGGTAGCCAGCTTCCACAGTGCAATCGCCACACACTTCTCCAACAGCAAGGCAGCTCTCATTCTTGTGTCCTTACGCTGCAAGGCTGGGACAAGCTCATCACACAGCTCCTACACATCAACCAGACTGCACATGTGCTATCCCCACAGAATAAATAAGCATGATCTATTCCAAGGCTGCAAGAGTAAGCAGAACTCTCCCTGAAATTGTTCCTCTTGGTGGCTGGGAGTCTGTGGTGCCAGGCACCAGAACTATGAACAGGGAGCTCTGAATCCTCCACTGCTGGTGCTCAGGCTGCATGGAGAAGGAGCTAGCCTGATTGGAATGCAAAAGGATGATGAGCTAGAGGGAAGGTGAAGAGAGATTGAGATAGGATCTGTGAAAGAAGAAAATGATAAAGGGGTAAGGATGTAAGGGTCTGTGACTATTAAAGCACAAACCAGAATTGAACCCAGGATTGGACTGTCTCAACAATCTTCTGCCAATCAGCAAATACATGTGAAACTCATTGGCAAAGTTTGTGGGTCACCTCCTTCCAGTCTGGTCCATAGAGAATTACAACCGACTATTGCTATCAACTAGTCCCTTAGCTCAAGTGGCAGAAGTCTGTGCTTTAGAGCCAAACTCCAAAGATTCCAACCCTAATAATGATCAGTTTGGGTGTCATCACCCAATCCCTGCAGGCAAAATGTGTGCGGGGGGTGGGAAGGACATGGAGCTACATTTGTGCTGACAGTTACAGATGGATTTTTCTCTTTTATTTCAATACATCAGCTAAAATCAACGTTTACCAACATTTCTTCATTTAAACCAAATCCAGCTATGCCTAAATACAGGAAAGATGTGGACAAACTGGAGAGAGTCCAGAGGATAGCAACAAAAACGATAAAAGGTTTAGAAAACCTGACCTATGAGGAAAGGTTAAAAACCGAGTATGTTTAGTCTTGAGAAAAGACGAAAGGGAACCTGATAAGATATTAAGGACTGTTATTAAGGGAACTGCAATCAATTGTTCTCCATGTCCACTGAAGGTATGACAAGTAGTAATGGGCTTAATCTGCAACAAGGGAGATTCAGGTCAGATATTAGGGAAAACTTTAACTCTAAAAGGTAGTCAAGCTCTGGAATATGATTCTACGAGAGGTTGTGGAATCTCTATCATTGTAGGTTGATTTGGTCCTGCCTCAGCCCAGGTGTCTACAGGCAGTGCTAAAACATCCTCCTTCCACCACCTCACAGAAGCCTCAATAGTTTCACAGAAGTTCCAGCAAAAACCTCTTCTTGTTAAACAAGGAGAACAAACTCTTCAACTTTGGCTCCATTTTATGGAAAGAACTAGGAAATGGTACCACCAGCATGAAACCTATGGGATTTTCCCTAGTGAATTGGGAGAACGGGGAGAAAAGGTTAGACTTCTCAAGATCCCTTCCAGCCCTACATTTCTGTGATATTTGGGGTTTTTTTCCCCCAGTTTGCTTTAAAAAAAATTAGGAAATTACTTCCAAAAAAGCTACTTTACGAGAATGTAAGGTTCGAAAGTCAAGTACTCAAAAGCTGGGAAATGCCAGAATTAAAGTTGCCCATACAGCCTTAATTCAGACCCCTGGTGAGTATGCCTTATGATATAGTCTTTAATTACATGATCACACACTTTTTTCTCCACATGATCTCTGCTTAATTCAGTGCACAGGATAGGCAGTGTCCTAGAAACAAACCACAGTTGCATAGAAAACAAGGCTATTGTCTGTAGTACTTCTGCATCATTTGTTTCAGAGAAGTTGGAATGACTGAATAAAGCAGGGGACTACAGAAAGAAAGGATAGTCTCATGGAAAAAGCAGTTGAATGCCACCCTGGAGAACTGACTTCTATCCCCCCATCTCCCACAGGGTTTCTAGATGATGCTGGACAAATCACTTAAACCACGGGTAGTCAATATGCAGACTGAGGGCCAAATCCAGACTGTCAGACACTTTTGAATGGACCATGAAATCTTTTTACCTACTTACTTATCATTATCGTTATTGCAGTGCAAAAAATGTTTCTCTGAAGTCTGGACCTTGACAAAAAATAATTGACTACCCTGACTTAAATCAATTTATTCACAGGCAGCCACTAATCATTTGTTTCGAATCCTAATTTTTCAAGTGCCCAATCTGACATATTCGGGGCCTGATTTGCAGAAGAGCTGACCATTCACAACTACAGTGGAAGTCATTACAGTCTGGACATATAACGTGTTAAATACCCTGAAAAAAATCAGTCCCCTGGGTGCTTCAAACTGGGATCCCAAAATTAGCAGGCTCTCTCTACCTTAATCTCTTTGTGCATCAGTTCCTCATCTGTAAAGTGACCACAGAATACCACATTACCTCACTGAAGTGTTATGAAAAATTAATTAATTAAAGTTTATGAAGCAGATTAATATGACAATGATGAGCTCTGTAAGAAAAGCCCATGAGGAAATTAATTCTGTATTCAAATCAGAGTGAGAAGGGTGTACAATAAGCTAGACATGGGAAGACAAATCAAAACGTTGAATAGCTGCTACTCATGGAGTTAACAGAACCCATTATGTGCACAGGATGAGGCAGGGGACCTTTGAAAAGATAGTCTTTAATTACATGACCACATGCAACACATACAACAAATGGGCTGAATTAAAGTTGGACTATGCAGCATTAATTCTGTCATCTCCTAACTTTTTGAGTGGTTGACTTTGCAACCTTAACATTCTTTAATATTTTTAACGTAATACTTATATTTTAGTTCAAGGTTGAAGTAACAGACACATTTGCAAGTCACACTAAAAGATGATCAGAATCTGAAAACTATTTTGCAATACTGTATCCATAACCACAGCATCTCCTCAACTTGATACCTGAATACTTGAAGACTAAATCATTGTCACAACTGGGAAAAGATTATCTGAGAAAACCTGTAGGTCAAAATACTGAAAATAATCATTTAAATATACTGTTCATTCAAAGGAACATAATTTCATAAAGAGGGTAAATTTTAGCTTTCTGTTTTGTATTTGCCTTCTTCCAATTAAGAATATTGTTTTAATCCAAATAATTTATCTAAATAGAGACTGCGTACTGAACATTGATTACTGCTCTTTCCAAATTCAATTTGAAAGCAACTGTTCAAATCGCCTTTAAATAAAAAGACAGATCGGAACTATAAATTGTATTTTCTGCTACTCGGTTTCAAATTAAACAACAACACTTTGTGTCATTTACTTCCATTTTATGATAAGGAATCAACGTAATGTGCTAACAGTTTTCAAATGATAGTAATTATATACACTGGTACAGTTTAATGATTTACAAAGAGAAAGTAATGTAAGTATTTTTTCCTATGAACAGTTTTCACTTGAATCAAGTGTTTTGTGCTCAAACTTCACTCTGGGCAGAACTGTCCAAGAGTCTCAAAGAAAGCAAAGAAGTTTCTAAATGCACAAATTAACACCAGTCAGTCAATCCAGATTATACACAGTGCCTATTTGAAGTACATGGAAAATATTTTTAAATGAATCTTAATTAATCCCTGAACAAATGTAATATATTCAGTAAAGCAGATAGCAAAAAGCAAACCAGCCATATATTTTTACTTGAAGTTGACAAAAAAGTTTCCAACTCATGCATTGTCACACAAGAGATTAGATTTGGAGATTCTACTATAACAAATGTTGGTCCCATGAGTAATTCCCCAACACAGCTGTGACATCAACAATGGCATTAACATTTCAACAGGAAACAGACAGAGTCATCCTAACACTTCTGAAAAGCATTTTTTCTAACTTTTAACCTCCCCAGGTGTTTCACAGGTCTTTTGTATTACATCAAAATTGATGCAAAATTGTAAGAAATATCTGAAAGTTTTGAAAACAGAAAGTGTTTCAACAGATAACTGTAGCAGTTTCCTAAAATTAGGTGGAATTAACCAATAAGTGTTTGAGGCAAACTATAGTGAACACATTTTTCTGAGGAAACAATGAACCAGTTGTTTAAATAGTGCCATTCCCTAACATTTCTATAATTTGTAAAATAACTGCAAATAAATTGAAAGAATTAAACTATGCTTATCCACCTTTTATCAGCCAAAAGGGTGTCAAAACAAGGAGCTGTTTTAGGAACACTTAGTGCAACATGCCTCCTCCTTTTGCTTACTTAACTCTTGCTTTTGCTCCAGACGCTGCGAACAAACCGAAGTATTCCCAACTACAGTAATTTATAGTCTTTGCTTGGACTTCTACCCCAGGAATGTAGTCATAACGTGTACTACTCGTTGTGAAAGTTAGCTCTGCCCTGAGCTTTTCATTTAATCCACGTTTCCTACATTGCAGGTTACGGAGCCACATGTTTACACGGATCACGCCGAAAGCCACAGAAAGACCAAAGCCCCGAAACGCGCGGCAAGGCGCCACGCGATCTCTTTTTCAGGCGGGTCAGGGCTGGGAGAGCGCCGGGGTGGGTCTGGGCTCCCGCACGGGGCGCCCACCGCTCGCACCCTGCCCCGCCGGCAAAGCCACTTCCCGGCTGCGGGATCGCGGCGCACGGAGCGGACAGCGCCCCGGGCAGGGGCACCGAGAACCCAGCATCCGCAGCAGCCCCCCGCCCCGCCCCGCCCCGCCCGCACCACCCGGCGAGCCCGCCGCTGGCGGGGGACGGGGGCAGCACCGTGCTACACACCACACCCCGTCGGGGATTGGGGGGGGGGGAGACACCGACAGCGGGGAGGTGCCGGGGACAGCGCCGCGCAGGCAGCCCCGACCGGCGGGGCACACGGGGGGCGGGGGGACACCCCGGCACCAGCCCGGGCCGGGCTCTCACCTGCGCAGCACAGCAGGAGGCTCCCGAGCAGCGCGGCCCGCAGCGGCAGCTCCATGGCGGGGCAGCAACGGTCGCGCCTCGGCGTCCTCCTCACAACACGGCGGCTCCCAACGGACACTCCCAGCAGGTGAACGACGGCCCGTCACTTCCGGCCAGCCACAGAACCAACCCCCCCCCGCCCTTCCACCCCCAGGCGCCCCCCGCCGCGCGCGCACACACCGCCCAGGCGCTGCCCGCTCCGCCCCGGGCGCCTCTTCCCTCCCCCTCCCGGGACACACACACACACACACACACACCCCCAGAGGCGGCGGCTGCTGCCCCCGGGCAGTCCCCACCGCCTGAGCAGAGACGAGCGACAAAGACAAGGAGGAGTCCTGGTGGCACCTTAGAGACTAAGCGATTTATTTGGGCATGAGCTTTCCTGGGCTAGATCCCACTTCATCAGATGCCCCACGAAAGCGGATGCCTAATTTAAACGGGTTAGTCTCGAAGGTGCCCCAAGCACTCCTCACTTGTTTTTGCTGATACAGGCTAATACCACTACCCCTCTGAAACTAGAGACAAAGAGTCGCTGACCCGGACACACCCATTACCCGTAGCTACAGGACAGCCCCAGGCCAAGCGACACACCCATCCCGCCCCCTGCACGCAGCTGCTGGCTTCGCAGAGACACCCAGCAACAGCCCCGGCAGCTACACCCTCTACTGTCCCCCTCCCCGACAGGGGCACCCGCCTCCTCCCAGCACAGCTACAGCCGCGCACAGAGGCTTCCCCTCCCGTGCAGCCTGGCACCTACAGCTAATCCCCGCAGCTCCTGCTCTAGTTTACGCCCTACGACTGGGTCAAGCTAACTTCCTCACCTCGCCCCTGCACAGTCACCTACCCACTCATCCCTCTGGCCCTGGCTGCAGCCCAAGGGTGACTCCAACTGAAATTACTCTCGAGCTGTGTCAACACCAGCGTTTCTCCTCCCTCCCTGTTAAATGTTTCCACCATTATTTTGCAGCATCCGTTCAGCTCCACGATGGGAGCACTAGTGCAGTGCTGTGGTCACCCGGTGACATCTAAAAATGTCCTTTGAGTTTGAGCAGGGTTAGGTGACAGGGTCAGTGCTTAAAACACGGAGCCTTATATACAGTATTTAGAGTAGCAGCCGTGTTAGTCGTATTCACAAAAAGAAAAGGAGTACTTATGGCACCTTGGAGACTAACAAATTTATTTGAGCATAAGCTTTCGTGAGCTACAGCTCACTTCATCGGGTGCATTCAGTGGAAAATACAGTGGGGAGATTTGTATACACAGAGAACATGAAACAATAGGTGTTACCATGCACACTGTAACAAGTGAGAGATCACTTAAGGTGAGCTATTACCAGTTTGCAAATTAATTCCAATTCAGCAGTCTCTCCTTGGAGTTTGTTTTTGAAATTTTTTTGTTGAAGAATTGTTACTTTTAGGTCTCTAATCGAGTGACCAGAGAGATTGAGGTGTTCTCCGACTGGTTTTTGAATGTTATAATTCTTGACATCTGATTTGTGTCCATTTATTCTTTTACGTAGAGACTGTCCAGTTTGACCATGTACATGGCAGAGGGGCATTGCTGGCACATGATGGCATATATCACATTGGTGGATGTGCAGGTGAACGAGCCTCTGATAGTGTGGCTGATGTGATTAGGCCCTATGATGGTGTCCCCTGAATAGGTATGTGAACACAGTTGGCAATGGGCTTTGTTGCAAGGATAGGTTCCTGGGTTAGTGGTTCTGTTGTGTGGTGTGTGGTTGTTGGTGAGTATTTGTTTCAGGTTGGGGGTCTGTTTGGAAGCAAGGACTGGCCTGTCTCCCAAGAAATGTGAGAGTGGTGGGTTGTCCTTCAGGATAGGTTGTAGATCCTTGATGATGCATTGGAGAGGTTTTAGTTGGGGGCTGAAGGTGATGGCTAGTGGCGTTCTGTTATTTTCTTTGTTGGACCTGTCCTGGAGTAGGTGACTTCTGGGTACTCTTCTGGCTCTATCAATCTGTTTCTTCACTTCAGCAGGTGGGTACTGTAGTTGTAAGAATGCTTGATAGAGATCTTGTAGGTGTTTGTCTCTGTCTGAGGGGTTGGAGCAAATGCGGATGTATCGTAGAGCTTAGCTGTAGACAATGGATCATGTGGTCTGGATGAAAGCTGGAGGCATGTAGGTAGGAATAGCGGTCAGTAGGTTTCCAGTATAGGGTGGTGTTTATGTGACCATCGCTTATTAGCACCGTAGTGTCCAGGAAGTGGATCTCTTGTGTGGACTGGACGAGGCTGAGGTTGATGGTGGGATGGAAATTGTTGAAATCATGGTGGAATTCCTCAAGGGCTTCTTTGCCATGGGTCCAGATGATGAAGATGTCATCAATATAGCACAAGTAGAGTAGAGGCATTAGGGGACGAGAGCTGAGGAAGCGTTGTTCTAAGTCAGCCATAAAAATGTTGGCATACTGTGGGGCCATGCGGGTACCCATAGCAGTGCCGCTGATTTGAAGGTATACATTGTCCTCAAATGTGAAATAGTTATGGGTGAGGACAAAGTCAAAGTTCAGCCACCAGGTTTGCCGTGACATTATCGGGGATACTGTTCCTGACGGCTTGTAGTCCATTTTTGTGTGAAATGTTGGTGTAGAGGGCTTCTACATCCATAGTGGCCAGGATGGTGTTTTCAGGAAGATCACCGATGGATTGTAGTTTCCTCAGGAAGTCAGTGGTGTCTTAAAGATAGCTGGGAGTGCTGGTAGCGTAGGGCCTGAGGAGGGAGTCTACATAGCCAGACAATCCTGCTGTCAGGGTGCCAATACCTGAGATGATGAGGCGTCCAGGATTTCCAGGCTTATGGATCTTGGATAGCAGATAGAATACCCCAGGTCGGGATTCCAGGGGTGTATCTGTGCGGATTTGTTCTTGCGCTTTTTTCAGGGAGTTTGAGCAAATGGTGTAGGTTTTTTTGGTAACTCTCAGTGGGATCAGAGGGTAATGGCTTGTAGAAAGTGGTGTTGGAGAGCTGCCAAGCAGCCTCTTGTTCATATTCCGACCTATTCATGATGACGACAGCACCTCCTTTGTCAGCCTTTTTGATTATGATGTCAGAGTTGTTTCTTAGGCTGTGAATGGCATTGTCTTCTACATTGCTGAGGTTATGGGGCAAGTGATGCTGCTTTTCCACAATTCAGCCCATGCCCATCGGTGGAAGCACTCTATGTAGGAGTCCAGTCTGTTGTTTTGTTGTACCAATAAAATAAAAACCAGCAGGATCTTATTAAAGGGAAAAAGGCAAAATACCACATTTATTGTGAATACAGAAAGAATCCTAGTAAGCAGTTAGTTATAGCTATAACATGCCATTCAATCTCATATTTAGTCACACATTCATTCATACAAACACACACACACAGGTTCTGCAAGGTTGTTATCATAGTTACCAGCCTTAGAGTTGCTCATGCCAAGCCACTGGCCAGGTGGCCTGGACATGAGGAGGGAGCAGGGCCTTGTCAGATGCTCATCTGATGCTCCTGGAAGTTGGTTTGCAGAATCAGACCCCAAAAATCTCACTTTTTAGAGTCTATTTTTATAGGAATTTCTTCCTATGCCAGTCTATGGGAATTGCTTCATCATGCTGTTGCTGAATCAATCAGCAGATAGCACATTCCTGACGGCTCCAAGATGTTATCTTGTTCTTTGGTTCTCCCATTCTTGAGGCTGTTGGGTGGATTCCAGTCTGCCCTCCGGGTGGGGTCCTCTGGTTATTTCCACTTGACACCTTCTTCAGCCGATGGACACTGGATTCTTAGGCTGGCACCTCCCTGATCATTCAGTTATTATCCACACCAAGCATCCATCCACATACATCCTCTATCTCTATTTTAATGACAATTGTTAATACAACAAAAGGGTGGGGAGTCTCTGGGTACTGTTTCTGTTGTTAGAGTATTGCTTTGAGTCTCTCTCTCTTGTGAACTGCTTTGAGAACAGACTCTGTCTTAGAATGTACTAACACAATTAGCAGCTTGCAAGTTTCACACATAGAGGGAGAGAAACAGTACCAAAAACCAAGAGACCTCTTAATTAGTAATACCCTGGAATTGAAACTCTGGGGAATCAAACTCATTTGTGATTTTAATACAGAACTTCTTTAATATGATCCAACATAATCGCCCTTTTGACACTAAGATTTATAATCATCAGTGTCACTTTCTATGTAGCCTATTCAAGAGAAAGTACTGTGAGGCAATTTGAGTTTGTGATTCCAATTCATGCCACATACATGATCCTAGTGATGTATCTTTACTACAAGGTTCTGGGGAAACAGGCAAGGTGAGGCACATCCACTTTTGAGGAGTCCATTCGGTACAACCTCTAGTGTCCAATAGCTTCCCTCCCTCCCCAGCCCACTGGCTCAAGGTCAAGGGTAGCCAAAAGGATCCCATGTGTAATATGGGGAGTGGGTTAACCTTCAATACCTTTGCCTCCAGGGACTGTTGGTGTGCAATTTTGACAACAATTTCTCCCATTAACAAGTCTGGTTTACAATAGTGGAAACATATTGCATCCATTCATATTGATAGGTGTCAAACAATGATCTCTTTCTTTTTTAACAAATGCATCAAACCCTTAATATTTCCCAATATGACCCAGAACATTTTGTGTTCCAAAGTAGCTAGTGCAAGTATCTGCATTTCAGTGCATCCCATAGCTATGGTTGTGTAGTTTCCTATTTCTAATATATATATTTTTTTCTTATGGATAAGCCATGTGGTAGTATTAAGCCATTACTAAAGATTCCATTGGCCTTTTAGGTTACCCAGACCAATTTGGACCAAGTCTACATTGGCATGTACTTGTTTTTGTATCAGGCTGTCTTGTAGCTGGGACAGAAAGCTTAATTTATTTTTAAGTTCCTGCAGGTCTTCAGTATTTTTTTTTTAAACACACAACAGTGCTAGCAACAACACAAAACACAAGACAAAACATAGAACACAGAACACAATTTCTATTGTGACAGTAGATTCATGGTATTGGGTTGCTTTTCAGCTGGCAGCTTTTCCTGATTTTCTGAAAGACAAAAAAACATGTTTCTACCCCTTTTGGGATGGCAGATTATTGCTTAAAATATTTCTTTTACAAATACCCTTGCTGATTGCAGGCAAAACAGAGAAATTGCCCCCATATTTTCCTGTTTTTGTTTTATAGGCAGGCCAGGTTTCAAAGGCTTTTATCTTTTAAGGGTTATGGGGAAATTATCTCACTGTTTAGTCATTAAATCCCTGAGTTTTCCTTCTTATACAGCAGACCAAGTTTATAATGTTTTTCCTGCTGTGTTAAGCTTTAAGTTTTATTTACAGGTAATAACTGAGAAGCATCATTACCATACGACCTTAAAGGATTTTTCCAAAAATCATACACACTATACGTTGTTACAGGGATACTTATTATCATTAAATTTATTAAAATTATCTTGTTATCCCATGCCTTTTATTTAGACAATTTGTTTGCTGACCAGGTATGTCCTTTATCTGCAGCTCCTTTGTGCTGCTAGTTCTTTCCTTCCTTTATCATTTAGGTAATTTGCATTTTCACAGAAACTTCCTGCTTTTGGATTTAAAGCCATCAGCAGCTCAGAGACTCTATCTTAAAAGGGACACAATCAACTTTCACCAGAGTTTTGATTACTTTTAACTTCTGCTTCCAAAACACACAGCAATCTGAAAAAGAAAACCCAACCTATTGTGGCTCCCTTTGGAGCCCTAATAGCATTTTAATTAAGTAGCATGGTATGTTTGCATTTCTTTTGCCCCTTCTACAATATACCCTGCACATGTTCTGGGGCAAATGCACATTTCTTCCATAGTTTAACTTCTATAACATTATCCAGATCCATTTTTACATAAGGTGTCACTATTTCTTTTTTTGCTTACAGAGTTTTCATGTACCTTTATCAAAGTGACAGTCTGATTACTCAGAGCCATTTTAAGACTCAGTGTTTCTAACATTGCTTCTTTTTGTTTTGTGCACCTCACCCCTGCTGTTGCTTCAGAGAGGCACTGTCTTTTTTTAATTTTTTTTTTACTACAACTCTCATCTGCTATTTTGTTACAAAAACAAACAAACAAAAAACAAACAAAAAGAATCCAAAATTTTTTTTTTTATATTCTCCTGATTTTGACTGCCCTGCTGCAGCCACAACTTAAAAACATTTTAAATTTTGTAAAGCATTGAGTTACCTTTTAAGGGTTAAATGCCAAATCCCAAAGCCAAACAACACTAATTACCTGTGTCTAGCAAAAAGGTCTGTCAGTTTTGCAACTTTGAATTAAAGAGTCAAATGGATTTTGAGTGGCATTATTTAAAACAAAAACAAAACTAACTGGTCCTTAGAACTTTACATATTTACACACACACAGACAGATACATACACGTTTTCTTTTTCTTAACATCCCTTCCACACTGCTCTGTTTTTTACATCTTACATTCCCTTTATACATTTGAGGCAGTTAAGTTCCAATAGAACCCTCTTATGTTCTTTTAGCAAATTTGACTAAATTGTCCAGTCAAATGATTTTAATCAGATAGTTTATTTTTGCCTGGCTAATTTACAGACATTCCTTTGGAAAAGGGCCCATTTTTCTTTCAGAATGGCTGCAAAGAAACCAAGAATGCTCTAACACTTTTCCTTTTTAACATTTTCGGTTAAAAGTTGTTTGGGTGAAATACAAAGTTTAACTGCTTAATTCCCTCCAGCCTCTGCAGAGTTAACTTTTTTTTTTTTTTTACTCTCTTTTCTCTTTGTAATTATGCCTGGGGGTGCCGTACATAGGACCTTCTCCCCCTTTACCTGCCTCCCTCCAGCCTCTGCAGAGTTAACTTTTTCACTCTTTTTGTATTCCTGGAGTGCCTCTTTCACTATTTTCAGCTGGCTTTGGATATTTGTAGCCAGCACCTTCCAATTGTCTGCTCCCTTTTCCATTTGTGCCTTTTCCTCTTTACATGAAGACAAGCGGAGGGAAGAATCCTTACATGCCTCCCACAACAACCAAATTGCTGCTGCATCTCTTTTGGCAGCACTAGAAGGTTTGTATATGAGGATATACTGATCCAATCTATCCTCTAGGTCCGAAATAGTGCAGACATCAGCTAGGGCTTGTTTAGTCCAAGGACTGTGCCCAAATTTTTGAAGGATTTGTTTAAAAGGTGTAATTTCTTTAACAAAAGGTGAGGTTGGAGTTCCTTCTGACTCCATTCCTCCCTCTAGTACTGGCTTACCCTGTTTTCTTTTAAACATCTTAACATGGATATTTCAATCTCTTTGTCACTGCTGGTATTACTTAGCAAGTGACACAGCCTAGATTCTGAAATCATAGCTTAATCTATGCGTTTTTCTCCTGCTACCTTCCCGGAGGCCAGCAGGTCCCCTGCTACCTTCCCAGAGGCCAGCAGGTCCAGTTAACCTATTTCTCCCTGCTACCTTCTCAGAGGCCAGCAGGTCTGGTTTAATCTGTTTTTCCTGCTACCTTCTCGGAGGCCAGCAGGTCTGGTTTAATCTGTTTTTCCTGCTACCTTCTCGGAGGCCAGCAGGTCCCCTGCTACCTTCTCGGAGGCCAGCAGGTCTGGTTAACCTAATAGAAATGCCTAGCTCACTAGAGCTGGCGGTGTGCACACCAATATTTACAATAACTGAGGTTTTTTACCAATATTCCCCCTTTCGCAATTCTCCACCAAAATGTTGTACCAATAAAATAAAAACCAGCAGGATCTTATTAAAGGGAAAAAGGCAAAATACCACATTTATTGTGAATACAGAAAGAATCCTAGTAAGCAGTTAGTTATAGCTATAACATGCCATTCAATCTCATATTTAGTCACACATTCATTCATACAAACACACACACACAGGTTCTGCAAGGTTGTTATCATAGTTACCAGCCTTAGAGTTGCTCATGCCAAGCCACTGGCCAGGTGGCCTGGACATGAGGAGGGAGCAGGGCCTTGTCAGATGCTCATCTGATGCTCCTGGAAGTTGGTTTGCAGAATCAGACCCCAAAAATCTCACTTTTTAGAGTCTATTTTTATAGGAATTTCTTCCTATGCCAGTCTATGGGAATTGCTTCATCATGCTGTTGCTGAATCAATCAGCAGATAGCACATTCCTGACGGCTCCAAGATGTTATCTTGTTCTTTGGTTCTCCCATTCTTGAGGCTGTTGGGTGGATTCCAGTCTGCCCTCCGGGTGGGGTCCTCTGGTTATTTCCACTTGACGCCTTCTTCAGCCGATGGACACTGGATTCTTAGGCTGGCACCTCCCTGATCATTCAGTTATTATCCACACCAAGCATCCATCCACATACATCCTCTATCTCTATTTTAATCACAATGGTTAATACAACAAAAGGGCGGGGAGTCTCTGGGTGCTGTTTCTGTTGTTAGAGTATTGCTTTGAGTCTCTCTCTCTTGTGAACTGCTTTGAGAACAGACTCTGTCTTAGAATGTACTAACACAATTAGCAGCTTGCAAGTTTCACACATAGAGGGAGAGAAACAGCACCAAAAACCAAGAGACCTCTTAATTAGTAATACCCTGGAATTGAAACTCTGGGGAATCAAACTCATTTGTGATTTTAATACAGAACTTCTTTAATATGATCCAACAGTTTCAACCTTCAGGAGGAGTCCACCCAGAATCCTTCTTTTTGCAGTCTTGGTAGGAAGGTCTCTGTGGGCTAGTATGTTGTTCAGAGGTGTGTTGGAAATATTCCTTGAGTCGGAGACGTAGAAAATAGGATTCTATATACAGTAGTTACCATTGTTACCATCATGGTAAGACTAAGAGGTTTTTGCCTAAATGCCTTGGCTGAGGGGAGATCTGATAAACTGTGTCTACATCCATAAAAACAGAAGCCGTAATCAACACCTCTGGTAGCAACTGGGGAAGCTGTCATGCAGACCACTCACAGGTAAACTTATCCATGTCATATAACTCTTTTTACCGCTGGTAATGAATTGCGGGTCCCATTTTTGCCAGTATAGATGATGTCATGTAGGACAATCGTTATACAGTACTGTAAAGTTACCCATTAATAACCAACAAATATACCTTTACAGTCAGCATTTCCCCATTAAGTTTCAGACGTCACCAGTCCCATAAAGATATCTTGTATGTATTTTCCATATATAGGACAACCTTATATTTTCACTCTGAACGATTTACTTTTTATTAAAGGAAACTAGAAAATAGGAACAAACAAAAGTAAAGTTTCTGTGAAAGAGTACAATGCGTGTTTCCTCTGTAATACACTTAATCTGTGCGGAACACAAAATGGCAGCTGCAATCAGTGGACAGTGACTCCTAGAAAATAAGATTTGTATTCCACAGGCAACAAGACCATAGCCGTTACATAGTTATATATAGTACAAGACGGAGTGGGGTGCAGTGTATGGCCCACCCATAGTCCAGTGGTCTAAGCATCTAATATATAACTGTGCTTTAATACATATCAGTATTTATTGTTGATTTAACTATATCAGTTTAGTTAAAGCAACATAAATACCTAGTTTGGCACAGTTATTCTGGTATAAAGGTGCTTCTACTGGTGTACTTTATTCACATACAGCCAACAGGAAGGAGAATAAACTATACCAGTAGAAGCACCTTTATACTAGTATAACTTCATCCACACTCGAGGCTGTAGCAGTATAACTATTTCTGAGAGAAAAAAGCCCACTTACCTCAATGAAATAGTTATGCTAGCATAAAATCTGTGTGTGTAGACTAGGCCTTAGACATCCAGGAACCACACGTTTGAATTTTGGCAGGAGTTCAGCTAAAGATATTTATTCACCTTCATAAAATACTTCAACATATTATTATACAATTTGTTGCGTGGGAATCTTTCAGATAAGACCTTAAAAACCAAGGTCACTTCTGCCCTGGGTATATATTAATAGATCTTAGGGGCCACTATTCAAAAGGGTCCTCTCTTACCTGTTATCTAACAGGGCATGTTATTCAGTCACCAGTGCAGTTGTGCCACTGTAGTTCTTAGTGAAGACAGGCGTGGTAATATCTTTTATTGGACCCATTGGCATAGGTACTCCACCTCCGCGAGAAGCAGTCACACTCCCATCGACACAGTGCTGTCTATACCAATGGCTAGGTTGGTGTATAACTATGTTCTTCAGGGGTGTGGAAAATCCTGAGTGGTGTAGTTATGCCATCATAAATTTGTAGTGTAGACCGCAGCTTTGATCACTGATGTGATCCATGAAGTCTCCATTTCTGCTGGGATAATTATTGTATAAATGTGCACTGACATATTTTGAAATGGTTGGTTACTGTAAATAAAACTACAGCTTCTACCTGCCAACGGTGAGCCTCTGTGTTCTTTATAAGGTTAGAGAGGGTTAAGTGGATGCAAGTCATTTTCTCTAAGAGTACAACAGAGTACGGTTAACATTTACACTATAAATACATGACAATTCACATGGTCTAATGTTTGTTTACATTCCCCTTCAAGATGATCTTGCATAATTAGCATTGCCTTTTAAATCAGGATTTTTTTCTGCAATTTAATTATACAGATCAAAACTATTATCTATTCCACGAAGAAAAATATCTAGCATTAATGCAATATTAAAGCAGAGAAATCAAGAAATTAAGAGCTTAAAAGCGAGAAAATTCAGAGTTAAAGTTGAAAGCTCAACCCTCAATTTTGTTCCTTTTGTTTATACCTTAAAATAATGGTTTCTCTTTGTAACATACTAAATTATCTGTCAATAAAATAGATCATACAATAGAAATCAGAATTTCTAATATCATTTTTCAGAAATTAACAGTTTTCAAACTTGATCTAATTTTTCAGTCTCAGGTATTGTCTATACAAAAAAGTTGTACCTGTTGAATTCAAGATTATTTAAAATATGTCGAGGTAAATCAGTGTAAACATGTAATGTCGATATATTTAGCCAATTTAACCCTTGCTTAAATTGCTTTATTTTGCATCTGTAACTTTAGCAATGGTTAAAGTAGTTTAAGTGTGGGTACAGTAGGGGTTAAATTGATTTTTATATCTATTTACTTAAACTGATGTAACTGTTAGGTATAGATAAAACCTTCAGTGAGATCTCCAAGGCAAAGCAAACTGGAAAAGAATATGTTAAGTAGTTTCTCAGGGAGTGGCAATGAAATATTTACTAATCTAAAACACTAGAGACAAACTGAAAAACTTTGCATACAGTGGATTTCATATAAAGCGTGTTTACAGTGCCTTGAAATATATTTGTTTCGTTTCCCTCAGATTTGTTGTTTGGTTTTGTATGCACTGCAGGTTAATACTTTAAAGGTTAACTGGACTTTAGTATCATAGGCTGGGTGAGTGAAGTCTTTGTTGAAACACCTCTTGTTTCAACACAGACATTATATACCATGGAAAGTATGATGAAGTATTACAGAAAGAGAAAATGATTGTTAGATTGGAGAGCCTCACCCTTATGTGGAATAAACACTAGCTAGTAATTAAGTTAAATGCTGTATAGCATTTAAGAAACCTGAAGTCCACACTTTGTCTAGTCTCCATAGGGCCAATCCTACTCCCATTTAAATTAATATCAACAATCCTAAAAATTAGGTCTTAAACCAGAAAGTTTTTAAGTATAAGAGATGATGTGTCAGAAATCTACATTTTTCAAGAAATATTCTTGATTGAATAGATCTCAATAAATCACTAAAATCCATGTAGAAAAGTCACAGCTCATAACTGTGATTACTTACAAAAATCTACCAGATGTATTCCCAGGTGTGACACCTTGTAAATTCTGAGATTCACCAAACTGGGGAAGCAGAAGGTGTAGGTGGCTATACTGCTGAAAGTGAGATAAGATCTGCTGAAACAGGAGGCCAAAAGCACTTTACTGACAAAGAAGGAACAAAGGGTCTTATTCAAAACCCTCTGAAGTGAACAGAAACACTCCTTCTGAAGTCAATGCTTTGATCTTTGAATCAAAGGAGAGCATCCAGGATGGGAAGAAAAGTCACTAGCGGGGAAGAGGCAGACATTGGAGCAAGGAACTGTAATCTAGGAGTTGCATTTCACCAGCTCACAATAGTTTAGCAAGATGAGGTTTTTGTTTGTTTGTTTTTTGTTGTGGCTGCCAGCTTGTGCTCTAGTACCTAAACTTCTATTAAAAAATAATTAAGTATCGAGCCCACAGGATTACAAAGATAATCTTTAAAATTTGAACCAGTGCAGTGCTGTCTCCCTGAGTTTACAAACAGCTTGAAACAAAACACTGTAAAGTATGAAAGGGAAGTTACCCTTCATAACCGGAGTTCAAGAACTGTGGTCCCTACCTGTATTCAACTGCGGGTACATATGTGCTCCATGCGCCTGAGACCAGAGAATTCTAGCAAGTAGAGTCAGTTGGTCCATGCCTGCACAATTGCTCTCCTCATACTCTGTGCAGAAGGTTTAAGGGGCGGTGCAGGCTGATGTCTCTCCAGTTTTCCCTCCTACCAGAAATCAGAGAGGATCTGAAGCAGATGGGGAAAGAGGGTGGGTAGTGGAATACAGAGAGAGAGCACACATCTCGAAGAACTCCAGTTACAAAAGGTAAGTAACTTCCTCTTTTACTTCGAGTGCTGATCACTGTGGATATTCCACCGTGAGTGACTGACAACTTGACAAGCAAGTACTCAGAGAGGAGGAAGGTGAAAGGATGTAAGTGTACTGCTGCTCACAGAAGCACTTTTCCAAAGGATGCATCAGTAGAGGCTTGGACCGAGGCATAATGTCTTATGAATGTGTGAATGGAACTCCACGTTGCTGCCTTAAAAATATCAAGATACTTCTTGAAGTGATGCTACTGAGGCAGCCTGGCTCTCATAGAATGAGCCCATATCCCATGTGGGAGAGGAAGGTGTGCCAGCTGATAACAAAGTAGGATACAGACAGAGATAAACTTGGAGGTCCTTTGGGAGGAAACAGCTTGACCTAGAGCTTGTTCTGCTGTGGCATCAACCAGCGCATCGGTAACTTTCTGATCTGTTTGGTTCTCTGTAGGTAAAATGGCAAAGTTCATCTCATGTCAAGGGAATTAAGTTTCTTTTCTATGCTGTAGGATTGGTGCTTCAGGAAGAACACAGGAAAGTGAATAATCTTGTTTATATGGAATTCTGAAACTAGTGGTTAATTAGTGAGACCTTATCTTTATGAAATATTGTGTAATCGGTGTCTGCCATTGGGGCTCCCACTTCACCTACGTGTCTGGCCAAGGTATGACGGCAAGAAGGAAGACAGCCTTCATAGACATGTAAGACATCGAACAAATGGCCAGGTGTTAAAAAGTAGGCTTGGTAAGTGTTGAAAGTACAAACTTAAGGTCCATTGAGAGGTTGGTTTTCTAACTGGTGGAAATGTTCTAATTAAGACTTTTAAGAATTCTGGAGGTGATTGGGTGAGTAAAGACTGTCCGCTGAAAAGCTGATTGCCTCCAGGTGAACCCGTGTCAAGCTAAGGGAAAGATCCATCACTCTGAGGAGGAGGTGGTAATCCAAATTATCGGGAATATCTATTGTCTCAGGAGACATATGGTGCTGCTGGGCCCAGGTAGAGAAATGCTTCCACATAGTACTGTTGGAGTCCTTCCTGCTGTTAGTAAGAACGGCTTGTACAGTTTTGGAACAGGAGTGTTCTAGGTTCAACACCCATCCAAATACCCAGCTGTAAGGTGAAGAACTTTGGGGCTGGGATGTCAGACTGTGACGGCATCCCCCTGGGGTGCCACTTGGAACTGGAGTACCACTGAGCACCCATCATCACGGGCTCCCTATACACTATACTGCTGTGACCAATGTGCCAACCCCTCTTCCAGGCTCCAGCCTGCACTTTTACCAGCACATATACAGGTAGGGACACACCCAGCTGCAGTTACGTACACATGCTGTGATCAGCTCTGAATGGGGGTGCTTCAGCTAAGGAATGTCCCAGCTACTCAGGTACCACACCCGCCCCTGGGGTTTAAAACCAAAATTATACCATCCTGTGCTGCACAGAGAACTGTGCAGTGTAGCTCATGAAATTCACCCCCTCCCTTAATCTGGAGAGGAAATATACAATAGCTTTTTGCCCCGCGTTATCACTCCCCCACACACTGGTTTTAGACAAAGCAAAAATAAATTTATTAACTACAGCAGATAGACTTTAAATGATTATAAGGGATAGCAAACAGATCAGAACAGATTACCTAGCAAATAAACAAAACACGCAAACTAAGCTTAATATACGAAAGAGATTGGATATGAAAAGCAGATCCTCACCTTAAGTGATGATCCATGCAGGCTGCAGATTCTTAAGGGGCAAGCTGCACAAACTTCCAGCTTGGAATCCCCAGGTGTTTCATTCACAGGCTAAAAATCCCTTTAGCCTGGGTCCAGGACTTCCCTCCAGTTCAGTCTTTGTTCTTCAGGTGTTTCCAGGAGTCTTCTTGGGTGGGGAGTCAGTGAAGAACCACGATTATGTCACTCCCCTGCTTTATATAGCTTTTGCATATGGCGGGAACCCTTTCTTTCAAAGTTTGGTTCCCACACCAGTCAGTGGAAAAACACTAGTATCCCAAAATGGAGTCCAACACCAGGTGACCAGGTCACATGTCCCTGTAGTGTCACAGCAGTCATAACTCGGAGGCTGTCTGTAGCATTCTCAGAACATTATCTCTTGGTGGGAGATAAGCGCCTTCTGAGGCCTATTGTTTTCTCCTAATGGTTCATTAACTTGAATGGCCCTTCCCAGCCAGACATCTAGACTGAGAGTCTTTTGTCTAGTGGGCATTCTCTATGTGTAATCACATTTGTAACACAGATACATAGTCATATTCCTAACTTCAGATAAAAACAAATGATAAATGCATACAAATAGGATAATCATATTCAGTAAATCATAACCTTTTCAATGATATCTCACATGACCTACCTTGCATAAAATACATCAGAATTATGCCATAATCATATCAATAATATCTCTATGAGGAGTATGTGGGGGCAGTGTCCCACAGAACTTGTGATTCTCTTGAGTCAATAAGCTGGGACGGAATGAGTGCTAATGAGAGACCAAAAAGAAAAGGAGTACTTGTGGCACCTTAGAGACTAACCAATTTATTTGAGCATAAGCTTTCGTGAGCTACAGCTCACTTCATTGGATACATACTGTGGAAAGTACAGAAGATCTTTTTATACACACAAACCATGAAAAAATGGGTGTTTACCACTACAAAAGGTTTTCTCTCCCCCCACCCCACTCTCCTGTTGGTAACACCTTATCTAAAGTGATCACTCTCCTTACAATGTGTATGATAATCAAGTTGGGCCATTTCCAGCACAAATCCAGGGTTTAACAAGAACGTCTGGGGGGGGAGGGGAGAAGGAAAAAACAAGGGGAAATAGGCTTGAATAGAGACTGGGAGTGGCTAAGTCATTATGCAAGGTAACCTAAGTTAATAGTATCCAATTTGCAAATGAATTCCAATTCAACAGTCTCTCGCTGGAGTCTGGTTTTGAAGTTTTTCTGTTGTAATATCGCAACTTTCATGTCTGTAACTGTGTGACCAGAGAGATTGAAGTGTTCTCCAACTGGTTTATGAATGTTATAATTTTTGACATCTGATTTGTGTCCATTTATTCTTTTACGTAGAGACTGTCCAGTTTGACCATGTACATGGCAGAGGGGCATTGCTGGCACATGATGGCATATATCACATTGGTGGATCTGCAGGTAAACGAACCTCCGATAATGTGGCTGATGTTATTAGGCCCTGTGACGGTGTCCCCTGAATAGATATGTGAACACAGTTGGCAACGGTCTTTGTTGCAAGGATAGGTTCCTGGGTTAGTGGTTCTGTTGTGTGGTATGTGGTTCCTGGTGAGTATTTCCTTCAGGTTGGGGGGCTGTCTGTAGGCAAGGACTGGCCTGTCTCCCAAGATTTGTGAGAGTGTTGGGTCATCCTTCAGGATAGGTTGTAGATCCTTAATAATGCATTGGAGGGGTTTTAGTTGGGGGCTGAAAATGACGGCTGGTGACGGCTATTGGTGTTCTGTTATTTTCTTTGTTAGGCCTGTCCTGTAGTAGGTGACTTCTGGGAACTCTTCTGGCTCTATCAATCTGTTTCTTCACTTCCGCAGGTGGGTATTGTAGTTGTAAGAATGCTTGATAGAGATCTTGTAGGTGTCTGTCTCTGATTGAGGGGTTGGAGCAAATGCGGTTGTATTGCAGATCTTGGCTGTAGACAATGGATCGTGTGGTGTGGTCAAGATGAAAGCTGGAGGCATTTAGGTAGGAATAGCGGTCAGTAGGTTTCCGGTATAGGGTGGTGTTTATGTGACCATCATTTATTAGCACTGTAGTGTCCAGGAAGTGGATCTCTAGTGTGGACTGGACGAGGCTGAGGTTGATGGTGGGATGGAAATTGTTGAAATCATGGTGGAATTCCTCAAGGGCTTCTTTTCCATGGGTCCAGATGATGAAGATGTCATCAATATAGCACAAGTAGAGTAGAGGCATTAGGGGACGAGAGCTGAGGAAGCGTTGTTCTAAGTCAGCCATAAAAATGTTGGCATACTGTGGGGCCATGCGGGTACCCATAGCAGTGCCGCTGATTTGAAGGTATACATTGTTCTCAAATGTGAAATAGTTATGGGTGAGGACAAAGTCAAAGTTCAGCCACCAGGTTTGCCGTGACATTATCGGGGATAGTGTTCCTGACGGCTTGTAGTCCATCTTTGTGTGGAATGTTGGTGTAGAGGGCTTCTACATCCATAGTGGCCAGGATGGTGTTGTCAGAAAGATCACCGATGGATTGTAGTTTCCCCAGGAAGTCAGTGGTGTCTCAAAGGTAGCTGGGAGTGCTGGTAGTGTAGGGTATGAGGAGGGAGTCTACATAGCCAGACAATCCTGCTGTCAGGGTGCCAATGCCTGAGATGATGGGGCGCCCAGGATTTCCAGGTTTATGGATCTTGGGTAGGAGATAGAATATCCCAGGTTGGAGTTCCAGGAGTGTGTCTATGCGGATTTGATCTTGTGCTTTTTCAGGAGTTTCTTGAGCAAATGCTGTAGTTTCTTTTGGTAACTCTCAGTGGGATCAGAGGGTAATGGCTTGTAGAAAGTGGTGTTGGAGAGCTGCCAAGCAGCCTCTTGTTCATATTCCGACCTATTCATGATGACGACAGCACCTCCTTTGTCAGCCTTTTTGATTATGATGTCAGAGTTGTTTCTTAGGCTGTGGATGGCATTGTGTTCTGCACAGCTGAGGTTGTGGGGCAAGTGATGCTGGTTTTCCACAATTTCAGCCTGTGCCCGTCGGCGGAAGCACTATGTAGAAGTCCAGTCTGCTGTCTCGACCTTCAGGAGGAGTCCACCTAGAATCCTTCTTTTTGTAGTGTTGGTAGGGAGGTCTCTGTGGATTAGTATGTTGTTCAGAGGTGTGTTGGAAATATTCCTTGAGTCAGAGACGTCGAAAATAAGATTCTAGGTCACCACAGAACTGTATCATGTTCGTGGGGGTGGAGGGGCAGAAGGAGAGGCCCCAAGATAGGACAGCTGCTTCTGCTGGGCTAAGAGTATAGCTGGATAGGTTAACAATATTGCTAGGTGGGTTGAGGGAACCATTGCTGTGGCCCCTTGTGGCATGTAATAGTTTAGAAAGTTTAGTGTCCTTTTTCTTTTGTAGAGAAGCAAAGTGTGTGTTGTAAATGGCTTGTCTAGTTTTAGTAAAGTCCAACCACGAGGAAGTTTGTGTGGAAGGTTGGTTTTTTATGAGAGTATCCATTTTTGAGAGCTCATTCTTAATCTTTCCCTGTTTGCTGTAGAGGATGTTGATCAGGTGGTTCCTCAGTTTCTTTGAAAGCGTGTGGCACAAGCTGTCAGC
The DNA here is from genome assembly GCF_965140295.1 of Lepidochelys olivacea. Lineage (NCBI taxonomy): Eukaryota > Metazoa > Chordata > Testudines > Cheloniidae > Lepidochelys > Lepidochelys olivacea. Next base: position 177,077,182 of record NC_140411.1, read on the forward strand.
ATAGTCTGTGTGGTATGTAGATTGTAATGGATTTTTTACCTTCAGTCCTTTTGGTACGATGTCCATCTGTTTGCATTTGGAGAGGAAGATGATGTCTGTCTGTATCTGTACAAGTTTTTTCATGCAGTTGATAGATTTCCACTCCATACGGCTAAATGCAGTGCCTTGCATAATGACAGGTTTCAGAGTAACAGCCATATTAGTCTGTATTCGCAAAAAGAAAAGGAGTGCTTGTGGGACCTTAGAGACTAACCAATTTCTTTGAGCATAAGCTTTCGTGAGCTACAGATCACTTCATTGGATACATACTGTGGAAAGTACAGAAGATCTTTTTATACACACAAACCATGAAAAGATGGGTGTTTACCACTACAAAAGGTTTTCTCTCCCCCCACCCCACTCTCCTGTTGGTAACACCTTATCTAAAGTGATCACTCTCCTTACAATGTGTATGATAATCAAGTTGGGCCATTTCCAGCACAAATCCAGGGTTTCTCCCCCCACCCCCACCTCCCCCTTTTTTTTTTTTTTGAAGTGACCTGTAGCTCACGAAAGCTTATGCTCAAATAAATTGGCTAGTCTCTAAGGTGCCACAAGTACTCCTTTTCTTTTTGCGAATACAGACTAACACAGCTGTTACTCTGAAATGAGAGACCAGGCTGATATATGCAGGAGACCTGGCAACCAGAACTGGGCCATTTGCACCCTTTGAGATTGATTTGTGCTCTGTCCTATCAAATCATCTGCAGTACCTGAAGAAGTGGGATAGGAAGAAAGCATAGTTCAAATGGTTTGTGCAAAGGAATAGGAAAGCATCACCTTTGCGGATTTGTGTAGTTCTAAACTGTAGCACCTCCCCACCAGCTTCTAACCCAACCCCCAAGCTGTTCTCACCCTGCCCCCACACCACACAGGGAGAGGCACAATAGTGTGATGGAGCTCGAATGGGACCTGATCTGATAGGTGTGCTCAAAGGCATTGCAATGTCGAAGTCCTTTTGTGAGTTCGGACCAAAGCGACTTTCCCTAGATCACACAGGAAAGGCTGCGTCAGAGCCTGGAATAGAATGCAGCTCTGACTCCTTTGGCCCCTGGCCCTCCAGGGTAAGCCCCCTGGCGGGCCGGGCCGGTTTGTTTACCTGCCACATCCACAGGTTCGGCAAATCGCAGCTCCCACGGGCCGTGGTTCGCCGCTACGGAAAGCCGTGGCCAGCACATCCCTCAGCCCGCGCCTCTTCCCGCAGCCCCCATTGGCCTGGAGCGGTGAATCGCGGCCAGTGGGAGCTGCAATCGGCCAAACCCGTGGACGCGGCAGGTAAACAAACCGGCCCGGCCTGCCAAGGGGCTTACCCTGGCGGGCCGGGGCCAAAGGTTGCCGATCCCTGTTTTATAATATGGAATTTTACTTTATTTATTAAACACCTTGTCTGTATTTAATAGATTAGTGATACAAATAATGATAGGATAAAGAAAACTCCAGTCTCATTCTATAGTAGTAGCATGATAGGAAAGCTCTTCTCAGAGGAGCAACTGGAAAAAACCTTGTCTACACCAGTGACTCTCAAGCAGTGGTACACATACCCCAGGGGGTATGCAGATTTCTTCCATAGGGTACATCAATTCATTTAGATATTTGTCTAGTTCTACAATAGGCTACATAAAAAGCACTAGTGAAGTCACTACAAACTAAAATGTTATGCAATGACTTGTTTATACTCCTCTATATACTATACACTGAAATGTAAGTAGAATATTTATATTCCAGTTCATTTATTTTATAATTATATGGTATACATGAGAAAGTAAGCAATTTTTCAGTAATAGTGTGCTGTGACAGTTTTGTATTTTTATGTCTGATTTTATAAGCAAGTCGTTTTTAAGTGAGGTGAAACTTGGGAGTACGCAAGACAAGTCAGACTCCTGAAAGGGAAAGGGGTTTAGTATTCTGGAAAGGTTGGGAGCCATTGTTCTACATGACAGAATTCTTGCAAAATATTCTCACCGTTACTAATTGTGGTTCAACTGTACTAGTGTTAGTAACACTGGGAGCTCTAGTGTAAATGGCTCTCTGGCTCTGGCAGCCATTTCTAGCATTATGTCAATTAAACCTACTCAGAGCAAATCTAGCTGGCACATTGTTGAAAATGGCTGCTGGAACCAGAGGACTGTCTCCACCAAGAGCCTGTCTACCCATGAAACACTGCAGTAGCACCAATGTAGCACATCAGCATAAACATTATCTATGCTGATGGGAGGGATTCTCCTGAGGTAATCCAACTTCCCGAAAGGCGGTAGTCATATCAACAGATGAATTCTTCCATTGACTTAGCACAGCGGGCTAGGTCACTTAACTACATTGCTCAGGAATTGGATTTTTCACACCCCGAACAATGTAGCCGAGTTGTCCTAACTTTTTAGTATAGACTGGGCCTGAGCTTCCCAACTTTTCTACCACTGATTTGTTTGAATGAGTGTTAGCAACAGTGGGATTCTTTGGTAAATATTTACTAGTAAAAAAAGGAAAAGAAAAGAAAAGAAAAAATACCAAAAGCAAAAGTCTACATTGCATACACAATTCTTCCCCTAGGGAGAGAATGAGAGAAAAAACTTAACTATATATGACAGATGTTAGACAAGTAGTTTTATGCACTGAGGGTAGTACAAGAACATGCGTAGAACAGAAGAGATTAGACAAGGCTAAAGGGTCTGTTCTCTCCCAATCCTTTTACCCTCCCCACCCCCACCCAAAAAATGCATAGGTCCGAACTTCTTTTTTTAAACAGTGTTTTGTTGGCTATTCTTCTATAATGGCATCTGTCAAATATAAAGGGAAGGGTAAACCCCTTTGAAATCCCTCCTGGCCAGGGGAAAGCTCCTCTCACCTGTAAAGGGTTAAGAAGCTAAAGGTAACCTCGCTGGCACCTGACCAAAATGACCAATGAGGAGACAAGATACTTTCAAAAGCTGGGAGGAGGGAGAGAAACAAAGGGTCTGTGTCTGTCTGTAGTCGTCTTGGACAGGGACAGAACAGGAATGGAGTCTTAGAACTTTTAATAAGTAATCTAGCTAGGTATGTGTTAGATTATGATTTCTTTAAATGGCTGAGAAAAGAATTGTGCTGAATAGAATAACTATTTCTGTCTATCTTTTTTGTAACTTAAGGTTTTGCCTAGAGGGGTTCTCTATGTTTTTGAATCTAATTACCCTGTAAGATATCTACCATCCTGATTTTACAGGGGGGATTTCTTTATTTCTATTTACTTCTATTTTTTATTAAAAGTCTTCTTGTAAAACACTGAATGCTTTTTCATTGTTCTCAGATCCAAGGGTTTGGGTCTGTGGTCACCTATGCAAATTGGTGAGGCTTTTTATCCAACATTTCCCAGGAAAGGGGAGGTGCAAGTGTTGGGAGGATTGTTCATTGTTCTTAAGATCCAAGGGTCTGGATCTGTAGTCACCTAAGCAAATTGGTGAGGCTTTTTACCAAACCTTGTCCAGGAAGTGGGGTGCAAGGTTTTGGGAAGTATTTTGGGGGGAAGGACGCGTCCAAACAGCTCTTCCCCAGTAACCAGTATTAGTTTGGTGGTGGTAGCGGCCAGTCCAAGGATAACGGGTGTAATATTTTGTACCTTGGGGAAGTTTTGACCTAAGCTGGTAAAGATAAGCTTAGGAGGTTTTTCATGCAGGTCCCCACATCTGTACCCTAGAGTTCAGAGTGGGGGAGGAACCTTGACAGCATCATTTACATTGTTCTATTTAAATCAATGCCTTCTTGAGGGGAATGGAAGTTAAAAAGGAATAATTTAAAGGATAAATTGGCCAAAATCAACTGTTTTTTTAAAAGTGTAGTAATTCCAGCTGAGTGTTTTTCTTATATTGCCATTGATTGAAGTTAGTATATAAATAGTATGAATAGCTTTCAAAATTAACAGCTCACTCTGGTGATAATTGTTAGGGAGTCATAGTTCATACTTTGCTACCACTGTTCTTTGTCTGGAGACAGTTTTCAGCAAAATGCTTTAACAGGATAACATTTTACACTCTGATGCCTTTGCAATAGTAAAATATGGAAACAATTTGTTTAAAATAATAATTTTGTATGTAATGTTTATTTAAAATCAGTGGCTCAGAAAAACAGAACATTAAAACCACTGAAACTGGTAAAAGCAAGTAACATCAAGGCCTATACACTCTGCTGGTGTTTATTAAAATGTGACCCAAAATTAAGAAAATTCCCTAAAGAGGAAAAGAAAAGGTTTTATAAAAAATACGTGAAAGCTTATCTAGAAAAGGGGGAAAAAATGTAGTTCTTCCTTATAAAAATATTAGCACTATATATTTTTTCACTTTGTTTATTGGTTTGTATTTTTCAAATGTAATTCATGTTAGACATTTCTCTGTATATTTGCAGGGTAAACAATGACGGGGTACATTAACCTGCAATATGCATGAATAACATTTATAAAATTAATAATAGTATTGTATTTTAACAAACTCCAAGAATTTTCATCTCATTAAGACCCTGATGTGGGAAAGATCTGTCAAGGTTCCTTCCCCACTCTGAACTCTAGGGTACAGATGTGGGGACCTGTATGAAAACCCCCTAAGCTTATTTTTACCAGCTTAGGTTAAAACTTCCCCAAGGTACAAACTATTCTACCTTTTGCCCTTGGACTTCATTGCTGCCACCACCAAGCATCTAACAAATATATAACAGGGAAAGAGCCCGCTTGGAAACGTCTTTCCCCACAAAATCCTCCCCAAACGCTACACCCCTTTTCCTGGGGAAGGCTTGATAAAAGTCCTCACCAATTTGCGTATGTGAACACAGACCCAAACCCTTGGATCTTAAGAAGAATGAAAAGCCAATCAGGTTCTTAAAAGAAGAATTTTAACTGAAGAAAAAGTAAAAGAATCAACTCGGTAAAATCAGGATGGTAAATACCTTACAGGGTAATCAGATTCAAAACATAGAGAATCCCTCTTGGCAAAACCTTAAGTTACAAAAAGACACAAAAACAGGAATATACATTCCATTCAGCACAGCTTATTTTATCAGCCATTTAAACAAAACAGAATCTAACACATATCTAGCTAGATTACTTACTAAGTTCTAAGACTCCATTCCTTTTCTGTTCCTGGCAAAAACCTCACAAAGACAGAAAGAACCTTTGCCCCCCCCCCATCTTTGAAAGTATCTTGTCTCCTCATTGGTCATTTTGGTCAGGTGCCAGCGAGTTTATCCTAGCTTCTTAACCCTTTATAGGTGAAAGGGTTTTTCCTCTGGCCAGGAGGGATTTTAAAGGTGTTTACCCTTCCCTTTATATTTATGACAGCATCCTTATTCATGGTAAGTATTTTTATGTATCTTCACTAATCGCCAGTGTAGGTGAAATCACCAGTGGTAGCAACAGTGGCTGTTGTACTGCAGCCAACAATTAGGCATTTTTATCACCAATATACTTCTACCAGTGACAATTTACTGGTGGTGGTAATGTAGGTTAGTTCAAAGAATCTGATCCAGCAAACATTTACCATTGAATGAAGTCCCACTGAAGCAAATATGTCAATGCCCAATAATAAGAAATTGCACATGAATGAATTCAGTTACACTCTTGGGTTCTATATCTGGCAATAAGTCTTTCCAGGATCAAACTCTAAAATACTAAAAAAATCCATATATTCAGTATAATCATAGATTGCCAACTCTTGCAATGTTATCTTAAGTCATGTGATATTTGGCATTAAACATCTAGCTCCTGAAGTCACGCAAAATCTCAGCTTTCATTTAAAAAAAAATTCTAGTCCCCATGGTTGGGGAAAAAACCTGGAAAAGTCTCAAAAAGTAGAAAGCAAACAATAAACCTAGGGTTCTTTTTATTTTAAAAAAAATTAAGCTAATCTCATGATTTATGGGGGCCTGACATGTTTTTATAACCCTTTGGGTTGGCAATACTATATGGTGATTTCTCTGCTTGAGTAACATCATGCTGATCTTTTCACATTAATATTATCCTCCATGGTCCTGCAAGATGTTAGGTGCACAGAAAATGAATTGGTGCAGCATTAATATATTAGCCTTTAAAAAAACCAAACAAATCTAACCACAACTGGCTTGCACTGATGGGCTTGCTAATGTTGAATCATAGCATCATAGAAATGTAGGACTGGAAGGGACCTCGATAGGCCATCTTGTCCAGTTCCCTGCACTGAGGCAGGACTAACTATTATGTAGAGACCATTCCTGACAGATGTTCACCTTACTTAATCTTAAAAACCTCTAATGAGGGAGATTCCACAACCTCCCTAGGTAATTTGTTCCAGTGCTTAACTACCCTTACAGTTAGGGAGTTTTTCTTAATGTCTAACCTAAATCTTCCTTGCTCCAATTTAAGCCCATTGCTTCTTGTCCTGTCCTCCATGCATAAGGAAAACAATTCATCTATCACCCTCCTCTTTATAACAAACATTCATATACTTGAAGACTGTTATGTCACCGCTCAGGCTTCTCTTCTCCAGATTAAACAAACCCAATTTTTTCAATCTTTTAAGTCATGTTTTCTAGACCTTAAAACATTTTTTGTTAGTCTCCTCTGGACTTTCTCCAATTTGTCCACATCTTTCCCAAAGTGTGGTGCCTAGAATTGGACCCAGTACTCCAGTTGAATTTCATCCTATTTGTTTCATACCATTTCTCCAGTTTGTCAAGATCATTTTGAATTCTAATCACATCCTCCAGAGCACTTGCAACCCCTCCCAGCTTGGTATTGGCCACAGATTTTATAAGTGTACTGCCTATTCCAGGGATTAGCAACCTTTGGCATGTGGCCCGCCAGGGTAAGCCCCCTGGCGGGCCAGGCTGGTTTGTTTACCTGCCGTGTCTGCAGGTTCGGCTGATCGCAGCTCCCACTGTCTGCAGTTCGCCATTCCAGGCCAATGGAGGCTGCAGTAAGTGGTGGCCAGCACATCCCTCAGCCCGCACCGCTTTCTGCAGCCCCCATTGGCCTGGAGTGGCAAACCATAGCCAGTGGGAGCCGCAATCGGCCAAACCTGCAGACACGGCAGGTAAACAAACTGTCCCGGCTCACCAGGGGGCTTACCCTGGTGGGCCACGTGCCAAAGGTTGCCGTTCCCTGGTCTATGCCATTATCCAAATTATTTATGAAGGTATTGAATGGAACTGGACCTAGGACAAATCCCTGTGGGAACCCACTCAATATACCCTTGCAGCTTAACTGTGAACCACTGAAAACTAGTCTCTGAGTATGGTTTTCCAACCAGTTGTGCACCCACCTTATAGTAGATTTGTCTAGACTATATTTCCCAAGTTTGTTTATGAGAAGGTCATGTGACATAGTATAAGAAGCCTTGCAAAGTTGAGATATATCACATTACCCTGCCAAAGAAACAGGTAGATAAGGTTTTGTGGCTTCCTGCATTTTTATCACCTTGTTAATTGTTAAGACACCTTTTCGAGTTGTCTCTAAACTACTGGACACTGGGTAGAGGAGATGTTCTGAAAGAAAAGACTACATGGCCAGACCATTTGTGTGCTACTGCAATTCCCTATGGCAAAAACGGCCCTGAAAGTGGTAATTGTCAGGTAACGTTGTTTATATAAGAGGCAAAGAGACCCGTGGCACCTTATAGACTAACAGACGTTTTGGAGCATAAGCTTTCATGGGTGAATACCCACTTCCTCAGATGCATGTAGTGGAAATTTCCAGAGGCAGGTATAAATATGCAAGCAAGAATCAGGCTAGGGATAACGAGGTTAGGTCAGTCAGGGAGGATGAGACCCTTTTCTAGCAGTTCTCTACTCTAAACTGTGCTGGAGATCAGGTAGGGATCTGATCCAATTCCCATTCAAATCAGTGGAAGATTTTAATGAGAGTTGTGTCAGGCTTTAAGTACAGAAGCAGCCCAAGGATCAGGGGGATGGGAAACAAACAGTTCCTTTGCCCTTCCCCTGTCATTTTCATTCAGCTGCATAAAAGAGGTTCTGGTCTTTATTCCAAGTCAGTTTCAGATGCAGTTTCCCCACCCTCAGGAGCCACTGCCAGACATGCTGCATGCCGCTGCCAGCCTGGAGTTGCTTGAGGTAAGCGGCACCAGGCTGGATCCCATACCCTGAACCCCTCCTTCATCCCGCACCCCAAACCCATGCCCTGAGCCCTCTAACCCCCTGCCTTGAGCCCCCTGCCACATTCTGCATCCCCTCCTCCATCCCAACCCCCAGCCCTGAGCCCCCTGCTGCACCCCAACCTCCTGCCTGTAGCCCCCTCCTACACCCCAACCCCCTGCCTTGAGCCCCCTGCCACACTCCGCACCCCCTCCTATACCCCAACCCCCTGCCCTGAGCCCCCTGCTGCACCCCAACCTCCTTCCTGTAGCCCCCTCTTGCACCCCAACCCCCTGCCCTGAGCCCCTTCCTGCACTCCCTCCCACATCCCAACCCCCTGCCCCAGCCCTACATTCATGGCCCTGCATACAATTTCCCCACTCAGATGTGGCCTTCAGGCCATAAAGTTTGCCCACCCCTGGCCTAACAAGTAAGGAGGTCTGCACTGGCAAGACAATACATGTACCATGACATAACATGCTGTCCCCAAACAGGGAATTAGTATAGTCAGGTCCTCTGGTATCAACCAGTTCTAAACACAGGTGCTTGCTACTTCCAGCTCAAAACCTGGTCTACCTCATGATTTCACCTTCAGCTTTTTATAACACTTTCATTGCTGTAACAGCTGAGCACTGTGAGATAGCTGTCCAAACTATGCATTGTAACATTACATTGTATTGTATTCATAATAGCCCGTCTCCAGTTCATACCTGAGCTTCTTTTGGCAAATACAGGTGTGGTGAAAAAGGAAATACAGTACTTGAAAATTGCAAAGGCTACCTTATCGTAAGTATGTGACAGGCAGATTGAATTGCTTGAGCTTGATTTTAGGTACATTGTTTGCACTTTACACTGGCATAAAGGGACAGCAAAACCATCAGAACCCCAAAGCTGCTGTAATTCATGCTACTGATCAGATAGATCATTGGCCACCTCCAAAATACAGAAGAACACAAGATTTCTACTGCCACCTTTCTCCTCCATCTTCCTGAGTTCTGCCAAGCTGAAATCAGTGTCAGCTTAGAATTAGTAGCAAAATGTAGCTGGTTAATAAGTTAATATTAGGGAAATTTCACAAAAAGATGTTCTCAGTTGGAGAGTTTTTTCTTTCTTGTATTATCCAGGATTAATCTAGCTAAGCAACTGCAGTGACCTCCTTTATGGCCTTGACAAATGCAGTCGTGCCCCCTAAAATCCGTTATAAATACTGCTGCAAAGGTCATCTTCCTAACTTGTTGGTTTGACCATCTTATCTCCATTAGCTCCTCTTTTCCACTACATGAAACAGAAAATACTTATCTTCACTTCTAAGACCCTTCATGATCTAGCCCCACCCTAGATATCATCTCTTGTCCTGCTGTCCATGCATTATTCCCAGTAGCATCTCTGTGCTTTCTCCTTTGCCACACCTTATGCATGAGAGGAGCTCCCCATACAAATCTGCAATGTCACTACATTATCGTCCTTCGGATCTACCCTTAAAACTCATCTCTGCTATGATGCCTACAAAAAACTCAACAATGGCAAGGCATCGTGTGCTGTTACTACAGCTTATTACACTTACTATAATAATCTCACTGTTACCTTGTATGCTCCCCCATCTGTTTGTTGTATCCACTTGTTATCCATTTTATACTGAGCCTTTAAGCTGTTTGGGCTTTTCTTCACTAGACTTTTTATTAGACTATAGATCAACACTATATTTTGTTCTCTCTCTATTAGCAATTAACTCCTACTTAAAACATCCATGAAGGCTGGTGTGGTCACTCTCCATATGCTTGATCAGTGTTGACAGTGCTTGATCAGGGCTACAGGGTATGTGTAGACTGCACAGTTAACCCCAGCTCTGACCCAGGTTTTAGTCTTAACCCTTCCCCCCCCGTCATCCACACAGAAAACCTCTGACCTAGGTTTAGAGTGGTGTCAAACTCAGGCTAGCTTATCTGGCTGAAGTGGTGGGTTAGTACCTAGGTTCCACTTTCACTTGGGCTGGAACCCACCCACTGTGCAGTGAGGACACAGACTAAGGCCTGATCTACGTTAAGATTTTACATTGGTATAGCCGTGTCTCTCCGGGGTGTGAAAAATCCCCACCCCGCAAGACACATAGCTATACCCAAGTAACCCCTGGCGTAGACAGCGTTAGGCTGACAGAATTCTTCTGTTGACCTAGCTACGGTCTCTCAGGGACATGGATTATAGAGGTACAGCTGAAGTGGTCCGGCGGTGCCACGGGAGCAGTGCAACTGCAATGCTGTAGCATTTTAAGTGTAGACATACCCTCAATCACTTGAATGCTGATAGTCCTACAGTGTTGTTTCCCCCAGTTCCTTCCACAGGACAGACACGTTCTCCTCCTATTGACACAGTTGACTGGGAAACAATGCTAAAGCACCTCAGCATAAAGAACCCTGGGACATGCTCCCAGACACATATAGCAGGTGCAAAACCAGTAAGGGATGCAGTAATGTGGTTAGGCTTTGCAGTTGGGGTGCTCAGACCCAGGGTAGGCTAATCCTGGTGCTCAGACAGGGTGCCAATCTCCCAAGTTAACTGTGCATTGTAGGAACGGACAGTTGTTCTTAAAATACTGTAGGAATCATTCTAGTTGAGAGAACAAACATTTACAAACCTGGTACAAATGTGTGGAGAGTGTCCACACAAGCCTTTAAAACGTGGTAAGTACCTCAAGGTAATGGCATTCTAACTCTGAATCTAAGCAATACAGTATGGAAACCTTTGGGGAAGAGGCAGTTTTTCATTATGCATATGTACAGTGCTTAGCATAATAGTGCCCTGATCCCTGACTGGGGCCTTTAAACACTACTGTAGTACAAATAATGAATAATATTGTGCGGTGTTGTTGCCCTGTCAGTCCCAGGACAGGAGAGAGAGACAAGGTAGGTGAGGTTAAATCTTTTACTGGACCAATTTCTGTTGGTGGAAGGCACAAGCTTTTGAGCTATACAGAGCTTTTCTTCAGATCTGGGGAAGGACCTCAAAGAAGAGCTCTGTGTAGCTTGAAAGCTTGTGCCTTCCACCAACAGAAGTTGGTCCAGTAAAAGATATTTCCTCACCCACTTTGTCTCTCTTATAATATGCATTACTTTTATTGAGCTAACACCTGCAGTGTGAAATATTGACCCCAGTGAATTCAGTGGGAGCTTGGCCATTAACTTCAGTGGGGCCAGGCTTTTACCTGCAGTCTTTATTCAGGCCCAACATTCAACTCATTGGTCTATAACATTTAAGAGTTCCATAAATTTTGACCCAGCATACTACTTTCTCTTTATTGTAGACATAATCTTTCCTTTTCCTGCTAATGATAAAACATGAGCCTTGCCTTGTTCTATCTTAGGCAATTAGGAAACTATTTCACTCAGTTATTCATTAAGCATTCTTGATTGATCAATCACTAACCTGGATATTGCCTTTAAAAGCAAAGTTTCCTTTGATTTATTTTGTGTATGCCTCTGGAAAGCTACATAGAGTCAGAGTCCAAGACCTTGTGCACACTAGAAATTTACCTCCATATCGCTATGTCCATCAGGAATGTGAAAAATACCCACTCCTGAGTGACATAGGTATGCCCAACTTCGGGTGTGTCAACACTTAAAATGCTACAGCTACACCAGAGTAGCACATCAGTGCAGACTCTACCTACGCTGATGGAAGGGATTCTCACATTGGTGTAGTTAATTCACCTCTCCAAAAGAGGGTAGCTAAGTCAATGGAAGTCTAAGTCTTCTGTTAACTTGGCACTATCTACACAGGGGGTTAGGTTGGCTTAACTACTCCGCTCAGGAGTGTGGAATTTCCATACCCAAGAGCAATGTAGCTAAACTGGCTTAATTTTCTATTGTAGATCAGGCACTAACTCTCAGTGTTGACAGTGCCAAGTTGACCTAGCTACCACCTCTCGAGGAGCCAATGGGAGAAGCCTTCCCATCTGTGTAGGTAGTGTCTACACTGAAGCCCTAGCAGTGCAGCTGCACCATTGTAGCCACAAGCGCTGACTTTTCAATGTGCCGGGCGGTGCCTGACCCCAGCTCCTGCCCCCACTCCACACCTACCCCCAAGTCCCCACCCCCACCCTGCCTCTTCCCGCCCCACCCCTGCCCCAGCCTCCTGTATGCCACGAAAAGGCTGATTGCGGCAGGCAGGAGGCATGGGGGAGGGAGCGGGAGGTGCTGATTGGTGTGGCCCGCCGGGAGGTGCTGGGGAAGGGAGGGGGGCTGGTTGGGGGGCTGCTGGTGGGTGCTCAGCACTCACCATTTTTTCCCTTTGGGTGCTCCAGAGCCGGAGCACCCACAGAGTCAGTGCCTAGAACTGAAGCATTTTAAGTTTAGATGTACCCCAAGTCTAATAGCTCTTTAAATGATTTCAATGCAAAATCTCCTTTACCTTCTCCTTCACCACCTTCAGGAAGGTGTACGGGTGTGAACACTGTGAACTTTAGCCCTGTCAAGATTTCTCATTTTTCTCTTCTTCCTTGTCCCAGTTGAATTCAGTGGAGTTTTGTCACCGATATCAATATGACCTGGATTTGGCCCTAAAAGAATAACTGAATTTTTTGTCTTATTGACAGTCCAGATTTCTTTCTGTTTTAACCTACTTGCAGCAACTGGGACTCTGGGTTCTATTTCCACCTCTACCACTGGCCTGTTGAGTGACTTTAGGCAAATTATCGACCTCTCTGTGCCTCCATTTCCTGATCTGTAAAATGCGGATAAATGATACTGACCTCCTTAGTAAAGCACTTTCTCATCTACTAATGAAAAGCGCTATATAAGAGCTAGGTGGGATTATTATTCAGACTCTGCTATTCTGTAATACAGCTAGATTTCTGAACTTTCAGTTTGTTGCAATGCAAAGCAAGGTTGGTTGGGGGGATCCAATATAGTACTTATAACAATGCCTTGCATTTATTTAGCATTTTTATATGAGGATATTAAAGCATTTTACCAAATATTACTTGGTTTTTCAAGGTAAGTAAATATTATTACACACAGTATTAAGATGGGAAAACTGAGGACTAGATAGATGAAATGATTTACCCAGTGAAGCTCAATGAGTAAATGGCAAACCCAAGAATAGAATCCAGTTGTCCTAATTTCTGGCCTCCTGTTATAACCACTACACATCACTCCATACAGTTTTGAACTCTTGAATGTGTTTTGGTCGTCATCCTGCAGCATTTCAGTCATTGATGAAAGATTAAAAGATAACTCAAGATGACACTCACCACTTATTAAACCTGCCTAACAGGAATTCAGTGAATTCAGGCCATGCAGAAAAATGAAGAAACGCTTTTCATAGTTTCATAGAGTATAAGGTCAGAAGGGACCATTAGATCATCTCTGACCTCCTATATATCTCAAGCCATTAATTTTCACCTGGATAGCCCTATATTAAACACAATAGCTTTACACAAAAGCATTTCAGTCCCCAGGAGACTAAACTATGTACCACAGGAAGAGAACAGGAGAGACTTAGGTCAGGTCTACACTAGAAACTTGCATCAGCACAGCTGCACCACTGTACCACTTCTGGTGAAGATGTTCTAAGCTGATGAGAGAGAGAGCTCTCCCATCATCTTAAAAGCCTCCAACTTCACAAGAGGTGGTAGCTATGTCAGCAGAAGAAGCACAGGGGGAGGGATAGCTCAGTGGTTTGAGCATTGGCCTGCTAAACCCAGGGTTGTGAGTTCAATCCTTGAGGGGGCCATTTAGGATTCTGGGGCAAAAATTGGGGATTGGTCCTGCATTGTGCAGGGGGTTGGACTAGATGACCTCCTGAGGTCCCTTCCAACCCTGATATTCAATGATTCACTGCCTACCCAGAGGGTTATGGTCCACAACCCTGAGCGATGTAGTTATGCTGAAGTAAGTGTGTACTGTACCCCTGGCCCAAGATATCACCAATGCCTGAGGCACCTGTAATGGCAGGGTATTGGTTAGGTGAGATATGACTAGATGATCCCAGCAGGTGAACCATTTCCAATGCTGCAGAGGAAGGTGGAAAAAACCCCAAGTCCTTGCCAATCTGGCCTGGGGGAGAATTCTTTCCAGGGTTCCATAAAGGGATTCTCAATGTGCAAAATTTGGCTTTCAAAAGTAGTTTCCTTATTAATGACTGCTTGCAAAAGTAGCCCGATACATAACACCAAAATATCCCTAAATACAGTGAAATCTGAAATAATAGCAACCTCCAATAAATACCCCCATTAAAGTATTGTTATATTTTTAGTTAGTTAAAGGCTCATTCTTTAGGTGACCATTTAAAACAGGTTTCACTGTAAATGATTACACAAGTCTTTTTTTTCAAAAAGTTCTTATCTGTGAGAATAAGGTATTGTTTACACTTCAGCCCATTTGCCAGAGTTAGCATAGTGTCAAGAATATATTGAAACTTGTCCAACCTGTTCATTGTTTTGCAAACAGATTACACAATCCTAACTACCTTTCATAAACATCTTATTGAATCAGGCTTTTAAAGGTTTTTACTATTCTGTGATGTTGTCCACTTTCATCCAGCAGGAGTAGCAGTTTTAAAAATGCATCTGAAACTGACTTGGAATAAAGACCAGAACCTCTTTTATGCAGCTGAATGAAAGTGATAGGGGAAGGGCAAAGGAACTGTTTGTTTCCCATCCCCCTGATCCTTGGGCTGCTTCTGTACTTAAGGCCTGACCCAACTCTGAAACTGAAACTGCATCTGAAAGTGGAAAGTGGCTACCCTCGCCTGTAGGCATCAGCCCCGAAGCTCCCATTGGCCACGGTTCCCCAGTCCCTGCCATTTGGAACTGTGGGGGGTAGGGGGGTTCCGGGAGTGGCGCGGGGCCAGGGCAGGCAGGGAGCCTGCCTTAGCCTCGCTGTGCCACGGGGCTGGCAATCCCACGGGCCGGATTGAAAGCCCTGATGGGCCAGATCCAGCCCGTGGGCCGTAGTTTGCCCTCCCCTGTGTTTGGCCCTCCACTGGCCTTGACAGCGCCTCCTCTCTGGCACAGTTGGAATTGCTGATTGTCAGGGTGGAACTAATTTGTGCAGAAGAGAGCTTTCCCAGGAGCTAATCCAAGACTGTGGAACTCATTCTCTCAAGAACTCCTTCAAACTTCACCTCCTTATGATCCAAATGCAAAGCAAATTTCTTCAACCCTGCCTTCCCAAACATCAACGTATAGAACACAACTTAGATACACATTTAACTAAAAAGAAACAAAATTTTTAAAAAGTTCAAATCCCATATACAATTTCTCCTACTTCATTGTCCACCTTCAAATCCCTCCTCAAAATTCTCCTTTGCCATGATGCCTACAAAAAACTTGACAACAGTTAGGCTCCTGCTGTGCTGAGCCCACTGTCTATCATGCTGGCAAAATGTTGTCTCACTATTTCCTTATACTACCCCATCTATCTCTGTTCATTTGTTGTCTTATACCTAGACTGTAAGCTCCTTGGGAGATTTTTCGTTTTGTGTTTGTACAGTGCCTAGCACAATGGGGTCCTGGGTACTGGAACTCCTAGGTACTATGATAATATGTATAATGAACAAGAACAACAACAGAGAGGAAAATACATGCAACAGATGCTTGTCACTAAGTTCACTCTGTTTATTCACTATGTTTTTATCTTTGGAAAGTACTGAGATTCCATAGTGAGGATATGGTACAAGAATCCAATTTTAGATTAAAATAAAACCATATTATAGACATAATAAGGAACTTTGGGTGGGAGCAAGTGGTTATAACATAATTTGGTCATGTTCACATAAGACAGACACAATCATGGAAACACAAATTGCCCCAAATCACCACAATTTGTGCTACTGTTCATGACCAACATTTTCAAATCTGAGTGTGTAGAGTTAGCCACCTGCAACCATATTTAGGCACCAGTGAAGTAAACTGTAAAATCCTTCCCTGGGGACTGCATCTTTATGTGATGGGAAAGCCTGCTTGCGCTCCTATGACCCTGAGAGCTATGCTGGAGCTACTCCTGGTAGGGTCATGCCAGACAGGCTGAAGGATAGAAGCCAGCCTAAAGGCAGCCAACTGGCCCTCCTGGTATGGGGCTGGGTGTGGGCTAATGACCTGGTCCTGTGGGAAAAAAAATGCGCTTACGGAAACCTACTCTACTGCTCTCTCAGCAGACAGTGGTGAAGGCCCTACATTCCTAATGGAATAGAGAGGCATAAGAGAGAGAAGTAAATTGCAGATGCTCAGCCTTTCTAAAAAGCAGGTCACCTTTTTTTAAGGGGCCTAACTGTGGAATTTCATGCCTGCTTTTAGTCCCTCAAGTTTGTAAATGTTTATTGGAGACAATAAGTCTGGATGGTATATTAATAGTACTGCCAACCCCAAATATTCAAAAACTCATGAGTCAGGCTTACCAAAAATCATGAGATTGGCTTTAAAATGAGGAGATTAAGTAACAGATTGAGATTCTTTTTATTTGCCTTCTGCTTGTTGAGCCTTTACGGTGCACTGGGGTCACATTTTGAAGCTTCTTCTACAGCCCCAATGGCTAGAAACTTACTTTTTCTTTAAGAATGAAGGCTGAAATCATCACATATCCACTTGACTACAGGAGCTGGGGCTTTAAGGAAAACAATCATGAAACTCATGACAAAATCATGATAGTTGGCAACACTGTAACAGTATTGAATAAAACAAGATCATGTTTGACTCTGAACCTTATGCTATTCTGAGCTAATGGGGAACATTTTTATGTTCAGATAGTTTGTTAATAATATGTAAAGAGACCATGGCAGGAAAAAACTCCAGGTAAAATACTGCAATAAAAGCAAAATGGATGGAGTTCAACATTTTCACTAACTAATGCACAAGCACTGAGGAAGACATAATAGTTTATGAGGCAAGTAAACAAACATAAGAGCTCAGTTTGGAGTTACCCCTACGGAAATAACTAGGAAGCAACCAAATGAATAAAATAAACAACTCTTTAACTCAAAGAGCCTGCAGGGACTATTTAAATTCAAGCCAGCGCAGATGCCAGCTCCAGTCTTTAATGACCAGGAGGGATACTGAGAAACCAAAAATCTCTTTTTAAAGATAGCAGATTAGTTCATTTAAGGAATCCCTTTCCCAGAACACCTGCAACTTCCTCACTGTAATGTAAGTGCAGCTATTTAAGAAGTAGGTAAGACACAGGAGAAAAAAAATGTAGGAGACGCCAGCCTTTGAAAGCTGGGGAAGAAAAAAAAAACTGCCAAGAAGCAGGACAGCTCACACAAATTATCCCTCCTGCCCATCTTCTTACTGCAAACCACAACACCACAATTCTTTGAAATGTTAGGCCCCAAGTTTGACTATATTCAGGTTTTATAAGTGACTTGCAAAGCAAAGACAATGTTCTTGTGTTATCTTTGCTTCTTTTATGATTACAGTGGCCTGGGACTATTTTTTAAAATCTGATTGTCAATATTTCACTGGTTCTCCAATCTTCAGAGAGTCTTCTGACCTAGACAGAACCTGAATTTCTAATGTAACAAACAGTCTATGAGCCAGGGGAGTGAAAGATAAATTATTAGTAGAGAAAGGGATTTTTAGTCAGACGTATTGGGTCTGACCCTTAGCTGGCTTAAGTTAGCACAGTCCTTATGATTTAAATGGACCCATGATGATTTACACTACCTAAAGATCGGGCCCCAGGTAGCCTTAATAGCTATGTAACTTCAATGACAGATGAATATTTTGAATAAATGAAGCTCCTTTGTTAAAGATACAGCATCCTCAATGCTTCATTTAAGGTGGTGTAAGTTCACAGTAAACATCCCTTTTACCCCTAGTAGTCTTCCAAAAAGGACTAAGGAATACCAATTTTGACATTCCTGATATTGCTAAGGCCTTATCTACCCTAGAAAGTTATATTGCTTTAACCATGCTGCTTCATACTGTTATAACTGCATCCACACCATGACTTCTACTGGCATAACTACCATGGTAAAAAAAAACCCAAAACAAAAAACAAACAAACAAACATATACCCTCATACCCCAAATGAACATCGTTTATTGGTACAACTTCCCAGAAGCAGGTCAGGTTTAAGGTAGAAAATAAGCCAAACAATAAATATATTCAGACTTTATTTATACACCACAAAGGAGCAAAAATACAAAACAAAACAAAACAAAAGCACACCCCCCCCTTAAAAAAAACCTCACAGACACCTTTGCAGTTTGCTCTTAAGACTCTGAAGTTACCGTACTCAAAGCTATAAGTATATGCTAGCATTTGCTGATATGAATAGGGGAAAGGAGAAGGCTAAAGGATGTCTTTTGGACTAACTTTTGTGTTTAATTAAAAACTCTGGGAATTGGTGCAGAGGGTTTCCCAGCTGTCAAAGACAGAAGAGAAAAAGTAGAATCAACTTTTAATTTATTAAAGTTAAGTGAAAAGAAGAGATCAACAAAGAATGAAAATGAAAGTAAACAGAAAAAAAAAACAACAATTGAGTAGAGAAAAAACAGCTGAACTATATTTTTTTCCTTTGTTTTTCTCTAAATCAGGTCAGCCTTTCTAAACAACCCATTTATTTCACCTGGCAAAATCAAACACAAGGAAAAATACAATCCAGTCAGGAATGTAGCAATCCGGTAGTGAAAACAGACACTGCCAAGCTATTTGCAGCTCCCTGGAGTGTATGTTGGTCAAATGTTGAATGCTTATGAAAATTAACTTTGAGACACGTCTCATTACAAACTACTCAGATGACAGATCACAGGGACTGAGAAGGGGAAAACACAAAAACAACAACAACAAAAACTAGGGACCAGTGCAGAACATGGGGGAAAGAGTTAAAGGGGAAAAAATATTCAAGAGATCTCTCTTGAACAGAGCATCATGTGTTATTCTTCAATAATTGCTCAGGCTGTTCGCAGTCTTTATGTCCCAGTATCAGAAGGATTCCCCCAGAGGCAAGCAGAGGTTGCTCCATATATGGTAAAGTGAGATAAAACTGACCGGACAAAACCCAGAACAGCCTGCGGAAGGACTATCATCTAGTAAAACAACTGACACCATGAAACTGGAGAAAGGTTGTCTGACATCCCCTCCACCCTGTTGCCACACCCAGAAACAGCCTCAGGCTTGCAATACAGGCATTGAAAAGGTGCAGCTCATGTAATAACAATGCTGCTTTCTTTGTAGCAGGATAAAATGCCCTACTTTTTAGGACCAGCTTTATGGGGATTCCGCCCCTCCCCCCTTTGGATGAAGCAATGGTGCATGCATGCACACACACCCCATATCAAAATTATGCATTTACCTGTGTATTTTCATTGAGGTTCAGATGCTTATCCTTGGCTGTAAGTGCTTTCAGAGCAATTAAAAAGGTACAGTTGCTAAAATGAAGAGCACACACATCACAAAGGCATACAGAACTGCCCATACAAAGCCACAATAGCACTGACCCACAATAACCTCAGCATCTGATTACTCTGTGCCCTTGTCTGTCCCTGCCTCAGATGTCCAAGCTTTTCAGCCTGACCTTGACGTTTAACAAACACAGCCTCCGTCTGCGGTCAAGGGCAGCACACGGGTAGCTGCTATGCATTACTAAATGTGCATTAACCATGCTAGCCATATTTAGTGCCAATCACTAAAGGTATGTCTATCTAGCAATTTTTCAACCTGTTATTAACAACACCTATACTGATGTTAGCACTGAGATAACCCCCTTTTTCAGTGCTTCATTTGTGCCAGGGCTGAGCCCGGGTACCTCTTGGCTTGGTAGTTCATAGCCCTGGCACCTCTGGGCTTACTGCATCAGTTATGAATGTAAAAAAATTGCTTGAGCCCTGGCACCTCTTTCATTACAAATTAAGCACAGGCATTGCCCTTTTTCTTAGCTAGTCAGCAGTAGTGGCGCATCAGAAGAGAAGCTACTACATCAGCTTATTCCACTCAGCTATTTAACAATAACACAGCTGTTTGCCATAGCTGGAGCCAGAGGCTCTCCCATTTTATAGCTCCACCAGCACCAGCCAGTAGGAGCAAGGTTGGGGCCAAGAGTTTCTCTTTTAAATCCCTACTGCTGTTAAAACCAGGAGAAGAAAAGAGGGTAATGGTAGGGAAGATGCAAAGAGGGGCATGGAAGGAGGGGAGGGAAATAGAGAGAGAGGAGGTATTCTAGGGAATTAAAGGTTTCAGAGTAGCAGCTGTGTTAGTCTGTCTTTGCAAAAAGAAAAGGAGTACTTGTGGCACCTTAGAGACTAACCAATTTATTTGAGCATGAGCTTTCGTGAGTTACCGATGAAGTGAGCTGTAGCTCACGAAAGCTTATGCTCAAATAAATTGGTTAGTCTCTAAGGTGCTACTAGTACTCCTTTTCTTTTTAGGGAATTAAAAAGTCACATCTCATACATGTTGTTGTAGTGTTATCTGATACAACTACAGACTCTATAGCTTTAACATACAGGATGCTACAGACACCTTTGTCCCCCACTGTTTTGTCATCTGTTGCATTAGGAGATCTGAAGCTAGAACAAGTCTGTAGTTGTATCAGATACAAGCACTGGAGTACCTCTGTTTTGTTTGGTGGATTTGTACTTCATAGAAATGTAACTACATTTACCGATATTTGTTTTTGTTAAGATACCATCTTACAAGGGCAGTAATAAATTCAAGCTTGGGTGTGCATAAGTTAATGATACACATCTTGGGTATGTTAAGTCACACCCAAGACATGCATATTGACTGATGATGACATATTATATTGTATACTCTGCTGAGGGTTGTAGGGGTGGAGTTTTCTGAGAACTGGTTATTCCGCTTAATAAAGTTTCCTACCGTGTTGCTTGTGCAATTTGAATTAATCTCTTTTACTCACTAATTTTCTTCCTAACTATACCTCTGGACTCTGTAGTATTATTCTTAACACAACAGGAACTTTGTTTGTTTGTGAAATTCATAACTTATATTTGCTGGTGATTTCTAACGTTTACAAACTCTCTGATAGAATCACTCTGATGTTATGAACCGGGGATAAGAAAACCAGGTAGAATGCTACCAAATCATTCATGCAAGGACTAACATTCCAAAATAATAATCACAACACAAAACAAAAATGAGAAAAATAGCAGATCAAGAAGAAGCTAGGAGATTTTGGGGATAATCTTGTACATCCGCTGTCAACATCAGGTTTCACCATTTAAAGAGAAGGCATAACAAACAAACATGGTTGAGCTTATTCTATTAATCAAGGAATATATAACCCCTTTGTAAGGTATTATTTATAACAACTGGGAGCACAGGTCTTTCGGTGAGGAAAGATTTTATGATTTCTGTTGTCTAGACATTAAGGGCTAAATTATGGCTTACGGGAGAAAACAAATAGCTGTTCTCAAGCACTGGTGGGAGGCAAATGTAATGTCTGTTCCAGACATAACATCTCAAGGACCCCTAAGGAGAGCATGCTCAGCAGGGACATTGTCAAGAGATGCAAAAAAGGTGCAGCGGGTGCTCACCCACCATGCTGCCTTCCTGGTGCTAGTTGCTGCACGTGGGGATAAGGCACTGATCAGATCCATAGGCCTCCCAGACACATCCCCTTTGGGCTAGGCAGTATTACTGCTTATCTACTCTCACCCCACTCCCAGCATTCAGGGAGTACAAGGAGTTACATTATAGTTAATTATACTGTAGTGCTCTCTGAACCCTCCCTCCACAGCACATCTGTGCATGCACAGCACTGATTTTCCATGAAATGTTTAGCATAAAGGTATAGTAGTTATACCTGGGTTAGAAATTCCTTTAGTCTCAAATTTCCTTAATTTAGAAACCCAGCACATGATGATTCTGCATTCTCTCTCTCCCTATAACTTAACCCAGAAAGATGCTTCCCTGAAGGGCTTATGGTCTAAAGAGATGCATGGGTGCAATACACTGAAAAAAAGTGAAATGCCCATATTAAGGTAGAAGTCACAAGGTGGCTGAGGGCTTGTCTACACTTAAAATGCTGCAGCAGCACAGCTGCACCGTTCCACCAGGGCTGCTGTAGCACATCAATGAGGACATTGCCTATGTCTCCCATCTGCAGAGGTACTCCACCTCCCCAAGATGCAGTAGCTCGGTCAATGGGAGAATTGTCCTACGGACCTAGTGCTGTCTACACTGGGGATTAGCTCAGTTTAGCTGTGTCCCCTGAGTGACAGAGTTATAATGACAACCCTAGTGTAGACCAGGCCATAGTCTTCTTATTACCACAATAAGAAAAGGAGGACTTGTGGCACCTTAGAGACTAACCAATTTATTAGAGCATAAGCTTTCGTGAGCTACAGCTCACTTCCTCAGATCTGAGGAAGTGAGCTGTAGCTCACGAAAGCTTATGCTCTAATAAATTGGTTAGTCTCTAAGGTGCCACAAGTCCTCCTTTTCTTTTTGCGAATACAGACTAACACGGCTGTTACTCTGAAACCTATTACCACAATCTGTCCTATGCGTGCAGAGGCGTTAATGGGCCACGTTACCTTGAATAGGCCCTTAGAATATGTGCTAACTACCTCTGCTAAAGTATCTGTTCAATCTTCTATTTAGCTGTTTCAGAGTAGCAGCTGTGTTAGTCTGTATTCGCAAAAAGAAAAGGAGGACTTGTGGCACCTTAGAGACTAACCAATTTAGCGGTGACACTCTGAGTACCTTTCCCAGATCTGAAGAGCTCTGTGTAGCTCAAAAGTGTGTCTCTTTCACCCCAATAAAATACGAGGGCTGTCAATTAATTGCAGTTAACTCGAGCGATTAACTCAAAACAAATTAACATAATTAAAAAAATTAATGCAGTTTTAATTGTACAGTTAAACAATAATAGAACACCAATTTACAATATATTACTGTAACGGGTTCTCTCCAGCCAGGGGTGAAAGTAACGTAAAGGATTTACCAGTACTCCGGAGTCCTGAGCAGGGGGTGTGGCCTCAACTGGAAGAGGCAGGGCCTCAACTGGAAGAGGTGGGGCCTTTAAATACCCGAGCCCTTTAAATCAAGATTTAAAGGCCCCAGGGCTGTGGCTGCGGCTGGGAGCTCCGGGACCTTTAAATCACTGCTGGAGATACCAGCTGCAGAAGGGGCTGGGAGCCCCGGGGCTCAGGGGTGATTTAAAGGGCCCTGGGCTGTGGCCACCACCACTACAGCAGCAGAGCTCTCTGCCCTCTGGATCCCTGTCGCCGCTACCCCAGGGGCTCTGGCAGCAGAGCTCGGGCGGTGCTTTAAAGGGACCAGGGCTCCGGCCACTGCAGGGAGCCCCAGGCCCTTTAAAGCTCCGCCCGAGCCCCGCTGCTGGAGCCCCTGGGGTAGCGGTAGCAGGGCGCCAATGGTGATTTAAAGGGCCAGGGGCTCCGGCCACTGCGGGGAGCCCTGGGCCCTTTAAATGGCCAGCTTTGGGAAGCCGGTCCAGTCCAGCACGGCATACTGTCTCTTGCTGGTACGCAGTACCGTACCGCCTACTTTCACCTTTGCCTCCAGGGTGGAACCTGTAACTGGGGTACCACTGAGCCCACCTGACCCACCAGCCTGGGCTCCCTTTACATGGTATTCCTGTGACAAGCTGTCAAGCCCTCTCCAGCACACATACAGGTAGGGACACACCCCACTGCAGGTACATGCAGACATTGTGATCAGCTTTGGATGGAAAGGCTCCAGCAAAGGAACTTCCCACCTACTCAGGCACACCCCCCACCCCCGTGCCTGGAGTGTAAATCCAAAATTATACCATCTTGCGCTGCACAGAAAACTGTACAGCCTAAGATCATGAAATTTGCCCCCTCCCTCAATGTGGAGAAGAATATATGACAGCTTTCTGCCCAAATTACAACTCCCACACACATTGGTTTTAGATAAAGCAAAACCAAATTTATTAACTACAACAGATAGACTTTAAATGATTATAAGGGATAGCAAACAGATCAGAGCAGATTACCTAGCAAATAAACAAAACACGCAAACTAAGCTTAATATACTAAAGAGATAGAATATGAATAGCAGATCCTCACCTTAAGTGATGATCCAAGCAGGCTGCAGATTCTTAAGGGGCAAGCTGCACTAACTTCCAGCTTGGAATCCCCAGGTGTTTCATTCATAAAAATCCCTTTAGCCTGGGTCCAGGACTTCCCTCCAGTTCAGTCTTTGTTCTTCAGGTGTTTCCAGGAGTCTTCTTGGGTGGGGAGTCAGTGAAGAACCACGATTATGTCACTCCCCTGCTTTATATAGCTTTTGCATATGGCGGGAACCCTTTCTTTCAAAGTTTGGTTCCCACACCAGTCAGTGGAAAAACACTGGTATCCCAAAATGGAGTCCAACACCAGGTGACCAGGTCACATGTCCCTGTAGTGTCACAGCAGCCATAACTCGGAGGCTGTCTGTAGCATTCTCAGAACATTATCTCTTGGTGGGAGATAAGCGCCTTCTGAGGCCTATTGTTTTCTCCTAATGGTTCATTAACCTGAATGGGCCCTTCCCAGCCATCCATCTAGACTGAGAGCCTTTTGCTTAGTGGGCATTCCCCGGGTGTACACACATTTGTAGTACAGATACATAATCAATATTCCTAACTTCAGATACAAAAATGATACATGCACACAAGTAGGATTGTAATATTCAGTAAATCATAACCTTTCAAATGATCTCACGTGACCCTATCTTGCATAAAATACATTAGAATTATGCCATAATCATATCATAATATCTCTGTGAAGAATATGGGATGCAGTGTCACAATTACGTCACCCATTTTGTCTCTCTAATAGTCTTATAAATTGTTTTTCTTAGCATGGGACTTGTCTTGCAAGCAAATTCTGTGTATTTGTTTTCTAACACCATTTATTTGGGGGAGCTGTGGTGAATAGCAAGGGAGGTAGCTCTGTCCCTTAATCTCTTTTATTAGTATCAGTGTTTAAAGCAATTACTCCAGAGGAACTGGGTAGTGGTTTGTGGTTTAGAGATTTCTAAAAGAGTGAGTTGCCTGCATGTTGTTAACGACCACTTCTGTTCCAGGATTGGCATGTGTGTGTAAATAAAAAGTTGTACAATATACAATCACATTCTGTGACACTGATTTCTCCTCTGAAGCAAAGCTCATACACAAGACTTTGGACATCTGCTACCACACGACAGAGGGATGAAAATGTGATATCAGTTCCTGTGGCAAGAATATCTGAACTTCCTATATGACCTTAAGAAGTGTTCAGTGTCTTCTACACCGTGTCATTTAATATTTGCAACATTTGTCATTCAAGAGTAATGTGTCATTGAAGTTCCCATGGGTGAAGGGGATTTTATGGTGTAGAATTTTAAGCTGTTATAAGTAGAGCCTTTTGTATCTGCATCTGATCTGCAAATGTGGTCCATGGATATAAAGTGGATATCCTCAGATTTGCAGGGCTCTAATTATAAATTTTGATTTAGCTTCTTTGCCATATTAATGGGTAAAGCAGGAGTGTTGAAAATAATTTTCCTAATGAGTTTAAGGTTTATGATGTCTCAATTTCCACAAAAGCATGTATTTATTAGTCCAAAGACCACTTGCTGTTGGTTACATCCAAAATATCAATATAAGCATATGCACCCTTATATTCTATACCCAAGCAACAATGCTGTTTTAAACATTGGCCAAAATAGTCACAACTGGATCAGACCCGGGACATACTTTCCTATCATGGTGTGACTCCAGAAGGGTAAGGGAAAGCTCTGATGAAGAATCCCTACTCTATAACAAACAAATGATGTCACTGCTGATTATCGGACCTTAGCTGATGCAGCTGAGGGCTGCACACTACTCTTTTCAAAGTTATTCCCCTTCTGACTTTGTCATATTACCTCCCCCACACCCCCAATTCCGGGTCTAAGTATTTTTAAGCAATTAGTTACTGACCAGATGCCCAATTAACCATGTTTTCTTTATTTCTATTGCTTTGTGGACCCTTAAATAACACTAGTATTTCCAGGTCACTGGAAATTTAACACAAACAAACTTTTCTTTCTCATGAGTTCATTCTTTTTGTCACATGTTTTGAGCCTATCACTTGTGCTAAAAGCCAAACTCAGTTTAAAACCACAGGTCACATGTGAGCCCTGTATTCCTACAAGAAGGATCTAATCTCTCTCTTCATTGATTAACCTCAATAGTTTCCTGTGATAATTAATTTAAATGTGATTGGGCAAAATAAGAATTATTAGACAAAAGTGATTTAGTGGTTCAGGAAATGAAGAATTTGGTGAGTTCTTTCAGGGACAGGAAGTTAAACTTGTGTGAAGTCCAGAACTTAGCATTTTTTGTATTGAACTTAAGGGGGGGGGGCGGAAAAAGCATTGCTCGACAGAGGGACCAGTGACAGATTTAAATTCTGATGTGCTGTGAAACACCCAGCATTCCTTAGTTACATAGGCACCAACTCCATGAGCACTAAAAAAATTAGCGGGTGCTTAGTACCCACTGCCAGCCAGCTCCCTTCCTCCCCACAGCACTTCCCCACCTGCTGGCAGTCCCATTGATCAACTTCTCCCCCTCCCTCCCAGAGCCTCCTGCCCATGGTAGATCAGCTGTTCTGCGCCATGCAGGAGGTGCTGGGTGGGAGCGGGAGGAGAGGGGATGGGGCAAGCTTGGGGGGTGGGAAAGAGGCAGGGAAGAGGTGGGGTGGAGGTGTGGCCTTCGGGGAAGGGGTGGAGTGGGGGCAGGGCCTGAGGCATAGGGAGGGGGGTCAAGCACTCCCCCAGGTAGAGAGGAAGTTGGTGCCTATGCTTAGGTAGTCCAAAACGATGTCCTCCATGCATCATGACCTTGCACATACAGCACATGGGAGGTCACGGTGTACAGAAGACTCCATGTTCTTCTACAAAATAGCATCCTCCTAGGGGGCCAGAGGGAATTGTCCTGTGGGCCACATCTAGCCCACAAGCCGCCAGTTGGACAACATACAGCTGGTTGGGCATGTAATGAGTGTCTTGCATACATTGATTGCACACCACTGATTTCTAGGAAGTGTGTCTTCCTAGCCATTTCTTTTTGGCCCACGGATCAGTAGAGAGCTGATGTCAACATCACCCTCTTTGCTTTTGTTTTCCCTCTTGTAGTCAGATATATTTTAGTGGCAAAGAAGTAAAGAACTGCTGATGCTAGTAAGAAAATACTTTGCAACATCTGAAAGAATAGGATCTCAGCTATTCAATGGTATTAAACATTAATCTCCAACACAATCAGTTCATGAGAGAGGGTTAAATTAATTGTATAGTGAAATGTGTTAATCTGGAATTTATTCCAATTAATCTGGAATTTACTCCAGTGTTGCTAAGAGCAGAATTTGGCCCACAATTTGTCCAGCAGCATACTGATTTAACAGCCTTTTGTTATTCTGTGTAAAGCCAGAACAAGATCAGGGACTAATTCTCAGGTTTAGATCTTGATAAATATTACTTAAGTAAACTTCACAACGGTACAGTGCAGTACAGTGTGCTTGGGAAGGAGATTAAAGATCACCTAGGTATAGCTCCCAAAACTAAAAGAATTCTTTGCTTCTGTTTTCAGTAACAGTGTTAATATGGATCATGTGCATGAAGGCAGTATGGCTGATCTCAAATCAAGGGGACTGGATAATTTCCATCCCAGAATACTGAGAGAACTGGCACATGAGATTGCTAGTCCAGTAGCAAGGTTTTTTAATACATCTAACTACTTGGGGGTAGTACTATATGATTCGCCCAAAGTTAACGTTGTGCCTATGTGACGTTATTGACATGAACTGGGACCATATAGATCATTGTCGCAACCAAAGTCCTGTAGTGGCACCAAATCTTGCATAAAGGGGGTCAAATGAGGTGTCTAAGACAAGGTTATGGTTTGCTGGTTATCATTCTGCTGTCTATATGTGTGTATCATTTTTGTAGTTAAAGTTATGAATATTGGCTCTATACTGTCTCTATTTCAAACTTATGCTGGTGACACGCCAGACAAGTTGGTGTCAGCTCTACCTAGCCTGCTGGATGTCCCATTAAGGACCATCAGCTACACAACTGACCCACTGAGAGAAGGCAGACATGCCTTGTGACTCAGCAAGGTGTGCAGGGACATGCCTATAGACAGAATTCTGAGGTTTTTCCAGGCCATGTGATGAACAGCTTGTCTTTGGAAGAAAGAAAGAAAGAAAGAAAGAAAGAAAGAAAGAAAGAAAGAAAGAAAGAAAGAAAGAAAGAAAGAAAGGAAGGAAGACTACATGGCATGAGAGTATAAAAAGCTGCTGCAACTCCTCCTTCTGGTCTTCAGTCCTGCTTCTTACCTCTGGAGGAACTTTGCTACACTGAAGCTTTGAACCAAGGACTGAAAGACCCATCCCAGCTGTGGATATATGCCAGAGACTTGATTTGAACCTGCAGTTTATTCTATCACTGCTACAAGCCTGAACCAGGAACTTTGCCATTACTGTATGTAATTGATTCCATTTAACCAATTCTAGCTCTCATCTATATCTTTTTCCTTTTGTGAATAAACCTTTAGATTTTGGATTCTAAAGGACTGGCAACAGCGTGATTTGTGGGTAAGATCTGATTTGTATGGTGGCCTGGGTCAGGGGCTTGGTCCTTTGGGATTGGGAGAACTTGTTTCTTTTGCTGGGGTATTGGTTTTCATAACCATTTGTCCCCATAACAAGTGGCATTGGTGGTGATACTGGGAAACTGGAGTGTCTAAGGGAATTGCTTGTTTGACTTGTGGTTAGCCAGTGGGGTAAAACCAAAGTCCTCTCCTCTCTGTCTGGCTGGGTTGGTTTGCCTTGGTGTGCAAAGAAACCCCAGCCTTGGGCTGTAACTGCCCTGCTTTAAGCAATTTGTCCTGAATTGGCACTCTCAGTTGGGTCCCACCAGAACCAGCATCGTTACAGCCTATAGTTAAGTAAGGGGAAAAAAGTGATCCAGACAATTAAAGACCTGTTTGTCTGACCTCAGTCATATGCAAGGCTTTAGTACAAATTGTGAAGGAAGGAATAACTAATGGTGGTAAATGGTAAAGGAGGTGTAATGCAACATGGGTTTACCAAAGGTAGATCATGCCAGGTTCACCTGATTTCCTTCTTGTTTAAAAACCCAACCAAAAAAAAAAAAATAAAAAACCCCCAAAAGTTATTTTCTCAAAGGGAAGTGCAGTAAATCTAATGTACTTGGACTTCAGCAAAAAGCATTTGACATGTTACCACATGAAAAATTATTAGTTAAATTAGGGAAGATGGGGGATTAGTACAAGAACTGTCAGGTAGATAAGGAATTGGCTAAAGAGGAGAAGGTAATGGGTTGTGCTGAAAGGTGAATTATTGGACTGGAGAGAGGTTACTAGCAAAGTTTCTCAAGGATCAATCTTGGGGCCAGTCTTATTCCATGTTTTTAGTAGTGACTTTGTTACAAAAAGTAGATGTGTGCTAGTGAAATGTGCTGATGATACAAAGTTGGGAGGGATTGTCAATCCAGAGGAGGATCGGAATATTATACAAGGAGATCTGGATGCCCTTGAAGACTCGAGTGACAAAAATGGGATGAAATTCAATAGTTCAAAGTCATGCACTTAGGATCTAATCATAAGAATTTCTGCTACAAGTTGGGGGCTCATCAGCTAGAAGCAACAGAGGAGGAGAGAGACCTGGGTGAGGGAGTTGATCACAGGATGACTATGAGCCACCAATGTGGTGCGGCTGTGAAAAAGGCAAATGCAAGTGTAGGCTATGTCAGGCAAGGCATATTAGCAGAGATAGAGAAGTATTAATGCCATTGTACAAGTCATTGGTAAGACCTCAGCTGGAATACTGTGTACAATTCTGGTCTCCCACATTCAAGAAAGATTAATTTAAACTGGAACATGTGCAGAGATGACCTATTAGGCTGATCAGCGGAATGGAGGACCTATCTTATGAGAGGAGACTGGAAGATGTTGGATTGTTTAGATTACCAAAAAGAAGGCTGAGAGGGCATATAATTGTTCTCCATAAATACATGGTGTGTGTGTGTGTGTGTGGTATAAATACCAAGGAGGGTGAAGAGCTATTTAAGCTAAAGGATAATGCTAGCACAAGAACGAAACTGGTCATGAACAAATTCAGGTTGGAAATTAGAAGGTTTCTAACCATCACGGAGGTGAGGTTCTGGAACAGCCTCCCACTAGGAGCTATGGGGGAAAGCAACTTAATTAGTTTTAAGAGCTGGACAAATTTATAGGTACAACTGTATGATGGGATTGCTTGTGATGCTAGGGGGCAGGGCTCAGCAGCCCTGGGACTCACTTTTGGTTTATGTCTTAGGTTCGTAAACCACTCATGCTTCAACATTTCAGCTAGTCACCTACAGGAATCAGGAAGGGATCTACCCCTCCCACCCAGCATCAAGAATGGCTATAGCTGGAGATGGGACTTGGACTGGGATAGCTAGTGCTCTGAGTTGGCACCTGGCATTCTCTCTCGAAGAGGTTTAGCTAGCTGGTTCTTGCTCAGATGCTCAGGGTCCAGCTGATCGCCATACATGGGATTAGGAAGGAATTTTCCCGCAGGTCAGATTGGCAGTGACCATGGGTTTTTGTTTTGCCTTCCTCTGTAGTATGTGGTTGCAGGTCACATGCAAGGATTATCTGGGTCCATCTCTCAAAGACCTGGCAGAGAATAGGAAGGTCCAAGATGCACCAATGCCCAAGGCCCCTGCAATGGCAGGTGCATCTTGGACCTTCCTATTCTCTGCCAGTGGCACATAATAGTCTAGTCTCCTGTGGCTTGTAGTACTTTGGTGTAGTGTGTGGGTGTTGGATCATATTAAAGAAGTTCTGTATTAAAATCACAAATGAGTTTGATTCCCCATAGTTGAAATTCCAGGGTATTACTAATTAAGTGGTCTCTTGGTTTTTGGTACTGTTTCTCTCCCTCTATGTGTGAAACTCGCAAAGCAATTCACACAGAGAGGGACTCAAAGACATTCTAAGACAGAGTCTGTTCTCAATACTCTGTAACAACAGAAACAGCACCCAGAGACTCCCCGCCCTTTTGTTGTATTAACAATTGTGATTAAAATAGAGATAGAGGATGTATGTGGATAGATGCTTGGTGTGGATAATAACTGAATGATCAGGGAGGTGCCAGCCTAAGAACCCAGTGTCCATCGGCTGAAGAAGGCGTCAAGTGGAAATAACCAGAGGACCCCCGGAGGGCAGACTGGAATCCACCCAACAGCCTCAAGGATGGGAGAACCAAGGAACAAGATAACATCTAGCAGCATGGAGCCGTCAGGAATGTGCTATCTGCTGATTGATTCAACAGCATGATGAAGCAATTCCCATAGACTGGCATAGGAAGAAATTCCTATAAAAATGGACTCTAGAAAGTGAGAACTTTGGGGTCTGATTCTGCGAACCAACTTCCAGGAGCATCAGATGAGCATCTTACAAGGCCCTGTTCCCTCCTCATGTGCAGGCCACCCGGCCAGTGGCTTGGCATGAGCAACCCTAAGGCTGGTAACTATGATAACAACCTTGCAGAATCTGTGTGTGTGTGTATGAATGAATGTGTGAATAAATATGAGATTGAATGGAATGTTATAGCTATAACTAACTGCTTACTATGATTCTTTCTGTATTCACAATAAATGTGGTATTTTGCCTTTTTCCCTTTAATAAGATCCTGCTGGTTTTTATTTTATTGGTATAACATGGGTGCTGGGTGGTGTTGGCTATAAAGGAGGTCAGATTAGATGACCTGTTGGTCCCTTCTGGCTTTAAACTTTATGACAACACACTATGGGTAATACTCATTTTATATGTGTGTGAAGCAAAGCTGAAAGAAGTTAAGGCCCAGTTCACACAGCAACTAGATGGCAGAGGTGGAAACATAAACCAAGAGTTCTGGCTCTAACCACGAAACACAAAGGCAGGCAGGGAAATACATTGTTTAATATTGTTTGCTAGTCATCAGACCTCCTTACTGAGGGCATGTCTTTGGGAAATGGGTATGTCTTAGGACTGGTCTACATGGTGTGGCAAGGCACACTACAGGGGTGTGAATTCTAAAGAGCACTGACTGGCCTGTGTAGACCTCACAGGTGCACACTAACAGTTCCCTAGCATGCTGTAATGTAGTACTGTTTCAAACTTCAGATTTATGTCTACACAGCAAAAGCTACGCACAGGCTAGCTTATCAAAGCTGGCTTGAGTCCAGCTAGCTCAGGTAACAGTAGCAATGAAGACAGCACAGTGTGGGTTTCAGCAATGGATAGTACAAGTCTGACACTGATCCTGGGTACTTACCTGGCTCACTAGTCTTCTCCAAAGCCCACCCTGTAGGGACTTCACTTCTATTGTTCCCTATACTACCTGGATTCAAAGGAGCTCAGGCAGGCTAGTCACTGTACAACTTTTGCTGTGTAGACATACCCTTATTGTGTGGCATCTACACCTGAAATGGGGAATTGGATTAATCAAGACATTCTAGTTGGGACACATGTTTTTCATGGTAAGAAGGAACAAAACCCACAGAACTGTCACAGCACACAGAAATAATGACACTGAAGTCTGGCTCAGGAATGAAAAGTTCGAAATAGCTATGCCGATGGTAGGACAGCAAAGTCTTCCTCCTCACTCTGGAATTATGCTGAGAAGCAAGACAGAACTGACCAAAACCAACAAAGAAGAAAAATAAACTCTTGAGTAAGTCAGTGTGAGATAATATTTCCAAGCCCTTGAGACAGTTTAAAAAAGTTATGTCCATCAACTTTGAAGAGTTAACTGATGCATGTTTGTAAAGTGCTTTGAGATCATCAGCTGAAAGGCACAAGACATACAAAGAGATAAAACAAAATATAGTTTCTATTAGAATTGAATGTATCTAATGCTTTTATAAAGAGCTTAAGTCTAACGCCTAATTTTTTAATGTTTAATCAAAGAAAATCATGTTTCTATGTGGGATTTTTTAAAAAAAATGCATTTTTGAACTATAAACTTGGTGTTACCATAATCATTCGTGGTTATGCCTTTCTGACTGAAGCTATAGTTAAAGCTGCACATAGTCTCTAAGGTGCCACAAGTACTCCTTTTCATTTATTTTTAAGTAAGTCCAAAATGGGGACAGCTGAAATGGATCTATTAGTAGTAAGTAGATCAGTTTCAGAATTATTTTAGAAATCTTGAAACTCTGGGAATAGTGTAAGTAGAGATAGAGAATGAAAAGTTAAATATGGGCCTGATCCAAAACTCCTTGAAGTCAGTAGAAAGTCTCCCAGCAATTTTTAAGGACAACTCAATTAACTTCTTGAGATCAAGATCTGGGATTTGTGAATCCATCTCATGCTGCTGGCAAGGATATGCACTCTGACTGCTTGTAGCAAAGCATTCACTTAGCATCTTATTGTCAAAATCATAACCAACAGTTTATCTGATTTAAAAAACAGAACATCCTAGCAAGTCTCAAGTCTTGGCTGTTTAACCAACATTTCTTAACACTGTCATAAAGGAGATCAATCATTCTACACTGTAATCACAAGTGACTCACCAAAAATATATTTCTTATTCAAGAAAACTTCAGCTCCACTGAAATATGACCAGAAAGGATTCACTCAATGGGCCAGATCCTCAGATGGTATAAATGATTTACAAGCATTTGGAGCTATATACTAATTATTCTGAGCCAATGATCTGGCCCATTGCACTTGCAATTATTCTGAATCCCCTTCATTCACTCTAACCAGTAAGAGCTCTTCAGTGGATCAAATTCCAAATAGAAGCACTGCATGGGTGATGTTACTAGGTAATGAAAAAGACTTCAACAGAACATTTGGTAAGGGTACATTTCATATGATCTTCTCTTCTCACCTCTTTGCTTGGTTCCAAGAGAAAGGAAGAACTCACCTTCCCTGAAAAGCACAAAGTATTTTACTTAAGCTATCCTAATTTCAGATATAATTGTAATACAATAGAATACAATGCAATGCCATGGCAAACACCTACTATGAGATACATTCCTCACTACAGTGAGTAGGCCCAGTACCAAGCACTGTGCCTCATAGCAAGTGTTTGCAGGATCTGGCCGTTATTATTTCTGTGACAGCATCATTCACAAAAAGCCCCATATAACTCTTCACAAATGGCTGGAGTCGGCAAGTAAAACTAAATTCTGCAGACTGCAATACAGATATCTTCAGGTAACTTTTGGAGGGCAGAGATGAAAGCTTGGGAGATTTCAGAAGCCAAAGACACTAAAGGATCAAATTTCACTAACAGATTAAAGAAGTCATAAAAGACTGTTAAAAAAAAATCACAAAAAAGTGAAATATGCCACCCCCACCCTCCACTGCCCATTTTATAAAAATGAGAAACAATTTTCCCAGGCATGAGCGTGCGTTTTGCCCTGAAAAGCTGTAATCAGTAGTGGAAGAGGCTAACATTTGAGCCCGGATCAAATTTTTCACTATAAAAATCTCAGTGAATACTTGAAAAGTGAAAAATTAGCTCTTTCCCACAGCTCTACTTCCTGACACATGGCACTGTCTGCTGCCTATAGCCCTGATAGCCTGTGCCAAACAGCTTTTGGTGCATTCTGGACAGATTTCTTACAGAAGATAGTTAAATATAATTAGTAGGATCCTTAACAATGCAACTGCTTTCAGCTGCAATAGGTTAGAAGGGCATTCTGTTTATCTAGTAAATGATGCAATTGTAATTTGAATGGTCATGAACGAGCTTTATTTCTCAGCCCTGAGCCAAAGGGCATGTGCTCTGAGCATCCTTTTCGTTGTCCATACTGAGAATTATTGGGTCCCATTGTTAAAAACAAATGACAGGTGGTAAACCGTCCAGGCCATCTGACAGTGCAATTATCCCACTCTTTTGCATCCATAATCTTCTAAATTCAATGTAATTGATTATAGTTTTAATTTGTTTTTCAACCTGTAGTTGAACACATACTGGTATCTGAATCTTTAATAAAGAGACAAAGTAATCTCCTGTAGCTGATGATGCATTTCCCATGTTAGTCACCTACACAATCCAAAGTTGTCAGGATAGTTTACATATTAGGATCAATAAGAAAAGTAAGCTTCTTAAAGCACTGGCAGAGTGCCACTTCCTCCAGCCTCCCCAATCCAAATTTAACCAATTTATCACTACATTTATTC
Source organism: Lepidochelys olivacea (assembly GCF_965140295.1). Lineage (NCBI taxonomy): Eukaryota > Metazoa > Chordata > Testudines > Cheloniidae > Lepidochelys > Lepidochelys olivacea. Next base: position 177,112,437 of record NC_140411.1, read on the forward strand.
TGAGAGGAAAAGCCATGGCTCACAGCCTTATTTACAACACAGTTAACCACCTTTACAATTAACCAAGTTGGAGCACCCCCCTCACAGCTAATCAACTACCTTATATTAAATATATTACATGCCATTAACCTTGTCAGTGAGTAGATCTCTTTCAACCCTGAGTACTGCTCCTGTCTAGAAAGGTACTGCTCCAAATGCTCTTACAGGCTTAGGTATCTGACAGTTTTCTCATCCTCCTCAAAACATCTTGATACTTTATAAAAGAAATAAATTAGCCATGTTTTCAGCCCCTAACCCAATCCCCCAAGTTCAGGAAAGCATTTAAGCACATGCTCAACTTGCTTGTGTTTAAGTCCTATTGCCTTCAATGTGACTTGACCATTTGCTTAAGGGCTCTTCTGAATATAGATGCTTTCCTCAAAGGAAATGATTCAAGTCTTTTTATGGTGCAGAAATGGGGGATGACACCCCTCTGTGTCATGGCTCTTCTAAGATCCCTGTATTACTGACATAACTGATGACCTATTCTGTGATTATGCATCTATTGAACTAGTGTTGATCCCTTTTCAACAATAGCTTCTCACATGAATATCTTTGACTTTTATTTAATATTTATGCTGCAGTAGGGCCCTGGGCAGAACAGGGGTGCCATTGTGGAAGTATAACATTGTATAAGTATAACGTTGTATAAGGGGACATGCTGGATACATTGTATATGAGAGGGCATGCCAAAACATGTTACAAAGTATCTAAGGGAGCACACCTAGGGACAGTTAGCTTTTGAATGGAGAAGCAATTAAGATAGAGCCAGCACATCTAAGAAGCAGGCATCAGAATGGAACGTGTGAAGGGCAATTAGTTAAGTTAACTGGAAGCTGTTAAAGGAGATTGTTAAGGTACGTGACTGGTCTCAGGGATCTCGAAGGGTGGTGACTAAAATCTTTTTCTCCTTTTGTCTGTAACTTCTCTGTAACTTGTTCTCCAAAAAACTGTATACATTCAGAGACACAAGCCCCACTCGGGGGGCTCACTTCTAAATGTATTAGCAGAGCAGCTTTGCTAATAAAACAGAGTGGTCTGATAAATTGTGAGTCTGAGTCAAACTTTGACACCATTTTGTTAGGTGTTGTGTAAACACTCACAGAGACCCTGCCCTGAAATGTTTTAGAATCTAATATGAAAGCCAAATAAAGCCTTGTCTACACTAATAAGTTATACCACTTTAACTATACTATATAATCAAAGCAGTACAACCCCTGCCCCCACTGTGAGAGCGGTTATATTGGTATTATGGTGCTTATACTGGTATAGCTATTCCCATACAGGAAGGGGAATAAGCTGTACTGGTATAAGTCACTTTTATATGGGTATAGCTGCACTCACACAATAAGGGTTATATTACTGATATCACTGTTTAGGTTAAAAAAAAAATCACGCCCCTAACTGAAAAAGTTTTCCACTGCAAACTTCAAGTTTAGAGCAGGCCTTACAAAGAGTAGGAGAGAGGGATTTTATAGGTGGATACAAGCAGTAGCGATGCCTCCACATAAGGTTGTCTGACATTTCCCACAATAAGGCCCTGTTTCTACTTCATTATCACTTTGCCAGATTTTAACCATTCAGGCTGAAGACATATTGGATGAAAAGGCTATTAGGGAAGACCAGGAATGGCTGGACAAGGTGACTAGGAAAGGAAGTCTGTGGGAAGACTGGGAGCAGGGGAGAAGACTGGGTCTGAAACAAGGACGAGGAACCAGTGGGATAGGGGAGATAGGACTAGGACAGCAACAGGCAAGAGAGGACAGGATCAAAAGGGGTGAGACTAGGGGGAGCAGGGACAGAAGGGTTTGTGACCACTAGAGCTCACTGTTCCTTTGGTGTTAGCAAATAGCTGTGAAACCCACTGGTGAAGTGTGTCTCTCACCCCTAGTGGTTGTTTCCACACAACCTTAATTCTGCCTCCATCTTATGCAAGCAGGGTTCTGTGGAAAAAGTAGCAGATGATCATGTAATTAAGACTCTATCCATAAAGCATACACACAAGGGAGCCGAATGCAGATTGCACAAGCAACCTTAATTCAGGCATTTCCTATCTTTTGAGTACTTGATTTTGAAACCGAAACAACAATTAATGTAGGGTTTTTTATATGTAATGCGCTAGGGGTGTGTGTGCACTTGTGTGTGTGTGTGTTTTTAAGTAGAAAGGAAAAAAAATTCTATTTTGTGTAACCTGTACTTTCAGCACTGCAGCACCAACAAGGACTTACACCACTTGAACTACAGGACTCGCTATAATAGTTGGCAGCAGAAGGCTATAATCCCAGAGATGGGTGGACTGGGCTGCTTGGCTATGGGCACATGTGGATTTGGGGTTTGGTTTGAGGGTACCTAGCCTGGCCTGGCCTTCTTCTCCTCCTCCAGTTACAGTTACACCAGCAGCTCCCAGACATTCCCACTACAGATTTGCTACTCCTGCCTTGGTGATAGCATGAACCTGCTCTTGGAATAGTCCTATTCAGTTATTTTGATAGGTTGCCAACATTTTCCTGAGGAACACAAGTAGCAGAAGGGAAACTGATGGTCAATAATTTATATTGCAGCAAATGGGATGGAATTTTATAGGACACAGAAAAGTCACTTCTCTAGTCTGAAGACTTTCTCCCTATTCAGTTTCAAAGGCATGTTGTTAACAATGGAGGTATTAGAACTTCACAGTAATCTTTATAACGGAAAATGTTAAGCAACCTAAATATAGGGGTCACTACCAGGTTACTCTATCATAAACGCATTTGCATTTTAAAAGTTATTCTAAATAGAGAAGAGTGACATAAATCTGAAGACTTTATTCTGACTCTTAAAAATTTGTATTTGGTTTGTGTTAAATTACAGTTGTGAAACAGGGCCATTCAAATAATAGATAATAAAAAACACTACAATCCTTCAAATTATGGTGTTATAGAAGAATTCTGAAAATACCATCGTTAGACCATGTAACCAGTGAAAAAGTATTGCAGATGATTGGAACTCAACAAACACTAGTTACAGATCTTATGAAAAGAGAGAACTAATTAGCAGGGCACATTTTAAGAGTTGCAGTGGGCAATACATGGTTATGGGCACTGGAAGGGAAAGTTGATGGCAGAAGAACACAAAGCACAAAAAGATGATCTTGGACAAACAATGTGGTATGCTGGGTGGATCAAAAAGACTATTCATCCACAAGAGATTAGCAGAGGATCGTACAGAATCGGGATACCATGGTTGCAAACCTCCAATAATGGAGATGTCACGTAGGGTATGTCTACACTACTAAATTAGGTCAAATGTATAGAAGTCGTTTTTTTAGAAATCATTTGTATATAGTCGATTGTGTGTGTCCCCACACAAAATGCTCTAAGTGCATTAACACGGCGGAGTGCTTCCACAGTACCAAGGCTAGCGTCGACTTCCAGAGCGTTGCACTGTGGGTAGCTATCCCACAGTTCCTGCAGTCTCTGCCGCCCGTTGGAATTCTGGGCTGAGATCCCAGTGCCTAATGGGGCAAAAACATTGTCACGGGTGGTTCTGGGTACATGTCATCAGGCCCTCCCTCAATCTCTCCCTCCATGAAAGCAACAGAAGACAATCGTTTTGCTCCTTTTTTCCTGGGTTACCTGTGCAGATGTCATACCACGGCAAGCATGGAGCCCGCTCAGATCACTTTGGCAATTAGGAGCACATTAAACACCACACGTATTATCTAGCAGTATATGCAGCACCAGAACCTGCTAAAGTGAAACCTGTCGAGTAGGCGATGTCAGCGCAGTGACGAGAGTGATGAGGACATGGACATAGACTTCTCTCAAAGCACGGGCCCTGGCAATGTGGGCATCATGGTGCTAATGGGGCAGGTTCATGCAGTGGAACACCAATTCTGGGCCCAGGAAACAAGCACAGACTGGTGGGACAGCATAGTGTTGCAGGTCTGGGACGATTCCCAGTGGCTGCCAAACCTTTGCATGCATAAGGGCACTTTCATGGAACTCTGTCACTTGCTTTTCCCTGCCCTGAAGTGCCAGAATTCCAAGGAGAGAACAGCCCCCACAGTTGAGAAGCGAGTGGCAATCGCCCTGTGGAAGCTTGCAATGTCAGACAGCTACCAGTCAGTTGGGAATCAATTTGGAGTGGGCAAATCTACTGTGGGGGCTGCTGTGATGCAAGTAGCCCACGCAATCAAAGATCTGCTGATATCAAGGGTAGTGACCCTGGGAAATGTGCAGGTCATAGTGGATGGCTCTGCTGCAATGGGATTCCCTAATTGTGGTGGGGCCATAGATGGAACCCATATCCCTATCTTGGCACCGCAGCACCAAGCCGCCGAGTACATAAATCGCAAGGGGTACTTTTCAATAGTGCTGCAAGCTCTGGTGGATCACAAGGGACGTTTCACCAACATCAACGTGGGATGGCTGGGAAAGGTACATGACACTCGCATCTTCAGGAACTCTGGTCTGTTTCAAAAGCTGCAGGAAGGGACTTTCTTCCCAGACCAGAAAATAACCGTTGGGGATGTTGAAATGCCTATATGTATCCTTGGGGACCCAGCCTACCCCTTAATGCCATGGCTCATGAAGCCGTACACAGGCAGCCTGGACAGTAGTCAGGAGCTGTTCAACTACAGGCTGAGCAAGTGCAGAATGGTGGTAGAATGTGCATTTGGATGTTTAAAAGCGCTGGCGCAGTTTACTGACTCGCTTAGACCGCAGTGAAACCAATATTCCCATTGTTATTACTGCTTGCTGTGTGCTCCACAATATCTGTGAGAGTAAGGGGGAGACGTTTATGGCAAGGTGGGAAGTTGAGGCAAATCGTCTGGCCACTGGTTATGCGCAGCAAGACACCAGGGAGGTTAGAAGAGCACAGGAGGGCGCGGTGCGCATCAGAGAACCTTTGAAAACCAGTTTCATGACTGGCCAGGCTACGGTGTGAAAGTTCTGTTTGTTTCTCCTTGATGACCCCTTACCCCCCGGCTTGCTTCACTCTACTTCCCTGTAAGCCAACCACCCTCCCCTCCCTCCTTCGATCACCACTTGCAGAGGCAATAAAGTCATTGTTGCTTCACATTCATGCATTCTTTATTAATTCATCACACAAATCGGGGGATAACTGGCAAGGTAGCCCAGGAGGGGTGGTGGAGGAGGGAAGGACAAGGCCACACATTGCTTTAAAACTTATTGAATGCCAGCCTTCTGTTGCTTGAGCAATCCTCTGGGGTAGAGTGGCTGGGTGGCCAGAGGCCCCCCCACCGCATTCTTGGGCATCTGGGTGAGAAGGCTATGGAACTTGGGGAGGAGGGCGGTTGTTTACACAGGGGTGGTAGCAGCCGTCTGTGCTCCAGCTGCCTTTTCTGCAGCTCAACCGTATGCTGGAGCACATTAGTTTGATCCTCCAGCAGCCTAAGCATTGAATCCTGCCTCCTCTCATCAAGCTGCCGCCACCTATCATCTTCAACCCGCCACTTACTCTCTTCAGCCCGCCACCTCTCCTCGCGTTCATTTGTGCTTTCCTGCACTCTGACATTGTCTGCCTCCATGCATTCATCTGTGCTCTGTCAGTGTGGGAGGACAGCATGAGGACAGAGAACAATTCATCTTGAGTGCATTTTTTTCGCCTTCTAATTTTCGCTAGCCTCTGGGAAGGAGAAGATCCTGTGATCTTTGAAACACATGCAGCTGGCGGAGAAAAAAAAAAGGGACAGTGGTATTTAAAAAGACACATTTTATGGAACGGGTACACTCTTTCACGGTAAACCTTGCTGTTAACATTACATACATAGCACATGTGCTTTCATTACAAGGTCGCATTTTGCCTTCCCCCACCATGTGGCTAACCCCTTCCCCCTTTCTCCTCCCCCCACTGCGTGGCTAACAGCGGGAAACATTTCTGTTCAGCCATAGGCAAACAGCCCAGTAGGAACGGTGACCTCTGAATGTCCCCTTAAGAAAAGCACCCTATTTCAACCAGGTGACCATGAATGATATCACTCTCCTGAGAGATAAAGAACGGATGTTGTTTGAATGCCAGCAAACATACGCTGCAATGCTTTGTTCTGCAGTGATTCCCGACTACATGCTACTGGCCTGGCATGGTAAAGTGTCCTACCATGATGGACGGAATAAGGCTGCTCTCCCCAGAAACCTTTTGCAAAGGCTTTGGGAGTACATCCAGGAGAGCTTCATTGAAATGTCCCTGGAGGATTTCTGCTCCATCCCCAGACATGTTAACAGACTTTTCCAGTAGCTGTACTGGCCGTGAATGCCAGGGTAAATTAATCATTAAACACGTTTGCTTTTAAACCATGTATACGATTTAAAAACGTACACTCACCCGAGGTTCCTTCTCTGCCTGGCAGGTCCAGGAGGCAGCCTTGGGTGGGTTCGGGGGGGTTCTGGCTCCAGGTCCAGGGTGAGAAACAGTTCCTGGCTGTTGGGAAAACTGGTTTCTCCGCTTGCTTGCTGTGAGCTATCTACAACCTCAGCATCATCATCTTCCTCGTCCCCAAAATCTGCTTCCATGTTGCCTCCCTCTCCATTGAAGGAGTCAAACAACATGGCTGGGGTAGTGGTGGCTGAACCCCCTAAAATGGCATGCAGCTCATCATAGAAGCATCATGTTTGGAGCTCTGACCTGGAGCAGCCATTTGCCTCTCTGGTTTTCTGGTAGGCTTGCCTCAGCTCCTTCAGTTTCATGCGGCACTGCTTCGGGTCCCTGTTATGGCCTCTGTCCTTCATGCCCTGGGAGATTTTTGACAAATGTTTTGGCATTTCGAAAACTGAAACATAGTTCTGATAGCACGGATTCCTCTCTCCATACAGCGATCAGATCCCGTACATCCCATTCGGTCCATGCTGGAGCTCTTTTGCGATTCTGGGACTCCATCATGGTCGCCTCTGTTGATTAGCTCTGCATGGTCACCTCTGCTGATGAGCTCTGCACTAGCCTTTAGCTTGCCACTCTGGCCAAACAGGAAATGAAATTCAAAAGTTCGCGGGCCTTTTCCTGTCTACCTGGCCAGTGCATCTGAGTTGAGAGTGCTGTCCAAAGCGGTCACAATGGAGCACTCTGGGATAGCTCCTGGAGGCCAATACCATCGAAATGCATCCACACTACCCCAAATTCGACCCGGCAAGGCTGATTTCAGCACTAATCCCCTCGTCGGGGGTGGAGTAAAGAAATAGATTTTAAGAGCCCTTTAAGTCGACAAAAAGGGCTTCATCGTGTGGACTGGTGCAGGGTTAAATTGATTTAACTCTGCTAAATTTGACCTCAACTCCTAGTGTAGACCAGGGCATAAAAAGAAGACAACCATCTAACCCCTGTCTGCCCCTCAAACTAACCATCATTAATTTTCTTGTTTCTGATAGGTATCATGGCAAAGGTGGGTCTTAAGGAGGGATTTGAAAAGGAGAGTCATGACCTTACAAATCAGTTCAGGGAGGGTGTTCCATGTGTAAGTCTAGGTTTTCACTTCAGAGTTAGTTCAGGTGATTGGACCTTGGGTCCGAGTACCTGGCTTTGCTTAGCCTGTGTGTAAGCAGCCACACTGGATAGCTGTTGAGTCCTCACTGGGGCTGCACTCCACCGTGTGTATTGTGAGAAATTCTGGGTGCATATTCCATCGCTCTTTCTGCTGCAATACTCTATGATTCTTTCCCAGTGAATTGTGGGAGAATTTATCTGTCCTTCTGGGCACAAAGGTGAATTGTGGGAAGGAATTGGAGGCTTATCAGCACTCGAGTGGTTTAGCCTGTTTATACACAGCAAACTGTGTGGTGTTACCTCCCCAAGTGAAAGCCTCACTCACATTTTAGCCTTTACTTCAGGACAAGCCAGCTAGCCCAGGTTGGAAGCAGCACCATACTTGACTGAGAGGGTTTGTGTGTGGATGGAAAGGAGGTTAGGGGAAATAACCCAGGCTTATATCTGAGTAACTCTGCAGTGAAGACATACTCTAAAGGAAAATAGGAACAAAGCTTAGAGATGTTAGAATAAGAAATTAACAAATGAGCAGATAAGGCTGGCATTAACAACAGAGCTGGGGAGGCTGTGGGGTGAGGGGCAACATAATAAGAGACAAGAGCAGACAAATGGAGAGAGGCAGAGTTGTAACAGTACCAGTATCAGGTATGGTGAAAGAAGATCTCTAAATCAATAAAACAAATAAATAATAAAATAAGATACATAAATAAATAGCCATAGGTCATCTGAAGGAAATAAACCTCCATGGTGACTCATTCTAAATGAAACAAACTTGAGGTGTGTATTTTTTAAATCTACTTAAGAAATTTTTCAGACATACACTATGTCAGAAAGCAACTATAATAGTCCGCTTATGCTCTTATGTAACTTCTCACCCTTTTGAATTGCCATCTGCCAATCTTCCTAATCATATCCTTGGACATCCAACTATGCTATTAAGGCAGCTGCTCCAGGCCTATAATCCCCGTCTCTCTCTAGTCAAATCTTGCCCATTACAAGACTTTCTTGATTAGTGAGACAAAAAGGAATTTTCAAATCACTGGTCCTAAAACAGTCAAAGAGTATCACTGCTCTTCTCCAGGAATGAAAGGGATTAATTCCTTCAGACCTTTTTTAGCTTCTCGGACACTGTTTGTCTTCTGTGCGCATGTCAGTTTGCTATATTTGTGCCAATCTGAATTTGGCAGTTCCCCATCCCACATGGTTTTCAACTGAGCTTCCAATAAAAATCTTCTGATGTATGTATCAGACTGTGACATTGTGATGTCATTAATGGTTTCCCACTAGGTTCTGCCAATAGGAGGCAGAAGACATTACTAACATATTTATTTTTATTTTGCTGGATAAAGAACATATAAAATAAGAATAAAAACATTTTAAAAAATCAAGTATTTATTCCTGCCCAGCTGGGACATGCCACTCTTGTTTGACAGGTGCCTTATTCCTACTCCATTACCTAATGCAACAATAGAGAGGGAGAGTGGAACGATTTTGCCTTTATACGCTGACACTGCAGGGATGTGTTAGTGTTTACAGCAGACAAGATTTTAAAGCATATGGCTCACATGGATTATCCTACTAATCCAACCCTAGCCAGCCTCAGTCCAGATTAGATCAAAAAAAGTAATCAGAAAATGAGCAACAAAAGCCCTACCTTCCATATGCTGCAGCTACACTGTATGTCATTTTAGCTACGTGTGCCAATTCAGTGCTCCGTGATATCTATGGCCAGTCCAATAGAACACTACCTGGTCGACAAGCAAAGAAGATTAGGTTGCAGGAGGAGGCATGTTTTTCCCCCAGAGAGAAGGGAATGGATGTAGATTTCTGATATCCTCTCCTACTCTATTATCTTTTATTTTGTGGGTTGGGGGAGGGGGTAAGAAGAATAGTATTCTTATTGTGCGGTAGATGATTCAGAGACAGGTCCCTACCTCTGGGCGAGGACAACATAATTAGCAATTTACAGACAGATGGGTTGCAACAAAAAGTAAAAATTCATTTTGCAATGGAGTTCAGCAAGCACCTTATAAACATCATGGTTTTTGTTTTTCTGCAAAAGACTTTCAGATGTCTGTTTTGTTCACACTTCTTTGAGGGGATAGCTAGGATTTTCAGCAGAGATGGCTCAAGACAATCTGCTGTTTGAGGCAAAATATGAATGGGCTACACCCGTCCAACTATCCTGTTAGTAGTTCTATAGCCAGAGCTTTTACTTAAGAAACATGAATTTGCCATAAAATGCCTACAACATGCATGATACAATAGTTTTGATTGATGCAAAGATTTATATAAGATTTGATTGATGCAAAGATTTTTGCATCATTATCATCAAAATACTCTAAACATGCAGTTATTCCTGTGACTTTCTAGCTGCCTAAAAGTTAGGCACCACAATGCTGAGTATTGCAACATTTGTGTCCCTTTGTGGCTCTGGGCTTCAGCCCTTTAGCTCTGGCTATAGCAGCTCATGTTTTAGCCCTGGAGGTCCTGGGTTCAATACCCAGCAAAAACCAAAATCATTACACATGCTTGCACTCATCATGCCAGCTAACGAAAGGTGAATGAAATGCTTCTGCCAGATGCTAGCAGGTATTCAGGGCCTCTGGCTAGGTCCTCCTCCCAGCTATCAATGCCTCTTGATGGCTGAACAATACTAGCCAAGCCCACAATGCCAAATCCATGCTGATTCTTTGGGCAGGAGTGCATGTGGGTGCACAGGGTGATTTCCCATGCATCCTCTTTCCCCAGTTGCACAGGGTGGATTTTGCCTGAACAACATTTATCCTGCTTCCCCCCATGGGCTGGGCTTCCACAGTCCTTATGGAAGAAGACTGGGTACATGTCCTGTGAAGCTTATTCTATTTCACTTGAGCACTGAGCTCCATTTCCCCTGAGAGCACCATCATGTGGCACTTCTTATATATAAGACTCTAACATCAGTTCAGATTAAACAAAATAAGCATTTATAGGCAGTTAGCAGAAGAGGGAGAAAACAGAAAATAAGTAAAGTTTTAAACGCATGCGAATGGCTGCTAAAAAAGGATCTTCTCTCTTCCCCAAGGATTTGAGTCTTATCTTTTAAGTTCCAAAATACTGTAGGACTACCTTGTTTATATCATTTCAGAAACTGGTCGGTCTGGCTGATTATACTAGCCTCTTAGAGATACAGCCTCTTTGGACAGAAAATCCTGTTATGGGCCAGCCCAGAAGTAAGGTTCTTGCTCCTGTAATTTGAAAATGTTTCTACTTATAAACAAACACAAGAATTGCTTACATCACCTTTCTTTCAGTAGATATGTTTTTGTAACAGGAAGAAGTTTATTTGCATGACCTGTCTGATTATGCTATATCCTTTAATAATTTCATTTCCTCATCTGCACCAATCTTTTCTTTTCCCCAGAGAGCGTGGGGGATGATATACAGATGTTTCCATTTATTCTTTCTTTCATTTCATAGGCTTTCTTCAGCTGTACAACCAAATTCATTAACTGGCATCCAGAATACACACACATTTCTTGTAAGTACCAGTTGGCTTTCCAGGTGCATAAGTAATCATTCTAAATGGAATATTGCTTTAAGTAGACCTCTTAACAAGTCAAATACAACTGTATACTGAAGGTTTCTGGCTGCTCAGTTCTGTTCTCACTGAAGTCAGTGTAAAACTCCCCAAATATCAGATTATTTGTGCTCAAGGTGAAAGAGAGAGACTGAAAGGAATAACAAGCAATAGAAAAATCATCAGCAGAAATATATCTCTTAAGTTTATTGAGCAATTTGGTCATGCTCGTCACATAGATTAAATGTATTAAAATAGTAACGTAAAAGGAGTTACACATTCAGGGTAGAATTTTCTGCTGGTATAAACTGGCATAGCTCCATTAGCTTCCACTTTGAAACTGCTGACCATTAGGGAGTTTTGTAAGTGCAGGAAACAAAAGTTTCACAGGAGATAGATCTAGGCTGTGTTTACACTAGCATTTTTGTCGGTAAAACTTTTGTCTATCTGGGTGTGAAAAAAACACCCCTCTGACCAACATAAGTTTCACCGACAAAAGTGCTGGTGTGGCCAGCGCTATGTCATCAGGAGAGGCTTTGAGGACTGCAGACTCATTGGGGGTGGCTTAATAATGCTGGCAGGAGAGCTCTTTCACACCCCTGAGCAAGGAAGTTGCAGCGCTGTAAAGTGCCAGTGTAGACAAGCCGTTAGGCTATGTCTCCACTACCACTTATATTGGTACAATTTACCTCGCTCAGGCGAGTGAATATTCCACCCCCCGAGCGATGTAAGTTACACCGACATAAGTAATGGTGTGGACAGCGCTATGTCTGTGGGAGCATCTGTGGCCGACATAGTTTATGCCACTTGCAGAGGTGGTTGTTTTATGCCAACGGGAGAGCTCCCAATGGCATACAGCACCTTCATCACACGCACTGCAGTGGTGCAGCTGTACCATTACAGTTGCTGTGCTGCAGTGCTGTACCTGAGTACCCTTCCCAGACCTGAAGAGCATTGTGTGGCTCATAAGCTTGTCTCTGTCACCAACAGAAGGTGGTCCAATAAAAGATGTTACCTCACCCACCTTGTCTTTCAAATATTTTGGGACCAACACAGCTACACGACCATTGAAAACAACAATGGACGATACCTCTCTCTCTCTCTCTCTCTCTCTCTCTCTCCCTTTCTCTCACACACAATCCCTATAAATGAATCAGGACATTTGCTCTAAAAGTTAGGAAAGAAGAAAGTGAGAGATAAATTGTTACTCCCATTTTGAAATACTTGGGGATCACAGCATTGAGTACCCAATAAGTAAATGCATATATCTAATTGCTATGTTAAATCAGATTGTATAATGAGGCAGATCCACTGACTTCATTGATTTGACTCATTGGGCAACTGCAGATGGAAGTGGGCACAGGATTTGCTGCCGTAGTTATTGGGCATCCAATTAACTGAGGAGGAAATATCCAGTTAGCATTGTACATAAGATCCTTGATAAATATATTCTTATCAAGATAAGTAAACTAGTACTGAAAATAAATAAAAGTAATACTGCAATGTCTTGGTTGATATGCATGCATGCAACTGTGTACCAATGACCTCTATTGGATGGACTCAACTGCTTAGCTGTATTTCACAGTCCTCGATACTGGGAGAGCTAACAGAGTTCCCTTTTAGCTCAAGGTGTACGACTTGCTCTTCTAGGGCAGTCCAAGTTCTCTCTCTGACATTGCCTTGAAGTTCCAAAGTTATGACCATGGTGTGCAGCCATAACTTTCTTAGATCACAGATTCGTCACAATACTGATGTCTTACATTTAAAAAGCAGCTTAGAAAAGCTCTTATGAAATGATACTACCCAGGCATAAAATGACCTTGTTTACCTTTTACTATGATACTGATAACAAAAAACCTTCCACCGGCTTTCTCACCCATCAGTCAAATAACCCTAGACCAATTGCTCCTGGAGCATGTAGTTAAGGAGAATTTTGTAAGGCTAGTCTAATGCTTTGCATCACAGGATCTCAAAGCACTTTCAAACATTGATTCCCAGGTGATTAAATTTAAGCAATGTGCAAAGCAAGGCACGTGAACGAAACCCTTTTCCTCCCAGACCAGTCTTATGTCTGACTCATTATCAGCAACAGCATTCAAAGAAGAAAAAAAAAGTGACATTCTTTTATCTTTTTTTTTACCCTCAAACAGCAGCAGTGAAGTGATGGCCTGATATAATCATCAATGCTCTCCACACTGATTGGAGCGCTGATGCACAATAGAAAACCCTCAAATGCCAAGTGGTTTAGTACACTAACATGTAGCAAAGGCTGTCTCAGCTCATAAGTGGTTGATGTAGCAGTAGGTGTTACCTAATAGCACATTCTCAACAGAACAATCTGTTTCTCACTGACTGAACTCTCATCAAATGATGCCCAGGGGGCTAAGATGGGCATGAGTAAGTTAGATTGATAAATGGTCCAGATAGTGTTGTGAGTTGCAATTCCCTCTTGCCAGCATAGTTCATGGTCCATTTTTTCTTTTCATATACATGAAATGTCTGGGAGTGAAGGTAATGAGAAGTCATTTCTAAGGCCCCACCAGTTCCTGAGAGCACCTGCAAATGCAATGCATTTCAAATAATAAATAATAATACCTAGCTTTAATATAGCACTTTTTCATCTGTAGATCTCAAAGCACTTTACAAAAGTGTTCAGTGTCCTTATCCCCATTTTACAGATTGGGAAAGTAAGGCATGGGGAAGGAAGCAATTTGCCCAGGGTTACGCAGCAGACCAGTGGCAGAGCCCAGAATTAAACCAAGTCTTGAGTTCCAGTCTAGTGCCTTACCCGCTAGGCTATACTGAAAGAGAGCCAAGGGGAGGCACAGGGCCAATATCTCTCAGAATTTGCCCTGTAGTTGTGTGGTGCCAGGGTTTGTCAGAGCACAAGCCCTGTGCTGAACTCTGTGCCTTTAGCATCCAAAATGGGAATAAGGCAACAGCTGGAGTATCTGAGTTGTCTACATGTGGCAGGCTAAACAAGCTTTACGAGTAGCAGATGAGGAGTTACGCAGACAGATTATAGGTCTCAGAGTAGCAGCCGTGTTAGTCTGTATCCGCAAAAAGGAAAGGAGTACTTGTGGCACCTTAGAGACTAACCAATTTATCTGAGCATAAGCTTTCATGAGCTACAGCTCACTTCATCGAATGCGTCCGATGAAGTGAGCTGTAGCTCACGAAAGCTTATGCTCAAATAAATTGGTTAGACAAATTATAGTTCACACTGATTTTAGCAGTTCTCTCACTTTCTTTTCTTTTCCTGTGCAAATCCTTCCTTAAATGTAATCTTTACAGAAGCTATTGTTCCATCTCCCGGAAGCCTCCCATACATGGCATATCAGTGCTCACTATTTAACATGTGTTTGGAAATTATGTTATCCAGGTATTTGCAGCATCCTCTATACTAGGGAATAATGTGACTTCTGCAATAATATTTAATAAGCAAAGTTAAAACTGTAAAGATCTTATAGGAACCTGGTAGAGCTCTCTGGTATTAGATAGCTTATCAGACAATGAATAGGATGTATAACCAGTTCTAGGGGCTAGATACTCAGCTGGTATAAATTGCCAGGGAAGACACAAACTCATAAAACCACATTCCTAGACATCCTGCCAGCCTAATCCCTTTTCATTTACGAAGGCCGAGATCACGGACTCAGCTGGCCTGATATACCCCTGCAGCATGCCAGAATTTCTCCTAGCTTCTAATTTTTAAAGCCTGGTTTCAAGCCAACTCCCTGTGATGGTCTTTCACAGCCTACATACAAAGCTACCAGACTGACTGAAAACTAAACTGACGAGGTGGAGGTCAGAAAAAGGTCACTATTAGAAAGTCTCTGTAAGGCACAATTCTGTCTGTGGAGTCTGATCTCCATTATGTGCAGAACACTAATTCCTGCCTTACAGCCACTCGGACACTGCAATGACAGTCGTATTAGAGCGGACAGTTTTATTTAGTGAACAGAATATGAGAAGGAAAGGAAAGCATTTGGCACAAAACCTGCAATACTCCAGTATCTGACTGACTGTTTTTTGGAGGCATGCAGCCCAGGACGCTCTCCTGGAGCTGAACATGATCTGTCTCTGCTACGTTTATAATATGTAACCAATTTCCTATACAAGAGGCGTCAACCTGTTCTTTGGACCCTGAATACTCTGTTTCACAATCTTTACAAGTTCCCTGCTGCCGATCTTCTCTTATGGTGTGTCTACCCTAGAAAAAAAAGTAATACCCATATTGCCACAGCAAGCAGCAATGACACAGCTACAGGGCTAAGCCACCAGAGTACACAGGGCTCAGTTGTTTTAATTTAGAAGCAGGTTCCCATGAGATGTCTAAGCTCTCTTAAATTAATGGCTTGAAACACCCTCCAAGTGTTCCCTTGTTCACCTCCCTCACTGAGCTATCCTTTCATTTATCAAGATCAAGTTTGGCTCCAGTTGCACCCACCTTGTTTTTGGACTTCAACTTAGTCCTAATCAGTACCAGGAATAGTTCATGATCACTGACACACTTGGCACTTCTAACATCCAACAGTGACTGTCTATGCCTTGTACTGAGAATAATCTGGATTTTGGTTTGACCAGCCAGAGGATGGGCCTGGTCTGGGGTAAAATTTTCAAAAAAACCAAGTGACTTAGGAGCCTGCATGCCATTTGAAACAGTGCCTTAAGAACTGTGACCGTCATTGGCTTTTACCCAACCTTAGGCTTCTCAGTGTCTAAGTCACTTTGAAAATAGACTTTCCCAAGTCAATTGGGCAGTTTTGAAAATGTTACCAGTGGTCTCTCTGAAAGCCAGGCATCCTATCCCAGCCTTACTGGATCTTCTGTGTGCTGCTCCATCACCTTCCTAACAGACACAGCAGCATGGTTAGTGAATCAAGAAATGCCAACTTCTGGGTTCAAAAATCTGTGGTTGTTGCAAATATTTTTCACTGAACATCTTCTAACCAGCTCCAAGCATGGTCACTTTCTACCTCCTATTCATTGGGCTTCCTTTTCATCTGACTGCCTGGCTGTCCAACTCTAATCACTGGCCCGCATCACTTTTCCAAGCCAACTCTCACTCTTCTAGCATTACAGTCTCTGCCAATGGGCAAGACTTAAAATCTTCTCTCCTCTGTATTCCGGTGCTCACCTTTCACCTGCTCTCTCATGCCTTGCTTAGTTTAGGCTATGGGTCTGGGCTCATGTGTTCCCAGCTAGGTCTCCACTTTGGAGGAGACAGGAGACATTCAGCCCTCTCTCTCCCCTACCAAGATTGCTCTGATTCTGCTCCTTTGTTAACCTATTATTAGGATTAATTATTTGTATTATCATAGTGCCTAGGAATCCCCACCATAGATCAGGACCCCATTGTGCTAGGTGCTGTACAAACACCTTATAGAAAGGCAGTCCCTGCCACAAAGAGCTTGAAGACACAAATTATAAAAAACACAAAAAAACCCAACAGTGGGGCTAGGTATAGGCAAAGGCGTATCTCAGTTACCTGCTCCAAAGGGTTTGGTTGTGATTACCAAGGGAAACCTCGGTCAGGCAAGTGTTTGAGAGGCCGTGTCTAGATGAGAAAGTTGCACCTGTTTGACTTACCAATTAAGTTATACCACTGCAAACACCAAGCTGAAACAAACCATTCTTAAACCAGAGTACGAGTGACACACATGGGTTTGTGCCAGTTTAACTAAATCAGTTAAAAACCCATTTAAGTTAAACTGATACACTTTTCTCATACAGACAAAAGGCCTGAGAGAATGTTCTAAGGACAGAGCAATCAGCCCACTCCCTCTATGGACAATATAGTTGTAACTCGCTAGCCCTCTCCTCTATATCTTCTTCCCTTTACCTGCGGGAACAGTGGAAAGGAAACAGGAAAAGGAAAAAAGAGGAAGAGCACTTTCTTTTCAAGAGCTCTCTTTATCCTTTACATCTTCTAGTTGCTAATGAAACTAATGTTTCAGGAAAAGCTAGCCAGAGGACATTTGTTGAAGTCAGATTCTTTTAATCTACTGACTGCCTTATTTTCTGGCTTGAGTGAGGGTGCGTTGTTGTAGTCAGTGGATTTTGATTCAGAAGGCTCTGACGTTTCCTTTCACAGGAGAGTAAGTGGCAAAAAAATCTCTCTCCAAGAGTTCCAACACCTAATTTATTTCAAGGAGGATTAAACTTCCCTTCCTTCCCATGAGTAATACATTTTCTTTTCCCCCTAATGCTAGTTGAACATATTCTCTTCAAGAGGAAAGAAAAGGAGTACTTGTGGCAGCTTAGAGACTAACCAATTTATTTGAGCATAAGCTTTCGTGAGCTACAGCTCACTTCATCGGATGATCCGATGAAGTGAGCTGTAGCTCACGAAAGCTTATGCTCAAATAAATTGGTTAGTCTCTAAGGGGTCACAAGTCCTCCTTTTCTTTTTGCGAATACAGACTAACATGGCTGCTACTCTGAAACCTCTTCAAGAGAAGACACAGTAGCACTACAAAAAAAATCTTAGCAGCACTATACAACAGTCAGATCAGGGAAGTGAAATGAACAATTACATAGATATTTGTTCATTTACGCCCATGAGCAACATTTGTCTGTGGTTTCCATTCAGAGAGTAAACAATATGAATCCACAAGGTTACTTCTCTGGAAATAAGAAGGGACAAAGCACCCCCTAGTGGGAACTCATGAAAATACAAGATACCTGTTAATGAAAAATACACACTAAATAAATACAAATTTAAGTTTTTATTATTAAAACAAAAAGTATGATGAATAATTTTTGCACATCATGGATCTGCTGCTAAATGAACAGTGCTGGAGAATTTTCAATAATACTCATAAGTTTTAAAACTGACCAGTTGTGTAGCAAACGGATGGACGTTCATTATTGTCCCATCTGTTTTAGGATCCAATTCTACATTCCACTTGTGGGGAGCGTTCTGTGTGTTCCTCTAGGAGTCAGAATTTAAGATGGCTGTAGTCCTAGGTATGGCCTCAAAATATGGGAACACATTATGACATTACGCAAACATTAAAGAAAAAAAGTTTTAAATTGGCAGCACTTTTTAAATTGTAAAACTTTACAATCATCTCAACATGGTGCAAAATAGCAAAGTTGCCTACTGTTTAATAAAGACACATTCCAAAGGAAAAGAAAAAGGAACAAACCCAATTACTTGAATTTGGATGAAATCCAGCCCTAGCATCAGTTGGTGGAACTGGGTCTAATTAAATCGAGTGTGTAATTTGGCCCTTAGAATTTCCAGTCACCAATACACAATACTCAGTTATTTGGCTGTTAGAGGCAAAAATCTGCCAATTGTTTAGAAGCACTTTGAAGAACACAACTACATTCGTAGCAAAACACAAAAAAGATCATTGTAAGTCAGTTTTACCTACTAACCTTGTGGCTGATTAAGATGCATAATCACATGCGTTGGTATGAATGTGCAGAGAGAGATTACATTTTCTGGAGAGGATGCCCAAGAATTCAGAGTTTCTGTCAACTTGCTTCCTCCTGCTCTACTAGTATTACAATGACTGTACTGTCATGGAACCCAGTAGCAAACCAAGGAGATCTTGTGCTTCAGGTAGAAAACTGGTCTCTCAGTCTGTTGCAGACACTTGTGTTGCAGTTTTTTCTGGGGGAAAAAACCCCAGACCCAAAGAAGTAAACATAAGCAGCTGGCTTTCCAGAAACAGAATCAATGGTTCTGGAGCAACTAGCTTATCTGAAAAGTCTAAAGGAGAGAGGATTTGGAGACTTGACTCCTCTTTTTGGAATATGCAGTACAGATGGGATGGGAGCTACAAGAAACCAAAATACTAGAATCCTTCCTTTACAGTTCCTCCCTTCCATGGGGAGAGATAGGTAAGAAAGAGGACAGATCACTGAGCCACGTCTACGTGACAGAATTATGTTGACCTAACGTATGTCGGCATGCAATCACTGCAGTTATTAAATTGCTTGTGTGCGCGCACACGTGGCACCTTGTGTTGGCAGGGCACATCCTCATCAGGAGTACTTGTATTGACTGTGTTATCAGTGTGGGACAGCTCATGAAAGCCAGTAACTGTCAATGTAAGCAATGCAGCGTCTACACTGACACTGTATCAAGCTAATTACATCGACTGTGACTCTGCTGTGCGGGGAGGTGGTGTTACTAAATTGGCATACCGAAGCACGAACGTCGGATGGAGCCAAATTTAAGTGAAGACACATCCACAGCTAGATTGATGCAAGGCAGCTTACGTAGACATAACCCTGTAGCATAGACCAGACCTAATGCAGAATGATCTGGATCTCTTGGTAAGCTGGACACAAGCAAACAATGTACATTTTAAAACTATGTCCAATTCTGGTGTCCACAATTCAAGAAGGAAATAGTGTTAAATATGGTTACTTTTCTTTCTGAGAAAGTTTTAATAGCTGATTTATGTCAGAGAAGATTCAATATCCTCCCTGTGAATGGTTTTATTTGCTTATGTGGTGGTCATTTGGGGACAGTCTTTTTTTCTTATACCACTTGAACAATATTTGGCCTGGGCAAACTAGTGAAATTCTAGAGGAATCAGCATTTAACAACCCCCCCCCCCCAAATAGTTAGCTCAAACTCAGGAGAGCGAGTGAAAAGTCACAAGTAGAGGTAATAAAGAACATGGATTCATCTATAGTGTAGCCAATTCTAAATATCAAGAGCTGACTGGAGAATAATTCCATTTAGCAGAAACTTCCAAAATTAGTTTTTGTTCTGTACTAGAATAAAGCCAAAATCTTGTGAAGATTTTTGTGAAGACAGAATTGTCACCCACACAGCCCTGGTAGTGCTCCCCATGGTGGGGCATCCATCATACTTCTGTGCTGGATTCCCATCCATGGGGACCCAGCTGCCTTAAGCTTCCCTTGATCTGAGTAGGCTACATGGTCTATTTCCATGGCTTCTTTTGCCCTGGGCACAGGCTCTTACTTCTTCACAGAAATGGGACCACAATCTTTAGATAAGCTATTACCAACAGGAGAATGGGTTTGGGGGTGGGGGGGGGGAGGGAGGGAGAGAAAACCTGGATTTGTGCTGGAAATGGCCCAACTTGATTATCATACACATTGTAAGGAGAGTGATCACTTTAGATAAGCTATTAGCAGCAGGAGAGTGGGGTGGGGGGAGAGAAAACCTTTTGTAGTGGTAAACACCCATTTTTTCATGGTTTGTGTGTATAAAAAGATCTTCTGTACTTTCCACAGTATACATCCGATGAAGTGAGCTGTAGCTCACGAAAGCTTATGCCCAAATAAATTGGTTAGTCTCTGAGGTGCCACAAGTACTCCTTTTCTTTTTACATTTTTTCTGCTTCACTGATTGGCTGATTATCATGCCTGATCTAGTTTTATTTCTACCATTATCAGAGATCAGGGTAAAAAGCTTCCTCTATAATGAGTTTTCATCAACAAGCTACTTCTGTAAAATCTGAGATGAAAGACAAAAGACGAGAGCTTCCTCCTCTCCTTTCCAAAATATTGTCACCACCATCCCAAGCAAATAAAATATAGAAAATTTCTAAAACAGTCAGCCATTTTATTGCAGGAAAGGAAATTCTGATTCAAATCAAGGTTGACCTTCTATGATCTACAGAAGGAAATGTGGTCACAATTAGAGTCCAAATATTGCTTTTAAAAATACATCCAGTTCTAAAAAACCTCAAAACAATTCCTCCTTCCTCCCCTCCCCCTAGTCAAGGAGATTCGTTCATCACAATGCTCAGTGAACAACTTTAACTGGGTTACTCTTTGACAGCTATCAATTTTTGGTCTCCTGAATTCAATGTATGAAGAAACGGTAATCCATTTGGAAAAACACATGGCTATATACAAATGTCAGTGGACATTAAGATATGACTAGTTCCACACAAATGCAAGCATTTTAAAATTATATTTTAAAAAGAGAATTTAGTGTTTGTGACTAAAGCTAATCAAATAATTTTTCTCTTTGTGGAAAATTTAAACTTTTTTAGGGAAAAAAATTCAGCTGAAAACAAATATTTTGATTCGGAAATGCTACTGCGGTGCTTCATGGACGTTGTAATTCATGTGACTCATTTAAACCAGATTCCCTGGTCAGACTATATCTATTTGATGTACGATAGTCTCCCCTGCTGGAGAGGGGAGGTGGTGCACTGCAGGAGTCCCTGGCCATAATGCTTCAGTCTGGTTGGGGAGCCCAGTCCACAGAAGAGAATGGGGACATGAGGCAACCAAATGACAGATCCCATGAGGCACCTCAGCAGTATTTACACATACAAAATGGAAAATGACTGCCTAGGAAGGAATACTGAGGAAAGGGACCTGGGGGTCATATCCCCCATATTTAGTCTGTGGACCATAAACTAAATATGAGTCAACAGTGTAACACGATTGCAAAAAATACGAACTTCATTCTGGGATTTATTAGCAGGAGTGTTGTAAATGTAAGCAGAGTCAGGATGGGCTCCACCCTGACATCTGGTGGTGAGGTGTGGCAAGTTGTGGAAAAGAACTTCAGGGGCTGATCTCATTTGCATAGGCACACCCACCCCGCCTAGAATGGGGCCATAACTGCCCGAATGGTCACTTTGGCTGTTGTGGGATCCTCAGTGTCTCTGTTATTGGGGCGGGAAGAATAAATTGTTATTACCCTGATTATGGGAACTGTGCTTGGAACTGTACTTGGCCTTTTGTTATGATGGAGGGACTCACCATCAACTGAGTAGCACTTGGTAGGCAAGGGACATGGGTTCCAAAACTCTGTGAATTGAGAGAGACTCAAGACAGGTATTAGTACTTGGTGGTGTGGGCCCCTTTGCGAGGGCCTGAAGCACCAATTGCACCTCTGTCTCTCTCCACTGTGGAATGTCAGAGCTAATTTTGGGTCTATTAAGAGTCTTGCTACAGGTAGTGTGCTGCATTCACTTTGGCCTTATGGTGCACCAGCACTAAGGCTCCCACTACTATGAGCTGAAATCACTGAGCACTGTGTCAAGTAGTGGGGAGACGGAAGATCTAGAGTGCAGCGGAGCTGTTTGTGAGACAGCGGTGTGTTTGTGAGACGGCGAGCTGAGCGGAGCCGGTCATGGTAGAGCGGAGCCGTTTGTGAGACAATGGTGTGTTCATGAGATGGCGAGCTGAGCAGAGCTGTTCGTGAGACGGCAAGCTGTGCAGAGCGGAGCCGGTCGTGGTGGAGCAGAGCCGTTCGTGAGACAGCGTAGCAGAGCAGAGCCCTGTGGGGCAGTCAGCTTCAGGACACATAAGGTGCCCCTTGCCTCTTTCCCCCACACACAGGCACATTTTAGCCAGACTGGGGAGTAACACTCTGCAGATGAACTTTTGAACTCTGGGGCTGGACTTTTTGGACTTTGGGTGATTTGTGGATTGCTGGACTCAGGAGACTTTTGGGTTCTGGGACTCAAGAACCCGAGGGAAAGGATGTGGCCCAATTTTCTGGGGTGGGTCTTTGCTCATGGTTTGGTTAATGAACACTAGTTGTGGTGTTTCCCCAATTTAATGCTGATGTTGTTTACCTCATGTTATTAAAGATTCTCTACTACATCAAGACTCTGTGCTTGCGAGAGGGGAAGTATTGCCTCTTTGAGGTGCTCAGGGGGTGTGTAATATTTTCCCAGGTCACTGGGTGGGGGCTCGAGCCAGTTTTGCATTTGCTTTGATGAGAGGGAACCCCTGTGTACTGAACCCGGCCCTTGCTGCTATCAACTTGGCCTAGCAGAAGGGTTACATAAACAAGACATGAGAAGTAATTCTTCCATTGTACTCTGCGCTGATTAGGCCTCAACTGGACTATTGTGCCCAGTTCTGGGCTCCACATTTCAGGAAAGATGTGGACAAACTGGAGAAAGTCCAGAGAAGAGCAACAAAAATGATTAAAGGTCTAGAAAACATGAGCTATGAGGGAAGATTGAAAAAACTGGGTTTGTTTAATCTGGAAAAGAGAAGACTGTGAAGGGACATGATAACAGTTTTCAAGTACATAAAAGGTTGTTACATGGAGGAGGGAGAAAAATTGTTCTTCTTAACCTCTGAGGATAGGAGAAGCAGCAATGGACTTAAATTGCATCAAGGGAGGTTTAAGTTGGACATTAGGAAAAACTTCAGGGTGTCTGGGTGGTTAAGCACTGGAATAAACTGCCTAGGGAGGTTGTGGAATCTTCATCATTGGGGATTTTTAAGAGCAGGTTAGACAAACACCTCTCAGGGATGGTCTAGATACTATTTAGTCCTGCCTTGAGTGCAGGGGACTGGACTAGATGACCTCTTGAGGTCCCTTCCAGTCCCATGATTCTATGATTCCCAAATCAAAATATAGCAGTTTTCAGCCTATATATATATATAAAATGAAATTTCCCATGGAAAGCGGACACTTTTTGAAAATAATTTTGTTTAGTCAAAAACTCAATTTTCCATCAACAGTTTCCATGGATGATTTTACCCAACCCTACTTGTGACACACTAGACCAACAGTACTGGACATGGAAATCCTCTTGGTTCCCAAGTATGGGTACAAAACTGGCAGTGACAGTGCAGGTTTCCCCACACTGCCCAACCCTGCGCTAGAGCAAAGACATCAAGGAGCCAGAGGGTTGTCCAGACATCTTGTCATTTACACCATTGTAAAATGCTATCACTCTGACTGGCAGTGAGGCAGAAATAAAGTATCCCTGATCAACACCATCACAGGTTTCCTATTTACCAAACACAGAACCAGCTCTCTCCAGCCATATGCCACTTACTCAAAAGGCATCAGCACTGAGCTTATTGTTGCCAGAGCAGGGGCATGTCTGGGGCTGCCTGGAGGAAGGAGGATATAGGTTAGGTTAGGGGCAGGAGGCATGGTTGGAGTGGTCCTGCAATGTGGCAATACCCTTCTGTTGCAAGCCCCAAAGGGGTTACAACAGCAGGGAACACAAATTAGGGTAACCCTGAGGGCTCCGCTAGCCACTGCTGGGGTTAAATTGGCCCTTGCTGCCCCAGAATTGGGGAGGCTTATGCTTCTTCCCCTCAGTCTGTGTGCTGGCGGTAGGACCAACACAGGGTGGGATTTATCCCTTTGTACCTATTACTGGGATTCAACTGTGCTGCACTGAGTGCAAAAGCAACTGGCAGAGGAGCAAGAAGCTGACAGACAACTGTGCAAGTGGCTGCTAGCAGCCAGGGGGCAAAACTTCAGGCAGCTTTTTCTTTTTCCTTAGTAAGGGAGGGAGAGTTTCTTGAGTTGCTTGCTTTTCTCTCACTCATACTTTCTTGGGCATTAATCTCAGACCTGGTCTACAGGCTTAATAAAGTAAGGCAACTTACGTCAACCTAATTGTGTCAGTGTCTACAAAGTGTCTTGCTCCTGCCAATGGAAGTGCCCAACTATACTGACATAATAGCTCTACTTCCACAAGAGGCATAGGGCTTATGTCAGTGTAGTTAGGGTGACACAGTGTCCATGGAGATGCTGCATTACTTCATTACTTACATCGGCTGTTGTCTGTCATTCAATTTTATGGCTACCTGCTGGAGCCCTGAAATTGACAAGAAAGGCTGAATAGGGTCCCTGCTGTGAACCCTGGCTCACAGCTCGGGCTGTCACCCCAGGGCAGGTAGGGGGCGCAAGCTAGAGCCTGGCTGCCTCTTGGCTCCCTGCTCAGGGAGGGGGCAGCCAGGCAGCAGTGGGGAGCCGGGGGCAGCCAGGATCTCAGCAGGGAGCTCTGCATGGAGCTGAGAGCCCAGTCTCCCAGCAGGAAGCAGAGCTGAGAGCCCAGATGGTACCTGGAATTCGGGCTCTTGGCCTCCCATGCTGCTCTTCTTAAGTTGGTGGAAGTGCTTCTGGTGAGGACACGCACCACGGACAGAGGAGGGTAGCACAGTGAAGACATGGAAAAGCACAGTAATTACTGTGGTGTCTGTAATTTGACCGAACGTAGGTCAGCTTAAGTTTGTAGTGTCCGTTGGAAGGCAGGCACAGACCCTAAGAGTCAGGAAGAGAAAAGGCAGGCCATATAGGGCCATTTACAGCTAGGCACATCTTTCATCTAAAGAGAGGTGATCATGCCCACTATTCCTTCTTATTTTTTTCCATCTGTAAAATAGGCACACATCAATACCAGTGACTCAGGAGATGTGAGTCACCTACCCAAAGCCACAAAACAACAGTTTATAGAACACAAAAGTCCTAGCTCCCAGTCTTGTCCTCTAACCTACTCACAACACCTCTCCCCATAGACCATGAAATCACTGCTACAAAGAATGAATAATGTAAGGAATTGCTTGCAAATCTCTCTTATAGTTTGTTATATCACTCAGGTTGTTTTAGGATGTAGACTTTTATTGTTATTAGAGGACACCACATAGACCAATGTGACGTGATACAAAGAAGAAGAGTCTGAAAAGTTTGATACATTATTATGTTTATAAATTCTTCTGGTCCAGATACTAAATAACTGGTGGAACTGGTAATAACCCAAAGTGATATTTTATTACCTAGATCTAGCTCTGTCTTTGGCCCACTGTTCCGATGACCATATTATACATCACACTGATATATTAACAAAACAAAAACAACCCACTGCCTCTCCCCCCTCAGAACTCACTGCAGCCCAGAGAAAAAATAGTGGGAAGAAAGAATGTACATCTTTGTGCATCCAACTGATGACATACTGTGCATTGGCTAAGGTGTGTTCTTTATCAAAGCCTCCAGCACGAAGGAAGCCTGTTTCAAACACTGGCACTGTTAAAAGAAGAACAAGAAAGATCAAGGAAAATAGAATAAGCAACTCCAAACATGTGAGCAGTGGCTTGCCGCAGAACAACATATTATTTGTTAATGATTTGTATATAGTTGGTTTATCCTAAAGTATTATGTAATATTTTGATGCACACTCTCAAGGTAACTAGAGCATTAGCAAGAGTTACCAAATAGGTCAATGTTGGCATTGGTTTGGAAGGTGTCCAACATACAGAAACTTCTACAGAGAAAGTGACAGTGATTATTTTAACAATGGCCATATTAATCTGCTAATCAAAGAGTTACACAAGGAGTAATACTATTTTCTTTTTCAGTGGTTTCCTCAGTTTTCTTTGCTCTTCAGGTTAAGACACTGATTATTCAGAATTGGTCAGTCAATACTCTGGTCATTTTGTTACAATCATCGACTATTCAAGTTCTGTATTTCTGTCCATCTCTATGAATCTGGATCTTCCATTTAACCTCCAAAATGCCATCTAGCATTCACAACTTTGTTTGATGACCCCAGCATGAAACTAACTAGGCCCAGTGCTTGAGTGGTATATCAGTGAGGCAAGGAAGCAGCAGAAGAAAAGATAAGGAGACCACAAAAAGCAGAATGTTTATTCTTTAAAACTGTACCCATTTTCTTACATGGTTGAAGAAGTCAATTCACTGTTGGCACCTCCTTGTGGCTGGGCATGGTGTGGCAGCTCTCTCTCCATTGGGGTCTCCTGCGGGTAGCTGTTCTGCCTCTGTGGTGGCTTTCATCTTGCTGTGACTTGGCCTTCCAGCCAGGTCACTTTGAAGTATCTCCCATTCCAGAGTAGCCTATGAACACAAGGGGTTTTTGAGGGTGTAACAGGATCTGGCTCTTCCTTCCCACAGAGAGGGGCCTTCAGACAGTGGTTGCCTGGGAAGTTCCTGCCTTCAGTCAGCTTTTGCTCAGGAGTTGAGGGTTGAAGGTTTGTTCTGTTCTCTGGTCAGCCAATAAGGGAGCTGTTCTGCTCCCATTCTGCTCCTCCTCCAGGCTGTGCATGCCTTGCGGGGCGGTAGAGGGGGGCGGGGGCTGAGGAGCTGTTTTAGAAACAACCCCTTATTGTCCAGTGTGGAGTTTGTGTACCTCATCAAACATGGAGATCAATTTTTTTGCCATATTAGAAGAATCAGTGTTAATAAAAGGAAAAAGTTAAATGGAGCAATGTAGTTATACAATTACTGAATTGTTCCAAGTAGTTACTACAGAGCAGCCATACAAAGAGAAACCTAGCAGGGTATCTTTTCTGAGGTGAGTCAGTTTTGCCCTGGAAGAAATAGCACATATTTTTGCAAGCATTTATCTAATGGTAGAGCATATTCCACTCCACAATATATGCAGGGAACAGAAGCAGCAAAGAGAATTAAGAATAAGTTGACTTGGATCTATTATCAAGTCTTGAAGGCAAGTCTTGAGGACAGCTGTCTTTCCCCTCCCCTCAAAGATACAAGAAGGACTTTGTCTCTAACAAGGTAAAGGAATGATGTACTTTTAATACAACATTGAATTGTGGGGTAACCGATTGGGATATACAAATGGAAAAGTTAAGTGATCTTTGTGACTCTATTTCAGTGTTCGTCAGCATTAAATTACATAATTTTGCCACAAGAACTATGTGAGATTAAATGAATGCATGACAGAGATTGAAAGATAGAAGCTTTGTTAGTAGACAAATGATGGGCCTGACTCTTCTCTCATCTTAGGAGAAACCAAGTAAAGTCACTGGAGTTAGCTGGTGTACAACTAGTGAAAGGAAATGGAGACTCATAGTGTTGTGTGGAAGGATGATCTGTTGCTTGGGCACTAATCTAGCACTTGGGTTCAAGTCCCTGCTCTACCACAGACTTGTTGTGTTACCTTGAACAATCACTTGGTTGGAGCCAAAATTGAGTCAGTGGTAATGGAGGGGCCACATGGCCAAACCTGTGAGCAGAGGAGTGGCCAGTGCCTACACCAATATCTGACCCAGACCAGCCAGAGCTCAGGTTAGGCTCAACCCATACAATTTGGGCCCTAGGCACATGCCTAAATTGTCTATGTCTTAATCCGGCCCTGCCAATGATACACACTGTGTGTATGGCTGCGAGCGCCACTGGTGACATTCCCTACAGAGAATAAATACACCCTGATATAGGAGTCCTGGTCCTGCATCACTGTGGTCAGTGGGAGTTTTGCCAGTGATTTCAACCATTCTGTCCCTCTCCGTCTCCCACCCCATCACTATTCTTTGCACCTCCCTCAGTCTCCTTCCTGCTCCTTCCATTTCACCATTCCCCTTATTCTGCTTCTGCCCTCCCCTTCTCCCTGCACTTCCTCAGAGCCTCCCTTCTGCCCTCTATTCCCCTGCTCCCCCGAAATCTGCCTCCTGCTCACCACTACCCTGCTCCGCACCCCCAAACTCCCTCTGCACCTTTCATAGGTTCTTTACTTCTCTCATCAGTCATTGTAGCCTAATAGTGTCCTGTCTAGCCCTTTGAACCATACAGTGCCAGCTGTTTTGCCTGTGGGCATGACTTCAGTTTTACTGAAAACAGTGGGAGAAGGTAGCCATTTTTGTTAGCCACTTGCACATAGATGAGTAGAGCACCGGTGACCATCTTTGGTGGCTTCAGCCCCATTGACAGTCGTGGGAGATAGTGGCCATTCTGAATGAGAACATTTGCGACTTCATAGCCTTTCATTGCATTTTCAGGAAACCAAAAACAAAAAACCCCTCCCCAGAATCTTTAGACACACAATCAAGCCACAAGAGCTGGCAATACTGCATCAATTTGGAATGTCATATTACTCACAGGCGGCAAGGTCACAAGCAACTTCTGCAGGAGTTTCCACACCCACCCTAATTATAAAAGCGTTATACCACACCATGCCATCATATAGGCAGTGCAGGATAGATATTTTATCATAAAGCCATTCTGAGTTTTGAAAACACTTATTCAGACTTTTTTGTATCCTTACATCTGTAATACTGTGCTTCCTCAGCACAGTGGCATGAGCCCAGCTCTACCGAGCTTGAGGCCAAAATTTTTTTTTTTTAAACATTCACAAACAATGTTTGGCCTGGCTAGAACAAGCTCTCTGTCCCATTGGAAAGCTGAGAATCCAGAAACATGCCAAACATGCATATGAACCATTAAGGTAATCTAAACAACCTCATCTCTTGCCCCACAGCACTGCTCTGAGAACAATCTTCTCCCCTCCAGCCCAAACCAGCGAGGCAGGCATGAAAATAATCCTGCTATAATTCCTCTTGGATGCCTGGGGATGCGTGCTTTCTCAGTCCCAACTGTGCTGTCCTTTTCACCTGTCAGTGTTTTAAAACCATCTGAAATTCAGAAAACTCCACTTCATATTTCAACATTTTCCAAGGGTAGATTCTATCATGGCCATTTGTCTTCAGCTTGTTTCATTGATGTAAAGCCTTGTGGTCATTTTGGATTCTCCAGTGCTCATTATGACAAACCAAAGAACCACCGCTGCTAAAAGCCCCCACTTCCACCTGCAGCTGTCCAGAAATACCCCAATCTATTGGACTCGGATCCATGCTGTGTTGAGCCACACATTTGTCGGCTCTAGACTTGGTTTGTCAACTCACACCTAGGGATGAAGCTGCACAGACCTGGAAGCAGCTTGAGTGGGCACTAAATGCAACAGCCTATTTGCTTAGAAACATAGGTTGCCAGGGACACATCATTCCAGTGCTCTGGCTTCTTACTGAATACAAAGTCAACTTGAAGGCTTTTGTCTTGCTAATCACAGCCTTCCGTGGGAATAGCCCTAGTAACCAGAGGGAACGCCTCTCCCTCCATGATCATGACCTCTCATGATAGCTACATTTCAGAAGAATGAAACTGTTTACTAATGGAGGGGTTCATAAGCACTTGAGACAGAACTTTCTCAGAAGCTGGACCGAGACTCTAGAACTCATTCCCCCAAGGACCTCACCACTTTCAGGACTAAATGTAAAACTCGTTTCTATGATTTCACACTCCCTCAATAGGTTTCTAACCCCATAATTACCACCCCTCATGCCCTAGCATCAAAACATGCAGTTTACCTCTCCTTAGGAGAAAGAGACTGTTTGGCTTTTCAGAAACATTCAACCCCTCAGGTCCCGCAGTGGTGGGGAGGTATGAGAAGCTAGCTAAATACATAATATAGTCTAGATATAGTGCCAGTGCCTTGTCTTTATTCACTGAAGTACACTTTAAAAAAAAAAAAAGAGGAAGAATAGTCCAATAAAAGCGAATTGTACTCCTCATCTCCCTTTAGGGTTCGCTGATAATGCTTGTATTTTAGGTGGGCTTTTTGTGGGTTTTATTAGGCTTATCTTCTGTTGTGGGTTGGTTTTTCCATTAAGAGGTATTTGCCCTATGCTCTGCAGGCACTTAGGCTACAATACATTCTGGTTACTTGTGACAGGGTCTACCATAGCTTAGTCTCCAGCACTAAAATGCCTCCCTCAGTGTCCCAATAGTCTTGAGTGGTTCTCGTTCTACTTCTCGTAATGGCTTAGCAAGGTCACAGATAGTGAGGCAATTTCCAAGTTTTTCTGGTCCTGATCCATGAAGACCTTCAATGATTAAGTCTGGGACTCTGAGTTGGACCTGATAATAATATGGAATCGGGGAACAGAACACAGCTGTGAATTATTATTATTATTATTTTTAAATCACAGCTTACATATTATAAAGTCTGTATCAATAAAATATATGACTAGCTGTTGATGAAAAAGTTGCACATGGGAAAAAATTGGTTGAATCAGGTGTACTTTAGGGCATTATTTGTAAATACAGATGCTCCACAGGTTACACAAGACCTGACTACGCAAATTCACAGTTATGGAAAAAGTTCCATGAGCCAGAAATAGGATTTTCGAGTTGCGGAAATTTTTGCGTAACGTGCGGGTATACATTTCCGACTTACGCAAAATCCAAGTTACGCAAGGCTTTCCGGAACAAAACGATTGCGTAAGTCGGGGGGGCATCTGTAGACATTAATGTGCATAAAAATAGGATGAAAACTTTATCCAGACGTGATCCTCATTTATGGACTATATAGTAAGAAGCTTCCCACTTAAGTACTGGTAAAAATCTTTTCACATGCATATAACAGGCTGGAAAAATGGCAAAACTTGCAGGATCATTGTGCAAAAAATCACTTGCGCCATAATGACTGCTAAGATGTGGATAGATAGGGTAGGGGGGGTTCCTTCTTCCTCCCATTCCACATGATGAGGGCTTTCTGCATCATCTCCTTCACCCCTTCTCCCACACTGTGATGGGGAATCACACACTGGTATGTGTATGAAAGAAAGTTCAGCAATTCCATGTGATCAAAGCAATAGGAGAGCATGCACATACACAGGATGTGGTGTGATTACTTGCCATCATATATTGCAGCATGTCAGACCCCTCCTTGATAAACAGTGGCAGAAGCCTAGATATGCAGGTGCAAGGGGGTGTCTTGTGAAACATCACATGGTATCAGAGCCTTTGACTAGCTAGGACAATGGCCAAGGTCAAAAATAGCATAGTTACACAAACCAAGTGACATTCATTATCTCGACTAAGGGCTTTGAGACTCCAGTTATAATAGGAAACTGATTCACTTTAATGAGGTGGATGTAAATATCAACTCCCTTGCAACCACTGTCGATCTTATCAAGAAAAAATTCCTGCTGGGTTGAATGGAATGATCCCTTTGACAAGCTGCAGGTGTTGGGCCTAGACTTTATTCTCTGACCGCTTCGGGTTGCCTTACCCTTGTCTGTCTACAGTAGATCTTACAATACAAATGATTTAATTTTTCCACTGGAAAAAGAGGACATGGGGCTGAACTGTCTTCTATCATCCACTGAAAGGAAAATGAGAAAACCTGCAGTACACAGAGCTGCTTTACGCGATTATAGCAACTTGAATTCTGAAAGGAAGGAGGCTCAGAAGAGATTTCTTTCCCCTCCCAGCTAGAGCTTTTGTGATACATTGTCCTAAACAAATAAAAGAATTTTGCTCAAATGATCTACCTTGCTGTTTTCCTTTCCTTTGAAGAATCCCATGTTACAATAGGCAACCCATCAGGAATAATTAGATTATATGGCAGCATCCATGGAAACAATAAAGTTTTTGAAAAGAACTCCTACAGAAGATCTTAGAAATCACATCTATTATGGATATCTTTTACTATTTCAAAGACGGTGCAGCTCCAAATGATGGGAACTAACAGTGGGGCAAATTCTGATTGCTCTACGCTTTGTCCCTTGTCAATAATTATTACTGTATGAAACAGTCAGCTCGTCATTGTACCAAGGAAATCAATTTGGTTGCAGGCAGAAATTAACCACCTTTTATTTTAAGCTTCAGCAATGAGTAATGCAAACTAAATATATTTTACATAGCATATTTAGTAAACTTACACTTTCATATTCGCTTTAAATAGGTACATGCACAGTATACAAAACCAAGAAAGAATAGATAAGCCTGTTTGAATCGGATCTTCATCAGATCCAATGACATCTGAATGTTTAGTCTTGAGCTCATCTGTAAAAGGAAGATGAAGACCAGACCCTATCCGGCTCTATTGTGCTCATTTTTATGCCCCAATTTAACTCCAGTGTTTCAATGTTCCCAGATATGGCACTCTCTCTCAGGCCATTTACCAAAGATCGGGAAAAAATTATTTTTTTTTAAAAATTGGGTCAATAAAGTAGGAAACTGTGGGGAAATGCCCCTGTTCAGCTATTTTTTGCTAAGTGTTTATAATGCATTAGAAAAAGCGAGAAGTCTGCCTTTGTCAGTGAAACCAGCCAACTACACATGACCTGTTAAGTACCTTGTACAGTGTTGCCATAGATCTCACTGCTCTTGCAGTGTTGGGGGGAGGGGGTAGAGATTTTCATATTAACTGCTTTTTAAAATGTGAATTAAGTCCTTCTGGAAAGTGTCAGTTTGACAGCACTGGAAATCGAGGGTGGGATTTTCAAAAAGCACCCAAGTGATTTAGGAAGACTTAGACCTTTCAAAGTCGGGGAAACTAGTGCTTGGTCACTTGGGTGATTTTGAAAATCCCATCTCGAAATCTTCTGTTTCTCCACTGGACAGATACAGTGTTGGCAATGCAAGTTTCCTTAAAATGGCTCTGCAAATCTGTCTTCAAACAAGTTGGTGAGTCGACTCTCTAGTGCTGGGACTACTGTCTCAACTGCCATGATCATTAAGTATCTTATTTCTATAGAGAGACTGCCAACAGGGGTGCCAGTTAGTGCTAATAAGGATGGTACTTTTTGTGATCTAGATACTTCTTCACTAGGAACCAAGCTAAAACTAGCTGTTCATTTCACACAAGTCATAGAACAGCCATAAAACGGCAATATCTTGGTCACTATCCATCCTGGACTGAATCTGAACTGGAAGCCAAGCATTCAGATACCCCACTAATGGACATGGGATAAGAACCTGAACAGAATGAGATCTAGAGATAAAAAACTTCATACCCATACCAAATTCCAGAGCCAGCTAGTTTCTGCAAGGATGAGTATCTGTGGAAAAAGCATATTTCCTCTTTCTACCTTTTGTTTCTTTGCCCAATTTATTGTGCCAGTTGCAAGGAAGAGATAATTTTCTATTTATATTGGAGTCCTGCATTTTTCTTTTATAGTAATCTTGCATAGTGACATAGTACATTATCTTACTCATGTCTTTCTTTTTCTGGAGTCCCACTGAAGTGTCATAGACCAGATAATACTATAAGCAGTATATTTTTCTAACAGTGGTTCAATTTTTTTTAAAATCAGGAGTGAGATGGAGATCCCCTCTGCATACCCTGTGGATATTTGGCCTGGGCCCTTCCTCCCCAGATCATAAAAATCAGCATCGGCACCAGCAGTGGAGATTATGAGTTGCATCAGCATGAGTGACTCTTAGGGCACAGTTCAATTTCCCATAAATTCAGGACTTCATTCACTGAAGTGCTGAGCATCCACAGATCCCTTTGGCTTCAACTGGAGTTTTAGGTGCTCAGGAGCTCTGGAAAATAAAATCCTCAGCCACTATCCATTCTGGTGGTAGTGATCTCCTTTTGTCAGAATGCTGCGTAAAGTGTGTATAAAGACTTGAGCTATTCTCCAGGATATGGCCCCAAAAGAGGGAATATTCTGATTCCATTAAAACAAACAAACAAACAAAAAAAACCCCACTATATTCAAACCTCCCTTGCCATGCAAATAAAGGTGTATGGAAACCACACATTCTTAAAATAAACCACAATAAAATTATTAAAAACTAGATCAGATTAAATGCAGTTGTCTCCACCATTGCCTAGGCACGGTCTTAAATTAAAAATAAAATAAAAAAAAAACCACCCTGATGTTTGTTGTATTACTAACTGTTTCCACTAAGGTGTGCTAGATCTCCAAATATCACCCACACCCTACTCTTCCATTACTAAATGTACTGTTTGTTATAACCTCAACAATGTCCACCATTGTGTCTCAGACTGCTAACCCTTTCATGCAACCATTTTATACACAGCATGTTTTCATGCAAGAACAACAACATATTGTAGAGGAAATCTGCTAAAACAAAACAATGATTTCTCTATTTTAAACTGGACAGGGTGATTAGTTCCTGTCTGAATCTACTTTCCTTTGTGAAGGGCTGACACGGATATTAACTTGGATTTCACAGAAATGACTGTGTATGTTATTCTGGGAGAATTTGGAACGCCTTAACAGTGTGAGAGAGGGGTTTTTCATGCTGTTTCGACATTCGTCTGCTTCCAGGATCCATTGTGTGACATTATACCGTCACTATTGCTGCCACCACAGATGCAAGCCCCTTTTGCTTTTACATCAGGATGATTCCTCCATTATTCAGAGATCTATAAGCCAAAAGGTTGCCCAGGCACATCTACTGATATCTGAAAAACAGAGAACACAGTGGGGCATTTGAAAATAAGCTGTCTACTCAAGTCTAAAGGTTTAACAAAGAGAGGTCTGGGGACGGGTGAGGTTGAGAAGATTTAGCTTCCCCCTGTCCCCCGTGCAAATCCTGAAAACATATTACCTTTGATTTTAAGAAGAGTTCATTCTGTTTGAAGGGAATAATGACAATAATTTCCAGCCAACAGGTAATCTCTTTAAATTGATATGAGGTGAGAGCACACACTCTCCCATCATGAAGCTTGTGGTCCTCTAGTGTTAACATAGGGAGTTTACCTCAGTGCCTAACTGATTTTCAACCAGATGCAGTGTTGCGAAAAAGATTAGTGTGCCTGTAAAAAACAGAATTTTCATATCTAATAAGAGAATAAAAGGTTTTTAAGCAACATGGTTGGAAGCTACAACGGGTGTATTTATTAGTATAAATATCAACAGCCTTTTCTTTTTTGGAATTGTCTCCCATACCATTTAGAGACAGAATATATGCATTTCCCTGAAACTCAGGTACAAAAGGACCATGGGCCATATCCTTGCCATCATTTAAGATGCTCTGTGCCATTCTGGCAGCACAGAGTAAAATTAAAAGGCTGGTTTAATTGTCCAGAAGAATTCCTGAGAAGTGCAGGGATGGCATTGCTGGCTCTGTGCTACTGCCTCCATGTCCCATATCTCAGGGTAAGAGGTGTGCTTATGGGGGGGGGGGGAAGGGGTATGATCAGAATATCCTTTTCTTCAGAAATTCATCAGCTTTGTGGAACTGCCCGTTGTGGGCTGCTGCATCCCCAAGTCTGCTCTAAGGTGCTCCTCAGGATCAGGTGAGGCCTGGTGGCTCAAAGACAAGGAAGCCACAAACAGAACAGCTTGGGTGGGGAGAACTAATAGGCACCTTTGTGCCCCCTTCCCCTCCTGAGCTGAACTGGGTGCCAACCAGCCACTGCTTAGGATGTGGACCTGTGGGCACAAATAACCACCATTTGGTCATCCATCTAGGGCCTCCACCTGGAGACAGGGGATTTGCAAACCTAGTGTTTAGCTGCTCCCAAGCTCTCTAAGTACCTTGAGGCTGGAACACTAAGAGCATGTGTCAAGGGAGTGGGCTGGAGAACATGTGGTCAAACACCTGGCTTTTCCAGGTGATCCACAACTGGTAGTGTCAGAGGCATGATGGGAGTCACTGATTAAGATACTGAAGTAAAAGCCCCTCATTGGCTGTTTTACAATCTGTACCCTTAAAACAGACAGCACACCAAGAAAGACTCCCAGAAATGGATCTGAGAGACAGCCAGTCAGACAAAGTCAGAGCTTTAACATTATGATATGCGCTCTTATAACCATGAGGTTTTGAAAATCAGCTGGATGGCCAGACAGGAGAAGTCTGATCACACAGACACCATAAACAGCCAAACATTTGACCTGGTTTTCAGGCATCCTTGGATAGCCTAGCACTACTTTAAAAATTCCTCTCTTTCTCAGAGCTGTCAGCACAGCCCGTGAGAAAACATGTCTGGCCATGCAGAACTGGCCCTTTATAAATTCACCTGCATCCACGTGGAAACCATTAAAAGTGTAAAAAAAAAAATTACAATTTTAAAGAGGTTTGAGCTTTTAAAATTTTGTTTCTTTATTTTGCGAGAGGAACGCTGAAAAGCCTTTTAAAAATGTTTGAAGGTGCTTGGAGCCAAGGCTCTGGCTCAGCCCTATTATAGCGACAGCAGGAAAGCACAATGTTTAGGTTTGGATCTCAGGTTTCCCAAAGGTCTAGAGTGTGCAGATTGAGGATTTTGGTTTGGATCAATTCATGATCAGAATGTCAATGTTTGACTTTGGCTTTTTTTTTTTTAATTGTCTTTTTGTAAGTGACTGGCAACATACAACAATAATAATACAATTGCCATACACTGGGTTAATTTAACTGTATCTGTACCACTGACAGACTATTAAAATACCTTCCATTTAATTGTTATTTATAGACTGACAAAAGTGTGCTCTTCTACATAATTTAGACCACATGTACAGTACACAGTGGAACAAAAACAATAAATCTGCCTTTTTTCCTCAAGGTATAGTAGACAAAAGGTTAATTCCCGTGAATAGTCAATCCCCTTCCTTCCCTTGCACTCCACTCATCCATTCCCTCAGTGTTGCTCAAAACAAACATCCAAAAAAGAGAAGGGCTTCTGGTTTTGTCAGGTCATCTGGGAAAGTTGATTCTAGAGCAAAGAATACCCTCCAAGAGCATGCCCATCATGTTTAAATCTGGAAATTGTAAGCTCAAACACCCCAAAAGACCTTCAACTGCCATGGCAGATCACAAGGAGAGATTAAATCTCTTTTGATTGCCACAGGCCAAGCTAATACAGGGCTTTATAGGCCAAAGACAACTGCTTCAATTGCACTTAGAAGCACACAAGAAGCCCACAAGAAGCCAATGAAGCTCATGTAGAACTGGTGCAATATATTCCCATTAGCTAACACCACTCTACAAACAGTGATCCAGATGCCTAGTGGTCTTCAAATGTGACTTCAAGTAGAATATGCTGCAGTAGTAAAATATAAACATGACAAATTGGATGACTATAGTGAGGGAAAGGCCAGAAAGAACAGGTCACAAATGCCTAGTGAGATGGTGGTAGAAAAAGTGCATTTAGCTTCCAATGGCAACTAGGGTTCCAGGAGCAATCTAGGATCCTAGAGTATCCTCAGGTTTCAGAGTAACAGCCGTGTTAGTCTGTATTCACAAAAAGAAAAGGAGTACTTGAAGTGAGCTGTAGCTCACGAAAGCTTATGCTAGAGTATCCTCAGATTTCTAACGACTTGGGCAAAGGTTAGCCAAAACGCTCACTACTGAGGACAAGGATCTTTAATTGAATCTTGGGAATGAGGACAATCAGGCCTATGATCACACCTATGAGACTATACCCAACAGTGAAATTTACAGCAAGCCCCAGGCTGTTCTAAGCTGTGTCCATGGCTGGGGCCAAGATAGAATCAGGGATCAGAAGCCAGCTCCTTGACAGCTATTCTGTCTGCTGAGCCCAGCAAAAGTTGGATGCAGCACAGAATCTGGGCCGGTAATATGCAATACATATATTGCATGATAGAGCAACCCTCTCTTTGCTAATTGTAGATGTTTTTCTTAATACTTTAGAGCTGGAATTTAAAAACAAACAAACCACAATTCAATTAATTTTGAGGTTAAACGAACGCCAACACGTTTTTGTTTTCTAAAACTACTGCTCCCATTCTTCTTTTCTTTCAGTAATAAAAAAGCCAAAATGCATCAATGCTACAAAGGAAGAATAAGGGTGAAATTCACCCCAATTCAGAGGGCCAGCCCATATTCCTACTTTCTTGGTACCGGTGCATTTTTGTCCAGATATAACTGGGCAAAATAATTGTAATTAATAATATGGCAAATTTTGCCTTTTTCCCTCCTGTTCTCAGTTAATTACACAGAGCCTGATTTTCACAAGCTTACTCATTATCCATATTTGTTCAGTGACCACCTTAGGGTTAGGAAATATGAAAACATATTTCAGTTATTGACAAATTATATACTTTGACTAGGTTTTGCATGCTTCAAGATTTATTAGTATTTGTACTGTGGTAGCATCAGCATCTAGGAGCCACCGTTGTAGACCAGGGCCCATTTGTGCTAGAGGCCATACAAACACAGAACAGGTGGCTAATGTGTGGCAACTGGTGTCCATCCCGATAGGATGACAAATTTCTATAAGCAGGAGAAAAATCAAATACATTTCAAGCTCGCTACACAAATACTTCTGGTCCAGATACATTAGAATGAGCATTTGTGAGGCTATTGTTTTCCAGGACCAAATATAATAATTGTGAATTTTACATAAAAGGAATAAAAAGGATCATGAATTTAAAAATTAATTCAAGGGTTTTATTTTAAGAAATGGGGGGGGGTTGGTACCTCATTCCCCCTGCTTTATTGATATCTATAGACATTACTCTGCTTAGATGGGACAGATTCAGGGCTGGTGTATTTCCATTAGTTTCACTGGAGTTGCATCAGGCAAGAAAGTGGCCCATTGACTTTACATTTTGAAAACAAACCTGTGTAATTGCAACACACCTCACATAATGTCTCTGCCATAATTCAAAGGCATTCTTCCAATAGCTCCCTCTTTTATGCACTTGTTCCTTCCCTCACTCTTTATGACCACAATGCTCCCTGAACATCATTGCATCTGCATTTTATTATGATTACTGCTTATGGTTTGGGAAATCCTATATCTCACCCTGGCATGCTGTGTTTTAATATTCTATGCTCTATTCTGCCGGTACTTTCTTTAATAAATAAGTACATATTTTGAAATATTCAGAATGCTTAGGGAATAAATTAAAAAACTGGCATCCAGAAAGCCTACCAAGCAGCCTAACTGTATGCTAGGCCCACAGGAAAAATCAAAGCTGCCAGTCCTATTGTCTGAGGAGTCAGACTATAGCCTGCTGGTGTCAACTGTCTGCTGGCCAATCATTATCATCATTAGTTAGATCACAGGAGTGCCCATGGTGTGGTCTCCAAACACAGATAAGGCACTTTCCCTGCCCCAGGAAGCATACAGTCTAAATACGTCTTTAAATGTACACGATAGCATTGAGCCACAGTGATTTCCATCTAGAAAGAAAAGGAGAGCAAATGTGGAGAAAATAGTACTTGCCACAACTCCTCTTTCATTTTATTTTTTTCTCCCAGCAGGCCCTTTAATACCAAATCCTCAGGGCGTTCACCAATTCTGCCCCCATCTTTAGACTCCTTTGCCCAAAAACCTGTAC
Organism: Lepidochelys olivacea; assembly: GCF_965140295.1. Classification (NCBI taxonomy): domain Eukaryota; kingdom Metazoa; phylum Chordata; order Testudines; family Cheloniidae; genus Lepidochelys; species Lepidochelys olivacea. The sequence goes on from NC_140411.1 coordinate 177,152,032, forward strand.
TGAAGCAATCCACATGTGGTTGAGGATAACTGAATGGGAGTCCCTCCTTTAATTGGCCAGTGGGTTCAACTGCTTAGTGACATATAGGTAAAAATCACACTCCTTTCTTCTAGTGTTGCCTACCAAAGAACTTCAAGGTCCTCCCAGTCTAGGGAGAGAGAAGTCTGATCTGGAAGCTGGACCCAGATTTCTTGAATGGCACCAAAAGAAGCTGCAATATTAACAGATTACTGGACAAACCATTGATTTAATTACTTGTTTTTCCCTCCAGCTCTTTTAAACAATCAAAACATACCACATTTAAAGTACCTGTATATCCCAAAGGCCTGATGAGAGGATTATAAGAAAAAGGAAAATGCATAATAAAAACATGCAAGCAGAATGCGGAAGGACTTGGATGACTGCCCTATAATTAAAACTGATATCACTGAATGCCAATGTAATAATTCATCTCAGCTGATAGACCGGCTAACTACAAATATATTGTGAATACAAGAGAGAGTCTGGGCCCTGTAAGATGGATGTTTTTTCTGCATGCCAGTTGCAACTAAAAGGGCTATTTTTTCCTTTCATTAATCCAGAATAAATAATGGTTATAATATTACATATCTGCTTGCCTTATCTCTGACAGTTTCTTCATACTGAAACAAGAGATTGCTGCAGTATGCAGCAAAGCTTCTCAGTATGTCGTGCATGTGAGAGAGAAAGAGAAAGGCTCATTCATGCTATAAAATATCTGGCAACATTTCAAAGTTGGCTTCCCTTCTAATCAGTCTTGAACATGACTACACTGTGTTCCTCTAATTTAAAGTAAGGTTATGGTGGTGTAATTATTCCTTTTTATTTGAACAATTTACCATCCTCAGTTATTCATTGATAGAGATTAATATTAGCATGATGTTCTTAGATGAAATAAATATAAAAAAAATCCAGTTTTCATCTTGGAAGTCCCCAGTAGGCATGTTCCTAACCTGAGCAACCTGTTATGCTATGTAACCCATGTGGCATACATAATACATATAGCAATGTTTTTCTCTCGACCAACTTAATTGCTGACAGACTTGAAATGACAGATAAGGTAGGATTAAATATAATAGTCTCGTACATTCTTTAAAATTCTATTTGCATTTGACACTCATTTCCCCACTGGCAAATCTTCTCTTCCTCATTTACGTCCTTTCTTTTAGTATATCCTTGGTGCTCTTAAAACTTTAAACTTGCTCTATGCAGATGTCATTCCTTGCATCTATATTTAATTCACTATGAAACGAGGACTGGAACTTTTGGATTTCTTCAAGGTTTATGCCCTCAAGATTTGCTATCAGATCTGAAAATATGTAAGGACCATATGAAAATTGTCATATGTGGAGTTGAGCTATGGTTTTCAGTTTTGTGAACTGCACGGCAGATCCTGTGAGAGATTTGATCCTGTGTGTGTGGCTACCACAGAAGAACGTCTTACTGTACTCACTGCACAAAGGCAAGACTGGCATACAATAGATTTTTGGAGAGGGCAATGGGGACGGGGGCGAGTACCGTGTGTGAATTCATGCAGAAAAATCCAAAGGAGGCTTTTGTGATATACTCCTTTGTGTCCATGCAAAGACTTGCACACTCAATTAAAATCTGGCACTGATGTGCAGCAAGCAATATTCAGAGAACACAAGCAGCTGCCATTTTGCCGCTTTATTTTGGAATACTGACAAAACGGTGGGACAGAAAACAACTGATAGACACTCCATTAACTTCGGGTCCTTCTTTTCCCCTTAAAACTTTTCAATTGGTTTCCAAACTTGGAATATATATTTATTTTATATATAGTTCTTAGCCTATAGAAGCAATCGACACAATAATTATTGCAGTCTTTTGCAGAAACTTCATAAAAATAGTAGGTTCTTTCCCCTATTCTCTCATATCTGTCTGAGAGCAGTCAGAAATCCAACGGCTACAACATTCTATGACAACTGAAATAACACATAAAATGAATTTAATTGGCAATACAAGAACAAGAATGGATGTCCTCTCCCTTTATCTAATTTTTTTTCTGCCTTTCAGAGGTAGAAAACACTTTCCCCCTTTTTGTCAACTCGCCCCTTAATGAGAGAAGGATGGATATTTCATTATTGGCAGAGTTAATATATTTGACAGACCACAAAAAAATAAGTGTCTTTAATACGGAGACTGTCCAATCTGCACTTTTACCATGTAAATCTTAATAAGTTACCAATAGATTTCCCCCCACCGTGATTGCGGCATATTATAAATGCTCTGATTAATCAAAACCTGACTTTCTTAAATGTGATTATGTAGCTCTTTATAACTGGATAATTTTCTGCTGCCACAGTAATTACAGAGTATACCTTCCACATGAAAAAAGGCTATATTCCTGAAATTGTATTTTCACATAGTCTGCTTATCTCAGTGGAAAGATACAGATTTCCGATTATGTAAGTAAAGAGAAATAGACTATGTATTTAGGGTGAAAGGGTACAGTAGTTTTCACGCCCTTTGCTTTCTCAATTCGCAACTGTTTTTTGTTATATGGATCAGAATTACCATCTTAAACCCTTCATGACCACCATCATATAGTGTGCTGGGGCTCTGATCATGAAAACAAACAAATATTAAAGGTAAACTAGCCAAATTCTGCACAATAACTCCATTGACTTCAATGGCATTAGTTTGGATTTTAAACAATGTAACTGAGAGCCAAATCCCAATCCCACTGAAGTACTGTAAATGGCAAAAGTATTGGGACCAAGATTTAATCTGAGGTCAGCGCTTGACCCAGTATTTGGTGATGGGAGTTATTCACATCCTTGCAGAATGTTAGCAGTGATGCATAAGCCTAGGGCTGCTCTCCACACATTTGTAGATTTCATTGTGATGTAGTACACAGAGCACTGTAGTGGGACTCAGAAGACTGGTGTTCTGTTCCCAGCTCTTCACTGGCCTGCTGAATGATTCTGGGCAAGTGACTTCCCTTCTTTGTGCCTCAGTTTCCTTATCTGTAAAATGGGGATAGTCATGCTGATCTCCCCTTTGTAAAGCACTTTGAGACCTACAAATGAGCTGTGCTATGTAAGAACTAAGTATTATTACCATGTTATCCAGAAGCACAGTAACGGATGCTTGTTGAACAGGTAATGTTTCTATAAAATGCATTCCTCCACCCACTAAAATGCCTAAGTATGGGATGTATGTCATACCTCCAAAGGATGATATAAGTGCTTCTTCCTTGGATGAAGCCAAGAATACTTTCCACAGACCAAACCAAAATAGAAAGGAATGTTCTGATGCCCTTGAAAATGAAGGCCTAACACAGCAATAAACTTGTTAAAGAAAACACTTCAAACACACAAGAATACTGGGTCGACAGTCATTTGATCTGAGAAGAAAAGCATTAGGTTTTCTTTGGCCCAAATCAAAATATGTTTCACAAAATATAAATGAATTAAAAAAATACCTGTTAAACGAACAGATATCTTTAAGAACAACAAGTAAAGGGAGACGAAGGACAGTCTTGTGGTCAAGACACTGTAAGGGGAATTAGGGACTTCGTGTATGACCTTAGACAACTCACTTAATTTCTCCATGCCTCAGTTTTCCCATCTGTAAAGTGAAAATAACTTGTAAGTGACCTTACACATAGGGCACTGTCGAATGTAGTAGATGTCAACAATTTCAAGGCATTCGCATTCACATATCTTAATTAAAATTGGAGAGAATTGAAAGCTACAAAAGTTGAACACTAGAATGTATCTTGTGCTCAGTCTAAGCTTTTGCTACTAAACCAATCATGACTCCATGAACAGGGAATGAGACATGCATAAACTGGATGGAAATTGTGGAAGAGTTGAACTCACAACCTGAAGTCTTTTGGTGCAGTCAATTTGGAATTTGGTAACACGACTGCAATTCCCTGTCTAACTTTTCTGGGACACAACATGAGATGATACATTGACTTAACTCTGAAACAGTGACACAATAATGGTATTGAACAGTCAGAGTCATATTTTGTTAAACATCAGTTTATATCAACTTATTATTGAGAGTGACAGCGAGAGATATTCAGAAGTAGAAATTTAATACTTTATGCCAGTGTAAGTAGGAAGTCTGTAAGGGACATTAAACTGCAGTGACGTCATTCATTATCATGGTATTCAATTGAGAAATGGCAAGTGGCCAACAAAGTACTTTGATGATGTTTATGTGTGTTGCGGTTTGACCATCCATCTCTTACCAATGTATATAGTTTTTATTGCATGTGGTGGGAAAGAAAGCTGTTTGCCAGATTTGCAGTTCTGAGCACTGTAAACTCATTTGAATGTCATCTTGGACAAGAAGACAGCTGTAATTCAGATTTTAGAATGCCTCAGAAATGCAGTGTTCACCTGTACCTGTTGAAGCCATGGAAAAATAGGGCGATGACACTCTCCTTGAGGAATCCGGAACCATAAGCCACTGTGTTAACCCTCTGCCTCAGCAAGAGCAAGCTTTGTTGGAGACCACACTATGTGTCAGCTCCCTGCCACACCAGTCTGTCCACTTCACCAGCAAACTCCTGGAGACTCTACCAGTCTTTACCTTGCCTTGCAGGTTACAGTCAGTGAACCCCAGTTTCCAAATTTCCCAGAGACATCTCTTTGTAGGATCCAGTCTCTCTTGCCATGATACTCACAGAAATTATGTTTGCTGGCTCCAAAGAGACAATGTACACACCAGTCAGTTGGTTTAACCACAGTCTCCACTCTTAATTAAATATAACATCACTGCTTTGTATGAAAATATTCTTTCATTGTTCTCTGCCTGCAACCAAGTAGGTAAATCCATATTCCTTTGTCTATGGCAGGTTTGATTTATGCCCTGCCTCCAAAACACATTTTAAGAACATATTTCCAGCACACACACAAGTCTTTATATACAATCCATCCATACTTGACACAATGATATTCCTGACCAGCATTTCCATACCAGTTTACAGATAACTTAAAAGATACCTTTTGGACACATATTATGTGTGTAGGAGATAGTGAGTGTGTAGGGCCTTATATGAGTTACAGTATAGTGCGTCTTTTGCCAGAGGGTACTGGGGGATTCTTAGGATCACAAGGGCCTTCCTAATTATTTTCATAATCGGTGCAAAGGTATTGGAGACCAATGTACACAGTTTGTAATTACTGTTCTGGCGTGCACATGTTCTGTCTGAAATAAATGCAATTCACTCATAACAGGTTCTGCTTTCATTAGAGAAATGTAGATGTTTGACTTGTTCACTTGTATGAGGAGGCTAAGGGAGCTAAAGAGGCTTAGAAACTACAACACTGTATTTCAACTTCAAGGAAGGCTGCAAAACAGTTTGTAATTATATTGAATCAGTGCCTAATGAGTTGGGAAGCTAATTTATCTTCCAGTGCAAAATCCTGATTTTGATATGTTTGACTACAAAATTGCAAGAGTGGGACATGAGAAAAAATAAATTTCTTTGTCTGACTTACCTACATGCGTGAAAAAGCAAAATATTTTGCCTGGTTAGTTGGTGCAACAAGTAATCAGAAACACTACTGTATTTTTCAGATTACATTGGTGTATTTTCTGAAACAAAAATGTTCTAGATAGACAGACCAAAAGACCTATATATAGTTGAAAAATATTTTAAGAAGTAATCATCTGGATTTTTTTGACAATTACTTTGACATACATTTCATGCAGTGTGTGTTCTGTCAGATTACGCACACACACTATACATATTGTGGGAAATTGCCGGCACTACTATGATGGGTCTCACGCTTTCTCTTCTTGGGTGGGGGTTCAGGGCACCGTTTATTGCCCCTGAACTGGGGTATTAACTGCCCCACTAGTGTCCTAGAGGAGGGGAGTGGAGAGGGAGGGACCCGGGCCCGCCCTCTACTTCCGGTCCCAGCCCAGGGGCCCTAGGGATAGCGGTAAACCACTAGAACTAGCGGTTCCTTCCCCTGCGCTACTTCCCTCTCCTGCCCTTCAGCTTGTGGGGCTTCCTGCCCTTCCTCTGCACAAACCAGGTGTTCCTTTACCTAGGATCTTGGTCTTCTTAGCCCACCGCAGCACTTCTCCAAACTCTCCTCTGCTTCCCTCCAACGCCAATCCACTTTGCTTCAACTCCTCCAAACTGCTCTCTGCTCCAACGCCAATCCACTCTGCTTCAACTCCTCCAAACTGCTCTCTGCTCCAATGCCAATCCACTCTGCTTCAACTCCTCCTCTTGTCTGATTGAAGCAGGGAGTTTTCATCATGTGACCGGCTTCAGGTGCTTTAATTAATTTATAGCAAATTTTCTTCCCTCTACAGGGAATAAGTTTCCCTTCTAACACTCTCCTGCTGCCCTCTGGCCATGCTATATCACAATATAAAAATACACACACGCACACACATTCCTTTTGGACTCACTTATTGTGTGTGTGTGTGTGTGTGTGTGTAAGGGTAGTTGTAGTAAATATGCAGTAAAAATTATATGTCCAGTTCATGCATGGAGACTTGCACAAAGTTTGCAGAAGCTGTGAAAAATTTGTTTTCTGCAATTCTCATGGAGTTGATCTAGTTTCCACAATGTGTCAACAAACACTTATTTGTATTAAATCAATTCTATAAGGAGAAATGGTAATGGAATGAGTAAAAACAGTATTGTGTTCAGCTCACAGAGGCCACTTGTTGGCCATGCCCTACAATATAAGGTAAAAAAAAAAAAAAAGACTTAGTAGTTAATCCTGCATCAAAATTTGGGAATATCTAAAAAATATGACAATGGATATTTCAGTTCTGTATGGATAAGATCTGAAGTAAGGAGTTCTGTAATAAAGAGAATTTGAAATACCATATTGAATACATATGCTACATAGTTTGCCCAATTCTGCATGTAAATGTCAATGGGAATGAAGGAGAGAATTATCTGTGTGTGCTCTAGTGCCAACTCCAAATGCTCAAAAATCATGTCAGGCCCCCCTACCCCAATAATGAAATTGGCCCCTCAAATCATGACATTAAAAAAAAACCACCCTCTCTTTTCTGGTTGCTTTTCTAATTTGAATGCTCCCCCCTTTCAAGGTGTGTGAGACAATTACAGCGTTACCAACTTTCACAGTTAGAATGAGGAGGAGGATTTTGGCCCTCACTACAGGAGGGAGTCTCCCTTCTCCCTATTCCAAAAATAGCATGTGAAGGTTGTAGATTTTTGCATCATCACAAGACTGCCTGCAGCAGGGACCAAAGTCCTGGTACATTTGCAAAAGTTGACAACATTGCATTAAGGAAATATTATTGGTTGTAATTCTGGAAATGCTGCCAATGAAACTGAAAGAATGACCCCTTTTCTAATAAGGCAATATCAATAAAATCTCAGAGTGGAGAGAAAAAGAAGGATGGTCTTATGGTTAAGGCTTAGGAAGGACTCAGGAGAACTAGATTAAGTTCAATTCCTATCTCTGCTAAAGACTTCCTATGTGATCGTGGTCAAGTAACAAGCTCTCTGTGCCTCAATTCCTCATCTGTAAAATGGGGATAAAATACATCCTTTGTCTATCTTGTCAGCTTAGATTCTGAGCTCCTTGAGATAGCGACTGTATCATACTAAATGTATGTTCAGCACACAGCACAATGGGGCCTCAATCTATTTAGGGACTCTAGGCACTATTGAAATACAAATGGTAAGAAATCTTCTTTTGTAAGGTCTGTATTTCATTGCACACCTGAAGGCCTATCCTCATCTCTTTTCAGGTTTCCATGCACAGTTCAGACCATTCCCTTTAAAGGCACAGACGTCATACCCGAGCTCTAGCCAACAGCACAGGAAAGGGGATTGTCTGTTTAGTTCCTTGGCAAAGATGGGAATTTATGCGGGCAGTTTATGGCTTTAAGAGGCCATTAAGAGAGCCACGGATTGCTGGGGTGCATGGATAGCCTGACCATGCCCAGTCACACACTCTGTGTCAGCTGCAGAGAGGTGGAGTGGCGTAGGAACTGTTTCAGAAGCTCTAAGACACCCAAGAATCCCCTCCACAAGGGCTGCCTAAGGCTATGTCTGCACTGGCAATTGAACGACAAAACTTTTGTCTTTCAGAGATGTTAACACCCCCCCTGCACCCCAGACAAAAGTTTTGCCGGAACAAGTGCCTGTGTGAACAGTGCACTGTCGGCAGCAGCACGCTCCTGCTGATAATGCAAATGCCACTCACTGGGGGTAGAAGTTTTGTGTCGGCAGGAGAGCCAACAAACAGCAGCTTTACTGTGGGACTTCGAGCTGCATGGTTGTGGCGACACAGCCATGTAGCTAAAAGCTGCGTAGTGTAGACATAGCCTGAGTCTGGTGTGCGTTAACTCCAAACTCCCACCCCTTGCCTTGGGGTGGAGAACGCTTCGCCTTTGGGGAGGCAGGAATTCACCTTTATCAGCAAACAAACAGCCCCAAGTGCCCCTCCACCATCATTCAGGGGCCTGTTTCCCTTTGGGGTTCCACTGATTCTCATGTGCAGCCCAGGTGCATAGCGCTCACACAGACCGGCTTTCCTCTACAAAATTCAGAATTTCAACCTGTTGTGTCCCACTCTCAGCAGCAGCATGTGGGCCACTCCAGCGGCCTGCACAGTCTCTCCTCCAATGGCAATCCATTCCTTCCTTCATAGAGCTGGCGGCTGGAAGTAAGGATGGGATTTCCTGCCAGCTCTCTAGCCAATCAGGGCTCTGAAGCAGTGTAGAGGCATCTTATCCTCTCTGTCCACCCCATAGCTGATTCTGGGTGCAGGGTCATTTTTTGTAGCCCTGTTACTAATCTGTGGCATGGGAATTCCACACAGGCTTAAGGCGGGTTTGGCTGGCAGAGCACTGCTAAATGGCCTCAGACTGAGGGAAGATCTGGCCTTCAGTCATCTACATTTATATAATTGTATTTTATACGGATTGGGACCTACCCTGCTCCCATTAAAGGCAAAAAGAATTTAGCCATTGATGTCAGTGGAGACAGGACTCAGAGACTATTATAATGCAGTTGCTTTTTGGGGACAAAGTACTCTTTGTCCAATACTGCCGCCGTGCAATGGTTAATACAGATGTAAAAGGCTGTTCTTCACTGACAGGGAATTACAATGCCTCCCACCTTTAAAAATACCAGGCAAGATATAATAAAACCACAACTCATTTTGAGCCATTGTGAAGCCAAGAAATATCTCCTGATGCCTCTTTCTTTGTTTACAGATAGCCGCACAATCATCTTCATGGAAATGTCCACAGTAAATTGGGCCCATTCATTTGGACTGGAAACCAAATAGTGAAGAACAATATCACAGTGTTAAGCTTACAGACTAGAAGGGAAAAAAAATTATATTCCAGTATAATAGTTCCTAAATGCATCTCTGCACATATTATTAAAGGGTTATTTCTTGGGCTTCTGAAAACATTTGTTATTGTTTCTCTTGCATTAGATTTGACACAAAACTTTCAGTAATCAAAAGTAATTTTATGAACACAAAGGGAAGACAAGACAGGGGGGAAATACTGCTATCATTTCAGTGCACTTAGGGACGGATCCTGAGCTGTGTTTTGCACCTGCAGTTCCCAGGGAAGCCAATTAGAGTTGTGGGAGCTCAGAGACTCTGGGTCAAGACCTTAATGACACACATAGAATAAACAGATGTTCTGACCACCAATAGGTGTTTTATACCCTGTGTGTGATTTACTCCTTCCAGTTTCTCACTTGGGGGTACACTGGACCTGATCCTTTGCTGCTGTAAATTGATGCAGCCCACTAAATCAGTGGAGCTACGCGATTTATACCTGCTGACGACCTGGCCTGTGTATCTGTGACACAAACATAAATACCCAATTAAAAACCGTCACCAGAGTCTCTTTGATGACAAACTAAACAGTGCCAAAAATGATCACTATGGAAAAAATATATATTTCAGCTGGCACGGAGGGAGGAAATCACAAAGTGCTCTTGATAGTTTCCATTAGCCTACTGCAACAAATTTGCTCTCATCAGAAGATTTGGTGGATTCAGCCAAGTTATTGATGCAGATAAAAAAACTACCAGGTAGTTGGGCACCAAGGACAATTTCTTCTTTTGGGGTGTGTGGAAAGGAGAGCAGGAGGGGGTAAGAGCAGTATATCTGCTGTCAGCTACATTTCATTCTCACTGCTGCATTTGGCCTGTTTATTATTATTATTATTAATTGGTTTGTTTATTTGCATGGTTCTAGTGCTTAGATGTCCGAATCAGAGACCAGGGCTCCACTGTGCTAAGCACGATATATACACAACCAAAAGATGATCCCTGCCCCAGAGACCATGCAATCTAAGTATAGGATGAGATCAGGCAGAATCCTCTTTCTCCCTTCCTTCACTCTCTCTGTCAGGCAGTCAGCAGGATCTGAGGAGCCACCACCTCTCTGGTAGCAGTAGTGCCTAACAGTAAGAGTCCAACACACCCCTCTCTCTCTTGCTGGCGGCAGTAGTGCCTAGTAATAAGAGTGCAATGCAGGGCTGCTTCCTTCAGCGGCTGCAGTTCCTAGTGGCATGAGTTCAAGGAGCTGTTAGTTCTCCGGTGGCAGCAGTGCCTAGGGACACAAGTTCAAAGGAGCTGACCTTTCTACAGCAGCAGTGTTGTCCAATGGCAAGAGTCTATGGGACTGTCCTCCCTAGTGGCAGTAGTGCCTAAGGGCACATACAGGGAGGCTAGGGGAACCCAGGCCCACCAGGTTCTGACCAGGGCCCTCTGAAACCAATTATCCAGTTGCAGTGTTCAGGTCTATGTGTTCCCGAAAGCATTCCCTGGGTGGCTTCCTACCCTTAGTCCCGCTTGGCTGTCTCCCCCACTGATAGCAGCTCAAGGTCCTTGGGTGTCTCCCCCACCGATAGGAGCTCAAGGTCCTTGGCTGTCTCCCCCACCGATAGCAGCTCAAGGTCCTTGGCTGTCTCCCCCACCGATAGCAGCTCAAGGTCCCATTCAGTCCAGCAGCTGATTGGAATCCCACGGCACAGCGTGTTCAGCCTTGGTGGTCTGGAGTCCCATCGACTTCTCACCAGGAGCGTGTAGCATACATCCACTCTCCTCCTCAGCCAGCCCAGACTGAGCTGAGCTGCTTCCTTTTATATGCTCCCTCCCTGGGAGCATGCCCAGCAAGGGTGAGGTGCCATGGCGTCCTGGACCCAAAAGTAGTTGATTAACCCCTGCATTGCCAGTACAGGGTTGATACACCCTGTCACACTCCCCCTCACATTTCTGTGTAAAGAATGACATCCAATTTCTTTGTCTTACTGTTCTACTCCATCATTATATCTCCTCTGTGTATAATAGACCATGGTTTGTTATACATTGTGGTTGATAAGCATATAACACAATGCACTATTATGATGTCTCATTTGATACGATCACTTCTCCTCCTCTTAATAAATCATAATAGTAATGGGCCAATTCCTAACTTCCTTAGTCAGGCAACACTTCTATTAAAATTAATGGGAATAAGGACATCGCAATAGCGCTGTCAAGGTTCTTCCCCCACTCTGAACTCTAGGGTACAGATGTGGGGACCTGCATGAAAAACCTCCTAAGCTTATCTTTACCAGCTTAGGTCAAAACTTCCCCAAGGTACAAAATATTCCACCCTTTGTCCTTGGATTGGCCGCTACCACCACCAAACAAATACTGGTTACTGGGGAAGAGCTGTTTGGACGCGTCTTTCCCCCCAAAATACTTCCCAAAACCTTGCACCCCACTTCCTGGACAAGGTTTGGTAAAAAGCCTCACCAATTTGCCTAGGTGACTACAGACCCAGACCCTTGGATCTTAAGAACAATGAACAATCCTCCCAACACTTGCACCCCCCCTTTCCTGGGAAATGTTGGATAAAAAGCCTCACCAATTTGCATAGGTGACCACAGACCCAAACCCTTGGATCTGAGAACAATGAAAAAGCATTCAGTTTTTTTACAAGAAGACTTTTAATAAAAATAGAAGTAAATAGAAATAAAGAAATTCCCCCTGTAAAATCAGGATGGTAGATACCTTACAGGGTAATTAGATTCAAAAACATAGAGAACCCCTCTAGGCAAAACCTTAAGTTACAAAAAAGATACACAGACAGAAATAGTTATTCTCTTCAGCACAGTTCTTTTCTCAGCCATTTAAAGAAATCATAATCTAACACGTACCTAGCTAGATTACTTACTAAAAGTTCTAAGACTCCATTCCTGGTCTATCCCCAACAAAGGCAAACTATAGACAGACACACAGACCCTTTTTTTCTCTCCCTCCTCCCAGCTTTTGAAAGTATCTTGTCTCCTCATTGGTCATTTTGGTCAGGTGCCAGCAAGGTTACCTTTAGCTTCTTAACCCTTTACAGGTGAGAGGAGCTTTCCCCTGGCCAGGAGGGATTTCAAAGGGGTTTACCCTTCCCTTTATATTTATGACAAGTGCTAACTACTGTTTGACTACCTATAGCACTTTTCAGCTTTCCAATACATTATAAACAATGAATAAATGCAATTAACAACAACAGCTAGAAGCTTGGTTAAAAATATTAATCATAAATAAAAGTAAAATTTAATATATTTCAGGGCTCATCATAGCCAGAGTGTGGCTTCCTAACACATGCTAAAGGAAAACTTAATATAGTCAGATAGGAACGCAAGCTTCTTTATGCAAGTCCATCACTACATTTCATTCTCACAATAATCCTTCAGTCTTCTTCAGCAGCATGTGTCCCTCCCCTCACAGATACAAGAAGCAGCTGTGGTCCTTTGAGAACAAGGGGTTTCTCTTGAAATTAATAGTAAACACTTTAGAACAAAACAAAGAAAATAAAAACTATCCACACTCTAGCTCAGCTCTGCCACAACAGTCCCACATGCATGCACGTTGTATCAAGAGCTGCAGTACTGCTGCTCTCATATCCACCCTGGAACGCCCCCAGCTTCAAGGGCTCAGTGACTCTCTCTTGCCAAGTGGAAGTGTCATCCCACATCTTATATCCACATCATCCCACTGTCTCACTAACTCTCTTACCCAGCATGAGAACACATCCCAAATCTATTTGGCCTAGGTAGGGTGGGCAACCTCCTCTCCTAATTCTGTGCGGTATGTAAGGGGAGGCGACATTACTCTCTTTCCTTCCCCCACACCAGAAAACTAAATTATAAAAATGATATTACCAACAGAACTAAAAATTCCTGTGTCTCCCCAATGAGATTCTAGCCAGCATCCAACATACCTGATTGAGCAGCTGGCAGTGTAGTCTTGAGTACTCACTACAAATACTGCCCCTACCCAGTAGCTTACATGGAGGGGCTGGAGCAATTGGGAATAGAGGGACAATAAGACCAATCATACTGTGGTAGCAGAAGGTGTGTTTTCCAGTATAGTACTCTCTCTTACCCATTGTGCAACACCCTGCTTTCATAGAAGTCAATTGGGAGTTTTGACAGAGATTTCAACAAGAGCAGAATTGCTCTTCTTCTGTGCCCGTCTCCTAGTCTCACACTCTTCTCTTGGAAGAATGAAGGACAAGTCAAATATCACATACTCCATGGATGTTTCATCCAACATCCTAACCTTGAGTGTCAAAATCACTTAATAGATCACATTGGGAAACAGCAGAGGGACAAAGAGAGGAACTGGCTTCTTTTGTTACCTCTGTCAGTCCAACATAGTGTATATAATAGAATTTCTGTTTTTTTCTTAATTCTTGCCGAGGGTCCAACATGCACTCTGACCTTCCTCAGTGAGAAAAGGATTTACGTGAATGGTTTTGGATATTCTTTCCCAGATAGCTGCCATTGCTACTCCCCAACAACGATGATATGCCTTAGGGTCATAGCCAAGACACAACTTGTACATGTCAATGCCAGATCACCCCTCACCTCCTACTTTTGAGTGGAGATGGACATGCTGTCAGTACTCGGTCCTGAAGTGGCTGCTGCTGATGTATTTGCTGCCATTTAGGCCTCATGTTGCTGCTGCTTCTGCATGAGTTGCTGGATCAATATGACCTGCCATTGCTTATGTTGTTCCTGAGCAACAGCTTGCTGTTGTGTCATCAGGTGCAGAATCTCCTCCATGGTCCCTCTTTATAAGGAGAGAATTCTAGATCTCAAGTCTGCCACCACATATCACAGGATGACTTTTCTAGGCCCACATGCTGGCTTCCCAGATTCTTCTCTGAGGAAAAACACTTGGTCCTGAACTAAAGCGTTTCCTTTATCAGATAACTTATATTCCACAGCATACAAACAGAGAAGTTAGATAAAAACATAAAATATTCCTGATGGAAGGTTTCAACATAACATTACTTTATTTCATAAAATCCACAACTCTAACACACAAGAACCAAAACCAGGGAGAGACAAAGTAGGTTGTTGCTCCATAAAGCAGAGAGGTTCAACTCAACCCACCTGACTCTAGGCTGGCTCTTCACAAACTAACTGCTGAAGACCCAGATTCATGCTCATCTACAGAGCCTTTTTGCCTGAAAGCAGGACCAAGAAACCCATTATACTTGAAGTGATAGCTTGTGATTTTAACATATTTTCAATCCACCACAGTGACAAATAAAGAACCAACCTTTACACTTAAGTTTCTGATGCATAGACTCCCTATCATTTGATCAGGGTCACCTTGTCCTCACTCTGTCTTCCAGTTTCCACTTCCTGCCTGATGTAGAAAATAGACTGGTTGTCTGGTGACCATGAGCTTCAGCTACCTTTACTTCCCAGACTGTTATTCTTTCCATACCTGGTCCTTGAATCCTGCCAATGAGCTTAGAAGAGGAAAAGGTTTTTGAATTAAAGTCTCTCTCAGATGGTCCCAGCCCCAGTTTCCCGAGTGCTCTCATGACCCAGACAGGCAAATCCCAACACAGGCCCACAGCTTTGCATCATATTGTGGTGTTCACTGCTACAGAAAGTCAGAGACTTACAATACTGTACCTGGCATTTTAAAAATGGTCTGACAATTCTAAGTCCAGTTATACACGCTAAGATCATATTTCATATGCTTCAAGGAATAACGGATGAGAACAAATCCCCCACCAGGTACACAACTGGCAATGTGCACTAACTGAAGTGTTGGGATTGGTCATTCTCCTGCACAGGATGCCAGATTTAAGGGAGTGGTGATCTGATCAGTTATGGTAAATCCTATGCCTCATGACGTGCTTGATTTACTGTATAGAATAGGTGAAGCACAACAGATCATCCTATATTAAACAATATGCATTGTAATGTGTTGTTACGACTATATTGAGGCTGAGCCTTGTTCCATCATTAATTTGCCTGATTCAATTGTGTTAAATGTATTTAAAGTGGCCATCAAGAAAGGATGGTATTTCCAAAGGAATATGGACAAAGCTGCACTCCCCTAGGCCAGGGACCATTTTGTTCTCTTGAGATCACTGCAGCACAGTCCTGTAAAGCCACAAGCTCTCCTGTGTCCCCTTTCATCTCTAACCCAATACTTATACTTGAGAGGCTGGGAGTAGGTGGTGCTGAGCCAGATAGCATTGTGTCCCTTGTTCTTCCAGAGTGGAGCAGAAAATTGTCCCCCTTTATCCACCAATGGGGGAGGGGAATGTTTGTTTGGGTTGAAAGGAATGATGCCCAAATTTCTTCAAAGGGAGGGAAGACCTGGTGTGTGCCCCTCCTATATCTGCAGGAAATGGTGCTCTGCCTCCCATTAGCTGATGAAGAGGGGGATAGAGGAGTGCCCCTTTTAAATTAAAAACCTGCCTGGGCTATTGGGAGTGATATTGTCTTTATGGCTGCCCTGCCCTCCCATGCTATATAGTTGAAGTATATTGAGCTGTACTTCCAGGATATTGTGGGTCTGACCAATCACCTACTTTGGGATCAGGATGGAATTGCATAATTGCATCAAATTGGCAGATGTCTGGGGTGGGTTTTCACTTTCCTTCCAGAATTGTGGAGGAACAACCAGGTTAAAGAACTAAGTAGGATTAGGAAATCATATCGGAATGTTTAGTTTGTTGTAACTTGCATCCAGGGCTAAGTAAAGCAAAAAGGCTAAAAGGGCCAGCTCCCAGAGGTAAATGAGACTCTGGATTTTGCTTGTGGACTTTCTGTCTGTAAGAGACAGGGAAGATCTGAAGTCTTTGCAGACAGAGGTACACTTGATAACGTCTACACTCCTTCTGGGGATGCGTGGGGGGATTGCAAGAGGATTCAGAAGTGAGTTGAGTCCTAGGGGTTAGAGTTAAGAGGATCTTCTCTTTTTGGTTTTATGATAAGAGCCCTCTAACCCCGCACTGGACTCAATTAAATGCCTGATGTGTGACAGGGGTTGGGAAGATAACAATGGGGAAGAGAACTAAGTTAATAAAGTGGCATCCTGCGGCCTAAAACCATATTTGTGTCTGTCTTTTATTCTTGCATGTCCTGATCAAACTAAGCATCGGCCACAACTTGGCGCATTACTATCAATATTTTAATTGGAAATTGGTCAATTTTCAGGCCTCCTATCATCCAATGTAATGGTTACAATGAACATTTAAAAACATATATACATACATGGAGAGAGAGAGAGAGATTAAATTTAGCAAATTGCACTTGCTCAAACAGAACTTGAATTCTATCACTTTAAATCAAAATAAAAAGTTGTTATATTTCTTTTTGAACTGCATATTGATTCTGCTTCCAGAAAATCCAGCAACCCTGCCGACAGAAGCAGAACCTGATCTGACCGCCTAAGTCATTTTGCCAGGAATAGAGCCCTAAATTATAAAATAAACAATTTTGTAGATTATTATACATTTTTGATTCAAGTAAATTGCTACTTCTTCTGGGAATAGGAAAATTTCTCTTGCCTGATTTTCATTGCATTTAACAGTCTTTGTACGTGCACTGAAATGAGAAAAGATCCTTGTATATTTCTGTACCAAAGGTCAGTTTTTAAATCACTATATCTAATTTGCATTTAAATCTTAACCAGAACTTCACTATCTATAGCATTTCATGCCATAAACTGTAATCTGGCTTCCACAAAGGCAACTGTTCACAGCCTTTGTTATTGCTCTATTTTATTCTAAGGTTAACATATGAACAAAGCAACACAATATTAATATTAAATATTATTATTACAAAATATTAAATATACAGTGCAGTAAGCTTCAATTCTCACTATGTTAAAGTCTAGCTTGGAGAACCATCAGTTACTGATGATAATCAGTCTCAGTGGATGAAATGCTCAGAGAATCCTTCTAGATTAGTTTGGATTTAGGAGGGGAGTTTTAACATTCACTTTTGTTTCACACTTAGTACTAAATATGCACCTAACAGCTTCCAATATGAAAATTAAATTTTGGTTGTGTCCAGATTTGTTTCAACTCTGAAGGTCTGGATTCTCAGGCTGCTCAAAATGAACCATGACTTCTATATTTTAAAAATCTATCATTTTCAGTATTTCTTTTAGAGGCCTTGTGTTCATTAGGAAATCTTGGGCCAGATCTTCAGGTGGTATAAACTGACTTCAATGACTTAAGACAAATTTACATCAGCTGAGGATCTGGTCCCCTATGTTTAAGCACAACCAGGGTTTATACCCATGATTAGATGGCACAATGCCAGACATGACTCGCCCGTGTCTATACTGACAATTCATTTGTGGTAAGCATTATATCTGCTAACTTGTCTCCGTAGAACCGTATTTAAACACTAAGATTCTCTAGTGAAAACAAGCCTGTATTCAGTGTAGGGTCATTGTCTTTAACACTCACAACTGAATACTTGTGCTTTCTACATACATGTGTTCACTTGAAATAAAAAAATACATGTGCTTTCTTGACCAAAAGCTTAATTCTGCTCCCATGGAATAAAATGGCAAACTCCCAGTAGAATCAGGTCCAATATAAGGGCGTTATGGCTGTCTACACTGGCAGTATTTTATCAGTAAGAATTATTTCTCACAGGTAAAAACCATACACATAGACATTTGTAAGTCTGGATTAAATCAGAACAGTCTATTCTTAGCGTTTAGCACTAAAATATTGACAAGTGCAATATAACAGATAGATCAGACTGTTTTTAGTAGATGGCTACTCTTGATAGGTTTGATTAGGTTTAACAGCTTCAGGAGTTTCTTTCACTGTTGTTAAGATTCTCATTGTTGCTCTGACATGAACCCTAAAAACTGCATCTGCTTGCTTCTGAAGGGCTACGCTGGGAGTATTTCATACATTTTTATAGAGATGAGGCTATGATTCATTTTTAACAAGTTGTCCTGGAGGACAAACTTAGTAACAGCTCCTGAATCAATGGCAAAACTCTTCTTAACTTCAAAATAGCCAAACTCAGATCTGGTGTTAATGAGTGCAACTCCATTTGGCCCACGGTGTCATACTGTTGTGATAGAATGTGGCAATGCTATAGTGAAAAGTTTTGTTGTGATGCAACAGCAACACAATGACAATTACAATGCAACATCACATTATGACACACAGTAATGATCTTAAAAAGAAAAGGAGTACTTGTGGCACCTTAAAGACTAACCAATTTATTTGAGCATGAGCTTTCGTGAGCTACAGCTCACTTAGCTCACGAAAGTTCATGCTCAAATAAATTGGTTAGTCTCTAAGGTGCCACAAGTACTCCTTTTCTTTTTGTGAATACAGACTAACACGGCTGTTACTCTGAAACCAGTAACGATCTTGTGACCCCTGAAATTGTCAGGATAGTTGAATAGTCATGCAGAAAGAGGAACTGCATAGCATAGTTAATGGTAATTTCTTCTCACTCTGATCAACCTTTGGTAAAGACTGAGATGTAGTAAAAATTCATTGAATTTTTCCTTTTATATATTTTAATGGGTTGATGGGTATAACTATCTTGTAGCTACTACTAAAGAGAGCAGCAGAGAGAACAAACTTCAAAATATTTAGAGATTTGTTTCTGGTAATCATTTATATTTTGGAATGCTTGTTTGCATCTATCTATTTGGTTTGGCAAACTGGAGTGTGAAATTCATGAGAATACACTGTCGTGCAAGATTACTACTACGGACAAATTTCTGATCAGGTCAGAAGTACCATGAGGGTTGTGGTATTTCAGCTCTTCTGTTTCTGCTCCCAGCCAGAACCAAGAACTGCATGAAAAAAAAGATGATGAGTCAAAATGCTAAACAAACTTTTTGAAACCTCAGAAAAGGTCTATTTCCGGTTCTGGTACAGACAAAAGTTTGGGTCAGTTCAGATTTACACAAACCAGCTCACAGACCCCAATTTACAATTTCCCATGTTTTTAAGGCGGGTTTTAAAACAATATCAACAATTAAGTGTCCCCCAAACCACCTGACCAGATGTCTTCAATAAACTCCCCAATTTGCATTCTACAGGGAGCAATCTTGTGTAATTTCCACTGGGAGCAAATTAAATAGCTTTGCTACAAGTCAGTGATTCCCCAGATTTAACATGTTGTGGTCTATAACAAGTTCAAGTAAACTTTGATGTATTGAATCATTTACCCTACTGATTCTGATGCAGGAAACTTATTGAAGTGACTAGTAACTTAACTGAATCAGTGGTTACTTACACTCCTGTCCTGAAAATACTGTTTAAATTTTTCAAAAGCTCTTAAGTGATTTAGAAGTCTCATTTCCATTTTCAAAAGTGACTTAGGCATTTAGGAGCCAAAGACTAATTGAAAGTCACTCCAGTGCCTAAGTCATTTTGGAAAATGGGACTTAGGAGCCTTTGAAGCCTTTGTGGCCGTTAGACTTCATTTTTTCATACTTCTATTTAGTACTACTGCATTATGTGCATTGTTAAAACCTCGCTCCCTGGGAATGATCATGAAAAAAAAAGTTTGGACAGGAGTCTCTGTCTTTGGACAGGAGGCAAAATTTCTGCTCACTTTAGTTTCTTAATGAAACATACATTAAAGAAAATATTTTTCATGAAGCGCAGAAAATAATAATGAAATAATAGTAGTTTTCTTTTATAGTCCTATGTACCACTTTCAAAAATGTAACATAAGGAGATAAAAGGACTGGTGGTTAGCATGTGGGTTCTGCCTTCCATATAGGTTAGATCCCAAATGAAATTGGAACGGTATAGTTTGAACATTCCAAGTACCTAAAATAACATGCTTGTAAAACCTCATTGTTTTAAACTGAATAAGTTAAAGAAGAATGTTGTGGCAGATATTTTTTGGCTACCTTACAGACCTCCTCACTCTCTGCCCTACCACAGCAGTTGAGATAAGTGGAGGCAATTCTGCTAACAATACCTGGAACTCTTTCTCTCTACTTTTGCAACAGAACCTAAACATGTTGATATTCAGGGCATGGTATAAGGCCCATTTGTTTATTAAATTCTGTGTGGGGAGAGGTTGGGTTGGGGGAGAGATTTGTTTCTTTAAGATTGTATATAAGAATGAGCAGTGCTGCTATTATAAAACAACCTGTAAATTCTTGGCTATTATAGCCAGTGAGGAGATATTATTAGCTTGAGCTTTTAAAGTGAAAATGCACCTGGAGACTGCAGGGACAAGTGTTTTAAAAGAATAAAAAAATAAATATGGAGAATGGTTAGATGTTTGTGCATCCACTCAAATTTCTACAGAATACAATACAACGTGTACAGTGTTGTTTCAAGCTAATAAATTATATAGTGTAATTGTCAACGTTTTTCTTACATGTAAAAATCTGTGTCTTTCCAGAAAGAGAACATTTTCCCCAGAAGAAAGACTTCAGTAAGTGGGAGCAACTGCAACATTTCCAGGAAATGACAGGAGATACATTCAAAACAAAGAAAGGTTACTTTCTAGTAACTGTCGTTCTTCAAGAATGCTGCCTCTGTTAGTACAATAAAACCCAAGTTTCTAATTTCAGCACTGGGGAAAGAGTCCTACCTGTAATATAGAAGACTGTGCCATGGACATTCATCATTAATTGGGTGGTTCAGTGCATCTATGGAGCACATGCCTATCCACTGGCCAACCATTTTAAATGCTGACTTTGGAGCAGTCTTAATTAGGAGGCTCATGCTACCAATGACTTGCTGAATTATTTATTGGGTGAAATTCTGACCCTATTGAAATTAGTAAGGATAGAATTTCACCAAAAAAGCAGATAGCAACCCCTGTCAGATGCCATTGCTAGACTAGTCACTGCTAGAGACTGGTTAGTTAAAGATGATAGAATAGATTCTCCCCTGGAGCCGAATTCCACTCGGACCAGACAGGCTGGACCTGCTCTAACTTATCTGACTGGCAAAAGATCAATCAGGGCCTTTACACCAGTGGTGGGTAGGCATAGAGGAGCTCTGCTACATCCCTCTCTGCCTATGCTAGAAGAAGGCAGAGGGAGGCTAGCAAAGGAAGCAGCTACACAGCCTTCACCAGGTTTATGCCAGCAAGAGTCCCTATGCAACAGGAATTCCCCACTTGCCACTTCTGGCAACAATACAGCCACTTTGTGCTGCCTGAATGGGGCAAAATGGCTTTATGTGATACACATTCCATCCAAGTACAGCTGCAATTGGAGACCGCTGGTATTGAAGGTATTCTGCAGTATACTTTAGTGGCTTGTACTGCCAAAGATATTCAATGGCTGGTGTAACTAAAATAATAAAAATGTGAAGTGCTTACTTGTCAGATAGCTGGTCTTCCATAGAATCATCAGCCTGGAATAGAACAACTGCTCACCAGCAACGGTCTGCTCCCACAAAACAACAGCCTTGTTTGTGGCTAATTGTACCGAAAATGATCCATGGATTAGCATCTGCTGAGTGGCTAGCATTACAAAAAGATTGGTCATTGAGCAGCATGACTAACATCACAAAGGGAGATTGCTGCTGCAAGTGGTTTTCTGATAGTCCCATGGAGAAGACTCCCTGTCAAACCATGAATAAATCTGAGTGGCTAAAGTATAATATCCTCTACTGAGCCAGGCAAATGCATGATTCATTTTCTGAGCCAATTAGAAGAATGTTAGATAAGGATAACATGGCAACTTATAAAAATAATAATTTGGGACACTAAAAACTGGACATGGATTTGCAAGCACTCCAAAGTCTTTGTTCCCTGCTACAATTTACCAAGACCCTGTAAAACCTTTAAATATTCTATACAGTCTAAAATAGTCATACTAAAATAATGTTCAGCTATTTCACCTAATGATGCATCAACGTGTGTGTTGTCATTGTGAGATTTCACACTGGCATTTTAAGAGGGCTTTACTCAGTTTCATTTCTGAGATTTACACTACACTATTCTGAATTATTTATTATTATTGGGGGGTGGGGGTGACCACAATAAAGGAAAGAGCATGCCAGGAGCTAAAATATAAAGGAGCTACAATATTTACTGTGATGGTTCAGAGCAACTACATTGGTATTTCCCCTCAGTGATCCAACAAGGGCACCTGCTCTCAGCCGTTGCCTTTCTGGGTGGAGACCTGTGTCTCTCTTCTTTCTGGCCAGGGGTATTTCCAGGTGGTGATTAGGATGCGATGGTGATGACTAGGAAGACAAAAATGCAGCAGCTCCAGTTACTGCTAGTAAAAAGGGTATAAACTCCCAATTTGTGAGGGTCATTGATATGGGTGTAACATACCCTGAGACTGTATAATCAAATCTGGTGTTATCTGGGACATTTATGTCAGTCTTTTGTTTAGGCAACCAAAGCCTGCACTCCTTTTTATCATGTGCTGTTTTATCTTGACAAATACCACCACAGTGTAACAATTCTTCATGATGATGAGAATTGAATCCTTCTTTCAAGGGCCTTTAAGTTTCCTGTTGCTCAGCTTCAGATGCTCTTCATTGCACCTCTTCTTCACCTGAGCCCCATTTTCTCTCCTGATGATATGTGAATGGGACACCATATTTCAATCTAGAGCATACACATATTTGCACGTAGCGTATATAATATATGTGAATTGTTTGTGAGGCACATGGAGAGAACGGAAGGGTGAGGCACCTTCTGTGCCAGCAAGCCCCTTAAACAGCCTTTGTTACTAAGGAACAACACAGCTTCTCTCCCTCTCTCAGTGAGTTGTTTCAGCACTGAGTCTGCCGGGCCCGTTCTCAGGCTGCATAAGTAATTAAAGGCAAAAGCTCTTCACAGAAACCCCTCCCCTCTCTTTCCTACAGTGGCAAGCTGCTATATAAATAAGGCAAAAATCAATCAACGGAAATTCTCAGTGCAGACGTTTTTACAAGATTCCCAGTTCTGACCAGGTGGATAATAAAACAAATGACTTCTAATATGATGTTTTGGTCAGAATCAGGTATTTCAAAGACCCTCACTCACCAGCCTTCCACAACATCTCTTCCTGCCACCAGCATCCTCCCACATCAAGTCTTGACAATCCCAGGGTATGTCTACACTACGGAATAAGGTCGAATTTATAGAAGTCATTTTTTTAGAAATCGGTTTTATATATTCGAGTGTGTGTGTCCCCACAGAAAATGCTCTAAGTGCATTAAGTGCATTAACTCGGTGGAGCGCTTCCACAGTACCGAGGCTAGAGTTGACTTCCAGAGTGTTGCACTGTGGGTAGCTATCCCACAGTTCCCGCAGTCTCTGCGGCCCATTGGAATTCTGGGTTGAGATCCCAATGCCTGATGGGGCTAAAACAGTGTCGCGGGTGGTTCTGGGTACATATTGTCAGGCCCCCGTTCCCTCCCTCCCTCCTTGAAAGCAAGGGCAGACAATCGTTTCACGCCTTTTTTCCTGAGTTACCTATGCAGACGCCATACCACAGCAAGCATGGAGCCCGCTCACCCTATGTCTCCTGGGTGCTGGCAGACGTGGTACGGCTTTGCTACACAGTAGCAGCAACCCCTTGCCTTGTGGCAGCAGACGGTACAGTACGACTGGTAGCCGTCATCGTCATGTCTGAGATGCTCCTGGCCACGTCGGCTGGGAGCGCCTGGGCAGACATGGGCGCAGGGACTAAATTTGGAGTGACTTGACCAGGTCATTCTCTTTAGTCCTGCAGTCAGTCCTATTGAACCGTTTTATGGTGAGCAGGCAGGCAATACGGATTGCTAGCAGTCGTACTGTATCATTTTCTGCCAGGCAGGCAAGAGATGAGGATGGCTAGCAGTCGTACTGTACCATCTTCTGCCGAGCAGCCATGAGATGTGGATGGCATGCAGTCCTTCTGCACCGTCTGCTGCCAGCCAAAGATGTAAAAGATAAATGGAGTGGATCAAAACAAGAAATAGACCAGATTTGTTTTGTACTCATTTGCTTCCCCCCCATCCCCTGTCTAGGGGACTCATTCCTCTAGGTCACTCACAGAGAAGGTGCAGCGAGGTAAATCTAGCCATGTATCAATCAGAGGCCAGGCTAACCTCCTTGTTCCAATAAGAACGATAACTTAGGTGCACCATTTCTTATTGGAACCCTCCGTGAAGTCCTGCCTGAAATACTCCTTGATGTAAAGGCACCCCCTTTGTTGATTTTAGCTCCATGAAGCCAACCCTGTAAGCCGTGTCATCAGTCGCCCCTCCCTCCGTCAGAGCAACGGCAGACAATCGTTCCGCACCTTTTTTCTGTGCGGACATCATACCAAGGCAAGCATGGAGGCTGCTCAGCTCACTTTGGCAATTAGGAGCACATTAAACAGCACACGCATTATCCAGCAGTATATGCAGCACCGGAACCTGGCAAAGCAATGCCTGGCAAGGAGGCGATGTCAGCGCGGTCACGTGAGTGATCAGGACATGGACACAGATTTCTCTGAAAGCATGGGCCCTGCCAATGAATGCATCATGGTGCTAATGGGGCAGGTTCATGCTGTGGAACGCCAATTCTGGGCTCAGGAAACAAGCACAGACTGGTGGGCCGCATAGTGTTGCAGGTCTGGGACGATTCCCAGTGGCTGCGAAACTTTCGCATGCGTAAGGGCACTTTCATGGAACTTTGTGACTTGCTGTCCCCTGCCCTGAGGCGCATGAATACCAAGATGAGAGCAGCCCTCACAGTTGAGAAGCGAGTGGCGATAGCCCTGTGGAAGCTTGCAACGCCAGACAGCTACCGGTCAGTTGGGAATCAATTTGGAGTGGGCAAATCTACTGTGGGGGCTGCTGTGATGCAAGTAGCCCACGCAATCAAAGATCTGCTGATATCAAGGGTAGTGACCCTGGGAAATGTACAGGTCATAGTGGATGGCTTTACTGCAATGGGATTCCCTAACTGTGGTGGGGCCATAGACGGAACCCATATCCCTATCTTGGCACCGGAGCACCAAGCCGCCGAGTACATAAACCGCAAGGGGTAATTTTCGATAGTGCTGCAAGCTCTGGTGGATCACAAGGGACGTTTCACCAACATCAACGTGGGATGGCCGGGAAAGGTGCATGACGCTCGCATCTTCAGGAACTCTGGTCTGTTTCAAAAGCTGCAGGAAGGGACTTTATTCCCATACCAGAAAATAACTGTTGGGGATGTTGAAATGCCTATATGTATCCTTGGGGACCCAGCCTACCCCTTAATGCCATGGCTCATGAAGCCGTACACAGGCAGCCTGGACAGTAGTCAGGAGCTGTTCAACTACAGGCTGAGCAAGTGCAGAATGGTGGTGGAATGTGCATTTGGACGTTTAAAGGCGCGCTGGCGCAGTTTACTGACTCGCTTAGACCTCAGCGAAACCAATATTCCCACTGTTATTACTGCTTGCTGTGTGCTCCACAATATCTGTGAGAGTAAGGGGGAGACGTTTATGGAGGGGTGAGAGGTTGAGGCAAATCGCCTGGCTGCTGGTTATGCACAGCCAGACACCAGGGCGGTTAGAAGAGCACAGGAGGGCGCGGTACGCATCAGAGAAGCTTTGAAAACCAGTTTCATGACTGGCCAGGCTACCGTGTGAAAGTTCTGTTTGTTTCTCCTTGATGAAACCTCCCGCCCCTTGGTTCACTCTACTTCCCTATAAGCTAACCACCCGCCCCTCCTCCCTTCAATCACCGCTTGCAGAGGCAATAAAGTCATTGGTGCTTCACATTCATGCATTCTTTATTCATTCATCACACAAATAGGGGGATGACTACCAAGGTAGCCCAGGAGGGGTGATGGAGGAGGGAAGGAAAATGCCACACAGCACTTTAAGCACAGCACTTTAAAAGTTTACCAACTTTAAAATTTATTGAATGACAGCCTTCTTTTTTTTGGGCAATCCTCTGTGGTGGAGTGGCTGGTTGGCCGGAGGCCCCCCCACCGCGTTCTTGGGCGTCTGGGTGTGGAGGCTATGGAACTTGGGGAGGAGGGCGACTGGTTACACAGGGGCTGTAGTGGCAGTCTGTGCTCCAGCTGCCTTTGCTGCAGCTCAACCATACACTGGAGCATACTGGTTTGGTCCTCCAGCAGCCTCAGCATTGAATCCTGCCTCCTCTCATCACGCTGCCGCCACATTTGAGCTTCAGCCCTCTCTTCAGCCCGCCACTTACTCTCTTCAGCCCGCCACTTACTCTCTTCAGCCCGCCACCTCTCCTCCCGGTCATTTTGTGCTTTCCTGCACTCTGACATTATTTGCCTCCACGCATTCGTCTGTGCTCTGTCAGTGTGGGAGGACAGCATGAGCTCGGAGAACATTTCATCGCGAGTGCGTTTTTTTTTCTTTCTAAGCTTCATTAGCCTCTGGGAAGGAGAAGATCCTGTGATCATTTAAACACATGCAGCTGGTGGAGAAAAAAAAAGGGACAGCGGTATTTAAAAAGACACATTTTATAAAACAGTGGCTACACTCTTTCAGGGTAATCCTTGCTGTTAACATTACATACATAGCACATGTGCTTTCGTTACAAGGTCGCATTTTGCCTCCCCCCACTGCGTGGCTACCCCCTCAACCTTCCCCCCTCCCTGTGGCTAACAGCGGGGAACATTTCTGTTTAACCACAGGCAAACAGCCCAGCAGGAATGGGCTCCTCTGAGTGTCCCCTGAAGAAAAACACTCTATTTCAACCAGGTGACCATGAATTATATCTCAATCTCCTGAGGATAACACAGAGAGATAAAGAACAGATGTTTGAACGCCAGCAAACATACACTGCAATGCTTTGTTCTACAATGATTCCCGAGTACGTGTTACTGGCCTGGAGTGGTAAAGTGTCCTACCATGAAGGACACAATAAGGCTGCCCTCCCCAGAAACCTTTTGCAAAGGCTTTAGGAGTACATCTAGGAGAACCGCGAATGCCAGGGCAAAGTAATCCTTTCACATGCTTGCTTTTAAACCATGTATAGTATTTTAAAAGGTACACTCACCAGAGGTCCCTTCTCCGCCTGCTGGGTCCAGAAGGCAGCCTTGGGTGGGTTCGGGGGGTACTGGCTCCAGGTCCAGGGTGAGAAACAGTTCCTGGCTGTCGGGAAAACCGGTTTCTCCACTTGCTTGCTGTGAGCTATCTACAACCTCATCATCATCATCATCTTCTTCGTCCCCAAAACCTGCTTCCATATTGCCTCCATCTCCATTGAAGGAATCAAACAACACGGCTGGGGTAGTGGTGGCTGAACCCCCTAAAATGGCATGCAGCTCATCATAGAAGCGGCATGTTTGGGGCTCTGACCCGGAGCGGCCGTTCGCCTCGCTGGTTTTCTGGTAGGCTTGCCTCAGCTCCTTCAGTTTCACGTGGCACTGCTTCGGGTCCCTGTTATGGCCTCTGTCCTTCATGCCCTGGGAGATTTTGACAAAGGTTTTGGCATTTCGAAAACTGGAACGGAGTTCTGATAGCATGGATTCCTCTCCCCATACAGCGATCAGATCCTGTACCTCCCGTTCGGTCCATGCTGGAGCTCTTTTGCGATTCTGGGACTCCATCATGGTCACCTCTGCTGATGAGCTCTGCATGGTCACCTGCAGCTTGCCACGCTGGCCAAACAGGAAATGAGATTCAAAAGTTTGCGGTTCTTTTCCTGTCTACCTGGCCAGTGCATCAGAGTTGAGAGTGCTGTCCAGAGCGGTCACAATGGAGCACTCTGGGATAGCTCCTGGAGGCCAATACCATCGAATTGTGTCCACAGTACCTCCAAATTCGAGCCAGCAAGGTCGATTTAAGGGCTAATCCACTTGTCAGGGGTGGAGTACGGAAATCGATTTTAAGAGCCCTTTAAGTCGAAATAAAGGGCTTCATCGTGTGGACGGGTGCAGGTTTACATCGATTTAATGCTGCTAAATACGACCTAAAGTCCTAGTGTAGACCAGGGCCCAGTTGTTCTTGAGGAAGGTTGTAGTGCAGTGGCCTGTTATCCTTCTCCCCTCGCTCCCTCACTTCCACCACCAACCAGATAGGTGCTCTCTTTCAGTGTTTCTAGAAAGCCAGCTAGCAGGTCCATTATCAAGAACCACGCTCTGGGGTGACAATGAGGTCTGCTTCCCCTTCTGGTTATTTTGGAGGCATTGACTGATGGACCCATCTCCCCCCATTTTTCCTTTACAGTATTGTCAGTCACAGGCATTCATAAACCATGAGCCTGCCCTCACCTCCCCTGCCCCCAAATATAATGAGATCAGTTTAAAAATCATGATTTTTTAAATGTGGAGAAAATCTGTGAGGTTTTTTTTTGATTGGTGATACTGTATGCAGTGCCTGCTTTTGATGTGATGAGCCAGATTTTCATACATTTGTGAACATCTGACTTATAACATGTAAAGGGCCATGTGCACACATGAACACATAGTCTGTGCATACATATTGGGATTTTGCACTTAAATTAACCATATACATATATGCGTAACTGTGTGCTCTTAACACAGCAGACCTGTCCCAATGTGGCATTATGTATCTCCAGACACTAATATTCTAATTGTATGCTCAATGTGCATTTTAGTTTGAGTTTAAAGTGCATATTTATTTCTCCAAATGTTGGATAAAGAATTAAACTTTCAGTAATGTACAGCTACATAAATTAGTCCCATGTTTTTATCCATTCTATAGTTCGTTGATAGGGAAGGTTATTTACCAATGTTTGGAAATCAGACGGGGTGAGAAGGGAGAACCTTTAAATTTTCCAGGTTTATATCTAAGCACCAGATGGAAACAATTCTAAAACAAAAGAATGAAATCTGGTAGGACATTCTGGAGATCTCTTAAGTTTAGCAGCTCATCACTGGCGCAAAGGCCAATTTTCCATAAGACTGATTTCAATTGCAGAAAAAAAAAGAGAAAAGGCCAAGTGATGTACTAGCTTAATCCATAAAGCACTAAAACGTGGAGTTAAATGGAAATTTTGCTTTCTGCAGGTCACACTGTACAATTAACTCATTTTACATGTTTGACTCAACTGTTAATGTCTGCTGCTAATATAAATGCCTGTGGTTTTTAAAGAGAAAAAGCTTCAGCACTTCAAGGG
The DNA here is from genome assembly GCF_965140295.1 of Lepidochelys olivacea. Classification (NCBI taxonomy): domain Eukaryota; kingdom Metazoa; phylum Chordata; order Testudines; family Cheloniidae; genus Lepidochelys; species Lepidochelys olivacea. The sequence goes on from NC_140411.1 coordinate 177,181,356, forward strand.
AGACAAGCAAAAGATGATACATCGTTACTGATTATAGTACTTACGAAAGTTTACAGAAACTGTATTTATAACCCTAATAGTTTTTCTTTGACATCAGACCCTTCAAACCAGACTACTTAAAAGCTTCATACATTTCACTGCAAAAAAAAGGCTAGTATTGAAACAAATACATGATATCCCATATCTGCCCACGTATCTTTCAAAATAGATTGCTATACTAATCAGTGAACAAAAACCAAAAAGGCTTTCAAAGCCTGCCAGTAACGATGTGATGAATTCCTTCTGAGATGCAAGGTGGTAGAGCTGGTAGATTGCTAAGTAGTGAGTCTCAAAGATTATTCTCCTTTTAGCTTTCGAAATAAATAAATACAAATAGTTTCCTGAACCAATCTGAAAATTTACAATTGTTTCATAACAGAGGAAAGATGATCTTGTGGTTAAAGCATTTGATTGGACCTCAGGAGATTTGAATTCAATAGATTTCCTGTGTGATTTTGGGCAAGCCATTTAATCTCATTGTGCCTCAATTCCCCACTTATAAAATAGGAAGAAGAATACTTTGTTTGTCTTCACTGTGAAAGTTCAGTGGGGCAGGAACTGTCTCCTGCTGTGTGTACATATAGCATCAAAGACACTGGAGTCCTGATCTCAGTTAGGACCTATAAGTGCTGGTGTAACACAAATAATAGTAATCAGCTGGAGTCATGCATTGCATGTCTGACTAGCATAGGACACAAATTAAATCTGACCTAAAAAACTTCACTGAAATAGGTACTGAATAGAGCCATTTGAAGATTTTTCTTGTTGTTGAAAAAATTATCTTTTTTGAAAACTTTTTTTCCATAAATTGTCTATATTGTTAGAAAATCATAGCAAATCGCATTTTTTAATTCAAAAAGGTTTATCAAAAAACTTGTCAAAAACATCACCAAAGTGATTATCAAAATTATTTCCTGAATGAAAAATTTTGAGAACCATTTTGATACAATTTGAGATAAAATGTAAAACAGATATTTTAAAAAGACTTTTAAATAGCAATATAGGTGTGTTTTGAACCCTTCAAAATATAAACAACTTCAAATTCCCCTCCCCTCCCCCCCAAAAAATGATTTTCATCTTTCAACCAACCAATAAATTTAGGTTGGAAACTGGAAAAATGTTTCTAACAATCAGAGTGAGGTTCTGGAACAGCTTCCCCATAGGAGTCAGGGGGGCAAACAACATAATTAGTTTTAAGATGGAGCTTGATAAACATGAATGGGATTGCATGATGGGGTTGCCTACAATAGCAGGAGACTGAACTCCATGGGTATGTTTACACTGCAATTAAAAACCCAATACTGGCCCATGCCAGCTGACTCAGGCTCTCAAGGTTCGGGCTAAGGGGCTGTTTATTTGCAGTGTAGACATTCGGGTGAGGTGCCAGGGTCCCAAAACTCAGGCTGCAGTTCGAACCCAAATGTCTACACTGCAATTAAACAGTTCTTTAGCCCAAGTCTCATGAGCACAAGTCAACTGGCATGGGTCAGTCACAGGTATCTAATTGCAGTCCAGACATACCCTATGACCCATGAGGTGGCTTCTAGTTCTAGATGCCTAATACTGAACTACATTTTCACTTCTACAAATGATGACTTCAAGTCAAGGATAAGCTACACTGGTTGTGTAGTTTGTGCTGCCAAACCTTGAATATAGTTTGTGCTGTCAAACCTTGAATGTAGTCATTCTACATTCTCGTGTAACTCAAGTAGTGCCCTCCCAAAAGGCACAAAATGAAAAGTGAAAGCTATGGGACACTGAATCAAAAAGAGGGCAAAGGGCCATGAGGGAATGAACAAAATGGGGGGAGGCACAGCAGGTTCAGTGAATGACCATCTCCTCTTAGGAATTTTCACATTTGCGTTGGCTTTCAAGGCTGGTTCAAGCAGAAAATAGTTAAATGGAGCATGGACCTGAAATGGTCAGTTTTTGTGTACTCATTACTGTGCAAGCTGCATGACCTTTCCCCAGTGACAGACATAAGTAATAGTTATAGTTGTCATATTTTGACACATTTTCTCATCCTTCTTTTCAAGCAAAAATAATCTTGCTCTTTTGAACTCTCTCATTCCCCTGAACTATTGTTGCAAAGAAAAAAAGAGACTGTATTTACATATTGGTCCAAGAAGAGAAAGGCTGTAATTAGAGCTGGGTAAACACAGCAAGATAATTTCAACAAATACCCATTTGAATGTTAAAATTAATTTGATGCGACTGCATTAGTACCTTTTGTGTTCATTTTCTGCAAATATTGTGGCCAAGAGTTTACTGGCAGGAAGGTTTGCAAAACACCTAGTTTTAAGCAAATACTGCAGAATGGTCACAAAGTGAATGTTTAATTTGAAATCATAAGTATTCATACCAAAAGCCTGATTTTATGAGTTATATGTATCCAATATCCTGTGACTCATGTCCACTCAAAAACAGCTTAAGCTTCAAGTACTGTAAGCCACTCATGAGAAAGCTGCAGGTCAAGAATTATTCACAGAAGTTGTCTGGCAAAAACTTTCAAGCAATAAAAACTTTTAAGAAAATTGTGACAATTTTCAGAGACAGGAATTTTCAGAGACAGGAAATCAAGGCAACATTTTTCAAATAAATTATTGGTTATGAATTATGGGACCAACTTTTGCTGATATGTGGTAGAGTACAAGTTCCCCAGAACTAAACTTATTTTAAAAACTACCAGTTTTGGGTTGGATACCAAAATAATGCAACCCCACATATTTACAATAAGTGTATGTACATGGGGAGATGTGGGAGAAGTAATAAGTTAGTTACAATAAGGGCCAGATTCTGCAGCCTTTATTGAGCTGACTAGTACTTATTCATGCAAGTGGTCCTATTGAAGTAAAGGAGATTACTCATGTGAGTAAATACTATTCAGTGTGAAGGCAGGCTACAGAACTGGCCCTTAAAGAAATAAGTTAATTTCTCCAGTTTTGTGTTTGTTTGTTTATGTTTAAATCATGTATTTCACCAGAAGTTCATGTGGAAGAGAAGTTTGGCATGGGAAGGTCACATATATAAACATACACGGTACTTTAATACACCTCCCTTGTGTCTGCAGTATCAGTACCTTGTTTTATTACTAGGTACTGTATGTTTCACAGACTGAAACTATGTAGAAACATACTTAAAAAAAGAAAAAGGAAAGGAAAGGAAAAAACATGAACACAGCATTTGCTGTCAAAAACCCTTTCGAACATCTGGTTAAAACTACTGGCTGAAACATGACGAGTCATGTTCCAGTATAGCACTGAAGAGGCAACCAGCAAAATTAAAAAAGGTACAACCTTCAATTTCCTTTATAAAAACAATGACTGCTTTAAAATAAAGGGCAAATAGGGGAGATGAGCCAACGGCACAAAAATCCAGACCTAAGTTTGGTATAATTCTCCTGCAAAAGTTCAGGGATATGTTTGGATCCAGGCTTTTGGTCCACCCAAGTGTAGAAATGGACTTTAGCTGTGGCATTTGGATCTGGATTCTGAACACTCACAAAATTCAGTAGCATTTGTATCTGTGGTTCTCTCTAGCTATAGTGATGGCCACTTTTAATAGAATAATAATAGTTATTTATATTCTAAAAGTGCTTCTTACATTCAAGGTGCTTTGAACACATTATCCTTAGTGACAGCTATCTCTAGCCATTATGAAACAATAGCTTGAAGAGATTTCAATTGCCCCATTCACCTCAAAGGGATTTTAACTCTGCTGTCCAATGATAATCATTTGAATGTGAAAATTATTAATTTCATTGTTGAAAAAAGCAAACAGGAAAGGAGGATGCTTTTAATATTTAAACAACCTAGCTGAGTGGAATCTCATTTTGGCATCACAAGTGGGTGGAGCTTGGGGTTTGGTCAGGTGTCGCTCAGAACAGTACCACCATTTAATTATTTTTATTTTAACCCATGTCCTTGATAAATTAAATAAAAACAGAATTTTTTAAACCTGTTGAAATATTTACATCTCACAGCAGAAGTGGTCTACTGATTTCTAACTCCTTCAAGGAAATATTTATTTTACCCGTAAAATATTACAATGGATTTTTTTCCACGCTTTAAAAATTTCCCTTTACATCACGAGTGATTTAGCAGGGGAACAGTTATGTGGGGAGGAAGATGGGAGGAGATTCAGGATTAATAAGTAAGTGAATTCGATGTTGCACAGGTACGTAAGATACACCTAGCCTGTGTGTAAGAAACAATACAGAGAGCTACAACAAATTCTGGCAGTCACAAAAAAGCAAGTTGATCAGTTTCTGCAGTGCCCTGAAGATATTTAACCACTAGTAGAGTTTCTCTCTGGAATGTACATTTCCTCCTCTTTATTTATTACAACTTATATTCTTTCTAATGGTTACTTTTTATTAACTAGTTGTAATAGAAGTTTTGACATTGACTTCAATGGGATCAGGATTTCACCTAGAGCTCTAGCTATATGATTGGGAACCCCGAAAGGTCATCCCAAGGAATTTAGACATGTCAATTACAAAGGCATTTTTTCCTAATTTGTCTATCAAAAAACAATAATCTATAGGAGTCTGTCATAAAGCTGATTGTCCCAATTTAGCAGGGACAGAAATGCTTACAAAGCCATAAAAGGACTCCTGTTCCTTTGGTTTTGAGGGATATCGTATGGGAAAATATTGATGGGTGAATAAACTTTGCACAAAATTCCCCTGATATCGTTCAAGAATGGAAGAGTGATGATTAGGCAGGGGAAATGGAGATAGGTTCATAACTGTTTGGGTAGACACACTGCAGGAGGACCTTCTGTCTCAGTCTTTTTAAGCTATTGTGAGCTGATTTAAGCTATTGGGTATTATTTGGTATTAGACTAATAAGTGTTTAGATACAAAAAGCTATTTTTCATAGTTTTCACTGTATATAAAATTGCTTATTCTGATAGTTTTAATACATTATCTAAACCCTCAGCATGAAGAAGTTTCAGGAAGAAGCTTGATTTTATTGGTTTAGGAGGTCTTCTATTTTTCCATGTGCTTTTATAAAAATAAAGTACCTAGATGTATCAATAGACACTTTGAATGAAATCTAAACAAAATAGAAGAACAAACTACTGATTTTTCATATTAAATTGTTTAGTTTAGAAAAGAATTTGAGAAAGCAGAAAGTTCCAATGCTACTGGGATGACAAGGATTTGGGTTTGGCTAGCACCAGCCAATAGGGGTACATGGCTCTTAGGGGTTCCAAAAATGCAGCACAGTACCTCAAAAGTTATAACTCAGAAGGTAAATTATATTTTACTTTGTTCTCTTGAATTCATAAATGTATTACACTTAAACCCCCCCCCCACATTTTCCCTATCAATTTTACCCTAATGCAACTCCATCAGTTTCAATGTTGTTACTCTTAATTTAGCTGGTGTGGATGATGGAGGAATCACCTATTGGCAGAAGTGATATAGTTTATGCTTTTAACAGGAGAAGACTTAATATATTATTATTTGTATTGTAGCAGCACCTAGAGTGCCTACTCATGGACCAGAACCCCACTGTGATAAGTGCTGGGCAACCACATGTAAGGGGACTGTTGCCCCCTTACTAACATTCAGTGGGGGTGTTTTGGTTGGCTAGCTCCCAGTACTAAAAGGGGAAGGGTCGATGGGAAATCAGGACCCTGAGACTGACAGTCCCCAGGAACAATGGGGAAAGGCCAATGCTCCAGGTCAGCCTGATTGACAGGGAGGGCTAATCAGGAAGTCCGGAGGCCAGACGGAGTCCCGTCCTCCATGTGAGGTGGAATTGCCTGGGTCAGACAGAGTGGGGCCGAGCTAAGGAGAAAGAAGAGGCCCAAGCTGATCTGGGGAGCAGAGGCTTGCCAGATCCAGAGGGACCAGAAAAGCAGCCCAGGAAGCAGGTCAGAGTTGGGAGCAGTCAAAGAAGCAGCCCAGGGAGAGCAGATCTTGTGCTGGGAGCATAGCTGCAGCCACAGAGCCAGGTGTTGTGAGCAACTGAGGCTGGCCAAGGGGGGACCCTGGGCAAAGGGCCCAGCGCAGAAAGACACCTCCAGCCAAGGGTCCTTGAAGGCCAGACTGGGAGGGGGATCTTTACCCGACGGGTGGCTGACGCTGGGAAGAAGGGTCCCACCACCCAGAGGTGTGTGGCCACCACCATTCCACGTGTCCAACCCACAGCATCCCTGCAGCACAGCCAGGACCTGAGAAGGAGACCTGGGACCTACAATGAACAGACTGTGAAGTGCCCTGATGTCCGGAGACACTGTTTGTAATGTTCCCTTGCCACAGAGCAGGGTGATGTGTTTTCCTTTAACCTTGCCCATTTTTTCTTATTCTTTTTTTTAAAATTAATTGTTAATTAAACAACTTGTATTTGCTTTAAATTGTATGAAATGACCAGTGGGTCAGGGAAGTTCTTAGTGCAGAGCGAGTACCCTGGAGTGGGGACACCCTAGCCCCTGTCCTAGGTGACCACAGCAGGGTTGGGGGTTGAGCTCCCCAGGAATCCTGGGCCCAGCCTTGTCGGGGTTACAAGGACTCTGCCAGACAGGAGAGTGGAAGGGGAGTCCTCAAGGGCAGGGAGGCCTCTGGGTAAAGGAAATGGGAGCGAGGACTCAGATCCTTTCGCTAGACCACTTCACCGGGGTAGTGCAGAAGCCAGGAAATAGCGGGACCATTCCCCCGCTTACACACACAAAGCAAACAGACTGTCCCCTGCCACAAAGAGCTTACTATAGTAGCACTGTTGATGTGCTAGGTGCTTTCAGACAGACAACAATGGACAGTTCTTGCTCCGAGTGACTCCACTGAAGGACACAGTTATGTTAGGCCTGAGGTTAAGCCAGTGTTTCCCAAATTGTGGAGTGTGCCCTCTTGAGGAACCATGATGGACAAGTAGCTGGGTAGAAGGGTATGGACAGATGTCTCAATTGTTCTCCACATTCTCAGCTTTCCGCACAAGAAATCTATAGCTGTTCTGGTTGCAAAGGAAAACCTTCAAAATAGAAAACAAGTGTACATGACACAGAGGAGTCTGCCTCAGTTTATGGACAGCCTGAACTTGAAGAGGAAAACTGCCCCCTTCACTTAAACAAACTCAGCTGCAAATGATGATGCTTCAAATGTCAACACCTTGTTAACTATTTCACTGCTCAAACTCCATAAGAAAAGAGAGGAAGTAACACATTATGAAGCTGTTCATAAGCCTATCCCAGTGCCAAGGGACTAACTGGTATGGCACAGAAGATGTACAAATTAAGATAGGTGGGAGGCCTTTAACACATGGTGGGTGGGGTACAAATTGTTTTATGTTTCATTTTTCTGGAGAGAGGCTCAGGTTTCAAGTGACTAGGAAACACAGTCTCAGAGGAATGAGAACAACAATGAACAGTTTAGAGCATGCTTAATTCTCCAGTTGATCTTCGTTGATACTAGTTGTGTTAAAAGAACAAATAAAGAAAATTTCAAGGCTCACTCATTTTCAATTAGACCCTCAGTGTGCCAGGTAAAGTGGATGACAGTTTTAAAAATAGAGTTATAAGCCACCTAAATTCTCTTATATGGCTTCAACTAGTATTGTTACTCTAATAACTCACAAATCTCCCTCCCCACTGTCCTATCGTAATCTCTCTGTAACAGTATCACGTGGAAGTCTTGCAGTATACTAGACTCAACATAGCTACGACAGAATTACTTTCTTTCCTACTAAGTCCTCCCTCTTTCTCTGTCACTGTCAACAATGAATAAGAGCTAGGTATTTAATATTATACTCTCTGCCATGCTTAGATTCCTACCATTGTGCTGTCTCTCAACAATGAGGGGAATCTTCCTCTTTCTCAGGACCTCCAGCTAGCAAGTGATAGATCTGAAGTCCTCCCACTAATCAGCCCTATTTCCTCCTTCCTACCCCAGACTCCTCTCCTGAATTGACATTTCCAGCACTTGCTTCTGAGACTGACCATACCATTGGCAAGTGACAGCATGAAATTGACCTGATTCTTTTTAATTTCACTGCGAACTACAGCTGGTTGGAAATGGATTTTGTTTTTGCCCACAGAAAATTTCAGCGAAATTAAAAACAAAATTTCTTCAAAAATTTCCAGAGAATTTCAACTTTTTGGCAAAGAATCGAAAGTTGAAAATTTTCATTTGAAAACCAAAAAATTCAGACTTGGAAGTGCAGTCACAGTACCTCCTGGAAGCCTTAGTTCCAGGGCCTTATACCTCCATTCTCCTCCCTGGTTGAACTCCAAATCCCATGATGTACCATGGTCTCCCTTCGTGTTGAGGCACCACATGGGAGTCCCACAGTTACAGAGCTTCATGGAAAGATGTTAAAGGCTGGTAAAATTCTCCAACTGAGAAGGTAATTGAACTACTAGATTGTTCATGTTCTGGATGTATATGTGAGATATATATTTTTGCCCCAGATTTTTTTTTTAAAGCTTAAGTTTAGGCACCCAAGCGCCATATTTTGGCACCAAGCCCTGGCTTTATTTTCAAAACTGCTAAGCACCAGTGGCTCCTATTGACTACAATGGGTAATGCTGGGTGTTCAGCACTTTTGAAAATCAGGCCACTTATTTAAGTACAAAAATATGGACTTACCTACCCATTTAAAAATGTTTTTTAAGGTTATTTTCACAACCACATGGGCTAGAAACATTTTTTTTTAAATGAGATCTTAGATTTTGGACCTCAGTTCTTCAGCCAGTGGTCAGTTCCATGGCAAATTCTGAACTGATACATTAGCAAAGGATTCTCACTTTATCCAAAGATTTTTCAGGCCTCTCTAAACACTTAATACACTCTCCTTCTATTTCCTCTAGAAAGGAACTCCTGAGCTCTGCATGAAGGGAGATTTAGGTTAGATATTTTGAAACATGTTCTAACTATATGAGTAGTTAAATTCCAGAATAGCCTTTCAAGGGAGGCTGTGGAATTCCCAACATTGGAGTTTTTAAGAACAGGTTGGACAAAACACCAGTCAGGGATAGTTTAGGTTTATTTGGTCCTGCCTCACTGCAGGGGGTTGAACTTGCTGGCCTCTTGAGGTTACTTTCAAGTCTACCTTTTTATTGTTCTATGATACTTCTGTTTGACTAGATACACAGTTCAAAACTGACCAATGGTTAATTGCCCCAGTTCTAAAATATGCTTAGGATTAACATTTTGGTTTCGCTGGAGATTCTGAGAAAGCGTTGATATTGAAAAGACCTTTTTTGTCCAAGCCTCACTCCCTGGAAACAGATGTTATTTCATAAAGCTGCCACTACTGCCAAATGATTGACCTTGCCTGACTGGAAATTGCTTTCCCTTTCCAGTATTGATCAATGCCTATGCCCATTTAAATTGCCTATGCATATCTAACCTCCCACACCACACACATTGCACTATAGGAAGCAAGTGAGAAAACACACATCCAGAGTGATTAAATCCCTAATTGGAATGTTCTGAAGAAAAATTCACAGTGGGCAAGATCCTCAACTAGTATAAATTGTTATAGCTGCATTAAAGTCAACGGGGCTATGCAGATTTACACCAGCTGAAGACCTGGTCCAATAAGTTTCACACAAATGAGAAATTTAGATTATTTCAGTTATAGTTACAGTGACACAATGTGATCATCTGTATCCCCAAATGTGATTTACGTGCTTGACTTAATTTCAGCCCTTTCATCTAGGGAAAGAAGGAGGTGCCTTTTCTAATAGTTACCTAACTGCTTGTGAAACAGCAGTGCCAGAGGGGGTATCTGTCATGTTTCTGAGGTTTGCCGCATCTGCCCCCTTTCTGATCTCTGAGTGCTCACGTCCCCCATCTAAAACGTATGAGTAGTTAAATGGCAAAGTCTGGTGATGCAGAAGTATCTGAAGTATTGATTGGTTTTGATCCCTCTTTGCCTTCCCTATGTTGGGGTGGAATCTCATGACATGTCCACTCTCAGACCAGAACCCAAGAATGCTACACCATGGGTACCGACTGCCTATTGCCCTGGCTGGGTTTCAAGCATGTGCATTTCTTCATTTGAGAATCTCTGCCCAGTGATATTGACCAACAGCCTTCTTGAAACCAAACGTATGAATATAGCCGTTGGAATAAAGCACAAGAGAAAAAGGGTTTTTAAAATCGCAAAGAGCTTAGAAACAAATTTAGTCTCATGTAAATCTCACACTTTATTACAAGCTAACCTAGATAGGCTTTTCTCTTCAGTTATAGAGGCAGAACAGAACTAATTTACAGGAGGATTTAAGCTGGCAAAAAGAATGTAACTGTGAGAGTCTCAATCTGCTTCTCTCAGTCAGACCCGCCCTAGTTCAAACTGGTTTAGGTGCTCATCACAAGAGCATGCTGGGACACTAAGGCTACTTGCTGGGACATTGTCACTTAACAATCCATCAGTTTCAGCTGGTAGGTGACTGTTCCAAAGGACCTCTCTCTCTTTCCCTATGTGAAAGGTCTGAAACAATCTTCTCCCATCTTCGAAGCTAAGCACATAAAATCACATTTTGAGATACAGATGAAAATCTACACGTAGTACAGATATTTCATTACAGTTACTATGGTTACCATTAATAATTCAGCTTTTACCCATAATTATCTAACATATCACAATTATTCCAACCACAGGGAAATATTTTGGTATCTCAGGCACACTGTGTGGTAAAGCAAGTGTGGGAAAATGCTGACTTGTTAAGTGGTGACTATTGTACCGTGTAGGACATGTAATGAGTTCAACTGTCCACTAAAGAGGCCTCATTACGATATTTTATAAAATAATGCTACGTTTTATTTTGTTGCATACTATGTTTTATAGCTCTCTTCTCTTATTGATCTACTTGATTACTGAATATCATATCCATCACAGATTTTGTTATCTTTGAGCAATTAAAAATATAGTCAATTGTAAAACCAAGCTACATTTAGTACAATTCTCATTCTTACATACCACTGTGTGGACACCGAGGCAATTTTTAATCTAATCAGGGTACGTGACTGTTCAGGAAGTTTTGATAACCGAGGTTGAACTGCACTAGGTCAAAACCAATCAATCAAATGTAAATACTTCAGGTACTCGTGCATCACCAGACTTTTTGCCATTTAACTGCTCATATGTTTTGAATTACCCTTGCACGAACTGCAGCGACAGTGCAGAACTGAGCACACTTTGAATTTTATGAAGCCTTTCATAAGTAAAAATATTATAAGCAGTGGATTGTAATTTATTGTTCTGACGAGGGGTCATGCAACCGATGGTACTGAAATGGATGAATTACAGCACTATCATACATCCTGTATTTTGACAGAGGAGTTGTTTTTATGAAAAACACATTTCTGTCATTAGAAGTGGAACAAAAACAGATTTACGGTATCATGGAGTTTTATTGGAAAAATGTGAAAACAACAGTTTTACAATGTGCTTAGTTTGTGGTCTAGTATATTCCTAAGGGTTATTACAATCCAGCAGAGCATACATTCTCATTCCATAGGCCAATGGTATTAAAAGCAACAACTGGGGGGCACTTTCTGAAAGTAGTCACTGTCCCAGTTACAGTCTTTCATCAATAGAGGTTCTGGTAATCTACTTATTGTAACCACTAGTTTGTTTTTCTTGCAAGGCTTCACCTCCCAACAGATACAGTGCTTCAATGAATGCCAAAGTAGCTCCATCACCTTAAGATCAAGGGATCTACAGCTTTTCAACAGTTGCTGTGATAGACAAGCAAACTGCACAGACATCAAGCTGTGCAGAACCACAGTGAGTGTGGTGTTTGGAATGCAGTATTTGTAATAGCCCATCACTAACTCACATCACATAGGGGTTCTTTTGTGCTCAAGAAAGTTGCTTGACTGACAATTTCAGAACACAGAGTTCTCTATATGGGCCTGATCCATTGCTCAGTGAAGTGTATGTGAGCTGCTTGTTGCATAGCACTTTTAGGTGTCTAAGCATGGTTTTAGGAGCCTAACTTTTAAAAACCCCACCTGGGGTGCCTAAACTGCTTAGTGGTCTAACTCTGATCCTATTGAAGTCAGTGGTAAAATTTTCACCGACCTTAATGGGACCAACAGTCAGGCTCCACTAAGCAATTTTGAAAATCTAACGCTCGTGTTTGGAAATCTTAGCGAAGAGTATCCACTGGTGGAAGGTGTGCTAGAAGGTCATTAACTGAGAGTCATGGGGCACATAAACAAAAACTGGATTGCATCTTCAGTCAAACGATAATTTGACTAGTTGTCCATGTGTATTTTACAGTGCATTAACTAAACAATTTACACAAAACTAGAATAGAATGAACATTCTGGAAAAACTGCTTCCTAACCAGGATCTTCAGAGAGCTAACTGATTTGACCATGGCTTTAGAAAATAGGTACTGTGTTTATAGAAGTTTAGCATAACTTCACATTCATAAAGATCACATTCATAAACCAGATCCCAGTCTCTCTTACTATGTTATGATCTTATGAGTTTGGTGCAATACAGTTCTGGGTGTACCCTGTCAAAAAGCACAGTCATCACAAAATTGCCTATTCTATTCAATTTACTACCCTTTGATTATAATCACCCTTTGTAAAAATAAAGTTGAGTATGTACTGAGACTTGCAAGGAAAATGTCCAAGGCCTGATTTAGTTGCATCTTCTTAATGCAAGATTGTCTACCATAAAAGACTTCAGAGTATGTGTTTCAATCTACAGTGCTTGTTTTCTCCCTGAAAACATACAGCATGATAAAAACTACTGATATTAACTAACAATGCACTGTTAGCCTGAGCACAAGGCTTTATATTGCATTCAATATGGACCAAACTTGATGGGTCACTCACTGAGTGACTTGAGCCTTTTCAAATACCTTACAGCAAAATCTTCCAGGCAGCCATTCAAGTCACAGAAACCTGTAGAATTCCTGCCTATCTTGTTTCTGATATCTTGAATTTGACATTAAGTTTTCTGTATTTCTTATCCAGGCATTTAAAAAAGGAAGTGTACACACAATCTCAGGAGCAGCACAAATCCTAATGAGAGATAACAGAATCATAGGTAATGGAGAGAACTCTAGTTAGCATTCTGAAAGGGTGTAGGCAAGTAGAATTAGAGGTGCTTCCTTTTTGAGTTAATTTCTGTTGTGGTTCTTCCATGTATTCTACTCCTTTGGCTATGTCTGTAATACATATTCATAGATTCTAAGGGACCATTATGATCATCTACTCTGACTTCCCGTATAACACAGGCCACAGAACTTCCACTAAATAATTCCTAGAGCATAGCTTTGTGAAAAACATCCAATCTTGATTTAAAAATGGTCAGTGATGGAGAATCCACCACAACCATTGGTAAATTGTTCCAATGGCTAATTGCTCTCACTGTTAAAAAAAATAAAATCACACCTTATTTCCAGTCTGAATTTATCTAGTTTCAGCTTCCAGTCAAACCTTTGTGTTATTATGTTATACCTGTCTCTGCTATATGGAAAAGCTCATTATTAAATATTTGTTCCCCATGTAGATACCTGCAGACTACAATCAAATTACCTCAGTCTTCTCTTGGTTAAACTAAAAAGACTAGTTTCAGAGTAACAGCCGTGTTAGTCTGTATTCGCAAAAAGAAAAGGAGTACTTGTGGCACCTTAGAGACTAACCAATTTATTTGAGCATGAGCTTTTGTGAGCTTCATAGCTGTAGCTCACAAAAGCTCATGCTCAAATAAATTGGTTAGTCTCTAAGGTGCCACAAGTACTCCTTTTCTTTTTACTTAAAAGACTGAGTTCTTTGAGTCTATCACTATAGGACATGTTTTCTAATCCTTTAATCCTTTCTTGGCACTTCTCTGAACCCTCTTCAGTTTATCACATCCTTCTTGAACAGTTGGAATCAGAACTGGATACCATATTCCAGACGAGGTGTCAAATACGAGGTAAAATAACCCCTCTACTCTTACTCTACATTCCCCTGTTTATGCATCCCAGGATGGCATTAACTGTTTTGGCCACAGTGTCAAACTGGGAGCTCATGCTTAGTTGACTAACCACCACAACCCCCAAATCTTTTTCAGAATCATTGTCCTGAAAGTATCACTACATTTTTTTCCTAGATGTTTTCTTTTTTCCCCATCCAGGTCTTCGATAAAAAAAAATGTTAAATAGCATGGGCATAAGAACTGATCCCTGGAGGACCTCAGGGGAAACACACCCACTTGATGACAATTCCACATTTACAGTTGCATTTTGAGACCTATCAGTTAGCCAGTTTTTAATTCATTTACTGTGTGCTATATTAATTTTATATTGCTCTCGTTTTTTAAATCAAAATATCATGTGACACCAAGTCAAATGCCTTTCAGAAGTTTAAGTGTATTACAGAAAGACTATTCCCTTCATCAAACATGTAATCTCATTCAAAATATCTAGTGTGACAGGATCAATTTTCCTTAAACCCATGCTGGTTTGCATTAACAACATTACTCTCCCTCAGTTCTTTATCACTCATTGTTTTAGGGCTTTAAGGCTATTCTTTTTGGTACAACATGAGAACAACTTTGGAGAGCCATAATCCACAACAATTCCTTAGCAGAGAGAGAATCAGGAGAGGGAAGTGAATCTGATCAAAGGCTCTTAATCAGATCAAATTCACTGAATGGGCTTAAAGTTGTTCCAACACTATCTAGCATTAGGCTATACTCTAGAAGTAGTGCAAATCTCCAGATAGTTTTAGGGGAAATATGAGAAGGGCTGAGGATGCTGCCTGTTTTTTTTCCAACCCTTGTCCCTGTGATTGGATCTTCCCAGTCCTCTATTTCCCCTCACTCTTCCAATCTTCCTCAGATTTAAACAACCAAGTGTTTGCTTTATTGCCAAACACTTCCAGGCCTCGTACTTTGATCACTAACAGAGCACCAATGGCAAGGTAGTCACATGCATGGATGGACTCCATCTAGAGTCACTTGCTGCTGCTGTTCTACAATTATCTTTCTGTGCTCCTTTCCTGCAAAACCAGAGAGTGGTGGTATTTTAAGCAAATAAAATACTTAATCCTTTCATATTTTAAGGTTACACCGATCTATTAAAGAGGCGTAATATTTTAACATTATAAATCCCCCAGTCATAATAGATGACTGCCAGACTGGGCAGCTATCTTGATCAGCCTGAAAGCAAGTCAGATCGAGAGGCCCTATGAATTTGCACATTAGAACGTGAAAAAATAGCTAATGCATGTTCCCAATGTTGAGGCAGAGAGATCAATAGAAATCATTTCTAGTTTTGAAATGAAGGATGATCAGTAACCTCGGAGCTCCTGGCTACAGGAGATGATCTTGTTGTCTGAATGTTGTGCTACTGCCATGGAATTCATGCATGGAAGACAATCACTAGAGTGCTACTCTACATTTACTGTATATAAGAAGATTTTGTCAGCCTTTTCCACAGAGTAGATTACATCTTAATGGAGACACTGCCACATGGATCAGCTCCTCTTCGATTCATAACATCACCTCCCAAATATGATCGCATTGCAACCTCAAGATAAATACTGCAATAATTTATGTGGGAGAGTAATCGTAGGGAAGTATTTAGTGATATTTTTAGTTGTCTTTTAACATACTTTATCAGCTGGACGTGAAGAGACCCAGCATCACATGATCAGCCAGCTCTCCACACACCACCGGTGGTCTGAGAACCTCTGGAGGTGTCTTTCCTCCAAAGATCTCAAATGGCCTGAACACTAAGCCCCACAACCCATCCCTATAAGGTAGGTGAGAATTATTACACCCATTTCACTGGTAGGTTTCACCAGTAGGTTACTAAGTCAGGGTAAGTGACAGGCTACAGTCACAACTGGGTGAGGATATATGTTCTGTTTCTTTAAACCTGTATCAGGAAACCAGATGGGAGTCGGGGAGAGAAACTAGGATGGTTCCAGGCTGAAGCTCTACAATGAAGTAGCAGAAGAGAGAGTTGCACACACAAAGTAGGTTTGGGAGTTATACCATTTTCCCTATTTCTTTTTCAGTGTTAGGAGAAAGCAGTTCTTTATGTAGTTCTTGACTGTTGTCATCAGATGCACAACCTGTCAATTATAGAGCCAGTAACAGAAGTCAGGACTCCTGACACCTAAGTAACCTGCTCTAACTAACCAAGGGTAAAACGAATATGCAAGATTCTTCCCTGGTGTAATTCCATTGCACTAAATGGAGTTAACATCATAAAATTATCTTGTCCCCATTTAGTCAACTTATTTCATTGAAAGTATAGAAAAGTGACAAGAAAATAAAAGGGGAGTGAACCTTAGAACAACTGGAGAGCTAAGAAGATTGGTAAGATGAATTCAGAACTTTTCAGCTTAATGTGACAGTTCATATTGGCCAGGATCAGTATTGACCAAAACACATCACAACATGATAGCTATTCAGTAGTTTAGTAGTCCAGTTCTAAGCGAAATAGGGTCTACCTGGAAGTTTTTCTCACCCAGATACTCTAGTTCAAACAGGAATTAATTCAGGGAAGTCTGGTGGCCTCTATTAAGTCTGGCTGGATGAGCACGCTGGTGCCTTCCAATTTTATAATTGAGAGGTGCCCAACCTACAGCCCATGGGCCATACATGGCCCACTAAAGCACTTCATAAGGCCCCGCGGTCTGCTTCTAAACAACATATTAACAGCTAATTCATTAGCATTTTGTCATCATGTTGGCATCATTTTAGTCTACACAAGTGTGTAAATAGACAATACTATACATAGAAACAACCTATTTACATACATATGAAACAATCTGAACTTAAAATATAAATCGATATAAATCAATCTGAACTTAAAATATAAATCTATATATTATTAAAATATATAGAATCTGTTTGGCCCACACAAGGTTGTGCTTAGGTTTACGTAGCCCTCCTGTGTAATAAGGTTGGGCACCACCGTTATAATCTATAATCTACGAATCTACATCAAACAGCCATTCCAAAAATCCACATTAATTGGTACTCGTTAACACAGCCACAGCAGAGAAGCCAAGAATTAGCCAAATTAAGAATGTGAACAATCCTCTTACCTGTAAAGATGGTCCTTTCAGGTCGGTGCTGAGGAACATTGATAAGGGTAGCTCATTCCACCATTACCCATGCTTTTGCCCATGCTGTGGCTTCTTTGGCCAGAGGATTCTGGTTTCTTGGGCTTTCAGTCCAGGACCTTTCCTAATCATTGTACTGTCTATAAAAAAGGAAAAACAGGAACACATTCAGAAGAAAAATAACACAATTTTAGGAACAAAAAGCTCAGTTATATGGGACTCTAGATGGTTGAAGGCACCAGCATAAACAATAGTTGCACTGGGAAAACCACAAAAATATGGCAAATGTAACTGATGTTCCAAATGTAACTAGATTTATGAGGCCTAAGTTATATCTACTTTGGAAAACTAGGAGTCACTTGTACTTCTTTGAATGGATCCTCAGAAATGCAATCAGTTCTAAGATTCCAATAAAAACATTTCCCCCTCCTAGTAGTCACCAGCAAATCAAGAAGAGGCTACAATGTGGTTTGTTTCATATCTGCTTCATGATTTTTCATCAATATGTGAGATTGAAGAGTCTCTAAAACAATGAACTGCTACTGCCTTGGTTCTGGAGAGAAAGTGGTTATGAGTGTCCTAGCCTTTCTAAAAATGGGGCATTGACACAGAACAAAATACTTCAATGAGATGCTAACGTGAAGACTCTCATGCACTATGAAAGGAGTCTAATTCATATAAAGATGCAAGGTGTACAAGGGAGAGGTGAAAAGTGTTATGTACAAAAATTATGTCCTGAACTGCTAAAGTATTTGCTTAGCCAAATATTTGGTTTTGTGTATAGCTGTGTATCATTGTTTTAAAGCCAATCAAGGGAAATAAGGCCCGACTCTGCTCACAGTAATAGCATGATAAATCCTGGACAGCAATGAAGTTACATGGGTGTGGGATCAGAATCAAGCCCCAAATATAGAAAAGAGATGCCTTTTATAATTTGAAATCTGCTACCAATTGAGAATGATGAAATTAAAGATTTCTATTAGAATGAGCAAAATGCCATGTTTTTCTAGGTAACATCTGCTGTCATCAAATTAAATGCAAGCTCATCTGTAATTACATCTACAAAAGATTAATTCAAGCAGTTGTGCAACTAATTGCTGAGCTGTGCACATACCGAACTGGTATTTTTGTACAGTACCAGGTCATTTGCGGTTTGGGAAGGTTCATCCAAAGGTCACTGAGTCCAGGTAATACGAGCAAGAGAGGATTTTTTTTTTAGAAGTATGGGAAGAAGCAGATTAGCCCACATTTAAAACCCTTGCTAAACAAACAAGTCTTTGAAAATTTAAAGTTAGTTTATTACAAGTACCACAAATTTAAAACTAAATTGCACTCCACATATGAAAGCATAAATTTGATGGAATTCCTGAACGCCTTTTAGTCTCTGCTACCTAATTCCAACTCAGTTATCTTTCATATAACTCAACTCATCAGCCACCAGATGTGGCTTCATTTAGAAATGTTTATTGAAAAAATAAGTGGTTGACACAGAACAAATAGAATGGCCCACATTAGGGAAATGAAATTTCTTAGTTAATATTGTTTTAACATAATTTATGGCATATTTGCTAGTGTTAAGACCAAAGGGCCCAAATCTCCCCTTGGATATGCAAGTGTTACTCCCATTGACTTCACTGGGAGCTTTGCCTGTGTACCTGAAGGCAGAGCTGGGTTATAAGGAACTGATTTTGTGCCAGTAATTGTAGTTGGAGTCTAATTCTGAAATTAAAAGAAAAGAAGTTCAAAGAGATGAGAAAAGTCATTTAAAAAACTTCAAACATCAGGTAAGGATAGCTTTCCTTTCATTATGATCGAGAGAGAATGAGATTGAAGTTAAAACCTTGTTTATTTCTACAGTACTATAAATAAACTGACCTTTTTTTCCCATCCCTAAATGATCAACAAGCTAGCAAGTTCACCAAGTTTCAGATCCAAAGATTACCCTCCCCAGCCAACACAATTACATTCCAATCACACGTTAAAGCATTTTGGGGATGCATAAACCAGCAGTAGGTGGTGGTGCTTTTAAGTCAGCTGACTGGGTCAAAGAATAAAGGCTAGTCTTTCAGGTGCTTATCTATCACGATCACATAACAGTTACACGTGCCAGCTAGGGGCAATATCTAGAGAAGAGAGAAAGAATAAATGCTGAGGCCTTGTCTACATCTAAAACTTAGGTTGACCTAGCTACATTTCTCAGGGATATGCAAAATTTTGTACTGTGAATACTGTAGTTAGGTTGACAGGAGGAAAATTCCATTGATTTAGATACTGTCTTTTGGAGAATTGGATTACTTACGTCCATGAAAAAACCCTTCCGTTGATATAGGCAGCATCTATGCTACAGCCCTACCCCGGCACAATTACAGCTCCGTAGCTGTGGTGCTGTAGCGAAGCTATTGCATAGACATACATACATGCAAACAATTAGGTAGGAAAGCCAGCATCATGTTTTCCAAGGGTAGAGAAAGGGATAGAGGCAAAGGTTAAGGAAATCCAGAGGGTTATATTCAAGAAACTTTTAAAAATGGTAAATATTGAGAGTTTAAATTATTCCTAATCATCAAGTTGTGTACACTGATTTACCAATGTAATCATATGACCTTATTGCGGTTCCCCTAGTTCTTTCGCCTGTTTATTTCACACACTTTTATTGAGTCTGGCCTCTAATTGGAGAATAGAAGCTATATTTATGTGTTTGTACAGTGCTAAACAAAATGGGACCTTGATGTGCTTTGGGGCCTTTAGGAGTGACCACAATAAACAGCAACAATATAGTAACTGACATTGCCTCCATCTTCATGCCCACTTAGCCAAGTACCTTGTCAGAGATTATGAGACAAAAGCTGTTTTTTCCACTTATTCTTCTCTTGACACATCTTTAGTGGCTTTGTCAGTGATACCGCTCTTGAAACAGACAGCTGTGAAAAACTATGTATGTGTTACTAGTATTTCTTTTCAGTTTGTAATATTTACAACATATTATATTCAGTGAGTTTGCCAATCTTCAGCTGAACAACTGTTTTATTGTATAACCTTAAAAACTAAAGTTGATTTATTCTCGACTAAAATCATCACACAGAGCCAGAATTCTGAACTGTTTCACTCCAGGTACTACCCCGTACAATGTTATTGAAGTTAGTGGGCTGTAGGTCAGTACCGAAAGTGTCTCAGAATTTCCATTTGAATAAACAAAGTGCTGTGATTAATAGTTCTCACCTAGGATTTGCAGGACTTTATTATTGTTTATACAGTGCTGTGTGCATAACACTTTACAGACAATTGGCCACTGCACTAAAAAACGTGCAATATAGGGCCCTGATTCTGCAATTGGATCCATGTGGCTGCACCCTTGAAGTCAACAGGGACTCTCTGTGGATGTAAGGGTCCAGTAGTGCAGGTCTGATTGCAGGTTTAGTACCTACATTAAAGTATCAACAGTAAACACTATAGAAACAAGGAGAAAGATCCTGCCCAAGGATCTTTCTTTTTAGTACCAAATTCACCTTGTGGGTATGCAGGTGCAGTTCCACCTCAAGCTCAGGTAAAAGGATTGATTTATGAAGAAAGACTAAAAAGAGCTAAATTTGTTCTATTTTATATAGCTATACAAAGCAATGACCAAGAGTTTGGAAATTAAAAATGGAGAAAGACATGATAAAAGTCTACTAATATTTAAATAATGTAAACACAAAGGAGAGAGTAGTAGTATTAAGAGTGTTATGAAGGTAGCTTGCATATAAGTAATGGGATGAAATTAAAAATAAGAAAATTTTAGGTGAGGCAACGTCTTGAGAGCAAGATACATAAATTGTAGAAGTCCCCCTTGCTTGAAATATTTAAGGCTACACTATGTACTCAAAAATACATTTTAGATGAAGCTCTTCACTGGCATAACACAGATCATGAGTTAGCAAACTTTTTCATAGTGTGGTTCACATTTTAACAGAGAGATAGAGATGGCTTCCTTGACGCCTCCTCACTCATAACATCACCTCACAAATTGCATATATGGAAAAATTATATTAGAAAAGTAATGCACCTTTATCTGTCATTTAATGATATTTAGCAGCCAAAACATGGAGAAGAGACAGCACTGTGTGATCAACCAGGTCTCTGTGGTCCACAGGCCACAGTTTGATAACTAGATGACTTACAGTCTGTACCCCATATTCACTCCTTGCACACTATTGTAAATATGCCTTGTGAGGTATCATTGGAAAACAACTCTGGTCAATATTGTCCTAATAAAAAGCATGTGGCAACATTGTATGTAAAGCTGTAAGATTCCACTGTGTGGTGTTACTAAGACCAGGTCTACACTACCGCCTATGTTGACAAAACATATGTCCCCCAGGGCGACATAAGTGCTAGTGTACACAGTGCTATGTTGGCAGGAGAGCTTCTCCCACTGATATAGCTTATGCTATTTGCAAGGGTAGTTTTTCTATGCCGACAGGAGAGCTCTCTCCCATCAGCATAGAGCATCTTCACCACACGTGCTGCAGTAGTGCAGCTATATCAGTACAGCTGCATTGCTGTAGTATGCATAGACATGGCCTAAGACATACTCAAAGTCTGGGGAGTAGTCAAACCAGTTCCTTAGAGACAAGAGACAAGCTAATTCCCCAATCAGGTGTAAACAGGCCAAGGGAAAATCAACTGTTAAGTGGATATTTATTGGTAGGAAAAGGGACATGGGCGAAAAAACCTACATCTTAGAAAGAAATATTTTGGGGTTCCCATCCACACAGATATTGCATCTCTTGAACCTCATCTGGAGGTGATTCTTGAAGAAGAGAAAGAGCTATAATAATGGAGGGTTGACACCCCAAATCATTCCTCCCTTTCTCTCTACCCACGACTTCCATGACACCTAAAGAACAAAGGAAGCAGCATTGGACTGGGGGAGGGACCCTGACTGAATGAAGTTCAGCCAGTAGGACTGCTGGAACATGTGGTGAGAGAGACCTTGCTTTGAATTCACTCTAGTTTAAGTTAAGCATTAACTGTGTTTTACTTTATTTTCCTTCTAAGCAATTTTATGACTTTTATGTCTCATTACTTATAGTCACTTAAAATCTATCATTTTGTAGTTAATAAATGTGTTTTATTGTTTTATCCAAACCATTGTGTTTGTATTGAAGTATCCCATTTGGGATAACAGCACGTGCGCCTACCATTTTCTAATCCTTCACTCCGCTGTGGCTACATTTCTACTTTTAGCGCACTACGTTGATCAGAACTGGCTAACATATATCTACCCAAGGTGGAATTTATACTTCCAACTCAAGCATGGACATACTCTGAGAGAGTTAGGGGAAGACTTTCAAAGGCAGAAATTGCAGTTAGATGTCTAATTCTCATTGATTCACATTGAGATTTAGAGTATGTCTTCACTACCTGGCGGATCGGCGGGAAGCGATCGATCCAGCACGGATCGATTTATTGCATCTAGTCTAGTGTAGACTAGGGCTTAGGCACCTAACTGCTATTTCTGCCTTGGAAAGTCTCCTCATTAGGCTTCTAAGTCCTATTGCCTAAGTCACTGCAAGTACTTAAATTTTTTTTACCCATAGGCTCCTAAGTCACTTAGGTATCTCTGAAAAATATTACCGTGAGGTTTCTAAGACACTTAGGTGGTTTTGAAAAAAAATTACACACATTAACAATTATTGGTTCATCACAAAATTTATCTCATGAAAAGATGATTGAGAGACTTGGTCAAAATACAGCAATAAATAAACTAGTGCACACAAGCCATCTTCCCTTCTGATAGCTAGCTAATGTAACCCCCTCTCCCCACCTCTCCCAAGCTTTATTTGCGGTTAATTTCTCATCACTTAGTTCCCACATGGTACATTTGCTGTCACAATACATGAAATGCAAAACATAAGATTAAATACTGTCCTTTCTTGAAAGGGCAGAAACATTTTGACTTTGCTCAAGAAAGGAAACATTATTCTACATTGGAGTTGATCTCCCTTCACTATGCATCAGGCCCATAAGTTTTTGGAATTATGTTAGGCCTTGTCTGCACTGGAGGGGGGTGGGTGTGGGGATCGATCTAAATTATGCAACTTCAGCTATGGGAATAATGTAGCTGAAGTCAACGTACTTAGATCTACTTATCGTGGTCTCTCACTGTGGTAAGTCAATGGCTGACGCTCTCCTATCGACTCCACCTGCACCTCTCGCCCTGGTGGAGTACTGGAGTTGATGGGAGAGCGCTCGGCAGTCGATTTATCACATCTAGACTAGATGTCATCAATCGATCCCTGCTGGATTGCTGCCTGTTGATCCAGTGGGTAAGGTAGACAAGCCCTTAGTTGATTATTCCATGAAACCTCAAGATTTGTTTTTGTTTTTAATTAACAATTTAATGGATCCCCTGATTAATTCAATTTTCACAGGGTCTCTGCAGAGAAACCAAGTGTCTGCTGTGGGACAGGGATATGGGAGGCTACAGGAGAAGGAGAACTGTGAAGAGACTCTGCACAGATCTGGTTTCTAAAGGGAGCATAATCTAAAGTGCCACTAAAGAGTAACCCAAGAGAAGCCTTTTTCGGAGGTTCAGTCTTCTAGGCTTTCTATAATGAGTAATGACGACAGCCTAAACTGACTGCTACTCATTGAGGTAACTGGGAAAAAAGCACTGACATGGGCAATCCTATGATAGGCCTAAGGAGGAGAGTTTAAGCCCCTCTTTAAAAGGACAGTTGTCCAATACAGGCTGGAAAACCCATCAAGGGGCAACCCCCGTGGATTAGTTATTTGAGGATTTATGCTGGAGAATGTTAGAAGAAAAGAGAAGAACCAAAATAGTGTATGTGATTAGGGGCCCTCCCATTCCCTCAGGATGACTGAAGTCATGGGAGGATCCACATATGGGGACTTGGGAAGTATACTATAAATGAGTGAGAAATTGGGCCCTGTTGTATCAATGAGGGGGTGTCTCAGGCTCAACAAGAAATAAAATGTTAATAAGACGCTTGTTTGCTGTTACAACATTAAATAGGTAAAACATTTGAAATGTCCAATATTAAGTAAAGTTTTCATTGTAACAATATCCCTTATTCCTTTCTTCTGTAAAGAGTCTTTTGTAAGGGAAATGCCAGCTCACAGTCTTTTAGAATGGTATTAAAGATGTTTATAGCTGTCCTTTTTAGAGAAAAGGAGAACAAGTTAAATGCAAATGGTCTGGAGTAGCTGTTGTCATTGAAGTCTGACCCTGTTTCCTTTAAGGCAAAATGACACAAACAGACAAAGTGGGAGAGAAAGTTCTACAAACTGACAATGTTCCAGCAAGAGAAGAATGTCAACAAATTGGCAGGAGTTCAGAAAGGAGCAATAAAAATGATTGGAGAGAGTGACTAATGAAAAAATAAAACTGTAACAATAACTTGGCCAAATGGTGACTATGTGAGGAGGGAGAGTGCTATGGTAACTGTCTACAACTATTTGGAAACTGGAAGCACCAACAAAAGAGGGGATTTGTTTAGGGTGGTCCAATAGGACACACAAAGGTAATGGGATTAAACTGACTGAAGGAACTTTTAGTAAAATTACCTAATGTGAGATTTAGAAGATCTGGTGGAAATATCTCCCAAGGGAAGCAGTGGAAACTCCATTGCTTGAGTAATGTACAATATCATCTGGAGAAAGCAGTGGAGAATGTACACTGGAGAACAGTTCTCACTGGCAGGGGTGGAGGACTGGACAAAATGATTTAACAAATCTTTTCCATTTCTAATCTTTGTGACAAAGTTAACAGCTGTTCATTAACCTGTCAGAACTATCTCCTTGCATAATTCAGCTAATGATGTTTTTTCTTCATCCAATCAGTTTACTCTATCTCCAATGTTTCATATATCTATTATAATCTCACTTTCTGTCAGGGGTTTTAGTTCATCTTGTCAAAAAGGCAGTCCCAGAATATGCACAATCTCCATAGAAATTGATTCAGATCCTCCTCAGAGGGTTCTGCCTCAAAACCATAACAAAAAACAAAACAATGGTGAGTTTACTTGGCTCAGAGCTTCAGGAGAGATTTTGCGAAGCCTGCCTCCTTCCTGGTCTCTATCCAGCTGGGGAAAAGGCAGGGTTTAAATAGGCCTTTATTTTCCAGCTTGCCTTGTCCCAGCCTAAGGCTCCCACATTGTTTCCAGAGGAAACTACATTTACCAGAGACCCTGTTCACTTGTGCCCCATGAATAGCCCAGCTAGGAACTACCCTGAACTAGATTTGTCTCACCACCATCTTACTTGTCAGGCTCCAATAGTTGGCTTTTAGACAGGGTTAACATTACAGATCCCAGCCTGCCTTCCGGAGACCACTTCCTCCCCCTGTTATTTTCAAAAAGGCAAACCTGGAGATGGGATAATTCTGATCCAAAACTAGGAGGATTCCCTTCAAAATCTGTAAGGGCCAGTACACCCCCTTAAAGGTATCTTCAGTGAAAGTTAATGTAAATTGAACATAGATGCATCAGATTTATATCCCAATTTGTCACTTGATAATTTGGCTACATCTACACTACAGCACTTACAGTGGTGCAGCTCTCCTGTTGGCTTAACTCCTGCCTCTGTTTGAGGCAGTAGCTACATCAGCACGAGAACCCACTAACATAGCGCTGTTTACCCCAGTGCTTAGGTTGGTATAATTTATGTCACTCGGGGTGTGGATTATTCACACCTCTGAGTGACGTAAATTATACCAATGTTACTTGCAGTGCAGAGACGGTCTAAGAAAGGTAATCTTTTTTCATTATTCTTTTCATCTCCAATTAATATATGTATTTTCAAGCTGTTTGGATTTTTTGTAAAAGATTGATCAATTGAATCATCATCACGTGACCTAAAATAGTTTTATATTAGTATCTGGGGAAAATTAGGTGGAGCAATAGTTTAAAACAAAGAGGGGACAAGCACCCAGAAATGTCATGCTTCCAATATCTGAGACAACTGGCATGACACACACACAGAAGAAACATTAACATATTTTTAAAAAACTTGAAAAGTAGAGGAGGAAAAAAAATTGCCTGGTCCTTCAGGTAACCGCTGTGCAAAATATGACTGTTGGGACAGAGGCTAGAAAAGCTACTGAAAATGAGAAATCATGACCAAGGGTGTTGGCTCTGGGATTATAGTAATAAAGTATTAGCTCAGTAGAGATGAGGCTGTAACAGAACACTGGATCGGGTTTCTCTCAACCTCCCCCACATTTCCCCTTCCCCCTGCCTTGCTGGATCCTCTAATAACTGGCTGAACCAGAACATCCCGAACATTTGGCACAGTTTGGATTCAGATTTGAATCTGCACCTGAATTCCATGACTCAAATCCCTCTCTTGATCTCAGTAACTTTTCCATCCCTTGCGCAGTGTTTTTCAGCTAGTCCCCTCAGAACAAGAACTTATTACTAAAATATGCACCAGGTTTTTAATGTGTAAAGTTGTAGAGCAGGCCTGCTGGACTAGACCTAGCAATAAAAACAAACAAACAAACAAAGAACATGCAAGTTCCCCCTTCCCTGCAAATTTGGTCAAGTTTTGACCTTTTTAGAAAATTGTGATTAGCCACGAGAAACTACCATTTAAACCTCATAGCCAGCTTCACTACGTTTCCCAAAGTCATGGGAAATTCAAGCACCTCGTCATTTTGCTCTGTTCTCTCTCTTTATCCCCTTCTCTTTATCTGCATTAGCTCCTCTAAAATAGAAATGCAGTAAGGCCGGTTGAACACATTTTAAAGACTGCATTATCTTTTCAAACAATGTGTAGCAGAGCTGCCCTATGGAGAGCTGCAACTCAAAGGATATTTGTGCTTACACTACCGAGGCTCATTTAGCAAATTCAGAAACCTTCATTTAAAAAACCTGATTTTGATTTTTTAAAGTATGTTTTTGGGAAACTGCTTCAAAACCTCTCATATTTTGAAAGTACTCAGGACCCAGCAGAAATAAGACCATGTGCCAAATCCTCAGATAGCATAAATTAGCACAGCTTTCTTGCAGTCAATGGAGCTATGCTGGCTTAAACCCTTTAAGAATGCAGCCCAATATTTTTAGATAAAATAAGCTGTAATGAAATGACATCAGAGCTGAATGAATTACAGTATGTATGTGAACATCTACTGCATTTTCATCTACTGATTAACTGAAGGACTGGATATTGCTTATATCGACTCCAAAATGGACTACTGTTGCTTTATTTCCCTCCTGTAAGTATTTAAAATGTTTGCTGTTTCAAAACTCCACATCTGATGAATGTTTGGAATTGCCCTGCTCTTCCCCTACACCTCAAACATACACTTAAAGAAAAAAAAAATAAAGGAGAGCATGTTGGAATGTTTTCAAAGATCTCCAGTCACTTCTCTTTGAAAAAAGATGTCTTCGGAGATGAGAGGTTTGTCCCTTTCAGTTCTGAATTCCTAGTACTTCACCTGGAAAGGTATGCCACCACTCTTCCTTATCCACTCTTCCTGAAATATGGAACTTCTTGTCCAAACACAAATGATGCCATGAAAAGATGCACCCACACTAAAGCATGGCACACAAAGAGAGCCAACTTTGGTTCATGCCAAAAGGTATCTAGCAGCATAATCAAGAAAAAAGGATAGAGAGGAAAAATAACTCAGAGCACGACAGGGTTAATGTCCACTTCATATCATAGCAGTCAGATTTGTTTTTCCCCTCAAATTAGCAAACTCAAGTGCCATTTTTTTCCCCAATGGAGATATTTTTCTCCACAACTTTTATCTTTTGGCAATAGTTTCAAGTTCACCAAATTGAAAAACAAATCCCAGCACAGTAACTCAAGTATTCTCTAACAAAATTTCCCGCTAAGATGTGTGTATTGTACCTTGTCATGTTTATCCACCTTCACAGCTACCATTTTACTAATTAAAAGCCTGATATTAAAGATACTGTTAATGGCCATGTCTGGAAAAGCAAAAATCACACATGTATGCAGTGTTTCTAAAGAATTTTATGGTTCCACCTCATCAATGTCTATTGTCTATCGGCAGTAGTCAGCTTAAGTATATTTAATTTACATTTTCAGGAATACTAGAAATCTTCCCTTTAAAATACTAAGAGTCTGGATGCCCTCTGATCATTGCAACTGTAGTGGAATATTTTGCATCTGAAGGATAAAAAAAACCCCACTTTGAACGAACATGTAGGAATTGAGTTATCACAAATAGTTTGACCTTCTGACCCAAGTACGGGGCATTGAAGCAGCAATGTTTGTAAAAAACAAAACAAAAAACAAAACAAAAGCAATACCACAAAACCTAAAAAAAAAAACCCCATACCAGATAGGAAGATTCCAATTTGAACCAAAATATGCCACAACTTACTCCATCTCTTGCAAATTTTTCATCCTTTAACACCAAAAAGAAGGCAATTAGAAAAACAGACCATACCATAAAAACCAATGTAATGCCCTTCTAAAAAGCAAATTGGTGAATCATCTATTTACACAAAGATTTTATTCCATTCAGCCGGGAATGGAAATTCTAACAGCACAGCAGGTTTACTCAATGGCTGCATAAGGTAGGGTAGCTGATGAAGAAAAGGCTGAGAAAGTTCAAGCCACAAGAGGAAAGGGTTTCACAGCAAGAGGCAGGGTCATGAACCAAAGCAATATGTATAATTATTTTTAGTGCTATAAAACCATGCAGCCACACTGTGCCACATACTTGTACTTTTACTACATAATGTAGCTTAAATGAGATCATGACACTTTACTACATTTAATTTACTGTATCTTTGTTGTAATCATCCATAAAATATAAAAGTGTACATCAGAATAAACCTCAAGGAACAAATATTTAATCTAAATGCCTTCACTGGAGTGATCCTTCTTCTTGTACAGCAGATGCAGGGAAGTGAGTTCAAACTATACATGTTTTAAAACCTCATTTGTAAGGGTGACAGTCACTTCCCAATGTATACTCACATAAAGCCACATTCATGTGATTTTGTGCAAGCAATACCACAAGGGGCAAGGGGAAGGAATTCAACCTTCCCTCCACCCTGGGGGCAGGCAGAAAATGAACACCTCTGCAGCTGCTATTTCAGTCTTTCCAAAATCGGGCCTCGGGCTCACAGTACTCTAATAAATGATCCTGTGGTCCTCCCTATCCCAAGCTACCTCCAGATAGCTCATCAGTCCTTTCCCTGGGTCTCTCACCAACGTGGAGCAGACAAAAAGCCCACCCACACAGCAGGTCTTCCCACAAACTCTTATCGCCAGACCCAACACAAGTGCTTAAGCGGTGTGAAGAGTCTAGAACCAGACTTCCACACCAGGCTGCATTTCATCCCAAATGCAATAAACTCAGTGACCAAGTTCATTCCTGGTGCAGTATTGCCAACCCCAAACATTCAAAACTTATGAGTCAGGCCTCAAATATCATGAGGGTGGCTTAAAAACCATGACATTTTAAATATAATAAATTTGGGGTTCTTTTCAGTTGTTGGTCTTCCAGGGTACACTTGGGTCACATCTTCAAGCTTTTCTCCGCAATCACGAGGGCTAGAAACTTACACTTTTTAAAAAACAAAAATTGAGATTTTCATGTTTCAGAGTAGCAGCCATGTTAGTCTGTATTCACAAAAAGAAAAGGAGTACTTGTGGCACCTTAGAGACTAACAAATTTATTTGAGCATAAGCTTTCATGAGCTACAGCTCACTTCATCGGATGCATTCAGTGGAAAATACAGTGGGG
This sequence comes from Lepidochelys olivacea, assembly GCF_965140295.1. Classification (NCBI taxonomy): domain Eukaryota; kingdom Metazoa; phylum Chordata; order Testudines; family Cheloniidae; genus Lepidochelys; species Lepidochelys olivacea. The sequence continues at coordinate 177,211,169 of NC_140411.1, forward strand.
AGATTTATATACACAGAGAACATGAAACAATGGGTGTTACCATACACACTGTAACCAGAGTGATCACTTAAGGTGAGCTATTACCAGCAGGAAAGCGGGGGCAGGGGGGGAAACTTTTGTCGTGATAATCAAGGTGGGCCATTTCCAGCAGTTGACAAGAACGTCTGAGGAACAGTGGGGGTTGGGGGGGAAAATGAGGGGAAATAGTTTTACTTTGTGTAATGACCCATCCACTACCAGTCTTTATTCAAGCCTAAGTTAATTGTATCCAGTTTGCAAATTAATTCCAATTCAGCAGTCTCTCATTGGAATCTGTTTTTGAAGTTTTTTTGTTGAAGAATTGCAATTTTTAGGTCTGTAATCGAGTGACCAAAGAGATTGAAGTGTTCTCCGACTGGTTTTTGAATGTTATAATTCTTGACATCTGATTTGTGTCCATTTATTCTTTACGCAGAGACTGTCCAGTCTGACCAATGTACATGGCAGAGGGGCATTGCTGACACATGATGGCATATATCACATTGGTAGATATGCAGGTGAACGAGCCTCTGACAGTGTGGCTGATGTGATTAGGCCCTATGATGGTGTCCCCTGAATAGATATGTGGACACAGCTGGCAATGGGCTTTGTTGCAAGGATAGGTTCCTGGGTTAGTGGTTCTGTTGTGTTGTGTGTGGTTGCTTGTGAGTATTTCCTTCAGGTTGGAGGGCTGTCTGTAAGCAAGGGCTGGCCTGTCTCCCAAGATCTGTGAGAGTGATGGGTCATCCTTCAGGATAGATTGTAGATCCTTGATGATGCATTGGAGAGGTTTTAGTTGGGGGCTGAAGGTGATGGCTAGTGGCGTTCTGTTATTTTCTTTGTTGGGCCTGTCCTGTAGTAGGTGACTTCTGGGTACTCTTCTGGCTCTGTCAATCTGTTTCTTCACTTCAGCAGGTGAGTATTGTAGTTGTAAGAATGCTTGATAGAGATCTTGTAGGTGTTTGTCTCTGTCTGAGGGGTTGGAGCAAATGCAGTTGTATCGTAGAGCTTGGCTGTAGACAATGGATCGTGTGGTGTGTTCTGGATGAAAGCTGGAGGCATATAGGTAGGAATAGCGGTCAGTAGGTTTCCGGTATAGGGTGGTGTTTATGTGACCATCGCTTATTAGCACTGTAGTGTCCAGGAAGTGGATCTCTTGTGTGGACTGGTCCAGGCCGAGGTTGATGGTGGGATGGAAATTGTTGAAATCATGGTGGAATTCCTCAAGGGCTTCTTTGCCATGGGTCCATATGGTTAAGATGTCATCAGTGTAGTGCAAGTAGAGTACGGGCATTAGGGGACGAGAGCTGAGGAAGCGTTGTTCTAAGTCAGCCATAAAAATGTTGGCATACTGTGGGGCCATGCGGGTATCCATAGCAGTGCCGCTGATTTGAAGGTATACATTGTCTCCAAATGTGAAATAGAAATGAGATTTTCATGTAATCACTTGTCTCCAACAGCGGGAGCTTTAAGTAAAACATCAAATATCATTAGAGTTGGCAGCTGGTCGTATAATGCAATGGAGTTACACCAGCAATGCAGCTAGTCTATTGTGCGCTACAGAATGGGAAACATGGATGTTTTACAATGATCTCAAGTCTCTTGCTCAACTGTATCTCATGGACATGCCTGGGTTCTAGAGGGGGGTGGGGGGGAAGTGTATGAGGCATGATGGTCACGTGCAGAAAGAAACAAACATACTCAGATCTCAAATGGCACAGATTCCTTTCATCTAAGTGGGAAAGCTGGGGAGAAACAGTTTTCAGAATGAACGTCTAGGAATCCTTGGATCCAGACAACGTGCAGAGCATGCTTGTATTTGTGCAGACATCACAATGAAGAAGTGCAGCAAACACGGATTAATAATGGAAGCTATTTTAAGAAAGTTTGTTATGCAAATTAGGGTGGTAGATACATAGAGATCTTTTAAATGGACTTTTATATTTATGATTTTATGTAACCTTTCCCAGAGCTGCTCTTTGCCTTGGCTTATAAAACATCTTGCATTTTTGAACACAGGCTAAGCTTTATATATTGATTTTTCCTTCAGGGATTGAGTTTATTACAATACTCAGCAATGGGTGGGGTTTGTTTCCTCTGCATCACACCACAAAATTGGTTGGAGCTGGAGCCTGAAATTGTATTAAATACCTTTCTGGACAGCTATGGAGCCAGCCAGATACTATGTTGCATGGAATGCAATGGACCCAACACAGCAAGCAGGGACATTACAATTCTGTGATTGTCAAAGAGATCTATATGGTTCTGAGGGGCTCCAGTTTTAAGGGAAGGTGCATAACCTATACTTGGAGAGTAACGGTGCAAGGCAATGATGCATAGGAGTGTTATGTAGGTGAAGAGAGAAGTCAGGCACACCTAAATGCCCTTAATAATACTTCTAAATGTTTTGCTAATAAACCGCTATTCACTAATTATATTTCTTAGAACCCTATAAAATATCTGAGGCTTATGAGATGAACAAACTAAGGCAGTGGTGGTGGTCATTCCCAGCCACTGGGAACTGCAGGTGACCGTGCTTGCGGACGGTCCATGAAAACAAACCGTCTCGCGGCCCGACAGCGGATTACCCTGACGGGCCGTGTGCGCCCTGTGGGCTGCAGGTTGCCCACCACTGATTTAAGGCCTCCAGTAAATTTTTAACTCACTAGGAAAACGGTCTCTGAATTTTGGGCAAAGGAAAGAGGGGATTAATAATGGATCCAAATTTTACAAATGGCCGCTCTCTATAATGGACTAAACCAAAATCCCAGATCTGAATGCCTTAGATCTTTAGCCTATTACAAGTCTTGTTCTGATCCAATTTTTCCAGCTTGACTGTCTTTCTAGTTAAAAGCAAAACTTACCTAAGCTACTGCTACAGTAAAATTAATGGGCCAGAAGGGATTGAGCTGGTAATAATTTGCTTGAAAACTTTCTCTCCTTACATTGTGGGACAATAAAAATCTGTTCTTAATAAAAGTCTTCTTGCATCCTTGTACTACAACAACACACTTGTGCCTATATAAAACTTGCAGATTGCCCCCTCACTTCCCATTTCCAACCAGTATGGGTTATTTTTATGTCCTTAAAAATCTGTCCACATAAATAGACCATGCAGCCTATACAGTTTTAGAAGGTGAGCTCAAAAATATGAACAGTTTGCTTTAAGTGCAGCAACTTTGATACCTAGAAACATTATAAACAGTAAGAAAAGAAAGTCTCAGAGAAATGTACTGTTGTGATAAATCTGCATGACCACTGGGTGAAGCATTAGAGCACAGAAGATACAAATGCTATTTGCTTTCTAGTGTAAGAGTGTGGAAAATTCCAAATACAAAGAACATTGACTAAACAGCAAATGAACCCTCAGTTTGGTAAACGTAAGTGAAGTAAGTGCTGATTGCAAATATCTTTTGTCTGAAGAGAAGACTAATTCATTTCTATAGAGATTATAAATACAGTGTAGGATCCAATGAGTTTACATAGAAAGGGGTTTCCCTTTTAAAAAAAGTGGGGGAAACTGTTCAATCAACACTTGCTCAGCGTTAATGTAGGAGATCAGTCTTTAAACTTAACCAGCTAACTCATTTCACCCTGAGTTAGTTAATTTGAGTTAAGAACACACCTTTTTCTTTTCTTCTGTCATGAAGACAGGCCAAGAAAGCAGTCGGTTTTGCAGGTTCTACACACTTTCTAGTCAGAGCTTGGCTTGAGAATCACCTAGCTCTATTCCCTTTGTATACTAAGAGAGAAAAATAGCCCTTCCTTCTCTGCTCAAAGAACTCTACAATACTGCCCCTTCATGTTTATATATCTGCCCTAAAAAGCTCAAGTGGACTTTCTTCCAGCCTGCAGGCTAAGCAATTTCTCTAGGGCAGGCTAGGCCCTTTGTACATGGCTCCCTTTGAAGGCCGCTCTAGTGCTTCTGGCAAAGACGCTCTAAGCTGGTGGGAGAAACTCTCCTCCCAACACATTGCTGTCTACACTGGCGCTTAGGGAGGTTTAACTTATGTTGCTCAGGGGTGTGGATAATTCACACCCCTGAGAAATGTAAGTTATACTGAAGTAATTTGTAGTGTAGACACCATCTAAATGTGTGACCTACACAATCCAATATTTTTGGAACAGTTTTAAAATATATCTTGGTTAGTAAATCTCACATTGAGATAAAAAACTGAATTATATTTGAAGAAAATCAAATCAGTACCTTTAAGTTCTGAACATTTATATTCAGCAAACGCATCCTGTCACACAGAAAGAAAACAGTAAAATCCACACAAGGAACATGGTGAACATGTATGGAATTGGTTCATTTTAAGTCCTCACGAGTAAAACAAGTAGACCCAAGTACAAATCAAGCCAAGTTTTAACTCTCTAGCGTTGTTTTTAAATTATATGAGTTCAAAATTTCTAGTCAGAACATATGTGGGGAAAATACTGTCAGAAATGGCTGGCTCAGTTTGGCTAAAACTTTGCATGGAAAATTTCAGCCTAAGGAAATAGGTTTGGGAAAATTATGAAAAACTGAAGACGGTATCTTGGAATGGAATGGAAGCTGGAATTTATTCGTAACTATAGCACACGCTGCTTGCACAAGCTCTCTCTTAAAAATGAAATGAAAAGTATTTGAGTAGTTTGTGGAATGAATGTAGTTTGGGGATGTAATCAAAGATGACAGACAGAGGACAGATGCTTTTGTAGGGTCTGCCGGTTGATATGAAACCAAATGGAGAAGTTTAGGCCCTGATCCTACAAATACTTCTGCTTTACTTTATTCATGTCAGTAGTCATAGAATCATAGAATATCAGGGTTGGAAGGGACCTCAGGAGGTCATCTAGTCCAACCCCCTGCTCAAAGCAGGACCAATCCCCAATTTTTGACCCAAATGGCCCCCTCAAGGATTGAACTCACAACCCTGGGTTTAGCAGGCCAATGCTCAAACCACTGAGCTATCCCTCCCCCCAAAGATCTTATTCTTATTCAACTAAGTTTAATTAAGTTTAATTAAACTCTGGATTAAGTTTAGAAGTGTGAGCAACAGGAGTGATGTAGTGGTGGGAGTCTGCTATAGACCACCAGACCAGGGGGATGAGGTGGATGAGGCTTTCTTCCGGCAACTCGCAGAAGCTACTAGATCACACGCCCTGGTTCTCATGGGTGACTTTAATTTTCCTGATATCTGCTGGGAGAGCAATACAGCAGTGCATAGACAATCCAGGAAGTTTTTGGAAAGCATAGGGGACAATTTCCTGATGCAAGTGCTAGAGGAGCCAACTGGGGGGGAGCTTTTCTTGACCTGCTGCTCACAAACTGGGAAGAATTAGTAGGGGAAGCAAAAGTGGATGGGAATCTGGGAGGCAGTGACCATGAGTTGGTTGAGTTCAGGATCCTGACACAGGGAAGAAAGGTAAGCAGCAGGATACGGACCCTGGACTTCAGGAAAGCAGACTTCGACTCCCTCAGGGAACGGATGGGTAGGATCCCCTGGGGGACTAACATGAAGGGGAAAGGAGTCCAGGAGAGCTGGCTGTATTTCAAGGAATCCCTGTTGAGGTTACAGGGACAAACCATCCCGATGTGTCGAAAGAATAGTAAATATGGCAGGCGACCAGCTTGGCTTAACGGTGAAATCCTAGCGGATCTTAAGCATAAAAAAGAAGCTTACAAGAAGTGGAAGGTTGGACATATGACCAGGGAGGAGTATAAAAATATTGCTCGGGCATGTAGGAATGAAATTAGGAGGGCCAAATCGCACCTGGAGCTGCAGCTAGCGAGAGATGTTAAGAGTAAGAAGAAGGGTTTCTTCAGGTATGTTGGCAACAAGAAGAAAGCCAAGGAAAGTGCGGGCCCCTTAATGAATGAGGGCGGCAACCTAGTGACAGAGGATGTGGAAAAAGCTAATGTACTCAATGCTTTTTTTGCCTCTGTCTTCACGAATAAGGTCAGCTCCCAGACTGCTGCGCTGGGCATTACAAAATGGGGAAGAGATGGCCAGCCCTCTGTGGAGAAAGAGGTGGTTAGGGACTATTTAGAAAAGCTGGACGTGCACAAGTCCATGGGGCTGGATGAGTTGCATCCGAGAGTGCTAAAGGAACTGGCGGCTATGATTGCAGAGCCATTGGCCATTATCTTTGAAAACTCGTGGCGAACGGGGGAAGTCCCGGATGACTGGAAAAAGGCTAATGTAGTGCCAATCTTTAAAAAAGGGAAGAAGGAGGATCCTGGGAACTACAGGCCAGTCAGCCTCACCTCAGTCCCTGGAAAAATCATGGAGCAGGTCCTCAAAGAATCAATCCTGAAGCACTTACATGAGAGGAAAGTGATCAGGAACAGTCAGCATGGATTCACCAAGGGAAGGTCTTGCCTGACTAATCTAATCGCCTTCTATGATGAGATTACTGGTTCTGTGGATGAAGGGAAAGCAGTGGATGTATTGTTTCTTGACTTTAGCAAAGCTTTTGACACTGTCTCTCACAGTATTCTTGTCAGCAAGTTAAAGAAGTACGGGCTGGATGAATGCACTATACAGTGGGTAGAAAGTTGGCTAGATTGTCAGGCTCAATGGGTATTGATCAATGGCTCCATGTCTAGTTGGTAGCCGGTGTCAAGTGGAGTGCCCCAGGGGTCGGTCCTGGGGCCGGTTTTGTTCAATATCTTCATAAATGATCTGGAGGATGGTGTGGATTGCACTCTCAGCAAATTTGCGGATGATACTAAACTGGGAGGAGTGGTAGATATGCTGGAGGGCAGGGATAGGATACAGAAGGACCTAGACAAATTGGAGGATTGGGCCAAAAGAAATCTGATGAGGTTCAATAAGGATAAGTGCAGGGTCCTGCACTTAGGACGGAAGAACCCAATGCACAGCTACAGACTAGGGACCGAATGGCTAGGCAGCAGTTCTGCGGAAAAGGACCTAGGGGTGACAGTGGACGAGAAGCTGGATATGAGTCAGCAGTGTGCCCTTGTTGCCAAGAAGGCCAATGGCATTTTGGGATGTATAAGTAGGGGCATAGCGAGCAGATCGAGGGACGTGATCATCCCCCTCTATTCGACATTGGTGAGGCCTCATCTGGAGTACTGTGTCCAGTTTTGGGCCCCACACTACAAGAAGGATGTGGATAAATTGGAAAGAGTCCAGAGAAGGGCAACAAAAATGATTAGGGGTCTGGAACACATGACTTATGAGGAGAGGCTGAGGGAACTGGGATTGTTTAGTCTGCGGAAGAGAAGAATGAGGGGGGATTTGATAGCTGCTTTCAACTACCTGAGAGGTGGTTCCAGAGAGGATGGTTCTAGACTATTCTCAGTGGTGGAAGAGGACAGGACAAGGAGTAATGGTCTCAAGTTGCAGTGGGGGAGGTTTAGGTTGGATATTAGGAAAAACTTTTTCACTAGGAGGGTAGTGAAACACTGGAATGCGTTGCCTAGGGAGGTGGTGGAATCTCCTTCCTTAGAAGTTTTTAAGGTCAGGCTTGACAAAGCCCTGGCTGGGATGATTTAATTGGGGATGGGTCCTGCTTTTGAGCAGGGGGTTGGACTAGATGACCTCCTGAGGTCCCTTCCAACCCTGATATTCTATGATTCTATGATTCTATGATTCTAATTTCTCCTATCTTTCTTCTTACTACTACAATATTTTAAGTAAAGCGTTAAGCATGGGCATAAGAGTTAGCAGGATTGGGGCTTTAGATTGGACCCAATATAAATGCTTTAAGTGCACTTGCACTTTCTAATCGTTCTTGTCTTAGTGCTATGGAAAAAAATCACTTTTAGAGTTTCCCCCCTTCCCCTCCATTCTTTGCATTCAGTGTGTTTGTAGCTTGCTTGACTTTTGGAAATTTCTCTTTCTTTGGAGGTGTTTTAAAACAGCATACCAGTAGGAAAATCAGAAAAGGAGAAGAAAAAAACATTACCAAGAAAGATGAATGTAAGCAAAACCTGTGTTCTGCCAAACGTGTTTACAGAGTTTTTCCAGCATGGAGGTTGGGTCCATTAGAAAGAGAAAAATGACAAAGGCAAATCAGTAGTGTCAATCACCCAGCTCTCCCCAATTAGTAGGGCTGCAAATTTGTCTCGGCAATTTTTAGGAAGACTCTTTTTTCAATCATGGTGAAAAGGGAAGAGAGGCATAGAAATATAGTAAAATCTAAAAGTCATGATGAGAATTTTGTTTAACCAAATTTTAACCTTGCAAGTTGCAATGAAAGTGGAAAATTAAAACAGTGCTGTTCTGAACACAGCAGGATTTGCTGTACAAGAACTGACCTTTGTAAATATAACCTGGCTCTCCAATTATTTTAACAGTCTTTTTTTTAAAACAAAGGGGAGGTGGAAGCTTCCTGATGTCTCTTCAGGTAATTGAAGTTCTGATTGAGAGTCAGCTGCTCTGCTTTTTCCCCCTCCATTAGTTGTCCATGTCTCCCAGGGCTTAACTTTGCAGCTTTCCATGAAGCTTGATCAACATTTTGGGGTCCTTATGCTTGCATAGGATAATCCTGCTTCAGGATCTGTACTCTTGCACTTGTGCTCTTGCGTAGGATAATCCTGCTTCAGGATCAGTCTCTTTATCATCATGTTCACCCCCCCCCCCAAAGATAAAATTGTAGAGTATTAAAGATATGAATATTCAGGACTCCAAGACACCCATAAGAGCCATGACAAAAGTGACATTAGTCATTGAAGATAATTTGATTGGGTGGGTGGGAGAGGAAGTGGTTCAGTAAATAAAGTTACAAGTATCTTGTCTAAAAAACTATAGTGAAATCTATTCAGGAAATGGAAAATAAAATTGGTTCTGACACACAGTCAGTAGTTGAAAAGCTGAAACAGGTTCTATACATTAGAGTACAGGAGCAAATGAATAATGACGTACCACTGACTCAGCTCTTGGAACTAATGTAAAGAGTCAAATGTAACTGATGTTTCTATGATATCTGTAAAAGATTGTTCTTTCCCATGAAAAGTCGCAACACACAGTCAGGCAGAGGTTCTGAACTGTGACTCAGGGATGCTGTTTGCCCAGAGGTACTTGATGGTGTTTTGAAAAGAGCTGGGTGATCACATGACGTTAGTTACCTTCATTTCCAGATGATAATTAGCATTAAATGACAGCAAAAAATACATTATATACATTCCTAATATAACCTTCCCAAATGAACAGTTGCTGTAGCTGCTGCAAGGATGTCACATGGTTTCTGATGGGCAGTGAGTTTGGGCAGTGAGTTTGGGCACAGTGGCAAATGGGAGGGGAAGTTGTCTGCATGATCATGAATGGGAAGTGAAGTGTCCATATGACAGTCTCTCTGTAAATATGCAGTCCACATTATTAAAATGTTTGAGTCCCTGCTCTGAAGAATTCCAGCTTGAACCTCACTGTACCACATTGCCTGAAAGTGAGATATTTTTAAAAATCTATTTCAACCATAAGTTATATGTAGGCATCAGAATCTCAAGATGAATACAGGCCGGAACTGATTTACCATGTGATCTCATTACTACAAGCAACATTTTCCTTCAAACCTTCTTCTCCTATAGATTTGGCTTTGGTGGGAAGGACTTTCTCTAAAATGTTTGTTCTTAAAAATAGAGAGGGGACTGCAACGAGAATGTCCTCTATTAGGGTCTGTGCTTTTGAAATCTGCTTCCCCACTTGATCAGCAGCAACATGCATTTGTTAACCTTCAGCACATTATTGGGGAATGTTTGGGGAAGAGGATTATCAAATGGATGTGCCCAACCCCATTGAGTTTCAGTGGAATTTAGATACCTTCCTGCCATTCATGCTTTCATAACCCTCCCCGAAAGTGTTCTTAATCAAGAAAAACACATACAAAGTGCTGAAATGTCCTCGTCAGGATGGAAGCAATAACATATCTACTTTAATCATGTTTTTTAAGCTCTGTGCTTGATCAGATAACTACAAATAATCCCAAGGAATCCTTGTTAAGAATAAGAGGAAACATTTGCTTTACAATTTAGCCAAATGAATTTGAGCACATCACCAAAAGATTGCCAGACCAAAATCTGAACTTTTGCAACATTAAAGCTGCTGGCTATTTTATATTCAGCAAATTGAGGATTATCAAAGCAATAAATGTTTATTTTCTAATTATAATTATGTAGAGATGTCTGGATGCACAAGCATTCTCTTGTAAGAAGACAAAATCCAGATGTTAATAATTATTCTGATATGGATGAATTAGCATTAGAAGGAGAAAAAAAATCATTTTACTGAAGCTCTAAAATAGAAACATTTTTCAAGTCATGATGGTAATGATTTATAATAATAATTATAATAATAATAGGTTTTTGCTCTCATTTTCCCCCTTAAGTCTCCTGTTAATCTAATTGTTTTCCTCTAAATCTATGTAGTAGCCTTTCTGACAAAAAAAAATACCTTTTCAAAAATATGGTTCTGCCCCTTCAAAAAACCTGGAACTACTCATAACCACACTTAAAATTAACCATGTGCCCCTTGTAAATTGGGGCCTAATTGCAAGGCCTGATTCTGATCTCAAAGTCATTGGAGTTATAAATTGGGGTAGATCTGGCATGAGATCAGAATGAAGCTCAAGGAGTTATTTGTTCTTAACAGTTGTGACGGCGTGTTAGGCAATAGCAGCTATATCAGCACTCTGATCACTATATCATCAATTAAATAGCTCTGGAATCAATCTGACAGGCAAAGTTGTACCTAATTGACGGATTAGAATGGACTGGGGAGAGTTAAAGTGCTCATTAGCCCATTAGCTCAGGGACTAGAAGAGGACAACGCAGGAAGGAAGTGGAAAGGGAGTAAAGACAAGGCAAGGCTGTGTGGCTTTGAGAGCCAGAGCCAAAGCCAAGAGAACTCTTGGAAGGAGAGATCTCTTCCTTCTCCTATTGTTGGTCTAGGGGGCTGAGGAATTATATGTTTTTGTAGCTAAGGTGCTGCACAATGCTGTAAATAGACCACACTTCATGTTTACAAGCAGTCTCCAAGCGGACAGTGTGCACAGAAGATGACAGTAGCAGAGGGGGCGCCCTGTTACAACAGTATTATGTTTATTATTTGTATTGCAATAGTGCCTAGGAGTCAAGCAATGGACCAAGACCCCATTGTTTGTACAGCACCTTGCACAGACCTCTATTGTCACTAATGCACATCTGGGAGGGCTATGTTTGATGGGCTCTTTCTAGCACTGCTAAAGGGGTTTTCAAACCTCCAACTACAGATAGATCAGAAAAGTATTTTGGCTTCATTTTTGAAACAGAAGCATTAGCTTCAACATTAAGTAGCCACTCTACAGTGAAGTCATTTCTTTGGAGTACATACAATTTTGGGATTAGCCAACAAACAAGTAGCACTGAAGAAAGAAAATTTGTTTTTTTTTCTATTTTGTAAACTGTGTATTTATATATGATGTGGAGAGGTAGGAAAATAGTTCCTTAATGGAACAGTACACAAGAGGCACTTTGGTTTTGTCCCAATCCATAAAGCTTCTCTTTGACCCAATCTACTAGCGTTAACTCAAAGCTCTGGTTGTTTGAAGACACCTCCCCCCCACACACACACCATAAAGAAAAGTCAGGTTTTTCTAGTAATTCCACTAACAGCTGTAAATCCGTTAATTCATAAATTTGTTATGTCAAGCTAAGTGGAGTCACAAAGTAGCTTTTGTTGAAATTATCCTGCACAATAGCCCCGATATATAGCTGCAGTTTGAAGGTAAAGTTTCAATGGGGACAGGTTAGCTCCTGGGAACGATAATCACATATAGATGCTTTCATTACTCCTTCACTGAGTGGAGTTTATCCAGGCTGGTGATGAGCAAAACATTCTAGACATCCAGTGATTGCCATCACACATCAACACCCTGACGGGTAGCCTCATCAGACAGGCCAAGAACCGAATGAACTGCAGGAGATTACATACACAGACACACCCCTTTCTTTACCACCTCTGCTGCTTATCTGTTTTTCTGTAGTCTCCCACTTCCACTGAAGAATACAGTGAGGGGCTTAGTTCTGCTCATTTAGGGTACATCTACCCTGCAGCTGGGAGCTGTAATTGCCAGGTCCAGTAGACATAGGTGCTAGCTTTGATCTAGCTAGCGCACTAAAAACAGCAATGTAGTGGTGGCACAAACCGCTGGAGTAGCTAGTTGCCCCAAGTACAATTCTGCTTGGGATTCAGGTATTTGCTCAGGTGGCTAGCTCCTTCCACCACTCACTCCCCTTTGGCTACACTTCTAGTTTTAGCGTGCTCGCTCCATTATGCTAATGTATGTGTATCTACAGGAACTGGCAATGATACCTCCCAGCTACAGTGTAGATGTACCCTTAACACTGGTGTAAAGTAGGAGCAACTTTAATGAAGTTAATGGAGTTGCAAAGGTGTAAAAGTATGGAAGAAATGTTTGGTATTTGAAGTGTGGCATCCAGTTTCAATAGGCCTGACCTATCAATGCCATCTCACCGTCCACAGTGATTTGCCTGCTTTTGTATTAAACTGCCATTTTCCCCAAGAGAAACACTTCAACATAAGACACACCATGCAACACTGCAATCTATTTTGAACCTGTGGTTCATGGACCCCTGGGGCTCTGCACACTATTTCTAAGGGGTCCACAAAAAGTTGTTGTTACCATAGAACAGTAGTTTCCAAAAGATGGTCCACAGACCATGTCTAAGATTTCCAAAGGGGTCTGCATCTCCATGTGAAATTCTTTTAGGGGTCCGCAAACAAAAAAAGGTTGAAGACCACTGCCTTAATCCAATCCCTGAACAGAGCAAGAAGCAGAACTAAAGAACCACATGCAGCTCAAGAACCATGGACTGAGTATCGCTATGCTATGCTTTCTATGTTCAATTCATCAAGTCAGTCAGCTATTTGTTTCCATATAAACATGATCTTGTGTTTTGTTGTGTAGCAGCTTCTAGTAATTTTGATATAGGTGCTAGCATCAGCCATTCTGTCACAAGTAACATTTCTCTCTATCTTGTATCTATGTAAGCCAGAGTAAAGCAGCCCACAGATCCGCTCACCCTTATATTAACTCTGCTTTTTGAAAAAAACTCTCAACACTGGAAGAAAGGAAATTTGTCCATAAAGCTGAGCAGTGCATTTATACTTTTTTTTAAATTGTCACAACAAATTGCTTTATCCACTTAAAGTGACTCAGTAGCATATGACTCGGATGTGGGTCAGACATAATGACACATAATGAGACACACACCCAAGTCTTAAAATGCAGTTTTATAAGCAGATACCATTTTGAAAGCAAATAAAACCCCTGTAGGAAATGCAGGCGTTAGTGCAGAAACCACTAGACTTGCATGCAAAATGAAATTAAAGAGACAAGTGTAGAAAGGCTTTCTCAAAACAATGAGCCAGATAAGAACCCGCTATGCCTGACAAATGGAATAAAGTTAAGATAATTCTGACAAATTCATACTAACCTTCATTTACATACACTGCAGGATGAGACAGAATAATCATTAACAAAAACAGTGTTTAAAACAACCCTAATGTGATTGCTGCCTAAGGTCTGACTAAATAGTGAATTAATATGTAACAACGGTGACTAAATGGATTATTTAAATGTTCATGTATTAGAAAGAAATTATGGATTCAAAGTAACCATGGACAAATTTAATAATTGATTTTATTAATTTTTTTCCAGTCTACAGAAGCTAAAATTGTGCTCAACTGATAATTACAAGTAAGTTTGGACTCTAGAGTATACATTCAGTCTTCTAACTTACTATCAGTAACCAATTTCTTGCAAAAGGATACACAGATATTTCCATGCAGAGACCCATGGACTTCAGCAGGAATCAGATGTGGATCTCTTGTATGATCAGGCCCTATCTTACCATTTTGTGATCTATCCTGGCCCTGATTTTTAGTAGTGCTGGCACCCACGACTGCAGTTGAAGTCAGTGGAAGATGTAAGTGTTCAGTCTGATTTTCAGACATACTATCTATGAGGGTAATTAACTATTGAAACAATTTGACAAAGGTTGATTCTTCATCACTGACAATTTTTAAAATCAGGATAGGATGTTTTTCTAAGAATTTTTTTTTGGGGGGAAGTGCTATGGCCTGTGTCATAGATGTCAGTCTAGATGATCACAGTGGTCCCTTCTAGCGAGAGCCATCCCTAGGGTATGGCAAATTGCGGCAACCACTCCAGGCCCCGCGCTTTGGGGGGCCCCATGGGCCAATGTGATTGGCTGGCACAGTCAGTCCCGGAAAGGACGGGTCAGTCCCAGAAGTGACGGATTTCAACACTTCCACCCCGGGTCCCCCTAGGGACAGCCCTGCTTCTATCCTTGGAATCTATGAATCAGGTGGAGGGGGGGAAAAATCAGACAATTAGTTATAGCAGAGCTGGTAGTGTGCCTATTATTATGATTGCCTGACACTTCTCATAAGACCCTGTTTTCAGCTGTTAATAACTTTGCCAAACTTTAACCAGTTGGGCTGAAATTTTCCATGCCAGGTGTCTGCCTCAGGTTGATTATTTTTAATTTCAGAAAAAGACATTTGCCATTTCCAAGAACGTAGCTAGGGGAAAGTGTCGTTTTGCCCACGTAAAAACCTTCTTGAGACATTTTCTTTGAGACGCTCTGGTGTTCTCATGCTTTGGAGCAGGGACAGTTCCCACTGGGAATTGTGGGTGTACAATGCCTCTGAACATAAGCTCATTTTTATTTAAGTATTTATTTTAAATACTGACACAGGTGCCTAGTTCTAGGTACCCAATTAAAAATACTTATCCCTTCAGCCCATGCACCAAAGAAACTGGAGATTTCACTGTTCACTGCAATCAAAGTAGCCACCTGGACTGCCCAAGTGACATTTTCTCTTGTTCAGAGATACATCTAGGATGTGAATCCTCTGAGTTCTCTGGCAACTGACATGCACTAAGTACAACATTTTCTGGCATGTGTGCATTAAACTGCACACGCTACACCCTCCAATAAAATAAAAACAAGATTTTCATAAACAGCCTTCTATAACTGAGCCATTAAACCGAGGTAAAACAAAAAATACTGTAGCATTGCCAACTCCAGCATTTTATCACAAATCTCACAATATTTGATGCTCTCTTTAAAGCTTCAGCTCTTGGAGTCATGATATTAACAATTTTAAAAAATTTCAAAGCCCTTGTAGTTGTTAAAAAAAAAGTGTGAAAATGTGCACCCTAAAGATTCAAAACCAAGGAGGTCAATACAAAGAGCTCAACATTTATTTAAAAAATATTATGATCATCAAGAGAATCTCATGACTTTGGGGGACTACAAACCCCACACTGAGCACCAAGGGGTTAAGGAGCTGCGCTGGGCTCAGCCAGCCCTGTCCCTCCACACCTGCAAGAGATGGAGGAGGAGTTAAAAGGGTGCAGAACAGCTCCCTAGTAGTCAGGCCAGAGAAGAGAAAAGATTTTTACCTTGCAGCTTCTGAGGAAAGGGCTGAGGGAAGGCAGGATCTCTCCTTCAACAACTGCCTGGAGGTCCTTCCCTGAAGGAAGGGAGGACCGGCTTCTGATAGACCCTGAGAAGGAGGCATTTCCTCCTCTCACCTACTAACTCAGTTTATTTGTGTTGCTTTCGCCTTTGATTTATGGACTACCCCCAAAGGGCAGAGACTCAAAATTAATCTGGCTGGAGGGCCAAGGCACAAGAAGAGACAGTCGCCATTCCAACAGAGAATCATAGAATACCAGGGTTGGAAGGGACCTCAGGAGGTCATCTAGTCCAACCCCCTGCTCAAAGCAGGACCAATCCCCCCAATTTTTGCCCCAGATCCCAAATGGCCCCCTCAAGGATTGAACTCACAAGCCTGGGTTTAGCAGGCCAATGCTCAAACCACTGAGCTGGGAGAGTTACCTTGCCACAAAGAGGCGCCAAGCAGTGAGCGGACTCCCTTCATGCTTTCCTGTACAGATTATGAACCGTGGACAATGGCAGGGTGGTAGGGAAGGCAGCCTTAAGGGTCATACCCTTTTGTTGCCCTCACAGGGCACTGGGCTAGAGCCCAGTGGAGTGGGAAGGCCAGGCTCCTCTACCAAAAACCCCTCTGTAGGTCAAAGGACCTAAGCCCCTGACCACTAGGTAATGATCCCCATGAGCAAAGACCATCACAGGCAATACTGAAATAGATTTTCCTGTCATAAAAGTTAAAACATGGTTTGTACTAAATTATTATTTCAAGTTAAAAAGAAGCTAGAAAAAGGCTGTCATCGGTTTAAGGTCTTGAAATATTAATTGTATGTAATGT
Source organism: Lepidochelys olivacea (assembly GCF_965140295.1). Lineage (NCBI taxonomy): Eukaryota > Metazoa > Chordata > Testudines > Cheloniidae > Lepidochelys > Lepidochelys olivacea. Next base: position 177,227,458 of record NC_140411.1, read on the forward strand.
CACCACCTCTTCTCTTTTTTCCAATGCAGTGCTGTCAGCCTGAAGCACCATCCTGCACTGACTGAAATCAATGCTGTTCCATTCTTCAGCATCCCTGCCATATTGGTGCTGATCCTCTGCTCTGCAATATTTTTCTGTAGAGGAGACTGGGGTGTCCTCAGAAGATTCTCAAAGCTTGTACAGCTGTTTAATCACTCATGCATGCAAAAAGCCAAAATGTCTAAAATTACCTTTAACACACAACCCCTCTAAAGAAATCCATAAATCAGATGACATTTATCTTTACTGATGATGCCTAAAGCGGCCAAAGGAAACAATAAGATTTACCCACCTTGGTGATATTATGTAAAGTAATATGAACTTTGGAGTCCTTCAAAGAATTGCAAGAATGTGGAAAACTAAGAGGACTCTTGGAAATGTACCCAGAGCATCATCTCACACCGCAAACAGGAGTCAGAATGACAATATCATACATTAAAATAACCCTAAAGCAAAAACTGGGCGCCAGGAAATAAGAAACACATTTAAAACACAGGACAGAAACCAGAAACCACTAACGAGATGCTGCACAGCACTTACAGCAACAAAGGGAATGACAAATGATAACACAGATACAATATTAATAAGGAAGTACAAATTGTATTGCCCATTTATGTTCTTTTTCACCTAGTGTGGTAAAAACAACCTAATTCCCAGAAGGCAAGAGACAAAGGCTTAATAATCTTGTTCTTAACAGGGATGGAAAACTAGAAGTGGCATGGAGCAGAGAACTCTTACTTTATAAACTAAAACCCACATCAAAACTGGAATGAGTGGAGAAGGAATGAAATGAGTGAAAGTATGCAAGAGGATACAACCTGGAGAATTGAAATTGGGTATGTTAACATGTGCATACTAATGCCCAGCTGGTATAAGAATGAAAGTATCATCCAAGATTAGAGCCATCCATTTAAATATAATGTGATTGTACAGATGTATAGTGCCCTATTTATTTGCAGTGGACCCAATACTTCTCCCATTATAGCTAAATAAAAAACTCTGACTTCAATGGGAACAGGGTCAGCTTCTGCATGTAATTTTTACAAAAGCTGGTTCAAAAAGATGTCGACACAGTTAAACAGGAAAAGCCTATTTCTGTTCATCCTGGTGCTCTGATATCAAGCCTATTCCTATAAAGTACTTGGTGCCCTCAACTCCAACTGAAATGTCCAATAAATAATACTAAGTTCTCTCATTCCCCGACTTTTCCAGTATATCCTATCAGATATACTAAGAGATTGGCTACTTGCCTCCTATCAGTGGAATCCAGTGGCTTTGAAGTCAGTGTTGTTACCAAATTTATAAGACACAGTGCTGTGTTATTAGTACAGCAGAGATCTCTCTTTCTTAGGCTACTTTTAATGTAATGGGCCAAATTTAGGCATATACACCCAGAAATAAACAGAAGCCACTCCCATTGAAGACTCCAAGCTCAATTCATCACCTATACAAATGGTGGTACTATGTGTTGGGTGTAAACTGATCAGAAAATAGAGGTACATGGCGCACTGGAATAATAGCATTCTGCAGGTGTGTAAAACAAGTAACTTACAAGCCAATCCGGCAGGAGGGAAATGCAGCAGGGAAAGCAACTAATTGGAAAGTGTAAGAAAAGGCAGTTACGTATTGAATGATGAAAGTGAAAAATAATTTGAACAGCTGCCTGATTCCCTGAGCACTCCTCCTCTGGTGCACTGAATGAGGCATGGGTCCTGTGGAAAAACTGGTATGTGATCATGTAATTAAAGACTGTATGATAATGCATATGCAGAAAGGGGCAGAATTAAGGTCGCACAGGCAACCTTAATTCTGACATTTCCTGACTTTTGAGTGCTTGACTTTTTGCAATGTAAACAGCATTGTTTTAATCTTGGGCCTTTGTTTTGGAATGTAAGAATATAAATAAAATTAAAACCCAACAAATATTCTCTCCTCGCACATTTGCCACCAACCACACTCTTTCCCTCTTCTGTTCTTGTAACTCCATGCACCTATGTTGTGTGTATTGTGATTGATGAAGACAAAAAAACTTTTGTACATAAAGTGTCTCCAAGACAAGTGCATAGTTTATCATATATCAGATATAACTGACAAAGAGGTGTGAAAGACTCTTTATTGTCTGAAATGAATACTATCCTCTCAAATATATGTTATATAGATATAGAATAGAAAAAGCTAATTATTGTATTTTATGAAGGTACAGTAAAACAAGCAGGGTATTTGTAAAATACGAGAAGCTGGTTTTAAATGGGATTGAAAGGCTAGGTCTCAGCTGCAGGAGATTTGGTTACACAGCTATGAAGAGAGCAGCTTTGATGTACAGTTTATATACAGGCTGAGAACAAAAGTAAGGACATATTATTAATAAAGAATTAAGATTTACAGGCGATACCTTTTATAACTGTGAAACCCACATATATTTAGAGATTGTGGTGCTGCTTTGGTTTCCTTGGTTAAAAACTATCTTCATTTTAAACAATTTTAAGTTCAGCCTGCCTGAGGTGCAGGTCTAGCTTCCATGCGGGTCACATAGCTTGTGTATATTGCCATTTACGGTGCTATTTAATAAAAAAGGAAACAGAATAGCAGTAGAGATCCCTGCATCATATGTGACAGCTGGCACTACTGAGAAATGGATCACTTTCTTAAATAAATAAATCTGTTTACCAAAAGGGACAGAAGATTTTTTGCATTAATGGCATCCAAGGGAAGAAAGACGTTTAAATTGTCTATGCTGAATAAAGGACTTCCTTAGTGTCTACAAAAAGGGGACACGTTTATTAATTCATATAGTAATTATGAACCAGGCCACTGAAAACACTGTCAGCTGGGTATATCAGAAGCCTATCAGTTGTAGGACAAATTTACCCCTCTGAATTTAACTCTGCAATTACAGCAGGGATGAATTAACCTCATGGGCCCAGATCTTGAGCTGGTATAAATGAGCATAACTCCTTTGAAATCAACAGAGCTACACTAATTTACACCAGCTAACCTTCTGACCCAATACATTTTATGATAATGATTTGAATGAGGTGCAAAAGTGTCATTGTCCCTGTTCGGGCCCTTGGGGTTGCCACAAGTTTCCCACATTTTTACCAGCACAGACCCTGCATTTGTATTTCCTTGCTGCTTCCTCAAAATCCTGAGTAGCATGAGAATAAACCTTCTAAGGATCTTATCACTACTGTTTCCCAAATGGGTAGAAAGAACATTGTTGAGCTGTGCCCTCTCTCTCTCTGCAAGGGCTGAGTGTTCTGCCTGCAGTATTTCCAGTTCTCAACAGCCTGAGTAGCAGGAGACTGGACTGAAAGTCATTCTCTGTTTTAATTCAAGTGTAGCAATGATGCACTGATAGCATATACTGAAGTCTGAATTATTATTTAATACATCTAACAACACAGCAGCATGCTATATGTAGTATGTTAGAAATTCTTGTAATATAGAACAGCAGCTCTCCAAATGTAAGAAAGCATTATCATCTCTGTTTCACACAAGGGAAATGGAAGCATATCGATTACCATATGACTTGCCCACGGTGACACAAGAGATTAATGGGAGAACCAAGAATGGAATGTAGCTCTCCTGACGCCAAGTTCTAAGTTTCAGAAATAAGGTCACCCTTCCTGCTTGTTGTATGGAACAATCCCACACTGGCAGAGGTAGGCTGAATGATGTATTTTCCAACTGCAACCTTTTGATAGTATTTTTTGTTTTGGGGGAATATTTTAAATGATGTTTACCAAACTTCTTTACAATTTTGCTGGAAGTCTAGCAGGTTGTTAAACTAGTACTAAGCTCACAAAAATCAGACTGCACAAACAGAAATCCTTGAGTGTGTTTTGATTGTATGGTGAACCTAAACAGTAATGACAGGTTTCAGAGTAACAGCCGTGTTAGTGTGTATTCGCAAAAAGAAAAGGAGTACTTGTGGCACCTTAGAGACTAACCAATTTATTTGAGCATGAGCTTTCGTGAGCTACAGCTCACTTCATCGGATGCATACCATGGAAACTGCAGCAGACTTTATATATACACAGAGAATATGAAACAATACCTCCTCCCACCCCACTGTCCTGCTGGTAATAGCTTGTGTGTATGGGGGTGGGGGGGATGTGAGAAAACCTGGATTTGTGCAGGAAATAGCCCAACTTGATTATCATGCACATTGTGTAAAGAGGTGTCACTTTGGATGGGCTATCACCAGCAGGAGAGTGAATTTGTGTGGGGGGTGGAGGGTGAGAAAACCTGGATTTGTGCTGGAAATGGCCCACCTGATGATCACTTTAGATAAGCTATTACCAGCAGGACAGTGGGGTGGGAGGAGGTATTGTTTCATATTCTCTGTGTATATAAAGTCTGCTGCAGTTTCCACGGTATGCATCCGATGAAGTGAGCTGTAGCTCACGAAAGCTCATGCTCAAATAAATTGGTTAGTCTCTAAGGTGCCACAAGTACTCCTTTTCTTTTTTCTAAACAGTAATACAAGCCATGTTTTCAGATGTGGGTGCCTAACACTATGCATCCAAATCTATACACAGACACAAATATAAATGACCTGACTCTCAGAAGAGCCACACATCACTCTGAACTTCATGTGAGCTGCATATTCAAAGCGCTCTGAAAATCAGGGCTACTTTTATGTAAGTGCTTAAATACGGCATTAGGCACCGAAGTTTAGGAACAAAAGTTTTAAAAATTTGACCGCAAATTTTAGAGGGATGACATCGATCATGGTGGTATTTTGGAAGCTGTTGTTTGAATCAGGCATCCAATCAGAAAAATGTTTTCTTGGCTTCAAATTCACATCATAAATACTTAGTACATGGAAAGATACTTTATTTCCATAGCAATTCTTATCTTTTTGATACAATTTACAGAATTCAGAAGTTCAGTAGTCAGGCAGCAATTGAGAAAAGCACTTACACACATGCTTTATTTTAAGCAGGGTGCTCAAGTCCCCCTGATTTCAAAGGAGTTAAGCATGTTTATGTGCTTTCCTGAATCAAGACCGTACAGTGCAAATTATAAGACACCTACCTATTGGCTAAGAAGTGAGACTGCAATATAATCTGTTAATATTTTCTACATCTAAATATTGTCCTAATCTCTCCCTCAAACTGTGCTGCAAGTAGAAAACATCTAGCAGACACTTTGGCATAAAGGAGAATCTGTCCCCAAACCTCCAGCTGTAAAGACTTCCCTTTTTAAGGCTTTATTATACCATTCAATATACAGCAACCTTTGGTCTGTTGAAAGTTAATCAACATATATCTTTTTAAATACCTAGTCTCTGTGCCTATCAGTACAGGGGTATTCAGTGTTAAATTAAACTGGACTCTGATGGATGTTTAGCAGGCTTAGAAACCTTTTTAAATGGTGAGAAATATGGTGATCCCAGCTCTAGCTCTTTCAGTTCTGGCACAATGCTGAAAACTGTGACCATGTGACTAGCTTATTTGCATTGGATGTGCCAATCAGATAGTCACATAAAGGAATTCACAGAATAGGAAGCAGTCAGACACATTTTGTGTTAAATTTTTTTTATAAAACCTATCCAAATTTTGATTTTTAGACCACTGTTTACAGTATGCAAGGCATGGAGGAGGGAGAGAGATTAGGGACTTTAGTTTCAAATAAGCTTTGTAATGTATCAGAATGGAAAGTGTAAAAGATCTCCATCCATAACTTCATATGTTGATCCAAATCCTACACTCAGTTATACCAGTGTAAATCTGCAGTGGTGTTACTTTCATATCAGTATAAGAGAAAGATTTTACCTAATGTGAGCAAATACAATAAAATATTGATTAAGCTTTTTCCTAAGAGTTAAAAAAGTTTTAAAACTGATCGTTAGACTTTCTTAGATTTGACATATCCAGATAGACCTAATTTATTCTTTCCACTGCCCACAAACTGTCTGAAAAATAAGACCACCTTGTGTGTGAATCAGAGAGAGAGGGAGAGAGAGAAAGAAAGAGAGATAGACTACAGATATTCAGAAACATTTGGATCTAGATCCAAACTCTGCATCTCAGGTAAAAAGAGAGCACAGATAAATTCATTTTCTGACATCTATCTATATATGGACATTCTCCATATTTTCTGGTGCTAAGAAATATAACTGAAATGTTTTATTTAGAATGTTTGCTCCCTGTGACACCAATCATGTTTCTGGGATCCATGGGCAGAGGGATACTCCTTGCATGGATTGCCTCCTTCCCACATGGTAGAAGGGAAATTTGCCTGAGTTAAATGTGAGAGCCTGTTTCTGCCTGGCTCTTTTACACCTAAGAAATTTCCCCCTCCTCTTGTGCAGCCCACATATAGGCCAGGCAGAAGTGCAGACCCTGCTGTCTAGGAAGTGTAAGAGGCATTCCACCTCTATTCCAGTGGGGAGCAGAGTGCCCCAAAGGGAGCATGGAGGGGCAAGTAGGAGATCAGGTCTCTATTCCACCTATGTATCAGTCAACAGAACTTTGTAGGGTGGAGACAAAGTTTCACAAAGGCTTCTTGCAATAGCATGCAGCCTCTGCACACCCAGGATCTCCAGGAGTTACCAAGTCTGTTCAAAGCAGAATGCCTGCTGCTTGCCGTGGGCCAGTTTACCTCTGCACTACCATTTACTATGGACTGTGCCTCAATGGCACAATTTAGCCCTGAATAAAGGACCTCAGGATTTAGCCTTAAGGCTTTACATTATACACCTATACTAAAATATCAAGTCCAGCTTTTTCTGTGACAACAAGCAGCTACCTGATTCCAGGGACCTGTTTGTTCTGACCCCATGTGAGCTAGAGGATCTATGGGGCTGCTCTCTCTTACACTACTGGTATATAGATCGAGTGGAGGATTGGCATAATGAAGCTGGGAGCTTTTCCCTACTGGGGGAATTCTCAATAGGCCAGTTATATTGAAAAATCTATTCCCATTGTGTTGCCTGACCAGCACAAAATAAATAGATTGCATATGAGAATCTGGCCCATTATGCCCAGTAAAGGCCCACTCTGAAATGGGACACTTCTGTCTCTCCTCTGTACTCCTCTGGCATTCATCAACAATTCAGCTCTCTGAGTGGAAAAAAAAATCATTTCAACTCACTGGTGCCTAAACTTGGAGACAATTAATGCAATTCCTCTGTATTACATACCCTTACAAAAAGTCTCAAGACTATAATTTATCTAATAGATTCAATTACATCTGGTGAGATGTTTTAAAAAGATAGGAGCCCATTAAACCATTTGATGTTATTAAAAACTCTCAAGTGTACAACATCAAAGAAAGCAAATATTTACAAAAACAACTTTTAAACTATAAACAAAATTAAATATACAAACATCAGCTGGAAAAGAGCAGTAACAAGAAAATATCAGAACAGAAAAAAAAGGAAGGGATACCATTCATCTCAGTTTTCCAGGATTTCTACATTATTTGGTAGTTACAATGGAGGACTCCCAGTATTATAATTAAGGCAGTGTCAAGTGGATTGACTTTGCCAATTCTCTATTATTTTCATTTGTTTATCTACAAGAAGGAGAGACTTTCAAATATATTACAGTGGCAATCAAAACAAACGTTGAGTGCACAGTCTTTGTTCCACTTGCAAACAGACAGCATGGCATGGTGCAGAATGTACAGCTGGCAGCACCTTTACATATTCAGACCACACAGACACCAAAGTGTGCACTCCATAAGTTGTCAATGGATCTTCTTCCCTCTTGCATCTGACACTTACAGGGTAGAGCTGGTCATGAATTTTCTGGCAAAACATTGTTGGTTTTTTTTTTGCTAAAAAATGTCAATTAATCAAAACAGAAATTGTTTGTGAGAAAGGGTCCATTTCAATTAATTTCCCAACTCGAAAGAAAGCGAAAAAAAGTTTTGAAGTTGTCAAGAATTCACACTTTCAAAATGAAGTTTCATTTTTCAGTTCAAAATGATTTTTCATTTTGAAATAACTTAGTTAATACTAAACACAATAGAAATTACAATGTTTCAAATATATAAAGTGGTTTGACCGACGTGAACCAAAATTTTCTTTGGATTGTCAGTTCATGAAAATTTTTGAGATTCCAACTTTTCATCCTGAATTGAAATGGGAAAATTTCAACATAACAATTCCCACAGGAAGGAAAATCATTTCTTGTCCAGCCCTACTAAAAAGGCATTAGAGGAGAGAACAAAGAAGCCATTGGTGACTTCTCAGGATGACATGGGACAGCTACCACGGGGGGAGAGCACGTAGAAGGTGGGGGTCCTCATCATCTGAGGAAGTTGTGTTAATAGTTTATATTTAAAAAACAAAACAAAAAAAACAGTACTAGTACTGGATAGAGAGAATCTTGGGACTAGACTATTATAAAAAGGAAAAACAAACTAAAAATGGAAGAATATAAAAACAGTAGGCTGCAGGCTCACTTTTTTCCTCAGGAGCGAAGGGGTGGGAGGTGGCAAGTATTAAGGAAACACAGGAAGCTTGACTGAAGAATTTAAAAAATATTAAAAAACATTAAGTGGTGCATATTTTGTGCCTTTTGTGACTTTATTACTGTTATGTTCACTCACGCCCCCCCCCAATTGTTTGTTACACTCATTTGGGGTTTGCGTCAAAGTCCACTGAAGTCAAAGAGAGTCTTTCCATTGACTTCAGTAGGCTTTATTCATAAATTCATAGCATTTAAGATCACTAGGGACCATTAGATCATCTAGTCTGACTTGGGTTTATATAAAAGGTCATAGAATTTCATCCAGTTATCCTTGAATTCAGTCCAATAATCTGTGTTTGACTCAAGAACATTTTCCAGAAAGGTCTCCAGTCTTGATCTGAAGATAAGAGATGAAGAATCCACCACTCTCCTTAAGATTTTTGTTCCAAGAGTTAGTCACTCTTACGGTTAAAAATTTGCACCTGATTTCTAATTTAAATTTTAAAGAAATTGAATCTTCCTATGTGCTTTTGTACAGTGCATAGCATCTTTCCAAGTGGTAGTACTCGGTCAGTTTGGATCATGCAGATATGCACCATGCCAGCAAATGTTCTCATGCTTTATTGGATCCTGTTCCTACCTAACGTGTGCCAATGTGTTAGTTTATTGATAGGGCTCTCTCTCTCTGCACACCAGGAGGTTCTGACCTGTTGAACCAAGTAATTGATATCAGCCAAGTTGCACTTATCAAGCTCAATTCCTTTAATGTCTTTAACTGTTGCTGATCACTTGCCCAACCATCCATGCATAATAAAAATCAGATGTTGTGTTACATAACTCATATAAAAGTCTATTACAAAGAGTCGAAGGAACTGTAGTAAAAAAGGTCACTGTAACATCAGGACTTTAGGGGCTCTGATTCACTCATTTACACCAGAGATGCAGTTGTGGAAGAACAAAGCAGTTGCAGCCTCTTTTATGCAGAGGAAGCCATAAAAGGTCTGACAGACAGAAAACGGGCAGTGTTGGTCAGAAAGATGTCCAAGATTGTTAGGAGTGCATTAATCCAGTACCTATTGGTGTCAGGAGTTAAATAAAGCTGCCCCTCTAGTGGAAGCCCCAAGAGAGGGCAGACACAATTCTTACTTCCCTGCACCAGTTATTTTTAATCTGCCTCCATAAACAGAATCGCCAAACATTGAGGCCAAAATTCTCAAAAGCAGATGTTGACTTTGAGTGTTTCACTTTTTAGGTTCTCAACTCCAGGCACCCAACATAGACAGCTGCTTTAGAGAATTTTGGCCCAAGTATTTTCTCTGGGATATTTTATACTGAGAAAGTAAGGGTTTACATATGTATCCTCCTATTGACAAATACCAGATAGAACACAATCCATTATCCAAGCAACTATGTTATCCAATGAAGAATTTTCAGTAGTTCAAGCAAAGCTTATCTTTGTGTGCATATTATATATAATTTTTCAAGTATGACTAGTGATTTTGAGTGCCCAAACTGAGACATCTGAAAGGGGCCTTATTTTCAGAAAGTACTAAGCACACATCCTCTGAAGATCACACCCTGTTGAAGAACAGCAGGTTGGACAATGTAAGGATGTATCCACACCTCTGAGGCACTCCCTTGTGGGGTGGGGGACTTTGAGGGACTTTGCCTCCTGCACCCTCCCTCTGGTGGCCACTTCCTTTGACCAGAAATGAACAGGCTCAGCCAGCATCTTCTCCCATCTTCTGGGGTAACTGAAGATCCAACTTAAAGACCACATCAAATTCCCAAACTCATCTTCCTTGCAGGGTCCACTGAAGTTCTTTGCTCTTCCCAGAGAATCCCTCGCGGCTCAAGTGAAGCAGCACTTTCCCTGCTTCACTACCACAGCTGGGGGCAGTTTTTCTAATTAAGCCCCATTACACTCACCTGGGGTCACTAGCCCTTACATTGCCAGCTCATCAGTGAGGCTGAGGGATAGCTGTAAAGTAATGGGCAAGACTAAATCCAGTTTGCCTTAGAGGGCCAGTCCTCCAGTGACAGACACTCAAAATCCAGGTGCCAACAATCATTAGTCAATCTTGAAAATGTATGCTATAACTCTTATAGACAGCAGCACATGTACAAAACAATGGAATGATGTATTAAAACCTGTGTCTTATATTTGCATAATCTCTTTCATTCTGAAGAATTCCAAAATACCTTACAAACTGGCCATACTATATCTACAGAAACCTAAAAAGTTGTGCTAGAATATGAAGAGACAAAAATCACAGCTTCATAATAACAGTTAAAATATATTTGGGGGAATGTGTGATAAGTGATTTAAAATTCAACACTAGATTAAAAACTGAAAACACACAGTCCCGCTTCTCATAACCTTTGCCTTAATTCCAAGTTTATCCTTCAGGGTGGAGGACTTTTAGTTCTAAGAAGAAGCAGTGTTGTTATAAACAACAGTATTACAGTCTTTTTTTGTAGAATCTAGTAGATTACAAATTGAAGTATCCTTACTAAAAACACTGAAAGCTTGAATAATGGCATTCCAGAAAATAAAACCTAAACTATGGGGAATATAAGCACCAAGATTATGTATAAAAGGAATATTAAAAAGAAGCTTAGAAGACTGAAGTATATATATATATTTAAATATTTAAGAATTCTAGGAAAAAAATGGAGCATGCTGATTGGCAATCAATTACCTTGGTTCTGTAAATAAAGTGATAAATGCATGGCTCTGACTTTTTCATTTGTTCTTTTCATTACTTTCTGTTTTTTACAGGCAAAAAGTCTTGCCAGGCAGTGTATTTCAAGGGAATTTCTTTCCCTCATCATCAGCGTCATGCTTTATATCATCCCCCCAATGGCTAGCTTATGCCTTCAGTCTCAACACTGAGCGAGGAGTGGTGCATAAACTGCATCACCCCAGGAGTGACATGTACCATGTGCTGGGTAATAACATGAAAGGGCTTCATGTTTGTAAAACTAAATGGACTCTTTATTCAGAGAACTATTTACAGAGATGCTGCAACTGCAGCTAGCGTTCTAGCCATGGGCACACAGACTGACATCCTGGAGTCTCCTCCCAACTCTTCTCTCCTTCAATCTGTGCTCTTTACTCCAAGTTCTATGCAGGTTATTATACTGAGGAATATCTCTGGGATGCATTCTGCTCCACAGACTCTCACAATTCCTTTAGAGCCACCATCTTGTGCTAAGCAGGCGGAGTAATCTGCTACCCCCCTTTAAAAAACCACTCTGCACATTAATAAAGGAAATGATATGCCTTCATTATATTAATATGAAAGGCCCTCTTCTAAAAACAGCTTGGGCAGGAAAGGGTCCATGTAACCAAACACTCTTCCCTATTTTCAAATCTGAGCATCCCTCACCTGTCTGAAAGATTTGTCTAGTCATGAAAATTCCTTCCGTTATAGCTTTCTTCCATGGTAGGGCAAGCATCCCCTTAGAGCAATTCACTTGGAGGAGTCAGTGTGCATCTGACTAGGTAAAGCTTAGTCAAAGGGGATCCTGGGAAATGTAGTCTTAGGTAGAAAGCTACTCAATTGGAATCAAGTGCTGAGGCCAAAATTTTCAATGCTTAAGGTGGTTCAGAAGTTTTGAGATCTTTTCATTGAAGTTAGTGGGAACTACAGGTTCTCAGCACCTTTAAAAATCAGACTATGTTTATTTAGGTTTTTATACTGGGCATCCATGTTTTAAAATGTTGACATAAGATTATGTGAAAGGGATTTTTGTGGGGGGGAAATGCCACCCAATAAAGGGCCAGAGTTTTTCAGGGCATTTACTGTCATGGTCAGATTGCTGAGAGACGCAATCACGACCAAACTTGTAAGAGGCTGCTTTGTAAGTGTGCTGTGTTTTCAACGTTCAGTATTTAATAGCTTTGTTTCTTTTTCTAGTACTGGTCCTCTGAATCACCCATCTATTTTCATAGAGAGAAAGGACTTCACATTAACATCCTGGCCTCAAGACAATTAGTGCTCAACTCCCCTTCCCCCAGCCATGTAATAATTGCTCAGAAATGCACAACTGTTAGATCTAAACATACCTATCTAAGAAAAGTGACTGATAGGAGGTTTTTTTGTGGGCTGAAATGCTCAATAATGCCCTGTGGCATTCTGCCCAATATGCTTAATGCCACAGCTGTATGTTACTTGGGAAAATATGCCCATATACTTCAGACTAGCATTCGCAGAGATCCCAGAATGCAATAAGCAACTCGCAACATAAATGACATCTGACTCCTATCAGAACAATAATTAGACCTCTACTTGGAAACAGACAGTTATTGGGGATGGACTACAAGGGGAAAGGTTCTTTTCACACAGATCATAAAAACCATCTGTGACAGTAGAGAACAAATAATAAGTGCTTATTCAGAACATTGTCTCAAAGGGGGTTACAACATATTATGGCATGAGGCATGCATACAATTGAAGTGAAAAGTATGTCAACTAGCTTCTTTTCAATTGGGCCGCATGACAGAACTAGGCGGCAAACCTCAGCCATAAAAGCAGACATCTGAAATGCTTTTTCTTCGGTAAAATGCTTGCCACAAAATGCTGCAGTCCTTACTGTTTTCCTTCTAAACCAGCGGTTCCCAAACTTGTTCCGCCGCTCGTGCAGGGAAAGCCCCTGACGGGCCGGGCTGGTTTGTTTACCTGCTGCGTCCGCAGGTTGGGCCGATCGCGGCTCCCACTGGCCGCGGTTCACTCCTCCAGGCCAATGGGAGCTGCTGGAAGCGGCGCGGGCAAAACAAATTAGCTGTTTAGCAGCAGACAGCAAAAACACACACTTGTTTAGGACAGGAAGTAAAGAGAAGTCCAAACCCAAGGAGTTTCGGAGGGATTTAAGTAGGCTTAATTACCCAAATTAGGATTTAACCAAAACAGACACTAGTTACCCCTATCCTTGCAAAAAATGATACAGGCTCTTGAATGATCACAAGTGGTCAGGGGACCTTAGTTTAACGTCTGCTGTCAGAGATGCCACCTTCAACTTCTTTTGTAACTGTTGAGGGACAGAAATGCAGTAAAATCTGCAACGAACCTAAAGAGGAGTATAAAAAGAGGAGTAACAGCTTGATTTTCTCTGAGCTAGAGAGGAAGAAAAAAAAGTAAAACTCTCACATGGCATATGTTTCAGCCAGAATCCATTGAGATGTTCCTGCTGTGAACTGATAACTGAGACTGATAATAAATGTAGCCTGACTCAATCAGCTGAGAAAAGTTATCATGCTGCTTGCAGGTTTGAAGACAGCTCCTTAGAAAAATTTAAAAAAAAAATGAACTGGGCAAAACATGGGCCAAAGTTGGATCCTAATACCTACTTCTCAGCCTTTGACGGTTCAGTTAAAAGAAACCCTGGATCCAAACTACTCTGACATGGGTTTGCAAAACATAAATAGAAGCTAAAGTAGTTCTACTAAAAGAAACCCAGCTGTCCTCATCCCATCTCTATTGGAGACACCTCTAGTAGTGTAGTCTGCTAACTGCATAATTAAAGAAAAAGGAACCTATGCTAATCATACTGCAATATTTTGTTCAAAGCACTGAGATTTTATTTATGTGATTTTAATAGCTGTACCTTTATTCAGTATATTTTATGTGGCTTTTTGGTTCCTACCTCTCTAATCAGGCATACAAAGAACGGGCTTAGCCCTGACCTCAATTTACATGAATGAGGCATGTAACCAGAGAGCCACATAATCTGGCTGCATGGTTCCAGGGAAGATTGTGTCCGTGCATAAAAGGGATTAGGCAGGAAAAGAGCTGCAATCATCCTGTGCCTGGCATATGCAGAGCTGCTCAAGGGTAGGAAAAGTATGTAAATTAGCTGTTCCATCCCAACTAGCCTTATATATATGTTGACCCTCTCTCTCCTCCCATACTGGGGTCTTCAGGCTGCAAAAACCCCTTTATAGCTCCAGCACTGTGAAAGAGAAAAGCAACTGGGATTTTTAACCTAAAACGAACAAACAAAAAACAACCTAATTGTTCCAAAAAGCTGGGAAAGAGGACACTTGAGTGCCAGGAAAAGGGAGGAGTTGGGTGACTTTTTAAATGCTCTTCTGCACACGGTATCTCCTGCAGCTGTGGATCTTAGATGGCCATGAATCTCTTGAAGACCCATTGCCATGGAAAATGCTAAGCCCTGGACTGGGACAAATGGAAAGAGTTAATAAAAGTAACAGAGACAGGATTAAAATTAAGGATAACTGCCAGAAAGGAGTAAAAAAAAGGGAAACATTATCTTACCATGGAAACTGCTCATGCTGCATATAGATAAGGGTCTGTCAGCATTGCCTTTTTAAATCCCCTATTTACAGGGATTTATAACTCAGCTATTGAAAGTTACTCCTAGCTGAAACATGGTTTATAAGGTCACAGGCAAGAAGCTGCTTTTTGAAAAAAATTAAATTCTTTAATATTATAGTTTTAGGATGATACAGTTAAACTGGTTTAAAGAAGAGTGAATAATTGGTAGTGAATAATTTGACATGTTTTGACTCTTCATCTGTTTGACTCATCCACAATCAGTTCACTGTTTTCTCTAGTTTGTTCTTTGAGACTCTTTGTTGAATCATTTCTGGAAATAATTTGTGGGTAGCAGATAGCTCACAAATTCAAAATCTGAAGTGTGCTACTGCTGATTGCATAGATGGAGCCGGAGCTAGACCCTACTGTACAGCTGCATTTTTCTTGACACAAGACTGCGGGGAGACGGAGAGCTAACTTGCCTCTAAGTATCCCTTTTGCTTCCTCCTCCTAGCCCCATCCTGGGGCTGGATGGGGACTGGGCTAGTTCCCAGAGTGTGTTTTTCTCTCAGCTACCTAAAGAAGGGTCTCTTCTGGAACCCAGGGATTGCTAGGGCATAGGAAAAGCTTGATCACATTCACTAGACCACAGAAGGGAGAAAGAGGGGAGTGATATAGATGCCACTGAAGTTCCTATGTCACCCAAAGATTTTCCAACAAGAGGTGAAACCTCTGGGCACCAGATCTACCAATTTCTTTGCACCACCAGAGCAATGCAAAACAGCCACAAAGTAGGGGCTGGTATCCAGCCCATCATAGTGCTTCTATTTCCTGGTTGGATGAAAGTAACTTTTCAAATCCAGGTTTTGCTTATGAGTGGTCAAAATTACAAAACTGAAATTTACTCTCTGCAAACACTGCTGCCAGTAAACCCCTTTGCTAGACTATTCACAGACAATGAACACAGAGAGGGCATGATAGCTAGGCAAACAGCAGGGACACATTTATCGGCAAGCCATGATGTCCGTATCATACTCACTATTCTATCACACAGGTTCCTGTTGTCTTTGGCTCACTTATCTGTAAATGCGCAGGTGTCCTTTTGTTTGGTTGGTTTTGGCTTTCGTTTGGTTTTGTTTGCTTACACTATCGTTTGGGAAAGTTATTATTTGTGGAAATACAGGTATTTGTGCACAAACCTGCATATTCACAAGCAAATGTGAATATTCATTGCAAACTCAACATGTGAATGTGACAAGAGAAAAACCGATGTAGAGTTTGCTACATAGCAAGCAAGTCAGACTTATTATATCTTTCTCTCTCCCGGCATCAGAATGGAACTCACATATTTTTAAATCTGGTTCTGTGTACTCATTCAAAAATCTAATTATATTTTAAAAAATATATTATATTAATGATTATTATTATGTATTATTAATGCTTAAGAAATTTGGAATAAAGAAGGCCTATTATGGTAAAAGTGACATACATTAGTGAGAAGAAGCCGTTTGATGTGTAGTCAAGAAGATTCTGGAGGTGAATTTGCACCATTAATTCTGTAAGGCAAAATGCTGCAAAGTAAAACAAATGACTGCTATTCAGATCATAAGAGAAAGGGGGAAAGTGCTTTCTGCCTTGACTGGAAGCACTGAACTTTCCATGAGTGGTTCCAATTTCCAATTCAGTTCAAACCTGTCCATTTGGACTATCCAGCTGTAGTGCAAGAGGTGTTCATTTCTTGATGGAGACATGCCAAGGCATATGGAACTGGGAAACATTTCTTTATACAATACATGCTTTGGCACACAGTGATTTTTGAACATGTCAGAGCAATTAAAAAGAGAGAGAGAAACGGCATTGAACTGGCAGATGTCACTGGTTCACTGCCTACCCTGGCAGGGATTTGTGTTCGGAATGTGAGCTCAGGGATCAAAGTTTTGCTACTGGCCGAGTGTGTCTCCATACACCACAGCGCAGAGAGAAGCCAACACGCAATGGAAAGAACATGGAGAGACAAAACTTTAGAACAACTATCAGCTTTTGTTCGTTAGACTTCTCCATCCTCTTTTTCCTCCTGATTTTGTGTTCAAAATAATGGAACACATAAGGTCAGTGTAAGTCACTCATTTTTGAAATTCTATGTATGTCCCTGAATAGTTGCCTTAAAGCACCTATATTGTAGATTCCTCCAGAAATAAAAGTAGAATTAAAATATTGAAAAATATATGATAAAATACATTTGCACACTTATTTCATGCTTCTGGATACAACTTCATTCACATTTTCAAAATTGACACTGACACTGACACTGTTAAAACACATCTCAGTCTTGCAAAATAAATTGGACCAAACTGTGTTTTTACCTTGGGCCTGACTCATGTTGAAGTCCTGCAAAGTAGAAGTCTGTTGCAAGATTCAGGATGGAACATGTTTAAGACAAATTGGGTCCAGACTATGTTTGAAGTCCAAAACATGTTTTTATCATATTGAGGGAGTGCCATTTTGACAGAAATTACAGTGTGGCTGGGTGAGTCTAAGAAAAGTCCGTTCTTTTGCATAAATCCAGCGCATCACAATACCTAGACATGTTAAACTGAATTTGGATCTAAAGTTCTATGTCTTAGTATCCAAGATGGTTAATTTTTAGTTAAAAATAGATGTTTTTTAGAAGAGAAAAGGAAGAATTAAAAAGCACCCTAATTCTTTACATTTGAAGCTTTATGTTACAAATTATTTGAGACTTTTTAAAAAATGATAAATGTTAGGGAACACATGGTCTGGTCCAAAATACAGAATGCTACAAGCTTAGAGCAATCTGATTGGCAGCACTTCTGCTTTTTTGAAATAATTCATACAGTGAATAAATAATGCAATACTGTGATTGTGTGTGTTTGTGTTCAGATAGAAATAACACTAAGCCTCAGCAGCAACTAGGTTATTATATATAGTAGTAATCTATTATCCAATATCCAGGAATATAATTGGCTTTTGAGGGAACTGAACCTAGAGTAACATGTAAAATAAAACAGAGGAAATCAGACAGCTAGTTGAAAAATACCAATTTTTTTTGTGGGAATTTTTTTATGTTCTTCTGCAAAATTCCCCATAATTTGTTTTGGTTTTTCAATGAAAAACTGAAACCAAAATGTAAAATTTTCTCAGTTTATTTTGAGTAAAATATTTCAACAAGAATGTCAGGGTTAGGTTTTTTGCAGAGGAAAAAAGGAATTTTGACCAAAAGGAAAATAAAAAGGGGCCATCAGTCGTCAGATACATGTTTAAATAAAAATAAAATCCACCAATTTTAGTAAATAGTCTTGTTTTTCAATAAAAAAATAAATAGAAGTTTCCATTATGTTAAATATTTCAGGAAGTGATTGAGTACTATAATAGGATTGTTGCATTTCTTTCATTCTTCCATACATTTACTGGATCTTGGAATTTTTGGGGACCTATTTGCTGTCTCTCCCAACCCTCCAGTCTAACTGAAAATAAGTAAGAATTGAATTTAAGTCTGATTTGGGTGAGCATTGTAAAGCATCTGGGTTTACAGCACTTGATGAAGGATCGTATGGCATTAAGGAACAATGGATCCACTTAACTGTTCATTTCCTAATATTGTAATGTTAGGCTTTTAAAAAGTAATAGAATTTCTGTAAAGAAAATGTGACGTATTTTGGGTGTTCACTGGATTCTCTTGAACACGTTTTAATTATTATTTGTATTGACACAGTGCCTATGGGTCAAGGCTCCGTTGCGCTAGGTGCTGTATGAACATACAACAAAAAGATGGTGCCTACAAAAAAGAGTTGACAATCAAGTTAGAGATGATTGATAGGTGGATATGGCAAACAGAGCATCAGGGAATAGTGAGATACTTAGGAACAGTGGAATAAATAGTAGTGACAAAAGTCACAGAATACCAGCTGCCCAACGACTGTTAGAGGTGTTGTAGGCAAAATGACATAGTTAGGTTTTAAGGAGAGATTTAATGGATGACAATGTAGTGGCCTTGTTGATTTTTTACAAGGAGCTCCTTCCATGCATAAGGAGCGGCTTGGGACAATGCATGATGTTGCTTTTCTGAAAATTAGACATCTGAATAATCAAAAACATATAAGCATTACCGGTAAAGCAGAGAGACAAGGTGGGTGAGGTAATATCTTTTATTGGACCAACTTCTGTGGGTGAAAGAGACAAGCTTTCGAGCTACACAGAGCTCTTCTTCAGGTCAATGTTAATGTTCTGGGAGTGCAATTCAGACTAGCGAGGGGATGTGTCACCACTTGCCCTGCAACCCTGAATGCCTCACAACACTTTGCTTCTGTAGCTCCCAGCCTGGAACACTTACAGCCAGCCTAGAAGCATGCAGATCACACCCTCAGTGTTGGTGTGCTGTGCAGCCATTCAGCAACTATGACTCAGCAGCCTGTCTACATCCCCACAGACACTCTAGCTTCCCCCAGCCTTGGTTACAACCAGCAAGCAGTGTTCCCTCTAATTTTTTACATCCATGTGCGGAATAAATTTTGTTATGTGCACCAGTATGGAGGTGATGTGTGGTGGGGATGGAGCCGAGAGGTTTGGGGTGTGTGAAGGGGCTCAGGGCTAGGGTAGAGGGTTAGGGTATGGGGGGGGGTGAGGACTGTGGCTGGGGGTGCGGGCTCTGGGGTGGGGCCAGGGATGAGGAGTTTGGGGTGCAGGCTGCCCTGGGGCTGTGGCGGGGAGAGAGGACCCCCCGCCCCAGCCCTCTCTCTTGCTGCAGCAGCCCTGGGAGGGGTGCCTCTCTCTGGCCACAGCAGCTCTGGGGCTGGGGCCAGGGGAGAGGTGCCTCTCTCCGATGCGCGCCCGTGCAAGACATTTTGGGATGCATCACTTGGGGGATTAAAGGGGCCAGAGCTCTTGTAATAATATAACACTGGATCCTCCAAGAAGCGGGTTGAAATCTCTGGGAACTGAGTTTAGGTGAGAAACCTGCTTAGGCAAAGATTGTAATTTGTTGAAATCAACTTTTAATCTTAGAAGTCTATTTGTACTTTTGTTTGTTTGTAACCCAGTAGTGGGCAATCTGTGGATCGTGGGCCACACACAGCCCATCAGGGTAATCCGCTGGTGGGCTACAAGACAGTGTTTACATTGACCGTCTGCAGGCACAGCCACCCGCAGCTCCAAGTGGCTGTGGTTTGCCATTCCCAGCCAATGGGAGCTGCGGGAAGTGGCGCGTGATGGCCAGGGATGGTGAACCGCGGCGACTGGGAGCTGAGGGCAGCCGTGCCTGACAATGGTCAATGTAAACACTGTCTCATGACCTGCCAGTGGATTACCCTGATGCAGCCCGCGGGCCATAGGTTGCCCATCACTGTTGTTACCCTTTCTATCTTTATTCCTTATATTTGATATTGCTTAATCCTAGGCCCTTTTGTGAAATAAACTTATTTTACTTTTACATAAACCAATTGAGTGCTGAGGTTGAAATAAGAGTGTCTGTCAAACCCCACTTAAATTATTGAGCTGCCGTGTATTGTCTCCTTAAAGGAGCAACAAACGTAACTACTGTGACTGTTCCAAGAGAGGGCTGGACACTTCAGGGAGATGTTTCTGGGGAACTCAGGAGTTGGGATTCACTGTTTGTTATCTGCAAGGCAAAGTTGGGAAGAGTTTGCTGGCAAGTCAAACAAGCTGGTGTACGAGGGAGTGGCCACACAGCTTAGCAGTAGCAAAATTCTCACTAGCTGAGACTAAGAGGGGTAGCACTGTCACACACTGTTCCGAGAAACCCAACAGATTATCACGTTGGCAGATGGTTCTGGGGAAATTCAGGACTGGGAAGGTGTTGGGGTCATTCTGTGAAAAGGAACTGGGCAGTGAAAGCCAGGGTATGACCTGCATGCTTGTATCTTGGCTGTTGGTGTCAGGGCTGTGAGCCACAGCAGAATAGCATTTAAATCACCCAGAGTTGCTGGGCAGGTGGCGATAACCCCTTACTGGTCTGGTTTGAACCCTAAATCAGCACACAGGCCCAGTGCAGTCAATATTAGAAAAACAATGGAGCAAATGCTTATATAACCTGTTTTCCGAAGGCCAAACTCTTTATGAACAGCTCAAAATGCACTCTGTGAGTCTGGGATTAAGCACAGGAGTTCAGTTTTGAGGAGCTATAAAATCTACTGACCACATTCCCCATACTACATCTTAAGTTGTTCCCAAATTGACAGCTGTTTCAATAAATAGCAGCAGCTATAGTCTCAGTGGGACATTAATCCAGTTAAATGGAGATAGTGGAAGCCTGTAGCATATGTAACCAACTCTACTGTAGGGTATTGCTATGAGTGCTGCGGTACACCAGTCTTTTCTATCTAGTATTATCTGTTAGGCCTTGGGAGACCAGAGCACTAGAGCTGTGTAAAGAAAAGGAACATGCCAATCTGGTAACATCCATCCATCCATCCATCCATCCTTCTTTCTTTCTTTCTTTCTTTCTTTCAATTTGTAGAATTTTTTATATTTCTTTATACCCAGACATCAATATAAAAATTAAAAGATACTTTCTTGTTTTAGGGTACTCAAGAAGAATTATTCAATTATTATTGGTCACATTATTAATTTATTTATTTATGCTATCATAGCCCCTAGAAACCAGTCATGGATCCCACTTTGCTAGGTGCTGTACAAACAAAAGACAAAAAGACAGTCCCTGCCCCAAAGTCCATAGTTTGTGAGTGGGGGTTTCCAAACTTCTTGGACACAGAATGATTTCAGGCATGTTACCTCTAGCCTATACCTCCCACAAGGGAATGAACTGGAAAGAGAAATACAGATTACTAAAATTAATCTGCAAGGAAAACATCAGACATCAGCTCTGCTGAACTGTAGGGTTACACCCACGTTGGTCACCAGAGTAAGCCCAGCTCAGCTTCTTGCAGTTGACAAAACAGAGCAGTGTACCACCTTTAGAGGCATAATTTTGTCTTAATTGGCTCTACTTCAGTGATGTCAGACTATGCAATATTAAGTCTAGGAGATCCAGGGTCTCTCTAACTTTTCGAATGCATCTCAAAGCTCACCCAATCTTAAACAAGGCCACACAGAACTGATAAAATAGGATGAAGAAAAATATTTGACAACCATGATTGTCAATGGTCGGAGCTGCACCTTAAGACCCTATATGGTTGACATTGATCAAGGTAGTTATTGGACAAGAAACAGGTGGCACTGTTAGCTGGTTCTTAATCCATCTGAATTGCTGTTGAACCCTAAGAGCAACGGTACTAATAACAAAAGCCTTGACAACAGAAGATCATCCTGTTGAGCACAATTCTCAACATGCTGATCAGGAGTCTACATCTTTGGGATTTGGTAATCTAAATGAATCAACCAGACAAAATCTTCCTCAACTCCAAAAGATGACCTGGAAGCCAAGCAATAATGGGCCTAGGGAAGTTACGAGGCAGAAGCTCTGCAGTATGCCAGAGAGTAACATAAAGTAGTATAGGAAATAAAGTTTTTCTGATTCTAATAAAGTTCCCTGTTCAGTGTTAGAAGAAAGCAACTCTTCCTATCATTCTTTACCACTGTCAAAAAAATGACTCATCTGAAGTACCAAAGATGCTGACAGGGAATTGAATGGTATCCAAATGTACTTGAATGAAACAGTAATTGCCCTCCAATGTATGCTTTAATACCAATATGTATCACAAGGCAAATCCAGTATTTTTTTAATATAGGCTTGATTACAAATGTAGAAACAGCATAAAAGAAATGTGCTCTATGGAACAATTCAGTGACACTTCCAGCTTTTGTATATTTCTTCTTTGTTTCTCTAGTGCTGTGCCACTAGTCTCAGTCCCAGCTGGAGTAAATGGATTGATAGATTGCAGTGCATTTCCAGTATTCCACCATGCAAGGTTATTTTTCCACAGTGACAGAGAAAGCAGGTCAGAGATGCCTTTTGAGACACATGCACACACAGAATGCTGACTCAGGAACAGGTCTAACTCTACAGAGGTGATAACTATGTGGGAAATTGCAGTTGGCTTAAATCATGGGGAAAGGAACTAACACCAAATAGTTGGAAACACATCCAGCCTCAACCTATTGTTTTAGAAAGTCTTGCATGAAGTGATTAGACTGAAACACAGCAGGTGTAAAAACAAAATTG
Organism: Lepidochelys olivacea; assembly: GCF_965140295.1. NCBI lineage: Eukaryota > Metazoa > Chordata > Testudines > Cheloniidae > Lepidochelys > Lepidochelys olivacea. Next base: position 177,250,362 of record NC_140411.1, read on the forward strand.
GACCTTAATGACTTTGCTAGAAACTGAAGCTTTTCTTTTGGGTAGTTTTAGTAGGGCTCTCATGCTGTTTCATGGTCAGGGTATTTTCCCCTAAGGTAATGTGTCAGGTATTGATAAGTTTGTTTAAAGTTTTACATAATTAAAGCAGTAAATATAATACTGACATGTCTGCAACCTGAAGCATTGTTTAATAGATATGTATATGCAAGGCTGTGCAAAAAAAAAAAATGCATGGAATAAAACAGAGGTCAGCCAAGGTTCTATGCTATCAGTGAAATTACCAGTTGAATCCAAACTCCTGTAGCAGAGTTAAAATAGAGGGAGGATGCAGCACCACTCAGTACCAGGACAGATGGGAGAAATCACCAGCTAGCTGCAGACATTTCTAATACTTAGTGAATAGAACTGATACCTTCAGAAATTAAAAGCTATATCTACTCATTTTTACTCTTGTGATAAGTGTGCTAATTGGATAAAACAGGCATAGATACTTGCAAAAACACAGCTACAAGATTTACTGTTTAATATCCACTCAGGCAATGAAAATGATTCTGTTTATGTTAGAAAAGAAGCCAAGGAGAAAGGTCATTATGTTGTGTCTGCAGCTTTCACGCCTAATATGTTAGTCTCATTTCTCAGTAAAGGAAAAATCAATATTCCCTTTGAGTTGCCTTGGATTCCAAAAAGAGAAGGCTTTTACTCAATGCATGGAGGTGACTTAGAATGATCATGATATATTATGCAATGTTGTTTTTCCAAAGCTCTCAGGTATACTTCAATAGTGTTTTAATTGTGTTGTTGAATCTCATCTTGACTGGCAAAGAGATGAACATTTCAACTGCTGTAATGGTTAAATGGCAACTTAACTCTTTTCTTTATCAGCTGTCTCTTATTTCCTTCTGTATGGTTCATCCTTAGGTCTGATTAGATAAGAGACTTGCAAAGCCGGAAGATTTAAAACAGACATGACTCACAGTATTTCTGCCAGTAATAGGAGCAGGAGCTAATCACAGGAGAAAGATATTGTAGTTACTCGTTCTCAGATACCAAGGTGATAGGTGGAAATATTTAAAAAGGTAGACAGATATTTTGTTTGTATTATTCTTTTAAAAATAAGGTAGATCTTACCCACTAGGCTACAAGGGCTGATGAACACAGCTTTATTGCTACTGAAAATGTACTGGTGTCTTCAGAGGACATAAAAATAGGTTTTGGAACAAGAAGTCTCACAATATGAAAAAAAATCAATCACACACCTGTGCCATGTCTGTTAATGCTACTGTACTCTGTTCACAATGGTCACATAGCTTTGGATACCATGGTGTCTTCAGCACCAAAAAGCACAAGCTCCTACTACTTCAGGTAACGGAGTGATAGGCAGCAGGCAGCTATAATTGCTGGAGCCAGGCATTAGCACGAGATATAAACTAAGGTACTGCATATTCCACTATTAGATAAGTTTGCATGAGTGTCTGAGATCCACAGGAGTACGTGTCCCATCAAGAAAGATTTTTGTAACAGACCATAATTGCGTAGCTACAAATACAGCCATCAACACCAAAGTGCCACAGAACGTCAGCACCAAGAACACTAGCCCTAATACTTGTGCTAAGGCCCAAGTCCAAAAAAGTGATTGAACGTATGTTCATATTAAACTTTAAGCACACGTTTGATAGCTTTGCTGGACTGGGGCCTAAATAAGTAACTAATTCAGCTTTGAATAAGTAGAAGGCTACTATGATTTGTGGGAGCAGCCATATGCTCCCATACACAAAATCACACATCAACTACTCTCACCTTTGGGGAATGTCAGATCTGGATCCACACTGTGGTTTTGGACTCTATCCCCTATTATTTTTCTATTTAACTCTTTTGGTACTGTAATGTGCCTTTGCAGCATCTGCAAGGGCTTGACAATTGTCTTTTATGGGGGGATTTATTTTTCCCATTTCAGCTAGTCTCTACAGTTCATTTAAGATAAGGTCTAACAACTTCACTCCCTTCTTAACATTTTTCCTAAAATTAACATCAAGGGAAACCATCAATTTAAATATTACACTTTGGCCTGAAAACTGTTTCTCTATTATTGTTACAAGTAGCATTTCTAATTGCTAGACTAGAAAGATTAAAGGGAAAATCTAATTCTCATTTTTCAGTTTCCCTTGTACGTATGATAATGCATTGGATGAAATCCATCCCTGTACAGAGGATCAGCATAAAGCCTAAATACCACTTAACCTCCACTTAAGTCTTATCTTGTGAATTTCACCCTTTATGTATAGTAATCTTTACTGTCTCTTTTGTATAGTCAGTTTTTCCCTGTGTGATTTTTTAAAATCAACAACAGGGAAGAAAAGACATTTGAAAATAGAGGGAAATGTGGACATAAAACCACAGAGATTGGCAACAGGATTCAATTGCAGATATGATACCTGAAATTATTGTTAACTCATTGTTCCTTTATTATTTTTGGGCCTGATAGTCAGTGAGCAGACTCCACAGGTGATAGTGAGACTTTGTGAATGCACAGATCTGTAGGTGCACCCATCTGAGCATGCACTTTTTGTGCACTGTCACCTAACATATTGGTGGTGGAAATTATAACCTACACTCACAGATGATAGTGCCAATAAAAACCTCGTGAAAGTGTGGGCATGCAAACAAAGCCTATGTTGAGGCACCAGTGAATACCAGTATTCCTTGTGCTTTTACCTTTAGGGTAGATGTGTTTGCTTAAAAGCATAAAAAGTACTTAGAATACATAGTTTGTAAATATATGAAAGAGGCTCAGAAGACATTGGCGTTTCACATGTTTATTATTATACCTTGGAAAAAAACCACATAAGAAGACTTTTCTAAAACGGAAACTTCACTAGGCATTTCCTTTAAAATAAACTTGCAGCTCTACCTGATAAAACCTTCTGAATGTTTTTGTATGCTTCTCATATCCTCTTCAAGGTTGTTCAGTGCCAAAAGAAATATTAATGCAACTCAGGAAGAGTTCTGACTAGCCAGAGGACACAATAGATATATCTACCATGTATGTGACACAGAATCTCAAAAGAGAGAAAGAGATGAAACTTCTATAGACAATTGGGAGTGAACCACAGTTCACACTTTAAAAAAGCCCTCTGACTTTACAGGACGTTTTGGTTTTTACTTTTATGTCCTCAGTAATTGTCTAACTGCTGAAATTTTCTTGGCCACAGCAAACACTCAAGCATATATGGACAAAATGCTTTACATAGATACACATTATCATCAATCAAGGTTCAAATGGCTAAGGATTCAATTCTGCTGCTTTCACATTGAGTAGTAGAACTTTACTTTCAGAGTAGTCCCCATTGAAATCCATACTCAAGGAATAAGGTACTACTCATTATGAATAAGGTGGGCAGACTCTACCCCTCGGAAAGGGTCTGTTCCGGGATAGCTCTCCCAACTTGCAAATACTGGAGGAGAAGCATTCTAAGAGAAATTAGTTCGCTATCTATGCACAGAGTTATTTCCTTTAGCTATGATGAAGATGAACCTGAATCTCATGGCTGAAGTTTTGAACATATTATATCAGTAAGAACATATATAATAGAAAACACATATTTTACACCTACATATTCCACAGTTCATTTTGGAAGCCTAACTGTTGCATTTGTTAGCTGCGTCCAGTCAGTTAATGAGTCTGTTACTGAAAGGCTGGACAATGTCCAATGTCATGCTTAATGTTATTGGGGGTAAAACTCATACCAGGTCCATACACAGCTGCTATATGGGGAGAGCCTGTAGGGAACCTCTTCCTATTCAGTCTGGAAAAATAAAGGTTACTTGAAACTGAGGTTGTTCAAGAGGGACGTTTTATATTCACAGTCATGGGATGCACCAACCAATGCAGCTTTGATGGTGGAACCTAACTAGCAGCGCCCACTGGAGTGCTCACATGTCCCCTTCTGCTCCTCCCTTCATTGTTCCTGAATGTTCTAGTGGCAAGGCGATAAAAGGTGGGGGAGAGGGGGGCATAGCATTCCAGCGACCTCCGTTCCATCTACTACCCCCTCAAAGTTCCAAGTGTATAATTAGGACTTTGAGGAATAGTGAAAGGTAGGGAAGGGAGTGTGAATATGTACAGTCTCTTCTGAAGAACCTCCCTGGTAAATAAGGCTATGTCTACACTGTGCACCTTACAACGGTGCAGCTGTGCCGCTGCAGCCGCACCACTGGAAGGTGTGCTGTTTGGCCGCTCTTTATTGCCCGGAGAGAGCTTTCCTGGCGACAAAATAAAACTACCTCCAGTGAGGGGCAGTAGCTTCATGGCTGGGAGTGCAGCTCCTGCCGATGAAGTGCTGTCCACACCAACGTTTTTTGTCATTATAACTTTTGTCATTCAGAGGGGTGTTTTTTCACACCCCTGAGTGACAAAAGTTTTAACAACAAAAGTGCCAGTGTAGACAAAGCCTAAGTAACCTTCATTTTTCCTTCAAGTGAACTCTGCATAGTCCCTCTCATTTGATAGATTAGCAAGAAGTGGCCCATGAAAGAAAGGTGGGACAAGGAACACCAATTAAAAAGTGATTGTAACACCGCTTGTCCAAATTGGGCATCTGAGCTAGAGATTAGAGACTAAAGAATAGTGCTTGGTGAAAATGTTGATGGAGCGCCAAGTGGCCACCTCGCAAATTTCTATAATGGTATGTGTCTGGCACAGGCAGATGAAGTTGATGTAGCTCTAGTGGAAAGAGCTTTAATTCTTGTGGAAATAGAGACTGATGCCAACATATCAGCTTCTTGAATGTAGAATATAATCAACCAGAATAAAGTCTGTGGAGATATGACCTGCCCCATCCTATTTTTAGCCTTGCCTGAATTTTTTTGTCCTGTCTAGATAATAAACTAAAGCTCTTTTCACATCTAGTGTGTGTAATCTAGCTTCACCTTGATGTGCATGTGGTTTAAGAGAAAACATAAGTTATAGACTGAGTTATATGAAAGTCTGTGACTACTTTAGGAAGAAATCAGAGGTCTGGACATAAAACAACTTTTTTTTGGTGAAAGACTGTAAATGGTAGGTCTGCCATCAGCTTGTTTAACTAACTCTTCTGGCTGATGTAATTGTGACTAAGAAAGTGGTTTTAATGGACAAATGATACAGAGAACACTCTATCATTGTCTGGCTATACCAAAAGAAGGACAGGAGACATTTGACATGGGTTTAATCAGGCCACAACTTTATTATTAGATGTCTGGGACTACCTGGCAGATAAAAGTGTACAGTGCAGGTAACCCCACGTTTTTCTGTAATTACCCGGGGGCTTTTACTAGCTCCCCCACTTTTTCCATCCAAGTCCTTCCAGCAACTTTTTTGCCGGGACTTTACCATACCTAGGGGGGCTCCCACTAGCTCCCCCTCTTTTCTATCCAGGTTCCTCCAGCAAATCCATTGCTGGGACTTTACCATCCACCCCCCTCGTAGGAGGGCTAAGGTGGGCTATAACAATGGAGGTTTGGCTCCCTGAAGTACTAATCATAGGAGTCCCCAACCATGCTCCCCATTCATTCCTTTAATGAACACCTCTTTTTAAGTCCTTTTCCAAGCCATTTATCTGGTCACTGTATACCTTTCTTATGGAGTACCTGCACTGGACATCTGCCTTACACTTAAATAATGAGTTGCAACATATGGCCTACCGCCTGACATGCCATGCATGAACAGAGCCCTTCCTGAACCGACCGTGGGGAAGGCAAAAAAAACCCCAACTGCACCCAAGCCAATATGGTGGTAAGGGAAAAATTCCTTCCCAGCCCCCCTAAAAAGGGGCAGCTAGAGTAATGCCCACAGCAGGTCTTGACCAAACCTGGTATTGTGCCACATAAAGGGGACGGAGGGTGGGTCCTGCTTAAGACTGCTCTGTGTAAAAGGGAGGCTCCAGGCCCAGGGCTGCACTTTTAAACCCTGCATTCCTAGGGAGAAAGTCAGCAACCACAGTGACCCTTTTGCAGCAATTTTCATCTCTCTACCCCCTGCCTCACCAACCATAAAGCACTGTTCCCTTCATTTGGCCATCCAGCCAAAGACCCCCCTGCTTAAAGGTGCAGGGCGGTCATTGGCTGGCTATACCAAAAGAAGGATAAGAGACATTTGATCTGGGTTTAAACAGGCCACAACTTTATTATATAGATGTCTGGGACTAACTGGCAGAGAAAAGTGCACAGTGCAGGTAACCCCATGTTTTTCCATAGTAACCTGGGGCCTTTAACTAGCCCTCCCTCTTTTTTCATCCAAGCCCCTCCAGCAAACTTATTGCCGGGATCTTACCAATACCTGGGGAGCTTTCACCAGCTCCCACTCTTTACCATTCAGGTCCTTCCAGCAAATCCATGGCTGGGACTTTACCATCTACCACTCTTGTACGGGGGCTAAGGTGGGCTATTAGAATGTGGGGTTGGATCCTTGACTACCAAGCATAGGAGTCCCCAACTGCTCCCATTTGTTCCTTTAATGAACACCTCTTTTTAAGTCCTTTTCCAAGCCATTTATCGGGTCAATGTATACTTTTCCTATGAAGCACTCTTTCCTTCATTCGGCCATTCAAACACCCCCCTGCTTAAAGGTGCAGGATGGTCATTGGTTCAAATGGCTTTTCATTAACTGTATAAGAATTAGCTTTAGGTCCCATGAAGGATAATGACTCTTTACAGGAGGGTAGGCATTACTGAAATTCTTCATACATTTTGTATCCGACTGGTGAGTAAATATTGACTTATCAATTAGGTCGCCAAATAAAAATATCACTGACAGATGGACTTTAACTGAATAATGTGATTGTCTGGATTCTTGAAGAAGCAGGTATTTGAGATTAGATTGAATTGAGGCAGTTGAAAGAGGTATACCCTTTCCAAATGCCCACACTGAAAATCTCCTCCCTTTCAAATTATAAACATTTTTGTGTTGATTCCTTTCTAGAATTAAGGTCTTGTATATCAGTGACCTGTCCTCTTCAATATTTACCACTCCCCCAGTATTTGGGTCATCTGCAAACTTTATCAAGATAATTTTAAGTTTTCTTCCAGGTCATTGAGAAAAATGTTAAATAGCGTAGGGTCAAGAAACTGTTCTTGACCCTACACTACTCATTTGCTTGATGATGATTCTGCATTTGCAATTACATTTTGAAACCTCAGTTAGCCACTTTTTAATCCATTTAATCCATGCCAACTTTTTAGCAGCCCCTACAATCCTAAAACACTTTTAACAACAACATAACTATACCAGTGAAACAACAATGAAGACTAACACATTCTCTTCATTCTGTAAATATAAAGCTTTAGCCCACTGAGCAGATAGCCTGTCTCCTCAGAAGCTATTCTTCCATTTCACTGTTTGTAATATTTATCACCAGGAGCAACTCTTGTAGGGCTGAGCTCTGCACCTGGGAATTCAATAGGAAGTCCACACTACTTACTAGTGGGGTCTGATGCTTATCTAATCTCTGCATGCCTTGTCTCTTGCAGCCCGAGTAGAAAGGTTCAGCATCCAATTCCTGAGGGTAATAAAGGACTTTCCATTGCCTTCCAATATCTACTTAATACATGAAATACTCAACTAAAACAGATTCTCAGCTGTTGGTAATAACTCTGCCTCTGCACAAAAATCTCCCTTGAATTCTCTTGAAAAGATGCTTTTAACAGCACGTATCTATTTCTGCAGTAGCACACTTGCAAACTCCAAGAACAATGTTACAGAGAATATGTATTATACTTATAACATCACAAAGGATGGGATTAAAGGCTAATGTAATGATGCCAATGAGAAACAATATAATTAAGGCCAAGCTGGTGTGTCTAGTAGAGACACTGATTCTGAAGCATTAGTACCACAACCACTTCACGTTGCTTTGGGCTGAAACAGGGTATACACATGAATAGCATGACTTTATTTATTTATTTCAAAATGGTTTTGAAAAGCTAAACATTTTAGTTAAATCCCAGGGAAGAAAAAGGGAACATGGATGTATATATGGATGCACTTTTTCCAAGCTAAAATGAGGGTTTCATTTTAGATAAGGCATCTTCAGGCATATAGGACCCAACCACTTCAGGTTAGGTGCACCCACAACTTCCACTAAGTAAAAAAAGAAAATATTACAATATCCAAGATATGTATGTTTGAAACACAGCTCCGAAACAAACTTTAATTACATGAGCACATCTTTTTTTTCAGCAGATCCCTGCCTCACAGTAAAATTTCATTCTTGTGCGGAGTGCCAGTCCCTCCCACAGAAGTCCTTCAAACGAGGCTGACGTGGGACTTACAGTGTTGAAGCCTCGTGCTAGTGCTCTTCACCTGGGTGATAAGCCCCTCAGTGCACAGGATGGACAGTTCTCACTAAAATCACCAAGGTATGTCTCCCTGCAAACAGAAGGTGTGATTGCAACACATGTAGACATACCCGAGCTAGCTCAAGTAACAATAGCAGTGAAGCCGCAGCAGTGCAGGCAACTGTACAGGTTAGTCCCAACCACACAGGACCCTGAGTATGTCCATGCTGCCATGGCTTCACTGCTATTGTTACTTGAATTAGCTTCGATTTAGCTAGAGCAAAACTAGCTCAGCTATGTCTACACGTGTTGCAATCACACCTCCCAGCTGCAGTGTAAACATATCCTCAGAGTGAATTAAGCTATTGTTTGGAGGACCCCTTCCTTATTTGTTGCAGAAGCTGAAAGATATGTAAGAAAGGAGACAAAGGACAGCAGGAAAAAAAGGCTAGCGTCATGGATAAGCCAATTAACTATGACCTAAGAGAACATGGTTCTATTCCACTTGGTTCTATTCTTGGATTTGCCAATATGTAATGATAGCAATTCACATACACTTCCCTCCATGCACCAAAGGACTATGAATAGTGTGTTTCTCTTCTTCTGGGTGCCTAACCTGGAACATCTAGGGCCTGATTTTCCAAAGTGATGAGCACTCAATGACAGCTGGAATCAGCGTGAGCTGTGGATTCTTAGCATCTCTACAAGGCTCTAGGCATGGACAACCTTAACTCTGTCATTTCCTAACTTTTGAGTACTTGTTTTTGAAAACTTAATAAGGTTCTTTTAACACAGGTCCCATTTCTGCCACACTTACTCTTTGAAAGCCTGACCCAACCCCCACTGAAATCAGTGGGAGGCTTTCCACTGAATTCAGTGAGCTTTAGATCAGGATTAAGGACCAGTATTTTACTTTAGGAGAGGTCGCATTCATAGCATCATAGAACTGGAAGGGACCTCAAGAGGTTATCTAGTCCAGTCCCCTGCACTCAATATAGGACTAACTATTATCTATATCATCCCTGACAGGTATTTGTCCAACCTGCTCTTAAAAATCCCCAATGATGGAGATTCCACAACCTCCCTAGGCAATTTATTCCAGTGCTTAACCACCCTGACAGGAAGTTTTTTTTAATGTCCAACCTAAACTGCCCTTGCTGCAATTTAAGCTCATTGCTTCTTGTCCTATTGTCAGAGGTTAAGAACAATAATTTTTCTCCCTCCTCCTTGTAACAACCTTTTATTTACCTTTTAATAAAACATTGGTTTTATTGGGTGAAATTCACTTCTAGGGAGAAGGTCAAAATAGATGTTATGTGGGACTTAAATGCTTCTCCGGGGACAATCTTTCTCATTGTGGCAGAATTGGATCCATAGTGCACTGATGTCTTTTATATGTAAGAAATACCCTTTTTAATATTCCAAAAGCATTGTCTTCCAAAAAGCTTTCCCACAATTTAACACCCTGTCCTTATGCAGCTACGATTGAATATTATACACAAACAAACACATACTCCTTCTGCCAGCTAGTAACTTCACAAAGGGTTTTGCTGCTTGATGCTGAAAATGTTCTTTTATTGTCTATTCATTAACATTTGTCCATAGAATCAGTCTGACTGATTAATTTAGAATATAACATCAATCCTTTATTGTGGCTCCGGAAAAAGACTTGCTAGAAGATTAAAGCCTTTTTTTGTATTCACTTATTTCCTCATCAAGGAAAACCCAGTCAGCTTGTTTGTCTCACTACTGAACGATCTAATTTAAGATATAATTGAACAATCATTTTGGTTATATACCAGTTACCAATCTTAGCACAAGACAGTTTACTGTATAAACAAAGAACAACTTTGTTAAAATAGTCTTACAGCCTTCAGTTCCATAATATTTCTGAAATGCAGTTAAGACAGGTTTCTTCAGCTTATAATTGCTGGAATTTATGGGTGAATAACAATGAAAATGACTGTCTTTTTTTTTTACAGACTGTGTAAAAAAAGTCCAGCTAATAATATTTTGGGTTTTTTATTTTAACTTTTCCAAAGTGAACTAACTATACAGGAGCAATCTTGCAACCTTTATTTAGGTATGGATTCCTTGGACTTCAAGACCAGTTACACACATCGGAGATTGATGGCTAGGGTTCTAGATGTTCTGATGACAATTTTTCTTTAACTATATGGCTCAGTCCTGCACCCACTGAAGCCAATGGAGTTTTGCGATTGACTTCAATAGTAACAGGAGCAAGCCTATAATGAGCCATTAGAATAAAATGTCCTAAACAGAATGTAGAGTAATTTAATTCCATGTTTCAATACAGAAAGGATGGAGAAAGGTGATTTTTTTTTCAACCGCAACATGGATCTCCCATTGATAATGTTTCAGAGTAACAGCGGTGTTAGTCTGTATTCGCAAAAAGAAAAGGAGTACTTGTGGCACCTTAGAGACTAACCAACTTATTGATAATTGATAACCAATTTATTGATAACGAGTATTGCAGACCAAATATAACAACTTCAGGAATGAATAGGGTTTTATCAAAACATACTTCTCACATTTGCTTTCTATCCAGTATGTGACCTTCCTGTTCTTATTTAGTAGCTCTGTATGGAGCTCTATTCCCTATGTTGGTAATAACAAACCTCTCCTCCCACTCTTGAATTGCAGATCAATGATCATATAAAGCAACATCTAGGTTTTCTTTCTTTTGCTTCTCCCACCACCACCTCCACTAAGTAGTGTCTGTTATGGCACTCTGGCAGCAAGAAGAGCTGATATTTACAAAAATTTGTAATACATTTGATTTCATGTTAAAAGTTATGAATATTTTAAAAAAGCAATATTAATAGCACTTAGGTGAGAAACTGCACACTAACAGATTGCCTGAGACTATGGGCAGCCTTGTTGCTTCAGTGCCCTATCATGAATCTCAGTTAAACAAATTCAGCTCCCAAGGGAGAACTGCACCCCCCCCCAAAAAAAAAAGGTTTGGGGTTCAACCTGAAACTATATTTTTTCATTTGGGGCTCAGTCTAGCTCCCAATAAAGTCAATGAGTATCTTTCCATTGACTTTAATGGGATTTGGATCAGGTGTTTAAGGCCTGATTTAAAGTGTATTGAAATCAATGGACATCATTCCATTGATTTCAAAGAGCTTTAGACCAGGTCTTATTCATGGGCCTACTTTCTCCATAGTATTTCTTTTTTTCATAATATATTTATAAGAAACTCTTTTCCCCCTTAATTCCTTTGGCTATTTTGAATTCATTCTCCATTATTGCTGCTCTTACCATTGCTGACAATCTTTAATGGCGTACGTGTTCTTGATGGGTTGCTTTTCCTCCTTTTCCATGTCTAGTAAAGTTTTTTTTTTTTCTTTAATCCTTGGATCTGTGACCAGGCATTTGGAAAGTCACATTGGCTACTTCTTGTTCCCTGCCTTCCTTTTTTCAGAAGGACTGAGCTTCATACTATCCAGTGTAGATAAGGACCCAAATGTTTCAGGGTTTTCTCAACCCCTTTGGTCTACAAAACTGGGCTGGAAGTTTTGTTAGAACAGTCCCTCTCACACATTTTCCTGCACTTCCAGTCCCAGCGGAAGACAGAAAATGAAAAATGTCTGAAAAGTGGGAGAAGAAACAGTTTTGGAAATCATCACATTTTTGTTTTAGGTTTGGTCTGAGGGATGGACAGAGGGCCAGACAGGTTCTTGCTTTGTCAAATTTGATTTACATGCGCCTATGAACAACAGGGTTTAAATCCACATTAAGGATTCAGTCTGGCAATGAAGGACAGAACCGTCCATTTAAATTTCATCACAAAAGTTCATGGGTTTTGGACTGTCATAGGATTTTCTGTGAGATTCTTTTTGTTTTCTGAGCATTTATTCCAAAATCTGCCTTGGATATGGGAGAAACTTTGATTTATGAAATATTTTTTATCCCCCTGTGGATTACACACTGTATTTCCTTGGCACCTATGTATGTCTTTTAAAAACTCAGAAAAAAAATTTAAAAACCTACAAAACCCATTTTAGAATTATAGGATCTTATAATTAGTAATATATATAATATATATATATATAATTATATATATAATTTGGATATGGGTCTTTGTAAAGAAAAATTTACTCACAAACCATAACATTAGGCATCAAGTTTCATTCAGCAACTTTATAGGGCTGAATTATAAGACCCTATAAAACAGAATTTATAATGGAAATGCTGGCAAAAGTTTAAATATAGCAGCATCAGTGGGAGCCACTAAAACATGTGGAAATCCAAAAATTGAAACTTGCTTTTTCAGTTGATATTTTGACATCTTGATGTCCTAGTGCTGCTCAGTCAGGATTTTCCTAATCTTCCCAGAGTGTGAAAGTAACAAATACCATATGCAATAAGGAGGACTTGAGGTGTACATTAACTGGTAATCACTCAGATAGCATCAGATACAATAGTAACATACAATACTGATGTCAAGACTATAGATTCTGTTTTGAAAGTTTCTCCTTGTCTGGGTATACTGAGCAGGTATAGGAATAAAATTTCCATACTCTTTCGGTATTTCATGTGCTTTCCCAGGCTTGTTTTTACACATGTCCCTCCACTTTTGCATGGATTTGATTTTTTTGTTTGTTTTAATGCTAGAAAAAAAGAGGACTTTGGTTATGAATACTTGCAGATAACACCTTGGATTTCTGGATAGATTCTTAGCAGAGGAAGGAAGTGAGCTAGATTTAGCAAAGAAATTATTGTAAATCTTAATAAATACATTTACCCAATCCAAGAAGAAATTCTAAGAAGATTAAACCGTGGAAAAGAAAGTGAAAATAAGGTAAGTATCTCTCTCCACCCTAAACCCACACCACCATTATTCAGAATATTAAATGAGGACTCTGACAGATGGAAATATTTAGAGTGGAGCCTACAAAGAACATGCAATATTATCAAAATGGATTCTGCTCCACTTTTTTAAAGTCTCAGATGCTTCCATTTGAAAGGCTAGGGGCTGTGTTATAATATTTTCCATTAATGTATTTTACATTTATAAGGGACAATGAAAACCAAAGTTTAAAACCACAAAATACTATACTTGCAAAATTCTAACACTGGGGTTTGAAGTGCACAGTTTTAAAGAAATATCAAGTTACTTTGAATTGAACTAAATATTATCCAGTAAAGCCTGTGGGTTGAAATGGAGACATCTCACTATTCTGAATTCAGGACAGATTTACTCTCCTCCCCAAAAGACCTCTAAAGAAAAAAAAAATCAGTAATCATAGAGAATATGAAACAGAGAGCTTAGGGTGCCAGGTTCTGCTCCTAATAATAAAAAATATATACAGTATTTAGAACAATTCATCCATCAAGTTGGATGTTATTAGACTTTCTGGCTCAGACTGGGTTCAAAATATATTCTTACATAGCTGATTTTCTTGTATGTGAAAAATAGATGGCCACTTTGGAGATTAAGAGGAGATCAAATTTAGTCAGCCCTGAATGACTGTGTTACTTATAGTTTAAAATTTGTCTGATCAGCACACTATACTGGGAGATTAATTAAAGTAATTATTCCTTACTGTGATTTGTGATCTGGCTTTATTACAAAGTAGAATCAGATTCAAAGCACATCAAACTTTAAATCACTTCTTTGTGTGTGTTCAAAACTGAGGCTAATATCAGTGTTTCATCACAATTTATGGTGGTGAATTAAATGTGGAGGAAAATTCACAGAATATTAAGGGATCACAATGGAGAGGTCTAAGGCACATTTCTGAGTTCCTAACAGTAGAAAAAACAAAAACAAAACAAAGAAACCCTCACATTTCAAAAAGCTTTACCTACAAATATTTCAGTCAAAAGATTCCAATATGGTGTACTTACCGGTACCATTCATGTTCAAATTTGGTATATTAAAATAGCAAATGTGCTGTACATTACATCTCTCAGAGCAAAACTGGTACATGCCATTCTAGGGCTGTTATAAACATCTTCTCACTAGCAGAATCCATCTAAACAAGGCCAGTGTCTAAAAGGATTATTAATAAAGATTATACTGCCACCATACTCTCTTTTTGTTTGTATTCATTAGTCAGAGCAGAAAGGTATTCCCTGATCTTGCTTATAGACTTGGTAAAATATAGCATGATGTCAAAGGGGATCACAGCAGATCAATCCCTCTCATATTTTCTTATTAAAATATATATAATAAATTATCATGGTAGAATGGAATAACAATGAATTACTGCAGCTACCAAATCTAAGGTATGAAGTAAAGACAGATATAGTTAAAAAAAAGAAAAACACAGAAACAAACATACAGAGCACCAGATGTGCAGTGTTGGCATAAACTGGTACAGCTTCACTGACTTCATTGGAGCTACCCTGGTTTACACTAACTGAGGATCTGGCCAAAACTGAGGAAACCATGCACATTGCCTAATACTAGTAGCTGAAAACCGGTAATGTTGCATGGGTGTGGCAGTTGGGTCAAGTAATCCACCCTCTGGGCAGTCTCCCTCATACAACCAATGAAATTGTTTGAATGCAAAATTAGCTGCAGAGTAAAGGTGGTGGTTGGGTGAATTACCTGTGATATCACTATAGTCTAGGACTCTTGACATGACGTAGATACATGTCTAACTACTGCAACACAAATTCCAGCCATCATTGGACTGTTGATGTTCTGAACAAAAAAGAGTTCCCAACCATGCTTGTAGCTGTTTGAATCACTTCACACTGACTCAAAAGACACTCTCAGCTTCAGAGTGGCACACAGACTTGTGACAGTCCTGGAATTTTATTATATAGAGTATATATGTCAGCTGGCTATTTACACTAATTCACTCATGACACTTTTTGTGCATAAGAACATAAGAATGGCCCTACTGGGTCAGACCAAAGGTCCATCTAGCCCAGTATTCTGTCTTCCGACAGTGGCCAGTGCCAGGTGCCCCAGAGGGAATGAACAGAACAGGTAATCATCAAGTGATCCATCCCCTGTCACTCATTCCCAGCTTCTGGCAAACAGAGGCTAGGGACACCATTCCTGCCCATCCTGGCTAATAGGCATTGATGGACCTATCCTTCATGAATTTATCTAGTTCTTTTTTGAACCATGTTATGGTCTTGGCCTTCACAACATCCTCTGACAAGGCATTCCACAGGTTGACTGTGCATTGTGTGAAGAAATACTTCCTTTTATTTGTTTTAAACCTGCTGCCCATTAATTTCATTTGGTGACCCCTAGTTCTTGTGTTATGAGAAGTAGTAAACAACACTTCCTTACCTACTTCCTCTACACCAGTCATGATTTTATAGACCTCAATCATATCTCCCCTTAGCTGTCTCTTTTCCAAGCTGAAAAGTCCCAGTCTTATTAATCTCTCCTCATACGGAAGTCGTTCCATACCCCAATAATTTTTGTTGCCCTTTTCTGAACCTTTTCCAATTCCAATATATCTTTTTTGAGATGGGGAGACCACATCTGCACACAGTATTCAAGATGTGGGCGTACCATGGATTTATATAAAAGCAACATGATATTTTCTGTCTTATTAGCTATCTCTTTCTTAATTATTCCCAGCATTATGTTTGTTTTTTTGACTGCTGCTGCACATTGAGTGGATGTGTTCAGAGAACTATCCACAATGACTCCAAGATCTTTCTTGAGTGGTAACAGCTAATTTATACCCCATCATTTTATATGTATAGATGGGACTATGCTTTCCAATGTGCATTACTTTGTATTTATCAACATTTAATTTCATCTGCCATTTTGTTGCCCAGTTACCCAGTTTTGAGACATCCTTTTGTAGCTCTTCGCAGTCTGCCTGGGACTTAACTATCTTTAGTAATTTTTTATCATCTGCAAATTTTGACACCTCACTGTTTACCCCTTTTTCCAGATCATTTATGAATATGTCAAATAGGATTCGTTCCAGAACAGTCAGTCCCCTGGGGGACACCCAGGTGTGGCAGATTTGTAGAAATTTTGGTGGCGCCCAGAACCCGCTCCCCGTGCCCAACTCTGCCCCCCTCCAAACTTCACCCCCCATCTGCCTAAGGTTCTGGGATGCAGTTTGGGTGCAGATTCTGGGGGTGCAGGAGGGAGTGAGGGGTGCAGGCTCTGGGATGGAGTTTGGGTGCTGGCTCTGGGCTGGGGTGGGGGTGCAGGCTCTGGGAGGGAGTGTGGAGGCCTGGGGGGCAGGCTCTGGGAACAGGAGAGGGTGTGTGGGAAGGAGGTTGGGGTGCAGGCTCTGGGATGGAGTTTGGATGCTGGGTGCAGACTCCAGGCAAGGGCATGGGGTGGGTGTGCAGGAGGGGATGAGGAGTGCAGGCTTTGGGACTGAGTTTGGGTGCAGGCTGGGGGTGGGGATACAGGCTCTGGGAGGGAGCCTGGGGATGGGAGGGGGTGCAGAGGGAGGCGGTGCAGGCTCTGGGAGGGAGTTTGGGGGCTGAAGTGGGGATGCAGGCTTTGGGAGGGGTGGAGGGGGTGCGGCGCTTACCTGGGGCTCCTAGGCAGGGTACTCCATGCTATCCCCAGGCACTGCCCCCGCAGCTTCCCATTGGCTGCAGGGGCACTTGGGGTGGGACACAGACCCACCCCGCCCAGGGGCTGCAGGGAGGGGTTGGCAGCCACGTGGAGCGAACAGGCAGGAAGCTGCTCAGCTCCGCTGCACTGCCAGTGGTGGGTGGGGGCCCCGGGCTATTTTAAATGGCCCAGGAGACGCGCAGCTGGGCGGGGCGGGGCGCGGTGGGGAGAGACCCAGCCCTAAACGTTGCTGGAGCTGGGCCCCAGGCCAGGAATATTCCTGGTGCCCAGGCACCATGGACCCATAGGACTCGCTGCCCATGCGGACACCACTATTTACCTCTCTCCATTCTGAAAACTGACCATTTATTCCTACCCTTTGCTTCCTATCTTTTAACAAGATACCAATCCATAAGAGCACCTTCCCTCTTATCCCATGGCAGCATACTTTGCATAAGAGGCGAGGGACCTTGTGAAAGGCTTTCAGAAAATCTGTGCACACTATGTCCACTGGATCCCCTTGGGGATTCTACTTCTGTTAGGCTTACATTAGGTGGCCATCACTCCAGGTTTCCTGCAGGACTGATGCGACCTAGAAATTCTAATCAGTGATACCAATTCCAATATTTTGGTGCAGGGGGAGGAGGGATTAATTTCAGTCTCAGCAGAGACCCTGTTTTTGTCCCGACTCATCCCACTGCCCCTCTTGTCACAGGGACCTCAGGTCTCATTTGGCCAGGAAGTTTCCCTTCTCTTTTACCTATACAAGTGCATGAGCCTGTGCCACCACAAATCAAGTTCTTGGCAGACTCCCCTCTACTCCGCCAGACAGGAACAGACTCCCCATGCATCAAGTCACAATGCCACTTGGCCCAGATACCCCTCATCCAGACATTTCAGCGACGTTGTGACTACACAGCCAGAGCATCACTCTGGACCGCTTCAGCAACAGCTCTACTGATTTCATATGGCAACACTGCTTAAAAGTGGTTAGGCCATGTGCCCCCCAACCACTCCATGGTCTACTGTATTTTGACCAAATGCAAACATCATGCAGGTAGGGCATTCCCCAACCCCCCAGTTGGTGCCACTGCTTGTGGAGTTCTATGTCTCTAATCACAATCCCTATCACTACCTGTGAGTAAACAAAACCGATCTCAGGGCCCCCCTGGACACCCAGCTGATTAAAGCCAACCCGAGATGCATGCAGTCATGTCCTCTGGTTACTTAGGGAACTACAGTGTCATCCATTATGAATTTACAGGATTCATTCCTTCACAGCGGTCCCCTTTGTGATGTTCTGTCCCGTTAAATATTTGGGACCTCTGCACTCACCCTCCCCAGAGCAGAGCCTCACTTTGGTTTCGGTTTCAGTTTCTGTTTTGCTGTCAGAACAATAAAGCCAGCACAGCAGACAATTGTGTTTAGATCAGCTCCCCTTGTATCTATCTCCTTCTCTGCTGGGTCCAAGTACAATACACTTTGAAGCCATTAACTACATGGAGGCTCCCTAGGACATGGCAAAAGTGGTTGCTATCCCTACATCTTCAGGCGGATCATAAGTCTGGGGAGAGTTCCAAGAAGCAGGACCAGCTGTGGGGTGTCAAGATCATTAATGGAATAGTGCCAATGGGGAATTGGGCAGATTGATATGTATTGTTCTTGCTCCCCCAAACAGAATCATAAAAAAGTACACCAACCACATAGGACTACCCTTCTTAGTTCTCACCTGAGATCCTCTTATCACCATCATTGGACAGCTGTCTTAATTCCCCATTCAGAGAAAAGGGGAAGACCCTCTCAGAACAAGTGTTTCAGGCTCTCCGAAGACTCAAGGAGACATCCCTGTCTCACGTTACACTAAGTTCTAATTTTCAAAGATTTCTTCCCAACCACAAGGACTGTAGAATGACTTTTTCTTTTAAAAATTAAAATCAAAATTTTGGGGACAACATGGCAGCCTCAGAAGAGGTACTGGATCATCAAACCACTATGAGCCAGGCCACTTCAAACCCTCCATATTAGTGTATAACAAATAATGCTACTAGAGTGAATATTGGATAATTTGGGGAAAATGTTACCAAGTTATATTATTTACAATGGTCTATGAAATTTAAATAATTTCAAGAAATGTTATATACTAATTGGCAATAGTTTTGAAAATAAAAGCCATTTTGCTTTTAAACCTAGTGTATAACAACATCAGTTTCTGTCAGTTCAGGATCCAGTTCAAACCTGCCCTCTTTGCTCTCAAAATCCTACCTGGACATGCTCCAGCCTAACTCATGGACCCATTTCTTTGTTTCCCCCATCTATCGACTACTGGCTTCTCTTCTTCTCTATTCAATCCAATTATCAATCAAAATAAAGTATAGAGAATTCCCTCCTGGCAAAAGAGGGATACCAGGATAACTCAGATCTCTGTAAAGCCTCAGCTACTTTGGAGAAGCTAAAGGGCTAGGTCAGAAACAGAAAATGCCTGAGACTTATGGCAAAGTCTGTGAGCATGCAGAAACATAGGTATGTCTACAGAATAGAGGTAGAACCCAGGGCTCAAGGGTTGTAGTATGGATTGTGGAGTTTCCATGAGGAAGCAGCTCTTACAGTCTAATTTGTTTACAGATGGAAGCCCAAGATAAACTACTAATAGCCAAGTCAGAAGTGTCATTCGTACTAAAAACACTAGGTCAGGTCCTTAGCCCTGATTAAGTCCCTGGTGCAAAGAGGACTTAAAACTGCCTCCAACTGGCAGCTAAGCATTCCTCCCCACACTGCCCCATGTTGGAAAACCCTTGGCTGACATAAAGCCTTTAGGCTGTCCTAACTTACAGCCCTCAGCTGCTCCAGGATCAGAGAAGTAGAAAGGTGGCACAGAGCAGCTGAAGATCTAGCCCTTTATTTTCAAAAAATTGAATTCTACCAAGTCTATTTATGTATCACTGTGAGTTAGGGATTGTGCACAACTCCAGGGAGGAGGATACCACAATTTCTCCAGGAACCAAAAACAGTGGGAGGTGATTAAGGCAAATCACTCAGGTAGTAACACTTCCAGGGAGGTACCACTACTGAGTGAGACTTGCATGCATTGGTTTAACCTGGATTGTCCAGAGATCATCAAACAAAGACAGGACTTCTGGGATAAAAATTGGGTTAAAACTGACTTACGGCTTCTTTCTTCACAGCAAACAGACAGGCCTTCCTGTCCAAGAGGGACAAACGTTTAGGGAAGGGTTGGGAAAGTCTTTGACCTACTATGGACCCATAAGACTAATGGGTTTCTTCTTGTAAGCTTTTAACATGCATATAGGAACTTTTATTGTTTTTATGTTTATATGTTTTCTCTGTAATGTTTTTACCTTAAGAATAAATGCAGTTTGCTTTGTGAAGTCTGGGTGGTAACTGGAGTAAGCTGTTACAGCCCTTGTATAGCGGTTAATCACAGGTGCTGAACCCAGGTCAGACCCATTGGGAAAAACTACAAGGAGGTTCAGAGGAAATGCAGGCCTAAACCTCTGATTTAGAAGGAGAGAGACATGGGTCTCACCAGAGAGAGGCGACATCTGGGAGCCAGAAACCTTATGAGGTTGCCCTTGAAGATGACCGTGTGTATGTGTGTGGTCAAAGGTGAAGTTAATGCTAAAACTATGCCACACACAAACCCTGGAAACCAGGCCATGTGTTTAAATGCCTCACTTTAGGTATCCATAATTGAAAATTTTGGCCTGTGCCCTCATAATTTAGAGTTACTGTTCTCTTTCTTGTAAATGCAGAAGGCTCATTATGGTTAATTTACTCTTCATATATTTCTGATAGTAAAATATTTGGCACAAATATAATTTCCAACTATTTCTGATAAGAGGGGAAAATGTCTTTTTTTTTTTTTAACAGCTGCAATTCTTTGTTCTTCACATGGGAAATGGAAGGAAAACTCAGAGGTACATACAATCAGTTAAGTACAGACACCTGCACTTAATACTCATATTTATTTTACAATTGACCTTGATTCTTTTTATCCCTCAAGTTCCTACTTTCCAAAAGCCTTTTGAGTTCTTGTCTCAAAGAATCACAAGGTGTTTTTTTCCTCCACTTAGTTTCTCACTCTTAGTGCCACTGTACAGTTATATGGAAGAATGAGAAGTTTGGCATGAACAAGGGTTCAGATTAACTATCATAAATCCAGGAAATAAATTGTACTAAAATTGCAGCTTTGGGAATTTCTTGGAAAGAGATCAACAAGGAAACCAAAAGGTTTATTTTGCTAAAATACTAAAACCATCACAATGATATGTCTTTCAGAGGTGTACCTTAAATGGGAGCTTTACCTGCATACAGTTATGGCCTTGAAAGTCATTAATGCTTCCGTGTACTTCATGCATGAAGACTGAACTGGTAGAAATCTGTATCAACTGTCTCTTTTCCCCCCTAAATCTATTGTATCATATCTTTCACATGAGGTATTTATAGATCCCGTGTAATGTACTGTAGAGTGTTGTAGCTGACGTATTACAAAATGAGTGGAGTTGAGAATGTGCATCTACAGAATGGAATAGGCTTAGTTTGTAAGAAAATGTGGTTCTAATCTATATTTTTAAATGAATGAATGCCTATTAAATACGTTAAGAGAAATAAGAGTAAATTATATACAGAGTCCTAATTATGTACTATAACATATTTTGGTGGTATTTGCCAAACATTTATTAGAAAAATCACTTCAGCACGCTGTAAAAATGGTTATATATATTTTTTTATAAATGCCCACCCCTCCTTCTGTTTCCCTCTCCAAAATAGGTAGAACATACAGTAATGAAAATAACTTCCATATTTTCTCTTCTTGACATAACCAATATACATACCACTATTTTCCATTTTACTATATATTGCATTTTCAAACACCCAAATATAAATCAAAATATTGCGTAATACACAGTGGTGTCATGAGAGGAAATACCGCAAAAGCTGTCATAGGTATTCACGCAGGGGACCAACAAAAAAAAAAAAAAAAGAAAAAGAAAAGGTTGTTTGACAGAGGTGGGCTTTTACTATACGTAAAGGAGCAAGACTTATATTTGGGGATACTTTGGTTTGGTTTCTTCAAGAAAATAAATGGCTTAATAGGTGATGCCATGAATAACTCCATCTACCTTATTTTACAATAATTCCATTTATTTTTTTAATAAGAAAATTACATGCTGTTTCAACCCATCCTAAGGACATATGGGCCAGGACAGAATGAAGTGCAGAATTGACTTAGAATTAGAGCTGGTGAATATCTTTTCATCAATATTTTTTGAATATATAAAATGGCTTTTGGAACCCAATGAAAATGTTTGCAGAAAAGTTTTGGTTCAGTAAAAATGTTCTAGTTTTTCAATGTAAAACCAAACAACAAAAATTGTAGGTTTGAGGGGTTTTTACCCGTTTCTGTATTTTCTTCCCCTTCTGCCAAAAAATGGAGAGAAATAGGGGGGCCAAAACTAACCCCCCAAATCTTTTCAGTGTCCCCACTGCTATATATGGTAATTTGGGGCAGGATGGTGAATACACCTCCACCTGCACCCCTGAACTCCCATTAAACCTCTGTGCTCTAGGCCCTGCAACATTTAAGCACCTCTGAAGTGGCCCCACAGCAATTAGGGGTGCCTGGTGTATACAACAAAAAACTTCTGGAATCACCTTCTTTTCCCAAAGCCACAACATTGGGAGAGTGAGGCACAGTGGACCTCTCTCTGGTTTTCACTGAGAGAAGCCAAGGGAAGCCAGACACAGATGCAATGATCTCAGGATGTTTTAGAGGAGAAGAAATAATGGGCCAGGGAGGCAGGAGAGGAGAGGCACACAAAGGGCTAGGGAATGAGGAGGAGAGATGCACTGAAAGCTGAGGAGGCAGGTGGATAGAGATAATCACAGTAATGTTATATTTACAGTATAAAGGCTGTATCAGTCAATAAAATTTCACCTTAATACCAATAGGCAAACTGTTCAGCCGTGACAGCATAGAGGGGAATGAAGCAGAGCTGGAGAATGAAGGCCCAAGCAGGCCTTTAGACGAAAGCCCACCAACTCTATGAAAATGGCTCAAATAGTCAGATAGAAGACAGGTCTTTTAGAAGTCAGACCCCACAACCAGTTATGGGAAGGCTGGGCTAGAGACCAAACTCTGTTTGCAGTTTTGGTTTTATGAAGATCTTTCTTTTTTAAACCGTGTAGACTCCAAAAGCCTAGAGAATAAAGTTTTTAGGAAAAGGACATGCTGTGTGAAAGACTTTTTGTTGTATAACCAGGTGACCTCTTACACCTACTTACAGAGCTCTCTTTGCACTCTTTTTCTAGAATTATGAGGTGCTTGCTGGAGCTGTATGGGGCAGCCAAGTATCACAAACCTTGTGACATCATATTAAAAACAAGCAAAGCCTATGGGGGCATCAGCCCACCCACTGTCCGTTTGGCTTGCAATCTAACGATTTTACTCAGATTTCAGTCTGCTCTCTGTTCATGGATTCCCAGACTATAAGACCACAAAAAACCTCCTCTTTCCTCCCCACTTTTTCCTACTCAAAAGATGGGTACCCTTTCCTGTCAGATGCAGACTTCACCATGGTCATCCATGTCTTTGTTACATCTAGGCTAATCTACTGCAATATGATTTGCCTGGGACTACTGATGAAAGCCACCTGAAAGATTCAGCTAATGCACAATCCAGCTACCTGATTATGAGCAAGACATATCAGCAAGAGTCTATTACAACCCTGTTCTGCACTCTGCATTGGCTGTCAATCACCTTCTGAGTGAACTTCAAGGTGTTTATCTCCAAAGTCCTATTTGGATTTAGTCCTGACTTGAGTGCAGGGGACTGGACTAGAAAACCTCTCAAGGTCCTTTCCAGTCCTACACTTCTATGATTCTATGGCCCAGGAACCAGACACTTCTGAGACTGCTTCTTCCTTCTCTGATCCACCATTTCAGACACATTCGTAAGATTAAGCTTACTGTACTAAGAACAAGGTTCAAGAGATCTGGGAGTAGGGTTTGCTTGATGGCATGTACTCCAACCAGAAATACATCTACGCATGACACTAGCCACACTCAGCAAATGCTGTAGAACACATATCTTTGCCTGGGCTTTTAGCTAACTGCAGACTCCAATACCCTAGCATTACTATTATCAAGCTTACCCTCGAGCTTTTCCTGTAGAGCCCTGTCCTTGTACATGATAGTAAGAATCTCACCCACTTCCTATGACTCAGATTTTTTGGAAAAGCCATAACAAGTGGACTTTTATCAGAAGGGACTTATCAAATTGTCACCTTAATAGCAAATTGACAGATCAAAAATTTGCAATGAGTGTCAGAAGAAGCTTCCTAACTATGAGAACTCATTAGGCAATACAGTAGTTTTCCAGTGGGTTCACTGGAAGCCCAATTGTTTGAAAAAATGTGACAATGAACTCGACTGGGCAGAATGAAAATGTGTTGTGAGGACCAATCCTGCATTGGCAAGAAGAACTGGCTGATCCAACAATTTTGTCTCTCTCTAACTTCTTTGATTCTATGACTCTATAAGATTGCTAAAAGCAACTGAACCCATTTCCATTTCTGGTTACTCTGTGCTGAGTTTTTTTTAAAAAAACCCTGTTTTTTTAAAAAAAATCCTGTAATAAACACTTTTGCTCTTGGGGTGAGGCTTTGTAATCCAAATTTCAGCTTGAAAAGAATATTTATAGCTAAGTTATAAATCCCGGAAAATAGAGATTTATATTTACATTGGAAAGACTGATAAGCTCTTACTGTAGCTATACTAGAAGGAGGCCATGCTATAATAAAGAGGTGTTATTTTAACAAGAGCACTTATAATGGCAGTATAATGTAGTTAGGAAAGAATGAACTTTATAAGGTGAGTGTAGAACTTAACACAAATTCTCAAGCCAAAAAAACAAATAGTGGACCTCAAGGAGAGTCTATTAAATACACATTTGCTCATGGACCATGTGATTTTATGGACTTTTACCAAAGAGAAATGCAACCCACTATTTAATATTTTTGGAGCTTTTAAAGTCTTCATCCATTTTGAAGCTAAATAAATAGTGGAACTCTTACCCAAATTCATGTTTCCTAAGAAGAAATTTGTAACAGAATTCAAAAGATTCATAATCACATCTATGGACTATTATACTAATCACTACTATAGGAATCAACTTGGATTTACAATTCAAATGATTTGAAATCTTTCCATGTGTTTCATTTATGGCAAAAATAAAAATGTTGTGGGAGGAGTTAGTCCTTATAACAGACACTACACAGTCACTGGAAAAGCTGCCAGATTACAATGGGTCCAGGATTTTGTCTCCTTGTCTACTGATGTTTCTATGGGTGAAATCACACTAACAAATGACAATGTAAAAATCAGGGCAAAAATTCACCCCAAATCTCCCATATATTAGCACAAAGCCAAAGTAAACTGACCTTGTAGAGGGAACTAAGCAGGAGTTCAGAGGACTAAAGCCACACAGACCACAACATGGAGGCGGAACAGAGATCTGCAACACAGCCCTTCTGCAGCAACTATTCCAGCCTATGGATTAGAATATCAACCATTGTCCCTCAGCTCCTAGTATGGATGGCTTCTACATAGCATAAATGCATATCCAGCATCCTGTTCCCTGTTTCAGCCCAATACTCCTCTCCAAATCAATCCATTCCAAGCTGTCATGGAGTTCATCTCCCCAGTTTGACGGTCTCCCTGTGTGGCCACTCCACTTATGCATCTCTAAACAGGGGCAGAGGTACCGTGGAACAGGAGAAATGATTAGACCCTTCTGGGCGATCTTTCCCAAAGGGCATTTCACCCCCAAGTGAAGATCTTTTTAAAATATTCCCTATAGGGGGATAAACCTATCAATAAAAAATCAAAGGCCTTGATACCGCAAACACTGCTTAACTTTAAGCACATGAATGTGAGCAGTCTCATGAGCTTCGGAGGAACTGCTCACATGCTTACAGTTAAACACCACACATATATGCTTGCAGGATCAGGACCTGAAATACAAAACATGTTGGTCTTCTCTCTCCTACTACCAGGGCCAGCCCTAGACCAAATGTGCCCCAGGTGTCCAGGTGCCCAGCTGGAAATGGCCCAACTTGATTATCATACACATTGTAAGGAGAGCGATCACTTTAGATAAACTACTACCAGCAGGAGAGTGGGGTAGGGTGAGGTATTTTTTCATGCTTTGTGTGTATAAAAAGATCTTCTACACTTTCCACAGTATGCATCCGATGAAGTGAGCTGTAGCTCACGAAAGCTTATGCTCAAATAAATTGGTTAGTCTCTAAGGTGCCACAAGTACTCCTTTTCTTTTTGCGAATACAGACTAACACAACTGTTACTCTGAAACCAAAGTTCTTAGTATTTGAGCCAACAAAAGGTGGCACATTTAGCTCTGAGGTGAAGTCTTGCTCAAGATACAACCGTGACACCTACGGTAAATAAATGTGCGGCACTCATGGTATCAGAAGGGAATCCTATCAAGTCCTCCTCAATGCAAGGCAACCCCATCATGGGGCTTCAAAACCAAGTAGTGCAACAGCAGGTACATTTTAAAGGACCCTTTAGATTCCATCATGGATGCAGAAGAATACAGAGGGAAAACAATCACTGTGAACACTAACTTGGTGAAAAGGAATAGCATAAATACAGTATTATCTGTATAGGACTGATGAAGAATGAGGTCATATTTTTGCATTAGTGTTTATTTTGGTGGAGTATAATGATATTCATAACCTAGAACCATGTTTTACATGATATGATGTTGAGTGTTTTGTTAAAATGGGAGGCCTGGATCCAACTGGACCATTGTGGGAAGCTGCATTCTGTTCAGGCTGACAGATGGACCAACAACTTTCCAACCTGGTATGAACAAGTATTTGGAGAGTCTATAAGTTAATATATGCATCCCATTGGTGGGTGACATCTTGAAGTATAGTTGGTTTTGTCTCTGTATAGGAGATGTAAGAAAAGTGTTTTAAGTAACAGCATGGGGTAAAACTAAAGTCTGATATGTGTCACATCTTTTGCTTCTCTACAAAAGAAAAAGGACACTAAACTTTCTAAACTACTACATGCTACAAGGGGCCACAGCAATGGTTCCCTCAACCCACCTAGCAATATTGTTAACCTATCCAACTATACTCTCAGCCCAGCAGAAGCAGCTGTTCTATCTCGGGGCCTCTCCTTCTGCCCCTCCACCCCCACGAACATGATACAGTTCTGTGGTGACCTAGAATCCTATTTTCGACGTCTCCGACTCAAGGAATATTTCCAAAATACCTCTGAACAGCATACTAATCCACAGAGGTCTCCCAACCAACACTACAGAAAGAGGGATTCTAGGTGGACTCCTCCTGAAGGTCGAAACAGCAGACTGGACTTCTACATAGAGTGCTTCCGCCGACGTGCACGGGCTGAAATTGTGGAAAAGCAGCATCACTTGCCCCATAACCTCAGCCATGCGGAACACAATGCCATCCACAGCCTCAGAAACAACTCTGACATCATAATCAAAAAGGCTGACAAAGGAGGTGCTGTTGTCGTCATGAATAGGTCGGAATATGAACAAGAGGCTGCTCGGCAGCTCTCCAACACGAGTTTCTACAAGCCATTACCCTCTGATCCCACTGAGAGTTACCAAAAGCAACTACAGCATTTGCTCAAGAAACTTCCTGAAAAAGCACAAGATCAAATCTGCACAGACACACCCCTGGAACCCCGACCTGGGATATTCTATCTACTACCCAAGATCCATAAACCTGGAAATCCTGGGCGCCCCATCATCTCAGGCATTGGCACCCTGACAGCAGGATTGTCTGGCTATGTAGACTCCCTCCTCAGGCCCTACGCTACCAGCACTCCCAGCTACCTTCGAGACACCACTGACTTCCTGAGGAAACTACAATCCATCGGTGATCTTCCTGATAACACCATCCTGGCCACTATGGATGTAGAAGCCCTCTACACCAACATTCCACACAAAGATGGACTACAAGCCGTCAAGAACACTATCCCCGATAATGTCACGGCTAACCTGGTGGCTGAACTTTGTGACTTTGTCCTTACCCATAACTACTTCACATTTGGGGACAATGTATACCTTCCTTTTATTCAGAGTACAACACCAACAGTCGGAGAAATACAGATTCACTAGATAATATAATATAGAGATTAGCTAGTCAATGTATTTTGTTGTCTCATTTCCTGATGTAGAACACTATGACATAGTAGAAGGATCAAAAAATCACCTCCAAAGTTAAGGACCAAGAGTGAGAATGTAGCCAATGAGAGAGCTGAGATCCTGACTTCAATGAAAGCTAATGACATTTAGCCGCTGCTCAGCAGGGTTAAGTGTTCAGTTGTTCAGCCCCTGTTGTTGAATGCTGGTATTGATTTTATAGTAAAAGTGACTAATCCTCTTCAAAAGGTGGGTAATGCTTCACCCCACAATGCTCCCACAATTCCCATTAAAACCAACAGGAACAGTGCACATGCATTCAAGGAAAGAATTTTGTTTCTCTGTGCATGTTTGCTCCATTAAACAAACCTCTGCACTGTGAAAACTATAGGCCTACTCCAACATCCACTGATGCAAATGGAAAATTCCCGTTGACTTCAATGGGTCTAACATCAGGCACTATGAGCCTAAATCTTTCTGCTCTAGGCATAGACTTCCCATTGATTGAAGTGGGAGTGAGTCACATTAAGTGGCTGAAGGACCAGGGCTTTTATAACAATTCATTAAATGGGATACAACAAAATTCATAATGAATCTCTTTAAATAAAAGTTTTTCTTCAGAGAAACAAACTACTGATTTATTCATTATGAGTATTCTCATCTTTTTGTGTTCTTTAAAAAAGGAGAATTTAGTGCAGCAAATTATTGCATTTAAATAATAGTTAATCCAAGTATGTTATTTTATCAAATAAAAATTATTCTTGGCTTTATTTGGGGAAAAATCTGAAGGAAGCAGAAAAAGCTAAAAAAAGAATTTTAAGGAATATGCTTTTAAATATTTATAAATGTTTTCAAACACATGGTAGAGAATTAGAACCTCTAATACCGAAAAAGGAACTTTATTACCATAAGGAAAACAGAATTATCTTCAAACTACTTTGCCTCTTTCCCTCTGATTCAGTGCAGTGCTTTATCTAAATCATACTCTCCAGCAGGTTGGCTTCCCCATCTATAATTGTAAAGAAACAGTACATATCTCATTACAGACAGCTACAAACCTAGTAGCATTAGGTATATATTAGAATCCTATAGCATCTATTTATTTTAAAACTGATTGATATCTTTTAATCCTGTTTTATACCACCTGAATTCAGAGACTGAGAAGACCTTTAAGTACTCTAGTCCATCCTTAATTTCTATATCTTTGTCCAATCTACTTTCTAACTTGTTTCTTCTCTTCCTGTGTTTCCATTCTTTTCTGTGTTTTCTTTATTATTATTTTTTACAAAGTGCCCTGTAGATTTGAGAGGCTGTGTCTGCTTCCCTGGTCCTCTTTCCAGAGACCGTTCTGAGAAAAGTTATTAAAAGTAAGTCATATTTTAGATGTAAGAAAGTCGCTTAAAATCAGAAGGGTTAGTTTAGCCAAATTTCAAACTCTAAGGACTTTATTCTTGCTTCAGCAGGGCAAACTGGGAGAGAAGTCAGTAACTTTAGAAAAATGCCGTCAGTAAGAGATTTAGTATGTGATAAATGTAATCCATCACCAAAGATCCAGTGGGATTCCAACATGATAGTTATTTGTGGGATCGTTAGACATTGTTCTTCATCTCTCAGCTGTCTCCAGGTCTACTTTCCAATGCACAGATTTATTCACTAAAGGCTGTATTCATTTTTATCATGGCGACAGGAACACATTAATACTGAAAAAGACTAACAAATGTGTACTCATCCGTTCACCCAACCCTCAGAAGAGACTCTTTCGGAAATTATTCCTGCCAGAAAGAGGAGTTATCTGCATAGCATGCATGGCAATCAGGTCAGTGAACATCCTTATTAAAAAGCCCAGTTCATGCCCTTGACCCCCCAAGTCCCACCTTAAGTGTCCACTTTGTTGTTCTGGACATGGAGGACTTGTGAAATATGAACCTTCTAGCGATTGAATGAGCTGTTGTACCCCACTTGGCCACATGCGCTCCTGGGTATCCAGAAGAAGAGGTCTGAATATGGTCCAAAAATACATCAAGCGTATATCAATGTTGAATCCAAATTTGTAGTACAAATTTTAGTCCAGTTTTGGTAAGCTTTGAATAAGACAAATCTTAGTACAGATGGCAAAATCCAAATGATTTTCAGTTCTCTATCTGTAAAATGTGGATAATAGCACTTCGCTACTTCACAGGGGTGTAGTGAGATACAAACTCACACAAAGAGTGTGAGGCTCTCCAATGCCATGGTGATGGGGACCATATAAGTACCTAAAATAGATAGGTTGCTCACAAAGGAATCAAATCAATTAGGGTCCCAATCCAACAAAGCACTAAAGCACTTGCTTAACTTTAAAAATCTCACTGAAGTCAATGGGTCTACTTATGTGCTTGAAATGCTGAAGTGCTTTGCTGGATTGGGGCCTAAGTCTTCAAGGAACTAAAATGTCTTCCTTGCTGTTGTAAAATGCATATAAACTGGGCAAGGGATAAGCATCTAGGACATTATTTAAGGCCATTTAATTGGAAAGTGAGATGGGGTGTTCACCACACACTGCTCCGAAGGGGATAAAATGGCTCAGGAAGGCACTACTTGACAGGATGAGGTGGGTGAGGTGTAAGTTGGCTATACAGCCCAGCTGAACCTGAAGCCCAGCTGGCTGGGAAGAGGAGGGGCTTGTATAAAGCCAAGGAGAGGACACTGGAAAGGAGCTGCAGTGGGAGAGTATCAGCAGTCACTCTCAGGGTTGAGAGAAAAAAGTAGAAAGAAGCCTAGGAAAAACAACAGCAAAGGTGGGATGGCATGGACCTTAGCTGCTGACTGTAGGGTCCCTAGGTTGGAACCCAGTGTAGAGCACAGGCCTAGTTTCCCCTGCCAGCCACTGGGAGAATGGCATGAACAGGGCAGTGGACTTTGAAGACTGCCTGCGGCAATTTGTTTAGACAGACATTGATACCCTGAAAAAGGGGGAAACTATACTGACCTGGCCAGAGGACTAAGCTCTGAAGAGAAAGCATTGCAGCTTGTGGGGAGAGAAAGCACAAGAGCTGAGAAACCATAAGAGGAGACCCATGCCAGTGGTGAGCTTATCCCCAGACAGGCTACAAGGAGGCACCCTAGCAGTAAGTAGAGCAAACCCCATGACAGGGAGAACTGTTAGTTCTTCCAAAATGACATGGCAATTAACATTTCCAAAATGATTGTCTGTGACTGAAGATTAACTCTTTAAAATTGCTTCATGTGTCTTGGTGAAAATGCTTTGTCCTTCTAAGAACCCTGAGCATTCCCCATTTTCACTCCTCCCCTTTGAAACCCTATTCTGTACTTGCCCTCACACTCACTGAGAAGAACTGGATGGGACTAGGCCCATCAGTGACAACCTTTTTTCCCTTTGCTGCTGACTCCTGAGGTAGCCTCTGTGAAATGGTGGAACACAGCAGAGTTTTCTGAAGTGCTTGATACCCCATTAGAATGTCAAGATGACATACCAGGTACCTTATATGGGGTGGTTCTGGAGCTGTATTTTGCCCCATACATACACTCAGCAGTACAGAAGTGATTAATCAGCAGAAGGATATGGAAAACAGAAGAAGGAATGGGATGTGGTTACCACTGTATAACGAACAATACAAGTGCTCTGCCTTCCCCTAGCCCCTTCTGACACTTCAGTGATAATTTTATTACAAAAATGTTGATGACTTCTTTCTTTTCCTTGGCTGGTCTGTTTCTCTTTTGTAAATTCTTCCTACATATTGACACTGGCAGAGACTTGAGCCAGCTGGTAATGGTTTTGTTCCTGTAAAAAAAGGATTGTGTGTCCTTGACATGTCACTGGATTAAATAAATATTCCCCGAGAATAATGTTGGCCTAGAGGCTGTAACTTTTACTTCTTAGACTAGAACAACTGGGTTTAGAGTATCTGATCACTAGATACAGCTTGTTTTATAAGACTGAGCAGGAAAGCACGACAAACATATATATTTATTAAAGCTATGTTTACAGGATATCCCAGTTTAACTTGACAAGTCTACCAGCAAATGTCATGGGGAGCCCAAAGATATTACACAGTATGTATATGACATGACAATACAGTTCTAGTAGAAGCTAAACGTTAGTAATTTTAGTGTTTCAATACTGTAAGCACTGTGTTCACCTATGGTGTTCGATAGATAATAAATAACATCTGTTTTACTGATTGGAGTTATATATATTATAATAGCCATGGATTTGAATTTCTACTTTTGATCCGGTGTGCCTGGGGTAGCCCTCACTGGAAATGCCAAGGGCAGGGCAGGCTGCAAAAGGAAGTGGGTAACACTGAAGTTAAACTCCCAAACCAGTCACAAACTGTGCTTCTGATCCCCCACACTGGTTATCAAGAAACAAAAAAGAAATCACACAGCCCCTTTATTGCATTCCAATTATCTAGCTCCCAATCAGCACCTGGGACCAGTACAGTAAGAAGTTATTTAAAAAACTCTGCTCACATATACAAAATGTTCTTCTAACCCCAAAGGGTCAGCCATGTTACCAAGTCAGTATAAGTTTGGATCTTACCCAAAATACTACGCTGCCAGCCAATCATTTAGTGTCTAAAACTAAAGGTTTATTATAAAGAAAAAAGAAAGAACAAGAAGAGAGATGTTAAATGGTAAAACAGTCACATACAAACAAAGATTTCAAAATCCATCAGGTTCCTAGCAGTATTGATAAGTTTGCTGGCTTGAAAGTCCTTCTGGAATATACCCACAGCTTGCATGGGTCATTTAGTCCTTTATTCAGAGCTTCGTTTGTAGAAAGGTTACTCCAGTGGTAAGAAGCTGGAATGAAAACAAGAAGCAGGACCAAAGACAAAATGGAGACAATGCAGCTGCCTTTTATAGTCTTTTGCCATGCAGCTTGATTTCCTTTGTTCCAAACACAAGCTGCCCAGCACATGGCCTGGAAGCCTTAGAGTTCTGTCCATAGGCATGAGTCATAAGGTATATCCCTTGCCTTCTGTCAGTGGGTCAGTTGTATAGCTGATGTCCCTTGAGGGGCTGTCAAGCAGACTAGGCAGTGCTACTGCCAATCTGTCTGGGGGTGTCACCCAGATGCACAGCACAGTTTTGGAACTACAGACATACCATACATATAACTTGCAATACAAAGGTGATACAAAACACATACATGAGACTATCATACCTGGAAAATTATAACATTTTTGAAGATACTTACATGGCATATCTGGCATAACCCACTGCAATTTTACAATACTGGTATTCAAAATATCGTAAAGTGTCCCCAGATTCCATACAGCATCACACTACTATTTAGTCCTGTGGATTAAAAAAAAAGTCTATTCTTTTTGTAATATGTTGTCATTTGATATTTGATGTTCTGAGACTGTTCTTTCAAGTGTAAAAACAGCAGCAGTAATGTTAAGACAATAGTAATGTAATAATGTTTTGGGAAGGAAGGAGATAATGTGATTCATCCAAGTCCATTCATCAAACTAAGTAGTCTGTGTCACTTATTTAGTTAGCTAGTTAAAATACACCTATCCAAAGCACAGAGTACATGTATAAAATACATAATTTTAAAAATCCACATAACATACAAACAGAATCAAGTCCACCACTAAAAAACACTCCACTTTGAAACTCAGCTTTTCTCAGCTCACCATCTCTCTGCTCAGCAATCTCCACCAGAAAATGCTGGGACCGAACAGATAAGGTACACCTTTTGTTTGTTTCTCTGGGTCCCTAAAACCTAATTCTTTTCTAATATATTTATATTTGCAGAATCTCCCACTGTCTGTTTGATATAGATACAACATAACCATCCTTAGTAACGCAGAAATTGTTGCACTAGATCAGACAATTGGTCCATTTGTACTCTGCTTCTAGCAGTGATCAGTATCTGATGCTTCAAAATATGAAAAAACACACTTTTAACATACCTAACCACAGCCCTGATGGATATACAGATGGACTTAACTTTATGTAACAAGAATAGTTCTATTGACTTCATTGGGACTACTCACTACGTGAGTTGCAGGGTTGGGGCTCAGCTGTATATTATCTTATGTAAGGAAGTAGAAGGGGGAAAAAATCTTCCTGACCTCACAGGTGCTGTTCTATCTACTGTCTCATTAAGAAACCTGACTAGACTCTTATGACAGAAAAGATCCAAGGTTAAAAACTAAATCATTGACTTTTCCAGAAAACATTATTGCCCAAAGTCACCATAGCTGATGGAGCAAATTTCCCTCCCTAGTCTGCAAGAGCATTTCTACATAGGAAGAAGAATGCCTACCCTCTCCAGAGCCAGACCTTTCCATTCACCTTGGGCAGGCAGATTCTACTGAAACAAATGGCAGCAATAAAACACCAAAGCTTGGGCCCTAATTAGCATTTTATTCTTCCTGTAGTACACTGCAAACCTCATATGAACTTGCAGGTTGGCAACTGAGTTTCAAGAGCTAGATTGACTAAGCCTTGGAAATCTCTATCCACAGAATAGACACAGTGTAGGCAGTGACAGGGCAAATTTCCCAGTTTCACAACTTCAACGTGCCTTAATTCTGATCTAAAGGGACATCTTCTAGGGATGGAAGATATTCCTGTCTTCATGTACATTTAGTCATTGGCCTCTTTGCCCACAATTGCCAACAAAGGTGCTAGTTAGTGCCAAAGGCACCTGTCCACTGGGAACTGGACTGAGCCAACCAAAACATTTTGCATAGACCACTGAAAAATAATGACATCACGTGGTAACAACTTTCAGCCACAGCACTCTGGGCTACAGTGGAACATATACTCTAGAGGTGAGAGGCTTAGTATCCAAATATCACATTATCTCCCAGAAAGCTTTTTTAGTTCTCAGTGTGGTTGTGGAATGGCTGCCAATTCATACAGTAGCCTCCCTCAGAAAAATAAACAGTGGATTTTGCAGATAAATTCAGTGGAGTTCCCAGAAGTCAGTGTTAAAGGCCCATATTACAAATATATTCAAGGAATTAAAATAGCTACAAAGGATCTATGCAGGACTCCAGACTTAGCAATGGAGGCCTAAAATAGTATTGCTTGGCTATATTTGGAAGTGGAATCAACTCAGTGAATGCTGAAATTAAGAGGGGTTTTTTGGTGGTGTTCTGGGTTGTTTTTTGTTTTTGGTTTTGGGGTTTTTTTGGCTGAATAATGACCTTGCTGATATAGGTCTTTCATTTATGAGCTCATTCATATTATACCCAGCAGGTGAAAAGTGAATGCACTTGCATAGCAGCATGAAGTGGAATCTCATCAGCACAAACAGCCACAGACATTTCCATTTGCTATTGAAAAATTTATTCCCTTGAAAACAAGGGACACACTTCACAAGTATTAGTATTATGCTACAGTGAATATCCATTTATTTAAAAACTAGAGTAACCACAAGGATACAGTCACACACAAAAACGGCCTGACAAAGTGCTAATTACACAGTCTGAGCCCAATTCTGCCTGTATGTACACTTGATTGGTTAGGACACCTGATTACAATGGCAGTGGCACCTGTGGTCCAGCTAGCACAATTAGCCCTTAACTTATAAAACATAGCACTTTCAATTCACAGACTCAAAAGCACTCTACTAAGGAAGGTTTCAGAGTAACAGCCGTGTTAGTCTGTATTCACAAAAAGAAAAGGAGTACTTGTGGCACCTTAGAGACTAACCAATTTATTTGAGCATAAGCATTCGTGAGCTACAGCTCACTTCATCGGAGCTGTAGCTCACAAAAACTTATGCTCAAATAAATTGGTTAGTCTCTAAAGTGCCACAAGTACTCCTTTTCTTTCTACTAAGGAAGGTAAATATTGTTATCTGTATGTTTATAGATGGGCAAACAGGGGCACAGAAAGGTGAAGTGACTTGTGCAAAGTTAGCAGCAGAATCAGCAAGAGAATTCAAGTCTCCAGATTCCCAGGCCACTGCCCTACCTACTAGATCATAATGAGCAAGGCAGCTTGGTGCACAGGAAGTAGAAAGCTGCTGACACAGGAAGAAGGAAAGAGATCCACAAATGAGAGAGGAAACCAAGGTTCCTCAAATTGGAGGAAAGGCATGACACAATAAATGAGCAAAGATGTACTGGAAGAGATGGGCAGAAAGGTGGGCACAGTAAGTCTGTGCAGAGCCCTAAAAGTGAAGACAGAAAACAAGTGATCAAATTCAAGAAGGGGATAACATGATCAAAGCAGCCGGAAGATGATGTTGGCTGCAGCATGAACTAGAAAAGGAAGATATGGGAGTCAGGGAGACATGGTAGTGTAGGTTTCAGAGTAGCAGCCATGTTAGTCTGTATTTGCAAAAAGAGAAGGAGTACTAGTGGCACCTTAGAGACTAACCAGTTTATTTGAGCATAAGCTTTCATGAGCTACAGCTCATTTGTTGACTTGCATTTTGGTAGTGGGGATTGAGAAGAAGGGCCAGACATTTTTGAGATGTTGTAGATGTGGCACCAAAAGACTGCGTGAGAGCCTGAATGTAAGAAGTTAAGGTTGTGAGGTTATAATCAAATAACAATAATATTTTGCACTTGTATCAGAGCACCTTCCATTAGGGGGACCTAAATGTGTCTTATAAACATTAAGGCCATTGGACTTACTCCAATGTTTTCAGTTTTCTAAAAAGGGACTTTTTTCTTGGTGTTATATTCTGAAGTAATAACTGTACCTA
The DNA here is from genome assembly GCF_965140295.1 of Lepidochelys olivacea. NCBI lineage: Eukaryota > Metazoa > Chordata > Testudines > Cheloniidae > Lepidochelys > Lepidochelys olivacea. Next base: position 177,287,106 of record NC_140411.1, read on the forward strand.
TACCTACACAAAAGTGTCAAATAAGCATTGGTAAACTATGAATTTCATGATTTCTGCTTTTTACCACTCTAAACTGAACACAAATTATTTCCTTAACACCCATTTCATGTGAGATATAAAACAAAGTTGTAGAATAGTGATTCAGTTAGATCTGTTAGGACTTTTAAATATTTTTCCTTTTAAATAAAGCAATCTCTATTTAATCCCAATGGTGCTCTACAATTACAGGCACAGATATGAAATAATTGCAATTAAAGTGTTAAATCGCAGACACCATAAGTACTACAACATATTAAAAAAAACCCCTCAGTTTACTGGGGATAAAGGGAGATTAACATGGTACTACATTGTATATTTCCATCAACTTTTTACATATGAAGACATCTCCTCTCCAATTACTTGCTTCTCTCCAATTACTTGCTTCTTTGTTTAACTGGATAAAGGCCAAGCTTCATGTACTGCCCTTGAGGTTAACTCCCATTACTATGCTAGGATGTGGTCCTCACATGGAGGACATGTTATTTTGACCTATATTCTAAATCTATACATTCTACACTTCCTTGTTTAGATACCTATTCTCTGTTTCATGTTCATTAGCAGCAACGCTCCAAAGGCTTCTTTATTCAGTCTCTTCTTGGCCCATGTGGCACCTACCCTGTTGTACCGAAGGAAGTTGTTATATCATCCTATTTCCCACTGTTCACAATGGGAAGTGTTCATCATTCCTAGTGCTTTGTTTTGGCTATGCAGGGATTTTTAAGTCCTATATACTCTACTACATCCTCCATCCTCTTAAAAAAATGAAACGCTATTCTCTTTTTAGCTTGTGAGCGACATCAGCTGTATCTTCACAGGGGATCAATGCCAACTACATTATAACCATTTCCTTATTTTTTTTTAACACAACACGAAGTCAGATTTTAGATCAGAGGTAGCTACTTCATGTGACCAAAATAAGCCTTCTTTTCAGGTTCAATATTGTAGCCCAGTTGTCTTCAATTGCAAGAATTCCCTGTGGGGGGACTTCTTCCTTTCTACTGCTGTTCACAAAAGGAAAATCTTCTCTTGTCACAAATGCCTGCAAGTGCTTTTAATACATCATCAGGTCTCCAGCAGACCTAGTTCTGGTTCACTGCTTTACTCCAGCCTGATAAAAATCTGCTGTGATGCATCCCTCTTCTATACATACTAACAGTAGGCTAAATCTGTGACCTGTTCTTAGTCCCAGTGTTGCAAATTAGCTGTTACCAACAGATATCGTAGGCTGCTTTTAAGTAGTGTTTTATTTTCCTCAACAATCTTATCTCCACAGGTCTGCCCAAGAAAGTTTCGACTACAGGATTCCATGTTATACATTGTTCATCCCTCCTGCCTTAAAAAACAAAACCAAAAAACTATGCATTCAAACATTCTACCTACCTAAATTTGTTTCTCCTGTCTCCCCTACAGTTAATACAATTAATTCATTATAAACTGAGCTGGGTGAATAGTGGTAAAATTTACTCACCACCAAGCTTGCTAATTTCAATTCACCATTCAGGCCCATCCTGTCAATGTCCTTGTCTGTTCACTTTTGTGAAAACATTCAGGATATGCCTTTCCCTCCACATAAATGTTTGTGGGAGGAGCTCTTCTATTCACATGAATACAGGAATTTGTGTATATATTCCTGACCAGATTGCTATCCTGTTAAACTCCTCCATTAGACTGGTTGCGTGTGTTTGGAAACAAAAGTGTATGGAGGCAGGGAGCGAATGGAGGAGTGAGAAATTCAGTGATTTTCAAAGTAATAACTGAGGGATTAGTCCTTGTGAGGAGCAGTGAGTAGGGAGAAAGACAGGTTGAAGGAGGGGGGAGGTTTGAGTAACAGAAAAGCCCCTTGCAAGGAAACACCTTGCACATATTGCCTCCCCAGAATATGGAGCTTGGTGTCTTCAGTGTTTGCAAATATCAAGGCAAAGGAACAAGCACATCTACCCCTGCTATGGAGCCTCATATCTGGTCCTGCAACTACGTGGTTATCCATTACTGAACAAATATGTATGAGCAATCACTGTACTGAATGATAGCGTGCCCTAAAATGGGGGCCATTTTTTCAGTTCAGGCATTTGGTAAATACATGAAACAGGGTGTGGTATTGAATATAGGATTGGGAAATTAAAAACCAGCACCCTGAAACTCTTGGCCAGATTCCTGGCACTCAGGAAGGCAAATGAGCCGGACACGATCTACCCAGAGCATTCACAAATATGAACTTGCTTGTACATGCACCACACCAAATTGCTTGGTGTGAACATGATGAGAAAAGTGAATGTAAAGACTACTGTGTAACCAGCAAATCTGTATTATATTTTTCTCTTTCCTTCAGCAGGGAGGAACTCACTATTTATAAATGTTGAGTTCTTCTGTGTAGCCAGATATAATTCTCTTCCTTGGACAAAACAGAAGTACTAAAGATTTCAGATATCCTAAATGTTCCTAGGTCTGCTTATTGCCATGTTTCTCTCTCTCTCTAAAATGTTCCTCACTGCCTGCCTGAGAGAGCCAGTACTCTGATGATTGTCTTAAAGCACTAGTCTTGTTTATAAAGGTTAGGTCATCCAGTCAGGGAACAAAACGCATACCATATGATTTAGACGACCAGTCACACAGCCTAAATAGCTAATTCCAAATATCCAGACCTTGAAGGAACTCTTGCAGCAAACACTTCATTAAAACCCATAGTCCCAAACAGATTTGTAAAAACTATTTCACAAACAATTACAAATGATAAACAAATATGTAAATAAGGTGATCCATTCTTAGACAACTCAGGAACAGAAAAAGAGGGACAAAATCTGTTTAAGAAACCATTTGCAATGAATAACTAACATTACTATTTACAAAGTTAGACTCTTAATTCACTTTCAGGTTCACTGGGGGGTTATAGCTTCTTTTGCTTCACCGTGATATTGCTGCACATCTGTCTTTCTGAGCGAAATCCTGCCACCTCACTCCATTTGAATATGAGTATTAAGAATAATACTTAGTACTTACACAACAACATGCATTTCGTGCAAAGGTCTCAGAGGAGGAGATTGTTCTTTGCCTTCAGAATTCGTCTCAAGGCCCACATGTACAAAAAATATAAAATAATTAAAAAAAAAATCCATCAGCATTTAATGGTTAGGCTCAGGAGCAGTTTGGGAAAAGTCATTTATTTAAATATTCAATTGCAAAGTTATATTATAAAATACATTCTATTTGTCTCCCTCTCCCCATCTTTGTAGGGCCAGATTAATGCAACCAGGGACCTAGGTGCATGCAAAATGGGGCTCTCCATGAATCTCTCCCTACCCCTAGATGATCTGTGGTCCCTTCTGGCCTGAAATTATGAGTCTGTATGTCTACACTGCAGTTAAACACCCATGTGTGGCCAGTGTCAGCTGCCTTGGGCTTGAGTTGCAGGGCTGTAAAACTGTTGTGTAGACCTTTGGGTTCAGGCTGGAGCTCAGGCTCAATGACCCCTCAAGGGGAGAAGGTCCCAGAGCTTGGCCTCCAAGCCAAGCCAGAATGTCTACTTTGCAATTTTGTGGTCCCACAGCCCAAGTCCTGTGAGCCCAAGGCAGCTGACACGGGCCAGCTGCAGGTGTTTGAGTTTAGAAAAACCCTCTGTGATCCCACTCCTTACTACCATGACCTCATGAGAGCTATCATGGAGTACTGGCAGTGGAACAGACACAGAGTCCTGAGCTATGGTGTTATTAGGGGCCTCTGAAACAATGTATTTCAGATTTAACAATCCATAAAAATAAATAAAACAGCTCAGACCTCACGGAGCTATTGTTTCAGGCTGTCTGCAGACTCAGGCATACACCTCTGCAGTGATTACATTGGCCTCACATAGTCAAGCTTTTTTCTGCATATGTGAGGTCTTAATTTTTTTTTCTTCTAATAAAAGCTGAGATTCTTATGCCAGCTCTTGACTCCAGGAACTGGGGCCCTAGACTCATGCTTAGGCCTTAATTCAACCCTGCATCCTTCATGCATCACTTGTCTTTTCAGACTATAGGTTCTTTGGTTCAGGAACCACATCTACCAGTATATTTGTACAGTACCTAAAACTACGGGGCCCTGATCTAGGCCTCTGGGTGCTACCATAATATTTAAACAGTAACTATTAACAATATCCCCATTTCATGGATGATGACACTGAGGCACAGAAAGGTTTGAGCAACTTGTTGAGGGTCATGAACCAAGTTAGTGTCAGAGTTTCAGCTTTAGCTTTCAAATGAGTTTAAGTCATAGCCCATGTTGAACCCATTGTGACTGTACAGTCTAGGGGTAACAAAATATTCATCATGGCACCACACCTGAGAGAAAGCTTACAGGCTATACCCATAAGGGGTGAAGGCACAGAGCTACTCTTGCATTTTCCAGGAAGCATGAAGGCTTAAAAAGTCTCTAACTTAAAGTGCTGCTGCAAAACAGGAATGGGAAGTCTCCCAGAAAACTGTAGCTACAACGGGCTCCTTCTACTGGATTCAGTGGGAGCTGAAGATGCTCAGCACCTCACAAAAGGCACTCAGCACTTTGCTGGATCAAGCCCCACATGCCTTAATAGTCATATAATGAAACAATGTACTGTGATGCATACCAGCAAGGAGAAAGCTTTGGTACAATTTTCAGTGATGCTTTCTGAAGACTGGTTCTGGAGACTCACGTTTCCAGATAGATCAAGGAACTAATTTTCAGATGCATTGCTCAAAAGTGCCTTAAAAATAAAATTGACATTTTAAATAAATATGAAGTGCCTGACCAGATTATGTAACCTCCAGATAGCATGTCTTCTGGCTACATTTCTGCAAAGCTACAGATAGTAGGCCCCTAACTGACTTGGCACGGGACACCTCTGTTGTGTAGACATACCCTTAGGAGGTAAGATTGATTCAGGCTTATAGGGCCTGGGCTGCAGGGCTATTTCATTGCAGTGTAGACTTCTGGGCTTGGGCTGGAGTCACAGCTGTGGCACCCTTCCACCTCACAGGGTCCTAGAACCCAGGCTCCAGCCCAAGCCTGGAAGTCTACACTGCAATGAAACTGTCCTGCAGCCAGAGACGCACAAGCTCAAGTCAGATGTCATGGGCCTGCCGTGGGTATCTAGTTGCCAGAGATACCCAAAGTTAGTTCAAAGTACATTGCATATACCCATCCCTATACATTTGTACACTTCTCCTGTATCAAGGGGAAGGTGAGGGAGTGTAGTATAGAGGTTAAGAATAGGACTAAGAGTACTTGGCTCTATTCCTATGTTTTACACTATCTGGCCTACATTAGTCAAATCACATGGGCCCAGACCCTCAAAGATATTTAGGAGCTTAACCCCCATTGTCCACCTAGTACTATATCCTGGCAATTGTCAGAGGCAGGATATTGTACTAGATGAACAATGGGAGTTTCTTGTACCTTCCTCTGAAGCACTCCATAGTCAACAATTTCAGAATAATCTGTTCAGAGGGGATGACCTTCTTAACTATCATCAGTTGGCCATCTGTAGGACATACTCAAAGAACAGTGGGTATATCAATACTTACCTCTCTCACAGGGACATTGGGAAGCTTAATTAAAATTTGTAACGCACTCTGAGGTCTTAAAATGAAAAGCACTACGTAAATTCAAATAAAAAAAGAGTAGCAGTTAGAATTAACTTGCAGTCCATATTAATGACCCTCCATGTTCATCCAGAGGATTGATTTTGATATCACCACTTCGTAAATTAAAAGTAATTCCACTAAAGTCAACAATGGAGTTACACTAGTGTAAAACAGGTGTGAGATCAGAATTAGTCCCCTTAATTCTAATTATGGTCTGGAAGTGAGAGGGTACTGTACACAGGCTAAAAGGTTGTCATTCTATCAGACAGACATTCTTTTTCTGGAATTTAATTCTCAGAGAAAATTAATGGTATTTATCTAAGAATTGATATTGCTAATCATCAGCATTAACATGACTAGTTCTTTCCGTTCCTGATTTTTGCTTTTAACAAAAATCCAGAGAGAAACGTATTTAAGACCTGGTGCAATGGTGGTATTTATCATACTCTACTGTGAATCATTTCAACCCAACAAGTGTCACAAATAGAGGGGATTATTATTTACTTTTCTGACAGTGAAAACCATTTTTGATGGATTGAGAATCCCCATCAGGGCACAGCATTTGATCTTGATTGAAGCAGGGAAATTCTGCAGACAGCTTTTTGCCTGTCTTCAAACCTTTCACCAGTTGAATAACCCCCCAAGGTTTAATAGCTGGTAAGACATCTGTAGGCAAAAGTAAGAGAAATGAGTTGATCAAGAAATAGCATTGTGTTTCCAACGTGTAGCAAAATGAGTGCCTCTTCACCATCTGTTATTTGTGCAAGCATTTTATTATGTAAATGTCCATATACACTGCATTTGAAACAAAGGAAAATGACTTCCACTAAAGTATGCTGATACTTCCAGGCTCCTGTGTGTGCCCTAAAAAAAGAAAAAAAAAAAAAAAGTGAAAGACAGAAAGTCTTGGGTTCATCGAGTCCCTCCCAAAGAAACAGAAAAGATTCAGTAGGTAGGATTTTGTTTTCTACTTCTCATTAGCACATATAAAGTGTAGTAGCTGGAAAAGTATAAAACTTTGAACACTAAGCTAAATCCAGTGTGCTCAGATTAAGGGTAAGAGGCCCAAACAAACAGATCGTCCTATATTTCTGCTTCATGATGGGCTTGGTGCATGTTTCGGACATTAGGGCATGAAATTGGTGTTGTTCAATCTATTTAAATCTGGGACTCTGTCCTTGAAAATGAAAAGGGGCTGTCAGTGGGCCCAAACCTGCAAGGTGCTGAGCACACAAAACTCTCAGCACCCACTGACTTAATTGAGAGCCGAAGGCAACGCAGTACCTTGTAGGATTGGATCCTTTTATTGTCTCCAATACAAAGAGCATTGCTGTGGGGTAAGGGTGTGGAGGCAAGATGACATTATACTCCACATCCTGGTTCAAAAATGTCATTAAATTACCAATTTAAATTGAAATGTAATTATCGTAACTGGCATATTTTTGGCAGCTGTGATTAAAAAAATCCCTTAGCTACACTATAGCAAGGGAAAGCCCAGAGGATTTTTGACACTGCTTCTTAATCAAAATCTGCAGAGACACAAAAGCTTTCAGCTAATCTATGCCAAGCTATCTTGGACAGCATGGCATTGCCTGGAGCACCCTTCTGGTGGTATTTGAAACACCTGGTGCCCTTAGAAAAAAAAATACAAGTCTGTAATTTTTCCTATTCTGTTTGTACCCATCTATCTACCCAGGGTGGCTGCTGCAGTGATAGGAGCGTAACATGAAAGTATGCCAAAAAAAACCCAACCCTAATACTTTCAGTAATTTGTTTACTCTATAGCACCCAGGTGGTTATCTGCATGAACACACTTCCTCATTGTGTACTTCATGTGGTTTAAATATAATTAAACTATCATTGCATTCATTGATTTAGTTTAAATCTTAATTTGATAATTGGAAAAAGTGTACATTCTAAGTGTGGAAGATTAATTGATATTTCAAGTTCACTTGAACAGAAGTAATTGAAGTCAATGACAGACTTGACCAATTTGATGATTTAAACGTGGTTGGTTACTTACTTTGTGGTATTTATACAATTTCTTAGAGTTGGAGCTATGAGTTTTTCCTGACCTAATTATGATTAAGTGTTGAACTTTACCGATAGCCAACTGCTGCTGCTATATTGATTAACTTGTTTTTATTAATATATGAAACTTTGTTGTTGGAGTTGGAACATATTTTATGGTAGAGCAGTAAATACGTAGAGAAATCTGGACGTTAAAATATCCACTAACCACAATTCAGTGGATACTCCTCTTTTGATCATCCCATAACTAGCTATCTCCTTAAGGATACTTCTGAGAACTGCATGTACAGCAAAGCATATTCCTTTATTTCTGGAAATAGGTAATGGTGTGGATCATAGACACCGACTTACTCAGATGCCCCAGGCCCACTCCCACTCCAAGCCCCCACCCTCATCCCACATCTTTCTACCCCCGCTCTTCCCCCGCCCCGCCTCTTCCTGCCCCCAATCTTCCCCTCACCCCCATGGGAAAAAAAGGATGGTTGCTGAGCACCCACCAGCAATCCCCCTCTCAGCACCTCTCCCTCCCCTGAGTGCCTCCTGCCCACAAGTGCGCCCCATAGATCCGTGCCTCCCTGTGCCTACCACCTGCTCTGGATCAGCTGTTTCATGGCATCAGGAGGCACTAGAGCAGAGAGGGGAGGAGCGAAGGCACAGCGTGCTCGGGGGAGGGGGCAGAGTTGGGGTGGGACGAAGCAGTGCGGGGATGGGACCTTGGGGGAAAGGGTGGACTGGGGGCAGAGCCTGGGCAGAGCTGGGGGAAGAGCACCCCCTGGCGCTTAGAAATGTGGGCCGCCGGCAGGTGGGAGCTGCTTTGGGGGAGAGGGAGACACTGATTCTCAGGGCTGTCAGTAGGTGCTGAGCACCCATTATTTCCTTTCCATGGGTGCTCCAACAAATTTGCGTGTTGTTCCACTTGAGCAGCATGATCGGAAGAGCAGACAGTCATGGTCTTAGCTCTCCACTTCAAGCAATATGGTGTACAATGAATTGTAAGATCAGTCCTGCAGTGGGTAAGTTACTGATTTGTTCCTTCATTCTCCATTCTGTATTGTATCACATGCAGTCTGAAACCACACAAAATATTATGAAATAAACCAAGATCATATTATAATCTCCTTCCACACCCACCCTTTTCTCAAAAGTCTGGGAGAACAGATAGGCCTTGGAGCATGCCCTGAAGGTCAAAAGATTTTGACTGTCTTTAATATATGGAGGAAAGGGCATTGTGTGCACCCGTCCACACAATGAAGCCATTTTTGTTGACTTAAAGGGCTCTTAAAATCAATTTCTGTACTCCTCCCCAACAAGGGGATTAGCGCTGAAATCGACATCGCTGGGTCGAATTTAGGGTAGTGTGGATGCAATTTGATGGTAGTGGCCTCCGGCAGCTATCCCAGAGTGCACCATTGTGACTGCTCTGGGCAGCAGTTTCAACTCAGATGCACTAGCCAGGTACCCAGGAAAAGCACCAGGAACTTTTGAATTTCATTTCCTGTTTGGCCAGCATGGTGAGCAGAGGTGACCATGCAGAGCTCATCAGCACAGGTGACCATGCGGTCCCAGAACCACAAAAGAGCGCCAGCATGGACCGAACGGGAGGTACTGGATCTGATCGCTGCATGGGGAGAGGAATCCATGCTATCAGAACTCCGTTCCAAAAGACTAAATGCCAAAATATTTGAAAAAAATCTCCAAGGGCATGATGGACAGAGGCTATAACAGGGACCCACAGCAGTGCCATGTGAAAATTAAGGAGCTCAGGCAAGAAACCAAAAAACCAAAGATGCAAACGACCACTCCAGGTCAGAGCCCCAGACATGCCGCTTCTATGATGAGCTGCATGCAATTCTAGGGGGTGCCCCTACCACTACCCCACTCCTGTCCATGGACACCTGCAAGTGGGGACTCTCATGCAACAGGGATGAGGATTTTGAGGATGAGGAAGACTATGATGATGAGGAGGATAGCGCACAACAGGCAAGTGGAGAAACCATTCTCCCCGACAGCCAGGAACTGTTTATCACCCTGGAGCCAATACCCTCCCAAGGCGGGCTCCCAGAACATGAAGCCGGAGAAGGCACTTCTGGTGAGTGTACCTTTGTAAATATAATACATGGTTTAAAAGCAAGTGTGTTTAATGATTAATTTGCTCTGAAGACTTGAGACACATTCGCGGCCAGTACAGCTACTGGAAAAGTCTGTTAACGTGTCTGGGGACGGAGCAGAAATCCTCCAGGGACATTATTAAGGGGACATTCAGAGATGGCCATCCCTGCTGTTAGCCATGCATTGAATGGTGGGGCCTTTTACGCTGAGCTGTTCGCATTTGGCTGGCAGAGATCTTCCCTGATACTAGTCACACAGTTGGAGGAAGGGTGAAGTGATCATCCCAGAGAATTAGAGGGAGGGTGTTAGTTGGGTTTGTGCTGCACATTAACCCGAAAATCACAGCCCCTCCTTTTAACTGGCCAACCCAACGGGTGCTTGGTATGGGAAAGGAGGGCGCTTCTGTTTGAAACCATTCCCACATTATGAAGGTTGAAGAAGCCGAAAGACTGTGGCTTACCATGGCTGCCTGCAAGCTGAATTCTGTTGCCCGGCCCTGCGTGTGCGATCTCTCACACCAAACCAGCAGGCCCGCAACATAAGAGGCAAAATGTAACCTTATACCAAAAGCACATGTGCTATGTTATGTTAACAGCTTGGTTCACCTTGAAAGAGTCTACCCATTGTTCTCTAAAATGTATCTAACTACTACTCTCCCTCTTTTTCCTCCAGCAGCTGCAAATGTTTCAACTCTCCCCCTATCATCTGCATCCCAGAGGCTAGAGCAGATAAGAAGGCAGAAAAATAAAAGCCGCCCTCATGCTGAAATGTTCTCTGAGCTCATGCAGTCCTCCCACACTGAAATAGCTCAGCAGAATGCGTGGAGGCAAACAATGGCAGAGTCCAGAAAAGCAGAAAATGAACACAAGGCCAGGAAGGACGAGCAAGAGAGAGGAGGCAGGATGCAATGCTGAGGCTACTGGGGGATCAAACTGATATGCTCTGGAATCTGGTGGAACTGCAAGAAAGGCAGCAGGAGCACAGACTGCCACTGTAGCCCCTGTGTAACCAACTGCTCTCCTCCCCAAGTTCCATAGCCTCCTCCCCCAGATGCCCAAGAATATGATGTGGGGGGGAGCCTCTGGGCAGCCAGACACTCCACCCCAGAGGGCTGCCCAAACAACAGAAGACTGGCGTTCAATAAGTTTTGAAGTGCAGTGTGGCCTTGTCCTTCCCTCCTCCACCACCCCACCCAGTGCTTCCCTTCTCCCCCACCCCTCCCGGGCTACCTTGGCAATTATCCCCCTATTTGTGTGATGAATTAATAAAGAATGCATGAATGTGAAGCAACAATGACTTTATTGCTTCTGCAAGCAGTGATAGAAGGGGAGAGGGTGGTTGGCTTACAGGGAAGTGAAGTGAACCGAACCAAGGGGGCAGGTTTTCATCAAGGAGAAACAAAACAGAACTGTCACACAGTACCCTGGCCAGTCATGAAACTAGTTTTCAAAGCTTCTCTGCTGTGCAGCACACCCTGCTGTGCTCTTCTAATTGCCCTGGTGTCTGGCTGTGCGTATTCAGCAGCCAGGCGATTTGCATCAACCTCCCACCCCACCAAAAAAGTCTCCCCCTTACTCTCACAGAGATTGTGGAGCACACAACAAGCAGCAATAACAATGGGAATATTGGTTTCGCTGAGGTCTGAGCGAGTCAGTAAACTGCACCAGCGACCCTTTAAATGTCCAAATGTACACTCTACCACCATTCTGCACTTGCTCAGCCTGTAGTTGAACAGCTCCTGACTACTGTCCAGGCTGCCTGTGTACGACTTCATGAGCCATGGCATTAAGGGGTAGGCTGGGTCCCCAAGGATACCTATAGGCATTTCAACATCCCCAATGGTTATTTTCTGATATGGGAAGTAAGTCCGTTCCTGTAGCTGTTGAAACCGACCAGAGTTCCTGAAGATGCGAGCCATCCCATGTTGATGTTGGTGAAACATCCTTTGTGATCCACCAGTGTTTGCAGCACCATTGAAAAGTACTGCCACGGTAGTGAGGATGCACTCTGCCGACTTAATGTGCTTAGTGTGGACATACACAATCGACTGTATAAAATCGATTTCTAAATATCTACTTCTATAATATCGACCAAATTTCATAGTGTAAAGATACCCTGAGTGAGCACCGATATTTTCATGAGGATACATATATAGGATCAAGGGTAAAACTAGTACATTTTTTCCTAATGCGCTCCCATCTAGAATACACACATTTTTTTCACACAAATATATGAAGAAGCCGAATCCTAGCTTTCAGTGCAAAACTCAAACCTCTCAACTATGGACAGGCTTGGCAGAATTTGATTTTTATTTTTTCATAATTTTGACAAATATCAGTTATTTATAAGCATTTTTTAATTTATCAATTTACATTTTCCGTTGTGCAAAATTATGGATTTTTAAAATGTGATTTAATTTTTTTATAGTTGTGGGAAATTATAGGAGGGTGTCAGAATGCAGAGGGTTAGACAATAAATTCTTGAATGATAGTAGATGCTGAGATTCAAAAAAAAATTACAACTTTATAACTTGTTAGTGTTAAAACACAAATTGTCAAAATGCACAAAGAAAATATCTTTAAATCAAACTAAGTTATCAAGCAGCATTTTTCTTACTTTACCTATCTTTACATTTTGACTATGATTGCTGGAAGGATTTTTTTTCTCCCCCATTGGTTTATTGGTGTACGATGGAACAGAAGCTTACCAACATTTTCCGATAAAAAGGAGCAGTTCCTCCAGCAGTATACCTATGGCCACGCAGTAATAGTGCAATCAGACCAAACCTCTATGGACATTCATGGCATACATTTGTAAATGGATTGTTAAAACAAGTTTTAAAAAGTGCATCAAAGAACGTGGAGGGACTTTTTATACACAAGAATTTTAAACTGGACATTTCAGCAGCTAGCAGAGTATTGATGGACAAACTACAGTTTGAGTCAGCAAGTGTGCAAAGTTGGCCAAGGGACTCACTGCAGAGGGGCACACAGAAAGTGATGTGCAGAGGTAAGTTGCTTACTGGAACAAACCAGCTGGTGCTCAATCTATGTCCCAAGGTGGCTGCACCAAGAGCTATGGCCTAACTTGTCTTCCAAACCTGGTATTACAAGATATTTTTTTCCTACAAAGACTAGAACACCTAGAACTGGAAAGACAATATAGAAGCATTAACAATGCTAGTGACACGTGCAGTGTTTCACAATCTTAGTTAACAGTCACTTGTGTTGTTTCAAAGCTATTTTACAATTGGAGCCTGTTACAAAACAAGGACACACTAACTCTGTAACAATCTTGAAAGCACATACATTTCCTTACTACTTAGGTACCCACTTTCAGGAAATGGGTCAATTGATTTGGTCCATCACCCAAGAGATTATCTGTGCATTACTTATCACCAGATCTTTTCTTAGCTATCAGTTCAGCTATTGTTCACAACAGGAGAGGACTGCAAACATAGGTGGAGCAAAAAGAAGACATGACTATAATCTCTTCCTAGGGCAGTAGCAAGTGACCCAAATTGCTCAGAAATAGGATACAAAGTTGCTTCTCTAAGATAGGTACTTGATGTCACGAAGAAGACTCTCACGTGACTATCCCCTGGACTTCAGTCTTCACCTTTCCTAGTGTCTTTGGCTTTCAAGAAGCCATGTGCCGAAGGAGACAAATCTGTTTTATCTCATTTCTCCTAAGTGGGCCAAACTGGTTTGTCTTCTTGGAGATACTGGTGTGAACCAATCAATCAGATGATGACCTATACTTCTGCCAAAAATTAAAAATGTCAAATTAAAATGAGAGTTGTTCTCTCTCACAAACCAAACAGGGAAGGAGAGATTGCTTTTGAGTTTTTGCAACTGGGACTGGAATTTTCCAGCCAGTGACAATTTGCTTCAGCATGTCAAATGCTTGCTGTTGGGGACCTGCCCAGTCTCATGCAATATCCTGCCATGTAAGATGACAAATGGGCTCCACTACTATAGCCAGGTGTAGACAGAACTTGGACAGAAAATGTACCATTCCTATGAACCACTATGACCTTTTCACATCCATTGGGGCTGGCATGTCTGAGTGTCATGATTTGCTTTCAGTCCCTCTGCTGTGAGCAGATGTCCAATGTATGTCACCACATGCTATTTGATTCACATTGTTTCTGGGGTGAGTTTTATGTTCTTGTCCCTGTGTTTCTGTAGAAAAGCAGGTAGTTTTCTGCCATTGTCTCATTCAGCTTTTGTATCATTGTTCCCTTCATCTGCAATGAGGACATCATCTGCAATTATTTTCACCCTTCCGGTGCTTGGGTGAGTCTTCTCTGGAACACCTGTGGTGCTGGCCTTATGTTCCTCAGCATGTGCAACCATCTGTACCGACCAATTGATCTTGCAAAGTTTGTCAGCATGCTGGACTCTACATCCAGGCTTATGTGCCAGAACCATTTCCTCACATCAGACTGTAAATATTCAGGCTTTGGAAAGTTCTGGCAAGATGCCATCAGTTGTGGGCAGTGCATACTGGCATGTTTTCAATGCCTGGTTCGGTGGCTGTGGCTATGCATCCATAAGGATGCATAATTTGCTTGATGGCTTCTTTACCACCACCACGATGCTTACACAGGCTGTGCTGGTCTCTACAGATGCTAAGATGTCCCTGCTCAGCATACTTTCAAGCTCCTTGTTTACTCGTTTACATAATGCCACTGGAATTTGCTTTCCTGGTAAACACAGAGGCCCCACTGTGGGGTCTACTTCCAGTTGCAGCTTTCCGTCAAGGCAACCCATCGCGTTTGAGAACATTCCCATATGCTTTCAAAACCATCTCCATTATCCATGATACTCTCCCTTTTGTTTCTTGCACTGCAGCTATAAAAATTCTCATGCTTTGCAGTGAACAGACCCATGGCATGTATGATTGTACATTATTAGATTGTGCCTGCTCTTTGTAATGTGTGTGTTCAAGTCCAATTTACTCTGAGGAATCACATTCCAGGAGGTCCTACTATCCAGCTGAAATTGCAAAGGGCATTTCCTAATACCATTGTTGCAAGCATGGAGGTTAGTATTATCTTTCATTGCTTTCCTGTCCTGACAGCCTGAACCAGGTATGCTCTCCGTGTTTCATTAGCAAAGAGTGAAGCTTTATGCAGGTTAAGCTGAATAGGTGGAACTTCTTAGAACCTCGTGCACCGCTTTGTCCATATGGTTGAGTTGCTTCCAGCCTAGCTCCTCATGTTCCCTGTTCCACTGATGTCTTCTCAAGAACAGCCCCTTCAAGGAACATAGGACTCCTGACTCTAGTTCTACTAGTCATAATACAGAAATAATTAATTCCCCACCTGACATTTTAGTCAGTCATCTCCTAGGGTATGTCTACACTACGAAATTAGGTTGAATTTATAGAAGTCGTTTTTTTAGAAATCGGTTTTATATATTCGAGTGTGTGTGTCCCCACAGAAAATGCTCTAAGTGCATTAAGTGAATTAACTCGGCGGAGTGCTTCCACAGTACTGAGGCTAGAGTCGACTTCCGAAGCATTGCACTGTGGGTAGCTATCCCACAGTTCCCGCAGTCTCTGCTGCCCATCGAAATTCTGGGGTGAGATCCCAATGCCTGATGGGGCTAAAATATTGCCGCGGGTGGTTCTGGGTACATATCCTCAGGCCCCCGTTCCCTCCCTCATTCCGTGAAAGCAAGGGCAGACAGTTGTTTCGCGCCTTTTTTCCTGAGTTACCTGTGCAGACGCCATACCACGGCAAGCATGGAGCCCGCTCAGGTAACCGTCACCGTATGTCTCCTGGGTGCTGGCAGACGTGGTACTGCATTGCTACACAGTAGCAGCAACCCATTGCCTTGTGGCAGCAGACGGTGCAATAAGACTGGTAGCCGTCATCATCATGTCCGAGGTGCTCCTGGCCGTGTCGGCTGGGAGCGCCTGGACAGACATGGGCGCTGGGACTAAATTTGGAGTGACTTGATCAAGTCATTCTCTTTAGTCCTGCAATCATAGAATCATAGAATATCAGGGTTGGAAGGGACCCCAGAAGGTCATCTAGTCCAACCCCCTGCTCAAAGCAGGACCAATTCCCAGTTAAATCATCCCAGCCAGGGCTTTGTCAAGCCTGACCTTAAAAACCTCTAAGGAAGGAGATTCTACCACCTCCCTAGGTAACGCATTCCAGTGTTTCACCACCCTCTTAGTGAAAAAGTTTTTCCTAATATCCAATCTAAACCTCCCCCACTGCAACTTGAGACCATTACTCCTCATTCTGTCATCTGCTACCATTGAGAACAGTCTAGAGCCATCCTCTTTGGAACCCCCTTTCAGGTAATTGAAAGCAGCTATCAAATCCCCCCTCATTCTTCTCTTCTGCAGGCTAAACAATCCCAGCTCCCTCAGCCTCTCCTCATAACTCATGTGTTCCAGTCCCCTAATCATTTTTGTTGCTCTTCGCTGGACTCTCTCCAATTTATCCACATCCTTCTTGAAGTGTGGGGCCCAAAACTGGACACAGTACACCAATGTCGAATAGAGGGGAACGATCACGTCCCTCGATCTGCTCGCTATGCCCCTACTTATACATCCCAAAATGCCATTGGCCTTCTTGGCAACAAGGGCACGCTGCTGACTCATATCCAGCTTCTCGTCCACTGTCACCCCTAGGTCCTTTTCCGCAGAACTGCTGCCTAGCCATTCGGTCCCTAGTCTGTAGCTGTGCATTGGGTTCTTCCGTCCTAAGTGCAGGACCCTGCACTTATCCTTATTGAACCTCATCAGATTTCTTTTGGCCCAATCCTCCAATTTGTCTAGGTCCTTCTGTATCCTATCCCTCCCCTCCAGCATATCTACCACTCCTCCCAGTTTAGTATCATCAGTCAGTCAAATTTGCTGAGAGTGCAATCCACACCATCCTCCAGATCATTTATGAAGATATTGAACAAAACTGGCCCCAGGACTGACCCTTGGGGTACTCCACTTGATACCGGCTGCCAACTAGATATGGAGCCATTGATCACTACCCGTTGAGCCCGACAATCTAGCCAGCTTTCTACCCACCTTGTAGTGCATTCATCCAGCCCATACTTCCTTAACTTGCTGACAAGAATACTGTGGGAGACCGTGTCAAAAGCTTTGCTAAAGTCAAGAAACAATACATCCACTGCTTTCCCTTCATCCACAGAACCAGTAATCTCATCATAAAAGGCGATTAGATTAGTCAGACATGACCTTCCCTTGGTGAATCCATGCTGGCTGTTCCTGATCACTTTCCTCTCATGCAAGTGCTTCAGGATTGATTCTTTGAGGACCTGCTCCATGATTTTTCCAGGGACTGAAGTGAGGCTGACTGGCCTGTAGTTCCCAGGATCCTCCTTCTTCCCTTTTTTAAAGATTGGCACTACATTAGCCTTTTTCCAGTCAACCAGGACTTCCCCGGTTCGCCACGAGTTTTCAAAGATAATGGCCAATGGCTCTGCAATCACAGCCGCCAATCCCTTCAGCACTCTCGGATGCAACTCGTCCGGCCCCATGGACTTGTGCACGTCCAGCTTTTCTAAATAGTCCCTAACCACCTCTATCTCCACAAAGGGCTGGCCATCTCTTCCCCATTTTGTGATGCCCAGCGCAGCAGTCTGGGAGCTGACCTTGTTAGTGAAAACAGAGGCAAAAAAAGCATTGAGTACAGTAGCTTTTTCCACATCCTCTGTCACTAGGTTGCCTCCCTCATTCAGTAAGGGGCCCACACATTCCTTGGCTTTCTTCTTGTTGCCAACATACCTGAAGAAACCCTTCTTGTTACTCTTGACATCTCTGGCTAGCTGCAGCTCCAGGTGCGATTTGGCCCTCCTGATAACATTCCTACATGCCCGAGCAATATTTTTATACTCTTCCCTGGTCATATGTCCAACCTTCCACTTCTTGTAAGCTTCTTTTTTATGTTTAAGATCCGCTAGGATTTCACCATTAAGCCAAGCTGGTCGCCTGTCATATTTACTATTCTTTCGACTCATTGGGATGGTTTGTCCCTGTAACCTCAACAGGGATTCCTTGAAATACAGCCAGCTCTCCTGGACTCCTTTCCCCTTCAAGTTAGTCCCCCATGGGATCCTGGCCATCTGTTCCCTGAGGGAGTCGAAGTCTGCTTTCCTGAAGTCCAGGGTCCGTATCCTGCTGCTTACCTTTCTTCCCTGCGTCAGGATCCTGAACTCAACCAACTCATGGTCACTGCCTCCCAGATTCCCATCCACTTTTGCTTCCCCCACTAATTCTACCCGGTTTGTGAGCAGCAGGTCAAGAAAAGCGCCCCCCCTAGTTGGCTCCTCTAGCACTTGCGCCAGGAAATTGTCCCCTACGCTTTCCAAAAACTTCCTGGATTGTCTATGCACCGCTGTATTGCTCTCCCAGCAGTTATCAGGAAAATTAAAGTCACCCATGAGAATCAGGGCATGCGATCTAGTAGCTTCCGTGAGCTGCCGGAAGAAAGTCTCATCTACCTCATCCCCCTGGTCCGGTGGTCTATAGCAGACTCCCACCACTACATCACTCTTGTTGCACACACTTCTAAACTTAATCCAGAGACACTCAGGTTTTTCTGCAGTTTCGTACCGGAGCTCTGAGCAGTCATACTGCTCCCTTACATACAGTGCTACTCCCCCACCTTTTCTGCCCTGCCTGTCCTTCCTGAACAGTTTATAACCATCCATGACAGTACTCCAGTCATGTGAGTTATCCCACCAAGTCTCTGTTATTCCGATCACGTCATAGTTCCTTGACATCACCAGGACCTCCAGTTCTCCCTGCTTGTTTCCAAGGCTTTGTGCATTTGTATATAAGCACTTGAGATAACCTGTTGATCGCCCCTCATTCCCAGTATGAGGCAGGAGCCCTCCCCTCACAGACATTCCTGCCTGTGCTTCCTCCCGGTATCCCGCTTTCCCACTTACCTCAGGGCTTTGGTCTCCTTCCCCCGGTGAACCTAGTTTAAAGCCCTCCTCACTAGGTTAGCCAGCCTGCTGGCAAAGATGCTCTTCCCTCTCTTCGTAAGATGGAGCCCGTCTCAGCCCAGCACTCCTCCTTCATGGAACACCATCCCATGGTCAAAGAAACCAAAGCCTTCTCTCCGACACCACCTGCGTAGCCATTCATTGACTTCCACGATTCGACGCTCCCTACCTAGGCCTTTTCCTTCCACGGGGAGGATGGACGAGAACACCACTTGCGCCTCCAACTCCTTTATCCTTCTTCCTAGAGCCACATAGTCCACAGTGATCCGCTCAAGGTCATTCTTGGCAGTATCATTGGTGCCCACATGGAGAAGCAGGAAGGGGTAGCGATCCGAGGGCTTGATGAGTCTCGGCAGTCTCTCCGTCACATCGTGAATCTTAGCCCCTGGCAAGCAGCAGACTTCTCGGTTTTCCCGGTCAGGGCGGCAGATAGATGACTCAGTCCCCCGGAGGAGAGAGTCCCCTACCACCACCACCCGCCTTCTCCTCTTGGGAGTGGTGGTCGTGGAACTCCCAACCTCAGGACATCGCATCTCATGCCTTCCAACCAGCGGAGTCTCCTTCTGCTTTCTCGCCCCAGACATATCATCTGGTCCACTCTCCGCAACAATACCTGTGGAGAGAACATGAAAGTGGTTAGTTACCTGTGTCTGTGTTACTGGAACCCGGATATTCTGCTTACCTATTCTGGAGGTCACATGTTGCCAAGCTTCTTCACTGGCCTCTTGGCTCCTCTGTGCAACCTGCTCTATATCTGTAGAGCTTTGTGCCCCTAGAAGCCTATCCTGAGTTTTGTCCAGAAAATCCTCAGTTTCCCGTATGCAACGCAGGGTCGTTATCTGTTGCTCCAGACCTTCAATCTTCTCTTCCAATATGGAGACCAGCTTGCACTTTGTACAGACAAAGTTGCTTCTGTCCTGTGGAAGAAAGACGAACATGGCACAGCCAGTGCAGGTCACAACAGCTGAACCCCCCCCTTCCATATCACCTTCCTACTACGAGCTTCCTCAGAGCAGTTTGCAAGACGTAAGCCTCACTGGGCTCCCTCCAGGCGAACTCCCAGGCAAACTCCTGCTGTGAGCTGCTCTGCTGTCCCCGCTGCTCAGCTGGTTCGCGAAGCTCTGGCTATTTTTAAACAGCCAGGCTTCCCTGTCGCAAACAAACAGACACCCTACTGCCCGCCCCCTGCAGGCTAGCAGCCAATCAGACACTCACTCAGGCTCTCACACTGCCCTCCCAGCAAACACACGCTCGGATACTTCCTCAGCAAGCAAACAAACACACACTCGGTCCTATTGAACCATCTTATGGTGAGCAGGCAGGCGATATGGATTGCTAGCAGTCATATTGTACCATCTTCTGCCAGGCAGGCAAGAGATGAGGATGGCTAGCAGTCTTATTGTACCATCTTCTGCCGAGCAGCCCTGAGATGTGGATGGCATGCAATCCTTCTGCACCATCTGCTGCCAGCCAAAGATGTAAAAGATAGATGGAGTGGATCAAAACAAGAAATAGACCAGATTTGTTTTGTACTCATTTGCTTCCCCCCCGTCTAGGGGACTCATTCCTCTAGGTCACACTGCAGTCACTCACAGGGAAGGTGCAGTGAGGTAAATCTAGCCATGTATCAAACAGAGGCCAGACTAACTTCCTTGTTCCAATAAGAACAATAATTTAGGTGCACCATTTCTTATTGGAACCCTCTGTGAAGTCCTGCCTGAAATACTCCTTGATGTAAAGCCACCCCCTTTGTTGATTTTAGGTCCCTGAAGCCAACCCTGTAAGCCGTGTCGTCAGTCGCCCCTCCCTGTGTCAGAGCAACGGCAAACAATCGTGCATCTGAGTTGAGAGTGCTGTCCAGAGCAGTCACAATGGAGCACTCTGATGGGGCTAAAAAATTGTTGCAGGTAGTTCTGGGTACATATCCTCAGGCCCCCGTTCCCTCCCTCCCTCTGTGAAAGCAAGGGCAGACAATCGTTTTGTGCCTTTTTTCCTGAGTTACTTGTGCAGACACCATACCACGACAAGCATGGAGCCCGCTCAGGTAACCGTCACCGTATGTCTTCTGGGTGCTGGCAGACGTGGTACTGCATTGCTACACAGTAGCAGCAACCCATTGCCTTGTGGCAGCAGACGGTACAAAACAACTGGTAGCCATCATCGTCATGTCCGAGGTGCTCCTGGCCACATCAGCCAGGAGCGCCTGGGCAGACATGTGCACAGAGACTAAATTTGCAGTGACTTGAGCAGGTCATTCTCTTTAGTCCTGCAGTCAGTCCTATTGAACCATCTTATGGTGAGCAGGCAGGCGATACGGATTGCTAGCAGTCCTATTGCATCATCTTTTGCCGGGCAGCCATGAGATGTGGATGGCATGCAGTCCTTCTGCACCGTCTGCTGCCAGCCAAAGATGTAAAAGATAGATGGAGTGGATCAAAACAAGAAATAGACCAGATTTGTTTTGTACTCATTTGCTGCTCCCCCTCCCCCATCTAGGGGACTCATTCCTCTAGGTCACACTACAGTCACTCACAGGGAAGGTGCAGCGAGGTAAATCTAGCCACGTATCAATCAGAGGCCAGACTAACCTCCTTGTTCCAATAAGAACAATAACTTAGGTGCACCATTTCTTATTGGAACCCTCCGTGAAGTTCTGCCTGAAATACCCCTTGATGTAAAGCCACCCCCTTTGTTGATTTTAGCTCCCTGAAGCCAACGCTGTAAGCCGTGTTGTCAGTCACCCCTCCCTCCATCAGAGCAACAGCAGACAATCGTTCTGCGCCTTTTTTCTGTGCGGACGCCATACCAAGGCAAGCATGGAGGCCGCTCAGCTCACTTTGGCAATTAGGAGCACATTAAACACCACACGCATTATCCAGCAGTATATGCAGCACTGGAACCTGGCAGAGCGATACCGGGCGAGTAGGCGATGTTAGCACGGTCGCGTGAGTGATCAGGACATGGACACAGATTTCTCTGAAAGCATGGGCCCTGCCAATGCATGCATCATGGTGCTAATGGGGCAGGTTCATGCTGTGGAATGCCGATTCTGGGCTCGGGAAACAAGCACAGACTGGTGGGACCACATAGTGTTGCGGGTCTGGGACGATTCCCAGTGGCTGCGAAACTTTCGCATGCGTAAGGGCACTTTCATGAAACTTTGTGACTTGCTTTCCCCTGCCCTGAAGTGCATGAATACCAAGATGAGAGCAGCCCTCACAGTTGAGAAGCGAGTGGCGATAGCCCTGTGGAAGCTTGCAACGCCAGACAGCTACCGGTCAGTTGGGAATCAATTTGGAGTGGGCAAATCTACTGTGGGGGCTGCTGTGATGCAAGTAGCCCACGCAATCAAAAATCTGCTGATATCAAGGGTAGTGACCCTGGGAAATGTGCAGGTCATAGTGGATGGCTTTGCTGCAATGGGATTCCCTAACTGTGGTGGGGCCATAGACGGAACCCATATCCCTATCTTGGCACCGGAGCACCAAGCCGGCGAGTACATAAACCGCAAGGGGTACTTTTCAATAGTGCTGCAAGCACTGGTGGATCACAAGGGACGTTTCACCAACATCAATGTGGGATGGCCGGGAAAGGTACATGACGCTCGCATCTTCAGGAACTCTGGTCTGTTTCAAAAGCTGCAGGAATGGACTTTATTCCCAGACCAGAAAATAACTGTTGGGGATGTTGAAATGCCTATATGTATCCTTGGGGACCCAGCCTACCCCTTAATGCCATGGCTCATGAAGCCGTACACAGGCAGCCTGGACAGTAGTCAGGAGCTGTTCAACTACAGGCTGAGCAAGTGCAGAATGGTGGTAGAATGTGCATTTGGACGTTTAAAGGTGCGCTGGAGCAGTTTACTGACTCGTTTAGAACTCAGCGAAACCAATATTACTGCTTGCTGTGTGCTTCACAATATCTGTGAGAGTAAGGGGGAGACGTTTATGGTGGGGTGGGAGGTTGAGGCAAATCGCCTGGCTGCTGGTTACACGCAGCCAGACACCAGGGCGGTTAGAAGAACACAGGAGGGCGCGGTACGCATCAGAGAAGCTTTGAAAACCAGTTTCATGACTGGCCAGGCTACGCTGTGAAAGTTCTGTTTGTTTCTCCTTGATGAAACCCCCCGCCCCTTGGTTCACTCTTCTTCCCTGTAAGCTAACCACCCTCCCCTCCTCCCTTTGATCACCGCTTGCAGAGGCAATAAAGTCATTGGTGCTTCACATTCATGCATTCTTTATTCATTCATCACACAAATAGGGGGATGACTACTAAGGTAGCCCAGGAGGGGTGGTGGAGGAGGGAAGGAAAATGCCACAGAGCACTTTAAGCACAGCACTTTAAAAGTTTACCAACTTTAACATTTATTGAATGACAGCCTTCTTTTTTGGGGGCAATCCTCTGCGGTGGAGTGGCTGGTTGGCCGGTGGCCCCCCCACTGAGTTCTTGTGCGTCTGGGTGTGGAGGCTATGGAACTTGGGGAGGAGGGCGGTTGGTTACACAGGGGCTGTAGTGGCAATCTGTGCTCCAGCTGCCTTTGCTGCAGCTCAACCATACACTGGAGCATGCTGGTTTGATCCTCCAGCAGCCTCAGCATTGAATCCTGCCTCCTCTCATCACGCTGCCGCCACATTTGAGCTTCAGCCCTGTCTTCAGCCCGCCACTTACTGTCTTCAGCCCGCCACTTACTGTCTTCAGCCCGCCACCTCTCCTCCCGGTCATTTTGTGCTTTCCTGCAGTCTGACATTATTTGCCTCCATGCATTCGTCTGTGCTCTGTCAGTGTGGGAGGACAGCATGAGCTCAGAGAACATTTCATCACGAGTGCGGTTTTTTTTCTTTCTAATCTTCACTAGCCTCTGGGAAGGAGAAGATCCTGTGATCATTGAAACACATGCAGCTGGTGGGAAAAAAAAGGGACAGCGGTATTTAAAAAGACATTTTATAAAACAGTGGCTACAGTCTTTCAGGGTAAACCTTGCTGTTAACATTACATACATAGCACATGTGCTTTCATTACAAAGTCGCATTTTGCCTCTCCCCACCACGTGGCTACCCCCTCATCCCTCCCCCCTCCCTGTGGCTAACAGCGGGAAACATTTCTGCTCAGCCGCAGACAAACAGCCCAGCAGGAACGTGCTCCTCTGAGTGTCCCCTGAAGAATAGCACTCTATTTCAACCAGGTGACCATGAATGATATCTCACTCTCCTGAGGACAACACAGAGAGATAAAGAACGGATGTTGTTTGAACGCCAGCAAACATACACTGCAATACTTTGTTCTACAATGATTCCCGAGTACATGTTACTGGCCTGGAGTGGTAAAGTGTCCTACCATGAAGGACGCAATAAGGCTGCCCTCCCCAGAAACCTTTTGCAAAGGCTTTGGGAGTACATCCAGGAGAGCCGCGAATGCCAGGGCAAATTAATCCTTTCACATGCTTGCTTTTAAACCATGTATAGTATTTTAAAAGGTACACTCACCAGAGGTCCCTTCTCTGCCTGCCGGGTCCAGGAGGCAGCCTTGGGTGGGTTCGGGGGGTACTGGCTCCAGGTCCAGGGTGAGAAACAGTTCCTGGCTGTCGGGAAAAGTGGTTTCTCCGCTTGCTTGCTGTGAGCTATCTTCTTTGTTCCCAAAACCTGCTTCCGTGTTGCCTCCATCTCCATTGAAGGAGTCAAACAACATGGCTGGGGTAATGGTGGCTGAACGCCCTAAAATGGCATGCAGCTCATCGTAGAAGCAGCATGTTTGGGGCTCTGACCCGGAGCGGCTGTTCTCCCCTCTGGTTTTCTGGTAGGCTTGCCTCAGCTCCCTAAGTTTCACGTGGCACTGCTTCGGATCCCTGTTATAGCCTCTATCTTTCATGCCCTGGAAGATTTTGACAAAGGTTTTGGCATTTCGAAAACTGGAACAGAGTTCTGATAGCACAGATTCCTCTCCCCATACAGCGATCAGATCCCGTACCTCCCGTTCAGTCCATGCTGAAGCTCTTTTGCGATTCTGGGACTCCATCATGGTCACTTCTGCTGATGAGCTCTGCATGGTCACCTGCAGCTTGCCACACTGGCCAAACAGGAAATGAGATTCAAAAGTTCACAGTTCTTTTCCTGTCTACCTGGCCAGTGCATCTGAGTTGAGAGTGCTGTCCAGAGCGGTCACAATGGAGCACTCCGGGATAGCTCCCGGAGGCCAATACCATCGAATTGTGTCCACAGTACCCCAAATTTGACAGCAAGGCCGATTTAAACGCTAATCCACTTGTCAGGGGTGGAGTATGGAAATTGATTTTAAGAGCCCTTTAAGTCGAAATAAAGGGCTTCATCGTGTGGACGAGTGCAGGTTTACGTCGATTTAACGCTGCTAAATTCAACCTAAAGTCCTAGTGTAGACCAGGGCCTAGAATCAAATTTGAAGAAAAAAAAAGGACGTGTGTCAGTTTACTCAAGTGAATAGGCCCATTAATTTCAGTGGGGGAAGGAGCAGGTTCCTTAAGTGAGAAAAGAAAACAATATATCCACATAAAGTCAGAGCAATTGGGCTTTATGTTAGTGAAGTACAAGTGCTCTAGGGGCCACGAATTCCAATCCTCCCAAAAGTGAGGTCAGGAGAAAGGACTGTCAGTCTGTCTGTGGCCATCACAATGATTTACAGTCTGAAGTAACTACTGCAACCATTCAGCATTGTATTGCAGCCACCAGATTCCCATAAATGCAGTTTCAACAGATGTCTCAGAAGCATCACAGATTGGTGACTACCATACCAGCTGTCAAAGACTCCTTCCAAGGCCTATGGTTAACCAATGGAGGGGGGGGGGAAGAGGGGCAGTGGTCAGCCAGCAGCTCACTCTCACACTCTGCTAACCCTGCACAGCACTGATCTGTTTATTGCACTTCTTCAGGCAGACAGTCCTCCTCCCTTTCCTTCCACAGAGAGACTCCCCTCTGCTCTGCTGAGCAGCCCTTTATATATGGCCCTAGCCAGCCCTGATTGGCTGCTCCAGCAAGTCTTCCCCCTATTGGTGGGCTCAATAAGCCCTTTCCTGATTAGTGGGTTCTGCACAGCCCACCTGGTGCTGATTTTAACCCCTTCTTCTCCCTGTGTGGGACAGGTGCCCCACCACATTGGCCTTCTGCACTAAGGGTGAATTTCATCTTATGTGAATAGCATCTCTCAGAATAGAATATTCAGTTCTGGTTTTCCACATACAAAAAGCCTGGACAGCAGCAGGAGTCAAGTCAGATCACTCTCTTCAGCTCTGATTTCAGGAGGCTATTCACATAAATGGAAATCCACCTTTTGTGCAGAGTGCCAGCAAATGCCTATTTATTATCCTTCAGCAGACTTCTACCACAGTGTTAGAATAGCAGCCATTGTCAGTTAGATTTCAATCTCAACTTCCTATTTCCGAGCTATAGCTTAGACTAGGAGCTGCTGGAATGGAAGAGACAGGATGCACAGATGTCATAGTACTTATGTTGCTTTATAGTTAGCGCTTCCCTTTCCTTAGGATCAGGCTTTGAGTGCTGGGGAATCAGGACTAGATTCTGCCAGTTACTCATGCTGAGTACTACCTTACTCCCTTAACAGCCCCCATTGAAATCAATTATTAAAGTATTTAATCAGACAAAGGGTGGTAGAATTGGGCCTCAGATTAGCAATTTGCTCTACCAGTTTCCTTTTATGTTGGCTCTAGGTTGACAGAGAATAACGTTGCAGGACTAGATAGAGCCTCAGCCAGTGTAATTTAGCAGAGCTCCAGTGACTTCAATGGAGCTACATCAGTTTACAGCACCTGGGGAATTGGTCCTCAATGTTCACAAAATGTAGCTAAAAGCTAATAGAAGGCTTTTGCTGCACGAAACAAGTCATTCATTTTCCAGGCAGAAGAATCGCTGTCTTCAATCCTCCTCAGAAGCCTGGTGGAGAGACTACATTATGTGTGGACACTATTAGAAGCTGAAAGTCCATAGGAACATTTCATAAATGTCATTAAAAAAGCAGCTTCTCATTTGTTTACCACACCACCTCCTGTCCATGTATTAACTGACGCCTTGATGTTTAAGCACATGTTGTGGCATTACAAGGGGTTTGGATGAATTGGCACTTTTATTTTAGCTTTTGCATGAGCAGTTTTTCTCCTGAGCTTTCTTTCAAGTGACAAATGGATGCAGATTTTATTAGTCTCAACCAGAAGATGTTTAATAATACTGTCATTTGTAAGAAGATCATGCAACAGCAGGTTCAGACAGCATACAGGACCCAGCATGTGTGTGAATTTGCTTTCTTCCACTGCTCTTACAACATTCATATCTTTGTCAGGGGTAATAAAACCAAAAGACAGACCTTGGGCAGCAAGCCATGCATTTATTTGTTTTTAAGCTTTACAGTGATGTTGGCTGCCTTGTGATTTTTATAAATCCAGAAAAAGGGTGGCTTTTTAAAAACCATGCCAGTGGCTGACACAGATGCTTTTTGAATAGATCATCCAGCCAGCTGTGAAACTCGTCCACTCCACTGTTTGTCCATGTATCCACATATCAGTTACATGAATATGTGTACACTCAATCATCAAGAATTATTTCATCTGACTCTACAGAGTGGTATATCTATATAGCATTGTGCAGGTTGCAAAATATATTCAGAAGTGGCTTGATTATTTTTCACTGATGTATACGTAACACTGACAGACCCTGGTTGTCAATGGGCAGGATCAAAGCTGGGGTCTCTGGAGCTTAGTGAATGAGCTTCTACAGTATGAGGTAAAAGCCAACTGGCTCTTACTTAAATGAGTCTGTTGTACAGCCTTAGCTAAGTGTCTCAGTGCCACCAGATGGGACAGAACACCCCACACAGGAAGTGGGGGGGTTACATACTTTCCCTAGTAGAGGAAGCATGTCCCAAGCTTCAGGGACTTCCCCACTGAAATCCCAGACAAGCCCCCACTTGTAAGCCAGCTGTTGGTAGGTGGGCTCGAACCGGGGACCTCTGAAGCTTAGTGCATGAGCCTCTACTGCATAAGCTAAAAGCCAACACCTCACCCAGCAGGTGTGTGGGTTACATATACACACTGTGCTGGTGGCACAGTAGTCTTATTCTGTGACAGGTTTCCTGTTTCTTTTCAGTCTTTGAACTCATCATACCACCTGGCTAGCAACTGAGGATGCTATAGGCCCAGCCCAGCAGCAAGCTACCCCTCCACCAGTTAAAGAGCAGAATTATTATGACCCAAAGAGTTCTGTCTTGTCTTCTTCAGCTTAGAAGATACTGAGATACTAGACTACAACAGAAGGAGCTAGAGTGGGAAAATGGAGTCGAGGGGATTTAATAAGTAATTTGAAGTAGGATTTCACTTGCTACACTCAGAGATCCAAGTTATGATTAACAAAATACACTATTTTTATTTGATAGTTTTGTATTAAACCTTTGTAGACAGATGATTTTTATATTCGCATTGTACTGCAAGTGTGATATACAACACAAAAGTAATTGTTAGTAAAATTACTAGATGCCCATTGAAGAAAGAATCCAGCAAGAGACTACCTAGAAAGTTGATGCAGTAGACAGCAACAGCTCTGCAATAATATTCCATACCCTAATCATAGGGTGTTGCTCAAAATACATCTTTTGCACATATTTTAAAACACTCACAGCTTTATCCAGATTTAAAATATTGGATAATTTAGATGAAAGATGGCCAACATTTCTGGTCAGTCACTTGGAATGATTCCAAAAATTGAGGATTAAAGAAAGTCTTATAAGATAAAGGTGGAAGGCCCTTTGTTAAATGGAAAAGTCTATCTGTTCAGAGAATGGGTCTCTGAAAACCATCTTTAAGGATGTTGGAGGGAATATTTTATTAGTGAGGATTCAAACGATTCCTCAGCATGCCTTGTTTTAGACAGGAACTGTATGTCTTCTATATTGGATCTAAAAGATTCTCACAATACAATTTAATAACTTTGTCCTTAAAATGTTCCTTATATTATCTTACCCTGATACTAGTTTAAATAGTTATTAAAGTGAAGAACTTTTTCAGCTTATAGATAGAATAATGGTCATATCATCTTCCTAGTGGCTGCACAGATTTGGAGGCTATCTAAACAGCAGTATGGGTGACCCCATTTAGCTCAACATTTCAGATGTGTCCAACACTCCAGAATGTGTGGCAACAATCATATTGTTAGTGGGGTCAGGATTTCACCCCTGCTGTTTAGCTTACCCTTTTTGGTCTGAAAATGAAGCCAAATATCTTGTGTAAACAGGCTCCTGTATACATTCCAAAATGTTCTGATTTTTATTTGTCCAGAAATAGAGCAAGAATAGCCTTTTTCATGATATTTTAGTATTTTTTATTCCAAGCCCAGCCACAACCATAAAGAGCAGAGGAATAAAACATTTTTAAAAGTTGTTTGACTTTTACAAACTCAAATCCCACCCCCAAAATACCCCATTACATTCTAATCTTAACCAGAGATCACTTTTATTCTACCCTTTACCCACACACCCCATTTTTCCCCCCTTCCTTTTTTCCAGTCTATTTTCCTCTTCTTGTTTATTTCATTCCTGGAGTGTTTCCATACTCCTCTTCTCATCTCCCCAAACCATATTCCTTACCTATTAGGAAGTTATATTCCTTCTTTATAGCCACCCTAAGTCCATAATTTCTTAATCTTATGGAGTCCGAAATAAGACACTGTCAGACACACGAAAGGATCATATGCCTCTATTTTCTTTGGTTTCCTATCACACTGTGAATCATATTCAGAGGAGGGGAGGATCCTCCTGGAGGCAGATCCTGAGATAGTATACAGTCATAGCCCCATTGACTTCCATGGGCATAGGAGACCTTACAGGAGCTGAGGATCTGCCCACTGGTTTTCATAACTGTTCATTTCACTGCTCTGCTAGTTCCTACACCTCTTGGTTCTCTGTAATTTGCAGTTACTCTTTCATTTGTGCCCAACCACATGGGACTTCACCCCACCCCCCGCCCCCAGCAGATTCCTCTCCTAAATCTCACCTCTTAAACCTTCATCTGTTTAGCCAAAGATTACCTCTATCTGCAAAACCATTTTGTTATTCTATGCATTATAAAATGCTATATAAAAATATTTCACTTATTGGAACATAAGAATATTCCTATAGACACAACAGCTCAGGTATTTTCTGACAGATGTATTTCCTGTAACATTTAAATGGATTTTAAAAGGCTTCAATTACAGCAAAGAATAAAT
Organism: Lepidochelys olivacea; assembly: GCF_965140295.1. Classification (NCBI taxonomy): domain Eukaryota; kingdom Metazoa; phylum Chordata; order Testudines; family Cheloniidae; genus Lepidochelys; species Lepidochelys olivacea. The sequence continues at coordinate 177,317,106 of NC_140411.1, forward strand.
CACACTCAAAAATTCCATCGGAGTTGTCTTTTCAGTTCTGTGCACAAATTTTATTCTTACAATCTAATTGTCCTGGGAGATGAGAAGTGGCTGTAAACAACATTCATGTTTCTTAACTGGTGTCATTACTGCCTTCATCCTCCCCACCTCTTATTCTGAAGTAAAAATAGCACCTCACTGAGAATACAGAACATCAGAACTCAATAAGACAGATTCATACCAAATGGTAAAAGTTGCCTCATTTATGCTGAATAAATGTATAATATTTCTTGGAAGGCCTATTAAAGCAATTAGATCCATTTATCATTTGGCCACTGGAAAAACTACATATTTCTTTTATTCCCCCCACCCTGAATGTGGATATATTCCAGGAACAAACTCTGTGTTTTCCTTTTTAAAGCTCATTTACCTGCTAGAGATAGAACATCCTTAAGCTAAAGATGTTTTGGGTTGTGGTTTCCTTTTCTGCAGTGGCTCATGCCCAGCTCAGTCACTCCCTGCTAGTGATGGGAGATGTTTATTGCTTGGGATTGGGGGAGAAAAGAGATGCATGTGGAAGCAGCTGAAGAAAATACACAGGAGTTCCATGTTACTTCCCTCTGCCCTGCTTATATTACGGTAGCAGCTAGACCCCAAGTGAAGAGTTCTACTGTGCTAACTACACTAATACATAGCAAGAGAGTCTCTCTCACAAAGGAAAGAGCTCACAATCTAAATGGACCAGATAGTCAATGGGTGGGAGAAAAGTAGTATTAATCTCCCCCATTTTACTGATCAAGAACAGAGCCACTGAGAAATTTAGGGTATGTCTACACTACAATAAAAAACCTGTGGCTTTACTGTGCCAGCTTATTTGGGCTCACGGGGCTTACACTGCAATTAAACAGTCACAGAGTAAACCTTTGGGCTTGGTCTGGAGCCCGGCCTTTAGCATCTTGTGAGATGGAAGGGTCCCAGAGCTCAGGCTGCAGCTCACACGAAACATCTAAACTTCAGTTGGCTTGGGCTGCGGGGCTGGCTAACTGGCACGGGCCAGCTGCAGGTGTCTAATTACAGTATAGACATGACCTTGCGCAAGAGTCACAGGGTAACAAGAAGTCTATGGTGGAGGTGGAATTAGAACTCAGATTTCCACAGGCCAGTGCCTTAACCGCAGGTCCAATCACTTCTACCTTCATTGCCTGTTTTTCCTCCCAAACATCCATTCTAAATGCGTCTTTTGTATCCTTTTCCTTCACAGCTGCCCCTCATCTTTGGGCCTCCCTCTTTCTTTGTTCACCAATGAACTGCTCTCTTTTCAAGCCCCTCTTTAAAATTATTCTTACACAAAGACTAAAGTGAAATGCTAATTACACAGAACCAGTTTGTTTAGCATGTCTCTACCCACTCCTTTGTGATGAGCCAGCCTTACCTGTACACACAAGGCCTGGGACCATTGCTTGACACTCCCTTTTTCAGAGAAGTCAGCACCAGAGGAGGTACTACATTCTCAGCCGTTGGGCACAAAGGTTCAGTTTATTCCAAGTCCCTGCAGAGTGTCACAAGGAAGAGAAAAGCTTCTCTTGCCTCCATTGCCCCATTACCTTGCAGCCCTTCATGGAGCTTGGCACAATGTGACTTAGCTACCTGCATAGCTCAGATATTGAACATAGCTGGAAATGACAATGTGTATTATCCCTGTCAGATTCAATTTATAAACTCCTTGTTTGGAAACCAACAGTCAACACTAAACAATTCCTTCTGACTCAGACCTTAGAAATCAGTATCTCAGAGCCCCAAAGAAATCGACTATGTTCCAAAAAGCAAGAAGTACTGGTATATTTACAACCTGTCCTTAGAGTCTTCATCTTAGTTGGCTACCTTTATTGAACTGTTCCATATGTTTAATCTATCCAGAAGGACAGTATAGCATCACTGACAGTATTCCCTATCTTTTTAGAATTACAGGAATACTAAATTCTGAACAATGAATTTCACCACATCTGGAGTTACTAGTTTTGTACATAGAGGGTATGATGCTATGAAGTACAATCCTGTAAAGTGTTGAGATCCCTCAACTCCTGCTGAATGTAATGCAAGTTGAGGATAATCAGTTCCTCACTGGATCAATTGCTTAAGCTGCTGCTATGTTACTTATGTAATGTAAGGCAACACGAGTTGCCTCCTGTCCCAAAAGCCACACAGTAGTCCTCATTTTCATAGGCATATCCTACATAGATAATGGAGTCTTATATTTGTTTGAGGCAAAGCAACATTTTCTGCAGCATTTCCCCTCAAGTTGTTTCTATCATCCAACACAATTAACACACCCTTGCTTCCACCCTCACTTTCCAGCCACCAGGATGAGGAGTAAACAGTAATAAATTACACCACAAATAATGTGGTTTGCCACCTACATGCAGCATCCTCCATAAATTGAGGGCCCAACTTTTAAAAAAAATGTGGGCCCTAAGCTGGAAATCTTAATCAGTATGCATAAGTTTTAAATTAAATGAGTTTCAGTTCACAAGAGCTGAGATAGCCCTAATAGAACACAGCTCAACTAAGGGTCTGGCTTAGTAAGGTAGTAAGAATGTTTAGAGGACAAACTCTCTGGGGCTATAGTTTATTATTCAGCAATTTAGGCACAGGGAGAATGGATTGTTTCTAATTAAACTGTAAGCCCCTCTGTCCCCATGGTTAAAACAAAAGCGTTTGCCAAGGTTTCAAAAAGCCTTACTGAGATTGTGGATTCTCAACAATGCCTATGTCTCTTTGATGTCCAGCTTCTCAGATATTTACAGGTGTTGGGCTGGTTCCTCACCTGAATTGAGCATAGCTGAGTGTGGGAGAAAATGCGGCTCTCAACCAACTTTACATTTCTTGAACTCTGGGGCAGGGTGGGAGGTTTGTTTTGAGCTGCGGGGTCCCACAGAGACCACTCTGCCATCCAAGGATCAGCCACTGTGCATTCTGACCTTGCTTGGATATACCTATGACATGTCACTCCCCATTCGGACTTCCCCCACCCCACCATGTGATGTGTGAGGTAGTAGGTGGCCTACTGCTACTTATGCTAGCCTTATACCATCCTGGGACTCATTTACAGGGCAATCCTCAGCCCAAATCCTTTAGGGTAGTTTTCAAACTGTTTTGTAATGCCAGAGCAGTACAAAATGACCAGAATAGAAGAGGAGAATGCAACCCTGTAGAAAGGTGGATTCACTGCTGATGCACCCCCTCAGGGCTGGATATGGTGTAATAGCTCTTCTCTCTTGCATCTCCTGCCAGTTCTTATGGTGGTACACCGCTTCTTGTGACTCATCCCTCTGGCCAGGTCACACTTTCGTTCTGCTCTTTCCAAGGTAATAGAAGGTTTTCAGTCTCTCACGCTTCTCTCAGTATTATCAGTCATCTTTATGCCCTTCTCAGATGTCTCCTTCCCTAGTGGAGAGTAGGGGAACCATGGCCCACTCACTAAAATGGATTCCAATCCAGCAACACTATAACCAGCAGCCAAAGTCTTGTCTCTGCTGCTGCATCCTTTTTTCAGACCATCTCTCCATATCCTCTCTTCATTCACCCTTCTTTCAGAAACAGGGCTCTCAGGGCTCTCCCTGGAATCCCTAAACAAAATTCCAAATCCAAAAATATAGACAAAGCAATTTCTATCCTCCTCAGGCTTGATCTTTCAACCCACTCTGTTCTTCAGTTGAAGACCTCTTCAGGCTCTCTCCTTGGAAGTCCATAGTCTGCCTTTTTGTCAGGTCTCCCCAATGGAGCATGTTCCAGCCTGCTAGCTGCTTGCTTTCTCTTCTGGCCTTTTGCCAGACTTCTCTTCTCAGGAGTTGTTCCCATGGCCAACTCTCTAGGCTCCCTCCTTGACCCTGCCAGTCTCTCCATTCCATAGTGTGAAGAGAGGGGCTGCAGCATTTTCTTGTCACTATCCAACTCCTTCCCCTGCTGGGCTTCATCTTTAATTAAACCTGGCCCACCCTAAAGGTGCAGCTAAGTAGCGTAATTGGCCTCTCAGGCACACCATAACCCTTTTATTGCCTGGGTGGGATACACCCCTCATCACAAACTCATTAAATCCTTTTACTCTTACTGCTGGGAATGTGCAACCTCTTCTCTTCCTCATCCTCTGGAATAATTTCCCAAATCATCCATAGTTCATATGGCATCAATTGGGGCTCATGTTTTGTCTGCATCCTATAGTCTCAAATTAGATACTGTAGGTCAGTGGGTGACCATTTGTCTCTTTCATGTAGATATCCATACTTCACACTAATAAAACAAAGATAATACAATGTCATACAAAGATGTGTGTTTCAGTGTATGTTTGTTCTAGCAGGAACCATTCTGAGGTGTTGTCCCATAAAGAAGCTTTGTCTGGTATTTTTTTCATACCTTTGTCCTTTATTTTCTTTTAATGTGGATGGTCACCCCATTAGTTCACCTGTTCCATTGATCGGCCCTTGCAAGATTGTGCTGTATTGGCACAATTTGTATTTTATTGTATTGTATTTTAGACCATGAGTAATATTTTCAGGAATGCCTTACTGCAAAAGTATCCAATGAAACTCAGGTGCTTTTAAAATTTTTACCTCCACACCTACTTCCATCCTTAACAAAATGGGTCTTGAAGACTAAAAGCTCAGATACTCTGTTTAAGAGCATATAGCCTGATGAGCTGGATAAGGCAATGAAAATGCATTATTTTGAACTCTGTATATCAGCATGGTAAAAACAATGAAAAGGATATAAGATCTGATCTGTATGGGGGTAAAAAAACCCACCTGTAAGTGACTATCTAGTGAGTCCCATGATCCAGTCCTGTCAGCTTCACACACTTACCAACAAGCTCTACCCATATTTTAGAAAGTAAAACATTTGTAAACCCTCATCCATATCCAGGAGCCCTCTAATGGTTAATAAAAAACAGAAGCAATAGAATGTCACTTTTGACCAAACAAGGAACTGGCTAGCAGTGCCTTGCTTCATTATCCTGTCCCTAGTTGTGGCCTGAGTGTTACTTCCTTGTGGGAAGGCAGTGTAGCCCAATGAGTAGGCCACTAGATTGGACTCAGGAGACCTGGCTTCAATTCCCAGATCTACCACTACTTTGCTAGGTGGCTTTCAGCAATGCACTTCTCTCCTGGGCTTCAGTTTCCCCGTCTGTAAAATGCGTGCCACAAAGGGAATACGGATACTGACCTCTGTTGTAAAGGAGTTTGAAATCTACAAATGAAAATTACTATCTAAAAACTTGGTATTATGCCTAATTTACCATAATTATTACACTTTATTTTACTAGCTTAAGCTTTATTCTGACCTATATTGTGGTGGCACTTCTACTTGGTTGTTTAGAGTCCTCTCTTCAGATGTTCTTACTTTATCATCCAACAACAGATGTAGTCGCTGGATATTTTTCAGGCTACCCCAAGTGTTCTGTAGAACCATTATTTTGTTTGTTTTCTTCTCTCTTTCTCTTGTTTCTTAGTTTTATCTGAGTATTTTATCCTCAGGGACTTTGTTAATAGGTGATCACTTTCTATCTGTTGTGTTCTTTACAGGAGGTAGTTTGTTTCCCCTCTAAACTAATTTGTACACAAATATATCTCCAGTTTTCCAATTCTCTTTTTGAAAGCTGTGTCCCTGCATGCTCTGGCACAATAATTAGAGCCAACTGTTGCTCAAGACTTCAATTGTATTTGTAATTTTCCTCAGATAATAAGCAAAGAGATTCACTTACATTCCAGGTTGTCCACAGGGACTTTCATGGGACCAATGAGATAGTGATGGGGAGAAGGCAGAGAGAGAAGATTGCAGAAAATGAGACCCCTTTCAAATAGTGAATTCCTTCTAGTCGCCTTTCCAGATAAGCCAAAATTGCTAATATAAACTTTGTCTGCCAAAGACAAGTTAAATTTAGGCTTTAACCCCAGATTGACTTATCTGGACTTCTTTTCTGTTCCCATGCATCCCCCACACTGATAGTGAAGCCATGGTATTTCATCATTATATGCATTTTTATGTTTAGAAAAATGGACTGCATTACCAATGTTAAAGAGAAATGCAATGGGCAGCTGTAGCCAAGAGGGTCTATAGGATCTTAAACTCCTTGAATAATTGTATTATTAAAAACTACTATGGTTGAGATTTTCAAAGCTTCCTAGGGGTCCTAGATGCACAACTCATTAAACTTTAATGGGAAATGTGTACCTAACCCCCTTAGGTAGCTTTGAAAAGCTCTGTCTACATTATTTTCCATGCCATATGTGATAGATGCCTTTATCATAAAACTTTGACCTTCACTCTGCCCACCAAACCATGTTCACTAGGGCTTCTAACATTTTAAAAATTGGAATAACTTCAGAAATCAGCTAAAGGAAAAAAAGACCACCAGAGACATATTGCTTTTTTTCCCCTTCCCAGTATTAAGCCTGGAACAGAGACAGGTTTAAGGTCTGATGTCTTGTGACATTTTAGGCCTAGATACCATTTTTTTTAATACCCCTGGAAAGGGGAAGAGCCAGCCTTAGAATATTTGGGCAGGCCTGAGAAGCTATTTTGGGAAGAAAATCTAAAGAAACATAACCCATTTCCATCCATTTTTACCATACCATTGTGAACAGAGCCAGCCTGAGAAGCATTTTGAGATAATTCTCTAGGATTTGCCCTGTGTGTTACACTCATTTTATATAGCATAACACCCTCCACCCCAGCCTCAAAGGCAGGGAGAAAGAGGATAGTGACTCTTAAGGTCCATTTTCCCCCCTGGAAAAGGGATGGTGACTGGGAGAGTGAGGAAGGCATCATCTGAGTGAGTGTGAAGGCTGGTGGAGCTCAGATAAGCCACTGATTCTCCCCCCCCCCCCCACACACACAAAGAGGGGGTATATAAATACTGTCCCTCCAACCAGAGCCCCTTCTCATGCCTAGATTGCAAGTGGACTTAGGGGAAGACATCCCATAAAGAAGCTAGGGAACAGGGTCCTAATATTTGATAGAATATGGAGACAACCTCATTTCTCCAACCCTGTCATAAATATAAAGGGAAGGCTAACCACCTTTAAATCCCTCCTGGCCAGAGGAAAAAACCCCTTCACCTGTAAAGGATTAAGAAACTGAAGATAACCTTGCTGGCACCTCACCAAAATGGCCAATGAGGAGACAAGATACTTTCAAAGCTGGGGAGGGGGGAGGGAACAAAAGGATTCTCTCCATCTGTGTGTTGCTTTTGCCAGGAACAGAGCAGGAATGCAGGTCAGAACTCCTGTAAAGGGCTAATAAGTAATCTAGTTAGATATGAGTTAGATTCTGTTTTGTTTAAATGGCTGATAAAATAAGTTGTGCTGAATGGAATGTATATTCCTGTTTTTGCATCTTTGTAACTTAAGGTTTTGCCTAGAGGGATTCTTTATGTTTTGACTCTGATTACCCAGTAAGGTATTTACCATCCTGATTTTACACAGGTGATTCTTTTACTTCAATTAAAATTCTTCTTTTAAGAACCGGATTGCTTTTTAATTGTTCTTAAGATCCAAGGGTTTGGGTCTGTTCACCTATGCAAATTGGTGAGGATTTTTTATCAAGCCTTCCCCAGGAAAGGGGGTGTAGGGTTTGGGAGGATTTGGGGGGGAGAGACTCTTCCAAGTGGGCTCTTTCCCTTTTACATATTTGTTAGACAGTTGGTGGTGGCAGCAATAAAGTCTGGGGCAAAAAGGTAAAATAGTTTGTACCTTGGGGAAGTTTTAACCTAAGCTGGCAAAAATAAGCTTAGGGGGTTTTTCATGCAGGTCCCCACATCTGTACCCTAGAGTTCAGAGTGGGGAAGGAACCTTGACAAACCCCTTAACCCTCACATGAGGGTTGGGTGGTGGGGTCCCAGCAACAGGCTGGGGACCAGCTGTAGAGTGGTGGTGGGGTGATGGCAGCCCTCCACCAGCTGGAAATGATTAAGGAAGGAATCATGATCTGCACTGTATGAGTTATTGCTGGATAGTTCCCAGATGAATTAATATGGGTTTTAATACAGTTACATGTAATTATATACATGTAGGAATAAAGAATATAAGCCATATTTACAGGGTGGAGGACCCTGTGGGTGAAAATTAAATGTTTCACCTTCTGTGTGAAGCTTACACAGAATGTCACACAACAAATCCTGACTCTGTATGCAGCCCGTCTTTTATCTCATTTTTTCTATAGTGTACAGAGAATTAATTACCTTAGCATGTATTTTAACACATTCATACATACAAAAACCAACTCCCTCTGTTCACTCTCCCTCTCACCTTCAGAAAACGTAAGTGGACACAAGCAAACATATAATAACCCATTAAAGGTCATAACAATTTCAGAATTACACTCAGTACTTTTCTTTTAATTCCCTCTGCTTTTCTCATCCCTTTCTTTATCCTGTTGCCTAACATACTTTAATCATTCCCTTCTTTCTCATATACTCTTATCTTTGAGTAACCTTTCTTTCTTCCCTGTTCTCCAAGTTGCTCAGTCACTAGTTCTCTTCTGTCTTGATTTTCAGCTTGTCGTTTTCATCTTATCTTTTGTACACTACCTTTCTACAGTCATTTTAATAGACTGTTTGTCAGGGATGGTCTAGATAATATTTAGTCCTGCCTCAGTACAGGGGACTGGACTAGATGACCTCTTGAGTTCCCTCCCAGTCCTACATTTCTAGGATTTTATGGTAGCACAGCCTGTGGGCCATTACCCCTGTGTTGTACTAAACTGGTGCTTCAGGAAACAGCCCTTCCTTTTCAAAGTGGCTACTAATTGAACAGGCCTAAAACGAGTTCTGTTCTATTCTGGTTCTTATACCACCCCCACAGAACCTGAAACGTTGATTCAGTTAATGGAGAGAGAGAGAGAATCCGATGGTAGGAATCTGCAACAGAGGGATGGAGAAAAATAAATTCAATGTAAACAGAGTAAAGACTAATATTGGAGCCCCATTGTAGTAAGCATTGTGTGTGTATATATATATATACACACACACACACAGTAAGAGATGGCCCCTTCCCCAGTGGGCTTACAATCTAAACTAGACCAGACACACAAAGAATGATAGAAGGGAAACTATTCTCCCTATTTTACAAATGAGGAACACACATATGGAGAGACTCTGGGTCAGATTTTCAAAGGCACTTTGCTTTTCAATGGGGGCTGTTGGCTGCCGAGCATTTCTGAAAATCTGGCCATGTAAAAATAAAGGGTGAGATTTTCAAAAGCACAAAAGGCAATTAGCCACTCAAAAACTTCCACTTAAAAAACCCACCAATGAGAGCATGGTGTCTAACTCCCATTCATGCCTTTGAAAATCTGGGTGAAATAAATGAATTGCTCAAGGTCAAAAAGGAAATTTGTGGTAACCAAGATAGGAACTACAGCAACAGGATGAGCACTCCTTGCTCATGATGTTGGCTTGGTTTCAGTCAAAGTATTCCATCAGTATATTTCCTTTCCTCATACCAACAGCAGTAGAAGGTTCTTTTTATGCTGATGATGTTGCTCATTCACCCTGTCCCTCCTTTAATCCCCTATTTCAGGAAATTTGGACGATTCTTTGTAAGTCTTGTTTTTCTCTCAAGTGATACTTAACTTGGATAACAGAATAACAGGACAAAGAAATAATCAGAAAGATATGGAAATTTAAGTTTGTTCTGAGGTACAAACTACAAAAATCAGATCCTAGGAGTCACTGTTACCTTGCCTATCTTGTGCTGATTTGTGTATTTGTCAAGAGCTGGCTTCAAACACCACATTTTCATCAGCATCTAAAATGTTGTAGTATAGTCATTGTTATTTACTTGGTTCCATTCAGTGTGGTCTTTTCAACCCCATGGATTGCTACACATTTCCTGATAGTTTCTTTTGGATAGGGTTCTGGAGGAACGTACCAAAACAAACAGCCTTACATGTCTGTTGGTGGCGATGTGAACCCAATCCTTTGTTATCCTTTAGTGCACATTCTTAAGAGTACAGCTTCTTCTCCTCTGTTTGGTGTTGGTAGCAATGGTATGACTCTCTGGCCCCCCTTTGAGTACAAGGTCTCTCCATCCATGCCCACATCCAAATGCAGCAGGTATCTCACTGTCCAGAGGATCCCCATCTCTTTTGGGGGAATCACTGTTTACCTACAGTCTCCTCCCATGGCGGTGATCATTATTCCTTTCCTCTATCTGGATGGTGAAGCAATGGCCTCCTCTTTAATGGATACCGGTGTTAATACACAAGTTTGCCAGCAGCTGCTATTCAGGCACCAAGTACCCATTGGGTTTTTTATAGAGCTGAAATGCAACACTTCTGTATTGCTCCACCAACCTAGGGGCAAGCTACCCAAGGTAATTCCTAAAATCATATCTCCCATGTTATATAAGGTATCATCGAAAGCAGCACTGTATAATGGTATAAGTACCTACTATAACCAACATTATTATAATATAATGGGAAAATCAGCTGAATTTTAATTTACAAAACTATGCATGCATATAAAAATGAAGGCCATTAGATGGCTCTTAGGATTCTGTTTCAGATGTTTGAATCTAGCTAGGCTAGGCAGTGATTATAACTGTTCTAGGGAAAGATCACTAGTGTTTGTTCTAAACCACATGAAACTTGCACAACCAAAATGTGTTACCTTGGTGACCAATGATTTAATTTCTTAGAGTCTGCCAACCAGTCTTGGGCGAGTTCCTAATGAGAAAGTCTAAGTCCATTGATTTCAGTGAAGTCACCCCCGGCTTGTGGCAATAAAAAGGGGAGGAGACTCAGATCTCAATCGTGGGGGGAAAAAGGGTATAGAAGTGTCCTTTTAAGACTGGAAGGCTCAAAGAGGCATATTCTGCATTAGGGCTAAATACTGCTCTGGAGCGAGTTCCACACGCAGCTCGCTCAGGGCTGAAAGTGATCATATGGAAAGAACAATTTGAAGCCAAGAATGGTGCCGGCAAGATCCCATGAAATGACTGATCTTTTCCATTCTGTTACTTGCTGTGATGATACTTTCAGGTGCTAGTAGTTTTTCCAGTTATTACTTAGCCCATACTGGGTTCTCTTTAGTCTAGTATATAGACAACTAGACTGGGACTCAGGAAATCTGAGTTCTCTTCCTGGCACTGATGCTGGCCTGCTGGGTGACCTCAGACAAGTGAGGTCACCACTCCATGCCTCAGTTTTTCCATCTGAGAAATGGGGATAGTGACACTGTAAAGTGCTTTGAGATTCACTGATAAGTGCTCAATAAGAGCTAGGTATAATGGTCATTAATTATACCATCATTTCTCTTACATGTTTCAGACCTTTCTAGTTCCCAGCACTGTCACTATGTCGCACAGTAATCTCTCTCTTCAAAGGTGTGTTATCAATGTCATTACTAAATATTGACCAGAGAAACATTAAGTGCTAAAAAACAATCATTTATTTGCCGTGCCTAGGGACTAGTAACTAGTCTGGTTTATATATAACAAATAGAAGAAAGGGGAAGTTGATAGTAATGAAAATAAACTAGAAGCTAGGAATTTTAGAAATCTGATAAGGGAAGGAAAGGGACAGGAAGAAATTGGGCTGCAGAGTTATGGACAATAAAGATTTTTTTTAAAGTATATTAGGAACAAAAGGAACCCTGACAAAGGTATTGTCCATTAGTAGAACTGGAAACACAGAAAAGGCAGAAGTATTCAATAAATATTTCTGCTCTGTATTTGGGAAAAATATATAATCACCATATAACACTCTTTCCATTCCACTAGTATCTCACAAGGATGTTTAACTTGAGTAGCCTCTGACATTTTTAAATCAGCAGGTTCAGATAATTTGTATCTGAGAGTTTTAAAAGAGCGGGCTGAGGAGTTTGCTGAACCATTAATGTTGATTTTCAATCAGGCCTGCAACACCAGGGAAGTTCCAGAAGACTTGCACCAATATTTAAAAAGGGTAAACAGGATAAGGGTAATATAGCCCTGTCCATTTGACAAGACAATAGAGGGGCTGATAGGGGACTCAAAGGAAAGTAATATAATTAATGCCAATCAACATGGGATTATGGAAAATACACCCTGTCAAACAAGAGTGTTTTGATGAGATTACAAACGTGGTTGATAGAGGTAATAGAGTTGATGTAATATAATAAAAATTCTGTAAGGGGTTTGACTTGGTATTGCATCACATTTTGATTGAAAACTAAAGTGTAAAATTAATGTGGCACAGTTTAAATGAATTAAAAGTTGACTAAATGTAACTATACACAGGGAATTAGGACCAAGTGGGTGTGTTTCTAAGTGGGGTTTAGCAGGGATCTGTTCTTGGTCCTATAATATTGAACATTTTTATCAATGACGTGGAAGAAAAATAAATCACTGATAAAGTTTGCAGACGACAAATTGGGGGAGTGGAAAAATAATGAATCTGGATTGCTTGGTAAAAATGGGTAAAAGCTAGCAATATGCCTTTTATTGCAGTTAAATGTAAGTGTATGCAACTAGGATTAAAGAAGGTAAGCCATATTCACAGGATGGGGGATTCTATCCTAGGAAGCAGTGACTCTGAAAAGGATTTGGAGGTTATGGTGGATAAGGAGATGCACATAAGCACCCAATATGATACTGTGGCCAAAAGAACTAATGCAACCCTTGGAATCCCAAGAAGGAGGAGAGAGATTATTTTACCTCTAATTTGGCAGTGATATGACCACTGCTGGAATAATGCATTCAGTTCTGTTGTTCACAATTCAAGAAGGATGTTAATAAATTAGAGAGGGTTTAGAGAAGAGCCATGAGAATGATTAAAGAATTAGAAAACCTGCCTGATAGTGCTGACTCAAGGCACTCAATCTACTTATTTTAATGAAGATTAGATTAAGGGGCACCTGATTACAGTCTACAAGTACCTGCATGGAGAACAAATATTTGATAATGGGCTCTTCAATCTTGCAAAGAAACATAACACAATCCAGTGGCTGGAAGTTGAAGCTAGACAAAGTCAGACTGGAAATAAACCAGTGAGTAATTTAACCATTGGAACAATTTACCAAGGGTCATGGTGATTCTCCATCACTGACAATTTTTAAATCAAGATTGGATGTTTTTCTAGGAACTATTTTGGGGAAGTTCTATGGCCTGTTTTATACAGGAGATTGGCCTAAATGATCACAATGGTCCCATCTGGCCTTGGAATCTGTGAGCTTTAATGTATCTGTAGTGTTCTGTACAGAAGCAAATATTGCTATACTTTTTCTCATTAGGGAAAGTCAGCACAGCTTTGGCTAAAATTTCAAAGGTAACAAAACATTAAGGAAAATATTGCCAAAACATTGTGGAATGCCTTCCTAGGTGTAATTATAAGCATGGCTACTGTGAACCATTTGTCAAGTTAGGACACTGGTGAATTTCTACATTTTTTGTTAGACGCGATTGTAGTCAGCAAGCTGCAAAGAAGCAGACGTCTAGTTTGTTATAGTCAGATGTTACACATCAGTTTTGACTTCCTGTTCCTCCTGGTAAAGCCTAATAATGGGATCTGGGGTACAGATTTCCAGTTCAAATTACCATATGAAGGAATATTACTTGCACCTCTCAAAATACAGCTAGTCTTACAGATGTTTGATAACAGAGGGTGAGCCTGGGGTGGCTTGTATGGTGTAGCACAATGGGCACATCCTTTTTGGAAAAGACTGGAGACCACTGGAGCAAAAAAAATCTAGCAATAGACGCCAAGTAATTATGGACTTGTCTCTGGCCTTTCTTTATGTGATTGGTGTTCTAGGACCTTTGCAGTTTGGAAGTACTAACCAGGTGTTTCAGCTTAAAACCTACTTTTTCTTTTATCCACAAAGAAGTTCCATTAACCTTGAGCTCGTGGTGTCAAGCAGTAATAGTAGAATTTGAAGTTTACATGGCCCTTTGCACTTCTAAAAACATTTAGCAAAAATATAGCTGAAAGCAATTTGTGGAAAGCATAAGGGCAGATAATGGAAAAATAAATATGACAGATCAACATATGATTTTAAAACAGCCCATTTAGCTGCCAACATTGTTGTCTCAATTCCATTTTATGGAATTTTTGTAAACAAATCAAATTTCAGATAGGAGGGCTCTATTTTATAAAATGAGTCTATAAATATGATTTAATACAAGATCTTATATTTTAATACAAGTGTTTTAGACCATACTTTAATGCTTCCCATGAATTATACATCTGCAGTTTATACAATTAAAAATGATGTTGCCTTTAAGGAACTTGACAATGGATTGATCTAAGACCAAGGGGAAGTTCTCTAGAACCTTAGCAGGAATAAGCATCAGCCTGAAAAAATGATTTTTCATACATTATAAAAAATGAAATATCAATTTTATCAGATAAATATCTATTTCAATCTACTACAACTCTCCATTTCTGCTCATTTTCTGTTACAGGAATAATGCAGGTAAGGAATCAACATTTTGGATAAACTCTGCCTTAGTTATCCCCATGAAGCTCACTGGCTTCAACAAGGTGAAACTGGTGTCGATCAGGGATTGGCAACCTTTGGCCCACGGCCCACCAGGGTAAGCCCTCTGATGGGCCAGGCCAGTTTGTTTACCTGCCGCATCCACAGGTTCGGCCGATCGCAGCTCCCACTGGCTGCGGTTTGCCGTTCCAGGCCAATGGGGGCTGTGGGCAGGGGCAGCTCTACCAATTACACCACCCCAAGCAGTCGCTGCCGAATTGCCACCACTGCAACCGCGGCGGAGCTGCCGCTGAATTTCCGCCACCCCCGGAACAGCAGCAGAACTGCCTCCAAATTGCCACCGCAGGATACGGACTGCCACCCCATTCTGAATGCCACCCCAAGTACCTGCTTGGAAAGCTGGTGCCTGGAGCCAGCCCTGGCTGCAGGAAACAGCAGCCAGCACAACCCTCAGCCCACACCACTTCCTGCGGCCCCCATTGGTTTGGAAAGCCAAACCGCAGCCAGTGGGAGCTGCAATTGGCCGAACCTGCGGACGCGGCAGGTGAACAAACCGGCCTGGCCCGCCAGGGGGCTTACCTTGGCGGGCCCTGGGCCAAAGGTTACTGATCCCTGGTGTAGATGAAGGCAGAATTTGGTCCACTGTCTTCAGACATAACCTGAAAAAGAGCTCTGTGTAAGCTCGAAAGCTTGTTGGTTTCATCAGCAGAAGCTGGTCCAATAAGAGATATTACCTCACCCACCTAGTTTCTCTAATAACTTTTGCATAGCATCCACAGAATTTATAAGTACTTCAGAGTCCTATTTGCATACTTCCTTAACATTTTGATGGAGAAATTAGTACCAACAGCACTCCAGAGAAATCAGAGGCAGCATACCACACAACCTAGACCGGGGTGGCCAACCTGTGTCTCCGGAGCCACATGCAGCTCCTCGTATACACACCAACTCCGGGGCTGGAGCTACAGGCACCAACTTTCCAATGTGCCACTGCTCAACCCCTGGCTCTGCCACAGACCCTGCCCCCACTCCACCCCTTCCCGCTCCCTCCCCTGAGCCTGCCGTACCCTCGCTCCTTCCCACCACGAAACAGCTGATCGGGAGGTGGATGTGCTGATTGGTGGGGCTGCCAGTGGGAAGCTGATGACGTATTACTGTGGCTCTTTGGCAATGTTCATTGGTAAATTCTGGCTCCTTCTCAGGCTCAGGTTGGCCACCCCAACCTAGGCAATATAGTGGTGATCAGTAACCTAGCATTATTGCTCCCCTACTCCCACTGGTATATGATCAGAGATCACAGAAAAAGTGTGAAGTTCTCATGCTTATTTGGTCTTCTCTATACCCTGTGTCTCTGCTAAGTTCTTCTGATGTCACCTCTGA
This sequence comes from Lepidochelys olivacea, assembly GCF_965140295.1. Taxonomy (NCBI): domain Eukaryota; kingdom Metazoa; phylum Chordata; order Testudines; family Cheloniidae; genus Lepidochelys; species Lepidochelys olivacea. Next base: position 177,332,935 of record NC_140411.1, read on the forward strand.
TGTCTATGGACCTTCCTCCTAAGAGTTTGTCATTTTATACTCAAAATTTACCTCTGTCTCATGAAGACATGGGACCAACTTTTCACCTCAATTCACTGATGTAAACTCAGAGTATGGATCTCTCATTTACTTTCCATTTGCTCCCCTTACACTTTATACAAATTACTTTTAGCTACATTTGTGCTAAATATTTCTTTGGAATTGCAAATAGCCATGTCAAACTGCAAATTCCACCATTACGCTTTGACCAAAAAATAAATATATAGATTACTCTGGATTCACACCCATTTAATCAAGGTCAGAATCTGGACCCGATAGTCTAATTTTTATTAGGGTAAATAATGTACACTAGAAATGCTACATTAGGAAAGTGAGATATGCAACAATGTCATCTTCTGTCATCCATGTCTTTGTTATCTCCAGATTAGACTCCTTCAATGTGCTCTACATCTTCTATCTATCTGAAAACTGGTGCTGAATGCATAGCTCATTTGGTAAGGGGAACATCTTTCCAGGATCACAGGACATCAAGTACTTTTGGATCTGCACTGACAATCCATTCGGTACCAGCTAGAATTTAAGGTGCTGGTTTTGACCCATAAAAGAAAACAGCAGAAGGCAGCACAGGTTCTATTTCTGTGTGATCTGGGGCAATTAATTTCACTTTTCTGGGCCTGTTTTCCCTCCCAGCCTTTGTCGGTTTTGTCTGTTTAGGTTGTAAACTCTTCAGGGCAGGGACTGTCTTTTACTGTACTTGCACAATGCCTAGCATAGTGGGACCCTGATCTCAGCTGGAGATTCCAGGTGCTACCATAATACAATCAACCACCCCAAAATGGCCTGGGGCCTACTTATTTGAAATACCACTTCTATCCCCAGGCCATACTGCCACAGCAGCAATGCCGAGGCTGGAGGCTCATTTTATATAAAAGGGTGGGGAGGAGCTGATAGGCTGTTCTCTAAAGGGTTTTGGAACTCACTCCTTCCTCCTCCCCCAGTCTCAAATAGTCCTAGTCTGTCAACATTCAGACCAGGCTGAGGCACATGTGTTTTCATAAACAGAGAGAAACTGGCAGGACTCCTGTGGGAGGTCACAGAGGCTGCAAATACGATTTTAGCTACTAGGTTGTGATTTATGTTGTGTTTGGGTGGGGAGGGGTTCTTGCTATATAACTGTATTTTTAAATGGGTCAAGGAAGGGATGGACACTCCTTTTTATGGAATGTCTATATAAAGTTAAAACAATTAAATACATTAATACATATAATTGTGAGATTGCAGCATTGCTATCTAACAGCCCACACTGTTGGATCAATGCCCTACATGCTGGCCCTTGGAGGCTCAGAGGCATAGCTTCCCTGCTTTACCTTCCGGCCCTGTCTACACTCTGCTCCCACCATGTCATGAAACTGTTTAAACAAGGATTTAAAAATATAAATAAAATCAGCACACACTTCAGGTGTTTTCCAGGGCTCCCAGTCTCAATAAACATACCAACATATCTATTCAGGGGACACCATCATAGGTCCTAATCACATCAGCCACACTATCAGAGGCTTGTTCACCTGCACATCTACCAATGGGATATATGCCATCATGTGCCAGCAATGCCCTCTGCCATGTACATTGGTCAAACTGGACAGACTCTACGTAAAAGAATAAATGGACACAAATCAGATGTCAAGAATTATAACATTCAAAAACCAGTCGGAGAACACTTCAATCTCTCTGGTCACTCGATTAGAGATCTAAAAGTGACAATTCTTCAACAAAAAAATTTCAAAAACAGACTCCAACGAGAGACTGCTGAATTGGAATTCATTTGCAAACTGGATACAATTACCTTAGGCTTGAATAGAGACTGGGAGTAGATGGGTTATTACACAAAGTAAAACTATTTCCCCTTGTTTATACCTCCCGCCCACCCCACACTGTTCCTCAGACATTCTTGTCAACTGCTGGAAATGGCCCACCTTGATTATCACTACAAAAGGTTTTTTCCCCGCCTGCTCTCCTGCTGGTAATAGCTCACCTTAAGTGATCACTCTCATTACAGTGTGTATGGTAACACCCATTGTTTCATGTTCTCTATGTACATAAATCTCCCCACTGTATTTTCCACTGAATGCATCCGATGAAGTGAGCTGTAGCTCACGAAAGCTTAACCAATTTATTTGAGCATAGTCTCTAAGGTGCCACAAGTACTCCTTTTCTTTTTGTGAATACAGACTAACACGGCTGCTACTCTGATACCAAGAGCTGACATTTAGGATCCAGGGATCCCAAAGTGCTTTCCAAACTTTGGAATTTAATCTAATAAAACATGCGAGAACATTGGATCCAAATGTATATATACAGGGAATGCTGGAAATACTACTCAACAGCATAGGGTAGAAAACATAGGTCAATAAATAAAGAATACCACAATACTTCATACCTAGTCCTCCTATGGGACTAGATTTTGAGTTGGACCATGCACCTGTGCAAGGGAATAAGAGGTGGTAACTATCCTTCCCCCTTCCTACCACCACCATTATAAAGGGATAAAATTTCTCTATTGTTGGGAGTCTTTAAATAAACTCATTGTCTTTATAGAAGTTATGCTTTTGTTCAGCCACAAGCTTTTGGGCTAGACACAATATTCATTTGGTGACGTTCTATGACCTCTGTTATGCAGAAAGCCAGACTAGGTGGTCATAATGGTCTTTCTAGCCTTCAAGTCTATTAATCCCTGCATGGACTACAGGTCCAGACACACAAATGTAAACAGGTACACCAATTGTATGAAGTCCAGTTCTAAGCTTTTTTTCCTACCTGCGTGCACAGCAGGTTGGATGTGAGGGGTGGAACCCTAGATTGACCACTTCCCAACATGGGAAATGTTGTAACTGGCAACCTGTATTGCCCACAAGCAAATTACTAACCCCCAAGGGTAAGGTAGAAGCACAGGGGAGTAGCTTCAGAAGTGTGTCTCTGAAGCACAGCACCCCTGGGGTGGTACAAGCTGTGCATCATCCCATATACTGGACAGTGTCTAAAGGCACCATGACAGAGCTCCAACCTTGTCCCCATGGGTCCCACACTTCCAGGCAGTTTATGCTAGCCTCAGAGACTCACTGTGACCCTCCATGTAGCGCTTCTCTCTCTGGAGCCAGGGTACAGTATACTAAACCCTTTTCATCATAAGCCAGCAAGGAGGCTGGTGAGAGAACTCCCACAGTCTCTGTTGTCCCTACAGGCTTATTCCAGAACAGTTTAGCCTCCTGTCCTGACAGGGGCCTGTCTTCCCCTCCCAGGAGGTGTTTCTGTAGTGGAGGGAACCCACCCTCTACTACTGGGTTCCAGCCCAGGGACCCTAATGGCAGCAGCTGTTGGCAGCCAGCCTTTCACTGCCAGAGTTGCTACAGCTCTCCCACTTCCCTCTCTTAACACCTTCTTCACCCTTACCTTAGAGGGCCCTTTCCAGTGGCTAGAGGACATCTTCATTACCCAGCCCTTCAGCTATACTTCCTCTCCCCTAGCTCTCTTTAGCCTGACTGGAGTGAGTCCTTTTATAGTATCAGAGGGGCCTTAATTAGATTCAGGTGTTCACATTAGCTTAATAGCCTCACCTGACTCTTTGCAGGTTAAATGGAGTCAGCTGTTCTCATTAGCCAAACAGCTTCAACTGACTCTTTGTGGGCTAATTGGAGTTATGTGTCCACTCTAACCTGGAGCAGCCCCTGCTCTGGTCAGACAGGGAAAAGAAAACTGTTTCTCTAGTGGCCAGTAGATTGGCCTCTGACTCCTCTCCTATAGCCCTCTGACCTGGAGGAAGGTGGGAGTCTGCTAGTGCTAGGCCCTGGCCTCTTGCTGATACTCCTCCAGCAACTCCGTTGGCTAGGCCAGGCCCTCCCACTCTTCTCTACTACCTGGTTGCTAGCTGGCTGATCACCCCTTCCCTCCCCCCCCACCCTTGGTTGCTGCTGCTCCTGCTGTAGCCCTTTGGGGGGCTTCTGGCTCACTCCCCAGAAGAGGGGAGTGAGAGACCCCAGTCCCAGCCATTGCTACTGCAGCTGCGAACACCACCACCACCAGCTGAGAGGGGTCCTTCCTGCCTGACTACTGGATTGCCTACTGGAGCTGCTGCTGAGTTTGTTGCCCAGGAGCTGCTGGAGCCTCGAGGAGGAAGAAGAAGAGGACCATCTGCTCCTGGGGGAGCGTGCAGAGACTCTGCAGACCATAGCGGAGGGGGCCTTCCAATCAAGGACTGAGTAACTTTTGAACTGTGCTCTTGTGGTGGGTGTCTTGACTGTGTTTGTGGGGTCATGGGGTGTGGCATGTAGCCTGGTCCATCTGTGTCTTCTCCCCCCCCTCCCCCTCCCCCTCCCCATGCCCCCTCCACCATCCCCAGTGGACACTTACCATCTGCCTCAGCTCTTGCCTCAAGGACTCACTGCTTGCTTGGCTTGCTGTGCCCTTTTGCCACCATTTGGGCCTGGAGCAGCAGCCAGCAAACATTGACTTTTTTGCAAGTGCATGTGGGTTCATGTGCCCCCTCCTTCCCTGCAGCTGTCTCCCTCTCTCCCCTTGCAGCCCTTTGCCCCTCCTTTTTGCCCCAGCCCCTCAGCAGCTTTAGTTTGCCTGCCCCACCCCTTTCCCTCTGCAGTTTTGTTTGTTTGTTTGTGCCCCACCCCAGCCTCTAATGCTAGCCACTTGGTTTCCCTGTCCTACCCCCAGCCTGGTTGTTGCCCCCCCCCCCCCCGGTTCCTCTGCCCTGATTGGCCCTTTGCTCTGTGTGCCCATGCCCCCTCCCATATGCTTGTGCCCCTCCCCTGTTTCAGTTTGAACCCATTTCACTGCACCCCCCACAATGCTATTATAGCCCCCACCTCCCCTAGTGCAGCTAGAGGAGCTGGAATCCCATCCTGTGCTGGCGACTGAACCCCCGCAAGTCCTTGATAGCCCCCCACATCCAGCCCCCTGCACCATTCTGGCACCCTCCTCCTCCGCCTGCAGCCTAGCAGGGAGGAGTGGTTGACCTGCTTCCCCCTTTCCTACCCCTCCTCCCCTCCCGGTGTTTCACCTCCTTCCCTGCTCATTATGGCGGGGGACACGGCAGGTGAGACTTCTTGGACAGTCCCCGCTGCCCCTCCTCCACCTGCCCCCCCCAACATCCCCTGTGGCTCCCACCTCAACTGCTGCTGCCAAACCACCTGCTACTGCCCACGCTGGGGCACTGACAGCGGGATGACCTCCACTGCTCCCTCATCCCTTGCCCCTTCAGATTCTGGGGGAGCCCCCCAGCTGCCAGGAAAGGCCAGGGTAAAAAGAAGGGTAAGGGCCCAGCCAAAAAGACTAAGCCCACCATGGCAAGGACTGCCCCCTCTGCCACGGCCTGACCACCGGCCATGGCATCCCTCCCCATTACTCCCTCCACCAGCTCTGCGGGTGCCCCTCTCCTGGCCCCCAGGGCGTACGCCTAGGTGATGGTGGCTTCCCCACCTGCTGCTACATCATCTCTCCCAGCCACCGCCTCTGCTACCATCCCTGGTGGCCGGGGCCCCTTCCCCACGTTGACCCGGAAGCACGGCGTCCGTTGCCTCCAGGTGCCCGCCTCGCTACACGTGGAGACCTACATGCGGGCGTTAGGGCCCATGGCCGTCCTGGTGGCCTCCAAAATGTATGAGAAGGTCGTCTTCTTCCTGGTGTCGGAGGCTACCGCCCAGGAGGCAGTGAAGAAGCCCCTGGCAGTAGGGGGCATGTTCATCCCACTGGAGCAGCTGGATTACCTGGGAGTCCGGTTGGTCCTGACCTCCATCCCTTCGTTCCTCCTAATGCCGCCCAGTTACCTGCCCTCTCTGCCCTGGGGAAACTGCTGTCAGTTCTCTCTCCCTGGGCTGCAAAGTCCCCGCCCTCAGTCATGTCCTCTCGTTCCACCAGCATGTGCAGCTTCAACTGCTGCCGGCAGTGTGTGATGGAGAGGCGATTGAGGGGTCCTTTCTGGTCCCCTACCAGAGGGCCTGCTACCAGGTGCATTACTCTATGGGGGAGGCCCAGTGCTACCTCTGCCAGGTGCTGGGGCACATCAGGAGAGACTGCCCCTTGGTCCAGCACGGAGGAGCATTGGGGACCTCAGAGTCCCTGGCAGGGCACCAGCCCCGTCATCGCCGGCGCCTGGAGCCGCCCCTCTTCCTTCCCAGCTCACCACTTCTCCCACTCATGCCCTAGGGGTACCTTCCCCAGCGCACCCAGATGTGCCGGAGAGCCCCGCCCTGGCTGCATGCAGTCTGGCAGGGCCTATGGAGGAGGGTGCGATGGGATTACCACCGGGTGTGGGAGAGGGCCTGCCCCAGGGGTAATCTTCCCTCCCTTTTGCCGCCTCACCACTACTTCCCCGTGTTCCCGTGCCCTTGCCCTCTGATCTGACCCCTTCTGGCCAGCCCACAGATGATGCCGTGGAGGGCTGAGTCCAAGTAGAGGGGAAGCAGGGCAAGTGGAAGGCACGAGCTCTGCTACCTCCCTCTGATGCGGAGGCCCCCTGAAAGACCAGGAAGGGGGCCACTGACACCGAGCCTCATACTTTGCTGCTAGGTGCATCCCATCTGTCAGAGCTGGCTGGGAATGACATGGCAGCAATGGCTGGTAGCATTGCCCCTCCTCTGGAGTCCCTCCCGGGGGGCCCCTGATAGAACCCCTCCTGCCCCCTTGCCACCTGAACTCCCCACATGCTCCGAGGCGAGCGAGGAGGTCCCCGGGGTGGTGATTTTCCCCTCCATCTTCATGGAGATCGAGGCCTAGGTCTGACCCCAGTCACTCAGGTGGAGGGCAAACCTCTGTCAGCAGGCCTCTATCTGGGTGACTTCACCCTGGCCCCCCACTCCCCATGCTCCATCCCCCTAACTGCTGCTTCTACTCCCACCTCTGAGGAACCCCTGGACTCTTCCACCAGCCCTGCTGCGGACGGCCTCCCACTAACGGCCGCCCAGCCTATTGAGGCGACAGCCAGTGCCATGGGGCTGGGACCTGAGTCACCAGGGGCATCCCTCTTTGATGGTGGGGGCCCCGCTGCTGCTTCCCCACCTATCAATGCTGTAGCCACACCTGCCTTGGAGTGTGAGGGCCCCCTTCCCATTCCACAGACCCCTAAACCCAGCTGAGAGGTGCTGCCCCTCCCGCAGGGCTTGGCTGCTGGGGCCCACGATCCCACTTCCGCCCCCTCCCTGACCTCTGCCCTGTCCCTGATGCCAACCCCAGCCCCCACCCGTCCACCTCCTGTGCTGCTACTGCTGCGCCGGGGCCATCTCCTTCCCCTTCCCGGAAGACTATCCCCAGAGAGTGGCCTTCATGTTCCCATGTCCTGACCCCCTAGGGGCTGCTATTTTCCCTCTGTTGCCCCCTACTGATCTGGGGTCTGAGGCGGGCTGCGTGGCACTGGCACATCGGGCGCCACGCCAGGGGTCCGCCGCCTGCCTGCCCATCTCGGTAGGCCACGGGGCTTTGACAGGGGCCCCACTAGAGGTTGGCCAGGGGCTTGTAACCCTGCTCCCGAGTAGGCTGCAAGAGTTTCTCCAGGATGCCCCTAGGTCCCAGAACAAGGTGCAGCTTGCTCTCCAGCTCTGGGAGGACTTTTATCAAATCCTTGGGGCTGTAAGGGCCATTCTGTGGGAGGCTAAAGGGACCAGGAGGCAGGCAGCTTCAGCCTACCAGCTTGCCTGCGGCTTCTGTGACTCTTTGCTCACCTATGGGGTAGGTGATGGTTTGCTGCGCAGCCCAATGGGGGACATGAGCATCCCTGCCAGTGAGGATCCTCCCCCTGGCACTCATCTTCGCAACATTAAACACCTGGGGCTGTAGGATGGGTCTCCACAGGTGCCAGGTGCTCTCCTTCCTTTGCGGGGGTACTCTGTGGTTTTCTTGCAGGAGACCCATACGGATCCAGCTGCAGAAGCAAGTTGGTGGCTGGAGTGGGGGGACAGGGTCTATTTTAGCCTCCTCACAGTTTGTGGAGTGGCAACCCTGTTCTCCCCCAACCTATAGCCTGAGGTGCTGGGGGTCGCCGAGGCTGTGCCAGGTCGCCTGCTGCACCTCTGGATCCGTATGGAGGGGCTAGGGGTCAACCTCATCAATGTTTATGCCCCGACTTCGGGCCCAGAGTGACTGCATTTTTATCAGCAGGCGTCCGCCTTCCTCGGCTCTTTGGATCCTCGTGAATGCCTGGTCCTAGGCAGGGACTTTACCACCACCCTCGAGGAACGGGACAGTTCGGGGACCAAGCAGTGCCCAGCTGCCACGGACGTCTTCCAGGAGATTGTCGACCCCTGGTGGATGACTGGCGCGACCACCACCTGGACGACGTCTCGACGTTCACCTTCGTCCGGGTGGAGGCCTATCAATCGTGCCACTCCTGGTTGGACCACATTTACTTCTCACGCTGTCACCTTTCACGGGCCCACTCCTCCAGCATCCGGCCGGCCCCGTTCTCAGATCACCACCTAGAGATCGTGATGGCCTCTCTCTGCACAGAGAGGCTGAGGCCTGCCTATTGGCACTTTAATAACAGCTTGTTGAAGGATGTGGGCTTTGTGGCATCCTTCCGGGAGTTCTGGCTGGCCTGTCGAGGGCAGAGGCACACCTTTCTCTTGGTGTAGTGGTGGTGGGAAGTGGGGAAGGTGCGCACCCAGCTCTTCTGCAACGACTATACCCAGGGCAAAAGCTGACAGAGGGATGCAATGATAGCAGTTGAAACAGGAAGTCTTCAAGCTGGAGAGGCATCTGGCCGCCAGCCCCGAGGATTCATCCCTCTGTGGAGCGTGCTGGGAGAAGTGGGAGGAGCTTCAGGCCCTCTAGGACAATCAGACACGGGGTGCCTTTGTTCAATCCCGCATCTGCCTCCTTCGGGAGATGGATCATGGCTCCTGCTTCTTCTATGCCCTGGAGAAAAAGAGGGGAGCCAAGAAGCAAGTCACCTGCCTCCTGGCAGAGGATGGCACCCCCCTCACAGATCCAGTGGAGATGTGCGGGAGGGCCAGGGCTTTCTAAGCAGGCCTTTTCTCCCTGGATCAGACCGATCCTGATGCTTCCAGAGTGCTCTGGCACTGACTCTCAATGGTCAGTGTGGGCAACCGAGACTGGCTAGAGCTGCCTCTCACTCTGGCAGAGTTCTCAGAAGCCCTCTGCTGCATGCCCACCAATAAATCTCTGGGCATGGATGGGCTGACTGTGGAGTTCTACTGCATGTCTGGGATGTCCTTGGTCTGGGCCGAGTCCTTGGAGAGCAGGTTCTCCCCCTGTCGTGCAGGCGAGCCATGCTTGCCTTGCTCCCAAAGAAGGGGGACTCTCACAGTCTTTAGAATTGGCATCCCGTCTCGCTCCTCAGCACGGACTACAAAGTCATAGCAAAGGCCATCTCCCTGCAGCTGGGGTCCGCGCTGGTGGATGTGGTCCACCACAACCAGACCTACGCTGTCCCGGGCCGTACCATCTTTGATGATCTGTATTTGGTCCGGGATCTCTTGGAGCTCAGGTGTAGGGATGGTCAGTCATTCACCCTTCTGTCCCTGGACCAGGAGAAGGCATTCAACAGGGTGGACCATGGGTATCTCCTGGGGACTCTGTGAGCATTCAGCTTTGGACCCCAGTTTGTAGGTTTTCCCCAGATGCTGTATGCCTCCACGGAGTGTCTGATCAGGCTCAACTGGACTCTGACCGAGCCGGTCAGCTTCAGACAGGGAGTACAGCAGAATTGCCCCCTCTTGGGCCATCTGTGCACTCTGGTGATCGAGCCCTTCCTCTGGAGGCTGATGGGGTTGGTGCTGCGGGAACCAGAGCTGCAGCTGGTCCTATCAGCGTACGCCGACAACATGCTCCTCGTGGTCCAGGACCTGGGCGATTTGGTGTAGGTGGGGGCTCACCAGGCCATCCACTCAGTGGCCTCCTCTACCTGGGTCAATTGGGTCAAGAGCTCTGGCCTGATGGTTGGGGATGGGTGGCAGGCAAGCTTCCTCCGTGCTTCAGGCCATCCGGTGGAGCACTGGTCCACTGCTGGATGCATGGCAGAAAGGTAAATGCCAAGATACGTCTCCACCGGAGAACTGGCAAGGTTCGGAGGGCAGGGTGGTAGAGAGCAGGACGACTTCGGTGCCTCTCCCTCCAAGGGACGGCACTGGTGCTCAGTCAGCTAGTCCTGTCCATGCTCTGGCACCAGCTCCACAGCAGGATCCCAGCCCCAGGTTTCCTGGCCAACCTCTGGAAGTCAGTTCTGGAGTTCTTCTGGCCAGGACTGCACTGGGTCTCTGCAGGAGCCCTCCACCTGCCCCTGGAGGAGGGAGGACAGGGCCTGTAGTGCCTGCACACTCGGGTCCATGTCTTCCGTCTCCAGGCCCTGCAGAGGCTCCTTTATGGTGCAGGTAGTCTGGCATGGAGCATACTGGCACATGCCTTCCTGCGCCACTTCCAAGGGCTCTGATACAACTGGCAGCTCCTTTATCTCCATGCGAGGGGTCTTCCACGAGACCCCTCTGGGCTGCTGGTCTTCTACACAACCCCCAGCTCCGTGTGCAGGTGGCAGAGTCTCCCTCGGTGCGCCAGAGGTTGATCCTGGCAGAAGTCACCAGAGTCGGAGACTTCCTGGATTACGCCCAGGGAGACTGGCTGGATTCCCTGATGCTCACTCAGCACATTGGGCTCTCCAGACCTTGTACTCCCCAGCACGTACTTCAGGAGGTGAGGGCTGCTTTACCGCCCACTGCTCAGGTTTTCCTTGACTGGGTCATGCGAGAGGGCACACCCCGCCCACCCTCCACCCCAGGCCCTCCAGACCTTTTCATCTGGCCCCTGCCCTGTGGACCTGCCAGGCCATCCCACCCCTTTACTATGAGCCAGCTGCACAACTTGCAGCCAGTTCAGTTGTGGACCATGCCAAGAAAACACCTGTACATGCTTGTGCTCCACACTCTTCACATCCTCACCCTCGTGTCCCACCCTGACACGAAGTGGCAGGACCTCTTGCCACCTCTGGAGGGTGAGGATCCCTGGTGGGCCAGCCTATATTCCACCCTGGTCCCGAGACCCACTGGGGATGTCAGGTGGCAGATCCTTCATGGAGCTGTAAGCATGGGTGTGTACTTCGTGCGGTTCACTCCCCTCCCAGACACCTGCCCCTTTTGCGATATGAGGGAGACCCCAGTGCATGTGTACCTAGAGTGCACCAGGTTGCAGCCCCTATTCCAGCTCCTCTTGGATATACTATTACACTTTTGGTTGCACTTTTCCCCTCACCTTCTCATCTACACACTCCCTATCCATGGCCCCATGAAGTCATGGGACCTCCTTGTCAGCTTCCTTCTAGCCCTGGCCAAAGCAGCCACCTACAAAACCAGGGAGAGGAGGTTGGCCAAGGGGGTTTCCTGCTCCTGTGGGACCTATTTCTGCTCCTCAGTCCTTTCATGCATCCTCTGGGTGGCGTCTGCTGGCTCCCTTGCCACCTTCGAGGAGCAGTGGGTGCTATCCAGGGTTCTCTGCTCGGTGTCCCCGTCAGGTTCCCTTCATTTAGCCCTGTAATGTCACTCCCATTCCTATTATCTCCTTAGTTGTCCCATGCAATTATTTGGTATCCTGGACCTCTGGATCCTCCCCTTTAGGCTGGGAGTGGAGTCCTTTAGCAGTGGGCTGGCTTCCACCCGCCCACTTCCTGGATCCCAACTGGCCTGGGTCTATCACAGAACATACTATCTTATAGTGCCTTCAGTCCAACAATCCTAAATCAGGGTAAACACATATTAATGAATTAAGCCTCATCACACCTCTTAATGGTTTAAGATTCACTATATCTCTGTGAGTTAGGTATTGTTCCCATTTTACAGTTGACAAAACTGAGGCATAGAAAGATTAAATGGCATGCCCAGCTACAGCGAGGGTATCTGTGGCACAGCTGGAAATAGTATGAACCCCAGGTTTCTTGATTACTACACTAGTCCTGTTCTTTAACCACTAGCCCATGTTTCCTCAATTTCGCATGTTATTAGATGAACATCAAGCAATTGACAGAAGGTCCCAAGCACTGAAATGTTTTAAAAGTCTGCAGTACACTTTTAAAATAAATGTGAAGTCCAGAAAGGGCAGTGTGGGGCTTTAGAGATAACTAAAGAGTTTTAAACTTTATTTTTGGATTTCACCATTATGCAATAAGATTTTAAGTGGTGGCCCAACCCAATCCATTTAAGCTGCTGCTGTTGCTTGTGCATACAGAGTTCGTCAGGGATATTACGCAGCTGGCATGCAGCAGCCTTTTAGTTTGTGTTCAGTTATGATTTTCATCTGTAGCTTTCAGGGATGAGCAGTTCCTTTCAAGATATTTGCAAGCCTTGTCAGAGTCTGATTGCAGCATGACATTGACATCAGACTGATTATTGCTTGTCTCAGGAAATGCTGTATCTGTGAACACACTGGCTTTCATGCTAATATCTAGCCAGTTATTAGCATATAGTACAAATGGCAGCAGCTCCACAACAAAAACATGGTAACAGTGGCTGAAAAGAACAGGATTCAATCTTCCCATAAGTGCTAGAAACATGCCAAGGAAATTTCAGAACAACTTTATTTGTCAGGCCAATTTCTTACAGGATTCAAAGATACAATTATATATTCCAACTCTGAGTTCACATCCAAAATATGGTTTCATCCAGTCAAAGGTTGGAACAACTCTGGCTCTCACCAGCTAGAGTATGTAACATAATTAACAAACAACAAAATAGTAATATGTTTTCTGCACTTTATATGGCAATTTTCAGCCATGGAAGTCAAAGCACTTTGGAAAAGTATTATTATTCCCAGTTTGCAGATGAGGACAACAAGGCACAGAAAGGTTAACCAATGCAACCAGGGTCACATGGTGGGACAATGTCAGAAGCGGGAATAGAACTGATGTTGCTCAACTCCCAATCTGGTCACTCTGACTCCAGTTTGAAAGTCCAAAAAGCACCAATTTTCAAATTATTGTGGGAGGCTTTCATCAATAGTTTCTATAATGGAGGGAGGCATATGCTCCTTTATTCTCCATGCTATTTCAGCAAATTTATTCTGTGTGCTATTTACAGGTACTGTAGGATATCATCTTACCTCAATGTATGGAGAACTCAGCAGAAAACATTTTACATGTTATCAGCTGGAAAATATTATGTCCCCACTTTATTTTCCACTGAATGCATCTGATGAAGTGAGCTGTAGCTCACGAAAGCTTATGCTCAAATAAATTGGTTAGTCGCTAAGGTGCCACAAGTACTCCATCTCTGATTAATGGATTTCAGAATTAGAATGGGTACAGAATTCCAGTGGTTTTCTTTAATTTTTTAGCTCATTGACTCCAGGATACAAAGCTTAAGGGAGTATGATAAGTATAGGGTATCCATTCAACATTTATGTTCATACATCTGATTTTCAAAGCTGCTGAGTATCTACAAATCCAATGGAAGCCAGTGGGAGATGTGGGTGTTGAGTACCTTTAAAAATACAGGCCAAACTATTGATGCATTCAGATAAAATTTCACTTTTTGTCATTTCACCTCTTTTACTCTTATCCCAATTTCATCAGTCCACATTTTGTATCTATCCAAACATCCAGTATAGTCAAACTGGATGTTTCTGATGGACACAGATACAAGTTATATACTTCAACACCAATGTACAGGTATGATTTTGGCAGGAACCACCAGATGATGGGAGAACAGTCAATTTAGTATTCGTGGCACAGCATGAATTACTAGTACTGATATCTGAAACCAGTGATTGGGAACAATCAGATTAGTGGACAGACAGAAGCAATGGATTCTGCAGTAAGATTAGTAAAAAATTGACACATATGTATAGAAGAATAAATACAGCTAATAAGGTGTGATAAATGAGAAGGCAGAAGAGGGTAAAAGAAGGAAAAGGAGACAGAATGAGAAGGGATGGATGAGAATAAAGAGGAGGGGAAAACTCAGACAATTATATATGGTTGTAAGGAAGGTGAAAATAGAAGGTGAAATATGATTAAGGGAAGGGGGGAAGGAAATAAGAGATGAAAGATGGAAAAGGAAAGTGACCCCTCTTCCCTACCCCCCTTTTCCTTCATCTCTCCTTCCTCCCATACTTTCCACCTTTTCTTTCTCTCTGCTTCCATTCCATTTATTCCTTTCCATTCACAAAGGAGTAACAGTACCCTTTCAATCTAAAATGACTTATTTGAGATTAAGGTAAACAATAATGAGAACTTTCTGTAGGCAAGGACAGTCTGTATGTCTCTTCTCTGTAAAAGGCAGCATCAAATCGGACAACAAAAGAGAGACAGTCCTGTAAACTTCCTGCACTTCCTTTGAGGCGGAGTGATTTTAAAAAACCCTACATTTAAAAGGAGAGAGCTCAGCACCAGGTAGGATCTGTCTCAGCATACAAGCAACATTATTAGAAATATAATGCAGAAAAGCTATTGGAGTTTCAGACGTAGCTCCAGGCACACTTCCATTCTCTAGTCATATCGATGTTTTTGGTGGTTGCCCCACTTCAGACTACTGGAAAGAAAGCAGGAGATTTGAGGGGACCTGTAACTCTCCAGTATCAATCAAATCTTGGCAGATCTCCAGTTTTTCCACCAAGCAAAGTGGAAATTTTAAATGTCAAATGAGCCAGTTTAAAAGTCCTATGGGAGCTGATGGAAGAGCACTTTTTATCTGCATTGGACCAGCTGAGCTAACACAGTAAGCAATAATTTTCACTAAGTACATTGCTACAAGTCTCTTACTTTGGCATTGTCAGAGTTACCAGTAGAACTTTTGGGGATATGCTCTGCCATTGATGCATGCTTGTATCTCCTATTAGCATTAATGGATGTGAGTATGAACATGAGAATGTTTTCATTAAGGAACAGACTGTTGGGCTCCTTCCTCATGCTGATGAGCAATTACTCAAGTAACTCATGTTAATGGAATACTCATGACAGTGGAAGTTGAACAGGGTGAATAAGGATTTCAAGCCTGGCCTTAAGTGTCCTTCATAATCCGTTACAAATGTAACAATCCCAATATAGAGTAGCTATTTTGGGGGCAGAATTCTGACTGATCTTAGGTTGCTACTGCCATGCAAAACATAATAAAATAAATAATAATTAATACAATACCTAGCTCTTATATGGTGCTTTTCATCAGTAGGTCACAAAGCACTTTACAAGGGTGGTCAATGCCATTAGTTTTCCAATCTGTAAAATGGGAATACTGAAACACAAACAGTTCTTGGAACAGAGTCAAGGTCTCCTGAATCCCCGTCCACTATCCACTAGACCACACTGCCGCCTCCTCATAATAATAAATGTGAAGTATGAAGCTGCTTTAAGAGATTGAATCCAAATTCTAAACAAGGAATTTAGTGTAGGGGAGGATGCAAAGGAAAAGGATTACCATTGTATTTGAAACATCTATGGCTATAGGAAAAATTCTGCTACATTTATTGAAGCAAAATTCTAAATGGGAAGTTCACCTGAAAAAGAGCAAAAGTTCTGATTATCTGCACACTTACATATGAGATGCCTTGATGTCATTGTGAGATACAACAGGCTGCCATACACTCTTCTGCTGCAGTGGCCATCAGTTAAAAATACACGTCCTAAGTGTGCCCCTTTTTTTACCCATATAACTTTCCCAGATCTTGCTTTAAAAGCTAGTATTTCAACAAAAGGATCCTGTGTCACTAGCCTACTGTCCTTAAATCCTAGTTACCTCTTTTACCAAGCAAAGTACATCAAGTGTATATATGAACACTGCTTTTTCTTAGGGAAAGGGGTGGAGTTAAAAAAAAGATACACAAACTCACATCATCAATTTGTTTTGGTGTCTTCTGCTGTATTGTCTTCAGTGACAATCCAGTGGTAACTGGGGCATGAAATCTAATGTATTCAAACCATATGGCCATACGCTGGCTTTTTCAGGTTGACAGTTATCACATCACCTCTCCACACCTTCTGCAGTCCTCCAATAATGTCAGTCCCGTTTGTCAGCCTCTCACACAGTTATCTCTGTGCATTCTTTCATGCTGCCCCTTATGTCAAGTATTATTACAATGCATAGAACATCTTCCCTGATTTGAATCAGAAGGCCACTCCCCTTCAATCCTATTTAGGTTCTTAGACTGTGTCCATCACCCTGGTATTTTCTTGAAATCTCTCTTCAAGGCATACCTTAGGGGTCATGACTCAAGGAAGGAACCAGCCAATTACTGATGGTAAACGGAGGGGCAGATGGAATAGCTGACGTGCTATCTGTTCATAATAATTTATTTAAAAAACCATCTAAAGAAACACCTGAAGTTATATCGCATAATAGTTCATGGGAATGGTCTCAGATTTATTTTCTTATGTAAATGTCCCTAAGGTCATTCAGACTTCATGAGGCCCACTGGGAACTTTGCTAATTGCTATTGATTTTTTGGAAGATGCTCAGATACTACAACAATGGGTGGCAGTATAAACCCCCAAAATAGACAAGATAAGATATGATAGATCTATATACTTGCATCAAAAGTCAATTAAGAATAAGGGACCCAATTCAGGCCTGACATAGGTAGGTGCATCTTTCTCTGGTTTCAATGCAAGTAGCTCCTGTGGGAGCTGTGCTATTGTTGATCATTCCACCCACCCCTCTGCCCTACTTCGCCCACAAGCAAGAGGAACAGGACTTACTGGCAAGTAATGCTGCTGTTGCTGGGTAGTAGTATTTCTGCTGGCCTTGCAGGAATATGTCCTGTAGCGTGACTGCACTCAGAGCCAGAGAATCTGAACCACATGCGTGTGTTATAGAGGGGCTCTTGTGGGTTCAGAGAAGAAAGAAGCCTGCCATAGAGTCACTGCTCCCCACTAGTGCAGATTCAGGGTTTTCTATCCCTTATTACTCTCCATGTCTTGCAGCAGTGACAGCAGAGAGCTGTTGCTCTTAGCTAAAGTCTTTAAAACTAAGGGGGGGGGGAAGGAATCCTTGAGTGAAATCATGGAGTCAGTGAAAGTTCTCAGAGTAACAGCCGTGTTAGTCTGTATTCGCAAAAAGAAAAGGAGTACTTGTGGCACCTTAGAGACTAACCAATTTATTTGAGCATGAGCTTTCGTGAGCTACAGCTCACTTCATCGGATGCATGCCGTGGAAACTGTAGCAGACTTTATATATACACAGAGAGGGCTGGGAGGAGGTATTTTTTCATATTCTCTGTGTATATATAAAGTCTGCTACAGTTTCCACGGCATGCATCCAATGAAGTGAGCTGTAGCTCACGAAAGCTCATGCTCAAATAAATTGGTTAGTCTCTAAGGTGCCACAAGTACTCCTTTTCTTTTAGTGAAAGTTCTGTCATTGACTTTACTTGGATCAAGATTTCACTCCTTAGGTCCAGGTATGTAGGAGTCAGCACAGCTCTTGCCCACTTATCCCTTTCTCAGAGCAGGTGAATGGGAATCAGGCAAAGAGTGGATGGAGCCTCATTTCCACCTCCTTACTCACAGATCCCATGTAGAAGGGAGGGGTGGGCAGAGAGAGGGATTGTTCTAATCAATTGTTGTTATGGACTTGCAATAAGTTACTAGCCTTCCCATT
Source organism: Lepidochelys olivacea (assembly GCF_965140295.1). NCBI lineage: Eukaryota > Metazoa > Chordata > Testudines > Cheloniidae > Lepidochelys > Lepidochelys olivacea. Next base: position 177,350,523 of record NC_140411.1, read on the forward strand.
TTCCACAAGGAGGAAGTAGGGAAGGAATTAGGACTCAGAAGGGGGTCTTTGAGTCATCATGCCTCCTGGGTTATTCATGGGGTGGAGCAGTTTATAAATCACCAGTTGCTCAGGGTTGTTCTTAAAGTCACAATCTACAGAGAGATAAATGTGGAGGGAGGTGTGACTATTTTTGAAGAAAAAAAACATTTTTTTGTTAACTTATATCCGCATTGTCTGCTATTTTGGTTGTTTAATTTGTATGATATATATTGCTCTTATTCTACAATATTTTCCTCTTTTCAGAAATTCCGTAAATTACACTGTGATTAAAAATACATATATTAAATCGTTGGTCTGTAGGCTTCTTAGGGCAAGCACATAATTGATGAAAGGAAATGCCAGTACCAGAGATGTTGTAGTACCAAAAGGAGAGGGACAAATGACAGCTCTTTGCAGTAGTCCCCTGCCATAGCAATTGATTGCAATGGGTAATTGTTTTTGAAGGACTAGTTGAATGAATCTGAGTCAGTCATGTGCAGTGGTAACTATTAAAACCTTTACAAGTTTTCCCTGTGCTTAATTAATATTACTGCAGCACTCCCAAGACTTAGAACAGCAGTAACACAAATAATGTGCAAACAGCAATTGTAAAGATTTTAATGGCAACCACTGAACAGTACATAAAATGAAATCGAAAAGAGAAAATAGACCTAATGCTGATCTTTTAGCTGTACGAACCTCCCCTAAAGTTCACACCCCTCCAGAAACATGTGCTTAAAATAAAAAACTTTCTGGCAATGTGATTGTCTTTGGTATTCTTTCCTTTAGACGCTTTTGTTTCTCCTTTTTGGAGAATTAATAAAACCTTCATGTGCACTTGAGCTGAGGAGCAGCATGTCTTCAACCCAACAAGAAAATATCTACATTTTTGAGGTCTCATTCTGGGACGTGCTAAGCATCTACAGCTCCCACTGAAGTCTATAGGCTTGATCCTGGCAAGTGCCAAGCACCCTCAACACCTATTTGTTTGTTTCTGCTTATAGACTCAGATATTAAGGTCAGAAGGGACCATTATGATCCAGTCTGACCTCCTGCACAATGCAGGCCACAGAATCTCACCCACCCACTCCTGCAATAAACCTCTCACCTATGTTTGAAGTCTTTAAACCATGATTAGAGGACTTCAATAGCTCAAGGTGCAGAGAATCCTCCAGCAAGTGACCCGTGCCTCATGCTACAGAGGAAGGCAAAAATCCCCCAGGGCCTCTTCCAATCTGCCCTGGAGGAAAATTCCTTCCTGACCCCAAATATGGTGATCAGCTAAACCCTGAGCATGTGGGCAAGATTCACCAGCCAGATACCCAGGAAACAATTCTCTGTAGTAACTCCGATCCCACCCCATCTAACATCCCATCACAGGCCAGTGGGCCTATTTACCATGAATAGTTAAAGATTAATTAATTGCCAAAATCATGTTATCCCATCATACCATCTCCTCCATAAACTTATAGAGTTTAATCTTGAAGCCAGATAGGTCTTTTGCCCCCACTGCTTCCCTTGAAAGGCTATTCCAGAACTTCATTCATCTGATGGTTAGAAACCTTCATCTAATTTCAAGTCTAAACTTCCCGATGGACAGTTTATATCTATTTGTTCTTGTGTCCACATTGGTACTGAGCTTAAATAATTCCTCTCCCTCTCCAGTATTTATCCCTCTGATATATTTATAGAGAGCAATCATATCTCCCCTCAACCTTCTTTTGGTTAGGTTAAACAAGCCAAGCTCCTTGAGTCTCCCTTCATAAGACAGGTTTTCCCTTCCTCGGATCATCCTAGTAGCCCTTCTCTGTACCTGTTCGTACATTGCCATAAAGTGTGTATATTCTATGGCCATATTAAGTGTCTCAGCTAGAGAAAGATAGATACATAGGGCCAGATCCCCCTTAATCCCACTGATGAGCAGTTTCTTGCATGAGTAGTCCTATTATCTTCCATGGGACTACTTGTGTGAGTGTATGCTCACCAGTGTGAGTAAGCTCTCCACAATTTGCCCCACAGTAACCTGGCTTCTTTCACTGGGCCTGATTCAAACCCCCTTAAAACCAATGGAAGTCTTTGGATCAGGCTCATAGTATTCCCTCCTTCCTACCAATGGCTATTAAGGAGACTCCTTTTCACAACTGAAGAGTTAATTTGAAAACACAAATATGTGAAGCAAAGAAAGAGTCTAGTCCTTTGGTATTTGGAGCGAAGGTGGAGGATGCTTGGTTTGATTCCTCCCCTCCTTCTGAATAAGGCAAGGGTTAAATCTGAAGGTGTGTACTGTGGCTACACAGCAGCTTCTTGAATTCCCCTTTACTCCAATAGTTAAGGGCAGCAGGCCCCTTGGAAGCACTGGCGTGGACCTCTGTCATGTACGACTTATAAAGTGTTGAAAAACCCATCCTTACGGGAAAGATGATGTTGCTCACACTGTTATTACCTGAGAGCGTAGGCCCCCAGATAAACCTTCTCTCCAGTAGACTACATAAACTATGTTAATGGAAAAATTAAATGGCTAACAGTATTCTAAAAAAACAGAACATCCATAGTTAAAGCTGCCCCTTAATCTAAACTCCTCTTTCTGTAAACTGGTGCTGCAGCTCCCCATGTCCCAAATCCCTTGCAGTACCTAGATACAGTAGGATGGGTTGAGCCTGGGATGCCAGCTTTAGCTCTGAATTGGTTTGCTTTTCTTAGGTTTAATAAATGTCATCATATATTTGTACAGAAACTGATTTGGCTCCTTTTCCCATTGCTAAAATGTACTTGTTCTGCTGACAGGACTGCCACCAAAATAATTTATTGTCAAATATAAAAAAAAACAAAACACCAGTCATGTTTGAATAAAAGCCAGGCAGTATCTGATTTTAAACATAAAATAATGTAATTGACAGTGCAAAAAAGCACAGCTCACAGTTTTATATTATGCTCCAGAGAAGTTCATTATATAGCTAGACTATTACTACACTGAGATCCAGTAGCATTTTTGGAAGTAATGTGCTTCAGAGCATTGTGCATGGAAATCTTGCCTATAGTTAGAGGTCTGATTCACAGAAACAAGGGAAAGAGAAAGTGGGTAAGTATATGAAGTATGTTGTGCATACTGTATTGCTACTAGGCTTCTTAAGATCTTGGCAAGAATCCCATGTAAACCTTCAGAGTAGGACAAATAATTAAGCTGGCAATGCTTTACAGTAAGCAGCAAGTCATTATTGCTTCTCTTGGCATTTATTTTAAAAACATTATGCTAAATTCTTTTGGTATGCATGTGGTTACAATTGGTATGTCTACAGGAATTTCACATAATAAGATAGGAGGGAGAAAATTAGGTGGAGAAAGTCAAATGCCCCTACATGAATCCCTGCCGTACTTACACTCACCACACATAAGTCATATCATGGAAAAAAATATTCAGTAAGTGTTATTACTAAATTAAAACCAGGTGAGGTTCATAATGAGTCAGGATAATTATGACAGAATTCCTCTAAGTCAACTACCCTTGGCTGCTGTTGGCTCATGTGACAGAACAGCTGCTTCAAACCCACAGAGCAGCTAGACTGATGCTTTGTCTTTGCCCTTCTATTCTTTCCCAAACCTTGTTTCTATTAAAATAACTTCCCCAGGCAGCATGCATATATTTTTTTTCTCCTCTCTCTCTGTCTCTCTCTCTCTCTCTCTCTCTCTCACACACACACACACACACACACACACATACACCTCCCCACCCCCACACCACTCTGACATGCTCTCCACTGTGATTTCATGCAGCTATTAGTTTTCAATAGCACATCTGTGGGAAGAGGTAGTTAATGCATTAAAAAAAGGGGCGGGGGGAGAGAGAGAGATTTGCAGGTTTGGGTCTCGAGTGGCCGTTTTGCCTGAGCAAGAACAAGCAGGACTGGGATCATAGCAAAAAAAGGCAAAGTTGAAATACTGTAATACATATAATAAAGATGAGTAACCCACAGAGGCCTCAAGAGAGATTAGGGTCCATTGTAGGTACAAGCCCCCCTGAACATCTTAGAATCTAAATAGAAGCAGCAAAAGCTGGGAGTGGAAATGGAGGCATAGAAAGGGGAAGTGACTTGCTCAGGCTCACATAGTCAGGCAGTGGCAGAGCCATGTATAGCTCTAGGTCCAGATCCAGTCCCCATGCACTTGACAATATAAATAATATATAATGGTGGAGAATGGTAGTTTTAGAAGCATACGTTTGGTATGAGTGCATTGTGCTTTCACATATTCTGTTTGTGGTACATAGGTTTTTTTGCAGACTATTTTAGACATGTTTTAGAGAGTTTAATTGTTTTATGGGTACTATTTTTCATCTCTCTGTAAATTGGGTCCTGCACGGTCTTCAGAGGGAAAATAAAATTTTAGAAATCTCTAAATAGATGGTATCTGGTCCAGAATGGATACTTTTCCAAGCTGGGCAGCAGGCAAATGAAAAGGGGGTGGGATTGGGAGACACTTGGAGACCACACACACACACACGCACACACAATCTGAATCAGCTACAAAAGTGTTCCAGGAATTCTACTACTACTTGATTTTAAGCTCTTTTAAAATAACATATCTATGCAACAGTCCCAACAGACTATATTCAAGATGTTTATTTATATAATTAAAAAGAAAGACTACTTCTAGTTGGGTTTGTACAGATTTGTATTCTTCTCATGATAAAAAATCCAAGCCTTTGGACACTGTCCTAGTTAAAATTACAATGTCAGTTTCAATTATAATCTAGTAAGTAATCCTGCTGAGCATTAATACTGCATTTTTGATTAATCATCTAAACAGAATGAGGGTTTTGGTAGTTTTTATACTTAACATGCAGATTGATGTAGGCAACAAATCCTACAAGACAATCCGGGCAGGCCTGTTTTCCATTCCATTTAGGAGTGTATACAGCACATGAAGTGGGTAGTATACAAATGCAATGTCAATGTATCACATTATGGGCTAAAGAATGGTATCTATGTGTATGGAGAGTTGCAGAGCTGCGCTGACCCAGAAGAGTGAGAGACACTGCCCTCAAGCAGGGCACTAGTTCATCAGGAGGGAGCAAATTACTCCCTCACTGTACTGGCCCCATCCTGAAAACTGCTGACCAATTACCATGCTCCTTTGTGAAAGGCAGGAAATGCACTGGAGTTTATAAGAACTTCACAAAAATATCCATAGTGATATATCTGAAATCTGTTTAATTTGTATTTGCAATAGGCTGATAAAGACAGAGTCAAAGCCCAGGATCCAAAGCCCACTGAAATCACTGGAAAGTTTCCAACTGCCTTCATTGGGCTTCGGCACACACCCGAGAAGCACACGGTTTCAGCAGTTAACTTCACTCTAAAGAAAGTTTACTGTAACTTGTCTGTATGATTATGCTACATTCCTGCAATATTTCTTAGATTTACATTGGCCTTAGAGTTATTCAGTATGCACACCAAACAATATATTGGAAGCAAAAATCATTTAGCACTTTCCGGTAAGATCAATTACTGTGCATGAAATATTCCACAAGAACATATGGCAGAATTCCCTATGACCTTTGACAAGTAAAGGTAGTATTCTCTTTGCTTATTTACCCAGGTCATGAGCAATGGAAAAAACAGTAGTGTATTTGAGTGTCTAGGTTTCATTTTCACATGTTGTTCATTATTAATAAGACCATTATATTTTTAGAGTTCTTTCATTCAGGAGAATGCTAAAATGTTTTTAAAACTATGGGCAAAATTCACCATTGGTGTATTCCTGAGTAAACCCTGCTAATGAAAATCCTGCTGGGGGAGCAGTTGTGGTGATGCAAAGTGCCTGCAAACTCAGTTACAGGTCCTGAGGGCAGGTGGGCTGCTCTAGTTCCAAAAATGAATGACATTGACTAGAAGGGGTATTGCCAGTTTAGCCGGGGAGCCTGATTCTCCAGAGAATTTTCTAGTGATACCTCTTCAGAGCAAAAAGCATGTTATTTTATCAGGGCCGTCTCTAGGGGGGATGCGGAGCCCAGGACATAGACGCTGAGTTTCTAATCTGCCAGGGGGTGCTCCCACCCTGCTCTGCCCAGGACCCACCCCACCCCACCCCTTCCCCAAGGCCCTGCCCTGCTTCTTCCCACCCCCGCTATGCCCCACTCTGCCTCTGCCCAGCCTCTTCCTGCCCCTTCCCACCCTTGCCCCACCACGACCCAGCCTCTTCCCTGCCCAATTCCCTCCTCCCCCGAGCCTCCTGACCCTTGCTCCTTTCCCCTCCTCCCCAGAGCCTCCTGACTCCAAAACATCTGATCCACAGCAGGCGGTAGGCACTGAGAGGGAGGGGGAGGTTCTGGTAGGGGCTACTAGTGGCTGCCACTCGCCTCCTCACCCCCCCCCGCCTGCCACTCACCCCTCCGTTTGCCCACCTGCCTCATCTCCTCGCCCACCTCCTCACAATTTTATCAAAGCACAGGGCCAACCAAAGTGTTGGGCCTGGAGCAGTTGCCCCAATTTGCTGTACCCAAGGGATGGCTCTGTCTCTTATATGTTCCGTACGGGTGCTGGAGTCTTCCCACACAGAAGAGCTTGTTTGTATGATGAAGAGTGTCTCTGTGGTGGGCAACCAATATTCAGCTACATGAAGTCTATAATAGACAGACCTTTTTCCTCAAGGGTCGACAGCGATATTGAATGAACTCACAATACAGGTTATTTGATAAAATACAGCTGGGAATTCCCATAAAGTTACAATATGAGATCCTTCACCAAAGAAATAAATGTGCACATAATCTGAACAGGGTACAGGAAAAAAAACCCTAAAAAAAAAAATCACCAGAGTAGAGTAGAACCATGTATCACATTCCCCATAAGGTAATGCAAAGAACAAATAGACAAAAATATCACAGATTACACCTTCACAACAAACAAGCATACATTTTTTTTCTTTACACTTTACTAGTATGCCTCATGCCAACATACCAACAATAGAGCACAAAGTCTAATACAGAAAAGTTATACTCCGTTGAATATCTAAGCACAGTGCCTTCCTCAGCTTTTCTTATATCAGTCCACTGGTTCCTTAAGGATATCTTATTAACCCCCATTTCTCCCCTCCCCAACTCATACATGCTTACTGGTCACAAGAACTTCATACTACCCAATGTTTTGATCCCACCACTTTCCACTTCTGCCTCTCAGCTACTTAAGGAGCCAGTATGCCCAAACCTTTCTCAACCCTGCCAGCAGCTTGATTTATATCAGTAGACTGCCAAGAGTTCACAATAGATTCTCCACCTCCTGACAAGCAATATGGTAATAGTGTGGGACTACCAATTTGAGAAAAAGCCCTTATGCTATTAAACTTCAATAATATGGTCTAATGTGAGAAGTCAGACAGTCTTGCAGTTAAAGCATAGGGCTAGAAGCCAGGAGATCTGGATTCTATTCCCAGTTCTGCCACAGATTTGTGTTACCTCAAGGAAGTAATTTAGGCCTATATTTTCATGGTTTCTAAAACTGTGAGACCAACTTTAGAGACCTGTGCAAATCTTTTCAAGCCTGGATGCCCTCAGTTAGGCACCTAAAGATGTATATAGACACCTAAATAAAGGCTTGCTTTTCAGAGGGGCCCACAGCTGCCATTTACTTCATATAGATTTGTGGATGCTCAGCTACTCAAACTTAAGACCACTTGTGTGAGTATTTAAGGACCTGATGTTGCAGCACACACTGAAGCATGTATATATCTCTACTCACATCAGTATTCTTATTGACATCATAAGAGATCCCATGAGTGGGCACAATCACTGTGGATGGAGGATGAAAGGGACACTTTTCTGCATAACTTTCTTTTGCACTAATGTTATTGACTTTAATTATATTTATGTGGATAGTTTCACTGAACACACACTTAAGTGCAAGATTGTGGCCTTAATATTAATTTATGGGTCTAACTTTAGGGACATAGGAAAAGTTTGGCCATCAGGTCCCATTTGGGGAGATAGCAAACACTCATGATCCCATTTGAAGACAGTGCTCACTTTGGACAATTTAAGTCTTAACCTTTTTGTGCCTCAGTTTCCCACCTGTAGAAAAGGAATAAAATTTACCTTACAAGAAAGATGGTACGTTTATTTCATTAACAGAGCTGGTCAAAAAAAAAAAATGGGAGTCATTTTTCTTGTAGATTTTCTTGCAGGATGTGTCCCTTTTCTCACTGAAATTTTCAAAATTTGGAAGGGTTTGATCACCACTAGTACCTCAATGGTTACAAAGTGCTTTGAGATCTTCTTGTGCAAAGAAGTAGTATAAATATTGCTATATTTTTTCTCTTCAACCAAGAAATAAAACCTCAGAAAATACAAAGAACTTTTTTTGCAGAGCCAAGAAAAACTAAAAAATATCTAGCATACCATTTATGCTTACCAAATTCCAACTAAAACAATCACCTCTCCAAAAGTATGGATGCTTATCTGAACTACTTTGCAAACTAAAATGGAAATCTTGCAAAAAAAGTTAAGCTTTCTTATGCAATTCCAATATTACTTGGTTTCAGCTGGTTAAGAATATCAGATACATTTTTCTTGTTGTATTTTTGCCCTTCCACATCTAGCCAAAGCCAGGAAGTGTAGAGATGCAAAAAAAATATTATAATTTCTATTTGTTTTTTTTCCCATTTATTAAAGAGGTTCTGTTTTCAGACTTAGGCAAAAGTTCAAGTTGGGTCTTATTTAATCCAAACCTATTCTTCAAAAACAGAACTAAAAATAACGAACAAGTCTCTAAAATATATACAAAATTATTGAAGTATACTCCTATCACAGTGGCTTCTTTCATCTGTGACTATATGAGCATATAAATGCTTGCTGAATGGTACTTGTGCTTTGATCATAATATGATCAGGCCAGGAGGGTGACATCTAAGGTATCTTAGTGCTACAGAAAGTGCTGCTCTTCATTCTTACTTGGTACTGCATGTATAAAACATCATGGGCTTAAGGACTATGTTTGCAGAGATGCTTTTCTTCAGATGAGATATTAAACAGATCTTAAACCACTTATGGTCATAAGAAATCCCATGTCTGGGCACAGTCATTGGTGGTGAAGAGAATTTTCTCTCTCTCTCTCCATTACTTTCTTTCACCATGATGATGATCTTCACTCCTCCCTGCAAAAATGTTCTTTTCCAGAGGAACTGAATGAAAGGAACCTTGCAATCCCCCCAGTCCCTAACTTTCCACCTGCTTATACTCCCATCTTTTAAGGCAGCTGTCCCTAAACAGTCACAGATGAGTACTGCATCCCCACATCTATTCCAGTGTCTCACTGAATCACCCTGTTGAGGGGAGGACATTAATGCACAAGCAGCAAAGAGGGGCAGCAGAGAACAGACAGCACTCCTATGCTTTGCTAGTGGGTACAAAGTCCTAACATCCTGGAATCAGATGCTGGCAAGCAGGGGATATGGTTGGCTGATTGTTCCTTTAAGCCACTGATCTTCCCACTCACCTCAGTCCTTCTCTTCATGTTCCCTGTTGCCAAGGAAGTACCTCACATAGAGGCTACCCCAACAGTCCTATCCAGTCACACACCTCCTTCCCCAGATGTCTGAAGCAACCAGCAAATGGAGCACTTGGAAAATGGGAGGGAAGTAAAGGAAGTGTCAATGCAGAAGGCAGAATTCCCAAAGTAAAGTAGGTGGTGTGGGGGAAAACCAAGTTGAGAAAACTGAGAGGAGTTCAGATGGTGAGTTTGGTTAGGATATCACAATGTGCTGGATTGGGAAAGGGTGATCACATGGAGGTAGAACCCAGTCTGTGGTGAGTAGACCTTCATGTTGGGGGTGATGGGTTTAGAGGCTGCATGGAGGACTAGGGTATTTGCAGGACAGTAAGTAGAGCCAAGGGAAGCCTGATGTGTGCATGATAGCAGTCAAACAAATACTAACTCCCATCACATGTAGTCCTGGACAAACTCCAGTATAGGTACTTTCTGTCTACCTGAATTCCTCCTGTAGTTCTGCCTGGGTAAGGTAAAGTATGTCACTTCCTGGTCTGAACTGCTGTGTCATGTTGCAGTGCACTGTATAACAGCTGTTGCTTTTCACCATAGCAGGGACTGCATTTTAGTGATGGGTGAGTCTGCCTATGCACAAGGCCTGATCCTGCAAGTGCTCAGCCATTGTCTGGAAGTGGTCAATAATCTGAAGGAATGGGTTCTACATTTGCAAAATATTTTGGAATCCTAGGTGAAATATAAACTCTAGTGATTAATAATAAATTTATCTTGATGCTGTCATGCATCTTTGCCTCCTGCTGGAGAAAACACCCCTCAGACACTGGCAGCTGGTTATTTATTGTAGAGCCTTAACTACCTAGACTATTGCTTAATTGCTGATTTTCTTTCATTTGGAATGTAATGTGCAATATAGGAGTGGGAGTAGCTGGATAGTAATTGAAACACTGGTAGTACTTGGAAAATACAAAGGAGCGGTTTTTCCTCTGTGGTACAGCATCTATCCCCTCCTGATGACAATGCACGCTTTTCTTTCAGGCTCTCTTTATCATTTAAGTTCAGAATTCATTGGTAAAGGCAGGCAAGTCACTGGGCTTTGCTAGACAGCTGAAGTGGTGACTCAGCATCTGCACCAGAAATTGGTGTAAATGGAAGCAATTACCCCGATTAACTATTTCAGGTAGCTGTGGACATCTAGCATATGTTATATTCTTTCCTCTGATTGTTTCTGTGTTAGTAACTACATCTATTTATATTTCTGTCTACCCATAGCTTTGTATATAGCTCTTAAGATGGATATTCACAGATTAAAGTAACAATGAACAAAAGTCCATCTCCCTCTAGTTTGGTATTCTGGGACATTCTCATCTCAGCAGACTGTGTCTGGCAGGCTCACAATGAAGCACTGCATGCGTCAGGGAGACGGATTATATCTGCAGTGTCTGAATTTCAACTCTGCCTATACAAGCTCCTGTTTAACCTTACCTCAGGGATACTGGGTTGAGTGTCACTGAATTAGAACAGAATTTTTTTTCCTGCTAATGCCAAGTTTCTAATGTTTAATATAGTACAAGATAACGAAAGAAAAACACATACATTATGTGATTCATATGTGGAGTACAGTATGTTTATCTTTGATACTAGATTGTAAAGCCCTTTAAGTCTGAGAAATGAACTGTGCTGCTTCCTCTGCCTCTTGTTTTTAATGCTTTCTTTAATTCATTTTCAATGTCTCTAAATAGGTCAAATGGAAAAGAAATAAGTGGATTAATGCGCCACTCTTTCACTAAGAGTCACGTGCACAAAATTCTGCAAAGGTCCTTGGTGAAATAATTGACTGGTCTCAACTCCTACCAGACAAGTTCATAAATGTGTGTACAAGTTATTGTTTTAGCTGCAATCCAGAGCTAATCTGTATTAAATGACGACAACGTATAACATTCTAGTCAAGTCACAGATACTGATGAACTCACACCAACCAGACATGCATAACTGTTGCTCACTGCATGAATAACTATGAAACTTAAATCTTCACTGTCATAAATTTGGGTTGGGCAATGAGAAAAGCAGATAATTGAGGTGCCTAGGATTCAAGTTCTGCAATTTCTGTAGGCATTTTTTCATAGGGAATCAAATTCATCTTTAGGGAACTTCATTATGCCAGATTAATTTGGCCCATTTGTAAGTTATGACCCTAAATCTCACCTCATAAAACCCTCAAATGTTTATGATGAAAGCTATTATGCCTTGGTTATTGTGAACATAGACACCATATAATACCGCTGCTATGTTGAATTTATCCCAGACTGTAGTAATAGAGAAGTCCCATTCTGCTCTATCGATGTTACTTTCCCCTGGTGTAAAAAACAGGAGTCAAGTTTTGTATGTGAGTGAGACCAGTGATAATAAAGGAAAAGATTGATTAAATATGATCAAGCCAAAACTGCAGTTATATTTTTCCTTACTGTTCAGATTAAATATGAAACAGGTTAATTTCAGAAGGGAAACATGAAGCCAATTAAAGTGCTGACTCAGAGTTTTGTTTGTTTGATCTTCAATCCATCCTTTGTAAGACCTTTTTATTAGCAGGACTACTTTTGCTGGGAGTTTTACAGAAACTCCATATTTTTTGAGGGATGATTTTTGTGAGGCCTTGAACACTTTGACAGCTCCTTAAACCCGTTTTGGCTTTAAATCAGGTTAAACAAAAGTGCAGGGTGATTTTATTTTATTTTGAAGTAAACAATTTTCCCAAGAATTGATTTTTTTTTTCATGGAGATCTGCATTTTTATGGGACATTGTAAGTGTTGAATAACTGCAATGGATTTAGAGTATGTTTAATTTTTGATTTCTATATTTTGAGGACTAAATTTTCAAAATTTAGCACAGAAGAAATTCTGCTTGGATCTTACAAATAATGCCCTCATATCTTTACGCAAGAGAAAAAGTTTATAAAATAATACCAATGATACTCTCCAATGGTCTTTGAAGATAGCACTGTGTGCCCCTACATTTATGATTCCATTCATTCATTCCACACTAATTCTATATGCCTGCCTATAGCAGACATAGTTACCGGCTAAATACTAGCAAGAACTATATCACCAGAAATGCAGTGTGTGGAAATCTTAGCTGCATTTTTCCTCCTACCCTACATGGCTTGTAAATAACATCCTATCTATCCTTGAATCTTTACATTTAAAATATTGGATCCACTTAGTAGAAACAGCCTTAAAGTCCTTGGGAAATGGTAGCCCTAGCCATAAACTTCCCTTCATATCCCTCAGGACTCTACACAATGCTAAAGCATTCTAATTTCTGTGCTGTATAGGGTAATCTTTAGACACAAAATACACCTCCACTTACCAGAGCCACTCTGAAGACAAGAGTCAGATTGTCTAGCACAGACAATGGTGAAAGTGGTATCACATTCTTTACTTCTCAGAAGTAAATGGGTCAAGTCTTTAGCTTAAATATTATATAAAATAGGAGGGTATCTACCTATGTATTTGTATGGCTCCTCTAGGAGCCTCACAAAATTAAAAAGTATCAGCATCTGGGGGGCTGTATTTCTGCTGTGTCCAGCTTTACACAACAAAGGCAGGGATGGCCCCATTTAGGCCAATTTTCAAGAGAGCTTGGCTACCATTTAGATACTGGGCATGAAGCGGACAAGTTTTCAAATGGCTCCTATAGAGAGAGCATTTATCACCACATCTTTCATAGGTAAATTATTTCTGCAATTTACAAGTAAAAACCCACTATAAAATATTAAAGAAGTGTCAGTTGAAGGCTAGTGATTCGTATGATGGCAAGTAAGCCTACCTCAGAAACTGGAAGCTGCTATCCTAATGCCTAATAGTAAATGAAGAAAGCAATAAATTCACTTCTCCATTGAATTAATGGGAGAAAAGGAAACCTTGAAGGCTGTTTTGAGGTAAGTTGGAATCTGTGTTGAAGTATGTAGCTTTGGTTTTGTTTTATAATATATAGATTTGTTGGCAGACAGAACCTAGGCCATGCCATTCTGACCCAGGACTCCTTTAAGGTTGTTCCACCTATCTCACACTGGTTCTCCCACATGTCAAATTCTATGGTTTTGTCCACCAGTCCCACCCACTATTATCCTTGTGGCTGTCTCCACCCACTCTTCTCCAGCCCACCCAACAATCTAGCCAAATCCAGCCTCTCTGGATATCAGCAGCCATATTCCACAGCCCTGAGGATTATAGATGTTTAACTGCAAAGTTTGTACACTATTAAATTATAAGTGAGTGAGACACATTCCAATCTTGACTAGTAAAGACTTTGGGTCTAAAAAAGGGCATATGGCAAATTTAAGTGCCCCAAAGATAATCTGACCATTACATGGCTGAAGAAGAACAATGGTAGATTAATACTGTCACCAACAACTAATTTAGGTTGCCTTTAATCCCTGCAATTGTAAGAAAATGTTCTTCTATAGCTACTTTGAGGCTCTATCCATGTTCCCTCAGGGACTCTTTGGGCATCTTAAGGTTGAATAGTTTATACAGAGTTATTGTTTATCTGACAGCTGCTGCTGAGTCTTTAATTGGACCTAAGCATGGCTCAGAGAGGTTCCTGGTACTGTGGTATGTTTGTAGGTCCCATACTGCAAGTAACAGTGGTTTGGAAATTACCACCAGCCATTTCCTATTAGAAAGGGACCTGAAGAGTTTCTCCCACTTCATATTTACTTAGGGTAGTGTTCTCTCTGGAGATGGGTACAGACCTAATTATTAGAGCAGCACCTGTGGAGACAGATAGCCAGACTCAAAGACAATCTGCTTCATCCCTTTTAGTGGAATGGGCATGCAGCAGAACTATAGAGAGTCTCTGCATTTGCTCTGCCTAGGAGAGGTGAGGGTTGCAAATGGGCCATGTAAGGTTAGTTCCTACTGATTTTGAAAGATGTTTCACTAATAAATCATTCACTTGGGAAGTGTGTTTGACATCCTAATTTCTCCAAGTCTGGAATATCTCCATCTGTACACAAACACCATTTGAAATCTAATGGTTGAGCTTTATCTGTATTTGTGCTTCCACTTTGCAGTCACCTAACAATTTAAAATTCATCAGCATTCCATATAATCCCCCTACAAGCCCCATGCTTTGTGTACAATACTGTTTATTCCAGGGTCAGCAACCTCCTAAACATCCCATCAGGATCTGGGGTGTCTCTCCAGGACCCTGCCTCAGGTTCTACTTCACTCAGTCTCCTCAATGACAAAAACTTGTGTCCAATAAGGCCCCTTCTTGGGGGTCTCATTTATTAACATAAAATAAACTCAAAATAAAGTCTACTATTCCCCTGAGGTCCACTTTTCTTCAAGTTTCCAAGCTGGGCATAGCTCTTCAGCCTTTCCTAGGCTCTGCTCAGTGTGACATGGAGGCTCGTGGGTGCCACCTGGCAAAGGAGTCACTGTTCTTTACAAGCAGCTCCTGTCTCAGACTTGACAAACTCACTACACATATACTGCTTTCACAGTATCTATCCATAAAGGGTAGCATGTGAGGTCTCTAATGGAAGCTTATAACTTACGGATATTCATAATCATTGTGAGATGCGTGGATGGGTAACATTTAAGGAATAGTTTAACTATATTGAAAATTATGCCCCTATAGTCTTGGAGTGAAAGTGAGTCACCAGGGAATCCTGTGTTTCAGTGAAGGCCCAGTCAAGCAGGAGGCTAGGTGATTACGTAGTGTATTGCTCAATTAGCCACCATTGCACAACCCAGAAGGGTCAATGGAAAACTATCGAATGAAAAACTATAAACACCAAACCACTTGAAAAATGAAAAGGAACCTAAGTCAGAGAGTCCCTGAGTGTGAATAAAGACAAAAAAGACTGGAAGCAGTATTTTGCATTGCAAACAAGCTTCACAGAGAGAATGCCAAACCATAAGGAATACAAAACACCCCTAAGAGAGAGGCACACACACACCTTGGAAAAGCCTAGCTGTAGATTTATGCTAATTGAGAGGACATTATAGACTATTTCCCAGGTATATAGAAGTAGTATACTTGAAAGACATAAATCAGTGTTATTGAGAAAATTTTGCTTGCTTCAGTATTCCAGGAAAAGTAGTGATGGACAACGCACCACAGTTCACTGCAAGAGAATTTAAGTAATTCTGAACAAATTGCCCACAAGTGAATGGAGAGGCTGAGAGAGCTATACAGACCATGAAAAACAACAAGGAATCTGGTGGCACAGACAGCTAGATGACCAAGTTGTTACTCTCCTGGGTCATGTAATTAGAAAACCTGTATGATTCAGAGACAGACTGATATATACTGAACTTCAAAGATAGCGTGATAATGTAAATATTGTAAATTGGGGGAGATGTTATAGCATGCTAACCTGTATTATGCAGTCCAGCCGGTAGTGCTGTGTTTAAAATACTTTATTTAAACAAATCTCAGCCATGCCTGCAAGTGTACTAAATAATCTCATGATGAACACATCTGGTGTGTACCTTACTAAGATGGAAGCTCTGTAGCCAGTCCATAAGTGGTAGCAGAACATGACAGTGTTAGGGAGCAGTGTACTGGGTGACTGGGCAGCAATATGGCAGAGGAAATTCAATGTTGATGAATGGCAAAGTAATGCACATTGGAAAGCATAATCCCAACTATACATATAAAATGGTGGAATCTAAATTCCTGCCGTTACCACTCAAGAAAGATCTTGGAGTCATTGCCGATAGTTCTCTGAAAACACCTGCTCAACATGCAGTGGAAGTCAACAAGGCTAACAGAACGGTAGGAACTATGAGGAAAGAGATGGCTAATAAGACAGAAAATATCATAATGCCACTACAGAAATCAGTGTTATACCCACACCTTGAATACTGTGTGCAGTTCTGGTCAACCCATCTCAAAAAAGGTATTAGAACTGGAAAAGGTAGAGAGAAGGTCAACAAAAAACTAAAAAAGGGTATAGAACAGTTTCCGTGTGAAAGGAGATAAAGACTGGAACTTTTCAGCTTGGAAAAGAGACAACTAAGGGGGGATATGATAGAGATCTATAAAATTGTGACTGGTGTGGAAAAAAATGAATAAGGAAGTGGTAATTACTCTTGCACATAACAAGAACCAGGGGTCACCCAATGAAATCAATAGGCAGCAGATTTAAAAAACAAACAAACAAAAGGAAGTACTTCTTCACACAATGCAGTCAACCTGTAGAACTTGCTGCCCGGAAATGTTGTGAAGGCCAAAATTATAACAGGGTTAAAAAAAGAACTAGATCAATTCAGAGGATAAATGAGATGACTCGCGAGTAAGAACTGGTCCAGTGGGCAAAAGTTTGCAGTATCAAGTTGTCATAAATATAAAGGGAAGGGTAAACCCCTTTAAAATCCCTCCTGGCCAGAGGAAAAATCCTCTCACCTGTAAAGGGTTAAGAAGCTAAAGGTAACCTCGCTGGCACCTGACCAAAGTGACCAATGAGGAGACAAGATACTTTCAAAAGCTGGGAGGAGGGAGAGAAACAAAGGGTCTGTGTGTCTGTCTGTATGCTGCTTTGCCGGGGATAGAACAGGAATGGAGTCTTAGAACTTTTAGTAAGTAATCTAGCTAGGTATGCATTAGATTATGATTTCTTTAAATGGCTGAGAAAAGAATTGTGCTGAATAGAATGACTATTTCTGTCTGTGTGTCTTTTTTGTAACTTAAGGTTTTGCCTAGAGGGATTCTCTATGCTTTGAATCTAATTACCCTGTAAGGTATCTACCATCCTGATTTTACAGAGGTGATTCCTTTACTTCTATTTCTATTAAAAGTCTTCTTGTAAGAAAACTGAATGCTTTTTCATTGTTCTCAGATCCAAGGGTTTGGGTCTGTGGTCACCTATGCAAATTGGTGAGGATTTTTACCAAACCTTTCCCAGGAAGTGGGGTGCAAGGGTTGGGAGGATTTTGGGGGGAAAGATGTGTCTAAACTACGTTTCCCAGTAAACCCAGTTAGAGTTTGGTGGTGGCAGTGGTTATTCCAAGGACAAAGGATAAAATTAATTTGTACCTTGGGGAAGTTTTAACCTAAGCTGGTAAAAGTAAGCTTAGGAGGTTTTCATGCAGGTCCCCACATCTATACCCTTGAGTTCAGAGTGGGGGAGGAACCTTGACACAAGTCCTTAACTTTGAAGCTACATTTAAATTTTAGCTGTTATTCTGATAATTAATCCATGCATTACATTCAAGGCCTGCCTTCCCACTGAGTGTAGTCTTTATACTTGTGTAGGGTATTCATTTGGCTCAGAATAAGCTACAACACTAGCTTTTTTTGTGCATTAATCACTTAATTTCAGTTAATCCAAAATACCTACCCCATTTTTTTTAAATGCAGAGCCTTCATCTGGGGTCTCAATGCGGGGTTGTGGTGACCAACATGGATATTTCTGTGCTTAAGTGCCCATTTGAGTACCCTTTGACCAGGGTTTGTCAACTGCAACCCCCAGGGAGGTCAAGAAAGGCAGTCAGAGGGCTGTGAGGTGTTGGAAGTGTTATTACAATCTGAAGCAAAGAGGGGAAAAAAAAAAGTCTTGCTTTCCCTACTCCCTGCACGCCCTTATCCTTACCTTCAGGGTCAAATATTCAGTCAGCCTTTCAAAACACACACACGTGTTCCAGGCTTATCATTGCTATTTTTTTTACTCTTACTTTATAATAATTGTAAAGGTGTTGTGAACACTTGACTTTGAATGAAGGGTCAGGATATTAACAAGTTTGAGAAACACAGCCTTACACCCTTATTTCAACATGTTCTATGTGATTAGCCTAGGCTTCCTTGATCCCTCTCAGCAGCTATGTGCCCAATGAAGAATGGAATTATAAGCACAAGGGTGAAACAAGAGAGGTAGCAGCATGGCTAGCATGGAGCCATGTCACTGCACAGCTAAGTGCTTCCCCCACCTCTGTCAGGCTGGCTGCTAATTCTTGCAGATTATTACCTGGCTCTTGCAGTCAGCTCTTCAGCACTGGTGGGTGTCAAAGGAGCAACAGTTTAGTAGCATACCCAGAGAGACAAGGGTCTCATCCACTCAGGTCCCAAACAGCTGCAGTTATTCCCAGATAAGAGCTAATGTAGCATAATTTCAGTGACTCACTGTGGCTAAATGCAGATATGCGCTGCTGCACTGAGTCCCACTCTCTAATGGGAATAAAGATTTACACTGCTACTCCCTGTATCTTCTGGGATTGCCATGGAGTGGCTGGTTCTGAAGACTTATTAGTGAATCCCAATTTCCCTTCATTCCATTGGGTGGGAAGCACCAGAGAAATAGTAGGTAAGTGGGGTGGGTGTATGTATGTGTTTGTCTCAAGATCAAGTGATTATTTCTGTGTGTGTGCATATGTTCAGTGGGGTATGCATGAGGTTGGACAAGCAAAGATTTTACACACACCCCTCAGAATGCACACACAACTTTCTGGCAGTGAGAGGAATTGTCTGTGGGAAGCTGAGTGTTGGTAACTATATTACGACTCATGTTCCCTCTAATTTTTGCCACACATGTGGAATTAATTTTGTTCTGTGCACCAATATGGAGGTGATGTGTCAGAACAAAATTCATGTGGTGGGGGTGGGCCGAGGGGTTCAGAGTGTGGGACTGGCTCGGGGCTGGGGTAGAAGGTTGGAGTGGGGGTGGGGATGAGGGCTTTGGGGATGAGGTGTTTGGGGTGCAGACTGCCCTGGGGCTACAGTGGGGAGAGAGGACTCCCCTCATCTTTCCTCCCAGCAGAAGCACTTGGGCTGGCAGGGAGAGGTGCCTCTCTCCACCACGGCAGCTCCGGGGCTGGGGCCGTGCGATAGGCACCTATTCCCTGTCCGCAGCAGGTTCAGGCAAGGCTGGGGTGGGGCGCCTCTTCCCCATCTGTGGCAGGGCTGGGGCGGGACAGGGGAGGAACGCCTCTTCCCTGTCCTCAGCAGGTCCAGGCTGTGACTGAGTTGGGGCTGGGAAAGGGGCACCTCTCCCCGCCATGGCAGGTCCAAGGCTGAGGAAGAAGCATCTCTCCCCAACGCAGCCCTGAGCACCTGAAAGGAGAGTGTAAATTAAGGGCAATCCTATTGTTTAGCTATTCTGGTTTAAAAATCTATTACTCCCAGGGCATTCTGTGCCAAAAAAATTAAGAATTCTGTGCACAATATTTTAAAATGCTGTAAATTGTATTTGTCAAAATAACACTGTATAATCATGCCAGTTTCAATTTTTTTGGTAATTTATTTCAAAATACCTGTCAGCAAGTATGTCTAACAATACAGACACAAAACTTTCCCCAGGAGTGGAGAGTTAAAAAAACCCTTATGACAACCCAGTTCCTCTACCCCTTTCTCCCTTCTAGAGCCCAGCCACAGGGTTCCCCTAACCCCGATACTTGCACCCCCTCCCCCCAGAGTCAAGCAATGGGCCCCCTGCAGCCCAAACCCCCGTCCCTCTACCCGCCAGAGATCCAGGGGGAGAAACAGTCTGATGCTCGATCCCAGGCTTGCATGGCATTTCCTGCACATCGTCCTCTCCTTCCCTCAGGGTATGCTGGGAATGGTAGTTGCCAGGAAGCTTCAAGCTCCCTCTCCCTCCTCCCAGCACTGTCTATGTGTGAACTGGGCTCTGCCAGGTCCCTAGTGGTGATTAGCAGCACTGGAGACCTTTTCGGTGGGGGAAAGGAAATTCTGCACACACAACATTAATTTCTGCATTGCGCAGTGGTGCAGAATTCTCCTGTGGCACAGACTTCCCCCGGGGTAATCTATCTATGCATTGCACTCCAATAGTATTATTGTACAGGAAATGATCACAGGTTTGACCACAGACCATGGTATCTCAGAGGACTGTTTCTCCTTTTCCTGAGAACTCCAGCTACCTCAGGCCTTGATATGCTGTCTTTAAAGATTCCCAGTCTTCATTTTGGATTTCTAGTTAAAATTTATACTTACAGGAAGATGGCTGCACTATAAATGAGATGTGATGGAGGATCTGGGGACCCATCTATAATTCATGTGTCTTGGAGAAAGAGGATTTCTCCAAGAGGTCTGACCAAATCTGGATACAAACAGCCAAGATAGCCTTAGGCTCTGAAAACTAGTATCTGAGGTAGGTTGTTAAGCCTTTGAAAGACAGCTAGTAATAATTGTTAAAAGTCTTTGTATCGCCAATGGTTCATCACCTAAACAAAACAAGTCCAAACTCTATTGTGTATTTAGGTAACTGGATACAAATCCATTTAGAAAGCTGGTATAATGGTCCTAGAATGGGGAAGAGACATGAGACAAGTGTGCTCAACAAGAGATCTCTGGACACAGTAGGGAGTTACTAGTTGTTGATTTCTGAACAATATTGTCATGCTGACAGCCTGACCACAAGGATAATGGAGAGGAGATTGCTTTTAAGAGATGTAAGCTATTCATCTTTCCTTTACAACTGAGCTGAAAACACCTTTTCTAATTTAGTGCACAAGAAGTGTAAATCTAGTTATTCTAAGTAAACTATTTCTTGTGTTTTTAAATTCCATTTTCTTTGATTTCATGGAATCATAAAATGTAGGACCACAAGAAGTCATCAAGTCCAGCCCCCTGAAATGGGGCAGAACCAAGTAAACTAGACCATTCCTGACCTGTCTTTAAAAACCTGCAATGACAGGGATTCCACAACTTCCCTTGGAAGTCTATTCCAGAGCTTAACTAGTCTTACAGTTGGAAAGTGTTTCCTAATATCTAACCTAAATCCCACTTGCTGTGGGGTAAGTTCCTTTCTTCTTGTCCTACCTTCAGTGGACATGGAGAACTTATCACTGTCCTCTTTGTAACATCCCTTAATATATTTTGAAGACTATTATCTTGTCCACCCTCAGTCTTCCCCCCCCCCCAAGATTAAATAGTTTTTTTTACCCTTGCCTCAAAGGTCAAGTTTTCTAAACCTTTTATTACTTTTGTTCTCCTCTGGACTCTCCAATTTGTCCACATCTTTCCTAAAGTGTGGCACCCAGAACTAGACACAGAACTCCAGCTGAAGTTTCACCAGTGTCAAACAGAAAGGAACAATTTCTTCCCATGTCTTACATATGGCATTCCTGTTTATATACCACAGAATGGTATTTGTACTTTTTTTTTTTTTTGCAGCTGCATCACATGGACATATTCAATTTGTGTTCCACAGTAATCCCAAGATCCTTTTCAGTTACTGTCCAATTTTGTAGTTGTGCATTTGATTTTTCCTTCCTAAGTGAAGTACTTTATGCTTTTCTTTACTGAATTTCATCTTGTTGAATTCAGACCAATTCGTCATGGTTGTTTAGAATACTAATCCTGTCCTCCAGAATGCTTGCACTCCTCCTAGCTTGGGATCATCTGCAATTTTTTATAAGCACATTTGCCACTCCATTAGCCAAGTCATTAATGAAAATACTAACTAGTACCAGACCCAGAACTTACCCCTTCAGGGCCCCACTACATAAACCTCCCACTCTGAGAGCAAACCATTGCTAACTACTCTTTGAGTATGGTTTTTCAACAAGTTGTACACGCACCTTTTGTAATTTCATCTAGACTGCATGTCCCTAGTTTGCTTAGGAGAATGTGGGACTGTGTCAAAAGCCTTAATAAAATCAAGATATCCACTAAGCCAGTAACCTCAAACAAGGCTATTAGGTTGGTTTGGCATAATTTGTTCTTGACAAATCCATGCTGGATATTCCTGATAACCTTAGTATCTCTAGGTGCTTACGTACAGATTGTTTCATATTTTGTTCCAGTATATTTCCAGGTAACAAAGTTAGGCTCACTAGTCTATAATTTCCTGGGTGCTCTTTATTTCCCTTTTTAAAGATAGAAAAAATATTTTCCCTTCTCCAGTCCTCTGGTGAAATCTTATTTTGTTCAAATTATGGAACAAATGCAAATTTGTTCCATGGAAATTTCACTCAGGCAACCCCAAAGAAGAGAACCCCATAGACTCTAAGGGGAGGTGCTGAAGGGTAAAGAATTGCTGGAACCTAAAGACCCCAGACAGAGGTGTCTGCTCCCAATGAATTGCCATCAAGATGACGCAGGGGAACACAAGAAGAGAAGCCAAAAGTTCAAAGAAGGTGGTGAGAGCTGGTGGGGGTAGGGCTGGTCATATAAGATATTTATTTGCATTCCCTATGTACGTGTTGGTTGGTGGGTCAGAACTACTCAACTTGTTCACACAAACAACCCCACTGATTTTAATAAAGCTATCCAGGTGACCAGGGCCAGAAGAATTTGTCCCACATAGATAGACTACAACAGAACAATGCATACATGGGAAAAGGCACACCATTAAATTAATATGTGGCCTTAATCTACAGAGTAGCAGAAATCCATTCTTCAGTAAAGGCCAAATCCGGCAACATGTTGAATACTCTGGCCCCAATTCAGCAAAGCATGTGCTGGCAATGCAACCATGTCGTCATAGTTAAACAAGAAAGAACTTTGCTGGATCAGGGTCTGATTGGTTGGCACTTTTCAGGATGATGTGTCAGTTGAGTACCTCCACATTCAGTGCCATTTGGGCAAGTTCAAACTATCTCTAGTCGCTACTCCTTTATTTTCAATTGATGTACCAAATAAATATTTCTAATGCAGACTTGCAATGTGTGTTAAGAGGACTTTTTTTGTGCCTTGGGAGAAGTCAGGAATGGCAAATGCTAAGGCTGATTCTAAGATCAATATCAATAAAAAAAAGGTAGGAACACTAAAAAACCCTATAATATAGTTCATAGAGCAGTCCCTGGCAATAATGCCATCTCTTTCTTTGACAATGGAAGAATTTTTTGGAGAAGGAGATCAAAAGAATGGTATGAAGGGATGAAATAGGACCTGGCCATCAACCCAGTTTCAATACTTTCTGTAAACAAGTGATAGAGTGTCAGAGCTCCATGTTGAAGTTATTGAGTAACTTTGCAATACAAAAAGAAAAGGAGTATTGTGGCACCTTAGAGACTAACCAATTTATTTGAGCATAAGCTTTCGTGAGCTACAGCTCACTTCGTCGAAAGCTCATGCTCAAATAAATTGGTTAGTCTCTAAGGTGCCACAAGTACTCCTTTTCTTTTTGCGAATACAGACTAACACGGCTGTTACTCTGAAACCTGTCATTTGCGATACAAGAACATCACTTGAGAATTGTAGAGCCTGAGTGGAGGGGCTAACCTACAGCATTAGCACACATTTTTAAAATAGCCTTAGGGAGTAAAGCCAAACCTATGTTCATGGTTTTTGTGCACATTCTGCTCTCAGTTCTACACTTCAAGCTCCACTGAAGTAACTAGGGTTGCTTGTACAGAACAGAATTGGAAGACTGACTCAACTCCTGTTAAAGTCAGTGGAAAGATTTCTATTGACACTAATGGGAAATGGATGGATTGAATAGTCCAGATTCCTCATTTTCAAATATCAAAGAGGTATCTTTTTTTAAGTAGGTATATGGGAAGTTTCATGTAAGAGTAGGTGAGTGATGGAATAAAACAAATTCCTAAACCTGAACAATGAAAACTGGGATCTCAGCTCAACTTTATCTCATCCAAGAGCTTACAGGTAAAGCTGGGTGATATTTTTTGACAAATGAAGATTTGGTCAACTAAAACATTTTGCAAACTGGTGTTGCTTTGGGTGAATTGTCTTGGTTGAAAAAAAATGTGGAGATATCAAAACAGTTCATTTAAACATCACTGAAACACAATGTTTTGATTTTTCAGGCTAGATCACAAGGAGTCTTAGGCACCATTCAAAGAGCAGGTGATAGTGTCCTCCCCCCCCACAGTCCATCTCATACCCAGTGGTGTGAGGACATTCACCTGGGATGTAGGAGACCATAATTTGAATCCCAGTCTGGAGCAGTACAACTACCTAGATGCTAAAATGTGGACTCAGAATGAATTATCCATTCTCTCTAGCCACAGTATATGGATCTATTATTTTAGAGATATAGCTGAGGGATGGAATGTTTGGTGATGTTGTAGTAATAGAGATATGTTAATTTGAATGAGGCAGCAATTTAACTAAGAACGGCCATACCATGGTCCATCTAGCCCAGTATCCTGTCTTCCAACAGTGGCCAATGCCAGATACTTCAGAGGGAATTTACAGAACAGGTCAATTATCTAGTGATCCATATCCTGACATCCAATCCCAGCTTCTGGCAGTCAGAGGCCAGGAACATCCACTGTATAGGGTTGCATCCCTGACCATCTAAGCTAACAGCAGTTGATGGACCTATCCTCCATGAACTAATTTTTTGTACTCAGTTATAATTTGTCCTTCAAATATCCCCTGGCAATGAGTTCTACAGGTTGACTGTGTTGTGTGAAGTAGTACTTCCTTTTGTTTGTTTTAAGACTGTTGCCTATTGAATTACATCTACAATTTTGTAGATGTGTCATCCAGTTTTGTGAGATCCCTTTGTAACTCTATGCAGTCAGCTTTGGATTTAATTATCTTGAGTAATTTTGTATCATCTGCAAAACTTTGCCACCTCACCATTAATCCCCTTCTCCAGATAATTTATTACGTTGAACAGCACCAGTCCCAGTACAGAGCCCTGGGGGAAACCATTATTTACCTGTCCATTCTGAGAGCTGACAATTTATTCCTACCCTTTGTTTCCTGACTTTTAACCAGTTGATGATCCACAAGGGGACCTTCCCTCTTATCCCATTATTGCTTACGAGCCTTTGGTGAAGGACCTGGTCAAAGGCTTTCTGAAAGTCCAGGTACACTATATCCATTGGATAACACTTGTCCTTGTGTTTGTTGACCCCCTCAAAGAATTCTAAGACTGGTGAGGCATGATGTCCCTTTATGAAAGCTGTGTTGATTCTTCTGCAACAAATCATATTCATGTAGGTGTCTGATCTTTCTATTCTTACTATAGTTTCAACCAATTTGCCTGGTGCTGAAGTTAGGCTTAACCAGCCTGTAGTTGCCAGGATTGCCTCTGAAGTCTCTTTAAAAAATTGACATCAGATTAGCTATCCTCTAGTCATCTGGTACAGAAGCTGATTTAGTGAAAAGTTACATATAGTTAGTATTCTGAAATTTCATATTTGAGTTCCTTCAGTACTCTTGGGTGACTTATTGCTGATAATTAGTAAATGTGTTCCAAAACCGCCTCTGACACCTCAATCTGGGACAGTTCCTCAGATTTGTCATCTAAAAAAATGGCTTGGCTATGGGAATTTCCCCCAGCCCCTGCAGTAAAGCCCAATGCAAAGAATTAATTTAGCTTCTCCACAATGGCCTTATCTTCCTTGAGTGCTCAGTGAGCACCTTGATCATCCAGTGGCCTCACTGATTGTTTGGCAGGCTTCCTGCTTCCAATTTTTTTTTTTAATTTCTGTTAGTTTAAAGAGTATCAAGTACAAAATGTGTATTTAAACACTTGTGTGTGACAACCTTAAAAGCAAGAAAATTCAGAGATAAAGCTGATGTTTCAGCTTTAACTCTTCCCTTGTGCTACGTATTGCAACTAATATGATCCTCTATCTTAGGAGAGTGGGTAATTTTATATACCATATGAACTGCAATATCTAGTCATTTTAGTCAGCAAAGGCTTAAGTTTCAATTTCCTTGTGTTAATACATTAACCTTAGACAATGTTATTTTAATGCAATTTTAAAATTTAATTCCCTTTATGATGCAGTGTCTTTCGAAGTCATATTATAAAATAGGAAAAAATTCAAGCTCTGATAGGGAACATATTAGTCAGTGTCCTTCCTTGCCTTCTGAAATGTCAGACTCACCTCTTAAATTAAGAGACATTATAGTCACCATAAAACCCTCTGCACAAATTATAATGCATTTTTATACACAGTGGAAAGCTAATTAGCTCACAGATGCTAGGGACTTTGCTACTAGGGCCTGATAATTTTTACAAATACAAGTGTATAAGATGTATATTAAAGCACCTTTCAACCAAACAAAACAGCAAAGGATGAATAGAAAAAATGGATGTGTATGTTTTTCAATAAGCTGCTGATAAAAACATGGGGGGAAATGGACAGAAAGTGTCTTCAGCCACATTTTCACTAGCTCATTAATAATACTTCTACAGAGTTTTTAGGCTGGGTTTTCAAAGGGTCATAAAAGTAGGATATCAATTCCCTTTGAAAAGTGGATGCTCTTTACAAAGGTAGGTAAGCAGGTAATAGCATCCCTATTTTACTGACAGGGAAATCAAGAAACAGTGGTTAAGTGATATAGAGAAGGTCATGAAAAAAAAGCTAGTGGCAGAGCTGAAAATACAACTGTTTTACAGGGAGAAAGAATGAACCCCACTCCCAAACTCTGTGTGTGTGTATATATTTGTTTCAAAATAATTTGGTTTCAAAAAGACTCAAAATGAAGTTTAATTTCAAACTGTTGCATCCAAAAATAATCTGCAAATTTGGAGATTAAGTGAAATGAAAATTGTTTCATTCAAAAATTTTCCAAGGAAAAGAATTCTTATTTTTCAACCAGCCATAATGTTAATCAATTCACTTCAGTAAATAATGGCATTGTGATGGACTCAACCTGAGTTCAGCAACAGCTATTTCTATTCTAGACAGGTTCTTACACCACATTCATCACCGTATTTTCTGAGAACCTTCCAGTACTGCATGAAGCAATGGGAGTAAGGCTACATACTGGACGCTTCTTTCTGCGGTGTGTAGCATATGAACTAGGGTAGCCCTGGAACATGGGTTTAAGTAGCAGTGTAGACAGTGAGGCACAGCTTAGGTGAGTAAGGTAGAATACATATGTATCTGAAGGGGCTAGGTGTGTACCCAAGTACATATTCTACACAGCTCTCGACTTGCCCAAGCTAAGCCTTCTGGTCTACACTATTTTTAGCTGTGTAGTGTTCTGTGCCTGCTCCAGCAGCTGGAGATTTTACCTGCTGCAGGGAAAGGCTCTGGCAAGGGGGGGGACTGCTGAAAACTTTTCCTGCTGCCTCCCACCTGCCAGAGCCTTTCACTGAAACGTGTGGCTACACACCAAAGTGTGGATGCAGCCTGCTTTTCACTACAGCATGTAGTTACATATACCCTACACGCCACTTGGCACTCAGAGTAGACGTAGCCTATGATCTGTCACATGTTTATTTTCTCATCCTCCCCAGGCTGGGGGAAAGAAATGTGTGCAGTGAAGTGTTTTGTTTTGGATTTTTAACCCCGCCTCACCTCTCACATACACACACACGTTTATTTTAGAGAAGGCAAGGTCAGAGAAATGCACTTTGCACTTGGAGTGGAAGGTGGTGGCAAGCTTTGTGAAAGTCCTTAGTTTCTGTAGGAGTTCATTTTAGTGTCTTGGGCCAGCCCTTGAGAAAGCTGTTTTTTGGGGGGAGGAGGGGAAGAGGGAGGATTTGCCTTAATGAGCCTATCGGATGACATATGCAAATCTGTCTCACAACTGGCATCTCAGAAGTGAGTTGCAGTTTTCTGCTTCTGGATCTCTAACTTCATCTTCCTCCTTTACAATATTAGTTGGGTGCAAAAAAACCCTGCCACTTCAGACATTCATGGTCATACTAGAGAGATTTCTAGATATCTGTTTGAAAAAAAATCTGAATCTATTAATACACATTGACTTCACATTTCAGTGAACATCACAATTTATTAACCACTGAGGTGAGTATTAATCTCAGCTTTGACTCAATATTTACCACTTGGTTTGATAAACATCTCCTTGATATTCAGGTTTATTATGCTGTTACAAGTATTCCACATACCACTAATAACTCAAACAAATTTTAATGGATTTTAAATTTACTTTTATAATGGTGTTTAGGCTGAAGATTTACCAAGTGTAGATGGATATATTTTAATCAAACCAAAAAGATACCACGTGGCACTATAGAAAACAGAGTAATTAACCCTAGATAAGAAGTGTTTAGCCCTATATAGCAGGCCTGGGAATAAATAACTTCACATCAATGAGATTTTGGCTTAAGTAAGCAGTCCAGAAGCAAGTTCAGCAAGGTTAAGTACACAAGATTTCAGTTATGCACAAAAAATAGAAGCATTTCATATATTGTAGGTCTTCTGTAGATTTTTCTTCTTCAATAACTAAAGCTTGTTATAGGTTTTTCTAAAAGAAAAAGAAAACACTTAGGTGTCATGTCTACACAATTTTGAGTGTTTACAATTTGCAAGGCAATAGAGACGGTATACAATTTTCTAAAGTTAGAAAAATTGTGTGTGTCA
The DNA here is from genome assembly GCF_965140295.1 of Lepidochelys olivacea. Lineage (NCBI taxonomy): Eukaryota > Metazoa > Chordata > Testudines > Cheloniidae > Lepidochelys > Lepidochelys olivacea. The sequence goes on from NC_140411.1 coordinate 177,379,261, forward strand.
CTTGGAAAAACTAAGGATGTGGCTATGGAGTGACCAAGCTAACAAAGCTTAAAGTGTCACAATGGGGAATGCAAACAAATAGCTTTGAGAAATACAGGCTGAAGTGTCTTCTAGCCACTCTTTATCCTCCATTCTCATGTCTCCTATGGTTCGTTTTTTAAAGTCACAAGACCAGGCTCAATTTAGCTTAGTAGAGTGCACCACTCACTTTATTGATTACTATTCTTTTGCATTACAGTAACCCGTAATGGTTACATCTGAAATAGGGACCACATTGTGCTAGGTGCTGTACAAACAAAACTGCATTTTATTCCCATTTTACAGATATGGAATGGGGGCATAGAGAGAGTAAGTGACTTGCCCAAGGAAGTCTGTAACAGAGTTTTGAATTTAATCCAGAATCCCAGTCTAGTGACCATTCTAATTCACTATTCCTCTAACTGTCTGTTCTCTGTATTACCCAGAGGGTGAAGGCTGGCAACTTGTCTTTTTATGTATATGCTAGATATGTGCTTTATGCAGTAGGCGGAATTCATCCCTAATGTAAACTGCACTGAAATCACTCTATGCTCAACAATAATTGTCAGAAACCTCTCAGTTCATCAATACAGAAAAGTATTTCTGGACATCTGAAATGTCATATTATTGGTATAAAATAAATGGCTAACATTTCCCATGGAATAGCACAAAACATATAGAAGCAAGATAAAAGACAATATTTATCAAGACAAAACCATCCAGCTGTTATTCCAGGAATACCAAACAATCTTGAGTTCTGAAGTCTATTCTTTCCTTTATAATAAAAGTTTTTTATTGCAAAATTATGAAGCACCTACTTGGATATCCTTATCACTTTGTATAAAAAAAGGTTTTCAAGGTGTGACAGAAATTAAAACAGTGTCTAGCTTCAAACAGCACACGTTCCACTATTCACTTCCTCAGTTGACTAAGCGACTAAGGCCAACATTTTCAAACTTGGGTGCCTAAACATTTTAGGCAGCTAAATAAGGCATTTTAATTAACCCAGATCCAGAGATAATTAACCCTTTAATGGCTAGATTAAAATTCAATGGGAGCAGTTGATTCTTTCCAGTTAAAAAAAGAAAATCAAGCCACTTTTATAGATGCCGAAATAACAAAAATATAGATTTTGTGGTGTAAGTTTGAGCATTCAAGTTTGAAAAATTTAACAGTTTTACTCTACTGCATAGTGAATAATGTATCATGCAGTGAATGATCCAGCACTGCCAGGCTATGAACTAGATAGCGTGACTAGTCTTCTACATCACCAATTTCTACCTGCATGATGTTAGGGAGGAGAAAACAGGTTGTTCATCTAAAATGGTTAATCCAAAATTCAGAAATGAGTTTCCCTTTGTGACCTGTGGTGTGTCCCGCAAAAAGACAAATGTTATATACCATAGACTGCTCCATGCCACACACGCAACACAATCTCATTGCTTGCTTTTTAAAGTCAATTGTTTTGGCTACTATAAATACAATTTACCAGAGTACACAGGAGTTAGATGATCTCTCGCCTTTTTGTGACATATTAAAAGCATTGTCAAGAAAATACCATTGTGGAAGAAACTCAAGTTTAGCAACATGGGCCAGAACATGCTAACAAAATACTTTCAGGTAAGGAAAACATATGTAAGGGGTCTGTTGTCCCCTTACTAACAGTCAGTGGGGGTGTCTTAGTTGCTAGCTCCCAGTACTAAAGAGGGGGAAGGCTCGATGGGGAATCAGGACCCCGAGTCTGACAGCCCCCAGGAACAAGGGGAACAGGCCCATGTTCCCGGTCAGCCTGAATGACAGGGCGGGCAGGCTAATCAGGGAGGTCCCATCCTCCATGTGAGCTGGAATTGCCTGGGTCAGACAGAGTGGGGCTGAGTTAAGGAGAAAGCAGGGGCCCAAGCTGAGCTGGGGAGCAGAGCTGGGCCAGATCCAGAGAGAATAGACCCTGTCCTGGGAGCAGAGCTGCAGCCCCAAAGCCAGAGGCACAGCCCAGATAGAGCAGACTTGCCCTGGGAGGAGAGCTGCAGCAACCAGAGCCAGAGGGGCCAGAAAAGCAGCTCACGAAGCAAGTCAGTGCTGAAAGCAGTCACAGAAGCAGCCTGCAGAGCAGACCTGTCCTGGGAGCAGAGCTGTAGCAACCAGAGCCAAAGGGGCCAGAGAAGCAGCCCAGGGAGCTGGAGAAAGAGCAGCAGCAACGCTGAGACAGAGTGGTTGAGCTGGGGCTGGAGCAGTCTGGAGCTGGGTGCAGTGAGCAGCTGGGGAGAGCGAGGGGGACCCTGGGCAGCAGGCCCAGCGTAGGGAGACACAGACACCTCAGCCAAAAAGCTCTGCAGGCCAAGCTTGAATCAACAGGGCAGGGGTGACAGTGGGAAGAAGGGTCCTACCACTTAGAGCCTGAGAGCGTGTGGCCACCACCAGAGCGAGTGTCCAACCCACAGCATCCCTACAGCTCAGCCAGGGCCTGAGAAGGCAGCCTGGGACTTACAAGGAACAGACTGAACTGCCCTGACATTCCAGAGACACTGTTTGTGATGTTCCCTGCCACAGAGCGGGGAGATGTGTTTCCTTTAACCTTTCCCATTTCCCCTTATTTTTTAAAATTAATTGTTGATTAAATAACTTGCATTTGTTTCAAATTGTATGTAATGGTCAGTGGGTCAGAGAAGTGCCCAGTGCAGAGAGAGTACCCCGGAGTGGGAATACCCTAGCCCCTGTCCTAGGTGACCACAGCAGGGTTGGGGGTCAAGCCCCCTACGCATCCTGGGCCCAGCCTTGTTGGGGTTAGGAGGGCTCTGCCAGACAGGAGAGTCCTCAAGGGCAGGGAGACCACTGGGTAAAGGAAGTGGGAGCGAGGACTCAGATCCTTTCGCTAGCCCACTTCACCGGGGTAGTGCAGAAGCCAGGAAAGTTCCCCACAATAGCAGGACTATTCCCCCGCTTATACATAGAGGAGCCTGTAACAGGGCACAGACTCACCCAGCAGCACCACCTGCTGGCTGTCTGAGACTTAGCTCTTTTTACCATCTCCAGAGCACCCTCTGCCAGTGTCTCACCATCACTGGCCCCCATGTCTCTCCCAGACCCCAGTGCCCTTTTACCTGCGATGCTGCCCCTCCAGGCAATACCCCACAGATCTGGGTCTCCCCTCTCCAAGGGGCACACACCCACTATCCCCTCCCCACCTCACCTCAGTCTTTGGCTACTGCCAGTCACCACTGAACCCCCACACACTGGAGCAGACTGCAGTATATAAGCCAATCATCCCAGGCAAGGGGGGGGGGGGGTTGGACCTGCTGCCTCTACCTACCTGTGGGTGCCCCCTGCAACCCCAGTACCATTTTGGCCTTCTGCCAGGCCTGCAGCCTGGGGCTTTTCCAGTCTGGGGCCACCCAGCTCCTCTGGCGTTCCCCAGCCCTGCTTCACCTCAGGTACCTTCTCAACCTCCCCAGCAGCCAAGCCCATCTTTCTCCACAGCTAGAGAAGACTCTGTGTATTCCTGGCCCACTGCCCTCTTATAAGGGCCAGCTGGGCCCTGATTAAACCAGCCACAGCCCGATTGGGCCATGGCCCCCAGTTGAGGCTGCTTCTCCCAATCAGCCCAGCTTTTCCTTCCCTGCCACAGCCCTCTCCCTGGGCTGGTTTAGGCCCTTTCAGGCAGGAGTGTGTGGCCACCCCCCACTATGGAAAGGAGAGGTCAGTCTCTTCAGGCTGCCGTGCTGGCTGGACCTCTCTCCATTCCTGGGCTGCTGCTGCTGCTGGCTGGAGCTCTCTGTCTCCTGGAGGACCGCTGCTGGCTGGGACCCCTTCTGGGAGCTGCCGCTGCTGTGGGAAAGGGGGGGCTTTGCCAGCCTACCCCCCATCCCCACCCCTCTGGAGGGAGGAGAAGCGAGGACCCCACCACCACTGTTGTTGCCTCTTCTACCTGGGTCCTCACCTGGCTGGCCGCTGCCCGCCTGCTGCTGCTCCTAAGCTTGCTACCTCATTGAGGAGGAGGAAGACCGCTGCAAGGAATTGTGGAGGGGGTCGGTTATTGGACTGAGTGATTTTCACAGCTCTGCTCATGGGGTGGTGGTAGCCTTTTGCTGCTGTGGGGGGCCGGGGGAGAGGCGTGGAGCCCTCCCCCAGTCCTGCTGCCCCCCCGCCACATCTTTCTTCCCCACCACCACACCCTTTTTGCCACCGCCCCCTCCACCAACCCAGCTGACCATCAACACCTGCTGCTCGCCCCTCAACGGGGCTGCTTACTTCTTCGCCAACCACCATCTGTAGATGTCCATGCTCTGGCACCGACTTAACACCCTGAGCCTGGCCCTGAGGATGTGGCCAGGCTCCAGAGGATGGCTCTAGAGTTCTTCTGGCCAGGGCTGCACTGGGTCTCTGCAGGGGTTCTGAGTCTTTCCCTGGAGAAGGGAGGACAGGGCCTAGTGTCCTTGCACAGCCAGGTCCATGTCTTCTGCCTCCAGGACCTGCAGAGGCTTCTTTATGGTGCAGGTAGTCCGGTGTGGAGCACGTTGGAGGCGGCGGAGGAAGGTGTGCACCGAGGGCTCAGATATGACTGGCAGCTCTTTTTTTCTCCATCCAAGAGGCCTTCCGCGAGACCTCTCTGAGCTGCTGGTCTTCTACCAGGACCTCCTCCAGACCTGGAAGCTTTTTTTGGCAACCAGGTCATTTGTGGCCACCAAGGGAGCGGACCTCCTCGCGGAGCCCCTGTCATAAATATAAAGGGAAGGGTAAACCCCTTTGAAATCCCTCCTGGCCAGGGGAAAGCTCCTCTCACCTGTAAAGGGTTAAGAAGCTAAAGGTAACCTCGCTGGCACCTGACCAAAATGACCAATGAGGAGACAAGATACTTTCAAAAGCTGGGAGGAGGGAGAGAAACAAAGGGTATGTGTCTGTCTGTAGTCGTCTTGGCCGGGGACAGAATAGGAATGGAGTCTTAGAACTTTTAGTAAGTAATCTAGCTAGGTATGTGTTAGATTATGATTTCTTTAAATGGCTGAGAAAAGAATTGTGCTGAATAGAATAACTATTTCTGTCTGTGTATCTTTTTTGTAACTTAAGGTTTTACCTAGAGGGGTTCTCTATGTTTTTGAATCTAATTACCCTGTAAGATATATACCATCCTGATTTTACAGGGGGGATTTCTTTATTTCTATTTACTTCTATTTTTTATTAAAAGTCTTCTTGTAAAACACTGAATGCTTTTTCATTGTTCTCAGATCCAAGGGTTTGGGTTTGTGGTCACCTATGCAAATTGGTGAGGCTTTTTATCCAACATTTCCCAGGAAAGGGGGGGTGCAAGTGTTGGGAGGATTGTTCATTGTTCTTAAGATCCAAGGGTCTGGGTCTGTAGTCACCTAGACAAATTGGTGAGGCTTTTTACCAAACCTTGTCCAGGAAGTGGGGTGCAAGGTTTTGGGAAGTATTTTGGGGGGAAGGAGGCGTCCAAACAGCTCTTCCCCAGTAACCAGTATTAGTTTGGTGGTGGTAGCGGCCATTCCAAGGATAACGGGGGTAATATTTTGTACCTTGGGGAAGTTTTGACCTAAGCTGGTAAAGATAAGCTTAGGAGGTTTTTCATGCAGGTCCCCACATCTGTACCCTAGAGTTCAGAGTGGGGGAGGAACCTTGACATGGTGGCACAGTGGTGGGATTAACCTGAAATCATTTTGAGATCCAGTTGAGATTTTTTGAACTAGAAATACAGATTTTAAAAAGGAATTTTTAGGAAGTCCAGAAGGCAGCTTTGAAACTGAAAGCAGCTTGGTTTCTCTCTGCTTTGTGGCCAAGCAGAGACAAAAGGGGATTATCTTGTGAATTGCAGGTTTTCTTTGCCTGGAGGCAGGGTACTTAACTCCTGCAGGGAAATTCACAGTCTTCCAACCCAGAGGTTTTTTTTTTTTTTTTCTTTTCTTCCTAAAAGTAAATAGGGGGTGTGTGCTCTACCCATTTGCCTGGAGACAAAAGTGGCAGGGTTTTTTTTAGGATTTTGATTTTTTTTTTGTTTTACAAGGAGCACAGGTTTGAAAAGAAATTTTTTTTCTTCTTTGGGCTGGGTAAGCAGGTTTCCAAGTAGTTGGAGGTTTTTTGCTTTAATTTGGGCCCAGAGCAGAGACAAGGGAATTGTCTTTTTCTGTAGGCTGACAATCACTATCAGAGAATAGGTATTCTATTCCAGCACAGCAAAATTTTACAGCCAAGTTTTGTTTGTTTATTTCTAAACCTCGGGTGTAAAGTTAGTTAAAAACAGAGAGGTTAGAATGGCCAAATCCTCAGCTCGACTACAGCTGGAATTAGCCAAATTTCAGGCTGAGGAAAAACAAAGGGAACATGAAAGACAGATAGAACTCATGCGGCTGAAGGAGGAGGAGAAGGAAAAAGAGAGGAAGCATGTGGAGGAGATGGAGAGGATAAAGGCCCAGCAGAATATACCAACAAACCCTAGCAATCCTTCTCCAGGTACCACTTCCCATCCCAGAAAGTTCCCCACCTACAAGGCAGGTGATGATACTGAGGACTTCTTAGAAAACTTCGAAAGGGCCTGCCTTGGGTACAACATCTCTACTGACCAATACATGGTAGAGCTGAGGCCGCAGCTCAGTGGACCCTTAGCTGAGGTGGCAGCTGAAATGCCTAAAGAACACATGAACAAGTATGAACTGTTTAAATCCAAGGCGAGAGTCAGAATGGGGATAACACCCGAGCAGTCTCGTCGGAGGTTCAGAGCCCTAAGGTGGAAACCAGACATGTCATTTACCCGACATGCCTACCACATTGTAAAACATTGGGATGCCTGGATATCAGGAGCAAGTGTTGAATCTCCAGTAAATTTGCCCTTCCTAATGCAAATGGAACAATTCTTAGAGGGTGTTCCTGAGGAAATAGAAAGATACATCCTAGATGGGAAACCCAAAACTGTAATTGAGGCAGGAGAGATTGGAGCCAGATGGGTGGAGGTGGCAGAGAAGAAGAAAACTGGTCGCAGTTGGAGCGGAGACCAGAAGGGACCACCCCAGACCACACCCTATTACCGGGGGCCGCCCAAAGCCCCACCTACCTCCCAAAGAACCCTCCAGACCCCTTATTGTCCCACCACCCCGTTCTCCAGCAACCCTCCTCGCCCCAGTGACCCGTCAGCTAGACGATGTTTTAAGTGTAACGAGCTGGGGCATGTAAAGGCCAACTGCCCCAAGAACCCCAACAGATTACAGTTCATTGCACCGGAATCACACCAGAGGTCCACAGGCCCAGATACCTCCCAGATACCCTTGGAGCGGAGGGAAACTGTGAGTGTGGGTGGGAAGAAGGTCACCGCGTGGAGGGACACCGGAGCACAAGTGTCAGCTATCCATGCTTCCTTAGTGGACCCCAATTTAATCAACCCAGAGATCCAAGTGACGATTCAACCCTTCAAGTCCAACTCTTTCAATTTGCCTACAGCCAAGTTGCCTGTCCAGTACAAGGGCTGGTCAGGAATGTGGACTTTTGCAGTCTATGATGATTATCCCATCCCCATGCTGTTGGGGGAAGACTTGGCCAATCATGTGAAGCAGGCCAAGAGGGTGGGAATGGTCACCCGCAACCAGGCTAAACAAGCCGTGAGGCCTAGCTCTGTTCCGGAAACTTCTATCAGGACCCAGTCAGAGGTGATGGACCTGGACCCCAGGCCAATGTCTGCAACAGCAGTAGTGGATCCAGTCCCAGAGACCCAGACGGAACCAGTCCCAGAACCGGAACCAGCCAAACAACCAACACCAGACCCCGTGCCAGCACTGAATCCAGTACTTGCAACCTCAACACCAGAGGGCCCCACCGAACCTGAACTGGCAACAGCCGATAACCCTACACAAGAGGCTCAGCCGGAGCCTGAATCCCAACATAGTGCACCAGCGGAGAGCGGTTCACAGTCAACAGAAACAGCTCCATCCCCTATATCGCTTCCAGAGGGACCAAGCCTAGGTCCACAATCCCATGAGGAACTGATGTCTCCAGCATCAAGGGAACAGTTCCAGACCGAACAGGAAGCAGATGAAAGCCTCCAGAGAGCTTGGACGGCGGCACGGAGCAACCCACCGCCTCTCAGCTCTTCTAATCGATCCAGGTTTGTTGTAGAAAGAGGACTTTTATACAAGGAAACTCTTTCTGGGGGACACCAGGAAGACTGGCATCCTCAGAGACAGTTGGTAGTTCCAACTAAATACCGGGCCAAGCTCTTGAGCTTAGCCCATGATCACCCTAGTGGCCATGCTGGGGTGAACAGGACCAAAGACCGTTTGGGGGGGTCATTCCACTGGGAGGGAATGGGCAAGGATGTTTCTACCTATGTCCAGTCTTGTGAGGTGTGCCAAAGAGTGGGAAAACCCCAAGACCAGGTCAAAGCTCCTCTCCAGCCACTCCCCATCATTGAAGTTCCATTTCAGCGAGTAGCTGTGGATATTCTGGGTCCTTTTCCGAAAAAGACACCCAGAGGAAAGCAGTACATACTGACTTTCATGGATTTTGCCACCCGATGGCCGGAAGCAGTAGCTCTAAGCAACACCAGGGCTAAAAGTGTGTGCCAGGCACTAGCAGACATTTTTGCCAGGGTAGGTTGGCCCTCCGACATCCTCACAGATGCAGGGACTAATTTCCTGGCAGGAACTATGAAAAACCTTTGGGAAGCTCATGGGGTAAATCACTTGGTTGCCACTCCTTACCATCATCAAACAAATGGCATGGTGGAGAAGTTTAATGGAACTTTGGGGGCCATGATACGTAAATTCGTAAATGAGCACTCCAATGATTGGGACCTAGTATTGCAGCAGTTGCTCTTTGCCTACAGAGCTGTACCACATCCCAGTTTAGGGTTTTCCCCATTTGAACTTGTATATGGCCGTGAGGTTAAGGGGCCATTGCAGTTGGTGAAGCAGCAATGGGAGGGATTTACACCTTCTCCAGGAACTAACATTCTGGACTTTGTAACCAACCTACAAAACACCCTCCGAACCTCTTTAGCCCTTGCTAGAGAAAACTTACAGGATGCTCAAAAAGAGCAAAAAGCCTGGTATGATAAACATGCCAGAGAGCGTTCCTTCAAAGTAGGAGACCAGGTCATGGTCTTAAAGGCGCTCCAGGCCCATAAAATGGAAGCATCGTGGGAACGGCCATTCGTGGTCCAGGAGCGCCTGGGAGCTGTTAATTATCTCATAGCATTCCCCACCTCCAACCGAAAGCCTAAGGTGTATCATATTAATTCTCTAAAGCCCTTTTATTCCAGAGAATTAAAGGTTTGTCAGTTTACAGCCCAGGGAGGAGACGACGCTGAGTGGCCTGAAGGTGTCTACTACGAAGGGAAATGTGCTGGTGGTGTGGAAGAGGTGAACCTCTCCATGACCCTTGGGCGTATGCAGCGACAGCAGATCCAGGAGCTGTGCACTAGCTACGCGCCAACGTTCTCAGCCACCCCAGGACTGACTGAACGGGCATACCACTCCATTGACACAGGTAATGCTCACCCAATTAGGGTCCAACCTTACCGGGTGTCTCCTCAAGCTAAAACTGCTATAGAACGGGAGATCCAGGATATGTTACAGATGGGTGTAATCCGCCCCTCTGAAAGTGCATGGGCATCTCCAGTGGTTCTAGTTCCCAAACCAGATGGGGAAATACGTTTTTGCGTGGACTACCGTAAGCTAAATGCTGTAACTCGCCCAGACAACTATCCCATGCCATGCACAGATGAACTATTAGAGAAACTGGGAAGGGCCCAGTTCATCTCTACCTTGGACTTAACCAAGGGGTACTGGCAGGTACCGCTAGATGAATCTGCCAAGGAAAGGTCAGCCTTCATCACACATCTCGGGCTGTATGAATTTAATGTACTCCCTTTCGGGCTGCGAAATGCACCCGCCACTTTCCAAAGACTTGTAGATGGTCTCCTAGCGGGATTAGGAGAATATGCAGTCGCCTACCTTGACGATGTGGCCATATTTTCGGATTCCTGGGCAGACCACCTGGAACATCTACAAAAAGTCCTTGAGCGCATAAGGGAGGCAGGACTAACTGTTAAGGCTAAGAAGTGTCAAATAGGCCTAAACAGAGTGACTTACCTTGGACACCAGGTGGGTCAAGGAACGATCAGCCCCCTACAGGCCAAAGTGGATGCTATCCAAAAGTGGCCTGTCCCAAAGTCAAAGAAACAGGTTCAATCCTTCTTAGGCTTGGCCGGTTATTACAGACGATTTGTACCGCACTACAGCCAAATCGCTGCCCCACTGACAGACCTAACCAAAAAGAAACAGCCAAATGCTGTTCAGTGGACCGGAAAGTGTCAGAAGGCCTTTAACAAGCTTAAAGCGACACTCATGTCTGACCCTGTACTAAGGGCCCCAGACTTTGACAAACCGTTCCTAGTAACCACAGATGCATCCGAGCGTGGTGTGGGAGCAGTTTTAATGCAGAAAGGACCTGATCAAGAATTCCACCCTGTAGTGTTTCTCAGCAAAAAACTGTCTGAGAGGGAAAGCAACTGGTCAGTCACTGAAAAAGAATGTTATGCCATTGTCTACGCTCTGGAAAAGCTACGCCCATATGTTTGGGGACGGCGTTTCCACCTGCAAACCGACCATGCTGCACTAAAGTGGCTTCACACCGTCAAAGAAACTAACAAAAAACTTCTTCGGTGGAGTTTAGCTCTCCAAGATTTTGATTTCGACATCCAACACATCTCAGGAGCTTCTAACAAAGTGGCTGATGCACTCTCCCGTGAAAGTTTCCCAGAATCAACTGGTTAAAATCGTCCTTGAGATGTGGAAAATATTGTTAGTCTTTATGTACTTGGTAGTATATTTAGAGATGCATGTGTCTTATTAACTCTGTTTTCCTAGAGCTCCAGGAAGAAATCCCAGCCAGTGTTTCACCCTAGCTGAGATTTGGGGGGCGTGTCATAAATATAAAGGGAAGGGTAAACCCCTTTGAAATCCCTCCTGGCCAGGGGAAAGCTCCTCTCACCTGTAAAGGGTTAAGAAGCTAAAGGTAACCTCGCTGGCACCTGACCAAAATGACCAATGAGGAGACAAGATACTTTCAAAAGCTGGGAGGAGGGAGAGAAACAAAGGGTATGTGTCTGTCTGTAGTCGTCTTGGACAGGGACAGAACAGGAATGGAGTCTTAGAACTTTTAGTAAGTAATCTAGCTAGGTATGTGTTAGATTATGATTTCTTTAAATGGCTGAGAAAAGAATTGTGCTGAATAGAATAACTATTTCTGTCTGTGTATCTTTTTTGTAACTTAAGGTTTTACCTAGAGGGGTTCTCTATGTTTTTGAATCTAATTACCCTGTAAGATATATACCATCCTGATTTTACAGGGGGGATTTCTTTATTTCTATTTACTTCTATTTTTTATTAAAAGTCTTCTTGTAAAACACTGAATGCTTTTTCATTGTTCTCAGATCCAAGGGTTTGGGTTTGTGGTCACCTATGCAAATTGGTGAGGCTTTTTATCCAACATTTCCCAGGAAAGGGGGGGTGCAAGTGTTGGGAGGATTGTTCATTGTTCTTAAGATCCAAGGGTCTGGGTCTGTAGTCACCTAGACAAATTGGTGAGGCTTTTTACCAAACCTTGTCCAGGAAGTGGGGTGCAAGGTTTTGGGAAGTATTTTGGGGGGAAGGAGGCGTCCAAACAGCTCTTCCCCAGTAACCAGTATTAGTTTGGTGGTGGTAGCGGCCATTCCAAGGATAACGGGGGTAATATTTTGTACCTTGGGGAAGTTTTGACCTAAGCTGGTAAAGATAAGCTTAGGAGGTTTTTCATGCAGGTCCCCACATCTGTACCCTAGAGTTCAGAGTGGGGGAGGAACCTTGACAGCCCCTGCTACACAATCTCGATCTCCGTGTGCAGGTGGCGGAGTCTCCCTCGGTGTGTCGGAGGTTGATCCTGGCAGAAACCATCAGAGTCAGAGACCTCCTGGACTACGACAGGGGGGATTGGGTGGAGCCCCATGCACTCAGACAACACATGGGGCTTTCCACCAGTCCGATCCCTAGGCACATACTCCAGGAGGTGAAGGCCGCACTGTCACCCGATTCTCTCGCTTTCCTGTGGTGAGCCGTGCGAGAAGGTGTTCCCCGCCCAGCCCTCACCCCTGGCTCTCCGGACATTTTTCTTGGGCCCCTATTCCGTGAGTCCCCCGGGCCTCCCCGCTCCCACACTCCGAGCCGGCTGTATACCCTGCAGCCGGTCTGGTTTCGAACTGCGCCCAGAAACAATCTGTACACACTCGTGCTCCATATGTTGCGTTTCCTCACCCTTGTGTCCCACCCCGACACCAAATAGTGGGACTATCTTCCACCTACAGAGGGTGAGGAGCCCCGGTGGGCCAGCCTTTATTCCACCTTGGTCCCATGGCCCGCGGGGACATTAGGTAGCGGCTCCTTCATGGAACCGCGAGCACGGGCGTGTACCTGGCACGGTTCACAACTATATCTGAGGCCTGCCCCTTTTGTGGCGTGAGGGAGAACCTGGCACATGCCTATCTCGAATGCGCCAGGCTGCAGCCCCTATTCTGGCTCCTCCAGAAACTCTTGTTGAGGTTCTGGCTGCACTTTTCCCCACACTTGTTCCTCTTTGCACACCCTATCCGTGGCCTCACGAAGTCGCAAGACCTCCTTGTCAACCTCCTCCTGGCTCTGGCCAAAGTCTCCATCTATAATACCAGGAGGAGGATGTTGGACGAGGGGGCGCTCTGCAACTGCGGGGCCTATTTCTGTTCCTCCCTAGTTTCACGCATCTGGGCAGAGTTCCATTGGGCAGAGTCCACTGGCTCCCTCGACAGCTTTGAGGAGCAGTGGGTGCTGTCCGGAGTTCTCTGCTCAGGGTCCCCATCCAGTATCCTCGTTTTGAACCTCTGACCTTCACTCCGATCCCGTTTTTCATTAGTTGTCCCCTGTAATCAGTTGGTCCCTGGGTCCAGTGGTCCCTCCCGCTAGGCTGGAGGAGGGGCCTTTAGTGGTGAGCGGGCTTGCGCCTGCCCACTTCCCAGGTTTTTCCAATATGATCCCGCTACAGAACCCTTCTGCACAAGGAAGCCAGAATAATACACCATTAAAAGAGTGAACACTGTTTTAGTTAGTTTAAATCTGGGGCTACATAGTTGGGTGAATGTTGGTTTTGGGCAGAGTAGATTTTCCAAACTCTTCTACAGCCAGCTTAATCCATGCACTGGATACATATGTTTGTGATAGGAAAGAAACTCACAAGAGTCTTCACTCCCTGATCAATCTGATGTACAGTAAATCTGAAGCTGAGCAAAAGGATCTCCCCAGACAGAAGTATTTTGTCCTTTGGTTAAAAGTCTGAGTCAAGGGCAGAGACGTCACTAGATACTTAAAAGAGTACATTAAGTAAAATAATCCAAGAGTCCTCTTTAAAGTAGGAATCAGCAATTGGTGATTAAGATAATCCTTAGTAGGGCTTTATTACTGATAAGTAGAGAAAAAAAGAGTAAGAAAAGAAAGCACTTTAAGCGTCAGATTCTCTGTTATATTTTAAATATGGGAAATGAAGAGTCAAATAAATGTTTTCAGATAATTAAAGCCATCTAGGAATGTTTATTCTAGATAGGTTTATATGGAACCTTGAAGAGTAATGTGAAAAAAACAGTCATACTTTGACAGTTGTTTGTTGAAAGGATTTTCTATAAACAAAATGGGTCTAACTGAAATATACAGATTGGGGAAGAGGGGTAAGGGAGGGAAGGAAATACCCAATATGGCTATTTACACTGAAGCCAAGTAGAAGCTGTAAAGATGTTTTTGTCACTGTGTAATGAATGTGATCTCCCTTCATTCTCTTCAGATAATTCTGTGGCACTGCATAAGAGTAATTCTGTAGCACAGGCTAAATCCTGAGATGTGTCAAGTCCTTTAAACCCCACAAACTTCAGTTTAAGCGAGTCCCCATCTGTCAGTATTTGGCCCTAAATAACTAAAGAAATGGCTATAGGTAGGGCCCTACCAAATTCCTGGCCATGAAAAATGTGTCACAGACCATATAGTAATATAGTATAGTGTAAAAGCCCACAAAAGACCAGATTTCACAGGGGAGACCAGTGTTTCTCAAGTTGGAGGTCCTTACCCAAAAGGGAGTTGCAGGGGGGGCTCACAAGATTATTTTAGGGGAGTCGCAGTATTGACACTCTTACGTCTGCACTGCTTTCAGAGCTGGGTGACCAGAGACTGGCAAGTGTTATCCAGGTGCCTCGCTCTGAAGGCAGCACCCCACTATCAGAAGCGCAGAAGTTAGGGTAGCAATACCATACTATGCCATCCTTACTTCAGTGCTGCTGCCTTCAGAGCTGGGCAGCTAGAGAGTGGTGGCTGCTGACTGAGGGCCCAGCTCTGCAGGCAGCAGAACAGAAGTAAGGGTGGCAATACCATTCCATGCCATTCTTACTTCTGCGCTGCTGCTGGCTGCGGTTCTGCCTTCAAAGCTGGGCTCCTGGCCAGCAGCCCGCTGCTCTCCAGCTGCAGCAGAGCAGAAGTAAGGGTAGTAGTACCACAATCCCCCTTTCCCCCCAGGAACCTTGTGACCCCCACCACAACTCGTTTTTGGGTCAGGACCCCTACAATTACAACACCATGAAATTTCAGATTTAAATAGGTGAAATAATGAAAATTATTTTAAAAATCCTATGACCATAAAATTTACCAATGGATTTTGGTAGGGCCCTAGCTATAGGTTTCAGACACTCAGGACGAGCTTCCTCCATCCAGAGGAAGTATGTAACTCCCTGGTCAGTGTGTGTGTAACATGTTCCCCTTTGTGCTCAATTCACAGGAGATATGGTTCTGCTACAACTTTCAGCTAATGGACCTATGCCCTGTTTCAGCCAAGGATTTGAGCATGCATTTGTCTGCTTTGCTGAATTGGGGCTCTTAGCTATGGAGACCACTGGGTTCAGTCCCTGTTGATGACCAAGATGACCATGTGACAGATATTGCAGCCACATGCAACACCTTTGGGGACCATATTGTATTAAGTATATGAATGGCTCAGGTATCACTACGGGATATGCAACTCTATGGGGAGGAAGGGTTGTCACAGCTCCACCAGGAAATAAGAACAGTGGGGTTTGACTGAGGTGAACCATTCAGGTTCTAAGCACCTCCAGAGGGGTACCACCCTCTGGGGAGCCTTGCATATATCAGCGGTTGGTAAACTTTTTGGCCTGAGGACCACATCTGATTTCCAAAATTGTATGGAGGGCTGGTTAGGGGAGGGTGGCCCGGACCCTGCACTCTATCCGACCTCTGCTGCTTCTTTCCCCCTGACAATCCCCCTGGGACTTCTGCCCCATCCACCCCACCCTGTCTCCTGACCGCCCCCCCATCCAACCCCCTCTCCTTCCTGACTGCCCCCCCCAGGACCCCTACTCCATCCAACCACCCCTTCTCCCTGACGACCCCAGAACCCCTGCCTCTGACTGCCCCCCACTGCCCCATCCAACCCCCACTCTCCTTCCTGACTGCTTCCCCAGGACTTCTGCCCCATTCAACCCCCCTGTTCTCCACCCTCTGACCACCCCGATCCCTATCCACACACCCACCCCCTGACCACGACCCTGAACTCCTCTGCCCTCTATCCAACCCCCCCGCTCCCTGTCCCCTTAACTCGCTGCCTGGAGCACCGGTGGCTGGCACCGCTACAGCCGCGCAGCCCAGAGCACCAGGACAGGCAGCCGTGCTGCATGGCTGGAGCCAGCCAAGTCACCGTGCAGCACAAAGCACTGGGTCAGGCTGCGGCTCTGCAGCCCCACCTCCCAGAGCATTGTGCCGGCGGTGCAGTGAGCTGAATTCTGCTGGGAAGGGGGAACAGCAGGGGAGGGCCCGGGGGCTAGCCTCCCAGGCCAGGAGCTCAGGGGCCAGGCAGGAGGGTCCCATGGGCTGGATGTGGCCCGCGGGCCAAAGTTTGTCTACCTCTGATTGATTTTATATATATAAATGGTTCAAACTGGATTTTCCCAAGACCAACAGACAAAGAAAGGGCTTTGGGCTAAAAAGAGCTAAAAAGGCTGCCTTTAAACTGACTCAGGCCCTTCTTTCAGAGCCAGCAAATGGACAGGACCTTGTTCAAGGACTCCAAGCCTTGTAGAAGGGTCGGAAAGACTTTGGTCTTCTAGAGCTCCATGAGACTTTCTCTGGTAAGTATTTAGAATGAGTATAGAAACTTTTATTTGTTTTGTCTCTGTAATGCTTTTATCTTAAGAATAAAGGTGCTTGCTTAGAAAGAGCTGTGTGATAACTTCCAACTGCACGCAATACACTGTTCATAGCCCTCAGAGAGAAAAATGCACAAGCATGGACCTTTAGGCAATCTGGCTTACTGGAGATTTCACAGTGTACAAGAGGGAGCTGTGCAACCTTAAAACCTCCAGGCATGAGGGTGAGAGACATGGATCTTCAGCCAAGAGAAATGATGGCAGGGAGCATGGGAACCCTCAAGGGACCACAGAGGAGGAATATGGGTGAAGTTACTCTGAAACTGTGACAGATGATTGCTATAAAAATGAACAATTGAATATGCCACATGAGTTAGAGAAAAATATTAGTTTAGAAATATTTCAGAGAGTTTTAACTATGTTACCAGTATTACTGTTCTCCTCTTTCCACTTGCAATCCAGGCTTCCTTAGTTACCATGCAGCCATTTGTACAAGGCCTCAGAGGAAGAGA